>NC_088385.1:72885000-82885000 GCF_037993035.2 Macaca fascicularis | reverse complement strand
CTTCTAATTCTTACTGCTTAAAGTATGAATATGTCACTTAAACCCATGCTTCTGTTTACTGTGTATTAAAATGGGTAGTACTGTTTACCTAACTACCTCATGGATGTGTTAAGGCATATTGAGTTAAATCTCATATAATGTTTCTCAATCTTGTTAAAAGCTCAAAATTTTGGGCCTATTTGTAACGCCAGTGTGACACTCAGCATTTTGTTCACACCACGCTTTGATAACTAAACTGGAAAACAAAGGTTAAGTACCTCTGTTCTGGATCTGGGCAGTCAGCACTCATTTTAGATCTTTGCGTGGCTCCTATTTTTATAGAAGTGGATGGATGCACTATTTCACAAGGTCCAAGATTTTTTTTCAGATATTTTTGATGACTGTATTGTAGTAAATACTACAGGGATAGCACTATAGTATTGTCATGAGACTTAAAGTGGAAATAAGACTATTTTTGACAAAAGATGCCATTAAATTTCAGACTGTAGAGCCACATTTATAATACCTCAGGCTAATTACTGTTAATTTGGGGGTTGAACTTTTGATGACAGCGAGGGTGGATTATTGGATTGTCATTAGAGGAAGGTCTAGATTTCCTGCTCTTAATAAAATTACATTGAATTCATTTTTAGAGGTAGTGAAAACTTCCTTTTTGAGATGTTAGTGTTAAGGTCTTGGAATGTGAACACATTGTTTGTAGTGCTATCCATTCCTCTCCTGAGATTTTAACTCACTACTGGAAATCCTTAACCAATTGTAATAGCTTTTTTCTCTTTATTTTCAAAATTATTTCCTTTGCTTTGATTAGACACTATGTGCTTTTTTTTTTTTTTTTAACCTATAGTTCATCGAAATGCAGCTTTTTCTGAACTTTAAAGATAGAATCCCATTTTTAATGAACTGAAGTAGCAAAATCATCTTTTTCATTCTTTAGGAAATAGCTATTGCCAAAGTGAAGGTGTAGATAATACCTAGTCTTGTTACATAATGGGGATGTGGTTTGCAGAAGAATTTTCTTAAGGGATGTCAGTGTTTATGCCATTTTTCCAGTTCCAAAATGATTCCATTCCATTCTAGAAATTTGAAGTATGTAACTTGAAATCCTTAATAAAATTTGGATTTAATTTTATAAAATGTACTGGTGATATTTTGGGTGTTTTTTTTTTTTAATGAATATATATACTTTTTTTTGAAGAGTGGAGAGTAGTGATGTCTAGAGTGAGCTATTTTGTGCTGAGGCCACTGTGTTCTGTAAATCCATAATTTTAAGAGCAATCTCACAATCCCTGCTAAGTGGAGTTTATTATTTGAAGACTAAAATGGAATTCCATAGTTCCCGATAGATTATATTCTGAGTTACTATTCTGAGTTATCTACAAACATTTTTGAGACACTTGAAGATTTGTCTTTACACTAGTTTCCAGCAGCCCATGCAGACTGCCAAGTAAGTCTCATTTTTTTTCCTGTTAGAAATGGTGAAGTGTCATATAGTCACTTAACAAAGAACACTGATTAGAAAAAATTTTAGCGTTGTTTGCTTTATGGTCACTCAAATATGGTAAGTGTTCCACATATTCCACAAATTGATTAGTTGATAGTTTAACATGGATATCTGAAAGCCACATATATAATTTCTTAGGATTCTTAAATTAGCAAATCTAGCTTACTGAAGCAGTATTAGCATCACTATTTTAGGTTGCAAAAATACTTTAATTGTGTGGAATTGGCTAATAGAGTGGTACTTAAGAAAAATGGGATTCTACCTCTATTTCTGTTTTGGCACACTTAAACATGAAAGGATATATTAACTTTCATAGAAATATTTTTGTTGTGTGAATAGGTTAATGATATGGTAAGGCCCCTAAGATAACTGAATTAACTGTTTATTGTAATTGTAGGCCATTCCCATTATTAAAAATAAAGACAAAACTTTGATAAACTGTGAAAATCTTATCGTGCTATGTAGAAACATTGAACTAATATTCAAATAGTTGAATGCTTTGGTTTCAGGGATTGGTTTAAAATTTGCGTCCTTTTTCATGGGTTAGTCTTATAAAAATTTAAGCCTTTATATTTTTGACTTTAAATCAAAACAAATGTTATTTTAAATGTACAGAATAGATTGATAGTGCAGAAGAGCGTAAGTTCTTCATGGGAGCTTTAGAAAAGAGAAGTATATGCCAATTCAGTTTTTTTTTAATCTTCTGCACTGTACATATACACTTGGTAATTATGAGCTCAATTTTGTTTTTGGAAATAGTGTTGATAATTTAGGTAATTTGCTACTTAAAGCACTAAGTCTCTGATACCTGAAAAGTAAATGTAAATGGTGATGGTGAAATAATACTGCAATTAACTTAATAGATGTATACTGCTGATTTTTGTATGCTGGATTAAAACTCCAGATATTAAAATATAACCTGGATAAAAAAGTTCTTGGACTGATTGAGGATCACTTACATGACTTTACATAAATGGAAACATCCTTGTTGGTATGTGATATTATTTTACTCAAGGATAAGTGTTTATTCATAAGAAATTTTGATTGATGTATTACATTTTCAAAAATACAGTGTGCTTTGTATCTTGTGTTTCTTCCTTTTGACCTCATATTGTCAGGTTTTCCAGTTTACAAAAATTAAGCTATTCACTAAAATCTTAGTACAGACAGTCCCTGACTTATAATGGTTTGACTTAAGACTTTATATTAAACGCATCTTCGACTTACGATATTTTTGACTTACAGTGGGTATATTGAGGCCTGACCACATCATCCTCAACAGTCTGAATAAAAGAATAAATGGGGTATTTAGAAATAATAGATTGCTGACGGGAAATAAGTCAGTCTGGTTGTTTAATTTTTGTATGGGAAATTGGGCGTTTTAAGTTTTGTGGATCCTAGAACAAATTGAGTTTTATTATTTTGAAACTCAGGATAAAATATTGCTTAAAATAAAAGCATTGCTTTTTAGTTTCTTACATGTTTTATTTATTTTTATTTTTGAGATAGAGTCTCGCTCTGTTGCCCAGGCTGCAGTGCAGTGGCATGATCTCGGCTCACTGCAGCCACTGCCTCCCGGGTTCAAGCCTCCCAAGTAGTTGGGATTACAGGCGTGCGCCACTGAGCCCAGCTGATTTTTGTATTTTTAGTAGAGATGGGGTTTCACCACTTTGGCCAGGCTGGTCTCGAACTCCTGACCTCCTGTGATCTTCCCACCTCAGCCTCTCAAAGTGCTGGGATTATAAGCGTGAGCCACCATGCCCAGCCAGTTTCTTACATGTTTTAAATTTAAAGCCAAAAAGAAGGAACTGGGAATGTGTGATAAACATGTGAGTGCCAGAAGTTCGACAGCAACTTGGAGATCAACAGCCCAGCGTATTTAACCTGCATTTGTACTGTTTCAGCTCTGCTTGGCTACCTTTTCTTTTACTTCTGCCACTGGACTTTTTTGTGCATGTGTTTTACTAGTTCAGCATAGAATCTCCTTTTCATTCATACCTACTCTGTTTCTGTAAGTCTGAACTGTTCCATACCAGTTCAAAATGTACTCTAGAAATACTTGCTCATTAATGAGTTTCCTAATTTCCAGCACTGGGCTTGGAACATGGTAAGTGTACAGTAAAGTTTTGTATGTGTAGGTCTGTTAGGATTTATCTAGACCTATTCGATGTACCAACCATAATCCCGTATGGGACTGTGTAGCAAGTCAAATGATTGGTTCTCAGTAGTTCAGTCTGCTAAGGTCTTTTGTAGTTGTTACATTCGTGCAGATTGAGAAAACCAATGAAACAAAGCTGGATTGTGTATACAGTTGGCCCTTTAATAATGCAGGGACTAGGGGCCCCAGCTTCCGTCAATTGAATCTGTGTATAAACTGTTTCCCCAAAAACTTGATTGATAGCCTGCTGTGGAAACCTTACCAATAAGACATTTAACACACATTTTGTATGTTACGTGTATTATATACTGTAAAAAGTTAGCTAGAGAAAATGTTAAGGAATCGAAAATATGTTATCATGGCCAGGTGCGGTGGCTCATGCCTGTAATCCCAACACTTAGGGAGACTGAGGCGTGCCAGTCACTTGAGGTTAGGAGTTCGAGACCAGCCTGACCAACATGACGAAACCCTGTCTCTACTAAAAATACAAAACTCAGCTGTACGTGGTGGTGGTGCGCGCCTATAGTCTGAGATACTTGGGAGGTTGAGGCACAAGAATTGACTGAACTTGGGAGGTTGGAGGTTGCAGTGAGCTGAGATGGTGCTACTGCACTCTAGCCTGGGCAACAGAATCTGTATCTCTGTGTGTGTGTGTGTGTGTGTGTGTGTGTATTTACTCTCAGGTGGAACTGGATTATAAAGGTCTCAATCCTCATTGCCTTCATGAGTAGCTGAGGAGGGGAGTCTTGCTGTCTGAGGGGTGGTAGAGACAGAAGTAAACCTGTGTGTAAGTGGACCCTTTTAGTTCAAGTTTGATATTCAAGAGTCAGCTGTTCAGGGGAAGGCATATCAATAGTTGCAGTTACCTAGTACTGCATAACAAAACCTCCAAAACATTACATATTGTAATAAATTACATATTGTATGCCTCCTTTAGGGAAAAAAACAAACTTTTTCCCATCATTTTGGAATATTTTACTTGAATTATAGCTGGACGATTGAGATTTCCAGATAAATAGTGAACTCACTCAGACAAAAATGTCAAGCTTGATTGGTAAAGGAACCTCAAGTGGTATGTATAAGGTGACCATTAAGTACACGTGTTTACAAATGTTGGGTATAATGTAACTAGACTGAGAGGTTTTGAGAAAAAAAACTTCATTGCTATTCCATGTATAGTTTAAACTAGTGAGATTTCAGTTGACAGTATTAATCAGCAATTTTGGGAGAACTAAATGTTCATTTAACATTAAGATAATAAAAATAATGCCTTAATCATACTTGATTGAGGATATTCCCTTTTTATGCGTAAGGATAGAAGTTAAGTAACTTTAACAAGGACACAATTGATTTGTGTTGGAGCCAGCATTTGGATGAACACTGCACTGCCTTGTAGATATTTCTATCACACAACTAGTGGTTAAATAAGCATGTTCTTTAGGCTAGAGCTTTCAGAATATGAAATATTTTAGAGACCCGAGTTAATCTACATTTAAACAACATTCAGATATTTTTTCCTTTTTCTCTCCCCTGCCCTGAAGAGTTTGTATTTATTATAATGTATAACACAGCCCCAATACAATGTGGCTTATATAGGTTTTTCTGAGTCTAGGCTTAGACATAGACTCTGGGACTGATATGGGAGCTTCATGGTTCTCAGACTGACTTTCATTATTTTTGTTGCAAGTTGGTTTATTATCAAGTGACTGCTGGGGCTCTATACATCTTGTCCAGGTTCAAGGTACAAGATGGGCTGAAGGAGGCTAAAGGCTACTGGCATCCAACCTCTCCTGTAAAAAGAAGAACCTATGGTTTATGCTCACAGTGCCAAAAGTAGGGTAGTAAATAAAGGAGAGCTGGGTGTGAATGCCAGGAGAGGTTAGGATGACAGCCACATTGGCCACATATGTTGAAATAAGTTGATTTAGAAAAGGATTATTTGATCAAGGATATCCTGGAACATAAGGCAAATGACTGCATTTCAGAAATAAGTGAACAGGGCTGAGAAAAGTAATTTTCTTTAAATACGGCCCAAAAGGATTAATTATGATTGGAGTCCTACTTTGCCCAAGGCTTTTTATTTCATTTTGCATGATAACCTTTCTCAGAACCATGCATGCACAAATGAGGTTGAGACAATGCCTTAATAGTAAATGAAATCTCATTAGAAATAAAAACTATTATGTGTTTTCTGGTTTCTGACCTGTTTAAGGGGTGCTCATTGTTACTCAACAGTGATTTACTTAGATAGTTATAAATTGTGATGGGGGTTTCTAATGGGATTTGCTTTTTCTGGTAGGTTTAGTGGCAACGTACAAGCTTGCCATAAACGTTTCCTGGGTTTTATCTTTTATAAAAGTGTTATTCCACCTTTCTGAGTCTGGCTACCCCACAGAATTCTTTTATCACTTTTACTCTTAGATTACCTTGTCTGTAATGAAACCTACCCTCTCTGAAGCCTGAGTTCCTCTTCTAAGGTAACACCACTACCACCTTCTTTCTTTATTCTCATATTTTTTGGGAGAATTGTCTACACTCACTGCTATATGTCCTCTATCACCTAAGAAAGGTATTTGCCCATTACTGGATATATATATATATTTTTCTTACAGAGATAATAGTGATCAAATTGAACAGCCTATGACCTCAGGCTGTGTGTTCTGTGGCAATGGAAAAATGATAGCAAAAGAGGGAAATATCCTTGGAATCTAGTTCCTTAAATGGAAGTATTTGCCCAAGTGACCATCAATTAGATATTTGAGTTGCAAACAACGGGTGCATTTACCTGGTTTCAGAGTAGAAACACACTTAGGAAAGGGGATAGGTGTTCTTGGGCTCTTAAGAGGGGACCGAGGATTGCTATTCAGCCAGAGCAATGCTTCCACTGTTAGTTACTGGGGTATCTTGTCACCCCAAAGACCCAGAGCCAGAATATCAGCACTTTTGAGTGATTGCAGTTTTGTGACAGTGTAATACTGGGTCTCAGCCTCCTTCATTGGATTTCCTTCCTCTCTGCTCCACTTCATTCAGTTCCATATTTTCGTTTGTCATTTCAAAGCTAATATTACCATAACAAGTTTACAAATCATCAGACTCCCTGGTTACTTGTTAATAATATTCAATAAGATAGCCTGCTTGCCCGTTTTGAATAATAACATTTCCAGACAAAACATTAGTCATTTCCCCTCATAAGTGCTGTCAATCAGCTCTCCGTTAGGTACAATGGTGAAAACACTTATCCAGGATCTTAGATACTTAGGGAAGTAGACATGTGCTTTGGGAGGCCGAGGCGGGTGGATCACAAGGTTAGGAGATCAAGACCATCCTGGCTAACACGGTGAAACCCCGTTTTGTAATTTTTGTAAAAATACAAAAAAATTAGCTGGGTGTGGTGGTGGGTGCCTGTAGTCCTAGCTACTCTGGCTGAGGCCGGAGAATGGCGTGAACCCGGGAGGCAGAGCTTGCAGTGAGCCAAGATGGTACCACTGCACTCCAGCCTGGGCGACAGAGCGAGACTCAGTCTCAAAAAAAAAAAAAAAAAAAAGATGTGAAAATCTGGTAACTACTCATCAGAGTTTGAAGTGATTAGAAAGGAATTAACTCAGCCAGAAGAAATCTAAGAGGTAGGAGTTGAACTGGGCTTTGAAGAATGAAAGCTTACAGAGGATTCGGGAAAGCAAATTGGAGGCAGTGAGGACAAGTAGATATATGCATGGCACTCACTCAAGGTTGAGCCGAAAGAGAGTCGAAATAAGGCAAGCAGGACCCATTCTGTGGAGGACTTGCCATGCAAGGGTAAGGAATTGGAATGTTATATACAATGGGAGGTGAATAGAAGTTTTCTGTCATATTTTAGGAGTAAAACTGAAGACCATGTGTATGAGAGTATGGATCAGGTGGTTGGGCCACCCAAAAACTTAGATGAGAAATGAGAACTGAATTAGGCTGCTGGTAGAACAGAAAGGATGGAGACAGCTGATGGACGGTGCTTGGATCCACAAGGAGGTTGTACTACGGTTAAAAAAAACAGCACAAAGCACTCTTATAAAGCACTTTAAGCTGTTACACAGATTGATCACTAGGAGGCATCCGTTCATCAACTAGTAAGGCGAAAAGGAAGGCAGCTCTGGACACCCACCTAAGAAGTCTGGATAGTTCCGTGTTAATGTTTAACCTTTTCAACTCAAGGACTTCTGAAAACCAGAATCTAGAATATTTCTTCTGAATAGTACTTCAAAGATTAAATAAGGCCAAGAAGTCTAAACTGCACTCTGAATGTGGGACTATTTGATTATTTATTTTGAGACAGAGTCTCACTCTGTTGCCCAGGCTGGAGTGCAGTGGCACTATCTTGGCTCACTGTAACCTTCACCTCCCTGATTCAAGCAATTCCCTTGCCTCAGCCTCCCGAGTAGCTGGGATTACGGGCGCATTTTTTTTGCGTTTTTAGCAGAGACGGGGTTTCACTATGTTGGCCAGACTTGTCTCGAACATCTGACCTCAGGCAATCTGCCTGCCTCAGCCTCCCGAAGTGCTGGGATTGCAGGCGTGAGCCACTACGCCCAGCCTTGGTTATCTTTTATACACTGATGAGGGCAATGTGACATGTTCATAATTTACTGGGTTTTAACTATTTTTTGAAAGATGTTTGATTTTTGGACTATCCAAATCTTTAATAATGATCATTGTCAGGAGTTTCTACTGTATATTGCAAATTAGTTTACATATCAGAATTTTGTAATCATTATGAATTAAACACTTCATAACTTTCCAAGTTCTGTTACATGTCTTTAAGCTAGTATTGATTAATGGACTTTTAATCAAGTGTTTGACTATGTAACTGCCAAGTAAGAAACTTACCAACTCAGTTCCATTACTGTGTTTCTCGTGCTTCTAAATACTCTTACTAGAAAACAGTAGGATGCTAGTTTCTATAAACACCTCTCACAATATTAAATTGCATGTTGCTTGGGAAAAGATTTGTGGGATTTATTTTATATGATGTCTGGACTATGAAAGCATTTAAGATTCAGAGAGGCCTAGCATGTAGTTATCCATTTAAAAATTATAGCAGAGATATATTTGTAGGGCACATTTCAAGTCCTTACATTTCAAATTTTAGGATGCATCATGAAAAATCTGTCAGAAGCATTTGAAAAAATTGATATTCTTTTAATGATGGGTATGGACTTCTGACTCAAGTCAAGATTTCTACCTATGTTGAGCATCTACTTTGTATCAGTACTTTTTCTAGGTGATTGGGACACATCAGAAATAATGGTCCAGGCCGGGCGCGGTGGCTCAAGCCTGTAATCCCAGCACTTTGGGAGGCCGAGACGGGCGGATCACGAGGTCAGGAGATCGAGACCATCCTGGCTAACCCGGTGAAACCCCGTCTCTAGTAAAAAATACAAAAAAATAGCCGGGCGAGGTGGCGGGTGCCTGTAGTCCCAGCTACTCGGGAGGCTGAGGCAGGAGAATGGCGTAAACCCGGGCGGCGGAGCTTGCAGTGAGCCGAGATCCGGCCACTGCACTCCAGTCTCGGCGACAGAGCAAGACTCCGTCTCAAAAAAAAAAAAAAAAAAAAGAAAAGAAATAATGGTCCTTGCCCTCTTGAATAGCTTGCATACTATTCTAGTAGGAAGGGGAACAGAAATAAGCAATAGGTACAATAAATTATTGAGTAGCATGTTAGAATATATGCTATGGGAAAAATTAAGGGGAATTGGGTGGCTACCATTTGAGAGTGATCAGGATAGGCCTGTTGAGCCAAGACTTGAAGAAAGTGATGACCCTGGGTGCTATGCTGAAAATAGATAATAAGGATAGAATCAGGGAGACAAGTTAGGAGGCCATTGTAGTAATCCAGCGGGGGGATATGATGGTGATTTGGATCAGGGTGGTAATTAAGGAAGTAGACAGAATCCAGATGTAGTTGAAGGCATAACAAATGGGATTTCCTGCCTAAATGTATAGATTAAATATTGGGAAAGAAAAAAATCAGAAGGCAGGCATGCTTCTATGCCCTTGAAGGCCTGGGGCAAGAGTACAATGGAGATACCATATGTTTAAATATTTAAAAGTTCTGTTTAATGAAAATATGCCCAATGTGCCTGTCTTGACAAACTTTCATTAGAACTGGGAAGCCAGGTTTTATTTATGCCAGAACATAACTTGGGGACAGAGCTGACCCTTAGCCCATGTCCCACCTTACTTTTCTTCCCACTCCGGCTCTGAACTGTATGGCAAGGGGCCTCCTGCATATTTACTTGGATGCCATAACAAGTATATTCAAACCGTGCCATCCCCCTAACACATCAGTGCATGCAATGATGATGTAATGCATTTCCTGGAACAGCCGGGGCTATTCTGGGCAGGGTATTTGGGGTCCTGAGTACCTAGAGTGTAGTGCAGAATGAGTATGCCCTTTAGATGACATGTCATTTTGACTCTAAAGCGCTCAATCCTAAAGCTCAGGGCCTTGGTAAGGGCCTTTCCTGGCCTGGTGTAAGGGCAGTACTGATTTAGGGTTTTTAGTTTGAGCATCTGTACAGAGGATTGCTGTCAACTGAGAAAGGGGGCTGCAGATAGAATAGGTTAGGGTGAGGAAGATAGTTTGGGAGCTCATTCACATGTTTTATCTTAGATTACACAGGCAGTACTGTAGAGAAGTGTAAATGGAGAATTTTCAACTTATAGTAGCACTCACTGGCCTAGAATATATAAAAACCGAGGGCTGTTTTTCACTGTAGTTAATTCTAACCTATAAACTGGAGCAGTTCCATGTAGGAATTTGTTATAACTTATTGTGTATGAATTATAGACGACTCTGACCTATCCGGAGTGTTGTTTTTCAGTTTTGTTTTGTTTTTTTTCCTATGACCTAAAATCCCCTCAGACTTAAGCCTCTAGTGAACTACTCAGTAAATGGCTTTACTAGTAAGTGTTCCCTTGCCTGGTATGTCTATTATTTTTTAACTTCAGTGGTTTATTCTTCAGCAGTAAGCAGTTGGATATAAGTTGGGGGTATAAATTTGGGACTCTGGCATATGAATGTTATTAAAAGTGATGAGACTGGGTATCAACAAGGGAATGAGTGTAGATAAAGAAGAGAGCCAAAGACTAAGACTTGGGGCATCCCAACATTAAAAGGTTGGAGAGAAGAGAAAGAACCTCGTAGAGGAGATACCAGAGATGTAAAGGAAAACTGAGTGATGTCCTTGAAGCCAAGTGATAAACTTTATCCAAGAGAAGAAAATGAACTGTCCAATGTTGCTGATAGACAACTTGATATTGCCAACTGTAAAATGTACTTTGAATTAGCCATTTCGAATTTGTTTACCAAAGCAATGATTTTGTTGGCTAGTTTTCTAAACTTTAGTAACTTTTAAGTGACTTGTAGGTTTTCATTGCATATACAGCTGAATTTTTTTTTTTTTTTTTTAAACAGGGTCTTGCTGTCGCCCAGGCTTGTTATAGTGGTGCGATCCTAGTTCCTGCAACCTTGAACTTCTGGGCTCAAACAGTCCTCCACCTCAGCCTCCCAAGTAGTTGGGACTACAGGCGCATGCCACCACACCTGGCTAATTTTTGTTTACTTTTGCAGAGGGAGGCCTTGCCATGTAGCCCAGGTTGGTTTCAAACTCCTGGGCTCAAGGGATCCTCTTGCCTCAGCCTCCTAGAGTGTGTATTACAGGTATGTGCCACCATGCCTGGCCCAAAGCTTTTTTATTTTTTTAAGTTCTGTAATGCATTTTCTGTGAATTTATTGTCTTAAAAAATTGGCAAATATGGCCATTTTGACATATTTGCCAAATATTAGCATATGGCAACTATGCTCTTAATTTGTTAAGTCACCAACTGTTGGTGATGACTGTTAAAATAACAAGAGCACAGCTGTCACCAATCCTTACACTACTGGATCCTTACACTATTGTTATTTTCAATAATGCCCCATAGTCAGACGTTGTAGACTTAACCACTGAGCTGCTCACAAAATTACTAAATCATTGTGAAATACGTAACTGGAAATTCTGGGCTTTAAAGTCTCCAGTTACAATTAAATGGGTGATTTTGAAAATTGTGGTGGCTGTTCAGACATTTTCAAATGAGACTAGAACGCATTTGTTTCAGACTGATAAGCTGCAGAAGGTTAGATAACACCAAATACATTTGGGTTTCTCCTTAGAAAATGATTTGGGCCTCCAGATTACATCTATTTTTTTTTTACCCTATCAAGTTTGTTTTTCCATATGAAATGTCTTTTCCAACTACACCTGCCCTTGGAGACTGTGAATAACAGACTTAAAGGAAGTATCCTTTCCAGATGAGCTGAAGAATGTCATCCTCTTAAAAGAATGAACAGCTGGTCATGTAGAAATTCTCTGGAATGCTCACTTGTCCTACAAAGGCAGGGGGCAGAAAGCATGTTTGTAGTTTTTTTGTTATTGGTATACATAATTGTAAATCTTTGAGACATAATTTTACTAGAAATCCACATAATTTTAATAATTGCCTTTCTCCTGGAAAGATGGCTAATCAGTTAACAATGTGAAGGTTAGAAAGCTGGCCAAGCATAATTTAGTGGGATTCAGGATTGCTGGCTGGATTGTCCCGTTTGATCAGACCATGTTTCTTAGATGAAGATTCAGGACGCCCTCGTGTATAAAAGTTATCCTTTCTTCTGATTAGGTTGGTATTAAGTTCGAATTTCTTACCATGACACACAAAGGATTCGACTCTTGCTTAGCTGTCTAAGCTCCTCTCACTTTCTCTTCCCCTCTTCAATTCTTTGCTCTTGCCACACAACTAGCAGATGAGCTAATCTATCTGTTCCAATGTGGGCACAGTAGCAGCCCTTCCTCTTACCTTGGCCCACTCTGACTTGTCCAGCCCTGGTTTAAGTCTTCGTAAGGGTCCGCACATAGTTGGGGCTGTTTACTAAACGGATGAATTTCCCTACCGGGAGGCTAGGTCTCCGTTATGCTTTAATTCCCAGGAAGCGACTTCTGTAGGCATTGTTTAAATGTAAGGACTAGGAGGGAGCTGGGGGTATTGCATTCCCCAGGTCACAGATAAATGAGATTCCAAAACCAACATCTGGCTAGGCGCTTGGAAAGAGGGACCCGCGAGGTCGACCAGGCGTTTAGAACTGTGCCTTGCAGTGTGGGATCTCAGTACCGGATATTACCCCGGTTTGTAGAGAGTTATTGTTTAAGAGACGATGAACACCGTAAGGACGGGTCAAGAAGAAAGCCGAAGACGGGTTAGCGCCTCCGGTCGGGGTAGAGAAAAGGCAGGCGAAATGCGACCTGACGTGGGTCCGCCTTTCTCCACCCGTGGCAAACCAGACAGTCGCACCATTGCTTTAACAGTCGCCCTCTTTCCAAGAAGAGCTAATTAGTGACCGTGAGCGAATATGCCTGGGAAGACACGATGTCCTCTCGGCCTCTGTGCGCTCACTTGTTTACCTAGGCGTCCGGGGGAGGCACACTCGCGGGACTCGCGAGCCTCGGCCCCGGCCTCCCGGCTCACCCAGGCTACGACGCTGGTTCTGCCGGCTCTCGGAGCCAAGCGCGAATCCCCACTGCTAATTCCCAAGAACGGAGAGAGAGCACAGCCTGGAGGCTGCCCCCGCCTCCGCGCCCCAGTCCTCACTTTCTGAGGCTGTTAGCAGAAAGCCCCGCGGGCCGGGGAGAGGCGGGACGCGGGGGATGGCTTCGCAGAGCCCTGTGAGCGTCGGCATTAGTCGTCAGGCAGCCAGGACTCCTTGGGCGATCGCCCTGGGTGGAGGAGAGGAGTTTCCGGGGCTCGGGTCCGGGTCGCCTTCCAGGGGAACAAGCGCGGAAGCAAGTGGGCGGCGAGAGGCGGAGCGAGGGACGCGGGGGGCGTGGACGCAGCCGGCTTTGGAAAGGCCCCAAGTTAATGAGGCGTGCGCCGGCTGCCGAGCGCCTTTCGGAGCTGGGCTTTCCCCAGTGGTGCGGGCGCCAGGAGCCGCCTTTTCCGCTGGGTGTCACTCGGGGGTGGGGAAGATGGCCCATTCAAAAGCGCCGCGAGGGGGCCCGGCCAGTGCCCTTCAGTGAGCGCTCGCAAGAGGACGGCAGAGGCCCGGCAGCTCGCGGCTCCGGGACCTTGTGGCGCATCAGGACGCGGCTGTCCCTCTGCCGGGACCCACAGCCGCCGCCGCCGCTCTGCCTCCTGCGTGTTAGCCTCCTCTGCGCGCTCCGGGCAGGCGGCCGTGGGAGCCGCTGGGGCGAGGACGGCGCGCGGCTGCTGCTGCTGCCCCCGGCCCGCGTGGCTGGAAACGGAGAGGCCGAGCCAAGCGGCGGCCCCTCTTATGCTGGGAGGATGCTGGAGAGCAGCGGCTGCAAAGCGCTGAAGGAGGGCGTGCTGGAGAAGCGCAGCGACGGGTTGTTGCAGCTCTGGAAGAAAAAGTGCTGCATCCTCACCGAGGAGGGGCTGCTGCTCATCCCCCCCAAGCAGCTGCAACACCAGCAGCAGCAACAGCAGCAGCAGCAGCAGCAGCAACAACAGCCCGGGCAGGGGCCGGCCGAGCCGTCCCTACCCAGTGGCCCCGCTGTCGCCAGCCTCGAGCCGCCGGTCAAGCTCAAGGAACTGCACTTCTCCAACATGAAGACCGTGGACTGTGTAGAGCGCAAGGGCAAGTACATGTACTTCACTGTGGTGATGGCAGAGGGCAAGGAAATCGACTTTCGGTGCCCGCAAGACCAGGGCTGGAACGCCGAGATCACGCTGCAGATGGTGCAGTACAAGAATCGTCAGGCCATCCTGGCGGTCAAGTCCACGCGGCAGAAGCAGCAGCACCTGGTCCAGCAGCAGCCCCCCTCGCAGCCGCAGCCGCAGCCGCAGCCGCAGCTCCAGCCCCAACCCCAACCCCAACCCCAGCCTCAGCCTCAGCCTCAGCCGCAACCCCAGCCCCAGTCACAACCCCAGCCTCAGCCCCAACCCAAGCCTCAGCCCCAGCAGCTCCACCCGTATCCGCATCCACATCCACATCCACATCCACACTCTCATCCGCACTCGCACCCACACCCTCACCCGCACCCGCACCCGCACCCGCACCAAATACCACACCCGCACCCACAGCCGCACTCGCAGCCGCACGGACACCGGCTTCTCCGCAGCACCTCCAACTCTGCCTGAAGGGGGCAGCTCCCGGGCCAGACAAGGTAAGGTCCCGGCCCTCGCGCTCCAGAGGAGTGGGTCTCGGGAGTGTTTTGGGAGGAGTAGGAAGCTCGCTCACAGGTTCGGCTCCCGTATGGAGAAATCAGAACTCATTCCGAGTTTCTGGGGCGATGGAAAGAAGAGAAACAAACTGGAGCCAGGAGGCCCTGGGCAGAGAGGGAAGGCTGGGGAGGCCCGGGCCAGGCAGGGGGCCTCGCAGACCGCGCCCGCGCCCATCATGACCGTCCCTGTCCGGTGGTGCGTCCCCCAGCCACACTTGACTGTGTGTTTGGGCACTTGAGGGAAACACCGCGGTGCCTTTCTGAGCCCGCTTTGTCAGCCGAACTGGCCCGAACAGAACTGGTCTGGGTGGGTTCCTAGCCACCTACTTCACTCGGTGTCATTTCTTTCCAGGTTTTGAGGACTTGAGGAAGTGGGACGAGCACATTTCTATTGTCTTCACTTGGATCAAAAGCAAAACAGTCTCTCCGCGCCGCACCAGATCAAGTAGTTTGGACATCACCCTACTGAAAACTTGTGATTCGTCTTAGTTTTCTGCATACTTTTCATCACGATGCAGGAAACGATTTCGACTCAAGAAGACTTTTATTTATGAACCTTTGAAAGGATCGTCTAGTATGGTGAATTTTCTAGGAGCGATGATGTACTGTAATTTTATTCTAATGTATTTTGATTTATGATTATTTATTAGTTTTTTTTTTTTTAAATGCTTGTTCTAAGACATTTCTGAATGTAGGCCATTTTCCAAAAAGGAAACTTTATTTTCAAAAACCTATTCCATAGTAAGTCCTAGTCTTGGAAAATAAAAAAGGGCGGTGGAGGGGAAAACATTAAGAATCTAGTCATTATTCCTGGAGTACTTTCAGAAGGTATGACACTTTCATTGTTATGCCAAGTGATTGAAATTAAAACTCCGATACTACTATTTTTGAGGATTTTTGTTTTTGTTTTTGCTTAGACATATAGTTTGTCTAGAAGTTTAAAAAAGCTAAAAGTTCAAAATGGTGTAATTATGAATATCTAATGCTCAAGATAGTTTCTAAAAGGAAATCAGTAGTAGGGATACCTGATTTCAAAATATTTAAAACATAACCTAACTGATGATGGTAGGATGATTGTATCTTGAATATGTGGTAGGGCCACATCTACTGTAGGAAAACCTCTTATCATCTGTGTGTAAAGGGCTTAACAAGGAGAAGAGGTCTTTTGATTGATTTATGAGTATAAATGCATTTGCTGTTTCATTTCAAAAATGTTGTGGAGGAAAATAGTATATTTAACTTGTATAAGAGAATATTTGTGCTCCTGTCCAGGCTGCAGGACCTTTCTCCAAGAGCTTTGCACACTTGAACCACATTTTCTGATCCCTTTACTTTGTTTTAGAAGCACACTGAAAAATCTCGTTGTTTAAAGTACAATTTGTAAATATTTCAAAGGTCTAGGCGTCATAACTTTTTGTTTTCATACTGAAAATGATGTTGATCAGAGAAACCAACTGTTTTGCTTTTCATTGCTCTGTGAGAAATCTGAGGATTCTGTTTTGTTGTTAGGTTAGCTAAATCAGAAATTGAAAAGGAAAAGACTGGATAAACACAGGATTTTCAGTAAGAAAACAACCCCAGTCTTGTCTTAGAAGCCACTTGTTGAGGAGTCTGTGGGGGGAAAAAAGAGGATGTGCTTTTAAAGGTAGAACAAACCTTCTTCTGTGTTAAATCAAAAGGATGTTCAAAATCCACCAGGGCAGATGCTACTTAAGTTTAAATGGAGCCATAGATGATACAAAGTCCTCTTGGGGCTGAAAATCACTTCCTATCTGCATGGCTTTACTAACTGGTTTCTGTTTTCCATTATCTTTTTCACAGAAAGTCTTGGTCAGTATTTTTCCAGCATTTAAATTGAAACGGTCAGTATCAGACCACTGTTAGGTTATGTAGTCAAGAAATAAAAATAGAATTACATGCTACAGATGTCTTTATTCTCCTTCCATCTAGAAAGGAGTTCCAAGGTCAAAGTACTTTTTAGTGCAATAGTTAAATGACATTTTGAGATCATAACTCTTATCCAAAAAGTTGCAGGGAAAATTAAATAGTTTTCCCCTATTAAGCAAATGGCAAACAAAACTTAAGTGGACCCCCACTTCCAGTGGTTATTTAGGTTGCAGTTGTGAAAATATGCTGCCAACATTTAAAAACTCATTTCATATGTATATATGTATATACATATATGAATATGCATGTACATATACATATATGAGAACATGTATGTACACATATATGCACATATATGAATATGTATGTATGTATATGTGTGTATATATGTATATGAAATGAGAGCCAGATCTAAAGATTTCTTAAATCAAGTTTGGTTCAGCTTCCTTACAAGTACGGCTGTACTTTTTGAGGAGTGCCTCATAGTACTATACTTTTAATGCATGCAAATCATGATAACTCCAAATGAACCACAATTTTTTTCCCAATGGAGGATTTTTCTTTTAAATTCTTGTACTAAAAATTTAAAAATCCATACCAAATACTTTACAAATTAAGATTGGTGTAGGTTTTAAAAAAGGCATTTGTATGTTGTTAGCTTACATATGGGGCTAGGTAATTTCATTGCTTAAAAAAATATGCCCAGGCTCCCTCTTGGTGGCTGGATTTCCTTTTTTTCCCCCCATGGTGGCCATGGTTCTTAATAGGGCCACGAGAATCATGGTTTCTTTTCTTTTCTTTTTTTTTTTTTTTTGAGATGGAGTCTCACTCTGTTGTGCAGGGTAGAGTGCGGTGACATGATCTCGGCTCACTGCAACCTCTGCCTCCTGGGTTCAAGCAATTCTCCTGTCTCAGCCTTCTGAGTAGCTGGGACTACTCAGAAGTGGCGTATGCCACTATGTCCGGCTAATTTTTGTATTTTTAGTAGAGACGGGGTTTCACCATATTGGTCAGGCTGGTCTCGAACTCCTGACCTCAGGTGATCCACCTGCCTTGGCCTCCCAAAGTGCTAGGATTACAGGCATGAGCCACCATGCCCGGCCCCAGAATAATGGTTTCTTGACTTTCCATAGCCCTTGTTCCTTAGTCTTTTGTGATATTTATGTTGACCTTTATCACTTTCTATTCTGAACCCCTCTTAACATTTAATGTGAAATCTAAGAAATCAGAGAGAAGTAGAATGGCTTTTATTGTTTTGACACCTTTGAAATTATTATTAATAATTTTTCCAGAGCAAAAAAGCAAACACGCTCAATAAGTCTAACCAAAACAAAATATAAATGTACATCATTTAATGTCTCAGTGGCTCTATCTACCTGTAAGAAAATGATACAAACCACCTAAGGCATTTTGAAGCCTGACAAATCAACTTCATGGAAAAAGGTAAAAAATGCATTTTTCAACCCAAAGAAAAGATGACCGAAAGGGCAGATCCAATAGAAGACCCACTCCTTAAATAAACATAAAATGTAAAAAGTTGGAAAATTAGGAGTAATGTTGCATCTGGAAACTGAACTTTTTATCCTTGAACTTGTGTTGGCACCAAGCCTCATACACAGTGAGCTCAATAACTGTCTGTTGGGACAAAGGAAGGAAGGACAAAATGTGTAACTCCCCAGCATCTGGGAGATGCTGTCTCTTGCCTTGCTGAGTGTTCCTTTTATTTGCTCTCATGTCATTCCCTGAGAACAATGAATTCTGGGACAGGCTAAACATCATGACGAAATTTCTTAAACAGACTTTCTGAGTGGAAATCCATTTAGATCTGTGTATGCTCTATGGGGAGTGCTGACGTCAGAGAGTAAACGTCTATAAGGGGCCCTTTTAAAATGAACATTTTCCTCATTGGGATTCTCTAATCATGTAGAAATCAAACTATCTTTATAATTTCACTTCAGATGTTTTTGGTTTTGTGTTTTTGTCTCCAATGATGGTAAAAATAAAAAACACACATTACTTAAAGGAGTTTCCCTCACATGTAAACACTGTTAGGAAGTCTGGATTAAGTTGAAAGTCTTGTTTTAACTATTTTTTTCTCTCATATACCAAACACTCTGTATTTCTCTTAAAGAAGCTCTGTAAGAGAAAGCCCTAATTTTAAATCTGACAGTAAAGTTTGCTGCAAGTGTATGAGTTCAAACACATCCCTTGTTTTCTGTCCCTAGGGGAAAAGTCATCTGGTGTTAGCTTGGCTCCTGTGTTAATATTATATTCAGTAGCAGGCTTAGAAGAGTGGTCTAAGACTTGAACCTGGAGCAGTTTTATAGCACAGAATCCTATGAAGATAGGACTGTGAGCATTTGTTTTCTTTTTTTGTGTGTCAAACTAATTGGCTTTTGCTTTAGCAATAAAATGTCCTCAACAGAATAAATTTTAAATGTGAAAATTATAGATCTTGGTATTGAATCCATCAGTGATTCAAGAGATACACCTATTTGCCTAAAACAACATAAGATGTATTAGTTATGGAATTACGTGTTGGATAGGTTCTTAAGACCTGTTTCCTCAATTCTTGACACAGTTTTCAAGGGTGGCTTTTTGACTTGCATGGTTGGGCAGATAATCCAGATTTACCTAAGATTGGGTAAAAAAGTGATCTGTGAGTTTGCTGGCAGGGCATTTGCTAAATGGAGTACAGGATCTAACAGAGTTTTCTTAGAAAGGGCAATATTGTCCAATGAAGGAAGCAGAAGGACTTTGGGTTAGAAGCATCTGCACAAAAGCTGGTGAGACCTACTCTCCACTGCTCTGCAGCTGGTCAGCCGATGGCAGGCTGAGCAGTGGGGAAGCAGGTTTTAACAATAGGTAGTCCTTCCAGGTCACTGTATATTGAGAAGAAACATAAAACTATTTTGTGTCACATTCCGAGGTCAGCCTTCTTCTTAACGTTTTATAGTATACAAACGCCAGCTTCTGGAAAGCAAGTGTCATCATGTACCAAATGCTTTATACACCATCACATTCGTGAATTTTTTAGCATGGTCAGAACTTGTGTAAATATGTCTCTTAGATGATTTTGGGGAGATGTGATTTATTTTTCATATTTTCAAAATGCATTCCATTTCAAATAAAGTATCTATTGAGACAACCGACCTGTGGACCTTTTGAAGGCCTTATTCAACTGGCACATGCACTGTGTGTTCCTGTGAAACAGAGATTCTGAATTGCTTGGGCATTCTGGGGGAAAAAAAGACGATTTTTGAGGTTGGGAATTCAATTTTTAAAAAATTCACTGGGAATTTGGAATATGAAAATTCTCTCAGGTCTGTTGGTGAAAAAATTAGCTTTCAGAATGCTAATGAACCTTAGTGGAATTTTCCATAGTTTCCCAGAGGACCAGAAACAGTCCCTAGTGAATCAGCTCAACAGCAATTCCCTCTTGAGTCCCAGAGGTAGTCTAGTTCTCTTATGTCTCTTGGGAGGGTAAAGCTTTGTCTCTGAGTCATCCTTCAAACAGGTATTCATAAACCTTCCTATTTTGTGTTGAAAGCAGAAGGACTTGATTCTTTAAAGAAAAACAGCATAACTTTATTCTTACAATCTCCACTGGCATCTAAAGGCCTTTAAATCTCAAAAGACTTTAAAGTAGGAAACTTGAAGTCTTTTTTTTTTTAATCCCTTAGCATAGTCTTGCACTGACAGCTTTACTACTCTAGTTTTATTGTTTGTTTGTATTTTTAAAGAAAAAATGTGAGAAGACAAATTACTGTCATGCTAAGGGGACTTCAGGGACACTGTGCAAAATAAATATATATAGTAGGTGGTAGCCCAGGATTGGTAAGAGCCAGGATTTGAGAGTCATAGTACACTGGTTCAAGTCCCAGTTTCACAATTATTAGCTGTGTAGATCTTGAATTACTTAAACTCTTGGAAACTCAATTTCCTTTTCTGTAAAATGAAGTTTATAAAGGTACTTATTTTAGGGTGGTTGAGGAGATTTAATAAGTTAGGATACATAAAAGTACTTAGAGCAGTGCCTGGCATCACTGTGAAAGGAAGCTCCTTGCGTTAGGGCAGATAAACAGGTGGGGAATCATTATAGCCATATGAATATATAATATATGGTATTCTGAAGCTAGGCATTGTATTTTCTGAGATCTCAGCACTTATTTATTTATTTATTTAAAACAGAGTCTTGCTTTGTTGCCCAGGCTGGAGTACAGTAGCGCCATCTTGGCTCACTGCAGTCTCCACCTCCAGGGTTCAATTCTCCCACATCAGCCTCCTGAGTAGCTGGGATTACAGGCGTGTGCCACCACAATGGCTAATTTTTGTATTTATAGTAGAGACAGGGTTTCACCATGTCGCCCAATCTGGTCTTGAACTCCTGACCACAAGTGATCCAGCTGCCTTGGCATCCCAAAGTGCTGGGATTACAGGCGTGAGCCACCATGCCTGGCCTCAGCACTTCTTTTTCAACGGTAAGAACAGTATGGTTGACCACATCCTTGTATTCAACTTTGAAAAAAGAGAAAAATACATTATAGAAATACTATTTAAAATTTTGTTATTATTATTATTATTGTTTCTTTGGAAACGGAGTTTCTCTCTGTAGCCCAGACTCTGAGATGCAGTGGCACAATCTCGACTCACTGCAACCTCCGCCTCCCGGGTTCAAGCTGTTCTCCTGCCTCAGCCTCCTGAGTAGTTGGAATTACAGGCATGCACCACTATGCCTGGCTAAGTTTTATATTTTTAGTAGAGACGGGGTTTCACCATATTGGCCAGGCTGATCTTGATCTCCTGACCTCAGGTGATCCGCCTGCCTCAGCCTCCCAAAATGCTGGTTTTACAAGTGTGAACCACCACACCTGGCCAATTTTTATTATTATTTAGAGACATGATCTTGCTCTATTGCCCAGACTGGAGTTCAGTGGTGTGATCATAGCTCACTGCAGCCTGGAACTCCTGGGCTCAAGCATCCTCCCACCTCAACCTCCCAAAGTCCCAGGATTACAGGCATCAGCCACCATGCCTGCAAACACTACCATTTTAATGACAATTTTCATATGCTTATTACTTTCCAGTCTTGGTCCACATGCTCATGTATTTTAAGTCACTTATAAATTAGTCTATCAAAAAAGTCATATATGTAGCTGTGGTGCTCTGCCCAGGTTGCCACTTCAGGACAGAGAGGGCATTCAGTCACCATATGTGGAAGTGTTGGTGACTATCATGTTCGCAGCAAGTCCTTTCCCTGGGGACCCACCTTGTCCTAGAACATACCCCCTCCTTGGGGGTAGCCCACATCCAGTGATGGGTCTATGGGGAGTGGATGAAGGTCAGGCCAACTGTAAAGGATCATCCCAGCTGCAGAGCTGCCTGTGGAATTGCCAGAGGCCTATCACAACCAGTGTGCATTGTATTCCAACTCTCACTCTGCTCAATTCTGTTTCCCTTGCTTCCTCACAGGTGAGGTTCCCAAAAACACTCCTTGGGGTGGGAACACTCGCTCTCCCCCAACCTCCCGCCATCAAATCTCAGAGTCTCAGAACCTGTATCTCAGGGAATCCTGTCTATGACCATGTCTGTTTCTGTATGTGAATATATGTATGTTCCCACCACCAGGTTCTAGAGGAAGGCTGGTGGTGTCGGGAGGGGAATAAACAGCATAATGGTGAAGCATAGGTTTTAGGGTAGTGGCTCTCAACCTAGAGCAATTTTGTCCCTCAGAAGACATTTAGCAACGTTTGGAGTGATTTTTGGTTATCACAAGTGGTGAGCAGAGGCCAAGGATGCTGCTAAATATCCTACTATGCACAGGAGAGCCCCACCTACAACAAAGAATTACCCCGCCCAAAATGTCAACCATACCAAGGTTGAGAAACCCTGCTTTGGAATCAGATAATCTCATTCTTATTAGCTGAGTTGCTTTGGGCAAGTAATTTAATTTATTTTAGCCTCCGTTTTCAGCATGTGTAATGCAGAAAATGATAGTACCTGTCTCATGGAGTTGTGAAACCAAAATTAGTTAGTTCACATAAAGGACTGTGGCTGTTCCTGTCACAAAGTAAGCATTCAATAAGTGGTAACTATCATCCTTATTATTATTGTTTAAAGTCATAATGTTAATGACAGCATAATATGCCATTTAGTTGGTGTATTATTTCACTTATTTGCCTGTTGCCATCTGGTGATTTTCTGTTGTTATGCTGTTCACAATACAGCTGCAATAAACATCATCATGCATACATTATATTGAATAAAAAGCATGAACTGGGATTCTAGTTCTGACTCTTAGTCTTCTGACATTAGCAGCTCATTAAATCTCTATGAGCCTTAGTCTGCTCATTTGTAAGTGGGAATAATAGCCCTGCCTGAGAGAAGCTATTATGAAGATACTATGAAGTGGCAGTAAAATCTGCATGAGTTCAAGTCCCAGAGGCACCACTTAGCCACTTTACTTACAGTAAAGCATCATGAAAAATGCAAACATTATTATCTGGATTCCATTTTAAGAGGAATTAGATATTATATGTTCATATACATATGTATATTTCAATCAAAATAATCTGGTTTTAAGAAATAGGATGGGCTGGGCATGGTGGCTCATGACTGTAATCCCAGCACTTTGGGAGGCCAAGGCAAGAGGATCATTTGAGGCCAGGAGTTCAAGACCAGCGTGGGCAGCATAGCAAGAACTCCATCTCTAATTTTCTTTTTTAAGATTCTGACAAAGGGTTATTAAAAAATGCAAACCATTCAAAAAAAGAGAAATAAAAATTTTAAAAAGAAAAGGAAACAGGATGTTACTGTAACTAAAAAAATAGTATCAAGTAATTTCTAGTTTTTTATAGAATTTGACCCAAATTTATATTTATGGTAAAGTGGAAGGAATCATGTCAACTTATTGACGGAGGAAAACGTGAATAATGAACTCATTGACCATATGAATCTATTCAGCAAAATATTCTTACTTGCTTTTCTCTCAAAGACCTGGTGGGAAGCCCTCACCAGCTACATAGAAAGGCCATAATCAGATGTCATGGTGCGAGTGTTCCAGAGCTCTAGCCTTACTTGCCTACAAAGTAGGTCTGTTTATCAAAGATGGCAGCAGTGGGGGCCAGAACACTGGAAATTTAGATGATATGGGATAGACTGTTGCTGTGGGCAAATCCAATTGGTTTGAGGATTGTTCAGATTCTGATTTTATCTTGAAGGACCTGGGGATAAAGAGGTCCACTTTGTTACTCCTAGACACAGAGTCAGAATTAGCTGCTTCGGAGATACAGTCGATGTGAGAATGGCTTGCTTTTTGCCAGACCATTCACCTGAAGCATTTGATATTTAGTTAGGCTCCGGAAATGAAAACTTGAAAAAGTAGTCAATGCGGTTATGTTGTATACTCTTAAGGCCTGCCAAAGTCGTTTATAATGGAGTGAGCAAACACATACTGCCGTCTTTTAAGACCAGACATCCTGTGCTTCCAAAGCAACTGATAAATGAGTATTCAAGTATGGGAGAGAAAGAAACAGGAAATGACCCTTGGGGAGTTTCAGTTTTAATTATGTTACTATCCTCAACTGGCTTTCTCCAGAAGCTGATAGTTCATACAGTTGACTTATTTTGCAAGTATTTTGAACTTTGCCGTAGCAAATTCTAACCAGTAGTGTGGCTTACCCCGTCAGGGCTGACTCACGACCTCAAAACTGCAGACCAGCTTTGTGACTAATCACAGCCAAAGAAGCCAAACTTGTAGCAATTTTAGGCATATTCTCTCTCCCTTTTTTTTTTTTTTTTTTGGTTTTTAGTTGTTAAAGAAATGTTCATTTCTACAAAGCTTGGCTGCAGTTGGTTGGCTGTAGTTGGTAAACACCTGCCTTTAATGATCCTTCCAAGGAACTCCCAAATATATACACTGTGTGTGTGTATGTGTGTGTATTATAATTACTGTTTTTACTCTTCTTGCTGGTAACTTTTCATGGCATGTGAAGGCGGGCTTGTCAGTTTTTTGGTGCGGAACCTGATCTCTAAGAGTTTGAAGCAGCCCTGGGCAGAGTGGCTTCCTTAGAGCTTTGAGCGCCCTGCTTTGAGGGTGAGGCCTGTCCTGCCCGAACACCTATGACAAAGCAGTGGTCTGTGATAGTGCCAGGTCCCTTTGTAATTTCCTGTTGCTACATTTCAACACCACCGCTGGAGGGGATGACTCTGGTCTCAGTGGGAGAACAATTCAGTGACTTACTTTTTAAGTTTCTAACAGAAAAGGAGACTCCTCAGGTGGATTGCATTTGTATATGGGTTGCATTTGCAGGCGTGAGAAAGCATGTAATCCTTGCCACGATGTGCTGGCTCACTACGGAATAATTGTAATTATTGCCAGAGGTTCAAACAAAATCCCTGATGCCTGTAAGTAGCGCCAGGTAGCTGCTGGAAGACCTGAGCTTCATGGCTGTCTTAACAGCTGGTGGACCCTGGTTTGAGTTTGTGTTCTAAAAAATGTTAGGCAATCATCTGTCTCCTACCTGCAGAAATACTGAGTTTGAAATCAGAGTTGATCATGGCATTTTGGAAGTTTAGATGATGTAGCATCCATTCTTCCCCATTTTACAGTGAAAAAAAATGAAGTGAGGAGGTGTCAGTTAGCCACCCAAGGTCACACAGGCAGTTAAAGACATGATTAGAACCCAATTCCAGTTTCCATGATTCTTAATTAATGCTCTTTCAATACTGTACCACTGCTTTGTAAAGCCTGAAAGACAGTTTACATAAATCCAAGGTGTTGTTATTCTTGCAAATAATCCCTCAAAGCATTCGGACATCATTTATAGTCTTTTCAGCATTTAGATGAAAAGATTCATCACATCTTTTCCCCAGAAACATTAGATTGAAATGAGATTGAAAATTGGTATAAATGAGATTGAAAGTAAACTGTTTAATTCTATAGTTTTAAAAACGGAATCATGGCCAGGCTCAATGGCTCATGCCTGTAATATCAGCCCTTTGGGAGACAGAGGCAGGAGGATCACTTGAGGTCAGGAGTTTAAGAGCAGCCTGGGCAACAAAGTGAGAACCCTTCTCTACAAAATATAAAAAACATAGTCCGATGTGATGGCACATACCTATGGTCCCAGCTACCTGGGAGGCTGAGGCAGGAGGACCGCTTGAGTCCAGGAGTTTGAGGACGCAGTGAGCTCTGATTGCACCACTACACTCCAGCCTAGAAAACAGAGTGAGACCTTGTCTCGGGGAAAAAAAAAAAAAAAAACACAAAACCCAAAGTTAATCACGTTTTAGCCTTTTCAAATAGAATCCACATGGATTAACGAAACTTCAGGAAATAGGCACATTCACAACAGAAAGCAGAGTATGTGTATGTGTGTGTGGGTACATATATATAGGCACACACATTTTCTTTTTTCTTTTTTTTTTTTCTCTTCTTGCTCCTTCTCCTCCAGAAGTATATTTTGAAATAGACTTATTTTAAAATGTGATTATTAGAATATATTCTTTTTAAAAAGCCATTTGGAATTGATTTTATCTTATGACTCCTAAAATATTCATGGAATGTTTCCTGTTGCTAGTCACCCTCAGGTACTGAAATTATCTGTGGAGTTGAAAAATGTTGAAGTGATTTGAATGTTTATACAGTTACTTGAGGAGGTAGCTGCCTAGCTTTTGTAGCCTGTGTAAGGTGTTGGGAGAAATATTTTCTGAAAAAGGTTTGTTGAGGGTAGTGGATCTACGGGCACTGGTGAGATCCTAATACATGGGGTGATAACATTTGTTGCTGCTCTCCTGGGGAACTAGGTGAATGCAATTCACATAGCTCCAAATTAAACCATAAATAACAGTTTTTGACCTACCTAAGATATTAAGAACTTCAAACCACACAATGTTTTCTTGTGTGCTTCTTTTACTTAAGGATTTAACTTGGAGAAGATTTCAGAACTTGTAATAACTTTTAATGAAAGGATGGGGAGAAAAAAGAGTGGGATCTCTAATAAGTAGATGTACTTCTGCATCCAGCAATCCGGCTTTTAATTCAAAATTGTGTATGTGCTCTGGGTGACGCCAACATTTCCTCTCATATAAAGTGACCTTTTACGGGGTTTCATTCATAGCACTTGGCTCCCTCCCGGAGTCACAGTGTTTGTCACAAGGCAGCGGATTGCCTGCTGGTTCTTATGCAAGTGATGACTGGGAAGGCTGATAGGGGGTAACGTGGACAGCCTCTCTCTCTGACAGCAGATTGTCAGCATTCTTGACCCGGGCACTCTAAGAGCCTGGGAAAACACTTTGAATTCAATGTGGCTTTAAAAAATGATATTCAGCTGAACCAAATGACTGTGTAAAATAGGACCACAGGGAGGGCCAGGAGCAGTGGCTCATGCCTGTAATCCCAGCACTTTGAGAGGCCAAGGCGGGCGGATCACCTGAAGTGAGGAGTTCGAGACCAGCCTGACCAACACGGTGAAACCCCTTCTCTACTAAAAATACAAAAAATTAGCTGGGCGTGGTGGCGTGTGCCCGTAATCCCAGCTACTTGGGCGGCTGAGGCAGGAGAATTGCTTGAACCCGGGAGGCAGAGATTGCAGTGAGCCGAGATCACGCCATTGCACTCTAGCCTGGGCAATGAGAGTGAGACTCTGTCTCAAAAACAAACAAGCAAATAAACAAAAAAAAAAAAAAAAACTTGTTGTTACAGATAAATCAAAATAAGTGTATTAAGATAAAGATTTACTTCTCTTTTATGTAAAAGAAATCTAGATGTGGGTGGCCCAGGGCGGGTACGGTGACTTCAGTTTGTCACAGATCCGGGTTCCTTCTTTCTTTTCTCTTCTACCGCCCTTGGCACAGGACTTCTAGCCTCATGATTCAAGAAGGCTGCTGGAGTTTCAGCTACCATATTCGAGTTCTAGACAGGAAGAAAGAAAACTAGGGAAACAGCAGCTCACGGCAGCCTCAACCTCCTGGGCTCAGGTGATCCCCCTTCCTCAGCCTCCTGAGTAGCTGGGATCACAGGCACTCACCACCACACTCAACTAATTTTTAAATTATTTGTAGAGACAGGGTCTCCCTATGTTGCCCAGACTTGTCTTGAACTCGTGGACTTAAGTGATTCTCTCAACTTGGCCTCCCATAGTGCTGGGAGGTTTTTTTTTTACAGGTTTGAGCCACCACATTCAGCCTAGAAAAATTTTGGGATCCCAATATGGCGACTTCCACTTAACACCTCATTTGCTATCCAGAGTTGCAAGGGAGGGCAAGAAATGTACTGGACAAATTGCCATCCCAAATAAAATTAGGGTTCTGTTAGCAAAGAAGGAGGGGAGAATGGTTATTGGAAAGGAAACTAGCAGCCTCTATTATAGTTCTTATTAGCCTCTACTTAATAGATAAGAAATTGAGGATTAGGGAACTGAAGAAACTTGCCAAACGAACGGCAGGATGAGAATTGTTATCTGGGCATTTAACTCCACTGCCTTTCTGCTTAAAAACTATGCAAACTGTGGCTGTGTGCTAGCACTAAAATACGATGCAGACCTCTCTCAGAGATGGGAATGCTCTTAAAGACATTAATTTAGACTCGTTTAGGTAATCTTTTTTATTTTATTTTTTTTTTGAGACGGAGTCTTGCTCAGTTGCCAAGGATGGAGTGCAGTGGCGCGATCTCCGCTCACTGCAAGCTCTGCCTCCCGGGTTCACGCCATTCTCCTGCCTCAGCCTCCCGAGTAGCTGGGACTCCAGGTGCCCGCCACCACGCCTGGTTATTTATTTATTTTTTTGTATTTTTAGTATAGACGGGATTTCACCGTGTTAGCCAGGATGGTCTCGATCTCCTGACCTCGTGATCCGCTCACCTCGGCCTCCCAAAGTGCTGGGATTACAGGCATGAGCTACCACGCCCGGCTGTTTTAGGTATTCTTATAATTCTTACTAAGGTTTACACGTTCCTTTCTAATATGGTACGGTTGTAATGATTTTCAGGTGGTCCTTCATTACATCTGAACAATTTAAATAGAACAAAACTAAATTTCAAAACAGAAATAGTAGTTGCTTTCAGTGCCTTCCTGTCAGAGTCATATTGACATGGTAAAGATATAAGAAAGATCGAAGGTTCTTAGCGGAAACTGGAACAATAAAGCCAAAGACACCATCAGTGGTGCTTGCTGGTTTTACAGAAGTTAGCTCCCTTAGAGACCTCACTTCCAGCACCAGTCACAGACTCTATCACAAGATCCAAGTCAAGAAAACAGGAGAAGAAACCCAGTCTTTTCATTCATGCTCAACAAGAGAAGCATGCTTTTACACTGTCCCCGGAGATTCCTCAAGGGTCAACAAAGAGTAGTAAAAAGAGTCCTAGATTCTAAACTTGGCTTTGCCGTTAACAAGTTGTGTGACCCTAAGCACATGATTTTGCATCTCTGGACTTTAGTTTCTTTGTCTTTAGAGTAAGATATTCTTCACTTGCCCCATTTCAATTGTAATAGTTTACTAATTAGTTATTTCTGTACTCATTTGCCTTTCTTTGGAAAGACTACGACTTTGAATTTGAAGGACCTGGATGTGAATCTTAGCGCGGACTCTCATAAGCTGTGTAACTTTGCACAAGTCACCTAACATTTTTGAATCTTAGTTTTCTTACCTGTAAAATAGGAATAATAAATCCTGTCTCATAGAGCTAGTGTGAGGATTAAAATAAATAATGAGATGTGAGAGCACTTTGTATAGTATAGGTGAGCAATAAATATGCTATTAACCCATTCTAGCACTTTCTTTTTTAGTACTTAATGCTTAGTATCTACTTTATACCCAAATAAGAGAGGATTTTTTGTTTGTTTGTTTTTTTGTTTGTTTGTTTTGTTTTTGTAATCTCTCTTTGCACTGGGAGAGATGAGAAAAGAATGGGTTTACAATAGTAACTTTTCCCCATAAATCAAAAAACAGTCTCTTCAGTTCATCTAGTGAGTTTAGAGACAGCACTAAAGACCTCTTTCCCTTCTGGGAAGCTTTTGCTTGTCTCCATTCAGGCAAAACATCTAGAAAATGCTTGTCCCCACTGTCTCTAAAGAGCATCTGCATTTCATGACCCACCCTTCCTTCCTTCCTTCCTTCCTTCCTTCCTTCCTTCCTTCCTTCCTTCCTTCCTTCCTTCCTTCCTTCCTTCCCTCCCTCCCTCCCTCCCTCTTTTTCTTTCTTCCTTCCTTTCTTTCTTTCTTTCTTTCTTTCTTTCTTTCTTTCTTTCTTTCTTTCTTTCTTTCTTTCTTTCTTTCTTTCTTTCTTTCTTTTTCTTTCTTTCTTTCTTTCTTTCTTTCTTTCTTTCTTTCTTTCTTTCTTTCTTTCTTTCTTTTTCTTTCTCTCTCTCTCTCTCTCTCTCTTTCTTTCTTCTTTCTTCAGATTCTTACTGGGGTACAGTGGCACGAACATGGCTCACTGCAACCTTAACTTCCTGGGCTCAAGTGATTCTCCTGCCTCAGCCTCCCTAGTAGCTGGGATAACAGGCATGTACTAACATGCCCAGCTAATTGTTTAAATGTTTTGTAGAGATGAGGTCTATGTTGCCTAGGCTGGTCTCAAACTCTTGGAGTCAAGTAATCATCTTACTTCGGCTATCCAAAGTGCTGGGATTACAGACATAAGACACCTCACCCTGCCCTTTTAATTTCTTTTTCTTTCTTTTTTTTTTTTTTTGTTTTTTGTTTTTGTTTTGTTTTTTGTTTTTGTTTTGTTTGTTTGTTTGTTTTGTTTTGTTTTGAGACGGAGTCTAGTTCTGTCACCCAGGCTGGAGTGCAATGGCGCAATCTCGGCTCACTGCAACCTCTGCCTCCCGGGTTCAAGCAATTCTCTGCTTCAGCCTCCCAAGTAACTGGGATTACAGGCGCTTGCCACCACGCCCGGCTAATTTTTTTTTATATTTTTAGTAGAGATGGGGTTTTACCATATTGGCCAGGCTGGTCTTGAACTACTGACCTTGTGATCCACCTGCCTCGGCCACCCAAAGTGCTGGGATTACAGGCGTGAGCCACTGCACCCAGCCTGCTCTTTTAATTTCAATCTCTCGGAGTCACATGCAGCAAACATCTTCATCAATTTACAAAAGCATCTGGTTTTACCTGTGATTTTCCCCTTCCTTCCTTTAGGAAAAAGAAGGAAACTATAAGACCTGCTATCTTATAAGATTTTGTTTTGGTTTTGGTTCTTTTGACACACAGTGTGCCTTCAACCCACTTATATAATAAGAACTACTTAGAATAATGAAGGATGCTAAATAATGAAAGTACATGGTTGCTTGCTAAGGTCGGAACGTATTCTAACTTGATCTAGAATTATTTTCTACAGCATGACCTGAAAGTGAAAATCGGTGGTTCTAAAAGACTTAATTTAGGCAGAAAATTTATTTAAGCCAAATCCTCTATTACCTGCACACTGTAATGAGCGGTGTTTTACTTCAATTAGGTAAACAATTATGTAAATGGAGAGAATAACGTTTGAGGAAATACAATAAAACTTGAACAATAATAGTTCCCATTTTCTAAGCATTTATTTTATGACAGGTCTTTTATCATAACAGTGCCTCGAGATAGGTATTGTTATCTCCCTTTTACTGATAAGAAAACAGAAGCTTACAGAAGTTGAGAAAGTTCCCAAGAGCAGAGGGCAATTATGCGGCAAAGCTGTGATTTGATACGGATCTGAGATACTCCAGAACCCCTATTCCTTTCACGGCAGGAGGCTGACTCCCAACCCTTTAATGTAAGCAGGCCTGGGGGAGACGAAGGGCAGCGGGCCTTACCTTTCCTCATGAGAAGAGAGTGGCCGGGGAGAGGGCAGCTGTGATTTTCCAGCGATGAGTTTGGAGCCACAGGCCAGCTCAGGCAGCATCTCTCCCAGACCACCCTGCAAAGCAGTCTGTAGGCTTTGAAGGCATCATTTTATTTGTGGAATGATGAGGTTATGAATTGAGGGGAAAAAAACAGAAAGACTAGTTTGATTTAGCATTTATTCAAGAAAAACATATGACTTTATAAGGAGCGGGATGGAAGTCATGTCTCCCAACTGCAAACACTGCTTCCTGAGGAATTAATGAGAACATGTCATCGTCCCAGAGGCCCCCCACAGTGCTAGGCCTGCACCCAGGGCCTTAGCTGAGGAAAAGCAAGAATCCTGGAGAATGGGTAGGCTCAGTGGAGAGGTGTCCAGCTGATGGGATGAGGGCAGGCTTACCACATCTCAGCAAGGAAATGGACACGCAAGCTCTTCATCCAGCTCGCTTTCACCCAGCTCTTGACGTTCCTTGCTTTAATCTGATTTTTTTTTTAAATAAAATAATTTATCAAAGCCCCTTCTGGAGCTGTTGTTTCTCCCCTTTTAAAAAGAACTTTCTGGCTGGATGTGGTGGCTCACATCTGTAATCCTAGCACTTTGAGAGGCCAAGGCAGGAGGATCACTCGCACTCAAGAGTTCAAGGCCAGCATGGGCAACTCATCTCTATTTAAAACAAAAAACAAAACAATTAAAAAATGAGCTTTTTGTTTTGCTTTGTTATTAGACAAGATCTCACTCAGTTGCTCATGCTGGAGTGGTGCAGTGACGCGATCATAGCTCACTGCAGCCTCAAACTCCTGGGCTCAAACGATTCTCTCACCTTAGCCTCTCAAGTAGCTGGAACTACAGGAGCATGCCACCATGCCCAGAGAATGTTTTTAACTTTATATTTTGTAAAGATGGGGTCTCACTATGTTGCCCAGGCTGGTCTCAAACTCCCAGGCTCAAGTGATCCTCCACCTCAGCCACCCAAAGTGTTGGGGTTACATGTGTGAGCCACTGTGCCCTGCCAAAATGAGCATGTGAGGGTCTTTGTGGTGTTGTGGAAGTGCTGCAGCCCCTCCTGTCCTGGCTCTCTCATCTGACTGCCTGCACCCTGTGTGTGCTCTCTGGCTGCAATGATTTCACCAGGAGACTCACCAAGTCGGCTTTCTGCAGCTCCTTGGTGATTATTGGGTTTGGGCCTAATCCTCAAGGACCCAGGCCCTAGGCATTCAGATAGGGCTACCACTCAGGCAGGAGAGATGCTGAGGCTCAGCGTGGGAGTGTGGAAGGGGCAGCTGACCCTGACCCTTCTCCTCCCAGCTTTGCATCTCATCTTACTTCAGGGACTGCAGAGCCCTGAAGCAGAGCTGCCTCCCTCAGTCTGCAGAATCCAGGTTGCTCTTCAGGTAGGTGAGGCACCTTTTTGTCCTAAGGGATTCCTCTTACCCACTGTTTGGGGGGCTGGGGAATTTTTGAGTGTGTGCAGTGGGTGAGATGGCAGGTGGAGGTGGGGGTATGTGTGAAAGACACTTTCCCAGGAAGACCAGGTTCCTAAGGGATGTAGGAGTTATAGAGGGGGCACAGATGCAAAAAGCAAGACAGACTTCGCCAGGGAAGCAGACACGGGAGAGATTTTGAGTAAGATGCGAACTCCAAGTGTTACAAAGACACTAAAAGCAAATCGCCTGGAAAGGTAATGGCAAAGCTCTCACACTTTTACTTGGTTCTGTCCATGCCTTCTAGAGGAGGTGATGGTTGTTGCCTAGCAGCGAGCATCTTTCTAAGAGCTCTGTTTCAGTACTTCCTCCCCTCCCCTCCTCCACCTTCTCCTTGGTCTGCCTGCAACCTCATCTCTTCGAGGCCCTTGCATGGGACATCTGGACAATCTGCCTGTTATGTGGATAGAACCTTTATTTTTGATTCCTGCCCAGGGTCTGTGCCTCCCCCGCCCACACCACTTCACACAATCAGCTCTTGGTGCACATCTGACCACCCAGCATGCGGTGCTCATGGGACTTTGCAGAAGGAGGCTTCTCTCATGGAATGCCTGGGGCTTAAGAGCACTAAGACTCCAGGAATGGGGCAGCTCCAATCTCCCTGGTGGCAAGTACAGTTGGAGCATGTGATGTCACATCACCAGCAAAGGAATGAACTTGGAGATGAAAATGGAGTTCAGTGGAGAGTCAGACTCACGGCTGAGAAAAGATGGAGGCCTCATGGGGAGCTCAGCAGGGGTAAGCACCGGTGGCAGGAAGGGAAAAGGAGCTGACCTAGTCCTCGCTGATAGCATAGTAAGAAATTGGAATGTCCCAGATCCCAGCCCTTGACCATGGAAATCACTGTGGCTTGGGCAACAGTGACAATAGTATTTCGTTTGATGTCCCCACCCTCTCAGTGTTATCTCCTCATCTCCTTCCCCACAGGGTCTAGGCAGCTCATTGAATACCTGGTGTTAACCCTTAATGTAACAAGCTACTATCAACCGTGGCTGCTGCTGTGGCCTCCATCGTAGGTGAGTCTGGCTTTTCCAGTTTACAGTGTCGTCCCCTGAGGAATTTAGAAAGGCTTCCTTGGGCCTGGGCCAGGAGCCATTTGAGGCTCCATCGTGTGTGATATTTATTCACAAGTGTCCATCAGTTTGGATCCCCCTGCAGGCCCTGTCCTTGGCTGCCTTTCCCTCAGGGTGGTTCCTGATAACCAGTGTGTCTTCTTTCTTTCCTCCTCCTCTGCTCTTTCAGGAAAGCAGGGCAGCCTTGAGTCTCCTCTTAGCTCAGGAGTGCTAAGCCCAGTCTCCTGGGTGTCTGACTGTCAAGACCAAAGTCCCGTTGCTGTTTCTCCTTGGAAGCTTGAGGGTTCCTCACACAGACAGAGGAACCCTAGTAGCCATTTCTCAGGGTTTCCAAAATAAGCATACAGATTAGTACCCGACAGTGCCATATAATTTAAAAAGCAAGTAGCAAAATAATTCTTTATGAGTCACTTGTAGAGACCAGGCCAGACTTGTGTTTTTAAGCAAAAGCAGGGACTCTTTCAATGAGGTTTTAGTAAGCCCCAAGCTATTTTTGAAGTTGAGTGCTGGGAATCCTTTTAAGCACAAAGGCAGAGTCCCTTTGGGCACATTGGACCACCCCTGGAGTCATGAAGTGGATTGAAGAGGCATTCCAAAGACAGGCTGGGAAAAACCTGACAGGAAGTATTCCCAGAACAAGCTACTCCCAAAGTCCCCGTTGGCTAATGACTAGGGCATAATTGTAAACAAAGCAGACCAGCTTCAAAGAATAGCGATCTGTCTACGAGCATCAGCCACTCAGCAGAGAGGAAAATACCCTCCTGGCTTTTGGCAACTCACAGCACCCCTTCTGCCAGAGCATTCTAACTTTAACCAAGAAACACACATGTGCTTTTACCCAGAGCCATGTCCGAACCCACCTCCAGCCTCCCAAGCCCCCTCTCCTCAGCCCCAGTGTTCTCCATCTCTCAGCCCGATTTTCCCAGGGTGGAAAAGAAGAGAGGTGGCAGGGACGTGAGGAAAGGGGATGGAGAGGCCAAGATGGCCAGGGTACTGGGTCTCCTTTGATGTCCAAACAGGGTGGGTTTCCGGTGGGTAAGGTCCTGAGACAACCTTGCTCATTGACCAGTTAATCTTGTTCAGCACAGCCTGGTGTTGCAGAGCAAGGCCTGGGCAAGCTGTGGAATTCGTCCTAGACTCCACATCTCAGCTCTACTGCTTAGTGGACTTAATATTTTATTGAACCTGTTTTCTCATTTGTAAAATGGTAATGATAATCTTGATCTGTGGATAGGCCTTTGAAATTATAAATGTGTATAAATAAATATATTTAGTGCCTGGCACATAAGTGATAGATACAACTGTTATCATTTCTAGTACTTCTGCAAGTATTGTAAATAGCTTCTGGCTAGTGACTGCTTACTGTATGTTGGGTATTGGTTTAAACACTATGCATAAACACATTTTATGGTCTCTACTTCTATTATAAAACTATTTTGTTTTTTATAAAAACGTGATTTTTAATACAACAGAGTATTGCTTTATATCAATTAAATTAACAAATCTCAAGCCAGGGAAAGGAAGTTTGAATAGACCAACATTTCTGTTTGCATTTGCTTACCTGAAATCCAGTCATTATATTTCACAAGCAATCTATTCTTGAGCCAAGATACAATATCATATTTCAGCAGGTGTTAATCCTGACTGTGTCTAAATTCTAAATGAATATTAAGAATTGGGACAGTTAGCTCTATCAGCTAGACGAAAAACCTGCGTTTAAGTAAATACTCAGGTAATTGAAACCCATGTATAGGTATCAACTGTTTTAATTATTTTACCATATGATACAATCATTCTTGACTCTGCTTCTGTATAGATGCAACTTTCTTATGATGCTTTGCATTTATCCAAAATTTCTGCGCTCTTAATAAGCAGAAAGGAAACATTTGCTGTTCTCGACCATATCTGTAAGAAGTCAAGAATCATTAGCTTTCAATACATCATGTGCCAATAACTGGAGGAATTAGTAGCTTTGATGATTCTCATGAAGAGTGCCTCAAATCTAACTGAGAAGAAGAAAAGTGACTGGCTGCATGAAATTCTCTAGATGAGGTGTCACCAGCCAGTAAGGAGGGGTAGGTCTGTGCAGGACAAATACCACCTCTCTATCCCTGCTTTCCTGCAGTGTCTGGTGAAGACTATCTGCCCTGTGTTTCCTGTGAGATAGAAATACTGCTTTTGTTTTAAAATGGTTCAACTTGGCCAACAGGTTGAGGTGATCCAGTATTTTGGGGACACAGAAAACTGAATACATTTTTCTCTGACATCTGGTCAATGGATGAGAGCTACAAACAGTGGGGTGGGAAAAATGAAGGAGACTTTAACTGTAACTACCCCCTTCCTGGTGTCAGACACTATGGTAATAAGATGCTTTGTGTATGTTACCTCTTGTTTTTGTGTGTGTGTGTGGTTTGTTTTTTTTTTTTTTTTTGAGACAGCGCCTCACTCTGTTACCCAGGCTGGAATGCAATGGCACAATTTTGGCTCACCGCAATCTCCGCCTCCCGGATTCAAGTGATTCTTGTGCCTCAGCCTCCCAAGCAGCTGGGATTATAGGAATATGCCACAATGCCTGGCTAATTTTTTGTATTTTTAGTAGAGATGGGGTTTTGCCATGTTGACCAGGCTGGACTTGGACTCCCAACCTCAAGTGATCTGCCCACCTCAGCCTCCCAAAGTGCTTGAATCTCTTTTTTTGTTTTGTTTTGTTTTAAGAGACAGGGTGTTGCTGGGTTGCCCAGGCTTGACTTGAACTCCTGGGCTCAAGTGATCTTCCCCCCCTCAGCCTCCCAAGAAGCTGACTATAGGTGCATGCCACTACACCCAGCTCATGTGTTACCTCTTGTAATTCCTACAATAAACCTATAAATTAATTATTGTTATCTGAACTTTATAGATGAGGAAATAAAGAGGTTAAGGAACTTGCTCAAAATAGCCTGTGGCAAAATCAGGATTTAAAGCATGGTCTTTGGACTCCAAGCCAATATTGTCTCCTCTGTACTAGATAATAACTGGTATATTCAGAATAGCTGATATACTGGTAGTAAGAACATTTACTTTGTTGTCAGGTTTTATGAATTTTAGTTCCAGCTTGCCCATTGTGTGAGTGTGGGCAATTTAATATCTCCAAGACTCATCTATAGAAAAGAACAACAATAATAACACATACCTTAATGCATTGTTGGGAGGATTAAACAAGGAAGTGAGGGTAGCGTACTGGCATAGTAAAGGCTTAAAATATATCAGCTGTTGCCATTCTACTTTTATTTACCTGATACATCGCTAGATTTATGGTCAAGGATATCATAATGCCTCTGTTAATTACACAGTGATTTTTCACAACATCTTGTTAGAGACTCCATTACCAGAGGTGAAGATAAGAGAGCAGGTAACAGTATTTAACTGAGAATGACAGAGTAAGGGCTAGCAAAACACTCCGTACTGACTGGAAGGAATTTACGTGCTGTAGAAGCACAAAATATATACCTGAGTGTCTTGAGCAACAGGAGGGTTGGACTGACCTGTTGTTCGGGGAGATGTAGGACGGAGCCCTGCGGTACTCCTGCCCGTGAAGGGGAGGAGAGTGGAGGATTCCTATTCTGAAGGAATTTTGTGACAAGGGCTAGCATTGTTTGTTACCTCCTATTCCAAGCAGGGGTCCCTTGCAGCTATTCCTGAACCAGTCCTTAGAAAACCATGTGTGTGTGTTGTGTGCATGTGTGTATATGTGTGGGTGATATGCATGTGTGTGTGATGTCTGTGTTTGCGTGCACTTGTGTGTGGGCATATGTGAGTCTTGGTGATGTGTGTTCTGTATATGTGTATGTGATGTATATGGCGTCTGTGTGTAGCATACATTTATGGTATGTGTGTGATGTCTGTGTGATGTGTATGTAAATGTAGTGTCTGTGTGTATGTGTGTACTCGTATGTGTGTTCACATGTGTGTGCATGTGTGTTTGTGTGTGATGCCTGTATGTATGCACTTGTGTGTTTGTGATGTGTATGCGTGGTGCCTGTATATATGGACTTGTGTATTTGTGATGTGTATGTGTGTATGTGTGGTGGCTGTATATGCATGCACTTGTATGTCAATGGTGTGATGTGTATGGTATCTGTGTGTATGTATGCACTTGTGTGTTCATGTGTGTGTTGTGTGTGATATGTATGTGTGTGTAATGCCTGTATGTGCACGTACTTGTGTGTGTGTGCATGTGTGTGTGAGAGAGTATTTGAGGGGCAGAAAACCACTGTTGTGTCATTCTAGTTCATCATCACTCACTCTTTTATTAATTTCCTTTGATAAACATTTATTGCATATTTCCTTGCCAGGAACTTTGATAAGGTCTATGATAAAACTTGAGTAAGATACAATCTCTGCTCTGAATGAAATTACCAGCAAATCAATCAATCAATCAATCAATCAATGTGATTTGACAGGTCTAGTACAGGCTTTTCAGATAGTTAGCTCTCTACCTGTCAGGGGACTACATAAATTTCAGTTAATAGGGAATTATGGATTTTGCCCCCAAATCAGACATAGATAAAAGCCTTAAAATACAAATACGGTTGAAGTAATGGATTAAAATGCATTCATGTTACTGTATAATCAAACAGTGTGGCTGAAAATTACTTATTTAAATCCATCCTGATTTGGATGGGACCAGAGGCGGGGACCAGGTGGAGAGTGACAGCTGCCGGGGAGGAGGCACAGGTGTGGAGACAAGGCCAGAACAGAAGACAAGCCTGCCAGCTGCACCCAGTAACCGCTCTTCTACCCTCAACAAAGGACAGCTGTTGGGGGCCTGCCTGCAGTGTCTTTCTGTGTTATTGCTGCTGATTTTTTTTAAAATAGAAGAAAAGGCAATTTATTATAAAGTAGCTTCTAAAAGATTTGTTAATGAACCCATCACTCTATTAATTCTATGCCTTCGGAGGCCCCCTGTCTCAGTTTGAGCCACTCTCATAGGAGAACGCTGAAAAAAAGCCTTGAATCCCCCCAGGAAACGTAAGATGTTCTCACAGATTGGTGAAATTCAAGCCTGTTATTTATTCTGCTGGAAAGCGGCAATAAATCTAATGAAAGATGGGGAGGTAGATTAACCCACTGAATAATTAGCTCTGCCAATAAAGGGTAAATAACATTTTCCCTCTGCCTCTGTAGTTCCCAAGAAGCCTCCAGGTTGAACTCCTGACCTGCGGACCCTGAGGGAGCGTGGCAGGGTGAGAGGACGCAGGCTCTGGAGTTCCTGGGACCCAAGCACAGTGACTGCAACTTCTTTGCAGTATGTCCTTAAGTGTACTCAAGACTTCTTAGTCTTGGTTTTCTCATCTTCAGAATAGGGATGGTAACTTCTACTTCATAGAGTTAGTGGTTGGAAGAACCAAACAAGGTTTTATATATAGCTATGTGATCCTGGGCAAGTTATTTCAACACTTTATACCTCTCTTTATCCATCTGTGAAATGTGAACAACGATAGTACCCACCTAATAGAATTCAGAGAACATAAGTTAATGTTCGTAAAGTGCATGCAACAGTTGCTGGCACATAGTAAGAATTATGTAAGTTATTATTATTTAAAGCATTCAATAGGCACTCGATAAATGTCAGTGATTTTATTATTCCTTCTTTAATCCCAGGTACGCCATTTTGTTAAAGCACTGTTTCCGTCACGCAGATCCCTGGCTCCATCAGCTAGAATTGTTATGTTACATCGCAGTAATAATAAGACTACTACAAGTAGCAGCACAACGAAGTTTATTTCCTGTTCATGTAACAGTCCAGGATGCTTCCAGGTTGGAGGTGAGACTCTGATTCACAAAGTCACTGAGGGCCTTAGGTAGACAGAGGTTCTGGTATCTGTAACATGTTAACATTCGAGGTCCTGCTGGAAGTTCTATGTCAGCTGGAAGAGGAAAAGTGGGAGGGAGAACCTGTAGAAGAGGCTATTATGGGCTTAGTCCTGAAGCAGAACACATTATTTCTTTTCTTTTCTTTCTTTCTCTTTCTTTTTTTTTCTTTTGAGATGGAGGCTCACTCTTTTTGCCCAGGCTGGAGTACAATGGCGTGATCTTGGCTCACTGCAACCTCTGTCTCCTGGGTTCAAGCAATTCTTCTGCCTCAGCTTCCTGAGTAGCTGGGATTACCGGCATGCACCACCAACACCAGCTAATTTTGTATTTTTAGTAGAGACGGGTGTCTCACCATGTTGGCCAGGCTGGTCTCAAACTCCTGACCTCAGGTGATCTGCCCACCTCAGACTCCCAAATTGCTGAGATTACAGGCATGAGCCACTGTGCCTGGCTGGAACACATTATTTCTACCCATGTTTGTTGCCTGGTTCACAATCACATGACCATGCTTAACTGCAAGGAAGTCTCAGCACATGATCCACCCATGCCCAGGTACACGACGAGACCATGACGTTTGGAGAAAAGCTGGCAGCCTCTGCCTTATTAAGTCACACACCAGCAGTAAGTTCTCCTGCCTTCATGATCAACAGTCTATCACTATACCTGGCTGTACAACCGCTGCTGCCCTTGGACCTCATGGTACAGGCCAACACAAATCCTTTGCTCCTATTGGCCCAGTCTCCTTGCTGTCAAATAAAAATGCCATGTTCACAGACTCATGTTTTCCCCTGCTGGATTCTCCAGACATTTGCTTCAGATTCAGAGTCAGCTAAAATTTGCAGGCCTACTATGTGCCAGCCACTTCCATAATCCCATGTAATCTTCACAACAATCTGTGAGGTGTGCATCATAATACCCATCTTATGGATGAGGAATCTGAACTCAGAGAGGTTAAGGAATTTACTTACAGTCATAACTTGCCCGCTACTCTCCTCTATCTTCCAATTCCATAGCACTTAGAATCTTTACCAAATCAGTTAGTACTCAGTCCTCCATGGTTTTGTAAGAATATGTCCTACCTCCTCAACAACAATAGAGTTAAAGCTTCTAGGTCAAGCATAGAGCCTTTATATAGAGAGTTATGCATCACTTAATGATGGAGATATGTTCTGAGAAATGCTCCATTGGGAGATTTCATCATGCAAACATCACAGAATGTACTTACACAAACCTAGATGGCATGGCCTACTACACACTTAGGCTAGATGGTATAGCCTATTGCTCCCAGGCTGCAAACCTGTACAGCATGTGACTGCACTGAATAGTACAGACAATTGGAACACAATGGTATGTACTGGTGTCTCTAAACAAACAAACAAAAAGGTATAATAAAAACATGGTATTATCATCTTTCTGTCATTGACCAAAATGTCTGTTATTCAATGTATGTCTGTAGTTTTTTGGGTCTCTTGAAGATTCTTACATGGTATGGAGGACACCATTGATACGTGAGATTCACTGAACATGAGCTCAGCAAAATTCTTTTTTTTTTTTTTTTTTTTTTTTTTTGAGACGGAGTCCTGCTCTGTCACCCAGGCTGGAGTGCAGTGGCGCGATCTTTGCTCTCTGCAACCTCTGCCTCCCAAGTTCAAGCGATTCTCCTGCCTCAACCTCCTGAGTAGCTGGGACTACAGGTGCCCGCCACCACATCCAGCTAATTTTTGTATTTTTAGTAGAGACGGGATTTCACCATATTGGCCAGGCTGGTCTTGAATTCCTGACCTTGTGATCCACCTGCCTTGGCCTCCCAAAGTGCTGGGATTACAGGTGTGAACCACCGTGCCCAGCTGAGCTCAGCAAAATTCTGATTGATGAATTTACTAATTGTTCTTCACAACTCAGGTGTTAGTCTTCATTCAGGCCAAACCAAAAACGGTTCAGACCCTAAGTCACCTACAACCTTCTTTCTTTTTCTTCCTTTTGGTGCATGTTGAAAGAAATGCTATTTCTTGAGGAAATGACCCCCCACACCCCCAGACTGATTTCTGACCTCTCATTACATGGTGTGTTAGTTGGCTCTCAAAAAGGAAACTTAAGCAGAGATACCCAGCTGTGATTTCTCTTCTCCAACTTCCCGTGTTTGACGTGAGGTATATAGGCTGGAAATGCCAGCTCCCTGGCTGCTGAAGGAGAGACTCTGCAGTCGCTCCTTTGTGATTCTTGCAGCTGCTGATAGACACCATGTCTTCAGTGCCAGAAGATCAACAAAGAAAAACAACTTGGCCTCAGATGATAATGACCCCAAGTGGCTGGTCAAGAACAAATAAGTGGCAATGGTGAGTTTTATTGCTTTTTTTTTGTGTGTTTCATCTCTTTTTAGGGATTTTTGATTATTTAAAGTCATTTACAACAAAATAAACAGTTACAAATGTTAGGGAGATTGTGTTGCACCGGGGTTCTCTCTCACAGCTGCAAGTGTGGCCTCCTACATGTTGTTAATTTAGAGGTAATCAGGTTTGCATTTGCAGCTGTGCAGCATATGTTTTTCTAAAACAGTCATGGCCATGGGCACCAGAACAATTAAGACTGGAAAAAATGCCAGGAAGCATTTTTTACTTCCTCTGATAAACTGATAATGTCTTTCTTTTAATTCTTGCTTTGTATAGTTTTATCATTAAAGAGAGTAAAACAAACATTTTTTGCACACCTGCTATGTGTCTGAGCTAGTTGCTTTTCATAAATGTTATTACATTTAAATATACTATCTTGGATTTTTTTTTTTTTTAATGGTTTAATTTTATTAGTGGAGAGAGCAGCTAAGGCCTTTTGGTAGGAGACAGCAATACCATGTCAGACACAGTAGAACATACAGTGTTATAGCTGGAATGTTATATCAGGGAAAAAGCTGATTAGATATTGCTGGTTGGAAGTTGCTATTTTTTTTTTCCAATTTCAATTGAATTCTAAATCATTCTTAGATTACTCTGATAGAAAATTCCTTATTGCCATAATCTGATTTCCGAATCAAACACAAAAACTGTCTTTACTTTTTGAATAATCTTGTAGAAAGAACAGATTATATATTTCTTTGAAGAATTTGAACTGAGGGAGATAAACCCAGAACAAGGCTTGCATCAGAGAAATCCTGAACCACGATGTCCTTTTGGTATCTAAGCATCCCTGTTTCTTTCTCCATGCAATGCAACTTTTTCATTCTCTTGCATTAAGTAAAAATATCAATATAAATAAAATTCATTTGAAGATTTACCTAGCTAAATTAACTCCTGTATGAATTTTTATTTATTCAGTAAATAATAATTTTATTTTTATTATTTTTTATTTTCTTTCTTTCCTTTCCTCTCCTTTTTTTTCTTTTCTTTTCTTTCTTTTTTTTGATGAAGTCTAGCTCTATTGCCTAGGCTGGAGTGCAGTGGCACAATCTTGGCTCACTGCAACCTTCACCTCCTGGGTTCAAGCAATTCTCCTGCTTCAGCCTCCCAAGTAGCTGGGATTACAGGTGCATACCACCCTACCCCGGCTAATTTTTGTATTTTTTAGTAGTGATGGGTTTCATCATGTTGGCCAGGGTGGTCTCTGGGGTTTCGCTATGTTGGCCAGGCTGGTCTTAAACTCCTGACCTCAAGTGATCTACCCGCTTCAGCCTCCCTAAGTCCTGGGATTATAGACATGAGACACCACGCCTGGCCTATTTTCTATTTTTTATGTTAGCATTTCGTAAACTTTGTGAATACTATGAGCATGCTGACATGCTAAAAGATGGTCTACTTCCGGGGTTGGCAGACAACAGCCCTGAGCCAAATCCTGTTGCCCCCTGCCCATTCATTTGCTTGTCTATGGATTCTTCTGCACTGCAATGCCAGGGGCAAACAGTTGTAATAGACCAGGCTGGCTTCACAGGCGGGAGACGTGTATGGTCATAGGAAGCCCCAGCCTCTAGAATGATCTGCTTGGTTTAATGCTCAGCCGCAACTATCTTGCAGATATTAATCATTTTTAAAAAGGGGACTCTGCATTTTTATTTTGCATTGGGCCTTACAAATTATATAACTGGTCCTGGTGACAGAGACTGTAAAGCCTAAAATTCTTTAGACCTATAAAACCTAATATATTTACTGTCTGGCCCTTTACAGAAAACATTTGCTGACCCCCGACTTCATTGATCTTCTATTTTCTTCTATTTGTAATTATTTAAATTAGTTAATGAGTTAAGAATTACCTGGAGAGAATGATGAAAATGTAAATACTTGGTCCCCACACCCAGAGATTCTGGTTCAACAGAGGTCTCGTGTGTGACTCAGGGATCTACATTTTTAAAAAGCTGAATAACAGTTTTTTATTCAGTTGCTCCTTGGTAGCTCCCGGATGAAAGCTGGTGGGCCCTTCCTACCTTGTGTTTGGAATGTCTCAGTAGAGTCTTACGACTTCCTTGCCACCACTCCCTCCCTTTTCCAATCCATTTTTTATACAGTACAGGCATACTTCGTTTTATTGTACTTTATCACACTTTGCAGATATTAAATGTTTTCTAAATTGAAGGTTTGTGGCAATCCTGTGTCAAGCAAGTCTGTACCATTTTTCCAATAAGCAAGTGCTCAGTTTGTGTTTCTATTTCAGTAATTTTCAAAATATTTCAAATGTTAAAAATTATTAATATATATCTGTTGTGGTGATCTGTGATCAGTGATCTTTGATGTTTCTACTATAATTGTTTTGAGGCACCAAGAACCACACCCGAAACTTGACTGATAAATGTTGTGTGTGTTCTGACTGCTCCTGACAACCTGCTGTTGCCCCATCTCTCTCTCCTTGGGCCTTAGTATTCCCCGAGACACAATATTGAAATTAGGCCACTTAATAACTTACAATGTCCTCTAAGTGTTCAAGTGAAAGGAAGAGTCTCATGTCTCACTTTAAATCAAAAGCTGGAAATGATTACACTTAGTGAGAAAGGTATGTCGAAAGTGGAGATAGGTCAAAAGCTAGGCCACTTCTACCAGTTAGCCAAGTTGTGAATGTGAAGGAAATGTTCTTGAAGAAAATTCAAAGTGCTATTCCAGAGAATGCACAAATAATAAGAAAGTGAAACAGTCTTCTAGTTGGCATGGAGAAAGAACAAACCAGCCACAGTATTCCATTAAACCAAAGCCTAATCCAGACAAGGCCCTAACTCTCTTCCTTTCCATGAAGGTTGAGAGAGGTGAGGAAGATGCAGAAGAAAAGTGTGAAGCCAGCAGAGACTGGTGTATGAGGTTTAAGGAAAGAGGCCATCTTTATAACATCAAAGTACAAGATGAAACAGCAAGTACCGATGTAGAAGCTACAGCAAGTTATCCTGAAGATCTAGCTAAGATAATTGGTGAAGACAGCTACACTAAACAACAGGTTTTCAATGTAGACAAAACAGACTTATATTGGAAAAAGATGCCATCTGGAACTTCCATAGCTTTAAAGGAGAAGTCAGTGCCTGGCTTCAAAGCTTCAAAGGACAGGCTGACTGTCTTGTTAGGGGCTAGTATAGCGGGTGAGTTTAAGTTGAAGCTACTGTTCATTGACCATTCCAAAAGTCCTAGAGTCTATAAGAATTATTCTGAATCTACTCTGCCTGTGCTCTCTACATGGAACAACAAAGCCTAGATAACAGCATATCCATTTACAGCATGGTTTACTGAGTATTTTAAGCCCACTGTTGAGGCCTACTGCTAAAATACACACACACACACACACACACACACACACACACACACACGTTCCTTTCAAAATATTACTGCTCTTTGACAAAATGCATCTGATCACCCAGGAGCTCTAATGGAGTTGTACAAAGAAATTAATGTTTTTATGCCTGCTAACACAACATGCATGCCTCAGCCCATGGATCAAGGAGTGATTTCAAATTTCAAGTCTTACTATTTAAAAAATACATTTCATAAGGCTATAGTTGCCATAGGTACTGATTCCTGATGGATCTGGGCAAAGCAAAATGAAAACCTTCTGGAAAGGATTCACCATTCTAGATGCCATTAAGAACATCTGTGATTCGTGGGAGGAGGTCAAAATATGAACATTGTCAGGAGTTTGGAAGAAGTTGATTCCAACCCTCATGGATGACTCTGAGGGTCTCAACACTTGAGTGGAGGGAGTAACTGAAATGTGGTGAAAATAGTTAGAGAACTAGAATTAGAATTAGCCTGAAGATGTGACTGAATTGCTACAATCTCATGCTGAAACTTGAATGGATGAGGAGTTGCTTCTTAGGGATGAGCAACGAAAGTGACTTCTTAAAATGGAATCTACTGTTGGTGAAGATGCTGTGAACGTTGTTGAAATTAGGACAAAGGATTTAGGCTGGGCGTGGTGGCTCACACCTATAATTCCAGCATTTTGGGAGGCCAGTGCAGGCGGATCACTTGAGGTTAACAGGTCAAGAGTTGGAGAACAGCCAGGCCAACATGGTGAAACCCCATCTCTACTAAAAATACACAAATTAGCCAGGTGTGGTGGCGCATGCCTGTAATCCCAGCTATTGGAGAGGCTGAGGCAGGATAATTGCTTGAACCTGGCAGGCAGAGGTTGCAGTGAGCCGAGATCACTCCACTGCACTCCAGACTAGGCAACAGAGACTCTGTCTCAAAAAAAAAAAAAAAAAAAGAACAAAGGATTTAGATGATAAACCAGTGGCAAGGTTTGAGAGGATCAACTGCAACTACGAAAGAGTTCTACTGTGGATAAAATGCTATCAAAACACACTGCATGCTCCAGAGCAATCCTTACGGCAAATTTCATTGTTGTCTAATATTAAGAACTTGCCACAGCTGCCTCAACTTTCTGTAATCACCACCTGATTAGTCAGCAGCCGCCAACATCCAGGCCAGACCCTCTGCCAGCAAAAAGATTACGACTCACTGAGGGCTCAGATACTTGTTAACATTTTTTAGCAATAAAGCATTTTAAAATTAAGGTATGTCCATTGTTTTAAATATTATGTTATTGTGCACTGAAAGACTACAGTATAGTGTAAACATAACTTTGACATGCACTGGGATATCAAAAACTGTGTGTGACTTCCTTTATTAAGATAACTACTTTTTCGTGGTGGTCTGCAATGTCTCAAAGATATGTCTACCCTGTGGTCAGGTTAATTGCCTCCAAATACTGCTCTTCATGTCTTAAGACCTTGCTCAAGCTCTTTTAATAATTACCTGATCTCTGAATACAGCTCTAACTCATCAGTTTTGCATTCCAACACCTCCCACGCTGACTTTTACAAAGTCTCATTCCAAACTTTCTTTTTTAGATGGAGTCTTTCTCTGTCACCCAGGCTGCAGTGCAGTGATGCACGATCTTGGCTCACTGCAACCTCTGCCTCCCGGGTTCAAGCCATTCTTCTGTCTCAGGCACCCGAGTAGCTGGGATTACAGGCACACACCACCATGTCCCGCTAATTTTTGTATTTTTAGCAGAGACGAGGTTTCACCATGTTGGCCAGGTTGGTCTCGAACTCCTGAGCTGCAGTGATCTGCCCGCCTTGGTCCCAAAGTGCTGGGATTACAGGCGTGAGCTACCTTGCCCAGCCCCCAAATGTTTTTCATCCATTTTCTGTAGAGAGGCAGCGAGTGACAGTCAAACTTTTGTTTCCATATCTAGGTGTTGCTACTCATTAGCTGTGGATCCTTTTCTGAGCCTCAGAATCTTCATCTTGAAAATTGACACAGGCCGGGCACGGTGGCTCAAGCCTGTAATCCCAGCACTTTGGGAGGCCGAGACGGGCGGATCACAAGGTCAGGAGATCGAGACCATCCTGGCTAACATGGTGAAACCCCATCTCTACTAAAAAATACAAAAAACTAGCCGGGCGAGGTGGCAGGTGCCTGTAGTCCCCGCTACTCGGGAGGCTGAGGCAGGAGAATGGCGTAAACCCGGGAGGCGGAGCTTGCAGTGAGCTGAGATCTGGCCACTGGACTCCAGCCTGGGCAACAGAGCGAGACTCTGTCTTAAAAAAAAAAAAAAAAAAAAAAGAAAGAAAATTGACACGATAACTTAATATGATGCACTGAGAAGAACGTAGCATCATTTCTCGAATATGCTTGCCCAAATTTTATAAGCTCATTCTAATCATGAGAAAACATCACACAAACCCAAATGGAAGGACATTCTACAAAATAACTGACCAGCACTCTTCAAAAGTGTCAAGGTCAGGAAAAACAGGGAAGACTGAGGAACAGGCACAGGAGGAAATTAAGGTGACAACAAATGCAATATAGGATTCTGGATGGATCTTGGACCAGAAAAAGGACATTGGCAGAAAAATTGGTGAAATTTGAATAGAGTCTGCTTCTGAGTTAATAATATTGGCACCAACGTTAACTTACTCTTTGATCATTATACCATGGTTATGTAAGATGTTAACATTAAAGGAAGCAGGGTGAAGATATAAGAAAATGCTCTGTACTATTTTTGTGACTTTTATGTAAGTCTAAAATTAGTTCAAAGTAAAAAGTTTAAATTGAGATACAGGAGAAATTATAAAATACTAACTAGAACCCTGAGGGCATTTATTATGTCCTAGCCACAGGAACTTTACATGCATTTAGTCATTATGACAACCCTATGTAGTAGGAAATACTTGTCTCAGATATGGTTATCTGACACTTAGTAAGAGTCCCCTGAGTTCCAGCAAACTTTTTTCTATTCACTGCTGCCCAAACATGTCCACTTTTGGAGTTTCTGTAAAGTCTCTTGGGGCCCTTTTTGCTACTCTGGACATCTGGAACGACTATGTCTGCAATACTCCTTTAGCACTAATTTTGTGCAACTTGGTATTGTTAATTTTCTGTGTCTTATTATCCCAGCTAGAAGGGAACTCCTTGAAAGCAGAGGACTGGATTTCACAGACGTTTGGATAGCTCCCAGTATCGGGCACCAAGAATCTTGGATATCGCTCATGTTTGCGCTAACAATCTTGGATATCCCATAGTGCCTTTCAGTAATAATCTTGGATATCCCACCATGCCTTTCACCAAGAATTTCCCATGTGCTTCATCATCCTTGGATCTCCAAGAATAACTCATCTTGGCTGGGCCTGGGACAAGTTCTCTGGCCTTTCTAGAGTTGTAGACATTGGATTCTGGTGTAGGAGGCAATATTAGCAGTTGGCTTCTTGGATGATTTCCTAGAAAAGCACACATTGCAATCTGACTTCTAGAGTAAAATTCAGCAATCATACACTTTTTAAAAACTCGGGGCAAAAAACACATAACGCAACATTTATCATCTTAACCATTTTTAAGTGTGCAGTTCATTAGTGTTAAGTATATTTCCATTGTGAAACAGATAGCAATCATACATTTTTTAATTTCAAAAAACATGTTAGCTATCCAGAATATATGACAGACTCTCACCACTTAATAAAAAGAGAACAAGCAATAATAACATCCAAACATGGGCTAAAGATTTAAATGGATATTTCATCAGTAAAGATACACAGATGACCAATAAACACGTGAAAAGATATTCAACATCATTAGTCATTAAAAAAAAGAAAGTCCGGGCACGGTGGCTCACTCCTCTAATCCCAGCACTTTGGGAGGTGGAGGTGGGCGGATCACGAGGTCAGGAGTTCGAGACCAGCCTAGCCAGCATGGTGAAACCCCATCTCCACTAAAAATACAAAAAAGTAGCTGGGCACAGTGGCGTGTGCCCGTAATCCCAGCTACTCGGGAGGCTGAGGCAGGAGAATTGCTTAAACCTGGGAGGCGGAGGTTGCAGTGAGTCGAGATCGCACCACTGCACTCCAACCTGGGTGAGAGAGAGAGACTATGTCTCAAAAAAAAAGGAAAGTTAAAACCACGATGCGATACCTATTAGAATGGCTTAAAAAAACTGAGAACATGGAGTGCTGGCAAGGATGTGAAGTTACTGAAATTCTCATACATTGGTGGTGGAATGCAAAAAAGAAAGGGCACTTTGAAAAAATAGTTGGCAGTTTCTTATACTTTAAACATACACTTACCATATAACCCATAATTCCCACTTCTAGATATTTACGCAAGAGAAATAATGACATATACCCACACTGAAACCTGTATGTGAATGTTTACACAGCTTTATTCATAATCACTGAAAATTGGAAGACAGCCCAATGTCTATCCACTGGTAAATGAAATTGGTGAACAAACTGTAGTATATCCACACTACTTCTCAATAGAAAGGAATGGACTACTGATACAACAACCACATGGATACATCTCAGATACATTATGCTAACTGGCAGAAACCAAACTCAAAAGCTACATGATTTGATTCCCTTGATATAACATTTGGGGAACGCATAACTATAGGGACGGATGGGGTGGGGAGACGGTGAACTATGTAGGACACTTTTATGGTGAGATATCCTATATCTTGATTGTTGTGGTTACAACTCTTTATGATGGCTCAAATTAATGCATTCATCTAAAGTTAATTTTTACTGTGTAAATTATAGTTCAATTGACCTAGCTTTACAGAACTATATTAGCTATTTAGTACTTCAAATATAATTGGCCACTTAATTTATGGTGTTGCTATCAGAAATAGCTGGATTAAGGAAAAAAACCTAATACGTAGGTAGATTTTACTTTGCTTTGGACAATTCGGCTAATGCCTGCTTTTCTTTTGACTCAGTTGGTTTAACATTTGTCCTATGAAATAGAGACGTAGTTTGGATGGCAAATTACATAGTTATGTTAGGTTTAGGACAGTCTGGGAAACACAGTGAGACCTCGTCTCTACTAAAAATTTAAAAATTAGCCTGGTGCAGTGTGCACGCCTGTGGTCCCAGCCACTCAGGAGGCTGATGTGGGAGGATTGCTTGAGCCCAGGAGGTGAAGGCTGCAATGAGCTATTATCACGCCACTGCACTCCAGCCTGGGTGACAGAGTGAGACCCTGTATTTAAACAAAATTTTTTTAAAAGCAGGGGAGGGGTTAGGCAACGTTCTCATATTATTTTGGACAAATTCTCGAGATACCAGGACACTAACCAGATTTTTTAAGGGCATTAGACAAGTGCTAGTCTTTCTCCCGAGGAAAAGGGAAAGTTGGAGAACATCCTCAGCGACCCTCCGGCTGAGTTTAAACAATAAAACATGTGACACAGACTTTGGAGTCCTGTACATTTAGGATTTAATAATAGGACTACTCCTAAGTTAGTGGCCATGATATTTAATCTAAGTAACCCTGCCAACAAAATAGGTGTTGCAAGAAAGTGACTTAGCAAATTGCTTGGTACAAATTCAGTGTTCAGTAGTTGCTATAATCACTGTTGTCACTGTCATTGTCATTATTTGCTGTGAGTAAAATGAACTTTTTTTCCATTTATGATGAGCTGCTTTACCACACTGAGGGCAAAAAGATTGTGCCCTGAAATGTGTGCACAGTTTCCATTCACTTTTGCGATCATGAAGTCTTATGTGTATTGGCATTTGCCGCTGCTTTTCTTGCTCATAAAGTGGACTTGCTGAGGCTTATTCCTCACCTAAAACTGGGCCTCCTCTGTGGAATTACTGGTTTCACTGTTAAGTGTCTTCCTTCTCCCTGGCTGTCCATGTGCTGGTTGATGGCTTGTTTTCTGGCAATTTCAAGACAGCGTGAAATGTATTTAAATAATTTTAGGAATGCAGCACACCCAAGGTGTAAGAGCAAGAAGTATGCTTCACCTGTGTCCTTGCCGTGTCACTCTGAGTATGGTTAGATCACTCACTTAGATACTGGAGTTAGGGAGTCAGGATACTTGAAGCAAGTGTGAAACTCAAGGATGATTTAGTTGAACCTATGGAGAAAAAGATTGTTGCTTAATATTTTCTTAATTTTTAGTTTTTTCCTGCCATGTTAGTGAAAGATTTTGCTTAATGTTTTATTGAGCACTCACAATGTGAGCCACTGTGAACCTCAAGCAATCAGCCAGACAAGTATTTTCTTTGGACTAACAAGTGAGTGCTGTATTATGATGCAGATAGGAAATAAAAAGAAACATAACATCCAGAACCTGCTTTGAAAGTGTTTACACCACAGCTGGGAAGACAAATGAAAATACACAAATCAAGGGAATAATAATATGAAATAGAATTAAATACTATATGTTGTGGTATAGCCCTAAAATAATACAAGATATGAGTGAAAGGAGAGAGAAATACAAATGGGAAGTGCTCAAGACAGGTATTTTAAAACTCCCTTTATATGACTTTAGTGTCTTGCTACATGTGGTTTAAGAAGTTAATTTCTGATTACCAGCTGGGATTTTGGTAACAGTCTACTCCTGTGCCAAAGCTGAATAAGAAGCAGTTAATGTGGTTAGTATTTAAAACTAAATTAAATTAATTGTTAGCAGATGCAAGATTGATTGGAGTGGGAGATAGTGGGAGGAGGGAAATAGGATACCTTTCAGATTTAAAAAAAGCCTATTCATGAACATTTAATAGCAAGCTGCTATGGAAACATCTGAATTTTTTTTGTTTGTTTTAATAAATTATGGGAATTCTACTTTGCTGTGAGGGAGATGGGAAGCAGAGGTTGTACAGAGGAATCTTCAAAGGGCAAATGAGCCTTTTCTTTGATAATTTTGTCTCAGATAAAGTTGCTTCAAAGGACTGTGTACAAGAAGAGTGTTTGATGCTAACATGCCCTGAGCCCCTTCAACACCAAAGTTCTGGGAAAGGCTCAGGATGAGTGGTATTTTTACCATCTCTTGGTACTATTCCAGTGAAACTAAACAGTGATTTTTTTTTTTTTTTGAAACGGAGTTCTGCTCTTGTTGCCCAGGCTGGAGTGCAGTGGCACCATCTTGGCTTAGTGCAACCTCTGCCTCCTGGGTTCAAGTGATTCTCCTGCCTCAGCCTCCCGAGTAGCTGGGATTACAGGTGCCCGCCACCATGCCTGGCTAATTTTTCTATTTTTAGTAGAGACAGGGTTTCACCATGTTGGCCAGGCTGGTCTCGAACTCCTGACCTCAGGTGATCCACCCACCTCGGCCTCCCAAAGAGCTGGGGTTACAGGCGTGAGCCACTGCGCCTGGCCTAAACAGTGATTAAAAACAGTAAAGTGTCAATGAGTGAGGATCTACATTTATATTTGTTTATCTTTTACTATAATTTAAAATTATATGGATATAATGGAAGGAACATAAGAGTGCAGCACTGTGAAAAACAGTATGATGGTTCATCAAAAAATTAAACATAGAATTACCATATGAGGCTGGGTGTGGTGGCTCACTCCTGTAATGCCAGCACTTTGGGAGGCTGAGGCGGATGGATCACCTGAGGTTAGGAGTTCGAGAGCAGCCTGGCCAACATGGTAAAACCCCTTCTCTACTAAAACTACAAAAAATTAGCTGGGTGTGGTGGAGCATGCCTGTAATCCCAGCAATTCAGGAGGCTGAGGCAGGAGAATCGTTTGAACCTGGGAGGCAGAGGTCGCAGTGAGCTGAGATCATACCACTGCACTCCAGCCTGGGAGACAGAGCGAGACCCTGTCAAAAAAAAAAAAAAAAAAAAAAAAAAAAAAAAAAAAAATTTACCATCCTAACCAGCAATTCCATTTCTGGGTATATACACAAAAGAATTGAAAGCAAGGACTTTAATTGATATTTGTACACCAATGTTCACAGCAGCATTATTTGCAATAGCTCAAAGGTGGAAACAGCCCAGATGTCCATCAACAGATGAATGCATGAACACAATGTGATATATACATACCATAGAATATTATGTGGCCTTAAGAAGAAATGAAATTCTGACATATGCTACAACAGGGATGAACCTTGAAGACATTATGCCAAGTGGAATAAGCCAGACACAAAAGGACAAATATTATATGATTCCACTTATGTGAGGTTCTTACAGTAGTCAAATTCCTAGAGACAGAAAGAATGGTGGTGGCAGGGGAGAGTGGGGAGTTGCTTTTCAATGTATACAGTTTCAGTTCGGGAAGATGACAAAGTTCTGGAGATGGATGGTGGTGATGGTTGCACAATAACCTGATTGTGTTTAATGCCACTGAATGGTACACTTAGAAATGGTTAAAATGGTAAGTTTGATATTACATATATTTTACCACAATAAAAAACCCCAGACATTTCACATAAAAGATACCTATGCTTATGCAATTAATTTTTTCCCTTGAATAAAGAGCTCAATATAAAGCATGGTTGAGAAGAAAAAGTGTTTCTTCCAATTCAGTCAAGCGTTCATTTGCAAATCCTAGCTAATTAGATTACAGTGCCAAGTAAAGCAGTGGTTGCTATCATTCAGGATAAAGGAGCCTGGGGAATTTAGCCTTGCAAGCCTCAGTCTAGAAGAGATAAGGTAGAAAGTGCAGCATCTTCACCTATACTTAATATATTGTGGGTTTACTTGTGGGTTGAGGGTATTTTAGGTGAGTGGAAAACAATGGGCAAAGGCATGCATGTAGGAATAAGTATATGGAGGGAAGGGTAGGGAGTTGAGGGAGAGAGGTGGGATAAGGGACAGTGAAAAAGGTTATATGACAGCAAGTAGTGACATAAAATCGTGGATTGTGTGAGGTGAAACTACAGGGGGAGTTCAGGTTTGGTGCATTACGTACTAGGAATCCATGGTTTTATGTGCATTGCATATGTCAAAATACAAATGCTTTCCTTTTTTTTTTTTTTTTTTTTTTGAGAAGGAGTTCTGCTCTGTCACCCAGGCTGGTGTGAAGTGATGTAATCTTGGCTTATTGCAACCTCTGTCCCCAAGGTTCAAGCGATTCTCCTGCCTCAGCCTCCCAAGTAGCTGGGATTATAGGTGCCTGCCACCACAGCCGGCTAATTTTTGTATTTTTAGTAGAGATGGGGTTTCGCCATGTTGGCCAGGCTGGTCTTGAACTCTTGACCTCAGGTGATCCACCCACTTCAGCCTCCCAAAGTGCTGGGATTACAGACGTGAGCCACCACATCTGACCCTTCTCTAATGTTGAGTCTACATTTTTCAGAAAAGAGGAAAAGATATGTCCTTTAGCTTTTAGAATTTCTCATCTTTTTTTTATCAGGGTTCTGCTACATCGTGCAAAGATACTTTTAAATGCAAAGCTTTGGGCATGGAAAAATGAAGCAATTGCAAAGAAGGCAAATTATATTTGCACAGCACACAATGACTACACTCCTGTGATCTCAGAAAATGACACAACTGATAACCGAGTTCTTGAAATGCATTCTTGTGACAAACTATGCCATTTCTAGTTATCTGATTTGCTTTTCTTGAAAGCTGAAGTGAAGGTCACAATGTATTGACTTGTGGCATAAATATAAACGTTTCTTTCAACTTTTCTTCTGACTTCATCCACTAGCTGGAGAACATGGAGACTTTTTGTTTGATTTGGAGAAGGCAGTGTATTTACCAATGGCTGAAGAGTGATTAAGAAATAATGTAACTTCAAAGAGTGCGTGGAGAGAGGCCTAGATAAAGATTGCATGGATCTCTTCTAGATACTACGGAAAGTTGACTTAGGTTAAATTTGAACAAGTCCTGTTGGATAGATCATTGAAAGTTAAGAATAGGCTCAAGTGTCTCTGGTGTTATAAAAACATTGTCTACAATGGTAGTCCCTTGCATTGCTTAAGAGGCTTGACTCTATTGTCAGGATCTTGTATAATATTGTGAATGTGCATCCTGGGATCATGAAAAGGTCTTAAGCTTCTTTCAAATGCCTGTGAAGTAAGAGCAAACATTTTTCATGTACTGCAGTCATTAAAGATAGAGTGATCCATTCAAGGGTGATCAACAAATATTATTAACAAAGGGAAAGAAGGTGTCAAAGACACTGGTTCTACATGGATAGGTTATATGTTGGAGAAAATTATTGTTAATTTTCAGGGATTCCCGAAACCAGGCTCAATCAGATGTTTTTCTTTTTGGCTGATAAAAAGCTGCATGATTTAGTCTTGGGAGGGTGTACGTGTCCAGGAATTTATCCATTTCTTCTAGATTTTCTAGTTTATTTGTGTAGAGGTGTTTATAGTATTCTCTGATGGTAGTTTGTATTTCTGTGGGATTGGTGGTGATATCCCCTTTATCGTTTTTTATTGTGTCTATTTGATTCTTCTCTCTTCTTTATTAGTCTGGCTAGTGGTCTATCTATTTTGTTAATCTTTTCAAAAAACCAGCTCCTGGATTTATTGTTTTTTTTTGTTTGTTTTTCTTTTTGAGATGGAGTTTTGCTCTTGTTGCCCAGGCTGGAGTGCAATGGTGCGATCTTGGCTCACTGCAACCTCCGCCTCCTGGGTTCAAGCAATTCTCCTGCCTCAGCCTCCCGAGTAGCTGGGATTACAGGTATGTGCCACTACGCCCAGCCAATTTTGTATTTTTGTTAGAAACGGGGTTTCTCCATGTTGATCAGGCTGATCTTGAACTCCAGACCTCAGGTGATCCTCCCACCTCGGCCTCCCAAAGTGCTGAGATTACAGGCATGAGCCACCACGCCTGGAGATTCATTGATTTTTTTTTGAAGGATTTTTCGTGCCTGTATCTCCTTCAGTTCTGCTCTGACCTTAGTTATTTTTTGTCTTCTGCTAGCTTTTGGTTTGTTCTTGCTTCTCTAGTTCTTTTCATTGTGATGTTAGGGTGTTGATTTTAGATCTTTTCCAGTTTCTCCTAGGGCCATTTAGTGTTATAAGTTTCCCTCTAAACACTGCTTTAGCTGTGTCCCAGAGATTCTGGTTTTGTTCTCATTGGTTTCAAAGAACTTACTTATTTCTGCCTTAATTTCATTATTTACCCAGTAGTCATTCAGGAGCAGGTTGTTCAGTTTCCATGTAGTTGTGCAGTTTTGAGTGAATTTCTTACTCCTGAGCTCTAATTTGATTGCACTGTGGTCTGAGAGACTGTTTGTTATGACTTCTGTTCTTTTGCATTTGCTGAGGAATGTTTTACTTCCAATTATGTGGTCAATTTTAGAATAAGTGCGATGTGATGCTGAGAAGAATGTATATTCTGTTGACTTGGGGTGGAGAGTTCTGTAGATGTCTATTAGGTTCGCTTGGCCTCAGAGATAACACCACACATCTACAACCATCTGATCTTTGACAAACGTGACAAAAACAAGCAATGGGAAAAGGATTCTCTATTTAATAAATGGTGCTGGGAAAACTGGCTAGCCATATGCAGAAAACAGAAACTGGAGCCCTTCCTCACACTTTATACAAAAATTAACTCAAGATGGATTAAAGACTTAAATGTAAAACCTAAAACCATAAAAATCCTAGAAGAAAACCTAGGCAATACCATTCAGGACATAGGCATGGGCAAAGACTTCACAACTAAAACACCAAAGCAAGGGCAACAAAAGCCAACATGGCCAAATGGGATCTAATTAAACTAAAGAGCTTCTGCACAGCAAAATAAACTATCATCAGAGTGAACAGGCAACCTACAGAATGGGAGAAAACTTTTGCAATCTATCCATCTGACAAAGGGCTCATATCCAGAATCTACAAGGCACTTAAACAAACTTACAATTAAAAAAAAAAAAAACATCAAAAATGGGCAAGGGGTATGAACAGACACTTCTAGAAAGAAGACATTTATGTGGGCAACAAACATATGAAAAAAAGCTCATCATCACTGGTCATTAGAGAAATGCAAATCAAAACCACAATGAGATACCATATCACGCCAGTTAGAATGGCGATCATTAAAGGGTCAGGAAACAACAGATGCTGGAGAGGATGTGGAGAAACAGGAACACTTTTACACTGTTGGTGGGAGTGTAATTAGTTCAACCATTATGGAAGACAGTGTGGCGATTCCTCAAGGAACTAGAACCAGAAATATCATTTGACCCAGCAATCCCATTACTGCATATATACCCAAAGGATTATAAATCATTCTACTATAAAGACACATGCATACATATGTTTATTGCAGCACTATTCACAATAGCAAAGACTTGGAGCCAACCCAAATGCCCATCAATGATAGACTGGATAAAGAAAATGTGGCACATATACACCATGGAATACTATGCAGCCATAAAAAAGGATGAGTTAATGTCCTTTGCAGGGACATGAATGAAGCTGGAAACCATCATTCACAGCAAACTAATACAGGAACAGAAAACCAAACACCGCATGATCTCACTCATAAATGGGAGTTGAACAATGAGACACAGGGAGGGGAACATCACACACCGGAGCCTGGGGGGTGGGAGGCTAGGGGAGGGATAGCATTAGGAGAAATACCTAATGTAGACAATGAGTTGATGGGTGCAGCAAACCACCATGGCACGTGTGTACCTAGGCAACAAACCTGCATGTTCTGCACATGTATCCTAGAACTTAAACTATATATATATATATATATATATATATATAAAGCTACATGAATTATGATAGTGCATAAAAGGGCCAAACTATAGTTTCCATTTCCAGCAAAGCCACAGAAAATGTCAAAGGGTAGGAAGCCCAGCTTTCTGTGTAGCCCAGCTAAAAGTGTTTTGCCAAAAAGTAAAGAACGAGAAGGGAAAATATTTTCTTTACTTCTCAGACTATTGTTGCTGTGTAGACCCCTACTTTCTTTCCAATATGGTAGCTACCACCCATTTGTGGCTAAAAAGCAATTGAAATGAGACTAAATTTTCACTGAGATGCTCTATGAGTATAAAATACATACCAGATTTCAAAGACTTAGTACAAAAAAGAAAAAGGAATGTAGAATAACTTATAGATAAATTTTTAATATTGATTTCATATTTAAATGATATTTTGGCTCTATTGGGTTAAAACTAAATAACTAAAATTAATTTCACCTGTTTCTGTTTACAATTTAATGTGTCTAGTAGACAATTTAAATTATATAAGCAGCTGGCCTAATTTTCTATTAGACAGCACTGAGGTAGGTGGTGCCACTTTGACTTTAAGCACAATAACGTTTTTCACTAATGCACTTCATTCTGCTAGCAAAGACAGAAGCCTAAACTCCATTTAAAGTAGGAATCAGTCTTGTTAACCCCTACATTATTGCCTTAAAAATGAACTGCTTTATCTTGCAGAAGTCGTCAGAAATACCCAACGCAGTTATCTTTTTTACACTTTCTTTTGCATTCGTTTAATTATTTTTTCAGTGTGCTGTCATAATGATAACTTTCTATTCTTTGGAAAAATTAGATCAGATGATTAAATCCCCTTCTGAGCATTTAGAAGGGGGTAGCCAAAGAAAGCTGATTTGAATACAGGGAATAAACAGTAATTAAACTGTAAATGTTGATTTCCTTTTGAAGTCCACTGGCGTGTTTGGTGTGAATAAAGAGTACATTGTCAGTTATTATTCCTGCTGCCACAGTTATGGCAGATGAGAATCGTTGAAAGACTAAGTTAAATTGGGGAGTTTCCCAGGGCTGCTGTACTGAGACTTCCTTTGTTTATATTAAACCCTGAATTTTCCCCCCACCTCAAACAGTACACATTGATTTTTTCAATAAAATCTGAGCGTTTTTTTCTTTTCCTTTCAAACTCATCTGCAGGGCTGTATTCTGGAGAGGAGCTTTAAAGACCTGGAAACGTGGCTTATCGTAGGAAACTAAAAAAGACTTATTTATTTCACTGTGCATTTTTTTTGGAGACTTTAAAATAGTAATCTCAACCTCATCTGTTTATCAGACTCGTGAGGTTTGAAAACTTCCAGGGTCCAGGGTGCACGCCGGTCAGTTATGTTAGAAACGCTGGGCTAGGAACAGGGATAGGGATCAGTAAGTAATTGTTAACCACCCCCAGGTGATTCCACTGAGTTGCTGAGGCTGAGAAGCACTTCTGCATTAACAGTCTAAGGAACACCTGTGTCCACCAGCTTTTCCCAGAAGCACTCAAGGAACCCGGCTTGCAGTACACGCAAGAGTTAGGTTTCTAGATGACTTTTTTCCTCCCTCTGATGGAAAATTAGAGGGACAGTACATTGGTTCACTCTGAAGCACATAACAATGTATACTTTTCTCACGCTCTAATATAAACACTGAAGAGACTTTGATGATTATAAAACCGACACAAGTTCAATAATTACTTGAGCTCATTTTATTCAGGATATGTGAGCTAGGCTATTTGTCTTTTAAAGCCACACACACAATAAACACACATATATACATACAGAAGCAAAGTATATTCTGACAATATATTTTCACAAGTTATTACAACAGCAATTTCTGCTGGATTCTAAAGAGGACATTTGGGGCAGGGTGAGTATGTTAGGCATTGTGCTGAATTATTTTGGGTTGGGTATTACTCTTTTTGCAAATGCAATTGTTATCATGGAATCCAGATTTTTCCATTGTGAAACTGTTCCCCTTGAATCTAGTTCTGTTGCATCTAAGGCCTTCGACAGGGGTTCATGTGGTAAAAATATTTTGTAAACTGTAAAGCACTAAGTAAAGTAAGCCAGTTCATGATATGCATTTTGTGAAGTTGGTGGTTTTGTTTAAAATCAATATAAAATGAGAAAATCTCTCTCTCTCTTTTTTTTTTTTTGAGATGGAGTCTTGCTCTGTTGCCCAGGCTGGAGTGCAGTGGCGCGATCTCAGCTCACTGCAACCTTTGCCTCCTGGGTTCACACCATTCTCCTGCCTCAGCCTCCTGAGTAGCTGGGACTACAGGCACCTGCCAGCAAGGCCGGCTAATTTTTTTTGAATTTTAATAGAGGCGGGGTTTCACCGTGTTAGCCAGGATGGTCTCGATCTCCTGACTTCATGATCTGCCCGCCTCGGCCTCCCAAAGTGCTGGGATTACAGGTGTGAGCCACTGTACCCGGCCGAGAAAATCTATTTTGTGGGTAGCCAAGAAAGGTGATTTATTCTGGGGTTGTTCTGTTGGGAGGGGTTGCGATCATTTGGTTGTCATAAAATGGATGGAGGGTAGAGTATAAAAATCTTTGAATCAGTAGCAATTTGTTGTTGACCATTTATTATCAAGAGCTTTGTGATGTTCATTCGCTTGTTTATTCATTCAACAAACACTCATTGACCCCTTCCAGGTGTCAGTATTGCTCTGGGTGCTGGGGATACAGCAGTGAACAAAGTAGAACAACAAAACCAATCCTGTTCTCCAGGAGTTAACCTGTGGTTGGTGGAGACCAACAGTTCGTTGTAAATTATGAGAGAAAAATAAAGCAGAGAAAGGGGATAGGAAACACCAGATTAAAATTGTTCATGTGACTACAGCCAGCCTCACCCAGAAGGTGACATTTGAGCAAAAGACTGAAGTAGGTAGGAGAGCAAAGCATAGAAGTATCAGAGGAAGGGTGTTTCAGGCAGCAGGAAAAAGCAGTACAAAGGGCCTGAGGTCAGCGGGAGACCGGGGCTGGCTGTATGAAATACAAGATGCCCAGTTAAATATGCATTTCAGATTGCACATACACATATCCATGCACGCACACATACATGTGTATGCACGCACACACACAGAGACACACACATGTGCACAGGCACACACAAACACACACATGCATATATTCAGAGATGGAGTCACACTCGGTCGCCCAGGCTAGAGTGCAGTGACGCGATTATAGCTTACCACAGCCTCAAACTCCTAGACTCAAGCAGTCCTCCTGCCTCAGCTTCCCAGGTGGTTGAGACTATAGGCATGTGCTGTTGTGCTGAGCTAATTTATTATTATTTTTTGTAGAGATGGGGTCTTGCTTTGTTGCCCAGGCTGGTTTGAACTCCTGGCCTCAAGTGATCCTCCTCCTTTGGCCTCCAAAAGTGCTGGGGTTAGAGGCATAAGCCTATTTTTTAGTATAAATATGTGCCATGCCATATTTGGGGCATACTTATGTTAAAAACTTAACATATAAAACTTAACACAAAAATTTAACACACAGAGTGCCCTGTATTTTTATTGCCCAAACATGGCTAATTCTGGTAACACTGGGTCTACCTGTTTTTTTTCTTTCTTTCTTTTTTGAGATGGAGTCTCGCTCCATCCGCCAGGCTGCAGTGCAATGGCTCTATCTTGGCTCACTGCATCCTCCACCTCCTGTGTAAAAGTGATTCTCCTGCGTCGGCCTCCTAGTAGCTGGGATTACAGGTGCTCACCACCATGCCTGGCTAATTTTTGCATTTTCAGTAGAGATGGGGATTTTCCATGTTGGCCAGGCTGGTCTCAAACTCGTGACCTCAGGTGATCTGCCTGCCTTGGCCTCCCAAAATGCTGGGATTACAGGCGTGAGCTACCGTGCCCAGCTTACCTAGCAGGTTTGAAAGTGTGAAAGGACTCCAGTGGCTGGAGTGGAAGTGAGGAAGAGGGAGAGCTCCTGGGCACCAGAAGGAATGGGGAGGGTCCTTTAGGCCACGGTGAGGACTTTAGCTTTTACTCCAACTGAGACTGGACATCACAGGAGAGTCTGAGAGCAGAGAAGTGCTATGACTGCTCTTGAAGTTTAAGAGGACCAGGTGGCCGGCTTTGCTGTGTGTCAGAGAACAGGAGCAGAAGCAGGGAGACCAGTTGGGAGGTGACTGGAAAAGTCCAGGTGAGAGGTGATGGAGATGGTGAGGAATCCTGGGGGCCTGGTGTATTCTGATGGTAAGCCAATAGCATCTGTGGATGGACTGGACATGAGGCAGAAGCAAAATAGAAGAGTCCAAGGAGGGATGAAGTTGGCATGAAGTGGAAGGGGGAAACTAAGTGCAGCAAGGTTTTTTTCAGGGGTGGGGATAGGGAAAGATCGTAAGTTCATTTGTGATGTGTTAAGTGTTAGATGTCTATCTGACATTGTGTCCAAGTAGAAACAAGTTGGCAGTTCCGTGTGTCTTTTCAGCTAGCAAAATCTGGAATTGCATCCTTTCACCCAAGCGGAAGAGGACAATGAAAGTACAGGTGAGGAATAGGTGAGAAAGGCTGTTTGGAAGAAAGAGATGTTCTTTACCCCGCTCCGGGGGACTTGACTGAGGACTGTGACAGTCTTTGGGAACTGACAGCTAGGGGAAGCTGCCAATGCTTGTTGATCTCTCAAATCCCAGGGAAGACGGGCTGTCAGAGCTCTCTGATGGCATGTAGTAGAGCTGAGCTGAAGGTCATGTCTCCATGCTTCCAGCTGCCAAGGCCTGGTGGAATCACTTAATGCCACCACCTCCCATTTATCCTCCCACAGCTTTTTGTAGTGTGCCCAGCTTAACCCATTCTTGCCACTTCCCCTCATAACACAGGAGCTGTAAGAAAATATATATGGCTGGGCATGGCTCACATCTGTAATCTCAGCACTTTGGGAGGTCAAAGTAGGAGGATCCTTGAGCCCAGGAGTTTGAAACCAGCCTGGGCAACATAGGGAGACCTGGTCTCTACAAAAATAAAAAAAAATTAGACAGATGTGGTGGTAGGCACCTGTGGCCAACGATCCTTTCACCTTCACCTTTGCTGAGGTGGGAGGATGGCTTGAGTCTGGGAGGAAAAATATACACAGGCATTACTCTCCCTACAAATTACCTCAGGAAGGAAAAAATAATGTCTTTTCATGGAGGAGTGGAAAAATTCTTTTTAATTTTTGTTTTATTTAATAGAGATGGGGTCTCATTATGTTGCCCAGGTTGGTCTCAAACTCCTGGCCTCAAGCAATCCATCTGCCTCATCTCCTAAAGTGCTGGGATTACAGGCATGAGCCACCGCACCTGGCTAATACAGCCCTTTATATGATGTGTGTTGTTGCTCTTGTCCACAACCACAGTCATGTTCATCTCCGTGATGTCTAGGAACTTGCTCCTACTCAGCACAGCCTCCTCCCGTATCTCCAGGAGCCTTTCTTTTCTCCAAGCGACTCCTGACTCTTTCCTCTCTTCGCGGCTGGCCCTGCGGATGTCATCATTTCCTCTCTCCCACCCACTAAAATTTGGCTCCTCCCCAAGATGCTTTCGCATTTTCCCACAGTTTTCTTCTTGACTCTTCCTGTCAGCTTCTCTGTTCTCTTCTCTCATTTTCTGTAGATTCTGTGAGAACTTGGCAATTTTTCTCTTTGGCTTCTTTTGCCATTTATTCTCCCCCTCCCCTTCCCCTGTTTTATTTCTTACGACTTGTTACGTACTGAGGTTTTGCATTTAGCTTCTATCCTTCTCTACTCCATAAGGCTCAGAATGGAGAATTGTTTTAAAGCGTTCATTATATTACTTGTGAGTTTCTCAGTTTCATTCAGAAATCAGTTATACATATGTAATAATGAAACTTAATTTGGGCAAGTTTTGCTGATCGTCTCTATGCCAAGTTCATGATTTACAGCTGGGATAGGATACATAACAATTATTTTAATATTTTGTTTCAAGATGATCCAACTCCACCTGCCAGTTTCCCACTAGCTTTCTTTTGGAAAGAAGTTATTTGATGCGGAGATTGGGATGTGGGAGAGCTACTTGGCTTATGTTTGTTAAAGACTCTGGGTTAACTCGAACTCAGACTACAGTTTGCATGGTTCTTGTGCTCCGTTTGTCTGACCCTCTCTTTCTGCCAATTCGCTGGGTCTGATTTCAAAAGCCTTTTCCTTTTATGCCAATTATTGTTGATTATCTTGGCAAATGCCCACCTAATGCTCAGTTAAGGGCGAGTTCTCAATCTTTTTCCACTGGTGTCTCAACAGGTTTTCCATGGGGAATGTGATATGGGTAAACTTCCTTGGAAAGGAGTGCCTCAGTAATCACTAAGCTCCCTTGGTTGGGCCCTAAATAGACTTTCCTTATAGCAAAATCCACTTTGTAGCCAGTATTTTTGTGGTGAGTCTTTATTGTGCTGCCAGGCCTTATCTCATGTGGCCAGCCTGTCTTTGGCATCTGTAGTTTGCAAATTGGTAATTGGAAGAATACAATGACGATTTTTCCCTCCCTCCCTCCCTCCCTCCTTCCCTCCTTCCCTCCTTCCCTCCCTCCCTTCCTTCCCTCTTTTTTTTTTTTTTTTTTTTTTTGTTTGTTTGTTTGTAAGCTGCATGTATTGAACTCTTACTCTGTGCCAGGCACTGTGATAGTGCTTTAGACAGAAGATTCATTCGGTTCATACAACCCATTTTATAGATGGAGATGGATGCTTAGAGGGGTTAAATAACTTGCTCAACTTAGAGCTAGTAAGTGTAAGAACCAGGATATGAACTAGATCTAATTTCAAAACCTGAATCTTCGAAGACAGTTCTTCCTGTTACACTATGGGATTTAAAACTACATCAGTGAGGCTGGGCTTCCCAACACTTTAGGAGGCCGAGGCGGGCAGATCATGAGGTCAGGAGATCAAGACCATCCTGGCTAACGCAGTGAAACCCTGTCTCTACTAAAAATACAAAAAATTAGCCGAGCGTGGTGGCACGTGCCTGTAGTCCCAGCTACTTGGGAGGCTGTGCCTATAGTCTGAGCTACTTGGGAGGCTGAGGCAGGAAAATCACTTGAACCTAGGATGTGGAGGTTGCGGTAAGCAGAGATCGCACCACTACACTCCAGCCTGGGTGACAGAGCAAGACTCCATCTCAGAAAACAAACAAACAAACAAAAAACAACAAAAAAGTAAATCAACAAAAGACAATCAATCCAATTCATTTATCTTTTCCTAAAGATTTTAGTTTTCCTTGAAAATTTCTACCAACCGTGACACTCATTTGAAATCTAAAAGTTGGGTTGTCTGCAGTATCCTTTCTCTATTCCCAGAGTCAGAACTTTGATTAACATAAAGAAATCTTTAATCTCTAAGCTGCTGATTTAAATATATATATATATGTATGTATGTATGTATTGTCTTGAACATAATGAGGTCCTGAACCAGAAACCAGTTGTACTGTACATCTGCAATAAACTAACTAGCTACTAAATGGCAAGCTATGGGGAACATGCACTAATTAAAGACAGACTGTCTAATTCTTCTGTGATTGCTACAAAGTAATTGTGATAGTCTCAATGGACATGACAGATGCTCACTAAATTGTTGACAGGTTAGTTCCGGTTCAAAATGGTGGGCGAAGATGAGAGTGTGATTTATCTTATCGTAAATGTTGTCCCTAACAGAAGGTCAGACGATGAATTCCCAATGAGAAGTTGAACTCAATTGGCCCCTTTCTATGTGTGCTTGATGAGGTGTTTCTGATGGGGCTTTTGCTGGTCAAGCTTGAAAGATCATCTTTTCAGAAAGGTCAAATTCCCCATGATCCAGGAGTAGGGAAATAAGGCTACAAACTGCTAGAGCTTCTGCTGCTGTCTTTCTTCCTTTCTCATTTCTTATACGTAAGAAAGAAATATCGAAAATTCACAGATGACAGCTGAGATGTCCTCATGGAAATAAGACTTTGTTATATTTCCCCTCTACTGCCTGCTATGATTACATAAAGAAAAGGTGACCAGAATCACTGTAGAACAAATAGAATTCAATTGCTTATTTTCCTGCCCTCAGTCTCCTAGGGCTTATAGTGTGGTGCCTGAGAGCTCAGATTCTGGAGGTGAACAGCTTTGGGCTTAAATCCTGGCTCCTTTACCTTTTGACTTGATTTTGGGCAAGTCACACAATCTCCCCTAAACTCATCATTTCCCATCTGAAGTGGGGATGAAAATAGCACCAATCTAATATGGTTACCACGAAGATTAAAAGGATTAATGTTTGTAAAAAAAAAAAATTAGCAGTGTACCTGGCATATAGTAAATATCAAATTGATGATAGCTATTTAAAAGAATTATTATTATTGCAGAAAGATCCTAGTTCATTAGATGCATATACTGATAGAAGTGAGGATGGAACTTCATAAGGGAGTGGAAAGAGAATACTAGCACTCCCTGATACCAATTGTAGGTAAATCACTTAACTGTGTGCAAAGGAGCACACTGCAGTTCTGTGCTGTGAGAGAAGACTGAATCACTTCCATTTCCATTGGTAAATGCTGAGGGCAACAACAGGGTGCAGGGCAATAAATGCTGCCTCTCTACTTGGAAATGACTAATCTCCTTTCTCTAAAGTAAAGTGATGTTGAAGTGGGTAAGAAGAGAGAAGATGAAGGTAGCCAAAGTAAGAAGTGGGATGGAAGGGAAAGGGAAGTTTCTAAGATCAGTCCCAAATCTTCCTTCTTGAGCTGTGACCAGAACATCATCCAATATCCAATGTCTTCTATCAGCCTGAGTTATCAAGCACAGGAGAGAGCTCCGAATTAAACTGTGTGGCATACGAGTGCCTAATTCCCAGTCTTCTAACCAGTAAGGACAAGGTTTCCTAGCCAAGTTTATTCTGAGGGCAAAGGCCTGGGTGATGTTTTTTGAGGGATGATATATTCTTTTTAAAAAAGTATTTAGGAAGCTGTACTACTATTTGTAGACCCATGTGAGAAGGGAAATTGCGTTTAAAACTCACACTTGGGGTGAAGGGAAATGCCTTTGAACGCTGCAACTCAGCAGGTGTCACCTATTCCCCTCACCATTGATGGGTGAGCAGACAAGCTGAGAGCAATTGCATCTCAGCATACAGTCTTGATACACTTGTATTCAGTAATGTAGGCAGTTTGAGGTTTGCCCTTCTGTCTTCTCTAGGTGTTTGCTTTCTACTCTGTACATGTTTTAGGATGAACTATAGTTACCTTTCAAATTAGCATTTTAAAGATATTCTGATTTTGTTTAAAACAAATCACAACCTGAAGTATTGGACTATGGCTGTAGATAATTCTTCAGATTGTGTTAGTACTCCTGGACCAGTTATTGTAAACTCACGGCCTTTTCAGAATGCAGTCATTGGGCTTTCGTCTTCTTAAATGTGACTCTATCAAATCCATTGCAGCTCTCATACTAGCATCAGTTTGGTCTACTTCCTCTAACGCAAGCCAAGCAAATTCTCCAAATACCAAATATAAGATGGAGATTCAAAGGTCATTGTTCTCTTCCATGCCATTCCACTCCACCCCCACCCCTAGCCAGTGGGGTAAGGGTTCAGATTCCTGCTTAAAACAACAGGTCAGTGGGCACTGCCAAATCATCCTCAATGCTGTTTCAACTGCTAAGTTTTCTGTATCATAAAATCAATGTTTATCCTGTATTTGCAACCCCTGAGCTGCGTTCTCTTGCCCTGATTCTCTTGCTCTCCCCTGCCAGTGAATTTGCATCATTTCTGTGTGTGCCTTGTTTGACTGCCCTGACTCCAGTTCTGCTGAGACTGTCTGTGGGTGGTTTCCCTGAGCAGGGATGACAAGTGCAAAGGTCAGAAGCTTCCATGATTCATTTCCTCTTTGCTGCACGCAGTGGATGGTTTTCTGGGTGAGTCACTCAGATGCCAAACACAGGAGGGATTTTCTTCACATAGAGGCCCTGAGGCTCTGCTATGCCCTGAATTGGAGGAGGAACTGAGTTCTTAATATTTCCTTAAAAATTGTGTGTTTTTTCCAATGATTTTGTAAGCCCATTTGTATTCCGTTTCTTTGCATCTGATGACTCTGATTTGCGAATGCTGCCTGCCCCTTGGAGAACATTTTGGTATCTTGTGGAGCTTCACTGCGTTGTGACTCAAGAGTAATTGGACTCTTTGAAATATACTCCAAAAGGCTGGGTGCAGTGGCTCACACCTATAATCCCAGCGTTTTGGGAGGCCAGGCGGGGATTGCTTGAAGCCAGGAGTTTGAGACCAGCCTGGGCAACATAGTAAGACTCTGTCTCTCTCTGAAAAAAAAATTATGTGTGTATGTATGCTTGTGTGTGTATACCTCAAGCATATTCCTGTATTAAAACATTTCCTGGTATGTTATCTATACCGGAGTATTAACAGCAGTCTACCTGTGGCTCCTCAAAAATTCACCCTCCTAGCCAGACATAGTGGTTCATGTCTGTAATCCCAGCACTTTGTGAAGCCGAAGTGGGCGGATCACTTGAGGTCAGGAGTTTGAGACCAGCGTGGCCAGAATGGTGAAACCCCATCTCTACTAGAAATATAAAAATTAGCCAGGCGTGATGGTGGGCACCTGTAATCCCAGCTACTCGGGAGGCTGAGGCAGGAGAATCTCTTGAACCCAGGAGGCAGAGGTTGCAGTGAGTTGACATCATGCCACTGTACTCCAGCCTGGGCAACAGAGTGAGATTCTGTCTCAAAAAAAAAAAAAACAAAACTACCCTCTTCTTCTTCCAGAATAAAAATCTATGGGAGGAACAAGAACATCAACTGAGGATGATAATGTTGCAATACCTAGGGCTGAAATCTACAGCAAAGTATTATTTTCTCAATGAAGAGGGGTTATTATTTTCTTTTTTTAAACCTTTAAAAAATTATGAAATAAAATATACAAACAGAAGGTCTAAATGTATAGTACAATGAATAATTACAAAGTGAATACCCTCCATCAAGTAATGGAACATGGCCAGCCCAGACGTCACTCCTTTGTTTACCTTCTAGACTGTACCTCCTTCCTCCTGTCTTGAGGTATCCACTGCCCTGATTTTTGTGGTAGTCATTTCCTTGCTTTTTTTTTTTTTCCACCTATGTATGCAAGGTTGTTATTTTCTAAAGCAGTATCACTTCCATCTTCTGCCAGTGGCACTATGTAATTCACTTGTATTAAGCAGCGACCACAGGATGACTTTGGGCTAGAGTAGTATGTATCTATTCTCTCCCTACCCTAAAATTCCACAAAAATGCTTATCCATGTCTACTGTGTTATAAACTAATAATACTCCTGCTAAGACACATGTTTAAAGTAATGACAGTAAAGAGGTAAAATAAGCATGAAACTTTCAGTGGTCTCTCTCCTGTGCTCTAGGATTCCTGAGCTGCAAATAGAGTTAAATGATCTGTGATGGGAATATAGGAATCCTCCCCGCCAAACCCCCACCACCTCTTACTATCTCCTCTCTCTGATTTCCCTGGGAAATATCCCAGCAAGTTGTAAAATCTGCAGAACTTGGGCATGAAAAGGATCTATTTACAGGTCCTGAACTTTCCCCTCTTGGTTTCTTACTTGGAAAACATACAGGCTGTTTCAGCATATTTCTTCATCAGGGCAACTCACCCCAAAGATTCTTTGATCCTCTTTAGTCTGACATGTTCTCTGCTGAGCTAGGAAAAGTAGCTGAGTGGAAATAGGACTTAAAACGTAATTCTTAACCATTTCTACTTCCTTGCTTTGCTTCACTTCCTTGATTGGCTTAGGCAGGTTTGTGGAGGAAGGGAAGGAAATTAATGTTTATTACACCCCTATGTTGTGCCAGGCACTTTTGAGACCATTATCTTATTAAATACAACACCAGGAGATACTTATTTTTTTTGTTGGCTCCATTTTGTAATGGAGGCCACTGCATTTCAGAGCACTTAAGTAACTAAACATGATCATGTAGTTAGAAATGGCCATAATGAGGAACTAAACGGTCTAACTCCAAAGCCAAGTTCTCTTTCTTCTCTATCAAGCTTTCTCTTATTTCATTTGCCTGACGACCTTGGAGTGCCCTTGGCAACCACTTTTTAAAAGAGGGTTTATTTTTGTTAGGCAGAATGAAAAGTTATTGGGTTTATTAGCAGTAATGGGTTCAAGGTCTCAGAGTTTTCTTCTTCTTCTTTTTTTTTTTTTTTCTTGAGAGAGAGTCTTGTTTTGTCACCCAGGTTGGAGTCCAGTAGTGCAATCACAGCTCACTATAGCTTCAACCTCTCGGCTCAAGTGATCCTCATACTTCAGCCTCCTGAGTAACTGGGATCATGCCCAGCTAATGTTTTTATAATTTTTAGTAGTGACGAGGTCTCGCTATGTGCCCAAGCTGGCCTGAAGTAATTGTCCCACCTTAGTCTCCCAAAGTGCTGAGATTACAGGTGTGAACCACCATGCTGGCGTCAGTTTTCTTCTTAAGAGCACTGGGTTAGGGCTGGGTGTGGTGGCTCACACCTTTAATCCCAACATTTTGGGAGGCCGAGGTGGGCGGATCATTTGAGGTCAGGAGTTCAAGTCCAGCCTGGCCAACATGGTGAAACACTGTCTCTACTAAAAATACAAAAATCAGCTGGGCCTGGTGTTGCACACCTGTAATCCCAGCTACTCGGGTGGCTGAGACAGAAGAATCACTTAAACCTGGACAGTGGAGGTTGCAGTGAGCTGAGATCATGCCACTGCACTTCAGCCTGGGCAACAGGAAAAAAAAAAAAAAAAAAAGCACTGGCTTAGGCTTTGGAGCCACCAGGATGAAAGGCTTCAGGTTATGGTAGTTTCATAAGGGATGGAGGAGGACCGTCAATCTTTGAAGCTCATGTCTGATCCAAGGCCACTTTCTGTGTTTCCTTACATTACGGATCTGGCTGCCTCTGTGATCTGGTGTCCATAGTCTGTAGGAGACATTATAAGCTTAGTGTAAGAAAACCTAATTAGAAAACAAAGACAACATGGAGGGGATTACCCTGGAAACATCCACTGTGCTATAATGCTATTCACTGTGGAGGACAATTTGGTGAAATGCCTACCCCTCTTGCATCTTATCCAAGGAATGTTACTAAAGCAGCACAAGGACTCTGTTTTGTGTTGGTCTTTTGTGTAAGGCAGCTCCCCAGTGTGGTTCCTGTAGCCAGCATTTCCCCAGAAGAGAGCATGTTAAATGCTTACGGGAAACAGTTCGGTCAGTTGAGGAGCAGGTGTCGGGAAAACAAATGAGGCAGGAATTTAATTTTGGAGTATGTCTGGAGGTGGTATTTACAGAGCACATAGAAGTTATTTTTGGAGGTGCTTATGAATTGTTTAAGTCCATGTCCTTAACTTTAGGAGGAAGTAACATCTGTGTCACGCTAAATGTGGGACTTGAATGAGGCTCATAGCCCGTGGCAGAGGCCAGGACCTTGGGCCAGCAGTTTTTGCTCACCATGTGAGGTTCAGTGTCAGTGTTAAAGGGCATGTTTTCAGAGGGGAAGGTTGGAGAGGGAGTAGAGTAGTGGTAGCAGCTCCTACTTCAACCATGTCCAGGATTATGCCCTTGTAATCTGTGAGACATGAGGAACAATTTTTCATCTTCTCCCCAACGCAGGCACTACTCCACAACTCCACTGCAGTGATCATATTGTTGTTATCCTCTTATGATATACTTCTCTCTTGTGTAACATCTATGGCCATTCATTTGTTCATTCTTGATTCATTTGTTTAATCAAAAAATAGTTTTTGATCTCTTAGTAAATGCTAGGCAGTGTCTTAGACCCTGGTGATGCATGACAACACAGATGAACATCATAATTTGTTTCATTTTAAACAGTTTTCCTTTTTTTCCATGAATTTTAAAAACTCAATTATGTAATTGCAAGTAGTATAAAAAGAAGTTACTTATTTTTCATTGATAGGAATAATTTTAAAAACGCCATATGAAAAACTCAATGGTAGGGAAATGGTGGGGATTTTACTAGGAGATGGAGCAGGAACCTGACAAGAATAAAGCCACATGTGTCATTTTCCCTGCTCTTGTCATTGCTGTTTCTACATCGGCAGCAAAAATTTGGGTTATGTCTTCATGGATATTAGTCTTTTCTCCAAGTCATTGTAGAAACATCATTGATCTGTTTTGTCATTTTGTGTAAGTTACCAAATTTTTCCATGTGTCTTAAATAGTTTAGTATCATACAATGTTAGAACTGGAAAGGCCTTCCAATGTTCATCTGTGAGGAAATTGAGTTTCAGATGGAGATGTGATTTGTTTAACGTTAGTGGCTAGTTAGTAGCAGAGCTAGTTCTGCTCTTCTTCCTCCAAAATGGAGTTCCTGAGTTATTTGTTTTCCTAAGATCTATTGCATGATTGACCAGACTACACTATGCTGCAAGCTCCTCTCTGTATCTAACACATATATTTACTTAATGACTATGGTGACAATATAGTAATATATATTTAAAGCCTACTGTAAGTAAGTGATGAGCTGAGGGCTTTACACACATGATGTTATTAATCTTCACCCTAATACTTTAAGAGGAATGTTTTATTGTTTTCATTTTATAGATGAGAAAACAGAGAGACTAAGTCAACGATTCCTTAACTAGCTTTAAAAAGTTAGATTATTCAAGGCCTGGTGTAGTGGCTCATGCCTGTAATCCAAACACTGGGAGGCCCAGGTGGGAGGATCACTTGAAACCAGGAGTTCAAGACCAGCCTAGACAATAAAGTGAGACCCATCTCTACCAAAAAGAAAAGACATTAGCCAAGCATGGTGGTGCACACCTGTGGTCCCAGCTACTCAGGAGGCTGAGATGGGAGGATCATTTGAGCTCAGGAGTTCAAGGCTGCAGTGAGTCACAATTGCGCCATTGTACTCCAGCCTGGGTGGTAGAACAAGACCTTATCTCTTAAAAAATTATCTTGAAGAACAAAATAATGATAGCATTGAATTAAAACTCAGAATAAAATAAATATCCACGAGTCCATACTGATATTGATAAGTAATTGAAAAAATAAAGTTGAAGAGAAGGCACAACTTTTCCTTACAGAATACTTCCTTGATAATTCTAACTAATAAAGGTAGAAGGAAGGAAATAGAAACTCACCATTAGAATACCCCATTAATAATTGTTGCAGACATCAGTGTGTGGAAGTTTGAGGAGAAACATAATTTTTTTTTTTTTCAGACGGAGTCTTTGCTCTGTCGCCCAGGCTGGAGTGCAGTGGTGCAACCTTGGCTCACTACAAGCTCCGCCTCCTGGGTTCACGCCATTCTCCTGCCTCAGTCTCCCGAGTAGCTGGGACTACAGGTGCCCGCTACCACACCCGGCTAATTTTTTTTGTATTTTCAGTAGAGACAGGGTTTCACCGTGTTAGCCAGGATGGTCTCGATCTGCTGACCTTGTGATCTGCCTGTCTCGGCCTCCCAAAGTGCTGGGATTACAGGCTTGAGCCACCGCACCCGGCCGAGAAACATAATATTTACTCTCGCAGAGTATCTTCCTCAAGGTTATTAATCACAAATGGAGAAATACTAACTTGACAGCAGAAAGCCCCAGCAGACACCACCTTAATTGAGTGATCCAGGTTAACCTCACCAGTAATGATATATAATGATGTCTTATGCCCCCAGAATGATGCACTGAGAAGGGCACTTCACTTCGGTGGGAGTCTTGCTAAAAATGTAAAACATCAATCTCATCTTGAGAAAACATCAGACAAACACGAATTGAGCAACATTCTATAAAATATTTACCACTCATCTTCAAAAGTGTCTAGATCATGAAAATCAAGGAAAGACTAAGGAACTGTCATAATTTGGAGGAGACTAAGGGGACGTGATGACAAAATGTAATGTGGAATCCTGTAAGAGAACAAAGATTTTAGTGGAAAAACCGGTGAAAATTGAATAAGTATCATTCCATGTAGGTATAGCATTGTGCCAATGTTAATTTTTTATATTTGATAATTGTATTATGGCTATGCAAGTTGCTAACTTGAAAAGAAGCTAGGTAAAGGACATATGGAAACTGTACTGTTTTTGCAACAAATTTTTCTTTTCTTTTTTTCCTCCCCTTTTTTTTTTTTTTTTTTGAGACAAGGTGTTGCTCTGTCACCCAGGCTGGAGTACAGTGACATGACTCACTGTAGCCTTAAACTCCTGGGCTCAAGTGATCCTTCTGTTTCAGCCTCCTGGGTAGCTGGAACAGGTGTATACCACCAGGCTCAGCTAATTTTAAAAATTTTTGTAGAGATGGTGTATTAGTCCATTCTCATGCTGCTAATAAAGACATAACTGAGACTGGGTAACTTATAAGGAAAGAAGTTTAATTGACTCACAAGTCCACATGGTCGGGGAGGCCTCAGGAAACTTACAATCATAGTAGAAGGTACGTCTTCACAGGGTGGCAGGAGAGAGAATGAGTGCTCAGCAAAGGGAGAAACCCCTTATAAAACCATCAGATATCATGAGAACTAACTCATTATTATAAGAATCATATGGTAACCGCCCCCTGCCCCATGATTCAATTATCTCCACTTGGTCCCTTCCATGACGTATGGGGATTATGGTAACTACGATTCAAGATGAGATTTGGGTGGGGACCCAGCCAAATATATCAGATGGGGTCTTGTCATGTGCAATTTTTCTTTAAGTGTAAACATATTTCAAATTTGAAAGTTAAAAAAATAGATTGCCAGGCCCCATCTAAGACTTACTAAATCAGATTATTGCCAGTTCTTATGACCCATAACTCTGTACTAGGTGACCCCTGTGTCTGAGTTTGCATATGAAGGAAGTTGTAGGACCAGGATTTGAACCTAGGTCTGCCTGATTCCAAAGCTCTTCACCAGAGCAGGCTGCCTAATAGAGACTTGAAGTTAAGTGGAAATCCAGATTAAAAATATCAACAATATTTGAGATAAAAACACTCAGTGAGAATTGTTGTATTTTTATATCTTGTACTTTTAAATATACATTTGGTAATTAAATTGAACTAAAGACTAAATTCTTCTTCCTGATCATAATTCCCAAGTCATCTTCATTTATTTTAAATAGGCAGCATAATTATCTCAACCAAATAGGCTATTTCCGAGTTATAATACCAAAACTTGCTCCATTGTTGGTAGAGAAGAACTCAAAACTATAATTGCAAATGTCACTGTTGTAAAGTATGGTTAAATCATAAGAATTTAATGATATATGCATTTTGGACAAAGTAAAAAGAGCAAAATCAAATTCTAAAGATAATTATCCAAGCGTGATAAAAAGTCAAGGGCTGTTTAATCTGTTTTCTCTCTCATTTGGCCCAGTTCATCTCTCAGATGGCCTCAGACCCTGGCAAGTAGAACTTCTGAGCAGGCTGGAATTACCCACACTTGGGGAGATTGGTTGCCAAAGAGGTGTGGCTAGGAGGGTGACGAAAAGGGCTCTGTGCCCAAGACTTCGTCCTTCTCGCTAACTTTTGTGCCAGGCACCCTATTAGTGCCTAGAGATGTAAAGATGAATATGGCACAATCCCTGCCTTCAAGTCACTCCTGGCTTAGTTGGGGTGAGAGAACTGTGGATGGTTCAGAGCTGGGGATTGGACAAGTAAGGGCAAAAGGAAGGGAAAAATTGCTATTGGAACAAAAACTGATTCTCACCATTTCACATACTAGGAGACTGACATGAGTTATCCAGGTGTGATGGCTCTTTGACTTAAAAATTAAACTTGAACTACTTATTTTTGAGTAGTGGGCCTCCCTCCTCTGTGGCTGGGCCTGTGGTCTAGAAGGAGAGAAGGAGATTCAGAGAAAGCTTTTGGCTCTGCATAACAAAGCAGCAGGAATTGAGGACTGTCACCTGGCATCTCAAAGGCAACTGGGAATGAGTAGAGCGGTGTGGAAGCTGGGTGCAGCCTATGCTGACTCAAGGCAGGCAATCTCCACATTTCCCCAAATTTGTCAGAGAAAGGAGAACCTCAAAAGGGATGGAGTGGATGGACACTTTGTCACATAGGAAAGTGAAGAATTACAACATAATGCAGTGGAGTCATGTGCTGCTTGGGATGGGATCACAGAGGAGAATCTGCCTAACTTTGATGGGGTGGGGGTTGGAGGTGTGACAACTTCACAGAAGACATCGTGTCTGAAGTTGATACAAAATTATGAATAGGAGTTCATCAGATGTCTAAGGAGAAAAGAGCTTTCTAGAAAAAGGGCTCATACAGTAGTGAGTAACCCCTTCCCCACTCCATCCCTCCCCATTTGAGTTTTTTCTTGGGTAAGAGATTGTATCTGTATAGGGCTCTGCCAAAGTACAAATAAGTTCCCTGGGAGGGTATTAAGATTTTGTAGCAGCAGTTTCAGAGGAATATACTGGGCGAGTTTTATCAAAGGAAGAGAAGGAAACCAGAGCACTTAGCTCTGGGAGGTCAAACCCCAACCCAGCCCTACTTCTACCCCATTTGGGGCTGAAACCCCATTTGGGGCTGAAATGGTGTTCCTGGGTAGCCAGAGGGCTCCAGAAGGAAGGAAAGTGGTGCTTGAGGAAGGAAGTGGTGGGTTGGGGGAGGAGAAACAGGACCCAAAACAGATTCTGGAGACAAACATTACCTCTCCAGCCAGGCTGGCTTTGACAAAATGGATTTTCTCTTGTTTAGATGGGAGATGACCAATAATTTGACCATTTCCAATCATTATCATGTTTGAAATGAGCAACATGCAAAACAAAAAAATGTAATAGTGACAATATAATGTGTTGTATTTACTGAGAGCTCATCACGTACTTTATATGGAATTTTTCCTTTAAACCTTCCCACCAGCTGGTAAAATACGTATGATCTTTAACATCTTCATTTTGCAGAGGAAGGAACAGAAAAGGGGTGAAGTCACTTGTTCATGGCCATTGAGCCAATAGGGACAGGTCCTGGATCTCAGTCCAGGCTCTTAACCACTAGCTGTGCTGCTTCTCTGCTGCTGGCAAATTCAAGCCTGAAATTTGGGTGTAATCTTATCTTCTGTGAGTTTGCCTTCCTGGTGTTTTGGGCAAAACAATTCTCGTGTTAGACTGTCCTGCATAGTAGTACCACGGGTCCTGCTCACTAACTGCCAGGCACTCCCCAGCCACTGTGACCAGCTAAGATGTCCACACATGCCCATTTCCCCAGAGTCCTCTGGGACTACACCACTGGCTAAGAATGATGCTAGGCTCATTAGGGAGAACTGGAGCAGATAAAATCTACAAATCTGACCATCGGCAAGAGGAGCTTGGGATCACCTGCTAATTCTGGGCAAGTTTTTCAAGTTCTCCAAGCCTACAGCAGGATAGTGAAATTGGTTCTCCAGATTCCAATTCCAGGATTTTGGTGAGAAGCCAACAGGTTCCTCTTATTTTGAGAATGCTTCAAAATAATTGAAGTAGAATGTTGTGCCAGACATAAGGAAGAGTAAGAAAGAGCTCCCGCCCAGAAGGAACTCACAGTATAGCAAGGCAAGTGGGGTCCTCAACTGACCCTCATATGCGATGACGTGATGTAGAGCTTTGCTCTTCTCAAAGTGTGGCGCCAAGGCTAAGAACATCGGCATCGGTGGATGTTAAAAATATAGAATCTCAGGCTCCATCCCAGGCCTACTGAATCAGAATCTGTCTTTTAACAAGATCCCCAGGTGGCTTGGATGCACTTTTTTTTTGAGATAGGGTCTTGCTTTGTTGCCCAGGCTGGAGTGCAAGTGGCATGATGATGGTTCAGTGCAGCCATGAGCTGCAGGGGTCAAGCAATCCTCCCACCTCAGCCTCCCTAGTAGCTGGGATGATAGGTGCTCATTACCACGCCCAGCTAATCATTGTATTTTTTTATAGAGACGGGATTTCGCCATGTTGCCCAGGCTGGTCTTGAACTCTTGGGCTCAAGTGATCCAGCTGGCTCGGCCTCCCAGAGTGCTAGGATTCCAGGTTTGGGCCATTGTGCCCAGCCTGTATGCACATTTAAATATAAAGATCTCTGGTTATAGAGCACATAGGAGAAAATAACTAAGTTTGTTGCAGTGATCAGAGAAATCTTCCAGAGAAGAGAACACTAGACCTTGAAAAAACAAGTAGGCTTTTTTTTTTTTTTTTTTTTTGAGATGGAGTCTTGCTCTGTTGCCCAGGCTGGAGTGCAGTGGCACTTTCTCGGCTCACTGCAAGTTCCACCTCCCGGGTTCACACCATTCTCCTGCCTCAGCCTTCCAAGTAGCTGGGGACTACAGGCACCCGCCACCATGCCCAGCTAAGTTTTGTATTTTTAGTAGAGACGGGGTTTCACCGTGTTAACCAGGATGGTCTCGATCTCCTGACCTCATGATCCACCCATCTTGGCCTCCCAAAGTGCTAGGATTACAGGTGTGAGCCACCGCGCCCGGCCACGAGTAGGCTTTTTTAGTAGGCAGAGAGAGAAGAGAATAGAGCCTACTAGTTAGGATCATACAGTTTTTCCCCTTGGAATTATTTATTGGTTTGAGACACCAAAAGGGATAAAGATTTACGTGTAATCAGGGGAACAAGAGTCTTTGGGTACTCACATTAGTGTCTGATAATAATATGAATTCAGTTTGACAAATATTGTTAAGCAACAGTTATTCATTATCACTCAACACATGGATGTTCCAGGTATGTGGCTGAGCAATGAACACAACAGATGTATCCTTTCCCTGAGTACTGAGTCCAGGTTGGAATCCCGGGAAAACCATGTCTCAACTGTGTAAACATGGGACTTTATTTAGCCTCTCCTTTTCTTAGTTTCCACATCAGTAAAGGGGAATCATAATGGCACCCACCTCATTGGATTTATGTGAGGATTACATGAACAATACACTTAGAGCATGAAAAATAGTAATAGAAGCATACAGAAGTTTATTAAGCACTTTCTGTAATAAGGAATAGTGTGCTCAGAGTAACTCAAATTTTTGAAATAGGTTAAACATTTCTGAAGAACTTTTGAGATTCCCTGGATTACCAGATCTTCTTATATCACTTCATTATAAATGAAGATTGGTTGAGGTCTTACGTTTCCTGACACCTAACGGCAAAGAACATTAACAAGAGGCTACATAATGTTCATGATGATGTGTACTCGTGAGCCCGTCCAAAACTTTCCTCTTTAGCTGTTTCATCCTGGCTTGTTCCTTGCTAATTGTGTGACCGTGAGCCAGTCATTTAACTCCCCAGCCTTTGGTTTTCTCGTCTGTATAATGGGGATAATCAGTGAACCTGCATGTAGGGCTGTTGTCAGGATTAAGTTAATTTCTGTAAGTAAAGTTGTTAGAGTAGTGCCTGATCCACATTAAGCAGTTGATAAATCTTAGCTAACATTGTCATCATCATTCTTATTTTGATTATTTCCCTTAGTTAAAGAGCTACCTGGAAGTTAAGCGCAATATAGGGAGGGTATTACTCACATGTCAAGTCAAGGCTAGCTCTCACAGTAGAGTGTCCTTTATGCTCAATTCCTTGGCTGTCCTGCCTCTTCTGTCTTGATAGAAACTTGATTTGGTTGATTTTTAGGCCACATAGAGCGTTGTTAGTCCATACCTGTCATGTGAACATACAGAAAAATGGGATCTGCATCCTCAAAATAAAAATGAGATCTGCATCCTCTTTCTGTTAAAAATGGCCATTCTCTTGCCACCATCACCCCCAAAACTTTGTCAGACACACTCTATCTGCAACTTGAGTTTGAACATTCTTTATCAAGTTTATGTCATTAGCAATGATGATTTCTTTAAAAGGGGTAGATGAACTAAGTGCATTTATAGAGATGTGCACTTAGTCTTTCAAATGTGACAGCTGCTCTGAAACTTCCAACCAGCCAAATCTCAGATCTTCTATCCTGCTGGGCTGGATATTTCATTGTTTTACCTTTTGCACTCCCTTTTCATTACTACACAATGTACTATTTCACCATGAGGTAAACATAGAACACCTGTTGTGAGTCTTTGAGGATTTCGTTCAGTGTTTTCTTGTAAAGTCAAACCAGAAACCCCCACTGGCAAAACTAGCTGTGTCTCATATTGAAACACAAACTATAAAGTGTCAGGGAAAGAAAAAGTGACTTAGCCAATGAAAACAGTGCACTGGGGGCCAGAATCTGTTTTCAAGATTTATGAGCTGAAAGTAAGTCGCACTTTAATGAATATTAAATGAAACCCATCTTATTCGTGAAAGACAGGCTATATTTTCTTATGAACATGACCAAGGAATGCCTCTTTGCTGAAACTTGAGTTGTCTCCTTAAAATCATATGCATGTGAACACATTACAATCAATCTTCTGAGAACTAGAAAATATGTGATGGTTTGGCATTATAAAAATCTTTTTTTTTCCCTCTAAAGTGTGTCAGAATTTTATGTGGGGGGGATGTTACAAGTGAAGAACAGGGAAAGAAAGCAGTGTCTTATATTTCAACGTATTTTATCCTTGGTTTGAGGTATTTGTGACTTCAAAAACCAGGCCCAAATTTGGCATAGGGGGTCAGGTCAGACATGGGCAATATCTGTCCCTGGTGGCCTCAGTTCTTTTTTTTTTTTTTTTTTGGAGGTGGGACGGAGTCTCGCTCTGTCGCCCAGGCTGGAGTGCAGTGGCGCGTTCTCGGCTCACTGCAAGCTCTGCCTCCCAGGTTCACACCATTCTCCTGCCTCAGCCTCCTGAGTAGCTGGGACTATAGGTGCCCGCCACCATGCCCGGCTAATTTTTTTTTTTTTCATTTTGAGTAGAGACGGAGTTTCACTGTGTTAGCCAGGATGGTCTCAATCTCCTGATCTCGTGATCCTGAGAGATCCTGATCTCTCAGGATCCTCCTGATCCTGCCACCATGCGCAGCCCTCAGTACTTTTTTCTATGCTCCAAATTCTCCTTCAATTTTGGCTGCCACAAAGTGTTCCACCCTCACTTCTCTACCACTCCCACCCCCAAATATCATCAGGAAAAGATTTGACTCTTAGTGTGAATATGATCTTTTTTTTTTTTCAAATCATTTTATCTTTAATAATCTTGCAATAATTTAAAATATGAGAAAAAAAGTTAAATGTGTTCCCTTTACAGGTGATGCCACCATGATTGTCTCGCACAAGCATGATCAATCACCATGATGAGACTGGATGCCAAAGAGTATAGCTGGCAAAAAAGGCATCAGGGCTCACAGATTGAAGAGTTTGGTTACGGAGTCTCTGAGAGGTAACGAGTGGCAGAAGAGACATCAGTTTAAGGGACCTTCAGAGGACAGGGTGCAGTTGCTGGGTCATGAGCACCTTGAAGCGTTTCTTGATGGTGATTCAGTGTCGGGAGTATTTGTCATCTGGGGAGAACTGAGCAGCAAGGGCTGAGCAGGTCTGTTGTCCCATTGGGTCAAATTTCTCCAGTGTATAGACCCAATCTCCCTGCTCACTGAGGTAATACTGGAGAAACATGATCACTCTTAAGCCAGAGGTTCCGATTGGGTCCGCAGCTCCGTCTGTCACCGTCTGCCGAATATGATCTTTTAGAAGGGCATTTGCATTTAAAATTTTCTAAATGCAGAAGGAAAGGTTGGTGTATCTGGGGGCATCTGGGAGTATGTAAGGAATTAATAGTGTATTGTGGGAGAGGAGAGACAGAGCCTCTTCTCCCAGGGGCACCTGTCACACTTTGTTGTCTGTGTCCCTGGAGATGGGCAGTGCAGTAGCCCTGGAGAAGGAGATGGTACCATTAGCTTCTCAGTGTTTCTGAAATCATACTAAAATACTAAGTAGGAACCTACACCTGGCTGTGTGTAGTAGACAGTTAGAGAAATAATCCTAGAAGTGAGGCAAGGCCAGCCTGACAAGGAAGTGAACTGAAATATCTGTTAGAAATACTTCCCTCAGGCAGGGAGGGAACCTGTGCAAGAATAGGGGGTGTGGCCAGCCGTGAGTGACAGACACTCATGGACTCCCACATTAGTGCCATATTCAAATTGAACAGAACTAGAATGCAGGGGTTCCAGGCTTCCAGAGTTGTACTTCCAGAATATAGTCTGAATTTTCTAGAACTATTTAGAAGTTTTTCCTTTTGCTCGTGAAGGGTGATGGCAGGGTATATCAGGCTATAGTCTCCAGGTAAGTGAGTGTGTCAGTCCTTTTCCAGGTTAAGGTATACTATACTAACTGGTACGACTGTTTGATCCCTAATTTGGGAAATGATACATGTAGTGGTAAAGAAACAGGATTTGGAATCAGACTGAAGATAAATCCCTGTAAGACAAGAATAGCAGCCATCTTGTTTGTTGATAACCAAAACCTAGCTTCACTGGTTCCTGGAACAGTGAATACACTCAAAAACTATTTTGAATGTTGAGGGAATGAATTGATGGGTATACTAATGAATGAACTAACCTGTTTGAAATTCCAGAGCTTCTATATTTGAGACTTATGACCTTGGGCAGGTTACCCAAGTTCTCTGAGTCTTAGTTTTCTTATTTGTAAAACTGGAAAAATAATACTCAGTTTACAGGGTTGCTGAGAGAAATAACATGATCTAACATATCCATAGCCCTTAGCACAATGCCTTAATAAAGACAAGCTGTCATAACAGTGATAGTAGCAGTATTAATATTTATCGCTGCCATATTCACAGAATGGTTGTTCACTGGGGGAGGAGGTGGGTAAAATGTGGACATAGATCTTCATGGCAGCCAATGAGAGATGAACAGAGGAGAATTGTTGTGGAGTGAAGAGTCTGGACAGGGGTTGTTTTATGAGGTTTAGGTGAGAGATTGTACATGCCTTAACCTTGACAGAGAAGGTAGAAATGGCTGGGATGAGGCCTTGGCAAAATGGGGTCAATTTGAACCAGTTTCCTGTGGGAAATCACCAGTGTGTCTGGCTTCAAAGCTCAGGCCATTTCTACCACATCATACTACATACTCCTACCTATGTGAAGAAAAGAGGGGGATAAATAAAATGTAGGTCTCTCTCTCTCTCTCTCTCTCTCTCTCTCTCTCTCTCTCTCTCTCTCTGTGTGTGTGTGTGTGTGTGCGTGTGTGTGTGTGTGTGTGTGCATGTGTTAAAGGCCTGGAAGGTACTGCCTAGTTGGTAATGGAGACAAAGTTGTTGGGAGGTAGTCAAAAAGAAGGGTTGGTGTTAATCAGAGTAAATTTCTGCCTTTCCCTTCTGGCTGGGCCCAGCCTTACCTCTGGATGGGAAGCACAGCTGATATGCTGCCATGCTAGGTTCTCTAGCTCATGCTTTCTGGAGGAAAGCAATGATGTTTGCCATCATGCAATCTTATGCTATTTTGCAAGCTAATTTTTACAGCCATTAGAATTTACAAAGTACTCGTTGAAAGGGAATATATAACATGCTTGAAGAGAGAACCATGAGAGAAAGTTGGTGCCATGAGTGTATCTTATTAGGTGTGTTCTGACAGGCATTGGGTTAGATATTTTACATACCTTATATTTCATCTGTACAACCCCTCTCTCCATTTTATAGATGAGGACGCTGAGACATGGAGAGGCTAAGTAATTTGGTTACTAAGCTGTACAGTCAAGATTCCAACCTAGACCTTTCTCAATTCTGAAGCTATTCTCTGACCATATTCTATAATGCATGTGAGGATGCAAAGCTAAATGAGCCTTCCACTCTCTGCCTTTGTCTTCTCTCTACAGTTATCTTGCATTATATGGAAGGGCTAGCTCAGTGATGGGAATGGATGTATTTATGGAAAAGAATCACTTGCTGGCCAGGCATGGTGGCTCATGCCTGTAATCCCAGCACTTAGGGAGGCCAAGGTGGGTGGATCACGAGGTCAGGAGTTCAAGACCAGCCTGGCCAAGTCTCTACTACAAAAATTAGCCAGGTGTGGTGGCGAGCACCTGTAATCCCAGCTGCTTGGGAGGCTGAGGCAGAGAACTGCTTGAACCCAGGAGGCGGATGTTGCAGTCAGCCGAGATTGTGCCATTGTACTCCAGCCTGGGTGACAGAGTAAGACTCTGTCTCAAAAAAAAAGAAAAAGAAAAAAGAAAAAAGAATCACTTGCTATTCCAGGGACAATAGTTCTATCTTAACATAATAAGAGGAGTAAACAAGTATTGAATCCTTAGTATGTGCCAGCCACTACACTAAGAGCATCACCCTCACGATCTCATTTAATCCTCACCGCAAGCCCATGAGCTGAGCACTGTGCGTGCATGCTACTGGGAGGTAGTGGGTGGGTCAGTATAGGCTCTTCCAGCTCACTGCCATGCCTTGGCAGGGTGAGGTCCATTGCATTGGCTTCCATGCCAGATACTGTCGGAAAATACACTGGAGGCCAGATGTAGTAGCTCATGCCTGAATCCCAGCACTTTGGGAGGCTGAGGAGGTGGGGCAGATCCCTTGAGCCAGGAGTTCGAGACTAGCTTAGGCAACATGGCAAGACTCCATCTCTATGAGAAATACAAAAATTAGCCAGGCATGGTGGTGCATGCCTAGTCCCAGCTTACTCAGGAGGCTGAGGTAGGAGGATTGCTTGAGCCCAGAAGGTCAAGTCTGCAGTGAGCGAAAATTGCACCATGGCACTCCAGCCTGGACAACACAGTGAGACCCTGTTTCCAAAAAAAACCAAAAACAAACAAACATACAAAAAACACCAGAGACCTGGTTCCTAGGTTCATAGCATTCTCCCGTGGAACATGAACAGCTAGTGTAAGACCATTCTTCCTCCAGAAACGAGTGAGTTATGAGTGCAGATACAGTTCATTGACAGTCAATGTGATCCATAAGCTGGGTGGGACAGTGGTTTTTGCAAGGCCACATCCTACCTTATCATCTTCTTCCTTGTAATAGCTGTAAGAGTATTAGCTCATATTTGTTGAGCTGTTGTTGAACTACAGACACTGTCCTAGTCATTGTACATTCATTCTCTCTTATCCTCATTGCTACTCTCTGAGGGTGGAACTGAGACAAAAAAATTAAGTCCATTTGCCCAAGGACTCACAGCAAATGGAAGGGCTCTGATTCGGACCTGAGGGCATCTGTTTTTAGAGGCTAAATGCCTGACAGGGAGATATACAGCTGAAAGTCTCAACCAGACCATAAATGAGAAGCACTGTGTTTTATTCACCTTCCTGACACCAGGTCATGTACTGTAGGGACTCAGTAAGACTTGTTACTCAGGGCCAGGTGCGGTGGCTCATACCTGTAATCCCAGCACTTTGGGAGGCTGAGGCAAGTGAATCACCAGGTCAGGAGTTCGAGACCAGCCTGGCCAATATGGTGAAACCCTGACTACTAAAAATACAAAAATTAGCTGGGTGTGGTGGCGGACATCTGTAGTCCCAGCTACTGGGAAGGCTGAGGCAGGAGAATCGCTTGAACCCGGGAGGCAGAGATTGCAGTGAGCCAAGATCGCATCACTGCACTCCAGCCTGGGTGACAGAGTGAGACTCCGTCTTAAAAAACAAAACAAAACAAAAAACCCCAAACATTTGTTACTCAGAAGAACCACCGAAAGGTTGTTGTTTTGGGGGACTGGCAGTGGTGTGGAGTATATTGGATGTGCTAAGTGCTTTTTAACCAACTTGGATCGAGGCCAGGGTTATTTTCCTATTCTAGGTCTGACCTCAAAGTGCTCCCTTTGGCATGTTGGATTCAATTATTAGGGTGGTTTCATTTACCTTTCCCAGCAATAGTTTTCAGCCTTAGCATTCTGCTCACATTTCACATTTAACGAAGTCTCTCTTTAGCAATCTGCTCAGACCTCTTGCCTTTGTGAATAAAGTTTGATTTTCACAAAGGGCACTTTCTAGTCAAAATTCCATACTTGCTGCTTTCCCGGCTATGAAGTGCTGACCTGGGTGGAGGAGGCATTGCTTCCTTAGAAAAGGACAGAGCTTGAAGCTCTTCATTCATCTCAGGGCGCTTCTCTCCCACTTTGGAACAGTATCAGTCAGATGTACTTCATCAGAGAGACCCTGGGCCGGTTCCTAGGAACTTCCTGTCCGCCAGCTGCTACAGTGGGGTTGGCAGGTACCAGGTGTGGCCAGCAAACATACCTGCCTCAGAGGCCTGGGTCCTTTGAAGTACCGAAGGAATGTCACACTTCAAAGAAACCTCACTGCAGCTGTCACCTGGCTATCAGGGGAGGTCAGAGAGTTAATATGCAACCATGAAACTCCCACCTCCAGCCAACACCTGCAAAGCTGAAGCACATTTTTTTTTTTCTGGTGCACAGGATTTGAAAGCATTGTTCCTAACTTATCTCAGCAAGAGCTCGGTGCCCTATGTCTTCAGATAAAGATCCGTTGTACATATCTGTCCAACAATAAAATAAGTAAATGAGCTGGAGTTTTCTTTTCTGAATAGGAATTATTTAGTAATGAAGTAAGTATTTGCAATTACTGTTTGCAGGAGTTTAATTATGGGACTAACTTGTAAAAAACATTAGCAAGACTTTGTACAAATGTAGCATCTTTTATCCGAGGATCACAACGTGTTGTATGCAAATGAATGAACTCTGCTGACGACTCTGCTTGGTATGCACTCAATTACTGTTTTAAATTTTCCTTGGGCATTCAGCACTCTAGGGCTGGGGTGGGAAGCCAACATTTATTTATAAATTGCAGCAAGATGGATGTAGATTAGATCTAAAAAAGGACTTCCTGGTTGTGATGTTGCTAAATGCTGGCCTGAATTACTGTGGCACTTTTTAAAGACTTGCGTGAACGAGACTTCCTGTCACTTTGATGGTAGTCTTTTTGTTAGAAAACCAAACCCATCATCTTCTTTCAGTAGAAGCAGCTAAGTTTTGAACTTCAACACAAATAGTAAGCCATTAAAGAAAAGAAAAAGAGGGTTGGAGCGAGTGACTACAAAAGCCCAAATTCTGGCAGACTCTCCTTTAAGGCTCTGGACTCTGCTAAAACCTGGACAGCAGGAAGGTATGCCTCAATTAACATCATAAAGGCCAAATTTTGCCTGGGGATAGCCTTTGTTACAGTTCCTAGCCTCAAAGAAATGGCTTCAGCTCCCTTTCCCTCCCACCCTTACTTATACACTCCAATAAAGATTTGCGTCTAAAAAATAAGATAGACAAGTACCTGCATATATATGTTTAGAGTGGAATTTCATTACAGATTTCTGCCGAGTCTTGACAGATAAACCAGACCCAATGACCTAATATTCCTCCTGCACTTGTTTTATTTAAGCTTCATGTTTCTTCTACCTACTCCTCCTTCGGCAGAAACAGAAAAGATTTTAGAAAAGAACAGGTTCTTTGCAAAACTGCCTATGGCTACTCTGAGGGCAGACCCTCATTCACCCTCACTCTCTGCTTCCTAATCTCTTTCCTGTCCCAGTACCTTATGGTTTATTGAACCCTCAAAACTTTCTGTAGCTTTGGTGCTAAATTTTGCAATCAGTTTTCTTCCACTCTTAGGGGTTAGTGCCCCTGGGCTCATATTGGGCTGCAGTAGAGCAAGTGGAAGGTCAGAGGAGCTGAAAAGAGGAGTTTCTGGAATTGGGCTGCTTAGTTCAAAATCTGGTTTATGAACCATGGGAACTTGAGCAGGTTTCTTCATCTCTCTACCTAGTTTCTTTAACTGTCAAATGGGGACAGTATTAATCCCTACCTTATAGAAAAGTCATGAGAGTTTAAATGAGATGATATGTGTATAATACATATTTCAGATAACATGTATTATTCATATTTCAGATAACACAATACAGATTTCTATTAATTAGACTCCAAAAACATAAGGATGCGTATACTTGTATCTCATAGCATTTTTGAATGCTTTTCACATGCTTCTTAAGTATTGTACACGTATCATCTCATTTAACTCTCATGACTTTTCTATAAGGTAAGAATTAATACTGTCCCCATTTGACAGTTAAATAAACTAGGCAGAGAGATGAAGAAACCTGCCCAAGGTCCCATGGTTCATAACCAGATTTGGAACTGAGCAGCCCAATTCCAGAAACTCTTCTTTTAATTAATTAGACTCTGAAAACATAAGGATGCTTATACTTATATTTCTTTCCTGGATCCAGAGCATCTTCAATTATTATGGTATTTCTCCAACTGTGGGTTGGGTATTATTAATGGTTCAAGAATTCAACTTAATTTGATATCAACTAGCCTATGAATAAAGGAAAAATATCTGTGTACAAGGCAGGTATTAAGGATAGTACTGCCAGGCATGATAGCATGCGTCTATAGTCCCAGCTATTCAGGAGGCTGAAGTGGGAGGATCGCTTGAGTCCAGGAGTTCTGGGCTGTAGTGCACGATGCCAGTTGAGTGTCTGCACTAAGTTCAGCATCAGTGGGGTGACCTCCGAGAAGCAGGAGACCACCAGGTTGCCTAAAGAGGGGTGAACTGGCCCAGGTTGGAAACAGAGCACTGATCAGTATTGGCATCACACTTGTAAAGAGCGACTGCCCAGCAGCCTGGGCAACATACTGAAACCTGCCTCTTTTGAGTTCTCACCTTATAAAGTGTGCTTTCTTCTCATGCATCTATCCTAAGACAACAGAAAGTATAGTATGTAAACATTTTTTTAAAAAAAGAATAGTGCTGTTTTAGAAAACTTTTATTTATTTTATACCTGTATACTTATATATGATATATACATTTACTTAACATGCTTTACCTATGTATATTTACATATATACTTACATGAGGTACACTGAATCATGATGTAAAATATTATTTCAAGCACAGTCAAAAAAGTGAAAAAATGCAAGACATTTTTTCATACAAATTGCACAGAGTTGCCTGCCACAACCCTGTGACTCCCCTGCGTCATGGGTTATGTGCTGAACTCTTTCAAGATGATAATGGCCTTTTAGAAATATTATTAGGAAAGTCATAAATGGAGCAAGGAGGGAAGAAAGGAATAATTTAAATGACATATAGGGCAAGGCAAACAAAAACTATTAGGCATAGTATATAAATTGTAGAAGCTCATTTTTTACAAAGTATATACATGTAAAGGGTTAATATTTTTACTATATACAGAACACTTACAAGGCATATGAGCCATTAATTCATAAAAGGACAGTCGGCCACCTCTATCTGTGGATTCTGCATCTGTGGATTCAACCAACTGTGAATCAAAGCATTTCAAAAAAAATAATAATTATCTCTGCACTGAAAATGTACACTTTTAGATCTTGTCATTATTCCCTAAATAATACAGTATAATAACCTTTTACATAGCATTTACATTTTATTAGATATTGTAAGTAATCTAGAGACTAGTTAAAGTATACAGGAGGCTGGGCGCGGTGGCTCATGCCTGTAATCCCAGCACTTTGGGAGGCCGAGGAGGGTGAATCACGAGGTCAGGAGTTTGAGACTAGCCTGGCCAACATGGTGAAACCCTGTCCCTACTAAAAAATACAAAAAATTAACTGGGTGTAGTGGTAGGTGCCTGTAATCGCAACTACTCAGGAGGCTGAGGCAGGAGAATTGCTTGAACCCGGGAGGCGGAGGTTGCAGTGAGCCAAGATCGCGCCACAGCACTCCAGCCCCAGTGACAGAAGGAGACTCTGTCTTTAAAAAAAAAAGTATACAGTAGAGACCAGGTGCAGTGGCTCATGCCTGTAATCCCAGCACTTTGGGAGGCTGAGGAGGGTGAATCACAAGGTCAGGAGTTTGAGACTAGCCTGGCCAACATGGTGAAACCCTGTCTCTACTAAAAAATACAAAAAATTAACTGGGTGTAGTGGTAGGTGCCTGTAATCGCAACTACTCAGGAGGCTGAGGCAGGAGAATTGCTTGAACCCGGGAGGCGGAGGTTGCAGTGAGCCAAGATCGCGCCACAGCACTCCAGCCCCAGTGACAGAAGGAGACTCTGTCTTTAAAAAAAAAAGTATACAGTAGAGACCAGGTGCAGTGGCTCATGCCTGTAATCCCAGCACTTTGGGAGGTTGAGGTGGGCAGATCACCTGAGGCTAGGATTTCAAGACCAGCCTGGCCAACATGATGAAACCCTGTTTCTACTAAAAATACAGAAATTAGCCAGGCGTAGTTGTGGGCGCCTGTAATCCCAGCTACTCAGGAGACTGAGGCAGGAGAATCACTTAAAACTGGGAAGTGAAGGTTGCAGGGAGCCAAGATGGTGCCACTGCACTCCAGCCTGTGCGACAGAGCGAAACTTCATCTCAAAAAATAAAAAATAAAAAAAAAGTATACAGGGAAATATGCATAGATTATATGCAAATACTATATCATTTTATATTGCAAGAGTGAGTATTTGCAGATTTCGGTACCTACGAGAGGTCCTGGAACCAATACCCCATGGATACTGAGGGACAACTGTAAATAGTAAGCATATAAAAATATCTTCAGCTTCATTACTAATATAGGAATACAAAGGAAAACCTTGAAATTATGTTTTTCATCTATCAAATTAACAATTTTGTTTTATGGTAATATCCAATGTAGAGAAAGTTACAGGGAAATAAACACTTCCAAAAAAGACTAGCAGGGATAAAGATTGGGATAACTTTTCTGAGGGAGCAATCTGGCAATTTGATTTCAAAAGCCATAAAAATGTATATACCCTTTGAGTTGACAATTCTACTGCAAATAATTTATCCTAAGGCCATAATAAAGCTGTTTCACAAACATTTAGCTATCAGGATGTTCATTGCAGGACTGTTATGGTAAAAAAAAATTGGAAGATAATTTTAAAAAAAGACAATTGATAAAATAAACTTTGGTGCACTGACAGAAGAATTTAAAATGATGCTGTGGTATGGTTTGAGATAATTTCCTTTTGTGTAGGGTTTGGTCTCTACAAGCAAAGCTTTGGGTACCAGACTTCTCTTAAATTAAAAACTAGGACCTTATGTTTTGCAACTGTGTCAAAGTGCAATAGATTGAATTTAGGCAGAAGTGCTAACTTGAATAATAATGCGATTGGCTTTAAGAGTATATAGTGTGGAAGAAATTGCATGTTATTTATACAGGTGCCAAGTAGTCCACACTTGTCTGCTGTTCTCCGTAAGAGCTGTAACCACACCCAGGTAAGCTTTGGCCTCCCTGCCTGTAACCTGATAAAAGGGTCAAGCTGCAGGACGGTGTGTTGCTATACTCACTGATGGAATTTTCTCTCCCCTGCCTGCGCAGGTGAACCCAAGGCTATGAACCAGAGCCTGTGGGTATTTGAGGCTATCATGAGGCTGCCCCTTCATTCCTGCAGTCAACTGGGAGCTGTGGGGGCTGAAGCACTTGCTCTCTCCTGGCCAGCAGCCCAGGGGGTGAGGAAGGCTTGGGGATCCGTTGAATTTTCCTTTTTGTTTTCTTCATTTCTATTGACTCGAACTCACCTGTTAGAAAGAAAAAAGTCTTACTAGTCTTACTGTTGGAATTAGGAAATTAGTCTTTAACTGGACTGCAAATATGGCTCACACCTGTAATCCCAGTGCTTTGGAAGGCCAGGGCCTGAGGATCATTTGAGGCTGGGAGTTTAAGACCAGTCTGGGCAATATAGTGAGACCTGTCTTTACAAAGGATTAAAAGCAGCCAGGTGTGGTGGTGAGAACCTGTAGTACCCACTGCTTAGGAGGCTGAAGCAGGAGAATCATTTGAGCCCAGGAGTTTGAGGCTGCAGTGAGCTATCATTATGCCACTGTATTCCGGTCTGAGTGGCAGAGCAATGTCCTATCTTTAAAAAAGAAAAAAGATCGAGACCATCCTGGCTAACATGGTGAAACCCCGTCTCTACTAAAAAAATACAAAAAAACTAGCCGGGCAAGGTGGCAGGTGCCTGTAGTCCCAGCTACTTGGGAGGCTGAGGCAGGAAAATGGCGTAAAACCTGGGAGGCAGAGCTTGCAGTGAGCTGAGATCCGGCCACTGCACTCCAGCCTGGGCGACAGAGCGAGACTCCGTCTCAAAAAAAAAAAAAAGAAAAGAAAAAAGGAGAAAAAAATAGATTGAAAAGGACAGTGTATACCCCATGAAGTTAACAGTTGGAGTTTTTTATGTTTTTTTTTTTTTTTCCTGGTTGGGAGGATTCAGGTGGTTACTCTTTCCAGTTTACCTCCATTTTATAGTTTTTGTCCCCAAGCACATATTACTTTAACTAGAAGGACAAAAGAATCTTTTTGTCACTGTTGTCTTGTTCACTGCTGCCCAAGTCCTAGAATGGTCTCTAGTCTACAGTAACCTCTCAATAACTACCTGTTGGAGAAATAACCGAATGAATAAATGTCAAAGGTCATTGCTTCCTTTGGGAATGGAAAGCTTTAGTAACATCAGATTTTTTCAATATCCTCAGCTTCTCAGGATCACAGGTTGGAGTTTTAGTAGCATATGTTAAAAATCATAGTTCCTGTCTTCTTCAAAAGTCCTGTGACTTTCAAGAAACCTATGACTTTGGGCACCCTGTGTGCTATCTTTCCTTCAGCACAGATGGTTCCTGCCTGCTGAAAAGTGCTGACTATTGCACCTCAGCTAAACCACTCAACCTTCTTCTAGAGGCCCAGGGAGATACGAATGTGACCAAGAACTTGGCCTTTAATATTCAACCCAAGTCTGGCTAGAGGTCGGAAGGAGAAAAAAAAAAATCCCTCCATGAGCCATAGCTGTTTGTATATTCAGTGTCTCTAGGCAACTGGGAGGACATTTACCATTCATCCTCCAAGAATGCTGAGTAGCCCTTCATACGTGTGATTCACTTTGGGGTAAATTTCTGTCCTTACTAATGAGCCTGTGATGGGAGTCAAGTGAAAAGGAATCATTAAATCTGGTTTTATTCAAGTTATGTAATTAACTCTGGCACTGAAGTTGGCTTCCCAAGTTTTATACATGGCCTGAGTTTGTCCATTGAATTAAAGGTGAGCATGGGGGTTGATGACACAGTGGCTATAGGTTCTTATTTCTTATCCTTCTTCATAGGGTTAATTTGAAGAATAATTTAGCTAAAGCACCTTGTGCAGGGTTGGGAACGTGTTAGTGATCAGTACATGAAATGTCCCCGTTCATTGCCTCTTTTCCCTCATGACCCCCTACATGGGAGGTTTTCCCTTGGAGGGTGTGACAGCTGATTACCCAAGCTGGTGTGGGAATTTAGCTGCGGAGATTGACTGGCAGATCACAACTTGGACTGTTCTGACCAATAGGGGTAGGGCTCTCTACTTCATTAAGTGTCTTTGTGGCATTTTGTCTTTCTCTCTCCTGGCTAGTCTACTCAAACACCCTTCTCAGAGACTGCCACTGTGGACTCAAGTTTTCACAATACCAGGAGGTTTGTGGGAACTGAATAAATTGCTTCAAGATCTAACATAAAAATAAGTCCTGGCCCCAATCCTAAAAGAAGTCACTGGGAACCCAATCGGTGCTGGGCAACCAGCCCAGGCCCAGGCTAATGAGATATTTACATGCTAGGCCTTTCCCTTCATTTTGGTCTTCACGGGCCTCATTTGTGAGGAAGTCTGGAGTGTGTGTGCTGTAGGCAGAGGCCGGTGCTTCCCAGCCTCGTGCCGTGGACTTCTGTAGCAGATCAGGGACACTATCAAACACCAAAAAATCCAACACATTCAACAAACGGCAAATTCCCAGCTCTAAGTGATTACTTGCCTTTTTTTTTTTTTTTTTTTGCAATTATTTTTCATTTACATTATTTTCTGAGTTTTGCATGTTTTACTCTGAGAGGAGGTATAAACAGGCAAAGGAAATGTAATCTCATTTATTTCAATATTTTGTGAATGCTTGGTCCTAGGAGTTTTAGGAGAGCATTTTTATTTATCAGATTAAGACACATTTAAAAGCGTCCCCAAAGACGATTTAGAATTGGAAAACTAAACCTAGGAGGAAGTTAAGCTACAGTGATTATTTTGCTTGGAGAGTAATATTGGCTTTCCAATAAAATGAAGGTGATTACTGAGAAAGGTAGCTGATTGGTCATTAGTGCATGGCAAGGACAAGAGCGTGAAGACTCATGTTTGCTTAAAAGAATCATTTTTCTCTGAGGTGGAATTTGTTGGACATTAGTGTGGCAGATTGTGATATTTCTTCTAAAAGTGGGAAAGCAATTTGTGTAATTTGTGCTCGTGTGCAGAGGAGAGAACCAGACGGCTTTCGCAGTAAACTTTGAGGGTTTTACTAGAATAGGGAGAGACAAAAGGGAGGCAAACTTGGTGGCTTGTGGGATGGAGAATCATTGTTTCAAATCAGGGGTGAGAACAACCCGAAATTTGGGAATGGCTTTTCAATAATAGCTCTTCTGATATGTAGTACTAGAATCTCATTTTTATTTGTTTTAAGCACAGCTTCAGAGGTTCTTTTAAAAAATTCCAAACTTGTAAATAAAGAAAAAAGAGGGGGCTGGGCACAATGACTCATGCCTGTAATTCCAGCACTTTGGGAGGCTGAGGTGGGCAGATTGCCTGAGATCAGGAGTTCGAGACCAGCCTGGCCAACATGGTAAAACCCTATCTCTACTAAAAATACAAAAATTAGCTGGGCACTGTGGCAGGCATCTGTAATCCCAGCTACTCGGGAGGCTGAGGCAGAAGAATCGCTTGAACCCGGGAGGAGGAGGTTGCAGTGAGCCGAGATCGCGCCATTGCACTCCAGCCTTGGCAACGTGAGTGAGACTTTGTCTCAAAAAAAAAAAAAAAAAAAAAAGAGGAACAGCATGTCTTATCGATGTCTCATTGGGAAAATGTTTAAAAGGCCTCCAAGGATTACTCATTATTTACTACTGACAAGGCCTAGACTCTGTGAGGTCACATGTTGATTTGTAGGTTTATGTCTGGTATAAAAGATAACTCTATAAAGATTGTGGTTTCATTGCCCTGAAGGACATTAACCTCTTTTGACTTAACATAGTAATCTTATTCATATATTCTCTTTTACAAATTTCACTAATTTTTCTGAGTACCCAGGTCCCCAAATGGCCTTGAAACCAGCTTGCTTATTCTTCTGGCTCCCCACCAGTGAATTGAATGTGTGTTAACATGTGTTCATTATTTAAGTCATGTTTGTAACTATTTTAAAATTGCTCTTTGACTAGTGGATTTTTATCTTTTATTGTTTGCTGAGTAAGATTTTTCATAATAACTTCTCTTCTGCTCTTTGATTAATGCTGAATAGAGTCGTGATTTTACTAACATTTATTTTTGTGGCAGCCTCATGTGTAATCCCACCTGCATTCTTCAAAAGCATTTGTAAATAACCAACAAAACTATTTCCTGGTGTAAATCAGTGCGTGGAAATCCGTTCTTGTTCTTAAAGGAAGTTAAAGTGAATGAGTTTTCTTCACAGCAATCCAGGATTTTTATCTACAGAGAAAAATCAGTATTTATGTAGTTTTGTACTTATTGTCAACCAACAGGTCTCGTAAATACAGGGTTTTTGCCAGCTTTTGTGTTAAAAGTTACACGTACTCACATAAATGGTTTGGGAAGAAAGACTGAATTGGTTTGGAAGGAAATCAGTTATTTAAAAAAGAAAACAACCGGCCGGGCGCGGTGGCTCACGCCTGTAATCCTAGCACTTTGGGAGGCTGAGGCAGTCAAGTTGCCTGAGCTTAGGAGTTCAAGACCAGCCTGGACAACACGATGAAACCCCGTCTCTACTAAAATACAAAAAAAAAATACACCATTGGGTGTGGTGGCATGTGCCTGTAGTCCCAGCTACTCAGGAGGCTGAGGCAGGAGAACTGCTTGAATCCAGGAGGTAGAGGTTTGCAGTGAGCCAAGCTTGCACCACTGTACTCCAGCCTGAACGACAGAGTGAGACTCCGTCTCCAAAACAAAACAAAACAAACAACCTGAACCATAAACAGTTGAATTCAGGCAGGATTGTTTACTCATTGCATGAATAAATTTGACCCCTTAAATAATGAGCCACTTGAATTCAACTGCTTTTCGGTGTAATACAGTTGCATCTTTGAAATTTTGGTGATGCAGCATGACCTCAAATGGTTGTAATTGCCTATTAAAAAAAAAAACAGGCATGAGAAACTGTGCTACTTTAAATGCAACAGATACACATATTTGGACTTTGACAATTCCGTATCGGTCTCTTCCATCCAGAGAGGTAAGATCCCTTTATATAAGTAAATACCTGAGACTGGATCCTGGCTCACTCCTGTAATCTGGCACTTTGGAAAGCTGAAGTGGGAGGATTGCTTGAGTCGAAGAGTTTGAGATCAGCCTGGGCAACATGGAAGGACATTGTCTTTACAAAAAATACAAAAATTAACTGGATGTGATGGTGCGCACCTGCAGTCCCAGCTACTTGGGAGACTGAGACGGGAGAATAATCACCCGAGCCTGGGGAAATGGAGGCTGCAGGGAGCTGTGATTGCATCACTGTACTCCATCCTCGGTGACAGAGCAAGACCCTGTATCAAAAAAAAAAAAAAAAAAAAAAAAAGGCCGGGCGCGGTGGCTCAAGCCTGTAATCCCAGCACTTTGGGAGGCCGAGACGGGCGGATCACGAGGTCAGAAGATCGAGACCATCCTGGCTAACACGGTGAAACCCCGTCTCTACTACAAAATACAAAAAAACCCTAGCCGGGTGAGGTGGCGGGCGCCTGTAGTCCCAGCTACTCGGGAGGCTGAAGCAGGAGAATGGCGTAAACCCGGGAGTCGGAGCTTGCAGTGAGCTGAGATCCGGCCACTGCACTCCAGCCTGGGCGACAGAGCGAGACTCCGTCTCAAAAAAAAAAAAAAAAAGATCATTACAAATGAGCTTTTTTTATTTTTAGTGTTTCAAATATTTAAAACCAAAACAATGCTAATGATTTTTATAGACAAAGTAATATTTATTTCTTTAGAATAACCATTCCATAGTTAAGTAATTAAATTATTGCTTAGAGCTGTGCATATATGAACTATCAGGAAACATTTTCATTTTTTTTCTCATCGAGGGCAGTGGGTAATGATAGAAAATAACAGGTGAGTTTTGTACGTTTTAAAAAACATTATTCATCACTTTTTGCTCTCCAAATCTATTGTTTCATAAATTTGGCATTGCCTTTGTTTAAAAATTGGGATAAGCATTATACTCCTTACTGTAGGAGTTCCTATAGCAATCTGTTTCCAAGACGGAGTATCAACCAGTATTTGACTAAGGAGGGATTTTTTTTTTCTCTTTTGAGACGGAGTCTCACTCTGTCTGCCGCCCAGGCTGAAGTGCAGTGATCTCTGCTCACTGCAAGCTCCGGCTTCCGGGTTCACGCCATTCTCCTGCCTCAGCCTCCCGAGTAGCTGGGACTACAGGCGCCCACCACCACACCCGGCTAATTTTTTTGCATTTTTAGTAGAGACGGGGTTTCACTGTGTTAGCCAGGATGGTCTTGATCTCCTGAGCTCGTGATCCGCCTGCCCCAGCCTCCCAAAGTGCTGGGATTACAGGTGTGAGCCACCACGCCCAGACTAAAGAGGCAATATTTAGTTTTTAAAGTCATGTATTAAAAATTGAAGACCAAGAAGAAAATTCTATACTCCCATGGTTGGCAAATTAGAATTGGTTAAAAAATAAAAATGTAGAATTGCAATATAATTTTTAACATGATTTTACTAATCGATATGGAAGTTGTTGTTATTTTAAGACTGACATTCCTGGTACTAGATAATGTTTGCAGGCATCTAAATCAGAATTTAGAATAGTTTAAAATGGACAAACACATAAACTTCTCAGATTTACAAAACTCTTTATAACTCTTGTTAAAAGCTTCCTAGGCCAGGTGCAGTAGCTCACACCTGTAACCCTGGCATTTTAGAAGGCTGAGGTGGGAGGATTGCTTGAGTCCAGGAGCTCAAGAGCAGCTTGGGCAACATAGTGAGACCCCATTTCTACAAGAAATTAAAAATGTGCTGAGTGTAGTGGTGCATGCCTGCAGTCCTGGTCACTCTGGAGGCTGAGGTGGGAGAATTGCTTGTTCTTGGGCGGTTGAAGTTGCAGTGAGCCATGATTGTGCCACTGCACTCCAGCCTGGGTGACAGAGTGAGACCCTGTCTTTAAAAAAAAAAAAAAAAAAGGCTGGGCGCAGTGGCTCATACCTATAATCCCAACACTTTGGGAGGCTGAGGTGGCAGATCACCTGAGGTCAGGAGTTCGAGACCAGCCTGGCCAACATGGTGAAACCCTGTCTCCACTATAAATACAAAAAATTAGCTGGGCCGTGGGGGCAGGTGCCTGTAATTCCAGCTACTCGGGAGGCTGAGGCAGGAGAATTGCTTGAACCTGGGAGGTGGAGGCTGCAGTGAGCTGAGATGGCGCCATTGCACTCCAGCCTGGGCAACAAAGAGAGACTCCATCGCAAAAAAACAAACAAAAAAAAACAAGCTTCCTTAAGATAAAGATTTTTATTGTTTGTTTCCTTTTTGACTAGTAAGGAATTATAAGTAAATACAAATAATGAAAAAATCTTTGCTCTCAATAAAATATTTTCAAATTAAAAAAAAATTGGGGTTTGAAATTATTAAAACCAGTTTCTAGCACCACGTTCACTCTTCAGGCTTTATTGCACTTCTTAGAATATGGACTTCCGAATATAGACACCTTCACAGCTGCTTACCTGAAGATTAAAGTTCATCTGTTCTGCAGGTATTATTATTATTATTATTTCTTGAGACAGAGTCTCACTCTGTCACCCAGGCTGGAGTGCAATGGCACGATCTCGCTCACTGTAACCTCCGCCTTCCAGGTTCAAGTGATTCTCCTGCCTCAGTCTCTCAAGTAGTTGGGATTACAGGCATGCGCCACCACACCTGGCTAATTTTTGTATTTTTAGTAGAGACGGGGTTTCACCATGTTGATCAGGCTGGCCTTGAACTCCTGATCTCAGGCGATCTGCCCGTCTCGACCACCCAAAGTGCTGGGATTATAGGTGTGATCCACTGCGCCTAGTCCTCTGCAAGTATTATTAAATGTTACCACAGAGGCTCAATTATTTCAAATAAGTAGTGTTTACGAAGTCCTTTTCTGAGCACATCTCATCCAAGTTGGATTTATTTTGGAAAAATGGAAATGATCTGTGAGCTATCAACTCTTAGAACAAGAGAGTTGGTCAGGTGATCGGGTTTTTATTTTTGTTTTTTAAAATGACTGTTATAGTGGCAGCGTGTATTTCTAGCTGAATATACAGAAAAGATTAAAGATCTACAAGGGCTTCAGAGTCAATCCACAAGGCTGTTTACTACTATCAGCCAGAGAAGCACCTATTTCTCTTCTGTTCAGCAACTTTGAGGGAGGAATTTCTGTTACTTGCAACCCAAAGCAGATAAATATTCTTAAAAACATTCTCCCCAGATCATTATTTTTTTAATTAGCAAAATGGTACTAAATTTGAAAAGAAAATGATACAGACAAATTAAAATTCTTACCACTTTAGACATTTCAGCATTTTGTTCATGTAGCAGCATGTCCTGTACAAAATGGCCTGTAACTGGCATCTCAAAAAATTTTTTTAAAAAGTTATAGGCACCATTTTACTATGAGTAGCTGAATAAATCTTCAATTTAGAACAGTTTTTACCAAAGGGAAAAAATAATTTAAGTTTCTTTTTAAAGTTATTCTTTCGAGTAGTACACAAATGATTTAGATGACTTTCCCACAAGACAACTAGCTGGCTTAATTCCTTCAAGTAAAGATTTAGTATTAACTTAAGATTAGTTTGAATGTTCCTCAGAAAAGCAAACTTGTCATGTTTTGTGTCAGGAACTTGATGAATCTAACATAATCATGGTCATCCAGAAGTAACAGTTCCAGTGACCAAAAATTATTCTTTTCTTTCTTACTTTTTTTGAAAATAGAGATAGGATCTCGCTCTGTTGCCCACGCTGGAGTGCGGTGACAGGATCATGGCTCACTGCAGCCTTAAACTCCTGGGCTCAAGTGATCCTCCCACCTCAGCTTCCTGAGTAACTGGACACAGGCATGTGTGACCACGCTCAGCTAATTAAAAGAATTTTGTTTCTTGTGGAAACGGGGCCTTGCTATGGTGCCCAGGCTAGTTTCAAACTCCTGACCTCAAGCTGTCTTCCAGCCTTGACCTCCCAAAGTGCTGGGGTTACAGATGTGAGTCACCACATCAGACCTGTTCTTTTCTATGAAAGAATGTAGGGGTTCCCAAAGGAAATAACACAGTTCAAGGAATTTGGGGAGGGATCTGGACATTTCAGGAGTTTTCAGCCTTCGGGATTTAACAGGTGGAACAGGTACAGTTTGTGTTGCTTAAGGTACTTGGTAGGGACTCTCAGTTCAGCTCCAACCCACATAGAACTGGCCAGTATCTTTGACTTGATTGGCTTTCTTTGCAGATAAGCTCATGGACTCTAAGTTCAAATCCCGACTCTACACTGGTTGTATGATCTTGGGCAAGTTGCCTAAACTCTCTGTGCCTTAGTTAACCCATATGGAAAATGCGAATATCAGTAGAACCTATAATAGTCTTTCCTTGGTATTCACAGGAACATTGATTCCAGGACTGCCTGTGGATACCGAAATCCATGCATACTTAAGATCTGCAGTGTGCCCTGCGGAACCGTGGATAAGAAAAGCTGGCTTGTCCTTCCATATTTGCATCCCACAAATACTATTTGGTTGCAGATACAGAACCTGATATAGAGGCCAAGCATATTTATTGACAAAAATTTACATATACATGTACCCATAGGATTCAAACCCTGCGTACTATGTAAATTGCAGTAATTGACATAATATGTATAAAAAAATTAGAAAAAATAACTGATACAGGGCAAGCATTCAATAAATGTTTGCTGTTATTATTTTTAGAATTTCACCTATGTTGTCCTACGACTCTCTTTTAACTTTTTTCCGTGTGCCTATGTATGTGCTTTTAAATTTATTTTGTGCATGTGATAATCACATATCTAGTCTTTTTTTTTTTTTCTGAGACGAAGTCGCAGTCTGTCGCCCAGGCTGGAATGCAGTAGCACGATCTCTGCTCACTGAAATCTCCACCTCCCGGGTTCAAACGATTCTCCTGCCTCAGCCTCCTGAGTAGCTGGGACTACAGGCATGCGCCACCACACCCAGCTAATTTTTGTATTTTTAGTAGAGACGGGGTTTCACCCTGCTGGCCAGGCTGATCTTGAACTCCTGACCTCAAGGTGATTCACCCACCTCGACCTCCCAAAGTGCTAGGATTACAGAAATGAGCCACCATGCCCAGCCATCATATATCTAGTTTGTTTGTTTGTTTGTCTGTTTGTTTTTTGAGATGGAGTCTCGCTCTGTCACCAGGCTGGAGTGCAGTGGTGTGATCTTGGCTCATTGCAAACTCTGCCTCCCAGGTTCAAGTGATTCTCCTGCCTCAGCCTCCTGAGTAGCTGCAAACGCCACCACACCCAGCTAATTTTTGTATTTTTAGTAGAGACAGGGTTTCACCATGTTGGCCAGGATGGTCTTAATCTCTTGACCTCGTGATCCGTCCACCTCCCGAAGTGCGAAGTGCGTGAGCCACCGTGCCTGGCCCACATATCTAGTCTTAACAGTACGTTCAAAAACATTTTTGATAAAGTCAGGAAGAATTGGAAGGTCTTCCTAATATTCTGAAATCTTATCAGATAAGAAGAATCTTCAGATTCACAAATTACCAGATAAGCAAAGGTAGGGAAAATTCCTGTTGGGAGAGCAAAAGACGGCTGCTTTTCCTCGCAACCCACAAGGAGGATTACTTAATAAAACACTAAAAAGAGAAAGATACTCCATTCGGAGGTGACATGGTTTCCTTTCTTGTATGAGATGGATCTAAGGCATTCCAGTTTTTCTGTATACCCAGAGTTAAAGCTCTGGCTTTCTCTTGAGTCTCCCCTTCTGGAAGTCTTTAATTCCACTTCATCCATGAGGTCTCAGCTTGGAGGACACTATTTCCTGAGAAGGTTGCCCCCTTCGCCCTTCCTTGAACTCTCAGAATAACCTGTTCCACCTCCTCCACCCACATTATAGCATTTAGCACTGGCATTGGAATCACCACTCTGTCAGTGTCTCCCGTTGAACTGTAGCACCCAGAGAATGGAGAATGATCTATTATTTTGCTTATGATTGTAACCTTGGCAACTAGCACAGTGCTTAGCACATAAGTAGGTACTCAATAAAATATTGTTGTATTATGTCAGGCCTCCCAAGGCCTTTAAACTTTGGTGCTGGTGGCTCCTGTTAGCTGTGAAGGTGGACATGGGAAGGGTTGGGTGAGTCTGAGACTTTGCTGGACATAGTTTCATATGCAGGGCTTACAGGAAGGATGAATCAGGCCTCTAGCGCTCCCAAGGTAATAGGAAAATGCTTCAGTTTCTACTTACTTGCTCTCTTCCTTCCTACTTTACTCTTCAAATCTAGTCTTCAACTCCTGCAGATTGAATCAGCTCTGATAAATCTGTCTCAGGGGCTGAAGAAGACTTATAGTAGGCATTGGGGTGGGAGAGAGGCAGTCATTTTCCCATACACTTGTGCCGTCTCAGAATACTACTGTGGTTGCTCTACAGTTGAAAGGTAAGTCCTGTGCAGAGTCCTCATCTGAAGATGAGCCTGTGGCTTGTTTCCTTTTCCATTTTCTGACCATAGCCTTCTTTAAGACTTCCTCCAAAGTTCATTAGTAATTTGCTGCTGTGAGTAACATGGGGTTAACTTCCTTTTGGAGGAGATAAACCTAACCTGAGTCATTCGAAGGCTTCTTGTTATTCAAATTCCTTTGTGTCAGGTTAACCCTGGCAGGACCTGTGCTTTCCTTTGTGTCAGGTTAACCCTGGCTGGACCTGTGCTTTCCTTGTATCATCTCATCTGCCTTTTCATCTCACTTTTTCATTTCCCTCTGCTGAAGGAGGGTATTCATTGGCCAAACAGTGTGTACACTGTATGCAAAATGATGTTGCTGTTTTGTTTAGAGCAAGAGCCTTTTACCTTCTTGTGATTTGAATGAGAATAAAAGGTCTGTTAAGGTTTGTGCTGGGTAATAACTATGTGCCTCTATCTCTTTTAGTTCTTGCTTTTAAAAAGGAAGTGACTCATACTGCAGATAAACTGGACTTGAAAGAATGTCTGGCTTATGCAAAGCTCTTATTTACATACTAGTCTCTTTCATTCACAAGCAAATAGGGACTCTAGGACTTTGGTTCTGGAGTTCCTCCCGTTTTATTTTTGTTCTTTTATGAGCAGTGGCCTAAAATGATCCCTGGGGGGATTTTCTCTGCTCTTAGCAGGTCCCCCATTCAGACTCTTCTCTTTGCTGAAAGTAGGAATTTCATAAATATAAGACCAGGGACCAGAGAGAGGGTATAAAAATGTCCTCTCCTACATTTCTAACTCCTCAAAATTTCAGACAGCCCACCACTGGTATCTCGTGTCTTCTTGTGTGTCTAGATGGAGCTATATTTACATCCTATGATATCCTTCACAGAGTTCAACAAAGCAGCTTAGTGCAGAGGTTAGGAGTGCGTGCTTTAGTGTCAGCTAGACCTGGCTTGGTGCGTACTCTTGGGCAGGTCATTTGATCTTAGTGTATTTCCTCGCTTATAAATGGGAATCATAATACCTGGATCCTTGTGCTGCTGTGATAGTGACGTGAGAATTTATGTGTAACAGAAGCTTGCCCAATATTTGAGATTGTCATTAATAAGAATTTCATTTGTAACCTGATTTAATATCTAATCCTTTTTTGATTTTAAGTTTCTTTACGTCTTTTCTGAATCACTTCTTCAATTTAAACCACTTTCTTTCTCACTGTTTTCTGGGTTGATGAAGAAATGGTAGTGGTTTATGTTTTTGGTTACAAGAGCCTACTAGATTCTCAAAAATTCAGGTTTGTTCTAGAGACTCCTGGGCAGGCAGATGAATGCAGGGTGAGGAGTTTATTCTATTCAACTACACAGTTAAAGGGTTTCCTAGAGGCCAGGATTCCTTGCCCTGCCCATCAGCTTGTGAACCAGAGATGACCTCAGGCTGGTGTGATCCAGAACAATCCCACTTAGACCTGGCTCCGTCTTCCCAGTAAAACAGCATCCGGGCAGGGCAGTAGGCAAACAATCTTCTCTTGTTTTCACCTCCTTAAAATAACTCTCCTGCACTCAGAGACAGTTATTAATCTAGTCACAGCTTGTACAGTAGTTTGGGTACAAACCAATATTAAAGTGAACTCCTGGCCAGGCGTGGTGGCTCACGCCTGTAATCCCAGCACTATGGGAGGCTGAGGCAGGTGGATCACGGGATCGGGAGTTCAAGACCAGCCTCGCCAAGATGGTGAAACCACGTCTCTACTAAAAATAACAAAAAAATTAGCTGGGCGTGGTGGCGGGTGCCTGTAATCCCAGTTACTCGGGAGGCTGTTTACTCGGGAGGCTGAGGCAGAGAATTGCTTGAACCTGGGAGGCAGAGGTTGCGGTGAGTGGAGATTGCACCACTGTATTCCAGCCTAGGTGACAGAGCGAGACTTTGTCTCAAAAAAAAAAAAAAAAAAAAAAAAAAAAGGGAACTCGTTTGAGTTTGTCTCATACATTCTACTTTTTATTCCTTCAATATTTCTTTTGCTTTCTGAATCTGCTTTGGTGCATATTCATTCACTTGTTTTTTTCCAGCCCTTCCTCTTGCTCCCAAACTAATCAACTAACTGATGGTGAATGGAAATTTGAAATTAAAGAATTACTTAGTCCTTCCATGTATACCATGCATTCTCCAAATATTTTGTAAACATCTTCGTGGCTGGGCACAGTGGCTCACATCTATTATCCTGGCACCTTGGGAGGACAAGACTGGTTCATCGCTTGAGCCCAGAGTCTCCAGATATCTCTGCAAAAATTAAAATTAGAATAAATTAGCTGGGTGTGGTAAAGTGCACCTGTAGTCCTTGCTACTCTGGAGGCTAGCAGTAAGCTGTGATTGTGCCACGGTACTCCATCTAGCTTGGGTAACAGAGTGAGACCCTGCCTCAAATAAATACATAAATAAAATTAAATAAAAATGCCTTCTCTGTGCCAAGTACTGTCCCAGATGCTGGGCATATATTTAGAGAGAGAGAGAGGGAGACAGAGACAGAGAGACAGACAGACAGATACCATCCTTGTCTTTATGGAATTTATAACCTAGCATCATCATTATGGGACATTTTAGGCTTCCGTTAGCACCCATCCAGCAGCCATCTCACAATTTCATAACCTTCTTAATTTTGTTTGACTTTCACCTCCTTTCCACTTCAGCCATCCTTTCACATAGGCACTTCATAGGCATTTACAATTACACTTGACCTTGTCATCAGTCAGAACTGACATCTTAAACTCTAAAGACTGGCTTGCTACCCACAGCCTCCCATCCTCCCAGCTTTCTCACCCTCATTTTCCAGCCATGCAGGATGGCCAGTTTCTTTTTTCTTTGAGTCTATCAGTCACTTCCGTGTTTCCTTTCTCTTCCTATCCAGTCTAAACAGGATGCTGGCTTACTGCTTGAATGTGTCCCTGGTTAATACCATCACATCCTTTGCATCTTCTTCTGCGGTCATATCCTTTAAGATCTGTACTTTGTACCAATGCAACTTTTTTGCTTTCACGTCAAGGCTTCTGAATACTGCTAGGAAAAAAAGTCACTTGACTTTGTCACAACAAATTTATTGTCTTCATCTTTAGCCAGACTTACAGTGCTTCACCATAAACTTTCTGTATGCTTCCTGTTGTATCTTTCTTTCATTTCCCATGATTTCATTGCTTTTTCTTCTGGCTTTTAAAAATATGTATTTTTTTTCAAAGAAAAATTCAAACATATATAAAAGAGATAATAGTCTCATAAACTTTTATATATCTATTACTTAGCTTACGGCCAATCTTGTTTAATTTAGGGCCTTTATCCCACCCCCAGATTGCTTTCACACAAATCCTCGACACCATATTATTTTATCTGTAAATATTGAGGGCACTTAAAAGATGAGGGCACTTAAAAAATTAACCACAACAGCATTATCTAAACAAAAAAGTTAACAGTAATTTCCTAACACCAGCAGACATGCAGGCAGTTTTCATATTTCCCTAATTGCCTTTTGATTTTTTAAAGTCTGTTTGAATCATGATCCAAATGAAGCACACGTTATTGTGATGCATTGACATATCTGTGAAGTCTCTTTTAAAGTAAAGGTTCCCCCTCCTTTTCTCTTTTTTCTTGCTCTGTGTGTGTGTGTGTGTGTGTGTGTGTGTACACACAGGGTCTCATGACTGCTTTTTTGAAACCATTACTGCATTACTATGACCAACTCTCATTCCTGACAGCTGATCAAGATTTATGGGAAGAGTCCCTTAACTCCCTGCCCTTCTGTCTGTAACCTGATTAACATCTGCATACATCATTCCCTCCTCTGCTGGTCTCCAAGCACAGTGTCTCTTACTCCCATCTAAGGCTAATTCTTCCATCAGTGCCCTGGTTCCCTCCTTACTTAGGGAGTGTGCTTCATTTTTCAATCCTCCCTTTTTGGCATCTTTACCTCTCCCTGACATTTTCCTGTCAGCATATAGACATGTTCAAGGTTCTCTCAACTATATAAACAAACTAACTAACCAAATAACAGTCCCCCAACACTGCCATACACCTACACCCCCAGATTTTCAGGACCGTGTCTCACTCTAATTTTGGTTGCATCTCTCATCTTCCTTTTAAAGCCAAGCTTCTATAAAATTCTCTAAATTCATTTTTTTCTGCTTTCTTAACTTCCATGTACTCCCTAACCCACTGCCTGGCTTTGGTTTCCATCACTTCTCAGAAATAGTGCTTTGCTTTCCAAGCTCCCTAAAAACCTCCTCTGGGCTAAATGCGATGGGCATTGTTTGAGCCTTTATCTCATTTGAAATCTCTGCAGTATTTCGCAGTGTTGGCCATGCCCTGGTTCTTGAAACATTCTCTAGCTTTGGTCTGTCTTGGTTTTTCTCATACCTCTCTGATGGCAACTTCACAATTCTTTTGAGGGTTTTTCTTCCTCTCTCTGTCTTAACTTTCAATATTTTGTTAGTTCTATACCATTTCCCCACATGATTTCATCTATTCCTATGAATGGCTCTGAAGTCTTTCTAGTGAGAACTGGACCTCTGTAACCCACTGCCCACTGGACGAACACTTTAATGTTCCTTGGACAACTCAGACTCAACATAGCTAAAGATGGATCCATGCTCTTCCCACTTAATTTATTCTCCTTCCTGCATTGTCTATCTCTGTGAATGATAGCCCTGTCTACCTAGTTGCTCAAGCCAGAAATTTGGTAATTATCTTTGATGCCTTCCTCTCCCTCCTTGCTATCTTTACTCCCATGTCTAATAAACCACCAAGTGATATTAATCTTAACATTACTCTCTTTTCATGTTCTCCTCCCCAAAGCTCCTCATATTTTACATAGATTGCTACAATGGCCATGACAGGGCATTCTCCCTCCTATCTAGAACCCTTCGATCTTCTTCCCACACTGCTCCCTGAGCAATCAGGTTACCATGCTGCAAGAAACCCTCCAATAGCTTTCCATTCCTCCAGTGAAACAAAGAGGTGTGGGAGTGAATGTATAAAGCTCTGTTGACTTGGTGAAGTCTTACCTCTTCATCTTTGTCAGCCATTCCCCATCTCCTTTCCTGTAATCCAACTCCTTGCATTTCCAAAAAGGGTCTGTTTTCTTGACGCTAAGCCTGTCCGCATGCTGCTTGCTCCAATTTGATTGTTCTTCCTTTCCTTTGTTTAACTCAGCCTTCTAGCTAAGGTCAAAGGGGGGGTCACCTCTACCAGAAATTCTTCTCTAATCCCTGGTCCAAGTTAGGCTCTCTTCTTATCTATCTGCCTTGAAACATCTCTTATCTATCTGCCATAAACATCTCTATGATAGGCCATGCTCACTACTTTACTCTGTCCTTTACCTGTTGATGTAGCTGTGGTCCTGGCCGGTGCTCAGACCCGGCTCCCTAGGTCATGGAATGTCCCAGCTGGAAAGGACTTCCTTTTCGTTTTGCAGATGATGATTTGTTTGTGGTTTACTGCCTCTGAGAAAGGAATCTAAACTTCCTGTTTTAGCAATTGAAAAACTGTTTACTAAGGGCCTGCCTTGGGCAAGGTGCTATGTTAGGCATCTTCAGAGTATATAGAAACCCTTCTCTTAAGTTGCTCAGTGAGGCAGAGGAGATAACATATCTAGTAAGTAAAATGCAACCAGTAAAGAGGTAAACAAGAGAGGTAGAGATAAAATGCTGTGAGACCTCAGAGGAGGGTATGATAAAGGACACTGGGGTCCTCAAAGGGGTTAAGGAAAGTCCTGTGGAGGAGCTGTGTCTTGAACATGGGTGGCAGGGAATAAATTGTAGAAGGGGCATTTGGGGCAGAGAGGCTAGTAAGAGGAAAGGCAGAGGCTAATTGAATTTTAATCAATGGGCATAATTTGCTATGTATCTGTCTGAGAGTTAGCAGGCCCTTTCATGATTTTTTTTTTGTGTGTGTAGCACCAAATTGGAATCTTTTGCTGCTCAAAAAATATTTAGATAGCCTAGATATATTATCCTGTGTCATCATGTTACTTTGTCTGTCTCCTTTTCCCCAGCATTCAGAGGATCAAAAGTTTGTAACATTTATTTATTTATTCAGTAAGCAGTTATTGATTTTCACTAAGGGCTGGGTGTAATGGCATTTGCAAAGATAAATAAGACAAAATCACTGCTTCCAAGAAGTCACAGTGTTGTGAGTGTGGTAAGAGATAGAAAGGTTACAGGATGGTTAAAAAACAAAGTAGGCCAGGTGTGTTGGCTCATGTCTGTAATCCCAGAGCTTTGGGGGGTAGAGGCAGGTGGATTGCTGGAGTCCAGGAGATTGAGACCAGTCTGGGCAATATAGTGAGACCCCATCTCTACAAAAAATAAAATAATTAGCTGGGTGCAGTGGTGCATGCCTGTAGTCCCAACTACTGGGAAAGCTGAGGCAGAAGCATCACTTGAGCTCAGGAGTTAGAGTCAGCAGCGAGCTATGATCACATCACTGCACCCCAGCCTGGGCAACAGAGCCTGTCTCTAAAGCAACAACAATAACAAGGTAATAAATACTGTCTGTGACACAGGTATGAGCAGGTTGCTATAGGAGCTGAGCCAAGGGAGCCCCTACCTCTGGCCTGGGGGCAAGAGGAACCATTAAAGAAAATGTGAAACCTCTGAAACAGGCAGGGATAAAAAGTGTCCCAGAGATGGTTACACTATGCGAGAAGTAAATGGGAGGTGAGAAAATGGAACCAAGGTGGGTAGCTTTTTGTATTTTCTCAGATTTGCAACTGAGCTTCAGCAATATTTCTACCCTGATCTATGTTATTTTTATTTTATTTTAATTTTTTTTAATTTGAGACAGGGTCTCACTCTATTGCCCAGGCTGCAGTGCAGTGGCACAATCTTGCCTCACTGCAACCTCTGCCTCCCAGGTTCAAGCAATACTCCTGCCTCAGCCCCCCAGATAGCTGGGATTACAGGCATGCACCACCATGCCCGGCTGATTTTTGTATTTTTAGTAGAGATGGGGTTTCACTATGTTGGCCAGATTGGGGTCAAACTTCTGACCTCAGGTAATCCACCTGTCTTGGCCTCCCAAAGTGCTGGGATTACAGGTGTGAGCCACCATGCCTGGCCAATCTATGTTATCTTTAAAAGAAGAGGAGAAATAGATCAAGGAAGAGGAGAAAGACCTGGTTCTGTAGATCTGACTCTGCAGTTTGTGTGCTGTGTCATAGAGAAAAGTTAGTGCCCGTTTGGACATGGGCCAAATGACTTTTTGAGTCTCTTGTAGCAGAAATGACCTGGAATCCTGTTTTCTTTCTGATGATGAAGCTGGGCATAGGTATTCTGATGGACACAGCCAAGATATTTAAGCCAGCATTTGCTGAGAAACAGTGAAACTCATTTTCAGACATTCTTCCCCCATGACTGAGAAGTGTTAGGTTTTTGTCCAGCAGCAGTAGCTGTTCATTGCTGTTTTCCTTAGAGAGAAAGGCTTTTTTTTTTTTTTTTTTTTTTAACATTCTGACACCTTTTTTTTCCCCCTCAGTATCAGCACTGCTCACTAACCACATCATATGGTGATAAGAACTGAAATTACTCATTGACATTATCATGGGGCTATTTTGAAAACATTATCTCATTTCATTTCCTAGAATATCATCAAGTCTCCACAATACCAGTTCCTTAAAGGAGAATGTTTTTGTTCCAACTGAAACCAAAATATTTTAGTGAATTTTGTCTTCAGTATTGCTTCCTTCCTATTCTAATACTGTGGCCAAAAGTATAACTTTTGGCAAACTCTTTGCCATAGCAGAATTTGACCTAGTTTGCTGAATTTGAAGTTAGCTGTTTTCAGTAATTTCTTTTTTTTTTTTTTTTTTTTTGAGATGGAGTCTTGCTCAGTCCCGCAGGTTGGACTTCAGTGGTGTGATCTCGGCTTACTGCAACTACTGTCTCCTGGGTTCAAGCAATTCTCCTGTCTCAGCCTCCCGAGTAGCTGGGATTACAGGCACCTGCCATCATGCTCGGCTAATTTTTGTATTTTAGTAAAGACGGATTTCTCCATGTTGGCCAGGCTGGTATTGCACTCTTGACCTCAGGTGATCCACCTGCCTCAGCCTTCCAAAGTGCTGGGATTACAGGCTTGAGCCACTGTACCAGGCCTGTTTTCAGTAATGTATCTTTACACTTTATGTAGATCATCTGTGTTGCAGATTACTTATTGTAATTTTCAAATCCTGGACTGAATTTCTTTCATCATTACCTGTGGATTTGTCATCTCTTTCCTCATCCCCACCCTCTATTCAGGTACCATGTAACCAGGCAGTTAGATGAAGCATTGTTTCATAGCTGAATCCACCACATATTTTTTTAATATATATATTCCCAAAGGTATACAAATAGTTTTCATATTGTTGGAGAGTTTGACTTGTTTCCACTAATGTAGAAAAATAGTTGTTTAATAATTAGACACTCCTTTTGTTTGATCTTGAATCCTTTTTCATGAGACCAGATGAAGTGAGTATTCATTAATGGTCCTATGAAATAATTATTTTAAATACTTTTAACCAGTTCCAGTTTTTTTTTTTTTACTTTTCTGATGTATTTATCATTCATGCATTCACTGACCATTTACACCATTTTTATACTGCTCTCTAAACTGCTATATTCAAAGCTAATTGTAGGCAACATCCTTAAATACAGTTAAAGCAATAATAGTTCAGGGGGACGAGTGTTAGCAGCATTTTAGGATATTCGGAGAAAAAGGTACAGTAAGACATCTTAGAGTTTCTAGGAGGCCCAGGGACTTGTTGGCTAATGTTTCAACCGTAAGAACTTGTTTCAGCAACAGTCTTGGCCCTACTACATGAGTCATAAACACCAGGATAGGCAATGCCTTCAGCCAGATGCAATGGAAAAGGGTTTGTTAACATGGAAAATATGGGATGGCTATACCACATACGTCACTAAGACTTCCAGAACTGAGTCTTTTAGACCCATTAATTACTTTTTGAGTGAATTAATGTATATGAGCAAACACATTTAGGATGTTGCTAGCATTATTAGTCAATGATCAGAATTCCTTGCCAGACAGATTAAGACCGAGACCAGCTAGTTAATGAATTTACTGAAAGGCTCATTTATAAGACTGCTTTACAGGGAATTTAGCAATAAACAATTCTGCCAACTCTTGATCTTTCAGCTATAGCCTTTCTTCCTGTATTTCTTTGGAATAACACATAATTAACATACAGCGATCAAGTTTTTGCTTGTCATTTAATATAGCACATTTTTTCTTTTGTGTTTTAGTATGTTTGCATATCAAGCAATGCTTTTAAAGCTTATGCAAGGGTTGTATTTTGGACTCTATTTCTTGATAATTTTTCATATCATCCTGCTGGGTAGAGACAGTGTGGGAAGAAATGCAGAGATTTTTATTGAATACTACCTTGTTTTTAGATGGTGTTTAATGTTTAATATGTTGGGTCTGCTCATTTAGGAGGAAAAAGTATTCTTTGGATTTTCTTTTGCATAGGTTATTTTAGTTGCCAGTCTTTTCTGTGTCTGAAGGGTCCAAAATGCCTGATAAAAATAGGTAAATAGCAATGAATGTGATGGTAGGAAAATAGGAATTGATGTTGCTATGAAAGTGTTAATCTCCTATCATCAGTCAATATTCCTGGTTTTAGTGTCACAGGAATTTGACAGCCTCCTCAACTTTAGCCACCTCTCAGAAAATCCTGCTTCTCTTTTGAACAATGACTCCAGGACTGGAAGATGGGTGAGGCATCCACTTAGTGTGTCAACAGTGTGGAAAGGACCATGGTGGAAAGCTGACTAGAAATCCACAGTGCTAGTTAAAGAAAAGAGGACTTTGAAAAGAAGTGAGAATAAGTGTGAACAGTTGACTCCAAGTAGGAAATTAGTGGAGGATGAACTAAATTAAAGTTCGGGATAAGCAAAGAACAAAGGTATATTCTATGGCCAGGAGCCAGGCTGGTTGTGTAGTGAGTGAGGCAGTTTTATTTATTGAGTGTGCATTCACAGAGTGTAGGGGTGTGTGTGTGTGTATCCGTGTGTCTGTGTGTGTGATCAAGTCAGCTGCTTTCTCTTTAGGTCCAGTTAGTTGTCAATATGTGGGCCTAATGTTACCGGGTTATCTCACTTTTCAAAAGAAATGGGGAACCTGATATTTTAAAGGATATATGTCAGATTTTTTTTTTTTCTTTTTTTTTTTTTTTGAGATGGAGTCGTCCTCTGTCACCCAGGCTGGAGTGCCGTGGCGTGATCTCGGCTCATTGCAACCCCCGCCTCCCAGGTTCAAGTGATTCTCTTGCCTCAGCCTCCCAGGTAGTTGGGCTTATAGGCGAGTGCCACCACACCAGGCTAATTTTTGTATTTTTAGTAGAGACGGGATTTCAACATCCTGGCCAGGCTTGTCTTGAACTCCTGACCTTGTGATCCACCCACCTTGGCCTCCCAAAGTGCTGGGGTTACAGGCATGAGCCACTGTGCCTGGCCAATATGTCAGATTTAAAATGTAGCACTACATTAAAAAAACTGTGTGAGCCCAGGTGACTATCTATGAGTTGATAGGACACTTTGGTCACCAGTGGGTCACCTCTATTCAAAGCTGATTTTAGGATTACATGCTTCATGCTGAGAATTGTGCTACTGATTAACTGGGCAACCTCAAAATCACCATCTGAATAATGTGCTCTAAGAAGACTTAGCACATAGGGTTGTTTTGAGAATTAAATAAAATGATTGATAAAAAAGCCTCTGCTACAATGCAAGGCAGTTAATAAGATAATAAGTGTTAGCTGAATTTGAATCAGCAACCTCACATAGTACTGGGGGTTGGGTTGGTCTTTTTCATGTCTACATGCATGACAAGCTTAGGAGGAATAAGTGGTGATTTCTGTTATGTGATTTTACAATGGCTTCCTCCACAAGTCTCTCTTCACCTTTGTCTGCCAAGATACATATTTGAGATTAACCTTTGCAGCTATAGATAAGTCTCTATTAAATATAAATGCCCCCTGCCTCGTGGGTGAGTGGGCATGGAGGTGTAAGGTAGTGGAGATCACATGAATTGCATAGACATAGCTATAGTACCTTGGCAGCCTTCTGCCTCTCCATCCCACAATCTACTCCTTGAGAGACCACTTATCCCTGGAGCTTACTTTCAACCATCAACCAGACACTTAAGACACTTGAGACAATTAGTTATCTGAGTATAACTAGACATAAACCTAGCCACATCCATGAATCAGGGATGTCAAGGGAAAAAAAGATTTGACTGTTCTTAACTGAAAGTTAGAGAGCATCTAACTTTCCTTTACAGAAAGGTACAGGGAAAACCTGTCTTTGTCTTCCTCAGTTTACATTTCTTACTGGTTTTCCCCCAGTGTTCCCTTCTACTATATCCCTGCTATGACACATATTAGGGAGCTGTTCCTTAGTGTTGGGAAGGTGTCACAAGGCTCTTAGGGCCAGGTAGAGAAGCAACTTCATCTTGCTAGCCAGCTACAGATGTTAGGCTGTCCAGTATCATACATTGAGTAGAATTTAAAGGCTTATGAGATTCAGTGTGGAATGATGTCCCAAACTATTAGTGATGTCTTCCACAGGCCCATGAGTGGAGAGTAGAAACACATGCTAATTCTGTGCCTAGTAAATATAAATATTCACTTAAACTTGATTTAAAAGCAAGGAAAGAAAAGTAAGTTTCCCCGTATCTATCCCAGGTTTGTTTTGATGTGTTAAAACTAAAGGACAGGCTAGGCACCGTGGCTCAAGAGTGCCTGTAATCCCAGCACTCTGGGAGGCTGAGGCGGTGGATCACCTGAGGTCAGGAGTTCAAGACCAGCCTGGCCAACATGACGGAACCCCATCTCTACTAAAAATACAAAAATTAGCTGGGTGTGGTGGCGCACACCTGTAATCCCAACTACTGGAGAGGCTGAGGCAGGAGAATTGCTCCAACCCCGGAGGCAGAGGTTGTAGTGAGCCAAGATCAGCCTGGGCGACAGAGTGAGATTCCATCTCAAAAAACAAAACAAAACAAAGCAAAAAAACCACCTAAAGGACAGAGCCTATGTTTTTAGTGGGCTTTATTATATATTTGCATGTCGTTTTGGCAAGTATAAGGAATCTTTATTTTTGAAATCACTAATATGGAGATTATTCCTTGTCCTCTATAGATATTATTTCTTTCTCCCTTCACCTTTTCCTTCCTTTCCTGTCATTATCCTTCCCTAATGTTTGTGTATTTAAGAGATGTCACTTCTAGCTCAGTAAGCCACATTGTAGATAAAGAGTAGGTTCTGTCTCTGAAGATGATTCAAATAGTAAAAGATCTGGAAAGTTTGAGTTCCAATTTCCTCATGGTCTTTCTGGTAACACTTGCCCAGAAAGCCAGTCTTACTCTGCCTAGACCACATATAATTTTCCTAGGTAAATATGAAGTTCTCTCATCATGGAGACCTCAGGTGGTGACTTGAAATGCCCCCAGGGACCAAGTAGAATGTAAAGCAGGGTTAGTTATGGGAAGGCAGCAGCCCAGTGGGAGAATAAATGGCACCTGGCCTTTGGCTGGGCATTGTGGTGAGCTGAAGGGTGTGCTCATCTCCAGTTGATTACTGCAGTAAACCTGGGTCCAGGACTGCAAGAGCAAACATTTAGATCTTTTTGTGGATGTTAAAATATAATGTGGGGCAGACATAACATGTCTATGGTCTGAATTTAGCCTTAGAGGCTCCAATTTCTGATATCTAGCTAAATTAAGAAGTGATCAATGACATTAAGAGCAGGTTGTCTGAAATCTTTACTTATAGAATAGGAGGACCTGAGATAAATATGTGTATGGGGAGAGATGGGAATGGGTAGGCAGTGCAGAGAGGTGATGTCTTAGGGATAAGTCAGTACGGTGTCTTGAGCACTACATGAAAGCCCCCTGGAAGAAAACATATGGAGGGACAGCAGTAGCAGCAAGATTAATGCTATACATGGGATGTACAAATGCAGGACAAACATAGCAAGGAAAAGAGACAAGAAAAGAAGGGCATGAGTAAAAAGAAAAGACTTTACATGTTTTGCAATCAGCACAGCAGAGACCTTTCAGGAAAATATTAAATAATGTAGAGAGAGTCACTAATTGTCTTTTAACATACACAAGACAATGACTGACAGTGAACCAGGAAACTGAAATGATAGGATTGAGAAACTCATTATCCAAAATTGACTAGAGAGTATTTACTTGCTACTACGAAGGGATAAATGACCAGAGTCAGAATTTCAGGTACAGCATGCCTCTAATTTTTTGTTTAGGATGGTTTCTTAGTCTGTATGTGATGCTGTTAAGGAATACCTGAGACTAGGTAATTTAGTAAAAAAGAGAGCTTTATTAGCTGGGCATGGTGGTGCCTGCCTATAGTCTCAGCTACTTGGGAATCTGAGGTGGGAGGATCACTTCAGCCCAGGACGTTGAGGCTGCAGTGAGCTGTGATCATGCCACTGCATTCTAGCCTGGGTGACAGACTTGTCTAACAAAAAAGTGTGTGTGTGTGTGTGTGTGTGTGTGTGTGTGTGTGTGTATATGGAAGAGGTTTATTTGGCTCACAGTTCTTCAGACTGAACAAGAAGGATGCTGCCAGTATCGTTTCTGGTGAGGGCTTCAGGCTGCTTCCATTTGTGGTGGAAAGAGAAGGGGAGCTGGCGTGTGCAGAGCTTACAGGGAAAGAGAGGAAGCAAGAGAGAGGGAAGATGTTAGACTCTTTTTAACCGGCACTAGGAGAAACTCTTGAGGGGAAATAATAAGGAGAGAACTCACTCGTTAATGTGAGGAAGGCACTAAGAGATTCATGAGGTATCGGCTTCCATGATCCAAACAGCCTCCCATTAGGTCTCACCTCCAACATTAGGAATTAAATTTCAACAGGAGATTTGGAGGATCGCATATCCAAACTATAGCAGATGGTATACTTAAATATTTATTGACTATTTGTAATTCTCTAGAAGATTCCTTAATATTGAAAGCCGAGGGTTGGTGTACCACCTGGATAGGTTATACCTCAAAACCACAGATAATGGGGTTATAAGGGTGGAAAGAACCCTAGAGATCATATAGTACAGAACTTCCTTTTTAAAATAAGTATCTTTGACCAGAGGGATGACAACTTAATCAGTGTCACAAAGCTTGTAGTCCATCTGGGTCTAGAACATAGTTTCCCACCTTAGATCCAGTACTGATTTCTGAGCTCAAATCCTAACAAGAGTTACTATCTCTAGTACCCCTACCTATCCACCTAGTGAAGAAAAAAGTCAGGCAGAGCATGAAGAGGAGAACTGGAATTACAAACTAGCATTTCAATGAAGATTGCACATATTTATTGTGCCCTTGTTTTCCTCTTTCTTAACTCAGTTACACCTTCAAATAGGATTCCTTGCTGGAATTATCTCTGATAAATAAAACAAAGTTTTTGCATGTAGATGGAATTTATCAAAGAGTTCGTTTTACTCTTCATACAAATTCATATTAATTTTTTTGTCTCATTGAATGGGAGCCTGGCATGCTTTAGGTCTATGTCCTTACCCAAATTTCATATCGAATTGTAATCTTCACATGTTGGGGAAGGGGCCTGGTGGGAGGTGATTGAATTGTGGGGGCAAACTTCCCCCTTGATGTTCCTGTGATAGTGAGTGAGTTCTCATGAGATCTGATTGTTTGAAAGTGTGTGATATTCTCCCCTTCGCTTGCTCTCTCTCCTCTACCACCATGTGAAGAAGGTCCTTGCTTCCCCTTTGCCTTCCACCATGATTGTAAGTTTCCTGAGGCTTCCCAGTCATGCTTGCTGTTAAGCCTGCACAAGTGTGAGTCAATTAAACCTCTTTTTCTTCATAAATTACCCAGTTTCAGATAGTTCTTTTAGCAGCGTGAAAATGGACTAATACAGAGCCAATCTTCTACTATGTTTTAGGATCTAAGTCATGCATATTCATCATGTCAAAGCATAAGTATTGATTATGGGGTTTAAAAACTGTGGTTTTAACTTAATATATAGACTTAGTTTATTTTTATTTTTATTTAATTTTTTTTGAGACAGAGTCTCACTCTGTCACCCAGGCTGGAGTGCAGTGGTGCCATCTCAGCTCACTGTAACCACTGCCTCCCGGGTTCAAGTGATTCTCCTGCCTCAGCCTCCCGAGTAGCTGGGATTACAGGTACCTGCCACCATGCCTGGCTAATTTTTGTATTTTTAGTAGAGACAGGGTTTCACCATGTTGGCCAGGATGGTCTCGAACTCTTGACTTCAGGTGATCCACCTGCCTCGGCCTCCCAAAGTGCTGGGATTACAGGTGTAAACCACTGTGCCTGGCAGATAAGCCATTTATTAACTCCATACTCCTAGCACCAGCTGTCACCCTGGGCTTGTTGGAGGTCCAGGGGTTAGAAAGGGAATGACAAAGTGCACAAGCCCCTACCACCCTATGCCCCAGACACACCCTCTCTGCTGGCAGTGCAGATAATGTGTCCCAATACCCTGGAGGAGAACCACCACCCCAGGGAGAATCCTTTCTTCTCCAACCTCCTGGGCAGGTCCCAGGTTGGAGCTGCAGACCAGACAACCAGGCCCAGGTTGTCAGGCCTGGCCGCACATGTGGACAGAGGATATGGTTGGGGCACCCCAGGGTGTGGGGAGGATCAGACTGGGATTGGGGGTCATGAAGGCTGTGTTCCAGGACTCCTCCTCCTGCCCCCAATCCTCTGTGCCCTATCTAGAGCTCTCCTAGCTTTGCTGATCTGTGCTCACGTCTTTGGGGAGCTGCCTGGTCTCCAGGGAGAGCCAGAGGTTGTTGCATTTCTCCGACTCCACTCTTGTTACCCCATAGCTGGCACAGAGCCTGAGACCACGGCCACTAGTAGGATCCACTGCAAAGGATATGGAAACTTCCTCTGAATGAACATCTGCAGGCCAAAGGCCATGCTCATGCTGGGTGCTTGGCAGCCACAGTGTTGTCCACCTAGGACAGGCCCAGGTTCACCATGGTTGGCCAGGTTCAGGTGACTTAGCTTTTAATTAAAGTATTTTGGTTAGCATATGTAGTAAGATGAATGGAGAAATGTTGATATTTTAATTTTATTTTAATTTTCTACATTTGTATTGTGGATAGTGATTTCTAGAACAGAGATTCTTAGCATGTCATTTTATTTCAGCAACTTCCACTTAACTTTTGTGCCTTACCAGGGAAGTGATTCTAAAGGAAAGAGAGTGATAGTTACTTCAGAGGTGTATCTGAATCTGACTCTTGGTGGATTAGATGGTGGAAGTCATATGTAGTTCGAAAATGCATGCTTTTGGAGAATTTACAACACCCTGTTGTGGGAGGTGTGTTGCCTCCTAGCTCTGAAAGTCCCTATAGTACTTGTTCCCATCTTGGGGTACTGGCTAAATTAGGATTATCAAGGGTCTAAAAGGAGTCTTAGAAAATGGTCCTCAACCTCCTGGTTAAAGAAAGATCTTACAGAGGCTCTCCAAGTTAGAATGATACTCTGTGTGTGTGTGTGTGTGTGTGTGTGTGTGTATTACCACACCAAACTGGGTTTACATACCCATGCACAATGGAAAGCCAAACACTGAAGCACTGGATTTTTGCAGTGAGAAAAGTCTATTGTAAGTTGACTGTCAAGGAGACAGAAGGAAATGCTCAAAAATGTCTTCCTGAGCTAGGGGCTGGGTCAGGTTTTATAAGCATAGGGTAATGAGGTGTGATCTGATTGGATCTTGCAATGAGGTGATGCCAGAACTCAATCTGATTGGATCCTGGATCCTGCCATGCAGTGTCTACTTCTTAATACAGCCCCTGTTCCTGCTCCTCTATTGGAGCACTTGGATTTCCCCATAGTTGCATGCTTGGTTCATCTGGGCATGCTCAGGTTACATGACCTTCAACCTGGGGGTCCATGGTGACTGAAAAACAACTCACAGCTTTGTTACATAAAAGTTGAACAAGATTGGTCTGGTGTGGCTACATGTGTTTTGGGAGTAGTGGGTTAGGAAGGGGAAAAGTTGGAAGAAAGAGTACCTGAAAGTAGCTCAGACTCCAGTAGCTGAAGGGATTTTTTCTTCTCCTGACGTGAGCCTCTGTAGTCTACCAGTTTATCCCCAGACTTTCAGAAGCAACTTGGGTCATATTTCTTTTCCCTCTGGTTCCTTATAGATTAAGAGATTGTGGGGAGGGCGGTGAAGAAGGGGCCAGCCTTCAAGCAACATCAAGGCAAGATGGCAGCCACCACGGGCTCGGGAGTAAAAGTCTCTCGCAATTTCCGACTATTGGAAGAACTTGAAGAAGGCCAGAAAGGAGTAGGAGATGGCACAGTTAGCTGGAGTCTAGAAGATGACGAAGACATGACACTTACAAGATGGACAGGGATGATAATTGGGCTTTCAAGAACAATTTATGAAAACCGAATATACAGCCTTAAAATAGAATGTGGACCTAAATACCCAGAAGCACCCCCCTTTGTAAGATTTGTAACAAAAATTAATATGAATGGAGTAAATAGTTCTAATAGAGTGGTGGACCCAAGAGCCATATCAGTGCTAGCAAAATGGCAGAATTCATATAGCATCAAAGTTGTCCTGCAAGAGCTTCGGCGCCTAATGATGTCTAAAGAAAATATGAAACTCCCTCAGCCGCCCAAAGGACAGTGTTACAGCAATTAATCAAAAAGAAAAACAATAGGCCCTTCCCCTTCCCCCCCATTTGATTTAAGCAGTCTTCATTTTCCACAGTAGTAAATTTTCTAGATACATCTTATACACCTCAAAGTACTGGAAAGGAAGCTCCCATTCAAAGGAAATTTATCTTAAGATACTGTAAATGATACTAATTTTTTGTCCATTTGAAATATATAAGTTGTCCTACAACAACAACAAAAAAAAAAGATTAAGAGATTGGGTTAGAATGGGAGAAACAGATTAGTCAAACATCCTAAAGATTAAATGTCAATTTTGTATTTTGATGATCATGGTTATATGAGTTTCATCCATTGAAAAATAAACACAAACACATGTCCCTATAGGTTCATCAGTTGTAACAAATGTACCACCCCAAAGCAAGATGTTGGGGAGGCTGAGCACATGTGGGAGGCAGGGTCTATGGAAAATCTCTACCTTCCATTTAATTTTGCTGTTAACCTAAAACTGCTAAATAATAGTCAACTTTTAAAGAGCATACCTTCTTCTAGTTGCCTTTAAGCACTTAGTGTCTTATAACTTCATTGGTATTTATGGCAAAAAAATAAATTGAGGCTTCTGTGCCTCATAGAACTGATGTTTATGGTTTATTTTGGATAAACATAAAAATTGACCTTTCCAGTCTTAAAACTTGAGAAAGTTACATTTGTCTTACCTGAGTTCTTTTCTCAGGAAACTAACCAGCAAGCTCCCCAGATAGTATTACGGAACTGAAACTCACCAGGTCACTGCATCTAGACAGTGAGACACCAGACCCCTCACTGGACATGATTACCTAACTGATCACCAGCTTCCTGTTGACCAGTCCTTTTCTTTACTCCTCCCTAATTCCTATTTTTCCACACAGTTATGTTTCTCCCTTGCTGTACCAACCCCTACTTTCAGTTGGTTGAGGAGATAGATTTGAGACCAACGTCCCATCACCTCAGATGCAGGACTGGAATAAGTCTTCTTCCCTGGCAGTACTCCTTGTCTCAGTGATTGGCTTTCAGTGCAGAGAGCAATGGGACCTAGACCAAACCCCTGGTGTTTTGGTAACAGAAGAAATATGCTGACATATTCCTTTTTCCTTTCTTCTCTGCTCTCTCTTCCATCTCCCACTTCTTTATACAGCTGCTGGCTTTTAAACCTGTTGCCCCCTCTCTGATGTTCACTTAGGCTCAAGACAGTGCCTGGTATGTAGCAGATGTCCAATAAGTTTTATTGACTGACTGAAAAAAAGCAGGAATAAATGACTCTGATTTGAAGGTTCTAAACTTTGGTATAACATGAACCTCTGTTTCAAATTCAAGAGGCATTTGTTACATCTTAGGGGACTCCAACAATTTGAGGATTTCTAGCCCTATACATTTTTGTTAAGGGTTAAAATGAGTCCTAGTTTTAGAATAGGTTGTTATAAATGGAAAGTGGTTTTAGAGATCACCCAATCAAGTACCAGCATTTTTCAGATGAGATTTTGTATGTGTGTGCTCTTGTGGGATTGAGAAAACAGGGATCAAGAGAGGTTTACTGATGTGTTCAAAGTGTGTTCAAAGTCACAAAGCTAGTCAGGGGCAAAGCTGATGTTTTGAAGTCCAGCTCTCCTGACTCTTAGTAGCACATTCATGACATGACGATTCTCAGAGAAAAACTAAACTAGGAAGATGTTCTGGGAGGTGACAAATGCCACATTGATGATTTGGATTCTATGGTGACATAAATATAACTTGTACGTTTTCCTTATCATCAAGCTGATTTCTACTACTGAGAATGTTCCCCTTTCTGAGGAGCGTTCTGTAGCTTCAAGTTCTGCAACTTCTGAGAAGGGCTCTGTGGCTTTGACCCTGAATAGAAGTTTTAAATTAACTTATTTTATATATATATATATATATATATATATATATATAAAGTCCCTTAAGTTTCTGATGTCGGGAAATTCTAACTGTGAGCTTATATAAATTTGGATTCCTAATGGGAGATGAAAATTCAATAAAGTGGGTCCTGCTGATAACCTACAAAACACTAAGTTATATATCAAAAATCAAAATAGGATATGAATAGAAACACTTATCTTAGACTTATCTTAAGTTAAGCACTTTCATCATAATTGGCTTGAAAACATTGCCTGCCTAGAGGTGAAATAAAGTCTGCTAACATGTACGCCTGCAACAGAAACAGAGCAGACAATCAGTTGAAATGATGTCTTCAAGAGCATCAAGATGTCATTCATAGAAGGCTTGGAGACCTTTGGAATTAAATGGAGAGAGGTTGAATTCACTTTATGTTTAATTGTCTAGAAAATATTTGTAGTCTTTGTCTACCATCCTTGCCAAATTACTGTGATCCTGGCTGCTTACTGGTCTGCCTAACCCAGCCCAAACAATTTAGAGTCATTTGGGAAAAGAAATGATTAACTCTAATGTTAGCTATGGGGACCTGTGGATGTTTGGATTGATTCAAAGAAGAGGAAGAAACTAAGCCAATATGGTGGATGACTGATGAAAGTTATTTTAATAGTAGGAAGTCCACAGGTCCTATTTTAGACAAAATCTGATTGTTTGGTCATCTTCATACCTTTCACTGATTACTCCTTATCACTTCTAGAAAGGCACTAAAATGACATTTTACACTTTAGTATAAATTACATTAGTTTTACTATTTTTAATATAATTTTCTTTTTTTTTTTTTTTTTTTTTTTTGAGACTGAGTCTGGCTCTGTCACCCAGGCTGGAGTGCAGTGGCCGGATCTCAGCTCACTGCAAGCTCCGCCTCCCGGGTTTGCGCCATTCTCCTGCCTCAGCCTCCCGAGTAGCTGGGACTACAGGCGCCGCCACCTTGCCCGGCTAGTTTTTTGTATTTTTTAGTAGAGACGGGGTTTCCCCATGTTCACCAGGATGGTCTCGATCTCCTGACCTCGTGATCCACCCGTCTCGGCCTCCCAAAGTGCTGGGATTACAGGCTTGAGCCACCGCGCCCGGCCTATAATTTTCTTTTTTCTTTTAATCCCTAATGTGATAGTAAAAGTATATTAGTTTTACTCGATTTTTCTGCCTTAAAAAAAGCAGCTAGGACTTCAAATATTTCTGACCCCATGTACACTTAAAAGAAGAAAAAATTTTCTGAGTTTAACTAAATTGAGATCTGATTAGATTCTAGCCTTAGTACTTTTTCTCCCTTCCTTCCTTTTTTTGTCCTTTGCTCATCCTCTTTCTCTCCCTCCTTCTCCTTTTTCTTCTTCTCTCACTTTTCTCTCACTTTCTCTCTCCACCCTCTCTCCCTTCTTTCCTGTCAGGAGAGGAAATGGAAGGAGAATGGTAGAGCTGGAAAATGTGCTTTACAAATGTTTTATCCCTTCCAGGATGTAAGATATATTACAATTTACCAATAATAAAATTCAGATCCTTGAATATAAACCATTTCCCTTATTGACTTTGCTTTTTATCCGCACCATTTTAGAGCTGGGTAAACAGGGCATGGCCAGAGAAATTTCGCAGTGCTCCAGCCTGCTTTTCCACTGGAGGAATGTCTTCCCTCTCCTGTGAAAAGGCCAGGGAGGAGAGCTCAGGCCTTTCTCCATCACACTATGTAAGAGCTTAGCACTTGGACTCTCGAACATCCCTCTCCTGGAAGCAAGAGCAGAGAGGCAGCCTCAGCCCCGGCCATTCATTCAGCCCCGTGTACAAGGTCTGTCTGAGGTGGTGCATATGCAGGCAGCAAGAAGTCCAGCTGCTTCTCTCTCCAGCCTCCCCCATCATTGGTCTGTCACAGTGCCTGGAAAGAACTGAGAAAAGACTGTTAGATCTTGTTTATTGGACAAGCTGTTATGAGATAACTTTTAGGATGTTGGGGCCATTTCCTCAATCTCTGTAAAAGTTGTTATTTGTTATTTTCCTTCTGGTACTTCCATCTGGTACTGTTTACTTTTTATCCACTCACCTGTTATTATTTCTCTCACCCCTAAAACATAACAAGGCATTTCTGATCATGTGTGATGTTTATCCTTTTAGTGAGAGGCATTAGATAATAGATAAATAATAAGGGGAGTTTTAGTAGTTTTTCCTAAATATAATTTAAAGCAGGATATATATATATATATGTATTTTTTTTAGCTGCTGTTTTGCTCTGTTGCCCAGGCTGGAGTTCAGTGGCACGATCTCTGGTCACTGCAAACTCCACCTCCTGGGTTCAAGTGATTCTCCTGCCTCAGCCACCTGAGCAGGTGGGATTACACAAAGGATTTTTTGAAAACTGTGAACCTCAATTCATTAGTGGGATATAAACTCAATATAGTGAGCTTCAACTTGCAGCAGCATTTTTTTTTTTTTTTCTGAGACAGAGTCTCACTCTGTTGCCGAGGACGGAGTTCAGTGGTGCAATCTCGGCTCACCGCAACCTCCGCCTCCCCAGGTCAAGTGATTCTCCTGCCTCAGCCTCCTGAGTAGCTGGGATTACAGGTGCCTGCCTTTGTGCCCAGCTATTTTTTGTTTTGTTTTGTTTTGTATTTTTAGTAGAGATGGGATTTCACCATGTTGGCCAGGCTGATCTTGAACTCCTGACCTTCTGATTCGCCTGCCTTGGCCTCCCAAAGTGTTGGGATTACAGGCGTGAGCCACTGCGCCTGGCCAGCATTTTTTTTTTTTGTTTTTTTAAGGAAAAAATTGTACAGAGTGTAGCAAAAGTTAGCACAGTTTTATGAAACTGGCTTCAGTTACACAGCCATGTGGGAGTGTAGACTTGGGTGTGACGTGAAATGCATTTCTTTCTTGTTTTTTTTTTTTTTTTTTAATTTATTTATTATTATTATACTTTAAGTTGTAGGGTACATGTGCATAACGTGCAGGTTTGTTACATATGTATACTTGTGCCATGTTGGTGTGCTGCACCCATCAACTCGTCATTTACATCAGGTATAACTCCCAATGCAATCCCTCCCCCCTCCCCCCTCCCCCCTCCCCATGATAGGCCCCTGTGTGTGATGTTCCCCTTCCTGAGTCCAAGTGATCTCATTGTTCAGTTCCCACCTATGAGTGAGAACATGCAGTATTTGGTTTTCTGTTCTTGTGATAGTTTGCTAAGAATGATGGTTTCCAGCTGCATCCATGTCCCTACAAAGGACACAAACTCATCCTTTTTTATGGCTGCATAGTATTCCATGGTGTATATGTGCCACATTTTCTTAATCCAATCTGTCACTGATGGACATTTGGGTTGATTCCAAGTCTTTGCTATTGTGAATAGTGCTGCAATAAACATACGTGTGCATGTGTCTTTATAGCAGCATAATTTATAATCCTTTGGGTATATACCCAGTAATGGGATGGCTGGGTCATATGGTACATCTAGTTCTAGATCCTTGAGGAATCGCCATACTGTTTTCCATAATGGTTGAACTAGTTTACAATCCCACCAACAGTGTAAAAGTGTTCCTATTTCTCCACATCCTCTCCAGCACCTGTTGTTTCCTGACTTTTTAATGATCGCCATTCTAACTGGTGTGAGATGGTATCTCATTGTGGTTTTGATTTGCATTTCTCTGATGGCCAGGGATGATGAGCATTTTTTCATGTGTCTGTTGGCTGTATGAATGTCTTCTTTTGAGAAATGTCTGTTCATATCCTTTGCCCACTTTTTGATGGGGTTGTTTGTTTTTTTCTTGTAAATTTGTTTGAGTTCTTTGTAGGTTCTGGATATTAGCCCTTTGTCAGATGAGTAGATTGCAAAAATTTTCTCCCATTCTGTAGGTTGCCTGTTCACTCTGATGGTAGTTTCTTTTGCTGTGCAGAAGCTCTTTAGTTTAATGAGATCCCATTTGTCAATTTTGGCTTTTGCTGCCGTTGCTTTTGGTGTTTTAGACATGAAGTCTTTGCCCATGCCTATGTCCTGAATGGTACTACCTAGGTTTTCCTCTAGGATTTTTATGGTATTAGGTCTAACATTTAAGTCTCTAATCCATCTTGAATTAATTTTCGTATAAGGAGTAAGGAAAGGATCCAGTTTCAGCTTTCTACTTATGGCTAGCCAATTTTCCCAGCACCATTTATTAAATAGGGAATCCTTTCCCCATTTCTTGTTTCTCTCAGGTTTGTCAAAGATCAGATGGCTGTAGATGTGTGGTATTATTTCTGAGGACTCTGTTCTGTTCCATTGGTCTATATCTCTGTTTCGGTACCAGTACCATGCTGTTTTGGTTACTGTAGCCTTGTAGTATAGTTTGAAGTCAGGTAGCGTGATGCCTCCAGCTTTGTTCTTTTGACTTAGGATTGTCTTGGAGATGTGGGCTCTTTTTTGGTTCCATATGAACTTTAAAGCAGTTTTGTCCAATTCTGTGAAGAAAGTCATTGGTAGCTTGATGGGGATGGCATTGAATCTATAAATTACCTTGGGCAGTATGGCCATTTTCACGATATTGATTCTTCCTATCCATGAGCATGGTATGTTCTTCCATTTGTTTGTGTCGTCTTTTATTTCACTGAGCAGTGGTTTGTAGTTCTCCTTGAAGAGGTCCTTTACATCCCTTGTAAGTTGGATTCCTAGGTATTTGATTCTCTTTGAAGCAATTGTGAATGGAAGTTCATTCCTGATTTGGCTCTCTGTTTGTCTGTTACTGATGTTTAAGAATGCTTGTGATTTTTGCACATTAATTTTGTATCCTGAGACTTTGCTGAAGTTGCTTATCAGCTTAAGGAGATTTTGGGCTGAGACAATGGGGTTTTCTAAATATACAATCATGTCATCTGCAAACAGGGACAGTTTGACTTCTTCTTTTCCTAACTGAATACCCTTGATTTCTTTCTCTTGCCTAATTGCCCTAGCCAGAACTTCCAACACTATGTTGAATAGGAGTGGTGAGAGAGGGCATCCCTGTCTTGTGCCAGTTTTCAAAGGGAATTTTTCCAGTTTTTGCCCATTCAGTATGATATTGGCTGTGGGTTTGTCATAAATAGCTCTTATGATTTTGAGGTACGTTCCATCAATACCGAATTTATTGAGCGTTTTTAGCATGAAGGGCTGTTGAATTTTGTCAAAAGCCTTTTCTGCATCTATTGAGATAATCATGTGGTTCTTGTCTTTGGTTCTGTTTATATGCTGGATTATGTTTATTGATTTGCGAATGTTGAACCAGCCTTGCATCCCAGGGATGAAGCCCACTTGATCATGGTGGATAAGCTTTTTGATGTGTTGCTGAATCCGGTTTGCCAGTGTAGACTTGGGTGTGACGTGAAATGCATTTCTTTCTTGTTTTTGAGACAGGATCTCGCTTCGTCACCCAGGCTGGAGTGCAGTGGTGCAAACATGGCTCACTGCAGCCTTAACCTCCCTGGCTCAAGCAGTCCTCCCACAGCCTCCTGAATAACTGGGACTACAGGCTTGCACCAACATGCCTGGCTAGTAAAATACATCTCTTACAGTGGGTCCAAAGAATCTGAAGCTATTGATTTAAGGCATTCATGCTTTCTGGGCTCAACTTAAAGTAGCATATACTGTCTTTGTAAGATCTGAAATCACTGGGTTTACCACAGAGCTTACATTTCCAGAGGAGCCACTTCACCTGACTGGTAGGAAATCCACAGGGCCTATTTTGGGTAGGCTGGAGGTAAAAACTTACTAGATAATAGACCTGTAATAAGAAGTTTAAAGAACTATTTGTACGAACTGTACTATCTGCTTGCCACTGCTCCAAACTTTTACCCACTTGCTTTTTGTAAAGAGGTCACCTGCTTATTTAAAATATCCTTTTGTAATGTATTGGAAAGATGTGAGAACATATGAAAATGGTTGTCAATGGAGACGGAAGGGGCTTTATTCTCACTTAAGAGAGCCCTGGGAGGAATAAGGTTTTATCTGGATCAGGATATCCAACTGCATTGGATAAACATGGCCTGAGGCAGGATAAAATTTAAAAACACAATAATAAACCTCCTGGTGACATTCTCTGTTCCTTTTATAGTCCCTCAGCTGGCTTGTTTGCAGGGTGCAGGATGGGTGACCACCTAACGTGCTTATGTGGTCAGTAAGTTATCTGAATAGGGTCTCTCTGGACGCCCTAGAACTTGTGGAGCTGGGTTGTAGCATAGTAAATGCAAGCTGTGCTGGTGTTCACAGCTAGAGTGAAGGAGAGTGGTTGGATGTGCACCTGGCTCTGCAGGCAGCCCATCTCAGGTTGTTGCTGAGGATATGGCACTGGAATGGTTGGAAAGGCTGTAAGAGCTCCACATGCCACCTGGCCCTTTTTGGGTATGTGGTGCCCAGAACTGAGCTGCTATTTAGACTGACAAAAATAGAGGGATTTTTTTTCTACCCTCTTTGGGCAACCTGCCCTGTATTGTACAGAGGAGGGCACAAAGAAGTCAGTGATTTATAGACCCTCTGTAGGGAAAACAACAAAAAAAGCAAAACAAAAACGTCCAATAAACTTAAGCTACACTTTTCCATTAGCAGCTGGTGTTGCCTTTCTTGGAAATAGCGTTTCTTGTATTGAATCCAGCTTTAGAAATTCCTCCTGTAGTCTAAAGATCTGTCATCAGACAGGTCAATGGGTAAAGCTCATTGGAGCTGTTTTTATCTTTATTCTGTCCAAGAACTTGCCTGCTTATCCTTCTCAGACAATATAATGTTTCTCCAGACTCAGGAGTAGGTAATGGCTTATGAAAATATATTGATGTCCTATTTGGAAACTGACCTTTTACTTTTATCCTTGTTATCCATTTTCTTCTTCCAGTCTGTTATTTGAGAAGGTTGGGACAAAGAAATGCAAAAGGAGAGACCACAGCTTGCTGGGGATCTCATCCACCTCCAATAAGCCACAGGCCATGTCTGTACACTTAGTCAAGGCCCTTTGAATATGTTTTGCGCCAGTTTGACTCCTTTTTCATGTGCAGACTTAAAAAGAGAAGTAAACTGACATCTCATTATGGAGGACTTCACCTCAAGTATGGACATCAGAGAGAGGCTTTGACGGAAGTAGGCCTCCTGACTTATTTTCCCCAGGATCCCAGTCTTTACCCTAAGATCTTTGAATTGTTGCTGATGGTGGTAGTTAGAAAGTGAATAAAGAGGAGGCACATTACACACAAGGGATGAACCCCTAGAACTTTTCATTCAGTGGAAGAGGCTGGTGGAGGGGAGTGAAACAAGGCTTCCCCTACCTGTCGAGGTTCCTTGTCTGGGCTAGAAATTAAATTGACATAAGACAGATGAACAGGAGAAAAACATATGTAACTATATATGCGTGGGAGTCCCACAAACTAAGAGACTCCCACAAAATATGGAAGTCCATGAAGAGTGAGATGATTGAAGCTTATCTAGCATCCTGAGCTACAGAAAAAATCGGGACCCAGGATCTCTGGTGGGGGAGGCAGCAACAAGCCTCGGGGAGGGTAAGGGGAGGAAACGCACGGTGAACAAAAACTGTCCTGCTATGCAGATAGAATATCATCAGGTAATAAAAATTATCTCAAAGCAGCCTTCTTGCTTGTACCAATAATTTACTACTATAGATTTTCTTTATAAAAAATTTTCTTTTATAGACGTAAATTTATTTTACAAAAGGGCAGTTTTTCAGAGCTATTCCTGTGTTAGCAGTTTCTCAGAATAACCAGCTCAAAATGAGCCAAAGAGGTATATTTTGGGATGGCATATTCTGGTCCCCTACAGTCATATTTTGGGGTGGAGTATGCTGAGCCCCAACACTGAACACTCATGAGGGAGAAAGGGAGGGTAAGTTATGCCTTGATGGTTAATTGCTGGAATATCTAGGTCTCGTGATTTCTTGTTCTCCTGCTATTTGGTCATTAACACAGCTGCCCAGGAATTCAGTGGTGAAAAAAGATGGGGGGATAAAATTAAAACAAGTAAGCATTTCCATTACAGAGTAGACAAATCTGATTTTATTCAAAAAAAAAAAAAAAAAAAAAAAAAAAGAGTTTCGCTCAATTTTATTTTTCACATGGTGAAAAGAGGGTGTTCCCTTAGTCTTTTCTCTACTTTCCAGTGACTGCATTTTAATAATCTGATTTCTCAGGATATCTGACTGGTGAAGCATTTCCTGACCCCAGTTACTGAGGCTAATTGCGAGTTAATTATATGTCTGCTCATTATTTTGCTTACTTCCTAGTCTGAAAACAACAGCAATTGCTCACACTCCGGAACTGGGCCAGGAAGTAGCATCATAGGGTATGATTTGAGATGTTAGAACAGCTCCCTCCTCACTATCTTTACCACCGCCTAATCAGACTACCTAGAATTATACCATTAGAGAGATGTTATATAGGCTAAACATGGTGTTGTTTTTCTCAGGAAGAGGCAATCTTATAAATTTTCTTTAAAAAGTTTTTCACTTTTTCTTTTATAAGTTGGTGTGCATTGCAAGTTATAAATCTAGTATTTCTTCCTAACGAAGTTTTATTAATTTATAATGCATTTTTAGTTGATGATATATTAAGCTATTATTAGTTAATCATATCCAAGTATAAAGTATTTCAGGATTTTGCTACTGAAAAGCTACCTGAGACAAGGGCATTGTAGAATTTGGAATGCTAGAAGGACGAGGGATGGAAATAGCATAATATAGAGTATGTGCAGGCTCAGGGATCTAGTTGTCAGGTAGGAAAAACTTTTTCTCTACCCTCTTATGTTTAGTATATGGGGACCTTCAAATTAAACTAACAAAAGACAGTTCAACAAAAGAAAAGGCACATGATTTTATTAACATTTACATGCTTGGGTGTTCACAGAACAGAAGTGAAACTCACAGAACTGATTAAACTTGAGTGGCTATAGACCCTTTCTTTTTAACAAAGGAAAAAAGGTTTGGACTTCAAAGTATGACAAATTGTGGGGAAGTGAGTAGGAAGTGTGTGGTAGGAACTATTGGAAGATAAAGGCTATTTTAGTAAGGCCTATTTATGCAAACTCACCATCTTTGATAAGACTTTTAGGTAGATAAGGGGAAGACTGTAGATCTCTTCCTGTATCTTTTGATTCTCAGTTGCTTTCGGCTCAAAATAATCCTTATGTCAAAGTAGCATATTTTGAGTAGCATATTCTGATCTCCTTCAGAGGCAGGTGAAGGGAGTGTTACACACAGTTAGATGGCTTTAGACCCCAAGGCTAAATTATATAGTTCCATGACACTTACCTAATATTGAACCTAATCCTTAAAATGTGAATGTTGGGTGACCCCGTCTTAATGAATAGACATATGAGTTTATTGAATCAATTTGAGGATATAATTTGTATCCAGACTTTATGGAATTGTGATTTATCTTGGTTGATGTGGTTTATACAATTAATACCTATACCTGAGTGTGGGTCTGCTGGGCCTAAGCTGAAATCCAAACATCCAGGCATGTCTGGTTGGCTGATAACAAGGTCCTAGCAGGTGATTTGTTTGAATTAAGGAATTTGTAATGGCTATAGGAAGAAAATGTTTGGTAGTTTACAGGCGTTTGACTGGGCACTGTGCTACATCCTGCATAAATAGATGCTGAAAGAACTCTTATTCTGGAGGGCTTCTGTTGCTGTGGGGTATAGTTGAGAAAGTGCAATTTACTCTTAAACACAGTTTAAATCTTATGTACAGGCCATGTGCGGTGGCTCACGCCTGTAATCCCAGCACCTTGGGAGGTCAGTCGGGCAGATCACATGGTGAAACCCTGTCTCTACTAAAAATACAAAAGTTAGCTGGGCATGATGGTACATGCCTGTAATCCCAGCTACTCAGGAGGCTGAGGTAGGAGAATTGCTTGAACTTGAACCCGGGAGGTGGAGGTTGCAGTGAGCCAAGATTGCGCCACCCTACTCCAGCCTGGGTGACAGAACGAGACTCCATCATGAAAAAAAATAAATTTTACTATATACTTTGTGATATACTGGCAACCTCTTTAATATCTAGAGATGAAATATAAAATCAGGACTCATTTGTCCATTATATACCCTATATATGCAGCAAAACAAAATGCACCAAACATACAGAAAAAATGGTGCCTGAAAATGTCCTAGTACCAACACACTAGCATATTACCCTTTGCAATTCCTTCCCTCCCACCTCTTCTAAACTTTTGAACAGGTATAGTTCACAGAGGTGGTTTAACAACTCCATTTCCAAAAGACAATATTTCCTATGAATTTTAGCAAAATATATCTACAAAATGATATTTTACTACCTCTATGTGTAATATATGTTGGGCACTTCTGAACATCTAGGTAGACTAGATGTTTTAGATAAGGAGTTAATTTGTCCTCTATGTACACAGCAGTCTTTAATAAACTGCACACATATAACAATAGTTATAATTTGAAAGAGTCTTCGAATATGAACGTTCTGGCCCAGGACCTTCCCATCTCCTTCAACTTAGTGGGTTATAATGCTCAGATTTTCAGAAGAGAATCTTTCCCAGGAATTTTAAAACAAAATATACAAATATATTAGTTTACTAACTGTACTTTTGTCACACACTGACAACCTCTTTAACATCTGGAAAGACTAGATGTTGTAAATTAGGACTCATTTGTCCTTTGTATACACTACATACACAGATAAATAAAACAAACACACAGACATAAGGGATGACGGTTAATCTTGCCTCACTATAAAGCAGAATGGCACAGAGCTTTTCACTCTTTCTTCTCCTCCCTCTTACCTTGAACCAGTGCCCAAACACAATGTATGATACTTAAGAGGTGGTTTGGTCAATCCTTGCCCTGTCCCCACCCCCACTACCCTGACCCTGCCACCCTGAATCAACATAACATATATGAATTTTAACAAAAGGATATTTATGGAATGTTAAATATACTTTATTGGACAGTGTAATCCATATGTTACTTTGTTTTCATATACACCCTGGGGCAATTAGTTAGCATTTGAAATACATTGTGGGTGGTTTGCACTTGAAAACGGTTTTTATTATAAAAACATTGCTAATTTTTAAGGTGTGATAATGATTTTAAGATGTGGTTATATTATCTTTTAGAGCTTCATACTAATGCATCTGTGGATGAAATGATGTGATGTTTGGATTTGCTTCAAAATAAGTCATTGTTTGGCTTGGGTATGAGAGGAGAGGAAGAATGGCTAAATAGAGATGAACAAGATTGGTCTGGGATTGATAATTGTCAAAGGTGGGTAATGGGTTAAGGGCGGTTATTACCCTAGTCTCTAGTTTAGAATATATTTGAGATTTACATAATTAAACCTATTTTTAAATCGTAAAACAATAAAAATAAGTGTATGAAAGAACCTACTTACTGCAAGCACTTTGTTTCTGATTAGCCCTGAAGGATATGGTAATTAGGGTAAAGGATATCAGAAATTATTTTCCTTTTGTTGAAACAACAGCTGTTCATAAAATGTAAATTGGCAGAATATTGTACAGCCATCTCCAATGTCACAGGAATAGGATTTAAGAATCTGGCAAAGGTAGCAGACTCCCCTTTGGATTGGTGTTCTAGACCTAGGGTATACTGGGTCTCTTGTCAGGTGCTTAATGGAGGATTTTATATCTTGATTCTGACCAGAGGGGAGCTGTACCTGCCTGCTACCAGAATACTGTCTATATTAAGCTGTTTTTGCATTGCTATAAAGGAATACCTGAGATAGGGTAATTGATAAGGAAAAGAGATTTAATTGCTCACAGTTCTGCAGGCTGTACAGGAATCATGGCAGCATCTGCTTCTGGAAAGGCCTCAGGGAGCTTTTACTTATGGTGGAAGGCAAAGTGTGAGCCAGCATCTTATATGGAAGGAACAGGAGAAGAGAGAGAGAGGGGGAAGTTGCTACACATTTTTTAAACAGCTAGATCCCATGAGAACTCACTCTGTATAAAGTACCAATGGGGGATGATTCTCACTCATGAGAACTTTGTCCCATGATCCAATCACCTCTCAGTAGGTCCCACCTCCAGCAATGGGGATTACATTTCAACCTGAGATTTGGGTGGGACACAGATTGAAACCACATCATTCTTCCCCTGGCCCCTCCCAAATCTCATGTCCTGCTCACACTTCAAAATACAAATATGCCTTCCCAACAGTCCCCCAAAGTCTTACCTCATTCCAGTTTTAAAAGTCCACAGTCAAAAGTGTCATCTGAGACAGGGCTCCTATTTACTTATGCAAGTGTCTCCAGCTTGCTTGAATTCCTCCCCTAAAAATGGACTTTTCTTTTCCACCAGATAAGTAGGTGGCAAATTTTCCAAACTTTTCCCCAAACTTTTATGCTCTGCTTCCCTTTTAAATATAAGTTCTAGTCTTAGGTCATTCATTTGCTCACACATATGTGCATAGGCTGTTAGAAGCAGGCAGGCCACATCTTGAATGCTTTGCTGCTTAGAAATGTCTTCTGCCAGATACCCTAACTCATCACTCTCAAGTTCAAAGTTTCACAGGTTCCCTAGGGCAGGGGCATAGTCCAACAAAGCTCTTTGCTAAGGTGTAGCAAAAGTGACCATTGCTCCAATTCCCAATAATTTCCTCATCTCCATCTGAGACTTCCTCAGCCAGGTCTTTACAGATCATATCACTACCAGCATTTTGGTCACACCATTCAATAAGTCTCTAGGAAGCCCTGAATTTTCCCTCATCTTCGTGTCTTTTTTGAGCCCTCCAAACTGTTCCAATCTCTGCCCATTACCCAGTTCCAAACTTGCTTCCACATTTTCAGATATCTTTACAGCAACGCTCCACTCCTCAGTGCCAATTTTCTGTAGTCGGCATTTCTCACATTGCTATAAAGAAATATCTGAGACTGGGTAATTTATAAAGAAAAGAGGTTTAATTAGCTCATGGTTCTACAGGCTGTACAGGAAGCATGGCAGCATCTGCTTCTGGAGAGGCTTCAGGAAGCTTTTACTCATGGCAGAAGGCAAAGTGGGAGCAGGCTCTTTACATGGCAGGGGGCAGGAGAAGAGAAAGAGTGGGGAGGTGCTACACACTTTTAAACAATCAGATCTTGTGAGAACTCACTCACTTTATAGTACCAAGCGGGAATGGTGCTAAACCATTCATGAGAACTTCTCCCCATGAGCCAACCACCTCCATCCAGGCCCCACCTCCAGCACTGGGGATTACATTTCAATATGATATTTGGGTAGGGCACCCGTCCAAACCATATCACTGTCCCATCTGCTGCTAGTGAAATTTACAGGCAACAGTCTTTTCAGAGGCCAAAATCGTCAGTGCACTGAGAAGTGCACTGAAATATATTGAGTTTAAGGACAAACTCCGTGACTATCGCACCTGCTTGAAAATGAATGTTTGTGTGCTTGCCAGATTTGGTCATATGGCCTATCAGAGAGGTTAATGGAAAGGAGAATGCTAGGCCTCACTACAGACACAGGGAGTTTTAAATAGCCACTTTGGCTTGGGCTGGGCTCAGAGAGGACACTGGGGGCATCCTCCCACTTCTGTGTTAGGCACAGCATGTCTGCCACAAAGTGAGGGCTCAGGAATACCTGGACAAGCTCCTTAGGAGTGGTGTCTGTGTAAGCCCAGGGGCGGCACCCTGCTGCAGCCTTCTGCATTCACCTCTGCTTAGGCTTCCCACAAGCGGGAGGGAGTGGAAGGAAAAAGGAGTGGGCACATTGAGAGCACTTTTGATAACCCCTGATACTGCCTAGTGACTCACAGAACAATCTGAAGGAAATAGCAATTCTGGAAAGGGGTCCTGAAGTGTGTAGGTAGGAACAAGAGTGAATGAATTGGTGTAATTACTCTTGATCGCACTCCCACGTGTACCCTTAGCTTTATAAGGCTTTGGCAAACTTGTGTTATACAGATTAATATGAGTTTCTTTTCTTTCTTTTTTTTTTTTTTTTTTTTTTGAGATGGAGTCTCACTTTGTCGCCTAGGCTGGAGTACAGTGGTGTGATCTCGGCTCACTGCAATCTCCAACTCCTAGGTTCAAGTGATTCTCCTGCCTCAGCCTCCCGAGGAGCTGAGACTACAAGCATGTGCCACTAGGCCTGGCTGATTTTTGCATTTTTAGTAAAGACGGGATTTCACCATGTTGGCCAGGCTGGCCTCAAACTCCTGACCTCAAATGATCCACCCGCCTTGGCCTCCCAAAGTGCTGGGATTATAGGCATGAGCTACCATACCTGGCCAAGATGAGTTTCTTGTTCATCTGTACATTGTCACTAATTTAAAAAATGTGCATATGTATTTTATGTCAAGTCATGTATGGCTGAATGATGGGGATACATTCTGAGAAATGCGTCCTTAGGCCATTTTGTGATTGTCAAACATCATAGAGTACACTTGCACAAGCCTACAAAGTATAATCTACTACACAATTAGGCTTTGTGGTATAGCCTATCACTCCTAGGCTACCAACCTGTACAGCCTGTGACTATGCTGAATACTGTAGGCAATTGTAACACAATGGTATTTGTGCATTTAAACATATCAAAACATAAAAAGCATACCTAAAAAGTAAAAATACAGTACAAAAGATAAAAAATGCTATACCTTGGCTGGGCGTGGTGGCTCATGCCTGTAATTAGCATTTTGGGAGGCTGAGGCAGGTGGATCACGAGATCAGGAGTTCAAGATCAGCCTGGCCAAGATGGTGAAACCCCATCTCTACTAAAACTACAAAAATTAGCCAGGCAAGGTGGCAGGTGCCTGTAATCCCAGCTACTCGGGAAGCTGAGGCAGAGAATTGCTTGAACCCAGGAGGTAGAGGTTGCAGTGAGCTGAGATCACGTCATTGTACCCCAGCCTGGGTGACAGAACGAGACTCCATGTCAAAAAACAAACAAACAAACAAACAAAAAAACCTACACCAGTATAGGGCATGTACTATGAATATAGTTTGCAGGACTGGAAGTTTGTCGTGGTGAGTGAGTGAGTGAGCGGTGAGTGAACGAGTGGATGTGAAGGCCTAGGACATCACTGTACACTACTGTAGACTTTATAAACACTATACACTTAGGCTATACTAAATTTATACAAATATTTTCTTTAATAACAATTAACCTTAGCTTGCTGTAACTTTTTTACTTCATAAACTTAAAAAAGTTTTAAAAACCTTTTTGACTCTTGAAATAACACTTAAACACCTTGTATAGCTGTACAAACGTACTTTCTTTCCTTATATTCTTATTCTATAAGGTTTTAAAAATTTAATTATTTTTACTTTTTAAACTTTTATGTTAAAAAAAACACAAACACACATTAGCCTTGGCCTACACAGAACTCACAGAACTCAGGGTCAGGACCATCAGTATCACTGTCTTCCAACCTCCACATCTTGTCCCACTGGGAAGTCTTCATGGACAGTAACACATGGGGAGCTGTTTTCTCCTATGATAACAATGCCCGCTTCTGAAACATAATACCTCCTAAAGACCTGCCTTAGAATGTTATACAGTTAACTTTTTCTTAAATAAGTAGGAGTATACTCTAAAATAACCATTAAAGTATAGTCATTTATTGTTTTTATCAGTATTATGTACTGTACATAATTGTATGTAGTATACTTTTTTTGTTGTTTTTTTGAGATGGAGTCTTGCTCTGTCATTCAGGCTGGAGTGCAGTGGCATGATCTTGGCTCACTGCAACCTCTGCCTCCTGGGTTCAAGTGATTCTCCTGCCTTAGCCTCCCAAGTAGCTGGGATTACAGACGCCTGCCACCACGTCTGCCTAATTTTTGCATTTTTAGTAGAGACAAGGTTTCACCATGTTGGCCAGGCTGGTCTTAAACTCCTGACCTCAGGTGATTCGCCTGCCTCAGCCTCCCAAAGTGCTGAGACTGAAGGTGTGAGCCACCATGCCCAGCTCTATGTGATATACTTTTATACAATTGGCAGTGCAGTAGGTTTGTTTATAGCAGCATCACCACAAACACAAGAATAATAAATTGAGCTGTGACATCACTAGGCAATAGAAATTTTTTGGCTCCATTATAATTATTTTTATTTTTAAAATTTTTAATTTGAGACAGGCTCTCAATCTGTCACCCAGGCTGGAGTGCAGTACACAATCATCACTCACTTTAACCTTGAATTCCTGGGCTCAAGCAATCCTCCTGCCTCAGCCGCCTGAGTAGACAGGACTACAGGCATGTGCCACCACACCGGGCTAATTTTTTAATTTTTTGTAGAAACAGGGTCTTGCTATGTTGCCCAGGCTGGTCTGGAATTCCTGGCCTCAAGGAATCCTCTTGCCTCAGCCTCCCAAAGTGTTGGGATTACAAATATGACCCATTAAGTCTTATGGGACCACTGCCATTGACCAAAACATTGTTATGCAGCACATGACTCTCTCTCTCTCTCTCTCTCTCTTTCTCTCTGAGTGTGTGTGTATTTAAATTAATATATCTTGAGTACCTTTTGATGTGTTTTGGGCTCTGCTTTTATTAACATGATCTCACTTGATCTTTAAAACAACCCTACAAGATAGGTGTTAACTTTTATTATTATTATTATTATTATTATCATAAAACTTTGGCTCAAATAATTTGAATGACTTTTATTTATTTAACAAATATTTATTGAGCATCTACTAGGTACTAGGAATCATTTTAAGTGCCAAGGATTCAGAGATACATAAAGCAGGTATTGTCTCTGTGCTCAGGAAGCTGACTGATAAATAAGCAACCCAGAGTGAGATAATTTCAAATATCATTTTGAGTGCTGTGAGGCAAACAAATAAGTTAATGCATCTGACAGTAGCAGATGGTTGCGGGGGTCACCACTATATAGGTGAAGGGAACAGCAGTTACAAAGTGCTGAGCCTTTGCTTGAGGCTGACTTTTCAAGGTCACCCAACTTGTGAATGACAGCTCTGGGTTTTAATCAATTTCTGTGGAATGGCAGGCAGCAGCAGCATGGAAAGTTTAGCTTACTCAAGGTGAAGTCTTGAGAGTTATGGGAGCATGTTAAAATGATATTTGCAGGGCTGGAACGGCTCCAGAACACCTGGGCTGTGAGGTCCCCCATCACCACTCAGAGCACCAGGGACTTCAGAGGAAATATTTGTTTTAATCATTTCTGGAAATGGGATTGCTCTTTGATATTTTCTCATTCTGTTTGCCTGACAACCACACAAGAATCAGACTTTTTAAAGGCCTCTCTCGCCTAATCAACTAGATGCTTTGGGAAAAAAATTGCCAAATGATAGAAATATTTCTCTTTTAGCTTAACTGCTGACCCAGACTAGTGGAAGAAATAGCCTTTCAAAGAATAAATCTATGAAATTCCATTTCTGGGGCAAGTGCCTTGATTTGCATTGAGCATTGTTGTAAATGTCAACTGTCCGGCTCCCACTGTCAGCCTGAATGGCCATCAGTGTTTACCCTCCCAAGATAATTCACTAACTTATTCAGCACATGGTTAGAGGCTGAGGCCATCCTGTTTCTTGTTAATCTCAAAATCTCAATCACATCCCTCTTTCCTCCTTTTTTTTTCTCCTATGAGGCACTTCTAGATTTTTCAAGGTTATGATGAAATACTAAATTCTTTGCTTAGCAGGGCTGTTAGTTTTCCTGAGCTGCCTTGCCAAGCCAGTATTCCCACGGCTGTTCCTGAGAGCAGGTGGGAGAATGTGAACCCACTGAAGAGACTGAACAAAGGGACAAGCAGTGGCAATTTCCTTCCCTTGCCACTGGAAGTCGATGTGAAGAAGCAAGGGCACAACATTTTTCCAAATCAAAAATACCAGAATATACATGCCGTCTTGTTTGCCACTATCCCAAGGACCCAGAACATAGTAGGTGTTGAGTAAATACTTACTGAATCACAGCGAGTTGTCTCTACTGGCTTAACCATCCTCCCATGGCCTTCTCAGTCCCTTCCTCATTGGACACTGCTGGATTTTTGCCAATTGTATTCTCTTGAGGAAGGGGTTGAGGGGACAAAGGGAGGGAAGGCTGGACAGATTGCCTGGGCATGATTGGCTGCAGCCGTTGTGACTCTTTTCCAGCTGCAGAGCATTTTGCATGTGATGAATGATACAGAAACATGCCTCCAGCAGCCAACTGGCCCCTCACCAGTTCTTTGTAAATACCAGCCAGAGGCAGCTCTGGTCTTCCGCCAGGCTACAGACAGTGAAAGCAAACCTCGCAGGTTCCTTGCCCTCACATGGGGCTCATGAAGACCCTACAGCTGTTGTTTCAGATCCAGATGAATTCTTTGTATTTTTCCTTTAGAGAATCTACTAAGGAAATGTCAATCCCCCACTTCCCTCTGCCTATATATATTTACTTTGGCAGAGAATCACTCTGCGTTCCTCTCTTCTCCACTCTCATCTATTTGATCCAAATGTTCTCTTCTGCTGGTTGCTTCTTGTCCCTGGAGGTACAAAACACATGTCGGATTTGGTAGAAACATCAGGAGAATATCTGAATGTCTTAGGTTGCTTAAGGGGGGTCTTGATTAACAGAGCTGTGTGTTTCAAAATCTGTTTTATCTGTTCTTCTATCAGCAGCATGATCATGAGCCAGTCTAGGAGAGACACTTTATATAAATGAAAGATTTGGCTCAATTTCTAGGGGGTTATTTTACTGTGTTTTGTGGCTTTTGAGACTCATACATTTTCATACTTTAACACCTCAAAATTTGGAAGGCAAATTCTTATCATAGATATATGCCATGCATTAATCAGGAGTGCTGTTTTTTCTTTTTTGGTAGATAAAATAATGGTGTGTCTTATAATAGATGGAATCTTAGATTTGATGAAATACAGTAGTTTATTTTGGCCAGAAATATCTCAATTTGCTTATTTATTTTTCCTTTGGTTCTTGATTTGGAGATTTATTTTTCTAGTTTTTTTTTTTCTATTTGGTGTTAATCATTCAGACTAATCTATGAACTAAATATTTCTATAATCAGCCCATTTTTAAATGTTTCCACATGATAATTTTAAATATATATAGATAGACTTACATAAAGGAAGAAAGGATCCAGGAGTGAGAAAGCCGAGGTTCTAGTCCTGCTTTTGCTTTAACCTTGGATAAGTAATTACCTTTTGAGCTCTTCTTTCTTGGCTATAAAATATTGCGTAAGAATGCAGTGATTGCGAAGACTTTGATTTCATAGTGGCCCCTTTTCCCTGCTGGTTGTTATTCAGAGTCAAAGGCATAAGACGGGTAGCAAATCTGATTAATATCTCCTCAGAGTAAGGTTATGTCATAGTGACTGGTGAGAACCTGTCATGCCAGACTAAATTAGTTTTCTCTGTGAGATAATTAAGCCATTGCACGAACAAAGGAGAAGAGCTTATAGTTGAGTGCCAACAGAGTGCCAGGCACTGTGCTATCTGCTTGCTGTGGGTTGACTTGTGTACACCTCCAAAATGTTGAAATCCTAATTCCCAGGGGCTATGGTATTTGGAAATAGGATTGTCTCAGTCTGTTTGTATTGCTATAACAGAATACCTAAGACTGAGTGATTTATAAAGAAAATAGATATATTTAGCTCGCAGTTCCATAGGCCGGGAAGTTCAAGGGGCAGAGCACTGGCATCCTCTCTGCTACTGGTTGGAGGGGTTTTGTGCTGCTTCCACTCATGGTGGAAAGCAGAAGGGTAGGCACATGCACAAAGAGGTTACACGGCAAGAAAGGAGCAAGAGAGAAAAACTGGGGAAACCAAACTCTTTTTAACAAGCTACTCCTGCAAGAGTGAATTCATTCTAGAGAGAACTAATCCAGTCTCAAGAGAGTGAGAACTTACTTACTACCTCAAGAATGGCACCAAGCCATTCATTCTTACCCAAACACCTGCCACTAAGTCCCACCTCCCAACACCACCATTTTGGGATCAAATTTCTACATGTGTTTTGTTGGGGACAAGCAATATCCAAACCATAGCAGGTCTTTACAGATGATCAAGTTAAAATGATATTAGGATTGGCTCTAATCCAATATAATTGTCTTCTTATAAAAAGGGGAAATTTGGACATAGAGACAGACAAACACACAGGGATAGTGCCATGTAAAGATGAAGGCAGAGATTGGGGTGATGTATCTACAAATCCAGAGCACAAAAGATTTCCTGAACACCACCAGAAGCTAGAAGAGATGTGTGGAAGATTCCCCCTCACAGCCCTCAGAAGGAATCAATCTTGTTGACACCTTGGACTTCTGGCCTCTAGAACTGCGAGACAATCCATTTCTGCTGTTTAGCCACCCAGTTAGTGGTGCTTTATTATGGCAACCCTAGGAAACTAATACACTGCTGTAGACAGACTGAATCATTCCATCCTCACAATGATACTATCCATTTATTCCCCAGTGTGCTAGCACTAAGGCAGGAAACAAATGAAAAATGTTTGCTCTCGTGGGGCTTACGTTCTAGTGAGAGAAGCCAGATAAAAAACAAACAAGTAAATATGTCATATATCAGATGATGAGACATGCAATGGAGAAAAATAAGGCACGATGAGGGAGAACAGAGTGTGTAGCGTGGAGGTGGCGGTTACCGATTTATATAGGGGAGTCTGCAAAATATTGTGTAGAAAGAATATTGCAACTTCACAGCAAACAACATGAAGGCATGCTCTTGGTGTAGTCACCAAACAAGTTTCTCTTTATTATTTAAAAAAAATTATTTTTTAGAGATGGGTTGCGGTAGCATGATCATAGCTCACTACAACCTTGAACTCCTGGGCTCAAGCGATCCTCCCACCTCAGCCTCTTGAGTAGCTGGGACCACAGGAGCATGCAACCATGCCAGGCAAATTTCTTTATAAATCTGTTTTGTTTTTGTGTTTGTTTTTTTGAGACAGGGTCTCACTCTGTTGTTTAGGCTGGAGTGTGTGGCGCAATTATGGCTCATTGTAGCCTCCACCTCCAAGGCTCAAGTGACCTTCCCAAATCAACATCCTGAGTAGGACCACAGGCATGCACCATCACTCCTGGCTAATTTATTATTTTTTGTAGAGATGGGATCTCACTATGTTGCCCAGGATGGTCTCAAACCCCTGGGCTCAAGCAATCCTTCTGCCTCAGCCTCCCAAAGTGTTGGGATTACAAGCGTGAGCCACTGTGCCTGGCCTATAAATCTGTTTTGTGTGTGAAAAGCTTAGACATGTGGAAATAGTTGCCTAGGGTTATATAGACAGCAAATGGAGGAGTTGGCGTTTAACCCAGATATGTAACCGCAAGCACATACACTCTTAATCACGACAAGGGCATTTTGCTCACCCTGTCTTTATTGATTCCAGTATAATTTATGTTCTGTTTAGCCAGAGTCTAGTTGTAGAGTTTCTATGATTAGGCAAGGAGAATATTTCCCTGATGATTCTTCCAGAAGCGTAGTTTCCAATGACCTGGTATCAGTGTGAGGGGCAAATGTCAAGTGGTCTTATTGCCCTTGGAATCATTGACATCTTGACTAAAGGTGTTGAAGGTATGCTTATTTAGCCTATAGGTGATATAACATCAAACAGACCAATGTGATATTATTAAATAGCAAGCACAACCCTAGGCAAACAGGATGAAATCCAATTGTATAAGGGTGAGAGTAAGGACTTATATAAACCATAAAAATAATTATAGAATTGGCTAGCCATCATCCTTGCTTTAAAAGACCTGTGGGTCAGGGCTGAACTATGATCAATGATCATGATGCTTGCTTATCATGAATCAGCAATATCATGTCATTGTGGGGGGAATAAAGCTAAGACTATCCAGGGCAGATGTAATTCTTCCTCTATGCTCTGAGTACATCAGCCATGACAGTGCTACAAATAGTATTGCTTCCTGAACTTAAAAAGAAAGAGACTCAAATATTAGTATTTTAGTTTAGCCAATAAAATGGGCAAAGTTAAAAACTAATCCTCTGTGTTAGTGCTAGTTCAAAGCAAATATATTTTCATGTACTTCCGATGGCACTCCTAATGATACCACCTTTCTACAAGGCAATTTAACAACATGTATTAAAAACCTTTAGCTGTGAATATTCTTGGAGCAATTCCAATTTCAGTATTTTTTTTTTCTCAAAAGAAATCACTAGAGACAGATGAAAAATTTAGCTACAAAGTGTTTATTGCAATATAATTTATATAGCAAGATTGGTTAATATTGTAAAATGTTGGCCGGGCGCGGTGGCTCAGGCCTGTAATCCCAGCATTTTGGGAGGCCAAGGTGGATGGATCATGAGGTCAGGAGATCAAGACCATCCTGGCCAACATTGTGAAGCCCTGTCTCTACTAAAAATACAAAAATTAGCTGGGTATGGTGGCCCATGCCTGTAGTCCCAGCTACTTGGGAGGGTGAGGGAAGAGACTCGCCTGAACCCAGGAGATGGAGGTTGCAGTGAGCTGAGATTACACCACTGCACTCCAGCCTGGGGACAGAGTGAGATTCTGTCTCAAAAAAAAAAAAAAAAAAAAAAAAAAGGTAGAATGTTATATGGCTATTAAAATCGTGATGCTAAATAAGAATTTTTAACTGTCTTCAGTTCATACACCCTTTTGGGAATCTGGTAAAAGCAGTGAACTCCCATTGGGAAGAAAGCACTTATGTACCTACATAAAAATTTGTACATAATTTAGTGTATAATTTCACGGACTGTGTAAAGTCTATGCACAGACTCAGGTTGAAGATGCCTACCCTGTAGGGGTAATAATTAGTGACGGGGAAAATAGTCTCCAAAACACATATGTGCATTGGCTTATGAGACTGGAAAGATATACATCAAAATAGTTATTAGCTCTGAGAAGCAGGATTATGAGTTTTGAACAATTTCTCCTTTGGGCTTTTCCATATTTCTCAATTTTCCACCATAAAAATGTATTATTTCAATATGATTTTTAAAATATTTTAATATGGAGCAAAGGAAAAAAAAACCCAAAAATTAAACACAGGAAGCTTAGAGAAATCCTCAAGAAATATAACAAAAATGATACATAATGAAAAGTACAAAGAAACAATATTGCTTTGCCTGCAGTAATAGGTATTACTATGAGGGCACAAAACAGTTTTCTAAGCTCATGGAACATTCAAAGGAAATGGATTTAATTTAAACTAAATGTTACACTTGGGCAGAAAGTAGAATTGTGTTACTATTGGTGTTGTAAAACACTTCGATGGGGGCACCCAAGGACAAGATGGAAACTTTGTCCCTGGAAATGCAAAAGATGTAGCCAAAAATTATGGATCTCGTGGATTTAGGCATCCATCTCCCTGAAGGCATGAAACGGTACCAGGTCGTTTATCTTGAGCCTTTCTGCTCAGTTTGTTTATGGCTTTGAAGCAGGGCACAGTGGTACACAAAAGGGAAAGACACTGCCGGTACCCAGCCACCTGCTCCATCATCACCTACTTCAGTGATGCCCCCTCCTCACTCAGCATCAGGATGAGGGTGGAGAGTGTTGCTTCTCTGTAAGGTGATTTGGGTCTCCTATTAATCACATTGACAACCAGGGAAATTGGTGATCTGATTTCAACAAAGCTGAAATTCGTTTTTGTTCCTTCGTCTGATCCACAGCACTAAGTGAAATATTCAATAGACAAAGTCCAGCCAAGTAAAATTCTCCTCCATGCTCATGGTTATTAATGTGAATGTCTCCTCTGGGGGAAAGTATTTTGTTTATTGGATAGACCAAATCCTCTGTAGACTCACTGAATCTGCAAGGGAGTTTCTTTAATCTGCACTGTAGGTTTGGCAATTCTTTGACCTTGTTATTTTTTTCTTTTTTATCATGCTTACCATTCTTTTTGTGAATGTTAGGTACTGCTGCTAAAAGTATATGACTTAGGACAGTTCAGTTTCTATGACAATGTGTGGATTGAATATCATTGTAACACACACACACACACACACATGTACACATGTATACTGCATATATGGATGTAGAAAGTCGTGGTTAAGAGCCTCAGGTCTATGGACAGACTTCCTGGGTTGGGCCTCTGGTTCTGCCATAGCTTTGTGAACTCAAGTGATTTATTTATTCTTGAGAAACTTCAGTGTCCTCACCTGTAAAATGGGCATAATAATGATTACTGTCCTCCGAGAGTGGTTGTGATGATTAAATGCATTAATAGTAACACAATGATTCTAACGTTACCTGGACTGTAGTGCATGTTTGTCAATAGTATCAACACTTTTAACTGTTAGAAGGTTTATGAGAGACTCTGATTTCTTAGCCCTCTTAGTCCCAGGACACAAAACTCTTGCATGTTCCTAAGGTCACAGGAACCAGGATCTCCCTTAGATATTATACCCTTTCTCGGTAGTAGCATCTCTAGGGTTGATACTCCCCAAACTGCCTTTACTAATGCAAGGTCATGATGTGGGCAGGCTTACCCAAAGGAGTTCATGAAGTAGATAGAGCTCTCATGGCTCTGGGCACCCACAGGAGTGGAGTCCTGCTAGTTATCTATCCCTAAGTCAGCCTACTTGCCATGACCACCTGAGGAAGAGGTTCCAACTTAGGCTCTTGTGTTTTTACTGGTCTCCCAGGAGGCCACAGACTGGGAATATAGAGTGTCCTTTCTGCTTCACAGCTTAACTGTCTCATTGATTATTTCTTTATGTACTCTCTGCTTTCCAGTGGGATACCTGAGTCCCTCTTGGGATTCTTGTTCTTTAGGATCCCAGACTTACTGACTTTTCTGGATGAGTCAGGGGAGCTGATTATATTGACATGCTGACAAGGACAGCTTATAGAATCATGGGTGAGTGTATTTCCCTTTCCACAGAGTCAACTTTCTAGATTTGTAACCCAAATATAAACTCAACCTTGTAATAATTTGTTCTTTCTCTGTTAAAGATTCTACCATAGTCTCAAACAATGTATCAAATAAACACATAAAAGTATTCTCTATAGCATATATAAAGCACTATAAATCTTGTGAGGAAGTTATCAGAGAAATCGAAATTTTATTTGTCTCCATAGAGTCTGTGTTTTAATGGGGGAGTCAGGGAAATATCTAAATGAAGATTTTTTTTTTTTTAATCAATGTATATGATCCTGTTTTGAATGTTCTACTGTTGTGGGGAGTAGAAATGGTCTCTACCAAACTTCACAAAGGCAAATCTGCAATACTTTTACTATTTTGATTTCCTGAAGGCTGCATACCCTGGGCTTTCTAGGGCAGCATCTACCTCAGGTGATTTTATTCTAGTTAAATAAGTGATTTTTAGAATCTATAACAATGCAACTTGGTTACGTAGTCATACACAACTTTTCATGCAAATAAAAATAAAACAACAACACGCCTTTGATGGACTTCAAGTTCTGGTATTTGGTTCTGAAAAAATATGATCTTTCGGATTCAGACCCCTTTGAGTTTCATGGGCTTTTGAAAAATATTACTGAGACAAGGAAGCCAGAATAATTTGGTCGTCTGACAGCCTCCACTGAGGTGAGGACAGTGCTTTCCTATTTGTGCAGGACATCTCGGATTTAAGTGCGCTTTTGGCACAGTTAATCATGGGGCATTGTGACCTCTGTACCACAGATAGTGAGCCTGTCAGCCTTTCATCTGTCAGAGAGGACGGAGAACAACGTTCGAGTGACCCTGCAGTTGTTTATCCCCGGCCCCTGCTTCCTCTCCTCTCTGTTTCCCACAGCTGCTTGGTTGTCCTTCACCGGTGAACTTTCTCACCTGTGACACTTTGAAAGCTGGGTAGTACAGGGATGGAGCAAGGCTTATTGAGTATTTCCCCTCCCCCTGACCCAGTTAAAGGGAGATGCAAGAAAGCCTCTGCTCTATTTTCTTTTAAAGGAGATTGAAGAGAGCATTTGTGTGTCATGTGTCATAATGTGAGTTTGGCCTGCAGTGCCTCTATTGTCTGAACTGAGAAGCAGAGAGTTCATTGTTCATCTTTGTGTCTTCGGGCTGACAATTCTTTAGCTGGTTTTGTCCTTTGTCTGGAAGAGTAAATGTTACACATGGAGCTCAAAGGAATTTTCCTGCTGACTATTTAATAGTACAGATAATAACTTTAATGTCATACAGAAGAGACACTTTAATGACTGACAGAAAATCTTTAGGGCCAACCCACCCCTGGAGTTAGGGGAGAAGAGAGGATTGGGCAGACCTAGTGTTTGAATCACTCTAGATCAGAATTTCTGTTTTGTGGTTTCTCCTTTGGTTCATAAGCTGTATTTGCTACAAAACATTTTAGAAATCCTAGCATAAAACATCCTCTAATATGCCTCAGAGTCGTCTCAAAATAATTTCCCTTAATTAGGTCTAATGGACTGTCTCATGAACTGTATGACTCTCCATTTGGCCTGACAGAAGTAATTCGCCATGAACAATTGTACTTGGCCATTTTTAATTAGACCAGTGTGAGAATTATGCTTTTATTTTTACAGCTGCCAATTGAAGAAACCTAAAGACTTTACTGAAGTAAATATTGTATCTTTTTTTTCTTTTAAAATATCTATTTTAAATCAGGACGCCGACTTTTGAGATCTGCCACATCCCCCTGTTCTAACCCCTAGCACTCACTGGCTGTGTGGTCCTGACAAATCACTTATACTGTCTGTTTTCTCAGCTATACAATGAAGTTAATAATGATTCCCACAGGATTAAATGAAATAGTATTGTGATTGCATTTAATAAATAATGCCATGTCATGTTGTTTATATTATAAAAAAGAATAATGAGATGTTCCAGAGGCTTGAATAAGTGATGTTTTTTAAACGGAGGGTTGTATCCCATTATTGGATCCTGAAATGAATTTACTAGGTTGGGATGAGCAAGTAAAAAAGGCGAAACAGTATAGGATAGAACACAGAAGTATGCTTCATAAGTAGTACAGGCAAATGTTGTTTCCTTGAAGGTTTGACATGTATGTGTATGTGTAGGGTTGTGAGATATACACACACACACGTATGTGTGTGTATATATATGTGTGTATATATATATTTATTTACTGTGGCTCAAAAGCAACAATATTTGAGAGCTACTGGAGTAGGTGTGACTCATAAATGGAAGCAAAATCCATTGTTGAGCATTTTATCCATTGGAAAACTTTAATACTGTATAACTTTTTTAGGTGCCTTCCTCTGGGTTTTTATTGAAGACAGAATATCAATTTTTTGAAGTCTTAGACCAATAACATCTTTTTTTATATGTATGATAGGGGAATACAGATTAATTGGAAAACAAAATGGATTGTCACCAAAGATACAAATGTTATCATATGGATGGAAGTTTAAAGCTGTAATTGTCTATCAGGAATATAATGTTTGGCCCTAGGGTTTATTTTTATACTATAATTTCAAGAATTTGAAAAGCATATTCTCTATGCAAGTAACAAAATTATTCTTTTTCATATCAAAAATGAATTCTCTTATATGAGTTTTCCACTTCAGCACAAATTGTTTATTGCTAAAGGGCTTTGTAAGATTGCAGAAAATGTGCTTACCTCTTTAATATCCTTTTAGACGAAAGTGGAGTGGAATCCACAGGGAACATTTAGTTATATCAAGAGGGTGGGAAATTTGATTAACTTGGTGTTTTCTTATGAAAATGTTGAGAAAGGAAATTTTCTTTTTCACCCCCATTTCATTTTAGATTTCAGGAAGTAGATGTGCAGGTTTGTTATGAGGGCATATTGGTGTGGCGCTGAGGTTGGGCTTCTATTGATCCCGTCACCCAGATAGTGAACATAGAACTCAATAGGAAGTTTTACAGCCGTTGTCCCTCTCTCTCTCCCTCCTTTTGGAGTCCCGAGTGTCTATTGTTTCCATCTTTATGTCCATGTGAACCCAAGATTTATCTACCACTCAAGTGAGAACATGCAATATTAGGTTTTCAATTTTTGCATTAGTTTGCTTAGGATAACAAGTTCCAGGTGCATCCATGTTGCTGTGAAGGACATGATTTTACTCTTTTTTTTTTTTTTGAGATGGAGTCTTATTCCGTCGCCAGGCTGGAGTGCAGTGGCGCGATCTCGGCTCACTGCAAGCTCAGCCTCCCGGGTTCAAGCGATTCTCCTGCCTCAGCCTCCGGAGTAGCTGGGACTACAGATGCCTGCCACCATGCCCAGCTAATTTTCATATTTTTAGTAGAGACGGGGTTTCGCCATGTTGGCCAGGATGGTCTCAATCTCTTGACTGATTTCATTCTCTTTTATGGCTGCATAGTATTCCATGGTGTATATTTACCACATTTTCATTATTCAGTCCACCATTTATGGGCACCTAGGTTGATTCCATGTCTTTGCTATTGTGAAAAGTGCCATGATGAAGATACAAGTACGTGTGTTAGACCCATAAAATCTTAATTAGATGCATTAAATGACACTTTTGAAAGCACAAATATTTTATTTCTATAGCAGATAATTTTGCTTATCTAATAGCCAGATTCATACAACTTCTTCTTCCTGATTGCCACTTCCCTCTCCCATAAATCTCATGGAAGATTCCCTCTATCTGCAGGCCTAGGGATAAATCCTGACAAGTCTAAGCCAATTATAATAGTTTCATTTCCTTGCTGCTGATTGGTTTAGGAATGGAAATGTGATACATAGTTCCAGCCAGTGGGATCTGAGGCGAGCTCACCTGGGAAGCACCTGAGATGGTTTCTTTGCTGATGAAAATGAGTTACATGAAAAACTTACCCCCTCTTCTTCGACTGCATGTGTCATCCAGTAATGTCTGTGCCTGTGACAGACATTTTTTTTTTTGAGATGGAACGTCACTCTCTGTCGCCCATACTGGAGTGCAGTGGCGCGATCTCGGTTCACTGCAAGCTCCGCCTCCCGGGTTCACGCCATTCTCCTGCCTCAGCCTCCCGAGTAGCTGGGACTACAGGCGCCTGTGTGACAGACATTTTTAAAACTCAGAGTAACCAGCTGGGCACATCCCAGGGAATGGCAGAGCTGAAAGAAGGAAATAACCTGGCTCATCAATAATGATGTTGAGCACCAAACTTTACCCACATGAAGTTCGTCTACTTCATGTAGACCGATGCAAGACTGCTTGCAATCGGAGATAATACATGTTCTTTGTGGTCAAGCCCCACTGAGTCAGGATTTTCTGTTACTTGGATCTGGAAATGAATACCATCTGGATTATGTTCCTTAGAAAGGTAACCACTGCCACTGTATACCCTTGGACTGTACTGAGCTTTACCATGGGGCTGTTTCCAGCCTGAGAACCAGCTGTGAGCGAGCAGATTCTGCCTCATCCTCTTCTAAATCATGATGCCTCATGTTCTTTGGAGTAAATTGTTTCAGCAGATAGAGATAACACCTATCTCAGGCCAGTCATCTCTCTACAGGGATTGTTGGTGTTGGCATGTGGGGGAAAAAGACTTAATGCCTGCTACTGGTATTTGTAGTTTGTACTTTTTGAAATAATTTTATATCTATTTTTACTGAGCATTCATTAATTAAAAATTACTTATTGAACATCCACAAATGCCAGAGTGTTGTCAGGCATTGGAGATACAGTGGTAAATATAATCAATATGGGTTGTCTTCACAGGGAACCTAAAATCAAGTTATTCTTAATAACTTTGTAAAATAGAGGAAGTATTATAAAATTTATTAATTTGTGCATTTACTCATTAATTCACCATGTTTTTTTAAATTTGATTTTATTTTAAGTTCCAGGATACATGTGCAAGACGTGCATGTTTGTCACACAGGTAAACATGTGCTGTGGTGGTTTGCTGCATCTGTCAACCCATCACCTAGGTATTAAGCCCAGCATCCATCAGCTATTTATCCTGACACTCTCCCTCCATTAACTCCCTGACAGGCCCCAGTGTGTGTTGTTCCTCTCCCTGTGTCCATGTATTCTCATTGTTAGGCTCCCGCTTGTAAGTGAGAACATGGGGAATTCACCATGTTTTTGATGAGATTCTGCTATATACCTGGGAATGTGCTGGGGACAGTGGTAACTGACATAGCCATGACTGCTTACTCAACTAGGAGCTTAAAGTCTAGCTCTTTATGATAATCTTACAAGGTAGTATCTATTACTAATTCATTCACTCAACAAATATTTACAGAACAGCTTCTGTGTACTAAATACAGATGAGAAAACTGAAGCCAGAGAGGTGAAATGACTTAACCAACTTAATCCTAGATAGTGAGAAAGCTCAACCTAGAACACAGAAATCTCTTGTATTCTACATAACCTTCTCACCTGATCACAGTGTCTTTTAAACAATACAAAGGATAATTAGAATTACTTCTTAAACATACCTTGCCAAATCTGGGAAAGAGGCAGCATCAACACTATCCCCTCAAATGAAGCATAGAAAGTTTAGTGGACTATTCTTCTGAACTTTAAATGTAACATCTACTTTTATATTCCAGGGGTAAAACCAGCCCAAATATTTTTAGCCCAAAAGACTGGGGCTCAATACAAATGGAAAGTTTGCAAATGAATTAATAGGAGTACTAGGGTGCTAAGAAAAAGTAAAAATTCTGGGATTTATAGGGGAACGACTACAGATCAGTGCCATTGTAGCTGTTCACCCAGAATAGGTATTTCTTTATACATTATACTTTCAGTGTACTGTCCGTAGTATATTTTCCCAAAGAGTTCGTGTATCCTAGGTGTCTGTGTAGTGGGACTTCCTGCAGGAGATTGTTTCGTTGTTTGTGTTTTTCTTCTCATCAGACCTTTCTTTGGATTCCTTACTTTTTCTAAAGTTGTTTTTGACCTTGATATTTTATCCAACTTCTGTCTCATTCTGATTCAGAAGGACAAGAAAGGATGCTTTAGGGCCATCAAATATAGAATATTTAAGGCTTAAGGTGCTATACATTTCTGAATAGCACCAATCCTCAGAATTTGGAGACAGGGTTGAAAAATGTCACTTTCTGAAATGGTAACTAAGAAGCATCACACAATATGACATTAGTCACCTCGTGGAAATAATCCTGGGAAATAGCATACCTTAAGAGAAAGAGGACAGTGATGAAGAGAAAGGTGAGGACAAAAAGTACTGAATTAACTGAAGAAAGAAAGAAAGAGTGGGGGGAAGTGGAGGAGATCAGCAGAGAACATGGATTAAAAAGGTCATCTTTTAGGTCAGCCTAAATGAATTGGTTTCAGGAGTAAAAGTGGCCACAGTCATGTAAGGAGGTCTTGCCTCTCTGATCTGCATAAGGAGGTCTTGCCTTGCTGATCTGCATGTGGATTCCAGGTGGCTATAGGAATGCTAGAGAGCTCTTGGGAGAGAGTAGAAAGGAAGGCTTCCTATCAGATGACGAATTCTCTTGGAGTCACCACTTCTTGTTCAGAATGACAATTCTCATATAGAATTTTGTTCCATAAATGGTATTGATGACATTCTATCTTGCAATATAGTTATAAGTTGAGTGAATGGCCTGCCTGGAATCTTTTAGACAGTGCTGTATTGGTGCTTTGTTAGTTCTATTCACATATTTACAGCTCCAAGCATAATTTCTGGTACATGGCAGAGAGTCAATGAATGTTCTTGAAAGTTCAATCAACTAAATGGAACGTGAGTGTGGCTGTTCATGTATCTCAAGTGGAGAGGTGAAAAGTTGAAATGTGTCATTCTATTTTTATTGTATTTAACTTCCTCAGTAGTTGTTGCTTCTGTTGTTGTGGTGGTTGTTACCTCCCAATTTAGCAAATAGCTCAATATTGGATCAAATAGCTCAGTATTGGAAAGCCAATTTCCTAACAGAGGCAGAGAAAAGTGAAAGCAGCAAGATGGTGACAAAATGAGCATCCAAGGAAATGCCATTAATGGAAACTTACTCCGGCCCATGTGACTTACTTGGATTGGAACATGTGTAGGCAGACCAGCCAGCATGAATTTCTTCTTATTATTATTATTTAATTTTATTTTAAGTTCCAGGATACATGTGCAGGACATGCATGTTTGTTACATAGGCAAATGTGTGCCATGGTGGTTTGCTGCACCTCTCAACCCATCATCTAGGTGTTAAGCCCCACTTGCATTAGCTATTTATCCTAATGCTCTCCCTCCCCCAACCCCTACAACAGGCCAGTGTGTGTTATTCCCTCCCTTTGTCCGCGTGTTCTCATTGTTCAGCTATTATTATTTTGTTTGAATTTAGTTATCATAGATTTCCTGGTTGTACCTCTGGTTGTATATATGCCAGCATACACACATATATCAAAGTTTGTATCTACTTAGAAATATGCTCATTTTTATAGAAAATAAAATGGATGTCAAGGTCACAAATAATGTTTTGGTTAAAAACAGTGACACCAATATACGATTGCAAAGCTGAGTTCTCCACTGATTAAATGTGGAAACAGAGGTCTTGGACCCTGGAACCAGATATCTGAGCTTGGATCCCAGCTCTGCAACTTACCAGCTCTGTGGCAAGTTACATCACCTCTCTGTGCTTCTGTTTCCTAATATATAAATTAGAGATGGTAATAGGTCTACTGTATAGGGTCATGTGAGGATTTAATGAGTATGTGAGTATGTAATATATGTTAAGTCATTAAGTCATTAGAACAGTGCCTGGCACATAATAAATGTTGGCTATTATTATTAACAATAATAAACATTACTAGTAGTAACAGTGTCACAATTCAATTATTAATATTAATATTAAAAATCTAGAACCACAACATGTTATAATAGCAAATGTTGACTGAGAAAATAGACAATGATAAAAGCTTTTATAAATTAAATAACACTTTAAAATATATTTTATTAATAGCCTCTATATAAACAATCTATATATATTTGAAACATAGCAATATTGCATATATATATATGAATATATGTGGATATATCTGCGTGTGTTTACATAGCATTGTTCACTCAGTCCTCACATGAATCATAACGAGTGCATGAATTTGTGTTCCTTGAGGCCTCCAGGGTATGCGTAGCTCTCGGTTTGTGAACCACTGGCTTCTTGAACCTTTATGTTCACTCTGTATATCAGTCATATAAATTAGCGCAGATTCTTTTCCTGAAAAAAATTCCATTGAATACAAAGAAATTAGGCTCTAGTTGATGAAGAATCAAATACACTTAAATATAGTTAAAAATAATGAACAGAACTCGGATGATATCTCCTTTAGGCTAGCGGGGTTCACTCTGTGATACCAGGGGTCTCATAGATCTCTTGGAAATAAGTGAAGGAGGAACCAAGTGCAATGTTTTTGGATTGCAGTTGTGTAGAGGACAGAATGGTTAAAAGCACATAGTAACCCTGTGAGGAAGGTGGTATTCTTGTCCTCTTTTACAGATTAAAAAAACTAAGGCTCAGTGAGATTCAGTAACTTGCAAAAAGTCTTACAGTAGAGCTAAGATTCAAATCCAAGATTGGTAGATGCCCAAGCTCTGTCCTTCTACGCTATAGTCCTTACAACGATGGCTGTCATTTTAAGATACCCTCTGGATTATGCAGGGTTTCTGTTGTTGTTATTGTTATATTTTTATTTTGTCAAACTCTCAGAACACAGTGCATCCATGTAATAGAGATAGAAATACCAGGACACAGCACATCAATGTAATAGAAATAGAGACACCAGAAAAATAAACATGGCTATTCATCATGGCAGCCCGCAGCAAAAACCTGCGGGTTTTCCATGAAATTCTTTACAGGCCAGAGACTGAAATCTAGGTTATTCAAATCAGTTACTCAGGCATTGCTGGTCAGTAAAGATTAGACCTACTGGGTGTGCTTAAATGCCTATGGCGAGTAAGGTGAAGCAAGATTGGACTTCAGTCCCTGCTGCCAGGGTGGCTGAGGTGGAGCTGACAGAGTGGTGAGGAGGAGGCCATTCTAAGTGGCTGGTTATCTTTCAGAGGATATGGGATAGAGAAGGCCCTATCAAGATCAAAGAATGCATGTCCAGGGGTTATAAAGGAAGAGAAGAGAAACAGGCTCATTGAGATACCAAGAAAGAAAGGAGGCTGACAGATGATATTCATCAAGTCCCTGTGGAGCGAGGGGGACGTGTAGGGTATAATACGGGAGTGAGGTGAGGAACGTGACCCTTACTGATAAAGTCTATTCCTTGTCTTTTGCAGTTGCTTTAAGCTCTGAAATGGTACTTGGGGGCTCTGGGTTTGTCTTAGATCAGTACTTTCTAAGATATTTATCTCTTATTGCTGACACATGGCCCTTGGTTGTTCCCTCTTTTCTATAGTTTCCCCTCCCTGCATCTCGTTTTAGGGGTTTCTTCCTTTACGGTTCCCAGGCCTACTCTCCCATTGTCTTATTTTATTCAATGTTATTCCTGTGAGTGAGGTCTATTAAGCTCCTTTCCTTTGTCTCAAGTCCCCTCTGCTGAGTTTCTGAGGACCGTGTAAAAGAGCAACAATACATGATACATGAAGATGGACAATTACTTATTGAGCATCTGCAATGTATAAGGCACTGGGAAAACCATGATAAATAAAATATAGTTATTACTTTAAGGAGGTAACATCCCCTAATGAAGGTGACACTTTAGAGGGGAAAACAGAATTATAAACTAATATATACAATACAGTGTAAGAATATAATACTGAAAATATGTGCCATGCAGAATATCATCCAATTTTTTTCAAGGATCCCCCCTGTACCCTATGCCAGAGGAATCTACTATGTTTGAGGGAAATTCCGTATGTCCAAGAGGTCAGAGTTTATGGCTGGATGTGGTGGCTCATGCCTGTAATTGTAGCACTTTGGCAGGCTAAGGTAGGAGAATTGCTTGAGCCCAGGAGTTGGAGACTAGCCTGGGCAACAAGGGAGACAGACCCCATGTGTACAAAAGAAAACCACACACACACACACACACACACACACAAAAAGCTGAATGTAGTGATATGTGCCTGTGGTCCCAGGTTTTTGGAAGGCTAGGTGGGAGGATCGCTTGGGCCCGGGAGTACTAGGCTGCGGTGAGCTATGATCATGCCACTGCACTCCGGCCTGGGTGACAGAGTGAGACTCTGTCTCAAAAAAAAATGCCAGGTTAGTTTCATTTACCTGGCAGCAGGTCAGTGTAACAGCAGATGAATGACAAAGGAAGATGGAGGGAATGAATGAGGAACTGTAAGCTGACACTCTTCCCTCTATGAACAGAGGACTGTGTGGGCCCAGAGCCGGCTGCTGAGTCGATTCAACCAAGCTCCTTAGCTTTATGGAAGTACAGAAAAAATGAAAGTTACCACAGGTGATATCATGCCTACCCATAATAAAGAGAAAATGTCTTGATACCATCTGTTCCTGTCTGTTAAAGACAAAAACTAGTCAATGATACTTGTTAAAACACAGGAAGGGAGACTTCATTCAGGACCATCTTAATAGGTGTAGAGATCACTGCAATCAGATTTTGCAGTGGAGGAGAGATTGGGCTCAACTAGGAATACAGCATGGACAAGTAGAAGAAGCAGGGTGGGGGTCAGTATATAAAAAAATTACTAAGAGGAAACTTCAGGGGCAAGGGAGGATTCTGGCTAAACTGACCTAACAGGATTCTTACTGAAGACAGTCCAGGGTGAGCAGACATCACCTGGGGGATGGTGGAAGAGGAGGAACCCAGCCAGATACAGAGGGTGCTGGGATATCAAGGGTGAGGGTGCTTGCTAAACGGACTCAGCAGGATTCTTTGTTAAAACTGAACTTTATAAGAAAGTACACAGATGAGCCTATGAGAAGTTTCAGGAGCCTGCCCAAAGTTTGGTCAAGTAAATAAATAATCTTTGTCCTCTCCTTACTTAGATTAAAATTGGGTGGGTTAGCCTCAAAATTTTCATGAAGAAGATTTAAAAAGAGACTGGCTGAAAACTGGTCTAGAAGCTCATTATGAGATTATTTTGAAGAAATGGTGGTTTCTGGAGCCTGGGCCCTGAATGCTGAGGGAAGCATCTTAGAAGCATGGACAATGATCTAGGGACGAGATCTAGGGAACAGAAGAGATGTTTGCCACAGGGTACATTAACAAGAAGTGTTGCTGGGAGCTCTGCGACCCCCTCCACCCTAGGAACAGCTGACATGGGGAAAGGTTGATTTTGCAAACAGGAAAAACCAAAACTTGGCACTAGTTTTTGGAACCACAGGTTAACTGATGCCAATAGACATAAATGAGAATGCTTCAGAATTTTTAAAATGTCTAAGTAATAGGAAGAATCAGCCTACTGTTGGAATGACATCTGTCTAAATGTCATCTATTAAAGAATCTTCATTTATTTCAAAGTTAAGAAATAACACAAAAAGGAGATGTTAAAATATTGTGTAATTACCAAGTTAGAGAAGGATTTCCATAAAAAGTAAGCAGGAACATCAATGGAAAATAAATAGTTTTTGAGAAAACTCAGGGTTTTCTTTTTCTTAACTCTTTTTTTTTTTTCCTGGGATAAATACTTCAAGTGGAAATGGGATTTTCTGAAACAGGGACTTGCAAAAATCTCCAGAAACCCCCAAGGAAGAGGGTTGACTCATCCAGAATACTGGGAGATGGAAAAGGGCCACAGAAAGCTGTTGGCTCCCTTGTGTATGGACAGGAGAGTTGCTTCTGGTCTGTTTTAGTCAGAGACACTACATATAAAATGAGCCAGGAAAGACACAACCAGCTAGGAGCCAGGCACTGTTTCTATGCTTGTTTTACATCCAGAAAAACTAGAAGAAATTGCAATTTAAAATTTTGGTGGAATTCCCGGAGTTATGAACAATGTCATTTCAGTAAATAAATGCTTATGGAGTGTGTTTCTTTGCCCACCCTGTCTTTGGCACTGTGAAGGTACACCAAAGACTCTAACTGTGATTCTTGCTTGTGTTTCTCAACCACAGCTGGGATGTGATTTGTGCATAGGATTAAATATGTTGAGATTCTTTGATAAATCAAAAAATATTCCCTATAAGACACTGTAATCATAAAATTATTCACAGATCATTGATCGACATTTTTGAGAATCCAGAGCTTGCTTGGTAGCAAATGAAGCATATCTAAGACCCTCAAACTCCATCTCTAAAAGGTTGTGTATTTTTGTTTCTCAAATAGCAACTAGAATTTGAGGGTGGAGTCGGGTAGGGCATTAGCTAGAAGACATGTATTAGGGAGAAAAGCCATTTCCAAATTGAGATTTTTGTTTACTGAATATCTGGCTTTTAGTAAGAGTATTTAATTCAAAGTGAAATTGGTAGATTTCACAGATGTATTTATCCCTCTGTAATTAAAAGATCAGTCCTGTAGAGTTCTTTTCTTGAAAGATTATTCCATAATGTGAATAAACCATTCTCAGAAATGACAGCTTCTCTCTTCTGAAACCTTTCATCTCTTCCTCAGCTGATTGAAAGGGCTGCTCATGGTCTTTTTCAGCTGCTTATAAGGAATATAAAGCAAACCAGTGCAGCAGAAAGAGAGGAATAAAGATTCCTTTGTTCCCGATCACGTGCCTGAAGAGAGAACACCACTGCCCTTGAGGCGCTCTCTTGAGTGAGTTCAGGATCTTCCCTCTTCCTGTAGCACTCCGCGATTCTCTCCCAGGGCTGCAAGAAAAAGCAGCACTGTTCCCTTCGGGTTGAGCCCCGGCCATTGCCATCAGTACTGCCACCGCCACCACCTCTATTCCCCTCCACCCAGACAACAGAGTGAACCTGCTAACAGCACAGTGTGTTTGTTTATTCTCTCTGCATAGTGGAAACTTGTTTCAAAGAAAGTAACAGGGATTGCCTGGTGTTAGAAGATTCAAAACATTGAAATACACTTGTAAGATGATTTGGCTGTCTTCTGTGAATGTAAATAGTATGTATTTGGGGGAGCTGCAAAGGAGCCGATCAGCGTATTTGTCAGAGAGGGAAGGAGGCAGAGGAAAAGATTTTTCTCTCTTTGTGAGCTGTCACATGAGTATAGTTTGCCCATCCCATCTGAAAATCTGTTCAAATGATGTGATATTTTTATTTTGATTTCCTGAACTGATAAAATCCTGGAAAAAATAGGGCAGCTGGTCTTTGGAATGTTTTTTCCCTCATAATCCTAAATTTTTGATTTCTGTGATTTCTCACTCTTCGCTTTTCTTAGAAATCCTCATGATCTAGCTTTCTGGGGGACAATTCTTACGGTCTTTTGCTATGTTGATGCTTTATCATCATTTATAGCTCTGGCCCTTACTACAGAACCTTGCACACACTAGATGCACAATAAAAGTTTCCTGAAAAAGTGAGTGAATGGAAAAATGAAAATGAAAATGAAAAATAAATGGAAAAATGAAAAACATTAAGCTGTTTTGTGAAAATCTGATGAGTAAACCTTTCTCCTTAGAAATTCTAGCCTTGGTTCCAAGCTCAAATGTTAGGCTTCTCTGAAAAGAATATACCCAAGCCTGCTTTCCCTTGGGTATACTGAACTGTACCCCCGGAATATAAACTGTGAAGAAACATTTAGTACGATAGTCACTGGTGCTAAGATTAGGGGCAGGACGTCCAGAGTAAATTTGGTCCTACTCTTTCTCTGGACAATTTTTAGGTATTTAGCTATCTACCTGAGATTTGTTAGGCTGTTAATATTTCGTTGAGTATAAAGAAAAAAATAAGGGTGAAACATTGACGGTCTAGTTTAATTTACTGAGAAATGTGCTTCTCTTCTTGTGAAAGTCCTAAATCTGTCCACTTGTATCAGCGGGATTGGGCATGTGGGTGGCGATAGCGGAACACAGTGTGAGCCACCAATATTGTGTGTGGGCTGGAATGAGGTATGCTTTCCACCTTATTCCTCATTCTAGCAGCAGTGGATATGGAGGGCAGCAATGTCATTTTCTCCTTGAAGGTCATAACCAGGAGAGAGGCATCTCTTCTTGTGTTTGTTTTCTAGGGCTGTAATAACAAAGTACCACAATCTGGATGGCTTAAACAAGGCATCTGTTTTCTCATGGTCCTGGAGGCTAGAAGTCTGAGATCAAAGTGTCAGTAGGATTGGTTTCTTCTGAGGCCTTTCTCCTTGGCTTGTAGATGGCTGTCTTCTCTCTGTATCCCCATGTGATTGTCCTTCTGTACGTGTCTGTGTCCAAATTTCTTCCAGTTACAAGAACACCAGTCATATTGGATTGGGCCTGCCCTTGGGACTTTATTTAATCTTAGTTACCTCACTGAAGGCCTTATCTCCAAATACGGGCACATTCTACTGTACTTGGGATTAGGACTTCAGCATATAAATGTTGCGGGGACACAATATAGCCCATAGCAAGACCCTACTGGCCAGATCTTTGTTCTACCATTGGATTTTACATCTGGAGGAAAATGAAACTATAAAAATAGAGAATAGATAACTACTGATTATAGACAAGAGCCACCAGATAGAGTTGGAGATAGTGAAATGGAAAGCTGACTATAAGGTAATAATATAGTTCAGTGTAGTTAATTAAAACAAAACAGCTGGGCACAGTGGCTCACGCCTGTAATCCCAACACTTTGGGAGACCGAGGTGTATGGATCACCTGAGGTCAGAAGTTCACGACCAGCCTGGCCAACATGGTGAAACCCTGTCTCTACTAAAAATACAAAAAAATTAGCCAGGCATGGTGGCACACGCCTGTAATCCCAGCTACTCGGGAGGCTGAGGCAGGAGAATCGCTTGAACCTGGGAGGGGGAGGTTGCAGTGAGCCGAGGTTGCAGTGAGCCAAGATCACGCCATTGCACTCCAGCCTGGGTGACAAAAGTCAGACTCCATCTCAAAACAAACAAACAAACAACAAAACAAAGCAAAACAATACCACCACATTTCCCTGCATTGGGGTGAAAAAGTAATTCCTAACATATTGGGAGAACAAGGACATTTTCTACTCAAACGATAAATTAGGTTTCCATATTATTATATTACTTAAAGATGGATAATTTAAAGGCTGAAGAAAATGACAAAGGTGTAGGAAAACAAATTATGGAGAAAAATCAAGAAGAATAAAAATTGTTTAGCTCAATGAGAGCTGAGAGGTGAAAGAGGAAGACTTGGAAAGGTCTGAGGATGGTAGCGTTATACTATGGGTTACTGGATATAGTGAATAGAGAGGGTGTTCATTTTCACTGATGTCAAACAACTTCTTACAATAAATTATAAAAGGAACAAGCACTCATATAAATGAGGGTTTTGGTTGATATAGAGCTTGAAGGGCTGATCTTCAGGATGTCCTCAGAGAGAGACAACAATGTTGAATTTTGAGAGTCTTACATTCAAACACATTAGAGATAAAAGGTTTGAGTATAAAATCAAGAATAGGAAATCATTGGCTATTAGGCGAGAAAAAATACTGTGATCTTCTGGTCTAACTTTCTTCTTTTATAAGGACCCACGGGGGTTTGGATTCCAACCCAAGGTCACTCAGCTAGTATGCAGAATTGCTGTGGCAAGTCTCATTTTTGTTCTTTTACTAACTTATTAAATGGGCTTAGGCAAGTTATTTAAATGCATAATATTAAATATAGATAGGTAATGCATGAACTGCAGGAAGGTGTAATGAGAATGTAATGATTTAAAATATTGATTCCTATGTAATTGAAAATGTACATGAGTCCCATGTGGCTCAAAAATCTTAGCATTTTAAAGAGGTAATTAAACTGAAAATGTGAACATGTGGCACTTTATTTAATGTCCTTTTTTGTAGAATCAGACCTGAGGGGGAAAATCTGTGATTTAAATGCTCTGCAGGCCCCCAGAGCACCCCATGTAATTGTGCTTTTATTGCAGCTATCTGATTTTCCAGCAAGAAAGCAAAAACCGTAGGGTTATTTATTGTAAAAGGGCCTCCTATTGTTTCCTACCCCTTCTTCTTCATACGTAGCTTGGTTTTGCCTTTGTGAGAAAGTTTTATAATAAGAAAAATTTTGGGCTGGGTGCAGTGGCTCACGCCTGTAATCCCAGCACTATGGGAGGACGAGGTGGGCGGATCATGAGGTCAGGAGTTTGAGACCAGCCCAACCACCATGCTGAAATCCTGTCTCTACTAAAAATACAAAAATTAGGCCGGGCGCGGTGGCTCAAGCCTGTAATCCCAGCACTTTGGGAGGCCAGGACGGGCGGATCACAAGGTCAGGAGATTGAGACCATTCTGGGTAACACGGTGAAACCCCATCTCTACTAAAAAATACAAAAAAAGCTAGCCGGGTGAGGTGGCGGGTGCCTGTAATCCCAGCTACTCGGGAGGCTGAGGCAGGAGAATGGCGTAAACCTGGGAGGTGGAGCTTGCAGTGAGCTGAGATCAGGCCACTGCACTCCAGTCTGGGTGACAGAGCAAGACTCCATCTCAAAAAAAAAAAAAAAAAAAAATTGCAAAAATTAGCCAGGCATGGTGGCGGGCACCTGTAATCCCAGCTACTTGGGAGGGTGAGGCAGGAGAATCGCTTGAACCCAGGAGGCAGAGGTTGCAGTGAGCTGAGATTGCACCACTGGACTGTAACCTGGGCAACAGAGCAAGACTCCATCTCCAAAAAAAAAAAAAAAAGAAAAGATTATTTTGTTGTTTCATGCAGAAGGGCGAGTATTTAAACTATAGAAAGGAAACCTTTTTGCCATAGAATTTTCTCTATTTTAATAATTTGTTCTTGTTGTCTTTCCCTTCTTCCTCAAATCTTGTTGTTGAACAACAGAATTATTATGTTCTGTGACTTGCTGTATCTTAAAAATAGAGAAAGCTATGTTATTGGTACATAAATTGAAAATATACAATAATACCTTTATCCAGTTAACTTTTTGAACCATAATTTAAAAAGTAAGCTTATTAACTTAGATGTAAGAGAAATTTTTGAAAGGCACATACTGAAATTGATTTGCTGAGCTTTGATAATGGTTCAAACTTTTTTTTTTTACCTTAGACACAGTGGAAAAAATCAAACTAAATCTTTAAAAATAGCACCCCAATTTCAGCAGAGCACAATCTTTTTAGCACATCAATTCATATGTAATTTGTTTTTATATTTCTCTTCGCATTTGGGAGAGCTTCTTTTAATTTGTACTCTTTTTTTAAAACGGTTGGATTCTGAAGATTTTATCCCTTTTTGTTTCCTTCAATCACTTTGTCACATCTCCTTAGCAACTTATAATTACCTACTGAGGAAGATAGTGCTTCAGTTTCCTAGTGAGAAAGTTGAGTATCTGAAAATTTGAGCTTAGTGTTAATCAAGGCTATTGATTTTTAAATTTGAGGGTTAAGTGTAAGGTTAAGTGAAAAAGTTTACTTTCTTCATCCTTTCTTCTTGTATGTGTAATGTATTTTCCAAGGTAGTCAGTCCTAAGGCAGGAGATTTGAGCTGACTAGGGGTCTTATCACCATGAAGAACTGACAAGTGGCCTAGGAGAGCACAGGAAGAGGATGGTGACTGAAAGGTGAACACCAGAACAGTGAAGGTAAGACTCAAACAACCAGCTCCCTCAGCTTCTACGGGATTACCCTTTAAGGCAAGGAATTCAACCTGAGGTTAGAGATTAGAGGAACCCAGACTGCATTCTAGGATGCTGGTTTATTGTCTTTGAGAGTAACTCTCCAAGTTGTGGCAATCTGAGACACTCTTCCAGTTTTTTCTGCATGAGAAAGATAAGAATAAAGAGGGCAAGGACATTCTTTTGTAAGCCAAATAAGGATTTTAATTCTGATGGGGAGAGGAGCCTCTTTCACCTCAGGAATGTTCATTAGTTCATTTTTATTCATTCATACACACATAACGCTATGTGGCAGGCATTATTTGAGACACTAGAAAACTTAGCAGAACAAAACTTCAGCCCTCATGAAACTTGCATTCTAATAAGGGAGGCAGAAAATAAGCATATATCATACGGCAAGAAGGGTTACGGACAAAAATAAAGTGGGGCTAGGACTGGCAGTGTGGTAGTGAGCAAGGGGCATGAATTATTGTAGAGCTCAGGGAAGACCCCTAGGATAAGATGACCTGAAAGAAGTGTGGGAATGAGTCACAGACACCTGGGGAAGAGGATCTCAGCATGTGAGAAGAGGGCCATGTTTACTGTGTGCAAGGAGGAATATGGAAGCCAGTTTTGCTGAATCCTAATGACTGGGGGTGGTGGTGGTGTGGAAGATGATAAAAGAAAGATGGGGTTGTGGGGCAGTCAGTGAAGGATCTTGTAGATTCTTATAGGAAATTTTGCTTTGACATCTCCCAAAGGTGCTTCAACAGGAGCAGTTCCCGTGAGGATTAGCCATGCTGGGGTCTCTTGGACAAAAGGCTGGTTCTGATTGAAAAATTGCCTGAGTATATCTAGAAGTGTCAGGCTCCTCTGAAATCAGTTACAGTGGGATTGGCTGCTTAGGTATAATCTTTATAAGACTAAAAATATAGGTTATTTGGTAGCTTGTTTAAAAGTGTTGGTCCCAAGAAAAAGTTTTGCCGTGTGTTATGGCAGAATTATTAAAAAACAAACATACATCCTCAAGTTGAGGTTTCTAAGCAGGCTTTTGTAAAAACAGGCAATTACTTGCTGGAGGCAGTTAATTGCATGCACAGATGGGTACTTGTATTACAAATTCCTCATTTGCACTTGTGATTACCCATTTGCAATAATTCATGAAATCTAGAGAATTCTTAGGTAAAAGGAAAGGTTTTAGGCATTTAAAAAACATATCACTACCATCAGAGGAGATGGGGAAAACAAGGAGCTAAATATAAAGCATTATTCCAAATGCTAAGTTTAGAGAACGTTTTCTGAAGCTCGTGGTTGTTGAGGGTAAGAAGTTTACCAAGTTGTTGTTTCCATAGACTCTCTCAGCTTTAAAAAAAAGAAAGAAAGAGAAAGAAAACAGTATTTCAGCATTTCTTATTTTATTTTATTTTTCATATAACTTTCTGCTAATGGTGGTCTCTGTCAAAATATTTCTAGTTTGATCATAAGTCTGGTTAGAAGAGTTTTTTCCTGAAAGAAATGCACTCAAAGTTCTTTGAAATTACATAAAATCATACATCTGAGTGAAAAGTGGATAAAGATCCCCAGTCTTCCAAGGTTGTGGTAAAATGTCAAGGAGTCTTGTTTTTAGAAGCTGTTATCATGGCAACCCAGTGCTATGATAAATGAACAGTGAGTATCAACAGAAAATGAAAGAAATTCCCCTTCCCATCAAAATATGAGCACTGCCTTGAAGAAATATTTAATTTTTATAGAAGTAATTCTGAATAATTGAAGAGCGTAAAATAAATGCTTTGTGAGGAAAACTGTCCTATACCAAGATGTTCCCATGTGCTATGTCAGCCTTTAGTACTGAAAAGGGAATGAACCTGTCAAACTTTCTATCCTATGGAAGCTACAAACAACTTTTACTCTAATTCCCTCAAGATACTGCACATGATTTGTTACTGTATTTTGACAGTTGGATTGAATGTCCAAAACATTTTGGGGAAAGAAGGCAGGGAATAACCCATCTCATGGAAGCAATTTAATTGGGGGTACAATAGCTTGAAAGCCTACAGACCCTGAATTTCCTTTTGGCTTTAGAGTACTGCTTAGGGATGTGAGATTGAGGTTCAGCCTGAGAGATCTAGCATAATCCTTGATTTGGGGAATTCCCAGTGAAGATCGGGTCAGTTCTTGGAGTCTTTTGTGGTCATCTATTCTTGTGTACATTACTCATGCACCAAGAAGATCCAAACTTACAAAGCATTGTATTGGTCAAGATAAGCTAAGCAGTGCTGCAGTAACAAATTATCCCCAGATCTCAGCAGCCTAAAGCAACATAGGCTTAATTATCTTGTGCTATGTGTTCATTATGTGTCCATACCTGGGAGCTAGACTCACTCTGGGACCTAGACAGATAAAACACTATCCATCATTAATACTGAGCAGTGGGTCATGCCTTTAATCCCAGCGCTTTGGGAGGCTGAGATGGGAGGATTGCTTGAGCTCAGGAATTAGAGACTAGCCTGGGCAACACAGCAAGATTTCATCTCTACAAAAACAAAAACAAAAACAAAAAAAGCCAGGCTTGGTGGCACATGCCTGTGGTCCCAACTACTTGGGAGGCTGAGGCAGGAGGATCACTTGAGCCCAGGAGGTTGAGGCTGCAGTGAGCTGTGATTGCACCACTGCACTCCAGCTTGCGTAACAGAGCAAGACCCTGTCTCAAACGAACAAACAAACAAGCAAACAAACAAAAGCCTACTTCTGGTCACTGGGCTGGAGGAATGGAGAGAGCCCTTAAAAGTCTTGAATTATCAAGTAAATGCTCTAAGAAGGAATTTATTTCCCTTCGGCTCACAAGTCATTGGCTATAAGTAGTTATGTGGTTCCACACAACCATGAGGGGGCCAGAAAAGGCAATCCTATCCTGTGCCTGGAAATAGGGAGAACCAGAAATATTTGGCAAACAGCACTAACAACTATCACAAGTGGTTTTAGATGGAAATGAACCCCATAGGATGCTCTTTCATTGATCTCAGGAGCCACAGGCTCATTGCTTGATATAGCCAAACTGGTGTCCATGAACTGTCTGCTTTTTAAGTGATTTTTCTTTCATCACATGATTTCCTAGAAGGAGGATTGTACTATGGTACTGAACGCTACAAGGTGCACATTTAAAAATTTTAACTTCCATGATGGGTAGTAGATTTTAAATAACTTTAGTGCCACCTCTGAGGAATTTCTGTAACATTTGAAAAGAAATCTAATTGTGCTATTTGTGATTGTATATAAGATGATCAGAATTCTAAAGTCCCCCCTTAAAGCATTCAAAATTATTTAAACACTGGAGTATTTGGGCTGTTTCTCTTTGGTGGGAAACCTCATTTTATATTTTATCCTAGTTTTGAGGCATTTGACCATTTTGTTTTGGAAAATGTCAATAGATCAAGAATTGTGTTAAATCTAAAGACTCAGAATAGACTTGAATTGTTCAATTTTGTTAGCCAAACCAGCTCACAAAGTAGAAAAATTAAAGCTGGCCGGGCACGGTGGCTCAAGCCTGTAATCCCAGCACTTTGGGAGGCGGAGACGGGTGGATCACGAGGTCAGGAGATCGAGACCATCCTGGCTAACACGGTGAAACCCCGTCTCTACTAAGAAATACAAAAAACTAGCCGGGCGAGGTGGCGGGCGCCTGTAGTCCCAGCTACTTGGGAGGCTGAGGCCGGAGAATGGCGTGAACCCGGGAGGCGGAGCTTGCAGTGAGCTGAGATCCGGCCACTGCACTCCAGCCTGGGCTACAGAGTGAGACTCCGTCTCAAAAAAAAAAAAAAAAAAAAAAAAAAAAAAAAAAAAAGGAAAATTAAAGCAAAAATAGATAGTAGAAAAAGGAGACCCAGATAAGTATTTATTCTTGATGACTTCTTGATTTTTAAAAGCTGCATTCTAGCTTTGGTGACAGTGTTTCTTCAAAAAGGTAGATAGGCAATGGCATCAAAAAATATTTGAGCTGTTGCCAATATCGATCTCTGGTTTCTTCTCACAGAGGACCTAGTGATAACACCAACTGGTATGGCTAAGGTAACAGTCTCTATTGTAGTCCAATATGGTTCATTTCTTTTTATTGCTGTGGTCAACTCTTAAAGATCTGCTTCTTGCTTTATGATCTTTATTGCTAAGTGCTAGTCTTTGATTAAGTATTGCTTAAAGTGCATTTTGACTACTGGGTTTTCATTCATTAATTTTTATGGTAGCCTTCGCTCCGTCCCAATGTGAATTGTCAGTTCTGACTGTGGGTGTGTAACGCTGCAGATCTCTATTTTCCCAACCTGAACTCGGTATTTCACCTCCTCCCCAGCAGCTGCTTGCTCTTGGAATTTATATCGTGTGTTCTGGGGGATTAATGTTCTTTCCTGTGCCTGTGGTAATAGGTGGTATTTAGATGCCCTTTTCCCGGGAAAATTCACTTCCTACTTGCAATGGATGTTGAAATCTGTTTATTTGCATAGAGCCATGATAGTTTTTTGCTTGGCACTGTGGGGAACCATTAATATCCCGTGGCAACAGTGATTCCAGATGAAACTGTTTAATTGCTTATTGACCATTATGGTTTGTGTTACAAAAGCATTTTCAAATATATTATTCATTTTTATCACTGCCTCTGCTACTTAACAGCTATACTACATTGAAAGAATTATCGGGATTTCTCATTTCCAAAATCTATAAAATCATTCAGCCTCTCCAATTTAAAACAAAGCCTGTACACTTTGCTTGTGCTGAAAAGTAACCCACATGCATGAATGAATGCTTAATAAATTCATAGTTTTGATGGTGAAGGTGATCATATTGGAGAAAACCATCATGCATGAACCAGTTTTCCATTTTGTATAGTGGTCTACATTAATGAGCTCATGTACTGCAGGAAATTGAGGCTACCTGTGATCACAGAGAAAAGCCACAGAATTATGGAAGGTGAGAATTGGAAAGGACAGAGATGTTTTTTCAAACGTATAAAACTATGAAACCCTTTCTCTGTGGAAATCCAGTATGTAAACAGATAAGAACTGACCTGTTGTGGCTGAAGTATGTGGTGGGAATGGGGTCCTGGAGACCCATGTTTCCTTTCCCAAATTTATACCCTAAATACATGGTGTACAATTTGAAAACCACTGATGCTCAGTCAACTTTTGTAGATAGAAAATCTTAACCTAAAGAAGGTATGTGAATTCCCCAGGGCCAAGACAGACCCAATATCGTACCCAGGTCTTCTCAGCTGCCTAATTTTGTCCTTTTCTATTATACTATGCAGTCTCTTAGCAATAAGAGAGTGTTTTGTGTAAACAAGAAGAGAATGAACATTTTGTGTTAATTGTTACTCAAAGAAAAATGTGAAAACGTGAAAACAAAATCTTTTAGGATCATTAAATACATATTTTTTTTTGTCCTGGGAAGTTATCTCAGTTACGAAAAAGAAGCAAGCTGGCTTCAGCGAAGTCCCTGTAAAAGCAAGGAGAGGGAGAGCGTTCTGTGCAATCAGCCTCAACCTTTTTGCTCACCCTGAAGTCCTGCTTACGCTGTTCTTCTGATTGTGTGTGACCCGGTGTGAAATTGGAATGGAAATTTGTCAGAACAAGTCGGTGGAGCTTTCCTGCTCAGAAAGAGGTTATCTCAGTTCTTGGGGGAAAGGAAAAAAATAAAATGAAAAATATAAAGCAAAACAACCAACACTCCCAATGTCTCCATATCCAAAACATGAAACCTGAAGCTGTTAATGCATTTTAACAGCTCCTCATCTGGAGAAAATTATATGTATTCTGATTTACACACAAATCAATAGTTGTCTGCTGTGATTGAACTATGCACTAGAGAACTGTACTCTAATTATATTCATGCCAGGCATCAAGGACAAATCCCCTGGGTTTTGAGTAGGTGTGAGACAGGAAAAAATTACCAGCCCAGCCATAGAAGATTAAAAAAAAAAAAAGTACCCACAAAGCTTTTCTTTCAGACCGGTGGGTTTAATTACATAGTCTTCATCTAACAAATAACAGTTCTCAAACCCTTGCTAAAATCATTGCATTTAAAATACATGTGTTTGCGGGGAGAGCAGGAAGGTTGAGGCTAATTGCACAGAACGCTTCCCCACTCCTTGCTTTTGCAGGGACTTTGCTGAAGCCAGCTTGCTTCTGTTTCATGACTGAGATGACTTCCCAGTACAAAATCTTTGTAAAACAGTTTCATTCACATCTCTGTAGATTCTCAGTTGTTTTACTTCTTTCTAATGGGATTAGATTTGTCTCCTGCTTCTTAAAATAAACTATTTTAAACTATTTTAATTTTAATCTGTTTTCTTCCATTGTGACATTTTAAAGTAGAACAATACAGCTTGTGATTCTGAAATTGCAAACCATACCCCTGCCCTGAAATGTTAAATTTCACATTGCAGTTTTCTGGAGAAGTTTTGGAACCACTGATTGAGGGTTGGACCAGGAATTTTTTCTTTACTTTGTCATGTAATACAAAAACAGCTCTGCTTACTCCAACACCTGGCCTACTATGTGCCAGGTGCGGTGACTGATTCTCTGAATACATAGATGAATAAGATATAGTCCAGCTTTTGAGAGGCTCTCGGTTTACTAAGTGATTTGGGCAATAATTAACCATATTAATTATTATTGTGTTCTTTTCACGCCAATAAGCTGTCCCCTCCCTCCTTCTCTGGCAGACACAGAATCCTCATTTTCTCCCTTGCTGTTGCTGGGAATTTCTCTACCATTCTCACTGTTGTCAGCCTCTACCATTGCAGGCACCAAGGACACTTGGGATCCTGTGAAGGGACAGTGAATGTCACCTGGGGTGGAGGCTGGTGTGAAAGGAAAATAGAAACTCAGGACCCCATTCGCTATGCCAAAAGGAAAAAACTAAGCTGAAAGCTGAGTCATGCCAGAAACTGCTTTTCCTTTTGTTCCTAAGCAGATAGCTATAGATAAAAGGTTAAATATCGCCACAGGTAGCTACTCTATGTTCATCTTATCTTGAGATGAATACATAATTGACTACTACCAAACCTGCTCCTTTTCTCTCGCAACATGTGGGTTACCATACCCTCCCTTTTCCCCCTTCAGTTCACTTTTTCCCTTTAAATATGGAAGCCCTTAAAATCATCTTTGGAGAAAGGCACAGACCACGCACTGTTTCTGTGATTCTGTGTTCTTTTCTCCTGGGCATGTCGTCCTTATCCTGGGAAAAATAAACTTCTAAGTTGATTGAGACCTATCTCAGATAGTTTTTGGCTCACAGCAGGCTCCCCACTTGCTCTGTCCAGCAAGTTGAGAGTTGGGACATGCTCACATGTGTGTAAAGTTTTAAGACGTAAGTAGTAAGTACATTTTAACTTAGTTTTCTGAGCTGTGCGTGAAGACCATGGAGAGTATTTTCTATGAAGGTAAAATTTATTTTTTATTTTTTATTTTAGTATTATTGTTATTTCCATAGTTTTGGGGGAACAGGTGGTATTTGGTTACATGGATAAGTTCTTTAGGTGTGATTTCTGAGATTTTGGGGCACCCATCACCCGAACAGTGTACACTGCACCCAATGTGCAGTCTTTTATCTCTCAACCCCCCTCCCACCTATCCCCACAAGACACCAGAGTTTATTATATCATTCTTATGCCTTTGTGTCCTCATAGCTTAGCTCGCACTTATAAGTGAGAACATACAATGTTTGATTTTCCATTCCTGAGTTACTTCACTTAGAATAATGTTCTCCAACTCCATCCAGGTTGCTGCAAATGACATTATTTTGTTCCTTTTTATGGCCGAATAGTATTCCATGGCATATATGTACCACTTTTTCTTTATCCACTTGTTGGTTGATGGGCATTTAGGCTGGTTCCATATTTTTGCAATCATGAATTGTCCTGCTATAAACATGACTGTGTAAGTATCTTTTCCGTATAATGACTCCTTGTCCTCTGGGTAGGTACCCAGGAATGGAATTGCTGGATCAAATGGTAGTTCTACTTTTAGGTTTTTTGAGGAATCTCCATACTGTTTTTCACAGTGGTTGTACTAGTTTACATTCCCACCAGCAGTATAAATGTGTTCCCATTTTATCACATTCCCACCAACATCTATTGTTCTTTGATTTTCAAATTATGGCCATTCTTGAAGGAGTAAGGTGGTATGGTATTGTAGCTTTAATTTGCATTTCCCTGATCATTAGTGATGTTGAGCATGTTTTTTCATCTGTTTGTTGGGCATTTGTATATCTTCTCTTGAGAGTTGTCTGTTCATGTCCATGGCGCACTTTTTTATGGGATTGTTTATTTTTTTTCTTGCTGATTTGAGTTTCTTGTAGATTCTTGATATTAGTCCTTTGTTGGATGCATAGTTTGCAAATATTTCCTCCCGCTCTGTGGGTTGTCTGTTTACTCGGCTGATTATTTCTTTTGCTGTGCAGAAGCTTCTTAGTTTAATTAAGTCTCGTCTATTTATCTTTGTTTTTGTTGCATTTGCTTTTGGGTTCTTGGCCATGAACTCTTTGCTGAGGTCAATGTCTAGAAGAGTTTTTCTGATGTTATCCTCTAGAATTTGTATGGTTTCAGGTCTTAGATTTAAGTCTATGATTCATCTTGGGTTGATTTTTATTTAAGGTGAGGGATGAGGATCCAGTTTCATTCTTTTACATGGAGCTTACCAATTATCCTGGCACCATTTGTTGAATAGGGTGACCTCTCCCTGACTTTATGTTTTTGTTTGCTTTGTGGAAGATCAGTTGGCTGTATGTATATGGCTTTATTTCTGGGTTCTTCATTCTGTTCCATTGGTCTGTGTGCCTGTTTTTATATCAGTATTATGCTGTTTGGGTAACTATAACCTTGTAGTATAACTTAAAGTTAGGTAATGTGATGCTTCCAGATTTATTCTTTTTGCTTTGTCTTGCTGTGGCTATGTGGGCTTTTTTTTGGTTCCATATGAATTTTAGGATTTTTTTTTTTCTATTTCAGTGAAGAATGATGGTGTTATTTTGAGGGGTATTGCACTGAATTTATAGATTGATTTTGGCAGTATGGTCATTTTCACAATATTGATTCTACCCATCCATGAGCATGGGATGTGTTTCCATTTGTTTGTGTTGTCTATGATTTCTTTCAGCAGTGTTTTGTAGTTTTCCTCGTAGAGATCTTTGACCTCTTTGGATAGGTATATTCCTGATGATTTTAATTGTTTTGCAGCTGTTGTAAAAGTGGTTGAGTTCTTGATTTAATTCTCAGCTAGGTCGCTGTTGGTGCACAGCAGTACTATTAATTTTTGTACATTGATTTTGTATTCTGAAACTTAACTGAATTCATTGATCAGATCTAGGAGCTTTTTGAACAAATCTTTAGGGTTTTCTAGGTATACCATTATATCATTGGCAAACAGCAACAGTTTGACTTCCTCTTTACCAATTTGGATGCCTTTTATTTCCTTCACTTGCCTGATTGCTCTGGCTAGGACTATGAGGAAGAAATTTAACAGAAGACTAAAACAGATAGGAGTTTGATTATATGGGTTTAGTCTTCTCAGAATGGGGTTTAGCTTTCATCAGCGTATAAGGCAAAGGTTGAGTCCTAGCTGAACGTGGTTAGAAGCTATTTTGTTTGTCCCACAGAATATGGCAGTGTTGCTATTTATAAATTTGAGTAAGAGCTGGCTGGGTGTGGTAGATCATACCTGTAATCCCAGCACTTTGGGGGGCCGAGGCAAGTAGATCACCTGAGGTTCAGAGTTCAAGATCAGCCTGGCCAACATGGTGAAACCCTGTCTCCAATAATAATACAAAAAAATTAATGGGGCATGGTGGCGCATGCCTGTAATCCCAGCTACTTGGGAGGCTGAGACAGGAGAATCGCTTGATCTTGGGAGGTGGAAGTTGCAGTGAGCTGAGGTCACACCACTGCACTACAGCCTGGGTAATGAGAGCAAAACTCCATCCATCTCAAACAAACAAACAAACAAACAAACAAACAAAAAAACCAAGAAAATTGAGTAAGAAGACAACTTTTTACATTTGAGGAATTTCACATGAAATCTAAAGTCTGGCTTTTCTTGAAAAATCAGAAGATTTGGGTTATGTGCATAACACATGTCAGCTAGTAGCAGTTGTCTGGTAGAAGGACTATGCTGTTTCCAGTTTACTACCAGGGCCTCAGTGATTTGTGTTATTTGAATAACACAAAGACTTTTCAGATTCACCTTTGTAGGCTAGTGGTAGGTTCCATTCTAGTCAATAATCAGTGGAGAAATTGTTGCTCCTGATTTGCTCTGAAATTGTTGAACTGATTTGCTCTGAAAAGTTTCCACTGTCCTCAGGCATGTGTAGTTCTGATTGGGTGCTCATTATTTCTGCATAAAGCTGCTGTGGTTTTTTTCCAGCTGATATAAAGCATCCAGAGCCATTTAGACAGATCACATGTGAGCCAAAGCACCGTCCATCTCCCACCCAACTCCCCTTTGCCACAGTTACTCTTCTATTTTCATGGTCTGAAATGTCCACTAGGAAAATAATAGTATGTTTGGGCTGGACATGGTGTGTCATGCCTGTAATCTCAGTACTTTAGGAGGCTGAGGTAGGATCATTGCTTGAGGCCAGGAGTTCAAGACCAGCCTGAGTAACATAGCAAGACCTCATCTAAAAAAAAAAAAAGAGAGAAAAAGAAAAAAGAAAATTACAAATATAAAAAGAATAGCATGTTTGGCAAGGTGTAAATTTAATAGTAGAAGACATTGTCCCTGGTGTTATGGTGAAGATAGCTGGAAGCTCTTTCATATATATATATTTTTTTGAGAATTAATATTTGTTGAGCCCATACTTGTTGCTAAACCCTGAAGATAGAGTCATGAATTAAAGTGATAAAAATATCTGCCCTTCTGCTTTCTACATTCTAGAAAGGGAGACAGGTGATAAATAGCATTATGTCAGATTACACTAAGTATATAGAGGACTAGGTATAGTGTTGAAGGGGGTAGGAGGATAAGGCAGGAATGAGGAAAGGACATATCAGGAGTGGGGAGTTGCAATTTTATATAAAGTTGCCAGAGAACTTTATTCAAATATCTTTACTCAAATACCCCTTTCTGAGTAAGACTGGAAAAAAAGTGAGGGAAACTTCCATGCAGATATTGCAGGGAAGAAAGTGCCGAGAGCAAAGTACAAAGTCCCAAAGAAGGAGCAGATCTGGTGGTGGGAGGCTAGAAAGTTCACGGGAGTCCTTGTTGTCCACAAAAAGAGTCAATCTCTGTAAAATGTTTGAAGAGATTTATTCCAAGACAATGAGGACCAATGGCCTGTGACACAGCCCCAAGAGATCCCAAGAATACATGCCCAGGGTGGTCAGGCCACGTCTTGGTTTTGTACATTTTAGGGAGACATATAACATCAATCAATACATGTAAGATGTACATTGGGTTGGTACGGAAAGGCAGGACAACTGAAGTGGTGGGGCAGGGAGTGGTTCCGGGTCATAGGGGGATTTGAAGATTTTCTGATTGGCAAATGATTGAAATAATTTTATCTAAAGACCTGAAATTCATAGATGGGAGTATCTCGGTTAAGATAAGGGGTTATAATCCCAAGGCTCTTATTATAACAGATGAAGCCTCCAGGTAGGCTTCAGAGAAAATAAAATTGTAAATGTTTCTTATCAGACTTAGAAAGATGCCAGACTCTTAGCTAATTCTCTCCTGGATCAGGGAAAAGACCTGGAAGGGGAAAGGGATTCTCTACAGAATGTAAATTTTCCCCACAAGAGACGAAGAGCTTTGCAGGGTCGTTTCAAAATATATAAAAGAAACACATTTTAGGGTAAAATACTCTGATTTTTTTCAGGGCCTGCTATCTGTCCTGTGATGCTATACTAGAGTCAGGTCAGAATTTGGTGTCTTATTGCTACAAAAAGTCTTAAGATCTCTGTTTTAATGTTAATAAAATAATGGTCAGTTGTACCTGAATTCCAAAGGGAGGAGGTTATAATGAGGCCTTCAGTTCTCATGGAGGCCTGAACTAGTTTTTCAGATTAACTTTGGAATGCCCATGGCCAAGAGGAGGGGTCCATTCAGATGGTTTGGGGGGCTTAGAATTTTATTTTTGTTTTACATTGTCATCACGGTCTGGATTTCTGCTTTTGTTCCAAGTAGCTGAGCAGCCTTGGTGGGTGGGGGCAGCGGAAGAGGACATCTTCTAATGTAGGCTGCTCAGCAGGCTCACTATGGCGGCTGTGCTGAGAATAGACTGAAGCAGCGGGAGTGGGAAGAGGGAGGGCAGTCATCAGGGGCTGCAGTGATTCAGGTGAGGGACAGCAGCCAGTAGGACTAAGCTGGCAGCACATTTGGAGTATATTTAGACAGCTGGAGTATATTTAGACAGCAGAGCTGATGGGCTTTGTTAGTGGGCTGAATGTGAAGTGTGAGACGAAGAAAGGAGTCAAGGATGACCCAAGGTTTTGACCCAAACAGTTGAAAGAATGGAGTCGCCATTAACTGAGTTGGGGAAGACTGCAGGAGGAGCAGGTTGGGAAGGGGTGAATATCAGGAAAGTTAGTTTTTTTTTTGTTTGTTTTTTTGATAAATTTGAGATACTTCTTTTTATTATTATTATTATTTTTTTCTGTCCTCACAATCTGTTCCCATGAAATGCTTATTAGATATTCAAGAGGATGTTGAGAAGGCAGTACATCCTGGTTACTTCAATTAAGGTACTTTGCCTGTATAAATGTACTGTAGAAATTCTAAATAATAATTAAGTATAACCTTATTCTCATGCAATTAGGGAAAGATATGGTAAAAAAAAAAAAAGATATTTTCAACATTCAGAAAACTTGCAAGGGGGGCAATGTTAATAACTTTCAATTTAACACTAGATTCTTCTATTATTAATGAAAAATTTAAAAATCATCATAAAAACTAAATAGTCATTAGAAATCACCTTGGGCTGGGAGAATAATTTTTTACTTCAATAGACTTTAAATAAATATTGAATGCTGATAATAGAGACATACAGAAAGTCAGTGGGAAATGTGCATGACTCACAAAGTAAGCAGGGAGGGCTTTTTAATCAAATTAAGTCCTTTTACAATAAAAGTTCTTTGCATGTTCCTATGATTTTTTGAAATGAAAGGGTTTCTTAGAAATAACCTCATTAAGCTGTAGTGAGACTAGCCAGGACACATAATATTATTTCTAATTTATAGATCTGGCTGGGGAGGAAGAGACGATTCACAATAGAGTTGCTATGTTTCTGGCGACTCAATGGCTAAACAAGGTTTAGAAACTGCATTTTTTCATTTCAGATAAGTTACTTTCTAGCTTAACTAAATTGTTTTCTTTCTTTTCTCTTCTGTAACAAACAGAAAAATGCCTTGTTTTGTTTCTTTTAATGTCTCCTACCCTTTTAGCTATAAAGGGTCATATACAAGAGAGTTTCACATTAAAGGAAAGGTTTGAGCTCTGTTTGAGTATAACTTAGTTTTCATTCTCTAAGTTTCAAATTGTGGACAGACTTATGCATTCTCCCCTCAAAATGTGTGTGAAGGACAGTTCCTTCCTCTAAAGATTCAAATAGCAGGCTGGGCACAGTGGCTCACGCCTGTAATCCCAGCACTTCGGGAGGCCGAGGCGGGTAGATCACCTAAGGTCAAGAGTTCGAGACCAGCCTGGCCAACATAGTGAAACCCTGGGTCTCTACTAAAAATACAAAAATTAGCCGGGCATGATGGCGCACGTCTGCCGTCCCAGCTACTCAGGAGGCTGAGGCAGGAGAATCGCTTGAATCCAGGAGACGGAGGTTGCAGTGAGCCGAGTTCGCGCCTTTGCACTCCAGCCTAGGCGACAGAGTGAAACTCTATGTCAAAAAAAAAAAAAAAAAAAAAAAGATTCAAATAGCTAAAGTGAGTCTATTCCTGTTGTCAATTTATGGCAAGAATATCATACTATTTTTAATACTGATATAATATAAAATGTGGCCAGAGGTGTAATTAGTTTGTGTCCAATTTTTGGTATTATGTATATCTGAATGCAAGAGATTAATTGTTAACAACAATGAATGTTATAACGAATGGGCACAAACATTCATTGTTGACTGAATCTCTTGTTAAACAGAAAACTCCAGTCGGAGAGGCAATGGCCTTTGATAGAGGTAAGGCCAATGTGTTCTAAAAATATATCAAAATTCTTTGGTTCCATGGTGGAAAATGTGCCTGTAAATAACCCCTGTGCCACATCCTTCTATTTACATGATCCCAGAGACAAAAACAAAACAAACAAACAAACAAAAAACCAACAAAAAAAACCCACCTTCTTTGCTTGCCCTAGTTAGAACAATCAAAGGGAGGGCAAGGACTCTTATTGGCTAAGTTTGTGTCACATGCCCACTTCTTGGACCAATCACTATCACAAGGGCCACGGGATTCTGTGATTCATTGGATCTAGCTACTGTGGCTGGAGGGCAGCAACTGTAATTAAAGACACTGCAGACTCACACAGAGCAGGTAGTATGAGAAGAGCCGTTTCTCAAATGAAAGAGGAGTGAGGCTGTTAAGGGAAGGGAGGCTGAGAAGGCCATAGTAATTGATGTTTGCTAACAAGTGACCAGAGTCAGTGCGCCTAGAGGGGGAGTCAGAGATGGTTTCCCGAAGGAGGTGTTACTCAAACTGAAGAGTTTTTTTTTTCTTTTTTTTTCTTTTGTTTTGAGATGGAGTCTCACTCTGTTGCCCAGGCTGGAGTGCAGTGGTGCAATCTTGGCTCACTGCAACCTCTGCCTCCAGGGTTCAAGCGATTCTCCTGCCTCAGTCTCCCTAGTAGCTGGGACTACAGGCGTGCACCACGACGCCCGGCTAAGTTTTTGCAGTTTTAATAGAGATGGGGTTCCACCATGTTGGCCAGGCTGATTTTGAACTCCTGATCTCAAGTGATCCACCCACCTCGGCCTCCTAAAGTGCTAGGATTGCAGGCGTGAGCCACCGTGCCTGGCCAAACTGAGGAGTTTTAAAAATATGTGCTAAGTATTGAGGAAAGAGTAGGCATTCTCCAGGTGTTTGTGTGTATATTCGTATGCAGACACAGAAGAGGCTAGTGTGGACCAGGCAAAGGGAACAGCGTATGTAAAAATATAAAGGTGGGCGAAAAGAAAGTGCCTTTTTAGAGAACTAAGGGATTTGGTATGGCTGGAGCAGAAAGTAAGATTATCAGGTAGCAAGAAATGGAGAGCTTTGATATCTTGGGATGGGAAATCACCTATTGAATTTAAATCAGTGAATATTTATGGAATGGAGTACTTCTCAGTGCCAGTGCTCTTCTATGCATTCACATGTATTAGCTCATTTAATCCTCACACCAACTCTATGGAATAAGGAAGGGTGAGTTAAAAATATTTACCAACTGGCGTGGACTGGTCCTCATTGGCAGCCATCCTAGCAGGATGGATGCCAGCTGTGAAGCACTGCTACCCACCACTGCCACTGTGCGTATCGGCAACTGCTGGCCCTGGATGTGGGCACTCTCATGATTCTTGTTTTGCAAATGAGAAAGCTAAAGCACAGGCTTGTTAACTTGACCAAGCATGCATGGTCTAATAGAAGAACTGGGCTTCAAACCAAAGGCATCTGGCTCCAGACCACATGTCTGCAAGGAGTGAATATCAAATTCATTTGTTAGAAAAAGAACTTGAGAGAGTGTAAGTCTCAGGGAGACAGGGACTGTGTCTGTGTTTGTTTTTCATTATATCCCAGCACTGTTCCTGACACATAGTAGACACCCAACAATATTTATTGAATATTATTTACTTATGATAGAAAGCTCACTGCGAGAAAGAAAGTTCTGAGAAGGGTGGCTGGGTGCTGTGGCTCATGCCTGTAATCCCAGCACTTTGGGAGGCTGAGGCAGGTGGATCACCAGAGGTCGGGAGTTCGAGACCAGCCTGACCAACATGGAGAAACCCTATCTCTACTAAAAATACAAAATTAGCCGGGTATGGTGGTAGGCTGTAATCCCACCTACTTGGGAGGCTGAGGCAGGAGAATCGCTTGAACTGGGGAGGTGGAGGTTGCGGAGAGCCGAGATCGCACCATTGCACTCCAGCCTGGGCAACAACAGTGAAACTCCATCTCAAAAAAAATAATAATAATAATAATAAAAGTTCTGAGAAGGGCAAATAAGGCTAAGGCATTAGCCCAGATGAGAAAATAATAAAGGCTTGAAGTAAAGAAACAATATCACCTGTATACCAATTGGAAGATATAAAAGGGGTATTAATATTGCAGAATTTAGTTACTGGATGTGGGAGTGAGCCCCAGGTTTCTATTTTGAACAACCAGGTGGGTGATATTGCCATTCACTGAGATAGGAAATACAAAAATAATAGATTGTTAATGGTGGTTAAGGTGAAGGTGCTAAGAGCTCCTTTTTCAGATGTGGAGTTTGAGTGTTGATAACTGCCTAGGAGGCAGTTGTATGTGGAATTCAGAGAGAGACCAGCACTGGTGATGTAGATCAGTAAAAAGTTAGGATATGGTTGAAGGTTTAAAGGCATAGGGGTGGATAAGATCATCCAAAAAGGGTAGGCAATTGACCCTTGAACAACATGGGTTTGAACTGCCGGTTCACTTACACGTGAATTTTTTACATGTAAGTAAAAAATAGAAAATACAGCATTCAAGGGATGTGAAACCCACTTTTCCTATTCGAGGGTTCCTGGGCCTACATTTCCTATTCGAGGGTTCCTGCAGGGCCAACTGTGGGACTTAAGTAGGTGCAGATTCTGGTACAGGATGGGGAGTGGGTGGCCATGGGGTGGTGGCTGGGAGGAGGCATGAGGAGGCTGGTTCTCAAACTAATTCCCCACATATCCACTGTGTAGACAGAAGGGGCTGGAGGATGGACCCTTGGGGCCAGTGAAAGAAGAAGAATCCCAAACAGAGAATGAGAATGAATGTTTAGTGATAGAAGAGGAGAAACCAGAGAGTGTGTTGTCAGTGAAGCTGAAATTTGGAGGGGCATCAGCATGTGTGGTTTTCTGATTTCCTCCAACAGCACTGAGCACTCTGGATCTAAATGTGGAAAAAGTGGACAGGCAGTGGGATTTATTCAGAGTTTGGGATTTTCTGGGCAGAAGTGGCTGACTATAGGCAAGGGAGTTGCAAATATTAAGAGACACTGAGTGTTGGATCTGAGGCCAAGGCAGGTAGGGCAGGATGTGAGTACAGGAGGAGTTTAAGTTGGTCAAAGATGGGAGGTCAAAGGGAGGGTGTGGTGGATTTAAAGGGCCCAAGGATCTGAAGGGATAGGAAGTTGTGGTCAGAGTTGGGTAGAGGGGTGCTAAATTTCGGATCCAGGTGGTAACAAGGTCCAAAGGTGTGGTCGTGGGTCATGGGTGTGAGGGGCTGAAGTGCAAGGGAAGTGTATTAGGGGTATCCAGAGAAACAGAACCAATAGGGTATGTGTGTGTGTGTGTGTGTGTGTGTGTATCTCTGGACAGAGAGAGAGAGACCCAGAGAGAGAGAGAGAGAGAGAGAGAAATGGAAATTGGTTGTCTGATTATAAGGAATTGGCTTATGCATGTATAGAGGTAGGAAACTCCCAAGATCTGTAGCATCAGTCAGCAAGTTGGAGACCCAGGAGAGCTGATGGTGTAGTTCAACTCTGAAGACCAGCAGCCTTGAGACCCAGGAAGAGCCAATATTTCAGTTTGAGTCTGAAAGCAGGAGACTTCTCTTTTACTAGGAGGAAAGTTTGCCTTTTTGCTCAATTCAAGCCTTCAGAGGATTGGATGAGGCCAACCCACATTAGGGAGGGCAAACTGCTTTACTCAGTCAACTGGTTTAAATGTTAGTTTCATCTAAAAATACTCTAACTGAAATACCCAGAATAATCGTTGATCAAATATCTGGGCACCTTGAGACTCAGTCAAGTTGACAGATAAAAGTAACCATGCCTGGAAATAACTTGTCTGCTCCAGAGTTTCTGTACTTGCTTTGGTCTTTTTGTCCTTGGCTTTCTAGATCCAGGTTCCCACTTTAGCTCCTGCCTTTGTCTATGGACTGCAGAAACCTAGTCTACCCATTAGAATTGTACTGGGAAGCTTCTGTTAAGATTGAAGTTGAGACATGGGAGTGGAGTCTGAGTTGTGACCCAACTCTATGAGGAATGCTTATAGGTCTGCTATTACAAGGGACATCTAGAAGCATTGCTACTTGTAATTGTTTTGTCTGTGCCCAATACACAATTCCCATAGGAAAATCAGGGCTACACTATTTCCTCAGAGCAGTTAAGGACCAAAGAAAAAATTGCAGGTACATTACTTTGTGTCACCTGTGATATTTTATAACAGATATATATATATATATATAACAAATATATATATATTTATATATGGATGAAAAAATGTTTATATATAAAAGAAAACAAACATGAATGAAAACATATGGTTTATATATATGAATGAAAACATGTATATGGTTTATATATATGAATGTCATGGTTCCTGGCTTATAGCTTTCCTCAGTCCTTTTATAGTCCTTCGTTATAATGATGGGGCACTTTAGGTCTCAGGAGCGGGCCCCAGGAAACAGAATCTCTCTCTGACCTTCTCCTTCCACCTGCCCAAGGCAGGACTCAAATCTACTTGTGGATCATAAGAACTTCCATTCCAGTGAGGGTCCTGACTCATACCCTAGAGAAAGGAAGGCTGCACAAAGAGGCCAAGAAGAATCTGAACAGATGGGCCTTGCTGGGTTTAGATCATATCTTTTTTGTCCATTCACATTTCTATATGGTTTCTATGCTTCAGTCATACCTATCCAGTGGAATCTGCATAAAAGGCCCTGGAGGACTGGATTTGGGGAGCTTCCAGAGAGCTGAACACGAGGAGGTTCCTAGAGGGCAGTGCACCTTAGGGAGCTCTGTGCCCCTTCCTCCATACCTCACCTGCTTTGTCTCTTCATCTGTATCTTTTGTGATATCCTCTATAGTAAACCAGTAAACATGTTTCCCTGAATTCTATGAGCCACCCCATGAAATTAATTGAACCCAAAGAGGTGGGTCATGGAAACCCTAACATAAAGCTGGTCAAAGTTCTGAATACCTGGGCTTGTGGCTGGTGGCTGAAGTAGGGGCCAGTTTTCATGACTGAGCCCTCTACTTGTGGGATCTGACGCTGTCTGCAGGCAGATAAAGCTGGAATCGAATTGGAGGACACCCAGCTGGCGTCTGCTGCAGAATGGATTCCTTGTTTGCTAGTGGGGAGAAATCTTCACATGTTTTGGGGTCACAGAAGTCTTCTGTGTTGATTGTTGTGGTGTTGATGTGAGAGCAGAGGAAAAACATGGTTTGAGTTCCTGAACACCACCCCTTGGGTAAGCCTGATGGAACAGATAACAGATGCTATTGGCTATATCTACGTGCACACTGAATTACCCTCCTGAAGGCTGGGGGCTGTTAAACACATTTCACCTGCTGAAGGCTACCCGAAGGATAGGTTATGATTAGGCCTCTTGCTTTGTGAGCAGAGCAGTGTTATTGGAAATAATGGGAATTCTATTTAGCTGGAGGCTTTGGATTAGCAGGTGAATCATGGGTAAAAGATCTGTCTTTATTTAGTGATTCTCATGATTTCAAAATGTGTTAAGATTAGTAAGTAAGATACCTATTTCCAGGAGCTAATAATATTTTTAAAAGGTTCCCTATTCTGAGCCTCCAGTGATTTGTTTTATAGATGTGACCCTTAAGAGAAAGTTTAAAAAATTGGACAATATTTTTTTTGGGGGGGGGGACACATAGTATTCTGGATCTGGACCCAGTTTTCTTTCCTCTTTTTGATTCAAATTGGTTGCATTCCCAACCACACCTACCACTTTGGGACCATCTCCTTTCCTGTCTGAACTGCATAGAAGTGGAAATCCTACTTGTATGTCAGACTCCCTTAACCCCAAAAGAACTTTTAAAGGTGTTCACTGATTTTTCTCTGCTTCTTGACTCAGATGTTAAATGATTGGCTTCGATTTTTACCTTTTTATCTCTCTGGGATTAAATCCTGGCCCCTCTTTTCTATAGTGTGTTATCTTGGGGAAGTTATTTGACTTCTGTGTATGTCAGCTTTCGTATTTATAAAATGGTGATAATAATAGTCTTTACCTCTTGGGTTAGTGTAGAGATTTAAAATATATATTCTGTATTAGTCAGAGATCTCCAGAGAAAGAGAACCAATAGGATATATATATAGATATAAGAGGGAATTTATTAAGGGAATGGGATCATGTGATTATAGAGGCTGAGAAATCCTGATATGCTGTCTGCAAGCTGGAGAACCAGAGAAGCTGGTAATGTAATTCTGTCTGAGTCCAAAGGCCTGGGAACAGGGCAGCCAACGATGTAACTCTCAGTCCAAGGCTGAAGGCCTGAGAACCTGGAGTTCTGATGTCTGAGGACAGGTCACAATGGCTATCCCCAACCCAGAAGAGAATGAATTCACTCTCCCTCTGGCTTTTTATCCAGAGGATGTAGGTGGTCATCATCCAGTCGGTTGAAAGCCCGGATGGAGGTCTACTGATTACTGTCCACTGATTCAAATGCTTATCTCTTCCAGAAGCACCCTGACAGACACACCCGGGAATAATATTTTGCTAGCTACCTGGATATTCCCCACCCAGTCCAGTGGACACCTAAAATTAACTGTCCTATATTCCGTATTGTTAGTGCAATGTTTGAGGAACAGCAAAATGTTCAATAGACGTTAGCTCTAATTTTTATTTTGTTATCCTATGCCTCAAATTCTTTCAGGTTGTCTTTATAAGTATACAACTGATTCATGTTTATTGACTCACTAACAATAGAGTATTTACCTAACTGTGAATCATGTTTTATTTCCTATAGGTGGCTATTTTATATTTGAAAGTGGAAACGGGAAAATCTTGCTTTATGTAGTCGGCCTGAGTAATGTGACTTCAATTGAGTGCATGCATTTACGGGGGATAAGGTGATAGAAGGAATATTTGGACTATAAAGCTCAATTCCCAAATCCTGTTTCTCAGCCTTCAATGGTGCAGGAAATCAGTCACTGCATTTCTGATACTGATGACCTCTTTGGTCCTGACTCATCTGAGATGATGCCATACGGAAACCATGGCTCTGACAAATGGACATGTAATTTGTTTCTTGGACTTAGTAGTGTACAAAATTGGGATATTCTGAGCACTAATATCCCTAACAAGGACAATTCCTGGTTGCAAATTATTTAGTCTACATACAATTTGGGAACTTGGGAATGTTTAGATATTCAGTTGTTTCACAAGCCAGACTATTCACGTTCAGAGAATTTCTGCTGAATCCTCTGATTTGGTTCAACTTATATACAAGCGTAGGCAATTCTTTTGTGGAAGGTACTGAACAACAAGGCAATGAATCATATGGCTTGGTGAACTCTGTCTTAGGTTATGCAGTCATTCATCAAACATTCACTATACAACTACTGTGTGTCAGCCCTTGGACTCAGTACTGAGGACACACACAAATGAATGTGCTACCCTGTCTGTTCTCTGGGGCCTCAAGGGTGGATAGTACCTTTGTAGGAAATATTCTGTGGAAAAGCAGGGAATGATTATCCACCCATCCATCCATTCTTCAATTCAACAAATATTTATGAAACATTTATGTGAGCCAGGCATCAAGTTAGGTATAGGTGATTCAGCAATAGACAATACAGATGCTCCCTGTCCTAGACCTGTTGTAACTCATGGTAGAGATAAACAATTAAATAATTAAACATAAATTTATAGTACTTTGGGATAAATGCAAGATAAGGGAGCCATTTATAGTACATTGTGATATAGGGAATATCACATATCACATTTAGCCTAAATTAAAGGCTAAATGCTCAATTTAGAAGTGATTTCTCTCTGTGTCTCACCTGAGAAAAGATCTGAAACTTTGAGCAGAACAGTTTCATTTGAAAGCAGTCATATGAGAGTATTGTATCTTTAGAGGTTTCTTTGGTTAATAGGCTTGTACAAAAGCAATTAGGAGTAAAGATTGAAACAATACTAGAAATACAGTTGATGACTTAAATAGAAGAAAACCTGTGTATTAGGCATTGGGCTTTGAGTCATTGTAGACATAAAAAACTCAAAGTTCTTTGCAATGAGCATGTTAGCACTGACAACAGGAAAGAGCCAAAAAAGACCTTCATGGATGAAAACTATAAAAGAAGATGCAGATTTGGACTCAGATAAGGACAGAGTTTCTCTCCCAAGCGGTCCTGGCTAAGGGCTTCGCCAATGTTCTAGAGAGGAGGGCATTTAAACCTGTGATTATTTATATTTTACCATACATTATTTTTGCTTACAATAACAATAAGTAAGGTATATGGATTCGATTCATTTATTATAGGAGGTTGTATTTCCTTATATATTGTCTCATTTTTCTCATCAGGTCCTGTGTTGAAAAAAAGTTTTCTCTTACTGTTGGGAAGTACCTGAATCAAATAGAACAAACCAACACTACTGTCCTAGTACCCTAAGCAGGTAGCTGGGTAAAAAGCTCTCACTAATTTTTGGTACAAGGCCCCGAACACAGAGTGTCTACAAAGTCAGAAGTTCTCAGGTCTACTTGTATGTCAGAAACACCCAAGGATCTTTAAAAAATAGAGATAACCAGACCCATCCTGCAAAACTGTGATATAATAGGTCTGGGGGAAATAACTGGGAATATATTTTTAAAAAAACTTCTTGGCTGGGTGCAGTGGCTCACGCCTGTAATCCCAGCACTTTGGGAGGCCGAGGTGGGCGGATCACAAGGTCAGGAGTTTGAGACCAGCCTGGCCAATATGGTGAAACCCCATCTCTGCTAAAAGTACAAAAATTAGCCGGGCAGGGTGATGGGCACCTGTAGTCCCAGCTACTAGGGAGGCTGAGGCAGGAGAATCTCTTGAACTCAGGAGGCAGAGGTTGCAGTGAGCTGAGATTATATCACTGCACTCCAGCCTGGGTGACAGAGCGAGACTCCCTCTCAAACAACAACAACAACAACAACAACAACAACAACAACAAAAACGACAAAAAAAGACTTCTCAGGTGATTCTGATGTACCTAGTCCGCATGGATTGCTGTTTCAGAACCTCTGTACTAGGTTAACAGTATGATTTTTATGTATTCCCACTTTTAGATGAGCTACTCATATTAAAACTGAAAAAAATAATTTTTATCAATGGCAATTAAATTTTTTTTTTTTTTTTTTTTTTTTTTTTTTTTTGAGACAGAGTCCCTTGCTGTGTTGCCCAGGCTGGAGTGCAGTGGTGCAATCTTGGGTCACTGCAACCTCTGCCTCCTAGGTTCAAGTGATTCTCGTGCCTCAGCATCCTGACTAGTTGGGACTACAGGCATGCACCACCACGCCTGGTTAATTTTTGTAGTTTTGGTAGAGATGGGGTTTCACCATATTGGCCAGGGTGTTCTCGAATGCCTGACCTTGTGATCCACCTGCCTTGGCCTCCCAAAGTGCTAGGATTACAGGTATGAGCCACTGCATCCAGCCAAAAAAATTCTTAGTCCCTTTCTTTGTCCCACCCTCTTTTTATTCATCTCTTCCATGTTTTTCACAGAATTCTAAAATACATTGTGATTACCTTATCCAAACTCTGTTTTGAGATAAGAGGGGATAGCTACCATTTACCATTTAGAGAAATCATTTTATTTATTTATTTATTTATGTTTTTGAGACGAGTCTCGCTCTGTCACCCAGGCTGGAGTTTGGTGGTTGCTCGCAGCAACCTCTGCCTCCCTGGTTCAAGCAACTCTCCTGCCTCAGCCTCCCTAGTAGCTGGGATTACAGGCATGTGCCACCATGCCCAGCTAATTTTTTTTTTTTTACATTTTTAGTAGAGATGGGGTTTCTACATGTTGGCCAGTCTGGTCTCGAACCCCTCAGGTGATTTGTGTGCCTCTGCCTCCCAAAGTGCTAGGATTACAGGTGTGAGCCACCGCCACTGGCCAATCATGCACCTATTTAGCCCAATAAATTTTCCTGGAAGAGTCTTGGTATGAGCTAACAATTCACAAATAGGACTGCTTTACAATGAACTGCATGGCTGCAAGCACATAGCAGTTGATAATCTGCTGAGATCCACACATTGCCCAGCTGGCTTTTTCAGACCCTGCCTTCTTGCCTTTGGTATGCTGTTTCGGGGTGTTATGCCCCGACCCATGACTCATGACTTGGCTTTTTGACCAGGCAACCTTCTCACTGTGGTTCCTTGGCTTGGCATTTGGTTGTGGCTTTCCTTCTAGGGCAGGGCACTCATCTAGGCCACACTCTGCCAACTTGGATTTAGCCTATCAGCCTCTTTGTCCCTTTCCTGGCTTCCTCATACTTCAGTTCCCTCCCTAGGCAGATGGCCTTGTGGAGTCACAGTACCCAACAAACTCTTTTCCAGCATTTGATCGGCTTGATAGCCAAACAATTTCTCTTTATTTTCAGCTGAGATCTCATACAGATCCGCTGAGATTACATTTGTCCTAATGTAAACCATTATCGCCATCTCTGGTCCAATATCCTCATGGGGTCAGTTTTCCATTCCTTTAATCTTTTCTTTCACTCATCTCTTTTACGCTGTTTTATTAATTGAATTAATAAGTATAAACCAAGAAACGACAGGCTGAACAGCTGTCCGCAGCCGGAGAGGGCGGGGATGCGGGCCGGATGGACACAGAGGAGGCCAGGCCGGCGAAGAGGCCCGTCTTCCCACCCCTCTGTGGGGACGGGCTCCTGAGTGGGAAAGAACAAACAAGGAAAATTCCAGTCCCAGCTAACAGATACACACTATTGAAAGAAAACTGGATGAAGATACTTACTCCTATTGTGGAACACTTGGGACTTCAGATACGCTTTAACTTGAAATCAAGGAATGTAGAAATCAGGACTTGTAAAGAAACCAAGGATGTTAGTGCTCTGACAACAGCAGCTGATTTTGTGAAAGCTTTTATTCTAGGCTTTCAGGTGGAGGATGCACTTGCCCTCATCAGGTTAGATGACCTCTTCCTAGAGTCTTTTGAAATTACAGATGTTAAACCCCTAAAGGGAGACCATTTATCCAGGGCAATAGGAAGAATTGCTGGCAAAGGAGGAAAAACCAAATTCACCATAGAGAATGTGACACAGACGCGGATAGTTTGGCATGATGTTGAAGTTCACATCCTTGGCTCCTTCCAAAACATCAAGATGGCAAGAACTGCCATTTGCAAACTAATCTTGGGAAATCCTGCTTCCCAGGTTTATGGCAATATTCGAGCTGTGGCTAGCAGATCAGCAGATTGATTCTGATTTCAAGTCAGAGACTTTTTATCTTGCCTTTGGACTCTGGAGAAAAATACTTTATGAGTGGTCAGTCACAAGAAACCATCTGAAGAATTTCAGTCATTTGAAGCCTCCGTCCCTTCTTCCATTCTCAGCCAGAAGCATAAACAGAAAAGAAAGATTTAAGAGTATTCACACTCAACAGGTTTTAGAATAATTTAAATATCAAAAATTGATTCTATTATACTTACACATTAGGTATAATTTATTGTTTATCTGAAATCACATGTAGCAGATTGCATAGTCTGTAATCCTCTCAGAGGGAAACTTCTTTAAACAAGAAGTTAAAACAGCTCTATATGAATAAGTTTAAACAACTCTATATGAATTTATACTTTTATATTTATAAATTTATAACTTCATAAAAATTTATAAACATTTCTTCTTTATAATTGTAATTTAATAGATTATCTCAGAAAAACCTCTCTGAATGATAACCCTTCCTTACTACTGGGTGATGTGTAAATATTTTTTGGGGGACAGGGTCTCACTTTGTCACCCAGGCTGGAGTGCAGTGGTGTGATCTCAGCTCACTGCAGCCTCTACCTCCTGGGTTCAAGTGATCCTCCTGCCTCAGCCTCCCTAGTAGGTGAGACTACAGGTGTCCACCACCATGCCTGGCTAATTTTTTGTATTTTTTGTAGAGATGGGGTTTCACCATGTTGACCAGGTTGGTCTCGAACTCCTGACCTCAAGTGATCTATCCACCTTGGCCTCCCAGAGTGCTGGGATTACAGGCATAAGCCACTGTGCCTGGCCTTGATGTGTGAGTATTTGAGAGGTCATAAGCAGTGGTTTTGGCTATACTGTACTACACCATATACATCAGTAAGAGCTCATCTTGGAACCTGTTTTGCAGTTTTAAAAATTAAAGACCTACATCACACACACACACACACACACACACACACACACACACACACACACACACACAAAGAGACATTGGAAAGGCCCCTTAAGCTCTCAGAGCCCAAGTTTCCTCATTGGCTCAGTGGAGATAATTACACCTAACAGGATTAGCATGCAATGTCAAAGTGCTTAGAAAATTTCATTTGCTCAATAAATGTTCATTTTCTTTTCTACCTGGAATGCTCAGAGTTCTGTTTAATCAAATATTCTCATAATATAAAGTTAGCAATAAATTATGTTTATCATTAAAAATGAACCTAATACCATGCAGGCATAAAGGAACTTTCCGGATGATAGAAATAGTCTATATCTTGATCTGGATGGTGGTAACATGGGTGTTTACGTATGTAAATATTCAAGCTGTGTACTTAATAGTTATATATCTTACTGTGTGTAAGTTATTCTTCACCTAAGAAAAGTACTTTGAACATAAAAGTCTTCTAAAATTGATTTATATAATTTTTTAAGGGTGAAGGGGGCTCATGGAAATCTATTGCTAATCAGTTGCCCTACTTTTAGTAGGGCACAAATACCATTTATTAGAGTGTTACTGATTAAAATGTTAGCTAATCTTGATATTATGATTCATACTACTATATATAGATATGTGTGTGTGTGTGTGTACATATGTATGTATATGTGTATGTAAATGTTTACAGAATGATGGGTCCGGCTGTGTTCTGTGTGCAGTGAGGAGAAATGACACTCACTCCAGGTCTAAATCAGTTGCATTTTGTATTCCCCATAGAATACATGGCAAAACTGTGCTTTTTTTCAGTTTTGCTATTTGGCTTTCCAGGGAGCCTCAGCTAACCAAACTTTTGTGATAGCGTATTTATTATCTAATATTTGAATTTGAGGAAAGGAGCCAAAGTCCGTACTCCATAGAGCAACGGCCTCATCAGTGATTTTAGAAAATGGATTTGGAAAAAGGTTTTGGGCACTGGGCGTACACAGAACTCACTCACAGACCCGTGGTGATATCATTTAGCACAAAGCAATTGGCTTGAAAAAGAGAAAAACACTGGGATTTTGAAACTAATTTTTATATCATGCCATTTATTACAGTCTGTCTCTCTTTTTCTGGCATCCTGGGTTTAAGGAAATAATGTTATCATCTATTTCCAGAAATGGTTTGGATAACAACTTCTTGGAAACCCTTCACACACATTTGTATTTTGGTATGTCTCCATTATTTCCCATTCAGACATACTGGCCACAGGGGCACTGGGAGGCTCTCAGGTTCTGGAATACACCAGCGCCCTACTTTCACATGCCCAGGACACGTGTAGGATCATCTAAGAAGAGCAGCGGGTAGTCAGAATGTGGAGGGGAATCTCTGGCCCAACTGTGGGAAAACATAACTATTACCACCACCGCCACCACCACCACCACCACCACCACTACTACCACCACCACCACCACCACTACTACCACCACTACCACCACCACCACCACTGCTACCACCACCACCACCACCTCATGGGGAGAGGAGATTCAAGGGAGTGCCCAGGAACATTTCATGAGATACAATGTCCAAGTCCCTGGCTGGTGTTAGCAGGTTATCTCAGAATGGTAGCTGGGCAGTAAGTCCAGAGAGCAAACATATTTCTTGGAGATACCTTCAGGTGAATGGTCGCTCCCCTAGAGCAAAACATATCTCTCAGTAGCATATTTTCTTGGAGATACTTTCAGGAGAGTGGCTGTTCCCCCAGAGCAAAACATACCTCTTGGTTTCGTATTTTCTTGGAGACACCTTCAGGAGAGTCACTCTCCTGAAGGTGTCTCCAAGAAAATATAATACCAAGAGATATGTTTCAGCCTATTGAAAGGAGACTGATTGTTCCTTATGGTAGAAAGGTTGCCAATGACTTAGTGATTACTGAAAATTTAAGAAAGGGGGAAAAAGATAAGAAAAACAAAAAAGTTTATAAGAAAAGAAATACGGTAACAGAAAACTATATGATGCAGCTGTGAATAAATGTCATATGATCATAATAATGTAATACTGAATACTGACTTAAAACATTATTTTAGGAGGTTGAATGAAAAGCCGAGTTGTATGCTTGTGTATGTGTGTGTGTTGAATGATAAGAAAGCAAAGTCCTCATTTTTCATAATGGACAGTCAATACCTAACATCTAAATGGAAAAATCAAGAACTAGCAGTATAAGCATAATATTGAGAAATATGGAGTCAAGAAAGAGTTATAAGTATTGGAAGTAATTGCCCTCAGGATATAAGTATAGAATGTAACTGCAATCATTGAAATTAAGTTAAAAATTAACTCAAATTTTTCTTGTCATTTCAGCTAATTCAGTCATTAAAATTAAAGCCGTTCCTCAAGAAATTAGAGTAAGCAGAAAAGTGCTTTTAGTGGGTTAGGAAGCCAGCAGGTAGGAATTTTCAATGAGAGTGGAAAATAGAGCCCAGGGTTCTTTTACCAATAATTAAAACTGTTGGTGCATAGGATTCTCACAAGGGACTCTGGTAAGAACAGGAAGGGCTGGAAAGAGACTTCAGCTGTACGTTCCTTTCCTTCCGGAGGCTGTTGAAACTTTGAATCTGCAAAAAAGTACTTGGCCAGCTTGAGAATATTAGCCAGGGTGCAAAATAGTGGCCAAAATATTCCGTCTGTAGTTTTGGTTCATCAGCTGCTTCCATTAAAGTATAGCCATGCCTTCCCCCTTATAGAGTTTTCAGTAGTGGATTATAACTACCTCCACACATTTTCCTAACTTCCAGATTGCTGTAGTGATATCCCTGACTATGCCTTCGGGCAATGTAGATTCATTCTTGCTCTATTCTATGACTTCCTTTTATTACAGGGCTAGTAGCCTGGGAACTACATTTTCAGAATTCTTTGGCAATAGTGGTCCCACGTAGATTCTGTCACTAGAAGGCACTTGTGAGAGAGCTGGACCCAGAAGAGGAGCAGAATGATACACATTTTTTTCCTCCAGCAGCAGAGGGTAGATGTAAAGGCTTTACGGGATGTGAGGTTTTGTAGCAATCTATAGGTAATCCCCTGGAAATCATTTGCTGTGGTGTGGCAGGCAGCTGGAATCACTGGTGGTAGTGATTTGTGATTCATTCAGCTTCTTGATTCTCGGAAAGCAGTGGCAAACTTGAGTGCTAGTGATGGTTTCCCCTAAACCTTAGATTCATAAAGACCTGGGTTTGAATCTTGACTCTTATATTAGCTATGCAACTCTGAGCTAGGTATTTTAATCCTCTATTAGTTTTTTCAACTGTGCAATAAGGATAACACCATTTATCGTATAGATTATGAGGGAAAAATATGATAATACATGTAAAAATGTCCAGTGAAAGACCTGTTCTCACAGTATGCATTAAACAAATGGTAGCTATTGTTATTTATTTATTTATTTATTTATTTATTTATTTATTTATTTATTTATTTTGAGACAGAGTTTCACTCTTGTTACCCAGGCTGGAGTGTAATGGCTAGATCTCGGCTCACCGCAGCCTCTGCCTCCCAGGTTCAAGCGATTCTTCTGCCTCAGCCTCCCAAGTAGCTGGGATTATAGGCATGTGCCACCACGCCCAGCTAATTTTTGTATTTTTAGTAGAGACAGTTTCTCCATGTTGGTCAGGCTGGTCTCAAACTCCCGACCTCCGGTGATTCGCCTGCCTTGACCTCCCAGAGTACTGGAATTACAGGCGTGAGCCCCATGCCCGGCCCTATTGTTATTTTAATCCTGTGTTTGCCACCTGCTACTGTTGTTATTTATGCTGTAGCTGCTGTGCAATTGCTAGGCAGGAAACTCATGTGCAGGGTGCTGGACTGAGCAGCTGGGATTACTCTCCCACTCTCTCTTGCATTGGCTTTTCCTTTTACAGCGGGGAAATGCCCACAACCTCCCTTCTCCCTACTTCAAAGCAGAAGCCTGAGTCTGCCAGACACCCAGACCTGTCTGGCTGTGAAAAGCAGGACTGATCAGATCAGCTGTGACCTTGGCACATGTGTTTTGGTTTTCTTGTGTTTTTACCAGTTTGCTTCTTTCAATAACCTAGGGGTAAAGGACAACCTTTTTCTCCAGGCAGCAAGAAAACTTTTGATGGAGATCTTTGGTTCTGCTTTTTTAGGGGCCAGTCACTCCTTCCTACTTCCTGAGGTTTCCATGCTTGAGCAGGTTCATTCTTAACCTCTGGGGGCTTCCACAACAAACTTTATTGCAAGGCAAAACCCCATCTAGGCAAAGTTGTAGAGTTTGGATATTTTGGGGCTTGGGTATTTCTTTCCTAGTCCCCCTTTTATATGTGAAACACAAATGTTCCAGCTGATAAGCCCTATAAGTGATTTTTCCCCTCATTGATTTAAAAAATTGTACTCTGTCTCTATATGGCACATGATCAAGCACTTTAAAATATATAATTAATTAAAGGATTTTTCTGAAACTGACATGCAGGCAAAATAAATGCAAATGAAGTAGGGAATCTATAGAAATAGCCCAGGAACAACCATCTCTGCATAGACTGACTGATAGGATACCCTGAATGCTAAGTAACTGGGGTCCTTGTAGATCAGGGAGGTAGCGAGTCCAGACATGGAGGCTGCCACACTTGGTATGCAGTTTCTGCTTTCTTCTTGCTTAAACTACAGGTTCCTAGTAGAAACTTCTGGTCTCTCCCTGTCAAAAAAGATGGAGAACAGGGATGGAGAAAACAATGAATGTGTAGAGTGAACAGTTGTGATATCACTGCTCTATTCAATTTCCCTATCATTTCTAGTTTCTTCTCTGTTTGTACTGAATTGCTAAGGGGCTCATGTAGGAACTAGGAGAAGGCAAGGTGCTATGGGAGGAAAGCACCCTGAGTGTCCAGGTCTCTTCTCTCTTCTTCATCAGAGACCCTAAAACTAGGATGATGGCATGTGATGCTCTAATAAACAGAATCTGCTTTCTCTCCTGCATACCTGGGTTTGAATTCTGGCTCTGCCATTATTAGCTGTGTGGCTTTGGGCAAGTTACTTAACCTCTCTGTGTCTCTGTGCTCTTGCTTTTAAAATGTAGATGATAATAGTACTTACCTCTAGGGTTGTTGTGAGGATTAATTAAGATGAGGCAAGCAGAGACTTAACACTGACAGTGGCATGTAAGTTATTATGTTTATATTCTCCTCTCAAATAAGGTAAGCAGCCCCACCAGAATCTTAATTTCCTGTACTTGTTTCTCAAAATCTCCCCTTAATTTGCCTGAGATGTCAAAGGTGGGTTCTTTGGCTGGGTCATGTGAAAACCCTCCTCTGATTAGGGAGAGATGTGAGCTTTACAGAAACGAGAGTCCCAGTGGCAGAGAGTACCCTGCAATTATTTGAGCTAGCTACTCACATCCTGGCAGCCGTTCTTTCTGGAAGAGAGTCATGTGAGTCACAGAGGGAACGAGACCATCTCACTCTGTTACTGAACCGTGACCAATGGCTTGCCAATCACAAGAATGGTTCTCTGTCTTTGTTCAATACAAGTTTTTACCTGCTTTATTATTCTTCTGACTCAGGCTTGTCTTTAATTCCTTCATCTGGAAAAATCTCTGACAAGAGGAGATATTAAGCTGCTCCCTTAGTTGGTATGAGGTTAATTCTACCAGAGTTGGACTATTTTGCTGTAATTGTCTGTGTATGAGGCAGTGCCCATTGGTATTTTTGCATCTGTACTTCAATTATTTTCAGATCTTCCTTGGGTTACCTTTCATCACCTTCTTTTGCTAAAAGTACAGATGTTAGAATTCAAAAGAGCTCAGCTAGCTCATTGCTTTTGGAATGATCAATTCATTGCTTTTTGGAATTTTAGGTTCCAACTAAAATTCTTCCATTGGCTATTCACATATCCTCTTTCAACCTCCTTTTTCTTATATGTTAAATGGAAATAATAAACACTCATCTAATTATCTTTGTCTCTCTGGACTCATTTATTATCATTACTCATCCTCTTCCCCAGCCCTCTTCATGCAGTACACATGTATCTGGATAAATGGAAATATTTTGTAGTCCTGTGATCATTTCAGGGTTGCTGTGGAGTTTATATCAGATCAAATACATGAAGACACTTATTACTGTGTCTGGCATAGTATGGATATTTCTCGGATCTCTATATTTAAATTCCAAAGCCTGCTATAGGTCACAGAACACAGAAGCTTTAGAAGACTTGTGGTAGAATCCCACCTCTGTCAGTTAGTAGCTGTGACACTTCGAGCACATACATCGTTTACTTCCCCAAACTTCAGTTTTTCATTGATAACATGATAACAAAAAATTGCCCTGGGTTATTAGATCAAATGTGTGCAAAAGTGCTTTCTAAACTGTAAAGGATAATACAAATGTAAGATGCTGTGTAGGTACTTGTAACAATTACAGTAACTTTCAGTTGGAAATAACAATAAAAAGCTAAATGATACTTCTTAGTTTTAATTCACCTTCACTCCATGGCTCCAGGACACTCATCTAAACATTAATAAAACAGGAACACTCTAGACCTTGCTTTACAGTCAAAGCAAAACACACACAAGTCTATATACACAGCTGTGAAATGCACTCAGTGCTTCCGGACTTGTGCTGGGGAAAAGGTGGATGTGGCATCCCAGTAGGTAGGAGGATGGCCTGGTTTATTCCATTAATGCCCTGGGGCCAAGTGTTGACAGTGAAAAGCTAAGAGAGGAGTCAAGGTTGGCACCAGTATCGGCCAGAGAGGAGAGGCTGGTTAAGTGCCTGTCCTGGACGTCCTTTCCTGTTGCCTAACTTAAAAGGGGTTAATTACTCAAATTACTCAAATGTGTTCCCTGAGTCTCACCTCGTTGCAGTAAGGGGAGTGGTTGGTAGATGGGAGATCTGCTGCTGCTGTTCCTCATTCTCTTCTTCCTCTAATCCAGGGAAATTGGAGAGAGAGAGTGGAAGGTAGTATGAATCATCTGTAAGAGATACTTACTTCCCCCAGGGCTTGCTTCCCTGTGCATAGGGGAGACAACTCCAAAGTCGTGAACTCTGGAGGAAAAAAAGTGAATCATTTTCATCCTCTCAGGCATCAAATTTATTTGGCTTCTTTTTCTAGCCTATGGTTTGGAGACCTGAGGTCAGCACAGGATTCCAGAGATAGAGAGAGAGAGAGAGAAGAAAAAAAAGAGAGAGAGAGAAAGGATACATAGTAGAGAACGTGGTATGCTAAGAAGAGTACGTGGTCAGGGAGGTTAGATGTCTCAGTGGTAAGAAGAATCTCTGAAAGGACCTGATGGTTTAGGAAAGGCTAAGCCTTGTGTGGTTCCAGATGAAACAGCTGAGTGTCATTGATTAGTGTAAGAAATTGGGTTTAAAAAAGTTACTCTGATTAGTTGGGTGTGTTGGCTCGCATACTTGTTTCCAGGTACTCGGGAGCCTGAGGCAGGAGAATCACTTGAACCCGAGAGGCGGAGGTTGCGGTGAGCCAAGAACGTGCCATTGCACTCCAGCCTGAGCGACAAAAGTGAAACTCTGTCTCAAAAACAAACAAAGACAAAAACAACAAAAAAATCAATGAAGTAAGTCCATTAAATTTGAAATTGTGTAGATGTTTTAAGTGGGGGATAGTTTCTGAAAAGTAGGAGGTCAGTGACTATTGGTTTGCTTGAACTGTCATAACAAAATACCACAGACTGGGCGGCTTAAACAACAGAAATTTATTTCCTCATGGTTCTGGAGGCTAGGTGTCCAAGATTAATGTGTCGGCAGGGTTGGTTTCTTCTGAAGTCTCTCTCCTTGGCTTGTAGATGGCTGTCTTCGCCCTATGTCTTTATATTGTCTTCTCATACGTCCGTGTCAAATCATCTGGCCTTAGGAAAACACCAGTCATACTGAATTCGGACTCATTCTAATGACCTCATTTAACCTTAACTATCTCTTTAAAGACCATATCTCAAAACACAGTCACATTTTGAGGTTCTAGAGATTAGGACTTAAACATATGAATTTTAAGGGAACACAATTTAGCCCATAACCACTATGGAACCATATCTAGTACATAATATACACTCAAAAAAGATTTTTGAATGTGTTTTGCCTCAAGCAAGGTATTTCCTATATATTCTGCTCAGTCAGGAATCAACCCAAGGCTCTGGTGAGAGGGCCTAAACAGACCCTGCCACAGGGCAACTGTATTGTTTCAATCTTTACTGATCCCCTAACTGTACACCAAAACGAGCCTGGATGGGGAAGATCCTATAATTACAAGGAGGGCACTCCTAGTCCTATTTTAATAGTTCAGAAAACTGGAGCTTAGAGATGTGAAGTGACATCTCCTAGGTCACACAACCAATGCATGTCAAAACTGGGAATTACGTCTGAGAATTTCAAGCACCTGGAATTTTCTTCCCATTAGGTCCGAGTTAATGAAATTTAACAGAGATTGAGCTTTGAAGGAAGGAGTGTGTACTAGTTCTCAGAGAAGACTTGCAGCATGCAATGAGAAAAGAGGTCATTCCGGGTGAGTGAAGGAACATGAGCAAAGCAGAATCAGGAATAGTAAAAGGGGCTACTTATTTTAAGCTACTGTCCACTCTCCAGTCTGTACAATGGCATATATTACCATTGACATTGAAGTTAGGCTGACAGTGCCTCTCTAAAGAATCCAGGAAATAATCAGGCATCTCAGATGTGTCATCAATTTATTTACTGGCTCATTGGGAAAGACATTACAGTTATTCATCAACTGCTTTATATTTGCAAAATGGTTTGCCATAATTTTGATCTGATTTCTCCCTAGCAGGCTAGCTCAGGGTGGTCACTGCAAGCTGCTCAACTCACTAAGGAAACATTTAAAGATATAAAGACATTAAATTGGCCAAAACCCGCTAAGAGCAAGAGCTAGGATTAAGAATTAGAAACTTCAGAGACCTCCTCTGTTTTGCCTTGGGGCCGGCTTTTTCCATAAACAGGCTTCTGGGAAGCAGCATGATGAGGGGATTCCATGAAGAGCATGGCATTTTCTATAACCATTTATTGAAAATGCAAGTCATCAAATTAGAAGAAAGGCATACCAGGGAAGCAGAGAGGCCCACACTCTGGGCCAGGGTTTTAGAGCAAGGGTCCTGGACTGGGTTCTGTGTAACACATTTGTATTGACGACCATGAAAGGATTCAGCGTCTTGAATGAGACAGCTGCTTGTACAGAGGCGTTTTTTATGAGCTGACAAGTTATCCAGAAACAAAGCATGTTTGTAGGAAGTAAATCATTGCCAGTTTTAAGCTGAGCTTTTCATTCAGCTGTAACTGGAGACAATTGAGTTTTTAATGTTCCGCATGAAGTTCCTCGATTCGGATTTTGGTCAGAATGAGGTCTGGGATTTGGTTTGGCTTTAGGTGTTCCATTTTCAAAATGTCACCAATATCAATGAAAACAAAAGCAATGCTGGTTGTTTTCATTTCCTGCTGATCATAACTTTTCCAGGGGACAGGGTCTGGACAAACAAAGCTGCCTCATGAAGAATGTTTATGTTTCTAGCTCCAAGACTGAGATTAAAGAGGGTAGATAAACAGTTGACGTGTTACGATGTGAAAATGATTTAAAGTCCACACTAAGATGAGAATTAAACTGAGATCCTCATTGGGGTCTTGAGGAGTCAGAGGAAGTTGCTTTGAGTCACATCAATGAGAGTGAAGAATTGCCTCTTTGATCGGGTTTCTTCAGGGGAGCTGTTTCTCCTAAGAAAAATTTCCAGATAGCAGAAAAAAAAAATTCTTTTAAAAACACTAAAAAAAAAAGTGTGTCTGTGGAAAATTATTTAAAAATGCATTATACACTTTCCTGCCTTATCAACAAGAGTGTAGCCCACAATATGCCCTGTTCTTGATGACTCGGGGTAGCCATTACCTTCACCAGCTCAAAAGCAGTGACACCTGTGGGCCCTGGAGATGCTCTCCTGCACCAGTTCACTAGAGGAACCTGCAGGGTGAATGGATGATGGCTGGGTGCCACTGAGGATTTATATTTTTATTGTGGACCATGAATGGTGTTCTTTCACTAGAACATTAAAAATAAATCTAGTAACTAAGTATACCTAAATCTTGCTAAGAGAAAGATAACTAGATTTACTAAGCCAACCAAGTAAACGTTTCAACTAATTACATGTTGATTGGGTTGGTTTGACCAGCAGTGCCTTCTCAGAAGAGAGTTGTTCCCGAACCTCAGAGTTCTGTGGCCTGAAGTTTTTCACTGTCTCTTCATGTACATGTAAGCAGGGACCTTAAAAACTACCTCTGGGTTTGCATCATGTCAGTTATTGGAGCACAACTCAATCCTGTACAACTCGAACTCTAAAAACTAGAATTTTGCTGCTTTTTAGACCACACTCCCCAATGATCTTTCATCTGTTTTAAAACTGTATTCAGACTTTAGGCAATCTTCTTTGGGATTCCACCTTTGTAAGGATGCACCTTCTTAGGGATTCTGTCTTAGCCTCCTGAACAGACAGTCAATAACCCCAGTGGCTGAGTTTTTCTCTGGTCATGCTGAGGTCCAAACTACACTAAACAACACAGTTGACCCATGGTCTACCTGGCCTGAATTGTCTTACCACTTTCCTAAAGGGAATGGATATTATCTCTACCTGCAGTTTTAGGTGGGAAAAGATTGGTTTTGTGGCTGAATACCACTAGCAAGACTCTCTTCCCTGGGAAAAAAATTAATCTGAATTTATGGTCTTCCCAGGTATCCTACTTCAAAATAGTCTTCTTTTAATCCTGAGAGACATGTTAAAAAATAATACGCTTTTAACTTATTTCAAACTATTGCTTTCCCAATAGTGAATCCTTCTGAAAAATTTTAACCCTAGGATGTCTCTCCTACTGGCAGACTCTGTGATATCTATTTTGCATTATTTTCTGATTCTTAGCTGTTGTGTATTTAAATTTCCTGGATAAGAGATCCCTGGATAAGAGAGAGACTATTCTTCATGATTTTAATTGACTTTGTTTGGTTGTTTGCTACAGATTTATTAAATCAAAAGTCCTCAATCTAAGGCTGAATAATGGGCCCCAAAGAAATCAGGCCTTAATCCCAGGAACCTGTAAATGATACCGTACAAGGAAAGAGGGCCTTTGCCAGTGTGATTAATTTAAAGATTTTGAGATGCGGAGATTATCCTGGATCATCTAGGTGGACCCTAAATGCAATCACAGGTATCCTTATGAGAGAGAGGCAGAGGGAGGTTTGACATAGACAAAAGAGGAGAAGGCAACATGACCATAGAGGCCAAGCTTGAATGACATGGCCACAAGCCAAAGAAGGCAGATAGCCAGCAGAAGCTGGAGGAGGCAAGAAACAAATTCTCCCTTAGAGCTTCATGAAGGAGTATGGCCATGTTGACACCCTGATTTTGGCCCAATGATACTGATTTCAGACTCTGGCCTCCACAACAATGAGAGAATACATTCCTGTGTTTTTAAGTCACCAAGTTTGTGACTTAAAAAGTCATTTTAAGTTACATTTGTTACAGCAGCCATAGGGAACTAATACAAAGGGCTAATGAACTACTCTTAAATTCCATGTTTAAAGTAATCATCAGCAATACATTCTTAAAATGCACCAAGTTTTGTGTTAGTCCATAAGGAAGGCAGAGAAGAAATAAAGGACATGGTTTCTTCCCTCAAGGGCTTTATGGCCTCACTGGGGAGACAAGGTTCATGAGACAAGGGTAGGTGACACAGGGAAGTGTATCATTAAATGCTGCATTACTTTTATAGGCTCATAAGAGCTGATGAGGTTCAGAGAAGTTGATGAATTGGTGATATATGGGGAAGGATTATTGGAAGAGAAGGAATGTGGAGTATTTCCAGGCAGGGAGAAGGAGGGTAAGCATTTCTTCAGAGAAGAATATGAGTGATGGCAGAAGTAGAACTGAACCTGGTATGCATTAATAGGGCAGGGACCATGATTGTGTCATTCACTATTGATTCTCATCACCCAGTATAGTGTCTGGCACATAATATGTACTCTATAAATATTTAATAAATAAACACATGTTGTCTTTGTAGGATATCACCATTCTAACTGGCCTGCAGGAGCAGAGAACATACTTTAGGAATAATGGGGTATTAGTTTGGGTCTGTAGGGTAGGACCCATGAAAACCAGGGAGAAGAAAGTCAATGTTTTAAAGCACCAACATACTAGAGGTGGATTATTCCTTTAGAGGGTCTGAAAGGCATTTAAGGAACATGCGTCCATGACTCGCTCCCTTCCTTCCTTTTTTGTCCACTAGATTTCCAGTCTTCCTATGAGACTGGGTTGGAAAATACAGAAAATTAATTTGACCATCTATTTGTGCCATCTGAATTTGCCTTAGTCTCATCTGGAAAGAGGAGGTATTGATGGGCTTTCAGAATCCAGGACCAGTCATCAGCCCAAGAGTCATGTCCCTCATGCCATGACTTCTGAAATCTACAGACTGTCTGTGGCTCTCTTTTGCCTCCCCTCTCTTTACTGAGCCAAGCTGGACGACAAGAACTGGCAGCTTTACCAGGACAATTGGACACATTCTGGCTTTATTTTCTTGGCACACTGAAGACATTAACCAGTCTCCAAATGATAAGAAACTTGGGAATTGTTAGTACCAAATCCAAGTTCCTTCTCACAGAAGGGGGGTTGCATTGTTTGAAAAGAGGGGTGCTAGCTGCTCAGTGACATGTTCTTTATCCATGATGACAGTCCCCGTTGGCACATCACAAGCACTTGTTTCAATAATAAAATTATTCTGGCTGCCAGCGGGGCCAGCTTCTTTACAAAATGAAGTAACAATAGCATGTTTCATACGATTGTCACTTCTTGTTGATCAATTAATTCTAAATAGTACTTAACAAAGATTTTTAATCAAAAAATGCATACTGACACCAACACAATAAAACAAACCTTTGTTATGTTAGCTTGCACCCCTTTTCATGCTACTTCAAATCTCTTTCTCATTAGGCTATCTTTCCTGTTAGCCAATAAAATCATTAGCCTATCTTTCCTGTTAGCCAATAAAAATGCTCAGTTCTTCCTAATCCTAAAACAAACCAAAAGCCTTTCCCCCAATTCTACTATTCTGGCAGATCACCATTCTACCTTCTCATTTTTTCATTGTTAAACTTAATGGAGTCATAGTGAATTCAGTAGGTCTTAGACTGGCAGGCAGTGAGCTAGATTATGCCTGAAAACCTGTTTTTTGGGCCTATGTCATGTTTTCTTTCCAATGTTTAAAATTTAGGAGATTTGCATAAAAATCTAAATTTCTCTTTCTCTGGACACATTGGGGAACTGGTAACACTGGGCCTGCATTCTCACACGACAACAGTCTGTTGGAGCTGAGTTTCTGCTTTTGCCTTCAGATGGGGCATACATTCTCTAGCTCACCACAGACCCCACCATTCCCTATTGTCTTCGATACTGAGACGAAGTGTCAGTTGCCATTTATCATTGCCTTGCACCCTTGTTTTTCTTAGATACAGAATTATTTCCCTGTACTGATGCCTCTGTCAAATGTGGGAAGTGAAAGACCCAGAGTGCTGCATGATCGTCTTGCACTCAGCCTGCTTTATCCTTGTGTGCTATCTGTCTGGCCCCACCTGGGTTTGCAACCCCCGACCTGTATTACACTTTTATCGGTTTCCAGCATTCTTCACCTCCTTGTTAGTTGACTTTTTCCTTTTCATCTACCATGACCTGTCTTAATAGTTGCTTCTCATTTAATAGATTAGATGGCCTTTTGTCAGTTCTCTTTCTCAATGCCCTCCCCGCCTGCCTTTCCTCCCCTCACTTTTCCTTCATCTTAAGATGTCTTTCTTCTTGGCTTCATTTCTACCACCTGGCATTTTCTGTTTCCCCTTCTTCTCCTCACACCTTACACTGTGTTTCTCCATATTTTACCTTGATGTACTTGGTCTTGGAAATTTTCTTCATGTCATGGTTTTTGTGATTTCCTCTATGTGGATGACTTCTAATTCCATCGTTTTTCCCCCTGACCTCTCTCCTGACCTCATCCTATAGACCAGCTCCATGAGGTTCCTGCTAGCCTCTGAATCTCTTCTCCTACACCCCTACCACATGCTTCTTTCTCACGTCGCCGTCCTTTCTGTTGCTCCAGAGCATGACGTTATTCCATGTCTGATCATTCTCCCATGTTTGTTCTTTCTTTTCTCTCTCATTGTCCCATTCAGGCCTTTGTTACCTGGTTTTGTTTTTTTGTTGTTGTTGTTTGTTTTTTTAAAAATCCGTTGGTTTCATTTTTTCAATATCTCTTTCCTTCAATCTATTATTATGCTGATGCTTGATTAATTTACCCTAAACATTCTTTTGTTGATTCACTTAGTAATTCTTTCATTAATCTAAAAGTGCCTGCAAAATTTATCATTTTTTTCTCCTCTTAAAAAGTCTTCAGTGGCTCTGCACTGCTAACAGAATGAAAGTCACAGTTCTTATATTGGCCTTGAAGGCCTTTGCCATCCAACCTCAGCCTGTCTTTCTGGTCTCATCTCCTGCTCCCAGGTATAAATCTTTGCTTCTTGAATAAGTGTCTGGGAGGGCTTAAGTGTAAAGCCCTAGAGTCTGCCTCGATTGGGTCTCAGCTCTGGCACATGTAGCTGTGTGACCTTGGGCAAGTCATGTAACTTCTAAGGCTCAGTTTCTTTATCTGTTTAGCCCATAGGGTTATTTGAAGACCAAAAACATAATAAGCCATGTAATGTAATGCCTGGTGCATACATTACACCAGGAATTATATTATATGAGAGTTCGATAAGTATTAGATAGTCTTATCCAGCCAACCCAGAGTTTGCCATATATTCTTATGTAAAAAAAGCTAGACAGAGGCAGACATTCTAAGACCAAGGCTTTTTTACATGTCTAAATCTTATGTGTCGTTTAAGGCCCAGGTCAGACTGTATGACCTCAGTGAAGCCTTCTCGGACTCTACCAGGTAGAAATCCATTCTCTTCTTGCATTCTTAGTATAGACATGATCACTTTACAATTGGCAAGATTGTGTTTATATACAAGTCTCCTCTAACCTACCCCACAGTAAGCTCTTTGATTGCTAGGATGTTAATTATGTCTTCGTTGTTCATGTCACCAGGATGCCTTGTACAAAGTAGGTGCTCAGTAACTATTTGCTAAGTGAATAAGCTTTCATCTGAGTGGGTATTTCCTCACAGTTATTTATTTTCATTCATTAAAGAAAACATGAAGAAGTATTAATCATTTGATTTGAGAAACATAGCGTATTTTTCAGTAATTTTCCCCCCTTACTCTTATGCTATCCCAACACAGGTGTCTTTTGAGGAACTCTGTATCTAATGATTTATTCAGAACTTATATCCCACCTTCTTTCAAAAGGATGTGAAAGAACGTACTAAATTAAACCTAATGTGAAATAGGACAATTATGGCAAAAAAGAGAACAGAGACCATCTCAAAGAAACAGGGAGCAGATGTTACCAGGCACCTGGGATGAGCTAATTACTATACTTGGTAACTGAATTTGGCTCTGCGTTTCTTGGCAGCGAGAGCTGAAAGGAAACACATTGGGTTATTCATTCAGCAAACATTTGTTGACTATCTTTGATAAATGGGGCACTGTGCTAACCCTGGGGATTCTAAAGTGAATAAGCCTGGGTCCCTGGCTTCAGCACATCACTTAGCCTGAGTTAAGTGACTGGAGATAGGTATGAGGGGCAATGGAAATACAGGGAAAGGACACTGACTATGTTTGTAAGGAGAGCCAGGGAATGCTCAGGGAAGAGCAGATGATTTCACCACACAGTTCGTTGGGGGAAATGCATTTCTGGTGTAAGGAATAGAATATACAGGGACCAGGAGGCCTCAAAGATGTGTTTGTGGAATGATGCATTAGGGGAAGGAGTAGCAGAAGGTGAGTTTAGAGGGTTGAGTAGGGGTCAGATTATGCTAGACTTCCTATGCCACATGGAGGAATTTGTTGTTAACCTCTTGGCCAGCGTCTCCCAACATGGCTGCACACAGGAATCACTGCGGAGCTTCCTGAATCAGAACCTTTGCAAGCAAAGACTAGGAATCTCTATTCCCATAGCTTGCCTTGGTTGATACATGCAGGTCTATGCAAACCTAACCTCAAAGACTGAGGGAGTTGAGAGGCTGAAGAAAGAGGCTGACAGATGCAGTTTCTTTGAGAGGAATATTTAAGAGAAACTGAGGAACATTTAAGAGAAACTTAGGAACAGAAACCATGTCTTGGGATGGCTTCTAGACAGTGGATCCCCATACTTTCCCTCCAGAGATTATTCCTTATTTAGCAAGCTTTTTTGGTAAAATGTGCAACTGGTCATGTCTTCAACCCTCTTGTGAAACTCATCACTGGGGAAGTTAGTTAAGTATTTTTATGAGGGATTATCTGTGCTACAGGCATTGCTTCTTTATGAGGGGTTATTTATACTATAGGTGTTTCTTAACCTTGCTACAGGAGTCGGACATCAGTCATTATGGTGGTTTTGCTTCAAGATGGCATTACTCTTGCCACGCAATAAGCTGTTTTCCTATACTATATAGCAAACGATACCAAATTTAGAAGTATAAAACAATAGCCATTTTATTCTACTCATAGATTATGTGGGTCAGAAATTCAAACAGTGCAAAGTAGTGATGACTTTGTCTCTGCCCTATTATATTTGGGGCCTCAGCTGGGAAGAATGGTATGACTGGAGACTGGAATTATCTAGAGTGCCCTGGTGGGAATGACATGAAGGCTAGATCCAGACAGGACTATCAGTTGGAACCCCTGCTCACGTCTGAACTCTACATGTGAATTAGGCTTCCCCCACAGTTTGGAGGCTTCAGGATATTTAAATGTCTTACATGGTGGGACAGGGCTTTAAGAGTTAATGTGTGTTCTGCCTTACACTGTCACAATCGCCATTATTAAAAAGTCAAAAAACAATAGATGTCGGCATGGACGTGGTGAAAAGGGAATGTTTATATATTGCTGGTGGGAATGTAAATTAGTACAGCCTCTATGGAAAACAGTATGTCTCAAAGAACTAAAAGAAGGTCTACCATTTGACCCAGCAGTCCCACTCCTGTGTATCTATCCAGACGAAAATAAGTCATTGTATCAAAAAACAAAAAAAAAAAAAGAAAAGAAAAAAGAAAGAAAGAAAAAAAACCCTGCACACATATGTTTATTGCAGTCTAAGTTGCAATTGCAAAGATATGGAGCCAGCCTAAGTTCCCATCAACCAATGACTACATAAAGAAAATGTGGCATATATACACCAGGGAATACTACTCAGCTATAAAAAAATAATAAAAGAATGTGTTTTGCAGCAGAGGCATACAGAATGGTTATAACCATCATTGGAGACTCTGGGTGGGGGATAAGGAACAACATAATGGGTACAATGTATACTACTTGAGTGACACTAAAATTTCAGACTTTACCACTATACAATCTATCCAGGTAACTGAAAACCACTTATACTCCTAAAGCTATTGAAATTGAATAAAAACGAATAAGTGTGTTTAGAAATAAGGTGGAAGCTCTATGGCCTTTTATAATCTAGCCTCTGAAGTCATATAGTATCACTTCTACCTTACTTCGTTAGGTTGAGTAATCACAAGGCCGCCCATAACTATGATGACAATACATAGACCTGACCTTTTATCAAAATAAATATCAAAGAATCTGAAGCCATATTTTAAAAGCACTACCTCTTTATCTGAGCATGTTTTTAAAAAGACACTTGAAAGTCTAGTAGTTTTTAGGTAATTGTCCTTGTATTTGTTTGCAGAAACCAAACAAGAAAGGTATGATTCTTTCTTTTTAAAAATAATGAATTAATTTTTAATTGACAAATAAAAATTATGTATATGTATAGTGTACAAAATGATGTTTTAAAATAGATACACATTGAGGATTGGCTATATTGAGCTAACTGACATATAAATTACCTCACACTTTTTTGTAGTGGAAACACTTAAACATCTACTCTCTCAGTGATTTTCAAGAATATAATATGTTGTTATTAACTGTAATCTCCACATTGTTTAGTAGATCTCTTGAGTTCATTCCTCCTATCTAACTGAATTTTTCTGTCTTTCCACCATTATCTCCCTCCTACCACACCACAACCCCTGGTAACCAACCACCAGTCTACTCTCGACTTCTATGAGTTAGACTTTTTTAGATTCTACATGAATGAGGTCATACAATATCTGGCTTTCTGTGCCTGGCTTTTTTCACTTAACATAATATCTTCCAGGTTCATCCATCTTGTGGCAAATGGCAGAATTTCCTTCTTTTTTAAAGCTAAAAAGTATTCCATTGTGTATGTATGGGACATTTTCTTTATCCATTCATCCACTGATGGGTACTTAGGTGGATTCCATATTTTGGCTATTATGAATAATGCTGCTATGAACATGGGTGTGCAAATATCACTTCGACATACTGATTTCATTTCCTTAAATACTCAGAAGTGAGATAACTGAGTCATATAGTAATTCTGTTTTTGATTTTTTTTGAGCAACCTTTATGCTCTTTCCCAGAAGGGCTGTAATAATTGACATTCAACAGCATGCAAGGGTTCCCGTTTCTCCACACCTTTGCCAACACTTGTTATGTCTTGGTATGATTCTCTCTTAACTGTGTTCTCTGTTGTTACAATTCTGTCTATCCCAAATAGTTGGTCTTGCTCACCCTTGTTTTTCTACTTTTCTCAGGTATATTTAAAGCAAACCCTGTCTTTATGTTGCATTAGGCACTATTTACAAACCTTCAGTCTTTCTGGGATTCTTTATAAAGAGAATGTAAAATATGTTTTCAAAAGAACTTAAACTCTTCAAAAGGAAAGGAAACAAATAAACGGAACTCTTTCTGGGATTTGCTAGAGACCATGGCACGAAGACTTCTGATTTATTTGGCCTCAGTTTCTCTAAGTGCTGAAGAGAATTAGAGGATTTGAAATAAAATGGGAGGATCATTGTGTCTGCTTAGAGCTCATCACAAAAAAGTGATGCATAGTTAATGACCTTTTGTGACAACCTTATTCTTGCAAACTAGTGGGACCATATGTGCCCTACAGTGACAGATGGTCCCAATCTGCTGTTGCCAGATAATGGCTCGTTTAGAGGCTCAGGGTGACTGTGTGACAAGTCCCGGCTGGACCAGCTGTTTCCGTTGCAACTAATGCCTGGTCTGGCTGAATGAATGCAGGCCACAAACTTTAAAAGACATGCTTCTACTACATGAAAGTATCCACAATTTCCCTGGCAGGAGAATTGATTAATATATTTTTTTGAAAATTTTTACACCATTCCCCCCCACAAGAGCACTGGTCCAGGGGTCAAGGAACCTGGGTTTTAATCTCATCCTGTTGTTAACAAGCTATGTAACTATGGATGCATCATGTAGATTCCCTGAGCTCCTATTTCCTAAAGTGGGTCTGAGCTGGATAATACTTGAAGTCTTCTAGTCTTTTGCTTTTTTTTTAATCTTTCAATCCAAATCGTGGACCATAAAAGTTAGTGTAGTAAGTATTAAATAGTATTTACAAACTTACCAAATATTGGGTTCTATGCTTAACTCATAATAATATTGTTTCTTAACAATCCTGGTGGCCCAATTGCCCAATATTATTATTCACTATGTGAAAGATGGGCAAACTAAGTAACAGAGAATCACATAACTTTCCTAGAGTCAAATGTGTGGGACAAGGCAAAGCTGGGATTTGAACTAGCTCCTCCTCTTTATCCTCGTGCTATACTGTATACCTGGGTGAGTTGGAAAAGTAGGCAAAGCAATAGAGAATCCAGATGCAAACAGATGATATTGTGGCACCTCTGTTTCCTCTGCCTGCATGCTATCATTGGTATTTCTATATTTGTAATAACTCAGGGCAGATGTCCTAATCTATTTCAAGACCCCACCAAACCTACCAGGGACTTGGCTCCCCTAAGGCACGAAGAAAGCCCTGGGGAACCAGCCCATTGGTGTTCCCATGTGGTTTGTTTGGAAAAGCCCTACTGTTGTGTAACAGTAGGGGACCCTTTGGTATGGGGTGGGCTGGGCATGGGAGGATATGCTTTCCTAGAAAAAAAGCAAAGGATTCACGGTATACTGTTAATGTATCTCTGGGCTTAAGTCACATGTACAGATTTATATCTTAAGTCTACTTTATTTAGTTCACATTTCTGAAACCTCTCATTATATTGGTCTTGTGTTTCCTGGTCATATGAATTTTGAGACAGTGATCCCTTTCTCTGAAGAATGACCTCATTCTCCTCATGGAAAAATTACTTTGGCATTTGAGCAAATAAGAATTAAATTGAAACCTAAGCCATGGCTTCTCCACCCAGCAGCTCTTTGGTGTTTTGCTATGGACATTGGGTTATATTTTTTTTCCCCTAGGCTCAAGCTTATTTTAAGAATATAATATAAATATTGTTTAAATAAATCCCTCCCTGCCAAACACAGGATGTAAAACTTGATCATGCTGTGAAAAAAGACTAGATATTTAGCTGACCTTGAGGTTAGTGGATAGGCTCTTCACTGCCAGCTAAATTTTCAACTGGGATTGGAGTCTCAAGAGGCATTTTTCTTTTTTTAAAGAAAGCCTGTGGGTATTTTCAAATATTGCAACATTGGGTTCAGGAAAGAAGAGGATATTATGGCTCCCATATGATGATACCAGCCCTTTTGTATATTTGTTGATAATTTTACTTGGATCACTTGTTCTCTTATCTGGCATTATTGGGTTAGCTCCCACTGTACCTGGCATGGGGAGGGTAGAAGAGTCCTTGGAGGTCTGCAGAAAGGAATGATGGGATTTAATTGATGGCAAGATCTTTAGCCCTGTGGTCACTCATACATAAAACCTGCTTGCAGACCTCAGGCATGCAGGTAATATCAGAGACCATTTGAATTAGGAAGAAGGAAATTGAGTCCAGGAGGTGAGGCCAGTACTTCCATTTAGTGAGGTTTGAGTGGAGCTAGGACAGAGGGATATATATTAAGTTGACATTTTAAATCTAAAAAATGATTTTCTGTGGACATCAGCAAGCATAGGCAGCTGGGTAAATTAGCAAAGTATATCATTGCCTGCATCTTACATCTACAGTTCATAGCGTTCCTGTGATTACAGTATAGATCAGTTACATTGACAGATGTGGTCTGGCCAATAAAGTTACTGTGTTACATGCACTGTCCATGCCATATTCAGTTCAGGTTGGTGTTCTCTGCCCTACCACTGTGATGTCAAGGTTTCTCAAGCTTGTCCCTCTTGATATTTCAGGTTAGGAACACCTTTGTTGTGGGGAGCTGCCCTGTGCCCTGTAAAAGCAACATTCCTGGCTGTGACCCACTAGATGCCAGTAGTATTCTCCATTATGATAACCAAACATGTCCCCAGACAGTGCAAAATATCTATCCACTAGGGTGGCAAAAGTGCCCTCCTCCCCATATAAGAACCACCATATCAGATTCACAATGACCCATAGGATTAAATGAATATATGAGTTTGTGCATGTTTATGTGCACACATACATATATACACATACACACATCCCCAAATTGGGCTGATATGTTGAATAGGGTCTTTAAGCATCTGTGTATCATGTTCTAAGGTTTCTCCTTTAGTTATTTTCCATTAGTATAAATATAAGAGTGAATCGGCTGGGCACGGTGGCTCACACCTGTAATCCCAGCACTTTGGGAGACCAAGGCAGGTGGATCACGAGGTCAGGAGTTCAAGACCAGCCTGACCAACATAGCGAAACCCCATCTCTACTGAAAATACAAAAATTAGCAGGAATGGTGGTGCATGCCTGTAATTCCAGCTACTCAGGAGGCTGAGGCAGGACAATTGCTTAAACCCAGGAGGCAGAGGTTGCAGGTAGCCGAGATCACGCCACTGCACTCCCGCCTGGGCGACAGAGCAAGACTCCGTATCAAAAAAAAAGAAAAAAAGAATGAATCGATCCTTATTGGCTCAGATTTCTAGAATGAGTCCTTCGTTTCTCCGTTTTTAAAACAAAAAACTCACAGTGCATCTATTCTCCATGCATCATATTTGCATAGAGGAACAGTCACAAGGAACAGGACATTTACTCCATGCCCTAGGAAGGCAGATATGGGAAGGAATACTTCCAGGTTCTCTTGGCCTCTTTAGTCATGCTCATTGGAGCAGGACTTTGATGATTAATGAGTTTGATTAATGAACATCCTCAGTTACACTCCTGCATGTCTGTTTATTCCTGTCTGTCTGCCCACTAAAAGGATGCATTCTCATCCCCTCTCTGCCATGAAGCAAGCTGCTGCTCTGGGCAATGTCTGTGGACAGCGAGTGATGACAGTGATTGGGGGTAAGGCTGTGTGATGGGGTGGCACATAAGGAAGCTACTGAGGCTGCAAAGTGGAGATACACCCTTCAGTTTCACTTTGATCAACAATACATGTGTTATGATCTTCAGTGGGCTCAGATTCAGGTCTGTCTGTTAGTTCTGAGCTTGGTTAGGGCAGAAAGCAGTTATTTATTAAAGGGCCTTCTATCTACCTTTAAACTCCAAGTAAAAGGACTGACTGTCTCATATACATCAATGTAAAATATGCCAATAGATTTTTTTTTTTTTTTTTAGACAGGGTCTTGCTCTATTGCCTAAGCTGGAGTGCAGTGGTGTGATCACAGCTCACTGCAGCCTCGACTTCACAGGCTCAAGTGATCCTCTCACCTCAGCCTCCTGAGTAGCTGGGACTGCAGGTATGCACCACCATGCCTGGCTGATTTTCATATTTTTTTGTAGAGACAGGGTTTCACCATGTTGTCCAGGCTGGTCTCGAACTCCTGGGCTCAAGCAGTCCTCCCATTTGGCCTCCCAAAATGCTGAGATTATAGGTGGGAGTCACCATGCCCAGCCAAGATTTTAATATAACAAATATTCAAAGAGTTTCTGAATCCTGACAGCTAGAACTTTTAACCATAAATTCAAACTTTCAGGTAATTTTGTACACTGACAACTGATGTTCCAAAAAACAGCAGAGTGGTGATATAAAGATTATGAGCTTTGAAATCAATAAGACATGACAACAGTTCCCAGCTTGACCCTTTATGAATAGCTTTGGGTTAATTACTCAAGTAGCTTTGGGTAAGGTGAGGTCATGTACATGAAGTGCTTGCATGGTGCCTGGCACATAGTGGGTGCGCAATAGAAGCTAGCTGCCATTTACCTTCCCCATGCCACATGACTCCAAGTTAGCCAGAGTGGTCAGTCCCTCATAACAGCCACCTATTATGGCCATTAACATTTGTATTATTCTTTATACCTGTTGAATGCATTTGCATATACAGTTTGATTACTCTAAATCGCTATGTGAGCACGTGAGGTAGGTGCATAGGTGGAAGTGATCCTATGTCACAGATAAGCAAAGGTGGCTCAGATGGTTGACTGATTTGCCCAGGGTCGGTAGAGTCAGGTCTCAAACTCAGGTAGGATTCTAAATCCAGCACTCTTTCCATCATGTCTTACAATCTTGCGTACTTCTGTTTGAGAAGAATGTTGGCATTTACTGGCTATTCTGACAGATAGGGAAATTGGAAGACAGAGTATATGCATATAAAATCCAAAGTAAGTGTTAACTTTTGGGTAAGTGTCCTTGCATTATTTAAATATTGCTTCCCCACTAGGGCCTTTCCCTATAATGTTTTCTTTTCCTAAATGTTTACTTTCTACATTCACTCATTCATTCATTCATTCACTCATTTATCACGAACATTTCTTGAATCTCTGTTATGTATATCAAGCAGCATAACAGGGTCTGAGAGTACAAAAAACCCAAGATGGGATCTCTGCCCTCTTAGCATTGCTGGGGAGAAAGCTGTTCAAACCGATAGTCATAATTACTGTGTGATGGTTTCCATGGAGGAGGAACATACCAGATGCAATGCAGCTCAGAGGAAGGAGTGATGGCGGAAGCCTGGAGTAGGTGAGGTCAGAGGCAGAGGCTTCTCAGAGAAGATGCTCGAATCAGGCACTGACAAGGGAGGAAGAGCTGGCTACTCCTCTGAGCCTCAGTCACTCATCTGTGAAAGTGATAATATTAGTAACTACCTCATATGGTTTTTAATGTCTGTAAAGTGCTTAGATCCATGCATGGCAAATAGTAAGCCCTCTATTAATTGATAAATGGTGGTTGTTATTACTATCACAATTCCATTCAGGAAAAACATTCTATTTATTTATTTTTTAAAAAATTATTTGCTTTTTGAGACAGAGTCTTACTTTGCTGCCCAGGCTGGAAGGTAGTGGCAGAATCATGGCTTACTCTATCCTTGACCTCCTGGGCTCAAGCGATCCTCCCATCTCAGCCTCCTAGGTAGCTGGGACCACAGATGTGTGCCACCACACCCAGCTAATTTATAAGTGTTTTGGTAGAGATGGGTGTCTCACCATCTTGCCCAGGCTGGTCTTGAACTCCAGGGCTCAAGCAGTCCACCTGCCTCAGTCTCCCAAAGTGTTGGGATTACAGGCATGAGCCACCTCACCCAGCCAAGCCATTTCATTTTATAAATCAGACTTCACACAGAACAGTAGGATAAAGCAAATACCTTCGAATTCTTTACATGTTGTTTCCAGAGATGAGCTTAAAATAGCACATGTATTAGAGCCCCAATCCTACGTAGTACTAAGGAGAATAATCTTTAAATTTTACTTATAAAAGTTTGAAATAAACATGTTCCTGACCTCTTCTTTCTCTTCCTTTTGTTTCTTCTATTGCTTGTAACAGGCCATATTAAAATGGAGCTTTTCTAGTTTCCTGTCCAGAAACTCTACTGTTCTGCCCAAAGTGTTTCTGCTATATCTGAGGTAGTTAATCTTAGTGTGTTTTTTCCCCTTACCTTTGGGATCTGGTTAACCTTTGCAAAATTTTGTTCCTTCCCCATGGACATTTACGTGTTTAATTGCAGTGAGAAAACTTGGGAGACATATGGCTTAATCCTTAAAAGCAAACTTGGTCCACAGGCAAATGGTTTCTCAGGGTAGTGCACTTCTGAAAGTCCTGAAGCTACCGTAGGCCTTTGTGAAACAAAGCTTTCTGTTAACTAATCATATTTATATATTTATTATTCAATTTTTTCTACCTTCTTAAACTGCCTCAATAAAACAGAACTATGGACATTGGAGGTGTACGTATATGCTGTGGAAGGCATTGTGGGGAATCTTGCTGATTTCATGTTGTGTAGTAGTCAGGCAGGGATGAAATGACAGCTCAAGAAAGACTCCTGAGAAAAATCATGACGAGGGTTGCTTTGTTATGGCTTTTCTGGGAATATGGATTCGGATAAGCCAGTGGCCTAACATGAACTTAGCCCAGCATTTTATCTTACTTCCTCTTTGATAACAGTTCACGTCTCCAAAATCCAACATAGACAGCATGGCTCACTTGGAATTTTAAATATCCAGAATGCTTTGGTGTGACAGCTGTATCACATTTCTCCCCTTGAGAGAGAAAATGGTAGGCTGCCAATAGCAATACTGTTCACATTAGTGGGGCCAAAAGATAGACCACTTGAGGGAAAGTCTCACAGCTCTGTGAATCAGGCATACATGAACACAAGGGTCTGTTTGGCCCTCTCTCAGGCTCCTAATTTGAATGTATTACTCTTCTTCTTTACTTCCTTGGCTTATCTGATGATACTTTTGATGTGAAATACAAAAAAAGTTGTGTTCATACATGAATATAATTGTAACATATAAACTTGTCCTTTAAAAGCAATTACATTTTAAAATCACTACCTATTCTATTGGCGATGCTATATATTTTAAATTTTAATATAGTTTATTTTTACTTACATAATTGTCAATTTTAACAAAACTAAAATTGCACCGGAGGCAATGAAGCCTGATTTGCAAAGGAATTATGTATTTTGGCAGCTACTATGCAATATGTCAGCTACTGGAATTAGTAGTAAAATACCTGTCTTAAACATTTTATTGTATGGTGTATTACACTGTTTGTACTGCCAAATCAGTGAACCTGTAAAAGATATACCATTAGGTGTGAGGTTTAATGAAATTTATTATTATTATTACTGTTATTGTCAATAACATTTAAGAAATAGGTTTCATTTCCAAAGAATAATTTGTCTTTGCTTTTCTAAGACATTTTACAATATACTTCAAAGATGCTAAAACTAAGTTATACAAATACCTAAAGACAATGGATCAGCATAAATAAGATCAGCATAAATATTTTACAAGGTAGGAAAGAGATATATTAATATATTCTATTAGATTAAAACACTTGAACTTTTGAATAGGGAGTCCTTTCCCCATTGCTTGTTTTTGTCAGCTTTGTTGAAGATCAGATGGTTGTAGGCATGCAGCCTCATTTCTGGGCTCTTTATTCTCTTCCATTGGTCTACATGTCTATATTTGTGCCAGTACCATGCTGTTTCTGTTACTGTAGCCCTGTAGTATACTTTGAAGAAATCAAGTAACATGATGCTTCAGCTTTGTTCTTTTTGCTTACAATTGCCTTACCAGTTTGGGTTTTTTTTTTTTTTTTTTTTTCCATATGAATTTTAAAATAGTTTTTTCTACTTCTGTGAAAAAACTTTCATTGATAGTTTGACAGGAATAGCACTGAATCTGTAAACTGCTTTGGGAAATATGGCCTTTTTAATAATATTGATTGTTCTGATCCACGAGTGTCAAATGTTTTTCCATTTGTTTGTTTCATCTCTGATTTCTTTGAGCAATGTTTTGTAATTCGCATTGGAGAGATCTTTCACCTTCTTGGTTAGCTGTATTCCTCGGTATTTTATTCTTTTTGTGGCAACTGTGAATGAGATTGTGTTCCGTGTTTGGCTCTCAGCTTGGCTGTTGTTGATGCATAGGAATGCTGGTGATTTTTGTACCTTGATTTTGTATCCTGAAACTTTGCTGAAGTTGTTTACTAGCCAAAGGAGTTTTTGGGCTGAGACTGTGGGATTTTCTAGATACAGAATCTTGTCATCAGCAAACAGGGATAGTTTGACTTCCTCTCTTCCTATTTGGGTGCCCTTTATTTTTTTCTCTTGCCTGATTGCTCTGGCCAGGACTTTCAATACTATGTTGAATAGAGTGGTAAGTGAGGGCATCCTTGTCTTGTGCCAGTTTTCATCGGGAATGCTTCTCGCTTTTGCCCATTCAGTATGACTTTGGCTATGGGTTTTTCATAGACAGCTTTTATCATTTTGAGATATGTTCCTTCAATACCTAGTTTATTGAGAGTTTTTAACTTAAGAGCTTTTACACAGTAAAATAAACTATCAATAAACAGACAACCTACAGAATGGAAGAAAATTTTTGCAAACTATACACCTGACAAAGTTCTAATATCCAGCGTCTATAAGGAAATTAATAAATTTACAAGAAAAAAACAAACCACCCCATCAAAAAGTGGCTAAATGACACGAACAGGCACTTTTCCAAAGAAGACATGAATGTGGCCAAGAAGTGTCTGAAAAAAGCTCAGTATCACTGACCATTGGAGCAAATGCAAATCAAAACCACAATAAGATACCATCTCACACCAATCAGAATGGCCATTATTAAAAAGTAAAGAAAAATAAAAGGTGCTGGTAAGGTTGCAGAGAAAAGGGAACACTTATATACTGTTGATGGGAGTGTAAATTAGTTCAACCACTGTGGAAAACTGTGTGGCTTTTTCCTCAAAGAGCTGAAAACAGAACTACCATTCAAAACTACCATTCAAAAATAACTAACTAAAAATTAGTTATTTTTCAATCAGAAAAAATAACTAATGAGTACTAGGCTTTGTACCTGGGTGATGAAATAATCTGTACAACAAATCCCTGTGACATGAGTTTACTTATATAACAAACCTGCATATGTACCCTGAACCTAAAATAAAAGTTAAAAAATACTTGAACTTGAAGATTTGTTTTAGAATTTAGCTCTTTTTTGTGCATAAAATGGCTTATGTTAATTGCTTGATAACAGCAGAAAGAATACTTCATTTTAAATCCCTCCAAGCAGCAGAAAGAGCAAGAAGCAAAAAGACTCACTTATATATAAGATAGGTATGTTTGGGGAGGTAAAATATGCTTTATTATTAAAAGCTCAAACTTCAGCTCTGGAATTAGGCTTTGCTTCAAGTTCAGCACCACCATTTACTAACTGTGAAATTAGAAAAGGTGTTTGATCTCTATTAGCTTCAGTTTCCTCTTCAGTAAAAATGGAACTAATAAACCCATTTAATACAGTTAGAAAAAAAACTACGATGCTTAACAGACAGCTTAATAATAGTAAGCATGCAATGAATGATAGTTCTTATTGATATTATTTTGGATGGGAGGTTTAAGTGTGCCAAGTGTGCCAAGATCTTACTGATATTATTTTGGGTGAGGGGGTTTAAGTGTACCATAAAACAAAATCTCATTAATTAATTCAAATATTACTAAATGTTCTAAAGAAAGATTATGTGTTTTAATAATACGTGCTTTATTTACATGTCTGTGGAATTCTGTAAAGCCAAAAATATAATCATAAGCATCTATACACAGTCCATGTTTGTCATGTTATAATACAGGAAAAGCTGTCAGACTTTTTGTACTTTTATTTGTGAGAACAACTAAAATTAAGTGGTGAGGATTTAGAAAAGCTAACTCTATTTCTATGCTTTTTTCCCCTTTAATGTGGTGTTTAGTGCTTAAAGAAAATCATCCAGAGTCAGGATGAGTTGGGTAATTGTAAAACTATCACAACCACAGAAGTCATGATATATCAAATTGTATATGTTTACAGAAAATGTGTGGTATCAGTCTAGCTGGCATAAAAGAATAAAAATGACAGTAGCAGTAAACAAAGCATATGGTAACTTAAAAAATGGGCTTTAAAAGTATGATTGTTTACATTCAAAGCAACTCTCCATTCTGTAGCTTTTATAATTATAATTATCTGTATTTATCATCACTGTGCATCCTACCACATCCTTAGTCTTTTTTGAGAAAAGAAGCCCCAAGTAACTGAAGCTGCTGAAAGTGACTCTGGCTTAGGCCCATGTGCACGAAAGAAAACCAACCTAAATATCCTGGTCCTGGTTGAGGGTCAGTGAAGGATATCTGATCTGAAGTCTTTATGATTTGATGTGGGGAAGCCTAACTGTAGCAGTAGTGGCTTTGTGACAGCTGCCAATGGGACTGACTCAAACTCCATGAGCACACACCCCATTCAGATACTGGGATGGATAAATGAAAGGGGCACCAGAAATAGTGAGTTCCTTGTGTTATGTAGCGTCCAAAGTGGCCCTTTGATATTATGTCTCCCTCTGTGAGACCAACTATACATCCCACTCTCAGAAGCATTTGGAACCAGAGGTAATTTGACTGCAAGATGTCACATCTGTGATCACATCCGGGTCACGGGTCATGATATGTTTTGGCTGTGTCCCCAGACAAATCTCCTCTTGAACTGTAGCTCCCATAATTCCCATGAGTTGTGGGAGGGACCCAGTGGGAGATAATTGAATCATGGGGGTGGTTTCCCCCATGCTGTTCTCATGGTAGTGAATAAATCTCACGAGATCTGATGGCTTTATACGGGGTTTCCCCTTTCACTTAGTTCTCATTCTCTCTTGCCTACTGTCATGCAAGACATGCCTTTCACCTTCAACCATGATTGTGAGGCCTCCCAGCCACGTGAAATGGTGATATCATTAAACCTCTTTTTCTTTATAAATTACCCAGTCTTGGGTATGTCTTTATCAGCAATGAGAGAACAGACTAATACAGGTCACATTCTGATGTTGGAACAGCAAACACTCTGAACCAAACATTATTCTGTGAACTCTTCTGATCAATAAGCAAAGGTATTTCTGCATTTCTTTATACCTGAGTGTGAGTTCTCTTGAAATTTTGGTGCTGCTGAAATGTGCTCACAAGAATGCGCCAAACCTAAAGCAGAGCACCCACATCCCATTCCCAGCTGCTCCATCAAAAACCCAGGTGGCCAGTAGTAGAAAAGGGGCAAAAGGATTAGGGCTAGAGTATTGGTTTTAGATAAGAGAAAGGATGCTGTCTCTGGGATGGGTAGGAAGGAGGTAAGAAAAGATGCTGATGAAGATATGGTTGTTTTGAGTAGAGGGAGGAGAGGAATGGGAAGTTAAGGGAATTTTTACCTGATTGCTCTGTTTTCTTGGTGAAGACTGAGGTAAGGATATCTATTGTGAATAAGGGGATAGGTAACTCGAATATAGTAAAGATTTGAAGCAACCTTTATAGGAAATGATGGTGTAAAGGAACAATTGACATATAGGAAAATCATTGGAGTAATATCTAGGGATACAGATCATGGATTTGTAGAAGCATGTTGTGCAATTCTCTGCCTGCATTGCCTGAGTGTAGAATCGGTGGAAAGACTGATGTGGGAATGGTAAAAATTCAGGATTGTAGTGGACTCGTTTGGAGGAAGCACAAGGGAGCAAGAAAATTGAAATCATTCATAAGTGAATGATTAAAGAGATGGCTTAGGCCATGGAGGGAAGGAAAGTGAAGACAGGAAGGCACATACCAGGGAAAATGGGAGCACGGGGCAGTGGGTCAGAGCATTTTTTTTTTTTTTTAATGAAGTTGAAAAACAAGTTTAAAGGAATTAACAGAGAATAGGAAATTCAAGTAGGTTATGTGGTCAGGCTGTGGTTTATTAGAGATTAAATTTTCGTTAGTAAAGCAATTCTGTGGGATGACAAGTTTCAGGGTGTGGTTATGCATGTGGGTGACAAAATTTGAGTAGAATTGAAGGCTATTGGAATGAGGAGGCCCAGGAACTGTGGGGCAAGGCATTTTATGGTGTATGCACATGGACATGGAATTCACCCAGGATGGTAGTAAGACTAGGGGTGGAAAGGAGAGTGTAACTCAGGTGCTTCTTAATGTTTGTGGATGAATGTGGGAGAGTTGGTTGACGATAGTGAGAGAAAGGCATTTAAAATTGTGTATTAGAAGGCATAAACTTGCGGAGTGCGGGGATTGTTCACTAAGGGAAGAATCTGAGAGTGCACAGAGAACTAGGAGAATACTGTTTCACTTCCAAGCCTCATGTCAAATGAGGCTTGAGAGACCCAAAGCTGCACCTAGACAGGGCTGTAGAAGAGAAGATCACCCAGAGGGAGGTCCAGGTTCGGGTTCAGCAAAGAAGTGGTGGAAGATTTCCTTCTGGAAGTTGAAAATGCACTAAACTTTGATAATCAGGAAATGGAGCTCTGGAGGAGACAGCAGAAAGACTGGGGAGTGAATAAGGGATGTAGGCATTTGCTTCTCCCTGATCCCAATATTAGTTTAGTGTTAGTGGTTAAGGACAGAATAGATGACTGCAGGGGCTTATCTTTGGTACAGTGATTGAAGGTGATATGAATGTGAGGCATAGTGGAGTTTATTGACCTCAAGTTTTCAAAAGAAATTTTTATGTGAGATTGTTTTAGTGTTGAATCTAATGTTCCAAATGCTGTGAAAAGCCTGATAACTCTAGAAACCTGTGAACTTGCCTACTTGAGATCTCTTTCAGCTCATGAAAGCGTTATGGCTATTTCAAATATCAATGAGTCAAGTATTTTTCCTTCCTGATTACTAAGTTGTCTTCAAAGATTGTTTCATGAGTTGCAGTTCCTAAGCTTTCCGTGAAAGTAAAGGCAGTCCACCTGCCCCATGATAGGGCCAGTGCAGAAGCATGGATCCAGGCAAATGTGGGTAACCACGGGGTACCAGCTGAATGCCTGTGTCAACTGTCCATGGTTGAGCCTCTTTTTATCCCTTTAACTTTTTATCCCTTTATTCTCCCTGTCAAACTATCTGCCAAAGTACCAGTTAGCTGGAAGTGTATGAAGTGGAGTTTTCCTTCTTCCTTCCCTGAAGTATATCATTAGAAAAATTTTATTTCTTCGTTGGTGAGAACTTTTTTCTTAATTGGGTTCATTATTTTTTCAGAAGAGTGAAGAGTTCAAAGCACACATTTCTGATTCACATCTATGCTGATGCCTGTGAAAAATAACAAGATGCAGTAGCCATCCCAAGGTTGTTTGCCTGGCAGGAGGACTTTGGACCAGTTGCTTTGACTCTTTGTACCTCAATCTCCTCTTCTTGGAGACAGTTAATAACACAGGGTTCACCTTGCAGGGTTGTTTAGATGTGACCTCTAAAATTAATGTATGTGAAGTTCTTAGCCCAGAACCTGGCATATATTGGGTATTTAATATAGGGTGGCTGTTACTTTTACAAGAAAGATTTCCAAGCCATGCTAAGATTTGGAATCATGCTAAGATTTAACACAAGTAAACTAATTGCATTTTCACAACAATTTTGTGAAATGGCTATTAATGATGACACTTGTCGTATGAATAATTTGAGGTTTGGTGTGATTCCATAGGTCATTCAGGGTCAGGGTCAAATACTAGTACATTGCAGAGCTGAGATTTGCCCTCAGGTCTATTTGATTCTAAACCCAGTGCTCTTTTCAATATAGTTAGATCATCCTGGGCAAATTATTGAGAATTTAGAGAAGAAAATTTCAAAATATTTCATTGTTGCCGTGGCTTATTGTAACCCTTACAATCAGTTGATTTTCTTGGCGCAATCTCAAGCCCTTTATGCAGAATTGTATACCCTTTTTATCCTTTTCAGTTTTAAGGGGCACAAGGAGAGATATGCATATGAAGGGTTTTTTTCTAGGTAAGGAAAATCATATTCAGAGCAGTTGGCTGGTTATTCATAAAGAGCTCAGCAACTAGGCTCAAATTGGATAATCAAAGCCACGCTGAGGTAAGCCACAGTTGATTTGATATATCAAGAAGTAAGAGTAGGGACACTAAAACTCAGAAATATCATGAAATCATACATTTCCTGAACCAAGCACATCAGAATTCATTTGGTTAATAGTGAACAGAGGCGCCCCACTGAGTTCCTTAATTGTAACACCAGGATACTTTATAGAAATATGAGAGGAATGCCTTTTCTGGCAATTTATAAATCATCTGATTTTACTTCCTCCCTTGGGTGGACATTTTATTGCAGAGCAGGGTAGGGATTTTGCTGGACATGCAAACTTCATTCACTCAATCATTGAACATGAGGAACTCCATATTGCTTGTGGATGATTTTTAATTATCCATGGTTCTTTAGTAGTTATTGTTCCTTCCCATCCCAAGCCTGAGGTGTCCCTGTGTTTCCAATATCACGTTGTGGAGACAAAGCTCTGAGCTGGATACCCCAAGTTTCAAAGGAGATCTTGGAGATCATGGAGTTCTATCTTTTTCTGGCAAAAATGAAGAAACTGGGGCCTCAAAAGGTTTAATGACCTTTCCAGCATTACATGGCCAAATAATAGAAAGGTTAACATTGGAAAGATTGAAACTGGAGGCCATATCTTGATGAGGAAAACCAGTGTTATGGGATTGGGCAGACTTTGAAGACAGAGATATGGCAGTATTTTGGGGAGAGGGAAGAAGAAGGAATTACTTAACCTCTTTGAACTTCACCGTCTTCTCTGTAAAATGCCTTCATATCTGCCTTGTGAGGTGGTTGGATAATCGAATGAAGTTGTGAGCTTAGCAGAATGTCTGGTGTATGGGGTGTCCTACATAAATGATCAATTTTATAAATCTATCTTTGAATTTTATGTCATTAGATTTAAAATAAAAGAGGACATTTGTTCCATTTTCTTTGTATTTCCAGCTGAATTTACTGCCCTTTACTAACCACCCCAGCTCAGACCTGTTTCAGAGCCCATCTGGATTGTGGTCGTGAACTAGCCCTGACACTTACAGGCTCTTCCTGCTGCAGATTTATTATAGAAAGCCCGGAAACAGCCTTGCTCTCATCTTCGTGTCTGCTCCACCCTTGCTCCTTCCTCATTCTGCCCCTTACCCATGCCTGCCATACTCCATGTCATGCTGCTAGGCATGACATGGAGACAGATACATTCAGCTTTCTGTCTCATTCTTTTCTAAGTATTCCTGTTTGCCCTGGCATTCCAGCCCATCTCTCACCCCAGAATCTTTGGCTGGAGCCATAACCTGGATTGGACTTGAGCCAGTCATTTCCTCTAGTCCCAGAGACGTCTACCTGGGATGCTTGCCCAATGCTAGTCAATCCTAGAAGTCTCAAATGTACCCTCACAAGTTTCTTAGGGTGTCTCCTAGGCCTAGGTAGAGCTAGGTACCTAGAAATGCAGAGTGCTAGAGGGATGTGGAATTTCATGACATGCTTGCCTCATAGACCCCCCACAATAAGTTATGCTGTTCTATGCAAGAATGTGAAAGAGTCAGCTTCCTTTCTACCTCGGTCATCAGGACACCTGGGGTTTCTCTCTTATGATCTACAGGTTGATGTCCAGTAGGAATCTCTTTGGATATCCTCAGATGATCTGGCTGGGTTTTGATCCCTGCTTTGTTCCCATCTTTCCAGTCTGTGACACGGAGTGTGAATTGCAGTGGGGTCTTGCTTCTTCTCTAGCATCTGTCTTTAACAGAGAACAGACCTCTCTCTGGTGACTGATACTCAACGCAGTCTTATGGGGCAGTTATGAGATTGCAGATCAGGTTGCACCCTGACTGATTCCCCAAATGTGGTTGCCTCCTTTATTTACACATGGCTTGGACTAGGAGAAATGATCTGCCTCTGTGTCCTTTCCCACGGCTTTGGACTTGGTCTTAGACTATCAGCTGTTTAGGTAAAAAAAATTATTTTTATACTGACTTGGAGATTTGACAAAAGTTCTTCTAGACACTAAGTATATGATAGATAGGGCTTTTGTGATTTTTGCTCTTTAAGTATACAAGGCAAGAAACCGTATAAAACATTACAAACTACCATACTTTGCCTGTATCAAAAATAAAAATAAAAATTTTTACAGATTAACTTTTTCTTTATTCAAAATGGCAATAGTTATAATGAGTTCTATAGAGGGGAATTATAGGCAATTGAAATATCTGCTTTGTTGAATAGAAGGTAAGAACATTTATGTTGATTTTCAACCTTGAATGTTAATCTGCAGGTATATGTGAGAAGTGGCAACACAGATCAACTTTCTTAGTGTTTATCTTGACTCTGGCTCTTGGGATGAATCACTTGTATTATAAGATTTGGGTTGCTTATCACTGCTGGAGACGCTTCTGTCTTTCTACCTTCCTTTCTCTTGCCATGATCATGGGCAAGACTAGCACTACTTTACTGAAATTCCAATGAGGCAATAAACTTAGGAAAATGGCCATGTCAGTTATAAGACACCATTAAAAACCTGTTTAGTAAAAGAGCAGTTATGGGATTTTTAAAAACCATTGCAAATCACAGTCCTCCTTTAGCACTGAATCCTCCTTGACTTTCTTTCTTTTTTTTTCCCCTACTCAGTTCCCCAACTGAGCCTGTGACTTCAGCTTATAAACCATCCTTGGCCTGGGATAGCCAATAAGGCAGCAAGATGCAGCTGTTCAACAGGGTGGCCAAAAACATAAGCGTAAAAGATGGATACATATTTTCCCTTTTTGATTGGTTTACATTTACCCCTGATTCATGAGCATATTGTTTAAACTTGCTTTTCCAAAGCCCTATTAATCTTTGCTATTGGTTCATCTCCTGTTTCCAAACGTGACCTCACCCCAAGTGCCGCCCAGTGGTGAGCAACTCTGAAGTATGTTCTTTTCTCCATCCAAGAGAATCAGGGTGGAAGATCGCCGAGTTGGTGCTTGTTTAGGAGCTTTTCAAAATGAATCATTGGAGTGTGGGGATTTGATGTGGATTACTGGCCAAGTAATTATCAGAAGATGTTTAGTATTGGAACTTGGGCTTTTGTATAAGTAGAATTAAAGCCTGTGTCCTGGCACATGAGCTTGTCATTTGGGAGTGATGAAAATTATGTACGCTTGTTAGCATTTCTCAGTCCTTTCATATATCTCTCTCCCCAGTTACCTTCCCTGTTATTCAAAAGGTGATTTTGGGGTAAGATTCAAAGTCGTGAGCTGAGGGCTGAATACAAGGTCATAGTTTTTCAGTTGGGGTCTAACCTCCTATCTTTATTCTCCAAGGGTCAGTTGACTTTTCTCTTTCTTTCCTCTCAAATGACAGATAAACTGAATGGTTAGCCTACAGATTAAATTCCTTATCCAAGCATCCACAGAAGTCACTCTTAGCCCATGAGCTATTAAGTTATATCCTAACGTAAATCTCTAAAGGTTGAGCAACTCTCTTTTTTTTTTCTCTGGAAGATAGGGGTGTTACCTTTAATTTTGTGATGCCTTTTAATTGATGCTACAGTTAATTGAGTGCTCCAGCAGTTCAAGCTGTTGTCCCTTGTTAGATTTGCATAGCACATTGTGCTAAATAACTTTCATGTCTGCATGCTCCCAGAGACATTAATGCTGGAACCTTTTTTCGTAGTCTAAAAAGGTTAACTCATTTGACTGAATGCACTGAATACACATATACTAGCTGGATTAAAAAGTTTATGGAGAGTAGTCTAAAGGAATAACACTGGAGCATTTCTCCCAAATTCTATGGTATTTTTTTCAAAGAGAGAAGAAAAATATAGAATTTATCTTAAAATGAATTTAGTTGAGGAAGAGAGAAATCAGCAGCAGGAGAAAAAATGCCCCAGGAACTGGCAAGTACTGGTTTCATCCTGTGAGTTGAATTTTCATGTTTTATTTGTGTATGGTTGTTCCTTTTCATATATGCCAGAGGGAAATACAAAATAAAGCAAAAGAAATCCCTTTTACCTGCTGGGGAAAAAGAACAAATGACCAAGGACAAACACCTCCCTTTTCTTCATCTCCCACGTGGGCCTGACTGTACGCAGAGGGTGACTGGTATCATCACCTGGAGAATAACCACTAACACTTATGTAGCTCTCTCGGTACCTGTGTCACACACTTTACATGCCTCATTTAATCGTCTCCACAGTGCTATGAGCTAAGTACAGCGCATTAATATTCCCATTTTGAAGACACCAAAGTTAAGGTTATAGAAGTGAAAATGCCTAAGATCCTATGGCTGGGAAGTGGAAAAGCTAGGCTTTGAACCCATTCTGCCTGATTCCAGACCATATGCTCGTTACTGCACCCAGTGCTATCTACATCCTTGGTAGAGGATAACAGTCCTGTGCTCCTTTGGAGGCTGGTGCCTGTCCAGTGACTGTAAAGAGATAAGTTAGCTCTGGGTCAGCAAAGAGACCAAGAACACCTCCCTTATGATACATCACTCACCGGGCCAGCTCTCTCACTAGGCCTTGGAAACTTACTTCTTCAAATGTTATTTGTAGAAGATTTAGAAAAGTTATCAACATCAATAGCAGTGAAGTTTTTAGTATGTTAGGATCAATCAGTTAGTTGGCAAGTATGTGTTATACTGCATACGTAAGGTTGTGCTAGGAGCACGTGGGGGCTGAGGGTGGCATATCAATGACACATATAAGCCCTTGACGGAGAAGCTTATGAACTCCACCATATGACATGAAACTACTCAGGGTCAAAGGCATATATTTAAATGCCAAGTGCTATGATTCTGAATGTTAAGATGCTCAGGGAAGGGGATGATTTGTTTGAGTCTTTAGTGTGCTATTTGAAGAATGTAGAACTACTATGTCTAAGAGAATTGAAAGAATTTAGAAAGCAGAAGAAACAAGCACTGAAGAGAAAAATGTTTTTATTATTTATTACATGCTGACAGCATACCCAGTGGTGAACAAGGAATAAAAGGAGGGGACTGCTGGAAACATTGGGGAAGGCACAGAACTGGCAGGCTTTTATTAGGCATGAAGATGAGTGTCACATCAGTTCGTTGTCTTCTGTATCAATATTAGGATGATGGACTAAGGGCTTCAAATTTGGTTTTATATGGTGTTTGCAAAATGTTTGCAGTTAAATTCTACCATAGTAATGTCTAACGTGCTAATCCATTGCATTATCAAGGTGTGTAATCAAGTTTTCTTGAACAAAACACAATGAGAGAATACAATTATGTTTAGGGAAAGGTGAGGCAGGGGTCTCTGCCTGTTTGGCAGGCTCATGTAGGCCTGTAGCAGCTCCCTCACTGGTTCATGTGGCAAATGAGGGGTCTCATAGATCTCTTTTTGAAGCTTTATTCAGACATTATTTCTTCTCTTATCAGTGTGTTCCCATTGCTTTTTTTTTTTTTTTTGAGTTGGAATCTCACTCTGTTACCAGGCTGGAGTGCAGTAGCACGAACTTGGCTCTCTGCAACCCCCACCTCCTGGGTTCAAGTGATTCTCCTGCCTCAGCCTCCCAAATAGCTGGGACTACAGACAAGCGCTACCACGCCCAGCTAATTTTTGTATTTTTAGTAGACAAGGTTTCACCATGTTGGCCAGGATGGTCTTGATCTCTTGACCTCTTCGGCCTTGACCTTGATGCATGACTTCTGGGGCTAGGCCATAAAAGTTATGCTATGATATTGGTCAAAGTAGTTAAAGGCCTTTTCAGGTTCAAGAAAAACAAAAATATATCCCGTCTCTTGATGTAGGATGTAAACATCACATTTTAAGAAAAGCATGTAGAATGGAATGTAGTTCAATGTGTTTATATTTAGAAAATGCAATTTGCTACAACATGGAAACCAAGTAACTCGCACAAAGTACTTACAAATATTAACTATTATTAATATTATTCAATGAATGTTTTCTTAAAGAATAAATTGATATACATTTCTTTCTGCCTAGAACTTTGAGCTGTAGTTAAATAATTCTTGACTTGTAAATTGTCAGTTTGAGCTTGTCTTGTTTGCACCTACCTGCTACCTGCATCAGGATCCCTTCAAATTCGAGAGTTTATAAATTTTACTTTTTAACTTAAAATCATTTTAAATTTGCAGAAGTTTTAAGAGTAGTACCAAGAACTAACTCTCTAAACCCATCTGAATTCGCCTGTTTTAACCTTTTGCTTCATTTTCTTTTATATTCTCTCTCTTCCCTCCTTTCCCATTCAAGTATTAGTTTCAAACATCATACCGCTTTTCCCCTTATAGACCCATAGTACCAACATCAAATTCGGACATTTAACATTGATACATGCTATTATTTAATATATAGATCATATTCGAATTTTAATAATTGGCCTAAAAATGTTTTTGTAATGGTTTGTTTTCTCCCTGAACCAGCATCCAATTCAGGATCACAGATTGCATTTGGTTGTCATGGCTCATTAATCTCCTTTAATTTGAAGCAGTTCCTTAGTTTTGTTTTTCAGGACATTGACATTATTGAAGTATACAGGCCAGACATTTGGTAGAAATGTCACATGATTTGGGTTTGCCTCAGGGTTGCTCATCATTAAGTTCAGATTATGCACTTTTTGCAAGCATCCAATGACAATGATGTTGTGTCCTTAACAACGTATCACCACCTAGAGGCACACATTATTGGTGACATTAACTTCGATCACTTTTTATAAACTGGTGATTGCTAGGTATCTCCACTATAAGACTACCACTTATCTTTATAATCTACAGGGAGATATTTTGAAACTATTTAATATTCTGTCCTCTTCAAACTTTTACCCTATAGCTTTAGCATCCATTGATGAATCTTGACTAAATCAGTTATTACTATGATGTCTTTTTAAAAACATGATTGATTTACCAACTATTATTATTTCTTCTACATTTATTAGCTGGATTCTTATTTTTATTCAGTGAATTGGATCCAATTGCTGCCATTTAATTCATGTTGAAGCTCAAATTGTCCCAGATTTAGCCAATAGGTACCCTTAAAGCTGACCCTAAGTCTTTTTGACATATCCTTCATCATTTTTTGAACACTTTTTAGTATATGATATTCCAAACCCTTCTAGTCTTGCTTTGCCCTGGCCCTCCTCTCTCCAAAGAATCCTGGCTCCTTCTAGTGAGGAACAGTACTTAGAAACAAGGTCTGTGAAGAAGTGTTTGTTCAGGTTATCCAATGTTGAGGTTATTTAGGCAAAAACACGTTAAATATTGAGTCCCATCAAACAGAAAGTCTTAAATTAAAAATTGTGAAGACAGTTGACCCTTGTTCAAGATGTTCTATGTGCAATTTTATTTTTATATCCAGTCAATTGCAAAGCATCAGAAGAGCCACAGTCCTGGGCTTATTGGAAGTGAGGCTCTATTGAACATTGAGCCGGGAGAGTAGGGAAATTGCAAGATAGCGAGAAGTCAGACCCGCAGAAGGAGCTGCAGAACTTCGGGGCATCCACTTTTTAGAAAGCTGGTCAGAACCAGCAGACAAACAGCCTCATTTGGAAATAGTGGTTGTTTGTGCAATCTGAACTTAACCAATCATAACACTCAGTTGATACTCCAAGCCTAAAATGGTTTTGGAAACCATTTGTGGGTTTTGGCTTAAGCCCCATTTCAAGGAATCCAACCCCTTCTTGTGAGATCAGATTTCCCTGCCTTGCACTGAACTTGTTTACTCCTTGTCCATCCTAGAGCTTCACATGACTCAGTCTCCCAGTTAGTTAGGTTGGGAGATATAGCAGAGCTAGGAGCCCTGGCCCTGGTACTTACTAACCATACCCGTTTGATGACTTTAATTGACTTACTGTGTAACTCTAAGTCCCTTCTCCTTTCTGGGCCTCAGTTTCCTTATTTGTAAAATCAGAAGGTGAGGCTAAATCTCAAAATGTCCATCTAGCTTCATGTTCTGTGAAATCTTCTCTGCCTAAGATCTTTAAAGTGCTAATTAAACTCGCAGATCAAGATAAATGACCAGAGGAGCTGGACCCATTACAGAATTAAAGTCTTCAGAGCCCCAGCAAGTCTGCTTTTTGGAGCGTGCTTTCTTTTTACAGCTGTGAAGAGAGGAATCAGCACATGAGCTATAACTTCATATGACTAATGGTAACCATGGCAACCACTAAATATTCCTTCCAGACCTTGCATCTGCACAGCTCACTGAAGCAGAGGAAATAAACGTTGCTGCTTTGAAAAATGATAAAAATAATCTAAGCCAGCTAGAGGCTAGGAAGGAAAGGAGAGATCTTCCACCTGAAGGTCAAGCTATTTCATCTCATTATCTTTTCAGGGCTTTGTTTAACCTCAGGGGGCATTTGGTACCAACAGAATGAATAGGTCACAGGCTGGAGGGATTTAGTATCAGGCTACTGAAACACTTGACTAGTTTTTAAAGAAGCTTCTGGGGTTCTGACAATGTTTGCCAGGTTGGTGTGATGACCCCTATGTTAAAATGCAGTAAGTCATCAAAAGCGGATCCCCAGCAGTTCTTGGTGTCAGGTCATATTATTGGTTTAAGAGAATAGCAACTAGAAGACTGGCCAAGGTCAGACAGGGGCCTGAGAAACCAGGCAGAGAGCAATAGTGAGGAGGTCATAATGCACGGGAAGGTGGGGGATGGAAAGACACAGTGAGGCAGGTTGGGTATCAGCGATAACACTCAGAGAGCAGAGCACAGGCAAGAGAACTGGGCTGCATGAAGCCTGCAAATTAGACAAAGAGAACAGACAACAGGTTGATTGCACTTTGGGTAAAACATGAGGCAACAGTCAGGAATACTGCAATCAATAGTATAGCCAAGAAGAGAGATGCAGGAAATGTAAAGGAGTGAACTGTCGTGAGTGGTTGGAGTCTATCTAAAGAGGGCAGCCTATTGTTGCCATGGGGGATTGTATGTCCAGAGCCCTCATTTGTCAAGAGAAGCAAGAAATCTGGATTTTAAAAAGTGTGAAATGCCTTAATCGTTTAACGATAACATGGTGTGGATTGCCATTTTGCATCCTGTAAAATTATAGTTACCTTCAGAGAATAAAAATAGGAAATGCCAGAGGAAGGCAATTCACAGTTAGCCGAGTCCACAGTGACACACACGGCAGACTGTCCAGCACCTGAGGCTGTGAGCACCTTGCCCAGTGGCTAGTCAGTCTTTGTAATGTCATCTCCCCTACCCCAGTATTTTCACCCTGAATTGCAATAGATGCTAGCACCAAGAACCCAGCACTGAGCTGCTGCTTTGCTTTAGTTTAGTCTGGGGTCTACAGATAAGTCATAAACATCTGACTACAGCAGGGAGTGAGGGGACAGAGAGCAAGTGGACCATCTCTGACATTCTTACATAAGGTGAGAAGCCAACCTGTGCAAACTTGACCACCATCCTATCTGCCGTGTTGCCCCACAGGAAACTAGTCTGGATAAAACTTAGTTTCAGCCCTTAGTGCCTCTGGTTCAATAAGACACAGTAGATCATGTTACCCTTTGGAAAAGCACACTTACTTTCTAGATTATAAAATTATTAAAGGGAAATCTGAAAATGCAAAAAAAAGAATACTGGCTTGTAATCATAAGGTAAAATACAGATGAAGCCAATAAAGTGTGTTGTGGGAAATGACTCTGATGCAAGGATAGCCTACAAGTACCATACCAGGCAAGTTATTACAGAGGTCACAGAACAGAAAGGCTCATAGCTGGAATGAATATGTTGGAATCTCATACTTCATTGAATTAATTCAAAACAGAGCGAGAAACAAGAGGAAAGAAGAACATAACTCACTTAGGGCAGGGTGAATGTGGACAGAAAGACCACACTCCCCAAATCCTGTGTTATCCAGTGTTCATACATCCTGTCTCTCTTCTACACTAACCTTCCCTGTTAGTGATGTGGAGAGAAGGACCAGAGTAAGGGCAGAGCAAGAGGGTTCAGCAGGTGAAAGATGCTTGGAGCGGAGGCTTAGCTAATCTTTGGGAGCGATGCGTGGACCGGCACACGCGGACACAGCTCTCACTCAGATTAACCTGATGAGCACTTGTATATTATTTGCACTTTCTGTATAGAGAATTTCTAGGGCCAAATGGCACCATAATGGGGATCACAAATGAGTGTTTGATTCAGGAATGACACAGTCTTCCATCTGGAAGTGACATGGTTTGTGCTTTACTAATACTTAAGGTTTACTTCTGTAGCTTTTGAGCCATTGACATTGGTGGTGGTGGTGGTGGGGATATGTTCTGCCCAGGTTTAGGGGTGTCCTAACTCTTTACTAGGAAAGACTTCAATTGGAAGGCAGGAAATGGCAGCCAGATATAGAGTCACTGCTGCTTTTGTGTGAAGAGAGTTTGGTGCTTCATCATGAAACTCTGAATGGGCCCATAGAAAAAAGCAGCCTGCATCAGAAAGGGTCTAGTATGAGTCCCCCTCTTAAGAATGAAACCAGCACTGTTTGCATGGCCCTTTAGGCCTCAGCTCAACTTACATCATATACTTACTCTCCTGTTTGCAGCCTCAAATCTGCAACAGGAGAGTAAATATATGATGTAAGATGAGCCGAGGACAGAAGTTGAGAAAACACCCACATTTAAAGGGCAGGTGGAGAAAGGGGAATACATGATGGGGAGGAGAAAAAGAACAGTCAGGGAGCTTGAAGGACCAGGAGAAGATGTTATCACAGAAGCTCGGGTGCTCTGTAAATTCCTGCTGAAGTTGAAGTGGCTGCTCAAGTACTAAAGGTGAGACTGAGTAGTACACCTGTCTATAAGTGAAAGCCAAATGATGCCAAAGCTAGGGTAACTCCTGCCATTTAGCAGGGAAGGCAAGGGAGAGAGAGACAGCCAGATTCCCAGTGCTTCTGACGCATGCTGGAAAGGGTGGTGGTGGTGTCAGAAACTGAAGTACCATTTTGGGTTTCCCTATTAGAGATCCCATTGCTTCACAGTGGGCTTTATAGCACCCTGATACCTGCTACTTTCTTTCGTTCTGCACTTCTAAGAGGTTTGCGTATGTGCACATTTGTTTTCAGATGTCTAATTCTGACTCAGAAAATTGCTGGTTTCAACTCTTTTGCCAGATGGCTGAGGAAAGAGCAATTGACTGTTAGCGCTAAATGCCTGTGTCAGAGCCCAAAGCAGCCGATTTCAATTAACATAAGAAGCAGAACAGATCTCCTATCGTGCAAATATAAAACGATGAGAGAATGGAACCTCATCCTAGCTGAAAAAGGCAAAACACACTGCGTTTTATCTCCTCCCAGATGCTGGCCACGCTGTCGGGTTACTGGGATCTACATACAAATGGGAGAGGAATATAAATCAGTTCCTCTATGACTCTAATTCCCGGAACACCACCTGTGCCCTTGCTTTCTTTCTGCTTAGCTGGCAGGGAGTGGTCCTCAAAATCACACGGCAGAAATCTTTTGTTTATTTGTTTGGGTGCATGGAGAATACCATGGGGTTGTTTTCAACACGATTTCCTGTTTTCTCAAATGAGATGTATTTTATAGAAGTTAAGTGCTCTCTTGCTATTTTTTCAGTTTCTTTCTCTTTTTTAAATTTATTTTGGTTTAGAGATGGGGCCTCATGATGTTGCCTGGGCTAGAGTGAAGTGGCTATTCACAGGTGCCATCATAGCACACTATGCTAATTTTTAAGTGGATGACATAAAAAGGAGATTTTAATTTTTTGCTTTTGCCTTTTAAAAATGTATATGTTTTTCTTTTCTTTTCTTTCTTTTTTTTTTTTTTTGAGGTAGGGTCTCGTTCTGTCACCCAGGCTGGAGTGCAGTGGCATGATCTGGGTTCACTGCAACCTCTGCCTCCGGGTTCAAGCTATTCTCCTACCTCAGCCTCCTCAGTAACTGGGATTGCAGACATGTGCCACTATGCCCGGCTAATTTTTTTGTATTTTTAGTAGAGATGGGGGTTTCACCATGTTGGCCAGGCTGGTCTCAAAGTCCTGACCTCAAGTGATCCACCCGCCTCGGCCTCCCAAAGTGCTGGGATTAGAGACATGAGCCACCACACCCGACCTAAAAATATACTTTTTGTTATGTACTACACTTTACAAGGTGAAAATAAAAACAAAATTTAAAAATCTAGATTGAGGTATGTTGCTCCCACCTTGCTCTTCATCTACCCTGTTTCTTTCTGTCATTAATAAGTAATTTCAATTAGTCTCTTGCTATTTTTCCAGTGTTTTTAATTTTATTTTAGAGACAGGGTCTAATGACGTTGTCTGGGCTGGAATGCAGTGGCTATTCACAGGTGCCTTCAGAGTGCACTACAGCCTTGAGCTGCTGGGCTCAGTGATCCTCTGGCTTCAGCCTCCTGAGTAGCTGAGGACTACAGGTGCACACCACTGTGCCCAACTCCAGTGTTTCTTATTGCATGTACAAGCATACATATACATTCTTATTTCCTCTTCTCTTTTTTTTTTTTTTTCAGAAAAGATAGCATATTACACTATTTTGCACCAAGCTTTTTCATTACTGAAAAATATATTTTGGAGATCTTGTCATGTCGATACATAGAGAGCTTCTTCATTCTTTTTTTAGTTGTGTACCATATTCTGTAATACAGATACACCATAGTTCTTTTGACTGGCCTCCTATTTTTGGAGGTCGTTTCCAGTTTTTGCTATAAGAAACAGTTCTCTAGTTGATATCTTTAAACATCTATGCTGTGATATGTAGGTAACAGTAGCTGTGGGATAGATTCCCAGGAGTAGCATTGTGGTTGAAATGCATCTGTAATTTTGGTAGATATTGCCAGATACCCTTCCATGGGGGCTGGCCATTTTGCCTGCCTTCTAGTGCAGTGTGAGAGTGTCTATTTCTTTGCAGCTTTAGTAACTGAGCATTTTCAAACTTCTCTTTGGGGCTTTTTTGTTTGTTTGCTTTGTTTTGTTTTGGTTAGTCAAATAAGTTAGCTCAAGGTAATTCAATTTGTATTTCTCTTATTCTTTCTTGAGGTCCTAGTGTATTATTATTTTTGTTTGGTTTCATGATCTCCCAGAGAAGGATCATGACCTGATGATGGCAAGGTAAGGGATTCTTGGGGTGGAGAATCCTTCCTAGATGCTTCACTCTTGAGCTCTAAGGACTTCATAAGATTCTGGATCCTCCATCATGCCCTTGTGTGTTAGTTTTATTACTCCATGTTTTCCTGTAGTTGTTAGTAATTGTAATACTAAGCAACATGTGTTGAGTACTTGTTACATTCTAGGTGCTATCCTGAGCACTCTCTATATAATTCATTTACTCTTCAAAAAAAAAAAAAAAACTTTATAAGGAAAGACGTTATAATCTATATTCACATAAGGAAATGGAGGCACAGCAAGGTCAGTAACTTGCCTAAGGTCCCAAAGATAGAACCTAGGCAGTCTGACAGAGGGTGAACAAAATCCTGGTTTTTTTTTTTTTTTCCCTATTTTTTTCCTGGGACAATCCTGGTTTTTGCCTTGAAAGTTTCATGTCCCTGAAAACTCTTCAGCCTGGGCAAACTGGGACAGTTGGTGACCCTAATTTGACCCTAGGGTCCTTGTATATCACTATTACATTTGTCTTAAGCCTACAAGAGCATGCATGCATGTAATCAGAGGAATGGAGGAGAGAGCATTGCTATAGCGGCATGTGTGAGACTTTTAATTTGTAGATTCCTATTTTTATTCAATTAGCCTGACACCACGGGAGCAGGAAAAAAGAGTGGGGCCATTCCCTCAGTCAGGTAGCTGCAAAAATGAGAAATAGCCACAGAGACATAGTAGCTAATACAACTGCTATCATCAGAAATCCATGTGGAGATCTAGTAAAAAAAAAAAACCAAAAACGTGTATACACACACACACACACACACACACACACACACACACACATATATATAATCTTGTCACTATGGTAAGTGAACAATTTGCATGCACTCTTTCAATTACTTCTCAGAGTAGCTCTATGAGATAGGTACTAGTATTGCATCCATTTTCCAGATGAAGAGAGTTTAAGAAACTTACCCAAAGCAAGGTTAATCAAAACTCAAGCTGCCTGCCTGCAAAATCCATGCATGTTTTACCTAAATGTAAGTGCATATTTGATTCCTAACTGGGCTTTTAATGACTAACAGTAAGAAAGACTCTCGAAATTCTGAATCTTTGGGCTTGCTGCAAGAGATGCTGATTTGTGCTTGAATGGAGAAGCCTAGCAGCTAAACAATTAGAGATACTTTTAAAGATTTCCAACAGCTTTGGGAACAAGCACTTGTTTAAACGTGTTGAGGCTGTGAAGAGCAACAAATAAGGTTCTGCTCTATTTTTGCCACCAGGAGCCATGTGATCTTGAGCAAGACTCATTTAAACTCTCTTGGTTTAGGTACGTAAGTATAAAATGAGGATAATTGTTTCTTACTTATTTCAAAGATTATCTTCTGAAGACCCTTCTTTTTCTAAGATTAATCACAATCCATACATCCCTGATTTCTCAAGCTACATTATATTTGTATTAGTCTGTTCTCATGCTGCTAATAAAAATGTACAAGACTGGGTAATTTATAAAGGAAGGAGGTTTAGTTGATTCACAGTTCAGCATGGCTGGCGGGGTTGGAGGGCCTTAGGAAACTTACAGTAATGGCAGAAGGGATAGCAAACACGTCCTTCTTCACAAGGCAGCAGGCGAGAGAATGAGTGCCCATTAAAGGAGGAAGTCCCTTCAAAAACCATCAGATCCCATGAGAACTAACTCACTATCATGAGAACAAGATGTGGGAAACAGCCTCCATGATTCAGTTATCTCCGCCTGGTCCCTCCCATGACATGTGGGGATTATGGTAACTACAGTTCAAGATGAAGATGAGATTTGGGTGGGGACACAGCCAAATCATATTAATACCTGAGAAAAAACAAGGACCCAGTATAGAAAACTTTATACTAATACACAGTATATATACATTTATATAATTCAAGAATAAACTTGTCTAGAGTCCTATAATGGGATTTCTCAAGTTAGAATTTCTAAACTGGCCCCCCAAAGATGTTCTGACTAATCCCCAGAACCTGTGAATGTGATGAAATATCTTTGATTATGTTATATGACACAGTTGACCTTGAAATAAGGGGATTATTCTGGGTTAGCCAGTGGGCCCGTTACAATCACATGATCCTTTAAAAGCAGAGAGCTTTCTTTGACTGGTGGCAAGTGGGGCTAAAGTAGGAATAATGGTAGTTGAAGAGATTGAAGCAAGAGGGCCATTTGACACACCCCTGTTGGCTTCAAAGATGGAAGGAATATGGGTGGCCTTTATAATCTGAGAGCAGATCCCAGCTAACAGCAAGCAAGAGATCAGGAACCTCAGTCCTACAAGTACAAGGAATGAATTCAGCCAATAGCCAGAATGAGTTTGCAAGTGGATGCTTCTCTAGAACCTCTAGATAATATCCCAGCCTAACCAACACTGATTTCAGTCTTACGAGGTCCTGAGCACAGAACTTAGTGAAGCCCACTTGAATTTCTGACCTGCAGAACTGTGAGATGATAACTATACTGTGATGATAAATGTGAGATGTAACTGTGAGATGATAAGTAACTTAACTTGAAGGTTTTTTGTTAGATACCAGTAGATAATTAACATGTTTCCATCTAGGTTTCTTAGATTCCTAGTTTTTTATCTCCTACTCTTGTGGCCTTTTGTGCTGCATCCTAGACTGAGGATATTGTCTCAGTATTTCCATATTCCCTCTTGATTGCAAGCAGTTCCACAAAACTAGGAGTCTCCAATCATGTCCTCTCTAATCAAACTCGTGGCAGGATGCTGCTGCTTGACTTTGGTTGTCACCATCTCTGTCCCTTACCTTATCATTGCTACAGGCCACTGTTTCAATTATTGATCAAGGTCTTACTGTCTCACCTTTCCTACTTTCTATTAGAACCAATAAATAAATTCATTAGAACTGATTAATAAATGAATTCAATAAAGTTGCAGCGTACAAAATAAACATAAAAAATCAGTTGCATTTCTTTACACAAATAATGGTCTCTCTGAAAAAGGAATCAAGAACATAATCCCATTTATAATAACATCCAAAAGAATAAAATTTAACCAAGGATGTGAAAGATCTTCACACTGAAAACTGTAAAACGTTGATGAAAGAAATTAAAGAACACACAGTTAACTGGAAAGATATCCCAGGTTTATGAATTGGAAGACTTAATATTGTTAAAATGTCTGTATTGCTTGAAGCAATATATGGATTCAGTGTAATTCCCATCAAAATTCCAATGCATTTTTCATAGAAATAGAAAACATTCTAAAATTTGTATAGAACCACAAAGATGTCAAGTAGCCAAAATAATTTTGAGAAAGAAAAACAAAGTTGGAGGCATCATACTTTCTGATTTCAAATTGTAATACAAAGAAATAGTAATCAAACAGTATGATACTGACATAAAAACAGACTCCTGCAGCAATGGAATAGAATAGAGAGCCCAGAAATAAACCTATGCATAGATGGTCAGCTAATTTTCGACAAGGCCACCAGGAAGATACCATGGGGGAAAGGCTAGTCCCTTCAATAAATGATGTTGGGAAAACTTGGTATCCACAGACAAAAGAATGAAACTTCACTAATACCATACAGAAAAATAAAGTAGATTAAAGACTGAAACATAAGACCTAAAACTGTAAAACTCCTAGAAAAAAACATAGGGGAAAAGTTTATTGATTTGGCCTTGGCAAGGATTTTTTTGGGTATCTCACCAAAAGCACAGAGAACAAAAGCAAAAATAAACCAGTGAAATGACAGAAAACTGAAAAGCTTCTGTACAGCAAAGGAGTTAATCAGCAAAATGAAAAGGCAGCCAACAGATTGGGAGAAAATATTAGGGAATTATGGGTCAGATAAGGGGTTAACATCAAAAAACAAGGAACTTGCCCAGTGCAATAGTAAAAAAAATAATTCAATTAAAATTTGGGCAAGGTACACGAATAGATATTTGTCCAAAGAATAAATAAAATGGCCAACAATTATATGAAAAGGTACTCAACATCATTAGGTATCAGGGAAATGCAAATCAAAACCACATTGAAATATCATCTCACTCCTGTTAGAACAGCCGTTATCAAAAAGAAAAGAGATATAAAGTGTTGATAAAGTTGTGAAGAAAAGAGAACCCTAATACAATGTTGGTAGGAATGTAGATTGGTGCAGCCATTGTGGAAAACATTATGGAGGTTTCTAAAGAAATTAAAAATAGATTTATCATAAGACCCAGCAGTCCTCCAATTTTTTTTACTCTTAGGTTTAAAAAAGTTTTTAAAAGTGTCTATTAGATGAAAGGAGAATATACGACTTATGAAAAATTCAGATGCGTTTTTGTTGGTCAAGTGTTACTAGGGAGACATTGTGGCGACAGAGTTGAAGCAATAGAGATGAAATCCAAAGTGACATGAGGCTAAGATTAGAACCAGAATCATTGTGAGGAAACAAATTTACACCAGATGATAGAGCTCAAGAGTAAAACGGAAATGTAAAAGGAAAAGCAAGGTCAATAGCTAAGAATAGAGCAGGACTAAGGCTGTGAATGGCAAATTGGTGCTTGGTGTGTATTACAAGGGGTGTGTTCTCAGTCTGGACATAGAGTATATTAGTCCTGTCTGTAAGTGCCAGTCCTAAATATGTATTAGCTGTTACTAAAGTACTGTGGGTATATGTGTGCATGGAGAGGGAAAGACAAGCAATTAATGGAAAGATGTTCACACAAGATGGAGCAGAGTGGGAAGCTGTTTTTAAAAATAATACAAATTGTGTGTGGGTACAGGTTGATCCCCTCTTTTAATAGTGAGTGTTACTGATTTTATCTAAACAATTTACTCTTTAAGGACTTTGAGGCTAGGAAAATAAACCTATTTTATATTAACCATTATTTTAGCTTCAAAAAAGACAATAGGTCTTTGGTGAAACTGGCAATGTAACCCTTGGACCCAAGTCATGAAAATGTGTATACTCGCAGCATAACTCTCTCTAGCTGTTAAGCTGTCCCAGTGCCTGCTCTGTCAATGTTTTAGAGCATTCTATCACCCCAGTGGCATTCTACAAAGCTTTCAGAGCTGATGCTGGAATTTTCTGAGGCTAGCTCTATAAATAATTGAGTTTCCATCCCACAGATTTTACTTCCGTTTTTGTTATGTCTAGCTGGAAAATTTACTGACACCATTCAGCTTTCTTCTCTCCCTCTAGATTTCTTCCAACACTAACTCTAGCCCATTTCTCCCTTAAAAACTAAATGTGGAAAGAGCTGAGATTAGCTTCCTCTGCTAAAAATGGTGCCTTCGTGGGTAAGCTTCACCAGTATTATTGATAAGATTAAATTGTTTTGTGGACCTCCAAAGAATTTTAGTTCTGTTAGGAGCCTCTAGCTTGAGAGTTTTAGCTGGACCTTTGAAATTGTGTAGGCCTTAGGAATAGGCCTAGACAGGAGGATATTGGGTTTTGCTCTGTAGATGGAAGATTCATTTTGTAAAGATTTGGGCAGAAAGCTGTTTTTTGGTCTTATTAATTCATGCTATTGTGCTTTGATTATGTAACAGCTTCGTTGCTTTTAATGATTGATGGAGGTGATGATGGTGACGTACTCTCTTGAGACCAGGTGGTGTTAACAGGTTTTAACATTAGTTCCTCATTCCTACTCAACCAGCATGACTTTTCTCTTGATATTTTTCATGTGGTCAAGGTCTTGGATTATTGGAAATGAAAGACAAATAAAAAAGAAAATCTCACCCCAAATTTTAAGATATCTTAATTCATAAAGTAACTGTTTTTGTGATCCTGGGGCACCATACTTCATCTGATCAAACAATTTCACTGGAAGGAAATCTGTTGGATATAGTTAGTATTTATATGATAGATAACCAAAAGAACTGGTAGGCAATCCTACTTTTGGGTTATTATCTACTGCAACCTTGTTTTGGGTTATTATCTATTGAGTGTAATAGAAGTTAACTACTTCAATGTCAGATCTTCTAAAAGAGTGAAGATACAGGGAGTATCATTTATTTACTCTTCACTTATTTATTTAGTCAAAAATATTTATCACATATCCACCATGTGCCAGATACTGTGTTAGGTGCTGGGAATACATAAGTAAAGAAAACAAACAGGCTCTCAGAGCACTTTCATTTTAATAGGGAATACAGAAGACAGTAATGAAATAAAGTAAGAGATAAGCACTAATCAGATGAAGAAGACAACACTGTGGGTAAGAGTGATTAGTCACTAAAAAAAATAAGAATTTCTAAAAAGGTAGATAGATAATATATCTTATAAAAACCATAATATCATAAGGAACAGCAGTATAATATATAGCTATTGACCATCAGGATACATGATATTTGCTACAATGACTTTCTTTTTCTTTTAACTTTGCATTTCCTTTTATATTTCTTCAGGTTTCCTGTTATATAGGACATCGGGGGCGGGGATAGACAGGATTGCAAAACTTTTGATCTAAAAGATATTTTAGAATGATCTAATTTCCTTCACTTTGTAGATGATGAAAGTGAGGCTCAGAGAAGTTATCAGACTTGTTCAGGGTTTATAGCTAGGTGCAGCTAATTACAAGTACCCAGTGCTCATCCCTGGAAATTTCCAGTGAGTGGTGCATCTCTAGGTTTTTAATTTATAAACCTGAAATCTAAGCTTTCATGGTCTCATATGTGATCAACACTGAGATGGCTCAAGTTCTTCAGGGGTTACTTTTTATTTAATACCTATTAACAGCCCACAAGCTCTCTTCTTACCTCCAAATCAGGAAGAAGCCTAGCCTTTAATGAGCTCTTACTTGCCTTCTCTCTGTCTGGCTTAATGCTCTCTAGGCTTCAATGTGGGTGGATTCCAGCAATTTCAAACTGTTTCCCCAGGCTGCTATGGATATGCTTAGATTGCTTAAGTCTCAATGTGGACACAGTTAATTTTGTGAGCACTTCTGAGACGAGACTATATAGTTAGCAAAACATTATTAAAGGTTTGGGGGATAACAGAAGAGAATTATTTTGCAGAACAGAAAAAGGAACCTAGATATTAGCTGTCACTAGAGTTTATTGGCAAAGCCCTCAAGAAGAGTTCCCTCTTTGTCATCTCTTTCAACCTTCTTCTAAACCTAGTCCTACCACCATTGTGTGGTAATCAGCTTAAGACACCATGGCCTTTGACCATGTCCCCATTACCTACAGCCCTAGCTGTTGGGCCATCACTGGCCCTAGAGAGTTGAGAAAATCCTTTCTTCCTCAAGACAGACACTTCAGTCCACAATGATGATAACCTTGTGTTAAATCATACAGAACAGTTTGCTCTTCATAGTCTCACATGTTCTATCCCAGATTTGAATTTGGGCTTTCTTTTTACCTAATCAAAAAGCTGTTCCCCCTACTACCATTTATGATGCCTTCACTTCCAGCTAAATTTAAAACAAATAAACAGAAAACTGTTGGCAGCTTTGAAATAATAATTTCCCTTGCCTAATAGCCAATTATCAAAATTTTAGTTCTTATTGGGTCAAATTTCTGAACATCTCCTTACATGATAATCTAAAGAATTTCCCCCACTACTTTGCTGGTAGTTAGCTTTCCTTACCAACTTCACAGTGTGTTTCAAAATCCAGCCTTTTCTGGGAGGCTGCTTATCCTCATGTCCTTCTTTTTTTCTTTTCTTTTCTTTTCTTTTCTTTTCTTTTCTTTTCTTTTCTTTTCTTTTCTTTTCTTTTCTTTTCTTTTCTTTTCTTTTCTTTTCTTTTCTTTTCTTTTCTTTTCTTTTCTTTTCTTTTCTTTCTTTCTTTCTTTCTTTCTTTCTTTCTTTCTTTCTTTCTTTCTTTCTTTTTTTTTTTTTTTTTTTTTGAGACAGAGTTTTGCTCTGTTGCCCAGACTGGAATACAGTGGCACAATCTTGGCTCACTGCAGCCTCCACCCCCTGGGTTCAAGTGATTCTCCTGTCTCAGCCTCCTGAGTAGCTGCGATTACAGGTACCTGCCACCATACCTGGTGAATTTTTTGTGTGTTTTTAGTAGAGACAGGGTTTCACCATATTGGCCAGGCTGGTCTTGGACCCCTGACCTCAACTGATCTGCCCGGCTTGGCCTTCCAAAGTGCTGAGATTACAGGCTTGAGCCACTGCACCCAGCTGTTATCCTCACGTCCTTCTAATCAGCATGTTATTCTTAGCACTTAGGTGTTCAGTTTGGATGCCATTTTCACCTGTCATTTATAGATATGTGTTCTCCTCATAATTAGAGCACAAACACTTTAGAGACAGTTACTTTGTGTCATGATTCCCTCACCTCCTGTTCTCCACATCTCACAACAATGCCTATTTAGCACTCAACAAATATAACCTATTTCTTGGCAGACTAAAATCTATTGTTATCCCCCAAACATTGCGAAAGGCCTTACACTTACCACATTGTCATTTCTGCTTTGATATTGTCCTTCATTTCACCTTCCTATTGAATTTGTCCCAAGGTCAGTGCTTACTGCTTGTCATATGGATTTGGCATGAAATTCAGATGAAATTCCCATTAAAAGGCATAATTTATATATCGCTTGACATGAGAAAGCTTAATCTTTACATTTTATGTTATAATTTTCTATTGTGTAACCCAACAGGAAATAGTATGTTGAGAGGCTGGAGATTGAACTGAAGACAGAGTGTCACATTGTTGCTGCTTGATCCAAGAAAATGACATGGCCTTGTGTGTCGTGGTAGGGATGCTGGTGATCTTAGGAGGCTAGTCAGAGCTGTAATCAGGGCCTGAAAGCCAGTGCAGGGGAGTGTACAGGCAAAGGGGTCACACCTAATGAATGGGTCTTATTGAGAACAGGGAGATGGGCTAAGAAAGAGATATGGGTCGGGTACGGTGGCTCACACCTGTAATCCCAGCACTTTGGAAGGCCGAGGGGCATGGATCATTTGAGGTCAGGAGTTTGAGACCAGCCTGACCAACATGGTGAAACCCCGTCTTTACTAAAAATGCAAAAAACTTAGCCAGGCGTGGTGGTGCATGCCTGTGGTCCCAGCTATTCGGGAGGCTGAGGCAGGAGAATCGCTTGAACCCAGGAGCTGGAGGTTGCAGTGAGCCGAGATTGCACCATTACACTCCAGCCTGGGTGACTGAGCATGACTCCATCTCAAAAAACTAAATAAATAAAAGAAAGAGACATGGAGAAGGTGTGGGTCACTATACTCTCAGGCCCAACTGTGGCCTGAAAACACACAACATAGGAGGAGAAGTGGAGGGATGGATCAAGGAGTGAGGAGTACATTTTGCAGGTGTTAGCAGAACTTGGTGTGTTGTTTAAAATTTTTTAGGTCAGTAAAATTAAATGGTAACTCACCCAATATATCTATATGACTCACCCTTGTGCCCAGTCTTACCCTATCCTCCTTTTAATATATGTATAATAAATATATAATTAATTAATTAATTTATTTATTTATATTTGAAATGGAGTCTTGCTCTTTTGCCCAGACTGGAGTGTAGTGGCCCAATCTTGGTTCACTGCAACCTCCACCTCACGGGTTCAAGTGATTCTCCCCACTTAGCCTCCCAAGTAGCTAGGATTACAAGTGTGCACCACCAAGCCTGGCTAATTTTTGTATTTTTAGTAGAGATGGGGTTTCACCATGTTGGCCAGTCTGGTCTCGAACTCCTGACGTCAAGTGATCCACCTGCCTTGGCCTCCCAATGTGTTGGGGTTACAGGTGTGAGCCACTGTGCCTGGCCTCTTTTAATATTTAATACCGTGTGAAAATCCAAGAAGCTTTGCCTTTCCAGAGTTTGAATTCATCACTATGCTCAAAATAACAGCTTGATATCTTTGAAGGTTTTGGTTATTTACCTAATCTAGTTGTATTTTTCTTAAACAGAGGAAAGTTATCTTTGATTGTGAATAAGCGGAGCTAATCTATGGTGAAAATTTAGAACATACACATCTATAATAATTTCAACATTAAGTAAAACTACTTCTCTGGGTGTCAAAACATATGCATATCTATACATAGTGGATGAAACTGACATCAGTCAACAGAATGCAGAATGGATACATTTGGGGCCAAACAGCTTAAGTTTCAACCCCATCTCTACTCATTTAACTGTGTGATCTGGGCAAGTTATTTTGCTTATTTGAGCCTCAGTTTCTCCATCTGTTAAATGAAGGTAGTTCAGTTGGCCCTTGAACAACATGGGTTTGAACTGCATGGGTCCACTTAAACATGGATTTTTTTCAATAAATATATTGGCAAATTTTTTGGAGATTTGAGACAATTTGAAAAAACTTGCAGATGAACTGCATATCCTAGAAATAGCCCCCAAATTAAGAAAAGTTAAGTATGTTATGAATGCATAAAATATATGTAGATATTAGTCTATCTTATCATTTACTAACATAAGATATACACAAAGCTATTATAAAAAGTGAACATTTATTAAAACTTACGCACACAAACACAGACCATTCATGGCACCATTCCCAATCAAGAGAAATGTAAACAAATATAAAGACACAATATTAAATTATAACTGTATAAAATCAACTGTGGCACATACTGTAATAATTTTGCAGCCACCTCCTATTGCTACCGCACTGAGCTCAAGTATTGCAGATATCTGTTGAAAATGCTATTTAATGCTAATCATCTCCACATGAGCAGTTTGTCTCTCCAGTAAATTGGATATTGCAATAAAAAGTGATCTCTCACAGTTTTCATGTATTTTCCGTCATGTTTAGTGCAACATTGTAAACCTTGAATAACACCATGGGTTCCATGTGACGTGCCACTGGTGATGCTGCTGGACGTGCTCCCAAGAAGCAGAGAAAGGTCATGACATTACAAGAAAAAGTTGAATTGCTTGATATGTACCATAGATTGAGGCTTGCAGTGGTGGTTACTGCCATTTCAGACAGGTAATTCATCTTATAAACAGATGGCATAAACTTATGGTATCAATAAATATAACATTTTACTGTAAATATATTTTTCTTATGTCTTTTAAATAACATTTTTTCTCTAGCTTACTTTATTGTAAGAATACAGTACATAATACATAGACCATACGAAATATGTGTTAATCAACTCTTCATGTTACCAGTAAGGTTTCCAGTCACCAATAGGCTATTAGTAGCGAAGCTTTAGAGAGTTCCATTATGCTTGGAGTTTTTGACTGTGCGAGGATTGACAACTAGAACTTCTGCGTTGTTCAAGGGTCAAATGTATTTACCTTATGGGGTAATGAGAGTTTAAATGAATGAATATGTTTAAAGCTTGCAGAAGAATGTCTGGCACACAGTACCAAATAAGTATTAGCTATTATTATAATTACACTCCTGTGGTTTACTTTGGTAGTAAGTTCATGTTTAAAGTGCTTGGGGGTGAAGAAGATTTTACTGTTAATCACTTTTACAAATATTGAAAGTTGGATTTTCTCTTCTTCTGAAGAATGTGTGTGTGTGCATACATTTATACGATGTGTTTGTGTACGTAGTGATTTTTGAAAAGTGGATGCTTGTTAATTTCTGTATTACCCAATCATGGATTGAATTTTCTTTTTTGGTAATGCCGAAAGTATTTTACTAATAGGGCAGGTTCTTTCTCATCTTAATCACCAGAGAGATAATGTAATTCAAATGTGTAAACAGTTTCAGTGAAGGTGTGAGCCCACAGAATTTTCTTTATATTATGGCCAGAGGAATGGTTTAATTTTCTCTGTTATGTTCCAAATACATCTCAAGCTGTACTGGGAATATCACTATAAAATAAAGGGGCTGTTGCAATTCAGCACCTCCTACGCACAGCTAATTAGATAGAATGAGAGGCAAGGAGCAGACAAGTATCAAGCTCATACATATTACACATTTTTATTAATAACATACAAATGATCTTAATGAAACCTGCATTTTCCATGAGTAACAATCTCACACACAAGTTTGTTCCCTTGTCCAGGAACTCCAGCGGGAATGGAAATGCCCTGGAATTTTAATGGCTTAACAGACTCTCATTATTTTGCAGCCTCTCACCCAAGCTTCTCCCAGTTTCTAGGACCCAAGCGACTAAATGAAAGACCCATGTTTCCTCTGGGCTCTACATGAACTTGTGATCCTAGAAACTCCCAGAGACAAGTCTTGGCATTAAAAAAAAAAAATCTCAAATCAAAACCCTAATAATTCACAAAGGTCTAAACTAGGTCTCTCTGTTTTCTGTTCCCCTCACTCCCTTCGTTGTGTTTACCCAAATTTGTGAGTATACATTTTTCCTGTGATACTTTTTTTAAAAGTCTGTCTTAGCCAGGTGCGGTGGCTCACGCCTATAATCCCAGCACTTTGGGAGGCCGAGGTGGGTGGATCACATCAAGCCCGGAGTTTGAGACCAGCCTGACCAACATAGTGAAACTCCGTCTATACTAAAAATACAAAAAAATTAGCCTGGCATGTGGGCAGGTGCCTGTAATCCCAGCTACTCGGGAAGCTGAGGCAGGAGAATTGCTTCAACTTGGGAGGCAGAGGCTGCAGTGAGCCGAGATTGCACCACTGCGTTCCAGCCTGGGCAACAAAAGCAAACTTCATCTCAAAAACAAAAACAAAAACAAAAAAAACCTGTCTCCCACTTCGTCTCAAAAACAAAAACAAAAACAAAAAAAATCTGTCTCCCACTGTAGATGCAAGCTCCTGAAATCAGGTGTCATATCTATCTCTGGCTATTGCCAGAGCTATGCACACTTCTGACATACTGTAGGTTCTATATGATTTGATGTGTGTGCCAGGTGGATGCTACAGCTAGGGCTTTTATGACTTTATTAAACTGAATAATTATTTATACATAATACAATTTACACTTTGAAGCATATGCTTTCATGTGTTTGACAAATGTATGGAGTCACGTAATCTTGACCATAATTGAGATAAAGAAGCGTTACATCACTCCCCAAATTCCTTCATGCCCCTCTTCACTCAGTCTTCTACTTCGCTTTCACCTCTACCCCCTGGAAATACCAATCCGTATTACCTTCCTATAATATTGCCTTTTCTAGACTATCATATAAATGACATGATATACTGGGTAGTCTTTTGTGTCTGGCTTCTTTCATATAGCCTAATGCTTTGGAAATTCATCCATGTTGTTTTGTGTATTAGTAGTTTGTTACTTTTTATTACTGAAAAGTAGTACAGTAGATTCTTGATAATTATTTGTGGGAAATATAAAAGGGAAACAGATTTGGAAATATACCTATAAATGGATTAAATGAGAAAAATGTAAACATCTGTATCTGCAAATCCTTGCTGTGTGTCAGGATAATAGGTTAATAATATTTTAATGGTAATCACTGTAAATTTTAACACTAGTTTTTTTTTTTTTTTTGAGATGGAGTTTCACTCTGTCGCCCAGGCTGGAGTACAGTGGCACGATCTCGGCTCACTGCAACCTCCGCCTGCCAGGTTCAAGCAATTCCTGCCTCAACCTCCTGAGTAGATGGGACTACAGGTGCATGCCACCATGCCCGGCTAATTTTTTGTATTTTTATTAGAGACAGGGTTTCACCATGCTGGCCAGGCTGGTCTCAAACTCCCTACCTCGTGATCCGCCCACCTTGGCCTCCCAAAGTGCTGGGATTACAGGCGTGAGCCATTGCGCCCGGCCCTAGGTCTTGCTTTTAATCTTAAGATTTTTGATGGAGTAGTCATCCAAATAATTGGACAATTTAATTAAATTGAAAAATTTAAGCATCATTTCTAGTGGAAATGAAATAATATTCTGTTTCTTTGATACCTAGACATTAACATCTGGATATTGTCTCGAGATCTTTAGTGGAGATCCTGATACTTAACATCTGGATATTGTCTCGAGACCTTTAGTGAAGACCCTGATCTTTAGTGGAGACCCTGACACAAGGAAGGCTGACATTTTCATCATAGATTATCCCCATTGGTACAGAGGGCACTGCACTTTTCAAGTAAAAATTTCACATTTCAGCTAAAATGATATGAGAATTATCTTAGATGATGGAAAAATAACTTAAAATACATTGTTTGCCCAATCTTACCCTTAGAAAAATAAAAACCAATATTGGATGGTTTTGGGTGAATACAGGTTTCATCTTGGATTCTTTTTTAAAATTATTATGTATTTATCTATTTTCTTATTTTTTAGAGATGGGGTCTTGCTCTGTTGCTCAGACTGGAGTGCAATGGCGTGGTCATATGTAACTGCAGCCTCAAACTTCTGGGCTCAAGAGATCCCCCTGCCTCTCCTCTTGGATTCTTGAAGAGTATTTTCCTCAGTGGTTACTGGGACTGTGACAAAGAAAATGTTGCTATTTCAGAGTGCCCTAACGTTAAGTCATTGAGATAAAAGGAAAATCAGGTCTGTCCTTTCTGTCACGACATAAATGATTAAGGAGAGGCAAAATGTGTGAGAAGAGAGTACTGGGTTAAGAATGAGATGTGGATTCTACTTAGCCAAAGTGATTTAACCTCTTGTAACAGTAGTGCTCTCTGGTAAAATTTGGATAAATAATTATTAAGTCCTGCCTATCTCTTGGGGTTGCTGCTCCTTATTGTAAAATGCTACTAGCAATAATATTCTCTTTGGTTTGCCTGTTCTTTTACCAGAAACACTCCTGTACAATAGTTGAACATGTTGACTTCTCCCCTAACACAGCAGTAGAGATCACTGTGGGGAAAGTTATTTCTTCCTTCACTCCTTTGCAGTAAAGTTCTTCATAAGCACAGAAGAGTCTTATAAAAAATGTCTTGTGTTTTAACTCAAAAATGATATATGACAATATACAAACTTATTTGTAAAATTCTCCACATTAGTTTTGAAAAACTACTAAATAGACAGTAAATTCCCAAGATCTTGCTTATTTACTTACGATGTGCCTGGCACTATGCTAGGAATATGACATGTACTATCTCATTTAACCATCACAACGCTCCTCTAGGGTAGGTAATGTTATGGGTCATATTTTAGAGATGAGAAAACAGGCTTAAAGATGTTAAATAACTTGCTCAAGGTCATCAAAAATAGAAATGGGATTGAAACCCAGCTCTTTCTCTCTCTTTTTTTTTTTGAGACGAGTCTTTCTCCATTGCCCAGGCTGAAGTGCAGTGGCACAGTCTCGGCTCACTGCAGCCTCCGCCTCCCGGGTTCAAGCAATTCTCCTGCCTCAGCCTCCCGAGTATCTGGGATTACAGGTGTGCACCACCATGCCCAGATAATTTTCATATTTTTAGTAGAGACAGGGTTTCACCATGTTGGCCAGGCTCTTCTAGAACTGCTGACCTCAGGTGATCCACCTGCCTTGGCCTCCCAAGGCCAGCTCTCTTTAATTGCAAAGGCAGCCCAGACTCTTAAGCAGTGGTATGCTGGTAAACTGGATTTCTAGTTTCTGCTTTTTGGTTACTATGAATAATGTTACTATGAACATATATTTTTAATTCTCTTGGGTATATACCTAGGAATGGAATTGCTACACACATGGTAACTCTGGTAAACTTTTTGAGGAATTGTCAAACCATTTCCTAAAGCTGTTGACATATTTTACATTCCCACCAGTAATGTATGAGAGTTCAGATTTCTCCATATCCTTGAAAACAATTCTTATTGTCTGGCTTTTTTACTTTAATCATTCTAGTGGGTATGAAGTAGTATCTCATGGTTTTGGTTTTTATTTCTCTAATGATAAATGTTGAGCATCTTTTCGTGTACCTATTGGACACTTGCATATCCTTTTTGGAGAAATGTCCTTTTACATCCTTTGCTCATTTAAACATTATATCCTTTTCACCTATGTCTCTCTTTATGACAGTAACAAAATTTTGATGATTATAGATAGTTAGAAACTTTTAAAATTCAGTAGGGTGAGTCTTCCAATTTCACTCTTCTTTTTCAAATTTTTTAGATATTTTATTCTTTTGGATGCTATTATAAATTGATTAATTTCCCTTTATTTTTAGGTTGTTCATTACTTGTCTTTTTTTTTTTTTTTTTTTTTTTTTGAGACGGAGTCTCGCTCTGCCGCCCAGGCTGGAGTGCAGTGGCCGGATCTCAGCTGACTGCAAGCTCCGCCTCCCGGGTTTACGCCAGTCTCCTGCCTCAGCCTCCCGAGTAGCTGGGACTACAGGTGCCCGCCACCTCGCCCGGCTCATTTTTTGTATTTTTAGTAGAGACGGGGTTTCACCGGGTTAGCCAGGATGTCCTGACCTCGTGATCCGCCCGTCTCGGCCTCCCAAAGTGCTGGGATTACAGGCTTGAGTCACCGCGCCCGGCCCATTACTTGTGTTTTTATGCTTGAGTTGCAGGAGTTCTTTACATATTTTGAATATGGGCCCTTATCAGATATATGATATGTAAATATTTTCTCCCATTCTGTGGGTTTTCATTTTCTTGATGGTGTCCTTTGAAGTATGAAAGTTTTAAATTTTAATGTAGTCTAATTTATCTGGTTTTTAACTTCTTGCTTGTACTTTTGGTGTTACATCTAAGAAACCATTGCTGAACTCAAAAGGCCATGAAGGTTTACACCTATGTTTTCTTCTAAGAGTTTTGTAGTTTTAGCTTCTACATTTAGGTCTTTGATCCATTTTGAATTAATTTTGGATATGATTTGAAGTTGGGGGTCCAAATTCATTCTTTTGCATGTGGATTGCCAGCTGTTCCAACAGCAGTTGAAAAGGCTATTAGTTCCCCCATTGAATGATCCTGGTACCCCTTATTGAAAATCAGTTGACCATAAGTGTACAGGTTTATTTATAGATTTTTCAATTTTCTGTTGATCTATATGTCTATCTTTATGACAGTAGCAAAAGTTTGATGATTATAGCTATGTAGTAACTTTTAAAATCCAGAAGTGTGAGTCTTCTCACTTTACTCTTCTTTTGCAAGATTTCTTTAGACTATACTAGGTTGCTTGTGTTTTCATATAAATTTTAGAATTGGTTTGTTAATGTCTGTAAAAATGGCAGCTGGAATTTTCATAGGTATTGTGTTAAATCTATAGATTAATAATATTGCCCTCTGAACAATATGAAGTCTTCCAGTTCATGAAGATAGCTTTCTATTTTTTTTTTAGATCTTCATTAGTTTCTTTCAATAATGTTTTGTAGTTTTCAGTATACGAGTCTTACACAACATTGATAAAATTTATTTTTAGGTATTTTATTCTTTTGGATGCTATTATAAATTTATTTTTTCCCTTAGTTTTATTTTTTGGTTGTTCATTGCTAGTATACAGAAATACAATTGCTTTTATGTGTGATTTTATAGCCTGCAATCTGAGTGAACTTCTTTATTAGTTTGAATAGGTTTTTTCATGGATTTCTTAGTACACTGTATATATAAGATTATGTTACCTGTGAATAGAGATATTTCTTTCTTTCCATCTGGATGCCTTTTATTTTCTTGCCTGACTACTGATTAGAACAGTCAGTACAATGGTGAAGGAAGCTGTGACAGCAGACATCTACCCTTTGCTTCTGATTTTAGAGGGAAAGTTTTCACTCTTTCATCATTATGTATGATGTCATCTGTGAATTTTCATGTATGCTCTTTATCAGGTTAAGGAAATTCCCTCCTATTCCTAGTGTCTTTAGTATTTTCACATGGCAGGCTGTTGGATTTTATCAAATGCTTTGTCTGTGTCTTAATACAGCATATTACATTGATTGATTTTTCTCCCCGTAGTTAACCAAACCACATTCCTGGAATAAATCTTACTTGGTCATGGTGTATAATTCTTTCATATGTTGCTGGATTCAGCTTGCTACCTAATAATATTTTGTTAAGGATTTTTGTGTCTACATTCATAAAGGATATTGGTCTGTAATTTTCTTTTGATATCTTTTTCTCGTTCTGGTTGCAGGGTAATATTGGCCTCATAGAGTGAATTGGAATGTGTTTCCTCCTCTTCTGTTTCTTGTTTCATGAAGGATTGGTGTTAGATCTTCTTTAAATACTTGCTAGAATTTTCCAGTGAAACTCTCTAAACCTTTGAGTGTTTCTTTTTTCTTGGTCAGTCTAGTTAAATAAAGATTTGTCAGTTTTGCTGTTTTCAAAGACCAACTTTTGGTTTCATCAATATTCTCTATTTTTAAAAAATTCTCTGTAGCATTTATTTCTACTCCAATCTCTACTATTTCTTTCCTTCTGCTGGATTGGGGTTTAATTTGCTCTTTTTTTTTTTTTTTTTTCCCTTAGTGGGAGGTCTTAAGATAGAAGGTTAGGTTATTAATTTGATATCTTCCTTTTAAAATCGGCATTTACAGGTGTAAATTTCCTCCTAAGCACTGCTTTAGCTATATTCCACAAGTTTTGGCACGTGGTGCTCTCATTTCATTCATTTCAAAATATTTTAAAATTTCCTTCTGATTTCTGTTTTATTAATTGGGAATATATTGTTTGATTTTCACATGTTTGTGTATTTCTCAAATTTCCTTTTGTTACTGATTTCTAGTTTTATTCTCTTGTGGTTAGAGAACATATTTTGCATGAATTCAATCTTTTAAAATTTATTAAGACTCATCTTAGGTCTACCACATGGTCTGCCCTGGAGAGTGTTCCATGTGCACTTGAAAAGAATGTGTATTCTGCTGCTGTTTGATGGAGTGTTCTATAGATATCTGTTAGATCTAGTAGGCTTATGGTGTTGTCAATGTTTTCTATCCATTTTCTTGTTGGTCTTCTGCCTAGTTCTAGTTTTAGCTGTTTCCAAGGCTATTTCAGAGCTGTGGAAGGTAGAATGAGAAAAGGGCAAGTTAAATCTCCTAAAATCTTGCTGTGCTTATTATGATTCAGCCATTTATATTGAATAAATGTTTCCCAGATAGTTGTAAGCCTTTCACTAATTTCTAGAGTTCTGAAAGAAGTTGATTTTCATGAAATTTTCCCATATTCTCATTGATTTTATAGAGGAACAGATTTTTGGAGATCTTCTTTCTACCATTTCCACTGATATCCTGGAAATGATAGTTTTTAGTATAAAAGGTGGTGGCTGATCTGAGCCATCTTTTTTTTAAGTCTTGTAAATAAATTCTAAGTACATAAATACATTTTGCATAAGGCTGAATTGATCAAAATATGGTTAAGGATCATCTCTGTTAGAATTACCTGGGAGGTACATTAAGGATACAGATTACTAGACCATGCCAGGCATAGTAAACCAGCTTCTCTAGAGGGAGAACCCAGTACCTTATTATTTTTCACAACTTCCATGTTATTTATATATATTTACAAACTAAAATCGAAAAGTCACTGCCATGTGGTATTCTACAACTGATGTAATTCAGTGCTTATATACTGTCTATTGAGTACAAGATCAATTTTGAACATCCTGAATTTCAGCAACACGAATATTGGCAGATAATAACACTTTCCTTAAGTTTTACATTTGTCAATTATACTTTAACATTGTTTTAACATAGCATATCATGAAAATATCAAGGGTTCTGCATCTACTATTTGGTAGTGGCTCATGGACTTTCATTCTGTCATTTAATTCTCAAGAGTATGATTTTTTTACCCCTATTTTAAAGGCAAAGAACCTGCCGAGGGTCATGTGACTAACAAGTGACTGAACTAGAATTTAAAAGAAGTATTCCTTGTACTAAATCCCATGTTCTTTCTGCTTTACCTTCCTAGTTCTCATAGGCTACATCTTTATTAGACACTTCTCACTTGAACATAATGATTATTTTGCCAATAGATCCACAACACGTGTTCACTTCAATTTCTTTTAAAATGTTTTAGCACATTAGATGTCTTTCTTACCTCTTTGTAATGCGATTCAACCTCTCTTTGTCTGAAAGCTACAAAATAATTGGCAAATAAAAATGAGTTGTATGTCACAGGTATGGAATGTAGTATGCATGAGCAAGGAGGCAAAACAATTTGGAGCCTCTCTGTGGGCCAAGGGCTAATTTCACAGCAGCTCTAAAATGAAGGTGAAAGAAAGGAATTGAGGCCCTTAAGCCAACCAAATCAAATTAGTTCAAAGAAAAGGAAATGACTTTTCACATTAATAGAGATGAGCTGGCATGCACGTGCTAAATACCCTCATATTTTCAAATGACTGTATGAATGTGTCACTTTCTCAAGGCTGTGGGCAATGGGTGTATATTTTAAAAGATGATTTCAAAAGAACAAATTTTCTCAGTGAGCTGACCATCATTTCCTGGTGCAGTCTGTTAGCTATGGGGCTATTTCTTAGAATTCTGAATTTTGTTCATCACTTGTCAAAAGGAGAGAGCATGGCACAGAGGGGTGCCCCTGTAGCCCCAGACATATTTAGAAAATTGGATGTCCTGCCTCAGAGTCTTTTAGACCTGTCAGCTTATGATTTTGTTCTCACCCTTTCTGTGCCTGTGCAAAATTCCTCAGGTCAATTACGTGTGATAGAGGACTCAAGAAAATCCTACTGTACAGAATTAATTTTGTGCTCTGAATTTTATCAGATTGGTTCAGGTATGGGTATATATTCCTTACTCAGTGCCAATTTTTAGATAAATAGACTCAAAACTCCTTGAAAAGAGGGACTATGTCTCATTTAGTCTTGCACTATCAAAACCTAACATGGTACCTTGCTCATACTAGGCACTTGAAGCATTTGAAGAATAAACAGCTGTATTCATGATCCATGAATCAGGTTCAAGTGATTTTCCTGCTTCAGCCTCCTGAGTAGCTGGGACTACAGGCATGCACCACCATGCCCAGCTAATTTTTTTTTTGTATTTTTACACATTTTTGTATTTTTAGTAGAGACGGGGTTACACCACGTTGGCCAGGCTGGTCTTGAACTCCTGACCTCAGGTGATCCACCTGCCTCGGCCTTCCAAAATGCTGGGAATACAGGCATGTGCCACCATGCCCTGCCAGGACTAATTTTTTTCTTTGTTCACCACGGTGAGCAAATATAATCTTTCAAATACTCTCAAGAGCAGGCCTGCCTCAGTTTTGCTTGACATTGAATGAATATGATTCAATTCTCAAATACCTTGGTATTGAAAGTGGGGTTTAGGTGTTCTATTATATTGACACTATTTTTACATTAGTCTTATTCATGCAGCACATATTTGTTGAGCATGTAACGTGTGCTAGACGCTAGCAACATAACAGTATATAGAATAGATATAGCCTCTGCCTTCAAAGAGTCTAAAGTCTATTAAGGGAGGCAGACATTCATTCTAATTGCAGTAAGTGCTATGAAGAAAAAGCATATTTCATTTTGCTAAGTGTCATGGAGAGGAGCCTCTTTTCCACCTGCTTCCTATTTTCTTGTGGAGAGGTATCAATTAATATAGCACTCCTGGCTTCTCTGAATAGGCATGTCTAGCTTAGCCTTTCCCATCCCTTTGCTTTTGGGATGGGCTTGTCTGCTGAGTCTCTCTGCCTCTGAGTGGGAATTAGGGTTAGGGCCTTCCAGGTTTCCAGTGCTGCCGTGATTGCATAGGTCTATCTAATTCTGCCGTTGAAATTAAGAAATCCACTGACACCCTGCACTTAAGTACAGTCCCCAACATAGCCTTTATTAGTATTTTGTTGATACTTGACCCTCATCTGTTTGACACCATTGTCTCTCTCAATTCAGAATTTCAGTGGGATAGGTGGTGGTATTATTGGGTCTCTCAAACCTCAATAGTAAGAATCAATTTGATGCTTATACTAGGGGAACTGACAGACTGTAATTCTGGAGCAGTGTAATTTCTGGAGCAGTATAATTTCTGAACCAGTGGTTTTCAAAATTCTGCTGCTCACAGGAAGGTGGATTGTAGCGAGCTGACAGGGCCGAGTCCCGCCCCCTTCACCAGTGGCCTGCAGTGATGGCAGATTTATTTTGATCTATTTTACATATTAAGCTTCCACATAAAAATTCTGAGCTTAAAAATAGTTTAAAACCAGCACCTTGAACTTATTGCTTTCAAATAGTTTAAACCACGATCCTCATAGTTACATTTAATATTATTCAAACTCATATATATTTTATACATGTGTATACTGACCTTACTATCCGTGGTATAGTACATTCCATTTCATACCATTAGAAAGAAAAGTGTGGTTAAAACTCACGGAATTGGTTCCACAACACTCATTACATGAAGTTTAAAAAATTCTGCACGAGACCATGTTTATTTTGTCTCAGGCCTCTTGTCTAGTAATGACCTGACTTTCCCCTAGGAGTATCCTTTTTGCCTCATGGGCCTTCTTTCTTTTGGAGCTCAATGTATTATTCATTTTCTGCATACAAATACATTAGGGTTAAACTTATGAAATTACCATCCCTTCTGAGAAAGTACTTTTTCCACATTGTTATTATTGCTGAGGATTTCAACAATAGCAAAATAATGTATTACATTCCAAACTTGGCAAATGTTACTAAATATTTCTCTTGAGGCTCATTTTTAACCATATTATTGTTACTGGCCTGTTTTGTTGGGTTTAATGAGATAATTTTCTATCAAATCACGGTAGTGAACAAAGCTGATACAAATTCTCAAGTTCGTGATAAAGTTTATACTCCACTGGAAAGTTTCTTTTATATAACAATATTGGCAGGGCTCGTGTTTTAGAATGAATTATTTATGTGGGCCCATTCACCACCGCCACCCGATTCTACACAGCATGACATCCAGAAAACGGCAATTTTGATGAGGATGAAGAAGGCAGTATCATTTTTGACCTTGAGACAGTGCCTGGAAAGTTCAGGTCTGGGTGTCATCCTGAGAAAGGGAGCAAGGCAGCCTGGTGATGCTAGGCACGAGAAGGTGGGGGTGTCCCAAGGAAAGTGAGATGCTCTGCAAAAAAGTCAGAGGGCGTCTCAGAAAACAGGACCACCTTCCTGATGTAGCTTCCAACAGTCCTTCCCCTAATCGCTTCCAGCCCCCAGATATATGAAGCTGACTCCAGAGAGATAAACACCAGGAAGCCAACCCATTACTTAGCATTTGTTTCCAAAATAAGACATTTTCTAGTTAGGAGAGCTTCTGACTGAGGGCCAAGTGGTTTATCCTCAAGATGGAAGACAAGCACCGTGCATGCTCAGTAAAACATGGCCTCGCCAGATGCCAGGCTCAGAGAGTCCTCTTTCCTGCCTTTCTTGCGTCACTGCCTGTTTGCTTGAAATAAGCAGTAGAAATAGTCAAACACAGGTGCTGGCTGCACTGGCAGCACAGCCTCTCCTCCTCCAGATTCAGGCTTTCCCTGGATGGCACTGGCTGGTAACCACGGAGTGAAGATCTAATCAAGCCATTGCTGGCTCCCTGCCCACCACTAGCTGGTTTTATTCAGCTTCCCCAGTGTTGATAATAAAACACAAGTGAGCCTTCAGTTTCTTGCCTGCTGGTTCCAAAACCAGTATTTGCTGCATGCTCTCTGACTTGCAATTTGGTGGCATCCTGGACAGGACACTTACCTACAATCAGCACACCTGGCTTCTTTGTCTAGGTTTTGCCTGCAACACATGGTGCACATCACTTAGGCTACCTATGCGTTATTTCAAATGGAGTTCCTAACCCCTAATGTTGGCCAAGCTTTGTGATTGTTTATCTCAGGAATTTATCAGGGTTGAAAGCACAAAAAGCTTTAATGAAATTCAAGACTGTGTCCTAAGATCCTAAATGGTTGACGTGTGTCCTGGAGTGGGCTGGAGTGGAACAGGCCATCTGAGAAACAATAAGGCTGGAAGGAGAGATTTCTGGTGACTGGGAGGGAGAGAGAGGACCTGCCCTCAGAATTTGTACCCTAACTCAGGTTGTGACAAGGCCTCAGGGGGGAAGTGTTGACAGGAAGGGCACCTGTAGGAGGCTTGGGTTCTCCCATTTGTGTTCCCCTGTTTCATCTGAGATTTCTAACCTTGGCAAAGAAGCAGCACAACCTGGGGTAGTGGGTGTCTCAGCCACAGCCAGTGTGGACCCACACTGACACCTTGAGGGAATTGCTCATCTTGAAGCTAGTAAGACCCCAGGACCTTTACATATTTGCAGGAGGAAACGCAAGAAAGCATAGCTTTAAATTCTTCCAGGTCCAGTGAGAATGGAGCTTGGAGTCAGAATTACATTGATTTCAAGAATGAGAAGAATAGGTAATGCACAATTTTTTACATACCCAAGTGAATGGACTGAGGTTCGTAGTCTATATGCACTGTATTTACTCAGTGAACTCTCAGAAAACCTTGTACTTATTTTCTGCCCACACTGAGCTTCTCTGCCAGGTGCCTTCTGAGGACATGAGAGCTTCATGCTAGGCTGGCCTTGATGCAGTGTGGGCAAGGCCTGGAGCAAAGAGCCAGATGAAAGTTGGAGGCTTGGAGTCCTGCCCACGGGTGGATGAGTGGCCCAGGCAGGCCCAGACTAACTGCTGAAAGCCCATCAGTGCAGAATCATCTCATCAGGGGCAGCATCGGGGTAACACTCAAGCAGCAGCTCTTCGCTGGGGCTCCTTTTCCACCAGCTGTAGTCATTTGGGGCTGATATGTTCTCAGGGCTTCCTCAGCCCCAAGTCCATGCCCCCATTTGTGCTTAGGGGTGAACAGACATCTCTCCCTTTAACAGAGGGGCAGGAACCCAGGAGACTGCTGATCCAAAGCTTCTCCCCAGCTGTAATGCTTTCCTCAAAATAGAGACTTTGCCTTGGCTCTTAGACCCAGCTCCATACTTTACAATTCCCAGTTAGTCATGGAAAGAGGAAGGTGCCTAAAAATAAGCACCATCTGGGCCCACAAGGTTCAGCAGGGCACACTCACAGCTAATGGAGAAAGTTTCAGTCTGCCTTTGTGGTCCTGGAAACCCAGCTGTGATGCGCTTGCCAGAAGGGCCCTTCAAACCATGTTATTCTGAGTGTCTCTCAGGGCAGCCTTTGCAAAGGCAACTTTTCACTGCCTCTAAGTTCTTGAGGTCACCCAAGGATAGCAGCTTCAGGGAAAATATGAGAAAAAAAAATGCATTTTTAGTGCATTTTCTCATGTCTTTGTGTTGCCCCTCTCTCTCTCATGCTTCTGCAGCCCCCGCTCCCCTCTGCATTAGCTCCCTAGCTTCTGTGCCTGGTCGTCTTCCCAGATGCCCAGAGATTTCTATGATGCCCTGAGCCTCCATTTCCTAACACCCTTTTGACTCTCCTCTTTATGAAAACTGACGCATCTGCCCTTCAGAGAATGAAGCTAATCTGATAAATGAACTCATAAGAAAGTGTAAAGGAGGATGGTTTAAGATGACCTGTTATACAGAAGATGGCTGCATTTTTATAGTGGTTAAAAACATATACAATTTACCATCTTAACCATTTTTAAGTGGACAGTTCAATAGTGTTCAGTATATCTACAACGGTATGAAACGGATCCCCAGAATGTTTTCATCTTGCAGAACTGAACCTCTGTAGTTATTAAATGACTCCTTCCTTCCCCCTCCTCCCAAGCCCTGGTAACCACCATTCTACTTTTTCATATCTATAAATTTGACTACTTTAGATACCTCATGTAAGTGGAATCATACAGTTATTGTCCTTTTGTGAGTGGCCTATTTTACTTAGCATACTGTCCGCAAGGTTCATTTCTGTCTTAGCCCATAACAAGATGTCCTTCCTTCTCAAGGGAGCATGGTATTCCATTGCGTGTACATAGCACATGCTGTTTATTCATTCATCTATTAATGGACATTTGGGTTGTTCCCACCTCTTTGCTGTTGGGAATAGTGCTGCTAAGAACAGGAGTGTTCACATATCTCTTTGAGATCCTGCTTTCAATTATTTTGGAAATATACCCAGAAATGGGATTTCTGGACCACATGGTAGTTCTATTTGTAGTTTTTTAAAGAACAGCCACAATTTTCCATAGTGGCTGCATCATTTTACAACCCAGTAAACCATGCACAAAAGTTCCAACTTCTTTACATCCCTGTCAACACTTGTTTTCTGGTTGGTTTTTTTTTTTTTTTTTTTTTTTTTTTTGGATAGTAGTGATCCTAATGGGTGTCAGAGTATGATTGCATTTTAAGGGAAGATTTTCATGCTTCACCCTGAAAGAATGATGATGGTGTTGATTTCAGGCTCTGGCATAAGCCAAGAGAAAATATTCGACATTTTGTTTAGGAAATTCTTGTTGCATCCTTCAAATCACATGACATAAGCCTCAGCAGAATGATTATATATCACTTGAGTGAGAGCTAGCTGGGTCACCTGCCCTTGAGGTCTAGATAAGATTACCTTCTCCATACCCCATTCTAGAATTGAGAAAAGTCAAACTCATGACACAGGATCATGCACATTTCTGGAGGGTTTATTTGTCATGGTCTTATCTCTGTTTTGTGGGTCCTGCTCATGTTATTTTTTTTATTTTTTTTTAATTTTTTTCCCCCTCTCCTATCATTCTTGTTTTGTTTCACATGAATGCAGACCTGTACCTGAGTCACTTTTCTTGGTTTCCCAGAAACAGTCATTCACTCAAAGCCCTTGTATGTGCAGCAGATTTCACTCATGCTTTAAGGAGGAGTTTATGTTGCAAAAAAAGCAAGCTATTTAAAACTGAATATTAGCTCTCCTGCTTCTAGAAGTTCTTTGGGCCATCCTGCCTCAGAGCAATTGTTTCCCCTGCTGTCAAGCCACTCTCTACAGCACCATTCACCATTTTGCTGCCTTCTCCTTTCCCTTCCCCCTCTATCTTTTCATCTGAGTCCTTTCTAACTCCTAGTTTCCCAGGGCTCTGTGCTGCACCAGCTAGAACCATGTGGGGCTAATGGGCTCTTGTCCCAGGTTCATGCCTCATTTCTTTTCCAAGGTCAACAGACATCTCTCCTCTTAAGAGAGAGATGCAAGAACCCTAAAGCCTGGGCCAAAGCTTCTCCGCAGCTGTAATGGTTTCCTGAAGCTGGAGATTTTGCCTCGACTCCTAGACCCAGTCCTCCTTCTACACTTTAGAGTTCCCGGGGATGCCAATTCTCTCTTTATGAAGCACAACAAATCAACTCCCTCAAACTCCACTGTAAGTAAGCCAACCCAAATCTCAAAATGTTCACCTAAATAAAATACTCTTTGTCCATTTATGAGCTCAGAACAGCAGTGGAGATCTTGAGTTTTCCTTTAGAAGGTTTATCCACCTTCCTTGAGAATGTAATGGTTTGAAAAGCTTTTGTTTTTCTTCTTATACCCCAGAAATCTCTGTGATTTATTGTTCTGATGACCATTCTGACTGCATGCTTTTGGGAAGGCTTTTTGGAGTGGCTGAGTCTTGGGAGGGGGGGGGGCGGCGGGAAAGTAGGATTCTGACAAATGTATTTCTTTTCTCCATTGCAGCTAAAATCCAGGCTAGCTGGGCATGGTTAACAGTGTTTCCTAAAGCTGTTTGAGTCTATTTACTTAAAGGACTCTCTTTTGCACTACCCATGGAGACTAGACTTTCAGATTCCCCACAATGTTGGCTTTCTAACTTGAGCAACTGTTTTGTGCCTTATTCACACACTGTTTGCTGTTTGTGGCAGGATGCTAAAAGAGATGTTAGAATCTGTAGCACTTGGCTGTAATTATACACTCCTTGACCTCACCTACATAGTTGAAACCCCTGCTGCCTCCCTCCAGACAGATATCCTATGGGGAGTCTGGCTGAAGATTGAAAGGTTGTCATAGAAGTCACATTTAATTGCTTCCTCTTACTATATATGGTAGGCTGGAAATGGTATCATGAAGCTAATCTTGTAATCCTTTTCTTCCTGAAAGGAGAACAGTGGAATTCTGTGAGCCAGAGAAATGTAGGCAGCTGGGAGTCGAACTTAAGCACCGGCATGGTAGGCATCAGCCCTCCTGTCCAGTCTCATTAGCCCTTCAATGGTGATAATGACGTAGTCAGAAGGCAGCTGGAGATTGCAAAGGAGCCAGACTGCAGAGGTCACCGGGAGGGGCAGAACATGGCATGAGGGAGAAGAAATGTAAAAGGAAATAGTATTGTCACCAAATTTGAGAGCTGAAAAAAGAATTGCGTCCAAATATGGTAAAAACTCATAGATATTGTCTTAACTATCCTATCTATGTCAAAAGAGGTTGTAAATAGGATACAGCAGTGGGAGCAAAAATCTGCTTGCCCTGTAGTGAGAGACAGCTTGTGTTTCTGGAATGCCCCATGCTCCATCTATCTGCCAATCTCATTTTCTGTATCTGAAACAACTTTCTACCTGGGTCTCAACTACTCCCCATGCTGCCGTTTCCCCTGGGATTGCTTCTACTGGTCCTTCACATTTCAGCATGGATGGCATTTCCTGTGGGAAATCTTGGGCTGCTGGAGACTGGGTGAGGTGTCAGCACAGATCATAAAACACATATACTAAGTATTGTAATTGGGTCTGTCCTTATTTATCTTTTCTGTTAGGTCAAGACTAAGGACTGTGTTTTGTTCATTGCTGCACCTACAATGCCTAGCACAGTGCCTGGAGTATAGAAGGCAGTCAATAAATATTTGTGGAAGGAAAAGATGATTGAATAAATGGGCTAGTAGAAAATAATCATTTTCATGTCTTCTGTGGACCAAAACCAAATCCTTTATTAGTCCAAATCCTTTACTGAACATATTCTATGTGGAAAATCTAATTTAGGGTTTTGTAAAACTATGTAAGGGTTAATTCTAGCTATAGAAAATTGCTTTACTGAGGGTGGAATCTTTGGAGAGTCAACCAAAAAAGCTTAAGCATTCTGTGAAAGAATACAGTAGCTAGAGAATTTTATCCCAAAGGTCAATGTTGTCAGTTTTGAATCTCAATTTCTTTTATATCTTTGATCATTGGGTTACAGAATCTATGGTTATCATCCAAACTAAAGGGGATGAAAGCTTTGCTCTGAAGCAACTGGATCCAGTGGGAATCTTAGTTACTTTTCTACATACCACATAAGTGACAGACAAATATATGTCAACATAAAAATTTGTAGATTAGAAATACACATTTTGGAATGCAGGAGACCTCGTTGTTTTGATGACACATAAAGTTTACAAGATCTGGCAATACAGAATCACTTTGGGTTGATCTTTTTTAAAAATATATTTTTAAAATGGATTCTTAGAAATAAGGCCTGGCTATTATTCATTCCACTACTCTTCCCACTATTTTTTTTTTTTTTTTTTTTTCCGAGGTGGAGTTTCACTCTTGTCGCCCAGGTTGGAGTGCAATGGTACAGTCTCAGCTCATTGCAACCTCCACCTCCCAGGTTCAAGTGATTCTCCTGCCTCAGCCTCCCAAGTAGCTGGGATTACAGGCACCCGCCACCATGCCCGGCTAATTTTTGTATTTTTAGTAGAGATGGGGTTTTGCCATGTTGGCCAGGCTGGTCTCAAACTCCTGACCTCAGGTGATCCACCAGCCTCCACCTACCAAAGTGCTAGGATTACAGGCATAAGGCACCACGCTTGGCCTATTTTTCTTTTCTTTTTTTTTTTTTTTTTTTTTTTGAGATGCAGTCTCACTCTGTGCCCAAGCTACAGTGCAGTGCCGTGATCTCAGCTCACTGCAACATCTGCCTCCTGGGTTCAAGCAATTCCCCTGCCTCTTCCTCCTGAGTAGCTGGGACTACAGGTGCATCCCACCATGCCCCGCTAATTGTTTTGTATTTTTGGTAGACAGGGGGTTTCGTCATGTTGGCCAGGCTGGCCTTGTGATCTGCCCGCTTCCATCTCCCAAAGTTCTGGGATTACAGGTGTGAGCCACCGCACCAGGCCTTCCTGCTATTTTTGAATGCTCATTCTGTAGAGGTCAATCTTGGCCTTGACATAGACCCTGCAGCACTTTCTGTGTGTTATCACTATCAAATGGAAATAACAGAAAAAAATTAATACTAAGAATAACAACAAGAGCAAATTACTACATTTTGAGCTATCACTAATCTTTTTATTGATAAACTTTTTTTTTTTTTTTGCTTTTAGGAAATATTTCAGGCATACCAAAAGGATAGAATAGCATTTTATTTGATGTTAAATAAGCGATTACATGCACTTGAATTTTTTCCTCATCTAGAGCACATTTTCCCTTTCAATGTTTGCCAAAATTATCGAAAAACATAATTATTTCATCTGACAAAGCATGACTTCCGAGATAGTTGCCCAAATTTTTATCTTTTTGTGAAAGATTTTAAAATAAGATTGCAGTTAAACACAGTTCCTTAAAAATGTACTCCCTGATTATATGAACCAGGATTAGAAAATTAAAATTCCCATGCATTCCAGAATTATCAGTGAGAAGCCACAGTAAAAATTTTATTTTTAAAATTCTTCCACCATGTGAATACATTTATTTTTAAAAAGCAAATGAAGGGTAATCTTGACACGTCAAAACTCATACGAGAACTAAAGCCTCAATGTTTTTGAAACACAGCATATGGACTTTTGGGTGAGTTCTAAGCTTGTAAACCATAGCTGCCCATCTTTCTTGATACATTTTATAAAAATGATATTGAATTTTATTCTTTCACTTACATATCTAATCAGTATTTATTGACTTCCCATTAGGTGCCAGGACCTATGATAGGTGCTGAGAGAGGTCAGGTGATTGGCTGTGGCACCTGCCCTTATGTTGTGTACTCTCTAGCGTGATTCTCCTTCCACCTGAATGGTAGACTTCCCCTTGGTGATACTACATTGAACTACATTATAGAATTATTCCTCATTTTTAACATGGTGAGCATAGTGACTGCCTTACAGAGTTGTGAAATGTAAGTGCAATAATACATGGAAAAGTATTTAGAACAATGAATTGCATGTAATAAATAAGAGTGCAATACATGTTAGCTAAAAAACAAATTTAAAGGATCATAGAACTGTAGAATTGTAGGAAATCTTACAGTTTTTTTTTTTTTTTCCCAACAATCCAAACTTTTCACTATATGGTTGGCAAATCTGATTCTCATTGAAGTTAGGTAGTTTAGTCAAGGTTACAATGTGTTGTTAGCAGAAGGAGCAGTGGAACTGAAGATTCCTTGATTGCGACTTCACTGAAATTTTCACTGTAGTATCTGCCAGAGAAGTTGTGAGTGGGGGGAGAACTAGAATAATAGCTCCCAGCACATGCCAAATACTCAAAAATGCACACTGCAACAATATTGAACAAAATCATTACCTCAAGGGAAAAATTCCAGCAGCATAAGGACTTTCAAAAGCTTAATGACACCCAGTTGGGTGTTTTTATTCTGATTGAGCATAGTCTGATTTCTTAAAGATATCACACTGGCTGGTGGTTCATGTATGGTTTAATTTGCTTGGGTTGGGTTCATGGAAAACATGCTCCATGAAAACAACTCCACCATTGTTTATTGATCAGGTGCAGTCTCCTACCTACTCACTAGACATTGCCCACGAGGCATGTTCCCTTTGGCAACAGTTTCCAAGATTACCATAGGCATCCTCTTGGTTATGGAGATTTGAAAAGCTAAGAAAAAGTCTTCCTTATTTTCAACCCAATTTTTTTAGCCCCAGAAAACATCAAAAAGCTGTGAAAAGTGTTGTGTTCTCAATGCTTTTCTGTGCACAGCATCCAGGGAGAACCTGAGTGGCACCATGTAAGCACATAAACCTTTGCAGTCCCATGAACCGCAGAACATTTTAACCTACTATTCAGGGAACAAGGCATCAATAGCTTGCTGAAGGTGGAAAGGGAAAATAACTTTCCCTTCTAAGAGAAAATGAAGTTCTGTTTGTGCTTACCTCTCCTCACACCTTCAAGGCTGCATTTTTTTGAGATCGGCCTCAGTTACTGCTTAAGAAGCCACACACCTCTTTCAGTGCTCCAGTTATAGACTTAAAGGGAAAGGCCAAATCGCCAGCTGAGCCAACTGAGGGTCTTAGGTGAGCAATTTTCCAATTTAGGAAAAGGCTAGAGAAGAGGGAGCAAAGACAACACAGTCTACTGCCAATATTAATTACAGTGAGGGAGGATTCATTTGATTAATGATACTAATCCTTGAATTTTAGCTTTCCTTCTACAACTGTAAGTGTAGTTATTCTTTATTGTTTTAATGCAGTAGCAATATGGTACAGGACAGCGAATCTCAATGGGTAGTAGTCATAACATGCCTCCCAGGGGATATTGAGCAGTGTCTGGAGACATTTTTCGTTGTCACAATGCAGGTGGTATGGTATTGTTGCTACTGGCATCTAGTGAGTGGAGGCCAGGGATGTTGCTAGTCAGCCTGCAACACACAAGACAGCCCTCCACAACAAAGAATTATCTGGTCCAAAGTGTCAGTAGTGCCAAGCTTGAAAAACTCTAGTGCAGGGGCTAAGAGTTTTGTCTATAGAGTCAGACCAACTGGTTTCACTTCATAACTGGTGACATTCTGAAAATTACTTAATCGCTATTCCTCAATTCCCTATCTGTAAAATGAGATAATTACAGTATTTTCCTTATAGAGTTTTCAGGAGGATTAAATGAGTTTCTAGATGAAAGGTCTTTAAACAGTGCACAGCATATGGTCAACATCATGTGAATATTAGTTGTTATTTTTGGCAAAACAGCAGCGGGTATATTAAGAATGATCAGAACAATGGAATCTCTGCACAGTATGTTTTTGAGGGGAACTTGACTAAAAACCACTTTGAAAGGAATTAATCCATATAGATGAACTAATTTCATGCAACCCATAAGATATTGGAACCCATGCGATGAACTGTGTGACACTATCATTACTCTCTGCTGGTTTCTTTGTGCCAATATTGTGCCATGCTGTTGAAAGGGAAGAAGCAATGTCAGTGTACAGTCCTAATACATCGTATGTGCTTGGGTGGTATTTGAAATTAGTTAGTAGTCATTTTGGAAGATTCATAGAAGATCAAAGGGGTGTCAATTCCTTATGTGGATATGGAGCTGTGGATATGAGACTAAAGGAAAGACTAATGGAAATACAATTGAAAATTACTCTGCTGGGTGCAGTGGCTCACGCCTGTAATCCAAGCACTTTTGGAGGCTGAGGCCGGAGGACTGCTTAAAGCCAAGAGTTTGAAACCAGCCTGGGCAACAAAGTGAGATCCCCCCCCACCACAGAAACAAAAAAAAATGGGCTGGGCATAGTAACATGCATCTGTAATCCCAGCTACTTGGGAGGCTGAGATGGGAGGATCTCTTGAGCCCAGAAGTTTGAGGCTGCAGTGAGCTTTGACGGCCGATTGGGCAATAGAGGGAGGCCCTGTGTCTGAAAAAGAAAAAAAAAAAAAAAATCACTCATTTGGCAGGGCTGTTTGTATCTGTAAGAAGTGGAGGTGATTGACCTTTAAGATAACAAAGATAAAACTCTAAAAAATGGGACTCTGGCCTTGAAAACCAAAGGTGGTGATATTTGTGGACAGAGCCAACAAATTATCATATGATTTATTCTCTCATTAACTGTAGAGTTGAAGCTGCCTAAAAGGGACATTTAAGTAGACATGACAAATTGTAGGTATTCAGCAGGGAAAAGAGGCCTGAATTGGCTGAATTGACCTGTCTGAATACTATGCCCAGAATTATGTTTAATCTTGTGGTTTTAATTTGCATAAGAGTCTGAAAATATCTCTGCTAAGCTTTGGTTAAATAGTCCTTGACCTTGAGGTTTTTATTTTATGCTCTGGATAGTTTCAGCAGCCAGGGGACCCACTCTGGCTTTTCCCTATTTTAGATTCTTTCTCTCAGAATGAAAGTTTTAATTAAGACGACGTTTAACATTAGAGGCTGTGAAACTCAGGAAGGCAATTTCACAAGGCCTCTAGAGACCAAATTTAAAGTCCCAGTTTTAGGAGCCTGTGATAAGTGCCCATTCACTCTAAATATTTGTGAACATAGAACAAGATATTTACAGTATTATTGAGATCCTCTGAGCTTCCAGGAAATGCACCTTTACATGATATACTCCCTTTTAAGCTCAAAGGGCTGCAGTTTACCTAGTTCTGGTACAGTCTCATCCGGAAAGTGTAAGAGGTCAGAGGGAACAAGCTCAGAATAATAACTACCCTTCTTGAATGCCTAATATATGCAGAATCAGACACTGTGCAAGATATTTTAGCCATTTAAAAATATCATTTTAAATGATATTTTAAAATATTTAAAATGATTATTTCTAGTTTGTAGACAATAAAACAAAGGTTCAAAGAAGTCAAGTTGTTTGCTCAAGATCACACAGCTGGTAAATTGTGGTGCCCAAATCTGGATCTAGGTCTGTCTGTCTCTAAAGCCCTTTCTGCTTTATGTATTTGTCTCCTGAGCCATTAACACATAAAATACAGTTTTCAAGCACTACCACCACTCAAGGAGTCGCTGCAAGGGAAATTGAGGTGGGCCATATCTAGGGCTGGGGATCTGCATTTCTGTCTTTTTCTGACATTTTAAAATAGGGGGATTCCAAATTTTACACAGTATCACCATTGCCTTGTCACTAACCACAATATATTTACCATCTGAGGGAGGCAAGAAATATCTGTGAGTCACAAAAAAGAACAATGGGCTGATGTGTGTCCTATAGGTTCTACCTTCAAAATATATTAAGAATCTGATGACTTCTGCCCATCGCCTACTTCTGCCCACTACCACACTGGTTAAGTCACCATCATTCTTGTCTGGGGGATTGTAGCAGCTTCCCAACTGGTTTTCCTGTTTCTACTCTCACGTCCTTACAGAACATTCTCCTCATAGCATCTAGAGTGCTCCTTTAAAAAGGTAAATCTGGCTGTGTCACTCCTTGCTCACCACCCTCCAGTGGCCCAGACTGCATTTAGAATAAAATCCAAGCAACTTTGCATTACTTCAAGTTTTAATGTTGAAGTTTAATGTTCTTCCTCCCCACTTCCCAAGTCCTTCTCTGTCCCAGCCTCTTTGTACTCGCCATAGTTTGTACCACCTGATGTTCTTCCCAGGGCTCTTTGCTGGTGAAGGAGATCAGAATATGTCACCCCAAAATATGCCTTTTTGACCTAGCAATTACTTAGAGCTGAAGGCTATTAAGAAGCAGCAAATACAAGACAATTTCTCTCAACCCTCCCCCTTTCTGCCTAAAGGCCGGATCTAAATTCTCCTTTCCTAGGTCTGACTCCAGACCCTTACCAACCCAGAGACAGCACCAGGGGAATCTGCCGGCAACTCTTACTCCACTACCTTACCCCATATGTTTACCTTCCCATAGTTCCCTGCCCTTGGAAACCTAAAACTGCTTTCCTTTGTTCTGTCATTTCTCTACACATTTATTGTTCTTTGTTAAAAATGCTATAAAAGTCGAGTCCTTAAAGGTTATGAACTCGTCTCTCATGTGTAACATGCATGATTTGCATGTTAATAAACTCCCGTGTGTTTCTCCTTATTGTTTTTGTTTGTTTGTTTGTTTGTTTAGATGGAGTTTTGATCTTTTCACCCAGGCTGGAGCACAGTGACGCAATCATGGCTCACTGCAACCTCCACCTCCCAGGTTCAAGCAATTCTCCTTCCACAGCCTCCTGAGTAGCTGGAATTACAGGCACCTGCCAGCACGCCCGGTTAATTTTTGTATTTTTTGGTAGAGACGGGGTTTCACCATGTTGGCCAGGCTAGTCTCGAACTCCTTAACTCAGATGACCCACCTGCCTCGGCCTCCCAAAGTGCTGAGATTATAGCCATGAGCCACCGTGTCCATCTGTCTCTCTTGTTAATCTGTCTGTTGTAACAGGGGTCTCAGCCAAGAACCTAGAAGGATAGAAGAAAAGATTTTTTTTTTTCCCCTCCTTTACACCCAGCACTGGTAGCCTTCTGTCATCATTCAGTTCTAGTTCAAAGGTCAGTCCTACAGACATGACTTTTCTCCTGGCCAACCTAAATGAAAGTCTCGCATCCCAACCGCCACCTACCTGTCAGACACACACTCTCCATCATGACACCTTGTTTTCTTTAAAGCATTTATCACCAACTCACACTTTCTCCTTTATATGTGTGTTTATCAGGCCGGGCGCAGTCATGCCTGTAGTCCTAGCACTTTGGGTGGCTGAGGCAGGTGAATCACTAGAAGTCAGGAGTTCAAGACCAGCTTGACCAAAATGATGAATAGTAGCACATGCCTGTAGTCCCAGCTGCTTGGGAGGCTGAAACACAAGAATTACTTGAACCCAGGAGGTGGAGGTTGTAGTGAGCAGACACTGTGCCATTGCACTCCAGCCTGGGCGACAGGGTGAGACTCTGTCTCAGGAAAAACAAAACAAAACAAAACAAAAAACCTCACAGCCAGGTGCAGTGGCTCACGCCTGTAATCCCAGCACTTTGGGAGGCTGAGGCGGGTGGATCACAAGGTCAAGAGATCGAGACCATCCTGGCTAACATGGTGAAACCCCGTCTCTACTAAAAATACAAAAAATTAGCCGGGTGTGGTGGTGGGTGCCTGTAGTCCCACTACTACTTGGGAGGCTGAGGCAGGAGAATGGCTTGAATCCAGGAGACGGAGCTTGCAGTGAGCCAAGATCGTACCACTGCACCCCAGCCTGGGCGACAGAGCAAGACTCTGTCTCAAAAAAAAAAAAAAAAACTTCACAAAAACTATATATGTGTTTATCATCTACTTCCATCCTCTAAGAAGTTAAAGATTTTGTCTTTATTACTGTTGTAACCTCAGAGTCTAGAAAAAGTGCCTGGTTAGTATAACTTAAGTAATATGCATTAATATTGAAAAGAACACTGGGCTGGGAGTCCTGAGACCTGTATTTAACTCTGGCTCCACTACTGGTTTGTTTGCAGGGGATGCTGGACAAGTTAACCTTCTAGACTCTCAGTTTGTCTCTTCATCTACAGATTAGATTAAATGACTTCTACAACCCAGTCCTAGTCCTAAAACACTGATTCTGACATCCTGACTCACACTGGGGACCTGGGAATAGAGTTTGTTGACTCTTTTTTTGTTGTTGACCCCAAAGGAGGTGTTACACTAAATGAGAAATGCTGCAAGCCTCAGTCATCCCTACTGACAAAGAGATTTTGCTCAATGATGTTAACAATGAACTTTTTAGTTAGTGCCCTGAAGGTGAGTTATGTGTATAGAAAAAGCTACTCAGAGGTTTTCTTTGGTCATAGAAATTAATATTCAGGTCGGGCGTGATGACTCATGCCTGTAATCCCAGCACTTTGGGAGACTGAGGCAGGTGGATCACCTGAGGTCAGGAATTTGAGACTAGCTTGGCCAACATGGTAAAACGCCATCTCTACTAAAAATACAAAAATTAGCTGGGTATGGTGGCACGTGCCTGTAATCACAGATACTTGGGAGGCTGAGGCAGGAGAATCCCTTGATCCCGGGAAGCAGAGGTTGCAGTAAGCCAAGATTGTGCCATTGCACTCCAGCCTGGGCAACAAGAGTGAAACTCCATCCCCCGCCCCAAAAAAAAATTAATATTCAATTTAACAGAATTACAATTAAAAACTTCTAGTTCTGCTGGCTTTTAATTCAGTCCAAAAATTTTATTGTGTTTTACAAGTCTAGTGAATTTTAACAACTACTTTGATGGGTTTTTTGAATGATACTTAGTCCCATTTAAAATTTGGTTATTTAAATGCCTTTAAACATTTTAAATTATATTTCTTCTTCTTCTTTTTTTTTTTTTTTTTTGAGACGGAGTCTCGCTCTGTCACCCAGGCTGGAGTGCAATGATGCGATCTCGGCTCGCTGCAAGCTCTGCCTCCCGGGTTCACGCCATTCTCCTGCCTCAGCCTCCTGAGTAGCTAGGACTACAGGCGCCTGCCACCATACCCGGCTAATTTTTTGTATTTTTAGTAGAGACAGGGTTTCACCGTGTTAGCCAGGATGGTCTCGATCTCCTGACCTTGTGATCCGCCCACCTTGGCCTCCCAAAATGCTGGGATTACAGGCATGAGCTACTGTGCCCGGCCATATTTCTCCACTTTTATTAATCAAAGACCTATATGGGATTGTTAGGAATACCGATTAGCATGAGCTAAGCGTAGGGGAGGGAGGGATATCCTTCACTGTACCTTTACTCTTCTATGGACTCTTTGGCTGGGTCTGGGAGCCAAACTGACACAAGGCAAATGAACAAGAGAAAAGCATGCATGTTTTACCCATGTGGAGGGGATCTCCACCAGAGTGTGAAGTTCCAAGAAATGGCCAAAGCAAGATGCTTTTATAATGTTTAGACAAAAATGAATTTGTGAAGAAATGACAGGACAAAGAAATCTGCCTAGAGTAGTGAATTCTAGAGGAGTCACCAGGAGGTATACATGGGGTGTAAATCTAGTGGCAGAGTCTATTAATTCAGTCCTGTTGCAGTGCCAAGTCCCAGGTTCCAACGTTAAGAACTATTCTTTTGTCCTGGCAGTGGGAAGGCACCTGTCGCAAAGCAATCTTTATGGCTTGCACCTGACAGGAAAAGATAGGTCAGCCTTTTCCTGAAACTACAATTTTTCCAGTGTTTTCAGCTTGAAATAATCAATATGGCATATTTGGGTATAGTATGTCTTTACTCCTTCATAGGAAAGAATCTCCATAATGATTTGGTAGTTTCAGCCAAAGCAGAGGAAACTGGGGTGCTAGTTAAATATATTTTTCTTAGCCTTATCACAAACTAGTTCTTTCATAATCTTCTAGTGTTTAAAAAGAAATACAGATCTGGGCCGGGCACAGTGGCTGACACCTGTAATCTCAGCACTTTGGGAGGCTAAGGTGGGCCGATCACTTGAGATCAGGAGTTCGAGACCAGTCTGGCCAACATGGCAAAATCCCGTCTCTACTAAAAATACAAAAATTAGCCAGGTGGGGTGGTGCGACCCAGCTACTCGGGAGGCTGAGGTAGGAGAATCACTTGAACCTGGGAGACGGAGGCTGCAGTGAGCCGAGATAGCACCACTGCACTCCAGCTTGGGTGACAGAGTGAAAGTCTGTCTCAAAAAATAAATAAATAAAAAATAATTTAAAAAAATAAATAAATACAGATATCCAGTTTCCACACTGAACAATCTAAAATATAATCTGTTGGGGTGGGAATCTTAATTTTTAACAAGCGTTGTCCTTGTCATTCAGGTGGTTTAGACTTCACTGTTCCTTGAACAACACTTTGAGAAGCAATCCAGTAGAAATTTTGAAATATTGAAAATAGTTTCCCGACCTCCCTCTGAATTGACTTCACAGGTCTGGTGATTTCAGGTTGGGAACCTCTGGAAGGGTGAATAATTGTCAACTCAATTCAGCTGTTCAGCCTTAGGCACTGCTTCAGCTGAAGCTCAAGAAGCTATGACTAAGTTGACCTTTTGTCATATCTCTTTTCCTCCCTGTTTATTTAAGTTACCATCTTAACTGGCTGCTGAAGTCAAAAGTGCTTTTGTTCTCTGCATGAATGGTTTGATTCACATCACACCAATATAGCTTCAAAGGGAGAAAAGTCTTTTACCTTTGGATAATCTTTCCCTCCCCCGACAAATGCCACAACTTGGCCAAAGGATTTTAAAGATTTTAGGTTTTAACTATTTCAAACTCTTCGGGTTACTTCTCTCTCCTTTTTCTTCTTGGAAGAAATAGGCCAAAAGAAATAACATCCACTCACAGCATTTTTAACAAAGGCAAATTCCTGCACTTAAGACAGCAATTCGCAAATTAGGAACTTCAAAAGAACAGATTACAGGAGCCACCTCCAGAGAACCTGATTTGGGAGGTGTGGGATGGGGCCTGGGAAACTGTATTTTGATTCAGTGATTAGCTAGGTCTGTGAATCAACATTTTAGTGAATGAATCCCAGCAGATTACTTGCCCAAGGTTGGATGACCAAGAAGTGACAAATTCTAACTGGGAGTACTCTGTTCTCTCCACTCTCTCATGCTGTGATGATGATGGAAAGACAAGGAAAGGAAGAAATCAAAGGCAGTCCAAGCTACCTGCTGTTTGTAGAACCTCATGTTCTGTCATTCACTTCTCTCCTTACCTCCTTGCTCTTTCCATGTTTCAGCTGCCCTGGATTTTTTACACTGCATGCATGATCATGCATGATTGTCTTTTGTCTTCCTGCTTTTATACAAGCTGTTCTTTCAGTCTGGGATTCCTTTATGCCCAACTCCCTTTTCTCCCTGGTAAACTTAAAGACTCCATTCAAATATAACCTACTATGTGAAGCTTCCCTAATACCCCAGGCTGTGTATATCCTTCCCTTCTCTGTACTCAATTAGATTTTTGTACGTGCAGGAATTGTGGTGCTGAGAAACTCATGTTCTACCGCCTGTAATTTATTTGAAATACTTCTTCATAGATGATATGATATGTATGAGTGTCAGTTAGTGACAAACTCTACATCCTACTGGCAAGTTGATGAAGTATCCTAAATAGGTACAATCTCAAAAAGTGATGAATTGGCATTTCCAAGCTCCTATAGTCTACATTCTGGGAGAGTTATTACAACCTAATCACTTGGAAATGACTATCTAATTGAGATCAAGGGATAATAGAAATATTTTTCCATGAGTGAAATGGATGGCATTCAGGATAATTATACTGCCCGGAAAGACAGTGCAAACACCTCTGTCTTCCATGAATGGGATATAAGAACCTGGCAAACCCAGCAATCTTGTGTTCACCCCACTTAACAGAAGCAATCTAGATTAGTTAGCTGAAACCTGCTGCTGGAACATAGGCCCCTCTGTCACCAGAACACCTTTCATGCAAGGTGCTGTCCTGAGTGACTAAAAACAGAAGCTAGGACTTCACTGAGCCTACAGGGACAGATTGTATGACAGTGTGTGTATTTGATTGTTTCACATCCATGCTAATAAATGTATGCTTGGCAGAATTTGGTCTGAGACTGGCTTTTATTGTAACATACAAACAGTAGTGAGGTTGTGTGAGAGGGCACAGATAGCTCTCATTTACCTTTGGTCTAAAGGTTTAGTAGAGGCTGCCAAGAGAACCTGACACCTATGAATGGCCAAATTGTCTTGTGACAGCAATCTTATTTATCTTTGTATACCTGGTGATGACCGTGCCTGATATAGTAAGTACTCAATAAATGCCTTTTTTTTGGTCTTTAATTCATATAAATATAAAACAAAAAAGAAATTGGACCAATTTAATGATCTTCTACTGTTTTGTAGAGTTATATAATTTGTGTGAAGGTTTTTATTTAAGCTGTGAAGGTTTTTATTTAAGCAGAGTGGCAACGATCAGGTTGTGAATAACAGACAATTTCATTTATAGACTCTGCTTATTTGGGAGAGCTTTGAATAAAAATTACTAATACCAGCTTTTGATGAAACCACTGCTTCAGGTGAAGTGCCTTTTGAATAGAAATAAAAATATATTAAAATAACGGTGATACATATGTTTTATGAAGTTTTTATGCTCCTCACCCCCCTCCCCAAAACACCACTATGCAATTGCCCCCCAAAAGGGCAGCTTTAAGAATAGCTGGTGGGAATCTATGACATACTTATTTGCAAACAGTGGTATTCATTTTTCAACACTGTCAAGAAAATTCATCTAAAGAAATTATAAGCCTAAAGAGTTCCTACATTGGCTATTTATCATCAGAAGCATTTCACACAATGAATAGGCTTTACACGTTGTTAAGCAACTCCAGGAACATTGCTCAATGAAATTTGTTGGAAAGATGATTGAATATTATTTAAGTAGAACTTTACACACAATAAATAGTACATTTGCAGACTGCTGAGAAAATTGATGAAAAGTATAATGTTCCATTTTGGACTCTAAACAAAAGGCAATCAATTAGCAGAAGCAGTTTGAATAATGTGAAAGAAACTACCTAGAAAGTCTCCTGCTGAAAGATCAGACCTCAGCCTGAAATAACTGCTTTTGCATTAAAAAGATCTATGGCTTGGCATAAACACAACACAAAAGGGAAGTAAGAACAAAATCCATTTCTGGACCGGCATTCCTCCCCAGAGCTGGATTTCTCCTGAGCTCCCTTTCTTTTCATTGTCTCACCTTTATTACGGGCTGCATTTCAACTTCCTATTGAGTCCACAGCCAAACTCTGGGCCAGCCTTTCATGTATCCTCCCTAGCAGAGATTTTAAGTGATCTAAGGAGGGATCACTAACAAGAAGTCTAGAGAGTGTTACTGATTTCCAGAACTAGCCTTACAAAAATAGGCAGCTGAACCCTGCTCTACATCAAGGGACCAAAATTACTATTGAACAAGTCTCACACAAAACAGTTTTAGATCATGGACACATATTTACAAAAAATAACTATTGTCTCACAGGTAATTTCATATTACTTGTGTATTTTCTTTGCATAATAAATTTAATCGATTTGCATATGGGGAAAATCAGAAGTCTTAGAAAAGAAGTTATAATCTAAAACAAAACAAAATACCATCCTAAAACACATTGAACTTGAGGGATTCCAGCTAGGAAAGTGAAATCTGCTGATTATGTAGCTAGTATTTCTCATAACTGACTTCAATTAGCAAGCTAACTTACTGGATTGTGTGACACTCTCTATTTCGTCTGTAAAACAGACTACCTGAGGCTGGGCGCAGTGGCTCATGCCTGTAATCCCAGCACTTTGGGAGGCTGGGATGGGTGGATCACCTGAGGTCAGGAGTTTGAGACCAACCCTGCCAGCATAATGAAACACCATCTCTACTAAAAATACAAAATTTAGCTGGGCACAGTGGTGTGTGCCTGTAATCCCAGCTACATACATTTATGTAAAAGGAAAAATGGAACTCATTGCAAGGAAGAAACTATTCTGTCCCTCTAAGATTCTGGCTGAATATTTATGCTGAATGATCAGTAAGATGGTAATATATGTCAGTCATTAAACACTATAGAGTTGGCCATAACTGATTGCATTTTTTAAATAACTTCTCCATTATGAATCCATTTATTATTATATATTTAATTAATATTGATTTTGAGATTGAGGGAATTGGATAATAAAAACATATTGTATTTATTACATTGGATTTTCATTAAATTGTAACTTTTGTAGCAAAGCTCTGTAGTTTTTTATTAATATGACAAAAGGAAATATTATTGTATTGTTACAATCAATCCAAGAGATAAAATATTGAAAGTGTACCATGAGAGTCCTCTTGCAGAAATAACAGAGGAAGAGCTATAAATAAATATTTTCAGCGTGTCTTCTGAAAATATTAAAGACAAAACTAACATCTCCAGTTGGTTCTTGGAAAAACAATTGTCTCTTATATTTGAAATTATGTAGTTACCTTGTGTTTTTTCATCAAACATCAATTACTGTGTCAATTATGCCTATTTATTATAATTGATCACAGTGCCTTATACTAATGTCCTATTTATAAATTTGAATTTTAGAAAGCACATATATGGGATTCAGTTTAGAAATAGAATATATTCAGGACTGATACTTCCATAACCTTTGTGTTTATCTTCCTGTGGTTCAATCAGAATGAAATTTGGAGTGTTTATTAACATTTTTGTCTTCCTGATAATACTATGGATCTGTCAGCTGACATGCTGTCCTTCACATGTGAAAATTACCGTTCTGGTTTGTTGTGAATCAAGTGTGAGAGCGAAGATGTCTTTTCTCTCCTGGTCTGCTCTCTACCCATGTTCTCTTGCTGATTCCCTTTCTGACCGTTGGAATGAGAGGGCTGCCCAGTGAGTGGAACAACTATGGCCATGAAGCAGCACAAGGTGATTGCTTCTTGTGGGGATGGAGCCCAGGCTGGCTTGGCCTTTTGAGCACTGTTTTGACCCTTCTAGCTGTTGCCTTAGTGAAATGCACTAGTACAGCTTGCTGCTTTGAATGACAGGAATTTTTCCACATGAAGATACCTGGTATTAGTAACAGGCTTCTTTGTATCTGCACACTCTCCCTTTTACTTGAAACTTGGAGGTATCATTGACTTAATACTCATTTTAATTTAAAGTTATTTTTCTTTAGATAGGAAAATGATTCTGAAAATGCAAGACTAGATTTATCGTTCTCTCTCTTTTGAGACCTTTATGGATTATGTCTCTCCATGGAGGAAACTAGCGTCCTTCACACATAGAATAGGTGGGAGGGATGGAGGCATCCTTTCTGCTGTAGTGAAAGCTTTCAATATGGAAATATGACTTAGTGAATCAAGCTGCCATATTGTGCAGGGTGTACCTAAGGCAAAAGCTAAGTCAAGAGCAGGCTGATTTGTAACATTAGTGCAGATAGAGACATCTACCATGTAAACCACTCTGCCTGGCCCATGCCATCATTGAGGGGCTGGTGGGACTGGAACAGGGATCCTAGCCCAGGCATGGTTGAAACACAAGGTACATTTGGAGTTGCAGCTTTTTTTTTTTTTTTAAGTCTTTCATATTGAAGTCCTATAATGAAATAATTTAAGTTTATTGCAGCTTTATTCCCCTTGAAGGGAAACAGTATTTTTTTTCTTCTTCTTCTTTTTTTTTTTTTTTTGTTCGTTTTTTGCTAACCAGGAATCTACAGGGCTGAGGGTCTACATGTGGAAGGAATGTTACATCATCTACCTGAATTATTTATTTATTCAACACCTATTATGTGCCAGAGATTGTGCTTCATGCTCAGAATGTAAGATAAAAGGCAGAGGTGGTACCTGCTCCCATGGAACTCACTACTTCACTCTGGATTAACTGTGGAGGTCCATGGATAGACAAAAAGCAAACATGCAAACAAAATTTTAAAAATCTGTATTTATAGCTTGTGAAGGAAATAAAAACCAGTAGAGGGATCAGAGGTCTGTGTTGACACTAGTACAAACTTTTCCTGACATTGAGCACCCCAAGATCAGGCTTTAAGATACCCAGTGCTGGGGTACCCCATAAGACACTGGAAAGAAGGGATCACTTTCCTCATCTCATTGCCGAGGATCAGAGAAATGTCCAGTAGGCAAGGTGAACTTTCAAGGTGTTCTTTCTTTGTCATTTGCTTATGAGGAGAAAATTTGAATTTCCTAAGCCATTTACTATCTCCTGCAGCTTTTTCCAAGAATTGTTTCATATGACCCAAGGGTAAAGTTTCTGTCAGAGTTCTTAGCACATACATAAAGGTATTCAACTGTCACCTTAATGACTTTATGTACTGCTACGTTAAATGGAAAATGTACCACTTGGATGAAACCAAAGAAACCTGAAAATGGGGTTTAGAAAATTACACTGTTACTATGGCAATATCATCTCCTTGGCAGTTGAAGAAAATCATTTAATATAGGTATAAAACTCTAGTAAATATTGGACAGCTTTATGGAAATGTAATAAACTGTAGTCATACATCAAAAAGCACTAAAACTCATTTTGCATTTATGGCACACAGCAAAATTATAATACAGATGAGGACTAAATGACCTATAAATGTTAAACACATAGTTAAGCATAGAATATGTCACCCAGAGTCTTCGTGGTGTTTCTGTGCAATATGTTCAAGTCAGATCCAATTATGTGGAGAAGCACCTGCCTTTTTCTAAGCCTATGTATATTTTGGCCCCTTTCTGGGGCAGAAAGGGAGAACAGAAACCATATCCATTTGCCTGCAGTTAATCAGGTAAGATATCATGTGAAATGAGCAAGCCTCTGTCCTCTGATATGAATTTAACAGGGTAAATGCTGATAACATTGTTACCCTAATCCTGTTACTGCTCAGCCTGATCCAAAATATAATTGCGTTTTATGTTGTATGCCACATACTCTAGTTTGCGAGGAAACCATTGATTTTACTCGCCAGACATAGCTGTTGTTTTGCACTTTTTCAGACGCCACTGTAAGAAGCTGAGCTTACAGGTGTTTTGAATAACAGTCCTGGGATATAAAAGCTATTCCATTTGTAGGGAGCATTTTACCCTGCAAAGAAATAGATTTCTCCCCAGCGGATGGTCCAGATTTCCTGCAGAAAAAAAAAAACAAACAAAACGAACAAACAAACAAACAAAAAAATCTGAAAGGGACAGGGTCTTTCTAGGACACAAAGAGGAGGCATTTCCAGCTAAGACATTGAAAGTGAATGTGCATTTTACCATGTAATTCAGGCAGCTATTCTGTGGTAATCAAGGTGGGGCATACTGCTTACTCATAAGATGGCCAAAGTGAAACAGTCAGTCAATTATCACATTCTCAAAATGCAAAACAACAGAAGTGACTGATGGTTTTCATTGAGTCAGCCAGTGAGCTAAAGCAAAGTCATCTATCTAGGAACTCCATGTGGGCAAACCATAGGCACTATTTTTGTTTTTTATGATTCATACTCCTAGTATCTCACATGCGACTTTGAAGGTTTCCATGCTCTGTTTCTTTGATTCCTATGCTTGAGAAGTTCTCAATGACTCTGGCTCCAAATTCTTCAGGCAGCTTTTGCACTCTCTTTCAGCACCGGTTGCTCTGCTTTCCAGCTCTACAGGGACATCACTTAGTGTATATTCCTAACCTCTTTTTAGGACTCTGTTGAATCCTGTACTTGCTTAAAGGAATCTATTGCATGGAAGAATTGAGAGCAGCATTTATTGAAGAGCATTCTTAGGTAAAATTGTTGGCTTGGCAGGGGACAAAAAAGACAAAGAACTGCAATGTAATTAAATGCAAAATGATTGGTTATTTTACTTTCTATTAGAATGTAACATTTGAAGTGAGAAGTGGGGAAGGGATGATGCTGTACAGGTAGATAATGCTAATGGGAACACTGGTGGAATACTTTTTAAATGCTAGGCATGAAGAGTTTTACATGGATCATCTCATTTGATCAGTAAAAGTTTTAAGGTAGGTATTAGTTTATGTTTTTCAGAAGAAGAACTAGGTTAAAAAAAATAACTTGCTTAGGGTCATGTAACAATAAAGCAGTAGTGCCAGGACACAAACTCATGTCTAATTGAATCTAAGTCTAAGCTTTAAACCACTACGCTATGCTAAGGTAAAATTAGTCTAGTTGTAGCTCTGTACAATATAGCAATCCCTCTAATGGAAACAAAGGGAACTATAAATAACCCCCATCATAGAATTAAAACTTAGAGCATCTTTGCACCACTAAATCCCTGAAAGGCCATGCACATTAGGGCTGTCCTTGAGGGACCAGAGAGCTGATGCAGAGCCACAAGAAAGATGTCAGAAAATTGATGGTCAGCCCAGCTCAATACTAAGTTGGAAAAGTGAAAGTGAACAGTGAGTTGGGAAATAAAATCATTGATCAGAGGCTGGAAAGAAGGTATAAATCAAGACATGGCTAATGTGAATATAAAAAGTTTGATTCTGACTGGATGTTGCAAAATCAGAAATCTGGCTGATGTCCAATCCCATTGGGCCAGAATCAGCAATACCTTAAAGAACCTTGATAGAAAGAAAGGGAGAGACAGAGAAAGAGAGAGAGAGAGAGAAATTAGTTTGCATATGATGTATTCTTATTATTTAAAAATTAGAACATTCAGGGACATTTTTTCAAAAGAAAATTTATCATAGTTTCCACTTTGAAAAGAAAATCACAGTTGTAACATTTCTATGTATTTCCTTCTAGACTTTTTCTCCTCTAGGTAAAAGATTTGTATACGTCTACACAAATGTACCAAAGTATATATGCAGTTTAGTGTCCAACTTATTTCTTTTAATATAATGTATTTTACATTATTATAATTTTATAAGCGTTATTTTATCTATGTAATATTCTGTTACTTAACTGTACAGTTATTTGCTTTTTCCTTTGATTAGATGTTAGAGAATTAGCATTTAACAATTTTAGCTGGTATCAATATCAATTCTCTGATATGTATTGCTTTTCCTTTCCAGTTTAGGACTATTTCTTCAGATACCCTAGGTAGAATTTGTAGGTTGAAGGTTAAAGACAGGTATTTTTGGTTTTTTTTTTTTTTTTTTGGAGATGTAGTTTCGCTTTGTCACCCAGGCTGGAGTGCAGTGGCACAATCTTGGCTCACTGCAAGCTCCGCCTCCCGGGTTCATGCCATTCTCCTGCCTCAGCCTCCCGAGTAGCTGGGACTACAGGCGCCCGCCACCACGCCCGGCTAATTTTTTGTATTTTTAGTGGAAATGGGGTTTCACCGTGTTAGCCAGCATGGTCTCGATCTCCTGACCTTGTGATCCACCCGCCTCGGCCTCCCAAAGTCCTGGGATTACAGGTGTGAGCCATTGCGCCCAGCCTTGTATTATCAGTGGAGACGGAGTTTCACCATGTTAGCCAGGATGGTCTGCATCTCCTGACCTGGTGATCCGCCCGCCTCAGAAGTGCTGGGATTACAGGCGTGAGCCACCGTGCCTGGCCTAAAGACAGGTTTGACCTCTGACACATGTTACCTAATTGTTTTCACTTCCTTCAGTAGCATTTAAGGGTACTCTTTCACTATATTATAAGCATTAAGTTTTTATAAAAAGAAAAACAATCACAAATATTAGGCAGAAAATGACAATGTGTTGATAGAAAAATCACGTATCTTGAATTCCTAGTAAGCAGGATATTTTCCCCTAAGATGGCTAGTTATTTGCATTCCCACTTTCTGTGAATTTTCTGTGCACATCCATTTCCCATTTATATTTTGAGATCTTTTCCCCTGTCTTATTGGGAAGTACATGTGGTACATATGGAAGAGTGTATAAAACGTATGTACAGCTTGAAATATAATTCTACAGAGAACTGTGCAATCAGGCCTCAAGTTAGGAACCCACAAAGTAAAAGGTGGTTTCCTCATTCGCCTTCCTGCCTGCTGGCCCAAGGCCCACTTTCCCTCCTAGACCATGGTCTAGAGTGTTTGCTCTTCCCACCTCCCTCCCTCACCCAAAACATGATCCTGACTTTGGATCATCAATCCCTTGCTTTTCTTAATATTTTTATTACCTATGTAGGGATTCATAAACAGTTTAGTTGTGCCTGTTTTCGAACTTCATAAAAACGAAATCATAGTCTGAACTCCCATGAGTGGATCATTTTGTGTAACATTTGGTTCGTAGGATTCATTCACGTTAATGTGTGGAGCTGTGGTAGGTCACAGTAATTATTCTATCTATTTATTTCAGCAATTTCAAATATGATAGAAAATGTTCTCTATCATGTTTAAGGCAAATGTTTTCCCAGTTTTAAAAAGTTTCTTATAATTTTGGTTATGTTTTAACACAGAGACATTTTAGACAAGTTTACATAGTAAAATCTATTGATCTTTTCCTTTATGAATTATTTTATTCCTTTGAAACTTAGAGGGACCTTCCCCTTCAGGATGTTGATAAATATTTGCTCTTATTTTAGCTCTTTCATGATTTGATTTCTTTTTTTGAGGAAAAAAAAAAAAAACTTTAGCACTCTAATCCATCTGTATTTATTCTGGCTTATGGTTTGATTTGACATTGAGATCGATTTTCCTTCCAAATAGGTAACTGCTTATTGAGTAATTCTTTCCCACACCCATTGGGGCTGCTTTCTTTGGGTAGCTGAGATGAGGCAGAGCTGGATTTACAGATGTAAGGCAAGAAAGCAAGTAAGTCCAGGCACAGTGTTGGACAGAGCGGGAGTGATTTAGTATAAAGTTGCTTACTAGCCATGGCTTGTCTTCCCACAGACTCTATTTATGTGAGAAATGCACTTCTGCCATTGCTATTTTGTCATTTTTGTCACTTGCAGCTGCACCTAATTTTAACAAATTCTGATTCACCCTATTTGCTCTTAATCATTAGATAAGAAATGCAGCTTTTCCTTCTCTTTGTATATATAAAAAAGCCTCTCAAATAATAGATAAGAAATATTAGACTTTGTCTCCATCTTCAGTGTTAAACTCTGCAAAGCCCTTTTTTGGCCATTTCATCCAGATTGCTTTTTCCTGATTTGCAGAGTGTTCTTTTGGCTTCCTGAAATGCGTCAATGTTCCTCCAGCCTGGGATTAATTCTATGTAGAATGGAGGATTGTTTGGTATTTCTCTTAACATAGATTAATTTTATTTCTTAATTTTAGGGTGGTGTTGGTATCTTTTGGTTATTTCTTAAATGAGCATAATAGTTGTTAAAAAAAAATAAGGTTATACTTTTCATTGGTGCATTTGTTCTTTTCTGACTTGTGTGCATTCAAAGTGAATAAATGATATTCTGGCCTAGAGAATCACTCATCACTTGGTGCCTTGTTGTGTACACAAGAGCCAAAGAGCATAATAATAATACTGGGAGGAAGGCCAGAGAGAAGATGATGAAAACTGCACAAGAAACAGTGTACATCTCTGCTTATTAGCTATGGGTGTCTAATTCAATAAAATGATTTTTTAAAGTGTGTGTATATTAATGTCTCATGGTCCTGAGCAGAAGATAATTATGTCTTCGTTTCAGTCAGAATTGCAATTAAGAAATGGGTTCGGGAAGTAAATATTAAATAGTAAATGAATAATAGCTCAGAGTTTGCCTACTCATTGCTTCTCAGAGAATGCGAGATGAATTACAGGTTCTATTAAGATGGTTTTAGTTGAGTAATTGGGACTTTTGTGCTTTGCTTGCCTATTTCCTACTCTTTTTCTGGATTGAGTTGTTTATTTGGTTTACATTCCCCTAAACACAGTTCTTTTTTTAAGCATCAGAGTAAATACTGGTTCACATCAATAGACACATAAAAAGTTATTGAAGAGTCCGAGTGGTGTGGAGCGTGGAGTTTGGAATCAGGAACACCTGGTTCAAAGCCCACTTCTACAATTTACAGGGCACTTGACCTCAGGCAATCTATTTGATATCTCTGAGTCTTAATTTCCTTGTGTAAATAGAAAAAGTGGTATCTTATTTCCAGTTTTGTTCTGATACTTTTTCTTTATTTCAGAATTTCCAAGTTACTAGAATATGGGTAACCCATAAAACAACTGGCCATATAGTGCCTACTGATTATATGGTGACTGGGACATAGCAAGCACTTACCAATTACTTGTTAAATAAAGGAGTGGCAATTATGTGTCTACACCTCTATACTTTATATTTAATTTCCCTTAGAATTCCCACAAAACAGATACAGTGTGTTGCCATGAATGGCCTTGATGGTAAGGATGGAGTTGGGAGGGTGGATAAAGATTTCAGTTGTAAGACAGGATGTAATATGTGTGTGTGTGTCTGTGTGTGTGTGTGTGTGTGTGTAAAAATCCAGAGCCCATCAAAAGACATCTGGTTTGCTTTGGTATTTCACTCACATAAGGAAATGTAAACAGACAGCTCTGTTTGGATTATGACTCTTAAAAGCTATCAGCCTATTTCAGGTATCAGGTAGTTTGTAGTTTTGACATTAGCTCTACCCCACTGAGAGATATAAACCCTCTCAGGTGCAGCATTTTAATGTTTAGATTTTTTCTCAGGATTCTGAGCCAGGGGAAATAAACTGAAGAAATTAAGTGAGGTCAACAGATTGTGCATAAAGATGGTCTCCTTTCTGGAAGTAAGAGTCAGGGAACTCCTCTCCCAAATGAATGGGTTGATGTTCCCCACATTCACCATCAGGAGAATTTGAGTGAATTACTTCAGAAAGCTACTTCACAAGAACTTTGTGTGATGGTGACTTCCTTGATTACACATCTGTGAAATTCAGTGTCTGCAAACCACAAGGTTTAAACCACAGTGTTTAAAGCACACACATTTCATTGAGGTACAAATTGATTGGAATCCTTGGCATCCCTTTAGCTCCATACCAACTAATTTTTATTAGGCTACTTTGATTATATGTCTGACCTTTTTGTCTCCCCTCTGTCTTCCATCCTTTCCTCTCCTTAACTAGATAAAACAAGATAATATGTAAGAAAGAAACTTTTATTTAACGGCAAAGTACTATGTCCACATCAGAATAACAACTTATTGATTTATTTAGCCACCCAAATTAACCTGCAACTTGGTCCCAAAAGCAAAACGCACTTGGAAAAAAATGTTTCTAGAATTAAAACTTTTTTTCTCCTTTGAGAACTTTTTCTTTACAACCAAACCTACTGAGAACATGTGCTTCATCTTTTTTGATACTTTGTTCCTTTGTGTTCTTACTGCACCAGATTGGACTGTGGCATCCCTGGTTTTATAGCATTTCTATTTTCACTGCATCTGTAGCTTGGCTTAGACCTCAAAGTGCTAAAGTGTGAGATGAACATCCCACCTGAGCTATAGATGATGGTGTGTCTAAGAAAGAAAATAACATGCTCTCTACATCTCATGACTGCCCTTTAATCATTTGATCACAGTTCATTTGTCTTTTTATTTGCTGAGAAAACATTTCATGAATCTGTGTGAGATTTATTAGAAGTTTACCATTTCATCTATTTCATCTTCAATGTTTTTACATTTTAAATCTGATAATTAAAATTAAGAAAGTAGTCTCCTTTTTTCTTTAGCCATGAAAGCCTCATGGCTTTTATTTACTTTTATTTTTATTTTGACACAGAGTCTCGCTTTGTTGCCCAGGCTGGAGTGCAGCAGCGCGATCCCAGCTCACCGTAACCTCCGCCTCCTGGGTTCAAGTAATTTTCCCGCCTCAGCCTTCTGAGTAGCTGGGATTACAGGTGCTTACCACCATGACCAGATAATTTTTGTATATTTAGTAGAGATGGGGTTTCACCATGTTGGTCAGGCTGGTCTTGAACTCCTGACCTCGTGATCTGCCCGCCTCGGCCTCCCAAAATGCTGGTATTACAGGGGTGAACCACCGGGCCTGGCCCTCATTCATCCTTCTAAGACCCACTTTAAATACCATTTCCTCCATGAAATGTTTTCTAGCCCCATCACCCCAATCAGATATGAACCTTCTGAAACCCCAGTATATTAATTTACATCAATGTTACAGAACATGTATCCCTACTAGCATTATTACTATTGGTATACTTACTTTTGCTGATACGACATGTAGCTGCGATGTTCCTGGCATTATGCTAGGTGCTTAATTTACATTATTTTATTCAAATTTTAGGATTTCGCATCAACTCTATGAACTACATACAATCTCCACTTTAGAATTTAAGACACCAGGTTTGAATAAGTTGCTCAAGGACAAGTCTTAGATCCAAATCCAGATCTATTTTCCACCAAAGCACATGCTTTCTCTATTAGACTATACTGCCTTTTTGTGGTTAAAGGCTCTCTTACTTAGTTGTGTGCCTCTTGTAACTCCTCAGTGAAAGTGATTTGTATGTAGTGGGCCTGGGAGGGTGTAGGCTGGGAGCTGCCAGCATACATCATGTATTATGTAGACCCTAAGATGGAAGTCAAAATGGAGGAGCACTGAACCAAGAAGAGACACTAGGTCTGGGTGACATTACTTTAGCATCTGCATCATCCCAGACCTATCTTTGAACTGCTCAAGTACATGAACCAGTATAGTCCAGTATGTATTGGATTTACTGTTTATTAATTTTTCTAAAATGATAGATCAGGGAAATGTTGTAGGCTTTGATGTCACCAAGATATTTGACAAAATTTGTTAAAATATGTTCATGGACAAGAAGGTGAATTGTAGGTTGTCTAATATATACTCAAATTATGTTTATGTAGAGATAGCACTCTGGAAAAATTCTCCTTTGGGTGTTTCACAAATCTTATCAATGTCTTAGAAGAAACTCTAGGTGAGCAAATATAAACTCTTATAGATCTTGAAAATAGTGCTTGTACATTGGATACCCAAATTCTAAATAGTCAGGAAGCACCTCATCCAATATGGTTATGGATAATGCAAAGGAAAAAAACTAGGATGTTTAGATTAGTGTTTAGTGCTGGAAATCAGAGAGGAGGTGACAGAGTCTACCTGAGATTTTGCAGGGCAAGGTTAAAGCCAAGAAGCCAAGGCCAAAAATAACCAGAGGCAGCATTAGCATTAAAACCATTCAGATATAGATTCAAATCATACTCTTGTCAATGAATAACTGTGGAACTTCAAGAAGTTACTTAATCACTGAGCCCCTGTTTCTGCACCTGTAGATACCTATCAGCTGGGCTGTTGAGAAACAAGGGGGGCTGTTGAGGAATAACGCTTCCTATGTGGAAGCGTTAGGTACATAGTAGATGCTCAATACATATGATCTGTTTGAAAGTATATTATGTACTAGGAGCTGGCTAATAATATACTGGGAACAAGGAGGGAAGGCCAAGGACCTGGGAGGTGGGGAAGCAGGAATAGTCATAAAGATGCATGAGTAATTCTACAGAACGTGATCTTTCTCATCTGAGAACAAATTTTTCCCCCATAACCTCTTAAGTGCTCCACTTAGCACCTTGTAAGAAGGAAAAAACCAAGGTGATACAATCAATTTAACAGGGATAAATGTTAAGTTTAATAATAATAATAATGCCACCATTTAGATAATTACAGAACACAATAAATTTGGTGGTGTAGATCAATAATAACTTGATTAGAGTTCACAGAATGATACTGTTTCTAAAATGTTTGGCATCCTCGGAATGTTTTGATAGAAGCAGAGGGCACATAGTCTAACAATTATTAAGTAACTTACTATTTGACCAGAGCAATTTTGCTGGAAACAATTTGATCAACATACCTTGGTTGACATATTGATGCCGTTGAAATAGATATTTCCTAGTCATAGATTTTTGGAACATTGGTAATTTTTGTATCTAATTTTCAGCCACTGATTCTTACTCTGCCTTAATTTTTAGAGTGAAAAGTTGGGATAACACCAGTGTTAATATTGGAATTCTTCATGGTTTTGGAGAGTACTTATCTTTTACCTATTATAAAAACACAAACCCATTATAGAAAAGCTAGAAAATCCAAGCAAAAGAACAACAACAAGAAATGCATCATTTTGCCCGTCCTTAAGCCAACACTGTTATTATGTTGGCTTATATAATTCCAGGTTCTTTTCCTTGCCTTCCATTTATCTGACAAAGGAAGGGACTGTACTACAAAGTAGTGAGCTCTCCGTTTTTGGAAGTTTTTAAGCAGAAGTAGGAAAATCTGTCAGAGAAGTGTCAGAGATATGATATAAAAGAAAGGTTAAATTTTATAATGTCTAGTGTTCTTCAACTTTAGGATTCTAAGAAAAATACAATAAATGCCATTGTAATGCTCACAAGGATTATTCATTTATATTGTATTTGTGGGATTCAGCTGAAAAATAACTTCTAAAATTCCAGCTCTGATTTGTAATTCATTCTGTCGTTTCTGAGGTATTGACTTGAATGCCTATATTTGATTTCTGTGCTTGAGTAAACCCACCCACTGGCCAGACTGAACCTCAGTGTGTTTGACATTTTCCCTTTTGAACAGCATCCAGCATAATGTAGCTTACTGGAAAAAATCTACACAGTATGACTCAGAAAGTCATGCAAGCATTTCTTTCTGTGGAATTCTTTATTTTCTTTCTCAAAATGAAAATAGATCACATTATTTGAGGATAAACAAATCTGTAAGTGTTTCCAGTAATATCTTTTTATGTATAAGCTGCTGAAGATTAACTAACAGTTCTTGGCTAAGATCTTGCTTCCTACCCAAATGTCTCAGTAAATACTGTCCTATCGAAATAAAACTCAACTTTTCAAAGTTTCCAACTGAAAATAGAAAATAAAGCCCTACTTCCCAGAAGGAGAAGTCATGCTTTCTTTTTTGTTTAAAATGTCCGTAAATTATCCAACACACGCCCAGCCATGCAGTGTACATTTAATGCCCTCTAAATGAAACTATGTAAAAATTATAGCTTATGAAAAACCATGTAAGCTACATAGTCTAACAAGATCTGGATTCTTCTTCCTTTATCTTCCTTTGTTTTCTGATAAATTTCAGGAAATACTCCCAAATAAGCACATGTATTGTCAATACTCACAATTTAAAATTTATTATTGTTTGTTTTTTGCTTTATTTTTTATTTTAGGTTTGGGGGTACATGCGAAGGTTTGTTGTTACATAGATAAACGCGTGTCATGGGGGTTTGTTGTACATATTATTACATCACCCAGGTAGTAAACCCAGTACCCTATTATTGTTTTTAAGGAGCTGTATTTTAAAAATGTTTTAAAATTATGAATGGAGTGTTATTAGCTGAACATGCACATTTGAGATGTTCTTTAGGTAGAAGGATTTCTATGCAACTAGGCAAGCACTTTTAGAAGGTATTGACTGTTGTAATGTTGGCAGTATAAAAGGAAGGAAGACAGGACCATAAGACTTGAGACAAAGGGAGTGGAAAAAGAAGTAAGCTACAGAATGTTTGATCTGATCAATAAATAATAAAAGAGTAGCTACATGTTTTGAGTATTTACATTGTATAAGTTAGATACTAGGTTAGGTGGTTTGTATATACACTGCCTTTTATAGCCACCCTACAAGATAGCATTATCATCTCCAATTTACAGATGAATGTTCTGAAGCTGAGGAGAGCTGGGATTCATAGTTTGTCCCATGATAAAGCTTACTTTCTTCACCCTACACCATATTGTCTCAGATGTGTCATAAATAAAAACGGGAAAGACAAAGAATAAAAATGAAATCTTAAAATTCTCACAACATAACAGTAAACAAAGCAAACAGTCCAATTAGAAAATAGGTAATAGACATGAAACATTTCACTGAAAACATATACAGAAGGCAAATTAAGCACATGAAAAGATGTTCTACATTGTTAGCCATTAGGAACATGCAAATTAAAACCATAGTGAATTTAAAATTTAAATTAAATTAAAACCATACAGTACATCTATCAGTGGCTAAAATATAACAGCAACAACAACAAATGTAGCGATGTAACCGTCCAGTGGGTTCATCTTTCCCACTGCCTAGACAGAGCCAATTTATCAAGACATGGGAATTGCAATGGAGAAAGAGTAATTCACACAGAGCCAGCTGTGTGGGTGACCAGAGTTTTATTATTACTCAAATCAGTCTCCCCGAGCATTTGGGGATCAGAGTTTTAAAAGATAATTTGGCAGGTAGGGGCTTGGGGAGTAGGGAGTGCTGATTAGTCAGGTTGGAAATGGAATCATAGGGAGTTGAAGTGAGTTTTTCTTAATGTCTTCTGTTCCTGGGTATGATAGCAGAACTGGTTGGGCCAGATTACCAGTCTGGGTGGTGTCAGATGATCCATTGAGTGCAGGGTCTGCAAAATATCTCAAGCACTGATCTCAAGCTTTACAATAGTGATGTTATCCCCAGGAGCAATTTGGGGAGGTTTAGACTCTTAGAGCCAGAGGCTACATGACCCCTAAATTGTAATTTCTAATCTTATAGCTAATTTGTTAGTCCTGCAAAGACTGGACACCAGGCAAGAAGGGAGTCTTTCTGGAAACGGCTGTTATCAATTTTGTTTCAGAGTCAAATCATGAACCGAATTCTTTCCCAAAGTTAGTTTGGCCTCCACCCAGGAATGAGCAAGGACAGCTGAAGGGTTAGAAGCAAGATAGAGTCTGTTAGGTCTGATTTCTTTCACTGTCATAATTTCCTCCATTATAATTTTGCAAAGGCGGTTTCAGTGACATCACCCGTACTGGCAAGGATGTAGAGAAACTGGATCATTGTTACACAGCTGATGCTACAGAGACTCTGGAGAACAGTTTGCAGTTCCTTTAAAACTAAACATGCAATTACCATATGGCTCAGTAATTGTACTCCAGGGAATTTGTCCCAGAAAAATGAGAGCTTATGCTCACACACAAAACCTGTACACAAGTGTTTAAATCAGCTTTATTTATAATAGCCCATAACTAAAAATGACTTAGATATTCTTCAACAGATGAATGGTCAAACTGTGGTATGCCAGTACCATGGAATACTACTTGTAAATAAAAAGAAATGAGTTATTGATACATGCAACAGTCTGGATGAATCTCCAGAGAATTATGCTGAGTTTTTTTTAAAAGTCCATCCCAAATGATACATGCTCCATTATTCCATTTATATAATATTCTTGAAGTGACAAAATTATAGAAATGGGTAAGAAATTAGAGGTTGTGAAAGGAAAATATCTTGGGCTCCCAAAATGACTAGGGAAAACTCAAGCTGGAAACTGCTTAGGGCAAACCTGCCTCCCATTCAATTCCAAGTCACCCCTCTGGCAGAGACAGATGCATATGTGATTGCCTCTTTTGGAAAGGCTAATCAGAAACTCAAAAAAAGTAACAGGTTGTGTATGACCCATCTGTGACCTGGAAGCTCCCTCCCCACTTCCAGTCTTTCTGCCTTTGCTTCAAGTTGTCCCGCTTTTCCAGACTGAACCAGTGTACTTCTTACATGTATTGATTGGCATCTCATGTCTCCCTAAAATGTATAAAACCAAGCTGTGCTCTGATCACCTTGGGCATATGTCTGTGTCTCGGGTGCGTTCTCAACCTTGGCAAAATAAACTTTCTAGATTAACTGAGACCTGTCTCAGATTTTCTGCATTCATACTTTTAAAAGGGCACCATGAGGGATGCTTGTGGTGATGAAAATGTTTTGTATTTTGACAGTATCAATGTCAGTATCCTGGTTGTGGTATTGTACCATAGTTTACAAGTTACCATTTGGGAAATCTGAGTAAAAGGAACATAGGATTTCTCTGCATTATTTCTCACAATTGCATGTGAATCTACTATTACCTCCAAAAAAAATTTTAATCAAATAAAAAATGAACATTATTAAATATGAATAAAATTTATTTTTTATTTGAATAAATATTTGAATTTGTTTAAGAAATTCATGATAGCAAAAAAGGAATTGGATTGAATAGGTGAAATGGAACTGGTTTAGCCTGAGAAAGCATTTCCTGCCTTAGTAAATGTCAAGGTAACAGGGCCAAACATTTTGGTGTCCACTTTGAATCCTCTCTCTCTAACTGCTATATCTGATCAACTGTTTTCTTCCTCAAAATTCTCTAGAATATACTCATCTTTGGCAGGGCTTTTAATGCCACCCATACATATGGTGACTTTGTGAGAATAACGAAATGATACCTTGTCTAGCTGATGAAAAAAAAGGGTTCCTTTTTTCCTCCTGCTGGGTCACAATCCTTGGCCAGGAGACCAAGTCTGATTTTCAACAACCATCTGCCCCTTGGGAAAGTGCTTTGTGCAGGGCATGGCTTTCTGCATGGCTGTATATGGTGGCCTTTGCCTTATTATTTTCTGCCACCCTTATCTTCACTATGGCGCGAGTCAGCATGATTTCTCCCCTGCAGCATTCTCCTAATTCTCCTTACCTCCAATCTTGATTTTCTTCAGTGCTTTCTCCACACCGTAGCTAGAATTTGCTTTCTGAAATACAACTCTGATCATGCTGCCTCACCAACAACCCTACAATAAGCCCCCTTTGTCCTAAGTAGGGAATCTAAGCTCTTGGGGTATGGCAGATGTGCCATCCTCTTCCTGACCCCACCAGCCTTTCTCCTCTCCACTTTTTCAACCCTCTTCTTATCTTCTACTGTCCTGCAGCTCACGTGGGCCATTTTCCCTCATCTTTGATGTTTCTCTGCCTTGAATACCTGTTCTACTCTTAACCTCCAGCCTTTTATCCGACTGACTTCTACATGTCCTTCAGAACTCAGCCCAGACATCCCCTCTGGGAAACCTTTCTAATCTCGTGAGCTTGAGCTGCGTGTTTCTCTGTGCTCACATACTCACTCTGAACCATAGCCCTGAAGACACTGGTTTGTAATTGTCTGTCTCTGCATCTGCCTTCCCCATATAGCTGCTAACTTCTCCAGGACAGGAACAATATCTTTTTAAATATTGTAACCCAGAGATCTACCATAGTACTTCGCACATTGACCAATCTCAACTGTCAGCTGGTAACACCTTTTTTTTTTTTATTAAGTGAATGCAAAATCATTTAGTTAACTGTTCTAGAAAATGTGAAGCTAGGGATAAGGGAAGAAGGATGGAAAGGCAACTACTTTCCGGACTTTAAATGTTCAGTGCCTCTGTTACAATGTCTCTGGAAGCTTTTTGATCTAAGGGGCTTTCACTTCTTTCTAGTTCTGGCATGGAATTGGAATTCGAACTATTTTTCACACCTGCTTTAGTGACTCTGAAGGAATGTATCAATTAAGCAAAGAGCAAACCACTGGAAACAGTTCTGACAGGGTTATTCCAAAAGGATCTGCATTGGAAAACAAGGTCTGAACTGATATCTTTAATATCTTACATAGCCATAAAATCAGGGAATGTGTAAAGGCCTGCAGGTGGGTGGCTGTTGATATTTAAAGCACGGAATTTTAGAATCTTCAGACATTCCTTTCAATGGAAGAATTATTGCCCAACGATGGGAGTATTTATTTAGCTCTGCAGAGCCAGAAGACACCTTTTCCCCCTTTTTTTTCAGCTGTAGGAATAAGGACCTGAGTGGAAACTGCCCGTACAATTATTGACCCTCAAATCCTCCATGATTTCCTTCTCATCTCTGAACACCCAGATGATCTTGCTCCTCTCATCATGTTTAAAACCTACCATTCTGTCCTTCCAAGGGGAAACATCAGCTGCCATGAAATGGGAGGAATGTATTTGATTCTTTTCCTCACTCTGCAAAGACCATACCAATAACGTAACATGTGGGATCACAGAAGGGTATCGGCACCTGCTGTAGGTAAACAAGAGATACAACATTTTATTCAAGTCTTTATTTCTTGTCTTCATAGCTCATAACTTGTATTTTTTAAATTGACTTTTAATAGTTGTACATATTTTTGGGACATATGTGATAGTTTTATACCTGTTTACAATGTGTAATTATCAAACCAGAGTAATTGGGATGTCCATCTCTCTTTTTTAAAAAATTACATATATTTTCTCCCTAGAAAAAGGGCCAAAAAGCTTTTTCTCTAAAGGGCAAGATAGTAAATATTTTAGAATTTACTGATCATACAGTCTCGGTCATAACTACTTAACTCTGCCACTGTATGCAAAAGCAACCACTGACAATATATGAGGGGATTTCAAAAAGTGCATGAAAATTGAATTAAAAAATAAAAATTAAAAATATAAATTTTCTTAATCAGCATAAGCTTCAGGTTCAAGACATTTTTGTAAGTGATGATACCAGCCATTTAGTTCATCTCTAAAGAACTGGGAGTCCTGGGAATTCACCATGTCAAAGTAATGTTTTTTATATTATTAACTGAAGAAAAATAGGTGCCCTTTAAAGATTTTTTTATGATTAAGAGACAAAAAGAAGTTAGAAGAAACTGAATCATGACTCTAAGATGGAAGCCTAATGATTTCTTACCAAAACTCTTGCAAATGGCCCTTGTTTGATGAGAGGAATGAGCAGGTGCATTGTCGTGGTAAAAAAGGATTCTAGTGAAGCTTTCCTTAGTGTTTTTCTGCCAAAGCTTTGGCTAACTTCCTCAGAATACTCTCATATTAAGAAGATATTATGGGCAGGTGTGGTGGCTCACGCTTGTAATCTCAGCACTTTGGGAGGCCGAGGCGGGCAGATCACCTAACGTCAGGAGTTTGAGACCAGCCTGACCAACATGGAGAAACCCCATCTTTACTAAAAATACAAAATTAGCCAGGCATGGTGACACATGCATGTAATCCCAGCTACTTGGGAGGCTGAGACAGGAGAATCGCTTGAACCCGGGAGGCAGAGATTGCAGTGAGCCGAGATCGCCCCATTGCACTCCAGTCTGAGCAACAAGAGCAAAACTGCATCTCAAAATAAATAAATAAAAATAAGAAGATATTATTGTTCTTTCACTCTTCAGAAAGTCAATGAGAAAATGCCTTGAGCATCCCCCCAAAATTGTTGCCATGACCTTTGCTCTTGGCTGATTCACTTTTGCTTTCACTGGCCCCCTTCCACCTCTTGGTAGCCATTGCTTTGATTGTGCTTTGTCTTCAAGATTGTACTAGTAGAGCCTTGTTTAATCTCCTGTTACAATTCTTAGAGGAAATGCTTCAGGATCTTGATACTGCATGCTTAAAATTTCCATTGAAAGCCCTGCTTTTGTCTATAGCTGATCTGGGTGCAATTGTTTTGGCAGCCATTGAGTGGAAAGTTTGTTCAACTTTAATTTTTCAGTCAGAATTGTGTAAGAACCAATGGAGATGTCTGTGGTGTTGGCTATTGTTTCTGCTGTTAATCATCAGTCCTCTTCAATTAAGGCATGAACAAGATTAATTTTTTCCTCACAAATTGATGTGGATGATCTGCTGGTGCTGGCTTCATCTTAAACATCGTTTCATCCCTTCTTAGGATGAGTGATCCATTTGTAAACTGCTGATTTCTTTGGGGCATTGTCCTATAAACTTTTCATAAAGCATCAGTGATTTCATCATTCTTCCACTCAAGCTTCACCATAAATCTGATGTTTGTTTTTGCTTCAATTTTAGCAGAATTCATATTGTTCTTATAGAGGCTCTTTTCAAACTAATGTCTTAGCCTTGTTTATGCCTCAAACTACATCCTTTTTAGATATGCTGTAACCAGTTGGCATGAGTTTATTTTGGTGCAAAAAAAATTTGAACTCCATTCATAGTTTTTTTCATAATATGCATTTTCCATAAACTTTTAAAAGACTCCTTTCATATAAATGAATGGGCATAGTTGTGTTCCAATCAAACTAAGCACTGAAATTTGAATTTCATATAAATTTCATGTGTCATAAAATATTATTTTTCTTTTGATTTATTTCCAAGCATTTTGTTTTTACTTCACAGACTGCTCAAAAATAGATAATGGGCCAGATTAGGACTGTAGGTTATAATTTGTTGGTCTTTGCACTAGAATGTCAACTAGAGAGTGAAGGGATTGGATTTGTGCTTTTAGTCAGTGCATCTCAAATTTAAATGTGCATATGGATCATCTGGGTTCTGTTAAAAATGCAGATTCTGTTGTAAGAGTTTGCATTTTTAACCAGCTGCAGGACCATGCTGGTGCTGTGGTTGCTGACCACACCTTGAGTAGCAAGGTGTAAATCAGCAGTTTACAAATGGATCACTCATCCTAAGAAGGGATGAGATGATGTTTGAAAACCTTGCTACTCAAGGTTTTCAAAGATTGCATATTGGCATCCATCCATGCAAGAGAGAGCTTGGATTGTAGAGAGACTGGATGGGGATGGGAGTGAGTGGTAAAGAGGAGTTACGAGGCTTTGTAATCATTCAGGATTGCACTAATGAGGGCCCATCCTAGGTCAGGATCAATGAGGTTGAAGAGGGACAGATGAATATGAAAGACTTCTGAGAGATGGACTCAGCAGGTCTTGGTTGCTCAGTGGATGTAAGAGATGGAGGGAGGAGAATTGAGGATGACTACAAGATTCTGTTGGTCAATGGTGCACTTAGCAGAGATCCCAATGATCCATACAGAAGTGGGTAGAGAGTAGGTGCTTAATCAGTGTTTGTTGTTTAAGTGAAAAGGCAAGGGGAAGAGCAAGCTGGGTTGGAAGGGGATGGGAGAGAGAAGAGAATTACCTCAATTTGGGGTAGTTTGAGTTTGATTCTTCAGAAACCAAGAGAAAGTAGCAAAGGCAGGTAATGTTTGGAAGGCAGAATGCTGTCCCACGTGGCTGGTCTGGGAATGTGTTGTTTTCCATCAACTGAGAATTTGACCCAGAACAATAGCACTACACATTGGGTGTCCCTTATCTGAAATACTTGGGACCAGAAGTGTTTAGGATTTCATGATTTTTTTTTTGGTGGATGGGGAAGGGGGTGGATTTTGGAATATTTGAATGTATACAATGAGATATCTTGGGGATGGGACCCAAATCTAAACACAAAATTCATTTATGTTTCACATTCACCTTATACACATAACCTGAAGGTAATTTAATGTTTTTAGTAATTTTGTGCTTATGAAAAAGTTTTGACTGCATTTTGTCTGCAACCCATCCCATGAGGTCAGGTGTGGGATTTCCCACTTGCAGGGTGATATCAGTGTTCAAAAAGTTTCAAAGTTTGGAATCATTTAGATTTTTTATTTCTAAACTAGAGATTCTCAACCTATACCAACCAGGAAGAGCATAAGCTATACCAAAAGTATGCTGAGGGCATTTACCACCTTGCAAGAGTTCTTATATAAATGTTTAACTTTATTCTTATTTTACAATAGAAATTTTTTTTTACAAAAAACCATCGGGCTGTGCACGGTGGCTCATGCCTGTAATCCCAGCACTTTGGGAGGCGGAGGCGGGCGGATCACCTGAGGTCAGGAGTTCGAGACCAGCCTGACAAACAAGGGGAAACCCCATCTCTACTAAAAATACAAAATTAGCCAGGCGTGGTGGTGCATACCTGTAATCCCAGCTGCTTGGGAGGCTGAAGCAGGAGAATGGCTTGAACCTAGGAGGTGGAGGTTGTGATGAGCCAAGATTGAGCCATTGCACTCCAGCCTGGGCAACAAGAGCGAGACTCCGTCTGAAAAAAAAAAAAAGAAAGAAAAAAAGAAAAAAAAAATCAAGGAATCAGAATTTGTTTGCAAATATTTTACAGCTCTGGCCTAAGAATCAACTTAATTTGAATATTATACCATAAGGCCTGTTGTCTCAGGTTTTCTCCACTCCTATGTTTAATTTAGTTGTTCTACTGAAGACACTAAACATCTCTCATGTATCAAAAGAATTTGTCATTTGTGTAATATTAGGTAATGCATTCTTAGATGAGGCAGATTTTTTTTTCCTGTTTTTGTTTTAACACACTTTTACCTTTCCAAATTCTGATGAAAGAAAATCTTTACCTGAATTTGCTGGTGATCTGTCTGTCGCTGGCCATAGAAAAACCCCAAACATACCAGCAATGTTTAATTAACAACCTCCTGAGTCTTCCTCTGTCTCTAGTCCTTCCCTCTTTTAATCCATTTTATGCATTTTTGCCCAATTAATATTTCTGAAGCTTATCCTTGATCCTATTACCACCTTGTTCAATAAACTTAAATGGCTCTCTGTGGTCTACATAAGTCCACACTCCTCAGCCTGCTTTTCAATGTGCACCACCATCTGATTTCCATAGACATTTCCAAAAGATTTCATATTACTCACTTTTACCCACCCCACCCAACAACCAAATCAAACTCACTGCTTCCTCGCAGGTCCTGCTCTTCCTGGCCTCTGGGCTATGATGCAAGAGCTCCATCCACCCACTCTCCCAGCCTACTCTGAGCCCTAAAGTTCTTTGAAGTTCAGGCCAAACTTCCTCTTCTCCATGAAGCATTCTCTAATTTCCAAGTTGGAAAGAATATTTTTTTCTGTTTTTAATTTTCAGAGTTTTTTATCTGTGCAGCAAGGTATGGCAGGAAGGTTATAGATCTCTAGAATGTAAGCTCAAGGTAGGACGTGGTCCACTTATTCATTGCTGTGTCACCACTGCCTAGGCAAATGACTGGCATATAGAAGGCGCTGAATAAATATTTATTGATAAGTGAACAAATGAATGAATGAGTGACTAAATTAAGATGAGTGCACTTTAAATTCAAGGCTACCGTCACATGCAAATGCCTAAGACATGGATTGAAAGAAGGTAGGGGCTTAATATGTTAAGTTCCTTTCCCTTTATTATCTCTTTTATGGCAGTTGTAAATCTCAGATGTATTTATTTCTGCAGTGTCTGGGACCTAGTGTCGGAGGGAAAAGAAATAAATCTTGAGCACTTACTGTCTGTTAGGTTCTATGCTAGGTGCCTTATATTCACATCTTGTTTTAATTCTCCATAAGAATTCTATAAGGTAAGTATTATCCTTTCCATTTTACCATGGAGAGAAGCTAAACTCAAAGATATTTGTCACTTTGGGAGCCCAGGAGCTCAGGACCAGGCTGGGCAACATGGTGAAACCCTGTCTCAACACAAAATACAAAAATTAGCTGGACATGGTAGTACATGACTATGGTCCCTGCTACTCAGGAGGCTGAGGTGGGAGGATTGCTTGAGCCTGGGAGGCAGAGGTTGCAGTGAGTTGAGTCATCCTACTGCACTCCAGCCTGGATAACAGAGCAAAGAAAAGAAAAAAGAAAACTTCTTATAGGTCACAGATTTCATAAGTTGTAAAGCTGAGATTTTAAAGCCCAGTCAACCTGATGCCCTTATTACTCACATATAATAACATGGGTTATTAACTAATAAATGACAAAAGTGTGATGCAAAACCATGTTTACCCAACTTTCATATTCCTACAACTTTATTGTGGTGTCTCTCAATATGTCACTACATAGCAAGTGCTTAATAAAGGAATAAATAAATAAATACATTTAAAATAAACTAGTAAAAATGAATGAATTATAGAGCTAGTGGATTAAGAATAAGCCATGCTTTCCTACTAGAAAATCATGAAGTCAGATTAATGTCTGTTGACATGCGAGCACCAATTGCTTTTGCCAAAAGAACAAGGTTAGCTACAAAATGGAAATAAGTTCAAATTGACAAATGGTCTGTTGCTGCCACCATGGAGTCAAGAAGATCGGCACCCATCTTTGATGCCTGCCGTCTTAATTGCAAGGCCAGGCATATAGTTTATTCTTAGTCTACAACCGCAGTCCTGAAAAGCAGCAGCTTTGGTTGTCTTCAGCGGTCATACACAGCAGGTCCTAGACCATAGTAACACCCACTCCGGTGGAAAGTTTGAGGTAAAAGTCCTCTCTGACTCATCTCTTCTGACTATTCAAATCACAAAATTAACCAGGGTGGGTGCAGAGGAACTTGTAGCTGAGAAACTTCTGAGAGATGTTAAGTTATTCACAGGTTATCAACATTAGTTATCTCACCATATAAGAGAACTAACAAAGTAATTCTACCATGAAAAATGTCTTCTCAAATCTTGAAGGCTATGTCCCATTCGGTCAGTGTGCAACTTTGGAAAGCTGCTTAACCTCTCTAACCCTCAGTTATCACATGGGGGTAACAGTGAGTGCTTTATCTATTGGTTTCAAAGGATTAAGTAAAAACATTTCACACTATGTTCAATAAGGGTTTAATTAAAAATACCATTTTACATCTATCACACTACTTTCAGCACATCTGGGAATTTCTTCCAACAAGACACTGACTGGAAGGAAGCTGGACCAACTGTCTAGGAATTGATCCTGTCATTGAAAAGAACTTCATATATATATTATTTGCAGCACTATTGTAGGGACCTAGTATCCTAAAAGTATCTTTTAGGTGTGTGCAACGATTCTTAGATATTTGAGAAGGATCTCAGAGTGTCTTTCAGATATTTGCAATACATTGATTACAAATTGCTATTGATTTTGATCTGATTTGTATGGGAATAAATCCTGATTCTCATGATTAATACAATAATAATAAAAGCTACATTTTATCAGCACTGGGTAAGGGTTTGGTATGTATTATACTAACTTCTCACAATGTCTCTGTAGGGTAAAGATTATTGTCTTCACTTGCAGATATACAACCTAGATTCAAATTAGCTTATGTAAGTTGTCATCCATATCATAGACAGTAAGCGGCAGACCTGTGATTTAAGTGCGGGTCCGTCTGACTCCAAAGCATGCGTTCTTTCCACCAAGTCACATGAACTTGGAACCCTTAGCCATATGGTCACAACCTATCACATTCATCTCACCGAGAAACATGGAGCGGTGTATCAGTGCGATCACTCTGCTAGAAGATAGGAGTACAAAGATGAACGAGGCATAGGAGAACAAGCAGCTTTGGTTGTCTTGAGCTGGGTCATCCATAGCAGATCCTAGACTATCGTAATACCCGCTCTAGTGGAAAGCTGGTTCTTTAAGGATTAATAGTTCAGAAAGGGGAGGCAGAGGAATACATGGGACTTGTGAAAAGAAGCTGATTAATGTATACGTTGAGAGGAGCTGGATTAGATAAGACGCTGGAGGAGGTGATGCCTTAGCTAAGTTCTGAAGAGTGAATAGGCATTAGCCAAGTGAATGAATGGAGTTGGGTATGAGAGAAGACTGCGCTAGGGAGAAGGGATAATATATGCGAAGACGTGTAGGCGGGGAGACAGAGGCACATTTGGAAACCTGCAAGGTGTTTAATGTATTTGGAATACAGTGGGTCCTCAAATAATATTGCTTCTTTCAACGTGGCTTTATTATAACATTGATTAGGAAAAATGATCAGTTCTCTGCTGGGGTCACCGTCTGGGTGGAGTTTGCACATTCTCTTCAGATCTGCATGGGTTTTCTCTGGGTATGCCTGTTTCCTCCCACATTCTAGAGATGTGCACATATGATTAACTAGTGTGTCTAAATTGTCCCAGTCTGAGTGTGTATGTGTGTCTCTCTGTGTGTGTGTATGCTTTGTAATGGAATGACGTCCTGTCCAGAGTTGGTTCCCACCTTGCTCCCTGAACTGCAGGGATAGGCTCAGACCATCTGCACCTTGAACTGGAATAATGGGTAAATAATTATCTTACTTGTTTTTATTAATCTCTCTTAAATGTCCATATAGCTCACATTTATTTCAATGTGTAATATTAGACATGTTTGGGGTCTTTATTTAGAAATTTGTTTTTGTGTGGTGGAAATATGTCACCAAAACTTAGCTATTGTTCATATCAATTAGCCTATGGTAAAATAATTTTCACTCTACATCGTTTTGCTTAAAGTTGCAATTTCCAGGAACCTATCAATGATATTAAGTGAGGACTTACTGTATATGGAGAGGAGAGTGGAGAGCATGAAGCTTTGGCGTAAAGGTAAGGAAATTGGGCTTTATCATAATGGATATTTATATTGATGCAGGATGGAATTTAGGTTAGGAAACAAGAGAAGGACAAAGGAGCTCGTAAGAGGGAACAGCCATGGACCAGGGAGGCGAGGCTGGAAGGAAAAGCAAATGAAGGCTGGAGGAAGCTCATAATTTGAATGAATGGTTCAGAAGATGCTGGGAACACACCTTGCCAGGCTTCCCATTACTCCATGTATCACATCCTGGTCCCTGGTGGAAGCAAAGCTGTGGAATTACTAATAAGACGTTGTTCAAAGGGTTATTATATTTATCTCTCCATCCATTCTTAATCAAGGGCTTATGAATAAGAACAGTTTCTAAATGCTATTTATTCAGAATCTTCTCCACTAATTTGTCTCAAGAATTAGTCTTTGCTAGAAACTGTAGAACTGAGCCAAAGTGAATTCCTGCCAGTGTGAATGAGGTCAGAATACCTGAGTCACATAAGGTCCAGAGGGCAGGTAGCCAGCCAGGGCGCCTCTGTGCTAGCCAGGGTGTCTTAACAAGAGCCTAATGAATAATTTTTTGTTCTGAGGCATATGGCTTTTAGTCGAAGAGGACAACTCCTAGACAACTAGCTAGAACTTTGCAGAAAGGAGAGCAATGTTGCTTGACCATAAATGAAGGAGAATTACTTGGTGCTGCCATATTCTCTAGGGGGCAAGTGCAGCTTCACAAAAGGGTGTCTTTTTTTGCCAGCAAAAACTAAAACAAACAAAAACCTTCCAACTCTTAGCTAAGGGGAATTCTGTGGATCTAACTTGTGTTCTTACTCCTTATAACTTCTTGTTATTTTGTTCCTTTTAAGTTCTTGTACTTTATATAGGAGGTAGTAATTTGGAACTTGGTTGACTTAACTACCCTGGTTGCATTGACATACATAGCGCTTAAATTGTGCCCAACACATTTCTAAGGGCTTTATGCATTAACTCGTTTAATGTTTTTACACTCCTAGAAGGTAGGTAGATGCTATTAATATCATCATTTCCAGTTTGCAGATGAAGAAACTGATGCAGAGAGACAAACTCATAGTAAAATAGCTATCTAGTCGAGTTTTGGACCCAGGGAGTATGGCTCCAGAGTCTATGCTTGTGACCTGGGGTTTCCAAGTTTTCATATGAAGTAGAAGCCGTGGAAAAGTATGTTAAGATGTAGAATCCCAGGCCATGCTCTCAGAAATTTGAATTTAATTTGTCATAGAGGGCCCTAGGTATTTCCACTTTTAACATGTGCCCTATATGCTTATGATGTGGGTGTTCCTCAGACTACACTTTGAGAAACATTGCTCTAAACTACTACATTATCCTGTCTTGTCACTGTTGTTGAAAGTCTGATTGTGCCCTGTTTCCTGCTATCCCAGTACACTGCAGAATGCAAAGAAAAAACGATGTGAAAATAACATTCTGTGGATGACTTCTATTTATCTATCATCTATCTATCTATCTATCTATCTATCTATCTATCTATCTATCTATCTATCTATCTACCTACCTACCTACCTATCTATTTTTGTATATATTTTACAACATTGGTTCTGTCTATATACATATAAATCAGTTTGAATGAAACCAGTTTTAAGTGAAGTTTTAAAAACTTTACATGATATCAAGTATTTCTTTGGACTTAATCTTTATTTTTTTTATTCTTTGAGACAGAGTCTTGCTCTGTCGCCCAGACTGGAGTGTAATGGTGCGATCTCAGCTCACTGCAACTTCTTCCTCTTGGGTTCAAGTGATTCTCCCACCTGAGCCTCCTGAGTAGCTGGGATTACAGGTACCCACCATCATGCCCGTCTAATTTTTGTAGAGATGGGGTGTCACCATGTTGGTCAGGCTGGTCTTGAATTCCTAACCTCAGGTGATCCACCTGCCTCAGCCTCCCAAAGTGGTGGGATTACAGGTGTGCGCCACCGTGCGTGGCCTGGACTTAATATTTAGCTATCTATTTTTATGCTCTATAGATTCATTTAGAAATAAATTTGTGGTCACTCTAAGAAGAGACAATCCTTGTATTTTTGTTACTAGATGCTTTGTGATCAAAAGGTGACACATGTGTATAGTTCTGATACTGGGGTCAGAACTAATGTTTTTTGTGTCATTTTATAATGGCCTTTTAATGCATGTCGCTATGCTTTGAGAATGTGACCTGGTCTATGGCATTTTCCTATTTATTCAAAAATGTCTAGTGTTTCTTGTGAGTTTTACTATATTTCTTTTAACTCTCTGCCATAATTCTTATGCAACTGTGAAAAAAGATGTGCTGTCAGAGTAGAGTGAACATTGAACTCAGTGCTAAAATGATCAGATACTATTTGGAGTCTCATTTTTAAAATCTGAAATAAAAGCAGTATCTTTTTTCAATCTTATATTTATCTAAATTGGGTATTCAGAGGCATCTGTTTTTAGGTTAAAATTATAATTCTTTTCCACTTGATAGAAAAAAGGGAAAAAATAATCAGAAAGTCCTCACCAGTTACAATGTAGCCCTCTGAATTGACAAAGGTTCCAGACAGCTTCATCCTCTCCCTTAACACCAATATCCTTGGACTTAGAATGAATGTCCCTTCCTCTAACTATAACTAAGTGAAATGATGTGAGAGACAGAGCTCTTGCTTGGGGAAGAGAAAGAGGAGGGTGGGGGATGAGATTTTCTAGAGACTAGAACAAAGGAATCTTAACAAAGATGGCAGAGACTCAGAATGCTTAGTGCATCAATAGAGGCAGGAACCAAAGTTAGAAGGGAAGAGAGGAACTTTGAATGACAGTGAAGTGTGAATTATTTTCCATATCCTCCTTTTATTCTCCAGTGGACTCAAAATCTTGTGTTGTGATCCATCTCCTAAGAAGCAGCTTGTCTCTTGTTTCCTTTTGCCTGTGACCATGTTCCAGAAAGTTCTGCACTCATGGGCCTAAACACTGAGAAGGGACCACTCCATTTCCCCCACTTTCCAACTGAAGCTTTGTACTGTTTTGGCAGCCTGGGTGGATTTAACCTAACTTAGAAACTTTCCTATAAGGATACAGTTATTTTTTATTTTTTTATCCTCTTTAGATTGGGGGTATGCCAAAAAGAAATAATTGACTTCTGCTTCTGACCAAGATGAAGTAACTGAGACCAAGTTTATCTTTCCAATTGAATCAATGAAAAAAAAACCAGGCAAAATATATAGAACAAAGTTTGTTAAGACACTGGACATCAGGTGATGAAAAAGTGATACCTGGGGGATGGGGAGCAAACAAGGTGAGCTCTGTATTTGCCTCAGGTTATTGCTTGAATGAGTTCCCAGGTGGCTGTCCAGGGAAAGGAGACGCAGGTGGGGCCAGTGGACCCAGTGAGTTGAGAGGACCTGAAAGTCTAGGAAGACAAAAGCAGCTAGAGTTTGCAGGGCAGGGTTCTGGAGAACAGAGAGCCACAGAAGAGAGAAGTCCAGAGACCTGCTAAGGGTCTCCTTTCACTTTTTTGTTTGTTTGAGACAGAGCCTCTCTCGTTCTGTTGCCCACACTGGAGTGCAGTGGTATGATCTCAGCTCACTGCAACTCTCCCTCCCAGGTTCAAGCGATTCTCCTGCCTCAGCCTCCTGAGTAAGTGGGATTAAATGTGTCCACCACCATGCCCAGCTAATTTTTGTATTTTAGTAGGGACAGGGTTTCACCATGTTGGCCAGGCTGGTCTTGGACTCCTGACCCCAAGTGATATGCCTGCCTTGGCCTCCCAAAGTGCTGGGAGCCACTGTGCCTGGACTCTCCTTCAATTTTTATCTTTTTTTTTTTTTTTTTTTTTTTTGAGATGGAGTCTCACTCTGTCACTAGGCTGGAGTGCAGTGGTGCCAACTCTGCACCACTGCAACCTCCGCCTCCCGGGTTCAAGCAATTATCTGCCTCAGCCTCCTGAGTAACTGGGATTATAGGCGTGTGCACCATGCTTGGCTAATTTTTGTATTTTCAGTAGAGACGGGGTTTCACCGTCTTGGCCAGGCTGGTCTTGAACTCCTGACCTCATGATCTACCCACCTCTGCCTCCCAAAGTGTTGGGATTACAAGCGTGAGGCACCGCTCCCAGCTGTCTCCTATGATTTTTTTTTTTTTTTAAACAAGTAAGCCTTTATTTCCTTGTTTTGCAAATAAAGCTGGCTAAGTTGGTTGCTTTTTGGTGATTAGTCAGAGACCAAATCCCATATCCTCATCCGACTCCTCCAACTCTTCCTTGGCTTCAACCTTAGCTGGGACTGCAGCAGCAGCAGCAGCAGCAGGAGAAGCCACAGTGGCAGCGACCACAGGGGCAGCAGCCACAAAGGCAGATGGATCAGCCAAGAAGGCCTTGACCTTTTCAGCAAGTGGGAAGGTGTAATCTGTCTCCACAGACAAGGCCAGGACTCATTTGTACCCGCTGATGATAGAATGGGGTACTGATGCAACAGCTGGGTAGCCAATCTGCAGACAGACACTGGCAACGTTGCGGACACCCTCCAGGAAGCGAGAATGCAGACTTTCCTCTGTGATGTCATGCACTTCAGGGTTGTAGGTGCTGCCATTGTCGAACACCTGCTGGATGGCCAGCCCAAAGGAGAAGGGGGAGATGTTGAGCATGTTCAGCAGCGTGGCTTCGCTGGCTCCCACTTTGTCTCCAGTCTTGATCAGCTGCACATCACTCAGGATTTCAATGGTTCCCCTGGAGATTTTAGTGGTGATACCTAAAGCCTGGAAAAAGGAGGTCTTCTCGGGCCCGAGGCCAGTGTTCTGGGCTGGCACAATGACTTCACATGGGGCAATGGCACCAGCACGGGCAGCAGCTGGCACCTTATTGGCCAGCAACATGTCCCTGATCTCAGTGAGGTCCTCCTTGGTGAACGCGAAGCCCACATTCCCCCGGATATGAGGCAGCAGTTTCTCCAGAGCTGGGTTGTTTTCCAGGTGCCCTCGGATGGCCTTGCGCATCATGGTGTTCTTGCCCATCAGCACCACGGCCTTCCCGCCAAGGGACATGCGAATCTGCTGCATCTGCTTGGAGCCCACATTGTCTGCTCCAATGATGAAACATTTTGGATAATCATCCAATAGTTGGATGATCTTAAGGAAGTAGTTGGACTTCCAGGTCGCCCTTTCTTCGCTGGGCATCACAGTGGTGAGTCAGGGATTGCCACGCAGGGTTTAAAGACGATGTCACTTCCACGAGGATGCCTGGTGAGAGAAGCTCCTTTGATTTTTAAGGAGAATGTTGCTGGGCACATGTGTGTGAGAAAACTTCTCTTGCCTCCCAGAAAAATTAGAAGAAAAAGTACCAATAACTCACACAGAGATAGAAATAGTGCCTATTTCCATCACCCAGATGGGAAAACTTATAATTCATGGGACATTGGGTAGAATACTTAGAAAAATATTGTCTAGCAGTGGAGAATTATTAGCTCTAGACTAAATGCTGCTCTGGTATTGCCTAATGAATCTCAAAAGCATGATTCAAATGTGTCAGACTGTTTCCAAGTAAGGTAACTGTGTCTTTGAACAAAACTCAAAAATATCTGTAGAAATGCATATATATCCAGCACCCATCAAGGGAAAATTCAAAATGTCTGGAATTAATTTAAAAATTCCTAGGCATGCAAAAAAGTGGTAAAATATGACCAATGATGAGGAGAAAAACCTGTCAATTGACACCAGACCAGAACTTGCTTAGATGTTAGAAATCGCCAACAAGAACATTTCAACAGTTATTGTAACTGTATTATTCTATAGCACAAAAGCTATAGCAAAAATGTTAAGTTCAGACCTGGAAAATAAAAAAGGTCCAAATTGAACTTACAGGGCTGAAAGCTATAATGTCTTAAATTAAAAAGACACTGTATGAGGTTAACAGCAGCTTAGACATTTTTAAAGAAAAGATTGGCCAGGTGCGGTAGCTCATGCCTATAATCCCAGCACTTCGAGAGGCCAAGGCAGGTGGATCACCTGAGGTCAGGAGTTCAAGACCAGCCTGGCCAACATGGTGAAACCTCATCTCTACTAAAAATACAATATTAGTTGGGCCTGGTGACATAGTCCTATAACCCTAGCTACTAGGGAGGCTGAGGCAGGACAATCACTTGAACCTGGGAGGCAGAGGTTGCGGTAAGCTGAGCCATTGCACTCCAGCCTGGGCAACAAGAGCAAAACTCTGTCTCAAAAAAAACAAAAACAAAAACAAAAACAAAAAACTAAAATGAAACATAGAGACAAAGGAATAAAAAAAATTTTTTAAAGTGTCAGTGCACTGTGGGACAACTTCAAGCAGCTGAAAATATGCATTGTTTACTTATTCAAATAGCTAAAAAGACTTGAATATGCCAAATGTTGGCCAAAAAATATATATATATATATATTTATATATATATATATATGGTCTAGCTATTCCATTCCCAAGTATTTTCCCAAGAGAAAGGAAGTCAAATGTCCACAAAACAGACTTGTTTGTAGATATTCATAGAAACTTTATCTTGTAAGTATTAAAACTGGAAACAACCCAAATGCCTATTGACAGATGAATGGATGGTATGTCATCCATTTTTATGGTATATCCATACAATGAACACTGCTTAGCAATAAAAAGGAATGAACTATTGATATACACTGTAGGGATGAATGTCAAAATAATTATGCTAAGTGAAAGCAGCTAGACAACAGAGAGTACATACCATATGATTTCTTTTCTTTTTCTTTTTCTTTTTTTTTTTTTTAAGACAGAGTCTCGCTGTGTCACCCAGGTTGCAGTGTAGTGGTGTGATAGTGGCTCACTGCTACCTCAGCCTACCCGGTTCAAGCAATTCTCCTGCCTCAGCCTCCTGAGTAGCTGGGATTACAAGAGCCTGCCACCATGCCAAGCTATTTTTTTTTTTTTTTTAGTACAGCCGGAGTTTCACCATGTTGGCCAGGCTGCTCTCAAACTCCTGACAAGTGATCCGCCTGCCTTGGCCTTCCAAAGTGTTGGGACTACAGGTGTAAGCCACCGTGCCCAGCCCCATATGATTTTATTTATATAAAATGCTAGATGATGCAAAATAATCTATAGTGACAGGAAGCAGACCAGGGATTGCCTGGACCCACGGCAGGGATTGGGGAGGCAGGTAAGTGAGGTAGTGAGAGATTAAAAAGGGGCACAGAAACTTTTGAGGTTATTAATATATTCACTCTCTTGATTATGTTGATATCATTTATTGTGTGCTGGTTATGCATATAGTAAAGTTATTTTGAAAAAGAAATAACTTTTCCCAAATGATGAGCCATGTGTCTTATATAGAAGACCCTGGAATCACTTAAAAAATAAGATAAAGCAGGAAATGTTTTGTTCCACAACAGTTGGTAGGAGAAGTCTTTTTTCCCTGTTAAAACCCATTACTCTCTGGAATCTAGGCCTCAGGAATCTGGGGAGGGGCTAGAGGCATAGTCTCTAGGCTGTACCAGCTGAGGCTCCCCACGGGGAGACAATCCCAGGGCCACACTGCAAGGGATAGTCATGAAGGTACAGAACTAAGTAAATGATGTGCCAGGAAGGAGGAGCCAAACACAGACCAGAGGAAAAAACGATAGTGTTGTGAACTCAAAAGGAAGAATTAAGATGCCACGTGGAAAGGGCTGGAAGAGTCTAAAGGTTAGTGAGAGGAGGTTTAGAGGCTGAAAGGAATTAAACAGAAGTAGAGAAAGGCAAATGCAGGCTCAGGCCAACATGGGAGTCTCTGGTAAACAACAGTCATCCCTTTGGACTTCCTGTGGTCAACGTTTGATGTGCTCTGCTGCTGCAAAGCAAAGCTAAGAAGCAACAGAAATGCATGCAACAGTTATAAGGCGTTGCATAATTCATAAGATGATTTCATTGTGTAGGTTATAGTAACATCTAGATAGAAACCCTTGGCAAATGTGGTGGAAGGGAAAAGAAATCGAAAATCGATTTATTTAAACATCAATGAAAAAAGGTACTCAGAAGGTTAAGTGTTTTGTCCTTCCGCAGGGTTCCATCAAGGTATTCCCATTGGTCTGGGCTATGAGATAGAACAGCTTTTAATCTATGTGCATCAGCTGGTACTTGAAGAAAGGTGTGCAGTTAGGTGTAACAGATTTCGTTAATAGTGTTTTATAATTACATTGCATTTTCAAATTTATAAAATTCTTTCACATGTTTTATCTTTCTCATGTAGAGTTCCTATTTTTTAATCAGACTGATTAATTACTCTGTTAAAGATTATTTATATCAAATAATTTATAAAGTAAATATTACAGTAGTCAGAATAAAAAGAAAGATTCACTCTGGGTCATTAGCTACGGTTAGAAATAATCAAAACATAGGCTGGGCACGATGACTCACGCCTGTAATCCCAGCACTTTGGGAGGCCGAGGTGGGAGGATCACTTGAGGTCAGCCTGACCAATATGGTAAAACCCCGTCTCGACTGAAAATACAAAAATTAGCCGTGTGGTGATGCATGCCTATAATTGCAGCTACTTGGGAGGCTGAGGCAGGAGAATCACTTGAAACCAGGAAGCAGAGGTTGCAGTGAATGATCATGCCACTGCATTCTAGCCTGGGTGATACAGCCAGACTCCATCTTTAAAAAAAAAAAAAAATTAATCATCAAAACATAACCTTTAATAAGGAGTCTTAGAAATAATTAAACTTGCATTGTCTAATACAGTAGCCACTAACCACATTAAAACATATTTGTTTTAAATTTAAATTGATTAAAATTAAATAAAAGTAAAAATCCAGTTCTTCAGTCATTGTACTTACATTTACATACGCAATAGTGCTCAATATCGCTAGGGCTACCATGTTGGATAGTGCAGATATAGAACATTTCCTTCATTGGCGAAGGTTCTATTGGACAGTGCCAATCTAGACAAATCCACTCCTGTTTTTAGTGGCTAAAAACATACTTTTAAATTGAATTTAACTTTAGAGCTGGAGAATTTGAGGCCCACAGAAGTTAGTGATTTATACAAAGTCACACAAGAAGAACCTGAAAATGGCCCAAATTTCCTGACTTCTATAAGAGTGATCATTTTAGCACCTCATACCACCAAACTTTTATTTTTAATTCTGCTCTTGAATAAGAGAGGATTGGATACTCCAAGCTGGCAAGTAATTGAACACTCATTTAGTTTTTTGTTTGTAATTTACACTTATATTTGAAGTTAGGCAGAGCTAACTTCAAACAGTATTAATGATGTCAACGCTATAAAGACATGATGTTGAGGAACTTGGAAGCATTTCAGTTTCCTTGCTCTGTTTCTTTTTACACGTTCTTGTTCAAGCCACTCTACTCCATGCTGGGACCAGACAGTTTGTTCTTAGGTTAACAGAAAAACAGGCAGAATCGCCTCCTCTTAAAGCATCCCTGGAGCACCAGGTGGGAAAGGGCTCAGATTTTTAAAGGTTGCTCAGTGGGGCTTTGAAAATTAAAGAGAGCCCAGAAGAGATGTGGAGAAAGCATGCAATTACATTTGAGAAGGTGTAGCCTTTCCACTGGGTGCATTCTTGATGAGACAGCAAAGTGAGTCATTAAACAGTAGGCTGTCAATAAAGCTGAGACCCAGATTTGCTATGGATCAGTTGCAATGCCAAAAATTTAACCGTCTAAAAAAGCCATGGGCAGATCCTTGGTGAACCCTTGGACCTGTTTGCATTACAAGCTTACAATCTTTATTTTTCTGAAAAGAAATAGAGAAAGGAGTAGATGTATATTGAAGAATTGCTGATGAAATGCAAGCGTTCCTTATAAAAATTATGCAGGATCATTTTGGAAGGTCAATAATTTATAGCCTTTTTACTGGCCTCGGGGAAAAATGATCACTTCCACATTTGAATTTTAGTAAAAGTTGTTTTTCCTGGATCTCCATTAAATTTCATCCAGCTTTTGGCAGAAATTGTCTTCCTGGACCCTACTGGAGTGCTGGCTGACGAGTTACATCTTCCATGGGGCCACAACTCCCTAACGAATTCTGGGAGAGCAGCCTGTTTTTGTTACCAGACGCTGGAGGATGCGTGACATGCCATTAACCTTCAAAACTGGCTCTGCACAAGAGTACTGTCAACAGATGGTGACTCTGACTCTCTCTCTCTCTCTCTCTCTGTCTCTCTCTCTCTCCCCTCTCCCTCCCTTCCTCCTCCATCCCCAGGATATCTTCTGGCACAGAATGCTCACTGGTTTCAAAGGGAAATTTGTGTGTGACACAGACATTGTGGAATGTAGAACAAAGACTGGAGCAAAGTCTCTTGTATTTATAATTGCGGACTATAGGAATTAAATGCACAGAGTAAGCCATCAATAGTGTTTATACGTGAAGACAGGCATACCTGTGATGAAATGAACATTTATGCTGAGAGGCAGGCTCTTTAGGATCAGGGAAAGGTGTCTGGGAACTGGGTGGAAGAGTTCAAAGCCAGCATTGGGCTTAGAATTTTGGCCCAGCCATTTAACTTTTCAATCTCTCACTTTGCCTTTTCAGTTTTTATCAGTGGAAGTCAATAATAATTAGGGCATTGTTTATCAGTTACCCCCAAAAAATGTAATCCCAGCACTTTGGGAGGCCGAGGCAGGTGGATCACGATGTCAGGAGTTCAAGACCAGCCTGGCCAAGATAGTGAAACCACATTTCTACTAAAAATACAAAAAAATTAACTAGGCATGGTGGTGGGCACCTGTAATCCCAGCTATTCAGGAGGCTGAGGCAGAGAATTGCTTGACCCCAGGAGGTGGAGGTTGCAGTAAGCCTAGATTATGCCACTGCATTCCAGCCTGGGAGACAGAGCGAGGCTCCATCTCAAAAAAAGAGAAAAGAGAAAGTTAATTTATTTATTATGTTTAGCAAATATTTATAGGATGCTTAAAATACACCACGCACTATGCTAGGCTCTAGGAAGAAACAAGATGTAAAGCAAAGAGCCTGTCAAGAAGAGGCTGACCAGTAATCAGATGATTGTAGTACAGCTTTTGAGAGCTTCCTATGGAAGCACATATGGTGAAAGGAGAGGTCTACAACCCAGAATACACGGGGTGCGGTTCTGAGGGCACAAAAAGCCGTGCGGTAAACATATCACAGCTTCCCAGAGCATCAGTTTTATTTAACAGGACATTTAAACTATTTATCTTAAAGTAAAATATACATTAGAGAGTAGAAAGAAATTCTCCAATACATTTCTTTTATTTAGCCCAGGTATACATGGTTCTTTCACCTTTCTCTTAATGAAGACTTCTAGGGAAAAGTGAGGACATAATGATCGCTTTTTGTGTAGGCGTTATTGAAGCCTGAGAAGCCCTTTCAGTGCCACTTCGCCATCGGTGCTAGAGGAATCCACATCGTACTATTTACATTCACATGGCACTATATGGTTTATAAAGGCATTTGACGAATTTTGCACCTCACAGTAAACAAGTGTACTATCCCGCTTTACTGATGAGGATATTGAAGTTCTATGAGATTAAAATTCATTTTGGTGAGTGGTTCAAAGTCACAGAGTGATTAGTGGCAGAATCAGACTTTGTCTTGGTTTCTGACCAAATCCATTATTCTTTCTCCTGTAATGCATTCCTTCTCTTTCCAATGATTAAAAATTAAAAGACTGAGGTAAAGGATCTCTAGCCCTTTTCTGGTACATATCCACCTTCTTGCTCTTTGGGAATGGAGAGTAGAAGTGAGGAAGGTAGACTTTGGCAGATGCTGAGAGTGAAGCTCTTGAGAGGCTGGGTGAGATGGAAGGCTCTGCTTGATATCTGAGAAAACTTAGGGAAAGGGGCATGGGAACTAATGAAGGTGAAACTGGGTTAAGTAGGGAGCACCGCGGTGACAGTTTAAGGATCTATCCTGAGAGGTTTCAAGATCTGCTTGTTGTTAGATTTTCGGTCTCTTGCTAGTTGCCCTTGACATGGATTATACTCTTTGTTCTCTCATTGATACCTCATGACTTTAGACTTGCTGTTTTGTCTTTTCCATCCATCAAAACTAAACTAGCTAACGTTGTAAAATTTTGGAAGGATATAACATCAAAAAAATGTTTAAGATGCCCCATCTTAAGTTAGGCAGTGAGGAAATACCACAAACCATGCTGATGCTTCTTGAAAAACAAGTAGGGCTGAGCCACATATCGTTACTGGGCAATGCTAAGTTCCTGAATTGCTTATATATATGTTTCACATGTAACCTCTGTCTTTTAAACTAAAGAAGGTATTTGCTTATAATAATTACAGATTTGATTGAAATCATACACCGTGATTCAAGATTTAAAAATTAAATGGCTGAGACAAAGAAGTGACAAACTAAAGGAAGCCACAGTATGCTTGCCAATTGTTCTTGGCAGGAAGTGGATGACTCATCCTGGACATGTGCTTTCATTGCTGGGACAATGGGGCACAATGAAAATGTTCAACTTACTGAATAGTGTGGACATTTTTATCATCCATTTGCAGGAGACTGATGAAATACAACTACAGATTAATAAGAACCCCAAAGTAACCTATGCTTTTGTGTGAGAAAACTAACGATAAACATTAAGAAAAAGACATGGACTGTTTTAAAATAATCAGTAGGTTTTCTGTGCACTAAAAGAGACTGTGTATGGCAGATCCCAGAAAAGTAGAGGTGGAGAAATTCCAGAATTTAGGAAGGAAACATAGTGTTGCCAATGGGAGACATGATTTATTCCCAAGAAGGAGGAAATAGGACTAGTTGCTGAGGGAGAAGTGAACAAGTACGTTTTGGTTGCAGGAGAATGGAGCCATTTCTGAAGTCTTCCTAATGTGACTCTGATAGGATATCATTTTACAGGTATCTAATCCTGTAAAAATATCTGACAGGTAGACAGGGAAGGGGTATTAACTTGGTTTAACCTTCATGAACTGGCCCAGAGTTACTAAGCACTTAAAAGGACTGAGGGGCTGTGTGGGGGCAGGAGTATATGAGAAATTTCTGTACCTTCTCCTCGATATTGCTGTGGACCTAAAACTGCCTTTAAAACATTAAATCTATTAAAAAAATGCTTAGTTGACAAAGTATGAGTGATCAAGGCAATCCTAGTTTGGCTAAAGGATGTGAACTGAAGTTCAGGTTTTATCCCTAACTGGCTCTGTAACCTGGAGTTAGTTTGTCTTTCTGGGCCTGTTTCTATTATCTATGAACAAGAAGCTTCCCTAGATTATCTTCAAGGCCTCTTCCAGATGGAAAATGCTGTAATTCATGTGGGCAGAAATATCTGTGTACATACAATAGTCCCAGAAGAGAGCACAGTTTTGCCAACAGATAAATACCTTGAGATACTCCAGGGAAATTTACCCTCTGTTATTATAGATTTGCAATAACAGGTGTGTTGTCAGGAGTGGAGCATGAGCTGAAGGAAATAATTATTGTGAGTGGGGAAAAGGGCATTTTATAAGCTGGGGCAGATTAATAATGAAGGTTGTGCTGGGGATTACTTTTCAGTGTAACCTTAGCCATTCTGTCCATGGGGAGATCCTGGATTTGCATTTTCTCACTCTGTTTGCTCAGTTAGAGCCCTCCTTTATCAAAGACTACTTCCTAAGTCCAGAATTCAGAATTGTAAAAAGAAAACTAAAGAGGTGGTTAACAGAGTCCTGTGGTTTGTTCTACAGCATGTGGACGTTGCATAGCCTCCCCAAGTCTGCAAAAATGCAGGCAGAAGATGCCCTCTAAGTAAAGTGTACTTGCCTTTTCCTGCATACAGCCCTATGGAAATAACAATGAATAATGCTAAGAAAAGGAGGCAGCATAATGTAACACCAACGCAGAAGGAGATTTTAGCACACAGATCCTTGCAGCAATCTTGGACCATCCCTGAATATTCTCTCAATTCATTCTCCCAAACATAAGAGCATCTGTTTGTGAGCCAGCAGAGCTTTTCATTCAGAATCATGACACTCTGCAGGCAGTCACACAAGAAAATCTTTTATCTCAGTTTTCAAAAAGCTCCATTAGGCAGATTCTTTCTCTTCTTTTCAGAACAGACTCCTGCTTATTTTGGAGGAGGTATGTTCTTGACAAGTGCTCTTCCCAAATGTGCTGCATTGTAATTCAACCCCCAGTAACTTGACCGGCTCTCTGACTTTATCAGATTGGAGAGAGGAATCCTGCTGCCTGAGGCTCTTGGCTGCAAAGGTGAATGTTGAGAGCAGTGCCTGCTGCACGCCTCTCTGCGGGTTCTCACCTCCCAGTGGCTCATTCCAATTTTTGTGTTAGAGCTGCATGCAGAGACCTACCTGTTAGGACAAGAAACAGATGTTGCCTCACATCTCCAAGGTTTCAGAATTTATGAATACTGGTATTTGTGGCACTCATCTCACATTTCCTGGGATGGTCTTGATTCCAAATTATTTTTCTGAGTCTTTGATATTGAAAAATGTCCTTTTATAGATCAGCGGTTCTCAAACTTCAGGGCACATTAGAATCATCTGAGAGTGCTTACTAAACAATAAAGATCCACATGCCCTTCTCTTAGAGATTCTGATTCAAAAGGCCCGAGGTGAGGGCAAACCTTTTAATTGAGTTATCACATATTCATAGTAAAGTGCTCACACCTTAAGTGCACAGCTCAGTGAATTTCTATGTATGTATACAACTGTGCAACCACCACCCAGATGAAGCTGGGGAGCATTTCCAACAGCCCAGAATATTTCCCTTGCCCCTTCCCAGGCCACCCATTCCCCCACCCTGCCCCAGGATCACCACCATTCCTGCCGTTTCAAGATGTCTGCTTTTTGTTTTGTTTTTGTGTTTGTTTTTTTGAGATGGAGTCTCACCCTGTTGCCCAAGCTGGAGTGCAATGACGTGATCTCGGCTCACTGCAACCTCCGCCTCCTGGGTTCAAACGATTCTCCTACCTCACCCTCCCAAGTAGCTGGGATTACAGGTGTGCCACCATGCCCAGCTAATTTTTTGTATCTTTAGTAGAGACCGGGTTTCGCCACATTGGCCAGGTTGGTCTTGAACTCCTGACCTTGTGATCTGCCTGCCTCGGCCTCCCAAAGTGCTGGGATTACAGGGTATGAGCCGCCGCTCCCAGCCAGATGTCTGCATTTTTAACCAGCTGCTCAAGTGATCCACATACAGATGTTGTTCTTCATCATTTGAAAAATCAATGGATTTAATACAATGGCCAGGAGAAAACCCACCTGTACATTTTGAGGCTGAAACTAGTAGCTTCTAACAGATAATCTTACCCTTGTCAAAGTAACCTGCTTGAGAGATTTGGGAAACCCCCAAACCCACAGGGGCTGCCAGCCACAGAAAGATATGTCTGGAATGTGTCTGATGAAAAAAGCAACTGTGATCCGATTCAATCGGATTGCATCTTTCTTGGGTGATGCCAGGGTGTTCAGTAGTTCCTTATGGAAACAATCGTGAGAGTAGGAAGCTTTAGTGTCTGTGAAGCACTACTACCCAGGCGTGGTTATTTTGACTCCATAAAAGCTATCCTAGTTTTTAATCTAGAAACGTAGTTAATATTCTTTGAGTATCCTAATTAATTCTCATAACAACCCTATTAAGATAGATTTTTATTCCAGAAAACCAGTGTCAATTCTTTGGATAGGAGTATAATAATACTGAACATTTATTGAATGCTTCCTATCACCACTGTACTAAATGCTTTAAAAGGATTCTTTCTTTTCTTCATCCTCACATTTAAAAGAGTAAACTGAGCACTAGTGAGCTTTCTCAAGGTCACCAGAGGTAGTAAATGAGATTTGAAGTCAACCCTAGTCTCACTCAGATCCTAAACTCTTAGCTCTGTGCTGGAATATTTCCCTAGAGAAATACAATTCATTTATTTCTTGGCTTGGTGGAATCCTCTTGTCCTGAGATCATGCAATTTCCTTGGCTTTCATTTAAGCTTTTTAATGTATAATTTGGAGGTCTGAATATTCATGCCCATCAGAAGACATAAACTCCTACTGGGAGATGATTTCTAACATAAATTAATAAAATAGCATTCTGGTTTATATATCGAATGTTGTGAGTTTGGTCAGTGTCTAACTGGGTCCTGAAAGGCCTGAATAGCTGTATGTGCCATGACAAAAATTACTTTCAGAACCTGAAAACCTGAGGACAATAACTGGCTCAAGATAATTTCACCATGATATTAGCAGCAAGCCCAGCTCCATCTCCTAGGGAACTCCTCCATGCTTCATGCCCTCCAGCCCCACAAGAGTTCCTGTCCTAAAGAAGCTACACACTCCATTTTTCCCACTTTACCTAAAAATCCCAAAGAAGGAATGTAGATTCAAGAGAAACATTTACTATTTCTTTACCTTTGTCATTAAGATGTACATACAATGATGTGAATATTAGCATTTGAAGGTCTGGTCCCAATGTTTTATTGGTTGTACCATAAATTTTAGTGGAAAAGGCAGGGTGTGGTGGCTCACTCCTGTAATCCCAGGACTTTGGGAGGCCGAGGTGGGCGGATCACAAGGTTAGGAGATTGAGACCACCCTAGCCAATATAGTGAAACTCAATCTCTACTAAAAATACAAAAATTAGCTGGGTGTGGTGGCGCGTGCCTGTAGTCCCAGCTACTTGGGAGGTTGAGGCAGGAGAACCACTTGAACCTGGGAGGCAGAGGTTGCAGTGAGCCAAGATCATACCACTGCACTCCAGCCTGGGCGACAGAGTGAGACTCCGTCTCAAAAAAACAAAAACAAAAGCAAAACGAAACAAAACAAAAAAAATTTAGTGGAAAAAAAATTGCCCCAAGGATGTTTTTCTAGGCAGGCCTAATTTCTTTCAGAAATGAGAGTGACAGGTGCCATAGTCTACATTCATGAAAAATTTCATTTCCTTTTGCTTATTTATAGTAAGCAAAATCCAAGTATATTCTCATGAATGGCCTGACCAATACTTGTCTTCTTTAGCTTTGCAGACACAGTTGTGCACAAAACACACCTGGTACTTTTAAGATATGTGTATTATCCCTCACAGGGCAGGAACAAAATGTACTTTTCATTTTAATAGCTTCACTTAGTTTTAATTTTTGGCTCCATCCATGGATATGTCATTCATCAATACAGAGGGCAGTTTGATCTCAATGGCAGGAATAATCCCACAGCATGGGGATACTAATTCTTAAGGGTCTGTTCAGGTTAAGGCAAATGCACTCTATGGTTTGTGAAACAACTTCACAGGGACTTAAGAGCTCTCATATCCGTTTGGGATTTATTCAAACATATCTCTCGTATTTCACTAGGATATATGCTCCATGAGTACAGGGATTTTTATCTTTGATGACTTTGTGTCCTTAGTACCCAAAACAAAAGTGCTCAATAAATAGTTAGTGAATGAATTTATTTATCCATCCATCCAGTCATCCATCTACCTATCCATCTATTATTTACCTCTCCACTTCAGCTAAGGTACCTGCATCTTTAGGTGCAGAGAAAGAAAAATAACCTGCCTCCTCCAAGGTGACTGGAAAGCAGCTCCCTGCTTCTTCAGTTCAAATAAGCACTGAAGTATATCAGACTGTTGCATTAAAAAAAAAAAAATCTTACCATCCTGCTGCCCAGATAAATAAATTGTTATTCTTCTGATGTAGATCATTTAAGCGATTGCTTATTATTGCTTATTTGCCTAAAAACACTTTTTGATAAACTTTTTCTCAGCAGCTCCGGTTTATTCTTTTAATTCCAGCTTTTATTTATGGAAATACCAATCCATTTTTATTCAATAATTGAGGGGCTTGTAAAAGATTTTTTTAAGTACAAAAATACTTGTTTTTTAATGTATGTATGTATGTAAAATATGTAAAAAAATATATATTAAGCCCCTGACTTAAATCTGATTTACTAATAGAAATAGTTAAGGGGAAACAGGAGCATTAATCCTTACAAGGCCACATTTCCATTGACTAAGTATTTAAGATCGGTTGGATTAAAGGAGGGAATGGAAAGATAATAACAGGGAGAACTCTTATTCAGTTCAGTCTCATCAAGACTCCCCTGCCTGCTGAGTAGCAATGGTGGGGATGGGATTCCCTCTCTGTAATTGCACCACTATCATGCCATAAACAAATAGAGAGAGAGCAGCCTAGCTGTGTCTGAGTCTCTATGGGACAGTTGTGCTCATTAAGCATCTCAACATTTGCCACACAACTTCAATTCCATCACTTCCTCTCTGGAATGTTTCTTTAAGAAATCTCCTTGCCTCGGAGCTCTAGGGTACCACTCTAATACATGCCACCTTGTATTGTTGAATCCTACACAGGCCTGTAAGATGAGTATATTCTCAGATATAATAATGATTCTGCTTAGAGTGATCTGGAAGTGCCCAAGGCTGGATAAGGATGATGGGAGTTCAGTAACTCTGTGCCCTGACTGGTTGTCATTGAAGCAACAGTTGCCACAGAAACTGGGAAATGCTTAAATCCCACATCTCATTTCCAAATCTCATGAGCTTCTCCTTCATGACTAGTGGAATTAATTATCCCAATCATTCAGACACATAATCTTATAGAACCTTGCAGCCACAGATAGTCAAACTTCTTGCAAAGCCAAATCTTCATGGATCATTTAGGTTAATTAATATTGAGTGGTAAATGCTGCTAAAAATTCAGGGCCTCATGTGTGGCAGGATTTCATTTTCATTACTCTGGGGTTAGGCTGTTAGATTAGCATGCACTGGGATATGTTATTCATGATGGCAGAGTAAATGCAATGAACTGGAAGACAGAAACATTATTACTGTAAAATTCATGTTAGCATGTTGGCAAACATAGATGGCCTCAGTTTCACTTTACTGACTCTGTGGGGATTCTGTTCTCAGTGTCTGCAGATAAAGCATCTCCTCTGGGACTGGGTCCTAACCTTAGGACTCAGGTTCCATCTTCCATGGAAAGGCCACTGTGCCAGGCCCAGAGTCACATTTGGAGAGCTCAGATGGCACAGTAAGACTAACTCAGGGCTCTAACCTGCTTTCCTACTTAAAGTATCTGTGTGACCTTGGACAAGTGCCTCAACCTCTGTAAAATGAAGAGAACAATTATATTCATATTTGACCTTTGAACTAGGGGGTTAAAGGCACAGACCCTTGTGCAGTTGCAAATCCATGTATCACTCTGACTCCCCAAAAGCTTAACTATCAATAGCCTGTTCTTGACTGGAAGCTTTGCTAATAACATGAGCAGTTTGTCCCAGAGAACCATAGATTAACATGTTATTTGTATGTTATATGTATTATATACTATATTCTTATAAGAAAGTAAGCTAGAGAAAAAAATGTTATTAAGAAAATCATAAGAAATAAAAAAAAATTTAGTATTTATTAAGTGGAAGTGGATCATCATAAAGGTCTTTATTGTCATTGTTTTCAGGTTGAGCGGGCAAAAGAGGAGGAAAAGGAGGGGTTGGTCTTGCTGTTGCAAGGGTGGTAGAGGCAGAAAAAGATCTATTTATAAGTGGACCCACACAGTTCAAACCCGCATTGTTCAAAGCTCAACTGTTTTCATAGGATTAAATGAGATGATGTGTTTTTCATGCTGGATACATTACCTGGAATTCAGAAAGTGCCCCCAAAATATTAGTCCTGATATTATTTTTCTTGTTCATTGAAGAATAGACTTGAAAGGGGAGTGAAAAGGCTGGAGAAAAACGAAATATGAAAGATTTGACAGGTTATCCTTATATTCATTCTTAGCCAATATTTATTGAGCAATTACTCTGTGCTATGCACTGCTCTTTGTGTGTGGAATATAGTAGTGGACAAAACAGATATTTCTGCCCTTGTAGAGTTTATGTTCTACTTGGCGTAGGGGGTGGGTACAGAGTACTTAATAAGCAATAAATAAATTACGTGGTAAGTTAGAGTGTGAATGTTACGAAAAAAAAAAAATGTGAAATCAAAGAGAAATTAGGAGCACCCAGGAAGGAGGAAGCGGAGCTAGATTAAATCTACCATTCTTCTCATAACCAAAGTGGGAGTAACCCTGCCATTCAGACCGTGAGTCCTTCAGATGATTGGATTTACTTGTATTAATACTAAGAACACCAGATAAAAACCCAACATTGACTGAAAGCTTATTCTGTGCCAGAGACTGTTCTAAAAGCGTCATGTTTAATACCTTTTAAAATACGTTTAAAAGAAAGTGTTACTACTTTCTCCATACAGAAGAGGAATCTGAAGAACAGAGGAGTTAAGTAAATTGCAAAAGGTCACACAATTCATCAGTATCAGAGCTATGATTCAGCACCAGCATTCTTTACCACTAAACTATACCATTCACACAAAGCATGAGTTGAAGTTAGAATGTAGATCTCTCAACATAAATTCAGGCTGCTTGGGCAACTCTGCCTTTCAGAATAACAAAGGAAGCCTCATATCTAATCATATCTAGATGCCTATTTTCTGAGTGTAAATACTTTTAAGATAAGTTATCATGTATTCATATGATAATTGACTTACTTTAGTCATCCATTGACAGAGAAAACGAAAATGATTACAAGTGATGAAATGATTATAAAATCAGTAAATTTAAAACATTCATTTGTATTACTATTCCTCTCAACAGCCTCTATTTAGTTACTTGAAAAACAGACTTGTACTCTGCTTGGTGTACATGTGGATTTGGGAACTCTTTGCAGTAAATCAGTAGTGCCCCAGGGGTTTGTGACCCACAGGGGATCTTTAAAATAAACTCCTGCTTGGATTTTTGAGGTTGTCTCTAAACTGGAGATGGATGACACAGTTCAACAGGAAGAGAAAGGCAGATTTTATTTACTTTTATATACATTTTCTTAAATGGTTACTGTAAGTTTTTCTTAAACAGGAGGTCTCAATTGAGAATTCTTTGATTCAATGCTTAATCAACCCAGAGGACTTCTTACTAACAAATTTATAAGAAAAAGCATAGAGTATGGAGTTAAGGGCTAAGACTCTTAAGCAAGACTGATTAGTTATTGTCTCCTAATCACTCAATAGCTGGATAACCTCTATGAGCCTTAGATTATTTTTTCTATGAAATGGGAGTTATCATCACCACCATCCCCTCCACCAACACCATTATTATTATCTCCTGGGATTATGGTGAGAAGTAAATGAGATATCACAATTAAAATACTCAGCTTGATACTGGCACCTCCTCGACATTCAGTGAACGTAGCAATCATTATTAATACACAAAAGAGTTGTTGATGTTTTCAGCAGTTGTGTGACAGATGGAGTTGCAGAATAAGCAGAGAAGATAGAAGTGAGTAGCTGACTTTGATTATGACTTTTGGCATTAGACATGGCAAAACCTCAGGCAAGTAGTGATCAAGTCTACTTTCACCCTCAAGCATTCTGAATAGAAAGAGAGGTAAGAGTGATTGTGGTAGAAAACTTTTTCTTTTCTTTTTTTAATTTTAAATCTATTTTATTATTACTATTATGTTTTAAGTTCTGGGGTGAAAGAAAGCTTTTAAAAACAGAAAACCAATGTCAGTTCCCTGATTAAAAGGAAAAGATGGTAAAGGATATGCTAATTGGTGATGTATATATGCAAAGAAGCCAAGGAAAACAGGAAAAAGAAGCAAAATAAAGAAGAAAAGGGGTAAAAGAACCAGGGGAAAATAGAAGCTTTGGAGGATGGTAGAGTAGAGTCCGCTGGATGGCAGGCAGAAGGCCTCTGATGGTGGAAGAGTGGAACAAGCAATGAAAAAGGCAAAGATGACGGGCAGTGCTTCTGTCTGGCAGCTCCTTCATCAGTCCTTATAGGAACAGGCATGAGGCGTTTTCTACTCTAAAGGCTGGACAGTATCTGGTGGGAGACGTAGAACATACCTCTGTAATAATAACATGATTTTGTAATCCATGTTTATTATGAGCCAGGCATTTTTCATAGTTCACAAAGTGGATTCTATTTTATAGCAAAAACTAAAGCTTAAAGGGGTGAAGGTTACTCAACAAATAAGTAGAACAGACGGACTCCAGAATCTTCTGTGTATTTCTTCCTGTTATAGTTCTTGAAGTTTCAAATGGTCAACTTGCTGTATCAGGAAACTATCAACTGGAATAACTCATATCATAATTATGCCAGATAATTGCGGCATATTATAGATTTTTTAAAGAAAAAGTACTGCTCTTTTATTTATTTTTGTTTGCCATTGTAAATCAACTTTAAAAAAGTCAAAAAGGCATCAAGTGCTACAAATATGGCATTTGATAATTTTCAGTTAATTATAGATGGCATTTGCTTAACATTTAGGCAATTTGAAAAGGAGTTATTGAGTATTAGCAGAATCAGCAGCAAAGGTTTTTCTAAGCTCCTGGAACCATGAGTCAAGGTAAATAAAAGTTCCCTGGTTAGAAAAGGGCACCAAAAAAGCCTTTGAAAAGTAGTTCAACTTGACTTTGACTTATGATATCTTTGGGAACTTGCCCAGTTTCAAGGTGAGGCTAGTGAGACAGGAAATACAAATGACAGTACAAAGAAATTACAGAGTTCCAGTTAAATCCTCATATAGAAAGGCTGAAACTATAAGGGACCTTAACCACAAACTCTAAAGATAAGCAAAAGTTGGAATTGAATTGTGACTTGAAATTCTCTAGCCTTTCCTATTAGTCCTTTATACAAAGGAATAGCCCACGTAATAAATGTATCCACTTTGAACATTATCTAGCAAGTTGTTTTGCTGGATTTAAAGTAAAATCTCTGAGATATTAATAACCCATTAATTAATTTTGGCCAAAGTCTATTGGTGTTAAAAATAAAACCAATTGCATATTACCTGGCTTATTTAAGACATTTATAAACAGTAACTATTTTGAGAAGCTGGTATATTATTACAACACACAAATAACTGTAGTATTGAGGGGGTGGAATATGTAGGCAAATATGTAAGTTCTGCAATCCAACTTTTATCTTCCCTTTGTTCCCAGTTTTATTTTTCTGGCATTAATCTTGGCATTGAGTTCTATTTTTGTTGACTAGACAAAAAAAACCTGGGGGTTTGGTGGACACTCAGAGTGAGAAAGTAGGGCATTTGGAAAAATAGGTAGGAAGTGCTTGACCTCCAGTCCATCCTGCTTCGTTTTTCCTTCTGAACAGAGCATGCATCAGCTCCCAGACTCCCTGACTGATTTCAAAGCGAGCTTCTAAACATTGAGTTTTGCAAATAATACCTTTCTTATTCCCAGAGAAAGAAGGCTGGGTCAGAGATGCTACAGCAGGTTCCTTTTCCCTCTCCACATAGTTAGCAGAGCCAGACTTTCTAGTAAGCAGATAATTCAGCTCTAGTGGTTGGCTTGATTCAATTAGTGATGGGGCGAACTTCAGTTTCCACATTCCAGGAGGAGGGGTTGCCCTTTTCACATTAAAACAACAGACTCTGGTTCTGACTAGTTCCATCACTTGCTCCTCTGTAATTAATCTGTGGGCCCAGACAGTGATCCTTGAATAAGGAGTCAAATGCCCACGATACACAAATAAATTTGTCAAACTGACCTCTAGTCAGCAGAGAGCATCTGAGAGAGGAAGTATTTAGCAGGTATACATTTGCCAATCCCTAAATCAGGGTGTGTTTCTTTAATAAGTAGGGGACTAATTCACTGAACTCAGTGCTTAATGTCTACGGACACATGTCTCATGTACTTTGGGACATTCAAATCATTGCTAGAGTAAACTGTTGGCCCATCAGAGATTCATAGTGCCTTCTTTCTTAGTGCCTTCTTCCCTTTGCATAGATAAGAGCTATTCTTGTGGATATACAGGAAATCAATGACTCTTTTCAGCATTAGTAGTTATCATTGCTTGGGTAGCAACTCAAGGTAGGAAAATATAGCTAGAACAACCAAGCCGCAGTGGAAGATGGACCAGAGACAGGAAGTTAGATGTGTGGTCCAATCAGCATTCGAAATGCTTAACTAGACAACCAGCCTCCTTGGAGATCAACTGCTGGCTATAAATGTACATGTACTAATATATGTGTTAAGAAGGAAAGGCAGGAAGTAACGGTTGTATGTTTTAGGCTATAGAACCTAAGAGCTTCAACATTAAGGTCCAGTACAGGTAACTAATATTTATTATTATTTTTTAAGTTTAAAGACACTGGCCTCGTATGACCTGGGTGTGAAAAAGAACCCAGAACTCTTCTGTACCCGTTGTCAGAATATCTAAGAAGGCCAGTCGTATCTTTCAAGATTTTCAACCCTTTTCTGGGGCAAAAGACTAAATCAGTGTAATTACAATCACCTGGAAATAAACTGCAAATAGAGCTGCTTTTGTTCCCCAACTGAAATCTTGCAAAAGAGACACATTACTTTGCTAGCTCCACTTCCTAAAAGGAGAACAGTTTTGTATATTTGCTGCACTGTTTTGTTGTAATTTTCTGAAAAATATCAATTCTGATTTTTATTAACCTATGAAAATAAAAGCTAATGCCCTGCTGTGCCCTCCATTCTCTGAAGACATTCATCTCTTGATCTCTTTTCATTAGCGTGAAAACTAAAAAGAGAACAGACAATTCCAATTTAATAGACATTCTTTCTACTAGATCTAAAGACTTGGCTCCTTTTTCCTTTTCCAAAAGTCCTTCTCTGAAGTAACCTGTCATTTTACAAAATTCCAAATCTTATGCAATTTATTCTGAACTCAATGTTTTTGAAGCAAATACTAATCATTTTTTTTAGTGCTGCTGTATATTATGATCTGGTGGCTTACATCTTCTGTTGTGTATCTCAAGCTGGATCAAGTTCACTTCACAGGGAAGTCTGTGCCCCTACAGGGACAGAATGGGCACAGAGGGGAATTAGAATCCCTACAGGGGCAGCACAGAGAAGTGTGTTTTCTTCATGAGCTCTGATGTTTATATTAACCATTCTAGCAGCTTTGCGTCTGACAGAATCCACAGATGAAGTTCATGTTGTTTGTTACTCTGCCCAATATAAAAGGCTCTCTTTTGAATACAGTATGAAACTAGTGGCTCTGACCAGCCAACACTAGGGCATATGCTTGCACCTTGTTTTTCTGGCAGCAATAACAAGTGTGCTAACTTGTGCTGTCTTAGTGGGTCCTGCCTGTGACCAACAGGGTGAGTTTCTGAGTTGGCTGTGTAGGGGGAACTCTGCATTTTGGCGCTAGAACAGAGGAAAGTCGGGCAGTCTGGAGTCCTGACCCTGACCTCATTAGCACTGTGCTCCTGTCCATTGAAATAACTGTGCAGTGATTTCAACTTTAATTTGATCTTAATTCTGGGATGATTCCAACTCAGCTACTCAAGGTTGTAGAAAAACAAAATAATGAATGTTCTAAAATCTGCTATTTTCTTTAACACATCAAGCTTACTCTTGTCCAGCATAAAGACACAGACCCAGAATTTCCTCCTGACTTTCCTCTATCTTCCCTCTTTGTCCCTGACTTTAAAAGGATGCATAGTAATTTTGCTATAGATGAAAAAACATGGTACTCCAAAGTCAAAAAGACTCAGGTTTGAATTTCAGCTTTGCCATATATTGACTATGTAATTTCGGGTAAAAATTCCAATCACTTAAAGCCCCTGTTTACACATTTGTAAAAATGGAACAAATACTGTGGCATGGAAAAGAGATAGTCTTAGAAGCAGAAGAAATGAGTTTAAATCTTAGTTTCTTAGCCTCTTAAAGCCTAAAAACATTAGTTAGTACTCACTTCATATGGTGATAATGAAGATTAAGCACCATCTCTGCATTGTGAATTTATAAGAGTTAATGGAGTACCTGTGTATAAGTTTCTAGTATTATGCATAGTGTACAGCATGGACTACACGGATATCAATTTCCTTGTTTATTCTGGGCAGTTTTATAGAGGTTAAAAATCCCTTTGTTTTTCAGGAGTCAAGGACTTCTCACGTTGTCAATAAGCTTTTTGAGCTGGAAGGCCAGAGTAGGTCATGACACATTTACTTGCATTGCTCAGTGGAAGAGGATTCTACAGGGTGCTTATAAAATCTCAGAGCTTTGGAAAATGCACATAAGTAGTTTATGGATATTCTCTTTTAATACAGTGTTAACTGTGTTAGCCTCATCCACAATGTGTAGTTCCATGTGCTGTGCAAAATTACAATAAAAATAGGGCCGGGCGCAGTGGCTCACACCTGTAATCCCAGCACTTTGGGAGGCCGAGGCAGGCGGACCACCTGAGGTCAGAAGTTTGAGACATGCCTGGCCAACATGGTGGAACCTCGTCTCCACTAAAAATACAAAAATTAGCTGGACATGGCGGCGGGTGCCTGTGATTCTAGCTACTCAGGAGGCTGAGGCAGAAGAATTGCTTGAACGCAGGAGAATCACTTGAACGCAGGAGAATTGCTTGAACCCAGGAGACAGTGGTTGCAGTGAGCCGAGATCATACCATTGCACTCCAGCCTGGGCAACAAGAGTGAAACTCCATCTCAAAAAAAAAAAAATAAATAATAAAGGTACACCCCAGACATCCAACCCTGCAACCGCGGTGCAATGGGGTAGTGCACCAGCCTGATAGCATCACTCTGGACCGCCTCTCCTAGTCCATCAACTAATGACATGATTTAGTCACTTGAAAATGGCAAACATGTACCTATGTTTCCAAACTTTAAGGCCACCCTATGGCTAAGTTCTAACATTTGAATAAGATAAAGGGCCTCCAGAGAGATGTTTATTCTGCTTTCCATATTGCAGAAGTCTCATGATTATAAGAACAGTCTGCTTTCCTAGAGGTTCGTGGGAGCAGAGTCTATTCATGACCTTGTTTTCAGATACAGCCACTAATAGGACTCCCTGCTAAAAAATATTTTCCCCAATATATCCAATTTATACGTAATTAGTCATTTCCTTTTTGTTTTTCCTTAAGCTGATGAATTACTTACAGTTCTTATAAATTCACTTCAATATTTAGAGGTTACATAGAAGAAGAATGAAGAGACAATAAGAAAGGGTAGGGAAGTAGAAGAACGAAGAGTGTGATATTCCAGAACCAAGTGAAGAAAGTGTTTCAGGAAGGAGACCGTGATCAGCTATGCCAGATACTGTTGATAGGTCAAGTAAATGAAGACTGAGAAGTGAGTGTGTATTTGGTAACATAACTATCAGAGCCCATGAAGAGGCAAGTTATTAGTGTGGGGACCAAGAGAAACATTGGAGTGAACTGAAGAGAGAAGACGATATTGATCGTAGACAACTGTTTTAGGTGGCCATGGTGGCTCACCCTTGTAATCTCAGCACTTTGGGAAAGTGAGGTGGGTGGATTATCTGAGGTCAAGAGTTCAAGACCAGCCTGGCCAACATGGTGAAACCCCATCTCTACTAAAAATACAAAAATTAGCCGGGCATGGTGGTGAGCACCTGTAATCCCAGCTACTGGGGAGACTGAGGCAGGAGAATCGCTTGAACCTGGGAGGCAGAGATTGCAGTGAGCCGAGATAGTGCCATTGCACTCCAGCCTGGGCAACAGAGTGAGACTCCAACTCAAAAAAACAAAACAAAACAGACAACTGTTTTGAGTTTTGCTGTTCTTTTATTTATGTTGTCACACTTAGTGTAAGGTAGTTTAGGAAAATCATTGTCTATAGACATTCTGTTTGTGAAAATAGAACTCACTTTATGTCTGACCTCTATTTTCTGTGATTTTTACGCAACGAAGAACATAGGTCCTCAGGCCAACATATGGACACCTAGAACAAATGGCTTCCAAGGCCTCTCCCAATTGAATAATTCCGGTGAATTCCCTTTTCATGAACTTCCTGCCAGATGTTCCTCATGACTGATCTTATTTCCTTTATGCTTATGAAAGTGAGGCATAGTTTTTTTACAAAATTACTTAAATGCATGTTATCAGAATGCAGCAGAGCAAAGCGAAGACCATGTAATTTGACACAGTCATGGCTAGAAGAGAAACCTTATCCAGGACGGGTATTTTTAGTTGCCACAATTTTCTATCCCACTAAACCCCATTATTTTAGGCTATATGGAAGTGGGTAATCTGAGGGGCTGTACCTCATAACAGCCTCACTTTTCACATGAGAAACCTACTTTAGAGAAAGCTCTTAAGATGTATCTTTATATACTTGGCCGGGAGATGACCACTTTTATTTTTTTCCCTGCTAAAAAAATTCTTTCTTCAATTCCCTGGAAAATACTGTTGAGGAGGCTGTCATGCTGTTGGGGGCAAAAACCATATTTTCTCATTTATATTGTGCCTGCTTATCTATATTTCTGCAAACATTTCAATCTTTCTCCCCACTGCATTTTTTACATCAGGCTTTTCTAACTACAGTTCATGGTATTCTGTTTTATGTCACTGTGACCCTGACTGCTGTGTGGAAGTGGGGCCTGCAGTGCAGGAAGCCTGTTTATAATCGACAGATAAATCTGTTTTCTAGAAACTGCATTCCACAGCAGTCCCAGCATATATGATTCTTAAAAAATCACTTTGTTTATTCCCCAAATAGAAGGCAGTCAAATCAACCAGTTTATCCTTCCAGCATTGCAAGAGGACTGCCAGTCATTTTCCAACTTTGCCTTTTTTTTTTTTTTTTTTTTTTTTAAGCTGCAGTTGTAAAAACTTGGTGTGCTTTGGGATGTGTCATCTCTTATTTCTTAAGGGTCAACTGTGTTAAGAGAGAGAAGGTCAACCTAAACAGTTCTTGGATTTCATTTCGGGAAATTCCAGGCCCCAGCTCAGCTTGTTCTGTGCATGTCCACCTACCAAGGCTCAGCCCTCTGTTGTTGCAGCTGTTGCTGAGTACAGAGCTCATTTATCCCCAGTCAGCTGGAGCTTCCTGTAAGTGTTGGATGCTTTTCCCTATTGCTACTCAATTGAGATTTTTTTTTACAAGATTTATCACAACAGTTCCAGCTACATGCTGCTTTGGAATACATACCTCCAAAGTCCGATGACTTTTCAAAACACAGATACTATGCTAGTGGCAAACCATTAGAGATGTCAACTGCCTCACTTGGTTCAACCTCTACCATGTTGTAGGTGCCTCCATGCAGAATGGTGACATGGAATGAGGAGTTTGAAGGGACACACAGAAAGTCTCTTTCATTGTACCTCTCACCCCAACCACGCCATGTTGGAATATACAAGACTGAAGAATTCAGAGTCACAGCCTTGACTCCAACTCCCTTGTTCTAAGATAAGAAGAATCTTAGTGATTTACCCAAGGTCATATGGCTGATTATGGCATTAGCCTCTTGTAATCCTTTTGAAACATATGATCTTGAAAAAAAGTCCAAAATGGTAGACAAGGAGTTCACTTTACAAAAAAGTATTTATTCTTGTTATTATTTATCCTAGGGGTCTTGGAACATTGTGTTTGATGGCAATAGTTTTAATATGGCCGATTCTTTCTGACCTTGTCAGAGTCTGTATTTTGATAAGATAGAAATATAGATTTATACCATATCTATATAAACAGTCATCCACATGCATGTGTGTTCTGCTTCTATCAATAGCTCTTTTTCTCAGGGATAGGAAATAAATGTGTCTGAATTTATATAAAAAAAAGCCATCAAAGTAGTAAAACAAACTAATCTACTGTGTACTACATAAGGCATTTAAATTCTGATAATTCATGTCTAATGCAAGCAGTAAGAATATGAAATAGTACACATTCATCTCTTTTCTTCATGAAAACTGGGGCAAAAATCTTAATATTCTAAAAGAGAGAATACCATTTAAAAATTCAAGCTTCACCTCTCACTCTTTCTACTCCCATTGCCTGAAAACATGCAGAGCTCTCTTTGATATTTTGATTTTGAATCTTTTGACTTAAAAACATCTCCACTAGTGTCTCAGGCCATTCTTCATTCTAACGAAAGTAGACTTCATTTTTGTTTTCATTATCTTTTAGAGACATTGGATTGCTGAACAGGTTTGGGCCAAAATCCGTCAGCTGCATTTCTTTTAGCTTGCTGGCTAAGACTGTCCATAAGGAAGGATACTCACGCTTTGCTGACATTTCCTCCCTAGGTCTCTACATTGCGTCAATTGACTCACCAGTGGTTAATAATGTGCACTCTGGAGTCAGATTACGCAGGTTGGAATTCAGGCTCTACATCTTGCTAGCTAGACAAATTTGAGCTAGTTATTCAAATTATCTGAGTCTCATTTCCCACCCCTAGCCACCATAGGATTTTTGGGAAGGTCATATGAGATAATTTATGGTACAAATTAAAAAATCCATAAATAGTAGGTATTACTATTATTACATATGAAATAAAGTATTTTTAACCTTGAGAGAGATGGAGAGGGTCAGATTACATAGATTTTCCAAAAAGTACACCTGAATGGAACTTTGAACCTCAAGGCCAGCCTGCACAGGTGTTCAGAGCTATTCTGTGGACCTGTCAGTCATGGAATTGCTATTTTCTCCTGTTCTCTTGTCTTTCAAAGGACTAAGAGGAAGGCCTATTGTTACTTGCGGAAAGATATTCATTGGCCAGAGTATTTCTGACCATAGCCTCTTATGGAACAAAAAAATCATTGTTTATTCATATTCTAACTTCCCCTCCAGGAAGTACAACAATGCAATAGACAACAACCGTTTTGTAAGGTGAGTTCAAGCTAGATAAACAGATAAACAGACAGAACTGTGCCCACTTTTTTCTTCCTTTCTACCGTTCTTATGAATGTGTAATAAGATGGTTGGATCTGAAGTCCTGTTTCCCAGGGTAAATGCTCTCTATATATTTGTAAAATTCACTCATGTCCCTTCTCAGTAAACCACTCACTATTCCCCAGAAATGTCTTCTGAGTGTTTTTCATTTTATATTAGTTTTCTAGAACTTCATATAAATTAAATCATGCAGTAGATATTTTCTTGTGTCTAGCCTTCTTCAGACTGTTGGTGGAATTTTGTGTCATGACTTATACAGAGATACCAAGTTTGTAAATTACTAGTATATCGTTCTCTCCTTCTTCCTCAAATGTCATTGCTAGATAGAACGACTACTATTGAAAGACTGAAATATGTGCAAATGAGTACTCAGGATACATTCTCCAGTAGACAAAATGATTGATTACATTTTAGTTAGCTTTAGTTGAAGTGTATCTATAGTATGTTTTTAGGTAAAGTAGAGGTTAATAGACTTCTGTGAAATAATTTAGGACTTTAATGGTAAGAAGCAGTGGCCTGTGTCTGTCATATAGGGAATAGGGAGTGGCAGCTAATCCAGCATGCCTGGAAAGTGGTTAGAACGGTTCTGTGCACAGTGGCACCCCTGCATATCAATTGAGTTGTGGAGTTGTTCTTTCTTACTGAGGGTTAGTTGATCTTGAGTTTGTTTTGAGTTTTTTCTCAAATATGTAACATCAGGTATATTAGTATTTTAATTATACACTTTAAAAATTATATAAACTGATGAACATAAGAGCAAAAAGAAAGTGGCTTATTGATTTTATATCAACTAAATTTAATGTTATGGACAGGCACAGTCAATTTAGTTGGCAAAACCTGTCCAATTAGTTATGCATAAAGGTATGTTAAAGGGAAAAGCTGTATGGGAAAAATTATAACAGTCTAGAGTTTTGCACAATGATGACTTTATATGTGTCTTTAAGTTTTCTTTCTATTTAAAGGCAAAATAACTAGAAATGTGTGGGGCGGTTTATGCAACAAAGATAAAATGAAACCGGAAGACTCATGATCAAAGAAAAGACCATGGTAGGTGAATGAAAAATAGGTGAATCTATGTTCATATATATATGAGTTATTTTTAAACATTTTATTACACAAAATTTTAAACATACATGAAGGGGATGTAATAAATCTCCATACACCCATCACCCAGCTTCAACGATTTATCAACTTTCTGCCTTTTCTGTATTGTTTTCTATACTTCTATCCCCACTCCCCTACTCAATTAATCTCACAGCTTTTTTACAGTTTCTTTCTCCCTTCTTCCCCTCCCCTCACCTCCCCTCCCCTCCCGTCCGTCCCTCCCTCCCTCCCTCCCTCCTTCCCTCCTTCTTTCCTTCCTTCTTTCCTTCCTTCCTTCCTTCCTTCCTTCCTTCCTTCCTTCCTTCCTTCCTTCCTTCCTTCCTTCCTTCCTTCCTTCCTTCCTCTTTTTTTTTTTGAGGTAAAGTTTATATGCTTTGAAAGGTATGAGTCTCAGCTGTACAATTTTGGCAAATGAATATACCTATGTAATACACAACCTTATCATGACACTATAGAACATTTTCATCTTCCTATAAAATTCCCTCCTGCTTCTTCCCAGAGAATCCCCCACCACAGCTCCCCAGATGGGACCACTTTTCTGATTTTTTTTTTTCATTTTAAATTAGTTTTCTAGAACTTCGTTTAAATGAAGACACATAATAGGTACCCTTGTGTCTGGCCTTTTTGCACAGCTTATTGTCTGTGAGATTCATCTAGTGCCATGCTAGAGCCAGCTCAAACTAGGTTGAGAGAGCCAACCGTGTGTATCTATCACCAAATTTGCATGCAGTGACTTCAGTTTGGTAGCTTGAAATTGGCCATGGTGAGACTGTTTACCTCATGGAAATTGGCAAATGCTACAAATCAGGGTTTCCCTACCCTAAAGAGCCAGTTGTCAGCACATCACTGTATTCATTCATGTGGTTGGGTGAATCAGTAGTGTAATCCTCTATATTACTGAGTAGCATTTCTTTGTATAGGTATACTACAAATTGTTCATTGATATATCATGTAGATTGTGTTGATGTGCATTTGTGTTGTTTCCAGTTTGGGGCTATCATGAATAAAATAATTATGAACATTCTTGTACAAGTGGACATATATTTTCATGTTGTTGCATGTAATGTGTTAATTTTAATTAGTTTATGCTACTCATGAATAATCTCAGTTTATTTATTTGTTCTAATATTTATAAAAAATTTGAAGTTCTCAACTTTGGGCAATTATGAATGATGTTACTATGATCATTGTTGTATATGAATCATATGAATCTCAATGCATATTTACATACTTCTCTGTATCTGTGAGTGAACTTGTTGGGTCACAGGGAGATATATCTTTATCTTTACTAGGTAACACCAGAATATCTTCCAAATGTACTTATTTATGCTCCTACTCAGAATGCATGAGTATTCTCATTGTACCATATCCTTCTTTACTTCACTTCTTAATCTGAGCCATTGCATGTGTGTACAGTTGTTGATCAGCAAAAGGGAATACCAGAAAGCAAATAACTGAGAAAATAGTACACAGATGGGCAGTTTTCCACAGGCCCATTACATTCTAGGGAAGCACGTAGAAACAGGCAGGGCCAGACATCAACCTCTGGAATGGTTACCTTGATACTTGAAACTTTTAAGCTACATGATTGGTGTTTTAGTTATCTATTCTTGCCCTAATAAATTACCCCAAAACTCAGTGGCCAAAGTAAACAACCATTTTAAGTTTTCTTATGATTCTTAATGCTGACTAGACTCAGTTGGATGGTTATTCTACCGGTCTCACTATTGCAATTTTAGATTAGACATTTTTCGCTTGTAATTTTGTCAGTTATACTTTATTTATTTTGAAGCAGTGTTATTAGGTACATAATACTTTAGAATTGTTAAACATTCTTGGTCAATTGTAGTTTTGATAGTGTTATTATTGTGAAATGTGTCTTTTTATCTTTTATAATACATTTTGCCTTAAAAATCTAATTAATTAGTTTCCTAAATTTGTTTCCTTTTGTTGATATTCTTTGGTTAATATTTTTTCATTCTTTTGTTTTATTTTTTCTTGCCCCCTCCCCATTCTTTTATTTAATTTTTTTCTATACTTTTGTTTAGATATGCCTCATATATATAGAACATAGTTGCATTTTTTTAAGTCCAGTGTAACAATCCATCTTTTAATTTGAACTTTAGTATTTATACTCAACATAATTCAGATCTGCTTGGATTTAAATCTACCATCTTATTATGGGCTTTTAGTTGTCCTGACTGTTCTTTATTTCTTGTCCTCTCCTTTTGGATTAATACTTTTTATTTTTTCATTTTCTTCATCCATTAGTTTAGAATTTATATACTCTTTTAGTGTCAACCTAGGGATTAGAAATGTATCCTTGACATATCAAAGTCTAATACTAATTGTTACTTTTAACCTATTCCCAGAAAATTTAATAATCTTAGAGTATTTTAATGCCACTTGCCATACCCTAAACTTAAATGCCAATTTGTTATTACTTTATATGAGTAATATTTGAATGCATTTACTCACAAATTCACTACTTTATTTGCTATTTCTTCTTTTCCTCTCCTCTTCCTCCCCCTTCTCCTACTCCTCTTCTTCTTCTTCTTCATCTTCATCTTTTGCCTTTCATCTGGTTTCCTTTCCTTCCACCTAAAAACGCCTCTGGATATTTCCTTTCCAGCAGTATTAACCTACTGATAATGAATTATCTTACTCACTATTTACCCCCAAAGTTTTTATTTACTTTTATTAGAATTATAAATTGGCACTTATTTTCTATATTAGTCTGATCAGGCTGCTGTAACAAAATTCCACAGACTGGGTGGCTTAAACAATAGAAATTTATGTTCTCATTGTTCTGACGGCTGAGAAGTCCAAGATCAAGTTGCTGGCCAATTCAGTTTCTGGTGAGAACTCCCTTCCTGGCTTACAGATAGCTGCCTTCTCGCTGTGACCTCACATGGCAGAGAGAGAGAGAGCTCCAATATCTTTTCCTTTTCTTAAAAGGGCACCAGCCCTATTGGATTGGGGTCCCACCCTTATGATCTCATTTAACCATATTACCCTCTTACAGGCTTTATGTGCAAATATAGTCACACTGGAGGTTAAGGCTTCAATATATGAATTTCAGGGGGATACAAACATTCAGTAACAACATTTTCTTTTAGCACTTTAAATATTCATTATTTCTGGCTTTTATTTAACCTGCTTGGGTTTGTAGGGTTTCTCAAATCTATGTCTAGAACATTCAGTTTTGGAATATTCTTAGCCATTATACAAATATCACTTCTGCCCCATATACTCCCTGCTTTCTTTCTGGGACTATAATTTACACATAGTTTAGACCTTCTCATTCTGCTCTCTACATCTCTTACCCTTGCTTCTGTATTTTTTATCTTTTTCTCTCTTTGTACTGTATTCTAGATTGTTTCTTTTGATTTACGTGTCACTTCATGAATTCTCTCTTCCGTTGCATCTAAGCTAGTATTAAATCCATTATTGAGTTCCTAATTTTGTTAGTTGTATTTTTTATTTCTAGAATTTCACTGTGTATTTAAGAATGTACTATGTCTTTTTAAAATAGTTTTCAGCTCTGTCGTAATTGAAATTCTTAATTATTCCTTTATATCCTTAATCATGGTCAGCATAATTAAAGTCCATGTTTGATAACATCAGCATCTACAGGCCCTACAGGCCTTTTAATTATCCTGTTGGTTCTGTTGGTTCTCATTTATTTTATTTTGTCCTTTTACATGCATGGATGTTTTTTATTGTGAGACAGACATTATACTTAAAAATTGCTTGTAGAAATTGAGGCCTAGTATAATATCTTTCTCTAGAGATTGTTTACTTTTGCTTCTTTGTTTACATTTGCCTCTGTACGCTAGTAATCTGATCACCTCAATTTAATTTCTGGGACTGAGAGAAACTGTACCTGTCAAGCTCTAAAGACAGTACATGGGATGAAAGAAGAAGAAAGCTTAGCTGTAGATCCAGTGATGAACAACTTCAGGTTAACGTTTACTCCTTGGATATAACTCTTCAGTGTCCTAACCCAAAGTGCATGAGATTTATCAGCACCTCTGTATTCTCAAGCAGATCCTGGCCTCCAGCTTCTGTCTACTTATTCCTGGGATATTATTAAGAGCACCATTCAGCCCCTCAGCCCCTTAGCAGCCTCTTCCAGTATTAGCCAGTGCTCCAGGGAAGAGTAAGCCTAAATCCTGACCTTGCCTCTATTGATTTCCCTCTTCTTCTGGATTATGGTCTGGTAATTACTCACTATTTTGTTGAGCCTCCAATGCCTTTAGAGCAGATTCTTATTTACATTATGTATAGGATTATATGAATTAAAGACTTTATAATTACTGTAATTGAAAGTCCAGAGTTCTTTTAGCATCCAACAGTGTATTATATGGTTGAAAAGGGAAATACATGTCATTGAGAAGCTCATAAGACATTTAGGGATATAAAACATGTGATATAGATTTAAGGGAAAAGTACGTATATATGATCTCTAAAGAGGAAAGAAGTAGGGGTGGGCTGAATGACCTGGTTTATCTATGTGACCATGGTCGTCTTTCATCCCATGTACAGTACTTGTCTGGGCCCATTCACTGGCCATGGCTCTAGCTCCCTGCTGCTAAATATGCAGTCTGACCACTTTCTCTCTTTTGAGCTTGATAGGTACAAGCCTAGCTACCTATTTAGATATTACCACCAGTTTTTTACAGGTTCTTCAAGTGCAATATGTAAAACTATGCCCATTCTAGATTTTTCCTCCATTTAATGGTTTGTATTGTTTATTTTATCTGTATAGTTCTACTCATGCTGCCCTATTAAACCTCATTAGGTTTAATTATTTGCAAATTTTCTAAGCTGTTTTTAAATGATTATATCCACAAAGTGCTGAATATTTATGTAAACTATATTACCTGAAGACTGGGTAAGAAATGTTTAATGATATGAAGGCACACTACTTTTTTTTTTTTTTTTTTTTTTTTTTTTTTTTTTTTTTTTTTTGAGACGGAGTCTCGCTCTGTCGCCGGGGCTGGAGCGCAGTGGCCGGATCTCAGCTCACTGCAAGCTCCGCCTCCCGGGTTTACGCCATTCTCCTGCCTCAGCCTCCTGTGTAGCTGGGACTACAGGCGCCCGCCACCACGCCCGGCTAGTTTTTTGTATTTTTTTAGTAGAGACGGGGTTTAACCGTGTTCGCCAGGATGGTCTCCATCTCCTGACCTCGTGATCCGCCCGTCTCGGCCTCCCAAAGTGCTGGGATTACAGGCTTGAGCCACCGCGCCCGGCAGGCACACTACTTTTTAAACTATTCTGTGGGCTTCAATCATGTTCAACTCTATATGTCTGTTTTACACATAATTGTGGTAGAAATTTAATGATTTTATTATTTCATTTGGGGGTTTAAAATTTACTAAAATATTCTTCTTATGAATTCTGGAAATAATTTTAATAATAAATGACTACTTTTCTATTTTTTGAAATACCCATTTGATGAACTATATGCAATTACAAAATGCTAAATAGTTGAAAAAATTTTAACAATGTGGCTAAATATCCTTGATTATAATGCTAAGTGAAAAAGGATAAAAATCTATGTCTACTATAATTATAGTGTTCTGTGTGTATGTGTGTGATTGTGTGTGTATGTTAATGGAAGAAAAGATGAAAAGAAATGTATCTAATTTTTTTTTTGGCTGAAAATAACAGAAATTTATTATTTCATAGTTTTGGAGACAAAGTCCAAAATCTCAGTGTTGATGGGGCCATGCTTCTTCTGAAGTCTTTATTTTTTTATTTTATTTTATTTTTATTTTATTATTATACTTTGAGTTCTAGGGTACATGTGCATAATGTGCAGGTTTATTACATATGTATACTTGTGCCATGTTGGTGTGCTGCAGCCATCAACTCATCAGCACCCATCAACTCGTCATTTACATCAGGTATAACTCCCAGTGCAATCCCTCCCCCCTCCCCCCTCCCCGTGATAGGCCCCGGTGTGTGATGTTCCCCTTCCCGAGTCCAAGTGATCTCATTGTTCAGTTCCCACCTATGAGTGAGAACATGCGGTGTTTGGTTTTCTGTTCTTGTGATACTTTGCTAAGAATGATGGTTTCCAGCTGCATCCATGTCCCTACAAAGGACGCAAACTCATCCTTTTTGATGGCTGCATAGTATTCCATGGTGTATATGTGCCACATTTTCTTAATCCAGTCTGTCACTGATGGACATTTGGGTTGATTCCAAATCTTTGCTATTGTGAATAGTGCCGCAATAAACATACGTGTGCATGTGTCTTTATAGCAGCATGATTTATAATCCTTTGGGTATATACCCAGTAATGGGATGGCTGGGTCATATGGTACATCTAGTTCTAGATCCTTGAGGAATCGCCATACTGTTTTCCATAATGGTTGAACTAGTTTACAATCCCACCAACAGTGTAAAAGTGTTCCTATTTCTCCACATCCTCTCCAGCACCTGTTGTTTCCTGACTTTTTAATGATCGCCATCCTAACTGGTGTGAGATGGTATCTCATTGTGGTTTTGATTTGCATTTCTCTGATGGCCAGTGATGATGAGCATTTTTTCATGTGTCTGTTGGCTGTATGAATGTCTTCTTTTGAGAAATGTCTGTTCATATCCTTTGCCCACTTTTTGATGGGGTTGTTTGTTTTTTTCTTGTAAATTTGTTTGAGTTCTTTGTAGGTTCTGGATATTAGCCCTTTGTCAGATGAGTAGATTGCAAAAATTTTCTCCCATTCTGTAGGTTGCCTGTTCACTCTGATGGTAGTTTCTTTTGCTGTGCAGAAGCTCTTTAGTTTAATTAGATCCCATTTGTCAATTTTGGCTTTTGTTGCCGTTGCTTTTGGTGTTTTAGACATGAAGTCTTTGCCCATGCCTATGTCCTGAATGGTACTACCTAGGTTTTCCTCTAGGATTTTTATGGTATTAGGTCTAACATTTAAGTCTCTAATCCATCTTGAATTAATTTTCGTATAAGGAGTAAGGAAGGGATCCAGTTTCAGCTTTCTACTTATGGCTAGCCAATTTTCCCAGCACCATTTATTAAATAGGGAATCCTTTCCCCATTTCTTGTTTCTCTCAGGTTTGTCAAAGATCAGATGGCTGTAGATGTGTGGTATTATTTCTGAGGACTCTGTTCTGTTCCATTGGTCTATATCTCTGTTTTGGTACCAGTACCATGCTGTTTTGGTTACTGTAGCCTTGTAGTATAGTTTGAAGTCAGGTAGCGTGATGCCTCCAGCTTTGTTCTTTTGACTTAGGATTGTCTTGGAGATGCGGGCTCTTTTTTGGTTCCATATGAACTTTAAAGCAGTTTTTTCCAATTCTGTGAAGAAACTCATTGGTAGCTTGATGGGGATGGCATTGAATCTATAAATTACCTTGGGCAGTATGGCCATTTTCACGATATTGATTCTTCCTATCCATGAGCATGGTATGTTCTTCCATTTGTTTGTGTCCTCTTTGATTTCACTGAGCAGTGGTTTGTAGTTCTCCTTGAAGAGGTCCTTTACATCCCTTGTAAGTTGGATTCCTAGGTATTTGATTCTCTTTGAAGCAATTGTGAATGGAAGTTCATTCCTGATTTGGCTCTCTGTTTGTCTGTTACTGGTGTATAAGAATGCTTGTGATTTTTGCACATTAATTTTGTATCCTGAGACTTTGCTGAAGTTGCTTATCAGCTTAAGGAGATTTTGGGCTGAGACAATGGGGTTTTCTAAATTTACAATCATGTCATCTGCAAAGAGGGACTATTTGACTTCTTCTTTTCCTAACTGAATACCCTTGATTTCTTTCTCTTGCCTGATTGCCCTAGCCAGAACTTCCAACACTATGTTGAATAGGAGTGGTGAGAGAGGGCATCCCTGTCTTGTGCCAGTTTTCAAAGGGAATTTTTCCAGTTTTTGCTCATTCAGTATGATATTGGCTGTGGGTTTGTCATAAATAGCTCTTATTATTTTGAGGTACGTTCCATCAATACCGAATTTATTGAGCGTTTTTAGCATGAAGGGCTGTTGAATTTTGTCAAAAGCCTTTTCTGCATCTATTGAGATAATCATGTGGTTCTTGTCTTTGGTTCTGTTTATATGCTGGATTATGTTTATTGATTTGCGAATGTTGAACCAGCCTTGCATCCGAGGGATGAAGCCCACTTGATTATGGTGGATAAGCTTTTTGATGTGTTGCTGAATCCGGTTTGCCAGTATTTTATTGAGGATTTTTGCATCGATGTTCATCAGGGATATTGGTCTAAAATTCTCTTTTTTTGTTGTGTCTCTGCCAGGCTTTGGTATCAGGATGATGTTGGCCTCATAAAATGAGTTAGGGAGGATTCCCTCTTTTTCTATTGATTGGAATAGTTTCAGAAGGAATGTTACCAGCTCCTCCTTGTACCTCTGGTAGAATTCAGCTGTGAATCCATCTGGTCCTGGACTTTTTTTGGTTGGTAGGCTATTAATTATTGCCTCAATTTCAGAGCCTGCTATTGGTCTATTCAGGGATTCAACTTCTTCCTGGTTTAGTCTTGGAAGAGTGTAAGTGTCCAGGAAATTATCCATTTCTTCATGATTTTCCAGTTTATTTGCGTAGAGGTGTTTATAGTATTCTCTGATGGTAGTTTGTATTTCTGTGGGGTCGGTGGTGATATCCCCTTTATCATTTTTTATTGCGTCAATTTGATTCTTCTCGCTTTTCTTCTTTATTAGTCTTGCTAGCGGTCTGTCAATTTTGTTGATCTTTTCAAAAAACCAACTCCTGGATTCATTGATTTTTTGGAGGGTTTTTTGTGTTTCTATCTCCTTCAGTTCTGCTCTGATCTTAGTTATTTCTTGCCTTCTGCTAGCTTTCGGATGTGTTTGCTCTTGCTTCTCTAGTTCTTTTAATTGCGATGTTAGAGTGTCAATTTTAGATCTTTCCTGCTTTCTCTTGTGGGCATTTAGTGCTATAAATTTCCCTCTACACACTGCTTTAAATGTGTCCCAGAGATTCCAGTATGTTGTATCTTTGTTCTCATTGGTTTCAAAGAACATCTTTATTTCTGCCTTCATTTCGTTATGTACCCAGTAGTCATTCAGGAGCAGGCTGTTCAGTTTCCATGTAGTTGAGCGGTTTTGATTGAGTTTCTTAGTCCTGAGTTCTAGTTTGATTGCACTGTGGTCTGAGAGACAGTTTGTTTGCTGAGGAGTGCTTTACTTCCAATTATGTGGTCAATTTTGGAGTAAGTGCGATGTGGTGCTGAGAAGAATGTATATTCTGTTGATTTGGGGTGGAGAGTTCTATAGATGTCTATTAGGTCTGCTTGCTGCAGAGATGAGTTCAATTCCTGGATATCCTTGTTAACTTTCTGTCTCGTTGATCTGTCTAATGTTGACAGTGGAGTGTTGAAGTCTCCCATTATTATTGTATGGAATTCTAAGTCTCTTTGTAAGTCTCTAAGGACTTGCTTTATGAATCTGGGTGCTCCTGTATTGGGTGCATATATATTTAGGATAGTTAGCTCTTCCTGGTGAATTGATCCCTTTACCATTATGTAATGGCCTTCTTTGTCTCTTTTGATCTTTGATGGTTTAAAGTCTGTTTTATCAGAGACTAGTATTGCAACCCCTGCTTTTTTTTGTTCTCCATTTTCGTTACCATTTGCTTGGTAAATCTTCCTCCATCCCTTTATTTTGAGCCTGTATGTCTCTGCATGTGAGATGGGTCTCCTGAATACAGCAGACTGATGGGTCTTGACTCTTTATCTAGTTTGCCAGTCTGTGTCTTTTAATTGGAGCATTTAGTCCATTTACATTTAAGGTTAAGATTGTTATATGTGAACTTGATCCTGCCATTATGATATTAACTGGTTATTTTGCTCCTTAGTTGATGCAGTTTCTTCCTAGCCTTGATGGTCTTTACATTTTGGCATGTTTTTGCAATGGCTGGTACCGGTTGTTCCTTTCCATGTTTAGTGCTTCCTTCAGGGTCTCTTGTAAGGCAGGCCTAGTGGTGACAAAATCTCTAAGCATTTGCTTATCTGTAAAGGATTTTATTTCTCCTTCACTTATGAAACTTAGTTTGGCTGGATATGAAATTCTGGGTTTAAAATTCTTTTCTTTAAGAATGTTGAATATTGGCCCCCACTCTCTTCTGGCTTGGAGAGTTTCTGCCGAGAGATCTGCTGTTAGTCTGATGGGCTTCCCTTTGTGGGTAACCCGACCTTTCTCTCTGGCTGCCCTTAAGATTTTTTCCTTCATTTCAACTTTGGAGAATCTGGCAATTATGTGTCTTGGAGTTGCTCTTCTCGAGGAGTATCTTTGTGGCGTTCTCTGTATTTCCTGGATTTGAATGTTGGCCTGCCCTACTAGGTTGGGGAAGTTCTCCTGGATGATATCCTGAAGAGTGTTTTCCAACTTGGTTCCATTTTCCCCCTCACTTTCAGGCACCCCAATCAGACGTAGATTTGGTCTTTTTACATAATCCCATACTTCTTGCAGGCTTTGTTCATTTCTTTTTCTTCTTTTTTCTTTTGGTTTCTCTTCTCGCTTCATTTCATTCATTTGATCCTCAATCGCAGATACTCTTTCTTCCAGTTGATCGAGTCGGTTACTGAAGCTTGTGCATTTGTCACGTATTTCTCGTGTCATGCTTTTCATCTCTTTCATTTCATTTATGACCTTCTCTGCATTAATTACTCTAGCCATCAATTCTTTCACTTTTTTTTCAAGATTTTTAGTTTCTTTGTGCTGGGTACGTAATTCCTCCTTTAGCTCTGAGAAATTTGATGGACTGAAGCCTTCTTCTCTCATCTCGTCAAAGTCATTCTCCATCCAGCTTTGATCCGTTGCTGGCGATGAGCTGCGCTCCTTTGCTGGGGGAGATGCGCTCTTATTTTTTGAATTTCCAGCTTTTCTGCCCTGCTTTTTCCCCATCTTTGTGGTTTTATCTGCCTCTGGTCTTTGATGATGGTGACGTACTGATGGGGTTTTGGTGTAGGTGTCCTTCCTGTTTGATAGTTTTCCTTCTAACAGTCAGGACCCTCAGCTGTAGGTCTGTTGGAGATTGCTTGAGGTCCACTCCAGACCCTGTTTGCCTGGGTATCAGCAGCAGAGGCTGCAGAAGATAGAATATTTCTGAACAGCGAGTGTACCTGTCTGATTCTTGCTTTGGAAGCTTCCTCTCAGGGGGGTACTCCACCCTGTGAGGTGTGGGGTATCAGACTGCCCCTAGTGGGGGATGTCTCCCAGTTAGGCTACTCAGGGGTCAGGGACCCACTTGAGCAGGGAGTCTGTCCCTTCTCAGATCTCAACCTCCGTGTTGGGAGATCAACTGCTCTCTTCAAAGCTGTCAGACAGAGTTGTTTGCGTCTGCAGAGGTTTCTGCTGCGTTTGTTATTGTTTACTGTGCCTTGTCCCCAGAGGTGGAGTCTACAGAGACAGGCAGGTTTCCTTGAGCTGCTGTGAGCTCCACCCAGTTCAAGCTTCCCAGCGGCTTTGTTTACCTACTTAAGCCTCAGCAATGGCGGGCGCCCCTCCCCCAGCCTCGCTGCTGCCTTGCTGGTAGATCACAGACTGCTGTGCTAGCAATGAGGGAGGCTCCGTGGGCGTGGGACCCTCCCGGCCAGGTGTGGGATATAATCTCCTGGTGTGCCCGTTTCCTTAAAGCGCAGTATTGGGGTGGGAGTTACCCGATTTTCCAGGTGTTGTGTGTCTCAGTTCCCCTGGCTAGGAAAAGGGATTCCCTTCCCCCTTGCGCTTCCCAGGTGAGGCGATGCCTCGCCCTGCTTCAGCTCTCGCTAGTCAGGCTGCAGCAGTTGAGCAGCACCGATCGTCCGGCATTCCCTAGTGAGATGAACCCAGTACCTCAGTTGAAAATGCAGAAATCACCGGTCTTCTGTGTCGCTTGTGCTGGGAGTTGGAGACTGGAGCTGTTCCTATTCGGCCATCTTGCTCCGCCCCCCTATCTAATTTTTATGACTGATTTTTTTCTAGGTGGTGAGACTTTGGAGATTTAAATAGATTTAAATATTTATTGTCATGTTTTCCAAGTTTCTAAAACTGAACATATCTTAATTAACTTAAAAGGTACAATAATAATACAAATCTGTTGTAAAACAGTGTGTAAGTGCATGATGTAAAAGGTGATAGTCCCTCATTCCCTTCCCTCATTCCCTTAATAAAAAATAAGCTTTTTTTATTCAATCTTATTATCTTGAGATAATCACTATTATAAATATTGGGCATCTATTTCCAGGCCTTTATTTCTGTCTGTGTGTGTGTGTGTGTCTGTGTGTGTGTGTGTCTGTGTGTGTGTGTGTGTGTGTGTGTAGGTAGGTATATGTATGTTTATGTTTCTGGCAGAACAAGTGTTTAATTCTTAAATTTACTTGAAAATCAGGATATATGCCTCCTTTTGAATTCAGAGATTAATTGGGAATACTGTAAAACGCTTGGCACAATTATTTCACTTGGACCAAAAAGTAAAGAAAGAAAAGCTGAGGGGTGAGCCTGAAGAACAGATAATTCTATAATGAATTTTATTGATTATTCACCAATGGATCCCAGGGTACAATCTGCATATTGGATGTAGAGCGAAATGGATTTAAACTCCAGGCTGAAACCCATAATTAGATAAACTAATCAGTTCATAAAAATTAGCATTACAAATAAAATAGATAATAGCAGAATATATCATATGTATTGGGATAATTATTGTGTATCAAACATTTATTCAGTTATATTTTTACATGTGCATGTTTTTATTAGATCATGGTGTAAAATGTGAATCCTGTGCTGACTGTGAAAACCAGTTCTTCATGGAGTATGTGTGTGAATCCACATGTGCATGTACATATGTGTGTGTATAAAACCCATTGGAGTTCAATGGTAATACACTAGATGATGCAGAAAAATAAGTAGGGACTTGGAGTGTGAATTAAGTCTACAGAAGACAGGACTTGAGAATAGAATAAAATGAAGACTGAAGCACATAGATTGTATGTGAATTACACTTTATTGCATTTACCTTAAAGGAGATAACTCTCAACAGAAATGACAAGGTAGCATTAATTAGCAGATGCTCCATGACAACAGCTTCTCAAGTTTCCTCTGCTTCCCTCAAAGAAGACATGCTTGATCCTTGGCTATGTCCTCACCTCATCAGGACCTGCAGTGCTGTGATCTTGAACTTTTTGGACCTCAGCCATGCCACCCTAAAATTTCAGAATAATTATTGAAATGATTGCAGAAACCTGCTTGGCAAACCTTGTCACCTAAATCTAACATTCAAATTTTACTTTCAGTTTCTTGCTCCATCATTGGTGCCATGTGGTGTCATTAGCCTCAAGTTATATAGCTGTAAATAGGCAATAAGTACATTCGTACTACACTATTTTTAATCTGTGTGGCAAAAGGTCTGAAAGCATGATCAACATGGCTATGCCACACCTCAGAGGCTAAGCCCCATCTTGGACCGAAGTCTTCCACCCATTCTGCTCATACTCTAGTCAGCATAGCTCAGAGTTTGGAAATGTACTGCTGAGGATGTTGTGTTCTATGGACTGTCTAATAGGAGAGAGAGATGTATTCTGGCACTCATGTCTGCGAAAGAAATGGAGTTTCCTGACAATGATGAGGAATTGTATATGTGAAGGAACAGAGGAATGACAGAATTGGCGCTGCATTCAAAGTTTCATAGACCCTTGTTCCTTTTCCTAAATGTATTCACTGGGCCCTCTATTTTGTTAGGCTAACTTCTGCAATGTTAGATCTGCAAACCCCTGTGCTTCCTTCTCCTTTCTCCTTGCTCATAATTTTTCTTGGTTCCCTCTCACTTTCATTCAATTCCAAACACACATCAGTAAGGAAGGCTTTGTAAAACAGGGGTCACTGAGGTTAGTGCAGATTGTTGACTACATTATTGCATGTTCAGCTATGTACAAACATGCTTGGATAGGTTGGGCAGAGGTCGGGGGTGGTGTGGTGTTCCAACAGAGCTTTATTTTCATAAAGGGTCAAGGAACCACTGCTGAAAAGTAGTTATCCTAACAGATAACTGTTAGGGGATCTGAAGTCTGGCCAAAGAACATAGGACTGTGTCAAGTGTAGAGGCCATCTTTAGTTCAGCAGAAGTTTTGCCACTTAGCCATCCTTTAGCCTTTGGTCACACATAATGTATATGAAACACTGGCAACTTTTTTTTTTTTTTTTTTTTTTTTTTTTTTTTTTGCGGGACTCCTGTCTATAAAAACAATTATTTAAAAAATGTATTGCAAAATGTGTTGACTCATGTGAGGTGTAGTGATCTATCTTGAATGGTGAAGATCTAGAGAAGCACTTAGGTGTTTGCATATTGTCCAGTCACTGCACAAGAAGATTCTTTGCAGTGTTAAGGCATTGTCTCTTCCCATTCAAATCCAGGAACTCTTTCTTTATATTCTTTATAGTCCACTTCTTGTCAATTTTATATCTCCCACTGTGAGAAAAAGGTAGCAGTGCTGTGATGACTCACTCGGCCAAGACTCTCCAGGACTCAATTGTATAGAAACAGTATAGATCTTGCTTCTGCAATTCTCTAATGCAATTTATTTGATGTTGATTACCTCATTACTCATGATAGTGTAGCATCTTTCTTGCTGTCCTTGAAGAGTGGTGTCCAGTGAATCTTTCAAATATTGATACTGAGCTTCATTGTTGATGAACAAAAATGCAAATCTCACCCAGAGCATGCAGGAACATGTGAGCAATAATTCATTTACTCATCATGTTAAATTTGTCATTCAGAAAACAGATCTTCAAACCATGTCTTCTCTTGACCTTTGTAGGCTATAATCACTACACTCCTAGAATGTGATCTCTTTCAGTATTGACTGCATCCCTGCCTTCCACACACTTTCACCAGTGGGAAGGATGGAGATTTCATCTGGGCAGAGGGAGAAGAGCGGTACCATTCAAAGGTCTGTCCCTCTTAAGATACGCTCTCTCTGTCAACCCAGGTGAGTATTTTAAGTCTCCAACATGACATCACCAAATGCAGAGTTAGGAAGAAATACATGCACTCTTGCAAGTTAGTATAAGTAGATTCAGTACACTACTGACTATTTGTGTTACCTAAAAATTACCGGAAAAATGCCATGGCCTGCCCAAGTTTCTATCCAGGGACAGGGGAAGGACAATCCCCCAAATAGTGAATAAATATAAAGACAGCAGAAGAACAAAACAAAATGACTTTCTTATTTCTTACAAACCATAGTTATTCAACATAATAGTTACACATTTGAAAAAAGATGATTGTTTTATTGGAGTACCTTAAGATGTTTTGAACGTATGGATTTGACAGCAGGGCAGTTCAAGAGGCATGAGGAATATTGCTTATCTCTATCTGTTGGAGCACTGGAGTGTGAGCTGAAGCAGCCTAATCTTGACTTGCAGAAATGGGGAGGACATGATATACTGGAATTGTTCATGGAATTGGTTTGGCTGATTCTCATTGATTCTGCCTTTTCTCCAGAAGCCAATTCTATAGCTGTTGAAACAGGGGAAGAGAAAAATGACAGGTACTAAGTAGTATCTAGGAGGCTAATATTGAGCATATTTAAAATAATCTCTGGGACTTCTGGAATTTTCTAGAAGGAATCTTAAATGCTCTAGATTTTGTAACAGCTAATAAAGGAAATACTATAATGCTGATGGTGACAGTGGTGACCCTGATCTATCCCGGAAAACCTGGCTTTTATTGTTTATTCTGTTGTATTTCATCGTTAATTCCTACTTTTTATTCTTTATTTTAAAAATTGTTTTTATTTTAGTGCAGGGACAATTAGTTACACATTTTTAATTCTTGGGACCTATAACATTCAATGAATGTGTTAGAAAGGTGATGGTAATGTCTAGACCAAACAAAAGAAGAATAGGAATCTTTTCAGGTAAGTAAAAAAGATAGTCTGTCGGCCGGGCGCGGTGGCTCAAGCCTGTAATCCCAGCACTTTGGGAGGCCGAGGCGGGTGGATCACGAGGTCAGGAGATGGAGACCATCCTGGCTAACACGGTGAAACCCCGTCTCTACTAAAAATACAAAAAAAAAACTAGCCGGGCGTGGTGGCGGGCGCCTGTAGTCCCAGCTACTCGGAGGCTGAGACAGGAGAATGGCGTGAACCTGGGAGGCGGAGCTTGCAGTGAGCCGAGATCGCGCCACTGCACTCCAGCCTGGGTGACACAGCGCGAGACTCCGTCTCAAAAAAAAAAAAAAAAAAAAAAAAAGATAGTCTGTCCTCTTTTAGAGTTTTTGTGCTCAGAGGTGAAATTTTCCCCTCACATAGCTAAAAAAACCCCCTCTAATTTGCATTATAAAACTCCCTGCTACTTATGTTCCTAAGGGGTGGACTATCTTGACCTTTTAATTATTAATGCCTTTCCTCAAATTACAATTATATTCTTAATCCCTGTCCTGCTAACTGGCAATTTTCTAATAGAGTTTTCAATTTTCTGTATTTCATTAATTGCAACTTGTGTATCATATAATGACAGAATCTTCAGAACAGCACCTTGCTAACTGGAAAGGTTGTGAAATGCTAATGAGCTCTTTTAAATGGCTAACTCCTTAAAAGACTTTCCAGATTCCTTATTTTCTTTAATATTTCTTTATATTTTTAGACATTCTTCCTTGAAAAGTATTCTTCAAGATTATTTTAAATATTCATGAAAAGAAATTAACATATTTGATGGCCTTCTGTATGTTGAACATGCTCACATAATTGCTGTGTTTCTTTCTTTCAACAAGCCCTGTGAGTGAGGCATTCCTACTCGTCTGCAGTAAAGGGAAACAAGGATAAAAAAACAATGTTATTGGCTCAAGGTCAATGGTGGAGCAACGATTTAAGTTCAAGTTTTCCATCTTCAAATCTTGTGTTCTTTCTTTTGTAGAACTCCAAGGGCTATGTAAAAAAGGTTTACTGTGGAAAAAAAAAATTGAAAAAAACTGCCAGTAAGTAGCAATGGAACGCTAAGGTGCCATTATTATCTGTCTTAATCATTATTGTCTTATTTCACTTCTCTTCATTATTCTACTTACTTCTTGCCTTTATTCCTTTAATCAGACTGAACATTGTTTATTTTCTTCCTTTTCTAATTTGTCAACTAATATGCTGAAATTATGTAACAATCATTCAATTATACACATAAAATGATCTATAATGGTCCAATTTACCAGTTCCCTTTCTATCTCCACTGGATTTTACACAATTTGAATTTAAGCATAATGGAAACACCACTTGTGAATGACTTTTGTGTCATGTTTAATTTTTCCAATGAATTGCTCAAGATTACCCTTCTACTGTTCAGCAGAATATTCTGTAGCTTTTTATTAAACCTCCATTGCACTCCTCCCCCAAATTTCCCAAGGATTCTGAGGTTTACTGAATTCTTAGAGGTTAGACTCATTTACAAATGGAAGGTGAAATGAGAACTGAAGTCTAATCTGGCTACTAGAGGCCATTGCAGCTTCCTCTGTCTCAGTATTCTTGTTTTAGGCTGTTTCCACAAATCAGATGGCACTACTTCTCCAGATTCTGAATGTTCTACATCTGGGCACAAGATTACAGTTCTTTCATTGTACCATCTCATGCTCAGTCATTGTTACTTAAGCGGACCACCATGTTGTGGGACTGGTGGGGATGAGCTTGAAGGCTCAGTTGTCAGTGTAAGAACTTCCCCTTTCCTATGACCTTCCAGATGAGGAACTGCTCAGATCACCAGCTGCTTCAGGTTACCAGCCCACACCTGTCTGTCTCACCTCCGATAACCCTGGTAAGTTTTCCTGCCACTAGGACTGATTATTAGAGTTTCTATAAATAGGCGTAGTATAACATCTCAGAATATGGACAATAACAATTATTTTTCCAGATTTTTATTAAAGGTGCTAATTATTTCACATTACTTGTTATAGTTTTAGGAAGTAGTTATTAAAATTATGTTTTTAATTTCTTGGTCATCTGTCATCGAGAAAGTAGTTATCATTTAAAGGCATGAAAGTTTCTTCTAGCTTAGGTGTCATACCTTGGTCATATGTTTTAGCAAATTTAGGTTTATGATCTTCATCTGTGAAATGAAGGAATTGGATCAAAATAGCACAATCTAGTTTAGGTTCCTTTGCTGGCATATATCCCTTCTACAGTAAAAATCATCTTGTCATCTTATGTGTTGCATAAAGCATAATTTAAAATTTATAAAAAGGCCAATATGTTATTACAGATCATATTCTTAGTAGTATTACCAAAAGTCCCATTTCCTTAGGACAGCCCTGGATTTTATATATTCTCCTGGGATGGTGATTATTAGTAGCCCTTTCCATTCTCAAAACTGTTCTAGTTTGGATGATAAATTATATGGTTAATTAATTGTTTAAATATAATCTTAATGATTACTATATAGAATACATTTTAACTTTTTCCCACTTAACAAGTAACATTTGCTAATCAATTTTTAAAATTGTATTAAAAAATTTAAAAGATATGAAAGGTAAAATGATATCTATAATATTTAGTTGGGGACTAAATGTATATTAAAATATAGATATAAATGTAACTTATTGTGGTAACATCAACAAAACTGCTTATTTTATGTTTGGATTTCTTGCATTTTACTTTTAAAAACATGAGTGTTTTATTGAAATAGTTTTTATATTTTTGTTCCTAAAATATGGGTTCAGAGAAAAGATTTAAGTGGTCATTTTCCTAACCTGTGCTCAAATAAAACATTTTGTTATGGATGATATTTAATCCCATTAGACAAAAAACCTAAATTCCATATGATTGGCAAAAGTTTCCCTTTTAACATGCTAAAAGTAGAACTGGAGAGAGCGTGACATGCTGTATAAATATTTTGATTAATTCAATGCAACTGGTAGGTTTGGTTAAAGAAACTCTTAAGGGAATTTATGGAATTATCTCTTTTATGTTTCGTATAAATTTGTATTTCAACATCAGTGTTCTTTTGCTTCCTGTCTTTAACCAATGATCCACCACAGATATAAATTAAACAATGAATAAGAACAAAAACAATTTAAAACTGCGTAATGGTCCAAACCACCATGGATGGTGTTCTGACGATGATACACGGGGTGAGGTCTGACTCATGAGCCACTGTCCATGATGACTTGACATTCTCAAAAGGAAATCCCGAATGTTCTCACCGCATGCTGCTGCAGGCGCTCATGGCAGGGCATCCACACCACTGGCTCAGGTGCTGGTTGCTCCAGAATCTCTCTTCAGCTGGTCTTTTGCTACTGAACTGTCTCTGTGAGAGCATCACTGCAGGCACAGTTTTCTCCAACCATAATTGCTGCTGCCAAAGCCACCTTGGACTTGGGAAAGGGTAAACAACTCCACTAGACCTGTGCACTCCAGCAGGGGCGGCTCCTTTTTCTTTAATTTCTCTTAGTAAAGGAGAGGCCAGGAACTGCATTTCATCATTTTAAGATTTTTAGGATTTGGAGCATTTTAAAACAGATTGTTTGAGAATAATAGAAGGGAAGTGCAACCTATACCAAACATCTGAAAATTGCTGCCTCTGTTCCAAATCCCTTGGGGGTTCCTCATCAGGCAGGTCCTTGCTTTATTCTTGGTTATAAGGGCAGCTCACCGCATGCCCAGTCACTAGCACTGACTGTTGCAATATTGAGGCTTCAGTGCTCATTAAGATGAGTCCCTCACCTAGAAAAGGACAGATTCTCTTTGTCCTTGGGAACTGAGATATATTTCCCAAGCCCTCCTTTCTTGTCTCAGGATTTACTTCCTTGTGGGATAATTGATAACAGGAACATAAATTTTATTTTAGGGAAACTTTACTTCCACCCATTACAGTATATAAAGATCCTGTGGCTGTACATTGGTTTCCCAGTGTCAGAGTAGTGTGGTTTTAAATAACACCACTTATGAGATGCTAAAAATTCAGTCCCGATGGGACTTGTTCAAACTCAGTTCAGTTTCTGGTCATGAAAAAATCAATCTGTTTTAAGATCTAGTCTTGCCCATGAAAACTTTAATAATGGTAGATATCTAGAACATGAGTTAATCACCCCCCAAACATTTCAGTTTCTCATTGGTATATTGCCAAAAACCATTCTGGCTATATATATTTTTAAAAGAAGCCATTTGCATGTCCTTTTGTGGTAGAATATACATTTGGTTAAAATTTGATGATATTTACTTTAATTAGCTTCAAAGTATGATGAATTTTTCATGTGTGGAATGTGTGGTCTGATAATTTTTTAGGAAACAACACTCCACTGGAGAGTGCAGAATCTTAGAATTCATCTACTTCATTCTCCTCCTGGTACTCTACTTTCTTCTAGAACATCCCAGCCGAGATGAGGTCTGAGCTGTGCTGCTCAAGGCTGTCCCATGTGAATACAGATGCAGAGACCATGTAAGGGTAGCAGAGGAAACTGTGAGCCCAGGGGAAGAAGATAAACTTGTGGACATATGTGCAATGAGCAATTTTAAGTATATTGCACTAACCAATTCGTGATCTGTAACTCCTTTGTTAATGAAAAGAATGTGTATCCATGTCAAACATCCATTTCAGAAAGCAGAGGGCCAAAATAATGAGTCCTGGGGAATTCAAACCTGTGTTAAGAAAATGTGTAGAGCTGGGCGCGGTGGCTCACACCTGTAATACCAGCACTTTGCGAGGCTGAGGCGGGCAGATCACAAGGTCAAGAGATGGAGACCATCCTGGCCAACATGGTGAAACCCTATCTCTACTAAAAATACAAAAATTAGCCAGACGTGGTGGTGCACGCCTGTAATCCCAGCTACTCAGGAAGCTGAGGCAGGAGAATTGCTTGAACCTCGGAGGCGGAGATACAGTGAACTGAGATCACGCCACTACACTCCAGCCTGGGCGACAGAGGGAGACTCTGTCTCAAAAAAAATAAAAAATAAATAAAACAAAACAAAAAAGAAAACACAAAAAATACACACACACAAAAACACAAAAACAAACAAACAAAACACAAAAAAGAAAATGTGTAGAAAACTTAGGGCTGAAGGAGAATACAAATATGTTGGATCTAGGAAAAAGATCCAAAAGACGCAGTTTAGGCTGGGGAGGGACAGGGGCCAGAGTTATAGAATGAGAGTGAAGTAATTCAGCTAGACTAGCCCCCAGTGTATCACCCATCAGAGGAGCAGAAGACCAATGGAATTCAGGAGAATGTGCAATTCTGGGGGCCCCACTCCCTAAAATATCTCTGCACTTGCTTGCTTATGTTTCACAATTTTCAGCAGGAAACATTTTCCATGACATGAGATAAAGCATGTAAAATCAAAGTGTGGAATTGATTGTCCTGTTAGTTAAATGGTTTATGAAACTATTTTAGACCACTGTTATCTCTTTCACCTGGATTACAGTAACAACCTCCTAGTTGGTTCCCTAACTGGCCTGAATGATTTTATTGGAGAATGATATTTATTCATGTTTTTCCTAATGAACCCTTTAACTTTCCTCCAGTTGCCCTTAAGATTGAGTTCAAGCCCTTGGCACGGCTGACAGCACTCAGTGAGATACGGCCCTGGTCTCCTAATCCAATTCCATCTTTTTCCTCTGCCCCCTCTTCCACCAACTTCTTTCAGTTCTTTGAACAGGAAACCCTTTGTTTTTACTCCTTTACATCAGTTGCTCCCTTAAAAACTCTTCCTCATTCCCTACCCTGCCCTATTTTAGGTTTCAGCTTAGAGTAATTTTCTCCAGGAGGTTTCCTGCTGGCCTCCCCAGTGGGAGTTAGAGGTGGCCAAGACATCATAGCCCTTATAGCACTGTATTGCAAAAGCCATTTGAGTTGTCTACGTCTTCTGCTAGGTTGGGGGTTTCTTGGTCTTTCTTGTTTACCATTGTATCCCCACAGCTAGCATAGTTCTAGCTTGGATTAGGTGCTCAATGAAAACCTGATGAATGGTGAGACAGATGAATGAGAGAAGGTTTTCCTTTTCTGACAAGAGAAGGTTGTGAATGGAATAGTTGGAAAAAAAAATGTAGTGGCTAAAAATAAAGGAAACAAACTTTTTCTTACCTTTGATCAGCTATATTTTTCTTAAAATAAGGAAAAAACAAAACAAAACACTGAGAAAAGTGTTTGCTGATTGGTTAGTTTTAAATTTTGCCACCAGTGAAATCTTACTGCTGTGTACCTGTTGCTTCTGTTTTCTTTTCTATTACTACCATGGGCTTTTTTTTTCACAAAGAAATTTGTTATAAAAGAACATTATTTCAAGGTATCACTGTATAGAAGCTGACATAACAAGTATTTGTAAATGGTAACATTCAGTGAATATAATCACTTAATCTCCAGAGTAGATAACATACATAGGTATTGAAACCTAGAGGCCTGGGGTTTGGTCTTGTTTATATCATTATCTATGTAACTAGCACTGGGACATTAAACTTTCTATATTTAATTGCATTTAAGTAAATGCATCATCTTTAAAATGAACTGATGCCTTTTCTGATATCTCATATGTGAAGATATAATGAAATGACTCATATAACAATACTGCAAGCAACTCTGTAAAACATAGGTACCAAGAAGTGTGATGGGAAGGGTAATGGCCCAGAAGCTAGGTTGCCAGTAGCTACTCCCATTTATACTGATAATTATCTACTTTATTGTCCTCTTATCAAACAAAATAAAACATAAGAAGGTTATGCAGACTGTTGTTTTGAGATTCCTTTTCGCCTTTATCTTTTTAAAAATTATTATTATACCTTAAGTTTTGGGATACATGTGCAGAACTTGCAGGTTTCTTAGATAGGTATACATGTGCCATGGTGATTTGCTGCACCCATCAACCCACCACCTACATTAGGTATTTCTCCTAATGCTATCCCTCCCCTAGCCCCTCACCCCATGACAGGCCCTGGTGTGTGATGTTCCCCTCCCTGTGTCCATGTGTTCTCATTGTTCAACTCCCACTTATGAGTGGGGACATGCAGTGTTTGGTTTTCTGTTCTTGTGTTTGCTGAGAATGATGGTTTCTAGCCGCACCCATGTCCCTGCAAAGGACAGGAACTCATCCTTTTTTATGGCTGCATAGTATTCCATGGTGTATATGTTCCACATTTTCTTTATGCAGTCTATCATTGATAAGCATTTGGTTTGGTTCCAAGTCTTTGCTATCATGAACACTGCTGCAATAAACATACATGTGCATGTGTCTTTATAGTGGAATGATTTATAATCCTTTGGGTATGTACCTATAATGGGATTGCTGGATCAAATGGTATTTTTGGTTCTAGATCCTTGAGGAATTGCCACACTGTCTTCCACAATGGTTGAACTAATTTACACTCCTATCAACAGTGTAAAAGTGTTCCTATTTCTCCACATCCTCTCCAGCATCTGTTGTTTCCTGACTTTTTAATGATTGCCATTCTAACTGGCATGAGATGGTATCTCATTATGGTTTTGATTTGCATTTCTCTAATGACCAGTGATGAGAGCCTTTATCATTCTAGGAAATGAAATGAGTACTATATTCTGTACATAATCCTATTAAATTTCTTAGAGAATGTATTGCTGTTTAATCCATCCTTGCATTTCATGGGTTGCTGTAGTTCAGTGGCTGTTGTAGGGAATTTGTCTTCCTTCTTTTTCTATCCCAGTTATTTTGTGATTTTTTCCAGATGTGTATGTTCTCCATTGATATATCTACACGTTGTCTTAGAACATTTAAAATCTACCCAGGAACCTATACTAGCTAAAAGCTCTTTCAATGTCCCTTCACAGCTATACAAGATGTTTTTAGTAATTGTGTTCTGTGGAGCTCAGCAGCTGTTATGTTACCTGAAGTATTTTTTCTTCTTTCTTGGCTTTTAAGTTGATGTTTGGAAGTCTGTTCCCAAGTGTTCAGCCTGAAGGAGAGACAGTTTTCTGTTCCCCCTGCTAATGCTAAACACACAGATAAACAAAACAAAACAAAATTCCAATTAAACAGTCTGAGAGATTCTAGTTGAATGGTGTATATTAGCATCTTTCAAAGCTAGACCACCTGCCGCTAGACAATTTGTGGCTTTCTAAAGTAATACAAGGAATAGATGTCTGGCAAAACAAAAAAGAATTTAGAAAGTAGGGATGAAACATGATTCCTTTTCAGGGAGGAAAATCACTTCATTCAAGTACCAGCTTAGTTTCATTGCTGCATTTGAACCTCCAAGGAGAGAAATGTGGAGCAGTTGATCCACAGTTGTACCTCCCATTGTTGGTTTATTAAATGGGCTTTATTGGGCGTGTGTGCAATTTCATTCAGACCGTTAATCACTACTTGGAGTATTCTTAGCTTTCTACAAATTGACAAACATAGCGGTAGGGAAATCTATGTGGAAATTCTGTTTTTCAAAGGTTTGGCAGTTTCTCTTCAATGAGTCCTCATGGTATCTCAGGTTTCACTAATTTGTGTTTAACTAGATTGGAAAAATTCGGGCAGTAAGCGACAAGAACGTTCTGCCCCGTAAGTTGGAGAAAACCGTCACCCAGGCACTCAACAAAACCTCTTCCAAATACATGATATAATACATTCACTCCAGAACAGGGTATGAGCCCTAAAGGATGATTCAGACATAGAAACAAAAGTTGCTGTTAGAAGATAAAAAGAATTATCAGTGGATGTGTTTTTGCTTGCTGCTTTGACATTGCTGTGGCAGGCAAGAGCAAAGGAAGAAACGATGCGCTGAGCTGATGAAAACAAATTCCAGAAGCATTTATGACCAAGTTGTGGTTAGAGGAACAGAATGAAACATAATTTTTCAAAGTTTCCAGAAGGGCTTGTGCATGCTGAAACATAACCAGGAACAATATAACATGCTACAGGAGGAATCAGTGATAAAAGCAACATTCCCCACATAGACCTTGTTATTTACGAAGAGCTATAAGAATGAAGGGCTTTGAAGCCTTTAAGATGAACAATGTTGTTACAGGAAAGGGGTCCTGATTCAGAACCCCAGAGAGGGTTCTTGGATGTTGCGTAAGAAAGAATTCAGGGAGATCCCACAGAGTAAAGTGAAAGCAAATTTATTAAGAAAGTAGAGGAATAAAAGAATGGCTACTCCATAGACAGAACAGCCCTGAGGGCTGCTGGTTGCCCATTTTTATGGTTATTTCTGGATGATATGATTAACAAGGGGTGGATTATTCATGCCTCCCCTTTTTAGACCAGATGGGATAACTTCCTGTCATTGCCATTGCATTTATAAACTGTCATGGTACTGGTGGGAGTGTAGCAGTGAGGACAACCAGAGATCACTCTGTTTGCCATCTTGGTTTTGGTGGGTTTTGGCTGGCTTCTTTACTGCAAACTGTTTTATCAGCAACATCTTTATGACCTGTATCTTGTGCTGATTTCCTATCTCATCCTATGACCTAGAGTGCCTTAACCTTCTGGGAACACAGCCCAGTAGGTCTCAGCCTTATTTTACACAGCAGGAGCTGTGTGGCTCTGGTTGGGGTGGCCATCATCTACATTAGGTATTTCTCCTAATGCTATCCCTCCCCTAACCCCCAAGTCCCTGACAAGCCCCAGTGTGTGATGTTACCCTCCCTGTGTCCATGTGTTCTCATTGTTCAATTCCCACTTATGAGTGAGAACCTGTGGTGTTTGGTTTTCTGTTCCTGTGTTAGTTTGCTGAGAATGATGGTTTCCAGTTTCATTCCACTCCAGATGGGGTGGCTCTGGTTCACATGCCTCTGACAATGTCATATATGGAGTCAGTACAGCTTCAGGATTAAGAAGCTAGACTCCAGAGTCAGACAGACATGGCTGATATCAAATCTTGCTTCCACTGACCTTGCCCAACTCACTTGACAATTTTGCGCCACAATTTTCTTGTTAGTAAAATGGAATAATGATTTGCCCTTTATCATAGCGTCGATTTGAGGAATTAGGAAATGCTTGTAAGACGTTGGTAAGTATTCATTAGTGTGTGTCAACAAATGATGTCTATTAGTGCTATTGTTATTAACAAGATATTCTGGCTGTGGACTCCATGTAGTTCCAGAACATTTGGTCACAGACTGAACATATCCAAAACTATAGTCTGTTAAAGCCTAGAACTGGGTTAGAGATTGCATTTTCCAAAGAATTTAAACATTGCAGGTTGTACTTTCCAAAGATGACTGCTACAATAGTTCCTATCCCACATGCTATGTGATAATGTGACCTTGCCACTCCTCCCATGAAGAGGTGGGGTTTATGTTTTCTCCCCTTTGAAACTGGGTAGGCTTGTGACTGCTTCAACCAATAGAGTATGGTAGGAGTGACACTATGCGACTTCAGAGACCAGGTCCAAAAATGCTTTAACTTGTTGTACTGAAATACTCCTTCTGGGAGTCCTATCCGATTCCTCTGGGGCTGCCATGCTATGAAGAAACCAACCCACACAGAGAAGCCACAGATGGGTGCTCTGCTTAGCAGTCTTAAACTTTGAGCCTTTCCTTCTCAAACACCAGTTATGAGTAAGTCTTCAGATAATTCCAGCTCCAGAAATTGATGATTAGTCTCCTCATCTGAGACCCCAGACCTCATGGCAGAGAGAAGCCAGCCCTAATGTCTCCTTTCCAATTCCCCATCAATACTGGAACATAATAAAATGCTTCTTTGAAGCCACTAAACTTTCAGGTAATTAGTTATATAGCAAAGATAACCGGGATAGAAATTCTCCCTGGTCTGGCCAGTTCTCCCATCTATGGATTTTCCAACTTTTCTCAATCAAGTAATTAGCATTTACCATGGCCTTTTAATGCAAGTCACTGTGCTAGAACAGGGATAAGCCAACATAGTTAAACAGAAATATACACAAGGATAAAGAATACTTAGGAATCCTATAGTAAGGACTGTGTAGCATCGAGTAATGCAGGCATGACCATGGTGTAAATTTAAAAGAGGCTGAGACAATCTGGGAAGGCTTAATGGTAAAGAGGCTTGCATAGGGCCTTGGATAGGTGGTACTTGGATAAATAGAAAAGGGAGAAAATGAATTCCTGACAAAGTATGAGCAAATGTTTTGGAAAAAAAGAATTTGGGCATTGCATCTTATAATTAATCTGTTAAAGTCATATTTGGCTTGCAAAATAGTATTTACAAGAAAGAATGCTTTTAGATATGTTTCTAATTCTAAGAGAATTTACTTAGTACTTTATAGAGGTTGAGTTATGTCAGTGGTATCTTAAATTGTACTAATTTCCACAGGATTGATCAGCAAACTTTGCCTCCTATGTAAACATAATTTACAACTTTATTAGAAAACACAGAATTTTCTTTTTGTTTTTCTTTTTTTTTTCTTTTTAAATGGAGTCTCACGCCATCGCCCAGGCTGGAGTGCAGTGGTGCGATCTCAGCTCACTGCAAGTTCCTCCTCCTGGGTTCACACCATTTTCCTGCCTCAGCCTCCCGAGCAGCTGGGACCACACTTTTTTTGTATTATTATACTTTAAGTTCTGGTGTATATGTGCAGAACGTGCAGATTTGTTACATAGGTATACACGTGCTATGGTGATTTGCTGCACCCATCAACCCATCATCTACATTAGGTATTTCTCCTAATGCTATCCCTCCCCTAACCCCCAAGTCCCTGACAAGCCCCAGTGTGTGATGTTACCCTCCCTGTGTCCATGTGTTCTCATTGTTCAATTCCCACTTATGAGTGAGAACCTGTGGTGTTTGGTTTTCTGTTCCTGTGTTAGTTTGCTGAGAATGATGGTTTCCAGTTTCATCCATGTCCCTGCAAAGGACATGAACTCGTCCTTTTTTATGGCTGCATAGTATTCCATGGTGTATATGTGCCATGTTTTCTTTTTTTTTTTTTTTTTTTTTTTTTGAGACGGAGTCTCGCTCTGTCGCCCAGCCTGGAGTGCAGTGGCTGGATCTCAGCTCACTGCAAGCTCCGCCTCCCGGGTTTATGCCGTTCTCCTGCCTCAGCCTCCCAAGTAGCTGGGACTACAGGTGCCCGCCACCTTGCCTGGCTAGTTTTTTGTATTTTTTAGTAGAGACGGGGTTTCACGTGCCATGTTTTCTTTATGCAGTCTATCATTGATGGGCATTTGAGTTGGTTCCATGTCTTTGCTATTGTGAACAGTGCTGCAATAAAAATATGTGTGCATGTGTCTTTATAGTAGAATGATTTATAATCCTTTGGGTATGTACCCCATAATGGGATTGCTGTGTCAAATGGTAATTCTGGTTCTAGATCCTTGAGGAATTGCCACACTGTCTTCCACAATGGTTGAACTAATTTACACTCCCACCAACAGTGTAAAAGCGTTTCTATTTATCCACATCCTCTCCAGCATCTGCTGTTTCCTGACATTTAATGATCACCATTCTAACTGGCATGAGATGGTATCTCATTACGGTTTTGATTTGCATTTCTCAAATGACCGTGATGATGAGGTTTTTTTTCACATGTTTGTCGGCTGCATAAATATCTTCTTTTGAAAAGTGTCTGCTCATATCCTTTGCCCACTTTTTGATGGGGTTGTTATTTTCTTGTAAATTTATTTAAGTTCTTTGTAGATTCTGGATATTAGCCCTTTGTCAGATGGATAGATTGCAAAAATTTTCTCCTATTCTGTGGGTTACCTGTTCACTCTGATGATAGTTTATTTTGTTGTGCAGAAGCTCTTTAGTTTAATTAGATCCCATTTATCAATTATGGCTTTTGTTGCCATTGATTTTGGTGTTTTAGTCTTGAAGTCTTTGCCCATGCCTATGTCCTGAATGGTATTGCTTATGTTTTCTTCTAGGGCTTTTATGGTTTTAGGTCTTAGGTTTATGTCTTTAATCCATCTTGAGTTAAATTTTTGTATAAGGTGTGAGAAAGGGGTTCAGTTTCAGTTTTCTTCATACGGCTAGCCAGTTTTCCCAACACCATTTATGAAATAGGGAATCCTTTCCCCATTGCTTGTTTTTGTCAGGTTTTTCAAAGATCAGATGGTTGTAGATGTGTGGTGTTATTTCTGAGGCCTCTGTTCTAGAACACACAGAATTTTCAACTAATTCCAACAAATATAATGTCTTATAATAGACATTCATCATCTCAAAGTTACACATCAGTAGTCTTTAGAACTGTTAAATCACAAAATTCATGAGAAAACTCTTTGCCCCTTTTAGGAAATATATTTAGATAAATATCCAAATTTTAATGACAAGATGTAGCATAGATATAGCTATAACTTACATTTTATAAGTAACATATAAATATTCACAAAACACCTTCCTTTTAAAAAAACAAAAACAAAAAGTAATGGCTAAACCAAGCTTTTGAGTTCTGAAGGTCCCGTGACAACTTTTCAGTAAATACCATAGAAATGTGTTGACTTGCTTTTTTTTTTTTTTTAAGGTGGAGTTTTGCTCTTGTCACCCAGGCTGCAGTGCAATGGCACAATCTTGGCTCACTGCAATCTCTGCCTCCTGGGGTCAAGTGATTCTCCTGCCTCAGTCTCCCGAGTAGCTGTGACTATGGGTGTATACCACTACGCCTGGATAATTTTTTTGTATTTTTGGTAGAGACGGGGTTTCACCATTTTGGCCAGCCTGGTCTTGAACTCCTGACCTGTGGTGATCCGCCCACCTCAGCCTCCCAAAGTGGTGGGATTACAGTTGTGTGCCACCACGCCTGGCCTGGGCTTGCCTTTTAACTATAATTTAAAATTTTCTGCAATCTGTTTGAACATAATTAGTAGCTGGAGTGTATTACTTCTTAAATAGTGAATTCTGCTGAATAGCTCAATTTCCCGCTTTTGCTTACATTGGGGCATCCTATCTCCCTTTAAGTCCTCCCTTTTGACTTTAGTCCTTCTCTTTGGATAGCATGGAATAAGTACTCTGTCTCCTGTGTGACAAGCATTCAATTGCTTGAGGGCAGCACCTATACCACCTCTGTGCCTCCTCTTTTGGTTAACAATTCCATGTCTTCTCATATGACCATCTTTCCAGACCTTCTTTATCTTGATTGCTATCTTTTAAATTGTTTCCAGAATGTCATTCTTAAAATGTTGCCTAGAACAAATGAATGCTCTAGCTGTTGATAATTGCCTTGATCATCAGATAGTAAATATTTAGCTTGATCTAAGTCTAACCATTGGGAAGTGATTCCTTTTTATGTTTTTTTTTTAAATTTTGGAAAAAGTGTTTTATGACAATTAATTTGGTGACATGAAAATGTGCATCAGCTTGGATTCTGTGAGAATATCCCAAAATATATTGGAAATCCATAATCTCTGTATCCAAAGGAATCTTTGAAACTTTGGCATCATCCTAGATATTAGGTAGATTTTCGTGGTAGGATTTTTGGCTGAAATGAGTCACTTACCTCCTCCTTAATCTAGAACTTTCTTTTTCAAGTAATCTAGAGTCTCTATTATGTGTGTGTGATATATGTTATACCTGGATCTGCCAATAGACAGACAGGCCAAGATAGGCCTGCAGTATTATCTTTGGTTATTCTGATGCCATAGCCACTAGCCCCATATGGCCATTTAAGTTTGAAGTTAAAAAAAATTAAATAAGATTCAAGTAAAAATTTAGTTCCTCCATTGCACCAGCCACATTTAAGTGCTCAGCAGTCACATGTGGCTAGTGACTGTTATATTGGTCAGGACAGATATAGATCATTTCCTTCATTGCTGAAAATCCCATTCCTGCCACCTAGATAAAAATGTAGAAAATGTGAAAATTTCTGAATATTTAAAATGGAAAATAATATGATAAAAATGGATATTGGCATAGGCATAGGCATTAAAAGCATTAACTATTTTATTATTTTGTGTAATGCCTAGTTCAATGTTTTACAAGGAAAGCCTATTGAATAAGAATTTAGGCTTTGTAGACAGGCTACCTGAGTTCAGGTTCTACCTTCACCATTTTCGGTGTGATCTTAACCTAGGCTTTGTTTCCTTAACTGTAAAATAGTTTTAGTGAATTTCTTAAGATGATCATTAAGCTCAAATGAAATAATGCTTGTAAAAGTATTTAGCACAATGTCTGACACATGTAAGTTGTTAATATAAACATGAAGCATCATTGCAATTATTTAGAGAAATGTAATTATTAGCTCCAAAGTACTAATTGCAGAATGTGTGCATAAACTCCAACACAATATAACACTTTATTAAATAAATTAGACTTGTTAAAAAGCAAGCAGAAAGCACCTTTATTCTTTTCCATTCCTATCACTTTAAACCCATTCTGCTGAATTCTTCTTCCCTTCCATTAGGTGAAATTTCGGGCAGACTCCAGAGTTTTTCATGTATAGTCAGTCTCATTTCCAAGTAATAAAACAAGGGTATGTGTGGCTTGGATAAATAGCAAAGGAATAAGAAAGAATCCTTGTAAAATATACAAGCTTTAAAATATAGTTCAATATGCATGCTGTCAAATCTCATCTCATTCATCCGATCGCAGTTCTGGCTAAAACTCTGCAATGGAAAGGTGGGCTTGGTGGCCTCTTTCATTCTTCTTCCTAGTTTTTGTGCTCCTTCCCCATTCCCTGGGATCGGAGAGGGAAAAGATAGATGGGAAAAATTCAGACATTGAAAAGGTTTTCTCTAGCTCTCTTGGCTCTCCACCTCTGCCAAGGGAGATATGCTACAACTGGTTCATGGTGAGATTTTATGAGTTATTAGAAGAACCCACAGCTGTGGGTTTTCTCGCTGCAGGTCCCTGACACAGGTGATGCCTCCTACAATTGGCCATTCACAGTTTCTTTCTCAGCCTCTCACTTCCAGTGGCCCATGCTCCTCAGATTTTTTTTTTTTTTTTTTTTTTTTTTAATTTTAGATAGAGTCTCACTCTGTCACCCAGGTTGGAGTGCAGTGGCACGATCTTGGCTCACTGCAGTCTCTGCCTCCTGGGTTCAAGCAATTCTCCTGCCTCAGCCTCCCAGGTAGCTGGGATTATAGGCATGCACCACCATGCCTGGCTAATTTTTGTGTTTTGGGTAGAAATGGGGTTTCACCATGTTGGTCAGGCTGCTCTCAAACTCCTGACTTCAAGTGATCCTCCCCCTTTGGCCTCCCAAAGTGATGAGATTGCAGGTGTGAGCCACTGCACCCAGCCTGCTCCTCAGATTCTCTCTTGGTGTCACTTCATCCTTCAAGGTGGGCCTCTTATTCAGGGTCCCTACCAATATGATTAAAGGTCAGCTCCCTTCTATGGAATCCATACTTGGTTCTCAGAATGCAATTTTTTCTCCACCCATTGGTGAGAGTACAATTAACTTCCATTGTAGCCCTCCTTTTCTCACTCAGTTCTCAAGGGTGTTGAATCAGGCTCTCATATTTACATTGTTCAGGTTTAGTCAGATACCGCAGCCTGTGCCACCTAACTTCCAGTAGACACAAGTGTAGTGCTCCGGGTGGGTTTCTGAAGCCTTCCTCATTTGGTTTGGTTGGTAGGGGAGCAGAAGCACTTCCTTCTCCTACACTATTGTGTGTGGAGGGAATGCATAAACCACTGACAAGTCTCCAAGAACATCTTCACCACTCATGTTCTTAGGGGTGATGAACCAAAACTCCATCTTTGTGTGTGTCAGGGGCCCATATATCAAGATGTACAGGGTCTTAGTACAGGTTTGGGCATAATTATACTCAGTGTTTGGGCCTCTGCTAAAATTCTAAGACAATAAGAATACCAGTTTAATGGTCTATTACAGTTGTTTTCATGAAGCTTGTAAGATTGGTATGTAAGTGGACAAAGTGGGAAATAGTTTTCAGGGCTCCAGGGATCATCACTTTGTGCTCAGAGTACAACTGTCTACTAGTGATTTGGTGCATTTAGACAAGGAACAGGAGCAAAGGGCCTATTTCAAGAGGGCCATAGACACTGCCTTGTGATAAGTGAATGGCTAGAGGGTTTCTTGGTAAACTGAAGTCCTTTTCACATTTTTAGCTTTTTCTGTGGCAACCTCTCTTTTACAGAAGCTACTCATGAACTCTGGCTTTTCATTTTCAGGGTTGGGCTGGACATTCATTTTTTTTTTTTTTTCTGAAACAGAGTCTCGCTCCGTCACCCAGGCTGGAGTGCAGTGGTGTGATCTCCGCTCACTGCAAACTCTGTCTCCCGGGTTCTAGCGATTCTCCTGCCTCAGCCACCAGAGTAGTTGGGACTACAGTTGCATGCTACCACGCCTAGGTAATTCTTGTAATTTTAATAGAGACAGAGTTTTGCCATGTTGGCCAGGTTCGTCTCGAACTCCTGACCTCAAGTGATCCACCTGCCTTGGTCTCCCAGACTACTACGATTACAGGTGTGACCTACCATGCCCGGCCTTGGACATTCATTTCTGATTCACTGATCACACTGTGTATTAAAAGAAATGTTGGTCCAGTGACAAAGAAAAATGACCTATTCTATTCCTCGCCATCACATAGCTGTTTGGAGTAAAGTGTTCCAAAGTAATGCTTTACTCTTCACTGTCTGTGAGAGTGATGCCAGACCCCACTGTCCTTGATTAACCGTTTCTCATTTCTTAGAGATACAGAGTTAGGTGACCTTTCAAATTAATGACATTCTGTTCACACATAAAATTACCACCCAGTTCTTGATCTGCTTTCTTTTTTTTTTTTTTTTTTGAGACGGAGTCTCGCTCTGTCACCCAGGCTGGAGTGCAGTGGCCGGATCTCAGCTCACTGCAAGCTCCGCCTCCCGGGTTCACGCCATTCTCCTGCCTCAGCCTCCCCAGTAGCTGGGACTACAGGCGCCCGCCACCTCGCCCGGCTAGTTTTTTTTTTGTATTTTTTAGTAGAGATGGGGTTTCACCGGGTTAGCCAGGATGGTCTCGATCTCCTGACCTTGTGATCCGCCCGTCTCGGCCTCCCAAAGTGCTGGGATTACAGGCTTGAGCCACCGCGCCTGGCCCGATCTGCTTTCTTAATGCCCTTCTGACTAGCTAGAAACACTTAGAATTGGGCATTAAGATTGAAGAATTTAATTATAATGATTTGAAAAACATGTAAAGAGAGATGGTAATTCTTTTTCTAGGTAGGAAGCCTGTTGGAAATGATGATGGTAAGCATACTGGTGATGAGAAAACAAGCCCAGAACATCCCTAGAAGCATATGGGAACATTTGGTATCTCCCGCAACCCTCTGCTTCAAATAAACAACTAGCTTTTCTTGGACCTATGGATAAGACTGTTTTTAGGAATGAACTGGGGACCAGCTATCTGAATAAGTGATTTAATGATGTTACCCTGTTGTTGTACATTCCCCGTCTGTTGACTCATGCCAAAGACGCCACTAATACAGCTTTATTCTTTTGGTTCTTATTAAAATACAAAGTTCTCAGGATCTCAATTTCCTTACCTTTTAGCTTGATCATTTTAGAATAATCTATAAAAGTGGCTTTAGTTCTGAAGTGTACATTTTTTTTAAAGCATTCCTGGAATTATTTCAGGCTGTAATCAGTTAAAATGATCATTTAGTATATGTTTGTTATTGAATGAATGCATTTACATCTTACTGCAAATAAATTCTAGGTTCATACTTAAAATCAGGCTTTACTATAGAGAAAGAGTCTATAAAAGATCTAATTCTTCTCCAGGAATCCAATAAATATATCTTGACAGATTATTTTGGATAAGACACCATTTCAGTACTAGGTTGCTTAGTAGTAATACAAGTTGCAGGTGGTGTCTGCAATTTGGAGACTAAGAACAAAAAAGACAAGCTTAGGCCAGCGCAGTAGTTCACGCCTGCAATCCCAGCACTTTGGGAGGCTGAAGTGAGTGGATCACTTGAGGTCAGGAGTTCTAGACTACCCTGGCCAACATGGTGAAACCCCGTCTCTACTAAAAATACAAAAATTAGCTGTACATGGTTGTGCATACCTGTAATCTCAGCTCCTGGGGATGCTGAGGCAGGAGAATTGCTGGAACTTGGGAGGCGGAGGTTGCAGTGATTCGAGATCATGCCACTGTACTCCAGCCTAGGTGACACAGTGAGACGCCATTGCAAAAAAAAAAAAAAAAAAAAAAAAAGACAAGCTTTACCCACTTCATAGTTTTTCTCGAACTCCTGACCTCAGGTGATTCACCTGCCTTGGCCTCCCAGAGTGCTGGGATTACAGGCATGAGCCACCGCGCCCGGCCAAATAAATATGTGTGTTAATTAGCCTTGATATATATTAGCCTTATTTCTCTTTGATTATATTTAATACTTAAATCATCTATATTTGGTTGCATAATGTAGCCTGAATTAAAGGAAAGAGGAAATATGAAAAAAATAGCATCTATTTAGGGTTTAATATAGTGCTAATCACCTCATATAGACATGTTCATTTAATTGTCATAGTAACTCTATCAAATAGATACTATTATTACACCTTTTATAGATAACAAAACAGAGGCTCAAAGAAGTAATGTAACCTGCCCAAAGTTACATACCTAGAGCCAGTATTATGGGATTAGATGGTCTAACTCTAGAACCAATAGCTTAACTGTTACTCTAGAGGAAAAATCATTCATTGGATGTGTATCATATGAGCTGCATATGTTACCTAACTCACACAGAGATTCATTTCTTTTCAAGAAACTGCAGGTGATATTCACAGTTTCAAGAATAGTTTAGATAAATTTTGAATGACAGAGTTCCATTTCGCTTCTGAGCAAGGTAATCTTTTAATTTTCGAAGGCCTTTTCGGAAAGCAGTTCCCAGAGATGATCCTGCAGTGGCCCTGGTAAGATTAACCTGTGTTCAGGTCTTGGTTCTGTTACTCAAATGTATACAAATTTGGGCAGCATTCTATTTTATTCCTTTATCTATAAAATGGGACCAATGCAAGGAGGTGTGGTGATTAACAGAGTTAATATGTATACTCAGTGGCCTATAAAAGCCTGGTGCAAATAAGTAGTTTCAATAGTAGTATAGAGATAATCAAGAGACACCACTGTCATATTTTCACTTCTTAGTACAATGACACATGTAGTTTGTAATATATGGACTACCTTAGACAGGATTATCAGATCCTTGACCAAATAAGATGCTTGATAAAAGTTTAAAAATGAATTAAAAGATTGATCAAAGACCATGGACAGTCTGTTTCTAGAGAAGACTAAGATCTAATCCTTCTCCAGCAATCCGATAAATATATCTTGACAGATTATTTTTCGTAAGACACCATTTCAGTACTAGGTTGCTTAGTAGTAATGCAGAGATGGCCTCTGCATCTTTGCAGAACTAGCTCAGAAAATGTCTTTCCAGAGCTGAGATTTCAAGGTTTCCATCTCAAAAGCCTACTTCATTCTGGATTGTGCTCAGCCATCATTCTTTCCAGTTCACCCTCAGCTCCAAAAGCTCACAGCAGCATTATTTCACAGTGGGCTTTCCATTGTGTGCCGACTGCACTTGATCCTGGAGAAGAGCACTGTCCAGGACTTTTCCTAGTGTCCTAGCAATATGGGTCATCAAAACCAGGTCTGATTTTCCAAAGTCAGTATTTAGGAATACTGTCTGCTCTTGTTCACTTCAAAAATCCACCAGGTAACTCTAATGGTTGAAATTATTCTGTTTTCCTAGTAAGGAACCCTTTTTGAGATTGGATATTTTGCAGATGGTGTCTAAGGGAAACTCAACTAAGCTCCATAGCTGCTATGATTGTGAATAGTTATGAGACTATTGACATGAATCAGTGATACATTCCCACAACCCTCCACTCCTTTATGGTTGAATTTCAGTGGGTGCCTGGGAGGCTCTTCTGCCTTAAGAGATCCTGTGTCAGAGCCCTAGGATTTCTCATCAGTCAAAACACCTTCAAAGTTTGAACTAAATTCAAAAAAATTAAATGCTGCTTACTGGAACTATAATTGATTATCATGTGTCTTCTCTGCAGTGATTCTTGACAGCTTTGAAGGACTTTATGTCATTACCTTCTGAGGCTTTGCAAACCAAATATATCATTTGTACAGAGCAATGCCAGGGTTTGGTAGCCTTAAACATTCAGAAGCAACTAACTGATACTAGACTCTTGACTTCTAGTACATAATGGATCATTATGCAATCTACAATGAAGCCCAGAGTGCAAAATATACATTTGAGCTTTTAAGATGAAAATTAGGCACACAGGTTTTCTAGAGAGAAAAGTATTTAGGATCTACTTATTGGCATCTCAGAGATGAATCCATCTGTTTGCTGAGTGCATTGAACTCCACTGTGGTGCCTTGGCATTTGCTTCACATGTTTCTTCTGATGTGCAAACCAAGCAGTAATAGCACAATATTGATCTCCATCTTTTTTATACACCTAGGAGTGAACTCTTCCATTCATTTACCATTTTTGCAAGCCTGCAATTATGCTTTGACATTTGGTAAAGTAAACGCTGCAGCAGAAATTATATGTTAATGGTTTCCCATGATTTAAATAATTAATATTCTATGTTTTCTATGCTTGAATGAGATTATATGAGAATATTCTATTTCTTTTAAAAATCTTCGTGTAATAGTGAAAATTTCTTTTTGTTATTGGCTAAGTCAGTTAATGTCTCATATATTTGACAAAGCCTAATTCTAAGAGTGGTGGAAGCTTTGACACCTCTCCTTTATTTCCAACAGAGGCAATATTACATAGTAATTAAGAATGTGAACTCCATATTGGAGTTTGAATATTGGCTTTACCACTTAATAATGATGTGACCTCATTAACAAAATGGGAAAAATGATAATACTGACTTCCCGGAGTTCATTTGCTCTATAAACACTTGTTGAATGCCTTCTATGTGCCTGTGTCAGAAAATTTGCTAACCACCCAGAATACAAAAGTGAACAACACCACGTAGTCACTGCCTTTCTGGGATTTGCAGTCTTACATGGGAATGTTGTCTCCTGATTACCAGTTCACTTGGCTTTATTCTAAATTTAGTACTGAATTTACATTTGTTGAATTATTTAGTCTCTGATAATCGATAACAAATTCGAATAAATGAATATGAATATACTAATTTATTTATACAATGGGTTGGGAAATTTATAATGTATACATATTAAATTTTAAAGGACACAAAATTCAAAGCATTATGTGGGCCATTAAATAAAAACAAACCGCCGGGCGTGGTGGCTCACGCCTGTAATCCCAGCACTTTGGGAGGCCGAGGCGGGCGGATCACAAGGTCAGGAGATCGAGACCACGGTGAAACCCCGTCTCTACTAAAAATACAAAAAATTAGCCGGGCGCGGTTGTGGGCGCCTGTAGTCCCAGCTACTCGGGAGGCTGAGGCAGGAGAATGGCGTGAACCCGGGAGGCGGAGCTTGCAGTGAGCCGAGATCGCGCCAGTGCACTCCAGCCTGGGCAACAGAGCGAGACTCCGTCTCAAAAAAAAAAATAAAAATAAAAAAAAAAATAAATAAATAAAAATAAAAAATAAAAACAAACCAGTAAGCAAACAAAGGACAGAAAAAGAAATGAATGTCATAGGCAGGAGAGTAGATAAAATGTAAGAGAGACTTGTATGGGGTATTATGAGTGAGATGAATTTTCAATTTAATGTACAGAAAAATTATGAAGAAAGCATTCAAAAGAGTTGAGGTTTACATGATCATGGCAAAATGAAAAGCAAATATTCTTCTGACCTTAAGAGGGTGAAATTAAAAGAAAACTTCAGTAGTCAAGAACAGAGAGAGTCTAAAAGTAAATCTTTTTAAGCAACGCATTTGAAAACAAAGGAATGGAAATATGTGTTTGACGAAGGAAAAAATTATAATAAAGTAAGCATTCCACAAAATCAGTTGCTTCATAAATTTGAAGTTAAAGAATATTAATCATTTAAAAAAATTTTATACAGGTCTTTATGCCATCAAAACTCTTCCCCTTTCTCCCAGTCTGGTCTCTATCAAATAAGCTGAATGATATAAAGATGGTCCCCTGAGTTCTTCAGACTTTGTACCATTTTATTATGTATATATAAAATTATTTTTAAAAATAATTAAAAAAATCAAATAATAGGCCTCAAAGGAACTTACTTTAAAAATAATTCTGGGCGAGCGACACAGAAGACCGGTGATTTCTGCATTTTCAACTGAGGTACTGGGTTCATCTCACTGGGGAGTGCTGGACGATCGGTGCTGGTCAGCTGCTGCAGCCCGACCAGCGAGAGCTGAAGCAGGACGAGGCATTGCCTCACCTGGGAAGCGCAAGGGGGAAGGGAATCCCTTTTCCTAGCCAGGGGAACTGAGACACACAACACCTGGAAAATCGGGTAACTCCCACCCCAATACTGCGCTTTAAGCAAACAGGCACACCAGGAGATCATATCCCACACCTGGCCGGGAGGGTCCCACGCCCACGGAACCTCCCTCATTGCTAGCACAGCAGTCTGTGATCTACCGGCAAGGCAGCAGCGAGGCTGGGGGAGGGGCGCCCGCCATTGCTGAGGCTTAAGTAGGTAAACAAAGCTGCTGGGAAGCTCGAACTGGGTGGAGCTCATAGCAGCTCAAGGAAACCTGCCTGTCTCTGTAGACTCCACCTCTGGGGACAGGGCAATAACAAACACAGCCGAAACCTCTGCAGATGCAAACGACTCTGTCTGACAGCTTTGAAGAGAGCAGTTGATCTCCCAACACGGAGGTTGAGATCTGAGAAGGGACAGACTCCCTGCTCAAGTGGGTCCCTGACCCCTGAGTAGCCTAACTGGGAGACATCCCCCACTAGGGGCAGTCTGACACCCCACACCTCACAGGGTGGAGTACACCCCTGAGAGGAAGCTTCCAAAGCAAGAATCAGACAGGTACACTCGCTGTTCAGAAATATTCTATCTTCTGTAGCCTCTGCTGCTGATACCCAGGCAAACAGGGTCTGGAGTGGACCTCAAGCAATCTCCAACAGACCTACAGCTGAGGGTCCTAACTGTTAGAAGGAAAACTATCAAACAGGAAGGACACCTACACCAAAACTGCATCAGTACGTCACCATCATCAAAGAACCAGAGGCAGATAAAACCACAAAGATGGGGAAAAAGCAGGGCAGAAAAGCTGGAAATTCAAAAAATAAGAGCGCATCTCCCCCGGCAAAGGAGCGCAGCTCATCGCCAGCAACGGATCAAAGCTGGACGGAGAATGACTTTGATGAGATGAGAGAAGAAGGCTTCAGTCCATCAAATTTCTCAGAGCTAAAGGAGGAATTACGTACCCAGTGCAAAGAAACTAAAAATCTTGAAAAAAAAGTGGAAGAATTGATGGCTAGAGTAATTAATGCAGAGAAGGTCATAAATGAAATGAAAGAGATGAAAACCATGACACGAGAAATACGTGACAAATGCACAAGCTTCAGTAACCGACTCGATCAACTGGAAGAAAGAGTATCTGCGATTGAGGATCAAATGAATGAAATGAAGCGAGAAGAGAAACCAAAAGAAAAAAGAAGAAAAAGAAATGAACAAAGCCTGCAAGAAGTATGGGATTATGTAAAAAGATCAAATCTACGTCTGATTGGGGTGCCTGAAAGTGAGGGGGAAAATGGAACCAAGTTGGAAAACACTCTTCAGGATATCATCCAGGAGAACTTCCCCAACCTAGTAGGGCAGGCCAACATTCAAATCCAGGAAATACAGAGAACGCCACAAAGATACTCCTCGAGAAGAGCAACTCCAAGACACATAATTGCCAGATTCACCAAAGTTGAAATGAAGGAAAAAATCTTAAGGGCAGCCAGAGAGAAAGGTCGGGTTACCCACAAAGGGAAGCCCATCAGACTAACAGCAGATCTCTCGACAGAAACTCTCCAAGCCAGAAGAGAGTGGGGGCCAATATTCAACATTCTTAAAGAAAAGAATTTTAAACCCAGAATTTCATATCCAGCCAAACTAAGTTTCATAAGTGAAGGAGAAATAAAATCCTTTACAGATAAGCAAATGCTTAGAGATTTTGTCACCACTAGGCCTGCCTTACAAGAGACCCTGAAGGAAGCACTAAACATGGAAAGGAACAACCGGTACCAGCCATTGCAAAAACATGCCAAAATGTAAAGACCATCGAGGCTAGGAAGAAACTGCATCAACTAACGAGCAAAATAACCAGTTAATATCATAATGGCAGGATCAAGTTCACATATAACAATCTTAACCTTAAATGTAAATGGACTAAATGCTCCAATTAAAAGACACAGACTGGCAAACTGGATAAAGAGTCAAGACCCATCAGTCTGCTGTATTCAGGAGACCCATCTCACACGCAGAGACATACATAGGCTCAAAATAAAGGGATGGAGGAAGATTTACCAAGCCAATGGAGAACAAAAAAAAAGCGGGGGTTGCAATACTAGTCTCTGATAAAACAGACTTTAAACCATCAAAGATCAAAAGAGACAAAGAAGGCCATTACATAATGGTAAAGGGATCAATTCACCAGGAAGAGCTAACTATCCTAAATATATATGCACCCAATACAGGAGCACCAAGATTCATAAAGCAAGTCCTTAGAGACTTACAAAGAGACTTAGACTCCCGTACAATAATAATGGGAGACTTCAACACTCCACTGTCAACATTAGACAGATCAACGAGACAGAAAGTTAACAAGGATATCCAGGAATTGAACTCATCTCTGCAGCAAGCAGACCTAATAGACATCTATAGAACTCTCCACCCCAAATCAACAGAATATACATTCTTCTCAGCACCACATCGTACTTACTCCAAAATCGACCACGTAATTGGAAGTAAAGCACTCCTCAGCAAATGTACAAGAACAGAAATTATAACAAACTGTCTCTCAGACCACAGTGCAATCAAACTAGAACTCAGGACTAAGAAACTCAATCAAAACCGCTCAACTACATGGAAACTGAACAACCTGCTCCTGAATGACTACTGGGTACATAACGAAATGAAGGCAGAAATAAAGATGTTCTTTGAAACCAATGAGAACAAAGATACAACATACCAGAATCTCTGGGACACATTTAAAGCAGTGTGTAGAGGGAAATTTATAGCACTAAATGCCCACAAGAGAAAGCAGGAAAGATCTAAAATTGACCCTCTAACATCACAATTAAAAGAACTAGAGAAGCAAGAGCAAACACATTCGAAAGCTAGCAGAAGGCTAGAAATAACTAAGATCAGAGCAGAACTGAAGGAGATAGAGACACAAAAAACTCTCCAAAAAATCAATGAATCCAGGAGTTGGTTTTTTGAAAAGATCAACAAAATTGACAGACCACTAGCAAGACTAATAAAGAAGAAAAGAGGCCGGGCGCGGTGGCTCAAGCCTGTAATCCCAGCACTTTGGGAGGCCGAGGCGGGCAGATCACAAGGTCAGGAGATCGAGACCACAGTGAAACCCCGTCTCTACTAAAATACAAAAAATTAGCCGGGTGCGGTGGCGGGCGCCTGTAGTCCTAGCTACTCAGGAGGCTGAGGCAGGAGAATGGCGTGAACCCAGGAGGCGGAGCTTGCAGTGAGTCAAGATCGCGCCACTGCACTCCAGCCTGGGCAACAGCGTGAGACTCCGTCTCAAAAAAAAAAAAAAAATAAAGAAAAGAGAGAAGAATCAAATCGACGCAATTAAAAATGATAAAGGGGATATCACCACCGACCCCACAGAAATACAAACTACCATCAGAGAATACTATAAACACCTCTATGCAAATAAACTGGAAAATCTAGAAGAAATGGATAATTTCCTGGACACTTACACTCTTCCAAGACTAAACCAGGAAGAAGTTGAATCCCTGAATAGACCAATAGCAGGCTCTGAAATTGAGGCAATAATTAATAGCCTACCAACCAAAAAAAGTCCAGGACCAGATGGATTCACAGCTGAATTCTACCAGAGGTACAAGGAGGAGTTGGTACCATTCCTTCTGAAACTATTCCAATCAATAGAAAAAGAGGGAATCCTCCCTAACTCATTTTATGAGGCCAACATCATCCTGATACCAAAGCCTGGCAGAGACACAACAAAAAAAGAGAATTTTAGACCAATATCCCTGATGAACATCGATGCAAAAATCCTCAATAAAATACTGGCAAACCGGATTCAGCAACACATCAAAAAGCTTATCCACCATAATCAAGTGGGCTTCATCCCTGGGACGCAAGGCTGGTTCAACATTCGCAAATCAATAAACATAATCCAGCATATAAACAGAACCAAAGACAAGAACCACATGATTATCTCAATAGATGCAGAAAAGGCTTTTGACAAAATGCAACAGCCCTTCATGCTAAAAACGCTCAATAAATTCGGTATTGATGGAACGTACCTCAAAATAATAAGAGCTATTTATGACAAACCCACAGCCAATATCATACTGAATGGGCAAAAACTGGAAAAATTCCCTTTGAAAACTGGCACAAGACAGGGATGCCCTCTCTCACCACTCCTATTCAACATAGTGTTGGAAGTTCTGGCTAGGGCAATCAGGCAAGAGAAAGAAATCAAGGGTATTCAGTTAGGAAAAGAAGAAGTCAAATAGTCCCTCTTTGCAGATGACATGATTGTAAATTTAGAAAACCCCATTGTCTCAGCCCAAAATCTCCTTAAGCTGATAAGCAACTTCAGCAAAGTCTTAGGATACAAAATTAATGTGCAAAAATCACAAGCATTCTTATACACCAGTAACAGACAAACAGAGAGCCAAATCAGGAATGAACTTCCATTCACAATTGCTTCAAAGAGAATCAAATACCTAGGAATCCAACTTACAAGGGATGTAAAGGACCTCTTCAAGGAGAACTACAAACCACTGCTCAGTGAAATCAAAGAGGACACAAACAAATGGAAGAACATACCATGCTCATGGATAGGAAGAATCAATATCGTGAAAATGGCCATACTGCCCAAGGTAATTTATAGATTCAATGCCATCCCCATCAAGCTACCAATGAGTTTCTTCACAGAATTGGAAAAAACTGCTTTAAAGTTCATATGGAACCAAAAAAGAGCCCGCAATCCTAAGTCAAAAGAATCCTAAGTCAAAAGCTGGAGGCATCATGCTACCTGACTTCAAACTATACTACAAGGCTACAGTAACCAAAACAGCATGGTACTGGTACCAAAACAGAGATATAGACCAATGGAACAGAACAGAGTCCTCAGAAATAATACCACACATCTACAGCCATCTGATCTTTGACAAACCTGAGAGAAACAAGAAATGGGGAAAGGATTCCCTATTTAATAAATGGTGCTGGGAAAATTGGCTAGCCATAAGTAGAAAGCTGAAACTGGATCCTTTCCTTACTCCTTATACGAAAATTAATTCAAGATGAATTAGAGACTTAAATGTTAGACCTAATACCATAAAAATCCTAGAGGAAAACCTAGGTAGTACCATTCAGGACATAGGCATGGGCAAAGACTTCATGTCTAAAACACCAAAAGCAATGGCAGCAAAAGCCAAAATTGACAAATGGGATCTCATTAAATTAAAGAGCTTCTGCACAGCAAAAGAAACTACCATCAGAGTGAACAGGCAACCTACAGAATGGGAGAAAATTTTTGCAATCTACTCATCTGACAAAGGGCTAATATCCAGAACCTACAAAGAACTCAAACAAATTTACAAGAAAAAAACAAACAACCCCATCAAAAAGTTGGCAAAGGATATGAACAGACATTTCTCAAAAGAAGACATTCATACAGCCAACAGACACATGAAAAAATGCTCATCATCACTGGCCATCAGAGAAATGCAAATCAAAACCACAATGAGATACCATCTCACACCAGTTAGAATGGCGATCATTAAAAAGTCAGGAAACAACAGGTGCTGGAGAGGATGTGGAGAAATAGGAACACTTTTACACTGTTGGTGGGATTGTAAACTAGTTCAACAATTATGGAAAACAGTATGGCGATTCCTCAAGGATCTAGAACTAGACGTACCATATGACCCAGCCATCCCATTACTGGGTATATACCCAAAGGATTATAAATTATGCTGCTATAAAGACACATGCACACGTATGTTTATTGCAGCACTATTCACAATAGCAAAGACTTGGAATCAACCCAAATGTCCATCAGTGACAGATTGGATTAAGAAAATGTGGCACATATACACCATGGAATACTATGCAGCCATCAAAAAGGATGAGTTTGCGTCCTTTGTAGGGACATGGATGCAGCTGGAAACCATCATTCTTAGCAAAGTATCACAAGAACAGAAAACCAAACACCGCATGTTCTCACTTATAGGTGGGAACTGAACAATGAGATCACTTGGACTCAGGAAGGGGAACATTACACACAGGGGCCTATCATGGGAGGGGGGAGGGGGGAGGGATTGCATTGGGAGTTATACCTGATGTAAATGATGAGTTGATGGGTGCAGCACACCAACATGGCACAAGTATACATATGTAACAAACCTGCACGTTATGCACATATACCCTACAACTTAAAGTATAATAATAATAAATTAATTAAAAATAATAATAATAATTCTGTTAATTGCATTATAAAGTAATTTTAAGTGAATCAAGGAACTTACTATTTAAAAATATTCCAAAGTGAATTGTACTGACAAGTTAAATTTTAAGTGAATAAATTTATGTTCTATATACCTAAGGGTTAGAGGAGTAAACCACTAAACTCTTTTGAACATTAATTGGAGAATGATGACTGTAAATTGCAAATACTGTATGTTATGTGTATTTGCAGCAATACATGTTGCAAATATGTTTGAGGAGTCTGTCTTTTCTAGAAGCACTCTACCTCTTTTGCTTCTGTGGAACTGTTCTGATTAGAAAGCCAAGCAGTTTCAAACCCTCAGGGACCTCAGGTTTCCTCCTCCACCACCTTCTCCTCTTGCCTTGCACAGACATGCAGGCCTCACTAATTAGACTGCTTTTGCAGAAAGAAAAGGCCGCGGCCTCCCAGATATCAATTACAAACCCTGGTTAGGACTGTGGCCTCTGCTGAACTCCATTAATTCTCCCAGCTGCTTAAGTATCATCAATCAAAAAAAAAAAAAAAAAAAAAAATCAAATTGTGACACTGAATTGTAAACAGTTTTTAGCTGGGAAGATGTGGGGATGGTGATATGATTGTTGGACAGTTGGTGTCATAGGATTATGCGTGCTATAAACATAATTAGATGTACAGAGTCCAAAATTGAGAGAAACAAGCTCAAAAACACTATTTGTTGATACTTTGAAAGTCTGGAGGGATGCTTGGTTATGTGTTGTTTTGGGCATTAAAATAGCTATGAAAGCACAAGTCCAGAGGATCTCAATCAACCTTTACTATTAGGCGAGGAAGATGGTAAGTTTGTGTGCTTCCCTAAAGTAATATATGAAAGGCTATAAAATGAGCCATATCCTGCTGGGTGAGCAGAAAGCTTTTGAAACTCCTTGATAACCTCTATGAAGAATTTTGTAACTAGCAGAGATTATGTAGAGAAAGCCTCCAGTGAAGATTAATTTCACGATGTTCTTGAATGGATTTTCAAAGTGATTTCATGCTGGTAAATGTACAAGTAAAAATTGTCTGTTTGAGTGCCATTTAAGCTACCTTAAATGAAATTACAAGCAGAAGCAGTGCACAAATTAGACATAAATACATATTTTGCAGCCATATGGCCTTCCTCCAAACTCTGATGAATAAATGAGAATACTTCAAGAAAGTGACATTTTGGGTAGGGGGTATGGAAAAGCTGTAAGAATTTTTTCTGTACTGGAAACAAATGCAGAGAGTCACCACAATAATCTACACATAGTAAAAATGCATACAATACTTTATAGATGGTGTTAGTTTCTCAATTTCAATCATACTTGGGTCTTCAAATTGCATTATAAAATGCAGTGAGCCATTTCAGAGAGACTCAATGGATAAGTAATCTTGAACAAACTGGGACATGATAAAAGTACAGGAAGTTTTTACCTTTGGCCCAATATTTAAAAGTATTAGGTATGGAATGAGGAAGGTTTCAGAAAGGAAATTGGGACTCTATTATTTTTGGCAACGGAGTTTGAATAATGTTTTAAAAAGCACCAACTCTTAGCCCTTTGCCCACAGTTCAAGGAGCTTCCCAATATGGTCCAACCTACTTCTCCAATTCTGTCTACCTGTATGAACCTTCTACCCTAAATGTGTCCTACTCTGTAGTGAAAGAAATTGTTTATCATCTGTCGTACATGCCCCATAATTCTCACCTCCATGTATTTGCTTACAGACAGTCCATTGTGTATCCCTTATATGCCCAACCTGCTTTTCAAGACCCAATTCAATGCACTTCCACCATACATTCTTGATACATCATCTCCAGCTATTTCTTGTCGTTTAGCATGTAGCTTCTACCTTGTTTTAATTGTTTGTGAGCATCTCTTACCTACCTGGACCAGTCTTCTTGAGGAGAGGTCTTTCTCTGATTGATATTCCCAGTCTTTATATTCACTATAACAACAATAATTACAAAAAACAGACTCTTAATAAATATTTACTAAATAAATACTTGAACTACAAATTAAAAGATTTGTTACAAAAAAAGATTTTGGGGAAAATGCAAATGTATCGTTAGTCCTAAATTAAAGTAATTATTTCTTGCTTTGTAACAAATTATGACAAAATTTAGCAGCTTAAAACAACACACATTTATTATCTTGCTGTTTCTGTGGATCAGGAATACTGGCCTGACTTAGCTGGATTCTCTGAGACAGAGTTCCTCACAAGGCTGGAATCAATCTATTGGTGAGAGCTGAGCTCTCATCTGAAGGCTTGAGTGCGAAAGGCTGTTAGACTGAGGGCCTGAATTCATTGCTGTCTATTGGCTAGAGACTGTCTCAGTTTCTTGACACATGGGCTTTTCCAAAATCACAGCTTTTTTCATCAAAGCATACAAGCTGAGAAAGCAATAGAGAGTCTGCTAATAAGACAGAAGTCATTGGCCAGGCACAGTGGCTCACACCTGTAATCCCAGCACTTGGAGAGGCCAAGGCAGGTGGATCATCTGAGGTCAGGAATTCGAGATCAGCATGACCAATATTGTGAAACCCCCATCTCTACTAAAAATATAATAATTAGGCCAGGCGTGGTGGCTCATGCCTGTAATCCCAGCACTTTGGGAGGCCAAGGCGGGTGGATCATGAGGTCAGGAGATCAAAACCATCCTGGCTAACATGGTGAAACCCTGTCTCTACTAAAAAATACAAAAAAAAAAAATTAGCCGGGCACGATGGCAGGCGCCTGCAGTCCCAGCTCCTCAGGAGGCTGAGACAGGAGAATTGCTTGAACCCAGGAGGCAGAGGTTGCAGTGAGCCTAGATTGCACCACTGCACTCCAGCCTAGGCGACAGAGCAAGACTCTGTCTCAAAATAAATAAATAAATTAAAAGACAGAAGTCACAATCATGTAACCTAATTATGGAAGCGACATCCCACCTTTGTCATATTCTGTTGGCTAGGAGTAAGTCATAGGTCCTACTCATATTCAAGTGGAGAGTATTACACAATGACGTAAATATGAGGACGTGGAGATCAGTGGGGGCTGCCTTAGAAGTTGCCTACCACTTACTCAAAGGTTTCTTGCATACCTTGCTTTTTAGGAGTTCTTTGTCCTTCCTTACACTATAACTTGCCTTGTGTCAAACTTCTGAGTTTATAAAGCATGTCAATTATTTGAGGCTTAGATCAAGTGCTAGATTCTAGTAAGGTCTTCTTTGATTGTACATGTTGAGGTTAATTTCTCCTTTGATTGTATATCCATAATACTTTGTAACCTTTTTCATGAATTAGATTTTATTTTGAATTCTTCAGGATAAATATGGTCAGTTTGCCTTTACCTGCCATAATTGCTTTCCTTATAGCAGGAGGAAAAGCATACAACATCAAGATTAGCACATTTCTTTCTTTTCTCTTTTTTTCTTTTCTTTTTCTTTTTTTTTTTTTTTTGAGACAGAGTCTCACTCTGTCACCCAGGCTGGAGTGCAGTGGCAGGATCTTGACTCACTCCAACCTCCACCTCCTGGGTTTAAGCAATTCTCGTGCCTCAATCTCCTGAGTGGCTGGGATTATAGGCATGCGCCACTATGCCCGGCTAATTTGTTGTATTTTCAGTAGAGATGGGGTTTCACCTTGTTGGCCAGGCTGGTCTCAAACTCCTGACCTCAAATGATCCACCCACCTTAGCCTCCTAAAGTGTTGGGATTATAGGCATGAGTCACCCCTCCTGGTCAGCAAGTTTATTTTCTGAAGTCTATGTCTCTTGACAATGAATAATACTGCAGCTTGAGTGAAAAGATAATAGATAATGGGTGATAAGTTTCAAAGAATCTACTAGAGCTGAACCAATATTGTCAATTATCTTATAACATTTAAGATTAAAAGAAATAACCCACAAGAGACATCTGGCACAGTGCCTGCGCACAATGGTATTTCATTCAAGGGTTGACACAGTTGTCATCTTATTTTTTAGGTTTTTTTTCCCTGCATCTCAACACCCTCTTTTTATATAAACTGTTTGAACATGCTGCTTGAGGACCGGGCACGGTGGCTCACACTTGTAATCCCAGCCCTTTGGGGGGCTGAGGTGGGTGGATCACCTGAGGTCATGAGTTCAAGACCAGCCTGACCAACATGGTGAAACCCTAGTCTCTACGAAAAATACAAAAATTAGCCAGGTGTGGTGGTGCATGCCTGTAATCCCAGCTACATAGGAGGCTGAGCGGGGAGAATCACTTGAACCCAGGAGGCGGAGGTTGCAGTGAGCCAAGATTGTGCCATTGCACTCCAGCCTGGGCAACAAGAGTGAAACTCCATCTAAAAAAAAATAAAATTCTGCTTAAACTATAATACCAGGATTTAAATCACTTATTTAATTGTTTAGTGTATTCAAACAATTATTGAGCATTTTCTAGTGCCATTATAGACACAGACATTAGAGATACAGCAAGAACAAAACTGAAAAAGTATCTTTTCTTCATTGGAGCTTGTATTAGGTTGGTACGGAGGTAACTGTAGTTCTTGCCTTGGAAAGTAATGGGAAAAACTGCAATTACTTTACACCAACCTAATATTTTAGTTAGGGGAGACAGATAATAAGCAAGTATGGCAGACAGTGATAAGTACTATAAAGAAAAATAAAGTGAGAAAGGGGATAAAATGATGAAGTAAGTACTATTAATATTTTGTACAGGATGTTGAACTGGTATTTGAGCATGAGCCTGAAGGAAGTGAGAGATTAAGCTATGTGAATATCTGATAGAAGAGGGTTCCAGAAAGAGAGAACAAATACAAAGGATTTACAGAGGGAGTGTGATTGTATTGGAGGAACAAGGAAACCAGCTGATGAGGAACCATTGAAGGTTCTCAGCAGGATAATATGGTCTGATAAATATTTCTAAAGGATCACTGCAGCTGTTGCATAATGAGTAGACTGTAGGAGGCAGGGATATAAGCGGAGAGACCAATAAGTAAGCTACTGCACTATTCCAGGTGAGAGGTGATCAAAGTTTGAAGTAGAACCAATAGAATTTGTTGATGGATTGGATATGGGCTATAAGAGAAAGATGATGTTACTGTTGTCTGAGATGGGAAAGACTTTGGGAGGAGCTGGTTCAGCAGGGGAAAGATCTGTAATTGAGTTCTGGATATGCTAAGTTTGAGATGCCTATTGAACATTGAAATGGAGATGTCAAGTGGGAGGTTAGCATTATAGAGTTCAGGAGAGAGGTTGTGTGCTGAAAATATAGATTTGAGAGTCATCAGTATGTGGATAGTACCTAAGAAATCAATAACTGAATGAAGACAGAGAAGAGAAGAGGTCCTGGGGCTGAGCTCTGCGGCTCCACCGTGATGAGAAGGCCTCTTTCATCTGGAATGCTGCATCCTCTTTCACTGATTCTTTGGCAGAGCTACAAACCTTTTTTTCTCCACAATAGGGCTCACCGCCTACTCAATCTGCTGAAGGGAGGCACTTTATCCTAGAAAAGCAGAAAGAAAGTGTGGTGAGAAGCAGCCTGATGTGTAATCCTTAGCCGAGGGGATCTGTAAACACCTTTCTAAACTGAATTATGTGGAGTTTCTGTGAGATTTCTGTAGATCAGCCTCAGGGTCTGGAGGCCCCTACAGGATGGTTGAAATGGAAATGAGCTCCCATCCATCTTTTGGAGTCAGAGGGGTCATCCTGTCAGCCAAACCCCTTCATCTATACTTTTCACTGGTAGAATTTTAGAAAACTAAAAATTGTAAATAATAAAAAGGTTTAAAAGTAGCAACAAAACAATAAAAAGAAGAGTTAAAGATAAAATGATACAAAGCACTAGGTTACATAAATGAACCCACTCCCTCCCTGCCACCAAAAAAAAAAAAAAAACCACACAGAAGGCAGCAAGCAAACCATGAGGTAAGAACAACTAAGATAAAGGAAAATCTAAAACTAAAGGTCAGAGAGAATAAAAGAATAATCCAAACAAGCTAAAGTGATAGAAAAAGAGAGTAAACAATGATTTCAAAGTTCAGGAGGTTAACTAGTCAATATTGACTAAATTAAAAAAGCAGTAGCACGAGTTCCAAAGATCAACTGAGAGAGTCTCTTGAGCTAAGTCCCAAAAGCCCCAAATAAGTTTTTTCTTCTGTGGCCTGGGATCCACAGGCAGCTGTCCCCTCAGCAGGTTAGGAGGCCTGACTTTGACTCCGCTCCTCTTCTCTCTGATTCTGGTATCTTCTCTCCTGGGTTCAGTTGCAGACAGGCTCCTGCGTCTCCACCACAGGAATGTCTCTGCTAGCCATCTTTCTCAGCTGTGACTCTACCCTCTGGCTGTTACTGATGGAGGAGAGGGAAGCACTTGGCCCAAGTTGGATCAGAGTCTCTTTTTTGAAATCTGGATTTGTTATCAAGACTCACTCATTTAGGGATGGCCTCTTTAATCATAATAATATTAAATAGTTAATATTTGTTGAAGATTTATGTGGTGAACATTGATCTTTATATGTGTTTTCCAATGAAATTTTTAAAGAACCTTATGAAATCAGTAGTATTATTGATGAGGAAACAGGCCCGAGAGGTTAAATGACTTTCCCAGTGTCACACAGCCTGTAGATGGTAGAATTAGGATTTAAACTCACCTCTGTCTGACTCTGGAGTCTATTCTTAGCCTCATGTAATAGTGCCTCTTTTGAAGAAAGGAGATGTAAACTTGGAAACTGTGGGATCACCGTCTTTTGTCCACCATGTGAACAGAGAGCAAAGAATGAATTGACATTTAAATATATAGAGTAGCTGCAATGGAATCAATGTTTATGTCCTCCCAAAATTCATATGTTAAAATCGTAACCTTGAGATGATGTTGTTTGAAGGTGGAGCCTCTGAGACATGATTAGGTCATTACAGTGGAGCCCTCCCTAATGGGATAAGTGCCCTTATAAAAGGGACCCCAGAGAAACCCCTTGTCCCTTACCCCATGTGAAATTACAGCAAGAAGGTGGCTATCTGTGAAAAAGTGAGCCCTCACTAGATATCAAATCTGCCTTGACTTGGGACTTCTTAGCCTCCAGAACTGTGAGAAATACGTTACTGTTGTTTATAAGCCACCCAGTCTGTGGTATTTTGTCATAGCAGCCTGAACGGACTAAGATAGAAATCAAGATGAGAAAAGGAAATTCCTAAGCTTCTGCTTTGAGTCTGGGCTCTGTTTCTGCTACCACGCATTGTGAGCCACCCCTGCTTTTCCATAATATATTCCTCCCCAACTTTTTTTTTTTTTTTTTTTTTTTGAGATGGAGTTTCGCCCTTGTTGCCTAGGCTAGAGTGCAATGACGAGATCTTGGCTCACCGCAACCTCCGACTCCTGGGTTCAAGCGATTCTCCTGCCTCAGTCTCGTGAGTAGCTGGGATTACAGGCATGTGCCACCATGCCTGGCTAATTTTGTATTTTTAGCAGACAGGGGCTTTCTCCATGTTGGTCAGGCTGGTTTTGAACTCCCGACCTCAGATGATCCACCCACCTTGGCCTCCCAAAGTGCTGGGATTACAGGCGTGAGCCACCACACCCGGCCGATTTCTCCCTTTTTGTGTTAGACTAATTCAGTTGAATTTCTGAAACTTGCAACCATGAATACTAACTAATATTAGTACTGTTCCTTGATGTGAGTTATGGAGGACCTCAAAGCTCCAAGCTTCCCTTAGAAGCCAGGCTTCTTTTGATTGCTAAAAAGTAGCAGCCTCTTGGATTTGGCTCTCGATCTTTTTTCTCTGCTACCCGCTTTCTAAACTGTAACTTCTTTGAATACAAGGATAATTAACAGGTCTTTTTTTGTGCTCCTAAAGCACTAGATGTTTTGCAAATGCTAGGTCTCAATAAATTCTGTTTAGATAAATTAATTCATATGATACTGTTTATTTATTTCCTTATACAAACATGATGCCTTCCTGAACTTGGGAATGATTAAACAGCTATCTTTCTAGAATGAAAAGCTCACATGTTATATGATTTCATTTATATAAAATATCCAGAATAAGTACATCTTTAGAGACTGAAAACAGAGTCAGGGACGGGAGAGAGGGGAGAATAGAGGAACTGCACAATGGGTCCAGGTTGTATTTCCAGGTGATGAAGATGTTAGAGGTCATGATTATATAAAACGTGAATGTAATAAATTGATCTGAATTGTTCACTTTATAATGATTGACTTGTGTTATGTGAATTTCATCTCAATTATAAAAATATTAACAATAAAAAATTCTATTTTGTGAAAGAAAAAAGGTTACCTTTCATGTAGGTGGTAATCATCTGGGCTTGAGCTTATTGGTTTGAGGACTGTAGGTCAATTCTGGGCATGAGAGGAGGGCACTCCCTGACCATTGTCATATTACAATGATTCCTTCATCTGAAACATAGAAGTCAGAGAACTCTTCACCAGAAGAGCATGGCACAGCAAGGCTTACTTTGTTCTATTCCCACAAGATAATCTATGTGAATTATAACCAAGGATTCGAAGAGAATGAGGCTGTTCTTACAGTATTCATGATGTCTCTGGAAGTTCTATGGGTTTGCTATTTTGTAATATCTCTATTGCCTAGTCAAAGTACACCTCATAGTTCCTGAAGTGGGAAAGGAAAAGTACATGTTTTTGCCACCACTAGAAATCATCTGAGATATAAAATGGGAGGTCAGTTGACCTCAATGAAGGATCCAATTGTGTATTCAATGCTTGAAAATGGCAATCTTCTGTCTATTGGCCCTTCTAGGATGAAGATAGTCTGAAAACTTGCCTGGAAGTTTGACAACAACAGAGGAGAGCTCCTTTATCAACAAAAAGCCAAGAAAGCAATGCAGGTGATGACTTAATGTCATCTTGCATAAAATATAAAGAGACTTTCTAGGAAAACCCTACTTATGGATGCTTGTCTCTTAGAATTGTAAACTTTTCACACATTGAATTATAATAGGAATTATTTATTACTTTTTGAAACTTACGTGGAAAAAGGACCATCCCTGATTTGGGGACCAAAATTCTCCTACAGTTATTCCCTTGTTAGTGTTCTTAGAAATTCCTTATTTACAAAGTTCAGGTGGCTTCTAATTCCTGGCCAAGCTCAGAATTATGAAAGAAAATAATCAAGATGAAGCACAGATTTTTAGATATAGAAAGCATGCAACTTCCTTCTTTTTGGGAAAGGATCCAGAAAATGAGGTTCAGAGAGGTTGACAGACTTTTGCTGGAGCAGAAGAGAAATAATGGCCAGGAACGTCCACTTTGTGGGTCTTGATGCCACAATGTCCCAGTAGACCATGGAGCCCAGAACTTGGGTCTCTTGGTATTCGATTTTTTTGCCTGTTTTAATTGAGAGGAAATGAAAATATTTGAGAGGCTTAATGTCATCTGCACTATTTTAAAAAGCACAATTTTGTGCCCACAATTCAACGATATATTTCATCAGATCATAGACCCATGGAGCTTTGAAATCTTTTCAGTGTTCACCCTAGCCAGTGCTTTGTCTGTAATATTACTTCTCAATGCTGTTTCTTCTAAGAGGTTGTCTGGTCTTTGCTTTAACCTTTGGACGGACAGGAAACTCATCACCTCTTGAAGCAACACATATTATTTACGTGTGTTTGTGCTTATATTCTCTCTCTCTTTCTTTCTGTTTCTCTCTGTAGAGTGCCTATATTTCATAGTCTGCTTATGCATGTATTTCATAGTCCATTTTCTGCAATTGAGATCCTACACATACTTTTCATATTGATACAAAGTCTTAATATGGTTGATATGGTTTGGCTTTGTCCCCACCCAAATCTCATCTTGTGGGAGGAGTCCAGTGGGAGGTCTTTCCTGTGCTATTCTCGTGACAGTGAATAAGTCTCACAAGATCTGATGATTTTAAAAAGGGGAGTTTTTCTGCACAAGCCCTCTTCTCTTGTTTGCCACCATGTGAGATGTGCCTTTTACCTTCTGCCATAATTGTGAGGCTTTCTCAGCCATGTGGAACTGTGAGTTCTCCATTAAACCTCTTTCCTTTGTAAATTGCCCAGTCTTGGATATGTCTTTATCAGCAGTGTGAAAACAGGCTAATACAATGGTAATTGTAAATGGCTTCATATACGATATAATCATGACTTAAAAGTTTTTACTCTTATAAGTAGAATTCAATGCTATTTTGGTTTGGGAACGTTTGGTTATTAGATCATAAAGAGTTTAAGATTTAACTTTTACTCTTTGGCTTTAAATGTATACTGCAGAGTAACATTGAATAAATCAAATCTCTCTTCCACCAGACAGTTCTTTTCAGTGTTTTTAAAAAAGGTATCATGTTCCTCTGAAAAAGTGTCTTTTCCAAGGTAAACATCCTCAGCTCTTTCCATCATTCTTTACAAGTCGTGGTTTCCAGACCCTTCACAAGATTGTTTGTTCTCCTCTGGATGGACTCCAATTTGTCAAAGTTCTTTGTAAAGTACGGTGCCAGAATTAATTACTGTAAAAACTATAACCATAATAATAATAACCACCATTTACTGACTGCACACAATGTTCCAGGAACTGTGCTATAGACTTAGCTTTTTTAATCCTCACAAAACCCTCTAATATTGTATGCGTTATTATCTTTATATTTTTAGACAAGAAAACCAGTTTTAATACGTCAGCTGGCTTATCCAAGGTCACACAGAAAGGAAGTGGCAAAGCTAGGACTTAAAACACGCTCTGTGTTCTGAACCATTTTATAATGCTACAGAATTTCCTGGCTATACAAAATTTAGGGCTGAGATATTAAATTTATGTGAGAATACCTTAAGATTTCATTATCTTTTCATCCTTATGAAAAGGATGATAGAGCCCAGTTCTTCCAAAACAGGCTTAAAAACACCAATTTATGCATTTGTCAAATATTTTTTGAGTGCCTACTTCATGCCAGGCACAATTTTAGGAGGTAACAATATTGAGATATGCAAAGTAGACAAAGTTCCTTCTTTCATAGAGCTAGCATTCTATTGAGAGAGACAAACATTCTGGAAATAAACAAGTAAATAAGGTAATTTCAGATAGTGATAAAGTGACATAAAGAAAATAAGACCAAGTAATGTGCTAGAAAGTGTCAGTGTTAGGTTATCAGGGAGAGACAACGTGAGATTTGGTGACCAAGGGAGGCCTCTTGGAGGAGGTGACCTCTGGTCTTAGACTGAAATGATGAGAAGGAACCAATCATATAAAGATCTTGGGGAAGAACATCTAAGTCTCAGGGAATGGAAAGGGCAAATTTTCTGGCACCAGAATAAGCTTAGTGAACTCAAGAAACCACTCAAGAAACTAAATGTAGAGTAAGTGATAGAAGAGGGGAGAAGGATAACTTCAGAGATACAAGCAGGGAAAGATCACTTGAGGTCCTGTAGTCCATGGCAAGAATTTTGGATTTGTATTTTAGTGTAGTGGGAACCCTATGCCATGTTTTATGCAGGCAAGCGGACTGATCCAAGTAATCTTTTAAAAAGATGACATCGCTACAGTGTAGAGAACGCATTATAAAGGGCAAGGATGAAAGCAGGGGAATTGAGTCAGGAGGCTACGGCAATGGTCTGGTTAGAAATGATGGTGGGTTTGATCAGGTGGCAGCTGATCTAATTGTGACTCATATCAATGGGAAAAAATGGATACGTTCAGAAAAAATGAAAGAAAGGTGGACAGAATTCCTGGTAAATTGAATGGAGTCAGGTAAGAGAGAGAGAGAAATTGATTTAACACTAGATTTAGAGGTTAGTAAGAGTGCTGTATATAATGTGTGCTAGGTATAGTATACACGGACCATTTACATATATGAAGTGATTTAGCTCTCACAAGACTCCTATGATGTAGCTAGTATTCCTCCCAACTTATCTCTGACGAAGAAACCAAGATTTAGAGATGCTTAATAACTTGCCTTAGGTTATACAGGTAGTAAATCGGGAAGCCAAGATTTGAACCCAGGTGTACCTGACATCAAAAGTAGTGCACATTTTTGTGTGACACAGCATTATCCCTGGAGCTCTGATAAAGATTGCATCTTGCCTATAAGGCAAGATGAAATTAAAGAGTCCCACAGCAAAACATCTATGGAGTCACATGTGAGGACACGTTCTATTATCAAGGGGCTTCATTGATGTTGCCTGGCTTCTCTCTGGTTCCTTGAAGGGCTGTTTCAGTTCTGGAACCTCATGTCTAAGGGACGTAAGCACATTAGGTGGAGTCAGAAGTAAATGAAATGATTAAGCCAACGGAGAAAATGACTTCTGAGAAATGATTACAAGATTGCAGCTTAGCTCAGTGATGACTAAAGAGGACATCAGCCTATAAATATTTCAGGGGTGGAAATAGCAGGAAGGGGGGATTTTTCTGTGGAAAGTAGAAAGAAATTGCATGAAGGGACAGGCAGAGAATACAGTTCAGTACCTGAGTCTGCTCTTTATGATGTTGGTGGCTTATGACTTTGCGTCTACATTTTCTCATCTCAAAAAAATAAGCTGTGATTAAATGAAAAACAGGTAGTATCTCACTAGAAAGGCATCAAAATCCAAATAAAACATTCTTTCATGCTTTTAACTTTCATTTGATAAATATTTATCGACCTCTACTTTGCATAAGACACAGGAAAGGGGAGGATTTGGGGCCAAAATGTGGATGTCCATTTGAATATTCTTGTTTTATAATAAAATATACATATTTTTATGAGACAACTATTATAAGGACAATTCCTTCACAGCAGTTGTCTAGCTGGGATCAGAATTATTCATGCACTGAAACGTATCAGCTATTGTCATGTTCTGGAGTCTGGAGAGAAAGGGTAATGCTGGTACCATGCATCCCTATTGCCTGAATACTGCTATACTCTAAAGAATGGGGAGGCTTAAGTTTCAAACACAGGCTAGTGATTTCCTTGCGTTTGCCACAATGTGTGTTTGTCTGCACATTTGTTAGTGAAATAAGAGAACACACTGCTTGATAACACAGGGACAACTGTCCAATACATTGGGTGCATTATCTTTCCATATACAGCATGAAAATTATATCTATCAGGCTGCAAAGTCAGAAAGCCTTAGTTTATCAGCTACATCCGGGCCGCATACAAAGGCTAAAGCCGCTGTGGGAAAGGTTTCTTGAAAAGCACACCTGTCCTTTTCAGACATTTTTGAAGTATCATATTTGTTTTTGGATAATTTTGACCTTCCGCCCTTGATTCTTCAGCACGGTTGGGAGGCTGTCCTGTGGCTTGAAGGTTAAAGAGAAATACAAGCGAATGTGTCATCTTAATGGGCTTTGAATGCACTCCCAAATGACACTTTTTTTCTTTTTTCTTTTCAGTCTTGCTTATAAAAGTTACACCTGCAAAAATGGGACTGAATCCAGTGAGGAAGGACATAACATTTTGCTTGAATGTGCAAAAAATTGTCTGTATCCCTGCAGGCTCTGAGCAGCCCAGTGGGTAAATGAGCGTTTGTTTCCTGTTCACCATCTTTGAGTTGAAAATGAGTCACACACTCGTGGAAAGAATAGTACTATCTTCTTTTGTCTAGCTCTGCATGCTTTTGTGGTTACTGAATTTGTCTTAATGGGAAGCTTGATTGTTTCTCTGAGGCAAACTATTAGAATTTATTTTTAATCTGGAATAAAAGTACTTTAAATATATTATTTTTGATTCATAACTGGATTTACAGCCGGTGTATACAATTACAGAAAATTTCTATGGGGCAAAAAAAACAAAAAAACAAAAAAAAAACCTCTCAGGTTTATTAGTCATCTGGAAGCATAAACCGATTCCTAAATGTTTAAACTAATTTACTTTGAGAATGATAATAAGTGTAATTTGTTGAATGTCTACTTTGTACTAGCCATTATGCTATGTATTTTTAATAGATTATTCCTAATCCATATAACATGCCCAAAACGCAGGTATCAATAACCCCTTTTTATAGCAAAGGAGAGCAAGGGTCAGAGAGATTAAGTAACTTGCCAGAAGGCACAGAGCTGATCAGTGAGGGAATTTGCGTTCATTTCTATTTATGTCTAACTTCAGGGCCTGGGCTCCCTCCATTATGACATCCTACCTCTCTGCAAAGAGCATTTGATGACAAATTTGCCTCAATTCTTATTACAAAGAGGTAGGGCAGAAAGTAAAAAGACCAACAATAATTTCCTTTTTTCTTTGTAAGAAATTGATTTAATAAAGAAATTGATTTAATAGGCTAGAAAATACTTTTAGTCTTCCCTGGATGTGCCAAGAGGCTCAGATGCATTTGGGTACTGGAGTAGTTTCCATGACTCAGGGGACCCTGATTCTAGTTTTGTTTTATCCAGCTCTGCATGGCCTTGATTTTGAGACTCCCAGGTCCCAGATATCTGAGGATTCTGAGGCATACGCTTATGAATTCTTACTCCATTACTGTGTTCTTAAAGAGATGGAGGGATAGCTTATGGATCAGGTTTGCACAAGGATTTCCAGACTGCTGGAAGAAGGAACAAAGACACCAGAACAGATACATTTAATGAAAAAAGTAAAAAGAGAGAGATTTATCATAAGGAAAACATCAGAAAAGTGTCAGCAGAGGCTGTGGTATCTGAAATTATTGCTGGACTATCTGCAATGATAAATCATTATTTCAGATAATCTGACTGAATTGCTGGCATACTAGGGCCCCAAACTAAGAGTCACAGGTTCAGTTATTAAAGTCAGTTTCAGACATTTTATGAATGAGGATTTCCTTTTGAAAACTGGAGGGGGAATCAAGAGGGGCACACTTCTAAGAAACTTACCATTTAAATTCTAGATTTTAATTGAGTCTTATTTATTTATTTATTTACTTACTTACTTACTTACTTACTTACTTACTTACTTAGAGACAGAGTCTCACTCTGTTACCCAGGCCGGGGTGCAGTGACGCAATCTCGGCTCACTGCAACCTCTGCCTCCCGGGTTCAAGCTATTCTCCTGCCCCACCCTCCCAAATAGCTGAGATTATAGGCATGCGCTACCATGCCCGGCTGATTTTTTTCATTTTTAGTAGAGACGGAGTTTTATAATTTTGGCCAGGCTGGTGTTGAACTCCTGACCTCAAGTGATCCACCTGCCTTGGCCTCCCAAAGTGCTGGGATTACAGGCATGAGCCACTGTGCCCAGCCCATTGAGTCTTATTTTTGCCTTTCTTTCTGCTTTACGAGCTGTTTCATGTTCACACAAGGGGCCTTGTGGAGCCACCGAGGACGTGGGGCAAATGTCTGTTTGTAGAATTGTGGAAGAACAGCATCTCCAGTCTAAGTACATATATCTCTGATTTTGATTGGTTCATTATGGATATTAATTTGGATTACAGACATTTTTATTAACTAATTATAGAACATTAAAGCAAAAGAAAACCACATATGATAGTCAAGGCACATTTCTCAAAGAAAGCTGTTCATGACCATGTCATACTGCGGCAAGCTATGCCTGATGTGTACATTACCTAGCAATTTGGCTTTCTCACATCTATCACCCCTGTGTTACTCCAGGTGCAAATTGGAGAGAACTTCCCTTTACCTGTTCTTCTATTTTTATAACTTGGCATTCACTTGCCCTGGCTCCCATATCTGATTAAGGAGCAGACACCAGGCGAGCACAGCAAGCTGATGCAATGGGTAGAGCTGCTGCTCACCAGGAAATGAAAGAATTCCTTTCCGTAACTAACAGACAAGGGAAGGGCCATGCTCAGCTGGTCCTAGCCCATTCCTGTGTGGCTGGTCACACCCTCCTTGCAGATGGCAAGGCCTACTCTCTTCCTCATCTGCCACATCTACCTTTCCTTGAGAGGCACTTCTAAAGATACTTGTGTAGTGTTCCTTGGCCACACCAGCCTTCCATGACCTTTTACTTCCCTGGTTTCTCCAGTATGTTTTGCCAGGTTCTGTTCTCTGTGAACACCTACCTGATCACTTTGAAGGTTGTCTCGTTAGAATGCATCCAGTTACCATATCAGAAAACACAATTTAAACTGGCTCATGCCATAAAGAAGACTTATGGGCTCAGATAACTGGAAATTCAGAAGTATATACGTGTCAGGATTGGTTTGATCTAGTCACACAATTGCATCACCAAGGACTTGGTTTCTGTCCTTTTCTCTGATACTCAGAGGTGAGTGATGCAGCTTTGTGCCAAAGCTGCTATGCTCTTGTCCCAACATGGCTGCCAACGACTCCCAGGTCTACACCCATTGCCCAAAAAACCAGTTACTATTTGCGCCAAAACGTCAGGCAAACCCTCCCTCCTGCCTTGCAGCCCAAATATTTGTCTTGGGCCAGATGGTAAAAATACTCTGATTTTGTTAGGCCCTAAGAGCATGCTTTATGTTTAGAGCCAGCCTGGGAGTCAGCATCCCCTGTGCTCTTGGTTTGCCTCAATGACAAAAATGTAGGTAAGAAAGGGGGTCTGGGTGCTGGCAAGTCAACCTCAAGGTCCATTTAATTAGTCAAGTGTAATCATTTGCCTGTCCTATCCTGTAGGTTCCAAACTCTCCATCTCTAGGATTAATTTCAGCCCTGTTGGGGTACATAAGAAGATGTGTCTTTACATTAAGTTTGGGTCTTGTTGAAAGTGGTTTGGTTTCTGTTGCCACGCACTGATTCTCATACAGGAATCTGCTTCCTGGTGACACTCATCCCTCATCTCCTTATCTGCGTTTCTTAGACTTCTCTATAACATGACTCTGATAACTTCCTGCCTACTACCTGGATCTCCTGGAGGGCTGGGGGACCGAGTTTAGAATACAAGAATCAATTCTTAAGGAGACAAGATTTTTAAAAATTCAGTTTTCTGGGAATGGTTAGAAATTGAGATGTTACAAAGGAGAATATATTCCAAAATCACACTGGACTGACAGAGGTATGCTAGAGCCAGCTCATACTGGCTTATGAGAGCTGATCATTGAATTTTCAAGACTTTGTGAGCTGGTTGTTAAACACAGCCCTTATTGAATGTTATGACATATAAATTTAGAATTAAGCAAATTGTTTAAGGTAAAGTTAATAAAGACTCCAAACTCATCATTTCCTAATTATTTTGCTATATTTTACTATATGCTCTTGACTATTTTCATCTATTGTATGTCTATGGTAGAAGTAATATACGAGGGTATGCTACCATACAACCCTTTTCAACCCTGCATTCTGTCACATCATGTTGGTAATATTTCCATGAAGTATTTACACCGTAGATCTTGGTAGACACTATAAATCAGAGCTTTTTCCTCATAAAATATTTACTAGCACACCCCTGGCTGGTTTTTAAAATGTAAAATGAGAATGATAATGGTAAGTGCATTTTTAGCTTTGTATGAGGTCATAATGATGTAATTCATATAAGGAGTCTGGCTCAAGGCAAATCAGTCAATGAAACTTGGTTATGACTATGTCCTTCTCTGCCTTATTAATAAGAGTATATTAAATAGCATATCATCTTAGGGCAATGTAAAATATCATATCATATCAGGGCAATCCTTAGAAGTATAAAGTAATATTACATTGTGCTATTGGTACATTTCTAGGAAGAGATGAAGCCTTGTGGGGCATGGCATAGAATGATGTTATTACTTGACCTTACATGTGACAAATGTGCCTCGCCCTCCAGCCCCCAGACTCTGGGAAGATCCTGGTCTCACACCAACTTGCTCAGGGTTTTCTGCTGAGCCGTCATCTGCCTCTTCCTTTCTCTCCTGTTTTCCTCTTCCACTGTTAACTTCCAACACTTGCTAGGGGTGGCCTCTGCCTTGGTCTTCAGAGATCATTAGTACCTCAATGATCTCTGAAGACCAAGGCAGAGGCCACCCTTAGCCTTTTGTCTTTTACTTCCCTTTTTGAGAGTGAACTGCCACCTCTCTGGTACCAATATGGTTCCTGCTTTTATACCACAATACCACAGTTTATCTCTGTGCCACCTGATGCCATTCCTACTTTTCATCTTTGTATCTTTCTTTTCTTGGCTTCATTTTTCTATTTCCTTTTCTGTCCCCATTGCCTTAAAGATGCCTCTTTCAAAGCAAAAACCATTTTGAAAAACCACTTCCCTTCTGCTTGGCCACTGACTCATTTGAAACTCTTACTGTATGCAGAACACATGTACTTGATACATATTCAGAATGAAGAAGCAGTTTGTGCAAAGAGTTACGATATAGAGATATAAGAGCATATAAGAGCTATAGAAGAAAAAGAGGTTACATCTCACAACAGGTAGTGAGGGGAAGGCACAAAAGGTCAAGAATAACCCAACTTATTTGTGGTTTTGGAACTTTTCTGGGTGCTTGGCAATGTTGATGGAAAGATAACTGGAATTTTAGTTCATATAATGCCCTATGTGTCCCAAATTATTTCTTGGACATCTAATTTCTTTAACTGTATTGTATTGTAATTTCATTAAGGGCAGAGATAATTCTGTCAAATCAACCCCACTTTACTCCTAAGGAGCACATGTGTTTAAAGGCAGCTCAGTGCCTCATTGATAAAAAGTTTGCATCAAATGCTTATTGAACAAAAGAATAAATAATCCATGACCTAAGCTGAAGTTCATATAGCCTCTATTGAAAAAAACTTTAATTATATTTTTACAGATTCATAGAAATTCAGGAGTGAAAAGTATCTTAAGAGTTATTTGGTCTAGTAATTCCCAAATCTGGAGATATATTACAATTGAATAGGGGTGTGTTGGGATGGGTTATTTTTAGAATGTAGACTCCTGACCTCTTCCCCAGACCAACTGAATTAGAATCTGTGTGTTTTGTGAACTAGAATCTGTGTGTTTTGGAAAGTGTGGTCTAGCGTTTACCAGGCACTGCTGCTTCTGCTGGGCTGTCAGGTTTGGGCCCCCAAATGATGCAGTCAGAACTGCATCTAGTGTCTGACAATTGATTTTTTTCTCCATGAGACTGTAATAACACCTTTGCAAACACGATATGCTGTCTGGGTGTCCCTGAGTCTCCAGAAATCTGGGATTTTCTTTACTCTTAGTGGCCAAGGGAAATGACTTGTGCCCCCTCCTCACATTTATGTGAGTCCCTGAAGGGAGTGGTGTTTGTCTGAATCTTTCTATGCTTGAACCTTTTCCTTCTAACTCTCCAAGCTCTAATTATCCCGCAAACTTGCAAGGCTGTCCTCTTTCTCCCATTCTGCCTCTCACTACTAACAAAAAAACCACTAGAAACGGCGCTTATAAAAGTTTGGGGAAAATTATCTAACAAGTACGTATTGAGAATCATTCTGTGCCAGGCAATGAGTGGACAATAAATGTAAGCTCCTCACAATCCAAAAACAAGACAAAGCAAACAAACATGATCCTTACCATCATAAAGTGTAGAGTCAATTGGCTGATGCAGATATTATTAACCCAATCGTTACTGAAAATATGTATAAAACCTCAGCTGATGCAGATGAAGTGTCCAGAGTTGTTATAAAAGGGAGATACACGGGGCAATAAAAATAATAGTAAGAATTGACCTATTTGGCACTTTAAAAATGGCTTCCTCAAAGAAGTGATAACCTAAAAGCTATCTACAGGAAAAGCACGTGAAAAGTTTTGTGACAGGGAGGGCAGGAACCAAAAAGAGACTTGTATGATGTGCCTCAGAGAGAAAGTAGAAATGTGGTACCGATGGGGCTGGTGAGGAGGATGCGCCTGCAAAAGAGACTGGAAAGACTGGAGGCAATTTGAGATGGGACAGCTGCACAAGAGCCAAGCAGGGAGAGAATTCAAGGAGGAGCTGATCAATAAGCCAAATGCTTGAGGGTCAAATAAATAAAGTGAGCTCTGAATAATTCCTATTGGATTTAGTGTCTTCAGCTCATTAATAACCTACAGAGCCAGGGCTGTTTTCGATGGTGTGGTGAAGAGGAAAGTCAGATTGAAGCAGGTTGTGAGATGAATGTGTAGGGAGAACATGGAAAAAGAAAAAATAACATAGTGCTTTTGAGATCCTTAACTGTGAAGCAGAGGAGGAAGATAAAGGGATGGCGGGGAAAGAGTGAAGTTGAAGGAACTTTTTAAAGATTGGAGTGTGTGCTTTTTTTTGTTGTTGTTGAGACAGAGTCTCACTGTGTCATCCAGGCTGGGGTGCAGTGGCGTGATCTCGGCTCACTGCAACCTTCTTCTACCAGGTTCAAGTGATTCTCCTGCCTCAGCCCCCTGAGTAGCGGGGACTACAGGTGTGTGCCACCACGCCTGGCTAATTTTTTGTAATTTTGGTAGAAACGGGGTTTCACCATATTAGCCAGGATGGTCTCAATCTCCTGACCTTGTGATCTGCCTGCCCTTGGCCTCCCAAAGTGCTTAGCTCCTATTTGAAAGCTAACAGAGGCCGGGCGCGGTGGCTCAAGCCTGTAATCCCAGTACTTTGGGAGGCCGAGGCGGGTGGATCACGAAGTCAGGAGATCGAGACCATCCTGGCTAACATGGTGAAACCCCGTCTCTACTAAAAATACAAAAAACTAGCCAGGCGTGGTGGCGGGCGCCTGTAGTCCCAGCTACTCGGAGGCTGAGGTAGGAGAATGGCGTAAACCCGGGAGGCGGAGCTTGCAGTGAGCCGAGATCCGGCCACTGCACTCCAGCCTGGGCGACAGAGGGAGACTCCGTCTCAAAAAAAAAAAAAAAAAAAAAAAAAAAGAAAGCTAACAGAAAGGACCCAAATGGGAAATATTAAATACACAAAAAGGAGGAATAGTCAACACTAATATTACTGCAATGACAGAGCAGATGGAAGGGTTGGCTTTAGAGAGCAAGCAGACAGAGCAGACAGCATCTTCACTGTAGAGTAGTGGAGGAGGTGATCGTGGGAGCAGACAAGTACGTATGCAGCCCAACCCAGCACACACCTTAAACCTCAGGATGGGACTGCTCTGTCCTAGAGCCTACCAGCCCCTGCTGCCATGGGGAACTTCTTGTGGCCAACTTTCTTTCCAGTTCCTACCTATTGGTATGCTGCTCATAAACACCACAGCCCTTCTTCTTTCACACTCACTTCTGTTTGTCTTTCTCTTCCTCCATTCTTCTCCCATCTCCCTTCACTTCTTTCTTCTCACCCCTTTCTTTCCTCTTCTCACCCCTTTCTTTTCAGTTATTGGACCACAAGTCCCTTTTTTCCATGCTTCCCAGTAAGATTCAAAATCCCTCCCAACATGTACCATGTAGAGAAATGTAGTACCCTCTATATTTAGCCCCAGTCCTTCAAATGGTGCCCAGCAAGCCCAACCATTTTCCACCAAAATGTCCAAGGTCCAAGATCATTTTTTATCTAAACAGAGCTGAGCCGTGCCTTTCCCCAAGAAGGCAAAACTTCCTCTTTTCTTCTATTTATTTTAATAAAATTTATCCTTCCCAGTGTACTCACCTTATAGAGCTGCTGTAATGATAAGACAAAATATTTAAGTTGTGCAGTAAATCACTTCCAGTTTTCAAATAGCATAATCAAATCATTTTGCTACATCATCCTCTCATAAATTATGCTAAAACAACAAGAAAAATGATCAAAAAAGTAGAAATTCCATTTTTAATAAAACTAAGAGACCGCTAAAACCCTGAACCACAATATACAAAAGTATACAGTAGATGGAAAAGTGATGATATGCAGTATCTGATTGACTTTCAGTATCTGCATTTAGTTATGTAAAGACTGAAAGCTTTTCTTTAAGCTATGGATCTATATTTTATTTACATCAATAAAACTAACAGGCCTATTTAAATGGTTTTTCCAAAATAAGGGTTAGTCTGTTCAGATATAAAGCCAAACTTTCATGTCTTATGAGCTAGAAAATCTCTTGCTTTTTTAGTGATGGTAGCTTTTTATGGCAAGCAATCTTCAAGGTTTCTAAAAATATATCAGGGTTTGGTTTTAAAAAACAGGGGCCCTATTTTTTCTAAATATGTTGGATAATTCCCCCTGCAGAATGAGTAATCCACAAGGTCATAACTCTGTCTTTGGTTTATTTCTTACTAGGAGAATGGAAATGTTCCTGATGTCAAATATAGCATCCACAGACAATCAGATATTACATGGTTACCTTTTGGCTTAAGTAAAGTAATTCAAGGGAAACATGGGCTTGAGAACCCCAAGATTCTGTATGACTTTTTCATCGCTAGTGCCATTGGACATTTTTAGCCCAGGCATCATACTTCTGTGGGACTTTTCACTGAGCTCATAACATAGTGGGGAAGTGCCAATATATAGGACATTTAGGAATTGTCCATGAAGGGAGTTTAATTGGTCTTGCCTGGGGTAATACAAGTCAGAGCAAGATGTTCTTACTACTACATAATGAATATCGATACAGGAAGATGAATGATAAGTGGTTCCACCCTTCACCCCACAACCCTGTACTTTCCATAAAGAAGATAAAGCCCATGTCCAGATACTCAGAACAGGGAGAGCGGCACGTCTGCTCTTCTTTTTGCTTTGTTTCTATATTAATAGTGATAAAAGAAGTTGAAGAATAGTTTTCCCTCACAGAGTTCCCTCCTGAACGATAAACACGTGGACAAAATTCTTTCTGATCTGTACCAAGCCTCCCTGATCACCCTCAGAGGGAGCTCCGCATGGGAACATTTGCAGAATATTTGATAACTAACTGTGCTGTGGTTTGCAGATATGTGGTGCGTATCCAAGCAAGAAAATTTAGCCTTTGCACTCTGGGAATTGACTGACCTAATTAGTAGATTCAGACCTTTCATCATGAGAAAACAATTTACGCCTCTCTCAGCCCCATTTATGGTTAATGGGACAAATGAGAATACAGGAGATTGAGGTAAAGAAGGTGAATGAATTGAGCTGGGACATAAACTTCAGCTACCACTTTGGACTAATTAAGGGATAAGGCTAGTTTGAAACAGTGAAAATTCTAATTAAGGGACAGTTTTCAAAAAATATAATGTTAATTTCAAACATGAATAATTACCATCAACAATGGTTGAAAACAGGCAGAGGTCATCCCGTGCCTGCTCGGAAGAACAGGGAAAGCTGTTTCCAAATTTGCACATTGCTTGCAGAAACCATTGCTGAAGGGCTCGGACAACTTTGCATTCTTTACAAGGATGTCAACAGTAACATGGAGTTTCTTTTTGTGGCACCCAGAAGTTAGCTTCTTTGCTCCATTTATTCATTCATTCAACAGATATTTTTTTTTTGAGAAACTTTTAACTATCAGGATTTAGCACTGAACAAAAAAGAAAAGAATCTCATCCCTCATGGAGCTTTGGGAGAAACAGTCAATAAGCACATAAATAATTAAAATGCATAGCATGTCAGATGCTGTTGAGTGATATGGAGAAAATAAATTGAGTGTGAGGAGAATAAGGAATAGTGGGGGGGGGGGGGTGGAGAGAGAGGGCAGGGTTGCAGTTTCAAATAGCATGGTTGGAATAGGCCTTTTGGAGAAAGTTATGTTTGAGTAAAAACCTGAAGGTTATTGGCATGAATTCACCTGAGACAATGAGTGTTCTGAGTGGAGGGAAGAGTCAGTGCAAAGGCCCCAAGGCAGGAACACATTGGGCAAGGACCAGAGGTAGCAAGAAAACTGGTGTGGATAGAGTAGAGTGAATAAGGAAGAGGGTAAGTAGGAGTTTTATGGATAAGAGAGGAAATAGGTAGAAATGGGGGAACCAGATTGCATAGGGCTGTCTAGGGGATTATAAAGACTTCATTGATGCTTTGGACTATGGAGGTATATGCATTAAGAAGTGTAGCTTATGAATTGTTCTAAGTTAAAAGTTAGATTTGGTCAAAGTCTTTAGCCTTTGGGTAGTCTCAATCATGTTAAGGTGTCTCCTAAAATAATAACTACTTAAATAGCAGGCGATGAGAATTGCTCTGAATGTCTAAAGTTACAGATTTCATTTCCAGTCAAAATTGCTAGTGAAAAGTAACCTAATTGACAAAGAATGCAATTGTCTCCCCAGAGAAAAGCAGCATTTAACTATGGGAATATTTAGAATTAGTATAAAAATTAGTATAAAAATGCTTAAAGGAATCAGAACCATAGTATTCGTATTATGTTTAGAATTTATGTATAATTAGTATTGCATATATCAATTTCAAATATGTAAGAGAATAATGGATTTTGGTGAATATTTCTAAGGTTATATATAGCACTGGAATATTAAAATGATTTTAATTTCACCATATAAAGTTAATTTGATTTATCTGAGTTTCTTAAGTATTATGGAAGGGTCTGTCAATCAGAAATTTTAACTTAAAAGAAAATACAATATATTAAATTTATAAACAACGTTTGTCATATTGAAAGTGTTACCAAGTTTGTAAATGGAAACCAACCAGTATTATTCAAATCCCCATAACAAGCAGTTGTAAATATTTGCTAGATTTTTAAATTAGAGTAAGAAGTTGAACATAAAAGCTCAAGGAAGAATTCAATTTCAGCCTCTGTAACTGTAATAAAAGGTTATTAATAAAGTATCTTGAATAATATTTTCTGCACACAAAATTACCCTTAATTGTACCAGAATGTTTAAGTTTATCAGTAATCGTTTACTGTGTAGTTTCTAAAACTCCATTTTCTTGCATTGTTCCTTTCACTGCACTTTTTCTCACTCACACCTTCAGTTGCAGCATGTATTTTAATGAAATTACTATTTAGAAAAAAAAGATTTCATGTAGGATCCTGAAAAATTTCTGAGCGTGCCTAGAGGGAATTGTGCAGCGGTATTCATGCCGTCTTTCATGCCATTGGGTGGGCTTTCCTTTGTTAATAATTGTTCTTCTGGAAAACTGGAATGCAGCCCAGGCAGAACTAATTTACAAGATTACAAGTTATGCACATGTCTTCTGGAGCAATTGGTCTTCCATTATACACCTTATTTCCTAAAATTTATCATATAATAGCAAGAAATGTACCTTGTATGATAAAGAACAATATGTTCCAACTTGTGTCAGGCTAATGAGATATGAATTAAAGGATAATATTTATTCACCTGAATTAATTAGATAAGTATGTTGCTCCATTTGAGGGGAGGCATTTTTAAATAATCTCGAAAATTACATTATAATCTACACCTTGAATTTCTGTTTTTGGTACCCTTTGAAGCTCCTTGTGATGAATCACTCACTCTGTATACTTCTGGATCCCCAGCCATGTTTGGGTCAAACTTCAGAGCTTTTAGGATCTGACTTTAAAAGTAAAAACAGGCCCCTAGAGTTTGTTTGTTTACGCATATTTATTTTTTGTCCCCAAACATATTAAGCAAGAAAAGACTATAAAAATCTAGAAAAATTAGCTTAAATAATGCTTGAAGACTTAAAAATTTAGCTTTTATATTCATCTTCTTTTATTTTGCTGCTATTCCTTATATAATTCATCAGTTCATGATTTTTGACATTACATTGTTTTGTATGTGTGTGTGGTGGGGAGTTTTCTCTAATAGGAATACGTGTGTTTGCTAATATTTGGGGGGGAACCGGTGGAGATGGCAGCAAATGGAGAAATCACTACCTTAATGGATGCCAGTGAAATAAAACTCCGGGGAACTACATGTACAGCAATTATCAAATACTGTCAATTACTTGTTAGAACATTTTTCCAGGAAAAAAAGGTTCGATAAAACTGAATGTTTTTTGTAATTGGAGGCAAAAGCTTTGGTCTTTCCTAAGTTTTACCTAGACTTCTTCAAGATGGCTCCCTGGCACCATCAACATTTTCACCCCAAGAGAGGGCATCTCTTCTGCTCAAAGCCCTCTGAATCCTGTCCCTGTCCCAACCTCCTTTCCCAACTCAATAAGAGTTTTTCTCTCATAATTCCATGGGAACTTGTGCCTATCTCTATTTTGACACGTCATAATATGTCCATATTAAAATATTATTTATATTTCTTACTTCTCTACTAGATTAGATCCCTGAAGACAAGATATATTACACATATAACAGGATAAAAAGTATCAACAAGTGAAGCCTGTTGTGACAGGCTGTGTGGAATGGAGGAGAAGGCAATCAAGAGCTAAGATATTAAGGATAGAGCAACAGAAATGAGAGAGGGTTCAATTGGGGCAAAAATGTGAGATACTTCTAGAAGGTTCAGGGGGCCTGAATATAGCAAAGAACCAAGAAGCTTTATGAAAGTTTCCCAGGATCAGTCACGAATTTCTGTGAGCTATAGAAGAAAAGTTCACAATTTCTATTGATTTAAATGCAACACAATCCCAAGACTGGACTACCAAGGAATTACATCTTCATATGCCTCACACAGAGATCTTTGTTCCTGTTGTGCAAGATCTCAGTGCCTAGTGCAATGAATAGCTTATAGTAGATGCTCAATTAATACTATTGATTGAATGTTGGACTGAAAGCTTTGTGCCATTCTCTCCTTTGCATAGGCTTATTTTTGTTCCTTGGAGTGGATGTTCCCTTTATATTCTGAATATTCTGGCTTTGTAGTAAATATTAAGTGATAATTAACTGTTATTAACCATCTGTTCAAGAAATGTGTACAAATGATACTGAACTTGCTTAACAAGCAAAATTTTCACTTGATTTGGGGGCATTTAAAGTTCACATTTGTGTCAGCAGACCAAAGAGTTGGAAGTAATGCAAAAACTTTTTATTATTAGATAAAGTGTTTGATTAATAGGAGCCCAAATTGTGAATCCATGGATGTTAATTTCATGTTACTTTCCTTCTTACTATCTACACATTATTTAACATTTACCGCTATGATTCTCTTTCCTATATATTAGCAATTATTTTAGTGCTAGGAGGCAGGGGGAGAAAAAATTATGCAGGCTAGTTGGTTGATGGTCCATGAAGTCAAGAGAGAATCTTTGGGGTAACAGACAACGTGAGGAGTATGTACTCTCTGGAAGCACTTCTGGAGGCTTTCTTTAATTTGGCACAAATAGGGCCATTCATCCTTCTTTAACTGCTCTGACCATGCCGGCTACTCTGATTCTCACAGCTAAAATAGCTCAGTGGGAAAAGAGGGGGTGGTGACAAGGGCACCACAAGTGGAAATGACATAAAGGAAAGAGATTACAGTGGGGGAGGGAGATATTGACTGGGTTATGTGAAGCTGGGAAGAGAGATATGGAAAATAAACATAGCTATCTTAGCCCTCCGCTCTATAATTATAAGAGTTAACCTCAATGCAAATGGTCAGCTCTCTATTTACCCACTAATCGCCTTCTATAATGGCCTCAAGGTCTCACCTTCACACTCCCAAGCTGTTCCCAGGCTACTGAGATAGGATGCAGACAGATTGATTGTGGAGAATTTGTGTCAGAGAGTATTCTGAAGTCAAATGCAAGTGATTTGAGATTTTTCTTTTGCTTTAAGTTGTCTCTTTTCCTCCTTTAGGGGTGGTTAATTAAACATTGGCTCCATGTTCCTGTTATAATATGAAAGTTTCCTTACTATTCTCACTTTGAATTCTCTAATTCGTAATCTCCCTGATACTTAAAGCTAAGGCTTGCAAAAAGTTTCAAAAGACTTCTGGCTTATTATTTTTCCCTAGCAACTTCTGGCATATTGCATTTGGTATTCCGTCTTGAACTTTCAAAGAAATACTGTAATAAAAATCTATCATGAGAGATACTTACATAGCATCTCCAACATTCACAATTCTGAATATCATATTTTAATTTTTATTAAGAGCTCTTTTACTATACTTTATTTTAGATGCACCCTAAATTCCTTGGGACTTGAAGCTGACAGTAGATTGCTAGTTTGGGGGACAGGCACAGGAGCGCTTTAGAAAGCCATTAGATCTGAAATGTTGTAATGTGTTTACGGTGGAACTATAAATGGTCAATCAGTTAGGATAATTTAGATCTGTTTATTTTACACTGTGATCTGTGGAGCTAGTGTCCAAGGAGATCTTGGGGAAGGGGGTTGAGGCTCCTAAGAAAAGAACATTGGGCAGGGTTTGATGCCCACCACCCCGTGTCCACCCATGCCACAACTCCTGTTTTTATCTGTTTTCAAATGTTAGGCTTTCATACAAATTTATTTTGAATAAAGTACCTCATGGCTTAACAAGTTGAAAGCCCCTAATATAAACGACTGGAGTTGCTTACCCAAATGGAAATTAGAATATTGTTGACAAAAGGTGAAAATTGAGGCAGAACGGCAAGTATAACAAATGTCCATTTCAGTTACGCATGACTTTTTGTTCCAAACAGCTATGTTTTCAATCAGCATTAAAAATCTAAGATAGTAACCTGTTTTTCTGTTCAAAGGTCTTAAAAAAAAAAAAAAAGCAGAGTAAAAATAAAATGCTACATTAAAAGAACTAAATCAAAATATCAAAAACTGAAGTAAGCTTTAGTCATAATTTGGTTTTCTCTCTCTTTTTCCTTCCATTTTTCCCCTGGGTAAAACACCTGAAAGGCACATATCTGATGGGTTGAGGAGTATGAAAGCCTGATTGAGAAATTAACTATTTTATTACATAAGCCACAAAAGTATCTTCTTTTCTCAATCTTCCTGCTTTTTTCACACAAAGAAGAAACAGAAAAATGAATTTCAATAGTGACAGCGCAAGTGTTTTTTTTCAGCAGTAACTTTCTCTCTCCCTTTTCAGCTCCCTCTCTTTGCTGGTCCTCTTGATCCTCCCAAAGACCTTGCCCAGGTTACCACTGGGATCAAGAAAATTAGGGAATCTTGCATAGAGGCGAGAAATGGCACATGGGTGTTCTACCCTATGGGATAATCTACATTAGTGTAGAGTGAAGGTGTCTTATGCCTCTTTGGAAAGAAAATTCCACAAGAGCAATAGGGAGACTGCAATCTGATGACAGCCTGCTCGGGCTTTCCCATTATTTGTAATATAAATTATCATATAAGCTAAACACTGGTAATTTTAAACTATTATCTGCCACTGTTTCTCAATTTCGTGCCTATGCCTGGGTATCAACCCTCTCTGGGTCCTTGATTTCAAACACTATGTCCTTGTATTTGGGTTTCTCCCCCAAATTATGAATGACTTTCTTCTTTGGGCCTGACCCAAAGTCAATTGTATTAAATGCCACGAAATAAAAATTTCTGGATACCAAAGAGAGAAATGAGTCAAATGGTTAAACATTAAGTTCCCTATTAAAAATAATTCTTATATCATTGTTATCAGTTTTGTATCTGAAGATGGGAAACTGTGTGTTGAAACCATACTGGGCACTGAGATGGTATTTTGATTCATGTTGGGGCACATAAACTAAAAGGACTGCCATAGCTTTCAGGTTAGCCTCTGCAAGAATATCTGGGGCATCTACTATAGCCCTGGAGGGAGAGTCTGCCCTTTTCACTGCATCCCAGATCTCTGAGAACAAATGTTGTGACTGATAATAAAATTCACCAGATCCTCTGCAGGAATAATTGTATTAGCCCATGTGTAGACAAGGGCACAACCAGACCCTTCAACAAAGGAATATACTTTATTATTTATTTTTAGTTTTTTGAGACAGAGTCTTGCTCTGTTGCCCAGGCTAGAGGGCAGTGGTGTGGTCTCAGCTCACTGCAACCTCCACCTCCTGGGTTCAAGCGATTCTCCTGCCTCAGCCTCCTGAGTAGCTGGGATTGCAGGTACCCACCACCATGCCAGGTATATACCACCATGTATTTTCTTTTTTCTTTTTTCTTTTTTTTTTCGAGACGGAGTCTCGCTCTGTTGCCCAGGCTGGAGTGCAGTGGCCGGATCTCAGCTCACTGCAAGCTCCGCCTCCCGGGTTTACGCCGTTCTCCTGCCTCAGCCTCCCAAGTAGCTGGGACTACAAGCGCCCACCACCTTGCCCGGCTAGTTTTTTTGTATTTTTTTAGTAGAGATGGGGTTTCACCATGTTAGCCAGGATGGTCTCGATCTCCTGACCTCGTGATCTGCCCTTCTCGGCCTCCCAAAGTGCTGGGATTACAGGCTTGAGCCACCACGCCCAGCCCATGTATTTTCAGTGGAGATGGGGTTTCCCCATTTTGGCAGGCTGGTCTCAAACTCCTTATCTTAAATGATCCGCCCACCTCGACCTCCCCAAGTGTTGGGATTACAGGCGTGAGCCACCGCGCCCGGCCAAAGGGATATTCTTTAAATAGCTTAGTAAGACATGATTCCATAAGTGATGATGGACTCTCTGAAACAAAAGTGTGAATTTTTCATATATTACAGAACAGTGTTATCCAATGGACACGTAAAGTGTAAAATTTTAAATTTTCATGGTGCCATATTTTTTAAAAAGTTAGAAAACAGATGAATTATGTTGTTAATATATTTAACTATTATGTAAAAATAATATAATATAAATTGTATCATTTCAGCATATAATCAATATAAAACTTATTAATGAGTTTTTCCCCTCCAAACTAAATATTCAAAATCTGTTGTATTTTATTCTTACAGCCAGTCTCAATTTGGACTAGCCAACCTTCAAGGGCTCAATAGCCACATGTCACTAGTGGCAATTAGTTGCTAGTCTTGGATGGTGGAATTATAGAATCTCCTGAGATTGAATATACAGAAATTATTACATCTCAAGATTAAGTAATCTTTAGCATGTCTTGCTTAGGAATAATGGTCACAAATTTATTATTCTGTTCTCAAAAGAAGTCATTAAATGTCAGGTTGATAGGACATTCAAGCTTCAAAGTTGAGCGGGGAAGTACAGATTTTCCCATAGATCTCCTATAACTTATTTTGAGGCTTTGTTCATATTATTTTTGCTTTGCTTTGTCTTGGGTTTTAAACCAAGTTGATATCCAAACTACGTACTTAGCTTTTTTTTTTTTCTTCTAAAATGAGACAGCCTTACCTAAGTAATTTCAACTAATTTTTAAAAATGGACTGTAATTAATTTTTTTTAGAACTGTGCTCCTGTTTTCTTAGACGTCATTAAAGAAACTGCTGTGGGAGATGAGAAAGAGCATGTCTATTTCTATTCCAGAAATATTTTACTTGTTAACCTCATGGTTGATAAAATTATGTTCAATTAGTCAGAATGTAAGCTGCATGAAACCATGTGATAAATTGTTCCTCAACTAGAAAGTTGGTTCACCTCCTTATTAACTTGCTTATTTTCCTTCTTTTTCTTATAGCCATCCTTCTTGATAGATTTTTTTTATGGGTGTCATAAAATCAATTTTGCATTTTAATTTTTACCATAGTAATAAGCTCTTGGAAACACACATACACACATACACACACATTTAGATAATACACTGTAGTACAAAAATTTTGTTAAATAACTGTTTTCATTTTTATTTCTAAATCTCAGTTTATACCAGAGAGTAACCACTGAATAGTACCTAAATGGAAGTTAACAATGGTTATGAAAATATAAATTACCTTTACTATAATTATTTTGCCTTTTGGAAATGTGTAATAAGATTATGGAGAATTTATTATCCAACATTGATACATGACACCTGTCAGAGATGCCTGTCATTGGTAGCTGCCTGGATTAATTTTATATTGCTGCATAACACATTACCACAAGCTTATTGGCTTAAAACTTAGCTTATTATCTCATAGCTTTGTTGGTTGGAATTCTGGGCAGAATATAACTAGGTTCTCTGTTCAGGGTCCTGTAAGGCTAAAATTAAGGTGTCAGCTGGGGCTGGGGTCTTATCTGAGGCTTAGGACCCTCTTCCAAGCTCATGGGGTCATTGGCAGAATTTGTTTCCCTGCAGCTGTCGAACTTGTGGACTTTGTGTCTTTAAGACCAGCAGGAAAATTCTCTTATGCTTCAAATCTCCTCTCAGTAAGGGCACATTCCCTTCTAAGGGTTCATCTGGTGAGGTCAAGCCCACCAAGGATAATCACCCTTTCAATTAAATCAAAGTAAACTATTTGGGGCCCTTAATTACATCTACAAAATCCCTGTTGCCATATAACTAATCTTGGGTATAACACCGGAGAGTGGAGATAGTGGAAGATCTTAGAATTTTGCCTACCAGATTTTCCACATGCCTTGAACACCCTCTATTCATTTGATACGTCTCCACATTGTGAGCTCCATTTTCCAAGGGTAGTTTGAAAAGAAAAAAAAAAAAGGTCTGCATTCTCAGACTCCCTTGTGGCTAAGCTGCAGATGTGTAACTATGGTTTTATAAGTTAGAGGCACAAGTGAGACTTAACTGTGGAGGTGAACTGTAGCAAGAAACAGATTGGGGATGATTCATGCCTTTTGCTAATGTGGGGGTGGTGGTGGCCGTGGTAACTTCCTGCTCAGGCCAGTTCTTCGGTGTGGTTCTGAGGAATGGTTCCTGAGGGGGTAATCTTGAGACTATTCCTCAGCCCACCCAACAGTTCTCTGAGCTGTCTAATATCTTTCAGTAAATTCATTTATCTACCTACGCTAGCCACAGTAGCACCACAGTAGATTGCGGTGCTTACAAAATAGCCCCGACGGATACGACTCCTGAAATTCCTTGTATATACTTCATGACTCTGGAGGAAATAATGTCTTTCTAATAAGATGATATTCAATTAAAGCATTTTCCCTGCTTAGAGAAAATGGCTGTGGTTTATTAAAGAAGCATTTGATGTCTATTCCTTCTCTACTATTATCTTATTTGCATTTTCTGGAACATGATTAGTTATAATGTACCTATAAGTTTTCATAAAACCACCATGAAAATAATTATGACTGAATTATATGCATTCCATAAATATCATCTAGTTATCTCCTCATTTCCTATTACCTCCTTTCCCTCAATTGCAACAATACTGTTAAGATATAAATAAATCATTAATACTTGATTTTCAGATATATGCTCTTGCTATTGAGCTTGAGATATTAAATAAATCTCAGTTCACTATAGTTTACCTTGAAATGTTCCTCCCATTAAGGCATTTGACTGTTTTGGTTATTGTTGACTGATAACAACAAGTTAATTGTTCATGCTGAATAATCGTGTGAAACTCTTTTCTACATAATTTTCAAAATTCTAAACAAGTTGCATTTTTACTACTCTTGTCATTTTTTTCTTTAGGTTTATGTTGTATGACTAATTACATTCTAAATTCCAGGAGAAAAGGTATGAATACCTGCAGAATATTTTGTAAATAAACATTGATTAGGCAGAAAATGCCATGTTTTCTTTCATATGATTTCAAACTGATTGTATTTTTCTATTTTTATTTTATGTCTACCATAGTAACATTTTTAATCAGTATCATAGACCCAAACTTCCTTTTAATGGAAAATAACCTATTCCTAATGATAAATAATCTTGTCTTTAAACACACACACACACACACACACACACACACACAACACACTCATTATTAAATATTTTGTACCTGAAATAGTCAGTCTATGATTCAGTGCTTAAATTGTTTAATAAATGATAAAATATTTTGCAGATTGGCCTCAATATAAGGTGAATAGTGATTTTTCAATGATCTTTTGTTCAGCTCTAGTGTTTCCTTCATACCACCAAACTCACACTCTGCGTATACCTAGATTTGCATCCTGCTGCTCCTGCTAACTTGCTGAGTGGCAGTGTTGCCTAGTGGTTACTCTTTTGGCTTTTTGTTTCCTCATCTCTAAAATTAGGCAGCAGATTCTATGATTCTAAAATTTATCTACAAGTGGCTATTATTTATGTAAAGTAGTATGAGTAGCTTTATTAAGGACATCATTTTTATCATGATATCATTTATCACTAGTTTTTCAAATGTAGTTCCTGCTGAGAGTCTCTACTATTGTGTTTTCTTCTGTCTTATTTTATACTCAGGAAACATTTTAACTAGTGTATATTTATGTATGTGTGTGCATATGTGTACTTTTAGTGCTTTCCTTGTGGAGCTGTGTGAGAGACGTCATCAAGGCGATCTTAGGGTTAACGAAAGTTGTTTAATACAATTACTATATTTTACAAGTGATCAATTTCATTTAACAAAGTGCCAGTGAACTCACAGGGTTTGCACCATTTTTTAACCAGCTCCAGTCACTAGCCAATTCATAAAAATAAGAATGTATCTCTGGAATGGGGAGATAAATTTATTTTACCTAAATGTTCCATTGGATGAATGTTTCTTGTTCCCAAAAAACATTTTTTTGGATACTTTAATGATTGCCAAATATTCTTTTAAATTTTCAATTCCAGATTGTTAGTGGGACATTCCATTGACAGGGCTAATTGTCAGTGGGTTCTGAACTATAACAAAGAAGTATTCTTAAGCTTGGTATTTCCTGGACCTTTAAAAATCCAGGATTGTTTATAAGGTAGTATCAATTAGGATTTGTTGGTGGTGAGAAGCAGAAATTAACTTTTTACTAAATAAATTGAACTTATTAGAAAGATCAAATAGCTCAGAGAAGTAAAAGAAAAGCTTTACGAGCCAGGCTGGTTTGGGCGCAGTGGCTCACGCCTGTAATCCCAGCACTTTCAGAGGCCACGGTGGGATGATCGCTTGAGGTCAGGAGTTTGAGACCAGTCTGGCCAGCATAGTGAAACCCTATCTCTACTAAAAATACAAAAGTTAACCAGGTGTGATGGCGTGTGCCTGTACTCCCAGCTATTCTGGAGGAGAATCGCTTGAACCTGGTGGGCGGAGAAGTTACAAGATGGAAGGAATAAGGGTCTTTGAGTCCTCTGAACTACTTGAAGGAGAATAGCCACACTAGAAATACTCATTGGACCTTTATGTGAGCAAGAAATCGTTAAAAAAAATTTTTTTTGAGGAAATTGAAATTTTGGTACTAGATATTAAGCCTTACCTTAACTCATACACCCACTAAGATTATGTGAAGTTGGGGGAGAAGGAGCTCCTCTGGAAATATGAAGGTGTCATTGCCATAAGAAAGAAAATAAGTGATGGGCAGGCAAGAACAACGGCCATCCACCACAGCAGCCCCTGTAATGATCCCTGTAATGGACACCTTATTTGCATATCAATTTATAAGCCATTAATGGGGGCTGTGGTAGTCTGAGTAATGGCCTCCCAAAGACGTCCATGTCCTAATCCCAGAAGCCTATAAATATATTACCTTACATGGCAAAGGGGAATTAAGGCAGCAAATAAAATTAAGGTTGCTAATCAGATGATCTTAAAATAAGGAGATTGGTCTGGACTATCTAGGTGATATGTAATTAGAAGGGACCTTAAAAATGGAAGAGAGAGGCAAATGAGGAGGTCAGAGTGATTGCAAGTGGGAAGGACTTCCCTCGCCTATTCTAGTTTTGAAAATAGAAAGAAGCCAGCTTCAAGCCAAGAAATGTGCATGGTCTCTAGAAGTTGGAAAAGGCAAGGAAATAGATCCTACCTAGACCCCACAGAAAGGAATGCAACAATGCAGTCCTGCTGGTGTCTTGATTTTTGCTGGTGTCTTGATTTTAACTGATGCCTTGATTTTAGCCAATATCTTGATTTTTAACCTGATGAGACCTGTCAGACTTCTGGTTTGCAGAGCATAAGATGATAAATTTATATTGTTCTAAGCCATTATGTTTGTGACAATTTGTTACAGCAGTAATAGGAAACAAATACAGGGACCTAGGCATTTGACTTTAGTTAATGGGGATATGCCAATAAAGACATCTCCCCTTTCTTAAGAGGAGAGAGTCAAAAAAAATAAACAATTTCAAAGTGCACTTAATTGAAGGGTGGAAGTGTGTGTGTGTGTGTGTGTGTGTGTGTGCGCGTGTGTGTGTGTGGTGGGGTGCGGGGAATGTTGGAAGTAAGAAAATCAGGGAGAGCAAAAAGATTTCCAGGAGGAAGAGTGGTCTACATAAAAGCCCAGAAGTAAAAGAGAACTGTAAAAATTTATGTAAGTCATTCTAATTAACAAGAAGACAGAATTTGAGACTGATGATGCTTGAGAGTTGAACAGGGCTAAGATCATGAAGGGTCTGGTAAATCCACCAGCAGCTTAGACTTTCTACAGATGACAACAGGGAGTCCTTAAAGGGTTAGAAAATGAACAGACATGGCTAGATCCACTCTACATGGAGTCTGATTTCAATGTGAGTGATGTATTAAAAGGGGATGGATCTGGAAGCAGAAAGGCCAATCAGGAGTTTGCCACAGAGCCTTGGGCAAGTGATGGTAGGAATCTGGCATAGCACAATGATAGTAAGAGTGAAAAGTAGATGGATTTCAGAAATACAGAGTAGAGCCTATGGACTAGATAGTTGCCTTTGGCTTGGGCAACAGTGTGAAAGGTGATGTGATTCATCCAGCTAGAAATACAAGATGAGAAGGAGGTAGGTGTAAGGAGAAAGAGTGGGGAAATAATGTGTTTATGGTTTTACTTTATCATCGTCATCATCATCATCATTGTAACAATACTTACAACAGTACAATATCAGCTGAAATTATGCTATCATGTATGTATCTATTTATGTGGTCACTGTCAGCAAACTTCACAAGGGCAAAGGACATCATCTTATTCACTAGAACCTGGGAACGCTGCACACAAGTTCCTTCACCCATTAACATTAGAGGTTCTATTTTGTACCCAAGTACAACTGAGACCTCTCTGAGAATTGCCTGGTGGTTAGCTGGGGCAGGGAGAGCTCATCGCGCTCAGGAGATGAGAGAAGGCTTACTCACACTCAGCAGGAAGAAGGTCATTCCGTGGTCATAACTTAGTAAACTTCAAAGATGCTATTTGAAAAGGTTGCTGATGGAATACATTTTAAAAGGATTACTGTATGTATGCAGTAAAACATGAAGGGGATGTTTTGTTGATTTCAACTTTTTTCTCAAACCGCTGAAAAGCAGCATTGTCTCGTATGGAAGGGCTGAATTTTCTCATCAATCTCTAGTGCCTAGAACAATGCCTGGAACGTGGTTGGTGCTCAAGCGATATTTGTTTATTTTTGTGTGAGCTAGGCACTGTTCTAAGGACACAAATTCTTACAGCACTATTTTGAGGTTTTAATTATTCTGACTTTAAGAATGAGAAAACAGGCTGAGAAATCCCACAATTCAAACTCAGATCTGTCTGGCTAAAAAGCCTATTATTTTAATCATTCTATTACTGAATTTGTGGGATGTGTGGAACATCCAAGTGCTAATATCTAGTAGACAGTTGAAAATATGGGTCTGAGTTCAAGACAAAAATCTAGCCTATAGATACACTTTTCAAAACCATTAGCATTTAAATGTCATTTGACACTAAGTGGGTAAAATAATGTTACCGAGGCAGTGACTTTCAGACGTATTGACTATAGTCAGGACTAGATTTTTTTTTAATTTTTTTTTTTTTTTTGCAGACACCTACTAAACACACAGACACACACAGACACACAGGTCTCCTTTTACAATACTTACACCTATTAAATGTGATAAATTCTGTTGTTTTCTATTCCATTTTCTTCTATGCAATTTGATTTCGTTTAAAAATGCTACTTGCAACCCATGAGACTGATGACATGAGCCATCAGTAGGTTGTCCTCTGCAGTTTGGAAAGCACTGCCTTTGGTAATTTGTAGTAAAGAAGCCATGAACTGGCAACCCACCGGCCATTTCTGGCATGGAGATGTATTCTCTTTGGCATGCTATTTCTGGCATGTAGATGTGTTATCCTCGAGCAGATTTTTAAACATCAGAGATTTCAAATGAAAGCCTGAATTTCAGATTGTCTTGATAAATGGAAAAAAAATATTGCTAATAGTTATATTACCTATTGGCTGACATTGGCTGAAGCTGAGAAACAGCTGCTTCCTGTTTTCCATAGACACATGTACTCCTTCTTATCTTTCTTATCTCCCTGACATTGAATACCAGTTACCATTTAAGATTATGCTTGTATTTATTTTCTGTTGTTGTTGTGGTTGTTGTTTTTCTAAGAGAAAAGGTATTTCTTTACTATATCAAAGATGGAAAAACTAAAGAGTAAGAGAGCCACATAATTTTTCTTTCCTACCACCTGCTTCATTTATTCATGTTATCTACAGATCTCTGTTATCACTTGGGTTTGTGAGTCACAGTCTAGAGTGTTAAAAGAGAGAGCCAAAGACAGGAGGCTGGTAATAAACAGAAGAAAAGGGAGAAAAAAGAGTCCTAGAAAAATACGAAGAAGGAATTACCAGAGGGTTTAAGAGAAAATCCATAAGAATAGGACACCAGGAGTTAAGAGCAGCCAGTTTAGGCTTTATGGTATTTTTAATGTCAAAGGCATTTGTTGATCTACTTGACAAAAACTGTCAAAGGAGATTCTCTTCTCTTTAGATAATTCAACTCAGTATCTCACCCCCAAAGGCAGGAAGATACAAAAATAAAGGATTTTAGCAATGGGGACCTGTATTAGTGTGCTAGGGTTTAATAAAAATATTATCATGTCACACTAATAAAAATATTATCATCTTACACTTTATGTTAGAGGATGAAGATGTTGAATGCAGTTAGCCAGATATTATTTTGGTGATGGTTTTTTGATTGAGTGAGAAAATGGTTCTTGCACATGCACTGCTCTTTGAAATAGTTTTCATGAGACAGAGGTGGTAGTGGAAGCCCTTGACTCAGCGTGGATTGGGACTGAGCATTTTCACATAACTTTAGCCATCCATTTGAGTGTCTCAAATTACCCTACCAATGGATCCAGGAGCCTGGTACTATTACTGAGGTCAGAATTGTGACATGACAATATTTTTATTAAGCCTTAAGTCTGTACTAGCATTGGCTACCATCGTGGCATATCATTGAAGTGGGTATATGCCTTGGTCTGTTTGGGCTGCTGTAACAAAATACTATCAACTAGGTGGCTTATAGAAAGTAGACCTTTATTTCTCACAGTTCTGGAGTTTGGGAAGCCCAAGATGAAGGTGAAGGCATGGGGAGATTTGGTGTCTGGTGAGGACCCGCTTCTAGTTTATAGATGACACCTTCTCCCTGTGTCCTCACATGGTGGAAAGTACCAAGGGTCTCTCTTGAGCCATTTTTTTTTTTTTTTTTTTTTTTTTTTGAGATGGAGTCTTGCTCTTGTCACCCAGGCTGGAGTGCAATGGCATGATCTTGGCTCACTGCAACCTCCGCCTCCCAAGTTCAAGTGATTCTCCTGCATCAGCCTCCTGAGTAGCTGGGATTACAGACACCCACCATCATGCCCAGCTAATTTTTGTATTTTTAGTAAAGATGGGGTTTCACCATGTTGGCCAGTCTGGTCTTGAACTCCTGACCTCAGGTGATCCACCTTGGACCTTTTTTATAAGGGCACTAATTTGGTCCATGAGTGTTCCATCCTCCTGATCTAATCACTTCACAAAGGTTCTACCTCTTAATCTCATCACTTGTGGGTTAGAATTTCAGCATAAAAATTTGGGGGGATAGGGATCACAAACACTCAGATCATAATAGCATATAAGATGAGTTGAAGTCCTAGGAAAGAGGCTTTGAGAGAAGGAGTTAGTTTGCATAGGGAAATCATTTATAATCAGTATTGACCGAGGGTACTCCTTATAGTGGCTGGAATAATATGTCATTTGAATAAACTGGTGGTCTTCAATTTAGATTGCACCACCAAAGAATCAAAAGTTGCTCAAGAATTAACAACTGAATATCACATGAGACAATTTGAAGGAGGGAAACAAAATAAGCTCTGCTATAATTTTCAAAAAACGACTAAATTTTTAACACAAAAATAATTTCAAAAAGGATTTTCACCTTACCATTAGTCTTTTTCATTTAATAATAAAGGAAGGAGAAGAAACAAAAAGAAAAGATGGACTATTTTTGCCTAAACGTCATTCTTAGAAGCAGAGAAGTGTTTGCTTTTCTTCTGTTCCTTCAAATCCTAAGAGAGCAGTACAAGCTGGAGCTTCTCTGCCTTTTCATCTGCCAGGAAATAGCACACAAAGGCAAGGCTTCTCTTAGCAGGGCAGAAACATTTGTTTTCTTTTTTTCTATTCCTTGTTGAGCTGAGCCCTTAAATAGAAATCTACCCACTGTGCTTCTATTGTGTTGTGAGCACCGTGACTTCTGTTTATTCTTTATAGATCACATTTTCCATGTTTTACCATGTTAGCAAGTTAAAATGAATACATATTTTGAAGTGTTCACAAGTGGAAAATTTATAATTCTTTGGTTGTGACTAAAGGTTGAGTTGCTAAAATATCATAAAGGGAAATTTGCCTAGAATTAATATATGTAAAATACTCTGTGTTAAGTAGCCAGCCATAGCACACAAACTAATCAAATCTCCAGACCTGAGATTTTACAATAATTAAGATAATACTTATAGGTAATATATATTATAATGAGAATTTTATTTTTCTATGGAAGATTAGTCAAGTAATAGGAAAAAATTGCCAACATGACATGTAGGGCAAAAATGACTTATTAGTATCTGTCAGTCTAAACAGGGTCACTTTCCTACCTCAAAGTCATCTATCAAATAAATCCTTCTTCCCCCATGGAGGGAGATCAACTAGTTTAGCTGAGGTCTCTCCAATGTGAAGCAGCCAGCCAAGAGAAAAGGAGAGGATTCAGAAGCTAAGAGATACTTTACTTAGTCAAGTTGGCAGGAGAAGACACAATGAGAGAATGAGGAGCTATGCATGTTTAGGGAACTGGGAAAGAAATAAACAAATAGTAGCAGCTGTTGTCTGGATGTGTCCCCTCCAAAATTTGGGTGTTGAAACATAATGGCCAATATAATGGTGTTAAGGGGCCTTTAAGAGGTGATTAGGTCAACGAGGGTTCCTTCTCTTGTGAATGGGATTAAGGCCCTTATAAAAGAGGCGTCATTAATGCTTTGGCTCCCTCACCCTTCTGCCTTCTACCATGTGAGGACAACACATTCCTCCCCTTGAAGGATGCAGCACCAGGTGCCATCTTGGAAAGAAAGAGCAGTGCTCACCAGATGACCAAACCTGTTGACACCTTGATCTTGGACTTCCTAGCTTCCTGCACTGTGAAAATAAATGCCTGTTTTTCACAAATTAGCCAATCTCAAGTATTTTTGTTACAGCAGCACAAAACTAAGAGAGTAGCTCTTGTGATTAGAATGGATGTGGCTTTCAATTGCAATAGGGTCTTACTACTTACATAACAATACTATTGATATTTTATATGTATTTTGCATACCTTTCATTTGAGACCTATTCATGAATTATCCTATATGATCCTCAGAAAAACTTGGTGAGGAAGTAATAGAGGGCTCTATTAATAATAATAACTTGGTTATTATTCTCATTTTACAGGTAAAGAAACCAAGACTTAGAGACCTGTCCATAGTCGTTTAGTGAGGGAATGCAACATCTGGGTCTAGGGTCCAAATCTATCTCTGCTGTGAAGAGGAACTCATACAGGAGATCTACTTGATTACAAATTCTTGGCCCTGAAGTGGAGGTAAGTCTTTTTATCAGCCTTTCAAAGCTGCCTATAGATACTTAGGCATCTATAGGATTTTACAGAGATCATTAGGATTTTATAGAGCTCTTCATATTTTATGGGGCTAATTTTAGCCAATCTTGAGATTGTGGTTATGTTTCTGTAACTATTGATTAACTCAGGAAATATCATAGATTATAAGATATTTAACTATATGTTAAATTATAAGATATTTAATATATGATTGTTGAATAAATGAAAAGATCTGTGATGAGCATAGCAAGATCAATGTATTTCTAGGTCATAGCTAATGATAAAATATATAAAGCAATGATTTGCTTTTCACATTTTATGATTTTATAGTGACAAGACCTATTTTTTATTACAAAAGCCTCAAAGACCAGAAGCTTTTTTTTTTTTTTTTTTTTTTTTTAAATAATTTAACCTCAAGTAGGGTTGTGGACATGTGGCCAAGATTGTTGCTGCAGGAAACTTAAGCATAGAGAAAAGGAAATAAAGAAGCAAGGACAGTGAGAGTTCAGTCTAGTGGTGAGAGCACCAGCATCCAGCAACAGCTATGGTGGTGGCAACAGTAGTAGGGTGTCTGGTGGCCACAACTAGCAGGGCTAAAGGCAGCATTGTTCTAGCCAGACTTTTCCTCTGTGTCATTTCAGTTGTGGTTCTGGCCTTCTAAGGGCTTTGTTCCTCCCCATTTTCCAAGGCTCTTTCTCTAGTTATTCTGGCTATTCTGTGAGCCACCTGATATTCTTCTGTTTTAGTTAGGATTCTACAGAGAAATAACCAATAGGACCTGCATATATAAAGAGATTCAATATTTGGCATAGGGCATTGGCTTACATGACTACGGAGTCTGTAAAGTCTGAAGATCTGCAGGGCAAGTGGACAAGCTGGAGACCTGGGAGATCCCATGATATAGTTCCAGTCTGAAGCCTGGCAGGCTGGGGACCCAGGAAGAACCAATATTTCAGTTCAAGTTTCAAAAAAAGGAAAAAAGCCAATATCCAGTTCAAATGCAGTCAGGAAAGCAGAATTTTATCTTACTCCAGGGAGGTCAGCCTTTCATTCTATTCAGACCTTTCATCAACCAATTGAATGGTTGCCCATAGAAATTGAGGGGGAGCAATCTGTTTTACTCAGTCTACCAATTTAAATGTTAACCTCATCCAAAACCACAATTACAGAAATACGCAGAATAATGTTTGGCCCAATATCTTGGCACTCAGTAACCCAATCAAGTTGACACATAGAATTAAACATGTTTTTCAGTAGGTACTTTTCCGCTCCAATTCACTGGAGTTAGTTTCTGTTGCTTGTAAATAAGAAAACTTCAGTTGATTAGTTGCACAGATGAATGTTTATATAAAAAATATTTACAAACCAAACAGTATGTGTTAGTCACTATCCTAGATGTCAAGAATACTGCAGTGAACACAATCAACAGGATATTTGCCTTTATGCAGATGAAATTTTTAGTGAAGAGTAGAAAACAATAAACAAGAAAATAAATGAATAAAATAATGCCAGCTGGTAATAAGTGGTATGGAAACAACGACAGGCCTACAGAAAGTAACAGGGAGCAGGGGTGTTCCACGTTGGATTAGAAAGTTAGAAGATCTCTCTGAAAAGATATTTGAGCCAAGACCTGAATGCAAAAAAGAAGGCAGATGTGTTAAAGTCTAGGAGCAAGGCATTCCTGGCAGAGAGAATAGCAAGGCCAAGTTCTTGCAGTGGGAATGAACTTGGTGTGATTGAACAACAGTAAAAAGGAGAGTATAGTTACAGCCCAGTGAGGAAAGGGTTAATAGTGCCAGATGAAGTCAGATGTGGAAGAGGTTCAGATTTTATATTAATTACAATTGGTTGCCATTTGAGTGTTTTAACTAAGGAAGGAAGAGAAGCTGATTTGCATTTTATAAAGATGGCTCCCGAGCTCTGTGGAGAATGAATCATAAAATGACCAGAGTGCAAGCCTGCAGATCTGTTGGGTTCCTGTTACAGGAGTCCAGGTGAGAAAGGACAAACAAAGGATATTTTTTCAGGGCCTCTAAGTTGTGCTAGATGGAGAAGTTCAGCAGAGACGAAGTGAAGAAAGCATATGCCTTGAGCTGCTTATCTTAGAAAAACAGTTTATATTAATCAAAGGCACCATGAGCCAGGGCCACCATGTAAATGCTTGAATAAACATTTCCATTTTCAAGCAATTGAGAAGGTCAAGGCAGTTTCTGTGTTCAATTTTGTGTGATTTTCCTTTCCATTCAGCTGAAAAGAATAAGCTGATAAGCATCACTGCTCAATTTTTCAGCTTTGTGATAGAGAGAAATAAAATATTATACCCAAAAAAAGCAAAATTCATTTTCTTTACACTGAGATATTTTCTTCGTTTATTCAAGGACTCATGACAAAGAATGTTTGCTTGAGATCATAAAAATATAGGCCAGTGCAAAGTCATTGTACAGTTGTCTTAATCCAGACTATTTATATACTAGTGTATAGCTCTGTTTTATGTATATTTAAACAAGCCAGATATTTTGGAAACATGGTGCCTGGTGTTCCCTTAAGTTCTTTATAATCAACATCAAATAAAAAATTATCAACATCAAATATTGATTACATATCACTATTTATTGATTCTATTAATACCTCTGAAGCTATTTCTAATTTTAAATAAAATTAGAGTATGCAGGAACAGTTTATGTAATAGTTCAATGAGAAGTGTTCTAATTTTGCCTTTCACGGCAACATGGAAATTTTTGTCCTTTACAAACTCCTGATAGGGAAGAAAATGGATAACTAGGATATTATCGAATTAATAAATTGACTCACTTTAGTCATCTCCATGTACAACTTCTAAATGAAATGATTTGTAAGATCAGTCAAATAATTGTCAATTCAAGTAACATTTTTTTCAGTCCTCTTTGAGCAAATTATTTCCTGTCTTTATTAATTATGGAGATGTATTTTTGTATTCAGCTGTGCCAAATGTCATTTTAAATTTACCTTATATGGAGGAGGCCTTATGGAACCAAGTTTTAATTGATCATAGTGGAAATACTGGCAACATTAACTTGATCTTAGGCAAAAGATTAAGGCTGAGCGATCAAAAGATAAGATCTAGGTATCAGTAAGGGGACATGATGAAACTTTTATGGAAAATCTACTCTATATTAGACATCATGCCAGGCGCATTAACTATGTAAACTCAATTTCAGACAAGAGTCTTGCAAAGAAGGGTATTTAGCCTGTAGATAAGAAAGCTCCAAATATGACATATTTAATAGGTAGTTAAATCAAGACTGAAATCTATGTCTAGGCCGGGTGCAGTAGCTCATGCCTGTAATCCCAGCACTGTGGGAAGCTGAGGCAGGTGAATCACTTGAGCCCAGGAGTTCGAGACCAGGCTGGACAACATGGCAAAATCCTAACTCTAAAAAAAATAAAGTACAAAAATTAGCTGGGTGTGGTGGTGCTTGCCTGTGGTCCCAGCTACTGGGAAGGCTAAGGTGAGAGGCTTGCTTGAGCCTGGGGAGGTCAAGGCTCCAGTGAGCCATAATCACCCCACTGTACTCCAACCTGGGTGACAGAGTAAGACTGAATTTAAAAAATAATAATTTTTTTATTTAAGAAAAAAAATCTATGTCTATCCAGCTCCAAATAGTTTGTGGGTTTTTTTACGTATTCTTAATTTTCTTGCAATGTTTCCTAAAGTGATAAGTCAAAGTTTTTCCTTTTGTTCTATTTAACCCCTACTCTAGTTGTAACCCTTACACCATAGATAAGTTCATCAGATCTGTAAAAAGACTACTGTTTTTCTTCTGGTTATAAAGTGATATATACTCGCAGAAAACTTGGGGAAAACAAAGGAATAAAAAAATCGCATATGTTCTTAGCGACATAAAAATAACCTCTGTATTAGTCTGTTCTCATGCTGCTAGTAAAGACATACCTGAGACTGGGTAATTTATAAAGGAAGAGGCATAATTGATTCACAGTTCCGCAGGGCTGGAGAGGCCGCAGGAAACTTACAATCATTGTGGAAGGGGAAGCAAGCATATCTTTCTTCACATGGCAGCAGCAAGAAGAAGTGCTGAGCAAAATGGGGAAGAATGCCTTATAAAACCATCAGATCTCATGAGAGCTCACTTACTATCACGAGAACAGCATGAGGGTAACTGCACCTGTGATTAAATTACCTCCCACCAGGTCCCTCCCACAACACGTGGGGATTGTGGGAACTACAATTTAAGATGAGATTTGCGGGGGGGCACAGCCAAACCATATCAATCTCTGTCAATGTTTTGATGTCTTTAACGTCTTAATCTTCAGTGTTTTCCACAAAAGTGGGGTTATGTTTCATCTCTAGTTTTGTATTCTATGCATACATAATATCATATCATCTTTTTTGTATGGCTAAATATTCTTTGAATTATTTCAATTATTTATATTATTTATATGGTGCAAACCACTCTTTTGAATGAATATATTAGGATATATTTAATAATTTTCCCACATATGAATAATTTTAATTGATTCTTATTTTTAATCATATTGTAATAGGCATCCCCATTTGCCCACATTTCTGATTATTTGCTAAAAATACATTTCTATAAGTAGAATAACTATTTAAAATATACATTTTAAAGGGCTTTTGATACATCTTGCCAGATTTCTCCTATTGCTCTCTGTAAAAGTTGTAACAATTTGTTTCCTTACCAGTCTTCAATGCACTATACCCACAAAATAATGGCAAATTTGAGTAGCAAAACTGGCATCTAATTGTGGTTTTAATTTGAATTTGTAGCTAATAGTGCAGTTGGATTTTTTGGGTTTTTTTGACGAAGTCTCTGTCGCCCATGCCGGAGTGCAGTGGCGCAATCTCAGCTCACAGCAAGCTCTGCCTCCTGGGTTCACGCCATTCTCCTGCCTCAGCCTCCGAAGTAGCTGGGATTACAGGCGTGCACCACCATGCCAACCAATTTTTGTATTTTTAGTAGAGATGGGGTTTCACCATGTTGGCCAGGATGGTCTCGATCTCTTGACCTCGTGATCTGCCTGCCTCAGCCTCCCAAAGTGCCAGGATTACAGGTGTGAGCCAGCGTGCCTGGCCTCTGTAGCTCCATCTATGAGGGACTTGGTCCTGAGGATACATGGATTATTACCCTGAAACTCTCTCACTTTCAGGAAAAGCTGAGGAATGCTCCAAGAGTGGTTAGAAACTTAGGCCTTAAATGTAAATGGGAAAAAGCATGTTTTCAGCATTATTACTTACATTATTCAAAGCCTGTATCTCATTTATTTTTACTATTTCGTCTAAAATGAACTGATAATGGAATGAAGTATCTTACTACAATTATCCGTCAATTTCTGTGTGACTCTCTAAAAATTTCTATTTATTTCTAATGGTATGGTATTATTTTAATAAGCTCATAAAAGGGTGTGATGACCTAATTTTAAATTTAGAGGTAAAAGAATGTATAGGAAGTTCAAGAATTTATCTATAATCTAATAATGGCACTTTTTTGTTTATTTTGAGACAGAGTCTCTTGTCACCCAGGCTGGAGTGCAGTGGCACAATCATGGCTCACTGCAGCCTCTCACTCCCCAGGCTCAGGTCAACCTCACACCTCAGCCTCCCAAGTAGCTGGTACTACAGGTATATACTACCACACCAATCTAATTTTTGTATATTTTGTAGAGACAGGGTTTCACCACGTTGCCCACACTGGTATCAAACTCCTGGGCCCAATTGATCCGCATGTCTCAGCCTCCCAAAGTGCTGGGATTAGAGGCACGAGTCACTGCGCCTGGCCTAACAATAATGATACAATTAAAAGCAATTCCCTCTGAACTTTTGATTCATGGTCTTTCTTATCCTTACTTCTCATTGCCCTTGCTACCTTTTAAACTTTCATTTTACTTTTGTTTTCATAGGAATTTAAGTAGGTAATTTGTAGGCACTGTAAGACATGACCTTTATTTAGCTACAAGTCCCTTTTATCTAATACCTACTAAAGTGATCAATGCCATCTGGATATAAACTAAAAGACTTTTTCCATCTTGCCACCCATCACCATATCACCCCTAATACCCTTATTTAAAGTATCCTCCCTGTTTTCCCCTGACTCAGTGTTAGTAAGGCTGAATACTCCACCTACATTCTTTTTGCTGATGCCGCCTAGCTCCCAGGGTACTGGTCTCCAGTGTAGGGTTTAGGCTCCCTAGAAGGTGCTAGTAAACATTCTTTTGAGGAGTAGGGGAAAATGCTAGAACTATTAATTATGTTTATTTTTTATCTCACCTTAAATTGTTCTTTGTTTATGCTCTATAGTGTTTATGATATAATTACAGTAGTACAGGTATAACTTACTAATAAACACGTGTTTATTGAGTGAACTGAATTTATTGGTGTGCTACAGACCTGGTGATTTGTATGCAGGAAGTTTATTGGGGAATGCTCTTAGGAGCAGCGCCTCAGGGGGTGCTGTCAAAAGGGCAGGATTGCATCATGGTTCTCAACTGGGAAGATTTGGAACCCCAGGATATATCTAGCAACATCTGGAGACATACTGGCATCTAGTGGATAGAGGCCAAGGACACTGCTAAATACCCTGTAATATACAGAGTGGCCACCACAACAAAGAATCATCCAGCTCAAAATGTCAATAGTGCTGAATTTGAGAAATCCTGGGGTGAAAGGATAAGCTGAATGGCAGTCACAGCCAAGGCCTCATTTCATTCCATAGGGAGCTCTGGAATCAGGTGGGCCCTTCACAGTGCTCTACATGGGCCAGTCATGGGACACAGGAAGGAAGTATGACCTCAGAAGGGTGGTTGTCTTTGGCTTCAGGCAACCCTGAGAAAGCTAAGAGCAGGCAGCTGCCAACACCCACAATACCGGAGAAATGAGAGCTTCAGCCCTGAAAAGGTCAGGACAGAGACTAGGTGGAAAACCACAGCATCCACTATAGGGGAAATCACTAACCAGCTTTATTTCTCTCTCACTATTGTCTTCAAGGTTTTTTCTAAATGTTATTTTTAATTGACAAATAATAATTGTGTATATTATATGGGGTACAAAGTGATATTTTGATCTATGTTTACTTTGTGAATTAACAGATCCATCACCTCCCATACTTACCATTTGTTTGTGGTGAAAACATTTAAAGTCTACTCTCTGAGCAATTTTGAAATATGTAGTGCATTATTATTTATTATAGTTATTCTGTGCAACAGATCACTGAAGTTTGTTCCTTTTGCCTAATTGTCTTTATGTTTGGTTGAACCTTGGCCTCATCCTTCCCTCTACCTTACCACCAATGAATCTCACTGCTTCTTAGGGCAATTTCAGGCATTAAAAAAAAAAAAAACAAACAACAACAACAACAAAAAACCATTTTCAAGACTTTCAGACTCTAGGACAATTTATTTCAGAATGTTAATCCTTCATTCAGTGCAAAACCTCCCTTTCTCTTCACTCCAATCTACTCCTGGCTGGGGAACTGGTGATGGACAATGGAGCATGTAGCTTTCTCTGATTTCTCTTATTTTGACTTGTTTTTCCCACATGCTCTGCGAAATGTTGGGACAAAGGTCAGGAGGAGATATAAAATGGTGAAAAAGTTTGGAGGGCACGGTGTAGAGGGTGTTGATCCAATAATCATCACATCTCTGTTATATTATTTATAGTTTCCCTTTCTGCTGCTTCATTTTCCTTTGTCCACTAAGGTACTCACAAATCCTTTCAGTCTTAACAGAAACACACCAAAAAATAAAATAGTAGCATCATCCTTCCTTGCTATCATTGTGCCTTTTTCTTTCCTTCCCTCCAAAGTGGAGTAGGTGGGACTTACTGTCTCTGTTTCCTGTTATCTGCTTATCTTTAATTCTTGACTGCTGACTCTTCAACTGCTTTTCTCGATGACTTCCCTGAAACTTCTAAAGGCTGCACATTACCTGTAACTATCAAATGTTAAAGCTTTCATTTTTTTTCTCATTCCATTTGATCTTTTTGCAGCACTTTAACATGAATTGACAGACTCTTTCATCTGCTTTTTTTTTTTCTAACTTTTCTCCACTGTGAAATAATGTAGGAAGAAAAGTAGACAAAATTTTAAAATATATAGCTCAGTGATTACAGAGAAAACTCATGTGATTGTCTCCTACCACATGAATGTGTGCATTTCTTATGTCCTAGAAGCCCCCCTTGCAGCTTTCCAATCACTACCAATTCAAAAATAGTCAATATGCTAACAACTACGCTAATTACTTCTTTGATTTTCTTTATAGTTTTCTACCTAAGAATGCGTTTCTAAGCACTATAATTTGATTTTGCCTCTTTTAAAAAGTGAAATAAATGCCTGCAGTATGTATTTTTCTGTGTATAGCTTCTTTTGCTCAACATTATATTTGTGAGATTCATCATTACTGTTGTGTATAGCTGGGATTAATTCGTTTTTACAGCTATATACTATTCAATATCATGAATAGACCACATTTATCCATTCTATTGTAGATGAACATTGGAGATGTTTGTAATTTTTGCCTATTGCTAGTAATATTGCTACGACCTTTCTTGTATACACCTTTGGCTACATGCATGTATGCATTTATATTGGGCATATATCTAGGAGTGGAAGTAGTGAATTGATGGTTTTTGCATATTTTTAAATGTAGTAGACAATGGCAAATAGTCTTCCAAAGTGGTTGTACCAATTTATACTCCTGTCAGCAGTGTTATTAGAGTTCCCATTGTTTCATGTCCTTGCAAACACCTGGTATTTTCAATATTAGTATTACATTTGGGTGGTTTTATAATGGTATCACAATGCGATACTAATTATATTTCCTTAATGACTGATAAAGTTGAGCCTTTCTTTGTCTGTTTATGGGCCATTTAGATATCTTTTTCTGTGAAATGCCTGTTTAAGTCTTTGCCCAGTTTTCTATGGTGTTGCCTGTTCTTTTTCTTATTGATTTGAAGAGTTTTTTTTTAAAACATACTTTGGATTCAACCTCTTTGTTAGTTGTATGTTTTGCAAATGTCATCTCCAATTTCCATGTTCTTAAAGTGTCTTGATGAAAACAAGTTATCCATCTAACTGTAATCCAAATTTTTCATCCTTTCATACGTGATTAGAAACTGGTTTTTGTTTCCTGTTTAAGGTTAGCCTAGATGATGAAAATATTCTATTATGTTTTTCTCTAGAAAGTTTATTGTTCTGTCTGTCATATTTATATCTAAGTTCTACTTGGAATGGACTTTTGTGTAGGGTAGGAGGCAGGTAATCAAGATTCTATTCTGTTTCCAAATGGATGTTCAATTTGCCCAGAATCATTTATTCAAAATACTGAATTTTCCCCACTGTTGTTTAGTGGTTACTGTGTTGTGTATCAAGTTTCTATACAAACAAGGGTCTTTTTCTTTTCTATTATATTCTGTTCATACAGTTGTCTACTTTTTTCTTATTTACTGTAGCTTTCAAATAAGCCTTGATATGCAGTATAGCAAGTCATCCTACCTTGTTTCTCTTCTTCAAGGGTATATTGATGGTTTTTGGTCCACTGCCATTTTCATTACAATTTTAGAATCAACTTGCCACGTTCCAAAAAAAGTCCTGTTATTTTGATTGGAGAAAATATATCTTTGCAATGTTGGAAGTTGCATTCATACACAATGTATCTCTCTCCCTTTTTGCCATTCTACATTTATCTCAATTAAGTTTTGTAGTTTTCTGCAAGGAAGTCTTGAACATCTTATTCCAAGGAAGTTGACATTTTCATTTTTCTTAAAAAAATTTTATTTTAAGTTTTTATAGGTTCATAGTAAGTGTATGTATTTAAGGGGCATATGAGATATTCTGATACAGACATACGGTGTGTAATAATCGCACAATCAGGGTACATCAAGTATCCATCACCTTAAGCATTTATCTTTTCTTTGTGTTACAAAGAATCCAATTATACTCTTTTAGTTATTTAAAAATGTATAATTATTGTTGACTGTAGTCACCCTGTTGGACAATCAAATACTAGATCTTATTCATTCTCTCTAACTATACTTTCATACCCATTAGCTATCCCCACTTCCCCCTTCCTTCCCTCACTCTCCACAACAACTACCCTTCCCAGCCTCTGGTAGCTATAGTTCTACTTCCTATCTCTGTAGGTTCAATTGTTTTAATTGTGAGCTCCCACAGATAAGTGAGAACATGCAAAAGCTTGTCTTTCTGTGCCTGGCTTATTTCACCTAACATAATGAACTCCAGTTCCATCCATTTTGTTGCAAATGATAGGATTTCATTCTTTTTTTAATGTCTGTATAATAGTCCACCATATATGTATATCACATTTTTTTACCATGTATGTATATCACATTTTTTTTTAAATTATACTTTAAGTTCTAGGGTACATGTGCAGAATGTGCATGTTTGTAACATAGGTATTCACATGCCATGGTGGTTTGCTGCATCCATCATCTCGTCATCTATGTTAGGTATCACTTTTAATGCTATCCCTCCCCTAGTCCCCACTCCCTGACAGGCCCCAGTGTGTGATATTCACCTCCCTGTATCCATGTGTTCTCATTGTTCAACTCCCACATATGAGTGAGAACATGCAGTGTTTGGTTTTCAGTTCTTGCATTAGTTTGCTGAGAATGATGGTTTCCAGCATCATCCAGGTCCCTGCAAAGGACATGAACTCATCCTTTTTTATGTCTGCATAGTATTACATGGTGTATATGTTCCACATTTTCTTTATCCAGTCTATCATTGATGGGCATTTGGGTTGGTTCCAAGTCTTTGCTATTGTGAACAGTGCCCCTATAAACATATGTGTGCATATGTCTTTTTTTTATTTTTATTTTATGCATGTGTCTTTATAGTAGAATGATTTATAATCTTTGGGTATGTACCCAGTAGTGGGATTGCTGGGTCAAATGGTATTTCTAGTTCTAGGTCCTTGAAGAATCACCACACTGTCTTCCGCAATGGTTGAACTAATTTACACTCCCACCAACAGTGTAAAAACGTTCCTATTTCTCTACATCTTCTCCAGCATCTGTGGTTGCCTGACTTTTTAATGATTGCCATTCTAACTGGCGTGAGATGGTATCTCATTGTGGTTTTGATTTGCATTTCTGTAACAACCAGTGATGATGAGCATTTTTTCATATGTTTGTTGGCTGCATAAATGTCTTCTTTTGAGAAGTGTCTGTTCATATCCTTTGCCCACTTTTTGATGGGGTTGTTTGTTTCTTGTAAATTTGCTTAAGTTCCTTGTAGATTCTGGATATCAGCCCTTTGTCAGATGGATAGATTGCAAAAATTTTCTCCCATTCTGTAGGTTACCTGTTCACTCTGATGATAGTTTCTCTCGCTGTGCAGAAGCTCTTGAGTTTAATTATGTCCCATTTATCTAAATTGGCTTTTGTTGTCATTGCTTTTGGTGTTTTCATCATGAAGTCTTTGCCCATGCCAATGGCCTGAATGGTATTGCCTAGGTTTTTCTTCTAGGGATTTTATGGTTTTAGTTTTTACGCTTAAGTCTTTAATCCATCTTGAGTTAATTTTTGTATAAGGCGTAAGTAAGGGATCCAGTTTCAAATTTCTGCATATGGCTAGTCAGTTTTCCCAACACCATTTATTAAATAGGGAATCCTTTCCCCATTGCTTATTTTTGTCAGGCTTTCCAAAGATCAGATGGTTGTAGATGTGTGGTGTTATTTTTGAGGCCTCTGTTCTGTTCCATTTGTCTATATATCTGTTTTGGTATCAGTACCATGATGTTTTTGTTACTGTAGCCTTGTAGTATAGTTTGAAGTCTGGTAGCGTGATGCCTCTAGCTTTGTTCTTTCTGCTTAGGATTGTCTTGGCTATGTGAGTTCTTTTTTGGTTCCATATGAAATTTAAAGTAGTTTTTTCCAATTCTGTGAAGAAAGTCAATGGTAGCTTGATCGGGATAGCATTAAATCTATAAATTGCTTTGGGCAGTATGGCCATTTTGACGATATTGATTCTTCCTATCCATGAGCATGGAATGTTTTTCCATTTGTTTGTGTTGTCTCTTATTTCCTTGAGCAATGGTTTGTAGTTCTCCTTGAAGAGGTCCTTCACATCCCTTGGAAGTTATATTCCTAGTTATTTTATTCTCTTTATAGCAATTGTAAATGGGAGTTCACTCATGATTTGGCTCTCTGTTTGTCTGGTTTTGGTGTATAGGAATGCTTGTGATTTTTGCATATTGATTTTGTATCCTGTGACTTTGCTGAAGTTCCTTATCAGCTTAAGAAGATTTTGGGCTGAGACGCTGGGGTTTTTTAAATATACAATCATGTCATCTGCCAACAGGGACAATTTGACTTCCTTTTTACCTAATTGAATACCCTTTATTTCTTTCTTCTGCCTGATTACCCTGACCAGAACTTCCAACGCTATGTTGAATAGGAGTGGTGAGAGAGGGCACCCTTGTCTGGTGTCAGTTTTCAAAGGGAATGCTTCTAGTTTTTGCCCATTCAGTATGATATTGGCAGTGGGTTTGTCATAAATAGCTCTTATTATTTTGAGATATGTCCCATCAATACCTAGTTTATTGAGAGGTTTTAACATGAAGGGCTGTTGAATTTTGTCAAAGGCCTTTTCTGCATCTATTGAGATAATTATGTGGTTTTTGTCATTGGTTCTGTTTATGTGATGGATTACATTTATTGATTTGCATATGTTGAACCAGCTTTGCATCCCAGGGATGAAGCCAACTTGATCAAAGCTGGATAAGCTTTTTGATGTGCTGCTGGATTCAGTTTGCCAGTATTTTATTGAGGATTTTCACATCGATGTTCATCAGGGATATTGGTCTAAAATTTTCTTTTTTTGTTGTGTCTCTGCCAGGTTTTGGTATCAGGATAATGCTGGCCTCATAAAATGAGTTATGGAGGATTCCTTCTTTTTCTGTTGTTTGGAATAGTTTCAGAAGGAATGGTACCAGTTCTTCTTTGTATCTCTGGTAGAATTCAGCTGTGAATCCGTCTGGTCCTGGACTTTTTTTGGTTGGTAGGCTTTTAATTACTGTTTCAATTTCAGAACTTGTTATTGGTGTATTCAGGGATTCGACTTCTTGGTTTAGTCTTGGGAGGGCGTATGTGTCCAGGAATTTATCCATTTCTTCTAGATTTCCTAGTTTATTTGCATAGAGGGGTTTATAGTATCCTCTGATGGTAGTTTGTATTTCTGTGGGATCAGTGGTGATATCCCCTGTATCGTTTTTTATTGCGTCTATTTGATTCTTCTCTCTTTTCTTCTTTATTTGTCTTGCTAGTGGTCCATCTATTTTGTTGATCTCTTTGAAAAACCAGGTCCTGGATTCGTTGATTTTTTAAAGGGTTTTTCATGTCTCTCTCTCCCTCGGTTCTGCTCTTATCTTAATTATTTCTTGTCTTCTGCTAGCTTTTGAATTTGTTTGCTCTTGCTTCATCCCATTTTCTTAAATTAACTTTTATTTTAGGTTTGGCAGTACACTTTTATTTTAGGGAGTAACTTTTATTTAGATTTGTGAAGGTTTTTTAATGCAGGTAAACACACGTCACTGGGTTTTGTTATACGTATTATTACATTACCCAGCTATTATGCCCAGTACCCAATAGTTATCTTTTCAGGTCCTCTCCTTCCTCCAACTCAACCCCCTCAAGTAGACCCTAGTGTCTGTTATTTCCTTCTTTGAGTTCATAAGTTCTTATCATTTAGCGCCCACTTATAAGTGAGAATATGCAGTATTTAGTTTTCTGTTCCTGTGTTAATTTGCTAAGAAAAACAGTCTCCTGCTCTATCTATGATCCCGCAAAAGACATGATCTCATTCTTTTTTATGGCTGCATAGTATTCCATGCTGCATATGCACCGCATTTTCTTTATCCATCTATCACTGATGGGCATTTAGGTTGCTTCCATATCTTTGCTATTGTGCATAGTGTTGCAATGAACATTGGTGTGGCTATATCTTCATAGTAGAATTATTTAATATTTCAATGGGTTTCTGGGGAACAGGTGGTGTTTGATTACATGAGTAAGTTCTTTAGTGGTGATTTCTGAGATTTTGGTGCACCCATCACCCGGGCAGTGTACATTTTACCCAGTGTATAGTCTTTATCCTTCATACCCCTGCCACTATTTCCCCTCAGTCTCCAAAGTCCATTATATCATTCTTATGCCTTTTCATCCTCATAGCTTAGCTCCCACTTATGAGTGAGAGTATATAATGTTTGGTTTTCCATTCCTGAGTTGCTTCACTTAGAATAATGGTATCCAATTTCTTCCAGGTTGCTGTGAATGCCATTATTTTGTTCCTTTTTAACGTTGAGTAGTATTCCATGAGATATATATAGATATATATATACACACACACACACACTCCATGATATATTCCATATTCCATTATATATTATATATATATATATATATTTAACTGATATATATATCACAGTTTCGTTATATACTCATTGATTGATGGGCACTTGAGCAGGTTCCACATTTTTGCAATAGCAAATTGTGCTGCTATAAACATAGGTGTGCAGTGTCTTTTTTTTTGTAGAACGACTTATTTTCCTCTGGGTAGATACCCAGCGGTGGAATTGCTGGATCAGATGGTAATTCTACTTTTAGTTCTTTAATGAATCTCCACACTGTTTTCCATAGTGGTTTACTAGTTTATACTCTCACCAGCAGTGTAAAAGTGTTCCCTTTTCACCACATCCATGCCAACATCTATTATTTTTGATTTTTTGATTATGGCCATTCTTGCAGGAGTAAGGTGGTATCACATTGTGGTTTTGATTTGAATTTCCCTGATTATTAGTGACATTCAACATTTTTTAAATCTGTTTGTTGACCATTTGTATATCTTCTTTTGAGAATTGTCTGTTCATGTCCTTAGCCCACTTTTTGATTGGATTGTTTTTTTTTTTCTAATTTGTTTGAGTTCCTTGTAGATTCTGAATATTAGTCCTTTGTTGGATATGTAGATTGCAAAGATTTTTCCACTCTGTGGGTTGTCTGTTTATTCTGCTGATTGTTTCTTTGGCCATGCAGGAGTTTTTTAGTTTAACCAAGTCCCAGCTATTTATCTTTGTTTTTGTCACATTTGCTTTTGGGTTCTTGGTCATAAAGTCTTTGCCTAAGCCAATGTCTAGAAGGATTTTTCCAATGCCATCTTCTAGAATTTTTATAGTTTTGAGTCTTAGATTTAAGTCTTTGATCCATCTTGGGTTGATTTTTGTATAAGGTGAGAGGTGAGGATTCAGTTTCATCCATCTACATGTGGCTTGCTAATTATCCCAGCACCATTTGTTGAATAGGATGTCCTTTCTCCACCTCATGTTTTGGTTTGCTTTGTTGAAGATCAGTTGACTGTAAATATTTGACTTTACTTCTGGGTTCTCTATTATGTTCTATTCGTCTCTATGCCTGTTTTTATACCACTACCATGTTGTTTTGGTGACTATGGCCTTATAGTAGAGTTTGAAGTTGAGTAGTGTGATGCCTCCAGATTTGTTCTTTTTGCTTAGTCTTTCTTTGACTATGTGGGCTTTTTTGATTCTGTATAAATTTTAGGATTGTTTTTTCTAGTTCTGTGAAGAATGACAATGGTATTTTGATGGGAATTTCATTAATTTGTAGATTGCTTTTGGCAGTATAGTCATTTTACAAAATCGACTCTGCCCGTCCATGAGCATGGAATGTGTTTCGATTTATTTCCACTTATGATTTATTTCTGCAGTGTTTCATAGTTTTCCTTGAAGAGGTCTTTCACCTCCTTGGTTAGGTATATTCCTAAGTATTTTATTTATTTTTGCAGCTATTGTAAAAGGGATTGAGTTCTTAATGTGATTCTCAGCTTGGTTGCTGTTGGCATATAGCAGACCTACTGATTTGTGTACATTGATTTTGTATCCTGAAACTGCTGAATTCATTTACCAGTTCTAGGAGCTTTCTGAATGAGTCTTTAGGGTTTTCTATGTATACAATCATGTCATCAGCAAACAGTGACAGTTTGACTTCCTCTTTACTGATTTGGATGTACTTTATTTCTTTCTCTTGTCTGATTGCTCTGGCTGGGACTTCTAGTACTATGTTGAATAGAAGTGGTGAAAATGGGCATCCTTGTTGTGTTCCAGTTATCAGGGAATGCTTTCAACTTTTCCCCATTTAGTATAATGTTGGCTGTGGATTTGTCACAGATGTCTTTTATTGCTTTTGGGTATGTTCCTTCTTTGCAAATTTTACTGAGGGTTTTAATCATAAAGTGATGTTGGATTTTGTCAAATGCTTTTTCTGCATCTATTGAGATGATCATGTGATTTTTGGTTTTAATTCTGTTTATGTGGTGTATCACATTTATTTACTTGCATATGTTAAACTATCCCTGCATCCCTGGTATTAAACCCACTTGATAATGGTGGATTATCTTTTTAATACGCTGTTGGATTTGGTCAGCAAGTGTTTTGTTGAGGATTTTGGCATCTATATTCATTGGTTTGTATTTTTCTTTTTTTGTTATGTCCTCTCCTGGTTTTGGTATTAAAGTGATACTGGCTTCATAGAAAGATTTAGGGGGTATTCCCTCTTTCTCTGTCTTCTGGAATAGTGTCAATAGGATTGTACAAATTCTTCTTTGAATGTCTGATAGAATTCAGCTGTGAATCATCTGGTCTTGGAATTTTTTTGTTGGTAACTTTTAAATTACCATTGCAATCTTCCTGCTTGTTATTAGTCTCTTCAGAGTTTCTATTTCTTCCTGGTTTAATCTAGGAGAGTTGTATATTTACAAAAATTTATCCACCTCCTGTAGGTTTTCTAGTTTATGTGTGTAAAGGTGTTCACAGTAGCCTTGAATGATCTCTTGCATTTTTGTGTTATCGGTTGTAGTAGCTCCCATTTTGTTTCTAATTGAGCTTATTTGGATCTTCTCTCTTCTTAGTCTCACTAATGGTCTATTAATTTTATTTATCATTTCAAAGAAGCAGCCTTTTGTTTCATTTATCTTTTCTATAGTTTTTTTTGTTTGTTTCAGTTTCATTTAGTTCTGCTCTGATCTTGGTTATTTCTTTTCTTCTGCTGAGTTTGGGTTTGGTTTTGGTTTGTCCTTGTTTCTCTAGTTTTTTTGAGGTGTGATCTTAGATTGTCTATTTGTGGTCTTTCAGATTTTTTGGTGTAGGCACTTAATACTATGAACTTTCCTCTTAGCACCACTTTTGCTGTATCCCAGAGGCTTTGATAGGTTGTCTCACTATTACTATTCAGTTCAAAGAATATTTTAATTTCCATCTTGATTTCATTGTTGAACCAAAAATCATTTAGGAGCAAGTTATTCAATTTCCATGTATTTGCCTGGTTTTGATGGTTCTGTTTGGAGTTAATTTTCAATAATATTCCATGGTGGTCTGAGGGAGTACTTGCTGTAATTTTGATTTTCTTAAATTTGTTGAGACTTGTTTTGTGGCCTATCATATGGTCTATCTTGGAGAATGTTCCATGTACTGATTAATAGAATGTGTATTTTTGAGTTTTTGGGTAGAATTTTCTGTAAATATCTGTTAAGTCCATTTGTTATAGTTTAAGTTCATTGTTTCTTTGTTGACTTCCTGTCTTGATGACCTGTCTAGTGCTGTCAGTGGAGCATTAAAGTCCCCCACTATTATTATGTTGCTGTCTATCTCATCTCTTAGGTCTAGTAGTAATTGTTTTAGAAATTTGGGAGCTCCAGTGTTAGGGGCATATGTATTTAGGACTATGATATTTTCCTGTTGGACTAGTCCTTTTATCATTATATAATATCACTCTTTGTCTTTTTTAGCTGCTGTTGCTTTAAAGCCTGTTTTGTCTGATATAAGAATAGCTTTTCCTGCTCACTTTTGATGTCCATTTGCATGGAATACCTTTTTCCATCCATTTACCTTAAGTTTATGTGAGTCCTTATGTGTCAGGTGAATCTCTTGAAGACAGCAGATACTAGGTTGGTGAAATTTTAATCCATTCTGCCATTCTGTATTTTTTTAAGTGGAGCATTTAGGTTATTTACATTCAACATTAGTATTTAGATGTGAGGAACTATTCTATTCATCATGCTATTTGTTGCCTGAATAACTTGGTTTATTTTTTCCCCCTTGTGTTATTGTTTTATAGGTCCTGTGAGGTTTATGCTTTAAGGAGATTGTATTTTGGTGTATATTGAGGATTTGTTTCAAGATTTAGAGCTCCTTCTAGCAGTTCTTGTAGTACTGGCTTGGTAGTGGCAAATTCTCTCAGCATGTGTTTGTCTGAAAAAGACTATCTTTTCTTCATTTATAAAGCTTACTTTCACTGGATACAAAATTTTTGGCTGATAATTGTTTTGTTTAAGGAGGCCACAGGTAGGACCTTAATCCCTTCTAGCTTGTAGGGTTTCTGTTGGGAAATCTGCTGTTAATCTGATAGGTTTTCCTTTATAGGTTACCTCATGCTTTGGCCTCATAGCTCTTAAGATTATTTTTTTCATCTTGACTTTAGATAACATGATGACTATGTGCCTGGGCAATGACTTTTTGCAATTAATTTCCCAGATGTTCTTTGAGCTTCTTGTATTTGGATGTCTAGATCTCTAGCAAGGCTGGGGAAGTTTTTCTTGATTATTCCAAATATGTTTTCCAAACATTTAGATTTCTCTTCTTCCTCAGGAACACCAGTTATTCTTAGATTTGGTTGTTTAATATAATCTCAAACTTCCTGGAAGCTTCACTTATTTTTTAAAATTCTTTTTGCTTTGTCTTTGTTAAGGATTAAGTTCATTCAAAAGCCTTGTCTTTGAGCTCTGAAGTTCTTTCTCCTACTTGTTCAATACTATTGCTGAGCCTTTCCAGTGCATTTTGCATTTCTCTAAGTGTGTCCTTCATTTCCAGAAGTTGAAATTTTTTAAAATTTAACGTTATCTATTTCACTGGAGATTTTTTCATTCATGTCCTATATCATGTTTTTGATTTCTTTGAGTTGGACTTTACCTTTCTCTGGTGCCTTCTTGAATAGCTTAGTAGTCAACCTTCTGAATTCTTTTTCTGGCAATTCAGAGAGATTTCGTCTGGGGTTGGAACCATTGTTGGTGAGCTAGTGTGATCATTTGGGGATATTAAAGAACCTTGTTTTGTCATATTACCAGATTTGTTTATCTGGTTTCTTCTCATTTGAGTAGACTATGTCAGAGGGAAGATCTGGGACTCAAGGGCTACTATTCAAATTCTTTTGTCCCACAGAGTGCTCCCTTAATGTGATGCTCTCCACTTTTCCCTAGGGATGGGGTTTCTGAGACCCAAACTGCAGTGATTGTTATTTCTCTTCTGGATCTAGCCACCCAGCAGAGCTACCAGGCTCTGGGCTAATACTGGCTAAGTCTGCAAAAAGTCCTGTGGTATGATCTGTTTTTAGGTCTCTCAGCCATGGATACCAGCACCTGTTGTGGTGGAAGTAGCAGGGTTGTGAAGTGGACTCCTTGAGGGTCTTGGTTGTATTTTTGGTTTTGTACTGGTTTTATGTTGGTTAGCCTCCAGGCAGGAGGTGGAGCTTTTAAGAGCACATCAACTGCAGTTATATAGGGAGAATATAAGCTTGCCCTAGGGTGGAGTTTGGATAAGTATTCAGATTTCTCAGGCAGTAGGCAGGGTCATAAAGCTCCCAAGGGATTATGTCCTTTGCCTTTGGAGTTACTCAGCAGTCCTATGTAGCCTACAGTGGCCAGTGGCAATCCTCCTCCTTCAAAGGGTCTGTGGATTCTCTTGGCTTTCCTGGTATGTTCCTGCAGTAGTTCTTGAGGCAAAAGTTCATGATGTGGGTCTCTGTCATGACGCTACTCTTTCTGTCTTAGTGGGAGTTGCAAGTCAGTCCTCCCTCCTATCTGCCATTTTCCTTTTTCTTACATATTAGTTTTAGTAGTGCTTTTGTAGATTGCTTAGGATATTCTGCATAAACAGTCATCACCTACAGGTAGAAAAAGTTTTACATTTTTTCAAATCTGTATTTTTTTTTAATTTTTTTTTTTTTTTGCCTTTTATTACATTGTTAAGGGCCTCCAAAAGACTTGTGAGTAAAAGAGATGAAAAGGGTCATTATTGGCTTATTTCCAATATTAGGGGGAATGTAATCAATATTTTTCATTAAGTACAATGCTACCCGTAAGATTTTATAGATATTCTTTAACAAATTGAAGTTTCCTTCCAAATATTTTTAGACCAGCCCAGAAGGACAATTTTTAAAATTATTTTTCATTCTTTTATTAATTTTAGATGAAGGTCTTGGTATGTTGCCTAGGTTGAACTCAAACTCCTGGGCTTAAGCGATCCTCCCACCTCAGCCTCCAAGTAACTAGGACTACAGGTATACATCACTGTGCCCAAGTTTCTTCTAGTTTTAGTCTGTTGAGAGTTTTGACGTGGATAAATGATGAGTTTTGTCAATATTTTTCTGCTTCTAATGAAAGAATCATATGGTTTTTATCATTTTTTGAAAACATGAAGAATTATATTGATTTTAGAATGTCATATAATCTTACATTTCTTGGATAAATCCTCCTTGTAATTGTTCTTTACATATATATTGATGTATTTGATTTGCTAATATTTTAGTTAAGGAAATTAAGGCTATCTTTATTACAGATATGATGCATAGGCTGGGTGCGGTGGCCCATGCCTGTAATCCCAGCACTTTGGGAGGCCAAGGCAGGCAGATCACCTGAGGTCAGGAGTTCAAGACCATCCTGGCCAACATGGAGAAACCCCGTCTGTACTAAAAATACAAAAATTAGCGGGGCATGGTGGCACACGCCTGTCATCCCAGTTACTTGGGAGGCTGAGGCAGGAGAGTCACTTGAACCCAGAAGGCAGAGGTTGCAGTGAGCCAAGATCACCCCAATGCACTCCAGCCTGGATGACAGAGCAAGACTCCATCTCAAAAAAAAAAAAAAAGAAAAGAATTATGATGCATAATTTTTAAAAAAAGTCTTTGTCAGTTTAAGGATTAAGATTGTGCTATTATCATAAAATGAATTGATATCATTCCTGCTCTCTCTTTTCTGAAATAATGTGTTTAAGAATGTTGTTATTTCTTCCTTAAATATTTGTTAGAATTCATCAGTGAAACCACATGGGCCTGGAATAGTCTCTGAAGAAAGAGTTCAGTAATGATATTAGTTTTCCTTAATAGATATAGGACACTTCAGATTTTTATCTTGTGTCAGTTTTTGTACATTTTGTTGTTCAAAAAATGTGTTCATTTCATCAGAATTGGTCAATTTGTTGGCATAAAATTGTTAATAATATTCCCTCATTATGCTATCCTATTATCTATCCCAAGATAGAATGTCTATTCTATCTTAGTAATAACCACTCTTTTGTTCTCAACAGTGACATTCATTATTTGTTTTTTCTTAAGTTAGTATAGCTAGGGTTTATAAATCTTTCTGAACTTTTCGAAGAAATAACTTTTGGCTATGTTTTTCTATCATATTTCTCTTTCATTGATTTCTGCTCTTAACTTTATTATTTTCTTCCTTCTGTATACTCTTCTTGTGCTTTTCTCTTTTTATAATTTCTCAAAAGGGATCTTCAGTCATTTATTTTAGACCTTTCTTTTATTGTAATAGAATTATTTAAAGCCATATATTTCTCTATAAGTACTAGTTTAGTTGCATTCTACATATTTTGATATGTTGTATTTGTTAGTTGTTTTTCAATTCAAAGTATATTCTAATTCTTATTATCAGTTTTTTGTCCTCTAGCTTATTTAGCATTGTATTAATTTTTATATTTTAGGATGTTTTCTAGACACATTATTGTTTTCTAATTAATTTTCCTTTGTGGTGAGAGAACATCCTCTGTATAATTTCAATCCTCTTGAAATTTACTAGACTTATTTTGTACCCCAGAATATAGTTCCTTTATGAACATACCATGTGTACTTGAAACGAATGTGTATTCAGCTGATTCTGGATGTTCTGTTCTGTAAATGGCAATTAGAATAAAATGATTAATAATGTTGTTCAACTCTCTTATATGTTTGCTGAGTGTCTGTTTGGTTGTTCTATTACTTGCTGAGAGTGGGATTTGAAGTCTCCAACTATGTTCATGGAGTTATTTCTCTTTTTAATTTTGTCAATCTTTGTTTCATGTATTTTGTTGCCTTGCTATTAGATGCATACACATTTATAATTGTTATATCTTCCTGATGGATTGACAATTTTATCAGATCAAACTTCCTTATTTATCTCTGATAACACTTTTTGTCTTAAAGTCTACTTGATATTAAATAGCCACTTCAGCCTTTCTGTTTGCATGCCATCTCTGTTTCCATTTAATTTCAACCTATCTACATCTTCATATTTAAAATTCATCTCATATGGACATAAAATAGTTGAGCCTTGCTTTGTTTTTAATTAATTCTAAAAATGTCTGCCTTTTTTTTTTTTTTTTTTTTTTGAGACGGAGTCTCACAGTGTCCCAGGCTGGAGTGCAGTGGCGCAATCTCGGCTCACTGCAAGCTCTGCCTCCTGGATTCACGCCATTCTCCTGCCTCAGTCTCCCGAGTAGCTGGGACTACAGGCGCCCGCCACCACACCCGGCAAATTTTTTATATTTTTAGTAGAGATGGGGTTTCACCGCGTTAGCCAGGAAAATTTCTGCCTTTCAACTGGAGTTAAAAGGATTGGAGTGCATGGGTACACTATCCATACAACTGGACTGTATGAATTTTTAATATTTAATGTAATTATTGACAGGGTTAATTAGGTCTGCCGTTTTATTATTTGTTTTCTGTATGTCAATCTCTATATATTTTTCTTTCCTTTGTTTCTTCTTTCCTTTTATCTTTTAGCTTATTTGAATAATTTTTAGAATTGTATTTTAATTTACCCATTGCTTTTTAGCTATATCTCCTTGCATTAAATCTTAGGGGTTGCTGTAAGAATTAAAATATACATCCCTAACTTTTCATAGCATAGTTAAAATAAATATTATGCCAATTCACGTTAATGTAACAATTTTTATAGCAATGGGGGATATTTCATTTATTGTCACCTTAGTCTTTTATGCTATAATTTTCATGTATATTACATATATCTATATCTATCGTACTAAATCCCATAAGACCATATTTTAATATTTGCTTTAAACAGTCATATGTATTTTAAAGAAACTAGAGGAAACACTGGTTTTTAAAATGTATCCACATATTTGCCTATATAGCCCATCAGTTGCTGAGTCCTTTTGGATCTTTCTTTTTAAGTGTGACTTTATTTTTCTTTTTACTCCTATCGTCTTATTTGTCCCTACAATAACCTCATGACTAGACCATGCTTCTTAACTAATCACTATTCCTTCAGACTTTTTTGTTTTTGTTTTTTTGAGACAGGATCTCTGTCATTCAGGTTGGAGTGTAGTGGCATGATCAAGACTGACTGCAGGCTCAACCTCCGGTGCTCAAGTGATTCTGCCACTTTAGCCTCCTGAGTAGCTGGGACTACCGGTGCACAGCACCATGCTCAGCTAATTTTTATATTTTCTGTAGAGTCAGGATTTTGACTATGTTGCCCAGGCTGGTCTGGAACTCCTGAGCTCAAGCGATCCACCCATCTCAGTCTCCCAAAGTGCTGTGATTAGAGGTGTGAGCCATGACACCCAGCCCACCTCCTTCAGATTTTCTATTATCAACTCCTCTTTCCCAAACATTGTGAAGGGGAAGGGGGAAAAAAGGAAATGCAATGAAGAGTCCCTGAGTCCCTGAGAGTCAACATGTATAAGTTACCTCAATAAATTACCAGAAAATAGAGCCTATCTTAGACAGTTTTATATTCTATGCATTGTCTTGCACTAGGCCTTTCACAAAGAAGGCGCTCGATGAATATTTATTAGATTGTTGAATGAACAAAGAGGCTCTTTTATTCTTACCCATAATGAGGGAGAACCTGTGTTGCTGAGACAAAGTTATCACTCTGCAAACTGATAATGACAACTAACAAGAGATGCAGTTAATGATGCATTATTGCTTGTCAGTGAAAACACATAAGTAACAAACAAACAAATCTCTTTTACTTTGTGCATAAAATAAAGAATGATTATAGCCAGTTAAGAGAATCCTATTGGAAAGGGGACGAAAAATTATGAATTGTCCAGAAATTAGTCCATCATATCATACCGTACCAATTACAAGGCAGTTTAATTTCAGAATGAAAAGAGCTGAAAAAACCTATATTTAAGACATTAAATGTATCACCTAGTATTATTGCCATAAACATCACATCAGCTTATGAATGCCTCCAAGTACTAGTTTTATTTTCTAAAAGATGCAGACTGAGATGCTACCTAGTATTTCCTTTCTTTTTCATTTTCCTTTCCTGCTTTTCATGTTCTTGTTATGGAAGCTGGTACATTTTATGCTCATTCATCTGCTAAACTTGTAAATTGACAGATTTCTTAAAATGACAAATAGGAAGGGGTCTCAGGTTAATTCAACAGCTGGATTTCTATAATAACTCTAACCTGCTAGGGAAAATGAGCTATGTGACACTAAAGAGAAAAGGAGCACAGTTTAATTAAAACTGGCTCAGGATGGAAACTTTAATGAATTGCAGTTCCAGAGCATAACAGAACTCAGGACCCAAATTTCCTAAGGGAACTGTCAATAATAAAGATGCAGTTACCTGAACTGACTGCTCACAAGAGCAAACTTGTTTTGATAATGCCACGTGCTGTTTCCCAGGGCATAATGATTTGGCAGAGAAATAACCTGGCAGACTGCACTGAAAATAGCTGCATTATAATTACATTGTTACTTTCTACACATCTGATAATGAGGTAATACTTGATCTGCAAAAATTAATCATGCATCTAGAGAGTTCTATGTCAAATGTCACATGCATGAAATTTCTACTCAGTAGATACAACCTAGTCACAAACACTTCTTGGTAGCTGAGTTCAAAATTCAATTTTGGATATAAGAAACCAAATTTGCCATTTAGTCTACATTGCTATTCTTATTAGATCAAAAAGGAAACTTTTAATCTCCTGAAAGGGCATGCTCACATGCTGACCCCACTGTGTCCTGAATGGATTTGAGGGGTGACTAGAGGTTGTGTGATTCTTCAGGAACTCTTGCCAGAGTCCAGTTGCATTTATACTGTTAATCAAATCCCCTATGTCAGTTTCATACTGCTACCCTAGCAAATTACAACACACTTAGTAGTATAACACACAAGTTTAACATTTTGTAACTATGGAGGTCAGAAGTAAAAAAAATGGGTCCACAAGGCTGCCTAGGAGGTGATAGGTAACAATCCATTTTCTGGCCTATTACAGTTTTTAGAGGCTACCTCCACTCCTTGGTTCAAGGCCCCTTCTTCTGTCTTCCAAGTCAGCAGGGTAGCATCTTCTTTCCTCTCTGAACTCTGTTTCCGGCTCCATATCTTCTTTCCATGTCTCTGACCTACCTATTTCTCTGTTACAAGAACCCTTGTGAATACCCAGATAATTCAGGATAATCTCCCCATCTGAAGATACTTAACTTAATCACATCTACAGTGTCTCTTTAACCATGTATGTAACATATTCCCAGGCTGTGGGGATTTTGGATGTGGATATCTTTGGGAGGGCTGTTATTCAGCCTACCACACCTCCCAAATAGTCAAGGGCCTCTAGAGAAAGAAAAATTAGAAAAACAGAGAGACATTTATTATGATTTGGCTGACATGATTATGGAGGCTGAGAAGTCTCAGATCTGCAGCCCCCAGTACAAGATCCCCGGTAAGCTGGGACCCAGGAGAGTTGATAGTGTAGTTCCAGCCTAAGTCCAAAGGTCTGAGAACCAGGAGAGCCAGTAGTGTAAGTTCCAGTCTTAAAGCTGGCAGTATTGAGACTCAAGGGTCTATTTTTCATTTCGAGTCCAAAACCAGGAAAAGACCAAGGTTTCAGCTCATGCAGTCAGGCAGGAGATGTTCCCTCTTATTCAGTCTTTTTGTTCTATTGAGTTCTTTAACTGATTGGATGAGACCTACCCGCATTAGAAAAAGCAATCTGCTTTACTCAGTCTGCTAATTCAAATGTTAATCTCATTCAGAAACACCTTCACAGACATGCCCAGAATAATGTTGAACCAAATATCTGGGCATCCTATGCCCTAATCAAGTTGACCCATAACATTAACCATCACAAGGGCAAAAAGATTTGCAGTAGTAATTGGCTACCTTTAGGTACCAAGTTTCAGTAATTCTTGCCACTTTCCTGATGCTGGGATAGCTATATCTAGTGTATTGTGCTCAGCTATGAGTTTTACAAAAAAACCCACAGAGTGGCTTATATCAATTAAGGAATGTTTCTGCCTCATACAAGAGGACTCCAAGCACAGGCAGTCCATACTTTCTCATTTTCTCTTCTTTTCCTCCCTTCTCTTCCATCCTTAGGGGTGGCTGATGCACCTCAGGTATCCCTCCAGGATTTCAGGCAGGAAGAAGAACAGAAGGGGAAGCAGCAATAGTCTTTCACTTATATCCCATTCACCAGAACCGAGTAACAAGACCACCTGGGGCTTCCAGGGATTCAGGGATATAAGAAGGATTTCACTTTCTTGGTTTTGCAGGGCAGGAAAGCAAACATGAAAGGAGAAAGTCAGCAACTCAAGTATCTTCTACAACAACCAAGAATTCTAAGCCTTAAACGTCCCTCCTTATCACTCAGTGACTGAATAAGACCAACTGTCTTATAGTTTAAAAACATGTCCCTTTGCTCACCTAATTTTTCATCAGAATTCCCAATAGGCAAATAAAAATAACCACAGTGTGTTTATGCATCACCAAAATCAGAAAGATTTAAAAAATAAAATAGTTTAAACAGACCCAAGTAATAGTTATGATTGTAGTTTTCTTCTAAGCAAATTGATTTTTTAAAATTGATTTTTTAAAAAAATTAAAGTGACTGAATTAAGTTATCACTCTTTAGGACAGTCTCTGGTGTGTTGGTGTGTAGGTGCACATCACGTCTTCATCATAATGGCCGTAGATCCAGGGCAGCCATTGAGCCCTACATGTCCATGGCTCCTGTCTCCTGTTGATAGGTTTGGTGAAACCCTATTCTCCAATGTGTACCGCTCCTTGGCCAGAGTTGACTCATCTAGTAATGGACAACTGATGAAAATAGTCAGTTTTTTTGCCTAGGAATTTTAAAATTGGAACAGAAAGAGTACATTTAGTTTCTTCCTGAATGACTGAATTCTAACACACAGAATCAGGGAGCTACTGTTCTCCATGTTTTGTATGTTGACTGGGATTAGAGAAAGCTAGTCCTCAGAGAAAGAAAACAATGAAATTGAAGATCAGAATGGAGCATGGACAAAACCTGGATCATTCTAGATTATTCTTGGAGCCCAGCCACATTTCTGGGCTTGGTTTGGTTACTGACCTTTAGTCATTATGAGAATGCTGGGGTTAGTTCAATGTAATGCTCTGCTATTTATAATTAGATATAACTCTATAAAATGTAGGATTATTGCCTATGCATAAAAATTATGTCTGTAAAAGGGCCAAGCACTGTGGCTCACACCTGTAATTCCAGCACTTTGGGAGGCCAAGGCGGGCGGATCACCTGAGGTCAGGAGTTTAAGACCAGTCTGGCCAACATGGTGAAACCCCATCTCTACAAAAAATACAAAAATTAGCCGGGCACAGTGGCGGGCACCTATAGCCCCAGCCACTAGGGAGACTGAGGCAGGAGAATCGCTTGAACCCAGGAGGCAGAGGTTGCAGTGAGCTGAGATTGCACCACTGCACTCCAGCCTGGGTGACAGAGTGAGACCCTGTCTCAAATAATAATAATAATAATAATAAAATAAACCATAACCATTGCTTGCATTAAGTATTTCTAAACTTCAATTAGTAAACAATGGTGAGTAAAAGTAAGCCTAGGATTATAAAGCCTTTTTGTTTTTGTAAAACCGAGGTCGCGCCATTGCACTCCAGCCTGGGCAACAGAGTAACACTCCATCTCAAAAAAAAAAAAAAAAAAAAAAGAAAAAAAAATTCTATAAAAGGATTACTTCTGTTATAACAGAGGAAATTACTTTGATTAACTGAAAGGCATAATTAAAACCTCTGGCCTATAATTAATCAAATTGTAGTCTCATTTCTTCATCAATTTCTAATGCATCATACAGTGTATCTAAATATGATAAGGTATTTGAAATAGCAATAGTAAAATTCAGAATATATTCATAAAATCTAGAGGAGTGCCATACATCAAGAAGGAAACATGAAATATTTTACAGAAATTAAATGTGTTAATTTTACACTTAATTTAAAACCTCTGGGATAGACTAGAGAGAACTTTTGTATAATATAGAGAGATTACTACGGGAAGGTTTGGTTTCCGTTTTGCTAAATTTGAAAATTAAGATATGCCATATTTATATTTCTTACAGGAAACCATCTTTTAATATTTGATGCAAAAATAATTTTATCAGCCTTACTTTTAATATCTAATTTTAAGATGCTGAAATCTGACAGTTCTGATACTAATTATGTCTTATTTAAAATATAGCTATACTATAAAGCACTAAATCCTGGGTCTGCAGTGGTGAGAGATTGTACCGTGTAACATATTACACTGCTAATTCATAACGTTTCTTTGTAAAACTGCAAGCAGGGCCATCTCAAACATCTTGTTAATGAGCCTTTTCCTGCCTCCCCTGGGAATGCAGATGGGGTTTGCTTCTAGCCCTTCTGGAGGCAAATAAAGAAATAGAACTGACTAGGTTATAAACCCAGATGAAATCCTCATATGAGAAAATTCTCATTTGTGCCATCTGTTTGGGCTGAACTGGAGATGAAATATAAGGTGTCATTGCCACAATCCCTAGAGGACTGTCACCAAGTGATCTTCCTTCAAATTTGCCTTCAACTTATCACAAGCTGCTTTAATTCCTTTCCAGTATGTTCACCATAATGTCATCAGCCTTCAGTTTCCCCTTGGTTTTTAAATGCGTCTGTGACACAGCTGACCAGCTCTTTTCTTGAAATGCGTATCTCTGCCATGAAACTTTCTCGACACCCTTTCAGAATTTTGTCTTTCTTTTTTTTTAATAAAATGTAGCTTTTATTGAGTAAAGGAAAAAAGGAATTCAGCTACATGATAGAAAGATTCCAGTTTGATCAAATTGTAACAAGTCTTCCTATTTGCATGAGAGGAGCCTCACTAGTCCACAGGGAGCTCTTGGGAACGATTGCTTCAATGGGTTGGTTCTCACTCTGGCGCACATTATCAGCTCCCGGTCAGTCCCAAGAGGCAAGGGTGGAGGGCATGATGGTTCTCACAGAGCTACTTTATAAATAAATTCTATGTGACTTTTCCGGGAGTCTCTTACATTCTTTTATTTTAAAAGATCTGAGCAGAAAATAGAACAGAGGACCATTAAGTGGTGTTGTGTGGTTGTGTGATACATGAAACGGCCTGGTCTATGGAATTGTGACGGGTAACAGAAACAGCATGATTAGGCATTATGTGAAGAGCATGACACACTGCCACCATGGCCTGTCCAACTGGTGTGAGTAAACCATCGCTGTTTTTCTAAGCATTGATAGGCGTGAGCCCCAACGTAATCCCGCTTAGTCTGGATGAGGTTGGCTGGGAGCATCTCGTGTCTGTATCCATCACAGAAGGAGACAGCAGTGTTGAAACAGGGCATGGGAATGCTGGCTCAGATCCTGGTGCTGACCACCTGCTACCAGCGGTCCTGGCAGTTTTCAACAGCCAACTTAAAGAAGTCGTCTAATAATAGGTTCTTAAGTTCCGGGTGTTGATGAAATGCATCCTTTATCTTTCCTAGAAATACACTTCTGATGATGCAGCCTCTCTCCTCCACATCAGGACAATATGACCATAATTGAGGGTCCAGCCAAATTCACTGGTTGCCTGTCTTAGCAGTATAAAGCCTTGAGCATAAGAGATGATCTTGGAAGCATAGCGGTCATTCCGAATGTCTTCCAGGAATGATTTCTTATCACCATCAAACTAATTCTTTTGGGGACCCTTCAGCTTTTTGCTAACTTGAATTCTTTCATCCTTCAGAGAGGATAAGCACTGAACAAAGACAGCTTTTCCATTGAGGGTGACAGGAATGCCATCTTCCAGGGTGGAGATGGTGATCCACTTCCTGGTGCCCTTCTGTCCCGCGCTGTCCCTGATCTTTGGCAGCAGGTATTTGCCATCAGTATCTTAGAATATTGGCTGTGATTTCAATCAAGAATGAATGGGGCTCTGTCTTATTCTAGTCCTCAAAGGCCTCTGTCTTCTTATTTTGATTTCAATCAAGAATGAGTCAAGCTCTGTCTTATTCCAATCCTCAGAATCCTATGCTATCTTGTTTTGCTCCATGCCCAGCACCTGTTTCATCAGGTGGTAAGCCCCACTGATCAGCTGCATAGCCCCATACTCTATCCTATTGTACACCATCTTTACAAAGTGGCCTGCCCCCTCCTCTCCCACCCAGTCAGAGAAAAGTTCTTCAGTTTTCTTTTGCAGTGATGCCTTGGAAGATTGTCTTGATAGGGGCCAACTTCTTTGTTCCCTCGTGGCATGAGTTATAGGCCATACGGGATCCTTTTCCTCCAGCACTAACTTTGCTCTCCACAGATAAAATTTCCTTGGCCTTGTGGTCTCTACATCGTCTTGTGGCATCCCTATATTTGGAATTGCCTCCATCAATGATATTGTCACCAGTGTGTAACAATGATACTAATTTTTTCACAAAATCATCAACAGCTTGACCAGCCTTCACAAGAAAGATGATATGCCTGTGGCTTTTTCAGCTTGGAGACCATCTTCTTCAAGGACTGAACAACATCTTTGGTCCCCTCTGCCTTGTTGCCAAGGAATCATCAACTTTGGAGACTGTACTATTAAAAGCAAAAGCCACAAAGCCATGGTCATTCATGCACAAAATTAAGGTCTGGCCCATGACAGCCAGTCCAATCAGTGTTATGCCAGCTTGGGCCATGGCGGAAGCATCAGACAGAGTAGAACTGGAGTGGGCAAAGTGCGGAGGGCTCACGGCTCACAGGCAAGTGAAGGATATACCAGCTGCCGGAGTTTTGTCTCTTTAGATGCCTCTTTTTCCTCCCCCACCTGCTAAATAGAAATATTTTTGAAACTTTTATCCTTAGCCATTTATAGAAGCTTAATCTCTGTACTTTCTCCCACAAAGAACACATCTACTTCTTCAGTGTCGGTGACATCTTTGTGCCAATTCCCAAATCCTCCCATAAGTATTTTTCTTCTATTCTCTGACCAGCCACCTTGACACTTCCAACTGGATTGGCCGTTCAAATTTAAAAAACTGCAAACCTCACATATCTTTGAGCCCCAAAGCATTTATCTTTATGTCTTTCCTATTACTATTAATAGCAATGCTATATTCACAGTCTCATAGGTTTCAAAAGGGAAATAGCTTTTGATTTTGCCTTCTCTTTCTCTTCTCCTAGTTCTGGTTAGTCTTTCTTTGTAATTTTGTCCCCGTTTGTTTATTCCTGTTTATTCCAGTTTTTTGCCACCATTATGTGGCCTTCATAACATTACATTTAGACTATGGCAATTGTTAGGGGATGTCCCTATGTTTCATGACTGTTCACTGCTGCCAGCGAGGCTGAAGCTGCAGTTGTACCTTGGTTACCATGGCACTGCTCCATAACCCAGCCACTATAAAGCAGATGCACTATAAAGACTTTCCAAGTTCAAGAAATGAATCCCAGGAGATTTTCCCTTGACTAAATCCCGTGCTTACTTTAGCATAACACTTTGGAGGCCAGATTCAATGGGAGAAAACAATAGAGAGAACTTCTTGATGTTGCTGGCCTTCTGCAAGGCAGAGGCTTTGCTGCCTTCTTGCAACTTGACCATAAATCAGACTAAATGTTTTTCAGTGGATAGGGGGTGGTTCTAATGGGATGAAGACACAAGTTGCTTAATAGTCTTTAGAGATAGTCCATTACTTTTTGCTTTTCTGTCTACCGAAGTCTTCAAATAACACTTATTGGAGAGCTTTGGTGGGTAGGTAATGATTATTTGTAAGATGAACAGATTACTGTAAGATTATTTATAAGATTATTAATAAGTACTATAATATTTATATTTATTACTTATAATAAATAACATATTACTAAATATATATGGCTGGGTGCGTAGCTCACTCCTGTAATCCCAGCACTTTGGGAGACCGAGGCAGGCGGATCACTTCAGGTCAGGAGTTCAAGACCAGCCTGGCCAACATGGTGAAACCCCGTCACTACTAAAAATACAAAAATTAGCTAGGTGTGGTGACACACACCTGTAATTGCAGTTACTCAGGAGGCTAAGGCAGGAGAATCACTTGAACCCGGGAGGTGGAAGTTCTAGTGAGTTGAGATCACACCACTGCACTCTAGCCTGGGCAAAAGAGTGAGACACTGTCTCAAAAAATACGTGTGTGTGTGTGTGTGTGTGTGTATATATATATATAAATATATAATATATAAGAAATACTCAGGCCGGGCACGGTGGCTGAAGCCTGTAATCCCAGCACTTTGGGAAGCCGAGACGGGCGGATCACGAGGACAGAAGATCGAGACCATCCTGGCTAACACGGTGAAACCCCGTCTCTACTAAAAAATACAAAAAACTAGCCAGGCGAGGTGGCGGACGCCTGTAGTCCCAGCTACTCGGGAGGCTGAGGCAGGAGAATGGCGTAAACCCAGGAGGTGGAGCTTGCAGTGAGCTGAGATCCGGCCACTGCACTCCAGCCTGGGCGACAGAGCGAGACTCCGTCTCAAAAAAAAAAAAAAAAAAAAAAAAAAAAAAGAAATACTCATTATTTATGAGATTAGTTTTAAGATGAATAATAAAGAAAGCTTTGCATTCCCTTCTTCTGTTCTTTGTACTATCTGTATTGGATAAGAATAACTCATCAGATTGTTCTTAACCTACCAAATAAAACAGGCATTGGCACATCTTATTAATAGAAACAATCACTTATTGAATATGTTCTAAAGTTATCACTGTGGAACATGCCCTTCTGAAATTAAACAGAGCTAAACAATTTCTGGTATTACTTTGGTTTACACACTTAATCCTATAGCTTTCTGTCTGATAAACCTCCTTCTCTATTTTCTAATTCTATGGTTTGTCGAGGAAAAGGAAGTTAAGCCCTAATTATTGAATTAGCTTATACGTTTTTATTTAGGAAACAGACACATTTACTAAGAACATGCTAATTATGGGTACTACCATGTGAGATGTAAATAGCAGCTCCATTAATTCAGAAGTTTTACTATTTCTTTCATGCAATAGTAAAATTTATTGTTTTTTCAAAATTCTATTTAAGACCCTGTTTCCCCTGGTCAGATGAATATAACTAATCATTTTAACATTTTTGAAAAGCACACTAATTAGCAAAGTAAAGCTTAGGCTTAAAATCTAAACTAGGAGAATTTCTCTTTTCCATTGTAAAATAACTTTTAAAAAAATTGTATAAATGACTGAAGTACAAATGCAGTTCTGTTACATGTATAGGTTGTGTAGTGGTTAATTCAAAGCTTTAGGGTATCCATCACCCAGATAATGTACATCATATCCACTAATTACTCATTATCCCCCCTCGTAAAATAACCTTCCCTATATTTGATTATTTGAAAAATCTGAATGTATCTTACAATCAATGTCAAATGAAATTTGCCACCACCAGGGAGAAGGTAAGTTGATAAGTAGTTGTCAATGACTAAACACATACAAATTTAACAGATGTACAGGCTATTGATCATCCAATTGTCACCTCAATAAGAGCCTACATGAATAACATCACATTCTGATAAAGTTTTAGTGAACTGCATATCCCTGTCACTTAAAACTGTTTCTAAAATAAATATTATGTTGCAGTCTTAAAGTTATTTTATATTAGGAAGGCTATCTGTTTTAGTTCAGGTGACATATTGAAAGGCTGCAGAAAATTTGGGAGAATAGGTGGAGAATTTCCTAAGATAGCAGAGGTTAATACAGCCAATGTAAGCATCATAAAAGGCACCCACAGCATCAAATGTCTATTTGTTGAAAGGTCGCAGCTGGCTTATAAGACAAACTACCTCCCCGTGGTATATCATTTAATTACCAGAAATAAAACTACAAATTTGGCTAAGTTGACAGTTCAAATGAATCCCTGGTACTGTTTAGGATGTCTCATGGTTGTGAGTAAGCCTGTGAATAGTGGAGTGGAATGCCACTTGATGTTGCACATGACTGCCAAGGGCCAGCAGTGACTTAGAACAATCTTTACATCCTAAATGTTAAGAAGGCTTAGACCAATCTTTCTCAATGTATGTTGGTGGGCTACATTAGAACTAGCTGAGATGCTTGTTTAGAATTGATTGCATCCCTGGGGTCTCCTGCTCCTCAAGGTCATAATATGGAAGGTAGGAGGCAGGAATGTGCATTTTAACATTTGAAGGCTGTCATCCTTAAACTCCTGTGAGTAGTCCCGAAAAATAAAGTGGAATGCAAATATATGTACCATTTATGGTTTATTAAGCTAAAAAGAATACTTTTGAACATTTAATATATATTTTAAGTAAAAAAAAAAAAGCTGTTGTTGTGAATCTTACCATCAATGAAGGGTATTTTGCAATTAAAGAACTGTAATATTTTAACAATAGTGAGCTTACAAGTCTTAAAAAAGAAGGATGACTGATATGGCTATGACCCATATACATGCTCTAAACTAAGCCACCCTAGTCAACACTAACATGAGGTCCAAGGTGCAGCCTGTGGTTAGGAACTGGGAAAACAGTTCATTTGTTTGAGGATGTGGTCAAAGTCACCTAAGTTTTGCCAAATTTTTAAACATTGCTTAGGAAAAAACTTCATAGTGAGAACAGAGTAGGATAAATGTAATCACTCAGGCAACTGCTTGGCAGAGTAAGTATGGGTAAAATGCTCTCAACCAGGATGATTTTACACCTCAGAAGACATTTTTGGTTGTCACACTGGTGTGAAGGAGAGAGGAGATACTGGTAGCCAGAAATACTGCTAAACATCTTTCAATGCACAAAAGAAGCCCCAACAACAAAGAATTACCTGGTCCAAAATGTCAGTGGTGTCAAGGTTGAAAATCTCTATTCTTGAGAATAACCTTCTGTAACCACCAGATTTTCAGGGTGATTCTGGACAAAGAAATAGAATAGAAGCCCAAGAGTACAATGTCTGTTTTCTTTCAACAACAGAACAAAGCCATCAGTTAGAAGAATACAGTAGAGAAGAACCAAAGTCCTGACCATTATGCCTAAAACATTCTTTTGTCTCATAAACTGAAAAAGTCGCAGATTGGCCAGTGATATTCACAAAAGGGCAACATGTCAGTTTGAAAACTGAGATTCATTAAAGAAAATTCAGCAGGAGACAGATGAGACAAAAACAACAACAAAATGATGAAATGTCAAAAAGAGAGAGGATGGAAAGCCATGATAGAAACAGCAAAAATTACAATAAAGACATAAGTAGCTGCTTTGCTTATATAGAATAACGTGTACACTAAGGGCTCAAAATAGAAATGAAACAACAACATGAATAACAGCTACTGTCATATTCTATATTACTTAATTTAATCCTGACAATATCACTATTGGATGGATACCAATGTGCCTGTTTTCAAAATGAGAAAACTAAGGTATTGAAACTGAACCCCTTCCTTAAATCATATACAAAAATCAATTCAAGATAAAGACCTAAGTGTAAAACCTAAAACTGTAAAAACTCTGAAAGATAACCTAGGAAATGCCATTCTGAACATAGGCTCTGCAAAGACTTTTTGACAAAAACGCCAAAAGCAATTGCAACAAAAACAAAAATTGACAAGTGGGACCCAATTAAACTAAAGAGCTTCTCCACAGCAAAAGAAACTATCAACAGGGTAAACAGACAACCTACAGATTGGGAGAATATATTTGCAAACTATGCATCCAACAAACGTCTAATATCCAGAATCTATAAGGAACTTAAACAAACAAACAAAAAACAACTCCATTAAAAAATGAGCAAAAGACATGAACAGACACTTTTCCTTTGTGGTGTTGTTTAAACATTTTTTTTAACTCTTATTTTAGGTTTGAGAGTGCATGTGCAGGTTTGTTATGTAGGTAAACTCATGTCACAGGGGTTTGTTGTACATATTACTTCATCATCCAGGTACTAAGCTTAGTACCCTATAGTTTATTTGTCTGCTAGTCTCCTTCCTCTCTTTCTCCACCCTCAAAGAGGCCCCAATGTCTGTTGTTCCTTTCTTTGTTTTCATGAATTCTCATCATTTAGCTCCCACTTGTACGTGAGAACATGCGGTATTTGGTTTTCTGTTTCTGCATTAGTTTACTAAAGGTAATGGCCTCCACCTCCATCCATGTTCCCAAAATAAACATGATCTTGTTCTTTTTTATGGCTATACAGGGTTTTGTGGTATATATGTACCACATTTTCTTTATCCAGTCTATCACTGATGGGCATTTAGGTTGATTCTGTGCCTCTGCTATTGTGAATAGTGCTGCACTTAACATGGGTGTACATGTATCTTTATGGCAAAACAACTTATATTCCTCTGAGTATATACCCAGTAATGAGATTGTTGGACCAAATGGTAGTTCTGTTTTTAGCTCTTTGAGAAATCACCATACTGCTTTCCACAATGGTTGAACTAATTTACACTCCCACCAATGGTATATAAGTGGCACTTTTCAAAAGAAGACATATATGTGGCTAACAAACATAAAAAATAAAAAAAGCTTAAAATCTCTAATAATTAGAGAAGTGCAAATCAAAACCACAATGAGATACCATCTCATACCAACCAGAATGGCTATTATTAAAAAGTCAAAAAATAACAGTTGCTGCGAAGGTGTTAGAGAAAAGAGAACACGTATACACCGCTTGTGGGAATGTAAATTAGTTTAACCATTGTGGAAAGCAGTGTGGCAATTTCTCAAAGAACTTAAATCAGAACTAGCATTTGACCCAGCAATCCCATTACTGGGTATGTATCCAAAGGAATATAAATCATTCTACCGTAAAGATACATGCACACATAAATTCATTGCAGCACTAATCACAATAGCAAAGACATATAAATACTCATCAATAGTAGACTGAATAAAGAGAATGTGATATATATATATGTATATACATACACACACACACACACACACACACACACACACACACACACCATGGAATACTACACAGTCATAAAAAAGAAGGAGATCATGTCCTTTGCAGCAACATGGATGGAGCTGGAGGCCATAGTCCTAAGCAAATGGATGCAGGAACAGAAAATCAAATACTACATGTTCTCACTTATAAGTAAGAAGAAGGGAGAAACAGACACTACTTGAAGGTGGAGGAAGGGAGGAGGGAGAGGATAAAAAAAAAATCTACCTATTATCCTTGGAAGCAGTGGCAGTGAGGTGAGTTGAGAATCCAGTGCTTCAGCAACTAACAGCCACGATGGCAGTGTGAGTGGTGTGTATCACATAGCAGTAGGGCGCAGCTTTGTGTCCTAAGCAGATATTCCTCTCAGGGCCTTGTCCATGTTCTCTGCTGGGTAGGCCCCCATTTCCATTCAATTTTTAAAGGTTGATTCTCCAGCATTTTTATCATATCAATAAAATTCTCCTATTTTTCCAATAACTTATTTTCATCTTAAATTAGCTAGGATCAGCTTCAGTGGCTTGCAAGCAAGAGGGCTGATCGCTTCAGTACTGGAAGGGGAAGATCGGATAACTCTTCTGAGTTATACATGGGGTTGGAATTTGAAATAAAATGTGAACAACTATCTCACCTCTCCCATTTCAGGGGATTGCCGCTCTGACGATGAGGTGTTGTTTTCAAGCCAGTGATCTTGGGATGAGGAGGAGAAAGGCAATGGAGAGGGAAATGACAGAAGCCTAGATAATACTTATCTGGCATTCAGTGGATTTACATTTCCTTAAAGTAAAATATTTGAACTTTGTCTTTTAAAATGTTATGTTACGCCCTTTCCCCCACCCCATGCATTCTTCCCCAGATTCTTCTCAAGTCCTCTTCCTTCCTGTCATCCTTGTCTCAGCTCAAATGCCCCTTCTTCAGAGATGGCCTCTCTGACCACCTAAAGTGGTCTCTCATGTTCCTATATCTCACAAATCCCATTTTATTTTCTCAATAGCACTGACCCTCCCAGATCTATTTGATTATTGTTTATGTGTTTAAATCCCCCAGTCCCGTACCCAGTCCTTTCTCCAACTGTATCCCCAATGCCTCAAACAGACCTAGCATAAAGTGAATATATTTTGGATAAATGAGGCAGTGGATGAAGCCCCAACTTCTTAGCCTTTTATATACTTTTTATACTTCCAGAATCGCTGAAATTCCTGTGTGTTTATATTCTTGCCATGTGGAGATTAGTGGGTGGGGGAGGAGGATGGACTATTTATTTAGTTGGACAATAATCCACAATTTCTAAAGGGAGAGTTTTAAAAATTAAAGGAATATCTTATCATCTATAAATTTAATTCTCTTTTATTAATATCAAGGTATTATCAAGGAACTTCTGAAAGAAGTTGAACTGTACAGAAAACCTAGTATATGACACTGGTCCCTTTCTTGCAAACATACTTTAATTTGATGCAATAAAATATCTTCATGTAAGTAATATAAAAATTGTTTTCTGAGCATATACTGAATATCATGCACTATGTCTGTTGCTGGAGAAATCACTGTGAATAAGGTAAAACTGTCTTTGCCCTCAGGGTGCTAAAAATTTTGTGAAGGATCCAGATAAGGAAACTGTTCAAAACACATGTGATAATTGATATGACAGATCAATTCAGAGTGCCATGGGAATTTACAAGAGTGGTGCTTACCCCAGGCTGGAATGGAAGGTGGGTGATAGGCAGGCAGGCCTAAGCTGAGATCTCCTGGTGAGTTAGCTGCAAGCAGGAGGGATCCTACAAGGGAGTCAGCAGGTGTAAAAAGGAATCACATGAAGAGGTCAGGCTGGACCAGCACATGCTGACCACATCACACACACAGAACCAAGATCAGTTCACTGATCCTGAACTCCAGGTGTCAGACACAGCCTGTTTCCTCCAGTTGAGTTCCTTCTACCATGATTCCAACCCTTGTGTGTATATATCCTCTCAATCAACGCACAACCTACATATCACTTCTTCCAGGAAACCATTCCTGATCTTTCAGACATAAGAAACTTCTTTCTCCTTTGAACCCCTGTTGTTTATTGGTTTACTTAGAGACTGTCTCAGATGGCCATGCAGGTTGTGCACTGCACAACTTACCCAAGCATGTGTGGCAGCTAGCTCTACCTACACACGGGTACTTATTCACACATCGTATCTTTCCTGCCAATCTTTAAGCAACTTGAGGGCAATTTCCGTTGGCTTTTTCTGTATTTCCTTTTGTGCCAAAAACATTTCACTGGATCTGTTACCCAACTGTCTATATCAGTATGAATTTAGAATGTGAGTGATATATTAGTTCCGTGAGAAACATGAAGAAAACCTATATATATTTTGGAAAATGTGTGAGAATTTGTTAAAAGTGTATCGTTAATGGTATTTAGATGTAGTGGGAGTGAGAGACTAATCCTACTCTGCCCGAAGCTCAGTTCAGCTCCTTTCTTTTTAAATTTTGAAAATCACTTTGTGTTATCTCAAGACTATCTTATGACTTCAAAGGATTCACAAGAACTCAATCTGTTGAATTTACCATTGAGTAACTACGCATTGTTTTCTTCCTTTACTTTTCTGTTCTTATTTTTAACAGCGCAACAGTCATTTGAACTGTACATCTGTTAACCAGAAGGCCAACCTGACTTCAACTTTTAACTGCTTTCCTAATAGCTCTATTGGAAAGCTCTTACATCTTACCACCATCTGGTGCCACTAGCCTCTGAAATCTTTTAGGCAGTCTGTGCTGAAGGGTGTGTGTGTGTGTTGAAAGACATATTCAGGGATTTTCTTTTCTTGAAATTACCTTCAGTGACTCAGAAAACTTTAGTTTGTATCTCCTATCTTTATTTTATTAAATTCAGTTAGACCATCAGGGTTATAACTGTTTTGGATGGTGTCTAAACTCCATAGAATTCTACATTTCCCTTCTGGTTTTTTTCACACACATACAGTTTCAAAAACAAAACCTCTTCTAACTCCCTTTATCTATCTTGGGGATTTGAGAGGCTCCAGGAAACATCCCCCTACCCTCCCACCCAATGATATCATTGTAGGGCTGGGAATTCCCACTTCTAATTAATCTTTGAGGTTGCATCCCTGAAGGCAACTGTGAAAACACAAATGTAATCTAAAAGCAGCATCATGTTAAGCCCTGAGAGCTTCAATTACTTCATTAAGGGGCACATGGCTGAGGAAACGAGAAGCAGCACAATTTATTACTGACGGAAAAAAGGCAAAGGAAGTGAGTGTTGCCAGATGGTCTCAATGAAGGCTCTGGACATAAAATAAAAATGTATAGAAAGGTATGTACACAATATTGGAACCTTGACAATTATCAACATTACATTTTACAGTTGGCAATCAATTATATAACACTTATCAACCTAAAATGTTTTTTCTTTTTTTCCCAAGTAGGTACATTTTTAAAAATTATCAAATTTTCTTTCTTACTGACTCGGAACTAAATCTGCTGCATTCATAGCGAGGTGGGCTACTCGGGATGCAATAAATCCCCTCTACGTCAGGAGTGCCCTGAAATTCAAACAATATGCAATTGATTTTACCACATTTGGAGAGGTGGTATCTGGGCTGAAAGGGAGAAAACTTATGGTAAGTGATAAATTATCAAGATGTGCTCTTACCTTAAGTATAGGGAACATCTTTTCCAAGGGAACAAATATCTAACACTCAGATTTGGATTTGGATTTTTTGAAAGTTTATTCATATATGTAAGTATAGAGACACTGTTTGATTAAATTTGAACTAAGATTTTACAGTGTGAAGAGCTGCTATATTTTCTGTCTTACTAAGAGTAGTGATTCACCAGATTTCTTAGAATTAGCCCAAATCAGAACATGACAAATGAATTTTCAATAGCAGAGCATGCTGTTTATTTGAAGGCTGTATGTATACATTCAGCCTTTCAGAAGTAAATGCTTTAGATTATTGAACTGCTAAGTAGATCTGCTTTTTAGAATGAAAACCTTAGTATCAATTTCTTTTCTCAAAATATTTTCAAAGGAAATTATTTATTCAACAAATCTTTTTCTTAAGTAGACATCTATGCACTGTAATGTGCCAGATACTGTTCTAGGTTTTAGATATGACACCTCAATATGGTACCTATTTATATAGTCAGAAAGATTATGCAAAGAAACAAAGGTGATGAATTAAATGAGAATTTTGACACTAAAGTATTTAAGTCTTTTTGATAAAGTTACCCAATTGTCTTATATTTTATGAATATTGGAAAGATAATACTGATCTGAATTATGTGTTGGTAAAAGAGAAATATTCAGCTTAACCGTGCAGTTCTGTCCCACCTGGCTGCTGAACCACAGTAACATGAGTGGGGAGCCATGTCTTGTCTAGCTACTCTGTACAGAGACATCCTTATTGAGATGCCAGTAAGAGTAATATCTAAACAGCAAATTGGTCTAGAAACGTGGCGCTGGCATAGAGAGTAAGTAAGACAGCCTTCTCCTTTAAAAATGTCTGTCCCTAAGGCATGTCAGATAGTGAAAATAACATAATTTGCTTTAATTAGAAAAGTGATATTTTATTAACTTTTTTTTCCTGGGTAGAAATACCAAATCTCCAGATCATTATAAGGCACTTGCCCAACCGAAGTGAAATGTAAATAAAATTGTGTTTCAACGACCTGGCTATCTGTGTTGTTTATAGTCGTGAGCATCTAGGGAATAAATAAATTTACAAAGTCCCCCAAAAAGGTGACATCTCATGGTGGGCATGGAGAGTGAAGAGAGATTTAAATAGAGAACTTAAAGGCCAATGTGATCTACTTCACATTTTAGCTGGGTTTGCCGTGAATTCATTCTGCCTACCCTTCAATCATTGAGCTGTTCTCAGAAATACTGAGTGTAGAGGAAACAAACTGTGAAATTTGGCTGGAAACACATGGTTGTGAAAGGGGAGTAGTAGCCAGAAAAATAGTTTGGTATCTTAACAGAAGGCTCTGACTGGCCAGTCAAGTTATTTGGACCTCATTCATTTTTTCATTCAATGAATACTTATTAAGGATTCATTATGTGTCAGGAGCTGTTTGGAGCAATGAAAACTCAGCATTAAACAAGACAAAGGGGTGGAGAGAAAAAATCAACAAGAAAATATCAGGTGGTGGTAAGAGCTATGAAGATAAAACAGTGGACAGTGATTGAGATCACAGGATTCATGGGGCTCATATGTGGTCAGGGAAGACCTCTCTGAGTGACATTTAGGCTGAGACTCTGATGACAAGAAGCAAGCATCCATAAGGAGTTCCAGGGAGAGGAAACAGGCTGTAAAGTGGGAAGTGGTTGTATGACTGGAGAATAATGATCAAGGGGGAAGGACAGTTGGAATGATGAGGTCAAGTGAGGTAGACAGTAGATCAGTTTACGGAAGGTCTCTTAGGCCATGGTAATGAGTTTGTGTGTTTCCCTAAATGCAATGGAAGGTTTTAATCAGGGATGTGATAGGATACGATCGACAGATTTTGTTTTAAAGTTCATTCTACTGCTGTATGTGAAAAATAGATTTGAGATGGGCAAGGCTAGAAGCAGGAAGACTAGTTTTTGGTAATTAACAAAAAGGATATTTTCATCGCTAAATGAGAGGTGCTGGTATCTTGGACAAGGAAGATAGGAAGTGGAGCAAAGAAACAGATTTTGGATATATTTTGAAGGCAGATCTGATAGGACTTGTTCGTGAAGGTTAGAAGGGAAAGAGAGGAATTAAGAAAGACTCCTGAATTTTTGGTTAATGAAATGGGAGGAAGCAGGAGGAGACTGGGGTTGAGCAGATTTGATAGGAGTCCAGAGTTCTCTGGGTGATTGGGAGCCATTTAGGTTTTGTTTGTTTGACATTAAAGTGGAAAATGACATGATGGAAGTTGCACTTTCAGGAGATGACACCTATCTGTGAGATTATGTGTGGAAGGAGATCAGAGGTGTAGTTCTAGTCTTAATTCTAACATTAGTTAACAATGTGACAGTGAAAGTTACTTTTTTTTTTTTTTTTTTTGCTCACTATCGTTCATGATTGTTTATTAAAGCTTTTTAAGTACCAGAAACTAGGCAAGGAGTTGTGAACAGCAAGATGAATGAGAAATTTCCTAGTGGAGGAGCTTGCGCTGAACCTGAAGTCATTAGCAAGAGCACATCTAACTCTAACACTGAGTATTATTGTTTACAGTCATGTTTCTGGCACAAGACCGAAGTACTATAGGATTAACAAAATTGGAATGCTTATTTCTGCCTGGGATTATTTTGAGTGGGCTAGGGAGAGGAAGGATTTATGCAGTCTACTTAAAGTTACCCCAGAATCCCTCTGTGTGTGTCGATATGGCTTGACTGTGTCCCCACCCAAATCTCATCTTGAATTGTAGCTCCCATAATTCCCACGTGTTGTGGGAGGGACCCGGTGAGACATAATTGAATCATGGTGGTGGTTTCCTCCATACTGTTCTCGTGGTAATGAATAAGTCTTACAAGATCTGATGATTTTACAAGGGGTTTCCCTTTTTGCTTGACTTTCATTGTCTCTCTTTGCCGGCCACCATGTAAGATGTCCTGTTGCTCTTCCTTTGTCTTCCACCATGATTGTGAGGCCTCCCGAGCCATGTGGAACTGGGAGTCAATGAAACCTCTTTTTCGTTATAAATTACCCATTCTCAGGTGTATCTTTATCAGCAGCTTGAAAATGGACTATTACAGATGTGGTCTATATATGCCTCACCATTCTCTGAATACATTTTTAATTTTCCCCATCTTCTTCTCCACAGTAACTGATAGTTTTTGTTGTTTGCTTTTTAGGTCTTCAACTATTACAGCGGGGGGCAAACATTACTACATAACTTATCAACAGAGGACACACTGTCATGCGTATGGATGTTAAGCCACTTTGTAGGCAGAGGAAATATTCAGAAGAAGGCCACAGGGCATGGTGAGAAACAGAGCATCTGATGTAAAAACTACTTTCAGTAAAGCCAACTTCATTTATTTCTGTGACTCATCAGTTTGTATTTTAAAAGGCCCAAAGCCTTGCCATCAAAGATCTGAAATCATTCATCTCTAGTCCAGAACCAAGCATAGTAAAGAATGGGTACTCAAGAAAGGTTTACTCTTTGTTTTGGGGAGTTGGCAATCCTTGTTTGCTATGGTGGCTGTTGTTGTTTAATTATGACGCTAAGACTAAGATAACTGAATAGAAAGCCAAAATTAGAAGGGGTAATAGGAGAAAGCCATTAATCTTCAGCTTTTCCTGTCCTGAGAACTGTTAGGTCATTGTCTTTACTTTTCAGTCCTTCAAATTGTTACTCCTTTGTTGCAACAGATTCCTCAGGGCATAATCGAAAGCTGGCAGATGTCTGCTCCTCTTTGGATAGATGAGAAAGAGCAACCAGGCCAACCACAGGAGCACATTACAGGCAGAAGGGCTGCTGTAAACAAAGGCAAAGAGGTGCCTGCAGGTCCCACATGGAAGATGATGTTTTAAAGGAACCATTCCCACCTGACCTAGTTAGAAGGCTACATATTATCATTCGTTATCCAATTCCATTTTCCATTTACCGTATTTACTTTTATTTCCCCAGAAACCCTTTATTTTCTGCCTAAATAGGAGACATGAGAGAGGAAGGCAGCAACTAAGGCAGATAAATCTGACAAAATAGTATCAGGATGAGGGTGAAAGGCAACATGCAACAATATTTCAGGTGTTTCGGTGTGGTTTTTAAATTATTATTATTCTTTTCTCTTGAATGTTTTTAGGTGTTTTAGTGCATATAAATTAGACTATTCTATGAAACTTGCAACAAAATTCTGACCAAAGAGAGTCTATCAGGGCACACTGCCAAAGGTTCTATGCCAGCGATCCCAATATCTCTCAAAATTGCCCTCAATGGTGTCAATGGAAGAAAGGTCTTATAGGGAAAGAGAAAACACAAAAATGGGGGCAATGGCTCCTCAGTGAATTGCTGATATTCCTATTTATTCTCTCTGTGAAATGGAGCAGAGACCACACCAAGAGCCAAAAAACCCAAATCTAGACTGGCCTCACGTCTCATAGCTGAGCTGAGAGTGGAACTGCTCACATGCAGGAAAGAATGCAGGAAGCAGGAACTATGCTGTGGTGTTGTCTTGCTTGGCCATCATGTCCCTGCTTTTGTAAGTGACTCTGGGCTCTTTTACTTTTTCTTCTCCATTCCCCAAGTAAATCAACTGAAGTAAGCATGATTTGTTTTTCCCTTCTTACCTGTTTTCAAAAGAAAGCACATCTTTAAAACTCTTGAAATGTTTATAAGGACTCCTTGTGCAATGAAGGGAAAATAAAAAAAATACAGATAAAGATATACATGTATCTTAAAATCACTTATAATCTCACTTCTCAAAAATAACTATTTAATACTATGAGTATTTGTAAGGAATTTCTGTCCTGAAGTCTTTCTTTCAAGGAAACAAGAAAAAAAAAAAAAAAACTTACGTCTTTTCCAACATGAACATACACATGGAAGCATTAATGTATATGTGCTCATCTATAAGCTGCTTTTCTCTCTTAGCAATATGTCAGTTAACGTTTTTCAGGCTGATTGTAAAATCTCAAAATAAATTTATAAGTGTTAAATTTGAGCTTTTCTCAAAAATTTTCCAGATGGTTCTGAGAGTTTCTTGGGGCATCTCATATGAACTCTAAAAACAATCTTCTCTGCTGTTTTCCTTTGTCTCCTTCATTGCTGTATCCTATTCCTATTAACAGCCCAAGTGTGGCTATGTCTTCCTCTCCTCCCCTTTTCCAGCAACAGGATCTTTGCTGCTGGTGGTGGCATCTGATGTCTGGAAAAATGTTCCTGATGCTTAGTGCCCGAGATATAGTGGCCACCCCTTATCTGCAGAGGATACATTCCAAGACCCCCCAGTGGATGCCTGAAATCTTGGATAGGACAGAACCCAATTGCCATCCACTGGAATACATTTCTGTTCATGGCTTCCACCTACAAATTTAATGCCTTTTTCATCTTAACTAAGCCCTTATCATACACTGTGATAAATTTTTGTGGTTTGAGGTACATCAGCAAAACTAGTACAAATTTCTTTTTCCTTCTTTACAATATCCTGTATAGAAGATTTGTTCTTACTATAGATCTTAGCAACCTCTGCATTTGATTTTGTTTCTTTCCTCATTAAGTCGAGAACTTTCACCTTTCCACTTAAAGGAAGCACTTTACAGCTTCTCGTTGGCCTATCTGAATTGCTAGCATCACAACTCTTGCACTTTGGGGCCATTATTAAGTAAAATAAGGGTTGCTTGAACATGAGCACTGCGATAATGCAATGGTTGATCTAATAACTGAGATGGTTACTAAGTGACTAATGGGCTGGTGGCATGTATAGCATGAAAACACTGGAAAAAGAGATGATTCACATCCCAAGCAGGATGGAGAACAGCACACAGTTTAAAATTTATGAGTTGCTTATTTTTGGAAGTTTTCCATTTAACATTTTTAGACTGTTTTTGACCATGAATAATAGAAAGCACCAAAAGCTAAACTTGAATCAGTGGGGACTAGTGTATATATATATATCTGCACTAAATGCCATGTCCTCCTCTTATTAATGTCTTTGAAACTAACAGAGGAGTTGTTTTTTCACTCTTAAGGTACCTGATTTTTTTTATCCTTTATTCTTCCTATTGAAGCTTCCCTTTCCCTAGTACTTGTGCATTCATCTGCTCATTCATTCAACAAATATATGAACGAGGTATTAGGAAAAAAGTAGACAGCAAGACAGACATGGTGCCTGGCCTCTTGGAACTGATAAAAGAAAAACTTCAGCTGAATTAAATTGAAAGGGGTTTAATTGAGCAATGAACAATTCGTGAATTGAGTGGCCTTCCCAGCCAGAGTAGGCTCAGGGACTCCAGCGCAGCCATGTGTGGAAGATTTATGGACAAAAAATGGAAAGTGGCATATAGAGAACAGAAGTGAGGTACAGAAACAGCTGGATTGGTTGCAGCTCGGCGTTTGCCTCATTTGAACATGGTTTGAACAGTTGGCTACATTTGATTGGCTAAAACTCAGTGATTGGCACAAGTGCGGGCTACAGTCTGTTTATACTTCCACTTATTATAGTTCATGATGTACAAAGAAACCCTTAGGTTGAACTTAAAATATGTAAGGAGGCAGCTTTAGGCTGAACTTAACAGAGCCTATAGTCGAGTAGAAGAAACAACCATTAGCTGGTAAACACATCAACAAATGTGTATTTTACTAGGAAGGAAGACTGCGGATGCTATATGGAAGAATAATAGAGAAAGTACTGATTAAATTGTGGACTCGAGGAGGCTGCTCTCAGGAAGTGAGTCCATGGGTGCTGGGAAAATGAAAACCTGAGAATCAAGTACCATCTTGTCTGAAAATCATTTCCACACTGGTGCTGTAGCCCATTTTCCTAGAGGTCACTTTATGGACCCAGCCTCTCCTCTTACAATGTGCTTTTCCTCCAAGATTCCTTGTCCTTTGATGAAAGAGTTCTGCAAGCTGTCCTCCCAAATCTAATTTCTCAGAATCCTCAAATAAACTCAGTTTACAAACACAGTTTCAAATCAATTCATTTTTATACAGCTTGATGTACAGTGATGGATAGAAATAGCTTTTCAATAAAGAAAATCTAATTATCCAGTCTAGAAGATACTTATAATCAAAGAAACTGCTTGACGAGATATCTATTAGAGTGTTGGTTTTGTTGTGTTTTGTTTTGTTTGAGACAGGACCTCACTCTGTTGCCCAGGCTGGAGTGCAGTGGCACAATCACAGCTCACTGCAGCCTCTACTTCCCAGGCTCAAGCAGTCCTGCCACCTCAGTCTCTCAGGCAGCGGGGACTACAGGCACGTGCCACCATACCCAGCTAATTTTTGTGTTTTTGGAAGAGACAGAGTTTTGCCATGTTGCCCAGGCTCTGTTAGAGTCCTTATACTACTCAATGTTACTATGTAATACAACGATCATATGGTAGCTTTCATAACTGTAAAAGAATAATGGGTTAGAATGAGAAATAATTTTTTTTCCTCAAATAGGTTTCCTTTTGTCCTTTGAATAATAGAGTTTTTCACACGAGGAACAGAGGAAGACAGAGAAAGACGGAGGGAGGGAGGGAGAGAAATCACAAAGCCTGCTCCCTGAGAGAGAGATAGAGAGAGAGAGAGAGAGAGCACTAAATGGTTATAGCATTTTAAGTACCAAGGTTCTTAGTGCTCCTCAGCTTTTTCTGGCTTAATGACCTAATATGAATGAGATAAAGTTATACTCCACTACCTTTGATTTATAGAGTTAGGCAAATGTCTCCTGCTCCATTTTTTTCAGCAATTTCATTTTTCTTTAATGACTTTTCTCTCTCCTCTCCTTCTCTATACACAGACCGGGTGACAGGGGCTGATAATGGGTAATGAGTTGTTTCATAATAGAAGTTTATGATAACGTTAACCTCATAAAGACTTCCCCCATTCACAGGAGCCATTTATGTAAATATATGAAGAAATTATAGGTCTGCCATGTCTTAGGAGAACAGCACCTGGAAGCCTGGCATTTTAAAACAGCTGTTGAGCTCCTGAGCATAACTTCCGTGCAGAAATGAAAAGATACGCATACACAGCTCAGTGAGTTGTCAGTGGCATGTCGTGAATTAGAGCATCACTCAAGAAGCTGTTTCTATGCTCATTACTAAATCTGCAATTTTTTTTTTTTACTGTGGCACTTCATTATATTAAAACATCAAGCTACCTCCAAAAAAATCTTATAAAACTATTTTTTCCTGTAATCCCAGCTACTGGGGAGGCTGAGGCAAGAGAATCGCTTGAATCCAGGAGGTGGAGGTTACAGTGAGCTGAAATTACACCACTGCACTCCAACCTGAAACTATTTTTTTCCTTAAACTACTTCAGATATAATTTCCTGTTTCTTGGGAGGCAATTCTTGTAGTTTAAGTTACCTAAAATGTCACCTTGTTGTATGATTGGATTGTTCTGCACTGGTGAATTTTTCATGTGCTTTCCCAGGTTTGATCCTGCAGTGGTCAGTGGAGTGAGAAGCCAAAAAAGAGGCAAGGGGCTGGGGTGCAGAAGAGGGTGATGTAATTACCTGTACCAACCCTGAAGCAGCCCCTTCAATTCTAGACGCTGTCAGGTGGAGATGCTGTCAAAGTTTATATTCCTTCAGCTGGACAAGATGTTGAAGATACACTTGCTTCAAGAACACCCTCATATCCTTGCCAGAATAGCACGTTCTTTTCCCTGTTACCCTGAAAGTATAAGTCTGTATTTAAGGCAACAATTATGTGAACTGTCAGTCTTTCATCAACAAGAGAGATGATATTGAGACTCATTGTGGTAATATCACTATTCCGGCATATGTAAAACCTTGTGAAAAAGACTACTTACTGCTCAAGCAAAATTTTGCCTTTCACAAAAAAAGTCCTCTGATTGTTCAATCAGTTGGTATTGTGGAAACCTGGAACTTCATTGTGAAATGCAGTATTCCGAAATGGACTTAAAATTGACCATTTTGCAGACATAATGGCAAGTGTATATCATCAGAAATAATAATAGCTATACCATGTATTGATCGTTTATTCTCTGCCACACAATCATGCCATCTATGTGATCTTTCTTAATCCTTACGACAACCTGTGAGTAAGGAACTGTTATTATGCTTGTATCATAGATGGAAAAGCTGAGGTTAGAAAGGTGAAGTAACGTGTTCAATTTCATGTGCCTAGAAAGTGGTGGAGCCAGGATGTGACCTCTGTTCTGTCTGATCACAAAGCTCATGCCCTAATCACTAACTTCAACCTCACAGAATTAACATTAAATGACAGAGTTTGGAAAATGATTTGGTTGGCTCAAAAGTGAAAATGTTGCTGAAGTAAGAATATAGTAGAATTTTCTTTCAGAAACTTTCAGAAAGTATTCATACTTGCTATAAACTGAATGCTTGTGTTTCCCCCAAATTTATATGTTGCAACTTAATCCCCAGTATAATGGCATTTGTGGGCGAGGCTTTTGGGAGTTCATGGTGGGGAGCCTCATTGAATGGGATCAGTGTCATTATAAAAGAGACTTCAAAGAGTTTCTTCACCCCTTCCACCATGTGAGGACACAGCAAGAAGACAGCTGTGTCTACAAACCAGGAAGCAGGCCCTCACCAGACACCCAGTCTGCCCGTGCCTTGATCTTGAACTTTCCAGCCTCCTGAACTGTGAAAAATAAGTGTCTGTTGTTTAAGCCACCTGGTCTATGACATTTTTTGTTATAGCAGCCCAAACAGACTAAGACAACGCTCATTAACTTTCTGCCTGATGTACATCCATTAGCTAGAAAATAAATATATATTTTGCCAGTTTTTGAAAAAGCCAATACTGCATGATTCTCAACCTGGGAAAATTAAGTGGCTTGAGATGAATGAGAATCCAGGTCATCTTTAAAATGCCTCAGCGCTTTTTAGCTATTTTTAAGTTAAGATATTTTTGTATGAATCCAATAATATAACAAGAATATATTCAATAGCCATAAGCGCTGAAAAATCTCACAGTGGTTCTAGGAGGAAACTTCTGTTATTACTACAATTTTATGTGCTAAAGAACAGGCATATTAAGATACTTTAGTACCAATTATAAAATAATGGCAAACATCTATTAAGCACTTAATATGTGCCAGATACTCAATATGTGCCAGACATTCATTTTTTTCACATAGTAACTCTAAGAACTAGATACTTCCATGTTACAGATGATAAATTTGAGATAGAAAGTCACATAACTTCCCCTAGCTCATACAAAGTATCAGAGTCATGATGAAAGCCAGGCATCAAGTAGAACCTCTATAGTCTACACTCCTGATCACTCTGTAACATGGCCTCTTCTTCTATATAGGCTTCTGTATTTACATATTAAACACACCATATGTTGCTATTATGTTTAAATTGCATATTACATTTATTTTCTGCAGTCACTTTCCGTGGTGACTAAAATTCATAATGGTGGCTATGGCTCAAATTTCTCCTTTTTTCTTTTTCTTTTTCTTTTTCTTTTTTTTTTCCAGATAAAGTCTCACTCTGTTGCCCAGGCTGGAGTACAGTGGTGCCATCTCAGCTTACTGCAACCTCCGCCTCACAGGTTCAAGTGATCCTCATGCCTCAGCAACCCAAATAGCTGGGATTATAGGCATGAGCCACCAGGCCTGGATAATTTTTGTATTTTTAGTAGACACAGGATTTTCCCATATTGGCCAGGCTGGTCTCAAATTCCAAACCTCAAGTGATCTGCCCGCCTCAGCCTCCCAAAGTGTTGAGATTACAGGTGTGAGCCACCACGCCCAGTTCAAATTTCTATAATTATCTGATTTGTTCAGTAGCATTTTTGGTTTTTATTTCTTCCAGGACAGAATTATGATGATATTACACTTTTTCAGTCATTGATTAATTTATCCAGTGTGTACTGCCTATGCTAGCTGTAACACACTCTACTAGACCTTTGAGGGAGTTACAAAGATTATTACTGCTTTCGGCAACCCACGACTTGAGGGAGAAGGCAGTGTGATGGAGTAAGGCACAGCTAGCTTGATGGCAGTACAAGATAAAGTGAGACGGGAACATAGGTGAGAATTAAGCATTTAGAAGTTGAAAGATGGGATTCATTTGGATCAGGATAGGGGTCAGGAAAGACTTGTGAAGGGGATGCCATCGAGGATGTTCTCAGGGATGAATCTTTGCTATCAGGAATGTTACATTTGGAAGGGATCTCAGAGACACCGCACTTAATTCTCTCATCATGAAGGAGAGAATGCTGAGAACCAGAAGCGTTGAGTGATTTCCCAAGGTCACACTCTCCCATCTGTAACCTCTACTTCAATTTCAAACCCAAACGCTAGATTAATGCTTTTTAAGAACAGTTTTGACAGATTTGTCCTGATTTTAGTACTAGTTACCTGACTCACATCTTAAGGATACTCTTGAGAACCAAATAAATTAAAATAAGATGTAGTAATTGTTAAAAATCATTAAGGAAAAGTAATGCTGACTAGTCAACTCTAATGGAGAGTCTGACAGATTTACTGCCAAGTCAGGCTTGGAAGAGAAGAGGAAGTAGCAGATGGAGTTTTATGCTAGTAATGACAGCAGGTGGGAAACAGGTAATAGCAAACAGATGGGCCCCATAGTATATAAAGACCACCAACATCTCATTTTCTAGTGCTTTGTTCCCAAATAGTAGTGAGATTCAATTCAGTTCTTGTAAAAATCTTACTAAACACAAACTCACTATTAGGTATAATGTTAGGTATCACAGAGGGACAGTTTAAAAATAAAACTATCACTGTACTGAGGCTTAAGAAAAGTAGGAAATATAACACAAGTACAAAAAAAAAAAAAAACAATGTAATACAAAAGAGCGTGAATAAATGCTACAAAAGAAACACAAAGTGTAGGATGAACTGGTCTGCAAGGGTAAAGGAGTCAGAAAGCAAAAGAAAATGTTCAAGTTAAAGAAAGGCTCAGAAGCAGGTAAATGCCAGAGAGGATTTGCTTAATTGTGAATGGCACAACACTGCTAGAGACAAGCAAACATGTGTCATGGAAGAGCAGAATAATTAGGTGGTACAGACCCCTAAACATCACTGTCTAACTTGGAACAAGACACTTAAACCCTCTCACCTTCCATTTCTTTATTTCTAAAATGAGATCGTTTCTATAACCCTTTCCAGGTTTAGGAGTTAGTAATCTCTAATATAGAATCTCCTTAAATTTCTTTTTTTTTTTTTTTTTTTTTTTGAGACGGAGTCTCGCTCTGTCGCCCAGGCTGGAGTGCAGTGGCGCGATCTCGGCTCACTGCAAGCTCCGCCTCCCGGGTTCACGCCATTCTCCTGCCTCAGCCTCCCGAGTAGCTGGGACTACAGGAGCCCACAACCGCGCCCGGCTAATTTTTTGTATTTTTAGTAGAGACGGGGTTTCACCGTGGTCTCGATCTCCTGACCTTGTGATCCGCCCGCCTCGGCCTCCCAAAGTGCTGGGATTACAGGCGTGAGCCACCGCGCCCGGCAAGAATCTCCTTAAATTTCTTAGACTAATATTTCCCAAAGTATGAGGTGTGTGATCCCAGTGAAATGGCTATTTTAAAGAGTACATATGTAATATTTGTGTCAGTAATTACATAATTTTTAGTAAGGTTGGCTTCTATTTAAAACAAATGATAGTGATTTTCATTTTTGTAGTGTTAGAAGTTTTCTTTAAATTTTTAAAGTGAAAAATATGTATCAAGTTATAGAAAAAATTTAACTATTTCCATTGATATTTTCAATTCATACATGTTTTCTGTGCATACTATAACATAGCTGTGCTTGTTTTGCTATCATTGATTGATTCATTCACTGAACAAATACTTACAGAGTACCAACTGTGTGTCCTGCTCTAGGCAGCATTGACAACCTGGTAAACAAAACAAACAAAATCTTTGCCCTGCGGAACCGACATTCTTGTAAAGTGAGATTGACAATAACAATAGACATGACAAATAAGTAAATTATATAGGGTCTTAGTAGGTGATCAGTGCTAGAAAAAAATAGAGCAAGACAGGAGGACTAGGAGGGCCAAGAGGTATGTGATCGATGAGATGGCCAAGTAGTCTCTTTAGGGAGGAACCATTTTATCAAAAATTTCAAAGAGAGAAGGGAATGAGCCACGTGAATATTTTAGGTGAAGAATAATATTACACTTTACTTACCACTGAGTGAAACTGATGTTCCTACATCCTGGGCTCACATATGCCCATTGTTATTAGGGGAGAAACATATTAGAACAAAGCTTACATTCATAGTGACATCACTATGCCAGGTATATTCCAATTTGAGACACAATTTGAAATGCTAGAGGGACACCTTATGGGGAAACCCAACAAGCCAGTGGATATATGGAGGCGATATTTGGAATTTGAAGTAGATTTTGGAGTCATTTTTATATCTTTTATATTTAAAGCTGTGATAGTGCCAAGAAAAAGAGGTAAAACAGAACCTTAGCAACCTGTTACTTCTGTAAGGGATGGGAGGGGGCACAGAGATGGAAGAAACTAACTTGTATTATGTGCCAGGCCCCAAGCTAGCAAAGCAGTTTGCATACACTATGCATTGATTGCACAAGAGGTAGGCAATGAATATGTAATAAACATGTTTATTTTTCAAGGAGCTTTCCAGGAGAGGTGAGAGAAGATAGTGGGGGTCAAATCTGTGGTCTCTAAAGTAAGAGAAGCTGGATGTAATGGCTCATGTCTGTAATCTAGCATTTTAGGAGGCCGAGGCAGGAGGGTCGCTTGAGCCGAGGAATTTGCCAGCCTGGGCAACATAAGGATTCCCCCGTCTCTACAAATAATAATAAGAATAAAAAAACGTTAGCGTGGCATGGTGGCATTCACCTGCAGGCCTTGGGAAGCTTAGGTGGGAGAATCACTTAAGCTCAGGTGTTTGAGGCTGCAGTGAGCTATGATGATGCCACTACACTCTAGCCCAGGTGACAAAGCAAGACCCTGTCTCTAAAAAAATAGTAGTAATAAATTAAAGTGAGAAAGACCTAGGTCCAAATATTCATAGTGGAGCTTTAGGCAACTGACTTACTTCCCTGAGCTGACTTCTTCCTCTAGACCACAAGGCCAATGACAGTAACTGCATCACTGGGTTGTTGTGAGGCAACGTATGTCAAATCTCCTGCTACATAGTAAGACCTCAGTAAATGCTGGCTATTCATTTAAAGTAAAATAAAACGATAATATGGTAGCTTACAATAACAAATGAACTGATTTTTATGGCTATGTTATTTTAAAGCCGTGAGATATTTGAGCATTTTTATTTTTATACTAGCAATGAAGAAAAAATTCAGTTAAACAAGAACTTTCAGAATTAACAAGTTTTTCTTACTTTTTGCAATTATTAAAAAATTCAAATGGGATCAGTCCTATTTTATTCTTAAAATTTGGTTGGTTTTACTCTCTCTCTTTAAAAATTGAAGATCCCTTTAGATTTTGGCTGTTCTCTGCAGAAAAATACATATAAATATACTAAAAAAATTTTCCAAAATTTGGAAATAAAGCAAAATGACAACTGTGGTATTCCCAAGTTTTGCTTGAGCAGTGTCCAGTAAGCCTGAGGAAGGTTCATCTGATTCTTGAAATATAGCTTTGCCTGATTACTGTTTACTATTGATTAGAGTTCAAATTATAAAATTCCAACTTAACTTGTAGACATTTCAACAGATGACAATGATTTTTGTCCAAATGAGATGCCAATGATTTCTCTCTAAAAGGGAGATAATACTAAAATTTATGTTTTGATTGTCATGTAGTACATTAGCCAGTTTTGAATCTAATTTAGCAATCATATTCCCACATTCTTTCTTACACTTTCATTAGTCTCTTTTATCCTTCTTTGAACTATTTTTGACATCCCGCTGGATCCTCATTAATAACTTAAGTAAATCTTTGCCATACTATGCTTACTATGAATTTCTATGAGAGTTACAGTTGTAACTTTTTTTTTTTTTTTTGAGATGGAGTCTCGTTCTGTCGCCAAGCTGGAGTGCAGTGGCGCAATCTTGGCTCACTGCAATCTCCGGCTCCCCTGTTCAAGTGATTCTCTTGCCTCAGTCTCCCAAGTAACTGGGATTACAGGTGCATGCCACCATGCCCAACTAATTTTGGTATTTTTAGTAGAGACGGGGTTTCACTGTGTTGGCCAGGATGGTCTTGATCTTCTGGCCTCACGATCTGCCCACCTTTATTGTTGTTTGAGAGGGAGTGTCGCTATGTTGCCCAAGCTGGAGTGCAGTGGCGTGATCTCAGCTCACTACAACCTCCACCTCCTGGGTTCAAGCTATTCTCCTGCCTCAGTCTCCCGGGTAACTGTGATTACAGGAGCACACCACCATGCCCAGTTAATTTTTGTATTTTTAGTAGAGACAGGGTTTTACCATGTTGGGCAGGCTGGTCTTGAATTCCTGATCTCAAGTAATCCACCCGCCTCAGCCTGCCAAAGTGCAAGGATTACAGGTATGAGCCACAGCACCTGGTCATACACTTATAACTTTATACTTTAACATACAATGTATCAGGGTTTAAGCAAAACCATATATACTTATTTGTTTATACAGTTATTAAAATATATATTTATAGTATATTTTTACTATATTTAATATATAAATAAATATTATAAGTGTATATATCACATATAATATGCATATATTTATATATAATGTATGTAAATATATATTTATATATAATATGTAAGTAAATACTTATATATTACATATAAATATATATTTACCTATATATATTTATATAATTAAGAAATATATTTTTCAATTTTCAATTTATTAATTTACAGTTAAGAAATATATATTTCTTAATTGTAGTGATTTGTCCTTACAGTGCTGTGAAAACTGGTGAGGAGGTCTGAGTTTGGATATAAAGCTGTAGTTTCTGGCCTGGTGCTGGCACCTGAAGTCCACAGACAGTTGGGCAAAGAAGATGGATGGGAAGCAGAGGAAGCAAAGACAAGTTGAATGAAGGAGAAACTGGTGCCTTCCGTCATGGAGCTAAATATGCATCTGGTCGAGGATTCAGGGAAGTTGATCCAGCAGGAGGATCTGGCAGGAGCCCAACTGCTGCCCCTCACCAACAAGGTGAGCTTGCAGATAAGTGACAACATGCATGAGGTCCAACAGTGCCTGGAGCCCTGCATCTGTCTTCCAAGCATAAAAAAACTAGATGGCTACTGCTTTACTTCCACTTTCTACATCTTATGCAAAATGTCTTTTGAGGACCACACTGTCCAAGAAATCTGCAGAAAAGACATACGGAAGACATAGTTCTAAGCCAAGTTGATACAATAGACATCTATCACACACTATTTATCATAAGATTTGGTGAGGGATGGGGGGTTCACAGATGCTCTAAACCCCACTGATAGATAGCCTAGGGGTTTATGAGCCTTGGGGTTATTAAAAATCTCTCTTCTAGTGTTCATGATAATAGGAATGGTATCAATGACTCAATTAAGAAAACGCTGCCTTCTGAATTTAGGCTTATCTGTGTCAATGAGTTTTAATAGCTGGAAAAATTTGTATTTTAGTTACCTTTCTAATTTTCTCTTTACTTGAGAGCCTGTCAGTCTTCTCAGTACTAAGGAGTCAGTCTGTCAGTACTAAGGAGTCACATTCTCTACAATGCATTTTTTAAATGTAAGTTTTATTTCCTAATTTTTCAAGCAAATGCACATATTATTAAAAATGTATATGTCACTGACTTTAGTCATAATTAAATAAAATAAATGAGTGTTTTTTCTTTGAAATCAAATGTATCAGGTAATTTTAAGCCATGGAATTGTGTTAAAGTTATTGCCATTTATTTTGAATTTTTAAACTTACTGAGTACTGGATCCTCCTTTATTCTTACTCTAGCTTTTCAGTTTTGCCCTTAAGAATCTTTTGAGTTAATAGAAAACCTTTCAGTTAGATTGGCTCTTGATCTTTTGAGCAATCTTCAACTTCATAGAAAGTAGGTAGCCCCTGCCCATCTGCTTACTGACACAACGAAAAGCCTTTCTATTACTAAATGCTATCTAGTACTAGATAATAACAGCTGAGATATTGGGAGTTTTATGTAGTGCTACTTTATTGCTTTGGGAACTTAGACAACTCTCTTTTCTGAAAACTGTTTTCACAAAAAAATTGCTTCAAAGGGTTTCAATAAACATCTTCCCATTGTCAGATAGTTCTCAAAATCTTACATCTTGTAATGAATGTGATTATACAAGTTTACATAAGCATCGATAAAAAGAAAAGTCTTTTTCTTTTTACTCCTTGTCCAATATGTACCTGAGATACTTTCTGGTATTATATCATGGAAGCAAAAAATAGCAGTTGATGGAAATATGGTATCAGGGCAAAGAGTGATTTTAGATTTTTAAAACTATATTCATTCAAAAATTATGTCCATTAAAAAAATAATTCCTATAGATATTTAGTTAGAAAGTAAACAAGACTTCTTAGGTTCTGGCCTTATAATCTAAACAGAACGTTTCATTCATGTATCTTATCTGTAAAATTGCATTTTAAATATCTTAATTTTCGTGGAAAATGACCTCGTTTTAATTATTGGTCTTCTGGACTTAGGCATAGCATAGTGCCCTAAAATAGACAATACTCAATAAACACTTGCTGCATGAGAAAGGATGGAACAAATGAATAAACAAATTTATGATGCTCTCTAATTTCTAACATCAATTCATGTATTTATTCCTAAAGTACCTCCTCTAAACTGAGGCATAACCTCATTTCTAACCCAATGTGGCACACACTGTTGATACTGAGAGATGCAATGCAACTAGCTCCCTGTGGCAAGTCTGTAGGATCCCACAAATTACCAGGAGTCCAGAAGTTCTGGTCCATTCTCAGAAGAATTCTCTAACCAAAGAAAACCAAAATCATGTTATCGCCATCGCTGACGGTTCCAACTGCACCTGAGGACTGCTCTTCACTATCTTACCCTCGAGTTTAAACCCTATATTGAGCACCAACCTGCGCCCCCCATCTTAACATCCCATTAAATATCTAATGCATTCTTTGGCTTTCCCATATTAAAATAACTTACTACACACTCAAGCATCAGTTTCTGATTTACCTCACACTGAAACATCTTCTTGTGTTTTGCTAATCTCAAGACTTCTATACAAGTCTACCTGGGAGGACCTAGACAGAATTAGCCCTACAAAAACTAGGAAGGAGGTATCCTTTGCCTTGTGCACATTTCCCTCTTCCCATCTTATCTTCCACCACACTCTCCTTTCAAGCTATAAAAACACACTTTTTCTTGACTATATGGTTATACTTTTCAAATATGTGTGTGTGTGTACGTGTGTGTGTATGGTAATGCTCCTCTATACACACACAGAGATGCACACACATGCACAGAATATATAGTTATCTTTTTCAAATGTGTGTGTGTGTGTGGATGGTAATGCTCCCCCTCTATACACATACACATATACACACGCATGCACACACACAGACACATATGCACAGATACACATTTAACTTTCAGTGGCTTCCATTCCTCTTAAGATAAACACTGAATCCTAGCAAGGCCTCCATGCCTCTGCGTGCTCTTGTCCCAGCCTACTGTCTCTCTCCCCATTGTCTCTGCCATCCATCCACACTGTATCCTTCAGTTTCTAGAATAAGCCATGCTCTCTCCTACCAAGAGAAGGGTCTTTTAATATACTGCTTTAAAAAATAATTTGTGTTACAATACACATTACCTACAATTCACCTTTTTAACCATTTTAATGTGGACAACTCAATGGCACTTAAGTACATTCACAATGTTGTATAACTATCACCACAATCAAGTTCCAGAGCATTTCATCATCCCCAAAGAAAATCCATACCTACTAAACAGTCACTAGTCATTCCCTCCTACTCCCAGGCATGGCAACCATTCATCTGACTTCTGTCTCTATGGATTTTCTATCTCTATCTCTATGGACATTTCATATAAATGGATTTATACAATACATGGCTTTTTGTGCCTGGCTTCTCTTTCACTTAACACAGTGTTTGTGATGTTCATGTTGTAGCATTTATCGATACTTCATTTCTTTTTATGACTAAATAGCATTCCATTTTACGGATATTGAGCATACTGTTAATTCGCTCAGAATGAGTTTCCATCCTTCTCCTCACCTAGCTGTCTCTTGTTCATCCTTCAACAGTCAGCTCAACGATTACTTCCTCATTGGACTTTCTGAGACCCCAGCCTAGATGAAGTCACAGACTTTTTAAGGCCCAGCTTTCTCTTCTACATAGCTCTTCTCTCAGTCTGTAATTAAACACCCATTTAGGGGTTATTTGACTAATGGCTGTCTCCCCAACTGGAATCTAAGATCCATGAGGTAAGAAATCATGTCTATGTTAGTTCCATATCATATTCCCAATAGCTTTTAGAGGGCCTGGTACATAAATAAACTTTTGTCAAATAAATGTTGTTGAAATTATTTCCTAGTAAGAAGTAAATAATTGGCAGCAGCTTACTGTTCCTTCATTCCCAATGATATTTTGAGTTTGAATAGAAATAGAGCTGTCATAGAGAAATTTCATGGTGGAATTTCCCTGGCAGAGAATAAAGGCTGGATTGTTTTGGGGGAGAAACTTCTTCCTGCTCCTGAATTGCACTGCCCGATGCCTATGCCACCTGAAAGATCAGTTCTTGAGTCACCATTTCATTCACTGTAAATATGTACTGCTTCCATTTTATCTGAACTGAAAAACAGGCATATTTGGTTCTATTAACATTCTTATTTCATCACTAGAAAAGTAGTGACCTGCTGTAAGTAATTATCCCTCATCCATCTTTCCTCTCCAATATTTATAATGTAAGTCTGATTGAAATTTGATGGGTTTCTTTGATGTCTGCAACTGAAGGATGCTTTTATTTGTAAATGGGATTGTAATTGTATGTTGGAATGTACCCTTCGTTAACTCAATGGCGCTGTCTTTTCCCAATCTTTGCCTGATATTCGTAATGGGTTTAAAAGTAGTCTTTCCTCTTTCATGCCCTTACGTTACCTCATACATAAACCATATCCTTTGTGCAAGTGTTTGCAGTCTACACAATGCTGTCCTGTTTTGGAGTAATTATATCTGGAAAACAGCCAGTCATTATGTTCTTAAACTGATGGCAAATTCTTCTCTAGTATTTACAGACAGATGACAATTAAATTGAGGCCCTGATACAGTAAAAGCACAATTTAACAAATTTACTTGGTGGCAGCATTTTTATTTAAATTTTGTTTAATTACTCATGAGAAAAATTTTCTCCAGAATGATAGTTTTATGCTCTAAATGAGCTGCCTGATATTTTTCTCAATTAGGCATCAGATTAAGGGACAGTTGTGCCAAGTGAATTGTATCATTTGCATGTAGAATTACTATTATTTCAGTTTTTGTTTATTTTCCAATTGATTATGTCAACCCAAAGAAAATTGGATATTTTTGTTCCAGGTATAGCTGAAGTCCTCTAATGTTTTTTTTTCTCCCCAGGTGGGGTCAGAGGGGCTAGATATGGATAAAGTTAATCCTAACTTTAGGCTATTCTCTGAAGGTTGAGCTGTGAACATGTAATGACTAAACATAAATATATTTCAAGAAACCTAAAAAATATCAAAAGTGGTTTCTGGCCTCAAGGATTGTCAATAGCCTGATTAATTCTACTAACATAGTAAATTAGAGAGAGATTATTTAGCTAGAGAGGCATTGTCGGAAATGGAGCGCCAGAGGCAAACATTGGTAATTTAGATCTTGGTATTCAAGACTGACTCAGATCTTGGTATAGTCAGCTTAGTAATCAATTCCCAATTGTGTAGGTGGCTACTGGAGTCTCATAAGGTATGTGTTTTTTTTAAATAACACACAAAATCTCATATGTTCTGATCATAACGTGGCATCCCGTGAATCTTATCTTTACATGGATGGTAAGAGAATGTGCTAGTCAGGTTAATGTGATGGCCCATTCATCTTGGGTGTTGTAATTCTCATTGTATAAATTTAAAGATTTTTCTGCTTTTATATACATCTTTTTGATGTTTGAGCGAAAGAGAAGAATATAATCTAACCGGACCAACTTTGGAATATAGACCAGTTTAAATTTTTAAGCTTGCAAGGACCTAAACACTGATGAATTCACCAAGAAAAAGTCAACCAGTAGGCATCTCTCTGCCCTGAGAAGGGTCAGCTGTCTCTGCGCACACAGCACTGTCTCTCTTACTGTAGGTCTTCTTTGAATTTATTTATTTTATTCTTTCACTGGCTTCTGTAAGGGGATAGAGAGGCATAATAAGAGTCATACATACACACATACAAAAACTAAACACAACAAAAAGTCTTTAGAATTCAAGGATCCCAAGTTGGAATATTCTTCCTGCCTCTGTCAAATGACATTAGACAAATGACCTTTTTTTTCAATTTCCTCATCTCTTTAAACTTGAAATGCTACCTATCTTTTTATTTGTTTTGAATATCAAATTAAAACTGTTTTAAAAATGTCAGCCTAATGTGAGACTGACATGGAGTAACCCTCAATTATTCATCTGCTTGGCTTTCATTTCATTCATTCTTCCTTTCTTTTTTTGAGATGGCATCTCTGTGGTCCAGGCTGGAGTGCAGTGACGCAATCTCGGCTTACTGCAAACGTGGCCTCCCAGGTTCAAGTGGTTTGCCTGTCTCAGCCTTGTGAGCAGCTGGGATTACAGGCACACATCACCACACCTGGCTAATTTGTGTATTTTTAGTAGAGACAGGGTTTCACCATGTTGGACAGGCTGGTCTCAAACTCCTGGCCTCCAGTGATCCACCCGCCTTGGCCTCCCAAAGTGCTGGGATTACAGGTGTGAGCCGCTGAAAAAAGTTGACAGTTATATCCAGTTCTCTGTTTTGGAAAGGTACGATTATAAAATTGTATTTATAAACTCTGATTTTTTTGTTCCTAGAAAGAAACTACAAATAATCACACATATTGGTCACTGGATATTCGCTCCTGTCTAGACTTAGAAAATTAGGAGGTTTTTGCTGTCTGTGGCACTGCAGCCTAGACAAGTATAGAAACAGCCTCAGAGTTGGGGCATGTGCCAGGAATCTCCTGACACTGCAACACTGTGAACATATAACAAAAATACAAAAACACAAAGATAATCACATTCCCACATTCAATTCGGGTATATGGCTTTTGAGTAAGCCTGTCATCTATTTTAAATATGGTCTTTTAATAGACCCTGTTTTCTAGTTCTGTTCCCTGAGTAGCCAATTAACAGATCAACATTCTCCTAAGACGCCTGTCTTTCAGGCTTTGGCCAGCACACTATGGTTTTTAAACCCACTCTTAACATATCACCCCATGCCTAAGAAAGAATAACTCATTTCCATTTACTGTAATGGGATAACCCGTGAAAAGACCTATTTAGAGCTGCATGTCAGATACTTTCATTTGCTCAAAGTGGCCTTTCATGCAGAAACATGTTTGGTTTTTTTTTGGAAGATGGAGTGTTCTTCAATGTTGATGTTGGAAGACTCCAAAAGTGAGGTCTGTGGCTTTTATAATTATGCAGGATTTTAGTATAAACCAGCAGGCAGATCTTAGCTAAATCTGCCCCACAGAAAACTGTCTCCAGCCAAACGACCAACTGAAAGGTCAATGTAAATAGTAAGATTATTAAGCAATAGCAGTTGAAGAAAGACATTCAGCTGTGGTGGAAGGACTCTTGCAGGGTGAAAAAGAAAAAAGGTTGTTTATGTACTGTTCCTCCACTTCTTCCCAGAAAAGGTTTCTTGAACTTCCTCCTTTTTCACACTGGGGTTTTATTGTCTCACATTGTCTAGAAAGAAAAAAAAATGGAATTTTTCAGTGGTAACACATCCTTGAAATTTGGGGTTTTAAATTCTCTAACTGCGGCTCCTGCAAGGAAGAACACCAGAGTCTCTCATTATCTTAATGGCTTCCCTCTGTTGCTGGGCATGGGCCTCATTATAGCTTGGAGTCTCTTTAGGGACTGTGCAGGTGCCTTTTTTTCAGTTCAGGTGGGCAGGGTGGAAGTCATGCGTAGAGCACACTCCAAAAAAGAGCCCAAACTGCTCCACTGACTTCTCCATGCATACTCTTGGAGTTATTTCCACTAATAAAAGCAGAATAGAACATGTACCAAATGAAACCATCAAACCATTGATTATATCTACTGAATGTCAGAGAACGTGCTATTTATTGCATACATAGCATGTATTAGCTAAGATGATGCTCGTTAGCTAATGAAAGCACATTATCGTTCATCTCAACCCCACACCTGCTCAAGAGGTCTCTGGGGCTGTGCCCTCATTTCCTATTGCTGCCGTTTTCATATCTTTAGATTCAGTACTTCCCCATCTCTGAAGTGACTCCATGTGGTACTTGTGTGTTTGTATGTGAGCATGTATTTTATATCTATATATCTATATATCTATCTATGTATCTATCTCTTTATATTTTAAGCACAGATTCCAAGGCAATTCTCTTATGGACATCTTCTCCTGGATCTCCCAAACTGAACTCAGTATCATTCATTCCCTCTCAAATATTCCTTTCTTCTTATGTTCCATGTCTCCGTATAGCACACTGTCATTCACTCATCATGTTTGCTTTCTTCGCTTTTCACTCTCCAAATCCCATTTCTGACCACCTTATCTGCTCCCCATGGAATCATCACATTGCTCAATTCATTTCCACTGGGACATTTATCACTGATTTATACTATTGGGTTAATTGCTGGTTTACTTTGTGTCATCTGTCTCTTTTCTCTAGAATATGAGCCTCAAGAAGGTAGAGTTCTTTTCTGTGTTATTCCCTACTGTGAACCTAGAACAACGCCTAGAACATAGGCATTGTTACCTATAAACCCTGTAAAAGTTTATTAATTACATGAATGAATCAAAAACTCTCATTGATGCTATTGCTTTAATGTCTTGCAAATCACTTTTTAAAATCCCTGTTGCTGCCACCCTAGTTAAAGCCAGTATATTTCTCGTATCTGTGACTGCAATAGCCTCTGAGCAGAGATTCTTGCTTCCACTCTCACCCTTCTCTAGATTGTTATCTGCCTAGCAGGCTGAAGTCTTTCTAAACTGCAAACTGGCTCCTGTCATTGGTCTCCTTAAAACTCTTAAGTAGCTCCCCATTACAATCCACTTTGCAAACTTTTCCACAAGCATTTCCCCAATGGCAAAGGAGAGAGCAGGCCTGGGATCTGAAGTTACCTGTCACAAGTACAAAATATCTTAGGAGTTTTATAATTTATCTTACAAATGTATGCAGATTTTGCACTCTACTTCTTTAGTAATAAATATTTTAAATTACTCACCACTTAGCAAAAACAATGCTCCAGGAAGATATTTCTTGTTTATCCTGTGGTGTTGCAATATGGACACCAGGATATCAAAGTCTGAGAAAGGCAAAAACAGATTAAGATCAGATAAATTACTTTGATGCATAAAGCCCTTCAAAACCTGGTACATGATTCTCTCTCCCTTCTCACCTTTTGCTATTCTCTCACACCCACCTTCCCCAGGCTGGCTCATCTCAGTGCCGCCCTCCTCTCTAAGACTGCTTTAGGTCTCCCTTCTGTGTTTCCCCTCAGGATCCTGTGCCTTGTCGTCTGCACATGATCAGTCCTTATTGTTTATCTCTGTGTCTGTAGCACTAACTTTGAGGAAAGGAGATGCGTTATGTTCATTATTAGCCAAACCTGGTCCAGTGCCTGGTAGATCTCAAACACACAATAAACATCTATGGAATGAATTAGTGAATGAGTCAATGGATTACCAATTATTCCAAGTAAGTGCTCATTTGAAGCTTTAAGGATGCTGATATCTGAGATTAAGCGACATTCTATTTCAGTAGCCTTCCCCCATCTGGTACTCCATCCTTCCCAATACATACATGTAAGAAGAGAAATTTATTTAGGGTTGATTTGATTGACAAAGAATTGAAAACTGCGATAATGTCTAGGACCAAAGCAGTGATTCAAATTTACTAAGAGACATGTAAAGTTCAAAGAATGATCCTTTTTCCTGGAAACTGGAAGGGATTTTTGAAAGCACAAGGACTCCCTAGCATGAAGCAGCAATTAAAGAATGGATATTTGGTAACATCATTGTTTCTGATTTAGATGGCAATCAAATATCATTTGCAAAGGTTTCAGAGGAAAGTTGAGCCCATGTTTAAGAAGATACTCAACCTCGTTCCATTTGTCATAGAGAATCATAACTCATCTATCCACCTATCTTTTCTGACATTTACTATAAAATGTTGTTACTGGGACTGTAACATCTAATTGGCCAGGCTATTTGAATGATCTGATGAGCTAGTTTTAGGGTTCAATGTGTCATTAAAAAAGAAACCAGACTTTTCTAGTGGAGTACAACTAGTGGAGCCTCCATAACTTCAAAGTCTCTTAGAATGGTTTTGGCCAAAGTCAAACATCCTCTGCATTTTATAAAATTTTTGGTTATGCGTGACAGATGCTCAATGGGAAAGTTCTGCAGATGGAATCTTTCTATAGAGGGAAGTGGTTTGCTCTTATTAAAAAGTCTGAATGGGGACCAGAGAGAGAATGAAGAGGAAAAGGAAGTCACAGAAAAAGTTCTGGCTGCAAGGCCATCCCTAGGCACCTGACAACATAGAGCAGTTGGCAGAGGACTGAAGTTAAGCAGCTGAGTCCCGTCCTCTGAGAGCTTACAGTCCCCAACCAACTGACTCAAATACATGATTAAACAGCACTTGGCCAACTATACAAGTATTGAACCATAGCCAAAATAGGTTTTTTAAAAAATAAATTCAAATTAAAATGCTTCCCACTGCAGTATGGAATATAATTGAGGTATCTTCTTTTCAACTGGTTAACAATGGATCCTTCCTGAAATATTCAACCCTTCACTGGCTTAGAAGGTATTCTTTTTTATTTATCAGATATGATTTGGGGGATGTTTAACACATGGGACTCATGGTTTAGTGTGTTTTCCAATTTTGTTGCAGTGTTTCCAGTCAGGACAGCCTTAAAGGAAGCATTGCATATTTTATTAATTAATTAGTCATAATGAATTCTTTATTTCTGGTGTTGGCAAAGGCTGAAGTAGTCTGTTTGGCTATTGTTACACAGCCTGGTTTGCAGGCATTTCCTCCTGAGATTGCCAAGAGCGGCTGCCAGGGGGTCACAGCAATTCCTTCAGCCAGTACTGTCCCTTTCCCAGACACACGTCTCTCCTTTCAACCCACAAGTGAGGATGCAGCAGAGTGGGCCTGGGCACGGGCTTCACCCCAAACACAGCCAGAACACTTTGTTTTTAATCTGACCTTTTCAGACGAGTTTTTTTTTTTTTTTTTTTTTAAGTGTTCTATATCTGAAAAGGTTTTGGAAAACTACTCAATAAATAGAAGATAGATAGATAGGTGGATTGATAGATCGTATAAACAGAATATTATATTCTGCAAAAGCTGCTGCTTCCCCATAAGGCTTTGTGAATTTAAACTCCTCCTTCATCAACACCAAATATTAAAGATACTACTTCGTACTGACCTGGTGCGGTGGCTCACGCCTGTAATCCCAGCGCTTTGGGAGGCCGGGGTGGGCGGATCACTTGAGGTCAGGAGTTTGAGACCAGCCTGGCCAACATGTTGAAACCCTGTCTCTACTAAAAATACACAAATGAGCTGGGCGTGGTGGCAGATGCTTGTAATCACAGCTACTCATGAGGCATGAGAATTGCTTGAATCTGGGAAGTTGCAGTGAGCAGAGATCACACCACTGCACCACTCCAACCTAGGCGACAGCCAAGACTCCATTTCAAAAAAAAAAAAAAAAAAGACTCCATTTCCAAAAAAGAAAAAAAAAAATTACTTCTTACTAAAATAAAAAAGAATAATGACTCCCAAATACCTAGTGTCTATCTGTTCCTCTAAATTAGGGGTTGTGCTTAAATTTACTAAATTTATATGTTTATTTCAGATAAATTAGGCTGAAAACCTTTGTTCATATCAGTACTCTACAAGTGACTTCCATTAATTTATTTTGTGAAGGAAATTAAAACCTGTGACCATGACATGTAAATTCATTGAAATTAAATGCAAATAAATCCAGTCTTGTTATGTTCTTCTGTTTCAAGACTGAGGTTATTGACTGACACATAACGTTGAGAATCCATTTCCCAAGCACTTTGATTGACAGGCAAGACAACACAACAGCAGAGAGCTGGCTGCCTGTTTAAAAGCCGTGCTCCAAATACAGGCTATGTTGATAGAATTGACTGCTGCATTTTTCTGCTTTCTGGTGAGAAGATAATCCTCTACCTTCTATTTACAGGATATTAATTTTAAGTACCTGTGAAATGAAGTTCTTAAAACCTAAGATTCCCCAAAACTCCAGTTATCAACAAGGTTATATAGGAATCCAAGCCAGGCATTTGGAGTAGATGCTGAGATCTCCTCTCCCTCACACCTTTGCTGACCCCAGCTACCTGCAATCTTGCCAGGACCATTCTGGAGGTGAGGTGATCCTTTTTATTTGTAAAAGATCTAGTAAAGTATACAACAGTTTATTCTTTTAATTTTAATGGCAATTTACATACATACATACTTGTGTACTTCATAATCAACTTTCTTTTAAAATATGTGAATTCTTTGTAGGAAATGTTTCAATTTAAAAAATTAAATCCTTTATGAATATAAATTTAATATTCATTTCCTTCAACTTCTTTCATCTGAATTTCTTTCTTCCCATTATCCCTTTTTCTTCTTAGCTAAACCATCAAATGACTCTCCTGCTATTTTACATTTTGCTGATAAGCAGTTCCTGTAATTAATAACCTTATCTTTCTATATATGAAAAAAACAAATTTAATGCATTTTAATAAGGAGGTTGAAAGAACAAGGAGACATTTTATTGCTGTGTTGATTTTGATAAGACTAGAAATAACCTGGTTAGCTGGTGATGGCATATTGATGTTGGTTGCATTTGTGCACACATTTTTGGTTACTCTTGCTGTTTGTACTTCAGTATTTCTTATAAATATATTTCTGAATGGGTGTATAATGTAGATTTCTTTAATAAGCAAATCTCACTGAATAATGTGATGGTTTTAGGCCACTTTATCATTATGTATATCTGATTCTAATCTTGTGTTTGCAGTTATCAGCTGACCAACCAACTGGGCTGAGAATCAGAAGATTTGGTTTTAAGACCAGCTCTTCCAAAAAATTGCTTTTAGCCCAAGGAAAACATCCCAATTGCTATTTCCTTATTTATATGTGGAGGTGGAGCACCAGGAGACTACCTAAAAGAGCTCTAATATCTAAACCAGAGCTAGTATTCTACGACTCCAGCTAATTCATTAAAAAAAAAAAAAAAAAAAAAAAAAAAAATCCTGCGTTAGGCTTTTAAAGTTGAAGATCCTTTGGAATGTGAATAATCAGGTCTCTCTCTGGGGTCGAAATTTTGTACATCCCAAATGAAGGCTGAATAAAGCCTATTCCTTTGAAATTAGTGACGTTTATGAGCTCATGAAGGATCCATAACAGAAAGAGCTCTGTGACGGGCATCAGGGTTGTTCCCGCCCTTGTTTCCTGTCCACCCACACACTAATCCCGTGATGTGGTTACATCTGTAATTTCATTCTGCAGAGAGGAAAACTGTGTTGTACAGAGTGGTTAGTTGTCTCGGGCAGGGCCGGAGAGGGTCACGCAGCTACAGAGGGCTGAACACAATTCTCGATATTCCAGACTGTGGTGATTTTTGTTAGAAATCTTGGAGTCACTTTGGGAGGCCGAGGTGGGTGAATCACGAGGTCAGGAGTTTGAGACCAGTCTGGCCAACATAGTGAAACCACGTCTCCACTAAAAATACAAATAAAAAAAATAGTGGGGTGGCGGGCGCCTGTAGTCCCAGCTACTCGGGAGGCTGAGGCAGGAGAATGGCGTGAACCCGGGAGGCGGAGCTTGCAGTGAGCCGAGATCGCGCCACTGCACTCCAGCCTGGGCGACAGAGGGTGACTCCGTCTCAAAAAAAAAAAAAAAGAAAAAAAAAAAAAAGAAATCTTGGGGTCACGGTTCCCAGGACTGTGTCCTCAGCTCAGGAGTAGGAAGTGAATAGGAGTGAATACCTAACGCTGCTCAAACACGGCTGTTCTCGCGCTAGCAGAGGGATGGTTGATTGGGTATGGGGGCATCTTCTCCACGAGACTGTAAGCTTTTATATTACCGAGTGTACCCATATATCCTTCAGGGCAGGGAAAAGATTTAAAATTGGTGTAATCTGCTGTAGTACCCAGGACTGTGCTGGGCTCCCCAATATTTTTCAATTCTGTGACACTGTAGGCAATCAATATAAACAGCAGATGAGGGTAACAGTGGAAGTAGAAAGGGGTCAGATGTGAGAATGGGGAAGTAGAGGGTACTACACCCACCTCAGTTCAGTAAAACAGAGCCCCTTCCACTGGCTGATTGGTGAATCACCGGGGCTGGCTCCAGGAACAATGAGAAGTCTTGGATTTGGTGCCCTTCGGTGAAATCGTATTCCTCCTCTTCCTTACTGGCATCAGCGCCTTTTGAAAAGCATGAATGCTGAGTTAATCCTTCAGGGTCCTGATAGTTCTTGTTCAAGTAAAGTTCAAGGCCAGGGACTGTCTTTAATTATGGCTTAAGGAAACAATACCTCCCTTTTGACACTCTATGTTGTTAGTGATACTCTTGCTTGAAGATTCATGCAGGTAAAACCAAAAGGGGTTTCTATAGTATTTAAATCCATCTTCAAACACCACTAACCACTCCCTCTCCAATACTCATCTCCTGCTTCCAAGGGCAAAACTTAACCATCAAATAACATCACATATATGTTTTGGGCCTTGTGTTTTGTACCCTACAACATGTATGACTATTCTACTGATGAGAGAAAACAAAATGTTTATGTAAATAAGTTTTTAATCACTAAATTCTAATGATAATCAAACCAAAACAACAGATTATTTTTCTGAGCATTTGGTCACAGCTTCAACAAAAATTCTTTCTTTAAGAGCTTATTGTAAAAGGATTTCACCTGCATTTATAAAGATGTCTTCTTTCATTTATTCTTTGGCAATTCTGATTAGTAAATTTTACTGGCATTTCTCTTTTGCTGTGCTCAGCAAGTTAATACAGCATCATCATTGATTTCTGCCACATGTTACAGCAAACATACTTATTTCTCTTTTTTTCTGCCAAAGAAATAAAGTCTTTATGTGCTCTGCACCTGGGTTAGGGGAGCTAACAATGGGCTGATTGTTCCAGTCTTGGTGCTGCCTAACCTTGGAGGTAAGGACTGTTACTCTTTCAAGCACTGTCCTCTAGTGTGGAAAATAAATATTAGCACTTTTACAGCAAGCATTGCTGCTCAAGAACTGCTGCTTGATAAGTAAGTGCGTGCCTTCCACCAGCACACTCAGTGCTTTTCCTGGGAAGGTATTGACTCCTAACCACATGAGTTAAAGTAATTCTTAGTGGGACAATTACTGGCAACACATGCACCTTTACCTAACAGTGTTAGGTCATCAGAAACCACTGAGTAGATGAAAGAAATGGGCTTGTAGTGCAGCATAGATCCATCAGCTTGTGATAAAATGCAGGGAAAAAAAAGGGGGGGGGGGGGTGAGGGCACAGTTCATCTATTTTTAAAAATTAGTATTTCAAAAAGAGTACTGGCCAGGCATGGTGGCTCGTGCCTATAATCCCAGCACTGTGGGAGGCTAAGGTGGGTGGATCATCTGAGGCCAGGAGTTCGAGAACCACCCTGGCCAACATGGTGAAACCCCATCTGTACTAAAAATACACAAAAATTAGCCTGGCGTGGTGTCGGGCACCTGTAATCCCAGCTACTTGAGAGGCTGAGGCAGGAGAATTGCTTGAACCCAGGAGGCAGAGGTTGCAGTGAGCGGAGATCATGCCATTGCACTCCAGACTGGGCCACAGGGTAAGACTCCAGTATAAAAAAAAAAAAAAAAAAAAAAAAGTGCTATCATTTTTGACAAACTGGCTATTCTGAAATTAATTTCTGTGTGAAGCACACATACACATTTCTTTGAATCCTTGTATAACTCAGCTCTGACTGGCTGTTTAATGGAATGGTTCTGGCTATCCACATTTTCCAGGTTATTATCTCTTAATTTCATTTAGTATGATGCCTGGCTTTGAAATCATGGGTAAATATTCAACAATGTCTGTTGGGTAAGATTTTAGGCAACTAGATTCAGATAGACCTGGGTTAAGCATTCATTGGTTAGTTGGCCTTTCTAAGCTTCAGTTTCCTTTACGGTAAAATGGAGATCATAATAGTGCTTTCTTTCCTTAAATAATTTATTTTATGAACCTATGAGGCTTGAAAAATATTTAACATAGTGTCTGGATCTTCACAAACACCAAATAAACATTAGAAATTATTTTATATATTTTTGCATTTTTTTTGACATGGCCTCTAGAAAACTTTCTATCCACCATTCAAGCCCCAAATGACATTCTTCTAATAAAACATATAGTAGACTATTTACATTCATTACAGAGTTCACTTGTATGAGTTCCTTTTACTGCATTTGAAAAAGCCTTTGCTCAGTGTGCACGTTCAGCTGGACCCGTGCTTCCTAGCTTCCACTGAATTTTTGTGTTTGACGCCTCCTTAGGGGACAGTTTCATATCAGGTGTCATTTCACATTAAGAAGCCAAATTTTGTGGCTGCTTATATACACTCAAGAGTATGAACACAGTCAAGTTGACTGTTATTGTTGTCAGTTCCCAAAATAGTGACCCGACCTCCATGCCCAAAGGAGCATAAACCACAGCCTTGTAAAAGGGGTACTCATGGGAAGCTAAGGTTGGGGGATAATCTGCAAAACACTCATACCTTTCATTGCTTCACAGATTATATCCAATGTCCTTCAAAGTTATAAAAATAGTTTACAGAGCATCTCTACCATAAACTGTTCTGTCCTTCCATGAAAGAGGCCAGTTGTGTAGCTGGAAATGTTTCTGCAAGACTACGGTGGCTGACGGGAGATTCAGCATAGCCAAGCCCTTGATACAAACCATCTGCTTTTCTCTGAATGGTGTCCTTGAGTCTTCGTTCTTGCTCGGTGTCCTGTGAAAGGAGCTGAAGCTGCTGCCACCTGATCCCGGTGTTTCATTACTGCCTGTCCCTGACCTGTGAGTTGACTTTTCATTGTCCTTTCCCTTAAAAGCAAAGCTCAGGTCTCCCTTGGGCTAGAGAAGGATGATGGTTGAGGTTAGAATGGGGGTCAAAAATCAACAGAGGAATCCAATTACTTCTTTGCTGAAGCAAACCAAGCACAAATTCTCCAAAGTTAGGTAAACAGACCTATGTGCAAGGTGGGGATAACTGAGTGGAAAGCAAAAGGAAAGAGAAAATGAGGCAAATAACCTCCAAACATGTTTCTCATAACTAATATCCTGGCGCAATTTAGAGAAATGTCAAAGTTTATTATTGCACTTATTAGAGCTAGTGAGCTCCCAAGGTAAATGGAGAACTAAAAGGCCTTCCTAATGTTATATTAATTCTTATTTAAAAAACTGAGGACTTCATGTCTTCTGACCAGCATGCAGCACATTCATGGAAACTAAACTCTTACTACCACATGTGTTTTTATTTTTAAAAAACAAAGTGAGAACAGGTTAACACTTCAAGCTTTCCTCAAGCAAAGTGTTGGACTAGTTCAGATGGTTTTTGAGAAAGTAACTGCTCTTCCTTGGACATTATAGGCAGGACTATTCTAGAAGAAAAATCTGCTTTGAATCACATAACTAGTATTGTTTTCCATAGAGCAAAAGTAGTTATGAAGATGGGCAAAGGACTAGATTTAAAGAATCATCATGAACCTTTTATTAGAAATCTCTAATAAGGAGGAATAATATTGATTCTGACAATATTTTTTTCAGAAGGTGACAAATGAGTTGTTGACAGGATAGTGAACTTCATCCTAGTTATTTAAATTAACATTGGTATAGTTTTCTTTACACTGACAGCTTATAATTTAATTGTGCACATGACAAGTATTTTCTCAAAGACGTATTACGTGCTGAAAATGATGATGAATTATTTAAGTATAGAATTCACTCAAATGTCACCTGGTGCTTCTGATCTACTAAGAGTTGTTGGATGCGAAAGGTAGTAAGATACCTGCGTGTACATACATAAAGCCCGAAGTTCAACAAGTAACACTTCTCTGCCTCATGAACCTCTGTCATCTCTCTGATGAAAAATATAGAGAGAAGGCAATAAACTGCAAATGTTATGACTACATTTCTGAAGCCTCCTTACCAGATCACATCCTGTCTGAGAGACAGCATGAGGGATTTGTGCACATGGAGTCATGCAGCAGGTGAACCCAGGTCAAATGTAACATCACTATTTATAGCTGTGATTTCAGATCCCTTCACCGGTATCCTCTTAAATTGACCTTTGTGATATTATAATAAAATGGGAATAGTATTTCATCAAATTTAGAAGCTATTATAAGTTGTTGACTTCTTCTGAGGATGCCTGAAGCTTCTTCTTGTGGTGGTTGACTTCTGAGGCTGCTTGAAACTTTTGTTGCCATTAGGTTTCAGAGAGCCATTTAAGGTGTACAGCTAAAAATGCATCTTGCAGAAGTGAAGCTAGGATACACAATTCAAGAGGCAGCTCCTCATACATTTACACTATTCACTCAGCCAGCAAATATTTATTGAATGCTTACTATGTGCCAGTTACTACTCTAAGTTGTGGAGATATTACAGTGAATTAAAAAAAAAAAAAGTATCTTCGCCCTTATAGACTCATGTTACACTGTCGTTGTTTAAATAAAATAATCCCCTCCCCTCAAACACACACAAACTTTTAGGTAATTTCCACACTGTATTGCCAAACTGTATGTGCCTTAGGTGGGGATCCATTTGGCTACAAGTAAGAAAAAAATTTGACCAATCGTGGTTTAAACAAATAGGGCTCTCCCTTTTCACTTGGTATAAAGTCTGTATGCAGAGCGTCAGGAGGCTTATACAGCAGCTCAACTGTGTCATGGGGGATTTAGTTTTTTTCTGTCTTAATACTTTGCCATGCATAGCATGATGGTTGTTTGTCATAGTTATAGGATAGTCGCTATAACTCCTGGCACTATGTCTGTACTCACAGCAAGGAGAAAGGGAAATGAGTGTCTAGTCTTTATTTAAAGAGGGAAATAAAATTTTCACAAAAAAATTTCTAACATATTTCAAATTATGCATCATTGACAAGACTGTAGCACATGACTACCCACATCTGCAAGAGAGGCTGAGAAAGTGAGTATATGGTATTTATAGCCTCCATAGTGAAGGTAATCAAGAAAAGAACAGGGTTGGGAATGGGTGTTAAGTTAGCTAATCTAGAGTGTAGTTTATATTGATTACAAAAACAAAACAAAGCAAAATAGAAAATCCAATGTCATTTAAACAAAAGCTGATTCATTTTTACATCTGTTAATTTTCTTAATGAGTGACTGAATGCATGAATGCCTTGTCAAAGTACACAATGTCCTGTAAAAGCCTGAATAATTGAATAAATGAATGAATGGCCTAATACGACTGCCACAGGCAAAAGATTGTCTTCAACTCTTGATGGACAATTGTTTTGGCTATTTCTACTACTTCAATTGCTGATTTCAGTAAAAATTATCAACAAGCCTGAATATAATCTTAATTATTATCAAAGTTAGCATGCTTTAAAAAGTTCCACTCAATAGTCATTTATTAAACAATGACTATAAGGTAAATACTGTACTAATCCTGAGAGTTGCATAGAAAAATAAGACAGTATTTAGGCTGTGCGCAGTGGCTCACGCCTATAATCCCAACACTTTGGGAGACCGAGGTGGGTGGATCACAAGGTCAGGAGTTCGAGACCAGCCTGACCAACATGGTGAAACCCTGTGTCTACTAAAAATACAAAAATTAGCTGGGTGTAGTGGCACGCACCTGTAATCCCAGTTACTCAAGAGGCTGAGGCAGGATAATCACTTGAGCCTGGCAGGTGAAGTGAGCCGAGATCACACCACTGCACTCCAGCCTCAAAAAAAAAAAAAAAAAAAGAAAAAGAAAAATAAGATAATATTTCTATGTCAAAAGGTAAATGCTCAAGAAGAAACAGATAAGCAGATCTGCACATAGTGGGACAACTAACTCTGCCTGGGGGAGTCAGAAACGTTTTCAAAAAGAGTTGTGTATGTGCTTTTCTGTTGTGTGTGGAGAAGGAGATGAAACAGAAAAGGAAGACGAGGAAAGAGACAGATATAGGCTTTTTCAGGTGAAAGGAATAGCATGTCAATGTCACAAAGGCATGTGAGTACACATTAAGTAAGGGTAACACTTTGGTATAGCTCTGTGGCATGGTACAATGTTAATGAATGTCAGAATCATGCATACCTGAGTTTGAATCCCAGTTTAGGTTCTTTTTTGTTGTGAGACCTAGTAAGCTCCTGAATGTCTCAGTTTCCTCATCTCTAAAATGGGGATAAAATATCCATTTACTTGCATCATAGAGAATTTGGAGCATAAAATGCCATGATACATGCACAAGAGCTATGATGCCTGACACAAAGATAATATCAGTGTCTGTATCTGTTGTTGTTATCATTATCATAATAATTACCAAAACAATGTTGTGTTTTGAGAGTAATGGGAGACAAAGAAGGAAAGGTCTGGAAGTATAGGTCATGAAGAACGCACGGCAAGGCGTTACTAAGGTATTAGAAAATATAGCCACAAATTTCTCACAACCCTGTAGACATCCTCTTTGCAATGTAATGTTGCTGTTCCTTCCTTCAGGAGGTAAAATCTATTTCTCCAACATCTTGAATCTGGGCTGGTCTTATGATCTGTTTTGACGAATAAAATGTGGCGGAGGTGACATTGTGCAATTTATGAGCTGAAGCCTCAAGAGGTATTTCCAGCTTTCAGTTTTACCATCTTAAAATCCAGCTGCCTTACGAGAAGATCCCAGCCAGCTTGCTGGAAAGCCCATGCGGAGGGGAACTGAGGCACACTAGCTGAAAGCCCTAGTCAACTGCCATCTGGGACCAGCTAGTAGCTAGGTGAACTGCCACCTGACCACAAAATACATAAGTGAGCCCAGCAATACCCCAGGGAGCAGGGACAAAGTATCTCAGCTGATCTCTTCTTCAACTGCCAAACCCAGAATTGTGAGCAAATACATAGTGACTGTTTTAAGCTACTGAGTTTTGGGTGTTTTTTTTAAATGGCAATAAATAACCGAAAGAGAAGCATAACAAGTTCTACTTTACCTAGGAGATAAGAAACAATCTTCCAAAGATTTTTAACAAGGCAATGACCTCAACAGATTTTTATTTTAGGAATTTCACCCAAATGCCAGCATAGAGGGTTCATTGAATAATGTTACTGAAAACAAGTACAGAAGATACAAGGTATTAGGAGTAATAGTTAAGTAAAACTTGATGAAGATCTGGGCGATGGTAGAATAGCAAGAAAAAAGCTACTTGCCTGAATGAGGAACCTCAGAAATGCCCTGCACTCTTCATTGAATGCTCTGCAGAATCCTTCCTAAAATTCTTAATACTTTTTGAACAAAGAGCATGCAGTTTTACTTTGCACGGAGCCCCGAAAATTATGTAGCTGGTTCCAAGGAAGGAATTCACGGAAACTGAGTTTCAGGCCTGACATATTAGGAGGTAAAAAGAATCTGACTCAGTATATTCTTGGTTGTGGCAGTTTTGAATTGTATAGCCACCAAGACTCTCAGGTTTGTGAATGTTTGGATCTCTCAGTGGCAGTCAAGCTTTGATTACTCTGAGGCTAAAATCAGTGGCAGTTCCACACAACAGAAACATCAAGAAAAGCATTTCCAATCTTCTCTTTCCTAAGAGCTACCTGAGTGGCCTTGAGTGAATCAACCTTCTCCAGCTTCCTCATTCATGAAATGCAGTGCTAATCTTGTCCCTACACAGCCACAGGATTGTGACAATTAAACAGACATGTGAATGAAGCACTTTAAATTCCCCACAAAGGAATGCATTCAACTAAATAGAGGGACTAAAAATAATTCTATTAACAACCATAATCCTCAGGCAGTGTCCTCAGCTCAGGTCCTTCTGAGGTGGCTATGGCTGCATGCTGTTTAGAATTTCTGAATCAAAATGCCTGACGCTTTTCTGAGAGATAAAGAGAAGACAATAGATAGATAATCATTTGATTGGGCTGGCTATGTGTTTATATGTTATAAACTCCTTTTCCTTTTTATTTTTTTACACTGTCTCATAATTTAAATTTTCTGCTGTATTCAATCATCAAACATTTATTGAACATATTGTTATGTACTGGGCACCATGCTGTGGGCTAGAAAAGAGGAACCAGTAGGGGCCCCTGCCCTCAAGGAACTCGTAGTATATAAATTGGAGATTGATACAAATAAACAACTAGAAAGTAATGTGCCAATGTTAAAAAAAAAAAGTTACAAGCCAAGTGTTAGTGGAAAGAAACCATTTATAGTCTCGAGGGACAGAGAGAATAAAGGCTTCTCTGAAGAAGTAACATTGAGTTTTTAGGATTTCATTCTGGCATGTTAAGAAAAAACATAATCAATATGGAATGAATTTTCAAGATTGAAAAATATATCCAAAATGTGAAAATAACCTTACATTGATAATGCCATATACATAGGGACTTTTTTTTTTTTTTCCACCATGCTTCTGAGTTAGTCGTGTATTCTTCATAATTTGATACTGACTTACTATAATACTGATTTGGCAATTGAACCAATGTCAATGAATATTTCTAGTCCCTAAACCTTCTGAGCCTGTTTCTTTTGAAAATAAGATATTTAGAGATAACACACAAGGTTGTTTTAAGATACAAATTCGAACAGACTTTTAAATGAATACATCAGAACTTACACTTGTGAAAATGTCAGAAATTTGAATATGGCTCTTCTGGGAGACTATATTCACATGCTAATGGTGTTACCATTGTTCAAAGCATTTTTTTGCAACCATGCTTTAGAACTGACTTAATGATTTGAGGATTTGATAGAATAGGAGAACAACCCAAGGAATGGGGAAAATTCCTCTCTGGGATAAGAAATCCCCTTGGAGACAGAACAATCAGAGTTTGCATCAGAGTGTATAAGCTCATTCTCTCTTTCTCTCTCTCTCTCTCTCTCTCTCTCTCTTTTTCTCTGTCTCCCTCAGGTTCTTTATAAGCCAGGCTTTGTTGTACCTACCCAGCCTAGTCTAAAGAATTGCAAGTAGATAACAAATGGTAAGGTTATGTGAAATTGTAACCATGAAGCATAATATAAATATCTTCCTTTGAGTATAAACTTGATTTTGGATCTGAGCCAAAAGGCATACAAAGTATTGTCAGGTAAATAAGGTGAATGCTATTTTGGGTCATAAATGACCATTGATTTTTGTCTTCAATTTGTAAATAGATTCCAAAGGTAACTCAACAGGATGACTTTTAAGAAGTGAAAGGACTTTCTTGTTAGTCCGAAGACATGGTATCCCAGCTGCGCATGGTGGCTCATGCCTGTAATCCCAACACTTTGGGAGACCGAGGCAAGAGGATTACTTGAGCCCAGGAGTTTGAGACCAGGCTGGACAACATAGAGAGACCCTGTTTCTACCCAAAATAAAAATTAGCCAGGCACGGTGGTGTAAGACTGTAGTTTTAGCTACTTGTGAGACTGAGGTGGGAAGATCACCTGAGTCCAGGATGTCAAGGCTACAGGGAGCCGTAATTGCACCACTGCACTCCAGCCTGGGCAACAGAGTGAGATCTTGTTTAGAAAAAAAAAAAAAAAATGGAAAACATGGTATCCCAAGATGACTACTTTTGAAACATTACCAATTTAAAAACAATTGTAGTACCAATACTAGAGTCATAATTTATAAGGTGTGTTTTGTATATGATTTTGAAAAATTATCAGTGGTAGAGATTAGTATCGTAAGTCATGTTTACAAAGGAGTGAGCTACTCTAAAATGCTCAATGATACATTTGTATGGACTTTACCATTTAATAAGTGCTTTGTACAAATCATCTCATTTGAGCCTAATCACAACACTGTGAGGTATGTTTTAGTTTTATTCTCAGTTTACAGTTGAGGAAATTGAGGATTAGCTGAAAAATGATACTGGGCCAGTTGTTAAACTTCGTGAGCCTTAAATTAGCCACAAGGCAGTGTTTCAGTCCCACAAAGCCTGAATCTGAAGTCCTTCCATGCTTATACACATATTTAGACTACTAGATATCTTCATTTTACTGATGAATTTATTAAAGCTATGTCAAATTCGTCTGGATGTCTGGGACTGTCCAAACAGCTGTGTCTTCTCACCTACTCAGGATGCCAGTGATCTGGGTTTATGACATGTTTAAACTCATTTCTTTGTGTCTATGTCTTGGAAAGGGGCTGTTTCCCACCCTAAGGTTTCATCTGGTAGTCACGTGGCATAATGAGTAATGGATTCTTTTCCCCTTTTTGAAGGTATGTAGCATGGCTAGAAACAGAGATTTGACTTGCTCATTTCCAACCTCTTCCTTCAATTGTGCTTAAGCCCTGGCCTTGAAATGAGGCACCTGTTCGTGCTCACATCGCGTAATAAATAGTCAGTAAGGCAGGGTTCCTAATGGACTCCTGGGCCCGCACCAGATTCCCTCTCTATGGTTTGCTAGCCACACCTACCAACTCTCTTGTCTTTTCCATCCTCCTTCTCTTCCTCCTTTTGTCACACACTCTGTCCACAGATGTCAAGTGTAGAAAAAGCCACGTGGTGTTAATGCTTTAGTGCTGGCACAAGTGTACTTCCTGAAGAAGATATGGCCCCTCGCAGAGTTGCTCCGCAGGCTGCCCATCCGTATTTATCACTGCCTAGTGCTGATTCTTGATTCAAATGGCTTGACAACTTTTGAGCTGGCATGATGCCACCCAAGATATCAGTCAACGGGCCATCTAGCCGTATCAAGTGCGGCTGTTAAGGGCAGGAATCCTAGCCAGGAATTTCTAAGCTGCTGTCTGTGAAGAGGTTCTATGCATTTTGGCTGGGGAAAACTTCCAAAAATAAAAACTAGATACAGAGGCCATTTGTTTGGACTTTGTGAAAGAGTTATTAGTCACTGGGGAGAGGGAAAAGACAGCAGAGGAGACAGCATGAAATTAAATCTAATTAATCATTCTGACAAGCAGAGGGAGAACTGAGCCCACTCTTCCCAGAACAATTGTTGGAAACCTAGGAAATGGAAAAAAAAAAAAGCATTTAATCTTACTAAATTGTATTTATTTATTCAAAAATTGGAAAGTGCAGATGAAAATAAGTACATGAAAGTAAACGATGTAGTCATCTGAGGAGTATGTACACACTTTCTTAGACTTTAGATGGAAAAGGGTCAAAATGAAGACACTTGTTTCAATCTTTGTAATTGCCTTATTCCACATGATGTTTGCTAATTTAGACCTTCCTGTTGGAGGAGCAAATCCACTGCTCTTTTAAGTCAGGGCTGTGAGTGACTTTGAGGGTCTGTGAAGTCTCTCATCAGGGCATGAGGGGAGTTGATATATACCTTTGTTAAAAGCATGGGCTCTTGAGTCAAATAAAACTGGAATTAATCCTTGCCCCCTCACTGGAAAAATTGTTTTCCTTCTCTATGCCTGTTTCTTTGTCTATTAAAAAGGGCTACTAGTGATTCAACTTCATAAGATTATTTTGAAGAAGAAATAAGAAATTACACAAAGAGCTTCCTGGCATTAATAAGTTCTCAATAAATATTAATGAACATAAAATTGGTCCACTATATACATGACTCACATAGCATAGGAGTTTTTGTGTTTGCCTTGTCTAAATATTCTCATGGCTTTTTATGCCTGTTTTCTTTTTCCTGGTCTCCCTGGGATATGCTGAAGTCACTTCGTGCTGCCTTGTGAAGGCAATTGTTACTTTTTTTTTTTTTAATTGAGATCTGGTTGTTAAATACTGCCAATATTTAAAAAGATAAAAGAAACATACAATTAAATAAGTTATATTTGAAACAAAGTTGATAATTGAACCTCTGGCCAATCACCAAATACAAATAATATAAGGTTCCAAATGTGTTCTAAAAGTACGTGAAGCAAGATATGTTTCCTACCAGAGTAAAAGATTCTTTTTGCTTATACAAAGATTCATAAAGAACAAATCTAAGACCAAGATTGATAAGCCAGTTTGTGATTTTATATCTATTCAATAGGCTTTCTTTATAAACAACTGAATATATCTAATTTACTCAGAAACTTTTGAAGTTGAGGCTTGTCTCAATTTTAGTTTGAATGAGTAAAATAATGTATCTCTAGTAAACAGGGGAAAAATGGAAATTTCAGGTTTTTTTCTACTCAATGCTTTATAATACATTAGAGTACTGGGGTGTAAGTAAGAGAGCTAATTAACATTCATCAAGTTATATTTGGTTACATCTATTCTCTTCCTTTCTAGCTGACTTACCTTTCCGGTTCCACAGGTTCTTTTCAGTTTAGGCTCCTTGAGATCCTTTATCCTTACAACCCACCCCTCCCCACCAATCCAGAAAGTACCACAAGGATGAGTTAGAAGTAAGTAAGGAAAACAAAGGAATGCTTTGCAACTTTCTTTCTAACTGATCACTTTTTTCTTGTTTCTTTTTCTCTGAGCCATTAATTTTTACAGAACGGCTATGAGTACTCTTTTAATAAAAGTATGGCTGCATTTTCTAAACGCATTTAAAGGATAAATGCAGTAGAATTAAAAGTAAACACAAGGTCATGCAGATCCAAAGTGGTTTAAAAGAAAATAAACTGGTAAAGGGACATGCAACGGTAGCATGTCATACAACTTTAGTGTGATAACAGAAGATGTATAGCCTTACCATATCCCTTTTTATTCATGTCCTAGGATTTGTTCATAACTTCAAGAATCAAGATGCAAATCATGTTCATAAAAATTTATCCAAGCATGAAAAGCAGGTTGTGAAAGAAAATGTAAAAAACTGTAAATCCGGTATAAATCAAAATTTAGCCAGCTTCCAACATGTAAATTTTTTTCACAGCAGATTGAGCGGAACATCTTTAATTGATAATACCTGGTGCTTATGGAATTAGAGCAGGGATAACCACTTGTGCTTTGCAGACATTATTCTATTCTGAACTGATTAGAAACTCATAAGTGTGTCCTTTTATAAACATGAGGATTACACAGCAGCCAGGAAGTAGTCTCAATGGGGATGTCCAGTGAAAAGGAGTAGAAAGAATGAAGGATTTTCCTATCATTTCTGCTTAAGTTGCCATTTCAAAGTCCCCATATTTGTATTTTTTTGCTTTGCACTAAAATAGATAAACTCAAATTGCTTCAAATAAGTTAGTTGTTTGAAGCATAAAAGAGAAAGATTGTAACAAAAGCATCCCATTGTTACAAATTCTCACTCTAATTCCCTTTAATTTTGTCTTTCTACCTTCACCTACCATACACACACACGTCAGATGCTTCTCTCCTTTATGATTTCTCTGACTTCATTCCTATGTCCTGACAATTCTCTTCTATTTTAAAATGAAGTTCTCTGGCCTATAGAAAATGTAAATTTGGCTTCTTGTCTATTTTTATGCCTTCCATATAAATGCAGTGCAGCAACTCAGATGGAGGCACTCAAATTTTAGAAGAAAGTCAGATCAGGAAAAGCCCTTAACATTGTGTAGAGCTTCTTCATTTTAATGTAAATATAAAAATGGACTGGGCACAGTGGCTTATGCCTGTAATCCCAGCACTTGGGAGGCTGAGGTGGGCGGATCACCTAAGGTCGGGAGTTCGAGACCAGCCTGACCAACATGGAGAAACTCCGTCTCTACTAAAAATACAAAATTAGCCAGATGTGGTGGCGCATGCCTGTAATCCCAGCTACTCGGGAGGCTGAGGCAGGAAAATCGCTTGAACACTGGAGGCGGAGGTTGCAGTGAGCTGTGATGGTGCCATTGCACTCCAGCCTGGGCAACAAGAGCAAAACTCCATCTCAAAAGAAACAAACAAACAAAAAAGCCATTTCTTTCCTTCTTGACTCAAAACAGTCTGGTAAAGAGAAGGACCTTTAACTATAAATTTAATCTGATTTTTTTGCAATTAAGTATTTCAAAACTTGCGCTGCTATGGGCAGTCAGAAGAAATGTGTGCTATCAAACTCAGGTTTCCACGTCCAGTATCCAGTCTCCTGCTCCTGCTTCTGGTTGGCTCTCTCTAATCCTCATGTACAATTTCAGTCTGTTTCATGTTGTTTTAAAAAGGATTGCTCAGCAGCATCATACTTAAATATGAAGAGTTGGAGTGCAGTGGTGTGATCTTGGCTCACTGCAACCTCTACTGCCCAGGCTTAAATGATCCTCCCACCTCAGCCTTCCGAGTAGCTGGGACAACAAGCATGTGCTACCTCTCCTGACTAATTTTTTGTTGTATTTTTAGTAGAGACGGAGTTTCACCATGTTGTCCAGACTGGTCTTGAACTCTTGAGCTCAGGCAATCCACCCACTTTGGCCTCCCAAAGTACTGGGATTACAGGTATGAACCACTGTGCCCAGCCAAAAATTACTTCTTTTTAATGTCATCTTTTTTTAAATGACTCAATAAATGCTTCCAGTAAAAAATTTAATGCATACAACATTTAGGTAATAAAACTAGGGATCCAGTTGACCTTTGGTATCTAGTTTAATTCCATATAACTCTCTAATATGTGGAAGCTGGGAATATCTTTAGAAAGGCATATTCCAAAGGAATCCTGAAAACATTGAAAATCATGAGCATGTCCCATATATGGTACCTTGGATCTGTGTATAAGGATGACATTTCTATTGCACTTTTTCTTGCTGTCTCCTCTAGTAGCAAGATTATGAATTCTGTTAAGATTTGCTCTAATAACCTATCTTATATTTTTTCTTAAGAAAACATTTTTTTCCTTCCATTATTAAGCTATGCTAATCAGATCTGTTTTACTCCACCTGAGTATGTAACGGCAATGTTGCCTTCATTCAATAAGCTCTGAGTCTCAGAGTCTACTGTGAATCCCCTTCAAATGAGTCATCAGTTTGCTCTCTTAACATACGTCATAGATTTACTAAATGTTTTGTCATCATGTGTGTCATTGGTTTAAGCAACTTCAGTTCATTTCATTGACTTCTTGTCTGACATTTCTGTTTTTCATGAACTAGAACAGAATGTTTTCCTAGACAAACACCGAGAACTTAGTAAACAGCAAACCAAATAAACAAACAAAAGCTGTGATTAGGCCCTGACTGAGTGGTGTTTTGCATTCATGAACAAGATTGCTAGTATCTTGAGGAATATGCTCTCTTAAAAATTCTGCATCAGTCATCCTTGTATATACTCTTTAGCTCCTCCCAATTCCCTTTCCTGTTACATTTTTTCCCCTAGTTTTGCTTAATGTGATCTAAAATGTTCTTAGACTTTTATATGACTAGACTAAGAAATTCATAGACTTGTTTGAGCCTTATGGAAGATGGAGATGCTTTAGAGGTCAAAGGAATGTTTTACTCATTTAGAGAAACAAAAAAGTTCTTTAGACAATGATTCATCAAGTCACGGTGTGATTCTCTTAAAAATCGTTCATATTAAAGATTTCTTAAGCAGTTACTACATATCAAATGGGTACTAATAAAATGTCCCCTGTCTAGTGAACAGCTGTTATTATTGGTTAAGCTCGTTGAAACAAGAGAGAATTATAGCCAGCTGCAAAACACATTCACGAGTGGTGAGAGAAACTGGCAGCTGTTATTCCACTTGCTATAAATGTTTTTAATTAAAATTTGTCCCCTGGTTTTTAATTTGCGTAATAGCAGGGATTTTAGTTAGTTACTTTGGCATAAAGGGATGTCTGTCTCTTCAAAAAGAGCTTTTTAGTTCTTCCATTAACAATGACTGTTAACAACAGTGGCAGCACCCTGCTGGCCAATAGAAAAATGAACTGTGAAACTCTCATTCTTGTCTAGAATTATATTTACTTAGTGGTGTTTTGCATTCATGGGCAAGATGGCTAGTATCTTGAAAAATATGCGGTCTCGTAAGAAACACCAGAAATATTGCATCAAAGTCATCCTTGATACACTCTTTAGCTCCCCCCTACTCCCTTAACTGTTACATTTTGGAATTTCAGTTTTGTTTACTTTTAATACTTGCATTTTCATAGAAAAGTTTCTGCTATGGATGGTGAATTCTTATAAAGAGTGAAGATAGTGAATAGAATTACCTTAGAAGTATCTAAATGGGACCACCATTAGCAATAAAACACTTACACACACACACACAACTCCATACATTTTCACACTGAAATTCTGCCCTTTTGGCTTATAGGACTCTCCTCCCACTCTTGACAGTTCACTTTAATCTCCTCATCCATTTGCTCCTCAAACATGGATGCTATCTAGAGTTTAGTTAACCATGATCTATATATTAATGATGTAAAAAAAAAAAAAATCTCATTCTGTAGCCCTGCCTGCTCACCTAAGCACCGTGCTTATATATCTTGTTCCTGAAGGCACTTAAAAACTTATAAATTTTCTCATGTCTGCTTCTTTTTCTGTCTTCCTCATCTCATTTAATGGCACCACTATGCACTACATCACTGAAGCCAGAAGTCTTGGAGTCACCTGAAACTTCTTTTTTCCCCTCATATTCTTTGATAAATCTCATAGTCTCTAAGCCCTAATGATTTACTTCCTAAATATTTCTCAGTTCTGTTTCCTACACCTCCATTTCTATTGTGACAACCCATTATCTGTACTGATTCTTCCTTAGAATATTGAAATAGCCTCCTAACTGGTATCCCTATCCCTCGATTCAGCCCTTCAAATTTATCATCCACCTAAAATGAAATATGACTATATAGTCACTTCCTTGCTTAAAACTGCTCAATGGCTTTCAATCGTCTTCCAAATAAAGTTTGAAATTGTTAGCATGGAATATAAGGCCCTGGCCTCACACTATTTCTTCTGCCACTCCCTACTTTGTAGCTAAGGCTGAATGGTACTGCATTGTGGTAGTTTGTCACACATCATCCTTTGGAAATGTAGCTCAAACATGTCAAAATATAATACTCTGTTTACATGTTTATATCTTGTATGACTGCACAATTCTTTGATCAAGGACTGTTCTTGTGGTAACTGGCATGTGGACAGATGATTCACAATATAAAAAGAAAGAATTTTGAATAGTAAAATCAGATCAGTATTCTTGGGGGTCTTAACTGTATTAATTGTGGAAATGAGAATTTTAAAAAGCACCCATTAGTTTTATTTTAACGAGATGGACACTTTGTTAATGAACATGAGAGAAGATTTTATCTTTTATTTAAAAATGATATTCAGCCAAAATCATTTATTCTTCTGTAAAATAATGACATGTTGGAATTACTCCTTATTGATTTAATTAATTTCCCTCCAATGACCTAAGACTTATGCTTTAGATATCTTCATAAGATGAATAGCTATTATGATGTGTCATCAATATATTTATTGTTACAATTTAAATAACCTTCAAAACACATTTCTTTACGAAGAAGTTTTATTTGAGCCTTTCTTAGTTGAGAAACCAGAAACTAGAGATGAATCCAAGGATCTGGATGCAGCCAGTAAAAAACACATGGCTGAAAATCTGTTTGATTATATAAGTTGACTGAGCACTACAGGAAAATACAAAAAGCTTCACAGAAAGGAATGTCCCGTGTAATCTAAGCTTTTCTGTATTCATGAATTAATCAAACCTCTTCGTTCTGTCAATCATGTGGGCCAACCTACTGTGGAACCCCTCTTATCATAAATAGATGGAAAGGCTATATACAATATAACCTAATAAACAGACAAGTCTGTGTATGTGCACACCCCTCCCCACACCTACCCCTCACATATAAATAGCTGATTAAATAAAAATTTAAAAAGGAAATCTTAAATCATCATCAGAAAAGAAAACTTTACAGTCAGTGTAACAGTCTTGTAATCTGATATCTCATTGGATCTTTCATTGGCAGTTAGGATTGGGTAATACCCATGTTAGGACAGCAAATTTGGTTTTTGGTTGTGAACTGAAATACTGTAACTGAGATGCCCATACAGACATATGGAGCATTGTTAAGGCTACGAGATGAGTCACAAGAAAGCTTATCTTGGCCTAAAGCTGAGTGAAAAAAAATTCCACTGGAAAATCTATATACAGATATGGAATCCAAATTTACATCACTAGTTTTGTGTAGAATTCCTGAATTGAAAAATAACCAACAGCATGGTTCTGGACATTGTTAAACAATAAGTACCTTGAGGTAACCAGCAGAAGCAAATATAAAAATGCTTTGTACCAACAGTTCAAAAAGTAGGATGCTTGGGAATCCCACACTAGAAAAATAATCTTCAACTAAAAGTTAGCTCACAATTTTACAAAAGGTACTAACTACACAAAGAACATTTATTAGGTAAAGTTAGTGGTAATAACCATTTGGAGGATAAACACTCTATAAGAGCTTGGCTACTAGAACAATCTGAAAAATACTATAAAATAAATATGTTCAATGTATTTAAGAGGTAAAAGAACTAGAAACCAAGAAGAATAGGATACTGAAAATAGAGCAGACAAATATGAAAAAGAATCAAATAAAACTTATAGAAATGATACAGCTAAAAAGGGAAATACTGAATTAAAAGAAACCTCTAAAGAAATGGCTTAGAATGAAGCATAAATACAATATCGAAAAGTGGTTAAGAGAAGTGGAGTACAGACTAAGATAAACAAAACTCTAATGAGAATTTCAAAGAGAGAAAAGAAAGAGTGGGGAAGAGATAATATGTAAGGAGACAACAGATGAAGATTTTTAGTAGTAATGAAAATACATGAGGTTACAGACTGAAAACACACGGGTGCTAAGTAGAATAAGGAAAACAGAATCCACATATAGACACATTGTGGTAAAACTACAAAATGTTAAAGACAAAGAGAACATTTTAAAAGCGGCAAGAGGAAAAATCAAAGACTACCTACAGAGAAAGAATTATTAGATCAATAGCCATGCTATAATCAGCAACAATAAAGGCAGGAAGACAAGTGAATAGTATCCAGAACATTCTGAAAAAGAATGTGAACCTAGAATTCTGTACACAAAGGAATTTCTTTGAGTGAGAATAAAATAGAAACAGGTATATTTCAGGAGGAAAGGAATTGGATCCATAGAGGAAGAGTGGCAGTAGTGAGCAAAGAAATGTATAAACATGTAATTAGGACTAAATAGGCTCTGACATAAAAATAAACAAATATGTATGTATGTATGTGTTTTTTTTAATTTGTGGATATTTTAAAACAATGTTTGATATTTCTATTCAACATTATATTGAGTGTTTGGGGCAGTATGACAAGAAAAAGTAATAAAAGGTTAAGGACTTGAAAGAAAGAAAAAACTATCGTGATACAGAGACTCTGTAATTATGTAAAAACCTCATGAAAATCTATAGACGAATTAATAGAATTAATGAATGTCCTGAATGCTTGCTACATATAATATTGATATATAAAAGTCAAACAATTACATTCCTAATTGTCTACGATAACAGAAAATGGAATTGTATGAGACATCATTTAATATAAGAACAAAGTTGTTAGGTGCCTAGGAATACATCTATTAATAAAAATGGGCAGAAGTATATGAAACTTAATGGAAAGACATTTAAGAAGGCTTAAATAAGTGGAAAGACGACATCATGTTTATGGATAGAAAAACTCAGTATCATGTCAATTCTTGCCAAATTAATGTTAAATTCACCGTGATCACACAGTCAAATCCCAACACCATATCTCAATCCCAACATCCCAAAGACGTGTATGTATGTGTGTAACTTCAGAACTGATTTTAAATATTTCAATTAAAAAGCAAAGGGCAAGAATTTCTTATGCAATTTTTTAAAAAGACAAGATGTAGAAAATCTCACTACTAGATTTCAGTATGTATGATTTTTAAAAAGGATAGTGTTAGTATGAGAATAAGTAAGTAAACCAGTGAAACAGACTAGAAAGCCCATATATGGAAGCTTAATCTACGACTGAGGAAGCATTGCAAAACCCTAGGAAAGGACTACTTAATCAATAGTCCTGAGATGACTGGTTTTTTTATTTGGAAATAATACAGTTTGATTCCCACTTTACACTATGCACAAAAATCAATTTCAAGTGAATTAAGACAAAAATGTAAAAATAAAATCTTGATAGCCTCAGAAAAAAATGAGAATATATTATGATAGTAGTTTGTGAAGAGAAAAAAATCTGAACAAGATACATAAACCTCAAATCATAAAAAAGATACTTACAAATTAGAGTTATGAAAATTTTTAATGTCTATTCAACAAAGAAAACCATAAAAAATAAAAAGAAAAACTACATACTAGATGAAGTTGTTTGCAAGACAATGTGATACCATTCTATGATTATCAGACTGATATAATTTGAAGGCTAAAAACTGAATGTTGGTGAGGATATGGAGAAAAGAGAATACTTATTTATAGCAAAAATTGGCACTATTTATGAAAGATGAATATTCAACTATGACCCAGTTGCTTAATTTCTAGGTGTATTTTCTAGAGAAATTCTTACGCATTGCAGAATACATGTACAGAAAAGTTCATTGCTTTCATGACAGTAGCAAAAACAATAATTAAAAGTATCTATAAATAATAAAAAATAAGAGTATATATCATGTTAGAAGTTAAAGGAAATGAATGAGAGCTGTGTGTACTATGATGTATAAATCTCAATAATACAGAGTACAAAGCATGTTGCAAAATATGTTCAGTATACCATGTTTATCAATTAAAATGAACATAAAACAATACTGTATGATTTTACGGGGCATGCACATGTAATAAAAGTATAAAAGTATGCATGGGAAAGACTCTCCACCTTTAAGATAGTGATAGTAATTGGGCCTGAAAGGTTAGGAATTCTGAAAAAAAAGAAAAATAACAAAATGTTATGTAGATACCGGGTACTAAGTGACTTTTGTTTCTGTAGTTTTCACATGCTTAAAATATTTCATAACTAAACAAAATCTAAATAGGCATTCAATTTAAAATAAATACATATACACATATGTATATATTTGATTAATTGGAGGATATGTAAAAAATTGCACGATACCTTCTAGTCAAAATTATATTGGATTTTTGTTTTTTAGAGAAGCAATGGAAAAATTATTTCTAAGAAAAGTCTTATATACCTTAATCTGGACACCCAAATGTTAAGGCTATACTGGGCAAGTAACTTTGATCCCTAGCAGGATGAAACAAATTGTGTTTTCAGCCCTTGCGCACACCTGCATCTTCACGTAGTGCTCTCTCTGAAATGATTTGGGTACCAAAGATGAACTGGACAGAACGGAAAATTGGCAGTGGGTAAATCTGGTCTCCTAATAAATTGAATTACTGAAAATGTTGAAGGATACAGATATAATTTATTGATATCAGCAAATTCGGTATAAAGCCTAGGATTGTGGATGACTGAGTGAAATTTATGCTTGGATAGATTTCAGTTTACATTTTTTGTTTTAATGAGAATGCAGAAGAGGACCTAAACAGGGTCAGTGCAGTGATTTTTGTCTCTCTGGATCACACCTTGCTGTCCCTTGTTTGACATTCAGACCAGCAACGTGAATACATGTTAAAGAGCCCGCCTACTAAGCACTGATGGCTTTTCCTAGTTACTGGCCTAAGCCAGGTTTAGGAGCTTCTGTTTATGGGGGTGGCAGAACTGCCTCAAGGGTGCTGATGGGGCTGTAATGGTTTTCTGACGTGTAGTACAAGATTCTCAGGCCCTGCAGATCCCCTTCTATGCGACTCTTGTCTCTCTCACACCACCTGGCAAAGAAAGTTTCAAGCCACCCTGGTTTTCCTCACTCCCTCCTCTCTTCTCAGGTTTACTTCTGTGATAGTACCTACCACCTGTAACATAGCATGTGTCTTTGGAGTTCTGTATTTATGGATTTGGGGCTCCTTTAGGGCAAGAACTATGTCTCAGATAATATGCAGGTAATTTGTACATTGTAGACCTACAATAGTATCTGAGACAGGTCTCAATCAGTTTAGAAGTCTACTTTGCCAAGGTTAAGGACACACCTGGAAGAAGAAAACATGGAATCACAGAAATAATCTGTGGTCTATGCCTTTCTCCAAGGATGAATTTGAGGGCTTCAATATTTAAAGGGGAAAAAGTGGGCCAGAGGGAAAGAAGGGTGGTTATGGTAACCCACATGTTGCAAGAAAATAGGATCAGGTAGGGGAATACTCAATTATGTATTCATCTGCCAGCACTTTACATAAGATAAGGTGAATACAACCTTTTATTTGTAGCTATTTGCTTAGGAACAAAAGGAAAGGCAGCTTCTTGTATGACTCTGCTTTCAGTTTAATTTTTTCCTTTTGGCATAGTGAATTGGGGTCCTGAGTTTTTATTTTCCTTTCACAAATGTTTGTGGGAAAATATATCTGCTGCATGGATACTATTTGGATACTCTAACAAAGAAATTATGGGATTGTTGGCAGCAGTGAATCCATACAGGTCTGCAGCAACCTCACTTCTTGCCCCATCAGAAGAAATAATTCAACCAAGGGGCATAAGGCAGAGGGAGAGACCGAGGCAAGTTTTAAAGCAGGAGTGAAAGTTTGTTAAAAAGTTTTAGGGCAGGAATGAAAGGAAGTAAAGTACACTTGGAGGAGGGTCAAGTGGGCAACTTGAGGGATTCAAGTGCCCAGTTTTACCTTTGACTTGGGGTTTTATATGTTGGCATTCCACATGTGTAGTGGCCTGCCAGCATTTTCGAGGGGCCTCATGCACAGTGTGTTTACTGAAGTTGTACGCATGCTCTCTTGAGGCATTTCTTTCCTTACCAGTCGAGTGTTCCTAGAGAAAGGTTATATATGAGTTAAATTCCACCATTTTGCCTCTTAGTGTGCATGCTTGAACCCACTTGCCCAACTCCTGAGATCTTATTAGGAAGCTGCTCACCACCAGCTTCGGGTGTTTTTTATCTATTGGGAGACTGCCTTTCCCTGGCATCAGGGAGAGACAGTTTAACAACTACCCGACCATCACCTGATAGTCACCTGACATTCCTGGGTGGTGGGGGGACCCTCTTCTGCCCTGCTCATGTCTGTCTAACTACTTACTCTAACAGGATTACATATTAAAATGTCTTTGTCAATTCCAATTTAGTGAGCCTGGGATGCGCATGTGTGCACACACACACGCACACATACACATGTGAACACATTTTTAAACTGTTTTTTAAATATATTGATGTTTCTGTTATATTTGTCCCTAAATCAATGTAGAATGCTATATTGCTTTTTAAAAATATTCTAGGCCAGGCATGGTGGCTCACGCCCATAAGCCCAGCACTTGCGGAGGCCGAGGTGGGCGGAACACCTGAGGTCAGGAGTTTGAGACCAGCCTGACCAACATGGGGAAACCTTGTCTTCACTAAAAATACAGAATTAGCCATGGGATTACACATGCCTGTAATCCCAGCTACTCAGGATGCTGAGACAGGAGAATCACTTGAACCCGGGAAGCGGAGGCTGTGGTGAACTGAGATTGTGCCATTTCACTCTAGCCTGGGGAACAAGAGCGAAACTCCATCTCAAAAAAAAGTTATAAATTGTGACAATGCTTTGTTATTAAGCGGAAATATAAATTTTGGAATTAGGTAAGAGTTCATTTTAATCAAAACAGCAACACCATCACATGGAATCACTTAAATCTGCCAAATTTCTAGTTAAAATGCATGAGTTGGTTGGAAAAAACATTTAAGAATATTTGATATGTTTATACCAATCTAGGACTGCTTATCTCTGGATACTTTACATGAAAGAAAATAATCTTCTAGGTAGTTTAAGCTGCAGCTTTTTTAGTTTGTTTTGTTATTTGTAACCTAACAAAACTAATGAAATTCATAACAGATATAGTACCTAAGAATGTGTCAAATATTAACAAGGTAGCAGACATCAACTTTTTATCTAACCTGAAGTTTAGAAAATTGCAGTTCAGTGTCTTCAGGAATTTCTTGATTCTACCTGTTCTGTAGTGACAGAACCTGAAATCATTGTTTTATTGTCTCTCTTTGCAAGTGTTTGGGTATCCCCAAGCATGCCTAAGGGAAATCAGGTACACATGTTGAGTTCCCTTCTCTGATCAGTTTACATTTTTATTTATAGTTATATTTTTGTGTTTTAGGACAATACATGCCAGTCAACTATAGCATAAAACTGCTGAGGAAGGCCTATTGTTGGGCAAATCACTCTTTAGAAGACAAAAACATCTATTATTAATACAGTGCCTAGATTCTATGTGTGGGGTCTGCAGAAATACAAAATTGGCTTCTTGAGACTTGAAATTTGTTTCTTGTCTGGTTCTGCTTTCCCCTGCTTGAACATGTTAGATTTTAATACATAGTTCATACGGTTTCAATTTAATTCCCACACCATTGCTACACTACTTGAACAGAACAAACAAAACTAATAAATAACAAAGAGAACCCAAGCAATTGAAGTCTTTTCAAAATACTAGTAACACTGTAGATAAAAACAAGTTCTAGGAGTTCAGAAGTTAGTATACAGAGACATTGAGTACTTTGTGCTCTAAATATAGCTCTTATATTGGCCCCTCATAAATGTAAAGTAACAAAGAGTTGCCCAAGGGATTTTCTTTATCTCCTTTCCTAGCACTCACTCACTTGTTTATTTAACAAACGTTTGTTAAGCACCTACTATGTGCCAAACACTGTGCTCCACACTGGGCAAAAATGTTTCTTGCCTTCAAGGTGCTTCAAGGACTCCAAGGAGTCTAGTAGGCTTACATATCATCTACTTAAAAACACTACTGATGACTTTTTATCCATGAAGACCCACGTAACTTAAACACAGGTAAAGAAATGTAATATCAACCAAAAATGAAACATAAACCTTCAAGGTAAAGATTCTGTCACAATAATTGTAATTGATAACATTTACTGGAAATGTAACTGTTATCCAGTAGATGCAGTTTTAGGAGGTAATTGTTATAACTCCTTTTTACAAATGAGGAAACTGAACATTACTGAAGTTCCATAACTTGTCAAAATTGTACTGCCAGTAAGGGTTTAAAAAGGATTTTAGCCAGGTAGCATGACTCTAGAGTCTAGAGTGGTGATGTTTTCAAAACTTTTTGTTTAATAAGAAATGAAGAACCTCTCCTATTCCCAAAACATTCAAATACCTGAGGGATGTTCATGGGAACTTTTATTTAACATGCCCCATGATATGTAGCTTGAGACAATCTTGCATTTTTTAAAACAAATATTTTAGTCTTAGACTCTCTCCCTCTGAATGGGGAACAGCACCTCACTGTTGAATTCAGAGTGGTCACAATGCTGAGCTTCTCAAAAGTAAAAGTGTTTTAATCTTCTTGTCAATAAAGATTGGGGCTGGCAGCTTTGTTTCCATTTAGTTTGAATATTCTAATATTTATTGATCAAAATCTTATATCTAGAAGATAAAATACTGTGAAATAACAAGGATGATTTTATACAACCTAAACAAGTATGAAGATATTCTGATCAATTTTAGGCTACTTCCAAGTACACCAAGGCCACCCTGAAGTTTCTATATGTGAGCTTTCTGTACACAATCAGTATTATTTTTAGAAGTTGATCAGTTAGAATTATATTCATTGTGACAAACAAAAACCCAGTAAACACTTAAATATCAGGTTTAATGAAGATTGTTCAAGGCTGAGGCAGCTTCTGTAATATGTCATCAAAGAACCAAGTTCATTTTCTTTCTGTTCCATCAACTTCACCAATTACTTTCATCCTCACAGTTTCATGATGGCTGCTGTATTTCCAGCCATCACATGCCTGTTCCAAACAGGAAGAATGAGAAAAGCAAAGCGATAGGAAGCCCTTTTGGTTTCTAGGGACTTCCACTACATCTGATAGGCCAGAATTGAGCTACCATGACTTGTAAGAGGCTGAGAGTTAAGCATTTCCATTTTCTGGCCTCAGTAGTAGAGGAAAACAAGAGAAGGGTTGGAAAAGGTATTGAAAGAGCCATACTATAGCATCTACTACAGAAGTCATAGAAAACATAGGCAGGTTTCTATTTCTCTGTTTATGTGACTCTTCCCCTTATTTTGGTAATGAAAGGTTAACAAGAATAATTTGGGGTTCTTGTTTATCTACTTGATTACTTAAGGGAGAAAAATGAGAGGATACAACCTTCTGAGACAGCACCTTTAGGGCACGTGACAGCTCACTATGAATCAGAAGAGAATAGTACCCCTACCTAGCTTGGTACACACACAGAAAAGGGGCATTTGGGAAACAGACAGTAAGACCCTACGGCATTCCATAAGGACTTTTCTTCCTAGGGTATTTCCAGTAGAGATGAGTGAGCATCCCAGGATTCTGAAATCGAGCTTCACTGCTGGCACTCTAGGGATGGTTAAAGACATAACTATTGTCTCTACTTAGTCATTAACAAGTCCTCAAGTTATTCTTGCAGAGAATATGCCATGTGAATATGGTTTTGGGATTGGGAAGATTTGAAAAGGATTCCAGCACCTTATCACTGAAAGGGACTTTAGAAATCATTTATTCCAATTCCTCTTACCTTTATCGAAGGAAACCATAGCCCAGGAAATTAAGTCATTTGCACTTGGATACCCAGATGAGGATCACTTTGGTGTCCTTTTCTACCAGTTGGAAGAAGGAAGGACATTCCTATAACAGGTTTCCATAGCACTATGTGCTTGCCATACGTAACACTTGACTGCAAACATGTGTTTAGCGCTGCTTTTTAGTTTACTGTAGTTTGGTGTCTCCCTTCACCTCTACACTGCAAGTTCATAGGCAGGTTAGGAACAACTTCTGTCTCATTAAATGCAGTATTTGTAGGGCCCAGTACACTTTGGGGAACAGAGAAGGCACTTGATATATTTTTATGGAATAAATAAAAGACTAGATGGTTCAAGAGATGCGAGCCAACATTGGATAGAAGTTGTAATTTTTATTTCAAATTACCAGCATCTCTAAGGCGATTGTTATTTAGGTCATCTGCAGAAATTGGGTGAACAGCCAATACTACATTCCGCTAAGAGAACATATTTCTACCTGCGCCATTCCTGAACCCCTCATCACCCACTTTCCCAGGACTAAGGATAATTTAAGCCCCCACTGTGTGTGAATCTGTGAGTGAAGGCAAATAAAGATATTTTCAGTAACATGTTCCACTATCTGGGAAGACATTGGTTACCTGACAGTGATATAAACCCAGTAATTCTTGGTGGGGATTGAACCAAACATATGCTTTTAAGTGAGAGCTAAAGGAAGTGTAACAGTATCTGTCATAATAAATCCCAAGGAATCTTCATTGAGCTGTTTAGAGTGGTATGGAATGTGTAACCAGTTTTCATATTCTCCACCTTGTACCCTATATCCGGCTGGAGTTCAATGATATAAAAACACTTTTAAAAATTTTTGGCATATCTTTAGGATCTGCTGTTTATCTTATGTTTTTACCAGCTTACTTCTGTGAGGTAGTCTCAGGGTTTGTAAGGTTACAGTGATAATTTTCTATCTAATTTTATTCCAAATAGAGTTGCTATTTGGATGGCTGGAGGCTACAGAATGCCCTCAGATTGCCTGGTCAGAAAGGAATGCAAATAGTTGGAAATCTTTCAGTTATTTGTTATCCAAGGTAAGAATGCAGTTTAGAAGGAGAAATCACTTGTTGCTATTTCTAAATCTGTTTATAAATTCTTATGTTTGCTGAAGGATGAGACACCCTAGAATTAGGACTGATATAGATTTTGAAAGCTCAGATGGTAATCTTAAGACCTTTTGAGAGCAGATAAGGCTCTCCCTAGAAGTTAGAAAAGAAGAAGTTCTAATCTTAAAGGTTAGAATTTCTACCACTTAAAGGGATTATTATATAAACTGAATATTAGAATTATATTTTCTGTTAAATTACAGTCTAAACAAATGTCTCTGGATGTTAAGCTGATTGTCCTAACCAAAATATTATCTCACTATCATTCATATTTAAACACTGGTGCATCTCAACCACTATGTGTTCCCATTTTGCCAAATAATCCTATGCTCTAAAATTATAATTATAATAATATCTCATTGAATTTTGTTGAATTCTGTACCAGTAATTCCTCATCTACTTAGTCCACAAATATGTGACAAATATAAAAAATGGCAAAAAATCTTAATTTATGTGATTTTTTTTTTCTTTCTGTACCCTATTACCTTTCATTGAAGACCAATTTATTGTAAAATTTCTACTGGGATTCATTGTAGTCAAGGAAATTTAACTTATCTCATTAATATCATAGGACTTTTCAATGAGGTTTTCATGAACAGGCACTGTAAGATTAACTTTTCTGGCATTAGACCTTTAGGTTGTAAAATACATCAAATTTGCTGTTTCTTTCCTCTGTCCTCCTGCCTCATTTCCAACAATAGACTTCAACTACCACATAATTATTTTAAAACTAATATTATTAAGTTTTCAAAGTGGTGACTCTTGATAAAATATCATAGATGCTTAGATATTGCCAGTTATTGTTGGCCAACTAAGAAATTTGTCTTAGAAGAAAGCAAAGTTTAAAAAGTCAGTATTTAAGTAAAAATACATTCAAATCGAATTCTAACAGTAACAATCTTCACTTTTCCCAGATTTTATCTAAAGGCAAATAACCTCTATGAGGGAAGGATTACATTTACAGGCACACGTATGTGTGTGTATATATACGTGTATATATATGTGTGTGTATATATACATCTGTAGACATATATACATGTATATGTATACATACATGTGTACATATACATATATACATATGTAGACATATATATGTATGCCTACAAATGATTGAAAATAATTAAAATACACAATACAAATATAACATATATACAAATATACACATATACATGTATATATGTATACATTATACACACACACAGACAATGTTGCCAGCATTAGCTGTCAATGGTTAAGTGTCTATTCTAATTTATCAAGAGTCACCATTTTGGAAACTTAATATTAATTTTAAAGTAACAATATAGTGGTTGAGAGTAATTAAGAGTAACTTGACCAAGATCACACTGCTAGTAGGTCGCAGAGCTGGGTTTCAATAGACACTGGTCTCTTAATCCGACATTCACTCATTTAACAAATATTTATTAAGCATGTACTATGGGCAGGATATGGTGTGACAGGATAAATAAGCAAATAAATTAAGACAGAATTTCCTCTTTCAAGGAAGTCATTGCTAATTTCAAAATAATGTGGAAGGGTCTCAACAGAACATTCATGGGATATCACAGAGAACCATGCTATGTATGTGAAAGAAGAGTGGTTTTTCTAATTGTTTTATGAAAAATGCCCTTTCTTCAGAAGAAAATAAGTAACTGAAGCCTTCCAGAAATGTAGGAATGGAAAATATCTAGTTCCTTGATTCTCTTGATTCAAACTTATTTTCATTTGAAGAAATAGTTTCAACTTCTATTTTAGATTTAGGAGCTACATCTACAGGTTTGTTAGCTGGGTATATTTTGTGATGCAGAGGTTTGGGATATAATTGATCCCATTACCTAAGTACTGAAAATAGTACCCAGTAGTTAGTTTTTCAACACTTTTGCCCTCTCGCTTCTAGTAGTCTGGAGTGTCCATTGTTGCCATCTTTATGTCCATTAGTATCCAGTGTTTAGATCCTACTGGTAAGTGAGAACATGTGGTATTGGGTTTTCTTTTCCTTCATTAATTTGCTTGGGTAATGGCTTCCAGCTGTATCTATGTTGTTGCCAAGGACATAATTTTGTTCTGTTTTATGACTGCATAGTATTCCATGGCATGTATGTACCACATTTCATTATCCAATCTATCCTTGCAACTAAAACAAAAATTGACAAGTGAGACCTAATTAAACTAAAGAGGTTCTGTACAGCAAAAGAAACTATCAACAGAGTAAACACACAACCTACAGAATGGGATAAAATATTCACAAAGGTCTAATATCCAGAATCTCTGAGGAACTTAAACAATCCAACAAGCAAAAACAAATAACCCCATTCAGAAGTGGGCAAAAGATATGAACAGACACTTCTCAAAAGCAGATATACAAGTGGCCAACACACATATGAAAAAATGCTCAACATCACTAATCATCAGAGAAATACAAATCAAGGCCACAATAAGATACTATCTCACACCAGTCAGACTGGCTATTATTATTATTATTATTTTTTGAGACGGAGTTTCACTCTTGTCACCCAGGCTGCAGTGCAATGGTGCGATCTCCGCTCACTGCAACCTCTCTCTCCTGGGTCCAGTGATTCTCCTGCCTCAGCCTCCCGAATAACTGGGATTACAGGTGCCCACCACCATGCCTGGCTAATTTTTTTTTTTTTTTTTTTTTTTTTTGTAGTTTTTCAGTAGAGATGGGGTTTTGCCATGTTTGCCAGACTGGTCTTAGCCCCTGGCCTCAAGTGATCCGCCTGCCTCAGCCTCCCAAAATCCTGGAGTTACAAGCATGAGCCGTCATGCCTGACCTCAGACTGGCTATTATTAAAAAGTCAAAAAAACAACTGATGCTGGTGAGGCTATGGAAAAAAGGGGACACTTATACACTGCTGGTGGCAATGTGAATTAGTTCAGTCACAATGGAAAGCAGTTTGGAGATTTCTCAAAGAACTTAAAACAGAACTGCCATTTGACCCAGCAATTCCATCACTCAAAGGAAAATAAATTGTTCTACCAAAAAGACATATGCACTCATATGTTCATCACAGTGCTATTTACAATAGCGAAGGCATGGAATCAATCAAGGTGCCCATCAAATTCATTTTCTTTGAGTATCAATGGCTCTGTCTTAGGGACTGTGTTAATAGACAGTATGTGGACCAGCAAAATACCTATACCACCAGTGCTAGCATATTCCATTTTTACTTCCCTAAAAAGCTAATAAGGTAGGAGGAAAACATCTAACCCACCAGATCAGTTTCAGTGTTAACAAAGCTAAGACTCAAAAATGTAAAATGGGAAAGCTCTGCCCACACCATGAATTGTGGTATTTACTCATAAACCGAAACTGGTAATTAGGTTACAGATAATTAAACTGTATTACAATCTCGCAGTGAACATTTTCTTTCTTTTTTTCTGTTTGTTAGTTTATTGCTGATGCATTGTGGGGAACCCTTAGAAAGACTCTGATAATAATGCCATCACGTTATCCTTCCCAGATTAATTGCATTATCACCAACTGAAATTATCTTTTTGCTTTGGTTGTTGTTATTTGTCTTCCCCAGTTAGGATATAAACACTATGAGATCAGGGAGCTTATCGATCTCATTTAGCCCTACTGACGTTCCTTAACTTATGATGGGATTGTGTCCTGATAAACCCATCATAAGTTAGAAAATATAATCTAAATTGGAAATGTACTTAATATACCTAACCTATAGAACATCAGAACTTAGCCTAGCCTATCTTAAATGTGCTCAGACACTTATACAAGCCTGCAACTGGGAAAAATAATCTAACACAAAGCCTATGTTATAATAAAGTGTTTGATATCTCATGCAATTTATTGAATACTATACTGAAAGTGAAAAACAGGATGGCTCTCCAATTTATGAAGGTTAGACTGGCAATTTTTTGACTTTCCGAGTACCATCAGAAAGTCAAAAAATTATAAGTCTAACCATCATAAGTTGGAGACTGTCTGTGTATAATCCATATGTTAAATGTTGATAGGTGTTTCAAATATCTATTGCTGTATAAGAAACATGCCAGAACACAATGGCTTAAAAACAATCTGGACTGAACAGTTCTTTTGCTCCACATGGTATCTACTGAAGCTGAAATGTCTAAGATTGCTTCTTCACTCACGTCCAGAACCTCAGCTGGGATGACTGGAATATCCCAGATATGGTCAGGCCTGTTTCTGTCCCTCTTTCCACATGGCTAGCTTGGGCTTTCTCATAGTGAGATGGGCTCAGGGTATTTGAACTTCTTATCCTGCATCATTCTTCCAAGATAGAGAAAGCAGAAGCTGCCAGTCTTTCTAAAGGCTTGACCTAGAATTAGCAGAGTCATAGTCCAGTATTCTATTGATCTAAACAAGTCACAGGGCCAGGCCAGAGTCAAGGGGGTAGACTCACTCTCTTGGTGTGAGGAGTAACATGCATATCAACAAGGAAGGAAGCTATTAATGGTGGCTCTCTTTGGAGATTATATGCCACAATAATGAGGTGGTTCTTCTCGAACTGCCTGCCTGTCTGTCTTAAAAATGCTGTAACTCTGTCCCAGTGTGTGCCAAGCAGAGATGATGAACAAAGCAGTGTGTGAAATAGGCTGCTATTGCGCCCTCCTGGCGCCTAACTTGATGTGGCTGACATATTGACGTTACTTTATTGCTTTGGAGTGGCAACAGCTCCAGCTAAGCCACCACTGCCAAACACTTGCCCATCTGTCCTAAAATATGACTAATTATCATTATAATGATTCTTTAACTTTATTAAACTTCTGTCTTCTGCAAAATAAAATGAGATTCATGAAGACTTTTTCATTAATCATCACAGCATCCCTGCTGAGAGCTTGAAAGAGGTAGGTGTGTTCTTATTTAAGAAATGAAGAAGGTGCAACAAAATGAAGCTCTAGGAAGGTTAACCAATATCACAAAGCTGGTTTGCTGGAATGAAGAAAAGAGGCAATAAGTGTGTGTATGAGAGAGAGAGAGTCATGTGTGTGTGTGTGTGTGTGAGAGAGAGAGAGAGAGAGAGAGAGAGAATTTTTCTGGGAAAAAAGGAAGGAAGGTGATCAATTTTTTTTTCTTTTCCATTTCAGTGTTACATGGCAATCATTTAAATGTCTCAACAAACTAAAAGTTTCCAGAAGCAACAAACTTCTGGTATAATCAGAGGCTATGAGCTGTCCCCTAAGAAAAATATTGCAAAGAGATTTAACCTCTATCAGAATCGAATTTGTTTTCCTTCTTCTAGCTATGTGTCCTTTGACAAGACCCTGACCCTCATGCATTCACAGGCATAAGTTTCAAAGCTTCATTATATAGGTTAAGTGAAAAGACATGTAGCACATGTGTACAACAAGTTGTTCATAATAGGTACCCAATAAATAGCAATAGTTGTTATCATAAGTTTTGTGATCTTAGGAATTTTAACATGCTAGTTGAAATGAAAAAGATAAAGCCTTCTTTATTTGTACCTTGTGACTCAGAAATAGCAGCATTAATTAATAGTTAACTGATTGGCACAATAGGGTGACTGTAGTCAATAATAATTTAATTGTACACTTTAAAGCAACTTAAATAGTTTAATTGGATTGTTTGGAACTGAAAGGATAAATGCCCAAGGGAATGGATAACCCATTCTCCATGATATGCTTATTTCATATTGCATTCCTGTATCAAAACATCTTATGTATCCCATAAATATATATACCTATGTATAGATGTATAGGTATATATCACAAAAATTAAAAATAAATGTATAGGTGTATATCACAAAAATTTTTTAAAAATGTTATTAACTGCAGCTGAGTTCTTACATTAAGATCTAGCCTGTGTGAATAAGTAAGTTAATGTCTGTGGGCATTCGTATACTCATCTGTAAGGCAACAGAGCAGATAGTCTCTTAAGAATTTTTGCTTCGACATCTGAGTTGTATGGAAATAGAGAAAGCCATCATTTGTGATCATTTGCCCTCTAGTGGCAAGAACCAGGGAAAATTATTCCTACCGAGAAAAAGTTTCACGTCTGTATCCCCACCAAAGCCTGATACATTGATAAACGCTTAGATTTGCTTCAATATTGTGTTAGTTATGTTTGTCTGTGTAAAAATTATTCCCCAAATTAGCAACTTAAACATTTATACAGTTTCTGAGGGTCAGGAATTTGTGAGCAGCTCAGCTGGGAGCTTGCAGCTCAAGGTCTCCCAGGAGGCTGCAATTAGGTAGCGCTGCAGTCATCAGACAGCTTGACTAAACTACATGAGCTGCCTCCAAGCTCTCTCACGCGGCTGTTGACAGGTTTCAGTTCCTTACCACAGGGACCTCTCCACAGGGCTGCTCACAACACGACAGCTGGCTTTCCTCAGAATGAGTGATCCCAGAGAGACAGAGAGAGAGTAAGAGCTAGAGAGAGAATGCAATGAAGATGGAAGTACAATGTCTTTTATAAACTAATTTCAAAAGTTATTTACTGTGGATGAATGAACTAGCCTTACAAGGATTCAAGATGAATATATCTAAAAACAATATATTCTACATAAAAAGCAAGTTTCATAAGTACATGCACATAATAATTTTGTATATATAATATACATATACATTATATGAATGTAACTAATATAAAATAGTTATATAATAATATACATATTAAGTATTATGTACAATATGTTATATAGAACATGTAAAGCCTACTTTATCTTGTTTAAAAATTGTATGTTTGTATGTGTGCGCGTAGTAGCCATAAAAACAAAAATATGCATGGAAATGATAAATACCAAACTAAATGTAAGTGGTCACTTGGGACTTTTGATATAACTCTTCAGAAAAAGAAGCTCTTCTTCTGTTGAGAATGTACATCCTAGAACTGCCGATAGACACAGAAGGGGGACAGAGAGAAAGAGAGAGAGAACACGCCAGTGATTGAGAGAGGGCATGACTGTCTTGATGACACTGGTGCGTTCCTCCAGGTGATAGGACTATACGTCCTCTTTTTTACTTAAGTTACTTTGAGTTTCTATGACTTGCTGTCAAAGGAGTCTTGAGAAGTATAGTTTTATGCAACTATTTAGTCATACTGAAATCATAATTGTAGAAGGTGGCATATGCTTATTTATTAAAGGTGAAGAGTTCTTCCATCCCCTCTGCCTCCCCTGGGCAACTCTAAGAGCAGGGCACTCTAGTGCTTATAAGATCAGATTGAGGCTTCTGAGACACTCCTCTCATGTTGCGTTATGACAAGGCCCCCTAAACGGGTAGCCTGATCCTCTAGGGACTCTATGGAAGAGTGCTATTATGTCTATGCAAACGTGTGCTCTTCTGGGGAAAGAGTCTCTATTTCATCACATAGTAAAGGGAACGGTAAACAAAAAGAGGTTAAAATCACTGTTGGATGATAAAGTCTTATGTTAAAGCCTGCATTTACACCTCCCAGTGTCAGGTAGCTAGACTTTTTAATTAGAGAATTTGAAACAATGAAGAAGCAAGGCCACCATCTTATTAACATCATGAAATCACTTTTAAAAATATAAATCTATTAAATGTTTAAAATATTTCACTTAAAGTGTTCATTTTATTATGGGCCATCTGCAGTTACTGCCATCTAAAGGATGGGAAAGGCATGTAGCTTCAACAAATGACTAAAGATTTGCTTTCCAGAAAAGTTCAAATGTTCTTTCAGTGTTATGTTTACAAATACAAGACTGTCATTTGCTTTTTATATTAGCATTAAATAATAATTCTCAGTAGTATCAATACATTTCACATGCCACTGATTAAATCCTGAATATTCATGCATGCATTAAAAAGCCTTCTGTTGCTATGGTGGAACCTAATATCATGGAATGTATTCCAGCTTTCCTTTAGGGGGAAGAATGTTCTAACTGAAAATTATATCAAAGTTGGTCCTTATCAATGAAAACAATCACAAAGAGAAAGAGGGAAGATTGCCTGTAAATTATAGGAGAGGCTAGATTCCCAATGAAAATATGAACCTTTTATTGGCTTGGGGCCTGAAGAGACTAATATTCAAGTAGTAATGAGTGTCTTTCAACTCAAAGGGTCCACTGTATGTACAAATCCCAATGTTTTTTCAGGTCATGAGGCAACAGAATTCCACAATGATATGGTTGAGGAAAATGGAGAACTGTCCACTGAGGAGCCCAGCATAATAATGAACAACTATCTGGAATCTTTGGCTTCGGTACCAAGCTAATACTGCCCTAGGTAGGTTAAATTAAAAAAAAAAAAAAAAAAGTGGAAAATAACTTTGCTTTCATGGCATGCTTGGTTAGGCACTTACTGGCCCTTTAAAGTAGAATAACAGCAACTCAGAACACCTTTAGGCCAGAGTGTCTTATCCTTGGCACTATTGATATTTTGGGTTCAATAATTCTTTGCTTTTGGGGGGCTGCAAATTCTCAGGGCCTATTACACTACTATAAAGTGAGAGTGGCACCACCCCTCCAAGTGATTCTGAGGCTGGTTAAAGTTTGAGGAACAGTAATCTAACCCAACTCTCTCATTTTACAATAAAAGAAACCAGTTGGTTAAGCCTTATCTCAGATTAAATGTCTGGTTAGAGTCAAAACGGTACATTATATCTTATTCTCCACAGAATTTGCTAAGTGTGGCCTTGGAGAAAGAGGTGGGTATCCTGCAAAGATATTTCACCCAGGCACCACCAACTACATGAAACATCCTGCTGCAAAGCAGAAAGCATTTCAAGACTTACTGAATATGTTTCATAAATCTGGTCTCTCTCCTAGATTCCCAGGGTTCTTGGGTTACATGCAGAACAATTCACTTTTATCAACACTTTATTTTTCTAAAGATAGGTTAATATTATAAAAATTTTATGACTGATTATGTATAATCAGTTTACAGCCAGAGTACTTTTTTTGTGTGTGCTTGATTAGATACCTATTTCATCATGAAATAGGCTTACTTTTACAGCCACAGGTATTATTACCGTTATTGATGTTGCTAGATATATTGATTTAGAATTTTAAACTTTTCCATAAAGTTGACTGGAATGAAAAGCAGCTAATATATGCTAGAAAATAAAAATGTACAAAAAACCCCTGTGACACGAGTTTAGCTATATAACAAGCCGGCATATGTACCCCTAAACCTAAAATAAGATTTAAAAAAAGAAAAGAAAAATGTGTCAACCTTATGTATTTGAGAAATCCTATCTAGATTATTTAAAAAAGAAAATAAAGTTAGCAAGAAAGTAGATTGCTCTGCAAAATTAATTTTTATCTCTGATAAATGAGTGTAGAAATGTTAAATAAAAATAAACCACATTTATTTGCCACTTTCCTGTTTGCTTTAATAAGAGATAATGCACTCTCCAAAGACATTGTTAAATCTCATCCTTACTCTTTCTTTCCCCTCTATCCTCTGGTTACTGTGAGAATTAAGGTCTTTAATTCCAAAGGAGAGTTCTTGTGAGGCCAATTTGTGCTGGGTAAGAACAGGTGGACCACATTTCCCACAGGAAGATGATGGTGGCTGCATGTGGGTCTAGATTGCCTAAGAAGCCAAAGGGGAGAGAAGTCACAATCAAAAAGGGCCTGCCTGTAATCCCAGGACTCTGGGAAGCCGAGGTGGGTGCATCATCTGAGTTCAGGAGTTCAAGACCAGCCTGGCCAACATGGCAAAACCCCATCTCTACTAAAAATGCAAAAATTAGCCAGGCGTGGTGGCGGGCGCCTGTAATCCAGCTTCTCGGGAGGGTGAGGCAGGAGAATTGCCTGAACCCGGGAGGCAGAGCTTGCAGTGAGCTGAGATAGCACCACTGCCCTCCAGTGTTGGCAACAGAGTGAGACTCTGTCTCCAAAAGGAGGCAGAGCTTGCAGTGAGCTGAGATAGCACCACTGCCCTCCAGTGTTGGCAACAGAGTGAGACTCTGTCTCCAAAAGGAAAAAAAAGGGCCTGCCTGTGGCTGTGACCCAAGGACTTTCCAATCTAGATTCTAGATTTGTGCCAAGAAACCCTTTAGAGACGTCCATTTTTCTTTTTCCTTTTAGTATCATTTAAGTACATATTATATTTGTTTATTTATTTACATATTTATGTCCAGATTTCCAAGGATGTTAAAGAAAAATGATGTATATTGTGATTGATTTACAACTGTATTGCTATTTAATTGCCATACTTTGAAATGTCTCTATATTGAGAGGTAACATAGTCAACATACAGATGACCGTCTTTTCATGCAGAAACACACACAGTCGTATGTAAATAGGATCATATTATACATGCCATTTTATCATGGACATCTTCTTTTGTCTTTTTGCCTAGTTTCATCTTCTTTTCTAATCACCTTAATCTCTAAGTTAGCCAGTCTTAAAAGCTTAATGTGTATCCATCCCAATTTTTTATTGTACAATCACATACAAACTCATATATTCATATATTTATGTTCAGCACATAGAATATAACCAAGTATTTAGAACAGTGTCTTGAACATTATAGGTGCTCAATAAATATTTGTTGAATAAATGAATGGTTTGTCTTAGAAAAATGAGATCATATTATATATACGTGTGTGTGTGTGTATATGTATGTTTATATTATGTATCTGGCTTTTATTGCTCAATATTCTATGTATTTTTAATATAGATTTAATTAATTCTTATAAATGGTTGTATAATAGCCCATGGTTATGAAAGTAACATCAATTTATTTAACTAGATCCCTAATTGATAGTTCAAATGCTTTTACTTTTTGCCAGTATAAACAATAATAGCTAATACCTATTGAGTGTTTACCATGTGCTAATTTTTTTTTTTTTTTTTTTTTTTTTTTTGAGACGGAGTGTTGCTCTGTCACCCAGGCTGGAGTACAGTGGCGCGATCTCGGCTCACTGCAAGCTCCGCCTCCCGGGTTCCCGCCATTCTCCTGCCTCAGCTTCCCGAGTAGCTGCGACTACAGGCGCCGTCACCTCGCCTGGCTAGTTTTTTTTTTTTGTATTTTTAGTAGAGACGGGTTTCACCGTGTTAGCCAGGATGATCTCGATCTCCTGACCTCGTGATCTGCCCGCCTCGGCCTCCCAAAGTGCTGGGATTACAGGCTTGAGCCACCGCGCCCGGCCTTTTTTTTTTTTTTTTTTTTGCACTTTACATGTATTAAGCTCTTGAGGGTTTAGGTTATTCTCCCCATTTTGAAAAACTGAGCAGGAGTATGTAAGAAACTTGCCGCAGGCTATATAGCCAATACGTGGCAAACTAGTCAGTATGGCTCCAAAGTATATTTCACTAAACTACTTTTATAGAAGGTAATAAGCAACACTATTGTACAAACATTCTAATGAATGGTCTTTTATTTCTATTCAATAGTTTATCTGGTGTGGAATTACTGCAGAACCATATGTGTATATTTTATATTGCTAAATTGCTCTGCAAAAAGGTAGTAACAGTTTATATTTGCCCTAGCCGTGTATGAGAGTATTATTTCCTCTAGCAGTATTATTTTTAAAAATGTATGTTTATTATTTCTTTTCTTTTTTTTCCAATCTGGTGGGTGAGAAGTGATATTTCATTGTTAAGTCTGTATACTTGTTGACAGTAGTGAGGTTGAACATCATATGTTTGTCAATCATTTGGATATGCTCTACTATAAACTGTTGTATTAATTAGGGCTCTCCAGAGAAACAAAATGTATTAGGGCTCCCCAGAGAAACAAAACCTGTGTGTGTATGTAATTTATTTTTATTTATTTAAAAAAATTGGCTCACATGTTTATGTTTATGGAGACTGGCAAGTCCAAAATCTGCAGGGTAGGCTGTCAGGTTGGAGACTCAAAGACGAGACAATACTACAATCCAAGACCAAGGGACTTCTGCTGCAGAATTCTTCTTTCTCAGGAGAGGTCAATGTGTTTTCTCTATTCAGGTCTTCAACTGATTGGATGAGGACCACCCACAGTATAGAGGACAATCTGCCTTACTCAAAGTTCACTGATTTAAATGTTAATCTCATCTAAAAGTACTCTCACAGAAACATCCATAATATTGTAGGACCAAATATTGGGACATTACCCAGTCAAGTTTAACCATCATAAATATCTACTAATATATTTTCCGTTTTTCTTTTTTTCCCCTTTTTTTTGAGATGGAGTCTTGCTCTGTCACCCAGGCTGGAATGTAGTGGCATGATCTCGGCTCACTGCAACCTCTACCTCTTGGATTCAAGCGATTCTCCTGCCTCAGCCTCCTTAGTAGCTGGGACTACAGTTATGTGCCACCATGCCCGGCTAATTTTTTGTATTTTTAGTGGAGATGGGGTTTCACCATGTTAGCCAGAATGGCCTCAATCTCCTGACCTCGTGATCCGCCTGCCTTGGCCTCCCAAAGTGCTGGGATTACAGGCATGAGCCACCGCTCTCGGCCTTTCCTTATTTTTCAATGGAATTGCTTACATCTTTTTATCACCTTGAATATTATTGTAATCAACCATTAAATGTTTTGTGAATATTTTGCCCCATCCCTCTTATATCCTTTATTTTTCGTATCCTATTTCTCATCATTTTAAATTTTAAATTATTATTTTGAATACTTTATAATCAGTGAATCACTGAAAATGAGATGAAAATTTGGACACTATCATTTTGATAATCACTTTTGAGTTTATAGTCTTTTAAGGTGATTTTAGGAGATTTTTCAATATTTAGTTTCAATATGTATTCAATAAATATTTACAGTATTTAATTATTATTCAATATTTATTTAAAATTAAATTGTTCTTTCAATTCTAATGAATTTTTGGAAGATGTTGAAGTTAGATCTGCTCTTTTCCAAAGTAAGGAATCTAGAGCAAATAGTTCCCACATGTGGAAACTATTGTTTAGAGGTTTTAAAAGTTTAAACCATTCATATGTAATATTGTGGTTATAATGTTTAATTCTTAGAAGAACTAGTCGAATTAATTTCCGAATTTATTTATTCCATACCATGTTTATTTTAAAATTTTTCTTCAAAACTGCTTAACACATAGTCTAACCAAATTGTTGAAACATTGTCCTCATTCAGTTTGACTGTCAATTTTAATTTTTAGTAGTATACATATGTGCCATTCCTGCTTGTCAAGCCAAAATATGAAAATTCAGTTAATGAGTAACAGTATTGAAGCATCAGAGTCTGTTTTAAAACTGAAAAAAAATGTATGTGTACTAAGGAAAAGCTTCAGCCTGTCTTACGCAATTATTTTTCTATTCATTTAATTTTTATACATTACTTCTTATAACTACTAGCATCAAATTAATATCTTGCTATATTTTTATCTCATATTATCACAGAGGAAAAAGTACTGTATAATTATATATACTCTTCAGTATATGATTATTAGTAATTATAATATTTTTAAATTAGTGATTTTTGTTGCCGGATTTATTTTTTAGTAAAAGTTTTTATATCCTATATGTAAGATAACTCCCTGTTCCTGTGATATAACTTGTATTAGATTATTGGCTTCTGGAAGGCAAATAACAGACTTTTTAAAAAAATTCACTTAACTTGCAATCATATATTGTTTTTATATTGTATATTCAGTTGGTTGACAACGTGAGGGCTTTTGAATTAGGCAAGGGAAAGAATCATTTAATATTGAAATAACTTATTGCAGGAGCCTGATGAATCTTTTCCTTTGGAAAGCAGACAGGACAGTTTTAGTGTGGTGTCATCTATAATAGGAGGTCTAGAAGACCTTAGAGAATCTTAGAACTCAATTATTATCTATGTTTTTACACCCCTTTCAGTAATGATTTGGAAAAAAAAGGTAAAAATTTCAAAAAGGGAAAGATGAACCCTGAGCTCTGCATAGTATGGTAATTAAAAGGTTGGGTTTTACAAACAGACTCAATATTGACAAGAAAAGGATGGGTGGGTTTTCATTTTCCCATCTCCATCATATTCTCAATATTTCTCAAATAAGAGCAATACTAAGATTAAAAATATATATGTAAATGGGAATAAAAGCCTATGTAGAAAATTTTGCTAGAAAATAAAGGGCTTTTAACACAAATATTACTTCTAGACTATTCCCTCCCCTTCACCCCTATCAGCCCTCTTTCTAACACTTTTGAAGCTCCTAATGAATAGTAGCCCCCTGAAGCTGCTAGGTCAAACTGCCTGGACTTGAAGACGGGCCTTTCACTTATTAGTGATTGAGTTACTTAAAATAAGGATGATAAAAACCTGCTTCATGAGGTGTACTCTTCACTTTATAACTTTAACCTGTTGCTATTTGTTCTATTTTAGGGATTTATCATTATTTTTTTGAGGAAATTAAAAGAACAGAGATAAAATCCCTGTCATTTATAAAACGCACAGGATAAAAGCAAAAAACCTTTGCTCTGTCGTTTGGGTTCTTCTGTCCATATGTAACAATCTGTTTCATACATGGATCTCATATATGAAAACCTAAATTTTTGTATAAGATACACGAGAGTGGATTTATCAGACAAACGTGTATTTCACTAATGCAAGGAATTTAACCTATCAAAGACTTTCCCTATTTGCTGCAGAAAATTTTAGAAATGCAAGCAATAAAATCAATAATTTTAAAAAATCTTGTCTTTGGCATGTCAAAGAACTTTTATACTTCTAAAAGTGTAGTTATTTGTAGTCAGTGATGAACCTCTCTACACACCTTAGCCCTATGCAATGTTGGGGGTAGAAAACGAGTAGAGATTTTGAGAAATCTTAGGCTAGTTGAAATACTTCTGAAACATCAGAATGTTGAATTACCATCCCTCTGACTTAGAAAGAGAAATACCAACACTCGGGAAGATTACCATCAGAAACAACTTTGGAAAGTTTAATTTGGTCATTGTTTTTAAAATTAGAAATAATGTAAATAAAGTACTGCAACAAAGCATTCTCACAATAAATAGTAGCTATTCCTGTCACTTCTTACAGCAGAGGCCCAATATACATTGTATTCTCATATTTGTACTTCCTCCCAACATCTAGCGCATATTTGGCCAACATATAAATTTTTATCGAAAGAATGAATGACATCAATGACAGGCTGGTCGCACTCCGGTGGTCCAGGTTAGCCCGTGAGGCCACGAGGAAACTGCGGATAACACAGTGTCCAATTTGCCTATACCGCCTGCTAAACTACAAGTCCCAGTACGCAAACGCCATGGTTGCAGTGCATACTGGGAGAAAGTCTCCAGCTCTTCATTGGCCACGTAGGAGAACCTCCGGTGTGTGTAAAAGCGCGGGCTTTAACGCACGTACGCACGGAAAACTGCGCAGATCTCCTCGTCTGAGTTCCGCGGAACTCATTTTGAGTGTAGGCATTTTAGCCGGTAGGATTTAAGAACAGTTTCATTTCCGGCGTCACCGGAAGCAGCTTGAAAATGGCGTCTCCCTCTTTAGAGCGGCGAGAAAAAGGGGCTGGAAAAAGTGAATTTCGTAACCAGAAGACAAAGCCGGAGAACCAAGGTGATGTTATGTGGGAACCGAAGGCTGGGGTTTGTGGACGTTGAGTTGCGATGTTTTTTTTTCTCATTGCTTGTGGACTTATAAAACCACCTGGAGCCTGTACTGTGTATTTCAGTACCACAATAATCGCTGATAAGATTGTTGGCTGGGCCCACAGGAACGACTGGCCGATATGGTGCCACCCACGTGTTCCTAATTCATTCCTTTTGCTAAAGGGTCCCCAAAGCGAAGCCGTTGCTGAATACGTCTTCTGTAAAAGATTATTAAGAAAATGCCGAGGGCGACGCGGAACCCTGTAGCCTGCAGGGGACTGAAAGTCATTGACGGAATGAGGAATAGGGTGAGGTGGGAGCAGGTAGTTCTGATATACAGGAGTCGACCCTGATAATGGGGTGAGATATGGGGAAAGGAGCTATCTGACATGTCCTTAGCTCTAGTTTGTCAGTAAAGACAGTTTGAAAGATTTATCAATTCCTGTTTGTCAGATTGCTAAAATACTAGACGACACAGCCCTTACTCTTTAGGTTGTGCTACCTTTTAATTGTTAACTCCTGCGTTGTGGTCTGGTTTTACCCGTTTTCTTCAGTATGAATGACAGAGAAGTCAGAAATAGCCTGGGGATCTGTTCAACCAGGCTCATAGGAAGTGTTAAAAACATTGAACTCTCAATTTAGATGCATTGGGAAAGTTTTCAAGGTTTCTTCGTTGTTGCTCATTAAATGATTATGTAACGTACATAGCAGAGGATACAACTTATATATAGTTTAATAAAACCATGCAAGAAACTAGCATTCAGACTGTTAAGTAAAATAGAGCATTACCATACCCCTCAAACCCTTACGTGCACTTCTCAGATCATATTCTCTTTTCCTGTCACAAGTAACCACTCTGAATTGCGTTGCATTCTGTTCCTCTTCTTGTAGTCACGAAGTGGCTTAATTTTGCCTCTTTTTAAATTTTATATACATGAAAGTGGACCGTATGCATTTTTCTGTGTCTTAGATTTAGCTTTGTTTTTCAAACAGGGTGATACTTGTAGGTGTAGTTTTAGTCTTTTCACTGTTATGTGGTGTTTCCTTGTATGACTATACCCCAATTTTTTTTTTTCATTTTACAATCGGTGGACATTTGGATTGTTCCTATTGCTTGCAATTATAAACAGTACTGCTAAAACATCTTTGTACATGTCTTCTGGTTAACATGTTCAAGGGTTTCTTTAGGTTGTGAACATAGGATTGGAATTACTGAAGTGTAGGGTGTGTGTAAGTAATGCTAACTTTTTTCCAAAGTGCTAGTGTCAGTTTTGTTCCCACTAGCAGTGGACGAAAGTTCTCATTGCCTTACATTCATATGAATACATGATGTTACCTGAATTTGGAATTTCTGTCATTTTGGTAGGTATGAAATGGGATCTGGTTGCAGTTTTAATTTGCATTTTCTGATCACCTATGAGGTTGCGTATCTTTTCACATGTTTTGGGCCTTCCTTAATTGTGAAACTCCTGTGTATTTCTTTTGTCAATTTTTTTTCTGAGATTGTAGTGGGGACTTTGAAAAAATTGATCCGTAGCCTTTGAAGTGTTTAAATTGGATAGGGACTTGGTCAGGGAAGCATTGCAAGTAACCAGTTGCAGTGACTCACGCCTGTAATCCCAGCACTTTGGCAAGCTGAGGAGGGGGGATTGCTTGAGCCCAGGAGATGCGCCTGGGCAACATGGCAAAACCCTTTCCCTACCAAAAAAAAAAAAAACAAAAAACACAAAAATTAGCCAGACATTATGGCACATGCCTGTAGTACCAGCTACTTGCGAGGCTGAGGCAAGAGAATAGATCGCTTGAGTCCAGGAGGTCCAGGCTGCAGTGACCTGGGATGGAGCCACTGCACTCCAGCCTGGGTGACAGAGCGAGGCCCTGTCTTAAAAAAAAAAAAAATGTATATAATACATAAGTAATCACTTTTGTGGAATTTGTGTTCTTTAAAGGACATTGGAGAATCCTTAGATTAGCCAATTGTCTGTGATTTGAACCAGAAATAGAAATAGAAAAGTGGATGTGAGTATAAGCAGAAAGTTTACCTGAGGTTGATAACATAGGGTAATGCCCTGCTTTTCAAATTTTACTGTGCTTAAGAGTCTCCTGTTGAGCATGGTAAAACACAGACTTCTGTCCCTTGTCGAAGAGATTCTGATTCAGTAGGTCTGGAGTGGGGCCCAATAATTGCATTTCTGACAGACTTAACAGTTTATACTGATACTGAAAGTCTATGGAGCATACCTTTTAGTATAACTGAATTAGAGTATAGCTGTTGAATTTAAGGAGTTCTTAAAATTCAGTACCACGTTTTTTAAATACATGATTCAGAAGATAATTTATGGCCCTTAGGCATTTTCTTGTAGTGAAAGGAGTCCCAGGCTGAGTCAGCTTTGTGTTCCCTTAGGCAAGTCACTTAGCCTTTTTAGACTATCTTCTATAAAATGAGAATAATACAGACTCTACCTTTTATAGTTATGAAACGCATGTGGAAATAAGGCACTCAAAACGCTTAGGAAAATCTAGAATTACTCGAGATTATTAACTGAAAGATAAACTAGAATCCTCTTTCAGAAGTTGTATACAAACACATACACCCAGGTTCCATACACTCCAGGAAAGTCAGAAAGGTTAATTGTATTTAAAATACTAAACAAAATGGCATTGAGATCTTCAGTTTTATGGTAGTGTAATGCAGTACACGTTTCTGGAGTGCTCACTGTCTGTCTGGCATATGCCAATTGGCATGAAGAGGGATTCTGCTCTTAAGGAACTTTGTCTTATGAGGCAACTGAAGTGTGTACAGATAATTTTAATACAGTGAATTGATAATGACAGAGGAATGTTCTTCGACTCTTGAATAATATAAAAAGCGGGGAAAAGGAAATGCAAGAAGTACTGGAAGGCTTATGAATATGTGCATAGGATGTTCATAAAGTGTCCAAAAGACAGTTAAAATGTGATGTGTCAATTTTTTCCTTTCTGTAGATGAATCAGAACTCCTTACTGTTCCCGATGGCTGGAAGGAACCAGCTTTTTCCAAAGAGGACAATCCCAGAGGACTTTTGGAGGAGAGCAGTTTCTCAACTTTGTTCCCAAAATACAGAGAAGCTTACTTGAAAGAGTGTTGGCCATTGGTGCAGAAAGCCTTGAATGAACATGTATGTGTATCTTATAATAATACATTTATTTGAGACTTTGCTCTTGCTTATGCCTTTAAGTGTATGTATGCAGATGCATTTTTTTTTTAATGGTGCTAACATAGCAATGGTGCTGGTTACTTTGGTTCCTTTGGTATTTTAAACTATTTAGGTACATTTTCTTCTTACCTAATGTTCATTTGTTTTAAATTTTATGAGTAATAAATTACTTTGAAAAATTTGCATACCTTTAATATTTTAGGAGCTTCACAACTGTCTGAAATTCACCTGTGAAGTCTCAATTTCAGAATGCCTGCTCCAGGCCATGAGAGTTGTCATGTGTCTGTCCCAGTCTGAGCTGAGTCATGTTTCTAAATGGATTACTTTTCATCTTAAATGGAAGATGTGGATGTATCCAACTTTTCCTTGTTTATGCTGATGCTGTGCCCCTAGATAACTGCATTTTTTTTTTTTCCCCAAACTGGGTATTGAAACCCATTAGTGTATTGAGAAGTCAATTTAATGGCTATAAGGAGCCTTTAGAAAACGGCATATCCATGGTAAAAGTATGTTTTTTTCATATTGGCTTAGTTGTGTGTGTGTGTGTGTGTGTGTGTACATTTATTAGGTTGTGATATAAAATGTGTTTCTCACTGTGGGACTGCTCTGGAGTTGGTTGTGCCATTGTGGGTGAAGGTGGCTCAGCAAGCTGCAGGTTGTGTTTTATAGCTGCGTCTGGGATTGAGCTCTTTTTTTTTTTTGTAAACTCATAGCGACCCAACCATATATTGAATTGTTCAACACTTAACTATGTTGAAATATTCTTGAGATTATGCTCACAAGTGAGAAAATAGCATTTTAATTTGCTTTGTTGAAATCTGTTTTTTCCTGTTGAAAGTTAATGCTTAAGTTTTCTAATCGTTGCTTTTTTCTGAAACTATGTTAATTTGCTTTTACTTAGTATTTAGTCCCCTAATTAGCTAGGAAAAAAGTTTGAAAGGGAAAGTCAATTCTTACCCAATGGAGCAGATGGTAGACTGGAGCTGGGTCCAGAATAGGGAAGCTGTACAGCTTTACATTTTTATCTTAGTCAGATTTTAAGTATGACCCCATTTGTTTCATTTATAATTTTAAAATTAGAGGCAATCTATATTCCAGTGGGTACAAAGTATTCTAAAACCAAGTGTAAATGGTTTCAATTGCTCCAGTTTCTTATAGTCTGTAAAGTGTGAAAGTAATTGAGTATTCATTATTTATACTTAACTACCTAGCTTCTTCAGGGAAGTAATTGATAGGAATTGAGAGGTGACAGAAATTAATAGGTTGGTTAGGATAGGCTTTATATTTATCTAAAAATAAACTCATTTTTAGACAACTGCTTGTTTGCTCTTTCCTTTTGTAGCATGTTAATGCAACCCTGGACCTGATCGAAGGCAGCATGACTGTCTGTACTACAAAGAAGACTTTTGATCCATATATCATCATTAGGGCAAGAGATCTGATAAAACTGTTAGCAAGGAGTGTTTCATTTGAACAGGTAAATCTAAAATTACAGAGACTTTGCTTTGTTTGCATCAGTGTTAACCTATAACATCCCATCTTTTCCGCCTTCCACCATCAAGTTTTCGTATTTGTGCTTAGATAACAATAGCATGGGCTTGGAAAATAAATGTAATTGTAAAAAATGTTGATAATGTCTGTTTTTTTTTTTTTTTTTTTTTTTTGCAAAAGGCAGTACGAATTCTTCAGGATGATGTTGCATGTGACATCATTAAAATAGGTTCTTTAGTAAGGAATAAAGAGAGATTTGTAAAACGAAGACAACGGCTTATTGGTCCCAAAGGATCTACATTGAAGGTATTTTTTTATTAGTGGAAAACTTGAGTCTCTCCCTTAATAATTTTTCAGAGTAATGAATTTTAACCTGATCTCTTGATACAGGCATTGGAACTCTTAACTAATTGTTACATTATGGTTCAGGGAAACACAGTTTCAGCCATTGGACCTTTTAGTGGCTTAAAAGAGGTGAGAACTATGTATTATCTTCAATTCATTTTCAGCAGAGAACAAATAATTTGGTTATAATATAGTTTATTGGATAATGCTTTATAATTTTATTTTTTTAGAATGTGCTTTGATTTCCCATTAGTAAATACTTTTTATGTCATATAATTCAAGGGAATCATCATTTCTGGACCCTAACATGTTTTGGCCAACCTTGGCAACTAAGGAGACATGCATTTCTGAATTAGAAGGTCCGCACACTATTACTCCTCCGCTATAACATTTAAATGAGCATTTAAGATCTTCAGTCTGTAGCACAGACGAAAAACGTGGAATAGTCACATATGCCCAAATGATGCGAAAATTGAGCAAAACTCCAGTTATTTGCAGTAGTGTATACAGCCAGTAGAGGTCACACTCTGAAAACTTTTCTTCAAGATATGTTTTCTTTTGTTTGAATTTTAGTATAATGTTTAATAACTTTTCATGAACATTTTCTTTAACTTTTTAAATTAAATGTGAGAAAATCTGTGGAGCAAATGCTATTTCTTTTAACTCCTTTTGGTACTATTACTGTCTGGATCTGGCTTGTGAGGTTGTGCTTCCTTTCCAGGGCCTTTAATAGTAATCCTATTGGCCCTTTTTGTCATAAATTGTCTGCTCTTTTCTCATGGAGCAATAATTAAGTATATTGAATACTTTAGTTTTATAAAGTCTTTAAAATATTTAATTCTTACAATAGAGTCTTGAGGTATATGATTTTATCTTTATATTACAAATGAGAAAGCTGGAACAGGAAAGTGACCTTCCTGTATGCAATGGCAGTCCTTGTATTCCAGCCCTCTTCTTCCTAAATCACGTTGCTATACAGTGTTGTATTAGTTCTCTGTGCTACATTTTAGCAGTAATTGAGAAACTGTATTGTATTCAAGGGAGGTTTGACTGCCTCTATGAAAGATCTAATTATTTAATTAAATTATTTAATTTGATACCCATTACCTGATTAGATATTTTGCAGTATTTATCCTCTCCTCCATAGCTCATTAAAATCCTTGTGACTAATTCATTTTTCTTTGCAAATTTCAGGTTAGAAAAGTAGTCCTAGATACTATGAAGAATATTCATCCAATTTATAACATTAAAGTGAGTGATAATTCTATGTGACTACCAGTGATTATCATACTTCTTTTAGCTACAGAATCCTTTCTTGAAATTAAATGTTTTATGAAATTCTAATGCACAAACAGATAAAGCAGAGCTATTTTGGGTAAATTAGGGGTAGAATTCAGCCTACTTTACCCCAGTTTTGTAGGTACTTCTTGGAAGCTCTCTATGGAGCACAGTGTGGAAACTACTGAAGGGGGTAGTGTGTAATGTGTTATATAGTTCTAATCAATGAAAATAAGCTTCACAGAATTTGTTGTAGATCATATCAGTGCAGTTTTCTTAGATTATGCACCCATATATTTAAAGATACGATTTTTCAGAATTCTGCCTTTTTCTATTAAAATCTGGAATATCTCATGTTGCATTAAAACCTTTTTTTGAATTTAACACTCAAATTGTAGCCCCTTTGAGAGAGATCCATTATATCCCAGTGTGCACAAAGTTTGATTATTCTTGGAAATGTAACCATGGTATATAGAACTATTTTATGATGGGTTTGTTGAGCAATCCACTTAAATTTGATGAACTTAAGTTATGAAGTCGCTGTTAGATTAGGGGAAAAGTGATTTTGAGTTACATTGGGATATTGCAGATAAAAACAAAGCTATATGTCTGATCCCTGGTTTGTATCCTCTGATGTTCCAAGGTCTAAAATTTAAATGGAATAGGGAAATGTGAAAGTATCGGTTTTCTGTAATCATGAGAAAGTTTACTTTTGCCTTTTTCTATGATATTTCAGTTGCTACTGAAAACTTCCTGTTTGCAGGGAATATCAGCTAATTAAGAACCCTCCCGGCTTTTATAAGTTGACTTTTAAATGTTTTAATGAAATAATAGTTGAAAAGTCAGTTTTATTTTCATCTCATTTTAACAATTCTGCATTTTGTAATTAAATTTCTAATGGTTTTCTAATAATTATACATGTTTGTGATAATTTACCTTTTTCCTTATGTGATTGGTTTAATTTCACCAAAGAAACTAGAAACTGTTTCTTTTATTATTTATAGAAGCAATATTTATGTCTGAGTTTGATAAATGTGTGACTTTGGAAAGTAAAAATTTTTACTTTGTTGCATGACTAAAGAGCTTAATGATTAAGAGAGAGCTGGCAAAAGATTCTGAATTACGATCACAAAGTTGGGAGAGATTTTTGCCGCAGTTCAAACATAAAAATGTGAATAAACGCAAGGAACCAAAGAAAAAAACTGTTAAGAAAGAATATACGCCATTCCCACCACCACAGCCAGAAAGTCAGGTTAGTACTAAATGTTGAACTTTATATGAAGGGGAATCTATTTTAGTATATTTGGTCGGAAACTTTATTGAAGGTTATTTCAGGTGGGATATGTATATATATATATTGCGTGTGTGTGTGCAGAACTATAAGAAACTAAGGGTAAATATAAATAGGTATATTTTGAGCTGCATGCATGGGGGTGTGCAGTGGGGCCTTCACATTGATTATAAACTGCATTCAGGCAGTTTGTGTCCCTGTAGCCACTGTAAATGTTCCATGGATAAAAGTTCAACAATTTAGTCTGCAGTACTCTTTCCTCTGCTTTGGCAACATTCTTGTGACTGTATGCTCTATGATTGTTCTAGTTCTGAAATCTTAAATTGTAACACCCACCGTTTTTCTAAGTTATGATTCCTTTCCATTTTGTCAACTATCTTCTTCATTTCCTTTCCCACCATGACCAGTTGCCATTTTGTTCTTGCACAGCATTGTTTTGATTCATGCCCCTTTTTAGTTCTGTCACACCTTCTCAGCAAAACTCTAAAACTTGGATCAGTCTAAAAACTTGTCTTCCCTATAACGTGGCTACCAAATTAGGTTAGAGAAAGTTTTATCTTTGGATTAAATTCATTCAGAATTCATGTTTCCTCTTAATTCTCTCAGTGCCCTTCCACGTTTAGCAGATGACTTTGCATTTTATTGAAATATGAGACCACCAGATAAGAACCCCTTCTGTTTCCTCTTCTCTCACGTCTGTGTTTTCTTCCACCTGCATCAGCCTTTTCTATGTGTTCTTTGAATTCCATCTTCACCTATCTCCTGGGGGTTCTTGCTTCATTATTCCCTTCCTTGGCTATATCCTAAAGCCTTCCCTTTCTACTTCTGCTCAGCGTGTGAACTCACTGATTTCTATGTCTCTTTTTTCCACAACCATGTTTGGAGTCTTTCAGGAAAGATTTGATGATTGATGGGAAAAATGATGATCATAGTGAAAAAACAATGGAAGTGTTGGATCATGGAGGAAATTGATAGTAGTTGCAGGGAAAAGGGAGTGAGGCAGTCATTAAACCATGCTTCCGTAACAGCTGCCTTACTTCTTATGACCCTTTCTTGGAGTTAATTGACTTATCTTTCTTCCTTAGCTGTGTAAGCTTCTTGAAACAGTGATGTCTCGATTGTCTTGTTCTTACTTATTCATTATGTGACTGGGCAAGTTATTTATCCCATCCGTACTTAAGTTTCCCCATACCTAAAATGGGAGTAATGATAATACCTGTCTTAAAGAATCGTTAATGAGGATTAAATGAATAATTGTAAAGAGCTTAGAACAGTGCCTTAGATATAATAATGCTGTATAAGTGGCAGACAAGTCGGTTATACACATTTTACATGTTGGCTGTATATTGAATGAACAAGCTGTTGCTTTTGCTAATTAGTCACCAATTCCTGATCGTTCTGGCTTTTATTCTGCATGCCACTACGTTTATTCCAGGCTCTCATCTATTCCTCATTCCTCTCCATTAAAATTGTGCTTTGGTCTTTTCAGTCTTCTCGGAAACCCACAGTCATTTCTAAATCTTATCTCTCCTACTTTATCTGCCATTGAAGCTTCTTCAAATTATCCCAAAACTCACTCTCCAGTTTCTTCTCACACTTTCCATACTGTATCCCTGAACTCCTCTGGGTTGTATTCCATGGAGGTGCTTTCCTACCTCCACACTTTTGTGTATGTATTCCCCTCAGCTTAGACTCTGCTTCCTTTATGTCACTACCATTTTTATTAATAAATCAGTTTGACCCCATTGTTTTTACCCTAAGGATATTGTGACTTGCTTAGGACCTGACTTCTCCTCTACATTATTTCTGATGTAATTGTAAATACTGTTTTCAACAGATTGATAAAGAATTGGCTAGTGGTGAATACTTCTTGAAGGCGAATCAGAAGAAGCGGCAGAAAATGGAAGCAATAAAGGTACTTTATGTCTAGCTCACAAGATTAATAGCAAAGTTCATAGATACTTGAATTATTTAACTATAAATACATTTAACTAATGTATTTTTTATTAATGTAGGCTAAACAAGCAGAAGCCATCAGTAAGAAACAAGAGGAAAGAAACAAAGCATTTATTCCACCTAAAGAAAAACCAATTGTGAAACCTAAGGAAGGTAATGCTTTATGTGATGTAAAAGTCTTTATTAATTATGAAAAGTAAACCCATAGTGAATTTGTCTGAATCTCTTTAAGAAATAATCATATATTTTCATCAGTTCTCTTAGCATTTCAGTAATTACTGATCCTAAGGACTTTAGAGGCAGCTAATGCCTATTTCAGTGCAAACTGGATTGACAGTCCTCTCCTGACCTCTGGTCTGTGCTCAGGAAAGACTCTTTGTTGTGAAAGATACAAACCCAGGGCAGCCAGTACGTCTTCTGTAGAAATGCAAGCAAGACGATCCCTGAGCTCTGCTGTCATGCCTCTCAAAGAGGAATTACCAGAAGTTGTACTTTTTCTTCTCTTTATGTGATTTTGGCTTAGAGTTTGGCTTCTATATTGGTAACATGGATTTCTCAACACTTTGGACTAAAGGACACTGACAGGTCTTATTCATGAGCTATTAGTGTGAAAGTGATTGTGGTTTTTAAATGGCAGAAACCACAATCACTTTCCCACTAACCTAATATTTAAAAGACACTAAGAGAAAACATTCTCATAACATTTCTAGTCTCATTCTGATGCATCTTCTCCTCTTCTGCATTTTTCCTCCCTGTGGTAGCACTTGTCCTCTTCCTAAAGTAACCCTCCAAAGTGAACAGTGACACTGAGGGGAGAGGGCCCCCCAGCAATATTGTACAGACTTGGTCAGAAACAGATATAATACATTATTTAATATATTGCTTGTTAATAGTTTTTAAAATACTATATTCTGTGGTAGATTATTGGTTATATAAAAGGTAAAAATGTCATAAGTATTTTAATTTCCAGTTTGTACAACCTGTCAGTTGAGTGCTTTGAAGGTACTCAATAGCTAGTTAACCTAATGTAGTTTCTCCACACAGTGGAGGCTTTAACGCTCTGTGCTTCTCAGGTTGCTGGGTAGTTTGTACATTATGATGTTTTATCTTATGATTCTTTTATGCTGTGATACTGTACTTTGAATAGTAAGAAAAAGTTGCATTCTTTTTCACTGCTTCCTTTCTGTTTTGCTCCGACTTTTGGCATTGATTAGTTAGTTGGGTCCTGTTAGGGGAACTTCCAAATATGCCCAAATTGTCTTTATTACCAGAATGTTGTTAAATACAGCAAACTCTTGTTAAATAGAATACTATTAGTCATTCATTGAATTAATATTTGGAAAACTTTAAGTTTTTGTTTTGGTATTAGAGGAAGTAGATTTTGACCTCTAGCTTATGGTTAGCTGATTAAACTTACTGAGAAGGGATACATGTAATTTTAAATTATTTTAATGTGCAAGATGGAAAATAATGAGGACTCAGAAGTTCCAAAATATGGAAAAGAATGTAGGTAAAATAATTTAGTCTGAAGTAGGATTTAAGGAAATAGTGTTAATATAGTTGAATCCAGTAATTGGTTCAATCAATCATGCCATTTTTATGTATTAAAGTATTTTATGATTTGTTTTATTAGTCTGAATAAATTTCTGACTCCTTTAGGCAGGTGTTTTTATATTTTATACTGTGATTTTTCAATTATAAGAGGACTCTGAAGTTATTGCTTTAAAATATATTCTTTGTTTTACTTGGTAACATCTAAAGTGTTACATGTATTGTGCTTTTAATTTGTCTAGCTTCTACTGAAACTAAAATTGATGTGGCCAGCATCAAGGAAAAGGTTAAGAAAGCAAAGAATAAGAAACTGGGAGCTCTTACAGCTGAAGAAATTGCGCTGAAGATGGAGGCAGATGAAAAGAAAAAGAAGAAAAAAAAGTAAAATATACCCCAAACTCCTTGACTAGAACCATCTCCTTTTGTAAAGGATTTTGAGATACCAGGCATTAGTTGCCTTATTTGTGAGAAATTTTCTGAGGGTTTTGTTTTGGTGGTGGTTGTTCATAGAAGAGTGTTCTTTATAAATTATTATATTTTTGTGTGTTTTGAAAATTTTGTACTAGAAAGTGGTATATATGTCTTTGTATACATTACGACCATTGTGATTATCCATTAAATCGTGTCTGATACCATTGGTTAGTCTTCAAATATAATGATGTCCCAGCATTTGATGCTCCCTTTAATGATAACAAACAAATATTTAGGTTTATCCCTTTTGAAAATTTGGTTTTACTTTTAACAGTCCACATGAACAGAAAATTAAGGCCTCTAAAATCAGATCCCCTAGTTACTCCTCTGTTCTGAATTTGGGGAAGTGGTAAACCAGAAAGACATCAGGTTGCAAGAGAACAGGGAAAAGAGTCGAAGCTGCATGCAAAAAGTAATAATGGCTACTGGAGTTACTAAGAATCACCTTAAAAAGTGCTACTGTACCTTGCTCATTTTGCAGATTTAGAAGCTGAAACATGGGTTAAGTTACTTACTGAAAGTCCACCTGTGGCAACCTGCAAACAATGCTTATTTATAGCAAACAATGCTTATTTATAGAAAAGTAGGAAGTAAAGATGAGTTTATATGATAGAGTTAGGAAGTTTCTTCTTTTGAGTAAGAGTATGGCTGCAACGTATTTTCTTTTCTGAAATGTTTTAAAATAGAAATACACCTAATTGTTATTCACTATTATTGGTTTTAAAAAAAAAGCCATATTTGAATAAGGTTGATTTTTGGGTTTTTTCTTTCCTGGATTGTATTAGTCCAAAAGAACTAAATTAGGGTACTTGTGCTGTACCAAAATGGTAATTATAACAGACAGTATCATAATTACTGAATTAACAATGAGAAAGAGAGAAGTGTATCTGTTACGTGGATATATGGGCCAGCCTGGATACACAACAGAGTAGTAACCTGTGAAACAAACATAGAATATCCTCTTAGACATTGTTCATCATAATGCACTGACAGAATTCACATAGCTCTTAATGAAACAATTTAAGATTGGTGTACATACGTTTGACTTGGTCTCGCTGTTGGTTAACTGTAAAGTTAGGGAGAAGAAAGAAAAAAAATTAAAAGGGTACGTACAGGTGAGGGTTTTAAAAAGCTAAATCTTTAATTGTAACCATTAACTGGCTTTGGCTTTATTGCAGTGACTATCCAAGTTTATTCAACATTTTTTGAACTGACTGAATTAACTTGGTATTTTTAAGTTGACTTTCTATATAAACTTTATAAACCTTTTATAGAAAGGAAACTATACCATTACTATAAATGGAAAATCACTTTACATATAACTAGCAGGTAATAAAATTTAAAAAATAAAAAATATTAGAAATAATGTGAGAAATTTATTAAACTATATTTCTAAAAATAAGTTTCTTCCTGAGAAGAGTGACACTGTTTATGATGAGTCCATAATAAAAAGACAGTGACCTCTCTTTCATCCAGTCTAATATGTCACTAACTCATCATTACGATGTTTGGCTATCAAGTCATTAATTATACCCCTCCTTTCACTGAGCTTTATTCAAATTTTGACATTCAGAGCACTGGGAAGAAATAAATTCCACAACTGCCTTTAGCCTTCTGGATACTTTCTTTTATGAAATAGAAACCTTTTCCACAGCAGTTCTGCAGCAGTTGCTAATAGATGCTCGTGGTAGAACCCATCAATCATCTGGTCCTCTGGGCACTTGTGAGCATCCCTGGTCTTCATACCTGTGAGTGGGCTTTGTCTGTGGTGAATTACTGTAAAGATGCTACCCTCACTTTTCTTGGCAATTATGTCCATGAAATCAAGAGTGTGATGTTCTAGTTATTTTTTCTTATATATATATTTTAAATGTTCAATATTCAACTATTGAAACAAATGTACATCTGTGAACTAGCTAAAATCATCTTATGTACCACTAGTATGCCCAGCACATTTTTAAAACAGTCCTGATTTGGCCTCCAAGGGTATTTATTGAATTACCAGCAGTATCTAGGAGACCACAAAGGAATTTATGCTCCAGTGCTAGCCATAATTTGTCTGAGATGGAATCTGTTAAATAAAAGCTTTTATCCTCTAACCTTTACCTTCATCAGACCTTATAAAAGGTCAAATGGTGATCCTTAAGTTTTTTAGTCACATCTTACTTATTCAGTATTAGTGCGAAGAGTAGAATACTTTCAAGTAAGCTTCAAGTTACATGAAAACAAATTACATAAATCTAACTTTGAGAATAGGAAATTAGTGACAAGATCAATCTGTAAGAGCACTTATCTGAAATAAATGAGTAACGAGTTTCACATCTTATAAACACAAGTTAGCATGTGTTTTCTCAAGAGTCCAGGGGTTTTCATTATTGGACTACAGCTTTAATCTTCTAAATGTTATTCCCCAAGATTAAAGATCATCTCAAGTTAGATCACCAAAGATCAAAAGCTAAAACCAGAAGTGTTTTTGTCATTGTGGTGGTGGTAGTGTTACTAATTGCCTAGGTTTTTAAAGGGAAACTTATTTTTTTCATTAGATTGTTTCACTGAAAAAATAGAAGCAGAAACTTGCCCAAAGTCACAGTGGTCGAACTGGAAATTGCACCGAAACTTGGCATACTGGTTCTAAAATCCAAAGTTTTAGCCCTTATGTATACTGGTTAACTTGGAAGGAAGAAATATATATATGTTTTGAAAGGCTACAGCAATGTGAAAGGAAGAATTCAGTGAATATATGTTGATACCTTGATATTAGCTGCATTGTGGCTACATGTTAACTGAGTGTTCTTCACAAGAGTGATATGAGTGAAATAAAGAATGGACTGGGAGAAAAATGGCTCAGAAAACTTTGCAAAAGTACTATTGTGTGTAAAGATAAGTATTCAACATTAAATGGGAAGGAGGAGAACAAGCAGTTTAATAGGTAAAATTTTATAATTTTAGGCCTGGAAGGGACCTTAGAAAACATGTGAGCAATGGAACACTTTTTTCCAAACTAAATGTCATGCAGTGAAACTTGGCCCACTCTGTCCTTCCTCTATTCTAAGCACCCTACTCTAGCCCAGCTGCTCTGAGTTCAGTTTGTTACAAATATGGACACAAAAGTACCACAGGATTTGCACAGCTTAATAGAAGTTTCCCCTTCACACCATGGTAAAAATAAAAACATACTGGGATGGAAGGGCTTGTATCTAGAACAAGAACCAGAAATAAATTCTTGGCCAATTACTAATATTTCAAAATCACAAAGCAAAATTTTGCTTGGATGTTTAGTAAAACATCCTTGAAAATTTACCTGCATGCAGGTTCTACACTTCTTCATTAAATGCTGTCTGGCTAATAAAAAGTGCCATGTTGCAGCTTTATTTTCATTTTTTGGAGATAGACCCTCACTGTGTCACCCAGGCTGGAGTGCAGTGGCACGATCTCTGCTCGCTGCAACCTCCACCTCCCGGGCTCAAGTGATTCTCCTGCCTCAGCCTCCTGAGTAGCTGGGATTACAGGGGCCCACCACCACACCCAGCTAGTTTTTGTATTTTTAGTAGAGGGGGTTTTACCATGTTGGCCAGGCTGGGCATGGTGGCGTGGTAATCCCCACTACTTGGGAGGCTGAGGCAGGAGGATCGCCTGAACCCGTGAGATGGAGGTTGCAGTGAGCTGAGATTGCACCATTGCACTCCAGCCTGGGTGACGGAGCAAGACTCCGTCTCAAAAAAAAAAAAAAAAAAAAAGAAAATTCTATTTGGATGACCAACAGGATACTTATTTCTGATCTCGCTGAAATTAACAAATCTTAGGAATCTTGGTCTACAGTTTCTGACAGTTTTTTTTTTTTTTTTTTTTTTTTTGACCAATGAGAACTAAATAAAAAGAATGTGATTTTCACATTTAAATTTATCTTAAACGTATTCCTAGAACAGTAAGCCATTGGTTTAATTGCTACTTGATGCCAGTTCCCTTGAAGATAACCGTTAGGATAAAACATGGTTTCACTGTTAATTCTGTAGAAAGTTACATGTTACTGTTACATTATTCTATTGGTAGACTGTTCCTTTTACTCACCACAGAGATTGTCCAAACACTTGTCATTATTGGGGCAGGCACCGCAGGTGGCTCCTCTCTTATATGGCCAAGTTGGGTAATTGCCTCTGTAAAGTAGAAGAAGGATGTCCATTAGGAGTTTTTCAGTTTTTTTAAAATTGGAATTTACTATGAATCTTTAAATAAATCCAGAAGAATAGTAAAGTACAAAGGTTCAGAGTTGGTCATAGAAGTGAAGACAGGAAGGCAGAAATGGAAGGCTGCTAATATTTGCAGAGTTCATTCTATGTACCTATGTCTATGAACCTGTTTTAATCTGTACCCCATTTAATTGTGACAGTTCCGGGAGGAAGTTATTGTTTGTTTTACAGACGAGACAAAAGATGTAAGATGCCTTTAATCACAATTTATACATTTCAGAGTCAGAGGAAACCTAGATTTAACTCCAGGGCTGTGCTCCCTCTCTTTACCTACCCTCTGGCCTATATGATTACTGCCATTCAAAAAACTGTCCATCTTAGAAAAGCTATGGTGACCCACATTCAATCTTCTCAGTTGGTCAACCCTCCATAATTTTCACTGGATAGGAGCCATTTGGCTGGTGCCTTCCAAAAAAAATAATAAATAATGGTATGGGGGAATTTCTAAAGTGCAAATTGTTTTCACATACAAGATGTGATATGAATAATAGCTACTAATTAGTGAGCACTCACCATGTGTTTGTCTTTGTTCTAAACAACCTTGAATGAAATAATCTTCACAAAAACCCTATGAGGAAGTTACTGTTATCTATTTATCCCCATTATATAGCTAGAGGCTGAGTTACAGAGTGTAAATAATTGACCAAGGTCACAGACTAGAAAGGGAAATAATATCCAAGCATTTTATATCCCCATAAAATCCTCATAGTAGTAATGGTGAGAGGCTGCACATTTATCTCAATGAACCTGCCAGTGCACTAAATTTTTTTGGAACTCTGCTTTTGGAAAAAGTTCTAAACTTTTTTGTGTAATCGTACCCTTTGGCAGTCTGGTGAAGCCTATGGGCTCTTTCTCAACATAGTTTGTTGTTAAATGCATAAAATACATAGGATTATAAAGGAAACCAATTAAATTGAAGTAGTTATCACAATATTTAAAACAAGATTTGTGATAAAGTAATATGTGCTTCTCTATTAAGATCTACCAGGGGGCTATCAGTTTCAAAGTAGTGATGAACATAAACTGTATTTTGAGATCTCTGCAGCAACTGAAATATGGTATGAAAATATGATATTCACAAAGATGATACTGCTAAGTCAAATCACATTGATTGCTAATATGACGGTGGAGTGTTGTCTTCATTCATAATGAAAGGAAATGTTATTAATAGAGGTTAGTGAAAATAAAAATAAAACAATTTTTTTCTAATCGAAGTTTATGACCCTCCTCTCCTCAATACTCTACAATTACCTCCAAAGTTGAGAACTCTCACCTTAGACACACAACTTTATAACGACACCTCATTTCCAACCCCAAATATAGGTTCTTATTTTGCTCCAAATTTTAAGTTGCTTCCGAAATTAAATTTGCCCTGTGCTTACTCTCCACCATGGAAAAAAGGTAATATAGTAGCAATTCTGATAGCAATTTCAAAAGATGTCCAGAATAGACATTAATCATTGGAATGTCTTTCATTGTTAATAAGCACAGTATTTATTAAGTGGTTTAAGCTCTAGAATGGTTTTAATAAAATCATTTATGATCCTTAGTTGTGCATTCCAAACTGTAAAGGAAAAGGTAAAAAATCCTACTTAAAAATAAGCTAAAAACCAAGACAGTTGGTGCGGTCTATGGAAATGGTAGTATCCACCTCGGGAGAAACATGTTAACTAAAAAGGCCCGGATTTGTCTAGATGGGAGTCGTTAAGACTGTGGGACCTAAAGTATTCAGCACAATAAAGCAACAGGATATTTCAGTGTTTTCCCTGGCAGCCTGAGAGAGAAGAGGGTTGGGGTTCTGGGACCCAGGGGAAGACAGAAGACGGATCTTTAAAGAAAAATACAAATATGGGTAAGGGTCCCTAAGGCAGTGATGGCCTAATAAGCACACTGGTACTGTCTTCACTATCTTGTGGTCAAAGTTATGTCCTCTTCTGTGCTATAATCCTCTCCTCCACTAATCCACTCTGAGTAAAGAACCGTTATATACCATACCCTTGTTCATGGTGCCCAAGGGAAATGAAGAGGAGAGTGTTACAGGCAACTGGAAGATTAAGCATCCCAGCCCCCATTCTGACGTATCCTCAGAAATACTGAGGAGGATACTGGACTTCCTAAGATTATGTGGAATTGGGGCCTACAACTTTTTCTTTGTATATAGGAAAATAATACCTCAGAGGGCAAAGGGAAATGAGGACATTCCTAACTGGTTTCTGTTTTACCTTTTATGCTCCTCTAATCCATTTTCCATCCAGACTGATCTCCAAATTTAAAAGTCTCATCCCTCCCCTGCTTAATATACTTGAATGGCTTCTTATGTAAACTTTGCCGTGATCTAAAAGTTCCCGCTAGATCTGCACTGCCTTCCTCCCCCACGTTTCATCTGTTGAGCAGACCGAGGGCACCAGTTTCTGTGATTTCAGCTTGCCAAACTTTTCTTCACGGAAGTTTTGCTGTTCTTTTCTCCACTAGACGGCTGTTCCAGAAGTTCTTATGTTTGATTCCTTCTCATTCTTCATGCCTAAGCTTAAATATATCACAGGAAGCCCTTCCCTGATTATTTTAAATAGGGGCCTTGCCTATTGAAAGTTTCTATTACAGTATTATTTATAATTGCCCCTAATTGCCCGTAAAATGATGCAGTTATTTTATTTGTATTTTTATTATCTGTTTGCCCCATAAATATTACTCTCGTAAAGGCAGAGACTGCCTTATTCTCCTTTGGAGCTCAGTAAACAAATATTTGTTGAATAAATGAATGTTTGAAGTTAGTCTTTATGGAAGCATTATAACTTTGGTTATAAGTTTTACAATTTAATATTGTTTATAACTTTGAAGATAAGTGAATGTAAACCAGGAAAATTTACATTTGTACTTTGACATAATAAAAATCATGAATACTTATAAAACATTCACCATTGCCAAGCATTATATATACCTGATATTTTACAAAGCCTTCTCTTGTCACTTTCACAGCTACTCTAAGTGGTAGGTGCTGTTATTCTGATCTACTGGAGATTAAAATGAGATTCAGAGTTAATTTGTTTAGGGTCACACAGTAAATTAACTATCTTAACCATTAAAAATGTCATATGAGGCCAGGTGTGGTGGCTCATGCATATAATCCCACCACTCTGGGAGGCTGAGGCAGGTGAATCACTTGAGCCCAGGAGTTGGAGACCAGCCTGGGCAATATGGCAAAACTCTGTCTCTACAAAAAATTAGCTGGGCATGGTGGCATGTACCTGTAGTCTTAGGTACTAGCAAGGCTGAGTTGGGAGGCTTGCTTGAGCCTGGGAGGTTAAGGCTGCAGTGAACCATTAGCGAGCCACTGTACTACAGCCTGGGTGACAGAGCGAGAGACCCTGGTCTCAAAAAAAACAAAGTCATATGAAAAGTTACCACTAATTGAATTTGTCTAACTGGCATTGTCTAGTTTTTTCTGGGTTTTCTTTATTTTCCAACTCTGAGATATTCAGTCAAAGCTGTCATCTTCTGAATGATGCTTGGTTTGTCTCCTTCATACCCACAGCACTCAGTCAGAATATTGAGTATGTCTTCTGCACATTACTTCAGGGAAATGGCTTTCTTTCAGCCAATCTCCAGGAATCAAAAAAATTCAAAGGCAACAAATTAAAGATCATTTTATATATATTGCAAATGGTTAAAAAAACTTTAAAATATAAACAACTTTTATAAATAAGAAAAACTAGTAGAAAAATGGTCAGCCCACATGGTTCACAGTAAAAGGAATATAAATAGACAATTATGTGAAGAAATTTATAATTACTAGTAATCACAGATGCAAAAGAAAACAAATGAAATGCCATTTCCATCAAATTAGAAAATACTAAAAAATTATAATACCTAGTACTGATGATGGAATACAAATTGATAGAATGGTGGAATGTAATTTGGCAATATGTACTTAAAACAAAAATGGTCACAGTCTTTACATGCTAGTATCTTAAGGAATTATAGGGAAATAGAAGTGACTGAAGATAAATGTACAAGGTTGTTCATATATTAAAAGAAAATATAGTGAACAATCTAAATTCTTCAACAGGATAAACTGTTGTGGTACCATCAACAGCATGGACTCTGGAGCCAGACAGCCAGATCAATGTCCATCAGTGATAGTCACTAACTGTAGGACTTTGGGCAGGTTGCTCATCACGTGTGTGCCTTGCTGTTCTTATTTGCCAAATGGGTAATAATAGGACCCATCTCATAAACTTTTAGTGAAGATGAACATATGTGAAGCACTGTAACAGTGCTGAGAGCATTGTAAGCATTAAATAATCTATCATTTTATGATTAAAATCACTTAAAATTTTGATAGGAAAATTTTCACAGCATAATTTTAAGTGAAAATAGAAAATGTATATTTTCAGTATGATCAGTTTTCTAAATATGTGTATGACACAAGCACACATATGTAAGTTTAAAGAAAGCAGGAGGAAGGTGTTTTCCCTGTTTCCCAAAGTGGGAACTAAGTATCTGTTTTAAAAACAACTGTCAAGGATTTTAAACTAGTTCAACCATTCTGGAAAACAGTATGGTGATTCCTCAAGGATCTAGAACTAGAAGTACCATATGACCCAGCCATCCCTTACTGGGTATATACCCAAAGGATTATAAATCATGCTGCTATAAAGACACATGCACACGTATGTTTATTGCGGCACTATTCACAATAGCAAAGACTTGGAATCAACCCAAATGTCCATCAGTGACAGACTGGATTAAGAAAAGGTGGCACATATACACCATGGAATACTATGCAGCCATAAAAAAAGATGAGTTTGTGTCCTTTGTAGGGACATGGATGCAGCTGGAAACCGTCATTCTCAGCAAACTATCGCAAGAACAGAAAACCAAATACCACATGTTCTCACTCATAGGTGGGAACTGAACAATGAGATCACCTGGACTCGGGAAGGGGAACATCACACATCGGGGCCTATTATGGGGAGAGGGGAGTGGGGAGGGATTGCACTGGGAGTTATACCTGATGTAAATGATGAGTTGATGGGTGCAGCACACCAACATGGCACAAGTATACATATGTAACAAACCTGCATGTTATGCACATGTACCCTAGAACTTAAAGTATAATAATAATAAAAAATTAAAAAAAGTTAAAAATAAAAACAACTGTCAAAAGTAAATGAAATAGGTTGAGGAATTTGTTTTGAAAATTGTATAAAATTGCCAAGTTTTTAATAAACCAATAAATATAACATCAGTTCTTCCACTTTGTGGTATTTTATTACCATATGCAATTTATGTCCCTGACAAACATTTTAGTCTTACCACTCTTAAAAATATGTGCGTATGTATTTAGATAGTATATATAAAGGATGTACACACACACACACTCTCTCTCTCTCTCTCTCTCTCTCTCTCTCTCTCTCCAGGAAAAATGTACCAGAATGTTAATGAAGTATATCTCTGGGCAGCGGAATTAAGGGTTATGTTAATTTTTTCTTTATACTTTATTATCCAGATTTTCTATAATGAAGAGGAATACTGCTAAAATAATTTTTTTCTTGTTTTTTTGGGGGGCGTCTACTATAAACCGATTGATTCAGGCACTTACCCTGGTCCGTAGTTGCATATAAAATGTGCTCCATTGGAAAGAGCATCAAAGCCAGAAACTTTAGAGCAAAATTGAACTGCGCAGCCAACTTTGTAACTATCCGCCCAAACAACCTGAAAGGAAATAGGGATTTTTAACAGAGAGAAACCATAAGATAAACACTGGGTATGACTAGGTCTTCATAAACATGGTGATGGTGAGGTATATCCACTCTAGTTAGAGTGCTTAAAACCCAGGAAGGTTTAGATGCTCAGAAATCAGCTGGATAGACCGGTAGTTACTATTATTCGGGGGAGGGAGTGTATGAAATAAACGATAAGATAATTTTTGACTGTACAATGAAGGAATAAAACAGCGTAATGCAATAGAGAGTGACTGCTGGTGAGGTGGTGCTGATTTAACTTGGTTGTTCAGGGAAGACATCTCCGAAGAGGATGCATTTGAACTGAGACTTGGATGATGAGGATGCAGCACTCAGGACACACATTCGGGAAACTTAAACAATGGAGGAGGAGCATTCCAAGCAGATGGAACACCAGGGAGAAAGGCCCTGAGATGGAATTTGCTTGGCATTATAGAATGGCACGAAGAAAGCAAGTGAAGCCAAGATCTGATGAGTTGGGGAGAGTTGTAAGCAGTGAGGTCAAAGGCAGAGAAACCGATCGCAGAGATTCTTGTGAGTGCTATGTTCTTTTTCGTGTTTTAGATCACTTTGGTGGTTACGAAGTGAACAGACTGAGAAGAGCAAGGGAAACAGGAAGGAGGTAATTTTGGAAGCTGTTTCAATGGTACAAGAATGAAAAGATAGTGACTCACACATGGGTGATGCCAGTGGAGTTCCCGAGAATGAATCAGGTTCATGGCTCAGCTTAGAGGTAAAGCTAAAAGGATTTGCTTTTGTTTTGAGTGTAGGGTAAAAGGGGAAGAGAGAAAGTTTTGGTTTGAGGCCTGAGAAACATTTACTGAGATGGAGAAAACTAGGGAAGGAGGAGGGTAGGTGGGAGCATGAGCAGGGGTTTTGTTCAGAACTTGCTGATTTTGAGATGCCTAATAGACATCAAGTGAAGATTGACTTGGTGGCTGCAGTCCAGAGGACAGGGTAAGGCTAGAGATGTAAATCTGGAAAACATGGGGCAAGATTAGATCACACAGGCAAATATAATAGATCAAGTAAATGAGAGTCTGGGATAATGAAAGCAAACACAAAACCAGCCTGCAAAACAGACTGAAAAGGAGTGGTCAGTGATGTAGGAGGGAAACCAAGAACAGAGAGACCTGTGCTGTTACCTGGGATCCAGTACTCAAAAGAGCTCCATGCTTGGTTTAGGTCAGTGCTGTCACATATTTTAGCACCTTTAGTGGTGCTTTCCCCTTGCTTTCTGAACAAAAGATTCCACATTTTCATTTTGCAATGGGCTCCACAAATTAAATTATAAAGCCCATCTTGACCAAGAGTGTTTGGTGTCACAAAAGCCTAAAGAAGAAAGTATTTAAAGGTGGATACAGCCAGCAATTAAATGCACTCCTTTTTACAGCAGTACCAAATTATATTTTAAACTATTTTATACTCAAGTTTTTGAGCAATTTTTTCATAAGAACTGTGCTAAATACAGCAGACACAAAAATGAATGAGCTAGAACCAGTGGGTACATTCACAAAACTTAGAAAAAAAGCAGTCATGAAATTCATCAGGGGAGGGTTTGACCACTGTGAATAGGAAGTGAAAGATGCTAAGGGCTTATATGGCACGGTGCCTGTCTCTGAAGAAATGAGGTGGAGCTAGAGCTGGGATGAGCTGGTCTGGAGTCCTCCAGCAGAGGGCAGCATCCTGTGTGAACCTAGGGTGGGGCTGACCCATTGACAAAACTGAAAGCAAAGCCAGCGTGGCTACAGAAAACGAAGACTTTACTTTAAAAATGAATGAAATTCGCTCCCTGTGTCAGGTGTTGGAATTAGAGCAACTCCATCTTGGTGGTGGTGGTGTTTTTTTGTTTTTTGTTTTTTTTTTGAGACGGAGTTTTGCTCTTGTTGCCCACGCTGGAGTGCGATGGTGCGTCTCGGCCCACCACAACCTCCGCCTCCCAGGTCCAAGCGATTCTCCTGCCTCAGGCTCCCAAGTAGCTGGGATTACAGGCATGTGCCACCATGCCTGGCTAATTTTGCTTTTTTAGCAGAGATGGGTTTTCACCATGTTGGTCAGGCTGGTCTCAAACTCCTGACCTCAGGTGATCTGCCCGTCTCAGCCTCCCAAAATGCTGGGATTACAGGCGTGAGCCACCACGCCCGGCCCTAACAACTCTGTCTTGAATAAAGGCTGGGTAAAATGAGGCTGAGACCTACAGGGCTGCGTTCCCAGATGGTTAGGCATTCTAAGTCACAGGGGAGATAGGAAGTCAGCACAAGATACAGATCAAAGACCTTGCTGATAAAACAGGTTGCAGTAAGGAAGCCAGCTAAAACCTACCGAAACCAAGAGGGCGATGAGAGACCTCTGGTGTCCTCGCTGCTACACTCCCACCATGACAGTTTACAAATGCCTTGGCAACATCGGGAAGTTACCCTGTGGTCTAAAAAGGGAGGGCATGAATTATCTGCCCCTTGTTTAGCATAGTATCAAGAAATAACCATAAAAATGGGCAACCAGCAGCCCTCAGGGCTGCTCTGTCTATAGAGTAGCCATTCTTTTATTCCTTTACTTTTTTAATAAACTTGCCTTCACTTGACGGACTCACTCTGAATTTTCTTGCCTGAGATTCAAGAGCCCTCTCTTGCGGTTTGGATCCCGACCCCTTTCCCCTAAGGCCTGGAGGGAGAGTAGGAAGTAGGGCAAGAGGGGAGCTGAGGTTGGAGTCTCAACTTCTCCAAGATTTAAAGGTGTGGTAGAGGTAGGGACATGACTAGGGACATAGTGGGCAGAGTGTGGGCTGCCTTCTCCTTGGTTTGGCAACTGGAGAGGGTACCCTCCTTTGGCAAGGTAAAGTGTACTTCCCTACTCCATGATCTAAAAGGGGTGTTCCCTAGAAACATTTCTTTATCCCCAGGAACCCCCTGCAGGAAACTCCAGCCTGAACAGGCAATGAATCAGCTTAAGGCCTCTGTCTCACTGAGAAAGCCCAGCTTTATGAGGACTGTTAATCCTCAGGTTTGATCCTTAAACTTCTACTTTCTAATCAGTTTTGTTTTATTTTTCAAATTTCTTAATTTTATTCATATATCTCAAAGTGATTTTACCTAGAGTGCTTTGTTTAAAATCATCTTGGGCCCCTCTGAGACCTACTGAATGCCAGTCACTGGAGTTGCTTTTGGAGTCTGCATTTTAACAAGTTCCTGAGGTGATTCCTATGCATGCTGTGTTCAGTGTTGTCTTTATTCCTTTACTATCACCTTGGCTCATTTTATATTTTTATCATTTGGTCTTTGAGCACTTTCTTTTGTAGCATTGTTATATCAAAAGTATTCTTAATCTTTGGATCCCTTCCCCATTTTAATACTTTTTCCTCAAAGTGTGCGAATGTTAGTTACCATTCATTTTGTGTGTTTTAGTTGGCCTCTTTTTTTTAAGTGAGGTTTATTAGGGTATAATAAACATACAATAACATTTATGATTTTTAGGTGTACATTTCTATGAATTTTGACAAAAGAATAGTTGTGTAGCCACTACCACATGCAAGACATAGAATATTTTTATTGCCCCAGAAAGTTCCCTTGAGCCCCTTTGTGGTCAACCCCCACTCCCAGACCCCAGCAATCATTAATCTGTTTCTGTAGTTTTGCCTTTTCCAGAATGTTATACGAATGGAATCAGTCTAAATACAGCTTTTTGAATCTGGCTTCTTTCACTTAGTATAAGCATTTGCTGTATTCATTTGTAGTCACTGCTTTTTATTGCTGAGTAATATTTATTACATGGATGTAGCACAGTCTATCTATCTATCTATCTTTCCAAGTTGGTCTCTTTTTAAAAGCTTCATGGGCACTCTGGTTTTTGGTTAAACTTGTGGGCTTTGGAGCCACAAGGCTTGAGTTCATATTCAAGCTTTGCCACTTACAGTGTGACCTTGGTCTTAGGTTCCTTATCTATTAAACGAGGATAATAACAATACCAACTCCATAGGCCTATTTTGAAGTTTTTAATGAGCTTCTGGAACATAGCAAGCACTCAGCAAATGTTTTTGTATCATTCCCTTACCACTAAGTTTCTTATGCTTAAAAATTCTTAACACTTTTTTTTTTTAATCAGGCAGGTTTCTGTTGTATGTTTTCTTACTATAGTAAGCAAAAAAAAAAAAAAAAAAAAACCCATAATTATAAGAGCTACTCATTTTTGAGAACTTAGGTGTACCATTAAGCATTTTACATGTGACATCATGTTTAATCCTTATAACAACTCAATAAATAAGTGTTATTGCTCTTACTTTTGTAGGTAAAAGATTGGAACCTAATTCTGCCTGGCCATGAAATAATGTGAGGACAGTCTATGCCCTCAGCAAGATGCTTTTAGAGTGGTTTCTCTTTTAGCAAGCTCTTCAGAACCAGGAACCACTCTTTAAACCTTTCTTACAAAAGCACTACACCTGGGGAACCCAGAGGGGAGGAAGATGTCTCCTTTATAGGCCCACAATCCCTTTCCAGCATCTTTCCTTTTCAGTTCTTGATATGAGCTCTTCTGGTTCCTTATCAGGAGTATGGTAACACTGTAACATATATGAAACCTACTACAGAAATTATGAAACATGTCACATTTCCATGGTTCTATGAGAATATAAAAATAGATATCAAGAGGGTAGGAGAAGGCAAGAAGAGAAAAACTAAAATACGATCAGTAGTGCCATCTAGTGGGAAATCCTGGCACTATCAAACCCAAGCAATCTGCTACCCTGCCCAGATACTTAAACTATTTCTAAACTTTTTAAAGTTGAACTGTCAGCAACAGAATGTCGAATTTGAATCATCTTCCATTTTATACACCAACATTTTTCCTCAATGTTAGTCTATCTCCAGTGAAGATAAAGCTGAAGTGTTGAATGAACACATCAAGAAATATCATACATTTTGTGAGGAGATAATGGGTCTGAATCTATGTTCTTTATTCTGTACAACCTCCCATCATCAGCCAAAATCTGCAAATAGCTTGATTTTTGAAGAGAAGATGAGGATAAGTAGGAGGTTGTAATATCCACTTAAAGTAACTGTCCAGCATGAATTTAACACAGCAATTGAGTAGTTTTGAGTCCCCCAGGAAGATTTCTTGCCATGATGAAAACAGATAGTCTTTCACCTAACTATCGGATCCTTCTTCCATTATAATTGCTGGAAAACCAGTTCATGTAAGGGATCTACCCTTTGTTCAATGCCTACTAAATACTAGTATTTTATTAGATAACTTGCACATATTTTATTATTTAAGCCTTCCAACTTATCTAATATCTGAACCTCGACTCTTCCTCTTACTAGCTAAATGACATCAGGGGAACAACTTATTAACCTCTCTAAGTCTGTTTATTCACCTGTGGGTAATACCATTAACATCTCCTTAATAGATTTGTGGTAATAATTGAATGAGGTCTTCAATGTAGAGAGCTAAACACTATGCCCATTTAAAAAGCGGTTGCTGCTGCTCTATCTTCCCAGTCCAGGGGGTTCTTGGACATTCTCCCCATGATAAGTGTCCCTCTTCTGAAGTGGGGGTAGAATGTAGTGGTCTCTTAAAGAGGATCACTTATGTTAGGATCACTGAGCTTGGGTTTTAATATCTGTAAGTATGGGACTGGGTTTTAGAAAATGAATCTTCTCATGACCAAAATATTAGCCCTCCTTTTTTCCCTTAGATGTAAGGGGAAATTTCACAAGTAAGCTCAGTTAATTTTGGGAGGGTCATCTGTGAAATCTCGGGCATTTATGACATAAACTCAAGTTTTCTCTTCTTTTGATTTCCTGGAATGGTGAACACGGAGTGTCTTAACTTGTGTATTGAGGTGGTTTAGGAGTCTGTTGTCAATTTTACAGTCTTTTGACCTCTATGTATTTGGCATGCTGAGCTTCTTGCCATTGATCTAAAGTACCAGGCCCATTCATACACATATGTATACTTTCCACACCTTGCTGAGAATTCTCTTCCCTTTCCTTTTCATCTGAAAAACTCCCACTCAGTTTTCAAGTACCAATTCACATGTCTCCTGCTGTGTGAAGCTTTACACTTCCTTTTGGCTGGATAAGTTGCTGTCCTCCTTGCTCACATGGCACTTTGTCAGCTTCTCTAGATTGTACTAGCCAAACACTGTCATAATCCATTTACACATCAGTCTCTCCCAAAAGGTCAATTCCTGAGGGTCAGGGACCATTTCCAGCTGTATTTGTCCTCCTTCCCTGGCTCATTCCCTATTTCTCCTGACTTCCACTTCTCCAAGATTGTACCCCAATAAAATGTTAGCTCATAAACTATTGTCTCAGGGTCTGTTTTCCAAGAATCTGGACTAAGACATATCACTAGTGCCTGTTATAGGATAGAAGCTTAAACACTGACTAATAAATAAATGAAAGTAGGCACCCTCAAACTGACAATTATTTCTGAGTATTTAAATACCGCAATGCATAACAGTACCAAGTACCACTTGTAGGCAATCTAGATTTAGCTTTCTTCTCCCTTAGGTCTTGTAATCCAAGGAAACTTATTTCCTGGTTAAATTTGTTTGTAAACGTAAACCAAAATTAGTTTATGAGAGAAATTTAGGAGAAATTCATTTTACTCTTATAATACTAAATGTTTGTAACTGCACCAAAGTTGGTTCATCTGTAACAGCACGAATGAGATCACAGGCTTTGTAGGGCTGAGCTGGAGCGAGAGAGTTTTTCTAACAGCATGTTGCTCCTTAAAACCACCTAATATTTCAATGTAACTGCCTTGATAGAAACGTTTTTGCCTTCATACCTCATTTCAACTGATTTTTTGTGCCCCAAAACAGTCAATTATAGGTTAAGTACCGTAAGTTATTGGTTTGACAAGGATGGCCAGGAAGTGACACTAAATAAACAAAATGTGGCCAGGAGAGGAAGGCAGTGTCTGAAGACGATTACGACAGATGCTCCCTAGGGAGTTGTTTCCATCACGCTGCAAATGTGAAGTAGGGTTAGGGAGCCAGAATCAGCTCGAGTAAAAATTTAAAAAAGAAAAAAACAAAAAAAAACCCTCAATGGGTGGCTCTGAATGTGGCTATTGGGACTAATAATGTGGATTCTGGGGGCAGAATACCCTCAGAATGGTTCATATAAGTTTACACGTTGGCCTCTCTATTGGCCTGGGACTGACTTTTTCTCCCTCCTTGTGTAGCACCGTGTGTGGCACATAGTGCATGGCACACAGTAGGTTTTCAGTCGATGTTTGAGAGAATGAGAAGTTGTGGAAGCATCAGTTCTTACTGATGTTTCTGTCTGAGAGGCTTGTTTCTTCCAATTTTATAGTCCCAAAACAACTGCCTCAAATTTCACTTAAAACTTATGCCAGCTGGAACCTGAATATCCTTTCACTCATAAAGTTCTTTGATTTCTCACAAATGGAATAAAGTCCTATGGGAGAATCGCTGTTACAGGAATTGTTCAAAGCCCGTCCAGGTGGGTGGGCCTCATATATTACCTATTATGTGTTTAGTTCCCACAACTAAACTTTTCAAGCACTATTTTCTCTGTTATTGGAGTCTGTTCTATTTATTATTTTTAAAGTAAGTAACTCCCTTATATTTACAGGTATACTAGCATACTATATATTTTCTTAACCTCATAGTACAGTTTTCTCCTCACACTTGAAAAGACAGTTTCAAGAAAATATAGGGCAGATACTTACCTGAGTGTAGTGGCCACAGACTTTTTTGCATATCCGATTCTTGAAGTCATAGTCCTGGATTTCATCATACCAGTTTGTGATGGCGGAAGACACAGAAAAGAGGGACACAGACCCAGTCCAGATGTTTTCTCCCAGTGAAGTGAAGTTTGGGTGCAGCTTGTAGGGTGGCTTCAGCCGTGTATTATGTGAAAACTGGCAATTTTTGGCCCATGCTTTTGCAATTTGGGCTAGTGCTGGGTCCCAAGTCTGCAAAAATAAACATTAAACAATAGGGGGGTCAAATTTTAAATAATAGGGGGCTCATCTACAATGTAACTGGGGTAAGTACAGTGGGAATTTTAATGGAAAACAAGGTGAGATAAGGAGAGAAAATACCACTGCATATGAGTCCTCTATGAATATGGTCTTCAAGCACTGAGTAGGGTTGGTAGGAAATGTGATGATTTAGTTTCATGGAATTTAGAATCTAGGTGAGGAAAACTGACATTTCACTGAAGGCTAATTATAGGCAAAATAGTGTGTGCTGTGTTTCACAACATTATTCCATAACCGCAATAGCCCATATCCTAAGAAGTTCAGAAAGGTTAAAAACCAGCTTAAAGCCACAGATCTGAAATTCAATCCCAAGCCTTACTGAACCAAAATCCCATCCTTTTCCCAGATGCCATTCTGCCTTCCTGAGCAACTCAGTACTTTGTCAGCAACAAAAAAAGTAAATTTAGAGGCAAAAAAACAAAAACAAAGAAAATCACAAAAATTAACATGGAAGAAAATAACAAAAAGAGAAGTAAAATCCACTGAAAATCAGAAAACAGGAAATGTTCAAAAAGAGAAGTAAAATGGGCTGTGGCACTTGCTTACGACAACAGTTGAGCAGACAGAGCTAAACTGGATGTGTTTTGATCACAGATTGTGAATTTACTGCATACATTAATCACACTGAAAAAAAATCATTCAGGATTACGAAGGCATTAACACCAAAGTCAATACACATTAGCTGTTTCTGACTGAACTGACGCCACAATTAATGATATTTTCCTTACCATGTATAGCATATCACCGGCTGTTGGTTTCACCTCTGATCGGAACTTGTTATGGATTCGAACGCAGTCTTTGATGAAATCTTCATTTTCAATATCTGGCAAAATATTTGCTGTGTGTGAATAACTGGAGACAAAAGAAACCATCCAGGCTATTGTAGCAAGTGTGACACGCATGCTTTGTCTGGCATGGAGCCTTGGGAGGCTGCAGTGCAGTGCCGCCGCAGTTTCTGAGAGAGTGATTGCCTCCCTGAGTGCTCAGCCCGCAGCTTTGCAAAGCTAGCCGACTTCAGCTTTGAGAAAACAGAACAGAGCATGAGTTCATCACTAGTTTTAAGAAACGGGTTTCTCCATATATGGTGTGCAGCTCACTTTGTGTTCTTAACCCTACCCTGTCTTTTCAGTGGTTTTCAGTGACACAGCACCTATTACGACATAGATTTTTATGAGGCTGTGTCAGACTTCCTTTTGAATTGGGGGATATTTCCAAAGAAAATTCTGAAGTCTCCAGGAATAATAGTCTCCAATTTTTCATGGAGGTTGTGGTGATAAAATGAAAACATATCTCTTACTTCTATAAATGCCTTGCAAAATGCTTTCAGAAATCTTTTTCTTTTTAGAGTCATATCAACACATAGTGGTTGGAATATCTGGTTAACATCATAAACGTGACCTAGAATTCATTCACGATGGTAGAAACACGTAAGCGTGTGTGTGTGTGTGTGTGTGTGTGTGTATGTGCGTGAGAGAGAGAGGGAGGCAGGGAGGGATTGAGAGAGAGAATACTAGAAAGAATACAGGACTCAAGTTGAGAATTTAGTTTCTGTTTCTAACTAGCTGTAAGACCTTGGACAGGATACCAAACTCTCAAAACCTCAGTCACCTACTGAATGAGGCTATGGGACCTTTTCTGCTTCCTTAATTATAGAGGTTCGGCAAGATCAAATGAACTAGCTAATATTAAATTCATGCCTTGTATATTCACCTTAGTAATACAGAAAGAAAAACACAGTCACTGGCCCTAAGGAGCTCACAGTGGTAAGAGCTGTGAGATGGTGACGACAAGGATGGTTACAACAGGGGCTGTTGGAGATCTGGATATAGGAAAGCACAAGAAGATATGGACACACAAGAGAGCATACTTAACCCATTCTGGAAAGGGCAAAGCTGGCCTCCTACATACAACAGATGAGGCCTTTGCTGAGGCTAGAATCAGCTAGGTGTTGATCAAGTGAAAAAGGGCTGGAGAGGAGAAGGGAATTAGAGGGATAGGAACTATATATCCAGTTGTGAAGTTGAAGACATGGTGTTATGGCAAGAATGGAGCAAGAACCTCTCCATGTTATCTCCCTCTGTAAATATGGTCTGTAAATAAGTACTGAGTCTGACTGGTAGGAAACTTGATACCTGGTGTCATGGAATTCAGAATCCAAATGATGCTTTCATGCCACTTGAGGGAGAGAAGTTAAGAGTCAGATCAGGAAGGATTTCTCAATTCTGCTAATGATTTTTGATTTTATCACCAAAGTAATGGGAAGTTATTGGAGGATTTTAGCTGTAGGTGGGGTTTAGACCTGGTTTTAGAAAACACCTGTATTTTAGAAAATTAAGAGATATGGAAAATGGAATGAAGGGGGAAATATTTCTAATGCAAACAAAAAGTAAAGAAACATTTCAGGCACACCTGTAGCCCCAGCTACTCAGAAAGTTGAGGTGGGAGGATAGCTTGATCCCCACAATTTGAGGCTGTGAAGAGCTGTAGTCATGTCACTGCAATCCAGCGTGGGTGACAGAGCAAGAACCCCATCATTAAAAACAAACATACAGTCCAGGTGCGGTGGCTCACGCCTGTAATCCCAGCACTTTGGGAGGCCGAGGAGGGCGGATCACCTGAGGTCAGGAGTGCAAGACCAGCCTGACCAACATGGTCTCTACTAGAAATACCAAAATTAGCTGGGCATGGTGGCGCATGCCTGTAATCCCAGCTACTTGTGAGGCTGAGGCAGGAGAATTGCTTGAACCCAGGAGGCGGAGGGTGCAGTAAGCTGAGATTGCGTCACTGCACTCTAGCCTAGGCAACAAGAGTGAAACTCCATCTCAAAAAAGCCCAACCAACCAACCAAACAAAAACCATTACAGAACCATAAGGCAGAATTACTGTTGCCACAGACACACAAGTAACCTTAAAAATACTCATATATACATTCAAATTTTGTCCAGGCTGCCTGATTTCCACTACCATGTCTTTATGTTATAGCAATCTGAGATAAGCAGTGTCTTGTTCAGGTCTCATAGGCAACTTTTTGATCATTGTCATGACAATAAACAAAGAGACCTTTCTCCAGTTTGAAGTGGTAACCATGCCCAAGGCCTGCTTCTCATCTTCTGGGTCTCTGTGAGCTAGACTGAGTGTTGAAAACAACAACAAGGAAAATGAGACCCCACGAGCAAGCAAAATCAGTGGTGTTTTGTGGTTGCTTGCATAATCCCTGTTATATACATACAACTCCCAAGAATAAGCAATGTGATCTTGGTATTGAAATGATTTAATATTTTTTTCTGGAATTTCCTGAAAACAATCAGCAAAAGGAAAAGTCTGCCATCACAGAGATGATTTTTGTGTTATGGTGCAGACCAGGTTAGCTCCTTAGAGCTACAACTCTAAGACGTTTCATTTCATACTACATGTTTGCTCCAAAAGCCCATAGAAGTGGTTTGCCACAGAACAGGAACTTTCACCTGGCAGCAAATGTAAGCCTTCACTTCTTAGAAGGCTTTGAACTTTGCTATGACTTTTTCCACTTCTTAACCCGAGTCTTCACCATGATCTCTTTGATAATTATGCATGTGTGTTAAGAGAGAGAGAGATTGGTTTTTAGTGCTCATCACTGCATGGTAGCATTTTAAAATATTTTTAACTTTCTTTTTAATTCTTCTCTGTATCATTTAATTTTTTTACAGTGAGAATATGCTATCTTTCATAGTAATAAAATAAACTGCAGTTGTTTTGGAGAGTCATGGGATCTTTAAAATCATGCACAAATTCATACATATACATGTCTTGATAAACCCATACATAGATGAAATACTAAAGGAATATCCACAATTTCAGTATTGTGGGTAATACTGCATAATGGACTGTCTCTCTCTATCCCAGCAAGTTTTACTCAAGTGTCTTATAAAAAGCAACAGTTTGTGTAGCTAGAGATAATCATTTATATTATGTAGAAAAATCTCAACCTTGCTATACTGTTCTAAATATATCCATTTATACACATGATGTGCTTTTTTATTTCTTGGGGAGAAATGATACAGAATTTTCTATAATCTCACACTTTATGATTAGATTCCATAAACATTTAGGCTCCAAAACCTCTAGCCACCTATTCTATTGGGGCTATATGTTGGGTGTGAGGATGGACCAAAGTAAAGGATTCAGAAAGAGGGAAGGACTATGATATTTATTAAGCAAACATATCACTGTTATATTGTTGTGTGATGATACTTTAATTTGGTATAAACTAGTTTTAAATATGTGACAAGGTACAACTATAGTCCATATTCTAGAAGCAGTTAATTAGTGCTGAAGTACTCTCATCAGGAATCCACACTCCAAAGGTGATGCTAACACTTCAGATATGTTTATGAAAATTGATACCTGAGAGTTTGTTCATTACAACAGGGCATGTTAGAGAATCATTTTCACTGGCAAAATAAGTAATTTTCAGAGTGGCTTGTAGGGAGATTGAACACATCCTCCTGCTATTGCATGAATGAAGTATAAAGAAGCAGACGTCCTCAGATCTCTATTACTGCGGGTGTAGTGTTCAAGGGAACTGCCACCTCACAAGAGGTTCCTGTTTTCTGCCTTGACTCCAAGGCTGCTCGTCTTAACTTTAGAATGTCTGTTTAGTGAGCTTACCATTGGAGTGTCTAAGAGTAGAGAGCAGGAATGTTTTTGTAATTGTTTGCTAATGAATGTTAAGACATTTAGCAAAATTTTTCCAAGACTTACTTTCATAATAGCATACTATCAGGTATTGTGTTTGTAAGGGAGGGGAACATAGTCTTTGCATAATTCAGCTCTAACTGCAAGAGGCTTCAATATTTATCAAAAGAACCTGACATTTGAGGCCATGTTAGCTTAGGTCAGTTGGCAGCAGTGATGACAAGCACCAAGCCTTTTCAAATTCATTATCTCACTATGCTCTCTTAATAATCTTGTGACATATGTATGTGTGAGTGTATATGCATGCGTATACACATAATTATTCCTATTTACAGATGAAAATATTGAGACATAAAGAGAATAACTGGACCAGGGGAATGACACTAGTAAGATGTTAACATAAGGACTCACTGCAAATCTTGTCTGTAGTTAAGAGCACAAGTTCATTAGAGTGTCTGGGTTCAAATCAAATACCCTGTACTAGGTGTATGAATGGGCATTTTGTCTTTCTGTCCTTTAGTTTCCTTATCTGTAAAATAGGAATAATATCATCTCCTTCATTGGATTGATAAACAAATTTAAATAAGAAGTTATTTGTAAAAGCAGATTAGGCAGTAGCTGACACAGGGTAAGTACTATATATAACAGCTATTATTATTATTATTATTTTCTTTCCCTTTATTACTCTAGGTATGCACAAGTGCATTCCATATGGATATGGTTTGGCTGTGTCCCCACCCAAATCTCATCTTGAATTGTAGTTCCCATAATTTCCACATGTTGTGGGAGGGACCCTGTGGGAGAGAATTGAACCATGGGGGCGATTTCATACTTATTTACTACTTATTTAAACTTATTTACTACCATACTTTAGTCATGGTAGTAAATAAGTCTCATGAGATCTGATGGTTTTATTAGGGGTTTCCCTTTCGCTTGGCTCTCATTCTCTTGCCTGCCACTATGTAAGATGTGCCTTTCACTTTCTGCCATGATTGTGAGGCCTCCCCAGCCACGTGGGACTGTGAGTCCATTAAACCTTTTTTTTTTTTTTGAGATGGAGTCTCACTGTGTCACCAGGTTCGAGTGCAGTGGCATGATCTCAGCTCACTGCAACCTCCACATCTTGGGTTCAAGTGATTCTCCTGCCGCAGCCTCCTGAGTAGCTGGGACTATAGGCACCCACCACCATGACCAGCTAATTTTTTTTTGTATTTTTAGTAGAGACGAGGTTTCACCCTGTTGGTCAGGATGGTCTCCATCTCTTGAGCACATGATCCACCTGCCTCCGAAAGTGCTGGGATTACAGGCGTGAGCCACCGTGCCCAGCCCTTTTCTTTACAAATTACCCAGTCTCAGGTATGTCTTTATCAGCAGCATGAAAATGGACTAATACACATACATACAGTTGAGGCTATGTTTAACCTAGAACACTTTCATATTTATAGCATTACACTTTGATAAGAGAATAAAATCAAGTTAGGAAAAAATATATCTTGACACTGTATTATTGCTATAGATCAATAATGGATTTTTGATACAAATTACTCACACTGGTGTTAAATTTGTTTCTTGATGGGTTCTTTACCTTGTGACCTTTTATACACTGCATTTGGTATTCATTTGAATAGTCTAAATAAATAACTTATTTTTTTAATATTAGAAATAGATGTATTGAATGACTCATAATGATGTTTTTAAACAGTTTCAGATATTCAGGTGAAAAATGTTGGGCAAATGCCACTTCTTATTCAAAGGTAATTCTTATACAACGGCACTGGAACAGAACAATGCTCCTGCTAAATATGCTAATTTCATCTACAATAATGTACAAAACAGTAATATTGGCTTTTTTAGTTATTAGACTGCAACAATTTTATGTTGTGTTTTTGGACATTTTTAGCTTTATTATGTATTCCCTTTCTCTACTCAACAAAGGATCATTTTCAAAAATAATTGCCTTTTAAAAATATATGGCTTTGTAAAATTAATTTTTTACTTTGACGTCTTTTGCCTAGCTTGGGTGATTTTGGGTTATATGCAGTTCTCGGGACTAAGTTAATTATATTTGTATATTCAAGCATAACTATAGCTACACTGAATTCTTCTGGTTGCTAAGGATTCTGCTATGTGATATTTCCTTTCAATTTTTCAGACTTAAGAAATAATCTATTCTTTTGTACTCTTCCTACTTTCCTTTTCTCAATCCCTTTCGTTAGTGATCATATATATTATAACCAGATCTTTCTTCCCCAAATGGAGCCAACTGTGTCAGATTAGGACAGTAATACATACCTTATTGATTTTGCCTACAACTGCCTAACATAGGACCTCAGCGCCTTGTAAAATCACCCACAAAAGGTTGTCTGAGGGCTTCTTTTACATTAGCTGGTGAAGAAGTCCATTTCCACCAAGAGCATATGCTACTTTTCCAGACACTTGTCTTTTCTCTTGTGTGGCCACTGTTCCGTGGTTTTCTATTAGGGGTGCCTCAAGAAGTTAGTCCATAGGGTCAGCCCCAAATCAGTGCTCCATGCTCAGATGCCCTGTAGTTTTTACTTACATCTTCCCTGATTACGTATCTACAGAATTTGGATTAGAAGATAAATTCAAGTGATGGTATCCCTGCTGTTCAGAATCTTCCTTCTCTGTTAAGGGCTAAAGAATTTTCTATTGGGTCAATTTCAACACAACTTTCTTCCTAGGAGGCTGCTTCATTTACATGAAAATAGGACTTTGATTAGGCAAGCCCAGATATGCCCAGAATTGTACCCAACAGGAAATCCCTGCCCACTATCCTACTAGTTGCCAGCTATTATGCAAGGCGTTTTCCATATTTCTATCTCCAGCCTTGAACTAGCCTCATGTACTCAACAGCTACCTGTCACATCTGCCCCAAGATCTGCCTCATCTCAGTATATTGTCACCCAAATATCTTCCAACTTCTCAAGTCTAAATCTTGGGATTATTCCTGCATTGTCTTTCTCCCACTCCTCAAACGTAGGCAATTAGTAAATCCTAATATGTCTGTCTTTGAAATGTATCTAGAATTCGACTATTTCTCATCACTCCACCTTCTACCAACCTGGCTTTACTTCTTGCCTGGATTATTACAATGGCTTCTAAGTATTGTCCTTCCTTCCTTCCTTGCCCTTTACATATATGCTCCTCTGGCAGTCAGAATTATCCTCTTACAATACAAGTCAGCTATGTCACTCCTCTGCTCGGAGCTCTCTAAGACTTTGATCTGGAGATGAGCAACATGAAGAAACAGCCTCTGCATGAAGCTTCTATTTTTGACAGATAGTTGGCAACAGACATGTACAGCTTTTGGGGGCTGTAGTTTAAGAGGTAGTAGTTTTCTAGAAGAGCAGCGTAGCTGGAAGTTTTAGAAAAGTTCTGTTGCTGTCTTTTATTACTCAATAGCAGCGACAGTGATGGTTTTCTTTACAGCAGACTTGGGCATTGCCCTAGGAAGCTTAGCCTAGAGACTGTTCTCAGCCCCCTTAATCATTCTGTCAGCTACCTAATTTCTTTTAATAAATACCATTTCCACTTTAGTGGCTTCTTTGCTTTGCAACTAAGAATCCTGCCTTTTTGAGGATAAAGGAAACAAAAATTATCAATACATCTCAGAAGACTCCCTGTCAACATTTTCATGTGCCTCTATCAATCTTTTATACATATTCTCACATATATATTTAAAATATATAATATACATATAGAAATTTTGTTAATCAAGGGCATAATTTCATGCAATTTTGTATCTTGTTTTCTGTATTTATTATTTCATAAGCATGTTTTTGGTTATTACAATTTTTCATAAACATTTTAAAGACTATACAATGTTTTTGCAAATGAATGCATAATTTACATAACATATTGTTGAATTTCAGATCTGTTTCAATTATTCTTTATTATAATAATGCTGTGGATATTTTTTTTTTTTTTGAGTCAGAGTCTCGCTCTGTCTCCCAGGCTGGAGTGCAATGGCGCGATCTCGGCTCACTGCAAGCTTTGCCTCCCGGGTTCACATCATTCTCCTGCCTCAGCCTCCGAGTAGCTGGGACTACAGGCGCCCGCCACCGTGCCCAGCTAATTTTTTTGTGTGTTTTAGTAGAGACGAGGTTTCACCGTGTTAGCCAGGATGGTCTCGATCTCCTGACCTCGTGATCCACCCGTCTCAGCCTCCCAAAGTGCTGGGATTACAGGCATGAGCCACTGCGCCTGGCCTAGATATCTTTATATATTCTATATTTAGTAAGACTGATTCCTAGAATTAGAATTAGTGAATGGGATATGAGTGTTTTTAAAGATTTCAAATATAGAATATCCAATTACTCTCTTGGAACTTGTACTAATTTATACTTTCATCATCAGCATATGGGCATTGAGACCATATATTAAACATTGGAACTATATGTATACTTGTATCTGGTTGTACATATTAAAGAGAACCAGAGCCAGACACTAAAGTGGTAAAGATATATTTTATTTTTTAAAATTGCAAAAAGGAAAAAAAGACCTTAGTATAGAATTGGGCTCAATTCTGAGTACAATAAAGACATGGGGGATTTATAGCCAAGCAGCAGAGTCTGGATGGAAAAATCACTAACAAGAGACATCAAGGATGAGGGGATTCTTGTTAAACTGATCTAACGGGATTCTTGCTGTGGTCAGGCCAGGATGATCAGAAAAGAATGGGAAATATTTCCTCTAAATTGACTTAACAGGATTCTTGCTAAAACCAGGCTATGCAGGTCCGGGAATGATGAGGGCCAAGATCAAGCCCCAGTTGACAAGAGGGCTTAGAGGAGCCTGACCGAAGTCTGGTCAAAGAAGGCATGTTGTTAATTCATATATTTAAGTACTCCCTATTTTCTCTCCCTTTGCATGATAGATTTTACTTTATCACTTCCTTACTTTAGCTGCCCTTGAGGCAGTTTCTCCAAAGAGGAAGCTGCCATGGAACTTCTGCTTTTTTCTTTGACTGATGTGGTTTAAAAAGAGAGCAAGCCACCACACCAAATTTATAAGCACTGCTGGGACCTATGCTTCTCATACTTAAACAGAGAAGTCACTTTTAAAAATATGGATTTAAAGATAATATGAAGGTGAGAATTGAGTAATATGAATTTCTAAACTCTTAAACACTGTTACACTTGTCTTTAAATATTTTTTAAAACTTTCTTTAGCATAGATATACAGCAATGAGCCTTCATCTTCTGCCCTTTAGCTCCTGCCCAAGATTGGGGAAGCCTAATAGTTATATACTGGACTATTTCACTTACAGAGAGTAGCTATCTTCTGCCAGTTCACTGTGTCCCATGACCATCGACCTGATACTTTTCATGGCACACTATAGTCTGGCATGTTCTCAGTTCAAGTTTACTTCGTTATGATCCTGAAATGTATGTATTATATAGCTACGTGTTTGATGAGGAAGCTGAGAGTCAAAGTTAAGTAATTTGCTCAAGTTTACACTGTTAGTAAGTGAAAGAAGTGAATTAAACCCAGGCAGTCTCTCTTCTTTATAACAATGGCTCTCCTGGTGTGCATTTGAATGTCCACACTGTAACAACCAATTGGTGCTTTTAGTCAGCTCTCCGCAGTGTTTCTGGGACACAGTCAAAGTTTGAGAACCACTAAGTTGTGCCATGCTGCTTCTCTTTGCCCTTTTGACATCCTATCCCTGGTAAAGCACTTGGCTAAAGGCATTCATTCACTCTCATTCACCGTATCTTGGGATGTTGGGACCAAAAATTTCCCAGTTTTCCAATGCTGACATTGCTACACAGCCTTCCCTCAGTAACATTTGAGATGTCTGACATTCATTTATACCAATTTTGCTCGTACCATCTTCATCCTTAGACTTCCTCTATAACCCCTGAGGACGTGAGCCTTGGCCCATAGTCTTTATGTGCATTTGAATGTCTAACACTCTGCCCACAAAATTTTTTAACCAATTCTATTCCACCAATTTTAACAAGTCTTCCATACAGACATACCCTGGGCCTTACCAAGTAGAATTGCTCTATCCCCTAATTCCTGTCCTTTGGCCACAACAGTCTCCCTTCTACTTCTTAAGCTCTTCGCTGTCCCTGCTGCTTAATCTTTTCTCCATATTTATAGTGACTTTCATGCTTCTCATTATCTTATTCTCTCAGCCCAGCATCCCCAGTCCCAAGCTGTCTTTATATCTTTATCTAGCCTGGAAGCCAATAATCAAAAACCGCAAGAATGTTCACACAAAAATCTTCAGTACTCTTAGGATCTTCCTATGAGTTAACTTAGCCAATCCTTGATTTAAAAAATAGTTGTTTTAGTTTAAGTAAAACTACAGAAAATAGGAAAACTATGCTGTGGGCATCATCAGTTTGTTGTTGCTCAGCGATATTTTAAATCAGATCCTCTTATTTTGAGCAGTGGTTTATACAAACACTTTGCAATCCTCAGGCCACCTACCCACTCTGGAGACCCTGTCTCTTGTAGTTCAGATTTATTAAGCTTCTCATCAGACACAAAATGCCAGGTTCCTCAGTTACCCAGTGTTTTTGTTCCTTTTGACTGGAATGCCATTTGATTACTTATTTCTCTATCAAACCCCTGCTTCTCCTTCAAGGCCCAACTCATATATTACCTTTTCTATGTTGTATTTTCTGACTCCCGTAAGAATCACCTTTCCTCTTTGTTCCCTTATTTCCTTTTCACACATGTCTTTCTTTTCCACCAAATTGTGAGGCAGTGGTAGTCATCATTATATTACATTTCTACTGTCTTTCCCTCTGTATTAGTAGACTGGGTGGTTTAAACAACAGAATTTATTTCTGACTATTTTGGAGGCTGGGAAGTCCCATACAATCATCTGGGTGATGGCCAATTCAGTTCCTAATGGGGGCCCTCTTCCTGGCCTGTAGATGATCAACTTCTCGCTGTGTACTCACAAAGCAGAGAGACTGAGCTCTAGTCTCTTCCTCTTCTTATAAGGAAACTAATGCTGTATAGAGGCTCTACCCTCATGACCTCATCTGAACCTAATTTCCTCTCAAAGGCCTCACCTTAGGGATTCAGGTTTCAATGTAGGAATTTTTAGAAAGACACATACATTGAGTTCATAACACCCTCTAATACAGAATCCCTACCTCAAATCATATTAAGAAAAGTACTTGAATAAGATGTGCTCTAGAGATGAGCCACTTGTAAGAGCTCAATCCTTAAATCTGTGCTAACAGGGCTGGGTATGATGGCTCATTCTTGTAAACCTAGCACTTTGGGAGGCCAAGGTGAGAGAATCTCTTGAGCCCAGGAGTTCAAGACCAGCCTAGGCAATATAGTGAGAACCCATCTCCACAAAATAAAAAAAATTTTTTTTTTAATTAGCTGGGCATGATGGCATGTGTCTGTAGTCCCAGCGACTTGGAAGGCTGAGACGGGAGGATCACTTGAGCCCCAGAGGCAGAGATTGCAGTGAGCTGAGATCACACCACTGCACTCCAGCCTGGGTGACACAGCAAGACCTTGTCCCTAAATAAATAAATACATCTGAGATATCTCATGCTAGAGCTACTAGTCACATGAGATTACTGAGCACTTGAATGTGGCTAGTCTAAATTGAGATGTGCTCTACGTGCAAAATATACTTCAGATTTTAAAGACTTGGTATGAAACAAAGAATGTTAAATATCTCCTTAATAGTTTTTATGTTGATTATAAATTGAAATATTTTGGATACATTAAATAATAGAATTTACTTACTTCTTTTTACCTTTTTAATGTAGCTAAAAGAAAATGTGAAATAAAATGTGTGGCTTATGTTTCTATTATACAATGCTGTTTTAAATAAAAAGTACATAATGCTCAGTATAGATATAGTGATTAACACAAAAGTATAGGCTGAAAGAACTTAGGAATATTTCTAACTGGGAAGGTGGTGTATAAATTTATGTTAAGAATATTCTGTTTTTATAATTCTTCAAACTATCCGGTAAATTTAAGTTTCTTGTCTATATGAGATTATAACTAAAAAATAGGTGATACAGGAACAGAAAACCAAACATGGCATGTTCTCACTCATAAATGGGAGTTGAACAATGAGAACACATGGACACAGGGAGGGGAACATCACACACTGGGGCCTATCAGAGGGTGGGAGGCAAGGGGAGGGAGAGCATTAGGACAAATACCTAATGCATGCGGGGATTAAAACATAGAATTTGATGGGTTGATAAGTGCAGCAAACCACCATGGCACATGATTACCTATGTAACGAAACTGCATGTTCTGCACATGTATCCCACACTTATATAAAATGAAAAAAAGTAGGTGATAATGCCACTTTGCCTCATTATCAGGAGACTCTATAAAATTCTGTACTAATATATACTTTTATAATAATTAAAATATAGGCATCCTCATTTTCCAAGTATTCACATTCAAGTCACCACCTGTACAAGGTGGCATAGGGCACCAAAAGTAGTCATAACACACACACAAATTTACTAACAAACTTATACAATTACTTTCTATATAATTACAATGAATCCTTGTAGGAAGAGTCAACGTCTTTGTAGGTTTCTTATTAATTATACAGTGCTGTTAATGTCCAATAATATAAGGCAAATGTGATATAATAAATCAATTGCAAAATGACATCACAATTCTTGCAAGAGATTCAGGATTTTAGAAATTCGAAACCTGTTGACAAACAGCTGACTAGAATTAAACCAATTAACATTTGAAGGAGAGCAAACAAAATAATAACTCCAGTAGTCCTTAAAAAGAGAATAATTTAGGCCAGGTACGGTGGCTCATGCCTGTAATCCCACCACTTTGGGAGGCCGAGGTGGGTGGATCACGAGGTCAGGAGATTGAGACCATCCTGGCTAACACAGTCAAACCCTGTCTCTACTAAAAATACAAAAAATTAGCTAGGCATGGTGGTGCATGCCTGTAATCCCAGCTACTGGAGAGGCTGAGGCAGGAGAATCGCTGAACCCAGGAGGCGGAGGTCGCAGTAAGCCAAGATAGCACCTTTGCACTCCAGCCTGGCGACAGAGCGAGACTCCATCTCAGAAAAAAAAAAGAGAATTTAAATGTTAAATGATATTTTGAAAATCAAATGTGAAGTGAAAATGCTGTTCTGTGTTATCACATAATTTTGCTAAAAATAATGCTGACATCCCCAATCAACACTCATTTTTTCTCTAAAAATTAATCCGTAGTTGCAAATGTTAGTTAAGCATTTGTTAAATATGAGAGAGAAAGGAACTCAGTTTCTAAATTTTTATTTTATTTCTTGCAGAGATGTCTCACTGTTGTTCATGCTAGTCTTGAACTCCTAGGCTTCAGCAATCCTCCCACCTCAGCCTCCCAAAGTGTTGAGATTATGGGCATGAGCCACTGTGTCCAACCATTTTTATTAAAAACAATTTTTTAAAATAATTTCTCCCACATTGTATTTTGAATTTCTTGTCCCCATTTAAAGTATATTTGCTTTGTTAATCTTGCTAGCAGTCTATCAATCTTTTTATTCTTTCAAAGAGTCAACTTTTGGTTTCACTGATGCTTTGTATGGATTTTGGGGTCTCGATTTCATTACTTCTTTTCTTCTGCTAGTTTTGGGGTTAGTGCTTATTTTTCTAGTTTCTCTAGGTGCAATGTCAAATTGTTGATTTGAGATCTTTCTAGCTGTTTGACGTAGGCATTTAGTGTTATAAACTTTCCCCTTAATGTGTTTTTGCTGCATCCCAGAGATTGTGGTATATAGTGTCTCTGTTTTATTCAAAGAATTTGTTTATTTCTGCCTTAATTTTGTGGTTTACCCAAAAGTCATTTAGGAGCAAGTTAATTTTCATGTAATTGTGTAGTTTTGAGTGATCTTCTTGGTACTGAGTGATCTTGTTGGTATTGATCTCTATTTTTATTCTACTGTGATTTGAGAGTATGATTGGTATAATTTTGATTTTTTGGAATTTATTGAGACTTTTCTTTATGGCCAAGCATGTGGTCAATCTCAGAGTGTGTTCTGTGTGCAGATAAAAAGAATGTATGTTCTGTGGCAGATGGGGGAAAGATTCAGTAGGTATCTATTCAGTCCAATTGGTTAAATGTTGAATTTAAGTCCAGAATTTGTCAGTTCTCCACCTTCATGATTTGTCCAATGCTGTCAGTGGGATGTTATTGTGTAGCCATTAAAATCTTTTTTTTTAGGTCCAGAAGTACTTGTTTTATGATTCTGGGTGCTCCAATTAATTTTGGGTGTGAATATATTTAGGATAATTAAATCTTCTTGTCAAATTGAACCCTTTATCATTATGTAATGCCCTTCTCCTTTTTTACTGTTGTTGATTTAAAGTCTGTTTTAGCTCATATAAAAATAGCAACCCCTCCTCTGTTTTGTTTTCTGTTTGCATAATAAATCTTTCTCTATATCCCTTTGCTTTGAGCCTATGAGTGTTGTTCCATGTTAGATGGATCTCTTGAAGACACCAGTTGGATGAGTCTTGTTTTTTTCATCCAACTTGCCACTCTTTGCCCTTTATGCAGAACATTTAGAAGGTTTACATTCAAAGTTAATATTGATACGTAAGGCTTTGAAACTATTGTGAAGTTGTTAGCTGATTGCTTTGTGGTCTCTGTTGTGTAGTTGCTTTATAGGGTCTGAGGGCTGTGTACTTAAGTGACTTAAGTGTGTTTTTGTGGTAGCAGATATCATTCTTTTTGTTTTCATGTTTAGAACTCCCTTAAGGATCCCTTGTGGGGGAGGGGCAAAGATGACTGAATAGAAACAGCTCCAGTCTGCAGCTCCCAGTGAGACCAATGCAGAAGGTGGGTGGATTTCTGTATATCCAACTGAGGTAACCAGTTTATCTCACTGGGACTAGTTAGGCAGTGAGTGCAACCCACTGAGAGCAAGCAGAAGCAGGGTGGGGCATTGCTTCACTTGGGAAGTGCAAGGAGCCAGGGCCTTCCCTCCCCCAGCCAAGGGAAGCCATGAGGGACTGTGCTACCCAGCCTGGTAGTATCTTTTTCCCACGTTTTTTGCAATCTACAGATCAGGAGATTCCCTCGTATGCCTGTACCACCAGGGTCCTAGGTTTCAAGCACAAAACTGGGTGGCTGTTTTGGGCAGACACTGAGCTAGCTGCAGAAGTTATTTTTGCACCCTAATGGTGCCTGGGAACCCCAGCAAGACAGAACCATATGCTCCCCTGGAAATGGGGCTGAAGTCAGGAAGCCAAGTGGTCTTGCTCAGCAGGTCCCACTCCCAGAGTCCAGCAAGCTAAGAACAACTGGCTTGAAATTCTCACTGCCAGCACAGCAGTATGGAGTAGAATTGGGAGGATCGAACTTGGTGGGTCGAGGGGCATGCACCATTACCAAAGCTTTAGTAAGCAGTTTTCCCCTGACAGTGCGAAGGAGACTGGGAGGCGTGGACTGGGTGGAATTCACCACAGTGCAGCAAAGTGGCTGTGACCAGACTGCTTCTCTAGATTATTTCTCACTAGGCAGGGCATCTCTGAAGGAAAGGCAGCAGCCCCACTCACGGGCTTACCAATGAAACTCTCATCTCCCTGGGACAGAGCACCAGTGCAGAGGGGCGGCTGTGGGCGCAGCTTCAGTAGACTCAATCTTTCCTGCTGCTGGCTCTGAAGAGAGCAGTTGATTCTGACAAGGGAGATTCTTCCAGCATAGTGCACCAGTTCTGTTAAGGAACAGACTGCCTCCTCAAGCGAGTCTCTGACCCCTGTGCCTCCTGACTGGGAGAGACCTCCCAACAGGGGTTGATAGACGTTTCTTACAGGAGAGCTCTGGCTGGCATCAGGCTGGTACCCCACTGGGACAAAGCTTCCAGATGAAAGAACAGGCAGCAATCTTTGCTGTTCTGCAGCCTCCACTGGTCATACCCAGACGAACAGGGTCTGGAGTGGACCTCCAGCAAACTGCAGCAGACATGCAGAAGAGGGGCCTGACTGTTAGGAGAAAAGCTAACAAACAGAAAGCAATAACATCAACATCAATAAAAAAGACCCCACACAGAAACCCCATCCAAAGATCATCAGCCTCAAAGATCAAAGGTAGATAAATCCATGAAGATGAGGAAAAACCAGTAAAAAATGCTGAAAATTCCAAAAACCAGAATGCCTCTTCTTCTCTAAATGATCACAATTCCTCTCCAGCAAGGGCACAAAATTGGATGGAGAATGAGATTGATGAATTGAAAGAATTAGGTTTCAGAAGGCGGGTAATAACAAACTCCTCTGAGCTAAAGGAGCATGTTCTAACCCAATGCAAGGAAGCTAAGAACCTTGATAAAAGGTTACAGGAACTGCTAACTAGAATAATCAGTTTAGAGGGGAACATAAATGACCTGATGGAGCTGAAAAACACAGCATGAGAACTTCATGAAGCATACACAAGTATCAATAGCTGAATTGATCAAGCAGAAGAAAGGCTATTAGAAATTGAAGATCGCCTTACTGAAATAAGGCATGAAGGCAAGATTAGACAAAAAAGAATAAAAAGAAATGAACAAAGCCTGCAAGAAATGTGAGACTATGTGAAAAGATCAAACCTACAATTGATTGGTGTACTGGAAAGTGATGGGGAACGTGGAAGCAAGTTGGAAAATACACTTTAGGATATTATCCAGGAGAACTTCCCCAGCCTAGCAAGACAGACCAACACTCAAATTCAGGAAATACAGAGCACACCACTAAGATACTCCTCAGGAAGAGCAACCCCAAGACACATAATCGTCAGATTCTCCAAGGTTAAAATGAAGAGAAAAATGTTAAGGGCAGCCAGAGAGAAAGGTCAGGTCACCTACAAAGAGAATCCTATCAGACTGACAGTGGATTTCTCTGCAGAAACCTTACAAGCCAGAAGAGAGTGGGGCCAATATTCAACATTCTTAAAGAAAAGAATCTTCAACCCAGAATTTTCATATCCAGCCAAACTAAGCTTCATAAGTGAAGGAGAAATAAAATCCTTTCCAGAAAGGAAAATGCTGTGGGATTTTGTCACCACCAGGCCTGCCATACAAGAGCTACTGAAGAAAGCACTAAATATGGAAAGGAAAAACCAGTACCAGCCACTGCAAAAACACACCAAAATATAAAGGATCAATAACACTATGAAGAAACTGCATCAACTAATCAGCAAAATAACCAGCTGGCATCATAATGACAGGATTAAATTCACATAAAATAATATTAACCTTAAATGTAAATGGGATAAATGCCCCACTTAAAAGACACAGATTGGGAAATTGGATAAAGAGTCAAGATCCGTCAGTGTGCTGTATTCAGGAGACCTATCTCACATGCAAACACACACACACAGGCTCAAAATAAAGAGATGGAGGAATATTTACCAAGCAAATGAAAAACAGAAAAAAAGCAGGGTTGCAATCCTAGTCTCTGATAAAACAGACTTTAAACCAATGAAGACAAAAAAAAAAGACAAGGGCATTACATAATGGTAAAGGGATCAATGCAACAAGAAGAGCTAACTATCCTAAATATATATGCGCCCAACACAGGAGCACCCAGATTTATTAAACAAGTTCTTAGAGACCTACAAAAAGACTTAGACCCCCACACAATAATAGTGAGAGACTTTAACACCCTGTGCCAATATTAGACAGATCAACAAGACAGAAAATTAACAAAGATACCCAGAAGTTGAACTCAGTTCTGGAACAAGTGGACCTGATAGATATCTGCAGAACTCTCCACCCCAAAACAACAGAATATACATTCTTCTCAGCATCACATGGTACCTACTCTGAAATTGACCACATAATTGGAAGTAAAACACTCCTCAGCAAATGCAAAAGAATGTAAATCATAACAGTCTCTCAGACCACAGTGCAATCAAGTTAGAACTCAGGACTAATAAACTCACTAAAAATCGCACACCTGCATGGAAATTGAACAACCTGCTCCTGAATGACTACTTGGTAAATAATGAAATTAAGGCAGAACTAAAGAAGTTATTTGAAACCAACGAAAACAAAGACAACATACCAGAATCTCTGGGACACAGCTAAAGCAGTGTTAAGAGGGAAATTTATAGCACTAAATGTCCACATCAGAAAGCTGAAAAGATCTGAAATCAACACCCTCACATCACAATAGAAAGAACCAAAGAAGCAAGAGCAAACAAATTAAAAAACTAGCAGAAGACAAGAAATAACTAAGATCAGAGCAGAACTGAAGGAGATAAAGACATGAAAACCCATAAAAAATCAATAAATCCAGGAGTTGTTTTTTTGAAAAGATTAACAAAATAGACCACTAGCTAGACTAATGAAGGTAAGAGAGAAGAATCAGATAGACACAATAAAAAATGATAAAGGGAATATCACCACTGATCCCACAGAAATACAAACTACCATCAGAGTGCACTATAAAGACCTCAACACAAATAAACTAGAAAATCCAGAGGAAACTGATAAATTCCTGGACACATACAACCTCCCAAGACTAAACCAGGAAGAAGTCGAATTTCTGAATAGACTAATAAGTTCAAGTGCTGAAATTGAGGCAGTAATTAATAGCTTACTGATGGTTGCGGGGGGCAGGGGGGTGGTGTAGGGAAGCCCAGGATCAGACAGATTCACAGCTGAATTCTATGAGAGGTACAAAGCCTAGCTGGTAACATTCCTTTTGAAACTATTCCAAACAACAGAAAAAGAGGGAATCCTCCCTAACTCATTTTATGAGGCCAGCATCATCCTGATTCCAAAACCTGGCAGGGACACAACAAAAAAAGAAACTTTCAGACAAATATCCTTGATGAACATTGATGTGAAAATCCTCAATAAAATACTGGAAAATTGAACCCAGCAGCACATCAATAAGCTTATCCACCATGATCAAGTCAGCTTCATCCCTGGGATGCAAGGCTGGTTTAACATATACAAATCAATAAATGTAATCCATCCCATAAAGAGAACCAATGACAAAAACCACATGATTATCTCAATAGATGCAGAAAAGCCTTTGATAAAATTCAACACCCCTTCATGCTAAAAACTCTCAATAAATTAGGTATTGATGGAACATATCTCAAAATAGTAAGGGCTATTTACGACAAACCCAAAGCCAATATCATACTGAATGAGCAAAAACTGGAAGCATTCCCTTTGAAAACTGGTACAAGACAAGGATGCCCTCTCTCACCACTCCTATTCAACATAGTATTGGAAGTTCTGGCCAGGGCAGTCAGGTAAGATAAAGAAATAAAGCATATTCAAATAGGAAGAGAGGAAGTCAATTTGTCTCCATTTGCAGATGACATGATTGTATATTTAGAAAACCCCATTGTGTCAGCCCCAAAACTCCTTAAGCTTATAAGGCACTTCAGCTGTCTCAGGATACAAAATCAATATGCACAAATCACAAGCATTCCTATACACCAACAATAGACAAGCAGAGAGACAAATCATGAGTGATCTCCCATTCACAATTGCTACAAAGAGAATAAAACATGTAGGAATACAACTTACAAGGGATGAGAAGGACCTCTTCAAGGAGAACCACAAACAGCTGCTCAAGAAATTAAGGAAAGACATAAACAAATGGAAAACAATTCCATGCTCACGGATAGGAAGAATCAATATCGTGAAAATGGCCATATTGCCCAGAGTAATTTGTAGATTAAATGCTATTCTCATCAAGCTACAATTGACTTTCTTCGCAGAATTAGAAAAAACTACTTTAAATTTCATATGGAACCAAAACAGTGCCCATATAGCCAAGGCAATCCTAAGCAAAAAGAACAAAGCTGGAGGAATCATTCTACCTGACTTCAAACTATACTGCAGGGCTACAGTAACCAAAACAGCATGGTACTGGTACCAAAACAGACCAATGGAACCAATGGAACAGAAAAGAAACCTCAGAAATAACACCACACATCTACAACCATCTAGTCTTCAACAAACCTGACAGAAACAAGCAATGGGGAAAGGATTCCCTATTTAATAAACGGTGTTGGGAAAACTGGCTATCCATATGGAGAAAACAGAAACTGGACCCCTTCCTTACACTTTATACAAAAATTAGCCCAATATGGATTAAAAACTTAAATGTAAAACCCAAAAACTGTAAAAACCCTAGAAAAAAGCCAAGGCAATACCATTCAGGATATAGACATGGGCAAAGACCTCATGACTAAAACACCAAAAACAATGGCAACAAAAGCCAAAATTGACAAATGGGATCTAATTAAATTTAAGAGCTTCTGCACAGCAAAAGAAACTATCAGAGTGAACAGGCAACCTACAGAATGGGAGAAAATGTTTGCAATCTATCCATCTGACAAAGGTCTAACAAGAACTCAAATTTACAAGAAAAAAGCAACCCCATCAAAAAGTGGGCAAAGGATATGAACAGACACTTCTCAAAAGAAGATATTTATGTGGCAAACAAACATATAAAAAAAAGCTCATCATCACTGATCATTAGAGAAATGCAAATCAAAACCACAGTGAGATACCATTTCATGCCAGTTAGAATGGAGATCATTAAAAAGTCAGGAAATAGATGCTGGAGAGGGTGTGGAGAAATAGGAACACTTTTACACTATTGGTGGGAGTGTAAATTAGTTCAACTATTGTGGAAGACAGTGTAGTATTCCTCAAGGATCTAGTACCAGAAATACCATTTGGCCCAGCAATCCCATTACTGTGTATATACCCAAATGATCATAAATCATTTTGCTATAAAGACACATGCACACACAAGTTTATTGCAGCACCATTTACAATAGCAAAGACTTGGAACCAACCCAAATGCCCATCAATGATAGACTAAAATGTGGCACATATACACCATGGAACACTATGCAGCCATAAAAAGAAAGAGTTCATGTCCTTGGCAGGTACATGGATGAAGCTGGAAGCCATCTTCCTCAGCAAACTAACACACGAACAGAAAACCAAACACCGCATGCTCTCACTCATAAGTGGGAGTTGAACAATGAGAACACATGGACACAGGGAGGGGAACACCACACACTGGGGCCTGTCCTGGAGTGGAGGGCAAGGGGAGGGAGAGCATTAGGACAAATACCTAATGCATGTGGGGCTTAAAACCTAGATGACAGGTTGATAGGTACAGAAAACCACCATGGCACATGTATTGCTATGTAACAAGCCTGCATGTTCTGCACATGTATCCCAGAACTTAAAGTAAAAAAAAAAAAAAAAAAAAAAAAAGATCTCTTGTAAGGTTGGTTTAGTAACAAATTCCCCTTGTTGTTTGTTGAGAAAAGATTTTATTTCTCCTTCGTGTATGAAGCTTAGTTTGGTGGGATATGAAATTCTTGATTGGAATTTCTTTTAAGAATGCTGAAAATAGGCTCCCAAATCTCTTCTGGCTTGTAAGTCTGAGAAGTATGTTAGCTTGATGGGGTTTGCTTTGTAAATAATCTGATCTTTTTCTCTAGCTGCCTTTGAGATTTTTTTCTTCAGTATTGACCTTGGACAATATGGTGACATATACCTTGGTGAAGTTCATTTTGTATAGTATCTCACAGGTGTTCTCTGGATTTCTTGTATCTGGATGTCTGCCTCTCTAGCAAGATTAAGAAAGCTTTGTTGAATTATTCTCTTAGACATGTTTTCCAGTTTATTTAATTTTTCTCCTTTCTCAGGAATGCTAATAATTCATAGGTTTGGCAGCTTTACATAATCCCATATTTCTTGAAGACTTTATTCATTTTTAAAAATTCTTTTTTCTTTATTTCTGTCTGATTAGATTAGTTTGAAAGACTGGTCTTCAAGCTCTAAAATTCTTCTATCAGCTTGGTCTTGTCTATTGATAAAAGCTTCCATTTCACTTTGAAATTCCTTTAGTTTGTTTTTCAATTCTGGAACCTCTGATTTCTATATAAAGATGCTTATCTCTTCCTTCATTTCCTGGAATGCTTTCAAAGTTCTTCTGTGGTGATTTTTAACCTTGCCTTCAATCTTGTTGAACTTCCTTGCAATCTATGCTTTGAATTCTTTATCTGTAGTTTCTGAGTTTCCATTTTAATTAGAGACCACTGCAGGAGAGCTAGTGTGATGCTTTGGTGGTATCACTCCATTCAGATTTTTCTTGATGCCAGAATTCGTGCACTGGGTCCTTCACATCTAAAGATGCTGGCACTTCTGATTTTCATAATTCTTTTCATGTGGGTAGGATTTATTTTTCTTTCTTTCCCTATGATTTTTTTCCCCCTTTTCCTTCCCCTCCACCCTAGGGGGTGTGACTGTAGAGAATGTTGGATAGGGTGTTTTGGCTTTGCTTCTACAACCCTACGCACTTTTGTCAGTAGGTTTTATATTACACTTTGTGGTTCAAACTTCAAGCCAGTAGATAGCATGTATGGGTAGATTTAGTCATTCATGAGTTAAACTTGTTAGGCATCTAAATTTGTAAGGCATCTGAGTGTTTATATTATGGGGGGAATACATGATGTAAAAAGTCCAAGAGATAATGCAGGCCATATAGTGTGATAACATTGAATTAATATTTATATATTCAGCTAGCTATACATTTTTAGCTTAATTTCACACTTCTGAGAAACATTATTTTGAACTTGCTCAACTCAAAGGAAATGGTGGTTTCAACAGCAGTTTTGCTGTTTCCTTTGAACATTTTGATTGCCAATTTTTTTTCCTGTTTTCTTTTTGCAGTTTCTTTGCTAAAATAGCTTTTTAAAAAATGTCCTGTCATCAGTGGCTCCAATGACAGCTTTTTTTTTTTTTTACATACTGAGAAAATTATTCAATTTTTAAAATTATACATACATATATTCAAATAAAAATAAATTTTAAGAAAATAATGTTTTAAAAAGTTGTAATGCATTACCATTGCTATGAGTAAAATACAGTTGTTTATCTCTGACCCAGAGGTCTTGTATTTTCTTTCCTTGAAAGTGTTACTAACTTGTTAGCTTGCAATTAGGATAAAATCTTAGACCCTTTACAATTCTTAACATGAGGCTATTCAGAATTGTTCTTTATTGTCATGTTTGTTTTCGAAATTCATTCAAGAATTTGTCCATTTCATCTAAATTGCTGAATTTAGTAACAAAGTTATTCACCTTCTTATTCTTTAAATTTCTCTAGGACTTCTAGTGGTGTCCCTTGTTTTATTCCTGATATTGGTAATTTTTGTTTTTTTCTGTTTTTCTCTTGATCACTCTTACTAGGGGTTACTAATTTTATTAACCCAACGTAGGTAGACTCAGACAGGATTCCTTGGGACTGCCAGTTGCAAGGAGACTTAACAATTTAGGTAAAGGTCAGTGCTAGGAAAGCTGAACCAGAGAGAGAGAAAGGATTAAGAAACATTCAGCCAGATCAGAAACCAACCATGAAATTTACCAATAGGTAGTGTCTGAGGTCATTTGAAATCTAAAATTAAAGTCAGCAAAGACAATCACACATGGGAAAAAGAAAGTTGCTACTGATCGTCTTTTTTGTAAGGAAAACATCTATCACTGATGAAATCATAATTTACAACTTCATTAATAGGTGTGGAGATGAGTCATACTTTGATTTAAAACAAAACAAAGAAAAATAGGACAAAAATATATACTGCTTATTAAAAAGATGTTATCTGCTTCTGTTGCACTTCTAAGATATGCCAATATTTAATCACTAATAAACACGATTGACTTTCATAGGCTTGCATAAGCAGTATGATTTATTTTTGTTTCTTTCCCTATAATTTTTTTTCCCCTTTTCCTTCCTCTCCACCCTAGGGTGTGTGACTGTAGAGAATGTTGGTTAGGGTGTTTTGGCTTTGCTTCTACAGCCCTATGCACTTTTGTCAGCAGGTTTTATATTAGGCTTTGTGGTTTAAGCTACAAGCCGGTAGATAGCATTCATGGGTAAGAGCTGGCTGCAGCCAATGTAGCTGGGTATATACATGATCATTGTTTACCGGGAGAAACTCTGTTGCCTCAGGCAATAGGCTGATTGGCAGAGTACACAGTGGTCTGAGCTCCCTGCTTAGTGTCTGGAAGTGGGGAAAGATGGGTGGGGCCAGAATGGGAAGGTCTGCCTACAGTTTCCCCAATGGCAGACACAAGAACCAGTGTGAAAAGAAACAAGCTGTTTCAAGTTTCACTCTTTCGAAGTTGTTTTCCAAGGGAGAAACCAAACATGAGAGAATATATATTAGTTGCACAAAAACTCATCTACAATAACTTAATTACTATTGGGTATAATGTCTCAAAATAAAAAGAAGTCCAAAAGCAGACAGGAGCAACCCAGGGAGGGCTCAGTATCAATGTAATGTCAACAGTATTTCAAACTTTTTCTATACTCCTGCTTCATAATTCTCAGTCTCAGGTCATTGCACTCATACTTTTTATCTCATAGTCACAAGATAGCTGTTCTGCCTACAGCTTCACCTCTACACAGTAAGCATGAAGAAAATAGAGGGAAGGGCTGGTGCCTATATCAGAGTGGTGATACAATGGAGATAGCTAGTTTCTGCTTTGTGTGGGAGGCGAAAAAAATTAAGTTACTTTAAGGGAAGTTATTCAGAGAGAGAGATCAGCATCCCACCCAAGCCACCTATTATAGATTGAGCTGTATCTTTCCAAAAGATATGTTGAATTCCCAACCCCTTGTACTTCAAAATGATATTTGTAAATAGGGTCCTTGCAGGTGTAATCAAGTTAAGATGAGGTCATTAGGATGGACCCAAATCCAATATGACTAGTGTCCTTAGAAGAGAAATACAGACAGAGAGGAAAAAATGCCATGTAAAGACACAGAGACACACAGAAGGGAGACAATCATGAGAAGATAGAGGCAGAGATTGGAGTTATGCTGTCACAAACCAAGTAATTCCTGGGGCTAAAAGAAGCTGGAAGAGTCAAGGAAGTATCCTCTCTTAGAGGCTTTGGAGGGAGCATGGTCCAGTCAACACCTTGATTTCAGACTTCTAGCCTCCAGAAGTGAGGGAGAATAAATTTCTAATGTTAGCCACTCAGTTTGTAACCCTAGGAAACTAATACAGCATCTAATCCAGATTTTGCTGGTAATTCCTGAGTACCTTAACTTGAGAGGACAGCAATATAATAGAATCTGCTTAGAGAAATATTTTCTTTGGGATCTTGGGAGTGTAACAAAATAAGCATTACTATACCTCTGCAAACGAATCACAATAGAAATATTTGTAGTTTGCATCCAGGTATTGAGGTTTTAGTACAAGACAAAGTTTTAAATCATTACATTTATAAAAATACCACTCTTCTTTCTCTTATGTAAACAGTTCAATAGATTGTCATACTAAAGCTGTAATTATAATCTACTTTTTAAAGGAAGAATGATTATTTAATAAATGTTATCTGCTTGAGAAAATAGATTTTCTTTTTTTTTTTTTTTTGAGACGGAGTCTCGCTCTGTCGCCCAGGCTGGAGTGCAGTGGCCAGATCTCAGCTCACTGCAAGCTCCGCCTCCCGGGTTCCCGCCATTCTCCTGCCTCAGCCTCCCGAGTAGCTGGGACCACAGGCGCCGCCACCTCGCCCGGCTAATTTTTTGTGTTTTTAGTAGAGACGGGGTTTCGCCGTGTTAGCCAGGATGGTCTCGATCTCCTGACCTTGTGATCCGCCCGTCTCGGCCTCCCAAAGTGCTGGGATTACAGGCTTGAGCCACCGCGCCCGGCCGAGAAAATAGATTTTCATAGCCTTAATAATTAGGATAAATTTAACATTAAAGGTAGAGAGTAACATGTATGCAGATACCCCTGACACTGAATAATCTATTAATTTATAGCATTAAGCATTACATTACATAATCACATTAACAATTATAAAATCGTTAAGTTGGACTCAAATATATACATATTAGTACATTATTTATTTGTAATTCAGGATTGTATCATGAACAAGAGAGAAAAGAGTAAAGAGGATGTAGAAGGCGGTCTCAAGGAAGAAAGAAAATAGTGAAAGAAAAGCAGCAGCTGAGCAGCAGAGGAAAAATAGTATCTTACAGAGGAAAGCAATTAAGAAAAGAGACAATCCATACATTGAATGAATATGGGGCCAATTTCATGAATTAGAACATTGCATTGAAAAGTGTCAATTTTCACTAACTTATATTAACCTAAAAGGAAGAAGCTGAGGCAAAATTAATATAAGCAGAGCATTTGAGCCAAGGCTGAGGACTGCAACCTGGGAGCATAGATTCAATAGCCCTGAATACACACTCCAATTAGCAGCTGCTGCAAGTGGATTTTTAAAGGCAAAAAAAGGGGGCCACGGAGTGGGCTAATACCAAGTTATTTGTCAGGAATTTTCATTGGTTTACAGAAATAACATTGATTAGTGATTGGCTATACATTGTTAAGCCATGGGGTGTGGGTTATGGTGTCCAGTGTGGCATTATTAGTTTAATTTATAGGCAATAGCAAGTAGTTTCAATAGATGAATTGCTCAAAATGGGGAAGTAGGACATGATTGCTGTCTCATTTTAATGTCTCTCTGGGCCCAATAATTTGAAACGGTTAACATTCCTTAGATAAAAGTTCTTTTCTTTCCTCAAATATAAATTGAATATGATCCCAATTATAAAAATCCTAAGTAAAAATACTGATTGGAAGACTTCTGGTTTGTGATTCTGCATGTAGGGAGTTTGGACATCACAACTCCATCCTACCAAAAAGCTGAACACACTGAAAAATTAACAACTCTGGCCGGGAGCGGTGGCTCATGCCTGCAAACCCAGCACTTTAGGAGGCCGAGGCGGATGGATCTCCTGAGGTTGGGTGTTCCAGACCAGCCTGGCCAGTATGGCGAAACCCTGTCTCTACTAAAAATACAAAAATTAGCCAGGCATGATAGCAGGCACCTGTAATCCCAGCTACTCGGGAAGCTGAGGCAGGAGAATCGCCTGAACCCGGGAGGCGGAGGTTGCAGTGAGCTGAGATAATGCCATTGCACTCCAGCCTGGAAGACAGGGAGAGACTCATCTCAAAAAAAAAAAAAAAAAAAGAAAGAAAGAAAGAAAAGAAAAAAGAAAAATTATCAACTCCTTTTGGATACTTAAGTGAGGTGAGGACACAGGGCAAACTGTTGTCTCCAATATTAGAGAGACAGACAGGCAAATAAGGAGCGTCATGACTTACCAGAGCTGACTCATGAGCAGAGGCTGCTGCAGAAACCAGTGCCAGCGTAGGAAAACCTGAACTGTGATTGATGAGTTGCTGGAGATTCAATGTAGACAAGTCTGAGGGTTAAAAACTCCAAGGGAACCCCAAACTTCTGTGAATTTTACCTCTAGGAACTCGACGAGGTCCTCACAGAAACAAACAAACAAACAAACTACCTTGTGCTTCTGGCAGGGAGAAGGAGAAAGCAACCGTTTTGAAATACTCCAGAGTACTCTGTTCTTAACAAGGTCTGCTCTCAGCAGAAGCTATTTATCCAGAGCCTAACCTGCAGGTGTTTTATACAAGCCTAATTGACTTGGAGCAAAGGAAATACCCAACTCCACATTAGAGAAGGGAAATACTCAACTTCAGCCCACTCTAGCCATCTTGTCTCACCTAAGGAGAGAGGGGAAACTGAGGAGCACTTGCACACTTTACATTCCAGGGACACTGGCTCACTGAAAAACTGAGGCCTAATGTTTGGATTATAGGACACTTTGCCTCCCTTGACACCTTAGCACCACATTACTAAATAATAACTATTTACAGCATTTCCTTTTTACCTAGTACATCATGTATGTCTGTCAATAAAAAATTACAAGACATACTAAAAAGCAAACAAATAATAATTTGAAGAAAGAGAGCACTCATCAGAACCTGGCATGCCAGGGATATAGGAATTATAAGCTCAGGAATTTAAAACAGCAATAATTAATATGGTAAGTGCTCTAACAGGAAAAGTAGACAGCATGCAAGACAGATGGCAATGGATCCAGAGAGATGAAAATCCTAAGAAAGAATTAAAAAGATACTGGAGATTAAAAATGCCATAACAGAAATGAAGAATGCCTTTGATAGACTCTTTAGGAGACTGGACCCAGCTGAGGAAAGGGTCACTTGCCTTGATTTTTACAGATTTATCAACAGAAATTTCCAAAACGGAAAAGCAAAGAGAACAAAGATTGTAAAAAATAGGAAACAATATCCAAAAACTGTGGAACAACCACAAATGGTGCAAATATGTATAAGGGGGATACCAAAAAGAAAATAAAAAGAAGTAGAAAAAACACTTGAAACAATAATGACTGAGGATTTCCCCAAATTATTGTCAGATACCAGATCACAGATCCAGGAAACTCAGAGAACACCAAGGAGGATAAATGCCAAAACAAAACAAAAAGCAAAACCCTACACTGGCATATTATTTCAAACTATAGAAAATCATAGGTAAAGAAAAAACCCTGAAATAAGCCAGAGTTCAACAACACTTTGCCTATAGAGGAACAAAGAATTACATCTGATTTCTCCTCAGAAATCATGCAAGCAAGAAGAGAGTAGAGTGGAATATTGAAGGTCCTGGGAGGAAAAATGACAAACTAGAATTCTGTACCCTGTGAAATATTCCTTCAAAAGGGAAGGAGGAATAAAACCTTTCTCAAACAAAAGTTGGGAAAATTCGTTGCCAGTATACTTGCCTTGCAAGAAATGTTAAAAGAAATTCTTCAGAGAGAAGGACAATAATATAATTTAGGGCAGAAACTCAGATCTTCACAAAGAAAGGAAGATTATCAAAGAAGGAAAAAGTGAAGATAAAACAAAAACTTGTATGTTTCTTATTAATTGATCTAACAGATAACAGTTTGTTCAAATAATAATAGTAGCAATGTACTTGGTTATGTATGCTTATATACATGTCTTATGTGCATATACTATATATGCTTATATATAAGTGAAATGGATGACAATGATGATACAAGGGATAAGAAACAGAAATTAGGATTATTTTGTTATTATAAAGCACTCCCATTACCTGTGAAGTGGCAAACTATTTTAAAGTGGACTTGGATTAGTTGCAAATGTGTATTGCAAACTCTAGGGCAACCACTTAAAAAAGTAAAAAAAAAAAAAATTATATATCTATGACATATGCTAAGAAAGGAGAGAATATGGAATCAAAATTAACATGCTCAACACCATAAAAGGCAGAAAGAGTGAAAGACAAAAATAGGAGCAAATAACAAGAAAACAAATAGAAAACAATAACAAATATGGTAGATATTAGTCCAAACATATATCAATAATCACCTTGGATGTCAATGATCTAAATTTACCAATTAAAAGACTAACAATGTCATAGTGGATCAAAAAGCAAGACCCAACTATATGCTGTCTTTAAGAAGCCCACTTTAAATATAAAGACAGATATACTATGCTAACTCTAATCAAAAGAAAGCAGGAGTGTCTATCTTAATTTCAGACAAAGCAGACTTCAAAGCAAGTTAAATTATCATGGATAGTGAAGGCTATTATTTAATGATAAAGGGGTCAATTTTCCAGAAAGACAATTATCCATAATGTGACTGTACCTAACAACACAGCGTAAAATTATATAAAGCAAAAAGTGATAGAAATGAAAGGAGAAATAGATGAAACCGTTATTATAGTTGGAGATTTCAACACAACTCTGTCAGAAGTGAGTAAATCCAATAGGCAGAAAATAGTAAGCACATAGTTGAACTCAGTAACACCATCAATAAACTAGATATAATCAACATCTGTAGCCTACTTCATTCAACAACAGCAGAATACACATTCTTCTCATGCTTTCTTTTTTTTTCTTTTTTTCTTTTTTTTATTCTTTTTTTTTTATTATTATACTTTGAGTTCTAGGGTACATGTGTATAACGTGCAGGTTTGTTACATATGTATACTTGTGCCATGTTGGTGTGCTGCAACCATCAACTCGTCAGCACCCATCAACTCGTCAGCACCCATCAACTCGTCATTTACATCAGGTATAACTCCCAATGCAATCCCTCCCTCTCATGCTTTCATAGAACATGTATGAAGATATACTGCATTTTGGACCCTAAAATATACCTTAACATATTTAAAATAATAGAAATCATACAGTGTCTGAGTTCAGACTGCAGTGGGGTTAAACTAGAAACTAATAACAGAAAGGTAAGCAAAAAATCCCCAAATAAGCACACTTCTAAATAAACAATTCAACTTTAAGACTTACTATAATGCTATTGGCAAAAGATTAGACAAATTGATCAATGGTGTGACTAGCAAGCCCACAAATAGACCTGCATAAATATAGTGAACTAATCTCTGACCAAGAAGCAAAGGTAATAAAATGGAGCAACGAGAGTCTTTTCAATAAATGGTACTAGAACAACTGCACATCGTGCAAAAAAATTAATCTAGACACAGATCCTGCATCTTTCACAAAAATTTAAATGAAAATTGTTCATAGACCTAAATGGAAAAGGCAAAACTATAAAACTCCTAGGAGATAACACAGGAGATACTTTGATGACAAAACTATAAAAGATATTAAAAAGATCAGTGGTTGCCAGTGGTTGAAGAGGAATGGAGGGGTGAAGAGGCAAAGCCCAGAAGATTTTCAGGGCAGTGAAACTAATCTGTATGGTTGCAGAATGGCAGATACATGTCATTATACATTTGTCCAAACCTGTAGAATGTATAATGCTAAGAGTGAGCTCTAATATAAACCATGGACTTTGGGTGATTATGATGTGTCAATGCAGCTTCAGCAAATATGGCAGTCAGGAGGGACACGTTGGTAATGGGGGAGAGTATGCATGTGTAGGGGCAGGAGATATATGGGAAATCTCTGTACCTTTCTCTCATTTTTTCTGTGAACCTAAAACATCTATAAAAAATAGTTTTAAAAAAATATTAATTGGGCTGGGTGCGGAGGCTTATGCCTGTAATTCCTGCACTTTGGGAGGCCGAGGTGGGTGGATCACTTGAGGTCAGGAGTTCGAGACCAGCCTGGCCAACATGGTGAAACCCTGTTTCTACTAAAATTACAAAAATCAGCCGGCATGCTGGCACATGCCTGTAATCCCAGCTACTTGGGAGGCTGAGGCAGGAGAACTTCTTGAACCTGGGAGGCGGAGGTTGCAGTGAACTGCGATTGCGTCATTGTACTCCAAACTGGGCGAAGAAGCGAGATTCCGTCTCAATAATAATAATAATAATAATAATAGGATTTGTTTATAACATGACAAAAGTATCTTAGAGTTCATTCAAAAGCGAGACTAGCACAAAAACTTGAAAAAAGAAAATGAGTGATTTTTCTAAGCAGAATGGGAAAATATACTAATCGTAATAATTTTACTGGTAGAAGAATGAATAAATTGACTTCCTTTAGGAGCTCAGGCACTCATATTCGTTCTAGCTCTCTTATTCTACCTCTAGCAAGAATACTGATCTTGATTTATCATTTTTCGTTGTATTGAGTGGGCCATGTTGTTTGGGTACAGCACTCAAAGAAACTAAAAAGTCTTAATAAACACAGATGTGTTCTTTTCTCTATTTTCTTCCATGCCTGGAGGCAGCTCCTTCTGGAGTTTGTAACACTTCTCCTGTTACCCACATAGGATAGGCCTGTGATATATATCTGCTAAATTCCTTTGCTTCTGTTTTCTCTGGTGCTGGCAGGTATGAGTTTCATTTCTACTCAGTGGTAGGCTGTGAGAGCCAGGTTTAGGTAGTAGGGTGAGAGAATGCACAGGCCATAGCTGGACATGGCTTAAGCAAGCTCATTGTGGTTCTTTAGTGGGATTTGGGGATAAAGCTCTTGCTAACAGTAAACTATTACTTTGTCTTCCATAATTCTCATGTAGCCAGGGAGTGGGTGTTGAGGGGAGGGAGGAGATATGATATTTCTTGGTTAACAGCATCTTGGTATAATCCATTTCTTATGACAAACCTAACTAAATAGATAAATGGAATAAAATTAAAAGTCCAGAAAAAATGCAAGTGTTTATAATAATTTAATATATGGAACATTTTACCAAACTGTATTCTTTTGGAAAAAATAGATACGTGAGAAAGTCCTCAATGATAAAAAGCACAAAAACTTCTGCGTACTCCACACACAGTTTAACTGTACCTAATTCATACTTGGCATCTCAAAGGCTTTGAGAATTCCTGTAGTACATAGGAAAAATCAGTTTAACTTTGTTTAATTCAGCATTTTCCAGTGCTGAAATTTCAAATTCAAAATTATATTTGGCCACAATTGTGGGATTTTTTTGGGTCTGGTATGTGCCCAAACATATTTGAGTGATTAATTGGTTATTCACAAAGCAAGGTCAGGACTATTGTCTATTAACCTGGGAAAAATTACAGTGGCACACTGCTACAGTTAACTGTGGTTAAGTACAGTGTTACTGTGTCTGGAACGTTTTGCTATCCATCTGCTCTCTGTAGCCATGGTTTGGCTTTGATTATGGTGCCCTATTCTTCCATCTCCAAGTGCTAAAATGGGCACAGATTCCAGATTGGGCCAATCAGAGTATTTTTTGATCTTTCTCTGCATTCTTTGGGGATAGTGATTGATTCAGTAATTAGAACATGGTCTAAGATAAGTCAATTTGAGTCATTCCTAGGAATTTCGGGCTGAAGCTAGTAAGACACACCAAAGTCTCTCCTTTGTGAGATGTAAGAGATGGGCCTAGGGTACTGACAGCCATCTTTCCTGCTATAAGGAGAGATTCTAAACAGCATCATAGGCAAATATTAAGGCAAATGGCAAACTAGGGAGAGATATTGCAACCCATGTAACATAGCATGGTTAGCATCCCTAAATACATGTAGTCTTACATGTCAGTAATAAATTGACAAAAACACCAACTGAAAAACGGCCAAATAATTTGTATAGGCAAACAATAAAAGAACTTCAAAGGATTAAAAAGTGTCCTACCTCACTAGCATTAAAAATGTAAATTAAAATGTGCAGATGGCATTTGTAGTCTGTCAGATTGACAGAATAAAATTAATGATAGCACTCTCATTCATAGATGATAGGAGCTATTAACATTTCCAAAAGATTACTGTGGCAAAACAAATCAAATGCCTTCAATATTTTTATACCCCACCATCCCAGTTTTAACAATTTATCCGAAAGAAATAACTGGACAAGAGCCCAGATATGTGTTTATATGGCAGGGCTTAATCTCAAAGTGTTAATCTAATTATTTCTCCCCTTTCTCTTTCATGTCTACTCCAAGAGGTACTTTTGTGCCCCAAACTCATACTGAAGACTCAAAGAAATCACAAATCTAGCTGTTAGATGCGAGCAGGACTGGTCCCTAGGTACTTTTACCTTTGTGGGTCTTTTCTGTCATAAAAAATATGAAAAATTATATTTTATAATTGTGTTAGTATAAACACAAATACAACCCAGGCTGGATTCATCGTTAAGTTCATTATTATTCCATTCATTTTGTTCTTATTTTAAAGAAACAAAAATTAGAACATTGTTGTGGGTCCCTCAAAGTATCATTGGTCCTAGGCCCTTGCCTACTATACCTACCAGACAAATGAGCCCTGGATATAAGCCCTGGGCTTTGGGAGAGAGCAGCCAGAGTGGCAACCAAAAACAAAAGGAGATGGAGTCAGGGTTCTCCACAAAGACAGAACCAATAGGATATACACACAGAGAGATGCGTGAGAGGGGATTTATTAGGGGAACTGGCTCATGCAATTATGGAGGCTGACAAGTCCCCAGATAGACCATCTGCAAGATTGAGACCCAGGGAAGCCCATGGTATAACTCTCAGTCTGAGGTCAAAGGCTAGAGAAATCTGGGGAGCTGCTCCAGGAGCTGGAGAACATGGAATTCTGATTTCCAAGGGCAGGAGTAGAAGGATATCTCAGCTCCAGGAGACACACACACACACACACACACACACGCACACACAATTTACCTTTCTTCTGCCGTGAGGGGGGATCTTCTCCACTCAGTACCCCAACTCACACCCCAGTTTCCCCTGGAAACACCCTCACAGACACACCCAGAAACAACGCTTTACCAGCTCCCTTAATACAGTCAAGTTGATACATAAAATTAACCATGACTTGGAGGAAGGTCTGGAGCATAGTGGAAGGGCCTCAGAGAACCCGCTTTCTCTGTGTTTTTCTCATCCTATCAACTGGTAACTTATAGAAAACTTACAAATTAACAGTGCTGGACTTTGTTATCTTGTCTTTATGAAACTTAGGTGGAGACGGTGGCATAGAAAGAGAACAACCTCGCACATGTCCATTGAGTTAGAACTGAATAGAAGTAGTGGAGAATCTCCTTTTGAGCAGGAAGGTTGACAACCACACTGTTTATGTAGTGTGGCAGAAAGAATATGAACTTCCAATAAAACGAAGCAAATTATTTATAGAGCACTCATATAGTAGAAAGTTTTTGCAATCATTAAAAAAGGATTTATCTTGTTTATATGAAACAAGGACACATAATATAATGAGACAGGTCACAACTGAAGTGTTATGTTGGTAAACCTATTCACACCAGTGGGAAGACAAAATAGGCCTGAGAACAATTCCTCTGGGGTATATCCCACTCTGGAGGTCATTAGTGACTTGTCATGTCACCGTTTTTGCCAAAGTGAGTTCAGATTTATGCTCCCTTAAGTTGTGATCCCAGTGTCTTTAGCTATTCTCTAACGATGGACATTCGATTATGTAATGCCTAGTATTAGTAACGGTTCTTTTATTTAGCTAAAGGGATTAGTTGTCTGTAATGGACTCAAACATTTATAAGTTTAGCTTGTCCATATTCACAAAGCTTCTGAATCTTCTCATTCTTGGTCAGGATCCAGAAACAGAAACACTTCATGGGCTCTCATTTCATTGCTTTTTCTTTGTTATATCTCTGATTGGTAAAAATCAGTTATCTTTTTAATTCTGGTTCATGGTTTCCAAATCAATATTCATTGCACTATGTTATGATAAGACTATATTTTTCCTATAGGATTTAGAGGCCACATGCAAAAGCAATGTCATTTTGCTTATGCACAAAATACAGTCATTAATGTAGAATGAGCCACTTTTTAGATCCTTTCTATTGTATTTAGGAACTTGGTGTATATTTCCATATCTCAAAATAATAGATTCTGAAACATGGCAACTGTTTTGCATTATGGCTGGCTGTTCTGTCAAGTAAATTTTCCTTTGGGTTCTTAGGGAGAAATAATACTGATTAAATAGCCTACTCTTCCCACTTCTATTTCCAAATTGCAACCATCTCATTAAGAATTGGCCACATCCACAATGCTCATTCCATTATTGCCCATACACTGTATGAGCATACAGGATAGCCTTTTGTCCAAGTCCATGGTAACAGACTCAAAATGGCTGGATCACTGCTAGTACCTTCTCTCCAGATCCTTTCTTAAGGAGTACAGACATATGAAGAATGCTAAGAGCACATTCTGTTGTTCTCTACTGTTCTTTAAAGTGCTGAAATAAGGTTGCCTGATTCTCCTACCACTTATCTTTTTCTCTATTTGCATTTTTCCTTATATATGTTTGCCCTATCAGAGGAGACAGCCTGGAATAATACTCCAAATGATGAGAAGCAAATATGGCATGACCAAGCTGTCTCCTCTGTTTATTCCAAACCTACATTCAAAGCATTTACTAAGTATGTCATCTGTGAAGATTTCCTTCTGTTGGCATCTGCCTTAGGTTTAAGACACAATTTATTGATGAAATTGTAGCAGTAACATTTGTATAGCAAGTCACAGATTATAAGAATTTAATGTTTCTAACTAGGAGACATATAACAATCTCTGCTTTTAAAATAATAAGGACAGGAGTAGAAATTGTTTTAAATATTACTTGGCTAATCATGATATAAGTTACACTTTTTACCTCTACCACCTCATTGCCAAGCCTATCACCAGTTGAATTACTGGTGATCCAACTATATTGCCCTTCAATATGAATTTTGTGGCACATACTTTTAATATAGAATATTACTCCTTAATGCTCTGCCACCCCAAATATTATCTAGTAATTGCTTAAATTGCTCATTTTAATATTCATTTATTCTACTACTTTGTGGTAAGTATGAATTATTGAGAAAAGCACTTCACATTAATTTCCTGGTCCTTCCTCTCCTATTCTGTTTGTAATATAAAATTTTATTCCCTGATTTGTTGATATCTAAGTCTAGGTCTGTTTTTGTGGACACTCTGGTGTTCTGGCCTTTTGTGTCCTTGTTAAGGCTTCAGTATTAAAGTCAAAACTAGAAAAAAATATCAATATGAGAGAAAATCTAGTTAAAACTTGTTGGTCTTATGGTTGATGGGCCATTTAATTTTTTGATCTGTTTATTGACTAATACATAAATATCTTTGGCTATTTACAAGCTGGACAATTCCAAGAAACAAGAGCAATTCCTGGAAATGGGTCCATTGATACTTAGCTTACTGCCCTATACACAATCATTTCAGGCACTTAACATTGCCAAAGCTTTCATAAATAAATGTATCTTGTAGTCTCAGTCACTCTCACTTTCTACCTCTGAATGTGACTGAAGGGCATTGATATGACCACTATTTACTTTTAAATTAAAGACTCTTGGCTTTTTTTAAATCCAGCATCCTAATGATTGGTATTTTTATGTCTGATTCACTGTGCCTCACTTGCTAAAACAAATGGTTAGAACATTAGTCATTGACTGAGTTATTATATAAATAGATATCTATAATAGTATATATCAATGTATGTATCTATCTCATCCATTTATCTCAATGGGAGTTTATGCCAGCCACACTGGATATAATTGTCAATTTTGCTGATATACTTCATTTTTTAACTAGAAATTTTCTGTTAGTTGGCATTCTTTCAAATACAAATCTCTATTAATCAAGCATTGTCATCTATAAGTCAAGTTCTATGGTTTTTTTTTTTTTTTCCTTTTATGAATTAAGAGTCTCATACAGTGGGGCACAAGCTTTCAATGTTAGAGGTAAGTCATTTCATGGGGACAGTCTTGTCTGTAGTGAGGTGACTTCCATTGTTCATAAATCCCATGGTTTCCTTCCATGCTACTCACTCCTGCAGGTTTATGAATATATTATCTGCATTTAATCAGTTCAGTTTGCTGAGCTGCCTGTTTCTTATTTAAATGCTTTTCATACAATGTTCAAGTTCTTATTAGAATCTTTGATCTTAAAATTATGGAAGCCACCCATTAGTAGGTATAGTCTCAACCAGTACCCACTAGGATGCTTGTAGTTATATTTAAAAGACAAAGTGGTTAGTAACTGAATCAAGGATCATTAGATCTAAAAGCCCAATGTCCTTCCCTATAGCACTCCACCAGCCTTCTGCCAGAAGTACGGTTTCCTATTGTACCCCATGGGACCATTCTATTAAAATGGTTCCATGTCTTTCAGCTTTGACTACTCCAAGGTTCCCACTTAAAGAACCCTTCCTTACTTAACTCTCAGTGGCACCAGCTGAGTTTCCTACTCATGCATAACATTTGTACTAACAACAGGGTCAGGAGTTCCTCATAACAATTTGTCAGATTTGCCAGTCCAACACTTTTCACTCTTTCACCACTGCATTTCTGTGTCCTTTTAATATTTAGATATGCTTCTTGCCCTGTGATTTGGGTTATATTGTGCATTGAGCTCAGTACCTAAGAGTTCAGGAAAGCACAGTTACTTCTCCGCAGGCCATTACACCGTGACCTAACCATATAGCTTCAGATCTTCCTGACCTGCTTGTCAATTGGATTTTTCATCTCATCCTCCAGGAATTATTTTTCTTATGGAGGAGAGTTTAATTTCAGACTCTTCAGTCAGAATCCTTCTTCTTAAAAACAAAACCCCACAGTTATTTCCCCCTCAACTTCTCCTTGAAACCTTAAAAGCTATAAGATAGGCTGTACAAATGCTTTGTGAATGGGGCCTGCCCCTCCACACCTGTGGGTATTTGTCGTCAGGTGGGACGAGAGACTGAGAAAAGAAATAAGACACAGAGATAAAGTATAGAGAAAGAACAGTGGGCCCAGGGGACCGGTGCTCAGCATACAGAGGACCTGCACCGGCACCAGTCTCTGAGTTCCCTCGGTATTGATTACTATTTTGACTATTTTAGCAAGAGGAATGTAGCAGGAGAGCAGGGTGATAGTGGGGAGAAGGTCAGTAAGAAAACATGTGAGCAAAGGAATCTGTGTCACAAATAAGTTCAAGGGAAGGTACTACGCCTGGATGTACACGTAGGCCAGATTTATGCTTCTCTCCACCCAGACATCTCAGTGGAATAAAGAATAACAGAGCAGCATTGCTGCCAACATGTCTTGCCTCCCACCACAGGGCAGTTTTTCTCCTATCTCAGAATAGAACAAATGTACAATCGGGTTTTATATCGAGACATTCCGTTCCCAGGGGCAGCCAGGAGACAGAGGCCTTCCTCTTTTCCTAATCGTCCTCAGTACAGACCCTTCATAGATGTTGGGCTGGGGGATGGTCAGGTCTTTTGCATCCCATGAGGCCATATCTCAGGCTATCACATGGGGAGAAACCTTGGACAATACCTGACTTTTCAGGGCAGAGGTCCCTGCAGCTTTCCGCAGTGTTTGTGTCCCTGGTTTATTGATAATGGAGAATGGCGATGACTTTTACCAAGCATACTGCCTGTAAACATTTTGTTAACAAGGCACATCCTGTACAGCCCTAGATCCCTTAAACTTTGATTCCATACAACACATGTTTTTGTGAACTCAAAGATGGGGCAAAGTTACAGATTAACAGCATCTCAGGGCAAAGCAGCTATTCAGGGAACAGGTCAAAATGGAGTTTCTTATATCTTCCTTTCCTACATAGACACAGTAACAATCTGATCTCTCTTTTCCCTATAGCTTAGATCTATGTGAAGTGTTGCTCTCAGTTACTCAGGTGAATCTGCTTTACCCCTGTGTCAATATGGAGGCACATCCCTGAGATTTTCCTTCAAGAGAGCATGTCAAAAGGAGTGCAGTGAGCTGAGAGTCTCCAGCTGCAGCACCTTCAAAATCTGCCACAGCATTTCAGCCAAGGCCACACTTTTCCTGGCCAGCCCCACTCAATGACTAAGCATGACACTGTACTAAGACATTTTTGCCCAACACGTACTTCTCCCAACACAAAAGATCTCCATTGAGCATTTTTGTGCCACAACTTTCCCTTGTGTGGGCTCAGATTTTCTCAGAGTTGCAATCAGAGCCTCTCCCTACTACATCTTTATCCTTCCCCCCTACCCCAGTCCCCTTCATAAGTATCAGATATACATTGTGGTATAAAGCATTTTCTGTCTACTCCTGTTTCCTCTGCCATTTATTGTGTGTGTGTGTGTGTGTGTGTGTGTGACAAAAAAACTTTTTTCATGGGCACTGTAATTTAAATTTTATGTAATTTTCATGTGCCATAAAATATGCTTTTTACAAAATGTTTTTAAGAAACTTCTACACACACACACACACACACACACACACACACATATAGATATATATATATATTTTTTTTTTTTTTGAGACAGAGACTTGTCTGTCACCCAGACTGGAGTGCAGTGGTGCAATCTCTGCTCACTGCAAGCTCTGCCTCCCGGTTCATGCCATTCTTCTGCCTCAGCCTCCTGAGTAGCTGGGACTACAGGCGGCCGCCACCAGGCCCAGCTAATTATTTTTTGTATTTTTAGTAGAGATGGGGTTTCACCATGTTGGCCAGGATGGTCTCAATCTCCTGACTTCGTGATCTGCCCACCTTGGCCTCCCAAAGGGAAACGTCTATATTTTAGGACACATTTAGATTTGCAGAAAATCTTATAGTATGGAGTTCCCATGTAACTCATACCCACTTTCCCCTATTGTTAACATCTTACATTGAACATTTTTCATGATTAATGAACAAATGTTGACACATTATCATTAAGCTAAAGTCCATACTTTATTTATTTTTTGCTTTTACTTAATACCCTTTTATTTTTCCTTCCAAAATCCCATTCAGGATATATTACACTGAGTAGACATACTTCTAATCTTAGTCTCCTTGTGTTTGTGATGGTTTCTCAGACTTTCCTTGTTTTTGATGACTTTGACAGTTTTAAAGAGTACTAGTCAGTATTTTAGAGAACGTTCCTCAGTTGAGATTCATCTGATGCTTTTCTCACAGTTAGGCTGGGATTATGTATTCTTGGGAAGAAGACCATGGAGGAAAAGTGCTATTCTCATCATATCAAAAATACGTACATGACTTGATGTTGACTTGGATCACCTGGCTGAGGTAGTGTTTGTCAGTTTTCTCTACTGTAAAGTTACTCTTTTTCTTTTTCCTTCCCATATTATACTAATGCCTTAGCTTTTACATGCATCAACAAATAAATCTCTTGCACTTCTCATGGCTGGTTTCAGTAGTGGAGCATCTGAACTAGTGGTCCAAGGAAGTAAGTCTTAGTAAGTTCAGTAGTGGTCCAAGGTGGTAAGTCTCTTGGACCACTATCTCTTGAGCTTCTAACATTATCTTGACATTGCCTTCTGAACTAGCACAGCTGTTTTTAGTAGTGGAGAATCTGAACTAGCACAGCTGGTTTTAGTAGTGGTCCAAGGAAGTCAGTTGTAAAAAAATCATGATCCCTTGCTTGATTATTAGATTTCAGACAGTTTTCAGATCTGGAACCTACTGACTAAAGAGGTGACTGAATTCCTAGGAAAAACACCACTGGTATGTACTTTAAAGATTTCCTTAGTACCCCCCTTCTGTATGTACTTTAAAGATTTGTCTAGTCTTTCCCAAATGGATCCATAGATATTTATGTGGTAAATATATACTTGGAAAGGAGAATATACACACAGTCGGGAGACTATTGGACACAGGATCTGGGTTGACATTGATATGCAGAGAGCCAAAGTATCACCATGGGCCCTGTTACATGGAGGTGAATGGGGCAAGGTAAAATATTACTAGCTAAAGTTTATCTTGCAGTGGGTGCATTTGGTTTGCAGATCTACTGCATGGTCATTTCTCTGGCTCTCAAATGTACTATTGGATAGTGTTCGACAATGGGTCCTTGGCTGTGGAGGAAGATACAGCCTCTGATATTACCAAGCTTAAAGATAGAAAATAAAAAACAATATTGTTTCCTGAAGATATGACAGAGATTGGTTCCCCTTTAAAGATCTAAAATCAGAGAAGTGGTAGTCCCTATCACATATATTTTGGAGACAGAGTGTATTAGTCTGTTTTCACACTGCTGACAAAGATGTACTCTCCAAATCTCATGTCCTCACATTTCAAAACCATTCATATCTTCTCAACAGTCCCCCAAAGTCTTAATTCATTTAAGCACTAACTCAAAAGTCCAGAGTCCAAAGTCTAATCTGAGACAAGGCAAGTCTCTTCCTCCTGTGAGCCTGTAAAATCAAAAGCAAGCTAGTTACTTTCTAGATACAAGGGGGGTACAGGTATTGGTAAATACAGTCATTCCAAGTAGGAGGAATTGGGTGTAACAAAGGGGTTACAGGGCCCATGCAAGTCTGAAATCCAGCAGGGCAGTCAAATTTTAAAGCTCCAAAATGATCTCCTTTGACTCTATGTTTCATACCCAGGTTACCCTGATGCAAGAGGTAGGTTCCCATGGTCTTGGGCAGCTCTGCCCCTGTGGCTTTGCAGGATACAGCCTCTCTCCCAGCTGTTTACATGGGGTGGCATTAACTATCTATGGCTTTTCCAGGTGCATGGTGCAAGCTGTTGGTGTATCTACCATTCTGGGGTCTGGAGGACAGTGGTCCTTTTCTCAGAGCTCCACTAGGTGGTTCCTCAGTAGGGACTCTGTGTGGGGTCTCTGACCCCACATTTTCCTTCCTCACTGCCCTAGCAGAAGTTCTCCATGAGGGTCCCACCCCTGCAGCAATCTTTTGCCTGGGCATCCAGTTATTTCCATACATCTTCTGAAGTCTAGGCTGAAGTTCCCAAACCTCAATTCTTGACTTCTGTGCACCCCAGGCTCAATACTACATGGAAGCTGCCAAGGCTTGAAGTTTCCACCCTCTGAAGCAACAGCCCCAGCTGTACCTTGGCCCCTTTCAGCCATGGCTGGAACAGTTAGGACACAGGGTACCAAGTTCCTAGGCTGCACGCAGCATGGGGACCCTAGGCCCAGCCCACAAAACCACTTTTACCCCCTGGCCTTTGATGAGAGGGGCTTCTGCAAAGGTCTCTGACATGGCTTGGAGACATTTTCCTCATTGTTTTGGAGATTAACATTGGCTTCTTGCTACTTATGCAAATTTCTGCAGCCAGCTTCAATTTCTCCCCAGAAAATGGGCTTTTCTTTTCTATTGCATGGCCATGCTGCAAATTTTCCAAACTTTTATGCTCTGCCTCCCTTATAAAACTGAATGCCTTTAACAGCACCTAAGTCACCTCTTGAATGCTTTCCTGCTTAGAAATTTCTCCCACCAAGTAAAGCATCTTTCTCAAGTTCCACAAATCTCCAGAGCAGGGGCAAAATGCCACCAATCTCTTTGCTAAAACCTAAGAAGAGTCACTTTTACTCCAGTTCCCAACAAGTTCCTCATCTCCATCTGAGACCACCTCAGCCTGGACTTTATTGTCCATATGCTATCAGCATTTTAGTAAAAGTCATTCAACAAATCTCTAGGAAGTTCCAAACTTTCCCACATTTTCCTATCTTCTTCTGAGCCCTCCAAACTGTACCAATCTCTGCCTGTTACCCAGTTCCAAAGTAGCTTCCACATTTTTGGGTATCTTTTCAGCAATGCCCCACTCTATTGGTACTAATTTACTGTATTAGTCTTTTTCATGCTGCTGATAAAAACATACCTGAGACTGGGAAGAAAAAGAGGTTTAATTGAACTTACACTTCCACATGACTGGGAAGGCCTTAGAATCACAGCGGGAGGTAAATGCACTTCTTACATGGTGGTGGCAAGAGAAAATGTAAAAGAAGCAAAAGCAGAAACTCCTGAAAAACCCATCAGATCTTGTGAGGCTTATTCTCTATCACAAGAATAGCATGGGAAAGACTGGCCCCATTATTCAATTACCTCCCCATGGGTCCCTCCCACAACACATGGGGATTCTGGGAGATACAATTCAAATTGAGATTTGGGTGGGGACACAGCCAAACCATATCACACAGTATCACTCTGTTGCTCAGGCTGGAGTGAAGTGGTGCAACCTCAGCTCACTGCAACCTCTGCCTCCCGGATTCAAGCAATTCTCATGCCTCAGTCTCCTGAGTACCTGGTATTACAGGCATGCACCATCACACCTGGCTAATTTTTTGTATTTTTAGTAGAGGTGGGATCTCACCATGTTGCCCAGGTTGGTCCCAAACTCCTTTGCTCAGGCAATCCACTTACCTCAGCCTCCCAAATTGCTAGGATTACAAGCATGAGCCACAATGCCTGACTTATCCTATGTATTTTTAATGGACCAGTCTTGTACCTGTTGAAAACAGCTGAATCTTGGAGAAAGCCTGTGGACTACCACAAGGTCAACCAAGTAATAGAACCAGTCATAGCTGCCATGCTGAATGTTGTATTATTGCTTGAGCAGATTAATAAGGCCTCAGATATACAGTATGCAGCATTAGTTTGGCAAATGTGTTTTTTCAATCCTAAACAATCAAGAGAATCAGAAATAGTTTGCATTCACATGGAAGGAATAAAATTTTGCCCTAGAGCTATGTTAACAGTTCTATCCATTGACAGAAAATATTTAGAAGAGATCTGGACTGTCTGGAATCCTGTACAATTTCAAATTGATTTATTATATTAATGGCATCATGCGGATCTGGCAGGATGAGCAAGAAGTGACTAGCATACTGGAGGTCTTGGTAAGGCATATGCACTCCAGAGGACTCTGTCTCTCCAATAAGAACTTCAGGGATTCAGGGGTCAGGAAGATGCTGATGCAACTCCTCTGAAATAAATGACAAACTGTGCATTTGTGTTCTCTATTACAAAGACAGAAGCATAGAAACTGATAGGATACCAAGTGACCATGTGTCCAGAACCATCCGTCATGATTTGTGTTTTGTCAGATTAAATCATAAAGTTAGGCAGTTCCAGTTACAACATATCTATAAGATGTAAATGGTACATTTAAGATTGTATCTAAGTAGAAACAGACAGCATAAGTAAACTGCATAAGCAGACAACCTAGAGCTCCATATCACCCACCACAGTTGTACCAGTAGTCTTTTCTCAGCTCACACTTAGCACCATATGAGAGAGGGGTTCCTGTCCCACTAGATAAAGGAAATGAAAAAAAGTTCATTCTTGGTTTATCAGTTGGTTGGCTTGACAGGTGGGTACAAGCTGAAAATGGACAATGGCTACATTACAGCCATACTCAGGGGTGGCCTTGAAAGACATTGGTGAGAGAAAATTTTCTAAGTGGAACTTTGGGTATACCTGGCCATTCACCTTGTATGAACGCAGAAGTGGCCTGAGGTGAAAATAAGTGTGAACTGTGGCAAATGCCTGACCAGAGGCCAGCGGTTTAGAAATAAAAGAATTGGAAGATCAGAAATAAGAGGGTCTGAGCTAATGGCATATGAGTGGAGATATGGGAGTGGGAATGGTGTGTGAAAAGTTTTTATAGATTAATGCCTACCAGAGCCACTGAATAATCAATAGACAAAATGACTCAACCAGTTGACAGTAGTCAACCTTGGTCCTTTTTCTACCCAGAATAAGTATTACAGGCAAATGGAATGCATGAATGCAACACATTAAGTCTGTTTGTATGAACTCACAGTTATTGAGGCTGATCCAAATACCTTTGTATGTATGACCTATCAACAATGTAGATGAGTCCCCACCATGCCACTATTCTTTGAAAAGACCAACTGGCATTTTGTAATAAATTGACTATATTAGTCCCCTTCCATCATGGAAAAGTCAATAGTTCTTTCTCGTTGGAACAGACAGCTGTTCTGCACCCATTCTGGATATGAATTTGACTCTCCAGCCCTCAGAGTCTTAACCAACACCACAATTTGTGGATTTACTGAGTTCCTGATTCACAGGCATAGAATCCCACAGAAGTGAGCATCCAATCAGAGGTCTCACTTTACAGTAAAGGAGTTTCAGGAGGGATGTCCTGACCATGGAATCCACTGGTTGTATTATATATCACACTATGTAGAAACTGCTGGCCGATAAACCATTAGGATAGTCTTTTGAAGGTGCAGCTAAAGTTCCAGGATAGAAGCAGTACAGTTGGCCCTCCATATCTGCTGGTGCTGTGTCTGTGGATAAAGCCAACTGCAGATCAAAAATTCCACCCTTATCCACACCAAAGGGAGAGAGTGCCCTTTGGGACAAAGGAAACCAGATCATGCACTCTCTTCTGCCTGAGAGCTCCCTGCCTGTGAGAAGATGATGACTGTGCCCCTCCCAGTAGAGACATGGGTGTGGTGTTGGACTCTGCAGGGGAGGAGGGTGGTTCCACCATAGCAGCCAGGCAGTACCAGTGCCTGGAATGGATGTGGAAATAAGGTCTCCTCCCACCTCTTATCTACTGCTGTGGATGTCCCTGCTGGGAACTGGCACAGTAGCAGCTGTCCCTGCTGGGAATTGGCACAATAGCACCCGGGGAAAATATTTCTAGGGCTATTGAGGGTGAATTCACCCCCACAGATGGTGTGCCTACTGGCTTAAGCTTGCACAAAGGGTGGGGCCCATCCCAATGTGGAGCATTCCTATGGCAGAGTGCAAGTGAGTTGCAGAGCTGTCTGTTAGGGTTTGAGGGAAGAGGTTCTGCCCCAAGGCCATTTCAGGAGTAGCCATGGAATGGGAATGTTTCTTGACCTCAGCTGAATTGTGGGCTGAAGATAAGGACAATGTTTATTTGAACCAAAGAACAAAAGCCCTGGGACAGGGGAGTGATAGGGAAGCAGACTGTCTTCTTGTTTAGTGCAGCCTCCTTTATCCCCCCATAGTGGAGACCTCAGCACCCTGAGCTCCTCTCTGCTCCCCTACCCCATCAGGGTAGGTGCTTCCACTAGTTACTGGGGTATTCAAGGGTGAGTTTGGAAGTCCAGCTCTGCCCAGATTTGTCCCTTGTTCTGGGCTGAGTGAGGAACTCAGAGCATTGAGTAGTCCACAGACCAGCCAACTGCCTGTGACAGCAGAAATCCCCTCTCAGTAAACAAAGAAAAAGAACATAGGCATCAGCTTCTGTGGTAGCCAGCTTTTACCCATAAGCACCACCTACTGGACTGGAAATTGAAGTACCCAACAAAATATAAAACCTGCTGACTGAAAAGCACAGTGCTAGGGAATGAGATAAGCTTCCTGAGTCCTCTGCACTCTCAGCCCTGCAGAAGGTAGTGAGCCTGCTTATATACCCAATACATTGCTACTACAATCAGCATTTAAGAAAGCCACCACACAAAAGCTATCTATAACTAAGGAACTCACACAGAACTTTAGCTCACTGAAAGCACCCAGAATCAAAGCCAAATGATTATACACAATATACATTACAGTCACACCCTCGAGGGGAAAAAAGAGTCTCATTCAAAAGAAAGTCAATTCAAAAATAAAAAATGATAGCTTCCTCAAATGAGAAGGAATCAGCATAAGAATTCCAACAATATAAAAACCAGTGTTTCAACACTCCCAAAGGATCACACTAGCTCTCTAGCAATGGATCTTAATCAAAATGAAAATTCTAAAATGACAGATAAAGAATTTAAAATATGTATGGTAAGGAAGCTCAATGAGATCCAAGATAAAGTTGAAAACCAACACAAAGAAATCAGAAAAAAATTCAGAATATGAATAAACAATTACTAAAGAAATACATATTAAAAAGCAAACTGAACTTTGGGAAATAAAAAAATTATTGAAGTAGTTACAAAATACAACTGAAAGCTTTAACAATAGACTGGAACAAGCATAAGAAAGACTTTCAGAGCTTGAAGACCAATCCTTTTATTTAACCTAGGCAGACAAAAATTTAAAAAATAAAATAAAATAAATCAACAAATCCTTCAAGAAATATGGAATTATGTAACGTGACCAAACCTCTGAGTTATAGGCATTCTTAAGCAAGAAGAAGAAAAGGTAAAAAGCTTGGAAAACCTATCTGAGGGAACAATTTGGGAAACTGTCCCTAGTCTTGCTAGAGAATTAGGCATTCAGAAACAAGAAGCAAAGAGAACCCCTAGAAGATACTCTACAAGATATACCTCATCAAGGTATATAGTCTTCAGACTATTCAAGTCAATGTGAAGGAAAAAATCCTAACAGCAGCAAGAGAGAAACATATAATAACTTATAAAGGTAATCCCATCAGAGTAACAGCAGACTTCTCAGCATAAACCTTGCAAATCAGAGGAGATTCGGGTTCCATTTTTAATCTTCTTAAAGAAAGGAACTGCCAGCCAAGAATTCTGTATCCTCCTAAGCCAAGTTTCATAAATGAAGGAGAAATGAAGTAGTTATCAGACATGCAAATGCTAAGGGAATTTGTTAACACTAGCCTGGCCATAAAAGAAATTCTCACAGAAATTCTAAACATACAAACAAAAGGATAATATTTGCCACTATAAAAAAACACAAAAGAAAACTCATGGGTCTTATAAAGCAATTATAAGACTAGAAAGCAACTAGGTAACAATTAACATTATGACAAGAACAAAACCTCACATATCAATATTAATCTTGAATGTCACTGAACTAAATGCCCGACTTTAAAAATTTAGACTGGTGAATTGAATAAAAAAATAAAGTCAACCTTATGCTGCTTACAAGAATGCCACCTAATTGGTAAAGACTCAAAGTACAGGGGTGAGAAAAATATCCCACACAAATGGAAACCAAAAGTGAGCAGGAGTAGCCATACTTACATCAGAGAAAACAGACTTTAAATCGACAACAGTTAAAGAAAAAAAAAGACAAAGAAGATCATTATATAATGATAAAGGGATCAATTCAACAAGGAGATTTAACAACCTTAAGTATATATGTACCCCAAACTGGAGCACCCAGATTCATAAAACAAATATTCCTATATGTAAAAAAACACATCAACAGCAATAAAATAATAGTGGTAGGCTTCAATACCCGACTGCCAATACTAGACAGATTATGGAGGCAGAAAGTCAACAAAGAAAGTCTAGACTGAAACAACTCTACACTAACTAGACCTAATATACACTTACAGAACAGTTTGCACAATAACTGAATAATATATATTTTTCTCATCAGTACACAGAACATTCTCTAAAATAGACCATATTCTTGGCCATAAAGCAAGTTTTAATACATTTTAAAAAAATCAAAATCATATCAAATATCTTCTTGGACCAGGGTGGAATAAAATTAGAAATCAATGCCAAGAGGAAATCTCAAAACTATACAGATACATGGAAATTAAACAACTTGCTCCTGAATGATCTTTGAGTAAACAATGAAATTAAGGCAGAAATCAATAAAAAATTTTGAAACTAGAGACACAATAAACCAGAACCTCTGGGATACAGCAAAAGCAGTTCTAAGAGGAAAGTTTATAGTGTTAAATGCCTACATTAAAGAGACAGGAAGATCTCAAATTAACAACCTAACATTGTACGTAAAAAAAAAAAAAAAAAAAAAAAAAAACCCTAGAAAAACAAAAACAAACAAAACCTAAAGCTAGCAGAGAAAAGAAATAACAAAGATCAAAGCAGAACTAAATGAGATGGAGACCAAAAGAATGATACAAAGGAGCAAAAAATGAAAAATTGGCTCTTTGAAAAGATAAAAAATATTGATAGACTGCTGGTTAGAATAACCATGAATAAAAGAGACAATTCAAATAAATGCAATCGGAAATAACAGGGACATTAATACCTGCCACTTGGGTTGATTTCATGACTTCGTCTTTGGAATAGTGCTGTGATAAACATATGAATGCAGGCGTCTTTTCAATATAATGATTTCTTTTCCTTTGGGTGGTGATATGATTTGGTTCTGTATCCCTACCCAAATCTCATCTGTAGCTCCCATAATTCCCATGTGTTGTGGGAGGGACCCAGTAGGAGATGACTGAATCGTGGGGGCGGGTCTTTCCCAGGCCGTTCTTGTGATAGTGAATGGGTCTCATGAGACCCCATCGGTTTTTAAAGGGGAGTTTCTCTACACAAGCTCTCCCTCTGCCTGCTGCCATCCACGCAAGATGTGACTTGCTCCTCCTTGCCTTCTGCCATGATTGTGAGGCCCCTCCAGCCAGATGGAACTGTAAGTCCAATAAATCTCTTTCTTTTGTAAAATGCCCAGTCTTGGGTATGTCTTTATCAGTGGCGTGAAAATGGATTAATAAAGTAAATTAGGGCCGGGCGCGGTGGCTCAAGCCTATAATCCCAGCACTTTGGGAGGCCGAGACGGGCGGATCACGAGGTCAGGAGATGGAGACCATCCTGGCTAACATGGTGAAACCCCGTCTCTACTAAAAAATACAAAAACTAGCCGGGTGAGGTGGCGGATGCCTGTGGTCCCAGCTACTCGGGAGGCTGAGGCAGGAGAATGGCGTGAACCTGGGAGGCGGAGCTTGCAGTGAGCTGAGATCTGGCCACTGCACTCCAGCCTGGGTGACAGAATGAGACTCTGTCTCAAAAAAAAAAAAAAAAAAAAAAAAAAGTAAATTAGTACCAGTTAGAATGAGTCATTGCTGAAAAGATACCTGAAAACGTGGAAGTGACTTTGGAACTGGGTAACAGGCAGAGGTTGGAACCATTTGGAAGGCTCAGAAGAAGACAGGAAGATGTGGGAAAGTTTGGAACTTCCTAGAGACTTGTTGAATGGTTTTGACCAAAATGCTGATAGTGATATGAATAATAAGGTCCAGGCTGAGGTGGTCTCAGATGGGGATGAAGAACTTTTTAGGAACTGGAGTAAAGGTGACTCTTGCTATGTTTTATCTAAGAGACTGGTGGCATTTTGCCCCTGCCCTAGAGATGTGTGGAACTTTGAACTTGAGAGAGATGATTTAGGACATCTGGATGTTGGGAATGAAGTTTTTGGTGTCGCAAAAACAAAACAAAACAAAAATGTGGGAACAAATGATCTCTCAGCCAGGTGAGCTTTACTTTCTGCAGAAAGGGTGCTACCCAATAGCTGTCCAGCCACAAGAGCACACCAAACAAAGGAGACACAGTAATTTATAACCTGACACGTCTACCCTACTGCTGTGTCCAGTTTTCACTGGCTGGAATAGGACCTCACATTTTACACTTTACCCGATTGGTTATTAGTTTAAACATTCTTAATTAGGTGAGGGGACTAGAACAAAGAAAGAAAAGGAAGTTGCTCAGGGATAGTTAAGGAAGCATCTCCAAATAAGGAGTGGCATGCACTATGGGCTGGGGCTTGTGTACTTCTGTCCAGGCATGCCAGAGCAAGCTAGGACAGCTGATTTATATATATCAGGAATATATATATATATATATACACATATATATATATGTATATATATATATTTTTATATATATAGTGGATAGCAATCTTATTGTAAGAAAATGTGACTTTTTATAATCTTTGAAGAACTTTCCCATTTCTCACATGGAGGAAGAAATTTCTAAGCAGTAAAGCACTCAAGAGGTGACTTGGGTTGTTTTATAAAAGAAGCAGAGCATAAAAGTTTGGAAAATTTGCAGCCTGACAATGTGATAGAAAGAAAAACCTATTTTCTGAGGAGAAATTGAAGCTGGCTGCAGAAACTTGCATAAGTAATGAGGAGATGAATGTTAATCTCCAAGACAATGGGGAAAATGTAAGAGTTTTTCACCAGAGCCCCTCCCATCACAGGCTTTGAGGTCTAGGAGAAAATGATTTCCTGGGCCTGGCCCAGGTTCTATTAGGCATACAGATACGTAACAAGTTAGTCATGTGTGGGAATTAATAAATGAAGAAATTGTACTTGTAAATGCATCATATGTTCACATATCTAAGGTCAGTTTTCTTATTTTAAAAATAGAAGCAATGCCAGCTCCACAAGAATGGTTTTGAATATTAAATACATGAAAGGACTTTGGAAGCTATGAAGTACAACACAAATGTACAATAATAATAATAAATAACGTCACTGTAGAGAACTAGCCCTTTTCTCTACCTAAGGCTTTTTTCTCAGGGGACTGGTGGAACAGAGGCTGACTTCATAGATAGAAAAATATCTAATTTCTACAAAGAGGAGCTCTTTGGAAAAAAACAAAGCAAAGGAAACAAACCAAACAGAAACACTCAAATCCAAGAGGATAGCTCAGGGCTTTTTAATATAATTCTTATCTTGCCCTACTTAGGAACAGGTTTTTAACAGAATATTGATACAACTAAAGAACAACAGAGTTAATACACATAGCATTTACACCATTTGAGGTATTTGGCTATGCTAGGTTTTTTTTTTTTTCTTCTTTCTTTTCCCTCAGTGGAACCACACATTGAGAAATACAGCTTTAGAACACAATATTCTATCAAAATTGGAAAACAGATTTTTATTTGACAACATCAGATATGCAGTGATTCTTTTTTTCAATGTCATTTCTTTCACTTATACCTTCAGTTTATTAAGCCTCTGATTCTCAATTAGAATAAGTTCCCTAAGTCCCTGTCATAAATACAATTGTATCAACCTTTCACATCTCAGCCACATTGAGTTCTAATAAGTGTGCAACAGTAAGACAGCTGAGCATGGAATGGCAATCAGAAAAATATTATACATTGCTTTTTGCCTATTTTAAAATTGAGCAATAAAAGGTATTTATTATTTTGCCATATAAGGTGCTGAGTTCAGGAACATTTTCATGGGAATCAGGTTTTTCCCTCAGGTGTTTGCCTAGTATACTTCACAACTACTATTGATTCCTTTACAAAGTTGATCCATGAATATTTATTGATGGAAGAGGTCTTAGTGGTCATCTGTACTAGCCATTTATTTTGTAGCTAAAGAAATCTCCTGTGCTAGGTGTTTTTATTTAGTTCATTTATTAGTATTACTAGTGGTAAGTAGTTATCTTATTAATTTGTGAACTTTTACTATACATATTGAATAACAAGTTAATAATTTTCTAAAAATTTATTTATTTTATCATATAAATTTGGAAGCACCCAGATTCCTCTACCACAACTAATTAAAATTCTGGCATTTATTAGCCCTCAGTGGCAGAAAATTACAGCAAGTCTTTAATGAAATATTGAACATGAATTATAAATAGTAAGTTTGCATCCTAGCAGGATGTACAGGTACCACTTAAACTATTCCCAAAACCACAAAGACAAATAATAATATCAAATACCTTAATATCACCTGGAAAATACCACTACCACCAATAACAACTATGATAGTAACAGTAAAAACAAAAAAATACAAATTTTATTCAATGGTTGTTCTGAACTTGGAATGATCTTAAGCACCTTACTATTTAAAGCACAGAGACGGAAACACGTTTAGAAAATGAAAATTCCCTCCTTTATTAGAATAACATGGTGAAATCTTAAAATTAATTAGACTGGTCAAATGTTTTTCAGAGTTTTTCTTGTCATGTCTTTATCTGTTCTTAGTGTCAAAGAGCCCACCTTACATGTTTTTTGTTTCTTTGTTTTACAAATTTAAATTTACTGAATAAGTATAGGAGAGAAGGGAAAAAAAAACATCCCAATGGTGGTTTGCATATCTTCTTCCTTGTTAAAACTCAGTGTTTTACTTTTTTTTTTGTCTGTCTTTTTTGTATTACACTTTTGGCTTATATTGGTGATACATCTTTTTCCTCCTCTTTCTACTCTTATTTTTCCTCTTCCTACATCTTTTCTTTTTGTGTTTCCTCTTCTTCCTTCTTCTCCTCGTCTTCCTCCTCCTCCTCCTCCTCCTCCTCCTCTTCCTCCTCTCTCTCTTCTTTTTCCTCCTCCATTTCCATTATTTCCATTTCTATTTCCTCTTTTTCTTTCTTCTCTTTCTGTTTTTCCTCCTCTTCATTCTCTGCTTTAGATTCCTCAGGGGTAAATATCATTTGTTGTTCCAACAAGATATTTGGAAACTGAGACTGTACTATCAAAACAGTTATGACACACAGCATAAAACATATTATTCTCAATAATAAAATGAATGTGCACAGTGGATCACATAGAATTGGCCGGGGCATTTCCCATTTTGGATACCAAAATCGGTAATCTGTAAACAAAGAAGCAATTGAAAGCTGGATTTCACATAAAGTAGTTAAATTGTTCAAGAAATAAAGGACAACAATACATACATATGGCTTGGTCACGATCTGCATTACCTAGAAAGAAAAAGAAAGTCCATAAAAAATTAGATAAAATTTCTTTTCTAAAAAATAAGAAAATCTCCCAATAATAGTGTCACTTTCTCCTAGCTCTCAGGCATTATCTTTGATGTCCTCCCTCCAACCACTAGCCAATTTTAAGTACAATATATTCTCTTTAATGAAATCAGCCTCGTTTGTTACAGAAAGTATGGAAATACATGAGTAAGGAGATATGCATTCTAGTGCTAATTCTGTCTTTACGTCATTGACCTTACGTAAGTTTTCCACTTCTGCCCTTAAAATATTGTTCCAGCTCCAACATTCTAGGATTCTATAATATCTCTTATTTTCATCTCTCTTTCTCCCCACAGATCACTCCTAATTAATCTTAGAAATCTATTCACTTTCCTCATTTAATTCTTATTTTCAGAAGCTTTCAGTTGCTCTTAATTTCCCAGATGGCAAAGTTAGCTCTATAACCTGGCATTCAATATTTTTAGTTAACTAGTCCAATGAGATAATAATAATAGTTTTTAGGAAATAAATTCCCTTTCTTCTGCTCATTTGGGTTGAGAGATGTATCAGTCCATTTTCACACTGCTATAAAGAACTACCTGAGACTGGGTAATTTACAAAGGAAAGAGGTTTTTCCTGTAGTCTCAGATACTTGGGAGGCTGAGGCAGGATAATCACTTAAACCTGGGAAGCGGAGTTTGCAGTGAACCAAGATTGCGCCACTACACTCCAGCCTGGCGACAGAGCAAGACTCTGTCTAAAAAAAAAAAAAAAGAGATAGAGAGAAAAGGTTTAATTGACTCATAGTTCTGCATGGACGGGCAGGCTTTGGGAAATTTAAAATCATGGTGGAAGGTGAAGGGGAAACAAGGCACGTCTTACATGGTGGCAGGAGGGAGAGTGAGGGGAGAACTGCCAAACACTTTTAAACCACCAGATCTTATGAGAATTCACTCACTATCATGAGAACAGCATGGGGGAAACTGTCCTCCTGATCCAATCACCTCCCACCAGGTCCCTCCCTCAGCACTTAGAGATAACCATTTGAGATGATATTTGAGTAGGAACACAGAGCCAAACCATATCATTCTGCCCCAGCCCCTTCCAAATCTCATGTCCTTCTCACATTTCAAAACACAATCATGCCTTCCCAAGGGTCCCCCAAAGTCTAAACTCATTCCAGCCTTCACCCAAAAGTCCAAGTTCAAAGTCTCACCTGAGACAAGACAAGTCCCTTCCATCTATAAGCTTGTAAAATCAAAAGCAAGTTGGTTACTTCTAAGATACAATGAAGGTACAGGCATTGGGCAAATGCTCCCATTCCAAGTGGGAGAAATTGGCCAAAACAAAGGGGCTACAGGCCCCATACAAGTTCAAAACCCAACAGGACAGTCATTAAATCTTAAAGCTCCATAATAGTCTCCTTTGGCTCCATGTCTCACATCCAGGGCATGCTGATGCAAGGGGCAGACTCCCAAGGACTTGGGAAGCTCTGCCCCTGTGGCTCTGAAGGGTTCAGGCCCTGTGGCTGCTTTCACAGGCTGGTATGGACTACCTGTGGCTTTTCCAGGCACATGGTGCAAGTTGTCATTCTGGGATCTGGAGGATGGTGGCCTTCCTCTCACAGCTCTATTATGCAGTGCCCCAGTAGGGACTCTATGTGGGGGCCCCAACTCCACATTTCCCCCTCTGCATTGCCCTAGTAGAGGTTCTCCATGAGGGCTCCACCCCTGCACCAGATTTCTGCCTGGACATCCAGGTGTTTCCATACATCCTCTGAAATCTATGCAAAGGCTCCCAAAGCTCAACTCTGTCATCTATGCACCTGCAAGCCTAACAACACATGGATGCTGCCAAGGTGCTACCAAGGCTTGGGGCTTGCATCCTTTAAAGCAATGGCCTGAGCTGTACCGTGGTCCCTTTGAGCCATGGCTTAAGCTGGAATGGCTGGGAGGCAGGGCACCATGTCCCAAGGCTACACAGAGCAGCAGGGACCTGGGCCTGACCCATGAAACAATTTTTCCCTCCTAGGCCTCTGGGCCTGTGATGGGAGAGGCTGCCATGAAGATTTCTGAAATATCCTGGAGACAGTTTTCCCATTGTCTTGGCGATTAACATTTGGCTCCTCGTTACTTGTGCAAATTTTTGCAGCCAGCTTGAATTTCTCCCCAGAAAAAAAAATATATATATATATGTATATTTTTTCTACCACATGGCCAGGCTGCAAATTTTCCAAACTTTTATGCTCTGCTTCCCTTTTAAACATAAGTTTTAATTTCAGATCATCTCTTTATCAATGCATAAGACTATATGCTTTTAGAAACAGCCAGGTCACATTTTGAGTGCTTTTCTGCTTAGAAATTTCTCCTGCCAGATACCCTATATCATCTCTCTCAAGTTCAAAGTTCCACAGATTGCTAGGACATGGGTAAAAATGCCATCAGCCTCTTTGCTAAAGCATAGCAAGAATGATCTTCATTCCAGTTCCCAACAAGTTTCCCATCTCCATCTGAGACCACCTCAGCCTGGACTTCATTGTCCATATCACTATCAGCATTTTGGTCAAAACTATTCAACAAGACTCTAGGAAGTTCCAAACTTTCCCACATCTTCCTGTCTTCTTCTGGGCCCTCCAAATGGTTCCAACCTCTGCCTGTTACCCAGTTCCAAAGTTGCTTCTACATTTTCAGGTATCTTTTCAGCAATGCCTCACTATAACTGGTACCAATTTCATGTATTAGTTGATTTTCACACTGCTAAAAAGAACTACCTGAGACTGGGTAATTTATAAAGAAAGGAGGTTTAATTGACTCACAGTTCTGCATGGCTGGAGAGGCCTCAGGAAACTTACAATCATGACAGAGGGTGAAGGGGAAGCAAGGCACATCTTACATGGTGGCAGGAGAGGCAGGGGGCAACTGCCAAACACTTTAAACCATCAGATCTCATGAGAACTCACTCAATATCATGAGAACATCATGAGAGAAACTGCTCCCCTGATCCAATTACCTCCCATCAGGTCCCTCCCTCAACATGTGGGGATTATAATTCAAGATGGTATTTGGGTGGGGACACAGAGCTAAACAATATCATGATGGTCAGATAAACAATCCTGAATTCCACTAGGAAGCACAGTGGAAGGATAAATGAGTTCTCATACATAGAGAACCCAATAGCAACAAAGAACTTTGTCTTGCAACAGGAAAATTTAGAACTCATTATTCAGGCACCTTAGAGATGAACTGACCTTCCTTTGGATCTCTGAGGTTATTTTAGCCTTTTGCGCTTGGTCTTACTTCATATTTTATGTAATGATTTCTATTTAGATTTTCTTTCAAAAAGTCTTCATCACGTAGTTTGTATTTTCTCATTTGGTATTTGTGTATCTATTGATGCCTTAGTATGAGCAATTATGTAATAGTATGCTTCTTCTTTGTATCTTTATTCACTTCTCATCAATTTTTATTGATTATATGTTTCATTAAATAGTTAAATACATTTAAATTTACTTGCACCTCTATTGTTCATCAGCTTTAAATAGTCTAGTATCTTCGGCCCTTAGCTATAAATGATGAGGAAATAAGCATATTTTTTCTCTCTCTCTTTTCCTCCCAAGTTTTATTAATTGTATCATTTGCATGTTTCCAATATTTCTTGTATTTTTTTTGTAACTATAACTCTCAGATTGTTTTAGTCTTAGTCTATCTATTAAGATTCAGGGCTCACAGAGAGTTCTTTCACTCAAGTTTTTTCATTCCTCTCTTCTTTTTGGTGAATGTCATCCTCTAGTTTACTGAAGAAGTGCTCATGAGAACTATACACCAAATGTAACTGCATGCTCCCAAAACATCTGTCTATTTGATTACACTTGAATAATAGGTTTTGCTGTATATAAATTCTTGGTTGACACTTCTTATATTAAGGGCATATAGGCATCATGCAACCATCTCTTAGCATTTACTGTTATGGTAGAGAAGTTTGAAGCCAGACTGAATTTTCCCCCTTTATGTGGGAATATCAGTTGCCAAAGCAGCATTACTACCACATCAGTGTGAAGTCAATTTTGTATTGTAGAGCTGAAACCAGGAAGTACAGTTCTGTGAATTATTTTCTCTGCATAGCTTCAGGTAAGAGTTTGCCAATGACAGGAATGCAAATGAAATAGGAAAGATATAAGAAAAGCAACCACCAGGGATGATGGTAGGCCAGGTAAGATGGATCAATGTGAGTTTCACAGTGGCTTCTTAGTATAATACAATATAGAACTCTCAGCTTTGTTGCCACTTCTCTGCCTTACTGTGGCCACTTCCCTGACCTTCACTCCCTTAGTGTTTACAGTATTCAGGTAAACTGAATTTCCTATGTTAAACACTTTATTGCTAAAATACTTAGAGTGACTATTTTTCTGCTTCAATCCAGACCGTTAAACTTCTTAATAACTGATCTTACATTTTTGCTTGGATACTTTAAGATTCTTTCTTTTCCACTAATGTCCAGTAACTTACTAGGCTATGTCTACTGTGTTGACTATTTTGTGTCACTTTTTCCCGGCACATAGTGTGCACTTTCAATGTTTAGATTCAGGTATTTTTATTTCTGTGAAATTTGTTTTATTACTTAAGTATCTATATATCTCTCTCTAGTTGTATTTTCTGTTCTATTGTTTTGGTTCTGTTCTTGAGGCCCTACAATTATTCACATGTTGAAACTGAGTCCACAGTTATAGTTTTATCTGTGTATATATACACATTTATATATGTTTATTAAAATTCTTAATTTCCAACACTTATAATTCCAATTCACCACCATAAGATTCATGCTTGCTTTTTTCCTTTACATATTTGTATTCCATTTCTGACAGCAAGAAACTAGCCCCCATTATACTTAATTTTTTTTTATCATTCCCCCACTATGCTTCCAATCTCCCATCACTGTCTCTAGCTCCTAGCACACATATGTGCCCCCCTCACTCTGCTTAGACTTAGACACTCAGATTTAGCAAATAAAAACAAATGATGTCAGGTTACATTTGAATCTCAGAAAGCAATATTGTTTTACTATAAGTCTGACCAATGTAATATTTGGAGTATGTTTTTGCTGAGAAATTGTCTTGTATTAATCGGCCAACTTAGGGGCTGGCCCTACGCTGGGACACCCTCCCACCCTGCTCAGACTTTGAAACCCAGCTCTGGGCTTCTGTGTGTGGATTCCTTCCTTACCCAACTTGGGCCCTGACTTCACCCATGTCAAGTCATCTTCTCCACATTAAAACTTTCCTCACCTAATTTGCACTCAGAAACCTCATGTGTAATTGCCCTTAAGTATGGATGCCCCCTTTACTGGCTTAGGTTCAAAATCTCTTCTCAGCCCACTCCAATATGGACTCTTCTCCTTATTCTTCTAGGCCTCCAACAACCACTGCCAGACCATCCCTCCAGGGATGTCTTCCTCACTGGCTCAGACTCTCCCTTCCATCCCATGTTGATGCTCTCCTCACCTTGCCTGGGCACAGATGCCACATACTGAGTCATCCCTGCATGGACATCATTTTATTCTGCTCTGGCTCTGATACCCCAAACCAGACCTCATATATGGACGGTTACTTCATTCCATGAGGGATCTGACTTCCCACACGTGGCCACATCTCTATGTGGACAGCATCCTCACCTTGCTTAGGTTTCCTTTCCATGCCCACTGCATCTCGTGTGGATCCTTTGTTATGCTGTTTAGGTTCTAACACATCACCTCTGGATGCCCCTCTGTGTAGATGACTACATTCCCCTGACCTGCTCAATGACTTTAGTATTGAATTTTTCAGAAAAAGAAAGACAACGAAAAGAGGAAGAACAAGAGTTTGCATCTTGATTCAACTGAAGCAACAGCAGAGATGTTAGGTGGAATCATCCCTGAAATGGTGTTATAGTAAAACTGTCCACTAGTTTTTGTTTCTGTTTTTTCTTCAGCACAAAAATATCATATATTTGGGAGGGTGAGGTAGGAGGACCACTTGAGGCCAGGAGTTTGAGACCAGCCCGGGCAACACAACAAGATCCTGTCTCTGCAAAAAATAAAAAAAAATTAGCTGGGCATGGTGGCACATGCCTGTAGTCTTAGCTACTTGGGAGGCTGAGGCAGGAAGATCACCTGAGCCCATGAATTCAACGTTACAGTGAGCTATGATCAAACCACTTCATTCCAGCCTGTGTGACAGAAAGAAAGACCCTGTCTCTTTTCCAGAATCTACAAAGAACTTAAACAAATTTACAAGAAAAAAGCTAACAACCCCATTAAAAAGTGGGAGAAGGATATGAACAGACACTTCTCAAAAGAAGACATTTATGCATCCAACAAACATATGAAAAAAAGCTCATCATCACTGGTCATTAGATAAATGCAAATCAAAACCACAATGAGATACCACCTCACGCCAGTTAGAATGGCAGTCATTAAAAAGTCAGGAAACCACAGATGCTGGAGAGGATGTGGAGAAATAGGAACACTTTTACACTGTTGGTGGGAGTGTAAACTAGTTCAACCACTGTGGAAGACAGTGTGGCGATTCCTCAAGGATCTTGAACCAAAAATACCATTTGACCCAGTAATCTGGGTACATACCCAAAGAATTATAAATCATTCTACTATAAAGATACCTGCGCACGTATGTTTATTGTAACACTATACACAATAGCAAAGACTTGGAACCAACCCAAATGCCTGTCAATGATAGACTGGATAAAGAAAATGTGGCATATATGCCATGGAATACTATGCAGTCATAAAAAAGGATTAGTTCATTTCCTTTTCAGGGACATGGAAGAAGCTGGAAACCATCATTCGCAGCAAACTATCACAAGAACATAGAACCAAACACCACATGTTCTCACTCATAAGTGGGAGTTGAACAATGAGAACACATGGACACAGGGAGAAGAACATCACACATCAGGGTCTGTTGGGGGGTCGGGGGCTAGGGGAGGGATAGCATTAGGAGAAATACCTGATGTAGATGATGGGTTGATGGGTGCAGCAAACCACCATGGCACATATATACCTATGTAACAAACCTGCATGTTCTGCACATGTACCCCAGAACTTAAAGTATAATAATTATAAAACAACATAATATGCTATTTACTTATTATCCTAATTTATCTCCTCCCATATTCCTAAGCATTGTATATTTTAGCTATAGTTATACTTTTGGAGTATATTCTTTCATGTGGAAAAACTAAAAGAAAAATGTAATCAAACATATTTTCTACTTTTTACTTTCTAAATATTTGGACATTTCAGCTTTTTGGAGGAAAAACTAAAAGAAAAGGGTATTAAATATATGCTACTTCATAAATATTTTGGAATATACTATCCTTTAAAGCAGTTATTATCAAACAGTCTGCTGTTTGGGAATAAACTGTGAAGCTTTATCAGGGTAAAACTGTTAGTTCTCATTCCTTCTTTCGGACACTCTGGTATGTCCTCAGGGGAAGGAATAGGGTTAAGATAGAACAGAAAAGGCTCTACAGTTTAGAAAAATCTAAAGATGATACTGTGTCAACCATCCTTTGATAATGTAATAGTAGCATTCTGATCAAAGGAATAATATTAACATGACAATAAAAAACTAGTGTTCAATCACTTATTTTTCTTGTCCAATCCATTATGCATTTTTTTCATGTTTAAGTTATTTTCTTTATCTTACTGCATAGAAAATCTGTGCATTTGTCACGTCTGCCACATCGAGTACAAAATATTCCTGGTTCATAAGGTCTTCTTGTCAGCGTTCCTCTATAAACAAAAAAGCAGAAAACATTTAGTTAGAATAAGCTTCAATTTTTACATGTAATTTAAATAATATAGTTACTAATATTTAATCAGGTTAAAAACGTGAGTTAAGAAACTGGATTTAAGGAAATACTTTAATTAGAGATTCAATGCTTCCCTTTTCTTCTCCCCCAGGAAACAGTCTTTTCTGAAACGAATTCCCATGCCCTAGAAACAAAGTATTATAATTAAATATAAGAATGGGGTTTAAAGCTTCTTTCATTTTAGTTTATAGCAAAATGTATCCTTTAAAAATGAATGATGTAGGCTGGGTGGGGTAGCTCCCTCACCTGTAATACTGGTGCTTTGGGAGGCCAATGTAGGATAATCTCTTGAGACCATGAGTTCGAGACCAGCCTGGGTAACAGAGCAAGACCTCGTCTCTTCAAAAACATATTTTTTTAAATTAGCCAGGCATGGTGAGTGCCTATAGTCCCAGCTACTCAGGATACTGAGGAAGGAAGATAAGTTGAGTCCAGGAGTTTGCGGTTGCAGTGAGCTATGACTGTGCCACTGCACTCTAGCCTGGGCAACAGAGCAAGGCTTTGTCTCTAAAATAAATAAATAAATAAATGAATAAATAAATAAATAAATAAATGTCTATAGAATGTTTTATAATTAATTGCTTCCTGGTTGGCTCAAATACATAAAAAGTTTTATAAAAATGATATATTAAGTATCTATAGAGTTTACAAAATTCTGAAATGCTTATGTCCCAAAGACTCATCTGCATGAATTATTTTGGGGGTGTATATAAAAACACATAAATTTATAAAGAAGCAAATAAATATAAACGGGAATTTACAAAGTTGATTTAACCCACTGTACAGAGCTGAAGAGAGAAGTAAGAAATAATTACATCAATTGCCTAGAGCTAAATGAGAAAAAAGGCCCTAAAGTACTTTTAAGTTGGGAAATTTAAATAAATGATCTAGGATAAGAAAGGTAGAGAAAACAAGCAGGGAAAAGATACTTTTGAGTGGGGGCAATGTCATTAATTCTGGTAATTTAATCAGGATTGCCTATTTACCTGGTACATAATTTGTAGCTATAAAAACAAACATTCGTTATTTAAGTCCTTGGTTAGGCCTTATTAGGCCTTCAGGAAGAATGGCCAAGCCTAAGAAACATATGTTCAAAAACCTGAGTATCACATTTCTCAGATATATCTTATTTAATCAGAGCGTTTGAGTGATACCCAATAAGACATCTGATACCCTTGAATTGTAAGCATTCAAGTCCATCAGGAACATCCAGAGTTTTGTGGTTATTTGTAGATCATATATCACTTCTTCAGTTTTACTGTTCTATTATCCAACTATTTCAAGAAAGAAAGGCATTTTGTTTAGAACCCAGCCACAGCAGAAACTCAAGAGTTGCTCTAGTCACCTTTAGCTACACCCTGGTCTATTTTTCCTGTCCTAACACTTTTTCACCAAAACAGATGCCTCCAACACAAAAGCAGATGTATTGTCTCCTGAGGTCCCAAGGATGGGAGACCTCTGTCCTTATGCCTAAGTAAAAAGCTACTCACTATAAAAACTGCCTTTGAGAACTAGAGCATAGGCCAGTCACCCCAAGATCATAATGTCTGATATCTGTAGCCTGGCAAAACTGTGGAAAGGCAAATAAACAAATATAATAATGCATATATACATACGTAAAACTGAAAATAAATAAATCCACACTGTGGTAGACTACAATGAGTCCCCTCTTTCAAAGAGTTGAGTTTTATAATCATTATTTCTATTAGACAGCCAGAAATGTCAGGCTAATACTCTCCCCTATGTTAATCTTCCTCTAGGTCTGAGTTTCTAAGAAAGTGAACCTAAATCAACTTAAGTCTGGATCCACGGCACACCTCCCAACTTCAATTGGAATTATTGGGCCAGATTAGGAGGAAATAATAGGTAAGTATCTATAAGCAGCAAAGTCCACTGATATTTCACAGCTGCCCTGGCAATGCCTTAGAAAATTTACATTTTCTAAGAAGCAGACCAGTGGTTCACCAAGACCAAGTCAAGACTCTTGAACATAGTCTTCTAGAACTTTTCTTAGCCTCCATCTGGCCATAGCCTCAGTACAATGCTACCTATAGAGCATGTGTCCAGATCCTAGATAAGGACATGTTGCCTGGGTGTCTTAACAGACAAGTGTACCCATTTCCAACCCCAAGTTCATTAGAAGACAATTATTCAAAAATTGTAATAGATACACAGTCTTTCAAAATGACAGCACAATTCTGGCAGTGGTAGAAACTTTCTTTGCCTACACTAGACTCATATCTGCCACTATCTTGTTCATCAAGGGGGTAATACAGCCCACAGCTTGACAATGTAGCAATTACAATTTGTAGGCAGGTTCTTCAAAGTTCTCCATCCAGACTCACATAGTCTGTACATTGTTAACAGAACAAGAGCTAAAGCACATGAAACAGATGTCGATTTTTCCATCTCAAACAGCCAGAACAACTAGACTACTTACAGCAAGTTGTTTCATTTTTCACTACTTCTTATACATCACCACAACACTGGCTTCCATTCTATTGTCTCTTCTTTTTTTCATTTAATTTTTAAAATTATACTTTAATTCTCAGGTATATGTGCAGAATGTGAAGATTTGTTACATAGGTATACATGTGCCATGGTGGTTCGCTGCACCCATCAACCCATCATCTTCATTAGATATTTCTCCTAATGCTATCCCTCCCCTCGCACCCCACATCCCGACAGGTCCCAGTGTGTGATGTTCCCCTCCCTGTATCCATGTGTTCTCATTGTTTAACTCCCACTTGAGAACATGTGGTATTTGGTTTATGTTCTTGTGATAGTTTGCTAAGAATGATGGTTTCCAGCTTCATCAATGTCCCCGCAAAGGACATGAATAAGAGAGGACACGAACAAATGGAAAAACACTCCATACTCATGGATGGGAAGAATCAATATTGTGAAAATGGCCATACTGCCCAAAGCAATTTATAGATTCAATGCTATCCCCATCAAGCTACTATTGACTTTCTTCACAGAACTGGAAAAAACTACTTCAAATTTCATATGGAACCAAAAAGAGCCCAAATAGCCAAGACAATCCTAAGCAAAAAGAACAAAGCTGGAGGCATCATGCTACCCGACTTCAAACTATACTATAATGGAACAGAACAGAGGCCTCAGAAATAACGCCACACATCTACAGCCATCTGATCTTTGAAAAACCTGACCAAAACAAGCAATAGGGAAAGGATTTCCCATTTAATAAATGACTTTTTCTATACTCAGATTCATACATGTTTTCCTTTATAGTTTCTGGACTTTAGTGTTCTGATAGGTCCTTATACCTTCCAAATCATAAGTAAATTCACTAATATAGCCTTCATGACTTCACTTTTTAATGTTTAAATCTTTTATCTATTAGAAATTTATTTTTCTAAGATGAGTGAAAAACTCAGTTTTACTTTTATCCAGCCAGGAGGCTCTCTCCTAATTCTATTACTTAAATACTTTAACCAGTGATTTTAAATGCCACCTTTATCATAATCACTACATATGTATTTGGATCTACTTATTGACCCTCACCTACATAACACAATAACTCTATCTATTCATATGCCCTTATTTTAGCCTTTTAACTATTGCAGCTTCATGACATATTTTGAAATCTGGTAGCTATAACTCCCCTTGTCATTCATTACCTTCTTTACCTAATAATATACCAATGTTTATTTTTTTCCATATAAATTGTAATGTTATCCAGTTATATCAACTTATAAAAATATTGATTAAAAATTTTAATCTGAATTGAATTAAGTGTATGGATGGATAAAGACTGAAGTGACTTTAAGACACTGAATATTTCATCTATAAACATGGTATGTTTTTCCATTTTAAAAATTCTTCTATTAAATATTTTAGTAAACTGTAAACATTTTCTTCATATTGAGTCTGTAAATTTTTAAGATATATCTTATGTTTTTATACATATTGTCTTATAGTATTTTCTAACTCATAATTTCATAGATAGGAAAGCTCTTAAGCTTTGAATATTAATTTTATAAATTGTTGATTTGCTGAATTATATTATTTTTAGTTTTTAAAATGAGGAATCTTGGGTTTCTTTAGTATTGAATAATAAGGTATCTGCTTTCATCTTTCATTTAGGCCCGTTATTTCTTTCTTGTGTCTAATTGCATTGATTTGCTTTTTTTCACTAACACTGGTATCTTGATTGATTCTTATGGAATGAATATTCTTATCTTTTTAAAACCTTAATGGCAATTCTTGTAGATATCACCACTAAATATGATGATACCTTTTAGTTTGAGGGTTGTCTGTTCTTTAAAAACACCATTTTAATGAAAAGAAAATTTTTCTCTAATTTTGCTAAGTTTCACTTGTTAGCTTCTTTTTAAATTGGGAAGGGAAGCTGAACTTGGTTGAATTTTATGGGAGATATTTGTTGGTTTTTATCATTGTGTATTAGTTTTCTCAGGCTGCTGTAACAAAGTACCACAAACTAGATGGCTTAAAAACAACAGAAATTTATTATCTTATAGTTCTTAAGGCGAAAAGGCCAAAATTACGGTGTCAGCAGAGTTGGTTCCTTCTGAGGGTTCCAATGGAGACTCACTCCATGCCTCTCTCTTAGCATTCGGTGATGGTCAGCAATCTTTGGTGTTCCTTGTCTTGTAGACACATCATTCCTTCTTTGCATGACATTAGCCCCATGTCTCTGTGTTTCCACATTTCCATCTTCTTATAAAGTTACTAATCATATTGGATTAGGGACCTAACCTGCTCCACTATGACCTCATCTTAACTAATTACACCCCAAATCACCCTATTTCCGGAAGTCTTAGGTGTTAGGACTTGAGTGACTATACCACTGTGATGCTGTTTACCTTGTTACTATAGTCTCTGTATTTCTGGTAGTTAGGTCTTGGGGCTTGACAAAATTCAGGTTCAATATCTGACACAAAACCAGGGGTCTTCTACTTCAGTGAAGTTTCTAGGGTACAGTGGTATGATGCATGTTGAGATATCCCTTCTAAAGTGAAAGATATGTTGTTGCACTTACCTCCTTCTGTAACCAAACGAGAGGCAAAAAAACAAAACAAACAAAACAAAAAAAACGTAGCAGGTCTTTTTGGATTTGGAGGCAACATATTCCTCATTTGGGTGTGCTGTTGCAGTGCATTTTCTGAGTGACTTGAAAGCTTCTACTTTTGAGTGAGGCCCAGAGCAAGAGAAGGCGCCAACAGGTGCAGGATGCCACACTAGTTGATCTGCCATTTGGGCCATAGGTTCCAGCAGATCTAATTGAATATGTCCTTGGTGGTCTCAAACCCCACTGCTGGTACCAAAATCTGTATTAAAGTTCTCCAGAGAAATATAACCAATATGATGTATATGCATGTGTATAAACATACACACACACACATCAGAGACAGAGAAAGAGAGAGAGAGAAAGACTCTTATTTTAAGGAATTGGCTCATGGGAGCTGGTAAGTCCAAAATCTGCAAGGCAGGCTGGCAGGCTGGAGATCCAGGGAAATGCTGATGTTATAGTCTTGAGTTTGAAGGAGGGAGTCTGGAGGCAAATTCCTTTCTCTTCTGGAGACCTCAGACTTTTCTCTTCAAAGCTGAAAGGACCTCAGACCTTCAACTGATTGGGTGAAGCTCACTGAAATTATGGAGGATAATCTGCTTTATTCAAAGCCTACTGGTTTAAACGTTAATCACATCTAAAATAAACCTTCACAGCAACATCTAGGCTGCTTTGACCAAACAACTAGGCACCACAGCCTAGCCAAGCTGACACATAAAATTAACCATCACATCAGCTTCCTTTAAAAAAAATGGCGAGTTTTGTTTTATCTGGCAGTGAAATTACTGGCAGATAACCGCCATCCTGTTGAGGGCTGGTTTTAGGATTAGATGGGTCTACATTACTGTTTCCCTTATTCCTATGGTGGGCTTACTCTTCGGGTATGGTTCTTACTCTTAGGGCATGGCCTTTCTGAATCCACAAGTGGGTGCCCAGGGTGTTAACCAACAACTCACCATTTTGGCTGGGCTCAAACTGCAACTCTGTCTTTTCAGCACTGTGCAGCTTCTGAAATATCTGTGCAGATCTTCAGCTTCCGAATAGCTGGTCCCCACTAATCCATTGAGCATCTTGCACTGTGAAGTGCAGCTAAAGAGTTGGCCAAAGACCCACAGAAAGTTTTTACATAGACTTGGGGGGCTTCTTCTTTGTAGCCTCCTCCTCTTTGAGATCCTGGTCCCAAATACCAGACACCTTAGCATTGACAGACACTGATATCTCCTTTACACCCCCCCCCCAAAAAAAAAACACATTCTTTGCTTGGATTCTGTTTCTCTGGCTACAGTTTGGGAAACACTTTCAGGGAGAAAACTGGAACAAATACGTGACTCCTGCTGAGTTCTTTCTTATTTGCAGAGATCAAAGACCCACACTGGTTGTTTTCTAATGCCTAAAAACAGTTGTTGTATATGTTTTGTCCAGTCTTTATAGTTATTTTAAGCAAGATATTCTCATACCAGCTTACAGAATGTACAGAAGCAAAATGGGTAGCATAAAAATTGCTAGAAGAAAATATGAGATAATTAAAAATAGCAGTAATATTTTGAGAAAGCTTATCTATGTATGACACAAACCTCAAAACCCATGGAAAAAAATTGATACCTTTGTTTCTACAGTAAAACAAAGCAATATGATTTGACAAAAATGAATTGCATCTTAAGTCAACAGTTAAACATTAATATTTGGGGAAATATTTGTAAATTACATTACATAAAATGTAATGTGCAATGTCTTTGGCACACTTACAACAAAATTATATTTAACTAAATGAAAGGTCCTGTAGTCAACTGCAGATCCAACATGCCTAAAAATAAAAACAGTTCTTTTCCCTCCACTCTGTATCTTTTCCTAGCTCAGTTAATAACATTACCTATCAATAGCATAAATTCTTATGGTCATCTTTATGTCTTTTCCAATATTTAAGTTTTAGAGTAATTGAATTAATATTCTTTTATTTTATTTTTTAAAATTGTACTTAAAATGTGTGTTTCTATCTTTGAAAATGAAAAATAAGGACTAGTAAATAATTATATGTAAATTCTGTTTCTGTTTTTTTCTGATACATTATAAACTATTCTAATCTTTATACAGATATCTTTGTAGATTGGGATCATTTTCTTTTCTTTCTCATTTCTCTTTCCTTTGCCCTTCTCTATTGTTTAGAAACATCAATTTGTAGATTTATATGCCATACATATTTCATTTTTTCTATATATTTTGACCTCTATTCTTCACCTTTGTGTTTCTGAGAAAAATTTTCAAGGTTGCTTTGACTTGTTGTTTTCTGTATGCATGGCCAGGTCTGTTTTATTCTTCTATTCTGCATTAATTTTCTGTAACTATATTAACAAATTACCACAAATTGGGTGGCTAAAACAACATTAACTTATTCACTGTTCTGGAGGCCCAAAGTCCAAAATCAAGGTGTTGGCAGGACTGTGCTCCCTCCAAAGGCTCTGAGAATCTGTTCTTTGATTTTTCCAGCTTCTGGTGGCCTTAGCTCCTTGGCTTCTGGATGCATCACTTTAGCCGCTTCCGCTGTGGTCACACTGTCTCCTCCTCTTCTGTGTGTCTAATGCTGAATCCTCCTCTCCTCTTTAGCCCTCACCCAAATAATCCAGAATAAATTCCTTTTCTCAAGATCCTTATCTTAACCACATCTTTGCCATATTAGGTAATATTCACACTTTTGCCATTTAAGTAATAATGACAGGTTCTGGAAATTAGGGCCTAAATATATTTAACGTTGGTTGGGGGGCACCGTTCATCCCACTATACCTTCTAATTTTCAATTTGGTTATTTTACATTCATTTCTACCCAATATTTTATAATATTGTAATGGATTGATTTTTCTACCAACTATCCTTAAGAGAGATAATGTGATTGCCTATTTTAGGTACATAATCAAATAAGAATTGGACTGAGTTGACTGATATATGTTCCAATCTAGATCCTTCAAGGTAGACTTGCCAATATTTGTATCAAAGGAAAAATGGTTAACAGAAATTTCAAGACAAAGAAGCCTATGCCATAGGAGAGTAGCAAGAAAAAAAGGGTGATTTCAACAACTAGTAGCTTCATCTTATCACTGTAGTCATCTGAGACCCCTGAATCACTATTCTTCTTAAGGTCACCAAATACCTTCATCTCATCTAATGGAACTGTCAGTTCTCCTTCCTCAATTTCTCATTCTCTCAGCAGCATCTCATAGAGTTAACCAGTTTGGGCTTCTTAGTTCATGTTCTTCACTTGACTTCCAAGTACCTTACCAGCAGGTTTTTGGTTTCCCTCATACCTCATTAGCCTCTCTTCATTCTCCTTTACTAGCTCTTTTGCCTTAGTTTGAAATAGCATAGTGCCCCAGGACTTAGTTCTTAAATTGTCTCCATATTCACTCTCCCACATGCTGATCTCATTCACTGTGACTTTCACTTCAGAGCCTTTTTACCAGAAATTGCCTCTACTTAGAAAACAACTACATACTTTCATATGGCTCTCTGTTTCTCATGATTCTATCACATTTCCTGCATTTATTTTTTTATCTAATATACCCAAATAGAAAACATACCCTTTGATCTTCTCTAAGTTAATGAAATCACCATCCACCCAGTTTTTTTAGACTAAAGACATAGGCACAGTGTTGCTTGATTATTTTATTCAATCTATCCCTAAAGTCAAGCCAATTGGCTTGTATTATTAGCTCCACCTGCATAATATTCCCAGAAACTGACCTTTCCTCACTATTTCCATTCTATGGTAGGCAGAATTCTAAGATAAATCACAAGATCCTCCACTCCTCATGTACATGCAATGCATAATTCTCAGGAGAGTGAATATGATTAATTTTACTTCCATAATTATAGTATAAGGCGCTACTGACCTTAAAATATTGACATTATCTAGGTTGGCTTTGACTCATCCTATGGGTGTTTTAAAAGCAGAGAGTTTTCTTTAGCTGGTCACAGAAGAGGAGTCAGAGATTTGAAACATGAGAAGGCTCTGACATATCTTTGCTGACCTGAAGATGGTGGGGCCACGTGTCAAAGAAACATGGGCAGCTCCAGAAGATGAGACAACACATGGCTCAGAGCCAGCAAGCAAACAAGGACAAGAGTCCCATCATCATACAGAGCTAAATTCTGCTCACAGCCTGAATGAGCTTGGAAGCAGGTACTTCTCCAATCCTCCAGGCGAATACTTAGTCAACATCTGGATTTTGGCCTTTGAGACCCTGGGAAGACAATCCTGTCACAATATGCCTGGGTTCATGACCTATAGAACTGTTTGATAATAAATGGGTTCTGCTTTAAATCACTACATTTGTGGTAATTCATTATCTAACTCGATAAAAAATCCACATGCTAAAACCCTAATCCAAAATATCAGTCTGTAGCCTGTACTATAGGAAACAGCCTCTTAATTATACTTCCTCTTTACACTCTTGTTTCCTTATATTTCATTCTCTACCAACAGTCACAGTAATCTTTTTGTTAAGGTGTTCTTTTCAAAACAAAAGTGAGATCATGTCACTCTGTTTAAGACCTTCCACTGGCTTTGTCATTACTTAGGATAAATTCCAAAATCTTTAACATAACGTATGTTATTATATTTGGTCTAGCTGTCATCTAATTCTCTACCTCAACTCCTACCTCTAACCACAGTTATTCCTTTCTCAAACATGTTAAACTCATTCCAGTCTCTGAGATTTTTATACATGCTCCTACCTGGAACATACTTCTACCTGGAACATCTGGTTTTCAGCTCAAATGATACCCTTCTTCTGTGACTACCCTATCTATCTTCTAGACCAGTCATTCTCTATTTGCTAATCTTGCTTTTTGCAGTATATTTTATTGTCTAATTAAAATGTTATTTATCTATGTGTTCACTTATTAAAGTGTTTGTCTCCCTGCCAAGACTATAAACTAAATGTGGTGTCTTTTACATCTTGTTAGTAGAAAGAACAGAGTCTGTACATACTTGCTGAGTGAATAAATGAGGATTTGTGCCCCAGAAAATCCTCTACCAACCCCCTCCTCCCCGGTGTACAATTCTGTTTGAATTTGCAACACCAATCAGTAGTAATTTTTAAAGTTTCTGCAAGTAATAGGTATCCCAATGCTTCCAGTCTGTAGGAGTGAAAGGACGCCTAAAATGTTTTGCAACTCTATATTCCAAACTTATTTTGCATGTCTATGTTCAAAGTTAGCAAGACTTCTCATCAGGAAAGAGCTTTCTGAGTTTAATTTGACGCAAAGCATAGTTCTACTGTTTTTCTTAGCCAGGGGAATACAATCAGTAATCACTACTTTTTAAATTTTTCTTTCTGGTTTAGTCTCAAAGCATTTTATTTGGCAGAAATTCCTTCTCAATCTTGGTAGGCAGTCAATTCTTACTGTTTATTTAAGATGTTAATTCAAACATTTTCTAACTTATTTGGAAGTTATAACAATATTACTTATAGTATTATATTGACCTCTAAGAAAGCTTGGAAATTTCCAAAAGAGCTCTCAAGAAATGGAAGCTATTTTGAGATGTAGTTATTTTCCATCATTTGAAGGTACTCAGGTATACGGTATAGTCATATATGAATACCTTGACTAAAAGTTGTTTGAAGTGCTCTTCAATCTCGAGATGTGACAATTCCTTATATGTATAAGACAGGTCCCAGTCAATAATCTCCAAGGGGTGGTCAATTAAAAGTGCTCTTCATGTTACAAAACTGACATATTCCTGATACAATTCTTACTGAATAAATTTCAACACATCTAATTTTCTTTCTACTTCTACTATAAATTTTAGAATAAACTATTCTGGAAAATAATTTGTCTTATGCTAATTAAGTGAAATATTGTGAAATAATACTAAAGTTAAGGTTATTCTAGGAAGTAATATTTGGCCAGTGTATAAGTAAAATCAATATGTCCAATTTATGACTTATTTCATTATAAAATTGAAAATATTTCAATGTAAAGTATTATATTTAATTATTTTATAGTTCAAAAAACATAAAAATATATTGAAAGTTAGAAAAACTTATCTTGAAATTTTCTGAATTTATTTTTATATTCTTTTATTAATTTTAAGTAACTTACCCTGGTGCATAGTTGCATATGAAAATTGCTGCATGTATAATATGTCCAATTCTTGAACATGGAGTAACAGCACAACCAACTTTGTAAGAGTTGTCCCAAACAAGCTAAAATAAAAATTTCAAGAAAGACACAAAATTTAATTTTAAACATTTACTTTCATATTATAAACAATAATATATTCCATTCACATAGAACTTTTCACCAAGCAATTCAAGAAATACAAACTATTTTTATTTAGAGACATGTAGAGAGTTACCACAGAGTTGGGGCAGCATTTTCAACACTGTATTTAGAGAAATACTTCAATAGATTCTACCAATACCATATTCTTAGGAAGAACTGTTTGAGAACACGGTCAACCCAGAATAATGCTTCAGAGACAGAGGAAGTCACACCTGATGAATCAATTTTCAACCTCTGGTTGAATTGGAAAGTTCTAGGTTATTGGAATAGAGAAGATGGGAAAGAGGAGAATAAGTTTTTAAAAGATGGAAGTTGTGGGAAAAAGGGAGAAAAAGAGAGACAATCCGATTATAGAAACTAAAAGAGATACAAGAGTAGAGAAGAATTGAATGCTATTGGCATTTCTCTTTCTCTTTGTTAAGAAAATTCTATTGCAGGACAAAACAAAAGCTGGCCTTTTCATTAAAAAATGAAATAAAAGAGCTGGTTTCTATAAAAGAGAAACAGATCTTGAATTGGAGTAAAAAAGATGGGAATAATCAAAGGCATTCCAGAAATTATCTGTATAACTTTAATATTTCTAATACTTCCAAGTGAACCCAAAAGTACTTGTTTTGTTAATCTCTGTGCAAGAAAGAGGAACCATTCTTGTTTTATTCTTTATCTCAGGCCTTAGTGGTTTTAAAAGTGTGATCCTTAAAGAAATAAAGTGACACATTAAAAAGGTGATACATTAGAAGAATAAAGAATAGAATATCTGCAAGAGTTAAAGTGAAGTTAAGCATGTCAAATGCAGGAAATGAAAATGTCTAGGAGACTAGAATTAAGGAATAAAAACACAGAGTACCATATCAGGGAGTAGATTTGGTTAGTTTACTGAGTATTAAAGCCATATTAAAGAGGCTAGGTTTGATAGGAGCAAGTCAATGGAAAATCACTGTAACTTTCTAGAAGGAAGAAATGATCAGAAAAAAAAATAATGAAAAAATTTTTGAAGCATGATTGGATGAAAGAGAAAGACATGAGTTCAACATGAACAAATTCCAAAATGTTAAGTTCTACATAAAACGTGACATAAGGGTTTGTTGATTGAAAAACTACCTTTTAAATAAATGTGGGAGTTCATGTAATGATTTCTTGATTCCTGAAACAAATATTTATTGCAGACCTAAATAATGTCATGTTGTTGAGAATATATGGATGAAAAGGCAAGGTCCCTGCCCTCAGTGTAGTATCAGACATATAAATAAATTATTGTTAAACAATGTGATGTGTAAAATAACAAAGGTTATGTACCATAAGTGCTTCAATATTCCTGGAGTATGAAGTGTGAGGGTGGATTATTGAACCAGAGGCAGGGAAACAATACTATTTTTTTTTTTTTTTTTTGAGACGGAGTCTCACGCTGTTGCCCAGGCTGGAGTGCAGTGGCGCGATCTCGGCTCACTGCAAGCTCCGCCTCCCGGGTTCCCGCCATTCTCCTGCCTCAGCCTCCTGAGTAGCTGGGACTACAGGCGCCCGCCACCGCGCCCGGCTAATTTTTTTTTTTGTATTTTTTTTAGTAGAGACGGGGTTTCACTGTGGTCTTGATCTCCTGACCTTGTGATCCGCCCGCCTCGGCCTCCCAAAGTGCTGGGATTACAGGCTTGAGCCACCGCGCCCGGCCGGAAACAATACTATTAATTTGCATTCCAAATGTTTTAGTCAATCAGCTATATAGTAGTATGTGTACTGATATGTGCAAAAAAATCTTCTACTTATGTTTATAGTCAATAATTTATAAATTATTTTTATTTACTGGTTTCTTTCCTCCTTTTCCAGTGTACATTATTTTTAGGAAAGTGCTTTTCATCTTTGAACATGGAGAGTAGGTTTACTCCATTTAAAATATTGTTTTAATTGTATGGTTCACATAAAAGATGGGATGGTAGACATTTTGAAGACTAGGAAGATTGATTAAAAGTGTGATCTTATTAAATGTAATAATTTTATTATTTGAGTTTATGTACAAATTTGAAACATAATAAAACTAGGCATAAAGCAATTAAAAAGTATTTGAATTAATAACAAAATAAAAATTAGATACCTGAACATAATTAGAACAGTCTCCAGAGCAACTGCCATTTTCAAAATTGTACATTTTCTTCTCTGCATGCCAACTTCTGATAGCAATACTTGCAGTAAATTCATTTTCAGGGCCGACCCACATATTTTCACCAATACCATAAAATTTAGGATGGACCATTTGTACATCTTCTAAATAAATATTATGCTCAAACACACATCTTTTTCCCCATGCTCTAGCAGTCCGTGATAAAGCTACATCCCAAGTCTGAAAAATATTCGAAAAGCAAAGAGAACAAAATAAGAAGTTTTTTTTGTAGTCTAAAATATTTTTTCTTGAGTTCTTATCAATAGATTTAAAGGAAACAATTCTAACTTTGTACTCGTGCATCTTGGTTGAGAAATTTCTATTGGGAAAAACTTCTATGGGATAATAAAAAATGAAATGACCATTTCCTGAGACAAAGTACTATGTATGTATTTGTAATTAAAATATTAGAATGCTAGATGATGGAAATGATACTATTTTCACATGTAGTCTGTTCAGAAGTATGTAATACACTTTCCTATAGTCTGCTCAGAGTATAAATTTTTAAACTCATGCCTTTTTGTACACACAATTACAACAGTCTAAAATACTATTCATTTAAGAGGTATTTATTAAGTAATGATTATATGCAAAATATCATATTGTCAAGAATAAAATGCTAAGTCAGCATAAATTTTGTCCTCAAATTGCTTTATTATAATTATATATATTTTTATATATATAATTAAATATATTTTATATATACCTGATTAGATATACATCTCATATACACATCTTATATATATCTGTTTAGATACACATCATATATATTGGATTAGCTGTACATCTTATATATATTGGATTAGATATACATCTTATATATATCGGATTAGATATACATCTTATATATATCAGATTAGATACACATCTTATATATATATCGGATTGATATACATCTTATATACATATCGGATTAGTTATACATCTTATATATATCGGATTAGATATACATCTTATATATATCAGATTAGATACACATCTTATATATATATCGGATTGATATACATCTTATATACATATCGGATTAGTTATACATCTTATATATATCGGATTAGATATACATCTCATATATATCGGATTAGATATACATTTTATATATCAGATTAGATATACATCTTATATATATTGCATTAGATATATTTTTTATATCAGATTACATATAAGATCAGATATATATGTAAGATTAGAGAATAAGAGAAAGAAGACAGAAAGATAATATATAGTGTGTATATATATACACACACACACACATACATGAAAAACTTTTAACACATGGTAGTAGTTGGTGAATGTTACATGTAAGGCACATATAACGTTTGTTGCCAGAAATATGAGAAAATAGCATAAGATGCTGTTCCCTGGCTAGCTATCTGGAAATAACCAGAAATGTGTGCTTTTATTGTCATTTAGAGACTCATTAAATTAATTGTTAGTGAAGGACCAGAACGAAAACCGCACACTAGAAAAATCAACAAAATAGTGGTGAAACCAAAATACTAAGTACATATGTTATAGTGTGTCGGAAAGTAAACATCTGAAAACCAATACTCATACTTCCTCAGAGCAGGTGTGTCCAACATTTTGGCTTCCCTGGTCCACATTGAAAGAATTGTCTTAGGCCACACATAAAATACGTTAACACTAAGGATAGCTGATGATCTAGTAAAAAAAATCGCAAAAGAATTCATAATGTTTTAAGAAAGTTTACAAATGTGTGTTGGGCTGCATTCAAAGTTGTCCTGGGCCTCATGCAGCCTGCAGGCCACAGGTTGGACAAGATTGCCTTAGAGTTTTCTTAGTGAATCCCACAGATTATACATAAATACAACATAGAAAATAAACATATCAGACCTTTAGAATATCTCCCCACTACTTCCTTTCCCCTAAGGTAACCACTATTAAAAAAATTTGCTTCTGTATATATCTCTCTATCTCTGTATATACAAACATACACACATTTAACTCTAAGTTTGGCTGTTTTAAATGGGTAGTTTGTGATCTTTCTTCCTTTGCACGATTGTGATCATATCATATATAATATTATTGGCCTTCAACTTTCAGTTTTCATGTAGAGAAAGAGTTCCATATTAACGTAACTAGATTTGCTTAATTTTTACAAGGTCTACATAGTATTCCACAGCATGGATAGCCTATAATAAATATAATCATTTCACCATTAATAGACCTTTAGATTGTTTCCCATTTGCAAACAATGTCCCATGGACTATACTTCAACCTGATATATTTTACATATAGTTCACATACCTCATCCTTACTACATAGCAGTCATTATTTTAAGAGTATTTTATGTATTATTTCACTGAATGTTCCAATAACCCTAGGAGGTATGTATTATTATTATTATTTCTGTTTGCCCAGAGGAAGTAACTAAAACACCAAGAGGTTAAGGAGTTTAAGTGTATTAAATGTCTCATAGATAGTAAATTGTGGAGCCTGGATTTAAACTCATGAAATCTAATTCCCAGCTCCAAGTTCATAAGCATTTTACTTCTAACAGCTATGTGCAAATAACTTGTAATAGCTCCAGATTCTTTTATTCAACTATGAATAAAAATCCTAATTGAAAAGAGAGGCTAAAGTTTCAAGAAGCAGTTAATGAGATATTTAATGAAATATGTCAAGATAAGGTTGATAAATGTGCTTTGAGAGGGCAAAAATTTTTTGTAAGCCATTAGTCTTTGTTTAGCTAGAAAAGCTGAATCCACATTCTAATTTGTACTCTCTTATAGGTAACAGGAAGATTTTAAGATTTTATTTCAATATATTTCCCTAGAATATGTCTAACTATGGGCCTTTTCTCATTAATTGTGCTTAGCATTTGGTGGACTCCATTAAAAAATAATTTTAAAAGGAAGGTATAATCATAACTCTCATACATGTGTCAATGATTTTACGTGATTAATTAATGAGGGAACTACTAAGATATTATCTTTGGATTAAGAATCCAAAGAATTCTCAAGATTATAGGCTGTATAGAAGTGCTGAAATCCATTCACAAATAAATATAAAAACTGGGTCTTATCCACAGGGCAATCGTCAATTACATTTCATCAGACACAATAAATTTGCATTTCTATGAGCAAAATTAGTTACATTACAATCACTTTTCTACAATTTAAAAATTGTAAATTGCCTAGCTCAAAGACAATTATAGAAAACATAATTGCTATGTGTGAGATAAACAGTGCACACAATATTGTATTTCACAATTTTCCCTGACATTTATCTTAATCTAAAAACTTATGTCTTTCTTCCGTTCTAGAAAATCTGCTTCTATTATTTCTTAATTTTCTCCCTTTTATTTTGGTTTTTAGTTCCACACCATTTGTAAGATTTAGGAACTTTGCATTCTATTCTCTCTTTTAATTTTTGCTTTGTGCTTTTACACATTAATTTATTTATTCATCCATGCAATACATGGGAATATCTCAATAAGCTGAAGGATATAAAGTTGCATATGAAAAATTTCATTATTGAAGTAAAAAATATTCATGACACTTGTTAACACAGTAATGAAGGCTTTGGAAGACTTGCAACAGGGGAGACACCTGAGGCTCAACTCCAAACACAGGAAGGATAAGTGGGGATTTATAGCCATGGAGGAGGATGAGGGGGTCAATGAATAAAAAATTATTGAGGAGACATCAAGTTTGACGGGATTCTTGCTACACTGATCTAAAGGATTCTTGCTGAAGACAGGTCAGTGTAGCCAGGTCAGGCCAGGTAGATCTCAAGGTTGGGGGATGAAGATTTTGATCAGATATTCAGAGTAATCAGGTATCGAGGGTGGGAGACTTTCCTTAAACTGGGCAAGGTGGGACTTTCGTGAAAACTGGGTGATGCAGGCCATAGGACAGGGCCTAAATCCCAGGTCTAGTCAGAGAGGGCTCAGGAAAGTCTGACTAAAGTTTGGTTAAGTAGAGAGTCTTTGTTAGGCCCCTCTTGTATTTGTATCTGTCTCTCTTTCTCTTTCTTTTTGAGATAGGGACTTGCTCTGTTCCCCAGGCTAGAATGCAGTGGTGTGATTGTGGTTCACTGCAGTCTCAAACTCCTGGGCTCAACTGATCCTCCTTTGTTAGCCTCCATAGTAGCTGGGATTACAGGTGTGCACCACCGCACCCAGCTAATTCTTTTATTTTTTTGTAGAGACAGGGTCTTACCATATTGCCAAAGCTGGTCACAAACTCCTGGACTCAAGTGATCCTCCCACCTCAGCCTCCCAAAGTGTTGGTATTACAGGTGTGAGCCACCATGCCCAACACCTCTCTTCTTATTTGACAACGCATTTCATGCAATTTAACCTATTAAATAAATCTAATTAGTTTTAACTTTAAAAAAAAAAAGTAAAGGAAAAAATTCTTTGAGATAGTCTAGGGTTCTGGGAAATTTCAAGTTCAGCTCAAAATTAAGATTTCATTTAGAATTCGATCTTGGAAAAGCAATGTCATAAAAAATCTCAGAAGGTTTGAACACTTGACTAAATAAGATCTTAGACAGCTATGAAACAATACTTAAGCAATCTATTTAACCAATATGACAAAAGATTTTAAAAGTAACTATGGGGGTAACATAATTTTTTTTTAAAGACCTTAGCTCTTTTAAAAGTGAGAATACGTGGTTTTCTTAAATAATCAGGAAAATAATCAAGTTTATATAAAGCACAGGAAATCATGTTAAGATATACAATCTTTTTATTCTAAGTTGATTACTTGAAAAGCAAAAAATCCCCACAACTTTTGGCAATTTCTTATTAAGAGCGGACCAGTAACCCAAGTAAATGTTGTCATTTTTACAGAGAAAAAATCAAATTCTAGTTTTACATCCCTGTACTTTTAATTTTAAATGTCATTGAAGGTTTTCTAAAAAGCCATTATAAATACAACCATCTGGTCTTAGCCAGCTTTGACCATGCAACATAAAATTTTCTTTTCACAAGCCTTTTCAAACTTTCTATATCCATATTTCTATATTTGTTGAAGGCCGAAAGAGTGAGGGTCATGATCAACTCAGTATACCACTGGAGGCTATATGAGTAAACTGCAAACTGTTCTCATGAAAGTGGGTTGTTGGCAAACTGACAAACTGCGTCTGCTGCCCAGAAGGAATGCTGAGGGCAGTCATGACCCAGGCACAAGTGTTTTTTGTGATTAGTTACATCTGAAGCCTATTAATAATAATATGAATCTGTGATCAATTATGCAGCTGGCCAATTGTTACCTCCTCCTCCCTGCTCATTTCATGCAACAAATATGAAGGGCTGTGGAAGCTCAGGGTGGCTGCCCTTGCTCACTAGAGGCAGGGAGACCTCTTCTTCCTCCTCATGTTACCCTTCCTTTAAAACAGTTTCTTTTAAGTTTTCGTTTCTGCATTTGTCCTCCTTTGTTCAGTCTTGTAATGACGGTCTCAAGTAGTAACAGTAGTAACTGTTGTAGTGATGGTCTCAAGTAGTAACTGTGGCAGTCTGCCACATATATTCTAAATTTTCTTCTTTCTCATCCTGACCAGTCATTTTAAGATAAAATTACTTTCTCCTTCTCTTGACAAAAACACATCCTACATTCCTTGTAAACTTTTCATACAAAGTGTTTCTATACATTAGTACCCTTGATTTCACAGAGAAAAACTAGAAAGTAAATAACTGTGAATTATTTGTCATATACCAGCATTCTATAGTAGATTAGCAAATTTTATGAATATACCATCTCACCAGCTTTTATAGGTATTTGCTACTTCATAGTATTAAAAACTAAAAAGTGTGCAAGCTTAAACTTATGCTTAAAAATGAATGTTTCAGCAGTTTATCTCACTTAGAAATTATCAATGAGTATCTATGAATTTAATCTAACATAACTTTATCAGTTACGAAAAAGATTTTGGAAACTATTTTTTAGTAAGACATAACACTAAACAAAGCTACCTAGCATCTCAGGTTATTTCCTTATTAACTATTCTTATGGCGCATACATATTACGTAAACATAAAAGAATGACAACAGCAAAAATACTAAAAAGGGTTAAATGCACAATTGTTGTTTTATTGCTTCATTTGATACATATGAAGTAATAGATATCAAGAAATTCATTTTTACTGCATCTTTATTTGTACATGTGTTCTTAGGCTGAATTTATAATTTTTATCATCTTAAATATCTTGTAGCTATCACAAGTTTATTTGACTTAGTAAACCCAAGTAGAATAAAAATATATGCTTGTATGATAATTAATTCTGATAACTCAGAAGACACAGCTGTGTTTTATTAAACCAACATTACTAAATTAGTCTTATCTGGCAAAGATTCACCCAAGTCAAGTGAATCTGAAAAGAATGTGGATTAGTTTGTATTTTTCTGAGAGTTTGAGGAATGTTTAATTTATATAAGCCTTATTTAGCTCTAAGGCAATTTTAATAGAACTCCTTTAAGAGATTTTATAAATTAAATTTGTAATATGATCTCAAGGTAAGAAAGTATCACATATACATAACATACATACGTATATACACACAGAGAGACATATATAGAGATCTTATAGGTTCATTCTAAAATTTTAGCCACAAGTCAACTGAAACACAATAGTAGAAAACTCACTGATTTACATAAAATACTTGGAATTATGTTTTTGACAGAGGTAACAAGTTAAGGTGATCTGCTCAATATGAGGGCTAATGCTTTTTACCATTATTTGTGGAAAAGTCTTTAAGGCTTTCTTTGTCTTGATATGCAATCTCATGGAGACTGTGAACTACTTTTTAGGTGAAAGACTGTGGGAACATCAAATAGTTGTTTAGATGTTTCCAAAGCCTGTCTGGGTGGATCAAATATTTCCAATTTATTTGAAATATTTGTTTCCAATTTATTTTTCCTTTTTAGTCTGTTTCCCATTTATTTTTCTTTTTTAGTCTCAGGTAGTTGCTTCTGAGGGTTCCTGAGTTTCTTGAAAGCCTCTAATGGGGGCAGGGGATCTAAAGTTCTAGTGACTGTAGAGGCTGGTGTGAACAGAAGGATGAAGGAGGTAGGGGGTTGAAGGTGGACATATCAAGGGAACTGAAGGGAAGATCAAAGGTGGTACAAGGAGGAAGGAGGAGCAGAGATGATGGGAAGGGAGGGGTCTTAGAGGAGCTAGTTTGCAGAGATTTGAAGTTTCCCAAAGAAGCCACTGAAGTTCCAAATTATCCTTAGTTAAATTCACACCAACAAAAAAGGAAGTAGATAGAGTTGGTGGAGTATAGAGTTACCAGGGGCTCAAAAACGGGACAGGGGTTAGTAAACTGAGAAGCTCCCAGGAAAGCAGCAGAATCAAATGGGGACCACAAGGAGACCTCATAAGAAGCCAAGACAAATGTCCAGCCTAGGACTCAGGAAATGAATCTCCCCACAAAACAAAGAGTCAGGAAGAAAGACTTTCAGTCCAGGATTGAGAAGTGAATCCCCACTTGAAAGAAAGAATAGGAAATAAATTTTAAGCCTAGAAGGGGCCTCTCAGACAAAGAAGCCTAAAACTCGAATTCAGCTTGAGAGAGTATACAGAAGCTTAAAAATCAAAAATCTATCCTCACCATGCTTCAGCAGACTGTCATCTGAAGCAGTGGCTCATGAGTCAGATTCACCAATGGATCCCTAATCATTCAGGAGTGAAGACAAAGTCTTCAAAGGTGTGCACTTGGGGTCCTGGGTGAGAGGTTTGGAGATCCAATGATGAATCTGCTACTATCGGAGTCACAGCAGTACCATAACTGTTAAAGGAAAAATTGTTCATGACACTTGTTAACACAGAGGAGGACTTTATTTAGGGCTTTTGTGGTAAGTGGTAAGACTATCATGTTAGAGAAGAGAGAATGGGCTCAATTCCAAATACAGCAGGGATAAGTGGGGATTTTATACCCATGGAACAGAGTGAGGAGGTCAGTGCATGGAAAATTACTAAAAGGAGACATCAAGGGTAGGGGGATTCTTGCTAAACTGACTACAAAGATTCTTGCTGAAGGCAGGCCAGACTGATTAGACATCAAGGGCAACAGATGCTGTCTAAACTGGGCTAGCTGTGATTTGTGATAAAACCGGGCAACGTAAGCTTTAGGACAGGGCCCAAGGTCAATCTCTATTCAAGAAGAAGGCTCAGAGTCTTCGTCAAAATACACATAACACTGATTTTGGAAACTGAACAAATTTAAGTAACGAGTTGTTACTTAGTCACAATGTGACTAAGGAAGAGTAAAGGAAAACACTATTAAGAGACTAGAGAATATTATTATTCTATTTACTTTCCAATATATATTGATAAATGAAATAGGCCTACATTTTTTCCCTTTTTCTCCTTGTTATGTTTATCACATTTGGAGATTTAAGTTATTCTAGATTTCTAAAATGAATTGAATCTTCCATTTTTTAAACACACAGAAACACATTAATATCACTGGAAATATCTGTTCTTTGAAGATTATTCAGAATTAACTTTATTGTTACCTAGGATTGAGGCCTATTTAAAGAATAAATCTTCAACATCTTGCTACTGTCTTCCAAAGCACTGCTGTTAGGGTTTTCTCTTTCTGGATTTACTTTGCAACTTACATTTTGCTAGAAAAACACTTGATTTCATCTGGATACCTAATATTATTAACATGGTTGGACATAGTATTGTCTTACACTTCTTGTAATCTCATCTCTATCTGTGGTTATAATTCTTTTTCTCACTACTAAAATAATTTGTTTTCTTTTTATCCCCTGAGACTTATCAGGAATGTGTCTATTTTTTTTCTAGTTCTTGCAAATAAGAATGCTGTTTTACTAGAAAAAATTATTTTTCATTACTTTTACCTATACAGCTATTCTCTCAGTCTTTCTTTTCTTTGAATTTTTTAGTTCACTTATTGTCAGTCAGTTTATGTAAAATGACATTCACAGTAAATTGCCTTTTCCTTTATTTATGTCATGTGTTTTGATATTGTGCCCATATTTTGGGGAAATTTTGTTTTTTGTTCTTGATCTGAAGATAATTTGAAGAATGTTCCTCAAGTCCTAAGTAGTTAAGATTCTATCAACCAACACTTTTTGTTCTTTCTAGTTTTATTAAATTTTAGTCAGAAATTTGGCCTGTAAAATTTCTACTTAAGCTTTTCCTTATGAGCATAAAACAAAGATGTTTTTCATGGATATTAGAATCCCTTATTGACAGGATATACAATTATTGATTTTGTCCAATTTTATTCATTGTTATGTATAACTTACTTTTCAAATCCATTTTATAAGATTTTAAAAGAAGTATAGAAAATATCCTATAATTATCTTGTTTTAAAAAATATTTCTTTGTATTTTTAGGAAATTTTACTTGATATATTTTCTATTTTGGCCAGTGCAAAGGCCTTTATTTTATCTTCATGGATTATACCTTTTTTTTCCCCAATACGTAGTATTTCTTTTTATCTTTAGTCTTCATTTCTATATTATTTTATAATATTGTTTCTCTTTTTTAAATTGGAAGTTTCATAATATATTTTTATTCATCTTTTTATTTTCAATTGCTTCAGGTATATATTTTTGCAAATTATTGATAAGGAAATTAAATTCACTCATATTTATCATAACTTATATTTAGTTTATTTTAAAATATTATTTTATGTTTACAGTCTTTAAAAGTCATTTCCTATTTTTCTCTCTATATTGTGGGCTTGATAAAGTTTCTTTTTATTGCTCACTTCTCTTTTGCAAACCTGGAAGTTCAACTAACTTTTGCCATCTGCTAGCCACCAACATCAAATCATTATGATAATCTTTATGATTATCTTAACTACCTTTAACTTCAATTATCATATTTAAAATTACATATGATTATTAAATAACAAAAAGACATATATATACACATATATATATATATATATAATTATGCTCACTTCCATTTTGATGTTTCGTTTGCCCATTTCATCCCATCATACACAAAGATCAGACTTCAGGAATGCTAGCCCTAATACATAAAATACGTTATTTTACTGAGGATCGTGTTTTAAATTTTTTTAGTTGCAATTACATTTTTTTTGCTGTATATATTTTTTGTTTCATGAATGCTTTATCACTTACTTATTATCTCCAGTAAAATTATCAACATGCATTAACGAACATTTTGTTTTAAAAATAAATTATTTTTTGAACAGATATCTAATACTTTATAAAAACAAAACCACATAAAATCATTGAGAAGTCATGTTGTCTTGCTCTCCACCATCCTATTTCCCCTAGGGCTTCTATATGTAACTAATTAATTCCTGTGGATCTGTCCATTATTTTTCATTCAAATATACATTATTTTTAATTTTCTTATATAAAACGTATCATAATATACCTTGCTTTTCCAAGATCCATGAGATATTGTCTTGTTAGTGTAAAGAATGTTCTCTGTCGGGCGTGGTGGCTCACGCCTGTAATCCCAGCACTTTGGGAGGCTGACGCGGGCAGATCACGAGGTCAGGAGATTGAGACCATCCTGGCTAACACAGTGAAACCCCATCTCTACTAAAAAAATACAAAAAAAATTAGCTGGGCGTGGTGGCGGGCGCCTGTAGTCCCAGCTACTCCGGAGGCTGAGGCAGGAGAATGGCATGAACCCAGGAGGCGAAGGTTGCAGTGAGCTGAGATGGCGCCACTGCACTCCAGCCTGGGCGAGAGAGCGAGACTCTCTCCAAAAAAAAAAAGCTTTCTCATTCTTTTTTTTCCCCACAGGTGTATGGTATTCTTTTATGTGGATGAACCACATTTACTTTAGTTAACCCTCAGGGCTGTAAATTAGAGTATTTTTGCAATAATTTGTTAATATTAAATGATGGTACAATGAATAACCGTATAGGAATACCATTTCCTTCTTGTGTGGTAGGTCCTTAGGATGGATACCAGAAATGGCATCAAAGAGCCAAAGAGTAAATACATCTGTAATGTAGTAGGTATTGTCAGATTCTTCTCTACAAGGACTGTATCATTTTGCTTGCACACCAGTAGTACATGGAGTAGGCATGGTCTTTGACTTTGACACAAAATCCAGAAGCAATTTTTAAAAACTGATTAGTCAGCTACACAAAAATGTTAAAAAGTCTGAATAGCAAAAAATACATAAGTAGATTAAAAAAAACCTGACAAACTGGGAAAATAATTACAACTCATATCACAGATGAATGGCTCATTTCCCAAATAAATAATGGGAGAAAAAAAGTAAAAAAAACTGATTAAAAAAAACTGATTAAAAAAACTGATTAAAAAAAATCATTAAAGGATACTAACAGATCCTTATTCACATGAAAGGATGCATAGCTTTGCTTATAATAAGAATATAAAATTCCAAAGTTCACAATACTTTTATTGTCTTGTCTGTGGGGAATTGTTGACTTAGCTGGAGTTTATATAGATGTACGGATGAAGCAAATTACCTTTTTCAAATGACTACCCAGATCTATCAACACCAATTTAAAAGTCTATCGATAGCTCACAGATTTGAGATGTTACTTTTGTCATATACTAAATTCCCTTACATATTTGGGTTATTTCTGAACTCTACATCTTTCCAATGGTATATCTTTTAACATACTAGTACTATATTATTTTACTTATTGAGGCTTTATCATATGCTATAAAATCTAATATGTTCAATAACCCTCATTTTTCAAAATATCCTGGCTATGCTTATTTTATTTTTAAAACAATCTAAATGTCCATCAATAAAGAAACAGGTAAAAAATGTAGTATATTTAAGGGATAAATATCATAGCACATAAAACTGAATTAACTAGATTTGTATCTATGAATAAATCTCAAATGTATAATTTTGAATGAAAAACCAAGTAACATGATAAATTCTACATAATGCCACTTATAGAAATATAAGACAGAAACCTCCAAACATTATGTTTTTGGTCTAGATCATCACATATATATTTGAAACCTTAAAAAATGTATTAGAATGACTCATATCAAACTCATAAAGGTCACTGTCTCTGGGGATGGAGAAAGGGAACATGACTGAAGTGGCTGTTAAAAAATGTTAACATTGACTGTACTGTTTTTTCTTTTTTAAAAAAAGGAGGAAGATTTATTTGTAATATTAAATTAAAAATTGATATTACATATAAAACTACAGCCCATTATCTGGTACATGAGGGGAGTCTAAGTCTTGAGCCTTCTCCTAGTACTACAATGTCAGGTTAGAATTAGGAATCACTCAGCCCCAGAACAGCCCAGAAAAAGAAGGGAGGGATTCTGTGCTTCTAGCATCCAAGAATGTAAGAAAGTTAAAGCAAAAAGAGGACGAAGCTAAGGCACAATCTTCTAATATTACAAACCTATAAAAATGGTGAATAAAATGTTTAGTTTGAATCCTATGAAGTTGCTTGTGTTTTCTAGGTCAAAAATGGTTGAAGAGCAATTCATATAGTTCAATCCTTGTATGATAAAGGCTTTTTTTTTTTTTTTTTTTTTTTTTGAGACGGAGTCTCACTGTTGCCCAGGCTGGAGTACAGTGGTGTGATCTCAGCTCACTGCAACCTCCGCCTCCCGGGTTCAAGCGATTCTTCTGCCTCAGCCTTCCAAGTAGCTGAGATTACAGGCGCGTGCCACAACGCTTGGCAATTTTTGTATTTTTAGTAGGGACAGGGTTTCACCATATTGGCCAGGCTGGTCAGAACTCCTGACCTCAAGTGATCCGCCCGCCTTGGCCTCCCGAAGTGCTGGGATTACAGGCATGAGTCAACGTGCCCGGCCTTTTTTTTTTTTTTTTTTTTTTTTTAAATCCACAGCTGAGCTCAAAGGAAAGAAAGGTAATACTCAGGTGCCAGAAATGAAGAGAAAAGTTAAAAGTCAAAGTGGTAAACTCATGTGCCTAATCTAAGGAAAGGAAACATCAGATCAGATATAAATGCCACCAATGTAGGAAGAGAAAATGTAGCTATAAAGCCACCTAAGACAAGTTCTGGGACTGAAGTATTTGTGGAAAAATTAGGATGCCGACTTCTTCCTAAATGAAGCAGACCAGCAAATCCTTCCCAGAAGTCTGAGGAAGTGACAGAAAGTCAGATGGAAAAAAGTCATGTTATGTGAGAAATCAGTTCTAGATCTATACTATGCATACAGGTGGACACTATACTTAAATTGCCTATATATGCTGACAATACCCAAACAAATTATAAACATCAAAACTTAACACATTATAAATATAAAAACAATTATAAATATAAAACTGTAACAGGGGAGTAAGGCAAAAGCTAATAAAAACTAGTCTGTAGCAATATTTATTTTTCCACTATTTGGACAACATGGAACTCTTTCTCACACACACATAATCTCTGCTGAAAATGAGCATAGGATAGAAAATTATAAACATGACAGAGGCTCATAGCTAAAATAAGAGAAATGGCACCCAAAGAAACTAAAATAATAAAACACTAAAAATATTTTATGAAAATATAAAATAATTTATGTTTAAAATGATTAAATAAGTGAGTGTAAAAACCAAAATCACAAGAGAAAACAGAACAGTGGGGGAATATGAGCAAATTTTATAAAATAGTCTAGAAATTTTAAAAAATCAATTGGCCAGTTAAATATATCACACAAATCCGAAGAGAAAACTGGTGACTGAACAGTAGTTCTAAAGCAATGACTCGGAAGGAAAACAGAAAAAAAGATGGACTATAGAGAGAAAATGGAGAGCTGTGGAGAAAAGGATGAAAAAGTCAGATATACAACTAATAGGAGTTCAAGACAGGGAGACTAGAGAGCATGGGGAAGGGGCAACATTCTATGAAATAATGCTGAAGAATTTTAGTCTTAACAATGGACATGGATACAGAGATTCAAGAAGAAAAGTTCTGAACAAAATAAATAAAAATAAATGCATGCTTAGTACCAGTATGGGGTAAAACTACAGAACAGCAAATATAAAATATTTAAAGTAGCTGGAGAGAAAAGATAAATCATCTTTAAAAGAGCAAAAGACTAGTGGATCTCAAACTTTAGTACACTTCAGAATCATCTGGAGGACTTATTAAAATACAGACTACTGGGTTTCAAAACCAGGATTTCTGATTCAGTAAGTCTGGGATAGGTCCTAAGAACTTTAATTTCTAACAAGTTCACAGGTGATTCTGATTCTGTTGTTGCTGGTATAGGAACCATACTGTGGGAACTTCTGAGTTCAGCTAACAAAAGAAACCTCAAAAGCAACAGTGGGAGACAGAAGATAGCGCTGACAGAGAACAATATCATTCAAGAGTGTGAAGTAAAGATTATTTTACATATAGAAATATTAAGTTTACTATTCACACTCCCTTGCTGAATGAGCTATTAAAAGATGTATTTTAGGCACAAGGAAACTGATTCCAGAAAGTGGTAATGCAATACAAGAAGTAATGGTTAGCTAGGATAAATAATTATAACGGGCCAGGTGCGAGCCTGGGCAACATGGCAAAACCCTGCCTCTACAAAAAATACAAAAATCAGCTGGGCATGGTGGTGAGCACCTGTAGTCCCAGCTACTTAGGTGATTGAGATGGGAGGATCACTTGAGCCCCAGGGGTAAAGGCTGCAGTGAGCTGAGATCACACCACTGCACTCCAGCCTGGGCAGCAGAATGAGATCCTGTCTCAAAAAAAAATTGAAAAAAAAAAATGAAATAATAATGCTAAGCAACACATTCTTAAGCAATGACTCAAAAAATAAATCACACGGCCGGGCGCGGTGGCTCAAGCCTGTAATCCCAGCACTTTGGGAGGCCGAGACGGGCGGATCACGAGGTCAGGAGATTGAGACCATCCTGGCTAACACGGTGAAACCCCGTCTCTACTAAAAATACAAAAAAAATTAGCCAGGCGAGGTGGCGGGCGCCTGTACTCCGAACTACTCAGGAGGCTGAGGCAGGAGAATGGCGTGAACCCTGGAGGCGGGGCTTGCAGTGAGCTGAGATGGCGCCACTGCACTCCAGCCTGGGCAACAGAGCCAGACTCCGTCTCAAAAAAAAAAAAAATAAAATAAATCACAAAAGAAAATACCTTGGGAAAAATGAAAATGAAAACACAACTATTCAAACATATGGAATGTACAAAAGACAGCACTAAGAGGAAAATGTAAGAGTGTAAGAGCTTACATTTTTTAAAAAAGATGAAAGACTCCAAATCGACAGCCTAACTGTACACCATAGGTAAGTAGAAGAGGAAAATTGAATGAAACCCAAAGTTACTAGAGGAAAGAAATAATAAAGATTGAAGCAGAGATAAATAAAATAGAGAACAGAAAAACAACAGAGAAAATCAGCAGAACTATGAGCTGGTTCTTCAAAAAGATCAGCAAAAATGATACACGTTTAGCAAGACTGAGTAAGAAATAAAGACAGAAGACTTATTCTTGGAAACATACAACCTACCAAAAGGTAGTAACGAAGAAACAGAAAATCTAAACAGACCTATAGCTAGTAAAAAGATTGAATAAAAACAATAAAATTATTAAAATAATAATACATTTATAAAATAATAATAAAAATCAGTAATACAAATCTCCCAACAAAGAAAAGCCCAGAACCAGATGGAGTCATTGGTGAATTCTAATAGGAGTTCAAGGCATATATTTAAAGAATTAACATCAATTCTCAAACTCTTCCCCAAAAATGAAGAGGGGGGAACATTTATTAACTCATTCTATGAAGCCAGCATCACCCTGATACGAAAGCCAGAAAAAGATACCATAAGAAAACTATAGGCCAATATCTTTTATGAATATTAATATAAAAATCTTCAACAAAAACAAAAAGCTGAATTTAACAGCACATTAAAAAGAGCTGAATTTAACAGCACATTGAAAGAATTATACATGATAACCCAGTGGAATTTACTCCTTGGTGCAGGAATGGTTTGACATATAAAAATTAACCATTGTGATAGAATACATTAACAAAGCGAAGAAAAATAGCCACACCATCATCTTATACGTAGACAACCCTAAAGATTCCACACACAAAATAGAACCAATAAATAAATTCAGAAAAGTAGCAGGTTACAAAATCAACATACAAAAATTAGTTGCTTTTCAATACGTTAATAACAAACAATATGAAAGGGAATTAGGTAAACCACTCCATCACAATAGCATCAGAAAGAATAAAATATTTAGGAATAAACTTAGCCAAAGAGGGAAAAACATATATGCTAAAAACAACAAAATACTACTGAAAGAAATTAAGGTGGATACTAGAAAGTGAAAAGACATCCTGTGTTAATGTACTGGAATACTTTATATTGTTAAGACAGCCATTCTATCCAAAGTGTTACAAATCAATGAAACCCATATCAAAATCCCAATAATGTATTTTTTTTTGCAAAAATACAAAAATACATCCCAAAATTCATAAAAAATCTGAAAGGACCCTGAATGGCCAAAATAATCTTGAAGAAGATGAAAAAAGTTGGAGAATGCACACTTCCTAATTTCAAAACTTACCAGTATTCTACAGTAATTGTTGTGGAACTATTAATAGCATACAGACATATTAGACTAATAGAAACGAATAGAGGGCCCCAAAATAAACACCAGTATATATGGTCAAATGATTTTTAACAAGGGTGGCAAGACCATTTTATGGGGAAAATAACAATCTTTCCAGCAAATGAAGTTAGGAAAAATGGATATCCACATGCAAAAGAATAAACTGGACCCTTACCTTATACAATATACAAAACTTAACTCAAAGACCTAAAACTATAAAACCTTTAAAAAGCACAGGGGAAAAGCTTCATGACACTGAATTTGGCAATGATTTCTTGGATACGATACAAAAAATACACACAATAACAACAAAAAATGATAAATTATACTTCATTGACGTTAAAAACTTTTGTTCATCAAAGGATATTATTGATACAGTGAAAAGGCAACTTACAAAATGGGAGAAAATACTTTCAAATCATATATCTGAAAAAGATTAATAACCAGAATCTATGAAAATTCCTATAACTCGACAACAAAAAAATATAAAAAGTTGGCCAAAAAGTGTGCAAAGGACTTGAATAGCTTTTCAAGGAAGAGAAAAACTTGGTCAAGGAGCAAATAAAAAGACACTCAATATCAGTAATCATTAGGGAAATGCAGATAAAAAATACAGTGTGGTATCACTTCATACCTGCTAGATGGTTATCATTAGGAAAAAAAGAGGAGTAAGAAAAATAAAACAGAAAATAACAAGTGTTATCAAGGATGTGGAGAAATTGAACCATTGAACATTCTTCGTGGGAATGTAAAATGGTGCAGCCACTATGGAAAATAGAATGGCGGTTCTTTGAAAAATTGAACCTAGAATTATCATATGATACAGCAATTCCAGTTCTGGGTATATACCCAGAAACAGCAAAAGCAGGAACTGTAGCAGATAAATGTACACCCATGTCTATAGCAGTATTATTCACAATAGCCAAATAAGGGAAGCAATCTAAATATCCACTGACAGGTGAATTGATAAACAAAATATGGTATATACACACAGTAGAATATTATTCAGCTGTAAAAAGACAGGAAATCCTGACACATGCTACAACATGGGTGAACTTTATGGACATTTTACCAAATGAAATAAGCTAGTAACAAAGACACATATTGTACAATTCCACTTATATTTGGTACCTTAAGAAGTAAAATTAATAGGGATAGAAAGTAGAATGGTGATAGAGGCCTGGGAGGAGGGGAAATGAGAATAAAGTAATTATTTGATGGGTATGGTGTCTCAGTTCAGGAAGATGAAAAAATTTTGGAGATGGGTGGTGGTAACAGGCGCACAACAATGCGAATGTACTTAATGCCACTGAACTATACACTTAAAAATGGTTAAAATGGTAAATGTTATGTCCTGTATATTGTAATACAATTTTTTAAAAACAACAATTATTTTGGTATTTAAAAGCAGGGTAGAACAAAAGTACTACATGACAATAGCATGAATAAGGATGGAAAGTATTCAGAATTTGTGTTCTAAGATCTTATTAATATTTGGGTGGAGTTTACAGATGCTAACTTTTGGAATTTATAAATACATATATTAAAATACTAAAAATAACCAATAAAATAATTAAAAAAAAAAGATGTCCAAATATGCTAAAGAAACGTTTTAAATAGGCCATATTATTACGATAGACTATACTATTTACAGTTAATATTTATGTCTTAATAAAATACATGGGAAAAATATACATTAACTTTAAGAAAGAAGAAAAGGGTAAACATTTAGGGTGGGACTTTAACCTATACATCAAATACTATTCCTTTAAAAATGTCCATATTTAAAAATATTGATTGTGGGTATACAGGTATATTATTTTATATACCTTATGTTTGAAATATTATATAATTTTTAGAGATGAGATAGAAAACCTATGAAAAGTTGTATTAGAAAGTATTATGTGTTTATTAATTTTCAGGATTAAGGGTAATCTTCAAATTGGGAAGAAACAGAATTAGTCACAAAAAAATAGAAAATTAGCTGAAACTCCCAAATATCCCCAAACTCTATAATTAAATTCAAAAGATAAAGAATTGGCTTAGAAAAAAGTGTCTTCCGCAGATAGAACCAAGTGCTAGCATATTTCTACAAGAAAGCATATAATCTGACACAGAAATGATGACAATATGAAAGGTAAAGGAAATGAACGAGAAAGAACTAAAGTATGTCCTATCAAAATAGTATCTTAAAATTAACATTAAAACAAATTACCATTTTTATAATTTATCATTTAGCAAATAATTGAACATGTCCAAGTCAGTAAGGATGTGGTGAAAACAGAACATTTATACACAGCTGGTATATGCTAAATTTGGCACAGCCCGTTAGCATAGCAATTGCTGTGTGTTAAATAAATAAAAAATATCGTACCCTTAATTTATTTATCCCATTTCTGAAATTTGTGCTAAGAACTAATGCTGAAGGAAGAAAAGACATGTCTAGGAAAGTAGTCCTTGCTATATAATTTATAACATAAACTTGAAGCTTCTAATTCCCTAAGAGAACAGTAATACTTGCTGGATTTTCAGTCATTTTAATGACAGTCATGAAAACTCCATAGCAACCAGGGAATAGTTGATGAGCTGTTAAATGACTATAGGGTGTAAAAGAGCGGGAAAGCAAGAACAGCATTGTAAGGTAAGGCAAAATCAGGGTCAAGACTAGGGTGAGGAAACTGAGAGACTTCCTTAGGAGCCAAATTTGGAATGGGCACCAAAAATAAAAATAAAATAAAAACCAATAATCAAGATAAATATTTTTAAAAGGCAAAGCTAATGTGACATCTGTGATGGAAAAAGCTAAAAATTTCAAATACAAATAGGTTCTCGGCCGGGCGCGGTGGCTCAAGCCTGTAATCCCAGCACTTCGGGAGGCCGAGACGGGTGGATCACGAGGTCAGAAGATCGAGACCATCCTGGCTAACACGGTGAAACCCCGTCTCTACTAAAAAAAATACAAAAAACTAGCCGGGCGAGGTGGCGGGCGCCTGTAGTCCCAGCTACTCGGGAGGCTGAGGCAGGAGAATGGCGTAAACCCGGGAGGCGGAGCTTGCAGTGAGCTGAGATCCGGCCACTGCACTCCAGCCTGGGTGACAGAGCGAGACTCCATCTCAAAAAAAAAAAAAAAACAAAAACAAAAACAAATAGGTTCTCATCTTGATTTGCACCACCCTGAGAGTGTCGCACTTGCTTTTCCCTTATCCAGACCCAAGGTTCCTGTCTTTGTTAAATTTTTTAACATTTCTTTATCACTGATATTGATATTTTTGCACTGATTTTTAATTTTTAAAAACCCGTTGCATTAAAATATCATTTTCTTGCATTGGCGCCCCCTTAAAATCTGCACTGCAGGCCAGTGCCTCTATCACCCTAGTCCCGGCCCTGTGCAATATTATGGTAATAAGTATGTGTTTGAGTGTCCGCAGTTTTTCTCTGTATAAACTTCACGTGTACTTTAAAATCCAAGCTAAAAGTGCGGTTCTCCGCGATCCTTCGGCCTCAGAGCAGTGGCCCCAACTTCCCGAGGCCGAGGGAGGCGTTGTGGCAACGGTCGTGGAAGGTTCGGGAAACCGCCTTCCGGCCTCACCATGAAGCGCAAGTTAGACCCTCGGGGAATGACGTCGCCCCGCAGCTCATTGTGGAGGTTCACGTACTCGTTGATAAAGTCTACGTCCTCTTCGTGTGGCAAAAATGTCGCGTTCAAACTAGAACCTAGTAGCAGTAGCCACAGCTCACAGAGCCGCAGCTTCAAAACGCCCCCTACTGCCAGGGGGAGGGATTGTGCGCTCCACTCCCGGGCGAAGGACCTTGGGGCCTCCATGGTCCACCGGCCGCGGACAGGCCAGTGCGCACGCGCTGGCCGTCCCAGTGACCTGCCAATCTACGGGGGACGCAGGCGAGCCTTGTCCCGCCTCCCGGAGGGAGAAAGGGAGCGGGGAGGAGGAAAAACAAAGGAGGGAGGAGGGAGAAAAGAGGAGGGAGGAGAGAGGAGGGAGAGGATACTGAGGAGGGGAGAGTGGGGAGGGGAGGGGGAGAGGAGGGGAAAACTAGACCTGCAGAGTGAAGAAGGCTGGCAATAGATGTCTGACGAACTAAAGAAAGCTTGCGCTACGTGAGTAAGCGCTTTTCACTAAACCAATGTAGTGAAATGTTATCCCTAATTGATTTCTGACACCGAATGATATGTCGTCATTCATGAGTCATCAGTTTGTATGGTAAATGCCAATTACTGAGTAACGGATCTGAGGAACTGTCTAATTGTGCCAGGTGAAATGATTTTTCTGCGATACAGATACAAATTCAATTAATTTTTTTTCTGCATTACCTATTGAGTTGGAAATTTGATGCAGGGCCAGCCCTTTATTTTCCTCAGGGACAGAATGGAATAAAGAAATGTTGCTAGTTCTTAAGGCCAAAGAAGTTCTTAAGGCCAACTTAATCGATGAGATTTTTTTCAGTTTTTAAATGAACCTTTGTGGGAAACCACAAAATAAATGGGAGTGAAGGGAGAGTAGGGATCACCAAACTCTCCAAAGGTTAAAACATTTCTACTTCTTCTCTCATCAGCACAATTCAGACAGCCTAGAATATCAAGATTCATCTTTTTCAGTAATTGTGGCATTCACAGTAAGAAAAAACTGTTCTCTTTTTTTTCCAGACAAAATTGGCTGATATCTAGCTGATTTTGGCCTGATCTATTTACCTCCAAACATTTTCCTCAAAAACAAAACATAACAAAACCAACTTGTTTTGAAGACTTTAAATTCTAAGCGTGGAAAAAAAGCACATATTTGTTTTGGAATACACGTTTGCATATTACATATTGTGCTTAATGCATTAAGCAGATATGGAAAATTGACATTAAGAGAAAATTTTACTACAAAACATTGTAACAGGTTAGCCAAACATTTATAAAAAGAAAAATGCTTTCAAAAATCGTGATGCACACAATTGAAAAACAGTGGACCTATGTAAGATGGTTTCATTCATGCCCTTGAATACTTACTATTTTGCAGTGTATTAAGTGATTGAAAAAGATTAGTAGACAAGACACAGATTCAGCTTTTAAGCAGCTTACAGTTTAGTGAATTAGCAATCAGGTAGTATTTATAACATGTGATAAATACAAAGCCAAAATTCTATTGCATCATGTGAGGGACGATTAGTACTCTTGTGGAGGACCAGGGAAGCCTTTCTGGAAAATGTATACAGAAACTGAAACAGACAAGTGTAAGATAGCATTCTAAACAAAAGGAAAAGCACGTAATGTGCCTAAGGAGAGAGGAAGATCCTAAAGGCTAAAGTATTTTGGTATGGCTAGAACCTATTTAAGGGTGAAGGTGGCAAGTGCTGAAAAATGCAATTCGTTTATTATGGTGGTACTGTTGTTAGACTGCAAACAATGCTAAAGAAAAAATATAAATAGAATAATGCAATCTTAGATTTGGAAGAAATTTTAGCCATGATTACTAGCCTCATGTGTTAGGCATACTCTCTGGAACATCACTGACAGGTGATCATCACATCCTTTTCTTAAACAATTACACCAACAGGAAGTCACCATTTCCTGGGAAGCCCATTCCACTGCTAGACATCTCATTCAATAAATATTTCCTTGGTACCTCTTGTGTGTCACAGCCCAGCTAAAGGTTCAAATGCTGAACAAACTAGACATGGAGTCTTTCCACAGGAAGCTTTTAGTTAAAGGTGATACAGCTGAATCATCAATAGTTACAATACAGAGTGGTGAATACTACTTTTAATCTATTTCACAAATATTTAATGTGTCGGGCACTATTTAAAATGCTTGGACAATAGCAACTCATTCAAGTCATACAAATCTTAAGAAATAGTTATTATCCCTTTAACAGATGGAAAAACTGAGAAAAAGAGAAATCGAATTGCCTGAGGCCACCCAGCCAGGGGGTGGTAGAGCTACTTCTGTTTTGTTTTGTTTTTACCAATTCCTTTTCTAAAAATAGACTCTATTTTTTAATAGCAGTTTTAGGTTCACAGCAAAACTGAGAGGAAGGTACAGAGATTTCTCATGTACCTCCTGCCCCCACACGTACATAACCTCCCTCATTATCAACATCCCACAACAGAGTAGTACATTTACAGTTGATGAATCTACATTTATACATTATTCCCACCCAGAGTTCATAGTGTATATTAGGACTCATTCTTGGTGTTGCACATTTCATGGGTTTGGATAAATGTATAATGTCATGTTTCCAGCATTTAGTATCATATAGAGTAGTTTTACTGCCTAAAAATCCCCTGTGTTCAGACTATTCATCTCTCCCTCCCTCCTAACCCTGGCAACTACTTATATTTTTACTGTCTTCATAGTTTTGCTTTTTCCAGAATGTTATATAGTTGGAATCATACAGTATGTAGCCTTTTCAGATTGGCTTCTTTCACTTAGTAATATGTATGTAAATTTCTTCCATGTCTTCATGGCTTGATACCTAATTTCTTTTTAGCACTGAATAATTTTTCATTTTCTGGATGTACCAACATTTCTTTATTCCAGTAGCTATTGAAGGACACGTTGGTTGATTCTAGGTATTGGTGTATTATTCTGTTCTCATGCCACTAATAAAGACAGACCCAAGACTGGGTAATTTATAAAGGAAAGAGGTTTGATGGACTCACAATTCCACATGGCTGGGAGCCCTCACAATCCTGGTGGAAGATGAAGGAGGAGCAAAGGGACATCTTACATGCTGGCAGGCAAGAGACCATGTGCAGGGGAACTCCCTTTATAAAACCATCAGATCTCATGAGACTTATTCATTACCCTGAGAACAGCATGGGGAAAACTTGCCCCCATGATTCAATTACCTCTCACCGAGTCACTCCCATGACACGTGGGGATTATTACAATTCAGGGTAAGATTTGGGTGGGGACACAGAGCCAAACCATATCAATTTGCAAAGGAACACAGTTGCTATAAACATCTTTGTGCAGGTATCTGTGTAGACATAAGTTTTCAACTCCTTTGGATAAATACCAAGAGCATGATTGCTGGATCATATGGTAAGTGCTATTGTTTGGATATTTGTCCGTTTCAAAATTCATGTTGAAACTCAATCCCCAATGTAACGGTATTGAAAGGTGGGGCCTTTAAGAAGTGATTGGGTCTGTCCTCATGAATGTATTGACCCATTCATAGATTAATGGGTTAATGGATTCATTTAGCTCCTTTACCATGTGATACTCTGTGCTGCCTTGGGATTCTGCAGAGTCCCCAGTAGCAAGAAGGGCCTCACCAGATATGGCCCCTTGACTTTGAAATTCTGAATCTCCACAATTCTAAGAAGTAAATTCCTTTTCTTTATAACTTACCCAGTTTCAGGTATTTTCTTATGAGTAACATTAAACAGACTATGACATTAAGTATAATGTTCAGTTTTTTAAGAAACCACTAAACTGTAGTCTGAAGTGGCTGTGCCATTTTGCATTCCCACCAGCCATGAATGAGAGCTCATGTTCCTCCACATCCTTGTTAGCATTTGGTGTTGCCAGTGTTCTGAATTTTGGCCATTCTGATAGGTGTGTAGTGGTATTTCATTGGTATTTTAATGTGCATTTTCCTGATGACATATGATGCACCTTTTCATATGCTCATTTGAGTACTATGTATCTTCTTTGGTGAGGTGTCCATTAACGTTTTTGACCCATTTTTAAATTAAGCTGTTTGTTTTTCGACTGTTGAGTTTAAAGAGTCTTTGCTTATTTTGGGTAATAGTTTTTATTGCACATATCTTCTGTGTTTTTCTCCCAGGCTGTGGCTTGTCTTTTCATTCTCTTAAGAATGTCTTTTGCTGTGTAGAAATTTTTAGTTTTAATGACACCCAGCTTATCAATTTATTCTTTCATAAATCATAACTTTTGTGTCGTATCTAAAAGATTATTGCCAAATTAAAGATCATCTAGATTTTCTCTTATATAAACTTCTATGAGTTTATACTTTTGCATTTACATTTAGGTCTGTGATCCATTTTGATTAATTTTTGTTAAGGGTATAAAGTTTGTGCTTAGACTGATATTTTTTTCTTATTTATGGACATTCAGTTGTTCCAGAACCATTTGTTGAAAAGACTACATTTGCTCCATTATATTGCCTTTGCTCCTTTGTCAAAGATCAGTTGACTTGATTTATGTCGTTCTATTTCTGAGCTCTCTATTCTGTTCCATGGATTTATTTATTTCTACTTTCACCAATACTATACTGTTTTAATTACTGTATTTTTGCTGTTGTTTGAATGTGTCCCCCTGAATTCATGTGTTAGAAAATTAATACCCAATACAACAGCATTGAGAGGTGGGATCTTTAAGAGGTGATTAGGTCATGAGAGCTCTGTCCTCATGAATTGAATTAATGCCATTATCACAGGATTGGTACAATATTGAGGGAGTGAGTTCCTGATAAAAAAGTGAGTTCAGCTCCCTTCTTTTGCACATATGCCTGCACTCTCTTGCTCTGTGAACTCCTGCCATCAGATGACACAGCCAGCAGGTCCTCACCAGATGCAAGCTCCTCAATCTTGGACTTTTCCAGCCTCCAGAACTGCAAGAAATTGATCTTTGTTTTTTATAAATTACCAAATATCAGACATTCTGTGATAGCAGCACAAAATAGACTGAGACATGTACGCTTATAGTAAGTCTTAATGTCATGTAGTGTTAGTCCTGCAACCTTGTTCTTCTCATCCAATGTATTGGCTGTTCAGGTTTTTTTTTTTTGCCTCTTCATATAAACTTTAGAATTATTTTGTCGATATCCACAAATTGCTGAAATTTTGACTGGGGTTACATTAAATCTATAGATCGAATTGGGAATTACTGATATCCTAACAATATTTAGTCTTTCTATTTACTAACAGGGAATATTTCTTCATTTATTTAGTTCTTTGATTTCTTTTATCATACATTTGTAGTGTTCCTCATATAGATTTTGTAAATAGTTTGTTAGAGTTATGACTAAGTATTTGTTCGTGTGTGCTAAACGCTATTACATTTTTCATTTTAAATTCTACTCGTTCATGGTTAGTATATAGGAAAGTAATTTAAAGTAACTGACTTTTCTATATTAACCTTGTATCCTGCAACCTTGCTAAAATCATTGATTAGTTTCCGAAGTTTGTTGATTCTTTGGATTTTGTACATAAATAATTATGTCATTGGCAAACAAAGACATTTTTCTTTCTTTCTTCTCAATCTATAAACCTTTTATTTTCTTGTCTTATTGCATTAGCAAGGACTTCCAGTATGAAGTTGAAGAGCAGTGATGAGAGGGGCATCTTTGCCTTGTTCCTGATCTTAGTGAGAAAGCTTCCTGTTTCTCATCATTAACTTTGTAGTTAGCTATAGCTTTTTTTGTAAATATTGATATCTTTATCAATATCTCAAGGAAGTTTCCTACTATTGCTAGTTTATTGAGAATTTTTGTCATGAGTTCGTTTTGGATTTTGTCCAGTGTTCTTTCTGGATCTATTGATATATGGTTTTTCTTCTTTAGTCTATTGATGTGATTTATTACATTAATTGATTTGCAAATTGAACCAGGCTTGTATTCCTATGTCTGAGTTCATTTTCTGATGCTTATAACAGAATACTTGAAACTGGGTAATTTATAAAGAAAAATATTTAATATTTACAGCTATGGAGGCTGAGAACACAAGGTTGAGGGGCTGCATTTGGTGAAATACCTTCTCGCTGTTGAGAACTCTGCAAAGTCCTGAGGCAGTGCAGGGCATCATATGGCAAGAAAGTTGGTCATGCTGGCTCTGGTCTCTGTTTCCCTTTTTACTAAGCCCTTTAGTCTCACTCCTGTGATAACCCATTAATCCATTAACTCATTAACCTATTAATCCATTAATCTATGAATGTATTGGTTCATTCTTGAAGACAGAGCCCTCATAACCCAATAATCTTTTTAAAGCCCCACCTTTCAATACTGCCTCAATGGAATTAAATTTTAACATGAATTTGGAGGGGACAAATATTCAGACTAGAGCAATCTGGAATAAATTCCACTCCATCATGGTGTGTAATTATTTTTATACATTGTTAAATTCAATTTGCTTAGTATCTTGTTGGGGAATTTTGTATCTACGTTCATGAGAGACATTGGTCTGTAGTACTTTTTTTTCTTGTAATGTTTTTGCAGGATTTTGGTATTAGGGTGGGTGTGGAGTTGTTCATAGTATTGCTCAGTTATCCTTTTAATGTTCATCAGATCTGTAGTGATGTTCCTTCTTTCATCTCTGATATTGATAATGTATGTCTTTTCCCTTTTTCTGTTAGCTTGGCTAGAAGCTTATCAATCTTATTTATGCCTTAAAAGAACCAGCTTTTGGTTTTATTAATTTTATTAATTTTGTTTACAATTTTATTGATTTCTGCTCAAATTTTTATTATTTCTTCTGCTTTCTTTGGGTTTAATTTGCTCTTTCTTTCTAGTTTCTTACAGTGAAAGCATATGCGATTTTAGATCTTTCTTCTTTTCTAATATGTTTTTTCAGTGCTACAAATTACCTCTAAGCAATGCTTTGCTGCATCCCACAGATTTTGCTAGGATGTTTTCATTTTCATTCATTTAAAAATATTTTCACATTTCTTTTGATATTTTTTTCTTTGGACCATGTGTTATTTAGAAGTGTGCCATTTAATCTCTTATTTTGGAATTTTATGGTTATCATTCTGTTATTGATTTCTAGTTCAATTACTAGTGGTCTGAGAGGAGGCATTACATGACTTCTATTCTAAATTTATTAAGGTGTGTTTTATGGTCCAGAATATAGTTTATTTTGGTAAATGTTTCGTATGAGATTGAGAATATGTATTCAGCTATTGTCAAATAATGTATAGATGTCTTATTACATCCAGGTGATTGATGTTGTTGACTTTATGTCCTTACTGATTTTCTGCCTGCTGAATCTATACATTTCAGATAGAGGTGTTTTGAATTCTCCAACTATAGATAGTAGATTCATCTATTTCTTCTTGTCATTCTATCAGTTTTGTCTCGTATATTTCTATACTCTCTTGCTAGGTGTATATACATTAAGGATTGTAATGAGCCACCATGCCTGGTCAGCACTTGAAATTTTAAGGAAATAATACTCTAATTCCATATGCTTTTTGATTTAGATAAAAGCTAGCAAATTTAAAAATGTATTTTTAATCTACATTGATCATAGAGTAAGACTGAAGATACTGAACTGTATTATTTTGTTCTCTGTATAGATGTTATTAGAAACACTGTTTTTATTTTTTTTATTGACTCTCATTGTTGTTTCTTTTCTATACACACTCAATTGATCTTTTCTATAATTCAAATTTCAGATTCAGATAATTGTGCATGAGAAGCATTAAGAGAAAACCAAAATGATCCACACGTAAAAGCTAACATTGAAAGGTAGAAAGATAGACTTTACTTCATTAAAATGTAAAATAGGGCAACTGAGAAATTTGCTAGATAAATGTCCAAGGATTAAAATCCTAGATGCACAGGGAGCCATTCAGATTTCCTAAGAGGCCAGGTGTGGTGGCTCATGCCTGTAATCCCAGCACTTTGGGAGGCTGAGGCAGGCAGATCATGAAGTCAGGAGATGGAGACCATCCTGGCCAACATGGTGAAACCCTGTCTCTACTAAAAATACAAAAATTAGCTGGGTGTGGTGACACATGCCTGTAGTCTCAGCTACTTGGGAGGCTGAGGCAGGAGAATTGCTTGAACCCGGGAGGCAGAGGTTGCAGTGGACTGAGATTGTGCCACTGTACTGCCGCCTGGCAACAGAGTGAGACGGTCTCAAAAAAAATAAAAATTTTTAAGAAAGTGAATAACAGCAGCACCATTAGAAAAATAGAGGTGGAAAATGAACCAGTAATTTACAAAAAAAAAAAAAAAAAAAGGCTAAATAACAGTGTAGTTGAAATATTCATCCTGCATCTACTCTTCACATATAGGTATGATGGACTATATATAACTAGATTCCAGGAGGAATTTGGACCTCTGGAACTAAAGTATCATTTGTGTTCATTTGTTTTCATGCTGCTGATAAAGACATACCTGGAATTTGGCAATTTACAAAAGAAAGAGGTTTAATTGGACTTAGTCCATGTGGCTAGGGAAGGTCTCACAATCATGGCGGAGGGCTAAAGGCACTTCTTACATGGTGGCAGCAAGAAAGAATGAGGAAGAAGCAAAAGCAGAAACCCTTGATAAACCCACCAGATCTCATGAGACTTACTCACTATCATGAGAATAGCACAGGAAAGATGGGCCCCTATGATTCAATTACCTCCCCCTGGGTCCCTCCTACAACATGTGGGAATTCTGGGAGATACAATTTAAGTTTTGTGTGGTGACACAGCCAAACCATATCAGTCTCTAAAAGACCAAGCCATAAAATTGAGTATAAATCTGAGACTATTTATATTAAAATTTGACTCCTGAATGCACATTAGTTCTGTATTCATTAAGTCAATATGAAGTATGGTCATATGTTTGAAACCACTTCCTGTAATCTTTTCATCAAAGGTGAAAATAACATTCCCTAGCCTTTCTTAATAACTCTCAAACAACATATTGGTAAATTGGAATGTAGTTTATGAAAATATGTTTAGCTTTATTAGTAGTTCAAGGAATAAAAATTAATAGCATCTACCTTACTGAGAATTATTGAGGGAATTACATAAGTTATTATTTGTAAGGCACTTAGGGCTTGGCATAGTGCAGGCATTACTGTTAGGTATTACTATTATTAAGTTTAAATTCTCTTATTTTCACTCATTGAATTCACAAGGACTAAAAGTAATTATTAACACTTAGCATGGTGCCAGATATTATGCATGCTTAATAAATGTTTTTTTTATATTAGGTTTCATGAGAGCATGCTTAATAAATATTTATTGAGTTATTCTTATAATAATCAATGTAGTTTCCCTACCTGCAAGAAGCAAACCCAATGAATATAACTATAGGTGAGTTGCTGGTAGTTTTAGTCTGGAGGACATTGGCAAGTGATATGTTGTTTTCCTGAGAGAAAATGGGAGTTCCACTAAAAGTAATGATAACAGAATTTATTTATTTCCCCTGCTACAGTTAGTGATCACAGGTAAATTTAATTACAGTTTAAATTACCTAGTTTTAACTAAGCCAACCATCTCAAAATGATCACATATCCTGGAAAAATTGCCGAGAGGAAATTGCCGATTCAATATAGTTGCCAAGATACAAATGCAAGCAAATAATATAAAACTGTGAGAAGTGTTTCTTCTTATATTCCTGGCATAAACATCTCTTTAACACTTATTTTTAAATTTATTTCTACCTCATCCTTTTTAGGTTCAGTCGTTATGTATTTTGTAATATATTACTTTATTATAAAAATATACATGGTACATTTAGTTCAATGTACATATAGTACCTTCTGATTTAATCTAAGGGTTACTACTTCCACATTTGTTAGATAATGTCCTATTCTGGGTATGTTTTCTTATGTACTAGGAAACCTCCCAGTCTCAGGCAAACTAGGATTTTTGGTCACTCTACAATTTTTTTTTTTTTTTTTTTTTTTTTTTTTACTGAGCAGGATGTATCATCATCATCATCATAAACTACAGAGAATACTGTTTAAACTATCTCTTCACCATTTCTCCCAAGAGGTAGAAAACTGGCCCAACTATTATTGACAAGTCTGATTTCTTTGTCTCATATTTTGAAGTGATTCAGCAAATTCTGGGAACACACACTTATTTGAGTTTGACAACCCAAACTTGTCCTAGCAGGACAAGAGAATCTCCAGAAAAATGCACTACTTAAATCTTGAGTTAACTATTCTCAGTAGTTTGAAAAAGCTAAGCCTAGAGCAGTTTGTCTAGCAATTCCAAACTAACTGAAATAGGAGGGTTACTTAGAGTCGCTATTAACAGTCTACTCAGAGTAAAGGAACCTCAAGCAATGACAGGCTTCCCAAGATGTCCTGTCAAGAGGCTGTTGTTAAGATCACAAGACAGGCTTCCCAAGATGTCCTGTCAAGAGGCTGTTGTTAAGATCACAAGAAATAAAAAAGACATATCCTTGGCCCAGAATTTTCTCTTCTTGACAGTAAGAGGAAGACCCACTAATAAGATGGAGACGCTCTGCCTTTCTAGCCTCTGCTCATAGCTTTAGCATGGACCAAAGTCCTGTGAATAGACTCCATTTTCTGAGAACTGTCATGACTTGAAAGTTCCTATAGCAGTGCTAATTTAACACTCTTTGACAAGTACTTCTTCATCAGGAAATATGCTTCTGTAAAAAAATTTTTAATTTTAAATTTTAATCTGACTTAAAGAAAATCATATGCTCTTGAATGAATAAGAAGTATAAGGGGATAAATGAGTAATTATATTAAAAATCAGAGGATGTTTTAATTATTAATGAAAATGTTTAATTAAAAATCCGTGAAGATAACAAAATGATAAACAATGCAATAGGTAGAAAACTCTACATACATGTGAATTTACCTTTAGGTTATTTCATACCACAAGTTAAAAAACAAGTAATTATGAATGAGAATTTTAACAATGCAGTAGTTAAACAAATAGCAAAAGCTTACATTACTAAAAAGATAAGACTCTATATGCATGACGTCAAATAGCAATGTGATGGTTAATTTTGTGTGTCAATGTGGCTAATCTACAGTGACCAGTTGTTTGGTCATACTAGTCTAGATGTTGCTTTAAAGATTTTTTTTTTTTGTAGATGTGATTAAAATTTATAATCAGTTGACTTTAAGTAAATCAGATTATCCTTTTTGATGTGAGTGGATCTCATTCAACCAGTTGAAGGCCTTAAGAACAAAGATGAGTTTTTCTAAAAAGAAATCCTGCCTCCAGACTGCAACATAAAACATTTTGCCTGAGTTTCCAACATTTGGACTAGACACTGCAACAGCAACTCTCACTTAAATCTCCATCCTGACAGCTTACCCTAAAAATTTCCATTTGTTAGCCTACAGGATCCTGTGAGCCAATTACTAAAAATCTCTCTCTGCCTCTCCCCATCCCACTCTACCTCTTCCCCTTTCTCTCCTTCTCCCTCTCCATGTCTCTCTCCCCTATTGGTTGTGTTTCTCTGGAGAACCCTGACAGATATAAGAAGATGTAAATATAAAACTACTTGGCTTCTTTATAAAAAATAGCATCAATTGGCCAGGCGCAGTGGCTCATGCCTATAATCCCAGCACTTGGGAGGCTGAGGCAGGTGGATTGCTTTGAGCTTAGGAGTTCAAGACCAGCCTAGGCAACATGGCAAAACCCCATCTCTACAAAAAAAAATGCAAAAATTAGCCAGGCATGGTGGCACGCGCCAGTGGTCCCAGCTACTCGGGAGGCTGAAGTGGGAGAATTGCTTGAACCCGGTAGGTGGAGGTTGCAGTGAGCCAAAATTGCACCATTGCACTCCAGCCTAGGTGACAGAGTGAGACCCTGTCTCAAAAAGAAAAAAAAGGTATCAATCACCCAGCTATGTGGAAATTCCTAGATATCTGACAGTATATAGCAAACAACGTTCAGTTCTATTAAAAATACATTTATAATGATTAAAAATAGTACATATATATATATACACACACACACACACACACAAATATGTCTGTGATGGTTAATATTAAGTGTCAACTTGATTAGATTGGAGGATGCAAAGTATTGTTCCTGGGTGTGTCTGTGAGAGTGTTGCCAAAGAAGATTAACATTTGAGTCAGTGGACTGGGAAAGGCAGACCCACCCTCAATGTGAGTAGGCACCATCCAATTGGCTGCCACTGTGGCTAGAATAAAACAGGCAGGAGAAGGTGGAATGAGCTGACTTACTGAGTCTTTCAGCCTTCATCTTTCTCCTGTGCTGGATGCTTCCTGCCCTCAAACATCAGACTCCCGGCTCTTTGACTTTTGGACTCTTGGATTTACACCAGTGGTTTACCAGGGGCTCTCGGGCCTCTGACCACAGACTGATGGCTTCATTGTAGGCTTCCTGATTTTGAGGTTTGGGGACTTGGGCTGAGCCACTGCTGGCTTCTTTGCTTCTCAACTTACAGATGGCCTATCATGGGACTTCACCTTGTGATTGAGTGAGTCAATTCTCCTTAATAGACCCGTTTCATATATGCACATATCCTAGTAGTTCTGTCCCTTTAGAGAACCCTGCCAAATACAGATTTTGGTACAAGGAGTGGTTCTAGAGGAATAGAATTTTAAGGATTGATTTCTTTAGTTGGTTTTAGGGTTTCCGGAGTTGGACGCTTAATCTGATTAGACCCAAAGCAAGCAATATACCTTCACTGTCCTACCTGGGGGTATATCAGCTCTCCAGCTTTGTGTCCTAATCTTGTTTGCAGAAATATTGATCACTTTTCCCTTTCACAAGATATCACACTGGCCCATTACATTGATAACATAATGCTGATTGGATCCAGTGAGTAAGAAAAAGCAAACACACTGGACTCACTGGTGAGACATTTGCATGCAAGAGGATGGGAAATAAACCCCATTAAAATTCAGGGACCTTCTACCTCAGTGAAATTCCTAGAGGTCCAGGGCTGTGGGGCCTATGGGGATATTCCTTCTAAGGTGAAAGATAAGTTATTGCATTTGGCCCCTCCTATAACCAAGAAAAAGGCACAATGCTTAGAGGGCCTATTTGGATTTTGCAGACAACACATTCCTCATTTGGGTGTGTTACTCTGGCCCATTTATTGGGTAACTTGAAAGGCTGCCAGTTTTGAGTGTGGGTCTAGAATAGGAGAAGGCTCTGCAACAGGTCCAGGCTGCTGTGCAAGCTTCTCTGCCACTTGGGCCATATGACCCAGCAGATCCAATTGTGCTTAAGGTGTCAGTGGCAGATAAGATGCTGTTAGGAGCCTTTGGCAGGCCCCCATAAGTGAATCACAGTGGAGACCTCTAGGATTTTGGAGCAAAACCCTGCCATCTTCCTCAGATAATTACTTTCATTTTGAGAGAAAGCTCTTGGCCTGTAAGTGGGCTTTAGTAGAAACTGAACGTTTGACTATGGGTCATCAAGTTACCATGCAACCTGAAATGCCTATGATGAACTGGGTGGCCCGTCTAGCCATAAAGTTGGGCATGCACAGAAGCATGCCTTTCTGACCCATCTAGCCATAAAGTTGGGCATGCACAGAAGCATTTCATCACCAATTGGAAGCAGTATATACATGATGGGGTACAAGCAGATCCTGAAGGCACAAGTAAGTTACATGAGGAAGTGACTCAAATGCCCATGGTCCCCACTCCTGCCATCCTGCCTGCTCTCCCCAAGCCTGCATCGATGGCCTCATGAGAAGTTCCCTGTGATCAGTTGACAGAGGAAAAGAAGACTAGGGCCTGGTTTACAGATGGTTCTGCATGATATGCAGACACCACCTCAAAATGGACAGCTGCAGCACCATAACCCCTTTCTTGGTATCGCTGAAGGATGCTTGTGAAGGGAAATCTCCCAGTGTGCAGAACTTCAAGCAGTGCACCTGGCTGTACACTTTGCTTGGAAGGAGAAATGGCCAGATGTATGATAATATAGTGATTCATGGGCTGTAGCCAATGGTTTGGGTGGGTGGTCAGGGACTTGGAAGAAGCATGATTGGAAAATTGATGACAAAGAAATTTGGAGAAGAGGTATGTGGATGGACCTCTCTGACTGGTCAAAAACTGTGAAGGTATATGTATCTCATGTGAATGCTCACCAAAGGGTGACCTCAGCAGAGGAGGATTTTAATAGTAAGTGAATAGGATGACTCATTCTGTGAACACCACTCAACCTTCTTCCCCGGCCAGCCCTGTCATCACCCAATGGGCTCATGAACAAAGTTGCCATGGTGGCAGGGATGAAGGTTACACATGGGCTCAGCAACATGGACTTCCACTCACCAAGGCTGACCTGGCTACAGCCACTGCTGAGTGCCCAGTGTGGCAGTAGCAGAGACCAACACTGAGCCCTTGATATGGCACCATTCCTTGGGGTGATTAGACAACTATCTGTGGCAGGTTGATTGCATTGGACCGCCTCCATTACAGAAAGGGCAGTGATTTACCCTCATTGGAATAGACACATACTCTGGATCTGGGTTTGCCTATCCTGCACACAAAATGCTTCTGCCAAGACTACCATCCGTGGAATCACAGAATGTCTTATCCACCATAATGGTATTTTACACAACATTGCCTCTAACCAAGGCACTCACTTTATGGCTAAAGAAGTGCAACAGTGGGCTCATGCTCATGGAATTCACTGATCTTACCATGTTCCCCATCTTCCTGAAGCAGCTGGATTGATAGAATGGTGGGATTGCCTTTTGAAGTCATAACTACAATGTCAGCTAGTTGACAATACTTTATAGGGCTGGGGCAAAGTTCTTCAGAAGCTATATATTCTCTGAATCAGCATCCAATATATGGCTCAGTTTCTCTCATAGCCAGGATTCACGAGTTCAGACATCAAAGTGGCACCACTCACCATCACCCCTAGTGATCCACTAGCAAAATTTTTGCTTCCTGTTCCCATGACATTACATTCTGCTGGTCTACAGATCTTAGTTCCAGAGGGAGAAATGCTGCCACCAGGAGACACAAGAAGTATTTTGTTAAACTGGAGGTTAGGATTGCCACCTGGTCACTTTGGGCTCCTCCTACCTCTAAGTCAACAAGCTAACAAGAGTTACAGTGTTGGCTGGGGTGATTGACTTAGACTATCAGGATGAAATCAGGCTGGGTATGGTGGCTCACATCTGTAATTCCAGCACTTTGGGAAGCTGAGGCAAGTAGATCACCTGAGGTCAGGAGTTTAAGACCAGCCTGGCCAACATGGTGAAACCCCATCTACTAAACATGCAAAAATTAGCTGGGTGCAGTGATGGGCACCTGTAATCCTAGCTACTTGGAAGGCTGAGGCAAGAGAATTACTTGAACCCAGCAGGCGGAGGTTGCAGTGAGCCAAGATTGTGCCACTGCAGTCCAGCCTGGGCAACAGAGACTCCGTCTCAAAAAACTAAACAAAAAAAACCAAAAAGATGAAATCAGCCTACTACTCCATAATGGAGGTAAGGAAGAGTATGTATGGAATATAGGAGACTCCATGGAGCATTTCTTAGATTTGCCATGCCCTGTGATTAAGGTCAATGGGAAACTAACAACCCAATCCAGGCAGGACTACAAATGGCTCAGACTCTTCAGGAATGGAGGTTTAGGTCACTTGACCAGGAAAAAAAGTTCATCACCCACTGAGGTGGTTGCAGAAGGCAAAGAGAATACAGAATGAGTAGTAGAAGAAGGTAGTCATGAATACAATCACGTGACCAGTTGCAGAAACGAGGAATGTCATTGTCATAAGTATTTTCTCCTTATTTTGTTAAGAATATGTTTGTGCATGTGTACGCTTGTACTAAGAAAGTATCTTCATTTTATTCCCTCTATTTTTCCTTTATCATGTGACATAAGGTTTATTGACTTCATTTAGACATTTAAGTGTTGTTAACTTTATGTAATAACATTTAGGTTAACGATGAGAGCACTTCCAGTTGTACAAAGGATAGCTGTAAATTAGACATAATTATAGCCTTATTATTGTCTTTATTTGGAGATTATATATGATTTCAGGAGATGTGTATTTTTCAAGTAGACAAGGGGTAGACTTGTGATGGTTAAGTCAACTTTATTGAAGGATGCAAACTGTTGTTCCTGGGTGTGTTGTAAGAGTGTCGCCAAAGGAGATTAACATTTGAGTCAGTGAACTGGGAAAAGCAGACCCACCTCAATGTGGGTGGGCAACATCCAATCAGCTGCCAGCGTGGCTAGAATAAACCAGGCAGGAGAAGATGGAAGAACAGACTTGCTGAATCTTCCAGCCTTCATCTTTCTCTCATGCTGGACACTTCCTGCCCTCAAACATCAGACTCCAGGCTCTTCGTCTTTTGTACTCTTGTATTTACATCAGTGGTTTACCAGGGGCTCTCAGGCCTTCAGCCACACACTGAAGGCTGAATTCTCGGCTTCCCAACTTTGGAGATTTTGAAACTTGGACTGAGCTACTGCTGGCTTCCTTGCTCCTCAACTTACAGATGGGACTTCACCTTTCGATCGTGTGAGTCAATTCTCCTTCATAAATTCTGTTTTATACATGCATATAAGCTAGTAGTTCTGTCTCTTTAGAGAGCCTTAATACAATAGCTGAAGGAAGCTGGAGCTTGCCTTAGTTGAGAAGAAAAATAGATAATTTACTTCACAGGAGTCAACAATTCAGCAGTGATGATTTTGAAAACTGAATTTATTAAATATTTTTTTCTTCAGAAAAAAGAAATGCCAGAATTGAATAATTCTCTGGTTTGTAGAGATGTTGTTGCCTATACTAATTTTGTATGGCTTTTAAAAGATATGCTGTTAACATCCTGTTATTTTCTATGGGGCATATTTAAAAATAAATCTCCAGAAGAGTGCGACTTTAATTTGCAGAACATATATTTACTTTTTAAAGGTTGAAAATTTAGTTAATTTTCCTTTTGAATTTAATTCATTGATTTATTCCCCCAACCACTGATTATGTCCATAATGTATAACATTATATGCTATCTGAAAAAACTTTCCTCAGTAACATTTTGTTTCTGAATGATGTTGATGGTATTCATAAAGGAAACTGCTAGTATATAAGGAAACTAATATCTGAAATGACTTTAGTTCTCTAAATGTACTATAACTAAAATGGAAATCCATTCTCATTAGAAAATTAAAGAGTGGAACACTTTGGTTATACATATGGATTTGTAATTTAAAATAATCTTAAGACTTTATTCTACTGCCATCCATTTTCCATACTACAATACATTTTCTGAGTTAAAACAAACATTAAATTTAGGTATCAGGAAAGAGTGTAGAAGATTCAATAAAGAATCAAACTGATGATAAGTTAAACAATAAACTATTCTTTTATTTTAACATTTGATAATTTCTTTTGTATATAAATGACATTAAAAGATTTTCAGAAGAAGAAAACTTAGGCTGAATGGATTAAAGGCTATCTGCTGAGGTGCTCTCCCCATTGGCTTCAGAAATGGATTTTCTGTCAAAAATGAAAACAAAACCAGAATAGTTAAGAGTTCAATTCATTTTCAATGGGAGAAAATAATCTGATTAATACTAAAACATTTTGATACATACGATTAGGTATAATAAGTTGTGGAGTCCCTAAAGTAAAAATAGAAGTTAATATTATAAAATGTTATAAAACAAGAAAAGATATTTCTTTGCTTTTGTGGCTTTTAGAATAAGACAATCAACTAACAAAAATTAGTTTGACTTTTTAACAAGAAAATGAAACCTTCCTACTCAATCCTACAGTATTTAAAACTCTTTATGATGCTTCCTACCAACAGTGTTATGTCAACAAATATTTCTTTTTTTTTTTTTTTTTGAGACGGAGGCTCGCTCTGTCGCCCAGGCTGGAGTGCAGTGGCCAGATCTCAGCTCACTGTAAGCTCCGCCTCCCGGGTTTATGCCATTCTCCTGCCTCAGCCTCCGGAGCTGCTGGGACTACAGGCGCCCGCCACCTCGCCCGGCTAGTTTTTTTTTTGTATTTTTTAGTAGAGACGGGGTTTCACCATGTTAGCCAGGATGGTCTCGATCTCCTGACCTCGTGATCCGCCCGTCTCGGCCTCCCAAAGTGCTGGGATTACAGACTTGAGCCACGGCGCCCGGCCCCCTCTTTTTTTTTTTTTTTTTTTGAGACAAAGTCTCGCTCTGTCGCCCAGGCTGGAGTGCAGTGGCGCGATCTCGGCTCTCTGCAAGCTCCGCCTCCCGGATTCACACCATTCTCCTACCTCAGTCTCCCGAGTAGCCGGGACTACAGGCGCCCGCCACCACGCCCGGCTAATTTTTTGCATTTTTGGTAGAGATGGGTTTCACCGTCTTAGCCAGGATGGTCTGGATCTCCTGACCTCGTGATCCACCCGCCTTGGCCTCCCAAAGTGCTGCTATTACAGGTGTGAGCCACCGTGCCTGGCCATCAAGAAATATTTCTAAAATACCTCTTGTGTTGAAGGCACAAAAGTTAAAAACAGACAAAGCTATAAAGTAGTTAACTTTATTTTTCCCACTCTTTCATTCCCAATTCAAGTCCCTGAAGAAAGGTAATTTGTTCATGTTGAATTTTTTGTATGCCAGAACTATTCATTAACAATCTCATTCATTTCTGTAATGTTCCTTACTCCAAATATTTCTCAATGTCTTTTCCACATCAAACTTTCCTCCCCAGTTTACCATTCTAATAGCATCTAGCACTTCATTAGGAAATAATCTACTTAAAAAAATAATTAATTTTTTGACCTTCTACTACATATTCAGCATGATTCTAGCTTTGGATATAATGGTTACCAGGAAAAAATAAAATCCCTTTTATTGTGGAAAAATGAGGAGAGAAAAATCTATACTCAATTTTAAAATTAAATAAATAAATGAGTAAAAATGATAATGTCAGAGAGCAATGAATGCTACAAAATATAAACTGGGTTAAATGATAGAAAATTTGGAACTTAGTTATAGTAATAGCTAAAATGTATTGAAAAATTACTTTTTGGGAGGCTTAAATAATTTTGTGTATTTAATCAAATGTAATTCTCTTAATCACCTCTTGAGTTAAACCATCTGATTCCAAGGTCTATATATCACTGTTATGCTATATTTCCTATCTCAAATAAGCAGCAAACCAAGATAAAATATGTTTTCTAATAAAGACTGATCAACAAAAAAGAGAAAAAGTACAAGTCAAAAGTAATAGGACATAAATGAAACATAACTACACACGAAGTACATGTAAAAATATAAGAGTATTTCATTGAAATGTGGATAGAACAGAAAATTTGCCAAAGTCTTCCACAAACCCAAATATCCCATAATGATTAAAAAAATTAATCAGTAATTAAAATTACACAGAACACACTTGCATTAGAACAAAATAGCTTTACAGAGAATGTCTCCTAAACATTCAAAAATTAAATAATCAGAATCTTATACAAACTGTAACCAAAATACTAAAGGAAAAATTATTTCCAAATGCCAACTTTTTAAAATGAGGCTAATACAACCTTGAAGTCAAAATCAAGGAAAAATGCAGGAGGAAAATTATATGGCCAAGCACAATTCTGAAAATAAATGCAAAAAATTGTAAATAAAAAGTTAACAAGGATCTAGTCATCTCTTAAGGAAACCTCATGACCAAATTGGATTTATCACAAGAATGAAAGAATAACATAATATTGTATTACTGGGACATCACTTAACTCCTGGTACCTTTTGAAATTTTACAGTGTAGCTGTGTTATATTAGAAACCCTTTGATACAGTTTACAACTTTAAGACATTAAAAGGAAAGAAATAGCATTTCAAGAGATGGAGGAAAAAATTGTTAAAGTTAACATTTATTCAAATTAAAAACTCAGCAAAATAAGGAAAAGAGAAAACTTTTATAACCTGGCAATGAAGACCAATGAAAATAATCTAAAACAAACATACACAATGGTGAAACATTGTCTCTGAATTCAAGAATAATAGAAGGGTGTGTCTACTGTTACAGCTTATGCTCAACATTGCACTGGAGAAATGGACTGTCTGTTAATATTTGTGAAATAAATAATGAATATAAAGAGTAGAAGAAAGAACAAAACTTGCATTATTTTTAACAGAAAAATGATTTGTCATCATAAAATCCAAGAAAATCAATAAACTGTCAGAAATAATAAGAGAGTTTGGTAAAACTGTTAATAGACTAATATACAAAAGCATTTACATTTTTAAGCCAATAAAATCAATTATAAAATAAAATTCTAAAATATTTATAATAACAAATATATTACAAAAAGGACTATAATTTAATGTGCAAGACCGTCCTGTGGTACACGATGTGGAGATGGAAGATGTTTATATTGATGACTCCGATCCTGTGTAGGCCTAGGCTAATGTGTGTATTTGTATTTCAGTTTTTAACAAAAAGTTTAAACAGTAAAATAAAAATTGTAAGTGGAAAAAAGCTTATAGAATAAGGACATAAAGAAATAAAATACTTTGATATAGCTATAGAATATGTTTGTGTTTTAAGCTAAGTGTTACTACAAAAGAGTCAAAAAGTTTTTTTTTTTCCTCCTAGGAAGTTGTTGTTTAGGATCCTAATTCTAGTTTAGAGCTGCATTCTAAAGGATCTTGTCCATTGCCTTTTTCTAAAGCCAAGGAGAACCCCTGCCTTTTGGGTAACCTATTTGGTTTCCACTTTGGAGGTATATTCTAAAGTGTCTTCTCCCTTAATTTTTCTCCCAAAATTAATCTCAATTGGCTTGTCTGTGCATTTTTGTAAGAAACTTAAACTTTCATTTTTATAGATAAATGAGAGACCACCTCAGCTCTGAAGAGAAAGGACATTTTGTTACTCCCAGCTGCAAGCTGCCCCTTGGGTGACTGGGGGCTGAGTGGGAATCGTCTCGGTGGTTTACCCCTTTTGCCATGCAGTGGCCCTACGGGGAACCCTGAACAAGATTAGTTTTAAAAGACTCATTCAAGAAATGCATATAGAGCTGTTCACTTGGCATTTTTAGCCTTCTCAGAGGTGATAGACCTCTGGAGAGAGAAACTGAGACACATAAGCAGGTGGAAATGACTCATTTGTAAAACACTGCAGTCTTATCCAAAATCAGCACACATTGATCTACCACACAAAAAAATCCTAGGCCACAGCTCCATTCCTCCTTTTAAGAAAAAAAAAAAGTGGGCAACAATCTGAAAATGAGGAAAGACAAGGAGAATGATCCACTTTGGGGCGCCCTGTGAGTTTTAGGGTGCCTCTCTTTGCGAGTGTTTGTGCAAAATGAAAAAGTTTGAGGGCATGCCAAGATTACTAGTACTCAAACTAGTTACATATTATGGTCTGTTTTGCACATTTTAAGCTGATGGGCAAATTACATCAAAGAAAAATTCATAGCCCAAAGGTCAATCTGCAACTCAAGAGTTCCTAAGTTCTCTACTTCTCTATTTTCTTTTCTGCCTGCTTTAAATCTGCTGTTACTTTTCTACTGAGACAAAGCCCACTGTTTAGATCCAATCTTCTTCCTTTTTGTAAACCGGTGAGTTCGTATTAATATCTTATGGCTAGAGTTCTGAAATAAAAAATAGGATCTTTCTATGATGCGCATGTATGTGTTTATGTATTTTGTTATGGATTGTGGCCACAAGGTACCAAATTGGCTTAAGAGTAACCATAAATTAAATAAATAATAAGCCCATATGCTTTTCAAATTCACATGAATGTCAGGCCTCTGAGCCCAAGCCAAGCCATCACATCCCCCGTGACTTGCACGTCCGCAGCCCCTGTGACTTGCACGTATATGCCCAGATGGCCTGAAGTAACTGAAGAATCACAAAAGAAGTGAAAATGCCCTCCCCGGCCTTAACTGATGACATTCCACCACAAAAGAAGTGAAAATGGCCGGTCCTTGCCTTAAGTGATGACATTAACTTGTGAAATTCCTTTTCCTGGCTCATCCTGGCTCAAAAAGCTCCCCCACTGAGCACCTTGAGACCCCCACTCCTGCCCGCCAGAGAACAAACCCCCTTTGACTGGAATTTTCCTTTACCTACCCAAATCCTATAAAATGGCCCCACCCTTCACTGACTCTCTTTTCGGACTCAGCCTGCCCACACCCAGGTGATTGAAAAGCTTTATTGCTCACACAAAGCCTGTTTGGTGGTCTCTTCACAGGGACGCACATGACAATGACTTAAGTAAAATCTTTAATAAATAAACTGGCTTTAAAACTCTTGGTAAAGTAACATTAGAATTAGAACTGTAGCATTTTTCTTTCTGTTTATTGATCAAGTGGGTTCATGTTTATCCCTGGCAAATATTATAAGGTGTCAAAATTTTGCATAAGGGTTGTAAAACTATAAAGCCAGCCCAAAACAGAATAATCTTTGCTTGTGTAATTTTTGCTGAATAAGACATTTGGTATTGTTGGTTTAATGAAAACAGCTACATACTGAATTATTGGTAAAATACTCATATAGTCAGCCTTAAGTTTATTTCTTGAGTAAACACCCACAATTCATAGGCTGTAAAAATGATTAACAGGGAAATAATTTTAAATGATGACTATCAGTCTTTATAAATACACTAGGTGAACTATTAAATAAATTAATGAGGTAAATGTAATAGAATAAATGTTTGTAAACACACTTGTCTAAAGTTTGTTTGAATCTAAAGTTATATTTAACATTGGATATTCATTAACTGGGCAATGTCTAGTTTGAAAAATGATAGGAAAACATTTTTTTAAAAATGTGTTCTTATTGAAAGGTAAATAATGTTTGTTTAATTCAAAGGTTATTTAAAAGTTATATGCAAAAGAAGGTAAAAGGAACCAGGAAATAAGAGAGACTTAAAGGAAGTTATACATATTAAGAGGTATTTTTGGTAAGAAAGGTTAAAAAATATTTTTGTATGAGAAATAATCTTGTGTGGTAAATTTTTGTCCTAAAATAAACTATCTAGTTGTTTAAGAAAGGGGGATGTTTAAGACAAACCTGAAAATTCAAACTTTTCACGAATGGTCTGTGTAAGTCATAATAAGATTAGCCAAAAAAAAAAAAAAATTATATTTAAGTTACATTTAAGTTGGCTATAGTTAAAAGGAAATTTTAATAGTCTTTCTAGAAATTGGACTTTGATATTAAAATACACCGATACAAGACTATAAAATTGGTTAGAACAAGCTGTTATTAAAAATATTGACTTTTAATGGAAGACGTTTTTAATTTTTATTTTTTGAATTTTTAAGTACTGGGATACATGTGCTGAATGTGCAGGTTTGTTACATAAGTATGTATGTGCCCTGGTCGTTTGCTGCACCTATCAATTAATTTTTAAATTCTATAACCTGTTTTAATTTTAATTTTAAAATTCTTTTTTTTTTTTTTTTTTTTTTTTTTTGAGACGGAGTCTCGCTCTGTCGCCCAGGCTGGAGCGCAGTGGCCGGATCTCTGCTCACTGCAAGCTCCGCCTCCCGGGTTCCCGCCATTCTCCTGCCTCAGCCTCCCGAGTAGCTGGGACTACAGGCGCCGCCACCTCGCCCGGCTAGTTTTTTTGTATTTTTTAATAGAGACGGGGTTTCACCGTGTTAGCCAGGATGGTCTCGATCTCCCGACCTCGTGATCCGCCCGTCTCGGCCTCCCAAAGTGCTGGGATTACAGGCTTGAGCCACCGCGCCCGGCCAATTTTAAAATTCTTTAGATTGATGTCACAGAAGTTCAACTTACGCTGTACCCTGCTGCTTTAGCTCTTTCTAACTTTTGAGAAGTCCTGGGATGGTAACTCTTTCCTTCAATTTTAGTTGGCTCCTGTAACTTTTTAAAATTAGTAGTCTAAAGTAAGGAAAAGAATATATGAAAACAGGCAAATAAAAAATCTTATAGGATCTGCTTTTGTTTGTATGTCTGTTTTATCTGTATGTTTATATGTGTCATATAAAAGTGATATTTCACTACCAAAATATGCAAGAGCTCTAATTAGTTGGCTTAAAGAGAAGTAAGTGCATATGAAACTAATAGAAGCTAACTCTGATACCTTTTAGTTCACATGACTTTAGTAATATTCATTCAGATTAATTTGGTAAATTTAATCTCAAAATTATCTCCAGTAGTTTAAAATCTCAAAGTCATGTTATGTTAAGTTAAATAATTTGTTTTTCCCCACTGGGAATTTGGGATGTTAAAAGCTAAAATAGCAGGAGAGTAAAAAGTGTTTTTTTTTTGTTTTTTTTTTTTTTTTGGTGAAGTTTATAGAAACATAAGGATGTGATTTTTGCTAAAGAGAATATAATATTTTTGTTAGTTTAGAGGCTATTTGAGTATCTTTAAAATAAAGGAAACAAATATGCAGATAATACCAAATGGATGAAGAGAAAATTATAGGGTGGGGAGTAAGAAACCTTTGACTCTTGGGTGGCTATGTGGTCACCCATATTAAGGAGCTGCAGCTGGACTGCATTCAGTTACTAAAGGTAAAAGTTGCCAGTGCAATTTAGAGATGAATCATAGTCATACTCCCAGAGAGTTAGTTCACTGAATGTGTAAGAAAATGCAGACTACTAAGAAAAAGGCAAAATATTCAATCCCTTGGTTATTGTTATTTGTAATAGGTATAATGAAAGTGAAAGAGTGCTGTGTTTGGCCTGAAGGCTGGACCAAATTCAGATGTAAGTTAGCTCAGGCCACTATCCTCAAAGCTACCCACAAAGGGAAAAATTAACCAAGGCCAGTAAAAATTACCTCTAAGACCTGCGGTTACTAAGAAAATAGTCAATGTTGGCGAGCGGCAAAACCAAGCAACTATTAAAACCAGAGGGTATAAAGTAAAAAAAATTCTTCCATTTGGTAGATTCATATCATCAGATTCCTGAGAAACCTTTAGTATAATGGATTGTAAAAATAACTACTTTAAGGACAGTATCTTTAATTTTAAATGCTATGCAATGAAAGAGCATGTTTGGGTCAATGTAGGACCCGTAGTTCACTATTAAACAATTGATGAGTATACATGTGATATGGATGCACAGGAGGTTATTCCTGAGACAATGACCAGTCTAGTGGATTGGATAAATGCTACTGTAGGTTCTGTTTACCCTGAGAAGGAGACTGCCCAACTCTTCCTGTAAAATGCCAAGTGGAGGACCCCAGATGAGGCAGCTGAAATGCTTCATATGCAAGCCATGTGGGACTGGCTTTATGATGATGAGGATATTCACCCACCAAATATGGCTATTACCAAGGTCATGGTAAATGCTGTGCTTAAGGGAGCTTTTTTTACAGGGCACCCCAGATGACATTACTCCTATAGAACTGAACAACTGTTTGAGAAAACTTATCAAATTTGCTTTCCTTCATGGGTCTCAGAGATGCTAATAAAACATTAAGGTAATTAACAACAAAAAAGAAAAAGGTAAAAGGGAGTCAAAGGACTCATCTCAGAAGAGTGGAAATCTTTAAATGGTTATTAATAAATGAAATAAATAAAATGAAAATTCATGGAGTTCAAGGTCTTTACAACACTATCAAAGACTGGGTGGACCAAAGGCAATCACTGTCGATCCTCCAACATTAAATAGCACCACACCAGTGTTCTGCATTTGCCCCCAGATTGGGGAAATTTAAGAAAAATCAAAGGACAGATATTATAATGAGAAAGCTGACATTGCCTGGGGCACTGTTGAGGCAAATTTAGATGAAGATTGACAAAAGAGACTGAGTTTCTTGGCTTAATCCCCTGCTGGGAACCTAAATACATATTCATTAGTAAAGGTAAAATAGTCTAGTGGTAGAGAAGAACATTTCCTAGGACCAGAACATAAAAATGTAAAGGTTGATAGTATTATGAGATTTGAAATGTTGAAACAGGCTTTACGTAAGGTAGTTGTGACCTCCTTTACCTACATGTCTTATGAAACTGGGTATTAGATCTCACTGGGGATGTTTCCCTATGTAATACTATAAATCTGAAGGCATGAAAATCTGCCCTTTGTGAAATGTTAACTGGATATGCTAAAAGAACTAGTAAGGCTGCCCGAGCCCACAGAATATAGGGTAGAAGCTGAGTCCTGCTCAGGACAAATCTTCCACTTGATAACTCCTTATGGAGCATTTATTGGGGCCTATGGCAAAAATCTGTGAGCATTTCTTAATGACAACTACAAGGACTGTGGACTAGAGAATTTCCACTTATGGGGCATTTACTGCCTTGCTATGGGGTGTTAACTGAAGCTACCCTTGTGTTAATATAAATAATGGTGCCCCCAAAATTTTATGATAAAATAAAAATGGTTTATAAATGGTTTATATAGGATCTTGCTACCTGGGGAAACAAGGAGGAGGTCATGACCAGGAGGCCTCTTTTGCCCCTAGGTCTCACTCTATGTGAGGAGCTGCTAGATTCTACAGTTCCTGATAAACAGCTCTCATCTGACAAGAGCTACTTGGCTTGTGAATAGAAGTTCCAAGGTGAACAAACAGCATCTTATATCGAGGGCTGCTTCTCTGGTTAAAGAAGAGGCAAGAAAATCTTTTTCTTTTGAGTGACTTATGGTTTAGAGTAATTGGGTAAAGTACGCTTTTGTGAGAAAATTTACCTTTCTCTCTACCTGAGTTCTCCAAAATTCAAAACAGTTCCTGAGTATTCTGATTTTATGACAATATAGTTATTTGTGTAAATCTACTAAGAGTCTTCTCTTTTCAAAAAGCACAATAGAAGACACTGGTTATTTTACCAAGGCTTTAACTAGAATAACATATGTTTAGATAAAATTACAGCAAAGCCAAATTGAAAAAAGTCTATATGGCCAATCAATTCTTGTTGCACTTTATGCGAATGATCAGGCCAAATAATAAACCTAAAACTTACTTTGCACACAAATTGGTTTTACTATAATTTCTCTTTAGTAGTAAAGGAGGATTAGAGAAAGAGGTAAATTGTTTCAAAGGAAAACTGTAACACTTGTTACTCAATTCTGGTGCTGACTTTTGTTGTTGAATGCAAATTGAATTATGAATCTCTCTTTGCTACAGTGATCCTCTAAAGAGTACCAGGTTATAATTTTTTATGTTTTTAGTTAGTGCTCTAGGGGAATAGTTTCCTTTTTCTGTTCTAACACACACATTCTTTTTTAATTGTCAAATTATTAATGTGATTGATCGCTCATGGTTTTCCTTCTTCCAGGAAAACCAGAATCATGGCATTCTGAGGACTACAGATGATTTGACAAAACCTGCAAATCTTCCTCATTTGGAATCCCATTGAGCCTGATCTGCTTTTCATTGCATATGCTCTATTGCTAAAACAATACAAATACCCTCCCTCTAGGCCCAGGGACTGTTGTGCAAGAGGTGGTTGCATGAGATTACAAGGGCTGGTTTTGAGGGATATAATTAGTTCAGCTCTTCTCAATCAAGGATAGGTACACAGATGCCTAAACAGCTGGTAAAACAGGAACTTTGCCTTCTGAGCTCTTACGTGGCACCTTTTAATCCATTCTAACCATAAGTAATTTGCTGCTTCCTGTAGAATTTTTTTTTTTTTTTTGAGACGGAGTCTTGCTCTGTCACCCAGGCTGGAGTGCAGTGGCCGGATCTCAGCTCACTGCAAGCTCCTCCTCTCGGGTTCACGCCATTCTCCTGCCTCAGCCTCCCGAGTAGCTGGGACTACAGGCACCCGCCACTTTGCCTGGCTAGTTTTTTTTTTTGTATTTTTTAGTAGAGATGGGGTTTCACCATGTTAGCCAGGGTGGTCTCAATCTCCTGACCTCGTGATCCACCCGTCTCGGCCTCCCAAAGTGCTGGGATTACAGGCTTGAGCCACCGCGCCCGGCCTTCCTGTAGAATTAACAACAAATTATTACTGAAAGAATATAAAGATACCCATGACAAAGCCTCCTGGGTATAATACTCCCAGTTGCGAGATTTATGCAGATAATTATATATAAAAAATTTTTATCAGACACCTTAGGACACATTACTAAAGACAACAAAAAGAAATGTGGCACAACAAAAATCTCTAAATTCCTTAGCTTAAAAGGTTTTAATAATGCTTATGTTTTGTGTAGCTAATTGCTGTTAAGTCTGTAACTAAAACCAACATTATAGCAGCTCAACGTATAGAAGTTAAAGGTAAGTCAATTTTGTATCTTCACCTTTGTGTTTTTGTTGGTTGGCTTTTATATTACTTTAAAAAATTTAACAGTTAGTGAATGCCTGTCCATGTCCATTCCCATCTGGGCTGTAACATTTAAATTGGCTATAAATTTTTGGATCTAGGTCCTTTGGCAATAGGGATTCCGCTGAGGGACAGGATGAACCTGGGGCAGGCAGCCATGCCACCCTGGCAAAACTATGGGATAAAGTAAATGTTTACTGGCCGTTGACTTTGCCTCTGGCAAATGTTGGCCAGAAGGAGGATAATGTAAACCAGAACTAGAATTCTAAGTCCCCCAACCATCTGAATGGACCCCTACTTTTGGCAAAGGGCATTCCAAAGTTAACCTGAAAAACTAGTTCAGGCCATGATAGGAAAGGGGAGGTCAGACATGTCCTGTTATACCTTCCTCCCTTTTTGGAATTCAGAAAAAGCTTTCCAGCATTAACACCAATACAGATCTTAAGTCTAATAGAAGAGACTCTTTCAATCTGATAAGAAGCATTTACAATCTAGTCTCTCAGAAGCCTGATACCTTGAGGTTTCATCTACTTAATAAACCCTTGGTCTCCACAACCCCTTATCTTAACCCAGCTATTCCTTTCTATTGATTGTAAGCCTTTAGACAATTACTTAACCAATTGCCAATCAGAACATCTTTGAATCTACCTTTGACTTTTGACTTGCAAGCCCCACTTCCAGTTGTCTTGCCTTTCTGGACAGAACTAATGTATATCTTGCATGTATTGATTGATGTCTTATGTCTCCTTAAAATGTGAAAAACAAGTTGTAGCCTGACCACCTTGGACACATGTTCTCAGGGTCCCTGAGGGCTGTCTCACAGGTCATTGGCCACTCATATTTGCTCAGAATAAATCTCTTCCAATATTTTGCAGAGATTGACATTTTGTTGACGCATGGCTCCATTTTTTTTTTGCTCTGGTCTCACTGCCCAAAATTTATACTTTTAGCCTTTAAAATCATATTTGTTTTGAGAATGAAAAAGTTGATCATGAAAGAGAAACATGTTAGTTTTAAATCATAATTACTTTGGACATTGACTAACAAATTACTTCGGAATGGATCACTATTCTAATAACTAATAAAAGGAGGTCAATGAAAGCAAGTAAAAATAAGAAGCATTTCAACACATAGTTATTTTCAGTGCAGCAGCAAATTGAATCATGGTTGTACCTCCTTCCTTTATGCTCTTTAGCTTCAGAGGGAGAGTAGTCAGTGAAGACAGCAAGAATCATCTGAGTTTAAGTATTAAAATTTATGACAAATGATTTATATCATCAGATAACAACAATCAAATCTTGTCCCTAATTTGTAAACTTGAGAAGCCAAATTTTAAAATATAATAAATATATGGAAACTTTACTCTTTAAATATAATATTATTTTTTGCTTACTGCAGAGGTTCTTTACACATTTATCTTCTTTCGAGCAGAGAGAGCAAGATTCTCCTTTAGTGTAAGGAGACATATTTGCAAAATTTCCTCTGTAAAAAAGAGAAACATTGATTAGTCAAGTGGCTGTTAATTTCTCCAATTTTTTTCACGCATGTATGCAAGTTGTTTTAGTCATTCATTAAGTCATAAACGTTGAAAACGAAAAATAATATGTCTCAATTTTATTTTCATTTCTTTTGTTAAACTATTAAAACAATTCCTTACAGAATGAACCACATGGAAGTTCTATTCTTGAATATTCTATAGAACAATAATGAGATCTGGACCCAGTGTAATTATGCATGTGATGGTTGCAAAGTTTTTGTCATAGATAGTATGACTATTTCTTCATTCGGTACATGAAATAAGTAATATTTAAATTGCAAACATAAACATGTGTTTCATGTTTTAATTTTAAATTATAATATCATAGTCCTTATCTAGTTCTCTTTGATGATGTATGACTTGACAGCTATTATGCCTGATTTTTAATAGTATAAGTCATAAATTTTTCAAAGGCTCTTTATCTTCTATCTGTGAAAGACTTAAAAAATGTGTTACTTAGAGTACACACATAAAAACATAACAACATGAGTAGTATTCCATTAAAGAATATGCCACAATTTAGTTATATATTCTTCCATTGATGGGCATTTGGGTTGGTCAAGTTTTTGGTCACTACCAATAGGGTTGCTATGAATGTTCAAAGCATTCATACATACATCATTACAGGGACACAGATCTAACAGTGCGTGAGAATACCATAGCCTTCACATTGTCCCCAGCATTTGGCATGGCCACCCTCTAGCCATTCTAATAGTAGTGTAGTGGTATTTATTGTGACCTTAATTTGTATTTTTTAAATGACTAATGATGTTGAGCATTTTTATGTATTTGTTACCTATATATCTTCTTTGTATTAAAAACATTAAGATTGAGTTGTAAGTTTTCTTTATATTGAGTTGTGAGAATTCTTCCTATATTCCAGGGTACATCCTTTATTTGATATATGTTGCTGTTATTGTTGCTGTTTACAGACTTTCTTCCAGGTGGCTTGTCTTTTCATTCTCTTAACAGTGTCTTTGAATAGTAGTTATTTTTAATTTTAATGACATTAAATTTATATATCATAGTTTTAGTGTGGTAGTTTAAAAATCTTTGGCTCTCTGAAGGTCATAAAGGTTTTTGTTCATCTTTTCTTCTAAAATTTCTGTAGTTTTAGATTTTACATTTAGGTCTGTTGATATGGTTTGGCTCTGTGTCCCCACCCAAATCTCATATTGAATTGTAATTCCCATGTGTTGAGGGAGGAACCTGTAATCCCCACGTTTAAGGAGGGAGGTGATTGGATTATTGGAGTGGTTTCCCTCATGCTGTTCTTATGATAGTGAGTGAGTTCTTATGAGATCTGATGGTTTAAAAAGTGTTTAGAAATTCTTCCTTTACTCTTCTCTCTCCTGCTGCACTGTAAGGAAGGTGCTGGCTTCCCCTTCACCTTCTGTCATGATTGTAAGTTTCCTGAGGCCTCCTCACTCACGTGGAACCATGAGTCAATTACATCTCTTTCCTCAGCTAAAACGGGCTGAAGTACAGCTTCAGCTCTTGCTTCAGAGGGTGCAAGCCCCAAGCCTTGGTGACTTCAATGTGATGTTGAGAGTAGCAGAAGGCAGCCAAATGCCTAGGCAGATAGGCTTGGGTCCCTGGTGAAACCCCACCTTCAAGCCAAAGACAGTTTATAACCTGAAAGCCAAGCTACAAGTTAAATATTTGGACTGGATTGAGAACTTGTTTTCTTGTTTGGTGCACTTTCCTCTGATTGATACCCACCCTTCACCTATTTTACATATGCCAACCCTTTCCTAATTAGTTTTCTATACTGTTGTCTTTACTTTAACTTTTTTTTTTTTTTTTTTTTTGCATATTCACAGACCAATCAGCACATACTCTTCATTCTGAGTCCATAAAAGGCCCCAGAATCAGCCACAAGGGGGTACTTTCCAGCCTTTGGGTAGGGGAACCATTCCCTTCTTGCCACATTTCTCTTTGTTGAGAGTTTCTCTTTTGCTTAATAAATTCTACTCCACTCACTCTCCAGTATCCACACACCTAATTCTTCCTGGTTGTGAGACAAGAACTCAGACCTATCTGAGCTAAGGGGCAGAAAGACTGCAACGTGTTGGGCCTGTGGGTGCACAGAAGTTAAGAACTGAAGATTGGAAACCTCCACCTAGATTTCAGAGGACGTATGGAAATGCCTGTATATCTAGGCAGAAGTCTGCTGCAGGGGCAGAGCCCTCATGGAGAACCTCTACTAGGGCAGTATGGAAAGAAAAGGTGGGATTGGAGACTCCACACAGAGTCCCCACTGGGGCACTGCCTAGTGGAGCTGTGAGAACAGGGCCACCATCCTCCAGACCTCAGAATGGTAGATCCAATGGCAACTTGCACCATGCACCAGGAAAAGCCACAAACTTTCAGTAGCAGCCCATGAAGGAACTGCCCAAGGCTGTGGGAGCCCACCTCTTACATCAGCATGCCCCCAATATGAGACATGGAGCCAAAGGAGATTATTTCAGAGATTTAAGATTTAATGACTGCCCCACTGGATTTTGGACTTGTGCAGGGCCTGTATCCCCCTTGTTTTGGCCAATTTCTCTCATTTGGAATGGGAGCATTTACCCAATGCCTGTATCCCCATTGTATCTAGGAAATAACTAACTTGTTTTTGATTTTACAGGCTTATAGGCAGGAGGGACTTGCCTTTTCTCAGATGAGACTTTGGACTATGGACTTTTGAGTTAATGCAGAAATCAGTTAAGATTTTGGGGAACTGTTGGGAAGGCATGATTGGTTTGGAAATGTTAAAAGACATGAGATTTCGGAGTGGCTGGGGGCAAAGTGATAGGGTTTGGCTCTGTGTCCCCACCCAAATGTTATCTCTAATTGTAATTCTTATGTGTTGATGGAGGGAACTATAATCTCCACATGTTGAGAGAGGGAGGTGATTGGACCATAGGAGTTTTCCCCCGTGCTGTTCTCATGATAGTGAGTGCTCATGAGATCTGATGGTTTTAAGACTGTTTGGAAGTTCCTCCTTTTCTCTTCTCTGTCTTGCTGAACTGTGAAGAAGGTGCTTGTTTCCCCTTTGCTTTATGCCATGATTGTAAGTTTCCTGAGGCCATGTAGTCAATTAAACCTGTTTCCTTTATAAATTACCCAGTCTTGGATATTTCTTTATAGTAGTATGAAATGAACAAATACATCTACAATTCATTCTGAGTTAATTTTTGTCATTGTGTAGATCCAAGTTACTTTATGGATAACTAATTGTTCTAGTATGATTTATTAATTTTTTTTTCACTGAAATACCTTTGTCCATTTCTGAAAAATTAGTTGAAAATATGTGGTCAGCCATGTGTGGGTCTATTTCTGATCTCTGTATTCTATTCCACTAATCTATTTGTCTAACTTTATGCAAATACCACAATGTTGGGATTATTTTACAGTTTTAATAACTTTTGAAAACCATATTATTAGCACTTGAAAGCAATAGTATTAGTCCTTTAAATTTATTCTATTTCAGGTTGTTTTGGTTATTCAAAATTTTTGTGTCTCCACATGAATTTTTTGATCAACTTGTCAACTTATGTGGTAGAATTTTTGCTGGGATTGTCTTGAATCCATAGATCAATTCAGAAAAAAAAAAAAGGACATCTTAAAAATACTGAGTCTTCTAACTCATGAACAACGTCTATCTCTCTAATTATTTGTGTCTTTGTTAGTTTCTCTCATGATATTATGCAGTTTTCAGTATATGTCTCTTTCTTTAGATAATTTATATTTTTGATGCTATTTTAAATGATATTTTCACTCAATTTCTGCTTGTTAACTGTTAGTATGCAGACATGTAATTAATTTTTGTATACTTATTTTGTATCCTAAAAGCTAAACTTATTAGTTTTAGATGAGTTTTGGTAGATTCCAGTGGATTTTCTATAGAGTAGCAATCAGCACAGTATGGCCCAGAGGCCAAATCTGTCCTGTGGTCTGTTTTTCTGTATTTTATATTTTATCTGTTTTATGCAGTCTGTAAGCTAATATATATATATTCACATACACACACATATATATAAAATATATATTATAAACCATATTTTTAAACCATATATATAAAAAATATAATATATATTATATATGTTATATATGGTTAATATAAATGGGATAATTGAATATATGGTTTAAAAACATGTATAAAACCATATATAAATATATATTATATAATATATAATGTATATCATATATAATGTATATAATATATATTATATATTTTATATATATATGCCAAGGACATGAACTCATTCCTTTTAATGGCTGCATAGTATTTCATGGTGTATATGTACCACATTTTCTTTATCCAGTCTATCATTGATGGACATTTAGGTTGATTCCATGTCTTTGCTATTGTAAATAGTGCTGCACTGAACATACATGTGCATGTATCTTTGTAATAGAATAATTTATATTTTTCGGGGTATATACCTAGCAATGGGATTGCTGGGTCAAATGGTATTTCTGGTTCTAGATCTTTGAGGAATTATCACACTGTCTTCCACAATGGTTTGACTATTGTGGAGTTTACATTCCCACCATCAGTGTAAAAACATTCCTGTTTCTCCACAGTATCTCCAGCATCTGTTGTTTCTGGACTTTTTTTTTTTTTTTTTTTTTTTTTTTTGAGACGGAGTCTCGCTGTGTCTCCCAGGCTGGAGTGCAGTGGCGCGATCTCGGCTCACTGCAAGCTCTGCCTCCCGGGTTCACGCTATTCTCCCGCCTCAGCCTCCGAGTAGCTGGGACTACAGGCGCCAGCCACCACGCCCGGCTAATTTTTTGTATTTTTAGTAGAGATGGGGTTTCACCGTGTTAGCCAGGATGGTCTTGATCTCCTGACCTCGTGATCCGCCCGTCTCGGCCTCCCAAAGTGCTGGGATTACAGGCTTGAGCCACCGCGCCCGGCCATTTTTAATAATTGCCATTCTGACTGGCATGAGATGGTATCAAATTGTGATTTTGATTTGCATTTCTCTACTGACCAGTGATGTTAAGCTATTTTTTTGTAGTTTGTTGGATGCATAAATGTCTTATTTTGAGAAGTGTCTGTTCATGTCTTTTGCCCATTTTTGAATGATTTTTTGTTTTGTAAATTTACTTAAATTCTTTGTAGATTCTGGATATTAGAACTTTGTCAGATGGATAGATTGCTAAAGTTTTCTCCCACTCTGTAGGTTGCTTGTTTACTCTGATGATAGTTTCTTTTGCTGTGTAGAAGCTCTTTAGTTTAATTGATCCTGGTTGTCCATTTTGCTTTTGCAATTGCTTTTGATGTTTTTGTCATGAAATGTTTGCCCATGCCCATGTCCTGAATAGTATTGCCTAGATTTTCTTCTAGGGTTTTTATAGTTTTGGGTTTTACATTTAAGCTTTTAATCCATCTTGAGCTAATTTTTGTGTAAGTTGTAAGGAAGTTGTCCAGTTTCAATTCTCTGCTTATGGCTAGCCTGTTCTTCTAGCACCATGTATTAAATAGGGAGTCCTTTCCTCATTGCTTGTTTTTGTCAGGTTTGTCAAAGATTAGATGATAATAGATGTAAGGTCTTATTTCTGAGTTCTCTATTCTGTCCCATTGGTCTGTGTGTCTGTGTTTGTACCAGTACTATGCTGTTTTGGTTACTGCAGCCTTGTAGTATAGTTTGAAGTCAGGTAGTGTGATGCCTCCAGCTTTGTTCTTTTCTGCTTAGGATGTCTTGGCTACACAGACTTTTTTTTGGTTCCATATGAATTTTAAAATAGTTTTTCTAGTTCTGTGAAGAATGTCAATGAGTTTAATGGGAATAACATTGAATCTATAAATTACTTTGGGCAGTGTGGTCATTTTCATGATATTGATTCTTACTATCCATGAACATGAATGTTTTTTTCATTTGTTTGTGTCTTCTCCAATTTCCTTAAGCAGTGGTTTGTAGTTCTTCTTGAAGAGATCCTTCACTTTTTTTGTTAGCTGTATTCCTAGGTATTTTATTCTCTTTCTAGCAATTGTGAATGGGAATTTATTCATGATTTGACTTTCTGCTTCTCTGTTGTTGGTGTACAGGAATGCTTGTGACTTTTGCGTATTGATTTTGTATCTTGAGACTGCTAAAGTTGCTTATCAGCTTAAAAAGATTTTGGGATGAGATAATGGGGATTTCAAGATATAGGATTATATCATCTGCAAACAAAGACAAAGACAATTTGACTTTCTCTCTTTCTATTTGAATACCACCCCCCTTTTTTTTTCTCTTCCCTGATTGCTCTGGGCAGAACTTCCAATACTACATTGAATAGAAGTGATGAGAGAGGACATTTTTGTCTTGTACTGGTTTTCAAGGGGAATGCTTCCAGCTTTTGCCCACTTAGTATGATATTGGCCATGGGTTTCTCATAAATGGCTCTTATTTTTTTGAGGTATGCTCCTTCAATTCCTGTTTTATTGAGAGGAGTTTTTAACATAAAGGAATGTTGAATTTTATTGAAGGCCATTTGTCATCCATTGAGATAATTATGTGGTTTTTGTCTTTAGTTCTGATGATATAATGAATTGCATTTATTGATTTGCATATGCTGAACCAGACTTGCATCCTGGGGATGAAGCCAACTTGATTGTGGTGGATAAGCTTTTTGATGTGCTGCTGGATTTGGTTTGCCAGTATTTTATTGAGAATGTTTGCATCAATGTTCATCAGGGATATTGGCCTGATGCTTTTTATTGTTGTTTCTTTGCCAGGTTTTGGTATCAGGATGATGCTGGCCTCATACAATGAGTTAGGAGGAGTACCTCCTTTTCAATTGTTTGGAATTTTTTCAAAAGAAAGGGTATCAGCTCCTCTTTGTTATTCTGGTAGAATTCAGCTATAAATCCATCTGGTCCTGTGCTTTTATTTGTTGATAGGCTGTTCATTACTGCCTCAATTTCAGAAGTTGTTATTCGTCTATTCAGGGATTCAACTTCTTCCTGGTTCAGTCCTGGGAGGGCATATGTTTACAGGAATTTATCCATTTCTTCTAGATTTTCCAAGTAATTTGCACAGAAGTGTTTATAGTATTCTCTGATGGTTGTTTGTATTTCTGTGGGGTCAGTGGTGATATCCCCTTTATCATTTTTTATTGTGTCTATTTGATTCTTCTCTCTTTACTTATGTATGATAACAGCTAGTTAGCAGTCTATTTGTTTTATTAATCTTTTCAAAAAGCGAGATCCTGGATTCATTGATTTTTTTGAAGGGTTTTTCATGTTTGTATCACCTTGTTTCACTCTGATCTTGGCTATTTCTTGTCTTCTGCTAGCTTTGGGGTTTGTTTGCTCTTGGTTCTCTAGTTCCTTTAGTTATGATGTTAGGATGTCAATTTGGGATCTTTCTAGCTTTTTGATGTGGGTGTTTAGCACTATAAATTTCCCTCTTAACACTGCTTTAGCTGCATTCCAGAGATTCTAGTATGTTATCTCATTGTTCTCATTAGTTTCTAAGAACTTCTTGATTTCTGCCTTAATTTCATTATTTACCCAGGAGTCATGTAAGAGCAGGTTGTTTAATTTCCATGTAGTTGTGTGGTTTTGAGTGTTTCTTAATCTTGAGTTCTAATTTGACTATCTTTTGTTCTGAGAGACTGTTATGATTTCAGTTCTTTTGCATTTGCTGAGGAGTGATTTACTTACAATTGTGTGCAGTTTTAGAGTAAGTGCCTTGTGGCACTGAGAATAATGCATATTCTGTTGTTTGGTGTGGAGAGTTCTGTAGATATCTATCAGGTCCACTTGATCCAGAGCTGAGTTCAACTTCAGGATATCTTTGTTAATATTCTGTCTCTATGATCTGTCTAATATTGACAGTGGGGTGTTAAAATCTCCCACTGTTACTGTGTGGGAGTCTAAGTCTCTTTGTAGGTCTCTAAGAACTTGTTTTGTGAATCTGGGTGCTCCTGTATTGGGCGCATATATATTTAGGATAGTTAGCTCTTCTTGTTGAATTGATTCCTTTACCATTATGTAATGCCCTTCTTTGTCTTTTTTCATCTTTATTGGTTTAACGTTTGTTTCATCAGAAACTAGGATTTCAACCTCTGCTTTTTTCTGTTTTCCATTTGCTTGGTAAATTTTCCTCCATCCCTTTGAATCTATGTATGTCTTTGCATGTGAGATGGGGTCTCTTGAATGCAGCTCACTGATGGATGTTGGCTCTTTATCCAGCTTACCATTCTGTGTCTTTTATATGGGGCCTTTAGGCCATTTACATTTAATGTTAGTATTGTTATATGTGAATTTGATCCTGTCATCATGATGCTAGCTGGTTATTTTTCAGACTTGTTCATATAGTTGCTTCATAGTGTTGTTGGTTTGTGTACTTCAGTGTGTTTTTTGTAGTGACTGGTAACCATTTTTCCTTTCCATATTAGTGCTTCCTTCAGGAGCTCTTGCAAGGCAGGCCTTGTGGTGATGAATTCCCTCAGCATTTGCTTATCTGAAAAAAAATCTCATTTCTCCTTTGCTTATGAAGTTTAGTTTGGCTGGAAATGAAATTCTAAGCTGAATTTTTTTTTAAGAGTATTAAATATTGGGCAGGCATGATGGCTCACGCCTATAATCCCAGTACTTTGGGAGGCCAAGGAGGGTGTATCACCTGAGGTCAGGAGTTCGAGACCAGGCTGGCTAGCATGGCAAAACCTTGTCTCTACTAAAAACACAAAAATTAGCTGGGTGTGGTGGCGGGCACCTCTAATCCCAGCCACTCAGGAGGCTGAGGCAGGAGAATCACTTGAACCTGGGAGGCGGAGGTTGCAGTGAGTCAAGATTGTACCAGTGCACTCCACCTTGGGTGACAGAGTGGGACTCCATCTCAAACCAGAATGTTAAATATTGTTCCCAATCTCTTCTGGATTTTAGGGTTTCTGCTGAGAGGTCTGCTGTTAGTTTGATGGGCTTCCCTTTGTAAGCAGCCTGGCCTTTCTCTCTGGCTGCCCTTAACATTGTCTCTTACAGTTTGACCTTGGGAGAATCTAATGCTTATGTGTTTTGGGGTTGATCTTCTCTTGGAGTATCTTACTGGGGTTCTCTGGATTTCCTTAGTTTGGGTGTTGACCTTCTTGCTAGGTTGAGGAAGTTTTCCTGGATGATATCCTGAAGTGTGTTTTCCAACTTGGTTTGTTCTCTCTATTTATTTCAGGTACCCCAATCAGTCATAGGTTCAATCTTTTTACATAATCCCATAGTTCTCACAGGTTTTGTTTGTTCCTTTTTTCTCTAATCTTGTCTGCCTGCCTTATTTCAACAAGATAGTCTTCAAGCTCTGATATCCTTTCTGCCACTTGGTCTGTTTGGATATTGACACTTGTGATTGCATTGTGAAGTTCTTATGTTGTGTTTTACAGCTTGATCAGTTCATTTATGTTCCTCTCTAAACTGGTTATTCGGGTTAACAGCTCCTGTAATATTTTATCATGGTTCTTAGCTTCTTTGCAATGTGTTAGAACATACTCCTTTAGCTCAATGAAGTTCATTATTATACATCTTCTGAACCCGATTTCTGTCAATTCATCCATTTCAGCCTCATCCCAGTTCTGTGCCCTTGCTGGAGATGTGTTGTGATCATTTGTAGTTGAAGAGGCACTGTGGCTTTTTGAGTTTTCAGCATTTTCGAGTTGATTCTTTCTCATCTTCAAGAGTTTATCTACCTTTGATCTTTGAGTCTGCTGACCGTTGGATGGGGTTTTTGTGGTCTAATTGATGCTGTTGTTGCTTTCTGTTTGTTCTTCTTTTAGCAGTAAGGCCTCTCTTCCCTAGGGCTGCTGTGATTTGCTGGGGGCCTACTCCAGACCCTGTTCACCTGGGTCCCTCTGACCCCGGAGGTATCACCAGTGGAGGAGGCAGAACACCAAAGATGGCAGCCTGCTCCTTTCACTAGGCACTCTGCCCCAGAGGGGCATTGACCTAATGCCTACCAGAATGCTCCTGTATGCAGTGCCTGGAGACCCCTGTTGGGAGATCTCACCCAGTCAGGAGAAATAGGATCAGGGACCCACTTAAATAAGCAAGAATTTCCCTTATCCAGACTACCCGGACTCCTCAGCATTTGCCAGCAGAAAAGGATAAGATTGCAGTCCATGATACCGTGGCTTCCTGTCCTCCTAGGGGCTCGTCTCATGGAAATCAGAGATCTGTCCATAAACCGCTGGCTGGGGGTGCTAAAAATCCCTCAGGGAGAGGCCCTGCCTGGCAAGAAGGAATGTGTCAGGGTCTTGCTTAAAGAAGCAGTCTGGCCACAAACTGTCACAGTACCTGTGTTGCACTGTGGGGAATTTCTCCTGGTCCAAATCACTCAGTCTTGCTGGTACCAGCAGCAGGGGAAAATGGTCAACTGGAGCCACAGTGGTGGTGGGCACCCCTTCCTCCTGGGACCCGGTCTTCTTAGGTAGTCTCCAGCCTGTCCCTCTGGCCAGGAGGCAGTCCAATTTAAGGAAATCAATTTACACTAAAGTTGTATCACAGCTAACTGATATGAATTTTATCTTTTTGGATATTTTTTCCCCTATGGATTCTATCTTGGATAATTTTTTTCTTTTCTTTTTTTAAAGAGATAGGGTCTTGCTCTGTTTCCCAGGGCAATCATGGCTCACTGCAGCTGTGAACTCCTGAATCACTGTCTTGGATAATTTCTAATGTTATGATTTTGAATTCATTCATCTTTCTTTTCTGGAATGTCTAATATTCCATTAATTTTAACTTCTAAAAAGTCTCAGACATTGTAGTCCTCTGTTTTGAATATTTTTCATCTTTGTTTAACATTTAAAAATATGGAATACAGTTATAATCATTTTAATGTCTCTCTTAATTATAACATCTGTGTAAGTTCTGCATTCGTTTCAACTTATTGATTCAGCTTCTTATTATGTCTTATTTTTTTCCTTCTGTATATGGCTGGCAATATTTCATTAGATTCCAGACATTGTGTTAGGTGCTGGGTATTATGTATTTCTGTAAACCTCCTTGAGTTTTTTGTTGTTGTTGTTAAAGTTATGTTGTTCTTTTCTTAAAAGTATGTGCTTTTATAATCATTCTCAATCATTTCTTATGCGGGATACAGTCAGATTACATGGGAACATTTTGATCCTTTCAGGTTTTACATTATGAATTGTTAGGTGGGTCTGGAGCAGTTTAGTTCTGCTCACTATGTGAGTGCCAAGAACTGTGTCCTCTTACTGTTTCAGATGCTTCTTAATCTGGCCTGTTCACATGCACGTGCTAATCAATACTCAAGGAATACCTTTTGTAGATCTCTAGGGTTCTCTCTGTGTAGTTCTCTTTTCTCTGGTACTCTTTTCCGTGAACTCTAGCTGTATTAGTATTCTTATACTTTTAGCTCCATTTCTTCAACTCAGGGAGTCAGTCGGTCAACCTCTGTCTTAGTAATTTCATGTGCCATGACTTGAAAGCTCTCATTGAGACAGAAGGCTGGGGGAATTATAGGGCTAACTTTTTGTTTGTTAGTTTTCAGAGATGACAGCCCTTTGTTGTATTATAACCAGTGTCTTTAAAACCATTGCTTCATGTGCTTCGTCTATTTTGCTTTTTTTGGCTTTTGTTTCAAGTGACAGGGTATATTGCTCCCTACCACTTGGCCAGGGGTGACATAGCAATATCCTCATATGCTTTCACAAGACCCATAAGAAATCTGTTATGTACACAGTTTGTTTGGACCCCAAAACCTGACTTATTCAAAGCAATATGATGCTTAACTGCTTTTTCATTAAATCTTGAGCCTTCATCCCCTATTATTGTTCTCTTTCCATTTCAAATCTTGTGATTAGTCTCCTTAAGAGAAAAGATAATGTGTCAGTAGTTTTATAATTTCTCTGAATCTATAGCAACTCTACTTTTCCCAAGCTATAAAAATTTGTATTTATCATTCTTGTTTTTGCTTCCAAGTGTAAGGTCATGGAAGAAAATACAGAGAGATATATACACATTTCTGCCTCTCTCTAGTAATTTTGGCATATCTCAGCTCCTTGTAGTCAATTTTGCATATTTATTCTCTGTCTTTGTTTTTATCTTTTCTACTGCTTGTTTTTAAATTGATATTTGTTGAACAGCTGGGTTATTAACTGTTTTTATATTCTTCCTAGTATAGATTAACTGAGATTAGAGTTCTAGAATTTCATTTTCGGAGTTTCCCTTTAAGCTTATGCTATATTTTCATCTAGATATGCAATTATCAGCAAGACAATTAAAGTTATGTTGTTCTTTTCTTAAAAGTATATGCTTTTACAATCATTCTCAATCGTTTTCTTATTCCACTTATTTTATATTATATTAGAGAAGCATCTGCCAGCCTTTTTGTGTTTCAGTATTTATATATTACTGTGGCAATGTATTTTATATTATCTCTTTTTTTAAACTTAACAGTCTCCATCATTTTCTCTCTCAAGTTTAAATATTTTATGACAGGTATAGTTTTTCTTTAAATAAGGCAATATTCTGCCACCATCTTCTATTTTCACCTATCTCATTTGATTAGCACTTTAAAGGGAGACATTACTTATCAAAAATACACTTGTCTCTACTATAAGATCCTCTTATTTGGCAACCATCATCAACATTAATTTCAATTAAATTATTTTTAAGAGAAAATAACTCACGCAGGTCCATAGTTGCATATAAACATTGCAGTTGAAGCTCCCCCAAGGTCAGGACACATTGCAACCGCACAACCGACATGAAATGAATTGGCCCAAACTAACTATAAAGAAAAGGAATGTCAAGATAACATATGGAAAACAATTCTATTCTATGCAAACAATGCATTTAGAGAATTAGTATAATCTTTGTCATGCTACAAAAAATAATGTACATAAATACTTATTAGCTACATATTTTTTCTAATTTTTATATTTAGTTTAAAATTCTTATATTGTTATGGCTGATTTTATGAGAGCTACCAAGCTAGTTTTTCCATACTGGTAATCCTCATAAATCAAAAGGAGACTATAATATATAACCAAACTCATAATATAATATACAGCCAAAATAATTTCTTCTAGATTATTTATGAAATACATTTTTATTCTATCCATGGGAATATCATACAAACAATATTAGAATCAGACTATAAATGAAAACAATAACTTACATTTATTTGTTTTTCTCAGAAAAATTTTACTAATTACGTTTTAAATTTTGCAATCTTAACCATATTCTTACCTTTGTCAAGTCACAAGACATAGGTAAGAATTAAAAACATATTGAGTTGATTTTCAAAGATGCCTGCCATAAGGATGGTGAATCTTTATTTTTATCTATTATCTATTTGCAAAGAATAGCAAAGTTATTCAAAAGGAAGAAGACTTCTATGGAAAACTAGTTACAGTAGATAGATAAAGAGGTAAGGAACATTACTAGTTTTTTGTGACAATGATAGAGTAAATTTTTTTCATTTTCCAAATAAACAAAAAAGGGAAGAAAATACTGATTTACTCCATTTTGAAAATAACCCAAGGAATTTAGACACAGAATAAATTTTGACAACACAAATTTCGGATCTCATTTATTTTACAACTTTATTAGCAAAACGTACTAACGTATTTTGTAAATTGATGTATCAATTTTTTTCATAGACTTGTTCTAGCCAGAATCAATAGTTTTGCAAAATATATTTTACTGGCTTTTTTTTTCCTGAGAGGCAGCAAAAGTGCAAGAAAAATCACAGTGAACTGAGAATTTAAAAATGAGTTTTGGGAGGTCGAGCTGGGTGGATCACGAGGTCAGGAGTTCGAGAGCAGCCTGGCCAACATGGCAAAACCCCGTCTCTACTAAAAATACAAAAATAAGCCGAGCGTGGTGGCATGTGCCTGTAATCCTAGCTACTTAGGAGGTTGAGGCAGGAGAATCACTTGAACCTAGGAGATGGAGCTTGCAGTGAGCCGATATCACACCACTGTGCTCCTGCCTGGGTGACAGGGTGAGACTCCGTCTCAAAAAAAAAAAAAAAAAAAAAAATTTTTGCTTTCAGCCATCTTTGTGGCTTTGGTGAGTAAGTGACAGATCAATTCTGAGGTAGTTTCCCACTTAATGAAATGAGATAAAGTGGAAGATTAAAAGAGCATTTTTCCTTTTGAATGTTTTAAACAATTAATAAAAAATACAACTAAAATATATATATTTCCAAAAAATCATGTTTAACAATTTGACTTATGAATAACTAACTACACCATTAAATTCTATCTAAATTGTGACTTTTTGGGGCTTTTGAGATGGTGAGAATAAATATTCACTATGTAGGTTTATGATGTATTGGTTTCATTAAAGAAATTAGATGTAATATTAATATGAACATTGGATGTAACTCCAATGTGAATATCAATAGGTGGTAAATGCAATAAAATTTTCTCTTATTTTGTTTGGAACATTAAGCAAGATATAGTTGTTGATTTTATAAGAATATAACCATTCCTAATTATTTAACCTTAAGTGTAAACTAGTCAATAAAAAGTAAGCTCCCCTTTCTGATCTAGCAATACGAAGGGAGAAGGGGCATTTGAGAACCGGCTTTTCTTTTTTTGCTTTACAGCAAAAGAGAAGACAAAGGATATATAAAAGCTATGACTCAGCCTTGATGCCATATTATTAGGGATATTGCATCTTTTTTGTTGTCAGGACGTCTGACACTTGATTCATTCTTTCAATTTTCCCAGTAGTAGCCAAACCATATTCTTTACCAACATCTTTCCTGATGTCCTGGAGAGTGTCTAGACTTAGAACATCCTGTTGTTGAACGAAGAGTGAACATAAAGGGAACGTGGAAGTTGCTATTATTTGTTCACTGCACCTCTGATAAGAACGACTTGTTTTAAGACCCTATGTATTAATTCAACTTATACAAATGGGTAAGTCTAGAGAAGAAGGTGAGCTATTTATATTGCTTAAACAGGCTTTCCTAGGGGCTTAGTACCATGTCTAGCATTAAAGTTTGGCCGAAAGGTGAATTTTAGACACATTTACACTTCTACCTGAAATAATTTTAAAAATTGGGAAAATGATAGGAAGTAATGGTTTTCAAGACATTAGGCAACACAACGTAATACCCCTGAGATTTGGGGAAAAAAAGATGGAAACTCTATAATTGTCCTTGTATATTGCCTGGAGACAGTTTCTACATTATGGCTCAGAAGAAGTTTGATAGACTCTCATAATTGAGAGAGTCTGATTGAGAGTCTTGGGGAGACCAAGGATGCAGAAGTTTAGATGGCATAGTTCTGAAGAGGTGAGAAATGTACAGTGACACACTAGGACAATGTGCAGAGGGTCCTCATCATCTATTCAGCAAAGTACTAATCAAAACATGCATGTGAAGAAACTAGTCTAACCCATTTACAAAAACTAGAGGAAATAATACCAAGGTTTACACAAAATCAGAAATTGGACCCATTCCCACTTTCTGAATTGGACAACTTCATAATTCTCAGTGTGTTAGGTAGAGTATGCAGAAGAATCTTGCCTGGGTAGTGAGAGATCATTATCAGCTCTGGACTAAACACTACTTTTGCCGGGCGCGGTGGCTCAAGCCTGTAATCCCAGCACTTTGGGAGGCCGAGACGGGCGGATCATGAGGTCAGGAGATCAAAACCATCCTGGCTAACACGGTGAAACCCCATCTCTACTAAAAAATACAAAAAAAAGTAGCCGAGCGAGGTGGCGGGCGTCTGTCATCCCAGCTACTCGGGAGGCTGAGGCAGGAGAAGGGGGTAAACCCGGGAGGCGGAGCTTGCAGTGAGCTGAGATCCGGCCACTGCACTCCAGCCTGGGTGACAGAGCGAGACTCTGTCTCAAAAAAAAAAAAAAAAAAAAAAAAAAAACCCACTACTTTTATTCTACCTAACATATTTTAAAAGCAGGAACAAAGAGGATCGAATATGTCTCAGGTAACTTAGCTGTACCCAAAAAGATAGCTCAAGAATATTTATAGTATACAGATGAATCCAGCACCCAACAAGGCAAAATTTACAATATTGGGAATATAATAAAATTTACCCAACATAATATGAGGGAATAAAATTTGATGCATAATGAAGAGAAAAATCAATCCATTGAAACTAACACAGAGTTAACACAGATACTAGAGCTAGCAGGGAAAATATTAATTATTACAACTCTATCTCATATGCTTAAAAAGCTAGATGAAAGAGCAAACATATTAGGTATAGTCATTGAAGATGTAAAAATATTAAATTTGTAGAGATACGAACTTTAAGGTGCAAGAAGGAAAACAAACTGAATGGGATTAACAGGAGACTAAACATTACAGAAGAATAGATCAACAAACTTAAAGATGCAGCGATAAAATTACTTGAAATTAATCACAGAGAGAAAAAACCAAGAAAGAAAGAGACAAGAGCATCAATTTATTTGGAAAAACTTCAAGTGACTTTCTACATGAGTAACTTGAAGAGAACTTCCCACTTCGAGGGAAGAGAGAGAGTGAGAGAAAGAAGTATTTTCAGAAACAGTGGCCAACATTTTTCTAAATTTGATTTAAGCTATTGACTTATGACTTCAAAAAGGCCAGTGAACTGCAGCACAAGAAACATACAGAAAACTTTGGTATATTATTATTAAATTGCTCAAGACCTATGATAAGGGAAAAAATTTAAAGGCAGCCAGAAAAATAAAGGCACTTTACACACAGAGAAATAAATTCTGGCAATTAAAATATACACAAATAAGAACTAATCAATAAAGATGTCAAATATTTACCTGTGTATAATGGCCACAGACTCTGGAACATGACAGATTATCAAAATCATAATATTGGCTTTCATTGTACCAAGCCATAATGGCAAGTCTTGGTGTGAATGACTTTATTCCACCTAACCAGATATTTTCTCCAACATATTCAAAAGCTGCATAGCATTTAAATGATTTATCCAAACAGTTGTTATGTTCAAATTTGCACTCGTCTGCCCATGTTTTAGCCATCTTTGCTAAACCTTTATCCCAAATCTGAAAGATAAAAATAATTTAAATTGAATTGTGCATAAATATTTGCATTAAATTATTCTAATGATTGTAATCAATTAATTTTTGCTTACATTTATTATTTTAATAAGATGTAGTTTTTCTTTGGTATTTATTGTGTTCACGGTTAGTCATTTCTCTGTAGTTCTACTTCAGAAATACTTATTTATACTCACTCTATGACAGTTCATTGTTATATTACCAGTACTTAGCAGATGGCCTGATACATTAGAGTCACTGAAGAAATAAATCGGAATGTGATTAAAATAATCCAGAATTTAAAGTCTAGTAATTCAGAAGTTCATGTTAATTTATTGCAATTAAAGGATGAATACACATTGATAATTAAAAAGGGCAAAAAACTAGGAATAGAAAGAAAATATGCCCTTAATTTGATCAAGATAATCTACAAACAAACAGACAAAAATCTTATAAAATGGTGAAATATTATAACTTTCCCTCAAGATTAGGAATAAAACAAGATATCTGCCCTCGTTATTTCTACTTATTATTATACAAGAAGTTAGGAAGTATAATAAAATGCATGAGTTGTAAATACATAAGACAAAACACGTTAAATGTATTGGGATTGTATCTATCATTATTCATAGATTACATGACTGGATGCATAAAAATTTAAATTAATACATAAACAATAGTATAAAAATAAATGAAATTATCAAAGTTGAAAGATACAATGAAAGTATGCAAAAATCTATTATATCTCTATGTATATTCTACAAATGAATAGCTCCAAAACATCCAATATGTATTAATAAATTTAATAAGTGATATACAAGACCTCTATGCTGAAAACTGCAAAAACGTAACTGAAATAAATTTTGAAAGACTTAAATAAATGGAGAGATATAAAATATTCATGGACCAGAATATTCATATTGCAAAAGAATATTGATTATGACATATAATTTTATTTCTAATCAAATTCCAAGTAGCTTTTTTGGGGTAGAAATTGATTACAAAATGTATGTGGAAATGCGATGTTCCAAGTAAAGCTAAGACAATCTTTTAAATGTAGAATAAAACTGGAGAATTTCTCTCCCATATATCAATATTTATCATAAAGCTACATTAAGATATTGTCATATTGACACAAGGGTAGACAAATAGCTCAGTGGAACAGAACAGAGTCCAGAAACAACTCATGACAAAAGCAACAGGCTTAATGTAGGTATAATTGCCAAGGTTATTTTTAAGCATCTTTATTTTTAACTAATTATAAATTCACAAGAAGTTACAAAAACAGTACACAGGGGTCCTGTGTAGACTTCACCTAGTTTTCCCAATGGTAATGTTTTTTGTAACAATAGTATAATATCAAAATAATAAATTGACATTGGTATTATCCACAGACTTTTTAAAGATTTCAACAGTTTTACTTGCATTTATTTTTGATTATGTGTAGGTTTATGTGATTTTATCACATGTATAAATTGAAGTAATCAATCCCACAATATCTAGATACAGAACTGTTTCAACGCCACAAGGATCCTTCATACTATCCCGTTAAATCACAACCACTCACTACCCATACTATCTTTAATCCCTGGCGATCATCAATATGTTCTTCAGTTCTGTAATTTTGTTATTTCAAGAATGTTATATAAATAGATGGCAAGGCCTGGTGGCTCACGCCTGTAATCCCAGCACTTTGGGAGGCCAAGGTGGGTGGATCACCTGAGGTCAAGAGTTCAAGACCAGCTGGCCAACATGGTGAAACCCCATCTCTACTAAAAATACAAAAACTAGCCAAATGTGGTGGCTGGTGCTTGTAATCCCAACTACTCAGGAGGCTGAGGCAGTAGAATTGCTTGAACCCAGGAGGCAGAGGATGCAGCGAGCCAAGACTGTGACATTGCACTCCAGCCTGGGTGACAGAGTGAGACTCTGTCTCAAAAAAAAAAAGAAAAAAAAGAAGAAAAAAGAATGTTATATAAATAGAATCCTATGGTATGTATCTATTTTGAGATTGGCTTCTCTTCACTCAGCATAATGCCTTTGAGAGCCATGGAGATGTTCCATGTGTTGATAGTTTGTTCCATTTTATGACCAAGTCATATTCCATAGTGTAGATGTACCACAGTTTAACTTTCATCTATTGATGGAAATTTGGATGTTTACAAGTTTGAGCTATTACAAACATATATAGAGTCCCTAAACTCCTGTTTCTCAAGAGCATTGAATTGGGAGTATCCATAAATGTTTCTGAGCAGATTTTTATGTAGCAATAAGTTTTCCTTTTTCTAGGAAAAAAGGAAAAGGAAAAAGTGCCCAGCAGTGCAATTGCAAGTCTAAGTCATATGTAAGTGTATGTTTAGGTTTTTTTTTTGTAAGAAACTGCCAAACTATTTCCTAGAGTGGCTATACCATTTTGCATTCCCACCAGAAAAGTATGACTGATCAATTTTCTCCATATCTTCACCATATCTTGATATTGTCATTATTTTTTATTTTTGCTTTCCTAATTGGTGTGTAGTGATATGTCCTTGTGGTTTTAATTTGCATTTCACTAATGGCTAATGATGTTTAACATGTTTTCATGTGCTTATTTTCCATCTGTATATCTCTGTGGTGAAACGTTAGTCTTCTGTTCGTTTTCTAATTGATTTTTTTTTTGAGACGGAGTTTCGCTCTGTCGCACAGGCTGGAGTGCAGTGGCCGGATCTCAGCTGACTGCAAGCTCCGCCTCCCGGGTTTACGCCATTCTCCTGCCTCAGCCTCCCGAGTAGCTGGGACTACAGGCGCCTGCCACCACGCCCGGCTAGTTTTTTGTATTTTTTGGTAGAGACGGGGTTTCACCGTGTTAGCCAGGATGGTCTCGATCTCCTGACCTCGTGATCCACCCGTCTCGGCCTCCCAAAGTGCTGGGATTACAAGCTTGAGGCACCGCGCCCGGCTTTTTTTTTTTTTTTAACTGTTGAGTTTTGAGAGTTCTTTCTCTAGACAGGAGTTCTTTCTTAAATATATAGTTTGAATATATTTTCTCCTAGTTTGTAGTTTGTCCTCTCATGTTCCTAACAGGGTACTTTATAAAGTAGAAGTTTTTTACTTTGATGGGGTCAAATTTGTTGACTTTTTAAAAATAGTTTTTGGTTTTGAAAAAAATCAAAATAATTCATTATATTAGGAAGTTTCATCTAGCTCTGTCCTGAGGATTTTCTCCTGTTTTTCTTCTAATAATTTTATGCTTTGCATTTAAATTTATGATTCATTTTGTAAGATAATTTTTGCTTTTCAGGTCAAAGTTGTTTTTCTTTTCTTATAGGTATTAAATGGTGTTTCAACACCATTTCTTGAATAGACTGCTCTACTGAATTACTTTTGCACCTTTGTCAAAAATCTACGCAGAGGAAAGGAAGTCATTTTATGAAAAAGATACTTGCACATACGTTTATAGCAGTACAAGTTGCAATTCTAAAAATATGGAAACAGTCTAAATGCCCATCAACCAATAAGTTAATAAAGAAAATATGGTATGTGTATATATATATTTATACATATATATACAAAATATGTGTATATAAAATATACACATATTATATATATGTAATGGAATACGACTTAGCCGTAAAAAGAAACAAAATAATGGCATTTACAGCAACCTGGATGGAGTTGGAGACCGTTATTTGAATTGAAGTAACTCAGGAATGGAAAAAGAAACATTGTATGTTTTCACTTATAAGTGGGAGCTAAGCTATGAGGATCCAAAGGCATAAGAATGATGGACTTTGGGGACTCACTGGGAAGAGTGGGAGTGGGGTAAGGGATAAAAGAATGCACATTGGGTACAGTGTACACTGCTCGGGCGATGGGTGCACCAAAATCTCATAAATCACTAGCAAATAACTTTTCTGCTGGGACAACGGGCTAGCCATATGCAGAAAATTGAAACTGGGCCCCTTCCTTACACCTTATTCAAAAATTAGCTCAAGATGGATTAAAGACTTAAATGTAAAACCCTAAATTATAAAAACCCTAGAAGAAAATCTAGGCAATACCATTCAGGACATAGGCATGGGCAAATATTTCATGATGAAAACATCAAAAGCAATTGCAACAAAAGCAAACATGGACAAATGAGATCTAATTAAACTAAAGAACTTCTGTATGGCAAAAGAAAGTATCATCAGAGTGAACTGACAACCTACAGAATGGTAGAAAATTTTAGCAATCTATCCATCTGACCAAGGTCTAATATCCAGAGTCTATAAGGAGATTAAATAAATTTAAAGAACTAAACAACCCCATTAAAAAGTAGGCAAAGGACATGAACAGACACTTCTCAAAAGAAGACATACATGTGGCCAAAAAACAAATGAAAAAAAGCTCAACATCACTGATCATTAGAAAAATGCCATCAAAACCACAATTGGATACCATCTTAGGCCAGTCAGAAAGGCGATTATTAAAAAGTCCAGAAACAACAGGTGCGGGCAATGTTGCAGGAAAAAAAGGAACATTTTTACATTGTTGGTGGGAGTGTAAATTAGTTTACCCATTGTGGAGGACAGTGTGGCAATTCCTCAAAAATCTAGAGTCAGAAATACCATTTGACCCAGCAATCCCATTACTGGGTATGTACCCAAAGGAATATAGATCATTCTATTATAAACATACATGCACATGTATATTCACTGCACACTATTCACAATAGCAAAGACATGGAATCAACCCAAATGCCCATCAATGATAGAGTGGATAAAGAAAATATGTGCTACATATACACCATGGAATACTATGCAGCCATAAAAAGGAATGAGATCAAGTCCTTTGCAGGGACATGGATGGAGCTGGAAGCTATTATCCTCAGCAATCTAATGCAGGAACAGAAAACCAAACACCACATGTTCTCACTTATAAGTCGGAGCTGAGCAATGAGCACACATGGACACATGGGGGGAATCAACACACATTGGGGCCTGTAGGCAGATGGGGGTGGGAGGAAAGAGAGCTTCAGGAAGAATAACTAATAGATGTTGGGCTTAACATGTGGGTAACTGGTTGATCTGTGCAGCAAACCACCATGGCATATGTTCACCTGTGTAACCTGCACATCCTGCACATGTACCCTAGAACTTAAAAATTGAAAAAAAAAAAAAAAAAAAAACCTTTCCCATGCAACCAAATAACACCTGTTTCCCAAAACTATTATTAAAAAACCTACAGGATAAAATGGAAAAAAAATGAAACAAAATGATTTGATGTAGCGTTTTGCCAAATGGTTTTCCTGACTCTATTCAGATGATCATATAATTTTTCTCATTTAATCTATTAAGAGTGGCAACTTGTAAATAGCAATTAAAATCCCCCAATCCAAGTTGGATTTCTCACAGTTTTTTCATTTTCTGGGGAGTTTTCTGTTAATGGTATTTCTAGTTTTGATCCTGATTATGTTGATTAATTTTCAAGTCCTAATCCAACTTTTTATTCCTGAGATAAATCCATGATATAATATTCTTTATATGTGTTGCTGGATTCAATTGATTATAATTTTGTTGAAGATTTTTTGCATCTACATTGAGCTATAATTTTCTAACCTGTAATGTTTTGTCTCATTTGGTGCCAGGGTAAAACTTGGCTCATAAAGTTCCAAAAGGTTTTCTCTTTCAGTTTCACAAAAAGATTTGTATAAGATTGGTGTTGCTTTTTTCTTAGAATTCACGTGCATTTTCTGTTAAGAATATTTTACATTACATAATTAATTTATGTAATGGCGTTAAGACTATTTAGATTGATGAAGATGCAGACGAATGATCTCATTAATAAATTGGTTAAATATCCCTGTTAAAAGATTTATATTGGGTTCAAAATCAGTCTGTAACCCAGGATTCTTTCATTTGTACAAGACAAAGAATACAATAGTCAAAAAATAATAATAGAAATCAAAGAAATAAAAATAATGAGCAATACTTTTATTAGGCAAAGTTCAAGGATTTAATGTTACTTTATAAAACACATAGTACAGAATGTAATATTTATGAGACTTTATGTGTTAAATAACATGGCATCCATATACGAAATAAAAATTCTAATCTTGATGTAGGTAGTTTCACTGACATATACATACGTAAAAAAATTGTACATTAAAACTAGTGCATTTTATGCATTTATGCACTAGTAATCCTTCAATAAACAACATATCAAAATATTGTGTCAATTTTATAGAATGTTGATTTTCAATACATTTGTCTATTTATTTTCTTTATGTTGTCAAATTCATTAGTATAAAGTTGTTCAAAATATTCTCTATCTATCCATTTAATGTTTGGCGCTTTTTAAAAGTGATTTTCCATTCCTAAAATTTATTTTTGAGTTGTGTCTTTCTTCATTAATCTTTTTTTTGCTACTGGTTTATCAATTTTATTAATATATAGTTTTAAAACCAACTTTTCATATTATTGATTTTTGTCCATCATACTTTTACTTTCAATTTCCTCAAATTATGATTATCTTTAGTTTTTAAAAAAATTTTCTTGTGCTTAATTTACACTTGTTTCCTACCTTCTTGAGTTGAAAGAATAGGTCTTGATTTTTAACTATTCTTCTTTCCTAAAATATTCATTTAAATCTATAAATATGCTTCCAAACACTTCTTTTGCTATATCCCACAAGTTTTGATATGTTGTGTTTCCATTAACATTCAAATCTAAATTATAGTAATCTCTATTGTTATTTCTTCTTTAACTTATGGACTATTTAGATATGTTCTGCTTGATTTCACATTTTGGGAGATTTTCCACACTTTATTTCTAGTTTAAGTCTATTGTTTTTTTCAGAAAATATAGAACAAAATTTCAAATACTTTTAATTTATTGAGACTTGTTTTGTGGTTCAGCATATTGTTTATATTGATGAATGTAATGCATACTTGATAAGAATTTGTATTTTGCAGTGTGGTATAAATTGTTTAATGTCAATTAGGTAAAATTGTTTGATGTTCAAATCTTTTTTATTTTTACTGATTTTTACCTACTTGTTCTCTTATTCACTAAGATTAAAATCTCTATGACGGTTTTGTCTCTTTCTCCCTTTACTTTTGACAATTTTTGTGTATTAAAATACATTATTACATTTATTTGCATTGAAGATTGCTGTGTCTCTTGTTGAATCGGCCCTTTTATTATTCCTTAATGTCCCCTTTTATTTCTGGTAGTTCTCCTTGTCTTAAAATCTACTTTGGTAGCTATAAATATAGCTACTCTATCTTAATTTTAGAGTTTGCATAATGTATTTTTTCCATCTTTTTACTTTAATCTATTCATGATATGTTTCTGTTACAAAAGCATTAATCCAGTCTAATAATCTTTATTTTAAATTAAAGTATGTAGTAGTCATTTGCATTTAATATAATTTTAACATGGTTAAGTTTTAGTCTACCATTTGCTATTTTTAATTGATTCCCTCTTTGTTCTTTTGTTCCTTGTTCCTGTTTTCCAAAAATTAATCAAGGACTTTTAGTATTCTATTTACTGGATTTTTAGCTCTACTTCTTTGTATATTTTTAGTGGTTATTCTAGATATAAAAACATGCATTCTTAACTTCTCACAGTCCATCCGGAAATATTATTGTGATTCTTAACAATATAAGGAAGTTTCAGCAGAATAATTCTATTGACACTTCACTTCATTTTTAATGCATCAGTTATAATGTGTTTCTTTTCTACATTATTATAAACCCCACAATTCATTGTTATCACATTTTGCTTTAAAGAGTCAATGAGTACAAAAGAAATATAAAGAACATTTATTATATTTAACCCCACATTTACTCTTTTTTTTATCATACAATATACAATAAAACTCTAAAGGCATCACCCATATTACTACTAATATTAGTATTTCTGAATTCAGTTGAAGATTTATTTCTAGTTAATTTATGCCTTGGACAACCCCAAGCTGGTAAACATTATATGTTAAAATATCTTAACAATTCTGCATTAAAGAGATTAGTTTATTCTTGTTTCATTTCCAATATCTATTTGAATCTTTCTCGTCCTTCAAAATATAATTTTCTTATACAGTAGACTAGTACAGTTTTGAACTTATTTTAATGCCTGAGTTGTGATTTTATAATTACTATTATTTTGTTTTCCACTGGATAGAAAAGGAGAAAGCTGGAATAGACATGAATTACACTGTATCTATATCTGCATAGTACATAAAATAGACTAATACTATCAACGTTTATGCTCATAATGATGCATTTATAAACAAGAAAGAGTTATAATGCAAGGGAAATTTCCAATCACACAATTCATAGTCAAATATTTAACATTTTGTAAGTTCTATGGATTATTTTAATAATCCAATGCTTTTTATGCTTATTCTTCCATAGAGTACTGTCTTTTGCCTTATTTTCTATATGATGGAGGTCTGAAAGGACACAATTAGTTTAATGTTTTTGGAATTAAATTTCATGCATTTATTATTTTTCATGAAAACGACCATCTGATGTAATTCAATTCCTGATTTCAATATTCTCATCCTTGTAATATTTTTTCAAATAATACTACACATAAAGTTTTGTTTTGATCTTGGATTCATATGATATAAAAATAAGTAAGAAAACAAGAGAATCTCCATTCTTGGGCTATTTCTTTGATATCTTGTATCTTGGTTGTGGGTGATGCAAAGTGCTAGCCAAAAAATGGAGGAAAGGAAACAAAATAATCCTGTGTTAAGTACTTATAAACTTAGTGGTGCAACAAAGCAACTTCCAAACACCGCTCCAGCATCCCCACCTTCCCGGCGAGAGACAAGGAACAGCTTCAAGTTTTCCTTTCTTGTTCACTCCTATGACTGTGGAGGAGACAGCCCAGCCAAGGTGCGATTTTCTTTTTTTTTTTTTTTTTCTTTTTCACTGCCTATATATGAAGTCTGCACTGAATTAGTACAAGTTAAGTTTGTGAAATTTACCACCCAGATGCCTTAGGATGAGTCAGGGATTTAAGAGCCCAGCCCTGGTTCTTTCTCACCATGTATTTCATGTTGGCCGCGGGAGGGTTGACTTTGCCACGCCATTCGTTGTGGGCATCGAGGCAGTTGTTTATAAAGTTTGGGTCAGTGATGGATGGGATTTTGGTACTGGCTACCAAATACAGACCCAAGGTCCATAAACAACTGAATTTCTTCTTCAGAGCCATGGAAGGAGGTGGACGATACCCTGACTGCGCGGACCAGTAACGGCTGCGGCAACGATTTCTCCTCCCCTCCCCCCGCCCCGCACCACGATCTCCCTTGGCTCCATCCTCCCGCACCGGCTCGAGCCCAGCGCGGGGATGCCCAGCAGGCTGGATCTGCTTGTCAGTGTCGCTGTGGGGAGGAACAAGCAGCAGGGTTCGCCTTCCACAAAGCTCTGAGCTACAGGGGAAAGCTGTGAGTCGCCCTCTGGTGGAGGGAGTTTCAACCATCCAAACTGCTTTCTGTGGATCCAATCTGTAATCTGCAGAGCGCGCCTGGATTGTAATGCAGATTGCAATATGCAAGCCACACAAATTAGGTAAAGAACAAGTGCGGGATGCTGACAATGGGCCAGTGGAGTGCAAAGTACTATATATTAGTTTTTTAGACGCAGCTTCCTTGTATAGATTTTTATTGTTCTAAATAATCTAGAATCATATTGCCACTTCCCTCAGAGATTGGGAATATAGTAAGAATAGGCAATTCTTATATAGTGACAATACCGTGATCTTAAATTATCAACTTGTCAAACAATTAATTTCCTTCTTTTTTCCGTCTGAAGAGACCGATTGCTTAGATAGATAAAAATAGATGCCTGGAAAACGTAGCCAAGTAATTTCTCTTGACAAATCTTCCGTTTTTGATAGTTTGGAACAGAGCCACTGTTTGGTGACTGGTAGACTCCAAGAGTTGCTTTAATTGATATGCTGAGACTGGGATGGACAGAGTACATTTGATTGTCTATTTTACCTGCAATGCAATAAACCAACTTCATTTGGCTTAATGTTTTAAATTCATTACGTCACTTATATTGATATTCAGTAATAAACCAGCATTTTTCCCCATGACATTAATTTTTTTAGTATTTCTGTTTCAAATAAATATCTTTACTTAGTGATTCGAAGTTGTTTACAATGTCATTTAATTCAGGTGAACACATATTTACATCTGCTGAATGTTCTGCCATAGTCAACCTTGACACAAAAAACAAACTACTTTGATGCGGCTGTTATCTTTTTAAAAATAAAAAGAAAATTAGAATATAAAAAAAGAAAATTGCAAGGATCCTAATGGAAATTCTACTGGGCAATAGATAATATATTTCTAGTCTACTACCAGCTAATGGAGAATTGCTGTATATACTACTTTCTTATCACATACATAGTCCAAACTGAGCTTCTGATATCCCACACCCAAAGACATGAACATATGCACGTGTATGTGTATATGTTTGCGTGTAGGTATACAGATAGATAAATCGATACAGATATGTACACCTGCATGTGTCTATACATATAGATCTCTTCCTGGATATACAGATGTCTATAGGCATATACTCATATACATATACACATATGTGTGTGTATATACACACATACATTTATATATGTAAAGTTCTCTATATAAATCTGTGTGTGTACACATATATGTATATGTATGTATGCCTATGGACATATATACATCTACACACAGAGAGAGATACAGATGTCTATAGGCACATGTACATATACATATGTGTGTATACAGAGAGAGAGAGAGAGAGAGAACTTTTAAAGACTTGGCTTCCGTTACTATGGGGGGCCACAATAAAAAATCTGAAGTCCTAGGTATGGCCCAAAAGACACTACATAATCTGACCATGGCTAGTTCTCTGGCCTCTTTCCTGCATTCTCTCCTGGCTTATTCTGCATGGGCCACATCCATCAGCTTGATAAGGATGCCCTCACCTCAGCTTCTTTGCACTTGCTGTTACTTTTGTCTGCAATGCTCTTTATAGAGTTCCCTTCAAGTGAAGTCTTCCCTGATCATCCTACATCTCCTATCTGTCACTGTCTATCCACTTAACCTGTTTTAGTCTTCTTCATTGCATTAATTACCTCCTGAATTTATGTTATTTATTTTTTTAACATCTGCCTTCTCTATCAGGTTGTAACCTTTACCACAACAGTGGCTTTGTTTTCTTCATTGCTATATCTCTAGCACCTTGAACAGGAACTGAACCTTTAGACCCTCAATAAAAATTGGTTGAAAAAACAAATGAGTTCTCTTTAACTTTCTAATAATGTGGTATACAACTGTAAGCTTCTTGAGAGCAGAAACTATATTTTAATTGTTATATATATGTATATATACATATGAGGGGCTCAATAAATATTTTTGACTTAATCGTATAACAGGAAATACTGGGTAGGCTTATATATTTCACTTTTTCTAACATTGGGTTTATGTGAAGATAGAAGGTGTTCAGTGGATGTTTGTCAAATACATAAGTGGCTGAATGAACAAATAAATGCAAATATAAAGTAAAATATTTTCAAGTAGCAGGTACTCAGTGAATGTTGAATGCATTAATGAATGATCAAGTAAATGAAAATTTAAAGTTGAGCTTCAAATGCAAACTATTTTGGAACTGCAAAACAGGAAAGGTTGATAGGGATAAGGTTAATAAGGATAAAGGTTAACAGCTAGTTTAGTTTCATTTAGTGTATAGAGAAATTAACTGCCTATAACAACAACAGGAATTTCATAAAGTAATGGATTTAAAGATTGGCAAAAGTAGAGAATATATAGTCAAAACATAATCCAAGATTATTGCTCTTCTAATAGACGTTTATAACAAAATGTCTGAATTGTATACATTATGTTTTTTAGACCATGTTCCCAATGGCGTAGACAGCTATATTCAGAAATACTAAAATAATTTAGGTGTAAAAAGTCTAATTGCCAGGATTAGACTCTGTGCACGTCCTAATGTTATTTTCTTGAACATCTATTTGTGGAATGGACAAGTTTAGCTGGGGCACCAGAATTTTTAAGGTCTTTTATAACTTTTTAAAAGTTAAATTTAGTTTTCTGTTTTATTTTTATGTGTGTTTTCTGCTATTTATTTTTGCTTTTCTTTCTATGTGGGGGTAATTGGTGGATTAATTTTATGGAGTGCAGCAGAAAAATACAGAGTGATTACATTATACCTCATTTACTTCACTACTTTTATACTTTAAAAATTTATTTGTATTTTTACTCCCAAACTGGCTCCAGGAAATACTGGAAATATTCATGTTTTGATACATACATTTTGAGGGGAGATAATTTTGAAAAGTTACTGCAGATTAGAAAAACAGGATTATGAAAGAACTGGATTAACCTTCATAAACTCTTACTTCTAATTTGAATATCTGACTCTTGGCTGTGTAATTTAGGAAAGTTAGTGCATGTTAGAGTGGAGTAGAACCTTGGAATTATCTCAAACCAGCTTTTTCCCTTTATAGATGAGGAGTAGATGCCAAGACACTGTGTACAGAGCATACATAAAAATATTTGGGCCGGGCGTGGTGGCATCCCTGTAATCACAGCACTTTGGGAGGCTGAGGTCAGGAGTTCGAGACCAGCCTGGCCAACATGGTGAAACCCTGTCTATACTAAAAATACAAAAAATTAACCGGGTGTGGTGGCGGGCGCATGTAATCCCAACTACTTGGGAGGCTGAGGCTGGAGAATCGCTTAAAGCTGGGAGGTGGAGGTTGCAGTGAGCCGAGATCGCGCCACCGTGCTCCAGCGTGGGCGACAGAGCCAGACTCCGCCTCAAAAAAAAAAAAAAAAAAAAAAAAAAAAAAAAAAAAAATTGGCAAAGAATAAAATGTAGGTTTCTTGATATCTAGGCCTTTGCCCTTTCCATACATCATTTTAATTTTTAATTATATATACACACAAATACACATACATGTATATGCAATTATTCATGTAATCATCTATATGTACATGGTCACACAAATTTAAAGTAATATCCAGTCTAATATCTATAATCTCTGTATAATATATTGCAGTCTTTTTAAAAAAAATAGTGCAAGCTCCTTGAGACAGATATTGCAGCATATGCTTAAATTTCTTCCCCTCAAAACATCATTCTGGGCCCTGCGCACAGACAGGTGCATTATGAAACATGCTAAATAAAATTCAATTAGACAAAGATTTACACAACAATCGCCGTGGATCCGGGCCGGGCTTTGGTCCTTTCCTTGCTCAGGAGAAGCGCAGGTGAGCGAGTCCGCTCCGGCTCCTCGCCGGGGTTTAGGGGGGCCGCGGAGCCAGTTCCCTGGGAAGCTCTGGCGGCTGCAGCAGAGATTTCACCCCTTTGAGTTTGCCAGTCAGCAAGTACTTCTCAGAGCGTGGCGGGGTCTTCGGCCACACGCTCAGTTCCGGTCAGCCAGACGCGGAACTGAGGAGGCAGATTGGCGGGGGCAGGAAGTGCCGTAGAACGTACAAGGGACTTGGACCGACCACCTTTTCGTCCCTGGAGGTAAGAGTGTAATCAGAGGCCCTGCGCTGCGGCGCCAGTTGCCGGGCAACCTGCAGACTCAGGCCTGGACTGACCAGACTCACCTGTCTGAAGCTTTCTGAAGGCGGTTTTTGGAGGAATCGCGCTAGTTATTTTTCTAGCCCTTCTAACTCTGAACCTCTTCTTACTGAGCTGTTAGGTGAAATCAGGCTAGCTGTCTCTTGTGCCCCTCGCCTGTCCTGTGCAGGAATCCCAGATAGGTAGGGGATGGGGAATTCCTTCTGCTACACTGCAGGTGCTCTGAAGTATAATATAATTTGGGAGCCAGGGGAGTGATGTGGGTGAAAAAGGTGTTACTCTGTTTTGTTTGAAATTAGGAATGACCTAAGTTTGAATTCAGATATCTGGGTCTGTAGTCGTGTGGGATCCAACATAGACTTGGTCCGTACCTTCATGTAGCTTAAATACTAATTGTATTTACAGCTCTTTCTTTTTTCCTTATTTATGAGCTGAATTAAATCAGTTTATTTTTTTTTCATTTTTTTTCTGATTTGGTATAAGTAACATAATAGCCAGTAATACTACCAAGAGAGAAGGGATAATAATTGGAAGTGGAAATAGTCATCCTTAAAAAAAAAAAAATGAGGGAAATGGGAAGTGTGTTCAGTTATTTTTGGTAGCGCTAAAGACATTAGCCAACAGTATTTATTATATGCTAGCAATATCACCCCATGACATGCAGCTATTTGGGGACAGAAGCCATTTAGAAGTGCTATCCCTTCCTTTTGCTACTCCCTAGCTCCAATATAGCCCAGCTGGATATTCAGTGCTTAACGACAAAGACAACCCTTGGCATAGGTTTCAAAGATTTGCTCACAGCCAGTTGTTTGCTGATTCCTGTGCCACCAAGTTTAGATTTCTAATTCTTTAGTCCATATAGCTAATTCCCCTTGGATTCTTCTATTACCTGTACCAGTGAGGATGTAGTACTGAAAAGAGATCTGAAACCCAAGTAGTGAATTCGGGTCTGCAATAACTGGCAAACCATTTAGCAAAGTACAGTTCACTTTTCTGGGTCTCAGCTGGCTCGGTTTGAAAATCAGAAGATTGAGCTGTTTTTGTCTTTGAAGCCCTGTCAAAATCTTAAAATCATCTACATAGGGTGTCAGTTGCCTGACTGCTCTAATTCTATAGATCCGGAAGTGTTCCATATATGACGGCATTGCCCTTTGAATACTCTTACTATATCTAAGTTAACCACTTTTGTGTTATGCCATTCTGAATTAACTGACTTTACTTATTTAATAAACATTTGTTAAGTTCCTACTACATTGTGGGCTTTCTAAATCCTGAGACATAGGGTGAGCAAATATGAGGCTTACAGTCTAGCATTAAGGACTAATAGTTATAATGCAATGCTTTAAACATCTTATCTAATTGAAGATAGAATTTATATGTTGGCATTGTGATTATGTTACAGTTAGATGCAGATAAATGAAAGGAATCTAAGAATATGTGTAAAATGTATATATGTATTTTGCTATGCATTAATTTACTATTGACTAAATATTTACTACCTATGCTTTATTTAAGGGCAGGAGACACGAACTTTCATGGTCTTGACAGTTTATTAGGGAAATGAAAATCTAATGACAGTGAAGAGTGAAGACTGTCCTGATTGGGGAAGTAGAGGAACTGGGGGTCCTGGACATTTGAGGATTTAAATGTTGCTGCTTTTTAAATTTGCAAATAAATTATACTGATTTGAAATGACCTATAGTGATTTGAAATAGCTATAACTGTTACTAGGATATAAACAATTGAGAGACTAATGTGTGGAGAAAATCACTTTGCTGATTGTTCAGCATCCTTATCTCAACTTGGGTTGGTTAGCGAGTAATCATCATTGCAAATACAATAATTTGTGTGATTAAACAACCAACCTAACCCTGGCCTCCAAAACAAAACAATAGCAACTTTTAAAAGTTGCTTGTTTGTGAAAAATAGCTCTGGAAAGAAAGCCATCTGTAGTGCTATAGGAGAATTTTTGAGTCTAATGATTTGTATTTTTTTTCCAGAATATGTTTACTATTGGTTGATAAGTCTCCTGACTTGACTTAGAGTGGAATTCTAGGCTTATGGCAAGGAATTTTTAGAGGAAGAGGCTCTAGGGATGGGGTGAAGAGAACCATATAGATAAGTTAGTAAGGAATTGGGCTATCTTTCAGGTAAGATTTCATTGGCCATGAAATAAAAATATATTTTAATAATAATGATGGCTACCATTTATTGAATGTTACATTATTCCAACAGGAAAAGTACTAACATTAAATTCATTTTACCTATTATGTAGAAACATTGGTTCATAAAGATTTTTTACTCAAACTTAAATTATGTGAAAGTGGCAAAAATCAGGATTACAATGTATGTCTGTCTAATTCCAAGCTGGCAGGATGTCACGCTATCTTTCCTTTAAAAAACAAAACAGAAATAATTTATTGTTAAAATAAATCCAAGACTATAGAAAAAGAAAGTATGAATAAATATCTAAATGTGAAATTGTCCTTAGTAATATAAAGGTGAAGTATAAAATATACAAAATTTCAATGAAATGTATTCATTTGATTTTTATTTTGTACATATTTGCAAGTTGATTACTTTCTTTTTCTTTTTCTTTTTTTTTTTTTTTTTTTGAGACGGAGTCTTGCTCTGTCGCCCAGGCTGGAGTGCAGTGGCCGGATCTCAGCTCACTGCAAGCTCCGCTTCCCGGGTTCACGCCATTCTCCTGCCTCAGCCTCCCGAGTAGCTGGGACTACAGGCGCCTGCCACCTCGCCCGGCTATATTTTTGTATCTTTTTTAGTAGAGACGGGGTTTCACCGTGTTAACCAGGATGGTCTCGATCTCCTGACCTCGTGATCCGCCCGTCTTGGCCTCCCAAAGTGCTGGGATTACAGGCTTGAGCCACCGCGCCCGGCCAAGTTGATTACTTTCAACATCCTTTTGTAAGCATTTTTACCAATCACCACATTATTACTAATTGGACCATTTACTCCATTTTATTCTTTGTTCTAGATGAAGAATACTGCTTGTTAAAAGTATTTTCATCAGGCTACTCTGGCAAAACCGAAACTCATAAAGGTTTGGGAAATGAGTAAAGGAGATAAAGGTATATCTCATGGTGGTAGTACAGAAGAGGGAGATGCATTGGTTTTCTATTTTTGCTGTAAAAAAATTTAAACTTACTGGTTTAAAACAACATACATTTATTTTATAGTTGAAGATCAGAAGTACAACCTTAGTCTTAAGGGGCTAAAATCAGGCTGTCAACAGGGCAGGTTCTTTCTGGAAGCGCCAGAGGAAAATCCATTCCTGCCTCTTCTGCCTTCTGGAGGCTGCTCATGACCTCTTCCTCCATCTTCAGAACCAGAATGCTTGACATCTTCACCCCTCTCTGTCGTATGCTTCCATCCTTACATCTTCTCTGTTTCACTCTGTTCTTTCTGCTTCCCTCTTATAAGGATTCTGGTGGTTACACTGAGCCCACGAGAGAATCCAGGATAATCGCCCCATCTTAAAATTCTTAATTCAAACACATCTGAAGTCCTTTTTGTCATGTAAGGTGGTATATTTACAGGGTCTGAGCATTAAGACATGGCCTTCTTTGGGGGCCCATTATTCATGCTAACACAGGGCATAATGTGATTGCCCTACAAAAAGTTGATATTGGTAAAAGCACCAAAAGTGATTAACCATATGATTTCTTTCCAGGTAAACTTGTTAGGTAATTTGTATGACTTATTTAAAATTAGAGTAAGAATTATCATTTAACATTTACTCTACCTTTTTCAAAGTGCATGATAAATACAGGAACTTGAATGGATTTAGAGGTTAAAGGAGTTGCTGCCACTTCTAGGAGCCAAATTCAGCCATTCTTTGGAAGAAAGAAGCCACTACAAGTATGTGAACTATATAATTTTCTTCTTTCAGGATGACTTATTAAATAATTTTTTGACCTTTTCTTCGTGTTTTGTGATTACTTATATTTACAGATATTTAGGATCAGCATTTTCTAGATTTGAAGAATGGAACCACCAAAATTGAAGATAATAATTACTTGAAAATTTGCCACTGCTTGAATTAGTTTTATTTTTTAAAATTAAACTTATTGTATAATTATTGTTATTTAAGAGTATCTGTTTAAGGAAAATATAAAAAAAGACAAAAAGTAGAATGTAATTTTTACGGTTGCTACCAATATCACAAAAAAAGCACAAGTCAGGTAACATTTCAGAAATAGGGTGTAAGTGCTGATGGGTGAATTATTTTCTATTTTTTTTTAACTTGAAGTTCTCCTAAGACTCATATATATCTTCTATTTCATGGTGGCTAAGCTTGTTGTAATTTTCATGCCTTGCACAATGTTTTTGGCAACAAGATGGAATGTTGACAAACACATGCATGTGTTTGTTACTTTCTTTCTCAAACCCTTCACTGTCTTGCCATTACCTTAAAAACAAGGTCCAAGTTCCCTAACTTGTACTATAATGTAACAACTTGGCCCTACCCCCCTCACACTCTGGATTTTACCCCTTTCCAAATGCTGACTCTTATCTGGAGGCCTGTGCAGCACAAGTTGTTTCCTAGCTGAATCAATTTTCTTTCTTCTCTTTTCTTCTCGCTAACTCCTCCTTATCTTTCAGAACTCCTGTTAAAGGTTGCCTTAAGAAAAAAACAAAACAAAACAAACAAAAATAAGCTTCCCAAATTCCCTAGAGTAGGTTGGGTATACTGCTATGTAGTTACTCTGTTACAGTCTGATTTTTCCCATTACTGTTTATGTGAGAGAACGTCTCCAGCAGAGTGCTATGTGGGTGGGGATTATCTGTCTTGCTTGCCATTTTATCTGTGTCTCAAGCACAGTAGGAAGGGGCTTAATACGCATTTATTATATGGCGTTTACTGAGAAAAAATATAATTAGCCTTATTGCATTGACTCATTGTATATCTCTTAAAGTATAAAGGGTATATTCATGTTCATACCGATTCAAAATTTTTTTTTTTAAATTAAAGCAAAGGTGGACTTCTGAATCATGGACAAACCGGAATTCTTGCCCATCAGTGTAAGTTACGTTTCTTCACATTTGGACTGTTTAATGGGCACATATTTATCATACATTGACTAATTAAAAAAGAAAGCAAAATTATATATGTAGCTATGATTGTGAACCACAGAAAAATCTATACACATATGGATAGCCTGAAAATTACTATACCAAAATTAAAATAGCTTTTGTGATAAGATGGTAGAATTATAGGTAATACTTCTTTGGTTTTTTTATTTTCCTTAATATGTTTTACATTTTCCTGAAAAAGTGAAAATATTATTTTATTTGGAAAATTCAACTATATGCATTTATTAAAGAGATATGTAAATGTTTATCCTTGTATAATTCATATAGTTGACATGAATTTAAGGATAATTATGTCTGTTTTAATTTTGAGGAATATGACAATTTTATCAATCTTAAAATTATTTTATTTTTGGTTTAGAATATATTAATTTGTGTTTTATGTTATATGTTATTTTGACTTTTAAAATTTGAAATAATACGATTTTTCTATTCTTTCAAGTATTTTAGATTATAGAGGCTCTTTAAAAATACAAATTTAAAAACTTAGTAATTTACTAGGCTAAACCAGAGAGTATTGACATTTCTGAAGATCAAAATGAATAAACATCAACATTTATGTGGTTCTGTGTGACAGATTACCTGTGTGCTCATCTTGACATAAAGAATAGAGTTAGGTGCAAGCACTAGATCCAAGATATTGAGTATGTAACAATGGCTGTGTTGTTTGTGTACAGAGAAAAGTTTAAGGACTGGTTTTCTGAAAGTGTATTATAAGTTTATTGTAAATTTTACTTGTTTATTATAAAGAAATTTAAGCATATATTAAGTTGATTGTAGCTTTTACTGATATAAAGGACATGTAGCAATCAATTTACAAATATTAATCAAATATATAGTCTCTCTTGTAGATTCCATATAGCCAGTAGATTTTCACATAATTGTCTCTCTGTTTTTTTGCTGAACTCTGTATCTCTAGCTAACCTATGGTTGCAATTGATGAACCTGTGTAGTTCCAGCATGAATATTGGTTAATATTTTTGTTTACTTTAAAAAGTGACATGAGTGATTTCTTTGCTGAGTCAAATAATAGTTTTGACTATAAAACCACATTTCTTCAGTGTGTTTTGAGGCTATTCACTGTGTGACAGGTATAGACATGATATAATTTTAGGTTGAATCTGCATTGTTAACATTTTTCTCCAACACTTGTTACAGTTTCAGAAATCAACCAAATATTAAACCAAGTCCTATTCATAGCATTTGCCAATTGCAGTGTAAATAATCCCACCAAGGCTGATTTCAGTGTACCTATATGACATCACTGAGCACAGAATTGGAAAGAGGTGCACACTATTAAACTACCATAGAGATAGGATAGACATAGATAATCTCTAGAGCACAGATAATAGCAAAGTACAGTGACATCATTGGGAAGTGATGAATTTTGAGTATTTATTTTTAATATAACTTAATTGTAAATTTATATATATTTTTAATGATGGATGGGTTTAACAACCAGCTTGACAAATTACTGAGCATTTAACAAAAGCCTATCACAAGCCAGTAGAAGCCACGGCACCATTGGTTTCAGTGTACCTATTTATAAAAGATGTAACACATAAGATTTGCAGTTGTTAAAATTTCATGTTAAAAAGTTACGAGATACTTAGATTATTTCTTTCAGGGTCCCACGACTTGATTTGGGAAGCCTTGTTGACTCTGATGATGAGGTAATTTTTATTTAGTATTTAATATAATAAACATTAAAACACAATATTACACATAGAATATAAGAAGTATCATTAATTTTATTTTTTAGGACAATTTTTCATATATTCCACTTAGTACAGCAAACCCGCCAAATTCATCTTCTACTCTTGGTTGGGTCACACCATGTCAAACTCCATATACTCAGCATCATCTAAATAAATTGGCTAGTATTTATTTGCTTATCAATTTTCAGAATTATAGTATGCATTATTAGCACTGGATTTAATCTCAATAAAATTAAAAAATTTTGTTATGTTCAATCGATGTTTTGCCAAGTTTAAATATTTTATGTGTTAGAATACCAAACCGTAATGTTAGTGAAATGATTTTTACTTGTTTTACATCTTGTCACACATTGAAATTGGTATTTTAAAATTTTTACATGAAATCAGTAAAGTACAGGTATATCCTTATATGGAATTGAGGAATTTTTTAAAATATGGCAAACTCTTAGATCAGATATTGCTTTTAGCAATGTAAGACTGGTCTCCTGGAAACTGATTCATACTTTAGGCTACTGGGATACTATAGAGTAAGTAGCTATGCTCATTCCAAGTTGTCTCCTTGGGACATGTTTATGCTTCAAACATATCTAGTGTTTTGTTCACAATGTGAATATAAATCCTGACTAGTATAGGAGTAGGGCTTTTCTGTTTTTGTTAGTCTTTTCATATGGCTGACTCTATTCATGTTCTTAGTTTCATTTTGGAAAACTGCATGAATAATATCCTGAAGCTTTGCTTCATCCTTCTCTGGGTTAGACATGGATATCCTCAACACTTTTCAAGGATTGGACTGGCTGTATAAAAAAGCTCCTTTTGGAGTGTCTGTCCCTCCCTGGGTCAATACAGTATGCCCTTGTATTTGTATAGCACTTCTTTTAGATTTCTCTTATCCACTGACTCCATTATCTCTCACTCCCATGGAAATATGGTAGGGAACCAAATAATATTTAGGTCACTGTTTTCTATTGGGAAAATAGAATGAAGTTTTCTGTAAGCACATGCTTTACTGAGTGGCAGCAAAATGGTTCAAAATATTTTTTAAGTAAAACTTTTATTTCCTTGAATGCAAATTCAAATGAGGACATTTGTTTACTTTTGGTTTAAGAGAAAAACAAATTTTATTTGCAAATGTTTCCATGTTTGCAAATAGATAGAATATCTTGATATTCTAGAAATGACAACCAATGCTCAGTATTAGTGATCTTCAATTGCTATGTCTATTATGAAAAGAAAGATTAACAGTGGAGTTCTTCTGAGGCAGAAGAAAAGCTTATCTAAAAATCCTAAGAAGAAAGATAAATCAATTTTTCTCCTCTTAAATGCTATTGGAACCAGAATGGATCTTCAGCTAGGAAACAAGGTACAAGCTTACTAGTATTTAAGGTAAGTGCCCATTCTTAGCAGTTCTGTCTGCTCTGATTGGTCAGTGATGCTGTCTATACCAGTTGAATGTCTAAATACTATCTCTGCTTAGAACATTGACTATAATGGTCATTTTTAAGGAGTAAATGCTAAGATAAATGATAAACCTGTTAATTCCAATAAGGAAAATTAGTAATTTTTTCTGACAGCATTCTTTTTTCTTTTTACCTATAGGATCAGAACATGATACCTGAAAATTTGCCAGCACCAACAGACAAATATAAACTAAAATATCAGCAATATAAAACGGAAATGAAAGAGGGCTATAAGCAGTATAGTCAGATAGATGCAGAGAATACAAACTCAAACGTTACACATCAACAGTCTCCAAGAAACAAGATAGATGAAAAGGTAATGTATGAGGCTTTAAAAAATTCTAATTAAATTTAAAGAAAACTGCATGTATTATAGAAATCTCTTTTTGGGTGACTTGTCTTGCTATTAGTCATAAGTATAATAGGTAACGTTTATTTTGTTTATCAAGGACTGTTGTAAATATTTTAGTTATATTAGCTAGTTTGTTCTTCACAACAAATTTAACGGGTTATTGTAATCATTTTCTGACAAAAAAGTTATAGCCATATAGTTTAGTCACTTTTTCTCTGATAGAAGTTTTTCACGTACCTTGGGATTAGAAATAAGACAGCATTACGTATTTTGTTGACGTAGCTGTCTTGAACTCAGTTGGTCTGACAGTCTATATTTTAAAATTGATAAGTAGTTTGAGACTTTATAGTCTGTTTTGTGCAAAAACTACCATCACTTCATTACTATCTTTTGTCACATTATGGGAAATGGTTTTTTAACATCATGAATTGCTGAAATTGTTATGTTTTTATGTAATATTAATTGGGTATAAATTCATTATTAATGAATATAATAATAAACATCTTAATTGTAATGGCTTTCATAATCATACATAAAAAGTCAGTCTTGATTTTTGGAAGGAATAATTTGAAAAATAGGATACTAGTGGCCATAAAGAAGAGAATATATAGATAGAATTTTTAATTCAGTTAACTTTTTGTAAGAATAATGTGTTTTCAGGATGGTTTTAATGTTGTATTTGCTTAGCATTTTTCTGTAGCTAAAAAATAATAAATTTATAAGTAGGTATGACATGTCAGCTATTTTTTAACCCGGTAGAAACTATCTAGAATTAAATAAATTACATAGTGTTTAGCTGAAAGAGTAACAAAATTAATGGGATTATTTAGTCTTTCTTATTTTAAAAACATTTTTGTAGACCCAAATATAAACACAGAAATATGATAATCTGGTGTCTATAATACTAGGCAAGATAATTTCATAACCTTTTAGCATCTCACCATGTATTGTTTGCAGGATATTCAAAGTGATATTTAGATAGACCACTGTATAGATATTGGGAAAACAGAATGAAGGTTTCTGTAAGCACATGCTTTACTGAATGGCAGGAAAATGGTTCAAAATATTTTTTAAGTAAAACTTTTATTTCCCTGAGTGCAAATTCAAATGAGGACTTCTTTTATTTTTGGTTTAAGAGAAAAACAAATTTTATTTGCAGATTTTCCATAAAATTGGTAAGTATTTATATAGTAAGAATAAAGAGTTTTATAGAAGCCAATATGCACCTAAATTCTTCTGGAAAATATGCTGTTTTGCTGCTTTGATTTTTAGAATCTATATTAAAGGTGTGAAATTATTAAGTTTAATATGTTTTTAGTGGTTCTTTTAGAAGAACTTCTAGTTAAAAAGCATTTCTGTAGATTCTATATAATAATTTTGTGCTTAAGGGGTTTGAGGAACTTACTTGATGTCTTTTTAAAATATACCATTATGAGAATCAAAACTGCTATATAAGTGGCCTATTAGTAAATTCTATTACAATTATATGAATTAACACTAGTAATCTCTGGAAATAGAAGACATCCCTGATATCAGAAATATAAGCCCCTCTTTAAAGCAGGGATCAACATGTAAATTGATTCTCTTTACTGGCAAAGCAAAGCTAAGATTAGAAATATTTAGGATCCAGGGCAATCACTAAAGGCTATAGTTGCTAACTAATCAGTCTGATACATGAGTCAACTGATAATCAGTTGAACTGTAAAATAGAAGTTTGACTTTGCTTGATTCTTGTCTTAGTTCATTTTGTGTTGCTGTAAAGAAATACCTGAGGCTGGGTAATTTATGAAGAAAGAAGGGTTTATTTGGCTTCATGAGTCTGTTGGCTAGAAAGCTGAAGACTGAGCACCTGTTAAGAGCTTCAGGTTGCTTCTACTCATGGTGGAAGGTGAAGGGAAGCCAGCATGTGCAGAGATCACTTAGCAAGATAGGAGACAAGAGAGCACGTGGAGGTGCCAGGCTCTTTTGAACAACCAGCACTCTTGGGAAATAATAAAATGAAAACTCATTCACCTCCAAGGGACAACATTGATCATGAGAGATCAACCTCCATGAACCAAACACCATTCCAACATTGGGGATGAAATTTCAACATGAGGTTTAGAGGGGACAAACATCCAAACCATGGCAATTCTAATGGTAAATTTCCTTTGTTGAGTTTTCCTTCCACTTACTATAAAAGCTGATGAATCTCTTGTCAGATTGTTTTGTTACCTAAAATGCAAATTTATGTGTACATGTCTATTTTTAAAATAATGAAACATCTTGAAATTAAACATGAAAATCATTAAACTTCAATTTTGTTGAAAATAATCTTAATTTCCTAATCGTACTTATTATTCATTTCAAATACATCTTTTTTCACTCTAAAGAAACCTTTTTAATTGTATAAATGATCAATATAATTTATTCATTTATTATTTATTCTTTCAACAAATAGTTGCTGAGTTCTTAACTTTATGCAATACCCCTGTCCAGGCACTGGGGGTAAGTCAGTGAATAAGACAGACAAAAATTTCTGCCTCTAAAGAGCTTATATCCTAATGGAAGGAAATGGCAAGGAGAAAAAAAAAATCAATCAATGGAATGATTAATCATTCAACCCAGCTAGTATGACACATGTGAAAAGTGTGGTGTATAGAAGGGATCTAGGAAAGTCAGGGCTTTGGGTATGGGATAGCGATTTGTATAGGATCACAGGGGAGACCTTTAGATAAGATAGCATTTTAGCACACACCTGAGGAGCAAGCTAGTCAGGAGAAACTCTGTGTCATGAGTAGGGGTGTTTAAGAAATATTGAGGAGGACAGTGTGGTCAGAGGAGGGAGAACAAGGGAGAGATGGAAGGAGGTTAGTCAGAGAGTTAAAGGGAGTTTGGGAGGCAGCTCAGGGAGGTCACCCAAGCCATGTAAGGACTTTGTCTTTTTCTGTGAGGCAGAAAGCTACTTTGTTCTTTTGAGGATGGTCTTTATTGAGAATAGGACAAAGATGAAAGCAGGAAGACCTTTGAGGAGGCTGTCACAATAATCGAGGCAAAATTTGATGATGATGGCTTGGACCTAGGTGATGGTAGCTTCAGACTCGGAACGTTGTAGTGTCTCACAAAGTCATACTGTTGATAGATTCTGAAGGTAGGGCTAAGAAGATTTTTGAATGGATTAGTTGTAGACTTGAGAGAAAGGGAAGACCAAGAATGACTCTACAAGGATTAATTTCAGGACATTAAACTAGGCACAGAAAGACAAATACTCTATGTTTTCACTTATATGTGGACTCTAAAAAAGTTGAGCCCACAGAAGCAGAGAGTAGAATATTGGTTGCCAGGGACTCGGGGGGAGGGGTTGGGAAAATGGGGACTTGGTCAACGGATATGAACTTTCAGTTATACGATAAATAAATTCTGAGGAACTACTGTATTTGTGGTGATTACGGTTAATCATACTATATTTTTTTCCTAGAAATTTGATAAGAAAGCAGATTTTAAGTGTCTTAATGACACACACACACACATACGCAGACAAATACAAATGGTAACTGTGTGGTGATGGATGTATTAATTAATTTGATTGTGATAATCATTACATAATCTATCTGTATATCAAATCATCATATTGTACACACTGCATATTTACAATTTTTATTGTCAATAAAATATTTTAAAATAAAAAAAGAATGGATCCAAGGCTTTTGGCCTAAGAGGGTTACCATTAACTAGAGGTAGGGGAAGACTGTAAAGAAGTCTGCTTTTGGGAGGTTAAATTTGAAATATTAAGTGGAAATATCAGTTTTCCTTTTGTAAAAGGTTGAAAACAAGGTGACACAAAATAAAATTATTTCGAAAGTGTTTTCAACCTGAACAAAATACAGTGCTTTGCTTATATTTGAATATATGCATTAAATTAATCTGCTTAATTTACCTATATAATGCTAAGCATTTTTTGGTGCCTGTTTAAATAAATCACTATTTAGAAAGAAGTATATTAGTGGGTAAACAAATAAAATGGTAAAGTATCCTCATAAATTGAGTTTTAAATAGTAAATACCTAAGCTAGGTTCATTATTCATTTATTGAATAAATATTTATCGAGTGCTCACGTTGTATTATCCTGTTCTGCAACCAGGGATATGGCAATAAAAATGACAGACAAGGTTCCTGCTTTCATGGAACTTACATTAGGAGAGGCAAGCAATAAAGCCTAAACAAATATATAACAAAATTTTATGCAGCAATCAAAGGTCATAAAGACAGAGAGGAGTATTAGGGTAGAGTATGACCTTTCAAGGAAGATCTAAAGTAAGAATAAGCCCTGGGAGGAAGAAATCTTGAAACCTGTAAAGGTTTTGACAAGTTGCTATCTTATTGGAACCTTTTTTTTTGTTTTGCTGAGGTAGCATAAACACATCTCATAGTCAAAGAACAATTTGATGTTTATCTCTTTAGTATCCCAAATAATCTTTTACCTCGAAGGTTACACTCATCTTTTAGTATTTTATTTCTGAATTAAATTTTATAATGGAGTAGACATACCCACATTTATTAATTTTTCAAAGATTCAAATTGGGCAATAATAATTATAATAGTTGCTAACTTTTATGTAATGCCTACTGTGTCAAGTAGTTTTTATAAAGTTTTGGGCATGTATTATCTCTTAATCCTTTTTGTTTCTGGTGAAGTAGTTTCTATTATTAATTCACATTTTATCTATGAGTAAACTGAGACACAGAGAGGTCATCTAGCTGGCAACTGGAAGAGCTGGATTCAAATATAAGCAATCTGATTTTCAGAGCCTGTACTTTTAACTGCTGTACAAATAGTCACTGAGATATTCCATGGTTATCTATTCCCATATTTTGTTAAAAACAAACATTCTAAATATGTGTATGATGCTTCATTTATTTCTTTCATGCATAGTGCGTGCAACATAAAGAAGCCAACACAGATGACCTTACAACTCTGGATAGGAAAGCCCTCTTACAGCAAGGTTATGCGGACAACCCTTGCGATAAACAACAGAGGGCAAGAAAATTGGATGCAGTAAGTTGTTAGCATTTTTACTTATTTGGTGAGCCATTAATCTAATTTGATTTCTAAGATTTTAAAGACTGAATGGAATAAATAATTGCAACAATTGAATTTGGACTCAGGTGAATATTCATTAATGGAAAATTGAGTCCTCGTTTTTATAAATGATTGAATTGTGTTTGGTATTATTCTATATTATTATATATATTATATATAATATATATATTGTGTATAATATTATATATTGTGTTGGTAGAAAATTGTCTTGAGTCTTCAGGTGTTTGAAACATTTATTTTATACTGTTCAAAATGTGAGTTGGCTGCTATTTATGTTAGTGAGTTTATTTGGTGTCACCTCCTTGCCCCCGAAAAGCAGCCTGGTTATTTTTTTTGAAGTAGTGAGCTACTAACATTAGATACATTCAGGCTAGTTAAGGAAATTCCAGAAATAAGTTATTTTTCTTTTTTAGGAAAAGTGAAACAAAACTCCAGATGCTCAATATTAACTTTCAATTATGTCTTTTACAGAATCAATTAGGTTGGCAAGTATAGTTTAGCCCAGTTCTGGCACAAATAGATAATTAAAACATTTCTGTAATGTTCTGGGGTAAAGGTACCAAGCTGCTTGGAACTGGAGGTCACTGACCACCTCAGACACCCAAATGATTAATGTCTTAGGCATACTTATAACAGATTGTTGGAATGCCAGTGTGGTGGCTCACAAGTTGGGAAAAGTCTGGTTTTGATAGCATAAATAGTAACAAAGCAATATGGATATAGTTAGTTACATTACTATTATCATTGAGTGGAGATTCAACATATGTTTTATTTGGGTCACAGTCATCCAGAATCAATTATGTCTGAATTAATAGCAATAAATAATCAATCTCTGGACTATGTGAACTGATTTTCTGTGGATGTCCTAAGTTGCAAATTTGTGAGTTCTTTTACTTAAACCACATGCACATTTTTTTCTTTTTGGTGCCTATTATTATTTGGGTATTTATGTTTAATAGAATGAGTATTATCAGGATTATCCTAAAAATTAAAAAATGCTACTTTTTAAGGAAAAATAGTGTTTCAAATAAGGCTTATTTTGATATATCCCTGAAGTTATATTTGAAATGGGTGTTACAATAATTAAGGCTCATTGAATATTGTTCTTGATGTAATTCAAAGCAATCTGGATGTTAATGGATTTCTTTTCCTTACAACTACATTATTAGGAGCAATGTTTCTAAATTCATTATCAAGTTTTATTTTATTTTGGTAGTACTCATTTAACTGTCTCCTCCTTCCTCTGAGGAAACGTTTACATGAGTAAGCTTTCAAGGCATCTGAAATTAGCACCAATTTGTTTTAAAAATGTAGGTGAAAACTTCTTTATTTAATTGTACACCTCTTAAGTGAAAATAGAAGCAATGAAACTACGTTTTTTGTGTCCACCTCATCCAGCTCCTTTTTCATTTTTTAGTGTTGATAGATCCTTGCATCAGTGTCACTTCTGCTTCTAATCTGCTTTATGTTTATACAGATCTCTAAATCAGTGTGCCTATGGGTTCTAACCTTTCCTACAAAGTATAAGCCACCATAAGCTTCAACACTCAAGGTGGGCTTTCTGCATGGGCTCTATGGTGTTAAGCCTCTTTGGCTTCTATCTGGGTTTTACATCTGTAAACACATCTGTGTTTGGCTGATGTGGATCTTTTCTGTGTATAATTTTAATGTTTTAGTCAGTGTCCACTTTATGAATCACTCTTAGATATTAAAAAATATACCTTGCTTTACTTTTAGGTTGTGCTAATTTTTAAACATTTATTTGCTGTTTTAAATTTATTACTAGATAAAAATCTTATAAAGCATCATGAGCTTAGAGAGTGACACAAGATGTATTAAATAACGTAAGCTTTATGTGGGACATATTAAATGTGTAAACTATACATTTTGAATTTCTACCAAACAAAAATACTAAATTTAGTGTAGGCTAAATAACATTTAAATAATGTTAAATAATAATAATGTTTAATAATAATTTAGGCTAAATAAAAGTGTTATTTAGCCTACATTTAAGTTTAGTTTTAACATTCTTATTAAAATTCTTATTAAATTTTGTTTTAACATTATTATTAAAACTAAATTTAAGGCTGGCCATGGTGGCTCATACCTATAATCCCAGCACTTTGAGAGGCTGAGGCTGGGGGATCACTTGAGACCGGGAGTTCGAGACCAGGCTGACCAACATGGTGAAACCCCATCTCTACTAAAAATATAAAAGTTAGCCAGCCGTGGTGGCATACACCTGTAGTCCCAGTTACTTGGGAGGCTGAGGCATGAGAATCGCTTGAATTTAGGAGGCAGAGGTTGCAGTGAGCCATGGTAGTGCCACTGCACTCCAGCTTGGGCAACATAGCAAGACCCTGTCTCAAAAAAAAAAAAAAAACCCAAAAAACTAAATTTAGCGTAGGCTAAATAGCATTTAAATAATTGTGCCCAACTTTTCCAATTTTCTTGCAAGTTTTACTTTTTGTTTCTATGATAAGTCTTTAGACATTCTTATTTTATATTTTGTCTCAGTTTTAAATAAAGCACTTTTTCTAAGGTTACAAAGCCTCTATCTTAATTTCATTTATTGGAATGATCAATGGGGATGACAGTAATTTACATTCTAAAAACAGAACAAGCTTTATTTTGACTTCTTAATTTTTTAACCTCTTTTATTTGCCCCTCTAAAGGTAAATTTTAGTCATTATAGCTGCATGACAATATAATTGGAATTGAATGATTACCAATATTTCAATTAGATATGACCTAAAAAAATCATAAAAATAGTTTCAGATGAATTGGAAAAGTGAAAAATAGTATGAAGTGGGGGACGCCCAAGATGGCCAAATAGGAACAGCTCCAGCCTCCAGCTCCCAGCACGAGCGACACAGAAGATGGGTGATTTTTGCATTTTCAACTGAGGTACCAGGTTCATCTCACTGGGGCATGTCAGACAGTCGGTGCTGGTCAGTGGGTGCAGCCCGACCAGCGAGAGCTGAAGCAGGGCAAGGCATCGCCTCACCTGGGAAGTGCAAGGGGGAAGGGAATTCCTTTTCCTAGCGAAGGGAAACTGAGACACACAACACCTGGAAAATCGGGTAACTCCCACCCTAATACTGTGCTTTACCAAGGGTCTTAGCAAAAGGCACACCAGGAGATTATATCCCATGCCTGGCCTGGAGGGTCCCATGCCCATGGAGCCTCCCTCATTGCTAGCACAGCAGTCTGAGATCTAACTGCAAGGCAGCAGCAAGGCTGGGGGAGGGGCGCCTGCCATTGCTGAGGCTTAAGTAGGTAAACAAAGCCTCTGGGAAGCTCGAACTGGGGGGAGCCCACTGCAGCTCAAGGAGGCCTGCCTGCTTCTGTAGACTCCACCTCTGGGGACAGGGCATAGCTAAACAAAAAGCAGCAGAAACCTCTGCAGATGTAAATGTTCCTGTCTGACAGCTTTGAAGAGAGCAGTGGTTCTCCCAGCATGGAGGTTGAGATCTGAGAACGGACAGACTGCCTGCTCAAGTGGGTCCCTGACCCCTGAGTAGCCTAACTGGGAGATATCCCCCACTAGGTGCAGACTGACACCTCACACCTCACACGGCTGGGTACACCTCTGAGACGAAGCTTCCAGGGCAAGAAAAGACAGCAACACTTGCTGTTTAGCAATATTCTATCTTCTGCAGCCTCCACTGCTGATACCTAGGCAAACAGGGTCTGGAGTGGACCTCAAGCAAACTCCAACAGACCTGCAGCTGAGGGTCCTGACTGTCAGAAGGAAAACTAACAAACAGAAAGGACACCCACACCAAAACCCCATCAGTATGTGACCATCATCAAAGACCAAAGGCAGATGAAACCACAAAGATGGGGAAAAAGCAGGGCAGAAAAGCTGGAAATTCAAAAAATCAGAGCGCATCTCCCCCGCCAAAGGAACGCAGCTCATCGCCAGCAATGGAACAAAGCTGGATGGAGAATGACTTTGACGAGTTGAGAGAAGAAGGCTTCAGTCCATCAAACTTCTCAGAGCTAAAGGAGGAACTACGTACCCAGTGCAAAGAAACTAAAAACCTTGAAAAAAGAATGGATGAATGGATAACTAGAATAAGCAATGCAGAGAAGTCCATAAATGAACTGATAGAGATGAAAACCATGACATGAGAACTATGTGACAAATGCACAAGCTTCAGTAACTTAACTTGATCAACTGGAAGAAAGAGTTTAGTGATTGAAGAGCAAATGAATGAAATGAAGTGAGAAGAGAAGTTTAGGGAAAAAAGAGTAAAAAGAAATGAACAAAGCCTTCAAAAAATATGGTATTATGTTAAAAGACCAAATCTACATCTGATTGGTGTGCCTGAAAGTGATGGGGAAAATGGAACCAAGTTGGAAAACATTCTGCAGGATATTATCCAGGAGAATTTCCCCAACCAAGCAAGGCAGGCCAACATTCAAATTCAGGAAATACAGAGAACGCCACAAAGATACTCCTCGAGAAGAGCAACTCCAAGACACATAATTGTCAGATTCACCAGTGTTGAAATGAAGGAAAAAATGTTAAGGGCAGCCGGAGAGAAAGGTCGGGTTACCCACAAAGGGAAGCCCATCAGACTAACAGCAGATTTCTCGGCAGAAACTCTACAAGCCAGAAGAGAGTGGGGGCAAATATTCAACATTCTCAAAGAAAAGAATTTTCAACTGAGAATTTCATATCCAGCGAAACTAAGTTTCATTAGTGAAGGAGAAATAAAATCCTTTCAGATAAGCAAATGCTGAGAGATTTTGTCACCACCAGGCCTGCCCTACAAGAGATCCTGAAGGAAGCACTAAATATGGAAAGGAACAACCAGTACCAGCCATGGCAAAAACATGCCAAAATGTAAAGACCATCGATGCTAGGAAGAAACTGCATCAACCAATGAACAATGTAACCAGCTAATATAATGACAGGATCAAGTTCACACATAACAATATTAACCTTAAATATAAATGGACTAAATGGTCCAATTAAAAGACACAGACTGGCGAATTGGATAAAGAGTCAAGACCCATCAGTTTGCTGTATTCAGGAGACCCATCTCACATGTAGAGACACACATAGGCTCAAAATAAAGGGATGGAGGAAGATCTACCAAGCAAATGAAAAACAAAAAAAGGCAGGGGTTGCAATCCTAGTCTCTGATAAAACAGACTTTAAACCATCAAAGATCAAAAGAGACAAGGCCATTACATAATGGTGAAGGGATCAATTCAACAAGAAGAGCTAACTATCCTAAATATATATGCACCCAATACAGGAGCACCTAGATTCATAAAGCAAGTCCTTAGAGACTTACAAAGAGACTTAGACTCCCATACAATAATAATGGGAGACTTTAACACCCCATTGTCAACATTAGACAGATCAACAAGGCAGAAACTTAACAAGGATATCCAGGAATTGAACTCACCTCTGCACCAAGCAAACCTAATAGACATCTACAGAACTCTCCACCCCAAAGCAACAGAATATACATTCTTCTCAGCACCACATCACACTTATTCCAAAATTGACCACATAATTGGAAGTAAAGCACTCCTCAGCAAATGTACAAGAACAGAAATTATAACAAACTGTCTCTCAGACCACAGTGCAATCGAACTAGAACTCAGGACTAAGAAACTCAATCAAAACTGCTCAACTACATGGAAACTGAACAACCTGCTCCTGAATGACTACTGGGTACATAATGAAATGAAGGCAGGAATAAAGATGTTCTTTGAAGCCAATAAGAACAAAGATACAACATACCAGAATCTCTGGGATACATTTAAAGCAGTGTGCAGAGGGAAATTTATAGCACTAAATGCCCACAAGAGAAAGCAGGAAAGATCTAAAATTGACACCCTAACATCACAATTAAAAGAACTAGAGAAGCAAGAGCAAACACATTCAAAAGCTAGCAGAAGGCAAGAAATAACTATGATCAGAGCAGAACTGAAGGAGATAGAGACACAAAAAACCCTCCAAAAAAATCAATGAATCCAGGAGTTGGTTTTTTAAAAAGATCAACAAAATTGATAGACCACTAGCAAGACTAATAAAGAAGAAAAGAGAGAAGAATCAAATAGATGCAATAAAAAATGATAAAGGGATATCACCACCAACCCCACAGAAATACAAACTACCATCAGAGAATACTATAAACACCTCTATGCAAATAAAGTAGAAAATCTAGAAGAAATGGATAATTTCCTGGACACTTACACTCTCCCAAGACTAAACCAGGAAGAAGCTGAATCCCTGAATTGACCAATAGCAGGCTCTGAAATTGAGGCAATAATTAATAGCCTACCAACCAAAAAAACTCCAGGACCAGATGGATTCACAGCTGAATTCTACCAGAGGTACAAGGAGGAGCTGGTACCATTCCTTCTGAAACTATTCCAATCAATAGAAAAAGAGGGAATCCTCCCTAACTCATTTTATGAGGCCAGCATCATCCTGATACCAAAGCCTGGCCGAGACACAACAAAAAAAGAATTTTAGACCAACATCCCTAATGAACATCGATGCGAAAATCCTCAATAAAATACTGGCAAACTGAATCCAGCAGCACATCAAAAAGCATCCCTGGGATGCAAGGCTGGTTCAACATACGCAAATCAATAAACATAATCCAGCATATAAACAGAACCAGAGACAAAAACCACATGATTATCTCAATAGATGCAGAAAAGGCCTTTGACAAAATTCAACAGCCCTTCATGCTAGAAACTCTCAATAAATTCGGTATTGATGGAACGTATCTCAAAATAATAAGAACTATTTATGGCAGACCTACAGCCAATAACATACTGAATGGGAAAAAACTGGAAGCATTCTCTTTGAAAACTGGCACAAGACAGGCATGCCCTCTCTCACCCCTCCTATTCAACATAGTGTTGGAAGTTCTGACTAGGGCAATCAGGCAAGAGAAAGAAATAAAGGGTATTCAATTAGGAAAAGAGGTGCGCGCTCGGTGACCTTTCTGACTTGACTGCAGGTTTGTGGTGGTCTGAGGTGTCTGTCCTGCGCCAAGATGCTTCAAAGTATTATTAAAAATGTGTGGATCCCCATGAAGCCCTACTACACCAAAGTTTACCAGGAGATTTGGATAGGAATGGGGCTGATGGGCTTCATTGTTTATAAAATCTGGGTCGCTGATAAAAGAAGTAAGGCTTTGAAAGCTTCGGCGCCTGCTCCTGGTCATCATTAACCAAATTTACTTGGAGTACATGTGAAAGAAAACATCAGTCCGCCTGTAAATTTAAGCAAGCCGTGTTAGATGGGGAGTGTAGAACATCCCAGTACACTTGTATAAGTACCATTTACTTCATGGCATGAATAAATGGATCTCTGAGATGCACTGCTAAAAAAAAAAAAAAGGAAAAGAAGAAGTTAAATTGTCCCTGTTTGCAGATGACATGACTGTATATTTAGAAAACCCCATCATCTCAGCCCGAGATCTCCTTAAGCTGATAAGCAACTTCAGCAGTCTCAGGATACAAAATCAATGTGCAAAAATCACAAGCATTCTTATACACCAGTAACAGACAAACAGCCAAATCATGAGTGAACTCCCATTCACAATTGCTTCAAAGAGAATAAAATACCTAGGAATCCAACTTACAAGGGATTTGAAGGACCTGTTCAAGGAGAACTACAAACCACTGCTCAGTGAAATAAAAGAGGACACAAACAAATGGAAGAACATACCATGCTCATGGATAGGAAGAATCAATATCGTGAAAATGGCCATACTGCCCAAGGTAGTTTATAGATTCAATGCCATCCCCATTAAGCTACCAATGAGTTTCTTCACAGAATTGGGAAAGACTGCGTTAAAGTTCATATGGAACCAAAAAAGAGCCCACATTGCCAAGACAATCCTAAGCCAAAAGAACAAAGCTGGAGGCATCACGCTACCTGACTTCAAACTATACTACAAGGCTACAGTAACCAAAACAGCGTGGTACTGGTACCAAAACAGAGATATAGACCAATGGAACAGAACAGAGCCCTCAGAAATAATACCACACATCTACAGCCATCTGATCTTCGATAAACCTGAGAAAAACAAGAAATGGGGAAAGGATTCCCTATTTAATAAATGGTGCTGGGAAAATTGGCTAGCCATGGGTAGAAAGCTGAAACTGGATCCTTTCCTTACTCCTTATACGAAAATTAATTCAAGATGGATTAGAGACTTAAATGTTAGACCTAAAACCATAAAAACTCTAGAAGAAAACCTAGGTAATACCATTCAGGACATAGGCATGGGCAAGGACTTCATGTCTAAAACACCAAAAGCAGTGGCAGCAAAAGCCACAATTGACAAACAGTATCTAATTAAACTACAGAGCTTCTGCAAAGCAAAAGAAACTACCATCAGAGTGAACAGGCAACCCACAGAATGGGAGAAAATTTTTGCAATCTACTCATCTGACAAAGGGCTGATATCCAGAACCTACAAAGAACTCAAACAAATTTACAAGAAAAAATCAACCTCATCAAAAAGTGGGCAAAGGATATGAACAGACACTTCTCAAAAGAAGACATTTATACAGCCAACAGACACATGACAAAATGCTCATCATCACTCGCCATCAGAGAAATGCAAAACAAAACCACAGTAAGATACCATCTCACACCACTTAGAATGGCAATCATTAAAAAGTCAGGAAACAACAGGTGCTGGAGAGGATGTGGAGAAATAGGAATACTTTTACACTGTTGGTGGGACTGTCAACTAGTTCAACCATTGTGAAAAACATTGTGGCGATTCCTCAAGGATCTAGGACTAGAAATACCATTTGACCCAGCCATCCCATTACTGGGTATATTCCCAAAGGATTATAAATCATGCTGCTATAAAGAGACGTGCACACATATGTTTATTGCGGCACCATTCACAATAGCAAAGACTTGGAATCAACCCAAATGTCCATCAGTGACAGACTGGATTAAGAAAATGTGGCACATATACACCATGGAATAGTATGCAGCCATAAAAAAGGATGAGTTCGTGTCCTTTGTAGGGACATGGATGCAGCTGGAAACCATCATTCTCAGCAAACTATCGCAAGAACAGAAAACCAAACACGGCATGTTCTCACTCATAGGTGGGAATTGAACAATGAGATCACTTGGACTCAGGAAGGGGAACATCACACACTAGGGCCTATTGTGGGGAGGGAGGAGGGGGGAGGGGGGAGGGGTAGCATTAGGAGATATACCTAATGTAGATGATGAGTTAATGGGTGCAGCACACCAACATGGCACATGTATACATATGTAATAAGCCTGCACGTTGTGCACAGGTACCCTAGAACTTAAAGTATAATTTTAAAAAAGTGAAAAAAAAATAGTATGAAGAAAGCTTAATCAAACTAGTAATTGAGAAAAGTTTATTAAATATTATTGATGCATTATATGCAGAGAAAATATTATACTTTTGATGAGGAGAGTTTTTGTTTTGTTTTTCCTTGTTTTAGATTTTTGATGAAAGGTCAAACAATTCAAACTCAGTTTTGCCTTCTTTTGCTGTGAATAGTGTTAGACTAAGCTTACTTTGTGTCAGTGTTGGTAGTCTTCTTGGAGCGGTTTAACATGCCTTTTGCAGGACATCTCTTGAGGGGAGGAATAGAATGGAAGGATGCCATAGTCTCTTTCTCCTTTAGTCTGCCCCGTAAAATGCAAAGGCAGCTCATGAAAATTCTGATAATTTTTACTGAAATGTAAGTGCATTATTTCTTAGAAAATAAATGATATTTGTAGATTAAATGACTGAAATTTAAATTTAGTAATGATGGAAAGTAATCTATAATCTATAATAGTAATCTGTTTCCATCTATATGTAAGATGGAAATCAGAGATATTTAATTTATGTTTTAGAACTTTTGTGTTAAATATTGTATGGTTCTACTTTATCGATGGTGAAATTGTCTTTATTTAATCTTCCCAGGAAATTGTGGCTGCAGAGAAGAAGAAACAGATTGTTGCAGAGCAAGTCATGATAGACCACTTATCTAGGTGAGAATTAGCAACTCACAATAGAAATCAATTCAGAAAATTTTCATTAAATTTCTTTTCATGCCTGACACTCATATCCTTGGTCAGTTAAAGGTTAGCTAACTCAGAGGTTCCCAGACTTTCTTTGTTCACTGCACTGTTAGTGTTTTAGTAATTTTTTCACAGCACTCTTAGACCAATAGAAATACCTAACAGTTCTATTTGTTAAGTATTTTTCTCTAAACAACTTAATAAGTATTTATTTGCTAACAACTAATGACCATTTAAAAAATAATACACATAAATTGAAAGAAGATATCCTTACTTTATTCTTACCAAGGATCTGTATGCATCTTATGGGCACTGCACAGTCTCTCAAATCCTAGAATCATTTACAATGCTGCCACTTCCACTTTATATTCCATATTGATTTTCACCTGATATTTGCTTTTTATCATAGCAACTATAGAAAACTCAGCTCTGCAAAGATGTAACATCGTGGAAGCAGTATAGTGTGCTGTCTTGTTGAAGCTGTGAGCTACCCTGAGGTTGAACTGGTAGTTTACCTGGTGTGTAAGTGATGTCAAGTATCACTGAGTTTCCCTCAAAAATTAAAAATATTCCATAGTACCCCTGTGAGTTCACTGTGTTACCTCAGGGTTCCTTGGTGCAGTTCGAGAACTGTGAGACTGTTAAGAATTTTAAAACTCGTTAGAAAACTAAAATTTTAACATATGCATTGCTGAATTGCATGACAATATGGAAATATGGTAGAATTTCTGAAGAGGTTGGAATTATCTACTTCAAGTAAAAAGTAAGACTTAGCTTTGAAAAAACTGTTTAGTTACATGGCAGAAGGAATGAATGACAGAAAGAATGATGCATGCTTCTACATTCACGTTTTTCAGTGAATTCTTTGAAATACCTAGAGTCTCCCTTGTCCCTCCTTCCATTGTCTCATGAACTTAGTGTTTTCACCTCCACCATGCCTCCAACAACTTTTTTCCAGAAGTAGTGAGATCCATATTGCTAGACTAACGGTTTCTCAGTTCTCATTTACTTGGCCCATCTGCAGCAGCTGTCTCATTTGAAACTTGATTTTCTTTGAGGCAGGTTTTTTGTTTTGTTTTTTTTCTGCATGGCTTCCCACACGCGACACTTGACTGTTCTCCTACCTTTCTCCCCTTCTCAGAATCTCTTATGGTTCTTCTTCATCTTCCCAGTCTTTAAACGTGGGTGTGCCCAAGAGCTCAGTTCTTGGACCTCTTTTGTATTTGCTTTTTAAGTGATCTCATCCAATAGCATGCCTTTAAAAACCACCTATATTCTGATACTTCTCTAAGATTTCAATTTAACTTTCTCCAATCTGGGTGTCTGAAGCTTTACTGCCCTCTCTTCCACCATGACCAAATCTTTAACTTTCCTCCATGGCAAGTCAATTCTTCTTGTTACTAAGACCTAAAATCCTAGTGATGCCTTTGACCCCTCTTTCTCTCAAATACCATATCTAGCTTGCCAACAAACACTCTCAGTCCTACCATCAACATAGATTTACTCCCTCTGCTGCCACCATCCTATTCAAACTTATTTTGTGTCCCCTGGATTATTTCAGGGACTACTTAACTGGCCTCATTGTTTCTGCATTTGCCGCTTACTGGTTTATTTTCAACCCAGTACCCCATAGTTAATCTATTAAAAGGTAAGCCAGATAAAACCCTCCAGGAATTTCTCATTTCAATCACAGTGAAAGCTACAAGGCTCATGTATTAATTATGTGTTGCAACAAAAATCAGTAGCTTAAAAGAACAGTAATTTTTGCTCATGTGTCTTTAGGTTATCTATCAAGGCTAGGCTTGGCTGGAAGGTCCTTACTTTTTGTTTTGCCCAGTTGTATATGAGCAAAAATGGTCTTAGGTTTGATCTTAGGCCTTAAATGATCTCATGTGTTTCCATTTGCCCTTTAGTGCTTCTGCCACTTTTGAGAGAAGAACACTGCTTGGCTAGTCTGGTAGTCTCAAGAAAAAGGTCCTTCTAGAAATGCCACTGAGCTACTTAGCTGAGACCATCCTAGATAAACAGATTTCCAATCAACCCGCATTTGTATGAGTTAGTTCAGTTGAGATTAGCAGAGTCATATAGCTGTGTGTAACTGACCAAAGCAAGTCAAAAGCTCAAGGTCAAGGGGTAAGAAAGTACATACCACCTGTAATGAGGCCATAGCAAGGATATGGATCAGGATTACTAAAAAATTTGGGCCAATAACACAATCTATCCAAGCCCACCATTAGACCTTGGACCTTGGACCTTGGACTTTTCTCCCTCTTTCCTACTCTCCTCTAGCCATTTGACTTCTTCCTGTTCTGGAACATACCAGGTTCCATTCCTGTGTTAGGTACTTTGCATTTATTTTCCCCTCTTCTTGGAATGCCTTTTCCCCAGAAATTTGTATGTCTGCTTACTCATTTTAGCGCCTGTCTTTACTTAGAAGTCACCTTGGTGAGGCCTACCTTGGCCTTACTATAAATAAACCATAAATAAATTTAAATAAATAAATTGACCATAAATAAATTTATGATCCCTTGCTCAAAATTTCACATCTTCTTACCATTTCATTTTTTCCTCCATAGGGACATGTAATTCATGTTGTATTTTCTCTGTTTATCATGTTAATTATCTTTCGGCCTCTTCAGAATGTGAGCTTCGTGAGGGCAGAGCACTTTGGAAGTTTTGCTCACTATTACACTCCCATTGGCTAGTGTAGTAGCTGTATAGTAAAACTTGTTGAATAGGCAAATGAATGAATGAACTGGAAAAGAGGACTTAAATAGAGTCAGCAGAATTTGGTTTTAGGTTTAGCTATGTGACTAATTTGCTGTTTGAGCTTTCATATTTTCCTTCTGTATGCCTTGATTTTTGCTTCTGCCAAATTAACATTAAGATTTCTTATAACTCTAACATTCCGTGTATGTATATTTAACACAGAACTGATAAATAAAGTGTGAGAATAGAATAGGTGCCACTTTTTATAAATGCCAGCCTTTTTCATTTGGGAAATTTAAAAAATATCTTAATGCTCAATTTAAAAAGAGGATTTAGTTCCTAACTTGGCACACAAATGAACAGAATCTACAGTATATGGTAGACATGACTAAAGCTTTTCCTGAATGTTCCAGCAATGGAAATAACTCAATAAATTCGTAAGTTCTATCTTTGAATTGCTGTTTCATTTTCATAGTTTTGAAGGTTCATGATACCCTTTAAAAAATGTCTGCTCATTTATTCTTTTATCCAGTTATTCATCAAATTTATTCAGACTTAGGGTTTTTCCAGGCAAGTAGAAAAAACCAGAGAGGGCAAGATTGTGGAAAAATCCAGAGAGGGCAAGATTGTTAAAAGGTGGGTACAGGATTCTCTTTTGATGAATCATGGAACCCAACCTGCTAAGGAGGAAAGTAAGTGTTACTGGATAGTGCCATGTAGTTCCAGGCTCTTGGTGTCCTGAACAAAGAATTGGACGAGACGCACAGAGATAGCGAAGCAAAGCAGCAGAAGTGTATTAAGCGCAGTATTACACTCTCGGAGTGGGAGAATGGACTGAGTTCTGTGAGATAAATCAACCTTAGTTTGGTCCTTTGGGTCCTTTTACGTGTTTTGTTTTATTCTGTTCCCAAGGATGCCTAGTCTCTAGCCAGTGTCTTCCTTTTGATTAATAGATGTTGCTGAGTTAATTTGGGCCTTGTGTGCTTGTGTGTCATCTCCATCCCATCATTTTAAGTACATGTATGATATGCAGTCCATATGCATGAAACTTAAGTAGCTAATTACCATTTTGGGTCATTTTAAGGATACTTCATTTTAAGAGCATGCCCCTCTCTGGGGAGCTGCCCCTGACAGGTTTGGTCCGAACCTAGCTGGCCATGGGGGCTCCTTACTCACTTTTTTTTTTTTTTTTTTTTTTGAGACTGAGTCTCGCTCTGTCACCCAGGCTGGAGTGCAGTGGTGCGATCTCGGCTCACTGCAAGCTCCTTACTCACTTTTTTATCTCACTTTTGTTTTGGCTGCTGAACCTCTGCTTCTTATCTCGCTTCTTGCTCAGTCACCCCTTCACCTTCTTTCTGCTCTCATGCTTTTACTTATTCTGTTCTTTATCCAACTTTTAATTCCTTTTGCTATTTTCCTGCATCATTTCCCCTGTTTTCCTGTCTCATAAGGATATGAGGATAACCTATTATTCTTACCCTTAAAATAATATTAATAACAACAATAACAAATCAAAACTATTACCAGTGGTGGGTGTCCAGGTTCTTTGCACTTTGAACAAAGAATTGGACAAAACATAAAAGCAAAGCAAGGAAAGGATGATGCAACAAAAGCAGAGATTTATTGAAAATCAAAATATACTCCACAGGGTGGGAGCAGCCTGAGCAAGTGGCTCAAGGACCTGATTGCAGAATTTTCTGGGGCTTAAATACCCTCTAGAGGTTTCCTATTGGTTACTTGGTGTACATGTAAATGTATGTAATGACAAATACATACATACATTTCTTTTTACTTTGTCTATTTACATACTTTGTCTACTTTGTCTATGTAAATGAAGAAGTGGCCTGCAATCAGTCTAATTGGTTGTGGAAAGTGACCAATTGGAAGCTGAAGCGAAGTTACAAAATTACACCCTATGCAAACATCTGATTGGTCATGGGAAGTCACCAGTCAGAGGCTGAAGTGAGTTACAAAGTTATCCTCCTATTGAAATTTAGACTTGGCCGACAACCATCGTGACTGGTCATGGGAGGGGACCAATCAGAGGTATTTTCAATTTTTCATCTGCCACACAGAAAAGGGGGGTGGTTGCAAAGGAAGTAGCCTCTGGCCCTTTTGTTACTTGAGTATGGAAAGTTGGGGTTTTCCTTTTGATTTAGTTCTAGGAAGTCAGGGTGAATGGACCTTAGGTTTCCTGCCTCCAGACCCTATTCTCCTGCCTTAAAAACACAATGACACCTATGTTCCTTATATTATTAATTGAATCTCATTTCACATTGTTCAGTTACTATGGATCTTTCTACTTGATGACCTCAAATCCAGTTAGTTTTCTAGTTCTGTTGATGTTTCTTGAATTTATTCTTTCTACTATGTCTATTTATTTACTTTTTATTATTTTTTTGTTTGTGTTCTTTTGTATTTATGTATTTTATAGTTTTGGGGTACATGAGATAATTTAACAATATAATTTATAAAGATCAAGTCAGTGTACTTGGGATAACCATAACCTTAAATATTTGTCTTTTCTGTATGTTAGAAACATTTTAATTATTATCTTCTAGCTACTTTAAAATGTACTACATATTATTGTAATTATAGTCACCCTACTGTTCTATGGAACACTGGATCTTTTTTCCTCGATCAAACTGTGTGTTTACTGCCACCTTAGTGTAGACCCTTACTATCACTTTTCAAAACCATTGCAATGCCACCTGATGGGCTATCATGCCTCTATATTTATCCATATTCAGTAAAATATGCAGTAAAAGGGAAATTAGGAGGCAAAGCCTCAACTGTTGAGTGCTTTTATAATACTTAGTGGATTATAGGTACTCCCCTAAACAATATGTACATGTTAACTAATTTATTTAATCTTCACATCACTTCTGTGTGGGAGATACCATTATTCTTTCTTTTATTAATGAGAAAACTTTGGCCCAGAGCAAATTGACCAGATAAGGCTACACGGCTAATTATTGCGGTAGGCAAGGATTGAATCCAGGCAGTCTAGTTGCAGAGTCTGTACTCTCATCCATTACACTGTGTACAGTCCTCCGGTGTGTCCTCACTGTGCTGTCTGCTGTGGCTGTACACATATCGTTCCTCTGCTTGTGGTACCCTTACTCCTTCTCCTCTGAGTGCTAACTTGTACTCACTTTTTTTGGATTGTATCACAAGAATCTGTAATGTTTACTTTAACATTAACTCATGGTGGGGTTGAAAATGTGTTTAGTAAAGTGTGCCAAGTGCCCACATTGAGACCAACTCCATTCAAATCAGTTCACTCTGCCAGGATGTTTCCTGTGCCCAGCAAGGTCGTGAAGAGAGGGGCCTTGACTTTTCTCTTTGTTAGGGCAGCTTTGCTGGTGAGTTCTTCCAAATTTGCCAGGAGCAGCCTACCCCAGTACACATTATCAGTCCCATGTAAAAGAATACGATGGAAACTTTCTCAATATATTTCATCAGTTTAGCACGTCTCTGGTACAAAAATCCAAGAAAGGCAGCACAAAAGCAAAAGTGCCAACCAAACTTACTTATAAACAAACATGCATATGTCCCAAACACTACACAGTAGTACCCAAATGACAACATTGCATTAAAAGGTATAAAAGCACTGTACTGTAAAGTTACACGTGAATACTGCACTGTAAATCCTGAATACTCTAGTGACCCACCCCCACCGCTTCCACAGGCCTGGCGAGGGTCAGAAACCATTCATCTGCCTCCAGACCTTACTAGTCCTGGGAGACACTGTTACAGGAGCAGTAGGCAGTGGGATTAGTCTCCTGCAGAGCTCTGGCCTCCTCCATACCTTCCCAGTATCCGGAAGGCTTGGGGGTCTTTCTTAAAGACCATGGCCAGGAACTCCATGATTTGCTAGTTGGTAATTTCGCGGCCGGCCCGGGAGCCCCAGAAGAACTCATACACCGGCTGCTGCACGTATGGGCCGTGCCAGTACTTAAGGTAATTCTGCTGGACAAACTCCTTGGTGATGAGGTTCCGCACGTCCTGAAGGTGGAAAGTGGAGTGCTTTTTCCAGGGCCGCAGCCCCAGGACGCGCAGCACGTTCCAGACGGCGCTCTTTCTGGCGCTGCAGCCTTTCAAGTAGATGAGGCTCAGGATCGTGAGAAGGCCTCTCAGGACCATGCTGTTGCTCAGAGCCACTCTGTCCAGCTCCTCGGGCTCCAGCGCTTTGACCAGCTCAGACTCCATGGTGTGGAGGCTGGACAGCCTCTGGTGCAGCCTGGTCAGCTTCCATGGTGCATTCGGAACACCTGGGCGAGAATGAGGCCGGTGAGCCTGAAGTTGCCCCTCCATCACTAATTGTAGTTGCCGATGACATCCTTCCATGTCTGGAAACCAAATGATGATCTTCTGGTCCTTGACCCGCACGTACCACATGAGCTCGTGCGCCTTCTTCAGCAGCTGTGCTGGGCCAGACTGGGCAGTGCTAGGGGCCTGGTGGGCGCCGCCCTTCTCCGCGGCCTGCTGCAGAGCCTTCGGGTCGCTTGTGGTCTGGGGCAGTGGTCGGGTCTCGAGGAGGGCTCTGCGGCTCTGGGGCTCTGCCAGGGTCGCAAACGGAGGAACACCTACCGAAACCCCAGGGTTGCTATGCACCGCGGAGCTGGAGGCCTCGGCTGCAAAGTTGGGGTCACTCAGATCCTTCCTTTGTTCCCACCGGTCTGCTCCCTCTGACAAGAGCCTCTGCGTCCAGGAGCACTTTGAGTCTGCCCTCCCTCCGCGGACTCCTGGAGAGGAAGTCTTGTACTCTCACCTTTTAAGAATCAGTGCAACTATCTCCTCTTCTAGGATGCCTTTCATAAACTCTTCTCTATGCCTTCTAGGAATTAAGTTATTCTCTTCTATGTTTGTTCGTTGAATTTCTGTTGTGGTATTTATGACTTTGTATTCTTATTTTACTTTACCTGTGTTCTCTCCTACCCACCTCCCACACAATCAGAAACCAGCATTGTGTCTGCTTGTTTAAAGATAGTAAAATAAATACTTGGAGCTCTTAGCTCCCTCCGAAATTTCAATTCAGTTTTAGATAATACTTCTGGAAAAAGAGGAATATTCACTTTCTTATGGAAAATATTTTTAAATACATTTAATAAAAATATTATTCTGACAGCGCTGTAAATTTGCATTTGGTATATGAACTTTTAGAACTGCTTAAAAATATGTGAATTTTAAAGTAATGCATGATCATATTTAATTGTCGGACTTTTTATTTTCCTGTATAGGGCTGTAATCAGTGATCCAGAACAAAATGTAGCCATTGAGCAAAAAGAAAGTGATCATATCCTTCCAGATTCAAAGATGACACCTCTTCGATTTAGAAAAAGAACACTACATGAAACAAAGTAAGAAGATTTTAATTACATAAAATGAAGATGCACTATGTTCTAAAAGTATTTTTAAAATGTACTTCTGTGTCTAGCTGGAGCTTCTGTGTTCGTTTCACTTTTTTCTATATAAAGAAAAGTGGAATTTTTTTAGTTCAGCTCCCAATTCTGCTACTTTATGATATTAGGGGCAATACCTTATTTTACTCTCTTTGCCCTCCAGATTTTTAATTTGTAATTTAGGGGGAAAAAAAGCCACAACCTTTGGAGATAATGGATGTGAAAATGTATCATATAGTTACCAAGATATTTTACGTGTGTTATATATAATGGCTAAATCTCATTGGCATGTTAAAAATTGGTATTGATTATACTTTTTTTTTTTTTTTTGCATTTTACGTTGTAGCTTTTTCAACCTTAGAATTGGTATGATCTTTTACAATCCTCTGATGCTGTCCACTTAAATTCTTCAACAGTTTCACTGACATCTAACCTCAGCTTTAGTAGACATAAAAAAATCTACCAGTACCCACAGTAACTTTTTTATATTTTCAGAGTACTGTAATTGTTAGTATTTTCATATCTTTTTTTAATCGTTTTGTCTCATTCTTATTTTCTGAAAGCCCTTGCTTTCATCCATTCAAATATTTAGAAGCATCATGTGTTAGTTTCCTATTGCTGCTGTAACAATTACCATGAGCTTAGTATTCTAAAACACAGATTTATTCTTTAATCGTTCTGGAGTTCAGATGCCTAAAATCATGGGATTGATAGGGCTACATTCCTTCTAGAGGTTTTAGGGGTGAAGCTGTTTTCTTGCCTTTTGCAGCTTCTAGAAGCTGCCTTCATTCCTTGGCTCATGGCCCTTTCCTCCATCTTCAAAGTCTGCAATAGCTGGTTTCATGCTGCGTCACTCTGTCACTCTTTTTCTATAGATACATTTCTCTCTACATTCCTCCAATAAGGACACGGATGAGTGCATTGAATCTTCCTGGATAATGCCAATAGTCTCTCCATTTTAATGTTCTTAATTTATCACATATGCCACATCCCTTCTATCATATAATGTATTCCCATGTTCCAAGGATTAGGATGTAGACATGTTGGGCCAGAGGAGGTCATCATTTATGTACCACACATCTAAACTTTCCTTTTTAAAAGTAAACTTCCATTGAAATAAAACGTACATTCACAGTGCACACATTTTAGGTGCACAACATAGGAGTTATCAAAAACAGAACAACACTCATATACCAAATGCCCAGATCAAGAAACAGACAATTGCCAGTACCACAGAACCTCCGCTTATGCTGCCTCCCAGGTACTATTCATTTCCCCTGCTATACCGGGTTAATCTCTCTATCTTAGTATCATAGATTAGAACTGCCTGGTTATGAAATTTGTGGAAATGAAATTACAAGAAATCTAGACTCTGTGTCCAGCTTATTTTTTTCTCTCTAATGGCACTTATTTATTTAGTTGTATATAAGATGTATAACATGATATTTTGATATACATAGTGAAATGTGTTTGGCTTCTTTTACCCAACATTATGTTTGTTAGTTTTATCCATGGTGTTATTTGTAGTTGTCTTTTTTTAATCTCATCGTTGTATGGTATTTCATTGTACCACATGCCACAACCTATCTATTCAGAGGTTGATAGATATTTGGCTGTTTATGAATAGTGCTGCTATGAACTTCCTTGCTCATGCCTTTTGGTAAACATATGTACTCATTTCTGCTGAGTATATACTTAGAAGTAGAATTGTTGGACCATTTAGTATCCATATGTTCAGCTTTAAAAGATGCAGCCAAATAGCTTTCCCAACTGGTTGCTGAAATTTACACTCCCACCAGTAGCAGTATGAGTGTTCTTGTTGCACCATATCTTTGCCAGAGCTTGGTATTGTCTGCCTTTTTTTATTTGAGTTCTTCTTATGGATGTGTATTAGTGATTTTAATTTGCATTTCACTGGAGACTAATGTAGTTGGGTACTTTTCCATATGTATATAGGCCATCTAGATATTCTCATACAAAATTTCCATTCAAGCCTGTTGAGTTGTCTGTCTTTTTAGTATTTATTTGTGGATCTTATTTACATGTTTTAGAAATGAATCCTTTTTCAACTATATTTGTCACACATATCTTGTCCTACTCTGTAGTTACCTTTTCATTCTCTTGATAGTATCTGTCTTAAAAACTAAAGTTAGAAATAGGAGTTCCTAATTTTAACATAGGCCAGTTTTCCTCTTTCCCTATATTGTTAATGTCCTTTGTATATCCCTTAAAAATAATCTCTGCCTACCACTAAATCATTTTCCTTCTGACTTGTAATGCCACATGTCATATGTCAAGTTGTTATATGCATGATTATGACATGACATGTTATGTGCATGTCTAATGCATGGTTGGTTTCTAGACTTTTTCTTCAGTATTATCTGTTTCCCTGCGTCAATATTATCCTAATTAGTATTGTGTTGTATTAGAGTAAATACCTGCAACTTGTTTCAAACTAATCTAGTTCCATGAGAAATCCTGTTGTGGTATCAATTAGAATTAATGAATTTGTAGCTTTCACTCCTCTTACCCCCATTTATTCTTCCCAGAGGAGGAGAGAGTTCTGCTTCATAAATTTAGAAGCAGGAATTGGCGTGGGTAGTGCAGCCCTTCCTCTCCCCTTTGTTTGGGAGGCAGCAGCCTGCAGAAGCACACATTCTGCCCTGTGCATTGTTTTAGACGGTCCCTCCCCAGTGGAAATGAGTGGGTTAGTCTGTTTAATTATAGTGGTAAGGACTAGCTTGTGGTTGCTTGCATACCTAAGCTGTGGTTTCTAATAGCTTTACCAATACTAAAATTCGTACTTTAATCTTCAATCTTTCTGATTCTTCTTTATGTATTGGTAAGGAACTTGGGTTCCTAAAAGGAATTGGGCACCTAAAACCCAACACGGCACTTTGCATTTTATAGTGTAAATACATATTTACTTTTATCTTTTCGAGAAGACTACAGGGTCCTTGAAGCTGCTACTTCCATTTGTCACTGTTAAAGTGAGTTCTGTTTACTATTGAAAAGCAATATAATGTAATGGTTAAGAGCAAAGTTTTTTCTAGCTCTGCCATTTACTAATCATATGGCCTTGAGCAATTTACTCATCGGTCTCTGTTTCTATAAAATTTATTTGAAAAATGGGAATAATAACACTTAACCTCAGAGTTATTGTAAGTAGTAAATAAACCAATACACATTAAAGTGATTTTAACAATGACTAGTGTCTGGGAAATTCTCAATAAATGGTAGCCATTACTGTTGCTGTTATTTTCTCAGCATTTAGAATTGTTTCAGGCACATAGTGGGCATTCAATAAACACATTAATCCCAGTGGATTAAATTGAATTGAGGTGGTTAAGCTCCCATGGCTCTACTCTGTGCTCACAAACTCTCATTTGGTGCAGGCTCATGTTTCCTGTCCCCCGCTTCCTTTTTGTAGATACCCAGATTTTATAGAGGTGTAGCTTTCAAGATTTCAGTGACCCACACACTTACTTACTAATTACATTACTGCCATTTCATTATACCTGCAGTTTTATGGGAGAAATATTATTGTGTGAAGCAAAGAAGAAATGTATCATTTAGTCTTCAGATCTCTTAATATATAGGAGATTATTGGCAGTAGGGTGCTTTGGTTTTGCTTTATATTGTTAAATATAATTTTAGGGCTGGCAGCCTTTATGAGATCACTCAGTACTGTCTGAAGGCCATAATGCTTAAATAACCTATTGATCTATGACAAGGTTCGAACTTCATTCAGCACTCTTCCTCACTCTTTGGTTATTCTGGTAAGGAATGTTTTCAGTTACACATCACTGAAAAACAATTGATAGTGGCTTAAACAAGTCAGAATTTATTTTTCCTATATAGTTAGCTGCTTGGAGGTAGGCATTTATTGATTTTGGTTCAGTAGCTTAGTGATGTTACAGCACTAGGCTGGCTTTCCTATATCTTTTTGGTCATTCTGATGTGGTGGCTTGATTTCATGGTGACTATAGTGGCTCCTAGCATAATATCCCTGCCATGTTCACAGGCAGGAACTCTTCTCATGCCACTCTCTTACCAGGACAAAAGAAAGTCTTTCCTGGAAGCTTATTGGCAGAACTAGGTCCCTTACTCATCCTTAGTTGCAAGATGCTAAGAGCAAATTCTGTGGTGGGAGGGAAGCAAAGAAGAGGGTTAGAAATGGCACTCAGGTAGCCCTGCAACAGTGCCAGTCACAAATGTTGTATCTCTGTTCAATATTTACTTTTATAGCACTTTGATGGTATAGCTTCTAATATAAAAGTCATTCACATATTATATACTATATCTCAGAGTTATTTCTTTTGTGTCTGCTACAATTAGCAATCTGAAAAAGAAGAGTACCTTTATCTTTATCCAATCTGTGTGGTTTCAAAATGTTCACATAACTTTTTTTGTACATTTTAATTTCCATCAAGTTATTAAGTATCTTAAAAAGTTACTGACAAAATGTATTTCTTAACAGGATAAGAACTCATTCTACATTAACTGAAAATGTGCTTTCTCATAAATTACAATTTGATGGTAGGATCATGTCACGGTAATTGTGATTTTATTAAAATTTTTAATCCTATGATTACAAAAACATATTCTCTTTTGAATAGAAATAACAGTAATGAGATTAGATAGGTTCGTATCATTTAAAAATATGTGAATTTAGAATACACATTTTAACGTAATATCTAGTAATCTGTTATAAAAAATAAGAAATATGAATCTGTAGGAAAAACATTCTAATTAAAAGTTATCTTTGAAGCCAATTTAAATGTTTTTTAAAAAGTAACTTAGCAGTGAATTTTTAAAAGAGTTATATTACTACCAGAGTATTGTAAACTGAAAACTAATGTTTTATAAGCTGCTTTATTTAATTTTGTCTTAATGATTTAACAGATTATTGATAGATGCAGTGACAAGGAAAATAATTCTTAAATCTATTATTTCAGTCTTATAATCTTCCAGTAATACATAATTCTACTTGATGTTCTTTCTATATTACTAGTAAAATGTGTATTTTAAATTATCTTATTTGTTTAGTGATTTTAAAGCTTTCTATGACAATAAAAGATAATAAATTTGTATCTATGTGTGCCTTCTTGCAAGCTCAACACTTTTAAAGATAATTCACTTTATCTTAAAAGTCTATGTTGAATTAATAATTTACATTGTAAATATATCCACTTTTCATGTCAGTGTAATATTTTTATTTCTGCATTCAGATCTAACTTTTAGTGGACATTTCAGCAAGCTGTGTTTTTGTGTTTTCCCTACAGTTTCCCATAACCTTCACTCATTGCCACATACATAAGAGAGTTAGCTATCCCTCTTGAGATGCACACTTTTTTTAGTTAATTAATCTAAAAATTATTATATTTGAAGATATTTGATATCATTCTATTTTTTCCAGTAATGGACGTGATGCTTGCAGAGAGCTGATTGGGTTCTTTTTCACTCACGACCAATCCCTTACAATTTATGAATATCGACAATTTGGGAAAAATAGGTATGCCATAAAACATTGTTGGAACTCTGGAGATGATCACTTCTGAGAGAAGCTAAATAACTTTCCATTTTTTTCTCATTTACTTTCTAGAACAATTGTGCTTCCTTTTATTCAAAAAAGCATTTATAGTCATCAATGTGGACGAAGAAAAGGAAAACAATACCGACTTGGTGATTTTTATGTTGTAAGTTGTGTGTGTGTGTGCACACATTTAATACCAGATGGTGGATTTTGTGGAGTCCTCTGGAGGTAGAGGAACAGGGCTTCTAGTCTTCAATTTATTTCCTCTCCTCCGTCCTGAACAGGGTCATTTATGTGGGCTAATGGTTGATGTTTTCCCAGGAACTTCTGCTTCCTAGCCCCAAATCTCAAGTCTGAATACAAGCATAGCATTTATTTTCTGTAACACCCCCCTTCCCATTCCACAATGTGGCTTGTCTCCAGATGAAGTTGTATCTTCATACTTTGAAAGGTTCTTCAAAGCTGTGTCATTGGCTAAGTGGCTATCTCAATAGCACCAGGAGATATTCTTTACCTAAAGTAGGTTTATCCTCTGAGGATGGGCAGTTTCCTCTATGTGAAGGGGTATGGGCCTCTGGAGCTATCACTTTTCTGACAGATAGCCTATCTTCCTTGTGATTTTCCCACTTCAGGAAATTCCTGGCATTTGGTGTGTCACAAGGATTCCCTAGAATGGGTGGAGCATAGATAGTGTTACAGTTTGTGTAGTGCTCTTAAATTTTAAATCGTATTTACACTTTATATCATGATTAAAATACAGCACTATCCACAGTGATCATTCAGGTAATATATGTTTCTGTCCTAAGATCTGTAGATGGAGCAGTAAGTTAGACTCATTCCCTGCTTTTGTGGAGCTGACAGTCTAATTGGAGACACAGATAGATAGGAGGGCCAGATAGGAGGGGCAATGTGGGCCAGATAGGAGGGGTGACGGCCCAGTTTTGTGGAATCAAAGGAGGTTCCCTAGAGAAAGTGCCATCTACCCTTGACTAGGAGTTAGCAAGGCTGGGATAAGGGGATAGGTGAGGGTGGGGAAAAGCTTCCAGGTGGAGAAGACAGCTTGTGCTAAGAACAAAAAGGAAGAGAGCACATGACTTATTTGGAGAACTGGAAGTAGTTCAGTCTGATTGGAGGAGAGTTCAAGGTGGAGGCTGGCAAGAGATGAGTTAGAGCTTATTAAAAAGCAGCCTATGTTAAAGAGTTATCTAACATGTATTGGGGAGTCACTGGAAGAGAAGATGTGGATGGAGTAGGGGAAGGTGGCATGATCAGATTTGTGATTTTGAAAGATCTGTCTGGTTACAATGTGGGGAAGGAATTGAAGACTAGATACACAAGGGCAGGATGGCATTGAATTATATTAATCAAGGAGAGAGATTATGGCAACCTGAATAAGCAAGTGACTCTGGCTATGAAGCTAATTAGACAAATAAAAATTATTTGATAAGTAGAGCCAGTACAGTTTGGTACCCAGTTAAGGGAGAAGTATGGGTTGAGGAAAAATTTTACATCTTACACTTAAATACACTATACACTATACATATGGCACTGAAGCCTGCCTCTTGAGATCTAGAGAAAATCAGCTTCGACTCCCATTTCACAACCCGTAGAAGAATGTTTAATGCATATTCCAAGTTTAAAGTTTGAGTTTATGTCTCCAAAAATTTAGTGTAGTTTATGATTTATTCTCACTATCCTCATTCCGTATTTCTTTGAAGTAGATGTGGAACTCTGTTCTTTTTTATGATTTCCAAGAAAGAAAGAAAATAAAGAAAAAGAAAAGAAAGAAAGAAAAAAAAGAAAGAAAGAAAAAAGAAAGAAAGAAAGAAAGAGAGAGAGAAAGGAAAGAAATTCAGCCAACTATATGTAAACCACATATATGATGCTTTGTGTGTGTAGCAGACATTTTGAAGGGGATATCAAAAGAGGTTCACATTGTAGCATTGTAAGCAATTTACAATTTATTATTAGACATCCCTACTGTTAAAAATACATCCCTTGAATATTTCCCATGGTAAAAGCACTCTTCTCCATTTTTTTAACTCTTCCACCTCTTGTTTCTCCCCACCAATCTATTGTTTTATGCAGAAATATTCAACTCTATCCCTCTTTTTTTTTTTTTTTTTTTTTGATGGGAGTATTCTGTTTTGTTTTCCAGATATGGCTGTGGAACTTGTCTTTTCATGTCTATATGCCTCATTAAGTCTTTTTCTAAACGCTCCTTAAAAGAAATTTTGGTGCCAGTTTTTAAGATAAATACATGAATGTGCACATGTGCCCATAGATGCGCCTGCCTAAAGGTGTACCCACATAGGTATTCACTCATATGCACGCATATATGCACTGACGCAGGCTGTTCCCTTAGGCACACATGTAAGTATACACATATGCTTCTATGCATAACACTGTTACACAGATCACATATTCTTAATTGCTTAACATGATAATTATTTACAGGAGACTCTGAATCTTCTCATCCTCAGTCTTACCCTCACTCAACTAAAAAGTCAATCTAAACTGCTATGTTCTACTAAGTGTTCTGCCTAGATTATTATAATCTAAATCCAGGATAATATTTCACTTTATCACTCATAGTTCTCCATCTTCCAATCTGAATTGCAGATTCTTTGGCTCTTCCTTTATATATCTTCTTTTCTATCTCTGGTAGTTTTTTCTTTTTTTCTTTCAGGTTTTTGTTTTGTTTTGTTTTTCGTGCTGTCAGAAGATCACTCATTTCTCCAAAGCCTTCCTAATTTCTGGGTGTTATTCTATTGTGAAGATCTAAAAGATTAAAAACTGAAAGAGTCCAAATCTGAACATAGTATCCAATATAGCACTCCTACCCTTCTCTGTTCTTTTAATGGGCTTAATTTTTCTTCATAGTCCTGACCATATAGTATGTATGTATATTTTTATCTATTCATTATTTTCTCTGACATGATGCTATAACCCCTTGAAGGTAAGGACTTATCTATCATGACCCCTACCATATTCCTAGCAACTGGAAGAGTGACAAGTACTTAGTAGACACTGAATACATGTGTATTTAATGAATGGATTTAAATGTGATAAGTTGCAACTTGTGCAAGTGCCTTAACCGCTCTCAATCCTGAAGGGATATTTTTAATATCTCTATTTTTTGCATTAAAAATATGAAGACAAAGCAAACATCATATGTGTCCAGATTTTTCGTCAGTGAAGACTGGATGAAAGACTAAATAAGTGCAAAAGAGCGATGTTGGATATACACTAATTGCCATCATGCTGACAGCTATGGTGGTGCAGCATCTTGCTAGCCGGTTTCCCAAAAGGCTTTATTTGCCAAATGCTGGGAAGGTGAAATATTTGCCCAGCAGGAAAAACAAACAAACAAACAAACAAACAAAACCCCACAAAGCTTTAAATTTGAAGTATAGGTAAATTTTGCCAAGTTTTGTAGTCAAATATGTTTAAATTTTTAACTAAAAAATTGAGAATTCTTTTTTTAGTTTTCATCTTACCTTTAGTTGTTGTTGTTTTTCTTTCTAAATTGAGACACGGTCTCACTGTGTTATACAGGCTGGTCTTCACCTTCTCATAACTTGTCCACAGGCTGTTGTTTGTCCTTTGGTCCCATTCAGCAACCAAAGGGAATCATTTACAAAACACAATCTGGTCTTCCAGGCCCATTCATTTACAACCTCCCCCATTTCCCTCTCACCAATGAGGAGAATATTTAAGTATCAACCATCTGGCTTTTTGAGTTTTCTTTCTTTTTTTCTGTTTCTTTTTTTTTTTTTTTTTTTTGGTATGGCTCCTATGCTTATGCACATTAGTAAATTTGTTATGCTTTTCTCTTGTAGACTTGTCTTTTGTTACAGGGATGTGGGCAGTGAGCATTATGATGGGGAGGAAAGGGATCACCTCCTTCCTACCCCTAGACATACATGTTTTTGGTATAAACAATAACTAGTCCTCAAGTAAGAAGACTTTATGGTACCATTTGTCACACAGTTTATCCTAGATTGACCTGGTAATTAGAGTGACTATCTATAGTAGCTAATTGGCTTTATCCAGGGGAAGAAAAAAACAAACTTTTCATATCTTTGTGACAGGAGGTGGTTTTGCACTTAGAGCAAGGTGCCTAAGGAAGTTAGGCTCCCACCCTCTCACAGAAACTGGGAGATAGCAGTACTCTCTACCTTGATGTTTACACTCAAAGAGTGGCTCACGGGTCCTTGAGAAAGCCTTATCTAGGTCATAAAACTGACAACAGGCTTATCTAATTTTCAGAAGTATTTGTATACATTTCAAAGAGAGGAGAAAGTACTGACATTATAATTACAAATTCTGTAAAGTAAATGTGCTGAGAAAATGGAGGGAAAGGACGTCCTTCCCTTCTATGCAAAAGGCAGAATTAAGCCCCTATTTAAAATTTGTATTTGTTGGCCAGTTGGCCAGGTGCGGTGGCTCACGCCTGTAATCCCAGCACTTTGGGAGGCCCAGGTGAGCGGATCATGAGGTCAGGAGTTTGAGACCAGCCTGACCAACATGGTGAAACCCCGTCTCTGCTAAAAATACAAAAAAAAAATAAAAAAATAAAAAATAAATAAATAAATAAAATAAAAATCAGCTGGGCGTGGTGGCGGGTGCCTGTAATCTCAGCTACTCTGGAGGCTGAGGCAGGAGAATTGCTTGAACCCTGGAGTCGGAGGCTGCAGTGAGCAGAGATCGTGCCACTGCACTCCAGCCTGGGCGACAGTACAAGACTCCGTCTCAAAAAAAAAAAAAATTGTATTTGGTATTTGTCCTTGTACTGGTTATGTTTATTAGAGAAGCTTAGAAATTAAAATAATAATTTTATAAGTTTAGATTAAGATTTTTTGAGAGGAATTTTGTGGCTGAAGTTTTGATGTTCTCATTAGGTTGAAATTAGATTTTATAGTTAGGAAATGTCTGTCATCAAAAGTCCAGCTGAAAGAGTATGAGAGATCTTCACAGTTCTTCAATTTGTGGTATATCATTCTGTGGGCCAATAGCTCTATTTAGGGATGTCATAATTTCAATTAATTTATTTTTTCTTTTTTCCTTTCATTCTCATTAAAAAAACTGAGTTTATTATATTGCTGGCTTTTTTTATTCACATGGATTGTTAAATAGAAGACTGTTCTGAGATTGACAGAGATATTAGTTTCTTTATCTGTATAGTTTCTCCAAATACATATAAGCATTCTCCAAATATACTTTTTTTACCATTATTAAAGTATATCATGTCACATTAATCAAAATCAATTATTTTAAATTAATGTTAGTTGTATTTTATTTCTTATATACTTTCTAGCTTCATTCATCTGTTCATTTCTTTAGGGTGCAACTTTGACATTTTTGAGTTCTGATCATGCCAGCCTTCCAGAAAGCATCAAAGAAAACACATTTCTTAAACTCCGAATCACACATATTGATCAGATAGCTTTGGATTCTCTCAAGTAAGTTAAATATGCATTTGGCATTTTGAAGCAGGTGAAAACACTATTTTTAAATTATCTTAAAATGACATTCTACTGCAAGGTATTTATAACTTCGCTAAGGTTTATATTTTTAAAAAACAAGCACAGCTACGTGTGTCTATTTTATGTACTATCTCGTACTCAAATACACTTCATGTGTGGGAACAGTTATAATCAATCAAATATTTTAAAATATTCATTTTTATGTTAAAGATACCTTATTAATTTGCCTTTGCTATAACACTTTTATTTTACCAAATATTACCAAAAGGAATAAATTTTTTTAAAAAAGGGTATCAATACAATATTGTAACAATTTTTTTTCACATTGTTATTATGATGACTTTTTTAGTATCTAAAAAAGTCTTAGGGTCCCATATGCTTACAGTATTTATTGATTGATAAAATGCATAGTGAAAATTAGTTCTATACATCAAACATTGCTTTTAAAATGATTTTTTAAGTAACAGGAATATATACATGTGATTTTAAAAACATAATTCCCATGATTTTATATATGTATGTTAGAGGCTATATCCTACAAAGTGGCTGTAAGAAGTCTGTGTTCATCATTTACTATATTGCTAAAAATGAACGCATTTGAGGGGGCTTTTAAAAATAACATTTTTTCATCTTATGCTTTGCAAGGTAAAATTGCTTTTAAATTTAATAGTTTTAATTAAATATTTAAAACATTAAAATTGTTACAAAAATGAATGTTGACTAGGTGCAGTGGCTCACTCCTGTAATCCCAGCACTTTGGGAGGCCGAGGTGGGCAGATCACAAGGTCAAGAGTTCGAGACCAGCCTGGCCAATATGGTGAAACCCCATCTCTACTAAAAAATACAAAAATCAGCCAGGCATGGTGACAGGCGCCTGTAGTCCCAGCTACTCAGAAGGCTAAGGTGGGAGAATCTCTTGAACCTGGGAGGTGGAGGTTGCAGCGAGCCCAGATCGCGCCACTGCATTCCAGCCTGGGTGACAGAGCGAGACTCCGTCTCAAAAAACAAACAAACAAAACAAAACAAAGACCAAGAATGTTTACAAGTAGTCCTTATAAGATTTTAAGGATTTTAGCTCTCAATTTAATCTTCTTGGGCATCAAAGCAGAAGGCAGAGTTGGGACTTGATTAAATTCTAAGCGCTCTTCCAAGTGTGAGAGTTTCTTTGAGTCTGGAGCAGGGAAGAGCTTAGAGTTTTATACTCAAGATTATAAAATAGAATATATATATATGTATATATATAATATATTTCATCCCTGTGAACATGTCAATTGCAGAACTGCTTCTATGGACCAGGAGGATGATATAGTCATTCAAGAAACCAATGATAGGCTGGTCTTCAAGGCAATTCAAGGTATGTGTTATTACTATACTCTCAAGTACTTTGAATTTTTGATCCTTTTTTTTTTTTATAATCAGTAAAACAACATTTTTCCAGATACTTCTCAGTGGCACTTCATTTATATTTACCCTTTGCTTATTTAAAAAAGTATACATACATACTTTTATTGTTTAGGATTTCTAAACGTTTTAAGATTTTTCTTACTTTAATGGTCCTAACTAGTATTATATGAATTATAAAATTAAGTGTTTTAGAAATTACTAGATAATATGGGTTTTACTCATAAGCTGAATGAAATGTAAAAGTAATTTTTGTAATATAATACTTGTCTTATGTATTACATAATATCTTGAAGAAGTTTGTGATGTCCTAGCGTAAAAGAAAAAAAATGCGAGATTGGGAGCCAGATTCATGTTTGGACTCTGTTGTTCAAGACACACATGACTTTGGAGAAATCCCTTGCATCTCTTTCCTCATCTCTAAAACAGGGATGATAATACTTCTCTTATTAAATTTCCAGGGTTGTTGTGGGTGATAAATTAGATATATTTCAGTTTTGGATACTAAAACATTTTCCAAATTTTGGAGGATGCAGTATAGTAGACTCGATTAGACAGTAGACAGTTAGTCTGTTGGATCTCATAGTCTAAAATGGAGAAAGGTATTAAACAAGCAATCACAGAAGTTAACATGTAATTTATGAACCTCTTTTTTTTTTTTTTTTTTTTTTTTGAGAGAGAGCCTTGCTCCTTTGCCTGGGCTGGAGTGCAGTGGCACAATCACAGCTTACCTCAGATTCCTGGTTTCAAGTGACCCTCCTTGCCTCAGCTTCCTGAGTAGCCAGGACTACAGGTGCATGCCATCACACCCGGCTAAATTTTTTTTTTTTTTTTTTTTTTTTTTTCTGTTTTTGTAGAGACAGGGTCTTGCTATGCTCTCCAGGGTAGTCTGGAACTTCTGGGCTCAAGTGATCCTCCCATCTCAGCCTCACAAAGTGCTGGGATTATAGTCATGAGCCATCACACTTGACCTAATGTATGAATTTTCATGACTCCTGATTTATCTTTTAAAGATAAGGCGCTCACAGTGAGAAGGCAAGAAACAGATTTGAAAAGTTTTGTTTGGACTCTCAAATGTTCTTGATGCCAAAGTTTGTAAACAGTTTTCTCTATTATATCATAGTCAATACAGTATTTGTCACAATTGAACTTAGTGACATTTGTTTTTTTCTCTCATGTATTATATCTAATAACTGCTTTAGTAAAGTTACCAATCTATTCTTAAGTAAATATGGTACAAAGCGCAGTAAGTGAAATAACAGCTACAAAGAGAATGACAGGGATCTAAGCAAATAACCTCTTACGAAATATGTAAGTGTAGGATAGAATTCAAAAGCCTTGATGCTATTTTATATACAAGTTACAATTTGAAGATTTCAAACTATTTTTAAAATGTTGAACTGATAATTTGTGAATTACTTGACTGTCATCAATTTTGCAATTCAGTTGATAAAAACTAAGAAAAGGAAAACAGATTAAAGATATGGGGGTGGTTAAAGAGGTTGTCTACGCAACAAAATCTAAGATTTTATTTGTAATATTTAGGTTATTCTCTTGGTGATAAAGTGAAACTGTATTTTTCTGTTTTAAAAATATAACACTTCCACCACACAGTGGTGCTATTGTTCTGGCATATTTACATGTGATTTTATAGCTAATCCTCTTGATTAAAAACATCCTATTTTCCAAAGTCTTTTGTCTTACATTTGATTTGTTTGAATATTCACAAATTCCTGATTTTACTTACATCAACTTTAATTTTCTTATGAAAGATAACTGCGGCTTTATACATTTATGCATAGGAACAATTTGTTTTCATTTCTCTTGTTGAACAGATGTGCTAAAAGAAAAACTACATAAAAGAGGTGTTCGTATTTTGACTGGATTGGGAAAATACTTTCAACAGTTGGACAAGGAAGGAAATGGACTTTTAGATAAGGCAGATTTTAAGCAAGCTCTAAAAGTGTTTCACTTAGAAGTGTCTGAAAAGGTATGTGCCACAGAAAATTCTCTGCAGCAGATAATATGTTATTCTTAGGTGGCATTATTCACTGTTCTACTGAAATTTTAGTTTTCATTTATTTTCTCCTTCTCTATGCCCTGTTATCAGTGTTAAGCTATCAGGTGACAAGCCCTGTTGGTTTTTAAAGTTTAAATATTGTTCCATTCTATATTTATAAAGAGCTTAATAACCAGGCATTGTGCTAAGCTCTGAGATAATACTCTGTACTCTTGAGATCACCGTAATTGAAGGAAAATGAACATAAAACAAAATATGTATTCGATGGAGAATGTTTTTGGAACACATGGGATAGATACCTGATTCCAAGACAGGTTCTAGGGAAGGAGAGCAAAGATCATGGAAGGATGCCTGGAGGAGGACATCTAAGCTGAGTTTTGAAGGTTGAGGAAGAGTTAACCAGACAAGGGCGAAAGAGGAGTGTGAATCAGACAATGTGTATTTTATGAAAAGGAGACACATATGTGAAAGCTTGGAGGGGAAGGGAGTGTGGCCTGTTTCTGACACTGCAAATGATTAATAACCTTCACACATACGGTTCCCTCCACTGTGAATAATCTACTAGATCTTAGCTTGCTGGGTTTTCTTAGCATTCAGGCCACAGCTTTCTCTGTCAAGAGCATTACCCTGACACTTCTGTCTAAAGGAGCACTCCCATTTGATCTTTGGTCCTTTCGATACCAATTTCTCGTTTTATTATCATTTTTTTTTTCATGCCACGTTGTAAGTATTTTCTGGCTCTGCCTGTAAGTAAATCATTAAGTCTCATCAGGGTGGGACCAGAGTGTTTTTGTGTTCCTGCTCTTTTTCTAACATCTGAAATAGAACCCAGCATATGGAAAGTTAAGCAGATAATGCGTTAGTTTGAATGGATAAATTTATGGAAGGAAGGAAAAGAGAAGAATGGAGAGAAACGTCTGGTACATTAAAGTCTTGCACATCATACTAAGAAGAATGGGTTTTATTCTAAAAGCATATGAATCACATTTGTTTCAAGGATTTCAGATAAAGGATCTCTTGCACTGTTCTCTTTTGCTTCAAAAGATCTTGTCACAAGATGTGTATTTTGTAGAAAGAACACTGAAAATTGAACTTAGGACACTTAGGTTCAAGTTCTGGCTTTACTATTTGAACTGTATGATCTTGGACCAGTCTTTTAACTTTTTTGAATGGGGGGCTCTGCCTGAGCAATCCAGAGGTAATTGTTATTGTTAGAGTTGCTTGGAAGCTCAAATGAGAAAATTACATGGGAATCTGCCATATCAGCTGTACAATTCTGTGCTAATATCATGTTGCCTAACATTGTTCTGACATACCCATCTTTTTGGTTTTTATGATGTTTAATCTTTTGCCCACCTAGTGATACATACTAGGGATAATCTAACTTCCTCTCTTCCTTTTGTAGATTAAAACAACAACAACAACAACAACAATAATAAAGCAGCAATAGGAAATTAGAAAACCTTGTCTTTGCTTACAATCACATGAGTGAGAATGGAAAAATCACACAAACTATGTTTCCTCTGCTTTCACACAGCAATAATCAACACAGAATACTTCTGCAACCAAATGCATGTGGGGGTTCCACCCATACTAAGCAGTTGAAACCCAGTGGACAGCCTCTAATTCAATTCAATTCTGACATTATCTACCTAGAGATAGACTCAGATCCCACAGGGTGAGATCTCAGTTCTACAAGACAACCCCTGCCCCCAACACACTCTGCATAGGGCACTAGTCACAGGTTTGGGTCCCTGGAACTTGTGGTCAACTAATTTCAAGTTTGGGGTTTCCACGACCCGCTCCTTGGGTTCAATTAATTTGCTGGAGCAGCTCACAAAACTCAGGAAAACTTATATTTACCTGTTTATTCTCATGGATATTACAAAGGATACAGATGAAGAGATGAATAGGGCAAGGTATGGGGGAAGGAGTGCAGAGCTTTCATACCCTCCCTGGGTGCCACCCTCCAGGAACCTCCACAACCTTAGCTACCCAGAAACTCCCTGAACCCTGTCCTCTTGACTTTTCTATGGAGACTACATTGGATAGACATGACTGATACATGGACAACTGTGTAGAAATGTGATTGGACAAAAGTGTATGACCTAATACTGATAGACTGAAGAAGGAAACCCAGTAAGGAATGCCTGTTCAGACTCTTCTTGGCCTCTGTGCAGCATTCCTTCCTCCATGGTGGGGGCAGGACCCCTTCTGAAATGGGGGTCTTATGGCCTACAATTAGACAAGGTAGGTCAGAGAATTTTTTATGGACAGCTCCAACACAGAAAGGCAGGAGATGATTCCTGCCTTGAAGAGGGAAAAGAGCAGGTGAAAGAAGGGCAGGAGAAGGTCAGAGAGGGAGAGAGAGAGATTCCATTTTCTGAGGCCTAAAGTGCCCTAATATTATAATAAAAGATTGTAACAAGAACAAGGAAGGGCAATGGGAATTATAAACTGGGCCTATGGATGAAATCATATATATATAATATATATGTATATATATGTGTGTGTGTGCGCTTGCGTGTGTGTGTATATGCTTGTGTGTGTATGTGTTTATAAAATCACAAGTAATTAATAGCTGATGTAGGACTAGAACCTAGTTAATATGTTCCCGTCTAGTACTTTTTCTGTATCATAACAATACTTCCCTTTTTGATTAATTTGCTAAATTGTTATGATTAGGTCTAGGAACAAAAACTATAGTAATTATATAAGACTTCTAACATAGAGGGAACATATTATGAAAATATGAGCACGCGTTCTCCTTTTCTCATATATTTTAATAATATTTTATATTTTTTCTGTAATATCACTGTAAACTGCTCATGCAATGATAAGCACATACAAACAGCTTGAGAAGAAGAACTTAGGAATCACTAACCTAGGTCTAATTTTGAAACTAGAGAATGTTTGTGGGAAGGCATAGTCAGCCATTCTCCCTGATTTGAGATTTAAAAAAATTGACATGTACCCTAAAAAGCCTAATTTATATAGAGAAACTATCAGTGATTTCCTTCAGCTTTTTTTAATGTAATTATTTTCCATTGTGTACCATATCTTTGAAAGAAAAAGTATATAGATGTATATCTCTTAAGTATATATAAATATAAATATGTATTTCTTGTTGACGATTATGTTAAATTACTCAAATCTTGAAAATTACTTCTTTTAAACTTTAAAAAGTATCTTTCAATTCTAGTAATCCATGAATTGGATGAGCAAATTGGTCTTCTCCTGTGCATATTACTCATGATTTTAAAGGTCAAGCTCATCTTCAGTTTAAATGCACAGACGCTTAAAGTCTGCATAATGTGCAGTACATTATGATAGACAAAGATGTATGGGGTTGTTGAGAACTGAGGGAAGGCAGGCATCTTTAGATTGTTTTTCTAGTTGAAGTTTTCTTTGAAAACAAAAGCAGGGAGTGGAAAATGATATTTTTTGAGTACCTATTATTTGCTAAGCACCTTGTTAGGTATTTTATCTACATTCACATTTAAAGGTAACAACTTGATTAAAACATTGAAAAAATATATTTACTTGAGTTTGAGAAAATGATGCTGTAATTTCTTTGTTGTCGAGGAAAACTGTGTTAGAACTTTCTATTAAATAGTGCATTTGCTGAAGAAGTAAATGGTAATGTAATGGTAAAGTGAATAAACTGGCATAAGGGACTTATTAAAAATTATACCTTTCAGTGTAAATTATAGAATGATATTAGAGTCATTCAAATCTATATTTTCAAGCATGAAGACTAGCAGAAATATAATTACTGGTTATAATGCCATTGGAAGCACTCCAGGACCGAATGTGACTTTTGAATTAACACAGATATAATACATTAAAAGTATTTAAATGTTTAAAATTGAGTAAATGGTAACCACACATACACAGACACACACAGATATCTATATATCTCTATGTAGATAGATGTATAGATATAGAAATAAAGTTGAAAAGATAAATTTGTTTCCAGAGCATGGGGAGGGGGGTTGGTATACAAGGAAAATAGAAAATTGGTCAAAAGTACAAGTTTTCATTACACAGTGGATTAAGTTCTGGGTGATCTATTGCACAGCATGGTAACTATAGTTTATAATAATGTATACTTCAAAATACCTAAAAGGGAGGATTTTAAATGTTCTCATCACAAAGAAATGATAAATATTTAAGATGGTAGATATGACTGTATTATTCTACAATATACACATGTATTGAAATACATGTATTGAAATATCATATTGTACCCTATAACTATATACAATTATTATTTGTCCATCAAAAATAAAACTTAAAAAAGATAAATTTGTGAGCTATTGCCACTCCTAAATGGCTCCTATCTTTACAGAACTGTTTACCATAGGTTCCTGTAAATCACTTTTTTAGTGGCTTTGATTGGACTTTTTTTGTAACTTCCTCAATTTTCTTATTAAATGAGTTATCGTATTTAGGACTACAGAAGATGTAACAAAATACAACTAAGATGATTTTGTTGTGACAATATATAACTTAAAATTGCAACACTTATCTCTGATTATTTCTAGGATTTTGAGTCTGCATGGCTAATTCTGGATGACAATGGCAATGGTAAGGTTGATTACGGAGAATTCAAACGTGGTATTATTGGTGAAATGAATGAATATAGGAAATCATATGTTCGAAAGGTAACTTTGTTAAGTAATCTTTCAAATTGTTATTTTTAATAGATTGTTAGGTTGAGTATTTTAAAAGTTTAATGAATTACCATTTAAAATGTTTTAAATCTATTTACTTGTAACATATGTTGGGTTTAGTAAAACAGAAAACAAGTCCATATGCATACAAATCGACCCAGAATGAAGCAAAATAACTTGTGTATATATTTTAGAGAAATACTATGAGGGGAAAATAAAATTTGAAATCAAATTTTGGTTAACAAATTACTAGCTCCATAAGTTGTTGCCTCCATAAATTACTAGCTATGTGAATATATGTATTATAAAATATTCCTAAGCCTCAGTTTCCTTTCTCATAGAATTGGTGTAAAGATTGAATAAGATAATGCATATACAATTCTTAGCATTGTGGCTGTTCCAGTGTCAATACTCCAGACATTTTGTTTTAGGATGATGACTAAAAAATGTTTCTCTGGTGTTTAGAATATGCATGATAAATATTAACTTGCAAATTAAAATAATCATGTTAAATTGGAATTAAAAACAGGAGTACTGACTTTAATAGGAAGCTACGTATTACTTGAGTTTTGGTAGCCATTTTTTGGATCATACTTTTGAGCAATGTAGTTAGCTTTTTTTTCTTTTGTATATGTACTTAATATTGAAACAAAGCTATTCTATATAATGTAAATAATTATATAAATCTCAAATACAGAAATTAGTCTCTACTGGGCAAGAGACACAGTAAAAACCTTAAATTAGACAAATTCACCACATAATATTTATAAATGTGTACTTATTCATGCTTTCCATGTCCTTCCTGGTGATAGGTTTGAGAATCTGGAATCAAAATTGGAGACTTGTGTCTTTCATAAATCTTGGTAATGGGAACAGAGGGCAAGAGAAGTGTTATGCAGTTCTGTATTAGTTTGCTTGGGCTACCATAACAAAATACTACAGACTAGGTGACTGAAATAACAGAAATTTATTGTCTTATAGCTCTGGAGGTTAGAAGTTCCCAAACAAGGTGTCAGCAGGTTTGGTTTCTTCTGAGGCCTCTCTCCTTGGCTTGCAGATGGCTGCCTGTTCTCTGTGTCCTCACATGGTCTTCCCTTTGTCTGTGTTGCATCCTACTGTCTTTTATTTATTTATTTTTTGAGATGAGTCTTGCTCTGTTGCCCAGGCTGGAGGGCAGTGGTGTGATCTTGGTTCACTGCAACCTCCCTCTTCTGGGTCCAAGCGATTCTCCTGTCTCAGCCTCCCAAGTAGCTGGGATTACAGGCATGTGCCACCATCTTGGCTACTTTTTGTATTTTTAGTAGAGACAGGGTTTCACCATGTTGGCCAAGCTGGTCTTGAACTCCTGATCTCAGGTGATCCACCCACGTCAGCCTCCCAAAGTGCTGGGATTACATGCGTGAGCCACCGTGCCTGGCCCTACTGCCTTCTTATGAGGAGACACCAGTCATATTGGATAAGGGGCCACCCTAATGATTTCATTTTAACTTAATTATCCCTTCAAAGGCCCTACCTCCAAATACAGTCATATTCTGAGCTACTGGGATTAGGTTCAACATATGAATTTTGGAGGAACACAAGTCAGTCTACAATAGCTTCCATATTTCTATGAATGCAATATTGTGAATAACCAGACTTGATTCTAGTTTTGACCCCACTGCAAATGTAGAATGTTGCTTTGGGTAGCTTGTGTCTTTCTAAATAGTGAATACTCTTCCAATGAAATATTTCCTGATATCTTATGATACTCAGAGCTACACTGAATTAGAGGAACAATAACACAACTACATTTTAAAAAGTGTATTAAATTTCAAGAAATAGAGTAACATAACTCATTTAAAAAGTATTTCACTTTTTCATTGATTTTAGGGAGGAAATATTTGCAAATTCACTTCTTGAGTTAAAATATTCATCTTGGCAATCTCTTTTGGCTATTTATACGAATCCTAGAGCTGGAAGTTACCTGAGAGGTCTTTTACCCATCTCTTCAGTTTTCAGGGGAGAGAGGTCATGGAAATAGAGGTCAGGTTACTTTCTCAAGGTCAGGATGCTAGAAAGTGGTAGAGCTTTCTAATTGAGTACAGATTTCCTAATATCTTTCTTCACTATCTTTTTCTCCTGTATTTATAACGGTTCTTTCATATATCAGTATAGTACTTTTAAAATGCCATGTTTATAGCTCAGAAATAACCTACTATAAAATAGAAAATTAGATTCCTATGTCTAATAATTTTACTTAAAAAATAACATTTGTCAGGCTGGCCATGGTGGCTCGCGCCTGTAATCCCAGCACTTTGGGAGGCCAAGGTGGATGGATCACCTGAGGTTAGGAATTTGAGATCAGCCTGACTAACATGGCGAAACCCCATCTCTATTAAAATACCAAAAATAGCTGAGCCTGGTGGCAGGCGCCTGTAGTCCCAGCTACTCACTTGGTAGGTTGAAGGAGGAGAATTGCTTGAACCTGGGAGGAGGAGATTGCACTGAGCTGAGATCACATCTTGCACTCCAGCCTGGGTGACAGAGCGAGACTCTGTCTCAAAACAACACAACCAACTAACAAACTAATAATAATAACATTTGTCTATTAGGCCTTTATGAAACTGGATTTCAACAAAACTGGCAGTGTGCCTATTACAAACATAAGAAAATGTTACTGTGCAAAGAAGCATTCTCAAGTAATTTCAGGTAATTATTCAGAGTTAAAATGCATTGGACTTTGAAAATATTACTTAAAGATAATATCTTTATATTAATTTAAACCTTAGATTGAGGCATTGGGGGGGGGAAATAAACTATTTTTTTGAACCAGAAACTTAAGAACTATTTGCCTTTCTTCATTTAATAGTTCTTAGGTCTATTGCCTGTACTCGTTTGTTTGTTTGATATTTATTATCAATATAGAACTCATTTCCTATTTAGGAGATAGTAAGGGATTTAAGTTAAAAAGAATGAAATAGCTTTAGAAAATAGATAAATACATATGCAGGTTCTCAGAGTTATTTCTACTATATCTTCTTATATAGTTATCCATACTTAAGGATTTAAGCGAAATGAAGGAGTGTCTTTCTCTAGGGATGGAGCTATGCATAGAATGAACGTACATATATCTATCAAAATTCGAGGATATTGTAAATTCCATAAAGTAACTCTAGAGATTCATATCCTACTGTATTTTTTCTAACTTTTTTACATAATTGTTTTATCAGTACATCCTTTTTATAAAGAAAGCATTTGACCACAACTCTCCTCTTTACATTTCCTTCCATAGAAGTCAAAATTATCATTTAGCATATATATTCCAGCTAATACATTATGAATTTTACTTATTCTATGAATTTTCATGGCTATGTGCATACTGTAAATATTTAATACTTTTTGAAGTTTTTTTGACATGAAAGGTACACTGAAGAGAATGTTATATAATTTGCTTTTTACACTCACCAGTATGTTTTGGAGTTCTTTATATATTAATCTACATTGAGCCTCGTTATTTTTTATCTTGCAGTATATTATTCTTTTTATAAGTCAATATACTATCATTTACCTAGCCATTGTTTTATTGTTAGATTTTAAGTTCTAATTATTGATCAACAACTAATGAAGCAATAAATGCACTTATTTGTGACTCTTCAGGCCTGTTTTCTACTGCTTCCCTGGAGTGATATTAATACCTAGAATTACTGGGATGTCTGCATTTAAAATTTTAAGTGATACTTCCAAATGACATTGTAAAATGACTATACTAGATTATATAGCCATTTGTTGAAGAGTTCTTTTCCTCCACAACTTTGCCAAAAACTTTCACTTTGCCAATCTGATAGGTTAAAAAAAAAAAACATTTTACTTGGAGTTCCTTCATTACTAGGGAGGTTAAACATATATTTGTACATTTATTGATTGTCCATCTTTAAGGAATATTTATTGACCATATTTTATAATAATTTCTTTTCAACTTATAACTTTAATTCTGTACTGCTAAATACTATAGAATACTATTATTTTTAGAATTTTATTCCTTACTATTAAAAGAGAAACACTGTAATTACTTTGGTTTCTTATCATCATTAACTCTTATATATGGTTAATTTGTCACTTTTAATTATGAAATGAAAAACGTGAGATTTGGTTATGAAGATTAAAGCTAATCATCACTGGATTCCAAATTTCTAATTACCTATTTCTGGTCGAAATAGTTTAATTTGCTTATTCATGACATTAAATAAATTACAGCTACTCTAAGAGAATTTCTAGTGTATATTTAATTGGTGCTAGTGTATTTTTTTCCTTTAAACACATGTCATTGTCTGTTTCTTTCTCTTAGTCATACTAAATATAAGAACGAAATAGTTTAACACCATGTATTTTTTCTCTTTCTCTTTTCTCATCTAATAATATTAATTAGGTTGCTAAAATAGCTTCAGGTTTATTACGTTTCATGGAATTTTTGATGAGGGTTTTATTTTTGTTGTTGGGAAAGCCTTTCTTGGTTTCAGAAATTCCATAATTTGTCTTTGCGTTCACATTAAGAATGACAATAGGTAAGCTAAATATTCCTAAATAGAAGAAAACTTGTCACTGTATTTCAAAGAAGAAAAAAAGTACCCCATTATTATTTATTATTGCAAATTATAATCTATTCATATGCCCACCTCTGGGATATAGTTTGTTCAGAATTTACAATTAATTTCAAGGTAAGGCTCTTATACCACATACAATTTAATTTTAACTATAGAAAATATTCCTTCTTAAATTTGCTTAAGTAATATATTAGAAAAAAGTATTTTAAGGTTTAATATAAATGGGATATCCCAAATATATTTCTATGTAATAGTTTTAGAAATATAACATTTGTTGCTGTAAATATTTTCTAGTCTCCGAGAGGACTGAAAAAAATTCAGTTATAGATGATAGGAGGTAGGTATTTCCTGGGTGAGGGATATAAAGGAGGTATGAAATTCTTCACTATTTGAAATATAAATCAGAGTGAAAAATGTTTCCTCAGATAAAAATTGTGTTAAAACTCCTCTGTTCAAAAGTATGGATGGTAAACAAAGAGGGAAATTTCTCCAAAATTTGTTTTTATATAGATGGGATCTTGATTAGTTTTTAACCTTGACTAACATTCAATTAAAACTTCATTTTATTATTTTATATTACCATCTCTATGTAGCATCATTATTCAGTCTTTCTACATTCAACTTGTATTTTATAGAATAATCACTTTTTCTCTATTTCTTGTATATGTTTTTAAAAGAAAGCAAACTTCTTAATATTCAAAGCAGATTTCATTCCTTTAGTTTGGAAGACACTTTGCAATGCATTATTGTCTATGTCCATTAAAGAACCTCTGGTTTGAGGGAAAAAAATTAACTCTCACCTTAATTTTGTCCACCCCATTAGACAAACGGTTTGAGTGGTATTCCCATCTAAGCCTGTTATTTAAAACATAACCTGACTTTAAAACGTTTTAGATTCCAAGTCTTTGCTATTGTGAATAGTGCTGCAATAAACATATGTGTGCATATGTGTCTTTATAGCAGCATGATTTATAATCCTTTGGGTATATACCCAGTAATGAGATAGCTGGGTCAAATGGTATTTCTAGTTCTAGATCCTTGAGGAATCACCACACTGTGTTCCACAATGGTTGAACTAGTTTACAGTCCCACCAACAGTGTAAAAGCGTTCCTATTTCTCCACATCCTCTCCAGCACCTGTTGTCTCCTGACTTTTTAATTCTCATTGTGGTTTTGATTTGTATTTCTCTGATGGTGAGTGATGAACCCAAATGTCCATCAGTGACAGACTGGATTAAGAAAATGTGGCACATATACACCATGGAATACTATGCAGCCGTAAAAAAGGATGAGTCCGTGTCCTTTGTAGGGACATGGATGCAGCTGGAAACCATCATTCTCAGCAAACTATCGCAAGAACAGAAAACCAAACACCACATGTTCTCACTCATAGGTGGGAATTGAACAATGAGATCACTTGGACACAGGAAGGGGAACATCACACACCTGGGCCTATTGTGGGGAGGGAGGAGGGGGGAGAAGGGAAGGAAAGCATTAGGAAATATACCTAATTTAAATGACAAGTTAATGGGTGCTGCACACCAACATGGCACATGTATACATATGTAACAAACCTGCACGTTGTGCACATGTACCCTAGAACTTAAAGTATAATAAAAAACAACAACAACAAAAAAAACGTTTTAGAGGGTCACATAGAAGTTTTTTGACCCCTTTTCTGCTATTGTATATGGGCCTCTGTTTATTCTCTTTTCAGTGTTATCTGACCAGTCACTATAGCTTCCTTTCATCTTTCAATTCCTCTGTTCTTTTTAAAATTTTATGATAAAAAAAAATTGTGTTCTATGCTAGGATCCTGGAGATAGATCAGTGCAGGAGAGCAGGGGGCAGGGAAGGAGTGGCAAATTGAATGAGATGAAATAATTCCAGTTCATGTGTAAATAAATTGGCTGGTAGTTTGACAAAAGATTTCAAATTGTTGCATGTATTTCATAAGATGATTAAGTATTCCTTTATCATCATCAGTCATTTCACTGAACTTTTTAGGAAACTGTTTCATACTCAGTACTATTTTACAGGCCATTCAACAGAGGAAGAAATTAAATCATCCTTTCTAGAAACGTTAAAAGTTGCCTGCAGCAAGTCTGATGAAGTTTCATATGGTGAATTTGAAGATTACTATGAAGGTTTAAGTATAGAAATAATAGATGATGAAGATTTTGTTACCATCTTGCGTACTCCATGGGGGATTTAGTCTTTAATAATAACATATGTCATCAGCACTAAGCATTTTATTGGAGAGATGATTTCAGTGTAAAGGATGATCAAACACTGGAATATATTTTCCTAGGACTTCCTTTATTCTGTTTTTTTTTTTTTCGTTGAGTCTGGAAAGAACTATCCAGAAGGATAGATGTAGGGGCATGTGAGTGTTTGTGCATGTATATGCCTGCTCACATGTTCATACATTTGTAAAGGTGTCTTTTTGGTTTATTACTTATCTTGCATATATTTTAGAGGTCATTTTTTATTAACTTCAATAGAAAAGTTATGTCTGCATCAAACAATATGGCAGCATGTATTTATTAACCAAGTTTCCTGTCCTTTCACATTGTTTTTAGCTATCTCTTCCTCAGAATATATTTGCCACCATTGTCAATTTGATAAATTAGAATTGGGCCTAAAGCCAGTGAAATAATTCAACATGTTTTTAACATATGAATATATTAAAGGATATGCAAGAGAAATGTTTCAAGCAGTGTGATTATAGATGTTTTCTGTATATAGAATATTTAGAATGATGGAGGTTTACCCCTATGATGCTCATTTAAATACTGACTTGTCTTGTAAATCTTTGTCTTCTAAATTATGTACTGTTGTTGGTTAAATAGAGCACAATGTAGTTTTTCTAATGACCAGTTGTATTTGTTCTTTTATTCTGTTTTAAAACAGCATCCTTTTTACCAGCATACAATTGTTATTTAGCTAGAAACAATAGAATATGAATGGGAAATGTTCTTTATTAAGATCAATACATTATCTTTTTAAACAAAGATCCTAAAAGTGTATTGTTGCAAATATGAATCTAAGGAATAGTTCAGTAATTATTGCCTAAAATGTGAAAGCATATTTTGTATCCTAAAATGAATGCATCATATTCTAAACATCTCTTTTTGTATAACAAACAATTGAAACATTTCCTTCTAAATATATGTTATTTAATAGTTACATGTATTGTAGTCATTCTTTCTAAATTCTTTGCTAGTCATTTCTTCCTGGGAATGCAGAGAAAAGAGACAACTTTATGAGTTGTTTCCAACTTCATAATTTTAAATTTTCTATGTTAATGTAACATAAATTAGAAAAAATAAGTGATTCAAAAATGAAAATATTTACTTTGTAGAATATGACTTTAGACATCACTGTATCCATCTGTACTTGGCAGCAACATGAGAAGTGTGATACATGTGTACCCAACAAATTCAAAGTTGCGCTTTTCAAGATTTGAGGAAGTACTAAAACTTAGTACTAAGATATGAGAGGGAAAATATGTGTAAACCTCTTAGTGCTATTTTCACTGGCTAAATTCTTTATTTCTTGACTTTTTAAAAAATTTGGTTATTAAAATTAAAACAATATGCTAGAAGACATTTTGGCAGAAATAAGTCTATAACACTATTTTTGTCACATATCTTTTTCTTGGAAAAATTTATCCAACTATAGAAATCTTAAACCATACAAATTGTTCTTGTTAAAAATGACTAATACTGGAGGTGCTCAATATGCATATAGTGCGTTTTTCATTGATAATTTTTATTTAGTTCTTAAGAAACCTATTCTTAATGTTGGCATGTCATATTTTTCTGTTTCTATAATCAGAAACTGTGTAGTCTGTTATACCGTAAAAAAAATGGGAAGCTACTTTTGGAATGTAACATGTTAACATGACAGCATACTCCTAATAGTCATCTTAATCTTCCTAATATAAGCATTCACATGTGGTTATTTGTAGGAAATATCTCTACTTATGAGATTTTTTTGGTGTATTTTGTTAGAATTGGTGACACAGTAAATCATTCTGCTTTTGGATTTGCCTCACTGCCTGCATTCTTCTTTGATTTTGGTATAGTAAAACCTGTTATTTAGTATTAAACTTAATAAAAGAGCATTTAAGAGAAGTGACATTTCAAACATCCACAACACAACTGACTTTTGAAATCCTATGCTTAATAGTCTTTGTAATTCTAAAAGACCTTTTGAAAACTTTAAAATATTACATTATATGTTGTAATGTTTTTACATGAATTTTATAGTTATGTATATTTTATAGATCTCTATATCTTTGTAAGTTACTTGCTTGTATGCTATATAATTGCTTTCTCAGTTAACCATACTGTTTATGGAATTGTATATATTGATTTTTCTATTTTTACATTTTAAAAATAAAAGTTTAGGGAATTTTAAGGAAAAACTCACATTTTATTAAAAAGACAAGGGATATTATATAGGAATTTTAAGCTAACTTTTAATGGAAAGGACATACATATTTGAATGATGGAGCAATTATAGTATAGTTAAAAATGTATGTCCCTGTTTTAAATTTTATAGTATATAAATATATGTGCTAATGAACCAGTGACTCTGCAAAGAGGAAGTCACTTAGAGTAATTCATGATTTTGATACAGCTATAGATCATATCTTATTTTACATATTACTTTTGACTTCCTGTTTAAGTTGTTATCAGGAGAGAATTGTGTACATTAGGCTATGTTTACTGCAGATTATGTAACATGCTTTTATCAGATTATGGTTTGTAGTGCTTGCAGATATAAAACATGTACCTTGATAAGCTGTAATCACTACCAGGTTGACCAGCAAGGACAAACATGAAATGCTTACAAAAAAGAAAGTACTTTAAAAAAAGAAATAGAAGGTAATGAGCATATATAAAACAAGCCAAGCAAGAGAAGAGCAAAGAGAATCTGCAGAGTAGACATGGATGTATTAGTTTCTGATCATGAGAAGAAGCTCTTGTCATATCCTTCCATTTTTATTTTAAAGTTCTATAAACTACTGAGGAAAATTGATTTCTTGGATGTACTTAATAAAGAATAAATGCTTCATATTGGAGCCACTGTGCACTTAATCATTATTTATTCTGCCAGTCAGTCATTTGTACAGGGTGAGTGGCACTACCCTTGCTGTAGGCCAAGGCTCTGAGATATTCTAGATTTTTCTCACACTCTCTATTATCCACTCAGTCTCAGGTGTATTGGTTCTTGAATTTATCCATTGGTTCTTTAAATTTCTCTCGTTCACTGTTTTCAATGCTTATGCCTTAGTTCAAACTCTTACCACTTGTCATGTGTACTCCCCCCTCATCAACTCTGCCTCCTTCCCAATGCTGTTTCAACCCATTGATGTTGGAATGCCCTTTTGCAATATACATTACTTCCTGAATAAAATTCTTCCCTGATACCTCATATCTCTCAGAAAAGTTCAAGCTGTGACCTTAACACATAAAACCTAAAAGATCGGGTTTTCTTAAGCTCATCTCCCTATACTCAGCTCATTCCCCACATTCTTCCAGTCATTTTGAACTATCTAACAGCTTTTAAAATGGATTGTGAGGTTTCCAACCTCTGAGCTTTCATATCTATTCTGCTACTTTTATCTAAAATTATTTTCTGCACTTAGTGCATTAAATTAATTCATACTGATCTTCAAATACCTCCTTAAAAATAATGTCTTCTGAAAAGTTAGACAAACTCTTGAATCTGATATATTGGGATCCCATTGGCACCCTGGGTGTACCTTTACTGTAGAATTCATCACTTTCTACTGTAATCATAACTCTGCTTGTGTTTCTCTCACTAGACTGTAAACTTCTTGAAGGTAAGAACAATATCTTATTCAGCTTTGTGATCCTGGTGGGTGTCTAGCAGTGTCTGACATGGGGTAGGCGTTAAATCAATTATTAGTCGGCTGGGTAAATGTGTGATTTATTGAGCAGAAATTGTCAGGGTTCTTGTTTTGGAGCACTTTTGCATCGAAACACTTTAGTAGACTTCACGTAAATAGTATGAACATGCAATTTTGTGCAAAATTCACCTATGGAGGCAGTAAGTTACCCTAATAATGCACAGAAGGCATGTTCTAGCTGGCCACTTGTCCACAAAGCCTCACTGCTTAGGGGCTACTATACTCACTCTCATTTCTTGGAACTCAGTCAACATCAGCTAATTAGGCTTCTAAGCATAATTAATTCCATCCATGAAAATGGTGTGCTCTTAGAGCCTTAAAGGAATCTTGGTCCACCCATGGATCAGAAAGATTTCTGGTTGTTCGACTGATAATAAAGTAAGCAGACCCTGTCCTGGAATGTTGCTGCTACTTCCTTTTTGAACCTTTCGTGCAGAGTGATGGCTGAAGTCTCTAAAGGACAAACTGCTGGGATTGTACTGATTTTACAGAACAGATTGTGTAAACTTTTTTGGCCTCCTTGCTAAGAAATGTTTGTTTAATAAATGTTTATGTGGCAGAACTTATTCTCAAATGTATGTCATTACAACCTAGAAATAAGGCATGGGGTAGCTAATTTCCACCTACCTCAAAGACTTTTTTGCAGAGAGGGCCATGGTTACCTACCACAAGGAACCTATTACTTGTGCATGGCTTAATTGGCTTAAGTCAGTTCATAGCTGCCGTTCTCTGTCAGACACTGTAGTATGCATCACAGACCCAAAAATGGCGTGGCATTTAGGCAAATACAGTGCCTAAAGTAGTAAAGTTAAAGATTCAAATACCAGAAGTCCATAATTGATACAACATGGACATAAACTATGTATAGCAGAGCATTTAAGACCTGCAAATGTTATCCTAGGGGAGTAATAATAATTCACTATTCTGAAAACATATGATTCATTAAGGTATTATTGAAATGCAATGGAAGTATTTTAATATAAAATACTGAAATGGTAAAAGATTGTGGAGAATTGATTGTATAAATTGTGAAAATGTACTAATGGATACACATTTTCAGATTTCTCTCTTTAATCTTATATAAGCTGATTTGTATAATTTTTGGATAGCCAAGCAAAATAAAGCCATTTGGAAGGATTTGAAGAAGCAATTACCTATCCAGTGGACAAATTTTATTCAAGGAGAAAAAAAAAATCAAGTTTCTTTTTGCTTTTGACTTTCCCTTTTATCAAGTTAGGATGGGACTTCCAAGCCGTGTCTAAATGAATTTAGTTATAAAGTGTGAAGATTCTCACCTTCGCAAATACATGTTGAATTTCCTGGGAATGTTTAATGATGATAAAGCTGATATGAAACAAATGACTGTGTTTCAAGGAAATTGTGTTTCTCTTATGAAAGTTGCATATTTAGTAGCTGAAGAATTTTATTGAGGAACTTTTTAGAAAACATGTTATAAATGAAAAGTTATTTTGAGGAAGCATTCAGATGACCCTTTTTATTAAGAAAAAATATGTACTTATATTAGTATTTTAATATAAATTATGTGGAATGAGCACAGGCTTTGAAATCACTGAATACTGACTTCAGACTTGAGCTCTTCTACAAATTAGCTGTACGACTTTGGGAAGCTATTGAGTCTCTACTTCAACTGCAGGTTGATGTGTGTATGGAATAGATATGGATATAACAGAGATGTAGATATAGGTATAGTACTTACCACAGTCTAGCACATGCACGTGCACACACACACATATATGTATTCCGAATACTCTATTTCCTCTGTTTTCTTCAATTAAGTAAAAGCTTCTCTTTTTTTTTTCCTGATTATCCTGAATGGCAATTATAAGAGCTATTCTTTTAAAAAAATATTTTTACTAGGTAGGAATAATTTGTATGCCACCACTTCCTCCTGAATTTAATAAGCCTCTCATTATTATTTATTCTCTTTCTTCAGCAGAGTCCACGAAAGATAATCAAAACCTTGTATTAGGGCTATTAACTCTTTTCCTTCAAAGCATGTAACAAAGTGGCAGCTTATAAAAGGAGTTAGTAACAAAATTTGTTGTTATTCAAAGTAACTGGAAAATAATACATATGTGAGGCTAATTTTATCTTTAAAGACCTTAGGCAGCATTGCTATTTTCTCTGGTGTACACACTAAGACCACTGATGACACTGAATTCTGTAACATGTGTTTTCCAAACACAGCTGCAATAGTATCTCTCATCCCATATACCTTTACATAGTGAACTTGACTTTGCATCAAGAGATGGGCTCTATGTCCCCTCTGCTTGAATCTGGGTGACTTGTTAGTCTCTTGCAGCCACTAGATTGTGTCTAAAGTGATACTGTGTTACTTTCCAGACTAGGCAAAAAAATGCAAGGTAGTTTCTGCCTTGTTCGCTGGGACACTGAAGCCATCAGGTAAGAAGTCACACTACCTGAGACTGCCAAACTAGAGGGGCCACATACAGGTGCTCTGGTTAACAGCTACAGCTGACTTCTCAGCTGAGAGCTAACTTCAATTGTCTACATGTAAGTGAAATGTCTTGGGTTTATTGCACCTCTAATCAACACCTTACTACAATCATCTAAAAGATCTCAAGTGAGAACTATGCAGCCAAGCTCTTCTCTATTCTTGATCCCCTGTTTTGTGAACAAAGTAAAATGGTTGATTTCAGTTGCCAAATTTTTTTTTTTGTGTGTGTGTGTGTTTACAATAGTAAGTAGAGCAAATCCTTACATAGAATTTGAATAAGAGCAAGAATATTAAAAACATTTTGTGAGATATACTGAGGAGTTAATACGACCCACAGTTGACAAAATTCTTCTGAGATATTTAAAGAAAAATAATACGGTAAGTCTACATGATCTAAGTTATGTGGAATAAAGTGATCTGATAGAATAAAAGAGATACCTCCTGCTCAATTACAATAAGTCAGGCAAACTTTTATCTTTGTTGTCTCACAGTCTGAGGCAGAAATTGTGAAGAACTAAATTCAGAATCGGAACCATACTATGGTTAATACTGAGTGTCAACTTGATTGGATTGAAGGATGCAAAGTATTGTCCCTGGGTGTGTCTGTGAGGGTGTTGCCAAAGGAGATTAACATTTGAACCAGTGGAGTAGGAGAGGCAGACCCACCCTCAATCTGGGTGGGCATCATCTAGTCAGCTGCCAGCATGGCCAGGATCAAAGCAGACAGAGGAATGTGGAAGAACTAGACTGGCATCTTCCAGCCTCCATCTTTCTCCCACGCTGGGTGCTTTCTGCTTTCAAAGATCAGACTCCAAGTTCCTCAGCTTTTGGACTCTTGGGCTTACATCAGTGATTTGCCAGGGCCTCTCAGGCCTTTGTCCACAGAGCGAAGGTTGCACTATCGGCTTCCCTACGTTTGAGGTTTTGGGACCTGGACTGGCTTCTTGGCTCCTTAGCTTGCAGACGTCCTTCACCTTGTGATCACCTGAGTCAACTCTCCTAGTAAAGTCCCCTTCATATATACATCTATTAGTTCTGTCCCTCTAGAGAACCTTGACTAATATACTTAACTATCTGTGTGTGTGTGTGTGTGTGTGTGCGTATGTGAGTTTGCTTGAGTAGGTTCTAATAGATATAAGCCCACCTAGAGTGGAAAAGGAAACTTTTGAGAGTTTCTTCTGAGATAGAGAAGGGAAGAGTGTTTCTGGTTCTGAGGGCATAGAGCCATGTTCCGTGTTTTCTGGCAGCAACTGCCTGGGGAGATCCTGGGCCCTCAGAGGAGAGTGTCTGTGTGGCGAACACTAGGCACCCAGGCTGTGAATCCCAGATACGACTTCCAGGTTTCAGAGATATCACCTTCAAGGGACCATAAGGGCTTGAATAATTAATTTGTTAATTCATACAGTTATCACTTTAACCATTTGTTCATCCAACACATATTTATTGAGTAGTTTTATGAGACAGACACTGTTCCAGGTTCAACAGATACGACCATGAACAATATGCGCAAATTGCCTGCCCCATACAGTTCAATTTATAGTGGTAGGAGACAGTAAGCAAGTAAACAAATAAGATAATTTAGTTAAATCCTTTTAAAAAGAAGAAAAAATACATAGCATGAGCAGAAAGTGAATAGGAAAGTTCTTACAGGTGGTGACATTCTATTTGAGACCTAAATGAAGCAAAGTGGAAGAGAAAGAGCATTCCAGATAGAAGACACAGTTAGTAAATAAGGCCGTGAAGTGCCAATGATTTTGCTGTGTTCAAAGGAAAAAAAAGGTTCCCTAGAATGAAGAGAATGTTAGGAGATGAGATTGGGGAGGTAGTCAAGTGTTGGATCATATAAAGCCTAATAGTCCATAAGAAGGAGTTTGGATTTATAGTCAAAGTCCAAAGAAAAGCAGAGGAGTGCTGTGATCTGATTTTGTACTTTAGAAAGATCACTCTGAAAGCTAGCAGGGATATGGATTTGGGCTGGAGGCAAGGAGACCTGCCAAGTGGCTACTTTCATAGTCCTAGTCTGAGATTATGGCAATTTGAACTAGCTAGGGTTTTAGCTTTGGAGACGGTGAGATGTAGTTAGATTTGTGATTTTAGAGGTAGTGTCAACAGAACATGTAGGTGGACTGTGTACTTTAGAGAAAAAGAGGAAGCGAGCATGATGGCTAGAATGAGCAACTGAGTGGGGGGGAGGTGGTGCCATTTACTAAGAATGGGGAAGATTAGGGGTAAAACAGGTTTGAGAGGAAAAAGCAAACACTTGCTTTGTCCATAGTTTGAGAATCTTATTAAATATCTAAATAGAAATGTCAAATGAGTAATTGGATTTATAAGTAAAGAGCTCAGGAAAGAGGCCCAGGTTGGTGATATGGAATCACCAGTATATAAGTGGCATTTGAAGTCTTGAGACGTTGTAAGACTCTAAAGAGTAAAGGCATGATATGGACAGAAAAGATGGCAAAGGATTGAGCCCTAGAATACATTTAGACGTATAATAAGAGTAAAAAGGCCAACAAAAAAGGCTGAAACAGGTTGGCCAGGGATGTGGATGGAAAGTCAGAAGAACATAGTGACATGGAAGCCAAGAAATCAAACTGTAATCAAGTATGGGAAATGATAAACTGTGTTGAATAAAATGAGGGCAAACAAGCAGCCACTGGATTGGACAACATGAAATGGTGGAGAAAAACCAAATTGGAGTGGTTTGAAGAGAAAATGAAAAATGAGGGCCAGGCATGGTGGCTCATGCCTGAAATCCCAGTGCTTTGGGAGGCTAAGTTGGGTAGATTGCTTGAGTTCGGGAGTCTGAGAACAGCCTGGGCAACAGAGTGGGACCCTGACATTACAAAAAAAAAAAAAAAAGATAAAAATCATTAGTCAGGCATGGTGGCACAGGCCTGTAGTAACAGCTTCTCAGGAGGCTGAGGTGGGATGATCCCTTGAGCCCGGGAGATTCAGGGTACAGTTAGTCGTGACCATCCCACTGCTCTCTAGCCTGGACAACAGAAAGACCTTGTCCACCCCCTCCCCGAGAAAAAAAAAAAAAGAAAGAAAGAAAGAAAAAGAAAAAACAAAATTGAGAATGTGGTTTTAGTAAGTGTGAGATGGCTGTTTTGAAAATTTTTACCTCAAAGTGAAACAGTTATGGGGCAGTAACTAAAGGTGAGTGTAGCGTTGAGAAAGATTTTTGTCCCCCTTTTTTTAAACATAGCAAATGAAAAAGAATGTTTTCATAATAATGGCACTTCATTACAGTAACCATTGTGAATTGAAGACCAGAGGCCATACTCCAAATATTCTGACTTGTGTGAGATCTCCAGGCCCCTGTGGGATCAATCATTGGCAGAGGAAAGGCCAGTCCCCAATTAATATTGAATGTCCTGCCAGCTGGGTTATTGTCACAATGAGGCAAGTAAGGCACCCACCCATGCATGACATTTAAAGCAGCACCAAAAAAACCCAACCCTTAGTAATCAATATATAATATTAATAATAATATATAAATATTATAATATAGTATATAATATGTAATATTAATATATAAATATTAAATATAATATATAACATGTTATATATAATTTATAATATAGAATATAGAATGTTATACATATAATTTATATTATATAATCTATAATATATAAATATAATATTAACATATAAATATAAATATTAATTTTTAAAATATCCCAAATGAACCAAATATTCTAGATGAAGACAGAATCAGGAAAAGTGATGGACAGAGCTATATTGGAGACTGAAGCAAAAGAAAAATTAGTCATACTGATCTTTTCTATATTTAAATGTTTTATATTTTGTTCAATATAAAGTTTTTGTATCAATTTTTATTTTTTAAAATATAACATTAAAATAAAATTTATCTTGACTATTGAGTTTTCTGGTGTCTCTTGAATTTTTCATCAAAAGGCAGGTGCCTCTATTAACTCACACCAGCCCCAGCCCTGCCTGCCAGCCTACAGGATGGGGACTCAAAACAGACTGCACTTTCTTCAGAGAAACAACATGATGTGAATATTTTACAAATATAAGTAGAATGTACTATGGGCTTCAGGATTTGATTTGTAGAAAAAAATCCTTGAATTTAGTGCCTCAAGTTACAATATCAATTTTTATTTTCCATTGAAAGTTTTGTGGTGAGAAGGTTTTAAATGTATGGTTCCAATACTTAATTAAGAATGTCTTCTATTTCTACTTTAGTGACTTGTCTACTACAGATACTCAAGGGAGGTCAAGTGTATTATTGTGCAGAATAAAACGCTTGGCCAGGCACAATAATAAGGCTCAGATTTCTGTTATCAAAAAGTGATTCTCCTCAAAAATTAAGGGGATGAAATGAGACAAAATATAAAGTTCTTGGAACATAGGAGTGCAAAAATGCTTTAGTTACTGTTATTAGTTGAATTGTGACACCTCCTGCCCCAAATTTTGTATTTTGACATCCTAAGTCTCAGTGCCTCAGAATGCAACTTTATTTGGAGATAGAGTCTTCAGTGAGGTAAGCAAATTAAACTGAAGTCATGAGGGTGAATCCTAATCCAATATGATTAGAGTCTTACGAGGGGAAATTTGGACACAGATATATACAGGGAAAAGACTACGTAAAGGTACAGGCAAAACATCACAGGAATGTGAAGATGGCCATCTGTAAGCCAGGGTGAGAGTCCTGGGTCAGATCTTTCGCTCACAGCTCTCAGAAAGAACCAACCCTGCCCACGTGTTGATTTTATTCTTCTAGCCTCCAGAACTGTAAGACAATAAACTTATGTTTAAGGTGACTAGTTTGTGGTAGTTTGTTAAGGCAACCCTAGCAAACGAATACAGTCACTTCTGCCTTTCTGCTGTTTCTGTCCTGCCTCCTCATTTCACACAATGCCATAGTACCTATTACTAGCTGCAGAGAACTTACTGCTTGGGAAAAGTACTCTTTTTGTTTTTAGTGTAAACCTGACTATCCAAAGGTTGACGAATCCTCATCTCCAAGCCTACTTACTTATTTATTCCCCAAATCCATTTCCAACTCCCTGTCATTCACCTTCTGCTTGAGACTTACCTGACCTAGGAATAAATTCTAATCATAAAAGTAAACAACATAATTTGTTAGTAAACATGTCTTCCTTTGTAGCTATTTTCTTGAGAAATTTTAGCAGAGTGCATTACCATATACTATACTATACTATACTATACTATACTATACTATACTATACTATACTATACTATACTTGTAGTCAGTGTTTTAAGAAGAGGAGAAATGGGGTTCCCAGTTCATTATAAAATTGATGTAGGTGGAAAGGGAAACTTACACTTGAAAAGTCTTGGAAGAATTGAAATCCAGGCTTAAGTTTTTTTGAAAAATTTGTACCTTTACAATTTTAAGTTTCTAAATTCTGCATGGAGTTTATATTTCTAGATAAACAATGTTGAAACATTGGCATTCCATTATAATTTTAAATTGTTTCAAGTTGACAGGTAAAATTGTGTGTATTTACCATGTATTAATACAACATGATGTTTTGAAGTATAGACACATTGTGAAATGACTATCTCTAGCTAATTAACATATGCGTTACATCACATAGCTATTATTTTTGTGGTAAGAACATTTTACATCTACCCTCAGGATTTTTCAAAAATACAATATATTATTAACTATAGTCAACATATTGTAACATAGATCTCTTGAATTTCTTTCACCGTTTTAACTGAAATTTTGTATCCTTGATCAACATCTCCCCAACATCCCACCCACCCTCCAACCACCCCAGGCCCTGGTAGCCACCATTGTACGCTGTATTAATAGGAGATCAACTTTTTAAGATTTTATGTATGAATGAGACCACGCAGTATTTGTATTTATGTGCCTGGCTTATTTCACTTAACATAAGGTCCTCCAAGTTCATCCAAGCCATTGTAAAGTACAAGATTTTCTTCTTTTTTTGGCTAAATAGTATTCCGCTGTGTATATATATGTACCACATTTGTTTATTCATCTGTTGATGGACACTTAGGTTGATTTTGTATCTTGGCTATTGTTACTAGTGTTGCAATTAACATGAAAGTACAAATGTCTCCTCAGCTTACTGATTTTATTTCCTTTGCAAATATGCCTGGTAGTGGGGTTGCTGGATCATATGGTCATGGTATTTTTAATTTTTTAAAAAATTTTCATTCTGTTTTTCATGATGGCTGTACTCATTTTCACTCCCACCAACAGTGTGCAAGGATTTCCTTTTTTGCACAATCTTGCCAACAGTTATCTTTTGCCTTTTTGGTAATAGTCATTGTAACAGGTGAGAGGTTTTAATATGCATTTTATCTGATGATTAATCATGTTAAGCATTTTTTTCATATACATGTTGGCCATTTGGATGTTTATTTTTTAGAAAGTCTATTGAAGTCTTTTGCCCGTTTTTTAATCAGGTAATTTGTTTTCTTGCTATTGAGTTTCTTTAATTTCTTACATACTATGGCTATTAACCCCTAATAAGATAAATAGTTTGCAAATATTTTCTCCCATTCTGTAGGCTCTCTCCTCACTCTGTTGATATTTTCCTTTACTAGGCAGAAGCTTTAGCATGATATAATTTTATTTGTCTATTTTACGCTTTGTTGCCCGTGCTTTAGGGGTTATATTTAAAAAGTCATCACCCAGACCCATGTCAAGGAGTTTTTCCCGTATGTTTTCTTCCAGTAGTTTCATAGTTTCGGGTGTTACATTTAAGTGTACAATTCATTTTGAGTTGATTTTCTATATGGTGTGAGATAAGGGCATAATGTCACATTCTTCTGCATATGTATATACATTTGTCACAACACCAGTTATTGAGGAGACTGTCCTTTCCCCATTGTGTGTTCTGGAAATCTTTATCAAAAATCAATTGGCTATAAGTGGATAGACTTATTTCTTGGTTCTCTATTTTGTTCCATTGATCTATGTGTCTGTTTTTCATGCCAGCACCATGTTGTTTTCATTACTTTAGCTTTGTAGTATAGTTTGAAGTCAGATAGTGTGATGTTTACAGCTTTGTTCTTTTTGCTCAAGATCGCTTTGGCTATTCGGGGTCTTCTATGGCTCCATATGAATTTTAGGAATGTTTTTTCTATTTCTGTGAAGAATGTCGTTGGTATGTTGATAGAGATTGTATTGAATTTATAAGCACTTTGAGTTGATATTAATTCTTCCAATCCATGAACACAGGATGTCTTTCCATTCATTTGTGTCTTCGATTTATTCCATCAGTGTTTATAGTTTTCAGTGTAGAGATCTTTCACCTGCTTGGTTAAATTTATTTAATTTTATTAAATAAAATACATATTTTATTTTTAATGTTATAATTTTAATGCTACATCTATGGCTTGTAAACACATCTTGTTTTAATTGTGTTGTGCTTTCTTCTTGGATTCACTCATGAAAAAGTATTTATTGAGAATTTATAATGTGCCAGTCATTGTTATAAGCACACCTGTGAAAAAATATAAGTCTCTTGGAGCTTATGTTCTAATGGGGGTGTGTGAAGATATGTGTAAATAATAAACATAACATATAAAAAAAACATAGTATGCTAGAAGGTGACTGAATATAAAATTTTAAAAAATGGAGGAGGATATGAGAAATCTGTAGGAGGATGGGCATATCTAAAGTAGAATGTTCAAGTTGGGCATTGAGAAATTGACTTGAAAATGAGAAAATGCACTCTATGAAACGCGGAAGATAATGGACAGTTAGTGCAGATGACCTAAGGGAGGAGTCTGCCATGTGTGTTTGACAAGCAGTGAGGTGGCCAGTGTGGCTAGAGCTAAGAAAGCTGGCAGAGTAAGAAAATATAGTCAGTGAGTTCAGATGAGGTATATCAGGTTGAGTTATGCTGGCCATTACACTTTGGATACTACTCTAAATCTCTTCTTTAAGAGCTACTCATTCATTCAAATATCCATTTATTTAACAAGCATTTATGATTGTCTGGAATATGCTAGAAGCTGTGCAGACACTGGTGGTGCGAAGTAGAATAACACATACTTTTTTTCTTCAATAAGCCTTATGGATCCTGGAGACTACAGATTAAGATTAGTGACTATAAATGTGATAAATGATTGGCAGCGTGGCTATGTAGAAATTACTCTAGGGCATGTGTATTTGTAGATGTGTTGTGAAACTGAGAGAAAATACAGGTAAGATGATGCCTGAGGTAAGTTTTTTAAAGGAATTTTCTAAGACAATGAAGGTTGGAAGACAGAGGGTAAGATTTTGATGCTTTTCCTAATTATGTTTTCCTTTCACATTTTAGTATCACTCAGGAGGTAACTATTCTGTTTCTGAAATTTCTTTCTTTTTTTTTTTTTTTTGAGACGGAGTCTCGCTCTGTCGCCCAGGCTGGAGTGCAGTGGCGCGATCTCGGCTCACTGCAAGCTCCGCCTCCCGGGTTCACGCCATTCTCCTGCCTCAGCCTCCCGAGTAGCTGGGACTACAGGCGCCCACAACCGCGCCCGGCTAATTTTTTGTATTTTTAGTAGAGACGGGGTTTCACCGTGGTCTCGATCTCCTGACCTTGTGATCCGCCCGCCTCGGCCTCCCAAAGTGCTGGGATTACAGGCGTGAGCCACCGCGCCCGGCCTGTTTCTGAAATTTCATATAAACAAAAATGTCTTCAGGTCTAACCTGTAATGCTAGAAATATTGAGTCTCTTTCTTTCATGCTCCATTGCATTCTGGGTATCGTTTGCTTTACTTTGCTGTTTGTGTTTGTTTCTATTAATTTTTATCTTTCTTGAGAGAGCAGTTGGGATTTTCTTCCTTGTTCATCACTATATTACTATTGGCTAGTGCTGTTCCTGGCCTTAGGTCTAGCATGTAAATACACAATAGATATTTGTTGAATGACATTAATATAAAAAAATTGCATCGGCCTAAACAATCCTAATACTTTTGGACCATTTTTACATCAGATATTTTATGCTTTTTATCTTTTCTGTCTCTATTCTTTCTCATTTTTTATGACTTATATTGAAGAGCTGACATTTTTCAAAGCATGCTTTGATCCAAAAATTATTGTAATTATTTAAAATCCACAGCAACCACCGCTCCTTCTTGGTGTTCATATTTTACCCTTTTTAAATGACAATTGTTTTATCTTCTCCTTCTTGCTATTATTTATGTATCACTAAAGTGAGTAATTAGTTTACAGGACATCCAAAGATTTTATTCAGAGTTTTCCTGTAATCCTTCAGTCATTGGTATTCTAGATACCATTCCTTCTTGTTCTCTGAAGAAAGATATTTGGATGGAAAAGATGGTGGATGTTGGTATATGGTAGAAAGGCCCCTGCAGCCACCATGCAGTAAGGACAACTTAAGAGTATACTCTAGCAGTCTTGGGCCAAGTGTTTTTTTTTTTTTTTTTTTTTTTTAACTTTTAAGTTCAGAAGGCCAACAAGCATATGCAGAAAAGCTCAACATCACTGATCACTAGAGAAATGCAAATCAAAATCACAATTAGATCATATCTCACACCAGTCAGAATAGCTATTATTAAAATTCACAAAACAATAGGTGCTGGTGAGGTTGCAAAGAAAAAGGAACGCTTACACACTATTGGTGGGAGTGTAAATTAGTTCTACCATTGTGAAAGACAGTGTGGCAATTCCTCCAAGACTTAAAAACATAACTACCATTCGACCCAGTAATTTCATTACTGGGTATATTCCCAAAGGAATGGAAATTGTTCTTTCATAAAGACACATGCATGTGTTATGTTTGTTGTGGCACTATTCACAATAGCACATACTTTCAAAAGTTCTGAAAATGTGACTCCACTATTGTTGACAGTTTGAAGCTTTCTAAAATTTGGTTTGCTGATAGTTATCTGTTTGCTTTTGAAGTTTGGGAAACTCTTTGTTTTTTTCCAAAAATATGTTTTACTTGATTGGAGCAAGACTCGTGATCAGTATACAGTGATGTATTCACTAAACAGAGACCTGTGCAGAAATTACGTATTATCCATCTAGATAGGTTGCTGCATTTTTGCCTATTGATAGAATAGTTCCATTTATCAAGCTTTACACATCAAAAAGCTTTTGAATTTCACCAGACTGTTTATTAATTCACCACTGAAAAAGTGGCATTTAATTTCAGCTACTATATTTTACAGCATTAAAAAGCTTATGCATTAGGGTGCTTCTCTGCACAATGGCATTGAGCAGACAGAGTATTATTGAAATTTAAGGCTTTTATTAGAATGTATCACGATATTGGCTTCATCTTGTTCATTTGACACCAAATGTATTTTTTTCATTTTTCATTTTTGTTACTTTTAGTTTAATACAACATAATTTAAAGATATCTTAATATAATGTTGACTATCAATTTTCTCCATTATTCATATGTTTTCTGCAGCTATTTTAAGGTTAGATTTCAATTGTCATGGTCTAATATTCATATCTATGTTGTCTTTAAATTTTTGCTGTTTTTCATATTTTTCTTTACTCTTTTGTTTATAAATGTTTATGTGTTATTATATCTATTTAAAAATGAAAGATATTTCTCAGTGAAGTCCCATTAATGTTTTCTTATTTATCTCTGTCACCTTGCAAGCTCCCCTCTTCTATCCTTGATTTAGGTCCTATCAATTGCATCTCTAGAACCAGCTTTGCCTCACAACCTGGTGAGAAGTTATCTTTTTTAAAAATTGAACAAAATAAAATGCATGTCTATGTGTGTCTGTACATCCACATACCCATACAAACATTCTATTTTGTACTTTCTCTGTTTCAGTATTATTTTCTGATTAAAGTCTTAAATCCTAGTTTATTTATTAAAGTCTCACTTGTGTTCCTTATGGTTGGATAGTTCTGAAGCTGTAGATAACCACTAATCTTAATTGAAAGTATTTAGGCCTAATTACTTTTTACCCTTAAGCAAGCCCATAGTTCTTTTCATTTGTTCTTTCCTTCAACAAACGCATTTTGAGAAATTACTATATGTCAGCACTGTGCCAGGCCCTGAGATTATATAACACAAATTACACAGTGACTATCCACATGGGACTATTTGTCCAGTGTATGAAATCACTATTTAATTATGCAATTATTGAATATAAAGAACTGTGGAAGCCCCAGCAATGTGCTAGTGGCTTCTGGTCAGAGAAAACTGCTTATAAAAGTTGAAGCTAGAAATGCTTCTTAAGGGATGGTGAGGAGTTCATTAATGAATAACAAGAACGGAGATGGGAGAAGTGGGGAAGAGAAAGAAAAGCATTCTAGATGGGCCCAGCATGGACAAATCCACAGAAGTGAAGAACAGCACAGTATGTGCTACGTGCATTTGTTTGTATACTGTGCATGTACAGTACATGTACAGTTTGTATAGTGTGCAATTGTACAGTACAGCTTTTGCTGGAATTTGACTAGTAAATAGAAAAAATTAAAGTCTGTAAAGTGTGTTTAAAATATGTTTAAAATAAAAGATAAAATGAAAGCGCTAAACAATACTATGGTGCAGAAAGGGATTGTGAAAGGTGGTGTGATTGGTTAGGAAGGGAGGTGCAAATACTGTTAAATTTTGTTAAAAATTATAGTGCAGTATTCATGTGAAAATTTTAGTAGAAACCACCAAAAAAATTATAAAATTATAGTTTGTCATTATGGATGAAAAAAGGATGCACAAAACTGTTTATCAAGTGGATAATAAAGATGAAATCTAAGGAAAACTTTAATTAAATGGAAACCACAAAATAAGATTGTTGTAAGGTTCTAAAATGTACCATGATAAATACAGTTGGACTAATTTCACCTGGAAGATTTCACCAGATTAGATAAAATATAAAATTTTATTAAGTTGAATAAAAAGAATACAATTTCAGCCACATGCTGCTTACAAGAAATACCCAAGTTAAATTACCTACTTACCTAAATTAAAGTCACACAGAAATAGATGAGGATATGTATACCATTTTTTGAAATGACCAAAAGAAAGCTGGTGTAACTAAGTTAATATCAGACAAGACAGAACACAAGGCAGAAAACATTTATAAGGATAAAGTGGCGGTACTGTTTAATAATAATAAGAAGGAAGTAAAAGGGAAAGGCATAAAAAATAGGAAGTGCTGATGGAGTAGTAGGTAGCTTGGGACAAGACGATGTGGAGCTTACACATGGATGAACTTTTAGACTATGTAGAGAAAAGAGTGGGGATGGGAGAATGGGTATAACCTAATTGTTGAGGGGACTCTCCTGTCTGGTTAGAGAAATAGGGTTAGAAATAAGGGAAGGGGACATTTTTATCTATGCACATGGGCTATTAACCACTCACCTATGAAAAAAGCTTTAGTCTCACTTCTGAGAGTCTTCAAAGTGGTATTTCACATATTCCCAGAACATATTCTACCAGCTGCATTAACTGTGCTTGTGGTCTGTGAAGGGATTAGGTCTTAATCTTGGTATTTGGATCAGTTATCTGTTCTTAGGATCATGTGGTTCACATTCTAGAACTACAGTTACACAATAAGCTACAGTAGGCTGATTACTCAGCAAAAGGTTACTGCACTAATGTTTAGACAAGCCAAGATGTTTCTACACATCAGCCAAGATAGTTCCTGCCAGCAGAGGTTCAGGAACTTTTCTTCTCCTGCATTCTACACCCCCTTTTTCTTATTATATATGGAATGTTGTCAATGGTCTAGACTCCAACCATAGAAGGTAGCCCTGGATGGGAATTAAAAGGCTGGTGAGCACGTATTAAGGTGGCAAATGAATTGTTAGGTCAGATTTAAATCCAGGGGGAAACTGAAAGTCCATTACTTAAAATGACTCCTAGGCATTTACTCATTGAACAGAACAGCATTAGACAGGCTCTTTCTTCCCACAAGTATAGTATGGAACTGAAGTCAGCTATTGGCTAGACTTCAGGTATCAAGGTAAATTCAGATTGGCTTCTGTCATTTGCAACATTGTTTCAAACTGCATGATAGATGGTGGTGCTTTGTCGCAAATGGTGTCACTGGATTAGGATGCTAGCTGCTAGCTGGTTCAAATTCTGATTATATTTTTAATGTAGAACTAAAAGTTTATTCTAATACTATATATGATATATGGCATTATTTATTGTCCCAAACCATATATCCCAACTTATAATGTTGTCCAATATTTCAAAAATATTGACAGTTAACTACTGAGCCCTTACACTGAAGTTTGGCAGATTGATTGTTCTTGTCCATCAGCTCTTCTCTCTAAAAGCTTCACAGAAGTATCAATAAGGATAAAAGACAACACATAAGGACAAAGAAAACATAGACAATAGTGGATGAAGGATTTCAAAAAAAAAAAAAGTTGAAAAAGAGCAAACTAATGAAGAAGATATTATGGACTTAGCAGCCTAGAAGCAATAGGAATCCAAACAAATGCCTGCTGGAGATGGGATACCTATAAGAATTGACCTAATTTGCCTCGCTGAATGCTTGGAACATGGGGTGAGATCTGTGATTACAATATGATTGGTTGAAAATCTATATACAAAGTGGTTGAACTTTCCTAGTCCCCATGACCTCCCTGAGCAGTCAGAAAGCTACCCCACCCACATCTATCAGAGGATATAGCAGGTTTAGCCTAGTGAAACTAAGACAAAGAAACTCTGGATTCAGAGACTACAGGCATCGCATAAAGTAGGGCAGAGTTCAAGGACTAAGAACAGTAGGATTATGCAAAAATCTATATATTTAAATACAAGACTAATAGACTGTTTCTCCTGCTTCCTCCTAGAATCCTGGATAGTAAAGTTTATACCTTCCCCTTACCAACACACACCAATGCTCATCTTCCAATCAACTTCTCATTTTCACATATGAACAAATCTTTGACAATTAGTAGACATTTGAGGAAAGACACTTAGGTGACAGACAAAAATAAACAGAAAAAAAAACCTGGACAAAAACAAAGACAGTCAATGGAATAAAAGAAGCAAACTAAAAAGCCATAGTTAATATCCTCAGGGAGATAAGAGAAGAAAATCTTTCTTTAAAATAGAAATGAGTCTTATGTAAAAAGGACAGAGAATAAGAAAGAGCTTTTGGAAACTAAAAATACAATGAACAAGAAGAAATTTGCTTCAGCTTCTGTTGGCAATGGCATGGCCTACAGCTGCCAGGAAAACCAGTAGTATGGAAGAGAAGGTACTGCAAGTGGGAGTGTGGGTATAGGCAATTGCACAAAGTTGGAACTTTGAACCGGAAGAGGAGATGGCAACGGCTGTGGAGGGTTGGATGCCTGAGCTGGCAGGTCTCTGGCACACAAAAGAGTCTATCATATTCCTCTGCACCCAATCCTCTCTTGGTCGGACATCACATCTCCCACCTGGTGAAGAATTTGGGGTCATAGGTCTTGGCAGTCTGGAATGGGTCCCGTTATCTGAACTGGTGAAACTCTACCTAAAACAGGAATAGAAATTCCAACTATGAGAACAAAGAGCTGAGCTTGATAGAGCAACTCTTGAGAATGATAACATTTTGTACTGAATATAAAAAACATTAAGATCTAAGAGATTTAACTAACTTTTTTTGAATCTTCTCCAGAAACTTTTATTGCGGCTGCCAATATTTTGGACAGGTCCTTGGCTTTTCTGAAGGTAGAACCTAAAATTCATCTTTCACTGGAGTCTATTGTTTATGCTGGTTACCAGAATAGTTGAAAAAGAATGCAATGTTTTATCTACTCATGAAGTAATCTTGATTCGTCAATGTAAATGCACTGCTTCTTCTGACAGAAAACTAATGGAAAAATAATTTCAAAAAAAATCAGAACTATGAATTGGAACCTACTGTACCTTAAACTTCTTTTGCTTCTGTAAGACTATCATATTTCTTTATATTTGAAAAAGGAAAGAAATATTGGATCTTATAAACTGGAAGCTCAACTGAAAACTTTCCATCTTTTGCTAATCTTTTCAAAAGCAAAACCATCTGTATTAGTTTTGCATCTTCTTAATCTGGAAGTAGAAATGTAATTTAGTGAGTTATTGAAAAATTTCCTGCTTCTTATAAGGCATTCAAAGATTAATGAAACCGAATTCTTTTAGTGGAGGGAAGTAGTTTCTAAATGGCTAGCTGAATGTTTTCTCTAAGTGTCGGAAGAAATTGCTTTGCATTGTTTCTAGATGCAGAGCCCAGACCCTCCAAGACAGTTACTATGGTGTTTCTAAATAGTCAACAATATTAGAGGACAACTGTACTGATGACAGTGAAAGTGAGGACTTTGAAGATGTGAGTTGTGGGAAATGAAGTCTCAGCAGCTCTCCATCGCAGTGATCAAAGATATACGTCTTTTTCAACTTGAAAGTGACACAGTCTCTGTGCTTTCCATTTTAGAAATCTAATTGTATTATGTCAAAATTTAAAGAGTGTGTATGGTTTATAAGCAGTCAATGGGGAAGTAGTTAGTTTTCTTACCCAGTTCTCGTGAAGGCAGAAAGATCATAGATTAGAACACCAACCATCTATTATTATTCAGACCAAATCTGGCCTATTTTTATATTCTAAGCTATCAAATAGGATAGGGACTCTCAAACAATTGAAAATAATTTAAATATTAGCACTTTGTTTTTCTGTTTGAATAAAAATGATCTTTAGCTACTTGTGGGAATAGGAAAGCAGATGATACATTTAATTTATTACTTATCAAGAGAATTTATCAAATGAATACTGTAGCTTATCTTAAACTTTTTGTATAACATCTTCAGGCATCTTTATTTAAACAGACTGAAACAGACTGAGAGTGTGCAAATGCTTTGGTACCACAGACAGCGGTAATCCTTTTAATGATTTATCTTTGATCCCCTTAGCTGACCTCCTACATCTCATTTCTCAGAACAGAGAATATACTATTGAATGTCAAGAATCCCCCCTCCTTTAATTTAATGCTCAGTGTTCTTTCTGGTTCAGGGCCTATAAACTTAGGAGTTATAGTATTGACATTTCTGTGAATTTTATTCTGTAATGTTTTAATGGAGGTTTCAGCTAGGGCACAATCAAACGACAGGCTAATGCTGTTAGACTGTTGTGTTCCCAGTGGCTGTGTTTTGCCTGACAATCCACTAGTTTTGCATGCACATGCATACAGCTATGTAAGAAGTTGAACAGAAATAGATAACGCTGTAAATAATAAATATTGTTCAAGTGATTAATTTTATTTAATTTTCTCACATTAAATACCATGTTTGCATTATGGCATTTTTTTTGCTTTGAAATTGATATTTCAAAATTAATTATATTAGTATATGGATGCTAAGGTGAAATACAATTTTAAAAAATGTTTGCTATAATATAGTTAAAGCATATTTCTTAAATATGATGGTAGAATCATAAGAGTGGTGACACTTAAACTGTACGCATGAAGTTTTATGTAGAGAAATGTGTGCTTTTTACAAAATTTTAGAAAATGTTTATAAAATATGAATCTTACAAATGAACTTAAAATACAGGTTTTTAACATCATGTATAAAATAGTCTAGTCATTAAACATAGACATTAATAATTATATTTCCGTATCACAAATTATACATTGATGGCTTTTTTACTGGTAAGTCAACATTTATTGGTTATTTTCCATTTTCAAGTCAATATAGTTCAAGAGTTTCTATGCTTTTAAAAAATCAAGATAAAATTAATAAAACAAAATTTACTGTTGTAATGTGTACAATTCAGTGGCTTTTAGGGTTTTTTTTTTTTTTTTTTTTTATGTTGTGCAACCCTCACCACTGATTCCAGAACATTTCCAATATCATTCCAAGAAGAAACCCTATATCCACTAGCAGACAGTCCCAGTCCCTCACCCCAATTTTGTGGCAACCACGAATCTACTTTTTGTCTTAATGAATTTGTCTATTCCGGACATTTTATATAAATGGAATGTAATATTTGTCTAGCTTTAAAAATATGTCCTTTTGTGTCTGATTTCTTTCACAAAGCAAAATATTTCCAAGGTTCACAATGGATGTTTCTCTTTTTGAAGTGGCAACAGATTATAACTTAAAAATATGAACAAAGCATAAAATAGATGATTAAATAAAATAAAGGAATGGAATTTTTGGAAGATTATAAATAAAAACAAAAAAGAAAAAGTTTAATATAGGAGATCCAACACGAGATTAATCCCAATCCTCTTACAGGAAAAGAAAATAGAAGAAATGGGATGGGAGAGATGCAGAATTATAAAAGAAAAAAATACAATACAATTTCTCATAATTGATGGATATGACCCCAGTTTGAAGGGCCATCCCCTGCACACAGCAGAATGAATAAAAAGTATGCAATAGATCTATTCTAGTTTCTTGAAAAAATTACCGGTGAAAATATATAGAATGATAACAGAAGGAAGACACAGATTATTATATTAAGAAAATGCCAAGAGTGATATACTAAAAGAAATACACTTCTAATAGACTAGTTGGCTCAGTGTAAACAAATTTTACATGGAATTATAGTGTAAACACTTTTAATGTAACTAAAGATTCTTTTATAAGTATATTAGGTGGATGTGCAGCTGAGAAAAAATTGGAGAAGGTGGTGATTTAGATGATAAGTCCTCAACAACCAGAAGTATTCAGTAGGTGATGGGTTGATAGTTGAGACATTGGAGTATAAACATATTATCTAGAAACACTAAGCTAAATGCTAGGAAAACAGTGAAAGTTGTTGAAAGCAGCTGCCTCTGAGTAGTGAGACTAGTGTTAGAAACAGGTGGTATAGAAAATCGTGGCTTTTTGATATAGCTTTTGGGTTCTATATGATTTTCACCTATAATAAAAATTAATAGGATGGGCATGGTGGTTCATATGTGTAATTCCAACACTTTCGAAGCCCAAGGTGGGAGCATGGCTTGAGTTCAGGAGTTCAAGACCAGCCTGGGCAATATAGTGAGACCCTATGTCTACAAAACATAAATACAATTAGCCAAGCATGGTGGTGTACACCTGTAGTCCCAGTTACTTAGGAAGCTGAGGTAGGAGGACTGCTTGAGCCACAGAGGTCAAAGCTGCAGTGAGCTGTAATTCACACTAGCCAGGTTACGGAGCGAGATCCTGTCTCAAAAAAAAAGTTAATAAAAATGTAAATGTCAAATATTTTAAGGTTTCTTAAGCCATCTGTATGTAACTTTTGTATTTTACTCATTTTATTAGTATAATATAACTTCGTTAATCTGATATTTTTTAATCTAATAAATCCAAGATTTATTAGTATTTACTTCCTTTTGTTTTTCTTCGATAGAAATTTACCTCTTCCATATGTTCCTTAAAGGAATACTTATTATGTATCCATGTTTATAAGACAAAAATTACATATTCAAATAAATATATGGAATCATTTAGCACAAAATATTTTTAATCAAATGACATTCTTACATGATACTGGGTAATCATAACAAGATGTCAAAATTGGAGGAGTCAGCAGTCAATAGAATGTAGTAAATTTTTGCTAGTAGCAATTTGGGCATGTTCCGTGCTTTGGTTTATGACCACTTGTGGGTACTGTAATTTGGGTACTGATGGATAATTCACTAAGTACCAAACACGTTCAATGTCAAGGTTCTTAATAAAATACCAAAATCTAAAAATTAAAAAAGTAAAAATATCAAAAAAATTAAAATTTATGTATTAAAGTGGCTCTTTAAGAAAAATTAACATCTCATTGAAATTTTATTAAATTTATTTCATCACTTAATTATATACCTATTTTGAAATCCATATTGTGTAAGAGAAGTAGCACCATAACAATTCCAGGGTTTATCAACTCCAAATATGGGCAGTTTTCCTGGTTTATGTCTCTTCTAATTAATGGCAGGGAGTAGTTGTGCCATTCCTCTACCATGACCTGCTGCTCATGGCCCAAACCACTAAATGGTGGTTTGTAAGTAACAGTGGTTTGTAAGTAATGGTGGTTTTTAGTCAGTAATATGGTTTGGATGATTGTCCCCTCCAAATCTCACACGGAGATGTGATTCCCAACACTGTAGGTAGGGCCTGGTGGGAGGTGATTCAATCACGGAAATGGATCCTTCATGAATTATTTAGCACCATGCCCTTGGTGATAAGTGAGTTCCTGCTCAGTTAGTTCACGGATCTGGTTGTTCAAAAGTCCGGGACCTTTTGCCTTGCCTCTTTATCTCTCACCATGTGACATGCTGACTCCCCCTCACCTTCCACCATAATTGTAAGCTTCCTGAGGCCTCACCTGATGCAGATGCCAACATCATGCTTCCTGTACAGCCTGCAAAATCATATGCTAAAATAAACCTCTTTTCTTTACAAATTACCCAGTCTCAGGTATATCTTTATATTAACAGTAATGCAAACGGATTAATATAGTCAGTCTATATTAATGGAGCAAAGTTTAGTAATGTTAGAAATGGTTGTACAGAAAAAAGCTTTAGAATGAAGCCATTGTATTTCAGGACTTCTACGGAGGATGGAAACTGCAGTTGTGATCTTTTTATTGCACAAAGAACAATGCAAAGAAAGCAAGAGGATTCAATTTTGGCACCCAGTTCAATTCTGGTTTTGCAGATTGCAAACTAGTCTGGATCAGATCAATCAAGGCCATAGAAAATATTTTGGAGTGTTGTATATTTATAGACTATAAATTCTCTACTGGGAGTTTTTATGGGACCACCTTCTGGTCCTCTGGACTTTCAGAGTAGAGATAATAAGGCCAAGAGATGAAGAAGTCCTGAGAGAAAGGATAGTACTTAAGGTAGTCTATAATGAACAGAAAAGGGTCCTGCGTGGCAGTGGACATGGTAGGGGGTTTGTGTTGTTGATATAGAGAAGGACCAGCATGAGGAGTCTAAAACAATAGTGGTACAGGTGCCCAGAAAAAGAAAACAGAGTGTGGGGTGTTGAAAATTTTCAGTGACTAAGAAAAGTAGAAATGTGAGTTGTTCACAGGTGACCCCCCTCAGATATATTCTATTTTAAATTTTGCATGAGTCATTTTTGTGCAGGAAGTGCAGTACCTTGTCTGTAACAGGGAGGTGATGAGGACTATGTGTGAAGAATTGTCAGCGGGTATCAAGAGTTCTGATATATTCAGGGCTTTTGTAATAGGGTTAGATGTCATGATGAGTCATTGGGTATTTATTTTTATTTTTATTTTTTACTTTTGAGGCAGAGTCTCACACTGTCGCCCTGGCTGGAGTGCAGTGGCCTGATCTCGGCTCACTGCAACCTCCGCCTCCCAGGTTCAAACAATTCTCCTTGCCTCAGCCTCCCAAGTAGCTGGGATTACAGGCACGTGTCACCACGCCTGGCTAATTTTTTTTTGTATTTTTAGTAGAGATGGGGTTTCACTATGTTGGCCAGACTGGTCTCAAACTCCTGACCTCGTGATCTGCCCACCATGGCCTCTCAAAGTGCTTGGATTACAGGGGTGAGCCACAGTGCCCGGCCGAGTCATTAGTTTAAGTCCTTTCCTTATAACCCTCCATGTCTTATAAATGGTGATAAGATGACTTCTTTCAGCTCAGTAACTCTATCTTGCCAGGTCAGATACGGAGTTCCCAAACAGGGTATTTGCTTTGTATGACGCCTACTTCTTCAACCTCATTAGGACAGTTAAATGCACCTAAACTGCTGAATAACACCAAGTGAACTGGCAAACTTGACTTTAGGTCTCCAAATACCACATCTTTTGGTCTTCTCACCATGTCTTAAATCCTGGTTCTTTTGTTGGAATTATTTACTTTTATCAACAATTATAGCAACACTCTGTTCCCTCCCCCCCCCCATAGAAGTGCTATTTCTTTCTCAAGAGAGAGCTCTAAAAATGTTGCATCAGAGTAGACAGCTCAGAAACCTTAAAGCTCTTTTTCTTTGTTGCCAAAGTAATTCTGTAATTTTTAAATTATATCTCATTTTTCATCTGGGAAGCTTTGTGAAGAAATGCTTCTTTCTCCAAGGAAGTTATTAGATATTGAATTATAGTCCCTGTTCTTCCTGTTGATGAAAAAGTGTTCACATTAGATAAACTTATTTCATGATTTATTAATGAACATATAGCAGTAATTTGACTCAGCAAAGCTATAAGGATGAAATAAAGGAAAACTTTTGTGAGAAATTCTGAAAATTAAAGAACTGTATTTTTGATCTGGCTTGAAAGAGTTGCAGTCATACCTAGAAGGATGAAGGCAACCATTGAAAAAGAGATGGGAAGTGTGAGGCCATCGACAAAGGGAAATTTTTCTAAAAAGGCAGGCGGTTACCTCAGGAAAGGAGACTTGCTAAAAGTACTGAGTAAGGGCAGGGTATAATTTAATTGCTAAATTGGGTTTTGGACGATATCAGGATAAGACTTAATCTGGAATTAATGAGTTTAAGTCTAACAAGAAAGGACAGAGTGACACCTGGGATTGTCATCAGTGTTTTGCTAGCCTAAGGGGATAATAAAAATTGTAATGCTAACCTTAGGATGAATTGTTTGATTTTTACCTTTAAGCCATACTGTTTTTTTTATTATTATTATTATTATACTTTAAGTTCTAGGGTACATGTGCACAACGTGCAGGTTTGTTACGTATGTATACTTGTGTCATGTTGATGTGCTGCACCCATCAACTCATCAGCACCCATCAACTCGTCATTTACATCAAGTATAACTCCCAATGCAATCCCTCCACCTTCCCCCTCCCCATGATAGGCCCCGGTGTGTGATGTTCCCCTTCCTGAGTCCAAGTGATGTCATTGTTCAATTCCCACCTATGAGTGAGAACATGCCGTGTTTGGTTTTCTGTTCTTGCGATAGTTTGCTGAGAATGATGGTTTCCAGCTGCATCCATGTCCCTACAAAGGACACAAACTCATCTTTTTTTATGGCTGCATAGTATTCTATGGTGTATATGTGCCACCTTTTCTTAATCCAGTCTGTCACTGATGGACATTTGGGTTGATTCCAAGTCTTTGCTATTGTGAATAGTGCCGCAATGAACATACATGTGCATGTGTCTTTATGGCAGCATAATTTATAATCCTTTGGGTACATACCCAGTAATGGCATGGCTGGGTCATATGGTACTTCTAGTTCTAGATCCTTGAAGAATTGCCATACTGCTTTCCATAATGGTTGAACTAGTTTACAATCCCACCAACAGTGTAAAAGTGTTCCTATTTCTCCACATCCTCTCCAGCACCTGTTGTTTCCTGAATTTTTAATGATCACCATTCTAACTGGTGTGAGATGGTATCTCATTGTGGTTTTGATTTGCATTTCTCTGATGGCCAGTGACGAACCAGGAAGAAGTTGAATCCCTGAATAGATCAATAGCAGGCTCTGAAATTGAGGCAATAATTAATAGCCTACCAACCAAAAAAGTCCAGGACCAGATGAATTCACATCTGAATTCTACCAGAGGTACAAGGAGGAGCTGGTACCATTCCTTTTGAAACTATTCCGATCAATAGAAAAAGAGAGAATCCTCCCTAACTCATTTTATGAGGCCAACATCATCCTGATACTAAAGCCTGGCAGAGACACAACAAAAAAGGGGAATTTTAGACCAATATCCCTGATGAACATCGATGCAAAAATCCTCAATAAAATGCTGGCAAACCGAATCCAGCAGCACATCAAAAAGCTTATCCACCATGATCAAGTGGGCTTCATCCCTGGGACGCAAGGCTGGTTCAACATACACAAATCAATAAACGCAATCCAGCATATAAACAGAGCCATACTGATTTTTACCTACGTACCATAAAGCACAGCTGACATTTATTAAACACAACCTGACCTTATTCAATTATTTAAGCATCAAATGATTTACCAAATGTTCAAAAATATAACTTAAAAGTTCACAACTGTTCTGAGAGAAGGTAGAGATTGTGGTGGATACTTAGAAATAATGTGACCATTTGAAAAGGAAGAATATTCATGATATAGGGCTGAGATGAAGAAAGGCAAGAGCTAAAATTAGAGAACAATGGAAACCATACTATAGTAAATATTAGAAAGATATTTGAGTGGTCGATTGATTGAGGGTCTTTATCTGAAGGGTCACAGAAAAACACTATACTTTCTTAAGTAAAAAATAGCATTGATTTAGGAGTTTTAATCGATGATGTCATGTTGGATAGGGAGGGGCTGGATCATAGAGTAGTGGTGGTGGCAATTGCACTTAGCAAATTATTAAGTGAACTCCCCCACTCCGGGCTAGTTTTGTGGTTGTACAAAAGTAAAAATGGAATAGGTATGAGGCTGTGGGCACAGCTGGTTTCATTTAAACCAAACTTGATTAGATTCAGATAGATCTGGCACATGTAATACTGGTTAGGTCTACCAGAAGTCTATTTAAATAAGAAACTAAGGAGCTCTCTGGTTGAAAATTCAGTAGAAGAAAAGATGGAGTCAACTGGGAGATATTGTAGCAAAAAAAAAAAAAATACATTTGTCATCCTTGGGGAATAGTGATGCTGAATACACATTATTTTTGTCACTTAGATTTGTCTTCTATATTAACCTATGTTTAAAAGTAATACCTAAATTTTATTTAAAAGTCTCTAGGCAAACAACTCTGCTTTGCTATCTTTTAGTAGGACTTAACACAAAATATGGAAAGAAGCACGTTCCTCCAATTCAAGGTTTGATGCCTCAGAGATTCCCATGTCACTGCTGCAGTAGCAGCAGAAATGGCACAGCAAGGCTGAGAAGATAGCTCTGTAGAGGCTTCATCAGTACCTGAGGGACACACTTGTACAGCACTCAAGGGAAAGGCCTGAAGAAGAAAAGAGAGATAATTAGCACAGGTTAAGAAACATGACTTATTCTGAGTACATGTAAGATATCTGGTGGGGACCCCAGATGTGCCTGGGGGGCAAAGGATTTTGCAGAGAATTCGTTTTAAATTGTGAAGAAAGAAAAACAGTAAATAAGACATGGGTGATATTTGAATTGAAATGAACTGGTTATTGTGATAGGTGGAATAGTGGCTCCCCAAAGATATTGAAACCCTAATATCATATGAATATATTATGTTACATAGCAAGGTATAATTAAGGCTGAAGATGGAATTATGTTGCTCGTCAATTAGTCCAGGAACTTTTTTTTTTTATTATCCAGGTGAGATCAATATAACCACAAGGGTTCTTAAATAGAAAAAGAATAGCCAGAGAGATGGCAGCATAAAAAGACTCAACCAAACATTGCAGGTTTTGAAGATGGGAGGGGGCCAGGAGCCAACAAATGTGGGCGGCCTCTAGAATCTGGAAATGCAAGAAAATGAATTTTTCCCTAGAACCTTCAGAAGGGAATGTAGCCCTGTTGACATCTTGCTTTTAGCCTGGTAAGACCTATTTCGTACTTCTGTTCTCCAGAATGCAGGATAATAAATTTGTGTTGGTTTAAACCACTAAATTTATGTTAATTTGTTGCAACAGCAATAGGAAAATAATACAGTTGTGAATTAATGGGAATTGATGTGATTGATAAAGGAAAGAAAAGAGTAAAACAAATATGTAATTTAAAAAAAATCATATGTGGTCAGTTGGGATGGCAATATATCCACAGAATCAAATGAGAATTAGCAATGGGAGCTATTTGGAGGGAGAAGGTAATGAGATTCAACTGATTTATGTTGAGTTTGAGTCAGTAGAATAATATGAAAGCATAACTATCCAGATGAAAAAAACACAAATTTGGATATGGAAGTTGAAAATATAGAACATCTATGAGAATGGGGAATTAATCTGAAGGGTATTTTACAACAAAAAAGATTGAGTTTGGAGATTTTCAGATTTAGGGGTAAAGTCCTGAAAAATAAAATGCAGCAATCAGAGATATTGAAAGGAAATAAGTAAAGGATAGGGATACATTCTCAGAGTTTGTGATATGCAACTGAAGTTCAGTGGACATCTGTTGAATCAAGAGCTTAGAAACTCAATAAAGAGTAAGACCAATATTTTTTAAAGTCTCCTCGCTAGTCCAAGGGATGAGGTCTGCTCCTATACATTATTATAGGCTTGGGAATTGACTGGTTTGTCTTACATTTCAAAAAACATAAGTAAAATGTTAAAGTTTGGAGTTTGTGTCATGGTAAAGTGTTATCTAACACGAGTATATATAAGTGCTTATTTTACTCATACCCTTGCCCACACCGAAAGTGATCATTTGAAAAGGAGGATTTCAGGGGCACCCAACTAAATTAAGGTATATTCCTTAGTATATTATCAATGTATGACACACGTTTTATTTGCTTTTAAGCCTTTCAGCTCCCAGCATGATCCCATTCCCTTATACTTCCCTTCTCCTTTGTGCTAAATTTACTTTCTGCCAATCCACCTCTCATAAATTTCTTTATGTGTGTGTTCATGTAAAATATATGGCATTGTTTCTTATAATGTATATACATTCTTATAAATGTAGATATGAATAGTGTAAATTTCATATATAATTACCTAAGTTGTATTGTATTTCTTACTTTTCTTACTCTTTCCATATAAAACTATAATTTTTTTGATAAATATATTGGACTTACCCTTTTAGTGCCCACTTTCTAGTCTTCTATTGGCTTCTATCTACATTGCTTCCAAATTTTTACTCCTACTGTACTTCAGTGAATATTTTTATGTGTGTCTATTTGTGTACCTGAGCAAAGTCTTCTACAGAATTTTTTGGATTGTGGGATATATACATATCCTTATTTCATTAAATAATAGATTTTGTTTCCAAAACGAATGCCACTGTTTCCATCCAACAGTAGTGCCTGAGGATTTCCATTTCTTGGCATCTGCACCAACACTTGATATTATTAGAGTTTTTGCAAACATGAAGTACATGCAATATATCTCATTGTGATTTTTATTTGCACTTCTTTGATTACTACTGTGGTTGATCTTTTTCTTTATAATTTATACTATCTGCTTCTACAGATTGCCCATTCATATCCTTTCCCTATCTCTCTTTCTGGTTTTCATATTTCTTCATAATTTGTTAGAATTCCTTATATATTCTATCTTGTGATCCAAAGTCTGATGCCTCATCCATTAGGCCATGTGGTCTCCTTCTTCCTGATATATTCTAGATCTTAATCTAGCAATCCTTGTGCCTCAAGCAATCCTTGTGCCTCAGCCTCCCAAGTAGCTGAGAATACAGATGCATGCCACCACACCCAGCTAGTTTTTGTAATTTTTGTTGAGTTGAAGTTTTGCCATGTTTCCCGGGCTGGTCTCGAACTCCTGGCCTCAAGTGATCCACCAACCTTGGCCTCCCAAAGTGCTGGGATTATAGGCATGAACCACTGCTCCCGGCCTGTACTATTAACTTTAAATAAGGGACCATGTTTGAGGAAATCTTTCCTTTCCATATAGTACTGCTATATATGGTTTTCTCTTACATTATAAATGCCTTTTGTTCTTATTTAAAAATCATTCTCTACGGAATAAGAGATAGAATATATTTTCTACTAATTTGGTTGTTTTGGTTTTCACAGGATATGCTCAATTCTTGAAGTTTATTTTTGTGAAATTTGATAATTTTATTGTGTATTCCATATAGCAAACCAATTATTGATATTATTTACAAAAGAATTCACCCTTTACTAGATGCTATATTAGTCTTTTGTTTTTTCTTACATCTAATGTTGCTGTTTGGAAACCTCAGGCCAATGATTTAAATTTAAGGCTTTACTTTTTCATTCTAGAAACTTTGAGAACTTCTCATGGCATTCTGTGTTTTCAGATACTTAGATTTACATATATAAATATGCATTGTATTGTCTTTTCTGCTCTGCTGTGTACTTCATGAGGCTTCTCAACTAAGAGCATGTATCTTTCTTTAGTTACAAAAAATTATGAGTGTTATATCTTCAGCTATTTCCTCCCCTCATTTTCTTATTTATTACTCACTTTCTAGGATTTCTATCCGACAGAAATTGATACTTCTACCTTTAGTTTCTGCATCTCTTTTTTGTTTTGTTTTGTTTTAACTAATCTTCTAATTTAAAGAACATGAAATTTTCCAAATGCAGCTGAGATTTTTGCAAAAACAAAATTCCAGATACATGCTGAGGCTTAAAGAATGTTTGTTGCTGCCCTTTTCTTAAAGGAACAATTTACAATTATCCAAAAAGTCAGCCTTTCATCTGTTAATAAATTCAAAACACTATTTTTTTTATGACCAAAGGATGGATACAACAGACATCTCTGGTCTTCATGCCATCCTCTACCCCATTTGTTGGTGTGGATTATCATGCTTATATCACTCCGTGGCCCAGGCTGGAGTGCAGTTGCGTCATCTCAGCTCACTGCAACCTCTGCCTCCTGGGTTCAAACGATTCCCCTACCTCAGCCTTCCGAGTAGTTGGGATTACAGGTGTGCACTACCATGCCTGGCTAATATTTGTATTTTTAGTAGAGTCGGGGTTTCACCATGTTGGCCAGGCTGGTTTTGAACTCCCGACCTCAAGTGATCCCGACCTCAAGTGATATATATCATGTGTAAAGGCATCCCATATGCATATCAGCTGGAAAATCTTTTTAAAAAGTCTCTGCATCCCTTAATTTCCATTTATAAAGTTAGGGTTAAGATTTGTACAAGCATATAAAAGCTTACCTCATTTAAAAAAATAGCTCTGTAACACAATATAAAAATAATTTATTGATAGAGATTTAGGTTTCCAATTTTTAGCTCCACAAAAAAGAAATCATTTTACCATGTACAATTTGGTGCTCAGTTGGGAATATTTCTTTATAATTGTTTCTTGGAAGTGCAACTGCTGAGTCATCAGAGATGCACAGTTTTATTCTGATAGACTGTCAACTTGTATTTCAGAAGGTTTCTCCAATTTATACTCCCACTAGGAGCACATGGAAGTAGTATTCTTTGTAAACTTGCCAAGGCTTGATATTATTACTGTTTATAATTCTTGACAATATTATAAAAAATAATTCCTTTTAATTTGTATTTTTATTATTAGTAGTCAGGTTGAGCATCTTTATATATATTTATTAGGCATTTGTGATTTTTCTTTGTGAATTGCCTGTTTATATCTTGTTCCTTATTTCCATTGAGTTGTTTTTTATATTGACTTTTAAGAACTCTGTAAATATATTTTGGCTAGTAATTTTTGTCTGTTATGTATGTTGCAAATTGTTCCCCAGAACTTTGCTGATATTTTAAATTTAATTATTCTGTGTTTTGTTTTAGGAAGGCTTTTAGTTTGTATGAAATAAAATTTGTCAGTTTTTTCTTTTGACTTTTGTGTTTTAATTAGAAAATACCACCATTAATATTAACTTATGTTTTACTACTTTTGTAATATTAAATAGCATGGAATTTACATACTAATACTCTATTTTTCTTCAATGTGCAAATCCAATTGCTCATATATTATTTATTTCATTTCACTCTGCAATGTTGTCTTCATCACAAACCAAATTAAAATATATACATGGATCTGTTTATGGATTTTTTTATGAATTCTCTTTGTAATATATTTTAACTTCTGTTAATGAATCTTTTCTCATTACTTTTATTTTTAAAAATGTCATAGCTCTATTTTCCTTAGCATCCTTAGTTTATACTTTTAATTAACTTTAGAAATAGTTTTTGTTATCTTGTCATTGATTAAGATAGAATTTAAATGTAGATTTAATTGTTTTGCGATTGCTCATGATATATCTTTCCCTTTTCTAGCTCTTTTTTACGTCTTTGTAAACCTTAATAGTGTACTTTTGCTTCTCACTTTTTTTTTCTTAGTTTTTCCTTATACCTTTGTTATTTTTGCAATTTAAAGTTTCCTAATTTTTCTTTGGAAAAATTTAATTACTAAAAGAAAATTATTTTTCTTTTCAAATTTGTTAGCATAAAATTCTGTATGCTATACTCCTCATAATTCATAATTTCCTTGATGTATTATTTACTACCTTTATTTTATTTATGCTTGTTTCGCTTATTCTTGATAATATTGACATTGCTTTTAATTTTATTGTTATTGCCTCCAAGAATTAGCTCTTGATAGTAAATAATTCTATTTTTTCCTTAAATTAATCAACTTATTCCTAATTTTTTTGTTTAATTTTATTTTTCTTTGTTAAAATTTATTTTATCATAATTTTAGAACAGACTATAAATATGTTAACTTATTTTAATTCTCTAATCATGTAATTTTAAGTAATGGAAGCTATAAAATTTACTATTACATCTTTAATTTCTTTCCATATAATTAGATACATGTTTTATTGTTATTATCCTTAAGATCCACTCACTTTCTTTAAATTATAAATATATAATTTACAATTTTATTAATATTTACTTTAAAACTTATTAATCCATTCTTGCACTGCTATAAAGAAATACCTGAGATTGGGTAATTTGTAAAGAGAAAAGGTTTAATTGGCTCACAGTTCCACAGGCTGTACAGGAAGCATCATTCTGGCATTGGCTCAGCTTCTAGAGGGTACTCAGGAAATTTAAAATCATGGTGGAAAGCGAAGGGGAAGCAAAGCACAGCTTACATGACCAGAGCAGGAGCAAAAGAGAGAGGGGGAACGTGGAACGTGCTATACTTTTAAACAACCAGATCTGGTGAGAATTCTGTCATGAGAACAGCAGGAAAGCAGCAAATCTGCCCCCATGATCCAATCACCTCCCACCGGGCCTCAACTTCAGCACTGGGGATTACAACTCAACATGAGATTAGGAGCTGGCCCCATGACTCACACCTGTAATCTCAGCATTTTGGGAGCCTGAGGAGGGTGGATCACTTGAGGTCGGGAGTTCGAGACCAGCCTGGCCAACATGGTGAAACCCCGACTCTACTAAAAGTACAAAAATTAGCCAGGCATGGTAGTGCGCACCTGTAATCCCAGTTACTCAGGAGGCTGAGGTAGGGGAATCGTTTGAACCCAGGAGGCAGAGGTTGCAGTGAGCTGAGATGATGCAACTGCACTCCAGTCTGGGCCACAGAGTGAGACTCCATCTCAAAAACAAAACCAAACAAACCCCCCCAAAAAACTCCATAAGATTAGGGTGGGGTCATAGATCCAAGCCATATCAAACATGGACTATTTAAATTAGCACGCATTAGTTTATTCACCTATCGACTATTTGAAGGTCTACTATATAAAAATGTTAAAATATAAAATTATATGACATAATAAATGAACATGTGGAAGGCAAAAAATTATATATAAATCATTATGATTTAAAATTACGTTTCTCTAATTACTAAAGGAGTTTAAAATTTTCATGTATTTTAATGCCATTTTAATTAATTTTTGTAAAATATTTGTATTTATGGTTTTCTACTAATTTTCTACTAGGATGGAGTATTGATTACTAAAATTTTGCTAGATATTTAACATTTTATTTTCCCAGGTTTATGCATTGCATTTATTTAAAAAAAATACTTTTTCTTTTTAGTGCAGCTATTTTATCATAGCATTTTAAATGAAACTATAATTTATATACAGTGAAATGCACAGATCTTAAGAATACTTTATGATAAATTTTGACGAATGTATAAACCCATGGGGCACACATCTCAATCATTGCATAGTTCAATTGCAGCACCGAAGAAAATCCTTTTCTATTACCTCCCAGGTGATCACCTTCTCCTGCTTCCTGTCAGTCTCCATTGCTCTGATTTCTATCACCATAGATTAGTTTTCCATGTTCTAAAAATGTATGTAAATAGAATCACACTGACTCTACTCTTTGCCATATGACTCCATTCACGCAACATGATATCTGTGAAACTCACCTATGTTGTTGAGTATATCAGGAGTTTGTTCCCTTTTATTACTGAATAGTAATGTGTTTAATACATTTACCAAAATTGTGGAAAACCAGTGTTTTTTTTAAAAAAACCTCAAAAGCCCTCCTGGGAAATAAGATGCTCTGGTAGAATTTAGATGAATGTAATATTTGTGATTAGTAAGATTTCACTGACTGTATACTTTAAATATAATTATAATAAAAGTATAAAATGTTAATCTTTCTTACTTTTTCATTACCATTCATCTCTCATAAAACATCATTAAATTACTAAGATAATATAATACCAGTGAAAAATATGTATCAATAGTAAAAATTAGAAAAGGGTGTGAATTGTGCTTTAAAGACTTGAATCTAAAGGCTGTACCAGAGGGAGAAAGTATACTGGGAAACCATGTCATACCACAACTCACTGTGTATAAAATATAGCCAAACTCAGAGAACATTGAAAGAACTACTACAACTCCCTAATTTTGAAAGGCAAGAGCTAGATAAAAGTATGTTTTATAGAGAAGCAAACTTTTATCCTAATTAAGCCATCAAAATTTTCTAGATACTAGGATTTATGTAGGGCAGGGAACCTGCTGTAGATATTATTCTCATATTACATTTTTAACTAAATTACAGAGATAGCTGAAGGTAGTTCCCAGAGCTGTCAAGCTAGTAAGAATAGTTTATAGCAATAATTGGGACTATTCCACAATTACAGAGGAGAAAATTTGCAGCAACAAAGAGAAAAATCCATGCTGTGATTGCATCCATGTATAATGTCCTTTTTCACTAATACTGCAAAGCAAAATTATAATAAACGTAAGTTTTTCCCTTCTTGCTTTTATGATTTGAACTGGGACTCAATCACACAATTTCTCAAAATTTATCTCAGCCCAATATCATTCAAATATTTGAACTCTCTCTCTAAGATTAAGTAAACCAGAAAGTTTACCAACATATTGAAAACTGCAGAATTTTAAATACGATTAGTCTGAGGCAGTAAAACAAATTCTCCCCTATAAAACAGACTTACTATAAGAAGTTAGAGAAGCCTTTTAAAAATTCATAATCTGTAAATGTATTATGATTTGAGAAAAACTAGAGTAGAGGTAATGAAATATCCAATAAAAATATTAAAAACATGGAGATTAAGAACATGATAGCTGAATTTTGAAAATGCAAAAAGCTGTATATTGGATTATACAAAACACTAGGTAAATGAATTGGTATTTTTATTCTGTCAAACAAAAGAGAAAAAAGTGAAATGATAAGTAGAACAAAAAGATTTCATGAGAACAGAGTTGACTAAGTTTACACTGTTGATTCTCTGCTAAGTATGTGCTGCACCAAAGATATGTTAAAACAATGTATCAGCTTTTCATGATGTTAGTGATGAGAGGTACATAGAAACTTTCTAAAATGAAATGCAAAAGAAAAAGAATGAATAAAACGAGATCAGAACATTCAAGACTGTGAGACAACTTAAAAAGATATAATATACCTATAACTGGAATACCAGAAGGAGAAGAAAGAGAGAATATAGCAGAAAAAATATTTAAAGTAGCAATATTTGGGACCTTTCCAAAATTTATGACAGATACCAAAGCACAAATTCAAGAAGCTCATAGAACATAAATACAATAAATAACCCAAACATACACCTATCTATATTATAGCTAAACTGCAGAAAACCAAGACTAAGAGATAATCTTGAAAACAGCCTGAGGGGATAGGGTGAGGAAATCCTACTACAGAGTGTATTAAGTACAAGAATTACAGCTGATTTTTTGTCAGAAACCATGCAGGCAAGAAGAGAGCGGAATAAAATATTTAAGATGTTGAAAGACAAAACCCATCATCTAAAATTTTATATCCAGCAAATGTATCCTTCAATGTGAAGGGAAAAATTAAGATTTTTTTTTTTGAATAAAGAATAAATCAGAGATTCATTGCCAGGAGACCTGCTCTGCAAGAAAAATACAATCTTTACCTTTTTAAGTTCTTAATGGATCTAAAATTTATCTATTTAAAGTAATGATTGTAACAGTGCATTGAATAATAACAGCATATGGTTAAGTTAAATAAATGACATTAATGTCACAGAAACAGAAAAGGGGAAGTAAGAATGCTCTTGTTAAAGTACCTGCATTACATATGAAGTGGTATAGTATTACATAAAGGTGGACTTAGATTAGTTAAAAATACCTACATTAGTTCAAAACACATGTTATAAACTCTAACATAACCACTGAGAGCTTTAAAAATAACTATAATTCTAAGGAAAGAAAATGGCATTCTATAAAAAGCTCAATTAAACCAGAGAAAGTTGAAAAATGAGGAAGAAACAAAGAATAAATTTCCCATATAGAAAATAGTTACAAATATCAATCCAATTATATATGTAATCACTTTAAATACGAGTAGTCTAAATAAACTACTTGAAAGATAGGGATTTTCAGAGTGATTTACAAAACAAGACCTAAATATATAGTGTGCAAGAAAACTACTTTAAAAATAGAGTGAGACAGGTTAAATGCAAAGAGATGAAGACAGGCATACCACACCAATACTAATCACAGGAAAATAGAAGTAACTTACATTAATTTGAGACCAAGCAGACTTCAAAGTAACGAAGATTATGAGGTTAGAAAAGGGTGTTCCCTAATAATAATAGGGATAATTCTCCCAGGATATATAGCGATCCTAAGTGTGTGTATACCTAATAACATGTGCTGGAACAACAACAGAAAGTCCAAAAATTGAACACAGACACAGACCTAAACCTTTTCACAAAAATTAACTCAAGCTGGATCATAGCTCTAAATGTAAAATGCAAAACTATAAAGCTCCGAGAAAAAAACACAGAAGAAAAATCTACATGAACTTGGGTTTGGTGATTAATTTTTCAATACAACACTCAAAGCACAATCCAAGAAGGGAAAAACTAGTAAACTTTAGTAAATTAAAACTTTCTTCTCTATGAAGGACACTGCTAAGCAAATAAAAAGGTAAGCCAAAGACTAAAAGAAAATATTTTCACAATACAAGTCTAATAAAAGACTTGTAGCTGGGCATGGTGGCCCATGACTATAATCCCAGGTACTCAGGAGACTGAGGCAGGAGAATTGCTTGAACCCTGGAGGTGGAGGCTGTAATGAGCTGAGATTGCGCTACTGCACTCCAGCCTGGGCAACAGAGCGAGACTTCATCTCAAAAAAAGGAATAAACACATACAATAAAATAAAACAAATGACTTGTTAGAATTCAATAACAACAAAATCAGCAATCAATTAAAAATGGGCAAAAAATATGAACAGACATATTATCAAAGGAAATGGCAACAAGCATATGAAAAATTTGCTCAACATCATTTATCATTAAGGAAACACAAATTAAAATAACAATGAGATACCACTTAAAATCTATTAGGAGGATAAAAAAATCCAGGAAACTGACAACACCTCATTCTGGCAAAGCTGCTGAGCAACTTATTTATTGCTAGTGAATATACAAAATGGTACAGCTATTTTGTAAGACTGGCAGCTCTTTAGAAAGCTAAACATGGCCATACTGTATGATCTAGCAATTGTGCTCCTAGATATTGACCCATCTTAGTTGAAAAAATTATGGCCACAAAACCACTTGCACATGAATGGTTACAGCAGCCTTATTCATAAACCACCAAAATTGGAAGTAATCAAGATATCATTCAACAAATGAATAGAAAAACAAACCTTGGTACAATCATACAATTGAATACTATTTAGTGATTAAAAAGAGTGAGATATATAGCCAGGTGAAGACACAGATGAATCTTGAGGGCATATGGCTAAGTGAAAGAAGCCAGTCTGAAAATGCTCCATATTTTATGATTCAAATTATATAACATTCTGAGAAAGACACAGCTAGAGGGATGGCAAACAGATCAATGGTTTCCAAAGGTTTTTGGGGAAGGGAAAGGTTAAATAAAAGCAAGAGATTGTTTTAGGACCAGGAAATTATTATGTGTGATGCTGCAATGGTAAATACATAACACTATGTATCTGTCAAACCCAAAACCTAAGATAAAGATTAAAAATTATTGCATGCAAAAATATTTAGGAGTATAAAGGATCCCAGAATGGAATGTAGAATGTGACCCCCCTCCAAAATCTATCTGTATTACCAATGTATGAGGCAATCTCACTGAAGAGCATGTGAGAAAAACCTGTTGACCTCAGTAACTTTGGAAGAATGGAGTCTATAGGACGAAAGGCAACATGGACTTTACATAAACATTATGCTGTGATGTAGGGATAATATTGCTTCCCAGGTGTATTAATGAACAAATCTGAAACAATCATACATGTATACTGGAATTGAACAAGGAACTTAAGTAATTTGAATGGTGAATAGTGGGAGCCAGGTTTCTTTCAGATGGATTTTGAGGTAATCGAGGAAAAGGGGCTAGAATGATCCATATGAATTAGAGTTGGAGACCTCAGTATGAACGCATGTTTGGCTTAATATAGATACAGATGGTTACATACAGGAATGATTATGCTATGTGTATATATATGGGTTAGTGTACATACATCTATGTCCTCATTCTGTCAGTCGAGGGAGCCTAAAAACAATGACACTAAAGTCACAATGAGCATATCCAGATCTTGGTTTTGAATACCATTCTTGAATAAAAGAAGCCAGGCCTCCATGGGAGGGAATGACTGATTCCAGCACAAGGCAGGAAATATTCAAGATGAGCCTGGAGCATCACATAGTAGCAGAAAGTAAAGAAATACTTAAAAAAAATCCCAAAAACGAACAAACAAAAAACCCATAATGATGCATGTAGCTCATAATTGCTAAAGCTGGAGCAATGTGAGCAACAAAATAAAAAGACAGTATTAGATTATAACCCAAACTACGAAATAAATACCCATGAGTAAATAGGGACATAAATAAATATTTAAATAAATAAATAAATGGAGATCATAGACAAATCTTCCAAGCAGAATAATTTCAAGTAATTTATGTAGGTACTCTGGCTTTAAGAAATTGGAGAATAATTCCCCACTTTTTGAGTGTGAGCTGTGCACAGCGATTTCCAAAGAACATAGTATAAGGCAGTGGGAAATAAGTTTACACTGATAAAACTCTGACAAACTCCACCACAGCTGTGTGACCAAAGTTAACAGAGACAAGACATGCTGATTGTATGTACCATTGTTATCATGGAATGGAAATAGCAAATTATCTCTGTGTTCTTCTTTCTCAAATTATATAACTCAAACCCAATCATGAGGAAAAAATTAGAAAAATTTCAATTGAGGGACATTTTACAAAATACCTAACCAATACTCCTCAAAACCATCAAAGTCGTTAAAAATAAGGAAAGCCTGAAAAAAGTAGTAGTCAAGAGGAACCTAAGTGGACATGACAACTAAATATTATTAATATATGGTTTCCTGGGTGAGATCCCAGAACAGAAGAAGGATATTAGGATATTAGGAAAAAACTAAGGAATACAAATAAAATATGGACTTCAATGAAAAATAATAATCAATATCAGTTCATTAATTGTGACAAATGCACCATAATAATGCATGATGTTACTAATAGTGGAAACTGGGAATGGGTATATGAAAACTATTTGTACTACTTTCTCCATTTTTCTGTATATTTAAAACTATTTTAAACTAAAAAAAAGCTTATTTAGAACACATTTGTGGAAGTAAATTTTTCCCCCACAGTAAAATGTTTTATTTGATCTGTAAATCTATCTTATATGTAATTTATAGCCTAAAATAGGAAGTCTACCAAGACAGGCTCTTATTAATTTAGTTGGTAATTGAATATGCCTAAGGGAAAAAGATCAATGGGAGAGAGAATGTCCTTATGACATTACAGTGAGAAATCCTGCAGAAAACCACAAAATTCTTGGAAAGTTTCCCTATGGAGAGAGTACAGAGAACCACCTGAACCCAAACAACTGAGAATGAGGCCTTGACTTTTACATTTTTGGCAAGTATAAAAGTCATACTTGCCTGGAGCATCTTGTAGTACCAGAAGGTCAGGAAGTGCTTAAAACTACTCATATGAATACTTTCTTATTTATTTTGTTGTTCAAATTGTACCAGCTTTGGCCAAAGAAAATTAATCACTGCTTTATCATGTGAAGTGACAGCATATAACATGCACTGTCTCCAGACTATTTGATCTCTATCTCTTGGATATAGTCATTTAATCCAAGGTTGCTATTCAACTTAACTGAACCCATAACCAATTTATATTTCTCTAGCTTTTCTTAGAGTATCTATAAAAGAGATGGCCTACACTCAAAAACTGCCCTACAAAGAGTTTATGACCAAAATTTCCCTGACCCGGAGTCAGAGAAATTTTGGTTTAAGAGAGTGTCAATCAGGAGAGTGAGAACATTACAGGCAGATGGAAGAGTATGTGCAGAGGCCCTGTGTGGAAAACTCCACTGGAGGATGTCACATCAGAGAAAACTGAGTAATCTGTTCAACAAAATTTACTGCATTTCTATTACAGATTGAGAATTCCTAATCTGAAAATTCTAAATTTTAAATGCTCCAAAATCTGAAGCTTTTTGAACGTCAACATGATGCCACAAATAGAAAATACCACACCTGACCACATGTGATGGATCACAGTCAAAATGCAGTCAAAAATTTGTTTCATGAACAAAATCATTATTAAAAATATTGCATTAAGTTACCTTAAATCTAGTGGACAAGGTGCATATGAAACATAGATGAATTCTTGTGTTTAGACTTGGGTCCGATCACATGATATCTCATTATACATATGCAAATATTCCAAAATCTGAAAATTTTCTGTGTCCAAGTATCTTGGATAAGGGATACCCAGCCTGTATACCAGGTTTTTCGATGCAAGGGAGATCTCTGTGGTTGGAGCATCGAAAGCAATGGAGAGAAGGAAAAATGCATTAGAATATGTAACTTGCCATTAGTAAACTTACTGTTTCCTAATGAAAACAGCTTCATTTTGTGAAGTTCATAAACTATACCATTATAATCAGTTCTGAAAGTGTTATTCAGATAAGAACGGTCTTCAGGATTTTTCACTTTGTTCTCTGCTCTTTCGAATATTAGAAAGACATTAGATTCTCTCTAGGCTTTCACCAGCTCATCTCTACTCACTAGGATTTCTGAAAGATGAATGCCCATCACATATTCTTCAGCAAATTCATTTGCAAGTTATTTTAACACTCCAGGGGTAATTCACCTAATCTAAGAAAATTGGCCTCATTTTGAGATGTTACTGTGTCTCTTCAAATATCTTATGATCTGGCTTTCAACTCCTATCTGGTCAGTCTATTCTATGCTGTAATCATTCATCTTGTAGGATAATGCAAAATAGTTCAGTTTCATTTTTTTCTCATAATCCATTAATATTCCCTCAAGCTGCTCCTTCTTTGGTAGTTTTTTTTTTCCTCCAAAAATGAGCAAAATTTGTTTTAGATGTCTTTAATATTTTTGTAAGTTTGAATGCACTATGAACCAGACTTCTTGAAAACATTCTTAGATGTCATTAATTTATAATTGCCACTGGCTTGTCTTTTTAAGTCAAGGGTATTACTTGATTTAAAAGCATCCTTTGTGGCTATATTAGCCTTTTTTTTCCCCCCATGTCCTGTATCATCAAAATGTCTTCCATAATGACAGAAGCAGAATTATATTTTGTGGAACATTCTGAAACACTTGCGATCTTCCTTCTTAGTTTCTAACGTCCTGAGTCCATTTTCACTTTGTTTTTAAATTAATAAAAATAATTTTCTTCAAAGACTTAATGACTGTCTAAATGTGTTCAGGATTTTCTTTTCTTGTGATTTTAAATTCTAAAAAAGTATTATTTCCTGTCCCCATGGTTCTTATCACTTTTACTATTCCAACCAATTTTTCCCTTTTGTTTGTTAGTAAGTTCAGAGTAGCAATTTCCCCAGTTGCTTCCACTACTCTCTAAGAGGTAAAATTGTCAGTAGAAACAATCTAGTTATGAAGTGTTTTGACAGTATAGGGCACTCCTACCAATTTAGTGGGCTGACAGCATTTTTTTTTTTTTCGTAAGAATATGGGAAGAAATATTATGGCAGCTAACTCACCTATAATACAGCACCATCACTCATATGATCTTCTATTTTAAAAAGTTATAGAACAAAGCTGAGTTGTTCTTACTATAGATTACAAGGTTCTACATGATCCAGACTCTGTGCTCCTCTCCAACTTCAAATTATACTAATCCCTTGCTCACACATCATAGTTTAGCCATGATCTGCTAATATAGGAAGCTTTTTTTTCTTCCTCAGGGTATTTGTTTATCTAGTTACCTATGCCTGGACACCATTATCCCACCACTCTGCACAAGGTATTCTTTTTAATGTTTAAGTTTTATATTGCAATTTACTTTTCTATAACAATTCGTGGTTTATTGTCTTCATACCATTTATGATAATCTGAAGTTATATAGTTTCTTATTGATTTGTTTTTTATATTACACCAGTGACTAAGTGCTAAGAGGTAAGAAACTTGTGTGTCTTTTCATTACTGTATGCTCATGATTTGAAGCAGTACTTTGTGCATAGTAAGCCCTTAATAAATGTTAAGTAGATAATAGAAAGTATCCTAAAATAAGTTCTTTGCAAAAATGAGTTAAATAAAATTGTTCAGTCACTGTTTCTGTTTGTTTTATGTAATTACTAAATTAAAACAGGCAAACTATACTTCTTTTGAGTAACCTTTAGCAAATGGTAATAGAGAAAAGCTTCTAGAAATAGCAGCCAAAAAAATGCAGATCATCTAGAATGTCTAGAAAAACGGACAAAATATAAACACAAAATTGCTTGAAAGCACATAGAGTCAACAGGTAGTGAGGAATTATGAAGTCAGATTCAGGGATAGATAAAAACTCAGAGAAGTGAGCCTGACACTAGGAGTAGTATTCCAACAACAGATACCTGTCAATTCTAGAAAAAAAAGGGTTAGAGGGAAATAACTGAGCAGAACCTAGATAGACTTGTAGGACTATGGGAAAATATTGGTATGCAGAATTTATCAAGAAGGGATAGCACTAGTAAATTTCCCACCTTTGGATTGGAATTTGAAAGCCTACATCATTGAAAAAAAGATTGAACAATAAGTAGAAAAACTCTTCAAAAAACCTTAGCCCAGATCAAGTCATCCTTATTTCTGTAAAAGGATCTAAGTGATCTATGATTACTAGCTCTCCTAGCTGCATAGATTTTAAAATATTTTATAGTACATAGTTATTAAATAGATCAATAAAGAATACCCTTAAATGTCAAATTTTAATTTGCACGATTAACTAAGTTAGTCAAGCACTTATTTGTCCTGGATAATTGCTAAATTAGAACAGCCAATTGCTAATTTTTTTGAGTAACCATTAATAAAGGATTATACAGCAGTAAAAGAAATGCTTGCAGAAGGTACATCCTTCCTAGAAGGAGTTAACGTCATTACATTTTCATAACATTTCATTTATAGTTTCAATAAAAAATGAAGTAATTCATGGAGGCAGTCCACATGATTAAAAACCAAGAGAAGAGAATATAGAAGTAACTGGTAAGAAATAGAGATAATGAAATAAATAGACACAGACTTTAAAATAACCATGGTGTAACTGTTTAATGAATTAAAAGAGAAAAAATTAAAAAATGTTACAGAAAAACTGAAACTATAAATAATAACAAATGAAAGAGTGATATCAGGAAAACAGTGAAATAGGATGCGCCTCACTCATATCCCACCACAGCAACAATATTTATCCATGGACAAAATTGCCTTTGTGGGAGCTTTGACATCCAGGTAGGAGGTTGTGAAATCCTGATGGAGCCCAAGACTGAGTAGTGCCATTTTGAAAAGACAGATATGCACCCATCTGTCAGGCTTACTGACCATGATTCTGACTATAAACCTAAAAACAGCTATGTACCCCTGTGAATTCAGCTACAACTTCATTTGGCCTTAATTCCAACACCAGAATCATCTGCTAAGAAACACAGGAAAAGCCAAAAGCACCTGGGACTTGGGTAGCAGGTTTGCCAACTTCAGTTCAGGCTATGGACCCTGAAGTGGTGCCTGATCCAACTCCAGCCCCTTCAAGCATGGTCCAGGAGCAGTCTTGCCTGTGGCATCATTTGGGAGACATGACTGTCTGTGACTTCAGAGGTAGAACTGCTGACACTCGTCTGACCACGGATTATAAAGCAGCTTTGTGTCTTGCCTCTGATCCCTCCTAGGTGCTATCTGGGAGCAGTCCTGTTCACCCAGGGACCCAGCCAGAGACATCTGGTAACAGTTCCACTATCTAGAGATCCAATGGCAGACCATGAAATAGACTCTTGTCCCAACATCAGCCCTACTGACTAAGGTCCTGGAGGAAATTTTATCCACCCAGGTATCAGACAGGATTCATGTATGTCTACCTGAACTACTAATAACAGGCCTGGTGATCATGGATTACACTGTGGATCCAGCAGCAGCCATATGACCTGGCTCTAACACCACTCAACTGTGATCCTGAAGGCAATCTCCTAAGTCCGAGGGACCTAACAATAGAAGATCTTTACCTGCCAAAACCAGTCTGTAAAAACTGAAGAGCTGTTTGTTTCTTCCTTCAAATACACAGACATCCATGTAAAGCTATGCAGATCACGAAGAATCAGGCAATATAACACCACTAAAGGAAATCAACACAGCCCCAGTAACTATCCCCCAAAGAAATGGAGATCTATGAATTACCTGCCAAAGAATTCAAAATAATCATCTTAAAGATGCTCAATGAGATGCAAGAAACACAGAAAATTAAACACAATTAGGAAAAAAAAAGAACAAAATAAGAAGTTTAATAAAGAAATAGAAACCATAAAAAGCTAGAATGCTAGAGATAAAAAATACAATAATAGAATTGAAAACATTCAATTAAGAACTTCAACAGCACACTCAATCATGCAGAAGGAAGATTCAGTTAACTAAAAGGTCACTTGAAGTTAACCAGTTAGAGAAAAAAAAGAGAAAAATAAATGAAAAAGAGTCAAGAAAGCATATAGGACATATGAAAAGTCTATAACAAACAAACATATACATTAAGTCCCTGAAGGAGGAGAGAGAGAAAATGTCAGAAAGCTTATTTAAAGAAATAATGACTGAGAACCTTCTACATTTTAAAAGGAATATGCACATCTGGATTTATGAATCTAAAACATACCTAAGGAAGATAAATCCAAAAAAGAATACTTTGTGGTAAATTATAATAAAATTGTCAAGAGTCAAATACCAAAATACTTTTGAAAGCAGCAAGAGAAAAGTGACTTATCACATACAATGGTACCTGAAAAAGTTATGAGTAGATTTTTTTCAGCATAAACCTTGCAGACCAAGAGGAAGTAGGATAATACACTCAAAGCGTTGAAAGAAAAAAAACCCCTGAGAGCCAGTAATACTATACCTGGCAAAACAATCCTGCAGAAATGGAGATATAAAGACATTCCCAGACAAACAAAAGCCAAGGGATTTCATCACGACTAAACATGCCTTATAAAAAAATGCTAGAGGGTGCTGTACAAGTTAAAACAAAAGAATATTAAGTGACAACATGAAAACCTGTTGTTTAACAACATGTAAAAGCGTAAGGCTTATAAATAAAGCTAAATACATATTCAAGTTCAGAATACTGTAATAGTGTAATGGTGATGCAGAAATCACATTTAACTCTAGTATAAGAGTAAAAATACAAAAGGATTAAAAATAACTATAGCTACATTAATTTATTAATAGATACGCAATATAAAAGGTATAAAGTATGACACAAATAGCATGAAATGTGTGTGAGGAGAGAAACAAAAGTATGAAGTTTTGTATGTGATTGAACTTACGTTGTTATCAGCTAAAATAGACTGCTATTACAGCAAATATTGTATATCGTCCTCCTGGTAATCACAAACAAAAACCCTCTGGTACTCAGAACAGAGAAATGAATCAAAGCATACCACTAAAAATATAAGGAAGTCACAAAGTAAGACCACACAAGAGAAATATTGGAACAAAGAAACCACAAAATGGTCAGAAAACAAAATGTCAGCAGTAAGTTCTTTAATTAATGACTTCAAATGTAAATAGGTAGATTATCCAATCAAAAGGCACAGGATAGCTGAATATATTTTTAAAAAGTTGAACAATGTGCTTCCTACAAGATATTCAATTTAGCTTTCAGGACATATATAGGCTGAAAGTTAAAAGACAGAAAAAACACTTTCTGAAAGAGGTAACTAAAAAAGAGCAAGGTGGCTATACTTATATTAGAAAAAATAGGAATTCAGTCAAAATCTGCCACAAAAGACAAAAATGTTATTATATAATGATAAAGTGGTGATTCAGGAAGAGCATAAACATATATATATATATATATATATATATATATATATATATGCACCCAGCATTGTAGCACCTAAATATGTAAAGTAAATATTAACAGGCTTAAAGGGAAAAATAGGCAGCAATGTAAAAATAGTGGAGTACTTCAACACCCCACTTTCAACATCCAAACAGAAAATCAATAAAGAAACAGTGGTTTTGATTTGCATTTCTCTGATGGCCAGTGATGATGAGCATTTTTTCATGTGTCTGTTGGCTGTATGAATGTCTTCTTTTGAGAAATGTCTGTTCATATCCTTTGCCCACTTTTTGATGGGGTTGTTTGTTTTTTTCTTGTAAATTTGTTTGAGTTCTTTGTAGGTTCTGGATATTAGCCCTTTGTCAGATGAGTAGATTGCAAAAATTTTCTCCCATTCTGTAGGTTGCCTGTTCACTCTGATGGTAGTTTCTTTTGCTGTGCAGAAGCTCTTTAGTTTAATTAGATCCCATTTGTCAATTTTGGCTTTTGCTGCTGTTGCTTTGACATGAAGTCTTTGCCCATGCCTATGTCCTGAATGGTACTACCTAGGTTTTCCTCTAGGGTTTTTTTGGTATTAGGTCTATCGTTTAAGTCTCTAATCCATCTTGAATTAATTTTCGTATACGGAGTAAGGAAAGGATCCAGTTTCAGCTTTCTACTTATGGCTAGCCAATTTTCCCAGCACCATTTATTAAATAGGGAATCCTTTCCCCATTTCTTGTTTCTCTCAGGTTTGTCAAAGATCAGATGGCTGTAGATGTGTGGTATTATTTCTGAGGGCTCTGTTCTGTTCCATTGGTCTATATCTCTGTTTTGGTACCAGTACCATGCTGTTTTGGTTACTGTAGCCTTGTAGTAGAGTTTGAAGTCAGGTAGCGTGATGCCTCCAGCTTTGTTCTTTTGACTTAGGATTGTCTTGGAGATGCGGGCTCTTTTTTGGTTCCATATGAACTTTAAAGCAGTTTTTTCCAATTCTGTGAAGAAACTCATTGGTAGCTTGATGGGGATGGCATGGAATCTATAAATTACCTTGGGCAGTATGGCCATTTTCACGATATTGATTCTTCCTATCCATGAGCATGGTATGTTCTTCCATTTGTTTGTGTCCTCTTTGATTTCACTGAGCAGTGGTTTGTAGTTCTCCTTGAAGAGGTCCTTTACATCCCTTGTAAGTTGGATTCCTAGGTATTTTATTCTCTTTGAAGCAATTGTGAATGGAAGTTCATTCCTGATTTGGCTCTCTGTTTGTCTGTTACTGGTGTATAAGAATGCTTGTGATTTTTGCACATTAATTTTGTATCCTGAGACTTTGCTGAAGTTGCTTATCAGCTTAAGGAGATTTTGGGCTGAGACAATGGGGTTTTCTAAATATACAATCATGTCATCTGCAAACAGGGACAATTTGACAGATACCATCTCACATCAGTTAGAATGGCGATCATTAAAAAGTCAGGAAACAACAGGTGCTGGAGAGGATGTGGAGAAATAGGAACGCTTTTACACTGTTGGTGGGATTGTAAACTAGTTCAACCATTATGGAAAACAGTATGGCGATTCCTCAAGGATCTAGAACTAGATGTACCATATGACCCAGCCATCCCATTGCTGGGTATATACCCAAAGGATTATAAATTATGCTGCTATAAAGACACATGCACACGTATGTTTATTGCAGCACTATTCACAATAGCAAAGACTTGGAATCAACCCAAATGTCCATCAGTGACAGATTGGATTAAGAAAATGTGGCACATACACACCATGGAATACTATGCAGCCATAAAAAAGGATGGGTTTGTGTCCTTTGTAGGGACATGGATGCAGCTGGAAACCATCATTCTTAGCAAACTATCACAAGAACAGAAAACCAAACACCGCATGTTCTCACTCATAGGTGGGAACTGAACAATGAGATCACTTGGACTCAGGAAGGGGAACATCACACACCGGGGCCTATCATGGGGAGGGGGGAGAGGGGAGGGATTGCATTGGGAGTTATACCTGATGTAAATGACGAGTTGATGGGTGCAGCACACCAACATGGCACAAGTATACATATGTAACAAACCTGTACGTTATGCACATGTACCCTACAACTTAAAGTATAATAATAATAAATAAATTAAAAAATAAATAAATAAATAAATACTTAGTAGGAAAAAAAAAAAAAAAAAGAAACAGTGGACTTGAATAGCAATATTGATCAAAATGTGCTGGCAGACATATACAGAACATTCCATCCAAAAGTAGCAGAATACAGGTTCTTCTCAGGCGCATGCAGAATATTGTCAAGGATAGATCCTATGTTAATGCTATAAAAAAGTCTTAAATTTAAGAAGACTGAAATCATGTTAAGCATCTCCTCTGACCACGAGGGTGTGAAACTAAAATTAATAATAGGAGAAAAACTGGAGAATCCACAAACATGTGGAAATTAAACAACACACTCTTGAACAACAAATAAAAGAAAAAACCACATGGGAAATTAAAAAAAATTTTGATATAAAAGAATGCAAAAGCATAACATACCAGAACTTATAAGATGCAGCAAAAGCAATTCTAAGAGGGAAGTTTATAGCAATAAACGCCTACACTAAGAAAAAAGGAAGACTTCAAACAACCCAAATTTACACCTCAAGGAACTTTAAAAAGAAGAACAAATCGAGCCCAAAGTTAGCAGAATTAAGGAAATAATAATGATTAGAACCAAAAGAGATGAAATAGAGACTAGAAAGACAATTGAAAAGATGAACAAAACTAAGGCTCAGATTTTTGAAAAGAAATAAAATGGATAAAACTTTATCTAGACACACCATATTAAAAGCATGAAAAAATGTTTATTAAAATGGGTACAGAAAAAGAATTTGACAAAATTCAACCTTCTTTCATGATAAAAATTTCCAACTAATTAGGCATAGGAGGTATGTACCTCAACTTCATGAATGTCATATATGATAAGCCCACAGCTAACATCACACTCAATGATGAAAAGCTTTTTCCAAGATCAGGAACAAGAGAAGGGTGACCAGTTTGCAGATGAAATAATCTTATATAGATAACACTAAAGCTGAGCCAAAAAGCTATTAGAACTTATGAATGAATTTACTAAGGTTATAGGATACACAACATACAATCAGCATACAAAAATCAGTTGCAATCTGAAAAACAAATCAGCCACCTGATTTTTGACAAAGGCACCAAGTACACACAATGGGGAAACAACAATCTTTTAGAAAAGGCTTTTCAACCCAGAGAAGAATGAATAATAAATAAAAAAGACTCACCTAGGCCCAACAAAGTAAAACTGCTAAAATACATCAATAGAAAAATTTTAAGCAGCAGGAAAATAGAACTAGAATGACACCAAGTTTCTCAGTAGAAATTAGAAGTGAGATGATATTTTCAAAGTAATGAAAGGATATGTGTCAACTAGAATTCTACGTTCAGTAAAATAATCTTCTAAAATGATAATTAAACCAAAACGTTTGGCCGGTCACGGTGGCTTATGCCTGTAATCCCAGCACTTTGGGAGCCCGAGGCGGGCGGATCACGAGGTCAGCAGATCGAGACCATCCTGGCTAACATGGTGAAACCCAGTCTCTACGAAAAATGCAAAAAAAAAAAAAAAAAAATTAACCAAGCATGGTGGTGGGCACCTGTAGTCCCAGCTACTCAGGAGGCTGAGGCAGGAGAATGGCGTGAACCCGGGGAGGCGGAGCTTGCTGTGAGATTGCGCCACTGCACTCCACTGCACTGGGCGACAGAGGGAGACTCTGTCTCAAAAAAAAAAAAAAAAAAAAAAAAAAAAAAAAAAAAAAAGAAAGAAAAGAAAAGAAAAAAGTACAGAAAAATCAAAATTATGAAATTTGTCTTCAGAAGCTTGTTCTGAAGAAAATAGTAAAGATCATTCCTTAAGAAGGAAAAGGTCCTAAAAGGGCAGCTTTAAGTTTCAGGAATAAATTAAAAGTAATGGACAGGAGAAATATGTAGACAAATATAAATGAGTGGTGAATGGACAGAATAATAATAATCTTTTGTAGAGTTTATATATTTATTATACATATATACTGTATATCTATATATGTAATACTTGACTACATTATTTACATTTGGATGAAGAGATTTAAAATACTCCAAAATGCTTGCATGTTCTAAGAGGTTAAATGTGTTAAATTTTTGCAAGCATAGTAAATAAAAAAGTAAATGAAATGTATAAAAATTGGCTGTTACAAACTTAAAAAATTTTTTTTCTTAAGAAAATGATGAAAGGTATTTTTAATCCCTAACAATTAAAATACTCTTAACAAATAAAATTGGTGTATGTAGTTTTTGAACCATGAATTACTTTTGACACTTCAAAGTTATATATGTTACTGGAAAAGCAAATATATGTATAACAATTAATTTTCTTTATTTCCTTCTTTTTTCCCTCCCTCCCTTCCCCCTCCCTCCCTCCCCTCCCTTCTCCCTTCCTTCTTGCCTGCGTTTCTTCCTTCCTTCCTTCCTTCCTTCCTTCCTTCCTTCCTTCCTTCCTTCCTTCCTTCCTTCCTTCCTTCCTTTCCTTCTTTCTTTTGAGAAGAGATTTATATAAAATTATCTTGTAAAACTCTTACAGTTCTGATAAAGCTAGTTTGTTTATTGATGTTTTTCTAAATGATACCTTGCCAAATGTGTGTGAATCAAGGAACAGCTATTCAAGAACAGACTGAATAACTTGTGTATTTGTTGAAGTTATTCCTTTCCGTTAAATTTATTAAACATGAAGGGCTTTATTTTAGCGTGTTAATTTATCTAAAGGCTTCAATTTATCCTCTCTGAAGAACAATACTTGTAGGATGACAAAGTACTTTTTTTTTTTCTGATGGTTTCCTCCTTTAGGGAACCAATAATGACAAGTGATTTCAACACCTATGAAGGAGATCAAACACATTTTACATTTGAATAGGACACACTTCTCAGCATTCTCTTATGCATGTGATTTCATTTCATTTATTTTAAAAGAAATTCTGGAAAGTAGGCAAAGTTAGTCTTCTTAAAATTATTTTTAAAAGTTGAACATACTAAGGATCACCAAAGCTAAATGACATGGCCAGTGAATAAAGACATTTTTTTTTGCCACGATTAAACACTAGTAAGACCAGGACTAGAATTCAATTGTTCAAACTTCTCGTTCAATAAAGCCATCTAATTTTTTAGGCAACTGTTGTACGCAGCTGGAAAAAACAGACTTACTAGGGTGTTGTATCATCTTTCTACTCACCAAGAAGTGAAAAAGATGGGATTAAAACAAGTATAAATTGGTCAATAACACGTTTTAATCACTAGGTTAATTTTTCTCTAATACTTTAAAAATTGTTTTTCTTTTCCACCTGCTGTTTGTTTCTTTTTACCACTAGCTTCTTTTGGATTAATTGAGTATTTCTGTTTTATTTTTCCCATTTTCTTTCTATTAAATTTTAGTTAAAAATCGCATTACTGTACTATTATTTATTGTTTACCTTGGACATTACAATATTATATGCATGTTTAACTTATTTAAGCAGTATAATATAATTAGCACATTTTGCCACATGTCAGACAACCAAAAGACATTAGAACATAAAAAATTCTATATATCCCCAGGCTGTGTGGTATTTTTATTATGTTTTAAATTCTGAATACATTTTAGGCAGTACCTATTATTATTATTGTAAAATCAACATCCATTTGGATTTAGCACTTACTGATCATTCCCATTGCTCTTCATTAATTTTCCTTTGTTCCTTGCTTTCATCTGTGATTTATTTATGACTGAAGAACTTCCTTTATTATTATTTATTAGGTGAATCTGTTGTTGAAAAATTTTCTCAAGCATGTGTGTGAAAATATTTGGTTTCTTCTTCATTTTTGAAGACTATTTCTGTTGTGTATAGAATTCTAGGTTGATAGTTATTTTCTTTCAATACGTGGAAGGCAGTATTTTATTCTTCTAGCATCCCCTGTTGGTTTATAATTCAGCTATTTGTCTTACTATGACTCATTCGAAGGGAATGTGTCTTTTTGGCCAAGTTTAGATATTTTCTTTGCCTCTGCTCTTTAGAAGTTTTACTCTGGTGTGCCTGTTATTTTACTAAACTGGCTTGGAATATAGGAGTATTTCTTGAACCTGTGACTTAGTGACTTTTTAGTTTTGGAATACTGTCAACCATTAGTCAATTATTATTTATGTCCAAGTATTTGTCTCCTTTTCCTCAGGGCTTTTACACTCATATTAGACCTTTTACAGTGTCCTAAGTATCTCCTGCATTGTTTTCTTCATATTTCATTCCTTTTCCTTATACGTGTTTCTGTCCTGATATTTCTACTTATTGACTGATCTTCTGCTTCACTAATCATTTCATCATTTGTGTCTAATATCCTGTTAAACTCATGTAATAGTTTCTTAATTTCAGCAACTTTTTTTTACTTCTAGAATATCCCATGTTGCAATAACTAACAAAATAATCAATTAGGACAAAGATTATCAATGAATGCTAAAACAAATACTGGAAAAATCATGTTCATGTGATTTTTTAAAGAGCTGTTTCATAGATTACTTACTAATTACAATGGTCAAAATGTACCCATACATGAAAAGATTTGACAGTCACTCGATTACCAAGTGACCAACTTAAAAGCATCAATAGTAATATATCTGGATATCATAAGTCCTCAAATGTGATGCAATAAAAAAGTACATTATCATCTATGTAGTATTCTTTCCAAAAATGTTTAATTGAATCTAAAAATCAAGGAACAATCAGGCAAATTCAGAATGTGGGACACCCTGCAAGACAAAGAGCCTCACTTCTTCAAAAGCATCATAAGAAACAAATGGTAAAAAGTTCCAAATGAGAAGATATTAAAGAGACATAATGAACACATGCAAATGTGTGAGCATTGATTAGTTCCCGGATTGGGGAAAATAACAGCTCTAAAAGACATGTTGGGGAAAATTTCAAAATTCAATATGAAATATTTATTAGATATTATTGAGTTATTGTCAATTTTCTTAGGTGTTATGGATATTTGGAAGAATGTCTTAATTCATAGGAAATATGTACTGAAATATTCAGAGGTGAAGTGTCAAGTTATTTATAACTTATTTTCAATTGACTAGGCAAAATATAAACACATGTTTGTGTATATATATATAAACATGTATATACAAGTGTAATTATGCATATTTAAATATACATGTATATTAAACTCATCAATAATAAAATAAATACGATGTGATAAAACAACAATATAACCTTCTTCTATCTATATAGAGTATAAATTATGCTTCTCACACATTTCTTACACATCTTACACTAAGTTAGAAATGTGAAATATATTCTAGATAACTTTTCTTAAAAAACTGAAAAATAAATATTTGAAATATAAAGGGATAATGCCACATATCTTAAAATCCAGGACATTTCTCAGCTATTCCATATATTAGAAATGAAATCCCAATTGTATTACATGTTTATATAGGACTGTTACCTTTATCTTGAAGTAAAATGTCCAATCTTGTGGAGTCTCATATCTCTTTCAGAGCAGGGTAGCATATGTGTAGTGGATATGTTATGATATCATTCAGCAAATTGTATTTCCAGTTGCCCTTTATGGCCAGAGTTCTTTCATTCAGTTTTCATTGAAAAAATTTTTGTTCCAATAAAGTAATTTTATCTCCACTGGAAGAGATTCAAGTTTTTTATTTTGCTAGTCTGAGAATAGGGTTTCCAGGTACACTTTCGTAATGGGTTTTGCAAGTTACCTGCCTCACCTATGCTTTTATAGTTAAGTAATGGCACAAAGATATTTCTGTATTGCCTTTTTCACTGTGTAATCGATTCTAGTATCATTCCCACGAGTTAGATTCTATGGAAACATCTTCCATACTAAAAAAAAAAAAAAAAAAAAAAAAAAAAAAAAAAAAAAAAAAGCATGTGAAATTAACTTGCTGCTTCTAACTCTTGGTGAAAGTGGTGAAATTTGATGTTTAATGATATTCCCTTGCAATTTACAGTGCACATTTTTAAGACTGAGACAAGGCTACAATTAAATTTGTAGTCTCTTCTATTGCCCAGAGGAAGAGTTCATCCAAGCCAATCTAAGAATTGCTATCTAATAATATTCTTAGCATCTGCTATGACAACACAACACATTTCACCTTCTTGTAACCATTTAGCTCAGAACTTTCTAAGTCTAACATAAATTCCTAAACTGGTATTTCATTTGGTGTTCTAATGCTCAGTGAGAAATAGAGTTTACACGATATTTTTGAATGAATAAAAAGCATACGTATTTGTTTTATGGTGGACATTTTCTCCATCTGCTATATACTACTGCCGTTGCTCTGGGTATGGGAGTAAAACATAACGAGAAGGCTGGGTGCGGTGGCTTGCGCCTCTAATCCCAGCACTTAGGGAGGCCAAGGCGAGTGGATCACCTGAGGTCAGGAGTTTGAGACCAGCCTGGCCAACAATGTGAAACCCCGTTTCTACTAAAACTATAAAAATTAGCCGGGGGTGGTGGTGCATGCCTGTAGTCCCAGTTACTCAAGAGGCTGAGGCAGGAAAATCACTTGAACCCGGGAGGCATAAGTTGCAGTTAGCAGAGATCACACCACTGCAGTCCAGCCTGGGCAGCAGAGTGAGATTCTGTCTCAAAAACAAACAAACAAACAAACAAAAAAAATGATAATGAGAAGACAGTTTATGTGTGATTGATACATTTGGTGGGAAGAGGGTTGAGGAGTTTTTGGGTTGGTGACTCTACCTTCTAGTCCCAACTGTTTTTAGCCTGGATCCTAATTTATTTATTTCTTCACTTTGTAACTACACAGTCTTCCAGCCTCTAGGTAATGGAGAAGAAGAAAAGAGGCATATGATTAAATTGTGAATACCTTTGCATTATCATAAGACCACAAAGATTAAAGGAGGAAAAGAATATATCAGGAAAACAACAAAGTCATAAATATTTGTAGTTTCTTGCCATCTGCAAAATAGGCTCTCTTTTTCCTATTGACCTCTTACTAAATGCGTTTTATTACCAGAAGTGACATTTCTCTCAGTTTGCAGGTGGCTGATTCAGAAGGTGGCTCTGTCAGGACAGCCACTACGTGACATTAAGTCTCAGTTGAGACTTACATGATGTAAAGGGCAATCCAGGAAAAGATCCATGAGAAAAGAAATCCAGGCAGAGGAAACAGCTAATGAAATGGTCCCAAAGCAAGAACCTTAAGGAATAGAACCTTAAGGAATGTAAAGTAAACTACTAGTACTAAAAGTTAAGCTTATGTTTGAAATATCATAGGAATCCTTATATTTTCCACCATGCTTTACCAGATCTATTGTTTTTGAAGTCCTGGGATTCCATGTAAAGCATCTGATTGCCTGGGCTGCCATACTGGAGAAACAATGTGGAGACATTCCACAGAAAAACCTTAAGATCATGTATCAGACAGATTCTCAGCTAGGCCCAGCTGATCCAGCCCACAGCCGTCATCCTATCTATATTAGTCCCTTCTAGTGCTGCTGTAAAGATGGGTAATTTATAAAGGAAAAAGGTTTAATCGACTCAAAGTTCTGCATGGCTGGGGAGGCCTCAGGAAATCTACAATCATGGCAGAAGGGGAAGCAAACATGTCCTTCTGCACATGGCAGCAGGAGCGAGAAGTGCCAAGCAGAGGGGGGAAATGCTGCTTAGAAAACCATCAGATTTCATGAGAACTCACTCACTATCACAAGAACAGCATGGGGGAACTGCCCTCATGATCTAATCACCTCCCACGAGATCCCTCCCCCAACATGTGGGGATTACAATTCAGATTACAATTGAAGATGAGATTTGGGGTGAGGACACAGCCAAACCATGTCACCATCTGAGGTCACAGATATCATGGGTCATCTTCACCATACTCTGCTTAAGTTCCTGACTATAGAACCATTAGAGACTATAACAATATGGTTTTTGTTTCAAACTTCAAAACTTTATAGTAACTTGTTATGCAGCTATAATCAGAAGAGAATTTTTGGATATATGAAAGTGTGATGTTGCTGTAATAAAAGCTGAAAGCATTTACCATTGACTTTGGGACTTCGTGCTAGACCAAAGCTGAAAGGACATCAAGGAGCCTCTTAGTTGAATTTGGAAAGATCTTAGGCTTGAAGAAGAGTGAGAAAAATGCTATTAGGTATTGGAAAAAAAAAAAAAAGGAACCTTTGTTATGCAGTGGCAAAAAGTTTGACAATACTGCTGCCTACAGTAATGTGGAAAATAGAAAGAGAACCTAATAAACTCATGGATCTGCCAGTGGAGATTTTCAGGCAGAATGTGGAACATGACAACTGGTTTCTCTTTGCTGCTTGTGATAAAATATAAGAAGAGATGCACCAAAGAAGAAATTGCTAGGTTTTTGAGCAGAATTTAGAGAAATTATATGAGCCAGAACCTGCTGAATTTAAAAATAAAACTATTTCTTTTTTCAATCTTTCCTAGTAAGAATATCAAAAAGGGCTGTAAGATTATTTGCTAAAATCCCAGAAAGGTAGAAGTTAGTGTTTTACAGACATTTTCATTAGACAAAAGCCATCTAAAAAAATTAAAGAAGGATCCTTCCCTTGGTGCTGGGCTACCATGGGGTCCTGCCCCTCAGGCTACTCCCCTATGCCTGGTCCTGGAGAGGAGGTTGCCTGGTGATGGATATCTGCCTGTCATTCCTGATTCAACACTGTCCCCAGGTGTATCATTCCTGCCCTCTCTTCAGTTGCAGTTGAAGGCTTTAACTGCACACCTTGGGATCACAGTTACATCATTGTGTATTAAATAATTGGATTCAATTAAACAAAAGAATTAAAGGATGACCCTGAAGACCTCAAGTTAAAACAATATAACTCCTAAGATTTATTAAGTTTTTTTTTTTTTTAATCACAGTATTCTCATGAATGGACACTAAGTTTAGACAGAGTTTAGAAAAACATTTATGAATGTGTCTTTTGTTTAGTGGAGTGGATTACAATTTGGTACACAAAGATTTAAGGGAATTATTCAGCTTAGATTAAAAGGAGCAGGCAAAGTACAAAATGAGGAGGTTTTTGGACTCCAATCCACTTCAGGTATGAAGGAGGCTGAGAAAATTTCTTATATTTAGGAAGTTTTTTTTCTCTTTTTAAAAAATAGTGATGGCTAATATTAGAGCAGACTATTAACTGAAAAATGTTATCAAATTAATAAAAAAATAGGACATTTTTCTCATAAACTTAAATATTTATTATTTCTTTTGTTGATTCACAAATCTCTAAATATTTGTTAAAAACATTTTAACTTTGTAAGTTTATTATATATCGTGGACTTTATAATTATCTAAAAAAATACTTAATTTGGAATACTGAAGAGAATGAAGCAGAGCTGAAAGTGGAAACATTACATCGTGAATGAATTGAAGGAAGAATCAATATCGTGAAAATGGTCATACTGCCCAAGGTAAATTTATAGATTAAATGCCATCCCCATCAAGCTACCAATGAATTTCTTCACACAATTAGAAAAAACTAAAGTTCATATGGAACCAAAAAAGAGCCCACATTGCCAAGACAATCCTAAGCCAAAAGAACAAAGCTGGAGGCATCACACTACCTGACTTCAAACTATACTACAAGGCTAAAGTAACCAAAACAGCATGGTACTGGTACCAAAACAGATATATAGACCTATGGAACAGAACAGAGGCCTCAGAAATAACACTACACATCTACAACCATCTGATCTTTGACAACCCTGATAAAAATAAGAAATGGGGAAAGGATTCCCTGTTTAATAAATGGTGCTGGCAAAACTGGCTAGCCATAATTAGAAAACTGAAACTGGATCCCTTCCTTACATCTTATACAAAAATTAATTCAAGATGGATTAGAGACTTAAATGTTAGACCTAAAACCATAAAAACCCTAGAAGAAAACCTAGGCAATACCATCCAGGACATAGGCATGGGCAAAGACTTCATAACTAAAACACCAAAAGCAATTACAACAGTAGCCAAAATAGACAAATGGGATCTAATTTTTGCAATCTACCTATCTGACAAAGGGCTAATATTCAGAATCTGTGAAGAACTTAAACAAATTTACAAAAACAAAAGCAAAATCAAACAAACAAAAAACAACCCTATCAGCAAAGAATATGAAGAGACACTTCTCAAAAGAAGACATTGATGCAGCCAACAGACACATGAAAAAATGCTCATCATCACTGGTCATCGGAGAAATGCAAATCAAAACCACAATGAGATACCATTTCACACCAGTTAGAATGGCAATCATTAAAAAGCCAGGAAACAACAGGTGCTGGAGAGGATGTGGAGAAATAGGAACACTTTTACACTGTTGGTGGGATTGTAAACTAGTTCAACCATTATGGAAAACAGTATGGTGATTCCTCAAGGATCTAGAACTAAAAGTACCATATGACCCAGCCATCCCATTACTGGGTATTTACCCAAAGGATTATAAGTCATGCTACTATAAAGACACATGCACATGTATGGTTATTGCAGCACTATTCACAATAGCAAAGACTTGGAACCAACCCAAATGTCCCCCAATGATAGACTGGATTAAGAAAATGTGGCACATATACACCATGGAATACCATGCAGCCATAAAAAAGGATTAGTTCAAGTCCTTTGCAGGGACATGGATGCAGCTGGAAACCATCATTCTCAGCAAACTATCACAAGGACAGAAAATCAAACACCACATGTTGTCACTCATAGGTAGGAATTGAATAATGAGAACACTTGGACACAGGGCAGGGAACATCACACCCTGAGGCCTGTCATAGGGTGGGGGGCAGGGGGAGGGATAGCATTAGGAGAAATACCTAATGTAAATGGTGAGTTAATGGGTGCAGCAAACCAACATGGCACATGTATACCTGTGTAACAAACCTGCACATTGTGCACATGTACCCTATAACTTAAAGTATAATAAAAAAAAGAAACATCAGAAGTGTAGTAGAATAAGAATCCAATATCTAAAATTCTTAGTTATAGGGACTCAAACTCATACAGAGCAATTTCCTCTACATTGCCTACAACAGTCAACAAAACAACACAAATATTCAAGAAGACAAACTTTGTAGGCCAAACATTTGGATTCCAGCCTTATTTTCTCTAATTACTAGACAACTCAAGTAATCTTTCTATATCTACATTTCAGTAACTTTTTATACTTACATGTTCTTACCTATATAATGGGAATAATCATAGTTCATATACTATAGCATTATGAGAATTAAATGGAAGAATAGATGTAAATCATTTAGCGCAGAACCTGGAAGATGGCAGGTATACAATAATGATAACTATGATCTTTACTTGCAAAATAATCAGCATTGCAGTTATTTCATCATCATCGTTATCATCTTCCTTATCAAAATCACTGATCATTGCAAACCAGGCACTAAACTGGACATTGGGTATATAATTGTGACTAAGACACGCTTGATTCTGGCACTGACAATCTAGCATGTGAGACAAACAGTTACATAAATAATTGCAATTCTGGCTTCTAGTTGTCTTGATAGGGGAAATAAAGGGTGCTAGAGCACATGCACAATATCTAGTCCACAAAGTACAACGTATTTTAGAACATCAAGGAAGCCTTGGAGGTAAAGCTATTTAAACTGAGATTTGAAGGACGAGTAGAAGGCAAAATCACTTCCTCAAGCCTTTTTATAAGGGCCCTAATTCCATGCATGAAGGCTCCACACTTATGACTTAATCACCTCTTTAATGTACCACCTCTTAACTCTATCATACTGGTGATTACCTTATATGAAATTTGAGGACACATTCAGACCATAGCATCAACTAAAAACACTCTTTAATTTATTTAACTCAATGTCCAAATGTAATTATGGCAATAAAAAGATTTAGATCATTTAGAGAATACTGGACTTTTTAAAGTTATATATCTAAATATAGTATTGAAATTGATTTTTTTCCAGCAGAAATTTGAAGTGTATTTTATATCTCTTGGAAACAATTCACTGTGTATTTTGGTGCATGGCTTAACATTTTCTTTGAGGGGTTGTTTTGTCATTCTAATCCATATTGGGGTTTTATACTCTTTCATGTCTGTTCCTCAAGTTGCATGGTATTTTATACTATCTCATTGTTTGATTTATTTACAAAGTAAATACAAATAAAATTGAAAAGCAAGTTTCCATGGCATGGCTAAAGGAAAAGAATTTCAATGTTTGCCTCAGTCTGGTTCCTCTTTAGAACTGCTTCTTTGCCCTGATGTTATTTTTACCTCCCTCAGTTCTGTTTGAAAACTGCATGTAGTAGCTTTTCAGAAGCCTGCTTTTCTACTTGTCTAGATTATCTTTCTAAATAATGAAACTAAACTGGTGTGCTTAGACCTGCTTCCGTCTTATTGCAAGTCTCTTTCAGCATCCTCATTCCTTGAGCTTTTACTTTTATTTCCCAAGGAAATCAACCTGATTATTCTCAACATTTTTTCAGAAAAATATTTGTGACCTATGTTTTCCATTCTTCTCCTTTTGTACTAAACAAATTCAAACTCATTTTTTTTCCTTAAAAAATTCATTTTACTTGCCTATTTTGATTACTGGTTTTATCATATGCTATTTATTAAACAGAGGAAAGAGAGCTCTGAGATATTCTGGTGGTGGGTTTTCAATTCCCCAAACAATTGGGATACATTAAATTTGGTATTTATTTTTTGTCATGTCTATTATCTTCTATTTTCTATGCAAATCATGGTTCTGCATATATTCAAATCACAGCTCTGCTATTTACTCTTTGACCAGGATACAGGCATTAGAATTAAACACCTGTGGGTTTGAATACTACCAGCTGTCTCTTATTAGCTATGTGAACTTGGGCAAGTTATTCTACAATTTCAGCGTCAGCCTCCTCTTTGGAAAACACCAGTAAAAATGATAGGTTGATGATTAAATGGGTTAAATTCGAAGCTCTTGGCATTTTATTTTGCACTTAAGTACTTAAGTTTTAACTGCTGCAATTACAATAACACTGTTCTCTTCATTTAATCTGACAATCCTTTACCAAATATAAAAAATATCGTATTTCAGTATTTTCTTGGTAGACCTATCATAATAAATAATGAAATAATACGTATAAGTATAGTGCCTGGAATTACAGTTTTTCCTTAATAAATGTTAGTTATCTTTTTACCCCACTCTTCCCTAACATTTTCTGCAGATGGTATGTTCAGGTAATGTCTTGTCATAGTTTATAAATATTTGCTTTAATGCAACTTCCTATAGACAATGTTTCTTAAAATGTATGATGCTTTTTGAAAACACAGACTTATAATTTTTTGCACCAAACCAACTGAATCAGAATCTCAGTGTGAAGATTTTTGCATTTTAAAAACCTTCTCAGGGGGTGTGATATATTTTCAAGCATAGAACTTTCCCATGGCTGAGAGGTCATAAGAAAATATAGATTGAGCAGATCTACAGAGTTTACAATGTGATAGAGTAAGCCATACACTTACTCTATAAATAATGAAATAATTATTGGTAGAAGGAGGTAAAGTACTAAAAGTATAGGTTATAAAATTATTCAAATATTCTAGTGTCTTAGTTATCATCCACGATCTGTAGAGGAACAAGAACAATAAGAAAGCAGAGTACACTTTATTGATATCTGCCAATAATTTAACGCTTAGTGTTATGACAATCCCCCCGGGAAAATCTGCTCATATTGCCCCCTTTGTAAATTACAATGACCTCAGATAGTGTGATGTGAATAATGAGCTGCTCTATTTTCTAAAGTCTGTCTGTCTGTCTCTCTCTCTCTGCATCCATCCACCTACTATCTATCTATGTATCTATCTATATATCTATCTATGTATCTATGTATGTATGTATCTATTTATCTATCTATCTATCTATCTATCTATCTATCTATCTATCTATCTATCAATCATATCTATCATCTTTTATCTATTTAAACGAATGACTGATGAAGAAGGCTATGACCAAGAATTGCTTTTCAAAACAAGGCTATTTTTTACTCTTATTTTTAATGCTTACCAATCAATGTCATCTTATATTTATGGAAATTTGTTTTTCGCTTTCTTTAAAATGTCTTTTTTCAGCACTCTTACATGTCAATTCTACGAGTATACAGCAAGCTTAAATTGACTAAACACCTATGTTATTATGCTAGATATTTATGCAGGGCCTCTGCAAATACGTATTTCTTACAAACCCAATGGTCAAGTTGTAAAATTAGTAATCCATGAATTCATCATATGTAGGTCTATTTTATTATAATCATCACAAAAATAGTGGATCCTCGAACAACATGGGTTTGAACTGTGCAGGCCCATTCATACGTGGATTTTCTGTCACCTTTGCCATCCCTGAGACAGTGAGACCAACTTTTTCTCTTGCCCCTTCTCCCCAGCCCACTTAATATTAAGATGGTTAAGATGAATACCTTTATGATTATTCGCTTACACTTAATAAACAGTAAATATATTTTTTATTCCCTATGATTTTATTGATAATATTTTTTCTCTAAGTTACTTTATTGCAAGAATATAATATATAATGCAGATAACATTCAAAATATGTGTTAATTGACTGCCTTATTGGTAAGCCTTCTGGTCAACAGTAGGCTAGGAAAATTGTTAGAGAGTCAAAAGTTATACATAGATTTTCCACCGTGTGGGGATCAGTGCCCCTAATCTCTGTATTATTCAAGTGTCTACTGTAATTAGTTTGGGTAGGAAAAGAGTGTATTGTGTAAATGTCATGGTGTTAATGTGTCCCTTCAAATTCATGTGTTGGAAACTTGATTCCAGTGTGGCAGTGTTGGGAGGTGAGACTTGGGATGTTCTTAGGTTATGAGTGCACCACCTTCAATAAATAGAATAGTGCTGTTCTAAAAAATTTCAGGAGTGGGTTCTCTCTCTCTTCTGCAATGTGAAGACAAAGAATTTGTCCCTTTCTTGGCCTTCTGCCTTCCACCATCTAAGGATGCAATAAGAAGACCCATACCAGGTGTTGGCAAATTGATCTTGGTCTTCCTAGCTTCCAGAGCTTCCAGAGCTTCCAGAGCTGTGAGGGAATGCATTTCTGTTTTTAAAAATTACACAGTCTCAATTATTTTGTTATAGTAGCACAAATTGACTAAGACAAGGTACTAGCTCATTTACAGATGGTTAGTACATAATTATATACACATAAATATATACAAAAATATATATTATTTGTCATAATACTTTATATATCAAATATAAAATATATATGTGTATGTGTGTATATAATCCGGATAATCCTCTATTATGTCCTCTGAGTTGGCTCCTAATACTATTACTTATTGTACTGAAGGGGTGTGTGTGTGTGTGTGTGTGTGTGTGTGTGTGTGTGCATGACTGGCATATATATCTCTCACCACGATGTCAACTAGTTAAGACTTATTTTCATAGTATTAGGGTAGAGTTCCAAGAAAGAGAGAGGAAGGGAGAGAGAGAGAGACAGAGACAGAGAGAGAGAGAGACAGAGCAAGAGTGAAGAAGCATACCAGACCTTTTGAAGCCTGGATTTGGAACTGGTACATCATCACTTCCATTCCATTCTATTGGCCAAAGTAAGTTACAAAGACAACACAGATTCAAGAGCTGGAGAAACAGACTTGAAGGGAGAAGTTGCAAAGTCACATTACAAAGGTCCAAATCTGTAGGGAGCAATGAAAAATTATGATCATTCTTTAATCTACTGCAGAAGAATTTTGTGTATGAATATATTACTTTTTGAGAATGAAGAATATTTTTAAAATCCTCACATTAGATTTTAGAAGATTTAAGTTGTTCAAATGGTAAACTTTTGCAAGTATGTCATTCTGACAGTCACAGTGTGCTTCATGAGATCAATTCACATTTCTGATGGTGACGTAGTGCTTAGTTTCTGTAGCCTTTCTGTGATGCTGACTCAAGAATTATAAAGGAAGCAGCATTTCAGTTGCTTCCCTGCAAGGGGTAATGTCCGTACAGTTTTCTAAATCGTTGCTCCACACAGACCACAAAAGAAACCACAAATGTTTTCCTCCCTCAGTTTTCCATTGCCATTTTTCAAAGCTTTGCTTTCTTTTCACTTTTATCTGAGTTTTACAGCAGGATCAGTAAAGTTCGTTGGCTGGAGGGGTTTTCTGTTCTCTCCTGTCTTATATAATGGAGCCTGGATATTTGTTTTAGGTTCTTCCCTTGTTCTATTGACCAGCAAAAAATAAAAGAGACTGTATTTTATTCCTTGCTTTGTGTATCAATTCTCCATTGACATGCACATCTCATCCTTTTATCTTCCCACATTCTTATTTTCAAACTTATCTGACATGTTCTCTAATTTCACATATAATCCTTTTTGAATCACAAGGAAAGTCTGAGTTCTTCGGAAAGATGATCCTCCTATCAATGTGATTATTTCTAGATAGCTTATAGAACCTTGCACCCAAATCGACTCATTAGATCTTTGTTGTTCCATTTTCCTCCCCATGAGTACTTTGCATTATCTTTTCCTTTCTTTTTGTTTTCTCTCTAGTTGTCTCATAATGCAACTAATATTATGAGACTAAAGGTTTTCATTACTGATTCCTGTCATCTGTATGAGTTATCTTTTTACAGTCTTGCAATTTAATGTGAACATTTTCTCCATTTAAATTCAAAGGGGGTAATTTATGTGAAGAATTTTCAACATAGTATGATCTCAGTAAATATCTATTATTATTAATGCTTCTGTTGCTATTACAGTTGTTAATTTATTCTAAAGCAAACCACATTCCCCCTTTTCCCTACTGAATTTACATTAGCCAATATAAGACATCATCTAGACAATGGAAGAATGACTGTTAGAAGGTGAGTATACTTTCTCTTTGTAATTTTTCTGGCAACTGAAATTTATTATCATTATCATTTTTGGAAATACCTCAGTGATTGGTAATTGTAAAAAATTAAAATAATTTTCTTCACATTAAAGCCTTATACATTTTTGTGTGTGTTAGTAACTCACATGCTGGGTTCACATTGTCTTTACACATTTACTGTCAAATTGTCAGTAATTTAAAATATAAATGTGTATATTACATTTTTTTGCATTTATTTTCTAGATCTCAATGACCTTCCAAAGACCTTTTAGTTCTCTACTTTTAATGTGTCATAACAGATAGATGTTATTTGGTGAATTCACATTTTACTACCTGTCTTCCCACCCTCTATATTGCTAAAATGTTCTTATTAATAACTCATAAATCTTGCTCTTTCTAAGCCATAGTATCATATCAATACTTGTTTATCAAAGAGATATTCTTCCACAGAGGACCTGGTGTTTTCCCTACTGGGTGGGTGGACTTCAATTCTAACAAATTATGCCTGTAGAATAGTGTCTGCCTTCCTTCTCTTTCTTTCTTTCTTTCTTTCTTTCTTTCTTTCTTTCTTTCTTTCTTTCTTTCTTTCTTTCTTTCTTTCTTTTTTTCTTTCCTTCTTTCTTTTTTCTTTTCTTTCTTTCTTTCTTTCATTCTTTCTTTCTTTCTTCTTTCTTTTTCTTTCTTGGAATATGCACACACACACACACGCACATGATCTGTTTGGTGATGAGGCCTATTATAGGTTGAATAGTGCCCTTTCCCCTCATAAAAGCTGTATTGGAGTCCTAACCTTCAGTACCTCAGAATGTAACCTTATATGGATATAGAATCTTTATAGAGATAGTGAAGTTGAAATGGGATCATTTAGGGTGGGCCCCAATCTAATATAACTGATATCCTTATAAAAAGAGGATGTTTGGACACAGAGACAGGTATGCATGGAGAGAAAATAGTCAGAAGAGGCACAAGAAGAAGATGCCTATTTATAAGCCAAGGAGAGAGGGCTGGAACATATTCTTCCTCCAAAACTCTTAGAAGAAGCCAACCCTAACAACATCTTAATTTTGTATTTGAAACTGGCAGAACCATGAGACAATATATTTCTGTTGTTTAAGCCACCCAATTTGTCATACTTTCTTATGGCAGCCCGAGCACACTAATACAAGGGGAAATGAAAACTTGAGAAAGGGTGAAATTGGCTTATTAGAGAATTACTTGGATACTTGGGTATCTGTGGCTTTTCTCTTCAGCTTCAGACAAAAAAACAAAATGAAACAAAATAAAACAAACAAACAAAAAAACTGGAACTTGTACTTTGTAAAGCATTATCTTTCTGGGATAAACTTCTAAAACTTGTTTTGCTTTAGATAACAGTGGTGTGGTGGCTAGAGACGGACATTTGATTTGAAAAAGCAAGCCAGAGGCATGCATAAGACATAAGAAACAATATTTACTGTCACCTGTAAGTACACCTCTCTCTCCGGTCAGCTGTCATTGAGAAAAAAAAAAAAATGCAATTGGTTTTAGATTCTCTCACTTGTTGGGAGGGGTGGGGCATGGCAAGGGGTGGGGGGGAGAGAGAGAGGGTGTGGAGAGTAGGGTGTAAATAAGGCAGGCAGAAGCTCCAGAGAGGGTGGAGACAGAGCTTCACAGAAGAAAAATATGTGAACCTGGTTGGTACAACATAGCTTCTCCAGACCCACCCACCCTTTCCCCAGCTCTGTGCTTTGGCTGACGGCGGGAGGTTGACGGCGAGTGGTGCTGAAGGGACAGCTCCAGCAGCGGCTGATTTGGGGGAGAAACAAAATCTGCAGATGGAATCGGAGCAGGGCGACTTCACCTTCAAGTGGTGAGCTCTCCTGACCTCCGGCCAGTCTCCGCTCCATTCACGGCCAGCTGATCTGCCCGCTCCCGGTGGGGTCGGGCAGTGCCGGCTGGACCCGCCCAGAGCTCCATGGTTTGCCCAACCCTGCGCGATGGTGACTCTGGGCGCGGAGGTTGGCGACTGGCAAATCCGCAGATCACAGAATGAAGGCGGGGAGCGCGGCCGGCGGCCGGCGGGGGCTTTGTCCCCCACCCCAGCGCCCAGAGAAGCGGCTCAATCACCTGAATCCGGAAAACGCCAACAAGTAGTTTCTCGTCGGAGAACGGCGGCTCAGCTGGGCGCCAAGACTCAGTCCTGCTGCCCAGAGAACCTCGTCCACTCGGAAACCAAAGCAAAACCACTTTTCTCTCGGTCTCCTTAAGGTATCTGGAAATGGGGTGGGGGTGGTGAAAGGGGGCATTTCCTGGAAAGGGCTTGTTGACCCTGCAGGCAGGCATCCCCCCTGCTCCGCCTTTCCGCAATAGAAATGTAGAGATGAAGCCCTGGGGAGAGGTGGCTGGGAGGCTGGAAACAGGGACACTGTCAGCGAGACTTCCACATCAGGGACCCAGGGGGTGTGCCTCCAAGCAGCTTTTCCCCCGAGCCTCGCCCCTCCTAGAAAGCAAATCCCCCACCCTCCACCCCCTAAGGGATTTGTTTTTCTTGGGAAGGGGGATGGGTGGGAGGCACTGATCACCTCTATTCTTAAAGATGGATCCTAGTTAGTTGTTTCCTTTCCCAAGTAATAACAATATCAACAACAACAATAATAATAATGTGAAAAGGAAATTGAATAAGGAAGTAAGTCAGAGGTCTCCTAGGTGAAAAGCAACAGCAGAGATTTTTTTTTTTTCTCTGACTTCTGCGTGGTCTTTTTGCATGGTCTGTGAGCAAGTGTAGAGGTGAACCTAGAGCAGGTTGCGTAGAAGGCACTGCCTGAGCGCTAGGGAGTAGCGAGGGGTCTGGGGTTGACCTAGGGTGGGTGTGGAATAGGGGCTCTTCACAGGGCGAGGAGAGGGTGTGCTCTCACCCAACACTGTCAAGTTGCCTGAGGAAAACCCCCTGCCTAAGGAAATTGCATCCAGGCTAGGGGAAGGGGAGAAAGAGGAGGGTCTTGGAGAGTGGGAGTGAGAAGCCAACCAGGGCAGGAGGAGAGAATGGGGCAAAGGAGGGGGAGAAAGTAGGCTTAGAGGGAGGGAGAGGGTGTTTGGGGAGGCAGAGAGGGGGTTAGGGGCTGGGAGCAGGTTGGACTTGAGAGGGAACAGAAAAGAGGAAGAGTGGAAGGTGAAAAGATGAAGGAGAAGAGATCAGAGCCAAAAAAAGGAAAGCGGGAGGCAAGGGAAACGGTGTCATGAAAGGTCAAGAAAGACTTGGACTGCTGTCTCCGTAGTTCTCTGGAAACCTGGGAAAGGTGTGATGCAAGAGGCGGGGACAACGCTGGACGCTGATCCCCTCCGGGGGAGGGTCCCTTGCCCCATGCCTGTCTGCCAACCCTGCATCCCGGGACTAGCTCTGGGTTGGTGGTGGGGGTCTTGGTGTGTCTTTGACGGCCAAGATCTTTAACTCGGCGCTGTGTTTGCCTTTCCCCAGTCATGTCTGAGTCACAGAGATGGGCAAGATCGAGAACAACGAGAGGGTGATCCTCAATGTCGGGGGTACCCGGCACGAAACCTACCGCAGCACCCTCAAGACCCTGCCTGGAACACGCCTGGCCCTTCTTGCCTCCTCCGAGCCCCCGGGCGACTGCTTGACCACGGCGGGCGACAAGCTGCAGCCGTCGCCACCTCCACTGTCGCCGCCGCCGAGAGCGCCCCCGTTGTCCCCCGGGCCAGGCGGCTGCTTCGAGGGCGGCGCGGGCAACTGCAGTTCCCGCGGCGGCAGGGCCAGCGACCACCCCGGGGGCGGCCGAGAGTTCTTCTTCGACCGGCACCCGGGCGTCTTCGCCTATGTGCTCAACTACTACCGCACCGGCAAGCTGCACTGCCCCGCAGACGTGTGCGGGCCGCTCTTCGAGGAGGAGCTGGCCTTCTGGGGCATCGACGAGACCGACGTGGAGCCCTGCTGCTGGATGACCTACCGGCAGCACCGCGACGCCGAGGAGGCGCTGGACATCTTCGAGACCCCCGACCTCATTGGCGGCGACCCCGGCGACGATGAGGACCTGGCGGCCAAGAGGCTAGGCATCGAGGACGCGGCGGGGCTCGGGGGCCCAGACGGCAAATCTGGCCGCTGGAGGAGGCTGCAGCCCCGCATGTGGGCCCTCTTCGAAGACCCTTACTCGTCCAGAGCCGCCAGGGTAAGGCCAGAATCGACCCCTTCCCTGCTGCTTCAACTTCTCCCAACTCCCTCCCCAACTTTCTGTTCTTTTCCACCCCAGGGCCTCAGGGATGGGGGTAGAAGAGACCCGGGACTTCCTAGCGATGCGGTTAGAGGCTCATCCTTTGCAGGGTAAACCCAGGGACCCTGGCCACCATCCCACACAGTACCATGTTTCTCCTCCTCTTCTCCCAACTCAAACGGATTTACTTTAGCAGATGGGACCTACAGGGCAAATGTCGACTTCTCTGTGCACGTCTTCTGGACCTTGTCCTGAAACGGGTATGAGGATTCATCTCGAATTTCTCTCTCACTCCTTTGTTCTAACTTTTCCTGTAGCTAAGATCTCTTTTCTGGCCTCCTGGTCATCCCTATTTGACATTTTCAGTTTGGCCCCTTCACGTCTGACTCACCCAGAGCAGTGCTCAAATTAGGGATTGATTCTGAGGACAGAGGAAGGGGAAATGGAATATATCTATGTGACTGGGGAGATGGAGGGAGGAAAGATTTGCCAGGAGGTTTATTTTGTAAAGAGAATCTCCAGAACGTTGTTTGGGCCTGTCACTTTCCAGGGGAGATGAATACTAGGATTGTTTCCGTGAGTTGACCAGAAAGCCCACTTACACAGGGGATTTTGAGCCTGGTCCCTTTCTCTTTGGGTTGTATCTCTGATCCTTACAGGTTGAACATACATTAACCCATTAACCACTTTGGTGATCCTAGTTCTGTAAATCTGAATAATTAAGATAGGAACAAACTTTATTTTAATTTTAATATTGTGATTCCAGCCTCAGTGTTCTTTTTTGGGTTCTAGTATAAATGACAGGTCAACTTTAATCCTTGACACTCCCAATTAATTCTTCAAAATCTCATGAAGAGATTATAAAAGTAACCAATAATGGTTTCTCTGGTGGAAAGGAAATAAAGACATATAAATAACCACAAATTACACAGTATGTGAACGGTTTTTAATTACATGTGAGAACAAAGTACTGCATTTGGTTAAATCTTTGCAACTGCATGTGTCTGGTTTGCTTCTGACACCCAGAAAACGCACCCCATGGGCAGAATGGGAATTCTCCCAACTTTACTTTGGCTCTATCTTCATTATTTTCTTCCTCTGTATGTCAGAAGTGTCTGCATCTGAGATGTTATGCAGCTATCTACTAATTTGTCAGAAGATGTGCTTCTGATAACACTTTGGAAGTCTGTGGATGTGTTTTGTTTACAATGTGAAATAGAATATGAAAGAGACAATTTAAAGCATTGCTACTCTTTTAGATTTGGTATTTAAATGCATACATAAATTCTAGCATGCCTACATACACATATTTGAACATAGAATTAATAGCTTCAACTTGGAAATCCTTTTTTTTTTTTTTTCAGGCCATGCCATAAATTCAACAACAGAGTTGGCATTCAGGAAAAAAAAAAAAAACTAAATCAACCAAACAAAACCACAAGTGCATATTTATTTAAATTAAACCACAGGCTCATGACCATTACATCTGTGCATCTGTGTTTCTTGGATTCCAGCTGAGTGTTATAGAGCTCTTTCCATTTGGTGGCTAAAAGGATAATCTGAATTTGTTTTCAGGCCCATCGTGTGATTCCTTTTTCCAGATAATGTGCTACAAAAGGACAGAATGTTTTATTATTTTTCCTTATGGTAACATAATACATTTTATTGTAGGCCAGATTGCATAGCAAAAACTTTAAGAAGGTGTTCAACTTTTATCATTGCCATGAAATTTGATTCTATAGATTATTGGTCAAAAGGATAAAGCATTGACTTGAAAACTGTGTGTTTAAAAAACATTTATTATGATATTTCATTATAATAATATTGAGGCTTTGATCTGCATCTGTTTTAGGTGAGAAAAGAATACACCAAAATTGAGACTGAAACAAGGTCAAAGAGCAAGTAGAAACAGAATCAGCTAAGAATCATAGACCCGAAAAATTTATTTGAGGTCACTTTTAGTGAAGACCCTTTATATTGTAGATGAAGAAAATGAAGACTGCAGATGCTGAGTGATGGCCAAGGTTATACATCAAGTTAATAGCAAAGCCAAAATTATCCCAGAGGTCTCATGACTCTCTCCTCAGGCCCTTTCTAACAAAACTACTGATTATAACTGGACTGGATTGTGAAATCTCTGCAGATCACATTGCTCTTGAGATTTAATGCAGCATAAGACATTCACTAGAATCCTAACTTTGAAAGGTCATCTATGAGTTTTAAAATATGTGTATTCCAGGACTTTCGCTCCTAGAATTTTTACCCTTCACCACCCAACAGTAGAATAAAAATATGGGACTTGAATTAACTTCTTAAAAAGAATCCTGTTTGAACTTTCCATTTTTATTGACCAGTCAGTGTTTAATGTTTGGCTTTCTTTTGTGAGTCTTGTCTTCAGGGAAATCTCTTCAAATTATTAGGGGTTGGCTAAAAAAAGGTAATCGTAAGTCATCATTCTACTTAAAAGTGACTTAATATTTTTTCCTGAGCACTTTTAGTTAAGATGATAACCTGACAATGTTATCTGACTAGTTTGAAAAATAGAGTTACATGTGGAGGCCACAAGTTGAAATTATATTTTGCATGGACACAATTTGAGGAAACATAAAATAATTATCAAGTGGTTTGCTTCAGTTGTCTTATTATCATGAGTCTCAGTCTTAATAGAAGTATTTGAAGTTTTATAAACACTCTTACTTTTTAACATTAGCTCATCTTTTATTGAAATGTTTGACATGAAAAATTTTAACTCTCTGAATTCCCTTTTCAACTCATTATACTTGTTTCACAATTTTCTTTTTTCTCCAATATTGAAAAGATTAGATCAGTTATATAATAGATGTGCTTTGTTTGTAACTTTTATGATTTAAATGACAGACAAAAACAATGGTGATAGGAACTGAATAATTAATTGGATTTTGCAACCCTGCATTTTTGCCTTCTCTTTTGGTTGGCATGTCCCTCTCCTCTATGATTTTTAATTTATTAAGTAAATACATATTTGAGGGGTCTAAATTGTTCTATTTCAATTGGTAAATAAGTTTATATCTTATACATTGAAGCTTTTTTTCTTAAGAATAGTATTTAAAAATAGAAGTTTATAAAAATTCAAATATAAGTTGTCATGGAAACCTGTTGTGGAGAAAATGAGATCAGGAAAATAATGAGAGGTTATTTTGTTGATACTAGTGAGTGATATTTACAAATAGTAAAAAGCAAGGATGCATACATATACTTGTAAAAATGTGATGCACTGTATATTTTCAATTTAATATGTAAGTGTTAGAAAAAGGTAAAGCTTCTATGTGCTTTCCCTTGAAGAATGTATCATATATAAGAGGACGGGCACCAGGCAGAAATTCCTTGATAGAGTTTCTAGATTTTTAGAAGTTTTAAAAAATGACATAAGGACAAAATACTAAAATGAAAGACAATTTTGAAGAATCTGTTTGGAATATTAAACTGCTGAGAGCAGTTATAAGTTTCTCTTTCTCTTCTTTCACTTACTTTTTAATAGGGTGGGGGAAATAATTGAATTCAGCTCTGTTTTAGAGTGTTGGCTCTTCCTTGGTGATTTATGCATATCTTTGATTACTTGATCTTCTGTTTTTTACTTTTAAAGCACATTTTAGAAAAGGAAAAACAAAATAATAACTGCCATGGAACCCCATTTAAGATGTTGGCTTTTTGATATGTTTCTAGCTCTTTCACAAACATTCCCCTGACCTTTATCTCATTTACCATTGTTGAAATACAATATGGGTTGTATATCATATACAATCCTTCTGAATCATACATGGATTATGATAGTGAATCTATACTTTTTTAAATCTTGAAAATATTCACGTTATTAGCATTATAGATTATTTCTACAGCATTGCTAAAACATACTCCTTAGAAGCCATTAACATGGAAATTTTAATTTCTAGCATTAGACTCAAATTTGCAAATATTTCATTTACTTTGTATGGGCCACTTTTTCCTCTTGCCACAAAACAAAACAAAACAAGAAAGAAATGATCTAAATAAATATTTGCTAGTATTAAATGTAGCACTTGATTTTTAAAAATTATAATAAGGTGTAGGAACAATTTGAATGATGTATTAAGATTAAAGGAAGAAAATATATTAAGTCTTGTTTGGTAAGAGTGGTTCTAATTAAATAATGGCTAAATATAACTTATCCATAAAATATCGTCAATTATTAAAATTTTAGAAAATTCATTTATTCAATGAATATTGATTATGTAGTCACTGTAGACTGGAAACTATGAAAAGTACTGGGAATGCATGGAGAAGATACAGTCCTTTGCCTTCAGTGAGCTCACCTCTCTATTTATAATAAAATATTTCCTAAAGGCATTATCTATTAAATAAAAAAAACAAGATTACGGTAAATAAAATTCTAGAGGTGTTAAAAATGAATTTTCCTCAAAAAAAAAAAAAAAAAAGATCTCACATAGGAATATTGCCTGACACATGCAGTAAAATATTCCTTTTAGAGATGATGATGTTAAGGTATTATTGGTCTTTATTTTATTACAAAATATTAGGATCTTTAATTCTTTATTTTTCTGTTTTCATAATGACTTACAGGCTCTCTCCTTACAATATAATGAAGACTGTACTTATATCAAACAACAATTGAACTATTTGGGTGTGTGGACAAGTTTATTTTATTATTTCCATTTAATTACAAGTCATGACCAACCACATGACAATGCATACTCAAACTTCATATTCATCAAACGAGTCTGCTATAATAGTACAGTGTGTTTGCACTTTCCACCTAAGCATTTAAGTGTCTTTTCACCTTTTCAGGGCCACTAGTTAAAAGGTTTATAAATAAATTTAATTTTATGCTTGTATTCTGAGCATTGGATAGAATCAGAGAGTACCTGATTTAATTGATCACTAAAATAATCAAGTAAATTTAATTGCCAATTAAATATATATACTAGTAATATACACATGAGGTGACCTGATTTATGGCTGGACATTAGGTGTGCAAAAAGTGAATGTACTTGGATAAATTAGGTATGACCTTTTTCTCTAATATTTTGCTAAGAGCTCATTTGTAGAACTGAGTTGACAAAATTAAATAAAAGACAAGGAAAGTTTTTATCTTTGTCAGTGAGCTTATTTTCAAAATAACTGAAAAGGAAGGTATAGATCAACCTTTTTGTAGTTTCCCATTTGAAAATGTTTATCATTACCATCAATTTTTACTACAACAAATAAAGTAAATGTGATTTTCAAGTCTTGTATTCTTTGAACTTCTGAGTCATATATTCTTTTTATTGTGAGAACCTTTAGAAATGTGTCTAAATAAAATAGTAAAGAGCATTAAAGATAAGCACAGATTTGTAGAAGAAAATATATAGTGGCAAAATAGTCCAAAAAATTATCACCAATATATTCCATAAACTTAATTCAATTCTGGTTGAAATATGAAGGGCTTTTCTTTATATTCATAAGAGCAGTCAAGATATTCTTTTAAGACAGAAAAGCACTACTTTTTTGCCTTCCGTGTAGGTTGAGGGATGATAATAATCTCAACACTGTGTAGTCAATATTTTCATGGAAAGTGAATAGAATGTGAGTGTTGGGAGGAGAACAGAGCAGGACTGGATATTACATGGAAAAAGAATTGAAAAACGATTGAGACCTATGAGACCTACGCTCCAGCACTGATTTCAACACTAGTTGTGTGACCTTGGAGAATTTACTTCATCTTCCTGAATCTTGATTTCCTTTGCTTTATTCTGAAAAATAAAACACAAACATTGAGATGACACATTGGACTAGATAGTGTCTAAAGTTCTTTTCAGCTCTAAAATGTTGAGGTTTGTAAGACAGTTATTGCTAAAGATTCTGGGGGAAAGAGGAAGGGACAACATGTTCATGCCCATTCTGATTGCACTCCAAGGACCATCACACTAATAAGGTAAACCAGAATCTTTTTTTGTTTTGTTTTGTTTCAATTTTCATTTGTAACTTTCTGCCCTTTTTTTTCCCCTACAGCTGTTGGGTAGCTACTGCTGTGGTTACCATAGAAACAGGTTAGCTCCCAGCTTCCTGTTTCCATTGAAAACAGCTTTCTCTCAACCACATATTGATCTCAGGAAATCATTTTGCTGTGGCTCTGGCATGAAACCCATAAAGATGATCGGCTCTGTCATTTCTTAGGTCTAAGATTCAGTGCAGGTGTATATCCATCCACCTGCAAGGGTAACCGATTAGATAATCTCAGTCTTATTTTCACTTGAAAAGTATCTTGTCAACAACACCATGTTTTTCCCCTTTTCATATTTTATATAAAAGGGATAGTCTTATTCTCTTGAGGACTTACACTATGCCTAACACATTTAAGTGTTTACAAAATAGTGTCAAATTATTCAATTCTAATCTCTTTCATAACCCATTCTATCAGAATAGACATAGAAAATAGTGTGCTGTCTAGCACACTTCTTAAGTTAAAATTATATTTTGTTCATAATGTTCATATGTTCATTAAGATATATTTTAATGTGCTGACTAGTGAAGAGTATTTAAAATGAATGTGCATGTATAGTGTATAGTGCTCCATATTTCTCTTTTGAGAAAATATTTTTTCTATTTTAGGGTATATGTATCTACATAAAAAGAATATATATTCACTGTTATAATACAGATACATACTCAGGGAATATATTTGTAAAATTTGCATGTGGGTAAGATATGGGATCGACTTGTGGGAATATAACTTAAAGTTTTGGTTGAGAAGTGCATGTGTGCATGTTATTATGTGTGTCCAAAATATATTTTATATTAGTGAAATTGATGAAGAAATATGTGACAGACTTCTGGCGTTTATGCTGATTAGAACTGGAAGAAAATTGGCAATCATCTGGCACGACTGCCTCGATTCACAGAGGAGACAACTGACATGTTTCAGCCATGACAAGTTACTGACAATGGCAGGGCTAGTATTTAGATCTTGTGATTTCTGATTAAGTGTTCATCCTATTCAATTTTGATTGCTTAGTTTATACTGTGTTTAACACTAAATACACAAACTTTAGCTGTTGGGAAGCAGCAAGACTGTTAGGAAGGATAGGCTCTGACCCCTTCCATGTCTTACTGTTCAACAATATCAGAAATTTGTCATTATTTTAGGGATTTGCCTTATTTTCAAGATTTCCTTCCAGTTGCAGTCTTCCATTGCTGCCTTCTCCACTAGTTTTACATGTTATTGTCTTACTTCCTTTAAAGCCTTAAAACTAACATGCTTATGCACTTAACCCCCTTTTTCCCCTTCAGCTCGTAATAATGAGAAGACCTGCGGGAGCCTACCTCCCAAGCTGAGCCAGAAGATATAGATAATTAAGAAATAAGATACCTATTTTTCCTTTGACCCTTTTGTGTATATGTCTTTTATAAAATGTTTTTCTACTCTGGTTCGATTTATTTATTTTTAATGCAACACTGGTTCAACCTATTGGCAATAGAACATCATCTTCTCAAATGTAAATAACCAGGTCATGGTGGGTTTTCCCAGGGATAACTGGTGAATTGAAGAGAAAAGCGTTTAGAGCTATTGGAGATCTGCAAACAAAGTTAAATGTTGTTGTAAGGTCAGTAAATACAATACAGAAAAAACAATTTCCCTGAACATTCTTTAATGAGCAGTAAGCCAAATATAGTGTAATGGAAATGTAAAGCAATGTTATAATTTGGGAGCGTCCCAGATAATACATTTTATAGAAATCAAAACAGAAGAACTTGGGGCAAAATGTTATGGATAACGTTGGGTAAAAATACTCCATAATTACTGCAATTGCTTGACTGGAAGTCATGTAATTTCCTGAAAGTTGATAATAATACCAACATCTTGCTAAACTGACACTTCCTCAATGCTGTATGTGTCCAGAAAATCTCATGCAGACACTTAAGTAGTGTCTTCTTCATTCTTTGTTTGAAGCCCCCGGTTGGTGTGCTATCAAATCTTAGAGCTTTGCCATTCTTTAACAATATCTGACTGTGCTGTAGACATCTTTAAAAATTGGAGCAAAGGCAAAGATAGTCTTTCTCGACAGTTTTTTCTATAACTTAGTCTTAGCAGTGAAAGGTGTTTTCCTTTGAGTTGTCTCTACGATGAAAGACCAAGATAGAAAAAATAATCAACTTTTGGTTGCATAAATTCTCTTATTTTATACCAATATTTTATCTAGGATTTTAAAATTGTTTAGTAAATAATAAAATGCAAAGATATCTTTTATAAAATGTAGTGATTTAAATAACATTGTCCATATATTAAAATAATGTTAATTGACTCTGTAAGATTACATGTTTATAAATTATGTTTAAGCAAAAACTATTTGGATCCATATAAATTCATTTTTTTGAGTTTTTTTGATCATTTTGGTCTCCTTGAAAGGGCCAAATATTATTCAGAATTTATGTAAAATTTGTGTCTATGCTTGCAAATTATAGAATAGAAATTCAGATATGGGGTTCTTGATTTTGGTGCTTTTAAGTTTATTGACTTAGGATTAAATGCTATTTGCTAAAAGTGAATATTGTATAATAATTGTACCGGAAATGATAGCATAATAATCATTGCAGTAACAAGCTTCCTTACTGATGTTGATGTATTAATTTTTAGATAAAAGTAGCAAAACTGGTATTTAGGAAAGCATAACAATACAGTTATTACAGTTTGATTTATCATTTAAGTTGTTCTGCTTCTCTCTTTTAGGCTTCTTTTGGGAGCAATGAGAGGAATATTATGAGTTACTAGAATGCTCTAATGCAACCAAGTAGACTGAGTAGGAAATGGGCAGAATAGAACATTAACTGGCCTTTGTCTGTACAAACATAATCTAAACTAGCAGTTATCTTTAATTTTTAAATATATTATAACTTTAGGTCTGAATGAACCTATCACTATTATCTAAAATAATTCGTGGATACATCAAAGTTGAGCAACTTTCATATTTGTATCATTTGCATGCTGTATACTTATGCTTAATTCCCAGGCACATAATGTTGACTGCAATTTAATACTTAGAGTGCAATGCTAGAAATATAGAATTTAAGCAAACTAACAGGATCAAACATATTTTAATGTATTATTAGGCTTTAATGACATTCAAAAATGATTAGACTTGATGCAAAAGCAGGGTTGTCTTTAATTAATTGCCTCATTTCTTTTCTATAAATTTACTGTTTAATTCTTAATTGTAGTATGCACATGCTATCAATTGCTAGATTTTTAAAAATTTAGTGAATGTTTTAAAAAATTTGATTCTTTTTCAATTTTTTCATCATTGACTCAATTTATCTCTGATTTATCTATCATAGGTGATTTCTTAGTAACATTTGTTTTTTAGATGTAAGTGCAGTTGCCAGAGCACTCGACGTTGTACTTCAGTGCTGGGTTTCTTTATCAATATAGTCTTTTGTGTTTCCTCTACTTTGGCCTGCATTGATTGGATGATAAAGTAGCATGTTGTTGTCAGGGTTTGTACATTCTCCTTTAACTAAACAAACTGGGAGAGAAAAAAGTGTCAAAGTTTCTAATGCTTTTGAATCTCTTAGTTGACAACTATTGAATTTCAACTGTTGGCCAGAACTAGGTTATGTTCTAAGAATGCAAAATGCAAAATGGATTAAAATTTGGCACTTGCCTTCATGACACTTGTATTCAGTAGGAAAATAAGAACTATAAATTCACAGTTATAGTGCACTAAGTGATATAGTAGAGACATTCATATAGTGTAGACACACAGGTTAAGGAGGAAACAAGTCTCCTACACGAAGGAGATGACAGTTTGGTTAACTCCCATAAGATAAGTAGGCATTTTCCAAAAATCAAGGGGAAGGTCAATGGAATAGGGAGCAAACATGAAGGCTTAATGGGGAATATCATGTCATGTAACACTGAATAATAAAAAAATCTGAAGGCGTGAAACATGGCAAAGACAGAAAAACAGGCTTGAAAGAACAGGGAGGGTGGAAATTGGGAAGGAGGGGACCGCTGGGCTTATATACAAGATATCCTGCTTAGATGTAAGACTTTCAGTCCAGGACAGCAATAGATACTCTTTTATCAGTTTACTTAAAATTTGCAGTTCACAAATTTGGATGTGCCTATGAATCACCTAAGATGATGACTAAAATTGTACAAATCAGGTCTCGCCTCAGAGATCCTAATTCAGTGGGATTTGGGTATGATTCAGATCAGGTGAATGTGTTTTGAGCACAGTTGGCTACTTGCTCACTATGTGCCAGTACTCTGCTACGACTGCAGAGAAAACAAATACAATTGAACAACGAATTAAGAGAAAAATCAAGCTTAGACCAGTATTAGAACTGGTTACTTGTAGTCCAGTAGGATGTTAACAGGTGTTGTCTCTCAAAAGAGTTTCCTGGATGGAAGAATTTGGAAAAAAGTTAAAAATAAAGTTATATAGTTGTTTTTTTTAATTGCATGTCTTCTTAGAGTGAAGGAGTTAAGTAACTAACTGGCTGACTTCTGATAGTTGATTTTGAGATGGAAGCAAATTAGTGTATTAGTGTTAAGGACTTGATTGAATATGCTAAATGTGAATTCTGACTCAACAACTTGCTTGCTGTCTTTTCTTCAGGGAATTCTCTAAGCCTCCTTTTTTCTCATCTGGACCAGGGAGAAAATAATAGTGTCTGACTCAGTAGAGTGCTACGAGGAAAGACTGATCACATTTATGTTAAGAATCCAGACCTGGTTCTAGAAATGTCGTTCGTATTATTGTTACTCTTAACGTTATCATTGCTATTTCTTTTTTTTTTTTTTTTTTTTTTTTGAGACGGAGTCTCGCTCTGTCGCCCAGGCTGGAGTGCAGTGGCGAGATCTAGGCTTACCGCAAGCTCCGCCTCCCGGGTTCACGTCATTCTCCTGCCTCAGCCTCGCGAGTAGCTGGGACTACAGGCGCCCGCCATTTCGCCCACCGAGTGTTTTTTTTTGTTTTTGTTTTTTTTGTTTTTTTTTTTTTTTAGTAGAGACGGGGTTTCACCGTGTTAGCCAGGATGGTCTCGGTTTCCTGACCTCGTGATCCGCCCGTCTCGGCCTCCCAAAGTGCTGGGATTACAGACTTGAGCCACTGGGCCCGGGACGTTATTCTTTGAGGCAAGCATTGCTCGTTTCTGGAGGTGAGGAGTTTATAGTAGCCTACTTTAAGAAGGCTTTCTGGTGTTTAGAATGTTCATGAAGAAATAAGTTGTCTTTCCCTGAGATTTTTCATGTGGATTCTAAATGACTATCTGTCCGGGCAGTTGTAGAAGTAATTATTTCATGTATGATTAAATGGTAATTAATTAAAATAATATCTAATATACACATTATAAATCAGGCATATTCCAAGCGGCAAGGTGAAGGCATATTCCCAGCCCTTAACACTCTTGTAGTGTATTGTAAGAAAACAACCAAAGGATGATGATAGTGCAATGTCATAATATCTGCAGTAGAAGTGAGCACAGGGTGATTTGGAGGTTAACACAGCTTTGCTAGCATTGGAAAAATTTTCCTATCTGTGTTGGTACCACAGGATGAAGAGGAGATAGATTTTTCAGACAGTGGGAAGAGCCTAAATAGTTTCAACAGGAAAGGAAGGCATGGACTGTCTGTCCTGTTTGAAGTACTGTGAGTAATTAAATACCACTGGAGCTTTGAGCAAGGGGTGGGGAGGTACACAGCAGACAGACCCTGAGGTTGGCTGGGAATGCTTGGTAAGTTCTCTTGAGAAGTTCTGGTCTTTCTCTGCTGGTAGTGGAGAGATTGTGAAGGATTTTAAGAGCACCAGCAAACAGATTTGTAATTGGGAATATCTTTCTGAAACTTTTGTAGCTGAAGAGGGGATTGGGTTGGAGCAGATGAGTGTAAGTTTTTCAGGGGGGCCACAGTTTAGTGTGTTACTGAAGTAACACAGGTGGTAGGAGACAACATTGAACCTTGAAGAGGAATGAAGTAAAATGGTAAAATGGACACAGTTGAAGAGGAGTTTTGACTAATTAGGTAGGAGTGAATGAGGCAACAAGAAAAGTCAAGAATGTTCCCTTAGTTTCTGTTTGTGTTATGGGACAAGAGAAACTTTATGACTTCTTCCTCATTCAAGATTCAGTGGTTACGTTTTGGGTATCTGGCTCATGAGTAGTTAGTTATTCTTTTACAAGATTTAACACTATAATATTTGGTATTATATTTTGTGATTTTTTTCTTTTATATTTCTGTATAAACTACTTAATTATAGAAGGCTACTTCACAGAGTTTATGGTTGTGAAATTAGATGCTGAGTATGCCAGTTAAGATTTTTGGTTATTGTAATTCACCACCATAACAAGTTAGTGAGATAAGCAATCCTCTGTACAAGAAATACAGGCTTTACATTGCTACTACTTTATTTAAAACCCAAGAAAATAATATTAGCTTTTGCATGGTATCTGTGAAACAGAACTGCCTGTCCCATGTAGAAGTTCATGTGGATTCCAAAACTAGAAATTTGAATTGAACTAGGATTAAAGGAAAATGATGATGTGATTTTGAAGTTCAAAATACTCCTTGGAAAATTGCTTTACATAAAACTCACTGTTGAAAAGTAGAGGAAAGAGCAAAGGTAGTGAGGAAGAAAAACAAAAATGAAAACAGGTATTAAACTGGGAAGATGGTGACTTCAGAGACAAGACAGTCATTCCTTCCAAGGCACAAACATACCACACCATTCTCTTGTTTTAAAAGAACTTTATCCATTTTCCTTGAGTACATATTAAGATTCCATAGAATGGCTCTTCAGAACCTTGTTACTACCTGTGCTTCTAGTAATTTTCCTTACAACTCCACTGCCAAAAGTGTAGTTGTGTTCAAACCACAATTTTTTTTTTTTTTTTTGCCATTCCTGGATATAAGACATGGATTCTCTGGTTATCAAATATTTTTTAACACCTCCTCCTAAGCAGTTAATTTCTTTCTCTGAGTTTCCACATAATTTTATAGACATTGTATTATAGCACTTAACTAACTGTGTTAATTTCCTAGGGCTTCCATAACAAATCACCACAACCAAATGACTTCAAAGGGGTGACTTAAAACAACAGACACCTATCTTCTTACAGTTTTGGAGGCTAGTTTGGCAGACTTGGTTTCTTCTACTGGTTCTAAAAGATAATCTGTTTCATGACTCACTGCCTGCTTCTGGTGGTTGCAATTCTTGGAGTTTCTTTGTGTTTCTTGGCTGTAGATGCATCTCCATCTTCACATGATGATCCCCTTCCCCTGGCCTCACCTTGCCCTCAGTGTATGGGTCTCTGTTTTCTCTTCTTATCAGGACAATAGTCAATTGGATTATGTCCTGATTATGTCGTGATCTAGCCGAGTATGGCTCCATTTTGATTTAACTAATTGTTAAATTAGCTAAAATTTAATTCTGAGGTTTGGGGTAGACATGAATTTTGAGGGACACTATTGAACCCAGTACCCTAATTTTTCCATTTTGACAACACATTTGCAATATTCAGGGAATCTTTCTTATTTTCTGGTTACTCTTTTTTTTTCATATCTGTGTATTATAACTTAATGACTGTAATATCTTTGTGAATCTTTCTGAAGATACTAGTTAGAAAATTCTTTAAATTCTATTTTATTTCTGGCATTAACTCTAGTCCCTTTATGAAATTTCTTTTTCATTTGTTCGTCTTGGTTGTTGCATTTTATACTATTGATTCTCTTCAGATAACTTTTCCTCTGAAAGAGAGTTGGGTGAATATAGTGTGTTGTGGGTAGATTGGCAGGATGGTGCAGAACACAGGATTCCCTTCGGGGTGGGTGGATAGGAGCAGGTGGGCAAATTGGGGTACTGTGGAGGTCTAAAAAAGGAAGTTTTATTTGGAGACAGAACTTTGGAGCATTTCAGTCAATATGGGGTTATCTTTCCTTTTTCTTTTGCTCCATGCACTTTGAGGAAATACGAAGGTACCTTAGAGTTTGCTCCACTTTTCTTTATCACACCAACATACCTAATTTAGAACTGTCTTCTCTTCTGTTGATTCCCTACTCTATTTATAGAGCTGTTCTTGCTAGCTATGTTCTAAGGGCAAATTCTATAGCCAGACACTGAAAGAAATTCCAGACCTAAGCAGTTGTCCCATAGCCAGCTCCCTCTCCTAGTACATGTTGCCTCTGAATTTGAGGTTCCTCCGGATTTCTTTGCGAAGAAAAGGACCAGTCCCAAGAAATACTCTCTCCTGTACCTATACTGAATTACATTACTCCACTTCCAATCTGTATATTCTTTATTTTCATCCTGCTTGCTTTATATCTCAGTATTCTAGTCCAATAATAATAACTTTTCATCCCTGTGATTATTTTTCACCATTTTAAATAACATTTGGGTAAGAAGATAAGTTTGCTGTCTTCAACTAGAGTTTGACTATATGTGTATAGGTCTCTTGTTCATAATAGTTATAAACTTGTGTATAGGAATACTATTTTGTTGTTGTTGTTGTTTTTACCCAGAGTTATGAACAGTGTCTGGTTATTTTCTTACTAGGTTTTAAAAAAATTGTAGACATTTATAGGGTACAATGTGATATTTTGATATATATTTACAATGTAAAATAATTAAATGTGGCTAATGAATAAATTTCTCACCTCAGTTTTTGTGGTGAAAATGCTTAAAATATACTCTTTTAGCAATTATGAAATATATAATGCATTATTATTTATTATGGTCACCATTTTGTGCAATAGATTACTAAAGCTTAGGTTTTTATCACCATCTGAATGATTCTGTGATTTTCCTTGCCTACAATGATGTATTTCTCTATGATTCTTCCCCACAAAGGCAATGCTTCTTCTTTTCTTTGAGCTCACCTTCTTTTCCCACTTTTTAATGTATTCTGGTCCCCAAATACATACACAATCCTACTGAGAAAATTAGAAGCCTAGCATAATGTGTGATTTTCTCATTGCCATAAGAAGCTTTTTAGACTAACAGTAAAAGAAAAATTCTTGAAAAGGATCACTCGGACAATGGTGACACTTAATTTGTTATATACCCACTGAGAATACATTTGTAAGAACCATGCACTTTGATGGCTTAACAAACATCTCTGAGTCTCCATAGAAAGTACACCATTAAGTTGGAATAATATTTACATATTAGTGTACTTTAAATTTTTACACAGAAACATCGCCGGTGGGACCAAATGCTAAGTCCCCATTATGTAGAGAAGCTTCTGACTAACAATAATAGATGGCACTGATTGTCCTGCTAATTACCGGGAAATGAGGCCTTCACAGAAGGATGCCGTGTCCTAGGAAAAGATGCTGAAGAATGGATGTTGCGGCAGCAAGGAAATTAGACAAGGAGCGCAGGAAAAAAAGAATTCTTATTTATCACACGGTTGTTATTTTGTTTCATTTAATAAATTAGAAATATCCAAAGGTGAATTTTTCCACATTCTATCTAGAATATACTTCATCAAACACATGCTGTGAAGACTATTACATGTAAAACCAAATTATGCCCAGATAGTCCATCTGAGCTGTGGCAAATACCAGGACTGAGAAAGGTGTTTAAAGAAGCATAGGTACATTATAGCAGTCATGCAAATAGACAGAATGAAAAAAGTCTTCATTTATAATATTATAGAGATTAGGTAAATCTACATTGTTTTAGGAAAAACCATTGTGAGATAGTAGATGAAATAAACTTATAAAATAGATTATAATATTCAAAACAAAGTATTAGAATGAATTTGTGGTTTCAAGATGAGGTGTCTTTACAGTTAAATTATTTTTAAAACAAAAAGTTTTCTTAAATCATAAATTTAAATATTCTTACAATGGAAAATTGAGAAAATATTGAATAGCCTGAGGAAGAAAATGTTCTTTTTTTCCGCAAAGACTGTTAAAAATTTAGTTTAGTTATTTCATTTTCTCTAAGATAATTATATCCATGACGGCATATAGGCTCTTTTTTTTTTTTTTTTCTAATTTAACCTTCACAGGCAAGAACATAGTACCTTTTCATTTGTTTAAATCTGGTTTTAGATCTCAAAAAGTAATTTCATAGCTTACTTTATATAGGTCCTACATGTTCATTTTAAATGTTATTCCTCAATATTTTATGCCTGGTGGTTATTGTGAATGGTATCTTGCAGTCCATTACACTTTAGCCATTGATGGCATATGAGTAAGCTACTACTTTTAGTATATTAATCATAGGTATAGTTATCTTACTGAATTTTTATTGATTGAAATAGTATTTAAACTTATATACTACTGCTTTTCTGAAATTATTTTCTCTAGAGTCAATTTGGAAACATCTCTTTGTGATATGCTATATATTTTCCAATTTCTTTATGGAACTAAGAAATAGTTTGAATATGATATATTTTTGTGTGTCTTCATATATCCAAGGATATCTTTCTGTTGCATTCACATATGAAAGTTAGCTTAGTACACAAGTTTTGGATGTACAATTTTGTTTATTAAAATCTGCCATCTAGTATTTGGAAATAATAAAGTATAGGCAAACAAAGAGGATAGAAACATTTCTATGCTGTGAGCACAGACAAGACTCCAAAACAAAATCTTGGGTCTGGAAAGGCCCCAAGGAGAGCATAACCTTTAATTGAGAGCATCACCTCCTGAACTCTTAAAACACTAAAATGTAAAGGAATAGAATTTAGCCAAAGGAGATAAGGGGTGTTTAAGAAATAATGATTAGTGGGATAGAGGTCTTAGAGATGAGAGCGAAGAAAATTAAATGAACTGAAAGAAGATAGGCATGAGCAGAGGTAAAGGGCTACTGGGAGCTATTGAAAGAGGGCCTAGAGAGGTAGTTATGGGACAATCAAAGGATATGACCCTACAACACAGTAGTTGTATGACCATGGATGATTTAAGTTTCTTTTTCAGTTTTGTAATAAAACCTCCTCATAAATGGGTATTATGAGGATTAAATGAGATAACATATTTAATGTGCATAGCAGACTACCTGACATAAAGTGAGCATTCTATAACTCATAGCTATTACTATATCAAGCTTAATGGTAGGCTAATGTTCAAAATCTTTAGTCTAATACCTAGTGGTATTTATCAAGTGATTTTTGCATCGGTGAGAGGTGGGGACAGAAGAGCCTCTTTTTCATTGGCTCATAGGTAGAAAATCCACGAGTTTATAGAAGACAGTTTTGAAGATAATTGTACTTTTTGCCAATAGGTTGCAGAGCGCAGCTGACAATCCTCTATTGCTGCTTTGACTGTAATTGCATTAGATATGAACCCTGTGTAGAATGAAGATAGACAACATTCCTGATACCATTGCCTACTTTTCTCTGAATGCAGTGTAGGGAATGAAAGATCAAGTGGTGCAGAGGAGACAAGTAATGAATTACTGAAGCCCGGCACAGGTTTAATGAATTCTGATGCTTAGCACAGGTTTAATGACTGATGCCTAGCACAGGTTTAATTAATTACTGATGCCTAGCACAGGTTGGTACATAGTAGGTACTCACAGAAGTGTCTTCCTAACAGACTGGCTGATCGACTGCCTTTTAGGTGGAAAAGTACACTTTTCAGTAAGCCAGACACCAAAGCCTTCTACTGCTTCAACTTACAGATGCATCTCCAAGGGAAACAACTGTAAGCCCCTTTCTTCCCTCAGTTCTGTGACTCTTTGGAATGGTGGTCAGATGATAAGGAATAATGCACAGGAGTACCCCATGTCCTCTGTTATACTGCTGGTTTTAGAGAACGTAACCTGTTGGTAACTTTCTTCACCTTCTGAACTATCAAAACACTGATGACTGAGAAATAATATTGTTGTAGAAGTAAGGTTCATCCCTCTTAGAAAGCAGCCCCCAGTCTTCAGAACATTATGGGTGGACTGATTCCTGGCTAATGTAATTTCCCTAGTCAGAGACAATGCCTGCACCAACTAACTTTCAAGCTGAAGGGAGTTTTAAAATTTCCCTAATCCTGTCAATATTCACTATTTTCATTTCAAGAGCTTGAGCACAAGTTACTATGATCATCGACTCTTAACTATTCTCCTCAACAGTTATTTTGACTAATACAAACCCTTCTGGATTTTGCCATGTTGTTTATTGTTGTCCTAAATTTCCTGGGCTATTATAGTGTGTCACCTTGTTATTTATTTATTTATTTATTTATTTATTTATTTATTTATTGAGATGGAGTCTCACTCTGTCGCCAGGCTGGAGTGAGTGCAGTAGTGTGACCTCGGCTCACTGCACCCTCCGACTCCGGATTCAAGTGATTCTTCTACTTCAGCCTCCCGAGTAGCTGGGATTACAGGCACGCGCCACCACACCCAGCTAATTTTTTGTGTTTTTAGTAGAGACAGGGTTTCACATGTTGACCAGGCTGGGCTCAATCTCCTGACCTCGTGATCCACCTGCCTTGGCCTCCCAAAGTGCTGGGATTACAGGCGTGAGCCACCGCGCCTGGCCACCTTGTTATTTTTTTACAGATATATTGCCAGATAAAGTATGATACCAGATTAACTTTCCATTTCAGATATATAGTAAATAAATATTTTTAATATAAGAATCTATACTAAGTTTTGGTTCACATTTATGCTAAAAATTGTTTCTTACCTGAAATTCCCAATGTTCAATAAGGATCTTCTATTTTTATTTGCTAAATCCAAGAACTCTGTATTGTGTTTTAAAGTGAATTCAGAAGGAAGCTTTTGGTGGTTTTACATTGCAGTCTTTCTCACTGTTTTAGCATTAGTCCTGTACACAAAATTTTCCAACTAGGCATATTTATGGTGCTGTAGAGAGTCTACTGTAACTCTAATTCTAATTTTTGAAACAGTTAGTGCTCAAATAAAGATAGATAACTCCTCTGGCCATCCAGTAGCACACTGACAGAACAAAGCAGACGTGGCTGGGTCCTTGCCAGAGGTGATTTCTGTGGTCCTAGGGCTAAGAAAGGGTGAAATTTCATAGCATTTTCATTAAAACGTTATTGGACCAACATACTTCAAATGACCTTCTATTTCTATGTTTACTGTTGCTTATACAACTTCTATTGTTTGCATATTGATAGTCTGTTCCTAGTATATGTTCATGAAACAAGGTTTGACTATGACAAAAAGAGAGCTTTTAATTATTACTAAGTAATTATGCACAAAGGCAAAACTCTGAGGAAAACTCAGTAACTACTTATGTGCTGTATAGAAATCCATCTTTTTGTTACAGATGTATTTTTAAATACATTGTATATGCATTCTTAACTTCTGGCAATTTGAGTTCTCATAATTTTCATTTGTAGTCATCAGGTTATTACATTTATGGTGTGACTTGTGATATTTTCAGACAGGCAATAGTAAATGGGCAATTAAACTTAAATTACAGTCTGCTCCGTAACATACTCCAAGTAAGGTTGCTTCTGGCCACCACATTTAACTGGGTCCTACAATCACTGTCTTTGGCCTTCACTATATCTGTTCTGCAAATAATCCTCCTCCCTAGCTGTGCCAGCCTGCACTACTGTAAGCTCCCCATAATTCAGTAAGTGAGGAACAAACAGTTGAAAGAAGATATCTGAGAATGTTGGGACAAAGAAAAAGGTTGGAACAAAAGAGCATATCCTATAACTGTAATTCAATGAGACTGATTTTCCAGTGTTTGGTAAATTGTCTTTTGAAGTCAGTTCCAATAGAGGACTTCCAAACATGTTTTAAATAATGGCAATGCCATCTTAAGGGTGTAGTCTCCTAAAGCAGAAATGTGTTCTTCAGTACACAAGTTCTTTGAGATATTGCTCATAAAAAACAAATTCCATTTGGTCACTGAGTCACACACACTACCTCCACTTGTAAATTTACAATGCACATTGTATATTAAAGCCTCTTCCAAATTTCATTTTTTTTTTTTTTTTTTTTTTGAGACGGAGTCTTGGTCTGTCGCCCAGGCTGGGGTGCAGTGGCACAATCTCGGCTCACTGCAACCTCCACCTCCTGGGTTTTCCCCTGCCTCAGCCTCCCGAGCAGCTGGGACCACAGGCGCTCACCACCACGCCCGGCTAATTTTTTGTATTCTTTAGTGGAGACGGGGTTTCACTGTGTTAGCCAGGATGGTCTCGATGTCCTGACCTCGTGATCCGCCCGCCTCGGCCTCCCAAAGTGCTGGGATTACAGGTGTGAGCCACCGCGCCCGGCCCAAATTTCATTTAAAACAAAAAGAGAAAGTACTTATCCTCCAAATTTGTCAGTTTTCTGAAAACATCCAGTTTCATGGAATATCTTTTGTAAAGTACTGTTCTTAGGGCGTTTTTTTTTGAGGGAAGAGGTCATTTAATTGTTTATCTGAATTTTGATATGTGTATTTTAATGTCATTACTTTAGAGTAATACATTGCAGTAACTGTGTTAAGATGGCTAATAAAGGGAAAATTATACTTGGATTTACTTTTCCATGTAAAACTGAAGGACTGAGATGTAAGATATCAATTTGGTGAAATAAGGATTTAGCTCAACACTGTATGTTTTTGAGTTTGGACATTATTCAAGACAACATTTGAGGGTTTTGATTAAATGACATCCTAATGTACTAAGAGGTATCAACAACTAAAAAATAAAGTGTCATGAAAATAAGAATGTCTTCATGAAAGTTAATGGTAGTTTTTCTTTCAGTCAAGGGGAAGTCTGCTGAAATGCTGTTGTTTATGTAATTGGCAAAATTGTTTCTCAATATAATAATCTTACTTTCAGGAAATAATTAAAAGAAAGTTTATTAAATATGAGGAAACTAATTGTTGCATAAAAGTATCCCTTGAATAATTGTTTCATAGTAGTGAACACTTTATAATAATAACATTAGTTTACAACAGAAGGGGATAGGATGTATGTAAACTATAACAATCCACATGATAGAATATTCTATTTTGAAAAATATTTATGAAAAGAATATTAGTAACATGGAAAAATGCATATTTTAAAATATTATCGTAGAAATAAATAGAAATTTGTTCCTGTTAGAGGGCAATACTGGGAATGGCTTGAGTTTGTGCATGCTCCATGAGTTGATTATTTTGATTGGAGTGGTGTGCAGAGGCACAAGATGCATGGAAGGGAGAACCCTCCGTATTTCTTCAAAATGCACCAGATGGTTCAAGAACTCTAAAAAGTCTTCTCAGAGAAGCCAGAAGAAAATTTCCCAAGGTGTATGATTTGTAGACTCTTTTGTATTATGTAACTTTGCTGGAATTATACCTCTATTCTCTTTATTTAATTACAGTAAAATATTTATTTATTTATTTATTTATTTATTTTTGAGACAGAGTTTCACTCTTGTCATCCAGGCTGGAGTGCAATGGCGCAATCTCGGCTCACTGCAACCTCCACCTCCTGGGTTCAAGTGATCCTCCTGTCTCAGCCTCCCAAGTAGCTGGTATTACAGGTGTGTGCCACCATGACTGGCTAATTTTTGTATTTTTAGTAGAGACGAGGTTTCATCATGTTGACCAGGCTAGTCTCGAACTCCTGACCTCAGATGATCCACCTGCCTTGGCCTCCCAAAATGCTAGGATTACAGGCATGAACCACCACACCCAGCCTACGATAACATTTATAACTAAATTAACACATACAAGAAATTATGATACCATATTGTTTTCCAAAATACATAGAAATTGAATAACTGAAACTAATCAATCACATAACCTTAGTAGCATGTGTTATCACTGTTACAGCCCAAAGATGTTCATAATTCCATACTGTATTACCTGATTAAATATAGTATCTCTTGCCATTTCTATTAAGGATTGCAAGTTAAGTTCTTTTTAAATTCTTGCTTATACTTTCATCTATGCGAAAATACAACATATCTTAAATCTTTTCAGGTATAAAATCTATTATCATTCTAAATTTCATTCTGCGTTTTCTTCCAGCTTTACGCTTCTGCTCCCTTCAGATAGAGCCTGCATTCATGTGTCCACAAATGAATACTTACATACTTAAAATCTCTTATGAAGATATCAACTGTCACAATCATGCTTATCCCTGGTTCTGAATAGTGAGGAGTAGGCATGTAACCACCATAATTATTTAATCTTTGTTCTATCTCTGTGGATTCACAGATCATTTCACCAGCAGGCACTTAAGTACATAAGTGGCTCTTCAGTCAATGCATCATACAGAACTGGATGAATATTTTGCATATAATCTTTCCCAGGTGCTATGAGATAATTAAAAGAGATCACTGTGCTTGGTGACCCCTACCTTTCCTTAATTCAGAAAAGAAATAAATGTGTGGCAGCATTTCTTATCAAGCAACGTAAGGTAGTAAAAAGAAAAAGTACCTGGGGGAAATTAGATCTGAGTTCACATACCAGCTCTATCAATTAAGTTAATGACTTCCAGTAAGTTCTCCCTTTCCTTGCTGAAAAGGGAGATATAGTAAGGTTTAAGTGAAAAAAATATATAAATCAACTTCACGTAGAAGGTATAGAAGAACATAATCCAGTGGTTGATGTTATTATTAGTGATTAAATTCAGTGCATTAGCTTAAGTTTACTTATCTAGCCAACCCACATCTATGGAGACTCTGAACTAGATGATTAACCTGGCAAAAATATGCATATGCTCTTGAATAGTACAAAAATATTCAGAGCCTATAAAAGCACATATAATAGTCAAAATTAATTTATTCTTTGAGTTTCTACAAAATGGAAGACTCTGTGTTAATGATGCTATACAGAGACTGCAAGACTTTGTAAACTTGCATCTAGAAAAGCTGAGCTAAGCATTACTCTCAAATATAAGTGTTATAATAGGCAGTATACAGGAGACATGGAAAGTGAATCTAATCAAGCGAAGGAGATCAGGAAGTGAAGTTTATAGAGATTCTTGAAGATAGAGTAGGGAATAGGATGGGGAAGTGGGTGGGGGCGGGAATGTGTGTGAGCTGCGAGATGAAGGGTATCAAGTGGGCCAGTGGTATAATACTCCTTGGGAAGTATATAAAGTTGATTAATGCTGGAACTCCAAGAATCTGAGAGGTGGAATGGAAAGAGGAGTGGCGAGTTTGCAAAGGCAGGTGGAGATTGTGGAGGACCCGGTAAGCCACATTGAGGAATTTGGGCTTATCCTAAGAGCAATATTCTAAGACATGAGTATTATTCAATTTTATTTTCATATTCTAGGGTAAAACAGATTTTTATTGTTAAAAATGTGGGACCATTTCAGAGGAAACTGGCTTCATATTTTTATGTCCTTTTTATTGCAAGAAGACAGAGGTATCATTCAGTTGGACTTGAAAAGAGTCATAATGATTATGTTAAAAATTTTAACATATGTGGATAATATTTCAATGATGCATAAAATCTTACAAAAATGTTGAATGTAAAGTTTGCTTTCGTTTCCAGGATATTGTCATTCCCAGGTCTTTCTGGGTGCTGGTTATTTGTCTCCTGAATATGACTGATAATTTTGGTTCATTAGGCACAGTGTTTTTTGTTTTGTTGTTGTTGTTGTGCTTGTACATTGAAAAGCAAGTTTAATGTTTTTATTATGGTGGTGATCTTCTATAATAGATTACAATTTGTTTTAGAAATGATCCTGGTTGTAGAAACACCTATTTGCTTAGCACAAAGGATTGGTCAAATTTCAGGTTTGAGCTTTCTGCATGGGTAGTCTCTTTGTAGAGAATATTTGAGCTTGAGGGGCAACAAAATTTTCGCACTATGTTACTTTGCTACAATGCCAGGAAATTCTAGTAGTGGAATGACTCCTTTCAATTAACGCACTATGATTTCCAAATCCCTCTGTTAGCATACAAGTAAGTTTCCTGAAAAGGATAACCTTTTGAGCTCTTCTCAGCCATAAACACTACTCTGAATAAGTGATCAGATTGGTAACCACTCCATTAGTTTGGGGACAGAAGGGCTGGGTGAACATGTGTTCATCTGTATTCCCTGTTCTGCTGTTAGGCTCACTGTGCTTCGTTCATTTCTTGTCTCCAGCACCATCGCAGTACACTGCATGGCATAAAACTGCCCGCAATCTCTTGTCCTCAATTCCAAAATTGAAAAAGCTCTAGGAACAGCAGAATTTTGGTAACGAATTTGCAGCAAAACTTGTCCTGAAGTGAGGTGAGGCTATTTATAGTTTTCTGTATTTATCCCACTTAGTGTGAATGTTTTGATTGCTACAGAAATATTAATGTGCTTGATTATGGGGTGCGGCCCCAAACCCTGCTGTACTTGTTACATAACATGTGCACATGTTCAGGATACCATATTGCCTTTCTAAAAATCTAAAAAATTCAGAATTCTGAAATACATCTGGCCCTGAAGGTTCTGAATAAGAGACCGAAAACCTTAGAGAGTACCATGTAGTCAGTGCTTTCTAAGTGACAGGCGGTGTATGCACTTTATACACATTACCTTGTTGAAGCAGTCACCAAGAGGCAGCTGTCGTGGAGTGGACAGGGTAGGGCTTTGAAAGCCAGACTACCTGGGTTGAGATTCCAGCTCTATCACTTAACCACCTATGTGCCTCTGGTCATGAACCTTTCCCTCTCTTTCCCTTAGTTCTCTCATCTAAAAATGGAAGATATTAATAGTAATAATGTTTCCCCAGTAGACTGGTAGTAATGATTAAATGATTCAAGAGATGTGAAGCACTTATACCTATGCTTTCACAGGCTTATTATTGTTAATTATTGTGGTAACACTGTGACATTGGCACAGTGATCCTCATTTTATAAATGAAGAAATTAAGATCTGTTGAGGTTAATTTAAGTACACATGTTCACACAGCTGGAAAATCATTGAGGAGAATTTGAGTTCACATTCGTGAGGTTGCCAAATCAGCAACTTTGGACATTATACTCTATTAGTTTTCTATAGAAGGTAGAGCTTTAATGAACTAGTTTGAATAAAAATGTTGAGAAAGTGAGAGGCTGTTGGAGGAAGGTCAGGCAGTAGACACTGTCCATTAGGGAACTCTCAGCAGCCTTGAAGGGGAAAGTGCGGTATACTTCGTAGTAGGAGGAAGAAATCAAAGGCAAAGCTAAAAGTGGCAAGTATAACTTTTGCTACTCTGCAATATTGCTTAGAATTGATTCTGTCTTCATGGCTGTAGATATGCAGATATGTCTTATACAGACAGAAAGAAGTTTTAAAAAATGATGATTTAAGCATTGAAAAAAGCCAAAAGATAATATTAGAAGTTGGAAAGCAGTTTATTTTGTGACAAGAGTTAATTATTAAAATAAGAATGGAAAATTACTGTTTCTTTTTCCTTTAATTTCAACAAAGTTCTCAACCTTGTACCTGGAATCAAACTCAGTTGCATTTTAAATAAATTGCCCTTTTAGTTTTTTTCTTCCATTTCCATGAGAATCCTAGAAACTAGTTTGTCAAGCTTCTTACTTTTCTCTGCTTAGAGATTGAAGATTGTCCATTAAGACTGTCTTTTAGGTATTTATTTTGAACACTTTGATCAACATGTTAGAAGGACAAAAAGTTTGAGAACAATTCTACTTTCTACCATGTGTGAGTTTTCAAGAAAGTTGTGAAGAAATTGATTTTTTTTGAAAGGTATAAGTTATCAAAAATGCTAATTACACTGTATGGAAGTGCATTGAAAGTTACCAAAATTACACCAAGAATTATTTTAACTTACTTAGTTTTATAGTGGGTTCTTTTAAATATCAAAGAAGGATAACTTTAAATATGTATCATTATTTCACACTGTAGGAAAAAGTTCTTTCTAAAAGCTATTAAGTAAATTTTATGAAAATCTACTTGTCTTGAATCTGACAGTAAAAATTATAGAGCAAACCCACTTATAAATATAGTATGCTATATTACTAAACGGAATACTTGCAAATTGAATTCAAGAATTTATTAAAATATTGATCTACCAAAATAAAGTAGGATTTAACCTAGCTATTAGATATAATTTAATATTAGAAAATCTATTATTGAAACAAATAAAATCAATATACGTCATAAGAAATACACAGTGTACACACCATGAAATTAAAAGAAAAAACAATTAAAACTTGATTGCAACTAAAAGTGTTTCACAATAAATTGTGCATATCAAATTCATTTGTTTTCCTTATATCAGAAATAATTGGTGATAAAAAGACACACTTTTTACACAAATCTAATAGGAGGCTTCATATATTTAGAAACTAATGGCACCCATTCAACAAACATTTTTGAAGTCTTAGTATGTGATAAGAATTTGATTTATACAGAATTAACAAAACCAGATGTCATCTTCTCATAAAATTTATAGTATTAGAAACAGAAAATGGTACAATACTAACTATATGACATAATTATTGTTTAAAAACAGGACAGATATGTGCCAAATTATTAACATACAAAACTTTGAGCATTTAACACTTTGAAACGTCTATATTTAAAATTACTATGTTGACAATATATTCTTTTGATAATAAAGAACACCATAGGAAAAAAATAATAAATTTTGGTGCTGTTAACTTAGGGCTTTATGTAATTTTCCATTTTTCATGGTTAACACACAGTCTACAAGTAGATGATATTCAGTAAATGCTTTTTTAAATGTTTAAGATACAGTGCAATTTGGAGCTTTAGAATTGTATGGAATGCTAAGTTGAAGAGACTGTGTGTCAGTGAAATAGTAGCAGAAATATCATTAGAAAAATCAATAGTTAATATATTTTTCCATGACAGTAGTAATAAAAACTATCTTTTATAAAACACAGATAGATGCCTTCATTCTATAACTTTGTTTTCATGAAAATATGGAGTCTAACATGCACAAATTAGCCAAATTACATCAGCAGATTTAGGAAATAAAAAAAATATTGACTTTATTTTTCTCATATAATTGAAATTGATATCCAATCACATGGGATTTTTCAAAAGACTTTGTTCATTTCTTTTTTGTTACCTGATTTAAGGCATACTTCTTTAAGTATCTATCAGACTCACTCCTTATAAATTTTTGCCAAAATGAAAAAAAAAAAAAAAGAAAATTGAGATTGATGAAGATGATAGTCTCTTTCCAAGGTGCAATTGATTTGCAGTTAAAAAAATTTTGCCCTCTGAATGTTTATAGACAAATAAAATACTGTATCATTTCCTGCAGAAAGCCTAATTTTTACTGGTATTCTGATTCAAACTTGGATTTGAACTGTTTAATTACATAGTTGTATATGTGTCAAATATTGTTGGAACATGTGGGTGAAACTTTTTAGAATCATGAGATTTAACTTTCATTTCATTATCTTTTTTCGTTTAGTATATTTCTGTTTTTCCTGTGAACTTTGAAATGAGATTTCCTTCTACTATTTTGTTTGTTTGTTTTCTATAAGGAAAAAACATTCAAGCTCAAAGATAGAATAGCCATCTACTGGGTAGTTATTACCTGATTTATTAGCTCATGGGTCCCAAAACTTCCCCCACGTCTCTGAACAAGGAGGGCTTAAATACTAGCATCATTAAAAAATGGCAATCTTAACCCTGAACTACTTGCTCCACGCTGGCAAATATGGATATTTCTGTATCAAAGGCAGAAGTATTTTTGTGCTAATCTATGTTTTGCATGTTTTCATGTGCATTATCTCATTTCTCTTCACTGCATTCCTGGGAATTTTTAAAAATTGGGGGTGTACTTTTGTTATTGTTTTGATTTAATCCCCGTTTGAGGGTTACAAGGATCTGAATAGTTGTAGTTTACACAGTTGATAAGCTACAAATCAAGTTTCCACATTTGGGGTTTTGACTCCAAATCTAGGGTACATTTCACGCTACAATGAAATCTTCGCAAAAAATGTTAATAGTAAATAAAACACAATTTTAAGAAACAAACTTTCCACACTGCCTTCAGCATCAACAGTGACTCTGATAAATGAATTTGAAGTCAATTGTAATAAGAGCTTCAAAAATCATATTGCCATCTGTGTGAATCAATTTTCCAGCTTTCCAGTCTAATTCTTACCCACCACCTTAATTATATTATAAAAGATCTGTTTTCTAATGAGAACTAGTAAATCTATGCATCAGTGCTAATTTCATCACTGGTTGTGATGAAAGTAGATGATTCTCTTGACTATTTCATTAGTATTTCATGCCTGGACATGCCTTCAGTATTTTCCTGGGGGTAAATTATAACATGGAGGTTGAGAGGATTAACCAATATTCTCATTGGACATTCAAAATTCAAAAAGAGATAGGCATCAATGGTAGGCCTGGCCACTCAAATTCTTGGACAAGGTATTTAATGTCTCTAAATATCATCTTTTGGGTGTTAATAAGTAAAGTAAGGAAGATTGTTATTATTTTCCACTTTTCTTCTTTTTAAGAGAATCTCCAGCTTTGTTGAAGTATCCGCCATCCTTTTTACACAGATGTATGTCTTAAATAATGCTCATCCCAACCCACATACAATGGTAGGCCTGATTGGTCCAAGAAAAATCCCATTTGTCTTGTAGGTAAATTGTTCAATTTAAACAATAAAATTTTAGGGCAAGACGCCAGGAAAATTTTTGAAGAAAGCATTCTTCTGAAGTTCTCAAGAAGAGAACTTAATTTTCTTTCTGTGTATGACATTATATCTGGATGTAATAACTGAGACTATTGTCTGACTAAGGATGAAATAAACAAAGTGTTAGAGCAGAACAATTGAATGAACTGGCCACTTGCTGACCAAGCTGAGCCAATAAGTTAATCAGTCTAACAACTCCTTTATCCTCTGATTTTCATAAAATTTGAAAAAAAAAATCATATTTTAACCTACTTTGAATCAGTAGTTCTTGTTTATTATAGCTGAAAGCATATTACCTGACACAATTCCAAATGTTCCTTCCAATTCAGAAATTCCTAGAAAAATATACCTTTTACCTAAGTAATTTAAAACTATTGGATTTCTACAGTAAGTTATATAGAATTATAGTCATATTTCCTGAACCCTGTGCTTGTTCATAAAATAGCATTACCTCTTCCTGGTGTTTCTTCATGGTGCTTTTTGCTGAGAAGTAGAGGGAATGGATCAAATTTTATTAAATTCATTAATGTAAATCTTCCCATTAAGTTTCACTTTATTTCAATAATTCTCTAGTATTTTGTTGTTGCAGCCTTAGCAAGCTAATACTCCTTAAAACAATTGCTTTTATTTCTTCCTGTTTTCCAACATACAGAGTTGAAGTACAGTGTGTGTATATATATATGTGTGTATATATATGTATATATATTTATGTATATATATATATAACTTGCAGCATCACTTCACTTACCAGTTTCATGTTAATACAGTCTTCTTCTTTACACATTTTAACAAGACACAATAGTCCATTCATATATTTCTGTTTTTTTGCTACTATAAATTAAATTATTGAGAACACTATTGAAATGTTGATAAGAATATATTTGAAAATACACCTGTGCTCTCTTTTTGAGGTTTTTTTGTTGGGCAAATTCCCAGGACCTGGATTACTGTTTCGAAGGTCACAGATATTTTAATCGCCTTTAATAATAATGCTATATTCAACACCAAAGAGATTACATAAATTACAGTATCTTTTGAAATTAATTATTCTATATGTTCTTAAGGGTAGGTGGCAGACATGTATTATTAACTAAAGTAGGGAAAAATGCAGTTCAATCATGGAAGACTAGGGGTAGAGAATTTTCAGGTGGAGAGAAGAACCACCGCAAAATTTCCATGCTGGGAGAGTGTCTAGTTCATTTGAGGAACTGTGAGGCCATTTGACTGGTACAGGGTGAGCAGAGGGGAAGAGTAGTGAATTAAATCAGAAAATGTGTAGGGCACTAGATCTTACAGGGCTTGTAGTCCACTGCGAGAACTTCAACTTTTACTCTTATTTAGGCAGAAGCCACGGAAAAGTTTTGAGCAGAGGAATGGCATGATCTGGCTTCTGTTTTAAGATAGTAGCCCACACCAGGGAGGAGGATGTGGAGGTGAGTTAAGCCCAAACTGCCTCTCTAGTTCCCATTTCAGCTCAGGAGAGAAGAAGGACTGGAGTGGATGACAGTGCTTAGGGCAACATGTAGAGTAATGACAATAGTATACCAAGGATGGAACCATAGGAAATGGCTAAATGTACAAGTACCTGCCATTCCAGGTACACAGTGTTTCAGTTAAGTTACACTTCATGATCTTTGAATATTCTTCTGTGCTTTTTGGTCTTTGGTCCATTGTCTTAGCATTTGCTTGCCTTTTTTATCTGTCAAATTCTACTAATAATTTAAAATCTATCTCAGATACCACTGCAAACAGAAAAATAGTATATCCAGTTAAATTTGAATTTCAGATAGATAATGAATAATTTTTTAGGATAAATATAATCTATCTCAGATACCACTGCAAACAAAAATATACATCCAGTTAAATTGGAATTTCAGATAGATAATAATTCTTTAGGATAAGTATGTTCCAAATATTGAATGTTATGCTATCATTTTCACTGTTTACCTGAAATTCAGGTTTAACTGGACATCATAATTATCTGGCAACCCTGTTCTTAAACTGTTATTGAATACTGGACTTTGATGTTATTTCAGTTAGGATAGGTTGTGTTATGCTGCAGTGAAATGAAACTCCAAAGTGTTAGTGACCTAATATAAGAAAGTTTTATTTCCTGCTTATACTACATGTGTTTTGTGGGACAGCAGAGAAGGCCTATTAATTATAGCTCTTCAGAGACTACTGTTTCAAACTTAACTCCTTGCTGTGCCAGAGGGGAAAAAAGAGAGCTCTGCAAAGTCTCACTTTAGCAATTAAATGCTATAGCCTGAAAGTGACAGACATGACTGCTGCTTGCAATTAATTGACCAGAAATAGTCCCTTGGACCCATCAACTAAAACCAAATGTACAATTCTGTCATGTCCTGGGCAAGATGGGGTTTGGAGCTATGTAGAGAATAGTACCAATGATGCAATCTTTAATGTAATTCCCCACAGATATAATCTCCACTTTCTTGAGCTCCCATAGGAATTTATTTGCAATTCCCTAATGATATTTATCTTATTTTAACTTACACATTTAACTATTTTCTACTTATTTAATCCATTTGGGATAATAAGCTTGAAAGGCATGTCCTAGAATTTGTTTTGGATAAAGCAGACCCGCAATCATAGTTTGGGTTGGAGGCTAATGCCTCTTTCACCTCATTCTAATCCTGGCCCAGTGTGACTGAGTGATTTTGTCTTAGGGGTGCTTTTGGAAGTTTACTGTTGTGGTCTGCATTGATCCTTCAGGCACACTGGCTGTCTTCTGCTTCTCTCTTGCCTAGCTGTCCCCTCCTGCTTTTTCTCTGGAAGCTCTATAGAGCAGGCAGGAAGCAGGTTCATTGGCATCTGGACACTACAGTTTCTCTGTTCTCTGCATCTCTTTATTACTGCTATCACCAGCTTGGAAGAATTCTTGTGGTATTAATTTCTTTTTCTTAGCCTTTTTGTTTTCTGCTATCCTTTCAACCGTGTCAGATAAATAGATATTTGCTCAGATAAGCACATGCATTAAAAACGTGGTTAATTAAATATAACATATAATGAAATATGTTGGCAACTCTAATGGGAAACCTCTTTTGAGTCTATTTTGTATGAATAACATAATTTTGGGAGGTTTCTACCAGAAATAGACTTCATTTCTTCTTACAACTCAGAAGACACATTTTAATAAGTACCCATAGTTGGGGAATGGAAGGACTTTTGAACTCCAAGTAAAGGCTGGATTAAACGACTACTTTGATATCTGAAAAGGAGTGGATCAGAGACAATATGTGCTCTATGTCAAATAAAATTCATCTCTAAATATGGAACATTTTTAGACTATATAATATGACTGCAACATTTCCATCTCACTCATAGTTGAAGAGAGGCAAGGTAAAATAGGCATTTGCTACTATTTTATATTCATAGGGGAATCTAGAGATTCCAAGAGTGAACACTTGGAGAACACCAAGAGTGATTAAGATGCCCATTCAATTACTATATCTAAGAACATTTGAAAATGAGACTTACATATCAGTATTCATTTTATGACATTTTTAGCCACAAATTTAGTACATTCAATAATTCTGATTAAGTTTAATTAATGATCCAGAATGTTCAAGTTTGTTATTGAAGAAAAACAAACTTGAATATTTTACAATCATGGTAAAAAATACACCGTGATTGTAAATTAAGGAGCCAGTTTGAAGAAAAAAGTTAGAATTGTGAAGAAGAAGAGCATTTAACTTCAATTAAATCAAAATTCATATGAAAGAAGTTACTCTCTTTAAAATGACTTTTTTGTTGGGAAGGGGAAAGTATTATACTAAATATAAAAAAAAATCAGAAGATGAAGATGAAGAAATGACATGCCCTGAAATAGATTGTGTTGGATAAAAATCCTTTTAAACTGATTTTTTCCTTGATGGTCAGTGAAAAGAAAGTACAAATGAAGTTTCATTGGTTAAAAAACTATGCAGTGTTTTAAGATCAAATCAAGGAGCAGATTTTTGTGCATACTTGAATTCCAAAGGTTTGGAAGTAATTCGCTGTTCAAATAACATGAAGAGTATTGCAATAATGACTGTGATTTTTTTTGCATTCTGATTCAAATCTATTTTTGCATTTTATGAAGCTCCTTTATTATTATAAACTTTCTGTTGAAAATTAGTTTTAAATTTTACTCTCTGAATCCTAATTTAGAATGTTTATATTTCCAAAAGGATATGTAATTATATAGAGTTTTAATAAAGATGGCAATCATTGGCATGGGTTTCTCTGGTGAGGAAAGCTGAGTTTGTGACAATATGAAAAATAGGAAGTGCTTTAGTGAAGAATATAATATTCTTTATACCCACTTTTGTTTTTTCCTTTTGTTTGTGAGAAATGAGGAACTATAGAGAAGTGGAAAGTGTAGTTTATAGGCCCAAATCTGGAAGAAGAAATGATTCATGTGTAGTTCTCTCTATTTTCCATGTAAATTGTTGTAAGATAATTTCAATTGTATCTTTAGATTAGCTCTCAGAACCATTCTACTCTGATATGATTCTTCTATATCTCTATATCTGACATAGAAATGCAGAACCAAAGAATTTTAGAACTAGAATTGACTTGGATTTAACTAATCTAATACAATCTTGAAGAAAAATGCTTATTTCTAGTTTGACTTCTGAATTTTTTGCTGTTGATATAGTGAAAGGGAGAAGATAAATGGTGATTATGGAGTAGAACTAGTAAATAATTTCATAGGCAAATATAAAAATTGTATCTATGCCAATATTCAAAGTGATGGTAATTATTACCATGAGGGTATATAATAGTAATTGTAGAGTATTTGAATTTGATCATAAAATGGATTTCTGTTTGATCTGGGATCTCTGAAAAGATTTTACAATTGCCAGATTTGCTTTTCTCAGAATTCTATCTGGTTCCCTGGTTGTAATAATTTTACCTTGTTAAAGTTGGTTCCTATCAGAAGTTAGACAGCCCTGAATTGGTGCTTTGGGGGTTTAGAAGGAAACAGCCAGCACATGGGGAATGAGGCCAAGTTGTGATCTTGTAGAATTGTAGCCTTGCGGTTGTAGCCTATCAGAGGAAGCTTGAACTTGGTTGAGGCATATGCATTTAAGTGATAAGAAAGGATGTAAAAGACTAGCTCTTTCTAAGCTCCCAGTTACCAATAACTAGCATAGAATATTTTGATTAATTTTAAATTGAAAAGGTTTCCCCATTGATGATCCTTGATGAACTGACTTATCAGTAGTTGTGAGAGATGCACGGGCTGATTTAGAAATAGACTAAAGCTCTTTCTTAGCAGCTATAAGAATGAAAGTACAGAGCAAAGGTGGATGTACTTTTTTTTTGTTTTTTTTTTTTCCCTTCAACTTTTAAGTTGAGGGTTACATGTGCAGGATGTGCAAATTTCTTACAAAGGTAAATGTGTGCCATGGTGGTGGTTTGCTGCACATCACCTAGGTTTTAAGCCCAGCATCCATTAGTCTTCCTGATGCTCTCCCTTCTCCAACACCCGCCTCCAACATGCCCCAGTGTGTGTTGTTCCCCACCATCTTCCCATGTGTTCTCAACATTCACCTCCTACTTATAAGTGAGGACATGCTGTCTTTGGTTTTCTGTTCCTGCGCTGGTTTGCTGAGCATAATGGCTTCCAACTCCATTCATGTCAGGATGCCAAGGAATACAAATTTGAGTACCACAAGTTATGTATGAGCTCTGTAGATGGAAGCCTGAAACAGGCTTATTCTCCTTATTTGAGAAATTTGACATCTTTTCTTTGAGGGGTGAGGGTGGGTATGGTGATGACTATTTATTTATTTTTATTTTTCTTCAGCTTTTAAGTTCAGGGGTACATGTGCAGTATATTCAGATTTGCAGATAACATTCTTAATAGAAGAGAACAAATGATAAAGATAATTAAAAAAATCCCTTTTTTAGTGTTTTATTATTTTTGTTGATACACAGCAGCTGTGACTATTTATGGGCTACATGTGATATTTTGATACTTGCATACAAAGTGTAATGACCAAATCAGGGTAATTGAGATATCCAACACTGAAGTATTTATTATTTCTTTGTATTGGGAACATTCTAAATCTCTTATAGCTATTTTTAAATATGCAATAAATTCTTGTTAACTATAGTCATTCTACTGCGCGATCAAACACTAGAACTTATTCCACCTAACTCAATTTTTGTACCAAGCTTTCTTCATCCCTCCCTCCCCACTAGCCTCTGATAACCACCATTCTACTCACTACCTTCAAGATAGTAATTTTTTTAGCTTTCACATATGATATTTGTCGTGCTTTGCCTGACTTATTTCACTTAACAGAATGTCCTCCAGTTTCATGCATGTAGTTGCAAATGACATACATTTATTCTTACCCTGTAAATATGACTGAGAAAATAATGATTTGCAATCACAAAGAACTTGTGGTAGGCAGATTTCTAAGATAGCCTCAAGGTTTCCCAATCCTAGTGTACACAGGCTGTATAATTTCTTCCCAATTCTGGTGTACAAAACTGTTATAATCTCTTCCCCTTCAGCATGGTTGAGGGTCTGTCCATGGGAGGGATATCATTTCTGTAATTAGGTTACATTACCTGGCAAAGGTGAAGGGATTTTGCTGATGCAACTAAGGCCCCTAATCAGTTGAGTTTAACTTAATAAAATAGAAAATTATCCAGGGTATACCTGTCCTAATTGGGTGGTCCCTTTAAAAAGGGTCTAGAGGTCAGATACAGAAAATGTCAGAGACATTCAAATTTAGTAAGATCCTGCTGGCTTTGAAGGAGTAAGCTGCCATATTGTGAGAGGCCCAGGTGGTTAAGACCCAAGAGTGGCCTCTAGGAACTGAGAGTGACATCCAGCTGATGGCTAGCAAGAATACAGGAACTTCAAGGAACAAAATTCTGACAACAATCTGAATAAGTTGGGAAGAGTACACCCACCCCCAAATGAGTATGCAACCCAGCCAGCCTCTTGATACAGCCTTGGGAGATTCTGAGCTATGCCATGCCAGAACTTTTAACCTACAGAAACTTTGAGATAACTACTGGGTGTTGCCCTGAAATGTGAACAAGTTCAAATATGGGAGCTGTTGACAAAAGTTAACATCTCTTGGCTGAGAACTCTTCCTGGAAAGAAAAAAACGTTCAACATCAACGGCACATTAAAGAAAGAAATTACATCACTGTGACGTGCTAGCCTTATTGATTCACATATGGTTAAGTAATGCCAACATTGGAGAAGAAAAACTAATATATGGACTCTAAATAAAGAACTTTTTTTTTTGTTTGTTCTAAGAAGTCAAACATATTCAGTTGAGTGAATACATTCAGGTTTTTCATCTGTAAATTGAGTGATCTGAATTAGATAACCTATCTCTATTCCTCTGTATCTAGAATTCCATGATTTTTGATTCTGAGGAGTCCTGAATCCCAAAGTTTTGAATGATAGGTTGAAACCAGGGACAGCTGTCTTCCTCTTGGTACATTTTAAAAAGCACCTGAAGAGCTAGATTTTTGTCTGGGTCACTCTGCTATCTCTGTGGCCCTGAGCAAATCACTTATTCCCTCTAAGCCTCCATTTTGCTACCTTACAGGATTACTGAAATCACATGTGAGAATGTACGAGGAAGAACTGTGTAAAATCATAAAATGCTAATTATTTTTAAGCCATTATCATCTACCTTTTTGTTATATTCTGAGGTTGGAATTCTAGTGACTTCACCTTGAGAAGAGAAAAAGGTAGTTATAATTTGAAAACATTGAAATGGTCTGGAACTTGTTTTTCTTTTACTTAGTCATAGATTAAAACAATATATGAAAAGATTAAAATAAGCAATTTCCCCTATTTTCACATTTTATTGCTAATGTGATGTTGCCTTTCTTTTGCAAGCCTAGGGAACAAGTGATCACAAGCAATCAGGTCCTCGGTTTAAAAATCTTCTGATTTCAACAGCAGTTAATGACATTCTCATAACTTTAATACTCATGAAAAGATAGACGATTCCAAGACACTGTAGCAGAGAAAAAGATGTAGATGCTCGTTTGCAAAGCATTCACTTTATCTTTTATTAATAGCTCTTGTTCTCTGAGTCTGTTTTCCCCCTATATTTGTCTAATTTCTCTAAGAAAAAAGAGAAGGAAAGAAAAGAAATAAAACAACAATCATAGTAATTATAAGAATTACATTTTTGAAGTAGATTTTTAAAATTTACTTTGTTTTAAAATAGGATACATAGAACATTATACATTACCAACAGTGAAAAAGTAAATTATGTTCCTTTTTACTTCCATAGGAGCTAAAGAGAATTTTCCCAAGAGACTTAGTAGTCTTTTTATACAATCATCTCCCTATATATCTTTTGATTTCATAAATTTTAAAAGAATAAATTATCATTTTTCACCCTTAAATGACATTATCGCTAGTAATGAAACATCACTGAAGAGCTTATAAACTTTGAGTAACTTGTGCCATTTCATTGAATATTGTTAATTCAACTAGTTTCAGAATTGCTGTAATTTTATATCTATTTTGTGTATTTTGTGATAGTCAATGATTCAAAAATGTTTCTGTTCAATGCTCACTATGTGCCAGGTACTGCTCTATGTGATAAGATAGAAGTTTTACCTGGGAAAGAATATCAAGGCCTCAGACAAAGGCAATCTCAACTAGCTTTATGTTTGAAAGTGATTATTTAATTACTATGATCTAATGTTTGTATTAGTTTCTGGGCTTCAGAAAGGAAGGCTCCCTGTAATAGATTACTTACTGGAGAGATGACTGACAAAAAATGTTTATCCTTTCCTTTTGGCACCTGTCTAAACTGAAGACTGATGATTGAAAACATCATCTGCCTGGCTTTCCACAAGGAATATCTTTCTCTTAGTATTATCATTTGGATTGTACTTGTGAGCAAAATTGTGTAAATAATCACAGCTATGGCCTAAACTAAGGAAGAGAGTCTTTAAAGTTGGAGTAAACTTTGCTTCCAAAAATATTGAGGCAGATTTCTTTTTTTTTGTTTTTTTTTTTTTTTTTTTTTTTTTTTTTTTTTTTATTATTATACTTTAAGTTCTAGGGTACATGTGCACAACGTGCAGGTTTGTTACATATGTATACTTGTGCCATGTTGGTGAGCTGCACCCATCAACTCGTCAGCACCCATCAACTCGTCATTTACATCAGGTATAACTCCCAATGCAATCCCTCCCCCTTTCCCCCTCCTCATAATAGGCCCCAGTGTGTGATGTTCCCCTTCCCGAGTCCAAGTGATCTCATTATTCATTTCCCACCTATGAGTGAGAACATGCGGTGTTTGGTTTTCTGTTCTTGCGACAGTTTGCTGAGAATGATGGTTTCTAGCTGCATCCATGTCCCTACAAAGGACACAAACTCATCCTTTTTTATGGCTGCATAGTATTCTGTGGTGTATATGTGCCACATTTTCTTAATCCAGTCTGTCACTGATGGACATTTGGGTTGATTCCAAGTCTTTGCTATTGTGAATAGTGTGAGGCAGATTTCTAATATTCATTTTGTTCAAATTAAATATACTTGACCAGATTCTAGTTTCTAACTCATTTTCATAGACTCATATATTATTTACAACCTCCATGGACAGCAACATAATTTGGGTTTAAATTTGGCAAAGAAATAACTTAAAAAACATATTTGAGCAATTCTGCCTCTGCCAGTTTTGGTTTAGTAAGAAATAGAATGCAGTTGTCAAAATATTTTTTTAAGTTGTTTTCACCATTTGTGGTTCTCAAAACTAACGGATTTTGCTTAATTCTTACTTAATTATATTTTCCCTGGTAAATTTATGTGAAATTTATTGCATATAGAAACTATGCAATTGATAATTATAGCTTTTTAGGTAGGAGCTCAGTCTAGACACTAACTTTGAATCTGAAGCCTGGCAGCACTACTTTCCAGGTTCTTTATGTCCTTGGGCAATTAACTTCTCTGACTCTGTTCCCTATTTTGCAAAACGGGGCTGGGATAGATGTTTAGTAAAGAACTAAATACAGTAACTAGCTTATAGACAAGTGTTTAATTAAATATTCCTTATTGTTATATTTTTATAGATTATTATGTATACCTACTAGATTGAAACATGGTAAATACTCATAAAAAAGGTATTTAAAAGTCATTATAGAGTTTTTTCCAGGGCTTGATTGCTTTGCCCAACATAGTAATGTATTTCAGGCTTTCTCAAATCATTCATTTTTTAAAAAGTTGCATTTATTTTGTCAGTTATAGGAGGGCAAATGATAAATAGCAAGATGAGATCATATATTTAGAGATAGCAATTCCAAATTACTTGGATATTGAGCTTATTTTAGTCTCTGGCAATCTCATATTATACATTTTAAGCAAAGAGTTGTCATTCAAATACAGAAGATAAAATGCGGAGATAGAGACAAAATTGGAAATTATGATTGAGGATTTAAGATAACTTTTTAATGCATTATAGATCAAAGGCTTTCAAGGAGGTCAGAAAATCTTGAGACATTGTCATATATGCAGCCATGATTCAATTTTATTATAAAATAGGGGTTATACAAAAACAAAAAAAAATGCAAATAATAAAAAAATTATTGGGTTGAATTAATATTTAATAACTCAATCTTTCTTAGCTGTACTTTTGAGAAAACACAAGAGCCATAAATACGGAGCTCTTCAAACACAATGGATCAGTTACAACTCAGATTGGTGGAAGAAAGCCTTCCCTGCTAAGTCAACTCTGGTTATTAGCCTTTATTTATTTATTCTTAATTTTTGGATCTTTATAAGTATTAAACTCCAAGTTATTTTCTTTGTGCAGTTTTCTTTCTCTGTTATTATGTGTTTACCTATGATTTTCTTTTCATGCATTACATCTATAAGTGATTCCTACCTTGTAATTATTACTATTTCTAAAGAGCAAACTGTGATTCATAAGAAGCTTTTATTTTATGTTTTTGAGAAAAATCCTAGATTATTTTTAATCCATCTATTTTCTCTTTGAAGTAATTACAAAAGGAATTTTATTTTACAAATGAAAAAATAAAGAAGTAATCCACACTTGTCATTAGATAGAAACCAAAATGACAAAATAAAATTACAGATAATAGAAAAGAAAGTAAAATGTCATCCATATGTTTGCTTAAATCAGTTATGCTAATTTGTCTATTTCTGTGAAGTCATTTCATTTGTCAGTGTATAGTTGTTCATGGTATTCTCTAATAATTCTTTTTGTTTGTTTGAGGTTGCTAGTGATACCCTCTCATTCCTAAGTTTAGTAATTTCAGTTTCCTTCCTTTATTTTCTTTTGGTAAGTTCAGATAGGTTTGTGTGTTTTGTTAATCTTTTAAAAAAACTAAATTTTGGTTTTGTTGATTTTCTCTTGTTTTAGAATTCTTTATTTCTACTCTAATATGTATTAATTTCTTTATTCTGCCTGCTTTGGGCTTATTTGCTCTTCTTTTTCTAATTCTTAGGGTGAATTCTTAAAGAATTTCTAATTTTTCTTTTTCAATATATGTATTTAGAGCTATAAATTTTTCTTTGTGGAGTGCTGTAGCTTTATCTAAAAAGTTTTAGTGTATTTTTTTTTGTTTTCATTTGTTGCAAAGTATTTTCTAATTTATTTTGTAACATCTTTTTTGATCCATTGGTTACTTAGGAATATGTTGTTTAAGTTTTGACTATTTGTGAACTCTTCAAATTTGCCTCTTATACACTTGTATGTTAATTGCTTGTGATCACAGAACGTACTTTGTATAATTTTAATACTTACAGATTTATTGAGACTTATATTTCCTCTACCATATGATATAACCTGGAGAATGTTTCGTGTGCATTTGACGCAAATGTGTATTCTGCTGATGTTGGTGGAATGTTTTATAGACATCTGTTAGGTCCAACTTTTCTTTTTTTAGATCATTAGAGTTTTCTCTTTCCATTTTGATCTTCTGCCTAGATGTTCTATCCATTATTTAAGTAGGATATTGAAGTCACTAACTGCCATTGTTGAATTATCTATTTCTTCCTTTAATTCTGTCGGTTTTTGCTCCTGTATTTTGGGGTTCAGGTTCAGATGCATATATGTTTCTACTTATATTTTCCTGATGGATTGACTTTTAAAAATCCGTGCACTAGATATATAAAATTATATAAATTTATAAATCATTTTATTTGATACAGTTATAAAATATGTTTATTTCCCTCATAACAATTTTTGCCTTAAAGTACATTTTGTCTGATATTCATAGAGCCTCTCCAGCTGTCTTTTGGTTACTATTTGCATGGTATGTAGCATATATTTTTTCCATTCTTTACTTTCAACTTTTTTGCATCCGTGAATATGAATATCTTTTGTAGTTGAATTATGTCATTCTTTAAACTCATTCTGTCAATTCTTTCTTTTGGTTGGAGTGTTCAATCAACTTATATTTAATATAGTTTTTATTTACAGACAAACCAAATCTTTATGTCAGTTTCCCCTCAAATAAGCAATGGTTAGCCTGTTGGATTTATGCAGGGTTTCCAGATATCTGTTACTTGAAATATTAGTATGTTATTATAGATGAAACACATAGGCAAATGTACATAGATATCAACATCTATACATAATTTACTGTTAAGAAAAATAGGCTTAAGTGAATAATCCACAATTAGAAATTTCAAGTACTCTATCTTTCCACCTTCTGTAGTATGTAATTTTGATGGCCCTAACACTTAACATTATCTTGAATCATTGCTCTCTATATTTAGAAGAGTTAGAATATATTTGAAAAATAAATATGTACATTTGAATTTACTAAAATAATATAGAAATAACTTATTAAATGAGAAACTAAATTTATTAATAAGACTCTATACACAATTACAATTCACTAATTTATCTTATTGTATCTATTAGTTATTCATAACTTATGACTAACTGCAATTAATTGCCTAATACATACAGCAGTGACTCTGGGATAACATATGAAAATAGAATGTTTTGTATTAGTAAGAGTGGAGTTGAGGGACAGCATATTTCTTTAAGCGTATGATTAAAAAGTCCACTCTATTTAGTCTATACAGTCTGTTTATGATATCTAATTATTTAATGCTCTTTTGTGTATTTTATGTATTTACATAAAATTATGTATTTATATGCTTACATAAAATACACAAAAGAGCATTAAATAATTAGATGTTGTAAACACTTCTAATCATACTCAAAAATAAAAATTGCCTCTATCAGTTCTCCTTAGAATTTTTCATGGATACGTATGATGGATTTGTGAGACATTACTAAGGAACTGTAGGTGATCACTCTCTTGACATCAGCAAGTTGGAAACACTAAGAAATAAAATAAGAATTGAAGTATGTACAGTAGCCATGTATTGACTTCCTAAACAGTGGTTATAACTGACATAGGTTGGTGGGCACTTTGGTGCTAATGTTAGGGAAGCACACACTTGGAAGATTGACAGATTTTGTTAAACAGGCTTTTGAAGTAATAATGAATATTCAATAAATATTAATTCTATTTTGAATAATTTATGCAGATGCAGAAAGTTTTAGTTCAACAAGTTTTGATCTATGAATAATACATAGAAAACTCCAGGTATCTTTCCATTAGCTATTCTCATAGATTAAATAGATTTGGAAAGAGAAATGAAATAGCAGTTGTTACAGGTTAGTGTTTCGGGGACTGGAATTTACTTATCCAGAGAACATCCATGTCCTCCTTGAAGATGCCCAATGTGTTTGTTACCAGAGTTCTACCTGGCAGCAGTTTAGTCCGGAGGAATGCACTCCAGCTGAGGATCGATACTTGTGCCCAAATGCATTAAGTGAAAGCCTGCAGGAACAGTGGCTACTGGCAAAGTATCAGAAATATGAATGCTTTCTAGAAATTGGAAATTTCTAGTTTATGTACACAGTAGAATGTGTTAGACTGTGTATGGAGCTGAGGACACAAATTGACTTGTGACATCCTGGGATATTCATATGATAATGAGACCAGAGTCTTCAAAGTGGATGATGATTTATTGTGAACAAAATGCAGTTAATCGAATTCAGTTTTAGGTTAGGGTGTGTTAGGCTGGCAGAGTGAACAAGGGCAAAGCTGACACACACACTTGAGAATTGCATCAAATCCAAAACATTACTCCTACTGAAAATGTATAGGAAAAGATATAACAAAAAAAAAAGATGTAAGAGGCTAATGATGCTCGGATCCTGGGTCTATATTCTTCTCAAATGACCAAAGTGAAGCTAGTCATGGAACAGGGAGCTTAAGTCATGTATTTATTAAAAGTTACTCTTTGAAAAGAGCTTTGAGAGCTCCTGAATCCAGGAACCATTCTGGTTCTTTTCTTTCATATTGTTCCCTGCAAGTTCCAAAAAAGGAGTGTGTAGGATTTTCCCCAAGGTAGTTTGAGAACACCTGGGGTTTGTTTCACAGTAACAGCAGCAAACTTTGCAGCAAGTCCCATGGCAGTTTTGAAATGGGTCACAGCCCCCATTTCAAGCCTACTTAACAGAAAGTTTAGCAAGACTGTAAGTGTTTTAAGATAAACATTTAGCATTTCAAGTTCTTAGGTTTTAGGAAAGTCTTAATCTTCTCTTTTACATAATCTATATGTTTCAAAACATTGAAATCAGTCTCCAAGTATACTGTTGAGATTTTCTACATTGTGTTGGAGATTACATCACCAGCTTCTTTAAAAAGAAACCCAAAATGATTGGCATGAGTAAGTAGCAATAGGTATTTTTTACGTTTTTCATATATCTGTCTCATAGTCTTGAAATTTAGCATTCTACAGGAATATGTTTGTGCTTAATGTTGTGTTTAATGCTTAGCAGTCTTTAACTGTAAGTGGCTGGTGTGAAAACAAATTATTAGCGTGCAGAAACTTAAATGAATTTGTTCCAAATGAAAAGAGTTATTCACCATCTGGTTGACTTTAAGTTTAGGAATCCCATTTAAATAATAAGTTTCTCTCAACAATTTTATTTATTCTCCATAATAATTCCACAATAGTATCTCTTTTACCTGGAGAAAACCTAATCAATAATTTTCCCTCTGGAGTTTTTGGCCAAGGGAACTAGATATACAAAAAATGACAGAGATTAAGGAAATGAAATATCAGCGTTATTAATTAATGTAAAAACACGTGATAGCAGCAACACACCCTTTTATTCTTGCAACCATCTCCCCTCCCGATCTCCCTCTCTCTCCCCTTACAAGGCTTTGCTGGGAAGCTGTATCACTGATCTTAGGCCTTGGAGCAAATAGAGCATGCCATCTTCCCCTGAACCAAATACTGACTCACATGGTCAGGCTTGTCTGCATGAGGAGAGACAGATCTGGATCTGCAGGTCCACTTCTACAATCAGCCAAATAGGTCTGCTTAGTGAGGGCAACTTATAAGAGGAAAGGGCATCCTACTTTAAAGTACAGGAAATAAAGAGGAAGCAGGTCATGGTCTAAGACTTTTAGATCTCTAGTCAATAGACTGACCATGTGAATGTCCCAGATAGATGCTGCTCAAAGGAGCTGAAAATATTCCCTTCCACTAACATGCAAGTAGGGAGAGGGGTTAACTTACCTCTCTCAAAGAATGCAGCCACAAGTAAGGGAAAAATAGAGTTTTTTTTTTTTTTTTTTTTTTTTTGAGGATGAATAGGCAGCAAAGAGTCTGTTTTCTCTCTTCAAAATCTAATTCTTCACAGGGCAAGCCTCTTTTTATGTAGCTGTAGCAGGCTTGGTTGTCTGATTTTAAATTTGCATGTGATTTAAGATGTGACATCAGTCAGGGCAAAAGGATGTCATGATGGTCCAAATACCAAGACACAGCCTCTGACAGTCTGACAGCAATAGAAGAAAGAACAAAACTACAGATGTAATCTATTAATCCCAAAGCCATATCTGTCAGGTGCCATACTGTGTTGGCAAAGAGTCCCACAAACCTGAGGAGACCCTGAGCTGATGACTCAGTATGTAATAGAATGAAGTTATGATTAGGTTGAAGGCAACAACCCTGCCCATTTAGAAACACTTAAAAAGCAGACTTGAAATCCATATAGCCTAACTCATTTACAAATAAAGAAACTAAGACTGAATATTCCATCAAAGAAACTGAGTTTTCAATAAATTTTAGGAAGATGTTTATACTACATTTCAATTAAAAAATATATATTTTGAGACAGTAAACTCCTGGCCCAAATGGAAGACTTGGCCATATAGAAATGCTCACTAAAGTTGAGAGGGATGAGAGGAAAGAGAGGAGGGAGAAAATGAGAATATGACTACAATGTCCTTGTTTATTTTTCATAATCCCAAATAGAACTTCACTTAACACTTGGCTCTTGGTGGGTCCAGGTATTATTGGTTGATTGAAGGGTGGTATATATGTTGGGAATATAAGCACAAAATTCACAACCTTGAAGGAATTTAAGTTACTTTCAGTTATATTACTGATAGGACCTTTCTTCTTCAATGTGTTTTCCTATTTCTGCCTACATATTATTTAATTGCTGTTGCTTTTTGTTGCACTTTAAGATCTCATAGGAATTCTTCATGGATAAGAGAATAAGGCTATCTTTTTTCTTAGTGAGAAAATTTAGAGTAAATATATATTTCCTAGTTGAAAGCAGTGTTACATGACTCTGAAGGTGAGCAATTCACATTCCAGTACATGTGGATGACATTTTCTATAAATGGGCAGTGGCAAAGCTGTGCTCTAGATTGTAAAACTTACTGGACCACAAATTTTACCAAGGCGATTAGAGTAATTCTTTTCTTAAGATTTATGTTGCTAGAGGAGAAGATGGCAATAAAGTTCTCTATTAAGGTGAAGCTGGGATGGTTTAATTTCATGTTGTTAAAACTTTAGAATCTTATTTTGTAAAAACCCCTGGTGCTGGGTAAAGAGAATTCCTCATTTAAAAGATATCAATCAGAGTGCAATATTTGACAGAGTATTTTTACATTTCTTTGAACTCTGCTTTTGGACTACAACTTGAAAGTAGCTCCCCATGCTGCTTTGAGTAAAATCAGTTTCTACTTGACTAGATATCATTTATATTTTAAAAGTGTGTTTGTAGGAATATATCTACAGATGCTTACAAAAATATTTTAGATTTAATACTTTAGTTTACTTCTGAAAATCCTAAGTTCCATATAATAATTATTATTGCTTTCATGACACCTTTTGAAAGAAAAAACACTCCTGAGTTTACATATTAGGATATCTAAACATTCATTAATTTTTGCAACATGAGACCTAATTTATGAAAGTGCCTACAATCTTGAGTTATATGGGTTCATTAAAACCCACATATGTAGGTTTACACCTCACATAACCTAGTAATAAATGTGAATACAACGTTCTATTCTGGTTTATTTTTATTGTAGTTTCTCTTTAAGTATACACGCAAAACACGTAATATTTTCAATTTGTTTTTGTCTAATTTGCTTTTCATAAGATTTTCAAAATTTAAGATCAATAATATGCTTGAAAATTATGTTTTAAAACTGTTTTTTTGGTCATTATGAACTACCATACATATTATTTGTGAAGCTGTGATAATGAACTTAACTGAGATGTTAAATACTTGTATTTCTCTTAGATCTTAATTGAGCCTTGAGTATATTTATCTCATGACGTAGCAAATGAGAATCTGAATACAGAGGATATCAATGCACATTCATAACATTGTTACCAGAAAAGCACATTGTTTTTAAACAAACCACCTCCATCTTTTTACAGATGGGATCCTGTTTTAGAAGGCAAGTGTAATTCTGGATTTATTACTAGAAGGAACACATTTCAGTATTGTGGTCTAGAGAGTGATTTGTGGACAAATCATTTGAGTTATATAAGTAGTAAACGTGTGTTTGAACCCTGGGCTTGGAACTTACTGGCTGTGTGATGTTGGGCAAAATATTGATATCATTGCCTGTTTCTAGCAAATTCTAATACTTTTTTTCTAACTGTATTAGTTTGCTAGTGGTACCATAACAAAATAGACTTGGTAGATCAAATAACATAAATTAATTTTTTCACAGTTCTGGAGACTAGAAGTCCAAAATTAAGGTGTTGACAGGTCTGGTTTCTTCCGAGGCGTCTATGTTTGGCTTGCAGATGCCCACCTTCTTGCAGTGTTCTCACAGGGTCTTTCCTCTGTACATGTCCATTTCTGGTGTCTGTGTCAAAATTTCTTCTTATAAGGATGACAATCATATGCGGTTAGGGCCTAGCCTTACAATTCTGTTTGAACTTAATTACCTCCTTAAAGGTTCTATCTCCAAATACAGTTACATTCTATGGTACTGGGGGTTAGGGCTTCAACAAATGGATTTTGTGAGGACACAACTCAGCCTATAGTGGTAACTATAAGTGTTTATCATTTATTCATTCATTTATATATTTTTCAGTTAGCACTCACTTTTATAGAACCTACTCTGGGACAGACACTTGTGCCAGGTATGGGGGATTCAAAGATGGTCAATTACTGTCCTTATCCTCAATTAATTCATAGTATAGTTGCAGTGATGTGCAAACTTGACTGAATTACAGAATGACATAAAGCACTTTACAATATACAGACTCTTGAGTGTGTCAGAATCTCTCAGAGTGAACTTGCAATATGTAGTTACAAAAAACTCCCTGAAAGAAATGGCGGTTTGACCACCTCTGATTAAGTGGAAAATACTAATCATATATGTAAGCTGCTTTTTAGATAGTCGAGCTCTTTTGTGTTTGTTAAACCTCCTAGTCGAGCGATGTTAGAATTGAGTTTAAGAGTTTCAAGTGCTTTGTCCAAAATGAACACAGCTGATCTGAGTAAAAGGTGGGACTGAGCCTTCTTCCTGCTTTCCCCCACACTGATAAATATTTAATTATTTACTGATATAATCTTAAGTCACTTGACTTGAGTCCCTAGGGTTCTGAATGCAACAGCCAGTCATACACTGTTTCCAAAGCTGTCAGTAGAATATTTCCTAAGTTTTATCTTAACTTAAGGAACTTTTACTGGGGGAAAAGCAAAAACTGAAACAAGATCCACACTGTTTTGCGGCTTACAGCTCAGATATTTATTTTTAAACATTTTAAAAAATTTAATTATATATATTTTTTATTATACTTTAAATTCTTGGATACATGTGCAGAACGTGCAGGTTTGTTACATAGGTATAAAAGTGCCATGGTGGTTTGCTGTACCCGTCAACCCGTCATCTACATTATGTATTTCTCCCAATAGTATCCCTCCCCTTTCCCCCGCCGCCCCCTCTACAGGGCCCCGGTGTGTGATGTTTCCCTCCCTGTGTCCATGTATTCTCATTGTTCAGCTCCCATTTACGAGTGAGAACATGCGATGTTCTCGGATATTTCTTAACGGTGTTACACACTTATTTAGCTACTCCTTCTGCCCCTACCAAGGGCTTATATTTACCCCACACTTCCAGGCCTTTTGTAAAGACGTTTTTGTCATCCCTGTTGCATAACTTGAGCCTGATTAGGACAAGACCAAATTATATTTTGTTCAGTATTGACTCTTTAACTTGATTATATTCAAAGTCTCAAGGGACTAAAATAAAATCTGTAGAAGATAACCCTGCTGTTAATAAAAAGCCTCTTAGATGGTCTTTCCCTTTGAAGTGTAACTACCCAGATCCATTTTCAGATAAAGCTTCTCAGAAGGTTTTTTGGGAAAAAAAATCAAAGTAACTTTGTTGGATGAAGCCTTGTTATGGTTTCCTCCTTTCACAAGACCCTGTTTCCAGTGCTTTAAAAGCCAGATTGATTTTTTTTTGAATAAATGTCATGGGAAATGTCATAACCCATGAAAAAACCTTGCTTTTGATTTCAAAGAACCAGGCCCTCTTGGTAGGAAAAACCAAAATTACACCCAATGTAAAGGCAAGAGAATGTAGGCTATTACTTTGTTTTGGTTATTAACTAAAAATGTGCAGCTGTTTCCTTTTTTCTCTGAAGTGTATCTAAAAATATGATCTCCAGTAATTTAATTAATGATTTCCAAATATATGTATGGTTTAATTCTTATTAAAGTTGCCCATAAAGCTGTGCAGATAACTGTTTTCCTCCCACTCATGGTCAGAAGTTAGATTCTATTGGTTCTGAAAATTAGAACAACATTTTTTGGCTTATGAAGTAATGATGCTGATTTTATTACTGTTATATTTCACAACTTGAGTTTGGTGGATGACAGTCTTATTCAGAAAACAAATTAATAAACTAAAAGATTGATAAAATTTATCAATACTAAGTGCTATGAGACAACACAAATAAGCCTCCTACTGACTTCTATTGACTTCAAATGTAAATTGTGTAAATAAGGACTGTAAGATTAGATTAATGACAAAGTTTTGCCAAATACAAAAGCAACTAAATCAGTGACCTGCCTCAAATGACTTAAATGGCCTTGACATCAATAAAGACTCCCAGCCATTTAATTTAATCTTTCTAAGGGAAAATGTTTTCAGAGGAATATATGAACTGAAAGTCTGTAAAGTTTGAAGTTTCCATTTAAAATGTATTTAAGTGATAATGTCATTGTATTTTTCATTCGCAGCATGGAGTTCAAGCTCCCAGATCAGAGATGCTGCTAATTAAGATAATCACTGTCAGTAGTCATTCAGAGTCTCATTCAGAGTTTAGCATCTTAAATTTCTTTTCTCTAAGGAATGACATGTCTTATTTTTAAAGCTTTTTCCATCACATGGGGACTTTTGATGGCCTTGCTCACATGAAAACCAGTTGATTATATGATGTTACTCAGGCACAAATGACTCATTAAAATTGCTGAACTGTGGTCTTGATGTTTAAAGATGCATGGGTCCAAGGAAGTATATGGATCAAATAACTTCTTGAGGATAAATATATTAGTTAAAGATTGAACTTTGTTACAAGAAACCAAAAGACAAAGCAAGGGCTTTCTTCTGTCTGATTCATCAAGAAGTTCTGAGGTAGATAATTGCTGGTTAAGCAGCTCAGTGATGTCAAAGCTTAGGTTTCTGTGATTCTTTTAGCTTTTTCCTCATAACCACAACATGACTGCTAGAGCTACAACCATGATATACAGAGTTAAGCAAGAAGGAAGGGCAAGGACTAAGGACAAAAGGCAGAAGGGACAATCCAACAAAAAATGGAAAACTTGCCCACTGAATTTCATTTACTTTCTTATTACCCAAATCATCCCCGACTTTAAGGCAATTACAAAATGTAGAGTTTTGCTTTGTTTGAACTGTCCTTGACATTGTTGTTCCTAACAAAACTGACGTTCTGTCAGAGAGGAAGAAGGCAGAATGACTATTTGTAAGCAACACCAGGCTCTTCACAGAGGGAAACCAGAGCAGTACTTGGGATTGTTCCCAGATTATGGTGGGGTATCTGTCAATATTTCTTGAGGTAAGTTGATTTATAGTGCATAGTCAATACAGAGTGTTAGTTTTGTCAGTGCTACCCTCTGGCTCATAAATACACTAGCTTCTTTACAGGAAAATGACACTACGATGAATTATTTGGGTATGATATTATTTGGGTATGATAATGATATAAAGAAATTCTAAATGAATTTTTGGAGCCCAAAACATATTATAGAAATGGTAGGTTGCAAACTTAAATTGGGAGTTAGTTAGAGTTATTTGGGTAGAATATCTGTAGCTATATTAGAGTATTTATTGTGTGAAAGACAGTAGATTAAGTGCTTTAGATAGTTTATAGTTTTGTCTTGCAATAAACCTTCAAAGGTAGGCATCATTTAAAAACAAGGACACTGAGGTTGAAAGAAATTGTCTTTCTTAAGAACACATAGCTAGAAAAAAATCAAGATTTGAATTTAATATCTATTGACTTCAAAACAGGGTCAATAAACTTTTTCTGTAACGGGCTGGATACTAAACATTATAGGTTGTGAGAGGCATATGCAATTCTGCTAGCTTGAAAGTAGCCATGGGCATTATGTAAAAGAATGAGTGTAACTGCGAACCAATAAAACTTTATTTATGTGCACTGAAAATTCAATTTCAATGACATTTCCTATCCTTTTTCTGTGTCATAAAATATTTTTCTGACATTTTTTCAACCATTTAAAATGTATACATAATTCTTATCTATAAATTGTATCAAAAAATGGTCAGAGAGTCAGATTTGGCCCGTGAGTCATAGTTTGCTGACTCCTGCTCTAAGTCGTATGTGTTTGACCTTGGTGCTATAACTAGCAACTATAGACACATCAAGCTGACATTTCCAGGATGTCTGCACTCTTTGGGCTGTGATATCTCTACTCTCAAAAGCTCCGAGGTAGAAATAGACAACTTTCTCTCCTGGTGACCTGAAATCAGACTGTTGGAAAATTATTTCTAAACAATGAAGCCCAACTCCACTTCCTTTAAAGAAACTGTGCCTCATTGTAGGTACTTGTCTTTTGTTTATGCTTCTATCTGACAATGTTTTCTCTCTTTTATGTATAGTCCCATTTCTTTGGGAATTCAAATTGTCATCATCTGTAAATGATACCCACTTTGAAGCCTTATTGTGAGACAAACTGATAAACTGTATCTAAAGCATTTAGTTCAGTATTTTGCACTTCCTTAACCTTGTCATTAGTGAACTGTGCTCTGCTGCTCTTCAGCTGCTTGACCAATGTCTAATTCATTAATTCATCTTCTGTTCTTTCTCTTGCTAAGCGCCCTCTCTAGTTAGGGCCACCTGTAGACTTAACAAGCCTTCTCATTTTCTGTTATCAGTGGGCAAATGCAGTACATGAACTCTAATAAAGATTAGATATTAATTTTTGCCAACATAAAGTCAAATTATCTTCATTTTGTCCTACTCTTGACTCACAAACTGATTTCGAAGGAAATATGCATTAATTGGCTAAAACTCAGTACAATCATGCTTGTATTATTGACTTCATTCTCTTGAATGATGGCAAGTTTATTTTTCTTCTTACTTTTTCCTGACATTTGTTTACAGCTTGTTTTAAGACTAACTTTTGGGGGAATAAATTCTTATTCTTAGTTTTGCCTTGTTTCTGCTTTGTTTCACTACCTCCAAGTTAGCTGTTAAATAGTCTAGTGCTTGAGAAAATTTTAATTCATTACAGACATCATAGAATACAATTTACTCAGTTTATAAAATCAGGCCCTAATCCCATTTGCACATCCAACTTATGCATTGATAGTTATATTGCAATATTTGAGCCACAAATTTGTGCAGGCATGATGAAGAGAGGCATTTTTTTTTTCCCTTGGGAGAAAGGGTTGACAGACAAGATTGAATCTAGAATTTTTTATTTTCCCTGTGTTTCTGTGAGCACCAAACCGTTTGGTGATAGTCATGAAGTTCTCTTTATACTAAGAAGGTAGCACAGTATATCAGTAAAAAAGTGTGTTGAAACTTGAAAAATACTTTTTTATAGGCTCAATAAAGACAGAACATTGACAGAAAAAATTAGTTTTTCAAAATGTCCAAAAATGTAAAAGAAATCTTTCATGGCAGTTACTGTGTTGTAACTATTGTAGAAAGCCACACGACTTTTCTATTATCTATTTATATACTGTGTATTTGGTTTTATAGCACCAGTACCATATGATTTATAAAATGACATCAAATGAAAATAACTCAGAATTATAAAAGCTTCATGTGATTTTTCTTTCCTACTTATTTGGGTGACCAGCTCACACATTTCATGACTCAAAACACTTCATTGCCAGTCAGATTTCTTTTTAAAAATATGATGGCATCTATGTATGCTGTAGCAGCACAGATGGTATTGGGGAATTTAGTCAGTCTGATTTATTGTAGCTTATCTTTTGCTTGCTACAAATGCCAGTGGGGATGAGTCCTAGATGCCTGACATTTGCCAAGGTGTAAAGACTGAATAGAATGAAATCTGCTGAACCTCCATGAGGGCATCAGGCTGGGAGTCTAGAAATAGACAACTTTGAGGACAGGTGTGATGATCCCTGGAAAGGAGAACTCAACTAAGGTTTCCTAAATCTCAGCTGCTCACTCTATAAAGCCAGTTTTGTATCAAAAATATTGCTTGTTTGAGATGCCAGTATTTCAAAGGCTCTCATCCAAATCTTCCATAAACACTTCTCCTGATACAGCAAATGTGATAGTTGCATGTTTTGCTAAATAAATAAATATCAGAGACAAGAGGGACCCCCAAGGAGCCATCTTCTTCAGCATGCTCTCTCTAGTCAGTCCTATCATGAAAGCACTCAATGGAATAGAAACATATTTCTTTTTTAGTCCCAATAGTAAAATTTTATTGAGAAATATATTATACTAATAGAGTGTGTAAAATTATAGTTGACTCTTGAACAATGTGAGTTTGAACTGTGAAGGTCCACTTACACATAGTTTTTTTTTTCAATAAGTACGCTGAACGTGCCTACCTCTCCTCCCTCCCCTTCCACCTCCTCCACCTCTTCTGCCTCTGCCATCCCTGAGACAAGACCAACCCCTCCTGTCTTCTGCCTCCTCCTCAGCCTACTCAATGTGAAGATAATGAGGCTGATGACCTTTATGATGATCCCCTTCCACTTAGTGAATAATAAATATATTTTCTCTACATTTTTCTTAACAGCATTTCTTTTCTCTGGCTTGCTTTATTGTAAGGATACAGTATATAATACATGTATAAAATATGTGTTAATTGTTATCAGTAAGGCTTCCAGTCAACAGTAGGCTATTCATTTGTTTTGCAAATACATCTTTAAAAATTATTATTATTATAGATTTAGGGGATGCAAAGTGCAGTTTTGTTAATGGATATATTGCATAGTGGTGAAGACCGGGTTTTTAGTGTAGCTATCACTAAGCATTATACATTGTACCCATTAAGCGAATTTTTATCTTTCAGCCCCTTCTCACCCTCCCACCCTTCCAAGTTTCCTATGTCTGCTATTCCACTCTCTCTATCCATGTGTACACATTATTTAGCTCCCACTTATAAGTCAGAGCATGCAGTATTTGGGGGAGTCAAATGTTACATGTAAATTTTCAACTGCATGGGGAATTGGCACCTATAACTCCTGGATTGTTCAAGGGTCTGCTGTATACACATACTTTAAGAAAAATGATAAAATAAACATCATTGCTACCTCCCGCAATCTATGAAATAGAACATTACGTGTACCTTAGGAACACACTGTGTCTTCTTCCCAATCACATGTAGCCATCTCTTATTCTAAGTGTCTATTATTCCAAACGGCATTCCTAAACAATATATGGTTTAGTGTTGACTTTTTGTGGACTTTAAGTTAATTAAGTAATACAGTATTTTTTCTCTGAATTTACTTCACGATACCTAAAAATTCATCCATGTTTATTGTTGCCACTTTTCCCACTGTCTCCACTTGTGCTTTTCACGTTGCCCCCAGTCCCAGTCATTTTGGGTGAATTGAGTTTTTAAATTTATGTTGTCATCGTATATTTCGCCTCTAATTTTTGAATGTTGTATGTACTACAACTGTTTTTCTAGTAATTACCTTCGCACATATCATATGCATACCTTACTTGAGGCTTCCAAATTATTGATTCATAATGTATTGCCTTGAGTCTTCTCCCTGCAGCAAATCAAATACCTTAGAATTCTCCAACTCAATGACCTTTACAACAACTTATATATTATTATTTTTGAGAACTTTAATTCTAACTGTTTACTTCCCACCCCAAATGAACATACAATTAGTCATTTTTACTGGTAATTTATATGATTAATGTTTGTTTAGATTTACCTACATATTTACCAATGTTCTTATTTTTTTTCCACCTTCAATCTTACATCTGGAATAGTTTTTCTTTGCCTTGAAGGATATAAATAAAAATTTCCTTTAGTGAGAGTGTTTTTCATTAACTCTTAATAATTACTTGTGGAAAAATGACAAACATACAAATACTTCAAATATACACATGGAATTTATGTTGACAATTATTTTCTCTCGGTAAACCAAGGGAACCATTCTTTTTTGGTTTCTATTATTATTTAGAAACCAGTTGTTTTAATCACCTGTTTTTTTTTTAATTTATTTTTATTTATTTATTTTTTTTGAGACGGAGTCTTGCTCTGTCACCCAGGCTGGAGTGCAGTGGCCGGATCTCAGCTCACTGCAAGCTCCGCCTCCCGGGTTCACGCCATTCTCCTGCCTCAGCCTCCCGAGTAGCTGGGACTACAGGCACCCGCCACTTCGCCCGGCTAGTTTTTTGTATTTTTTAGTAGAGACGGGGTTTCACCGTATTAGCCAGGATGGTCTCGATCTCCTGACCTCATGATCCGCCCGTCTCGGCCTCCCAAAGTGCTGGGATTACAGGCTTGAGCCACCGCGCCCGGCCCCTAATCACCTGTTTTTGTTTTTGTTTTTGTTTTGTGTGTGTATGTTTTCTTTTTTGTTTATTTTAAGAACTTTTTATTCATTTTGATACTCTTTTTTTTAACTATGATGTGTTTAAATATGTATTTCTTTTTATCAGTTCTGCTGGAGATTCATAGAACTTTCCCAATCTGAGGATTGAGTTGTTCAGCTCTTCTCCGGGAAATGTCACTGGCTTTACTGTATTTCTTTGAATAGCATTTGCTCCCCTTTCTTTTTACTGGGCACTTTCTAAAACTTTGGTGTTTTTTATTTATAGCAATTAGTTATAGGTTCTAATATATATATTAGACTTTCTTCCACTAACTGTATCTTGCATTCTTTTTTACATATTTTCTTTCTCTTTGACCCTTTCTACTACATTCTAGGTAATATCTCAGATGTTTATTTCAGTTCACTAATTTTCTCTTAAACTGATGTTTTTAGAGTTGCCCTGTAAAATAAATTTAAATTTCATTATATTTTTTACTTTCAGTTCTGTTTGGTTCTTTTTCAAATCTGCTTGATTCTTGATAATACGAAGTGTTACCTACAGATCTAATTGCTTTAAATGTATCAAATAAGTAGATGATAATTCCAATAATTTCTGTCTTTTAAAATTTGTGTATTATCTATCTTCTCTCTCTCACACACATACATGTCAATCACTATACTACATTCTTCATTCTTCTGGTTCTCATTTATGATGACTCGGTTTTTATTCAGGTTGTGAAATTTGACTGTGAGCTATTCGTTTCTCTTAAAATTTTTATCTTTGGGAATTCTTTGAAGTCTGTTTTAAAGTTGAGCTGCTCCAAAGAGGATTTGCATTTTTTTCTTTGCCAGACAACTGGCAGTGGGCCAACCCAATTTAGCTTTAGATTAAATTCTCCAAACGAAGACCTTGATACTGTACAGGTAGTGTGAATTCCAACTGCAAACTTGTATGAAGACTATTCTGTGGTTACAGATTCTTAGGGGAGGATTTTATTTTTCTCTTCATCCACAGTCGGAATCTACACAGTATGTCTGTTTGATATGGAAGGGTTTCATTTACAAATAAAGGGTTTGTTTCTCCTATATTTAATTTTCTGTGCAAGGTTTTTCTATTAGTTTTCTTGCATCATGAAGGCCTTGGGCTTTGGTGAGCTTGTATCTCCGAACCCGTCCAGTTATCAAAATGGAAATTCAAAATCTTTTGACTTCAGGCAAAAACTGTCAAGATAAAAATCAGTTTTGTTATTTATTCCTCTTCCAGATTTTATGTAGGGCATTTAATCCACCATACTAATGGAAGTAGATATCTTAAGTGTTAATTCAAGAACCGTGAGTGCATAGAAATGGAATCTATCTCTAAATTTTACTTTAGGATTTTGAAAGTTACATTTTTACATAGCTGAGTTCTTATAACATTCATTTTATTCTTGCAACCATATAAAGAAAAATCTAGTTACAAAAGTATTATTGACATTCAGAAGAGTGTTATTTATTAAAAGTAAATATGTAAAATATTGACATATTTGTATTAAACATAACTATAAAATCTTGATTAGAATCATGTAATATTTAATTTCTGTAGACTGCATTTCATAGTATAGGCAGATATATGTTTGAGATGTTCTTGCTTTGATGGTGCTCACAGTCTAGCAATGAATAGCTATGCAATAAAAAAACAATATAATGCCAAGGAAGTATTGACGGTGCTTATAGGAATCAACTTAGTCTGCCTATGGGAGTCAAGGAACTCTTGAAAGTGGACTTTTTAAGCAAAAGTGCTCATGATTAAAGAAAGAAAAAAAAAGTGGTCTTGAAATTTGTGTATTGATAGACATTTACCAAATAAATAAATCAGGGCTGGTGGTGATGGTTCTAGTCTGCAGGCTAGAGTTTCTACAGGAATGGCAGTGTGATATATTTTACAGAACTATGAGCTCACTATTACTGAAAAAGACAAAGTGTATTAGTGTGACGGATGAGGGTGTGGTGAAAAGTAAACTATTAAGCAGAGGTCACTGAGATTATTTTATTTTTCTGAGTCATCCAAATTATTGAGAATACATTTCTGAATTTTTGTTGTAATAAAGGAATTTTTTGTGTCCTATGAATAAAGCTTGCATAGGAATATGTATTTAGTAGAAATGAGTGATAGCAGGCTCTGGATAGAGGTGCAGAATGTCAGCTTATATTCAAGGTTGTATAATCGAATGACTTCAGGAGTCACAGGCAATGGCTTATTGTAAAATACCAAAGAGTTCTGGACACTTTGGCAAATTAAAATGTCCATGCCTAACCTAAGCATGTTCAAATTTAGTATTTTAAAAGCACTGACTCTGTTGGTTGAAAAAAATGGAAACTTTTACTGAATTTGTCTCAATAATCCTCCATTGCAGCCCTTAGCTAAGTGCCCAAGATTTGAGTAAGAAGATGTTGAGTTTTTTTCAGTCTAAATTTAATAATTATATTTATGTATTTTTATTTATTATCCTCCTTTCATATTATCAGGTAATTATACTAGATTTTTTTTTCAAAGCAGGTAATTAAGATCCTTTCAGTGTTACTTTAAATTCTGGGACACAATTCAAAAGATAAATTAAAACAAGCATTGGCTATTTATTGTATAAATGTTGAGCACTAATGAAGATTAAACCAATCAATGGTTACGTTATATACACATAAAATGATTACTACATTTAATGGCACTAATAGTTACTAAGATGTGAGAAAATGGAGATTCTTACATACTGCTGGTGGAAGTTAAAATTGTTACAATTGCTACGCAGATCAAGTTATCAGCAATCATTGAAGTTGAGGAGGCACATATCTTATGTCTATTTCTATTTCTAGGTATGTATCCTTGAGAAATTCATGCACCTGCACAAACATGGTGATTGTTGCACTATTTTTAATAGCAAAAATATGAAACCAATCTATTTCAGAGATGGATTAAATAAAGCATGGTTTACACATATACTAAACTATTCCACAGCAGTTAAAATTAATAAACCAGACCTACTTTTAATAACATGTATACATCTCAGAATCAAACTGTTCCATAAAAAGCAATATTCAAATGAGCAGCCAGAGATGTCAATTATACAAATTATTTAAGTCACATAAAACTGTAATACATATTGTATCTCTTTTTTTTTGGTGAGTATATCTGTATGTTAAAAATCTCTGCATGGGAATGAAATAAACCAACTACAGGATAGTGATTATCTTTGATGAAAAATAAAAGTCAGTAAGATTGTTGCCTGTAATCTCAGCACTTTGGGAGGCCAAGGCGGGCGGATCATGAGTTCAGGAGATTGAGACCATCCTAGCTAACATGGTGAAACCTCATCTCTACTAGAAATGCAAAAAATTAGCTGGGCGTGGTGGTGGGCGCCTGTAGTACCAGCTACTAGGGAGGCTGAGGCAAGAGAATGGCGTGAACCTGGGAGGCGGAACTTGCAGTGAGCAGAGATCGTGCCACTGCACTCCAGCCTGGGCCACAGAGTGAGACCCAGTCTCAAAAAAAAAAAAGGTTGGTAAGGTTGTAAGACTTTAGTTGTAGCTGTAACATTTTATTTCTTAAACAAAATAAACAACAAAAGAAAAAGATCTGAAACAAATATAATATAAAAGTAATATATATTAATTCTAGATGGACATAAAAGTGTTTATTTTACCATATTCTATGTTTTTCTATATTTTCAAAATATTTCAGTTAATTCTCCTCCCCACCCAAAAAATCTTAGTACATCTATATAGCACTATTTACCAGAATATACAACAAGAAGACACTAGAAATTATCTTTCTACTATCTTTGACACTGATTAAATGTTTTAAATTATTACCCCCAGTTTTAGCCTCAATATGAAAATAAATATGAAAAAACATAACAGATGATGATCAAGGAATGGTTGAAACTGTATATTAACTGGGTCATATAAAATAAGATTAAAAATGTAGAAAGACTTTGAAAGTAATCATTATGCAATTCTTACAAGGATAATGTCATTTTATTTTTTACAAAAGAAAAGAAAATAGGATATGAGCTTAATGTAGCTGGCTTAGACCCAATATGTAAATAAACAGAAGCCAACGTAAAATTTATAGAGCTTTATTTATTTATTCATAGAAATCATTTGGCCCAGGCATTTTAAACTTGGGGTTGTTTAAAATTCTATGCTAAAGAGAACATGGGGAAGTGTTAAGAAGCACTTGCATCTCCTGAAATTTCAGACATAAATTGTTTGAGATACTCTTTTTTTTTGGAGAGGATCCAAAGTTTTTACTAAGTTAAGACATAGACCAACCCTTTGAGCTTGGAAACGGGAAAATTGAGGTGGGCCGATAAATGACTTGGTTCTGAATTTATAACTGGCACACAGATGTTGCAAGGCTTTAGCCTTCTGGCTCAGTAATTTTTCCTGTAAAAAGACACAGTGGATCAGAGCAGGTCTAAAATATCCTCAATGGATTTGTGAGAATCGCATTGCTGGCTCTATAAGCATAATCCCTTTTTTCTTTTCTTTTACTCTCTCATCCACTTGACTGTAAGTTTAATGAGATTTGGAGTTGGTGAGGAACTCTGACTATTTCGATTTTGGAAAGACTCTACTTCCTGAGTCTTGGTGATGTAATGTCCATGTCAAAAGGAAGAAACCATTCACTGTAGACAATTCACAGTTTGAGCACCAACTGGAATTTTGATGGCCCAGTGATGTTAATAAAGTATTTACAAAGTGTAAGTATTTATAAGGTTAGGCTATAAATAAGGACAAATTAAAATGGTGAAGAAACTCTGGAATGTATTTTCGGTGTGTTGTACATATATATATGCATACACACACACACACACATACACCCACATTCACAAAAATGTGTGTATATATATTTTACAGACAGAGTCTTCCTATGGTTCCCAGGCTGGTCTCAAACTCCTGAGGTCAACTGATCTTCCTGCCTTAGCCCCCCAAGTAGCTGGAACTACAGGCATATGCCACTACACTTGCCTATGCAAGCATAGTTTGGAGTTCTAGTGGCCCTAATTTAGTGCAGTAGTCAACTACTTAATAATTTAATGAATAAAACATTAATGTACTAGTGGGACAACACTCTACTAATTCACCGATTATATCTGCTCTGTCACATGATGTGAATGCATGATGAGCCTACCGTGTTGCATTTTAAAGATATGTAAGGAATATACCCATGTCTTCCAATAACTTGTATTTCAGAATAGTTAGTGCCCTGAAGATGCTTATGACATACTAATTTTTTAAAAAGATAATTGATTTAAAAAGTCATAATGGTTAATATTCATGAGGCAATACATATGATGAATCTATCTTTGTATAATAAAACTAGTATTCTCGTTTTTTTCCCCTTTTGGTGGCAAGTGAAGCTATTATAATTATTAATACAATGTCAGTCATATAACAATGGATGTTCACCATGAATGATGATGTTTTCCTAGGTAATCTTCACTCCCATGAAATGATCTTTACCTTTTGTGTGTCATTTTTATTATCAGATAAAGGATATGTCTGCTTGCATATTAGAAAAAATATTGCTGACACTTAGTTTTACACATCTAATTAAAACTCCCATCAAAACAAATTATACATAATAGGAGCTTTCAATCTGAGTTACAGAAGATTTTGTGTAAGGTTTTCTATTATTTTTACAGATAGAAGCAAAAGTCATGGTGAAAAATACAACTCACTAGATGTTTTTTAAAAATACAGTCTACAATGAGATCACTTGGACTCGGGAAGGGGAACATCACACACCGGGGCCTATTATGGGGAAGGAGGAGGGGGGAAGGATTGCATTGGGAGTTATACCTGATGTAAATGACTGGTTGATGGGTGCTGACGAGTTGATGGGTGCAGCACACCAACATGGCACAAGTATACATGTGTAACAAACCTGCACGTTATGCACATGTACCCTAGAACTTAAAGTATTAAAAAAAAAAAAAGATATCTCCAAAAAAAAAAAAATACAGTTCTAGAAAAGGAGAGGCATGAAGAATAAACACGAGAATCCAGGATCAAATGACAGTGGGAAATTTAATGTCATAAAATCAGGGATTTGTATTAGAACCTTTTTGATTAGATGAATGTCAAGGAGAGCTCAAGATCAAAGACAGGTCCTGTTATTCTAATAACAGGCATGTAGGGCTTGAATCTGAAGATAAGTCAGAAAGGGCAGGGGGCTAGAATCACATCCAGATCAGTTATCAAATGCAGTGTCTACTTTGCTAGTCAGGTGTGGCAGCTGAATGAAAAGCAAAATAAATGACTTGTTGTAAGCCGCTAAGTCTTGCAGGTGGTTTGCTATATTGGATGTAGAGTGCCTGTTTAATCACTGATAGCTATCAGTGATACCACTTATTCAAAAGGGCTTCAAAAACTGTTCAGCACACAGATTCTATTTTTTTATTATTATTATTTTCTTTTCAAAGCTTCGTTTTTGACTTGCAAATGACAAGTCTGTATAAATAGCATAATGAGAAATTCACATTTACAGATTTGTGCTTTCTGGGACCACAATTGTCTTATCTTTTTGTTTTGTTTTGTTTTTAATCGTGAAGTCAGACTGTTCTGTGTTCAAGTCTTAGGTTAGCCATTTAAGGTAGGATTTTGGACAAATTATTTAATCTTTCTCTGCTTTAATTTTCTCACCTATGAAATGGAGCTGATAAGTCCCTTTCCGGATTTTTAGTGGCAGTTGCACAGGAAGTTTATAAAGATTAGGTAATCAACTTCTAGAGTCTGACCTGAATTTGAATTCAGGTATTCACACTTACTAGTTGTGTAGCTCTAAGCAAGTAACTTAACCTCTCTAAGACCTAATTTCCTCATTTATAAAATGAATACAGTATGAGTGAATACTAAGGCAGTATATTTTTGTGAGGGTGAAAGAAATAACACATAATTTGCTTAGCACAGGATGACATGCAGTAAATGCTCAATACATGTTAGTTGTTGTTTATTGTTTGAATGACGTTAGATGATACTACTTGTTAGTTATTGTTTATTGTTTGAATGACGTTAGATGATACTTCAAAGCATGTAATAATTTTCTACTCTGGTACATAGTAATACTCAGTAAAGATTATTGTTCATCTCTCAACCCTGTCTCAGGACCATATGGCTTATCCAATACACTATACTACATTAATATTAGCCACAACATTACTCAAACATGGAAACATCGCTTTGAAAGTAAGAAGATAGATTCAAATTCTGAATGATTATGATAAATGAATAAATTTTTTAAAATGGAATGCTTAAATGGGAAATGATTGATTCTTTCTGAATAAAGGTGAAGAAGAGCTAGCAGTGTGAGTAAGAGAGTACATATTAGTTAGAAATTAGTACTGTTAGGAAAAGTGCCAGCACATCATATTTAAAATCAAAGTGTCCAATAATTACTCTCACTACTACTGTAACTACTACTTGCTTTTTTATACTAGTTACTGTTTTAAACTCATTTAAAGAAACTTTATCGATGTATTTAATCCTCAAGATAATCTAATGTTGCAGAGGTTAACTTTGCATTATAGTTTTCTCCGGTTAATCACAACTTAGGATAAAGAAGCCTCACTCCCTAGAGATGGGTATTGACATTTTTGAGAGAATTTAGAAGAGTGCAGTGAAAGTGGCTGAAGGGTTTGAAAACAAAACATTTGAGGGACAGGTTAGAAAACTGCAACTTAGCCTAAAGAAGGGAAAAATAAGAGATGTCTGAGAACGGCCTTCAAGTGTATGGAGGGTTATGCAATTGTGTGAAGAGAGTAACCAGTTTTTATCCAGTTTGCCTAAGGACAAGAGCAAAGAAAATGAGCCCAAGTTTCAGCATGAATAGCAGAAGTTAGAAACAAGAAAGGTCTTTTCCACAGTGAGAACCATTGTTTACTAAATGGTGCTAATGGAAGAGATGGCTATTTTTTTCCTTCACTTTTTTAAAGCATAAGTTTTGTTTTGTTTTTGTTTTTTTTTTCTTGGCATGATACTAAATGGTGTTCTGGAGGAAATAGAAAATCTCTCAATTTCTTTTCATCTTCCTGAGTCTATGACATTAATCATTACATTAAAAGTTTAATAAATTATGCATCTCCACTTCTAATCTTTAACTCACTTAAGTCTATCATTATTCTCTTTTTTTTCTTTTTTGCCCATTATGTATCAGATATTCTTTTTTGTCTGCCTGCCTTTTGGTTTTTCCATTTATTCATGAGGAGACATGTATCCCAAATGTGTTTCCACAGACACAAACCTTAAAGGATATTTTTTAAAGTGATAAAATTTAAATCAATCAAATTTATTACATGGTAGCAAACAAGATCAATGTTCAAGGGAAGAAAGACATTGATAAACTTAGTTCAAATTTATTTTTATAATTCTTTACTATTTTAACTCTAACTTTCACTATTAAATTACTTATATTTGTATGATTCTTTGCCATTTACAAAATAATTATCATATACATTTGATAGACTGTAATATTAATAGTCCCTGACAAATCACACCTATCTATCCACATTTTTTGTAATCTCCTTCCCTAATGATCCTCGACTTGGCCATCTGACTTACTTTGGCCAGTTGGATATTAGTAAATTTGATGCAAGGAGAGGCTTGATAGATTCTTACATGATGTGACTTATGCTCTTGATGTATGCTGGAGAAGTTATGTGAAGAACAGAAGTGCCCAGAAAAAAAAAGTCCAGACATGTAAGTGAGAACACTGCCCAACCAAGCCCAGTAGATCCCCCTCACGACTGACCACAGGGGAGACCATTAGGGGAATCTCTCAGCTAAACATTGTCCAAATTGCAGAATCCTTGGTTAATATATGATTCTTATTCTGATGCTTATATTTTAGGGTGGTTTGTTATGCAGCAATAAGTAACTGACATACATATTGCCCTTTGATGCCCCTATCAAGGCTATGAAGCAATTAGGGAAGATATTGTTGCCTCAATTTTATATACATGGAATTTATGGCTGAAATACATGTTTGCTCTTAGTTTTTCTTCTACTGCAATACTTTATTAATCCCTCTGGCTGGTTTAGAAGAAAAACAAAGTCTCATAATTATGTTGTCACAAGGTTCTTCAGAAATTAAGAAAAAGACAAAATTATAAATCATGCTTTCAAAATCAAATATTATTTTATTTTATAGTTGAAAATATGGCCTTAGCATATTTCTGCTTAGACATCTCCTTGGTGCTGGAGAAGAGTTATAATAGCCACCGCCAGAAAATGTATTTAGAGAAAGAGAGAGAAAGCCTGAGTCAGGGTAATATTTATGGATATGGAAAAGCAGTTAGAATTGAACTAAATTCACTCAAAAATTCTTGTTCACATAAGAAAATTTCATCCTCAAACGTGATCTCCATTTCAGGGAAAATTTTGCATTCTTCATGCTGGTTGCCAAATTGTTACTTCACTCGCTGCTGTTTTTAAAGCAGAGCATCGCTCACAGTTTTATCGGCTTATCTTTAGCCATAATTCACAGCTTCCATTGAAGAAGAGGTAAATTTTTGGTTCATGTTTTATTCTTTTTCACTTCCTTTCCAAGGCATGGCCTTATTATTATATCTGGGCCAAGCTGGATACTTGAAGTGACTGCTTTTTTCGTGCAGCAAAATGAAATGAAATGAGTTGGTTATTTTAACTCGAAAGAGAGCAGAGGCAGTCAGGCTGATCTTAAAGATGTAGACAGTAAATAATGTGATTTATTAGGTCCCTGAGGTCTCTAGGACCTCATGCTAGAATGCCTTCATTTCTTTGGCATTTTCTCAGGTGAGTAGTACTGGCACCTTCTCTACCGGTATTCCATTTTCTTTTTTTCTTCTTTCTTTGTTATTATTATTATTGTTTTTCTGACACAGAGTCTCACTCTGTCACCCAGGCTGGAGTGCAGAGGTGCAATCTCGGCTCACTGCAAGTTCCGCCTCCCGGGTTCACGCCATTCTCCTGCCTCAGCCTCCCTAGTAGCTGGGACTACAGGCGCCCGCCACCAGGTCTGGTTAATTTTGTTTTTGTATTTTTAGTAGAGACGGGGTTTCACCGTGTTAGCCAGGATAGTCTCGATCTCCTGACCTCGTGATCCGCCCTTTTCGGCCTCCCAAAGTGCTGAGATTACAGGCGTGAGCCACCGCACCCGGCCCAGAATCCCATTTTCTTATAGGTAAAGCATCTTTGACAACCCCTTCTGCTTTCAATTCCTTCTTCCAATTTCTTGCCCAAACTCAACTCAGTAAATAGAATAAAAACATACCTTGTTCTCAAACTTTACTGTACATTAGGATCACCTTGGAAGGCTGTTAAAATATGGACATTTGCTCTACTATAAATATTCTATTAAATGAATTTCCTGGGGTGTCCAGGAATCTATTTTTTAAAATATTTATTTTTAGTTCTTTAAGTAAGCACTCAGGTGATTCTGAAACAGGTAGTCTAAAAACACACTTTGTAACCTCTGGTCTACTTGCATTATTAATCTCCTGTTCCAATTGGTATTATTAATGAACACATATATATATAAAGATATTTTAAGGCTGATGATTAAGAGAGTGAGAACAATCAGTGGTAGAGCTTTTTGTAGTGGGTACAAGATGAGCAAATGGTTCTGTGTACAGTGGATTTTTTTCCCATTGGCAAAAGCAAAATGCAACAGCAAAAATGCAGGTAGTTGCTGTGCTCTGGTGCCAAGAAATACTTTAGATATGCAATCCTCCTAAAATAAGCATTATTTTAAAAATGAAATTAGCAGGATTCTGTTTTTGTCCAGGTCAGTGAGTCAGTCCATGTGAGGACACAGCATGGGTAACTGTTGATCAATGACAATCCACTCTAAACAGCCACTATATTTCTATGGTGGGCTTTCAGAAATGCTCATAATCTTGATGAATTAGATTTTTCTCTTTAGGAAGTGAACTCAATGCTGTATCTTCATTTTGGTAGCTATTAAAATGATGTGAACTGCTAACAGGCACACTTCTTGTGTATCAAGGTTAAATCAGAGGTACTGATGTGCTGTTCCTTCCCAGGCTGAAGAATTGAGAATATTTGATGGTGATGAATATTTCTTAATGAAAATGTAAACTGAGAAAGGGAATCTAAGCTGACTTTATGTCTTACTTATATAATTTTTTGTTTGTTTGTTTTAAAGGTCATATTGACTGTAAAGCTTTTCTTGTTCGGAAATATGAATGATCTGTATAGAAAGGTTTTGGGCTTAAGATACACGTACAGACAGTGCACATGCATAATTTGGGACATAATATTTTGGGGCAAAATATTAAATATAACACTGCTATTTTTAATGGATGTGATTGTCATTATTTCTTTTAACCATTTTGTTTTTTAAAGAAACATTGTCAGTCCATGTTTTCCATGCTCTGATGAAGAATTTGGTTATATGACAGATGAAAACACAAATGTGTATATGTGTATACAGTATGTGCAGCCATTCATAGAATCTTGGAACTTTGGGAAGAAGTCAGGAACACAGATGCAGTTGTAAAATGTCTTTATTATGTGTATAGGTGGTAGTTAAAACCAGTAGATTATATGAGATTTCTTACAGCAGAGTGTAAAGAAAAAAGAGTTGAGGATGAGATCCTTGAGGAACTGGTATTTATAAGACAAAAAAAGAAAAACATCTACTGATGCATATTTAAATGTCAATGAGGTAGGAGAGAACTAGGTGAGACAGTATTTTGAGGGCCAAAGAGAAGAGAGAAGAGAAGACCTAAAAGTGTCTGTTAGATTTTGCAAGAGATGGTCACTAGTGGATTTGGCAAAGCTATTTTCAAAAGGTACTGATTGTAGTGAGTTGAAGAAGAGCTGGGAGGGAATAAGAGGAAAATAGAGCAGGTTATAAGTGCAAATTTGACAAGGAAAGAGGAGAGAGTGTGGCAATGGATTGGGAATGTTGTGGTGGGAACATGCAGAGTAAAGCAAAGGTATTGCTTGATTTTAGAGAATGGGAGGGACTTTGTTGAGTCCTTGTCTGGCTTTGGTATTAGGGTGATACTGGCTTCATAAAATTAGTTAGGGAGGATTCCCTCCTCCTTGATTTTTTGGAACGGTTACAGTAGGACTGGTACCAGTTCTTCTTTGTACATCTGGTAGAACTCAGCTGTGAATCCATCTGGTCCTGGGTTTCTTTTGTTATTGTTGTTGGGAGATTTTTATTACTGATTCTATCTCATTACTCATTATTGGTCCGTTCAGGATTTATAGTTCTTCCTGGTTCATTCTTGGGAGGTTGTATATTTCCAGGAATTTATCCATTTCCCCTAGGCTTTCTAGCTGGTGAGCATAGTTGTTCATAATAGTCTCTGAATGATCTTTTGTGTTTCTGTGGTATCAATTGTAATTTCTCCTTTTTCATTTCTGATTGTGTTTATTTGAATCTTTTTTCTTGGTTCGTCTAGCTAGTGGTCTATCAATTTTGTTTATCTTTTCAAAGAACCAAATTTTATTTTGTTGATCCTTTTCTTGGTCTCAATTTCATTTAGTTCTATTCTTATTTTTGTTATTTCTTTATTTTTTCTGTTAGCTTGGGTTTAGGTTGTTCTTGTTTTTCTAGTTCCTTGAGGTGCAGTATTAGGTTATTAATTTCTGATTTTTCCATTTTTTAGAAAATGTAGGCATTTAATGCTATAATGTTCCCTCTTAGCCTTGCTTTCGCTGCATCCCAGATGTTTTGGTATGTTGTGTCTCTATTTGCATGTATTTTGAAAATTGTGTGTAAGCTGTAGAGAAGGTTATAGTGGACAGGAAGGTTAAATATACCAAGATAAAAAGGATAATAAAGCTGAGTGTTTGACAGATTAGTCTTAGGTGGAGCGAAATATTTTCTCTGACGTTAGAGAAAGGGAGTTGATAAGTGTGGTGTGCATAATACAAAATTATCAGGTCTTTCTCAATAGATTACAGACTTGTCAAAGGGGAAAACCATGCTAAATTAGAATATGGCCATGCTCTGGGTACACGTAGAGTGACATTATATATAGCACACAATTAAAAATTAGAAGTATTGACTTAGAATGAAATTGTATTATTATAAAGATCTAAGTTAGGGCATAGGTATGAAGAAATTAGTGAGTAGAGATCAAATCTGTTGTAATAGTCAACAATTCGATGACATTTGGAACAAAGAGGTAAGGTGATTTTTCACAGAACCAATGTAGAATGTTCTTATACTTTCTATCTTTGATAGTCAATAATAAGCTTTCACTAAAAGTTCTGGAATTATCAGATTTTGCTATAACATCAATATTATCTACTAGTTTGTAGACTCCCAGTTGGACTAAAACTATTTATCTTCAAAACCGTGTCTGAAGTTTGAATATAAGCATTTATTTATTTATCTATCTATCTCTTATATTTTCTCTAGAAATAATTTAAGGGCATCATTAATATCAGGAAAGTTGGATATTTAGTCTGCATGCAGTATATATTTGAATGTACAACTGAAATAACACAGACCTGCCCTGTAGCAAAGAGAGACACATTAATTTAACCACCATCATTATCACATTCACACAGAGCTGTGAATGCATGATGGTCAGGGATTCAGTGGCATTTTTTAATTTTACATTTTTGCCAGAAACAAACACTTGGAATGTTGCCTAATGAACCCTGCTCTTCTCCATCTGTTTTGTCCTGAACTTACACACATTTGCTATGTAACTGTGGATAGGGATTCTGAAAGGAACAGGAATTTGTAACCCTGGGCCATAAGAATCAATAAAATGTTGGCTTAGTGACTTGGGCTATGTAACATTTGAGAGTATAAATTGGAAAATATTTTGTATTTATTTAAAGGAAAAATGATCTGATATTGATTATGAATGGATTTACTGAAAGCCATTCCTTTTTGTGAGTGTGATTATAATTATATAAAGCCTGTTTAATCAGACTAGCTATAGAGATAATCAGACTAGCCATGGAGATAATCAGACTAGCTATGGAGAAGTATAATATGAATCAGAATTTTAGAGCATTTAAAACAAATATGATTTGATTACTTGCAAATGCACATTGTATTTTATATTAGGCTGAAAGTGTTTTCTAAGAGTAGGCTTTAAGAAACTGACTCTATTATAAGTATAATTTTGTCAAGTCATTATCTGTGAATAGATGTTTCTAGAAAGACTGAAGACTATTTTAAAAGCACTTTTTTATCTTAGAGGCTTGCAGAATCTACTCTAACCCAACATTTCATGGATTTATGAAAGGAGAATAATAACTTCTTTTTTTGGTAGGTCTGTGGATATGTTGGGTCTGATGACATTATTAAAATATGCTTAGTGGTATATCAAAACGTCTTTTAGGACTGAACTTAGACACTTAATCAATTTAATTTATCACAAAGATACCCCTGCTTATTTTCCTGAAATTTCAACATAATGTTTAAAATAATAATTTCTATTCAATTGAACTGTATTGTTTTTGTTTCAGAGAAAAATATCATGCCTTTTGTGTTATAAAGAAGCATGCACATATGCAATAATCATGTGCTTTTACGGTATGAGTAGAACCACAACATAATTTTATCCTTGGAGTATCAAAATGTTCTATTCAACAACTATTCACTTAATGTCTATTATAGGCAGTTCACTATGCTTCATTTTTATTTTTTTTTACTTTTTAAAATTGTACTTTAAGTACTATGCTTTAATTTTAACTATACATATTTAAGTGGAAAATGACCTGTCAGGTGACTCTGACATTTGCCCAGGCATATTTTAATTATCACTGAATACCATAATAGATAGATTGCTTTTCATTTGTGTGACACATTTTGTTTCATGTTTTTAGACATGTTGTATATCACAATGCAATTTTGAGAAATGTAGAATTAATATGAGTCAATGCCTCAGGATATGTACTCTCATATCCTCCTACCCCTACCACTTGCCACTTTTTTCTTTCTTTTCCTTCTACATCTTTTATTCTTGTATCTTTATTAACTGTTCATCTCCGTTATTCTCTTTAAAGCAACACCATCTCTGTTTGTTTCATCACTCTTGTTACCGCCTAGCCCAGTTTGCACAGGGTATCTGTTCTATAAGATATTAAATGAATGAATTCCTATCTCATCAAAGAATGAATTACATATATTGCATCTGCATATAAAGTCTAGATTCTATATTTTTCTATAATAAATTTCAAAAACTATATCAGATTTAGTGAAATCTGAAAGTTAAATTTTGCCATTTTATTCACGTAGAGCCACTCTTATGAAATGCCACTGCTTAATAGTAAAAATTTTATATATGGTTTGGACTTGAGGGTTCAGGATCATGCTAAGATATTTGACATAATTAGAATCACTTACCAAGTTTTTCCTGAATTCTTAACCCATCTATAATAAACTTAAATTAAAATCCTTGGTTATAGGTAGCTAATTTTTTTTTCAGTTCTGTAGTATTGTTTCCCTTTTAACATTTTTATGAATACATAATAGTTATATATATTTATGGGATATATGTGATACATTGTTACAAGCATACAATTTGTAATGATCAAATTTTGGTAATGGGATATCCATCACCTCAAATATTTATCACCATTTTTGTTAAGAATATTCCAAATCTTTTAGCTATTTTGAAATATACAATAAACTATTGTTAACTATAGTCTTCCCATTGTGCTATCAAACACTAGATCTTATTGCTTCTAACTGTGTCTTGAATCCATTAACCAAACTCTCTTTATTGCCCCACTCCACAAGTAGCTAATTATTAAAATAATTATTAAATATTTGGCTTCTGGAGAAAAATGGGGTGTATAATAGAATTGACAGAGTCTACCGTCAATTTTTATAGTAAGTGTATCTATCTTTACTAATCCAGAATTTATAGTGATTGAAGATTTGAAGCAACCTTGCACACTAATTCATCAACCAGAGGATGTAAGTGTAAAGATGAGAGGTAGTCAGTAAGGAATGAATGAAAGCAGTGTCGAGCAGCAACGATAATCCAGTGAAAAGTGGGGAATGTGGAGTAGTGGTGGAGCTGTCATTAAATGCAGTTTACATTTCTTCAGTAGTGTTATAGAATCACTTAAATTTGATTTAATCAATCAATTTTAAGACATACAAATGTATCACTATGAAAAATTATTAATCACATGATAAAATACACCATAAAACCCTTTATTTTGTATTGAGAATTTGCATCCTTTATGCAATTTGATTCTCTTAACAAATCAGAGAAAGAGGGGATAGAGAAAGACAAAGAAGGAGCTATGACTACAACCAAGGTTTTCTTCCCAAAAGTTGTAATTTTGCCAACAATATGTTTCACCTCAACATGTGTTCTTGCCCTAAAGTCCCTGGTATTCATGACTTTTGTTTTGTTCCAATAGTTTTATAGTTAAAAATTGTCAAGCATACAAAAATGTTGAAGGAATGTCACAGTGAACATCCATAAACCTATGGCCTCAATTCTGGCATTAACACTATATTATGCTTGTTCTTGCACATATCTATTCATTTAACTAACTTTATTTCTATTAATCAATCCACTTATTTTTGGTACGTTGCAAAGTACATCGCAAAGTAGCTAAAATATACATCCAGCTAGATATTTCCACAAATACATTTGATTTTCAATAGAAATAGCTAATATTTGTTTATATTTATTATAAATATCATATACCAAGCACTATCAAAGCACATTACCTGCAGTATCTCACTGATAACCCCCAAAAGGCTATGAGGGATATATTGCTTTTATTAATTCAGCTTTCCAAGTGAAACTACAAAACCTTAAAGTGGAAGCTTGACTTTTTCAACATTATACTCAGTTGTAAAATTTGACTAACTTGTATAAAATTAGTAAATTTTCTGATTTCAGAGACAGGGCTTCTGCGTTCGTTTTCTGTGGCGACTGTAACAAATTAACACAATCTTTGTGGCTTAAAATAACATCCATTTATTATCTCACAGTTTTGTGGGGCAGAAGTCCATGCAAAGCTGGCTCGACTGTGTTCCTTGCTCAAGGTCTTGTGGGACTGAAATCAGAGTGTCACCTGGGCTGGGTTCCTGTCTCTAGGAGAGATTCTGCCATGAAGCTCATTCAGATGTTGGCTGAATTCAGTTCCTCGTGCCTGTGGAACTGAGGTCCCTCTTTCCTTACCAGCTGTCAGAGGGCCGTCTTCACTCCTAGAGGGCCTGACTTCCTTGTTATGCTTTCTATGTAGCCCCACTCCAGCAACAATGTGTTGACTTCTTCTCATCCTTTGAATCTTTTTAACTTTTCTTTCTGCCACATCACTCTACCACCAGCCAGAGAAAACACTGCATTTAGGGGCTCATGTATTAGATTGAACCCACCCAGATAATTCAGGATAATATCCCTATTTAAGGTCCATAACCTTAATTATATTTGGAAAATCCCTTTTGACATGTAACATAGCAAGTTCACAAGTCTGAGGACATTATTTGAAGGGCCATTCTGCCTACTATAATCACAGTTATAAGCCACTGCTTACAGCAGTTCTTCATTTTTAAAAAAGTGTTCCTGGTCATCCAACAATTTTTTAAAAGCATGCTTTTGCTAAGTGTAAGGAATAAATAATGTTATTTAGTATTTGAGGATAAGATCTATCATAAATTATTATAAAGTTCATATGTATTTTTTTGACTTCTGGGTAGATTTTGAAAGGCAAATTTCAAGATGCCAGTAAAAAATGTAGTCATCTTTCCTGTGAAATATTTTCTTCTTTATGCTTTGAGTCACTTTGTAATTAGTTAAGGCATTTTAGCTGATGTGCTACATCATGTATATGAAAATTTATAATCATCTAGTTTTGTTTATTTTGGTGGATAATTTGAAAAGTACTATGACTACTCCCAAGCCTCAGGCCTTTTTTCTCAACATATGTTTATTCTAGTTATATCCCAAAGGGTATTCTATACATCATTGCATTGGTGCACCCAAACAGGAGGCGTAACAGATGGGATTGATTTGTCTGTGAATGACAGATGTTGGTCATTCATTCAGGATTGCCAGTGAGCTGATACAGATTACAGGGTAGACTAAATCTGAGCTTCCCTATCTGTCTTTCCTGCCTCATTTTACCATGCCAATGTGCATTTTTTTTTTTTTATTACTAGGAGTCCTTTCACAATATGTGAAAATTTCTGTATGATTTTAAAACGTGAACATACTTAAGTCAAATAAAAAAATCTTTGTCCTCACTAATATGGATAATCTATGATTTTAATATCCACCCTGATGGAAATGAATTTGCTGTTAACGACGCCCTTATAATAATTTCTTATTGATGTGTTCATCTCTTTCTATGTTATAATAATTTCTGTAACCTCATTCAAAGCATGATTTAGATTTTATTCATCTTTACAACCCTAATATTTCCTAGCACTGGTGCTAGCATACAGCTTAGCTACATCATTCATTCATTCATTTATTTTATGTAGAGCTATATTGTGTTGTATTATGTAGTTTAGGCCCTGGGATGAGAGAGATAAATAGAAAACAGATTCTCAAAAAAGCTTATGGACTGGTAGAAAATAAAACCATGTATATAAATTATTATTATGCCATTATAAGTGTTATAATTGAGAGTGTGAAAGAAACATAGAGGAGACAGACCTAATAGAGGATGAAGAATTGAAAGAGATATAATACGTGTGTGTATATGTACATGTGTATGTGCATCTTTATAAAATTATATGAAATAAGACTCAAAATGTGTTATGATTAGTTTCTAATCTCTTTGGGAAATTATACGTAGATAATTTTTAGATTGGTGTACAGGACCTGTTTTGGAATACCACCTTAGAACCAATTAGGACAGTTCCCTACACTTAAAACACGGCAGGTGACCCTGAAGGGTAAGCAGAAAAAGAACTATTTTGTATATTGAATTAAAGCTACCGGCATATTATGGATACTACACAGAATTTAAGTAGTGTTATATGGACCTAATAATCTTTGGGAAACTATTCATGAGACTTCTTTTTGCGTGTTTCTTTAGATATTTATCAAGTCAACCACATACCTAAATTGCCACACTGCCATAAATTTCTCAGCCTTCTAAAATGGATTTAAGTACAATAAGGTCATAGGCATTGCATCATTTTATGAATGTCTTATTGGTATACTGATTATTATGGCCATTCAGATTGTTTTGCTTCTAGCACTCTCCATCCCCATTTTTTTTTGTTGTTTTGTTTTTTTGCGTGACATCCACATCATGAAAGAGATTTCAGAAAATCATTTTATTTCTTCACCCGGTACAATTTCTGCTTTCTCGTCTCACTTTACTCTACTTCAACTTGTGTATATGAAATATTTCTTGTATGCTAAGTATTGTGGTATGCACTGACAAAGGAACCAAAATAATAGATACACAGCCCTATGTAGTTTCAAGGAAATTAGAATGAACAAGGTAAGATTTAAACACCAATGAAGGCACAATGTGTACTTAGCACTTAGTACACTGAGTGGTAGGGAAGTTATGAGCTCAATAAAAGCCATTTTATCCATAAAATATAAATCACTAGACGTTTGTTAATTTATTACCAGGCTAACTGGCAATCATGGTAGAGTTGGTTGAGGGGGCAACTCTTCTGTAGTCTGTTAGTGTCACGGCACCCTGGCTCCTTGGCTGTGCAATGTACTTGAGGACTAGTTCGTCTCGTGGTTTGTTTGTTTGTGCTGATCTGCCATTGTTCCTTTGCCCTTGATACCATAACCCATCTTTATAAGACAGAAGCTTGAGAGGAGTTAGGGATGAAATGTATAACCAAGTGATAGAGCAACTATTACTAGCTGACAAGGATTTCAAGTTGGCACCTTGGTAACCTCATTATGAACCATGCTTTAAATGGCGATTTGGCCTGCTTCTCCAACTTGAAAGTAGCTTGGCTTGTGAAAGTCAGTAAAGAATATGTTCCTATTTGGTGACAACCTGACCTTAGTTTCAGGGATCAATATCAATTGAAATGCTGAGAAGCATGAAGCCATTGCATCTGATTAGCAGATGAGAGGCTAATTGCATCTTCTCCAGAGAAAACATGGGATTAAATGAAGCATGAATCAACAGACAATGGGGCTCACCACTGGTGATTATCTGATTGCATGCGTTTCTCCATGCCTCCTATATGAAATTAATGAGTTTAAAGCTTAACCTTCTTTTTGACTAACATAACCAGGCAGTGAAAACCATTCTGAAACTTAAATATCTATATTTTTCCTGTTGTAGGATTTGAAGAACAAAACCCTAAGTATGATTTTCTTTTCTTCTGAACAGAGGAGATTGGGTATGGCTTGTATAAATATAAAAATCTAAAAATCCTGATGTGCAAATATGCTCTGCTCTCTTTGGTAACAAATAATTTTTTGACCCCCGCTTTTTTTAGACGGAGTCTCGCTCTGTCGCCCAGGCTGGAGTGCAGTGGCGCGGTCTCAGCTCACTGCAAGCTCCGCCTCCCGGGTGCACGCCATTCTCCTGCCTCAGCCTCCCGAGTAGCTGGGACTACAGGCGCCCGCCACCGCGCCCGGCTAATTTTTTATGTTTTTAGTAGAGACAGGGTTTCACCGTGTTAGCCAGGACGGTCTCGATTACCTGACCTCGTGATCCGCCCACCTCAGCCTCCCAAAGTGCTGGGATTACAAGCGTGAGCCACCGCGCCCCGCCCGTTTTGTTTTCTTTAATCCCTTCTTTGAGTAGATTTTTACACGTAAAGCTGTGACTTTAATTCTCCAAGTATTCAGTTTCTTTTTAAACAATATTTAATAGGAGTATTTGTTGACTCGGTATGTTAATTAATTTTGTAAATTAGGTGTTGGAATCATGAAATAATGAGGAATTTTTGGAGGTCCACATATGCTAATGCAAACTTCTTGCTCTTTCCTGGTAGGTTTTTAAAGCATATGGGGATGTGAGGTTGGCCAGTAAGAATTTACACCTCCAGTTTTTACACTGCTTTGGTCATGGACAATTTTCTGCAGAAATAATAGATATTATTATTCTGCAGATATTATATTTCTGCAGAAATTTAGATATTTAAAAGAATATCATTTTATGTTGAATATATTTCTACTTCTGAGTGAGTATAATAGATTTCCATTGTGGGCCATAGAGAATTACATATAATTTGAGTTATTATTTTTCATTGGATAATTTTGTGATTATTACATGGAAGATTTTTCTTTATCATTGCCATCCTCATTTGAAATCTATTGTGTGAATATTTTCATGTTTAAGATATTATAATAAGAAAAGTAGGTACATTTGGAGAAAAATTAATAGAAAATAGATTGCAGAGGTAGTCTGGTAATAAGATTTTTCCACAATATTGCAACTGGAACTGGGAAATCCTATTACATTACTAGATATTTCATTGCTACGACACTTTAATATTAAAGAAGATGTTCATCATTATCACCGTTATTAGTGGTTGTGGTTTGATGCTCTTTCTTAGCTTGGAGAAAAGTCTCCTCTATGTATTTTTATATGGCTACAGCCTTTGTACAGGTAAAAACCATGACGCATCTTGTGTCTCTTTCAACTGTCTCTTCATTTTAGAGAAAGAACCGTTTGCTGCCCCACATTTACTTATCTGTCAAGTCTAGTTTTTATTCTTCTCAGTCCTAAGGTCAATTCCTTTATTTGCCTCCTGGCCCTCTTGAAGCTATTCAGTTTGGCAATGGGCGTCTACATGTTTTGATTACCTGACCAAACTAGTTACCTTCCCTTCCCTTTTATTTATATTTTCAATTGACATGTTCAATTATTTATTAATTCCAAACAATCACTAGAATGAAATAAAACAGACTATTGAGACTGCCCGTTTTCTCCATAGTTCCATAAAACCATAGGCAATTTTCCTTAAATATCAAGCTTCTTTTTCTCTTCTTGTCAACAGTTAAGAACTGACCTTTTTCTCTGAAAGCAAGTGAGGGATCCTGTAATTTCCAATGTTGCTTGAATTTAATTTGAGCTACATTTTCAACTAGCACCGTCATGTACCTACTAATTCTCGCTTTGTTAAAATGTGACTTTTGCAAGAGCACAGAGATTGTTCCCAACTGTATTCTGTTATTTCCACCGTGAGTTTCCATTCATAACTCTTTGAGACAAGTGCCAAACCCTAACACTAGCTGAGGCAAACTAGAAAGCAAAGATTTTTAGAAATCTACAATACATTAACTACACCAGGGCACATTTAAAACAGCACTGTTTTAGTAGGCATGATGGAAAGCTCGAAGCTTTTTGATTATTATACATGAGTTTTTCTTTTAATATGCCAGTGTCATACCTGGGAAATTACAGATAAAAGAGTTGGCTCTATACCATGTGATTTAAGAACCCTAGGAAGTCCTTCCTGCCCCAGAGGCTTTTCTAAAGGCATGTTTCTAATTTTCCTTACTGCTAGAATAATATTTTTATAACAAATATCTTACCCTGAATGTTCTTGTTTATAACTTTTGATGGGACCCTATAGTGTTTAAGATAAAATTCAAAATCTTAAGCTTAACCCATGATACCCTTCATTTTCAGACTCATCTTTGTGCCAGCGCTGTTCTGAATGTCTTGTGGGTCCTTCCACGTCTCATGCTATTTCTACCTTCTTTATAAACTCCTAAGTGCCTGGAACATTCTCCCCCTCTTACTAACTGCGCTTTGTTTCCATAACATCCTGTGGAAATCCTCTTTTTATAATTTATCACACTCTACTGTAATCAATAGTGTTCTTGAATTTTCTGTTACATAAAATCCTTAGGGATATAAAAATGCCTTATTCAAGTTGTATTCTTAGCACCTTGCACAGAGTCTGACACATTGTAGGTAGTTGTTTAGTAAAGATTCGTTGAGTAAATATGTGCGTGAATAAAGAGATTTCAATGTTGAAAATTCATTTTCTTATTTAAAAGACATAGTTTACCATGTTATTCTTTTTAAAAATACAAATATTATCAAGGATATAACACATTAACTATTAGTTTTACCCTCTTCAATGTAGCAAACATGCATTTAAAAGTAATTCATGTAGCACTAGGCTATGCTATAAAGATGAATTTGTTTACTGCTTTGCATAGTAGCAAGGACATGAGATTGAGAGAAGAGAGACTTGGGTTTTTTAGTCTTGCTCATAAGCTTATCAGATATCCATCTTCTGGATCTTTGTTCTTAGTTTCCTCATTGTTTAAAAGAAAGAAAATAATATTTATAGGATGGTGTCATTATAAAAAATAAAATAATATATATTAAATTGCTTTATAAATTCAAAGGATAATAGTCAAACAGAATTTTATATGTGACCACTTGATTCCCCACTGGATGAGCCTAGGAGAGAGAGAGCCCAGAATTCTGATGAGGAATGAGGAAGAGAGATGAATTCAGTTTGAAGGTGTTATCCAGTATTCTGAGTGTATATAGTTTGATAGTGGTACACATGAAAAAGAAAAGGGAATTCAAAAGGGGAGTTTGGCACATAAATTGACAATGACCATGAAATGTCCTTCACAATTCTTCTCATGACTGACCCTACAAATTCTAATAGTGCTAGCTAATTACCTTGCAAAAAGTGATATGAAAACAGAAGGCGTAGCACAATGTCTCATGTTCAGAATGATCACTTTGTGAAGTAGAAATATCCAAACATAAAAGATTTCACCATTCCATAAGGATATGCAAATAGAGCAGTTAAGACACCCATCTGCTCCTGTTTCTCACGCGGTTTGGATCTTCTGCTGAAAAAACACAGTTGATTACTTTTAATTGTGGGTATATTGAAAAGTTTCTATTAAAAAGAATGACAGTATGATTATGTGGTCCTAATCATTGGTTCATCGGTCAAAATTGGTTTGCCTAATTTTGGTTCGAGTTCAAGGCATAGAGATTATTTTCCAAAATCTGTATTTGTGCTTTTATATACTTTTTTGATCTATTTATTATCCACACTTGTGAACAAATTGGTACAGGAGAATGGTAGCCTCTTGAGTTTTCCAGTTGGTATAATTATTCCCAGTCATGGTAGAACATGTGTCAATCATCTGAACCTGTTTGATGTTCTTTGCCTGCTTGGTTACCATTTTTGCCCAGAAACTTTGGCAAATTCTTATTAGGGTATACTCCATAGAAATGAAGATAAAGAAACAAACTAAGAAAGTAGGAAAGATATCAAGAATGATAAATTTTGGTGGGAAGATTATAAACTTCTGTACAGAATGTTATAGCCACTAATGAGAAAGCAATTTTTTTTTTTTAATTTTAAATTGTGTGAGTCTGGTAGCACATTGAGATTTAATCACAATGGCTTGAATTTATGTCTTAATCCTTCTTTAATGTATATAAAACATCTTTATCTTCAAAGACTTACCTGTGTCATGGCTTATTTCTGCAGAATCATACATCTGCAAGGGATATCCAGAGCTCATTAATTTGTTTCTCTGTATGACTGCATACTTAAATAATCTCAGACTCTTAATTCTTAATAACCCATTAAAGCATATTAAAAGTCCTCTCTACCAACAGTTCATGTTTTTATATCATTAAATCACTGTTATTGCAATTGGCCTTAGTGAAAGTGTTAAACAGCTGGTTAGCTGCTGGGTAGTAAATTTTCATAGAGCTAAAGATTTTCATCAAGTAAACCTGGAACCTTTTAACTTTAAAAAGCATCCATTGTAAAGGTGTTTAGGGTGAACAAATCCCCTAGATATGTTTTGTGAAGTGGGAATAACCCATATATCTGTTTTTCTCTGAAGCATAAACATTGATCTGCAGAGGACAGATTGCTTTTTCCTCTGGAGTTATATACAATGTAAAAATTTATTTAGGGAAAGCAAGTGACTTCAGCACATACAGAACCAAACCCTGAACACAGAAGATCAAGTTCAATGCAGCAAGATTTGAAAACTTTGGACTCTTTTAAGAAATTTGGTGAGTTTTTTTTTTTTAAGCTATTTTAGGTAAAATTTTATTTGCTTGATTAGATGAATGGGGAACATACAAGATTTTAGAAATTGTAGTGTTGATTGAAGAATGGCCATACTGTGTTGCAAAAGTGGTATACAATTTTGGCTTTTGACAGCCTTTGGAGAGCTTCCTCTATAACCAATGTATTGGATTTTGGCTGATTTTGAAGTTTCTCCTGTTTTCTTGATTCTGTATAATGCTCACTGATCCCTGGGGTCCCTAAGAGAATCAGGTCTCCAAGGTTTCCACCGTGGTAGGAAAAAATTAAAGAAGAGAAGATAGTAGGGTGGTGCATACCTCGGTGGTGGTATACTCAGACTGTACTGGGTTGTACTCTATTGGTTTAGAATCAGGACCATAAAGATTGTCCTCAGACACATTTGGGATGTTCCCTAGGATAAAGGAGAGAGGATGTTCCTTTATCAGTTTCCTTGACAGAACGAATAATTAGGGAAGATAACATTGGGCAGAATTAAGGATTAGAAACTGCCTGTTCAGCTCTGAAGGAGGCATTTGGGAAAGTGGTTGCTTAGGATGATGGGTGGATATCAAACTGTTTGTTTTGCTCTTCTCCTTAAGTGTATTTTTAAAACATTAATTAGAAGAGAAGTATTTTATGGTATCTATTTTTGTGCTATTAGGAATAGAACTGGTTTCAAGCAATACTCAATGTAGATTTACATATCATTGATTCTAAGCCAATTAAACTAGCTGAGTCTTTAGGCTTAATCTATGCAGTAAAAACTTCCTTGAAAATAATTACTTTTTTCATGCACGTCTCTTCTGTACCTGATTTTGAAGCTGAAACTTAAAGTGGCATCTTAAATTTATATAACGAAATTAGAGAAAAAAATCATCTTTTAAAGGCCTATATGCCAATCTTTATTTTATTTATTTTAAATAAAATTTGTACTTATTTTTAAAGGAATATATTTAATTTAATGTAATTACTTGATCTGGTTGGATACAGGTTTTATTTCACTTAGAATTAGCTAAAAACTCAATTTAAACAATATCAAAGTGGATAAAATATCCTTGTAAATTATCAAGGCAGATTGGCCTAAGACCTGAATTAAATAAAATAGTCTCTTATGAAAATAAAACTAAGTTACAAAGAATATGTTGCTTTGGTAAAATTATAACCTTTACCACTTTCTGATATCTTTCCTGCTTTCTGATTTTTACTGGTATCTGATGTGTCAGTATACAACCTTAGCAAATACTAGGTGATAATGAATATTTCATAGATGAACAAAAACATGTTTGTACTTGCTGGTTTGCTTTGATTTTTTTTTTTTTTTTTTTTTTTTTTTTTTTTTGTTGAGACGGAGTCTGGCTCTGTCACCCAGGCTGGAGTGCAGTGGCCGGATCTCCGCTCACTGCAAGCTCCGCCTCCCGGTTTACGCCATTCTCCTGCCTCAGTCTCCCGAGTAGCTGGGACTACAGGCGCCCGCCACCTCGCCTGGCTAATTTTTTGTATTTTTAGTAGAGATGGGGTTTCACCGTGTTAGCCAGAATAGTCTCGATATCCTGACCTCGCGATCCGCCCCTCTCGGCCTCCCAAAGTGCTGGGATTACAGGCTTGAGCCACCGCGCCGGACCTTTGATGTCTTTTAATTGTATTAGTCTTTATTTGCCCTAACAGACCAACTATGAAAATTCTATAATAGATTTTCATGTGCTTTGACATGATTTTCTTTGATTCTAAAGCCGTGTGGAGGAGATGAATTCTACTTTCCTTATCTTAAATGTAGGACTACTGATCAGTTCATAGGATTAATGAATGTCTAAGATCGCATATTCATAGATGCGAAGAGTTAGGACTTTAGCCTTACTCTTTGATCTCCAATTCTGTGCTCCTTTTATTAAATGCTCATGCTTAACGTTACTCACCTACATGAGTTCTGAAATGGGCTCTTCTCTTTCTACCTTATAAATAGTGCTGGGACTCAGTTTCTTTGTGAAATGGGAATTATAGTGCCTGCTCATAAGATTGTTGTGACATTTGGATGGCCAATTTTGGAGGGTGCCTCCTGTCATGCCTGGTACAAAACAGCTCCCATTTCCCTTCTCCCCAGCACAAACAAATGAACTCTGTTGTCCATGGGTGTATAAGAGGGCGGAGATGTCGCCACTGTTCTTGTAAAAGGACTGAGAGTTTTGTCTTGGTGGTAGTGGGTGTTGAACTGTGATTTCTCCAGATGGTCCTTCTCCTTCCTTGTTCCATTCTTCTAAGTACTTTGGCTAGGTCACTGTGTGGTCTAATAGGTAAGTGGTGTCAGTGGTGGCCTCCAAGTGAGGATTCCTATCACTCACACTTGGCACTGAGTCAGTGTTCCAGAAGCTGATAACCAGGAGTTCTGCATTCTTGAACTTGCAGAGATCTTTGGGAAAACTCAGTAATAAAAAGGGCCTCACTTTTCTTTTCTGTGAAGTAGAGGTGGTCAAGGATCATGGTGAATGCCAAAAACAGACTGGAGAACTTTGCTCTGATATTACAATTGAGCTGACAAGTGAATAACACTCCCTTTAATCTATCCAATATGCCCATGGGAATGATTACTTCTGTTCCATAGGAAATTTCAAAAGAAACAGGACTTAGCTCTCTCTGCACAGCTGCCGAGTATCTGAATCCCATGCTGAATATTAACCCAACTAATACAACATTCTGCTTTCAATAGCTAATCAAAATGCACAATTAAACAAAAAAGAGTGATTATGGTCCTGTGACAAAGGCAATCACTTCCTTAGGGAAACTTCCTTTTCTGCCTCCCACCCCTATATTTATTTTCCTAGTGCATATGACAACGTACATTTTCTAGTTATGTGTGTGATTACTTGTTTAGTATCCATTCCTTCTTGAGGGCAGAGATCATGCCTATTTTTCACTGTATTGTCTTTAGTGCTTCACATTATGCTTGGCCCTGTGCTCACTAATTGCAGAATGAAAAAGGGGACTTAGCAAATTGTCCTAAATCAGCTGACATTGGAAGACAGAATGCTTGGTTTCTTTATGAGACCCAAAGGGGAAAAATTTGAAAACAAAGCAGCTGTAATTAACAGGAAATTCATTGAAATCAAATATGTATTTAAGAGCCAAGTCAGGAATTCAGTAGTACTGATCATGAATATTCGTAGCATTAGGAAATAGGGGTGAGATAATTTGAGAACTGGAACCATTATAAGGGTTAGGAATGGAAACACAGAGGGTACCAAGGCCAGTCCTAGCATCATGGATGCCGTGGTCCAGAGAGAGCTGTATACAGACATTGTGCAAATGGTAGCTGTTGGAAAGTTGTCCTATATTAGTTGCAGAGGGAAATGAAATGGGGATACAATATAGCTTCATCTGTTATTACAAAATGTACAGGGTTAAGTCTTTTGCTGATTCATACTCAGAGCTCACACTTAAGGAAAAAGTATTGCAATGAAAAAAGAAATGAAAAGATGTAAGCTGCTAAGAATCAAGAGTACAATCTCAAGGCCCTCTGTGAAACATACTATGGAGCCCCTCTCAAATAATTACCATATATCCTATTACAAGAGACACTTCCTGAGGTCCAGCAACTGCCTTTCCTAGCAGGGTAATTAATAATCACATGCCAAGGAGTCTTTTGTAAGAGTCTCTCCTTGTTGCCAGAGTCTTCCATCAACTATAGCACTTCTGTGTCGGGGACAGGATATTTTTTTGATGGCTTTGGCTTCAGTTGTGATCTTAGTCCAAGCAGCTTCAGAAGTTCAAGTGTGCTAGTCCCTAGGATTTAGAGATAGCATGTGGATTTTTTCCAACTGTATAAAGAACTGGCTGGGCTCAAGAAATGGCATTACAAAGAAGTGCTGCTATGTGTAATACCAGCTGTAAATCTTGCCAGATTTAGAATATAGGGTTGTGGGATGCCAGCAGTGGGGAGTCTATGACTCCTGGTACAAGGCCAGGGCAGGAGGCTGTCTGCCAAGCCTCATTGCCAAGATGCCCAGGAATCTGTCTGTGGTCTGTACTGCAACATAAATCAGTTGTGAATATTGACAAGACACTGTAGCTATACTGTGGAATCTCTGCAACTATTAAAATGATAGAGTATTTGGGGATAATGGAAAACGTGTTGTTCTATATTCCCCTTAAATGCAAATGACTAGAAATATCAAACTGAAACTCATGAGAGACTTAGCCTTCTGTTTTATTTATTCTGTATTTATTGCATTTGAATTCCCAGTCTTCTATTAATTATAAGCGAGATGGAGATGATGGGCTGAAAATCGTCTTTGAAAGCTTTATGCAGAGCATGGTAACTCTATGATTCACATTTTGCCGGATTTGGTTTTATAGTTGTATTCTAAAGATAATCAGGATTATTATCAGATATAATCAGATCTTTATTCAATTGAAAGGGTCATCTGTTTCTTAAACTACCGTCTATTTAGTTACTGTTGTTGACTAAAATATTACACTAAACTTTTTGCTTATGTTGTCTTAATTCTCAAAGAAAATCTTGGTGGTGGAGGTTATTATCACCGTTTTATATATGAGGAAACTGAAAACTTTCAGATACGGAAAGCTTTCCAAGTGAAGGAGCAGAGTTGGTACACAGACCAACCTCAAAGCATATGCAGTCTACCCTGGATCTGTGTAGCTTTCTGGGGCAAGAGTCCTTACTAAATGCAAACAATGCAGAGTGATAGAAGTAACATGACCTTGAAAGTTGAACTGGTTTCAAATTCTGGCCCACTTCACCCGTTATGGTTAAGTTTTCATGGTTAAGTCACCAATTTCTCTGAATCTGTTTATTCATCTGAATAAGATGAATAATTATTATAGTATTATATTACAGTGTTATTTTGAGGATCACGTGAGATATTTTAAGGGAAAGCACTTAACTAACCCTTTTCACGATCTCTACTAGAGACAGAAAACATCCACCTTCCTAGCAGTGATTAGTGTTGGGCAAAGTCACGTTTTAAACAAAACCTACATTTTGAAGTTACCTATGAAATGCTTCGTTTGGCAGCCTCTGCATGTGGTTTGTGTTATAATCCCGAAAACAACAGTGAGCAGCCTCAGATCCCAGTCTGTCAGTTACCACTTTGTGTATAATATTAATCTATTTGACAGAGCCATTTTGTGAAAAGGAAATGACTTAAAGGATACCATGGAATGGGGTATTCAGCAAACACACTCCATGTACCATTTCAATTAATTGGTTCATTGTTTTATTCTTTGTAATTTCAGTGTCCCACTATGATTTAGATAGATGCTCACCAGTCCTGTTAACTTACCATGGAGTTGATCAAAAGTAAGGTATAGGCATCACACTTGTTTTGTAAGCAAATTTCCCCTTTTCCTGTGTAGTTTCAGCTGCCTATAAACCATGAAAGTATAAAATTCAGGGATGTCAGATTTAATCTCTATTATATTCTGTCCAGTTAGATGTTCTGTCTCTTACAGTAGTAGAAAGGGATATAATACAAAACAAAGTCTCTCTCCTGGATTACTGCACTAAATCCTTAACTGATCTTTCTGTCACTTTCTTACCTCATTTACTCCATATTAGCTGCATTAAGTTTTCTAAAGTTTAAATTAAATCTCACTGCTTCCCTTCTTAACCAGAATAAAATCTGTTTTCTTTACCATGACCTCTAATGCCCAACCTTTCCTTCTGACTTCTTCCTAAAATCTCCTTTTTCCTCACAGCATTCTGGCCCCACTGGTCTTCTTTCTGCTCCTTGCCAGCATGCTTCAGATCTTGAGCTTTGATTTTCTTCTGCTTGTAATCCTTGTCCTGCTAATTCTTACAAGACAGCCCTCAGCAATGAGGTTGAAATTTTCACTCTTTAGAGGGGTTTGTCCCAAGTACATTACATAAACCTGTCACCCACCTTATTGTCTTCATTTTGCTAATTTGTGATATCTGAAGTTATTTAATTTATTTGTTTACCTGCTATTATCTGTTTCTCTCCATCAGAATGTTAACTATTCTGTAGTAGCATGTGTGTATTATTCTCAGCTGTACCCTTGAAGTCTGGCTCATTGTAGGTTATTTTGTAATGGTACTCAGTATATGCTCATTTAACTGAAAGACCTTAATTAAGTCACTTTACTCTCTGAGACTTGGCTTCTTGATTTGTCTAAATGAGATTGTAATTTCTGCTCTATCTGAATTTTAGATATGTCGTGAAGCTCTAAAAATGCCAGTGCTTACCTTTGAAGGCTTTGTGTTAGGTCTGAGGTACAAAGATGAAGGATGAGTCTTGTTTTGAGATAGTCCAGCATGATGGGGGTAGGGACATACATAGACAAATAATTTTAACATATATTGATTGCTATGCAGAATCACTGAGTTGCACAACTCCAGGGGGACCAATTTGTGGTATGGGTGAGTAGTAACCTCTTCAGTTGTGTAATACCCAAACTTCATTGCCCTAAATTTTGGCATACATTGTTTTAAACATTTTTAAGTATTAACTCATATGATCTTCATTTAAAAACTGATGAAGGAGGCATTATAATTTCCATATTTACACGTCATTATAAATGTTAAAGAGTGTGTATATGCTATTGTATATTATTATATAGTAAATATATGTAATATATTATTATTTAATTGATTTAAACTATTGCCCTCTCCACCTTATCCTTCCGAACCTAAGAGTTCTAATATCTTAGTTCGTTCTTATGTATTGCTAATTTCCTTTTCTTAAAAAATTCCCTAAATACTCTTTACCTTTGTTAAGGAGTAAGTAATGATGAAAACTGTAGCGAAGTGGCTGGGAAGTGGAAAAATAGCCTTTAACAATAAAGTCATTTATTGGACTCTTCGAGAGTACCCATGAGACTAACAATTGCTACAGAAGAAAATCAGTGTTGCAGTCTTTTTTGGGGGACAGTTGCTTTATAGATAATTTATGTAAATTGTCTGCTGTCCTGTTGGTGGTTGTAGTCAAGATAATAAAAGCAATGCAGGGCCAGCCTGTTGACAGTGCAGCTTGTATTTTTTCCAGATTTTCTCCTTTATATATTTTGAAAGAAGCAGGCAAAATGAATTCAAAACAAAACTTCTCAAAGCGTCAGAAAGCATAAAAAACAGTAAACCTTTAAACCCAGAAGCTTCTCAGTGTATAGAGACAAATGTATAATTAAATCTGGAAGTTATTTCTTTCTTTTTGTCTTCTCTTTCCTTTTTTTTTTAACCACAATGCAAAAAAGCCCAATTACTGATGATAATGAGAGTCAGGGAGTAACTGTGCCCAAAACAGAAGAAAAAAAATGTGTTGCTATGTGAATGGAATCGTAGGGAGAACAATTGTAAGGGAAGCTTTCTTGGGCTAGACTGGAAATGATAGCTAGAGCAGATGAGATGCTACCCTTTAAAGTGAGATGATGAAGGCAAAGCTGTTTTCTTTGGATGTGGGTGGGCAGCTGGGAATTAGTTGTATCAACCATGAGTTGCAGATATGTGTGTGTTGGCCGGGGGGAGGAGGGTCAGCATATGGTGTCCATTAAGAAGGGTGGGTGCAGGCTATAGGCTGAGACTACCAGGACAGAGAATGTTGGGAATGACATCATCTTAACCAGTCTTTCCTACGTGACCCTTTTGTTCTGCTTTTAAATGTCCTTTTGTTATTTAGTGATCTGAATTTCAAGATACAACATCGTGTTTTGTCTTTTATTCTCACTGCTCCTATTTAGCTATTTTTGAATGTTGGTTTGCTATTATAGTATCTTCCTCTATTGGAATATGTATATTCAGCCAGTTTTCTCAGAATGTTCATTTCATTTGAATCTGAGTAAGAAAATAATGTTATGTGAATTGGAAGGAGAATTCATAACAGTGATTTTTAGTAGCTGCTTTTATAGTCTTCTTTCTGGAGTCTAATCATATTTCCCTTAACTTTATTATTATTATTTTAATGACAACAATTTCAACAATATCACTAGGAGGACATTTTCTTCTGATACTCTCTTTGAGGCAGAGATTATGAGAGTTCCCAGCTGAGTTCAACTGTCTTTCCAGTTCCCTTCAGACCCTCCTTTGAAACATGTAAATTCAGATCCTGCAACTGGCTTTGGAATTCATTGCTTGATAACCCTCAAACCGTGATGCTGAACCATTGTGTGCTCCCTTTGTAAAGGTATAATCCCCTGATCTTTGGGTGCTGCAAAATGCATACAACATTTCTATTGAAAATAGATGGGTTCATGCTGAAAACCCATCACTTTAAAAATATAAAGCACAAAGTTCCTTGACAGGCCAGTCACTTAGTATTTATTCAGCACTGTTCCAGGCACTGCAGGGAGCTCAAGAAAAAAAAAAATATAGTTGCTGCTCTCAAGGAACCTGTAATTTTCTTGAGTAATTTAAATAAATGCATTCAAAGCAGGGAGTCCAGAGATGAGTTTCAGGTATGCACAATATTGTAATTATATTCATTATTTTGGGTGGAGGGTGTCCAGAGCTCTCATTAGATTCTTAAATAATTTTGTTTAAAAAAAGAGATGAAGAATCACAGAAGTAGAAAAATAAATAAGTACCAATCTATGCAATTCTGATTCCAAGTGTACTAGTCTGGAGTAGATGCATCGAGGTGACCTGAACTAATTTGGAAAAGTATTATAGCATGCTAGCCCCTGAAGACTTTGATATGCAGAAGAGAATATGAACAGCATTCCTGGCAAAAGCTCTGGTAATCATTTGGCTCCCAAACTTGGTAACGAGACATGGGACAAACTTTGTTTTTGATATGGGAGCATAAATAAATCAGTAAATAAACAAAATGAAGTATATGAAGTTTAGAGTTACACAAAACTGGGTACAGATTTTGGATTTGCCATTTAATAGATGTATGATCAGCATCTCTCAGAAGCTCAGCTTCTTCATCTGTAAAATTGAATAACCATGCTTACCTCATAGAAGTATCATGAAGATAAAATCAGGTAATGTGTGGAAGGCTTACTGACTGAGATCCTGGTTCAGATTAGAAGTTTCATACGTATCAGTTTTCTCTTTTAGATTCTAAGTGCAATGATATTTGGTACAGATGACAAAAAGTGAATACAGAGCTGGTCATCAAAAGTAGAAGTTGAGTGCTGACTGGAGCTTTTGGAGAAAGGACTAAGGCAACACAAAGAACTCATTGTATTCTAAAAGATGGCAGGAATTTGAAGGCATTTTAGGGAGAGAACTATACAAGCAAAAGTACAGACTAAAAAATATTATGATGTAAAGTAGTATTTGTGAATCTCAGTGAGGACCCCAGGTCCTTTGCACATGTGTGGAGGAAGGCTCAGTTCCTCACATCTCTCAGGCTTTGATCAATTGCTACTTCTTTGGGTTGTAATTCCCATAACTGAAGTAACGTCCTCTAACATTTCCTTTCCCTGATATATTTTTCTTTATAGCCCTTACTTATAGCAGCAGAACATTATAGAATACAGGCTCAGGAGGCCAAGACTTGAAGGAGGCCAAGACTTAGTCCATTTTGCTTACTACTGTGTCTCTGCTACTAGCATGGTGCTTGGTATTTATTAGATGTTACATATATATTTGTCAAGTAAATGAATAATGCCTGCAAGATGTTCGGAAACAAGAACCCACCATGTTTGCTGATAGATTCGCTATAGGGTACAAAAGGAGGGAAGCATCCAACCTGGCAACTATCTGTAATCTAATATTTAATTTTAGATATTTTTTGTTTAGTGATAGCTTTTATTAAAATGTACCTATCCATAACTGTTTCTGGGTCTGCAAGCCAAAAAGTCAAAAGCACTCTAATGTTGGTTGAATATTTTACATATTCCAACAGATTTTGAGAGTCATTCCACTTCAAATTAAAAATTTAGTTGAATAAAATTAAAGTGTAAATTAGATTAATTAAATTTTCTGAGTCTTCTTTTGACTCATTTGAAGCTATGGTCTATGACATTAAACTTTCATTAACAATGTGTTTGTGTGTATGTGTGTTTCTTTGGGTAAGAATATAGGCTTACAAATAAATAAGCCATAATTAAGCTGGATTCTGATTGAAAACAAAAATCTTTTCCCTGGAGAGACCTCAATGGCCCAAAACTCTTTGTCGTAGTATCAGGACAGTATTCTTACAATCCAGGACTGAAGGACGGACTAATGCCTTGTAAGGGATGCCGACAAGACTGCACTTCAGAATCAAGATACAAAATAGATAAGAGGTTCTACTCCCCTGTTTCTCTACCTATATTGTGAATTTGAAAGATGGATTTCTGAGATTTAATTGACAGTTTCTCATAGTGGGCAGCCCATGTGTTCTTGGTCTCTCTAAACTACATTTGAAGAGAGGGTGGGTATGACGTTTGGAGGTGTTGGTATGGAGGCTGGATTGCAGAATAGGCATGTTAACAGGCCAGAATTCTGACACAGGATGCTATTATTCCTTTATAAATATAAACCTAAATGTAAGAATATTTCAAAAGATGATACTGAAGAAAATTCTCTATTTTCATTTTCCTTTTATTTTTTCTGAAAATTACAGGAGGAAATAGTGGTTTTAAAGTTCTAATGGTCAGAAGCTACACATTTAAATGACTGATATATGTGAATCAAGGTTGAGAATTCAGCTTTCAAGAGAGAGTGTTGAGGTCTTTTATTATGAAACTTACGTATGTTTACCTTACTGGTCCAAATTGTGATTAATGTTAGTATATTAATTTTAAAGCATTTGCATTTGTGGAATGATAGTCGCCATTATGTATATATCTTCACTTTGAACATTCCAGATGTTCAAATGTTGGTAGATATATAATTACAAGCATCAGTTTCTATCCTACAAGATGCTTTTGGTGTCTTCTGAATTACGTTAGATTACTTATTGCTTATCCTTTGAGTTACACTGTAAATTAAATTCAGGTTTCCTGGTTAAACTACATTTGTTTTGCCTTGAATAGATCTGAGAATGTTTTATGAAGTTCCATTTTCATATTCTTTGAACATCAAGGTAATGCTGATTGTCAAGAACAGAGTGAATATTTGCCTATGGTAAGCAATTGTAAAGTGGCATCTCCTATATTAAAAAATTTTTAATTCTGGCATGGTGACTTTTTAATCAGTGTTTATCCTTTGTGTAGTTACTATTAATTCAAAAGTAATGTACTTAATATGTCTATTAGACTATTGGTCTCTTTAAGCTCAATTATATGGATTTTATGTGTTTTGATGGCTTGTTACATTTTTTGGTAGCTGATTTGGCCTAAATTTGGGGGATATTTCTTATTAATACAGTTCAGGCTTATATTTATCAATTCAGGAACATTTTGGTCTTACAGAAAAATGAAGACAATAAGTAGAAATGTCCAGCTTATGAATTAAGAAAGGAAATACTGGATCAGATAAATAAGCAAAAAGAAGTAAATGGAGAGAATAGGGACACAGTATAATTTTTTAGATAAGATAAAATAAAAATGGAGTGACTAGACCTCAGAAAGTGATAACACACAGGGACAGGGAAATTGTAGGAAGAGTTAACAAAAAAAGCACAGAACTTTTGAAGATTTAAAAATTATTTTGCTTCTTAGAAGTCCTTTGAAACTAAATGTAATCTTCAGTGGTGCTATCAAGGAGGAGTAATCTTTGTACCTAATTCAGAGAACTTAACCTCAACTGAAATATTTTTTCTTTATATTTAATAGTTGGAGAATAATTTGTGGATTATGAATGTTTCATAAGCATAGAGTAGAACTGTAACTCTTCTTAAAATATTAGTATCTTTTGGGCTAATTCATTTTTTTTTTGTATTTTTCATATTATGTAAAGTGATAGATAAATTATTGTTAACAAAAAATAAATTGTAACACACATTTTGTATTTTAATTAGAAAGATATTTTAAAATTATTTACAGATGCAAAGTCTGGTATAAACTCCATGGAGTATTCAATATTTTTATTGAATTTTTTTCCTATTGAATTTTATTGAGTTTTCTTCACTTTTTAATAGAATATCTATTTTTTAATCAATGAGAATGTTTAAAAATTATCAAATTTTTCACACAACACTGGTGGAATAGCTTGTTGAAGAAACTTTAAAAATAAAAATCACTGTGTTAGCTGTTTATATGTACTGTAATTCTCTGTGTTCTTACAGGAAGATAATATTTTAGAGTAAATGTATTCTTCACCCTCCCTTCATCCTCTTCTAGTCTATAGATTTTGAGGAGAAAGTTTAATATTTTTAATTTCAGATATTCCATTTTCTATTTTAATGCATAGCTTTAGATGTTAAGAATACTTAATGAAAATGTCAAAACCTGGCAACTTTCAGCAGAAGCTCATATATTACTGGTACCGATAAAAATTGCAGAAAGAAAAATCCCTTTGAAAATAAATAAACATTTGTTATGACCTTGTATAAAGGATATTTATTGATATACAATAAGTCAATATATTTAATTCTACTCTTAGGCATATTCTTTAGAGAAACTCTTTCACCAGGATATGTGTACAAAATTGTTCATAGCAATACTGTTTGTAACTGGTAACCATCAATGTTCTCTTAGAGGAAAATGGATAAGCAGTGCAATGGGTTCACATAATAGATTGTTAATAGAAAAACAGAAAACTTAAAATAGAAAACTTAATGTCTGAAATTAAAAATATTAAACTGTCTCCTCAAAATCTATAGACTAGAAGAGGATGAAGAGAGGGTGAATAATACATGCACTCTAAAATATTATCTTCCTTTATGAACACAGAGAATTACAGCACATAAAAACAGCTAACACTGATTTTATTTTTAAAGTTTCTTCAACAAGCTGTTCTACCAGTATTGTGTGAAAAATTTGATAATTTTTAAACATTCTCATTGATTAAGTGAAGGCAAATCATCTATAAAAATGGATTTCATGGACGTATTATTGCATTAAAAGTAAGTTCCACAAAATTGTATATAGTCTAATCACAGTTTTTATAAATATCAAAAACAAAAATAACAGAAAATGTATTTTTAAGATGCATAAATTCAGGGAAAACAAGAGAATTTTAGTGACCACTTCCTGTGCAGTATGGCAGAGGGGTAATAGCCTAATGTCAAGGCGTTAGGACAGTCAGGTAGTTGTTTGGCTCCTGAATATTTATTTTCTTTTTTTGCTTTACAACTTTATAGCTTTTATATATATATATATATATAAGTTCTATATATGTAGAAAGTATTTTATAATTAAATATGTTACACTGAAAAGACTTCCAAAAATAATCCATAATTAGAACACCACATATCAATTGCTATCCTCTTCATGGAGATCATTCATGTAGATCTACTTATGTGCTTTACAAGGCACATGACTCAGCATTCTTTTGTTCTCTTGTCATCTTTTCCTATTCCAAGACCTCCGGTCCTGGTCAGTTGATATTTGTTGCCTTCTTACATACTTTTCTTAGATGAAAACATGTCGGTGATATTCTCAGAATCTCTGCATATCCAGAGATATACTTCTTTTTATTTCCCCTGGTGATATTTCCCCTGGGTTCTTGATTACAGTCCTCTCTCTCAATGTTCTGTCAATATTAGCTTCTATCACTTAGTATTTTGGATAAGTTCTATTGCTACTCTGATTCCTTTTATTTCAAAAGTTACCCACTTTGTATAGAAGCTTACAAGGGTTTACCTCATTTTAGGAATTCAGAATAATTTACCAGGATGCATATAAAATATGTTGGGTTTTTTTTCCACCATTAATCCTTTCTGGGACATGGTGAACCCTTTCAATCTGCAGCTCAAGTGTTTCTTCAGTTTAGAAAACGTTTTGTCTATTGTTGGCTTGATTATTCTCTTTCCTCCATCTGTTCCTTTTCCTTCATCTGAAATTCTTATTATTTGCATATAAAACCTTCTGTATTTTTCCTTCAGACTGCTAACTTTACTCCCATGATTTTTTTTATATTCTTGTATTTTTTTCTCTGTGTTTTGTGATATTCCTGTCCATTGATTTTTGCCAATTCTTAAGAGTTGTCATCTTCTCTTTCATTTCCTCTGCCAATTAAAAAATACTTTTTTTAAGATCTAAAGAATATCCTTATATAATCTTATTGCTTTTTATTTGTTTCAAGTTATCACCAGACTCCTCTAAGTGAACTATTTAAAAATAAAAGCCTTTAGTTCTGGGTCTTCTTGGAACTTTACCCACAGTTTTCTGGGTTCCGTGACGTTTTTGTAGACACCAGGTCAAGGTTTTAGGGTCCTGTATATGCTAGACAACCAGGGGAGGGTATAAACTCAATAGAATCTTGTTCCTCTGGGGCGCAGGTGAATAGGGGACTTAAAATCTTATGATCACGCTCTGCACAAAGGTGCTTCTCTGATGCTCCCTGATCTTCTGGGGTGCAGCACCAGCCTTAATATTTATTTAGCATCAAAGACAGTTAACAGTGTACCCCAGCTGCAGCTCTCTTACAGGTTCTTAGATCCCACATAACCATGAGCTCCCTAAATTAACTCAAGACCTTTGAGGCAAAAGTTATCTTTGGGTACAACATGGTCTAAATAATCACTTCAGGCCCCTACTTTCTGGACTCCCATCAAGCACAGAGGAGAGCAAACATCCAGTGTTTCTTCTTCGGTTACTGTCTTGAAACATAGACACAGAGAAAGGATGATGGGGACATTAAGGTTTAAGTTCAAGACATGCTGTCTCTTGGAATCTTCCAACTTTTTCTGTAAGATTATAATCAGGTATTCATAAGAGATAATACCATTTCTGGGATTTCCTATGTAACAAGCAGTATCTAAAATCATCACATGAATCCCTCTAGATATATAACAAGTGTCCTGTTTTAAGTGGGGAAACTGAGACTTAGATAAATAAGCAGCCTGCCCACTGTTGCATTAGGAAATGGCTAAGATTTTGATTCCAATTTGGCAACACTCTAAGGTTTGTTTGTATTCCTTCTAGTATATAACTCTCTTACTTTTCAATTTACCCTAAGCCTATTGCAGAGAAATTATGAAAGTTGCTATAACATTCCCTCTTTTCCTTCCAGCACAAATGTGAAAATATTATTTTGGAATGGTATTTCCTATAAAGTTGAATTGCTGTGTTTGATAGTTTGAATTTCAGCTGAACTGCCCAGGGAAAAAACTGCTTAAATATTCCTACACACACAAAAAACTATCTTAGCCTTGAAACTACCACACAGGATTCATGAAAACATATTTTCCTATTTGGTTTAGAATGGATTTAGGCAAAAAATAATCCATTTAAGAGAAGCTATGAGGGCTTGAAGGGAACAAGTGGTAATTGTTGGATTTATGAAATTCAACAGCTGTTTTGGAATGGATAAAGGCAGTTAAAGGCTTACTCATGGTAAACAGCAGTCCCAGTTCTGAACTTGTTTTTAAAATAATTGCTTCTAAGACAAATGGTTAAACAACAGTATTAGAGAATTTTTTCTAGAGGCTGTGGAGGGTTAAAAGGAGAAAAATGACAGCGTCTTCTCTTTATCTGGCAATGAAAGGCAAGTGGCTAATCATAACATCATAACATTAGCTATCTCATTTATATTGTTGCAGACCCCTTGCCTACATGCTTTAGGCATGTTATCATTAAATTAGAAATATTTTTCTCCTATTTTCTGGGTGTAGACACTAAAGATCAGAGAGGTTAAGTAGCTTGCCCAAGGACATATTAGTATAGTGCATGTCTGTTACTGAAACACTAATCATTTTGAGTCAAAAATTCATGCTGTTAATTAATCCTTCTTAGATCTATTTAGTTAGCTTTGGAGAGTTCATTTCATAAAGTGGAAGGTGGAAAATAACCCAAAATGTAGCAAATACCTGTTTGGTGTTTATTTATTGATGTATTCAACAAACATTCTTTCTTACTATCGACTGAAGTAACGTGCCAGCTCCCCAAAGTCATAGGCCTAAGGACGATTCTTGTGACTTTTTATTTTTAAACACTGTACTTGTTTTCTTTCCCTTTCCCTCTTTTTAAAAAGTCTTTTATAATGTGAATATAGAATTTGAAAGTAAATTAGATGTATATGCAGGATTCTACTTGCTACTTTCAGAAAGTAAGAGTGTCTGGAGAGCTCCAAATTTTCATATGCATCAGGTGAAAGCAATTCTTTTGCAGCTCTTCCTGAATATTTTAGAAAAAGTAAAATTAATGACTTAGGAATTAATTTCCTCTGTTTGCTCTTACAGTTTACTCAAACATTGATATTCTTTTCAGTTGCCATCACCACATTCCTTTTACTCTTTTGATGTTTAAACTTGAAATTTGTAACTGTGTTACTTGCAAGTATTTGCAAGAAATACATTCAAATAAACAGGTGCATTTTATGTTTTATTCTGCTCTTCAATTGAAACTGTAAATCTAACAAAGATTTGAGAAGACTGGTCATACCATTAATGGAAAATTAATCTTAGAGAAATATTTTCTTTTCTGACAGGGGTTAGTAAACAGACTAAACATTTCAGATAACACATAGATGGTGAAAAATGTTTTACTTTTATTGTATTTAATGTTATAATAAATTATAAATTTGTTATAATTAGCAATTATGCCTACTCTTTCAACTATATCCCCATGGTATTATTATTATTGTTATTCTTTATTTATTTTTTTGAGACAGAATCTCCTACTGTTGCCCAGGCTGGATTGCAATGGTGCGATCTTGGCTCACTGTGACCTCCGCCTCCTGGGTTCAAGCGATTCTCCCTCCTCAGCCTCCAGAGTAGCTGGGACCACAGGTGTGGGACATCACGCCTGGCTAATTTTTTATATTTTTAGTACAGATGGGATTTCACCGTGTTAGCTAGGATGGTCTCAATCTCCTGACCTTGTGATCTGCCCCCATTGGCCTCCCAAAGTGCAGGGATTACAGGCGTGAGCCACCATGCCTGGCCCCCATGATATTATTTTTGATTGATCTTATTAATATTAAAGAAAAAAGGAATTAACATTAAATTTGCTGATAGAAAGTAATGTTGATTCTAAAAATATTATTCATTAGTATATATTGGTGCTTGACTAATATTAGCTTTCCCTAAATATTAACATGTGTTTAATCTAAAAATATTTTTGAATTGAATATATAAATTGTGCCATTGCTTATATCTGCTTTCTCCATAGTAGTGTAGGGATGAGAATAATATTTAAATTAAAAGAGGTATTAAGACCCAATTAATAGCCCTGGCTTTATACTTGCTACAGAATTGATGCTCTATTAATAAGAGTGGTGGTGGTGTTTTTTATTTACCTTCTATCTTATTGAGAAAATAGTATCAATCTGGAAGAAACCTGTGTATGCTTCTGTGTATCTATATGCATCCATTACCTATACCTTCATCCTTTGCTTTTTCTCCCATTTCTATGAATGAACTTTTCCTCTCCCTGCAAGGTAATAATGCCTCCTTTTGCTCAGTAAGTCCTATTCATCTCATTTCCTTAGTGACACCTCCCCAGCAATTATTCATTCCCTCTTGGGGATCGTTTCTTTTTAGCTTACCACCAGAATAACTCTTAACAGCATAGAATTATATGGTGGTTCATTCTGGCCACCACCTTATTTCTCTGCTCTCTTATACAGAAAAAACTTTTCGAAAGAGCCGTCCATATTTCCTCTCTGCATTCCCTGTCCTCCAAGTCTTACTTGAACCCACCACTCTCTCAGGTTTCCAACTCCCAATTTCACTGAGACTGCTCTTTTCAAGTTCACCCATCACCATGACTTTGCTAAAACTAAGTTTAAATCTGAAATTCTTGAGAACACTGAAATTCATCAATAGCATTTGACACAGTTGATCATTCTTTCCTGCTTGAAACGTTTGTTTTTCAGACCATCTGGTTTCCCTTTATCTTCTGTCGGTTCCTTCTTAGTCTCTTTTACTGTTTTTTCTTCCTCAATAGCCTAATGATTGAATTCTCTGGGGACTCAGTTCTTAAAACTCTTGTTATTTTCTCTCTCTCAATCTCTCTCTCTGTAAGTGATCTCCCCCAGTCTAAAAAAAAAACAAAACAAACAAACAAAAAAACTCTATGCTAATGCATATGAATCCTCTTCCCCAAACTCTAGATTCTTCTATTCAACTTTAATCGACATCTCCTCCCAGTTACCTTATAGCTACCATTTCAAACTTAAAATGTCCCAAAATGAAATCATGGTTATTTCTAAAGCAACTCCTCCGAAAGTCTTCCCCATCTCATGATATGGCAACTTGATTCTTTGATTTGTGTGGGCCAAAAAATTTCAAGTCAAGTTTAATGCTTCTCCTTTTCTCATTCCTTACATGCAATTCCTTAGGAAATTCTGTTTCTATGCCTTGAAAATATATCTAGAATTTAATACTTCTTTTCCTAAGTCCAAGCCCATATCATTTCACCAGCACTTGTTCAGGTGTAGCCTTCTAATGGGCCTCCTGCCTTCACCTTTGTCCTCTTAATCTATTCTTAAACAAACACATCCTTCACCTGAAAATACAATAATGACTTCCTATTATTTTCAAAGTAAAAGCTAAAGTCCTTCCACAGATCTACACAACCTAGTGAAGTTTGTCTCTGACTTCACTTGTATCAGTTTGTCCCTTTGTTCATTCTGCTGCTGACACACTGGACTTCTTACTGTAATTCATGAGTTAAGCATTTTTTTTTTTTCATCGCAGTGCCCTTGCACTTGCTGTTCTCTTTGCTAGAATTACTCTTTTCCCAGGTATCCATATGTTTTACACACTCACTTCCTTCAGCCCTTTCCTTATATGTCACTCTGCAATGAGGAGATTAAAAATAGTAAATCTTCACTCCCTATACATCTAGCCATTTTTATTCAATTTCTTTACTTTATTATTCTCTAAATGACTTACATACCACATATTTTACTTGTTGATATGGTTTTTTTTTTTTTTTTCCTGACTTCTCTACCAGAATAAAACCTCTCTGAGGGCAGGGACTTTTATATTTTTTAATCTTTGCTTCATTCTCAAGTGCCTAAATCAGTGCCTTAACATGTGGGAGATACCAAAAAAAATTGTTGAATAAATGGACTGATGTAATTGCCACTAATATTAAGAAAATGTTTTTATTACTTAAAAGGAAGTGCTGCCCCAGTGGTAATATTTCTGAATCTGGAACCATACTGCCTGGGTTTGAATCCTGACTCTATCATTTACTTAATTGTGTAACTTTGGGTAAGTTACTTAACTTCTCTGTATGTCAGTTTCCATATGTGTATCTACTGTATATACAAATATATTGGAAAAGTAAATAAATTAATATTTGGAAAGTATTTAGAACAGGACCTGTAATGTATAAATTCTGGGTAAAACTTTATTATTATGATGGTTAAATTCATGTGTGAGCTGGTAATATTTTAAAACCATGCTCAGAAGTAAAATATATTGGCTGCTACTGAACTCATTTGAATATACTCATTAATATTGTTTCTCTTGGGTACTGTTTTGGGAGGAAGCGTGCTGTACTGATTTTTATACAATAGCCCTCCTTTATCCATGGTTTCACTTTCCGTGGTTACAGTTACACCCAATCAGTGGCTTGTGGTCTGAAAATATTAAATGGAAAATTCCAGAAATAAACAATTCATAAGTTTTAAATTGTGTACCGTTTTGAGTGATGTGATGAAATCTTGCTCCATCCTGCTCCGTTCTGCTTGGGACATGAACCTTCCCTTTGTCCAGTGTATTCATGATGTAGATACTACCCACTCTTTTGATCATCGACATCATCTGCTCCTGACATTGTCATGGCTCGATGATCCAGGATCACGCAAAGCAGATGATCTTCCTTGTGACGCGTCATCAGAAGATGAATAGTAGCCTAACACACACACCACAATACTTACGCCACTCACCTCACTTCACCTCATCATGTCTCCTGACATTGTCATGGCTCGATGATCTGGGATCATGCAAAGCAGATGATTCTCCTTCTGACGCATCATCAGAAGATGAATAGTAGCCTAACACTCACACCACAATACGTACGCCACTCACCTCACTTCACCTCATCATGTAGGTATGAGATTTATCATCTCACATCATTGCAAGAAGGAAGACAAGTACAGTACCATAAGATATTTTGAGAGAGACTATTTCACATAACCTTTATTACAGCATATTGTTTTAATTGTTCTATTTTTTATTAGTTATTGTTGTTAATCTCTTACTGTGTCTAACTTAGAATTAAACTTTATCATAAGTGTGTATAGAAAAAAGTATATATAGGATTAGGTACTATTTGCAGTTTCAGGCATCCATTTGGAGTCTTGGAACATATCCCCCAAAGATAAGCGGGAACTACTGTATATGAGTATAACCTTGTATAATGAGCATGGGTTTTTGGACTCAGATTTGTAGCCCCAGGTCTCCTACTTGCTGACTTTAAGTTACTAATGTTAAACTTGATTCATCTCATCTTAAAATGGGGTGTTTATGAACCATAAGAGGCTAGCAAATAAGCAAATGAGGTAAAAGATACAGGTATCCAGCAAGTTGGTTAATATTAAGTGAAAAAATAACAGTACCCCTGGCAGTGAAGAATAAGAATCCATTTTCAGGGCATCTAAGTATTGCCCTTGTTTCTGTATCTTATGCAAAATTACTGGTGAACTATTATGAATGGCTGATTTTTCAGGTTTCAAGAAATGGATGACAATTCTACTTAACAAATAGGGGGGTAAACCCCCTACAGAATTGGGAACAGTAATAGTGGATATGTGGAACCCATGCATATAGTCTGAATCATGGTTGGAAATTTCCAATTTCATTCATCAGTTTGTTTGTTTTGCATGTTAGATTTAACTCTCTTAATTAGCTTTAGTTGGAGACCTATGATTTGTCCTTGAAGACTATTTTGCAAGCCATTCGGCACCTTCTTAGAGAAAACTGGAAATTGTCTTCATCATTCCAAATATCTACTCTTAACATCTTCTGTTTGTCATGCTTACACCCATTTGAGACACCCCAGGTCCTTTCTCCTATTGTGAAAACCTACTCTGAGGAAAGTATTAGTTACAGTTTTATATATTATATAAGAAATTCAAAGACAACATTCCATTCCATGCAATGCTATATAAACAAATTATCTTATTGTAAGATTGAAGGCATGGTTCCCTGTTAAACGCTCTATTATTAATAAAGATGTTGGGGGAGGAGATGTATCCTTTGAGCAGTGGCACTCTCTAAAGCCCTCTCAAAGCTCACTGTGTTTGTAGGAACAAATTTTTTTCTGTACTCCCCTTGATTAGCTCCATTAAGGCACAACTCTTTGATAATAAAAAACATAAATGATTAGGAATTACATATGCATATATTAATTAGAAATATGCATGTGTTTACATAGATAAATATATAATTAACAATGTTGCTTGCCTTTGGCCATTGACAATAAATATTATGAAGGGAGTTCTTAAAAAATACATATGCTAAATAAATATCCAGATAACATTTGCACTGCTGTAGCTTTTTATTGAGGGTCATCTTGGCCACTGGCATGATTTCTTCCTGGATAATAATGCTACTGAGCCTCTCCAAAAATAGAGGTATGTAACCAGTGTAGATGTCACCTTAGTCATCTCATTTGCATCTAATGATTATATTTGAAATGCTATATTAAGTGATGGAATTTTCCTTTGGAAAAGAAAAGAGTCAGATTTACTCTACATAATTCTCTCTTTTTGGCCTTATGTATTTTACAAAATGCTCATTTTCCTTCTCTCCTGATTCTTATGCATACATAAAAATATGTCTGTTTAAACAAGCTTCTACTACTGGCTTGTTTCAGGGAAACTACCTGAGTCCTTCTTCCCTACTGGCTGAAGAGGAAAATCCAGTTTGTTGCCTAAGAGTTTCGTAAACTCTCCACTGATGAAATAATCCTGTGTCAAAGCATAGCATCCGAGCAATGCATGCAAAGAAATTATTCTTGACATATCCCTTGGGCCGTTGACTTTCTCGTGTTAGGCGGTCCGCCGAGACATACTATTATTTCCCGTTTGATTATGTATGTGCATATGCTGTCAGTTTGCATTGCTAGGATAAGCAGTTTGAACTTGATGATTTGGTGATCTAAATGTAGTCCTTTCCTCTTAAATGAAATCTCATTTTCTAGCAATTTCAAGGCTTGCTAAATTTAGCCACAGAAGAATGTATATATGCAATTTTTGTTTTCCTTTTCTGTTCTTGCTCTCATCATTTTTCGCTGGTGCTGAGGATAAGGAAGAACCCCATAGTATTACTAGTCTTACACCCAAAGCTTTGAAAAATCTGTATTAAAGTGGACAATATAGAACTCTCATTCTTGGTCTTTTTTTAATTTCCTAAGGCAGAAGTATATTTACACTTGTTAGGTCTTAGAAAGAAAAAGTGATCTGAGGGACCAGCCAAGTTTTCTCTTTTTAAGAGATGTTCTTTTTGTGGAAATCAAGGTTTCTTTATGCTCTTGCACTGAATCAACTAAATCTTTTTTTGTTGCCATGTTAAATTCAGAGCTGTACCCTCAAACTGTGTAACAGACCAAACAGCCAACTCTGAAACAAGATGTGGCTTCTTAGTAAATCACATCAAAACTGCTTTTAGGTGTTCCCAGAATAGTTCCAACCCATGAAATTGCCCTGGAATGAATTAGCACATCTCTGAACACTATGCAACCTGAAATTTAACCATTCTCATCAATATGAAAAAAAGTTTAATGGTCATATTTTTATCAAGCAAACTGCCCTTTTTTAGTGTGCTGGATTGGTTTTTTGAATAGGTGTATGGAACATGGGTTATAAATCTCCTTAATTAAAAAGCTTGTCCATCAAGTTTGTATAGTATATACAAGGTTTGCAATCCCAAGACAGGAGGCCTAAATGTGTGTGAAAAAGTCTCATGTCCAAAATGGCAAGGGAGTCTGCAATTAAAGTATCAAGTCACAGTTGAAACTTACTAGTTTAAATTTATCAATAACCTTGTAACAGTTGAGGACATATCTCACCTTTCAAATGTAATTTCTTTCACTGAAAGAAAATTAATGTATATAATTCAGTGTTACAACGCACTAATAAATCAGAATGTGAAGATATCTCTCAGTAGGCTTCATTCTGGAGGCTAATTTCCTTGTCCAACACAATAGAAATGAATTTATTATATACATATGCAAATCTGGCTAAATCTGCAGAAATGTAACTACAGATGTCTAGAAAATTCAAGAAACATCATAAATCGTAACACACTGACAATATACAGGATGAGTTTACTCTTCCTTAACTTATTAACTAGTAAGTTCTCACTAATAAGTTACATTGATGAATACATGAAGTTAAAAACAATTTTTAGAATATACTATAGTAACCTTGTGAACCAAAAATGAAGTAATGTAAATAAAGCATTTGAAAAGTTAAAGGTTTATAAAATTTTAAAATCTTATTAATGACATAATTTAAATTCAATGCCATGCCATAAGTGACTTGGAAAATTACATTTTCTTCCTTTTCATTTGTCATCCAATAAAATCAGATATTTTAACAACTTAAGAGCCTTGAAAAAATTATGTGCCATTGTGGTGAATTGATTTGGTCAGATTCGCAGAGATAATAAGGAGTTAGGTCTCCTGACATCCATTTAGTATTATTTTCATATAATTTTCCCTTGTGGCCAGATCCAAGGTTAGAAAATCTATAAATAAGGGAAGAATGAGGGATGGATGCAAAGTCTGAGGCGTTCAGCATTTTAGGACAAAATACGCAATACAATTGGTTAACCACATGAATAGAATGCAATTTAATCCAAACTTCAAGAATTACCATTTTTTTTTTTTTCTGGTCATGCACTGGTATGAGAAACCTAGAATTTCAGAGTTATCTTCCTTCATATCTACTGGAATAAATTTTATCCTTTTGCCCAAATCACTTAGTAAGAATGGGTTTTCATGACCAATATAAAATTGTTCATGTGACTTCATCCCAAAATTTATGGTGTTTGTGTTATTGTGTGTGTGCACCAAAAACACTGAAAAACTCTGCACCTTTTTCTTCTTGTATTTTCAATGTAGATGACTTTTGTAGCCACTCTAAACATTTTGCCACATCCAGCCACTAGTAGGTTTATAGTAGTATCTCAATGTTCTTTAATTTTCCTTTCTCTAATGACTAATGATATTGAATATCTTTTCATGTGCCTCTTTGTCATCTTCATCTTATCTTTAGTGAGTATCTGTTCAAATCTTTGGTTCATATATTTTTATGGGTTGTTCATTTTCTTATTATTGGGTTTGAGTTCTTTACGTATTATGGATACAATTCCTTTATCAGATATGTATTTTGCAATATGTTCTTACAGTTTGTTGCTTGGCTTGCCATGTTGTTAACATGAAAACATAAAACAAGAGTTTATTTTAGATAATGTCCAATATATTGTTTTTGCCTTTATGACTACTGAGTTTTGTGTTCTATGTAAGAAAGAGTTGTATAACCCAGTTTCACAAAGATTCCATTTTTCATATTTTCTTCTCAAAGTTGTATAATTTTAGCTCTTACATTTAGGTCTAAGATCCAAATTCAGTTGATGTTTGTATATAATGCTTTGGAAGTCTCCCTTATTTAAACACCTTCATTGCTTCTTAATTCCCATGTTTTTGTGTTTTATGTCTCTTGTATGTCACCGTTATCAGTAACTGTGTGCACAGAGCTTATAACGTATAACCTAAGAAAAGTAAGGAATATTTATTTGATTTGTATTTTTGTGAAGTTTGTTCCTCAGACAAAAATGTATTGAAAAATATGTGTAGTCAAGGTTTTGTGCTATAATTTTGGATTTATTATAATCATTGTCCATGTACTACACTAAGCCTTTGTAAATGTGTGGTTTCACTATTTGATCAAGAAGGTAAAATACAGACATGGTAGTAGCAATATGATTCACTATATAAAGCAAAATAGAGTGCATAAAGACATCCACAAATATGTACGTGCATAAGTGCTTTCATAAATATTATTTCCACATAAAATTATTTTATATTAAGTATGAAAAAATATATATAATGTATAATATCTTTGAATATATAAACAAATACAATGTATTATTTAAATAAAATTAATTATTTATTTACATTTTTTCTTATTGCCTTTGTCAGTTGGCTTGGACTGGCAGAGTATATTTTGTTCTGCGGACATGCTGAAATTCGTGTAGTAAGTCTGTAATACCATAATAAAAAGAGATAGACCAACGTAGGAGCACACCTCTGATGTAAATGAGTTTATAGAACAGATTGACCTTGAGTTATCTAAAATTCATCAAGTTTTTTCCATTTTTTCTCTGACATACGAAAAAGACTATAGAACTCACCTGCTATTTAATGTATTTTTAGAAAGGGAAACTTTTAATTAGACTGTCTTATGATGAACCCCAGTAGTAAGAAAGACATGTACAGAGCTGTTCTGGTAGAAGGAGGAGTAAAAGCACCACCCAGGAGAGCTGTATTTCTTCTTCCTTAGCCCTCTCTAAAACATTTTCATATAGCCCAGAGATTCTGAAACACAATTTAAAAATCTTTGATTTAGTCTAATCAAGTGTTTGATTTTTACGTGCAAAACAAAGGCCTACCTAGTTTTCCAAGTCATACCATCATTTTGTATCTGAGAAAGCTCATCTTACCCTAATCCATTGCTTCACTATTCCATAGCTCCCTGTTATTTGGTTCACTCTGACAAATATTATAGGTCATAGAAATGTGGCTTTCTTTTTTGGAATATGTTTTGTTTGTTTATTAATGTGCAGTTATTCAATAGAGACGAGGTTAAAATGAGGATAATAGAAATCTTGTATTTGAGCAAAAGCTGAGTTTATTTTCTTCAAATGATTGATCATTCAATAGCTATGTAATAAAACCATAAGACTGAATCGGTATTGAATTCTTGTAAACACCATATGTTTGTATAAAATTCTCTAAATAATGTCTCCTCTCTAATCTTCACGCTCATAGTCAGGAGTTTCCTGTATGACCTTCAAGCACAGACATGTCTACAATTTTTAGCACTAAAGGAAATAGCAAAAGTATAGAGTTCCACTCTCATAGGGCTGTGGTCAAGAATGACTGATACACAGCTGGGCAAGCAGCTGGGCCTTTCATAGACAGAACAAAAAGTGTGTGGAACTGAGCTTTATTTGAATACGAACTAAATTCAACTCCAAAACCCTTGAATGCATTGTACAGTTGAGGGTTTGTGCATGAAATATTCAAGTTTTTACTCTTATTTGAATCTTAGAAAGTAAATTTATCTGAGAACAAATGGCACCTTGCATTTGTGCCAGCCCTTTAGACACTACTCATAATTTTTCAAATTATTGCATTTCAGTCTTCTGTTCACAATTGAATAAATAATAGTGACACTTTGCATTTTGTAGCGACACTCCTTTTAAGATGTGTGTTTTTAGATAAGATTATTAATTTATAAACCATCATGAAATAAAATAAAAGATATTTTTGCTCATTTGCCACATGCAGTGAAAAAGAGTCCTTGGGCAAGGTCAAGCAATGAATCAGCAGGGCGTGGAGAACAGAACTTTCCAAGTTCTCTGAGGGCAAAGCCTCACTCTGTGTATCAGCAGGTCTCTCGTGGTAGGGGTGTGATGTTCCTGAGCCCTTTTCAGATAACACTTCACTTGTGATTTTGTATAGCTTCTGAGTTCTTCCAGTGTTATTGCTGAGATATAATTCCTTTATTTATTTATATTTATTTATTTATGGAGACAGAGTCTCACTCCGTCACCCAGGCTGGAGTGCAGTGGCATGATCTCAGCTCACTGCAGCCTCTGCCTCTTGAGTTCAAGCGATTCTCCTACCTCAGCCTCCCAAGCAGCTGGGATTACAGGCGTCCACCACCATGCCTGGCTAATTTCTGTAATTTTAGTAGAAATGGGGTTTCACCATGTTGGTCAGGCTGGTCTCAAACTCCTGACCTAAGGTGATTCACTAGTCCTGGCCTCCCAAATTGCTGGGATTACAGGAGTGAGACACAGTGCCTGGCCAGAAATAATTCCTTTTACCAGACCAATGCAATTTAAGAATTCCACAGAGAAAAGGGGTTTAAGGTAGGTTTAGAATGTTTGAAAAGCTTTTGTGCAGTCCTCTGTGGAAATAAAACCTAAATCAACCAACCAGAGTAATGTGAAATAAATATTTTACAAACAGCAACAGACAGCACAGTAATATAAGTGCCTAATAAGACATGTGAGTACTTAACGGCTGTTCATGCTTCTTGTTAGGAAAAGCAAAAGGAAACTTCTCTTCTATTAAATGTTGATAATGTGTTTTAACATTAAATATTCACAGGATAATCATGTTCTTAAGTTATTCTTATCAAGCCGAGAACAGCATCTACTTAGGAAGAGATTCAGATTAGAGACTTATTGCTATAAGTTCACCATTTTTTTAATGCCTGAAAATGAGCAAGGCATATTAATTATACATGTTTGTAATAATGTAAATAATAAGCTTTATTACAGAGTTCTCATAGAGAGAAGGGAGTGAATTTGTACTAATGTTTCAGCCTGATCAAACTCATAACTTGCTACTGTTCTTATTTTCCTAACAATAAAAGGACATTGGGTTTTTGAATATTTCATATTGAGAAAAACAAACATAGGGATGTATTTATGAACACTGTCTCTGTTTCATAAATGATGAAACTTTGGTTTTGAGATGTTAATTTTTTTTCCCCAAAGTCAAAAAGCTGATAAACAGAAAAGCTTAAATTAAAATGCTAGTCTATCTGTCTTCAAAGTCCTTGCTCTTAAAAATCATGCTATATGTCTTCTAATATGTTTTTATAAGGTAGGATCACTTCACTAGCATACTTTTGTTTTCTCATTCCTTTTTTGTAATGGGCCTTTTAGAAAATAGAAAAATAGAAAATTTCTTTTGGTAATGGGGCCTTTATTTATTTATTTACCAGTTTAGATTTACAGTGAAACTGAGCAGAAAATACAGAATTATTACGTATACCTTTATGTCCCCCCTCCCATTTTCCTCTATTATCAACATATTGCATTAGTGTGGTACATTTGTTACAATTAATGGCCCAATATACATACATTATTATGAACCAAAGTCCATAGTTTATATTGGGGTTCATTCTTGGTGCTGTACATTCTTGTACATTCTATGGGTTTTGATAAATGTATAATGACTGGTAGTCACAATTACAGGATCATACAGAATAATTTTCCTGCTGTAAAAATCCCCTGTGCTCCACCTATTTGTCACTCCCTCCCTTCTGCAAACCTCTGACAACCACAGATCTTTTTACTGTGCCCAGTTTTGCCCGTTCCATGACTTCATATGGTTAGGGCCATACAGTAAGTAGCTTTTTTGGATTGCCTTCTTTAACTTAGCAATATACATTTAAGGTTCTTTCATATTTTTTTTGTGGTTTGTTAGCCCATTTCTTTGTTATCACTATATAACATTCCACTGTGTCAGGGTACCACACTTTGTTTCCTATTCACTGATTGAAACACATCTTGAGGGCGTCCAAGTTTTGGCAATTATCAATAAAGCTTCTATAAATATTCATATGAAAGTTTTGTGTGGATGTATCTCATTCCTTTTTAAAAATTATGTTTCTATAAACTAAACTATTCCTCATGATTTTAAAGTGGAAATGTCTTAAGTACTTAAAAGCAATGAGAATATTTATGTGCTAAACCTTATGACCTACTCGATTACAAGCTATTCTGTCTTAATCTCCAAATTTCAGGGTTTTTTTTTAACTGGTTAAGTGTGAATAAGCTTATTTCCTAAGTGCTTGAAGGTAGTGGAATAGTGTAAGGGTGGGTATGTACTTTTTTGCAATTGCTTTTATTCCTCTGCTGTTTATTACTATGTCTTTCTCTTATAATTGTGTAATTACCTGCCGCTTACTGTCACTCAGTCTTTCTTCTGAGGAAATACTGTTTCTCTCTGATATAGGTCCTTTGAATAACAAATTGACATATGATTTTTCTTATACTCAATGAAAATTATTTATTTAGAAATTTAGAGCTGTAAGGAAACTTCAACCATTTTTAGCAGAAGAGTATTTTTTAAAAATGTTATACAAATCCTATTAATAAGGAAGATAAATGCTGTGGTGGAAGATGGAGAATCTAGTGAGATCCCTTTCCACTTTTCCCACTTCCACTAAAGCTGTTCCAAAATATTTTTTAAATTCAAGAGTTTCTGGTACACAATGGAAGACATTCATCTAGTTCATTCTCTTCAGTTTTCGTGTGAAAATTGAATCTCCTGTAGTTGTGGGGAGATTGAATTGGGTCTTTGTTTCTACAGAGAAATAAGATTGAGGTGAGCTGTTTGCAGTTGACTTGAAAGTGGCATAAGTGCCAATTGTGGTATTTGTCTGTTGTAATGTATGAAGAAAATTAAGAATTTTGATCAAGCTGTAAATGACCTGTGACAGGGAAAGAGTGGAAGCTGAATTTCATAGGGTCACTAGTAGTTTTACAATTTTACCAAAGCCATTCTAAATTACAATTGTAAGTAAATTGAATCTTTGGCCATAGCTATCTTACTTGAAATACATTCCTATGGTTGATAAAATTTGATATAAAGTACCTGTCCACATTATTCTCTAATGAAATAAGAATAAATTATTATAATTATGGTATAAAAGTCAATGTTAGAGTCAATGTTAGGAAAATCTGAAAATTTATGTAGTAGATTTAGTAAACACATATTTTAAAACATGATTAATCTCATTTATTCATTTATTCCACAAGTATTTTTAAAGTGATTGCTTTCATGGATATTAGGTGGCTTTAGATAAAAGGAAGAGCTGTTCACTGAATTTAACAAGAGACCAGAGTTAATGTGGGTATAATTGTAGATAAAGTTGTTGGGTATAGTTGTAGGAGGAAGTGAATATTTTCTTTTCTGTTTTTATTTTCTGTAGTAAAATAACGTGTATACCCAAATCATTAAACTGAGAACAAGAAGGAGAGGGAACACTGGAGGAATGAAGGAAAACAAGATGTGAAATAATCATTTGGAAGAGTAGAGGAGCATAAGAATGACTTGACTAGAAACAGGGTAGGCAACCTAATCTGCAGGGCCCAGGGAAAAATGCAAAATGTGGGGCTTCTATTAAAAATTAAGAATTTCAAGACAGCAACAGTGGGAGATTAAAACAAGTATGGGACCATTCTATGTGTGGGCCCTGTGCAACTAAACCCATGAATTTGATCTAACTAAGAGAATATAATAGAGTTGCTTGCCAGTACTGAGGGACCACTCAAAGATTAAGATCATAGATTGCAGATGAAAGCAGTAGCATGGTTGTGTAATTTTATGTACTAATAATCAGCTATAAACCATTCTCCATTCTTCTTCATTCTTAGAGTTTCTCTATTATCAGTAAAACAGAAAGGAGTAAGCACAGTCTTCATCCTTCAGTATTTGAATGAGCTGACAATGTATGGTCCGTTCTATGTGAAGAACGATGCCTTCAAGCCTTATTCATATCAAAGGGACATTAGAAGTTGTTAATTTATTATTTTACCTGTTGTTACTTTAAAAAGATCTAGGTGTTCTTAGACTTCCATGGTATATTTCTAAGCAGCTGGTAATGTATTTTCTACCTTATTGTGACATCATTTTCTGTACTATCTTTGCAGTGGGGATTTGAGTTTGAAAGAGAGAGGCAGTAAGTAAGTTTTTGTCACTGCCAATTTCTGTTGACAGAGCTTTCATTTGATTATTGTTCCCAAATCAGGACTGTCATGAGGATGAATGTAGCTAATTAATCCTTATCAGCTCTGATTCAATTAAAAAATTCCTGAAAACTTCTCAATGTCTGCTTGAATTCTTCTTATGGAAACGTTGCTGTTAGAAAGGTCAAAATTCTTGTTAAATAGGATCAAGGACCTTACAAGTCAAGCATTTCACTGGGTGGTGGGGGGCTATATTTAAAAATTAATTTAAAGGAAAATGCAAAATATTACTGAATATAAATTTGACCGGGTGGAGGAGAATTTTGCTTTTCAGGCTCACCTTTTAAGCTAAGAGAGCATGAGAATAGATGTACTTGCATATAAGCGTACAAGAACAGAATGATTTTGCTATATCACTCTATCACCTTTCACATATCAGTCTGTTACTCCGTTCAGTTTGAGAATAATAACTCATTCAACTATGTGTTATCTTGATAATGGAATGTTTTATGGAGGGCCATTTGTAAAATATTAGCTAATGAAAACACCTGATGTTTGTGTATGGGCACAGGTAACTTTTTATTTTTAATGTATCATTTGTATATGTTTAAATTTTCTGTTATTGGATAATCAAAAGGCAACTTTAAAAGAGAATCATATTTAACTTTACTCTTAACAAGCAGAAAGTTGTACATGCCAAAATGGTGAATCAGTATCTAAATGTACAGGTCTAATATTCTGAATCTCAGCCGAAAGGGGAAGCAAGAATTGCCTTTTAGTTAAGTGGAAAGTTAGCAATAATTTTGAAAAAAAGGATTAGTAAAGTACTGCACTGAACGTATGCATTATTATTAGGTTGGTGCAAAAGTAATTGCTGTTTTTGCCATTACTTTTGCATCAACCTAAATATAAATCAAAATGTACTAAATTGAGCTCTGTTAAGTTGGACCTTCTGGTGAAACAGTCTCACATTACCTCAGTTTTCTTGCTGGTCAGTGGACCTATGTTTCTTAATTGAAAATAATAAAGATTTTAGTCTTAATATTTTTGAAACCCTTGAATTGCCTGTGCGTGAACATGTTTTAGCTACTATTGGCCATTTAAATTGAAGCAAAAAAATTAGTGAAATAAGCACGATGTCATGTTATACTAAGATCAGCATATCTAAATGAAGGCCCAACTGTAAATTAAGCATCTTTGACAACTTCATAAATCCTTTAAATTTAAGGGTACTTCAATTTTAATATGTTGTGATTTATACCTCTAGACAAATTAATACTTCATTTATGAATAAGCTGGAAGGGAGCTTCGGGTCTTTTAATATCCCATTGATACATGGGTGATCAATTAGTGGTGAATATTTCTGATTTTCAACCAGGAGGGATGTTGCATCTTAGGGAATCAGGTTTGCAGGACCTGTAGTTTCTTACAGAGATTGACTTTCTTTCCATAGCCACATGAGGGTAGGAACATGTTTTGACAAATCTTTTCTTTTTATGGAATTAAACTGATCTTGTCACATATGCAAAATCGACATTACTAAGACCATTGACCTTGTGATAAAGGAGAACAGATTCTAAAAGACGTTCCTAAATGTAATCTACTTTATGAATTGCTGCCATTCTATTTGAATATGTACATTTATTTTTATGTTTATGGTTACCAGAATATTTAGATTCTATGAATCATGAAATGATTTAAAAAATTCCAATAGCTGCACAGGTTTCTTTCCACTCTTCACCCTCATTTCCTCAGAAGGTTTTAGATATAGGAGAAGAAACAGACGGCTACTCAAACAATTTAAAAATAAAAAAGCCTAAAGGTCAAATCACAATCACACACTAGATTTATTGCCTTTTAATGTCATAGCCGTCCCTGTGATAAAGATTAGTGATGAACGGATTGAAAAATATATGCAAGAATGACTTCTACTGCAATATAATAAGCTTATCCACATATTAGGCTTAATTTTTAGCAAAGATATTAACTTTTTCTTTTTATTAAAAGAATATTATATTTTGGACTGAAATTTAATACTTCATTGTGTTTTCTTCTTGTATTAGGGATTTTGGCAGAAATATGAAGAGGTTGGGAAAAGAGAAGATTGACAATTACTCATTTATTTTTTAACAATAAAATTTTAATGTTTTTGTGTTGCTTGGAGTTTTGTACAATTGAGTATCATAATTATCATTTACCCAAGGGAGAATCTCATTCTTCAGGAATAGATGTCTTTGTCTAATTTGCCTTGAAGATATTTATATAAGTTGTCATCAATGAATTTTAATGAAAACTTGAGTAAAATATGTTTGAATATATTTGCAAGGCAATGAAAAATAAGCTTTTTATTCCCCTAGAGAGTGTTACACTGATTAAGCTATTTTTACAAATAATTTTATGTCATATAAGCATTAGTCTATTTTGCTATTTAATTATCAAATCTTTATTAAGAAAATTTGAAAATCAGATCAATTATCCTAAATGGAAATTATACAGACTGATATACTCTACTTCTAAAGTAAGGATTTTAATTTTTCTGTATGATTTTGGGGAGAGAAATAGAGAAATTCTATGTGGCCTTTGATGTGGCTTTGACTTTGCCATTCAATTGCTTTTACTTTAACTAATACAGTGCAGTGTTCTTAAATTTTTAGTCAGTAGGAGTTGTATAGGGGATGAAATTAAAATGCAGATGAGGTTCCACAACCAAAAGTCAGATTCTTTCAGAAATCTGTATTTCAAGCCAACATCTCAGGTGGATCTGATGCTTTTGGCCCAGAAAGTACATTTTGAGAAACATGGTTACAATGGAATGATCCTGATGTTTAAGGGAAATCAGAATATAGAAATGAAACATGTATATTTTTAATCATCAATCAACTAATTACCATAATTGAGTACTTCATTATTTACCATAAATTAGAAAATAATTTAGATCTTGTAAGTTCCAATTTACAACCAAAATGTATAGTATTTGCATATATCTTAAAGAACACACTTTTATCTTTGCTTGCAATCCTTATGGTATTCTATTGTCTATGTACATTTTTTTTTAACATAGCACTGTATAGGTACCCACTCATTTGTAGGTTATTTTTGAGAACTATAAATATTTTTACCATCAATGAGATAAAATTCCCCACACATTCTAACAACTTCTAAACTGATTTTTTTTAAAAAAATAAACTAAACAAAAACCTGTTTTGCCTCACAGAGAGTAAAGACTTTCTAATTAGAGCAACACAATACCTGAATTTACCACCACTTTTCATGAGGATAAAAGTACTATTGTTTTTTCCAAGCTCCCCAGTGATCAAACCACTTTTCAAGCACTATTCTATTGTTTCTCAAAACAGAACTATATATGAAGAAAGCCGAAATTCAAGATTAACTTGCCAGGACAGGCTCAGGCAGATGTTATGATCAATCAGCAAATTCTTTGCTTTTGCTAATAACAAGCTGCCTTCATTAGAGCAAAAGGCAGCTACTTCAATGACAGATTTGTCATACCATTGTTGCCACACAAAGAGCTGAAAAGAAAAAGTTGAATAATCAAAAAAATTCAAATGAAGGGTAATAAAAATTGAGATGAGCTTTATAGTAATAATAATTCAATAATTTCTATTTAGTGGAAACTAAATAGAAACTAATACTAAAACTAAATAGAAACTAAATAAAACTAACTAGAAACATCAATAACTGAGTAGCTTTGGTATTGTAATGCGTCCGGAAAATAAGGCATGCACACTACAAATGTGATCTTTGCATCAGGAGAAGCACAATGAAAATCTATGCACTAAAACCAGAAATCATATTAAAACAACTTAAGATTATGTACAGCATTGAGATGTAACAGTCACTCAGTAGCTTTTAGAGGTAATGAGAAGGTAATTGAAATCCTAAGGCTACTTCCTAATTGATGTGATTGGTCATGGCAAGTGAATGGTGCATTGCCTGACCCATTTTTCTTCACCAGTGAAATAAAACATAAGGGTCTTTATTAATTTGTCTATTCAGGCATCTTTGAGAATGCAATTAGAGACTTGGAGGCTAGAGTCTAATGATGATGATGATGGTAATGATAATGATGATATTAACAACAATTTGCTACATGCTTTAATTCTAATTTCTAAACTATTCCTGACATTATTCTTTCCTTCACTTTATATATAGAGGAAGTGAGGGTCACAAAGACATGAATTTATATTCAGGTATTTGGAAAAGTCTTCTAACAATTGGTTCATTGAGATTTCTTAAAAATCACAACAGTAGTTACTTAGGCTTGTAAGGGGGCACTGGTGGCAGGGGTAAAAGATCCTGAAATTCCTTAATGCTATGCTAAGCAGTTTGAACTTCATTTTGTAGTTAGCTCTGTCATCTATGTTCTGAGAAGGCTGCTATAGCTTTTGTTTGGAAGATGGATTAAAGTGAGAAAAATAGGTCAATAAGATAGTGGCAGTGAGGGTGGAGAGGAAAAAAGAATATTTGGTGTAAAACAGGGCATAATGGCCTATTAAAAATATGAAGAGAGGAAAGAGGGAAAAGTAAAATATATGATTTTGAATATTTATGTTGAGATAGGTGGCTAAGAAGATAATAGATCTATAAACATCAATAAAGGAAGCAAGAAAACAGAGCTTCGGAGAATATGTGGAAAGACGTTTAGTGTTTCTGAAAGTAATGTATTTAGGGATATGTAGAAACTTACCATAGAGATGCCATCTAGAGTGTTGGAATAAGAATTTGAACTTCTTATAAGGGAGCACCCCCAAATCAACTGGTTTGTTACTAATAATGATATATTATTTTCAAAATTTCCTAATCCAGCTTATTAAAAAGTCTTAAGCTGGACCACTATACTGTACATAGAGCAAATCAAAGCTGAAAATAGCTTCCACTAAAGCATAGTTCAAGGCTGTCCAGTAGAACTTTCTGGGATGATGGAAATGTTTTGTATCTGCATTGCTTAATATGGTAACTGTTATCCATGTGTGTTTATTGAGCACTTAAAATGTGACTCATGTAACCCAGAAACTGAATTCTAACTTTTATTTAATTTTAATTACTTTAAAGTCAATTAGTTTCTATAGCTAAGGGCTACAGAGATGGATAGGACAGGTCTAGACATTTTAATCTGAAACAACACATTATTAGCAGTTTGGAGACCAAAATTCCACCTGCAATAATTCCAACAAAGTCCTCACTTGTAAAGAAAATGGAAAAAAATTGTGACCAACTAAGTATAAAGCTGTTAAAAGTTGCATGTTCTTTTAACTGCACATTTTTCATTGATGTTAATGAAACATATAGATAAAACAATATTCAATATTTTAAAATTTATAAATCATATTTTAAATATAAGTAGATTGTATTTTTATTTAACCGGTTTCACTGTAGACAAGATAATCTTTCAAAGAAGAGTCCAATTCAATTACTTGTGGAATGAGACTATATTTTATAGTTATATTATACAGCCTTCTAAGAGAAGATATTAATTTAGGACTATTACATAGTGAATACTGAGGATACAATGACATTTTCTTATTTAACATAACAGTTTATGCATTAATTGACTGCAGATTAAATACATTACTTTAGTGCATTACAGTAGAATTATATAGGCACTTAATTTTTTGTAGAATATTAACAGAGAAAATAAATCACCAGGCTGTACCTAATCTCTTTCCATTACATATATGTATATATAAATTGAATTCTGACATATCAGCATAAAGATTTATCCTTAATTTGTGATGATCTTCTGTTATGAACATTTGTAGTCAACTTTCCAGAATTAATTCATAGTATTTTGAGCTTAAGATTTAAAACTGATATGCAATTTTCTTGTTCACTTGGCCTTTATATTGTCATTTTTTTATGGGGGTGTGGAGGTTATCACCTAGCAACTGAAAGCAAGAACCTCTGTTGAAGATACATTTGGATTTGTGATTCAGCCCTATTGTTTTATAGATTAGTGGACTTGCACAAATTATTTTCTTGCAAGTTTATTTTGAGGTTGATGCATGTGAGCATGCATCTACTGACAAATTTTGCATGTTGTTTTTGCGTTCTCTTCAATTTGTTTACTTTGAGTCTCTCTAAATTAGAGCAAGAACTTAAAGGAACTTGGGAAGTAATAAGTGGAGAAACTTCATTTCAAAATTCCTCCAGAAGTTCAAATTCCCATCTCCTGATTAAAAAATCATTAGGTGGTTTACATTTTTTAATTGAATTACATATAATTCCACAGCATTTCTCCTCAATTTACATAAATTTTAATTGAATGATGAAATTACATTAATAACCAAAACTTGCAAAAACACCATTGGAAACTGATAAAGGGTATCACTTTTGTATGGTAAGGATACAAATCTTCAGGCAGGGACAGAGGCCTCCCAGTATACTTAAAAGGTGATCATATAATTTATCATCCAGGTTTAGATACTTGTGAAACTAAAGAGAGCATAAACATGACTGGTTCAGACAAACTGAGACCTATTGTTGCTCTGTCTAGATGGTATCTGATTACCTGTTGTGTTTGGGTATTTTGGACAACAGTTCATATGTTTTACACAGAGAATAGAGGTTTTGATTAATCCAGGTAGTCAATTAATTGTAGGTTAAAAGAACTTTCACTGTAACTTTATGTTTGTACAACATACTAATCTTTCGCACTTACTGAGCTTGCATTATAGGCCAGATAAGTTAAATAGTTATGTGCATGACCTCATTAAATTATCACATGTTTATGGAATAGATTTTTTTATTTCTATTTCACAGATGAAATGGAAACTTAGGAAGTAATCTTTGTAAAATGTGGTAAATCCTGCCTATTTTGCTACACGCCAGACCCTGTGCTAAATAATTCTGTGCATTGCCTCATTTAATCCTTCTAATTACCCTAAAATAGTTTTTTAAACCTCTACTTCACAGATGAGAATAAATATGTTGCTGAATGTTATAGCTGATGAGTTTCATAGACCAGCTCTAAATCCAGATCTGTCAGACAAAAAGACTATCCCTCAATTATTAGGCATTTTTTTCCATAACTGATATCTGTTGCCATGAAATGTATGATTCTGTCACTTGGGGACAATTAAGAGCTTGAGAAGGAAGGAAGGGTACAGTACTGGGGGCCAAAGGGTTTCATTTGAAACATATTAGCCTATGTCATATCGAGTTCTTCTGCCTGAAGATGCTTTTTGGAAAGGTTCTTTGAATCAGTTTCCAGATGACTGGGGTGAGGAGGCAACTTTCCTCTACTCTGTGCTCATGTTCTCAGACCTGGCCTCTCCAACCTGTGCCTATGCTTTGCATTGTAGGGAGAACCCCTGAAACTATTGTTATGGAATAAAAAGATGAAATGCTACTGATTATTGTAAATACAAAGTTGCATGCAGGATTGTGTAAAGACCAGGTTAGACTGCCAGAATGAACCAACAGCACGTGATGTGCTTCCCCTTGCAGAGAGCCTATGAATGGACTTGCAGTCAGGGAGGTTTCACATCACCAAGATTCCTATCCCAGAAAAGCAGATGTTCATAGCTCTGGGAATGGAATGTGACCCTTGTGGAGAGCCTATAAACAGATACATGAGGGGCGCCTGTTCATATGGATAAGATAGGGCTATAAACACCCTCATCTTGCCAAGGCTCTTCTAGGGTTAAGGCATACTCCCTTCTGAGAATTTCTGGTCTAACTGGTTGTCTAGCTTCACGTCCTGTTTCTATGGATTGTTTGTAACCAGCTTTTGCTGCAACTGTTACTGCTGATTAATATCTTGCTAATCAAAGGTTATGGAAAGACTGTGTTTCTGTTTTAAGGCTCTGTTAGAAATTACTGATGCACACACTATATTGTAAATTCTTATCTCTGTATACTGTACTTCTGCATACAGATGTTATGTTAAAGAATTACTTCATCCCATGTGACCATCTCACCTCAAAATCAAATGACCCTAAATCCCTCACTAAACTTAATAATAAATGCTGGTATATCCAGTACATTGGTGGCATCACAGGACCAGAAGGCGGTTACCCCCCTGGACCCAGCTTTCACTATCTTGTGTGTGTCTATTATTTCTCAACCTGCCGATCTGCCTGGGAACAAAGAAAGAGCCCCATTGCATGGTGGGCTGCTGGCCAGATCCCGCAATATTGCATTTTCAGGCTCTACAGTACAGTGTACTCACAGATAGGAATCTGTAAATTAACTAGCAGTGTAGGTCTGGAATTCTCCCAAATTTGGTTGAATGAGATTAATGTGGATGAGGGAATTAAGATCATGGGCACAAAACATGGTAATTTTCTTGACTGATAAAGGTCACCACTCTCAAAATAGTGAAAACACTGAGGAAGATTAATCAGAAAATGTATCCTGTCTTTACAAGATTATTGGAGGTTTAAACATTGCTGAAATGGCCAAGCATGGGAATAATTGCTTGTAAGATTGCTAAGAGCATCAACAGATATATCTCTTCTTGTCTAAAACAATAGCCAAAGCATTTATAAATCAAAACCTCTAGAATATTATCTTGACTAACTGGAAGAGGTAGCATGTACTAATGCTAAGGTGAGTGATTAGAGATAGATATCCTCATCATAACTGCTTTCAATGAGTTCTGAGGCCCTAAAAAATTCACATCATACCCCATATCCAATGCTACCTTTAATACAGGGAGGCAGCTGTGAACCATATTTGGCTCATAGGAACACTGTAAAGATAAAATGGTTTAATATTTTTGAAATTTCTATCATTATGGAATTTCTCATATAGAATTATCATTAATTGTTATGTATCTTTCTTATCAAGCTCTAAGTTCCATAAAGACAAGGGCTAAGAGAGTATAGTTCTATTTTGCATCCTCAGTACCTAACAGAGAACTTGGTACATAGAAAATATTTGATGATTTGTTTTTTGTTGAATAACTACATGAATAAAATGGAGTGAGTCAAAAAGTGCTTTTGAATTTACAAACATTGTAAAAACATCTCATAGCTATTCAACTCCAATTTCCTAGTTGAGTCAACTACTGAAGGAATCCCCTTAACTCAGAATGTAATGTGAAAGGTTTATACAGTACTGTCTTGCTTAATGTCAGAAATTTCAAATGCTCACTTTTCCTTCATTTTCTTGAACTATGTCTCTGTATTTATATATGACTTAAGATAAATGTGCATGTGTGTGTGTGTGTGTGTGTGTGTATATATATATATATATATATATATATATATCCAAATGAATTTGCTTTTTATGGGACTATATTCTACTGGTTTGAAGGTGAACTAAAAGTATCTCTTATACCTGAAGCCTGGTGCTGACTCACGGAGCGTGTCTACTACATGACCAAATGTAGGTTGAGAACAAATTAGAAACATCTGACTTATTCACATGCATTTTAGTATTTCAAGAGGAGACACACAAAGAAGGTAAAATATAGCAAGCAAATTAAGGTACAAAACTGCATTTTATTTTTTATCTTAGTTAAATTTGTCTGGTAATTCTTTTGTTATGCATGTTCTTGCACCTTAGCCAAAACTACACATTGGCAAATAACAGGGACTACAGATGACTCAACAGCCATGAACCATTTGTGGTTGAACAAATCTGGCACACTGTCTTGTCTTCTAATAACTAGACTTCTCACCTATTGACCCCTCCCTGAGTTTCCCCTCTACAAACCAAGGAAAGTCCTTCCAAGTGGTTTTTAAAGCTAAGTAGTAGCTTCTTGAATTTTGGTATAGAGAAACTTTAGAGTCATCATTAGTATTTCCTACATTTTAAATCTTTTCTAGAATATGAAGACAGCATACTGTAGTATGAGTGAAAATGTATTTATCTAGAAAAACCGAATTATATTAAAATTGTCAGTTTTGGAACTGGCAAAGGCATAGGTCGAACTCCTACCTTCAGCAGAAAAACATGTACTAAGAAATATTTAAAGGGTGGGAAATCAGGTCTTTTGTGTATTAACATAATGTATTTTCATCGCTACCATTGCATTAATGACATAGCTCTAAAGTCATCTTTAATTATTGAATTTTCTTGTTCCTTATATTTTGAGAAATGAGTCGTTATCTGGAAGGTTACTAGGTAAGTAAGCATAATCAGTTAAATGGTATGTGTCTCTGGAAGTACTATTGTGAAAGACTGAAGTAAAAGCCCATAGGTAGAGGCCAACAGACACCCTAGAGCATTTATTTGCCATTTGAGAAATAACTATTTAAATGTATTCATTCACTGAAGATATGTGTGACCTAAGAGAGTTAATGGAGCTTTCAAATATGTCAGCCCACCTATAGCAGTTAAGAGCAAAGGCTCTTATGTTAGATTCATGGTTCTGCTGCTTCCTAATTGTTGGAGACTTAAGTGATACTCTTATTCATAAAATGGGGCCTATAACATAGTTTTGTAAATATTAAATGAAATAATCAATATAAAATTCATAGCATAGTACCTGTTCCACAGTATATGCTCAGCAAGTGATAGCTACTGTTGCCATTATTATAGTTCTCCACCTCTTCTTCTTCCCCCATTCTCTTCTTCTTTTTCAAAGTAATGGTAGTGGTGATGATAGTAGTAGTGGAATGTGAATAATAGAAAGGATGCTCTGATACAAGATATGTAACATAAGATAATCAAGACCAAGAGGTTACTGATAATAATATGAAATTCACTCATTTAGACATGAAATACAATTGCAAGAACTAATCTGACAGCTAAACCTCTTGGTAATAAGAAGCTCCAGGGCTACTGCATAAAGCCTAACAAGTTCTCAGGAATCTGATTTTGTATATATAGCAGAATGATGCTTAATCAACTAAAAAATACTAGAAATAGGATGATGTCCTGTTTTTATGTGAATTCCTATGGCATTTGGGGGAATTTTAAGTCCTTTACCAATTTGTATTTTTAACTGATCTCTTTGGATAGATAGGTGGATTATAATCTATATTTACCTATATATATAAATATATATAATCTATAATACTATAGATACTGCTACAGGGGAGCTGACATATTTGAAAAGCTGCATTAACTCTCTTAGGTCACATGTATCTTTTTTTTTTTTGAGACGGAGTCTCACGCTGTTGCCCAGGCTGGAGTGCAGTGGCGCGGTCTCGGCTCACTGCAAGCTCCGCCTCCCGGGTTCCCGCCATTCTCCTGCCTCAGCCTCCTGAGTAGCTGGGACTACAGGCGCCCGCCACCGTGCCCGGCTAATTTTTTGTATTTTTAGTAGAGACGGGGTTTCACTGTGGTCTCGATCTCCTGACCTTGTGATCCGCCCGCCTCAGCCTCCCAAAGTGCTGGGATTACAGGCTTGAGCCACCGCGCCCGGCCGGTCACATGTATCTTTAATGAATATATTTAAATAGTTATTTCTCAAATGGTATATAAATGTTCTAGGTGTCTGTAGGCCTTTATCTAAAGGCCATTACTTCAGTCTTTCACAACAGTACTCCCAGAGATATTGTATTAGTCTGTTTTCAGGATGCTGATAAAGACATACCTGAGACTGGGCTATTTACAAAAGAAAGAGGTTTCATTGGACTTAAAGTTCCACATGGCTGGGGAGGCCTCAGAATAATGGCAAGATGTGAAAAGCACTTCTTACATGTTGGTGGCAAGAGAAAAATGAAAAAGAAACAAAAGCAGAAACCCCTGATAAATCCATCAGATCTTGTGAGATTTATTCACTATCAGGAGAATAGCACCGGAAAGACTGACCCCCATGATTCAGTTACCTCCCCCTGGGTCCCTCCTGCAACATGTGGGAATTCTGGGAGATACAATTCAAGTTGAGATTTGGGTGGGGACAGAGCCAAACTGTATTGAACACATAATACTATATCTATCTATCTATCTATCTATCTATCTATCTATCTATCTATCTATCTATCTATCTATCTATCTACCTGTATCAACCAGATTATGAGCCTCCAGAGAACAAGATTTTTATTTTATATTGATAGAGGAGATAGTCCTTAGATACTTTTGGGATAAATTAACTTTTTTGACCTCCACATTTTTCAACTTTCTTTTTGAACACACTTGAAGTGGTTTAATTCTAGAATACTTCAAGAGGAGTATAGGGCTCTCAAATCAAAAATTAAGCAGATGATTCTAATTAAGATTATGTATCCAATTTAGAAACATCAGTGCTTTCACAATCCACTTTATAGAAGAATATAGAACGGAGGGTATAAAAATAATGTATGTATTCACTGAGTTTATTGAAAGTTATTTTCTTTTACTTATCTTGATATTTATGAGTTTTTTCTAATTATTTTAGAGTACATTTCTATATAAAGGAGTAAGAAAACTTCAGAAAATCATGTATATTTTATAAAATATCTTTCCAAAGGATTAGAATGTTGAGTTAAACACTTTATTCTGACTTACAAATATGGCAATTCATTTGAGTTGCCAATTCTTGATTTATTTTAAAGAATAATAATTCTACTATCTTGCTTATATAAACTATAGATTTTATGCTATCATCAGATTCTTTATTCAAGTATCTCTGTTAATGTAGATGGACAATTATTTGTAGCCCAATTTTATGTGAAGAAACTAAGATGGAAATTTTTAGGAAATATTTTAAGGATTGATGCCTGGTAATTGGCAGAACTGGGATTGGGAAAGAGAATAAAGTGTTATTCTCTTTTGGCTTTAATATGCACCCCCATTGATTTCATCAGATTCACTGCTAAATAACTACATTCTTCATCAGTTAAATGCACACGGAATAGTTGTTTCCAAGAGGTTTTATATAAATCTGGAAAGTTTCAAATATGATATCAATTCCTTACCAATACAATTAACAAACTAATTAGATTATTATTGGAGAAGACTAATGGGGTTTTAATATTTTCTTCTTGTTATGAATTAAAATAACAAACAGAAAACAGAAATGGTAATGTTATTGGTAAAAATTATGGTGATTTTATTTTGTATTTTAAAGTACTTTTTAAAATAAAATATTAAATATTTATTTTAGAAAATTTAGAAATAACAGATAAAATAAAACAATTTTAATTTTTACTAACTATAATTTCTTATTTTTTGTATATATATTCATATTTATATCTCTTTACATATAAATATGTATTCTATCTCCACTGATATATTTTTATTACTCTATGTAGCTGCCTCTATCTCTATTTTTTATCTCCAGGTTTACCAATATAGGGATATCTGTCTTTGTTTCTCTCAATCTGTCTCTAGTTCTATCTCTATCTGTACAGATTTATTTCTGTCTCTATAGGTATCTCTATCTCTAGATACAAAAATGAAATGTATGCTATCTTTATGTAAACATAAAAATCATCCTTAATATTTTTTGTAACCTTATTGTTTTCTTTCAGCTTGTGAACATATTTTCATATCATTAAATATGTTTCCAGAAAATAATTTTAATTGGTTACAAAGTAGTTTAGCATATTTATACATCATTATTTACCTAAATTATTCTTTATTCCATGAGTATTGAGGTTACTTCCATGTTTTTACTGTGAAAAGCGTACTGCAGTGAACATTTTTGTAGCTAACTTTTTCAACATCCATTATTAAATGTTGTAGGCAAAAAAAAAAAAAAAATTTGTGGGTGATTTTGTAGAAAAATTTCTGAATCTAAACGAATTTACATTTTCAAGATTTTAGGGTCATATTACTAAATTAATCTTCTGAAATGGAGTATAAAATATACTAGTTTATACTACAACCAGAATAACAAACATCCTTGAATTTTATCAACACTGATTCATATATGCATTTGATTAACAGCAAATGTCAGGTGTAGAAATCTTACTTGACACTGCTTTCTATAATTTTAAGCAAAATTATTATGAATTTTACAGATAACTCCAATCCCTTCTTATACATCTATAATTTCCAGGATTTAAAACTCCTAAGATAATTTGTTATTCCTCAAAATTGGAGTACCTTGTGTTTCTACAGCACTTCTCAAAGTTGTCAGCAAACAGTGCTTTAATTGATATTCACAACATCCCTGTGAGATAATAGTAAGAAATAAGTACTATTGTACCTCTTTTGCACATCTTGAATACAGTTAGCAGAAAGGAAACTTGTTCAAGCTTAAACAGAAATTGTTTCTCAAGAGATTGTGTGCATACAGGTAGGAAACCGGAATCATCTTTTAGTTCTATAAGATAATCATTTTGAAGACTCTTGGTATGAGTTGAAACCAGTAGAAAGGCTCATGTAGAATTGGTACAGTTTAGGTGTCTAGGTAACAATCAGTTGTACCACAAAATGTCAACTAATATGGCTGATACTTGTTTTCTAAACTTAGCAGATGTTCATCATGATTTTCAATTTCTGTGTGTTTCCTTTGAAGCATTTATGACTTTTTTCTGAGGTACAAAAAGTTATTATATTTTTCTTCTATTTTCAAGTTATTACATAGGTATGACTCTGTTATCTGGAATGGAGCTTTTTATTGCTAACATTTTCCAGGGTACCTGAGAAAGTTTATTACAAGATGTGAATCAGGCTTTTTGCCAATTAAATACTTAGCAAACTATACCCAGCAACCAAATTATTATGTTAAGAGCTGTAAATCTGTAGAACAAAAGTATTTTGAAGTTGGTCAAGTGAGTCTCAGATCTTTTATAACACTTTATTGTGTCTATAAAGCTAGTCTTCAGCCAAAAGGACTTCTATGGCAAAAAAAAAAAAAAAAAAAGAATGGCAGTGTTAGATTGTGCCTCCACTTTATACTACTAGGAGCACATTGCTATATACAAAATCTAAATTGCTAGGAATTCAATGTGACAAAATTAACCGAGTATTACAATTTGTTGATGTGCCAGAGCCCTAATATAGAAACTTTCATTTAGGTTGGGATTTGTTTCAGTTTGAATAATGTTCCAAGAAGTTGAAAGGTTATTGGGAAAAAATTGCTAAAGAAATTCTCTAATATGTTGGATGAATACTGATGATATAGTTAGTATATAGGGTTACAGGAAGGCTATACAATATAAATTATGGGAAATATGAATGCATTCTGAAAATTGTAAATTTTATCCTCAGCTAGCATTTATTACTATTTCCAGAAGGAATTTGTGATGAGAAGATTAAGAAGCCATAATTAGTTTCCATCAATCTCTGTCAATAAATATATGGGAATTCTGATACATGTTGAGCACTGCATTATGTACTGAGGGTTATGCTGTCATTGAGTGGTCATATAAAAACTCAACCATCTAACAATTAAATCCTAGTATGGGCATATCCCAGCACGGTACATGCACATGTGAATGTGTGGTGGGTGAGGGGAGACAGAGAATGAGGTGGAAAGAAAATGTGTATTCAGTGACTGGCACACTGCTTAAAAGTAGAAAAAGATTCTGCATGCTAAAGGGGCCAGATTCAGTGCAGAACTGTCCTTTGAGTTAATCCCTAAAGGATAATAACATCTTGAAAATAGGTCTGCTACTTGACATTTGGTAAAATTCTAGCCCACTACAGTTTTTTCGCTACAGAGATGTTATGTTTTGCACATTCACAATGCTTTGTTGTTTCTTTTGTAATGTTAAATCTCTGGTGTTGCATTGAACTCTATGTTTCCCTTATGCATGGCTAGTTGGTTTATACCAAGAGATGACTTGAATAGTTTCCTAGAGATGGCTTGTTTTTTTCTCCTTCTTTTAATACTTTTTCTAAGTTACCACTCCTGGTGGAGCTTATGCATGAATGTGGAAACACACATTCTCTTTCTCTCACATATTTAAAACAAAACAGTTTCTAATCCTCAAACTTGGTGTAAAAATGCCACAAAGAGGATTATTTGAGCAGTTCATCTATTTCTCTTAGCAAGTTATTTTAATTACTTTTTTACATTTATGATTAAATAATATTTCCAATGAAGAACTGATTATGAGATTGAGCGAGAAAAGAGGAAGAAAAAACACAATATATTTTGGAGTTAAAAAAATAAACTTTTTCTGTAATATTAAACTGGGTGGAGGAAAGTCTTCACTGAAAGGCCAGAACAATCATACAACAAGGCTTCTTCCCCCTCAGTCACTGCCAGATTAAGCATTGAAGGTGTTCCTTTTTTATTCTCACTTCTGATGAAATGTGGAAAGGACTCAGAGACAATAACAGGGAATCACATTGTTCTCCTGAAAGAATAATATCCTTGAAGGTAATGTTTTGGTAGCAAAGAGACAGGCTATCTTTTTTTTCTATGTCCAAAATGCCAAAGTATATGTCTCAGAAAATTATCATAGCTTTTGATTATTTGGTTATTTTATATTGTGGAGCCCTAATTAAGAGCTAAAAACTCCAGCTCGCAATTTCGATGCTTAGATATGTCCAAGGTTTTGGTATCCAGTAACTGAGTTTTTGTTTTATTTCAACTTAGAACTTAGAATTCCGGCCTTATGTAGAGATTGTTTATATTCATGATGCCTGATAAGATTTACCTTGTGGGCAGTTATGATGATCAAACAGTACATAAGCATATCTGTACACAATGAAACATATTTGCATTTAAAATACACAAATATACTAACAAATGAATTCAGACTGCATTTATCCATTTGCTCATTCATGTAGTCAACAAGATGTGCCAATTGCAATTAAAAATTATGTTCTTAATGTCTTAAGATCTTAGATTGTTTTTCACAGCTGAACTTTTTTCTTTTGAAATTGAGATTTTACATTTAGTCTCTATATCCAGGGGTGGAGGAAATTTATCTCCTATGGAAGTTTACTGGAGAATTTCTGGGAACTCTAGGGCATCTGGGGATGTGTTCTTATGAAAGATCAAAGTTTCCTCTTTCTTCATGCTTAACAATTCTCCTCGATGGAGGAAGAACCTACCATAAATAGGGTTTACCATATTTTCATGTTCTCTTATTAATAACGCCACAAAATTTTCCTCTCAGTTGCATACCCCATTTGATAGTATCTTCTAAAATCTAAGTTAAAACAAGCAATTCTATTTCTTCTGACCCCCTACATTATTTTAGACTTTTCATAATAAACTATGAAGCTTTTGTGTTTTAATGTTTATTTATTTGACTGAAGTACGGAAATGTACTTTAAATAATTCTCACTGCCCTTACCTTAAATTCAGGTACAGATGGAATCTGAAGGAATTTATCCTATCATAATTAAAGTATTCTTGAGTCATCCCCAAGTTAGTTAATTTGGTGTCTTCAAAGAACATCTTAAGTGACAAAACACTGAAAATTTAATAGATCAAGAATGTAGATTACGTTAAAAGTATATTCACAGCACCTTCAAGTCATTTATTTTCCTTCCCAAATTCACTCTCCTTGTTAATCTGGAAGCCAACCAACTTGATTGGAATCTCAGTTCTGCCACCTATTATCTATGTGCCCTTAAGCAAGTTAATATCTCTGTGCTTCCTCTTCATTGACAAGATGAAGAAAAGAGCAGGAGACACTAAATAGGGTTTCTATAACAATGAAATGAGTTCATACATGTACACAGCTTAGAACAGTACTATTTGTATAGTAAGGCCTCCCTATAAATGTTGACTATTATGATGGAGAAGACATAATACTGAAAGAAAGAGCTATTCTATTCAACAACTCTTTCTTTGTTCTCTACTCCTGTACTACATTTTCTTGACAGTCATTATAATTACAGAAGATGGACTCATGAAAATATCAAACTGAATGTTGAAATACATGAGTTTGAGGAAAGGTGGAAGTTAAACTACTTTATAAAGATGTATCCTGAAACCCTGAGTCATAACACAGTGCCCTCCCACCAGGGCTGGTCTCCCAGTACCACTCTGATCTTCTCTCACCTGGAAGAAACACACACAGCATTTTTTTCGTTTTCATTCGGACCTTCTCTTTGCACTTATTTATAGTTGTGGTGTCTTTTGACCAATATTTCTAATTAATATTATAAACAAGGTACCCAGGAACAGCTAAATGTATTTCATTTTATTAAAAATATTCACACAATAATGGAGCTATAAGAGTAATAACACAAAGCACAAAAACAAATGACAAAAGAATATATCCTGAGAATTTGAGTCCTCAGGTAGAAAGGGGAATGCGACGATAATAACTATGGATTTCCTGGTAGAACTCAGAATGACTAAATATGTAATATTTAGGGTTTAGTTTTTTCAATACCACTCTCCTTTTGGGATGCCTGTATACTATGTGTTTCTACTTCTAAACGTTCTTCTCTTCCTCTTCCTTTCTTGTCAGAGTTACTAGACAAAGTGAGAGTGAACTCATTTGCCCCTTATCTGTATCTTTGTATAATATACATTGGAGGTTTTGCCCTATCATAACTTAGGTGTTCTAACAAAGGACATTACTCACTGAATAGGTCCTACATTTCTCAGGTCTCTCTTCTAAGATTCTAATGGTTATCATGCTTATCTTAAGATAATGGACAGATCTATAGTTACAAATAAAGGTATATCTTGGAATCCTTTAGAAGAGAGAAAAAATTTGCCCTTTCAAGTTATCCTGGACCAAATAAATAATTAAAAATGAGTCATGCCAAGAAGTGATTTGCATCAGATACCTTACCTTGTTTTTCTCAATTATGGTTTTGTGGAACTGTGAAATATCCCATTAGGTAACAAACCAAAATTTGTCCAGACAGCCTGTGAAGTTATATTACTGAAATGACCATGTGTGGAACGTAATTATTGTATGAGTCATTCAGAACCATAAAAACAAGAATTTATTAAATTTTATAAAATTGACTGATTTTAAAGAGGTTTTCCAGATAGAAATGGTTGTATTCTTATTTAAGTAACAATGCCAAAAGTGATTTTTCCCCCAGAAAATGCTCATACAACTCTAGCACTGGCAATGCTAGTCCTCGTGGTGTACGTGAGGACTAAAGTTAATAAAATTATCTTGTATTAGGGAATTTTGTTAAATAAGTAGATTTTAATTGCTCTTGTTCCCTCAAAAAGCAACTATATGAGATGTTGAATATGTTAATCTGCTTTACTGTAGTAACCATTGACTATCTGTATGAATCCCATAACGTTCTGTTTTAAACTGGAAATATACACAATAGGATTTCTTTTAGAAAACAAACAACAGATAATCTACTACTCAAAGTTGGTGAAACTAAAATTTTTGTAAGTTGACTATGTTTTCTCCATTGACTAGATTACATTTAGAAATGTTTTCAACCAGAAAAGATATTCCTAAACTTTATTAACACCCAATTAATAATTCTTATAAAATATTTGTATAGATAGACAGAGATAGATAAATTTAACTAAAAACCAAAATACTGAAAGTAACATTTAGCAAGGCAACAACTTGCCTGCAGAAAATACAGTAGTGTGTATTGGGGCTATTGAAATAAATACGTATCAAGGATCTAATATTCTAGAGGAGAATCATAAGTAAAGCATCTTATTGACAATACCTAATAATAATGTTACTATTTATTATACAGACATGTAAGTTGATTGAAAACTGACTATATAAAGAGGTTCTGAGGCCAGGAGTGGTGGCTCACGCATGCAATCCCAGCACTTTGGGAGGCCGAGGTGGGAGGATCCCAAGGTCAGGAGATCGAAACCATCGTAGCTAACACGGTGAAACCCCGTCTCCACTAAAAATACAAAAAATTAGCCGGGCGAGGTGACAGGCGCCTGTAGTCCCAGCTACTCGGGAGGCTGAGGCAGGAGAATGGTGTGAACCGGGAAGGCGGAACTTGCAGTGAGCAGAGATGGCGCCACTGCACACCAGCCTGGGGGACAGAGCCAGACTCCATCAGAAAGAAAGAAAAAGAAAGAGAGAGAGAGAGAGAGAGAGAGAGAGAGAGAGAGAGAGAGAGAGAGAGAAATAATAATAAAAAAGAGGTTCTGGCACTGTTCAAGAACAAATTCTGGCATCAGTTATACATTTTGATATTCTTAAGTCTGCTCTAAGTCAGTAGAATTCAAAATGTTTAAATGAATACGAGGCCTTCTATTTGTGTGGCTTTCATAAAATTACTCTGGTATTCTTTTTGAGGGGTGTGTGTGTGTGTATGTAACGTTAATAAGGCATTAAGCCAAGATACTTATACAACATTTCCATTTGAAAAATCTTTGGACCAATAGGTTGATCATTTGGAGACTTTACCGTTGTATTTATAGTTCAGAATAGGTCATTGGCAAAAGTTAAACAGAAATATTATCGTTCTTAAGGCAGGTAGAGATAGGAATTTATCAATTCATTCAGGTCCATTCTAAAGGAGGCATTGTAAAGCCATATCTTGAAAAGATCCTACATCTTACTTCTTTCCAAATACCCTTATTGAGTAGTTACCATGAGTAATGGTGTATAGTTTCTTTTATTTGGAGGAGGAATACAGTTATGATTGCATTTATTTTATAAACTATTGAGTCAGAAGGCTCAATACTTAAGTCCAAGATTCTAAGATTTTAGAAATAAATAATATGACCATGTCATCTGCTTTCTACTCAACCCCCACAGATCAAGAATAACTACGTAATTGTCTTCTCAAGGGGCTTCCACTAATTCCTTTTCGATCATCAGATTAGAAGGTAACATGCTGTAGCAATGTTATTTATATATATATATATTTTTTTCTCTCCTGAGAATTGGATTTAATATTTGGAGACACCTTCAACTTTTCCCCAAAGTAGTTAAGGAGATTATTCGGCTCCTTAAGGGGTATTTTTTTTCTGAAGGGATAATGCAAAGAGGAATCATGACATCTCTTGATTGGAGTAAAATGTAAGAACCAACATTGGCCTGGTGGGATTTGAGTTATGATAAATGGATAAAACAAGATTAAATTTTTTTTTAAAAAATGATGATGTATAGCTATTTCACATTTTAATAGAGTTCTGAAGTATAGATGTGACCCCCTTACTTTCTTGCACAGACTTCCAATATTGTTTTTAAGGATAAAGTTCACAGCCTGCAGGTTAACATTCAGGTTCTTAAATTATTTTTGTCTAATCTTTCTAGACTCACATTCCTCTAATTCTCCACATGAAACTTTCATCTGATTATGCAACACATCTTGCTGTCTCATATTTCTGTCCCTTTCCTCTTTTTTTATTCTGGGAAAACTTTCCTACCTCTATCATCTGAAGTTTGATTCAAGTAAGCTCTTCCTCTCATTTAGTTAGAGAAGCCTCTCTCTGTGTTTTCATAGGCACATTGTGTTTCTATAACACAACACTTATTACACTATTATAGCATTAACTTACTTGCCTCTCTTGTCCAGCACTTCAGGTGTTTTTGAGGCAAGGGAATAAGTTAGATTCATCTTTGTCATCTCGGTGTCATATAATGTTTGGAACACAATAGGTGTATAACAAATACGTATGAAATAAATGACAGCTGACCAATGCTCAGTTTTTTAGACCAGATTTACATTTTTAGTCTTAAAGTGATTTCTAAGTTCATGTCCAACCACTGAATTACATGCAAGGACCAAGGAGCCAAGACTTCAGTGACAGATCAAGACTAAAATTCTAAGTGAGGCTAAAACTGTCATAGTTAATGCAATTTTTGCTTTGAGGAATCTTGATATGATGCTAAATTTCTAAAAGGGCAAGTAAAGTAGAATTGAGCAGGCAGCAGAAATTGTACACACTTTTAGACATCAGAATGAGCATCCTAAGAAGAGAACACAAACTTTGACCATTTTCTTCTACCGTCTTCACTGCATGGGCCTCAAATCTGGCTATGGATGCCTCTAGACTTTCTGCTCAGGAAATAGGCCACTGGTGAGTTTTGCAGAATTTCAACAGCGACTGTACCCAAAGAGCACCAAAAAAAAAAAAAAAAAAATTATATGGGTAGTTTTAGACCTTTTTTCGTAGCTTGTAGATCTTCTACTTATTTTTCCTATGACTAGTATTATAATAGAATGTTTTCCTTTTTTTAACTTAAACATGCTCTTAAAACAATCTTAAAACCAACCATCATTTTAAACTCTAAATCTACTTCTTATTTATTATTCTTTTTATGACACAACTTTTCCTCTCAAAATGTTTACAATTTCAATAGACAGATAATAGGCAAAGGCATAAAAGAGAATGATCAAGTGCTACTGTATATGGAATTGACAGAAGGAAAAATCACTTTTCCAGCATATTCAGGGAGAACTTCAGTACAAAGCAGCAACTTTAATTAGGTTAAATATATATCTAGTTTTATTTGGATTCATTGAGTTAAAAATTATAAATTGAGAGTCATGGCAATGTAGGAACGATAATTACTACCTAGAATCTAGATAGCCCATAAATTCATGTGATCTGTAGAATTTTAAATCACTTCCATGGCTTATTCAACAAACACATTCAAAAATCATTGATCTCTGTATTTTTGGAATTTTATATTCTTCCCCCACTAAACAGATATCTTAATTGCACATAGTTTATATGAATAATTCACAGCCTCCTAAATTTAAGTGCAGTCTTTCAAATTGTGCAGAATATTTTAAGCAAGAAAACAAATAAAATATCCAAAATACCATCTTCTAGTGTAATATTGCAACTGTATAGAAGTTTTTATTAAACATGTTGATGCCTCTTCATTGAGTTATTTCTTTGGTTTAATTTTGTGAAAATCTTACCTATCTTAAGAAGTGAGAAGACACAAAATTACAAAGAAAACTGGCTCCATAAATTGGTACAAGTTGCTTTTACTTGGAAAGATTTTTTGCTGTATTTCCCATTTACTATCAAAAATTCCTCTTATCAGAATTCAGCCAACCAATAATTTATTTGAGAATTAAGTTTATTTTAAAAAGAACTGAATACTATACATTATTATCAATATTGTTGTTGTTATTCCTGCATGATAACATTTGTTTCAGAATAACTTAGAAAACCATACAGGCATTATACACTTAGACTGAATAATCAAAGAAATGGCAGTAGCGCTTTTACAGTGAAAGAATATGAGGCCTCAACAGATAAATAATCCGTGCAGAATTATGAAGCCTGGGAGTGAGCTCTGCAATTCTCAATTCAGTTTGCTTCAATTTAGATCAGATTCGGGGTTTTTTTTGGACATAAATAGACATTTCCACAATAAGGGATGTATTTCTATTGCTTTGAATGGGCACCATTTTGCCCACTTCAGTGAAAACTGTCTTATCAAGAGAGCCTAAATCCCATAATAGTCGGTAAGTTATATTTATTTGGCAATTTTGACAGATTTATGTCTTAAAATCATGTCAAATCAAAGGCATTTCAAGATCTTTAGTTCAAAATCCTTTACTGAAATAGCATTAAATGTCTGATTTAAACTGACAAGAGAAAGAAAAATGCAAGTTAAGGTTGTCATTCCCAGGCACTCAGCAAATTCTGTAGAATTTTTGCAGTCCATAAAAGAGCTCCTGAAAAGTTAATACTAAGTGACCTTTTTTTATTTAGGACTTACTTGAAATTTCTTTTCCTTTTTTTTCTATGTTTTTCTTTGAAGTATTCTATTATTTAATATCTTTGGCTTTCCGAAATGTTATGTATTTTTAAGACTTCAGTTACATGGAAAGATTAAACTTCTGTAACACAATATGTAAATGACAGGACTCCCTGAAAGGTCTCAGACATATTTCTAAAGTACTCTTTTTTTTATAATTGAAGATAAAATATTCCCTTTCTTTCAATGTATTTTTAAAAATTTCCTTAACTAACAGTTTGAATAGCCTGTACTGGATTTACTTACCAGAGATTAGCATCTTTTTAAACCTTAATTGAATCAAATTAGATATCACATTTGTCCTCACACAGTGCTCAAAACTGTCAAGGCAACTTTAGTTCTTCTCCCCTTTGATTAAATGATGTTTAGTAACGGCTATGAACAGCTACAATGGGAGGCAACACAGGCAGCATTAGAAAGACAAAGAGAGATCTGTAAAACTTCACAACTAGCTCCATAACATATTAATTATATGTCAGCAAAATCACAGATATCAAATTGACTCTATATTGATGAACACTTGCATTTGAGCTTGCATATAGAGTGATTTCTATAAACATATTTTCTGTATCTGGCATTCTATTAGCTCACTCTCGCTTTTATGAAGAGTTAACTCCTTTTTTTTTCTTTTTTTTTGAGATGGAGTCTCGCTCTGTCGTCCAGGCGAGAGTGCAGTGGTGCGATCTCAGCTCACTGCAACCTCTGCAGCCCTGGGTTCAAGTGATTTTCCAGCCTCAGCCTCCTCAGTGGCTGGGATTATAGGTGCGTGCCACCACTCCTACCTAATTTTTGTATTTTTAGTAGAGACGGGGTTTCACCGTGTTGGTCAGGCTAGTCTCAAACTCCTGACCTCGTGATCCACCCGTCCTGGCCTCCCAAAGTGCTGGGATTACAGGCGTGAGCCACCGCGTCTGGCAAAGAGTTAACTCTTCCATGAAGAGTTAATTGGTGCTCATGATAGTGGCCCTGTGGAATTACATTATTATGAAATGTCTGCTAAATCACAAAAATTTTATTGGGTGGGGTACAATTTTTCATTGAAAACTTAAAATATGCATAGGGATATAGGATAATTATCAATAAGTATAATCTCTACACAACCATTTAAGATTACCAGTAATGTGTTGGGTTTCCTCCTGAATTGTTTACATTAAAGATTGTGAAACACAAAATTTCCAATATTTTTAGGATACCTCTTTATTCATGAAGTTGGTATGTCTAAGGAGAGATGAAACATAAGATTCATCTTCAATAAATAAGCAGGGCTGCCATGTAGGTTTTTTAAAAATTGCTACAAACCATCTTTAATGCTAAAAGAGACTCTGGCATTCTGTAATGTGTTTTGCATACATCAAGTCATTTTTGAGGATCAAAGAGTAACTATATAAAGAGTTCCATTATCTGTGTCCTTAAAGTGGGATACAAATAGACCAAGTAAATTGTCCAGAATTACGCGTATAGCAAATGGTGAAGATATGCTTCAACCCCAATCCTGCAAAATATACTTTCTACTATACCAAAAAAATGTAACAGGTACATAAAAATAATGAGAAAAATAAAAATAAAAAACTGAGCAAAATAAATATAAGATTTAAAAGTGAAAAATATGTCTGCCATTAAGAATATGGATTAATTTTAAAAGAATGTATTTTTAATGTGGAATTTTTTCTTGTACATGTATATGTCCTATGTGTATGAATTAACATCTTATTCTAAAAAATAGTTTATCCAAATATTTGTACTCCTTATTTCCGACAAATGCTGTCTTAATAAATATTTACAGTTTATAAAGTTAGTATACTTAAGCTAAAAAGATATAAATTTTAGAGTGAATATAAGTAATATATATTAATAATGCATTTACATGTTTATAAAATATCATTTTTTAGTAAATGTATTTGAGAATATGTAGAATTTTTTTAAAGTTTTGTTTGTATGTTAACTTAAGAATGGAGATGAAATGGCAATGCAGGTGTCAGACTATGTGGGAAGTTTTCTTTCAACATACTGTGATTTAATTTTCCTTGAAATAATTTACCTTTGCATTTTTTTATAATATTATGCTTAAAGTTTAAAAAGTGACTTTTTTTTTTTTTTTTTTTGAGATGGAGTTTTGTTCTTGTTGCCCAAGCTGGAGTGCAATGGCGCCATCTTGGCTTACTGCAACCTCGGCCTCCTGGGTTCAAGCGATTCTCCTGCCTCAGCCTCCCCAGTAGCTGGGATTACAGGCATGCGCCACCATGACCGGCTAATTTTTTGTATTTTTAGTAGAGATGGGGTTTCACCATGTTGGCCAGACTGATATTGAACTCCTGATCTTAGGCAATCTGCCTGCCTTGGCCTCTCAAAAAAGTGACTATCTTGTACCTAAATATGTATCACAAGATACTTCTTGCACTGGTCAACACAAACGAGCCAGAAAAATATTCTCATTTATCAATATTATTTTATTCATTAAGTGCATTTTCTTAAGTTAGGTCAAATAGCTTAGCTGATGATTGTTAACATCCACATTTCTATGCACAAGTAAAGCAGCCAGAGAGATTAATCTCCCACTTTTCATGACATCTGTGGCAGAGGAGCCAATTTGATCCCGGTAATTGCTTTCTGATTTGTTTCCATGATGATGTACAGGTGGAGCTAGTGAAATAGGCTTTACCACATAGTAAGTTGACACTCTGAGACTCACACTTACTTCCCTGGGTCTCCCTAGCATAGGAAAGGTAAAAACAGTGTAGCTGGGGCATGGGGACTATATTAACTCTGTATCAAATTAAAGTTTCACTTATCCCCAAAGTTTTTATGCTTAGATCTGCAAGAAACTTCTACTCAGTGGTTGAAAGTGAGGAAGGGCATGCTTTCCTTTTCTTGATATACCCAGTAAAGGGCTTTCTTTCCTTCTTTTAAGGTAATACAAAATAGTTAATTGAGCTCAGTTATGCTTAGATAGAAATAGCTGAAGTAAGAACTCTATAAACCACCAAAATTTGTCTACTGAAATGATTCTGTAAGAGCTATATTGTATGGTGAAATCTTAGTCTGCTGGAAGGAATCAATGGAAGCAGTATTCTATGTTTGAGATGAAAATTGTTTTGACTTTAAGATTATATAAAATTGAGGCCGGGTGCGGTGGATCACACCTGCAATCTCAGCACTTTGGGAGGCCAAGGCAGGCTGATCACCTGAGGTCAGGGGTTCAAGACCAGCCTGACCAACATGGAGAAACCCTGTCTCTATCAAAAAAAATACAAAATTAGCCAGGTGTGGTGGCATATGCCTGTAATCCCAGCTACTCATGAGGCTGAAGCAGGAGAATCGCTTGAACCTTGGAAGCAGAGGTTGCGGTGAGCCGAGATCACGCCATTGTACTCCAGCCTGGGCAACTATAGTGAAATTCCGTCTCCAAAAAAAAAAAAAAAAAAAAAAAAAAAGATTATATAAAATTGAAACTGCGTTTTAGTCCTTTGCCATGTTTGTGTTTTAGCTATGTTTAAGGTATTTTCACACATGTGTGTTTTCCTTATATATTCAAACCCTTCTTTTCCAATGACTTCTTTCCTTCTACCCATGAACATATTCAAATATCTTCTGCTGAAAGAAGAGCAAAAACACAGCAGTGACAACAGACCTTCCTTCTATTGTAGCCCCCCTTTAAGACTTTGCCTTAAAGTTCTCCTTATGTTATGAAAAGAACAGTTAGTCTTCCTTTCCTCTACCCTGGTCATTCCTGAACCTATCACAGTTTGGTTCTGGGCTCAACAGTCTCATGAAAAGAATTTCATCTGGTCGTTGGTTACTTCCCATTTTCCAAACCCAAAGACCTATTTTAAGTTCTCTTTGACATCCTACTGATATTTGCAACTGTTAATTGTAATCTACTCCTCAAATCCCTTTTTTAATGTTTCTGGAAATTAAGCTTTTTATCAGTCCAAATATGATCTTTTTGTCAGTAGACAATCCCTATAGGAATAAGGCACCTTTAATTTGTTTATGTAGCTTTACTTTTTGTCATTTCTACCTTCTACTTTGTATAAATTATTAACCAACTTAAATAATTATGTACCCAACATAGCCACACACCGTGTCTGTTTTACCTCAGAAATGTGTCTTGAATCTGTTTCCCCTCTCCATCCTGATGGCTGCTGCCACTGCTTCCACCCTTGCCCTTCTCTTCTCTTACTTAGCTGATTGAACTATTCTCCTATTTAGTCTTTTCTCCCCAAAGTCCTTTCTTCTATTAAAATGTATACAAAAACATAGACTGATTTTGTCACTGCCCCACTTAAAATAGCCCTGGGATACCTGTGGTGGTCAAAACACTGTGTTTACCCAGTGGTTATTACGGCATCAGTGGCCATTCTCAATCTGGACTCAACACAACATTCATTACTAACTACACAAGCAGCATGCTCCTGCTTTCCATGCCTGAGTCTATCCCTCCAGATGTGCATATTTGCAAAGCTCTTCCCCAGATTCATTAGAGTCTTTTACAACACTGTACCTTTTACGAATGTTTCCTCCCCTGGAAAGTCGTTTTCACAGCATCTTTTCCTAAAAGATAAACTCCATGATTATTCCAAAAAACGCAGTTTACTTTAGTTCAAGTAAAGTTTTATAAAGGAACTTCTACGTGCATAAGACGGAGAACATAAAAAACGGGTGCAGCACACCAACATGGCACAAGTATACGTATGTAACAAACCTGCATGTTATGCACATGTACCCTAGAACTTAAAGTATAATAATAATAATTTTAAAAAGTATGATTTTTCTTTTTTTTGCCCCAAAGAGTTCATAGTCTGTAAGGAGTGGGGGAATAGAGAATGTGAGACACATTGACAAATTAATAATATATTATGAAAACAGAAGGAGGCAGGTAAACACTGACATCATTAGGGAGTTACAGCGAGAGGAGCTACTGCTCTTGAACACATTCTCCATATTAATACTTTTTAAGACTTTTCTACACTTAGAGCAGGTAGTTAAAGGGTAAAACTCACTTTCAGTGCTGCCATAGAAGATTTTGGATATTATTTTTCTTCAAACACAGCAAGCCATGCAGAAGAGAGTCAGGGAAGCCTTTTTAAAGAAATAAGTAGAGTTCAATATCTCCTCCACAGAGAAGTCTTTCCATATTCTCCCAGGAAGAACTCATATTCTTGTATCTTTATTCTTATAGGACTGTTCATATCTGTCATGATCACTGGTTTATCATGGGTCTTATGTACTATAGGTGTTCAGTAAGTGTTGGTTGAATATATGTACAATGAATTTGTTAAACAGGAATTAATACACTATAATGTATTCTAATTGATCTATTTACTTGTTTGTGAAATTTTAGAAAGAACTGCATATGAATTCCATGGTGAATGAGAGACTTTGCCACAAACTATAAAGGCAACTCTAAACATGTGACTTAACTTCTTAGGCTTTTTTTGTTTATTTGTTTTTCAGTTATTTTTGCTTTTTTGTTTTGAGATGGGGTTTCCTCTATCCCCCAGAATGGAGTGTAGTGGCTCAATCACTGCTCACTGTAACCTCAAACTTCCAGGCTCAAGAGATCCTTCCACCTCTGCCTCCTGAGTAGCTGGAACTACAGATGCACGCCACCACGACTGGCTAATTTTCTATTTTTTGTAGAAACAGGGTTTTTCCACATAGCCCAGGCTGGTCTCGAACTCCTGGACTCAAGTATTCTGCTTGCCTTGTCCTGCCAAAATGCTGGGACTACAAACATGAGCCACCATGCCCGCCTAAGCTTTTTTGTTATCCCCAAATCGAAAGCGTTAGATTAAATTTTGATATAATGATTTAAACATTATTTTACAGATCTAAAATTTCCTTTTCTACTAATTTGTTATTAATCACAGTTGGAATACATTTATTCAAAATATATTCAGTATATTTAAGGTAACAATTATCACATTTATTCAAAATATATTCAGTATATTTAAGGTAACAATTATCACTTTAAAACCACATCTTGTTAAATGTTGAAATTCTTTATTTATTTGTAATTAACTAGTAAGAACAAGAATATACAAATTCCAGGCTAAAAGTGTATTGGATCTCTTGAAATTAGTATTTAAATTTTGTTTATTAAAAACTGAATGGATTACTTAAGATGAAAGAAAACCTGGTTTAAGGTTAACCCATGAAATATATCTACATCATTCCAGTAGTAGGAAATTGCTATTCATCTCAGTAAAATTAACTGAAGTTAATTGATTTAGTTATTATCAAAATCTTTTATTTTTAAACGCAAATGATTTTTTTTTCAACTGAGCAGCAATTATAGCCAAAAGGTTTAAATTATCTAGGAAACTTTAACTTAGTCATAGATTGTGACATCCATTTAAACCAAATATATAAGTGACCTGCTGTATTTGAAATCCTTAATATTACTTCCAATGGTGCAAGGAGCACTTTGTATAGTTCAAGCTTTGAGTGTTTATAAAAAATATAAACTTTGAATATATTAGAAATGATATAGTAAAATTTGAGCAGAACATAACAAAACAAAAAGAAAGTTTTATTGTGACACTGTGAACATTGGATAACTATAAAAATAGTGCTAAATAAATGAAATAATCAGAAAATGATAAAGAAGACTGAAAAATGTTGCTATCATAAATTTAGGTTTTCTTTAATTATTCTACTTCTATAAGAGAAAATTTTAATAGACATATATTTGATATTTTGTCTCTCTAGGTGAAGTTTGGATAGTATATTTTACATTTTTTAATTGGTACAAATTGGATGGAAGCAATTCAAGTCATGAATGTAATTTTACTTAAGAAAGTCAAGGGAAGCCTGATCATATTGAATGCTGTCTTTAAGCAGTTTTAAAAATTAAAATTTTAGAGAAAACTAATAATAACTGACAATACTATAAATATTTGTAATGCAGTCGTATATTGCTTAACAACAGGGATAGGGTTTGAGAAATGCACCATTAGGTAACTTCATTGTTGTTATGTGTGAACACCCTAGAGTGTACTCACATAAACCTAGGTGGCATTGCCTACTACTCTTCTAGGCTATATGGTCTAGCCTAATCCTTTTCAGTTACAAACCTGTACAATATATTATTGTAGTGAATACTGTAGGCAATTGTAACACAATGATAAGTATTGTGTGTCTAGGGATATCTAAACATAGAAAAGGTATAGTTAAAAACATAGTTTTATAATCTCATGATACCACCATGGTGTATATGATCCGTTGTTGACTGAAATATCATTGTCCAGCACAGACTGTATTCTAATTACATTTATAAAAGTTATGAACATTTAACCCTAAGTTAAAAATCATGTTTATTAATTTCAAAGTGATGTTAAAATTAGATAAAACTGACATTTTATCTGAGGCACACCAATACACCAAATTACTACATACTCACTGCAGTTAGGGGTCTTTTGAAGAAACTGAATGAATAATTGTTGACTGTTTGATTGAGTCCCCACTGTGTGATTCATTGAATCCCAATGATTCTGTCTTGTGTTACCCTTGAAATCCATTTTTCAAGGATTGATAATCATATATATTTTTTATTTCTGTTTTTATAATGTTAATGCTAACTTATAAGGAAACCAAATTAGTAAATAAAGATTATAGATGGTCAAATAATAAAGAAATTCACTAATACTTGTTTCTCCTTCCACCTAGTTAGTTGCCTATATTATTTGGAGGAAATATAGTCACAGTTTCATAACTTTTATAGAAGTTTTGTGTAATCTTTATATAATTTTTTTGGTGCTATGCTACACACACATATATGTAGTTATATGTACACTCTAAAGTTTCAAATAAAGCATGCTAAAAGATTTTTCCTGAAGTAACAGTTGTAAATGTTATACTTTAATTGAGTTAAATTCACAAAATCCAAGTATTCAAAACAATAAAAAGAAAATATTTTCTGGTCAAATTTAAAGGTCAAAACAACATACTCGCATAAGAAATAAGCTTGGACATGGCATTTTTTGCATAATGCCTACTGTCATTTCAATGTCTACCTTTGAAAGCATCCATTCTTGTTAAAAACATTTGCCACTGCTGACAATTTCAGAACAAAAATTTAGGGAAGAAATTTAAATTTGTCTTCTAATAACAATACCAACAACTAATTAGACATGCAATTTTTGTTCTTCTGTATAATCCACGTGATTTAGAGAAATATTTATTCAGTCTTCCTACCACAATTATTGGACCCTGTGTACTTGCTGATCAACAGAATTCATTATACTCAGCCTTGTAACCCAAGGAAGTAAAAATTTGTAATTATTTAAAGAAAAACTAGAATACCGTATTAAAACAATCACATTGATATCAAGGACTTACATCATGAAAGACAGAAGGTGTTATAGGCAGGTGATAATATTTATCCATTATGTGGGGAGTTTTTGGCTTTAGAATTTTGTAGAGTCTAATAAGAGAGATTATAATAATATTTTATAGCAACTTAGAGTAGTGTAGCAAAGGAATAAAAGAATAAAGTAGCTAATAAAAAGTGTCTTAAAATATAACTTAATAGAGATTACATGACATATGTATAACTTTTGCTTTTCATTACTCATCTGTCTGGGAGGAGTCTGATTTTAGAAACAAAATCAATTTTCAAGCTCAATGAAAATCAGCATCTTTTCATTGTATTCTCATTTTTGTCATTTATAGCTAAGAAATCGTTTTTGTAACACCAACAAAGGGAAAATTACCTGATATTTTTGTGGTAAAGTTTTAAAATCATCCAAGTTAATGTGAATAATTTGTTGAGAAAAATAATAATTGATTGTGAAAGTTAACACATTAGCAAGGTAAGGAAGTGTTGGCATGCTTGAGCAGTCTTGCCTTTGCATCTTATTTTTCTCATCTGCTTCTCACTTGCCTAAACATGTTCATCAGAAATTATAAAAGGATTTGTCCTGTCTCTGGTTCATAAGCATATTTTGCTGCCAAAATGTCTAAGAAGAAACTTAAGAATCTCAAACATTTTATTGAGTTTACTACCAACATTGTCATTAACTGTTTATTGAATGAAGTATTTGAGGTAATGTAGTTCACAAAATGACAACCTATTGTCTGTCTTCTAGTAATTTCTGCCTATTTAGCTCTCCCCCACCATCACCCTCAGCACATTGCTAACATCACCAATCACTGCCCTGCTTCTCTCATTTCTGGACATTGAAAACCTATTTTATATGTAGAATAATGGCTTTGCTGGGGTGAGATAAGGCAGGCAGTTACTCTGGGAAGGCTAATAATTTGGCATTTGAATAAATTTTCAACCGACATGTTGAGTCTTGGATTGAATTAATCCAAGACTCAGCATGTGAGTTTAACATTTACCATTGAATCATATGTTGAGTATTGATTGATTATTATTGATTCAATCCAAGACTCAACATAGGAGTTGAACATTTTAATTCTGTTTAAAGGAAATTTTTACATTTGTAAAATGAAAATCAACAAATCATGTTGGTTGTACAATAGCTATTAAAGATCCTTATATGGCTGATTTGCTTAGTATCTCTCAAATTCACTCCTACCCAAACATAGCAAAACAAAAATGACAAAGCACGAAGCAGAATAAAAAAAAATGAAGTCTATATGTAATTCTGGCTCTTGCCTAATTGTTGAAATTTTAAAAAGATTAGGGTGATAAAAATAGGACATGAATAACATCTCAAAGAAAAATCTATAGCTATCTTTTTTTTCCAATTAACAAAGAGCTTTCAGCACATATTTCAAAAGAAATGTTTTGCTTTTAAGAATGTAGTCATTGAAGCTGTGGATGTCATTTTAGAAGATGATTTACTAACTGCATTTTTAAGATTCTACATGTGAAAACGAGGCACTTTGGATTTCCTTCTAAGTCAGCACTGTGCAAGCTCAAGAGAATATTAAATGTAGTATTTTCTAACCCTATTAAATATTTAATAGCTTTCCTTCTGTTGTTTCTATATCAAGGACAAGTCCTGTAAACCTTGACCTGAAAGCCCTAAAATGAGCTAAATAATCTATGAAAACAATCACTTAAAAAAATCTAGCTGAAAGATTTCAAAATCTGGGAAAGGAAGCACTCAGTTCATATTTGTCCATGCATGCAAGTTTCACAATTTTTCAGATACTTTAGTTCCAAACTGAATATTCACTTTATTCAAATAATAAACACATTTTTAAAGCCTGATACTTATTTGATTTCTCTTTGCTTGTGCAGAACCAGCATTTGGCTATTAAACTATTTATTTTATAAGGATCTTGAAAAAAACACTGTTTATAAAAATCTAGAAAGCAAATGAGAAATAAAAGCTAACTTCATTCTCCTGGCTTTATTGCTCTAGGAGTATTGATGACCAAAGTTTAACATGTATGCATGTTGTGTTTTCACGTATATGTATGCATAAAACACTATTTTATCAGTCTAGTTTTTCTTTTCTGAATCTTTCTGTCCAGTAGAGTTGAAGATTCTCGTTAAACAAAGGCCCATTCAGGGAAGACATATATGTTATGAAGAAGAGGGCTTTGACTCCAGTCTCTAAGCTTCAGTTTGCTTCTCTGTAAAATGAGGTAATAGAATCTACTATGTAATATGTTGTTAAGATTAAATAAAAAATAATTTTTAGGACAGATGAATTCACTGAATTTTATCTATTAGTATTATTATTACTATTGTTATATTTGGAAGAAAAGCAAACATTTTATTTTTTAGAGTTGCCACCTTCTCATGTCAAAGGTAGCATTGTTACTGGTATTTTGGGGGGAGCGGGTGGGGTGGTGGTGCCATCTCTGGCTCACTGCAAACTCTGCCTCCCAGGTTCAAGCCGTTCTCCTGCCTCAGCCTCCGGAGCAGCTGGGAGTACAGGCACCCGCCACCACGCCAGGCTCATTTTGTTTGTATTTTTAGTAGAGACGGGGTTTCACGGTGTTAGCCAGTATGGTCTCGATCTCCTGACCTCGTGATCCTCCCGCCTCGGCCTCCCAAAGTGCTGGGATTACAGGCGTGAGCCCCCACACCCAGCCTGCTACTGGTATCTTAAAGCTGTTTCTGATTTCTCTATTACCACTTATGTATCCTATAAAACTGTTATCAGTGGCATAGCCCTTAATTTCTTTCTTTCCTGATCCTTCTCAGAACAACAGGTAAACAGTTACATTTTTGAGAATAGAATTAGTTGAAAACAATTTGTAAAAGTCATGTAGTTATGATGGCTTCCTGATTAGTTATGAGTAGGAAAAGTCTATGAATTAGGAAGTTTTAGGGGTAGACTTCAGGAATATTTGATATTAGGACTCACTGTTAAGCCCTATAAAAATTATAAAGATTTGTGATGACCTCTATGGACAAAATTGATTTTACACCCTTATGATGCTGTGCTTTTGTGTGTGTGTGTGTGTGTACTTGTCACTTATACTTCTCAGCACTCAGTAGTTTGTTAGTCCCTTGAGATCTGGCTTTTTCCTATTTCTTTACTAAAACTGCTTCATCATAGGAAGCTAATAGTGGCCTGATTATTTCATCCAATAGACGTTTTATCTTCTCTGAATTCAGCATAAATTGCTGATCTCTCCACCTTGAAGCATTCTTTTTCCTTTACAGCTCTTACGGTACCCTACTCTTGTCACACAAGCTGACAATCTATTTTCTAATTTGTCTTAGTTTATATCTTTCTTCCTATTCCGTTTGTTGTTTTCATGAATCTTCTTAAAAATCCACTTGGGGAAAGTGGTGTAAATAAATAAACCAAGACTGAGTTAAACTTTATGTTTGGTATGGCCATAATCTTTGCCATTATCCCTTCTTAATGGTTACTAAGCAACAAATCAATGCCATTAACATAAAATACGAATAAAACTCTCTGTTACAAGCTTATTTTCTATCAAAGGAGAAGAAAATCAAATATTACAGAAATGAGGTAAGTGCTATATTAGAAAACTGCAAGGAAGTGGTTAATTTTGACTCAGATTTCAAGGATTTGTTAAAAGACCATGTACTGAGTTGAATTTTAACTACTTAGTAGTTATTTGCCAGTCTTACAAAGGAAAAAGATGAATTTTAGACAGAAGGAACTGCATGTGCAAAGTCATGAAATAGCCTGGTACATCCTAGGAGAGGTGATATTCATATTAGAAAAGGTAGGTAAGGACCACATAAGGGAATTCTCAAATAACATGTAAGGAAAATTGTATGTCCGGATGCAGTAGTGCATGCCTGTAATCCCAGCAGTTTGGGAGGCTGAGACAGGCAGACTGCTTGGGCCCAGGAGTTCAAGACCAGCCTGGGCAACATGGTGAAATCCCATCTCTATTTACAAAAAGTACAACAATTAGCCAGGTGTGGTGGCACATGCATGTAATCCCAGCAACTTGGGAGGCTGAGGTGGGAGAATTGCTTGAGCCCAGGAGATCAAGGCTGCGATGACCCATGATTGCACCACTGCACTCTAACGTGGGCAACAGAGAGAGACATTGTCTCAAAAAATAAAAATAAAGTTTTTGAAAGAACATTGCATATTATCTAGTAGTTGGGAGCCATTAAACTATTTTAAGCATGTGAGTGCCATAATCACATTTGTTCCCTTAAAAGAGTGCTTATTCCTAGTAATCCAAGAAAAAGTAATTAAAAGCATATTAAAAGCTAAGCTGCTAGCCCTGGGAATGAAGAGAAGGAAGACAAGAGGTATCTAGAGTCTGAAAGTCTACAGGATTCAGCAATTCAACAGATGCAGGTGTTGGGGAAGAAAAAGGAGTCTTGGTACCAATTTGGTTAATTGCTAAGTGGTGGTCCAAAAAAACAGAAATATATAATGGAGTAGAAAGGGCAGATTTGATCAACAAATTGGGCAAGTGCAAGTTGAAGCTCCTTTGAAAATTTCAACAAAATATATATAATAACTACTATTTTGATTGCCTTCATTGATTGAGATTGAAGAACTTTGTGTATTTGGGAATTACAATTATAAAACACCAAGAAAAGGCAGAGCTGGAGATGACATTTGGGTTATCATTGATGCTTTAATGGCAGGTGGTTACATGGAAGTAGATGAGATTACCAGATTTCAAGACATTCCAATATTTAAGCAATAGACCTAGATATTTCTGATTATTGTAGATCTCTGTGACTATTGTGAATTCCTTAGGGTAGAAGAATTCATATATTTAAAAAATTATTTACATAGTAAAAGCATAGTCATATTATTTTATAATCTAGTAAAGCAGCCAATTGTATTTAAGATTAACTTTGAGACTTTGTAATTTTGTATAGAATCACTAGTTTGTACTGTTAGTCATACATAAAAAAGCTAGGAGACACCTATTTTCCTGGACTGGGATATAACCAAGTGATATGAGCTAACATTTTAATGAAAAATAAATTGTGTAAAAGGAAAATTATTTGAAAGAGACAAAAATAAAATTAGAAGAGTGGCACTGTTTTACGTTTTTGCAAATCTCTTTCATATCTTGCTTAATAGACAATGGGTGATTTCTCATACCTGCTTCTGCATTCAATGTGTTGAGAGACCACATGTCATGTAGCCTATAGAGAACGCCACTGTAAACAAGTGAGACAATGAGAGTGAAAAAGGCAGGAAATATTTTAGTATTACTGCAAAACTATGCTTGACTATATGGACCCCAGAAAAGGCCTTGTGACTACTGGGTGTCCCTAGACCGTGATGTGAAAGCAGTTGATAAAGTTAACTTGTTAAGGCATGCAACACTAAAGCTCATTTTATTGTACTTCCAATTACACAGTCAATCAATCAATCTCTTATAGATTTTAAATATAGTTTCTTTGTTTCTCATAACCAAATTGCAATTCACACAGAATCTTTTAGTGTAAAATTGCCTCTGCTCTCTGGGAATAATTTGCAAGTACTTGTAAAAGTGCTCCTCAGACACAGGAGGAAGGGAGACTCTAGTGTCTGCTACCTATACATCTGAATAGGAACACCTGCTGGAGTGTACCAGAGTGGATTGGAGGGGTTCTGCCTAAGCCAATTAGCAAAGAGGAGCAGATGTCCAATAAACAAAGATCTTAAGGAAGAAAAAGTGCTACAGCTTTAACTTAATATGTAATATGGGGCTTCAATGGAACTACAGGTAGGTCTAACTCCCATAGCTGGATAGAACTTGGCTACCTGGGGATAATGTTACGGTTTTAGAAAAAAATTACTGAGCAAGGAGAATATGGACAACAAGAACAATAATATTTGAGACTGAGGTTTTGGGGACCCTTTGATTTACAGGTACCTGGACTAACAAAGGTGGTACTGCATGGTAGACAGACATTGGTGGCACTCCGTAAGATGTGCTTTAACTGTGGTGCCATAGTGCTAAAAGAAACAGACTTTTCTGAATCAGAACATCTCTTCGGCAGGTGTTTGTAAATTAGCTACCTTCCTTCACCTCCATCACTTTTTGTTAAGTAAAAACAAATATTTTAGGATAATTTATTTTGCAACATGATTGTTGACCTCAAGAAAGACATATTGGGACTCATAGCAGATAAAGCTTAATAATGTGACTCTATAACCCTAGATGGTGGTAGAGAAGTTCATATCATTCCAAGACAAATTAATCATTTAAAAATAAATTTATATTAAATACATTAAAGATAAAATATTAGGGGAATTTTAAATAATTGGAATTTTGAAATTACAATTCTGGTTTATGTCATGAAATTGCTATATATCACCAGTTATTCTTAAGAGTGCAAAGTGTAAAATTTTTCTTCAGTGTAATGAAACAATTATAAAAAATATTTTTATAAAATACAGTAACTACATACTTTAAATTTCATCCTGAGACTTAAGAAAGCAAAATGATACTATGTATTCACAGTTGATGACTTTTAATTCTGGTTACCTAATTTTGTACACTGTAATTTGTTGTGGTAATACCAATAATACATCAAGCCTTTCTTTCTTGTATCCCATAAAATTACATTTTTGTGTGAATGGATAGGCCATGACTCTAAACAAACAATTCCAATTTCGATTAAATCAATCTGTGTCCTCAAAATAAAAACAACGGAGGAAGGATTGTATATTTACATTGGATAAGGATATAAAGAAAACATGGTAGAAGATATTTATCAGGGACCACATATGTCTCAGTGGTCAATAGTAACTTTGGGCATTTTTTTTTTTTTTATTTTAGGAGTGAATACTATATTGTTTTATACCTATTTCTATACCAATCTTTATAATATATACATGTTTATGTATAATCTGTATTTAAATTTAATATTTATTTATACATAGAAACATTTTATGTGGATATAGGAATAAAAATCTATAACATGTCTGATATACACACACATTTATATATAGACACTTGAAGTTTAATCTTTTTTACTGAGTTCCAAGCTTGGTAATTGTGTATGGTGGTTTCATTGAAAGGCCAGCTTTCTTCAATCTAATTCAATACCATAAATGTGGTAATGTTTTTGAATCTATTTTTAAATGGTAAAACTTAGATAAAGAAAAATTGATTTTATCAGCAGCCTCAGAAGAAACTGAATTAATTCTCAGCTCTGCATAGAACCAGCAGACAGTGGGCCCTACTTGTTCCTACTTGATTGGCCTTTAAGGATAGACTTACCAATGAAAGAGATTTTTTTTCTCTCTCTAGAGACCAGAGTTCTATGAACAAAAAAACTTGTTAATTATGGCAAAATTGGTGTATAAGACATGAATATATACAAAATTAAGACCATCATCTATGTTTATGGTGCTGTAGAAAAGAAAAATTAAAAACTTCCAATTTATATGTTCTACGGGTTAATAATATCAACTTAATGGTCATTCAGAATAATCAGGCTTAACCTTCTCTTGGTTATTACTTATTTTGAATTTTGTTTTAAAACCTGGAATACATGATTGAAGTTTTTTGTAGAGAATTTTAACTTTTCAGACATTTATGGAATGAATTCGGATTTCGCGCTAGCAATACCTCTGCTTAATGCCACTCTTACACCTAGCTATAACCACTCCTAAAAATATAGTGTTTCTGTTAATTTGCTTTATTACTTGTATGTAATGAGAAAAAAATGAGATTATACTCTGCATATTGTTGTTCTGCAGTCATGTGTTTTTAACTTAACATGATTCCTTGGAGATTATTCCAGATAAGTACATGTTGCAGTATCTAATTCCTTGGAATGCTCTATTACAGACATACCATCAGTTCAGAGACAGACATTTTTATTTTTTAATTATAAATAATGCTTCCTTGAATATCATTCTATGTGTCTATCCTTGTACTTTAATGTAAAATTTTTTACAGTAAATTTCTAAAAGTGGACATTTTGGATCACGGGATTACATGAACTTCTGATACTTAAACATTTAAAATTCTTTCACTTCTTTAGTCTTTATTTTCTTATTTAAGAAAGAAAAGCAACATGAGCATAATAGGAATGAAGTATTCCCATTTGGAAAGATAATGTCCTTAGATTACAAACTAAAACTAATGCAACTTATGTAAAATTATATAAATGGAAATTCCTTAGTATTATATTTTAGGTAGCTTATTTTCATGATTTTCCCATAATGTTAATTTTCAAATATTAAATTATCTCTCTGCCTTTAATTTACAAAATAGAGGTGAGCTTTATTTTTTTAAGTTTTTTATCCTTTATATTTTATAGCATAGGCTGATTTTTCTTTTGTGAATAATAGGAGGATGAAGTAACTTTCAAAAGACAGATTCTGTGTTGGCTCCAATGGAATTTTTGCATACCAAAGCAACAGAATTTCATAATTTATTCTTTTACTAATTTCACAACAGGGACTGAAGACCTACTTCTTGCTTTAAGTCATGGTCCTGGGGATAGAATGTTTAAGTCTCTCTGAGCGACTTGTGGATATGTGGAATTATTAACAAAAGTATGTGAAAATTGCTGCAATATTAATGATCCTGGACTAGAGTAGCACAGAGAAAGGACACAGTCTAGTCCACAGTCTTGAAAAAGTGAATAAGCATATGTGAATATGTTATAGAGCTCAATTTCACTCATTTTAATGATAACAAGAAAGAGAAAATCAGGAAAATAAAAATATACCCCACTTTTCGTCACTTTCTCTCTGCCTATTATACATACCTAGAAATTTGCTTAAATATTTGCATTGAGGTAGATTGACATGAGACCCTCCATGGAGATCCTGGACTATGAAGACTTCCGACCCATGGTCACTGATGTGAAAAAAATAAGAGTCCTGGGCACTCTCTGTAATTAAATACATGGACATGACTAATGAAGAAAAATGTGCCTACTGATTATACTCACAGGCCAATATTTTAACAGTATTTTTATTCTGAAACTGCCTGGAATTATGCATCAGATCTGTACAATCAGTTGACATGAAACACCTTGTCTGGAGAGCTTCCTAACATTTTAATTATTCAACATGCCTAATTTTATTTTTAATTAATGTCTGGAGGAGTTTTTGGTCTTATCACAGGGGAAAGACAGAGAGATGGCAGTGTGATTCTCTTCCCCATTTTCTTGCTAAGACACAAGCTCCATTAAGAGAATGAATGGAAGGTGCTATTGGTGACATTTAGACCAATAAGCCAGTTCAATTTGCTTTTTAAATTTGGCTTTTTTTTTTTTTGCTTCAATATTCCTTTTTCATTGTTTGATTTATATTACTTGCCTTTTATTCATATCATTTTAATTCCCACTGGAATGTGGTCTATCTTATTCAGTTCCTCATTTGTTCTTTCATTAATTCTTCCACGCTTTTATCTATCCTGCCATGCACAGTACTAACAACGGTGCAAGCACCAAGAAATACAAAAAATGAATATGATATCAGTCCAGTCCTTAAAGATTTCTCAGTTCAGTGAAGGAAAAAGAAACAAATAAAATATCTTCACCTCGATTTCTTTCCTTTTTACTTTCTTTTTCTGAATGTTATTCAGTCTAACCTCATATTTACCTACTTAAGCTCTACTCAGTGAGCCAGAAACAAAAGAAAACATTTTTTATATCCAAAGAGCTTAGAATTAAGTTCAGATAAAGTGCACCAAGCCTTTGCTAATGCAACCCAAGTATTTGCCTCTGGATAATTTCGAGTTCTCAACGCTGCTGGGTCACCCATTCGTTTGATACTTGAACTAAATTGCTAACAAACTGAGTTCCTGTTCCTTCCATGGGAAGCTCTGTAAGCTCTATGCCTTCCCAGTATCTCCAAGAATTTTCATGGGGGCTACATTTCCCCTTATTATCTGTTATTCTTATTTTTATGACTCTTCTATGTTTCTTATACCTACTACGTATCCCACCTCCCATGGTTGACTTCTCCCTCTTTTTGTCCTCTACTGGCCCAATACCTTCATTCCTTGAAACAGAATCAACATCAAGCTCTTTTTATAAAATAGCCTTTTGCTGAAAGCAAAACAGAAAAAGCATCATCTTAAAATTTAATATTCTCCATTGCTATTCTCAAGTTCTGCTACTGAACCTGTGAAGGGATTTCTCATTTGGTGGACATCACATTTTCAGCTCTTCCTCCTTCTCTTTAGAGAATTTTTCATTTTCCCCGCTTCAGAATTCAACCTCAATTTCCAAATTTCTATTATGTTATTGTCAAGCATACTTTTGTTCTGTCTCAGAATCCTAAGATTATTATCCTAAGATTAGAATCCAGACTGTGACTAGTGTTTTTAGCTTTCATAAATAAAAACATTGCCTCTCTGGCTGTTTTTTTTTTTGAGACAGAGTCTCTCTCTATTGCCCAGGCTGGAGTGTAGTGGCACAATCTTAGCTCACTGCAACCTTTGCCTCCTGGGTTCAAGTGATTCTCCTGCCTCAGTACTTGAGAAAGTAGCTGGGATTACAGGCATGCACCACCACGCCCAGCTAATTTTTGTATTTTTAGTAGTGACGGGGTTTCATCATGTTGGCCAAGATGGTCTTGAACTCCTGACCTCAAGTGACCTGTCCACCTCAGCCTCCCAAACTGCTGAGATTACAGATGAGAGTCACCACCCCTGGCCTCTCTGGTTGTTTTTAAAGCAAAATAATAAGCTACCTCTGAGATGAATGTTGTCTTTTTCTCAGAATGCCAAAGTTGTTTTCTTTTTCAAATATTCTTTTATTTTCCTCTTAGAGTAAAAATATTACTATATACATTTTATATATGTTATATATAACATAAATAATTATTTCATTGTATAAATTATGTAATATATTATAGTAAAATATTACTATAATAGGGAAATAAAAAGAATATTTGAAAATGGAATCAACTTTGGTATGACACTGGCAAATTTGCAAAGTACTTAAAAGCTAAAGATATACAGAGTTATAAAAAATAGCAAAGTAGAATAATACAAAATCATGATGTGGTTCTTTAAATATTGCCAATAAAAATAAACACAAATACCAAATGACAAGCAACTTTTGGTTTTCAAAGTTTTGTGTCTTAGAACTGTTTATAGGCTGTTCACATGTTTTATTTATGCACAAGAATTTGCATAGAAACCAAAATTTTGTCAAAATACACACAAATACACACACACCGACGAACATCTCATTACTAAGGAGGTAGTGAGCTATTAAGGCTTTAGGAAGATTCTTTTGAGTCTATAAATGCCTGAAATGCTTGAGTCTAAGGTAGGGATGGTGAAAAGTAGTTGAGGGGTGGGAGTCAGTAGGTACATATTGGCAGGACTCTAATGACAAAAGATTTTAGGTGGAATAAGAAAGAAACATGACGCCTAAATCTATAGATAAAATTGGGATTAGATTAATAAGTAATTTATGAATCGAGGATAACTGATTCTTCCTCTGAAAGGTTATCTTTGAATGTGTACATAGGATCTTAATGATACTGTTACAACAAATGATTGATTAAAAAAGAATAGTACATTTACTTATACAAAGCGAAAACTGAATGACAAAAGAATGCTATTATCTCATAAAACATCTGGGAAAGCTAATGGTCAGATCACATTGCCAAAACTTAGAGCACTTGGAAAATGTGCATGAGAGAGCAAGTCAAAGCCGTGAAAATGACCTGCCTTAGAATACTATACAGCTGATGTACTAACTGGCACACTGTAGAAGAAGTTCCATAATTTGAGGTGGCTCTTTAGGGCAGATAGCTGCAGTCCTAAGATATTTTAGTCCCTTTGTATACCCTTTACATTTTGGCATATTATCAACCAGGTAAAAAGGGTGGCGGTTTCAATCTCTTCTTTAACTGTCTCAGCTCTTCCCAATGGCATGCTTGAGGACTAGATGTTACGGGCAACTTTGGATTTGGATACACTCTATTATAATTTTCAAGAAAGAACCTCCCTCCACTTGACTGACAGCTTCCTTCTCCTGAAAGACTCTTTTGTTTAGACATTTAAGGAAGAGTCTATTGGTGTTCATTTAGCATGCTAAACCTGAGGTGTTATCACAGAGTACTAGTGATCTCTAGCACTGCTGACTGCAACAGTGCCATTCATTCAAACAACTGGATTTCAAAATTTCAGATCTTTAATATTACGAAGTATGTGATCCCAGCCTAAATAAATGGTTTTCAGCACATTTGTATTCTGCATTTGAGAGTTTGGTAAGTGAGAGGAAGAGAATCTGGAGCTAAACTTGTCAGGTTAGTGACTCAGGCTTATCATTTTGTAGTTTATGACCATGGAAAAGTAGTTTAAACTTTCTGTCCTGATATCGCTGAACTGTAAAATGGAGTAGGAGTAGTGCTGTTATGAGGATTGATGTAAGTTAATGATGTAAATTACTTTCAACAGTATATGGTACTACTAAGAACTATATGGGTGCTTTTTCTTACTATTCTGTATTGGTAGGTGTGTGTGTGTAGTCATGTATTATTGGCTGAAGAAATGAATTGAATTTAAGAAAACCCTTTCAACTTTATAGTATGTTACTCTAACACTTTGAGATCCATTTTCAAGAGAGGAAGATATTTCATTTAAATTGCTACTTTACTGGGTTTTTCTCCTTTCAGTCTTATTTATTCTTCCTCCCTAGATTTGCACTTTTGGACAAGTCTCCACCTGAAGTTGATGTAATTTGCATGGCAGCATGTATTGCAAAGATTGTTTTGTTTTCATGCCGACACCGTATGATATCCAGAACATTATATATATGAATATAAATCTACAGCTAAATTTGGGTAGTTTCCAAATTTCTATCAGTGTGTCATGCACCTAATATTTAAAGGTTTAAAACTTGATCTTATGCGTAAAGATTTCTAGGATCATAAACTGTTGTCTAAATTTCTCTTTTGTTTTGGTGTGTTTTCAATTGCAATTCCTTGCAGTGATTTTCGTGTTCTCTTTACAGGTTATATTTTCTTATACAAAAAACCTCAATAAATTATATTCCAACATAAAGCAAAACTTTGTATCTATAAGTTGAAAACAGAACCTGAAATACATTACCCATACACTCTAATTAATGTTACATACATGTATCTTCTTTTTCTTAGGTCATATCCAAGTGAAACCTCTAAATATACTGTTGTTCCTTCTTATTTACAGGAATTATTGCTTTTAGATTTGAATCAACATATATTATGATTCAGATCACTGTGGGTTTTTTTATTTCTTTTTCTTCTACAGTTTATTGCTTTTGCTTCTTTATTCTTCATCCTGGTTTCAATTACAACTTTTTGCCTGGAAACACATGAAGCTTTCAATATTGTTAAAAACAAGACAGAACCAGTCATCAATGGCACAAGTGTTGTTCTACAGTATGAAATTGAAACGGATCCTGCCTTGACGTATGTAGAAGGAGTGTGTGTGGTGTGGTTTACATTTGAATTTTTAGTCCGTATTGTTTTTTCACCCAATAAACTTGAATTCATCAAAAATCTCTTGAATATCATTGACTTTGTGGCCATCCTACCTTTCTACTTAGAGGTGGGACTCAGTGGGCTGTCATCCAAAGCTGCTAAAGATGTACTTGGCTTCCTCAGGGTGGTAAGGTTTGTGAGGATCCTGAGAATTTTCAAGCTCACCCGCCATTTTGTAGGTCTGAGGGTGCTTGGACATACTCTTCGAGCTAGTACTAATGAATTTTTGCTGCTGATAATTTTCCTGGCTCTAGGAGTTTTGATATTTGCTACCATGATCTACTATGCCGAGAGAGTGGGAGCTCAACCTAACGACCCTTCAGCTAGTGAACACACACAGTTCAAAAACATTCCCATTGGGTTCTGGTGGGCTGTAGTGACCATGACTACCCTGGGTTATGGGGATATGTACCCCCAAACATGGTCAGGCATGCTGGTGGGAGCCCTGTGTGCTCTGGCTGGAGTGCTGACAATAGCCATGCCAGTGCCTGTCATTGTCAACAATTTTGGAATGTACTACTCCTTGGCAATGGCAAAGCAGAAACTTCCAAGGAAAAGAAAGAAGCACATCCCTCCTGCTCCTCAGGCAAGCTCACCTACTTTTTGCAAGACAGAATTAAATATGGCCTGCAATAGTACACAGAGTGACACGTGTCTGGGCAAAGACAATCGACTTCTGGAACATAACAGATCAGGTAAGGCAGGACTTCAAATGCATGTTATTAAATGCTTTATAGACCAGTATGTTCCTTAGACAGAAGGCAGTCATTCTCATTTTCTGCACATGTTCATGAGTTTTCAGCCCTAACCCCTTCACAAAATGTGTGTTTGCATCAGGCTTACAGATAGCTAGACGGTAGCATTTTCTAAATGAACCCCAAGTAGAATACTGCATAGCTGGTCTATAGAGTTTTCCTGCTTTAGTGGGAATGCCCTTTGCTGATGGTGCCAATATTTTCTTTTGCCTGTTTGTTGCTTTTGTGCCAATGTTTCTTTGTTTCCCTGCACGATGTGATGGTATGATATTGACCATTTTTCATCTTTCATCTTCAAAATGTTGATCTCCATATCGTTTGGCTTGGTGTGTTTGTCTCAGTTTTACCTCTGCCACATGGTGCCATGCATCTCAACCTAATTCACAAGAAGCAGTTATTTAAGAAGAATGGATGCTTACATTTCAAAGGCCTAAACTCCAAACAGGTGATATGGAAGATAACCTTTTTGATAACAAAGCTCTTCCCTAGTAATATCCTGGAGGATTGATAAAATTTTCATTGTTCTTAAATTAAGTAGGGTATCTCATTATAACCCCTTTGATGAGGGTCGATGACATGTAATATAATTAACCCTCCATTTTTCAAGGAATAGATGATCTTCTTTGGCCACTCAATGGCAAAGTTGAATTTCTCAGTGGAATTCCTTTTTAGACACAATGTATTGGGTTCTGCTCTCTCTCAGAACTGAATTTTGAATGATTTACTGCTTGAGATTAGCTGAATCTCTACTCTTCCCCATTGCTGTAGACAATGTAGAGTTGATTGACTAGAAATTGACATTCAGCTGCCAAAGTCATAGTAGTGTCACCTCTTGTCTACTGTCTGGTACAGGTAAAATATTTTGCAGATTAAACAATTTAATTAACTTTTACCCTACTATGAAAATTTAGGGTTTATCGATTCCCCATAACTTAGATATATTTTATTTTTTCTTATAGAAAAATGACATGATGATTTTATGTGAATAGTTTTGCATAATTTAGAAGTAACATCAACTAAGAAAGCAAACAAACTAACACAAAGGGAGGCATCATTTTCATAAGTCCCTCTTTAGCTTCTAGAGGTAAATGGAAAAAACAATGTGACTGGAGGTGAAGTTTGTAAGTGTTTATAAGTTTCATTCACAGTCCTTATGCTTATTTAGTAGATGGCTATGCAAATTCTGCTAACATATATCTAAAAACTGTTAAGAATGTATTTATGAAAGGTAGAGTTTAGTTGGTGTTGCTGCTGTCATCAAACTATTCTCAAGTATCTATGCAGAGCCCTTAAGAAGGGCATGGGAAAAGAGCCCTTAAGAAGGGCACTATCATCCCAGGTAAACAATGAAATAACAAACTAGTATCTAGGCTAATAGGATGTGAAAGTCTTTGGCAAGGATACAGAAGTAAACAGATACTCATTTCAAGGACATTTGGAGAAGTTGGCCTTGTTCCACTGCATGCTCAAAAATATTTTGCCGCTTCCAAATAGAGTACCTGGACACGGAGTTTGTGTGCTTTGGAATAATTTTTATTAAGAGTTTGGGACACAATACCTTCAGAAATTAATAAAAGCATGTCTTTTAAATAACCACAAAGGCAAAATGTACTTAAGAGATTTTCTTAAATAGGTTCCATTTTAAAATATTCCTATTCAGAGTAAATAGATAACATGTCAAAAATTGTAAGACAATAATCTATGTGCTTTTTCATTATCACACTTACTTTGAGTTCATATTAGTTGTGTTAAAGGCAATTTCTTATTAGATAAAATCCAAAATGGAATTAAAATCTCCCAAATAACATTTCTACTCTTTTCAATACATTTCCATTTTGCTCCATGTAATTTTTCGTGAAGAGTGATAAAAATTCTTTTTCTTATTGTGATGTGATTCTTGTGTTTTGTATATCGAGTGACTGGACTACCAGCATTCTGTGTAAACTCTTTGTACTGTCTCATTTCCTCATTCATCACTGTCTGTCAATGGGCATGGTGCTGTGACCAGTGTTATCAGGTGACGACAGTACAGGAAGTGAGCCGCCACTATCACCCCCAGAAAGGCTCCCCATCAGACGCTCTAGTACCAGAGACAAAAACAGAAGAGGGGAAACATGTTTCCTACTGACGACAGGTGATTACACGTGTGCTTCTGATGGAGGGATCAGGAAAGGTAGGCATGCATTTAATCAGATCATAACAGGTGACTTAGCAATAAACTGTTGTAAATACATGGAGTAATGTAAAATGCTCATTCATCATTTTCTAGGAAAGACTGCGTGCGGTGCTCTTTTCCTCTCTCCATTACATCTTCTCTCCTTAGACACTTGTTAAAATACATAATAACCTATGTGATTGTCATATCCGAAAGGCATCTCATCCCTTTTTCTCTCTCCTTTGGTTTGCCATTTTTCTATGGGCAGAATTGGAATGGAATATGTAAATATTAAATCACTTATCCAATTACTTTAATATAATGTACTCAGCAGTCATTAAAAGTTATCTTTTTCACTACAGCAAATAAAACTCACTAATTGGCTCTGCACATATTTGATGAGTAATTTATGACTATAAAACAATTGTAAGTTTTTTTTTTTTTCTCAAAGTAAAGCATAAAACATTCTCTAATGTCTCTTATCCAGTACATGGGTAGTTTTGCCAGTGGTTTATCTGAGGGTCTCAAGGTTGCAAAGGCCCATGATCCTTAGTCATATGGAACAGTATATGTAATCACTTCAAAGCCTACTTGTGTAATCACAAAATGCACTTACAGAATTTTCTTCATGACGAATAATAAAAAAATCTGTTTATTACTATTTTTCAACAGACATGAACTGTGCCTGACACCTAGAAGATAATAAATCTTGGTTGAATGAATAAAAATTATGGGTCGAGCATCTTTGTTAAAAGAGTATAATAGAATATTGAAGCTCCCACTTATCATGTGGGTCCTTTTTCCTTGATTGTACCACTGTCTAAACTATTCCCAAAAAAGTTTTTTATTCCCTTTTGGTAAACTTTACAACCGTAGGACAATTGGGATCTTTTCCTCCCCTTTAAGAATAGTCTTGTGATGATTATAACCCACTTTTGTCAAAAGGGGTATGCTTTATTATTAGCTTCTACTTTGACAATTCCAGTTGCTTTATTGCCACAGTAATTTTTCCTCTGTTGACAGAATAGGGAAAGAACTCTAATAATGTCTTATGGTAATTGATTGAATTTGAATAAAAATCCACTTTAAAACTTTCATATTAGCACTACTGCATTTAAATAATACTGTGCTTAGTTGCTATTCATCGGAGTTTCTCCCTATTGAATTATTTACCATTTAAGGCTCAAATATTTATTTTGTGATTCTCTTTTTCTTTGAAATATTTTATTGCCCATGTTGTACTTCTCTTAATTTCTTTTGATCACTTTAGATTTTTCTTCTTTGCTTCTATGCCTTTGAGACTTAAAAGAGAAGACAAAGGACTCTTGTTCCTTCCATGAATAATATTTTAAATACTTCTCCATTCCAATTACTTCCATTGTTTGCATCTATTTCTTGCACCAAAATGTATTTCAATCCTCTCAATAGATTTATTTGGTTGTTTACTGTTCTACATTAAATATGTGCTAGAAAAATCTTTAAACATATTTTGAAGACAGTGAATACACTATCATAGTATTCGAGCAAAATATATGTACATATGTTAAGTAATCATATCAAACTAATATTTTATATAGAACATGCTGTTCTAAGTGCATTGAATATCTTAAATCACTGTACACAATGTATATACATGTTAAATTTACTTACATTTTAGAGCAGCATTCAATGAGATTATCACATGCAATATTTATACTAAGATTATGTGTTTAAAGAACTCTCTAGAATGTTTTTCTTCTATGTTAGACAATATTTTGAGTTTTAAACTAACAAAGAAAATCATGAACAAGAAAAGGCTTTGCAAGTTATAAGGCACTATCCAAATACAAAATTTTACTATAAATTGCAAAGTTTTGCAAGCAAAGCAATTAATAAGATATTTAGTTTGCATGTAAAATGTATACATGCAATCTTATTTCACAAATACAAATTATTTTTTGTTAGTGAGAACATCTTTGAAAATTTATTCATGAGCTTTTTACTGTTTGTCATTTCTTATCATAATCAACTCTTTTTCATTCTTGCTTAAGTAGTTTATAGCTATATGTTTTTTCCTGCTAAGTATGGTAGTACTTCTGGCTAACTTCACTTAATCTTTTCAGTTGGTCATCTTATCATATCTATCACAAATGTATTCATTTCTTTTCCTGTTTCTCTTTATGTAGGTTATAGATTTCTGCTGTTACTTCTATTCATTTATTTTCTATATAATCCTTTCATTTATCCCTCAAGTTGGTATCTCTGCTGATTTGATTTTAATATTTAAAAATTCTTCTCTCTATAAGTGAAAATAAATTACTGGATTCCCACTGAATTATTTTTCTAGCTAAAAATATGAATGTAATTGGGCATATATTAAGAAATCTTTAAGGATTCTCTAAAAGAGTAAACTCTCAATACTTAGAATGCATGTTTTTTCCTTTAGGAAAGCATATCACATAAACTAAAACATGCTCGTGAATAGCACATGAGTAGGTAGTTTCAGTATTGCCACAGATAAGCACATGCACTTAAGAATTATTTGGAATGAATGCTGTGTATCTAGATGTTAGTTCAAAATCAGTTCAACAGTGTTTATTATCATGAATTATATTTTCAGCCATTCCACTAAAACCTTGATTAAGCAAAATTTTATCAAATTTTTAAATCATAAATGAACGTGTAGAAAAAAAAATATTTATAGGAATAATATATAATTTTACTAATAAATACTTGTTACTAAATTAGAAAGGAAGACTTTTCAAATAGACATTGAAATTGTAGTCATTAAAAATATAGGACCTATAAACAGAATAGAATATTTATAGTAAAACTATAATTCAGAAAGATAACATTTAGAATGGCAACCAAGTTTTACATATTACTGGCATGAACACTATAAAACTGCCAAAGAGAATTTTACCTTTCTGGGGATCCTGTAGGAGCAAGGAGATTGTAGAGAACAGAGTTGTAAATCTGTATGATGATGTTTAATTATTAACAGCCCATTTAGTTCATGCATATTCACCACTTTGCCTTTAATCAAAGTCAATCAATGTTTATCGTCTAATTTACAATTTTAGGTTATACAGTCAACTTCAGTGGCACAGGATAATTTTTTTCTACAATTCCCAAAGTTATATTTTCAGTCACTTTTCAGAAGACCAGTAATAACTAACCCTCCGTGCATGTGAAAATTTATATTTAGGGACTAACAAAACATTGGCCCATAATTATTTGATTAGCAGAGACTATGTGCTAGAGAACATTTGTCATAGTTAATGGATGGTATAAATTTCTATCTGCAAAATCTCAAAGAAAGCAACTAGTCTGCTGAAAGTTAATGTGTGTGCATGTTGTGAGGGGAGGGGAATGTTCATCATTTTCTTTTCTTATCCAATCCAGCTTCACCCCATAAGACAGCTTTACCCCATAAGAGGGGTATTGCTGTGATCCGCACCCATTGTCTATCTTGGCCTCTCATACATAAAATAATCAGATACATCACTTTTTCTCTTCCAATGAAAAGAGGAAAGTTATCCATGACTTCTCTGGAATTTCCATGAAAAGATTCAATTAAAGAGGAATAGCTGAAAGGTACATAAAGAAAAACAATGGACCCATTTTTTTTTTTTCTCACACACTCATCAAGTACACCAAGGTCTGATTAGAACCCAAAGAGTAAGTCATATATTGTAAGGGAGACAAGTAGTCCACTAGAATCGTATCTACTTGCTCAATTTTGGTTGCCAAAAAAGAATTTCATTTTCCTGTTCTGTAACAGTTTTTCCAGAAAGCTGTCAGAACATTCATCTCAAATCTTTGTAGTATGACTACTTTTTTAGTCAATAGTTGCCCTGCTTTAAGACATTTCACTTCAAAATTTATACTAGGTGCTTTCCACCTCGTTTAACTGTCTCTAAAATTTTGTAATAAAAAATACTACAATATACAAATATTTCCAAAGGTGACTTTGATAGGGTTGCTTAAGTAGCTAAGGAATAAGGCTAAAGTTTATGAGAGCATCTTTTATCCTGTAACTTCATGGCTATCATTAACAAAAGATCAAGGTGTGATATAATAGAAAGAAAAGATGAATTAACACCAAATTATTCTCAATTTCTGGGTGGGAAGGCTGGGGGTGGAAATCAGCTGAAAACATCATGTAATCAAATTCAAACTTATTTCACTGAAATTATGACTCAATTTATATTTCATTCATTTTCTTTTTTTTTTCCTTTACTTTTCTTACCCAAGGAATTAGAAATGGGCATTCCATCCTACATCACCTGGATAATGGCACCAAATGCCATTATTTAAGAATCATCTTTTAACCCTATAAAGCTGGAAGATTAAATATGCTGGAAAAAGAGTTGTCCATTTAAACTTAAGTATGCTTTATTAGCTTAGGAAATAAAAAATGAAAAGAGAAAAAGTAGCCTACTTATTTCTCTTTTTTTTTCAAGAACACATTCCGAAATTTAAAAATATTAGTCAAGCTTATATCTTACTTAAGTTGCTTTGCCTAATTCTTAAATGAGTTCTAGTATTCCACATGACAAAATTACATTAGTACTAACTATAATCTGGGAAAAAATAGATTTTGAAGTATTGTAACCATAATTTGTGATGGCTGGTTTAATCTTTTCAAAATGGCAACTACAGTGAACTTCATTTTTTTAGAGTTATAAATTGTCTCAATATTAAATTCTTTGTAAGCAAATTCTTCTTTGAACTTGAAAGTAGCACTTTTGATTACCCTGCATGGTATTATTTGTCTTTCTATATTCTGGTTGAATTCAACTGATGTCTGTGCATTTTTTCATAAAAGGATATGAAAAATCCCGAAGCTTAAACAACATAGCGGGCTTGGCAGGCAATGCTCTGAGGCTCTCTCCAGTAACATCACCCTACAACTCTCCTTGTCCTCTGAGGCGCTCTCGATCTCCCATCCCATCTATCTTGTAAACCAAACAACCAAACTGCATCAGTCGGCTAAATTGTATTAATTCAAGTACTGTTTACCCCATAATGGAAATAATTAAATGTAGAGTTACTCCAGGCTCCATTAATACAGTATAAATCTTGCATGATACTACAATTTGAAGTCAGAAATGCCACTTGGGTAGCTAATGAATTTTATCCAGGCTTTAAAGATTGTCTAAAGTAGTGCTAAGATTTCTCCTATTAATTGCCCTGATCTCCTTTTGCAATAAAATGACAGATAGTGTCAGATATTGACCAGTGCACTAATATATAAACATATCTTCAGGGAGATATATTTAAAACAGTGTGCTTCCAAATGCCAACCACTTCATTGGAACTTTATTTCTTGTGACTGTAAACCATTCTGAAGATGTCTGGGATCCTATCTTGATTGCACACAACATGACTTGTGTCAGCTCATTTGCATGGACCATCTTGTCTCTATCACCTGAAAGCAATGTTGCAGAGTTTGGGGACTGTGGATAGCTCAGGATATGTGTACTTGCATCGAACCATCCTGCTGATATGAAAGCATTGGTCGACTGTTCTGCATGTTGAATTGTGGGGCAGGGAGGGCACGTTTCTCCTTGACATTTTTTTTTCTTATTATTTGAAAGAAATATATGTTTCAAATAGTTTAATTTCTTGATTGATTTACTTTTCTTCAAAAATGCTGTATTGGAGTTCTGAATGTCTCTGGTTGTTTGCACACAGATAACTGCAAAGAGGTTGTCATTACTGGTTACACGCAAGCCGAGGCCAGATCTCTTACTTAATGACTTGGGGAAGGCACAAAACATGAGAGAAAGAAAGGTAACTGCCAGCCAGGCTTGCATTGTTTAGCCAGAAATTGCTGCTTGGTTCTAGACTCTTTTTTTTTTTTTTTAAACCCCAGGATTTGTCATCATTTTCAGAGGCAGAGTGCCAAATATCACCCAAAGCTCTTGTGTCTTTTTTTACCCCCTTATTTTATTTTTATTTGTTAATATTTTGTGCAAACTTCAAAAGTCACTGGTGTTCACAGAAGGCTTTTTTGACTAGCCTTAAATTTCTGAATCAAAAGATTAATCAGATTTTCAGGCAGTATTTAATCAGGTGTTTTGTCCTGTATGTTGTTCCCGTCTGTCTGTCTTAGCTCCCTGTCTTTACTGTATATGCCATCTGTCTCCATGAAGCACAGAAATGCCTCTGTAAGATGTTCATGATTTTAATGTTGACTCCCTCCAACCCCAACCCCATATCTTTTTTTGCTATTTGGAGCAGCCTCTCTGCTTTGTGTATAAGTTAATGATACCCTGTAGACTACCTAAGTTAATCGGCACTGTGAATCTTTTTGATAAGCAGGGTTTAAGCAGCAATTTCACCATTGCACTTGGTTGCCTGCTGCAGTGTCAGTTTCTACTACCTAGCAACCAGCATTCATTACTACACTCCAACAAAATCCTTAGGGAGTCATATTCAGTCTGAGTGGAAGGAAGTCTATTTATTCATTTCTATGAATTCAACAGCAATAGTGTGTCTCGTGTATTGAGCATGTGAGGGAAGAAAAAATGCCGTAAAATAAATAGAGGGATAAATAACATTACTAAGGCATTTGGGATCCTTGAGACTACTGATTAATTCCTATTTCTCGTGTTTATTTTTTGTTAGGAAGACAATTGTCACTTTTATTATTGGCCACGAAACATGTATTACTCTATATCCCCAAGTCCTAGAGCATGACCTGCATGTTGGAGATCTTGTACAACAATGTATTTATCCAGACGTACATATATGATACTTAGAGACACAGTGATTCTTTTGATAACACCACACATAGAACATTATAATTACACACAAATTTATGGTTAAAAGAATTAATATGCTGTCTGGTGCTGCTGTTATTGACTACAGTGTTGTACAGAATTTATCATGGATTTTTGACTGCTGAGAAAGGGACAGTGGAATTTAGCCATACCAAGGACTATACTGGAAACAGACTTCTGCTGCTGAATGTGCCCTGATGTGACCAGGTTGCACTTGGAGGAGATCCCTGCGTCTTCATGAGGCACTTAAAGCTTATAAAAGAACTGTGGCTGGAACTCATCTGGTGCTCCCCATGCGAGTGCTCTGCTTGTAGACTGGCCAGTGTCCATGAAACAACTGTAAATATTAACATGTGTGCATGGGTCAACAGTCTTGGCCATTTCTCATCAATAGAAGCCAAATTCATGATCAACATCTCTGAAGTTTCATGTAAGGCCTACACTTCTTTGAATTACTCTTCATGGGCCCACATTAGATTGTGCTGTGAATTACTTAAGGCAGTGATACTGATGTAGTATAGTTCTGTCTTAATTGCCCTTATTTCTACTTTGTTGGTTGAATCTATGAACTTGATTGTATTATTTTCTTATAAATTACTGATGTAATCAGCTTGTCAATTATGTTGTGAAATTGTTAGTATTCATTTATCAAAAATGACCTATGTTTATTCACATATTTGTTTAGTTCTGGGAAATTGTTATAGCTTAAATGAAACTCACCAACATTATTCATAGTTTAAGTCTTTTATCATTATTACCTCAATTATAAATATTATAAAAATATAATTCTGGCAATGAGAGTATTTTTTTATTCAATGATCAAGGAGCAATGACAGTATATAGTAGAATATCAATTAAATTATATCCTAAAATGTATATTTTGCATAAAAGAGATATTCTTTAATCAATTACTTTTGTGAGTTTTGTGGCAAATGAAGCTTGTACTTGTCTTTAAAATTGTTGTAGACAAAACTGTATAAGATTTTTACATCTTGCTTAATCAATATTTCCAGAGTCTATTAGTTCCCCTGGGATTCTGAATATAACATATAGCCTATTATAAACCCCTGTATCGTGGACCTTTTGTGAACATTTCAAGGCGCATGCACAACCTTGGTGATAACCAGTGGAAATGTAACTAACTGAAATGAAGAATAAAAGACAAATGAGCTGGGGATAAACTTGAATCTTATCTGATTAAATTACTTAAATTATTTTCTTGACTCTTTTCTTTGTGGTGCAGTTTTCAAAGGACTTTACTATTTTTCTGTTTTATGGTATCACACCAGGCCCTTGTATGCAATGAAGAATTTGGGATAAAAATATTTAAAAACATACACTAACTATCATTCAAGTGTTAGGCAAATAGCCAATGTATTCTTCTTCTTTCGTCTGTCTAGATTTCTCTCATAATTCTGAGATTTTAAAATTATTAAGTATTATGGTATCTGACATTTATAAAGTATTTATGATTAGTGCTGAAATTTTCTTTTTTTCCTATAGAGATGGGGGTCTTGCTATGTTGCCTAGGCTGTTCTCGAACTCCTGGCCTCAAGTAATTCTCCTGCCTCAGCCTCCCAAAGTGCTGAGTTTTTATTTATTTTCCAAGTTAATCATCACAGCAATTCTAGAGGCAGGTAATTTTGTTTTCATTTTACTGGTGATAAAGTTAAGGATGAGAGAGGTAGAACTGTTCATTTACATTTTTGCCACAGATAATGTTCCCTGTCATACTTTTTTGTGGATTAAATATTTACTGGGCCTCAAGTTGTAAATGCCCTATCAAAGATGGCTTCTGTCTCACCTTTAGGTAACAGGACTGTCTTTCAGAAGCACACCGTACATAGTTGGCCTTTCATTTATGTCGTGGTAATACATATAAGTTTACCCTATAAAATTCTATGCCACCATCCAGGGGTATGAGAGGGGTGAGATAAAAGAAAGAAAATGCTAGAGAATTCAACACTTTTGACTAAAGCAAAGCAAAATATTTTCTATATCTTTTCTGTCCTAAAAATGTTATATGTTGATTATTAAGAGACAATTAAGTAACAGCTCAGAAAAGGGAATCTGTCCAAATATAATTACTGTTAAAAAATTTTTAATGATGTTGTCAGGATGTTGGATTTACTGTAAGAAGGAAAAATGTGTAGGAAGACGAAATAATGCATTGTAGTAGATAATAATTGCCATCAAATTTTGATTAAAAAATCAGGATTAAAAAGTCATGAATGAAAAGTTAAGACATTCATTTTATCTTTGAAATAAATCACAAGACATACTAATAGAATAGAAAAAGTGAACTTAGACAATGAATATTGTCAGGCTACAATGAATATTAACAGGCTACATTACAAAGCAGAGACTTCAGAGGATTTATGACGTGCTTGAAGACATTTAGAGCTAAATGAATCTATTAAATTATTGAAATCCATAGAAGTTTCAGATGATTAAAATATGTAGTTAATTTTTTCTTACTGAAAAAAACTTTCTTCCATCCAATTTCCACTGCCAAAATTTAATTAATTGTTTAAATGCCCAAACATTATTAAACTATAGGTATATGCTAATGTTCTGTAATATGAGCTCAGTGTCATTAATATTGATTTTAAATTTTCTAATTCCCTGTTCTTCTAGAAACTTTGCTTAGAGGATAGGATATGTTTCACTATTCTCTGAAAATTAATTTGATAGAATTAATATTACGAGATTGATTTTGTTATCACACTATCATGTCAAAGTGACCAACGACTTGAATACTAAGATTGTCAAAGGATGTGGCCACCTCCATTGTGAATCCCAGATAACCTAACATTCATTTGTTTAAAAAAATATTTTATTTTTTAAAGAAGTTTTAGCCTCGCGGGAAAATTCAGCAGAAGATTTTCAGGTAGCCCTGCCCCCGTACATGCACAACTTCCCCCACTATGGACATTTGACACTACAGGGGTGCATCTGTTACAGTCGAAGAGCCTATAACTACACTGACTCATCATTGCTACCCAAAGTCCATAGTTTACGTTAGAGTTCACTATAGGTACGCTACATTCTGTGGGTATTGAGAAATGTATAATGACATGCATCCACCATTGTAGTATCATATAGAATAGTTTACCCTAAAAATCATCTGTGTTAATCCAATTCATCCTTTCTTCCCCTTAATTTTAGAGGGGGATCTTTTTACTCTCTCCATAGTTTTGCCTTTTCCAGAATGTCATATAGTTGGAATCATACAGTATGTAGGGTTTTTTTTTTTTTTTTTCCAGATTGGTTTATTTTACTTAGTAATATACATTTAGGGTTTTTCCATGTCTTTTCATGACTTGATAGCTCATTTATTTTTAGTAGTGTATAATAATTGCATTCTGTGGACGTACCACAGCTTATCCATTCACCTACTGGACATTGTATTCGTCAGGGTTTTTCAGGGAAAAATAACTCATAGAATGAAAATACACCCCCCACCCTCCCACCCCTCCACATCCCCACATCCCCACATCCCCACACACAATTATATAAAGAGATTTATTATAAGGGATCGGCTTATGTGATTATGGAGGCTGAGAAGTACCATAATCATAATTTGCAATCCACAAGCTAGGGACCCAGGACAACCAGTGGTATATTTTCAGTCTGAATTCGAAGGCCTGAGAATCAGGAGAACTGATGGTGTGAATTCCCATTCAAATCCAAAGACCTGAGAGGAAGTAGTGCTTATGTAAGTCTCAGTCCAAAGAGAGAAGAAGACTGGCATGGCAGGTCAAACAGCCAGGCAGAGAGAGTGAAATCTTTCCTCCTCTACTTTTTTGTTCTATTCAGGCACTCAGATTGGATCATGCCCACCCACATTGGGAAAGGCAATCTGCTTTATTCAGTCCATTGATTCAAATTCTAATTTCTTCCAGAAACACCTTCAGAGACACACTCAGAAATAATGTTAAACCAGATGTCTGTCCTAGTCAACTTGATGCATAAAATTAACCATCACAAGTCCATTCCTTGTCAACTTGGCACTCCAAAAGCAACTCCCTAAACCATAATCTCCAAATAAAGACAAGAATGAGTTCATAATTCTGCCTAATGTAATACAACTATCGTGTTTTTGTCCAAAAGTGTACTAAACCCTTCCCCAGAAGAGATGATAAATTCCTTGGGTGATGATTACTCTTTAATATCCTATAACTTAAATATTGTGATATAAAATTAATAGTACTTAAATACTACAACATAAAGTCAAAACATATCATGTTGAATGACAAAGAAATGAGAGAAAAGAAAACAAAGATTTTTATATACATACATACAATGTATACATAACAAAATAAGGAGAAAATAACTCATGAAAATTACACTTCTGAAACTGACCACATAGCTACAGCTGGTATTTATGACTACTTTCTTCCACCACCCATTCTGTATTCCTTTTACCTTCAGCAAGCACCTCAGCTGGTTGTGGTTCTTTACTTGTTGGGGTGACCCAAACTTTCTGAACTGGGTTGCTGTAGTTTTCCATTGACCTTAATCACTGGATACAGTAACATTAAAGTCACTGTAAGAGATTTTCTGTATTCCAGCCACGTTCTTTCTTGCCTGCATTGCAGAGTAGAAGTCCATTTCTGCATTGGTAGCCAGAGTCAATCACCCCAGCCAGCACAGTAACTATCTTCTTTGCCTTTTGATTAACAGGCATGAAGAGTCCAGTGACTGGGCATAAGTCTTACCTTGCATTTCAGTGGAATCATTGTTTTGTCCCCTGGTGAAAATATTTCTCCATTTAGAGGAGAATCTCCCTCCTAGGCCAGGAGGGCATTCGGTCATGGAAACAGGAAGCAAAAATGTTGTTATTGGGTCACTAGGAGTAAGAGTGAGTGGTGCCACTCTCATTTCCACCCTTTGATTTCTAGAACTATGAATCCTGGCTGTGGAAGAAATAGCACCATATATTGGATGCTAATTCAGAAAATACATAGTCTTCTGGAGAACCTCATTCCAGCCTTACAAGTATTACTACCTAGCTAATGCTATAACTGAGTATCCAAAGGCCATTCACCATTATCTCAGAAACCACCACTTCAGGCTGGTGGGGAACATGGTAAGACCAGTGAATTCCATGAGCATAGGCCCACTGTCCTGCTTCTTTTGTTGTTAAATGAGTTTCTTGATCAGAAGCAATACTGTGTAGAAAATATGTAGTGGATAAGGCATTCTGTAATTCCAGGGATGGTAATTTAGGTAGAAGCATTGAGCGCAAGGAAGAAAAATCTATATCCAGAGTAAATCTGTATTCCAGTAAGAACTAAATGTTGCGCCTCCCATGATGGAAGCAGTCCAGCATAATTAACCTATCAGCAGAGAGTGGGTTAATCATGGCGGGAAATGGTGCCTTATTGGAGACCAGTGCTGATCTCTGCTGCTGGCAGATTAGACATTCAGCAATGGCCATATCCAGACTGACCTTGGTGAGTTGAAGTTCATGTTGTCGAGACCATATACGACCTACATCCTCACCACCATAGCCACTTTGTTCATGAGCCCATTGAGTGATGACAGGAGTGGCTGGGGAAATAGTCTGACTGGTATCCACAAAATAGGTCATCCTATCCATTTAATTATGAAAATCTTCCTCTGTTGAGGTCACTCTTTGGTGAGCAATCACATGCAACACATTTATCTTCATTTTTTGCTCATTCAGAAAGGTCCAACCACATATGCCTCCACAAATGTCCTTGTCACCAATTTTCCTATCATGTTTCTTCTAATTCCCTGACCATCCAGTCACACCATTAGCCACAGATCATGTATTAGGTTTATAATCACACATTTGGCCATTTCTCTTTCTAATCAAGGAAAACAACCAGATTTACTGCTGAAAGTTCTGCTCACTTGGAAGATTTCCCTTATCACTGCTCTTCAGGGATGTCCCCGAAAGAGGATGTAATCTGGCAGCTGTCTACTTCTGGGTGATGTCAGCATATCATACAGAACCATCTGTAAACCAGGCCAGAGTTTTCTCTTCCCTTGTCACTATTAAGAAACTTCTAAGTAAGACATAGGTGTAGGCAGCTGGGAGAGCGAAGGCAGTGTAGTAGCAGTAGAAACCATGAGTATTTGGCTATTTCTTCACATAACTTATTTGTGCCTCAGGCTCGATTACTTATACAGCATTTCCATTTGATGATGAAGTGGATACCTACTGTGGATACCTACCCAGTTCATAATAGGCAGCTCAGATTGATGGTAACTTGGTGGTCCATGGTTATATGTTCAGTCACTACTAATGCCGAGTACCTGGCTAAGAGCTGTTTCTCAAAATGAGAGTAGTTATTTGCAGAAGATGGCAAACCTTTGTCCTACAATCTTGAGTCTATGCTGTGATTTACCTATGGTTTCCTGCCAAAGGCTGCAAACAGCATCCCAATCTACCTTTGAATTTGCCATTGAATCTGCTGAATCATACGGCCCAAGTGGCAGAGCAGATTGCCCAGCAGCCTAGACCTGTTTCAAAGCCTTTTCTTTCTGGGTCCTACTCAAAAGTTGCAGCTTTTCAGGTCACTAAGTAAATGGGCAGCACTAACACATCCAAATGAATTGTATAGTGCCTTCAAAACCCAAAGAGACCCATTAGGTATTTTGCCTTGTTTGGGATTGTAGGAGAGGCCAGAGGCAACAATTTATTCCTCACTTTAGAAGAGATATCTTGGCATGCCATATGCCACTGGACCTCTAGAATTTTCACTTAGGTAGAATGCTCCGAATATTTGTCAGATTTGTTTACTACCTTCTGACATGAAAATGTCTTTCCAGTAAGTCTGGAGTAGTCGTTACTTCTTGCTCACTAAGTCCAATCAGTCTAATGCTATTGATGTAACTGACACGTGACATTTTAGGGAAGAAAAAGGTGATCAAGATTTCTGCAAAGTAAATTATGACATAGGGCTGGAAAGTATGACATACTCCTGAGGTAGGATGGTGTGTGTGTGTTGCTGGCCTTGTCAGCTAAAAGGAAACAGCTTCTGGTAGGCCTTATTGACAGGGATGAAAGAAAAGGCATTTGCCACATTAATAGTGCCATACCAAGCATCAGGTGATGTGTTAATTTGCTCAAGCAATTAAACTATATCTGATATACCAACTGCAATTGGAACCACTACCTAGTTAAGCTTACAATAATTCACTGCCTGTCTCCAAGATCTATCTTTCTTCTGCATAGGTCAAATAGGAGAGATAAATGGAGATGTGGGTGGGGATCAGCACCCCTGCATCTTTCTAGTCCCTGATAGTGGGACTAATCTTTGAAATTCCTACAGGAATGCAATGTTGCTTTCACTTTACTGGCATTTCTAATGGCTTCCACTTACTTTTCCCACCCTAATAACCCCCACTCCACATGTCAGGGAATCGTATACTGAGTATGCCTATTCCAGTTGTGCATTCTGAGTCTGGATAAATAACCAAAGGATGGAGTAAGGGACTTTTCCTGCACTTACTGTGAGATAGACTTGAGCTAAAACTTCATCACCTGATTTCAATAACCCATAATATGACTGTTAGACCACAGTGACATTTTATGCCTCCTGGAACTCATGTCAGTTGAGAGCTAGTGTCTAGTATTCTCCAAAAGGTCTGATTATTGCCTTTTCCCCTAGTGCACAGCTACCCTGATAAAAGGTCATAGGTCTCTTTGGGGAAATCTGGGAGAAAGATCACCAATATAAATTTTTGGCAGTGTACTGGGATCCTTCCTCAAGTGTACCTGGCCTCCCCTTTGTTCAAAAGACTTTGGATCTGGGCCAGGCATGGTGGTTCATGCCTGTAAGCCCAGCACTTTGGGAGGTGGAGGTAGGCGGATCACTTAAGGTCAGGAGTTTGAGACCAGCCTGACCAATATGGTGAAACCCGTCTCTACTGAAAATATAAAAAGTAACTAGGTATGGTGACACATGCCTGTAATCCCAGATACTCGGGAGGTTGAGGCAGAAGAATTGCTTGAACCCAGGAGGCAGAAGTTTCAGTGAGCCGAGATCGTGCCACTGCACTCCAGCCTGGGTGATGGAGTGAGAAAGACTTTGGGTCTGTAAACTGGATCAACTCTGGAAACTGGGTGATAAGCAGTGCCTCTGTCTTAATGTTTCAGGTTAGACTTTACTTCTTTCACCTAAAATTTTCTGCTTATATAAAGTAACAATTTAGTAGCAATAAATAAGAATATTTATTTCACTTCTAGGAACACCATGATAAACTAGCCAATGCAATAGGTGTGTAGGAGCCAGACTATTCTTATTGCTGCTTTGACTCTGCCATTCACTATGGCAACTACACCTACCTTTCCATTGATGACTGAGTGCCACCACTTTAACCCTTCCACCCTGGAATCAATTACTTCCATTGCATTTAGGACTCTTGATTCAGTGGCTGTAGTTCCCACCCCAAGGTCTTGCCTATAGAAAAGAGGGAACACAGAATACTTCAAGAATACCATGGCTCCCCTCACAAATTTTGTTCTCTTACTAGTAGAGAAAGATACATATCCTGGACCCTTCCAGTGTAAATGAGTAGATCTGCAATGACAAAATCTCATCTAACATTCGAATATTCCAAAGCCTTTAAATTCCTTCCTCTACATTAAACCAAGGCTGATCTGGCATTTCTAATTTGCTCACTGCAGAATATGAGGTCCATGTTTTAGCCAACCAACCAACAAAACCATTAAGAGTCCTTTTTAATTTCCCCAAGCATCAACACTAAATGAAAAATCTCTGCTTAGTGATCTTATATCATTAAATTTGGCCTGATCTAACTTTATGTTGCTTCCTATATTATCTCATATTCTTAATATCCATTTCTACATATATGTTCCCTGGATTTCTTCTTGTAGAAATTAGAAAACTCAAGTAGTTCTTTTGGAGTGTAGGACAATTCCTCATTGATCACACTTTGTACCTTACCTTTGGAGATCTGCTGAGATTTATGAGTAGTTACAGGTCTAGAAGAAAGAGGGCTGGTGGGAGGTCTTGAAGAAAGTCAGCAATGTCTTGCATGGCAACTGCCTCAGAGAAGGTCGTTATGGGTTCCTCAGGCAATGCAGGATTCATTTCCTCAGACAAGGAAAGGATGGAAAGGCTGATACTGTGGAGAGCTGGAAGGACATTTGTGCTAGGAATGGGAGGTCACTCTTTCTGCAGGTAGAGGACACATTTCTCACTGGCAAAGAAGACTCAGAATTTAGGGGCTTGATGTTCTCAGCTTCATCAGTGTTTTCCCACACATTACGCTCCCAATTTACAGGATCCCATTTTTTCCCAATCAGTATTGGAGTTCAGTTTCCATTGTAGTTCAGCCAGTTACAGGATGAGATTCTTCATTTGATTTTCAGAAATTTCAACCTTATAGCTACAGTAGATAAGGGTCTCCTTCAGTGGACACCTGGAAGCTTTCAAGTCATTTATGTGGTACTTGAGCTAGAAGTTTGAATCTCTGTGATCATCCTTTTGTTTCACTGCTTTTTCAGTCACATTAGTAGCAATCAGCCAACCTCATTGTATTTGTTAGTTTTCCAAAAATGCTTGAAAGTATTAAACACACAGTCACTCATCTCTTTGCTTCTTATGAGTAGTTGACTAAGAATGCTGTATGCAGATAGTTTGTATATCTCTCAGCAGTTAATGCCACGGAACATCCATGCTCTTTTTACTACTGAAAATAGTCTTCACATCTTCAAACCTAATCAGATTAGAAAGTCAGTTCCTAAAATCCCAGAACCAATATAGAAAACATATTCTTAAAATTCTGTCCCTCTAGAACCACCCTCAGTAATAGAGTCTACATTAGTTAAAGTTTTCCAGAGAAACAGAACCAATCGGAGATTGTATACATATATAGATTTATTACAAGAAAGTTGCTCACATGGTTATAAAGACTGAGAAATGTCATGTTTGTATGCCAGAGACCCAGAAAAGCCAGTAGACTCGTTCTAGTCTGACTTTCTGAGTCTAAAGTCTTGAGAGCCAAGAGTGGTGGTTATATAAGACCCAGTTAAAGGCCACAGAAGATCAATGTTCCAGCTCAAAAAGTCAAGAAGAGAGAGTGAATTCTTATTTCCTTCATCTTTTTTGTCCTTTTAGGCCCACAAAAATTTGGATGATACTCACATTGGAGAAGGCAACTTACTTCATTTAGTCTATTAATTCAAATGCTACTGTCTTCTGGAAACACCCTCAGAGACATACCTAGCAATATTATTTAACCAGATATCTGGGCATCCAGGCAAGTTGACAAGTTGACACATAAAATTAGCTGTCACAGACATCTTACTGTTGTAAACATCTGTGTTCAGATTTCTGTGTGAAAATAAAATTTCAACTTATTTGGGTAAATAACAAGGAGCACAATTTCTGGATCATATGGTAAGAGTTGGTTTAGTTAATGCTCATTTTTTTTATTTGATTCTCTTAAACAGTTAATGAAACTGCAGTTCTCTAATTTATCTTCTCAAGTGTGGGTCGTGTAAACCACACATGAGTTATTTATAAATTTGTCACTTCAGTTGAAGATATAAATATGTTGGTTTGTTATCCACAGAAGATTCTTTCTCTTTAAAACAAATAAGATTTTTCCCCACAAAATAGTAAAAGCTCTCATAAAAATCAAAAAAGGGAAAAAATTAACTATAATTCAGTAATTTTCCACTTCACAAACCAAATGTTTTCATTTTGTCAATTTGCCTTTTTCCCTTTTCTAGTCTCATTTTATTTTGTTAACGTGAGTATGTGTGTGTGTGTGTGTGTGTGTGTGTGTGTGTATGTGTATTTAACATCATGTAATCCATGCTTCAATTTGGAATCCATCTACCTTTGTAGTCTTACTTTATTCTTTGCTCACAGACTATGTTCTAACTATTTTCATCCTGATAGAAGCACACTTGAACAGTTGAATGATGAGTCTCTGCACTGAAAAACTCCATCTAATGTATTGGTCTCTAATCCAAGCTCTAGGTTAAGAAAAAAAAATGTTGCTGCTCTTTAAAAATACAGATCCTTGTATGCAACCTTAATTTTCGAAATTAAGAGGTTCTAGGGATGAGCCCTAGGCATGTATAATATTTTAAAGATAAGTTCTATCTATGTGTATTATTAACAAACAAGCAAAACAAAAAAGAAGAGACAAAAAAAAATTCCACATGTATTTTTCTTATTTAGCATGGCCTATAATGGAAGACAGATCCTTGAAATTACAATTAATAGAATAGTATTCTTTCTGAAATTTTTTTTTCAAACTGATGCATTTTCTTAGCAATTAAAATTTTAAAAGGATGCAAATTATCCCAGTAAATTGTTGTTCCCTACTTATTCATTTCCCTAAGTCACTCATAATTTCTATTTCTTTTTCCTCCTTTCCATTATATGTAAGAAAGCATTGACCGTTTTCCGTATGTCCACTTTATTTTATTTTTTGGCAGGATTTTTCCTGAAAATTATTCCAAGGATGAAATTATTGGGTCAAAAAATATTAAAAAATCATGACCAAACTTTAAAAACTAGTCATATCAATGTTACATTTCACCAACAGTAGATGAAATTAAAATAATCAGGACAGTTTCTTAACTCTATTATGATTTGAAAACACATTGTTTTGCTTAATTTTGTGCATGTGATAAAATATCACATCATTGACATGTATTTTGGCAGTGATGATTTATTAATGGTGTTTGATTAAGTTCAAAATATAGAAACTGAGTGGAACCATTACAGACTTCAAAAATATCATGCTCCTGCATACCATATAGGTTACCTAGTCACTTACTAGAGCCCAAATATTTTTCTTAGGACATTTATTTTACAACGACCAAATTTGATTATAAATTTAAGACAACAGCAGTTGTAAAATAATGTCAATGTGTTGCAAATTGACACAACTTATATTTTCATTTTTAAGTATTTTTTACAATAAAAATTAGGTAAGGAAATTTCATGTAACTCAAAATCAACTAACCTACTTTTTGGGGAAAAAATATTTTTGGATCTTTTTTAAATTTGGTAAGCACTTAAAATTTTTCCTGTAAGTCAGGAAGATCTATCATCACAATAAAATGATAAAAATACTTTGGCATTAGTGAAAATTTTACTTTTAGGAGTAGTGAAAAGTGATATGAAATAACTAAAAATACAAGTATATGAAAACAATTCTTAACATAATCTGAATATTGGGGTTCCTGAAACTTTTCTTTTTCTTTTTTTTTAATTATTATACTTTAAGTTCTAGGGTACATGTGCATAACGTGCAGGTTTGTTACATATGTATACTTGTGCCATGTTGGTGTGCTGCACCCATCAACTTATCAGCATCTATCAACTCGTCCTTTACATCAGGTATAACTCCCAATGCAATCCCTGAGACGATGGGGTTTTCTAAATATACAATAATGTCATCTGCAAACAAAGAAAATTTGACTTCCTCTTTTCCTATTTGAATACCTTTATTTCTTTCTCTTTCCTGATTGCCCTGGCCAGAACTTCCAATACTATGTTGAATAGGAGTGGTGAGAGAGGGTATCCTTGTCTTGAGCTGGTTTTCAAAGGGAATGCTTCCAGTTTTTGCCCATTCAGTATGATATTGGCTGTGGGTTTGTCATAAATAGCTCTTATTATTTTGAGATACGTTCCATCAATACCGAATTTATTGAGAGTTTTTAGCATGAAGGGATGTTGAATTTTGTCAAAGGCCTTTTCTGCATCTATTGAGATAATGATGTGATTTTTGTCTTTGGTTCTGTGTATATGCTGGATTACATTTATTGATTTGCATATGCTGAACCAGCCTTGCATCCCAGGGATGAAGCCCACTATATCATGGTGGATAAGCTTTTTGATGTGCTGCTGGATTCAGTTTGCCAGTAGTTTATTGAAGATTTTTGCATCGATGTTCATCAGGGATATTGGTCTAAAATTCTCTTTGTTTGTTGTGTCACTGCCAGGCTTTGGTATCAGGATGATGTTGGCCTCATAAAATGAGTTAGGGAGGATCCCCTCTTTTTCTATTGATTGGAATAGTTTCAGAAGAAATGGTACCAGCTCCTCCTTGTACCTCTGGTAGAATTCGGCTGTGAATCCATCTGGTCCTGGACTTTTTTTGGTTGGTAGGCTATTAATTATTGCGTCAATTTCAGAGCCTGCTATTGGTCTATTCGAGGATTCAACTTCTTCCTGGTTTAGTCTTGGGAGAGTGTAAGTGTCCAGGAAGTTATCCATTTCTTCTAGATTTTCTAGTTTATTTGTGTAGAGGTGTTTATAATATTCTCTGATGGTAGTTTGTATTTCTGTGGGGTCGGTGGTGATGTCCCCTTTATCATTTTTTATTGCATCTATTTGATTCTTCTCTCTTTTCTTCTTTATTAGTCTTGCAGCGGTCTATCAATTTTGTTGATCTTTTCAAAAAACCAACCCTTGGATTCATTGATTTTTGGGGGGGGGGTTTGTGTCTCTATCTCCTTCAGTTCTGCTCTGATCTTAGTTATTTCTTGCCTTCTGCTACTTTCGAATGTGTTTGCTCTTGCTTCTCTAGTTCTTTTAATTGTGATGTTAGAGGGTCAATTTTAGATCTTTCCAGCTTTCTCTTGTGGGCATTTAGTGCTATAAATTTCCCTCTACACACTGCTTTAAATGTGTCCCAGAGATTCTGGTATGTTGTATCTTTGTTCTCATTGGTTTCAAAGAACATTTTTATTTCTACTTTCATTTCATTATGTACCCAGTAGTCATTCAGGAGCAGGTTGTTCAGTTTCCATGTAGTTGAGTGGTTTTGAGTGAGTTTCTTAGTCCTGAGTTCTAGTTTGCTTGCACCGTGGTCTGAGAGACAGTTTGTTATAATTTCTGTTCTTGTACATTTGCTGAGGAGTGCTTTACTTCCAACTATGTGGTCAATTTTGGAGTAAGTGCGATGTGTTGCTGAGAAGAATGTATATTCTGTTGATTTGGGGTGGAGAGTTCTGTAGATATCTATTAGGTCTGCTTGCTGCAGAGATGAGTTCAATTCCTGGATATTCTTGTTAACTTTCTGTCTCATTGATCTGTCTAATGTTGACAGTGGGATGTTGAAGTCTCCTGTTATTATTGTATGGGAGTCTAAGTCTCTTTGTAAGTCTCTAAGGACTTGCTTGATGAATCTGGGTGCTCTTGTATTGGGTGCATATATATTTAGGATAGTTAGCTCTTCCTGTTGAATTGATCCCTTAACCATTATATAATGGCCTTCTTTGTCTCTTTTGACCTTTGATGGTTTAAAGTCTGTTTTATCAGAGACTAGGATTGCAACCCCTGCTTTTTTTTTGTTCTCCATTTGCTTGGTAGATCTTCCTCCCTCCCTTTATTTTGAGCCTATGTGTGTCTCTGCATGTGAGATGGGTCTCCTGAATACAGCAAACTGATGGGTCTTGACTCTTTATCCAGTTTGCCAGTCTGTGTCTTTTAATTGGAGCATTTAGTCCATTTACATTTAAGGTTAAGATTGTTATGTGTGAACTTGATCCTGTCATTATGATTTTAACTGGTTATTTTGCTCGTTAGTTGATGCAGTTTCTTCCTAGCCTCGATGGTCTTTACATTTTGGCATGTTTTTGCAATGGCTGGTACCGGTTGTTCCTTTCCATGTTTAGTGCTTCCTTCAGGGTCTCTTGTAAGGCAGGCCCAGTGGTGACAAAATCTCTAAGCATTTGCTTATCTGTAAAGGATTTTATTTCTCCTTCACTTATGAAACTTAGTTTTGCTGGATATGAAATTCTGGGTTTAAAATTATTTTCTTTAAGAATGTTGAATATTGGCCCCCACTCTCTTCTGGCTTGTAGAGTTTCTGCTGAGAGATCTGCTGTTACTCTGATTGGCTTCCCTTTGTAGGTAACCCGACCTTTCTCTCTGGCTGCCCTTAACAGTTTTTCCTTCATTTCAACTTTGGTGAATCTTACAATTATGTGTCTTGGAGTTGCTCTTCTTGAGGAGTATCTTTGTGGCCTTCTCTGTATTTCCTGAATTTGAATGTTGGCCTGTCTTACTAGGTTGGGGAAGTTCTCCTGGATGATATCCTGAAGAGTGTTTTCCCACTTGGTTCCATTTTCCCCCTCACTTTCAGGCACCCCAATCAGACATAGTTTGGTCTTTTCGCATAATCCCATACTTCTTGAAGGCTTTGTTCATTTTTTCCTCTTTTTTCTTTATACTTCTCTTCTCACTTCATTTCATTCATTTGATCTTCAGTCACTGATACTCTTTCTTCCAGTTGATTGAGTCGGTTACTGAAGCTTGTGTATTTGTCACACATTTCTCGTGTCATGGTTTTTATCTCTGTCAGTTCTTTTATGGCTTTCTCTGCATTGATTATTCTAGTTATCCATTCATTCATTCTTTTTTCAAGATTTTTAGTTTCTTTGCTCAGGGTACATAATTCCCCCTTTAGCTCTGAGAATTTTGATGGACTGAAGCCTTCTTCTCTCAACTCGTCAAAGTCATTCTCCATCCAGCTTTCATCCGTTGCTGGCGATGAGCTGCGTTCCTTTGGAGGGGGAGATGCGCTCTTATTTTTTGAATTTCCAGCTTTTCTGCACTGCTTTTTCCCCATCTTTGTGTTTTTATCTGCCTTTGGTCTTGGATGATGGTGATGTACTGATGGGGTTTTGGTGTGGGTGTCCTTCCTGTTTGTTAGTTTTCCTTCTAACAGTCAGGACCCTCAGCTGTAGGTCTGTTGGAGATTGCCTGAGGTCCACTCCAGATCCTGTTTGCCTGGGTATCAGCAGCAGAGGCTGCAGAAGACAGAATACTGCTGAACAAAAGTGTACCTGTCTGATTCTTGCTTTGGAAGCTTTGTCTCAGGGGTGTACTCTGCCGTGTGAGGTGTGGGGTGTCTGTCTGCCCCTAGTGGGGGATGTCTCCCAGTTAGGCTACTCAGGGTTCAGGGACCCACTTGAGCAGGCAGTCTGTCCATTCTCAGATCTCAACCTCCGTGTTGGGAGATCCACTCCTCTCTTCAAAGCTGTCCGACAGGGTTGTTTGCATCTGCAGAGGTTTCTGCTGCTTTTTTTTGGTTTAGTTGTGCCCTGTCCCCAGAGGTGGAGTCTACAGAAACAGGCAGGCCTCCTTGAGCTGCAGTGGGCTCCACCCAGTTCGAGCTTCCCAGAGGCTTTGTTTACCTACTGAAGCCTCAGCAATGGCAGGCGCCCCTCCCCCAGCCTCGCTGCTGCCTTGCCGGTAGATCACAGACTGCTGTGCTAGCAATGAGGGAGGCTCCGCGGGTGTGGGACCCTCCCAGCCAGGTGTGGGATATAATCTCCTGGTGTGCCCGTTTGCTAAGACCCTTGGTAAAGTGCAGTATTGAGGTGGAAGTTACTCGATTTTCCAGGTGTTGTGTGTCTCAGTTCCCCTGGCTAGGAAAAGGGATTCCCCTCCCCCTTGCACTTCTCAGGTGAGGCGTTGCCTCGCCCTGCTTCAGCTCTGGCTGGTTGGGCTGCAGCAGCTGACCACCACTGATTGTCCAGCACTCCTTAGTGAGATGAACCCGGTACCTCAGTTGAAAATGCAGAAATCTCCCGTCTTCTGTGTCACTGGCGCTGGGAACTGGAGACTGGAGCTGTTCCTATTGGGCCATCTTGCTCCGCCCCCCTGAAACTTTTCTTTAATCAAGTACCTCAGCATTTTAATTTGTTTCCTTTTGAGATATTTTAGGGATGATCTAAAATGTTACTTAAATCCAATTATTACCTAATGGCCAAGAGAAGCTATATTATTCTTAGTTTCTCGATCAAAAACGAAAGAAAAACAAGCCAATAACTTGTAACTTTATTGCAAAGAATTAAGTATGAAGTTAGTGCCTGAGGACTGAGTGTGTGTGTGTGTTCGTGTGTGTGTGTGTGTGTGTGTGTGTCTGTGACTGTGTGTGTATGAACTTTTTTCCTTCAGAGCTTTCATTTTACCATGGTTTCTCTGGCAATAAAAGCCACTAGTTTAAATGCTCTACATGATGTTCTTTCTGTTGTAATACTGTTCCTTATCACACTGGGTGCTGGCAGGATTCTGGGGAGATGGCTGGTAGAGATCTCCAGAATCTAAGATAATACACGCTTGCTTGTGTGCGTGTGCACACACACGTGTGCACACACACGTGTGCACACACAGCTGTATATACAGAGTCAAAGAGAGGGCACAAGATTAAGCAGCAGATATAGAACATTGCCTGAAGTAAGGTCTTTTAGTGTGAAATAAAAAAAAAATAAGCTGAAAGTAAAGAAACAATTCTATAATTCTGCTTAATGAACTATGTTAGAATAAAGTCAGTGTTAAGTATCAGAGACACTTTTCACTGGGAACTTTGAAGGTTTGCAATGCCTAACAGGGAGGCAGGAGAAGAAATCGTCAATTTTCACATTTCTTATGAAGAAATGAATTTAGATACATTTTTCTGTTACTATTTTTTATAGTTTTGACAAACAAACATTGTTTCTTTACATTTACATTGCTACTGAGGTTAAATGCTTTCAAAATCAACTAATGACTGTCAACATATAAAATATTTCTGGGTTTATATTTGTTTGTATTTTTTGTAAAATGTATTCACACAAGTTTTTTTTCTTTGTCTCATTTGTTACAAGAGCACAACATAATGATATAATTTTACAGAGAACATATTACCTGTTAATGTGAAACTCCTTAATGTTACAAATTAGATTCTGTTAAATAATTAATTTGGAAGCATTGGGCTGAAACAGTTTCAATGTGTTGAGTTCCTATGTAAACCAAAACCAAACTCAGGGTGAACAGTCAAAGCCATGGAAAACAGAATTTAAGCTTAACTAATCAGAAACAGCTAACTAACCTCTACCTCAGAACTCTTCTGTCCAACCAATCATTTTCTTTGCCTTGCTTCTATCTGTCTATCTGGGTGTCTGCCTTTATACCTTGTAAAAGCTCCCCTCTTGGATTTTTGGTGGAGCCCTGAATGACTTGCAGTTTGGGCTACCCAATTCATGAATTCCTGTTTGCTTAAATAAAATCTTTAAAATTTTAACGTCACTGGTTTTTTTTTTTCTTTTTTTTTTTTTTTTGGAAATCCCTAGGACAAATGTCATTATGAGATTTATTTTTTCAAAATAAAATGTTTTAAGCTTAGATCTCTCTACTTATTTTTGGACCCAATAATTCTATTCATAAGAACGATTATATTATGTATAATGATAAGGTTGGAGAAAAAAACTGTTTCCCTTTGGTAGTAACTTTCCCTGGCACCAAATACATGGCTAAGTATTAATATGCATTTTGTGGAAAAAGGGTGCACAGAATTAATATTAGGCTGATAAAAAAGTAATAGCGTTTTTTTGCCATTACTTTATGGCACTGAAAAACTCCATTACTTTATGGCAACGTGATTACTTTTTCACCAACCTAATACTTAGAAAGCATTCTCTGACATGTGGTCCACTAGAGAGCCACAGGCAGAAATTTCTACATCCTAACACCAACTATCAAAATAATTCTTCATCTAACATAACCAGGTTAAATATGAGACTGTTTCATTTTATCTAAAAAATTTGAACTACCATTGCTAGTAATGAGCAAGATGGCTTTAATGTTCTCCTCAGCTTGAATAAACTTTGGACTAGTTTCTTTTTTATTGTAGGCTCCTTGTTTTCCTTTTCTTAAATCACTTACTTTAGAAAACCTGCAAGTGTAAATTCTTTCCCTGTCGCTGTGAAATGTGAGTCTTTTCCTAACCTCTTGTCAGTTTTATAACTAAGAAACATCTTTCTCAGGGATCTGGGAGCTAAGCCTTTGGAATATAATTATCAAGAAAGATAGGGCTCCTGTCATCCAGTTTTGGTGGGAATGCAGAAGCCAACTTCAATAAACACCTATCATCAAACACAGATGGCCTTATCAAATTGATCAACGTCAAACTAACATTCTCCAGTACTTTTCTGCTAGCTCATCCCAGTACTTAAAAACTCTCCCATTTCTCTTTTAGTGAAGTTGAGTTCAATCTCTCTTTTTCACTGCAATAGTCTTGACTACCACCGCAAGACTCTTGAATAACATCTTCCTTGACCATTTAACTGATCTGATGCAATTTTCTTTGACAGTTCTTTGATAGACATTTTAAGTTTTGGTTAATCAAAACTTTAAGGATCTACAGGGACTGGTGAAGGTGGGGAGAAGTCTCAATTAATCTATAAGCTATTTTAATTTGGAAATCAACTTGTAAAAGTTTTTAATACTATGATAAATATTGGAAAGTCATTAAAAATCAGTTGCTTTCTGTTTTGAAACAGTTCAGTCCCCTCTTTTTCAGATGACTAAATTGACAGGAAGCTGTAAGTAAACTAAATTGCTGTCATTCATCGTTTTTCACTTTACTGCCAGGAAACTTGCTAAAAAGATGCCATCAGGACTGCTCTTTTTCTGGACATTGTCCCTTAGCAAGCGTTTGTCCCTTCAGCAAGCGTTTGTCACTGTATCTCCACTGCCTGGCACACTCCCAAGTCCAGGCTCTCGGAAGATTCTTAACATATATTTGTTGAATCGAACCATTACCTAGGCTGATTTTTCTGAAATTCACATCCCGCCATGTTCTTCCCTAGATGTTTATGTGTCAACCTCAGAACAAAACACAAACTTTTTAAAGCCTGCCATTCAAGACGTTGTATGATTTTGCCCCTTCTTACCTGTGTAGGGTCAACTATGAATGCTTTTATACAACTCTTCCTTTCAGTATCTACAGAGCCTAATGAAGTGATTGGAATATAATAGACACAGTTTTTATTGCTATCTCTGGACTCCTTGCTGCCCTGCCTCACTCACTGGACTGAACTTTCCCAGGCACTAACCAGTGTAGTTAATTCACTTCCATTTGCCACTGACTCTATGGTTAGTATATTTCAAACCTTTTGTATATTTCTTTAATCTTTTTCAACAGCAATGCCTGAGTTAGTTCCCAAGGCCAGAAATTCACATTCATCATCTCCCCTGGTGCCCCCTCCCTCTATATAGCAAGCACAAGTAATTGGGTCCTGTTATGCTTTGTAGATAAGCATACTTGACCTGTGGTAAAGAAAATGGGTTTTAGAGTCTAAGCGTATATGAGTTGGAATCTTGTTATCATCCTTTACTACCTACATGACTTCTGGCTATGTGTACTGGCTCATGCCTATAATCCCAGCACTTTGGGATGCTGAAGCAGGATTGCCTGAGTCCAGGATCAAGACTAGGGTGGGCAATATAGTGAGACCCCATCTCTACAAAAAATAAAAAACTTAATTCCCCAGGCATGAGGGTGCACACCTGTAGTTCCAGCTACTTGGGAGGTTGACGCAGGAGGATCAGTCGTGCCCAGGCAGTTTAGGTTGAGTTAAGCCATGATTGCCATTGTACTCCAGCATGGCAAAGCAAGACACTGTCAAAACAAACAAACAAACAAAAACAAACAAAAAAACTTGTAATACTTACGTTATAATTTTGTTATGAGTTCTGAATGGGATGATATGTGTAATATATTTAACAGAGTATTGTGTACAGAAATTCTGCTCTGTAACTATGAACTGCTATTATGATTACAATTATCACATTACAATTGATTGTTTTTACACATAATTTTTATGGTTTAGCAACTTGTAATTTTTTTCTCTAGTATTGATTTTCTTTCTGGTAGTTATAATTGAACACAAATTTTGGCAAGAGTTTTTAAACCCTTTTCTAATTTCCTTTAAAGAGAATTAAATTCTTATTTAAGTTTATCCCAGCATCAACATGAACATACTTTCAAATGATGTTCTTACTGTTTACAGACTAAGTCTTCAGAAATTGGGATATTTACATTTCATAGTGATAAATAGAAATTAACAGAATCTATCTGGCAATTTAAAGGTTTGATAAGATTGGAAATTCTTAGCATAATTCCTGAATATTTTACATATCTATATAATTTTTATATATTAATATATAAGATATCAATTATATTCTGTAGAGCAGGCTGAATAGATTCTAATATTACCCCAGGATCACACTAAGATCTCCCAAAATTAACAGAATCTTTTGTATGATATTGGTACATCCCTGGTCTCTTGAGGATTCTTTAGAAATCTACCAAATCCCCAGAAGTACCTTGCTTGTCTGGTTCTTTTACATGAAGAGTTTTTGTTCTGAACTGATTAAAGTAGTTGTAGTGACTACATGGCTGTTTGTTCACAATCCTATGCAAAATGGACAATGTGCTCTCATTTAGCTTGAGAAGGAGAAAAGCAGTGGGCAACATTGTTAACAATAGCAGTGACACAAGATGTTGGATTGCTGTTTTCTGAGACAAAAATATGCAAAGTTAAGATAACTCCTCCTTTGAGATTGCAACTTGGCATATTTTTCTTTGAATTAAGAAAGAATAAGCTTTATTTAATGCTTCTGAAGCACATATTTGACTATTTTAGAAATTACATTTTAGAGAATATATACATCATCTCAAACATTTGAGTATTAATCTGTGAAAGATTTAATTATTGAAAAATCTGGCTAGGTGCAAAAAGTGGTTTATTATTATTTGTCCATATATTTACTCCTTAGAAAATAAATCGATGAACTTTATTTTGAATTATTAGGAAAAAGAATTTACATATATCTCCAATTGGAAATTTCAGGTATGAGGTGGATATATGAATCTGGAGATGAGGTAGACCAGGTAAAAGATCTGGGATGGGGCTGGAGATATACATTTGGGGGATGTTGGCATAAAGATGGTACTTACAATCATCATAATGGGTGAGATCACCAAGGTGCTGTGTGTGTACAGGAAAAAGATCTACAACTGATTCCTAGGGCACTTACATATTAGTAGGTAAGGAGAGATTGTCAGAAACAGCAAATGAGATTGAGAATGGGCACATAGTGAGATAGGAGGAAAAGCAAGAGATCTCAAGGATCCAAAAATTTAGAAGTAAAATGAATGAAGGATAAAGGAGTAAGAACTAGCAGTTTAATTTAGCAATGAAGAGGTCATTGGCAACCTCGACAAGATCAGTGCTGTACACTGTTGAGGGTAAAGTCTGATTAAAATAGGCTTAAGGGTCTGGAGTATAACTGGAAACAGCACTTGTAGACACTCAGAGGAGATTTTCTACAAAGGGGAACAGAGAAACAGAAGAATTGCAAATGGGAGAAGTCAAGGTAAGTGATTGTTTTTGTTTTCTCTGTTTCCCCTAAGATGGGAAAAATGACAGCATATTTCTCTTTATCCAGAAAACAACAAGGCTGCACTGTTAATATTGTCTTACAAATATGCTCTGCTTATTTCTGGACAAAAAAAAAAAAAACAACTTGTTTTTAAATTGTACTCTATGAGAACACAATATGGGGACTCTGGATTGTAGGAGATTTCAAGTGGCTAACATAGAGCTGAAAAGGGACTTGTATTTTCTTTTGTTCCTGGTAATAATATCTGTTTTCAAATTAAATTTTAGTTTTATCTGTTATTATCTTTAATAGTAGACCTTAAATTTTAAAACATGGGAATTTGTTCTTTGCTATCTAAGCCAGCAATGTATTGGGTATGTTGATCATTTAATTGATTGACTGGCAGCTGAGACAGACCCTAGAATTTAAAATTGATCTTTTGAATGACTAAATCAAATTCTTACCCCCAGATAGGATAGGTTATAATAGTGTAACTTGACAGATTAATGTGAAAAATGTATCTAGTATCAGCATTTACTTTCCCTACTCCATTCTTTCTGCTATCCCACCTTTAAGAGGAGATCCCAAATTAGAGATCTAAAAGACTATCTTTAGTGCATATATGTAATCTTTCCAAAGGGAAAGAGGATAAACCAAGTGTTTGGAGAGTGGAGGCTGCATCTACCACTATGGGGAAGGGTGAAATTCTCCAAGACTGGAAAGGAGACAAGTTTTGGGGTATTATCAATGAAAGCAGATACTATGGTCTGAGTGTTTGTGTACTTCCAAAATTCATATGTTGAAACCAAATCACCAATCTGATGGGCATTATGAGGTGGGGCATTTGGAAGTTAATTAAATCATAAGAAAGAGTCCTTATGAATGGGTCCTTGTAAAAAAGACCACAGAGAATTGTTTTGCTCCCTCTACCACATGTGGACACAGCTAGAAGGCACCATCTGTAAACCAGAAAGCAGTCCTCACCAGACACCAAATCTGCCAATGCCTTGACCTTTTATTTCCCAGACTTCAGAACAGTGAGACATGCATTTCTGTTGTTCCTTATCTACTCAGTCTATGATATTTTGTTATAGCAACCCCAAATAACTAAGACAACAGAGAACTGTACATACATTGTCACAATATCCCAGAAAGACAGCCCTAATTATGGATAATGACTGCCTGATATATGTAGTAAAGTGGGACCATTGGCAGCAGTGCTATCATACTAGATAAGGATACCCTTAACCAAGTCTGGGGCTTAAATTATAGATATGTTCAACTACAAGGCAGAATTTTAAAATGTTTTAAGCAAATAGCTGTTTATTTTTCTGACATAGTATTTAGTGCATAGGTTCTTGGCATTGTCTCAGCCATTTAGCAATATCATTAAGGACACAGACTCTTGCTGTCTCTCTATTCTGCCAACTATAACATACTGGCTTTTTATATTTTTGTTTTTCATATGGCATCTGTATGTTCAGCCTTATATTATTGTTCACAAAAGCAGAATAGGAAAGTACCCAGGTTGAAAAGCAATACCAGTGAGCTTTTACTTTCAAATCATTGTCCAGACTGTATCACATGGATTATCCAATCCATAAGGGCTGGTAAATTCAGTCTTTAGTGTTGGTAGTCTTTTATGTTGGAGAAAAGCAAAAGAGAACAAGGTAGAAAATAGAGGTTGGGTCAGGCAGCCTATAGCTTCTGTTGCACTTGGTATGTTATCTTCCTCAAGAAATGTCAGGTTGAAACACAAGCATTTCTGCAGCCACCAGTGAGAAAAAAAGAACAAAAGACCAGGGATCCTTCATTTTCTGAACTGTGTAAGACTCTGGAATCTTCATATCTCAGGGGCAAAAAGGGAGGAATATTTCAACAATGACTGTAGTTGAATTTCATGTAACAGTGGCAGAGAAATGTATAGAGTTAGATTTAATTTGATTGTCAAAATATAGTCACATGATATCCCTTGCATTTAATTTATGGAGTAAAGATAAAAACCACACTTTTGTATTATACTTCTAATTAGGATTCTGATTACCTGGAATAACAACCAGAAAACATAATCAGTTACTGATATTTGAATTCATAATGTAGAAGGAAGGAAAGAAATATCTAGGAATTTTCACACAGGTATTTAGATATCTGTTTATTTTATTAGCATGCTCATTGTATTAGTCAGTGTTCTCTAGAGGGACAGAACTAATGGAACAGATATATATAGATAAAGGTGAGTTTATTAAGTATTAACTCACACAATCACAAGGTCCCACAATAGGCCATCTGCAGGCTGAGGAGCAAGGAGAGCCTGTCTGAGTTCCAAAACTGAAGAACTTGGACTCCATTGTTTGAGGGCAGGAAGCATGCAGCACAAGAGAAAGATGTAGGCTGGGAGGTTAGGCCTCTTTTCACATTTTTTTGCCTGCTTATATTCTAGCCGCAGTGGCAGCTGATTAGATTGTGCCCACCCAGATTAAAGATGGATCTGCCTCTCCCAGCCCACTGACTCAAATGCTAATCTCCTTTGACAACACCCTCAGAGACACACCCAGGATCAATACTATGTATACTTCAATCCAATCAAGTTGACACTCAGTATTAACCATCACAAGTCCACCCCTTCTCAGCTTGAACCCATATACATCTCCTGAGATCATATGTAATCTTCAAATAAAGACAATAAAAAGGTCATATTGAGACAGCCTGGTGGGAGGAGGTTCCTGGAGAAACTCCAACCAGCCTGCAACTGAGGTGGAGCCTCAGGAAGTTCACACCCTTAGCAGTGGGGAGGAGACTGGCCCCACCTTTTCCTGTGTGAAATCTGGTATTTGAATGATGGGTGAGAATTGCTCTAGCGGGGGACCCATTTTTTTCGTTTTCACCCAATAACACCCTGCTTTACTCACACTTTAAACCATCTGCAAGCCTAAATTTGTGAAGCTGTGGGACAGACAAGAACCTCATCTTTAGCTAAACTAAGGAAAAGTCCTGCAACATTTTTGGCGCCGAACGTGGGGCTCAAGAAGCAGTGATTGAAATGGGGACTCAAAACCTCTCACTGTTGCTTCTAAGCCTTTTTATCCTCAGGTTTCTTAGGGTAGGGGAAACCATGCCCCCAGCCCAATCGCTCCTGGGCCTTTTCAAGGCCTTTTCCTTCCTTTGTAGGGACCCATTGGTGAATGGCAGCTCCCTGCCACAGTCCCCGCTCCCTGCCACACTCCCTGCTCCCTGCTGAGACTGGGACACATGGTCCAAGGATTATGGACAACTGGCTGGCTGGTTCCCAGCCACAAGCTTCTTCAGCTTTCCCCTTCCCCCACCAAGGTATTTTATTCCACTGGACAGTAATTAAGCTTAAACTTTTCTCCCTGGTGGAGGAACAACTTGCATAAGAATGAGAGGTTCTTCTTCAGGCATTTTTAAACTGTTTCTTTTCTTTCCCCTTTTCTACCCCATTAGCAAGTTAACTTTTAAAGTGTTTTTCTTTTAGAAGATGTTTTACTCAGCTAGGCTCCCCCAACTATCACTGTGCAACTATCACTCTGCTAAGTTTTGGTTGTAAAATCAAGCCTCCATCTTGCTTTACACCCTGAGGGCATGGCTAGTAACTGCTTGGCAAGACTTTGTTTAGCAATCTTGCCTGAGGGGATGAGCCCGCTCAGGTTTGATATTTGCATATTTTTCTAGCCTTGTCTCTTAAAGCGCCCAACCTAGTGACTGGGTTTTCTTCTGCCTGTCTGTCTATGTACTGTATGTAATGTCTGTCAAAAGAGTTCTAATTAATTTTGCCTAAAGAAAGACAAGTTCTTGGATCAAATATTTTTTAATGGGAATACAAAGTCTGTAGTACCTTTCAGTTCACGTGACTTTAGTCTTTGAGAAATAAAAACAGTCTTAAAGATTATTGGTAAAATGCAAGTCAGATGCAAGGTTTTCTAAGTGTTTTAAGGTTAAGAACTGCTTTTTGGGTTTTCAGAATTATTTGATTTGCTGGCTTCACAGTTGGTAAGGCCTAGGGACATATGGAACTAACCAGGCTCTTAACTAAGAAGGAAAACCTTGGCTGCAGTTAACGCACAATTAAAGCAACTTACCAAGTTTTACCTTAAAGTCAACAATTGGTAGAAGTTACTATTATAACATGTAATTGAAACTACTGAAAATAAATTTACATGCAAAAGGTATAAAAACAGTAAAATGTGTTTTTATTTAAAAGGCTATAAGAAGGCATGAAAAAACTTTTGCCTAGAGTTGAAGGATTGTTTTCAGTTAGATAGGGAAAGTTGAAGGTTCAAACAAGTGGTGGAAAAGTTGTGGAAATTAATCTTGCAGAAGATGCTCTCTGTGTAAACATATTAACTAAATTCAAAAGGGTTATAAAAGGATGTTGCTTCTTTAAAATTTCTGAGTCATTATTTTGGCAAAACAAATTAGTTATTATTGGAATCTGGAATTTTATTTCATAATATCAAGTGTTTTAAACCTCAAACATTTAATAGCCTTCCCCAAATCAAACTTCCATTTTAAAATTGTCTTCTCTGGCATCTGGCTTTTCAAATACTTCAGAGTGCCCCTGAAGTGTCCAGAAAAAAGAGGTAAAAAGGATTATTTGACATATTTAGGTACATGGGATTGCCAAAATGATGCTCAATCTTCTGTAGGTTTTTGGTGAATAATGCTAATATATGTTCCAAAATTGTATGATATATCTAAAATTCTAATGTCTAAGTGTATGCTACCAATCATAATTAAGGTTTTTATGTTAAGTTACTGTAAACTACGGAGATAACCAAACTTCTTTGTCAACTGTGTTTCTAAGTGTAACTAACCTTGACATTTTGCTATTCACAGACAATTGTTGTCTTGTTTTAATCATTTTCAAAAGATGGCTTATAAGAGCTATAGAACTTTAACAGGTGCTCTCAAATGCTGACTTCTGATAACTTTAGAGATTGTAACATTAGAATAAAGGAAAATGTACAGAATTCATAAAGAGCTGAAATGCTTATGAATATAATGCTTAACAAGAGTTAACTAAATGGACTGAACTCAGGAAGCTGAAGCAACCTTTTTGACTTTTGCTTGGAATATTGCTGATCCATGTTTTGTTTTTCAGAATCAAGGAAACTTATTTTAAACTATTTACAGCCTTTAATAATTAAGTTAAATGCTCCTGTGATCAAAATTTGGAGCACCTTTGTCTCCCTCTGCCTGGTTCCTCTAGAATTGGGAAACTATCTGTAAGTATCCTTATGGCAATATAGTTGTTTGCATCAGTGCAATAAGAATCCATTTTTCTTTTGCAACAGGACACAATTGGATAAAGTTATTTTATCAAGGCTTTAACTGGAAGGGTATGTTTCCCTTTAAGGAGTCAAGTTTGATTTTCAGGGCCAATAAAAGCCTCATGGGGAAGTGGCCTCATACTCTTGTCTACACAGTCCCTGTAGAGCATTCCTGACCTGTGGTCAGTAAAGAGTGTCACTTTCTAACAGGTCCAGGAGCTCCAAATTTATCTTGGAACCTTAAGAGGAGAGGATCACCCCACTGACAGGTATTTGAGAATGCAAACCCATGGCTGGGCTGGGCTTTAAAAGGTCTTTTCTGTGATTCCTTGTGGAACACACTTCCATCAAAGCCATTCCAAAAGTCCTATGTAGAAATTATTATTCTTGTTGCACTTTATGCAAATAATCAGGCCAAGTATAAGACCAAAGTCTGTTTAAACAACTCAGTACTATGATCATTTGTTTCTTGGAGTTCCCTAGAGCACATTTGTGCCATGGATACTAATGTGGCCTTCATCCATGAAATAGGAAGTTTGGAGTTGGAATAAATAGGGACTAAATAGAGTGCTCATCAGGTGAAGGTTTCCTTTTTGGGAAAGTAAGACCAAGGGAACTAACAAAGCCAAGCACCATGCACCCAAATCCTAGCAAGCATAACTATAGCTACTGGGCTGGGTGTGTCACATGACATCCTTTCCTCTCCCTTGTTGGAGGAAAAATCAGTTCTACAGTTTCACCTTAGCATTTGGCTTATGATAAGGAGTCCATGCAATCCTCCCAGAGACACATTTTTGTCCCAGACTCAATTCCAAGCTTTGAGTCAAAGCCCTGGAAAGAAAACTGGATGTAAGGGCTCCAGAGGCAGATGACAATGGAGGTTAAAAGGCACAGCACAGGTGACAATGGCTGATTCCTGCCGATTAAGCAAAACCCGAGCTTACTGTTTCATGGATAAAGACCATGTTAGTATCCATGGTATACATGACGTCTATGGAACTCCAATGTTACTGACAGTAGAAGGGATAGGTGCATAGGTGAGAGTGGACAATTCCCATTCTCTAGGCACTCCCTGATTCATGGGTGCAAGCTGCTTTGGAACTCATGGCGGTGCCTGCCAAAGTTGCTGGGTCTCTGGGATGCAAGGATGGAAGAGGGAAAGAGAACACTTTCTTCTCTCCTTCATGTACCCCAGGTATCTGCTAGGAAGAGAAGGGAACCAGGGATGTCTGCACCCCTCTTTCTAGATGCATAGCCATTCATCTTCAGTCTGTACTCCTTCCAAATGCATCCTGAACTGCTGGGACTTCTTTGAAAAGCACCTTCTTTTTCCTTTTTCCTCCTCAGTCCTTTCTTCAGTTAGGTAATTGTGTCTTTGTACTATGAGACACTTCCCTCAGATGTATCCTCCAAAATGGAAAGAGTTAATTTCCCAAACCTTAAGCTGGTTGGCTTAGGATTGGACTCAGGGGAAGGTAATCCAGAAATCCAATATGCTGGCAAAAGAGTAAAGTTTTTATTTTGCCAGTCAGGCTTTCGGCCTCCCTCTCCCTGTGCAAACTGGTAAAGAGCCTTGGAATTTTTGAGTTGTCCTTACCCCTCCCTTTGTTTCATTTTGATCATGTTTTCTAATAACCCTGTTTGTTTGTTCTTGCCTTCAGGCCATCAAACTCCAAACAACCATGCAACCAGAGCCTCTAACCATGGCCCCTTCTGCCAGGAACCTTTAAGTAGGTCTCTGAGGGAGCTCTGACTGCAGTTTCTCAAAAACTGCACCCCCTGTCAGCAGGAAGCAGTTAAGATCATTTTCATCTTTACCTTGAATCTAACAGTGGTTACACGTACTCCTTTAGAGGGGGGAATGAGAGCCAGGTGGGAGGGGAGTCCTGGAGAAATTCCAATCAGTCTGCCCATTGAAGTGGAGCCTCAGGAAATTCACGCCCTTTGTAGTGGGAAGGGGCCTGAGCCCACCTCTTCCTATGTGGAACCCAGTATTCAAATGGCAGCAGGAAGCTCTCTAGCAGGGGACTCTGAAACAGGAAGATGGCTGTCCCCCCTCCTCCTTTTTTTCCCCTTTTCACCCAATAAAACCTTGCTTTACTCACCCTTTAAACCATCTTTGAGCCTAAATTTTCATGTCTGTAGGATGGATAAGAACCTTGTCTTTAGCTAAACTAGAAAAGTCCTGCAGCAATATTTACTCATAACATTACAACTGTCTTCCATAGAACTGGAAATGCATCAGTCCCCAACCCAAATACTATTACATAAAGTTAACAATACTTAAATGCTGATGTGAAGTCATTAAATCTTATGTCACATGATAAAGGAAAAGGAAATAAAATGAAGATATTTTCTTAGTACAAGTGTATACATGTAAAAACATGTTTTTAACAAAAGAAGGAGGAAATACTCATGACAATTACAATTCTCATTTCTGCAGCTGGTCATGTGGTCATAGCTGGTATTAATGACTACCTTTTTTGACTACCCAGTCTGTATTCTGGGTCATTTGTGGTCCTGCCTCGATTGGGCTGTTGGAGTTTCCCATTGACCTTAATTACAAGGCATGGTAATACTAAGAGATGCCCTAATGAATCTCCTGTATTTCACACGACTCTTCCTTACCTCCATTGTGGAGTAGCAGACTGATTTTGTCTTGATAGTCTAGGTCAGTCACCCCAGTCAACGCCATAACTCTCTTCTTAGCCTGTTGACTTAAAGGTAGGAGGGGCCCATAGTGTCCAGGTGGCAATCTTTACTTCCAGTTTAATGGAATTGTTGTTGTGTCTCGTGGTGGCAGCACTCCTCCCTTTGGAACTAAGACCTCTAGGTCAGCAGAATGTAATGTTGCAGGAACAGGAAGCAAAAATTTTGTTAGTGGATCACTAAGGGTAATGATGAGTGGTGCCACTTCCACTTCCGCCCCTTGATTCCTGGACCTATGAATCCTGGTTATGGGAGAAACAATACTGATTCAGAACATAGATGGACTTCTGGAGAATTTTGCCCAAGCACTGCAAAATATTGTCATCTGGTTGGCGTTGTAATTGTGACTTCAAAAGGTCATTCCACCTTTCTATCAATTCGGCTGTTTCAGGATGATGGGGAACATGGTAAGACCAGCGAATTCCATGAGCATGAGCCCACTGCCACAATTCTTTAGCTGTAAAGTGAGTGCTTAGGTCAGAAGCAATACTGTTTAGAATACCATGACAGTGGGTAAGGCATTCCATGAGTCCATGGATGGTAGTTTTGGCAGCAGCATTGCTTGCAGGATAGGAAAACCCATATCAGGAGTAAGTATCTGTTCCAGTGAGGACAAACCTCTGACCTTTCCATGATGGACGAGGTCCAATATAATCAACCTGCCACCAGGTAGCTGACTGATCACCTGAGGAATGGTGCCATATCAAGGGCTCAGAGTTAGTCTCTGCTGCTGGCAAACTGGGCACTCAGCAGTGGATGTAGCTAGGTCAGCCTTGGTCAGTGGAAGTCCATGTTACTGAGTCCATGTGTAACCTTGGTGTAACCTTCACCCCTGTCACCATGGCAACTTTGTTCATGGGCCCATTGGGTGATGACAAGGGTCGTTGGGGAAAAAGGCTGAGTGGTGTCCAGAAAATGGGTCATCCTATCCACTTGACTATTAAAATCCTCTTCTGCTGATGTCACCCATTGGTGAGCACTCATATGGAGTACAAATATCTTCACAGTTTTTGACCAGTCAGAAAGGTCCAGTCACCAATTTTCCAATCATGCTTCTTCCAAGTCCCTGACCATCCAGCCAAACGATTGGCAACAGCCCATGAATCAGTATATAACCACACATATGGCCATTTTTCCTTCCATGCAAAATCCACAACCACTGCTCGATGTTCTGCTGACTTGGGAAGGTTTCCAGGGATGTCATAGAAAGGGGCTAGGGTTCTGCAGCTGTCCACCTTTGGATAGTGCTTGCATATCATGCTGAACTATCTGTGAACCATGCCCTAGTCTTCTCTTTCTCTGTCAACTGATCATAGAGAACTCCCTATGAGGCCACCAGTTCAAACTGGGGGATAGGAGGCAGGGTGGCCAGAGTGGAGACCATGGGCATTTGAGCCACTTCCTCATGTAACTTACTTGTGCCTTCAGGACCTGCTCGAGCTCAATCGCTATATAGCACTTCCATTTGATGATGGAATGCTACTGTGCATGACCAACTTTATGGCTAGATAGGTCAGAAAGCACCCAGTTCATGATAGGCAGTTCAGGTTGCATGGTAACTTGATGATCCATATTCAAACATTCAGTTTCTCCAAAGCCCAGTTTTGTCATCAATGAAATGGACCGGTGTGATATCTTGCTGAAGCAAAAAGCAATCAAGGTCTCTCCAAATAAGATTATCACACAAAGCTGGAAAGTTTAAATAGCCCCGGGGTAGGACAGTAAGGGTGTACTGCTGACCTTTCCAGCTGATGGCAAATTGCTTCTGGTGGGCCTTACGGACAGGAATGGAGAAAAAGGCATTTGTCAAGTCAATGGCTGCATACTAGGTACCAGGAGATGTGTTAATTTGCTCAAGAAATAAAAATAACATCAGGTACAGCAGCTGCAATTAGAGTCACAACTTGGTTAAGCTAACAATAATCCACTGTCATTGTCCAAGATCCATCTGTCTTCTCTACGGGCCAAATAGAAGAGTTGAATGGGGACGTGATGGGAATCACCACCCTTGGGTCTTTCAAGTCTTTAATGGTGGCATTAATCTCTACAACCCCTCCAGGGATGAAATATTATCTTTGATTTACTATTTTTCTAGGTAGAGGCAGTTCTAATGGCTTCCATTTGACCTTCCTTCTATAGTAGCCCTCACCCTACCAGTCAGGGAGCCAATGTGGGGGTTCTGCCAGCTGCTAAGTATGTCTATGCCAATTATACATTCTGTCACTGGGGAAATGACCACAGGATGAGTCTGGGGACCAACTGGACCCACTGTAAGGGGGACCTGAGCTAAAACTCCATTAATTACCTCATCTCCATAAGCCCCTACTTTAACTGGAGGACAACAATGACGTTTTGGGTCCCCTGGAATCAATGTCAGCTCAGAGTCAGTGTCTAGTAGTTCCTGAAATATCTGATCATTTCCCTTTCACCAATTAACATTCACCCTGGTAAAAGGCCAGAAGTCTCCTTGGGGAAGGATGTGAGAAGGATTTACTGCATAAATCCCTAATGTAGTGAATTCCTTCCTGAAGGGAAACCAGCCTTCCCTTCATTCAAGGGGTTCTGGGTCTGCAAACTGGCTCAAGTCTGGAAATTGATTGAGGGGCCATTATTATCTGTTTTTATAATTCAAATTATTCTTTTGCCCATTTGACCTAGAAGTGTTCTAGTTATTTAAATTAAGTAGGAAGGCAGTGGGCTTTCTATCAATTTCACTTCTAGGAACACTGTAATTAATTAGTCAATGCCGGAGCTCTACACAAGTCAGACTGTTCTGATTGTTGCTTTGCCTCTGCTGTCTATTACGGTAAGTATGCCACCTTGCCTTTGACAGTTGGTGCTGCAACTTGGACCCGGCCACTTTGGGATCCAATTATTCCAATGGCATTTAAATTGTGTAGTTGAGTGACCATGGTTCCCACTGTTCAACCTGACATACAGAGAGCAGCAATTCTAGGGCTCTTCAAAGATGCAGGTCCTGCCATCACAAATCTATTTTGCAAGGCATTGGTCAAGGGTATATCTTCTGGACCCTCCTGGCTTTGATGAGAAGGTCTAAAGTGACTAATATACTCCACCATCCCAATGTCTCTAAGCCGTTGGATCCCGTCCTCTACATTAAACCAGAGGAGATCAGTCATTTCCAGCTTGCTCATAGTGGGCCATCTTTTAATCCATAGTTCGTCTAACCAAGTAAATAAACTATTAGAATGTTTTTTAACTCCCTGAGCTCCAACATTAAAAGCACAGTCCCTACTTAGTGGGCCCAAATCAATAAATTCAGACTGATCCAACTCTATGTTCCTTTATCCCACACCCTTAATATTTATTCCAATGCCTGTTCTCAAGATTTCTTTTTATATAAATTAGAAAACTCAAGCAGTTCTTTTTAAGTGTAGCACACCTGCTCGTGGGTCACACTCTAAACTTCACCTCTAGGGGATCACCAGGACTTTAGTCTAATTATAGGTCTAGAAGCAAACAGGGGTGTCGGGGTGGCTCCTGAGGAGAATCAACATTATCTTTCCTGGCAACTGCCTCAGGGGAGGCCATCACTGTTGCCTCAGTCAGCACAGGGTTTATCTCCTCTGACAAAGATGGAGAAAGGCTGATGGCAGTATGGATTGGAGAGGGGGTATTGCCACTACTGGGGATGGGGAAACTGTTTCTTCTGGCATAAAAGTTTCATCAGAGTTTACAAACTCAGTGTCCCCAGCTTCACCAGGGTCCTCCCACACATCCCCATTCCAAGTTGCAGGGTCCCATTCTTTTCCAATGAATGCCCTCACTTAAACAGCAGATACCTGGAAAGGCTGTGCACAAACCTTTTGTTGCAGGTCAGCCACTTGCGTGATAAAAACTTGTGTCCATTTTTCCACAATTTAAGCTCTTTCTTTGCAGGAGATAAGATTCTCACTCAGGGCAATCTTAGCAGATTTGAGGCTCAATATTCACTTCTGAAGCCAGGAGACAGAAGCTCTGAGTTCATCATTTTCTTTCATCATTTTGTTCACTGAACTTACAAGCAACCAACCAGCTTCATTATGTTTCTTTGTTCTCCACATATGATCAAAGGTATATTGTATAGAGTCACTAAACTCCTTGCCTCTCACAAGCGATGAATCAAGAATGTCAGATGCATTTATTTTGCATAACTCTCTAAACAGTTAATGCCAAGGACTATCTGTGTTCTCCATACTATTAGAAGTAGAGTCTAGCATTTTGGGGCCTAATCATATTAAGCAGCCAACTCCAGAAACACTAAACCCAATAAAAGAACTCCATCCTTAATATTCTGTTCCTCTAGAATCACTCCTGGCACCAAAATCTGTATTAGTCAGGGTTCTCTAGAGAGACAGAACTAATAGGGAGTTTATTAAGTATTAACTCACATGATCATAAGATCCCAAAATAGGCCGTCTGCAAGGGCAGGAAGCATCCAGCATGGGAGAAAGATGTAGGCTGGGAGGCTAGGCCAGTCAGTCTTTTCACATTTTTTTCTGCCTGCATATATTTTCGCTGTGCTGGCAGCTGACTAGGTTGTGCCCACCCAGATTAAGTAGGGGTCTGCCTTTCCTAGCCCACTGACTGAAATATTAATCTCTTTTGGCAACACCCTCAGAGACACAACCAGAATCAATACTTTGCATCCTTCAATCAAATTGACACTCAGTATCAACCATCACACTTACATATCCAAATCAAAGGTAAATTATTCAGGTGATTAAAAAGTCAGTCCTACACAATCTTGGACTATTAAAAATCATAATTAGAAACTATACAAAGTTTCAACAACTAAAAAAATTAATAATGCTTTTATTTATAAAAAACATTATGTACTTTAAGGCATTCTCATAAACATCTTTCTGTTTTCGTTGACATGGAATTATTTCAAAATTATATGATTCCTATGTACCTATATATATGGCACATAAATTTTCCACTCTTTTATTCATTAACAAGTAGTTATTAAGTCCCCAATCTTTTTCTTTTTTTAGTTTAACAAAGTAGTTTCCTAGTTTTTTAGACAAGGAAAATGATTGAGGACTCAATTTTACTTATTGAGGACACAATAAACTAGTTATAGTAGTTTAACAATCCAGACAAAATCCTTGCTGTCATGGAATTTACATTGTTATGGATAAAAAAAAATACATAAGTGCTATGTCAGATGGTAATAAAGGATATAAAATAAACACGGATGTGGGGATAGGAAGTGGATACTAAGATTGTCATGATATGTGGGATGGTCAAGGAACGTGTGGCTCAAGAAGAAATCTGGCTTAAAAGTATTTCAGTGTGAAGGGATAAAAATGCCAAAGCACAGTTGGTGTAATCAAAGAGCAGCAAGGAGCAAGTGCAGCTGGAGCTGAGTGAGCAAGAAGAAGGTTGGGAATATGCTGGAATCTAGATTATATGCGGCATTTTAAGCCATAGTTAAGAACTTCATGGAAAAAAAAAAAAAAAACCCTCAAAATCATGATGTTAGTTGATCTAATTACCTGACTTAATTCTTTTCATGTAATATGACTATACAGCATAGGAGCAAATCAGGTTACTAACATGCCTTTAAAATACTCCTTGGATAACATTAAATTTCATAATAATGTGCTTTATAAATATCATATATACATAAATAATATGTTCATGCATTTGCCTGGTTTTCAATGGTCCTAATAGTGTTGATATTTGTTTATCTTTTGAAATTGAATCTTGAGTCTCTAAATACCTGTGACTCTAGGTTGATTACTGAGAGAGAGTGTAATCTGTTGTGTGGGCTGGGTGGGCAGAGCTGCTGACACAGTGCAATTCAGTTCAGTCCAGCCCAGTTCTTGCCACTCCCACACACCGCGATTAAAAACATTTCTCTCCTAACCCTGCCACAGGGCTGGAAGTTACTACATTATTCATTGAGTTAAGGCACTGGAGGTTGCTGATAATTATCTAAATACTGTTTGAGAGGAGAGGCAAATTAATCTGTAACTGTGTAAAAATATTTTCAAATCCAATTAGCTGGGCAGTCACCCAGTAAGACACTGTGGGAATGGGGCAGAGGTGAGGTTTCATGAGGCCATGAATGTCAAAGTTTGTGGACATAGCATTTCCATGGAAGTTTTATTCAGAAGGGATCCCTGCACAGCTGAGAATCAGAATGAGAGCACTGGAAATAGAAGCAGATGTTTAACTTATATCTTTAATTATATTAATTATTTTCAGGGTTAACTCTGCTCAGGGAATAACAGCTAGAGTATGGTAGAAAGTGTTAAGACCGTAGGAGCAGAAGACCCGAGTCCTTCAGGAAGCCATGAAGTTGAAGAATCAGACAGGGCAATGTATGTGAAAACACTTTCCTGTCTGAGAAGCAGAAGCATATTGTAGTGCTTAGCTTACTGTAGGCAATAAATAAAAGAGTCACATTAATATTTAAGATTTGCTTCGCTAGAATTATGGCATTTAAAAGTAGCAATTTTGTCTCAGCCTCATGAAATCAGTCATGTCACAATACCATTTTACAAGTTATACATACAAAACCATCCCTGAAAATTATTATTTATCTGAGCCTCATCCTATTCCTAATCTTCTCCAGCTTCACATAAGTATACCCATCAAAGTTTTTAAAATACTAAACAATTACTGAGTGATTCCTGCAATATCCCTTCTGACCTTAAACATATATCTAAGCTTCAGCCCATGCAATGCTGTTTCTCTGAAAATTTAATTTCAATTATTCCAAACCACAATTGGAAGTCTGAAAACCTCTTTTACTCCCTTTATAGAGAGTTGATAAAAATGAATAAGGAGAAAAAAGAGACTCAGAGAAGTTAACTCCAGCTGTCACTTCTGAAAAGGTTGTTAAAAAAAAAAAAACCCAAAAACTCATAGTCTGTCACCACCTTTTCCCAATCGCAGTGCCAAAGATTCCACAAAAGCAAAGAGAAGAGAATTGTTAAGCCTAATATCTAATATAGACCATTTGAAACATCTGTAGAGAAAGAAGCTATTTTGGCATTGGTGGGAGGATAAATCGACAATCAAAGAGGCCATAAATGGAAGGTCTGCTAGGAAGGAAAACTCACTGGATGGTCATTGTCTTTCCCCTAAGAGATCCCTGCCTGTCCCACTGCAAATGAGAGGCAGAAAACAGCCGTGCCTGTTGGTACTGGCCTATGATCAAGGAACAAGGGCAGGGTAGAGATAGGGACTTCCTGAGAAGCAAAAATATGAAAAGAGATTCAAGCAGACCCACCAGCTTCTGAATATTCTCTTTCCTCCAACTCTTCTCCATCTACACTTGAGGAATAGATGGGAGAGAGCTCCTGGTCAAGGGTGGAGCCTGAAATGATTCTCTGTCAGGTCCAAATCCAGGGAAGTGCCCAAACTCTATTGCAATTAGAGTGGTCCTGCACACAACATCCATGAGAGACTCTGGGTAGGAAAAGTATTAAAGGTGGGATGGAGATACTAGATATTTTTGTATAGCACAGCAAAAAGCACCAAAAATTAATAGGTTTGAAAATGAAGATTAGTAATTTTTCTACATGGTACTGAAAGCAATAAGGAAATGAGGAATACAGGTAAAAAATAATAAATTTTATAATAAAAGTAGAATTCTCAACAATTTTTTGAGTCCCTCTGGGAGAAAAAAATGAGAGATGAAAATATTTGAGTAAGTAATGACTCAGATGTCTCAGAAATAAAGACGAATTAAGTATTAGACTGAAATGGCCCAGAGAATTTCAAACTCAAAGATGGGAAAAACAGCTACCAAAAACTTCTAGAGAGGAAGAGCAGCTCATCTAGAATAAATAATCAAACCACATTGATTTTTTAATTAGCATGTTTGACTGCAAAAAAAAAAAAAGTAACATTTTCTAAATTTTGAAGAAAAGGAGTTTTGAACCAGCTCACCTAAGCATAAGAGTTAAATTACAAATATTTTTAGCAGTAAGGCCTTGAAGAGTTTATCATCCAAAGACTTTCATGACATTCTTGGAGGAAGTACTCAAACATGATAAAATGAACTCAGGAATATTGTATATGACCTTGAAAGTGTTGGTAAATGATTAAAAATACAAGGATTAAATACATCTATATATCTATTTGATTATTAATCTTCTGCATATCTGCATATGTATCTATACATCTGCCATCTATCTATCTACATACCTACTTTTCTATATGAAATGACTTAACTAGACTTACAGATTATAACACTATGATGAGAGGGTAGAGAGTCAGGGACTTTGTGGAGACTAGGAAATTACAAAATGCACTAAGGCATCTCTTTGTTCTGGATGAAGATATGAATATTGTCAAGCTGAAGAAATTTACAGGAACAGATTATATATATACATGCCTACATTGTTGTAGAAAGTGAAGAGTAACCACAAGATAAATAAAATTTATCATATGTAACCTTCAGATCAGAAAGAAATTATGTATCTAATAGAAAGCATAAAGGAATATAAAATAACTAAGAAGGGAGATAAAATTAAAATAAGATGACTCATAATAACTGATAGAACAACAATCAACCTAAAAAAACTCTTTATAAAACAAATAAAAGCCTGAAACCCACTTGAAAGGAGTGAATAACAAAAGTTTGAACACAAAGGCATAGAAAATAGTATTTCAGGCAAACATCAAACAAAAGGAAAATGTATTAGCAATTTTAATTCCATATAATTAATTTATGATTACTTTAAAAATTTCATAAAATGCAAATAGAAATGTCATATTCTGGTAAAAGAAACAATAAATAAAAAACATAAACATCAAAAACTACCTACTTTGATTATAACACAATGAAATAGAATTGGTAATAAGAGAATTACTTTAAATCTAATACATCTGGAAACTAAAAAGTGTACTACCAAATATTTTTGTGTGAAAGGGGTTTTCGTAAGACAAATTAGAAAATACAATGCATGACAATGAAAATTCTATATGTAAAAACTTATGTGATACAGAAAAATCTGGCTTAGAGAAAGATTTATAGTTTTGAGTATATTAAATACAGAGCAAGAAAGAATGGAAAGGAAAAAACTTGAGACACGCATTTATTTCAATAAGTTAGTAAAACACTGAGAGAATTACGGAGTAAATCCAGTTAAACAAGGAGGTAAGTAACAGTCAATGAAATAGAAAATAATAAACAAAATAAGAGAAGTTTAACCATTCACCATCTGGTTCTTTAAAAATATTAATAATTAGATAATTATCAGGTGACCACTAAACAAAAATAGAAGCAATTTAGAAAGAGAGAAAATCCATAATGAAAAAGAAATGACTAACTACAGGGACATCAGTGTTTGTAAGATAGTAAAATAATATTATAAACAATCATACAATAAAATTTGAAAATCCAAGAGAAATGGTTAAACTGGTGGGAAATTTATATGTAAAATGCCAAAGTGTTACAGAAAAAAAAATGGAAAACTTGAATAGATCATAACCTAGTAAATAAACTCAAATAATGATTAGAGTACAACCCTCCTTCTCAACAAAATGTCACAGAATAAATGAGTTTTATTGACGAGTTCTTGCACATCTAAGGTTATTCATCTATAAACAGTTGCAGAATACAGAAATAGAAGTGTTCAACTTAGTTTTATGAAGTTAATGTAATTTTTACTCCAATTGGAAAGCATAAGTACAAAAAAGGAAGAATTGGATCATTTAAGTGATGACACATGCAAAAACAAACAAACAAACAAACAACTATTTAGAATAGTTCATTATAATCAATTAGAATTTATTCCAGGAATGCAAGTGTTGTTCCACAACAGAAAATGTAACATTTTACCATATTAATTGAAAGAAAACAATGAACTATTTCAATAGAATTAGAAAAATAAGTAATAAAATTAATATCTAGTTAAGATTACCAAAGAAAAAAATACTTTAGTAAGCTACAGATAGAGGGGACCTTCCACAGCATACCAAAAGCCATAGTACTGAACACCTACCAACAGAAAGTATAGAAAGAAATATTTATGTTCTGTTTAAGATTAATATGACCAGACATGTACCTCAACACCATTACTCTTCAACATTTTATTAAGTGTTTTAACAAAATTTATAGGAAAGGAAGAAAAAATAAGTTTATGGACAAGAAAGGAGAAAAATACTGTCACTTTTTTTTGCAGATTGATCAACCCCACAGATCACCTGAAACTCTATTGGCACTAATAAAATAATTTACAAAGCTTTTGGATAAAAAATTAATTTGTCATAATTAACTTGCAAAAAAATAATAATGCCCCTTATACAGCATAATCAACTAGAAATTTCATATGAAAATACATCATTCACAAATAACAAAAATTAAAAATCATTTATGCATTAGCCCAAGTAAAGATGTAGGAAAAATTTATGGAAATAAAATTAAAACTCTATTGAAAGACATAAAGTAATACATAGACAAACGTAAATCTCTTCATGCCCACACAACAAATCTCTCCATGGATGAAATAGTTTACTATAAACATATTGATTCTTAATAAGTTAGTTTTTATAATCTAAATATGATCTCAACAGAATTTTTGAAGTATTTTGTAATTGTAGGCTAAAATTTACATAAAAACATAAAATATTCTTGAATAATACATTAGTTCATTTGAACTGCTATTATTTATTTCTGACAATTTGGGAGGCTTGGAAGTCCAAAATAAATGTGATGGCAGATTCTGTGTTTTATGAGGACCCACTTCCTTCTTCATAGATGGCCATTATGTCTTTGGTTCTCACATAGTGGAAGGGGCAAAGGAGCTCTTTAGAGCCTCTTTTATAAAGGCATAAATTTCATTTATAAAGTCTCTACTCTTATTATTCAATCACCTACCAAATCTACCTTCAAATACCATTTTATTGGGGATTAGGATGTAACACACGAATTTGGGGAGGACACAAGCATTTAGTCTAGAGCGAATAGGTGTGTCAATTTTGAAAAAGAAGACCAAATAACGGAACTCACTCTAGAAAAACTAAAATATAGGTCAAAGATACAGTGTGATATTTATGACAAAATAGACATATATACTAGTGGAATAGAATAAACTTAAAAATGTGTACAGAAAATGGACTCTTCAATAGGAAATAAAATAGGAAAATTGACTAATTTTATGAAATAGTTTGACTACTGTGGAATTCTGACTGAATCAACAACTTACTTTGAAAGGCATAATTCTGAACAAATAAAAAACGTAGGCGGAGCGTGGTGGCTCACCCCTGTAATCCCAGCACTTCGGGAGGCCAAGGTGGGCAGATCACGAGGTCAGCAGGGCAGATCACGAGGTCAGCAGTTCGAGACCAGCCTGGCCAATATGGTGAAACCTTGTCTCTACTAAGAATACAAAAATTAGCCTGGTGTGGTGATGTGCATCTGTATTCCCAGCTACTCGGGAGGCTGAGGCAGGAGAATCGCTTGAACCTGAGAAGCGGAGGTTGCAGTGCACTGAGATTGCATCATTGCACTCTAGCCTGGGTGACAGAGCAAGACTCTGTCTAAAAAAAAAAAAAAAATGTAGCCGACAACCATAACAGAAATATGTGATAAATTTGCATTAAAATTAAAGATTTCAGGTTAAAAAATGACACCTTTTGTAAAGTGTAACAAATAGTTCCTTCTTTGAAATAATCACTTTAAAATTCTAAAAACTGTCAAGAAAATATGCAAATGCCTACACATGTGCACACAGACAACACTCAGAAATTTCTGTTGAAAAAATGGGCAAAAGTGGTAATTCATAGAAAGAGAAACATGAATGAGTAATAAGCAAATGAAATGGTTCCTATAACCTCATCAGAAATGTACAAATTAAAATGACAATGTAATGTTCGTTTATTCTGATTTAACTTAACAGGTCATAGTGTTTCCAAGCATGGTGAAATTTGGAGAACCTGTGTTTCCAGTAGGAGTGTAAATGAATACAACTATTATACAGAACAATCTTGCCCTACCTAGCGAAAGTAAGTGTACATGTACTCTACAGTCACACCCAGCTATGGAACCCAAAGAAAATCACACATTTTAACACTAATTTTGGAAAGAAATTTCCAAAGAAATGGAATTTAATTTTCAAAGAAATGGAAGCAATCTAAGTTTGCATTTCTAGTTCAGTTGAAAAGCGAAATATGGGTTACTGTAAAGCAATAGGAATATAATAGTAAACAGGATATTATATAACAAGATAAAGAAGTCTTAAAACCATTATGACAAGAGAATAATAGAAGAAAGAATGAGATCTATAACACAATTTAAACACACACAAGATGGTCCTATGCTTTCTACATATATGATATTTTCCCGGTCAAATATTAAATATTAGAAAATGACTGTCTATGTAAGAAATGGATACAGGGGGTATTGATGCTGACAAATGTGCAAAATAAATAAGAACTGTGAACTACTGGGAATGGCTAAGACAATTCTTTTCATCTAGAGACCAAAGGGAAAAATAAATTCAGATAATATTTATTTTCAAAATAATCACCAAAATTTGCTTTTTTTTCCCCCAGGAAAAGTAAAGTACAGAATTGGAGCTGGTAGAATTAGGAGGAGAGCATTTACTGAAAGTCCATAGGTAGATACATTAAAGTTACTTGCAGTTGTCCAGGGATGTTATCCGACAACTTCTTGTTTGGGCTTATTACTTGGCAGTTTGTAAGTGACTTACCATTTGAAGTAGCCCCAGAGATTAGCATTAGGAATGGACGAAACTATAATCAGATAAGGGAGATACAGTTTTTTTCAATTGTCTCAAACGATCTCCAATAAAATCCTGGATCAAAATACCTTCTTTGAAATAACCTCAGTACTAATTTTTTCAACAGAGAAGAAAAACAACATAAAAAGTAGCTCAAGTCAAAATAACTGGCCTAAAATATCAAGTAGCTTAAAAGCACCATGTAGCTGTCCAAGATATATACATTTTATTTTTGAACATTATCAGTTTGATTAACAGATCTGAATAATGATCATATCCTACAAAGAAACCACACAGAAGTGAATTTTTGTATTTGTGACTGAATAAACTTATATGAAATACATTTCCTTAGCACTTTCTCCAGAATATTCACATACATGAATCATTAAATAAAAGAACCTCTCAACACTATGTAAAAACAAACAAACAAACAAAAAAACAAAAAGCAAACTTGTTGACAGTGGAAAAATGGAATACTGTGAGAAATGAAATAATTACATTATAAAGCTCTCTCTTCACATTTATCATATGAAAATTTTAGTACTAAAATATGTAAGAAACTACAACTCAATAAAAAACAAAGAACCCAACGTAAAAATGAGAAAAATAAATAAATGAACATTTTCTCCAAAGAAAATATGCAGATGTCCAACAAGTATATGAAAAGATACCCAGAATCACTAACCCCCAGGAAAATGCAAATAAAAATGTAATGAGATATCACCTCACACCTGTTATAATGGCTACTTAAAAAATAAAAAAAGGTAAGTACTGGCAAGGATGTGTATGAAAGGGAACTCTTTTACACTGTTGGTGGGAATGTGAATTGGTGCAGCTACTATAAAAAACAGTGTGGAGTTTCTTCAAACAGAATAAAAATAAAACTACCATATGATCCAGCAATCCCCTTTCTGAGTATAGATATGCAAAGGAGTTGAAATCAGGAGGTCAGAGAGGTATCTGCACTCCTATGCTTACTATAGCATTTTTCACAATAACCAAGATACGACAACAACCTACTTGTCCATTGATGAATGAATAGATAAAGAAAACATTACACATTACACACACACACACACACACACACACACAGAGAGAGAGAGACAGACACACACGGATATTATTCAGCTTTATGATAGGAAATCCTGTCATTTGAAACAACATGAATGAACTTAGAGAACATTATTGTAAGTGAAACAAACCAGACACAGGACAAATGCTACATGGTATAATTTATATGAGGAATCTAAGATAGCCAAACTCATAGAAGCAGAGTAGAATAGTAGTTGCCAAAAGCTAGGTCAAAGGGGGAAATGAGGAGGTATTAGACAAAGATTACAGAGAGTACAGAGTTTTGGCTATACAAAATGAACAAGTCCTAGCGATCTACTTTACAGCATACTTCCTATAGTTAACAATACTGTATTGTGTACTTAAAAATTTACCAAGTGTAGATCTTAAGCATTCTTATTAAACACACACACCCATAGAAACAAAATAAAGAAGGTAGAAGGAAATTTTTGAAGGTGATGGATAAGTTTATGTTATGAATTATAGTATAGTGATGCATTTACAAGTATAGACTTAATTTCCAAACTCATTGAGCTGTATATATTAAATATGTATCGCTTTTTGTATGTCAATGATACCTCAATAAAAAGTTTTTAAAAAGTAATAATAAAACACGCACTCACTTTCTGTTGTCTGGAACTCTGGTCTGGCAGTGGAATTACAAGTACTAAGATGAATAAATTGGGCTTACACAGTACTATATAGAGTTTCTGCATTAAATAGCGATGATCACAAAGGGTATACTTTTTAAACACGCCATTTTTCAAAGGACTACTTTAACTTTCAATTTGAGATTTATTCTCACTTCAATATCTTTATTCTGAAACTGAATAAAACCTGAAGGAACCAGACTCCTTAGATTAAGTGTCATTTTGTTTAAAAAAGCAACATTCATTAAATAATCAGATATCCTATTTTCTTGGCACCACAGAGAATAAATGCCAGGTATAAACCTAAGCCAGAAGCAAAAAGAGCTAAATAAAAAGTTTCAGTATGTTGCTTTTATAAAGGCAAAATCCAAACACCTTTATCTTTTGAAATTTCAATTTTAGGAAACAATATAAACTGCTGAAGTGATTGTAAACCTATTGTTCTTTAATACAACAGCTGGAACTTAAACAAAACAGAATTGGGAAGTAATTTGAATGGACTATGGAATGGATACTGTAAATACTATATTTTGAATATCTGAGATTTCATATGAAAAGGAAAAAAGGAAACAATTCAAAAACAATTATTCCAAAATGTCGATTATATTTTAATATGATTTTCAATTAATAATATGTTATTCACGTAAGCTTGATCAGAATGAATAAACATTGGAGTATTGATGTCTAAGGATCAGAGAGATGAATGACAATTTATTGCAAATTTTGTTGAGTATGTGGTGGCTTTAGTTCAGAGTATGGTAAAAATATTTATCGATTGCTTAGTATTTTATGAACACCCTTTAAAGTACTCAGGATACATTAGCGAACAAAAGAGACAAAGACTGTTTTCCACAAGAAAGCCGATGCTCTAGATTACTTATTTTAAAACTCTAAACATGAAATTTAAAAAAATTTCATATTGGCTCTATCAAAAATCAACAACTTGATGTTTTTCTGATACATTGATTTTTGTATTTCAATTAATTGACAAAAATCAAAATAACGTTTAATGCTCTAACCTGCTCAGGCAAAAAATGTAACATAGAGATAATATAAAATATTAAAAGATCGTATTCTACATTCTTTTTCACTTTAAGTAGATTTCTATTGTTGGAGCATAATTAAATAAAAGTCAGAGTTTTCTTATTTTATGATTTAATGATGAGATTTTAAAATCCAAGTTACTCTTAATTATTTTGACTCTTTTCCCTTAAATATTTTTCTGGTTTTTAGACAATGGAAAATATATGGCACTAGTAAGCATGGAAATTGTTCCAAATTTAAAACGGAGCATGTAACCCAAAATCAAATTTGTTTTATAATCCTCTGGGTAATATAACAAATACGGCAAAGTTGTTCTTCAAGGGTGTAAGCTTTCAGAATTGAAGCTCATATTCTAGCAATTGAAGTTAATTAAGCTTCAAATAATTGGAGGGCCATTCAATTCTGTAAATAAAAATGTAAGAAGTTGTACTTTTTAAAGAATGCAGATATTTTTATTTTATTTTATAATTTTTTTTTTGGATGACAATTCTAATTACAGTAGAAAACTTTGGATAATAATAAAACATCACTCACATTGTGTGGCATATATTTTTTCATGAAAACTAATTAAGGGATCTTGACCACTGAAATAATGTGGTATAAAGACAGGCAAAGTACTTATTTTCTAAAAACTCTATCTCAAGTTAGATAGATTGTTTAATGACTCAGAATGCTAAAAATGTGAGCCTGACAACTCCATTTTCAAATGCAGAATATGAAGAATATTGCTTTAGGCAGCAGTCTAGATGAGGTAATTGGACATCAAATAATTCTGTTGAAACATTTAATTAGGCATAATGGGTGTATTCAAATACAGGTAAAAACGCCTGACTTTTGGACTCTGGCAGAAATCAGAAATGACTTTCGGCCACTTCTATTTGGTCATAATATTCACCCGCATTTCTCCCTCTCCCTCTCTTTTTCCTATATTGTCTCTTTCCTCAGCTTAGCTGTAGCGTTAAGGTTATTATTAATATAGTACAGTATTTCCTTAAAGTAATTAAAGATAACTCACCTTATTTTTCATTGTATATCTACTCTTAGTGAATAGCTATTTTCCACAAATGGAATAAAACCGTGATTAGTTACTTGAACTTTCCATAAGAAAGGGTGAGAAGAGGCCAGATGCGGTTGCTCACGCCTGTAATCCCAGCACTTTGGGAGGCCGAGGTGGGTGGATCACGAAGTCAGGAGATCGAGACCATCCTGGCTAACACGGTGAAACCCCGTCTCTACTAAAAATTAGCCAGGTGTGGTGGCGGGCGCCTGTAGTCCCAGCTACTCGGGAAGCTGAGGCAGGAGAATGGCGCGAACCTGGGAGGCGGAGCTTGCACTGAGCCCAAGATTGTGCCACTGCACTCCAGCCTGGGCGACATAGCGAGACTCTGTCTCAAAAAAAAAAAATAAAATAAATAAAAATAAAAATAAAAATAAAAAAAGAAAGAAAGAAAGAAAGAAAGAAAAGAAAGGGTGAGAAGAGGAGATTCATAAATTTTTTTAACTAGGCTTTGTTTTTTTAAAATTTGGTCTGAATTTATTTCATTCTGATTCTCTGACATGTTACATTCTTATATAGACAACCAGACTAGAGAAAATATTCCTTAACATACTGTGTTTCTCTGGAAGATCTTTTTTTCCCAAAATACCTTTCTGAATCAACATCAGCTAAGGAATATATTCCATCCATGGTGGCAGTAGTTAATAAACAATAATAATAATTACATTTTTTAAAAACGTTAATTTGTTTTCCATTCTTTGTGTTTTCTATAAACTATATAGCATGACATTTCTTTATCACTGAAAAGGCAGTCCAAATATTTCTATTTTCTAGCTGTGTTATCAATATATGAATTATTTCAAATATATTTTATAATTATTTTCTTAGGTACCTAATTAGGGTAATGTTTTTGTGATAGTCCTTCAAGATAACGTATTTATAATAACCCTGTTTTCTATAAATAATATTTTGCTGGAGCATTTAGGACTTGGGATTTCAAAGACGAAAAAAATGATAACTGATTATTATCATTATTAACTTGAAAATGATTTATTCATTAAACCCTTATCCATGTTTCATAACTCAGAAATCCTATGTGTTGATGATATAACAAAGTATAAAAATTATAGATGTGGGCAAATACATGAAGTATGCACCATATACAACAGTGTCATAAATTAAAACTTAAATACTTAGTCTCTTAGTTACTTAAAAATCACACCTTTGAACATAAAAAACTTGGTTTTATACTTTCTCAAAAAGAAAAGATAAGAAAATTGAATAATGAACATTCTAGAGTGATGTTTAATTTTTTTAGGAAGATATTTAATTTTTTTAGGAGGGCACTTTCTCACACTCTGGAATCATCTCTCAGTATAAAAAATTGATAGTCTATTCATAACTTTGATGCTGTCTTTAGAAAAATAATTTAATACTTGATAGCTGCAAGTTATATTGAGTTGAATGATTTAAATTTAAAGCTTTGTGTCTTATATATAGAATTCTTATTTTCTCTTCTTCGTACTTGTCTTCTCCATCTTTTTCACACAGGTAGTATGAGTTAGGACGGTTTTACGACAAATGTGTCAGATGCTTATTATAAGCAGTGAGTTGAGTTTTACATTTGGGAGATTGCTGTTCATTTAGACAGATGAGAAGATAAACATTTGTCTTCTAATTAGTTGAGGAATACTTGGGAAGAAGAGACACTTTAGAAACGATAAGCAACAACAAAAATAAGGTATAGGTATAAGGCAGTCCTAGGAGATATCCTATAAACAGGCTTGGGATGATAATAAAGGCATAATCAAATTAATTTGACTCCAAATGGATATGGTTAGCAATGAGAGAAGAAAATCTGAAAATGGTTCAAAGCCTTTCCTCTATCTTCAAATCTAGCAGTATAGCATGTTTAAATATATATGGCCCTGAGCCCTCTTCTGTCTCCTTTCACTTTTATGGACTCTTGCCACTACATTGGATCTACCTGGATAATTCAGAGTAAATTCTTTATTTTAAGGAAAAACGAATAGCAAATTTATTACAATTGCAAACTTAATTCCCCTTTGTCATATAACGTAACAGATTCACAGGGTCCTGGATTATCACATAGACATCTACAGGGGCAAGGGCATTATTCTGCCTACCATAGCTTGGAAATCAATGGTGGGATGGGATCAACCACTGCACTTTACTTTATTCTGAGGAAGAAAAGCATTTGCAAAGTTGAGGAGACATTTTGGATAATCTTATAAAATATACTGCATAGGGACAATGATAGAGCCAGGAGACCAATAGAGATGAAACTGAGAATGCAATTAGAGACTGAACAAGGACTGTGTTTAAAAGCCAGGGACAAAGATAAAAGTTTATAGATACTATTAGATAAAAATAGAATTTAACAATCAAGTTTATTGAAACAACGTTAACCGTAAATTGTACGTTAATTAATAGAACCCTTAAAATTCGAGTTTTAGGCATAAAAATTTGCTTCCCACTTAATTTGTGTTACATTATTTGGATGCAGTTCATTTTATGATGGCACAGTCCTTATTAGAGATTCTTACCTAGGCCATATTGTATATCTAGCTCTCATTTCAATTTGGGACCTGGAAATTTAGCACTTAAATTTCCACAGGAATAGTCTAGGTAATGAATGTTTTAGAATAAAAATCTTTTACGTTATTCTTAAGCACTTCCCTTGCTTTGCCCTCTATAATTCTTGAAAGCAGTTGACACAGCAGGTTTAGTTCTTTCAAGTGAGTTTCAGATGGAGGGAAAAGCCCTAGTTTCCATTTTAGAGCTGGATCTTTGAGAATGATTAAGGTTTCAAGTGAATATCACAACTCATGAAAAAAATCACTGGCTGGAAAATAGGATCTGGAAATAGCAACAGCAGTAAAAGTAGATATGCTCTGGAGAATATACGTCATTAAATTAGTCAACATCTTAATTACATTTCCTTTCTCTGTCCAAGAGCTCGCTGGGAAATATCTTGTGACTGTCTTCATTGATTCCTAATGATAGAACTGTCAAAATCATATTTTTATGCGCTATGTTTTCTGGTGTGTGTGGAAGTGGGGTGGGTAATGGGAGAATGCGTAATGGGAGAAAGAAGTGTAGTGTCAGCTGGAATGTAAAATATTCAAAAACACTAGGTTCTGATGTACAAGTATTTGGTGTTTAAATTCAAAACTGAGAGAACCCAGAGCATTTATAATGATGATCTCTTTAAAGCTCCTGCAACAGCATATGTTATTGATTCCTCAATATTCTTAAGCATGTGAACTATTTTGTCTTTATTTCTGCATCTTTTTATCTTTCCTTTTTATTATTCATTTTGGGGCATGAACTCTCAACATGCAACCTCTTCAGCTCCTTGACCTCACTGCCAATGAGCTGCTTTTCCACTCTACCATTTCATTTATTTTGATTGAATACATCGCTGCACCTGTAAGTACCCTATCTTCAACCAGTAATTAAATCACATCACATTCTGATCTCAAACTTCTCCCATTTCAGCTACTTTTACATGTAATCTCATTGATATCTTATGTCTGCTGACTACCTTTCATGTTTTTCTTCTTCCCTGTCCTCAAATATCTCTATATTTAGTTAGAGTCTACTGTTCATATGTCAATACACTCTTGATAATGCTCTCAATTACCTGGTCTTTTTGCTACTTTGTCACATTCATTCAGCCAAACCCCATCTGTGACTCAGTCCAACTCCTTGCTCTCTCAGTGAACGAATGCATTTGATCAGCTAATTTCTATTGAAAAAATTCTCACAACATGGCAAAATGATTATCAAATTAAAATAGGTCTGAAAGTTCAATAATTATATTGCATTATATATGCATATGTGCAAAAAACTCCAAAACTTATATTTACAGTTTTGAAATTTCTGGACTCAAAAACTTTCGTCCAGCTGGGATTTCAATATTCCCTATTTGGATGTTTCAAAGGTAACTACAAGTCAACACCCCTAAACTCAGATTGACCCCCTTCACTTCAATCAATTTTTTTTTAGTGTTTCTAGCATCAACATCCAAGCCAGAAAATTAGGAATTATTTGTGACATTGCTTTCTCCTTTTCTCCAACATGGAGTTCAGTACTGTAAATTGACTTTATTTCCTAAGTATTTCCTAAGTCAGTCTTCTCTCTATCTCCACTTCTATTTCCCTGGCCCTGCTGTGTGGTCTGCTGTCTGCTGCAATAATCCCCAACCATTCTCCCCATATCCAATATTGCACCATTAAACCTTTTCTTCACACTACAACCACAGTATTTTATGGAATGTAGGTTTAGATATGTCACCTCTTGCTACAAAACCTACATATGTGCCGTTATTCATAAAACAAAAAAATATTTGACAGGGCCTACAGACAAGGCCTTCAAGGCTGATTCTACTTACCTCTGCAGCTGAATGTTTCTCCTTTCTTCCTGCAGCTTTCAGTGCTCTGGTTTCACTGACCATTTGACGAGGCTATAAGAGCTATATTCAGGCTGTTCTTATGCCTGAATGCTTCCTCCTTATTTTATCTTCCCCACCACTTTTAACTTTCTTCCTTATATATTCAATTCAGCTATTACTTTCTCAGAGCAATTTCCCTGCCATACACAAAAAAATAAATGCCAAATGTATAAGCTTAATAGTGTCAGCAGCTTTCTGACATAGTACTTATAATAGTTAATTTTATAACTTTTCATGCTTCTCAGATTAATTTATCATTTAATATATGGTAAGTTCACTAATGACAAGAAATATAATGGGTTTTAAATAAAAATCCTATAATACTAGTAGATTAGTCTGTTAATGTCATTCTTTAATCTCTTCCTGCAATTTGGAAGTACCAACTTGAATTTTGAGATTGTAATAAATAAAGGGTAAAAAGATGCCTTTGGTCACTGCCATATGACCAAATATTAAATCCATCTTGTGGTTTCTCCACCAAAAGATTCTGTTTATATTATTTACCTTTTAGTCATAACCGTTTTTGACCACTCCACTATATTAAAGAAAACAACAACAAAATTAAGAATATGCCCAATATCAGCATGACTAGACTGAGTTTTTACTTAAATTCCCATGAATGCCAGCTTCCCATCTACATTACTAGACTGCTATGTTGCATAGCTCTTCATTCTTTAGTGATTATTTGTTCCACTTCTGTTGAAACCAACTTCCTGAATTTTGGAAACTGTTAGAGTTATAACAGTCACCATTATATTATTTATTTATCACATCTCATCTGTTGCTTTTTCTGCATGCAATTTTCTTATATGTATACACAACACATATAATACATATATATAATTTTAATTTGGGGGGTACATATTGCAGAATTTTCTAATTTTCAACTTATTTTCAAACTTACTTTGTGCTTACATGTTCACCATTCAGATTTCTAACTCACCTTTTCTGTATATGAAGAACTGCATTTTGACTTTGCATAATTCTATATAGGTCAGTCAGTATACTCAGCTCTTATTCTGTGTGGCTTGTCCTGTGGATTTCTAAGAACAGATGGTGCCAAATATAAGGCTTTAGTCATTGTTCTTCATTCCCAGGAGTTATACTATGTACATTTTTTGTAATGCTAAAAATTTGCAAACCTCTCTGCTTAAAAATTTTGTTTAATTGTACCAACTTCCCATAGAAGGAGCTTGCATTATTATTATTATTACCCTATTTTATGGATAAGAAAATTAAGTTAAAAATATTTAGCAAAGTCAACCAAAGTCATATAGTTATTAATTGACAGAACTGAATGGCTTCTTATGATCCTTTTGATCTTTGAATTTGAAGTCTACTCCTCTTTCAATCACAATCTTTGCTTTCTGGTAACTCTTTGAAGTTCACACAGAAAAGATCACTTCATTGTGGGGTAGTTATAAAAAATATATCATAAATCCATATTTTTCTACTTGGAAGTCATTTTGAGAATGGCCAGCATGCAATGGGCCATTAAAGATAATAAAAGGAAAATAAATGTGCACAAGAAAAGGTCAGTCCTGCACAGTATATAACCACAAAGGAAAACTGACCTGCCTAAGCATGGTCAAATGTAGTCTCAAAATCATGCACATCAAAGTAATGGACTGTAGTCTCCTAGGAATTACATGGAAACTCTGAGAGAAGTAGACTATATAGCTAGGCATTATTTGAAACTATGAAGGTAATATTCTCTGGGTTTTCATCCTACAATTTCTCACAACAGGTTTTATTTGCAGAAATGTATCATGAAAATTACTTTATATATAAAATCAAGAGGTTATTAAGTATATCAGAACATAAGGATAGTGCTCTATGGAAGCAAATGTGCAATATAGCACCACAGATAATATTATTCTAATTACAAATGTAAGTCACTGAGTTGATTGCTAGAAAATTAGTTTGGGTCTTGGGATATATATATACACACACATATATATATATATTTTCTATGTATGCTTCTGTTTAAGGATGAAAGAAGTGGAAAAATTAGTCTTAGCTTGATTCTGAGAATTAAGAATAAGTTTTACTATATCTATGATAATTTGTATTTTATATTATTATACCATAAATATAACTAGATCTATGTTTTGGAGGTCACATATTTAGCTGTGTCATCTTTCACTCCTTATTTGTCAATTTATTTCACCAAGATTTCAGTGGGAGAAGATCTAGAAACAAGAGAATTTAAGACCCAATTTCTGTTTTCAAAAAATGACATGTTTTAGAAAGATATGCTGACATGAAATAGCTAAAGAAATGTTTCCAAATGTGGTTACATTCCCAAATGGGTGGTATAGGCATTCAGAATATCACAGAAATTCAGAAAAGGGAGCAATTAGCTAAGACTGGAATAGTCTGTTAGTATAGGTTGCTTAGTTGGCATAAACCATAATTACTTTTGCACCAACCTAATAGGATCTAATTTGCATTGTTGAGTTTGTGGGAAATAGAAGCCTCAGAATGAGGTGAGAAAAGCGTATCCTGTTCAGCAGGGGTATGTTTTGGCAAAACTATAATGTAGCAAAGTAAATCTAAGAAACATTTACAGATATACATAATCTAGAAGTAAAATGGGGGAAAAGGAGCATTTTGGACAAATATACAAATAAGAATGGCTGAATTCTTATGGATGTTATTCCAACAGCTTGCATGGAGAAACATTTTCTTGAATGTAGCTTTAATGTCAAACTGCAACATAGATAAGGCATATCTACTGAAAAAATAATTTGACTAAAGAGAGTACCTATAGTATGTGACTTTGTTTGACTAAAGCAGGTTAATGTAAGAAAAGGAGAGGTTGAGCATGTGACTAACTGGAGAGGGTATTAAAAGGCCTGACAATTGCAACTTTAAATAAATATGCTAGCAGACAAAATACAAATGTGAGCCACAGTGAGTTGACTCTACAACCTTTTCTGGACTGTGTAAGTCTTGAAATTAGGGGATGGTTTTTTATGGATGTCAGTATCCTTCACCCAACCTAACAGTATGATTGAATGAATAAATGAATGGCGATCACCTAACAACTGGTTCCTTTGTTGAATATGGCAGTAAAGCAATTCACTGCTTACAAAATATTCTTGGCTTATATGTGTATATATAAGTCATTCACAGATAATATGGCAATTAATAATTCGAGATGTTATGTGATTTGCTGAAAGTCAAAAAGTCCATAAGCGAAAAGGCTTGCTTTCAAACCAAAATCATCTGATTTTACATCCAGTGAATATCCCATTGCCTGTCCCCTTAAAGTCACTCTGATATAAGATGATGGTCAAGCCTCAAAAATTTGGAAATCTGCCAAGATTGGAGGTAAGATTGCTTTAGGGTAAAATAACCTCTATTTTGCCCCATTTATTTCAAGGAGCATTTTAGGGACTTTAAGCAGTATCCATTTGCAGAAATGCATTGCCTTTCTCCTTCAAATGTATAATCTATGTCCTCCCAGAATTCAAATCAATATGATGACCAAGTGATTCATCTCCCTATGTCTTAGTCACTTATAACTGTCACTTTGAGGAACACTTACTTCATTGCTCCTTCCTCATGTATCCTGGACATTCTGTGGTGCAAATTCTGTTAAAAATTATTTAAAATATTTTAAAATAGAACAGTACAAATAAATGTAGAGTCAGCCTACTTTTTTTTTTTTTTTTTTTTGAGATTGAATCTTGCTCTGTCGCCCAGGCTGGAGTGTAGTGCCACCATCTTGGTTCACTGCAACCTCCGCCTCTCAGGTTCAAGCAATTCTCTTGCCTCAGCCTCCCGAGTAGCTGGGATTACAGGTACCTACTACCACGCCTGGCTGGTTTTTGTATTTTTAGTAGAGACAGGGTTTCACTATGTTGGCCAAGCTGGTCTTGAACTCCTGACTTCTGGTGATCTGCTCACCTCGGTATCCCAAAATGCTGAGATTACAGGAGTAAGCCAACACACCTGGCAAGACTTTCTAATAGGTTGTTTTAATCTACCTAAAAACTAACACTTTACATCAAGGAAATAAAGTGAAAAAAGCTCTAAAAATGTGAGGGGGTTTACCGAGACTAATTATTTATGAGTTTTCTTTAGGATTTTTGTGTGAAAGAGCCTTTAAAAGTTACTCCATTTTCAGAATTATCAACTACAATTAAAACTTTTAGACACTTTTGTTTGTCTTGAAAGCTAGGGAAGCGGGAATAATCAGAGCACAGTCAAATTCAATGGAGATTTAGAGAAACTTTTCTTTGTCGTATGGACTTAATCAGTGAGTACTAAGTAAATGTTCAACAAAAATTACAATAATAAAAGCAATTATATGAAAACAAAGTTAGGAAAATATTTCCAATGAATATAGACTACATATTTTAATATAAATAAAACACTTAAAAGCAATATTTTAGAAGTTGACACAGACTTCATATAAATGATATATATTATCTTAAATTTATTTGGAGCAATTTTTATTAATTTCTTATAACCAAATCTATATGACAATTATCCTGAAAACATTCATCTGTAAGCAATGATTCTTCTTAGTGATCATGAAAGTTATTTATATGAATCCAAGACATTTTTTTCTAGTTCAGAACAGTAAAAAAGAAAAACCAACAATCGGGAATAGGAAATCAACAACAGTCACCGTAAGCAACTTTCTCACCTACCAGGGCTTATCTAACTCCTTAGGCCAACACATTTAAGTTTTTCTTTATTACATTAATTATAATACTCATAGTTAGTGTAATAGGATGTCTGATATCTATATTGCACCATCCGTGGTTTTAATCTTCTTTTCTTTAGGACCACTTCTTAGTTTGCAACATCAGGAAGTTTATTTTTAAAGATCAATATGAGACAACCAAGACACTGAGAACTGCAGGTGAATTAAGCAGCGTCACTTGAAATGTGCCATCATCAGAAACCTTAAACTGTCTTCCTATTTGTAGACAGGAAAATGTTCTTAAACCAATCAAGGAGCTGTGGCATTATGTACATCGATTGCAGCCGGGGAAGATGCCAGTTTGAACATATGCCCCAAAATAAAATGAAAACGGCAGTTTGTAAATGAAATGATACTAATAAATCTTAATGATAAGATGATAATAGGGATGCCTCTGAGGAACTCTAGGAAAGGTCACAATTGACTTATCATAATTAGAGATTTAAGGTGTTAAATAGTGACACTATCTGTCTAGGATTGTTATTGAAAAACTGTGCATTCAATAAGTATAGAAATAATACCTGTACTAGAACGTTTAGAAGTAGGGAGAAAAAGTTTGATTACTTGCATTTAAAAAAAGGAAAGCAGCTGAGACCCAATGTAAAGAACAGATTTGTTGCCAGTTGCATGAGACTACAGTCTGGATTCAGTCAGTAACCAAGAGCCTTGTGACCTTGGTGAACCATGCTGGCTCTTGGTTCTCTTCTCTGCTTTTCTTTCCCTCACCAGACTTTATCCCTGATGTTTCAGGCTTGGGAGCCATGTTTCAGTTAAGAGACAGAACGCACTCATGGCAATAACAAGAAGGTGTGTAATGTCTCAAAGTATAAAGAACATCATGTTCCTAGCTAAATGCTTATTAAAATTAAGAAGCTTATTGAACATCTACTAGGTAACAGCAATGTAATATTCTGGAAGTGATGGCAGTGGCAGCCTGTCTAGAGTGGCAGCTGCCATGATGCCAGCTGCAGCGGGCAGGTACAGCCAGCACTGCATGCTCCAGGGAGCTGGTGGGAGCCAGGAACAGGCAGGAGGAGCCCCACCTTCCCAGGCACAGCTGCAGCTGCCCACATCACAGCTGCGAATCCAGGCATCTCTGCACTCTCAGGGGCCTGGGAAGATCCCCCGTTACCCCTACAGGCTTGGAAGTGTCTGCTCCCACTGTTTGGCTTCTCTCCACTTCTAGCACCTGCTTTGATCTCAGAGCATGATTGGGGCCAAGTCTGATTGCTATCCCAGGCTGACCAGGTGTGCACACACTCAGAGAAGTATTAACACACCAACCCTCTGCCACCTTCGTCCCCTCCAGATTTTGGGCACCAACTAACACAAGAGGGAGGCCAAGGGCAGGGCTGAGGGCAGGTCATTGCTGGCCTGCAGGAGCCCCTTGGCATGAACAGCCTGAGTGCCATGAATGGCAGCAGGAGGCAGACAGGCTCCTGGGAAGAAGGGGGCAGGTCCCTATTGAAGCTCCATATTCAAGCCAGGGAGGGCCTGAAGCTTGGGGGCCAGGCTGCTAGTCCTGCAGACTGTAATGGGAACTTGTTGTGCTTTTTCCATGCCTGCCCATAGCTGCCCATGAACCAATCAGTGTACACTTTTTCCCCTCTGAGGCCCATAAAAGTGCTGGACTCACAGAGACTTAGGAAGACAACAGGATGGCCTGCTGCAGAGAGGACCTACCCAATCCAAGGTCTCCTCTCTACTGAGAGCTGAGGAGATGATAAGATGACCAGCTGGGGAGACGAGCTACCCACACCAGGTTCTCCTCTCTGCTGAGAGCTGAGCAAACATTGAGACTACTAGCTGTGAAGACGAGCTACCCACTCCAGGGTCTCCTCTCTGCTGAGAGCTGAACACTCATCGGGACACCCTGGCTGTGGACAAACGCCACACACTTCAAGTCTCCTCTGAGCTGTTCTATTGCTCAGTAAAGCTCCTCTTCACCTTGCTAACCCTCCACTTGTCAGCATACCTCATTCTTCCTGGGCACTGGACAAGAACTCAGGACCCACCAAATGGCATGGCTGAACACGCCCTTCGTAACACAAACAGGGCTGAAACACGCCCCTTGTTCGCCATGTTGTGGGTGATAAGAAGGAGAGAAGAGCTGCAGTCCTTCAGGGATCCCAGACCTAGGAGTTCCCCAAGCCAGGACTGTGACACCCTCTTTGGAGCTCTGTGATTCCTGGTGCCTTCAAGCTTCCGGGTGCCGCTGCATTCTCTAATGCCATCTGTGGAAGATACTTGTGGGATGCCTGCTTCATCTGCAGCCTCACAAGTAGTTGGCTCTTCTGCTAGAGCCTGGAGCTGCCCACCCCACACTACTGCTTCAACCCACCTCTCTCTTTCATGTTCCTGAAAAGAGTTATTATGTCATGTTTTATCATTTAAAAGTGATTGGGATTGTGATATATTGGGTATATGTCTCTTTTGTCTAAGGGAAGTGGCTAATACTAAGCTCCAAGTGAAATCACCCAGTGCTACCTGAGCATCCAATTTTTTAAGAAGAATAGAATTACACATTTTGCTTATGACATATCCCAAATTGTAATTGTTGATAAATAAGTCAATTTTTAAAATTGGGCTTATTTATTTATTATCAGGGCTAATATTTATTATCCCTGAGTGAAGAAGTCTGTCAGAAATATCCTGTCTGAAGGCCATGAGTTGGTAAAGGCAATGTAAATTTCTCAGCTTTTGAACTGAGAAGTGAGTAACAATTAGTTACATTGGATACACTAAGGTCCCAGCATCATCAAGTTCCAAGACCATCAAGAGTGAGCATGTTTTCTCCATGTGGCTTTTCCTCATAACTTGACTTGGTTTCAGACAAGTAGGTCCCTTCTCTCTGTATTTTGTATATGCTTTTCTGTTCATTGGCTCAAGTTCATCTGTTCCTTTAGAAAGTTGACGGCTTTATCTCTTTAGCATTGGGTTTGGCAGAGATAAGAAGGCAAAGTTTTGCTTGAACTAAAGCAAATGGAGAATATTACTTGTTCTTTTTTTTTTTTTTTTGAGACGGAGTCTCGCTCTGTCACCCGTGCTGGAGTGCAGTGGCCGGATCTCAGCTCACTGCAAGCTCCGCCTCCCGGGTTCACGCCATTCTCCTGCCTCAGCCTCCCGAGCCGCTGGGACTACAGGCGCCCGCCACCTCGCCCGGCTAGCTTTTTGTATTTTTTTAGTAGAGACGGGGTTTCACCGTGTTAGCCAGGATGGTCTCGATCTCCTGACCTTGTGATCCGCCCGTCTCAGCCTCCCAAAGTGCTGGGATTACAGGCTTGAGCCACCGCGCCCGGCTTGAGAATATTACTTGTTCTATGATGTTTAAAGCCCAGCCACGTAATCCACAATGAGTTGTGAATCATGTTAAGAAATTGAATTAAATAATCAAAAAATAACTGTACCTGAGCGAAAAACTAAATTCTGTTTTAAAATCATTTTTTTCAGGTTTGTTTTTAAGACCTTTGTTTATTTGGGCCAGGTGCAGTGGCTCATGTCTGTAATCCCAGCACTTTGGGAGGCCAAGGTGGGTGGATCACTTGAGGCCAGGAGTTTGACACCAGCCTGGCCAACATGGCAAACTTTGTCTCTACTAAAAATTCAAAAATTAACTGTGTGTGGTGGTACATGAGTGTAATTCCAGCTACTCAGGAGACTGAGGCATGAGAATCTCTTGAACCTGAGAGCTGTGATTATACCATTGTGCTCCAGCCTGAGCAACGGAGTGAGAAACTGTTTCAAAAAAACGTACACACACACAAGAAAACAAAAATCACGAAAATTTTCTTTATTGGTAAAAAGTTGCTAGGCAATCATTCTAAATCTATGCCTCTACTGCTTCTTACATACAAGCTAGAAAAATGAATTAACACGACTCAACTGTCATCCCCTTTGATTTTTCTTCTTAACCAAGGTATACGTGAATGTTAGCTAAAACCAATGTAACTATTGTTTGATTTACTTTTCTTGTCTTGAGAATAATTTTCATTCATTCATTCATTCATTCATTCATTCAGGTATGAATATATTGATGTAATAACCATGCATTTATTATGTGACTATTCCATGTCATAGTTTACATTATCAAATATTTAAAAATGCATCCCTACTTTAAGGAAGTTCACAATATAGTGGAGGAGATTCTGAGAAAGTTTACACACATACAAGCACACACTTGCTGTATACCGTATAACAAGTAATGAAGGAGATAAGAGAAGTGCATCTATCTTATATCTATCTCAATTCTGTTGGTCATTTTAGGATCATTTCTGACTGCTCCAAAGATAAGGAACAAGCTCATTCTATAATTTAGATGGATAGCTATACCAGTCTCACGCCAAAGATTCCACAGATGTGTCCAAGCTTAATCTATCATCTTAAATTTCCCTTACCTAAAACCAAACAAAGAAGCCCCTGTATTTTCTGCTAGCTTCTTTACTATCATGATTTTTAAAAATGTGTTAAAGCCTGAATCATTTCTTTTAAGAAGTTGAAATTGGGATGGGACTTAGAAATTCTAGGGAAGCCTTCTTTTCTTTTCTCTGCTGTTGCCTGAATTGAGGTTGGAATGTTTTAATACCAAATGATGTCAGGTGGAAGTGAACATTACTTTCTGAATCTAACTCTAGGGTGAACACCTCAACAAATGGGCCAAAGACTTAATTTGGCACTGATTCAGAAAATCCAGAATTTGTTGCTGTTCTAACCATGTCTCAGTGGGTGGAGGTGGTATGTATCAAACAGTTAAAAGGATAATCAAGAAAACAGACCATTTTACTGAAGGCAAGTTTATATTTTCTTTACACAAGGACTTATGTCACTTGGAGGGCCTGCATCATCATCTTTAGGATCTTTGATAATAGGCTGTGTTTCCTGCAACTCGGGAGAGTGACACTGTGGTTGTTTACTGTTCCCTGCTTAGATCTGAGGAACTGGAGCTGCCACCTGACAGAGTTGCTTTCTTTGTCCTACTTTTTCATTAACTCCAAGAAAGCTGTGTTCTTTATGCTATTCCCTTATTCATGGAGAGAAGCAGACATGATTAAATACTGCTTCAACATTTCCTCAACAATGAAATGTCTTTGCCCACTTCACTAAATTTGAGTCTGTTATTGTTTGCAAAGACCAGATACTACTTTCTTAGAATTTTTGAATACTCTCTTTTAAAAAGATTTTTAACCCCATAATCACTGACAACATTCCTTTTCTACCTATTTTTCATATTTAAAAAAGTTGGCAATATTGACAACTCATCTCTCATGAAATCTTGAACGTACATGTTAGGGCTGGGACTAGGGGCTGATAACACTTGTTTTAATATTATAAGAACACTGAGTGCTTTAATGGCATGGGATTTAAGACACCATAAAGAGTGTGTTACTTCCTGAGATGACGAGAATGAATTGCAAGAGGTTCCTGAACTTCCGTTACCCTCTGCAACATGAACTTCTTTGAGGAGTTCAACAGCTTGCTGTTTGAAATGCTCTGTTGATTCGGGAATTTAAATTTTGTAATAAGAGCTCCCAAGATGGCTATGCCATAAGTGAGAACAAAAATTAGAGGCTATAGAGATAGACTGGAATCTGAATTACTGTTTTCATTTGTTTTCCTGGAACTTATAAAATTTTACTGTGCAATGCCACAGTGAAATACCAAAAGGAACACTTTAACCCAAATGATTAGCTTTCCAGTTCCCCTGGGCCACGTGTTGTTTAATAAAATAAAGCAACAAAACAAAACAAAACAAACAAAAATATCCGCTACGCACTTTGTTGGCAACTTAGCACTTTTTTCCTTATAACCCACAGACTTAGTAGGAAGAGAATAGACATTAAGAGTAAGTGCATGTGAAATATTGAAAAGCAGTAAACATGAATCCTTTCTTTGCAAAGGACAGTCTCAGAAATGTTTTATCTGCTAATTCACTTAATTCAACAAATTACATCTACCATGTTTCCAGTGCTTTGTTTATCGATATAGTGGTAAACAAAATACACTGACTTCATGGACCATTAGGTAATATTTGTGAGAGGATGCAAATTGTATCGATAAGTATTTATATAGGTATCTCTTGCCTATGTATGTTACCTACTTACCTGTATGAGGTATATTTTCACAAATATTTATCAATTAGATCTTCTGTGTTGCTTATGAGTAATTCTCTCAATTATCTTGAAAGGTGTTCTGTTTATTTTTTTAGCTAATATACTTGTTTGTTTTTGAATTGACATGCAACTGACGTTAATTAACCAGGTTGCTGTCAAATAAGCATTTTAGCTGGGAAATTGTTCATTTGATTACCACCATTATTCAGTCTCCATAATTTTGCTTTTGCTATTGGTTGCTTGAAATTATCTTCCACAGATGATTACCATAATAATTGCTTCCTATTACTGAATATTACCATTATTCTAAATTTTAATTATTGTTGCTATGAACCACTTTGGAATATATGTTGAGGAGAAAGGCTTAGCAATACATTTTTTTAATCCTAATTTTTTTTTCTTTTTCTTTTTTTTTTTGAGATGGAGTTTCACTCTTGTTGCCCAGGCTGGAGTGCAATGGCGCAATCTTGGCTCACTGCAACCTCTGCCTCCCGGGTTCAAGTGATTCTCCTGTCTCAGCCTCCCAGGTAGCTGGCATGCGCCACCACGCCTGGCTAATTTTGTACTTTTAGTAGAGATGGGGTTTCACCATGTTGGCCAGGCTGCTCTCAAACTCCCAACCTCAGGTAATCTGCCTGCCTCTGCCTCCCAAAGTGCTGGGATTATAGGCATTAGCCACTGTACCTGTCCTAAAATATTTTTAATATCCTAAAATTGTTTGTTGGTAAAACTCTCTTAATATTTTTCAGAGACAGATTTAAATATGTATTTTTGTAAGATGTATACATCTTTTAGATATTAATTGTACATGCTTCAACACATCACACAATTTTTACAAAGTGCTAGTGATGAGCAAGTTGCACATCCATAACTTAAGAGTTACCAAAATGGAAGTAGCAACAACTGCCCATTCTACTTTTTGAAATATATTAATAAATTCTGTAACTATTTCATTAGGTCACGAAGTATATTTATTAGAATAACATATATATATATATACACACACACACACACACACACATATATATATGTGAAAGTACCATTTTTTTAGTGTTCTGCCACAAGATTCAGAGATATTTGTAATTAGATTTATCTTGTGTGTATGTGGGTGAGACACTTGTCACAAACCACAGGATCCCTATCCAGGTAGAGTTCATGGCCTTATTCATCTCAAAAATCACTGTCATTGAGCAAAACCCCAATATTCCTTGAAGCTTCATAGCAATGTTCCTGACACATTTGGGTATAACGAAGGAAATTTATTAAATAATGATATACAAAAAACTATTTCATCAGCATCATTTTAGTTCCTAGACTATATCTGTAATCATATACATAAGCAACACATATTGAAGAAACTTGATTTACTTTAAATAAATGTATTTCCTTGTTTAGGCATTTTAAGAAGTATAAGATTACTGTCAAGAGTTGCCAACAGCAATTCAAGACATGGTTTATTGAAGTTACTTCCTCTAACTTTAATAATTCCAAGTCAATAGCAATTTTATCCCTTCAAGTTAATAATTTTTATTAGTAATTTTGCTATTATTCTAAAGATAGCTCTCTTTATATTGTGCTGAAAGTAACTCTGATTTATTCTTCTTTACTTCTTTGGGTGTTCTGTATGAAATGTTCTAAACCGAAATACTTAGAATTTCTGCTTCAAATACATGCTAGCTCCTTCCTTCCCTTCCCTTCCTCCTTTCCTCCCTCCTTCCCTTCCCTTTCCTTTTCCTCCCCTCCTTCCTTTCCTTCCTTTCCTTCCCTTTCTTCCCTCTCTTCCCTCCCTTCCCTCCCTTCTCTTCCCTTCCCTTTCCTTCCCTTCCCTTCCTTCCCTCTGTTCTGTCTTTCATCATCTTACTCCCTTCTCTCTCTCTCTTTTGAGATATGTAATACTTTAACAACTTACTGGTTTTGACTCTTAGGTTTCTATTTACATTTAACAATTACCTATATATTTAGTGAAAGAAATACATGCTTTGGATCATATTAATAGAACCCTGGGTTATTCTTGTAGCTTTGCTGCTACTATTCATGTGATCTTGGACAAGTTTATACAGTTTTTATTTAACTTTTTTCCAGTTTGCCCTGAGAATACTTGCCAGCAGTGCTCGTGGCTACAGCATTTATCCCAAGTAAACTTTGACACGAAATATCTTGCTTTTGTTATTATTTTCACATCACTCTAGTATACTGACTTTGGAAACAAAAGACATTCTACTTATAGCATTCTGTTTTTAGTAGTGGTATTAGTGGTATTTCCATTTAGAAAATATAGCAATTCTTGATCACTGAAAATATCAAATCCTAGAAAATGTAGCATTCCTACATGTGATGTTAGCATCGTTCTAGAACAGTTGTTGGCCAAAGATTCATTTGATGAATCTTATCTTTCCAAAATAGATGATTCTTATGATTCAGACAATTCTAATGTTAGTTCTGTTTAGAAATAACTACAAGAACAGTTTTTATATTTTAATTTCACATTGATAATCAGTCAGATTTGCTTCAGCCTCAGAGTGTGTTTATGTAAAATTATACACGAGTTGAACATTTTTTTCTAAATGGGAAAGTTAATCATGTACAAAAAAGGCATAGTAATAATTGTTTCTTTGAGTTATGATTAAAATTAGCATTTTTAAAATTATTAGTTTCATAAAGATACACAGTAAATGTTACTTCTATTTATCTTGTATGATATAGATGACATTATAGTAAGCAAAGAAAAACCTTTGCTTATAGTTAGTCATGTATAGGACCTAAGTACATAAGTAATATATATTAAACTCAGATCATGTGTAGTGAATGTTTCTTGCAATGTATCATGGAGGTTCAAAGCAAAAAATTATTTTTTTTGTCAAAGAGAATTAAGAAAGGCTCCATGGAGGAAGTTACTTTTGAGACAGACTTCAAATAATGAGTAGACTGGGGCTAAAGAGAAATAGTTAAAGTTGAATTAGGGAAAATTTTATTTGAGTTAGTGATAGCATCAAGAAATTCTGAGAAATTATAATCATTAAAAAAATACAGAAGGCAGTTCAGCTGCCATAGTTCCTCTATAACATGTTGGGAAATAGTGGGGAATAACTTTAGAAAGTTAGTTTTAGGTCATGTTATACAGAGCCTTGAACTTCAGTTTTTAAAATTTTCAAATTCCAATGTCTTAATTTTTTCTTTTACTTTTTCTCCAATTTGAATATTCCTGAATGAATCAGTGAAGTCAGAGTTTACTTGATCTTGCTGATAATGAAGAGTTAACTTTTCCAAACTAAACAATCTGCTTCCAATTTCCAGTTAATAAACTTTTGAAGTGAATGTACAAAATAACAAATGTTTATATTTTAAATCAATTTTAGACAAGAAAGAAAAATATTTATTTTTTAACACACCAACATAATTATGGTTTTTGATACTCTCAGTTCCTTTATGTATCTGTTTTGTTGTTTGTTTTTGTTTCGTTTTTGTTTTTGTTTTTGTTTTCAGGCAGAACTATATTTCTTTGGCCAGAAGACTTCCTTTAAAGTATGTTGTAGTTCAAATGTATTAGCTAGGAATACTCTTGACATTTTTTTCTTTTTTCTTGTTCTTTTTGTGGAAAGTTTCTTTATTTCATTGTAATTTCTTTTTCTTTCTCTCTCTCTTTTCTTTTCTTGTTTTCCTTCTGTCCCTCCCTCCTTTCTCCTTTCTTTCTTTCTCTTTCTTTCTTTCTTTCTTTCTTTCTTTCTTTCTTTCTTTCTTTCTTTCTTTCTTTCTTTCTTTCTTTCTTTCTTTCCTTTCTTTCTTTATCTTTCTTTCTTTCTCTTTCTTTCTTTCTCTTTTTCTTTCTTTTCTTTCTCTTTCCTCTTTTTCTTTCTTCCCATCTTTTTCTTTTTCCATCCTTCCTCCTCTCCCTCCCTCCTTCCCTCCCTTCCTCCTTTCCCTCCCTCCTTCCCTCCCTCCCTCCCTCCCTCCCTCTCTCCCTTCCTTCCTTCCTTCCTTCCTTCCTTCCTTCCTTCCTTCCTTCCTTCCTTCCTTCCTTCCTTCCTTCCTTCCTTCCTTCCTTCCTTCCTTCCTTCCCTCCTTCCTCTCTTTCTTCTTTCTTTCTTTCTCTTTTTTCTTTCTTTCTTCTCTCTTTTGACAGGGTCTCCCTTTTTCACCTCCACTGGAGTATAGTGGCAGAACTACAGCTCACTGCAGCTTTGACTTCTTGGCCTCAAGCCTTCCTCTTACCTCAGCCTCAAGAGTAGGTAAGACTACAGGTAAGCACCACCACACCTGGCTAATTTTTAAATTTTTGTAGAGATGGTGTCCCATTATGTTGCCAGGCTGGTCTCCAACTCCTGGGCTCAAGCAATCCTCCATCTCAGCTTCCTAAAGTGCTAGGATTACAGGTGTCAATGATCATGCCTGGTCTGAGTTTCATTTACGCATATATCTTTTTTAGATATGGAATTCTAATTTGACAGATTACTTTTTGGCAGCATTTAAAAAATTCTTTTTTTTCTGGTTTATACTGTTTCTGAAGTTGACAGAATTATAATTCTTGTTCATCTAAATAAATATAAAATTTTCTGGTGGTCATTTTTTTCAATTTTTTAATGTTTCTCCTCTCCAACCATATGTATTTTAAACTGCTTGATATTGTCCTACATGCCACCTAGGCTCCATTGATTTGTTAAAGTCTTTTCTCTCTCAGGTTTGGGTTGGATAGTGTTTTATTTTCTCTGTATTATCTAATCTGATATTAAATCTATCTTGTAAATTTTTTTATATATTACATTTTTCATCTCTAGAAGTTCCATTTGGGTCTTTTTAAATATCTTTTGCTTCTCTTCTCATTATAAGCATTTTTGTGGATCAACTTACTTTTTTGAGAATTTTAACCTTTGTTAGGACACATAGAATAGCTGTAACTTCTAATGCTACTTTACTGCTAAGGTGTAATTTCTGGAGTTTCTAATGAACACTTAGATGTTTATCAGAGTTTCTTCTCTCTAGCTGCTTAAAATTTGGGCATCTCTCCATCCTCTGAGAGCTTTGGGAGTATTGAGTTTACAGTTCCATGGTACGTTTTTGGTGTGCTTCAGTGAGGTTAACCTTGAGCATACACAGGTTATTATTCTTCCAAAGACTCAGGTAACCCCTATTCAAATTCCTGGAACTTTCTTCTCTGCGTATTTCTCTCCTCTGCATTTCTCTACTTTACACAATAGCTGCTTCGGCCTCGTCACAAAATTGATTCGGTATATCCTAAATTTAGTGATACAACTGTGCTCTGCTTGGATTCCTTTTGCATGCCGTGTGTTCAAGAATGTGGCTTTAGACAGAAAGACAGCATGAATATCATGGTTTCTTCATGTGTTTCCTCTTTTCTCCAGAATGTTTGAAGTATTGTTTCATATTTTATCCAGGTTAGTTGTTAATAGCAAAGATGCAATTTCCCTATCATAGCCAAAGTGCAAAATAGTTATTTTCTTTTTAAAAATTAAATTGTTTTCCATACTGTTGTTTCTATTTATGTGGTTGCATTTTTAAAAGGTGAAGCTATTTGGAATTATTTTTCTTTGGAATTTTTTTTTCATTTTGAAGCAGATCAAACCCAAGTCTTTAGTATTATTTTGGCATAAAATATTTCAGAATGAAGACAAATTTTGTTCTTTTCAATGCTATTTATAAGAATACTGTTGTACCCATTGAAACTGTTCCCCTGACTAAGGATACTATTTATATGAAAGTCATTATCTCAAAACTAAGAATGGAAGAATGGAGGATGTTGGTTAACAATACTGGAAAATTAGAAATACTTACATTATTTCATATTTGTCCACAAAATACCCACTAAATAGTTATGTTTTCAGTACCAGATTTCACAGATTGTTTATTTTAACTGAAAATGCATTTTTTCTTAAGGAGTTTTGGAATTGATTTAAAAATCTTTGTTTGTCCATAGACAATATCCTGCAACAATAGGTGAAGAAAGGAAAAATTCATCTTTCTTGGTAGACTGAAGTTAGTCATTTATTGGCAAACGTTTTTTAGAAAAGATATAAAATTTTTGAAACTTAATTAAAATATATAATAAGACTATGATAATTCGAAAAGGTGAAGAAAATGGTAATTTTTAAAAATAGCTAATACAAATTAGCTTAGAGTTTTCTTTTTTTTTTCAATTTGCACAAACTATAAAGATCTTTTAAATGAAGCTATACAAACTAACATAAATTCTTATCTAAGCGTGAAAACTTAATGTACTAGTTAAACACAGATTCTTATGTCACACTTTAGGGTAAAACCTAAAGGCTTTTATCAAAAAAGACTTTTCTTCCTGGTTTAGATTTGATTTATACTAGACTCTTCAGTGTCACTGCAATCAAACATCTGAGAAGAATCTCTTTCTTGGCCTAAACAGTTAACATAGAAAGATTTTTTTCTAAATTGGTGAGTATAGAGAAATAAATTCTTCTTCCAAATAATGAAGGTCCTTTCCTACTTGCCTTCTTACAAAGTGGATCTAAATAATACAGAACATTTTCATTTAGAATCTCAAGATTATGAAATAATTACTCATTATGAAACAAACAATGACTTAGTGTCAAATCTTTTGGGGATAAAATTTTGTGAAATAAAAACTGTGCTAGGACTATAAAATTAAGGCTGTTAAACTTTAAAGAAAAGCATTACATAACATAACATTGTTTTCTATGGATAGTGACTGTTTTAGGTTTGTTGGGAAAGAAAATTAAACAGATTATTAAAAAATCTGAGACTACTATTGGATGCTTGGTACTTAGACATTGAAGAAATTGCATTTTGCATTCCTTTGTTATGTCACTGTATCATTTTTGTTTTTGCAAGAATATTTGGTAGGTGAGCCTGAGTTAAAAGCCATTGCTGTAGGTTTCAGCACAGCTATAATTTATAAGATATTTGCCAAGATTCGTGTCCGTGGCCTGGATCTGTCATAAAATGAGTGCATGACAAAACCTGACTACTTCTGACATGTCCAGCATACATTTTAAGCAAACAACTTTTCTCAGTTTGCTCTAAATAGGGACCAACCAAGCCATCCTAAAATAACATAAGGGAACTTTTGCATTGTAAAGAGAGGGAATGGACTGAAGAACCTAGGCCCTTATTCAGGTGTATTTAGGATTTGTCTTAGAAGAATTCCTATTACACAAGGTCCCTTTCAAAAATACACACTTCATTAGCTTCTTGATGCTATTATCTAGGCCAGAATTCAGTGTAGAATTCTGCAAAATCATAGTATTATGGAGTTAGCAAAAATCATAGTATTATGACTTAGCAAAAATCATAGTATTATGGAGTTTTTGAAATACTAAAAATGAGAACATTGATCACAGAACAAATAAGGGTGATTAATACTTTAAGAAATTACACATAATTAGTTGTACTTAATCTAAAGACAAATTTAAAAATACATATATTCTGCCTCTTTCTATCCAACAGTAAGCTTCTTGAGGAGAGGGATTATTTCTTCTTTATTTTATAATTCTAGCACCCACCATGACTGCTACTGCTTCAGTGATTTTTAGTAAATAATTAATGAATGAAGAAAAGCCTAAATTCTTTCAGTACTAAGGACTGTGGATGTTTTCGCCATGAAATGAGAGTACTGGGATCACTATCAGTTGATTACTGTTTTTTATGGATTATTTGAAGGTGACATAACTATTGTTTGGAACCCTGATAAAAGATGATCATATCCCATACCCATAAACTAATTCTTATACCACTTGAAACTCTTCCTTTACTCTCATCAACTCCAACCCCTCAAAAAAGTGTCTCAGTCACATCTGTTCTCAGGGAAATTTGTTCCCTTCATTCTTCAGTCTCATCACAGAACATATCACTCACTCTTGTTATTCAGAAAATTTGCATCCAGCCAAACTAAGTTTCATAAGTGAAGGAGAAATAAAATCCTTTACAGATAAGCAAATACTTAGATATTTTGTCACCACCAGGCCTGCCTTACAAGAGACCCTGAAGGAAGCACTTAACATGGAAAGGAACAACTGGTACCAGCCATTGCAAAAACATGCCAAAATGTAAAGACCATCGATGCTAGGAAGAAACTGCATCAACTGATGAGCAAAATAACCAGTTAATATCATAATGACAGGATAAAGTTCACACATAACAATATTAACCTTAAATGTAAATGGACTAAATGGTCCAATTAAAAGACACAGACTGGCAAGCTGGATAAAGAGTCAAGACCCATCAGTTTGCTGTATTCAGGAGACCTATCTCACATGCAGAGACACACATAGGCTCAAAATAAAGGGATGGAGGAAGATCTACCAAGAAAATGGAGAACAAAAAAAAGCAGGGGCTGCAATCCTAGTCTCTGATAAAACAGAGTTTAAACCATCAAAGATCAAAAGAGACAAAGAAGGCCATTACATAATGGTAAAGGGATCAATTCAACAGGAAGAGCTAACTATCCTAAATATATATGCACCCAATACAGGAGCACCCAGATTCATAAAGCAAGTCCTTAGAGACTTACAAAGAGACTTAGACTCCCATACAATAATAATGGGAGACTTCAACACCCCACTATCAACATTAGACAGATCAACGAGACAGAAAGTTAACAAGGATATCCAGGAATTGAACTCATCTCTGCACCAAGTGGACCTAATAGACATCTACAGAACTCTCCACCCCAAATCAATAGAATATACATTCTTCTCAGCACCATATCGCACTTATGCCAAAATTGACCACATAATTGGAAGTAAAGCACTCCTCAGCAAATGTACAAGAACAGAAATTATAACAAACTGTCTCTCAGACCGCAGTGCAATCAAACTAGAACTCAGGACTAAGAAACTCGATCAAAACCGCTCAACTACATGGAAAATGAACAACCTGCTCCTGAATGACTACTGGGTACATAACGAAATGAAGGCAAAAATAAAGATATTCTTTGAAACCAATGAGAACAAAGATACAACATACCAAAATCTCTGGGACACATTTAAAGCAGTGTGTAGAGGGAAATTTATAGCACTAAATGCCCACAAGAGAAAGCTGGAAAGATCTAAAATTGACACTCTAACATCACAATTAAAAGAACTAGAGAAGCAAGAGTAAACACATTCAAAAGCTAGCAGAAGGCAAGAAATAACTAAGATCAGAGCAGAACTGAAGGAGATAGAGACACAATAAACCCTCCAAAAATCAATGAATCCAGGAGTTGATTTTTTGAAAAGATCAACAAAATTGATAGACCGCTAGCAAGACTAATAAAGAAGAAAAGAGAGAAGAATCAAATAGATGCAATAAAAAATGATAAAGGGGATGTCACCACCGACCCCACATAAATACAAACTACCATCAGAGAATACTATAAACACCTCTACACAAATAAACTAGAAAATCTAGAGAAATGGATAATTTCCTGGACACTTACACTCTCCCAAGACTAAACCAGGAAGAAGCTGAATCCCAGAATAGACCAATAGCAGGCTCTGAAATTGAGGCAATAATTAATAGCCTACCAACCAAAAAAAGTCCAGGACCAGATGGATTCACAGCTGAATTCTACCAGAGGTACAAGGAGGAGCTGGTACCATTCCTTCTGAAACTATTCCAATCAATAGAAAAAGAGAGAATCCTCCCTAACTCATTTTATGAGGCCAACATCATCCTGATACCAAAGCCTGGCAGAGACACAACAAAAAAAGAGAATTTTAGACCAATATCCCTAATGAACATCAATGCAAAAATCCTCAATAAAATACTGGATTTCCAGCACTATGATGAAAGGGAATGGTGAGAGTGAGCATCCTCATCTTATTCCAGTTCTCAAGGAGAATGCATCCAGCTTTTGCCCATTCAGTATGATGTTGGCTATGGGTTTGTCATAGACGGTTCTTATTATTTTGAGGTATGTTATTCAATGCCTAGTTGTTGAAGGATTTTTGCATGAAGGAATGTTGAATTTTATTGATGGCTTTTTCTGCATGTATTGAGATGATCATGTGTTTTTTATTCTTAGTTCTGTTTATGTGATGAATCATGTTTTTTGATTTATGTATGTTAAACTAGCCTTACATCAAGGGATAAAGCTTATTTGATCTTACTGAATTTGCTTTTTGGTGTTCTGATGGGTTTGGTTAGCCTGTATTTTGTTGAAGAATTTTGCATCTATGTTCATCCGGGATATTGGCCTGAAGTTTTCTATTTTTTGTTGTGTAACTGTCAAGTTTTGGTATCAGAATAATGCTGGCCTCATAAAACGAGTTAGGGAGGAGTCACATCTCCTCAATTTTTTTGGAATAGTATCAGTAAGATTGATATCAACTCTTTTATATATTTGGTAGAATTTGACTTTTTATCCATCTGGTCCAGGGCTTTTTTTGGTTGGTAGACGTTTCATTACTGGTTCAATTTCAGAACTCATTTTTGGTCTCTTCAGGGTTTCAATTTCTTCCTGGTTCAATCTTGGGAGACTGTATGTTTGCAAGACTTTATTCATTTTTTCTAGGTTTTCTAGTTCATGTGCATAGAGATGTTCATAATAGCCTCTGAGAGATTTTTATGTTTCTGTGGGGTTGATGGTAATGTCCCATTTCTTTTTTCTGGTTATGTTTATTTGAATCTCTTTTTCCTTCATTATTCTAGCTAATGGTTTATCAATCTAATTTATTTTTTCAAAGAACTAAGTTTTGGGTTTGTTGATCTTTTGTATGTTTTTTCACATCTCAGATTCATTTATTTCAGCTCTGGTTTTGGTTATTTCTTTTTTTCTTCTAGTTTTGGAGTTGGTTTGCTCTTATTTTTTCTAGTTCCTCTAGGTGTGATGTTAGGTTGTAAATGTGAGATATTTCTAACTTTTTGATGTGAGTGTTTATTACTATAAGCTCTTCTCTTATCACTGCTTTAGCTTTATTCCAGACATTCTGATGTGTTGTATCTTTTTTCTCATCGGTTTCAAAAAAGTTACTAATAATTGACTTAATTTCATTGTTTACCCAAAAGTCATTCAGGATCAGGTTGTTTAATTTCCATGTAATTTTGGGTTTTTAGAAATATTCTCAGTATTTAATTTAATTTTTACCATGCTGTGGTCTGAAAGTGTGGTTAGTATATATTTTTTTAATTTGTTGTAAATTGTTGTGTGGTTGAGCCATGTGTTCTATTTTAGAGTATGTGCCATGTGCAGATGAGAAGAATGTATATTCTGTTGTTGTTGAGTGGACTGTTCTATAGACATCTGTTAGGTGCATTTGATCAAGTGTTGAGTTTAGGTTCCAAGTGTCTTTGTTAGTTTTCTGTCCCAGTGATCTGTATAATACTGTCAGTAGGGTATTAAATTCTCCTACTATTATTTTGAGGTTATCCAAGTCTCTTTGTGGGTCTCTTGGAACTTGTTTAATTAATCTGGGTGCTTGAGCATTAAATTTATATATATTTAAAATATTTAAGTCTGTTTAATTTAATCCCTTAGCATTGTTTATTGTCCTTCTTTGTCTTTTCTGATCATTGTTGGTTTGCTGGTCTAAAGTTTTTTTTTTCTGAAATTAGAATAGCATCCCCTGCTCTTTTTTTTTCCTTGATAGATTTTTCTCCATCCCTTTACTTTGAGCTTATGGGTATCATTGCATGTGAGATGGGTCTCTTGAAGACAGCATACAGTCAGGTCTTGCTTCTTTATTCATCTATCACTCTGTGCCTTTTAAGTGGCACTTAGCTCATTTATATTTAAGGTTAATATTGATATGTGTGGGTTTGATCCTGTCACCATGTTGTTAGCTGACTGTTATGCAGATTTATTGTGTAGTTGCTTTATAGTGTCATTGTCTATGTACTTAAGTGTGCTTTGTGGTGGCCAGTAGCATTCTTTAGTTTCCATGTTTAGCACTCCCTTAAGGACCTCTTCCAAGGCAGGTCTGGTAGTAGTGAATTCAGTTAGCATTTTCTAGTCTGAAAAGCATTTTATTTATCCTTTATTTATGAATCTTAGCTTGGCCAGATATGAAATTCTTGGTTAGCACTTTTTTTTCTGTAAGAATACTCAGTATAGGCCCCCAGTCTTTTCTGGCTTGTAGCATTTCTGCTGAAAAGTCTGCCATTAGCTTTATGGAGTTCCCTTTATAGGTGGCCTGCCCCTTCTCTCTAGCTGCCGTTAATATTTTTTGTTTCAGTTTGACCTTGGAGAATCTGTTGACTATGTATCTTGGGGATGGTCACCTGGTGTAGTGTCTTACAGGGGTCTCTGGATTTCTTGAATTTTGATATCAATTTCTCTAGTGAGCTTGTGGATATTTTTGTGGACAATATCCTTAAGTATGATAGCAACTTCAAAGATTAAACTAACATCAGTCCATGTTGATGAGAAAGAAACAGTGCAAGAACACTGGCAGCTCAAAAAGCCAGTGTCTTCTTATCTACAAATGACCACACTAAGTATCCAGCAATGGTTAACCAGGCTGAAATGGTTGAAAAGATAGACATAGAGTTCAGGATCTGGATAGAATTTTGATGATCTTCATCAAGATCCAGGAGAAAGTTGAAACCCAAACTAAGGCATCTAAGGAATCCAGTAAAATAATAAAAAAGTTGGAAAACAAAAAAACCATTTTAAGACAGAACCAAACTGATATGATAGAGCTGAAAACTTACTTCGAGAATTTTCTAATACAATTGGAACTATTAACAGCAGAATAGGTCAAACTGAAGAAAGAATATCAGAGTTTGAAGACTGGTTCTTTGAAACAACTCAGTCAGACAAAAATGAAAAAATACAATATCCTCAAATATGTTTTTCAAGTTGCTTGCTCTCTCTCCCTCTCTTTCATGAATGCCATTGTGCCATAGGTTTGGTCTCTTTACACAATCCCATAGTTCATTATTTTTTTATTCATTCCTTGTTAAAGCATTCAGACTAATCTTGTTTCTTTAGCTTTACCTATTATTTTGTCCTCTGGATCTACTACTTCATCAAGGCTTCTACTCATTTTACTCTATTTTCTAACAATTTATCAGAAAGTTACTGATCATTTCCTTACTCAACATTAAGTAGCTCTCTATTAAGCTTAAAAAAGAGTTCAGCTTCTTATTTGGCCTATAGGGTCCTGCATGATCCAGTTACTTCTTAGCTTCTGATTTCATTTCCTTCCAATCACAGCTTCATACTCTGGCTTCATTTGTTGTTTTCCTAATCCTCCAGGACAGTAAATTCATTACTATATCACAACCTTTTATAACTGCTTTTGCATTAGACTTAAAGACCCTCCAGACACCATGACTTTCCTTTTATCACTGAGGTCTTAACTTCAATGCTACTTCATCAGGCCCATGTAAGTAAACAAGCTTCTCCCTCTAGACTTCCTTATAATTCTCTGTCATATTACTCTTGCTTTTTTCAAATAGTTAGTATCTAAAAAATGTATGATACATTAACATATATATATTTAATATCTTTTCCCTTCCTCCTTGGGACAAAGACTTTCTGTTTATTTCATTTCTTTTCTTTTTTCTTTTTTTTAGACGGAGTCTTGCTCTGTCACCAGGTTGGAGTGCAGTGGTGCAATCTTGGCTCACTACAACCTCCACATCCCAGGTTCAAGTGATTCCCCTGCCTCAGCCTCCCGAGTGGCTGGAACTACAGATGCATGCCACCATGCCCAGCTAATTTTTTGTAATTTAGTAGAAATGAGGTCTTACCATGTTGGCCAGGCTGGTCTCAAACTCCTGGCCTCAAGTAATCATACCCACCATGACCTTCCAAAGTGCTGGGATTACAGGCGTGAGCCACTGTGCCTGGCCTTTTTACTTCACTTCTATATACTCAGTGCCTTGAAGACCTTCAGTAAATGTCCATTAATTGATTGACAGATACATATGTTCTTAGAGGGCATCAACCTTGTATTCTCAAATACCCTCTAATGTTTCTAGCCGAAGTAGACAATGATAAATATTGGTTGAAATAATAAAGTTTTAAATGATTAAATACAAATGACAAATAAACATAAAAATGTTTAAACTTTATAAAATATAGGTTAAACAACTTTGAATTATAATACTATTACATATCAAGATGGCAAAATTAATTAAAACAATAATATCCCAGACCAATCCAAAGTTTTGAGGAAAAAACTCAAAATACTAGTTGGATGTATTCTATTTCCAGGAATTTTCCTAAGTACTTACAGATTTGTTCTTAAATATTCATCATAACATTATTTGAAATAGCAAATAATTGGAAAAAATCTTTGTCTCAAGAGCAGACAATTGGTTAATATATTTCTAAGATGCAATACATTCTGTCAAATGACAGAAGTATATAATATTAAGATGTTTTCTCTTGTTCAGAAGTGAGACACATATCTTCTTTATCCTATTCAATATGCTCTACTCAATGAGGTCTAATTTTTAATTCAAATGAAAATCCTACCTCATCACACTGAGAAAGCTTTTGCTAATACCCTGGTAACCTGTGGTTCTGTGTTAGGAGGGAAGAAAGAGATGCTATAAATTCTCATAACAAAAAAAGTAGGATAAAGATTGCTTGACATAATGAAACATTGAAATTATAACAACCAAATCATCCTCAAAAATATAATATGTCTACTATGTGGTTTTGAGCAATGACATATTTAATATGTACTATTATGAGATAAAGAAGAGTATATAGTGTGAAAAGAGGAGAAGAGAATGAAACTAAATTAAGATCTATTGTCCTCACATGACATAACCAGCAATTCTATTGATTACTAGTCCACAGTATTCTATCCAGCTGTGTTTTTCTTTCTTAATGTTGTCTAATTGTGAGAGTCATGTTTCCAAAGAAGTTTCTGCAGACTTAGTTAAGTATTTACTTCTTAAAAGGGAGTCTTAACTTATCACAGAGGTAACCCTTGGTATGCAAGTATCTAAAGAGAAAACCTTTCTTCAAAAATCCTTGGGGATTTTGCAGATAACTTTTAAAACTATGAATCTGAGAAGCCATCTAATTTATATAAGAAATATTTTCAACTGTGCTCCTAGAACAGGAGTTGTCTAACCAAGGCTTGTGGACCAAATTCATCCTGTTTATAACCTGCTTTTGTAAATAAGGCTTTATTGTAACATTGCTATATCCATTCATCTGTGTGTTTTCTACAATGGTTATGACTGAGTTCAGTAGTTGCAATAGAGCCCATATGGCCCACAGAGCCTAAAATATTTACCATCTGGCCCTTTAAAGAAAAAATATTATAGATATTTTAGCCTAGGACATTCTTTTTATATACATTTCAAATTAATTTAACAAAAGTATTGTTTAAGAATTTTTCCATGGTGGATTATTATCATTTGGCACTATAATAATATAGACTAAGGTTTTATTAAAAAAACTTCTCTCTTCTAAGTAGAAAAATAAAGTAGTAAAATTTCTTTCTGAGAAAGTTATGTTAAGCCCCATTCAGACAACAAGTATTCTTAAAAAAACACAACTCACATACCCACCCCCACTCACGGATATACACATACAAACACACCCATAGCCAAAGTTCAGCAAAGTAAATACTCTGCAAGTTTCTGAGGAAGTTTGTAATAACAGGAATTACCATTTTCTTATTATATTCTAGAGATAAGGAATGGTTCACATTCTTCAGAAACCTCAGGGTAGTCCATGATAGAGCCACGCCAACTTGAAAACTCAAAGATTAAAGGAAGAGCTAGTAGGAATTCATCACATCAACTTTCACAATATGACATTGCTTCATATTCCCCTTAATAAGTAACGAAATGGTTTTCGTCACTTCCAGGAACAGAAAACTAAGCTACATAGTAGAACCTTTATTTGCTTTTTCAGTCTGTGGCAACCAGTTAACACTGTTTGCTCCTATTAATTTAATTTTTAACTGACAAACTCTTGTTAAGCAATCCTTTTTATTAAGTTCTTAGGTGTATGTTTAAAAGGTATTTTATTTAAATTCTTAGGCTGATGTTTCAGGCTTAACATGAATTCTTCATACATATTATCGCTTTAAATTTTCAAAACAATTTTATACAATTTTATCCTATTTTACTGATAAGAAAACCAACACATTGTACATAATAAAATTATTTACCTTCTTCTTTTTGTCGTATAGTCTTTCCATCTGGAAAGTGTATAAAAACATTTTTAAAAATCTTTTTTCCTTTCCAAATCCTAATTATCCTGTGGGACTCAGAGTTCAAACCTCTGCAGTCTTGCAAAATCATGTTATGCTACATGAATCCTTCCCTTCTTTGAACTCCTAGAGACCTATTATCTGTACCAGATAGTTCAATACTGAATAACAAACTATTCCACATTTTCTAATTGCTTTACATATACTGGTCTAGTTTTTCTAACAACATAACCAACATTTTACTTAGTTATACCTCATTCATTTCATTATTGTCTCTAAATTATCTTGTAACTTGATGGAATGATTGTCTGCATTTTAAGAACATAGGGTTCAAATGGTTTCAGCTACCAAGTGGAGAGTGGCCCACAATTCAGTCCATCTTTGTTACAACACCAGTGTTTATATATTTTAAATTTCTTGTTGTTGTTGTTCATTCAGATGTTTGGTTTCCCTCTTGCTTTTCAGAAATCAATTTCAGGCCACATCATTTTTCTTCTTGATGTCTAGAAGGGAGTATAATGGTTGAATTTTGTTTTGTATAGCCAAGGAAACCAAACTGTGTGTATTATCAATAAAAGACACTTTTCTTGTATTATTAAATGGAGTGGGCACTTAGTAATCACAGTGTTAGGTTTGTTAGGTATCATGGTCACACAAAATATTTCATGAACTTTTCTCTCCATTCTAACTTGGTATTGTTTTTCAAAGATGTAAATTAATCCTCTGATTAGGATTATAGATATTTCTCTGTATATAAATTTTCAGTTACAGTAGTTTTGGCAACATTTGGATAGTTTATCTAAAGGTATGTAAACAGCAGACTAAGGCATTTTTCACTTATGAAAACTAACAATGACAGATTTAAGTAAGTTCCTTTGGACCTAATAGAAAAGCCCCTAGCTACCATTGACCTGGTTTCTGAAAATCTGGATTCAAATAGAAAACACTGCCATAACATCCTTTGATTGTATGCAATTCTATTTGTATTTTAGACTCATGATCATATTTCTGTAATTGGAACACAGCCGTTTGAAGGCTTTTAGCAGTTTCTTGTACATTAATCATCTTCTTCCGGGTAGGGCAACTACGTTTTAGTTAAATAAAAGGATAATTTTTAGTGTAATTTATTTTAGATATTTACAAGGCAGGAACTATGTTTACATTCTATATTTTGTCCAGCACTTAGCACATTGTGATTTTTGTATAGAATTACAGCCAGTGCATGCCCAGCAATGGAAAGGATTCCTTCTTAATATTCCTAACATATGGTCAGTTGGCCTCTGTGTAGACATGTCTAGGTTTAACCTCTTTTTGCCCTTTAAGAGAGAAATTTATTATATACCTAAACTTTTAAAATATAAATTAACATGGTTACATTATAGTACCTATTGTTAATAGGAACAAGCATTGAACTGAACATATACTAAAAATGCAAAATCTCTATATTATTAGTCTACTGTCACTATTACCCCTTGAATTGATGGATCAATTAATTATTGAGTACTTACTACGTGCAAACTACTATTATAAGTGCTATAGAATGTAAAACAAAAGTGAATTTAATATGTCTTATTCTTTAAATGGTAATAATGTGGTATAAAAATGTTTGCACTCATTTATGATCAAACATTGCTATAATATAAGGAAGACTGCCATAAATGAGAAGAGAACTGTGTGTAGGACAAAGTAATGCATTAGGCCTAACTGATTATTACTATTTGAGTGTTTTCCTAGGTTGCTTCTCTTTCCACTGTTAAATGATGGTAGACTTGCTAGGTTCTCAATGTCCCAAAATAAACCTATCCATCACTACTCCACACTTTCCAGAAATGGAGCATGAAATAATCTATTTCTGTTATGCTACTGGCATTGCCAGAATAGAATTTTACTTTAATTTTTTCTCCTCCCCTAAAACACATATATGCATATCTAAACTATACACATTAACCATAATTATCTTAATTTAGGAAAGGGAAATTTGACTGGTCACTGTCTAATATATTTCAGGTACTGTGTTAGGCAATTTACCTGTCTTATTTCATTTCATTGTCAAAACATCTCTGTGAGGTACATTTATTACAACTGACAAAAATGGATCAGAGAAGAAGTGAATTGCTCAGTTAGTAAATGTTTTTTTTCACAGCAAGTTAGTAAGGAGTAGAACCCCTATTATGCATGTTATTTATTTCCTTATCATATAAGCACAGTAGGTAGCACAGAGTAAGTCTTTAATTAAAAAAAATTAAAAGTATTCATTAAATAAGGACTTCATGCTAATAGTGACACAGGTAGAATGGAGAGGAAAGATGCAGGAGATAAGGTGTGGCAGATGGAAAGCATGCATTTTTTATATCCCTCCCAGTAGTTCATGTCATCTCTCTTCATATCTGAGTGTGTTCTGTGACTACTTTGACTAAGAGGATAAAGTAGAAATTAAACCTCGTGCATTTCTGAACTCAGACCTTAAGAATCTGCTAGATTTTACTTCTTGTCTCTTGAAAAGTTCTCTTTAGGAGAAGTGGAACAGTACATCAGCAGTCTGACCACCCTGAGAAGTCCACACTATGAAGAAATCCAAAATAGTCATGTAAAATGTGAAGATGATATATTTTTTAAAGAAAGCAATACTGGTTAACTGCCAGTTGTTTTGACATCCAAGTCTAGACACTAGCTATGAATGTGAAGAAGCCATTCTGGACATTCCAGACCCAGCAGATGCCATAACGAACAGTAGTGAGGTCCAAGAACACATGGTTTTCCACCATATCCTGACAATTGAACTACCCTGCCTGAAGCCCAGACATCATGGCACAAAGACAAGCCATCTTTACTGAACCCTGACAAAGTTCTTGACCCACAGAATTGTAAGCCTAATAAAGTGGATTTTTAAAAAAATGTAACTGAGTTTTGAATGTTTTGTTACACAGCAATAACTAACAAGAACAGTGGATTTTAAAGATAGGCTTGAACAAAATTAATCATCTCTCTCTTGCCTGCCCCCAGCCTGACTTTGTGGATAATGAGAAACAAACATAAGGATATTGTCAATGTAAAATGGAAAAGGTGGAGGAGAAAAACTTCCCTATTCTTTTTCCCCTCTACTTAAAAAAGGAAGGAAAAGACTGAATGTTAAGGAAGTAAGATATGCATTTTTTAACTTGTGACTGGCCAGTGACTTCTGTTAGATTATGAATATTAACTTCTTAGATGAAAATTTCTATAGAAAAAATAGATAAATCACACCAGAATAGTCTATTGAGAACAGCTAACCATTACCTAGTATGTTTTTCTAACAGTTTCTTCTTCAGTATCATGGTTGTGCCTATCTGACCCACTATGGCATCTGAAGCTCTTGGTGTCCTTGTGTCTAGTGTTTCAGCGTAAAAGAGTCAGTTGGGGATCAAACCAAGCATGAGAACAGAAAATATCTTTGTGGGTTTGGATGAGAGCATGGAGTAGGTGATTTGGAGTCAGACAAACTTGAATTCAAATCCTAATGGTGTGACCTTTGGGCAAATTTCTAATGTCAGTTTTCTTATTTGCCAAGGAAGGGTAACCTAAATTCACCAAGCTATGGTTAAGATTAAATAAGAAGGCCTATGGAGAGGGCCCAGCACATAATACACGAGTTGCTTAATCACTGTTTTCTTATCCTTTATAACTGAATAATGAAGCATCACAGGGTGGGCCTGGCTTTGTCCACTAAAGCGAGGAACTCAATGAAGATTCTAAAATGACTAGGGAAAAGATCTGCTCTGAGTCACTTAACCATGAAAATCGTTAAAGTTATGTAGATTGGCCTGAAGGACTGCAGAGCCATTTTCTGAGGTGATGCACAGCAGTTTTGATTAGTGAGCAGGAACTCAATGTAGACACACGGTTCTTCCATATCTATTTAAATGTCAGTGTGCACAGCAGGATATTAGCAAGAGATGTTTTTCTTCTTCTCCTCTTTTATGAATAAAATTGAATACCAATAATTTCACTTAATATTTAAGTTACATAGTCTTGTCCTACATATTTACTGTTTTAAGCTTTTGCCCCCTTTCCTTGAGAAGTATTTTTACTAAATTATTATGAATAATTTGGGGATCTTAAAACATTTTTCTGTAGATGTAAACAAGATTGATAACTTCTGTTGCAGTTAGACCCATTTGGCTGAAAGGGACAGACACTCATATTATTTTAAATAATGGAAAATTACTTCCGTGATCAGTAAGGAAGGCAGGGATTCAATAAATATGAGAGATTTAAAGGTAGAGGGTCTTATGGAGATTGAAGCTTGACCCATAGCTGAGATCTTAGAAACAGAACTTTCCTTCCTTTCTTCTGCCTTTGACTTATGAATTGTTTTTCCAGTTCTGCTTCTCTCCCCTTAACATAGTTGCTTCCCTATTACTCTTGACTGCCACATCTTCAACATGGTATCTACAGGGAGAGTCTACTGCTATTACCTGTTTCCTTAGAACCTCACATTGTGTGTATCTTCTATTCTATCTCTTTGCCTTTCTCAAGGCATTCTTTGGACTTCAGCCAAAACTGCCAACTCTTTTACTTTTTAAAGAACATTAATATGATTTACTTATCGTACTGCTATTGTAGAGGTCAACCTTTAAGGCTGGGCAGATGACAAGATAAGAGCCCAAGAAATGGTTGCCCTTCAGTCATGAGCTATAACATGGAGAAGTGGTTTGGGATAATTTCTCTTAAAAGGATCTGTAATTATAGCAGGTACCACAATTTGGCATATTTTACACAGTTTGAAATCTTCAGGAATATTCATATCTACTTATGAAGGATTATAATTAACTCCTGGGTTAGTTATGATTCTTCTAGCCACCACATATACCAAAAAAGTTTTCCTCATCCTCTCATTCCAAGGCTAGGTTTCCCCTAGGCCTATCGCAGCACTTATTTAGTGGCCCCATGATGGCCTGGTTGTCTCATCCTTTGTACTATAATTCAGTTCAGGATGGAGATTATGATATAATTATCACAGAATCCTCAAAGTATATCTTTGTCACATGGAGAGCAGTGTATACATTTTTTCTCTCTTACCTTAAATGAGTAAAGAAGATAAAACGTGTTTAGTCTGCTATAGAATTTCTTATGCCTTAAAAATCTCAAGTCATTATCTGCCAGAGTCCAAGAAATGGTATTAAGCATTATTGATAGGGCACATCTCCTTTAAGATCTGTACTGAGTGTCTCTAATATAAATGGCTAAATGTTTAATGGTTAGTTAAAGGTAATTGATACACTTTTGTATTTTTAGAAGATTTATTCTATTATTTTAAAATGTGGAGCTTTTTTTTACTGGCTGGTTCTGTCATTTCTCCTAACCAAATATTTGACAGAAAAAAGTTTCTTCAAGCTGGCATGTTTTCCCCAGTTCAAAACTGTTCCAGTGACATTTTAGGCTAATTTTATTTTTACCAGTGAAAAAAATAGTCTTTTTCACTGAACAAGTTTTATTGCCATGGAAGATTAACTGGGGGTGTCAAAAATAAGAAAACATGTCAGACATTTTGTACTATTTCTGTCAACGGGTCATTCATTTATTCAGTCATTCACAAAGTTAGCTCATTCTTTCAGAAACAGTAGGATCCTAATTTACATTTTTCATATATTTAAATGAACTAATTACTGAAAGAACAGCCAGAGACTCTAAAACTCATCCTGATGTAACAGCAAATGTGGAGGCAAAATATGACAGCTCTTCTTTGTTTAAAATTGTCTGAGGTTCTTGATATGAGTACCCAAGATGCATTGGAACTACTTGTGAAAAACAGAACTTTCACCTGCTGCCAAAGGCAGATATTTGTTGCTCTACTATACTTGGTACTGCCATTTGTGGGAACTCTGCTATGGAAGATATCTTCAATCTGATTAGAATATTCATGAAAGGGAACTCTGCTATTCAAAGTGCAAATAAATAGAGAAATAAGATCTGCCAGAAAACATAAATAGAACTTTTATTTCTCTCTAAATTTTTAAGAATAATATATTTCCCTGTTGAAGCTGTTGGAAAAATAATATCTTATTGGCATAACACAAAGTGTTCCTGTCATGCTGATAATCTTGTCATAAGTACAGAGAGCCTGTTTTCCCAATAGGGGAAGGACTTGAATTCTAATTCCTGTGGCAGAGGCATAGCCTGGCTCTGACATCACTGAACTGGGCTAGCAGGGGCAAGGAGAGGTAGCTAATACCCAGAAAGAGCGCCAGACCTTGACTATCTTCTTTCAGTGTGTCATTTTCTTGCTTTCACACTCCTTTCTCTAGCATCTTTACATCATTGAAATAACTATAAATTGAGTCAGCATATTCTTTAAGAATATCGAAAAGGAATCAATTCAAAGAATGTTCTCAAAAAGACAGAATGATTCCTCTGTTCTTCTCTTAGCTATGTCATGCTTTATTACTGAATTGCCAGGCTCTATGGCTAAGGAGCCTTAATGAAAATCAAATATTCTAAAATCTGTTTCTTAGCCATGATAATGACATGTTGAGTATATTTTCTTATTAAATCAGTGTAATCCTAATCTTTGCTTTGTGGTTCATACTACCTTGAGTCATTTCTCCAGTGGATGCAGATCTCCAGGAAGATATTACTCAGAAGAATTACATTTTCTGAAAATGAAAGCAGAGGTAAGACAAAAAGGTTAATGTTAATGATAATAATGACAATAACATCTTTTATGTACTTATTGTTTGCTGGCAGATATTGTTCTAAGTGTTTTATAAGAAACAACACAGTTTTAGGTGGAGAAACTGAGGCACAGAGCAGTTATGTAACTTGCCTAATTAGGGCCGAGATGAAGGTAAGACAGGTGACACTGTTAAATTCAGTGCAAAAATATCTGTGCAACCCAAAGTGACCTGTAAGTTCGGTGCAATCCTCCAGAAAACCCCAATAACATTTTTGGACAGAAATAGAAATAGCAATTCTAACATTTCCATGGAGCCAGAAAAGACCCTGCATACTCAAAATTTTTTTCCAAAAAGAAAAAAACTGGAGACATCACACCAATTGATCTCAAAGTCAACTACAAAGCTATAATAATCAAAACAGCATGGTAGCGGCACCAAAACAAACGTATAGACAAATAGAAAAGAATAGAGAACCCATAAATAAACCTACATTCTGTGGTCCACTGATATTTGATAATGGTGCCAAGAACACACAACGGGGAAAGAACAATCTCTTTAATAAACGGTGGTGGGTAAAACTGGATTACCACATGCAAAATAATGAAACTCACCCCATATAAAAAATCAATTAAAAATCATTTAAAAACTTAACTGTAAGATCTACAATTATAAAACTGCTAGGCAAGAACATTGAAGAAAGTCTCCATGATATTGGTATTGGCAAAGATTTACTGAATGTTATCACAAAAGCACAGACAGCAAAAGGAAAAATAAACCAATGGGATTACATCAAACTAAAGAGCTTCTGCACAGCAAAGGAAACATTCAGCAACCTATTAATGAGACAATCTGTTTAACAGGAGAAAGTATTTGTAAACCATTGTATTAGTTCATTCACACTGATGTAAAGAAATATCTGAGACTGGGTAATTTATAAAGAAAAAGGATTTAATTGGCTCACAGTTCTGCAGGCATTACAGGAAGCCTGGTGCTGATATCTGCTCAGCCTCTGGGGAGGCTTCAGGAAGCTTACAATTATGGTGGAAGGCAAAGGGGATGCCTTTGCTATGCTTTGGAATACCACACAGCAGTGGCAAGTGAGAGAAAGAGTAGCCAGGAGCTGTTGCATACTTGTAAATGACCAGATCTTATGTGAACTCAGAGCTAGAGCTCACTTATCACCAAAGGGATGGCCCAAGCCATTCATGAGGGATCCTCCCCAATGATCAAAACACCTGCTACCAGGGTCCAACTCCAACACTGGGGATTATATTTCAACATGAAATTTGGGTGGGGACAAATATTCAAACTGTATCAACAATATATCTGATAAAAGGTTAATGTAAAAAATATATAAGGAACTCAACTCAATGAAAGAAAATAAATACACTGATTAAAAAATGGGCACAGAACCTGAATAAATATTTTTCAAAAGAAGAGAATCAAAAGGCCAATAGGTATAGGAAAAAATGTTCACATCACTAATCATCAGGGGAATGCAAATTAAAACCATAATGAGATATCACTTCACACCTGTGAGAAGAGCATTTATTAAAATACAAAAGACAAGTATTGGCAAATATATAGAGAACGGGGAACCTTGCACACTGTTTGTGGGAATGTAAATTAGTACAGCCATTATGAAAAGTAGTGTGGAGGTTTCTCAAAATTAAAAATAGAACTACCACATAATCCAGCAATTCCATTTCTGTGTATATATCCAAAGGAAATGAAATCAGTTATGTCACAGAGGTATCTACAGCCTCATGTTCACTGCAGCATTATTTGTAATAGCGAATTATTATTCATTCATAGCCAAGATATGACAATAAACTAAATATCACTTGATGGATGAATAGGTAAAGAAATTGGGATGGATACATACAATGGAATAAGATTTAGCCTTAGAATAAAGGGAATCTTACTATTTGAGATACTATGGATGAATCTGGAGGATAGTATGCTAAGTAAAATAAACTAGGCACAGAAAAAAATACTGTATGATCTCACTTTTATGTAGAATCTGAAAAAGTTGAACTCAAAAGAATAGGGTGTTGTTATCATAGGCTGGGGACTAGGATGGACGTTGGTCAAAATATACAAAGATTCAGTTAAAAGAAAAGATTAAGTTCTGGACATTTATTTTGTTACAGACCAGAGTTACTATAGTTAATAATAATGTGCTATATACTTGAAAAGTGCTAAGAAAGTAGATTGTAAATGTTCTAACCACAGAAATGATGTTTATGAGATGAAGATATGTTATTTACTTTGATTTGGTTATTCCATTATATATACATATATGAAAAAGTCATATTGTACCCCATAAATGTATACAATGAAAATCATTTTAAAATAAATGAGTTAATTTTTAAAAATTGGTGCCAAAACTCAGTAATCAGGTTAAATGATATTTAAGTCAATGAATTTAAAAAATCAAAATTAAAAAAATTCATGAGAAGCAAGATGTCAAAATTTTACATATAGGCAGGTTGCTGTTATTTATTTGTCATATGACACAGTATCATTGTGTAAATGGGACAGTTGTTTTTAATCAACTCTGTTCCTGGGTATGCACAGCCATCATGGCTCCTTGCTGGCATGTTTGTGAGGGTTCATAATGATGTGAAAACAGATTTGGCAACTCATGGATATATATTCACCATATATATTTGCAGATATATAACAATATGTACATTTATTATACATAGATATATATTATATGTAGGGATATACATTATAAATAGTGTATACAGCCATATTTCTTTTTATTGTGCTATGCTTTATTTTACCATGCAGATATTGCATATTGAACAAATTGAAAGTTTTTGACAACCCTGCCTCTAGCAAGTCCATCAGGTCTTTGTGACACATTTTGGTAATTCTTGCAATATTTCAAACTTCCATTATTATTATATCTGTTACAGTGATTTGTGATCAGTGATCTTTGATGTTACTATTGTAATTGTTTTGTGGCACCACAAAACATGCCCATATAAGACAGTAAACTTAATTGATAAATGTTGTGTGTGTTCTGATTGCTCCACTGACTGAACATTGCTCCATGTCTCCTTAGCTTCAGGCCTCCCTATTCCCTGAGACACAACAATATTGAAATTAGGCTAGTTGATTATACAACAGTACATTGACCATAGAAGTCAGAATCCACTAAGGAGTGTGCAACAAATCAACTGAGTACTCAACTGCCCCTGAAAATGGATAGTACTTAGGAGTTGAGCCAATATGCAGCTATTGCTAGTAGAGGAACTAGAGCAGGAATGGTGGAGCAGTGCCCAGATCTCTTAAGCCTAAAGACGCTCTGTCAAGATGAGCAGAAGGGCCATTGCAGTGTCCCTTAATAGAACACGGGCCTGGGAGGAGCCACTGAAGGTGCAGATCTTGGTGGTAGTAGCAAATATTAAAACAACAATAAAAAATTAGGGCAATTAATAGCTCTACAATGTTCAAGTGAAAGGAAGAGCCACTTTAAATCAAAAGCTAGAAATGACTAAGCTTAGTGAGGAAGGCACATTGAAAGTCAGGATAAGCTGAAAGCTAGGCCTCTTGCAACAAGTAGCCAAGTTGTGGATGCAAAGGAAAAGTTCTTGATGGAAATTAGAAGTGTTACTCCAGGACAGGTGTGGTGGCTTGCACCTGTAATCCCAGAGTTTTGGGAGGCTAAGTTGAGGAAATGGCTTGAGACCAGGATTCAAGACCAGCCTGGGCAACATAGTGAGAACTTATTTTTTTTTTAAAGTTAAGTGTGGTGGTACACATCTATAGTGCCAGCTACCTGGGAGGCTCAGGCAGGAGGATCACTTGAGTCCAGTAGTTCAAGGTTTCAATGAGCTATGATTGTGTCACTGAACTGAAGCCTGGACAATAGAGCAAGACCTTGTCTCTAAAAAAAATAAATAAAAGTGTGACTCCAGTGAACACACAAATTATAAGAAAGCAAAACAGCCTTATGGCTTAATGGAGAAAATTTGAGTGTTCTGAATAAAAAAGATCAAACATTTCCTTAAGCCAAAGCTTAATCCAGAACAAGGCCTTAACCTCTTCAATTCTATGAAGTCTGAGAGTGGTGAGGAAGCTGAAGAAGAAAAGTTTGAGCTAGTAGGTGTTGATTCATGGGGTTTAAGAAAATAAATTATCTTTATCAAACCATCTCCAACCTAAAAGCGCAAATGAAGCAAATGCAAGAAGCTACAGCAAGTTCTCCAGCTGAAGTTCTCCTGCCTAAGATAATTGATGAACATGGCTATACTAAACAACAGATTTCTAATGTAGACCAAAGTGCCTTCTATTTGAAGAAGATGCCCTCTAGGACTTTCGTAGCTAGAGAGAAGAAGTCAATGCCCAGCTTCAAAGCTTCAAAGCTTCAAAGAACAGGCTGACTCTCTTTTTTAGGCGCTAATACAGCTGGTGACTTTAAGATGAAGATAATACTCATTAGCCCTTCTGAAAATACTGGGGCCCTTAAGAATTATGCTAAATATACTCTGCGATTGTTCTAGAAATGAAATATCAAAGCCTAGATGACAACACATCTGTTTACAGCATGGTTTATTGAATATTTTAAGCCTATTGTTGAGATCTACTGTTCAGCAAAAGAAATTCCTTTCAAAGTATTCCTGATCACTGACAACGCATGTGGTTACCCAAGAGCTCTGATGAAGATGTACAAGGAGATTAATGTTGTTTTCATGACTGCTAACACAATATCTATCCTGTAGCCCACAGTTAAGGAGTAATTTTTACTTTCAAGTATTGTTATTTTAAAATTACATTTATTAAGGCTATAACTGCTACAGTGATTCCTCTAACGGATCTGGGCAAAGTAAGTTGAAAACCTTCTGGAAAAAAATTGCCATTTTAGATGACATTCAGAAAATCTGTCATTTATGGGAGGAGGTAAAAATATCAATCCTATGAGGAGTTTGGAAGAAGTTGATTTCAACCTTCATGGATGACTTTAAAAGGTTCAATACTGCAGTGGAGGAATTCACTGCAGATGTGGTGTAAATGGGAAGAACTCTTGTCTGATGAACAGAATTGCTTTCGATGGCCACTCATTCTCTCAGCATCTAGAGGAAAAGCAAGCAGGGCATTAGCATAAGAGGGGATTTCAAATCTACTGTGGGTAGGAGCAAGGGGAGGGCAGGAGACAGCAGGTCCCCAAGAATGCTGCTGTTGACCGAGGACCTATGACAGCTCCAGTGAACACTACATTCAAGAGTAACAGACAGAGGAGCTGGAGATTTAATCAGGAAACTGTAGGCCATATCCATATATATATATATATACACACACACACACACACACATACACACACACATACACACACACACACACATATATATGGATGGGGAGACAAGAAAAGGAGAGAAAAAGATGTATGTATACAGTTAAACCCTGAACAATATGAAGTTTAGGGGCACCAAGAGCCCACATAGTCAAAAATTCACATATAACTTTTAATTTTCCCAAACTTAACTATTAATAACTCAATGTTGACCAGAAACCTTAGTCATAAAGAGTTGCTTAACAAATATGTTGTGTGTTATACGAATTATAGTCTGTATTCTAGTAAGCTACAGAAAAGAAAATGTTATTAAGAAAATCATAAGGAAGAAAAAAATCATTCCACTTAACTATTCATTAAGTTGAAGGGGGTCTTCCTACAGATCTTCATTCCTGTCTTCCTCATATTAAGTAGGCTGAGGAGGAGGATGGGGAGAAGAGGTTGGTCTTATTATCTTAGGAGTAGCAAAGGTGAAAGAAAATCCACATATAAGTGGATCTGTGCAGTTCAAACCCATTTTTCAAGGGCCAACTGTATATGTTTTCCTATATAGCTCTCTCCATATATCCACATAGATATTTCTATATATCTTCCACATATAGATTTCATTTCATATTTCCATATATATATCCATATCTATCTATATCTAATCTCTCTATATATCTACATATATATGCCCTCCCACATGTATTTTTATATATATATATCACTATATATATACACACATACACACCCATACATATACATATATACACAAGCTCACATATATGGTATATATATAAAACACACGTGTGTCTGTATGTATACAGTCATGCACTGCATACTGACATTTTACTCAACAACAGACCATGATGAAGGTTCCATAAGATTATGATGTAGGTAAAACATTTCTGTCATCTATTGACATTGCAGGTGTCCTAACATCCTAACACAACATATTATTCACATGTTTGTAGTGATGTTGATGTATACAAACCTATTAAATTTCCAGTTGCATAAAAGTACAGCACATACAATTATGTACAGTTCACATTTGATAATAATAGTGGCTATATTACCAGTTTATGTATTTACTATATTCTACTTTTTATCATTAGGTTAGAGTATATGCCTACTTACTAAGAAAATTAACTATAAAACAGGCTGTCCTTCAGGAGGTATTCTAGAAGAAGGCACTGTTATTGTAGGAGATGAGCTCCATGAGTACTATTGCCCCTGAAGACCTTCCAGTGGGACTCAGTACGGAGGTGGAAGACTGAGATATTGATAATTATGACCCTGTGTAGGCCTACGTTAATGTGTATGTTTGCATCTTAATTTTTAACAAAAAATTATAAATTTAAAAATATTAAAGATTAAAAAATAGAAAAAAGCTTTTTTAATAAGGATATAAGGGAAGAAAATGTTTTTGTACTGCAGTATATTTGTGTTTTAAGCTAATTGTTATTACAAATGTCAAAATGTTAAACAACTTTGAAAAGTTTTTAATGCAAAATAGTTGCTGCAGGCTAAGTTTAGTTTATTACTGAAGAAAGAAAAATATAAATAAATTTAATGTAACCTAAGTGTACAGTTTTTATAAAGTCTTCTGTAGTGTACAGTAATGTTCTATGCCTTCAGATTCACTCACCACTCACACACTGACTCACACACAATTTCCAGGCCTGCAAGCTCCAGTTACAGTAAGTACCCTAAACAGGTGTGCCTTAGGACATGGATGCAGCTGGAAACCATCATTCTCAGCAAACTATCGCAAGAACAAAAAACCAAACACCACATGTTCTCACTCAGAGGTGGGAATTGAACAAGGAGATCACTTGGGGAACATCACACACCGGGGCCTATTGTAGGGGTTGGGGGGAGAGAGGGCATCGGGAGTTACACCTGATGTAAATGACAAGTTGATGGGTGCTGACGAGTTGATGAGTGCAGCACACCAACATGGCACATGTATACATATGTAACAAACCTGCACGTTGTGCACATGTACCCTAGAACTTAAAGTATAATGAAAAAATAAATAAAAAATTAAAAAATAATAAAAAAATTATACCATATTTAGTGAGCTTGTATTAACTTTTTAGTTAATACATTTAGTGAGCTTGTATTAACTTTCTCCACTTGGTTCAAAATAAACAAGGATATTTAGGTAAGTATGTATGGGGATAAACATTTTTCCATTTGTCTCAAACTCTGATATGGCTTGGCAGGGCATTGCGCCTAAGGTTACAATAACTTGCAATTTGCAGAGCCAGGACTTAAACGCAGGTGATCTGGTATCACAGGGTTCATTTAAACTTCTAGATTATCTATTTATGATAAATGTGCACAATTTGCATAAGAACAAAATTGTATTGCAATATCTCTCAATCTGCAAGTTAAAAAAACCCGATGAGTTGGCTGATGTTTACAGAATTACTGATAATTCAAAACATCTTTGCAGATGTTGGTTACTTGCATGTCCTTTATTGAAACGTAGCAGCTCGTATGCTCTTTCTTCTCTTCTTGTACTAGTATATCTCCCCAAGTTCAATTTCACTAATTAAGAATTTGTTAAAATATGGGGGAAATGTATAAATCTTAAATATTAAAAGAGCAATATTAACTGGACATTTTGGATATTTACCTTATTAAACCAATAATATTCTACCTCATATAAGTAATCAGACTACTATATCTGTAGTCATTTTTTCCAGAGAGATACACCTCTATAAAATATATTAAATATATGGGTTGATATTCATTTTAAGGCATTTATTAAACAAAATAAGTACTGGGTAAAAATACGTATTATATGGCATGATTAATTTACCTTGATGTTACCATTTCTAGAATCCTCTCCAAAATACAGAGTAATTGGAAATTTTTTTTCTCATATGATTATCATGCAATTTAGAATGATTTCTCTTCTTGAAAGTTTCCTTTTCTTTTCCTTTCTTTAGTTAGTGATGGTTTATCGTATTAATGCTTTTAGTGGTTTATAGATTCCATTGTTAGCATAACCTGAGAACTAAATAGCAGTAAAGCTGGAGAAGTTCCTACAGTAAAAATTTTTTTCCTTTTCGAATTTTCGATGTTTCAGTAAGTCCCCACCATAAACTTCAAATTTTTACAAAAGTAGACAAATAGTTACATATGTCAAAATATTTAATTTTCTTTTTCTCTTGATTGAACATTTTATAGTATATCTACTTTCAGAATTGTATTCTTAATTGTGACGTTATGAGATTTTTTTCTTTTAGTGATTTAGTTCACGCAAAGAGCAGTTTTGCATAAATTTAAGTAATGATAGCATGGGAATGAACTTTTCCACCTCACTGACACTCCTCTTCACTAGTTTTAGAAAATACTGGGTTTGGAGAGCTGAGAGTCAGACATCATTATGAATACAACACTGATATGTGTATTTGGGCCTGGACTTTATCTTAGTGCAATTCTGACCTGCAAGTTATCTATTCTTTCATCTAGTAGGGGCTTTAGTATAATTGTAACTGCATTTGATTAGTTGAGTTGCACTTTTATTTTTGCCAATAACAATTTTATGTACTATTAAACATATTATATCCCTTTTGTCTTTAATTGTATTATTTGTTGGTTTAATAATTCGTCAGAAGAATTAATATTTGAAACTGACAAAACTTATTTATGCAAATGACAGGCTGTTTTTTGCGTATTGTCATTTGCAAATGATTTTTCCTGATATAATCCTATTTCTGTACTTCTGATTGTAACGGATGGTTGAGTATGTGCAGAATGGATGCAGTTACTGTAACATATCCAATCTTTCTCTGTTTTTACCCCTTTCCACATCTACATGCATCCCTTCACTCTCTGGCAATGCACAAGGCTGTTTTTAGACATTTCAGTCTTCTTTGTTGCTTTCCACCTTGTCTCCTACTTCAAACAGAATGAAACTTTTTTTTTTTTTCCCCACAAGCATCCTCTGTGCTTTATTTGGGGGCCAGTGACTTGATCACTGTTTGACATCTGTTTTTTTATTTCAACAAGTGGATAAAAGCCCTTTGCCAACAGAACCCAGCATGATCTGATCCTCATCATGTTTCTTATTTTTTTCTCATGTTGCGGGAAACATCTACAGCCCAGTACCACCACTGTACGTATTCTTTTTTTAAAAAAACAGTTTTATTTAGATGTAGTTGACATGCAAAACAACTCCTCCATTTAAAGTAGGTGGTTCAGCGTTTTTACTATATTCACAGGGTTGTGCAACCATTGTTACAATCTAATCTTAGAACCTCTTTATTCCCCCTCAAAGAAACCCCACTAGTAGTCACTCCTCTATTTTTCCCAACTCCCACCCCCCTGGATCTAGGCAGCCACAAATGTACTTCCTGTTTCTATAGTACAGTGCGTTTCTGTATTAACCTGTTCTTAAGGTGACTATTTCACACTGATGAGGTTGCCCTAAGTAGAAAGCCAAGGCTCTTTCATTTCTTTCTGCCCCTCTCCTTTGTCTTCCTTCAACACCAAGGAGAATGGTCCAGCAGCAGCTCAGTCCATAGACTCCAGCCCGGGTACACATCCCCCAAGGCCCCTTGTGGGATTCCTCAGCAGCACCAATGCACTGACTGTCACTCTATGTTCTCCTAGGTCCTGTTGAAGATCTGCAGGAGTCTGCACATGGCGGTGTGGAGGAGAATATGACATCAGAACTTGTAAGATGTATTTCTTTCTCTGATTCATGATGGCAGTCAAAAATGATATTCACTTGATATTCCAGAAGCCACAGAAAAAAAAAAATGTCTCTTCCAGAGAAAGAATGAAACTTTCAAAACAGGCTTATGAACGAAGGCTTTTCCAAATACAGTGCAACATCTGATCTGTTTCATATACAGGCCTGTTTTTTCCCTTCACAACATTTCTTGCACTAACTTGGGGATATCTTTTAACACAGAGATACTTGTATGAAACACCCAGTTATTTTTTTCTTCTCATTTACAGAAGGGACACACCTTTGAATATGATTTAGTTACTTTATTTTTCAACTTCTCCTGTACTGTTTTCTTTAAATTGGACATCTTTTTTAAATTCTTTTTTAAAAATGTTGTCTATGATTCTTTCACACCTCTGTGGTTTTATTTGCACCATTTCCTCCTTCTAAACTTGAGATTCTTCTGGCATGCCTCCTACAATATTCATTAATCATTTCCAGACCTGTTCATTGCTAGGCTCAGATGACTCTACGATATTGTCCATTAGACTCAACATTTTCCTGCCGTGGATGCCCTGGCACCTTTTATTGGCATTCTTTAAATGCCATAATGCATAAATATTCTTTATCTTCCTGGTCTCTCTCTTTACAGGATATTGCACATGGAAAGATACAATGCCATCTTTGTATACCTATAGCATGTAACACAGGCTTTATTGCATGTTACAACTTGCCCCTATCAGGAGTAAAAGATGAATGTCATATAAGCTGTTAACTAAGAGTCTGAAAAGGTACATTTTTAGACGTTGTAACTCAGGGGTCAGTAAAGACAGGATTATTTCCTGTACCTGGGGCTTAAGACCTGGCTGCCTTTGTATAGAAAACAGATGATAGCAGGGAATGAAAATTGAAAGGGGACTTTTCCATTTCCTACACATGGTTCAAATAGTTCTGACACATGCACGTTTTATATTTTATAAAATATATAGGACATAGTGTTAGCCAAATCTGCACTAATTCTGTGAGTTAAATGTTAAATAAACAATGATTTCTAAAGGTGAAAGAAAAGAATAATATTTTACCTGTTTTTAAATTTTTAAACAAATTTACTTTGTATTTAAAAATTGTTCATTTTATATCTAGGCCTTTCTTTGCAATGAGATTATAAATGTTATAAATGTTATAAACCCTCATCTTGAAGGTATAACAGTGAGAAAACTGTCCCTGACTTGCCTACTTATTCCACGGAGTGATAAAATTTTGCCAAAATAGTTTAGAAAAGTGATTTTGAAAGGGACACTCAGAGAGGATTTTTTAGATAGAGTAGGTCAAACTTGGGAGTTGAATTGCAAAAGGAAACTGTACTGATTTTAGAAGAATCTATTAAAACTATGCAAAACTTTATGGATAATATGATTAATTCATAAAACTCAATATTTCCAGTGTAATGGGAAATGAATAAAGCTGAGCAGGCACAACCTAAAAGAAACTTAAATTAAAAATTACAATTAAAAGGATGAGCACACGTTGATGAAAAGCTAAATATAGGAGATATTTGTAAGTTTCACTCATACATAAAATACACGTATTGAAAATTTGAGTACTTTGTGTAATATCACTGAAGTACAAGAGGCGACATTTGATTTTTCAAGTCAAATGCATTGTGAGGAGTACATTATTCACCTAGGTGCTGGACACTGTTCTAGGCACAGGAAATACAGTTGTGAATGTTCATGTTTTTTACTTTATGGGTCTATAATGAGTCTTGCATATGTGTTCCATTGATGTTATTGAAAGACATACATTCCAATATGAAGGGGGTGAACACATAGTAATACAAGGAAACAGAATATGAGACAGGTCTGGGAAACAGAAAGGGTTTAATTTTCAAAGAAACAATAATCAGGCATCCAAAAAACTTTCTATGATTAAGAAAATATTTGTGAACAAATAAAATTAGGTTGCAATTAAAAGTTTTCATTTGTACTTTCTTTCATTCCCTTAAGTCTTGAAGTCTCTTTATGCTCAAATACCCACGTAATAGCTCATTAACTGTGACCATGTTTGTTCCTTTTCATTGCAATTCTATTTTAAGCATGACAGAGAATCAAATGGCACATCACCAAAGGGTAAAAATTAGTGCAAGTGAAGGATTTCAGGACAGTGTGTAAATATACTTTGCATCATAAAGATTCTGCTAAATATTTAGAGACAGAGGTAGTTGGGGGGAACACTTTACCATTTTCCCCTGAAGAAATCTGACAGTTATTGCTTTAGCTTGTGTTAGTAATATAACCTAAATCAGAAAGAACCCTTTACAATGTGAAAAGATTGTTTACTTCGGTTATTGAGTTGATTTACGTTTGTATAAACAGCAAGACACATGACAACACAGCCCTCAATCTCTGTCAATTGGTAGAGATAAATAAAATACTGCTAAAAATGGCCTCTCGTGAACAAGGCTTACAAACCATATATAAACATTTCTTGGGACTTTAGCATCTTCCAATACTTCTATTTGGCACAGCTTTCCTCTGCATAAGGGATTTAGAATTAATCCCACATGAGTAAGTGAGGACCTAAATTAGACCTAACACAACCAGGAGCTATATATATATATATTCTCTAGAAAGGTGAATAATGGGAGAGAAGATGAGATCTGAAGTTTTATGAAGTACTGAATCAATACCAATAGACTGTCAGAAAAAAAGAAAATCTCCAAGATGTTTTCTCCTTAACTATATGGGGAAATCTGAGAGCTTTATAGAGCTGTAACTTATTAATGGCAGATACCTCATATTCTGTTACTTTTTGTTCTCACACTTAGTAAAATACTTTGGCTTCTGTGGATGCAAACACATGTGAGTGAGCAATTAATAACTAGGGCAATCAAAGTATAAGACCAGAGAGATGAAATGTTTGCTATAAATCTAGAATATTACAAGCTGAAATAGACACAAGGTGAAGATATTATGGATATAACCAGTGAAATCAACCTCAATTTAAAATATTTAGGCATTCAGTGTTCTCAGGATCAAATTCTCAAAAACAGTTTTCCTAAATATGTATGAGCCAAATCTTCATTGCATGCCCACTCAGAGATGAACATATAAACATTAGACAAATGGCACAACTATCTCAATCTCTACCAGTAGTGCCGAAGAACATGGTTGCGGAAAAGATTGTATAGTTGTTTTGTAAGATAAGAATTTTTTTAAAACTTGGAGAATGCACATCAAATTTCTAGACCTCTTTTTCTAATCTGCTATTGCATAAAAATTTCTAAATTGATCTTATTTTTGTTTAAAAACCATATAGCTCTTAGAGAGAATTATTTATTTATATATTCAATGTAGAAAATATATTAATGCTCGGAAAAATTTTTTTTGGAAATATCACTTAGAATTTTTTTAAAAAGGCATACAGTAATATGTTATAGAGAACATAGTATGATCCACTTAGGATTTGACTAAAGACATTTTATACAAAATTTTCTATATTTTACCATGGTTTTATTTTTTCTTTCAAATACACAAACCAACCAGCAGTAAGCTTAAAATCTTAGCCTAAGAACATTAACTATAGGTTAAAAGCAATAAAATAACAATTATTATTTTTATTTATTTATTGAGTCTCACTCTGTCACCCAGGCAACAGTGGCGAATCTTGGCTCACTGCAACCTCTGCCTCCAGGGTTTAAGTGATTCTCCTGCTTCAGGCTCTGGAGTAGCTGGGATTAGAAGTACGTGCCACCATACACAGCTAATTTTTGTATTTTTAGTAGAGACAGGGTTTTGCCATGTTGGCCAGGCTGGTCTCGAACTCCTGACCTCAGGCAATCCACCTGTCTCAACCTTCCAAAGTGCTGAGATAACAGGCATGAGCCACAGTGCCCGGCCTAGCAAAACTATCATTTTAAAGCACAATTGGATATTTATATATCAGCTGACTTTTCAAAGTATCTTTGTGTATATAATCTCATTTTCCCAGAAGCCATATGAGACATTTCTTTCCATTCTGCAAATGAAAAACGTAAGGCTGATGAAGGTTGAACATCTTGTTACATAGTAGTGTTACAGCCAAAATTTGTTAGTCACCTGACTGGCTGTCCAGTGCATTTTAGATGACACACTAATGCTCTTATATTAGCCATGCAAATATTCAGAAACTAGTAATTTTTATAATTCGATTAGTTGAATGAATTTTATGAAAATATATATGAATTATAGAACATTTAAAAATAGAGAAGCAAAATAAAGTTAGTAAAAATCTCCAGTTATATCACATCACTCAGTGACGTGGTAACATTTAGGGTGAATTTTCTCCCAGACTTTGTACACTTATATATGTATTTAAAAACAGAATCACAATTCACATACTGCTTTATAGTCTTTTTTTCCACTTAGTAATATATTATGACCTTATTTTCATGTTATCACATATTATACTGAATCATTTATAGAATCTTTTCCCTATTTCTTGCCACAATTAATAATATCATTCCTGAACAAAGGCATCTTCTACACCCTGTAGTGAGAAGTAGTTAATCTAGTATAAAAAAACTCTCTCCATTACATAAATCAAAATGAGTACTACAGAAGACCTTAGATTTCCACTTCTTGCTGAGTGTTCTGGGAGCCTCAAAAGTGAACATACTGTTTAGTTGTTTCACACAGCAGGTGGAAGGAGGTAAACATGATGGAAAATTTCAGAAGGCAAAGTCAGTAGCGTTTAATGAAGCTCATTTCTCATTGAGATGTGATAAATGGCAGATACATTTGTCTGAATGCCAGCTGTTTCTACAATAACTTGCATGGCTATTTCCAGGGCAGCGTACAGAGATTTTGTGAAGAAAAATTAAAATTTTCTATATTACCAGGTGAAGGATGCACTAAATATTGGTGGGTTTCATATAAATAAGGTTGTCATATAAATTATAATATTTTTATGTTTTATGTAAAGTGTTTACAGAAATGATGTTTAAATGTGACAATACATCCAAGTTATAGAGGGAGTCCTCTAAAATAATAGATAGTCTGATTTTAAAGTGTTAAAACAGTTAAGACTGATGAGCAGTGTTTCATATGTTTCATATTCATTATACCTTAAAATGTTAAAATTAATATTTCTAGAAATATTAGATGTTATTTTTCACAGAAGAAACAATATTTTCTTAAGATACATATCATTCTATGTCAAGGATGACCAAAACCTATATCAAGGATGACTCAAAACCTGGTTTGAGTAGGACTGAGGTTTGTTTTGTTTTGTTTTTAAAGACGTAGCACTAGCAAGGATAAAACAGGACTTGTCTGGGACAAACTGGGTGGTTGGTTATCATCTATATAGTGAGGATAAAAGATCATAGGCAAGTTAAAAATCACAAATAGTGAAAACAATCAAGATGATAAGGCACACTGCTTGTGGCTGCTAGCCAGTCCAGGAAATTATTTCCTGGAGAGTTGTGTTTCCTAGATTTTCATAGAGGGTCCGGGACGACAGGCCAAGGGATGATACTGTACTTGGAAGTACAGCCTTTTCTACTTAGCATCTGATATTTCTGATAAATTACTCTAAGATACTTTTAGTTTCTTTTAATCTAATGCTGAAACCAACACATTCAAACTTGAAATAATAAAAAATTACTTTTTCCCAGGGATTCTTGGAAGACAAATTAGAACAGAAAAAATAAATCTGTCTCTATTCACAGACTGCGTGATTGCATACTTAGAAAAATGACAAAGTATTTGCAAAAGAAGTTCCTAGAGTTAATAAGTAAGTTTAGCGTGGTCACAGGATGCAAGTTAAATTTACAGAAATCGATTGCATATCTACATACTAGCAATGAACATTTGGAATTTAAAATTAAAAACAAATAATAATAACATTTACAATGACATCAGAAGGTGAAACACTGAAGTACATATTGAATAAGATATGTGCAGAATCTGTATGGTGAAAAATGTAAAACACCTAAGAAATAAATCAAAGACAACCCAAATAAGTGGAAAGAAATGTGTTCATGAATCGGGAGGCTCGCTTTTGTTCTTTCTATCCTGACCTTTAAATTCAAAGCAAACCTAATAAAAATCCCTGAAGGATATTTTTAAACTACAGACAAATTGATTTTTAAAATTTGGATGTAGAAAGACGATGCATATGTTTGACAGAAACAGTTGCATTTATTTTATGTTATTTTTTTTACAGACTATAGTATTCAAACACACAATTTACCAAGTAAAATTAATTTTACAGATAGAATGTAACAAGTAAAGTCAATATTATTGTAACTGATACCCAAATCAACACACTGAGCATTGCCAGTACCACAAAATTATCTGTCGTAAATAATTCCCATATATGCCTGGTTTTACCTCAGGGTCTTCTGATTTGATCCTTTGGCCTACTTTCTGTCCCAGTGCCACATGATGGTAACCACTGGAGCTTAATATTAAGTCTTGCTATCTGGTAAAACTTTCCGACTTTGTTATAATCATCTTCTATGATACCTTGGATTCTGTCAGGTGCTCCTGCCTCCTGGGCACTGAGATGCTTGTTCCAACCTGACTCCAAAGCAGCAGACAGACCCTGTGAGGGGCAGCTACGTTCTTCACTAAGGTCAACACCTGGAGTCCCTGGCTTCTCCAACTATTTTCTATTTTTGTGTGAGCACTATGTGGCAAGATATGAGGTAAGACTTTCCCACCAGCTGCCAAAGGGGCCAGGCTAACTCCTGATAACACCAAACTTGATCAATAACACATCAGAGATAGGAGGCAGCTGATGAAGTCTTTCTCCGTTGCAATCGTGCATGGACTTCTGAGTTGTAGTGTTTCTGTACAACGTCTTCAAACATCCTATGTGGCCAAGTGATTGTCTCCTTGTGAAGCAGCGGCCATCTTGAGAATGCACCATAATATATTTGCTTCCCATTTATTTTTCGGCTTCAAATATTTATTTCCTTATTTCTTTTCCCCTGAAAATCACACTCATAATTAAGCATTAGTAATTAAGTTCTCTTCAGATTCTCTTTTCTATGGGACTTTCAGCGGGACTGCTATCTAGGCTATGCCGTCTAGGCTATTTTGTCCTTTGCATTCCCTATAAATGTATGAATCCCCACCCCCAACCTACCATCCACATTTCACAGATTCTGTGGTTATAAAGCAATTTTAAAAGAAGTCACAGCACATTAAATATTGAATACTTTAATTCATTGACCTAGCATAATTCTCCATTTATTCATATATTCTATGTCAACAAAGTATATATATATTTTAATGTAAATATTTCGTTATTTCTAGATACATGATATTTCTCTGCTATCTTAAATGGCAATTTTCCCTTTATTTCTAAATCATTGAGCCAGTTAAGTGTTAGATATTAATGTAAAATCTTGCATACTTGATAAGGTATGCACGTATGCATGTATGTACATATATCTTCTTTTGAAATACTACTTGCACAATCGCAGAATTTTTATTTCTTGTCAATCTTTTTTTGTGCATTAGACAATCTCAGTTCTTCAGTATTAAATAGAAATAGTAAAAGCAAGAATACTTGACTCATATTTAACTCTAAGAAGAAAGTAATCAAACGTCTAATTTTTATGTTCACTGTAAGATTTTGTACATGCCTTTATCATGTTGAGGAAGTTACATGGCATTTCCAGTTTATCAAGAAATTGTATTATGAATGGATTATGAATTTTACTATATAACTTTTGACATGATATTTTTCTCATTAATTTGTTAATGCAACACATTTTATTTATTGAATGTAGAACACAATACCAACTTCAAATTTCTGTGATATTAACAACTGAACATGGTGTAACATATTTACATATACTGCTGCATTTGCTTTACTTATATTTTATTTAGGCTTTATGGGGTAATATTGGCATATGATTTTCTTTTCTTATATGGTTCTTATCAGGTTTTGATTAAGATAAGGTTGAGTTCATATAATAAATTGCAAAATCTTTGTAATTTTCTTTTTCTCTGACATATGTTAACATATTTTGAAAAACATTTATTCTTTGAAAGTTTAATAGAACTTACTGATAAAACCATCTGGCCAGAAAGTGCATTTGTGAATTGTTTTGTTTATTTATTTTGTTATACGTAATCAAATTCTTAAATGTTTCCAGAATTATTAAGGCTTTTTATTTCTATTTGTGTCAGTTTTGTATATACCGTGTATATTTCTATATCACCTATCTCATTTCAATTTTCTAATTTTTGACAAAATTAATGTAAATGTTTTGTAATGTAAATCTGAAAATTAGTGTACTTAGATATCAGTCTAAGAAAAGTGAACAGTAAATCTGGAGAATGTTAAAGTCAGAATATCATAGAAATAAATATTAATAAAATAGAAAATATATAATAAAATGTGTAAAAATCAATTTCCTGAAATTTGTAATTAAAATGGGAAATTTCTGGTATAACTGAGTAGTACAAATATGAGAGAAGTTTCAAGTAACCAAAGTCAAAAGAGACAAAGGAGACATTGCTGGACAATCTTGTTAGACAAACTTCCAACCTTGCTCTGATTTTTTTAACCTTATCTACCACAACTTTCTTTAATGCTCCATCTGCTCTAAACTAAACTCTTCACTATCACCCCCTATTTGCCCAGTTTTTCACTCTTTATTCCATGTGAAGTATTCTCCCTTTATATCTATATGTAGTAATCTTATAGTTCTCAGGTGCCAGTTAACATCATGCTAATGTCTCATAGATTTCCCTGTCCTCTCCAATCAGAACAGTTTTTCTTCAACTTCTAGGCACTACATGTGCAACTCAGTTTCACCCTTACAGTACCTTTGATTGGAGCACATGTCATTCCTAGTCTCCTAGAGAAAATACATATTTTAAATTACAATGTTTTTCTAATCTTTTTGGTTTTCTACCATGCTTGACCAGTTGCCTGGCATATAATCAGTATAGTAGACATGTAGAAGGATTGATTGAATAAATGAATGAATTAATAAATGAGTGCATGAACCAGTTGGCATAGACTAATGCCACATTGTCCTTGGCTGATTGGAAATTGGCATTCATTCAATGAGACACTCTAAATTTCTTGTACAACAAAGTGGCATGCTTCTTATAGTAGATAGTGATTGATCCTATTAGATTGAAATGGCACCTGTTTCTCTTCTAATGTATTTTCAGTGCATATCAAGCATGTTTGATAATGCAGGCTTTAATTGTTCTAAATTGGCTTGAGTCTACTGGAATAATAAATGAGGCAATTTTTGTCTTCAAAGACAATGGACTTTAATGAGAATATTTCTGTATCCGGCAATTTGTGGTCATAATTTATTTATAGCAGGGCTTATGATTCATCATTATAATTTCTTTCAAATTTGTATGAAAAATCATCTCTACAAGCACAAGTGTCTTATTCTGGCAGCTGTTCTTCACTAGCTGATATTTTCTGCAAGCCCTAAACTTAGCATTAGCAGTTTTCAGCTTAATTTTTCCTTGTTTACATTTGGAGTATTTCCACCATATAAAAACAATCTCATTGTGAAAATGCAAGGAAGAAATATATGCATCTGCAGTAGAGCCTGTTAGCAAACTCTAGTCTTCTCTGATCCCAGGTGAGCATGTTGGTAGCAGGAATAATCCCTTTCCCCTGGTGAGCATCTATAAAAAGAATCTGGATCAAATTATTTTCTTTGCTAAAAGGCTCAATGTGCCCACAGGATTTCTTTAGAACATTTACTTTGTGAGGATTTAGCCATTTCCCAAAGCTTCTACAGAATGACATTTATTTTTTATTGTATTTTCAAGGAATTGTAATCTATAGTTGCTGAGGAAAAAAATGGGTTGACATTATTGCAGCACTATAGTGGTATTTTAACCAATTTCAATCTCTGTTTATTGCTTTCATTCTATCTGTGTTCATATTATGACAGATCTAACAGGTATCTGTAAGGCAATTCAGGGGCTGGGGAATATTTAGATAATGGCTGAATACCAGAGACTTTATAGTTGAATACAAAATCAGCTGGGGCATAATAAAATGCCCTGACATGAAAGAAGGCACTAGAAGAAGAGGGTGGCTGCCCAACTTGCTCTTGCTTCTTCTAAAAATATTTGTTTAAATTGTTGTCCAGTATATTCAGGTCATAGTAAGTCTCATAACAATTTGTGTTAACATTAATTATTTATATGGCCATACTTATCTTTCTCATTTTTATAATGCTAAATAGAAAAGTCAGGACTTCCCTGAAGAGTCAAGTAGCACCACGTAATGCAGTGCAGTGTGGAGGACACACAAAACCAATGCTGAGAGGAGACATTCCAAACCAAAGATATAGAAAAGAGTATTTCAGTCTCAGATTAGAATAAGTAAACAAACACATACACACTGAAACATGGGACCTGAAGCACCCATGATTTGTGTGAGTGTGTATCTGCCTGGCCATAAACAAAAGATAAATACACTTTGTCCTTTAAGATAATGTCCTTCATAGATAGACAGCCTACATTAGTGAAAATTAAGTGTACTTTTGAGTTGGGCAAATTTTTCATTGCAGATCTTCCTAGTGTTGGCAAATTGCTTTACTATCCTGAACCTCAGTTTTTTTCTTTTTAAAAGGGAGTTAATAAAACCCATGCCATAAAGCCACTGAAAGAATTTATTGAAATGCCATGTATAAAGTGTTGGGCATATGGAAGACATTTAGTAATATTAGCTCCATATTATAGCTGTAATGGTTGAATTTCTCATACAAAAATATATAAATAATTTATACTGAGAAATGCCTGAATATTGGATATTTGCAGTCATCAAAATGGCATGTTTCGAGCTGTTAAGTTTTAGGATGGTAACGTCATTATACTATGGTTGTTCTTTGCAGAAATTATTTTGAATTGTTTCTTGCCTAAATCCTTGGTTTAAATGATCCATTGCCCTTGAAAACCTGGTTTCATTATTTACCTTCAACTTCTTGACTCTAGCCCTTCCTTCCTTCCTTCCTTCCTTCCTTTCTTCCTCCCTCCCTCCCTTCTTTCCTTCATTCTTAAACTTCTTGACTCTAGTCATTCTTTCCTTCCTTCCTCCCTCCCTCATCCCCTCCCCTCCCCTCCCCTCCCTTCCCTCCCTCCCTCCCTCCTGTCCTTCCTTCCTTCCTTCCTTCCTTCCTTCCCTCCCTCCCTCCCTCCCTCCCTCCCTCCCTCCCTCCCTCCCTCCCTCCCTCCCTCCCTCCTTCCTTCCTTCCTTCCTTCCTTCCTTCCTTCCTTCCTTCCTTCCTTCCTTCCTTCCTTCCTTCCTTCTTTTCAGCATCTCACTCTATTGCCAAGGCTGGAGTGTAGTGGCATGATCAATCATGGCTCCCTGCAACTTTTGCCTCCCAGGCCCAAGCAATCCTCCTGCCTTGGCCTTCCAAACTGGTGGGATTACAGGTGTGAACTACCATGCCCAGCCTTGACTCTGTTTTTAAAATTCAACTTTACATTGGGTTCTAAATTTGCAATATGATAATGATGTTCTCACCTTTTCACTGGCTCCTTGGTGAGATATACCTTTTTTTACTTTCCTCACTACTAGAACTTAAGGATCCTTGGAGTCCTTGATTCCTTAAGGTTAAGACATATTTCTGTAATCAGAAATGGCAAATTGTACACTTGGTGGTGGACAGTGGCCTAGGATTTTATCTGAATATCATAATATTTTCATAGTCAAGTTGTCATTATGTTATAAACAATTGAAAGTCAATGATTGGGTGGGTATTAGATAGGATGGAAGAAGTAAAAGACACATGATTCTTTAATGGAAATAATGTTCTAGTTGATCAGGTAAAATTTTCACAGACTTTTGAAACAAGGTATAAGTTCCTCAGTACCAAATCTGTAGCCAGTCATGGAAAGAGCAGAGCCTCAGGGGGTGGTAGAGGAAATATAAGCATCAACAGTTGTGAGTGGGAAGTATGCAGGGGAATGGAGTAAATTGTGAGCAAGTGAAACATCATGACTTGCTGTGAAGTCAAAGTGAAAATCAAAGTGAAAATGGTCATTGCTAGTGTTAGGGAAAAGACAACTCAGCTCTGAAATTCTTTAAGATAGTCTCTTCGATATCTACAATTTGCTAGAATATTTGGAAATGGATTACCACCACAGATTGCTACATTTTCAGCTTTAAAAAAATCATCAAACAACTGTGAAAAATAGGCATTGTCACACTGCTCTTTCTGGGGTAGAAGTTAAGATAATACAAAGATGGCATAAGAGATAAATATCATTGATAATCTATGCAAATTACAATAATTTTTTTAAATGACCAACTTGATGCAGCATGGAACTGGTTATATTAAAATAACTTTACACCTGAACATCCAGTTTTTTCAACATCATTTGTTTGAAGAGACTATATTTTCCCTACTGTGTGCTCTTGACATCCTTGTAGAACACCTGTTGACGATATACTCATAGGTTTATTTATGGACTTTCAATTCTGCTCTATTGGTCTGCATGTTCATGTTTATGCCAATACCATACGGTGTTAATTACTGAAGTCTGAAATATGTTTTTGAAATTAGGAAGTTTGATGCCTTCCAGCTTTTCTCTTCTTTCTTTAGATTACTTTGTCTATTAGAAGTTTACTTGTGGTTCCATATAAATGTAAGGATTGTTCTCTTTTATTTCTATAAAATATGCCATTTGATTTTTATAGGAATTGCACTGAATCTATGGATAGCCTTCAGTAGTATAATTTTAATAATGTTAATTGCTCCAAACCATAAACACAATTTGTCTATTTATGTGTGTCTTGAAGTCATTCATCAATGTTTTGTAGTCTTCTGTGTAAAAGTTTTTTACCTTCTTGAGTTAGTTCATTTCTAAGTATTTTATTATATTCAGTGTTCTGGTAAATTGAATTGTTTTCTTAATTTCCTTTTCAGATAGCTCATTATTAGTATGTAAAAATGCAACTAATATTTCATGTTGATTTTGTATCTTGCAACTTTACTGAATTTATCAATTCTACAGTTTCTATGTGAGAATTCTTTAGGATTTTTTAATATAAGATTATGTAATCTGCAAACTGAGATAATTTCACTTCTTCCTTTCTGATTTGGAATCTTTATATTTCTTTTTCTTTGCCAAATTGCTCCAACTAGGACTTCTAGTAGTATATTGGACAGAAGTAGTAAAATAGACATCATTGCTTTATTCCTTATATTAGAGGAAAAGTTTTCAGGTTTTCATCATTAAGTATAAAGGCCACTTATGAAAAATCCAGCATATTTTCATGATAGAAACTCTTAATAAACAAGAATAAAAAAAAGAATAAAAACTCTCAATAAACAAGAAATTCCCACAGGTAAATCCCTTCTATTCTTGTTTATGGAGAGTTTTTATCATTAAACTACATTGGATTTTGTCAAATGCTTTTTCTGCATCTATTGAGAGGATCACGTGATTTTTATCCTTCACTCTATTAATGTGGTATATCACATTAATTGAACCATGCTTATATCTCAGGGATAAATCTCACTTGCTTATGGTGTATTATCCACTCTGCAACAAATGGTACTGGAAAAACTGGATACTACATGCAAAAGAATGACATTGTATCATTACTTTACATTGTACACACAACGCACACACATACAAACTCAAAATAGATTAAAGATTTAAAAGTAAGACCTGAAAGTGTAAACTCCTAGAATAAAACATAGAGGGAAAAGCCCCATGACATTTGTTTTGGTAAGGATTTATTGAATCTGACATCAAAGGCACAAGCAACAAAAGGAAAAATAGATAAATGGGGTTACATAAACCAAGAAAAATTAGTCCACAGCAAAGAAAATAATCAACAAAGCAAAGTGATAATCTAGGAATTCAGAGAATAGATTTGGAAATCATACATCTGGTAAGGGGTTAGTAATCAAAATATATAAGGAACTCAAACAATTCAATAGCAAATAAACAAATAACCTGGTTAGAAAATGGGAAAAAACATAAATGGGAATCTCCAAAGAGGACATATACATGGACAACAGTATATAGAAATACATTCCCAATCACTAATCATCAAGGAAATGCAAATCAAAACTACAATGAGGTATCACCTTATCATAAACGTTAGAATAACTATTATCAAAAAGACAAAAGATATGTGCTAACAACAATGTGAAGAAATTAGAACACTATTACACTATTGGTGGAAATGTAAAAGTGGTTCAGCCATTATGAAAAATAGCATGGTGGTTCCTCCAATAGTTAAAAATAGAAGTAGCATGTGATCCAGCAATTCTACTTCTGAGTATATATCCGAAGGAAATGAAATCACGATCTCAAATAAATATTGGCGCTCCTGTGTTCTTTGCACACTGTTTACAATTGTCAAGATATGATTATCAACTAAAATGCCCATTGACAAATGAATAAAGAAAGTGTGGTATAACATACAATAAAATATTATTCAGCTTTAAAAACGAATGAAATCCTGCCATACACAACATGAAGGATGAACCTGGAAGACATTATGCAAGTGGAATAAGCCAGTTACAGAATAACAAACCTGCATGATTCCACTTCCATGAGGTATCCAAAAGAGTCAAACTCACAGAAACAGGAAGTTAGAATGATGGTTGCCAGGGTCTGGGCACAAGGGGAAATGAAGAGGGAGGAGCTGATGTTCAATGGGTGTAAACTTTCAGTTATACAAGGTGAATACGTTCTAGAGGTGTGCTGTGCAACATTGTGCCTTTAGTTAACAATACTGTATTCGGTGCTTAAACATATGTTAAGAGATTAGATCTTGGCTCGGCATGAAAGCTCACTCATATAATCTCATCACGCTGAGACACCAAGGTGGGAAGATTGCTTGAGCCCAGGAGTTCGAGCCTAGCCTGGGCAACATGTTGAGAACTAGTCTCAACAAAAAATAAAAATAAATAAAATAAATAAATTATCTGGGCATGGTGCTGTGTGCCTGTGGTCTCACCCACTTAGGAGTTTGAAGGAGGAGAATCGCTTAAGCCTTGGAGATCGAGGCTGCAGTGAGTCCTGTGTGCACACCAGCCAGGGTGACAGAAGCTGACCCTGTTTAAAAATAAAAAAAAGAGGGAAGGGGATAGATGTCATGTTGTGATTTCACCACAATAGGAACAAAGTCAAAGTAAAACAAACAAAAACAAATTAAACTAAATAACTCTACCATAATATTTAATTTTATTGCCCATAATCATCACAAACCTGGCTTTCATGGGGAGAATTGGGTCTGATTTCTTGGAATGCTGTTAGTGGACAGCCTTCATTTTCTCAGTAGCAGGTAGAGAGCCACCTTCCCCAAGGTAAAGCTCTTTCACGGATGAACCAAGTCTGATGCATGATAAAGGCTGTGTGTCCGGAATTGGTGGGTTCTTGGTCTCACTGACTTCAAGAAGGAAGCCGCGGACCCTCGCAGTGAGTGTTACAGTTCTTAAAGATGGCGTGTGTGGAGTTTGTTCCTTCTGATATTCGGATGTGTTCAGAGTTTTTTCCTTCTGGTGGGTTCGTGGTCTCATTGGCTTCATGAGTGAAGCTGCAGACCTTCCCGGTGAGTGTTACAGCTCTTAAGGCTGTACGTCTGGAGTTGTTTGTTCCTCCCAGTGGGTTTGTGGTCTCACTGGCTTCAGGAGTGAAGTTGCAGACCTTTGTGGTGAGTGTTACAGTTCATAAAGGCAGTGGGAACCCAAAGAGTGAGCAGCAGCAAAATTTGTTGCAAAGAGCAAAAAAACAAAGCTTCCACGGGGTGCCACTGCTAGCTGGAGCCGCCTGCTTTTATTCCCGTATCTGACCCCACCCACATCCTGCTGATTGGTCCCTTTTACAGAGCGCTGATTGGTCTGTTTTGACAGAGTGCTGATTGGTGTGTTTACAATCCCTGAGCTAGACGCAGAGTGCTGATTGGTGCATTTATAATCCTTTAGCTAGACACAAAAGTTCTCCAAGTCCCCACTAGATTAGCTAGACACAGAGCACTGATTGGTGCGTTTACAAACCTTGAGCTAGACACAGTGTGCTGATTGATGCATTTACAATCCTTTAGTTGGACACAAAAGTTCTCCAAGTCCCCACTAGATTAGACACAGAGCACTGATTGGTGCATTTACAAACCTTGAGCTAGACACAGAGTGCTGATTGGTGCATTTACAATCCTTTAGGTAGACATAAAAGTTCTCCAAGTTCCTGCCAGACTCAGGAGCCCAGCTGGCTTTGCCCAGTGGATCCCGTTACAGGGCCATGGGCTGAGCTGCCCACCAGTCCTGCACAGGGGGCTGCACTCCTCAGCCCTTCGGTGGTCTATGGCACCCCGCACCTTGGATCAGGGGGCGGCACCCAAGTTGGGGAGGCTCGGACCGCGCGGGAGCCCCCCCAGGGGGAGCTCAGGAATGGCCGGCTGCAGGTCCTGAGCCCTGCTCTGCGGTGAGGCGGCTGAGGCCTGGCAAGAATTCGACTGCGGCGCGGGTGAGTCAGCAGTGTTGCGGTACCTGGCACACCCTTTGCAGCTGTTGGCCCGGGTGCTAAGACCCTCACTGCCCCGGGTTTGGCGGCGCCCGCCAGCAGCTACAAATGAAGGTGCTGTGGAGCCGACTCCCGCCTGGAACTCACGCTGGCCTGGGAGCCCCGCTTTCCTGCCCACACCTCTCCCTCCACACTTCCCAGCAAGCAGAGGGAGCTGGCTCTGGCCTTGGCCCGCCCAGAGAAGGGCTCCCACAGTGCAGCGGGTGGCTGAAGGGCTCCTCAAGCATGGCCAGAGCGGACGCTGAGATCCAGGAGGCCCTGAGAGCAAGCGAGGGCCGCCAGAACGTTGTCCCCTCTCAGTTGGGTATAAGGGCACAACCACATGGGGCAAGATAGGACAACTCCTGCAGGTTATCTCTGCCTTAGCATTCCCACAGCAGTTGGGCATTTATCACAATTCAGTTTCTCCCTTTGTTCCATCTTGCTTCCATAATCTCCCTTCCTAAGTTATTCATCCTAAAAGCCCTCCCTTAGTAAACATTCTGAGTGCAAATTCTCAGAATCTACTTCCTGGGAACTCACACAGTCAAGCATGTTGTTGTTCTCCCAGTGAGGTCTAATCAGGAGGTTTAATCCTGCTGTCAGGCTGATTTCTCAATCGCTACTAATGTGTCAGGCAATTTGAAAAAATCATCTGATATGTTTTAGTCACGTTAGTTTTCAACAAAAAAGTGGGAAAAAAAACCAATGTATTTTCATGTTGAAACAATAAAATTTGTACTTGATACCTGAGCTAATAATGTTTAGCGTACTTGTTCAATATTCAGATAAGATACAGCTCAGAAAAGTTATAGAATACATTATTTTGTATAATCTATTGAAAATAATCTATTTTCTTAGTTGCCTTTCTAAAATAGGTACGACTTAAAGAAAAGTAAAAGGAACATTTGTCTAGGTGTATACACACACGCACACACACAAATACATATATACATAGGTGAATTAGTGGAAAATTCCATTGTGGGGGAAATTAGGTAGTTGAAGAGATGATAAACTATATTTAATAAATGAAAATAATTTTATTGACTGAAGTATAATTTTAATGAAAATTATTTTTTGAGTATGGTTTATCATCTCACCAACTACCTAATTTTCCTCCCCAAAACATGGAATTTTCAAATAATTCAAATATGTATAAATGTATTTGTGTGTGTGTACACCTAGACAGACTTCTGTGTGTGTGTGTGTACACCTAGACAGACTTCTGTGTGTGTGTATGTACACCTAGACATAAATATGTTCCTTTTACTTTTCTTTAACTAAGTCATACCTATTTTAGAAAGGCAACTAAGAAATGTATTGTATCACTTTTCTGAGTTTTATCTTTAGTAGTCTATTAACAGTGTAATAAAATTTGAATACATGTTTTCTTATATATTCTCCAACTTTCTTGGCCTGTCCTTTGATAGTTTAGTCAATGCAAATTAGTATTTAGTCATTAATAGTAATTACTGCTACTATTCCTGATGTCCCAATCCCACACTATATCAATGAAGACATGAGACTTTCAACCTCAAAAACAAACAAACATACAAATAAAATCAATATTTGAATAGTGACAGCTTGTGGAGAGGCTCTCATTATGCCCCAATAGAATATTTTTAAAAATTCATTAATTTTTAATTAATTGTAAAATTACATATATATTTGTTATGTATTGAAAAATGATGTATTGAAAAATGTGAACGATGTGGAATACTAAATTGAATTAATTAACATGTGCATTACCTAACAAACTTACAATTTTTTTGTGGAGAGAACACTTAAAATCTACTCTCTCAGAGATTTTCAAGAATACCTTTTATTAACTATAGTCACTATGTTGTACAATAGATTTCTTGATTAATTGAAATTTTGTATCATTTGGACAACATCTCCTAAACCCACTCCACTCTGCAACCCTTGGTAACTATCATCTACTCTGTTTCTATGAGATCAGCTTTTTTAGATTCCACATGTAAGTGAGATTATGCAGTCTCTCTTTGCCGGTCATATTCTAACTAACATGGTGTCCTCCAAGTTTATCGATGTTATTACAAGTGAATAGAATTTTCTTCTATTTTAAGGCTGAATAGTATATATACCACGTTTTTTTAAATCCATGCATCCACCGATGGACACTTAGGTTGAGCCCATATCTTGGTTATTATGAATAATGCTGCAGTGAACATGGGAGTACAGATATCTCTTGTATATCCTGATTTCATTTCTTTTGGTTATATATTCAGGAGTAGAATTGTTGGATTATACGAACAACTGTTCAATTGTTAATTTTTGAGAAATTTCCATATTATTTTCCACAATGACTGTAGTAATTTACATTCCCATCAAGAATATGCAAGGGTTTTCTTTTCTCCATATCCTTGTCAATATTTATCTTTCATATTTTGATAAAATATATTTTAACAGTTCTGAGGTGATATCTCATTGTGGTTTAAATTTCATTCCTTTAAGTATTAGTGATACGGAGCAGTTTTTCATATACCTGTTGGCCATTCAAATGTCTTACTTTGAGAAATATTTATTCAGGTCTTTAGCCCATTTTAAAATAGGGTTATTTGTTTTATTGATATTGAGTTGAGTTCCTTATATATTTTGGATATTAAACTTTTATCAGATATATGATTTGCAAATATTTTTTCCATTCTGTATATTGGCTTTTCACTCTTTTGATTTATTTCCTTTACTATGCAGAAACTTTTCAGTTTGATGCAGCCCTACTGGTTTAGTTTTACTTTTGTGACTTGTACTTTTGAGGTCATATCCAAAAATTGGTTGTCCAGACCAATGTCATGAAGCTTATATCCTATGTTTTCTTCTAGTAGTTTTACAGTTTCAGGTTTTACATTTAAATCTCTAATTAATTTTGAGTTAATGTTTATATTTAGTATGAGATTAGAGTCTAATTTCATTATTCTGCATGTAAACATACAGTGGTCACAACCTAAATTATTGAAAGACTTTCCTTTTCTAATGTTGTGTTCCTGGAACCTTTGTCAAAATGTCATTTGACAATAAATGCTTGGATTTCTTTCTAGGTTCTCTATTGTGTTCCATTGGCTTATGTGTCTGTTTTTGTGCCAGTACCATGTTGTTTTTATTAGTACAGCTTTGTAGTATATTTTGAAGTCAAGTAGTATGATGCCTCTAGCTTCTGGTTTTATTACTCAAGATTGCTTTTGCTATTTGGAATCTTTTGTGGTTTCATGCAAATTTTAAGATTGTCTTTTCCATTTCTCTGAAAACTGTCATTGGAATTTTAGTAGGGATTACATTAAATCTGTAGTTTGCTTTGGGTAGTATGAACATTTTAACAATGTAAATTCTTCTAATCTTTGAATATGGGATACCTTTTTTGATATGTATTTTTTAACTTTTAGGTTCAGGAGTACATGTGTAGGTTTATTATATAGGTAAACTTGGGACATGGGGGTTTGTTTTGCAGATTATTTCATCACTCAGTTTCTAAGCCAGGTACACATTTGTTGTTTTATCCCGGTCCTCCCCTTCCTGTCAACCTGCAACCCCTGGTAGACCCCAGTGTCTTTTGTTCCCCTCTGTGTTTCCATGTGTTCTCATCATTTAGCTTCAGCTTATAAGTGAAAACATGGGGTATTTGGTTTTCTGTTCCACGTTAGTTTGCTAAGAATAATGGCGTCTAGCTCCATCCGTATTCCTGCAAAGGACATGATCTCTTTTTTTTTGTTTTGTTTTATTTTGTTTGTTTGTTTTTTTAATGACTGAGTAGTATTGCATGGTGTAGATGTACCACATTTTTTATTTTATCCAGCCTACCATTGATGGGCATTTAGGATGATTCCATATCTTTGCTATTGTAAATAGTGGTGCAATTAACATACATGTGCATGTTTCTTTTTTTTTATTTTTATACTTTAAGTTCTAGGGTACATGTGCACAACATGCAGGTTTGTTACATACGTATACACATGCCATGTTGGTTTGCTGCACCCATAAACTCGTCTTTCACATTAGATATTTCTCCTAATACTATCCCTCCCCCCTCCCTCACCCTCTGACAGGCCCCAGTGTGTGATGTTCCCTGCCTTGTGTCCATGTGTTCTCATTGTTCAGCTGACACTTATGAGTGAGAACATGCAGTGTTTGGTTTTCTGTCCTTGTGATAGTTTGCCAAGAATGATGGTTTCCAGCATCATCCATGTCCATGCAAAGGACACGAACTCATCCTTTTTACGCCTGCATAGTACTCCATGGAGTATATGTGTCACATTTTCTGAATCCAGTCTATCATTGATGGACATTTGGGTTGGTTCCAAGTCTTTGCTAGTGTGAACAGTGCCGCAGTAAACATACATGTGCATGTGTCTTTATAGTAGCATGATTTATAATCTTTTGGGTATATACCCAGTAATGGGATCACTGGGTCAAATGATATTTCTAGTTCTAGATCCCTGAGGAATCACTACTTCCACAATGGTTGGTCTAATTTACACTCCCACCAACAGTGTAAAAGCGTTCCTATTTCTCCATACTCTCTCCAGAACCTGTTGTTTCCTGACTTTTTAATGATTGCTATTTTAACTGGCATGAAATGATATCTCACTGTGGTTTTGATTTGCATTTCTCTGATGACCAGTGATGATGAGCATTTTTTCATGTGCCTGTTGGCTGCATAAATGTCTTCTTTTGAGAAGTGTCTCTTTATGATAGAACAATTTATCTTTGGGTATATACTCAGTAATGGGATTGCTGGGTCAAATAATATATCTGTTTTTATGTCTTTGAGGAATCACCACACTGTTTTCCACAATGGTTGAAGTAATTTACATTCCCGCCAAAAGTGTATAAGCATTCCCTTTTTTCCACAACCTTGCCAACATCTGTTATTTTTTGATTTTTTAATAATTGCCATTCTGACTGGTGTGAGATGGTATCTCATTGTGGTTTTGATTTACATTTGTCTAATAATCAGTGATGTTGAGCTTTCTTCATATGTTTATTGGCTGCAGAACAGGGGATACTTTCCATTTATTTATGTCTTCTTCAAATTCTTTCATCACTTTTATAATTTTTTGTTTTTAGTGTACTGACTTTTCACTCCTTGGCTAAATTTATTCCTAAGGGTTTTACTTTTGTAGCTATTTTAAAGGTATTGTTTTCTTTCTTTCTTTCTTTCTTTCTTTCTTTCTTTCTTTCTTTCTTTCTTTCTTTCTTTCTTTCTTTCTTTCTTTCAGATATTCCTTGTTAGTTTATAGGAATACTATTTTTTTGTGAATTGATTTTGGGCCAGGCAAGATTACTTCTTTATTACTTCTAATAGTTTTTAGGTAAAGTTTTTATAGAATTGTCTATGTTTAAGTTTATTTCACCTGCAAACAGCAAAAAAAAAAGTCATTTATTCCTCTTTTACTTGGTTCCTTTTTTTTTTTTTTTTTTTTTTTTGAGACAGAGTTTCACTCTTGTTGCCTAGACTGGAGTGCAATGGTGCAGTCTTGGCTCACCGCAACCTCCACCTCCCGGGTTCAAGTGATTCTCCTGCCTCATCCTCCTGAGTAGTTGGGGATTACATGTGTGCACCACCACATCCAGCTAATTTTGTATTTGTTTTGTTTTGTTTTGTTTTTAGTAGGGATGAGGTTTCTCCATGTTGGTCAGGCTGGTCTCGAGCATTTTATTTCTTTTTCATGCCCAACTGCTCTGGCTAGGACTTCCAGTAGTAATGGTGAATACAAGTGGCAAGAGTGGGCATCCTTGTCTTGTTCCTGTTATTAAAGCAAAAGCTTTCAACTTTTGTCAGTTGAGTATAATCTTAGATGTGGGTGGTGATATATAACCTTCACTGTGTTGAGGTTCATTCCTTTTATACCTAATTTATTGACCGTTTTTATTTTAAAAGATGTTGAATTATTTCAAATTCTTTTTCTTCATGTATTAAGATTATCATATGGTCTTTGTCCTTTATCCAGTTAATGTAGTCTATCATATTTATATTTCCATATGCTGAAACATTCTTACATCTCTAATATGAATCCAATTTGATAATGATTAATGATTCTTTTAATGTGCTGTTGAATTAGGTTTGGTAGTATTTTATTGAGAATTTATGTATCTATGTTGATTAGGGATATTACTGTTCTGTAATTTTATTTGTTGTAGTGTCCTTGTCTGGCTTTGGTATCAGGGTAATGCTGACCTCATAAAATGAGTTTGGAAGTATGCCCTCTTCTTTAATATTTTGAAAAAAATTGAGAAGGATTTGTACTAGCTCTTTTTAAAATGTTTGGTAGAATTGAGCACTAAAAAATGATTAGGTCTTGAGCATTTCTTGGATGGAAGACTTCATTTCATTATTAAATCTCCTTATTATTAGTCTATTCAGATTTTCAGTTTCTTCATGATTCAGACCTGGTAGGTTGTACATGTCTAGGCATTTATCCATTTCTTTTACTTTATCCAGTTTTTTTGCATATCATTGTTCTTTTTTTTAAATTTATTTATTATTATTATACTTTAAGTTGTAGGGTACATGTGCATAACGTGCAGGTTTGTTACATATGTATACTTGTGCCATGTTGGTGTGCTGCACGGTGCAGCATATCATTGTTCTTAATAATCTCTTATGATCCTTTGGATTTTGGTGGGATCAGTTGTAATGTCTCCTTTTTCATTCATGATTTTATTTATTTGTGTCTTTTCTCTTTTATCCCCCCTGTTTTGTCCAGCTGAAGTTTTATTTTTTTCCTTTATTTTTTTTGTCAGTAAACCAACATCTAATTTTGTGGATATTTTCTGTTGTTTTTCCTAGTATCTATTCATTTCTGCTCTGATCTTGGTTAATTATTTACATCTAACTTTGGGACTATAGTTTGCTCTTTTTTGAATTATAAAATTCAGTTGTTGATTTCATCTCTTTGGTTTTTTTTGCTGTAGGGGTTTATTGCTACAAATTTCTCTTTTAGAGCTGTTTTTGCTAGATTGCATAAGTTTTCACATGTTGTGTGTCCATCTTCATTTGTCAGAAGATATTTTTAATCTCTCCTTTTATTTTTTCCTTGACTCATTGATTGTTCAGGAACATGTTGTTTAATTTTCATGCAATTGAGAATTTTTCAAAATTCTTTCTGTTGGTTGATTTCTAGTTTTATACCATTGTATTTGAAAAAAAACATATGATTTTAATCTTCTTAAATATGATAAATATTGTTTTGTGGACTACCATATAATCTATCCTGGAAAAATGTTTCATGTGCACTTGAGAAGGCTGTATCTTCTGCTGTTGTTGGATAGAAAGTTCTATTAGGTCCAGTTGGTCTAAAGTGTCATTTAAGATCAATGTGTCCTTATTGATTTTCTGTCTGGATAATCTGTCTTATACTGAAAGTGAGGTATTGCAGTCCCCTGCCATTGTTGTATCATAGTTTATCTTTCCTTTCAAATCTAAGAATATTTGCTTTGTTTATTTAAGTGCTTTGATGTTAGGTGAATATATATTTACAATTGTTATATACTCTTCTTTTTGCCCCCTTTATTCTTATATAATGACCTTCCTTATATTGTTTTACAGTTTTTTAAATTAAAGTCTATTTTATCTGGCATAATCATAACTAGTTCTGCTCTCTTCAGGTTTTCATTAGCATAGAATATCTTTTTCTATCCTTTTACTTTTCATCTATGTGTGTTCTTAAAGATGAGGTGAGTCCTTGTAGGCAGCATATAGTTGGGTCCTTTTTTTTAATCCATTTGGTCACTCTGTGTTTTTTGATTGAATAATATTATTAATGTACATTAAAAGTAATTATTGATAAGCAAGGACACACTATTGTCATTTCATTAAATGTTTTCTGAATGCTTCCTTTGTTCCTTTCTTCTTCCTCTTGCTCTCTCCCTTTGTGATTAGGTGATTTTTCTAGTGTACATTTTGATTTCTCATTTTTTGTCTTTTCAGTATCTACTATAGGTTTTGCTTTGTGGTTACCATAAGGCTTTTATAAAATACAGTTGTGGTAAATAATTTTAAGTTTATAACGACTTAATTTTGATTACATAAGAAAACTCTACACTTTTACTTCGCTCCCTTCACGTTACAACATTTGTGTTGTCATAATGTATGTTTTTAAATATTGTTTTTCCCTTAGCAAATTATTATGACTGTAATTATTTTTAGTAGTTTTTCTTTTAGCCTTCATACTAAAGATATGTAATTATTATATTAGAATATTCTAAGTTTGATCATGTACTTACCTTCATCAGTGAGTTTTCTACTTTCATTGTGCTACTAATTATTAACAGCATCCTATTCTTTCAGGTTAAAGAATCTCCTCTAGCATTTCTTATAATACAGGCCATTGGCAATGAACTTTTTCAGATTCTGTTTGGGAAAATCTTCCTCTCTCCTTTGTTTTTGAAGGACATCTTTCTGGTAATGTATACTTGCTTGACAGTTTATTTCCTGTAGCAGTTTGAATATATCATCCCACTCTCTTCAGACCTGTAAGGTTTCTGCCAAGAACTCCTTGTCTAGACTTATTAAAACTCCCTTATTTGGCAGGGCGCGGTGGCTCATGCCTGTAATCCCAGCACTTTCAGAGGCTGAGGCAGGCGGATCACGAGGTCAGGAGATCGAGACCATCCTGGCTAACACGGTGAAACCCCGTCTCTACTAAAAACACAAAAAATTAGCAGGGCGTGGTGGCGGGCACCTGTAGTCCCAGCAACTCTGGAGGCTGAGGCAGGAGAATGGCGTGAACCCGGGAGGCGGAGCTTGCAGTGAACCTAGATGGGGCCACTGCACTCCAGCCTGGGGGACAGAGGGAGACTCTGTCAAAACAAACAAACAAACAAACAAACAAACAAAATTCTCTCTTTTTTTGATGCTTTTAGAATTCTCTTTTTGTGTTTTGACAGTTTGTTTATAATGTGTCCTGGTTTAAACTTATTTGGATTGAATATGATTGGAGACTTTTGACTTTTCTATACCTAGATATTAATATCTTTTCCTGGATTTAGAAAATTTTCTGCTATTATTTCCTTAAATAAGCCTTCTTCCCTTTATTTCTCATTTCACCTTGTCTCCAATAACTCAAATATTTGCTCTTTTGATGTTGCCATAAAATCTTGTATGCTTTCCTTGTTCCTTTTTATTATTATTTTTTTTCCGTTTCTGGCTGCATATGTTCAAATAATCTGCCTTTGAGTTCACATACTTTTTTCTTCTCTTTGGTCAATTCTGGTGTTGATGTTCTCTGTTGCATTCTTTATTTCTTTTATTTAATTTTTAGGCTATAGAATTTTTGGTTTTTTTAATGTTTCCAATTTCAGTGTATCTGTCTAAGTTCTAATTTTAGTTGCTTATTATTTTTCTGATTTTATTTAATTGCTTCTTTGTATTTTCTTGAATTTCACTGAGATTTTGTAAACCATTTATTTTGAATTTCTTTTTAAATAGGGGTGCTCATAAATATCCATTTCTTTAAGGTCAGTTACTGGTGTTTTATTTTGTTTCTCTGGTAGTGTTATATTTCCCTGATTGCTCTTAATTTTTGTGGCTTAGTATTGGTGTCTGTTTATTGTAGAAGTTTGGAGTTATTCCCTTCTCTGCAGATTGGCTGTGTCTGGGAAAGCTCTTTACCAGTCAGTCCATCTAGAGATTCTGAGCAGGCTGTCTGGCATGGTTCATGGGCTGGCTTGTTGCTGGGGTCCTTAGGTAGGCAGGTCTGGTGCTTGGTTTAGCAGGTGAGTGGACCTGTTATCTGGGTCAACTGGGTCGAGTTTGGAACCTGGACCCACTGGAGTAGATATTTTGATTGGGTTTCTGGCGATAAACCTGGAGCAAGAGTATGTGAGGGTAGACCTGGAGTCTTCATCAGCTGGGGCCCTCCTAAAGCTTGAATCCACAGTGGTTAACTTGACTCTGAGACTGATCTTGAGCTTGAGTCTTTAGAGGTCAGTCAGTTGCTAGAATTGTCCTGGTGCTTGGTTCCAATGGGTCAAGCCTGAAGCTTGAGTTCACAGAGGCTGACCTGGTGCTGAAGTAGGCCTGCAGCCTGAGTCAGTTCAGGAAGATCTGCGTTCTGGGCCCAAGGGAGTTGGCCTGGCTTGGATCCTGGGTCTGTGGGGGTAGTATTGGAGCTTCAGTCTGTCTCTGGTAGCTGGCCTGACACCAGGGTCTACTGGGTGGGCCTGTAGTCTAGATGTGCTGGAGTATTACTGGACTTTGGGTCCTCTGGAGTCTGAGGCCTGGCCTGGAGCCTAGGTTTAGCCTGGTACTGGGACAGACATAGAAAATGGACCCAAAAGGGCTACTGTGGAGCCTGGCATCATAGGTGCTATCCTAGTGCCTAGAGCCTGGGTTTACAGAGGATGGTTGTGCAGTTGTTGCTTTGGAAGCTAGGTCTGCAAAGTCTGACCTTGGTTCTAGGGTTGTGGAGGTGGACTTGGAACCTGATGCACAGGAGGCAGTCCTAGAGTCTGAGTCCATTGGAGATATCCTAGTACTAGAGTCTACATGGATCCTGGGTCATCTAGAGAAAACCTGTACTCTGGTTCTGCTGGAGAATGGGATCATAGGGGCTGACCTAGAGTGTGGAACTGCAAGGACTAGCTTAGCATTGTGCAAACCTGGAGCCTGTATCTACAGGTGCCAGTCTGGTGCCTGAGGCCATGAGTGTTTATCTGGCACTGGCATGGGCCTGAGGCCTGGGGCTATAGGGGTTGACCATATGTCAGGGCTGAGCTGGAACTTGAGGTGAGCCTGGAGCCAAGGATCACAGGGGCTGGCCTGATGCTGGATCAGCCTAGAGCCTGTATCCAAAGGGGTCAGTCTGGAGGCTAGGTCACTGGGTTTGGCCTGGTGTTGCTATGGGCCCAGAGACCAAGTATTCGGAACAAGCCTGGAGTCTGAGTTGTGGGATCTGGCCTGGCATTGGAACCACCCCGGAGGCTTAGTCTGTAGGTATTGGCCTGAAGTCTGGGGTCATGGGTGCTGTCCAACACTGAGTGTTGGGATCTGAAACAAAGTCTAGTACTCACTGTTTTCTCCTTCACCCAAGCAGACGTATCTCTCTCCATGCTGTGCTGCCTGGAGGTGATAAAGGAGTGATACAAGTAACTGCCCTTCCTATCCTCTTTGATGAATTTTTTTCTTATTTCTGTGCTACACCCAGGTGCTGTAATTTCTTACCTGGTTTCCTTAGCTCTGTAATGGTTTTTTTGTGTGTGTTTCGGATAGTTGTTCAAGTTGATGTTTATGCAGTAGGACAAGGAGTGGAAAGTCCTATTCCACCATTTTGCTGATGCTCAGCCCAAAAAAGAATCTTAAAAATTATATGCATCTTTGCTTAAAATAAAGTTTTTTTCTGTTACACCACCCTGATGTTTCTTCAGTGGGCTTTCTCTGTATTTCTCTTAACCCATTCCACATCTCTGGTTCCTTTATTATCCCTTTCTTTTTTCTACATTACTTTTAATAATTTTTTTTCTCTCATACCTCACAGGAAGAAAATAAAATTCTTCTGGATTTCCTGCAAGCCAGTTTAGTGTATTCTTTAATAGATTTCTACCAAGACCATGCTCTTCAAATTTTAACTTGTCTCCCAAGTGGCTAAAAAAGTGTTTCAGCAAACCAAGATTATCCTGCCCTGAGAGGAATTCTGGTACCAGGTGTTGTAACATCATCTGAGCTCTTGGATAAATTAATCAAAACCATAACAAGTAATTATTGTAAACAGTCATTTAAAAAATGAATTTACCTTTTTTTAGGGACAGATGTTATCATCTCTTCTTCCGGACTGTAACCATTAGGATATTATTTTCATAACACTACTGATTAGTACTCCTAATTTTTGACAAATGAAAAATCTAACAAAAATAATTAGAACATTTAAGGTTATGGTACCTTTAGTTTTGATAACACTTTTCTCAGCAACAAGTAATTCCATTGTCTATGGTATTTATCTTCCCCCATTTATTGCCAAGGTTTCAGTGATGATGTGTGATGGGTTAGTTCCACACAGACTATTTGCATCACCGTCCATATGGAACATCTATGTGTTTTTGATAATCAATCACTGTAATTCCCACAATGTTACATAAGACATAGATGAAAATGTATGAGTGAACAAAAAAGTCAAGATCATCTTAACATCATAATCAAAGTCAACCTCTCAATATTTCTGTAAATTATTTATGTCAGGTATCTTATCCTTTCCTTTCTCAGTCACACTTCTAACAAGGTGAATGGCAAAATATGGAAGAGAAAAAGAAACCCCAGTTAATTTCTCAAATAAGATTTTTGATTCAAATAATCGTTTGAATTGTATATCTGTAATTCATATGTCAGTTTAATGTAGTTATTTCCTCCTCTCTATCATTGTCACTAATAAATGAGAGCTGCCAATAAAAAAGAGAATTAGAGTTTAGAGGTATAAAGTGATTGGAGACAGGCACTGATTACCTATCAAAAGGCAGGTCTTTTGGGAAATACATGAGACAAGGGAGAAAGATAACTCTGGGGATTGAACATTACTAAAGTGGACTAAAAATTAAATGGCAATGATTAGTGAAAGAATATATTTTTTTCTACCTCCCAGGGAAACAAAGATTTCTTTGGAAAATTTGAGTCTCAGATGAGAACAGGGAAAACATTCATTAATTCATTTGTCACATATTTGGTGTGCTCTGGCTATGTGCTAGGCAGTATAGTAAGCACTGAGAATACAGTGGTGAGCAATATAGGCCTGGAGCTTCATGGAACTTATCACCTAGAAACAGGCAGCAATTACTGTATGTCCACGCTAGATCTCTAAAAAAATTTTCCCATCAATTACTTTGTGCAAAGAGCAATGCATCATAGTGTGAGTAGTAGAAAAAGACAGTATTTTCTGTAATTAATGACATAAGGAACACTGTGGGGAAAAAAATGAACTTGCGTATGTGTCACATCCATAATATTGGAAGGGGCTTTAAATTTGCCTATAATAATTTGTTCATTTTATAAATAAGATTTGTTAAAAATGATTTAAAGAATTTAGAAAAATCTGTAAAATATTACTTTTATCTGTAAATAAACTGTCAAATTGGTGACCATGTATATTTATGTTTAGTTGAATGGATTCCTCAACCATGTTTTAGCACAACAATAATGATAAGCATTGGTGGAGGTTAATGGGGATAATTGCCCACTTCAGCTATGGCTGCTGACAGATAAGTCCCTAGTAAAGAAATGATTGCAGTCAAGAGTATAATCGCCCTGTCCCAGGGACCTCTACAGTATTAATCAAAATTGTTTTTTAAAGTAATTTTTAATAATTATCTTTACTGTCTAGAAAGTAGTGATCATCATCTATTTGAAGAGATATTTTACTTTTAATCTCCAAACATGTAACACTATGTGTGCCCGGCTCACTTTCTTTTATTATACAAATAGTAACCCCTTTATTTCACATAAAATTTCCTGTTATCTTAGTCTATTCAGGCTGTTATAACAAAATATCACAGACTGGGTAACTTTTAAGTGACAGAAATGTGTTTCTCACAGTTGTGGAGGCTGGAATCCAAGATTAAGGCACTGACAGACTCCGTGTCAGGGGAGGGTCCATTTCCTGGCTTACAAGCTATCATTTTCTCACTGTAACCTCACATGGTACAAGTGATGAGGGAGCTCTGGGGTTCCTTTTCATAAAAGCACTAATCGCCTTCAAAGGCCCTGCCTTCTGACACCATCACCTTGAGGTTTAGAATTTCAGCATATGATATTTGGGGGGACACAAACATTCAGTGTATAGCTCCCAGCATTTGTATTTTATGTTCTTAAAAATTGATTAGACATACTACTATACCAGGCATGATGGAAATTAAAAATCTTTAGGTAGGGATACGAACAAACCTAGCTATTACTTTTTCTGTGGCATGTCTGACTTGGGATAAATAATTGGTTTTATTTGCTAATGAGGAGCTATTGGATATGTTTTCCACATTAATTTTATGATTAAACTGATTTGAGATAATATAATGTCAATATTAAATAACACAAAATGAAGAGTGGAATGATAAGAAGATTCAGAATTCAGGTTCCAAATTCCCCTTTCTCCTCCTCATGTAGTCAGGAATACAGTCTGAAGAAAATTTAATACTTAATCATATTTACTATTTAATAATCCTTAAATAATAAAGACAATCTGTGGTATTTAACAGGTCTGAATCTGTATAAAAAGGAAATTAATTTATCAATAAGTTGCTCTAAAGGATAACATTCACATTTTCTAAGAAAAGAGCACACACGTAAACTTTCTTAAGTTTTAAAAGTAAAAGTTTTAAACAACACAATTTATATATTTTGTAAAATAATCCTTGAATAACTAGTATTTTATATACATGCTTAATAAAACATAAAGATTAAGCCGTAAAGAAGATAGGGAATTCAAGAAACATTCAAAGAAGCTTATATTAAGTAACCATTTAAAAAGCAATAAAGCATGAGTCACTAACATCCAAACTATCTTGAATGAATATCTGTAGCCAAATAAATTTGACTGGAGTCCCAGATATGATCTTATTGTTTGTATGCAAATACTTAAAGTATAATTTACTTGAGCATTTTCTCATATTAAGAAAACAAATAAGTTGCCTCCAAGGCTATAAACATTTCTGAGACATAATGTAAACGTTTTCTATTTTATATAACCATTCAAAATACCTAGACTCATTTTGAAATTAAAGTATTGGAACAATTTCAGCAAATAGTATTTCTATATGTCTTTCTTCTTTCATCTTGAAAAAAACTACGTTACGATTAAAAATACATAGTCACACAAAAGTTGGAAATTGTAACGACTCTGAAAAAAATCTGATTTTAGTTTTTTAACTATTCTATATTTATTTGTACTGGCTTTAACACTGTGTGTGGTGTTTATGAGTTTATTTCCAATTCTAGACAATGTTTCTTATGTACTCGTAGTAACATGTACATATTGTTTTCTGGGCTAAGAGTATTCAGATTGCTTTCTAGGTAACTAGAATGAAGATGGAATGAAAGCAATTAATTATTTTCATACCTGGTTACTTAGCACTATGTAAATCTCCTTGGGCCTATTGTATTCCAGAAAAGCAGACATTCCATTAGAAGCAATGCCAATGTGTTTTTGTAATAGCTACCCTGGTGAAGAGAGGAACTCATGCATATCTTGGGAGCCTAGGCTGTTTCAGATACCATTAAAAATCCTTTAGCACAGTAGTATTCATAACAATGATCAAATTTGAAATATTTTATTACAATAATGTGTTAGGTGAGACTCAAAGAGTCTGAGTAGTTCTCCTGAGGTTACATGACAAAAAAAGCTATATATGAAAAAATAGCATACCTCAGTATAATTCCCAAATTTAGATCCTTTCTGCTGTACTGTGCTGTTTGGCCCCACATCAATTACCAGTTCTCCTTCTAAGAAGAAAAAGGTAATACATGCTTATAGTCTGAATTTAGCTACAAATGATTAAACTAGAATTCTGTGGAACTAACATTAATTTGTGAGATTTTGCTTATTCTAGAATTGAGCATGTAAAAGACTGAACAATAAGACATGATTGTAGACACGGAGACAAAATTAGATGCTAAGGAAATTGCTTTGTTGGTTATTATATAGCTGGAGTGCAACTTTGAGATTCAGCTTGATCATCTTTTGTGTCATAGTTCCTTGGTATAATATAGAGAGATAAGAGAGACAAAGCTCAAAATAGAACCAAATAGATTTCTTAAAAATAGGGAACATATAATTGGACATAGAAAATGACAGTAAATTATTATTGAACATATTTCATGAGAAATATGCTGGAAACACAACAAAAATTCAATGACTTATATTTGCTGAAGGAGGACATATACTTAAAATATAAATGGCTATACAAGATTAATATTATGTTAAAAATACCACTGATACAGAACTTACTATATTTATACACTATATGTGTTATGTTTTTATTAAAATCCTTTAAGATAGTGTTATTTGCATTTTACAAATGAGAAAACCAAAGCCTAGAAAGTTCTCATAAAATACAAAATTATCTATGCAAGGTCTAATTAAATGGCATAATCAAAAGGAGTATAATATTTTAGGATTGCATGGCTTGGAATTTGAAATGCAGGATTTAGAGAAACAGCAAAGAGCTGTTTGGCCTAGAGAGAAAGCATGTGAGCTTCTTTGTGATTTCTTAGCAACAAGAATGTATGAAGAACATTTAGGGAGGAATGAAGAACCTGCATCTGAGGAGAGAGTAGTGTGCCTAGTATGACAGATGTAGACAATGGTTTTGATTGTGTTGTTTTGAATTCATGAAAGAGATGAAAATTGAAGGATGAAAAAAATTCCACCAAATGTTGGTTTCCTCATCAAATTTATCTCCTTTCACTGATTATTACTTAAAATGATTCTTTTTATATTTTGCTCTTGTACTTTTCTAATTTTTTTTTTTTTTTTTTTTTTGAGATGGAGTTTCACTCTCATTGCCCAGGCTGGAGCTTACTGCAACCTCTGCCTCCCAGGTTCAATCGATTCTCCTGCCTTAGCCTCCAAATAGCTAGGATTACATGCATGCACCACCACACCTGGCTAACTTTGTATTTTTAGCAGAGATGGGATTTCGCCAGGTTGGTCTCCATCTCCTGATCTCAAGTGGTCTGCCCGCGTTGGCCTCACAAAGTTCTGGGATTATCTGCATGAGCCACCGCAGCTGGACTAAAAAATTCTTATCTGGATATTTTAATCTGTCTTACCTTATCAGTGAACTATGTATCATTTGATTCTTCCTACCAAATATATTTTGAACTTTTATCCCTTTCAAAATCCTCTTTCTCATAGGTTCATGAACTCTAATTCGACCTTTAAATGTTCTCATTACAGAGAAGCTGATTAAAAGTACATGTAATAAGAAGAAAAGGAATAAAGAAAAATAAATACTCACTTTGCTTTCTTTTTCTTCTTCTTCTTTTTTTTTTTAAGTTCCCTGGCTGCAATTCTTTCTGCAGTCAGTTATAATTGACAATGGATTCATTGTAAGTTAAGTAAGCAAATCAAAGAACATTAATTATAAATATTGTCCATTCTTCTTTTATGCTGCTGTACATAAGGGCATATTTTTATTAAATGTGATTGTAGAGTGCAGGAAAGCATTCTTTAGCAAACACTCACAAGCCTCTTTGGCATGTGTGGTCAGGAACTGTACAATAATAGGAGAAAAGCCAAATATAAACTAAATCCTAAACCATGATCAATTTTACAAATCAGGAGAATGGGAGAAACTAGGAAAAACTCAAAGTAATTACTTATTTTCTTAGTTGTTATTTTTACCTTGTTACATCCAAGCCTGGAATATGTGGTATACTTGAATTCTGCTAAGTTTATTTTCTATTCCCATCTTTGTGTATACTTATTAAGGAAAATAAAGACAAAGGCTTTTCATAATTAAAACAAAATTAGTTAACTACCAGTTTTATTTTTATTTCTATATAAATTTGATTCAAAGAACATTCATTTGTACTGAATGTGGTTTTAGTTCTTGACAATTAGATTAATTTGCTATTTCCTTTTTGAATGAGTATGCCTGTTTCTATATATAGTCATCCCTCAGTATTCACGGGAGGATTAGTTTCAGGACGTCCAATGGAGACCCAAATTCGTGGATGCTCAAGTCTCTCATTTAAAGTGGTGTATTATTTCCATATAAACAACAAATATCATTGCACAGACTTTAAATCATCCCTAAATTACTTATAATATCTAACACAATGCATACATATCTCTTCATTTGTGTGGATACATTGTAGTACTCAGTTCACAGAAAATTCAAGTTTTGTTTCCGAAACTTTGTGAATTTTTTTTCTGAATATTTTCCATCTGCAGTTGATTGAATACACAGATGCTGAGCCCACAGAGAGAGCCAACCGTATTTACTTCAAATGAAATTCTCATTTGAAAGAGACCAAATATTTAAAATAGAACAAAAGTATAGATGGTAGTTATTTTTGATAATTTAGTATAAAACATAAAACTTTAAAAGCTTAAGTACAGTTGATTTAATTTTCCCCACCCTCCTCCAGAATTAAGTATAAGTCTACTTTTTAGTTACTTTTAGTACAAGTAAAACAATATATTATAAGACGGCTTTTGATCCTTCAGACATAGACATTTCAGTAAAATACATAATGGCAACATTTAAATTGTTTCATCTTACAAAGCCATTTGCCGTGTGTCTGATTATCTATTACTAGGGGAAAAAAAAAAAACCACCTCATGTGAGTACTTTAAAACATTAACTATCACTTCTTTTGCTCTCAATTCTGTGGCTTGTCTGGGCTGTGGGCAGTTCTTATGTGGGTCTCTCACGGGACTGTAGTCAGATAAGATCTGAGGCTGGAGTCATTTCTAAGTCTTCTTCACTCACATGTCTGACACTTAAAACGTAAGTCTCTCTCTCACCATGTAGTCAGACTTTTTACATGAAGGCTGAAGGCAGTCAGAACAAATGTTCCAAGAGAAATTGATTGAAGCTGCATGGCTTTTAAAAAATCCATCCTTGGAAGTCACACAGTATGACTTCCATCAAATCCTATTCCTTGAAGCAGTCATAAAGACCAGCCCTAGTTCAAGGGGAGGAGAACTTGATTCTACCTGAATTTGAAAATGTATTTAAAAACCACCACAGCATGTATGCAAATTGTTATCTAATTTTTATTCTTCTGTTTGCACAGAAAATGTCAATTTTTATTTAATAATGACTAATTTTTGAGTTATGAAAATAAATAACTCACTATATTTTATCAACTGTGATTGTCTCAAAATGACTGAAAATATTTTTTACTCCTTAGGTCAAGATTTCCATAAAGCAATAGGCAGGAAACTTAAATTCAATTAAGTGTGACCTTTAGCTAGCTGATGTTATCAGTAAATAGGATCATTGATTTCCAATATTTGTTCAAGAAATATTTGTCCAGCACTTAATATATGCTCATTGATTACATAGTTCTACTATCTAAGAAAGACAAGAAAAGTAAAAGCATACCTAAAAAAAAAGTGACTTTTTTCCTCTGGAAATACAATTAAAAACTACATGAATGTTAGCAGAAGGTTAAATTTTAAAAGACCAATTATTATTATTAAACTAAAAAGCTAAGGAATTATAGAAACACATTAATTAAATATGTTTGAATTTTAAGGAAAAGACAAGCACACTGAGTAAAAAGTATGTGAAATACACAAAAAGAGTCTCCTACAAAGTGAAAACACTAATAAGCATATTGGCTGAATATTTAACCTTATTAATAATCAAATAATTTCAAAAACTAAATTTTTTTTCTTTAAAATTAGCAAGGATTAATCATGCTTCCTTCCCATTATTGACAAATATATAAAAAATAGTAAATGTAAAATACACTGGTTGGTGGAAGTGTAAATAGACACAAACTTCCTGGGGGGCAATAGTAAAATATAAAAATGTGGAACAATCTTTAACGTATGAAGGTTCAATAGGACACAGTGGCTCACGCTTGTAATCCTAGCACTTTGGGAGGCCCAAGCAGGAGGATCACTTGCACCCAGGAATTCGAGACCAAACTGGGTAACATGTGGAACCCTGTCTCTACAAAAAATACAAAAATTAGCCTGATGTGGTGGTGCATACCTGTAATCCCAGCTACTTGGGAGTCTGTGGTGGGAGGACCACCTGATGCCCAGAGGCAGAGGTTGCAATGAGCTGAGATTGTACCACTGCACTCCAACATAGGTGACAGAGTTAGACCCTACCTCAAAGAAAAATAAAAGAAAAAGACTTTCTGAAAATTATTGAGGATGTGTGCTAAAATACATATGTAAATAAAATAATTTTCCATACAGGAAATGATCATATATGTGGCAATAAATACTAAAATGGTTAGTAAAACAGGAGCTCAGGTAAGAGAAGTAGAGAGACCTAATCCAGATTGATTTCAAATATGAACTCTGAGTTGATTTTGATAATGAAGAATGAACATAATGTGAATAGGATAAGGAGAGAAGAGAAAGATAAGAGTAGTAAGTTCAACACAATATCTATTGTGCCCTTGACTGACTCTTATACTTCTGTTCCACATCAATCTTTCTTTTCTCTGAATTGCTAGTGTATTTATATTAAGCACCAAATTCCTGAGCACTTAAAGTGCTTTCTCATTACTTTTTGTTTCTTTTCTTCCCCATTACATGATAAGTTCTCTAAAGACAGAAACAGTGTCTTATTTAGTATCCTCCATTGCATAGTGCTGGGTAAATGGGACCTGTTTAATACGTATCACTTAAAAGTCTGTTGGTTGAGCAAGCACCAAAGGAGGTACAACACACAAATTATTCAATTTTGTATATAGACGGAGCAAATGCACAAATATTTGGTTCCATTGAGTACAAAATAGGCTACATTTTAAGTTTTTCTTTTAATATAGTGAAAAGTGTAAATGAAATCACAGTTCGTAGAAAAGTAGCCAATAAATATAAATATTATTTGGTATTTCAAAGCTTAAAACTGTATATTTTCTAATTTTCAGTATTGGAATTGGGTAGAAGCATCCAGGTGTGTGTGTGTATATATATATTATATATATATAATATATATAATATCTTTATATGTGTATATATATAATATATATAAAATGAAAATTATTTTAAATAATATTTATCTAAATATTTATTTTTATAGTCATACATAAGATACAGAGAGAAATCCTGTTATTTCTGCATCAATTTTCACATATATTTAAAGAGAAGCTATCTGATTTATTATGCTATTAATGTTTTTAGAAATATCCCATTTACAGAAGTGAGTAAATATATTTTTAATTTTATAAATGGTCCAGAGTTATTTATGAACAAATGAATTCCAATTATAACAATCAGTTGACTCAAGTGGGAGAGACATTTATCCTTGTTATTCCCTTTCATATATGTGAAAGTAGCTGCTTTTTACTTTTACTGTATATATAAGTGTATGATACAAAAGAAGATACTCTCTGAAAGAAGGAAAGTACAATTGCTTTATAATGGGAAACGTGCATTTTATGGAGGACAGTTAGGGAAAAAAACATACGCATGATATCAAAGAAAGCAGAGAACAGTGTATGATTATGTACATATTTAATGTACCATCCAAATAGCTAGATATCCATATGTTTTGAGCATTTAATAATTTTCATCTGAAATCAGATTAGGAAATAAAGTGCCCTTTGTAGAATCAACTCTAATCTCAGGAAAGACTTTTTCCTATCACTTTATATAAGGAAAGATGATGAGCTCATTTGAAAGTTAGTAATAAAATGAAATTGTATTTCTGAATGGGAAAGAAGCATGTGACACACATTTACATCTTTAAAAAATTTTTTTTGCAATAAAACACAAACACTGGAATGAGATGTAAGATATATTAGAAGCACACCAACATGGCACAAGTATACATATGTAACAAACCTGCACGTTATGCACATGTACCCTACAACTTAAAAGTATAATAATAATAAATAAATTAAAAAAAAAGATATATTAGAAGCTAGTTTGGAGGAACAAATCATTCACGATTTCACTGTGTCACCAATAAACATATCCAGTCATTTTTCATAAAAATATAAAGCAAAATAATCTAAAACATTAAAATCGTCTCGTGGAGAATCTTCAACTTGAAGAAATAAGTTGAAGAAAAAAAATAAAGAAATAAGCTTCCTTTTTATACACCAACTGAAAAATAGTTTCACTAGTGAGTTCAATCAGTGGACTAAAGGAGAACAGAACAAGTAAGGAAGAGTGAACGCTTGAATCAGATGGAAATAAACCATTTCAAAACTGAAGCTATGTCAAAATATTAAATGTGGCAAGGGGCAGTGGCTCACCCCTGTAATCTCTGCATTTTGGAAGACTGAGGGAAGCTCAATGCCCAGCTAACAACCCAAGTTGAGCTCACTGACAACACGTGCTTCCAACTTTCCAACCATGTGAAGAACATTGTAAAACCCCTGTCTGAACTAAAAAAAAAAAAAAAAAAAAAATTATCCCGATATGGGAGAATCACCTGAGTCCTGAAAGTTGAGACTGCAGTAAGCCATAATGGTACCACTGCACTCCAGCCCTGCTGATGAGAGTGAGACCCTATCTCAATAAATTAAAAAAATAAATACATAAATAAAAATATTAAATGTTTCTTGATCCTTTCATTTCAACATTACACTCATTTGGCAAGAAGAAAAAAAGTATTAGGTTCCTTCTCCAGTTATTTGTGAAAGATGAGTCAAAAATACAAGAGTAGAATATCGTTTTACCTGAACACGTGACTGAACACCTATCTATCTGTCTGTCTATCTATCTATCTATCTATCTATCTATCTATCTATCTATCTATCTATCTATCTAATTTATATCTATTAGCTATCTAGCTGTCTATCTAATTCCTCTCGCCTGTGAAAGAAAAAGAAAAAATAAATAAAATTCTATCAATTTAGCCCAGGAATAGATATTCAGATAGTAGGAACAATTGAAGGAAGTAGTTGCCAGAAGATTCAGGGAAATGAACCAAGAAAGATATTTGTATTTGATATTTCTGTTACTTACATTGTTAAGGCAAAATAATAGTTGACCAAAATCTAAAATTTATTATGTAAGTAAAATACATATTCTGTCTCCTACCCAATCATTTATTTTACCCAATGTAAGTCACACAAAATAAAAGCATTTCATAACAGAGGTGTGAAGTACAACCCTTGCATTGAGGTTGGGTTTTTTATTCGTTTGACTAATAGCATTCAACTTGATGGAAGTTACCCTAAGCCAGTTCTCACTTTGAACTTTAAGAGGACTGGCATAATTCTTCCACTTTTCTGGAACCCACACTGCTCCCAGTGATACAATGAGCAAGTTCCAACAGCCCAAGTGAAGAAGAATCAATGCCCAGCTAACAACCCAAGTTGAGCCCACTGACAATACCTGCTTCCAACTTGCCAGCTATGTGAGGGAGACATCTTGAATAGAGGAGAGAAAATATTTGAAGAAATAATGAAGAAAATTTTCCAACAATATAAGATGAAAGACCTTGTATTGAAATGTTTTATAATACATCAAATTGAAGATTGAGAACCATAAAAATGTACTTTAACATATTTTCATAAATGTAAGATATCAATCTAAAACAATTGTAAAAGCTTCCAGATAAAAGCAAAAATCATCAAAATGGAACCAGATTCTTGACTGATGTTAGAGTCTTAATTGCCACACTGTTTGCCAGAAAACAATGAGTGATACACACAAAGAACTGAAGAGTGAGGTTATCTGAGAGGACCTAGCTATTAATTTATTTATAATAGGTCTCAGCTATTGGGCTTGCTCTTATTGGGCCTGTCTCTAACCTACAACAAAGAAAGGTTGTGGCCTAAGGACTTAGATATTTCTATCAGAAGTGGTATTTCTCACATAGCCAGTGTTTATCTACAAGTTCTTCAGTGGATTGACAGAGATGGTCGTCATGTCTGTCGCATGGTCGGACGGCTCCCCCTGTGCAATTATTTTTCTTTCCCTTATACTTTCGCACTTGTTACTCTCTAATTAACCTTTTGCACTCCTACCTCCATTTCATTGTCTGTTTCCTGGAGAACACAATCTGAGATACTATTTTATCATTCTATAACCTTTCTTCTTAATATTTATTTTTAATATTTTTCTTACTATTGCTAATTAATTTTTTCTTATTTCCAATTGTTAATATATTTTCTTATGTCTTTAAGCATATTTATCATACCTATTTTAAATTATTACTTCATCTGCTTTGAAAAGTATACATTTAGAGTTCTGAAATTTTTAAAAATGTCTCAGTATATAAACCCATGTATGTCTCAGGCTTGTAAGTCCATGTTCCATATTTCAGGGTGATGAAGGCTGAGGATTGGTTACTCAGTCTGATAATGTATATTACAGAAGGATCATAATCCTTAGTCTTTATGAATCTCTTTGAGTTTTAAAAGAAAGCAAGGAATAAGCTCCAGGCCAGAGAGTGTTGGAGGTCAGAGAACTCCAGCTGATTAATTTTGTTTGCTTGCTGACATAGTTTGGATATTTGGTCCCACCTAAACATCATGTTAAATTTTAATCTCCAATGCTGGAGGCAGGACCTGGTGGGAAATGTTTTGATCATAGGAGCAGATACCCCATGGCTTGGTGCTGTCTTCATGATAGTGAGTTCTTATGAGATATGGCCATTTAAAAGTGTGTGGCACCTCCCACCTCACTCTCTCTCTTTTGCTTCTGCTTTTGTCATGTGACATGCCTGTTCCCCTTTCACCTTCTTCCATGATCAAAAATCTCTCTGAGGTCTCACCAGAAGCTGTCTCAACCTTGGATAAAAGCATCCCTTCATTTTCTCTGTTTCTACCATAGGTCTACTGACATCTGTAAAATAAATCTAATTAACTTTTTAAAAATTCACAAAGACTGGCCTGGTGGGCTGTTGGTGCTACTTTTCAGTGCCTTTGTTTATTTATAATCAGGTTTTTCCCCTCTCTTGATAATAGATATCCAAATTTTCTCCACTTTCAAGCATTTCTTACCTAATCCTAACTCCCTGTCAGGGTGTGACTTTACCTCTCACAACACCAAGAAAAAATAATTATTTTTCATGAAAGGATTCCTTCAATAATTTTATTTTCCAACTCCAGACATACTTGAATAATAATATCTATAATATAAATGATAATATTAACCATTTTTTCTGAAAATTTGTTTTGCACTTTACTAATTCTGAATTTTTAAACTCATGCTTCAGCTTCCTCACGAATAAAGTGGGGATACAGTTATACATTTTCATGTTTTTTATGAATTAAATAATGTAGTTCCTTGTATGTAGTAGATATTGAATAAGCTTTAGCTGTTTCATTAGCAACGTCATCATTATCATCACTATGCATACATTTACTAACCATAAACTTGGGCATTATACCTGATACCTCCCTTCCTCTCTCAACATGCATTTAATTTATCATCATATCTTCTTGATTCTAGTTCTTAAATGTATCTCATTGTCCCCAGTTTAACTTTCCAGGTTTACCCTATACTTTTGAATATTATTATTATTACATTTTTATACGTCTTCTTATCTCCAGAACTTTTACTTTCTAATCTACTATTCACAAAGAATGAGAAAGATCTTGTGAAAATGTAAGTTTGATCAAGTTACTTTTCTATTTTAGTTTATTCCTGAGTCCCCACAAGAATAGGTATAAGACTGAAATCCGTGAACATGATTTAAATCCTTCTTGCTTAAAGAATGACAAGTGGACCAGCAGCACTGGCATTACTTGCAAAGCCTGTTAGATATCAGTGCTCCCTTCAAGATCTACTGAATAGGAATCTAGGTTTTAACGAGATCCCAGATGATTGCTGTGCACATCAATTTTGAGAAGCACTGATTTATAGTCTTTTCACCTAGCGCCTACCCACTACTCCAGTGAAATTAATTTTTTCACTTAATTCTCTGACATACTCTGTGATCCAGCCCCAACATATTTTTTAAGTCATGGGCAACTCTTTCTTCTAGGCCTCTGAATATACTATTAGATTTGCCTGGAGCACTATTATTTACTTTCACACCAATATATCCTTTCCAAGTCAAACTCTGTTTGTTAAGTCCATTTGCTTCTCGCAAATCTTTCAAGAGTGCTGTCCTGACCTCTACCACCTGTTATATACACCTCCCTTATTACCTCCATAACACAACACCCTGTGCTTCTCTCATCATAGTTCTAAACATATTTGCATGGCAATTCTTTTGGACCCAGTACAATAAGATCATAAGCTGAATCGATGTACCCTTGCTCCATTTTCTCCAAGACATCTTCAGTGCATAGCAGCATGACAGCACGTGACAAATGATGGAATAGTGTTTGTTTAAAAAATGATAAATAACAAGAATTTTGAGACACAGTATTTGAATAATTTATGCTATCACACAGCTCACAATTAGAGCATAATAAAGTCTGACCACACTCTCAATGTCTAATTTTTCTCCCTTTTGTCTCATAATAGATGTTTCCCCTCTTGAAATAGTAAATCCTTTAGTTTTTCTTGATTCTTAGTCTTTCAAATTCCTGTAGAATATATTTATCCAATTATATTGTCTCTCTTATGTCTATAATCTTTCCAAATTCAGTTGATTCTTCTTCTTATTCTATGTACATACATCTTTCTCCCACTTAAATACAAAATAATAAGAAAAATGATATTTTTTAGATCAAGTTGCCTTGAAGATGTTTAGTATAATATTTGTAGATCAATGATGTTAAAATTTGGTCCAGAATATTAAAATATGAATATCTATCTTCATGTACATTATAGAGCATTATATAATATATTCTCTTTATGGAGAATTACAACTTTTTTTTTAATACTATCTGGTAGATGATCTGGTGTCAAAGATGGAAGCAAATGATCAGCTAGGAAGCCTTTATTTCTATCCTGGATAAAGATGATTGTGACATTGCTCAGAGTCATAGTGACAGAGCTAGAAAATTGGTCAGGTTAAAAACATTTTTTATAGTAGAGACATGAGAGCTTTCTCATCAGGTGTGCAATATGAGAAGAAAAGAGTCACGGAAGATTCTAAAAATTTTGTTCTAAGCAACTGGAAGAATGGCTATGCTATTATCTATACGGAAAAGGTTTTGAGAGGATGTACTTGGCCTCTAAGATGTGAATGGTGGAAAAAGAGAAGCTGTTATTCTCTGGGACACCTACAGGCAGACATATGAGTGGACGGAAAATGGTTTTCAGCAGCTTCCGGGAGTGCTCCTGGAGATCACCTTCTATGGTGTTATAGGCTGCTGAGATGATTGGTGATGACTAAGTGATGGTGCAGGCATTTCTTGATTTCATAAATTCTAGCAGAATATTCCCCGATCATCATAAACTCTACCCTTCCAGCAGACAAGCAAGTCTCTAATTTCCTTTGTTAATGCCTTTTTACTTTGAATTCTAGAGTAATTTCCCTTTTCCAGACCAAATTAACTGATACTGGGATGAACACCATCCTCTGAGAAAGTCGTTATTACAGGTAGATTAAGGAGATGAGGGAATGTTGACTGAAGAAGTAAATTATATGGGATATTTTGCTTACCATATAGTCTGAGTTCTAGAGATTTGTTGAAAAGCTTTCAGAAGTTGGAAAGGGTTAAGAGATGGAATTAGATTTTCTTATGGCATCGAGAATCTAAATACTAAAGGATGAACCTCAGTCTTGGACTTCTTATGACTAGTGTGAACAGAGGTAAAGATGTGATTAATTCTGATAATGTTCTATGAAAGTTATTATAATATTGGAAAATTTGTGTTAGGTAGTCCTGGAAAATAAGTGTGAGGTTTATCAGGACCATAAAATATTTGTTTAAAAAATCAATTAATGGTTGCTACAGGAAGCTTTGAAAAAGTTGTATTTAACAACGTAAATATTTCATTGTTATTATTATCATTATAATTAAAATATATGCTAAAAGTAACAGATATCCAAATAACTATTTAATGATCAAACAAAATTACCCATAAGATTAAGTGTATAATATTTACAGAGAGGAATAAGTAAATTATAAAAATATAACAGAAAATATATAATCTTAGAAAATCCCTTAATATTATACTATATTGATTTGCTCCTAGAATATCGCCTGAAAAACATGACTCATATATTTGGTGATTTTTCAGGCATTTGAGAAAATGTTGGTGAAAGCAATAGTTTCTCTAGCTTTTTAAGTGATGGGAAAAAAGAACATAAACAACAGCAAAACAGAGAAAGTACATTTGACACATCTTCCTATAAAAATATTTTATATATGTTCACCATATTTGCCTCCTCAATCAACCAAATCATTCACATATTCTTTCATTCATTTAATAAACTTATATTTGATACTGACGATCAAAAATATGGTTGATATTACAGAGATTAAAACAGGAAGAAAGAGCACCATTTAAGGCAGATTATGGAATTACAACATTGAATATTCTAACATTGCTGATGAACAAATTAGTGAAAACACAGAAGAGACTCAAGATGGAGGATGAGGATTTTAGCTCCAGGAAGAGGAAAGAACATGTGTAAAATTTAGATTATCACAAGGTCATTGTTGCTTCAGTCATGAAAAAGTCCTCAAAAATTGTGGCACACAGACCAAGAGAACATAAAATTAAAAAGGCTGCTAAAATGACTTTCTATGTGATGGGGTACCAGTGTGTATTTTAATATGCAGGCAATTAGAAGTCAAGAAAAGTATTTAAATAAATTACATTTGTTTGTTTTAAGAAAGTCTGCCAGCTGTGTGTTCTGGAATACGTGGGTTAACCGATGGCCATAGGGGTGAGGATTATTTAGAAACAGAAACACTACAGTATTCAAGCAGTTCTTAGGGCAAGTGAATATTTATACATGATATTATGTGTTTAAAAAGGGCAATAACAAAAGGCAGTTATATCTCATTCCACTATTTTTATATCTCATATCCACTATTTTTCAAGATACCAGGTAAGCATTATATGCTGTGTACACATAAATATAAATAATTATACTTATATACATAAAATCATATATACACACACGTGTGTATATCTATATATACATACATATACATATATACTCATATATCTCTATAGATATATTGCTAAGTATATATATAGATCTCTATGGATAGAGATATATATCTATATAACCTCCAACGTATATATAGATATATCTCACTATATATGGACACTATTTTAAAGCAGTATAAAGTCATCTCTTTAATTTTTCTAAAGGGAAGTCTATGACCAGATTATCTTCTAAGAGAGAAAATTATCTAAAAATTAATTAAGTTCCCAATTTGAAAGGTATACCATACTTTTTTGGCAGTATGTGTCTCCCCAATTGTGATTTAATTGGTTAATAACATTACTAGTTTGATCCTCTCAGGAGGTAGTGGTTGGGCATGGGGAACGTGTCTCGGAAATATATGAAGAGGCCAAAGGAGTCTAAGTAGCTTATTGTTTCATGTGGGGTTTGGACAGTTGCAACGACAGCATTTATAGTGGGAAAGAGAGATTGAAGCATTCACCAAAAACCTGGAGAGTTCTTGCTATGGTAAGTGGCATATCTTATTCATCCAGCTGTCAGGAGTGTGATGTGGTGATGGCTCACAGATTCCCATTGACAAGGGAAGTTTCCTCAGTCCAAGCCTTGCACTGTCAAGGTGGGCAGACTAGGCAACCCATGCACAGTTGAGAGGTGACAACATGCTAGCAGCCCTGGCTCGCTCTCCGTGCCTTCTTGGCCTCCGCGTCCACTCTGGCCATGCTTGAGGAGCCCTTCAGTCCACCGCTGCACTGTGGGAGCCCCTCTCTGGGCTGGCAGCTGCTGAGGATGCACCAGGTCCCCCAACACTGCGAGTCCACCTGTGCTGTGCTTGAATTCTCGCCAAGTCTCAGCTACCTCCCCATGGGGCAGGACTCCGCACCTGCTGTCAGCCATGTCTCCCCCACCACCGCCCCCGCCTTCCCCTGCCAGCCACCCTCCCTTCCCCCTGCCACCCCACTGTGGGCTCCGGCAGCCTGAGCCTCCCCGACGGGTGCTGCCCCCTGCTCCACAGAGCCTATTGACCGCCCAAGGGCTGAGGAGTGCAGGCCTGTGGAGTGGGACTGGCAGGCAGCTCCTCCTGTGGCCCAGCACAGGATTCACTAGGCAAAGCCAGTTAGACTCCTGAATAGGGTGGGAACTTGGATAACTTTTATGTCTAGCTAAAGGTTTGTAAATGCACCAATCAGCACCCTGTGTCTAGCTCAAGGTTTGTAAACGCACCAATCAGTGCTCTGTGTCCAGCTAATCTAGTGAGGTCTTGGAGAACTTTTGTGTCTAGCCAAAGGATTGTAAATGCACCAATCAGCGCTCGGTGTCTAGCTCAAGGTTTGTAAATGCATCAATCAGTGCTCTGTGTCTAGCTAATCTTGTGGGGACTTGGAGAACTTTTCTGTCTAGCACTCTGTGTCTAGCTAAAAGATTATAAATGCACCAATCAGCACTCTGTGTCTAGCTAAAGGTTTGTAAACACACCAATCAGCACCCTGTCAAAACGGACCAATCAGCTCTCTGTAAAATGGACCAATCAGCTCTCTGTAAAATGGACCAATCAGCTCTCTGTAAAATGGGCCAATCAGTAGGATGTGGGTGGGGTCAGATAAGGGAATGAAAGCAGGCTGCTTGAGCTAGCAGTGGCAACCTGCTCAGGTCCCTTTCCCAGCTTTGGAAGCTTTGTTCTTTCTCTTAGCAATAAATCTTGCTGTTGCTCACTCTTTAGGTCCACGGCTGCCTTTATGAGCTGAGTCCACTGTAGGATTGTATGAAGCCTGTTATAACTTTGTAGTTCAACTTCTGCCTTCATCTTCTGTTTCTCTCACTGTCTTATAGGTGCTGATCTAATTCCCCAATAAGCCACCTACCTAAAAATATTTGTATCCTGTCGAACTAAACTTAAATGACTATGTTAGCTGATAAAAATACAGAAAAAATAGAGTGGAGATTAAATCCAATTGATAAATCCAATTGAAAAATATAGCATTTGGACTGTATTTTTTATGTGTGTATCTTTCACTCACACTTGCATCCTTTCAGCAACATTTGTTCATTTTTGTTTGTTTCTAAGGGACAGTGATTGGCACTGGGAATACAAACACTGAATAGCATGTGACCTTCTTCCTTCTTCCACTAGAGATCATGACTAATTTAGAAAGGCTAAAAATCATGAAAATAAGTGATGGTGAACTGTACATATCCCATGAAAAGTCTCCCATGTAATTCAAAAAATTATGGAAGTCATTGAAGGATTTTAGGTACTATCTGACATAGTCATATTTGTATTGGTAAGAAAATCACTTTGGGAAAAGTATGTAAAATATATTGATAAAGAAGGAGACTGGAGATAGGGCAAGTAAAAGGCAATTTCAATATTCCAGGCGATCTATGTAAGACTGAAGCAAAATAATAAGTGCAGAGATGCAGATGAGAGGGTACATTTAAGTTATAATTAGAAGCAAAGAACTTACAGAACTTTAGACAATGGATGAAGGAAGTGATAAGTAGAACTGGATGGACTGTAACTCTCAGTATTCTATTTTGGCCTTTTGGTTGTCCTTGTCACTGAAGAAAATAAAGATAAAAGTAGAAAATACAGGTTGATGGAGAAGAAGAGAAGGCATTTGGTTCAAATTTAGACAATCGAAGCCATTACAGTGTACAAGATCTCCAAGGAGTAGAATACATAGTGAAAGAAAAAATGGCTGATGAGAGAGTAGGGCAGAGTAAAGCAACCAAAAAAGAATTGCAAATAATATTGTAAAGGAGCTAGAAGGAGAATCAGATGAGGAAGAGAATATGATACTATGGAAACCAAGGGATGAGACATTTAAGAAAGCATAGTAATCAGTGCTGAAAGTGACAGTCAAATAAGAAGAGAATAGAAAAATAACTTTTGCTTTAGCAATCAGCACATTATTTTAAGACTTAATTAGTGCAATTCTAGTGAAATGATGAGGCGGTAGTAAGAATCCAAACATAATGAACTAATAAGAGAAAATTATATAAGAAAGATAACGAGTTTAAGGTATTTTTTGGTCACTCTAGAAGTGAAAGAAAGAAGAAATAATAGGTAGAGATAAATTCAAAGGCAGATGTAAAAACGTTTTTATTTATATTTTAATTTTTAGGGTAGAAAACACTTGACACATAAGCAGAGAGGAAGAACTAGCATTGGAAAACATTGTCAATATAGAACAAAATATGTTAATGACTGGAGAAAAGGTCAGTAGAGTGCTGGTGAACTTAGTATCTACAATAAAGGTAACATACTTCAAAAAGGAATAGATTTATTTCTTTAGAGATGAGAGCAAAATAATCATGGGTATACAAAAGTTTGCAGGTTGGATGAGGAAAGCAGCTGGTGGTAGACACTGTTTAGGATGATATCTGTTTCTCATACAGAATAGAAAAAAAGTTATGCTAAAGGAGAAGAGGTTAGAAAGCTAGAGAATAATGTGAAAGATGTTGAATACAGCTCCGAGTAATGTGAAAGATTCTCAATGTCTATAAATAGATTAATTACTAAGAATTACTGACAGTAGATGTGTTTATGAATCACAATTTTGTAGGATTACCAATCCTCCCAGTAAAATGATCTTGTCCAGTCATTTTGTTCAAAAAATAAGTGAAGTATTTACACAATGAAAAGGATTATTTGCACATCTGAAATAGAAACGTCTGCCTTCTTTTCACATGTGCCTTGACCATGACTTTGGACAACTTGGAGAAAAAGATAATATGATGTGTGTGTGTGTGTGTGTGTGTGTGTAAAACATAAATTTCCAATGGTAAATAAAAGTTGTGATCATGGTAGTAAAAAGAAATCACTGAGAAGAAATCTTACAATTGGGTTGTATCTAATAATTCTCAAGTATGACACAAAAACTTCTGAACATGGAGTGTTGTGAATGGAATCTGAGTGTAAGCTGTGTCTTTAAGATCTGATCAAGAACTGTTTTCTATTTGCTTGGTAGATTTTGGTTTGCATTATGATTTAGTAAAGCTTGCAAAAGATTTTTTTAAAAATCTGATTAGCAAAGATCAAAACAAAGTATCATTCTTTTAGAAGCAACCAGTGTGATATTTTGGTAGATAACTAATGTTACTTTTCCTTAGCTTTATGAAAACTCTTCCCCTAAAATTTTTTGGGAATCATTTTCTTGACTGCTCCCGTGTGAATGTTTCCATGTGTATAATAAAGCTCTGTCCAGAGTTCACTTCCGTTGTTCCTGATTCTTTAACAATGGGGAAGTGGGGAACACTTATAAATACAAAAAGTGGGCATTTTTTTTTCTCCAGAGGGTGAAGTAGCCCTGTAAGTGTGATAGACTCAGGGTGACTTAATTTATAGGAAGCCAAGAGACTTAGTGACTTAGAAGAAGAGTGATTAAAAGACTGTGATCCGCAGTGCACATGAACCATTTAGTTTAGTAGATTTGTAAGACAGTCATCATACAGTGATAACTAAGATTATTAATTGTAAAGAGAGCATTTGTGGCTCAGGAAAAAAACATAATTACTCTAGGGTGTGTGTATGCCCGTGTGTGTGAGTGAAGAAGAGGGCCCTCAAAAATTGGGTCAAACTTGTTTTCATAGATGAATTATCAAGTATTTATTTTTTGAGTGAACTAGTCATCAGTTTTACAGAAAATGTATCTGAATACCCACCCAATTGCTCACAATTATGATTTTTCCCCCAATATGTACTTCAACAGTTTCTCCTATGCAAAACTGTCAGTGAATTTTCAAATGCAGGAAAAAACCCACAAACATAGGCTTATATAACCAATAAAACACAAATGGTGCGTCAAAGATCAGCAATCCTTACTGTGTACATGTAGGTTAAGACCACAAAAAAGGTCTAACTATGCTTGAGGAGCTCAACTGTGGTTGCTGTGGAAACAGAGCTTAACTTTAAGGCTTTGCACTGTGGTGCATTGAAAATTTCAAGCCGACTGTGCAGTAATGTCAGCTTTTTCAGTGAATATACAGCATCAGTTGCAGGAAACCGCATGAATGGAAGATAATGAGTTCCCAAGACTGACAACATTAAATGCACAGAGACACAAACAGACACATATACATCTAACTTTTTAGAAGCATAATTGCATATTACATATTTTTTTAAATATTTCATTTTTTCTACTGTTTTTTAAAATTATTTTCAATGGCAAATTTCTCACTATCCCTCAGTATTTATAAATGCAATTTGCAGCATCAGTTTAAAGATCTCTCCTTTTTATCCTGATAATAGTGCTTATGAATTCTGTCTAATATCTCTCTCATCAATGTTTCCACTGATGCACTGTAAATAAATCAGGGAGGCCTTAGGCCATGATAATTTTTAAAATTATTTTGTTCCATGGACAATATTGAACAAGTATGAAATTGAATACACAGAGATATATAGACACAAGTTTAGCTAACATGAAAGTGATATCTCTTATAAGTCAAATCCATAAAAAAAGTACAGTTACATTTTTATGTTCCCAGATAGAAGACTGCTGATATACAGGCAGAATGCACTTTATACAAATTACTTGCCTACCATGCCTCATATTTGTCTATAATAATTTTGTTATTCACATTTCCCAGTGTGACCCAACTAGAAAAAAAAAAAAAAAAAAAGAGCTAGGGGATATAGGTTATAATGAAAGTACTCTAAAGTAGCCTTTGTCTCAGAGGCTACTCTGGCACTTCCTTATCGCAGTCATCACACTAGCCTTGCTCCAGTTCTCTCCTTTCTCTTGTTAGAGTTCCTGAGTTACTAAAATCTTCTCACCACAGCCAGTGACATTCACCTCTGATTGCACTGATGCTGGCCTTCCCTCCTCGTTTCTCTGTGGCCTTGGTCCTGCCTTTTGCCATCTCTCCAGGTGATGCTGACTCACATTTATACTAACTTTGAGAGTGGCTACTGCTTTCTGGTTAATTCTCACATTAACACAGGGCTGACCCAGTAACGATTATGGAAGCTTTCTTTAACCACAGTCTTGAGGTTGGGGAAAAGCTTTATCCATATAGTGAACAATTCTTTAATTAGATGCTCAAATAGAGATAAAGTTGTTTTTTTTCTCTCTCTCTCTGAATCATCTACATTTTTTAGTGCTTTAGTGCTTTGATTTATTCTTTCAATTTATTACTTAATCAGCCTCACAATCCTCTTGTGAAACTTTTCATAAATCCAACCTGCATCCAAACTAAAGATAATATAAACAGCAATTCATAGAGAAGTATTCAAAATTATCCTGCCTCATCGTGAACAACGGTTGTTTTTCCTGTGTATTAATTGTCTCATTTTTCTTTTGCTTAATTTCTTTTTTTTTTTTTTTTTTTTTTTGAGACGGAGTATTGCTCTGTCACCCAGGCTGGAGTGCAGTGGCCGGATCTCAGCTCACTGCAAGCTCCGCCTCCCGGGTTTACGCCATTCTCCTGCCTCAGCCTCCCGAGTAGCTGGGACTACAGGCGCCCGCCACCTCGCCCGGCTATTTTTTTTTTTTTTTTTTTGTATTTTTTAGTAGAGACGGGGTTTCACCGTGTTAGCCGGGATCGTCTCTCGATCTCCTGACCTCGTGATCCGCCCGTCTCGGCCTCCCAAAGTGCTGGGATTACAGGCTTGAGCCACCGCGCCCGGCCTCTTTTGCTTAATTTCTATATATTGTTTATTAATTTAGTCCCAAAGCTTTCTGAAGATGTTTAAAATTCTTCTGAATTTCATTAAATACATCGTGTATTCTCTCAATTTGCTTCATAACCTCCTGTCTTTTTATCCAATCTTTCTAACACAACTGTATAGTATTTGCCAGGGGACCATCTTTTCCCACCATCTTGGGGATTCTGTTTACCTTTCTCTCGGAATCCCTGTTACTCCCACTTTTCTCATATACATGTTTTTATCTTGGTTTAATTCTTCATCTATCTAGAATACATCCACCAATAGTTTCATGAAAGACAAGACATAGGAAATAAATGTTAAGAGGCCTGTATGTGTGAAAAATACCTATTTCCACTTTCATATTGGATTTCATGTGGTTTTTGTGTATAATTACAAATAATTTTTTTTTTGAGATGGAGTCTCGCTGTATCGCCCAGACTGCAGTGCAGTGGCCCAATCTTGGCTCACTGCAACCTCCATCTCCCTGCTTCAAGCAATTACCCTGCCTCAGCCTCCGGAGTGGCCTGGATTACAGTTGCATACCACCACGGCCAGCTAATTTTTTTGTATTTTTAGTAGAGATGGGGTTTCACCATGTTGGCCAGATTGGTCTCGAACTCCTGACCTTAGACAATCCTCCCGCCTCGGCCTCCCAGAGTGCTGGGATTACAGGTGTGAGCCACCATGCCTGGCCAGTTCTGCCTATTCTTTCTTTCCTTTGGGAAATAAGTTCACTTTTAGCCCACTGCCTCTTTGAAACTGAAATCATAGCATGCCTGGGTTCCAGCCATAGGGGTACTCGTAGGCCATGCAAACTTATACTTTAGAGTACTGTATGGTCTTGGCATGGAGAGCAATTCAGAAATAGCCGTGCAACTCCTCCAGCTTAAGGGAGAACTTTACCGAGAATTTGACACATAGGTTCCAGAAGAGAGAAGATTTATCTTTCTCTGGAATCATGAACCATAGAGACCTTGTAAATCTAGAGATGCCTGCAAAACCTCCCCCTGGCCATATGAAGGCATATATTTACATAATGATGACAACACAGAGACACAGAGAAGCAAACAAACTTGAAGTTTCTGCAGAAGCACAGGAGCCTTCAGAGAGAGAGCCTTAAAAACAATGTTTTCAGCTCTAGAACTGATCATACTAAAGCTAATAATTTTCCATTTTATAGAGTTATTCTAAATTTTAATTCTGTTACTTACAAATGAAAGGATATTTAACAAAAGTACATTTTAAAAGTTGATGAAACTGAAACTAAATAAACTAATCGCTCCTCTCTGGTCACACCCATTGAATGTCAGAGGCAGGTTTCCAGTCCGTGTCTCTTCTGATGCACTACAATTTCTTGTTTTAACATGCCAAAACCCAAGTCCCGAATTGTTATGTGCTACAAGGCTTTTTTGGCTTTTATTATTTTTGCTCTCACTAAACAAACAAACAAAAATCAAAACTAAAAACATAAGCCAGGCAGTGGTTCACACCTGTAATCCCAGCACTCTAAGAGACTGAGGCAGGTGGATTACTTGAGCCTAGGAATTCGAGACCAGCTTGGGCAACATGATGAAACACCATCACTACCAAAAATACAAAAGTTAGTCGGTCTTATAACCTGGTCTCTAAATAAATAAATAGATAAAAATTAAAATAATAAAAAAGCATAGTTAGTACCTATTACATATCTGTTTCTGTGTCGAGCACATTTTTCCTCTGGTTAGTTGCTAAATTCAAACATAAAATAATGTATTTACACAAAAATATATATGTGTGTGTTGTGTGTGTATAGACATGCCCTGCAAAATGACATTTCAGTAATGATGAACTGCATGTACAGAGTTAGTCCCATAAGATTGTAATGGACCTGAAGAATTTCCATCACCTAGACATAGCACAATGCATTACTCACGTGTTTGTGCTCATGCTGGTGTAAACAAAACTACTACACTGCTAGTCACATAAAAGTATAGCATATAAAATTATATGTACAGTAACCCATTTTTGACAATAATACTAAGTGACTATGCTACTGGTTTACATATACACTATACTTTTCATCATTATCTTAGAGTATACTCCCTCTATTCATAAAACAAAAAGAGTTAACTGTAAAACAGACTCATGCAGGTCCTCCAGGAGATATTCCAGAAGAAGGCATTGCTATCACAGGAGATTTAGCTCCAAGCATGTTATTGCCCCGAACACCTTCCAATGAGACAAGATATAGAGGTGAAAGACAATGATATGAATGATCCTGAACCTGTGTGTGTCTAAGCTAATATGTGTGTTTGTGTCTTTGTTTTCCATAAAACAGCTTAAAAACCTTAAAAAGAATAGAAAAAAGTTTATAGAATTATTGTAAATATACGTATACTTTATAAGATATAAAAAGATACTTTCGGACAGCTATACAATGTGTTTGTGTTTTAAGCTCTTATTACAAAAGAGTCCAAAAATTAAAAAAAATAAATTTTCAAAATAAAATGGTATAGTGAACTAAGCTTAAGCTATTATTGAAGAGAGTATTGCTTAAATAACTTCATTGTAGCTTAAGTGTAGAGTGCATATAAAGTCTACAATAGAGTTCAGGAATTTCCCAGGCCTTCACATTCACTCACCACTCCTCACTGACTCACCCACAGCAGCCTCCAGTCCTGTAAGCTCCATTCATTGTTAGTGCCCTAAAAAGGTGTTCGATTTATAACAATCTTTTATTGCACCTTTTCTGTGTTTAGATATGTTTACATATACAAATCCCATTGTGTTACCATTGCTTATAATTCAGTACAGTAACCTGCTGTACAGGTTTGTAACCTAGCATCAATAGCCTATACCATATAGCCTAGATGTACAGTAGGCTGTATTTCTAGGTGTGTGTAAGTATACCCTATCATGTTCACATAAGGAAGAAATGGCCAAATGACTTCTCAGAATGCATTCCCATCATCAAGCGACATACATGATGTGTGCGTGTGTATTTGTGTGTATGTGTATAAAGACTTCAAAACTTATGCTAATACACATTCATTTCATTAGTCCTGATGACAGTACTGTCCAAGGGAGTATATGGCAAAAACTTAAGTCTCCTGGATTCCCGCATATTTTCACTTCACCATCACTGTGCAGGTCATCCTGCAAAGTTCTCACGTGCTTTTAGCTTTTCCCTGGCACCTTTCTTTAGTTCAGTTTGAGAAAAATCATTTGAATGTTCAATATATTTTTATAAATGTATCATAAATATAAAAATAAGTAATATTTTTCCAGTTAAACTAGATATATTTTCCTAAACTAAAATTCCAGTAGTTGCTTTTATGAGGTTTTGCTGATTTTTGTTGTGTTTATTTTGTAAGATAAATAAATATTGATAGATTTTCTTTAATAAAAATGACAAGGAAAAAGTTAAAATACTAAACAACCATATCTACTTGCTTGCCTATTTCCTATTTTTATGGTTCCTTTTAGACACTTTCTACTTTATGATCTTGTCAAAAGAGATAAAGTTAAAAGAAATAGAGACAGAAATATAAAACTTAGCAAAGAGAGGACAATTTGGTGTCACTGATGTCACAGAGTGTGTATTCTTATTTTCTTTGATTGATGTTTCTTCATCATTGTCATAATTTCGACCCAAAGTTACATCAAGGCTACATGACAATACCTTCCTTTGAATAATCTAACACATAACCATAGATTTTTTTGCTTTTTTTTTTTTTTTTTCTTGAGACAGCATCTTACTCTGTCATCCAGAATGGAGTGCAGTGGCACTATCGTGCTCACTTCCAACCTTGACTTCCCCAGGCTCAAGTGATCCTCCCACCTCAGCCTGCCAAATAGCTTGGACTACAGGTGCATGCCACCGCACTCAGCTAATTTTTTTTTTTTTTTTTTTTTTTTTGTGGAGACAGGCTTTCACTGTGTTGTCCATGTTGCTCTTGAACTTCTGGGCTCAAGCTATACGCTATACATCTACCTCAGCCTACCAACGTGCTGGAATTACAGGCATGAGCCACTGTGCCCAGCCATTTTCGAATTTGATATATTTTCATTAAATATATAAGTTTTTCTTATGAAATATCTTTCAAGTTCTGGACTGGCAAATTCTTTAAGTATCTCTTGTTTTATGGAATAATATAGTGAATACTTATAGTGTTTGCAAAAACTGGCCTAAACTTTAGACAGTTTTAAATGATCCATTTGAGATAAATGTTTATTTTCAAAAGGGATGATTTCTACATTTGCATTATAATGGATGTATTTATTATTAGGCTCCAAATTTGAATAAACTCTCTCTACAATCCACTTCTCAATTTCTAAAATAATTATCTTTATAATAATGTGAAGACGGAGAGATGGTTATGATTCCATCTTTTTCTCTCCATGTCCCTGTGTTATTTGTAGTGTAATGGAGTCACATTTCTGCCATCAATGCACTGAAATGATGGAGAATTAATATTATATGCAACCCACGTAATGAAAAGAGTTAGGAGTAGTGAAAACTCATACTTGTGCATCTGCACTCCCCTGGTCTGGGTTACCCTAGAGGTTTAGAACTGATGTTTTTAAGTGATCAGTTGTCATAGAACAATAGATCCTGAAGAACCTGATGATCAATAGCAGTTTTATAGATGCTGCCCATACCACAATTTTCTGGACCAGGAGACCTTTCTACACTGACATGGCTGAGATAGTCTGGATTCCACTAGTAGTAATTTTCTTTTGAATTTGGTTAAATGCTTTGCTACAAGCACCATCACCAAAAATATACCTGATTTGATGTCTTTTAGCAGTGCCTCCAGGTGCTGTAAACTATCTTCCATTATCATTCAACTTTACTAAAAGCTTTAACTCTTCATCACAAAATGTTGAGGGCCTCTTGGATGAAGAAACTTAACTTTTTGAAATAAAAATCTTAGACTTTCTTTTTTATTACTATTATACTTTAAGTTCTGGGATACATGTGCCGAATGCTCACGTTTGTTACATACGTATACACATGCCATGGTGGTTTGCTGTACCCATCAACCTGTCATCCCCATTAGGTATTTCTCCTAATGCTATCCCTCCCCTAGCCTCCCACTCCCGACAGGCCCTGGTGTGTGACGTTGCCCTCTCTGTGTCCCTGTGTTCTCATTGTTCAGCTCCCACTTATGAATGAGAACATGCAGCATTTGGTTTTCTGTTCCTGTGTTAGTTTGCTGCGAATGATGGTTTCCAGCATCATCCATGTCCCTGCAAAGGACATGAATTCATCCTTTTTTTATGGCTGCATAATATTCCACGGTGTACATGTGCTATATTTTCTTTATCCAGAAGCTTATGTTTCTCCTTGCTCAAAGTAGTTTGTGGACAGAGTAATTGCCACTGTGGTCTGGTCTATTTCTTTCACTCTTCAATCTTTTTGTGTGCCATGTAATGGTAAACAGGGGGATTCTGGTACCTGACTGCCTGGATTCTTTTCGCAGCTCTGCTATATATTATTTGTGTGCTTTGTCACAGGTTAAATTTAAGATTGTGCTAGCATTAAATGACTTGATATCTATAAAGTGCTTTCTCTAAACGGTACTTGGAACATAGTGTCAGCTATTGTTACAGGTGTAGAAACAGTCCTCATTTAAAACACTGAGCCCCATCACCCCCTTTAAGCAACATTGTTGTTTTAAAAATGCAAATCCCGGCCGGGCGCGGTGGCTCAAGCTTGTAATCCCAGCACTTTGGGAGGCCGAGACGGGCGGATCACGAGGTCAGGAGATCGAGACCATCCTGGCTAACACGGTGAAACCCCGTCTCTACTAAAAATACAAGAAAATTAGCTGGGCGAGGTGGCGGGCGCCTGTAGTCCCAGCTACTCGGGAGGCTGAGGCAGGAGAATGGCGTGAACCCGGGGAGGCGGAGCTTGCAGTGAGCCGAGATCTCGCCACTGCACTCCAGCCTGGGGCACAGAGCAAGACTCCATCTCAAAAAAAAAAAAAAAAAAAAAAAAAAAGCAAATCCCAGTTTTAAGCTCAGCATAGAATAAGAGTATATTGTTTATAAAAAAAAGGGAGGGGGTTTCAAGAGACATGAAAATTTACAGATGTATGCCGTAGCCACTGTATTATCGCATGCCTTCTCTTCGCTTTCTATTTCTTCTCCAGCTCACCTTGTCAACCACTCAAAAGCCTGGAGAAAGTGTCAAAGCCTATTCAGTTATTCAGTTTAGTTGACCTTGTCGCTACTAGTGCTGCCCCTGCTTCACCTGGTGAAATAATCAGAATCCTGCTGGTGCTTCCTCAGGAGACAGTGAGGCTCACCACTTGCAGCAGGGGCTCTGGATTCCAATGTCCAAATTTATACTGTAGCAATTACTATGTTCCTTGGTCACATAATTAACTACCATTGCCTCATCTGGAAAAGCTGTGTACTTATGTGGGTCTCTTAAATATTTGTGAGGCTTACATAAGATAATCTAAGTAAAATACCATTACTGGATAGTTTCAATAAATTTATCACTATATCCTAGAGCCCAAGCTAGACAATTACAGTTCACGAGATTCTTTATAACAAAGTAAATGTTGAGAAGAAGTAAAATTTGAAAGGTGGTAGTGAGAGCACTTATTGCAACCGTGAGAGCAAGAACAGCTACCCTCCTGCAGCTTCATCTTAAGATATAATTTGATCCTTGCCACTGCTTTCCTTCTTTTTATTTTTTTGTGATCCCTGGATAATTCTAATATTTGATGTATTCAGAACATGTAATTCTTGTTTGATTCCAAAGACTGTCAAATGAATAAATAATATGTTCGTACTTCAAGCTTCATCTGGTTTTATTCAGCGTTGCTATTTTTGCTCACTCGCTGTACTTTTGTGTGTCCTACTTCTTCCTCTACCTTCTTACAGATAAAATCTTAGATGATTTCCTTTAATCTTAAAAAGCTTTTCATAATGATAAAAAAAATAACTCTGCAGTTCAGAAGCCAGGTGCACTTTTTAGTTATCAACAGTGATAAAATTGCTCTCCCCAAATGCTTTCATTGTATTGAAATTCCTTCAGCAGCCATAGTCTTGCTTTTGCAAACCTGTGGAGAGGTCATTCACTTCATTCAAATTCTGTGGCTCTGTGAATTTTCAATGTATGTCTAAAAAGGCTATGAAGCCAATAGCTCTTCACTCTCCCTAGTTTCGATGTGTCGTGATGAGGGTCTTTTTTCAAAACTCTTCATGGGTTTTTAAAATTATTCACCTCCTGTCTTTCTCAATCTCTTCCTTAATTTTTTATCCTAATGTAGAAAATATTTAACATAGCCATTTAAGTAACCCATAACCAAATATTGTAAACCTCTTTGAAAGTGCCTTCCTCTTTATTTTTATTCATTTTTTTTCCGTGAAATTGTGTATTTAAAATAGGAGGGAGGGGCATCCACAACAGTTGGTTGTATATTATCTGTCTTTGTAACAGCTGAGAGAAAAGATCAGTTAATTCTCCTTGAGAAGCAACTGCAGATGAAATTATCAGGCCAATCTGTCTATTTTAGATGGCTATTTTAAATAGCCCTCTATACCACATGACATTGAGGATCACCTTAAAAGCAGATGAAAGTTAGCAAAGGAAATATGCCCACTATACATATAAGTTATGGGTTTTTCAAACTGGAAACACTGGCCTTGAAAAGGAAAGATGGATTCATTGAGAATCTGTAAAATTTTCTCTTTTCCACATTTTGCAAGATGAAGAAGACTGAGGGAGCTCAATTCTGAGCTAAAAAAGACCTGGAGTCCAATCTGAAAATGGCTTACATAATAATTCTCTAGCTTGAGGATGATAGTTTTTTTAAGAGGGACTCATTCCCCTGTTATTTAAGATAAGAGTATTAGTATTAGATCCCCATCTGTAGTGTCATGAAGATGAAACAAGAATTAGGCATTTTGATGAGATTGAGTAAATAATACTACATACCTATGCATTTTTATTTTCCATGTCATCTCAATATTTTTAAATTTTATATATGCCAGCTTTATGTCAGGCCAGATGCTTTACATTCCTTTTATGTTTAACCACTATAAAAATCTTACAAGGTATCTAGTTTATAACCTCAAAGCTAAAAGGTTCCAGACAAGTTTCTAATATATTTTTGTGCAAATGATGACAATCCCACTAACTTTAGGGAAGATAAATGGAGAGTTAGAAAAATGAAGATTCTAGCAACCCTCAAAATAGACTAATTCTGATTCTAGCTATATGGTATGGGTCCTATATGACTACGTAAGAAGGAACCCAGTGATCCTGATGTAGTTGGTTCTTGTATCTGGATTAGACAAAATTGCTTACAGTTGAAGTTGTTCAGCCATCTCTCTATATATGCAAAATGAAAGAAAATTGTTTCTATTTTCTTACTATTTATATATATTGCACAAATTATATTTGTGCAAATCCATTTAGCCAGCGACCAAAATTTCAAATGAAATTAGTTTCAAATAGTTTTCAAGTTATCAAATGAAATTTTTTACAGTGTAACATACCGAAGACTCAATATTATTTATGATGTTCCTGAAATATACTTGCGTCTGGGAGTTTCTTTTGCTGTATTTAATCAGTTTCGTGTTTGTAGTGTATAACATTAACTCAGTCTAGTTTTCTTGTCTTTGTTAAACAGCCTTCATTTAATGTTTGAAATCACATTTATAGCCAAAGACAAAAATCTTTGATAATTCTGCTTTAAGTAGCTTCCAAAATTAGAGGCTAGTTTATGTAACTATGTTAATATTCTTATTCCATAGACAGATGCTAAAAGAATATGAAGAGTTTGTTGGTTTATTACACAGGGCCACTGCATTGACGGTATCACATGTGTTTCTTTAGTATGGTAGCTGCCAGCAGAAACTCCGGTTTTAGTGAAGCTTTGCACAGGCTCTTATCTCTTGCTGTGACTGACTCTGCTATAAATAGCTTGACCATGACTCATCATTAGACTCATATCAGGAATCAACCCGAGCTCCTCTGACTTACTCAGAGATTTGCCCGGCTTTATGGCTCATATTTTTATATTCACATAGAGTGGATAAAATTCATTTAATGGACTTATTTTTCTCTGCTATTCTATTTTACCAAATGGGGTGCAATCATTTTGTGATTTCCGGGTGGCTGAATTTTTGAGATATGCTCTTGCTGTGTGAGCAAGTCATCAACCATAAATGGTGTTATCCTACTTCCTTACCACCAGATGAAAATACCTCAGAGGTTGAAAAGCACAAACTCTCTGTCCTCTATTACACACACACTCTCCTCTCTCTCTCCTCTGTGTGTGTGTGTGTGCACACAGAGGAGACAGGAAAGAGAGGGGGAGGATAACTTGAATTCGTCAGAATTTTCCAGTGGGGAAAAGAAAATTCCAATATCCTATCACTGCAGATGCTAGAAAAAGGTGACTCTATCTCACCTGCCACATGTTTTGTATTGATCTGACACCCTTTCCCTACATAACATTAAGGGGTTGGCATTGCTAAAAACCATGAGCAAATAAGTGAGATTTGAGTAAGATATACAAGGATGTATGAGTCACATATTAGACAGGGGAACGCTGTTAGCTGCCATAACAAACCTCCCCCAAATCAAAGGGCTTTATGTGTATTCATAAATCTTGTTCCTCATGTCATAATCTACTGTTAGTAGTGTGGATCGCCTGAAAGCTTCTTTTTGAAAGGTTGACTTGATTATCTGGGCTCCTTTTATTGTGTGGCTTCTCTATCTTGCAGTCATTTGCTTACGGCTATAGAAACAGAAAGAGAGACAGAGAGAGAGGGGCAGGAAAATTTGGCATTTGACAGTTTACTTTTGGAAATGGAAGCAAATCACTTTGCCCTGCTTTTTATTGTCAAAATCTAATTACAAGGTCACAACCTTACTGCTAGGAAAGCTGGCATATGTCTTAATGTTCTCCAAAACAGACAAGAGAGTTTTTGAGTAGCTAGCTAGTTCCTTCTGGTTACCCATATCTTTTTCACTATTCCTTATATATAGAAAACATTCAGCCTTCCTCAAAGCTGTCAACCACAAAATTATGTCAATCATGACATACAGCTCAAATTCTAGGATCTTAGGTTATGTTAATTCTTTTGAATTAGGTCTAGCTATGACTCCTTTTGGTCTAAGGTTTACTGTTAAAAAAGGTGTATTATTTGCACATCCTTCTCCCATCATTACTTAATTATTTAAGGGTGAAACAAGGTGATATGGTTTGGCTCTGTGTCCCCATCTAAATTTCACCTTCAATTATACTCCCATAAATCCCATGTGTTATGTGAGGGACCCGGTGAGACATAATTGAATCATGGAGGCAGTTTCCCCCATACTGCTCTAGTGGTAGTGAATAAGTCTCACAAGATCTGATAGTTTTATAAGGGATTTCTACTTGGGCTTCTCTCTCATTCTATCTTGATACTGCCATCTAAGAAGTGCCTTTTACCTTCTGCCATGATTGTGAGGCCTCTTCAGCGACATGAAACTGTGAATCCATTAAACCTAATTTTTTCTTCCCAGTCACTGGTATGTCTTTATCAGCAGCATGAAAACAGACTAGTATAGTAAATTGATACCAGTAGAGTGGGGCACTGATGAAAAGATACCCGAAAGTGTGGAAGTGACTTTGGAACGAGGTAACAGGCACAGGTTGGAACAGTTTGGAGGGTTCAGAAGAAGATGGGAAAATGTGGGAAAGTTTGAAACTTCCTAGAGACTTGTTGAATGGCTTGGACCAAAACCTGATAGTGATATGGACAATAAGGTCCAGGCTGAGGTCGTCTTAGATGGAGATGAAGAACTTGTTGGGAATTAGAGCAAAGGTGACTCTTGTTATGTTTTAGCAAAGAGACTGGTGGCATTTTGCCTCTGTCCTAGAGATTTGTAATACTTTGAACTTGAGAGAGATGATTTAGGGTACCTGGCAGAAGAAATTTCTAAGCAGTAAAGCATTCAGGAGATACCTTGGGTGCTGTTAAAGGCATTCAGTTTTATAAAGAAAGCAGAGAATAAAAGTCTGGAAAGTTTGCAGCCTGACAATGTGAAAGGAAAGAAAAACACATTTTCTGAGGCAAAATGGCTGCAGAAATTTGCATAAGTACGAGGAGCCAATTGTTAATCCCTAAGACAATGGGGAAAATATCCCCAGGGTATGTCAGAGGTCTTCACAGCAGCCCCTCCCATCACAGACCCAGAGGCCGAGGAGGAAAAAGTGGTTTCATAGGCCAGACCCAGTGTCCCCATGCTGTGTGCAGCCTAGGGACTTGGTGCCCTGCCTCCTACCACTCTAGCCATGGCTAAAAGGGGCAAGCATATAGCTCAGGCTATGGCTTCAGAGGGTACAAGTGTCAAGCCTAAACCTTGACAGCTTCCATGTGGTGTTGAGCCTGCCAGTGCACAGAAGTAAAGAACTGGGGTTTGGGAACTTCTGCCTAGATTTCAGAGGAAACACCAGGATGTCCAGGCAGAAGTTTCCTGCAGGGAAGGGCTCTCATGGAGAACCTTTCCTAGGGCAATAGAAAGGAAAATGTGCGATCAGAGGTCCCACACAGATTACCTACTGGGGCACCCCTTAGTGGAGCTGTGAGAAGAGGGCCTCCATCCTCCAGACCCCAGAATGGTAGATCCACTGACAGCTTGCAGTGTGTGCCTGGAAAAGCCAGACACTCAACGCTAGTCCATGAAAGTAGCTGGGAGGAGGTTGTACACTGCAAAGCCATGGGCAGAGCTGCCCAAGGCCATAGGACCCACCTCTTGCATCACCATGACCTGGAATGTGAGACATGGAGTCAAAGGAGATCATTTTGGAACTTTAAGATTTGACTGCCCTGCTGGATTTCCGACTCACATGGGACCTGAAGCCCTTTTGTTTTGACCAATTCTCCCATTTGGAACTGTGGTATTTACCTAATGCCTGTACCCCCATCATATCTAGACAGTAACTAACTTGCTCTTGATTTTACAGGCTCATAGGCAGAAGGGGCTTGCCTTGTCTCGGATAATGCTTTATTTAGACTGTGGATTTTTGAGTTAATTCTGAAATGAGTTAAGGCTTTCAGGGACTGTTGGGAAGGCATGATTGGTTTTAAAATGTGAGGACATGAGATTTGGCAGGGTCTGGGGGAGGAATGATATGGTTTGACTCTGTGTCCCCATCCAAATCTCATCTTGAATTATACTCCCATAATTCCCATGTGCTGTGGGAGGAATCCAATGGGAGATAATAGAATTATGGGGGCAGTTTCCCCCATACTGTTATCGTGGTAGTGAATAAGTCTCATGAGATTAGTTTTATAAGAGGTTTCCGCTTTCTCTTCTCTCTCATTATATCTTGCTGCCACTATGTAAGAAGTGCCTTTTGCCCTCCACCATGAAGATGAGGACTCCCAGGCCACATGGAAGTGTGAGTACATTAAACCTATTTTTTTCTTCTCAGTCTTGGATATGTCTTTATCAGCGGTGTGAAAATGGACTAATATACACCAGGAGAGCATAATCACAAAATAGCCATATTTTGAAAATGAAAGAAAAGTTATTGATTTGTTTGTAGTAAACACAAAATCCTGCCACTCAGACTATGTAAAAGACCCTTTCCTGGATTGGGAAGGTTCCTTGTCTGGGGTGCTTCCTCGGCTAGACTTTGAGTCAGCTATCTGGAAGGACTTTCCTTGTTATTATTTCTCTGTATTCTCCTTGATCAGACCTCTAGGATGCTCCTCCTTGAACACTGTTTTCCTTAGCCACATCTGAGGTATGTTTTAAAACTTTATCTCTACTCATAGAAGATTATGGGCCCAAGATTTGTTTTAAATAGTTGTCAAAGCTGCCTCACATCTTTTTAAAGCTAGTTTCTTTGATGCTACATTTTCTTCAAAAAATTAGTATTCTGATTTATTTGCTTTGAGTGAGTTTCATGTGTCAGAAATCATGCCCAACATTTTCTAGTAGACATGGTTCTTCTATCAGTTCCATATATTTTTTCTGTGGCCTCGATAGAGTGATCTCTTTCTGGACATTTTTGTGGTTAAGCTCTGACACTAGAAATTTTAAAAATAATTCCAGAATATATAGACAGTATCACTAACAATCAAACTGAATATTTTTTAACTATAAATATTGGCAAGAGCATCATTAAAACAAAGAAAAAATAACAACAATAAAATCTTCTTAATTTTAACTCAATATTTTATCCAAGATTTCTAGATGAGAACTTAAGCATAATTTTTAGAACTAGTGATACTTTAGCCACCACTTTTTCCTACAGTCACCCCCTTTTACTATCTCCTGGGTATATTACCCAATCCCTCTAAATGTCATCTCTAAAATAAAAATAATGATATCCTCTTCTTAATGTAACTTTGAAGATTACATAAAACAACATATAAATTTCTTATTACAACATCCAAGCCCTCAGCATATGTTAATTATTATTTTTGCTGTTATGACTGTCATCCATACTCAGAGCATTACATGAACAGGGTATCTGTTGAATATACAACATGTAACCAATGTTTATTGACCTGGATATAAACTAATGATTAAGACATGACTTTAAATAGCTCTGAGTTTAGTGACCGCTTGTTGAACGATCTATAGCAATTTGAGAAAATCCAATTTTTATGTTCAGCATTGCTTTCTTTCACATGATCATCTTATAAATGTCCACAGATTAAATCAATCCTTGTTTACTCTATAAATGGCATTTGGAATAGCAGATGGCTTTGAGTTGTATGCATATTCTTTCTTTGGGCCTTGGTGATATATTGAGCAATCTTTTGCTATATAATGGTCGCTTCAGGAAATAGAGCAATTTATTCCAAAAGTACATGGCAGACACACGGTACATGGGCACAATGGCATAAACAGACATACGCAGGTGGCAATGACATCGATATAACCAACATAAGTACTAGCAACAGATTTTAAGCACCAATCTGCCTTTGGGCTTCAACAAACTATACCAATATTTTCATTCTTGACTTGTTTTAAAAAGACATTAACTTTCATTTGTAACTTCTTGTTTTAGATTTAGCATTCTCAATCAAGGTAATGAATAATGCATTATGGTTAGCCTTCTTCTTCAAGTTGTATTCTATATGGTTCCCGATTCATCAGACAATTTGAGTAAGAAAAACACCTTCTAATTTGCTTGTTGCTATGTACACAAAACATACTTCTTTCCTAGATAATACTTTGCAGTTTGAATACCAATAACAAAAATCTATTTAAAGTATCTTTCATAGAATGTATTTCTGGCTGACATATAAAAAGGTGATGCTCACGATTGCAGGTTTGCTGAGAGATTTTTGCTTTGTTTGTTTCATTTTGTTTTGGTAGATGTCTTGGCATTGTCAAAATCTGACAGAGCCTACAACTGTGATGCAATGGGAACCGTTAACCATCCCCCACCAAAGTCCTTTTCCAACAGTTTGCTATTGTTTTCTTGGCTAATCAGGTTTCTTTCTGTGACTTTCAAGGGATCAGGGATTATACAGTTAAGTCACAAATGCTGACAAGATAAGAATCATGTCTTTTATTTTTTTTTCCCCTCAATTGCTACTTTTCTCTTTCTTGGTTTGTTTTATTTTAGTAGATTAAGGCACAATGTCCTTGTGCTACAGAAGAGAAACAAAAAGAATTTCCGCTTGAAAGGATATGTTGAATTACCTGTGGGACCCGAGTTGGAAATCACATTCTCACATTCATTTTTGAGCTGCTGTTATTATTTAATATTTAATCAGTGCAACTTTAGATACCCTAAAAAATTAAAGGAAACAAGTAACATTTTATTTTAGGGGCTCACAAGCTACTTTTTTGGGGGGCGTTGAAAATTAAAGCTCTTCATCCAGAGACCAGTATGTGTTGAGAAAAGGAGGGAGGCTAAAAATTCCTGCAGAGTTAAGACACACTTGGAAATTTGAGACACACACTTGATTAGTATTCTAATATTTTCCTAGGTTTGTAAATTGGTCTCAAGGAACTCATAGTCTAATAGCTTCATCACTGTCATCTTATGCACATAAAATACTATACATTTAATTTTTAAAAATAAATTTTACTGTGTATATTTAAGATATTCAACATGCTGTGGGATACATATAGATAGCAAAAATTGTTAATATAGTGAGCCAAATTAACATGTCCATCATCTCACATTGCTACCCATTTTGTTTTTGTTTTGTGTCCAGAGCCATTTTCTAAAATCCGCTCATTTAGAATGAATCCTAAATATAGTACAATTTTATTACCAATAGTCCTCATGTTGTACATTAGATCTCGAGACCTATTCATCGTGCATATCTGCCACTTTATATCCTCTAACCTGTATATCCCAATTTCATCCTTATTCTCAGTCCCTCCTCTTGTTAACCACTGTTTGATTCTCTATCTTTGTATATTTGACCTTTTATAGATTTCACATACAAGTGAAATCATGCAATGTTTTGCTTTCTGTGTCTGGCTTATTTCATTTAGCATAATGTCTTCCAAGTTTTTTCATGTCGTAATAAATGGCAGGATTGCATTTATTTTTAAGGCTGAAGAATATTCTATTATATATATGCAAAAATATGTATAATGCAATAGACTATTATATATATAAAATATTCCATTATATATATAATGGAATCGGCTATTATATGATGAAATATTATATTATTCCATTGCATATATTATGTTACATATAATATATATTTTTATAACATATATATTTAATATTCCATTCTATATATATGATAGTCTATAATTCTACTTTATATATATATATTTTTTTCCTTCTTCATTAATCCATCAACAGACACTTAGATTGTGTCCATGTCTTAGCTATTTTGAATAATGCAGCAGTGAATATGGGATTTCAGACATCTTTATCAAACGGTGATTTCATTTTCTTTAGGTATATGCCCAGAAGAGGAATTTTTGGGTAATATGGTAGTTTTATTTTTAATTTCTTAAAAAATTCTTCCTACTCTTTTTCATAATGGCTGTACTAGTCTACATTCCCACCAACGGTGCACAAGAGGACTTTTTTCTCCACACCCTGTCTAACATTTGTTATCTTTTGACTTTTTGATAATAGCCCTCCTGATGCCTGTGAAGTGGTATCTGATACTGGTTTTGATTTTCATTTTCTGGTGACCAATGATGTTGAGGGTTTTTCATATGTTTGTTGGTGATTTTGATGTCTTTGGAGAAATGTCTATTCATGTCTTTTGCCTATTTTTTAATCAGGTTATTTGTTTTCCTACTATTGAGTTGTATGAGTTCTTTATAAAGTTTGAATACTAACCCCTTATCAGCTATATGATTTGCAAATATATCCTCCCTAATGTATAAACTGCCATTTCATTTTGTTGATTGTTTTGTTTCATGTGCAGAAGTTTTTCAATTTGATATTATTCCACTTATTTAATTTTGTTTTTATGGCCTGAGGTTTTGGTGTGATCTCCAAAATATTATTGCCAAGGTCAATGTAAAAGAGTTTTTCCGTTATATTCTCTTCTAAGAGTTTTATATTTTCTGGTCTTTTATCCATTTTGAGTTGATTTTTGTGGAAAAGGTAAGATAAGGGTTCAATTTCAATCTTTCACATGTGGAAATCTAGTTTGCTTAGCACCAATTATTGAAGACACCATGTTTTCCTCACTGTTTCCTCTTGATATCCTTGTCAAAAATTAGTTTGAACCATATATGTTTGGATTTACTTCTGGGATCTCCGTTCTGTACCACTGTTTTATGCATTTGTTTTTATGCCAGCACCACACTGATATGGGTTGTATGTTTGTCCTCTTCAAATCTCATGTTGAAAAATGATTCCCAAAGCTGGAGGTGAAACCTGGTGGGAGGTGATTGGATCATGGGAGCAGATCCCTCATGAAAGATTTAGCACCATCTCTTGGTGACAAGTGAGTTCTTGTTAATTAGTTCACACATGATCTGGCTGTTTAAAAATCTGGGACCACTTCTACCTCTCTTTCTTGCTCCCACTCTCACTGACTGATAGACTAGCTCCCCCTTTTCCTTGCACCATGTTGTAAACTTCCTGAGGCCTCACCAGGAGCAGATGCCAGTGCCATGCTTCCTGTACAGCCTGCAGAACTGTGAGGCAAAATAAACCTTTTTCTTTATAAATTGCACAGCTTCAGGTATTTCTTTATAGTGATGCAAATCAGGATTAACCCACCTACTGTTTTTATTAATATAGCTTTATAAGATAATTTTAAATCATGTAGTGTTTTGTCTACTTTTTTGTTCTCAGAATTTATTTGTTTATTGGGGGAGTTTTATATTTTCATGAAAATATTTTTTCATTTTTTGTTTTATTCAATCTCTTTCATCAGTGTTTTATAGTTTTAGTGTATAGATCATTCACTTCCTTAGTAAAATATATTTCTGGTATTTTAATGCCATCATAAATGAGATAGTTTTATGATTTCTTTTTCAGTTAGTTTGTGATTTGTGTATAAAAATGCTCATTTTTTTATGTTGATTTTGTGTCCTTTAAATTTATTAGTGTGAACAGTTCTCTCTCTCTGTCTCTGTCTCTGTGTGTATATGTGTGTGTGTGTGTGTGTGTGTGTGTGTGTGTGTGTGTAATTTTTGGATTATTCTTGCATATAGTACCATGGACATCCTTGCCTTGCACAGGATCTTAGTGGAAAACCTTTCAGTTTTTCTGTAATAATTATAATATTACAAAATCATAATTTTACATAAATGACTTTATTGTGTTGAGAAACTTTCCTTCTATACCTGAAATGTTTAGAGTTTTTATCAAGAAAAGATGTTGAAGTTTTTCAAGTGCCTTTTCCACATCAATTGAGATGATTATGTGATTTTTTTTGTTGTCCCATTAAAATAATGTCTTACGTTGTTTGATTAGCATATGTTAAACCAGCCTCACATGCTAGGGATAAATTCCGCTTGGCCATAGTATTTATTTATTTATTATTTTATATGTACACAAAATATCACTCTTGACTTCTTCACTTTCTACTCCCCCTTAATGCTCTCTTTGGGTTTTCACCTACTCCATATCACAAGAGACTGCTCTTCAGGAGACCACCACTCACCAGCCTCTATTTTTTTTTTTTACCTGAATATACTTTGAAAATCAGTGGAGACTTTTCTATCTTCCTCTTTTACAGCTCTCAGAAATAACTAACAAAAATAATCTCTTTCTTCTTCTGGAATTATTATTTTCTCTCAAATTTTGAGAAAACACATTGTCTGTGTTTTTCTACTTAATTTTCCTCTCTGCTTTTTGCCTCTTCTTTATATTCCTATATGGTTCATTCCTAATATCAGAGCAACCTCAAGCTTATTCTTTACCTCTCTTCTTTTTATTCACCATCATGGTTAAAAATATAGGTTATACAATGGGTACATGTGGACATAAAGATAGAAATAATAGACACCAGAGACGCCACAAGCAGGGAGCAAGGGAAAGGAGTGAGGGTTGAAAAATAACTATTGGGTAAAATGTTCACTGTTTGGGTAATGGGGACATTAGAAGTCCAATCCCCACCATTACACAGTATACCCATGTAACAAACATGCACATGTACCCCCTGAATCTAAAATAAAATAGCTTTTTTAATGTGGGTTATAAAATCAGATTGCCTGACTCTCAATCATGTATTCACAAATTATTAGCACTGTGTCTTTAGGCATGCTATTTAGGCTATTGGTTTTTCCATTTCTTGAATTGTATAAAATGAAATAGAAACAGTGTCTGCTAAAGTGAAGTTGTTGAGATTAGATGAGTTAGTCTTAATAAAATTTAAAATAGTACATAACCTCCATTAACACATTAGTGGGCCAGACTATTTTACTATACATACATACATACATACACACACACACACATACATATATGTATTCATTATTCTGATTGTTATTATTATAAATGGCACAGGAAAAGTTTGAAGGTTTGTTGATTTTGTTCCATCCTCAGGTTTACCATTGAAAGCCAGAGTGGTAACTACCTGACAACTTGGTATCTTTGCTTTGATATCGAATAGCAATATGAAACTTAATATGAGTCAACCAAAATTATTGATTTCTTATACACTCATAACTTTTTCTCCTTTAGTCTTCAGTATCTTTAAGTAACACCACTTTTCATCTGTTTGCTCAAGTCAATAATATAGAAATTATCAATGAGTCTTATGTTTCCTATTTTTCAAACATGCCTTCATTTTTTTATATACTCATTGATTAAAAAATAGTTAATGAGCAGTGACTGTGACCTATTGCTCTCAATCCCAGAAATACAGTAGTAAATACAACAGTTAAGCACTCTGCTAGGCTGGAACTGACATTTAAATAGGGAAATATAAATAATAGGTAGATAAAATATTTGATAGCAATAAGTGCTATCAGCAGAATGGGAAAATGGTTATGTAAAAGAGAAATGGTGACTCCATGAGACTGTGGGATCGCAAAAGCCCTCTTAAAGAGATGACATATAGTCTTGGACCTAAATGAGAGAAGAACAATCAGGAGGAAGAACAAGTTGAGGATGCAGCTTGACTTGTTTGAGGAAAATAAAATGGCTGGTATAGCTTTATAGTGGATGATGATGATAGTTATTTGAGATGAGGCCAAACAGGTAGGCAGGAGATGTATAAACCAGTTTAAGGAGTTTGTAATTCGTTCTTAGTGCAATGATAATCCCTGATGGGCTCTAAGCAGGATAATGACATAAACCAATTTGCCTTATAAAAAGAACACACCTCCCCGTATCCAATCGAAATCATTACTTTCTTGCTTAAAACCTTTCAATAGCATTCATAATTAATTAATAAGTATGTGTTTTACCTATAGAATATGCATGATAAATATCAAATGAAAGAATGATTAAATGAGCAAAATACATTTTATGTCATTGCCAGGAGGTCTCAGTTCCTCACCACATGAATGTCTCCATAGGACTGATACGGAATCTGGCTCCTCCCAGTGCAGATGATCCGAGAGAGAGATCAGGGAGGAAATTCAATGATTCATTGTATAACCTAGTCTCAGAGATTGTCTGTCACTTCCGTCACATTATATTCACCAGAAATGAGTCTGTAAGTACAGCCTCCTCTGAAGAGGAGTAGAAGTAGGTACCAGTTTTGGAAGGGAGAAGTATTAAAGAATTTTGAGACAGAATTTAAAACTACCACAGCCACCTAAATAATTCCTGGCTGTATAAACCTTTACGTTATTAAAAAATGTCAACATGGTTGGAGATACACTGCAATGCCTTAAAAGGAAAGAAAGTTAGGATTTATAAGACACTGATGAATTGAACTATTAACTCTGAAATTCAGGAAGAAATTTTTCAGACAACTTAGTCACTGATAAAAGTGACAGAAAAGAGAAGAACTTAGCATTTTATCAGTGTGAGCTACAGAGATATATTTTTTTACTATTCATGAGTTTGTATTGTGGCAAAGGAAAAAAATCTAGTAATTAATTGTACTTTAGTGTCATTGAGCAATTTTTACAGGAAATAGTTCTTGAAATATTATTATTAAGAGGACACTATCCTGCTCAGAAGATAGCCAGGTGTGATTGCCACAATTGTTTTGAAATGTGGATTCCTTGACCCACACAGTGTAATGTCCTGAGGCTGTGAATACATGCTTTGATTTTGGTTTTACATAATTAAAAACAGCATATTATTGTCCTTTCTTTTTAGAATAATCAATGGATTTTATTTTATTTTATTTTTACTTTTGACCTGCTAATCTGGTTCAAGGACCAAGAATAAAGCAACTAAAGATATGTTTTAGATGTTATCACTGGAACGGTTTCTTTAGATGTCAACAGATATTCAGAGGGCAGGATGACCTTAACCTTGCAATATTGGAACCAGGATTTATAATTGCTTTTAAAATGGTAGTGCAGTCAGCACTGAACTGTCACACAGTATAGAATTGTAATTTATAGCCTTGCTCCAGAATTGCAAGGACTGTGATCTGATAACTAAATTCTGGTAGAAAGTACCCAGAAAGGAAGACTAGAGATCTAGGTTACAGAGAATTGAAAAGACCACTTAGACCTTTTTTGATCTTTGTTTCCTTCACTACAAAATAAGTTAGGGCTTATTGCATTGTAAGACCACCTGGGAGCTCTATAGTTCTGTGATTACTATTTCATGATAGAAACTATAAAGTATCATTACCTTGCTTGGTGTATAAATATCAATGAAAACAGGTAAAATATATAAATTTATTTCCTACATGTTCAAATCAGTCTTATATTTATGAGACATTTTTATAAAATGAAGATACCCAGAACATAACTTACATCTATGTTAAAATTCCATAAGATTAAATATGACATCTAAACAAAGGACAGCTTTACAGGTACTATGGTAATCAAAGAAAATCTATTAGGTATCTAATGATAGGTCTCCATAACGTAAAATATTAGTGTATTAGACAAGATCAGATGTATTATCTATAATTAATGTTATCAATAATAATTTTCTGCTGTGTGATGACAGTTAATAGCTTTCTAAACGTATTATCACCAAATAGATTAGTACAGGAAGAGTACTAAACTTTTAAAGAGTCAGCTAAGTCATAGTGCTAAGGTATTTACATATATCATCTTAAATTGATTCATAAAATTATTTCAGCTAAAATTAAATGTTGTTAGCTTGGGTAAATTTTTGCTGTAGAGAGAGTGTAAGGAGAGATGGCAGTAATTACTTCCTGTGTGACTGTAAGCTGATCATCTATTGCAGATATTTCACCATGCTTTTATTTTTGATATTAAGAATTTGGAATGGTGGATCTCTTATACAGTTAATAGTTATGAGATTTAAAATCACACCTGGATTTGAGTCCCTGCTCATTCACTCACTATTTTGTAATATGAAAGATGTTAATTAAACTTATTAAATTTTAATTCCTTTTACCTCAAAATAGGGATATATGATATATCTCTCAGGGATGTTTTAAGGATTAAATGAGATACTGAACGTAAAATCTCTCATATGGTGTCCAGCACGTAGTAGAGTCTTTATATATGGAACCACGTTGTTATGTTCTCTTTGACATCAGTGTTCTCTTTTTTTAAATGTTGTTTAAATTTTTCATTATCGGGACTACCAAGATTGAAGCAAACACCTATCTTAGGGTTGCTTTGCTCAGATTAACCTAAATAGAATCAGTAATCTAAATGATTCTTCTATCAGTATACATTGTTAATTGTTCTAAATAAATTTTATATTTGAATTTTTATAACAGTATTAAAGGTTCATGAATATGTATGTAGAACTGTTTATATCATGTGGTCCTGTCACTTTGAAAAACTGTAACTTGAAGATTTGAGATTATAGGGACAAAATAATATTTAAGATGCAAAACTGATAGTTTGGTTAAGTAAATGCCAAATAATTTCTACTAAAATTGAAATAGCCAATTGCACTAAGAGACTCTTTATTTGCCCAGTGTTAATTTCCCTTCCCTTGCTCCTTTTTAGTTTATAATTTTAGATTTGTTTCTTGGCGATTGATGCAATAGATTCATGTAATGGACTAAGGCAAACTCTAGAAACTTCACCCACAAGGAATTTATGTCTAACTGCATGTCATATATAAGCTTTTCCTAGAAAGATCCAATACATGAAGTTAAATATCTTACATTTCATAGTCTGAGGGTCCATTCTGAAATTTCTCTGGTAATGGCAGATCTGAATACATTTCAGATGAAAAGGCATCTGATAAGTGATATTAATAAAATGCAAAAGCTATTTTTCTAACCACAAATGCAAAATACTATGACAGACAGGCAAATTAAATATAATCCTGGTAGTTCATCATTGGATTTTCTTACGTGGTAAGATTCTCCAGTTTCTGAAGAATGCTGAAGTTCTTTCAAGGACCTGTAATAGAGGCCATGGGCAGTTTATTTATGGGCTCTCATTGTCAAGATGCCCACCTAGTTCCATGGCTCACCTGCTGCTGGCAAAGCTGCCTGGTTGAGCATTTATATCATCTGGAGCTCAGGTGAATTTATTCTGAATCAGTGAAGTGTTCACAGGCCACCTGCTATCTTCACAGTAGCTGATAATAGCATTTTAATTTTAATATTAGAAAACGAAAAGGCTATTGGATCGTTTTACTCTTGATGTCTTTTCATGTTCATGTAATGCTATTTAGGCATAATTTATTATGGGAAGACACTAACATTAAAAACATTTCTAGGGTTCACCTTGACAACTCCCCTCAGAAATATTGAGTTACAGACTGACCACATATCCAGTTGGTCTTGGCTACCCAGTTTAGGTCTTTGGTCACAGTAAAATTATTAAGTTTCCTCTTTCATCTCCACAGTGTCCTGGTTTGGACAATTAATCCTATAATCTCCTTTACAATGATATTAAATACCAAAATTCTCCAGATCTGAAACTATAAGAATCCTAGAAGAAAACCTAGGAAAAAACTCTTCAGGACATTGATCTAGGAAAGTAATTTATGACTAATACTCAAAAGCAAATGCAGCAAAAAACAAAAATAAACAAATGTGACTGAATTAAACAACAACAAAAAAATCTACACAGCAAAAGAAAAGAATCAACAGGGTAAGAGACCACTTACAAAATAGGAAAAAAAAAATTTGCAAATTGTACAACCAACAAAAAACTAATGTCCAGAATCTACAAGAAACTCAAACAACTGAAAACCAAAGAAACAAATAACCCCATTAAAAAGTGGGCAAAGGACAGAAAAGGCATTTCTTACAAAAAGACATATAAGTGCCAACAAACATGAAAAAATGCTCAACATCACTCATCATTTGAGAAACGCAAAATAAACCCACAATATGATGGCATTTTACACCAGTCAGAATGGCTATTATTAAGAAGACAAAAAAAGTGACAGATTCTGGCCAGGATAAGGAGAAAAGGGAACGTTTATACACTGTTTGTGGGAATGTTACTTATGGAAACCTGTATGGAAACTCTACAGAAAGCTGTATGGAGATTTCTCAAAGAACTAAAAATAGAACTACCATTTGATTCAGGAATCCCACTACTGTTTAATTACCCAAAGGGGAAAAAAAATCCTTATGTCAAAAAGTCACCTGTACTTGCTTCTTTATTGCAGCACTATTCGCAATGGCAAAGTCATGGAATCAAAGTGTCCATCGACAGATGATTGGATAAAGAAAACGTGGTATATGGCCTGGGATGTTGTCTCATGCCTGTAATCCTAGCACTTTGGGAGACTGAGTCAGGAGGGTCTCTTGAGGCTAGGAGTTTGAGACCAGCCTGGGCAACATGGTGAAACTCCGACTCTACAAAAAAATACAAAAATTTTTCAGATATGGTAGCATTCGCCTGTAGTTCCAGCTACTCAGTTTGAGGATAACTGGAACCCAGGAGGCAGAGGTTGCAGTGAGTTGAAATCTGTCACTTCACTCCAGCCTGGATGATTGAGTGAGACCCTGTCTGAAAAAAAAAAAAAAAAAGAAAAAGAAAAAGAAAGAAAGAAAAAAAGAAAGAAGGACAAGAAAAGAAAAGAAAAGAAAAAAGAAAAGAAAAGTGGTATATACACATCATGGAATACTAGGCAGCCATAAAAAGAATGAAATCATGTATTTTGCAGCAACATGGATGGAACTGGAGTGAAATAACTCAGAAACAAACCCAGTATGTTTTTATTTATAGGTGGACTCTAAACAATGGATACACATAGACATGCAGATGATAAAAAACATAAACATTGAGGACTCCAAAAGTGGGGAGAGTGGTTGGAGGGTGAGGATTGAAAAATTACCTATTGGGTACAATGTACATGATTCTGGTGATGGGTACACTAGAAGCCCAAGCCCCACCACTACACAATATATCCATGTAACAAACCTGAGCTTGTACCCCCTAAATCTATAAAAATATAATAATAATAATAATAATTTTAAAATATTCTACTCTTTTCTACTTTTAAGCACTAAATTCAGAATTAGATAAATAAGCTTCTCAAGTGTGGCTAAAACATAGTCTGGTAACTGTAAACCAAAAAGTGACTCAGATAGGTCTCAATCGATTAGAGGCCGATTTAGCCAAGGTTGAGGACACACCCGGGAAAAAGAAACACAAATCACAGGAGGATCTGTGGCCTGTGCTTTTTCCAAAGAGAGTTTTGGAAACTTCAAAATTTAAAGGGGAAAGAGCAAGCAGGAGAGGGAGGATTTAAAAAAGGGAGTGAGGGTAGGCAGTGAGGCAAGTGTTTACTCTTGTGAGGCTCTGATTAGTGCTCAGTGAATCTACATTTTACATGTGAAATAGGGAGGAGAGGAAAAAGCCAATTATGTACTCAGTACACGTATATTTCACATCAGATAAACATGTGAAAAGAGGGAATAGAGGAAAAAAAGTCAGTTATGCACTCACTTCAAGGTAGGCAGAGTCTTGTTCTTGTCCTGTACCTGTGAAGATAACCCGGTAACTGACGTTGCTGAGTGACATTTAACAGAACTTAGTTTTAGTGCTAGCTTATCGGGAGGATATGTATCCTGAACGATTTCGAGAACCACAAGAATTTCCTTGTGAGCAATTTGTGAAGGAGGCCACCCTGGGGAGACATGTGGCCTTCCAGCACTGTGGGAACCCGGCTTATGTATGAGGATATGATACAGGGTTATGAAATTATAGCTATCTATTTGGGAAAAAGAGAAAGATAGTTTTGTGTGACTCCATTCCCAAGCTTAACTGTCCCTTTGGTATAGTGAGTTTGAGGTGCCAAGGTTCTAGTTTCTGACACATGATCTTGGAACAATCTTTCTCAATAACTTAGTAGATATGGATAGAGTCCGGTACTAAAATAAATTGGTTGAAATTTATGAGCAATTTGATAGTAGAATGTTGAGGCAGGTGGAAGTAAAGAATCGATGAGACAATGTTAGAAGCTCCTGTTATCAATAAGTGGCTTATTGTCAAAAGAACCTATTGAAGGGCATAATAAAGAGAACTGAAATAGGAAGTTAAGAGGTCAAGGCCAGGTGCGGTGGCTCACGCCTGTAATCCCAGCACTTTGGGAGGCTGAGGCAGGCAGATCACCTGAGGTCAGGAGTTCGAGACGAGCCTGGCCAACATGGTGAAACCCTGTCTCTACTAAAAATACATATATACGTATATGTACATATACATATATATGTAAAAAATATATATATATATATTTTATATATATATATATATAAAAAAGCCAGGCGTGGAGGCGGGTGTTTGTAATCCCAGCTACTCAGGAGGCTGAGGCAAGAGAATCGCTTCAACCCAGGAGGCGGAGGTTGCAGTGAGCCAAGATCACACCGCTGCACTCCAGTCTGTGAAACTGTGAGAAACTACGTCTCAGAAAAAAAAAAAAAAAGAAAAAAGAGGTCAGGAGAGCATGGACTCCAATGAATGTGGCCAAGTGAGTGGCAAGTAAGAAGGAAAATTTGTTCTGTTATGAAAAACTTGGAGTTGTTTCGTTGAAAAAAAATTGTGTTAACAACTCTCATCAGTAACAGAAACAGAGAATAAGACTTTCAGGAAGGCACTTTTAGTAACACCACTATCTTGGGCTTCCCATTTAAAAGTTATATCTCTGTTATGAACATAGAAAAGTAATGTTTGAACCATCAACAAATTTTTTTTAAAGAAAGTTCACTTGCAATTTTCTTTGTTTTCTTACAAGAAGAAATTAATCATTTATAACTCTCAGAAAAAAAATAGTAAAATAGCATTCTGTTTAATATATATGGAAGACTAGAAAAAATCATTTTCTTGTAAATTTAGTCATTGTGAGGACATCCTTAAATTTAAGTTATCATGAGACATGATCACACTCTGGAGAACGTTTCATTTTATGATTTTTTTTTTTTTACCTTTTATTTTAAATTCAGGGCCCTATGTGCAGGTTTGTTACATAGGTAAACTTGTGTCATGGGGTTTGTTGTACAGATCATTTCACCACCTAAGTATTCAGCCTAGTACTCATTAGTTATTTTTCCTGATCCTCTCTCACTTCCTTTATCACTTTCAAAAAATATTACTTACCAACTATCATGAAGTCAATAGGTGCCAAGTGAAATAAGTATATTTCCAAAAGCATGTATGCAAATACTGAAATTTGAAAAGTATTACATTAGATATTCAAAGCCATAGACTAGGTCAGTAGTAATGTAGAGAGAGAGTAGAATATAGGTTTTCCAAATGCTTGTTTGTTATTCAGTTTATCAGCATACACATTTTATTTATTTTATTTTATTTTTATTTTTTGGGACTGAGTCTCACTCTATCAGCCAGGCTGGAGTGCACGGCATGATCTAGGCTCACTGCAACCTCCACCTGCCAGGTTCAAGGGATTCTGCTGCCTCAGCCTCCCAAGTAGCTGGGATAACAGGTGTGCGCCACTATGCCTGGTTAATTTTTGTATTTTCAGTAGAGAAAGAGTTTTGCCATTTTGGCCAGGCTGATCTTGAACTCATGACCTCAAGCGATCCAGCCGCTTCGGCCTTTCAAAGTGCTGGGATTACAGGTGTGAGCCACTGCGCCCGGCTAGCATACACATTTTAAGGCCGCAGATAAAATCATAGAAAAATTGGGTACTTAAATAATTTCAGAGGAAACATGAAAGTATTCAAGCAAACCAGTATGATTTCATTAAAAATAAACACTATGGTTTTGTCTTGGTATTTACAAGGCAATCAAAGCCGTTAACTTGAGATAACATTATTTTCAGGTGACATTAAACATCTTAGGTCTATTTTAGATAACATTTAAATCCTAGACTTAGTTTAACATTTGGGAACGTCTTTCAATGAATGAATATTTTTTCATCTTTGAGCACTCTTAAGTGTAACCTGATTTTTATCTTCTTTGCAAAAGTAATAATTCATGAATAAAAATTCAAAAGGACTGAAAAGAAAGGAAATAAAACTAAGCATTCTCTCGCCTGAGCCCTAGATTTTTTGTAGATTCCTCTTCCAATTTACTGTTTGAGATTATATACATATGCACATATATACATTTTTTTTTTTTTTTTTTTTTTTTTTTTTTTTTGAGACGGAGTCTCGCTCTGTCGCCCAGGCTGGAGTGCAGTGGCGCAATCTCGGCTCACTGCAAGCTCCGCCTCCCGGGTTCACGCCATTCTCCTGCCTCAGCCTCCCGAGTAGCTGGGACTACAGGCGCCCGCCCCTGCGCCCGGCTAATTTTTTCTATTTTTAGTAGAGACGGGGTTTCACCATGGTCTCGATCTCCTGACCTTGTGATCCGCCCACCTCGGCCTCCCAAAGTGCTGGGATTACAGGCGTGAGCCACCACGCCCGGCCCACATATATACATTTTTAATTTTTATTTATTTATTTATTTTTTTGAGATGGAGTCTCGCTCTTGTTGCCCAGGTTGGAGTGAAGTGGCATGATCTGGGCTCACAGCAACTTCTGCCTCCCAGGTTCAAGCCATTCTCTTGCCTCAGCCTCCTGAGTAGCTGTGATTACAGGCACCTGCCACCATGCCCAGCTAAGTTTTGTACTTTAGTAGAGATGGGGATTCGCCATGTTGGCCAGGCTGTTCTCGAACTCCTGACCTCTGGTGATCCACCCGCCTCGGCCTCCCAAAGTGCTGAGATTACAGGCATGAGCCACGGTGCTGGGACAATTTTTATTGCTTTTACACAGGAAGTTACTATACACTGCATATTACTTTATGCGTTGCTTTTTAAAAAAAATTTTCTGGCTGGGCGCAGTGGCTCACGCCTGTAATTCCAGCACTTTGGGAGGCCGAGGCGGGCGGATCACCAGGTCAGGAGATCGAGACCCTCCTGGCTAACACAGTGAAACCCTGTCTCTACTTAAAAAAAAAAAAAAAAAAAAAAAATTAGCCAGACGTGGCAGTGGGCACCTGTAGTCCCAGTTAGTGAGGAGGCTGAGGCAGGAGAATGGCGTGAACCCGGGAGGCAGAGCTTGCAGTGAGTGGAGATAGGGTCACTGAACTCCAGCCTGGGCGACAGAGCAAGACTCTGTCTCAAAAATAAAATAAAATAAAATAAAATAAAAATAGTTCTTACATAGAATAGCATTTTATTTTTTTATCAGTTTAAATAGAACTGCCATACTCTTTTTAGTTGTGCATAGTATTCTACCAGAACATGATTGATTAGAAGCTGCCTCAGTTAATAAACATGTATATTATTTTCAATGCTGTCCTGAGTTTCCTTGCACCTGTTACGTTGCTTGGATTTGAGGATGCTAAATAACTAGCAGTAGAATATCGAGGTGAAAGGATATGTGAATTTAATATTTTTATAAATATTGTAACTGCAATAGACAGTATTTCAGCTTATGTTTCCTTCAGGTGGGTGTAGACATAGAAAAAGTGCCTCTTTCCCCTACCGTTGCCCACAACATGTAGAATCAAACCTTTAGCTCTTTGCCCATGAGGTAGGTTAAAACAATACATATTTGAGGTTAAAAATTACAGTTTCCTTAGATTAATCTCGTCATTTTGTTGTGTTTAAGATCCAATTTCTATGAAATGTAAATGTTAATATGTCTATCCCTGGATAAAAGAGAGTCCTAGAGCCTTCAATAGTCATATTCCCCTTTGTCATTTATTGAGTAATCATTTTCCAAATTTCCCTACGGGTAGATGACTAAATTTTCACAGAAGGGATGCAAAGAGAAACGTGTGTAATCTCTCAGTTGTGCTTTGAAAAGGGATATCTCTTCTCACTGCCTTATCTTTTTAATACTGACTAATATTTGTACAACATGGAGGGAGACAGAACAGCTACTTTAAGCCTTGAATGGAAATCATATTTTCTGGAAGACCAGACAACAGTAGAAGACCTGGCCTGCTTATACACCCATTATTTTATAGCACACACATACATAAAAACTAATTTTAAAAGCTGTCTTGTTTTAGCTATTGTTATTTTGACATTTGTTACAGAAGCTTCATCTATATCTTAACTAATTTATACAAACGATATTGAGTAATTGGTATTTATCTTGCTGATTTGCAGATGCTATGACATGCAAAAAATAAGAGAATAATTCATGTAAAATGTTATTCTCCAATTTAGTGTTTGTTCTTTGACATTCTTCGTAATTTTTTTCAGTGAAACTGATTGTTTTCTTTTTGGTTTTGTGTTGTCAAATTCATCATAAATGCTTCCTTAAAGGAATCTAGATTTTGAGTCATTCTAAAATGATTCTTCTCCCCACTGAATGCCACTGAATGCTTATTTATTGCTTAAAAATAGTTTTAAAGTCATCTTGACATTTTCTTCACACTGCACTCAAAGATCAATGCTAGATGGATTATAGACAAAACTGATAAGTAAAGCATAAATGTTTTAGAAGAAAACATAGGAAAGTAACTTTTGACAGTAAAGTATGCAATTTTTAATAAGAAATTAAAAGCACTAACCCAAAGTAAAAAAAAAATCAAGATGAATTAGACACTATTAAGATTAAGGATTTCCATTCATCAGAAAAAGTGCATAAAAGAGATAAGCACAAATCAGGAGAAGATATTTGCATATTTTTGGAAAGATACTCTTATACTTAATGTCTAAAGAGCTTCTAAAAGTTAATAAGATAAAGAGAGTCAACCCAATAAATAAATGGACAGAAAGCATTAATAGTCACTTAAGAGAGAATTATCAAATGGGCAATATGTACATGAAAAAATGCTCACTATCATTACTCATCAAGGAAGTACAAATTAAAGCCACAATGAGATACTATCACACATGCATCAAAATATCTATTGTTGAAAAATACTGACAATATAAAAATGTAGGAGAGGATATTAAGTAAATGATATCCTCAAAAACTGCTTATAGGAATGTAAACTGGAAAACTATTTGGCACTGCCACTGCTTCTAATCGGCCATATTCAATATTTTATTTATTGAAGAGTTATTATTAATGCTAAACTTTAAAAGATGAGGACACAGGTTATTTCACTACATTTTTTACTCTTCATTCTCCTTCAGCTATTTTTTGTAGTTATAGCACATCTGCATTTTCTGAGCTTTTAACATATACTTTCTCTTTAACATTTGCTTTACTCCTAGTTCTGTAGTATGGCCTAGAGCATCACTCCCTGTTTTTTTCCAGGACCAGGCCTCGAAGGCTAAGGCTGGGTTGTAGCCAATAGAATGCCAGAGATATTTCAGTTTGATTTTTGTTTTTTAATGATTAGTATCTGTTTTGATTAGTCACAAAATCTGTTCCAATTGGTTAATTCATGAGGTATTCTTTTTATTAAATATTTTCAAAAAAATCCCAGCCAATGACCTCATCCAGCCTTTATTACTTAGGGTAATTCTTCGCTGTATTATACAGTTTGGAATCATGGATTTCACAGTCATCTGAAATGGTAATTATGTTTATGTCACTCATTCTTGTTCTTGTTCTTGGATAATTCCTTAGATAAGAGGAGAAAAATTCAAAACATCATATAATCCATCATGTTTCAGTCAGAATTCCTACATAGGATTTCATGAAATTTATTTCTAGATAAGACAAAAATTGAAATGATTTTATTCTCCCTGTGTTTTACAGTCTATAAAAGTCAATGTTGGTAATATATTAGCTATTTTTCCATATAACCGGAGACAGTTGTATGGGAAATACAGTATATGCTATTTAATACAATTGTGCAGTAATAAGATTCAATTCAGTAACTAAATAAATTACCTCTTCTCAACCTCTACCAAGATGCATATCTTTCAAAGTTCCAAAAAGATAAAGGCTATGCTTATTATCACTGTATCCTATGCCATTCCTGATCACCTCAGCCAAGTTGGTGTCCCTTCTTCTGAATTTTATTCATACTTGTCTTTACTACTCATTTGTAACTTTATTATTTTGGCTCTAAATCAGTTTACTGGCTCAATCATTTTTTTTTCTTTTTTTTTTTTTTTTGTCTTTCAAAAGTTTCAGAGGAAGAAGGTTACTCCCATTAAAGAGTTGAGAGTTGGCTTAAGGAACTTGCCCTGTGTAAGCTGATGAAGAATAAACATTTTACATGCATTTCTTGTGATGGCAGTGTAAAGTGACAATCAATTGCTTCTTATTCTATTTGTATTAATGTGGAGAAGGAGAAAATAATTACTCTGCCTTGCACTGCACCTTACTAGGTTCTAGAACCTGTCTTTCCATTGGATTTCCCTTCCAAAAGGTGAGAAATGGGAAGTGGGTCAATGTGGCTATTCCCAGGCCATGAGGGCAGTGGAGGAGAGAGACACTCAAAATGAGGTAGTAGAAATGAGGCATGACTGAGGTCCAAGTTTCAAGGATTGTTTCTCAGTGACTAAATTTACTATATTAATGTAATTTTCTTTTCTTTTTTTTTTTTTTTGAGACTGAGTCTGGCTCTGTCGCCCAGGCTGGAGTGCAGTGGCCGGATCTCAGCTCACTGCAAGCTCCGCCTCCCGGGTTTACGCCATTCTCCTGCCTCAGCCTCCGGAGTAGCTGGGACCACAGGCGCCCGCCACTTCGCCCGGCTAGTTTTTTGTATTTTTTTTTAGTAGAGATGGGGTTTCACCGTGTTAGCCAGGATGGTCTCGATCTCCTGACCTCGTGATCCGCCCGTCTCGGCCTCCCAAAGTGCTGGGATTACAGGCTTGAGCCACCGCGCCCGGCCATTAATGTAATTTTCTAATAATTAAATAAGGAAATAACCATAGCCCTGTGACCCTTTTTTGTGCCTATAGATGCTACGCGAAGAGTAGACCTGTTGAATTATGAAGTAAATTTTATTCATACATTTGTAAATAAATTGCTTGAAATACTTCTCTGAGTTAACATAGATGGCAATATTTAAAGAATATTGCCAATTGCTGAAATTCACATGAGAATTCATTTCTGATTCATTTTAAAAATCATAAATATATGTATATTTATTACAAATGTTAACCAATTGCTTTACACCACCCATTGTAGTAATTAACAATTTGATAAAACCTACCAAAGCTTTATCATTTGAAAATTAAATTATCCTGACTCTATTAAATAAAATTTATTGTGCATTGTGGTCAAATTAGAATTTTTTAGTAATGCTAATATCAGAAATTATCAGTCAAATATTACTAAATTAATTATTAAGATCATAATTTAACATGTTTTATGACATCTAAAATCTACCAATACATCTGGAAATTGAAGAAAAATTATGAACAAAAATAAATAGAACATTTTCTGTAATAATAATTAATAGCTACATTGTTTACATTTTATAGTACCTAAATTTGTAATACTAGAGACTAGTATTCGATAGAATACTAGATATTAGAAATATCCCATACATCTAGTTTTAGTTGAAGTATAATTCATTTGAAGCATAGTCTTAATAATTTGAATTTGAACCTTTAACTGTAAGCATAGTCAGCTTCAGAATTCATTCTTTGTAGACAGTCTATAAATAAAAATATATATCCCTCTGCCAGGTGTGGTGGATCATGCCTGTAATCCCAGCACTTTGGGAGGCTGAGGCGGGTGGATCACTTGAGGTCAAGAGTTTGAGACGAGCCTGGCCAACATGTTGAAACCCCATATCTACTAAAAATACAAAAATTAGCCAGGCACAGTGATGCGTGCCTGTAATCCCAGTTACTTGGGAGGCTGAGGCATGAGAATTGCTTGAACTCAGGAGACAGAGGTTTCAGTGAGCTGAGATCACACCACTGCACTCCAGCCTGGGCGACAGAGTGAGACTGTCTCAAAAAAAACAAACAAAGAAACAAAATATATATATATATATATATATATATATATATCCCTCAAATTTAGCAAAAATGATACATTAAAATAATGCCAATATCTGCCACTTCAGAGTCTAATGGTTGACTCTTCACTGCTACTGTCATTGTCCATTCCATGCATACTACCCAGTGAACTGAGGACCTGCCCACTTACCTAGCCCATCACTGTTACTACCAGCAACCAAGTAATCTGCCTGGAGGCCTAATAATTGGCCCATGTGAACCCACTAACACTTATGCCTGTATACACCACCAGGAAGTCCAAGGAAAGACACATTCAGCCCAGTACTGCTACCAGTGGTGTCTAGGGACTGGTATCCTTGTCTGTGGCAAAGCCTCACCACAGCCTCCACTAACAACCACAGCCTATGTCACTAAGGGAATCACAGACAAAGCTGATGCTTTTTACAGCTAAAGAAATCATATGGAGACTATGCTACTGTATGAACCCAGAATTAAAGCTAGTATGTTCTTCCTTGCTAACTAACACAATAAATATATCTGCAGGAAGATGTCTTTCCCTATACAAGCCAATCCAATAAATTGGATGTGACTATTAAACCAGTGCACTAATATTAATAAAAGAGCACAAGAAACCTGAAAAAAAATACTATATAACTCCTCCAAAGAAACATAATTATTCCCCAGTAACAGATGCCAATTAACAAAAGCTTATAAAATGCCAAAAAAATTCCAAATAATGGTATTAAAATTCAGTAAGTAAAGAATCTCAGTGAGATGCAGGAGAACTCAGATAAACAATACTAAAAAATCAGAAAAACAGTTCAAGATATGAGTGAAAAGTTCACCACAGAGATAGATATTTTAAAAAGACACAAATATTAGAATCAAATAATTCAATGAATAAAATAAAAACTTTATTTGAGAGCTTCAGGGAGAAACTAGAGAAAAAAAAGTCCCAAAACTTGAAGACAGATCTTTAAAAATAGCCCCAAAATAAAAACTGTCAGACTAAAAAATAAAATAAAAAATAAAACGATAAAAAAACCTTACTTGACATGTGGGATATGATAAAGTGACCAAATATACAAATTTTGAGTGTTGAAAACAGGAAGATGAGACCAAACCATAGAAAACCTATTTAACATAATAGTTTTATAAACCTAAGTATAGTAGATTTATAAACCTAAAATAAATAATAGCTGGAAATTTCCAAAATTTAGCAAGAGATTTAGACATCCAGATACAGGAAGTTCAGAGAAATCCAAACAGATGCAACCCAGTAAGTTTTTCTCCATGACACATTATGCTAAAACTATCAAAATTCAAAGACAAAGGTAGAATTATAATAAAAACAAGAGAATAACATCTAGTCACATGTAATGGATCCCCCGTTATAGTCAGAAAACAATCAACAAATTACAGGAGTAAGTTCTCACATATCAATAATAACCTTGAATGTAACTTGATTAAATTTTCCACTGATGAAACGTAGACTAGCTGAATGGATTATTAAAATGACCCAATTATATGCTGCCTACAAGAAACTCACTTCACCTGTAAAGACACATATCAACTCAAAGTAAAAGGGTTCAAAAAGGTAGATTGTCTATCATGGGAGTTCACCTGGTCATTATGTGAGCCAATTCTCCCTAATAAACTTATATACATAGCTAGATTATATAGATAGATAGATAGATAGATAGATAGATAGATAATCTCCAATTGGTTCTGTTCTTCTGGAGAACCCTGACTAATACATAGAGTAATGAATCAGACTAGAGAATCCCAAAATGAAGTCACAAATTTACCATCAATTGATTTTCAACAAGGTTCCAAGAGCATGTATTCAGAAATGCACACCCTCTTCAATAAACAGTATCAAGAAAACTGGATATTTATATGCAAAAAACTGAAACTAGATCCCTATCTCTCACTGTACACAAAAATAAACTCAAAATAGATTAAATGCCTAAACATAAGACCCAAAACTACTGTTGGAAGAAAACAGGAGAAACACTACAAGATATTGGCCTAGGCAAAGATTTTATGGCTAAGACCCCAAAAGGACAGATAACGAAAACAAAACTGAATACATAGGACTATATGAAACTGTGAGGCTCTGCAGAGTAAAATAAAGAATCAAAAGAATGAAGAGACAACTTATTACATGGGAAAATATTTGCAAACTATTCATCTGACAAATGACTAATATTCAGAATATAAGAGGAACTTAAGAGCAATAGAACTATAATCTGATTTTAAAATGGGCAAAAAATATGAATAGACATTTTCCAAAAGAAGACGTACAAATAACCAACAAGTATATGGAAAAAATGCTCAATATCAAAATCATCAGAGAAATGCAAATCAAGACCACAATGAGATATTATCTTATCATAGTTAGAATGGCTATTATTAAAAAGGCAAAAGAAAATAAATGCTGGGAAGGCTGTTAAGAAAAGGGAACTCTTACACACAGCTGGTGTGGGATATGGTTTGGCTGTGTTCTTACTCAAATCTCATCTTGAATTGCAGTTCCCATAATCCCCACGTGTTATGGGAGGACCTGGTGGGAGGTAATTGAATCATGGGGGCTGTTACCACCATGCTGCTATTCTCCTGATAGTGAGAGAGTTCTCACGAGATCTGAGTTTTATAAGGGGCTTTTCTCTCTTTTTCTCAGCACTTCTCCTTGCTGTTGCCATATGAAGAAGGACATGTTTGGTTTCCCTTCTACCATGATTGTAAGTATCCTGAGACCTCTTCAGCCATGCTGAACTGTGAGTCAATTAAACCTGTTTCCTTTATAAATTACCCAGTCTCAGGTATGTCTTTATTAGCAGTGTGAGAATGGACTAATACAATGGGGTAGGGAGATTTCTCAACAAACTAAAAATATAACTACCATACAATGCAGCAGTGCCTCTACTGGGTATCTATCCAAAGGAAAATACATCAGTGTATCAAAGGCATATTGGCACCCCCATGTTTATGCAGCATTATTGACAATGGCAAAGATATGGAATCAATCTAAGTGTCCATCAACAGATGAATGGATAAAGAAAATGTGGTATATATGCACAACGGAATACTACTAGGTCATAAAAAGAATAAAAACCTGTCATTTGCAGCAACATGGATAGAACTGGAGGCCATTATGTTAAGCGAAGCACAGAAAGAAAACTATTGTTTCTTCTCATGCATATGTAGGAGCTAAAAAAATTGATCTCATGGAGGTAGAGTGGAGTGATAGTTACCTGAGGCTGGGAAGATTGTGTGTGGAGGAGGGAAGAAGGAGTGATGAAGAGAGGTTGGCTGATTGATACAGACATACAGTTAAATACAAAAATACATTCAAATATTAAATAGAAGACTAGGATGATTGTCATTAATAAGAACATGAATATTGTATATTTCATAATAGCTAGAAGAAAGGATTGAAATGTTCCCAACACATAAATATGATAAATACTCAAGGTGATATATACCCTAAATACCTTGCTTTGGTCATTACACATTCTATACATGTAAAAAAGATACCATGCATACCCCCACAAATATGTAGGATTATTATAGATCAGTACAAATGTTTTTTAAATGTCACCTACATTTTTAAATTTCATGTTTAAATATTTTCAGTTAGGAAGTTTAATAACATTAATAATGATGAGTAGAATAGTTGATTGCTTTGTCAAAATCCGCTTGATTTCGATAAAGTTTTGAACTCTATTCTGTTTTACAAAATTAAGGGAAGCTAAAGTAATCCAAGCACTACCTTCAACATTCTGGGTTACCTGTAATTCAGTCTTCAGTATCTCCTGGTAACAATAAATTCAGGAGGACATATATCACTTTCCCTCCTAGAATGGTTTGTACATTTGCTTTGTTTCTCACACTTTCAAAACCAATTTTTTTATTCTTTCAAAAACATGCTGATGCAATAAATTTACTTCTTAGTCAGTGAGAATATTAAAACTATTTAGTGAGAAAAAATGTATTCCAAAAAAGCAATCAGCAAAACCTGTTTAAAATAATGATGCAGTCTTCCTTTCCTCTTGCTACAGTGCCTTAACTGTCGTTTCTTCTCCAGTAAATGCAGGCACCAGATGTATGCACTAGATGCTATTCATCTTGTTTACTGTAGAATTTTGTTCCTACAGTTATCTGCTTCTTCTCATATACCATTCATTTTGTTTTTCCCTCTGTTGGATCCTTCCCATCAACATACACGTAGATTGAATTCAATTTCTTCTTTACTACACACAGAAACCAAATAAACAACAAACAAATGTTGACTACATCTTCATTCAGATTTTTATTTTTGTTTTTTGCTCCTGATAGTGGAAATCCACCCATGAACAAAATAGAAAAACTTATTCTCAGATAGTTTACATTCTACTAAAATAATAGGATATTAAATAACTTCTTTAGTTTAGAAAATAAACAGCATTTATAATTATAGACTGTAAGTAGACACTTCAAACAAAATGATTATAATTAACAGCTAATTGGATGCCAAGCACTATGGTAAAAATTTGAATGTTTGTTAATTTATGAAGTCTTACATTTTGAATATCTTAAATGTCAGTACCAATCATTATTGTTAAGTTTATCCTGGACTATTCTGCATTGATAATTAAGAAGGCTGAAGTGAGATGTCCATGAAGGTGCTTTTTCAAATGAAAAAAAAATAAATAAATAAATAAATTCTGTAGTTACTTTGGTTTTAAAGGTAAAGATTCAATTTGTTATATTTACAAAAGCAAAATGGTTCTGTTTTATCTTTCAAGTTATACTTACAGCTTTAAAAATTTTATTTATAAACAGAAAAATCTAATAATGACTTGTAATGTAGCTTCTAAAGATTAATTAATTACCTTATCCAAAAGTTTAATACCCAACAAATTTTAATATTTGCCTTTTTGCCATATTTTTATATTCTACCAAAAATAATTGAATGCCTTAATATAATAACTTGGAAAAATCAATTAACTTTATTAATATAGTAAATATATAATTGAATTAAATGTTTAAGTATTATTAATTTAGTAAGATTGTGTTTTAAAATCACATATAAAATTAATTACATAATTATATATTTTCAATTAAAATCTAATATTTTTTCTGATAGGGTAAACATTAAATAATAAGTTATTTACATATCAAGTATATGAGTTAATTATTATGATATCAAAATATTCACTTTTTGTGTTTATTTATCTTAAAAGCCCTTTATGAACTTTTAAATCTTTCTTAATTTAAAGGTTAATAATCATTATTTACTTATATTACTGATAGGCAATGTTAATCAAATAAGTTATATAAGTATACCTAGAACAACTGAAAAAGTGGCACCTAATATAAAAATCTGCTTTAATGCATCAGAGAACCAGCAAAATGGGAGAGAGAAATAATCAAGCCATGATCCATAAGAAACAGAATTCAGAGAGCTGAGCCTGTTCTTTGGAGACATTTGCTGTCTGTAAGTATCTGCTGATTGCAGGTTATGGAGCTGACAGAAAAGTAGCATTTCTGAGATCAAAGTGAAAGTCTAGGGCCTACTTGGACATTTTCAGGACACAAAAACAATTTACAAAGTCTGATCATATACTCAAGCATAAAGCAGATTTCAACTTAAGAAGATTAATAGCAGAATGCATTCTCTGAACATACACAATAAAGGTAGAAATCAATAACAAAAGCACACAGTCAATTCTTGTTATGCATGGTAGTTATGTTCTGTAAAGTTGCAGCGAACACTTAATTAGTGAATACTGAACCATTGCTCCTAGGGGAACTATTATACAAGATTAGCTTCCCGTAGCCTCTGCTTATAACATTTTATTAATCAATCAATATATAACCTTATTTTATGTGCATTTCTGTTGAAAGGTACTTTATTAAATATATATTGTTGATTCATTAACATTGAACTCGTGGCCAAAAGTACTATAATTTATGCCTGAATGAAGAGTATCTAACAAGTATATTTTCTCAGTAAGGCACATGATGTCTTCTTGTACTTAGAAATACTAGACAATATGTCAGCATTATGCTTGGTGTTCATCTTAAGTAGTGAAATCACCAACAAAACCAACAATAATGTACAAAGCATTTCACTACAAAAGTTGCAGTAGGACACTTGTTTATAGTGTGAGAGCTGAAACAAGAAGGCGGATATCCCCGTGTTTAACCTCGGTTGAGAATAGGTATGATTCAAAAGTTTTTTATTCTCTGTGTGTTCACAAATGACAGCAAAAGCACCCCAAGTGTTGCTTTGGGGGTTCCAAATATAGTGAATAGGTGAATTTGAAAAGATGGAATCCATGAATAGTGAGAATCAACTATAATTTAAGCATTCAACATATTGGGAAATTAAAAACATACTCCAAATTTATGAGTCATAGAATATTTCAAAATGGAAAATAAAATATATTTTGAACTGAAATAAAATAATATTGATATGTCAACATGTGGAAATGCAGGAAACTAAAGCAAGCTTAAGAAGAAATGTATTTGCTTATATTCACATATTAGAAGAAATAATAATAAGCTAAGTAGTAATCTCAATACATTTTTTAAAAACCCATAATAATCCCAAATAAATTAGAAAGATAAAATAACATGTGTAAGAATAAGTGAACAGAAAACTAATATAAAATAGAAAAGGTTAATAAAGTTAACATTTTGTTCTTTGAAAAAGATTAAGAATAAATATTTGCTAGTACTGATCAAGATAAAAAATAAGAAGATACAGAATAATGTTTATTTATTTTAAAAGTAAAATAGATTTTTTAGTAATCCATGTCACAAATAAAAATAGAGTATTACTATAGATCCTGGGAATATTACATAGATATGAGAATCTTATAAATGTTTTTGCTATTAAGATAAAACAGACAAATTCCCAGGAAAATACCACTTACCCAAAGTGATCTAAAATAAAATAAAAATTCTAGATAATCCTATAACCACTAAAATAATTAAACTGATCGTTAAAAATCTACAAGCCCAGATGGCTTCACAAGACAATTTTGCCCAACTTATAAAGAGGAAATAATACTAAACACAAACAAATTATTCCAAAGATTGGTCATTGAAGCATTTAACTTATCTATGAGACCAGTATATCAAAATTAATAAATGACACTACCTTAAAAAATTGCAGTTTAATCTCATTTATGAGCACAAGTACTAAATGCTAAACATAATACTTGTTTATAATTATTTATTAAACTCTAAATTTGTGTTTAATGCACTTTTATCTATGGGTGTTACATTTCACTATAAAAAAGTAGCTTTTGTTTAATTGTTTAGCTATAAATAGCTTGTTGTGAAGCTATTTTTGTTTAATTGTTTACCTATAAAGGACAAAAAATGTTCCTCCAATAAGAGCTTTTCATCCCAGTGTACTGAAAGATTTTGTACATTGAGGACCTCTGCAGGGAACATAAGAAACAGTTATTTCTGGAAAAACAGATTTCTACTACGGGAGCAGGGATTCTTCAATTAAAATGTTAATTATCCACATAAACCATATCATTATCTTATTATCTTCTGTTAATTTTAAAAAAGCCTGTAATGTTACCCCACTAAGATGAGATGATTTCTTCCTTGCTACAGTTTTCATTTTACTCTCTCAATATTTATATGTTGGACAACATATAAATGGTACACACCTTTGGTTTTTACAAAATTTCACATGCATTAAGCTCTTCTCTGTGAATAGAATGATCTTAGGAAAGATAATTCCAAAAACATGAGTCACCAGGATGAAGCATCAACTAGTGTGAGTATGTGGAGGCACATCGTTACATTCCACACTTTGATTCCAAGGAGGTATCACAAAGGGAATAGATGTCTGTAGTTCATTTCTGGTGAAGCAATCAAAGTCAAATAGAAGCAAAATGATTTAACACTAGCAACAAGTTAGCACAGATGGGCAAGTGGTTCCACCTCTTATTTTACTGTGGTATGAAGATGAGTCCGAAGAGTGTGCTCATAGTTAAATAAATTGCATAGCATTTCTGAACACTCCATTTGTTTTAGTGACAGACATCATGCTACCTATGGAAAGAGTCCATATCGTGTAAATTGTGTAGATTTTGAAGGCGACATACCCCTAATGAACCAGCAGAGTGGTGATTTAAAGGAGCTATAGATTTGAATGCATTGTTTTTCAGCTGTGTGACATTGGATAAGTTACTCTACCTAGCTGTTCCTGCATTTCTTCATCAATAAAATTGTTACTCTACCTAGCTGTTGGATAAGTTACTCTACCTAGCTGTTCCTGCATTTCTTCATCAATAAAATTGTAATAATAATAATATTGAAACCTATATCAAAGAATGTTTTAAGTATAAAATGAGTTCATATATGAAAGTAACTTTAAACAAAAGATGGCACACAGTTCAACTTCAATAAATCTTAGCTATTAGTTGACCTGAAAAGGTTTTCAATAATATTAGATTCCAAATATATAACCTTTAAAAAAGACTCTTGTAAATCCTTATTGTCTCATACACCACTAAAGTGACAGTAATAGAAAAAGGAGTACTGTACAAGAAGATAGATAAATGCTATGAGTAAGAAGGATAAACAAGAAAAGAAAACAAACACAAATAATGAAATGTGTAAACACGTTTCCCAAACATGAGTGGGGAGAAGTTATCTAGAGATTTGTAAAGTAGCCAGATCCCTTGGTCCCACTTGGAGAACTCCATGTTGTCCTTCACGTGATTCCAATGTCGATACTCCCTAGAATAATCTTAGAGAAATACTACAGTGTTTCTTATACCAGTCCCCTAACTTGACAGGGATAAAAATGAGAGTTGGAAAAATCATGCTACTCTAATGTTTCTTCTTAAAAGAAAAAGGTAGAATCAATAGTGATGTAGAGTTCTACTTAGCTTCTAGGGAACCTCTCCATTCAAACCTTTTTGTTTATGGAATTTCAATTATATTGAAAATAGAAGACTTAAATGGAGACTAATTATTCACCTTTTTACTAATAAAACAGGATTAAAGAATGCTTGTGTTTCAGAAGAAAAAACAGATTTCAGAATGTTGTCTGAAATCTACAAGCTAGTAAATCTCTTTTCATCAAGCTGACCTATCTCCTTAGTCACAGAGGAAATGCTGTTACAGGAAGACTTGCTCTCCTGAGATTCGTACCATGAACTATATACATATAGTACTATGAAGCATAGAGAAGAGAAAAAGCACCTATTTACTGGCCCATAGAACCCTTGTGTACACGTATAGTTTGAATTTCTGTTGTTCAGTTACAACCCTGTACTCATTGTTGAGGTTATCTGGAGACATGATGCTGACTGTTGGCAAGCCAAACTAAAATGTCATAATTGTTGATCAACACAGTTCCGTGCAAAGGTGCGACGTGTGGGGGATAGTCTATATTATCTTGTCAACATTGTCTATAAAAAAATGTTCAGACTGATGTTTTGCACCTGGTTTCTCTTATACTATTTTGGTTTCCTTTCCAGCCTGCTTTGATTAGATAACCAGGAATAATACAAAATATCCCCCTTTGAATAAGAATATGGCTTTCCAGAGACCAAGGTATATCACACATATTTTGGTGGTTTGTGACCCAGCAATGAAGCATGCTTTGTGTAACACAAAATAGATGTTGGAAGCTGAGCCTGGATGTCTCAGACTTTCTTGATGCTTACCTATACTGTTTCCTCCTCCTACACTGTATTTCTTACTTTTATCAGAATCTTGTCAGTCCTTTCATTAATTAAAACAGGCACCATTAATGCACCTTCTCACCACCGAGATAAATCACAGCTGCATCAAAGAAGTAGGGTAAACCAGGGCTAAAGAGAAAGTAAGAAGCTTTCTCCGCAACCTGTCCTAAAGTTAGAGTTTCTATTTTATGAACCATGTTTGAAGAATATAGAGAGAAGAATATAGAGAAAAGAAGTGAACAGGCAGCTGGCATTTAGTTCTCTTACCTTGAGGCCACCCAGGAATGCAGCTGTTTTGTCAGGCAAGGGAATAAAGAGATTAGCAGATAAATACTCTTCCCACCTTTGTGGGTTAATTTCTGGATAGTAACTTTCCTGTTAAACAGTAGTGCTTTTGTATTTTCCTGGGACCCATGTGAGCAGTTAGTTAATCTTTTGCTTTTGCTCTCCAAAGCCCTTAGGCTAGAAGAGAGTCTAATTATACTAAATCCAATCATACAGTGCACTCCTGGCTAATAATTCTGTATTTCCCGGTTTAAACTATACTCAGCAATGTCCAAAGGTTTTTTTTTTAATTTCACAAAAGATTATGCAACAAACTCTCAGATGTAAAAATAGCTAAATAATACAACCTTGCAAGTTTAAAATGCCCTAAAGGTGTGCCACACACTCTTTGTTTTTAAGGAAAAGATTAAATTAACTTTGCATGTTTTCTTTCATTTGGAAAACACCTTCAACAAACAACCATGTATTCACTACCACAAATGAAAAGATATTAACATTTTGCCACATTTTATTCTAATCTCTTATATGAAATAATATTTTACTGATAAAGTTGGAAGATACTCCTACACTTCTTTACTTTTACTTCTATTCACAGAGAAAATTATTAGCAAAAATTTAGAATTTAGTATACATTTTTCCACTCCATATTAGAATATATTTTCTACATATGTATTCATCCATAAACATGATGGACATTTTGTGCTTTATTTTATGTAATTGGTATACTATTGTGGACATCTTGCATATACTTTTGCATTTATTCCATATCACTGTAAGTTTTTGAGATCTAGGTATGTTGAAATACATAGATGTATTTTGTTTTTATTATTGATCCATTTTCAAGGGAAATCAGGGTCTAAAATAAATCCTTTTGAAAATACAAAGGAATGTGAGTCTCAAATTCTTCCCCACTCTGTTATTCTTAGTTTGCAAAAATGTCAACTGCTTTCGTTTATGTCATTGGTGGTATCATCATATTTTGCTACAATTTCCATGTCAACTTTTCATCTCTTTCTCTCTCATTTATCTTTTCATTTTTGCCTCTGAGCAGGACAGCTAGCTGTAATTTATTTCACATAGAATAGAGCTGTTGTTACTGGGAAAAGTGGCATGTGGGGCCATATGACCATTTCTTACCAGCAGAAAGTAAGTAGAACTCATAGATGTCATTTCCAGGGCAGTTTAGTAGAGAAGTGTTTTGTTGTTGTTGTGCTATTAGAATGCAGGAGTTCCTAGGGGATAGAAGGATCCTCTGTCCCTGAATTACAATATGTGGAAAAATTGTGTACTGATGTGAAGCACCCACATTCACCTGTTATTTGAGCGAGAAATAAACTTGTATTAAAGAACCGAGTTTTGTTTGCTGCAATAGCTAGCATTACTTTAACTACTGTTGTTGTCTATATAAAATACCCATAGGGAATAAACACTTCACTTTACCATGCTAAATATTTCAACCGTCTTAACGTACCCCATATTTTCCCACAATATCTTCTATTTGAAACTGTATAGTACTACAGCTGACCTTATTTGACAACCATTACCAGGGTCCCTTAGGCAAATTAAGTATTTCTTCCATATACTTAAAGCATTATTTTGTTGAAATGCCCGTATTTCCTCAAATACTAGGCTGGGAGCTTCTTAAGTGCTAGCAAGTGCTGAGCTGCTTGATAAATATTTAGATAAAAATGAATACACATGTAGCCTTGAAGATGGATAGTTGATTTATAACTCTGTTTTATAACATATGGAGAGACATTTTTTAACAGACTTTATTAAAATCAGGACAGCATTACTAAAAAATAAGTGCACTGAACATTTTGATAGACACTAATTAGGATTAAAAGGGCAGATTTAGCCTAATTAGAATGAATATTTCTTCATTATTTTAAGGATAAAACCAAGTATACAAGTATATGAGCCTTTTAAGAGCCAGACACCCTTTCAAAGACAAGGAGGGAAATGCTATTTGACTGAAAAGTATCAGAATTTAGCGCAATTCTAAAGAACATACAGCTGAAAAGAAGAAAAAAAGGGTCAGTTAATGTTTTATATATAAAACATTATATATATAGTTTTATTTATATTTATAGTTTAGAAATATATCTAAATATTAGAGTTTTCTATAAATTATTAGAAAATAAACCATTCATTTAAAATCTACTGAAAAATCCTCCAGTATTTGGAAATTTTTCATGGAATTTAACTTATTCAGATATATTCTGCAACAAGCCCTAAGACACAATTATGTAACTGACATTTGTTGCCTTAATTATTTTAAATATTTAGCATCTACTCTCACTTATTCTAGTAGCAAATAACAATTTCTTTTTCCTTCTTGTATGCATCCTTCGAAAGAGTATCATTCACATTTATTGTCTGTCCCTAGACAAGATGTGGGCATATAACCACAGCTAGGCCAGTTAGATACTCTCAGAGCTTTATACTGTAAACTGGGTGACACAGTTATGGGGGAGAGGGTTGGAGCTGATTGATCAAAGCATTAGCAGGAGACCATCAATTTGTTCCTGCTCCCTCAACTTCTAGAACTTTATTAGTTCTTGCCTTCTCTCACTTAAGGTGTACAGTTCTTCCTTCAGTCAATTCTCCTTTCTCTCATGTGAGCCAGGGCAGGGCTCTGTAAATTGCAACTAAAACACCATGAAAATGCTTGTTACAATGTTTAGGTTTTGGCATTACTCAAACACCTTCTGATGACTTTCTTAGTCCAATGCGAATAACTTGACAAACATTTGTCCAAGTCTTTAAAATAAAATAAAATAAAAAAACAAGCATGGCAACTGATCTCGGATCTCTAGTGCCTGGATTGCAAAAGTGATTTATGATATGTAACAACTAAAATCATAAAAATGCTCAGTGCTTCTAGAGCTTTTTACTTTTTAAAGATGTTTCTTTAAAAATCACTTTGATTTTATTTAATCCTCACAAGAACTCTGGGAAGTAAATAGAAAATGAATTATTACTCTCATTTTTTAAGGGAGAAAAATTGATATATAAAACAAAAACAGATACCAGAGGGTCACTGGAATTGAAAAAAAATCATTTAAATAAAATAATTTTTATACTAAGTCTAAAATTATAAAACCACATTTGGGGAAGTCCTTTATTTTAATACAATATTTTGTATGAGAAGTCATATGGTTAAAACTAAAATAAGGCTGGTCTTTGTCTTTCAATTCAATGTTTGACCTCTCAATCCTCCATCTCTTCAGTAAGTGCTATCCCCACTTTTCTAGCTAACACCTTTAATTGTATAAGACCTGAAGTCACTTTTCACTCAAGTGATGTATAGGAACATGTGATATTATTCTGACACAAGAATGAGGTTGATGATAGTATTTTCACCCTCAATTGGGTGATGAATTTCTGCACTGAGGAGATTGCATATAGAGAGGAACCTTTATTTTCTGGAGTCTACGATACCTATTCAACCATTTAAATGTTCAAGAATACAAGCTAGAGGTTGGTAAGTAATAGTTCAATATCTACCCATCTTTTAAATCATAATACAGTATTACTATGTATGCATACACACATGTGTAAATATATATGTACATGTATATATGTATGCATACATACTTATATCTTAAAAATGTATTTATTCTTATTTAAAAGTGTGAAAAATATTTCAGACCCTAACAGGTTAATATATTCCTTTTTTATGACTTACAAATTGGCTTCATTTCTTTCTGCTCTTTTTTGTTGGAAAAAAGAAACAACTATCACCGTTTCTAAAATAGACTTCATATCTCTGAAGAGCATTCTTAAATTATTCCTCAATTTTCTTTTTCTCATACTAAATTAAGCTTTTTATTTTTACTGTTTTTCTCATAGGCCTTGATTTTCAACCTTTAATCATCTCCTTTGCTCAACCTCTGCCAAACTCACTATACATATTAAATTGATACCAGTTTATTAATTTGGTGCCCAGTGGGTACCCAGAAATCTGCAAAGTGTCTTTCATCCATATTCTTGTGATCTCAGCCAAGTACAGAAACTCCAAGATAAATTTAAATAGCATTCCATATGCTGTGTTAGAGGCTAACAGATGAAGCCTGAACAGCGTCGACTTCGTCAGGTAATACCTGCCTCTACTTTGATTTTTAGGTTAATGAAGGACTGGAAATTTATAGTTTCATTGTTCATTCAGAAAATTATTTTCTTGTCAGATTGTCCATGCTCATTGCATCTATGACTTGTAAATTTACATTACAATATTTTTACATATGTAAAAATTTACAACAATTATATTTTAGGCATCTCCCTTTTCACAAGCATATGAATAATAGAAATCAGTTCAACAATTCAGATTGTATCTACACTTACAAATTTTTTATTTTCACTGATAATCTAAAAAGAAAAATTAAAGAACCAGCCTGTTGTTTTGTTTTGATTGACAACTATGGTGTTTACTTATTTATTTTTTAAAGATTCAAGCATTTTGACTTAAGCATAAGTCGAAGAAGCAGAATTTGTATTAATATAACTAGACTTTCACTTTTCTTTATTTGTTTGAAGTGTGAAATTCAAGGGGCCGCATTTCAGATTCCAAAATAGTGTTCTCTTTCACTAAACTGTTTTTCGTTTCCATTCTCAATCTAAGATTTTGGACTAATGCTAATAGGCAACTAGCTCCTATTAAAAGCACTTTCCATAGATTGCATAGGAATTACTATTCAACATTTTGTTCACTGCAACTCCTTTTGTGGTATCTGTTATAAAACTGTCATTACTCACCCTCTGGCTCCTGGTATAATAAATCTGATTTATTTTGCAAGTCACTTAGCCACTTTGAGCATCAGTGTTCCCGTCATATATATTTAGCATTCAGATTGGGCTATTGTGCAGATTAAAGACAAAATACTGTATGTAAGATTCCTTGCACATTACGTGGCATACAGCAAGTCCTGAGAATAAATTATATTATTAAATACACAATATTTATTAAATGCTATTTATAAAATAGAAGGAAACAGTATATTTAAGCAAAGCTAATTACCATAAATGATACATCTCAATAACTCAGTGGCTTAAAAAGACAAACGTTTCCTTATTTTTTTTTTTTTACTCTGTGACATTTATTTATTAATTTATAGGTTTGGGGGTACAAGTGCAATTTTCTTACGTGGAATATTGTAAAGTGGTAAAGCTTGGGTTTTTAATGTACCCATCACTCAAATAGTGACCACTGTACCCAATAGATCATTTTTCAACCCTCGCCGCCCACCCACCTTCCCACCTTTTACAGTCTCCAGTGTCTACTTTCCCATTCTGTATGTCTATGTATACTCACTGTTCAGCTTCCACGTATAAGTAAGAACACATAGTATTTGAGTTTCTGTTTCTGGGTTATTTCATAATGTATCCTATTTAAAATTTGTTAAGACTTATCTGAATGTTAAACCAAACGAACCTTTTTTTTAAAAAAAGTAAAAGTGGAAAACATAGAAACAAGAAAGAGCAACTAGATCCCTTCTAATGAAACTTAACAAATTCTTATTTGACTATTAGATGTGAAATGTACTGATATAAAATGCACATTTACACAGAATGACTTCAGGGAAAGGAGCATAAAAATAAAACAAAATGTTTAAAAAGTCAAAATCTGAAATCCAATAAGTCCTGCAGCTAACCTAACACTGCTATGCTTAATTTGGTTCCTAGTATGTTAAAATACTGTTATATTTTCCAAGTTTAGGGAAACATATGGAGAAATAGTGGAAATCATACCAAAATTTGCCTCATATGTTTGAAAAGTACTGCATATTTTCTCTAATTGTGATCCCCCTCATATCAACATTAACTTACAAATCTTTCTATATTGTTTTTATTCTACAAAAATGCCAAAACAAAGGATGAAGATAATTAAATCCCGAAATATCTTTCTCCCTCTAAGGTAATTTCCTTTAAGAGAGTTAATTATAGACACATTTTTTAGCTGTAAACTAAGAACTTGGGCAATTGATTTTGCCCAGATCTTTCAAAAGACAGCTTTAAAAAATGTAACCATAAAGTTTTATTTTAAAAAATTTATGGCATGTGAAATATACAAAAAATAAGTATATGTTTATAATTTAAAAATCAATTGAAGTGCTTAGAAAATAATATATGATGTTTGGTGAATGTTAAATTATATATATATATATGTGTGTATATATATAATTTATATATATGTATATATGAAATGCCAAATACATTAGGCCCATGGTAGACTGTCAACAAGTATGAATTTCCAATTTTCTGTTTTAATTTCCTTCCTTCTCTCTCTTTCTTTCCCTACTCCATTCCCTTTTCTAAACTTCAGCAACTCACAGCAATCAATATATAGACATCAAGAGACCTTACCTTAAATATTGAGAGTTAAAAAAAAAAAAAAAAAAGCCTACAGAAGGCCAGTACATGGAGCTACTTCCTAAAATTTTTGTACATTGTCTTGTTTGGGCCTGTATAATTTAAAAAACTTACTTCAGTAGGAACAAATAGATGTATAAATCATGCAGGGAGAAAAATAAGTTTTGTTACAAAAATAGGTGCTAATGGGTCACTGGAACCTTGATACAGACAGAAGTAAGTCCAGATAAGGAGTACTTTGAGGAATTCTTACAAATTTTAGAAACATAAATATTATTTTCTAAAGAAGAATAATCACAATTTTATTGACTTTTCAAATGATTAAAAAGTAGTTAAAATGAAATTCACTTCAAACATTACTAGTTCCTATAAAATAGAGATATTTACAATATCATAAAGAGTTAACAATTTTATGAAATGTTTTTATATTTTGCACCTGTAAGCAATGTCTAATTAGCAATTAGTGTTGGCTTACCATGAAAATTGTATTAGTGTAATAAAACTTTAAATTCCAAATTGAAAGCAGGTTTTAAAAAATAATCTTTAGTATTTATTTTCAAACTCAAATCAACAATGCCCTAGTTGTAATAAAACATAAAATTAATGACATAATGTTCTAATACAAGCTTGTACCAGTTTCAATATTAAAAACATTATGTTTAAATTTTGATTTATAATATCAAATGGTAATGGTTTATCCTTCCTTCCTTTTAGAAGGGAGATTAAGTCTATGTACAATCCCTCCTCTTTACATGGCATGCTCTGTTCTCATGGCCATTTAGTTTCTTTTTATTTTATATGCTTCTTACAAAATGCATTCATTTGCTGCCATTTTACAAGACCACATCAATAATTCATTGTATCTTACTGAGCATTTGGCACATAATTTCTACATGATAGTTATTTCATTCATTAATTCTTCTTTTATTCATGTTTATTAATTCATATTCAAGTTCTTTTATTAATAGTTATTGTTATTCATTTGTTCTTTGTTTATTCATATATATGGATTACATATTTATGTGTTTGACCATGGACTGATTGCCAGAGTCCATAATTTCAAACCTTTGGAACTCTTATTTCTACTCAATACAATATTCTACTCAAGTACATAACACAATATACTCTATTCTACGTGAGAAATGATGAAGAAAAATGTGAAATAATAATAATAAAAGCAATGTGGTGATGGCCTAAGACTGGAACAACTGAAAATAAAAGGGAGTTAAGACATTCACCCATGTGTATGTCAGCACTTAAAAGGGATTACAGCACGCATTATTTAGTAGGTGGTGTTACAAAAACTATATCATTATGGAGATAAATAAAATTAAATATCTACCTAATTACACATAATGACTTGAATTTCAGATGAATTAAAAACATAAATATGAAAGGGAAAAACTGTAAGGTGATTATATCACTAAATGAGAGACTTTGTACTCATGTAGGAGGAAAAGGACTTAAAAATTTTAAAAACATAAATCATAAAATATATAGAAAAATAAAGGAATTCTTTTTGACAAATCTCACCACTATTAAAATTAGTAGAAATAAATTATGAGAATTTTCCATAGATAGATTTTATATATTTATGAATCTCAATGTATATAGATGCTTCATCAATTCTTTAATATCAACAGCAGAAAGAGAGAAACTGTGTCGCCACATATTCTAGATGTATAAAATAACTCTATGCACAAATAACAACCTAATGCACAAATCTAGGTACATAATTTATCATATTTTAACAACTTTTATTGAGACATAATTTACATACAATAAATTCATCTATGTAAAGTGTACAGTTCAATAGTTTTTCATAAATTTACAGAGTTGTGCAAAAATCAGCAGAATCTAATTTTAGAACACTTTTCTCACTATAATAAGAAGCACAAAAACATCAACAGTCACTCCTCATGTTTTCTGCCAGCCCTAGGCAACCCCTAACCTATTTTTACCTATATAGATTTGTCAATCCCAGTCATTTCATAAAAATTGAATTATACAATATGTGGTATTTTGTGCCTAGCTTTTTCAATTAGTATAACATTTTAAACATTTGTCCACATTGCGGTATGCATCACTTACTGCTTCATTCCGTTTTATTACCAAATAATCATCTATCGTACGGCTATATCAGATTTTATCTACTCATCAGTTGAGGGGAATTTAGGTTGTGTAGTGAGTTGAATAATGTCCCCCCAGAATTCACATACATCCAGAAAGAGAATTTGACCCTATTTGGAAATAAGAGTATTTTCAGATATAATTAGTTAAGTTCAGGTCATGCCAGAGTAGAGTGTCTTAAATCTAATGACTAGTGTTCATATGAGAAGAGGAAAGCACACACAAACATACACAAAGAGAAGGCCATGTGAAGATGATGTAGAGATTGGAGTGATGAAGTCTTAAGCCAATAAATGCCAAGAATTGCTGATAAATTCCAGATACTAGAAAAAGCAAAGAAGGCTTCTTTTCCAGGGCCTTCAGAGAAAGCATGGTATATTGGTTTGTTTTCATGCTGCTGATAAGGACATACCCAAGACTGGGCAATTTATAAAAGAAAGAAGTTTATTGGACTCACAGTTCCACGTGGCTGAGGAGGCCTCACAATCATGGCAGAAGGTAAAAAGCACTTCTTGCATGGTGGCCACAAAAGAGAGATAAGCTTGTGCAGAGAAACCCTTGTTTTTAAAACCATCAGATCTCATGAGACTCATTCACTATCACAAGAACAGCATGGAAAAGACGTGCCCATAAAATTCAATCATCTCCTACCAGGCCCCTCCCACAACATGTGGGAATTATGGGAGCTACAAGATGAGATTTAGATGGGGACAAAGAGCCAAACACATCATTCTTCCCCTTGCCTCTCCCAAATCTCATATCTTCATATTTCAAAACCAGTCACGCCTTCCCAACAGTCCCCCAAAGTCATAGCTCCTTTCAGCATTAACTCAAAAGTCCACAGTCCAAAGTCTCATCTGGGACAAGGCAAGTCCCTTCTGCCTATGAGACTGTAAAATCAAAAGCATGTTAGTTACTTTCTAGATACAATGGGGGTACAGGCTTTGGGTAGATACAGACATTCCAAGTGGGAGAAATTAGCCAAAACAAAGGGGCTACAGGTCCCAAACAAGTACAAAATCTGGCAGGGCAGTCAAATCTTAAAGTTCTGAAATGACCTTCTTTGACTCCATGTCTCATATTTGGGTCATGCTGATGGAAGAGGTGGGTTCCCATGGTCTTAGGATACTCCACCCCTGTGGCTTTGCAGGGTATAGCCTCCCTGCCAGCTGCTTTCACAAGCTCATGATGAGTGTTTGTGGCTTTTCTAGGCCCATGGTGCAAGTTGTTGGTAGATCTACCATTCTGGGGTCTGGAGGAGGTTGACCCTCTTCTCAAAGTTCCACTAGATGGTACCCCAGTAGGGACTCTGCGTGGGTGGTCCAACCCCACATTTCCCTTCTGTACTGCCCTAGCAGAGGTTCTTCATGAGAGCCCAACCCCTGCAGCAAACTTCTGCGTGGGCATCCAGGCATTTCCATACCGCATCTTCTGAAATCTAGGTGGAGTTTCCCAAACCTTAATTCTTGACCTCTGTACATTCCCAGACTCAACACCATGTGGAAGCTGCCAGGGCTTGGGGCTTGAACCCTCTGAAGCCATGGCCCCAACTCTATGTTTGCCTCTTTCAACCACTGCTGGAGTGGCTGGGATGCAGGGCACCAAGTCCCTAGGCTGCGCACAGCACAGGAATCCTGAGCCTGGCCCACAGAATCACTTTTTCCTCCTTAACCTCCGGCCCTGTGATGAGAGGGGCTTCTGCAAAGGTCTCTGACATTCCTTGGAGACATTTTCCCCATTGTCTTGGTGATTAACATTTGGCTCCTCATTATTTGCCCAAATTTCTGCAGCCAGCTTCAATTTCTCCTCAGAAAATGGGATTTTCTTTTCTATTGCATTGTCAGGCTGAAAATTTTCCAAACTTTTATGCTCTGTTTTCCTTTTAAAACTGAATGCTGGCTGGACATGGTGGCTCATGCCTGTAATCCCAGGACTTTGGGAGGCCGAGGTGGGTGGATCATTTGAGGTCAAGTATTCGAGACCAGCCTGGCCAACATGATGAAACACCGTCTCTATCTCTACTAAAAATACAAAAATTATCTGGGCGTGGTGGTGGGTGCCTGTAATCTTAGCTACTCAGGAGGCTGAGGCAGGAGAATCGCTTGAGCCTGGGAAGTAGAGGTTGTGGTGAGCTGAGATCCTGCCACTGCATTCCAGTCTGGGTGACCAAATGAGACCCTGTCTCAAAAACAAAACAAAACAAAACAAAACAAAAAACCCGAATACCTTTAACAGTACCCAAGTTACTACTTGAATGCTTTGCTGCTTGGAAATTTCCTCCACCAGATACCCTAAATCATTTATCTTAAGTTCAAAGTTCCATAAATCTCTAGGGCAGGGGCAAAATGCCACCAGTCTCTTTGCTAAAACATAACAAGAGTCATGTTTGCTCCAGTTCCCAACAAGTTCCTCATCTCCACCTGAGATCACCTCAGTCTGCATTTCATTGTCCATATCATTATCAGAATTTTGGTTAAAGCCATTCAACAAGTCTCTAGGAAGTTTCAAACTTTCCTATATATTTTTTTGTCTTCTTCTGAGTCCTCCAAACTGTTCCAACCTCTGTCTGTTATCCAGTTCCAAAGTTGCTTCCACATTTTCAGGTATCTTTTCAGTTGACTGGAAGTTGAAGAAGCTACAACTTCCAAATAATATTTGGTATTAGGACACAGATGATGGCAAATAGGGTAGATAATGGCTCATAAAGTATGATAGTCTGACAGCATAATAATTTTTATCATGGGATAGAAGCATATTTCATTGTGAAGGACTATCATCAACGTGATTAAATATTTCTGATAGACTAATCCATGCTTCCTTCTTCTGATTTCTCACCAGGTACAGAGTATATCTACAGTGCTCTGATAATTACTATCATGACTATTATGAGGCTTACAGACATATAGTGTTCCTGCTCATAAGGATATTATAGCCATAGTGTGACAAAATACATAACAATGTCTGATAAAAATATGTGATAGTGCATTGTAAGCACTTCACATTATTATTAACAAAATAATGGATTGATAAGAGGTACAATTAGCTGACAAAGTATTCCTGAAGAGTAATACTTGAAAGAAAGTATAGACTTTCGATTGCTAGAAAGTGGGAAAACATTCTAAGTGTAAGGAAACCCACATATTATGGAACAAGTAGTGTTAAGTAAACATCTACAGGGAGAAAATAAAAATAATGATGAATAATGAAGTAAAAATCCATGAATTAATGAAAGTGAGTGATCAGCTGTTTTAAATGGAGTCAGCAATGGAGCCTTCCCAAAACCACTGGTAAGGGGGAATTTATAAGGTTTCAGGATAATGAATATAAAAGTTTAGAAGACTAGTCTAATCTCTCAAGATTTGTTCCTGGGAGGAATGGACAGCGCTGGAGAATTTTGAAAGAGCTAGCGTGTCAGGAATAATGATAGGCACATTTCTGGTTTGGTGGAAGTGACATTTATTAAATACTCATATTTTTCAGACATTGTTCTAGTAGTTTACACGCATTAATCATGAAATCCCCATTAAGTAACCTAAGATATAGGTTACTATATCATTATTAGTCATGATGTAGGTTACTATATCAATATAGCATTATTATTCTCATAGTATGGATGAAAAAACTAAGGCACAAAGAATTTTAGAAAATTTTCCAAGGTCACTTGGTGAATACATATAAGACCCTAGTTTTGTCCTCAAGTATTCTAATTCTTAAAACCATGCTCTTAAGCATGATGTTAAATTGTGTCATCTGGTTGCTTAATCTCTGTGCATAACAGGAGGTTTGTTATTTTCACATTTCACATAAGCAATGGTTAAAAACTGTTAAACTGATCATTTCAAATGCTACTTCCCCTTAATTTCTGTGCTAAGAGTCTCTTCCCATGTTAAACAATTGTTTTCCTTCTTGCCGTCTGTGCTTTTCCTCCCTTTACACAGTTTTTCAGCAATTAGAATATTTCTGTTCAACAGAATGGAAGTTCGGTTTTGAGGATGTTTATTTGTAAAGGAAAATACAACAATTCTAATTCACCTTGGAAGATAATAATACATATTTACACTCTCTAAAAGAAAGACAGAAACAAAAAGGTAAGGAAGAAGGGAGGGGGGAAGGAGGAAGGCGGGAAGGAAGGAAGGAAGGAAGGAAGGAAGGAAGGAAGGAAGGAAGGAAGGAAGGGGAGAGGGAGAGAGAGACAGAGAGAGAGAAAAGAAAGAAAGAGAAAGAAAGAGGAAGGAAAGGAAGGAAGGAAGGAAGGAAGGAAGGAAGGGGAGGGAGGCAGGAAGATTACCTTTTTAAAAACTAAGTTTTCTTCGCAAAGAAAAGATTAATCAATTGGAAAATGTAAAATTACAAACTCTGTTCCTCAAACTCTTCCTAAAATTAAGACAGTATCCAGACTGGAAGGAGACATTTCCTATTTGGCAGTATTTCCTAAAAGTTGATGATATATTTACCCTTTTACCCAGAAATTTTATTGCTAGGTATATACCCAGCAGAATCAAATGTATATGCCCCAAATCATTTACAAGCACAATACATAATACTATTTTTCTATGTATATTGAGGTGATATATTTTATTTTTATTTTAACATTATAGATTATGTTAACTTATTTACTTATTTTATTTTTATTTTTCTGTTTTTTTAAACTTTTATTTCAGGTTTCGGGTACATAGGCAGGTTTGCTGTACATGTGCAGGTTTGCTGTAGAGGTAAACTCATGTCACAGGGGCTTCTTGTACAGATTATTTTTGTCACCCAGGTACTAAGCCTAATTATAAGCCAATAATTATTTTTTCTGCTCCTCTCCCTCCTCCCACCCCCCATCCTCAGGTAGACCCCAGTGTCTGTTGTTCTTCTCTTTGTGTACATGTGTTCTCATCATTTAGCTCCCACTTGTAAGTGAGAACATGCAGTATTTGCAGTATTTAGTTTTCTATTCCTGATTTAGTTTGCTTAGGATAATGGCCTCCAGTTCCATTCATGTCCCTGCAAATGACATGATCTTGTTTTTCTTTAAGGTTGCATAATATTCCATGGTGTATATGTACCACATTTTCTTTACCCAGTCTACCACTGATGGACTTTTAGTTTGATTTCATGTATTTGCTATTGTGAATAGTGCTGCAGTGAACATGCATGTGCATGCGCCTTTATGGTAGAATGATTTACATACCTTTGGGTATATGACTAGTAATGGGATGGCTGGGTCAAATGGTAGTTCTGTGTTTAGCTCTGTGAGGAATCTCTACACGGCTTTCCATAATAATTGAACTAATTTGCACTCCCACAAGCAGTATATAGTGTTCCCTTTTTTCTGCACCCTCACCAGTATCTGATATTTTTTTGAATTTTTAATAGCAACCATTCTGACTGGTGTGAAATGGTATCTCATTGTGGATTTTGATTCACATTTCCCTAATGATCAGTAATGTTGAACTTTTTCATGTGCTTGCTGACCACATGTATGTTTTCTTTTGAAAGTTGTTCATGTCCTTTGCCCACTTTTCAATGTGGTTAGTTTTTTTGCTTATAAACTTGCTTAACTTCCTTATAGATGCTGGATATTAGACCTTTGCATATGCATAGTTTGCAGATATTTTCTTCCAGTCTGTAGATTGTCTGTTTACTCATTTGATAGTTTCTTTTGCTGTGTAGAAGCTCTTTAATTAGATCCCATTTGTCAATTTTTGATTTTGCTGTGTTGCTTTTGGGATCTTTGCTGTGAAATCTTTTCCATTTGCTATGTCCAGAATGATATTGCCTAGTTTGTCTTTCAAGATTTTTATACTTTTAGTTTTACATTTAAGGCTTTATCCATCTTGAGTCAATTTTTGTGTATGCTGTAAGGAATGGGTTCAGTTTCAATCTTCTGCATATGGCTAGCCAGTTACTCTAGCTCCATTTATTGAATAGAGACTCCTTTCTCCATTGCTCGTTTCTGTCAGCTTCACCGAAAATCAGATGGTTGTAGGTGTGCAGCCTTATATCTGTGCTCTCTATTTTGTTCCATTGGTCTATGTGTCTGTTTTTGTACCAATACCATTCTGTTTTGGTTATTATAGAACTGTAGTATAGCTTGAAGTTGGGTAGTGTGATGCCTCCAGTTTTGTTCTTTTTGTTTAGGAATGCCTTGGCTATTCAGGATCTTCTTTGGTTCCATATGAATTTTAAAATGATTTTTTCTAGTTCTGTGAAAAACGTCATTGGTAGTTTGACAAAAACAGTTTTGAATCAGTAAATTGTTTTGGGCAGTATGGCCATTTTAGCAACATTGATTCTTCCTATCCATGACTATGGAATGTTTGTTCATTTGTGTCATCTCTGATTTTTTTTGAGAATGGTTTTATAATTCTTATTGTAGAGATATTTGACTCCCTGGTCAGATGTACTCTTAGGTATTTTATTCTTTTTGTGGCAACTGTAAATGGGATTGCACTCCTGATTTGGCTCTTGGTTTGGCTATTGCTGTTGTATGGGAATGCTAATGATTTTTGTACATTGATTTTGTATCCTGAAACTTTGCTGAAATTGTTGATCAATTTTAGGAACTTGTGGGCCCAGATTATGGTGTTTTCTAGATATAGAATCATGTCATCTGCAAACAGGGATAGTATGGCTTAAGTACACAGACCAGTGACACTAAAAAACAACCACACAAACAAGTCAGCATAATAAACATCCAACAACATGGTGACAGGTTCAAATTCACACATGTCAAAAGTAACCTTAAATGTATATGGGGTAAATGCCACAATTAAAAGGCACAGAGTGGTAAGGTGGATAATGGAGGAATGCCCAATGGTATACTGTGTTCAAGAGATCCATCTCTCATGAAATGGCACTCATAATTTCAAAATAAAGGGATGAAGAAACATCTACTAAGCAAATGGAAAACAGAAAAAAAATGGGCTACAGTCCTAATTTCAGACAAAACAGACTTCAAATCAACAAAGATCAAAAAAAGACAAGAAGGGCATTACATAATACTAAGGAGTTCAATTCAACAAGACTTAACTATCTTAAATGTATATGCAGTTAATGCAGGAGCACCTAGATTCATAAAGCAAGTTCCTGGAGACCTTCAAAGAAACTTAGGTTCCCACACAATAATAGTGGCAGACTTCAACATCCCACTGACAGTATTAGACAGATCATCAAGAGAGAAAATTAACAAAGATATTCAGGACCTGAACTCAAAACTAGACCAAATGTGCCTGATAGATATCAACAGAACTCTCCCCCACAAAACCAATGGAATATACATTCTTCTCATACCACATGGCACATACTGTGAAATCATCCACACAACCAGACATAAAACAATTGTTAGCTTATGCAAAAGAATCAAAATGACACCAACCACTCTCTCTGACCACAGCACAATTAAAATTAGATTCAAGACTCAGAAAATCACTCAAAACCACACAATTAAATGGAAATCAATCAACCTTCCCCTGAATGGCTTTTGGGTAAAGAAATCAAGTTCTTCGAAACTAATGAGAACAAAGGCACAACATACTAGAATCTTTGGGACACATCTAAAGCAGCATTAAGAGGGAAATTTATAGCACTAAACACTTACATCAAAAAGCTAGAAAGATCTCATTAACAATATAACATCACAACTAGAGAAACAAGGGAAAACCAACCCCAAGCAAGCAGAAGACAAGAAATAACCAAAATCAGATCTGAACTGAAAGAGATTGAGACATAAAAAAACTTTCAAAAGATTAATGAAACTAGGAGCCGACTCTTTGGGGGGGAAAAAAAGATAGGTAGACCACTAGCTAGACTAATAAAGAATAAAAGATAGAAGATTCAAATAAACACAACTAGAAATGACAAAGGGAATATTACCATTGACCCCATAGAAATGCAAATAGCCTTCAGAAACTACTATGAATACCTATACTCACAAAAACTAGAAAATCTAGAAGAAATGGATAAATTTCTGGACACATATACCCTTCCAAGACTGAACCAGGAAGGAATTGAATCCCTGAACAGACCAATATCGACCCCCAAATTGAATCAATAATAAATAGTCCATCAGTCAAAAAAGCCCAGAACCAGACAGATTCACAGCTGAATTCTTCCAAATATATGAAGAGTTGACACGATTCCTACTGAAGTTATTCCAAAAAAATGAAGAGGAGGCACTTTTCCCCAACTCATTTTATGAGCCAGCATCACCCTTATAACCAAAACCTGGCAGAAATACAACAAAAATGAAAACTTCAGGTCAATATCCTTGATGAACATTGATGCAAAAATAGTCAACAAAATACTAGCAAAGTCGGCCGGGCCTGGTAGCTCCCACCTGTAATCCCAGCACTTTGGGAGACCAAGACAGGTGGATCACCTGAGGTCAGTAGTTCAAGACCAGCCTGGACAACATAGTGAAATTCTATCTCTACTAAAAATAAAAAAAAAATTAGCTGGGTGTGGTGGCACATGCCTGTAATCCCAGCTACTCAGGAGGGAGAAGCATGAGAATTGCTTGAACCCAGTGGGGCAGTGGTTGCGGTGAGTCAAGATCACTCCATTGCACGCCAGCCTGGGCGACAGAGCAAAATTCCGTGTCAAGAAAAAACAGACAAACAATACTAGCAAAGTGAATTCAGCAGCACATCAAAAAGGTAATCTGTGACAATTAAGCAGGCTTTTTCTCTGAGATGCAAAGTTGATGCAACATATGCAAATTAATAAATGTGCATCATTATATATACAGAATAAAGAAAAAACTACATGATCATCTTAAAAGATGCAGAATAAGCTTTTGATAAAATCCAGCATCCATTCATGTTAAAACTCTCAACAAACTAGATATCAAAGGGACATACCTCAAAATAATAAGAGCCCTCTATGACAAACCCACAGCAAACATCATGCCAAATGGGCAAAAACTGGGAGCGTTTCCCTTGAAAACTGGCACAAGACAAGGATGTCTTTCAAAATAGTACTGGAAGTCCTAGTTAGAACAACCAGGCAAGAGAAAGAAATAAAGCCCGTCCAAATAGAAAGAGAGAAAGTCAGACTATCCCTGTTTGCAGTTCACTAATTTTAAATAAACTCATATCCCTAAAATATACCCATCTCTGTGGGTTATAATACCTTTTGAATTCATTGTAGAGTTTGATTTGGTAATATTTAGGCTTGAATTTTTGCATCTATGCCCACGGGTTAAATTTATATGTAAATTTATTTTCACATACTATCCCTATTTGGTTTTGATATCAAGGTTATGCAAATCTTAAAAATACAATCGGTGTGTATGTAACTTCTTTTTCTGTTTTCTAGAACCAATTGGTGTAAGACTGGAATAATAGGCTTCTTAGAAGTATAAAATCACTACTGGTGCCAGGTGAGATTAGAATTTTCTTCAAAGAAAATTTTTGACCATTGATTTAATTCAATTACAGAATTATTTGCAATCTATAGTTTTCCCTTTTCAGTATATAACCTGTGCTCTTCTAGTGACATCTATTTTATGTAAACTTTCAAAGTTATTACTATAAATTTGTTTAATATCACATATTAACTTACTAAATCTCACTTAAAGTTGTCAATCTCACTAAACGTTCTGCTCCCCATCCCCACCACGAAGGAACTGGACTTTGTTGATTCCATTTTATTTGTTTTATATTTCATTAATTTTACTTCTTATTTTTAATGTTTCAAGTCACCTACTCTCCTAGAATTTATTAGTTTTCCTTTTTGTAATGTTTTGGTTCCTTCATATTTAGCCTTTCTTCTTTTCATTTTCTACCTTAAGCAAACCCTGGACATTTTCTTGTAATCCCTCAACCAAATCCTAATTTTACCATGCTTGTTGACTGCTTTCAAGGCATATGAAATAGTGTTGTCTTAAATCTAGATTTGTATATTAGTTATATTTTGGCTGCATCATTTTTTAAGTATTTTCTCAGTTTTTCTATGCTAAGGAGGTTTTCATTATTGTTAATGCTCTGATGGTTTAACCTAGTGTACACTTGAAGGCAAAAAATTGTTTTCTTTTCTTTCTTATTCCCTTTTCTTTTTTCTTTTTCTTTTTTTCTTGTTTGTTTATTTATTTATTTATTGTTTATTTATTTATTTGAAAGGGTTTTCTTCTGTCACCCAGGCTGAACTGCAATAGTGGGATCACGGCTCACTGCAGCCTTGACCTCCTGAGCTGTCAAGTGATCCTTCCATCTCAGCCTCCTGAGCAGCTGGAAACACAGGCATGCACAACCTTGCCTGGCTTTTTATCTTTTGTAGAGATGGGGTATCCCTATATTGCCCAGGATTGTCCCAAACTACTGGGCTCAAGCTTTCCTCCCACCTCAGTTTACTGAAGTGTGGAAATACAGGTGTGAGCCACCGCACCAGCCTGTCTTCTCTTCATAGGTGGAATTATTCTATTCATTTGGACTTTCTCTTAAGACATGTGTTTTATTCACTTCTTTGGCTATGCTGCTCTTTCTTGTTCTTATTTTATTCTCAACATTGAAGCAAACACTAGGTTAAATATGCAATAGTTATTTAACTGATGTAAAACTTTAAAGCTCCTTCTTTTTGCATTTTCCCAGTGATTCATTATATTTTAAATTTGAACTTTTATCATCTGAAATAGTAGATCTCTTTTCATGGTATCAAAGCAACCCAGTGCTGAAACAGGCAACCTTAAAGTTGACGGAGATATTTCTCATTCAGGGGTCAGTCTAATTTAATGTTGGCAGCCAGATTCCAAGTGGTGATTCAGAAACCCCATGCTCCTTCCATGCTGTAGATTCTTAAGTTGTTCCACTGGTTTCTCTATGTTTGCCTATGAAATGAATGTGAATTACAGTATGTCACAGGATATTTGAGGTGGCAAGATACGGAAGTATATGACATTTCAGTCATCAATCCAATCATTGGCTATAGTTAGTCACATACACACCTATAGATGGAAGATGGCTGAGAAATGTAGAAGCATTCATTTTTTTTTTCTTCCATGGCCAGTTTAAATAGTTATCTACATGGTAGTAAGTCAATTGAAAATAACAGCAACAAACTGAAACTTGGAAAATTGCTTCAATCTGTGGCTAGGTCTCCTATTAACAAGATGAAATGATGCAGATCCAAATAATTCAGACACCAATTGGGCTACAAAATTGATTGTCATTTGCATGGTTCCATCTTCAAGTATATAGTCATGGCCTTGAATATTTCTAAATTTAATGTCTTTTTATAATTAATTTTGAAATATTATCAAAGAAAAAATGTTTTTTAAACCAAGTACTGGGGACACTGTCAAGATTTATCTTTTTATCTAGACTTTTTGAAATTGAAGCTATATATATAATCCAAAATTAACCTGATTTGTTTTTCTTTTAGTGATTCCAAAAGGATTAATTAATGTTTTGCTTCCTTTTTAACTAACTGACCATTAGCTTTTCATCTTTCTTCATATTTTGGAGATACGTTACATTATTGATAACAGTTATTCTGGTAATAAGTATTCCTCTCAGATTTCAAATTAGTAGAACCTGTTCTTCATTTATTATTTAGATGAATTTGTCTCTATATATTACAGATTCGTTGGTGATTTATACATTCAATAACGCTTTCATTATTGTATTCAATAGTAAGAATAAAAATTCATATCAAATAAATGCAATAATGAAAGGCAAAATTATCTAAAACATGGATGGTTATTTTTAAAAGAATAACTTAAAAATTAGACAAAATAGCCTGGCAATGTCTATTATCACATATTTTAGTTTGCATACTTCTTATTGTTTTATATATGAATGTATGTAAGTCATATAAGAAGTTTAAGTTATAATGAGAAGCAAAAAACCAAAAGTAATCTTAAGCATTAACTGATTCAGACAAATCTAGCATTTAAAAGCCATACTTCACTTTCTTTAAAAATATTTCCTCTAACAATATTTTTATGTAATCCCTATGAAAGAATGACATCAATTTACTAAGTACACATTTACTATGATTGTTTACCTAGATATAGCATTGCAATTTCTTCAACATGGGGTAGAGGAATGATGGTAGAATCCAGGTGACTCACTGAATTTCTTCAGTGAGATGGGAAGACAGATAGGAAGTCAGAGAAGCTGAGGCAGATACATTTCAAGGCTGATTATTTATGAAAAGAGATCCTTGCGGTTACATATTCTCAAATATCTGCATAGTGGTACCCTAGAGTCTTTGACTGAATATCAATCTGTATAGGTATAAAGTGAGACTACAAGGTTAGGCAAAGAAAAATTGCAGACAAAGTTTTAAGTTGAACAGTTCCAAGAGCTTAGCCATGTCTGAGAAATATTTGCATTTCACTAGACAGAGTGGAGATACCTTTTTGGATATCTGGCATTCAGTAGAAAGGACAGAAAGATAACACTTTATTAAAAGACATAAGCTAGCCTTAGAGTAAAAAATACACTACACTCCCACAATTAAGCTTAAAAATGCTATTGTTTGAATTTAAAGAATTCAACTGCATATCAAAAATTAACACTTTTTAAAAGAAGATAGCAAAGTCAAACATTCAAAAATGTAATACATAATGTTTAGAGCTTAATAAAAAATTACTACACATATGAAGAAGCACCAATATTTGACCTATAATTACGAGAAAACTCAGTAATTAGGACTAGCCTCAGAAACATCACAGGGATGTTATTAGCAAACAAGATCTTCAAAATAGGCAGGGTAATAAAAGAGGACAAAAAACCAAGCAGTATTTCAAAAATCTAATTTGATATTTTACATTTAGGAGAAAAATAATTATTGCATTACTAATGCAAAATCTTTTAAAAAGTAAAATTCAATAAAATCTTCTTGTACTGTGTTCAAGTGAGTTTCCAACTACACCAAGTCCACTACCTTGCCAGTACATGGTGACTCCTTAACCTTCCTCCTCTCCATTTTCCACAGTACTAACCATCAGCTCAGCCCTTATCAGTGAGCTAATCTGATACCTGGACTGTGGCCAGTTCAGATTTGTGAGGGTGGTGAAAAAAAAAATGCTTAAAGATAATTCCTAGAAGAACCAAACTTCCTGCTTCAGCCTCTTCCCTATTTTTGGGCTTCCTATCCACTGAAGGTTTATAAAGAGAGGTGCTATCTTCACCTTTTGTGATGAGGAAAGTCCAGGAAATAGAGAGAAAAGCCTCTTGCTAGGGGTTTCTGTTATTTGAGGCACCATTATCAATGACCAATGTCCATGAAAATTTTCTGTTTTTCAAAGGATTTAGTTGTGCCCAGGCCAGCCACTCTGTTTATATGTTGCTATGTGAGGCATACCTCTATGCTATTTGAAAAAAACACAACAAAACATTTATAAGGCAGGCAATTTCAAATGCTTGTTGGGTATTATTTTATCAAAATTATGAAAAAAAAAACCCTATTTTTAATGTATAGATAAGAAACCCAAAACACAGAGAAGTTAATCATCAGTCCAAAAACCACATAACCAATTGGTAAACAGGCAAGCCTGGTTTCAAACCAATTTACTTTCAGAGCCCACCCTCTTATCTACTTGGTGACATTATTTTCCTCCTTCGTCCTAATATATTGTGTAAATAACCAGTTTTGAAAAACAACATGGTGTTCATACTTTTATTTTAAAGAATGACAAAATGAAACTAAATGTCAACCTGAGACATCTCCTTTTTTCAGAACTCTATTTGAATGCAAAATTCTATATTATCCCCATTATCTCCCTGAGAATGCTGCCAACTTAGAGCGACAAATGAACACTTTTCTACTTTAGCTTGAGCAGTCTCCAGATCTTTTCCTCGCTCAGAGAATATCAGGAAGCTCCACTGGTGATAGGATCTAGGAAGCAATCCTCACAGTTCCAAACTTGATGCATCCATTCATATGCACAGAACTAGACTTTTGCTATCTATAGTGAAAGAAGGCAGAAAATGACCTTGGGGGAAAAAATGAAATGAAAAATATCTTCCAAATAGCTATTACTAAAAATACATGTAAGCATAAACATAATGTAAAGAAGTTGTATATAATTAAAAAAAAACAGGCCGGGCACAGTGGCTCACGCCTGTAATTCCAGCACTTTGGGAAGCCAAGGCGGGCAGATCACCAGGTCAGGAGATCGAGACCATCCTGGCTACACGGTGAAACCCCGACTCCACTAAAAATATAAAAAATTAGCCGGGCGTGGTGGCAGGCGCCTGTAGTCCCAGCTACTCGGTAAGCTGAAGCAGGAGAATGGCGTGAACTCGGGAGGTGGAGCTTGCCATGAGCCGAGACCGTGCCACTGCACTCCAGCCTGGGCAACAGAGCGACACTCAGACACACACAAAAAACAAAAAAAAACCCAAAAAACAAACAAACAAAAAAAGAACTTCTAGAAAAGAATATACAACATTTGAAAGATAATTTCACTTAGCGAACCCAGAATTACTGGTGGAAATGGAAAATGGAAAAACTACTTTGGAAATCAGGTCAAGAGTTTATTGCAAAATTTAATTGTCATTTCCTACAGACTATTGAAAAGAGGGAAATAGAATGTTCTTTGTTTGCTCAGGACATCATTATCTACATAGAAAATGCTAAAGAATCTAAAAAGTTAGCTACTAAAACTTAAGTACTTGGCAACATCACAACATAAAAAATTGATTTTTAGAAATAATCTGTATTTTTTAACACTTTTAAAGAACAATTAGAAATTAAAATTTTGGAAAGTACCACTTCTATTGGCAACAAATAATATGAAAATATCTAGATATATAGCTGAAAATATGTGTGAAACTTGTATTTTGTAGTTGATAACTACAAAATATTTATGATAAACAGTTTTTAAAAGTGTAAATAAGTAGAAAGACATATCGAGTTCATGAATTCGAAGACCTAATATTGTTGAGATGTCAATTTTCCCCAATTGATATGTAGATGTAATGCAATCCTATTCAAAATTATACAAAAATCCCCAAAGGCTTGTTTTTGTTTTTGCTTTTGTTTTTCCCCAGACATTCCTAAAAGTAATATGGGAATAAGTACTAAAAATATCCTTCCGCTTAAAAAAAAAATCAAAAACAAGAAACATACTTGAAGAACTTTATTGTAACATTACAATAATGAAGACAATGGAGGATTGCTGTAAATCTCGATAAGTAGATCAATGGAAACAGCAACAGATGCAGAAATAGACTCAATACGTACGGTCAAATGATTATGGAGTAATTTGTAAGACTGAAATGTGCAATTATTTGATTTCATCTGTGTGGCATTCTAGCAAAGATAAAACTAGGAATGTAAAACTGATTAGTGGTTGTCAGTTATTGGTAAGTAAAGGAAAAGCTTGACTTTGAAGAGTCAGACATAGACTTTTTGGTATGATGAAAATAGTCCATTTTTATAATTGTTTTATATCTTGATTGAATTTTGACAGATAAAATCCTGAAAACAATGATTGGATATTTGTTAATATTAATGAATGAATTACTTTCAATTTTGGGGTAAGAATGTGGTATAAAATTGTGGCTATGTTTATAGTTATGTGCATATCTTTTATTTAGATATGCTGAGATAATTACAGATGAAATGTTTTTGGGTTTTTTTCCTACATAATCTGTTGTAATTACCGGTGGGAGAAAGTGGGTGGGTTATAGAGAAACACATTGCTGAAACTAAGTGATGGAGACATGAGCGTTCATTGCACTATTATTATATTTTATTGAAAATTTCCTCACTCAAATCTACGGAATAGCTATATGTTGGAAACTATTGATCATTCTCTCTAAATTTGAAAAAAGAAGCTGTATTTGACTCTTATTTCCCAATAAAACTTAAAAAATGCTGCCTGAGAATTGTTTCGTGTGAAAAAAAGGAAACTACAAAGTCTTTTATTAGTACATTATTTTATTAAGACATTAAGAGGTTTCCGTTAGAAGAATTTGTATGATTCTTCACTGACAATACGTGACTTTTAATTACACTAAACTGTTATTTACCACCTGAATAAAAACAATAATGCAAGAAGACAAAATTAGATAACAGAGAACAAAGCAACAAATGAGTCATTTTGTCAGTGGAACAAATGGATACTATACACTAAGTGCCCTACAGGATGTGTTAAAGTTCCCCGCTGAGCTATATAACAGAAATACAGTGCACCCTACAGATGGTTCCAAGTCAAAGGCTATCATTAAACAGAAAAAAAAAGATATCCAAACTTTTTAAGAAAAAGAAATAGATAAAAGAGAAGGAAGAAATACATAAAAGAAAGGATGACTTTTCTGCAACATTCCACAATTATTTCTAGTTTATTATAAACAAATACATTAATGTGACAATCATATCAATGATGCCTTCAATTTTTATTATGCTGGTAACTCTTTAATTTATTGAATGCACTTGTGGTCTGCCAAAAAATTAAGAGCTGACAAAATTTACCATTAGTTTTGTAATTCAGAGCCTTACAAGCGTTATCTAATAATATATAAACAGCATAATCTATTAAAGTTGCTATCAATAAATGATATTAAATACATTATGTAACTAATAGGAAAACATTCTCTTGTTTTACAATTCATTATTTTAGATTATATTAGTTCAGATTTATCAACCAAAAGGGGGTACCATTTACATGTAATGATATAGTAGATTCATGTTCCCCCATATCTTAACAATCACTTAAAGTGTACCCTGAGGATATCTAAATCTCTAGGACATTAACAGTTATACTTTATTTCTTGCAAAAAATGTCTTGAAAAGTCAATTCAGTATTCACTCTTCATAAAAAGATGAATGTTTAAATGTTAGGGCTGTTATAGAAAAGTTTATTACTGTGGCTGTATGTGAAAGTCCTATTCATAAGTAGTATTTTGTGAGTGTGTTGTCTGGCAGTAGCTATTTAACCCTAACTTTTCCATATATCTAACTTTAAAATGTGTAAATAGCTAAATTAGACTGATGTGTATGATGTCTCAGGTCATTTGGGCTACTACAACAAAATATCATAGACTGGGTAACTTATAAGTAACAGAAATTGCTCACAGTTCTGAAGGCTGAGAAGTCCAAGATCAAGGCATCAGCACATTCAATATCTGATGAGAGTTTTCTGCTTTGTAAATGTTACTTTCTTGCGGTGTTGTCCTGTGGAAGAGGAAAAGGGTTTCCTAGAGCCTCTTTTATAAGGGCACTAATCCTGCTCATGAGGAGAGAGCTCTCAGGACCTCATTAATTACCTCTTAAAGGACTCCGTTATTAGTACTATTGCATTGGAGAATAAGATTAAGCATAGGAATTTTGGAGGGACAGGAACATTTAAGCCACAACATATGGATTTAACTACATGGCCCTTGTTTGCAAAAATATAATAATAATAATTAAACTTATTTGCTGGCTTCAGACTATATCCAGAAAAGAGGAAACCAACCAACAAGGAAAAGTAATCAACATTACAGCAGAGTAATAATGATAGTAGATAATACTTAATGAGTGCTTACAATATATCAGGCATAGTTCTAAGTATCTAATAAATATTAACTCAAATATCCTCACAACTCTCTTCTGAGGAGGGTGCTATTATTGTCTTTACTTCTCAGATGAGGAATGTAGACTTAGAGAGGTTAGGAAGAGTAGGCACTGAGAATTTAACTCAAGAAGTTTAGCTTTAGGGCCTGTACCTTTAGCTCATTAATTTTTAGCAGGATTCCTCAGGTAGTGAATGGAAAATATTATAATAGAACACTTGACATATAGTGATGATGCAAAATTTAACCAAAATAATACTCTTTAGAAAAAGAAATAAAGTTTTTGATATTCACTGCATTAAAGTGCAAATTTTAATAGTAGTGCAAAAGAGAGAGAGTTCAACCAGGCAAATAAGGACTTTATAACAACCTGTGCCCCACAACCCCTACCTCACACTGCAGAGGTCTGTCCCACAGACCCTGACCTAAGGATAGATGAATAACCTACACTGACACAAATATTTTGCCTGTCAGTCCAGCAGAGTCTGAGCCACTTACCTGCGCCAAGGAGGGTGCTGTAAAGAGTGTCAGCCAGGGCCCCGATCAGCCAGCAAAGCTCACATTTATTCAGTATAGATTAAATGACAAAGGTCTTGAGTAAACACCACTAGAGGGTAATTGACATTAAGACCTCCTGAGTAGAGAGCAATTATGCACTCGTAGTTGATCAAAGGCTGATCTTAGGACCACGTGAGTAAACAAGCTATTTAGATAAACTACTCTACATTCCTTTGTATTTGCACCCTAAGCTATTAACTCAAGGGTGAGGATTAGGCTGCCTTCAGCCTTATCTATTACTGGAGCTTATGCAAACCCCTCAGTCTTCCAAGAAGGTTCGCGTCTATTTCTTATAACTATCTTTAAAATTTTTTCCCACCGGCCTGACTGAACTCCCACACTGCACCACATTTGTGACTTCTGTTGCTGCTTCATAGAGAAGGTGAAAGTTGAGAGATGAAAACGAAGACACAAAGGCAAAGGTGATTGAGGCTACATGTTCTCAATAACTGAATAAACTTTAACACTCCCTCACTGGGTTTCAGTCCACTACTCTTGAGCCAGGAAGGCCAGATTCTTCCCTTAGTTACACACATTCAAAATTCTCAACCAGATGTTGGGTAAATAGATAGATAGATAGATACATACATACATACATAAGCTTTCCACCATAGGTAAACCAGAGTAGTCTCTCTGCCAATTCAAGTAAAGATTCTAAGTACCCTTGAGATAACAGTGATAAAAGGGTACAGATTTCTGTACATTTTAATGAAATAAATGGCTTCACCAAGGATAACTACTATCACTTCATCCTGTAATTTTATTGTTGTTTTTTTCCATCTGAACCTGAAGCCCACTTGCATAAGCACAAGTAGTAATACCACAATTCTGATCAGTAAAATACTTGCTCCTAATGGTTGCTACAATCTAGGAAGCATAAATAACATGAACTAAACACAGTTTCTTCAACCCATGGCCTGCGGGCCTTATGTGGACCAGGACAGCTTTGAATGCAGCCCAAAACAAATTCATAGATTTTCTTAAAACATTACGAGATTTTTTGCAACTTTTTTTTTAAGCTCATCAGTTATTGTTAGTGTTAGTGTATTTTATGTGTGGCCCAAGACAGTTCTTCTTTCTATGTGGCCCACGGAGGCCAAAAGTTTGGACATCCTGTACTAAACAATCTGTCCTTGATATTTACTAGACTTTTAGAAACAGTTCAAATGGAGCTCACATATTTATGTCTAAACATTTTAACTTACATATCAAAATTATTTGAATGTAGGTGAAATTCTAAAACATATATTTATTTTTTGAAAAATGTAATTAAACTTTAAACATAATTTTACAAAAATAAAATGATTCACTATTTTAATGTTCAGTACCTATGTGTATGGATGAACACAGCTTTATTTAGAATATGTTTATTGATATTACAATGGTACCATGAATTTTTCTGCAAGTATTGATACAAAAATGTCAATATCTGAATTGACTATTGTCCCAAGGTCTAACTAGCTAACAAGCCCAGAGCATTAAGTAGTTTAATCAATAGTTTTTAACTCATAAACACTCAATGATAAGACAAGTGATGAGGGTTGTTGTCACAGGATTGTTGCGGTGTCAGTTCACTAGCCAAAAACCTCTGTGGTCAGCAGTGCCTTCTGCCTGAGTATGGTTCATGCCTGCTGGGCTAGTTCTGCCCACTCAGCCTGGCAGGCTGTGCTCAGCTCACACCACCAGCCTCAGTCCCACAGCTGCTAAGGGCCAGCCTGGTGCAGAGAGATGAGGGGTGTGTGGGTGAGCAAGCATGGGGTCTGGCCACTGCACACAGCTAGGAATGCTGGCTGCTGTGGGACTGTGTGCAGATTCATACAAGGCTGCAGCCAGACCAGGTGTACTGCATGTGGCTTCTATTTCTGGACAAAGGGAACACGGTGTGCCCAGAAGCTTAGAGACACCAGGAAACAGAGAGCCCTAAAGAGGTTGTCACAGCCTTGGCTCAGGGAGCTCCTAGGCCTGGGCCCCTCAAAAGGCCACAGTTCTTCTTTCCTTCTCATCACCCACGAGATCCAAGTGTATGTGTGGTTGCGTGTGTTTCAGCCCTGTTTATGTTACAGCTCTTTCAGTCCCACTTTTCAGTGGTTACCAAGTTTTTGTCCTATGTTCAGGAAGAATGAAGTATGTGGACAACTGAAGGGTGAGCAAAGCAGAGAGGAGCTTCACTGAGCAACAGAACAATTCTCAGGAGACCCAAAGTGGGTAGCTCCTTTCCACAGGCAAGTCATCCCAATAAGTGTTCAGCTGTCAGTGGAGAGGAGATCCGCAGTGGGAACTCCTTTCTGCATGCAAGTTGTCTCAATGAATGGAGGAAACCTGAAGTGGGTAACACCTTCCTGTAGTGGTAGTCTTGACTTCTGTTCGACTGGTTGATTCCAGGGTTTCTGTGGGCTCAGAAGGGAGGAAGTGCATGCTGATTGGTCCATGGGCAGCCATGGGCAGGCCTGGAAAAGGAGCATAAGTTCTCACTCCATGTGGCAGACTTCACCAGGCTGCCACAGAACTGGCAGCCCAGCCCACAGGCTTCAGGCTGTTCCTGGCTTAAAGGTGGGGCTTCACCAGGGACCTGCCCCTTTCCACCCAGGAACCTGTTTGCCTCCTGCCATCAACATGCCATCCATAGCACCCAGGCTGTTTGTGCCAAGGAGCGGAAGGCCCACCCTAAGTTGCCCTTAGTCCCTGTCTCAGCTTCCCTCCCATGCTTGTCAGCACCCAAAGTCCAGAGGGTGCCAAGGTGGCAGGGAGCTGGCATGTCAGAGCCACCCTAAGTGCGTGCACACCTGACCAGGTTGCGATAGTGCCCAGGCTTGATCACAACTTTTCTCTGTCCCAGAGTGGATGCTGGGAATGGGAGCAGGTGCTTTCAAGCCTGCAGAGGCTTCCTGGGCCCCCAAGAGCACAGAGATATCTGGGTCCATAGCTACGGCTGGGTGGCTGCTTCTGTACACAGGAGGGCAGTGCTCCCATCCTGCCAATTCGGTAGGGGGCTGTGCTCCCATCTGTTCCCAGCCCTGCCAGTTCTACAGAGAGCACAGTCTCAGTCATGCCTCCCCTGCTGCAACTGGCATCCTCACAGCAGCTACTTTAGAAGGGCCGCCACTGCCATCATTTCCACTTAGATATAGTTAAAATGTTGTTTTGTCCTACATTTCTAAAAAAGGTAAATAATTAAGCTAAATGCACAAAATAATTCTAATTTGTCCTGAAATGAAAGTAATGTATTATGAATGTTCTTTAAGTATGAGTCACTCTCAACCATAAAAAGTTAAAAAAGGCCCAAAACTTTCAAAATAGTACTCAACTCACTCATAATTAAATAAACGCCAACTAAATAATGAATCCCATTCCCATCTACAAAATTGGTAACAGTAACAAGTTTAAAAATATATATTTTTGAAATGTGTGTAAAAGATCAAATACACTCAACATTGCTGTTAGAATTATGAATCAATACATTTGGAGGACATGTTGGCAATATCTTCCAAAATTTTAAATATTATATGCCTTTACCTAGACATTATATTTCTAAAAAAATTATCTAATGTTATACTCACATAAGAATGCAAGATATTCACAAGTGTTTCCCTTGTAACATTGCTTCCATTTATGAAAAAAATTTTCAAATTTACACATCCATTAATATTATATTAGTTTTTGTGTGGTAAATACGTACTGACCTGAAATGATTTCTTAGTGTTTTGTTATGATTTTTATTGTTGTATCTTGTTGTTTTGTTTCTTTTTCAGAGCCTGGGTCTTACACTGTGGCCCAAGCTGAAACTCCTGAGCTCAAGCAATCCTCCTGCCTCAGTCTCCCTAGTAGTTGGGATTACAGTTGTTATGGTTTTATTACAGCAAAAGCAAGTTAAGGATAATATGGATTATAGGATCATAATTGTGCCAAAAAGAAAAGGGCACAGCTTTATTTTTTCTCTCTGTTCCTTTATTTTTATACTGCATTGTTGGCATGGTGACTGAAGTGGAATAGATATGAAACCATAACAATGAAAGAACATGTTAAGGATGACAGAATGAACAAATATGAAGGAATGAAGAATGAAGGAGCCTCCAGCTCTGATGGCACTGTAGAGCTACTCTATTAGTCTGGGACTGTTTGCTCTTCTGGGCTCCCTGTAAAGTAAAATAACAACAACAATTATATATATATACACATACATACAAAGTGAGAGTGAGAGAGACAGATCTGGGTTAAGCATGTCACATGCAACAAACCTAATGCTAAATCGTACAGTGCTAGTACTGTGTTCAGAATTGGTTCCTTCTGGTGGGTTCTCGGTCTCTCTGACTTCAAGAATGAAGCCGCAACCTTTCGGTGATTGTTACAGTTCTTAAAGATAATGTGTCCAGAATTTGTTTCTTCAGATGTTCAGATGTGTCCACAGTTTCTTCCTTCCAATCGGTTCATGGTCTTGCTGACTTCAGGAGTGAAGCCACAGACCTACGTAGTGAGTGTTACAACTCTTAAAGGTGGTGCATCCAGAGTTGTTTGTTCCTCCCATTGGGTTCGTGGCCTTGCTGACTTCAGGAATGAAGCCACAGACCCTTGTGGTGAGTGTTACAGCTCATAAAGGTACTGCAGACCCAAAGAGTGAGCAGCAACAAGATATATTGGGAAGAGCTAAAAAACAAAGTTTCCACAGCATGGAAGGGGACCCAAGAGGGTTACTGCTGCTGACTGGGGTGACCTGCTTTTATTCCCTTATTTGTCCCCGCCCATATCCTGCTGATTGGTCCATTTTACAGAGCACTGATTGGTCCATTTTACAGATTCAGCAATCTTGGTCCATTTTACAGAGTGCTGATTGGTGTGATTAAAATCCTTTAGCTAGACACAGAATGCTGATTGGTGTGTTTTTACAGAGTACTGATTGGTGCTTTTACAAACCTTTAGCTAGACACAGAGTGCTGATTGGTTCGTTTTTACAGAGTGCTGATTGGCACATTTACAATGCTTTGGCTGGACACAGAGCACTAATTGGTGCATTGGGAGTACAAAGTGCTGATTGGTGCATTTACAATCCTCTAGCTAGACACAGAGCACGGATTGGTGCATTTTTACAGAGTGCTGAGTGGTGTATTTACAATCCTTTAGCTAGACACAGAGTGCTGACTGGTGCATTTTTACAGAGTGCTGATTGGTGCATTTACAATCCTTTAGCTAGACAGAAAAGTTATTCAAGTCCCCACTCGACCCAGGAAATCCAGCTGGCTTCACCTCTCAGTATTCAAATTTTTATGCTATGAAAGACTAAGCTGATTGTGTTTATGTTATTTACCAAGATTTGATCAACGTGTTAGTGAAAGTACTTCTAAATGAAAAAACTCAACCATTGTGAAAAATAATTTTATTATGTATCAGAGAATTTAGGGAGAATATATGAACTTTGAAAAATACAGTAGACAAAATGAAGTAAGATAAGTTATTTTGTTTGTTAGAATTGTAGTTCAGTATTAAAATGCCTTTGCTTTATTTTCCCTGGTTTAGTAATTTTTAAAACTAATTTTATATTTTGAATATTTTCTTTTCTGGTTATTTTAAAGTATTAGAGCTAATGTGCTGAGAGAGAAGTAGCCATTCAGGTGTCATGGTACTTAGTATCAATATTGATTATTATATATATTGTCAATTATGTGGTGGTGATTACTTTAAAATGCAAAGAGCCTGAAAATATATAGTAATTTAAATCAGTTTTACAAGGGGTTCATTATAGAAACAATATTGAAAATATAATTGAAGCAAGTTTGAATCAGTTCCTATAGTCTGGGATCTGTTGCTCAAGCATCTTCCCAAATGTTAAAAAAGAAATAAGTTGTTATAGCAAATTATATTAAAATGAATCTGGTTTGTTAGCATATGTTGTTTCAATTATACTTTGTACTGAATTTCAATTTCCTAAGTATCTTATGTTCTTTAACCTTAGTGGGAAACAGTCAAATCTCATTTCTTTCTGCTAGGAGACATATCAGAAATCAAGTTTTTAGTTTGAAGTTCTATTAGGGATAAAAAATGCCCTCATGTTAACACTACTTTGGAAAAAGACCTATTCTTTAGCAACGCCTGACCAATGTGTGTTTCTTTGCTATTTTATGTATTTCAGTTCACTACACTGTAAGCCTCAGAAAAAGTAGGAGACACACCTTACATATTCCCACTATGTTTAGTGGGATGAATAATTAAATAGAATAATGAATAATAAATGAATGAATAATTAAATAGAATATTTTAGATGTCTTTGCTGCCTTTAAACACTTATCTCTCCTATTTCTCAATCTGCTTTCACAATTTTACTTTAAAATATTTCCTTAAAATTGAATGGTTTCAAAAAGACCTATAATGTACTGTGAAAATAAAATTGTGAGCAGTTTATGCATTAAAAATGCCAATAAGAAAGATAGCTCTTGAATTAGAGCTCCTATATTTGATCCTGATGCTGACTTTACCGTTCACTTACTGATGCTGAGACTGACACTTTAGAGGTTTTAGGTGGTCACTAAAATCTCTTAGAAGCAGTAGTCATTTTGTTTTCTTTCTGAACATGTGAATAGTATATCTCCTCTGTGGACCACTATAAGTGAATGACTTGCAGTAAGTACCCAATTCATGTTAGAAATTATAAATTTTATTTTATTCTACCTTCGATTGCAAATACCTTCTTGCCCTAGCAGCACACTATTTTCCTAGCATTAGTTCTCAGTAGGTCTTCAACATCCTTTGGCAATATTTAGTTATAAATTATTTTCTGAATATTATTCTGTACTTTTTAACATTTCCAGACCTTTTATAGTATAATAGTTTAAATTCTTTCTCAAGGTACAATTGAAACATCTTCTGGGAGAGATCACTGACCTCCACATTAACTAGATCCAAGCACATGGAGTTTCTATATCATAAACAGTAGTTTGCATTTCACAAGTAAATAATAAACATGCAGATGCTAACACTTTTGTAGAACTTCTTTAAAGTGCTACTCAGAATGAAGACAGACGCTGTTTGGGTCTTGCTCCACTTCCCTTTCTTTTCGCTCAGTGCAAAGACTTTTACCTCAAACTCTAGCAGCCATCTCGAATCATGAAAGAAACTGGGGAATGGAAGCTTTATACAAAGTAAGCAATAGAAGAAAGACGTAAGGAATCTAGGTTTCTAACGATCTCTGCTCTTCTATTAAAAATACATATTTTTTTCTTAAGCAACCATTGCTTTAGTTTTTTTCCTACATACAGCTAAGTAAGACATTCTTACCTTCACTAAGGTGCTAGTTAAAATGATAATCAATTCATTTAATCCTGGATGGTAGAACTGTATGTTGAGACAACAGTCATTAATTCAACCTTAAAAAGTAAATGATTTCCAGGTAAAAGTGTACTAACTATTCAAGAATGAAGAGTTATATTGCTGATACTGATGTTAGCAAAAAATCTCCTAGGTAATAATAATATTAGTACTACTAGTGGTAGCACTAGTACAAGTAATAGTGGTACTAGTAATAGTAGTGAATATTCAGGATATATTGTAATTATTTGCAGGGTCGTCTTCTGTGGGTTTTACAGAATTTAAGCCCATTTACTGAAGTAGTTACTATTATAATCCTTAATTTACAAGTAAGAAGACAAGTTCAGATAGGCTAAGCAGTTTAAAGAGTATCTGACAGTTAGTAAATGGCCAAGTCTATATTTAAAATTAAGCCATAGGGTTTCAGTAATTATACTACCTGCTAAAATGCCAAAGAAACTCTAGTAAACACTTAAAAACAACTATGTTAAGTATTACATTGCTTCACTTAGACTATTTCTTTAGAAATTTTAATAAAGTTGAAGTTCAAAAATCCCAAGACACAAAGAAGTATTTGACTGGAGACAGTACATTGGCATTAAAAATTTCAGAGGTCATTCACGTTCAGGTGACTTCAACTTCCAGTGTTCACAAGTAGACTGACTGGTGTTGAGTATACATACACATGCCACAGTATATCAATTTATAGGTTAAGTTATTGGTTCAAGTTTAACCTATCACGAAAGCTTATTATGACTATCCAGATCTTGGTATATTTTCTTTCTAAAAATAATATCGAATTTAAATAACTTTAGGAACAAAGACTATGTCATTTTCTTTTGTATCCTCAGGTTAAAACAGTCAGTGTCCTAACTATAGCTGAGCTTATATATGATAAAAGTATCTCTTTCTCTCTCACACTCCCTTTCCCTGTAAAAATTTTAAAAGATTATTTTTGCTTTTATAAAATTTATTTTATCAATCTGGTCTTCTCTCACTTTCTAAACATACCAAACATAAATTGAATTGTGTTAGTGAAAAAGCCCCTGTAATCTTTTACGAGCTCATGACAAAACTTAATTGTCATTAAAATGAAATTTTCGAGTTTATGTGAGAAAATACAGGCATATTTATATGAATTACAGTGTGAATCTTCAGTTTAGATAAGAGTTCAATCTATTAATGGTAGTCTATAAATAAAATAAATTATACTAATAGGAAATTGATCCAAGGAGAAGACAAGTGTGATATGTTAATTTCAAATGAATTATTTTCAGGTAAGCAGTGAATAGGACATTAGAGCTCTATTTCATGTAATAAACACCAGGAATGCCTGGAAAAGTTAATTCTACCTTATAATGGATGTAATTTTCTCTGTATTCATTGACTGAAAGTATGCCTGAGACAGACCAACGTGACATATATCGTTTTTTTCCAGCCTGGCACTGAGAGAAAATTTTTTTTATTTTGCTCTTTTGAAACTTATGATATGACAATGCATCACTGATATTAATTCAACCAAACTATTTTGTCATTACTTTTGTATTAGATAATAAATTGTAATACTAAGTATAGTACTGATTTGTAAATGAAAAGACTATGTTTAGATTATGTTGTCTATTGCTAGACAACTTTAAATTATATGAACAAAATTGTTGATCTTAGGTTAGAAAATTTAAGAGTTTTGGAGGAATCTAAATGAGTATGAATACAGAAATATCAGACTATTATGAAAAATAGCAAGAATACTTTGTGTAATATACTTAAAACATATAGGTAATGGGATTTAAAATAAATTAAAGAAAGTAAAGACACAAATTTAATGGCAGATATTTCTAGATTAACTTAATACAGTAATATTTTACTGAATACATATAATTAAATTATCTATCATTATTACATTTATTTTAATTATTAATTATAGAAATGTCACTTTTTGCTTAAGATGTTTGTCTTAATTTTCCATAATATATTTCATTCATGCAAAATTTAATTATTCAACAGTGATGAATAGCTTTTTGAATTATACTGTTAAATTTTAATCAAGCTTCACTTTCCTCCTAGTCTCATCTCAGCCATTTCTTATTGCTGCTTGTTGAACTTCATAATTCCTTTCTGTCCTACTATTTGCTATGTTCTTGATTAAATTGCCTATTACTTTGGCTGTATCTTTGTATGGATAGTTAATTCCTATTGCATGCATTTTTATTTATTTCTACACTTATTCTTCCACATATGTCTACAAATATATTCATAATACTCATTTTGAAAGCTAGAAAAAGTGTTTCTTTCTTTAAAATTATATATACATAGATACACATACACACAGATAATCTGTGTATATACACACATACACAATTTTTTTCCAAGTTGGTGATGATTGTGTATATGCATATATGTGTATATACAATCCCATAAATGACATATATATTTCATATATTCATTGAATTCATGCATATATAGGATGCTACATATATTTAACATTTAGGTTATATCAGGACAAGTTCCTAGTGTGTTTGTTTGCCTTGCTTGACCCTTCCTAGAAGAGTCATTGACTATTAGTTACCATTGGATTATAAAAATAATATTTGATATTAGTGTATATGACCTCCACCCACCCTCTAATTTTTTATCCATCTTCTGAACCTTCAGTTTACCATGCTATGCATTCTTCTATACTAACTACAAATTATCCACTCCTACACCCCCTAGTGTTGTGTCCTTTAATTAGTTTTTCTTCTTGTCTAGTTTTCTAAAATGATTTACTCAGTTAATTCTATATTACTTCTTGAAACTTTTCTCACATAGATTTTACATTAGTCTTGTGTTAAGACATTACTTTCTTCTTCTCAATATGTGCCCTTTCCCAATAATTTAGCCTGTAGGCTTCTCCACTCTCATATCACTCTACTTGGTATTCTCAAATTCTCATTCACTTCTATGACTTCAACTGTGTTACAAAAAAGTGGGGATGGGGGTGCTATCAAATTGAAATCTTGGGCTGGGCACGGTGGCTCATGTCTGTAATCTCAGCACTTTGGGAATCCAAGGCGGGTGGATCACGAAGCCAAGAGTTCAAGACCAGCCTGACCAACATGGTGATACCCTGTCTCTATTTAAAATACAAAAATTGGCCAGGCGTGGTGGAATGCACCTGTAATCTCAGCTACTCAGGAGGCTGAGGCAGGAGAATCCCTTGAACCCGGGAGGGGGAGGTTGCAGTGAGCCGAGATCACCCCACTGCACTCTACCTTGGGTGACAGAATGAGACTCCACATCAAAAAAAAAAAAAAAAAAAAAAAAAATTGAAATATTGAACTACCTGAGAACTAATCTTGCTTTGACACAAACTAATTAGTGACTTAGAATTGCCATTCTATCTTTTTGCTTTTTGTACTTTATTTTCCTTTTCAATTAAAAATATTTTCTATGGAATCTCATTATAGGTAATAATAAGAGTAACAAGAAAAATATTTGAAATATTTTATTTCAAAATAATATATTCTCCACTTAGAGATTCACAATGTGCATTACTGAATTAAGGCTTTGAGAAGTCCCATAACTTCTGGAAGAGAAAACAAAGAATAAGAAAAGGGAAAAGGTAAATAAATGTTTAACTTTAACTTACGGTTTCCAAAAGCCCATATTATTATGTAACACTGAACAATTAAATCTCCCCAATTCATCCCCTTTTGTTTAAATCCACAACCAATACAAGTTTAGGTCAAATTATAACAATTCTTAAGTTCTATTTGATTCCACCACAATTTTACTAGCCACAGAATTTGATTGTGTGTGTGTGTGTGTGTGTGTGTGTGTGTGTGTGTGTGTCTCTAATGATGAGGTCTTTCTATGTTGCTATGTTGCCCGCGCTGGTCTCATTCTTAAACTCCTGGACTCAAGCAATCCTCCTTCCTCAGAGTCCCAAAGTGCTGGGGTTACAGGCATGAGCCACCATGCCTGGCCCATCTTTTCTTGATTTCTCAATGTTGTCATGATTATTCAGGCCTTTCTGGCCCTCTTAGATTTTAATGGAGAATACTAAACTGATTTCTTTATATCTTTAAGTTCTCATACATCATTAGTTTTAGTCAAGTGTTGTTTTGGTAGAAAACAAAACACTGGTTCTCCATTGCTGTAGTACAAACTTAACGGTCATCTTTGTTATGTTTGCTTGACTCTTATATGTAGTGACCAGACATCCAGCTTTCTAAGAATAGGTCTAGTTTCCATGTTTCCTCAGCATAATTATTGATTTTCCTTTTTATTCTCAAAAGTGCCCCCATTTTGGACAATAAATGCTATATTATTTATTGTCCAAAATATATTACCTATATATCACCTAAAAATTGAAGGCATATAGGTAAGCTATGCCTTAATATAACAATATATATTAAAAATATTTAAAATGGTCAATTTTTAAGGCATGATAAATCTAAGTACTGGCAGCCGGCCAGTGGATGTAACAAACCGCATGGCTCATGCACCTAGAAGGTCATGATAAGTGAGCAGAATGTACATGAGGGGTCAGCCCATAAAAGGCAAGAAAGTTTTGTCATTGGGAAATTGAAACTTAAGCAGGGAAGGGGACTGGGATATAATTTTATAGCGGGGATAGTGAAATGTAGGCAACCTCTGGGAAGATTGTAACCCCATAATACTCGACCAGTGAGGAACTAGGGGAGGGACTTATGTGCTAGGAAATAAATTACCCACTGTAACTGCCCCAGGTGTGCCTGCCTACCAGACAACCAATCTTGTAAGACCTCCATTAAAGTCTCACTTCCACTGTTCTTTGTGTCTCCAAGTCCATCACTTGGGTTTGGATGGGTAAATGTGTGTTTCTCACGCTAGTGAAAATAAATTTGTCAGACATTACATATTTTTAAAGTGAAATCTGATCATATTACTTGCACACTTAACACCTTTCAGGAACTCTCCACCGAAATATAAAATTCAGATTCCAAAGATAGAATAAAAGATCTTGTCCAGCTTTCTTGGTTCATCTCTCAGGATTCTCAAGGATATCCTCTGATTTCTAGTCATTTCGAAGTATTTACTCTCTTTGGAATAGGCCTGCTCTAGTCCTATTTTTATCTGTTTGCTTTTTTATGTAATATTTAACATACCAGTTTTGGAATAATTCCAATTAATTAAGAGTATGGTTGTGGCCAGTTTATATTTCTTGTAATCATTGCCCCGATTTAAAATAGGTAAAATTTCACCTTCTTTTTTTTTAACTCTTCTTTTAAGTTCAGTGATATATGTACAGGTTTGCTACATGGGTAAACTTATGTCATGGGGGTTTGTTGTACAGATTATTCACCCAGGTACCAAGCATAGTACCCATTAGTTATTTTTCCTGGATCTTCTCCCCCCTCCCACCGTCCACCCTTTGATAGGCCCCAGTTTGTGTTGTTCCCCGCATTTGTCTATGTGTTCGCATCATTTAGTTCCCACTTATAAGTGAAAACATGCAGTATTTGATTTCCTGTTTCTTCATTAGTTCACTAAGGATAATGGCCTCCAGCTCCATCCATGACCCTGAAAATGACATGATCTCATTCTTTTTATGGTTGAATAGTGTTCCATGGTGTATATGTGCTACATTTTCTTAATCCAATCTATCATTGATGGCCATTTAAGTTGATTTCATGCGTTTGCTATTGTGAGTAGTGCTGCAATGAACATACATATGCATGTGTCTTTATAATAGAATTATTTATATTTCTTTGGGTATATACCCAGTAATAGGATTACTAGGTTGAGTGGTATTTCTGTCTTTAGGTCTTTCGGCAATCACCACACTGTCTTCCACAATGGCTGAACTAATTTACGCTCTCTTAAACAATATGTAAGTGCTCCCTTTTCTCCACAACCTCTCCAGCATCTGTTCTTTTCTACTTTTTAATAGCCATTCTAACTGGTGTGAAGTGGTATCTCATTGTGGTTTTGACTTGCATTTCTGTTACGATCAATGACTTTGAGCTTTTTTTCATATGATTGTTGGTCACATGTATGTCTTCTTTTAAAAAGTGTCTGTTCATGTCCTTTGCCTACTTTTTAATGGGGTTGTTTGGTTGTCTTCCTTGTAAATTTGTTTAAGTTTGTTATAGATTCTGGACATTAGATCTTTGTCAGGTGCATAGTTTGTGAGAATTTTCTTCCATTATGTAGGTTATCTGTTTATCCTCTTGAAAGTTTCTTTTGCTGTCTAAAATCTCTAAGTTTAATTAGATCCCATTTGTCAATTTTTGATTTTGTTGCAATTGCTTTTGCCATCTTCATCATGAAATTTTTGCCCATGCCTATGCCCTAAATCATATTGCCTAGGTTGCCTTCCAGAGTTTTTATAGTTTTGGGTTTTCCATTTAAGTCTTTAATCCATTTTAAGTTAATTTATGTATGTGGTGTAAGGAAGGGGTCCAGTTTTAATCTTTTGCATATGGCTAGCCAGCTACCCCAACACTATTTATTGCATAGGGAATTCTTCCCACTTTGTTTGTTTTTGTCAGGTTTGTTGAAGATGAGATGGTTGTAGGTGTGCAGTCTTATTTCTGGGTTCTGTAGTCTGTTCCATTGGCCTATGTGTCTGCTTTCGTACCAGTAACATGCTGTTTTGGTCAGATTATATAAATACATAGTCACTTTCTGCTTTTAAAATTAGTTGATTCCAGTTTAATCTCTAAACTTATATTCTATTCCAAACTGGTATCCAAACTCAATGTAAACAAAATTTCTGCTTGGAAAAGTGGAGAATTCAACTCTTTTATTGCCTTGCTTTCTTTCCTCTTCTAGATTCCACATCCCCATATTTGAGGATAGGGAGAAAGGAAGATTGTGGGATGAGAGAAGTCATGTTTCTATACTTCATTGGATTGAAGTTTGCAATTCTCCTTGTAGAGAGCAAACTCATTTTGCTGTCTGGAGAATGCTGGTGGGTTCCTTCCACAGCTTCTACTCTTCCTAAGAATCTCTCACATTCCCACATCTTCAAGATGGAGAATACAAGAAGCTTCATTGCCACCCATCTAAAAATTCAGTGACTTTTACCACCACCATAACCACCTAATCTCATCTTTCCCCCATATAATTGGAAGTGGGCAAGGAAAAGAAGATTATAGCAGGTCTTCTCTGCTGGAATTCAGTGAACTTTGGCAATAGAGAATGGGAGTACCACTTACTAATCCTCACGCATCAGGAAAAATCTCCTCCAATATTCCATAATGTATTTGCTTTTTCCTTTTTTGGTATGCCCCTCTCCCTTCTATAGCCAATGAATTTCTATTCATGTTTCAAGATGCAACTCACATATTATTTTTCCCGTGACATTTTTATCATTATTTTAGACAGATTTAAGAGTTCCCATGCTAGGACACCCATTCATACAGCATGTATAACATTTGTCAACATTGTTTGTACTTCCCCGGTCGCTTAATGGAAACCTGGCATCATCAAAAGACCCAATCCTGGACCATTTTAAACAACCAAAATCTGAAACTCCTTTTTGTCCTACTCTGCTGATATTTTTTCTACATACCTTAGGAACTTTTAAAACATTAGGAATCTCTCTTTTTTTTTTTTTTTTTTTTTTTTTTTTCTGAGATGGAGTCTCCCACTGTCACCCATGCTGGAGTGAAGTGGCATGATCTTGGCTCACTGCAACCTCCACCTCCCAAGTTCAAAGGATTCTCATGCCTCAGCCTCCCAAGTAGCTGGGACTACAGATGAGCACCACCACAACCAGCTAATTTTTGTATTTTTGGTAGAGATGATGTTTCACTATGTTGGCCAGGATGGTCTCCATCTCCTGACCTTGTGATCCACCTGTCTTGGCCTCCCAAAGTGCTGGGATTACAGGCTTGAGCCATTGCACCTGGCCCAGGAATATACTTTTAATGAAATAAAATCCCTACTGTCATGCAACTTGCACTCTAATAGTGTTTATTCACTATTTAAAGTATTCACTACTGTCATCAGATTCATGTTACATGTCACCCTCAAAGTTGATCAGTGTGACACTAAACTGTTAATAAAGCACAGAAAACAGTTTGACCGAAAAGGAACAAGGATTGAGATGTTGTCAGAAGGTAGAAAGCTTTTCCTTAGATAAAGTAGAAAATATTTACATAATGAATGAAAGAGGAATAAAAGATTGAACATGAAAAAAGAAAGCAGAAGGATATAAACAGAGTAGAAAAGATGAAGGAAAGGTTTGAGGATAAAGAGAGATTAGAGAAGGAAAGAAAGAAGTGGAAAATGAAAAATTGTCTGTCTGTCCCTCCCATCTGTCTAGCCCTTTCAACAAGCAGATATGCTAAAGGATGCAAATCTATATTAGTAATAGCCTAAAGATGTAATTGGAAAATATATTTGCTGGGGAGAAAATAAAATATGCAATGCACTCCAAAACCAAAAATTTGTATCATCTAGGTCAGAGATTTTCTTCATGCTTTTGGACTATATAAATTGCCTTTGTTGCATTTACTTAAAGTATTCCTACTTGGAGAACATATTTGATAATTATAAGTAAGTCTTTAAATGGTTTTCCATACTTCTAGGTTCTGGTTTTTGTTGTGATATTTTTTAAAAAGATTTTAAAATGAGTTCATTTAGTCATTTTTAGGACTATGCTACAAAAAATAACAATAATTTATCTCTTTAGAATGGTACAATGGAGAATGAATCCTGGGACTGTGTCTGGTTTACGATTGACAAAGCAAAATCTGTCAATGGTAAGTTTTAGCAGACTTTAGGAAGATCCAGCTCTCCTAGCTACTAAATGTTTGTCACTCTAAAAACTAACTGTATCTGCCAGGTGTCAAGATATGAATTGCTGAGATTTAGAATAAAAAATGCACTCCAGCCTGGGTGACAGCGAGACTATGTCTCAAAAAAAAAAAAAAAAAAAAAAAAAAAAAAAGAAAAGAAAAATGGTGGAACCAAAACATTTACAAATGCAATACATTTATAAAGCAACTATACTGTTAACAGACAAACCATATACGTATCTGTGTGTTAATAAAAATGTATATTTATTTATGTATGTTTAGTAAACACACAAGTCACAATATTGAATCTAATTCGGTAACAATATCTCAAGTTTTAGAGGAAAGTGAAATTTTAAGAGGTTTTGTTTATCTAACAGGCTTTGTATTATACTCAAAATTATCTCCAAATCTAGTAACCTTCAAACTGACAGCCCATTCAGAAGGTCCAGAATAGAATAGTGAAGTCAGAGGAAGCTTCTAACTCACGGTGGAATGTCCTTTTTAAACCGTCGTGCTGGCTGACAGTCTGTAAGATTTGGTTACCCCAAATAGCAATGAAATAATACATGAGGGAATTTGTGTTGCGTAATCCTGTCAGGCTGTTTCCAAGAATTATATGACATTACTAAGAGACAGAACCTGAGCAAAGGTGGAAAGTATATATTCCCTTTCTATTCTTTTTGCAATTCTAAGTTGAGGCTAAGCACTCTTTTTTCTTACTTGCTTTGTGAATTTCTTCTATGAGTTCATTTTCATTCTTGTTTCTTAGTACCTTGAAGTTTAGTTAAGCCATATATATATATATATATATATGAATTCATATATAAGTAGGAATTAATAGATATATGTTATTGTAATTTTTAAATACCAATCTCTTTAAATATAAGGGACCTACTTTACTGTATGCAAGACATAGTCATAACATCTAAATAATTGGAATTTTGTACAAGGATTATATTTTTATAGTTTATATAAAAATCTTCACTTTGTTTTAGCAATTGCTCTTTTTTAAATGGTTAATTTTTCAATTCATCTTCCAAATTTTTAATAATAGCAACACCAAAAACAAAGTGGCAAAAGAATGTTTTCTTTATATAAGAAACCCTACTGAATTTCTCCTTAAAGAGTATTTTTTTCTAATTATAAGTAAAATATTTTTAGCAGAAGAATTTGTAAAGTAGATAAATGTATGAGAGAAGCAATAAGCATCTTTTCTCAATGTTTTTAGCATTCTCAATATTTGAAAATTCTCATCCTTATTGAAGTAAGCAAAGCAATAGAAATCAGGCAATATTTGTTAATTAAAAACTATCAAATTAAAATAATATAAATAATAAGCAAGCAAAATACTAAACATAATTAGTAATTGAGATAATGCAAAGTAACTTGAGATAATAGCATTTTTTATCTATAAATTAGAAAGTCATCTCAAAAAGTAATGTGGGAAGTCTCGCCCACCTCTGTGAAAGAGAATAAAACTGTGAAATTCAGAAGCAGCCTTAAAATTTTATGCTCTTTGACCCATATTTCCACGATTCTAAGGATTTCTGCTGAAGTAATACTTAGGGATACACGATTTCTCATCACCTTCCTCTTTACAACAGCCGAACACTGGAAGCAAGACATATGGCTAGGAGAGTGGATTTGTTAATGGCTTCATACTGCCCTATATCCATATGCTTGGATTTATTCTTTTATAAATGTTGTTAATACATTGCTAATTGAAGAACGAACTGCATAATGCTATTTACTATTGCATGATTATTTGTTGTGGGTGATGATGAAAATGAGCTAAACCTATCCTAATGTGTGAGTGATTTTCTCCTGAAATGCTCAACTGATGAATTGAAGATATGTAATTGGTTGGATTTTCTAAGGTTATGGTTGTGCCATGGAATTAACATGAAAAGAAAAAAAAAAAAGCAAGTGAGAGAGTTGAGAACATTTATGAGGTAATAATTAAAATAATAGAGCATGGTTTCTTTGCTAAATACAAAGTAAAATAATGGTAAGGAGGAAAATAAAGTAGACAGAGAAAAATGATGGCCAGATCAATACAGATCGATCATTAAAGCAAGGGAATTGATACGGCAAGTAAATCAGAACTGATTTCTGAAACCAGGCACATTAACATTTCAAGTTTTGCAGATGTTTTCACAAATTTGGCATTTAACTCTTACTTTAGGTATTTTCTCTGTGACAATCTTTTCCTTTGTTATTGTATTTCTGCTCAGAAAGTTTTTCTGTGACCCCAAATCAGTTATTTATGCAACCATATTATCTTAAGTGTTGTTTTATAATTTTCTGCTTTGTATTCTAATCTTTTACTTTTTATTTTTAAATTTCTAATTATTGTGGCTACATAACTGTTGTACATATTTATAGGGTGCACATGATAATTTGATACAAGCATACAAAGTAATGTTTAAATTAGAGTGATTGAGGTATCTAACACCTTAAGAATTTATCATTTATGCTAGGAATGTTCCAGTTCCACTCTTTTAGTTATTTTGAAATATATAATAAATTATTGTTAATTATAGTTGCCATATGGTGCTAGTGAATGCTAGATCTTATTTAGTCTATCTGAATGTATTTTTGTACCCATTAACCATCCCCTTTCTATTCTCCCCTCCTTACTCCTCTTCCTAGCCTCTGGTAAAAATCATTCTACTCTTTAGCTCCATTCGTTCAATTTTTTTTAGGTCCCACATGTTATTGAGAACATGCAATGTTTACCTTTCAGTGCTTGGTTTATTTTACTTAACATAAATCCTTCAGTCCATCCATTTTTTTGTATTTGACATAAATGTATTCTTTTTATGGCTTAATAATATTCCATTGTGTATGTTTACCACTTTTTTTATTCATTCATCCATTTAGAGACAGTTAGGTTGAATCCATATCCTGGCTGTTTTGAATAGTACTACGGTGAACACAGGAGTGCAGATACCTTTTCAGCATACTGATTTCCTTTTATTTAAATATATAACCAGCAATGGGATTGCTGGATCATATGGTAGTTCTAATTTTACTTTTGTGAGGAACCTTCATACTGTTCTACTTAATGGCTGTACTAATTTACATTCTCACCAGCAATGTGGAGGGGTTCCCTTTTCTCCACATTCTCGCCAGCATTTGTTATTGCCTGTCTTTTGGATGAAAGCCATTTCAACTGACTTGAGATTATGTCTCATTATAGTTTTAATTTGCATTTCTCTGAAGATTGGTAATGTTGAGAATTTTAAAAATATACCTGTTGGCTGTTTGTATGGTTTTCCTTTTTGAGAAATGTCTATTCAGACCATTTTCCCATTTTTAAATCAGATTTTTGTTTCTATTGAATTGTTTCAGTTCCTTATATGTTCTGGTTAATAATCCCTTGTCAGATGAGTAGTTTACAAATGTTTTTTTCCCATTCCGTGTGTGAATTGTCTTTTCAAATTGTTGAGGATTTCGTTTGCTATGCAGAGGCCTTTAAACTTGATGTGATCCCATTTGCTCATTTTTGCTTTGGTTGCCTATCAAAAAATAGTTGCCCAGACCAATGTCCTTGAGTCCTTTCCTAATGTTTTCTTCTAGCATCTTCATAGCCTCAGGTCTTAGATTTAAGTCTTTAATCCATTTTGAGTTGATTTTTGTATATGGTGATAAATAGGAGTCTAGTCTGCATATGGATATTCAGATTTCCCAGAACCATTTATTGAAGAAACTCTCCTTTTTCCAATGTATGTTCTTGGCACCCTTTTTTGAAAACATGTCAGCTGTAAATGTGCAGATTTATTGACGGGTTTTCCATTCTATCCCACTGGTCTATATATTTGTTTTTACGCCAGTACCATTTTGTCATAGCTACTATAATAAATTTGTAGTATAATTTGAAGTCAGGTAATGTGGTGGCTCTAGCTTTGTTATTTTTACTTGGAATTGCTTTGGCTACTCTGTGTCTTTTGTGTTCTATATAAATTTTGGGATTTTTTTTTTCTGTTTCTGTGAAGAACATCATTGGTATTTTGATAGGGGTTGCATTGAATTTTTAATTCATCTGCAGTTTGCTTTGGTTTAAATTTTATCCTCTCTCGAGGTAGGGAATATCTCAATATTCCAATCCTGTATTTTGACTAAACTATTTATTTCCCTTTAGTTTGAGTGCCATTTTCTGTGAGGAATATCTTCAGAATATACAGGAATTTACCCAACTCTTACCATCTCCACAGCCATTACCCAACTCCAAGCTACCATCATCTCTAGTTTGGAATACTGCTACTGCCTTCCAAAGGGCTCCCTGTAATACTCTCTACACCGTTGCAAAGTGATCATTAAAAACAATTGTCAGATCAAGAAGCTCCTCTGCTGAAAATACTGAAGTGGGTTTTCATTACACTATGCATTAATCTAAAAGACTTTGTTTTGACCCACAGGCCCTATGTGATCTGGCCTTTTGGTTTGACTTTGTTTTCTAGTTCAGTACATGCCAGCCACACAGGCTTCAATGTTGTTCCTAAATTGAACAAGCATGATTCCTGCCACCTCTCTGTACTGTTTCTTCTTCCTGGAATGCTCTGTGTTTACTAGGTTTGTTCTTATGTTATACTTCACTCTGATATTGCTCAAGTGTTGCAATAGACATAAACAGTATGCAGCTCAATAAATATAGCATGTATCAATTTAGTCGAAGATCCTATTTACCACTTTCTTATCACATTTCTCTTTCTCCATTCCTAAAATACTATATATTCTATATTTGGTGATTACTTCCATGCTATTCTTTGTACTTTTGTTACATATGACCAAGTAATCTATAATGTCCAATGTATAATCTATAAAGCATAAGGTAACTCACAGAGTTTGGAGGATGTGTAGAAAATAAGTTTGGAGAACCTACAGCCAGCACAATAACTACCCAAACCACAGAGTTGTTCCCGCATACCATATTCTCTTACCAATCAATGAAACTAAGAACCATCCTCATAGTCATAAAAGAACAAATACCCCTGGACATGTCAACTTCAGTTTGAAGTGTTGTGTATGTTGTCTTGGAGAAATATTTGCTTGGAACAAGCTAAATCGCATGTGAAATTCTGGTTACAAAGAATCTGAAAAATCTTGTATCTGTCTTACCTGAGGTCCTAAAATGGTATTGAATGAGACAATTTGAAGTATTGTCTATAATCCACTCTTTTGACTCCTCAGTATTTATATGCATACTTCTCTAGACAACAGCATACCAAAATCATCTTGAATTGTAACTCCCACAATTCCCACGTGTTGTGGGGAAACCTGGTGGGAGGTAGTTGAACCATGGGGGCAGATCTTTCCTGTGCTGTTCTCATGATAGTGAATGAGACTTATGAGATCTGATGGTTTTAAAAACAGAAGTTTCCCCACAGGAGCTCTCTCTTTACTTGCTGCCATCCATGTAAGTTGTGACTTGCTTCCCTTTGCCTTCCACCGTGATTGTGAGACCTCCCCAGCTATGTGGAATTGTAAGTCCATTAAACCTCTTTCTTTTGTAAATTTCCCAGTCTCAGGTATGTCTTTATCAGCAGCAAGAAAACAAAGTAATACAATCATCATGCCCCAGCTTCACATAGTACAGCTATACATGCATAAGGTAAGACATGGTAACCCTTTCCAAAAGGGGAAACTTATGTCTTATCAAGTCACTGCTTTCATATCTGGTTTTGATTGTTTCTCTAGTTCATATTCAACCCTGTCTTGAAAGCATACAATACATGGACTCAATTAACTGAGCTATCAATAAGACAGCTTATTTTTCAGTGAAACAAAAAAAAGAAGAATAATTGAGCAAGGAGAACAGTTAAGTACATATAAATAGAACAATTAGGGAGAAAATATGATCAACTACAATAGTTCTTGGCTCTACAACTCTTTATATGACTTATCAATTATATTTATAGCTTTCTTTCTTTATTATTTATTCCTCAGCTTGCATCTAAGTTAATGTTCTTTATATATAAAAGTACTGGTTTCTCTGAGTTTCTTCTCAGAAGAAGAAGTTTAGTTAAGAAAAAAGAAAGTTGAGAATTTGCTGGACATGAGAGTAGTAGAAAGTGTTCTAGAACATCCCTGAGCTTCCAAACCCCATACGGGAGAAACTATTTCCTCTGGATAATTAGGATCATCACTGCAGCTAAAAAATCTTCCCTTTTTTGCCGGTTCAGTGGTATGAAAAGACCCCAAATGGGAGAATAACATCATAACTTGGAATTCAATGTTGTGACCCCTTGTGGAAGTTTTCTCTCTCAAATACTGAAAACTCTAAAACATCTGAATTCAGCATAGACAGGAAGTAGATATTTGCTAGTAGTTCATTAGGTATAATAGTGAAAGATTGTATTATACAAATATAATGGCCACTTGTTCAAAGTTTATACTGCATCCTGTTGGATCACATCCCCATCTCATAAGATCTTATTCTTAACAATGAACATTGTAAGTTGGTTTTCAGTAGATCATTCCATTTATTCTACAAGGATAGCTGTATTCAGGTTATGGAAAACATGGTAAAACTCTTAAGAATCAGCACATCACCTTAATTAATTATCCCTAAAAAGACTTCTTTCTTGAGAAGCAATGCTATATGGGATACTATGACTATGAGTAAATTAATTAGAAAGTCTGTGGATGATGATGCAGGCAGAAGCTTGAAGACAAAGGAAAAAAAATATAAATCATTACTTTGTATATTTTAGTGAGTAATAATTTCTGTCCTATCCATTCATTAGAGAAATGGTTTAGGAAATCAATCTGCCACGAGTATAGTGGTAAGGCTGGGCTGTTGTGGCAAATTAAAAGGAAGTATATGTTATTGAGCCTTGTAAAGACTTCATCCCTCCATCTTTGCAACTCTGTTCATGAAAGTTAGAGTAAGCATTGTCATGGCTGGAGAAAAAAGATTGACTGGACTGTCCATAGTGTAAGACATGCTAGGTCATCTATTAAATGGCTATCTCAGGGAACAGGAACTATTGGCAGGTATGGGTCATATTGAGATATATAAACATAAATTTCTTCTAGAAATACCTATTTTACAAGTTCTCCACTTTTTTCCTACTTCTCTATTTATTGAATTAAATTGTTTATCCCTCTTGATATTTCCTACATGTTATCTTTCCTTCTGGTGAATAAGAGATGCATAACCTCCAAGTTATTATCCCTAAAAGAATGTCTTTTCTTCTATATCTTTGAGGGCCACCCCTGAATGATTCTGGAATAGCACAGCCATCCACTGCCAGTCACTGCCATCATGTAATTCAAGGATATCTGTGAAAAAAACTAAAATATTTTTTTGTGTTTTTACTGTTGTTTTTATGCTTTTTGTTGTTCTTTATTCCCCCTTGTCAGGTAACTAGTCAGAGGGAAATGTGGCAGAGAATGTTCATTAGTTACAAAACCCGTATTCTCTCCCTCATAGATGTATATTTAGGTCCTCTTTTTAAGTCTTCCTCAAAGTTAGGTGTGGGCAGGTGACAGAACTCTGGTCAGTAGAGTGCAGATAAAACTGATGTGTGCTACACAGAGACCAGTTAGATAAAGAAACTCTTTGAGTCATTCCACAAGTATTTTTTCTTTCCCACAGTGGCATTGACAGCCACATATTGAAGAGGCACAGCAACATATTGAAGATTGAAACAACAAGTGTCCCTGCTTGGTGGACAGAACTATTCAATCATAAATAGCTATTTTGTACTTTACAAGAGTGAGAAATACATTGCTATTATGTTAAACTTTAAATTTTGGGTTTTATTTTATAGCAGCTAGAATTACTCAAATAATTCAGGGAACTCCCCATGAAGACACAGATAGGAGTTGAGAGAAAGATAACAACGAAGTAAGAATAAGGAAGAGGGAGCCATATAATTCACATCTCTCAGACCTGTTTGAGACTGAGCTTACTTATGGAATAAAGTCTCAGTCAACACCTATTTGAGATATAAAGTTTAATTTGTCCAAGACTGACCACTTGATAGTTGGCCTCCCTGAGAAGTTGTTGGCTTCCTTCAAGGCTTCATTGAAGTTGGCCAAGGAATATCTTAATGAATTGCAAAGTTTGGACCCAGCTCCTTCCTATTACGCTAAAGAAAGGGCTAGTTACTCTACCCTTTAGCCGTAAATAGTGACCTAAAAGGGCTAGAACCATGGATAAGCCACAAAATATTGCTATTTTATTCTTGATCTGTATTTAAAGCTGACCATAGCTTGGGAGGGTCTGGTGTTTTCTATTCATCTTGTATAAAGTTCCACATTTTCAGAATTGAAATCCCTCTAATGAATATGGATGCATGACCCTGTCAGATCATGCCCTAGAATAGGTGGGAAATCGAAGACATAGGCCACTGCTACAGATCCTGACTCCAAGAGTTTCCTTGGAAAACGTTTGTACATTAGTTCTGCTGTAAGGGCATTTATCTTTGTATGCAACATAGAGTTTATGATAAGTAGCTCATTTTGTGTAACCCATTGATATTTCATGATCAAATGTTCATTCTCTACTAGGGCCCAAAAGCAACTTTAAAAGAAACAATGCTGTAAAATGCCCAAATCACGTGGAGAAGACATAAAGCCCTTTGATCAAGAGCTCAGCTGAATGTCTAGACACTAGCCAGCCTCAACTGTCAGATCAGCCCCAAATGTCCAGCGTATTCAGACTTTCAGATGGCTGCAGCTCTCAGTTGACACATTTGACTACACACCATGTGAAAAATTCCCAATGAGAATTGCCCAGCTGAACCTGGTCAAGTCATAGAATTGTGAGAGATAATATGTTTTTGTTTTAAGTCACTACACTGTAGGGATGTAGTTTAAAATTCTCATAGATGGTCAGAAGAGACCTACAAGAAAGGTGACTTTCAACTAAATACTTCAAGAAAGTGATGCAGTTAGCCATATAGACACACAAAGGATTGAAATTATTGCAGGCAGAGGGCAAAGTGAGTTCAAATGAACTGAGGTAGGAACATGTATAGTCAAGTAACATCAGGGAAGCTATTTTGCCTGAAGCATTGTTTAAAAAAGAATTTTTTTTTTTTTTTTTTTTTTTTTTGGTAGGGGAAAAGGAGAAGGAGAAGATAAAACAAGAGTGAAGAGAGCCTAGTCATGCAGGGTCTTATAGGTGAGAGTGAGGAGTTTGTTTTTTCCTCTAAGTAGATAGGAAGCCACTAGAAATTTTTGAGCAATGAAATGACATAATCTGAATAAACTGATAACTTATTATAATGGTTTGTAATAAACTAAATGGGGGTACAGGAAAAGAAGCAGGGATGCTACCTGGGAAGCTGTTACAATAATCTAGGAGAGAGATGATAGTGGCTTCTACCAGAGTGGTAGCTATTAGGTGGAGGAGGGAGTAGTTGAATTCTGAATATGTTTTAAATGCAGAGCTGAAATAATTTGTGGTTGGCCTGGATGTGGGGTTATCAGAAGCAGGCATCGAAGATGATCACAAGGTTTTTGGCCTAATGAATGTGAAAAATAATTTTTCATAGATGCTACCAAGGCTGTGAAAGACAAAAGGGCAAAAGGGAACTTCAGGCCATCATACTTACAGTATTTGGTTTCATTTTCATCAAAGACATAGCTTTTATTATATTAGGTTTTTATTTTGTTTCACTTTTAACTTGCATTTAAAGATTATTTTATGTTCTACATATATATGATATATACTCAATATTTTAAGCCACTACAATTAGGGTATTTATATGTAGAGATAAATTAGAGCTAGAGCTAGTGATAGAGATAGAAATGAAGGTAGACAGAAGAGAGGAGAGGGAGAGATATTTTAATTAGCAATTAGTACTCACCCATAGTAGTTTTGCAATAAATATTTTCTGAATTGGTGAATTAATGAACAGATTGACTAACAATTTAATTGGTTCTGCATTAAAATATTTTATAAGCATAAATAACTAGTTCCATAGTTACATAAAACTTGTCTGTCACCTGGTACCAAATAAGAACAATATTTACCTGAATTGTTTTTGTATTGTGTCCTTGGTTAAAATAATAACATATTATCTGATTTATCTGGGAGAATTAATAAAGCACATCAGAATAACCAAAAGAATTACTAGAATGCATTAGGTATGTGAGTTTTGAAAATTACAAATTTTATTTGAAGAACTGAGACTGTAGGTAAAATTATGATGATATGTAACTTGAAATTTACATGTCTTCTTACTAAATTACAAAACCATTTTGAGAAATGAGTAACATTTAGGCTAAAAATGAAATGTTGTAAAGTTATTTTTATTTTGTTGTTTTGAATATTATTAATACACAAAAGAAGTAATTTATCTAAATAAGCAAATGACAATCCAAACAAATGTATTAATCTGCTTGTATTTTATAAATATCCAAGAGGAGAAATACCGTTTCCTTTTCAACCTATCTTCAGTCTGTGCTAAGGGCCCATACTTATCAAGACTTGGTTGTGGTGACCTTCACTCCTCCTTCATGTCCCTATTCTCATTGTCCCCCTTTCCTCTCCTCTTTGCTGCTTAATTCTTCACTCGACTTTCCAATTCTTGCTGCCCTTCTTTGCCTTGATTCTTGTTCCTGAAGGTTGGCCTCTGTAGACTGGTCACCCAGGCTCTATTTGTTCTTGATTTCTGGATGAATTTCACCAGTGGGAGACGTGAGCAGGGAGATCAAAATGTGGGAAAGAAAAGAGACTAAGAGACTGTATGTTTATGCTCTACTATCTAGCTCCCTTCCTGCTGCACCACTATGGCTGCATTTCAAAGCTCCAGCTCCTGCCGCAGCCCTGCTCCCATGGCTCTAGCTTTCTCCTGGCTCTAGCAATATCATTCCTCCATTTTCCCTTTCAAGTTTAGAACTGGAATAAGTTTTCTTCATTTGATATTTATTCCCTTAATTTCTAGGTATATATGTTAGCCTATTTTGTACTGCTGTAACAGAATACCTGAGACTGTGTGATTTATACAGAATGGAAATTTATTTCTCGCATTTTTGGAGGCTGGAAGTCCAAGATCAAGTTGCCAGCAGGTTTAGTGTCATTTCTGCTTCCAAGATGGTGCCTTGAACACTGCATCCTCTAGAGGGGAGAGCACTGTGTCCTCACATGGCGGAAGTTGGAAAGGCAAAAAGGAGCAAACTTTCCTTGTCAAGCCCTTTTGTAAAGAAACTTAATACCATTCATGAGGGCAGACCCCTCATGACTCAATCACCCCCTAAAGGTGACACCACCCCCAATACTATTGCGCTGGGAATTAAGTTGCAACATTAATTCTGGAGAGGATAAAATGATTCAACCCACAGTAATTCGTAGGCCCTTCATTAAATTATTTTTATTTATGACTTTTTAAGTGGGCCACAGTTTTTCTATTGAGATTGTGACTGATACATTATAGACCTCACAGAAGTGTATTTTTTCTAATTGCTTGGAGTCAGTATTCCTGGCCTGGACATTTCAGTGGTGCTTTCCCTATATATGTTCTTCTAAGTAACATTCTCTGTTGTGTAGATATTTATTTCTTTTCACTGAAAATAATATCTTCTATATTCTTTTCAGGAAAGATTTTGTTCAGATATCTATTCCGATTTATTAATTCATGTCATTTCCTGTGAAGAAATTATCATGTTATTCTTCCCTCGAGTACTCAAAAATTTAATTCAACTGACATAAAAAACAGTTATTTTTTTCTAGTATTTATATGCTTCTTTATGACACATAACTACTCAGTAGTGGTTGCTTTAGCTAAAATTATTTAAGAACACAGATGTATCCTGCATTTACAACCCTTGTGAACTCCCATTTTTTTTTCTGGATAAGTTCCATACTCATCAGCAGGGCTTTATTTTTTTATTTTTATTTTTTTTTTTGAGACAGAGTCTCGCTCTGTCACCCAGGCTGGAGTGCAGTGGCCGGATCTCAGCTCACTGCAAGCTCCGCCTCCCGGGTTCACGCCATTCTCCGGCCTCAGCCTCCAGAGTAGCTGGGACTACAGGCGCCCGCCACCTTGTCCGGCTAGTTTTTTTGTATTTTTTAGTAGAGGCGGGGTTTCACCATGTTAGCCAGGATGGTCTTGATCTCCTGACCTCGTGATCCGCCTGTCTCGGCCTCCCAAAGTGCTGGGATTACAGGCTTGAGCCACGTTGCCCGGCCTAGGGCTTTAATCTCTGGTTTCTCAAGAGCCCATGAGTTTATGACTTTCTATGACTTTTGTTAGCCCATTTTTAGTTCTGTTTTCCTCTTATTCCTTTGGAAATTTCTTTATCTAATAAATGTTTACTTATTCCTCAAAGCTAAGACCAATTGGTCTCTATTCTATGATGCTTTCCTTGATTATGGTGGGAAGAAAAAAATAATTTCATTTATAATAACTCAAAAATATTTAGCACATATAATTATAATAAAACACAAGATGTTCTATAGTAATAATTTTAACAAGATTGTATTTGAATATGTCATTTGACCTTACCAAGGACAGGTACCGCATGTTAATTCTCTCTATAATCTCAACAAATCCTTGAACTATTAAACTTATGCAAAATAAGTTAGTTAAGTAAATTCAAAATAAGTTGATAAAAGAAAACAGGGACTTCTACATTGTTACTAACAATTTATTATTGATGTATTTGGCTTTAATATTAAAGTTGGGCAGGAAAGAAATCTAACAAAGATGATGAAAGGAGTAAATGGATGAAAGAAAGACAAAATAATGGCAATTTAGAAAGTAGTAATGATTCACTGATTTTTTAATGGGTTTTTCGTGTCTCTATCTCCTTTAGTTCTGCTCTGATCTTAGTTATTTCTTGCCTTCTGCTAGCTTTTGAATTTGTTTGCTCTTGCTTCTCTATTTCTTTAATTGTGATGTTAGTGTCAATTTTAGATCTTTCCTGCTTCCTCCTGTGGGCATTTAGTGCTATAAATTTTCCTTTAAATATTGCTTTATCTGTGTTCCCGAGATTCTGGTACATTGTGTCTTTGTTCTCTTTACTTTCAAAGAACTAATTTATTTCTGCCTTGATTTCATTATTTATCCAGTAGTTGGTTGTTCAGTTTCCATGTAGTTGTGGGATTTCGAGTGAGTTTCTTAATCTTGAGTTCTAATTTGATTGCACTGTGGCCTGAGAGGCTGCTTGTCATGACTTCCATTCTTTTGTATTTGCTGAAGAGTATTTTACTTTCAATTATGTGGTCACTTTTAGAGTAAGTGCGATGAGGTGCTGAGAAGAATGTATATTTTGCTGATTTCGTGTGGAGAGTTCTGCAGATGTCTATTAGGTCCACTCGGTCCAGAGCTGAGTTCAAGTCCTGAATATCCTTGTTAATTTTCTGTCTCATTGATCTATCTAATATTGACAGTGGAGTGTTAAAGACTCACTATTATTGGGTGGGAGTCTAAGTCTCTTTGTAAGTCTCTAAAAACTTGCTTTTTGAATCTGGGTACTCCTGTACTGGGTACATATATATTTAGGATAGTTAGCTCTTCTTGTAGCATTGATCCCTTTACCATTATGTAATGCCCTTCTTTGTCTTTTTTGATCTTTGTTGGTTTGAAGTCTGTTTTATTGGAGACTAGGAGTGCAACTCTTTTTTTTTTTTTTCTTTCCTTTTGCTTGGTAAATATTCTTCCATCCCTTTATTTTGAGCTATGTGTGTCTTTGTGTGTGAGATGGGTCTCCTAAATACAGCACACCAACGGGTCTTAACTCTTTATCCAATTTGCCAGTCTGTTACATTTAATTGGGTTTTAATTGGGGCATTTAGCCCATTTACATTTAAGGTTAATATCATTATGTGTGAATTTAATCCTGTCATTATGATGCTAGCTGCTTATTTTGCCCATTAGTTGATGCAGTTTTTTCATAGTATTGATGGACTTCACAATTTGTTATGTTTTTGCAGTGGCTGGTACTGGTTTTTTCTTTCCATATTTAGGACTTACTTCAGGAACTCTTGTAAGGCAGGTCTGGTGGTGACAAACTCTTTCAGCATTTGTACAGGATGTTATTTCTCCTTTGCTTATGAATCTTAGTTTGGCTAGATATGAAATTCTGGGTTGAAAATCCTTTTCTTTAAGAATGTTTAATATTGGCCCCCACTCTCTTCTGGCTTGTAGGGTTTCTGCAGAGAGGTCTGCTGTTATTCTGATGGGCTTCTCTTTGTGGGTAACCCGACCTTTCTGTCTGGCTGCCCTAACATTTTTTCCTTCGTTTCAACCATGGTGAATCTGACGATTATGTGTCTTGGGGTTGCTCTTCTCAAGGAGTATCTTTGTGATGTCCTCTGTATTTCCTGAATTTGAGTGTTGGCCTGCCTTTCTAGGTTGGGGAACTTCTCCTGGTTTTTGACAAGATTAACAAAATAGGTAGACTGCTAGCCAGACTAATGAAGAAGAAAAGAGAGAAGAATCAAATAGACACAATAAAAAATGATAAAGGGGTATCATCACCGATCCCACAGATATACAATCTACCACCAGAGAATACAATAAAAACCTCTAGGCAAATGAACTAGAAAATCTAGAAGAAATGGATCAATTCCTGGGTACATATATTCTTCCAAGACTAAACCAGGAAGAAGTCAAATCCCTGAATAGACCAATAACAAGTTCTGAAATTGAGGCAGTAATTGATAGCCTACTAACCAAAAAAAAGTCCAGGACCAGCATGGATTCACAGCCGAATTCTACCAGAGGTACAAAGAGGAGCTGGCACCATTCCCTCTGAAACTATTCCAAACAATAGAAAAAGTGGGACTCCTCCCTAACTCATTTGATGAGGCTAGTATCATCCTGATACCAGATACCTGATACCTGATACCTGATACCAGAGACACAACACAAAAAGAAAATTTTAGGTCAATATCCCTGATGAACATTGATGTGAAAATTCTCAATAAAATACTGGCAAATCAAATCCAGCAGCACATCCAAAAGGTTATCCATCACGATCATGTAGGTTCGTCCCTGGCATGCAAGACTGGATCATCAATGCAAACTGATAAACGTAATCCATCACACAAACAGAACGAATGGCAAAAACCACATGATTATCTCAATAGATGCAGAAAAGGCCTTAGATAAAGTTCAACACCCCTTCATGTTAAAACTCTCAATAAACTAGGTATTGATGGAATGTATCTCAAAATAATAAATGCTATTTATGACAAACCCACAGCCAATATCATACTGAATGAGCAAAATGACAAGGATGCCCTCTCTTACACTTCTATTCAACATAGTATTGGAAGTTCTGGCCAGGGCAATCAGGCAAGAGAAAAAAATATAGTGTATTCAAACAGGAAGAGAGGAAGTCAAATTGTCTCTTTTTGCAGATGACATGATTGTATATTTAGAGAACCCCATCATCTCAGCCCCAAATCTCCTTAAGCTGATAAACAACTTCAGCAATGTCTCAGGATACAAAATCAATGTGTGAAAGCCACCAGCAGTCCTATACACCAATAATAGAGAGCCAACTCATGAGTGAACTCCCATTCACAATTGCTACAAAGAGAATAAAATACCTAGGAGTCCAACTTACAAGGGATGTGAAGGACCTCTTCAAAGAGAGCTACAAACCACTGATCAAGGAAGTAAAGGAGGACACAAACAAATGGAAAAACATTCCATGCTCATGGATAGAAAGAATCAATATTGTGAAAATGGCCATACTACCCAAAGTTATTTATAGATTAAATACTATCCCCACCAAGCTACCATCGACTTTCTTCACAGAATTAGAAAAAACTACTTTAAATTTCATATGGAACCAAAAAGAAGCCATATAGCCAAGACAATCCTAAGCAAAAAGAACAAAGCTGGAGGCATCATGGTTCCTGACATCAAACTATACTACAAGGCTACAGTAAACAAAAAAGTAGGGTATTGGTACCAAAACAGATATATAGACCAATGGAACAGAACAGAGGCCTCAGAAATAATGCCACACACCTACAACCATATTATCTTTGACAAACCTGACAAAAACAAGCAATGGGGAAAGGATTCTGTATTTAATAAATGGTGTTGGGAAAACTGGCTAGCCATAAGTAGAAAGCTGAAACTGGATCCCTTCTTTACACCTTACACAAAAATTAACTCAAGATGGACTAAAGACTTAAATGTAAGACCTAAAACCATAAAAACTAGAAGAAACCTAGCAATACCATTTTGGACATAGACATGGGCAAATGACTAAAACACCAAAATCAATGGCAACAAATGCCAAAATAGACAAATGGGATCTAATTAAACTAAAGACCTTCTGCACAGTAAAAGAAACGATCATCAGAGGGAAAAGGCTGCACAGTAAAAGAAACGATCATCAGAGGGAAAAGGCAACCTACAAAATGGGAGAAAATTTTTGCAAACTATCCTTCTGAGAAAGGGCTAATATCCAGAATCTACAAGGAACTTAAACAAATTTACAAGAAAAAAAAAAAAAAAACAGCAAAATGTGGACGAAGGATAGGAACAGACACTTCTCAAAAGAAGACATTGATGCAGCCAACAAACATATGAAAAAAAACTAATCATCACTGGTCATTAGAGAAATGCAAATGAAAACCACAATGAGATGCCATCTCACACCAGTTAGAATGGCAATCATTAAAAAGTCAGGAAACAACAGATGCTGGAGAGGATGTGGAGAAATAGGAACGCTTTTACACCGTTGGTGGAAGTGTAAATTAGTTTAACCATTGTGGAAGACAGTGTGGCAATTCCTCAAGGATCTAGAACTAGAAATACCATTTGATCCAGCAATCCCATTACTGGGTATATACCCAAAGGATTATAAATCATCCTACTATAAAGATAGATGCACACGTATGTTTATTGCAGCACTGTTCACAATAGCAAAGACTTGGAACCAACTCAAATGCCCACCAATGATTGACTGGATAAAGAAAATGTGGCAAACATACACCATGGAACACAATGCAGTCATAAAAATGGGTGAGTTTATGTCCTTTGCAGTGATATGGATGAAGCTGGAAACCATCATTCTCAGCAAACTAACACAGGAACAGACAACTAAACATCACATGTTCTCACTTATAAGTGGGAGTTGAACAGTGAGAACATATGGATGCAGGGAGGGGAACATCACACACCGGGGCCTGTCAGGGAATGGGGGGCTAGGGGAAGGATAGCATTAGGTGAAATACCTAATGCAGATGAGAGGTTGATAGGTGCAGCAAATCACCATGGCACGTGTATACCTATGTAACTAACCTGCACATTCTGCACATGTATCCCAGAACTTAAAGTGTAATTTTTAAAAAAGGAAGTAAAAAAAGAAATTGTTGAGTGCAAAATCTCAGTTTGGTATGGTTTTTAAGTTCTTAGGTATCTGGATCACTGGGAGCCAAAATTAAACTGAAATGGATTGAAAGAATAAAACCTTTTTTTGTATGGGAGTAGAAAAGGTATTTTGGGGACAAGGCCAACTTAAGTGTCCTTGGACGCTTAGAGCAGCTTGGAAATTAATAGAGCAGTAGGAGTGGATATCAATGGAAGTACATTAGGATTTAGACCATGAATTGATGTAGGAAAGGGAGAATAGGTATGAGTAACTGAAAATTACGAGGCTGACTTCAAAGATCACAAGAGAGAACTTGGCAATATGCCTCTTCATAAGTAACTCCCATTTCAATTTGTACTTTATTCATACTGTACTTGTATGGTCTTTAGTATTTGTCTTTTTTCTTACATTATAAATTTTTCCTACCTTATTATGTACATTGTATATCAAAATAGAATTTTGCTTTAAAATTAATCTGTTTTTTTATTGTAAACCTTTGGTGGATAAAGTAACTGATACTCTGACTCAGCTTGGTCTGTATTTTTAAACTTTAACTTAGGAACTTTGAGAACAATGCTTATAAATATTAGTAAAACATGTATTAAAATTGCTCTATAGAATGGCTTGAAATATATCACATGGTTTTTATCATAATGAAAATGATGCATTCTACTATACACCTCAAACCATTGTGAAGATTAAATGAGTGAATATATGTAAAGCACTTGTAACAATACCTGACATCTAATAATCCTTCCAGAATATTAGTGGATATTTTTCTTAATATTCATGCTATTTTCATGAGGAATCAAAAACTCTTTTGGGAGAAGAGTTATTCTAAGGGAAGGAATTGTTGTTCTCAATACATTCTGTTGTTGTTAGACAACTTTTCTCAGCTTAGCAATCACATGGGCTCATGTTTGAAATACAGAAGAAGAGGCTGTAGGTAAATATCTGTAAAACATCAGAACATTAAAGTTCAGCACCTATTCTAGAAGAAAGCAACATAAAAGATTAACATTTTTCTCACATACAGCCCAGGACATAGCATAAGACTATAACTAAGAACTCCAGATAACAAAGCACCACATAGGTGATTCTAGGAGATTCTCAGTATCAGCAAAGAAAGTGATAGTACTTGGTATTAGGAACAGGGGTTGGCAGTGAAATTTATAGGGACAGAAGAGGGCAATGTTGGCAGATCAGGAAGTATGTCTAGCAGTGACCACTATCTTTAAATAGGTTTCACAAAGAGCCTTGGGAGAAAAATCACACTGAAAGCAGACAAAATGAAAAAAGAAAAAGCTGGAAGATACATACTACATACACCCCCCCCCCCCCACACACACACACAAACACACACTTACCTTGTCACTCCTATAGGTTTTACATAAGAGAAACTTTCAGGGAGATGTGGCTTGTTGTTGTTAGCTTCACTATTTCTATGCTGAGGCTGCTGTAGTTGAGATAGGATAGGTATGCCTTAAACCCTGCACCCATGTCTTCCTCATCAAATGAGAAACGTCATCTGGGTGATACGAATCACCCAGAAGTCCACTATTTTTTTAATTGTTATTTTATCTTATTTTATGCTTATTTTTTGAGTTAGGGTCTTTCTCTGTAACCCAAGCTGAAGCGAAGTGGCACTATCTCAGTCCATTGCAACTTCTGCTTCTGGTTCTCCAGCCATCCTCTCATCTTAGCCCCCAGAGTAGCTGGGACAGCAGGTGTGTACCACCATGCCCAGTTTATTTTTATTATTTTTTAATTTTTGTAGGGATGGGATATCGCCATAATGTCCAGGCTGGTCTCAAACTCCTGACCTCCCACTATTTATTTTTAATTAAATAAAATTTAAATGAAATATAAATATGTTTGCTTTTATTAGCAACTACCTTTAAATATTTGGTGGGTACAATTATCACCTTCATTGTAAATCCAAACAGGCATTTCTTTATCTCTGTTAACATACATATTTTTATATTTATATGCAGCAACATAAAAAACATACATATTTTTAAAAGCAATCATTTTAAAATAAGCATTATTTTATTATTTAAAAGAAACAATGTCATACAATTTAATCTGCAGTCTCTTATGTTTATTGAAAAGTTATATCACAGAAAACTTGAGTCTGTATATTTATTTAATAATTCTATAACATCCTACTGTAAGGATGTGCCAGCAGATATTCAACTAATTTTCACATTATTCTATTACAGATGATGCTGTAATAATATGATTGTAAGTATATTTTCATGTACATGTGCTATTACACTGTTAGAAGTTGAACAGTATATTTTATGCTTTGATAGTATTTAACAAATAACTATTTACATGTACCAATTTATATTTCACTCTAAAGTTTCTAGGTAGAGGGTTTTCTAATTTTCCACTTCATTTTCTCCTATTTTTCTAAGCAAAATGACTTCAAAGGTTTATAGGGAGTTGCATGTTGAGAAAGAATTGGACTCAATTAACATATAACAGAAAGAGCTGGGGTCAGAATATACCCTTATGACCTGGGAGAAAGTCTGGAGCATGGTTTGTGATCTCCAAGGCAAAAAATAGAAAGGAGAACATCTTGGGAAGAGCTGAGCTCTCAGAAACTCATGAACCATCTAGAACAACCATCATCCACGTGTGTTGGTACCAAATCTGTCTCATCCTGAAAAAGCCAAAAATAAATCAAATGTTCCTCTCTGTTCTCAGGTCTGTTGTATTACAAAAACAGTAGGCGAAAGAAAGACTGGCAGCCTGGTGGTCTTGTTGAAGGCGTTTAAGATCCTATGAGAGTACAGCCACCAACCCCCTGCAGCTGATTGCAGCTCTCATCTCAGACTTGTCAGTTGCATGAGTCAACACATTCACAGTCGTATTTCAATTCAGTTGAATTGTGTTTTCTGTCACCAATGTCCAAAGAATTTCTCACAATGCAAGGCTCCTTTCTTGGCAACCTCTAGGGGAGTCTAGGAGATACATAGGAACTTGATGCTTAGTCCATCCAGCAAATACATCAACTGACTCCTTCAGAATCCCAGCAGCCTCCTGAGGCATTACCACAATAGTTATTGACTACGGAAGAAATCATGTCCACTTTCCCTTCCTCAAGATCCAGCGCTGCTAACCTTAAACCTCTCTATCAATCCAGAAATATCCCACACCAGACATCATTTCTGCCCTTTCCAGAATATCCAGCTAACTTCCTTCTAAAATGAAAACCTGGATCAAGCTGTTTAAGTGCCTAATAACTTTTTCTTAAGGGAGGGGGGCGCAGGAAACACAAAGTCATTTACAATCCCTGAGACTAAAAGCCCAAAACTTAGAAGACGTGAGGGCAAAATTTCCTTTCATTCCACTGGAGTATCATCTGTCAATGGAGATAGCAATTAACAGCTTGGTCAAATATCCTGTGACAAATGTAAATGACCTTAAAGCAGGCTAAGGAGGAAATTGGTACTTACTGTCATTTGGAGCCCTAATTCCTTCCCTCACTGAGTAACTTCCACGTGCCCTAAACATGAGTAATAATCATTCCACCTCCAGACTCCTCCAAAAGAAGATAACGCTTGCCCATAAACTGTCCCTTGGCCTCTAATAAAAAGTAAACATTTTCCTTGTGATCACAGAAAAACAAGAGGCAAATTTTAGCTCAGGCCTCCATGGATAACGGAAGTTTTAGAAAACCATCCTAAAAAACTATAGTTTCTTTCCCTATTATGGGCCTCCATGGTATGTACAATAATGGTTCTCTGCCTAAAATGTTCCTCATCCTAATCTTCAGAACCTCTGGCTATGTTACTGCATTAGTCAGGGTTATCCAGAGAGACAGAACCAACAGGATATATGTATATATGAAAGGGAGTTTATTAAGGAGAACTGACTCACACAATCACAAGGTGAAGTCCCAAGTTAGGTCGTCTGCAAGCTGAGGAGCAAGGAATCCAGTAGTGGCTCAGTCCAATTCCCAAAGCCCCAAAAGTAGGGAAGCTGACAATGCAGCCTTCAGTCTGTGGCCAAAGACACAAAAGCCCCTGGCAAACCACTGGTGTAAGTCCAAGAGTCCAAAGGCTGAACAAGCTGGAGTCTGATGTTCAAGGGCAGGAAGCATTCAGCACAGGAGAAAGATGAAAACCAGAAGACTCAGCAAAAGCCAGCTTATGCCACCTGCTTTTTCAAGCTGCACTGGCAGCCGATCAAATGGTGCTCACCCAAACTGAGGGTGAGGCTGCCTCTCCCAGTCCCCTGACTCAAAGGTTAATCTCCTTTGGCAACACCCTCACAGACACATCCAGGAACAATACTCTTCATCCTTCAATTCAATCAGGTTGACACTTAATATTAACCATCACAGTTACCTTTCATGACAAAAGGGGACTTTGTAGATGTGATTAAGAATCTTAAGATAGCGAGATTATCCTGCATTACATAAGTGGACCTAATGTATTCATAAGGGTTTTATAAAATTGAGGCCGCAGGATTAAGACCAGAGAAGAAACTGTTAAAAGTAGAGGTCAGAAGAATTCAGATCTCTGTTGTCTTTAGAGATGGAGGAAAAAGATCATGAGTCATTGGATTCATGAAGCCTCCTGAAGTTGAAAAGGACAGGTATTTGGAGTCTCTTCTTGAGTTTCTAGAAGGAACACAATCCTGCCAACCCATTTTGAACTACAGACCATAACAACTTTAAGATAATAAATTGGTGTCATTTTAAGCTACTACAGCTGTGGTAATTTGTTACAGCAGCAGAAGCAGCAACACTCAACAGATAGAGCCCCTGCCTTAAAGCAGGGGCTTACAGAAGATTCTGGAAAAGTTTCTAGGTTAAAACCACCTCAGAGGCTTTCTCCAGGAATATAATTTTCTTACATACCAGAGAGTAATTCATGGTCAATAAGTTAAGCTCTGGGGTACTGTTGCTTTCTACATCCATTCATGCCTTTTGGTTGTCCTGACGTTAGGTGTGGGACATAGGGGTGGATTTTGTTTATTTCCAGGGGGTCTTGCTCCCTCATGTTCAATGTTAGAAGCCACTACAGAAGCACAACTCTGTACGTGGTTAGTGATGTCTCTGGGTTTGTACACATTATGAGCTCTGAGATCACAAGGATTTAAACACTTTCCAGCCAAATATGTCCTCATTTCTGCCATCACTATTCAGCCAATGAGCTTTTCTGCATTTATGAATCTTTCTGTTGTTTTGATGTGCAAGATTTGGAATCGGGTAAGGAAATCATAGTACCAAAGCATGCATATCCTGGGGAATCATTTCTGGATACTCCCCCATCCTCATTTGGGATAGGTCTTAAATGAGCCCCCTTGAGTGTGTAAATCCGTCCTGTGCTTTCATCTCCTACATTTCTCTGGAGATATGTGATGACTTGGGATCTGGGAATGAATTGCCATGTGATTCAAGTATAGTCACTCAGCACTTGAAAGCCAGCACCTCTCTCTTGATGTGAAATTTTTGAGCCTCAGATACACAGGAAACATTGCCACTTAGGCACTTGGGAATCACATCCCCTAAGTTCTCAAGTCTTGTTTTTTGTTTGTTTGGTTTTGTTTTTTTACATATTGCTTAATTAATTGAATCTGAACTTCAATCTGGGAAAGTCAAATAAAATGTTAGATTTGTAACATAATTAAGTATGTTATTAAGAGTGAAATCAAATTTTTTCAGGCTGCAGGCTTGCTCTATTAGCCTGCTTTACTCTGAAAGAGCTAAAGATTGCCTTTCTAGGCCCATGATCTGGGAAATGTGACCGGGTGGAGAGTATGGGGTGGAGGCAGGATAATTTCTCTGTATCTTTAGGCAAATTTTCCACAAAGAGCAAGATTTGACATTTTGTCATCAAACATGGCTAGGAGTCAGGGTGGGACAGTGCAGGGTGTTTTGCACAGCCGTGAAGCTATTCTGTGTTCTGATCCTGACTAATTGCTTATGAGCCCCTGTAACTTACGGTAGGTCAATAATCTTGCTGGTGCTTCACGTCCTTCATCTAACTCAACTGGCGTAAATAGAACATCTACTTTATAATAGTATTAAGAAGATTCGAGTTAATGTATGTAAAATTCATAGATTAGTGTCTGGTAATATATCAGTGTTTTCATTTATTAACATGATAGTGGAGTGGGAGGATGGCTATGGATGGAGGAAAGAATACCAACATTGAGCCTGAGCATTTTAATTAAACCATATTAACAGTCAGAGGTCCTGCTTTTGAATAAAGAGTCTCCTCTAGGGCATCTACTTTTATTCATTAATTATATTAATATTTATTGAATTCTTATGTTTCAGAACCTGGTCTAGAACTCCTTGTACCTTACATGGTAGTGGGCCAAATTCCAATTAGAATGAGAAAAGATTAATAAGTTTATACAATTATATAACCAGTTTCTTTTGCAATTGGAATTACCTAGCAAACACCTCTCAACGACTTTTTTTCTAACACCTCAAGGTCAATCCATATGTCAAAAGTGCACTTATGCACGTTTGAAAAACCTAATTCCTCAATAATCCTGGAATAGGATAAATTTCAATATGTAATATTATTAACAAAATAGAAGAGTTTGAAAATACAAAATCTAGATACTAGCTATGGGTATAGATCTCTTTAGTTCTGAAGAGAAATGGATAGGAAATTTTCAAATCATTGCACTAAAGTTCTTATTCTCCAGAATGAAACTTGAGAATAAATTATTGGGTTGTAGGTCTTACAATCCTGTCTTTTTTTTTTTTTAAAGATGACTCTCTGTAAAAATTATTTATATAGCTCAGAGTTTTAAATTAAAGGCTGTAGAGTATCCCAATTTTATGATAATAAAGATATTAGGCAAGTAAATGCACAAAGGCAAATGATGAAATTTCACCTTTTGCAAGGGGTGCAAGGTCTATGACATAGTTCACAAGGTAAGTTTAGCCTCTTGATATGCTTCACTTAACATTCATGTTTAACAGGAGAATTTGCCACTGTGCAAATATGAAGCACATTTTTATTCTTACATTGCAGAATACATTGCAGAGAGAACTTCAGCCTTGCCTAAATCCTTAAATTCAATAGAATATTATTTCAGTCTAAAATAAGTCTCTCCTTAGAATAAGTTGTCTTCCACCTACAGAAACTTACACCCTTGTTATAATTACTTCAGTACTAACAACTCCTCCTCTTAACACTCAAAGTGTGTGGGTTTTGAAAAGGCAGCACACAAACCTGATACTTTTAAAAGGAATCTATTAATAACAACATAATATTTTTCTTCTTCCAGATGCCCATGTATCATCACTTACTTTTATTTTTTCCTTCTATTATTGACTGTTTCCTCTAAATACTCAGCATGTATATTTTGCTTATTCTAAACTAAATCTTTAAGTAAGAAATTTATTCTTTAGCTTTGCCATTCATGCAAATTCCTAACACCAAAATGTAAAAGGTACAAGACCCAGATGACTTCATATAGATGATAAACTTTATTGTAAACTGGCTTCTTATTACATCAACAAAAATCTTCTCACATTTTGTGAGTTTTAGATTTTTTTGTGAATAAAAGGATGTTAGTAGTGACTACTGTTTAATGAGTGCTTATTACTTAATGCCAAATACAGTTCTAAGTGCTTAACATTTGTATATCCTTTGATTATTATATCCTGATGAGATAGTTGTAGTATTTGATCTGTTTTAAAGCTTTAAAAGTGTGGTATATGTTTAAATTACCTGATAACAAAAGTTTAAATGAATCTTGATGTATTCATAATTTTTTAAAAGCTTGAGAATCCCAGTAATGTCTACTGCTCAATTAACGCAAAATGACAGATCCTGGCAAGGCATAAAAATCTCCTGTACAGAAAAATTAAGACAAAATATCAAAATATTTTTACAAGAAACTTTAACTGCTGAATTCCATCCGTTGGCTTCTATCAGTTTGGCTCATTTAAAAGGAAATATACTTGTATATTGGATTGACAATAGAGAAATAATTGAACTATTGAAAATTTTTACTAACATTTCATTTTGCCTTTACATAATCATTGAGATGATGCAAAATTTTCAGTGACAATTAGAAAAATACATATTGGTAGTACACTCATAAAAATGGTTGTAAATACTAATTTTCATAATATGCTGTCTCATGGCACTGAACATTAGTCCAAAGTGCCTCATGGCACTGAACATTAGTCCAAATGCACACGGAAGAAAAGATAACTGGATTAAGGTTTAAAGAAAACAGGTGGTAAGCAAGTGACAAATACAGTGATGAGAACACTCACCTAATATAGCACTTTTATATTTCAGTAAAACTTTATTCTCACTGCTTTGTGAAGAAAGAGAATTTAAGATACATAGATTCAGGTCAACCATGAACATACAAATCGTGCCCTGCACAGGGTTAAGCCAAAAGTTCCTCTAAACAAGTTCTTTAAGTATGATTGCATGATTCCTGAGGAAAGTTATGCTTTTTTTCTAATTCACCTTCCCATGGGGGGGGCGCCCTTTTTCACGTTTTTTGGTTTGTTTTGTTTGTTTGCTTGCTCGCTTTTGAGACAGGGTCTCCCTCTGTGGCCAGGCTGAGGTGCAGTGGTGGAATCTCGGCTCACTACAACCTCCACCTCCCAAGCTTAAGCGATACTCCCACCCCAGGCTCCTGAGTAGCTGGGACCACAGGCCTGGGCCACCACGCCCTGGTGAATTTTTCTGTTTTTAGTAGCGACGGGGTTTTACTATTTTTGCCAGGCTGGTCTCAAACTCCTGGACTCCAGAGATCCGCCTGCCATGGCTTTCCAAAGTGCTGGGATTTCAAGCAGGAGCCACCGCGCCCGGCCCTAGGACGCTCTCCTCTCCTCTCCTCTCCTCCCCTCCCCTCCCCTCCCCTCCCCTCCCCTCCCCTCCCCTCCCCTCCCCTCCCCTCCCCTCTCCTCTCCTCCCCTCCCCTCCCCTCCCCTCCCCTCCCCTGCCGCTCTCTCACCGTCTCTTGCTTTCTTTCCCCCTCTCTTTCTCTCTCTCCCTCTTTTTTTTTTCTTTCTTTTTTTGACAGTCTGGCTCTGTCACCTAGGCTGCAGTGCAGTGGAGCGATCTTGGCTCACTGCAACCTCCGCCTCCCAGGTTCAAGTGATTCCCCTGCCTCAGCCTCTGGAGTAGCTGAGATTACAGGCATGCACCACCGCACCCAGCTATTTTCTATTTTTTAGAAGAGATGGGATTTCACCATGTTGGCCAGGCTGGCCTTGAACTCCTGATACTAAGTGACCCGTCCGCCTTGGCTTCCCAAAGTGGGAACACCCATTTCTAATTCCGCAAAGGAGCATTTAGCCAGTAGTAGCAACCTTAAATATGTGGGCCGGCAAAACATTTTGCTAATTTAAAAAAAATATATTAAAGTTATTGTTGCACAAGCATTTTGCAGGTCATACTGGAGTTCCTAGGGAAAAAGTAAAGGATGGTAGACCCAGAGATCAAAGGTACATAATTAAGTCCAAGCTTCGGCCTCAACTCTGATTCTGGCGAAGTGCCTAATCTCCGTTTAAAGAGTTATTTGTCCAAAATTATTAATACATTATCATTTTATTCTTTAAATTTTTAGATTCAGGGGTTGATTTTCAGTGTTGGCATTCGAATTGTCTGAGGGAGTATATGATCTAAGTGTTTCCCACAGTCTTTGATATTCCTGACATGTTTTTACCCTGACATAGTAGTTAAGTTCTATTCCTGGGTCATCTCACACACAGAACTTACTGATCTTTGTATTTATGAAAGGAAACTGCACACTAGAGACATACTGCAGAAATGACTAAACAGTGACACTATAACTATCTAACATTACGGTAAAGATGTGGTATATATTTTCAATAAAATGTATTAAATAATTCAGAAGTCAAGAGGTGGAATGCTGTTTCTAGTTTGGAGCAGGCATCTTGGAGCAGTTAGTGGCATCACTGGGAGTGAGGCACTTCAGCATTTGATGTTCATATATTATAATCCTTTCTGGGCATATAATGATAAATAAATAAAAAGTGAATAAGAAAATGCTAACACTAAGTTATGTGAAATGAAATTTAGGTTTAATAAACAAAATGTGTCATTATAAGAATCTAAGTAAATTTGAATGTAACCTTAATGCTAAAGTGAGACATCATTTCATAACAACACGATGTATTTAAGGCTAACCTTTGAATTATCCTACTGTGCTACATTGCTTTGGTGGTTTCAGTTCACTGTTTACATAATACTGATGGAATAACATTTGAATGGTATTAAAGCGGGATTTGCTGATGTCTTTTTGGTTGTAGGTATTTAAGGGATAACCAGGCACAGAACATTTTGGGTAGACCACACAATCTATTTAATATAGGGCCACTTTGTTTTTATAATCCAGTATTTTATCATGAAACTATTCCCAGGGGTGAAACATAGCCCATTTCTAGAGTAATAGAGTGTAGAGGAAAGGAGATAAGATTAAAAGGGCAAGTTCTATTGAGTGAAATGGAAGGATGTCAAGTACACATGAACATATCCACTAATATTTGTTAAAATTTTAAAAGTAAAAATTTGTTAATTGTGACAATGATTAAATAGCATTTCCTTTCCTGTCAGCATTCAGCAACATGAGTGCAGTTTCTGTTTATATTATAAAAGTGCATGCGTCTATCAGCATCATAATTCACACAAACATACAAAAACGTATTTATTTCATTAAAATGTATTAATTCCTTAGGTACAATTGTTCTTTGTGAAAGGAAGATAGGTATGAATTTGTTTTTCTTCACAACTTTTTTCCATTATGTTTTTGGTCATCGAATTTGGTTCCATTGGGGTAATCAGTTGGTAGGGGGCCAATCTCCTTGTTTAAGATGAAGTAGACTGTCACTTGAAGTGGGAAAATAAACAATTGCCCAGATAGAAAATGTTTATGCATTTGAAGTATTTTCCTGAAATTTGAAAAATGTATAAAGCCAAAGTATATGTACTAAAAATAATAGCACATGCTGTCATAGCCTTTACATTTAAATAATTTTGTCTTTTTCCTTAGTCAAATCAACTCAACCTTATTTACTCATCAATGATTTAATACTTACATAATGACATTATAAATGAAGTTGTCAGGTGAATAAACTAAATTACTCCTTCTAGTCCTTTGCAATAGGACAAAAACATTAAAAAGCAAGCCTACATTCAAATACACAAATTATAAATGGTGTTAAATCATCACAATAAAGATCTCCTCTTCCAATGTGAGTTACACCGCAGTACATGTATGTTTCAACAGGAAGCTTGTACATTTTTTGAAAGAGACAATTTCTGAGACACAGGAAGTATGATGAGAAGGGCGGGAACACTGACTAAAAGTGAGGGATGTCACACGGCATAATTCTATATACGTATGGCCAGGAGCTCTTCATTGCTTCTTTTCCGCTGGCAGAATGGTCTACTCTGAGGGTTTCTTGCTACCTTAAAATGAGGACATAATCATAACTATATCAAAAGACAATTTGACAAAGTATATTTTGGAGAAAATGTTTATGATTCTTCTACTCATGTTTCCAACCTCTCTTGAAAGAACACTTTCAGGCTTCCAGATAGGATGAGGTGTAGTGTACTGCTGAGGCCCCGACAGTCATTGATTTGACACTAATGTGGTCTGTCCTCCTGCTTAACACGAAGCTGCTTTCTGTTTTCTGATAATGTCTATAAGTTCTCCCTAGTGGTACTTCCATATCCTAGGCATTGAGCTTCTACAATCCCTACCCACCTGAGGAAAGCCCTGAATTGTCTGGCTGCCCTTTCTGTGCCTAGGTGAATAAATTTTAATCAGTGAGAAGGTAACATTAGAAAAATGCATTTTGGCCTTAAATCCATGCCACGTGTAAGCATCCAATTATACCAATGATAAAACAGATAACGCTAAAATTTTCTACTAGTACCCTCTGTCTATTCAGTTGGTTCAGAATCTGGAAAAGAAGATGGATGGGTGATTATGTACCCTTCCCAAACCTCTCCAAAATTTAACAAGCCAGCAAATTTCATTTTCTAGGAAAATCTACGTGATACCTATAGATGTGTCACAATATTTTCATACTAGAAAGGGAAAAGATGCCACTCTTTTCCAACCTTTAAAAACAATTCTAATGGTAAATGCTAAATCTCCTGCATTTACACACAAATGTCAATAAGAAATATTAAGAATAAATTATAAATTTATATTACATTTAAAAATTCCATTAAAAGTGAGCAAAAAAAAATGAATAGGTATTTTTCAGAAGAAAGCATACAGATCACCATGAAACACATGAAAAAATGTTCAACACCATTAATCATCAGAGAAATTGCAAATTAAATCACAAGGCAATATCATCTTACACCAGTCAGATAGCTATTATTAAAAAGACAAAAATATCAGACATTGGTGAGAATAAGGAGAAAAGGGAATGCTTATAAACTGGTGGTGGGAATGTAAATTAGTATAGCCTCTATGGAAACCTGTATGGAGATTTCTTGAATAACTAAAAATAGAACTATCCTTCAATGCATCATTCCCATTACTGGGTATCTACCCAAAGGAAAATAAATCATTATACCAAAAAGATACCTCCACTTCAATGCTTATCAAGCCATTTCTATGCTTATAAAAGCCAAGATGTGGCATCATCCTAAAAATCCATCGACGGATGATTGGGTAAAGAAAATGTATATATACAAAGTGGAATACTATTCAGTCATAAGAAAGAATTCATGTCCTTTCCAACAACATGGATGGAATTAGAAGCCATTATCTTAACCAAAACAACTCCGAAACATAAAGACAAATACCACATATTGTTACTTAGTAACAGGAGCTAAATAATATCTACACATAGACATAAAGTGTGGACTGAGAGATATTGGAGACTAGAAGAGTGGGGCAGTGGGAGGGGAGCGGATGATAAGACATTACTTAATGGGTACAATATACATTATTTGGGTGATGGATACCCTAAAAGCAAGGACTTCACTACTAGGCAAAATATCTGTGTAGCAAAATTGTGCTTGTACACCTTAAATATATATATTTTTATATACATTTATGTATATATTTGTGTATACATATATATTTATATGTGTGTGTATATATGTGTGTGTGAGTGTGTGTGTGTGTGTGTATGTCTGTGTGTGTGTGTATATATATACACACACATACACACACACATAAAAAAACCTCTAACTTTGAAGAAAATGTGTTTTTATTCCTGGACCAATATTATAGAACCTTTCTATCCAAAAAATGATACAACATCAAACTGAGTGAGTCTACCAAATGTTGAGTGCTATAGGCAAGAGGGAATGTTGGAGCAGCCTTGGAGTGGGGTTCCTTGGAAACTCTTGTCATGTGATGTAGTGGTATTCAAGGTCAGCTGTGTACTAAAGCAAGAGACACAATAACCAAGCCATTAGGAGTTGAGTTAGGGATGTAATAATGGTGCCTGAATGAATTTGTCTGAAATTTGTCTGAAAACATTTTACTGAAAATAGTAAAATATTTCCTGGTGTTAATGTTAGGGCAGGGCATGATTTTCCTGCATGAAATTTCAGATACATTTTGTGGTGCCTTCTCTGCTGTGGCAAATATCAGATTTAGAAATGATCACAAAGGATATATCCAAAGTTGGTTTGCGCAGGAATTAGAAGAGAAAAAAAAAAAAAAAAGGAAAAGGAAAAAACAGTTTGGCAAGTTTTGCTTATTACTACCCAAAGTTAAGAGCCATATTGGGAGCAATAAAATTGGTACCTGAGAGGAGAATTATACCAGCAATCAAATGGAATGATTTCTCATGGTATGAAAATAGGCTCTCAATGAATATTTAATATATTAATAAATATTAAATGATGCAAATCCAAGAAAATCACACTTACAGTACTTGAGAATCCAGTACTATGGCTTGAATAAGTTTCAAAATGCAAAGATTAGCAAATACATGCAAACATATACATGATCAAATGCAATAAAGAAAGCAACATATAGCCCAAAGAAACAGAGGAAGAAGATATTGTCAAAATGGTTTATTCCTAGGACATAGGAGAATATTTTTGAAAGATTATTGACATCAAAATTTAATAAAATGCAGATTCCATAAAATGACATATAAGATGAGATAATAAGAAATCAGATTTAGATGAATTTAGAAATCCCTGATAGGCATCCAAAATATTTTTTAAAAAGAGGTGAGGTGAATGATATAAGAAAAGGGCTTACTAGGAATTAGAGTGCAATGAAACAATAAAAACTGCATTAGAACCAGTGTATCTCCTCTGAATAGGAATCTAAAGTATCTTTTATTAAAAAGTCCCTTATCTTAATCCAGTCTGTCACTGATGGACATTTGGGTTGATTCCAAGTCTTTGCTATTGTGAATAGTGCCGCAATAAACATACGTGTGCATGTGTCTTTATAGCAGCTTGATTTATAATCCTTTGGGTATATACCCAGTAATGGGATGGCTGGGTCATATGGTACTTCTAGTTCTAGATCCTTGAGGAATCGCTATACTGTTTTCCATAATGGTTGAACTAGTTTACAATCCCACCAACAGTGTAAAAGTATTCCTATTTCTCCACATCCTCTCCAGCACCTGTTACACCATGGAATACTATGCAGCCATAAAAAAGGATGAGTTTGTGTCCTTTGTAGGGACATGGATGCAGCTGGAAACCATCATTCTCAGCAAACTATCGCAAGAACAGAAAACCAAACACCGCATGTTCTCACTCATAGGTGGGAACTGAACAATGAGATCACTTGGACTTGGGAAGGGGAACATCACACACCGGGGCCTATCATGGGGAAGGGGGTAGGGGGGAGGGATTGCATTAGGAGTTATACCTGATGTAAATGACGAGTTGATGGGTGCAGCACACCAACATGGCACAAGTATACATATGTAACAAACCTGCACGTTATGCACATGTACCCTAGAACTTAAAGTATAATAATAATAAATAAATAAACAAATAAATAAATAAATAAAAGTCCCTTATCTTTCTCTTCATCCCCAGCGATGAAAAAGGAATTGCTATCGGAAATTTGAGATCATTAATGGGGCTCTCTTTTTAGTGAATGAGTCACTGTAGTTTGGCTTTTCTCTTCCACCTTTTTCTTTGTTGTCTTCGGACTAGTGAGAGACAGATGGCTCTGCACAGAGATGGAGGCCTGGCTATCTCTTTTTCCCTTCTTCATTCTCTTCTCCCACATGAGAAGGTAAGCCACTGCTCCATTTAAGCACTCTACTGTAGTTGCAAAATTTTTAAAAAGGTCTGCATTCTTTCTGATTGTGATGGATACATTAGACTATCATTTTCTCTCAAATTCTAAAAAGATCTTAAAATTGTTTTGTGCATTTAGGGATAGGGAAACTGAAACAGACAGTGCAGATTTCAGAGTCTGTTTTTGTCTTATATTTCTTTAGTATGCTATATTTTCCTATCTAACTGTATGTGGAATATATACGATAGCTATGATTGTATGTGTGCATATATAACATAGCTGTAGTCTTACCTGCCTTAGTTACCTAGCCCAGGAAATACTCCAATTTTATTTCCATCAAGGCAAGAGTATAAAAAAGGATGGCTAAGGAAGAGCTATGTTTTATATGAGAACACTGGGAACCTCTCCAAATGTGCAGAGGAATTGAACAAAGGCAAAAATATGGAGAGAGATCACAGCTATATGATAGAAGATAGTGTCTGCAGAAACTACCTATAAACTGGAAAATTAATAAAGAATAAACAATTAAAAATCAATAGTACAGTGAAAAACTATTCTAGAGTTGAAGTCAAATTTATAAGTAAAACATGCTCACAGCGTATATGGAAAAAGAATAAAGGAATTCAAACCTAGACATCCAAACATTTAGAATTTTCATAGTATCTTTTAAACTATACAAATGTCTTGGCAGGGGAAAAGTACCAATAACAAATGATGTAAAGGAAAATTAGGATGTGTTAGACTTTTCCTTCACAACATTAAATTCCAGGGGACAAAAGATGAATATCTTATGTAGAGGTCATAGGTAGGCTCACCACTGTATCCCAGACACAGAAAGGTTTGCTTTGGATGGTGCAAATTTTTATACTGTGCATTTCATTTAAAATGTGTGTGGTTCTGGACCCTCCTGAATAATAGTAACATTTGGCAATAATTGGGTCCACATTTCATCAAGACAACAATAAACTGGGACTGAGTCTGTCTGCATCACATTTCTGTCTCTCCTAACTTTCTTTTCCCAGCACTGAGGCAAACTATCAGTTAAGAATTGTCCTTGGGTGGGTATATTAAGTAAACAAGTAGTTCTATGCACTCATGGTTCATGGTGCAAAAGTGAAAGGTAAATGGAAAGACTACTTACTTTAAGAAAAAAATGAGACAAAGTATTGCCATATTTCTATTCTTATGTCATATTTTTAAAATGCATTTATTCATTTTATTCATGACATGAGAATGACTCTAAGCATGTTTCATTAACTTATCCTTTTTTTGCCCTTTGTAGCCATTTAAGTTCTTAAACCCATGTAAGTATTTGAAATGAAAGTGTAGTGCCTAGTTGCTCCACCTATTAGATAGTTGTTTAGCTCAATGGAGAGACTTTCTCAGATATGCCACAGTTCACTCTTCAAAGCTCTAGTACCATTTTTTTGGGAAACAAATTAGTGAGAAAAGTTTTAGACCCACTAAAAAATGAATATAAATTAAATTTCATTTCATAATATTTTGTTTCCTCCTGAAAACATTTAGAAATCTAGAAAAATAGAAAGCAAAAAATTTTTGATATTTGTATGAAAATTTTCATCACTGTATCCCAGACATAGATACATTGCTTTGTCTTTCATGCAAAGATGAAAATTGTATGAAAGCTTTGTACAAATACGAAAAGAATCAAGATGATAGTTTACAAACAGGATATTAGTGTGAGAAAAATAACTGTGGCATTCAAATTGATCAAATATGATTTAAAAATTAATCATTGTTAAAATCTTCCAGTGAAACCATCTGAACCTCAGTATTACTTCCTTTTGTCCTTTCTAATTATAAATTAAATTTCTTTAATAACTATAAGATTATTCTGATTACCTATTTCATCTTGATTGAGTTTCATTATTTAGGATGGTTGAGCGATTGGCTCATTTTTATAAGTAGTAAAACTTGTTCACAGTATTGAGTTACAAATGGGTGGTGAACAGTCGTCACACTTGAGGTTCTCATTGAGAAAGCCTCATAAAGATGGTCTGTGTAATATAATAAAAAATGATTTGATAATGTTCACAAAACGAAATACAACAGTGACTTACACATGACATTTCTTATGACTCAGTATATAAGGCCAATGGTATTACAACAAAATACAAGTGAATCAGGACAATTTCATCAATAGTCCAATCATTCTGACCCTACTTCAGAGTTCTCTGATGCCACAGCTTGATCCAACTACAAAATTTACATAGAAGATAGCATGTGTTATAGCTTAAAAACTCTAAATAATACTCTTCTAAGTATTATAAACAGGATTTTTATAATCCTTATAGACAGGATTTCCTCAAGGATCTGGTGGAAGAGTCCTAGGTTATATTCTTCATCAGGCTCTAACACTGGCAATATTTTGTATAAAGAGCAAACCTTTTACTTTAACATTTAATAAAGTGAAGTGGAGGTAGTAGTTGGGCAAGATACCCTCTGGGAAATTGTTTTAGATTTATTGAGATCTGACTGACAAAAATCATATATATTTAAGGTATACAAAGTGATGATTTGATACACATATACATTGTAAAATCATTACCCCAATCAAGCTAATTAACACTATTATCACTTCACATAGTTACCTTTGTGTGATAACATTTGTGTGTGAGTGCTAACATTTACATTTACTTTCTTACCATATTTTAAGTATACAACATGTTATTATTAACCATAGTCACCATGCTATACATTGGAGCTACAGAACTTACTCATCTGAAAACTGAAAGTTTGGGTCCTCTGACCATCATGTCCCCATTTCTCCCACCTCCTAGACCCTGGTAACCACCAATAGATATTTTTCCGGAGAAGATATAAGAATAGCCAAAAGCTGTAATAAAAGGTGCTCAACACCACTAAGTATCAGGGTAATGCAAATCAAAATCGAAATGATATATCACCTTATATCTATTAGAATAAGTATTTTCAAAAAGTCAAAAGATAACAAGTGTTGGCAAGAATATGGATAAAAGGGAACCTGTGTACACTATTGGTGGGAATGTAACCCACCAATAGTAACCACCATTCTATTCTTGTTTTAGGAGTTCAACTTGTTTATATTCCACATATAAATGATATCATACAGTATTCATTTTTCTCTGTCTGGATTATTTCACTATCATACTGTCCTCCAGGTTCATCCATGTTGTCTAAATAGCAGGATTTTCTTTTTTAAAAAAGGTTGAAGAATATTTGTGTGTGTGTGTCACATATTACGTATCTATTCATCCATTGATGGATACATAGGTTATTTTCATATCTTAGCTATTGTGAATAATGCTCCAATGGACATGGGAGTACAGATATTTCTGTGAGATAGCTATCTCATTTCCTTTGGATATTTACCGAGAAGTGGGATTGCTGGACCATATGGTGGTTCTATTTTTATTTTTTTGAAGAACTTCCATACTGTTTTCCATAGCAGCTGCACCAATTTACATTCCCACCAATAGTGTACACAGGTTCCCTTTTATCCATATTCTTGCCAACACTTGTTATCTTTTGACTTTTTGAAAATACTTATTCTAACAGATATAAGGTGATATATCATTTCGATTTTGATTTGCATTACCCTGATACTTAGTGGTGTTGAGCACCTTTTATTACAGCTTTTGGCTATTCTTATATCTTCTCCGGAAAAATATCTATTCAGGTCCTTTGCTTTTTTATTAACTGGATGATTTTATTGTTGCCATTGTTGTTTGATCTTTTTTGTTTGTTTTTGCCATTGAGCTGCAGGAGTTTCTTATATATTTTAGATATTAACCTCTTGCCAGTTATAGAGTTTGCAAATATTTTCTCCCATTGCTTAGTGTTCCTTTTAGTTTTGTTGATTGGTTGATTTTCTGCCCAGAAACTTTTAAATCTGATGTAGTACCACTTCTTTATTTTTGCTTTTGTTGCCTGAGCTTTCAGTATCATATCCAAAGAAAACCATTGCCAAGATCAGTTTAAAAGAGCTTTCCTCCTTTGTTTTCTTCCAGGAGTTGTACAGATTCGAGTCTTATGTTTTAAGTTTTTAATCTATTTGGAGTTGATTTGTGTGTATGGTATAAGATGAAGTTTCTATTTCATTCTTTTGCAAGTGGATAATTTTTCCAACACCATTTATAGATGAGATTATCTTTCCCTATTGTGTATTTTTGGCAACTTTGTCAAAGATTTGTTTACCCTACATGTGTGGGTTTATTTCTGGACTCTATTTCCTTTCCATTGGATCGTATGTCTATTTTCATTCCAGAACCAAAAACTATTTTGATTGTTACAACTTTGTAATATAATTTGAAATAGAAAAATCTGATGCCTCCAGCTTTGTTCTTCCTCAGTTCCCTTAGCTCTTTTGGATTTTAATGGTTCTAAAGGATCTTTAGGCCTTCAGAAGTTTAAAACAACTACTTGCCTAAATAAAATTGTATTGTTCTTCAATACTTGCAGGATATAATTAAGGCCTTTTCAAAAATGGTTTTTGATTGAAGTTGATTCTTAAGTCATTGGATTGAGACTTCTATGGAAGTGGTATTCATTCATTTGTTGCCATAATAACTCTGAAGGCAAATATATGTGTAAATTTAATACCTATTATATATTATTATTTTATTATGCTCTCAGGATATAGCAAAAAGCAAAAGTTAGTTCCCAGTTTTGACAAAAGTCTTTTGTCATGAAGGACCAAAAACAAACAAAAACCAAAGAAAATAGCAAATATACTTGAAGCACAGAGAGAGAGGGAATAAGAAACAATGAGGGGGAGGAGAAGAGTAAGTGGATATTTTACGAAGTGTTTTGTGAAGGAAGGCAAGCTTGTAAAGTCTTTGTTTGCCAGATGTGTGAAATTCATGTGATAGGACATCCATGGAATGTGAGTTCTGTCAGCCATAATGAGATTATAAATGCGTCCTGGATGACACTGTTTGGATGACCAAGAGAAACTTAAGCAAGTTGAGAATACCATAATATGAACCAGTTCAGATGGTTCTCTCTTTAAACTTTTGTGTGAGGAGAGGAGCTCAGGGATCTGCTTTATAGAATGTCAACTGCATGGTATAGGAGTGACTCGATCGGGACACAAAGTCCAACTAGCTTTTCCAATATATTAGTAGTTTTCCAACGTAACCCCTCAATATTGGTAGTTGCTGCAATAAAGTATTTAACATTAATGAAACTGACCCATGGCTTGCTAGTATTATTTTTTCTGTACTTCTATTTATATGCCGTTGAAGTCTTATTTGTCTTTCAAAGTCCTGCCTTAATATTTCTGAAGAGAGAATAATCTGTTCTCATACCATTCAACCAATTTTTTTTACATGTCTCATTATAGATAGATAGACAGACAGATAGACAGACAGATGAGAAATCATTTTTGTTTTAATTTTTCTCAACCCTTAGAATGAGGGGATCTTGGATTAGGCAATTCTGAGAGTCCTTTAGTATCAAAAACAGTGCTTTACACATCGTATCAGTTCTTTTTTTTCCATCTAAAATTTTATTTTTTTAAACAGAGGTTGGATGGAATACATAGTGTCCTGCTAATGGGTGAAATAAATTTTATTTAGGGTTTTATTTATATAGGACATATTGTGAATTAATAAGTCTCGGATTGGGGGTGTCCCCTGCCCCAGTACTTAGCTGTGTCACAAAGAATAGGTGAAAAGTTTCAATCAATAAAGTTAGTCAAAGATGCCATTGTACATTCAGAATTTTTAAAAAATGTATTTCCCAAGAATATAATTAATTTTATTTCTTACCCAGTGGGTCATTTTATATTTGTTAGAACATCTATATCGTATGTGAAGCATTATTTGGTATGCAAACTGACAGGAAATATATTTCTATTTTGTTTCTAAGAAAATAATATATTTATGTATTATAAGAATTCAAAATGGTTATCTTCTGGGACAATAAATAACATCCCTCCAACACAGCTGAGTGCAAAACAAGTTAAGAGTCAGTTTCTCCAAACTTATAAGTTGAACTATTAGCTTTACTAGTGATAGACTGGACTGAGATATAAAGTTTATAATACTTGTAATGAGATTCATTTATTCACTGAGTTGCCTGTGCATTCACATTTCCCAGGCAGAGTCATCACTCTTTGCACACAGAAAATATCCAAGATGAACACATGCTTTTCTCTGCACAGACAGGATCCAGAAGAAATAAGAGGAAGAGGGTCTGTTGAGCATGCTCAGATTCTTCTCCCCAATTCCCCAAGACCCAAAGATATTTCTTCTCTTTTCATGGAAACTGGAGAGATGGTAACAAGTTGTTTTTGAATTGGTATCTACATCTTTATCTGTACTTATACATTCTTTTAAGTCTATTTCTAAATCTCATCTATATTTACATCTAATCTATGTTTTTCTAACTCTATCTCTTCACATCCATTTTATATATGTAAACTTCCTGTTTCTTTCCTCATCAATCAGATTTTATAATTGAACCTAATAGCCATGCTATTTCAACTTTTATGATTCTCGGTCAGATGTCTTCTTCTGGGACACATTCTTCATGGAATGTTCTGTTGACAGTCTTGGAAATAAAAAGTAGGGGTTAATGGTGTCCCTAAATTTTGGATAGACCCAGAATTGCTTTAAATTCATTTATTGAATGTATATGGTTACTGGCTGGATGTATATAAACTAAAACAAAGTCCTAATTTCAAGCTAGCTTCTCACTCTTGGCATGAATGCTTTTAGAATTACTTCCAATGTCGATTGCATATGTTCAAGAAATAAAGTTAGTAAAGGCTAGCTAAAGGAAAGTATAAATAACTATAGGATAACTAATAAATTTGGTGAAAATTGTGGAGGCACAGCAGTCAGACAATCCAATTTTACTATTTTAAATATTTCCTGTTAAGTATTTCTTTTTCATTTATTCACTCATTGAAAAGTACTTAAAAATTTAAAAACTATTTCTGTAAGTAACTTCAAAGATAATGGCTTTTGAGATTATATCTAGAAATATTAGGAGCTACTTAAAATTTCTATATTGTATAGTACTTCTCCTTTGTTGAGGGAAAAATACAAAAAGAATATAGGTAAGGAAAGAAGGAACCAACTCTGATTATTGGTAATAGATATTTCAAATAAACAATCAAAGAAACAATATTAAATATTTATTCTTTTAACATCCAACAATGTGAAGTCATACTGAAGTTTACTAAATTCCACCAAATAGAAATTATATATGTTGTGGAATTGAAACACAATATACTTCAATCATATGTTAAAATGAGTTTGGATTATTTATACCATGGTCTTACCCTAATGCAATAGAAACTCAGAGTTTATTGTACAGTATAGATGAAGTAAATATTCATTCTCTTCTTGCTTAAATATATTGTTTTCAAGCAAATTGAAAATTATATATGTGCAATAGTTATGTAAATTTATAAAACAATTCTTTCAAATGTAAATTTTATAAAAAACATGCCATTTAAAAAAAGTAAACCTATAAATATTCCCATTCATTATAAGCAAACTAAAAGAGTGCTTTTGTATTGAAATAATGCATTCTAATGGAATTGGAAATGTTGGCAAGCCACCAGGAAAAGTAAGCATTTTAAAATGGGGGAGACAAAGAGTGATAATAAATAGATGTATAATTGTTTAATCGTGTTATCCCTTGATATAAAACTAGACTGTTGAAATTCTAAGTATCAGAGAGGACAATTGAAAAGAAATCATTGAAAAATATTGCACAATTACTCTATAGAACTAATGGAGATTTTTTAAAAATTTCAAAGCATAAGACAGAAAAAGCGTTTATCCGCTTATGTTTTTACTCCATATGTTCATTTTCTTATAGTTCTACTGTTTTGCTACATTTACAATGTTCTGGAACCAAATAATTCAGTAGATGTTATTGCTAGTTCTACTTCTTGATATACCATTTTTTCTCTTTTCTCTCTCGATACTCTGTTTTCCAATATAAAGTAATCTAATAGTCAGGAGACTATGTTTTGAGCCAAAGTTACATTATTTTTAGAAGAAAGAGGTAGACATTACTGAATTTGATCTTGCTTTTCTCCTTTGTCAAATTTTCACTGCTGTGTAATTGCTTTGTATTGTGTGCACTTGAACTATGTGACTTGTGTGAAAATTACTAAGTAGCATTTCAGATTTAACTAATTAACCCCTACAAGTGAATGAGCAATGCAATTTTATTACAGTTTCCTTGTACACAATAACAACTGACCTTTTGAAGGCTATGTCCTTACCATACTGATGTGTGCTTCCAATATAAATATGATTGCATTGGGAGTTATACCTGATGTAAATGACGAGTTGATGGGTGCTGACGAGTTGATGGGTGCAGCACACCAACATGGCACAAGTATACATATGTAACAAACCTGCACGTTATGCACATGTACCCTAGAACTTAAAGTATAATAATAATAAATAAATTAAAAAAAAAAGCATCTCTCATTTGTAACTAAAGGAGAAAAATGGCATTTTGAATATAACAATTGTTATTAGAGTTTGTATTCTACTACATTCACTATGGTCTATATTAAGTAGTGAATGTTATGAAAATGCAAACTTTATTTGACAAGATGAGCTTCTGAAAGTCCCTAATAATCTGTAATGTGAACATCTGGATTCTAAAAAGACATTGTTTTCATATGGATATATCTGTGAGGATTCTGTTTTGTTGGTGGTGGTGGTGGTATTTGACTGGAGAAAGAGAGGGAGAGAAAAAAAAGAAGTATGTAGGAGGCATTTTGCAGTTTTTAAAGATTCAATGAACTAATATTTTAATTTTTAAAGGGGTGCTGAGTAGAAGTAGGTATGTATTATTTCTGAGGCCATTGATTCATTTGTTTATGTATTAATTTAATAAAGCAATAAATATTCAGGATTTAGAGTGTTCTAGATACTCTGTATCTGACACTCTGAGAATAGAAAATTAAATCCTCATCCTTTAAGAGTTCAATAGTAAGAGGAAGACAAATATGCAAATATTTACCATTGAATGTTGTAATTTATCTGGGGAATAACTGTAGCTGTTTCAGTGGGAAAAGAGAACTCCAGTTCTGCCTTGGGAGTTAGGTAAAAGTCAGGGAAGACATCTACTTAATAGATGTAGGTATTTGGTATTTGTTAACAGTATATTAGGATAAGCTCATGTAAACCTACATTACAAACAGAGACAGTTTCCCTAAAAAAAGGAGATATTTATTCTTCAAGAGGATGTTGCAATGAGAACACACATGCCAGAGTAAATTATGTATTCAGGAAGGTAAAGAAAGACAAAGAGTTTTTAAAGGAAAAATGACAAGGACTATGTGATTGCTTTGAAATGATTATCCTTGGCTACACAAATCAATAAGAGTGACACAAGTCTGAGGTTAGATAGGCAGTTGCTGGGCAGATGTCCTCCCAGCATTTTTTGTAAGGTTACAGTGGCCTTTGTGCAAGGTTGTGGTTTCTGCAAAGTCTTTTGTGATGGTTTTGTTATCAGGCATACAGGTATGAGAACCCTCCTTTTACACTCTTACATAGCTCTATTTGTCAGAAGAGTTTTTGTTTGTTTGTTAACACAAATGACTTCATGTTTATTCTGATAATGTTCACACTAAAAAATCCAATAACAATATCATCTATTTCTGTTTCAATGGTAGTAGAGCAAGAAGTTTATCTCTTTCATAAGTACATCCAGAGCAGGTTAATTTACAGCAAGGAAGTCTTCTTTATACAACTATTCTCATACTCAGACTAATGGCTATTTGGAAATTTTAATGCGTGACTTCCAAGATTAACCCTTTATGAAGTTGTTCTCATCAGTTAAATAAACAGAACTTGGAGGAGTGCCTGTGGAAGATTTGTATGCCAGACTTAGAAGTGGCATGCATTTCATTGTCTCACAGAACTTCATCCCGTGCTGTACTTAACTGCAGTGGAGACTGATAGATCTGGACAAAGAGAAAGTAGATTTGGGGAGACTACTGATGAGGTTTGCCACAGTAAATATTTCAAAGAAACAGAACAATAGTATGGTCAAAAGCTTCTGAGTTTCAGCATGGTTGATGTGTTTTAGAAAGCAACACGTTGTTTTAGCTAAATATGCAGAAGCCATGCAATAGCTTTTCAGTTTTGGTCTTGAGACAGTGGAGGAAAGCTATACAGTTATTTTGAGTAATGAGCAGATTTGATCATGTTTGTATTATTGCCTATAAAAATGATAAAATAATGCAATAATCTTAGTATAAATATATTTCTTAAGACAATCAGTTATGATTTATATTTTTTTACTTATAACAGGCAATCAGACACTTACCAGTCCAAAATACCAGCTTAAATACCATCAGACTCATATGATTTACATATCTTATTATTTTAAGAAAATTGAAGGAAAGGTTACATAGAGATTGAAACTAATTATTTCTATAATTTTTTTTTCAACTGAGAAAATAACATTGCATTTTTCTACAGAAAGTTATTACAAAGTTTCCTATAAATCTCACAGGACCTATAAAAAAAACCCAAAATAATAAAAAGGGTTATTCAGGCAATAAACCGCACAATAAATAGAACAGTACCTCATATCTCAATACCAACGTCGAATGTAAATGGCCTAAATTATCCACTCAAATTATACAGAATTGTAGAGTGGATAATAATTTACCAACCAAGTATCTACTGTCTTTAAGAGACTCACATAAGAACTCACATAAACTTAAGATAGAGGGGCAGAAAAAGATATTTCACACAAATGGACACCAAAAGTGAGCAGGAGTAGCTATTCTTATATCAGACAAAACAAAGTTTAAAGCAATAGCAGTTAAAAAAGACAAAGAGAGACATTATACAATGATAAAAGGACTTGTCTAACAGGAAAATTTCACAATCCTAAATATATATCCACCTAACACTGGAGCTCCCAAATTTATAAAAACAATTAGTACTAAACCTAAGAAATGTGATAGACAGCACACAGTAATAGTGGGATATTTCAGTACTCCACTGACAGCACTAGACAGGTCATCAAGACAGAAAGTCAACTAAGAAACAATGGATCTAAACTATACTCTAGAACAAATGGTTTAACAGATATTTACAGAACATTCTACCAAACAACTGCAGAATATAAATTCTATTAATCAGCATAAGGAACATTCTCCAAGGTAGACCATATATAGAGCACAAAACAAGCCTCAATAAATTTAAGAAAATTGGAATTATATCAAGTACTCTCTCATACCACAGTGGAATAAAACTGGAAATCAATTCCAAAAGAAAACATCAAAACCATGTAATACATGGACATTAAATAACCTGCTCATAAATGATCATTGGATCAACAATAAAATCAGGATGGAAATTTAAAAATTCTTTGAACTGAACAATAATAATGAAGCAACCTATCAAAACCTTTCAGATACAGCACAGGCTATGCTAACTGGAAAGTTCATAGCCTTCAATGCCTGCATTAAATAGCCTGAAAGAGCACAAATAGACAATCTAAGGTCACACTTCAAAGAACTAGAGAAACAAGAACAAATCAAACATAAATCCAGCAGAAGAAAAAAAAAAAAAAAAAAACAAAGATCAGAGCAGAACCAAATGAAATTGAAACAACAAAAAATACAAACCATAAATGAAACAAAGAGCTGATTCTTTGAAAAGATAAATAAAATTGATAGAACATTAGTGAGATTAAGGAAGAAAAGAAAACAGAAGATCCAAATAAGCTCAATTAGAAATGAAATGGGTGACATTATGATAGATACCACAGAAATACAAAAGATCATTTAAGGATACTATGAACATCTTTATTTGCATAAACTGGAAAACATGGAGGAGATGGATAAATTCCTATACAACCCTCCAAGATTAAACCAGAGAGAAATAGAAACTCTGCACAGACCAATAACAAGCAGGAAGTTTGAAATGGTAATTTAAAAATTGCCAACAAAATAAAGTCCAGGACCATACAAATTCACAGCTGAATTCTATTAGACATTTAAAGAAGAATTAGTATCAATCCTGTTGACACTATTCCACAAGATATAGAAAGAGAGAATCCTCCCTAAATCATTCTGTGAAACCAATGTCACCCTAATACCCAAGCCAGGAAAGGACATAACGGAAAAAACAAACAAACAAACAAACAGAAAACCTGAAAGAAACATACAGACCAATATCCGTGATGAATAAGAATACAAAAATCCTTAACAAAATACTAGCAAACCAAATTCAACAGCATATCAAAAAGATAATCCACCATGATCAAATGGGTTTCATACCAGGGATGCAGGAATAGTTTAACATACACAAGTCAATAAATGTGATACACCACATAAACAGAATTAAAAACAAAAATCACATGATCACCTCAATAGATGCAGTAAAAGCATTTGACAAAATCCAGCATAACTTTATGATTAAAACCCTCAGCAAAATTGGCATAGAAGGGGCACACTTTAATAAAAGACATCTATGACAAACCCACCGCCTACAATATACTAAACAGGGAAAAGTTGAAAGCATTCCTTCTGAGAACTGGAACAAGACAAGGATACCCACTCTCACCACTTCTAATCAATGTAATAGTGGAAGTCTTAGCCAGAGCAATCAGATAAAAAAGAAGAAATAAAAGGCATAGAAATCAGTAAGAAGGAAGTAAAACTGTTGCTGTTGTCTGATGACATAATTGTGTACCTAGAAAACCCTAAAGACTCCTCCAAAAAGCTCCTAGAACTAATAAATGAATTCACAAAGTTTCAGTATACAAAATTACTGTACACAAATCAATAGCTTTGCTATACACCAACAGCATCCAAGCTGAGAATCAAATCAAGAACTCAACCTCTTTTATAATAATTGCAAAAATTAAATGAAATACTTAGGAATATAACTAACCAAGGAGGAGAAAGACCTCTACAAGGAAAACTACAAAGCACTGCTAAAAGAAATCACAAATGACACAAACGAATGAAAACACATTCCATACTAATGAATAGGTAGAATCAATATTGTGAAAATGACCATACTACTAAAAGCAATCTACAATTTCAGTACAATTCCCATCAAAATACCACTATCATTCTTCACAGAACTAGAAAACACAATCCTAAAATTTATATGGAACCAAAAAAGAGCCTGCATAGCCAAAGTAAGACTAAGCAAAATGAACGAACCTGGAGGCATCATGTTACCTGACTTCAAACTATACTATAAGGCCATAGTCACCAAAACAGCATGACACTGGTATAAAAATGGCACTTAGACAAATGGAACAGAATAGAGAATCCAGAAACGAAGCCACGTACTTACAGCTAACTGAACTTCAACAAAGCAAACAAAAACCTAAAATGGGGAAAGGACACCCTGTTCAACAAATAGTGCTGGGATAATTGGAAAGTCACATGTAGAAGAATGAAACTAGATCCTCATCTTTCACTTTATAAAAAAATCAACTCAAGATGGATCAAGGATTTAAATCTAAGACCTGAAACCATAAAAATTCTAGAAATAACATCAGAAAAATCCTAGACACTGGCTTATGCAAAGACATCATGACCAAGAACCCAAAAGCAAATGCAACAAAAACAAAGACAAAGAGATGGGATTTAATTAAACTAAAAAACTTCTGCACAGCGAAAAATCAAAATCAAAAACAAACAAACAAACAAAACAATCAGCAGAGTAAATAGACAACTCACAAAATGTGAAAAAATCTTCGCAATTCAACAAAGAATATCCAGATCTACAAGGAACTCAAAAAAATCGGCAAGAAAAAAATAAGCATTCCTATCAAAAAGTGTGCTAAGAACATGACTAAGCAATTCTTAAAAGAAGATATTCAAATGGACACAAACATATGAAAAAATGCTCGATGTCACTGATGATTAGGGGAATGCAAATAAAAATCACGATGTGATACCACCTTACTCCTGCAAGAACGGCCATAATAATAATAATAATAAATAGACGTTGGTGTGGATGTGGTGAAAAGGGAACACTTTTACACTGCTGTTGGACATGTAAACTAGTACAACCACCACGGAAAACAGTGTGGAGATTCCTTAAAGCACTAAAAGTAGAACTACCATTTGATCCAGCAATCCCACTACTGGGTATCTACCCAGAGGAAAAGAAGTCATTATACAAAAAATATACTTGCACATGCCTGTTTATAGCAGCAGAATTCACAATCACACGAATATGGAACCAGCCCAAATACCCATCAATTAATGAGTGGATAAAGAGATTGTGGTTTACGTATACCACTCAGCCATAAAAAGGAATGAAATAATGGCACTCACTGCAACCTGGGTAGCAAACATTATTCTAAGTGAAGTTACTCATGAATGGAAAAACCAAACATCATATGTTCTCACTTATAAGTGGGAGCTAAGCTATGAGGATGCAAAGTCATAAGAATAATATAATGGACTTTGGGGACTCAGAGAAAAGGGTGGGAGGAGAGTGAGGGATAAAGGACAACACATTGGGTACAGTGTACACTGCTCAGGTGACAGGTGCAACAAAAGCTCAGAAATCACCACTAAAAAACTTATTCATGTAACCAAGCAACATCTTGTCCCCCAAATCCTAATGAAACAATATATATAATAAAAAAATCTGAATAATGTGTATCTGAATAAAATTTAAAAAATAACAACATTTGGATCTCCTAAGATGCACAAATGACTAACAAGCACATGAAAAGATGTGCAAAATCATTAGTCATTAGGGAAATGCAAATTAAAACCAAAGTGAAGTACCACTTCACTTTCACTAGAATGATAATTTTGAAAATGGAAAATAAAAAGTTTTGGCAAGGAAGTGGAAAAATTTGAACTCTTGTACATTGCTGGTGGGAGTGTAAATGGTGCAGCCACTGAAGAAAAGAGCTTGACAGCTCCTCAAAAAGTTAAACATGGAATTATCATATGACCCAGCAATTCTACCCCTAGGTACATACCCCAAAGAATGCAAACAAGTAAATGTATGTACATGGTCATAGTAGTACTATTTACAATAGCCAAAAAATGAAAACAGCTCAAATGCCCATCAATGAATAACTGGAGAAACAAACTGTTGTATATCACGGAATGAAATATTACTCAGCCATAAAAAAGGAATGAAGTACTGATTCATCTACCATGTGGATGAACCTCAAAACCATGATAAGTGAAAGATGCCCGACACAAAGGGTCACATATTGTATGATTCCATTTATATGAAATATCTAGAACAGATAAGTCCATAAGAGACAGGACACAGATTGGTGGTTGCCAGAGACTGGAGAGAAGGAAGATGCTTAATGTTTAAAAGGTTTTCTTTCCAGGTAATTAAAATGTTTTAGAATTAGATAGAGGTGATGGCTGTACAACACTGTGAAGGTGCTCAATGCTACTCAATTGTTCATTTTAAAATTGTGTTATGTTATGTGAATCTCACCTCAAAAAAATCTGAAAAAAAAAGAAAATTATTACAAAGCTTTTTTCATCCTTTTGGTCCAAGTACATTATACCATAAATCAGCTTCCTTTTATTGAATAACTACTATGCATTATCAAACATATGTACACATACACACACACACACATTCACACATATATGATTGATTGATAATTCTCACCAAGATTAGCTTTAAAGTTAAAACTTCAGGGTATTAGATAAAAAGAATCACTAGTATAACACAGAACTGAAAATACATGACAGCATATGTACCCTAAAAATCAATCAAAATTAATGTCTATCACATATATTCAATAAACATTCAACCAATATTTAGTAGCACCTACTATGTCTGTGAAATTGCAGACATAGCTTATATGCCTGAGCTACATCAGATATTTCCTTTAAAAACCTGGTCTTTTAGTATTTACAATTTAGAGTAGAAACTAATTATAATGAATAAGTAAACAGCATAGTATAGTCATGCATTGCTTAATGACATATATACATTCTGAGAAGTGCATCAGTGGCAATTTTTGTTATTGTATGAACATCATAGAGTGTATTCATAAAAACCTGATGATATAGCATCCTACACACCTATATTATATGGTGTAGCCTCTTGCTGTTAGGCTAAAACCTGTATAGCATGTTACTGTATTGAAAACTGTAGACAATTATAACACAATAGTAATTATTTGTGTATCTAAACCTATCTAAACATAGAAAAGGTACAGTAAAAATAGAATATAAAATAGAAAATGTGGTATACCTGTATAGGGCACTTACCAAGAATGAAGCTTGTAAGACTAGAAGTTGCTCTGGAGGAGTCAGTGAGTGAGTAGTGAGTGAATGTGAAGGCCAAGGACGTGACTGTACACTACTGTAGGCTTTATCAACACTATGCACAAAGGATATACAAATTTATTAAAAATCCTTTATTAAATAATAAATTAGCCTTTACCTTACTACAACTTTTACAGCATATATTATTTTAAAATGTTTTGACCTTTTGTAATAACACTTGTCTTAAAGCCCAAACACATTTTACAGCTATACAAAAATATTTTCTTTCTTTATATTCTTAATCTATAAGCTATGCTTTTATCTTTATTTTCTTGTTTTTTTTAAACTTTTTTTTTTTTCTTAAAAAAGATGATGGAACACACACATATTGGCCCAAACCTATACAGAGTCAGGATCATGAATATCTCTGTTTCGCCTCCACATCTTGTCCCACTGGAAGGTCTTCAAGGGCAATAACATTCACTGAGCTGTCATCTCCAATGATAACAATGGCTTCTTCTGGAGTACCTCTTAAAGGACCTGCCTGAGGCTATTTTATGGAACTATTTTTTAATAAGTAGAAGAAGTACACTGTAAAATAGCAATAAAAAGTATGACAGAGTAAATACATAAATTAGTGATAGAGTCGTTTATTGTCATTGTCAAGTATTATGTTATGCGTAATTGTATATGTTATGCATTTATATAATTAAGCAACTCAATATTTTTTTTTACATCAGCATCACCACAGACACTTCAGTAATCCACTGAACTAGAAATGTTAGTTACAACAGTTATGATGTCACTAGGTGATAGAATTTTTTCTGCTCTATTATAATCTTATGAGACAAAGATTATAAATGAGGTCTGTTGTTGATCAAAACATGATTATGTGACACATGACTGTATACACACATACATGTATGTGCTATGTATATATACACACACAATATACATTAGAATTTTGTCTATATCTGTGTAAACAGTGATATATATGGAGATATATTTAGGTAAATTTGTATGTGAGAATTTATATATACATGGAGATATATGCTATGGGAGTAAATATAGAGATATACATATATATAGGAAGACATGTATATATTGAAGTAGAGAGAAAAAGAGTGATAGAGATAGAAAGATACATATATATAGATATATATATAAAATACATGACTATATATGTATCCTATGTATATAATGTGTGTACAACATACATCTCCTTATACATAGGCCCCTAGAGAAACACACACACACAGGCATAAATTAGAAATATTGTGTGGTTGGTTCCAGACCACAGCAATAAAGCCAATCACATACATTTTTTTGGTTTCTTAATGCTTATAGAAGTTATGTTTATACTACACTGAAATCTATTAAGTGTATAATAGGATTGGGTTTAAAAATACAATATATTTAATTCCTTTTAAAAATGCGTTAGTGTTAAAAACACTAATGATCATCTGAACCTTCAGCAGTTATAATCTTTCTGTGGGTGGGGAGCTTTGCCTTGATGTTGATGGCTGCTGACAGGTCAAAGTGGTGGTTGCTGAAATTTGAAGTGGCTGTGGCAGTTTTTTAAAATAAGACAATGAAGTTTATAACATTACCTGATTCATCCTTTCGTGAAAGATTTCTCTGTAACATGCAATGCTGTTTGATATCATTTTATCCAGAGTATAATTTAAGAATTGGAGTCAATCCTCTCAAATCCCACCACTATATTATCAACATAGTGCATGTAATATTATAAACCCTTTGGTTATTAAAACAACATTGACAACATCTTCACCAGGAATAGATTACATGTGAAGAAATCACTCTCTTTGCTCATCCATAAGAAGCAATTCCTCATCCATTAACATTTTTCATGAGATTGCAGCAATTTAGTCACATTTTCTGGCTTTACTTGTAATCATAGTTCTCTTGCTACTTTTACCACATCTTTAGCAATTTCCTCCCCTGATGTCTTGAACTCCTCAGAGTCACTCAGGAAGTTTGGAATCAACTTCCAAACTCTTGATATTTTGACCTCCATCCATGAATCACGAATATTCTGAATGGTATTAAATCCTTTCCAGAAAGTTTTTCACTTATTTTGTCCAGATCCATCAGAAGAATCACTATCTGTGGGAGTTAAACCCTTCTGAAATGTATTTCTTAAAAAATGAGACTTGAAAGCTAAAATTGCTACTTGACCATGGGCTGCAGAATGGATTTTATGTTAGCAGGCATGAAAACCACATTAATCTTCTTGTACACCTCTATCAGAGCTCTTGGGTGACTAGGCATATTGTCAAAGAGCAGTAATATTTTTAAAAAATATCTCTTTTTCTGAGCAGCAGCTCTCATCAGTGAGTTTAAAACATTCAGTAAACCATGCTGTAAGCAAATGTGCTGTCATCCAGGCGTTGTTGTTTTATTTATGGAGCAAGGGCAGAGAAGATTTAGCATAATTCTTAAGGGGCCTAGAATTTTCACAATAGCAAATGAGAGATGGCTTTAACTTAAAGTCATCAGCTGCATTATCCCCTAACAAGACAGCCAATCTGTCCTTTGAATCTTCAAAGTCAGGCATTGACTTCTAGTTATGAAAGTCCTGGATGGCATCTTCTTCCAACAGAAGGCTGTTTCATCTACATTGATAATCTACTGTTAGCATAGCCACCTTCATCAATTCTCTTAAGTAGATATTCTGGAGAACTTGTTGCAGTTTCTTCATCAAAATTTGCTCCTTCACCTTGCAATTTTATATTGTGATGACAACTTCCTTCCTAAAACTTCATGAGCCAATTTCTGCTTGCTTCCAACTTTTCTTCTGCACTTCCTCAACTCTCTCAGCTTTGAAGAATCAAAAAAAGGGTGTTGCTGTGGATTAGGCTTTGGCTTAAGGGAATGTTGTGGCTGGTTTGATCTTCTGTTCAGACCATTAAAACTTTCTTCCTATTAGCAAAAAGGCTGTTTCACTTTCTTATCATATGTGTGATTACTAGAGCAGCACTTTTAATTTCCTTCAAGAACTTTTTCATTGTATTTACAAGTTGGCTAACAGTTTGGCACAAGAGGTTGAGCTTTTGGCCTATCTCAGCTTTTGACCTGCCTTCCTCCCTGAAGCTAATCATTTGTAGCTTTTGACTTATGACTTTCATTAATGGAACACAGGCAGAGTAGAGTTAGCATAATTCTTAAGGGCCCTAGAACTTTTGACTTAAAGTGAGGGACATACAACTCTTTATTCACTTGAACACTTAGAGAACATTGTAGGGTTATTAATTGACCTGATTTCAATATTGTGTCTCCTCAGAGATCTGAGAGAGAAAGAGAACGCGGAAACAACTCGTTGGCAGAGCAGTCAGAACACATAAAACATTTATTAATTATGTTTGCTGTCTTATATGGGTATAGTTTGTGGTGCCCCAAAACAATTACAATAATAGCATCAAAGGTCACTGATCGTGGACAATCATTATAGATATAATAATAATGAAAAATTTTGAACTACTGTGAGAATTGCCAAAGTGTGACACAGACATGAAGCGAGTACATGCACATGCTTGTGGAAAAATGGCACCAATAGATGTGCTCAATGCAGGGTTGCCACAACACTTCAATTTGAAAAAAACACAGTAGCTGTGAAGTGCAATAAAATGAAGTATGCCTACATAGACCTATATATATATATGTATAATGTGTTATGCACATATACCTTTATGCATTATATATATGCTTATAGAATAGATATATTTATGTAGTAAGTCTGAGTTGCCAAATAAATTTTCAAATCATGTGAACTCTCATAAACATGCCGGGCAGAGAGTGATGACTGCTGCCCAGACCTGGGAAAAGAAAGTTGATAACAAACAACTGTTCCAGTTACACAATGATACCAGGTCATAAATTAACCAGAGTAACCTGCTTATATTTAAATTTTTGATATTTTCCTTGTTACATATTTGTTTGATATTGATTTTTAGTTTATTACATTAAATATTATTTAGCTTGATTACTGAATTTTTGGTACCTCTTTAAAAATTTCTTTCATCTATTTAAAAAATATTTTCATTGTATTTATGGGATACAGCGTGATTTTTTGTATATGTATACATTTTGGAATGAGTAAATCCACAATGGATTTAATTAAGTTATTCATCAAGTTTATTAAGCTACCCATCACTGCACAAACTTATCATTTTTTTTTTTGTGGTTAGAACTTTTAAAATCTACTTTCTTAGCCATTTTCAAGCATAGAGTGCATTATTATTGACTATAGTCATCATGCTCTGTAATAGATCTCCAGAACTCAATCATGCTGTCTAACTGAAGCTGTGTACACTTTGACCACTATCTCTCCTAGGGACCCCCCACCCACCCCTGTTAATCAGGGTCTACTTTTTCCTGCTAAGAGTTCTATGTCTAAGAACTTCTCTTGGGAGTGATTGTACTCGACCTAATAGGCTATTGAAAAGATACTGGATTTCATTGGAAGGCTCTGAAGAAAATAAAAGATCTTTTATTTTTAAAAGATTTTATTTGCTGTTGTGCTGAGAATAAACTGAGGGTGGAAGTTACATGGAAAAAAGAAAGAATATTCTTTAAGAGGCTCTTGTAGTAATCCAAGTAAGAAATGATGATGGAGCTGGGTGCGGTGGCTCATGCCTGTAATCCCAGCACTTTGGGAAGCCAAGGTGAGCAGATCACGAGGTCAGGAGATCAAGACCATCCTGGCTAGCATGGTGAAACATTGTCTCTACTAAAAATACAAAAAATTAGCCAGGCATAGTGGTGGGCGCCTGTGGTCCCAGCTACTCGGGAGGCTGAGGCAGGAGAATTGCATCAACCCAGGATGCGAAGGTTGCAGTGAGCAGAGATTGCGCCATTGCACTCCAGTCTGGTGACAGAGCGAGACTCCATTAAAAAAAAAAAAAAACTATGATAGATGGTAGCATCCATATTCATATACATATTGAAAAGTAGTTGGATTCTAAAATATTTTGAAAGAGTAGCAAAAATAATTTTGCAGTGGGTGAGACCTAAAATTTTAGAGAAAGAGATAGGTCAAGGTGAATCCAAGACTATGGTTTGTGCAATTACAGGATGATGTTATCCTCAGCAGAGATGGGGAAGACTGTGAGAGACAGGTTGACAGAAAGGGAAGATTACTTTTGGACTGAGTGAGATGTTTATTACACGTCTGAAGAAAGATACTGAGTAGATATCAAAGTCTGGAGCTCAGGAGATAGATTTCATTGAGACATGGAAATCTAGGATAATTGTATCACTTGGAAGTGATTCAGGTTTAGTTTTCATTAGTTTGAGTTTAATAAATGCATATGTAATGAAGTTATTAAATTTATTTTACTCTATATTTTATTGCTATAAAGCATAGTACATAAATTATATCTGCCATTGCCTATTTATGCAAATTCCTTTGATAAAATAAACCTTTTAGTTTTACGAGCCTGATATTGAACCATAGAAGCAAATACTTAGCAATAATCTAAATCATACACTGTGAGCTCCCTCTGCTGTTACTGGAGACTCAGTTACTTATAAAATTTGCAAAACTCATGAGACCTAAACTAAATAACTGCTGGATATTTACAGAAAAATATTAATACAAGTGGAAAAAATAACACTATAAATGAAATACTATTAACAATACAAATGGAGTTTAAACAGTTTGAAATGTCTTAACAGTGTCTCCTGTTTAAAGTTTATAATATATTAAGCAGGTTCACAAAACATTGGTCTGAAAAATAATCCTGTAAAATTTAGAAATATCTATATAGGTTTTATTTTTTAAATAAACAACTTACGTATTTACCAACAAAAATAATCAAGAAATTATTTAAATCAAAATAGAATGGCTCTACTTTCTTAATGAAGAATTATGAACACATTGCATTTTCAATAAAAGACAAAACATTTTATGTTTGATTTCATTATTTAATATCCAGCAAGTAAAAGAGAATGCTTAGTCAGTAGCTTACTGTTGGCAAAGTGAACATGGACAAACTTAATTACAATCGTCAAGAAAAGTACGTGCTAAAAGTTTCCTATGTAAGTTGGTACAGTGTAAGGTGTTTTGAGAAGGTTTATGTGTCTAAATATAGTAAAGCTCAGAAAATACAGTTGAAAGAATGAGATCTGTATGAATTCAAACATGAAATATATAATACAGGACACTGTAATGGAGAACAATGGCATATGAGGTCATTATTTGTGGTTACTGTCCCACTTTCTCTAGATATCATTTCTGTGACATTTCTCATTTTAGAGCCTTAATAAAATAATAATAGTTCTCCAGTGCATTATGTACCTTACCTTCTCTCATACAAGTATTTATCTGATGTTTTTTTCAAGGCGTAGCTGGATGACTTTGTTGGTTAGGTTAGATGTCTCTTGTCTGTACATATAAAACACACAGGCTCTGAAATCAAATAGGACTGGCATTTGACACTGGCTCTGCTGCATGGAAAATTTTACTCAGGGCATTAGAAATAAAAAATAATGCTTAAGATTCTCAATAATAATAAATGAAACAATACTAGTACAGTTTGGAACACGTAAAGAGATATTCTGTGTACTGTAACTATTGATATTCTACAATTAATATATTTCGCAGGATATCATAATTTATTGCAATTGTTAATTTTTGTGTTTCTTCATTACTAGACTTCAATGTCTTTAAGGGTAGTGAAAATCATGTTTTCTATATTTATATTAGAAATTAGCTAAATGTGTGGTATAATGGAAGTAAGCAATAAACATCGTTAATAATAAATACAGGAGAATTAATGATATTTTCAAGTGCTTATTTAAAATTGGAAAATTAATTTTAAAGCAAACATGTTAGTATATCATTAATTTCAAAGTCTGTAAATTAGTATGTTTAATGGAGTTAATCAATTAGACATAGTGAAAATAAAAAATCTAAAGTAAGTCATTTGCTTTGGACATAGTATTATATACATTCTGTTCCTTCTTTCTTAATTTCCCTCAAGTTATTAAATGTAGCAGCAGAGAGGAAGGACAGATAATCATGTAAGATGATAGTTGTTAACTAAGACAACCATGTCATTTCTTTGTGTTTTCTTCCTTTTCATTTTCCTTCGATCAATAAAAGCTCTAAAATGGAACAGAACATTATGTTTGTGCTAATTTTTTCTGCTTAATTTTTGCTAGGCATTTTCCTGTTCTATGCATGATAATTATTCTCATTTTAAGTCCTCTTTTCAATAAAACATTCATGGTATCACTTAAAATTGGACACCTAAAAATATGTGCCAATCGCCCTTAAGAGTGAAAACTCACACATGTCAACAACACTCAAGTTTATTTTGTGACTTTTTGATATTTTGGAGTTTCCCAGAATATGAAAAATTATTAGTAAACAATTCCATGTGGTGATGTGAATTATCCTTAATTCACAACAGTAAAGACATGGAATCAACCTAAATGCTCATCAATGGTAGACAGGATAAAGAAAATCTGGTACATGTGCAATACAAAAAATAGCCATAAAAAGAATGAGACCATATTCTCTGCAGCAATATAGATGGACCTGGAGGCCATCTTCCTAAGCAAACTAGCATGGGAACAGAAAACCAAATACTGCATGTTGTACCTTATACATGGTAGCTGAACAACGAGAGCACACGGACACAAAGAAGAGAACAACAGATACCAGGGTCTGCTTGAGGGAGGAGGGTAGGAAGAGGGTGAGGATCAGAAAACTACATACCAGCTACTATGCTTATTACCTGGGTGATGAAATAATCTGTACGCCAAACTCCCATGACATGCAATTTATCTGTGTAACAAACCTGCACATGTAGCCCTGAACCTAAAAGTTAAAAAAAAGAGTGAAGGCCCAGCGCGGTGGCTCAAGCCTGTAATCCCAGCACTTTGGGAGGCCGAGATGGGCAGATTACGAGGTCAGGAGATCGAGACCATCCTGGCTAACACGGTGAAACCCCGTCTCTACTAAAAAATACAAAAAACTAGCTGGACGAGGTGGCGGGCGCCTGTAGTCCCAGCTACTCGGGAGGCTGAGGCAGTAGAATGGTGTAAACCCGGGAGGTGGAGCTTGCAGTGAGCTGAGATCCGGCCACTGCACTCCAGCCCAGGTGACAGAGTGAGACTCTGTCTTTAAAAAAAAAAAAAAAAAGAGTGAAAACACATGGACACAGGGAGGAGAACATCACATACTGGGGCCTTTTGTGGGGTGGGGAGCTGGGGAAGGATGGCATTAGGAGAAATACCTAATGTAGATGACGGGTTGATGGGTGCAGCAAATCACCATGACACGTGTATACCTATGTAACAAACCTGCACATTGTGCACATGTATCCCAGAACTTAAAGTATATATTAGACAAGAACCACATAATGTAAAAACTAGTTTTCTACAAAATTAATGGAAAACAAGAGACTACTGAATGTTAGTGATTTATTGTTGTTTAATAAGGAAAGGAAATAACAGTTCAAACTAATAAACTTCTCTGAATTACTCATATCAAAATTCTGCTCTCCACCCAGTTACTATGGAAGTAGTTTTCTGTCTCTGAGATTTTCAAAAGTAATAACATTAAGTTCACAAAGTTTGAATATTTAAGTTCACACATTTTTAAATATGATTGGTTGTTATAGAGCTGTATGTAATTTTTGGAGGTGAGTAAGTAAAGGCATTATTTGCAGTATAAAGTACACATCAAATTCCAAAGGCACAAAAACCCATAATGCAGTAGAAAAACTTCTGGTGGTGATAGAATATATGGGGAGAAATATTCCCTGGGGGAAGAGATACGAATTGGTGCTTGATTTTATAGGAGAATTAGGCAGGCTATAAAGTACAATTATAAGTTTGGACTTTGACTAGTAGCTAATGGAGAAGAATTTAACTTATAACTTATAGTTGTATTTTCTATAGGCAGTATGGTGCCTAGAACATAGTGGGTATACAATGTATATATTGGAAACCGTTTGTTGAATGTATGTTGTTATTTGAATTTTAGAGTGCTAGCCTTTGAGCATGATGAAGAATAATTGGAAGAATGCAAGACTAGCATAAAAAACAAGTTAGAATAATCTCACAATATAATAGAAAAAAGAGATGGAAGTCCTCATCTAATAATATGGCAGTGAGGTTGGAGAGAGTTGAGAAAGACACAAGAGATGTTTTAAAAACAGGTGGACCAGGAGGTGGGTGAGACAAGGTTATGAGGTTTCTGATATGGGAAACTACATGGCTAGTGTTCACTTAGATAAGAATTACAAAAAGAGGAAAAGATAGAAAAATCGTTCTGATGGGTAGAAGGGACTAAGTAGATTCAATTTTGAACCATTCCGTGTTTCCAAAGGAAAATGACCAGTTGTTAGTGACTTGAAACTGAGCACAGAGGTTTACAGTTTCTAATCACATTGGGAATATAATAAACACATGTATTAAAACATAAACAGGAGAACAATGCTTCTATTATAAGTTACTTCTAACTCTATCAATGTCTGTTATTCAGAGCATTGGGAAATACAATTTACAATAAGATACTAATTAAGTGCTTTAAAGAATAAGTACAAAGGGAATTGGAACCACAAAAACCAATTTGAGCTGGTATCATTGCGAAGGCTTCATAGGGAAGAGATGGCTTCGGTTTTGAGATTTATTTCAACTTTTAAAAAAAAATTTAAGAAGTTTTTTGTGTCTTCAGACAAGTGTCTCTTCTCTTCTCAAAATTAATGATGGTTTTATTTTGTATATATAGGTCCTGAAGGTTTTATCTTTTTTTTTTCCTTGAGAAGCAGTCTCGCTGTGTTGCTCAGGCTGGAGTGCAGTGCCGTGATCCCGGCTCACTGAAACCCCTGCCTCCCGGATTCAAGCCACTTTCCTACCTCAGCCTCCTCGAGCAACGGGGACTACAGGCGCCTGCCACCACACCCGGTTAGTTTTTGTATTTTTAGTAGAGACGGGGTTTCACCATATTAGTCAGGCTGGTCTCGAACTCCTGACCTCAGGTGATCCATCCCCCTCAGCCTCCCAAAGTGCTGGGATTACAGGTGTGAGCCACTGCTCTCGGCCGCCTCCTCATGAGGTTTTTTGTTGTTGTTGTTGTTTATGTTTGTTTGTTTTTTTGTTTTTGTTTTTTTTTGAGACGGAGTCTCGCTCTGTCGCCCAGGCTGGAGTGCAGTGGCCGGATCTCGGCTCACTGCAAGCTCCGCCTTCTGGGTTTACGCCATTCTCCTGCCTCAACCTCCCGAGTAGCTGGGACTACAGGCGCCCGCCACCACGCCCGGCTAGTTTTTTGTATTTTTAGTAGAGACGCGGTTTCACCGTGTTAGCCAGGATGGTCTTGATTTCCTGACCTCGTGATCCACCCGCCTTGGCCTCCCAAAGTGCTGGGATTACAGGCGTGAGCCACCACGACCGGCCCTCATGGTTTTTAAAACAAGACCAGAATCAGATATACCTGAATTTGATTCCAGACTCTACTCATTAACAGTACTACAATGGTGGACAAGTTACTTATCCTCTATGTGCCTCTGTTTCCTTATTCTTAAATTGATGATAAAATTAAATGGCAATCAAATTCACAAGGTGAAATAGGAGTCAACTAGAAAAATAAGTCCAAAGTTTCTAAAGCTACATGTGCAATATGGTAGCCATTAGCCACATGCAGCTATTTAAATTTAAATTTAATTTAAATCAAGTAAAATTTAAAATACATTTCTTCAATGGCATTACTGTATTTCAAAGTCTCATGGTCACATGTGGCTTATGACCATTATATTGGATAGTGAATATATAGAACATATTTATCATCTCAGAAAGTTCTATGGCACCTTGTTCTTAAAGCATTATAAAAATATTAGAAAGAGAAATAATATATATATAAGAAATGTTTACTAAAATAAAGGCTATCTCATCCTTGATGCTAAATTTCTTTCAGGATTCTCAAGTTAGTTTCTGCCCAATTGGAACCAAATTCTTAAATAGGACATGGAAAACATTAAGAAAAACAGGAACACTAGGAAGAATTTGACAAATTATACTTTATTAAATTAAAAGAACAACGGGAGTTTATCAAAAGATACCATTAACAAAGTGAAAAGACAAATTACAGAGTAGGAGAAAAACATTTGCAATACATACATGTGACAAAACTCATATCCAGAATAAAGACTTCTATAAATCAACAAGAGAAAAGCCACGCTATAAAAGACAAAAGACTTGTATAGGCATTTCAAAAAGATAATATACATACGAACAATCAATATTTGAAAAGGTGCTCAATATCATCAGTCATCAAGGAAATAAAAGATAAAACATAATGAGATATCACTTCTCACACACTAGAATAGATACAGTTTTAAAGATAAAGCTGAACATGCCATAGATAAGTGTTGGCAAGCATCTGAAGCAGCTGGGAATCATATACTTCTTTTAGGGACATAATTTTTCTGCAAGTTCCTGAAGAACCACCTTGGAAGTATCCATTAAAGTTGAATATATGCAAACTCTGTGATCCAGCACTTGCATTCCTAGGTATGTACCCAATAGAGATGAGTGCATTCCCTATCAAAAAACATTAACAAGAAAGTTTACAGCAGCATTATTCATTTTTTAAGAAATATATGAAACAAACAGACTCAAGAGAACTCATTTCCCACACGGATTCTTTGCTAAAATTCCTTGGGAATATTCCTTTCTCATTTCCTTTTTCTCATTCACTTTTTTTCCCACTTCACCAACAAAAAGATCATTGGAAAACGGATGTCAAAGAAGCTTACGTTAGTGAAGGCAGTCTAAGGCTAACTGAGCTTCCTGTTTCTTCCTGTTACACATATTTCTCTCAAGTTCAAACCATGGCCCAAGAACTAGGTTATTTGGTGTAATTGAGACATTCAGAAATAATACATACAGATGATCTCTAACTTGCCTTGGTTTGTTGTATGATTTTTCAACTCTATGATGGTGCAAAAGTGATACATATTCAGTAGAAACCATACTTTGAGTTTTGAATTTTGATCTGTTCCAGAGCTAGCAATATGATGTACACTCACCCATGTTGCTAGGCTGTGGCAGTGGGCTACAGCTCCCAGTCAACCACACTGTCACAAGTGGTAACTCCTGACAACTGATACTCTACAGTACACTGTGTTGCCAGATGATTTTTGCTCAATTGTAGGCTAATGTAAGTGTTTTATCAGAACCGAATCCCATTTCAAGTCAAGGAGCATCTGTGTTGCAAACTAGAAATGACAAACTTTTAACTAGACAAATAATAAAAAATAGAGAGAACACAACTAAAATAAAAACTATAAAAGTGGAGATATTACAGACTTTATAGAAATTAAAATGACTACAGCAAAATATTGCAAACAATTGTACACCAACAAATTAGATAACCAATTGAAAGGGACAGATTCTTAGAAATACACCAATTACCCAAACTTTTTCAAGAGGAAATAGCAAACCTCAACAGATCTGTAGTAATAAAGAGATTAAATCAGTATTCAAAAACTGCTCAACAAAGAAAAATCCAAGACCAGAGAGATTCACTGTTGAATTCCATTATCATTTAAATAAGAATTAATACCATTTTTCTCAAACTACTAAAAAATATAAGAGGGGGGAATACTTACTAACTCATTCTATGAATCCAGCATCATCCTGATGCTAAAGCCAGATAAAGACATCACAAAAGAGAACATTACAGACACATATCCCCTAGAAATATAGATACAAAGATTCTCCACAAAATGCTAGCAGACTGAATCTAACAGCATATTAAAAGGATTATACATCATGACCAAGTGGAGTTTATTACAGGAATGCAAAAGTGGGTCAACCTCAGAAAATTAATTAACAGAATGAAAAAAAAAAAGATTAGTTCAATTGATGCGGAAAGATATTTGACAAAATCCAAACCCTTTTTATGATAAAAAAAATACTCAGAAAAACAGGAATAGAACAGGACTTACTTTACATAACAAAAGGCATTTAGGAAAAACCCACAGCTAACATAATACTTCATGAAAGATAAGGCTTTTTCCAAAAACTAAGAATAAGATAAGGATGCCTACTTTCTCCGCTGCTATTCAACATAGTATTGGGCATTCTAGCATGAACAATTAGACAATATAAATAAAAAGAAATGAGCATCCAAGTTAGAAGGGAAGAATTTAAAATTATCTCTAGTAAGAGCATGATCTTATATAGCAAAATCCCAAAGATTCCACAGGACAGCTACTTGAACTAATGAATGGATTCATTAAAATTTCAAAGATCAACACACAAAAAACAGTTGTGTTATCAGTCTGGGATTGCTGGAATGAGCAACCCAAACAGGAAATGTAATAAGTTATTCCATTTATAATATAATTTAGAAGAAAAAATATCTAGGTATAAATTAAGCTAAGGAAGTAAGAAACTCGTCTGCTGGAAACTATACAACAAAGATGAAAGAAAGTTTTAAAGACCTAAATAAATGTAGAGCCATTCTGTGATCATGGGTAGAAAGATTCAGTGTTGTTAAGATGTCAGTACTACCCAAAGCAAACTTACAAAATCAGTGAGGTCTCTATTAAAAGTCCAACAGGTACATTTTATAAAAGTAGAAAATTTGATGCTTGAATTCATATGAAATTTTACAGGCCCCCAACCAGCCAAAACAATCTTGAGAAAGAACAAATTTGGACACTCATAATTCCTGATTTTGAAACCTACTGCACAAAGGGACAGTAATGAAAAGAGAGTGATACCAACATAAGGATATGTGTATAGAGAGAGAAATGGAATAGAATTTGGAGTTCGGAAATAATCCAAAGATGATCGTGCCCAGGGGTTTTAGACCGTGAAGGGCAGCCAAGGAAGAAATGGCTCACCATGGAATCAGAGAGACACAGACATCTTGTGGGACCTTTGCTAAGTAGAGAACTCAAGTGACACATAAAATTTCTCCTCCTACAAATTCTCAGTATGTAATAGGGAAAATCAAACCTTGAAGAATGTGGGTTTGAGGTCATTGATACTTACAAGGCTTTAAATAGCTATTAGGGATACGGTAGGGTTTTAGTAACTATGTAGATGGATGAATGAAGAAATGGCTACTGAGATTGAAAAACTATAGTTCATTTATAATTGTCTCTCGTAATATTTTAGAGATGTTATTCTCCACATTAAATTTCCATCACTATGCTTCTTAACTATGAGATATGCTTTTCAGTATCCATCACACTCTCAACAAGTAATTTCTGTGTATCATATAAAGAGTTTTAAAATTATTTATCACAGATAGATATGACTTTTATTTATGATAGAGTCTATTAGTTAAATAATAAAATACTAACAAAGCACACTTACTTGTTTACATTAAAGTAGTACTTGCTTAGATAAATCAAAGCATACTTCATTTACTTATTCTTACCAGTATTTCAGAGATTTCTTTACAATATCTCACATAGTTAATTCTCACATGAAATATGAGTTAATGTGCACAAGTACTTTCTATTTTCTGTTTAGTTACATTTCTGTATGTTATCAATTTATTGCCATTTAAATGACAAAATCACTAAGCAATTTCTGATATAAGTACAATTATTTCTTGTATCTTCTTGAACACTTAAATTTATTTTCACTTTTAAGCAATAATGATAGTTATAATATTGACAATAATTTTGTTAATTATATAATTGCTTATAATCTCCAAAACCTGTCCATTATTAAGGTTTTTTAGGTTTTGAAGGTTGCTATGTCTTGATTATTGTGATAAGGAAATACATGCTCTATACTACAAACACAGTGATACCAATTTGTTTTGTTTTTGAGACAGGGTGTTGTTTTGTTGCTCAGTCTGGAGTGCAGTGAACATGGTTCACTGCAGCCTCAACCTCCTACGCTCAGGTATTCTGCCTACCTCAGCCTCCCAAGTAGCTGGGACTAACGGTACATGCCATGCCACCATGACCAATTAATTCTTAAATAGTTTTTGTAGGAACAGGGTCTCGGGGTTTTTTTGCCCAGATTGGTCTGGAAATCCTGGGTTCAAGCAATCCTCCTCTCTCAACCTCTCAAAATCCTGGGATTATAGGTGTGAGCCACTAGACCTGGCTGATACTTACCAACTTGTTAGTCAATGCTTTGGATTTCATTTTTTAATTCAATATTTTTTTGTTTAAATCCATCATTGACAAACAGTCTTTAAGTATGTTCTTATGAAAATAAACATGAATGTTGTCCTACTGTCTTATAGAAGATCATCTGACTGTATGCCTTTATTGTTTTCAAATGGACACAATAACTATTTCTTCAAGATGTCAATGATACATGTATTTCAAAGGCTTAAAATTGTAACAGTTGCTTTATTGTGCAGAATAAAACAATTTTACTTCGTATTTCAAAATGAATTTATAGGAATTATTTAATTTTTACTCACTGATGTAGTTTGTCCCCATGCTAATCTCATGTTGAAATGTAATCCCCCATGTTGGAGGTTGGGCCCCATGGGGGTGCTTGGATCATGGGGGTGAACCCCTCATGAATGGCTTGAGCCATCCCCTTGTTGATAAGTGAGCTCTCACGCTGAGATCACACAAGATCTAGTGGTTTAACAATGTGTAGCACCTCCCCCTTCTCTCTCTCTCTTTGCTCCTGCTTTTGCCATAGAAAGTGCCTACTCCTGCTTTTCCTTTCGTCATGAATAAAAGTTCCCTGAGGCCTGCCCAGAAGCAGATGCTTCTATGCTTCCTGTACAGCCTGCAGAACCATGAGCCCATTAAACCTGTTTTCTTATAAGTCACCCAGTCTCACGTGTTTCTTTATAGCAATGCAAAATGGCCTAATAGACATAGAAAGTATTTAAATATTCAAGTATTGATATAAAAATATCAAGTATATTAAATAACCTTCTTGTGATTTAATGTACATACCACAAAATTCAGACACCTTAAGTGTACAATTCAATGACTTTTTTTTTCTTGAGATGGAGTCTCACTGTATTGCCCAGGCTGGAGTGCAATGGTGCAACTGCCACCTCCCATGTTCAAGCGATTCTCCTGCCTCAGCCACCCAAGTAGCTGGGATTATAGGCTTGCACCACCATGCCTGGCTAATTTTTGTATTTTTGGTAAAGATGGGGTTTCACCATGTTAGTCAGGCTGGTCTTGAACTCCTGACCTCAAGTGATCCACCCACCTTGGCCTCCCAAAGTGGTGGGATTACAGGCGTGAGCCACCGCACCTAGCCCAATTCAATGATTTTGACAGACGTATAGTTGTGCAATCATCACCACAAACTACTTTTATAATATTTCCATTACCTCTACATGATCCTTTGTGCTCATTTGCATGGTCACTTACTGTTCCTCCTCTAGCTCTATATATGCCTTTTCTGGACATTTCATCAAACTAACTTGAATACTATAATTTGTGATCTTTTAAATCTGGCTTCTTTCACTAAGCTTAATGATTTTAGGTTCACCCATTTTGCAGCATGTAACATTACTCCATTCTTTTTTGTTGCCAATTAACATTCCATTGCTTACATCTTTTAACATTTACTCATCAGTTAATGGACATTTGAATTGTTTCCAATATTTTGTATAGCAAAAATTATGCTGCTATGATTATTCTTGGACAGGTCTCTGTGTGAAAATATATTTTCATTTCTCTTGGGTAGATATCCAGGAGTGGAATTACTGGATCACAAGGGTAGATGTACACTTAACTTTTTAAGAAACTGTCCAATTGTTTCTGAAATAGTTGTACTATATTGCATCCTTACAGCAGCATATGAAGGTTCCAATTTCCTGTGTCCTCACCAACACTTGTTATTGTCTTTTTTATTATAGCCATTCTTGTGGGCTTAAAGTGGTACTTCCATTGTGATTTTCGTAGAATTATGTATACTAGGTTTTAATTCTAACATAATTATACAAAAAGAACAAATCTGGAGGCATCATATTACCCGACTTCAAATTATACTACAAGGCTATAGTAAGCATGGTACTGGTATAAAAGTAGACATATAGGCCAATGGAACATAATAGAGAACCGAGAAATATAGCCAAATGCTACAGACAACTGCTCTTTGACAAAACAGACAAAAACATTTTCTGGGGAAAGGCAGCCTATTCAGTAAATGGTGCTGGGACGATTGAACAGCCACCTAGAAAAGAATGAAACTGGATCCCTATATCTCACCATATGCAAACGTTAACTCAAGGCGGATCAAAGACTGAAATCTAGGACCTGAACAATAAAAATTCTAGAATAATACCTAGAAAAACTATTCTAGACATTGGCCTAGGAATTTGTGATTAAGACCACAAAAGCAAATGCAACAAAATAAAAATAAATAAATTGGACCTAATTAAACTAAAAAACTTCTGCACAGCCAAAGAAATGATCAACAGAGTAAACAGAATGGGAGAAAATATTTTCACACTGCATATATCACAAAAGACTAATATCCGGAATTACAGGGAACTGAAACAAATCAGTAAGAAACAAAGTAATAATCCCATAAAAATGTAGGCAAATGACATAAACAGACATTTCTAAAAAAAAAAGATTTACAAATGGCCAACAAACATTCAAAAATGCTTAATACCACTCATCATCAGGAAAATGCAAATTAAAACTATAATGAGATACCACTTTACCCCAGCCAGAATGGCAATTATTAAAAAGTCAAAAAACAGTATGTGTTGGCACAGATGTGGTAAAAAGGGAAGGTTTATACACTGTTGGTGGGAATGTAAATTAGTACAACTTCTATGGAAAACAGCATGAAGATTTTATAAAGAACTAAAAGTAGATCTACTATTTGATCCAGCAATTCTACTATTGAGTATCTACTCAAAATAAAAGAAGTCATTATATCAAAAAGACACCTGGACATATATGATTATTGCAGTAAAATTCACAATTGCAAAGATAGGGAATCAACCTAAGTGTCTATCATCTGAAGAGTGGATAAAGAAAATGTGATCTACATATACACCATGGAAAATAGCCATAAAAAGAAGAAAACAATGTATTTTGCAGCAACTTATATAGAACTGGAGACCATTACCTTAAGAAAAGTAACTCAGGAACAGAAAACCAAATGCTGAATGTTCTCACTTATAAGTGGGAACTAAACTATGTATATACAGAGTGATAAAATGGACATTGGTGATTCAGAAGGAAGGAGTGTGAGGGGGCTGGTGAGGGATGGAGAATTACCTGTTGGGTACAATGTATACTATCAGGGTATATAGGTTACCCTAAAACCCAGACTTTATCACTATACAATTCATCCATGTAACTAAAAACTATTGTACCTCTAAAGCTATTGACATAAAAAATAAATAAATAAAAATAAAGCTGCTAAAGCAAAGAAAAAAGTAGGATTGTGCGGTCAAAGAAGATTGATTATGTAAGGTAATATAGCAAATTCAACTGCCTAGTACGAGCATAGTTCGCATCTGTAGACTACAAACTTAATTTTCTCCAATTTTTGGCAAATGTAGATTCCTGTAACATACATGCACATTCTCAAGGTTACCAGCAAACAAGCTGTGGAAATAAACCTCCTAGTAATAGAATAGGGGTATTTGGTTTAACCAGCATAGCATAGCAGTTAAAAGCCTAGATGCTAGAAACAGATGGCTAATCTCTGGAAAGTTATTCAATCACTCTGTGCTTCTCTTTCCTCATCTGTCTAATAGAGTGAATAAAATAACTATTTTAGAACATAGTGTGTAGAGATTAAATGAGTCAATATATTTATTATTGTATGTCCAGTGAATAGAAACTCTAATAAACTATTAATAAAATAGAAACTATTCTAGATTTTAAACATAAACTAGAAATCAATATAAGGAATTGAATTTAAATGTTTTGAAAGGGTTGGAAAAACAATAGGGATCTTACCCGGAGATATTAATAGTAACTGCAGGAAGCTGCTGCTACCCTTGAGAATGAGAGAAAGGACCACATTCTCCCATGATGCCACTGGAGCACAGCTGCAGGAGCAGCTACTATTATAATTGCCATTATTACTATCTGAAAAGTGACCAGGGAGCTCATTGGGACCCAAAATCTGCATTCCTCTTGATGCATAGGCTGAAACCACAGCATATGCTACGGGAGCCTGGGTTTACCAACCAATGCCAGAGCCAGAAGTATCATCATCATCTCCTTCCCACATTTTCCCCCTTTCTAATCTCAGACAAGATTAGTAACCCAGCTGGCAAGGGCATCTCGGAAATGAAGTTTTCTAATCCTGTAGTGCAGAGACAATACAGGAAGGAGAGAATGGCATGAAAAACCAACAGATACTGTCTAGAACAATAGATAAAGCCCAAAGACCGAGTCTTGGCATATAGGAATTGCTACTATTTTTAGATTTATTTTATTAGAAAAAGTCTCAATGATGACTGAGCCCAGAATAACTATTGATTTAATTTAAATTTTATGGTAACATTTAGACCTCTTCTTCATTTTTTAATGGACTGTAATCTCTACACAATGTCTGTTCAAATAATTCTGTAAATACGTATATCATTTTCTCTGAAATTTAAATTAGCCGTTATTAATATTTTAGCATCCCAGTTCCAATTTAAATTTCAATCAATATTAAATTATAAATATATTGGACTTAATCTTCATTTCCATAACTGGGGTCATTGTACCTTTAGATTTTGGAGCCTATTATTTTTAGAGCTGTGTTATTTTTTGCTTCATAACAGCTTCCAGTGTAAATCAAGGTTCAGATATCAAATATAAGAACTGTTTAGCTATAGACTTTTCCAGATCCTAGATTAAGGAAGTGTTTTTGTGATAATTAGTCACATCTGGCATTGCCACTTACATCACTTTATATGTTTAGAGTAGTAAGTAGTTTGAAATATCAGCAAAATAATTTTGCCTTCTGGTCACATCTCAAATGAGCACATTTCTAAATAAATAAAACATATTTTAGAGCTATGTTTATAATGTCTAATTTCCCATAAAATAAAGTCTTAACATTATCCATCTGCTTTTGCAATCAAGAATTAGGAAAATGTATACAGTGAGCAAGATAGAAGCGCCATCCAAATATATTCTGTAACTCATGAAATTAGGGTCACCTTGAACTATATTACATCAGAAATGTTCATGCTTTTGTATTTTGATTTATCTACCTTTGTCATTCAGAAAACAGCATGAAATGAACAGTACTAATATATTCAGTAAATTGTTTTCTTTTCTTTCATCTCTTTACACACATGTGCACATCTTTAATAATTCATAAAATTTTATACTATGACCCTGAGGATTAATATGCATGCCAGTAATGCTCAGAAAATGGAGAGAAGCTGTAATTTAAATATAAAATTATTTTATTTCATATTTTTATTGAACAATTTGAAATACTTTAATCATTCAATTAGAAACTTTTTATTTAAAAATATAAGAAATATCATTTTGCTCTAGATAGTCAAAGGATGAAGATACAGCATACATTATGAAAAACAGGAATATTATAACTCAAGAACATAAAAGAGAGGATGGATGAGCCAGAATTTTCAGAAAATGTATTTATTCATTCAGCATATGTTTATTAAGTACTCACAATAATGTGCCGGGTGCTATAAAAGGTAGTATGAATACATTAAAATATAAGAAGATACATTTTCTCACATCCTATAAATTATTATCTAATGTAAATAGGAAATTAAAATATAGTATAAAAAATCATATATTCTCACTTATAAGTGGGAGTAAATTGTGAGAATGGAAAAGCATAAGAATTATAAATAGACTTTGAGGACTTGGGGGTGGATAATGTTGAGAGGGGAATGAGAGATAGAAGACTGCATATTAGGTACAGTGTACACTGCTCCGGTAATGGGTGCACTAAAATCTCAGAAATCGCCACTAAACAAGTTTTCCATGTAATCAAAAACCACCTGTACCTCAGAAACTATTGAAATAAAAAAATTTAAAAACAAAAAATAATATCATTTTACTTCAAAAATACATATAGTATACAACAATACTATTGAGTTGGCAGTAAATTGTGCTACAGGAGTACCAAGAAACTTCAGCTTTCAGGTCCTATAGGAGGTAAGAGAAAAGCTCAGACTTAAATGGTGAGTAGGATTTATCCAGGCAAAGACGTGCTAAAAAGAAGATATGTTGCAAGAAGGTGTTTGATGGTGGTTGTAGTGGTGGCCATTTAAAGCCAAAGATATATATAGTTCAAAGTGATTAAGTATGTATTAATTAGTAGAATGATTTTAAAATTTTGACATAGCTTAATATATACAATATTTTGTATGTATATACATGTGGCAAAATATATTTCTGGTTTATGCCATTACTAAAATTCTAACTTTTTCATTTTAAAGTTATTAAGAATGACCCACTAACTTGACTTAATGACTTAATATATAATCATAGTTCACAATAGTGCATAGAGCCTTAGAAAAAAATGATAGCCGTCCCTATGGATGAAATTCAGAGTACATTGTTTAGGAGTAGTGACAGAAGATATAAGAAATGAAGGAAAGGGTTCATTTACAGAATCTGATAAGCAGGTTATAGAGGGTTGGTTCCCCCCACCCCAAAGGCAATGGGAAGTGCCACAAAGGTTTAAACAGAGAAATGCCATGTTCCCGTGTGGGTTTTAGGAAAACGTATTTGGCTGCTGTGTGAAGGCTGAATTGGAGAAGTACAGAATGGAAGACAGAGAGCAAAATGAGGAGGTTGTAGCTGTGCTCAAGATGAAATTTAATGCTGGACTGAGTTAGAGGAGTGCAATGTAGAGAATCAAGAGACATTTTTGAAGTTACATAAACAGAACTTGATGATTGATTGGATGTGGGCAGGTAAAGAGATCAAAATTACTTCCAAGTTTCTCGATTTAGCGACTTGGTGCATGGTGACACCATTCACTGGGATTTTAGCACAGGAGAGGACAACTGTATTTTAGAGAAAAATAATGAGTTCCGTATTGGACATATTGAGCTTGAGATTACCAGAGAATGTCATTTGGAAGTGTCCACTAGGTAGTTAAATATTTGTGGTTCTGAGTTCAGGAGGAACGCTTGAATTAAAATGATGATATTATTTTTCAAGACTGGTGTTTTTTTCTAGCACTTTTATGTTATAATGAATTCAAAGCTGTAATAACCTGCCCAATTTTGATTATACCAAAAAAAGATCTTTCTCAACTTTACCAATTTTTCCAATGATTACAGTCCATACCAATCTGCTTTGAAAAGTCAACTTTTTTGGCAGTTTCTTGAGGTTCATAAAATAGATAAGAACCTCAGATACCTTGACACATTCTAGACATTTATAGCTCAGTTGATATATATCATCCACGACTTGAAGATGAAAATGAGGCTATTTTGGATGCTGATTTTTTCCCACCATCTTCATGACTTTGTTGCTTTCCTTTGCTGCATTTTGAAAGCATTGATTCAGAATACAGAATCCATTCATCTACACAAAGCTGATAGACACATTTTATCCATATCCCATGTTGTATTGCATGTGCTTAGTCATGGATTTTCAATTTTGTTTTAAATTATTGGAGTAAGAGACCGTTATCTGTACATCTCTCTCACACAATAATTAACAAGAATGCTAAGCATTTAGTAATGCTTAGTTAGTACTTTTTTTATCCTTTTGTTAAAGTTAGGAAAGGAACATTTATAGTATTTGATCTAATTAGCACCTAACAATACTGAATAAGTGAAATGAGTAAATAACAGCGAACAGTATAGTATTATAAACTTCTTTCTGCAGGAAAATTTTAGTAAATTTGTACCTATTAAGAAACCACAAATTATCAGAGCATTTCATTGTCATAATATTTAATTAGACTTTATTAGCACAGAGAAAATCTGACTGAATAGTTAGGTTCTTAGAATTTAATTTTTAACATTAGCATTTATACATTCTTTAGATAAGACAATTAAAAAATAGAAAGATTTTTCAACTAATTACGGTATTGGTAAATCAGGTGGCAAATAGATTAAAAAATAAAAAGGCCTGTTGTGTCATTTGTTCATTTGTGATTGGGTAGAAAAGATAAAAGAAATAAATTGAGAAGTTCTATTTACAGCTGGAATTTAGGAATAGAAAACACTTTTATTAATCTTCTATTCATGACAAATTAAACACATTCTTATTTAAATGGCATCTTTTTCAAGACTGTCTTCTTTTTCCTTGCTTTCAGCTAAAATGCCTGTCAAATATAATTTCTCTAATAATGAGATCGCAAATAGTAAATAAGCTAGTTAGCAAGCTTTCTAATAAGTTTACAGAAACCAATTGATACAATCTACTAATGGTAAAGCATGGACTCCATCATCAAAATAGGCCAGGAAGAAGAAAGGCAAAGGGACATCATATTTAACCTACATACATGATAAGATGCTAAAACTCTCATTTCTGCTAGCAGTCTGTTAGGTCACATTATTCCAGACCACAGTCATTGTTCCTTCCTCTCACCAGTGAAGGGGAAAGAGTGTAGATTACTGTCTTCATTAGCCATGAATTTACGCCTAATTGGTCGCCAGCACACAGCATATGGCTGAACAGAAAAGCTTGTGAGAAATGGTAGCTTATCTTCGGATCCCAGGCTTTGTCCTTTCTCATGCGTTCAGAGGCCCGGTGCCTTTGTGCCTGGCTCATTTGTCTTCTTTGCTTTCAGCCACAAAGCAGATGTCAAGAAGCTCTACTTGTGAAGGCAGCTTATACTAAGGGTAGTTGCATTTGAAGTTTACATCTGAAGAAAGTTATCAGCCAAGAAGGTTGTTACACTTCACTGAGATCTCTGGAAGCATGGGAATCATTACAGGTTATTTTAACTTTACCACTGTGTTTACACAAAGTATCTGTAACGTTCTTAGACTAAAGATATGCACTCTTTGTGGGGTTCCTTAAACTTTCTCATTCTTACCAAATTTACAGTATGCTTCTGTAAATATTAATCTCTTGCTATAAGCAGTGGAGACACTGCAGCCTGAGCATCTTTCTAATCCATAATGATGTGTGAGAGGAAGGAATATGGCTGATTTGTGTTACTGTGCTGTGTGTTTAAACACACTGTCGTAATCTCCATTGTGTTTCTCAAAAACATGTATATAAAGTCAGTGGTTTAGATTTTTGAAATAAGAGAAAAATCAATCACATTTTGTGACTACTGTGATAAACATTTATTTTCATCATCATTGCTATCTGGTTTCATCCTTCTGGGGAGAAAAGGCTCACCTGTTAAAAGAACTTACACAGCAGGATCCAGTTGCAGATGTCTATAATGAGAAATTTGAGTAAGTGATTTGCAGAGTTATAATCTCTAACCTATACTTCTGTGTGGAAGGAAGTGTCACTTCTGTGTTGTAAATCACGGAAACATGCTTATAGACCTGGAAACAAAATCAAAGGATTTTTTTTTTAAATACTAACAAAATCAATGTATACAAACAAAAGCGCAAGCTCTATGAAATCAGAAAAATTTCCAGCTTGTTTATTTATCTGCATTCAACTCCTATCTTCTATCTGACACATAGTGGCCCCTCAAACATGTTTGTGATTAAATGAATGAGTTTAGTCTTCTGTAGTAAAAAGACACTCAGAGTTAGTGAAAATTCTCGGTTACATTCTCAGTCAAGGAAACTAATATATAATATTAGGAAAAGATGATTTAGCTATGATTAATGGAAAGGAAAACTCTGCCATAATTATGTAGTGACTTGTCTGGCTCTTGTAGTGACAAAATACTAAAGGTAATGGCCAAAACTGCATTACTTTTAAACCAACCTAAATATATCGAAATTAAGAGCAAGGATTTTTAAATATTTAACCAAATCTATGACCAAGAAAAATAATGAGCTTATTCTTTTAAAAGAAGTACTCTAGATAGAGAAAGAATCTGTCAGTCTATAGTAGCTCTAACAGCACATCTCTTGGTAATATACAATACAGCAAAGTGTCAGAGAGCTTGTTGAACTAAAGGCCTGAGATAAGTTCTTTCTCATTTCACATTTCATGATTATCCTGAAAATCAATCAGAAGAATAGTAAGAAATTCTGAACCTAAATCCCAGTTCCGTTTTTATTTTTTTAATAAATAAAATAAGCCAAACCTTATCCACTCAGGCTTATTGTCCACAGAGGAAATTGAGTAGCTGTTTCCTTCAGGTCTCAGTTATTCAGTAAGGTATCCCCTGACACACAATTAAAAACAATTGCCCCAGGCAATCCTCCTTAGACCATTTCCTTCATAGCATGAATTACTCCAAAACTGTCTTCTTTATTTCTTTGCCTCCTCTGCCAATCTCCCCAACTAACCCAAATTTATGTTCTATGAGAGCAGAAATGTAGCTCGCTTTGTTAACCATTGTACCTCTGGCACCTAGAACAGCACCTGGCATATAATAAGAACTTGACAAATGTTTACCGATTCCACATTTCTTGTTTCAATGTTCTATGAGTCTATTTATTATCTTTACCTTACTGTTCTATACTGATTCCCTTACTAAGAGCTCTATGCAAAAGCCAATACTTGAGTCAAATAAATCTCCCACTGATGACTAAACATTAATATTCATCTATTCACATCATTGTTTTGAATGAGAAGCAAAGGTTGTAGGCATAGGTAGATCATGGAAGACAAAATCACCATAGGTGAACTAGTATATTAAAATTTTTAAATCTACAAATCCAACAACCAAACACTGAACGTCTATGATTTTATCAAACTTTTCCAAATAAGTTAGCCTCTCTCCTTCTTTGACAGTTGGTATCTTATAAAAGAAAATTCTTTTGGCCAATTAACTACTTGTAACTTTTTTTCCCTTCTTTATTATTATTATTATTATTTTTTGGAGATGGAGTCTTGCTGTGTCACCCAGGCTGAAGTGCAGGTGCAATCTTGGTTCACTGCAACTTCCATCTCCTGGGTTCAAGTGATCTTCCCATCTTAGCCTCCCAAGTAGCTGGGAGTATAGGTGCATGCCACCACACCCGGCTAATTTTTGTATTTTTAGTAGAGATGAGTTTTTGTCATGTTGGCTAGGTTAGTCTTGAACTCCTGACCTCAAATGACACAACCACCTCGGCCTCCCAAAGTACTGGGATTACAGGTGTAAGCTACCACGCCTGGCCTACCATACTTTTCAGCTGGAGTGTTGGAATTTCTCTAATCAGATTAGTAATGGTTTCTCATCAGCCTTTAAGTGTAAAAACATAAAGCTGTTATTCATCCAAAAATAAGTAAATTAAATAAACAAATAACTAATGCTGGTATTTTTTAAAAAAATTGAAAAAGAGAGAGGAGCAAGAGCAAGTGATTATTTCATCCCAAAGAGACATAGAGACTAGTGTGGCAGAAGAAAGTCCTTTTGTTTTACTAGATATGGAAGAATTAGTAATTGAAACTTTGGTTAAATCAGTAAATTATTAAAAATATATATACCCACTTTTATAAACATATATATGTAAAGATTCTAATTTTTCTCAGTGTAGATGTATACTTATTATCTTTATTCTTTAATAGAATGCCAAAGTTTCTTCTGTGAATATAGGTCTGCTGATTGGAGTTTATTGTTGTATTTCTTGAATAAACTATACATATAATGTATCATTTGTAATTTAGAGTTTAATTTTTTTTAATGGAGCAAGAACTTAAACTCTCTTGTGAGGGAAACTGAATAAGGAATTTTTCTACATTTTAAAAGTAATGGTCTCCCATCCTTTGTAGTTTTACACTTAGTTTAACTGCAAGATTGTCATGTGTCTTTGTCAAGCATTTCCAAAGCACTGGAATTAAATTTCATAGAAAAAGGCTTTCTTACAATATGCTACTTTACATTATCAATTTACATAATAATTACATTCTGTACTTGTACAAGTGAAGTACAGGAGTAAAAGCAGGTTAGATAAATGACAGAAACCACTTTAAGCATATAGTTGAACCTCAAATGTGCAGAATTGTTGGGGCACAGTAGACAGGAGGCTATTAAACAAAACTGTTTCAAATGCTATGAGAATTAATCAGTATGTCTTAGAGAGTGAGAGGGAATTATTAGCTAATGCAGTCAGTTTGTAAATTAGAAATCAATCAAGAGAGCTTTTATTTTACTTCCTGATGGCTGTCCAATTACAAGCACCCCGTGACATCCTCATAAGCACTGCCTGCCTTGCAGCTCAAAAAATAATCCCAATTCTTTAAAATACCTTACTTTTCTTGCTAGTTCAGACTCAAGTAATGTTCATCAAAAGAATCCTACAAGAAAGTAATAAGCCCTAGACTGGGTCCAAAGTTAGATTTGCATAAAAGTCTTCAAAGCTTTGGTCAACCTGTACTATTTTTCTATTCAAATATCTTAAGATTAACGTCTATTTATATTTGAATATCCTATTATATAAAAGATGGTTTGTGTTTTGTATAATGATTACTGTTGATAGAATATCTAATTTCACAAAGGTAGATTTTCTTTTCAGGCTGAAGATCAGAACAATTTCTGATGCAAACAATTTAAATAGTTTTGACAGCCAGTCTCACAAATGATTTAAGAAAAAAATTCCACAGTTGAAATTGAGCATGTACTGTTTCCTGAAATATGTTCTTAATTTCAAAATTTGTATTTTTTAGTTTTCAAAAATTGATTTTCTGTATTCTTTCAGCATAATTCAGTTTTCTTCTTTTGCTGTTAGCCCATGATCTTTGATCCTCTGAAGTTCTTTATTCTATGCCTAAATTCAAAAAATAAATCTGGATGTGTGGATAGTCGTTATTTAACCCTCAATAATTCTTTCTTTTGTATTATTTTTATTCACAAAACTGAAGCCAAAATAAATGGCTAACTCAAGGTACTGAAGTCAATAATTTTTATTTATTTATTTAGAGATGGGATCTCATTCTATTGTCCGGGCTCGCCTCTAACTCCTGTGCTCAAGCCATCCTCCTGCCTCAGTTTCCTGAGTAACTGGGATTACAGGTGGAAACCACTGCACCTGGCTCTATCACCTTTATTTTTATGATCCATTTAAGCATACTTGCCTCTTTTATTATAGCAAAGAGCAAAATCTACTTCCTTATAAAAGTTTTTGGCTGCCATTCAACTATTTAGAAAATGAACTGCCTTTCTTCTATGCAGTCCACATGATACAGAGTTAAATTTGGGAGCCTTCCAATGCCTGTGTACTTATCTTATAGCTACTTCAGGAATGAATTCTTTCCATTTCTGAAATAGACAAGAGCCACATGTTTTAAATTCCCCAAATAAAAAAATATATTTTATTGAATAATTAATACTGAATTTTTAAATTGACATTATAAAATAAATAAGACATATTTTAATTTTTTTCTGTTTATTCGTTTCATGGTGCATTTATGAGAAAAGGGTATTGACAGAGTTAGCACTATCCAATAGTCTCTGGGTTTTCTTTAGTATCTTCTCTCACAAAAATTGCATAATTTTCCTTGTTGAGAAAGCTGGAGAAAAATACATTCTTTCAAAATGATTAAAAATTCTAAAACAATGAATTGTTTGAAAAATACAAAAAAAGTATGCTTTATTAGTAAGAGTAACCAGTAACTACTTTCTCACTGTGTTTCATAAACTCTCTTTGATTTGTAGACCCTTAAGTTTTGGCTACCAGGAGGTGATATATCTGTGAAGCCATCCCAAACCAAACTATTTAACTTTCTTTAGGATTTTCTATGGTTGAAACCAAATATGTTTCTTAATAACTTTATTCCATTGGAGTTATTATTTTTTGGAGTTATACAGAAAAGTAAATCTATTTATTCTTGACACTAGAACAAGTTCAGATTTATGGCATCTTCTCTTGAATACTTTCTTTTCCAAGAACCCTTTGACTATTCCTTCTACCATTTTTCATCTGACATGGTTTTCAGATTCATCCCTGTTCTGACATTTCTCTAACTCAATCCTGATTTTGTTATTATCTTTGTTTAAATATAATGTTCAGAATTTAATACAGCATTGTGATTGGAATACCTAAGCATAATTTGTATCAGAATAGTACCTGGGTAAAACATGAGCTATGAGTTACATTTATTTCAATTTTTATACTGATTTCTATAATATATAATTTTTTCATAGGTTTCTGTCAGACAACTCCTAATGTCAGACAGTACCAAAAGAGATAATTGTTCTTTGTTTAACATGTGGTTCATAGTTTTACAGTCTTGTAGCAGTTTTTTAGATTTGATAACATTTCATTCAGAATGTCTTTTAAAGTCAGTAATTGTCCTCAAGGAAAAAGGTTACTTTGCTTATTAGAATTTACAGATATGTGCTGAAAGTATAGAAATTTTAACTGGGTACAGTATATAGTCTCTTAATATTTTATAAAGTACTCCGTGGGATTTGAATCATTGGTGAAATCTGTACATGGGTTTAAATACATGATGTAACAACTTGCTCTCATTTTCACCCTCTCACTATAATAGACTTTAAGGTCTGTCATATAACTAACTATTTTAAACACTCCATCTTATTCTCCTTCCAACACTTTCTGCCTTGGCAGAAACACATCTCTTTGCTTTTGCAAGCCCTGTTTTCTTATATAAGTAACTGACCCCTATTGAGCTATGGCACATATGGATGTCACCATACATACATACTGTAGAATGGATGGTCAACTCAGAAGCCACCTGAAAATCATTCATTTATCCTCCACTTATTTCTTAAGTGCCTACTATACATTAGGTAAAAAGCAGCACATGGAATAGATAAGCATACCAAACAAGCAAAGATCATAGGCCCATAAAGATTGCATGATTGTTTCTTTGGCCTACATTCTTCCTATTCAAAAGTATTTCAAACCTCCACTTCCCATAAACGTTGCCCACCTCCACCCGGCCCCTCCACAGAAGTGCTATACACCAGCTTCACAGAGGAACTAGAATCCATCAGATGGAAAATGTTCATTATGCCTTCAAAAATACTTCAACATCCCTCTCCTTTCTGCTTTCCTTTTATAATAAAAAATGTGTCCCTGGGACACTCCCACACCTCTTGGCTCTCCCAAGTTGGGAAACGTGTAATGGAATGTGTAAGGAATGCCTTAGTTCTGGCACATACCAATGTGTTGTAACTTGTGAATTAATGTTTTTCTCTGAGGAAATGGTCTATTTTACTCACTATCCCACCCCCAGCCTCTAATGCTTAGCATCTAGTTGGCACACATTAACCTTTTGGGCAATGAATGAGTGACTAGAAGGACGTTTGTGGGAGAGCTCCCACGCATGCATTCTGGGGGTCAGTCACATTTCAGGAGGAGTATAAGAGTCTCCTTCAAACTTCCTAGAAGTAAAACCACCAGACATCATTAAATTCTTTCTCCATGCCTTCCACGGGATACAAATTAAGTATTTTACCTTGTAGATGAGCTTCTAGCCCAGGTGTCTGGAATTCTGAGAGGTTTATCAGTCTCTCATGCCTGAGAGACTCGTCCCACGATTCCTACATCTCTCCTTTGGGGACTGGGCTCCAGCAGTGCTTTGGATGCTGCCCTAAAACCTCTGTTTACTGAGGCTTCATCACAAATTGGCTTCCTGGCTTTGGAAAAGGATTTAACCTAAAACCCAGATTTCACCTATTACATGGGGATGTATTAACACGAAGCTAATACAGTTGTCCTGAAGAATGGAATGAGCAAGCAAAGGGCGTTGTATAGTTCCAAGGACATGCAGGAGTTGCCCATGTGTGTTTGCCAAGTAGCCTTGTCTAGGACCTCCTGACCACCTAGAGAGCCCAAGTTATCTGGGAATGTCAGGACTGCAGAAGAACAATGAAACTTCAAGTTGCCAACCCAGCCCCTAAATTCAGGGGTCAATCTCTCCATCTCTCAGCACTAGCTGAGGATAATCTGGTATTTGTTTATTTGTCGCTGTTAACAGGGACATTAAGACTTTTCAACTGCCTGGGTTCTGTTTGGTTCCAGTTTGAGCGCTGTCAGAATGCAAGGCAAATGTAACTATTAGTTATCTTTGTTTGCTTGTTTGTTTCTAGGAGACAGGAAGAAAATGTAGGACCAGGGTTATCGTTGGTAAAGAGGTGGTAGTCACTCCTGTTAGCCTGGCGAGGGGGTGTTTGATTGTTTTTCTAATGACACAGTGTCTTTATCTTAGTTTTATATTCATGTATGATTCTGAGTGGTCTTACTTTCTCTTGTTCCACCACAGCCGTGGAGTAATGTTTTCTAACTGCTTGTAGATTTTTTGCTCAGGTAATGTTTAGCGGCACCATTATAGCCCAGCTGCTAGCTTCTGGCTTTGAAAGCCAGAATTTTTTTCCCCTCTGTTTATTTTCTTAGTTTTAACTTTAAGCTTATTCCAGTGTCTTTCATCGTCCATCCTACGTTTTTCATTGATTTCCTTGAAGTATGAAGCATTTGTAATTAATATGTCTTACATGTAGCAGATTGTTAATAGTAATAATAGTTAATATATCATCAACTAAAAAATGAAGGGATGTTCTTGATATACAATTCATATGTTGTTCTGATATTTTTCCTCTAGGTAAGTTCCTAGTTGGATATCTTGGTGAATTGTTTCTCTTTCTTTGTGTCTATTGTTTTCATGCTATTAAGTCCCCCTACAGTTGGAATTCTCAAGCCAGGAACTTTCCATTGCTTGTCCTTAATGTATAATAACATTTAATTTTACTGTATTTTTATGTTCATTTTCAGATTTTATACTCAAATCAAATGATATAGCTATGCAAATTAGTCCCACCCAGAGTTGCCATTATGTCTTGATTAAAAATCATTAGTTTTCAGTTTTTTCAACATGAAAAATATAAATGTATTAATATGCACAGGAATTGGTTTTCATTTCAGCTTAATATAGGCTATATACTCAAGTGTGCTTAATTATTATTATAATTTAGGTAATTTAGATTTAAATGTGTTTTTGATTAAATGATTTCATCAGCAAATATTTTCGGTGGTAAATGAGAATTTAAACAAGTTCTATATCTTAGCCAACTAAAAGAGTGTTAGCTTTGATAACTGACACATCAGATATGAATATTGATTGGATCAAATCACATAATAAAAAGTACATCATCCAATCTTGTCTGTTGGGAAGCAATCTTAAACATACCAGCTGATAAAATAAGTTCAATTATATAACCTTATTAGAATAAAATATAAGAAATGGAAACAGCTTCTAGTTTGCCAATTACAATTTACTTCTCATCTACATAATGTCAAACACCATGGCAACTATTAGAAAGTATTCTTCAGCTTCGTCTGCAACAATCAGTACAGAAAATATGCCTTGCTCATATGGAATTTTAACTATAGCAAGCCTAGTGTCCATATATATTTTCTGTAATATAAATTCAAATTATTTTCTCAAAAAAAAGTAGATAAGGAAACCCTTACTTACTACCTAAACGTTTAGATAATGTACTGTTTTGTACAATCCGGTGAGGAGTTTTGCAATGCTTAGGAGCTATATATATATTACTAGATTCAAGAAGAGAATAGATGGACAGTTTCCCAGGGGCACTAATTCCAAGGGGCAGTAAGATGGCTTTGACTTTGTAAAGAAAGAGTGGGAAATTATTCACCAGGACATCACTCAAGGAGGATGTTTTATGTAGTACACAGGAGGATTTGGGGTAAGGCATTAGTAATCAGGTACAGATGATTGTTATACTACCTTCTAAGGAAGCTAAATCTAGTTAATTGCCTGAATTTTATTTTATTCTTGGCAAATGCCAATAAGGTAATGTTATTAGCAGTTCTCCTCTGTCCTTCCTAATAGCATATCTAATCCTCTTTTCCAAATAAGTGTTAAAATAGTTAAATATTATTTAAAAGAGATGTCAGGTTATTAATATTTCTTTGCATTATTTTTCTCTCACTATGTATGTACATGGATAAAATAATTCCTAATTTCTCACATAACTGAGAACACTTCACAATGTCATTGAATTTATAATATTGTTTTAAAAATTATTCAAATACACTTGTTAAAACATGGTAAGGCAAATTTTATTCAGAACCATCACCATAGGTACAGGAGCCCATTGGCTGACAGAGTTTTTCAGTTCTTTATCCTTACTAATATTCTGTTTGCTAGTCCCACAAATTATTGAGAGAGAGGTGTTGAAGTCTCCAACTAGAATTTTTAATTTATCTATTTTTTGTTTACTTCTGCCACTCTTTGCTTCGTGTTTTGATACTCTGCTTTAATCATGTACATATTTGGATTTATATATGTTTATGATTATCCTTTTCATCATTATGCATTGTCCCTCTTTATCACTGGTAATTTTCATTACTCCAATGTCTACTTTTTATGATGTTAATGTAATCGCTGCAGCTTTTTTCATGAGTGTTTGTGTATTTTATTCCTTTGTTTACTCTCAAACTACTGACATCATTATATATGATTTCTTGTAGAAACACAGTTATTTTTAAGTTCATGATTAATATAGTTTAATTATTATGCTTGTTATTAATATTTAATGTGGCTATTGATATGTTTGTATACAAGTCTACTATATTCTAACTTTTTCTGTTTGTTCTATTTTTGTTCCCGTTTCTTTTTCCTGCATTCTTCTGGGTTATCTGTGCATGTTTTAATATTCCACTTTAATATGTCTAACAGCTCCTTGATACATTCTCTTTATACAGTTTTATTTTATTTTAATGGATTCTCTACATATTACAATGTATCTACTTGTATTGGTTTGCTAGAACTTCCATAACAAAATACCACAGACTGGGTAGCTTAAACAACACAAATTTACTTTTTCAGTCTAGGGGTTGGAAGCCTGAGACCAAGGCGCTGGCAGGCTTGGTTTCTCCTGAGGCCTCTCTTCCAGGCTTTCACATGGCCACCTCCTTATTATATCCTCATACGGTCCTTTCTCTGTGTGCACACATATCTGTGACCTAATCTCTTCTTCTTATAAGGACATCAATCATATTGGATTTGAGCCCTCTCATATGACCTTATTTTACTTAAATTATCTCTTTAAAGAAACTATTTCTAAATATAGTCGTATTCTGAGGTACTGGATGAAGGATTTCAAAATACTAATTTGAAGGGTCACCATTCAGCTTATATTACTACTCATATTTTAGGTCTCCTTGGAGTGAATGCCTTACCACTACAATTGGAATATAGGAAACTTACAAGCCAATTCTGTGTCCTGCCTTTTTACTGTTATAGTTCTCTATTAACATATAAATAGAGAATCCCACCACAGTGTTAAAATTTTACTTTCAACTTTCAAGCATATTTTAAAGAAATAAAGAACAAAAGAATAGTCTATTATATTTACCTAAGTATTTACTATTTCTGCTACTCTTCCTTTATTCCTGATGATCCAAGTTTCCTTATGCTAGCATTTCTTTGCTATTTGAAGAACTTCTTTTAGCATTTGTTTCTAAGAAGGTCTCCTGTCAACAAATTCTTTTTTATTTTTCTTCATTTAAGAATGTTTTTATTTCAGTTGGGCACAGTGGCATACACCTATAGTTCCAGTTACTCAGAAAGATGAGGCTGGAGGATTGCTTGAGACCAGAAGTTAAAGTATTAGTAAACTATGATCAAGCCTGTGAATAGCCACTGCACTCCAGCCTGGGCAACAGAAACGTAGCAAGACCATGTCTCAGAGAAGGAGAAGGAGAAGAAGAAGAAGGAGGAGAGGGAGAGGGAGAGGGAGGAAGAAGAAGCGGGAGAAGAAGAAGAAGAAGAAGAAGAAGAAGAAGAAGAAGAAGAAGAAGAAGAAGAAGAAGAAGAAGAAGAAGAAGAAGAGGAGGAGGAGGAGGAGGAGGAGGAGGAGGAGGAGGAGGAGGAAGAGGAAGAGGAGAAGAGGAATAGGAATAGGATTAGGAAGAAAGAGGAAGAGGAAGGGAAGAAGGAATAAGGAAAAGAAAAAGAAGAAGCCAGGCACACTGGCTCTCTCCTGTAATCCCAACATTTTGGGAGGCCACGGCGGGCGGATCACGAGGTCAAGAGATCCAGACCATCCTGGCCAACATGGTGAAACCCCATCTCTACTAAAAATACAAAAAAAATTAGCTGGGCATGGTGGCGGGCACCTGTAGTCCCAGCTACTCCGGAGGCTGAGGCTAGAGAATTGCTTGAACCTGAGAGGTGAAGGTTGCAGTAAGCCAAGAAGGTGCCTCTGCACTCCAGTCTGTTGACAGAGTGATACTCTGTCAAAAAGAACAAAGGAAAAAAAAAAGAAAGAGAGAGAGAGAGAAAGGAAGGAAGAAAGAAGAAAAAGAAGAAAGGAAACGAAGAAAGAAAGAAAGAAAAAGAAGGAAAGAAAGAAAGCAAGCAAGCAAGAAAGAAAGAAAGGAAGGAAGGAAGGAAGGAAGGAAGGAAGGAAGGAAGGAAGGAAGGAAGGAAGGAAGGAAGGAAGGAAAGAAAGTGTCCTTATTTCACCTTCATTCCAGTAAAATATTTTTCCTGAATATCAAAATCTTAGTAGACAGTTTATTTCTTTTTTCTTTTTTCTTCTCAGCATTTTAATGTGTTGTTTCATTTCTTACTTGTCTCTGTGATTCCCAGTGAAAAATATACAGTAATTTAAATCATTTTTCCCCTACAAATAAGGTATCATTATAACTTGGCTGCTTTTATGCCTTTTTGTTCCCAATATAATAAGCTAGAACATGGAGTTCTTTGAATTTATACTTTTTGGGCTTCACTAAGCTTCTTGCATTTCTGTAGGTTTATGTCTTTCACTAAATTTGCGTAGTTTTGAATCATATTTCTGTGAATATTTTTCAGCACTGTACTCTTGCTCTTCTCCTTCTGAGACTTCTAATGACCCAATAATTGAACTTTGAATTGTCCCACAGTCCCTGGGGCTCTATTAATTTTTTGCAATCTATTTTCTATCATTTTCAGAGTAGATAATGTCTATTGATCTACCTTCAAGTTCACTGACTGATTCCTTTTTCATAACCATTCAGCTATTAAGCCCAACTTGAGTATTTTTATTTGTCATTTTATCTTTCAGTTCCAAAATTTTCATTTGGTTCTTCTTTGTGTCTTTTATTTCTTTGCTGTGGATGTTTATCTTTCCATCCACTTTAAGAGGATCTGCTTTCAGTTGCTTTAACGTTTTTATCAGAGCTGCTTTACAATATTTATCAGATAATTTTAATATCTGTGTCATCTTGGTGTTGGTATCTGTTGATTGCCTTTTAAACTGTAAGTTGATATTTTCCTCTCTCTTTATATATTGAATAATGTTGAATTGTTCCTGAACATTTTGAATTTTGTGTTATGAGACTCTGGATTTTTATTAAATCCACTGAAGAATGTTGGTATTTTGCTTTAGGAGTCAATTGCCCTGGTTACGTTCAGACTACAGTTTCAACCTGTCTTCTCTGTATGGGCTGTGATTGTGATTCTAAGGTCAGTTCAGTTTTCAGAGCATTTGTAGTCCTATTAGGATCAGTCCTTCATGTGGATCACTCAGAACCAATATGGAATCTGCTTTTCATATTAATTCACTTCTCAAAGTCTTTGTAACGGTGTTTAACACTCAACCAGATCTATTCATGTAAAGGTCAAGAGTGAACCCAGAAATTCATATGCTAGTTTAAGGGATCACTTTTCTCAAGTCTCGCTATGTTACTGGTATTTTCCACTTCCCTCTGGTTTCTCGTTTTTGTTCTTGCAGTTGTAAATCTGAGGCTGCACTTACTTTATTCTGCTGTGCATTTCCTGTAATTATGCCTACATCCAGCACTAAGTAGTGTGAAGACACAGGAAAAAACTCACCGCTAGTTTGGTGTTACTTTAAATTTTGACTTTCTTTGCAAATTTTCCTACTGTTTACTTTGAGTCCTCATGTAGCTGCTCTATGCATTCTTTCCAGGTTTTATTGCTGTTTTTCAGCATCAATATAACTTGAATATAATTGGCTTTGAATTTAGTTGAATTAAATTAAGAGAACTTGGTCTATAGATTACTGATTTTTCAAAAAATCATTGAGATTTGCTGTAAAACTAGAATATGACCAATTTTTGTGGAAGGTCCATGTGAGATTGTGAAGAATTTATCTTATCTAATATTTGCATGCATTCATCTGCATTTTTCTAGAAATCAACGTTTTTATTTGTGTAGTTCAATACTCTGCATGTCCCTTAATCTAGTAAGCATTAAAGAACATTATCAACTTATGGTTCAATTACTCAAATTCTTGAATTTCAGCAGAGAGAGATCATTTTTTCTTGATATAGCAATTGAACCATTTAAAACTATACTGAATATTTTACCCCGATATAATTTTTTATATTAATTTGTATTTTACATGTTTTACTCCCAATTTTTTGGTTAGAATTTCCTTGGTATAGTGTTTTTTTATACCTATACTTTCACTGCAATAATGGAAAACACTATACTGACAGAGTCTTAGTAGTACTGTAAAGAGAAGTCAGGGCTTTGATACTTATACTGTTTTGGGAAACTGTTTGAAGGTGCTATTTCAAGTGCAGACTTAATTAAGATTAGACAAAATATGTGATATAATAGTTGGAGTTGGTGCACGCAGCAATGTGAGGAATTTGGAGTGAGCATTTATGAGTAAATAGCCATTTAATAAGCCAATTATAGCAATTGATTTTTTTTAAGACTAGAGGAGATGCTATCCTGTCGAGGGCTACTTGCATAGTTTATTCTTTAGATAAATGAACTTTTATGAAGTTCCTCAGATGAACCCAAAGTTGTTTTTAATTTCATCTTACTGGGCAAAAATGTCCTGACTTTAGTTAAGGCATATTAATGCAGAATGTAGAATAGTAAAATTACGTGTTTTAAGTGTTCCTAGATGGTTTCAGTTCTCATGGGTATTGTGTATTAGGGATGCCTTTTAGCTCTATCATACGTCTATTTTTTTTTTTTTTGGTCTAAATTGAGAGTGCATCCTTTTAGATTTATTCTCATCACTGTTATATTTGTATTTGAGTTCATTTTATTTTTGCTTTTCGTAGATTTATTATGTTTTGCTATTTTACTTTTTTTGTATATTTTGTGTATTTTCCCCCTTTTTTTCCACCAAGTCCTTGGTTTTTCTTAACGGAAGTGTTATTACCACCTCTTCTCTCATTTTAAGTTTTCTTAGAGTCTTTAGTCTAAATTGGAAGATCAGTCCTCTCCATATTCGCAATAAATCTACCTTTAATTTCCCTCAGGTTTATTTCATCACCAGCTAGAATATGGACAATGTGACTCCTTAAAATGAAAGTGGGTGGGCACGGTGGCTCACGCCTGTACTCCCAAAACTTTGGGAAGCTGAGGCAGGCAGATCCCTTGAGCCCAGGAGTTCGAGACCAGCCTAGGCAACATGGCGAAAACACGTCTCTACAAAAAAATATATACAAAAATTAGCCGGGCATGGTGACATGCACCTGTAGTCCCAGCTACTTCGGAGACTGAGGTGGAAGGATCACTTGAGCCTGGGAGGTGAAGGTTGCAGTGAGCCAAGATTGGTACGATTGCACTCCAGCCTAGGTGACAGAGTGAGACAAGAAAGGAAGAAAGAAGGAAGGAAGGAAGGAAGGAAGGAAGGAAGGAAGGAAGGAAGGAAGGAAGGAAGGAAGGAAGGAAGGAGAAACAAAGAAAGAAAGAAAGAAAGAAAGAAAGAAAGAAAGAAAGAAAGAAAGAAAGAAAGAAAGAAAGAAAGAAAGAAGAGAGAGATGTCTAATATTGTATATTAATTCCTGTTTCTTTTTAATTTATGTTATAATTTGAACCTAAAAACCTCATTTTGTTGACTGTTAAATCTTATATTACAGTTCTTGAGTCTGAACTTGAAAACTGATTTGTCTGGTTATTAAAATACCCAAAGGAAGACTCAAAATGAACATGTCCGCATGAAATAAAGTTACAATAGAGCTGTGCAGGTTTGATTCTCCGACTTAAGCATCCATATTTAAGGTGATCATGCTCTTATTTTCATCTCTGAAAATGGCAAATCTCCGGGATTTGGGTTTTTTTAAATATCTAACTACATATTGACACTTTAGTAGCTGTTGTAATTTTCATCCCCTTACTGAGAAACACATAAAAGAGAGGTACAAGTCATAATGGCAAAATTTCTTAAATCCTTTTTTTCCTTTTCTTCTACTTTTTCACATCTCTCACTTTTGATCATTTTTCTGCTGAAACCATAAAACATTCTCTCATTTTAACCACAGATTTGGTCACCCTTTCTTCCTTGACTCTCAAATATTTGCTTCTTGTTTGCCTTCTTTCTCTTCAGTCAAGTCCTTTTTTTGCTCTTTCTTCATACATGCCTAATAAAACTATAGACCCTAGGAATAGACACAATGCAATAGAGCTTGGAGAGGACAAAATTGGGCTGGCTATTTCAAGCCAGCAAAACTTTAACACTCCCACAAAAATATTTCTACCTCATTTTGTATCCCCTAGACCTGGTTAAGAATAGGGTTCATCACCTCTTAGTGTTGGCTTCTACTGAATCTCCTGAAGTCTCCTGTAAATGTTAGATTGTTCTCCAGTTGACTGATAAAAGTCCCACCTTCATCCCATTTCTTCCTTTTCCAATCATGGGGCTTGGGAGAAGTTCTCCTAGGATTCCGGCCACTTGTTATCTATTGAATTACAATCACTCAGTAGATAATCTGGTCTTATCTTTCCTGTACTTGCAGAACTCTCTAAACATATAAGATTTAGTCACTGTGCCCTTCCTCATTTTTACAGGCAATGCTAACTATATGTTTTACTACTTTAATTTTTCCTATGTACATTTAAAAGAGTAAGGCGTTGAATGTCTAGATGCAATCTCTATATTTAAAAACCCACATGCAGTAACATTTTAAATCACTTGCTAAATCACTGCATATATATACAGCTATGTAAAAATTTGTGTTTATTTAGTTTATTATTGAATAACATTGCTTTGTCACTCAGTATAGCTTCAGCTTTCTAATCTCACAAACCTGCATTTGAATTCCAACTTTGCCAGGAAAACATGGGAATGAAAATACGTTCCTAATGTCATCAAAAATACATGTATAATACTTAGCTCAGTAATCGTCACAAAGTTTGTGACCAGAAAACAAAAGCTAATATTTGTCAAATGGATGAATTTGATACATTTTTATTAAAAAATTTACAGAAAAATCCATATCAACGTTTAAGTTTCAAAAACTAATTCTCTGAGTGAACTTAGAGAAATTAACATGTATAATGTAAGTCATTTTAAAATGTAAATCATTCATACAGTGGTAAGTATTTTTATAAAGCAAATAATTATTTTTGTGATCCTAATCTGGTCAAGACACTTGGCAATATTGGACAAGTAGATTAAGGGTTTGTTTTCAAAAGTAAAATTAGGGCCTTAAATTTTACAAAGTGCTTATTATTTCATGAACTCCTGAAAAACAAAACAAAACGGTCATTTAATAGAATAATTAAAACCAATCACTTGAATACCCACAACACAGATAGGATTTTTAATTCCAAATCTAGTACTTTTTCCCTATGCTATTGTACCAAATTTGTATTTTCCAAATGTGACTTATCATCAAACCACCTGAAACCCTTAAAACAAACTTTGTTTTTGTGCCATATCACAGACCTGCTGAATCAGAATCTATGATGCAAAGGTCTGGAAAAAGCATTTCACTCCCCAGGCAATTCTGATGATGACCACATTTTGAGAACCACTGGACTAAATGATCTCCAAAGCCACTTCATGTTTCTGATTTCTGGCAGTCTATTTGAGGAAAGAAATGTTCATTTCAATGTATCACACTGTTTAAACATAGTAAAGTGTTATGGCAATTAAATAATCAAAATCTTTGCATTTTGAAAAAAATTCACATGATAGCAGAAATAGAAGCAAAAGTCTCAATTTAGTTATGACTGATCATACATTTTGGTGCAGTAATCAAAAAAACTGATGATTTTTGTTTTGCTTTTGAAGCTAATCTATATGTCTTTGAAAAGTTGGTTACAAATATGGCTAAACATTCAGTTGATGACCTGCTCTTTGAATATTTTTTCCTATAATGTGGAAGATAGGATGGATATATGTGTGACAATAAAGGTTGCATTATTCACAACTTAGTATTGTTTTTGTTGAAATTTCCTGACTTGCTCATCCTTTTGAATATACATCATTTCCAAGTCTGTCAAAATCATATTAGGTTATTGGTAGAATTAATTGCATTAACATTTTCAGCATGCTCCATCTTAACTTCTTTATACTAGCTTATATCACAAAACACAATGCATTTGAACTATTTATATATGAGGCCAATAATATGTGAAATTTAAATATATTGCTCCTACAGCTCCACTAGCTAGCTATGTAAACTCTCTTCTAATTTAGGAAATAGCACACAGTTAATTCACCCTTCCAAGTCAACAGAGAGCCTCAATATTTTCACAGGCTTTTCACAAAGATTTCTTGTTTCTTTTATTATTTGGTAATAATCACTAAATAATGCTTATTTTATACTCCCTAAAAATACACTTGGTTGAATAGATGAATTCAAAATGAGAATAAAAGTTGTGCTTCAGAAGTCATATTTAGCTACCACTGATATCATTACAGTTATCAAATATCAATCCTTTTAGTTCTTTTCTTGACATTTCATAAAATGGAGAAGACAACAACTTTTGCTCTTTTGTTAATTAGAGTACATGAGTTGGAATTATCACCATGAGATTGAAATGACTGTCCTCCAGAGCTTGATTGCCAGACCCAGGAACTATGACTTCTGCATCACTTGGAAATTCTCGGTCACTAAAATAAGGCCATAAACCAGTAAATAATCTTACAACCAGCTTCAAACGATAGCTTTCTCAGCACAATAGCTTGCTCATCTGACTAAACAGCTTCCTTTCAGAACAAAGGCACAAAGCTGTACCCATATCAAACAATGATTTGATTCACAAAAGTGTCTCAAAGAACCCTGACTTGGTGTGTTCACCAATCTATAAATATATCAAGGACTTTGCCCAATCCAGAGCAGACTCTTACATTTAATTAATTCCCTTAAATCATCCCAATCCAGACTCTTAAAGCCTTCTGAGACACAGCTAAGATTTAGCCAAGGTGGTGTTCTCTCTATTCTCCTTTGCTGCAGTAATAAACTGGGCTTTGCTAAATCAATAGTTATGAGATTTTTTTTTTTTCTTTTCGTGGTCTTTTGGAGAATCTGCAGTTGTCAATCTCAGGGGTTTTTTTAAATTTAAAACATTGTGAGTTTTATTCTCACTTAGTATAACTAATACTTGTACATAGACCATTTAGATGAATTGTATCACATTACAGAAAACAACTTATTATACATGTATTTTATGTATTTGGATGCTTAGACAATATATAAAACTATTTTGACTACTAACGTATTGTTCATTCTTTTGCAAAATTATTAAATAATCATTAATATTGATTACATTAATAAACTGAAGGAAGAATCTTTTAGGCTATCTCAATAGATACACAAAAATATGTAATAAATTTCAGAAATTAATCATCTACTTTTAAATTACCTTTATATTTGCCCACACAGAGATCAAAATAATAGTCTTGATTGATGTCAAAAAAAAAAAAAAAGCAAAACCCAAATCTGTAAAATAATTTTGGAATTATTGAATTCTGAATAACCATGGTTTTCTTTTTGGTGATTCTCTGGACTTTTTTAAATTTCTAATTGTTTTAAAAATTTCTTTTGTTGTCTTTAAAACTGAAGATACAGGATGATCTCCATGCTATAAAAAGATGGTTATAAACGTTCCAAATTTTCTTCTTCTTAATCCAGTCTGTCACTGATGGACATTTGGGTTGATTCCAAGTCTTTGCTATTGTGAATAGTGCCGCAATAAACATACATGTGCATGTGTCTTTATAGCAGCATGATTTATAATCCTTTGGGTATATACCCAGTAATGGGATGGCTGGGTCATATGGTACATCTAGTTCTAGATCCTTGAGGAATCGCCATACTGTTTTCCATAATGGTTGAACTAGTTTACAATCCCACCAACAGTGTAAAAGTGTTCCTATTTCTCCACATCCTCTCCAGCACCTGTTACACCATGGAATACTATGCAGCCATAAAAAAGGATGAGTTTGTGTCCTTTGTAGGGACATGGATGCAGCTGGAAACCATCATTCTTAGCAAACTATCGCAAGAACAGAAAACCAAACACCGCATGTTCTCACTCATAGGTGGGAACTGAACAATGAGATCACTTGGACTCGGGAAGGGGAACATCACACACCGGGGCCTATCATGGGGAGGGGGGAGGGGGGAGGGATTGCATTGGGAGTTATACCTGATGTAAATGACCAGTTGATGGGTGCTGACGAGTTGATGGGTGCAGCACAGCAACATGGCACAAGTATACATATGTAACAAACCTGCACATTATGCACATGTACCCTAGAACTTAAAGTATAATAATAATAAAAAATAAAAATAAAAATAAAATAAAATAAATAAAAATAAAATAAACATTCCAAATTGATTGAAGTGAGAGATTATAGTTAAGTTTATTTTTTTCTTTATGTATTTTGTATCTTATCCCAGGTTGGCAATGAAAGAAATATGTAAACATGCTTAGAAAATTATAAATATTTAAAATATGCTTTAAAGTATGTTATCAAATCTAAAACGGTATCTTAATGAACAGTTGAGATGTTAAGAATCATGACAAGTTATTTTTATGTAATACACGACAATATAATTATAACTTTTAATACAAGACACATTAATAGATGCAGCTGATTATTTCTCAATGTGGTCTTTTCAGTAACATTTTAATACAAATCTTTGCAATCAATAATAGGGGATTTGAAAATGGATAATCATACTAAAACACGAAACTAGTGATTTAGGCATAATGGTAATGGAATAATCTTTCATTACAACAGTATTTTATCTGAAGTTGTTCGTAATACATTACTTTGGACGTAGATTATTAGTGTATTAGTAAGTGATTCTATTGATAGGGCCACGTCCCAAAACAGCTCTGAATAACTAGTTTCCATAATGAAAAAATAAATGCAGAAAAAATGCTGTAATTATCATTTTTGTATATGCATTGAAAGTAGGAAGATTTATATCATGCTTTCATTCATTTAGTTAACACCATTTATTGAGTAACTACTACACGCGTTTTTCTAGGCATTTAAGAAACACTGATCACACATCCTATGAATTATGGAGGTGTGACAGGGAAGGGAAAATGAATTCTCTTACAGTGCTTTCCAAGTGCCAGGCACCATTCTAAGCATTTTCCAAATATTAAGTCATTCAAGCCTCAAACAACTTACAAGATAGGTACTCATTCGTATTTTAGAGAAAGAAACAGACTGATTCACCGAGAGTTTAAGGGACTTTCTGAGGTAATGCTTCTAGCAAGCAAATAGAGCCAGGATTCAAACCCAGGCGTAGTGCTTCAAAGGCTGTGCTCTTAAAAGTTATTCTGGGTTACCTCATTTTTTGTAATAAATACATGCTGAATGTCTTCTAAAGTTATTTTCAAAGTTAATCATTTTTAACCACAAATTATTTTAATGCCTACTTTATTCTCTAAATTGCTATGCTACCATGTTTGTACCAAAAGAAAATAAGTGCAGATATATATTTTTCATTTGTTTTATAAAAGCTGAGAACTTCGTTGTATAGTACCACTGTAACAACTTTTTTCCCCGCTGCTTTTATTTGCAAAGAATGTGCATTTAAAGAAAGATGTAGAGAATTGCAACTTCTTATCCACCACTGCCCCTCCAACTTCTGTTTTTAACTAAAGCACACATTAAGGGTAGCAGAGAATTATCTTATGATTACTAACAGACATTAAAATGAATTTTGTCAATGTTATAGGAGAGGTTTAATTGCTTTACTTGTTATTATAGTGGTAAAATTTCTAATTTAAAAGACCTAAGAATAATAATTAAGTATAATTTGGAAATGATACATCAAAAAATATTTTTCCATGTAAACTTATGTATTTATTAAAATATCTCAGGCTACTCCAGTTGTATGCCACAGTTCATTTACTGTGCACATATGGCTTACAAAATGCTTACAGGAATTATGAGAAGTTGGAATCCCAGAGAAAATCAATTTCACTGTCATTCTCAATTCTTTGCTAGAAGGACTCAACAAACAAAATAAATTTGCTCGTATTGCATGTAGAGTGGAAGCTGTGATTTCTTGGAAGAAGATGACAGAAGTACTTTGTTGTCTGTACTATATGGAGAGTATCTAAAGCAATGACTGAAGTTTTTGCAGCTATCATACAGGTTTGGCTAGTGGATGATTTTGCAACCTGAAGAGCAAGGTAAGGAAGAGTGTATTTCCCAACATGCTCAACACTATCCTTTGGGAATGTGTTTGACTTTCCTAGCCCTGGAGAAGAACTGTGGAGTTGTGAAACATTACTGGGTTTAACCGAATTTGGTCCTGCAGTTAGGGAGGTCCTCTCCCGTTTTTACCTGGCATCTCACTTGTCTCAGAAAAGGTTTTAGGTTGTCAATTCTTGCATTTCATGTCACAGGGAGGGAATCTCCATCTTTTTATCATTATATATTGGTCTTTTAAACAAAGATTGCTTTTTTTCCCCACTGGTTGTGGGATTATTACTAAAAAGGAGATCCCAGCAATCAGGCCCAAACACTTGTTGATGAACACACATATGTATACATCCATGAATAGGTTACAAAATTATTTATTTAAGGAGATCTAACAACTTGAAGAAAGAAATCCAATATAAGAAATCAAATCATGTACTGACCACTCTGGAAAATTGAAGAGATGCTTAAAGAGCTATCAATAAAATAAAAATTGTAGCAGAAGACATATGTAACTGGAAATAATTTTTAAATCTTATGGTTTAAAATGGAAATAAAACAGCTGCTTCTAGGAACTTGTTTGAGTCAAAAAATATCTGAGAGCACAGAGGAAAAGTACAAATAAATGAATAATTGAAAAAGAAAGACATGAAAGATAATTATAAGAGTTTATGGTTTTATTTAATCTCAGTTATGATATTGTTATTGAGTATTTCAATTTAAGGGCCAAATCCAAAGTGGCAAAACTATAGACACTGTATAGAAATATAATGATGCTTGTATTAAAAAATTTTTAACTTTTTACACAAAGCCCATGAGTTGAAAGTTGTGGAAAAGCAAACAATTGCAGTGCAGTGTTGCAAGTGCTACTGTTGACATATGAAGATTTTTCTGAGATAGCATAGTTTGGAGGTGGAAATATACTATATTGTTGTCAAGGAATAGTTTTGATGGAGCAAAGTGAAATCCTGAATGGGAAAAATGACATAGCCAAGTCAAGTGGTGACAGCATTTACCCAGAGAAAAGAGCCTATAAACAGGCAAGATTTCAAGAGAAAAGATGATGTGGGAAATTAAAAGGTGACTCTGTTATTGGAGAGAGTAGTGAGAAAAGAAGGTCAAGAAATGAGTTTAGAGAACTAAGGAAAGTCCAAATATTGAGATTTTTCTTTTAGTAACATTTTAGTACAATCAACTTGCTTTTAAGATAGAAATTCCTTTGCAGAAACACAAGCCCAGAGATGAAAGAAGAGAGGGTGTGATTGCTTAAACAAAATAGTGGAAATGGAGCATGGTAGATTGTCTTCCAAATGGCGCTCCAAAATTCTTTCTTTCCTTTTACACACATGTGTCTCCTCCCATCAACGATAGTGTCGCTTTCCCCTCCTTTAATCTAAGGTTGCATTGTGACTTTTTTTGATCAACAAAATGTGACATAAGTGACACTATCTCAGTTTAGTTCTAGGCCTTAAGAGAACTGACAGCTCCTTTTGTGTTCTTAGAATCCTGAGCCACCACGTAAAGTGGTCCAGCTACCCTGCTGGAGAGATGATGTGGAGAGAGATGTCCAGCCTGCTCCCAGTCTTTATAGTCACCTCAGCTGATGTGCCAGATATGTGAGTGATCTATGTCATACACTAAACCTCAGCAGAGCTCACAATTGAATGCACCTATACGAAAGGCCCAAACTAATACCACTATGTGAAAGATTCCAGCTAATACCACATGAAGCAGGATGAGTTGTGTCTGAGGAGTCCTGCCTAAGCTGCAGAATTGTGAGCAAATATATGGTGATTGCTCTGAGCCACTGATTTTGGTGTGGTTTGTTTCCTGGCAATTGATAATCGAAACACAAACTAAATATATTCAAGAAATGTTAGGAAAGTAGAACTGAAATGCCTTGAAACCCCATTTATGAAGGACGAGAGGAAGAGAGAAATGTCTCAGAAAGAGTTTACTGGGTTCTGGTATGGGAATCCCAGCAGAATGATAGTCCCAGTGACTACGATATGGGAAAGGCAAGTGGAAGAGGTTTGGTTGTGGAGTGGGAAGTTGTAGAAAGTTTGGAAGTATTACTTGGAGCTCAGCAGAATGTTTGAGAACTAGGTATACATTTGACAATCATCACCACAGTGGTGCTGGCTGAAGTGATACATTGGAAGAAAGAAATCTGATATGTATATGACAATCTCCTCCTTCTGTCCTCTCAGAAGTTCTGACAAGCAAATTGTTCTCAATTTTGGTAGTACGTTAAATTCACCTGGGGTGACTAAAAATAATCCTGGTGTATAAGCTGAACCTCAGGCCAAATATATCAAAGTATTTTGGTGTGGGACTCAAGTACAAATATTTTTTAAAGCTTCCCAGTTGATTAAAATGTGCAGCCAAGTTTGAGAACTGCTATTACCCAGTGGAAGAGGGTCCAGGTGCATAGTATGAAATTTCTCCCTAGGTGATTTTGATATGCCCTTGCCTTTGTTGAAAATCCTGAATGTGAATATCTAACTAGAAGCTCCATGATTTCAAATTATTATACATATTCAACATGAATGTGATTTTTTAAAAAAATATCTAAATATAGCATGCTCTCAGAAAATAATGTTTAAGCCTAAAGCTGTATCTTCTTTCTACTATATATTTTTAAATTACTTTTGAAAAATAAAGTTTGTTTTATTTGTCTTTATCTTGGTTTCAATTTTATGACTGGCTAATTAAATTGAAAAGGTAATAAAATTTTCAGAAGCACACTTGATCCAAATTCAAATATTAAGACAAAAGAGTAATTTTACAGTATTAGTCTGTCTGCACACTGCTAGAAAGATACTACCTGAGACTGGGTAATTTATAAACAAGAGAGGTTTAATTGACTCACAGTTCTGCATGGCTAGGGAGGCCACGGGAAACTTACAACCATGGCAGAAGGCGAAGGGGAAGCAGGAATCTTTTTCACATGGTGGCAGGAGAGAGAGTGTGAAGGGAGGACTGTCCAACACTTTTAAGCTATCAGATGTCATGAGAACTCACTCACTATCACGAGAACAGCATGGGGGCAGTTTCCCCCATGATCCAATCACCTCCCACCAGGTCCCCCCCTCGACCCATGGGGATTACAATTCAAGATGAGATTGGGTGGGGACACAGAGCCAAACTTATCATTCACTTACCCTCTCAATAGTGATATTTAAAATGAATTTTAACCTGCAAAACAATAAGCACTACCCAGAATATGCTCCAACTGAACAACAATAACAATTACAAATGTGTTCTGTTCAAGTATACACCTGATATATATATGTGTGTGTGTGTGTGTGTGTGTGTGTGTGTGTGTGTGTGTATGTATATATAGCCTTTGCCAAGATGGTGTATTTGACTTGCCAGAATTAAACATAGCTCCCTTTTCTGGGCAATACTTTCTTGGATTCTTATTAACATAATGAAGAAAGTAGTCTCAGACACCTAGATATAGAAAAATGTCAAAGGATTTTTACTGTCTCATTATTTTCTGTCAATGTTCAGGCAATACCTACATTCTTTCCAGCTCTCTGCTGAGCATCACTGTGAATGTATGAGAATTCTCGAATCTTTCAACTCTTATCACACAGTTGGACATAGAAGGGTCGACCACAATTGACAGGACAGCTCTGATGACCTAAGAGACAGGTTCACAGGATGAATTGTACTGAGCCTCGTATTATATTGTCAGGGCCCAGAAAATGGTATCCCAAAGAACTTTGAACTAAGGGAGACTGGGAGGGCCTCAGAAGCAAAAAGGTCACTGTAACCTTGCATAACTTTCTGTTCAACAGCTGGCTATAAAGACATTCTTTGACCCACTTAGCCTGAACGCAGGTCATGAGACTCTCATTCAGTGGGGTCTTACCCTATACCTGGGGTGAAGGAATGCAACAGAGGCCTGAAAATACTTATTCTCTTCTACGATTACCTTGTGACTCATCCTTTGATTGCCAATGATTGTTCATTCAAAGGCATTTCAAACACATATAATTCACATATAATTCTCATATATTTCTCATTTATTCAGCATTAGCCTTCGACCTTATTGTTTCACATATTGTTTATTAACAGCCTCATGTTTTCGGAGGACTCTATTTAAATGTATATCAGATATTCTTACACTATACTTTAGGTATCTTAGTCTCTCTTCTCCATTATTCATCTTTTTGTCTTGTAATGCTTCATTTTAGATATTTCCTTCTGACCTTCTGATCAAATTATCCCATTTGATCCCTTGCACTTCATCTGTTTCTAATCTTCTGATATACAGCCCTAGCTTGAATTTTATGTGTGTATATGTGTGTATATATACATATATATATATATTTTAATTTTTTTATTTTTTTGAGACGTAGTCTCACTCTGTCACCCAGGCTGGAGTGCAGTGACACAATCTTGACTCACTGCAACGTCCGCCTCCCGGTTTCAAGTGATTCTCATGCCTCAGCCTCCCAAGTAGCTGAGATTACAGGCACGTGTCACCACACCCAGCTGGTTTTTGTATTTTTAGTAGAGACGGGGTTTCACCATGTTGTCCAGGCTAGTCTTGAACTCCTTACCTAAATTCATCTGCTCACCTCGGCCTCCCAAGGTGCTGGGATCACAGGCCTGAGACACTGTGCCCTGCCAAATTTAATATATTTTTAAAACCTAGGATCTAATATTGCCTTTGTTTCCAATTCTGAGCTCCAATTCTCATTTATTATTCTTTTTATCTCTTTGGATGTTGTTTACATAATTATTTGCAATTTATGTCTGACAACACTAATATCCACCCTTCTGGATTTATATTAACTGCATATTTTTATTCATCTTATTTTCTGTTTTTGATTCATATTATCTTTTCTCCTTGTGCTCCACATCATTTTTTATTGTATGGCAGACATTGCATTTATATTATTTATATAAATAATTTAAAGCCTAAGATTATGCCAGTTTTTTCTAGGTAGGAGTTATGTCTCCCTTTACTAAGTATCTTTTTGTTCTGAACAATCTAGTCTAACATTACTGAAAACAGAAAAAAATTACCTATTTAAAAAATCGTCTAAAAAATATAAAATTTTTACAACTTTTTCTGTACTCAAAGCACTTTGTTGGGTCTAAGTAGCTTAATGGCTAAGTGATAAATCTACCCTGCCATCTAAAGACTTATAGCCATGGCAATAAAAGTTGCAAACAACTAGCAATAATACATTCTGTAAAATGTAAGATATAATTATAGATACACATATTAGTTTACATTTTTTAAGGAGAACAGAGATTTCTGGATTTAGAAGAAACAGAACAATTGTAACAGATACAGAATATGAGAAACAATATTTAGAAGTAATAGGCTGGTGTATTTAAGTTGTGGCCAATAAGAAGCTCATAGTGGCTATTTCTCCCACATTTTGTGCAGGGTTTCACCTGGGCCATTACAATAGCTGCTATTTTAACTCTTCTGATTCCATACTTGTCCTATCTACCACAAATATTTCAAAGTGTTTTTCTAAAACTGTTTTGTAAAGACAGTTCAATAAAAACTCATACAATTGAATTCCATATCATGGTGTATAAAGCTGTCTATGATTCAGCCATTGGTTTATTTTCCAGGTTCATTTTGAGTCACCTTTTCCTCAATTTATGTGCCAGAAGTATTCAAAAAATTTTTTTGTACTCCTTTGAATATTGTTCACTTCACTACTACCATAATCTTGTATATATGAAAACTACTATTTTTCCTTTTTGGTTACCTCAAGAGTCATTATCTCAAGGAAACTAGGTTATCTATTAATGTATTTTTAAAACTCCCCAAAACCCAGTGGCTCAAATTTACAACTTCTGTATTTTCTCACAATTCTGCCACCAGGAATGGGCTCAGCGGGGTATTCTTGTTCTCATCCCTTCTTGTATAGGCTGGGTTCAACTGGCAGATCTGCCAGGAAGGAGTTCCACTCAGCTGCAACATGGATGGCTGCACCTCTCTGCTCTAGTTAACCTTCAGAACTCTTCCACTCCACCTAGTCTTTGTACACAGGCTCCTCAGTAGTGTAACCAGACTTCTTACATGGTGTTTTGGGACTCCTGATAACAAAATGGTAGAGGCTGCAGAGCACTTTAATGCCTGGGCACGAAACTGGCACATTATTCTTTCCACCAAAGTATTTTGTTTCAACTGAGTAATGGGGCCAGCTCAAGTTAAAGTGGATGGAACTCTGCAACTGTGTGAATCCCATGAATAACAGTCATCATTATTCATGGGATTCACACTTATCATTACAAGCTTATATGATAATCCATTAGGTCACCAAGGTTGGTGTTGCCCTTCAGAATGAATTAGGTGTGCTTGCTCTGTGTTTCCATGATATCCTTCATGAATGTATTCAATTCTATTGAGTTTACTGTTTTGAACTATAATTATCTGCAACACCAAATCAACAATATACTCTTCTTTCCTCATATTACATAATAAATAGGCTTTTGTTCCAGTAAGACATGCTCTATATGTTTCTAAATGCATGAGTAAAATATAAATATAATGAAAAATAATGGACATTTTATTAATTATATTCATGATATTTGAAATAGGTACTAATTATTGTACTATTCCTCTCATTTTGCCCATATCTGATAATTATCTGCCGTTCTTTGACCTGTCCTGCAATCTGGGAAAGCTGTCCCTGTGCTTTTTATCACTCCAGCTCTTTGTTATCTGAACTCCCATTGGTTTGACTAAAGGGAGGCACTGAGAGACATCAATATCCAAAAATGAAAAGAGAGGAATCAGACTCCTTATTCCCTTTCTTGCTGCTTTATGCTGGGATTCTAGTAGATGCCATGTTCCTCTGCTTCATAACTGTGGCTTCTGGCAGATGGTCCACCTCTACTTTTTCAAGGCTTCAATTCTCACTGGCTCCAATAACATCTTTCTTCTCTGTGCAGTTTCATATTGGGATGGGATTTGTTTCCCACTCTTGGTATTCTTTGGCTGCCTTGGTTCTCTTACTGGTTTTCCTAACACTTCTTTCAAAAAAAAGTTTTGTTATTAAATTTCATTCCTGATGAAATCCTGACAAGTACAATTATTTAATTAAATAAAATTAAATAAATAATTATTGAGCATTAACCTACAATGGAAATAGCATTGTAGGTGGTGATACAGAAAATTACAGTTCCAAAACTTTGATTCATCTTTTGTTAACGTTGTAGTTGATACTATAATGAGAAATAATAAGAGGCTGAGAAAAATATTGTCACAAATGTCTTTAAGGATGTAAAAGAAGCTGGAAGTGGTGGCTCACACCCATTATCCCAGCATCGGGGGAGGCCTAGGCAGGCAGATGACTTGAGCCTGGGAGTTTGAGACCAATCTGGACAACATGGCAAGACCTCGTCTTTACCGAAAACAACAACAACAAAAAGAAAATTAGCCAGTTGTGGTGGTGTGTGCCCATAGTTCCAGCTGCTCAGGAGGCTAAGATGGGAGGATCACTTGAGCCCAGGAGGTAGAGGCTGCAGTGAGCCAAGATTGTGCTATTGCACTTCAGCCTGGGCAACAAGGTGAAATCCTGTCTCAAAAAAAAATAAAAAAAGAAAGAGAGAGAGAATGAATTTGCCAGTCATTATATTTTTTGTTCCAAAAAGGGAAAAAGGTTGAAATATATTTACAAATCAAATACCCTAAAGATTCAACGAGTTAATAGGTCAGCCAGGACATTGGCAGTAATGAGGGCATTGCTTAAAAGAGAAGTATACACAGTCTGTATCTCCTAATAGCAAATGAGCTGTTGGCATGCTACATAAAAAAGGTGTATTTGCACAGTGGTCAAGAGCACATGACCACTAAAGCCAGATGAATTGAGCAGAATTCTAGCTCTACCACTAGCTAGTTTTGTGATTTTTGAAACAAGTTAGTTGATTTGCTTATGCTTCAGTTCCCTCACTTACAAAGTGAAGATAAAAATAGGACAATAATACTTAACTCAGTGAATTGATGGTGTGAAGACTGCTGCCCTCTATATAAAGGATTATTTCACAACACTTTATTTGCTGAAAAATATGAAAAGTTCTGTAGATTCTTCTTTCACTGCAAAGGTCAATAATTACTTAGATGTCATTAAAACTTCCCTCTTGAGACTCTGATTACTGCTAAACTTGTTTCACATATTGGTTGCAGGGAATTGTGTATATACTGATTCTATATATATTCTAGTTAATTGTGACTGATAAATTATATTCATTGTTGAACACTGCATTTACCTTATGTAAATTACGAAGTATGCACCAGCATTCTTATGATTAACTTTCTGACTATGATGTTTGATACACCTCCTTTCTATTTCTTACAATATTTTACTTGTTTTCTGGAAAGCATTAAGTCATTTTGTCTTGACAATCATGCTATATGGACAGTGGAAAAATAAACCGATTGAAACATATTGAGTTCTAAAGAAAATATGTCTGTTTTTTCATCATAAAGGAATAAAGATAAATATAACTTTGTTTTGCCAGCAATAAGCTTATTATCTTAAACTTAAGTAATTTAATTCCAACTGTTACTACTCATGTACAGTCATGACTTTGATAGGAATAGAGTGATCTTGCTTTTTAATTTGTACCTATTTGTCCCAGCATAATTCATGTCCCCTACTATACTCAGAGTTTCCCCAGCATGGAAAATAAGTTACATGGTCACACTAGATAGTTAATATTACCTATGTAACGACCCTTGCTAGGAAATATGGTTCAGAACTTAAACATTGAGAAAATGGGCAAAAATAATATCGAATTACTAATTTAATAAAAGGCCACATGTTGCCATCTGAAGAGATCCAGGATATACCCTCTTCATAATGACGTCTACCTCCACCAACTGAACTCCACCATTACAGGGTCATTCCTGATGCCTGCTGAGAAAGAAAGATAGAATTACTTTTGTGGTATTTCAGTGAGAAACATATAATCAGAATCTCATCATGAAAAAACTTCAGACAAGCTCAATTTTAGGAAAGTTCTAAAAAAAACTTGTTAATAGTCTTTAAAATCATGAATAACGAAATAAAAACTGGAGAACTCTTCTAGATTAAAACGGCTAAATATACATGACTACTAAGTGTAGTACAGAATACTGGATTAGTTACTAGGCAAGAAATGATTAACTCAGCAGGCCTAGGTTGCTCAAACTCTGCACATTTCAAAGGAAGACCTGTCTTCAGATTACCTCTTGATTGTCTGCTAAGAAATTACCTCTGAGTCCTTGGAATACTCTGCTTGATAAGAGAGTTTTCTGTATACCAGGGGCCTCGAGGCATACTGTATCAGTTTGACCTGAGGAGTGCATCCTAGTAATGAGATTTAAGATAAATATCGTTTTTCCTGGTGTTGGGGGTGGAGACTGGAATCTGAGTAGCTAAAGTCAGTTAGGCAAGTGGTTAATGTCTCTGTGACTGACCCCCAATAAAAACCTTGAGTACCAAAGCTTGTGTGAGCTTTGTTAGGAGGCAAAACTGTACTTTGCGTCATTGGTGGGAAAATGAAGATCACTCCCATATGACTCCAATGGGAAGAGCTATCTCAACACTTACATCTGATTTCCCCTAGAGTTCATTCTGCGAATCTTTTCCCTCTTCTGATTTTAATCTGTATCATTTCACTGTAATGAACTATAATCCTAACAGTTGTTCCGTATCTTGTGAGTACTCTAGAATCAAGTCTAAGGGTGCCTTTGGGGACCCCTAAGACAGTTCTTACACTGAAAAAATTGTTGTAGCCTAGGTATTGTGGTTCACACCTATAATATCAGCATTTTGGAAGGTTGAGGAAAGAGGATCACTTGACGCTAGGAGTTCAAGACTAGCTGGGCAATAAAGTGAGACAAAAAGTAAAAAATAAAAATTAGTCAGGTGCAGTAAGTAGTCTATGCCCGCAGTCCCAGTTACCTGGGAGGCTAAGGTGAGAGGATTACTTGAGCCCAAGAGTTTGAAGCTGCAGTGAGCCATGATCATACCACTGTACCCACAGCCTGGACAATAGCTCTAGACCCCATGTGTTAAAAGAAAGAAAAAAATTGTTATCAAAAACATTATTAGAAAGAATTATTAACACAGAAATATAGATGCAAATTAGATTTTAAAAAATCATATTCAGGCCGGGCACAGTGGCTTACACCTGTAATCCCAGCACTTTGGGAGGCTGAGGCGGGCTGATCTCGACGTCAGGAGATCGAGACCATCCTGGCTAACATGGTGAAACCCCGTCTCTACTAAAAATACAAAAAATTAGCTGGGCGTAGTGGCGGGTTCCTGTAGTCCCAGCTACTCGGGAGGCTGAGGCAGGAGAATGAGGTGGACCCGGGAGGCGGGGCTTGCTGTGAGCCGAGACTGTGCCACTGCACTCCAGCCTGGGCAATAGAGCTAGACTCCATCTCAAAAAATAATAATAATAAAATAAAAATCAATCAATAATCATATTCAGATTAAAATTATTGAATTTGATAACCAGACTATAATTGTGCAAGAGATTATTCTTGTTCTTGGGAAATACTTAAGTATTAGGAGGCAAAGGGGCATGATGACTTCAAAATAAACTCTACAGTCATAGAGGAAAAAATAAAGCAATTGTGTCAAAATGTTAGTAATTAGTACATTGGACTAAAATATATAGGAGTTCTTTGTATTATTCTTGCAAATCTTTTGTAAGTTCAAAATTATATCAAAATACAAAATTAGAATAGAATCCTCTGCAAAGGGTTATGTGTGTGTGCATGTGTGTGTATATGTTTAACCTTCATTTATAAATCAATATGATTTTACTATCTGAGCTTTTAAAATATTTGCCAAAGTACTAAATTTAATAAGTAAGTAGAAGATGGAGAAGTAGTTTAACATATAACAGACAAAATTGAGTTACTGAGCAGCTGCATGTCTGCTTTTAGGTGGGAATTGTCACTAAAAGGACAAATGGAAAGATTCTGAATAAAGGTGTCACTGATAAGAATGAATACTCAGTCTCCAATGGGAGCAGAGGCAAAGCTAAATTGGCAGACACTAACATAAAAAAAAAAAAGGTCTGCAGACTAAGCTGGTAGAAGTTAATAGTGACAATCCCATTTTCCAGTGATCCAGATAGGCAGATAGGTGGTGTCAGGATGTCTAGCATGGGGTAAAGGACAGGATTCCAGAGAGGTGACAAAATGTAGCTATAATGAGTCAGTAACAAATCCATTTCTAGGTCTCCAAACTGACATGTTGTATCATATATACATGGAAGAAATTAGCAGGCATCCAAAGGTGACAAAAGCTGGGGGGAAAAAAAGAGAGAGAGAGAGAGAGTCCAGCCCCCAGAAGTATTGGTGAGAACAGCAGAAGAGAATTATGCCTCCGATGCCAAGTAATGGGATAGAGGGAATGGAACCTAGTCAACTCAGTAATTAATTCACTGAGGTACCGAAACTCAGGAGGATTAATAAAATAAAATGCAAAAGAATGAACCCTTGGCCTAGACCACGGGTGTCCAATCCTTTGGCTTCCCTGGGCCACATTGGAAGAAGAATTGTTTGGTGCCACACTAAAATACACTATTGATAGCTGATGAGAGAAAATAAAATCACAAAAAAAGCTCATAATGTTTTAAGAAAATTTACAAATTTGTGTTGGGCCGCATTCAGAGCCGTCCTGGGCCACATGCAGCCCGTGGACAGTGGGATGGACAAGCTTGGCCTAAACCTTTCCAAAGAGAGATTTCCAGCTGCTGAGAAGAGACAGAGTTTGCAGATGAGAATTAAGTGATCCCAGCTGGGAAATTTGGAGGCTTTCAGGAGGAGAGCGCCAGGCAATCATTAAATAACTTCTATCCCCAAATGTCCTAGGGTTGCCAAATAAAAGAGATGCTAAAGAGGAGTATGGAAGAAAAATGGATTTGGGGCTTATGTATATCTGCATTTAAAACTTGTCTTTACCACTTACTACTGCCTATGTGACCTTTATCAGACCTCACAATAATACCTATCTGAAAGGCTATTCTTAGAATGAAAATAAGTTAAATAAATGTGTAAAGCTCTTATTTCAATATTTGGCACAAAGATCCCACTTTGGTAGATTTAATTATTATAGATGGAATGTAAGATTGCATAATGTTCCCTCTTTTTTGTTACCCACTGAGGGAGAGGAGAGGTAGGCATATTGATTCCTAACTTTATTGGTGCAAATAAAAAGTATTTAAGAAAAAGTCTTCTTATACTGTTAAAAACTCTGCACAGTGGTAACCAGCTTCCAAAGTTTATTTTCCCAGTGAGAGATTGATACATGCATAATATTTGCTTTAAGGTCTACCAGGTGGGTAGATGGATGGATGGATGGATGGATGGATGGATAGATAGATAGATAGATAGATAGATAGATAGATAGATAGATAGATGGATAGATAGACAGACAGTAAAAATCGGCTGGTGTCTCAGCTGTTGCGGGAAGACTGAAATTTAGATGAGGTCTTGCCTTCTGCCGATTTGAGACTCATAGACTGCTGTGAAGAAAATATTAAGCCATGTGGTAATAAAACTAGATTGGAGGCTCCAGTTGTAAATGCCAGAAAAATATATATATATCATTCATATTTACACTGGGCCTAGGATCTTTCCCAGCTGGAAATCTGATAAAAATATAAATTATATATAATTTAAATATGCAGACTGCAGCCTAAAAGTGAGATTAAATAATCACAAAATCAATATAATCAGTCTTACATCACCATATCAACAAGGTTTCATAAAACAAAACTTAGCACATTTCTTCATTTCTGATGCTCATCCTCAACTCTTTATTTCATAATTATTTATTTGCAATCATAAGATGAACAGTAATCTATTGTAGTTGAAAAAAGTTTTTGTTGATAACATTTTTGTATTTAATTTTTGCAGCAACTCTTTGGGGCTGTGAAGAACGTGTGGTATTCCCATTGTATGGATAAGAAATCTGAAGTTCAGAGAGTTCCTGTGACCTGGCCAAAGTCACACAACTACACAGCTGATGAGCAAATAACTAGAAATGGCACCTTCTCACTCCAAACTAAGCACAGTTTCTAATTTATTATTGTTCATACTGTGTCTGTGTATGTGTAGGTGTATGTGTGTGTGTGTGCATTTTCTTGTAGAAGAAAAACATTCTTATCTATAAAAAGTTAGACTAAGATCCTTTAAAAGGCATTTGAGGTAAAAAAAATGTTTTTCATTTAAACAATATTAAATTCAGTCAGAAGGCACATTGATCTTCTAAGTTTGTGCCTTGAAAAACACAGTGTCAGCATATAAAAGAATCAACTATTGTAAATATAAGAAAAATTTTACAAACTATAATAATATAAGAATGTATATAGAACAATTAGATAAAACAAGAATATGAAGAACTGGAAGAAAATTACATGCTTGGCTAAATACATTTATTAGAATAAACTGAAAAATTGAAAAAAAGGCATAGAGCATTCAATTCAAGGAGCTGAATTTTAAAAAATAAATGAAAAGAACAACAAAATTAATCAAAACAAACTAGGAGAAAGTAATTGATAAAAATAAAATCAGAAATATTTAAATTTATAAAACAATAGAACAGTAGAAGGGATCGATTACATCAACAGTTGACCTGGCAAGTCAGATTAAGAAACATCTTTAAGTCAGTAAAGGCAAAAATAAGCACACACACAGAGAAGAGTAAAACTTATTAAGGAACAATATGAACAACTTTACAAACGTTAATAAGTAAGTCTAGATAGAATGGGGACAGTTTGGGAAAATGTAAATTTCAAATTGACTAAAGAAAAAGTAGACTACCTTACTCCACTGAAAACTATAGAAGAAATTTTAAAGACTGTTTAATAAATCTAACCTTGACCAAAGCATATGCCCAGGTTATTACTGCAATTGAATTCCACTAAATACCAAAAGATTAGTAAATATCTGTGTTGGTTAAACTGTCTTCGAGTATAAATAAAAATTGGAAAGATTTATAAGTCATGATATAGGGAAGGCTATTTTAAAAAAACAAAACTTTGGGAAGAATTCCCCTACCAGATATAAACAGGTACTATAAACCTATAAATTGAGGCATGTAATCTTAATACAGAAATAGAATGACCAAGAGACGCTACCAGATTTCAAGCATAAGTGCCCTAAAAGTTTATGGTATCTTGGTATACGACAGAATGGATATTGGAGATCACTGAAGAAATAATTAACCATTTAATGACTTGCACTGGCAAGGCTATATCCATATGAAAATTAAACTATATCTTAATCATATATGCAAAATCAATTCCACATCAGCTCAATTTATTTAAAAATAAAGCTTTTTAGAAAAATGTAGGTGAGGCCGGGCACAGTAGCTCATGCCTGTAATCCTAGCACTTTGGGATGCGGAGTCTGGTGGATCACCTGAGGTCAGGAGTTCGAGACCAGCCTGGCCAACGTGGCGAAAACCCGTCTCTGCTAAAAGTACAAAAATTAGCCGGACATGGTGGTGGGCGCTTGTAATCCCAGCTACTCAGGAGACTGAGACAGGAGAATCGCTTGAACCCAGGAGACAGAGGTTGCAGTGAGCCGAGATTGCACCACTGCACTCCAGCCTGGGCTACAAGAGTGAAGTTCTGTCTCAAAAAAAAAAAAAAATAGAAAAGAAAGAAAAGAAAAGAAAAATGTAGGTGAATATTGAACAGGAAAAATTTCTTTTCCTTTTAACCTGTTTTCGTTATTATTTATTTATTTATTTATTTATTTATTTATTTATTTATGAGATAGAGTCTGCCTCTGTAACTCAGGCTGGAGTGCAGTGGTGCGATCTCCGCTCACTGCAAGCTCCGCTTCCCGGGTTCACGCCATTCTCCTGCCTCAGCCTCTCGAGTAGCTGGAACTACAGGTGCCCACCGCCACACCTGGCTAATTTTTTTGTATTTTTTAAGTAGAGACGGTGTTTCCCCATGTTAGTCAGGATGGTCTCGATCTCCTGACCTCGTGATCCACCTGCCTCGGCCTCCCAAAGTGCTGGAATTGCAGGCATGAGCCACCATGCCCAGTCTGATTATGTATTTTTTTAATCAACAAATAAAAAATTATATATATTTATGTTATACAACATGAGGTTTTAAAATATGTATTTCATATTCATATTTCAAGTATGTACTTAACCATTGTGGAATGGTTAAATCAAGCTAATTAATATTACTTCACAAACTTATAACTTATTGGTGAGAATACTTAAAATCTACTCTCTTAGAAATTTCCATCTCTACAATACATTGTTATTAACTGTAGCCACCATGATGAACATTAGATCTCTGATTTCTCCTTTCTAACTGAAACTGTGTATCTTTCACCATTATATCCCTAATACACAGATGAATGTGTTAAACAAGATACAAAAACAATTAGCAAATAAATATGACTAATAAATGTGATTAAATTAGAAATAAATGTCCATTAAGACACAAAGCTATTAGAGTTTCTATTTGCAACACTTCTAAATGACAAATAATTTATATGCAGAATATTAAGAAATGAAATGGGCAGTAAATAAGTAAAAGAAAAAAGTTTCTTAGGAACATAAATTTATGAGCAGGCATATCACTGGAGTGGATGTACTAAAGAAAAAAAATACAATTGCAAGACTGTTAAACTTCACTAGTAATTAAGTATATTCACATTACAATATGGAGGTAACACACTGGCTAGATTAAGAATTAAAAACTGACTGGGCGCAGTGGCTCAGGCCTGTAATCCCAGCACTTCAGGAGGCCAAGGGGGGCAGATCACTTGAGGTCAGGAGTTCAAGGCCAGCCTGGCCAACATGGAGAAACTCGTCTCTACTAAAAATACAAAAATTAGATGGGTGTGGTGGCACATGCCTGTAGTCCCAGCTACTCAGAAGGCTGAGGCACGAGAATCACTTGAACCTGGGAGACAGAGGTTGCAGGGAGCCAAGATCACACCACTGCACTCCAGCCTGGGTGACAGAGTGAGACACTGTCTCAAAAAAAACAAAAAACAAACAAACAAACAAAAAAAAACAAGAAGAATTAAAAACTTTAAAAATTGCAAACATGATAAGGATGTAAAACAGTGAAAAACACTTCTGCATTGCGTGCAGGACTATAAATTGCTACAGACTCTTGAAATTTCACAACATAGTAACGTTGAAAGTGTTCTTACTCTACAGCTCAGAATTTCTGCTCCAAAATCTCTGCTTCTATCCTATAGAGGCTTCTTTTGCTGGATAATTACCTAGAAAATGTTGTTGCACATATACATCAGGATGCTTGCATAATAATACTGTGTGTGAGAAAAATCTAGACACAAACTAAAAGTATACCAGCAAGGGAATTGATAAAACACTTGTGGTACAGTCATATTATAATACAATAAAATATTCTATAATAATGAAAATATATCGGCCGGGCGCGGTGGCTCAAGCCTGTAATCCCAGTACTTTGGGAGGCCGAGACGGGCGGATCACAAGGTCAGGAGATCGAGACCATCCTGGCTAACACAGTGAAACCCCGTCTCTACTAAAAAATGCAAAAAAACTAGTCGGGCGGTTTGGCGGGCGCCTGTAGTCCCAGCTACTCGGGAGGCTGAGGCAGGAGAATGGCGTAAACCCGGGAGGCGGAGCTTGCAGTGAGCTGAGATCCGGCCACTGCACTCCAGCCTGGGCGACAGAGCAAGACTCCGTCTCAAAAAAAAAAAAAAAAAAAAAAAAATCAGCCACAGCTGCATTTATCAATATCTATAAATCTCACAAGCATGATATTCAGCAGAAATATTTGAAACTTAAATAATATATTATTTGCATAAATTTCAAACACTTGCCAAGCTAACAGTGTAAATAACAATATAAAAAGAATGAAGCAAAACAGAGAAAGGATGTATTGGTCTGTTCTCACACTGCTAATAAAGACACACCACACCTAAGACTGGGTAATTTATAAAGAAAAAGTGGTTTAATGGACTCACAGTTCCAAATGACTGGGCAGGCCTCACAATCATGGCAGAAGGCAAAGGAAGAGCAAAGGTACATCTTACATGACAGTAGGCAAGAGAGCCTGCACAGGGGAACTGCCTTTTATAAAACCATCAGATCTCCTGAGGCTTTTTCATTACCATGAGAAGAACATGGGAAAACCCCTTTTCCATCATTACCTCCCACTGGTTCCCTCCCACAACACATGGGGATTATGGGAGCTACAATTCAAGATGAAATTTGGGTGGGGACACAGCCAAACCATATCAAAGGACAAACACAAAATTCAGAATAACATTTCCTTCAGTGAAGGAGATATCTTAACTTGGGTGGTAGGTATAATAGTCTATTACAATTTTTAAAAAATCAATTGTCTATGTATATGCTAAAATCAATTGTCTATGTATATGCTATGTATATGCAGTTGTGATCAAGAAGACCTTGATGTTCCTCTCAGCTTGTCATAGTAAATTAAAATTTTTAAAGCTTCAACATGATAGTCAGATTATAAAAATGGAGTTTTTCTTAGTTGAGTTTTAAACCAAACTCCATATCCCCAGCACATCTATTTTGAGCTTTCATCAAGTTCATAAGATCATTAGGGTAAACGAAGATGATCTCTTCCCTCCATTGATGCTCCCCTGCTCACTTATCCTTGCAGAAGTGTGGATGTTTTCTATTCTCTGGAAAATTTGAAATGGAAAGATTCTGTACTCAGAAGGAGAATCTTGTTGAAAGTGGGATAATTTAATCTGTATACTTAACCATGAAAGTCTGGCTCTGAATAAGAAAACTAAAGGAATAATTAAGAATTCACCTTTGCTCGTTGCCTTTTTCTCTCATCCCATCTCTTGATGGTCAGAAGAATTAAAAATTCATTTCAAGCAAAATTGAACAGTGTAAGAACCCACCTACTGATGGAGACCCTTCCTGAACTAGCTCATTCAGATGATCCTATAAGAAAGACCACTAGCTGACAAGGCTACTCATGCACACAGAGGTTGCAATAGTGCTATTTTTAAATATGAAGGAACAGCCAAGTATTATCAGGCAATTGAAGAAAAATCTCTAACATTAGTAAATGAGATAAACATACAAAAAATAACAAAAAGAAACTCAAAATAATTAAAAACACAGAAATGCGTGAGAGTGGATGAGGGCATATTGACCTATGCTTATTTTTTCTAAAAATGTTAAATATATATATTCCAATATTTCTAACACTTTAATTTGTTGATTTTTTAAGAAATCAAAAGACTTTTAGCACTTAAAGAGCACTTAATAAATCTTATTTATTATTTTTAGTGTTTTTGTTTATCCTGATGAAATGTATTATATTAGGGAATATCAATACCTTTATATACAATTTAATTTATATTTTATTTTAGCTTATTTTATAGCTCTTTAGATCCTTCTTCTCATCCAATTATTTTTCACATTTTGAACTGATTTTTGTCTATTACTCTTTTATGAGTCCTTATTGCTATTTCATTGGATTCATAATTATGCACTTTTTAAAATTTTTCTTTAGTTTCTTACTAAATCATTTCAAGGCTTGCATTTCTCTAAGTCTTCATGATGGTGTTTTCTTTCCCGTCTTGATGTAATTTTTCTTAGGCCTATATTGTACTTTTATTTTTGTATTTGTTCTTAAAATTCACATAGGGCAGAGATTCAGCTAAACTCTGTTATCTGCCCTTTGGGTAGCATGATGGCTCTTTATTGAAGTACTGTGTTTTGTTGTGGTTTTTGTTTGCTTGTTTTCTCACTGTAGCCTCTTTTCATCTCTTTTTAAGACTTGATGCTGGAGAGCATATTGATAATCAGTTGTGATCAAAAAGACCTTGATGTTCCTCTCAGCTTGATTAAACTTCAATTGAATTAATTTAGCTCCTTGACTCTAGGTCTCTGTTCTCCCTTTTCTTAGAGCATTTACTTTAGGAAATTTTTAATTATAAATTGCTTTTCTGCTCCTTTGAGACGTAAGTATCTTTAAAAGCCTCTTGCCAGTTATACAATTCTGGAATGTTTTTCCTAAGAACCTGGGAGCCACCTCTTTGAACCATAATCATCAAAAGAGGTAGTGCCTCTGTCTCTCAGCTTCTGTGGGAGAGCAGAAGCCTAACTTTGGAGGCAAGACACCTTGTTCCAAGTTGCAAAAGTACCTCCAGTCATAAAAAAAAATGAGAAAGTTTGCTTTTCCCTGAGGTAATGTCAATTAGCAGACAAAGAGCCGCCTAAGATTCCCTCACCTCAGCTCCTAAAAACTCTCCAGCATTGGGTTTCACTGGAGTTGAATTCCAACTGAGTTCTGGCTTCTCTCTCCTATTACAATGATCTTGAATAAAATCTTCCTGGTCTGTTTGACTTTGGTGCAATTTTCATTTTGATGTCTGTTATAGCTCAATTATCCTAAGCTTTCATTTAGAAAGGTTTTGCTGTCTTTAGATGAGAGGGCCACTTAGTGTTTTCCTTTTTTCGTTTGTTTTATTGGGAACCTGCATAATACCCGGGATGAAATGTAGTACTCCACTTTTGTCTCCCTTGTCATCTGGGAGGCACAATCTCTGACCAGATTCAGGAAGAGGTATCAGGACAGTGAGAGAAGAGTTTTCTAACTTTCTCCTAAAGTTTCAGTGATGCAGAAAAGGAAGCCAAAAGGAAGACAAAAGCAGCTCGACTTTCCTTCTTCTTTCTTACTTTTTCAATTTTTTAAATTTTTAGTCACATAAAACATTTCTAATGAGAGGAAGAGATGTGTCTACTTAGTCCCCAGGGCATTTAAACATTGAGATTAACACATTATCTTTATTGTAAGCATGTGGGTAACTTCTTACAAATTTTGAGAACTAAAAATAATATGCTCTTGAGAGCACACTGGTTTACACTCCCATTTACACCAAAGTGAACTAGAATATTTCAAGGAGGAAAATGGTAAGATGGTAGAAGTCGCTGGCTGGAACAGGAGATAATTTCAGATACTATCGTAACTATACAGGTGACTTAATAAAGGTTCTCACTAAAGATTGGAAATTTGGATGAATAAAATGAGATGGATTCAAGAGACTTTTGGAGGTAGATTTGACATGAATCTGTGATTAAGTTTGGTGGGCGAGGAAGAAGGAGGGAATAATTATGTCTAAAGTTTCTAGGGGTCATGGTGGATGATCATGAACAAAACAAGAGCCAGTATGTGGTATATTAGGAAGATAATTTGTTTCTAATCTTGGATCTGCCTCAACAAGTTGTATGACCTTACGAAAGTCTATTAAAATCTTGAGTCTCTGTTTATTCATTCAGTAAAGAGGTGGCATATTCTTGAATAAATTAATCACTTGATCTCTTTCAAATCAGGGTAACATGCATCTATTACCCTAGCATCTATTGTGTGGTCATTTTAGCCTGAGCATTAATAAGAGAGAAGCAAATTAAAGAGAGTACATTTATAAAGTGGAATAATACTATTTACTCACATGAAGCATTTATAAAATAATGAAGCTAGAATTATTGAAATTCAATTTTTATACCACAAATGTAGATACTATAGAAGTTTAATTATTATAGAACAGATTAATAAAGAATTCACATTTTACATTAAAAAAATCTTATAATGCACCCATGAAAACGCTGCTTCAAAAGGTTCTAATTATGAAGAGATTATTTGAGAACTGAGGTGGATAGATAAAACAACAACTATAACAAATTTTCTAATTTTTACAACAGGGAAACAGCAGAGCCAGTTTTAAATTCAGTTGTATCAGATTCCAAAATTCATGCACTTATGCTGTACCTTGTTAGGCTTCAGTATTACGTAATATACTTCAATAGTTAAAACAGCTATTGCCTTCTTTACTTGGAGCAAAACAAATGCATTGGCCCTATTCTCAAGATTGTGTATGATTATTTGCAACTAATATTTAAGACCAACTAACATATTATTTCAGTATAATGTTTTTGTCATTGAAGTTTTTGAAACAAATGCCGGTAATAAGAAAAAAATTACTGGTTGAAATGTATTTAAGAATTGAGTTATGCTGCCATCTAGTGATGATTTGCTGCTGATATTGCTTGAGTATGCCTCTTCCACCACCAAAAAAAATCAAGTGAATTAAAGCCTTTTGTAAGTGCAAAAAGAAGGCTAACAAAACTATTAAATAGGTGAACATAGATTTGCATCACAAAGCTCACACAAATTAATGTTAGCAAAAATATAAAGTGATAGTAAAATACTAATACTAATGAAAACCTCTATTATTTTTTTTCTTCTGAAAAGTGCATCAGTTTACATACAAAATATAATGACGTCCTTGAGTAGAATATCCACACCTTTTGTTTTGTGGATTCTAGATTTTTGTTTTATTAGTTAAAATACATACTCTTCATCATTTATACTTCATCTCAGTTTAGACAGATTATGTTTTAAGCAAAGCAGCTTCTTTCGGCCTACTCTGGAAGTGAGAATAAGAGTCAAGAACATCAAAATGAAGTAGAGAGGTGGCCTTGTAGGAGTCACAGGCAGAGAAGGAAGCAGCAAGGAGAATGGAGAACAAAAAGGATTCATTTTAATGTCAATTCGGTGCAGTACCCAGGAGAACTCAAAATTTAGTGGGAAAACTTTAAGGAAGAATCTAATAGGAACCTAGTAGCAGGGATCTCAAGGCATTGTAATTGGTGTATTATATAAAATAAATGCACAGGATTTCAATTTCCAATAATTAAATCTGAAACTACTCTAGACCTATTAGATATTGATTCTGATTCAATTTCATACAATCAAATCTGAAACTACCCTAGGCCTATTAGCTATTGATTCTGGTTTACAGGTGACTATTATGTGATGATAGAGATCCGCAGCCTTAAAGGGTGGCACACGCAAAACAGTTGTAAGAACAGAGGAGAAAAAGGAGAGAGACGAGATTCTGAAGCTCTAAAGCACATTCAACACATTCATTTCCTTTTTCAGTGCATTGGAATTACTAACGCATGAGATGCTAAGCATTGTGTTAGGCACTGTTATATATTTAAACTCCCTGCTGTTAAGAAATTTGTAACTGAGTCACAGAGAGACACAGCTATAAATTATTTATTGAATAAGCCAAATGTGGGAGGCATAATCAGAAGAAGACTATTGTTTTGTCCTCTCCTGCCACTACCTACACACTCACTCTCCCAGATCTCCATGCCCAACCTCTTAGCAACATTTTGGGAAATCCATAATTCTCTGGTAATATGGGACTATTAGCATTAGAATTCAATTAGAATTGTCCAGTTTAAAAATGTACCACAATGTATAAACTAATCTGAGTTAAAACCTACTCTCTCGCCTACTTCAGTGTTTCTTCCCCATAATCACTGGGAATCACAGAATCATAGAACTTCATATAGAACTTCATATTGAAAAGGGCTTTAAAAGAAAAGAGAATGACAACTCAGCCTTTACTTGTGGCCCTGAACTCAACAGGGAGGGCAAAAGACAGGCCCTGGAATTTTTTTTTTTTTTTCTCATTTGCTCTCCCTACTTGATTTCCTTTCCCATCAGCTGTTCTACTATTGACTTCTACAGGAGAGGGTTAGAAGAAGGGATGATAGAAGTAAAAAGAAAGGCCTTTTGATTTGGCTTGTGCTGTTTGTTGTTTCTTTGTTGTGGTAGGGACTCAAATAGCTTTCTATCACAGAAAAACCCTGGATACCTCAGAGACACCTTCCCACACTCTGTAATGTGCAAGAACTCTTTCTAATTTGTGACTTCAAATGTTTACTATCACTCACTCTCTTGTTTGTAAGCTCCAGGAGGGCAGAGACCATATATTTTGTCACTGCTGTATATAGAGCACTAATATAGTGCTCTGTGTTTGTGTTTGAGCACCGGGAATCATAGAATTATAGAACTTCATACTGAAAAGGACTTTAAAGGAAAAGAGAATGACAAGTGGGCTCCAGTTCAGGTAAAAGCAAACTGGGGACAGTTTGATGAGAAAAAGGAAATGTATGCTCATCTTTTAACATACATCTATTTATGGACTTTATTTGGTTAGCCAACTGGTCAAGTCTATGTTCTATTCTCCACCACTGTGTGGAGATTCACCTACAAAACATGTCCTGGGAGGTGGGAAAGGATAGTGTTCACCTTTCAGGACAACCCACAAAGAACACCCATACAGTCCACCTCAATGGTTTCCAAGGAAAATCCTATATTAACTTTAGATTAAAATTCCACTTAAAGTTTAGGATCTCTCAAAGGGAATGTTTGATTTGGTAAGGTCTGATTTCGGCTCATTTTGTTCTAGAACTTTAAATCAATTTATGGCAAGATTTTAAAATTAACCTCTTCCACCTGACTCTATATACAGCAATTGAAAGAAAAGTTAAAAAGAACATTTGAAAAGGAGGACAGGAGTGTTGCCCGACACTCTACTGTACAGCTTGTGGGGTTCAAGACTGAAGCCACAAACCTCATGTCTGTTAAATACAGTAAGAATTTCTTCAAAGGTTTAGCTTATCTAACTTCCCTTGTTCTCTGTTTCGTGCTTTCAAGGCCATGCTTTCTTACTCTTTGTGTCTCCCTGTCCTGGTCTCAGTAGACAACTCCCCTGTCAGTCCTTATCTACAGAGCCTACATTCCACATCTGCTGCTCACCCTGTAAATTACCCCTCCCGCCACAATGGCTTTTCCTGTCAAAACTGCCCTTTCCGCCAGTGTAACCCCTTTCCTGCACCCTTCAGATTAGTTAACCACAATCAGTTTAGATTGTGCGGTCCAGCTCCAGCCAGTGGAGACAGGACACCGTGGTAGAAACCAATTGCGTTAGAAATAAAAGCCCCCGCTTTCCTTTGTTCAGTGTGCTCTCACTATTGCTCCATCCGCAAGATGCACCCTTCTATATAAGTAAATTGCCTTGCTGAGAAAACTTTTGCCTGAGTGCTATTTTCACTTAGCAGCACCGAGCATTTACTTCCAACATGTGGCTACTGAGCATAGAAATGTGGATAGTCCAAGTTCAGATGTGATGTGAGCGTAAAGTACACATTGAACTTTGAAGACTTGGTACAAAAAAAGTTAAACATCTCTAATGTTTTTATGTTGATTATAATTTGAAATAATATTTTGGATATATTGAATTAAAATATATTATTAAGTTCATTTCACCTGTTTATTTTTACTTTCATTAATGTGGCTACTAGAAAGTACAAAATAACATGTATAATTTTCATTGGACAATATTTGTCTAGAAAATAATCTCCTGGGCTGGAAGAGCAAAAATTATTTGCCCTTAAAGGGAAATCGTGTCTTTGTCCTCTGAACTGGGGAATTCTTTCCTTCAGTAAAGTGCTGGTTGCTGTCTCTGTCCTCTCTCCCCTCATTTAAGACCTACACCCATGCATCCTCCTTAAAGTCACTGTAAATAATTTCCCCACAAACCCAGGTTGTGTGCTGTTACATGTTGCAATGTGTATTTTTACTTCAAAATCTAAAGAGAAACTCCTTGCCCACAGGTATATCTTTGAAACACTTTCATTCCTCAGTGTTTCTAATTCCTGCTTCTGAAAATGAGATCATGGGAGATTCAAGAAAGTCTTATCTTTATTTTAGCGTGACAGCATTTCCCATCCTAGACACTGATGGAATTTATATAATACCCACCTGAGGCAAATGGCATGGAGGTTTTTGCCACTCAAGCAGTAATTATGTGAATTCTGACCACCTTACTTCCCATACTAGATATATTTTTCTACTGTATTTCTTGGTAATATTTTCCTTGCAAACAACAGCAACTGAAATCTATATACATGAAATAAAAACAAATTAATTAGAAGGCTATTCAGATGCTATGAAACAACAAGGTTGTATATAAGGCAGCCATACAACTAAACCACAGGAAGAATTAGAACTAGAATTTGGAAATGCATTAAAATTATTCCCTGTGTCTTATATTTAATTCTCTTTTTTGTCCGTTTAATTTTTCTTTCTTACTTTTGATTGACTTTTTCCAAAGGACAGAAAACATAACTGTGGAATCTTAGGGGAAAATTAATAAACACATAAAACGTTTTCATATTTTAGTTCAATAGCACTTACTATTCTCTGAGTAGTCACTCAGCTTCAAACTTTATAGTTATTTCTAAATGTCCTGATACATTGCTTTTGTATAGAATTCAGGTAACACTCTTTTTTATTCCTCAGTTTTCCTTGGCTTTTCATTATAATTACTGTTATCCTAATTCAAGGTCACTTTGTTCCTTCCTTGACTTCCCATTTTGCCTTTCATCTCCACCTTTTTTCTTCTTTCACTGTATTGGAATTCAAATTAGAAATACCAAAAATCTTCTAATGGTAAGGATTGTGTCAACTGGCTTCACTTGAGGCTTCCTTGCATTAGAAAATAATGTTAATATTAAGAAAAGTTACAATCACTGAATTGAAAGGAAAGTGTTGACTTTTGAAAAGAAAAAGCAAGAAACAATATTTTGCTTTTGAATTGCATGAATTTCATTATAAATAAAGTTATTCATCTTCACACTTCAGTACTTTGAGATAATCAAAGAAAAATGTATTTAAAAATCAATCGATTTCAGAATAAAATTTCCAAGAGAAGAATAAAGGTAAATTATTACTGAATCTCAAATAAGTCTTTATTTGTAAATATGTCTTCTCAAATATGATTTTCATTCAATTTGGCCACAGTTTTGGAGAATTTGTTTAGTGACAGATGTCTGTGCTTGAAAAGCTAATAAAATGTGGAAACAAAACTGCTCTACAAAAAGCTGCGAAGATGATAGAGACACACAAGAGAAAGAAACTATTTACTTTCTCTAAAGGTTAAACTACCAATATAGAAATAACTACAAGTTCTGGGAGTGTTGTTAATGTTTTTTCATTTATGATTCCGTGCATTATTTATCCTCTCTATTTTCCTTCAATAGGATGAACTGTTTTTTCAATAGGTAGCACTTGACCTAGTTATTTTAAAATATAAATCTAATGATTAGAGCTAATGTGACAGCTAAATATAGTCAATAATGGCAGACATTATTAGCTGAAGAGAAAATGACTTTAATTTCTACATGTCCTTTATCTATCTACGATGTGAATGGAATGACCGTAAAATGCAAAACAGATTCCTCTATGAGATTTTAGTTTTAGGAGGTGAAATGCTTGCCCCTTCACCTCCCAGAAGATAGATTGGCTGAAAAAGTATTTGCCCTGGGAGACAAATGAATTAAAAACCATCATATCAAATCAGGAACCAGACGGGTTTGGGGAAAGTGATAAATGTAATTTTGAATTTGATTTTAGAAGTATATATTTTTTAAAGGAAAAGATGAAATTATATTCATATTCTGTTCCTCATATATATATATTTTTACACATTCTTTGCCATTTGGAGATATATATATATATATATAAAATATCTGTACCATTCAATACAGTCAAATTTCATGGAATAACTAACAATCATTCTCATTCCTGAAAATGGGACCTGGAAGAAGAATTTTAGCATGAATTATTCTTACAATTATTTTTATTGAAAAAAATATTAGATCATGTGACTTTCTGTTTTTGTTTTATCATTAGCTTTCTGTTTTGTTTCTTTGTATTTTTACATATTTTTATAATAGTAGTATGAACTCTTAACATGAAATGTACTTTCTTAACATTTTAAGTGCACAGTGCAGTATTTTTAAAATTATACTTTAAGTTCTAGGATATACGTGCAGAACGTGGAGGTTTGTTACGTAGGTGTACATGTGTTATGGTGGTTTGCTGCACCCATTAACCTGTCATCTACATTATGTATTTCTCCTAATGCTATCCCTCCCCTATCCCTCCACCCCCTGACAAGTCCCAGTGTGTGACATTCCCCTCCCTGTGTCCATGTAGTCTCATTGTTCAACTCCCACTTATGAGTGAGAACACGTGGTGTTTGGTTTTCTGTTCCTGTGTTAATTTGCTGAGAATGATGGTTTCCAGCTTCAACCATGTCCCTGCAAAGGACATGAACTTATCCTTTTTCATGGCTGCATAGTATTCCATGGTGTATTTGTGCCACATTTTCTTTATCCAGTCTATCATTGATGGGCATTTGGGAAAGTAGCAAGTCTTTGCTATTGTGAATAGTGCTGCAATAAACATCCGTGTTCATGTGTCTTTATAGTAGAATGATTTATAATCCTTTGGGTATATACCTAGTAATAGGATTGCTGGGTCAAATGGTATTTCAGGTTCTAGATCCTTGAAGAATTAGCACACTGTCTTCCAAAATGGTTGAACTAACTTACACTCCCATAAACACTGTAAAAGCGTTCCTATTTCTCCACATTCTCCCTAGCATCTGTTGTTTTCTGACTTGTTAATGATCACCATTCTAACTGGTGTGAGATTCTAACTCATTGTGGTTTTGATTTGCATTTCTCTAATGACCAGTGATGATGAGCTTTTTTTTCATATTTTTTTGGCCACATAAATCTCCTCTTTTGAGAAGTGACTGTTCATCTCCTTTGCCCACTTTTTGATGGAGTTGTTTGTTTTTTTCTTGTGAATTTGTTTAGGTTCCTTGAAGGTTCTGGATTTTGTCGGACGGATAGATTGCAAAAATTTTCTTCCATTCTGTAGGTTGCCTTTCACTCTGGTGATAATTTCTTTTGCTATGCAGAAGCTCTTTAGTTTAATTAAATTCCAATTGTAAATTTTGGGTTTTGTTGCCATTGCTTTAGTATCTTAGTCAAGAAATATTTGCCCATGCCTAGGTCCTGAATGATATTGCCTAGGTTTTCTTCTAGGGATTTTATGGTTTTAGGTCTTCTGTTTAAGTCTTTAATCCAACTTGAGTTAGTTTTTGTATAAGGTGTAAGGAAGGGATCCAGTTTCAGTTTTCTGCATGTGGTTAGCCAGTTTTCCCACTCCATTTATTAAATAAGGAATCCTTTCCCCTTTGCCTGTTTTTCTCGAGTTTGTCAAAGATTAGATTATTGTAGATGTGTGGTGTTATTTCTGAGGCCTCTGTTCTGTTCCATTGGTCTATATATCTGTTTTGGTACCAGTAACATGCTGTTTTTGTTACTGTAGCCTTGTAGTATAGTTGAAAGTCAGGTATCATGATGCCTCCAGCTTTGTTCTTTTTGCTTAGGATCGTCTTGGTTATACGGGCTCATTTTTTGTTTCCTATGAAGTTTAAAGTAGTTTTTTCCAATTATGTGAAGATAATCAGTTGTAGCTTGATGGGGATAGCATTGAATTTATAAATTACTTTGGGCAGTATGGCCATTATTACAATATTGATTCTTCTTATCCATGAGTATAGAAAGTTTTCCCATTTGTTTGTGTCCTCTCTTATTTCCTTGAGCAGTGGTTTGTAGTTCTCCTTGAAGAGGTCCTTCACATCCCTTGTAAGTTGTATTCCTAAGTATTTTCTTCTCTTAGTAGCAATTGTGAATGGGAGTTCACTCATGATTTGACTCTGTTTGTCTATTATTGGTGTATAGGAATGCTTGTGATTTTTGCACACTGATTTTGTATTCTGAGACTTTGCTGAAGTTGCTTATCAGCTTAAAGAGATTTGGGGCTGAGACAATGGGATTTTCTAAACATAAAATCATGTCATCTGCAAACCAAGACAATTTGGCTTCCTCTGTTCCTATTTGAATACACTTGATTTCTTTCCCTTGCCTGATTGCCCTAGCCAGAACTTCCAATACTATGTTGAATAGGAGTGGTGAGAGAGGGCATCCTTGTCTTGTGCTGATTTTCAAAGGGAATGCCTCCAGCTTTTGCCCATTCAGTATGACATTGGCTGTGGGTTTGTCATAAATAGCTCTTATTATTTTGAGATACATTCCTTCAATGACCAGTTTATTGAAAGTTTTAGCATGAAGGGGACTTGAATTTTATCAAAGGCCTTTTCTGCATCTATTGAGATAATCATGTGGTTTTGTCATTGGTTCTGTTTATGTGATGGATTATGTTTATTGATTTGCATATGTCGAACCAGCCTTGCATCTCAGGGATGAAGCCAACTTGATCGTGTTGGATAACCTTTTTGATGTGCTGCTGGATTTGGTTTGCCAGTATTTTATTGAGGATATCCACATTGATGTTCATCAGCGATACTGGCTTGAAATTTATTTGTTGTGTCCTTGCCAGCCTTGGGTATCAGGATGATACTGGCCTCATAAAATGTGTTATGGAAGAGTCCCTCTTTTTCTATTGTTTGGAATAGTTTCAGAAGGAAGCCAGCTCCTCTTTTTACCTCTAGTAGAATTCAGCTGTGAATCCGTCTGGTAATTGGCCTGTTTTGTTTGGTAGGCTATTAATTACTGCCTCCATTTCAGAATTTGTTATTGGTCTCCTCAGGTATTCGACTTCCTCCTGGTTTAGTCTTGAGTGTGTATGTGTCCAGGAATTTATCCATTTCTTCTAGATTTTCTAGTTTATTTGTGTAGAGATGTTTATAATGTTCTCTGATGGTAGTTTTTATTTCTGTGGGATCAGTGATGATATCCTCTTTATCATTTTTATTGTGTCTATTTGATTCTTCTCACTTTTTTTCTTTATTAGTCTGGCTAGTGATCTATCAATTTTGTTAATCTTTTCAAAAAAAAAGCTTCTGGATTCACTGATTTTTTGAAACGTTTTCTGAGTCTCTATCTCCTTCAGTTCTTCTCTGATCTTAGTTATTTCTTGTCTTCTGCTAGCTTTTGAATTTGTTTGCTCTTGCTTCTCTATTTCTTTTAATTGTGATGTTAGGGTGTCGATTTTAGATCTTTCCCGCTTCCTTCTGTGGGCATTTAGTGTTATAAATTTCCCTCTAAATATTGCTTTAGCTGTGTCCCAGAGATTCTGGTATGTTGTGTCTTTGTTCTCATTGGTTTCAAAAACTTATTTATTTCTGCCTTAATTTCGTTACTTACCCAGTGGTCATTCAGGAGCAGGTTGTTAAGTTTTCATGTAGTTGTGCGGTTTTGAGTGAGTTTCTTAATCCTGAGTTCTAATTTGATTGTACTGTGGTCTGAGAGACTTGTTTGTTATGATTTCCGTTCCTTTTCTTTTGCTGATAACTGTTTTACTTCCAAATATGTGGTCAATTTTAGAATAAGTGCAATGTGGTGCTGAGAAAAATATATATTCTGTTGATTTGGGGTGGAGAGTTCTGTAGATGTCTGTTAAGTCTGCTTGGTCCAGAGCTGAGTTCACGTCCTGAATATCTTTGTTAATTTTCTGTCTCATTGATCTGTCTAATATTGACAGTGGGGTGTTAAAGTCTCCCATTATTATTGTCTGGGAGTCTAAGTCTTTTCATAGGTCTCTAAGAGCTTGCTTTATAAATCTGGGGCTCCTGTATTGGGTGCATATATATTTAGGCTAGTTAGCTCTTTTTGTTGCATTGATCCCTATACCATTATGTAATTGCATTGATCCCTATACCATTATGTAATGCCCTTCTTTTTATTTTCGATGTTTGTTGGTTTAAAGTCTGTTTTATCAGAGACTAGGATTTCAACCACTGCTTTTTGTTGTTGTTGTTATTTTCTTTTTTCTTCTTCTTTGTTCTTTTTCTTTCCATTTGCTTGGTAAATAGTCCTTCATCCCTTTCTTTTGAGCCTATGTGTATCTTTGCATGTGAGATGGGTCTTCTGAATACAGCACACCAATGGGTCTTGACTCTTTATCCAATTAGTCAGTTTGTATCTTTTAATTGGGGCATTTAGCCCATTTACATTTAAGGTTAATATTGTTATGTGTGAATTTGATCCTGTCATTATGATGCTAGCTGGTTATTTTGCCCATTAGTTGATGCAGCTTTTTCATAATCTCAATGGTCTTTACAATTTGGTATGTTTTTACAGTGGCTGGTACCAGTTTTTCCTTTCCATAATTAGTGCTTCCTTCAGGAGCAACTGGTAAGGTAGGCCTGGTGGTGACAAAATCTCTCAGCATTTGCTTGTCTGTAAAGGATTGTACTTCTCCTTTGCTTATGAAGCTTAGTTTGGCGAGATATGAAATTCTGGGTTGAAAATTCTTTTCTTTAATTATGTTGAATATTGGCCCCCCACTCTCTTCTGGCTTGTAGGGTTTCTGCAGAGAGATCCACTGTTAGTCTGATGGGCTTCCCTTTGTGGGTAACCCAACCTTTCTCTCTGGCTGCCCTTAACATTTTTTCCTTCATTTCCACCTTGGTGAATCTGACAATTATGTGTCCTGGGGTTGCTCTTCTCAAGGAGTATCTTTGTTCTCTGTATTTCCTGAATTTGAGTGTTGGCCTATCTTGCTATGTTGTGGAAGTTCTCCTGAATAATATCCTGAAAAGTGTTTTCCAACTTGCTTCCATTCTCCCCATCACTTTTAAGTACACCAATCTAACATAGGTTTGGTCTTTTCGCATAGCTTTATTTCATTAAGTTTATTGTCAATCTCTGATATCCTTTCTTCCACATGATCTATTCAGCTGTTGATACTTGTGTATATTTCACGAAGTTTTTGTGCTGTGCTTTTCAGCTCCAATGGGTCATTTACATTCTTCTCTCAACTGTTTATTCTAGTTAGAAATTTGTCTAGCCTTTTTTCAAGGTTCTTATCTTCCTTGCATTGGATTAGAACATGCTCCTTTAGCTCAGAGGAGTTTGTTACTACCCACCTTCTGAAGCCCTACTTCTGTCAAACATCAAACTCATTCTCCGTCCAGTTTTGTTCCCTTGCTGGTGAGGAGTTGTGATCCTTTGGAGGAGAAGAGGCGTTCTGGTTTTTGAAATTTTCAGACTTTTTGTGCTGTTTTTTTCTCATCTTCATGGATTTATCTACCTTTGGTCTTTGATGTTGGTGACCTTCGGATGAGATTTTTGTGTGGACGTGCTTTCTGTTGATGGTGATGCTATTCTTTCTGTTTGTTAGTTTTCCTTCTAACAGTCAGGCTCCTCTGCTACAGGTCTGCTGGAGTTTGCTGGAGGTCCACTCCAGACCCTTTTTACCTGGGTATCACCAGCAGAGCTGCAGAACAGCAAAGATTGCTGCCTGTTCCTTCCTCTGGAAGATTTGTCCCAGAGGGGCACCTGCCAGATGCCAGCTGGAGTTCTCCTGTTTGAAGTGTCTGTTGACCCCTGCTGGAAGGTGTCTCCCAATCAGGAATGGGGTCAGGGACCCACTTGAGGAGGCAATTTGTTTCTTAGCAGAGCTTGTGCACTGTGCTAGGAGAGCCACTGCTTTCTTCAGAGCTGGCAGGCAGGAATGTTTATGTCTGCTGAAGCTGCTCCCATAGCTGCCCCTTCCCCCAGGTGGTCTGTTTCAAAGAGATGGGAGTTTTGTCTATAAGCCCCCGACTGGGGTTGCTGCCTTTGTTTCAGAGATGCCCTGTCAAGAGAGGAGGAATCTAGAGAGGCAGTCTAGCTACAGTGGATTTGCAGGGCTGTGGTGGGCTCCATCTAGTTCAAACTTCCCGGTGGCTTTGCTTACACTGTGAGGGGAAACCGCCTACTCAAGCCTTTATAATGGTGGACGCCCCTCCTCCCACCAAACTCAACTGTCCCAGATCAACTTCAGACTTCTGCTGGCAGTGAGAATTGCAAGCCATTGGATCTTGGCTTGCTGGTCTCCATGGGGGTGGGATCCACTGAGCTAGACCACTTGGCTCCCTGGCTTCAACTCCCTTTCCAGGGGAGTGAATGGTTCTGTCTCACTGGCATACCAAGTGCCACTGGGGTATGAAAAAAACTCCTGCAGCTAGCTTGGTGTCTGCTCAAATGGCTGCCCAGTTTTGTACTTGAAACCCAGGGCCCTGGTGGTGTAGGCACCCAAAGGAATCTCTTGGTCTTTGGGTTGCAAAGACTGTGGGAAAAGCGTAGTATCTGGGCTGGAAGGCACTGTTCCTCAGGGCACAGTACGTCATGGCTTCCCTTGGCTAGGGGAGGGAGTTCCCCAACCCCTTGTGCTTTCCAGGTGAGGTGATGCCCCACCCTGCTTCTGCTTACTCTGCATGGGCTGCACCCACTGTCTAACCAGTCCCAGTGAGATAAGCTGGATACCTCAGTTGGAAATGCCTAAATCACCTGCCTTCTACATTGATCTTGCTGTGAGCTGCAGACCTGAGTTGTTCTTATTTGGCTGTCTTGCCCATGTAAGCTGCAGTATTGTTAGCTATAGACACTGTTGTATAGCAGATCTCTAGAAATTATTCAACTTGAATAACTGAACTTTATACCTATCCAATAGCAAATACCTGTTTTCTTGTCTCCCCAGCCCCTGGCAACCACCATACCATTCCCTGTAGTATGAGTAGCTATGATATTCCACATATAAATATAAATGATATTTTAATATTCCACATATAAATGATATCACACAGTATTTTTCTTTCTTTGCCTGGTTTATTGCACTTAGCATAATGTTCTCTAGGCCTATTTATTTATTTTCTAAGGATGAATAATGTTTTATTGTATGTGTATACCACATTTTTCTTTATCCATTTATTTGTTAGTGTACATTGAAGTTGTTCTCATGTCTTGTGTCTTATAAATAATGCTGCAGTGAACATAGGAGTGCAGCTATCTCTTCAAGATCTCTTGTAGCATTTTGTGATTGACATGGTTTTTAAATTTATGAATGCCTAGCCTTTTAATTTCTCATTATGGTAGCAGAATTCCTTAATTTAAGAATACTGATGGAGAGAGGCAAATACTCTCCTTGTATAAAAACTGAAAATGTTAGCTACTCATGATCTCACTCTTCCTTGCAGCTGACCTTGACTTGGTAGCTTCTAAAGAAGCATCTGTTTTTCTCGGCTGGTGAGGATAGTAGTAAATGATGAAAGGTGACATCTGTGAAAACATAAATACTCTAAGTACTTGAAGGAACATTCAACACATCGATACTGTAGTGTGTTTTTTGCCTTGTTTCTGGAAATTCATTAAAAACTTTGCTCTTTAGTCTTTCCAATGATCCATTTAACAAACTCATTTTCTACTTTTTCACATAGAGGCAGATTCTGAACTGAAAATTTGACTGGTTCCAACTTCATACTTTGTATTTTTAAGACTTTCCTTCCTTTGGAATTTGCAAAGAATGCAGTCTTTATGTGTCATTTTTTCATCCATTTTATTATAAACTGCTTTTTCATGGAGTCCTTATTTTATATATTTCTTTATTATACATAATATTTAAGAAAATGACATTTTAATATGGATGATTGAATGAACATGTGATTACATATTAATAGAAAAAGCCTAGGCCTGAGAAATACTTAAAGCAAATACTAACTTTTTTTTTTTTTACATAAGCCATAGTATCTCTGGGTCACAGATTTTTCACATATAAAATGAAACGGCCAGGTAAGTTTTATGGGCCTGGAAATTACATATTATTTGTCTTAGTTTATTCTTTTCTGTAGATCTTGAAGGTAAGGACCTTTTGATATAATATGCTTCTGTAAGATTTCAGAAGCAGGTGTACCTAAAATAAATTTTCAGCCCAAATTAGATACATGTTTGTTTGTTTTTCTGCCCACAAACTAAAGATTGGCTAAACAAGTGCCAAAATAACTTCAGCTCAAGGGAAGAGAGCTACTTTGTGTATTTCTGTATTTCTGTTCCAGGATAGTCCTACTTCCATTGTCTCTTCTTTTTGTAATCTCAGTTCCTCCAATTCTGCCTGAGACTAAGCAGCTTAGCAATTAGAGTAGCTTAGTGTTTTCCCGATCTTACTTCCTGTAATTGATCTGTCTCAGATCCCCAGCTGCCACTCTCTAGTGGCCTTTTTATGTCAGTATTTGCTTGGAGATGAAACAGTAAGTGGCAAGCATATCCGAACTTTCCCTCTGTGTCTCAACAGATATCACTAATGAATCATGTCACTCTTTCTTGCTGAGCGTGCATATGTTCAGCCACTCCTCAGAACACCACTCCAGGAAGTCAATACCAATCAAGGTTGGCACAGTTTGTTGCAGACACTTTATATTAACTCACTCACCACTCACACACTCATTTCAATACTTCTTTGGCTTGTTTTCTTGAAAAATAGAGGCTGGCCACATATAAGCTGCATTTTCTAAATATCCTTTTAACTAAGTGTGCAGGCGTGGGACTTAGGTTCTGCCAAGCAGATGCCTCTGCATAAAACATGAATGAAGAGAAAGAACACAAAGCAACTGTTGCATGTGGGTTTCCTGGGGTAGATGTGATACAATTTCTAGTTTCTAGCTCCTATTGTAGAGGCAATGGAAATGGCAATACCTTTCCCTTTCAGTGACTCCATGATGTGGTTGGGCATTTCTTCTAAATATGTTGTTCTTCAAGTGCATCTTCTACACATGTAGTAGCCAAGCTTAAAAACCACCGCAACAATTCTGTATTATGTGGCGTCCACTAACCAATTCCTTAAGAAATAAACCAGCTAGATAGCCTCTAGTGTCTGCAGCTAAGAATGGTGACTATTCAAAGTTGAAGTACACTTGTTACCTTTGTCGGTTAGTAATGCGTTTGTGAGTAATAAATCCAATGAATAGTGGTTGAAACATGGAACCTGTTTTTCACATGGTACTCAACAATGTCATCCCAAACAATCTTCAACATCTGAATTTCACTTCATTGTTAAAACATGGGGCATTTACCTCCTTATATTGTCTGCACACCAGGCAGGAGGGAAAGGGCGGGCTAAAGGTTTACTTCTAACAGTACATTATTTGAGAAGGGATGCCATATCAGGGATTATTGTTGACATCTCAGTGACTAGAACTGTGTCTCATGTACTCCCTGAGGCCTGAAGGTTGGTATTTCACTATCCTTTTTCTATAATACAGACAAGCAAGGGAATCAATATTATATATTATGTTGAGTTAGACATCCTACAATGTTTGCAACACTGTTACGGCCTTACTTGCTGTTGTCACCTAGGGCTCCTCTGATAAACTCCAACCAAATATTACTCAAATGCCAGGCTACCTTGAAGATATTATGGATTTGATTCCAGATCATCACAGTAAGGTGAACATTGCAATAAATCACGTGATTGTTTTGGTTTTCTGGTCTATATAAAACATATTTTTACATTATACTGTAGCCTACTCACACGTCTCCTGATTTTGTGTGTGTGTGTGTGTGTGTGTGTGTGTGTATATATATATCTCCCCCTATACAAACACAAGAGTATAGATAGATAGACAGACAGAGATAGAGAAGGGGAGAGACACAGAGACATACTGCAGAGATGTGTGTTTGGTTCCAGACCACTGAAATAAAGTGAGTCATACAATTCTTTTGGTTTCCCAGTGTTTATAAAAGTTATGTTTATACCATACTATAACTATTAAGTGTGCAATAGCATTGTGTCTAAAAACTAAGGTACTTACCTTAATTTAAAAACTACTGTTTTTCTTTTGTTGTTGTTGTTGTTGTTTTTTAAGACAGGGTCTCACTGTCAGCCAGGTTGGAGTGCAGTGGCTCAATCTTGGCTCACTGCAACCTTCTGGGTACAAGCAATTCTCATACCTCACCCCCCTGCCCCAGGATCTGGGATTACAGGCGCCTGTCACCACACTCAGCTAATTTTTGTATTTTTAGTAGAAACGGGGTTTCACCATGTTGGCCAGGCTGGTCTTGAACTCCTAACCGCAAGTGACCCACTTGTCTTGGCCTCCCAAAGTTCTGGGATTTTAGGCATGAGTCACTGTACCCAGCCTAAAATTACTTTATTTCTAGAAAATTTTAATCTTCTGAACCTTCAGCAGGTGGTAATCTTATTATTGGTGGAGAGTCTTGCTTCGATGTTGATGGCTGCTGATCAATCAGAGTAGTGGTTCATGAAGGCTGGTGTGGCTGTGGCAATTACTTAAAATAAGGCAATAATGAAGTTTGCCACATTGATTGATTCTTCCATTCATGAAGGATTTATCTATAATATGCAATGTTGTCTGGTAGCATTTTAGCTACAGTAGAGCTTCTTTTAAAATCAAAGAAATCCTCTCAAATCCTGTTGCTGCTTTATCAGCTAAGTTTATGTACTATACTAAATCCATTATTGTCATTACAACAGTACTCCTAGCATCTTCACTACGAGTGGATCCCATCTCAAGAAATCACTCCCTGCTCATTCATGGGAAGCAACTCTCCATCCATTGATATTTTATCATCAGATTGCAGCAATTCATTCACATCTTCAGACTCCACCTCTAATCCTAGTTCTCTTACAATTTCCACCACACTTGACAGTTACTTCCACCATTGTAGTATTGAACCCCTCAAAGTCAGCCACGAAGGTGAGAATCAACTTCTTCCAAACTCAAGCTAATATTTTTATTTTGACCTCCACACATGAATCACTAGTGTTCTGAATGGCGTCTGGATTGGAGAATCTTTTCCAGAAGTTTTTCAATTTACTTTGCCCAGATCCATCAGAATTACCAAAATGTGATACAGACCCAGAGTAAGCACATACTGTTAGTAAAATGGCGCCAACAGATTTGCTAGACTCAGGATTGCCAAAAAACTTCAATTTCTAAAAAATGCAGTATCTGCAATGTGCAGATAAATAAAACCAGGTATGCCTGTATTTAGATGAAATATTTAGTTACCAACTTGATGGAACACAAACATACCAAAAAGCCCATCTGCTCATAAGTAACTTTCCAAAAGCTTGTCATTGAATGTGAATTTTCCACTTTTAGAGTCATATATTTGGATTAAGATATTTGGCATCCAGAGAACATATGCTCAATTGCATATTTATTATTCAGTAGTGGCAGCTCAAAAACTCATCACTACTTACTATCTTTTTACTCCAGAGAAAATTATTAAACAGGCATGTAAATCTTCATTCAGAATAGAGCAGAATAGAAGCTGCATCTGAGGAAGGAAGAGGAAGCCTGGAGAGACTACTGGGCAACATGAGCAATTGGAATGGATTCCAGGAATTAAGTGAAATGAAGAGGGAAACAAGTGCACAAAATCTTCTGTCCCAATCATACCTTTAAATGGGCCAGTTCCAATTAGGAATACATATGAAATATTTCCTTCATATATGTTAGAGGTTTAGAAGATTAATTCACAGCACCCTTCTCTCCTCTGTTTGAAGTTGAAACCAACTGAGAAATGACCAGGTAGATGGAAAGTACAAATTTTCTCTTGTAATCATGTCCATATGCTATTCTTAAATATTTGGTAAAATCAGTTTATAATAGTTGACCTTTGAATTATCCTTATTACCCACTAACTGGCACACTTCAACATCCCCAGCCTTCACAATGCATATACGTGCACAAACACATACACACTGTGTTAGTCCATTTTCACACTGCTATAAGGAACTGCCTGAGACTGGGTAACTTACAAAAGAAAGGTTCAATTGACTCACAGTACAGCATGGCTGGGAGGCCTCAGGAAACTTACAATCATGGCTGAAGGCAAAGGGGAAGCAAGACACCTTCTTCACAAGGCAGCAGGAAGGAGAATGCATGCGAGAGGAACTACCAAACACTTATGAAACCATAAGATATTGTGAGAACTCATTCACTATAATGAGAACAGCATGGGGAAAACTGTCCACATGATCCAAGTACCTCCTCCTGGTGAGTCCCTGGATATGTAGGGATTATGTGGATTAAAATTCAAGATGAGATTTTGGGTGGAGACACAGCCAAACCATATCACAAATACACATACACACACACACACACACACACACACACACACGGAAGTTCCTTGTACTGACGGTAGGCAAAACTGAAGAGGAATAAGAGTAGGCTGAGTCACATGTAACCAGTTCATATCCCCCAGTCATCCATTAGATGTCTTTCCACTTGCTTTGCGTTGGTGAGTGAGAATAGAGGCAAGGCAAGACAAGAGTACAGGAGCGGCACTGTGGTGGAAGGCTCTCCCCACAAAAACATAAAGAAAGGGGAATACACATTTATGTACTCTCCACTGACGATTCTTAGGAGTTAAAGTCAGAGAGCTAGGGTAAATAGTGACAAAGCAATTACAGACAATAATGCTATCATCATTAGTATTTCATCGTCCTACATTATTGTTAAAGGATAACGAGAAGTCATATTATGCTGTTAGAGCATTATACTGTAGCCTTCCTATAATACTTACAGAAAAACATTTTAAAGGTAGAAAGTATACTATGCCTTCCACTATCTTTCCAAAAGATTTCCATCTTATTTGTGAGGCAAAATAGAGATTAAATAACAATATAAACAATTTGGCTTACACGTATGTCTCCAGTCTCAACCCCCTCTTGTTCTGAATTCATTTTATAGTCTAGAAAAAACAATCTGCCTATAATGATCATGATACATTTCATATTACTCTTTGCCTCTGCACTTGTGCTTTTGCTATTTCCTCTCCTCAAAATGGATTTTCATGCCTCTTTTATCTAACATTAAGTATCTTTCAAATCTCAGTTCAAGTATTATTTTATTTCACTAGGAACATTTCCTTGAATCTTCTGGATGCAATAAGTAGCCATCTTCTGTGAGTTAAGAATAACACTTTTGACAGTATTTGAAATTGTATGTCATATATTTGTTAAGTCCACTGGAATATAAAAGGTTGAGGGTCATTATTTTTTAAAATATTTGCATCTTTCTAACTTAGCACAGAGCTTGTTCTATAGTAGGCACTTAAGTGCTTTTTTGAACTAGAGAGGGGAGAGACAATAGAGTTATTAGGACGGAAAGGATTCTCAGGAAGGGCAAATCGTGCATGAAGAGACAATTAATCAAAATATATTTTAGAAATTTTGTAGATGGCATAGTTCTAAATATAGTAGATCTTTAAGTTTTGAAATGGCACATTAATATTTTAAAATCTTAAAAGGGTAATATTTTTATAATTAAAAGGGAACACCTTTGAATGACACTGAATTCATTTAAAAAATTCCAGAAAGATAACTAAAGAGACTCTTGTAAAATGATCAACCCCTAGATATGTGTTTGTATTTTTCTATTTTGTATCATAAGCATCATTAGATATTAATGATTAATTCATAACCACTCAACATTGTGATTCAGAATGTGTCAATTACATAAACTGCTCAATTCTAACACCAGAATGGTAGAGAATAAATTGAATTTACATTCTGAGGTGTATTCTAAGAAACAAATATAAATCATAATAATGTAGATATTTTTCATTCATTCCTGATTATAACACCACATTATGAAGTCAATAACCTGCTTCTTGAAGAGCATCTATTGAACATAATATTGTTATATGTGGATAATCTGCAAGCAAAATCTTGTTTCTGAAATTGCTTCCCTGGAGGAAATCCTGGTAGAACATTGCTATTCAGTGATAAAGTAGAGTTGGTTTTTTTCAATCAAATTTATGGAGATATTTTCTCCTACACAGATCTGATAAGATTGACATCCTTCTGTTCAATTCTTCTGTGTAAAGGCTATAGAGGAAGCATTACACATCTATAACACCATGTAGAGACAAACCAGTTACTGGCTACTCTAGTCAAGAACCAAACTCCCTCATTCTCAACCTTTTGGTTTATGTCTTAATATATTTGAGTTCTGCCTTTAGTTTAAGTTCACTATTCCAATTCTGTAATTCTGTGTTATTTATTACTTATTTAAATATATAATTAAAAACTTAGATCTGCAAGTATTTGCATGAGATTTTTACAGAAACTTATGTTTTGATTTTCATAAAATATCAAAATGTATTAGAGAAATATTGATTTCAATTTTTAAGATTTACAATTTACTAGGACCAAATTAAATGCTTTGTAGCTAATGCTAATTCATATAAATCAACCCTTCCTCACTTAACAATGCCAAACTAAATGATAAAATTTTTATCCACCTACCTAATCATTGCTAGAACCAATCATTTATTTGAATTTGTGTTTTCTCAGTCATTCATGCTCAATGAATCATTCTTAGAACTGCTCAGTCCTAAAGAGATTTGACAAATGTTGCACTTAGAAATAGCTTTGTTTTCCAAATTGCATTTTCTGCACTTCACTTCTTTTTTATTACTAAACATATTTGCATAAAATAATATCAAATTAAAAGAGTTGCCAATTTCATTTTAATTGACTTAAAATTCTCTTGAAATTGTTATAAGCCAAAAAACATACAATTGTTTCCTATAGTTTGTATGTGTTGAAGAGAAAACACATCCAACTGAGTTCCTAGGGGTACCTTTGTAAATGTACTGCTTTATTCTATTATTCCAATCAAAAAACTCTAAAATATAACCTAAAAACTACCTCAACTAACTTTTAAATTAATCTCTGTGTCTCTGCTAATGCAAAACAGAAACATTTGATTTCATAAAATTAAATGAATTTCAGAATACTTAGGTCTTTCTATCTCTATGAGTAGCACTATGCAAAATCAATTTCAGATCAATTATGAGCATTGCAAGGAGTAGTCACCTGAAAACATACTAAAAATATGTAACCAAGATAATTTTTACAGCTTTCTTCTTTTATTTCTTCCTTCCTGTAATTTTTCTTTATGTTTGCTGTACAACAGCCATTAATACATCACAATGATGTCTGAAAAACTGCATATTTGTTCTTGTTAATTTGTTACCATTTGATTTGTTTGTTTTCACCATAGCAAGCATTCGGATAACTACAACTTAAAACATCAGGAACTTATTTTTCTGTTTACTTACTTTCATGGTAGATTTTTCTTTTGAAAGTGGTGATATTTCCCCCCTTTACTGTGATTTTTTCCTAAAATATATATCAATATTATAGTAACAATAACACATTGCTTATCTTTAGGACTTTTAGTGGAAAAATGAATTTTTATTTACAGTTCTGTAGTTTTTCCTCTCCATTTTTTTTTTTTTTTTTTTTTTTTTTTTGAGACAAAGTTTTGCTCTGTCGCCCAGGCTGGAGTGCAGTGACTCAATCTCGGCTCACCGCAGCCTCTGCCTCCCAGGTTCCAGCGATTCTCCTGCCTCAGCCTCCTGGGTAGCTGGGATTACACGCACACACCACCACGCCCAGCTAATTTTTGTATTTTTAGTAGAGACAGGTTTCTCACCATGTTGGCCAGCTGGTCTCAAACTCCTGGCCTCAGGTGATCTGCCACCCTCCTGAAGTGCTGGGATTACAGGCTTAAGTCATCGTGCCCGGCCTCTCCTCTCAGTTTCATCTTGCATTTTTCTTTGTCTCCATCAATGTCATCATCACTGCTCGAGCCTATGTTATGCCTATCTTAGACCTAGATATTGCTACATCCTTTTGGCTATTTTTAAAACTTTAAATTTTCTTTCTCCCGTCTAATCAAACCTGTGCAAAATTTACAGAATTATCTCACACAAAAAAAGTTTTATTCCTCTGATCAAAATCTGCAAAAATTCTACCTATTTGTGTCATATTTATTGTAAAGCAGTTTCTCTGGTTTGAAATTTATCATAATGGAACAGAAAAGTCAGTACTATAGAAAAAATTAATAAGCAATTTAAATTATTCAACACTGTCACCTTTGCTTGAAATTTCCCTCATTCCCCCTCACCTGCCTTTCTGGGAGCGCTTTCCGTGAGCGCTTTCCCTGCTTAAGGTGTGAGTCAGTTCTAGATCACGCTGGTGCTTCCTTAATTTTTTTTCTTACTCCATTTATATTTTTTATTTTTATTTCTGAAGGTCAGGAACATTATACCACAAGGTTGTCCTGATTCTGAAAACATTTTCCATTCTTTGTTCTTATTTTATTTATCTCATAGCTAATGATTTCTCTAAGAAGTGATAACCTTGTCTTTTTTCTCATCTCCAATTTGTTGTCTGAGGCTTCACTGGGAAGCCATGAAGGCCTTTGATTCTGGACAGAAATACTACACCAGGTAGCCTGAATCCAACTAGAAAAAGTCAAAAGAAAAAGAGTGCATTAACATTGTCATCCAGCTCGGTCACCTTGGGTAACTATGAGACTAATAGAATGTATTTAATCTCCTCTCCCTGTAGAGAGCTGATCGCCGTATGAAATCCTACATCATCTTCCCAGGTATATTCTCAAGGACATTAAGCTGTCCATGCTGGAAAAATACTAACTAGAAATATGTGCTAGTAATGTTTTAGCCTAGCAAATTTTTACATAAATTTTACATAAATTGTTAGTAGCATATGTAAAGATAAGGAGTAAAGTGTAAATGTAAGTAGAACTAAAAATATAGTCAATCAAGAGTGAAACCAAATGTTGCTGACTCAAACCCTTACATTCCTCTAACTTACTAGTTGTGATTTCCTACACAAATAAAGTCTGATTGGATAGCTTCTTCCAAATTGCCCCAATTTGACCAACTTCTCACAGAAGTACAAAGTGGAGCTTGAATATTCTGTGTGGGCATTTTTAAAAATTTATTTCACATACAAACACACATATACACATACTTCCTATGTTTAAAATCTGAAATGAGAAAAAGATTCCTTTGTGGTCACTTTTGGGTTTGACTTTCTCAGTATACTAGGAAACTAGAAAAACCTCATCTAGTTTCCTCAACTGTAAAATAGGGTTAGTATTCATAGCGTTGTACCAAATACAGTCATGCACTGAATAATATTTTCGTCAATGACAGAATGAATACACTACACTGATCCCATTCTATTATAATGGAGCTAGAAATTTTCTATCACTTAGTGATGTTGTAGCTGTCTTAAGCTCATAAGGCACTGCATTACTCATGTGTTTGTGGTGATACTGGTGTAAACCTACTACACTATCAGTTGTATATAAAAGTACAGCACACACAATTGTGTACAGTACTCAATGCTTGATAATGATAATAAATGACTATGTTACTGTTTTATGTATTTACTATATTATACATCTAGCATTATTTTAGAGTATACTCCTTTTACTTATTAAAAAAAAAAGGTTAACTATAAAATAGCCTCAGACAAGTCCTTCAGGAGGTATTCCAGAAGAAGGCAGTGTTATCATGGGAGATGACAGCTCCCTGTGTGTTACTGATCCTGAAGACCTTCAAAAGGGACAAGATGTAGAGGGGCAAAACAGTGATACTGATGATCCTGACCCTGGGTAAACTCAGGCAGTTGGATGTGCTTGTGTGCTAGATTTTACAGAAATGTTTTAAAATAAAAAATAAAACTTCAATATAGAAAAAAACTTATAGAATAAGGATATAAAACCATGTTTAGGTTTTAAGCTAAGTGTTATTACAAAAGAATCAACAAATTAAAAAGGAAGTTTCTACAGAAAAATATTATAGTAAGCTAAGGTTAATTTATTATTAAAGAAAAAATTAAAACAAATTTAATGTAGCCTACGTGTGCGGTGTTTATAAGGTCTACAGTAGTGTACAACAATGTTCTTGGCCTTCATATTGGCTCATCGCTCACTTACTGACTCATGGAGACCAACTTCTTGTTCTTCAAGTTCCATTCATGATAAGTGCCCTATATAGCTGTGCCAATTTTTATCTGTTATACTCTATTTTCACTCCACCTTTTCTATATTTAGATACGTTTAAATACATAAATACTTACCATTGTGTTACAATTGTCTACAGTATTCAGTACACTAACATGCTGTATAGGCTTGCAGCCAAGGAGCAATGGGCTATACCCAATAGCCTAAGTGTGTGGTAGTCTATACTATGTAGGTTTGTTTTGTGTAAATACTGTATGATGTTTGCCAAAGACAGAATTGCCTACTGACGCATTTCTTACAAAGTACCCCTATCATCAGACCGGGCATGACTGTATGTGCAAAGTCCAAAAATCAGTGACTTGTACACAGATATGCTATATAAAAGGTTATTGTCATTATTGCCATCATCATTATCAGTAGGTTTATACTTCCTTGTTCCCTATGATGTCTCCACAGCGTTTGAAGAAAATGAGATGGAGAGTCGCATCCGCCCCCACCCCCGCCCTGGGAGCCGCCGGGACCCTCGCGTCCAGACCCCAGCACCATGCGATCGGAGACCTTCGAGCAGCGCAGCACCTTCCAACGAAGGGTAGATGTCCGACTTATTCGAGTGCAGCATCCAACCAAAATCCCGGTGATAATAGAATGATACAAGGGTGAGAAGCAGCTTCCTGTCCTGAATAAAACGAGGTTCCTTGTACCTGACCACGTCAACGTGAGTGAGCTCATCAAGATAATTAGAAAGCGCTTATAGCTCAGTGCTACTCAAGCCTTCTTCCTGTTGATGAAGGGGGACACAGCATTGTGAGCGCCTCCACACCAATCTCAGAGGCCTATGAGAGTGAGAAGGATGAAGGTGGATTCCTGTACATGGTCTATGCCTCCCAGGAGACATTTGGGAAGAAATTATCGGTGTAAAACTAAGAAAATGCATCTATTGTAGAATTTTTTCAACTCTTCCTAAGGAAGGAAAAGGGATGTTACCAACTGAAATCGATCAGTTCATCTAATCAGAGATCTTCAAACAGTAGTGTTCCCACCTAGGAGTGTTAGGAAATTGCGTCTGTACTTCAGGCAGAAAAACTAAGTTCTAAGTGAGCACGTTCAGCTTCGGAAACTGTATTATTTAATGTAGGTTAGCTGTTTTCAAATTTTAAAAGTTTAAAAATAAAACTTTGCATGAAAGAAAGAAAGAGAAAGAGAAAGAAAGAGAGAGAAAGAAAGAAGAAAAGAAAAGAAAAGGAAAGGAAAAAGAGAAAGAGATGTACTGTCTTCCCCTGCCTTGGTGATCAGGGAAGCACATGCTGATGTGGAGATGAGGCACTGAGCATTACAGAGGGAAAACTTCCCTAGAGAATCTCCTGGACCTGCTGTGCACTGCACACATGAAAATCAACTTTTAAATGTTACTGAGATTTGGAAGTTATTATTACTACATAACTTAGAATTTCTGACTAATAAATGAGTTTATTAGCAATGCAATATAGCTTCTTAGGAAGTGACTACAGTCTTTACCAGTTTCAAGCTATGTGTCCCTAGGAACTCTGTATTGCTCTAATTTTTTATCTATTAAAAAGAAAGTAAGACTATTATTATTGTAAAGGATTAATATGACAGTAACGTAAACTTTACAGAAATGTAATATGATAGGATGCTTCACATGTAGGAACCCCTTATCAATTATTACTATTTTTAATATTAAATTTGTTATTTTTAAATGAACTAAATACAACATAGGGCCCTTTGGTAACCAGCACGTATAGTGGAGAATTCAGTTAAAACTTTTTGGAAATACAATCTTATCTGTATCTTGTGGGATTTGGTAGGGTTCTAAATTGGAATAATTTCTATGGATAAAATCTGACAATATCTATGTAAAATAGATATACAATTATTTGTACAATGGCTATGTACATACACAGATATTCATTGAAATATTATTTGTAACAGCATAGGAAAAACCAAGTAAGCCTAAATAGCTGTCAACAGGGAATTGGTCTACTAAATAATGACAAATTCACATACTAAAACACTATCAGCCATTTTAAAGATGAGGTTATTAATACATAACAATATGGAAGGATCTCGAAAGATATATTGTTGAGTAAGAAAGGTGAGGTGTGGAACAAGGTATAATACAGTGCTATTTATATGAGCAAAAGATATACATGCACAGAAAATCTTTGAGGCTAGAGGATGCACAAGTGACTGATAACACTATTGCTGTGGAAAGAAGTTGTGTTTTGAGAAAAGTAATTAAATGAAGGATGTATTTCTTATTGTACTTCATAAGGCAGGTTTTTTTTTTTTCATTTTTACCATGCAAACATATCACCTATAAACAAAATAGACAAAAGGAAAGATGATCCATCAGACATACTTTGTCATTATACAGTTCTGTTTTTAAAGAGTTATTTACAGGTAAGTGAATTGAGTGACATTGACACAAGGTTTTTGATACACTTGAGGGTGATTTTGATATAAAATCACAATTAAAAGACAATTTAGAAGAATTATTTTTCAAGTTTAAGACTAAATATTAAAATCATTAAAATTAAAAAAAAATTGTACCTTTAACTCATTCTACAAATTTTTTATTCTATACATAAATTTATTGGATTTGAATAATGATTTCTAAGGGGACTTTAAGGAATGGTTAGTCTTATTTCCAGATTTAATTACACATCTTCAAATTTTAAACAATAAAGTTCTAAAGTTATTATTTTAGATTTCTTTTTAATGTATTTCAGTTCTCTAGCAACAACAACAATAACAACAAACTTCCTAAATATTTAAACTTCTCTTATATGTCTAATAGATCAAACTTAAATTACTAATTAAACTTTTAGTTTGGTTTCAACTTTAAGCCTGTAGTCGAGATCAAATACTCAATTACCTATTTTTAAACTGTCTTTAAAAGACTATCACTTTAATAATCAAACTATCTTAAACAATATTTTTACAAGAATACCATATATTGCATTGAAGTAGAATTAAGAGCAAATTGTATATTTTACATCTGCAGAAAGGCTAAGTAACTTCACTGAATTCATATAATTAGATAAAGCAAAATTGGATGCAGGTTTGTCTCATTCTAATATCTATAACATTTACACTATGCTACCTGCCTTTTCTGATAATACCAGAAGCCGACAAAAAAGAATTGTATTAACTCATATATTCATATGTTCAAGGAATAGGAGTAGCTTCAAGTGCAATTGGACAGTGGGGCTCAAAAGGTATCTTCAGCATCCAGTTTTACCCACATTCATTTGCGTCTCTGTTTCCATTGTGTTGGCTTCATTTTTAGCTGCAGTGACAAGCCTTACATCTACCTATCATTTAATAGAATGCTGGTGTTTAATTTTTCTAACTTTTCCCAGCAAGGACTGCATCACTTTCTCTTGCTCTATTTTGGCATTATCCACATCTCTGAAATATAGCCAGTGAGATAAACTAAATGGACTCACATAGGTAAATCAAGGGTAACCTTTGGAACAAGAGGGTTCTATTTTACCAAATCCTTTGTGTTGAGAGTGCTGGTGTGTTTGTGTATAATAGAAATGTCAGGTTTTAGGAGGTACAAGTAGGGGGACAACTGAAATTGAAAAAGGAGATTCTGAAGTGGATTCTGCCCTACATCCACCATATTTGTCTTCTGAAAACTTGTCGGAATTCTAGAATCACCTATTAATGTTAAAATGTTTGCTTTAAGTTTAATAAACCAACACCTTTAGTGTGATCTGATTAGCTGTGGGTGGGAGGTGTGAGCAAGTGGCCTATACCGGGACAACCCAAGTTTTCCAGAGTAAATGACGGTTGGCAGAGAGCCAGTTTGAAGACTCTTGAAAGAGAGAACTGGACTGTATGAAAGATGCAACAAAATTTAGTTTCGTGACATTTGGCTGTAGAGAAGTCTCTTGGCAGATAGTCAAACCCCAGTTAAGAAGCTAGGTATTGAGTCAAAGCTAAGAGATTGTGATACTAACATTATTAAGTAGGCATGGCCAGTGTTGAAGGAATTGGACCTCTTGGCATACAGTTAAGACAGAGACGAAGGGTGAAGTTCTAGGAACCAGAGCTCTATGAGGCAGTGACCAAGATTTGGCCAGACACAAAGGCAGACTTCACAGCTAGATTGGTAACAGCAGATTTTATAAAAATGAGAAGCTGCGTTCTAACTTAAGATTCTCCTACCTAAAGTAAGTAATAGTTATAATAAAAGTGGCTCTAGGCAAGTGGCTTCAGACTTGAAGAGACAGCTCCGGAGAAGTAGAACCTGAAAGTTTCCAATCGAGGTGCCACGTATCCTCAGAACCAATTTCTTGGCCCCTTCGCTTAGAACATTGTTTTCCTTTCTTTTCCCAAAACACTGCCAATACTTATAGTTTATGTCTTCATAATTTTAATAATTGGCTGAATGTACATTTTTGTGTTCATGTGTTCTTGTGCAATTTACACTTTTAAATATCAGCATAGGCCACAATAAATCAACTAAATAACATTGATGCTAAATAACTAATTTTCAGAATTTCAGAAATGTTAGTGCATAACATAAATACAAGAATACCTGTAGTTGTACACAAATTAGAGAGTACACAAATTTTGTACACAAATTAGATTAGTACACAAATTTGTGTACTAAGTTGTACATAAATTAGTTTAAAAATTAATTTCATTTAAAGTTTAATTCACTGTTGAAGATAACGAAGCTGATCCTATTCTTTAAAAAAGAAATCTGGCTAAAATTACAGACACAGCTTGGAGCATCTTATAGTTGCAGAGGTAAGGAAGTTATTTTTTAAGAAAAAACCCACAAGGATGCAGAGGGGATATGTCAGAGGGGCATAGGAGTCAACTGAAAGAGCTCCCAATGGCCCAAGCTGAAACAATTTAGATAGCAAAGTAAACAAAGTATTACAAGATTATAAACCAAAGCATAAAATAATTATCCATGAATCCATTGACATAAAACACTGAATAAGCAAGTAACTAGGGGAGAATAGACAAATCTGTGAATCTGAAGAGTTATAATAATTTATGTAGATACTATGTTCTCAAGCAGGTGTAGCATAACTTCCTATTTTTTAAGTGTTGGTGTACATAATGACTTCCATCTTAACAGCACAGTATGGGAAGGGGGAGAAGAGTAATTTGATAGCAGAGAAACTGACAAATACTTCCTCAGCCAGGTGACTATGGTGTTTCTCCCAAGAACAAGTGACATCAAACTAATGAGAAAAGCAATTAATTGTGACAAATACACCACACTAGTATGTTAATAATAGGGGAAACTGTTAATAGGTGTGATGGTACATAGAAACTCTCTGTATTATGCTTGCAATTTTTTTTTTTTGTAAATCTAAAACTATTCTAAACTAAAAAGTTTATTTTTTTCAAAAATACATGAAAGCAACTTTTAACAGAAAACCGCTAATTAAAAAAAACAAAAAAAAAACAAAAAACACCTCTGCCAAAAGAAGATGTTTACTCGCCAAACCAAATTCCTTGTTGGACCTAACTTTAAATTTAGCCCTTATTTTATTATTCAGTATTTAAATGATATAATTTGACTCTTATAACAACCAACTTTCAAAAAAATTAGTTACTCTGGCACATAAAAATGACCCTGCATTTATGAAAAAATATTTAAAGAGAAGAAAATGTAATAGACACTGTCAAAATTTCTCGAAATCAATTCATTAAACTGAAAAATAGAGAAACTTAAAGACTAACCCATTTTTTCAAAAACTGGAAAAAAGTGATTTTATGTTAGAGTACTGCAAATACCTGCAAGTTTTTGACTAGGTTTCTTTCATATTTACACGTCTGTGAATTGCGGTACTTTCTTCCTCTTATGTACTAGCTCATTCTTCTAAGCGGTCCTAAAGACAATCTTGACAATAACCATCAATCCTTGAAAAATTAAGGACTCCATGAACCTTAATTAATGTATGTCTACTTTAAATGTTCTCATACCTTACTCATTTCTAGAACATTATTGTACCAATGATGTTTCATGTGTTAATTTTATAATTTTTGAAATTAATCATATTTTTAGAACAATTTTATATTTACAGACATATTTCTAATTTAGTACATATATCTTGCCCCCAGTTTCTCCTACCATTAACATTGTACATTATTATGATACATTTTTTAAAATTAGTGAACCTATATTGATACATTATTAGTAACTACAGTTCATACATTATTTAGATTTTCTTAGGTTTTACCTAATGGTTTTTTCTTTACCGGGATTCCATCCAAGGTCCATTACATTTCCTTGGATATCATCATGTTTTATTTGGCTCACCATTTTTTTCTTTGTTAAATTAACAGTTTTTAAAAACAGCTTTACGGAGGTATAATTTATATGTTAAAACCTGCACATATATAATGTATAAAATTTGATGAGTTAGGACTTACACATATATTGTGAAACCACCACCACAATCAAGGCAATAAGCATATGTATTACCTCCAAAAATTTCCTCCTGCCCCTTGTTTTGTTTTGTACATGCATGTGTGTTTGGTAAGAGAACTCAACATGAGTTCTACCTTCTTAAATAATTATTAAAGTGCACAGTATAGAACAGTACTCTAATTATAGGCACTATACTGTACAGCAGATCTCTAGAACTTATTCACTTGCATAACTGAAACTTTATTGAAAAAAAACTCCCCATTTCCACCCAGCCTCTGGAAACTACCATTCTATGTTCTTCTTCTGAGTTTGAATATTTCATTTTAGATTTCTTTTGCTTTGTTTTGTTCTTTTTTTGATAGAAGAGGACAAGGTAAAAACAAAAATTGGGTTTGTACTCCAAAGACTTTTTCCAAAGATTGGTGATTCATTTCCATTTCACATTATCATGGATGAACACTTATCCTGACTTTCATGATGGTTTGAATTCAAGGTAATGTTTTTAACATGTGTTTTTCTGAAATCCAGTGTATTCACTGGATTCACGGAAGAACACTGGGTGTTCTTTGTGTTCTTGTTCTTATATGAAAGGAATTGGCACTTCAGCTTCAGAACAAATTTATGACAAATTCAATTTGTCTGTGATTTGGATCTAGATTAATTACTAAGGCACCATTCAACAGTAATGGCTTCAAACATTTAAATACCCTGTGAAACTGCAATTAATTAAGGTTCTGCTGATTCTAAAAGCTATGCAATGAATAAGGAACGAGGGAAGAATTATAAACCTGGATGCTAAGTTCAGAGCAAAATGTCCATAATCTCCTCACTTTTGCAGTATCTGTAAATAGAGGGAAGGGATAGGAATTATGTGAATAACATTAAATAAAAAGTACATAAAAACTTGGAAGTTATTTTTCGTTAAATTTGCTATGTATTCCAGTTCAATGAAATGCCTGTGAGGAAAATAACTACTTGAGGTCGAAGACTAGTTCCATTGTCGCTGTTCAGAATTTTTGAGAGTGAAAGGATGAATATTGGTCAACATTCCAAGTTTAAACTTACGTCTTTTAAAACGTGATTTTGTAACTTAAACATCTATGTTACGCCTTAAAAATTCAACATGAGTTCTACCTTCTTATTAAATTGCATAATTACATAATATAGTAGAGTATTATATGTGCTCTACTGTGCAGCAGTACATACAGGATTTGTGCTTAATATTATCAAAGGACAAATTAAAATTATAGAAAGTCAAAAATGTCATAACACATCTAAATAGACATTTGTTTGTAGTTTTTTTATACAAAACCTTTTTCCCATACAACATAAAAATTCCCTTTTTGTGGGCACAGTCGTGAGGGTAATGAGAAGCTGGTTGGTACCCAGAACTTACACAAATTGTACAAGTGGGAAAATTATTCTTTCCAGTTGCATTAACTCTTACTTTATTTTTAAGTAAAAATTTTATTTTTATTTAGCTTTTCTCTACCAATTTCTATGGTATTTTTGTAGCTTCTTTCCATGTATCTGGAGTGATAATAGTACCAAGTTTCTATTCATATTTTTCATGCACCATCCTTTCACCAAAAGTTTCCTTCATCATAGAAACAACAGCAGCTTGAAAACAGTAACTGAGTTTAGCCATTTTAGATGGCTTATACAAATGGAATCATGTCCTTCAGTCACTGACTTGTTTTACTTAGCATAGAGTCCCCCGCTCATTCATGTTGTTGCATATGGCAGGATTTCTTTCTTTTTAAAGATGGAATAATTTTCCATTTTATGTTTATATATATACATACACACATATTCACACAATACACATACACATAAAGAAAATGTGATACATATATGTATTTTCTTTATTCATCTGTCAATGTGTAGTTAGGTTGTTTCTATATTTGACTATTGTACATAATGCTGCAATGAAGATAGAAGTGCAGATCTCTTGAGGTCCTGGTTTCAATTCTTTTTGATATATACTCAGAACTGGGATTGCTGGATCATATGGTAGCTCTATTTTTAATTTTTTGAGGAATCTCCGTATTATTTTCATAGTGACTGTACATATTACATTCCCACAACAGCATACAAGGGTTTCAATTTCTGCATATTCTCATCAACAGTTAACTTTTGTTTTTTGGAAATAGCCATACTAATAGGTGTGAGGTGATGTTGTAATTTTGATTTTCATTTCTCTGATAATAAGTGATATTGAACATGTTTCATATACCTGTTGGCCATTTTGCAGATGACACGATTTTTAAAATTTTTAAATTTATTTCTATAGTTTTTTTTAATGTTTAAGTTCAGGGGTACAAGTGTAGGTTCATTACATAGGTAAACTTGTGCCATAGGGGTTTGTTAGACAGATTGTTTCATCACCCAGGTATGAAGCCTAGTACCCTTTAGTTGTTTTTCCTGATCCTCTCCCTCCACCCTCCAAAAGGCTCCAGTGTATATCGTTCCACCCTATGGGTACGTGAGTTCTCATCATTTAGCTCCCGCTTATATGTGAGAACATGCCGTATTTTATATGTAGAAAATCTTAAAGCCTCAGCAAACGAACTGTTAGAACTAATGAATGAATTCAGTAAACTGCAGTACAAAATCAACATACAAAAATCAGTTGTGTTTTTTACACTGACAGCAAACTATTTGACAAGGACATTAATAAAACAATCCCATTTTCAATAGCATCAAAGAGAGTAAAATACGTAGGGATAAACTTAATCTAAGAGGTAAAAGGCTAGTACACTGAAAGCAATAAAACATTGATGAAAAAAATTAAAGAAGACATAAATAAACAAAAACATTCTGCATCCATGAATTGGAGACTTAATATTATTAAACTGTTCGTTCTACCCAAAGTGATTGATATGGTTTGGCTGTGTCCCCAACCCAAATCTCAACTTCAATTGTATCTCCCAGATTTCCCATGTGTTGTGGGAAGGACTCAGGGGGGAGGTAATTTAGTCATGGGAGGCACTCTTTCCCCTCCTATCTCATGACAGTGACTAAGTCTCATGAGATCTGATGAGTTTATCAGGGGTTTGTGCTTTCACTTCTGCCCCATTTTCTCTTGCCATTGCCATGTAAGAAGTGCCTTTCACCTCCTGCCATGAGACTGAGGCCTTCCCAGTCACGTGGAACTGTAAGTCCAATTAAACCTCTTTTCTCTTTCTCTTCCCAGTCTCGGGTATGTCTTTATCAGCAGCATGTAAACAGACTAATACAGTAAATTGGTACCAGTAGAGTAGGGTGATGCTGAAAAGATACCCAAAAATGTGGAAGCAACTTTGGAACTGGGTAACAGGCAGAGGTTGGAACAGTTTGGAGGGTTCAGAAGAAGACAGGAAAATACGTGAAAGTTTGGAACTTCCTAGAGACTTGTTGAATGGCTTTAACAAAAGTGCTGATAGTGATATGAACAATAAGGTCCAGGTTGAGGTTGTCTCAGATGGAGATGAGAAACTTGCTGGGAACTGGAGCAAAGATTACTCTTGATATGTTTTAGCAAAGAGACTGGCACATTTTGCCCCTGCCCCAGAAAATTGTAATACTTTGAACTTGAGAGAAATGATTTAAGGTATCCGACGGAAGCAATTTCTAAGCAGCAAAGCATTCAAAAGGTGACTTGGATGCTATTAAAAGCATTCCATTTTAAAAGAGAAACAGCACAAAAGTTCAGAAAACTTGCAGACTGATGGTGCTGTAGAAAAGAAAAACTCAAGCTGGCTGCAGAAATTTGCATAAGTAGCAAAGAGTCTAATGTTAATCCCCATGTAAGCGACCGTCATAGCAGCCCCTCCCATCAGAGGCCCAGGAGGAAAAAGTGCTTTCTTAGGCTGGGCCTAGGGACTTTGTGCAGCCTAGGGACTTGATGCCCTGTGTCCCAGCAGCTCCAGCCATGGCTGAAAAGGGTCAGTGTAGAGCTCAGGCTGTGACTTCAGAGAGTGGAAGCCCTAAGCCTCGGCAACTTCCACATGGTGTTGAGCCTGTGAGTGCACAGAAGTCAAGAATTGAGGTTTGGGACCTCCATCTAGATTTCAGAAGATGTATGGAAACACCAGTTTGCCCAGGCAAAAGTTTGCTGGAGGGGCAGGGCCCTTATGGAGAACCTTGGCTAGGGCAGTGCAGAAGGGAAATGTGGGATCAGAACCCCCACACAGAGTCCCTACTGGGGCATCATCTAGTAGAGTTGTGAGAAGAGGCCCACCATCCTCCAGACGCCAGAATGGTGGATCCACTGACAGCTTGCACCGTGTGCTGGAAAAGCCACAGACACTCAACACCAGCAGGTGAAAGCAAACAGGAGGGAGGCTATACCCTGCAAAGCCACAGGGATAGAGTTTTCCAAGACCATGGGGACTAATCTCTTGTATCAGCGTGACCTGGATGTGAGACCTGAAGTCAAAAGAAATCATTTTGGAGCTTTAAAAATTTGACTGTCTCACTGGATTTCAGATTTGCATGGGCCCTGTAACCCTTTGTTTTGGCCAATTTCTCCCATTTGGAATGGCTGTATTTACCCAATACTTGTACCCCATTGTATCTAGGAAGTAACTAGCTTGCTTTTGAATTTACATGCTCATAGGTGGAGAAGACTTGCCTTGTCTCAGATGACACTTTGGACTGCAGATTTTTGGGTTAATGCTGAAATGAGTTAAGACTTCAGGGGACTGTTGGGAAGGAATGATTGGTTTTGAAATGTGAGGACATGAAATTTGGAGGGGCCAGGGGCAGAATGACATGGTTTGACTGTGTCCCCACTCAAATCTCAACTTGAATTGTATCTCCCAGAAATCCCACATGTTGTGGAAGGGACTCAGGGGAAGGTAATTGAGTCATGGGGGGCTAGTCTTTCTTGTGCTACTCTCCAGATAGTGAATAAGTCTCACGAGATCTGATGGGTTTTTCAGGGGTTTCTTCTCTTGCTTCTTCCTCATTTTCTCTTGCTGCCACCATATAAGAAGTGACTTTCACCTTCTACAGTGATTCTGAGGCCTCTCCAGCCATGTAGAACTGTAAGTCCAATTAAACCTCTTTTCTCTTTTTCTTCCCAGCATCAAGTATGTCTGTATCAGCAGTATGAAAACAGACTAATAAAGTGATCTACAGATTTAATACTGTACCCATCAAAATCTCAATGACATATTTTTTTACAAAAATATAAAAAAGATCTTAAAGTTCCCATGGAACTACAAAAGTCCCTAAATAGCCAAAACAATTTTGAGAGGAAAAAAAAAAAAAAAAAAAAGAACAAAACTGGAGGCATCACATTTACCAGTTTCAAAAATATATTACAAAGCTACAGCAATTAAAACAGTATGATTTTAGCATAAAGACAGACATATAGGCCTACAGCGCAGAATAGAATAGAGAGCCCAGAAATAAACTCACACATACGTGTGTGGTCAACTGGTCTTCGACAAAGTTGCCTAGAATACATAATGGGAAAAGATTCTTTCTTCAATAAATAGTGTCGAGAAAACCTGATATCCACAGGTAAATAAATAAATTGGACTCTTATTTTATACCATATATAAAAAGTAACTCCAAATGGATTCAATATTAACGCTTAAATGTAAGACTAGAAACTAGAAAACTCCTAGAGGAAAACATAGAGGAAAAGTTTCACAACATTGGTCTTGTCAATAATTTTCTAATTATGACACCAAAAACACAGACAACAAAAGAAAAAAATAGGTAATTGTGACTACATCAAACTAAAAACCTTCTGCAGAGCAAAGAAAAATAATCAACAGACTGAAAAGGTAACCTATATAATGTAAGAAAAGAATTGTAAAACAAGTATATGATAAGAGTTTAATTTTTTAAATAAAGAAATCCTACAACTCAACAGCAGAAGAAAAAAAAACATTTAAAAATGGGCAAAGATTTGAATAAACATTCCTTCAAAGAACACAAACAAATGATCAACAGGTATATGAAAAGGTGCTTGACAATTTTAAGTAGTCCTAATCAGACATTTTGTAGAGTGTCTCTCAATTGGGATTAGACTTACTTTGTTTGTTTGTTTGTTTGTTTTCATTAATTATCTGGTGTTATCTGTTCTTAGGAAGAAGACCACAGAAACAAAATGCACTTTTATCACATCATACCAAGGGTAAATATTATCAGTATGAATTTTTTCTTTGTTGATTGTATCCTTGGTCAACCTTCCTGAGGTGGTATTTCTCCAGTGTCTTCATAGTAAAGTTCTTCTTTTTCTTATTTCCACATTGTATTCTTTAGATGGAAGTCACCATGTGCAGCTCACACTTGAAGGGTGAAGTTTATGCTCCACCTCCTTGTGGGTGGTTACCAAACTGTTGGTTATTTATTAATTCATTCAAATATATTTGTTGAAACTCTAGCATTATCTAGCATTGACTGGCATTGCGCCTGACACTAAGTTTAAAATGATGACCAAGACTGGCAGGAACCCTGCCCTGGTGGATCTGACATTTTTAGATAAGTAATTCATGGAACGTACTTTGATGACAAACCAAATAGAGAAAGAAAATAAACACTACAGACATATGACGAAGAATCAATGAAACATAATGGACTTGTGATTGGGCAGCTCAGTTCTAGTCTTAATTTTGCCACTTTATAAAGCATAAATTCTTTGCTTTTTAAAGGCGAACTAACTTTTCTAGATGGCCATGTCTGAAGAAAAGCCTCTTTCCCATTGCTCTGGTTTCCATAAGAAATAAATTTTCTCAAAAAAAAAAAAAAAAATCTCTGCTTTACCTTATTCCTTATAGCAGTGGAAAGAATTTTCTTGACAGTAGGTGATAGTCATTAATTTAAGGTTTTTTTATTTTATGATACTAACTATAAATGGTTCTAAATGAGAGAGATTTGGTGTCATCCTATTTTTGTCCTACTCTGGACTAGTGTGAGGAAGCTGAACAGTGACTGTAGGATTTATTTGGACAAAATGTTCCATTGGCATCCACTATATTCCTCTCCTCTTTACTGAGACCTTGCTAAAAGCATCATCAACAAACAACACAGAAGCCTAGAATTCTGCCATCTAAATGCTGGGAAAGGAAGTTATTCTAATTTTATAAACTTTCTAGAAGAGGTAGAATGAACAAAATGGTTTGTAATTTGATTATTTTACACCAAGACAGGGAATGAGCAGTCCCCTTTGGGCTTCAAGATATGTCCTCAATACTAATTTTATTAGAAATGTAGATAGTTTGACTTCTCTTCTGACTTTGTCTTATGCTAAACTGGTTCCAAACTTCAGTGAGAAACGGGAGGTGTTATTCAGTCTTATGGATTGCTAACGGTAGCTTAAATATAAATATAAATTGTTAACATAGTAACCATATAAATATAACTTAATATCATAGTAATATTGAAACTTTTGAAACTAACAACCACAGACATTCTATGTCTATGTAGGGAATATTGAATTGTTACAACTTCTGGTACTATTCAAAATAATAATGAAATTCTCAACTTGTTTAAAGTTTCCAGCAAGCTTGCTAAGCTTTATAAAGTGGACTGTTACATATTCCTAATTGCCAATTATTTTTCCTCTCTTTCTGCCCAGTGCATGTTCAATATAAAACTATGCTTTTAATTAACTCCTTCTCAGTAAATAGGTATTCAAATGCACATTTTGTGCATCAGAATTACAATTAAAGCTGTAGGGTTAGTTTTTGCAACGTTATTCTAATTAAAATCCTTTTAGCTGTATTTGGCATGCATTAAAATGTCAAGTAATTGGCAGCCCATAAGTGAAAAATTGATCCAATTATCAAGCCAACTAGGACTTTTTTTTTCTTTTTTCAACTGCTGAGATTTATTACGACCATTAGAATTACAGATGTTTATATGTTTGTTTTTAGTAATTGGAATTCATTTAACTTTGCCATGCCCTCGGTGTTGTTTCTGCTCTTCAGTGGGATAGACAATTTGTCAATCTTTGAAGTGCACATTTAGAAAAAGCTTCCCAAATCTCTCTTCACATGGAGTAGATAATCACACTTTCACTGAAGTTTAAGGAATAGATTTTTCTTTTCATGTCTCCAGATGGGCCTTTTGGTAATGAGTCACAGAGGAACACAGCTTGTCCTAAGATATAGCTTCTACACAATGTGTGTTTTTTTGAATTAATAACATATGTCTCTAACGAATTAATTAATTTAAGTCACACAAATTGAATAAAACAAAAGGAAATATAACAAATGTTATTTTCTAATTGCAGCCATTTGGTTTATCTCTCCTGCAATGTAGTAAAAATATTTAATTTTCTCAATAAAAGTCAACCAAATAATCTCCCCATATATCAATTTTATATTTGCTTGCAAGATACTTAAGTTAGAACAATTATTAATTTTAAAAAATTGGGGTATTAATATTTACTCAATTATATTGAATTTTTGGATCAATATTATAGGGGTAGTAATACATATTGTTTATAAAGAATCTTTATCTATTAACAAATCAGAAAAGAAGTTATTTCAGAGTATAAATTATAGATATTAATTTATCTGGGTCTATAATTGATAATTATAATTGGACTAAATATCAACTGATTTATTTGTTATGAATATCATAGACATATTTCAATGATTGCATTTAACACATTCTCAACAAATATATTTAAAACGTAAACAAGTTTTATCTTACTCAAGGCTTCAAAATAACATTATCTTTTAAAGTAAAGTCGAAGTCCTCAGCTTAGTGGCTTGTTTTTCATCACTAGACCCTCTACTCACCCAAACACATTCCTGGGACTCCTGATCTAGACCACACATTAACATCCAGCACATCTTGATTAAGCTCACCTCTTTGCTTTTTCCTCTGCCTGTGCTTCTTTTAAACTTCACAGAAGTCTTACAGTGTGCTTCACTGTGAAAAATTGTATGTAAAGTCGATTTTCATTATTCATGGTAATTATGTTCTCTAAAGTCACCGTGAACTCTGAATTAGCAATAATTGAATCATTGCTTCTTTGTGAAATAAAGACAAAATCGAGAGTTAGGTTTCTGGAAGCCTCTGGTGTATAACATTGTCTTTAACCTATAAGTAGTAATCTTGTTTTATGTATGTTTCTGTTTTAAGACACCTTATTTAATATATATAGTTGATTCATTATGCTGAATTCATGGATAACAACACTATACCTCATGATTGAATGACATTTACCTCACACAGATATATTTTCCTAAGGCACATCAGAGCTGTTTTGACACTTAGAAACCTTAGACAACACTGCAACACTAGGCTTAGGGGTCATTTTATCACGTTAGACAGTAAAATCACCAAGAAAAGGCAAAAAAAAAAAAAAAATAGAGTAACATGGTACTAAATGAATGTTTAAAAAGGGCGTTTTCTACCATATGAAAACTGAAAAAAGATGGCAAAGCAATGTCTTATTCAACCTCAGCCAGGATCATGTACATTAGTCAACTAAAATTTTTCATTGCAAGGAGCATGCACACATTCCAAATGACAGTGAAAGCCTTGGGTATTGATTTGGATTTACAAATATATTTTAATGATAGGCAAATTCACACAATGAAATCCCTAAATAATGAGGATTACCTGTATATTTTGTAGTTTTTTCAACATATTTTTTGTCTTCAGTATGTCCACCTTAACATTAATGAGAATCCATTGTGATACCTTTGATACATATTTGCTGAATGTGGAAATAAACCTTATTTTGACACAAATTGTATCACAAGTGTGAATACTACTATGCAAATATGTTGATTATGCAATCTCTAGCCTTATCTGGAAACACGTCGTTAGAGGTCTCCAAGTAAAATTTATATGAAATGTAAAATTTAAATACGTAGGAATAAGCCTAATAGTAACAAGCGATAATGTTAAAGAAAAACAGAATATAATATCAGTGTTGGTAATATAATCCTGGAACAGCTTACGGGACAGTAACTAGACAGGCAAGTATAGCAATAAAGCTCTGGAAATTATCTAGATTTGTGTCATATTGGGCTTGCAATTAGGGCAGCTACACTATAAAAGAGTGGCTGTTCAAGAGAAATTTTTCAAAGAATCGATTTGAAACCTCTTAAGGCAATTGTTTTCATGTATTAGAAATAAAAATAATTTATATTCCAGTCTGCATATAGCACATGACAGGATTTAAGGATTATTCTGCAAATATAGAAACATAACATGAACCAAGACAACAAAAGACTGATTTTTACTACTAGTGAAAAACCATAATAATAATTAATAAATGATTTCCATTTTACAAATTCAAAAAACAGTTTTGCCTTAAAGAAGATGAATCACATTTAATTTTTTAAAATCGTCTTGCTGAATTCCTTCATTTCTACATATGACTATGTCTTTGAGGAGTATAAATGGAAATAGCAGATGTTAGTAAAAATGACTGTGACTTCACAAGCATCTCAAACAAAGCTAACAAAGTTCCCAAGTCCAAAATAATTGCTTATTTGTGTGAAAAAGACTCTGAATCATACATGCATCCTCCTCTCATCTGTATAAACTAAAATGATCCTTCATAGCTTGCTAAACATTCAAGAAGCTGCCAAATTGGAAAGGAAGTGGTTTTGCTTTAATTTGCTCATGATTTGTGGGATTTTGTTATCCTTAACTAAATACAGCGGACAATTTTCATGAACCTAACTTTTTTTTAAGTCTCAATTATGCCACATTCAAATTTGGCAAAAACACTGTCTTGTTTCCTGTTTAATTAATGCATATGTTCAAATTGTTCATAGAAAAGAGTTATATTTTCCTTCCTTTGGTAATTAATATATAGTACAATCTAATGACTGTAGTAGAATATTCCCCAACCTTCCCTATGCTGATATTAGCATAGTTGGTTTATATCATATCTGAAAAATACTGATCTTTATTTCAACTGTTTCTCTGTCCATAGGGAGGAGCCATTGCCCTTCAGGATGAGTCGAAAATATGGTTAAAGAGAAAGCTGTCTCTTTGTTTCTATTTTAATCTAGTATCAAGCCTTTATGGCTGTGGATCAAAATTACATTCTAGAAAACATGGGTGTTTTAGCTATCTTTGTGTTATTACAAACACTGTTCATAATAAGCAACTGTACAAAGCAGTTCCTTTTCAGTGGAAATGCCTCTGTCTCTAACATAATGTGTGGTACAATAATATAACTATTTCAGAAATAAAAGAACCAAATTAAATTACATGGCTTTTGTATGTTTGTTGGCTTTCGGAAAACCTGAATAAAAATGTTCACTGGAAAACCATAGGCAAAATTGTCTTTAACTTTTTCTCAATTTTCAGATACTTCTTCAGCTCTATAAATATGTAAGCATTAAATATGTTTGGATAAACTTTGTTAAAGCATTTAAATATTTGATCGGTTGCAAGAATTATAACTGAAAAACGTGAAATATTGGAGAATCAGTCATATACTTATTGACTATACAAAATCTAAAATTAAATTTAGTTTTATGTACTTACAATTAGTAATTAAACATGTTTGATAGGATTACTTAGAAAATGATCTTTTTATCTTTTTCTGGAAAGTAAGCTATTATAAAAAACATGATGTAAAGAAATAAACAATAGTGCATAAAAGAAGAACTATGAATAAAGCCAATACAGAAAAATAATAATAAATTCAATACACAAATATTAAAACACTCAGGCCCAAGTTCTCCACAGAATTTAAAAGCAGTATCACTTGTTGAAGGGATAGACCTTCAGTTGGTTCATGAAGCAGCAATTAACAAAATAAATTTATTGTCAGTGATCTGCCTTGCAGTTCTTATTACTGTAGGTTAAAATAAAATTTTTAAAAAATGTTCAATTTTAAAAGTGTGTCCATATTCTAATTTAGTAACTGATAAAATGTAACATTTATTCAGTGTCTACCATGTGCAAACTCACTAAGCTTTAAATTCATTATCACCTTTGACTCCTTGAATAAATCTATAAGGTAAAAAGTATGTATTTTATTATATTTTTTATTTCTTTAGAGACAGAGCCTTGCTTTCACCCAGGCTGGAGTGCAGTGGCATGATCTCAGCTCACTGCAACCTCCGCTTCCCAGTTTTAAACAATTCTCCTGCCGCAGACTCCGGATAGCCAGGCTGGTTTCAAACTCCTGACCTTAGGTGATCCTCCCATCCCGGCCTCCCAAATTGCTGGGATTACACGTGTGAGCCACCCCGCCCAGCCTATTTTTATTTTATCGTCTTACGAATTTCAGGTTTAGCGAGCATGGACAGTTTAAATAGAGGTATATGGAATTTTCAAATGTAGATTTATATTACTTCAAAGTTTGGACTCTATATCCATTTGAAAGTACTTCTCCAATTAACTGTATCTAATCTTCAGTTCTCAGACTTCATATGAATTGACCTGTAAGGCAGTTTGACACAGTTGATCATTCCCTGTGGATACACTTCCTTCACTTGGCTTCTAGAAAACCACACTCTCCTATTTTTACTCCCATCTCACTGGTTTCCAGAAAGGCAAGGCTTTTGCCCATTTTATTCACTGCTAGACCATTAGCACATAGAACTAAGTATAAAAAGCACATAAGTAGAAATCAAATCTAAGTGTTTAAATAAAAGCAATTTAAATTTAAAGAAAAAATGAAAATATAGTTCTTAAAAATTTTAACCTTTAATAAAATAGTATATTCATGAATTTTGAAAAATATGTAGCTTTTATATATGTACCTTTCTGCACAAGAAAGGTTACTTAAATCAATTTTAAACACTGTTTTAGTTAATGTACATATAGTAGATGGCATTGATGCAGAGTTATAGAAACTTGATTCACATTTTTTTCTGTAGAAGAAAACATTCATTTACTCATAGAAATGTCCTGAAAACTACTATCCTAGGCTCTGTGGATATGGCACAGACCAACATTGGCAAGGCTATTGTAGATTAGGTAGTCAAAAAGCAATGTATGAAGAAGTTTCATCTGAACAGACTCAACTGATGAAAAGGTCACTGCCCTGGGGATAACTGAGAAATGAGTATTCTAAGGAACATCAAATGTGAAATCCTGGATAGAATTTAGTAATGAATTTGCTAGCAGAAGAGGGAAGAGAAAAAGGACAACCAACTGCCTGAGTCACCAGCTCAGTGGGCTTTGTGGCCATGCAATTAAAATAATGGTGAAGCTACTAACAGAATATGATAGACTGACTGAGATGCAGGGTTAGGACACAAGTTAAAATTCAAAATATGTTGTTAATTTTGAGATGCTTAAAGAAGTCTCTATTTCAATGTATGTGTGTGAGGCATAGACAGATAGGGATAAAGATATAAATAAATACATTTGGGTATCAATGACAGAGAGATGATGTTGAAAGCCACATAACTGAATGAGATCACCAGGGAGAACATACAGATAAAACACGCAAGCAGACAATGATTGAGCCCTGGTACAGGTAACCTTTAATAGCTATAATGAAGTGCTATAGCGTTATTTTAAGGAGGATATTGATTACTGTAAAAGTGCCACAAACTCAAGCAACCACTAAAAATGTAAAAAAAAGAAAAAAAAAGTGTAATTGATATACTAAGAGAGGAGAGGAAATAAAAGTATGTAAAATGATCAATGAAAACCAGAGAAGTAAGAAGAAAGTGGAAGACAAAACAGAGAAAAACAACAAAGACAATGAATACAAAACAATATCAAATATGGTAGATATTTATATAACTATATTAACCATTTTAAAGATAAATAGCCTAAATACTAATTAAAATAGACTATAAGAATGGATTAAAAAAACACAACTCAGCTATTTGTAATCTGCAGGAAACCCACTTGAAATATAAAAACACATAGATCTTAAAAAGTAAAGGGATAAAGATGAACTATGCTATGCTATCACTAATCAATAGAAAGCTAGAGTAGCTATATTAATTTCAGACAAAGCAAACAAGAAAAATGTTTGAGAATGAAACGGGGCATTATGTAATAATAATGAGGTCAATTCTCCCAGAAGACATAACAATCCTTAAAGAGTATGCACCAAACAACAGAGGGTCAAAATACCTGAGGCAAAAACAGACAGAACTTCCGGGCAAGGAGGTTCACTCCTGTAATCCCAGCACTTTGGGAGGCTGAGGTGGGCGGATCATGAGGTCAAGAGTTCAAGACCAGCCTGGCCAACATGGTGAAATCCCATCTCTACTAAAAGTACAAAATTAGCTGAGCATGGTGGCGTGCACTTGTAATCCCAGCTACCCTTGAGGCTGAGGTGGGAGAATTGCTTAAACCTGGGAGGTGGAGTTTGCAGTTCGACGAGATCACACCGCTGCACCCCAGTCTGGGTCACAGAGCAGGATTCCATCTCAGAAAAAAACAAAAACAAAAACAAAAGCATAAAAAAAACCTAGAACTACAAGGAGAAATAGATGAATACTGTATTAGAAATAAAGAAAGAAGAAAAGTCTAAAATTAATAATATAAACTTCCATCTCAAAAGGAGAAGAGCTATTTAATTCCAAAGTATAAGAAATTACAAAATAAAAATTAGGACAGAAATTGATAAAATTGAAAACAGAAAATCTATAGAGAAAATCAACAAAAGTAAAAGTTGCTTCTTTGAAAAGATCATTAAGTTTAATAAACATCTAGCCAGATTAACTAGGGAAAAGGAGAGAAGACACACATTACTAATATGGGGAGTGAAAGAAAGGCCATCACTACTGTTTGCATGAATATTAAAAAGATATTAAATGAATATTGTGAACAACTCTATGCCCACAAATTTGATAACAGAGATGAAATTAACCAATTTTTAAAAGATACACCATACCAAAATTCAAAAATAAATGGATAATCTCAACAGGCCTGTATCTATTAAATACATTTAATTCATGATTAATAACCTTCCAAAACAGAAAATACCAGGCTCAGAATATTCACTGATGAATTCTACTAAACATAGAGATGTTGTGGGAAAATAAGAGGTGAAATTTTAAAAGACACCAATATAATTTTTTAAATGAATATCGTCATTTATGTCATGTGAACTTAGAGAAAATTGAGAACACATTACAAATAAATGAAGGTGTGGGCATCAATAATAAATGGAAATTAAAGGCTTGGTGCGGTGGCTCGAGCCTGTAATCCCAGCAATTTGGGAGGCCAAGGCGGGCGGATCACGAGGTCAGGAGATCGAGACCATCCTGGCTGTACTAAAAATACAAAAAAATTACAAAAAATACAAAAAAATATTTGTACTAAATTTTTTTGTACTAAAAATACAAAAAAAAAAAAATAGCTGGGCGTGGTAGCTGGCGCCTGTCGTCCCAGCTACTTGAGAGACTAAGGCAGGAGAATGCTGTGAACCCAGGAGGCAGAGCTTGCAGTAAGCCGAGATTGCGCCACTGCACTCCAGCCTGAGCAACAGTGAGACTCTGTCTCAAAAAAAATAAATAAATAAATAATATAATAAAATAAAATAAAAATAAATAAATAAATAGAAATTAAGAGAAGTGCATAAAATACATTTCAATATTTACTGAATATGTAAAAGTGGGAATGGGGAAATGGTGATAGTGGCAATATGACAATATGACAGAGACAAAGGCAGAGAGCTTCCTAAAATGGAAGGCCATCATGAGTATTAGGATTTATAAAAGTATATGAAATACATGAAATACCAAGCAGGATATATTTTTAAAAACCTATAGGAAATCATCTGGTATAACATTATAGAGAACAATATGACCTTAAAAACAACCAGATAGAAAAGAAAGATTATCTATTTAACAATCAGATTGACAGGAGATTTTTCATCAACAACTATAAAAAAAAACCAAAAAAAACCTTTATTCTAGAATTCTGTAGTCAGTGAAGCAAATTTTTTAAGAGAAAGGTGAAATAAAGTCATTTCATTCCAACAAAGGTAATCAGAATTTATGCTTAATAGACACTGACTGAACAAACCTAAATATTTAATCAAGGCATGTCAAGGAATAGGTGTATTTTCACTAATCTGTCTGAGAAATACTTACATCTGCATTTTAACTTCTTGGTCAGTTTTCTTCAGTGATGCCTTTGTTTATAATCAATTTGAATGCTCAGGTATATATGTATTTACATCTAACATGCTTGAATAGATGCTTATGCACTAATGTACATGTGTCTTCCTTTCAGTAAATGATATAATTTACATTTATCATTTGTATCACTATTTCATCACATCAAAACTGGCTTTGTTTTCTGGCAACTCGCGGTTAGGAACCTATTGTGCTGGAAGGCCTGAGACGTTCCCAGACTGCTGACCATAACACTCCAAAGGATGGTGCCAGACAAAGCATTTCACTTGGTGGTGGCAGCAGCATCTGTGCTCATTTGCTCATGTCAGCAGTAGTGGCAGCATGGTGAGGTGCATGCTTGTCAACTGGGGCTGGGCACTGGTGGGTGTGGGGCTGCTGGTCTACATGCAGGCTTTGGAAGTGGTAGCAGTGGTGGTGCAGGAGTGGAAACTGGGGACAGGGTCACTGGCTTCTGTGTGCATGTTTGCATCCACAGTGGTGGTGTTATGGGCATGCAGCACTGGTGGGGGTGAGAGGCTGGCTACCTCCACGCATATTTTTACATCAGTGGCAGTGGTGTCATGGGGCAGAGGGCAGGGCTGTTAAGAACTCTTAACACTTGTCTAAATAGGGAGTCTGTCATTTCTCATTATTGTACTGAAACATTGTAGTCTTTCAAATTGCAATTAAAATGGAGTATTATGAACTCAAAACAGGAGCTTAGAAATGTCTCTGACTACTTCAATGCCACCTGACATAAAGAGGAAGTCAGAGTGGAAAGAGACAACGGTTTTAGCCAAATATAATTAAAATATGGGGTTTTTTGGGCAAGTTTTACAAAAGTACTTGATCATGCAAATACATGTCAGGGAAGCTCTCAGTCTCTTGGAAGGAAACTGTGCAAATAAGAAGCACAGGGGCCGGGCGCGGTGGCTCAAGCCTGTAATCCCAGCAGTTTGGGAGGCCGAGACGGGCGGATCATGAGGTCAGGAGATCGAGACCATCCTGGCTAACACGGTGAAACCCCGTCTCTACTAAAAATACAAGAAAAATTAGCCGGGCGAGGTGGCGGGCGCCTGTAGTCCCAGCTACTCGGGAGGATGAGGCAGGAGAATGGCGTGAACCCGGGGGAGCGGAGCTTGCAGTGAGCCGAGATCGCGCCACTGCACTCCAGCCTGGGGCACAGAGCAAGACTCCGCGTCAAAAAAAAAAAAAATAAGAAGCACAGAATTGGCCGGGCGCGGTGGCTCAAGCCTGTAATCCCAGCACTTTGGGAGGCTGAGGCGGGCGGATCACAAGGTCAGGAGATCGAGACCACAGTGAAACCCCGTCTCTACTAAAAATACAAAAAATTAGCCGGGCGCGGTGGCGGGCGCCTGTAGTCCCAGCTACTCAGGAGGCTGAGGCAGGAGAATGGCGGGAACCCGGGAGGCGGAGCTTCCAGTGAGCCGAGATCGCGCCACTGCACTCCAGCCTGGGCAACAGCGTGAGATTCCGTCTCAAAAAAAAAAAAAAAAAAAAAAAAAAAAAAAAGAAGCACAGAATTTTAAACCTAAGTTTGTAAATCTGTCTTTAGTCAACATTGTGTGATTTTCTTGGTTATATTACAGTTTTATTGATTTTCCCATAGAATCTTTGCAGGTTCATAAGACATATAATATCTCTCTACATTCTTACTTTATGAGAATGTTATAGAAAGAATCTATCTCTCTCTCCCCCGCCCAAGGAATTTCCCTCGACAGTTAGAAATTGATTTCTCAAAGACTGCAGAATCTACTTCTGTAGCTTAGATAAAAGGTGATAAACAAAGGAAAGAAAATTAGCTCATGATAAAGGAAGGATAAATAACACTGTCCAAACTCAAATTAAAATAAACTTCATCATTAAATAATTATATAATTGATATTGTTGTAGCTTTTTTGGAAACAATTGTCTGTAAAAGCTATTGATGATCCACTTGGTCTCATTTATTCATATCTGTCTACACATATCTGTCTATTTATACATCTATCGATCTTCATTTACATTTATCTAGCTATCTTTTCCTTTCTCTTTCTCAATAATATCTAGTGAGGTTATTTTACCCACAAAAGTAAGTTAGGGATTTTTTTAAGATGATGAATTATGGAAGGCTTGAACTCAATAAACATATGCAGTTTACTGCAAAAGATTCTACAAAAAACGAAGAATGCAGAGTGCTGACTTTATCCTTCAGTACGCACCACCACACCTGGCTAATTTTTGTAATTTTTAGTAGAGACGAGGTTTCGTCATGTTAGACAGGCTGTCCCCAACTCCTGACCTCATGATCTGCCCACCTTGGCCTCCCAAAGTGCTGGAATTACAGGCATGAGCCACCGCACCTGGCCAGCATGTATACTTTTTAAGGTAGCATTAGTTTTACTGGCTTATTTGAGAAAAAATACCTCAAAGTGTTTCTTCATTACTAATATATTTTAGTTGCTATATCAACACTTTATTGAGAGAAGAAATAACATTATCTCTATGAAATATTGTTTAACAGTGCCCCCATAAATTCAATATGCCATGTATTTAAAAAACTTAATTATATATTTATAAGTGTGTGTGTATATATATATACATAAACAACACTATGATTGAATCAATACATACATGCATGTATGTATACGTATACATTCTGTGAAGAATACACACGAATACAAACACGGGTTGTATTCCTAACAATCTCTGTCTTGAGAAACATAGTTATGATCCTATAAGTGAAACCTGAAGTCAATGAAGAAAGCTCCTTAAATATTATTCATGTGTTCTGTGGTCCAAGCATATTGGTATTAATGAGAGTTAGGTTTACCTATAGACCTAACTTGCATAACATTTGTAAGGTACTTTGAAAAGTGCTTTACCTAGAGATATTTGAAAAGGTTATGTTGTGTTTAATATACTCTACTTCGGAAATCAAGACCAGATCACCAATTCAAAGTAAAATTTGAGTAATAGCTCCCTGCATAGTTACTCTCAAGATCTCAATAAATATCCACATAGACTTTACACAAGGGATTACCTAATACCAAATACTATTAACCAAATAAAAGCAAGTATGTAGAAGGATTTTTATTCGTTATTGGGTATAATATCATGATCAAGCTGAATGTTTGGCCAAGCATTTCACAAAATTATACCCAGAATATTTATTAAGAAATACATGTCTCTTAAATATGTACAGAAAATTATTTCAGAAATAGTTTAATATCAATCGTTCAAGCCACAGAACAAGAATTAGAAAATACCATAACTGTGTGCAGGTATCTTTCTTTCCTTCTTTTTAAAATTAATTTCTTCATTTTAATTGACAAGTAAAAATTATATATGTTTGTCTTGTACAAAATGTTGTTTTTAAATATGTGTACATTGTGGAAGTGCTAAATTGAGCCAAATAACATAGGTATTACTTCACATACTTATCTTTTTCTTTGTTGTGAGAACACAAAATCTACTATCTTAGCAATTTTCAAGAACACGATACATTAACTATAGTCACCATGTTATGCAATAGATCTCTTGAACTTATCCTCCTATCTAATTTAAATTTTGTGCCTGAGCACAGTGGTTCACGCCTTTAATCCCAGCATTTTGGGAGGCCGAGGTTGGCGGATCATCGGAAGTCAGGAGTTCGAGACCAGCCTGGCCAACATGACAAAACCACATCTCTACTAAAAAATACAAAAATTAGCCAGGCATGGTGGCATGCACCTGTAATCCCAGCCACTTGGGAGGCTGAGGCAGGAGAATTGCTTCAACCCAGGAAGCAGAGGTTGCAGTGAGCTGAGACTGCACCACTGCACTCCAGCCTGGGCGATAGAGCTAGACTCCATCTCAAAAACAAACTTAAAAAAAAATTGTAACTTTTGACCGACACTTCCTAACTCTCTCTTCAACCACTGCCTCTGCCCTTGGTAATCATCCTTCTAATCTCTACTTCTGTGAGGTCAGTTTTTTCACATTCCACATGTGAATGAGATCATGTCGTTTGTCTTTGAAATAAGCCATGTCTGACCTATTAAACCTAACATAATGTCCTCCAGGATGATCCATGTTGTTGCAAATTACAAGGCTGAGTAGTATTCCTTTGTGTATATATTACATTTTCCTTTTCCATTTATCCATTAATGGACATTTAGATTGATTTCATGTCTTAGCTATTGTGAATAATGCTGCAATCAATATGAGAGTACAAATATTTTTTGACATAGTGATTTTATTTTCTTTGTATATATACCCTGAACTGGAATGGCTGAATTACATGCTAGTTCTATTTTTAATTTTTTGAGGAACCTCCATACTATTTTTCATAGTGACTGGATTAATTTACGTTCTCACAGAGTATGCAAGGATTCCCTCTTCCGCACATCTTCGGAAGCATTTCTTACCTTTCGCCTTTATGATAATAGCTATTCTGAAAGGCATGAGGCAATATCACATGGTGGCTTTAATTTGCATTTCCCTGATGATTAATTTTATCATATACCTCTTGGCTATTTGTATGTCTTCTTAAGAAAAATGTCTATTCAGGTCCTTTGCCCATTTTTTAAATTGGATTTCTTTTTTAAAAAACTATTGAGTTATTTGAGTTCCTTGTATATTCTGGGTGTTACTCCCTTGTCAGATGAGTAGTTTCCAAATATTTACTCTGATTCTGTGGGTTATTTCTTCACTCTGCGTATTGCTTTCTTGGCTGTGCAGAGCTTTTAGTTTGATTCAATACTGTTTGTATATTTTTGTTTCATTTCCAGTGCTTTTGGATTCATATCCAAAAAGTCATTACCCAAAATAATGCCATGGAGATTTCCTTCCATTTTCTACATTAATGTTACAGTTTCAAGTCTTACATGTCAGTTTTTAATCAATTGTAGTTGACTCTTGTATATGGTGTGAGATTGTGTCTGATTTTATTCTGCATGTGGATATCCAGTTATACCAACATTGTTTATCAAAAGCACCTTCCTTTCCTCATTGTGTGTTCTTGACACCTTTGTCAAAAATCCATGGACTGTAAATGCATGAATTTATTTCTGGGCTCTCAGTTCTATTCTCCTGGCCTATGTATCTATTTTTATGTCAGCAATATGCTGGTTTAACTGCTATAATGTTGGTAATATTTTAAAATTGGGTAGTGTGATATCTTAAGTTACGCTCTTTTTGCTCCAGGTTGCTTGATTGTTCAGGGTATTTTTGCGGGTCTTTTGTGATTTGGTATCAATTTTAGGATTTTTTTTTCTATTTATGTGAAGAATATCATTGAAGTTTTGATAGGGATTATATGGAATCTATAGATCTCTTTGGGTAGGGTGGACATTTTAATAATATAAATTCTTCCAATATATTAACACAGAATATCTTCCCATTTATTTCATCATTTTTAAAACAGTTTTCAGTGTATAGGGATTTTACCTCCTTGGTTAAATTTATTCCCATTTTATTTCTTTTTAACTATTGTAAATGACACTGTTTCCCTGATTTATATTTCAAATGGTTCATAATTAGGGCACAGAAAAGCAACTTAGTTTTATATGTCCATTTTATATCTTGTATGGTATCATAAGTGAAAGTGCAAGAATATGGATTTATTTCATTTCAAACATCTTTCTATATATAGGAAGGGGCAATAATTCTCAGAAAATAAATAGGTATAACCTACCTATGTGGTTGAAAGTAACCTAGAATGTAGTTGAATAGGCAGTGAGCAGAGATGGAAAATCTTTTATTGTAAAGTTTCTGAAACATGTAATTCTTAGTATATCCTTATATACTTTATTAGGTTACAATTCCTGAGTTCCAGAAAATTACAATTGAACAAAACCCAGAAACAAGGGCAAAAGTTTTATATTGGTAACACTGAGAATGAACAAATATGAAGGAAGGAAGGAAGGAAGGAAGGAAGGAAGGAAGGAAGGAAGGAAGGAAGGAAGGAAGGAAAATAAAGAAGAAAGAGAGAGAAAAAAGAAAGAGAAAGAACGAGGGAATAAAGAAAGAAAGAAGAAAAAGAAAAAAGAAAGAAGAAAGAAAGCAAGAAAGCAAGCAAGAAAAGAAAGAAAGAAAGAAAGAAAGAAAGAAAGAAAGAAAGAAAGAAAGAAAGAAAGAAAGAAAGAAAGAAAGAAAGAAAGAATCTGCTTTTGAGAAAACATTGTAAGGTGGGCAGCGGCTGGGGTAAAAGAGGAAGAAACTAGCAACCAGAAAAAAAATGTAAGAAACGCAGAGCTCTAAAAATAATCTACTGCAGAATATGAAAGAAAAGGGAATGTTATTTTTATTCTCACAGAAATAAGAAATGGCAATGGCCTCTCTGAAATAGGAGCAAATGCTCATTAAGACAAAAGAAATTGAAATAGAAATTCTCTACAATGAGTTGAAGAGTCAAAAAGATAAAAGATACCTTTAAAATGATCTGACACAGGAATGTGACCTGATTATGAGAGAGTGCAAGAATATAAACAAATGCAATGAGAAAATTAAATCCCCCATGGAAAAAATAAAGGGTAAAATTTACATTATGGGAAATTAAGTCACTCACCTAAAGGTCAAACTTGAAAGTTCTTTAGGACTGCAAAGAAAGAGGAAAAAAAAGATAAAATGAATGATCATGTTAAATATGCAAAAGAGAGGCGGGCAGAAAATATGCCAAGGAGAAAGGAAAACAAATAAAAATGTATCTATATAAGGTAACATGGAATCAACATTCTTAAAATTAAGCAGGGTGATTTTATTATAATTGGAGTTCCACCCCATTCAGAACAAAATTATATATATACATTTACAAATATTTTGGAACATTTTTGAATAATAAGCATTACTTGGGATGCTCAGGCATGAGAATTGCTTGAAACCTGGAAGCAGAGGTTGCAGTGAATCAACATCATGTCACTGCACTCCAGCCTGGGCAACAGAGCAAGACTTTGTCAACAACAACAACCACAACAACAAAAAGAATAGCAGACATAATAAAACCAATTTTTAAGTAAGTGTTAAGTGTTAAATGTAGGAATAAATACTGGGTTGGCTTCAGGCTACTTGTTTTCAGAAGGCAAAGGACAAATAACACAGGAAAAAAAAGATTCATATTCTGAGACAAAATTTTTATACAGGCCAAGTATATATCAACTATACACCAATAGTTGAAAAAAATACTTAAAATCCTTTATCTGATCATAAAGCCAAATTATGAAACCAAAATAACATTACAGAAAATTCTGAGTAAGAATGACAGTGAAAGGCAGGATTATGGAATACCACTCTCTTAATATGCAATAAAACAGACAAAAAACTAAACAAGTTAATTTACAGACAGGAAAAATTCAGGAGAAAGTAAACAAAGAAAAAGAAACAAGAATAACATCTAAACTTCAAGTGGCAATGATCAAATTAAGAAAGAAGATGCTCTGCTGTGAAGAGAGAAGTTATATTAGAAAGTTCTGAGAATACTTTCTAATGTCTTCGAATTTAGAGAGAAGAGGATTAAAGGAATAAGGAGCTTAAGAAAAAGGCAAGGGGGCAGGCTCAGTGGCTCACTCCTGTAATCCCAGCACTTTGGGAGCCTGAGGCAGGCAGATCACGAGGTCAAGAGTTTGAGATCCAGACTGACCAACGTGGTGAAAACTTGTCTCTACTAAAAATACAAAAATTAGCCAGGCATGGTGGCACATGCCTGTAATCCCAACTGCTCAGGAGGCTGAGGCAGGAGAATTGCTTGAACCTGGGAGGCGGAGGTTGCAGTGAGCCAAGATCACACCACTGCACTCCAGCCTGGGTGACAGAGCAAGACTCCTTCAAAAAAAGAAAAGAACGAAAGAAAAAGAAAGAAGAAAGAAAGAAAAGAAAGAGAAAGAAAGAAAAGAGAAAGGAAGGAAGGAAGGAAGGAAGGAAGGAAGGAAGGAAGGAAGGAAGGAAGGAAGGAAGGAAGGAACCCCCTGCCACTGCCCTGATGAAGCACCTTTGACAGACCTTCCATTTGTGTTGTTATCAGTGGACCAGGAATACCCTGGCCCCTCCAATGCAGCAGGTGCTTGATCTCAAGGGGCCAGAGAACAAAGCCATAGGCCTGGTCCCAACCTCCCAAGGTGAGAGTCCACAGTCCAGCAGTACTGAGCTGATCCTTGGCCCCCTGAAATCATTCAGAAATGAAGCCAGTCAACTAAACCCAACTTAACATCAGAGCCAAACCGTCAAGGGCATCAGAGAATACAAAAGCAAGAAGCCTCATGGAAAGTTGTCAGGGAAAACAAAATTGTAGTAAGAACATTTAACATGAGATCTACAATCTTACTAAATTTTTAAATGTACAATACAGTGTTATTAACTATAGAAACAATGTTGTTCAGTAGATCTCTAGAATGTATTCATTTTGAATAACTGAAACTCTATACCCATTGAACAGCAATTCCCCATTCTCACTTCCCCAACCCCTGGAAGCCACACTTCTACTCTCTGTTTCTATGAGTTTGACTATTTTACAGACCTCATATGAGTGGAATACTATAGTATTAGTACTTCTGTGAGTGCCTTTTTTCACTGAGCACAATGTCCTTTCTGTTCCCATATACATTGTAGAGAAATAACTAAACAAATAAGTAAATAAATGTGGTTTGTCTCAATGAAGATGTGCTTTAAGCATAGAATATACACTACATTTTAAAGACTTATTACAAAAATGTAAAATACTTCATTTATTTTTCTTGTTTTTATGTTGATAATGTTTCCAGTATTTTAAGTTAAATGAGTATACTAAAATTCATTTCACCTGCTTCTTTTTACTTTTCTAATGTGCTACTACAAAATTCAAAATTACACATGTGGCTTATGTTACACTTCTGCTGTGCAGAACTGATCCATAATCCAAAGTGGGCAGTGTAAACCGTAGGGAATGCATAAGTGGATCCATTTGTGGTAATGGAAACAAGTAGAATAACTGTCACCTCTGCTAATTTCTAAACACAGAAGAAGGAAATCTAAATTTAGTAATACATTAATGCAACAAATGAATGAAAGCTAGTGTCTTCACTTGCCCGTGTCATATCTTGAACACAACAAATTTTATGGGCAGAGTAGGACAAAACAGCTCTTTGTACAAAACAAAGGAGAAATAATAGCATGCTCACCCGTTGCTGTGCTTCTCACCCCAAAGCATTTCGACAGGTTATAATTTGCAGTTCCAAATTCATGAAATAGATTTTCTAAATTAATAGAATCTTTACAATAAATGAGAGTAACCCTAAGTATATTGTATAACAGAGATTTAGTCATAACACCATCGCAAATTTTATGAAGTATTTAAAAATATAAAGATATACTAAGCATTTGTATCCTGCAAAAATAGAAATTTCTGATGTTTTCTGAGACTAGCAGCCACCAGAAGTCTACTATCTAGCAAGTAGTGAATCTTTCCCTTTGAGGTAAAGTTGGCATTTAAAAATTGTTTGGAAAAAAATCTATCAGCATGGAGAGAATATTGTGAAAGCAACTGTCAGAAAATATTACTCTAATTATGTGGCATTATTTAAGGATAAGATGAATGTGTCATCTATAAAAGACTATCAATACATTAAAGAAATAAAAAGTAAAATTTATCATCTGTTTAAAAATCTTCCAAAAATGTAGTTTCAGTAGACATTTCTTTAAATACAGCTTGAGTATCCCTAATCCAAAAATTTGAAACACAGAATGCTCCAAAATATGAAACTTTTGAAAACCAACATGACATCACAGGTGGAAAATTTTACACCTGACCTCATGTGATAGGTTGCAGTCAAACACAATAAAAACTTTCCATGCATAAAATTATTTAAAATATTGTATAAATTACCTGTAGGCTATGTATATAAGATATATATAAAACATAAATGAATTTTGTGTCTAGATTTGGATCCCATCCCCAACATATCTCATTGCATGTATGCATCTATTACAAAATTTGAAAAAAAAAATAAAAAATCTGAAACACATCTGGTCTCAGTGTTTTCGATAAGGGATACTCAACCTATACATCATTTTTAGATTCATTCACATCAAAATTGAGTGGAAGGTACAGAGAGTTCCCATATACCCCTGCTCACGCACATAAAACATACCTCCAGAGTGGTACATTTGCTGCAATTAGTAAACCTAAATAAACTCATTATTATCATCCAAAGTCCAAAATTTATGTTAGGGTTCACTTGTGTTGTACATTCTATTATTTTTTTTATAAATGTTTGATGACATTTATCCACCATTATAATATCATACTGAATATTTTTACTGCCCTAAAAATTTTCTATGTTCTGCTTATTTCTCCTTACCTACCTCTTAATTTCTGGCAACTACTAGTTATTTTACTGTCTCTATAATTTTAACTGTTCCAGAATGGCATATAGTTGGAATCATACAGTATGTGGCTTTCTTAAATTAGCCTTTTTACTTAGTAATTATGCATTTAAATTTTCTCCATATCTTTTTGTATCTTGATAGCTCATTCATTTTTAGAGTTTCATAGTGTTATATTGTCTGAATATGTCACAGTTTATCTATTCATCTACTGAAGTACATCTTGTTGGCTTTCACATTTTGACAATTGTGAGTATAGCTTCTGTAAACACCCATGTGCAGGTGCAGGTTCTCATGTGGACATAAGTTATCAACTCATTTGGGTAAAAACTAAAAAGAGTTATTTACAGGCACTATATTTAGTTTTGTAAGAAACCATCAAATTGTCTTTCAACGTTGCTGTATCATTTTGCATTCCTGTCGGCAATTAATAAAAATTCCTGTTGCTCCGTATCTTTGTCAGCACTTGGTGTTTCAGCGTTTTGGATTTTGGCCATTCTAACATGTGTATAGCGCTATCTTGTTTTTCTAATTTGCAGTTGCCTAATGATACAAGATATTCAATGTATTTTCATATGTTTATTTGCCATCTATATAATCTTTAGTGAGGTGTCTACTCAGACCATTTGCCCACATCTTAATTAGGTTGCTCATTGACTTATTACTGAGTTTTGAGCATTTTTTTAATATATTTTACATAAGTCCTTAATGAGGTATGTCTTTGCTAACATTTTCTTTGAGTCTGTGATTTGTTTTCTCATTCTCTTGCAATGTCTTCCACAGAGCACAATATTTTTTTAAAAAAAATTAATGAGTTTTGTCTGATCAATTATTGCTTTCATGGCAACAAATAAATTTGCATTGTATCTAAGGCGTTGCCAAACCCAAAGTCATCTGGATGTTCTCAGGTCTGTAATCCAGTTTTAGTTAATTTTTGTGAAGGTATAAGGTCTGGGCTAAATTTCTTGTTTTGGTCGTAGATGTTTAGTTGTCGCCACCCTCTTTTTTCCATTGTATTGTCTTTACCCCTTTGTCAAAGATTGTGACTATATTTTTATGTCTATTTCTCTATTGTGTTCTATTTATGTATTTAGTTTTTCACCAGTACTACACTGCCTTAATTACTATAGCTTTGTAAGAAGTCTGACAGTTGGGTAGTGTCTATTCTCTAATTTGTTCTCCTTTTTAATACTGTGTTTGTTATTCTGAGTCTTTTGCCTCTCTATACAAGCTTAAAAATTGGTTTGTTGGTATCCACAAAATAACTTGCTGGGATTCTTATTGGGATGGATTGAATGTATAGATCAACTGGAGAGAAATTTCATCTTGACAATATTGACTCTTCCTATGCATGAACATAGAATGTCTCTATTTAGGCCTTTTTTGATTTCCTTCATTAGAGTTTTGCAGCTTTTCCCATATAGATCTTACACATTTTTAGATTTATACCTAAGTATTTGATTTTGCGAGGTGTTAAAAGGGCACTTTTAAAGTATAAACAGTGTGGGGCTTGTCAAACTTGAACACTCAGAAAACAAAATTTTTAAAAGAACCACAGCACATGAGGAAAAGAGGCCCAACACCACATGTTAATATAAACAGTGAGTGTAAACTTTAGAAATAATGATTGTCAACCCTGCACCTGTCAGTAAATGCTGAACACAAAAATGTTTTGACTAGCAGAATGGATGCATTTGGAGTACTTGAATAAACTGAAGCAGCTGAATAACCATGGAAAAAAAAAAGCACAGAATAAGAACAACATGTTTCTTTCTTTGTTGTGATTTTCTCAGTATTATAACAAATATTTATCACTCAGATAAGCATTAAACTCCTTATTTAAAATAAACTCATGATGCAAAATAACGAACTAGAGTTTTGAAAACTGTAAAAAGGAGTCTAATTATTACAACCTGATTATAAATGATGCAATTCTCAAAAATTATTTTTGACATAAAAATATAATATAAAACAATGAAATTTCCACCTGTAATAAAAATGCATTTCTAATTTAAAAAGTTGAAAAAGCACATATGCAGATAAGTAATGATATATACAACTTCTTTTAATAGAATTATATTGAAAGTTATTTTTCCTTATATTGTTACAAAAACATATAACACATATGAACAAGTACACACGAAGTAAATATAAAAAGTCCAGTAAATATAAAAATAGCACATACAAAGCTTTTAAAAGAGTAGATGAGGCCGGGCGCGGTGGCTCACCACGCCTGTAATCCCAGCACTTTGGGAGGCCAAGGCGGGCGGATCACGAGGTGAGGAGATCGAGACCATCCTGGCTAACACGGTGAAACTCCGTCTCTACTAAAAGTACAAAAAAATTAGCCGGGCGTGGTGGGGGGCGCCTATAGTCCCAGCTACTCGGGAGGCTGAGGCAGGAGAATGGCGTGAATCCGGGAGGCGGAGCTTGCAGTGAGCCCACCCCTGAGCTCCAGCCTGGGCGACAGAGAGAGACTCCTTCTCAAAAAAAAAAAAAAAGAGTAGATGAGAACATAAAAAGAAATATAACCAATATATTCCAAATAGAAAACCAATTAAACAGCAGACTAAATAGACGGAATTTCAGTTTGTGCATCTTTATTTTTTGTATGTGTGTTCACTCACTGCTTGGATTATTTTTTTTAATTTTTTTAATTTTTTAAATTTTTTATTATACTTTAAGTTCTAGGGTACATGTGGATAACGTGCAAGTTTGTTACATATGTATACCTGTGCCATGTTGGTGTGCTGCACCCATCAACTCGTCAGCACCCCTCAACTCGTCATTTACATCAGGTATAACTCCCAATGCAATCCCTCTCCCCTCCCCCCTCCCCGTGATAGGCCCCAGTGTGTGATGTTCCCCTTCCCGAGTCCAAGTGATCTCATTGTTCAGTTCCCACCTATGAGTGAGAACATGTGGTGTTTGGTTTTCTGTTCTTGCGATAGTTTGCTGAGAATGATGGTTTCCAGCTGCATCCATGTCCCTACAAAGGACACAAACTCATCCTTTTTTATGGCTGCATAGTATTCCATGGTGTATATGTGCCACATTTTCTTAATCCAGTCTGTCACTGATGGACATTTGGGTTGATTCCAAGTCTTTGCTATTGTGAATAGTGCCGCAATAAACATACGTGTGCATGTGTCTTTATAGCAGCATGATTTATAATCCTTTGGGTATATACCCAGTAATGGGATGGCTGGGTCATCATATGGTACTTCTAGTTCTAGATCCTTGAGGAATCGCCATAGTGTTTTCCATAATGGTTGAACTAGTTTACAATCCCACCAACAGTGTAAAAGTGTTCCTATTTCTCCACATCCTCTCCAGCACCTGTTGTTTCCTGACTTTTTAATGATCGCCATCCTAACTGGTGTGAGATGGTATCTCATTGTGGTTTTGATTTTCATTTCTCTGATGGCCAGTGATGATGAGCATTTTTTCATGTGTCTGTTGGCTGTATGAATGTCTTCTTTTGAGAAATGTCTGTTCATATCCTTTGTCCATTTTTCGATGGGGTTGTTTGTTTTTTTCTTGTAAATTTGTTTGAGTTCTTTGTAGGTTCTGGATATTAGCCATTTGTCAGATGATTAGATTGCAAAAATTTTCTCCCATTCTGTAGGTTGCCTGTTCACTCTGATGGTAGTTTCTTTTGCTGTGCAGAAGCTCTTTAGTTTAATTAGATCCCATTTGTCTATTTTGGCCTTTGTTGCCATTGCTTTTGGTGTTTTAGACATGAAGTCCTTGCCCATGCCTATGTCCTGAATGGTATTACCTAGGTTTTCTTCTAGGGTTTTTATGGTATTAGGTCTAACATTTAAGTCTCTAATCCATCTTGAATTAATTTTTGTGTAAGGAGTAAGGAAAGGATCCAGTTTCAGCTTTCTACTTATGGCTAGCCAATTATCCCAGCACCATTTATTAAATAGGGAATCCTTTCCCCATTTCTTGTTTCTCTCAGGTTTGTCAAAGATCAGATGGCTGTAGATGTGTGGTATTATTTCTGAGGACTCTGTTCTGTTCCATTGGTCTCTATCTCTGTTTTGGTACCAGTACCATGCTGTTTTGGTTACTGTAGCTTTGTAGTATAGTTTGAAGTCAGGTAGCATGATGCCTCCGGCTTTGTTCTTTTGACTTAGGATTGTCTTGGCAATGCGGGCTCTTTTTTGGTTCCATATGAATTTTAAAGCAGTTTTTTCCAATTTTGTGAAGAAACTCATTGGTAGCTTGATGGGGATGGCATTGAATCTATAAATAGAACCAAAGACAAAAACCACCTGATTATCTCAATAGATGCAGTAAAGGCCTTTGACAAAATTCAACAGCCCTTCATGCTAAAAACGCTCAATAAATTTGGTATTGATGGAACATATCTCAAAATAATAAGAGCTATTTATGACAAACCCACAGCCAATATCATACTGAATGGGCAAAAACTGGAAAAATTCCCTTTGAAAACTGGCACAAGACAGGGATGCCCTCTCTCATCACTCCTATTCAACATAATGTTGGAAGTTCTGGCTAGGGCAATTAGGCAAGAGAAAGAAATCAAGGGTATTCAGATAGGAAAAGAAGAAGTCAAATTGTCCCTGTTTGCAGATGACATGATTGTATATTTAGAAAACCCCATTGTCTCAGCCCAAAATCTCCTTAAGCTGATAAGAAACTTCAGCAAAGTCTCAGGATACAAAATTAATGTGCAAAAATCACAAGCATTCTTATACACCAGTAACAGACAAACAGAGAGCCAAATCATGAGTGAACTTCCATTCACAATTGCTTCAAAGAGAATGAAATACCTAGGAATCCAACTTACTAGGGATGTAAAGGACCTCTTCAAGGAGAACTACAAACCACTGCTCAGTGAAATAAAAGAGGACATAAACAAATGGAAAAACATACTATGCTCATGGATAGGAAGAATCAATATCGTGAAAATGGCCATACTGCCCAAGGTAATTTATAGATTCAATGCTTGGATTATTTTAAGACTAAGTTAATATTTGTAGAGAGCAGGAAAGAATAAAGAGAGTGAGGAAGCAGAGAGGGAGAAAAGGAAAAAGAAAGGACAGAACAGTGACAAACTGGAGGTGAAAATGAGATTCCTGTAGATATTTTTGAGGAAAAGTAATGGCAAAGTTCTCATAGTTGTCAACTCTGATGTTTTCCTAATTTTCTTTGCCCCTTCCCTCAAGTTGGCTTCTTAAATCTTTAAATTTAGCTTCAAATTTCTTAAGCTAGTTTTTAACACAAATTATTTATTACCTACACTGAGTTTTAAAAGTAGTCTCCAGTCTCCTTAGCATAGCATTAAAATTACACCATCACTGTTGGATTATAATGTGAAATTGATCTTATTATGTAAGAGACATTGTCTCAAAAATATTTGAGACATTTATATTGACTCAAAAACTTCATTGAAAAATACTGGAAAACAGTGTGGATAAATTGATTAGCACTAAGAATGTTAGAAAGTTTTGGAAGAAACTTGAAATATTAAAAGGCTCAGAAATAGCAGCTGAAAAAAATTAAAAATACAAGAATATTATTCTCACATATTTTGTTCATGTCATACTATTAAAATGAACAAATCTTGAATCAGTGTCATAGTTTCTTATGTATATCCAAAACACTTCACTAATTTTTATTAAGGTGGAAACCACATGCCTTTCCATTGTAAATTATTCTAAGAGTCAGAACCTAATACATCTTAGATGCAGTCTAAAATTATTTCATGTAGGTGTTCATTCTCTTCAAATACATATGGTCCAGTAAGGTAGACATATATAACTTAGCAGAACATTAAATGATTATTTTTTCATTGATGTTGTGTGTGTGTGTGTGTGTATACATACACACATATATATGTACATATAATTGTTTTAAACAACAGAAAAATGTTAGAAAATAAAACTTAATTGGCAATTTTGTGAATGGTTAAGAGAAAATCATACAGACCTAACCATAAAGAACATGGCTACATTTTTCTCTTATAACCTGTATCAACAACTTCAAGTAGAATTTACTGAAAAAAAAATAAATTAGTTATTTCCATTAAGATTTCTCATGAGTTTCACTTGTAAGCAGGATAAGACACAACGACCTTTTCTGTTAACTATTTGGAACAGAATCAATCTGTGTTCTCCTTTCTCCCTCTCTCTGGGATACATAACTGAATGATCATCAGTCTGAACTCCAAGCTACATGAGTGTAATTAATTACATCACAATTGACCTATTGCTCAGGTCTCTATTTGCCCTTGCCAACCTGGACTCATAATTTTTTACTAATGGACAAATTACATTTAATAGTCTTTCACTCTAATGAAAAAAGAAACAAACACACACAGAGAGAGAAATAGTGACATAAATGGCCCAGATAATGCTAGAAAACAACATTTTGTGAGAAACCTTCACAAAATGTAAGTGTGAGAAACCAAAGTGCAGTTCATACAAAGAGCATAGAAAAGGAATTCTAAGGAAATTAAATAAATGACATTTTTGAACCAAATAAGACGTGAAGTAAATGATACCTTATCTATTACAATAATTCCTCAAAGAAGTCAGCATATTTATTTTGGAGTCAATACTTCGGCTGCTACCAAAATCAACAAGCAAAGTTATACCTCAGAGTTTTAATAAGTTGATACTCTTTACTATGCTTTGTATTTCCAAATAACAATTTTATGTGATTATAAAATAATACATACTTTATAAATAATTTTATCTGATTATGACACAATACATAGTTGTTTGTATTTCTATGGCTTTCTCTCTATCTCAGGAGAGAGAGAGAGCGAGAGAGACAGCAATAAAAACAGGTATATATCTCTCTATCCTGACAGAGAGAGAGAGAGAGAGAGAGAGAGAGAGAGAGATTTTGGGAATTGGCTCTCATAATTGTGAAGGCTGAGGAGTCCTATCATCAACTCTGCAATCTAGAAGAACCAACAAAGCCAGTGGTATAATTTAGTCCAGGTTGATCAGGAAACCCGAGAAGCAAGGTTCCACCTATGGTGTAAATTCCAGCCCATGTCTGAAGAACTGAGAACCAGGGGTTGGGGGGAAGGAGGGGTGAGGGTATAAGTTCTAGATTCAGAATCTATAAAAACCAAAAGTTCTTACATTCAAAAGCAGAAGATGGATGTCCCAGCTTAAAAGGAGAGAGAGAATTTGCCCTCTCTTTTTTGCTTCTTTAGGGTGCTCAAAAGATTGAATAATGCCAGGCCACCTTGTGAAAAGAATGATCTTCTTTACTCAGGCAACTGATTCTCAAATTCTAATCACCTCTGGAGATATCCTCACAGACACACCAGAAATAATATTTTGCCAGCTATTTGATCAAGCCCAGTCAAGTTGACGCATACAATTAACCAGCAAATACTAACCCTTTATCAACTTGGCACCCATACACAAATAAAGACAACAATAAGGTCATTCTACGTAACATACTACAGCTGTCTTGCATATAACCAAAAATCTAATCCCTTCCCCAGAAGAGAATGTCAAGTCCTTAAGTAATGTCACAGAACTTAAATACTATGATGTAGGGGTAATAATGCTATAATACTGATATAAAGTTAATAATTTTATGTTACATCATAAGGGAGAGAGAAAGTAAGTATTCAAGACAATTAATTTCTTAATTTCTGAAGTCACACAGTATAGCTCGTATTTGTAAATACCTTCTACTCCTCATTCTGTATTCTCTTTGCCTTCAGTAACTACCTCAGCTGGTTATGTTCTTTACCTAATAAGGTGACCCAAACTTCATTCCTAAAGGGCCTGGGCCGTTTGTAGTCCTGCCTGGATGGGGTTGTAATTTCCTGTTGACCTTAATCACAGGGTATAGTAACACTAAGGACATCCTAAAGGATCTCCTGTACCTCAGACATATTCTTCCTTACCTCCATTGTGGAGTAGTAGTCCAATTTCCCCTTGGTAGTCAGGATCAATTACTTTAGCCAACACTGTTATTCTCTTCTTTGCCTGTTGACTCAGAGGTGTGAGGAGCACATGGTGTCAAGGGTTGGAGAGAGGCCAATTGGTATTTACAGAAATTGTCATCCTATCCACTTGATTACTAAAATACTCCTCTGTTGAGGCCACCTTTTGGTGAGTTTCACATGGGACACAAATATTATTATGTCCTTTGCCCATTCTAACACATCTATTCACATTCCTCTTTCCCAAATGTCTTTGTCACTGGTTTTCCAATCGTGTTTCTTCCAAGATCCTGACCATCCAAACAAACAATTGGCTACAGTCCATGAATTGCATGCCTGGCCATTTCTCCTTCAAAGCAAAGCAGATAGCTTTGAATGTTTTCCGGAGAAAATTTCCCTTTACCACTGTTCTTCGGGAGTGTTCCAGAGAGGAGCTGTGGTTCTGCAACTGTCAACTTTTATGTGCTGCCTGCATACCTTGCAGAATCATTTTCTATTACATGGATAGACCATAAAATGGGTCAATTTTGGAACTTACCTTGAATTATTATTTGGAGTACCCGAATTATAGTAAACTGTCAAGAATTGTTATCTATTATTGCTTTTTCCATGAGCATTTTGATTGTTTAACATTATCTTTATAAACAATACTTTAATCAAAATTATGAATTTAAATATTTCTCTGAATCTCTAATGACTTGGGATAATTTCTCAGAAACTATTGGATGTGACCTATTTGAAGCTCTCAGTATTGAAAGCTTGTAATTATGCATCTCATTATACTCTATTATAATTTTTATGTCAAAATTTATTATAAATAATAGAAAAGATGTACCATCACCCTTTAACATACATTTTAATGCTATTAATATGATTAATAATAGAGAAGTAATTTGTTTATATATTTGTTTCTATATGCTTTATTCCTATTTAAAATTAATTTCTCTTTTAGAGCAACAGTTTCCAGATGGGGTTTCATGGAGATCTAGGGAGCCGGATAACATCCTCTGAACCAAGGGAATTAGGAGATAAAGAGAGTCTGGAGGAGCACAGTGGATGTTCAGACCCCAGACTTTGACCTGCCTCTACCTACTTTACAATTTAGGCCTCAATTAAAGACAAAATATGAAGATGCTTTGGTGATTACTCTATTTTGGTGTTAGTACTTGATGACTGATTCATAGTCACTCTATACATGTTAATCCTATTGATTCCTTGTATTTGATAAAAATATTTCTGGGTTTCTTTTTTATTTGAGTTTGATGATTTATCATCACAAAAAATTGTTTTTAGGTAGTAAAATGTATTAATTCATTTTATTCATTATATCAAATATATGTATATTTGAGAAAAACACAAAACATTACCAAGACACATTTGAAAAATAGTCTTGAATAAAGGAAAATGATACCATATTTATGAGTGGAGATATCAAAAATTAATATGTTTTAAGTCAAGTTCCACTGGAAACAAGCTCAGGCGGAGATTAGTTTGAAGGCAATTTGCTGAGGAGAGCTTTTGGTAACAAAACTCATGAGGATACAGGAAGCAGGATTTGTCAGAGAGAAAATTTGAACTCTGATCGAGTTGCAACCAATGTCTAAGCTAATCCCATGAAGAGCTCTGGAGCTGGGATAGTCCTGTAGAAATGTCTTTAATTGGGCAAGGAGTTTAGACCTTTGTCCTTCCACATTAATCAGTAATTGCAAATAGGTACCCTGGAGAGGGGCTTACCCTTGGGCAATGTCTAGGGAAGAGACCTAAACCAATGTCTAGTGAAGAAACTACAGTGTTCTTGGCAGCTTGTATAATACGACTCCCACTTCCCCTATATGACAAAATGTCAGTTACTTTTCTATAGTGCCATTGGGAGTATAAATTGATATAAATTTACATAAAGAAATTTCAGTAAAGCAAATCAAATTTTCCCAATAAGTTTCTAGATTATTTTTCTAATAAAATAATTAAATATATGAAAAAGATTTATAGGCAAGCAGCATGTAAATTTTATATTCTTATTCTCTATATACCCATAAATACAAACATATAATTATAACTAAACTATATAATATATATTGTAATTGACATATACCATGATATAATACACTGATATTATGTATGCTAATATATATGGAAATGTAGTAAAAGATTTGTATCAATTGCACATAAACAGTGTAATTCTGGCTGATAATTTTTCTCTACTGTCTATTTTTCTGTATTGTCCAAATTGCTTGTAATTAATATTACTTTTTAATGAGAAAAAAATATTAATTATCCTTCTGATTCATATGCCTTAAACTATCTCTTGGCTTCTTTGTTTCAAACACACAAGTCGACTAAATTTTTGTTTTCAATATTGCTCGGTTTCTAATTATAATGTAAGTCATACAAGTCTAGGGAATATATATCTTCCTACCAAAAGTTACCTCACTAGAGTATATTGTGAAGTTGTTTTTGGAGATGAGAGACAAATTATATGGCTATTTCTCAAATTATGATCAGATCATCTGGGATCAGCTTGCCACTAATTTAAACTTGGTAGTACAGAATGCTGTTAATCAAGGTAAAGAGTACAGATATTAGCATTAGCCAAATGTGGACTGAACTCTTAGCTCTATCATTTGGCAGCTATGTAGTCTGGAGAAAGTTTTTAACTTCTCTATTCTTCGGCCTCACTATCTGTATAATGGAGATAACAATATAATATTGCATAGAATAAATAAGAGAAAAGATGTTGAGAAATTCCTATGATTTTGGTCAAATTTGTAGGGATACATTGGTGATCAAAAATCATAACTGTTTTATTATAATTTTTATGAAAATGTCATTGTCTTAGAAAGTCGTTGGCTCTAATTTGGATACAAACAGACTATGAAGAGAACTCCAAGTCACAAAATTCCCATAATATTTTGGTCTAATTACTATAATTTTATGAATGCCAGTCAATAATTTGCTTCATTGAAAGTAAAGAAATATATACTTTCTGCCCAGTAGTTTCAGAAAAAAACTCTTGTAACTATTGTAACACACTATTTTAACACAAGAAGATTAAATGATGGAGGGAAAACAATTATTCTTAAATGCCCATACATTTTACATATATATACATATTTGAGAAATGTAAGTTTTTAGTGCTTGAAATACAGGTTTGTGGGACTTATTACATCTAATGACCTAAGATAAAGGGAGAGATATATATGTTGAGAGTCTAGAGATCTTCTTAATACATTTGATAACAGTAAGTTATGCAGAATTCTAATAAAAGCACAAAGCTACCTCAAAATGTATTTTACACTATCAAGGAAGCAAATCTGTGCCTTTCTTCTCAATAATTATTTGGCAAAACTGCCAAACAATTTTAACATAATTTTATTATTTTTCATTTTAAATTACACATAACTAATCAGAATCATGATCATGCAATCTAACATACATGGAATATTTGCTTTGCAAACACATTCATTGGGAAACTCTATATATGAGCAATATTTCACTTTCTCAATTTTTGTGCCAGGTGCTTAAGTCTCTATCTCTGCTCTGGGAAGTGATTAAAATTGAAAGATAACCTAATAAGCAATTTTGCAATTTCCCTGAGATGGAGATTAGCAAAACAGTCTTCTTCAATTAAATCTGAAGGCTGGTGAAATGAAAGGGCACTTGATTCATCTGTTTCTACCCTTCTGACTATGACATGAACAAATAAATTCTGTCAACAAATGGAGAGGACATATCAGGGTTGCTTTATTTATAATCTTAAATTGTAAAAAGCAATTAATTTTATAACCCTTCTAGAAACTGATGTAAATTTGACTCAGATTTCTACTTTATTTTCAGAGTAGCTCTTAGTATAATGTATTGCATAATTAATTTTATTGAACCTTCATGAAAATTTTTCTCTGCCAACAAAATGACACTACTGCTGCTTCATTAGTTTCTTCTTCATAGTTTAAGGAACAGCCTATGGTAAATTAATCAAGTGGCTTCATATTTTCAACCACAATTCTACAAATTTAGGCCAGAAATTTCTAAAACTTTTTTTTTCTTGGAAAGTAACTATTTATTGAAACAAACGTAAGTGTATAGAGAATCAGCAGTCATGACCTTTAGTTTAGTTTCATTTCTTATAATGTTATGTATGTAGTCTTAACTAAACCACTGCATTCTCTGGGTTCTGCATATTTTCATTTGGAAAATGTAAAATTGCCTTTTGATAATTTACTTTTTTCCCACTATAAAATTTAACTTTTTTATAAAGTGTATGATTAAATCAATTATTCTGGAAACCTGGTATAAGGTTGTCTGTTTTCTTTAAGGAAAATTTTCTGAGTCCCATTTGAATCCTCTAGAGTCAGACTCTATATAGAAACCATATTCAGAATCCATATTCAGGAGGTCTCTCCTCTCAGATAATTTGATTAAGTGCAATTATTAACAGGTACAGTATGCCTTGCATCACTTCCCAACATTTTTTGTTCTTGTTGCTGAGGACCTTTTTCTTCAGGTTGATGAAAACTCAATGTTACTATACAATATTATGCAGAAATTTGAGAACAACTGGAGAAACTGTAAAGATAAATGACAAGTTTTCACTTACTTCTTTTATTATGGAACATGTGGCAGTAGAAATAAAAGAATCAAAGAAACATCATTAATATGTCTATTTGCCAGTCTTACTTCTCTTGGAAGAAATAGGAAACAAGTGAATTATGAAAATTCACTTATCTTTAAGTTTCATCTACCTTAGCAGAGTAAATTGTTTTTACAGTTTATAAATTCTAAGCCTACTATAAATATAATTTTGTGACCTATACACATTTAAATAAAAGCTACAAAATGTTTAACCATGTTAACTGAATTTTACTTGGCTATGAGTCAATTTATACAAAAAGCTGCACTTAGCCAAGTTGTGCACTTTGGTGAAAGGAGTAATGGAGCATAGATATGAAGACTTGGAACTGGTCCCAAACCTGCTACTAATAGTCATAGGCATTGTTTCTTTATCAGTAAAATTGCTATACAGCCTTTGTGACAATGGCTTTATAAAAATCAAGTAATATATATTATGTTATTATGCTTTAAAATGTTATGTAAGTTTTACAATACCTTGCAAATGAAAGATATTGTTTTATTTAAAATATAATGCAGGCCTTGTCTACATAAGCCATATTTGACCAAATAGTTAACTAATTTGACATATAGCTTCTGGTATATATATCTCTGCAAACACAAAGGAAAATATAAGTTACAAATGTAAGTTAGCTAGTGTTTCATGTCATATATATAACTATTTTTTTGCTCCATGGTAAAAATCTATTTCCTAAATAATTGTGGGTGTATTTTACGGTAATATTCCAAGCAAAAATTTAAAATGCAAATGTAGGCTTTAAGTGTAATGATGTTTTATTAAGATAACAAAGCAAAGAAAATATGAAATGTAAAGGCAATATGAAATGTAAAAAGAATAGGAAAAATGTATTAAATCTAGAAATACTTAAAGGAAGGGACATTACAATACAAAGTCTGGAAAGACTAGCAGAGCATGTTTTGATGTATGTAGAGTTATAGAATTAACTAGCAGAGAATCACTTCATGGTTTGAAAATAATGAGATGCAGCTTCTGGTTTGTTTGTTTGCTTTTTAAAGGAGATCGGAATGAACTAGGAAAAGGAGTCAGAAAGAACAGTTGAGTAAAATTCTGGGAAAGATAGAAACTACATAATTGAAAAATAGCTGAATCCAGAGGGAATAGCGTCATTCTAGTGGATAAGGATTACATAAAACTTGCATGGAATGATTAAGTCATCTAATGACAAGTTTAAGATTATTTTCCAGGAAATAGTGTTCCAGCACCTGAAAATTCATACTACCCAAAGCTGCTATAAATATGAATTAGTGAAATAATTTTCTCATTTCTTTACCATTATGTAATTTGCATTCAACTTATCTTCAGTGTTAAAATAATCTACTTGGACTAATTATGGATTGGCTTGAAGAGGTTGGTGACTTCTTGAAGAGAGAAAAGAAATGAGTACAGTCTGAAGGTTTTGCTTTGTTAGGATAGAGCTTTTCTGAATCCCTGTCACCTATTTTTTAGTGGTAGTAGCAACATTAAAAGTTCTCAGGGATCCCTTTTTTCAGATGTTATTGTGCACCAGTATAACACAGCCATCATAGTAATTTCAGTTTTAATACATAGCTTGGGAGTTAAGCCATATGGCAAGGGTACAATCTATAGTCCACCAATTTGATCTCATAAACTGATAAACAGTTTTTCACTGACCTCTCCTCCTTTATTTGGAAAGTTTAGGGTTTTTTTTTTTTTTCTGTTGCTGGTTGTTTTATTTTATATTTAACATACCCAACTTCCTATAATTGATTCATTATTTTATTGACATTTTCAAAGAAATGTTTCTCTATTAAATTCTGGAGCTCTTGACAGGTTACTGATTAATCAAATAGAATCAGTAGAATACAGTAGTCATTTAAATCCCTGTTTTGCTTTTTTTTTTCATAAATCAGTTTAAAATGCTAATCTATGCATAATAGAAGGAAGTGTTTGGTTTTTATAGAGGTTTTAAATAACTAATGTCTAATTTCATATCTGAGGCACGATTTTATATTTTACTGGCTACAACTTCTTGTAAAGCCAAGTATACATTTCTACTAATTCCAAAATTGTTATGTTGAATGTTCACAATGGTCTTGTAAAATTATCTATGAAAAAAATCTAATGGTATAATATTTACATTACAACTATTCCTTAGATAATTTACATTTTCCAGTTAGCCTAGGTAATAATTCATGATGGCAGAAAGGATTATTTTAGAAGTCTGTCTTTTCAATTTATGTCTTGAATTAATATTTGCCAGTGGAGAGAACTAATTGAAACCATTTGACTGTTTTGAGAGGAAATTAAAAGAGTTTACAAAATATTATTACAGATGCTACTATATTTTCATCTATACTCTGCCTATGATCAAATAAATTAAGTACTGGTATTTTGACAATTTATGTACTTTCAATTTTTGCTGTTAAGTGTTTATAATATTCTTTTTTCTGTAATTTTAATCTGAGTTCTTATCTCTCTTTTCGCCATGAGGTCAAAAAATGTTCTAATTTTGAAATGGCAATTCTAATATTTACCTTTTTTCATAATCCCAGTTTCACGAGATAATTTTTAAAAAATAAACGGATCTATATTTTTTCCTTGAGATTTTCTCACTTTATCTCAAGCTGGAAGCTCTGCATTGACCTTTATTGCAGAGATCAAGGGTTATTTGAGGTGATCGGTTCTTCTTTTCTTTGTAGAGGGTTTTGATGATTATGGTCAGTGTCTAGGACGATAAACACTAAACACAAATATGTGTTTAAGTCTGTGCTTGGCACAATTCTAAGTATATCACATAATTATTTCTTTTGTTTCTATCACTCTTATAAGACAGGTCAGTGCTAGCATTAACTCCTTTTGAAGATAAGATATTTGAGGATAAGTTGTGCAAAGCAAGCAGTCAAGCTGTTGAGTGGCTGAGCTAGGGTTTGAACTCAAGCACTATTTCCAGTCCATTGGTCATAGCCACTATATTTTCTCTAATATACTAAGTTGTTTATGGGAGTCTGAATGGACAGGGAGAGGTGAAGGATGTGGTTTTGACAAGATCCTAACTATATACCTGCTAGGTGTACCTAGGGTGACAAGACCCTTAATACAATGACTTCAAACTCATAAAGATTTTAGTGTTCCAGTTTATCACAGAAGCAGCACATAACCATGGTGGACTCACCTACAAGGCCTCTCAAGGGTTGTGGATTTCCAAGGCAGGATAATAAAGGATAAATAAGATTAAGGTTTAGTTGAATATAAGAAACAAATAGTTTATAAAAGGAGAGGCAGATTGGGCTTTATGAGAACAAATGAGACATGATTCTTATTATTTTTAGCCTTTCCAGCAGTGACAAACACCATTTTAGACTTACGAAGATTATTGTATTGACATAACATCCATATGAAGACGTCAAACAGAAAACTGAAAATTCTCAACTGCAGGGACTATGGTAGAAATGGCATTATGGTTTTGGGAGTCTTCTACACATAAATGAAGTTTCTTTATAAAAATTCTTAATACATATGTTTTTCAGTGAGTGACAAAAGAAAGCTATTGTTTTGTTTCTACTATTATTGGTCTTAAAAAACTGTGTGAAATATGGAAAGGAGGGCATACAAATTTGAATTAATTACAATTTCCTATCTAGAAAAGTCAAGAGGATCATTTAAATATCAAAATCAATTAGCAAAGTTAGAAACGTGGCTAACTATATACCTTTCTCTTGTTTTAGATAAAGGAAATTGTATAACACCTATATGTACATTAACATAAAATATATATGAAGACACTCATCCAAAGGTTAACCTGGGTTACCTTTAGGTTATGAGAGAGAAAATGTGAGGAGAGGCTTCAGTTTACTTTTAAACCTTTATACTACTTGAACTTATAAGAATAAAATGTATGTTATTTTAAATTTTAAATGAAAATAGATTTGGGGGTCAGTTGAAGTTAACTTTATATAAAACATTGGTAACTTAGCTTTAAAATGTGCCATCCTAATTCTATCTTACCATTTCTGCTCCATTATTCCCATCCATTAAATCGGAATATTGCAGAATGGGCCCCAAGAATCCATATTTTAACAGAGTTTCCCTGTTTTTTATGCACACTAAATTAGAGAGTCACTACTTTAGAGGATAGTTTCAGTACAGATCTAGGAGCAAAAATAAAATTGGAGTAAGAAAACGGGTAAATAAAAGATGCAACTATTGAGGCAGAAATTAAAGTGTTATATGGAGAAATTTTGAAGGAAATGGGAAATAGATAGGGAATTGCTATTATGCTGGTAACCAAATTGCATTCAGGTATATTTCATTAGTTTAAAAATTGGCTGCAGTGGCTCACCTCTGTAATCCCAGCACTTTGGGAGGCCAAGGCAGGGCGGATTGCTTGAGCCCAGCAGTTCGAGACTAGCCTGGGCAACATGGTGAAACCCCACCTCTACAAAAAGTACAAAAATTAGCTGGACGTGGTGGCGTGTGCCTGTAGTCCCAGCTACTTGGGAGGCTGAAATGGGAGGATCACTTGGGCCCGTGTAGTTGAGGCTGTAGTGAGCGGTGATCACGCCACTGAACTCCAGTCTGGGTGACAGAGTGAGACCCTGCCTCAAAAGTAAATAAATAAATAAAATTAAGATTTATTAGAAAATCTTACTTTTTGACTTCTAGAGATGAAGGGCATTTTTATCTTTGATTTTGCATAATTGGTAGAAGGAGTCTGAATAAATCAAAGGAATAGTAGTTTGAGTTACATTTCAATGTAAACATTAGAATTTTTGTTTTTGCCTATCTTTATTTCATTTCTCCAATAGACATACTTTTTTTACATTGTCCACCCTAGCTATAATATCTTTAAACCTTTTACTGCAAGTGGCAATAAATATATTTTATCCCTGTTAATTTACCAGAATCTGATATTTTTGCTCTTTGCAATATGTGGAGAAATTCACTACCTTTAATAAATCAGAACTCTGCTGATTCTCACTGGACAACTGGCATTCATGTTTATAGCCTTAAAGAGAATGTGCTAACATCAGCATTTGATGAATAACTCCATGTGTATTGTAGTTCCTTCAACAGAAATTGTTCAGAGGTTTGGAGAGCTAGTGATAAATAATTAATGAATACAGAAGCAATATTCTCACTTTATCGCCAGACTTAGGAGAAACACACGGTACAAGCTGTAAGCCAGACTTTCCTTTCTCTTTTGTCTTTCCTTTGACTAGTCATTTAGTTGACTGCAGACTCTGCCACTCAGAAAACCTCCAGGCTTACAGCATATCTTCATTTTATCTTGTCTTTAATTCATTTTGTCAAATGAATATCATGAATAATGAAAGCTTCTGTCTTTCAAATGCCACTGAGACATGACTCCTGGATGCAATAACTTAACTGGGATGTGGTGATTATGAGCACATCTACTTTTTAGCTTCTATTTTAAGAAATGTCTTGGTTTTGTAATTTTTTATATAATTAAAAGAAATCAAACATTTAAAAATTATAGCAAAATGGAAAAATTATGTGTAAATTCTGTATAAATCTTAGAACCATGGTATGAACATAACTAGCCATGCAACAGTCCCACAGATATTAGTGTTCACTCCTAAAGATTGACTTGTTGGGAATGCTTATACAGATAGAGTAACCGAAATGTAATATGAGCATTTATGAATACAGTGATACAAGCACTAATAGAGATAATTTTGTATAAGATGAGCTCTTTCAAGGTACTCTGTATACAGTACTAGCAACTTAAAGAAATGGAACCCACAAAAAGAGTTCTTCCATGACCCTTGGTATAAGGAATTATTCATTTAAAAACAACTTTTTATTTTAATCATATTTTTATAAATTGTTCTATTATAAAATTTGAACTAAACATGTTTCCTAAAAATGACACCCATTGAGACAATAAAAAGTACCGATAAGAAAAATAAAACATATCTATCTTTATGCCAGGCATAGAACTTTACAAATATTACCTCAATCCTCCCAATAACTTGCATAATACATATCATGTCTACTTTATAGATGAAGGTAATTAGGCTAGAAGATAATATACTTTTCTTCAGTTCTCATGGCTCCTGAGTACCATACCAGGATTCATACAAAGACTTGTCTTTCTCCAAAGTTTTCGTTCATTCCACTGTACTGTCTTGTAGAATACTTCATTTCACCTGGTATAATGTTACTTCTGAGTACTTGATTACATAAGACTGCTTCTTGGCATCAAATAATCTAAATCATACCATCATTCTCTGGTATACAGGAATGAGATAAAAATACTGTGCATATTATGCTTCCAGTGTCATAGTTTGTAACATAATTTCTAACCATTTTCATAGTTAGCTTAGTAGCTTTAATTCTCCCCTATTTTCTTTTTAAAATTATTTATTTTAATTGACAAAAATTGCATACCAGGTATTTGTCATGTACAATGTGTTTTGAAATATGTATACATTGTATTCAATGGCTAACGTGAGCTAATTAATATCTGTATTATCTCACATCCTAATCTTTTTTTTTTGTGATGAGATTCTTAAAATCTTAAAATTTTCAAGAATACAATACATTATTATTAACTAAAGTCACCATGTTATACAATAGCTCTTTCAAACTTATTCCTCCTCTTCAACTGAAATTTCGGTTACCTATTTTATTTATTTATTTACTTACTTACTTACTTATTTTGAGATAGTCTGTCACTGTTGCTCTGTCACTCAGGCTGGAGTGCAAAGGTGTAATCTCAGGTCACTGAAACCTCCGCCTCCCAGGTTCAAGTGATTCTCCTCCCTCAGCCTCCCAAGTAGCTGGGATTACAGGCACCTGCCATCATGCCCAGATAATTTCCATATTTTTGTGGAGATGGGGTTTCACCATGTTGGCCAGGCTAGTCTCGAACTCCTGACCTCAGGTGATCCGCCAGCCTCGGCCTCCCAAAGTGCTTGGATTACAGGCATAAGCCACCGTACCCGGCCCCCTATTTTCTAATAGTGTGTCTTCATCATCCTCATCATGATCTATATTTATCTATCTATTCATCTATCTGCTGAGTGTTTGTGTACTTTACTGTCTTCCTAATCATTATTGAATTTTTAAAGAAAGCGTGGATCATCACATTCATTCTTGCTTCTTCAGTTACTTGCACAGTGGCATTAAAATTTGTTCAGTAGAAAGGAATGTAATATTTTACTTATGAGGGGATTACACTGAAAGGCCAATGGATGCCCAAGACTGTTGTAAATCAGTGAGGTAGCTAGGGAACCAAAGATTAAAATAAATTTGCTGGTTCAATTTTCAATTGAATGACATTTTCTACTTTTTAAGAGTGAATACACATGGAGAAAAAGAGATACCTGACAGAGAAAATAATCATGGTTGTTACGATTTTTTCCTTTATATGGATTATAAAGCTAATAGATCAGGGGAATGATGTAGTGGCCTCAAATTCAAATGTTTTCTTTTTGTTTGTTTGTTTGTTTTTATTATTATTATTTATTTTTTTAATTATTATTATACTTTAAGTTCTAGGGTACCTGTGCATAACGTGCAGGTTTGTTACATATGTATACTTGTGCCATGTTGGTGTGCTGCACCCATCAACTTGTCAGCACCCATCAACTCGTCATTTACATCAGGTATAACTCCCAATGCAATCCCTCCCCCCTCCCCCCTCCCCGTGATAGGCCCCGGTGTGTGATGTTCCCCTTCCCGAGTCCAAGTGATCTTATTGTTCAGTTCCCACCTATGAGTGAGAACATGCGGTGTTTGGTTTTCTGTTCTTGCGATAGTTTGCTGAGAATGATGGTTTCCAGCTGCATCCATGTCCCTACAAAGGACACAAACTCATCCTTTTTTATGGCTGCATGGTATTCTATGGTGTATATGTGCCACATTTTCTTAATCCAGTCTGTCACTAATGGACATTTGGGTTGATTCCAAGTCTTTGCTATTGTGAATAGTTGCCGCAAAATTAATGTGCAAAAATCACAAGCATTCTTATATACCAGTAACAGACAAACAGAGAGCCAAATCATGAATGAACTTCCATTCACAATTGCTTCAAAGAGAATGAAATACCTAGGAATCCAACTTACAAGGGATGTAAAGGACCTCTTCAAGGAGAACTACAAACCACTGCTCAGTGAAATAAAAGAGGACACAAACAAATGGAAGAACATACCATGCTCATGGATAGGAAGAATCAATATCGTGAAAATGGCCATACTGCCGAAGGTTATTTATAGATTCAATGCCATCCCCATCAAGCTACCAATGAGTTTCTTCACAGAATTGGAAAAAACTGCTTTAAAGTTCATATGGAACCAAAAAAGAGCCCGCATTGCCAAGACAATCCTAAGTCAAAAGAACAAAGCCGGAGGCATCACGCTACCTGACTTTAAAGTATACTACAAGGCTACAGTAACCAAAACAGCATGGTACTGGTACCAAAACAGAGATATAGACCAATGGAACAAAACAGAGTCCTCAGAAATAATACCACACATCTACAGCCATCTGATCTTTGACAAACCTGAGAGAAACAAGAAATGGGGAAAGGATTCCCTATTTAATAAATGGTGCTGTGAAAATTGGCTAGCCATAAGTAGAAAGCTGAAACTGGATCCTTTCCTTACTCCTTATACGAAAATTAATTCAAGATGGATTAGAGACTTAAATGTTAGACCTAATACCATAAAAACCCTAGAGGAAAACCTAGGTAGTACCATTCAGGACATAGGCATGGGCAAAGAATTCATGTCTAAAACACCAAAAGCAACGGCAACAAAAGCCAAAATTGACAAATGGGATCTAATTAAATTAAAGAGCTTCTGCACAGCAAAAGAAACTACCATCAGAGTGAACAGGCAACCTACAGAATGGGAGAAAATTTTTGCAATCTACTCATCTGACAAAGGGCTCATATCCAGAACCTACAAAGAACTCAAACAAATTTACAAGAAAAAAACGAACAACCCCATCGAAAAGTGGGCAAAGGATATGAACAGACATTTCTCAAAAGAAGACATTCATACAGCCAACAGACACATGAAAAAATGCTCATCATCACTGGCCATCAGAGAAATGCAAATCAAAACCACAATGAGATACCATCTCACACCAGTTAGAATGGCGATCATTAAAAAGTCAGGAAACAACAGGTGCTGGAGAGGATGTGGAGAAATAGGAACACTTTTACACTGTTGGTGGGATTGTAAACTAGTTCAACCATTATGGAAAACACTATGGCGATTCCTCAAGGATCTAGAACTAGATGTACCATATGACCCAGCCATCCCATTACTGGGTATATACCCAAAGGATTATAAATCATGCTGCTATAAAGACACATGCACACGTATGTTTATTGCAGCACTATTCAAATGTTTTCAAGGGCTAGACAAGGAGAATACATTTGACAAAGTTTTATGTGTAAATCAATAAGGAGTTCAAAGGCCTATGGAAAGTGGAGAACGCATACCTCTCCTAAAGTCATTGAATTTCATTCTTCTAAACCCTTGAAGTCCAAATAGTGTATCCTCAATTATAACCTGAATTTTGTTATGAATTTGATTAATGTCTATCAAAATATTATGTGGACATAAGATTGTTAAGATTTTAGTTCCTGCTAATAATGACTAATTCCCCACAATACAGAAATTTTGCTTTAATTGATCATGCTGATAACAACACTATATTTGGATTATACCTCTTCAAACAGCATCATTCCCCTTTTTTAACTTTAGTTTTCCTTATGAGTCAAAAGTGTATTGATGTCTAAGGAACAGAAGCCAAGTATAAGAAATCTAAGTTCTAGTTCTGACTATCCTAAATATTAGATCTAAAATTGGGGGTGTTTCCTTGAACCTCAATTATCTAATACAAGGATTTTAATACATGACTTGTCTATACAACATTTTGCTAAATTTACTGAAAATCAATAATATGTCAATAACAGAGAAACATATGCTACAGTTTTTAGTTATTTAATAATCATGAAAAGCATCATGTAAGAGATTTTACTGCGATTTCATGTTTGATTAAGCTGAGACCAAAAAACCTCACCAACTTATGTAGACTAATGCAAGTAGCATAAATGGTACTCAAATACAAGCTGCCTCTCAAAGTCAGTGTTCTTGTTTTATGAGTAACTTGATTATTGTTTTGTTTGTTTTGAAAGTTTTGCTTACACAATTGAAAAAAGATCATAATCTCCCAAATCAAAATGAAGCTCATTTTCTTTGAAAAGTCTACGGGAGGTTTCCCATAGACATTTTGGCTTGCAATTGAATTTATCTGTTGAATCTGATGGGATTGCATGAAAGATCACTCATAATATCCTAGAATCTCATGAACACAGAAGACAATGTAATCTGACCTTAATCTGATAGTACACTACCTTTCTCAACATAGTGCAGAATTGGCTAAATTGTGAACATCTCTAGGCTTAAAAAATTATTTTGTCCCTGAACACTATTTGTTTTGTAAAAGTTTTGTTATTAAAAACAAAGTTATTTGTTATTGTATTGAAAATTTTCCCCATTTTTGAATGTTTGTTTTATAAAGTAATATATAATATGCTTATACTTTATTGCACATAAAAGCTTTAAATATTCAAAGATGACTGTTTCAAAATATTTAAGAATTTTGTAATTCTTATCTTTTATCTGATATTTACTCAGTGGGCTTTCATTTTATATAAATTGGGGCTCTTCACCACCTGAGTAACTCTTTTCTGTGTTTCTCTTACTGTTTCTGAATGTAAGTTTAGGTTTTGCCCACCAGAGAGAGAGCAGTTCCATCATTTGCCATGTTCTTAAATTATTTTTGGTTTTTGGGTAATTAAATCTAAGAATTTCTTCTTGAATTTGTGGCAATAGTTCTATACTACTGTCTATTATTAACCTCACAAACAACTATAAATTCTGGTTCTTTGTTTTGCATGGAGTCAAGCTGTATTTCTTTATATTGTACTTTTCAGTTTATTTTTGGACCTAATTTCAAGACTTCCATCTTTATCCATCTTAAAATTCTTCTAAAGTTTACTCTAACTTCAAACTTGATATTATCATTTTATATTATCCCATTCAAATTGTTTGCTATTTCTTCTTAAACTATGTCTTTTAAGTGCTTTAGATTTTTAACAAGCACTTTTGGACATGTAAGCAAACATGTTTTACTACTTAACATAGACACATTATTCAGTAATCTTTCTATGAAGTATTTTACCAGTTACAAATTCTCCTAACTTTATTTCAAATCTAAACTTCTTACGTCCACACAATATTTTGATTAATATTAATATTAATCAAATTCATAACAAAATTCAGGTTATAATTGAGGATACACTATTTGGACTTCAAGGGTTTAGAAGAATGAAATTCAATGACTTTAGGAGAGGCATACATTCTCCACTTTCCACAGGTCTTTGAACTCCTTATTGATTTACACATAAAACTTCATCACATGTATTCTCCTTGTCTGGCCCCTGAAAACATTTGAATTTGAGGCCACTACATAATTTCCCTGATCTATTAGCTTTATAATCCATATAAATCTTAGCTATTTATAAGATCATGTCTGAGGTTTACCAGTTATCTCTATTCTAAGTGCACACACAATGCTGTTAGAGAATTAATTCATAAGTTTTTTCCATGTTTAATATTAATGTCACTAGTATTGACTGTACTTCCTCTATCTTTGTGAAAGGTGTGGGTTCACATTTTCTTCTCTTGCCTTCAAATTCCTCATGATTATGAGGCTACTGGTAGTAACTTCCCATGAAATTCTTTTTTCAGTGCCCTGGAATTTAATTCCTCTCAGCATAAAACCTTAAACTTCATTTGGAACAGTTAGAAAGAAACCTAAATTAGTTTACATATTTTGGAATTCAATTCCCTCTGAATAATGTTTCCTCAGACTGAATATATGAGACTGTTTCATGATCACAAATGTTATCTTAAAAAGCATTGAATTACTCACTGTTAGTTATAACTGAGATAGCCTTAACTTTTCTCTCAGCTTGATTAAACTTTAGGCAGGTTTCTTCCTGAATAAATGTTCCTAACCTCCCCTTTCTTCTTATCAGTTTTACAAGCTGTTGACTGAAAATTAAGCCTGTTGAGGCATAAATAATTTGATAAAGTTTTACCGTAAGCCAAATGTGAGAATCGAACTGGAAAGACACGCCAACAAAGTTAAGAATGTTCCAGAGTCTGCTACAAGTTGGAAGACTTTTATAAGAAATTTCAGGAAAAGGGAGGGTACTTCTCATATCAGAATTTTCCTTGTTCATTGGAGGGTGCAATACAGAGGTTATAATCATTGGCTACAGAGTGCAACATATGGGCTAAGATATCTACATGCAAGATAACCAGTAAAATGTCATGACTCAGAAACAAATAGGTAAAACTTCATGATTCAAAAACAAGTCAGCATAATTTCCAGTGTCAGTAGGTCATACATTAATCAGTACATCAACAATTTGAGGAATTCATGATAAGATTCTTTACTTGGAGACAGGATACTTCCATGAATGACAAGACCTAACCCTAGACAGGTTAATTTGGATGTCAGCTAAATGTGACTTGTAGGTTATGAAAGCCAGGAATGTCTTTCTCAAGAACCTGGAGGCCATCCCTTTTAAATCATGAAGAAATATTAGACTTCTGTCTTTCAGTCTCTGTGGCGAGACTGACTTCAATAAGTGCCAATTGGCAAACACAGATGACCTAACTACATTGACCACACTCTCTGCTAAAGTCTTGCAGTACTTTTCCACTTAAATGTTCTTCCTCCTTTAGTTACAGGGGAGTTGAATTGAGCCTTTCTCTCTGATTACATTAGCTTTTAATAAAGTCTTTCTTTCCTGTTTACTTTTATAGTATGATATTTATTTGACATTATTAACCAAGCTATGGCATTCCCCTTTTTTTAAAAAAAATTAAACGTTAAAGTGTTTTTCTTAAATATAACAGTAATAACATTTATTGTGCACTGTTTGCAAGATTGATGATTCATTTACTTCTCATATCATCTTCGTAATAATGCTAAAGGAAAAGTTGTAGTATTGGCCCCAGATTTGCAGATCAGCAAAATAGGCTCAGAGAAGTTTGCTAACTTTCTTAAGATTATGTGCCAAAAGAGGAAAAGCTAAGATGCTAACCCTGGAAGTTGACTCCAGAAGTAATATATTTTACTGTTAGGCTAATCTGTCTAATTTTAAGCAATATTTTAATGCTGAAGATTATTCTTCAATTCAGCTTTTATTTTACTAAAATAATATTTTCTTTCTAGTTTATTTGTCCTTAACCTATAATTTCAAATATACACCTCTAAAATCTGAACTCAAGGGAGCTATCAGAGTATTCTTCGGCTACATCAATCCCAATAATTTGACATTCCTCTTAGAGTCTCAGTTCATGCCTATCTTTATTCTCAACTTTTGTATCCACATTTTTCAAGTTTGAGGTACATTTATTATGTGCTCAGCATCCCTCCTTCTAGTTATCACAAATTTGGAAATGACATAGTCTCTTTCTCCAAAGGTTAAACGGTATGTGTTCATTTTCTAAATAAAGTAATGAGGCATAAAAGGTAAATTGCAGTAGCAATAGCAACAAAATCAGTTTGCTGATAAGGGAAGTTTTTAGTACTGATATTGACGACACTGTGTTGAATTTATTCGTTGTTGAAAATGACAAAAGAGAATAGCCTTATAGCAATCCACTAGACCATTCCAAATATCCATAGTGTGTAAGCTGAACATTACCCCCCCTTAGGAGTTCAGGGAACATTAGATTGCTGTTTTCTGATGTTGCTGTTGTTACCTTGTTCAACTCTTTCACTTTTTTGGTGAGAATGGTTCTTTCTAAAAATGCCTTGTAATTTCAAGCATGACACCAATTAATGAATTACTTCATTAATGTTTTGATTTACATGCTATTTGGTTAAAATACCTTAAATCCTGTTGTTTAGTTTTATCAAATCTTTAATGAAAATCTTACTATTTGCTTCATTCTTCAAAAAAAATCCATCAAATGGAATAATAATAATTTGCATTTTAGTTGGAGTTGTGACTTACAGATAAATATTTGATAACTTTTGGCAAATATCAATTAGTTTATTCTCAACTTTTGTAGTTCATCGTTTTAAAATTTGAGGTACATTTATTACATGCCCAGCACTCCTCCTTCTAGTTATTACAAACTTGAAAATAACACAGTCTCTTATACAGTTTGGCTCTGTCTCCACACCCAAACCTCATGCACTGCTCACATTTCAAAATGCAATCATGCCTTCCCAACAATCTCTTAAAGTCTTAGTTCATTCCAGCATTAACTCAAAAGTCCAAGTCCAAAGTTTCATCTGAGACAGGGCAAGTCCATTCTGCTTATGAGTCTATAAAATCAAAAACATGTTAGTTACTTCCAAGAAACAATGGGAGTAGAGGCATTGGATAAAGGTTCCCATTCCAAAAAGGAGAAATTGGCTAAAACAAAGGGGCTACAGACCCTATGCAAGTCTAAATCCAGCAGGGCAGTTATAATTCTTAAAGCTCCAAAATAATCTCCTTTGGTTCCATGTCTCACATTGTGATGATTAATACTGAGTGTCAATTTGGTTGGTTTAAAGCATGCCAAGTATTGTTCCTGACTGTGGCTGTGAGGGTGTTGCCAAAGGAGATTAACATTTGAGTCAGTGGACTGGGAAACGCAGACCCACCCTCAATCTGGGTAAGCACAATCTAATCAGCTCCAAGGATGGCCAGAATAAGAGCAGGCAGAAGAACATGAAAAGACTAGCTGGTTTACCCTTCTGGTCTACAACTTTCTCCTGTGCTGAATGCTTCGTGCCCTTGAACATTGGACCCCAAGTTCTTCAACCTTGGGATTCAGACTGGCTTCCTTGCTCTTCAGCTTGCAGATGGCCAATTGTGGTATCCCATGTTGTGATTGTGTGAGTCAATACTCCGTAATAAACTCCCCTTTCTATATACACCGACCCTATTAGTTCTGTCTCTCTAGAGAACCCTGACTAATACATACATCCAGGGCTTGTTGATGCAAGGAGTGGGCTCCCACCACCTTGGGCAGCTCTACCTCTGTAGCTCTTCAGGGTAGTGCCCTTGCAGCTGCTTTCACAGGTTGGTATTGAGTGCCTATAACTTTTCCAAGTCCACAGTGCAAACTGTCAGTGGATCTATCATTCTGGGGTCTGCGGGACAGTGACCCTCTTCTCACAGTTCCACTAGGTAGTGTCACAGTGAGGACACTGTGTGAGGGCTCAACCCTATATTTTTCCTCCACACTGCCCTAGTAGATGTTCTCCATGAGAGCCCAATCCCTGAAGTAGACTAGTGCTTGAACATTCAGGCGTTTTCATACATCCTTTGAAATCTAGGTGGAGGCTTCCAAACCTCAACTCTTGCCTTCTGTGCACTCATAGACCCAACATCACATTGAAGCCACCAAGGCCTGGGGCTAGCACCTGCTGAAGCAATGGCCCAAGCTGTACCTTGGCACATTTCATTCACAGCTGGAGCAGCTGGGATGCAGGGTGCCATGCCTTGAGGCTGCACAGAGCAGAAGGGCCGGGCCTAGCCCATGAAACCGTTTTTCCCTCATGGGCCTCCAGTCCTGTGAAGGGGTGTCACAAATGTCTCTGAAATACTCTGGAGGCATTTTCCCTATTGTCTTGGCTATTAACATTTAGCTGTTCTTCTTTACTTATGCAAATTTTTGCAGCCTTGAATTCTCAGAAAATGAGTTTTTCTTTTCTACTGCATGGTTGGGCTGCAAATTTTCCAAACTTTTATGATTTGCTTCCATTTTAAATATAAGTTCTAGTTTCAGGTCATCTCTTTGTTTATGCAAATGAGTGTAGGCTATTAGAAGCAGCCAGCCACATCTTGAATGCTTTGCTGCTTAGAAATTTTTTCCACCAGATACCCTAAATCATCTTTCTCAGGTTCAAAGTTCCACAGATCTCTAAACTAGGGACACAATGCCATCAGTCTCTTTGGTAAAACATAGCAAGAGTGACCTTTACTCTAGTTCACAATAAGTTACTCACTTCCATGTGAGACTACCTTAGCCTGGACTTGACTGTCCATAACACTATCAGCATTTTGGTCACAACCATTCAACAAGTCTCTAGGAAGTTCCAAATTTTTCTCATCTTCCTTTCTTCTTTTAAAGCCTCCAGATTATTTTGACCTCCGTCCGTTATCCAATTCTAAAAGCACTTTCACATTTTCAGATATCTCTATAGTAATGCCTCACTTCTCCAGTACCAATTCTGTTTCTCCAAAAGACACACACACACGCACACATACACACTTCCCTGTGCAAGATTGCCCTGACAGCCCATCACTCCAGAGAGGTAAGGAAACTCTGCTACTATATATTGTCCTGCATTCAATCTTTTGGTATCTTTTGGGAAAGCTCAGTAAAAGTCTAAAAAATAATTAGAAAGTAGAAAAAAAATTTTAATTAAACAACTTTTGTTAGGGAAACTTTAACACAACTCTAAGTTAAAAATCTAATTTTAAAGAGAAACATGAAATCTCATTTGAAGACAGGAAACTTCTTTCTGTTTTGGAAATACAAGGTAGTTTCTCTTCTGTGGAATTTAATAAGCTGATATGAATCAGTATCTTAGCATTCTACCTAGAAGTGGAAAGCAAAATTATCTTTGTGACCAAAATGGTGACACATAATTACTCACTCACACACAAAAAAAATCACTAACACTACAGCATTTTCAAAAGCACATTTTCTCAGTCATGATATCTATCTTGAAGAGTATAATTTAATGAAGAATATTCTGTCATCCTTTGAAGTTTAACTGAATATGCAAGTAACCAAAAACCAAGCTTCCAGTAGAAGGTAAGTACCAAATTTCTTATGAACTTATTTTTAAAGCTTCTGCTTAACTCAGGTATATTTCATTGCAATTCAATGTGAATAAGAAATCTGTGTTTTTTGGTTTTTTTTTTTTTTGTCTTGAATGATGTAATCCTTATCAAAGTGTAGGTGCATAAAGTATGGATGGAGGATTAAGGATTACAAGAAGTCACTAAAAGGCAATTTTTTTTTTTTTTTTTTTTTTTTTTGAGACGGAGTTTCGCTCTTATTGCCCAGGCTGGACTGCAATGACACAACCTTGGCTCACCGCAAGCTCCACCTCCTGGGTTCAAGCGATTCTCCTGCCTCAGCCTCCCGAGTATACTATTTTTAAAACTTTGAATGTAAATTGATTATAGCTTTTGAGAAATTAATAAGATGAAGAAAGCAAAGATGTAGTTTAGAACAACCAATTTACAACTGAGCTGAGAAGGATTAAGTATCTTACTTTAAGTTTGTATGCTATTAATTTGTGTAAAGAATTAATTGTAATTATTTCATGAATAGTATCTCCTTTGTCTTTTAATTCTATTTGTTTTCTTGATAACGTTTATATTATTGCCTATGTTGACAGCAATATTGGACCAATTGGGCAAAGTTTAACAGCCACAGATATTTAAAGGATCCACAACATTGTCACTGTATTTCATTGGCAGAAATCTTACAAATGCTGACCCTAAATGATCAAATGCTATTTTGGCAGAGTGCTGGGAAGGTGGAAATTTACAGGCTCATTTTAGAGTAAAGATTTAGAATCAATCTGTTGAAATGGATACAAAATTTATAGTTTAAGTACTGTAATTATTACAAAAGTTTGTAAGGGTGACTTTTTACTGACCCTATTGTAAAATTAGTTTAATAATATCATAATGGTATTGACTATCTGAGAAAATAATTTAGACAAAGCTCCTAAAAAATGCCCAAAGATAACTCATTTAGCAGTATGTTATTTTCCACTTAATTACTCAATAAGTTGCATTCATTGTTTACAATGTGTCAACACTGTAGTAAACATGCTAGGTGTATTCGCTAATTTACTTTTTTTAAAAGCCCTGTGAAGTATGGATTGATATCAAACCTATTTCAATTGGACTGCCAGAGCCTAGCAAAGTAAAATAACATGTCCAAGGAAATACAGCTAGAAAGGATGAAGCCAAGATAAAAACCTATTTATTTTGACTCCAGAGTTCACTCAACTGACCTGCTAAATTGTAATTCAAACATTCAAAAACTTAGTTAATTTTCTACATTTGGAAAAAAAAAATTTTCTCTTCTCATTGAACTACAAACTTTGTAGGATATTAAACCATGTGTAAAAATGGGCATATTAAAATATTTCATAAGATGATTTCTGCCTGCAGATAGGTACACAAGCATTGAGGAGTAAACATCTTTTTTTTTTAGATTAAAAAGGAACTAGAATTTTAATAGATTGATAAGGAGGATACTTCAAAGTAGACAAAGTCAAGACTATAGGAGGAAAAATCGTAGAGAATATTCGTGGGGGAATAAGAAGACTTTTAATGTTTCTGGAAAGAGGACGATATGCTGAGTAGTGATAAGAGATAAAGCTTTTAAAGGGGGTTGGGTTCAAATCATAAAGATCTTGAAAGCAAGTTTAGAAAACAGGGACTTTGTTTCTTTGAGAATAGAAAATATGGATAATTTTAATAGGACAGCGACAAACATAGATTAAATGTGCGATTTGTGAATATTATTTGATTGCTTCTTTATAGAATGAAGTGTCGTGTGAAGAATTTTAAGTTGAGAAAAATGGCATAGTTTGGTTCCAAACACTTTATTGTAAAATAATAATAATAACAATATCGATATTATTGTCTGAAAAAGTTCGGATTTTAAAAAGTAGAAATTTGGCTGTATAGAAATTTCCATTTCTGAATGTTCAAATTGTTTTAACACATCTTAGGATTACTGATTAAGGTAGAATATACATAGGAGGATGAGTATTGCTGACTAATTCATCAGAAAATTTAGTAATTTTCATGAATGCCCAATGTTTGTAGTATGTTCTCACGCTTCATAGAAAGCACATTAAGAATAATATGCCTCTGAATCTGCACTGATTTAGCCAATAAGGAAGAACTTTTTGAGAGTATTAATGTACTGCATTCAAAGTTTTTTATAGTTATGAGATATTTTTACATCATTAATCATAATCTCATTCATTTTTAATATTTAGATTTGGGCAAATTCATAAATACATTCTATAGCTAATGCTACATTATATTGTATGTATTTCATTTCTAAGAATAAAATTAAAATTCTATTGTATATAAATTAATAATATAAATTATTTTGACTAGTCATGTTGATATTCACAGCTTCTGTCAATTGCTCTCATTCTTAAAATTATTTATTTGTTAGGAGATAGAGTCCTATAAGTTTAATCACTGTCCTCAATACTTAGTATTGGGCAGTTGAGTTGGTAATTGCAAATCCTCTATGTAAGAATATTCTTAATTTTCCCAAGCAGTAGCTATTAAAGTTCTTACTATCCCATCAACAACTTCCAAATTTAAAGTCTACAAAAATTGAGTCTCCAAATACACAATCAAGAACTCTTCAGGAATATAGGGTTAAACAAAGACTGTCTTGAAAAGATCTCACATGCAAATTTGCACTGTTTGATATAGGTTTTCATGCCTGTAGTTCAATGTCTCTAGGTTGTCTCTCCTCTGTCCTCCTAGCCACTTTGTACTATTTTTACACTTGGAACAGTCTGTCTATCTGCTTGTCTCTAAAGCAATGGTTTAAACAATCACTTTAGAGACAAATGGAGGTAACTGAAGGGAGGTTGTTTTAGTTTTAATATTCCAAATGCTAAATATAGCACCTGAAACTCAACCTGTATATGCTGAATGGATGAGTGAGATGACTGCCTGGTTGAAAAAGAAGGACAGATGAGAAATGCAGGGTCAATAAAGCTGGAAGTAATGAATTTTTAAATACACTTTAGTTTCAACAAGAATAACAGGAAAGCCAGAGACTACATTATTAGTTAGTGACGAATGTTATTGCTGAAGCAATATTTCCTTCATCTTATGACACTGCTTCACTGAAGTTTTCTATTAAATCTGTGTTCTAGCTGCATTGCCTTTGGCTAGAAATGTGCAGTGAAGAGAGATTATAAACAGCTTTGTACTTAACCTTTTGGTTGCTGCTTCAGCCTTCACCCCGGACTGAAGACCCCCCCGTTCTCCAGGACCTCCATGTGCTCAAAAGCCTCAAGGTTTATTCATAAACACTATTTCAATTTCCCAAGGTTAAGGTATACTTAGGTATCAGACAGTGCTGGGGAATATATGGAACTTAACATAGTAGTATATTTCTAGGTAAGTCTCTGGGAGAATTAAGACAGCACCTGCCCATGTGAAGTATGTAATTTAAAAAAGACACGAAAATACATAAATCAGACCACTAATGCTGGGAATAAAGGTGGCAAGATTGAAGTGCTATTGGACCTAAAGACAGAGGGATGTAATCCAACATTTATTTGACCTTTCACTTCAGCCCATAAAGTTGGCAAAGCTAAACTAAGAAATATAATAAGGCTTTCATCTCAAATCCTACTATACAACCCAAGTCGGCAAAGATTAACTATGTAGGAGTGCCTTTTTTCTTTTATTGAGGGCAAAAGGACCTGCAAACCAGGGAGCTTTCCCTGAGGCCTGAAGTAGAGAGCTTCCTCCACCTTAGATCTTAGGCATCTTGGGGTTGTAACAAGAGATCTTGTACCAAATTGGGAAAAAATACAAGGAGAGATTTATGCCTAGGATTTTGTTTCCTAGATTGACTGCCTTTGTCTCTTTGACCGCTTTAGTCACAAGGAAAATTTAAAAGGAAGATCATCACAACTCTTTTCTCCAGATTACCTGGGTATAGTGAAAGTTCTGCCCACTTTTATTCCTAGGTATAGAGTCAAGTGGTGTATCTTTAAAAATACCTCATCTAAAACCTAAAGATAATAATATCTGGGCTGTAAAACAATTACAGTTTCAAAGCTAGGTTAAAAAAAAAAAAAGTCTTTACTGGGCCCAGTGGCTCATCTTTCTAATCCCAGTGTTTTGGGAGGCAGAGGTCGGTGGATCCCTTAAGCCTGGGAGGTGGAGGTTGCAGTGAGCTGAGATTCTACCACTGCACACTCACTCACTCCAGCCTGGGTGACAGAGTAAAACCCTTTCTCTGGAAAAAAAATGGGAAGATATTGGCTTCTTGGAGTTGCAAATTTATAAAAACCTAACAACACATTATGTCTAGCCTATAGAACAAACCACAAGAGTAATGCACATTCTGACAAAAGTTGAAGTGTGAAAATTAAAGGAAAATAATAAAGTTTATTCAATAGTATTTATCTTATGAGACACCTAGATCTGTGTAAATGTTGTTATTGACGGTTGAAGAATTGCAAAATTATATAATATACTCCCTTTTTAGAAAAAAATTAAATAATTAGATGAAGCATGGATTGTTTTATTATAAATGTAAAAGTTATAATGTTAAGTATTTTGTGAAATATTGTGAAAATCTCTAGGATAGGAATTGTGTCTTCATTTACTTACAGTGACTTACACATAGTGGGGACATTAAATGATTTAATGAATCATTATTTGTGAATAATAAAAGTTTGCTATTTTGCATTATAAACCATGTTTCATGACATATTTTACCTAAAAGAAAATTAGAGAGAAAATGGCACCTACTCTATTCCTACTTTACTGTATTAAAGCCCAAGTATGTTTAATCCTGGATCACCAATTTCTTTCCTATAGCAGTGATAGCTGTTAAGTAATAGCTATCATGTATACAGTGCCAAGTTTTATGCTACATGCAAAACACATCTTAATTCATTTAATCTTCATAACAACTATATATTTTTTTGGAGTTAAGGGCTTTTAAAGTGTTTTAATTATATTATAGCCTATGCATTTTTGTGTCTTCTCTAACAAGTCTTTGCCTAATCTAAGGTCACAATGTTTGCTATGTTTTGCAGAAACAAGTTTTAAAAAGAAGAAATGTATCAAGAATTCAATGTACTGGATTCCAAACTTGCTGTAAAACTAAAATATTCTAGAGGGTCTGATATTGATGTAAGTATGGACATATGGAACAACATATACAATTTTGTTCTAAGTAGACTACACAGAACTACATTAATAATTTAGAAATAGTCTCAGACATTCATAGTCAGTTGACCTCCTTTGTTTTCTTCTAGAAGTTTTATTGTTCAGGGCTTATATGTTTCAAGTTAATTTTTGTATGTGGAATGAGGTTTGGCTTACTTTTTTTCCCATATAAATACCAAGTTTATCCAGAACTATTCATTGAAAAGCCTGTCCTATTGCCATTGAAATACCTGGACAATTTTGTTGAAAATCAACTGACTATGAATGAGACTATTTCTGAATTATTAATTTAGTTCTATTTAGCCTATTTAGAACAAAATTGTATATGTTGTTCCATATGTCTGTACTTACATCAATATCAGACCCTCTAGAATATTTTAGTTTTGAAGCAAGTTTGGAATTCAGTACATTGAATTCTTGATACATTTCTTCTTTTTAAAACTTGTTTCTGCACAACATAGCAAAAACATATTTATAAAATAAATATTTGATAAAACATTTGTACCCAGAATATATAAATAACTCTTAACAACACAACAGTAAAAAGAAAACTCAAATAATAGTGAGCAAGCAGTTTGAATAGACACTTCACAAAAAGTATGTTGAATGGTCAATAAACAATACAAAGATGCTTAATATCATTAGATTGTATGGAAATGCAAATTAATATGTCAATGAATTACTACTGCATGCCCATTAACATGGTGAAATAAACAAACAAATAACTACCTAACAACATTTACTACTAGGAAAGACGTGGAACAACTAGAAACCTCACACATTGCTGTTGGGAATGGAAAATGGTAAAGCTAGTTTGGAAAAGAGTTTGACAATTTCTTATAAAGTTAAACATAGACCAAGGAACTGAGAATTTTACTTTTATGTATCTAAGAGAAATAAAAACAAATGTTCAAAGACTTATACCCAGAGGGTAATAGCAATTTTATTCATAACTGCCCCAGACAACTAAGTGAACAGATAAACACATTGTGGTATATTTATACAGTAGCCTAACACGCAACAATAAAAAGGAATGAACTATTGATACATGCTATATCGTGGTGACTCTTAGAGGCATTGTGTTAACAATGCTAGAAGCCAGACAAAAATGACTAGAAACTAGATATTTCCCTTTCCATGATATTTTAAGAAGGAAAAATTATTATCCAGAAAGTGAATCACTATTTGTCAGGGTCTGGATATGGGGAGACAGGGAGCATGAGGGGATGTTTTGGGGTGATGTAAATAAATGTCTGTGTCTTGATTGTGTTGATGGTTACACTACTACACACATGAGTCAAGATTCATCAAACTGTACCCTTTAAAAGAATGACTATTTTATGTGTAAATTGTATATCAACAAACATAATGTTTTAGAAATCTATATTATTTAGTGTTAGAAAAATGTTTCCTATATTATTTATTCCCCTAGTGATCCAGTTTAAGTATAATACACACATAGTTTTTTTCTATTTTCTTTCCTTCCCACTTCCAATATTTGCCTTTCCCCCCGCAAGAATATGTGAACTGTGAGAATGGTTGCTACTTTTTCTAAACCTGAATTTTGTAAAAGTCAGCCCCAAATGAAATATCCAGTGAAATGAAAACTAGATTCTCCCTGCGTGGGAGATACTTTCCCATGTTTTCAAATATCAGGAAGCGTATGCTGGAATCTAGCTTAAATTCTTGCCTAACGTATCTGGAGTTTCCATGTTTCTCTTGTGAAGAGATGGCCCATAGCCACTAACAGTTTACCTGGAGTTTAACCTGCTTATGGAAAGGGGGAAGGAGATGGAAGGATGAGCAAGTAATTGTGTTTAAAGGCAGCAAATAATCTTAGCTGATTTTACAAACAATACCTTACTATAATATAGCCTCTATCCCTCAAAAAATTCACATATACAATTCCATTCACACACACACTTAAAAGGTTCATGGAGTACATGAATGTCAAGAACACAGAAAATGAGAGAGAACCCTTTTTTCTACAGGAGTAGCAAAGATACTTTTATATCCTTGAAAATACCTATCTTTAGTGCCTGACTCATTATACAATCAAATGCACTGATAAATAGCAGCGCTTGTGATAAGGATAATGACAATTTCTTTTCTCAATTGAGGTAACATTTCAAAATGTAGTTTAATTTTTGGTTACTATTTCCAAAATAGCAATGTAAAAAGAGCACGAATGAGAACATGAGGCAATTTGAGAAACATGACATTAGGAAATGGATGAAAATTCAAATGGCACTTTCAAAGTTGTTGTCTTGCCTTATTTGATTTTCTACAGATGTCATCTGTTCTCAGCAAAATGTACTGCCACCCTGCAAGTAATCGATGTGCCACTGTATGAATTTGCACTGTCAGAGACATTCTTTTTTCCTGAGTCTTCACTGATTTTTGTAGAGCAACAAAACGATCTAACCAAGGGCTTACTATCTTTCAGTAACTACCATTCTATTTGCCGCAGAGATGTTTTTATAAGTAATGTTATGAATAAATATTAACAATAATTAGAAGAAAGAAATATTGTTGACCTTAAAAATAGCAGAATGTATATATTTTATGTATGGTAAATACTTTCAACTTCCAAGTATCCTTGAAAATGGTGAATGGATAGTCAGAGATGGCATGAACCGAAATATCACAAATAAGGTATAAATGTTTTAGGTCTAAATATGACAATTTCTTTTCCCATCAAATTTTTCTCAATATTATGAAAAGTAATAACCAATTTGAGCAACTAATCAACAAGAGTAAATCATTACTAAACATATTGTTACCTCTGATTTAATTTCCTATGAGACTGGTCGTTAGCTAAGATGTGAGTAAAAAATAACAACAAAAGAGTCATGGGGCATTGGAATTTCCACAAAAACAATCAACTCCAACAGAATAAAACAAAAGTTACCTCAGCTTGGTCTGCACTTAGGAACCCCGTTAATCTTTGTTGAAAATTCTTCATCCAATTACTAATTTTTCAGTGGAAAATTGGAGCAGCAGGACATAGCTTTTACTAAATCCAAGAGGACTCATTGCCTTATTATATGCCTTGCAGTGACTATTCAGGAATTTGTCGCCATTTTTCAGGGGGTCAATCCTAACTTTTATTTATCTATTCTTCTCAGCAGATGCAATATTCTTGCTTTGTAGACCAAAGAAATCATCACTTTTGAGCTATATTTTTAAATAAACTTCTTAACTGCTCTGTTAATCCTTTAGTTCCCTTATCTCTAATTTGGGGAGAAGTTATAGTATATATTACCTATGTATTATTATTATTATTATTATTATTATTGAGAAAGAGTCTGGCTCTGTCCCCAGGCTGGAGTGCAGTGGCGCCATCTCGGTTCACTGCAAGCTCCGCCTCCCAGGTTCATTCCGTTCTCCTGCCTCAGCCTCCCAAGTAGCTGGAACCACAGGCGCCCGCCACCACGCCTGGGTAATTTTTTGTATTTTTAGTAGAGACAGGGTTTCACCGTGTTAGCCAGGATGGTCTCGATCTCTTGACCTCGTGAACTGCCCGCCTCGGCCTCCCAATCGCGTATGTTTTTTAAAGTGTTTAATAAAGTAAAAGACATAAGGTGTTTAAAGCAGGCCCTGGGACATCATAAGGGTCAATATGACATAGTGTTATTGCTAATTTTGCATCTCTACTTCCACATTTCTTGACCATCTCACAAATTCCTCCAAATTTTCATCCATATTCTCTTTCTGCTTTGCTGTCTTAGAGAAAGAAGACTCTGTCCTCCTTTCTAAGATCATATTTATCTTAATTAAAAAACTTTTTAAAGTTCTGATAATTTGATGGTCAAGAACAAATCATCAAGTAGTGGTTGTTTTCCACTGGTTGTTTAAATTTTAATATTTAAATTTAAAATTTTAATATTAAATTAAAATTTAATATTTTAAATTCCTTAACCTAGAATCCACCATTTTAATTTTACTCTATTTGTCCATTTTTAAAAATTAATACTTATCCAAAAATGTTCCCAGAATAGGCTTTTTTTTAAAAAAATTATTTCTCCACCTCAGTACCATTACTTTTTCATTTCTCTGGAATGCACTTCTTTTGTCTGGTAACCAAAATGTTTCCTTATTCAACATTCAACAAGAATTTAGATTTATTGTGTGACAGGGATAATTACTAATCATTAATAACAATGCATTCTTACACACTTCCCAGCCCCCAGGAATTCTGGTGAATTCATGTTACTCGTCCTAACCAATGGGTTTTTAGTGAAACATAGAAAAGGTGGTTTGAATTTCCATGTACACTTTATTCAACTATGGGAACCAGGGTGGTTTTATGTTCCTAATGATGCAGCTTCAAGGTGTCTGAATTTACATTAGCCTGAGACCTTGAATAATGGTGGGGAGCAAAACTCCAACCAACCCACACTGGATATGTATGATGAGCAAAAATTAAACTCTGTAATGTTAAAACAAGGATGAATTGGGGTTTTCGCCCAGCAGAACCTAAACTGCCTTGACCATCCTAGATGCTAGAGACAAAGAAATGAAAGGTAGAATTGTTATTCTTAAGAACCCATAGGGTAGAACCTTGCTGTCTAATATTGTAGTCACAAAGTACATTTTTTATATATATATTTATATATATATATATATAAAATTATATATACATATTTTTTAAAAGGAGTCTTGCTCTGTCTCCCAGGCTGGAGTCCAGTGGTGCTATCAGGGCTCACTGCAGGCTCTATCTGCCAGGCTCAAGCGATCCTCCCACCTCAGTCTCTTGGATAGCTGGGACTACAGGTGAGCATCACTATACCCGGCTAATTTTTGTGTTTTTCATAGAGATGGGGTTTCACTATGTTGCTCAGACTGGTCTCAAAATCTTGGGATCAAGTGATCCACCGGCCTCACCCTCCCAAAGTGCTGGGATTACACTGTGCCTGGTCAACATTTTAAATTTAAATTAGTTAATATTAAAAAAAAAAAAAAAAAAAAAAAAAAACCTTAAAGTTGAGTTCCTTTGTTACACTAGCCATATTCCAAGTGTTTTATAGCTACATATGTCTAGTAGCTCTCATATTGGACAACGTATGAGTAGTTCCATCTTTAGAGACTATGATTGAACAGCACTGGTCTAGAAGAATCAAGAAGAAAGAAGCACATATGCTATTGCAATACAGTTTCATAAGTGGTGGTAACAGAGCAGTAGGTATAGAATATCATGAGAAAAAAATTGTGTTGGTAAATAGAAATTCTCAAAATATTATTTTTAGTATATTTTGAGAAAATTGAGAGAAAATGACATATGACTCCTTATATTAAAAGTTGCAAAATCAGATTCCAATTTTAGAACTTTATTCAACACATGTATTAGAACAGATATGCAATGATGTACACAGAAATATTTAATATAGCAATTCAGTTTTAATGCTAGATGTCTGGTAGCAATGGTGACAACTATATGCTCATTTATTTGGGCCTGGAAATATAAATAAATTAGATCCATAGAATAAGATATCATGCCATTTTTAACATAAAATGAGTTGGGATGTCCTTATGGTTGGGTTTCATGACGTGAGATAGTCCTACTTGAGAAAGAAAGAAAAAAAACTACCATCACCACAGTGTATCATGTAGAGAGGGCTCTAGGTAGCAAGAACAAAGCTAACCTTGAACTATCTGTAAGGTTCTAGATGCTTTGGGGGCTGGATTTCTGTAGTAGAGAAAATCCAAGGAGCACTGATGAAGTCCTCCATTTTTAAAACTGTGGTCATTTCTAAAAGTCAGTGAAGTACAGCATGCCAACATCGCCATCTCTAGCAGGAGCAGGAATGTTTGGACACAGTTCAGAGGAACTTTACAGAGGATGTGATCTTGGAGAGCTATCACAGTTGTGCTCACTGGGGTTCTGAGTTCACAGTGAATGCAATAAGGACACACAATTCTGGCTTTCCCACTGAATACAACCAAAAAACCTGGACAATATGCATGAAGCAGCTATTTGAGGACTATGCCAAGTAAATATTAGCTGCAGTGAACAGGGAACTCAAAGCACTCATGTACTGGCGACGAGTTTTCTGTTTTTGTCTTGTTTTCTTTTCCTCTGTTATCTTCAAGTACAGAATCAAAGAGAACCCGAAACCTAGAACTGCATACCAGTTGCACACAGAAACGGTTTCTAAAGGCTCCCTCTTTCTGGTCAGAGGAGCAGGAAATCCAGGTCCTATGAAACAGAGAGTAGAGGGATTTCCTGTTTTTATTTGTTATGTTTTCTGTTCCTTTCTGCCTTAGCCTGAAGCCCTAGCAGCTGTGTGTCTATTTTACCTAATAGTTTGTGAGTTCCAGACGGCACACATTCTCTGTCTCTATTGTTGTATGCCTATTATCTATAACGTGCCTGGACATACAAACTATCTGTACAAGAAAAGCTAAAATATTAGATAAAAGGTAGAAGAGGCCTCATGCACAGGAACATGGAGTGATCAGAAAGACGAAGACATTCGGGACACTTTGGTCTTGGAGAAAAATTACCTGGAAGTGGCAAATAGGATCAATAGGGCAGGTCATTGAAAGTCATTTATCTGACAGGAGAAGTAGAAAATTAAAAAAAGACTATATTGGTTAGGAAGAGGAGAAAATTCCAGTGAAAGTTTATATTAGATATAATAACAAATTTCATCAACTCTTTAATTTTACAAATATTTGAATAATATTGGTTACAAAAGCATTGATGTCTTATAAGATTTAAACAACCTTCGTTTTCTGTACATTACCTTGGAAAGTAATTCTAAAGTAAAACAAGCCCTCACTTTAACCCACAAATATTTATTAAGTGCCATTCTGGCAATACTTCATTTTGTTTTTAAGAGAAAGGATCTTATTCTGCATTCACACTGGAGTGCAGTGGGGTGATCGTAACTCACTGCAGCCTCGAACTCCTGGGCTTAAGTACCCCTCCCATTTCAGCCTCCCAAGTAACTGGGTGTGCACTATGGCCATGCAACACCACCAGGACTTTTGTTTTGTTTTGTTTTTTTGGTGTTTAGTTTCTAGTAAAGACAGGGTCTCACAGAGTTGCCCAAGCTGGTTTTAAAACCTTGGCTCAAGTGATTCTCTGGCCTTAGCCTCCCAAAGCACTGGGATTACAGACATGAGTCATTGTGCCCAGTCTAAGTGAATTGAGTTTAATTTACTAAGTTGAGGGAAGATATTTCTAATATTCAGCCTTGGTAAACTTTTCTAGTACTCACTGTGCACAGAGAACTCTGTGAAGCAACAATGTTCAATGAACAGAAATTGTTTCCTCTCATGTGGGCAAGGACTTTTGTTTCCATGATTTGCTGTCAGTGTTTTCCTTACATTTTTCTAGCTCATTTCGTTTTTTTTTTCCAGACATCTGTGATTTCAGGGTTTAGGCAATGCAGTAAATTATTTCATACACTCTCTCCTGGACATGTTCCAAGCAAAATGCCCTTATTCTACTGTTTTGTACAGTCCATGTAACATCTCATGATTTTATTGGATACATCAATTGTGCAGAGGATTTGATTGTATATGGGCAAACATGACCATACAATTTCTCTAGTTTATCTTCTGTGTGATGTATCCTTTAAACAATCTCATAAATAAACCCAGCTATTTCCCCAGCTTGCCCTCCCTTTACAGACCCACAGTGAAAGCAAAATGTGTAAATTTTCTTTTTCACAACAAGATTACTCCACTCTGGAGACTCAATGGACAATTACTTCCCCATTTGAATTCATTTTGTGCTGTGTTCCGTGCTGCGTAAGTTTACAAAATCTCTTCATTAACCTAGTCTTTAAGTCCAGGAGTTAAATCGAAGCTCCTGAAGCAGTCATACCGGCCCAGACTACTGGCCTTCCCTTGAACTCTCTGGTTCTCAATACATGAGCCCTTATATAACACTTACAATATTCATCTTGAAAAATCTCGGCTACTGGATGCATGTAGGAAACACATCAATCCGGTTGAGTTTTCTGAAAAGCAGACAATATGCATCCTGAGCAGTAAACCTTAAAGTTAATTTTGAATAAACGTTATTTAAAAGGTGTTTTGATTTTCCTATGCCTGATTATAAGATACAGTCTTGCACTGCATAACAATGTTTCAGTCAGTATGGACTACCTATGCTACAGTGGCCCCATAAGCTTATAATGGAGCTGAAAAATTCCTAGCCGCTGGTGTTGTCATAGCCAGCCATTGTAACATGATAGCACAATGCATGGCTCATGTGTTTACAATGGTGCTGATGTAGGCAAAGCTACTGCTCTGCCAGTTGTATAAAAGTGTGGCACATACAGTTATGTATAGGACACAATACTTGATAATGATAATAAACTATTACTAGTTTATGTATTTACTATACTATACTTTTCACCCTTATTCTAGAGTGTACTCCTACTTATAAAAAGTTAAAGCCAGGTGCAGTGGCTCACACCTGTAATCCCAGCACACTGGGAGGCTGAGGTGGGAGGCTAGGAATACAAGTGGAGTGAGCTATGATCACACCACTGCATTCCAGCATGGGTGACAAACCAAGATGAGACCCTGTTTCTAAATAATAACACATTTTTAAAAAGAAAAAAATAAAGTTAACTGTAAAACAACATCAGGCAGGTCCTTCAGGATGTACTCCAGAAGGCATTGTTATCACAGGAGATGACAGTATCATGCTTGTTACTGCGCCTGCAGACCTTCCAGTGAGAAAAGATGTGATGGAGGTGAAAGACAGTGATTTTGATGATCTGAATTCTGTGAAGGCCTAAGCTGATATGTGTGTTTTAATTTTTAATAATAAAAAAATTTAAAAAGTAAAAACCTTAAAATAAAATGTGTTAAAAATAGAATAAAGCTTGTAGAATAAAGAAAGAAAGTCAATGTTTTTGTCAGCTGTACAATGTGTTTGTGTTTTAAGCTGTTATTACAAGAGTCAAAAAGTTGTTTAAAAGGTTACAAAGTTGGCCGGGAGCAGTGGCTCACACCTCTAATCCCAGCACTTTGGGAGGCCGAGGCAGGTGGACCATTTGAGGTCAGGAGTTCAAGACCAGCCTGGCCAGCATGGTGAAACCTCGTCTCTAGTAAAAATACAAAAATTAGCTGGGCGTGGTGGTGGGCACCTGTAATCCCAACTACTCAAGAGGCTGAGGCAGGAGAATGGCTTAAACCTGAACCCAGGAGGCAGAGTTTGCAGTGATATTGTGCCACTGCATTCCAGCCTCCAGCCTGGGCGATAGAGCAAAGACTCCATCTCAAAAAAAAAAAAAAAAAGAAAAAGAAAAAAAAAATTACAAAATTAAAAAGTTTCAATAAGCTAAGCTTAATTTATTATTAAAAAATACATAAATTTAGTGTAGCCTAAGTGTACAGTGTTTATAAATCTACAGTAGTGTACAATAATGTCCAAGATGCTGACATTCATTCACTACTTGCTTGTTATCTCACTCAGAGCAACTTCCAGTCCTGCAAGCCCCATACATGGTAAGTGCCGTACACAAGTGTGCTGGCATGTTTAGATATGTGAAGATACATAAACACTTACCCTTGTGTTACAATTGCCTGCAATATCCAGTACAGTATCATGCTGTACAGGTTTGTAGCCTAGGAGTAATTGGCTAGACCATATAGCTTAGGTATGTAGTAGACTACACCATCTAGGTTTGTCTAAGTACATACTATGATTTTCACACAATAGTGAAATCACCTAAAGACCCATTTATCAGAATGTATCCCCATTTGTTAAGTGATATGTATCTAGTAAAATTGGAGGCATCTGGGACACAGAACAGCATTACTAACATCATTAACAGAAGTGCTCTCATTTTTTTTTAATTGCAAAAATCTAGGCAAATCACTATGAGAGGAACTAAAATTAAGATTGAGATTCCTGGCCTTTACTGTAAATTTACTGAATCAGACTGCCTCAGAAACAAATTAACTATGTATGCTTGATATGGGATGTAGGAGGGGGATACAGGAAGGTTTGCCCCAATGCAAAATGGTGAATACTAATTTGATTATACAGCTTTTAAAGCTACTTTTTGCAGTGTTCCTGATTTCTCCCTTCCTTTGAGGCTGGCAGCTGTCCTTGCTCACTGCTACAAGCATACCTGTTAGTAATAGCCATTCCCCTGCTGTCTAATGGGATCATATTCTTTAAATAGATAAATATTGCAAAGAGATCTCTCCTTTTTTGCAAAATTAGAGTAAATATTCTATAAGTATGGACCCAAGGGTCTCTCTTATGCATGTGAAACCAATTTATATAACGGACTGGACAATAGAAACAGCTTTAATTTTTCTCTTCATTACCTTAACCCTTCTCTTTTGAAGTCTCTTTTCTGCCCTGAATGGCATTTCAGAGCTGTATTATAATTTGGGGATCACTTTCAGATATAGAAATATCTAATTCAATCTGAATCAAAGTTTTAATCTTACATCCAATATAAGGCATTCATTTCTCACCAGTTTAGTTCAGAGTTAACCTTATGCTATAGAGCCATAGGCCCAGTGGCGAGGAAGGAGTAGGCTGGAGGAATGAGATCTGGTCTGTTATTTCGCAATCTTTGTTCCAAATACCCCTTCTCCCATTCCCACCCCAACAATCTCGCCTCTGTGCTTCTCATTTAATTTTGGCTGGTGCCCATATTTTCTGGAACATATTGGCTGTTTCTTTGGAGACCATGAACACGATGTCATTTCTTTTTGTGGGTGATTTAATCTCCAGGAGACTTCACACATCATCCTCATAAGCTCCTACCCTGAGTTCTTTTCCCTGGGAAACAAACCTCTTGGGCATCTCTCAGGGTTTCCTTTTGGCCCACTGCAAAACTTACAAACCCTTGTTCCACAAAACAGGAAAGGACAGGTCTACTCCCACCCCACCCTTACCTTTTCACCTCTCTCCTCACCTTCTATTTCAGGTTTATTCAGTCAACTTTTGAGTTGAAAGAGGAAGGAGCATCATTCCTGCATTTTTGGAAGAAGGAGGAGGGGAAATGCCATCAAGTCTCTATCTCTAATTAGTTGCTAGCCTTTATATATATATATATATATATATGTTTTATATATATATAAATAAATATATATATATATATCTCGCCTGGAGACTGAGAATGGGTATTGATTGACCACCTCTTACTAAGTCCTCTGGAATGTGTAAGCACCTTTCTTTGGAATGCAGATGTGTACTTTTTACCCTTTGTCCTGAGCTTTGTGGCCTCAGTGAGTCCTCATTACAGACAATAGAAATAGTACCATTTACAAGTATATTGCATGAACCGAGGAGCAATTGTTTTTTAATATCTATTTTAGTTACCCAGAAGCCTTTTTCATTTTGTTTATTCCATACCCAGGTGTATTCTACGTTTTCAAATCTGCAGTAGTGATGTGTTTCTGGTTTTTGGTAAGTGTAATGGTGTAGGTTGTGCTGTATCATTTCTTTTCACTTTTTAGATTTACTTGTCACATCTCCCCAAGCTGATAAGTGACTCATCAAACTCTTAAAATTTCTTATGTTTTAATGAAATAAATATATATAAAGTCTCTAGCATTATTTAAGGAAGGTGCTCAATATAGATGGGTATGTCAACCTAAAGAAAGAAACTGAGGCAAAATTGATATAAGTAGAGAGTTTATTTGGGCCAAAATTCAGAGCAGTAACCCAACAAATACTTCCAAGTTTCTTTAGAAATGCTGTGAGTTGGGGCAGTTATAAGCAGATTTTTAAAGACAAAATGAGGAGACACAGCAAGGGAGTATCAGCCTGTTCACATACAAATACCATTTGTTAACAGTGATAAGCTAATAGATGATTGACTAAAGGCTACAGTGTGTCTTCAAATAGTCATTATCAGTATGTGGTTAGGGTTGTTCCTGGAATTATTCACCTAAGCAGGAAGTGTCAAGGAATTTCAGGGAAGTAACTTTGGCCTCATGTCCCTTCTCTTTGTCCATTTAAATTTAGTTAACCTCTAATTGTCCAATTTTGTTCTCATATTCTTTAATCATATGTGTTTTCCTTGTGATTTCCATGTGAGTGTTTCACTACCTAACAGGACAGTTTTCAAGAACAATTCATTGGTGTTCCCTATGTTTGAGGAAAGAGTTTGGGATTTGGGAGATAAATTTAAAGGCTGCTAACTATTCACTAGATACTAAATTTTGGGGAAAATCCTTAACATGTTTCAACCTGTCCATTTTTTTAAAGGATAGCATCTATTTTGCATGTTTGCGAGAATTAAATGATGCAATGAAGATAAATTTTCTGGAACACGGTAGGAGAAAGATTCACATGTTAGTACCTTTTACTTACCCTTCAATTATTCATCACTTATTTAAGGTATTCCACTCTGAGTGTTTTTCTTTAAAATTATGATGGATGGTGATTTCTTGTTCTCAGAATAATCTTTCAGAATTTGTATAGCAAAACCTACAAATCAATTGCATTAGCTATTCTTCTCTCTTTTGTATTATATTACACTGAAAGTCCTTAGAGAACTATAAAAAATATATGCATTTGCCAGAGGCAGTATTGTTGCTTTTTCTAATTCCTTCTGAATTCTATGAAGTAATTAATCTGAGCCTGGTGCCCTGTCAACTTCAATAATCTTGACGACCTTATTACACTCTCCAGCAGAGAGATAAGTATTAAGTGAGCACCTGAGGGAATTAGATTCTACTGTCATCATTACCAGCCAATGTTTTTAGAAACCATTTCACCCTTTTGTGTATATGAGAAATTGTGTATTAAACTGAGAATGAATAGAACTGTTGTATTTGCCAGCTCATTCTTACAACTGGGGGCAGAGTGGAGGAGGAGAGGTAGTGAGGATTCTAATAAGGAAGAAGAAAATTAAACTGCATCTGTGTAGGTAAAACTGAGAGTCTATTTTCATTATTAAAGCTGTTTGTCATTGCAACAGCCACTGGTTGTTGTCTTACGGAAGTATTCTACGTGACTGCAGTTTTAGAAAACATTTTTTCAATTTTGCTTTGCTGCTTTTGACTTGATTGCTAGGATGGTACTGTGATTGCGTACCTGAATAATAATAAATTTTGGCATTCAGATTTCAACAGTGAAGAGAAAGGATGAGAAAAATAATGGTGATGGCTTAAGCCCATGTTAAATTTATGCAAAAATGTGGTTAGCCAAATGATGAACAGATGCAGCTGAGTATTTTCATCATTTTTGTTAAATATCCTGCAAATGATTCTGGCTAGTTATACAGGAAAATTGCATCAAAATGAAGTGTGTACATGAGTAAAATATTAATGACTGAGCTCCATTCAATGGGCTATAGATAATGCAGCTGTTTTTAGCCTCCAGCTGTGGAAACATAACTTACTTTTTCCGAGGAAAAATCAGCTTTCCCATTTTGTTTTATTTCAATCTCATTTCCTATTTATTCACTTTTATTTCTTAGTTTTCTGACATTTCTTTAAGGGGTATCTCCAACATAGCCATAGTCTTTTCCAAGTAATAGGAGTAAAAAAATCAGTACTTAAAATCTTTGTTTAGATTTCTGATAATGTGTGTCACTCCTGAGTAGTGGGCACGTTGGAGAGAAGCCTATTGGTAATCTGCAGTAATGTTTATAATGGGAAGCCATATATCTTAGCCTTCTTAGTTACAAAAGACCAGAAGTAAACTGGAGAAACAAGGTCTGCTCCCCACCCACCATTTCCCAAACATGGATGATAGTGATTAAATCAAGATCAATCATTTTAAAGGGATGGATAAATAAAGACATACTGGTAGTAGGACAGGATACGGCGTAGGGAAAAAGCTAAAAATATATAAAGAAGGTATTAAGTAAAATCTGTCAAGCAGGAGCAGTTGCAAATGAAAGGAAAACACTGGAGGAGCAAAAAAAAAAGAAGAGAGAGGAATGAGTTATTAATTGTCATAAGAGCGTAGACATATGTAGCCAGAGATTATGCAAAGATCATTTCATATGCCATCTCATTCAATTATCACAGCAATTCTACAAGTATTATAAGATCCTTCCAAATCCCACAGATGTGGAAAACTGAAGTACAGGGAGATAAAGAAACTTGCCCAAGATCACATAGCAAGTTGAATCCAGCAGTTTGGCTCCAGAGTCCACACTCTTAAGCACTGTGTTACTGTATTGCCTTTAGAACCAACTGTAGTAGTAGAAAAAAGTTGAAAAGTAATTAAGTCATTAATATAGCAGAAATGGAGACTAAGGAACAGTTACTGTAACTGAGATCAGTTCTATTTCACAAGATCTTCTAAAACCTCAAACTGTATTCTAAGCTAAAAAGTTTAGTCCACATTATGAAACTCACTTTTTCTCCTATGAGATCTGCTGTTTGGCTATGAGGCCTTCAGTACCCATACTCATTGAAGTATCATATGAATAATACGTAGAGAGACCTGAAAAAATGGAAATGAGATTGGAAGATGTGAGCACAAAGTGGTACGGGCAGAGATGTTCATGAGAGTGAATGACCTGAGATAGGAATGACTCTGGCATATTTTAGTCTTAGCAACAAGGCCAGTTTAGCTCTATTATGACAGAATTTTCTCTGCAATATTTCAAATCCCTTAATGTTTGGAACACTGAGAGTGACTGATATATAACAAGGGCTCAATAACCACTTACTGAATGAACAAATGAATTCAAAAATGCATGAAAGTAAACTGCAAAAATATTTGGGCACTAGTCATTGGCGAACAGAAGTCAGATATCACCAACATGGCCATAAGAGGAGAGGAAGGACAGCTTGAGCATTTCCAGTGAAAAAACGTCCTCTAGTACACTAATCTGTTCTTGATTAGCCCTGCTTATTTGTTCTTTTTCTTTTCTTTTTTTAACCCAGTAGCCCCTCATGCTGTTTACTTGGCTTCAGAGACCTTGTGTTTTTCCAAACAAACATACTCTTAGCTAAAGAGGCCTTTTTTTTTAACTTTTCATGAATGAGGAATAATGCCAATATTTGACAACTTTATTTCATTAGGCTGTTCATTCATGTATAGTTACTAGAATCATTTATTTCTAAACATATATTGGATTGATAGCTAAGTCAAAATCAAATTATTGCCAAATCGGCTACATACACATTTTATTATCTGTGATTCTCATGACCAACTCTACGGACATGCTCTTTGGCCAACTCAAGTCTAATAAGTTAGATAAATAATCCGTAATCAATATAAACTGTAAACTGTAATTACGCATAATTGTATTCTCTATATTATTAGAACTAACAAATTCATTCAAAATTTTAAAACAAAATACTTGGCAGTTACTTTTTCTCCTATTTTAATGGTTTTACATCAATGCACTAATTGTGGACTTACATTATTCAATCATATACTAGATGTTACCTGGTATTCTCCTATTCTGAATTCTACTTCTGTGTCTACTGCTGAGATTAAAGATGTTGATTGCACAAAATGTGGTTTTAAAAAGTTTAGTTTTTATTCACTCTTATTTTTTACTGCAATCAATGAACATTAACCATAATTCTTTATTATTTATTTATTTATTTATTTATTTATTTTTGTGAGATGGAACCTTGCCCTGTCGCCAGGTTGGAGTGTAGTGGCATGGTCTCGGCTCACTGCAACCTCCGCCTCCCAGATTCAAGTGATTCCCCTGACTCAGCCTCCTGAGTAGCTAGGACTACAGGTGCACACCACTATGCCCAGCTAATTTTTTGTAGTTTAGTAGAGGGGTTTCACCATGTTGGCCAGGATGGTCTCAATCTCCTGACCTTGTGATCTGCCCGCCTGGGCCTCCCAAAGTGCTGGGATTACAGGTGTGAGCCACCAAACCCGGCCAACATTAGCCATAATTCTGTGAGAACTTAGCAGTATCTATCTGAGTTTTAGGCATCAGCTTGTAATGACAATAGAACCTCCCTTCAGACGTTATATGCCATAAACCAAATCTCTTTGCTTCAATATATAGTTCTATTTGTTTTCTAGAACTGTCAAAACAAAATAACAGACACTAAGTGGCCTAAATAACAGAAATTTACTTTCTTACAGTTTTGAAGGATGGAAGTTCCATGGTCAAAATCTCAGTAGGTTTGACTTTCCTGAAGCTTCTCTCCTTGTTTGCAGATGACACCTTCTCTCCGTCTTCACATGTTCATCCCTCTGTCAAGTTGTCTGTATCTTAAATCTCCTCTTCTTATAAAGACACCAGTAATATTGGATTAGATCTTACCCAAACGACCTCATTTTACCTTAATTATCTCTAAATATCTTATCTCCAAATAGTCACATTCTGAGGTAGGAGAAGTTGGTACATCAAAATAAGAATTTTGAGGGAATACAATATAGCCCGTAACAGTATTTCCTCATGTCACAACCCCTAGAATCTTGATGGCCCTGCTATAGTAAGTATACCCAGACATGTTTACCTCAAACTCAAATCAGGGGCCATAGTACAAACAGATGACTCTGGTAGTTTGAAGGACAGATAAAGTGAGGATTTCTACCACGAGTAATTTTGCTACTTCAGAGGACAGACAGATAGTTTTTATAAAGCCATTATACACTAATTTATGTGTATGTATGTGTGTGTACTTTTTAATCTATACAAATACCATAAAAAGTTGCTTTTAAAATTCCATTACATACACGAAAATTTTAAGACTCAGAAAAACTATCTAACATGCTATCTAACATGTGTAAGATGGCAAGATTACAGATGGTAGAGCTGAGATTAAAATCCAGATCTCTATAATTTTAAAGTCCATACACTGTTGCCATTGCCTAGTGTAATTTTAGTTTATTTTGTTTTATTTTATTTTAAGACAGAATCTCGCTCTGTCATGAGGTTGGAGTGCAGTGGTGTGATCTTGGCTGACTGCAACCTCTACTTCCCAGGTTCAAGTGATTCTCCTGCCTCAGCCTCGTGAGTCGCTGGACTATAGGCATGCGTCACCACACCCAGCTAATTTTTGTATTTTTAGTAGAGGTAGGGTTTCACCATGTTGGCCAGGATGGTCTCGATCTCCTGACCTCATGATCCACCTACCTCCGCCTCCCAAAGTGCTGGGATTACAGGCATGAGCCACCTCGCCCTGCCTAATGTAGTTTTTCTAATGTCTGGATAAGATTTATAAAAGCTCATTAGAAAATTATTAAATAAGACTCACTGAAATGTTATTTTCTTCTTTTATATTTCTAGGCAATAACAGTACTTTTAATTAAACGTATGGAATTGACACATACTGAGAACTTAAGTGTAAGTAACTTCAGAGTAAAAAGTGTTTATAAAACCTGAAATTTCTCCAAGATGGTAGCAACTTTGCTTACTATGTGATTAGTCCATTTTCACACTGCTATAAAGCACCACCTGAGACTGGGTAATTTACAAAGAAAGAAGTTTAATTGACTCACTGTTCTGCATAGCTGAGGAGGCCTCAGGAAACTTACAATCATAGCAGAAGGGGAAGGGGAAGCAAGGTTCATCTTACATGGCAGGAGAGAGAGAGAGCAAAAGGAAGTGCATGCTTTTAAACCATTAGATCTTATGATAACTCATTCACTATCATGAGAACAGCATGCAGAAACCACCCCCATGATCCAATCACCTCCTACAAGGTCCGTCCCTCAACACATGGGGTTTACAATTTGAGATGAGATTTGGGTGGGGACACAAAGCCAAACCATATCACTACGGATGGTAGTATCAGAGTGCATATGCATCTTAAAGCTGTGCTAGTTTAGAACCATTCAATCTGTATCATAAAATTTGTATCCATTTATCTCTAAGTTACATCTGGCAAAGAGAGCCAGATAGTTTTCTAAAAAAGTATACGTATATTTGTAATAATTTGGCATACGAAAATCATGTTGGGGCCTATAAGAGAAATCTCAGGGGAAGAGACAGTTGTCTATAGTGCAATAGAAAGAGAATCAGAAGCTGTCAGGTTGCCAGTATAAAGAGATACACAATACTTATCGAGATGTCATAAATAACTAACTGTTGTTTTAGCTAGAACCCCAGATCAGATCAACAGTCACTGGGACATATTCTAAGAAATACTCATAAGAAGACTCAAATTGAGAAGTTAAAAATGCCCTTTATTTGAGTAAAGATATTTATAGCATCAGAGGTATGTTTAAAAATAGTTCCCTATTCTGATTATGCTTACAGACCAGAATAGTCAAATAAAAGAATATGCTACACAGTTCTTTTAGTCTGTGTTGTACAACTGACCATAGAATAAAACAAGAATTAGGGGTGCACTCAACCGGTGTAGTAAAAAATCTGCATATAACTTTTGTCTCCCCCAAAATTTAACTGCTAATAGCCTACTGTTGACTAGAAGCCTTACTGATAACATAGTTAACACATATTTTATATGTTACATGTATTTCATATAGTATTATTACAGTAAACTAGATAAAATTAAAAGTAAGAAAATTATAAGGAAGAGAAAATTTATTTACTTTTCATTAAGTGGAAGTGGATCATTATAAAGGTCTTCAACTTCATCATCTTCATTCTGAGTAGTCTGAGGAATAGGAAGAACATGAGGGATTGGGTCTTGGTGTCTCGGAGTGGCAGAGGTAGAAGTGGTGGAGGAAATGGTTCGAGAGGCAGAAGAGGTAGATACACTTAATGTAAACTTGTTGAAATACATTATAATTTCTGTCTGACATTTTCCCTTCTCTAAAAATATTTCTATATTACTTCTTCTACAATTTGTTTTAGCAAAAACAGTCATATAATTGAGACTCTTCTGTGAGACTAATGTAATTTGTTTTCTGACACTGTTTCTTCTACATCTTCCTTATCATTTGTCACTGGTCCTAAGCATTCGTGTCCATCAAGCCATCCTCTGTTCATTCCTCTGCTGTGATGCCTACTAACTCTTGAATTTCTCCAGGATTCATATCTTGAAACTATCCCCCAACATCTTTTTTGCCATATCCAAAATCGCTTTCATTATTTCCTTGATTGGCCTTGTTGTAAAGCCTGTGAAGTCATGCACAACATCTGAACTCAGTTATCTTTAGAAGGAATTTATTGTTTGGGGCATGATAGGCTTTGCTACTTTTTCTATAACAATGATGACATCTTCAATGGTACAGTCTTTCCAGAGTTTCATGACATTTGCTCTCCTGGAGTTCTCTTTCTCAGAAGTGACAATCTGTTTTACAGAGTATCATTTGTAATGACATTTAAAGGTTCTATGACTCCCTAATCTAGAGGCTGAATTAGAAACTGTGTTTGGGAGCAAACGGACCACTTTGACACCTCCAGTGTTGAACTGATAGGATTTTGTGTGGCCATGGGCATTGTCCCATACAAAATAAGTTTAAAAGGCAGTCCCTTACTGGCAAGGTAAGGGACTTCATAGACAAAGCAACCATAGAACCAATGTAGAAAAAGGATTCTCTTTGTCCATGTCTTCCTTTTGTACAACTGATGGGCTGGCAGCTGGTGTTTATTATTTTCCTTCAACTATGGGTGCTTAGCAGCTTTACAAATAAGGGCAATTCTGATCATCAACCTGAAGCATTTTCACAAAATAGTAGAGTTAGCCTCTTCGTTTCTGCCTTAAATCCTTGTGCCTTCTCTTTCTTACCAAAGATGCCCTTTATGGCATGGTTTCCTAGAATGGGGCACTTTTGTCTGCATTAAAAACTTTTTTAGGCAGTTATCCTTTCTTCTCAATGATTTCATTAATAGTGTCTCAGATCTTGGTCAGCAGAAACTGCTTCTCCTCTTATCTTGACATTTTTTACAGTAAAACCTCTTTTTTAGGTTATCAAACCACCCTTAGCTGGCATTACATTCTCCAGTTTTAGATCCATTACCTTCCTTTAGCTTTGAGTTGTCATAGAATGGTTTCACTTTTTCTCAAATCATATCATATGTATAGGTATACTTTGTTTACAGCAACCCTGTACCCACATAAAAGCTACATTTTCAATGCACAATAGACATTTCACAAACAGTGCATGGTTTTTGCACCTGCTGGAATAGCTGCAGCAATAACTTCACTAGTTTTCTTTTCATTTTTAACAATAGTACTTATTCTGAATTTATTTATCTTGAAATGGTGGGCAACTGCAGCTGTAGATCTCAAGCAACAGCACATATCAAGCAATTTAACTTTTTTTGTAAGGTCGTTACTTTACCTCTTGGGGGCACTTCTCGTGTTACTAGTTGCATTTCTTATGTTTCCTATGATATTTTTCAGGATTTATTGTATTGCACTAGACAAAGTAAAAAACACATAAGAACTTCCAAAGATCACTTTCCACTGCGATGCAATTTACTTGAGAGACAAAACAGCTCATGCGGAGATGATTAGCATCACACAGCATTTTTAAGTAGGTACTAGCAATACCTGAGGTCACCACAATAGCAACAAGAAATAGCTACAAAATTATTACAGTAGTGCATTATGTACTACAGTTAATTTTATGCAGTTGTGATTTAATACTACATCTTTATATGTATTTATATTTCTTGCTACTACACTAAGAATGGCACCATGTAGGGTCTTCTAAGCATTTGTGTGCATAAGTTTTGACAAATTTTAACTTTTTATAATAGATTTCTATATACTTTATGGTAGTAAATGACAAAATAGACTGATATGTACCTATATTTTATGCATTCAGTACATATCTAACTTTTTCTTAGTGTTTTCAATATTTCTAATCTTCATGGTTTATCTGCAAGTTTCCTTAAAAATCATCACAAATCTCAAAAAAGTTTTCCAATACATTTATTTTTTTTAAATGTATGCATAAGTGGTCCCACAGTTCAAACATCTTTTCAAGAGTCAATACAAAAATACAAATGTAAATATACAAATATAAATATACAATTATAAATGTAAATACATATATACATATATATATACAAATATAAATATACAGTATAATTCTGATAATTGGCAAAAGCATGTGAAGACTGAAGGCAGGAAGGCTGAATTTTTTTATTAAATACAAAGTGATAGGACAATTAATTATTTTCAAGTTAATGGATATTATGTATTATAAATCATGGCATAACAAAAAAATATTCTATGTATTAAGTCTTGAATGAGATGTTTGAATCTCATGATATTTATATCCAAAGGTTTTCTTTAATTGAAATCTTAGCATAAAAGGGTAAATTGAGTTTATTAACAGAATAAAAAGTACAAGACAAAAAAAGCACAAAAAATAAATAAATCAAATATTTTTGAAAGTTATTTTTACTTGCCCTTGGGGTTATCATAACTGCAACATATATAATTACAAAAAAGCCTGATAAATATTATGTAATATTTAACTGGATTGAGTATACTGTATATGTAGGGCATATTTCCTAGCTTTCCAAAATATTATTTTTCACATATATGTATTTTGTCAGAAAAAATAAGTTAGAAGTTTCTGGTTATAGATATTTAGTTTACTCTCTGTTATCAAAATGTCATTTTTCACAAAGATTGGCCAGTTACTTTCCATATTGCTAAGTGGAATTGAAATGGATTATTAATTAAAGGAAGAATTATAGACTAGCCTCATTTTATCCATAGTTTTGTTTCCCATAGTTTCAGTTAGCTGTGGTCAACTGCAGTCCAAAAATAGATGCATATAATTCAACAAGATATTTTGAGACAGACAACATTTACATAACTTTTATTATGGTTGTTCTACTTTACAATCATTTATTTTTGTTAATCTCTTACTATGCCTAATTACTAAGTTAAACTGTATCATATGTATGTAAGCATAGGAAAAAACATAGTGTATATAGGATTCAATATTCTTCATGGTTTTGGGCATCCACTACCCGGGTGTGCTGGAACTTACCTCCCACAGATAAGGGGGGATTACTGTACAACACAAGTTGATAGAGGAAAAAAGAGGAAGCAGGCAAGAAAGAAACTACATAAATTACATAATGGTTTTCTTTTCCATATTTTAAAAACGTGCCTGGACCAAAAAAAAAAAAAAAAAAAATTACGATAAAAGAGACAGCCAAATTGTTATATTCCGCCAAAATTTAGTGTTATTTTGAACCAGGCACTGAGAATAGCATAGATATTGGCAACCTTGTAGTAATAGTGAAATAGGCCTTCAGAATAAGCAAAGTACATAATTAAGAAAAAATTATGATAAACCTGTGATTCTTGAGCAAACTTTCTTTAACATAAGCTGTGCTACTTCACATGTCATGCAGTAAAAAGGAGAGACAGGGTGGAGAGGTTTTAGAAAGTTTCTGACTATGAAAATAAATGTTATTGATAACTGCATGTAATTTTAAAAGAATTTCAGAGAGTGACTATTTATTTTACTCTTAAAATATTCTTAGAAAGGACACATAAATGTGTAAGTATAATTATAAAACTTAGTTATATTTTAGTGGAGGATATTTTACCTTTCTCAAAGAATGCTAGATGACCTTTCTACGACCCATTGCAGTACTTGGATACATGGTTTAGTTACCAAAAAGACAAAGAAATAACAAATTACAGAGAAGTAACTTTTTTCTAGAAAATATAATTGACATGTATCCTTTGAGTGTAATTAAAAGTCACTATCATAACATTACATTAAACAGAGGATAATTTATGAATGATCCACAACATCTCTTCGTTGAAAATACCAGCGAACTTTTGGTTTGTGTGCAATATTCATGTGCACTTACTGGTCTGAGACAAATTGAATAAAACACATTGATGTTTTAAAATCCTCCTGTATTTCTGAACTTAATTAATTTTGACAACATCACTGTGAAGGTACTGTGGTAGAAATTATTATCCCTTTTTTAGATGTGAGAAAAATGGAATCGGAGAGATGATTTTGCCAAACATCGCAAGACTTTTGCAGTAGAACTGGTAGAGCCATCTATTTTTTTTTTCTAGTCTGGGGCTTTAACATAATTCCCAAAGTTTACTTAAAAATCATCTAATAAATTGGTTTGTTCCCTCTGTGTGATTGCATTTGAATTCTTTTTTAGATCAAAGGGCCCTTTCATTAAATGATGCTCAGAAGCGATTTTACTGATTCTCTAGCTGAACTGCTCAGTAATTGGTTGACCTGTAGGAAAACCATAGAATTAAAAACAAAGAACAAAATCATTGGGGGAGAGTGGGTGGCTTTTAAAATTATAGCTTAAGTGATTTATAGGCTGGTTGTTATTTTTTTAATAAATGAACTGTCTTTGTTCTCAAATCCAAAAATGACATTTCCAATGCGTGAAGTATTTTGAAAAGTGATTGTTAAAAAAATTCCATTCAGTCATGACATTTATCAACCCTATTAAATTATCTACTACTCTAAATAGACCTGAAATTTGACCACTATTTTTTGGTTGCTGAAAGAAATTAATCAAGATTCTAAGTTTTATGCAGTTTCCAGGATGGCAAAAACAGACAAGCTATAGTTGATAAAATCTTAGGATGAATTAATTTTAGCAAGCCCAACAGTAAAAATAAATGATAGGACATATGATCAATGCAGATAAATGTTTTAAAGTCAGGGTTTTTCTCAGTTCTGGTAGTTAAGTTTAACTTTAACCCTTAGTATCTAATGGTGTTGTAAGTTTTATTATAAACTTTTCTTTTGTTGTATTAAACTACAAATCACAAGTTTGTCCCTCTATGTAAAATTTAAATAAAAAATTTCTGACTAACTCATCATATAGTTGTATTGTCCACCTTTATCACCTTACATTTTGACTTTCTACAAAAGTTGGGATGATTACATTAATGCTGCATCCCCCCAAAAAAGAGAAAATAAATTACTTTAATTGCCAAGATGCTTCCTAGAAAATGGAAGTTATGAGATGACTATTAATCCATTTGATTTGCATTTTGCAACCAAACAGAACACTTCACATTTTACTGTTTGAAATAACAATGTACTAGGCAAAGAAACAAACAAACAAAAGGACAAGGAGTAGATTGCTATTTTAAAATCGTAATTCTTATATATGTTGAATTTGCTTACAACTGTGAGATCTTATATTTGAAGAAAATTAAATAAGGTATATTAAAAAATAAAATTCTAAAATTCTGCAGAATAAGAAGCTGAAATATACTAATGTTTAGAAAGAAGATTTTGGACCTGAAATTATGATGAGAATTTTTTTCCTCCTTCCCAGGACCAAAATGAACTCATTGTTTTACTCTTAGAATTAGCATAACAATAATATTCAATTCAATGTTTATTTAGATCTATATTTTATCCTATCAATATTTATGGAGTGCCAGATCTTGTGCTGGGCAGTATATAAAACAACCAAGGTCAGTTCTCATGAAACTTACATTCCAACAGAAAATCCTATACTTTGTGAAGAGCTGTGTTAGGGTTACTGGTCCTTACTTTCAAGAAGTGGGCTTATTCTGCTTATCTCCACTGGCAGTGGGAGAGTGAGGGTGAGGTAGGTGGGCAGTTTGAGACTGAGGTAGAGAAGAGGGCAAAGGGGAATGATAATGTACAAGTACCTAAGTACCTGGATGACAAATGTGCTTAAATAAGTGCCAGAAAGAGGGAGATTATCATTCTGTTATTCATATCTATGATGGTTAATTTTAGGTGTCAACTTGCTTGGATTAAGGAATACCTAGAGAACTGGACAAGCATTACTTCTGGAATGTTTGTGAGGGTGTCTCCATAGCAGATTGGCATGTGTGTTCCTGTACCAAATGGAGGAGATCTGCCCTCAATGCTTGTGGGCACTATCCTGTTGGTCTGGGCCCAGATAGAAAAAAAAAAGCAGAGAACAGGTAATTTCCTCTCTCTCTGTCTCTCTTTCTCTCTCTCTCTCTCTCTCTCTCTCTCTCTCTCTTTCTTGATCTCTCTCTCTCTCTTTCTCGATCTCTCTCTCTCTCTCTCTCTCTTTGTCTCCTGGAGCTGGGGCACTCTTCTTCTACTACCCTTGGACATTAGAAAAGGCTTTCCAGACTTCAGAGTTCAGCACTGATACCACGGGCCTCAGATTGAGAATTCAACCACTGACTTCTCTGGTTTTGAAGTATTTGGATTTAAAAGAAGCCACACTTCCAGCATCCCAGAGTCTCCAGTTTGCTATTGACTTGTGTAACTTCTAAGCCTCCATAATCATGTGAGCGAATTCACCTAACAAATCCCCTCTCTTGTATCTATATCTATACCTATATCTATATCTGTATCTGCATCTATATATATATGCCTATATTTATGTCTATATCTCTATCTCTCTATCTGTAGAGAGGTAGAGAGAGAGATAGAGAAAGAGAGATGATAGAGATAGAGATAGAGACAGAGATAGAGACAGAGATAGGGATGTCTATATCTACCCTCTTAGTTCTATCACCCTGGAGAACCCTTGCTAATACATATTCCACATATTACTAGTAGGATGTTCCTCTGAATGAGAATACAAGTCGCAAACCAACATTCCTAAATATCAGATGTTGACTTGCTTTGATGAAAATAGTTCTAAGACTGCAGTTCCATGGATAATGTTGTATTTTCGTAGGAATGAACTAAACACCCTGGAAAAACTCCACAATTTGTGAGATAGGACTTTTTGTGGATTATTAATTTGATACTCAGAGAGAACTTGCACAACCCTCTACCCAAGTTTTATCTCACAGTTTACTCTCCCTGAAGACCAGGCAAGAGCAAACAAGGGGGATGAAAACCTTGGGAATTCCACCTTCAACTTCATAATACCTTAGCATCAAGGGCATTTTAGGAGTAGAAGAGTGAAGGGAATGCAAAGTCAGTAAATGGATATGGCAAGAAGAAATCTAAGACAGCCTCTAGACTTCCCACCTCTATTATACACACCCTATATGACCAACCTTATGGATATGTGTGTGTGTGTGTGTGTGTGTGTGTGTGTGTGTGTGTGTGTGTGTGTGGTGGTGGTGGTGGTAAGCAGAGGAAGAAGCTGTGATTATGATGAGATATAACTCCTGTAATATGTTACTTTTTAATTTGAGTTCATCAAAACAGAGCTTTCCCAGTGTGAGTCTAACCTAATCATGAGAGTCCTTAACAGTTAGTGAAGCGTGAGAGAGATTCTTTCCTCTTGACTATAGATTCCACATTGTGAGGAGGTGATACATGGCAAGGACTGGAGGGTAGCCTGCAGAAGCCGAGAGAAGTCTCGGGTTGATAACTAGTCAGAAAACAGGGATCTCAAGCATATAACACTAGACAGATACATTCTGCAAACAACCAACGAGCTTAGAAGAGGATCCAGTGCTCCAAATGAGACAGCATCTCTGGCTGACAGCTTAATTTCTGCCTGCTGAGACCCTGAGTAGAAGAAGGTATTCATCTATGATACCTGGACTCATGACTCACAGAAATGATGAAATAATAAACTTTTGTTGTTTAAAGCTGCTAAGTGTGTAGTGATTTGTTATGTAGCATAGAAAAATTGATTCAATGGATGAATCAAATCTATGTGACCTTATTATGTAAGTTACTTAATCTCTTTGTACCTCAGCTCCTTCATTTATAAAATGAAATAGTATTGGCCTCACAAAGATATTGTGGTTTCACTGTCATAATTGAGATAAAAGTTATTGTTCCTCAGAACATATATGTATCACTCAAAATGATATAAAAATGATTACATGAAATTTTAGATACCATTTGTATTCCTGGCACACTGTCACACATAGATAGATATACATAAATTTTTTAAATTTCTCACACTTCCATGACAGGTGCAAAGAAGGTACTGAGTATACCTTCTGTGTACATGTCAGTGAGAGGAACTACAGAACCCATAAGGAATTCAATGAAGCAGGAGAACATTTTTTTCCCTTTTTTATGTGTGTGTACTAAACTGTAGATGATAATGATGATCATATTTACCACAAGAAAATGAAATTTTCTATGTTTTTTGTTAACAGTTGCTGATTACCAGTTAAAGGTATTTACTCTGATGTTTATCATTACTACCCAAAACTAACCAAACCCTAAATTGTAGGGTATAGACTCTTGTACTACGTGTAGCTGAATTATTCAGTTACATAAATTGGCATTAATAAAATAAAATAAAATTGTTAATTGTTCTTTTTTTCCATCCTGAACACAAGAAAGCAGGATGAAATGGAACCGGAGAGAGAGAATGCTTGCTAGGAGTTAGGACAGATCAACACAGATGCATAAAGAGATGTAGAATCTACAAAAGTTTGAAAATAAGATAGACATATATCATCTGACTTTTCTTCCTCCTCTTTATGGGGGTGGAGGAAGAGTGACTAAAAAGCTGATTTCTTTTAGGGAAGATCCACTTCTCTATTGATATGATAGCATTACCTCTGTCCTGCATTATTTCAGTTGTCCATAGCTCTAGACTTAGGACATTCCTAACCTTGAAGAGAACTTTATTGAATAGCACCAATCTGTAGTATTTTATGTTTATAAATAACATGAAACTTTTAAGGCCAGAGCATTACTCCTACCCAAGAGCCATGACTAACTATAAACTGAATTTAGAAAGTCACTCTGAATTACTCCTGCCCATCCTCTGTTTAATGATGCTGGCTGCTAATACTGGTGAGCTGCTGCATGCTAAGTACTGTATAGCATTGTTTATGACTATTGCCACAAAGTTGAAGATTTGGTCCCATATTGCAAACTGCCCAAAATGTTGTCACCTAGTCATATAGGTGAAGATTGAAGTTCAGCCAATTTTCTCTCACAAGTGCCTCAAATGGAAATCCCGGAGTACATAATAATAACTTACTGTTTCACTGTTCCAGTTTTTCCCTTGTCCATTCTTTGCTCTAACTCAAATAAGGCATGGAAGATTCAGTTTCAAATATCTTTATCCCTTCTATTTCCTTCTGTCTTCTATTCTGAATTATACCATCAGCTATTCCATTGTATAGTTTTGACTGCATGTCAATGAAGTCAAATAAAAATCATACTTTTATTTCTAACATCTGATTAGTTACATACTATTATAAATATATTATATACCAGGTAAATTTAATGTTCTCTTTGAATATTTGATCTTACACCCCCCATTACAGTTTGATCTTGAAGCTCAAAAATTTCAGTTTTTCTCTGAGTTATAATTAGAGTAACCATATAATTTATTGTCCAAAACACAACACTTTTGAAAAGATAAGAAGGCACTACCAATAATACACCTGAATAAGAGTTGTAAACTAAGACTCTCCCAGGAAAACTAGGATGTATGGTCACTCTCATAATAACTCTTTGGGCCTTGTTAAGGCAGGAGGTCTAATAATTGCTTACATATAACCACAAGATAAAGCAGCTTAATTATCTTTTCTTTTTCCATTGGTATCTAATTAATGTCCTTAATATACCACTTTTTGGGCCTCCAGTGACCCCTTAGGCCTATCTCATAGATTTTCCAATAGTAGAAATGATAACTGTTACAAAATAGTTAGCATTACGTTCATGGGAAAATTTTAGATTTTTCTATATATTATTATTTTCCCTGTTAATGATTAGAAACGTATAATTAATACTAGATAGACCAATTGGAGTGTTTACTCTTTTATGTTTTTCACTAGAAGAATATTATTCTGACAGAAATGGTGTCATCAATTTGTTTAATGTATTGATAATTATTAATGTATTAATAGCTGCTGCCTTGGCATTCATTTTTAGGCCTGACATAAGTTTAAAATGTAGTAACACAACATCACCTTTAGCCTAGTTGAAACTCCTCCCTGTATGGTTGTTTGCAATATAGCCTGTTTGTTCCTCATCTCATTAACTCAAAAAACCCAAGACACCCCACAGCTGCTGACTACAGTAAAACCTAAAGGTCAACACCGGAGTCATGTAAATCAGTTCTCCTCTTTGTGAGTGTTTTCATTACATTAGCCAATTCACAACTCCCTCTGGAAAGTCTAAGGCATAATGGCCTGCCATGGACCTTAACAAAGGCATAGCCCCACAGGTTCTCTCTCTCTCTCTCTCTCTCTCTCTCCCCCCCCCCCCCCCCACTTCCTTCACTCACTGGCTGAGCTCTCTGCCACCTCTAGACTTCCTATCGGTCTCCCTGGTCTCCCTTCAGCACCGCCAACCTTTCTAGGACTTATTAATAATACAGCTCTTCTGCTTCATACATTTTAGTTTTATTTCCTCACGTGTCTCTTCTGACATACACACCTAAATCTAACTTTCTGCCCTGTCAGAGCTCCCCTAGAAAGTGTCTATCTTGGCTTATGACAACTCTCAAGACAGAGATCTCAAGGTCAAATTAGAAGTAAATCATAAAAGATAGTTGTACTAATCTATTATTCTTGTGGCCAGCTGTCATTACCCAGAAAGAAAGAGCTATTACAGCTAATGATGATAAGTTAATGAGAAAAATCAAGGTATTTTTAAATGTTGTGAATAGTTATTAGGTTTGTTAGGGGTAAATCACTGTATGTAAGTGTTATGTTCTTGAATCAAAATTTTAGCCATGTGGAGGTGTGGAAAATATTGATATAAAGACAAAATGACTGGGAAATAGTGCCTGGTAGAAATTAAAAAATACTTTAATTGCTATACTACAAATGCACCTGAACAGTTTATTATAGACATTCATTCTGAAACAGTGAGGTGATAAACTGAATTACTTCATGTTTTCCACTTATTATTTTAGTTTTCCATTTTTGTTCATGCTGTAAGCCTTTATAAATGAGCACTAAACTCCTAAAGCAAAGGAAGAGTTGCTTTGCAACTGATCTAAAGATGTGCAAACTATAGACTAGTACCATCTACTGAAATGCTTGTTGCCGTTAAATACTCAGGGACAAAGGTAATAGTGTATTTCTCATATCATTCCATAAGTAAAAAATCTCAGGGTCATAAATTGAGAAAGAAATAATTCTAAAATTTCAATCTTTGTAAAAGCACTACAATGTGCCTGACATGTCATGTCTTTGACTTCACACATGTAAAATTGCCTTTAAATTTATTAAACATCTCATTTTGTAAATACAAAATAGGTTTCAGAAAATATTTACAATCTTTAGTCCATCAATTTTTTGTGTTTAAAAATTTCTCTGGTTAGGTGCTCATGACTGTAATCCCAGCACTTTGGAAGGCCAAGGCGGAAGGATCACTTGAGCTTAGGAATTCGAGACCAGCCTGGGCAACATGATGAGCCCTTGTCTCTACCCAAAATAAAAAAACATTAGCCAGGCGTGGTGGTGTGCACCAACAGTCCCAACTATTCAGGAGGCTGAGGCAGAAGGATCACTTGAGCCTAAGAGACTGAGGTTGCAGTGAGCCATGATTGTGCCACTCCACTCCAGCCAGGGCAACAGAGTGAGACCCTGTCTCAAAAATTAAAAAAAAAAAAAAAAAAAAAAATCTGGCAGAGTATGGTAGCTCACAGCTATAAACTCAACACTTTGGGAGGCTGAGGCACGAGGACTCCTTGATGGCAGGATTTTGAGACCAGCCAGGACAACATAGCAAGACCCTGTTTATACAAAAAATAATATGAAGAATTAAAAACTCAACTGGGTGTGGTGGTACATGTGTATAGTCCCAGCTACCCAGAAGACTGAAGCAGGAGGATCGCTTGAGCCCAGGAGTTTGAGGCTGCAGTGAGCTATGGTCACACCACTGCACTCTAGCTTGGGTGACAGAGCCTGTCTTTTAAACAGTCATTTTGTCAATTAGTATTTGAAGTAATGAAATATTATGATTTTGATAAAATAATATTCTGTCTGTTTCACCAAGTTTACATTTTGTAACGTTGACCTCTTAGTCTATTTCGTGCTACTTTAACAGAATATTGGATAATTTATAATAAACAGAAATTTATTGGCTCACAGTTCTAGAGGCTAGAGACTCCAAAATAGAGGGGGTGTCATCTAGTGAGGGCCTTCTTGTTGTTATCCCATGGAGGAAACGCAAACGCAGGGCTATAGAGAATGCAAGAGAGGGCCAAACTCTTCCTTTTACTAGGAACCCACTCCTGTAGTAGTGGCATTAATCTATTCTTAAGGGCAGAAATCTTACAATTCTAAACACCTCCCATTAGGCCTTCCCTTCCAACACCACTGCACTAAGGATTGTTTCCAAAGCACAAACTTTTGGAGGTACATTCAAATTATAGCACTTGTTATGATCTAAGAAAGAAATCACAGGTAGAAGGGGGAAAATGGGAAGTAATTAAACAGGAAAAACAATTCTTATTATGTATTCAAGCTAAGTAGCCTAAGTTGATAAAAGGTAAAATTACAATGTTTATCACTTGGACACGGGAAGGGGAACATCACACATTGGGGCCTATTGTGGGGAGTGGGGATGGGGAAGGGATGGCATTGGGAGTTATATCTGATGTAAATGATGAGTTGATGGGTGCTGACAAGTTGATGGGTGCAGCACACCAACATGGCACATGTACACATATGTAACAAACCTGCACATTGTGCACATGTACCCTAGAATTTAAAGTATAATTTTAAAATAATTACAATGTTTAGTGTATCTTCTTTATGTTTGAAAGTCTTTATCAAATATTGATGAGATTGACGAGAAAAGCAGCTATTACAATGAATGCGTCAAGCTTTTGCAAATGATAATTAAATAAAGAAATCAACTGTTAAATTTTAACCTGCCATATTTGGATAATTCTTTATTAAAAGACTGGGACAGTGAGGATCAAGTTACATAACCATAAAGGGTTTCTAAGATTATTAATGATGGTTATGAAATGCCACACAATTGTTTCAAATATTTGATAATTTTAAACTATATTACATAAAATTTTCAAGAATTAGCAATATATTCTTAGCTTAGGAAAACAAGGACATCACTAAAATTCAACACAAGAAAATATAAAAAACAGAAAACTATCTATCTTTGATATTAAAGTGTCTGTACCATAAGTAGAAAATTATTTAAAAATCTAGAAATATGTCCCATCAATTAAAACCTTTTAATTCTTATTAATCTTCCTAATATTTACATAAAGTACATATTTTTTAAAATCTAGTGAAACCTCCTATGAAAATTCTATTAAGGTAACGTGTATTGAATATCAAACTATCAGTTACATAGATATAGAGTGTATGCCATATAAAATATTTCTAAGATTTTAAAATTTATATTATGTTTAAAGACAGAAGAAATTTAAACTTTTATAGTCTAATACGATTTGACTCTGTATCCCTACCCAAATATCATCATGAATGGTAATCTTCACATGTTGAGAAAGGGACCTGGAGAAAGATGATTGGACTATGGGAGCCGTTTCCCCCATCCTGTTCTTGTGATAGTGAGGAAGTTCTCATAAGACCTGATGGTTTTAAAAGTGGAAGTTTCCCCTGCACACTCTGTTTTCCCTGCCACCTTATGAAGAAGATACTTGCTGTTCCTTCACCTTCCCCCATGCTTGTAAGTTTTCTGAGCCACCCCCCCAACCCCAGCAATGCGGAACTATGAGTCAATTAAACCTATTTCCTTTACAAAGTACCAGTCTTGAGTATTTTTTATAGCAGTGTGAAAATGGAGTAATACAGGAAATTGGTAATGGAATAGTGTGGTGCTGCTATAAAGATAACTTCAAAATGTGGAAGCCACTTTGGAACTGGGGAACAGGCAGAGGCTGGAATACTTTGGAGAGTTCAGAAGAAGAAAGGAAAATGTGGGAAAGTTTGGGACTTCCTAAAGACTTGTTGAATGGTTTTGACCAAAATGCTGATAGTGATATAGACAATTAAGTCCAGGCTGAGGTGCTCTCAGATTGAGATGAATAACTTATTGGGAACTGGAGTAAAGGTCACTCATGCTATTCTTTACCAAAGAGACTGGTGACTTTTTGACCCTGCCCTAGAGATCTGTGGAATGCTTAACTTGAGAGATAATTTAGGGCATGTAGCAGAAGAAATTTTTAACCAGCAAAGCATTTAAGAAGTGACCTGGCTTATTCTGAAAGTGTTCAGTTATATGTATTCACAAAGAGATAGTTTGAAATTGTAACTTATGTTTAAAAGGGAAACAGAGCATAAAGGTTTGGAAAATGTCCTGCCTGACCACGAGGCAGAAAAGAAAAAACCCATTTTGGGGGGAGGAATTCAAGCTGGCTGCAGAAATTTGCAAAAGTAATGAGGAGCAGAATGTTAACAGCCAAGACAACAGGGAAAATGTCTGCAGGGCATGTCAGAGATTTTCCTGGCAGCCCCTTCTATCACAGAGATGGAGGCCTATGAGGGAAAAATGGTTTTGTGGGTGAAGTCCAGGGACTTGCTGCTCTGTGCAGCCTTGGGACATTGTGCTCTGCATCCCAGCCATTCCACCTCCAGCCACGGCTAAAAGGGGCCAATGTACAGCTTGGGCCATTGCTTCAGAGGTTGCAAGCCTCAAGCCTTGGTGGCTGCCATGTGGTGTTGGGCCTGCAGGTGTACAGAAGACAAGAGTTGAGATTTGGGAACCTCTGCCCAGATTTCAGAGGATGTATGAAAATGCCTGGATATCAAGGCAGAAGTCTGCTGCAGGGGTGGAGCCCTCATGGAGAACTTCTGCTAGGGCAGTGGAGGGAAAATGTAGGGTTGGAGCCTCCACACAGAGTCCCCACTGGGGCACTGCCTAGTGAAGCTATTAGAAAAGGGCTACCATCCTCCAGACCTCAGAAAGGTAGATCCACCAACAGCTTGCACTATGCATCTGGAAAAGCCACAGGCACTCTATGCCAGCCCATGAAAGCAGCTGTAGGGACTGTACTCTGCAGAGCCACAGAACAGAGCTGCCCAAGGCCATGGGAGCCCAACCCTTGTATCATCAGCATGCCATGGATGTGAAACATGGAATCAAAGGAGATGATTCTGGATTTTTAATATTTAATCACTGTCTGGCTGGGTTAAGGACTTGCAAGGGGCCTCTGGTCCATTTGTTTTGGCAATTTCTCCCATGTGGAATGGAAATATTTACCCAATGCCTGTACCCTCATTGTACCTTGGAGGTAATGAATTCATTTTTGACTTTACAGACTTATAGGTGGAAGGGACTTGCCCTGTCTCAGATGAGGCTTTGGACTTGGACTTTTAAGTTAATGCTTAAGCATTAGTTAACTTATTAGAAATGAGTGAAGACACTGGGAGACTGTTGGGAAGACATGATTGATTTTGAAATGTGAAAAAGACATGAGAATTGGGATGGACTGAGGTGGAATTAAATGATTTGGCTCTGTGTTTCCACTCAAATCTCATCTCTAATTGTAACATCCATGTGTCAGTGGAGGAACCTGATGGGAGGTGATTAGATCATGGTAACAATCTCCCCATGCTGTTCTTGTGATAATGAGAGAGCTCACACAAGATCTGATGGTTTTAAAAGTGGAAGCTTCAGCCAGGCACAGTGGCTCAAGCCTGCAATCCCAGTACTTTGGGAGGCTGAGGTCAGCAGATCACAAGGTCAGGGGATCCAGACTATCCTGACTAACATGGTGAAACCCCATCTCTACTAAAAATACCAAAAAATTAGCTGGGCATGGTGGTGGGTGCCTGTAGTCCCAGCTAATTGGGAGGCTTAGGCAGAAGAATGGCATGAATCCAGGAGGTGGAGCTTGCAGTGAGCCGAGATCACGTCACTGCGCTTCAGTCTGGGCAACAGAGAGAGACTCTGTCTCAAAAAAAAAACCGGGGGAAATTTCCCCTTCACACTCTCCTTCTCTCCTGCCACCTTGTGAAGAAGGTACTTGCTTCTCCTTCACCTTTTGCTATGATTGTAAGGTTCCTGAAGCCGCCCCAGCCATGAAGAACTGTGAATTAATCAAGTCTCTGTCCTTTATAAATTAACCAGTCTCAGGTATTTTTTATAGCAGTGTGAAAATGAACTAATACATAATCATGGAAATATCAAGAATATATCAGAAATTTTATGTTGAATTTAAATTGACATATAAACACTTATTTTCCCAAGAAAAATAAAACTGTCTTTATCATGTAAGTAATATAGCTAATATATATTCCTTTTCACACTTATTCCTCTAGTTTTTCTTCAACATTAATGCAGAAGAAGAAAGTGCTTTTCATGTATTTAAATACAAATGGTATAAACAAAATGATGTGTGTATATACAAACATATGCATAAAAATATACATAGAATGTTAAATAAATAATTACATATATAACTAACTATAAAATAATAAAATGCTATTTCAGTACCTCATGCCATCATAAACATTTTCATGTTTTCTTAACAATAAAATCTCTCTTTTTATGAAGGCCGTGAAAATGTCTTTTATTTTACACAAAACCTATCACCACTTGAGAAAGTATATTTAAAAAGTGGTGAAAAATATTCATGTTCAAGTTGATCATAAATAAAGTGATTTACCAATTGCAAAATCATGAAAATATGCTTTTTCATCATTTTTTTACTTTATTCATAATAATCTCAACATATTGAAAAGTAAAATAGTGCCATCTTATGCTAACACAAAGAATATATGGACATTGTCTATTGAGTGGAAGGGATGGGCTACAGTGAAGAAGGTGACAAGTGCCCTGGTCTAATGAAGCTTCATTAATATATTTCTATTTGATAAAGTACTTTTTATTCCATAACTACTCCAAATTCAAACAATTAGCTGTGATATAGAAATTGCTGTGCCACTTAACAAACAGGATAAATTATATAAATGTTCCAAAAGATTGTCATGCTTTATATTACATTAGCTAAATATTACATTTAATTATGAAAAATTAGGTAGTGAGGAATCCATTATCCCACTTTCATAACTTGATAGAAAATAGGACAATTAATTATATGATGTCCACATTATTTATTATTAAGTGAAATGTTTTTAGTATCTAGCATACCAGAGAGGTTTAATAACTTATTTTTTCTCAGTGTTTTACATAGTATTTATCAAAATGTGTTTTAACATATTTATCTGAAATGAAACATAAGATCAGACTTTATGACAGTGGGTAAATGTAATTTAGTTGGCTGGTTTAAAGGGGCTGGCCTTCCTATATAGATGATAGGACACATTTTATTCAAAAGTTTGACAAGTTTATTCTGCATATCCACTATTATACCTAACCATCTTAATAAACTATAGCTTGGTTATATAATGGCCTTGGCCTCAGTGTGCCTGATGGGCCCTATTGTCCAAAAACGGAGGCAATACATTCATATTTCTAATGAATCATAAGCCAAAACTTCCATCTAGCCATTTACCTGAATAAGACTAGAGATGTAGAAGAATAGAGAATATGATCAGAATTTGATGTGGAAGGATAACAGAATATCAGAATTTAAAATTGTATGATATCGAATATTGAAGAGTTTTGAATCCTGATGAAAATCACCACATGGTTGATTTGTGAGTAACTGACATGGAGTCTGGACATATGAACGCTAGAGTTGAGAAAGTGGAGGAACTCAGGTTTAGTCATTAAAAGGTGTAACTTTATATATCAAGTCACTAAGAATGAGGCCATACAGAGGGTGCTTACCTATACATGCCAGGTAAATGAGACATTAGGGAGGGTGGGAGAATGTCCTGGAAGTCAACAGACATTATTTTAGGGACATGGATGCAGCTGGAAACCATCATTCTCAGCAAACTATCACAAGAACAGAAAACCAAACACCGCATGTTCTCACTCATAGGTAGGAATTGAACAATGAGAACACTTGGACACAGGAAGGGGAATATCACACACCGGGACCTGTTGTGGGGTGGGGGGAGGGGGGAGGGATAGCATTAGAAGATATACTAATGTAAATGGCGAGTTAGTGGGTGCAGCACACCAACATGACACATGTATACATATGTAACAAACCTGCATGTTGTGCACATGTACCCTCAAACTTAAAGTATAATAAGAAAAAAAAAATGAAGAGAGGAACATTTGAGAATAAAGTTTTGGAGAAATTAATGAATGCTGAAGTTGGAAAAATGTAAAGAGATGTTATAGAATCAGATTGTGAAGAATTATGTGAGTTTAAAGTATCTTGATTTTATATTTCAGAAAATAGTAGGAGTAGGTTTCTGATTTGATAAATGGGTGATGAAATGATTAAGATTAATTAGAAGTAGATATTGCTAATCTAGGTATGACTGGCACAGACTGATACTGGGAGAGAAGAAGAACTAAATGTTTATGCAATTCACTGAGGAAAGTATTAAGATGTAGTAATTGGTTATACAGAATATAGAACATAAAAGACAAACTTAAGCTAGCTGAAGAATTGAGACTGATTCTCAAAAAATAGTTCTTGTGTAGGATACATATCTGGGTGCTGCCTTTGGAAAAATATTAAAAATGACATCACATATTTGTAATAGTTATAATATTTTTCCTTTTGTTTTCACTATGTATTAACCAAAAAAATGTTAATTTTCAATTTTTCTGTAAGTCCAGACATTCCCTGACTTATGATGATTCAAGTTAACGATATTTCATCTTTCCAATGGTGTGAAAGCAATTTGCATTCAGTAGAAATGGTACTTTGAGTACCCATACAACCATTCTATTTTTTACTTCCAGTAGATAATTCAATAAATTATATCAGACATTTAATACTTTATTATAAAACTGACTTTTTATTGGATGTTTTTGCCCAACTGTAGGCTAATGTAAGTGTTCTGAATACTCTTATGGTAGGCTTAGCTAAGCTATGATGTTCAGTAGTTTAGGTGTTTTGAAAAAATTTTCTACTTAGTATATTTTCAACTTATGATGAGTTTATTGGGACATCACCCCATTGTAAGTCAAGGAGCATTTGTATACTTAACAATGTGACTCCAATGGTGTTTCTGTTTTGGTTTTTTTTTTTTTTTTTTTTTGAGACGGAGTCTGGCTCTGTCCCCCAGGCTGGAGTGCAGTGGCCGGATCTCAGCTCACTGCAAGCCCCGCCTCCCGGGTTCACGCCATTCTCCTGCCTCAGCCTCCCGAGTAGCTGGGACTACAGGCGCCCGCCACCTCGCCCGGCTAATTTTTTTTGTATTTTAGTAGAGACAGGGTTTCACTGTGTTAGCCAGGATGGTCTCGATCTCCTGAACTCGTGATCCGCCCGTCTCGGCCTCCCAAAGTGCTGGGATTACAGGCTTGAGCCACCGCGCCCGGCCTGGTGTTTCTACCATAAGGAATAAACAGATGGATCTTGAGGTTTCATACTCATTATTGGAAGTGGGACTTAAATGATGATAATTCAAAAAAGCTCTGCATTATAGCATAACAAACTTATTATGTAGTGCAAGATATAAATATGTAAAGGCACATCATTCAAGATTATGCAGCAACATTTGACAAATATAAGCTACGTGTGTTTTTTAAAATTTTTATAATGAGAGAATAAACAGGCAGCCAAGTAATAAAAGACCATAGTAGCCAGAAAAGATAGACTCAGGGAGTCTAATTACAGGAAAATCAATAGAATTCAAGTGAAATATTTAACCAATGATTAGGTTTCTAAAACAACCTAGACAAACTGTTTTTTTAAAGATACATCTTATGTTAGTAGCCTGGATACCATCAAAGTAAACTAAACATTGAGTACTTACTATTTGTGAGGCACCAGGTAACTTTCAGAGTAAGATATGGTCTCTGCCCTCAAGAATTTATAATCTAGCATATGATATATATGTAAATTGATATATTAAAATAATATTACAACACAATTTTACAAGCAGTTATATGGTGATAGGCAAGGAATATTACAGAAGCCATGAGTAGGACCAACTAATCCAGGCTGCTTTCTAGATATGGTCTCTGGTACAGGTAATATGTGATGTACCTTTTTGTTGTTGTTCTTTTATTGAGGTGAAATTCACATAGCATACCCTTAATAATTTCAAAGTACTCAATTCACTGACATTTGCTGTATTCACATTGTTGTACAATCACTAGCTCTCTCTAGTTTTAAAACTGTTTCATCACCCTAGAAAACATTCTGTTAAATAATCACTCTCCATTTTCCCCACTTCTGATTCCTTAGTAACCTCAACTGTTTTCTGTCTCTGTAGATTCACCTATTCTGGATATGTCACTTTAAAAGGATCACATAATATGAAGCCTTTTCTGTCTGGTTTCTTTGACATAGAATAATGTTTTAATGGTTCATTTAAATTGTAGCCCTGTCAGGACTTAGGACTTAATTGTTTTTCATGGCTAATTAATATTTCATTGTGTGTGTGTGTGTGTGTGTGTGTGTGTGTGTGTGTGTGTGTGAATATCTCACAATGTATTTATCCATTCATCCACCCTGATGGACATTTGGATTGTTTTCACCTTTTGGCTATTATGAATAATGCTGCTATGAATATTTGTGTACAAGTTTCTGTGTGGACATATACTTTTATTTCTCTTGGGTATATACACCTAAGAGTGAAATCGCTGAGTCATATGGTAATTCCATGTTTAACTGTTTAAGGAACCATGAAGTATTTTACACAGTGCCTGTATCATATTACATTCTCATTGACAATGCACCACACAACCTACTTATCCACATTCTTATCAATATTCATTTTCCAGTTTGTTTGTTTGTGTGTTATTAAAGCTATCCTAGTGAGTATGAAGTGGTATCTCATTGTGGTTTGGATTGCATTTCTTTAATGACCAATGAAGTTGAACATTTTGTTCCTTTGCCTTTCGGTCTTTTGTATATCTTCTTTAGGGAAATGACTATTCAAGTCCTTTTTCCATGTTTTAACTTGGTTGTTCATCTTTTCGTCTTTGAGTTGTAAGAGTTATTTAATATATTCTGGATAGTAAAACTTATCAGACATAAGATTTGCAAATATTTTCTCCCATTCTCTGTGTTGTCTTTTTACATGTTTTAAATGTATTTTGATACATGTTTTAAATTTTGTTTAAGTCAAATTTATCTATTTTCTGTTTTGTTGCTTATAGTTTCAGTGCCAAACCTAAGAATCTATTGCTAATCTGAAGTTGTGATGATTTACCGGGGTGCATTCTTTTTTTTTTTTTTTTTTTTTGAGATGGAGTGTCTCTCTGTTGCTCAGGCTGGAGTGCAGTGGCACGATCTCGACTCACTGCAAGCTCTGCCTCCTAGGTTCACACCATTCTCCTGCCTCAGCCTCCCTAGTAGCTGGGACTACAGGTGCCCGCCACGCCCGGCTAATTTTTTGTATTTTTAGTAGAGATGGATTTCACTGTGTTAGCCAGGATGGTCTCGATCTCCTGACCTCGTGATCTGCCCGCCTTGGCCTCCCAAAGTACTGGGATTACAGGCATGAGCCACTGCACCTGGTCCCACCTGTATGCATTCTTTTAAGAGTTATATCGTTTTAGCTCTTATCTGTAGGTTGTTGATCCATTTTGAGGCAATTTTTACATATGGAGTGATCTAGAGGTCCAACTTTATTCTTTGTATGTGGTTATCCAGTTGTAGCAGCACCATTTGTGGAAGAAACTATTCTTTCCCCATAAAGTGAGATACAGATTCAATATAATTCCTGTAAATTTCAATGGCCTTTTTTGTTGAAATGTAAAAACATATATTCAAATTAGGGACTCCAAATAGCCAAAACACTATTGAAATAGAAAATCAATGTAGAATGACTTTCACGTCCTGATTTAAAATCTTACTGTAAAGCTACAGTAATCAAAACATTGTTATACTGACATAAGGACAGACATATAGGCCCATGGAATAGAAACAGAAGTCCAGAAATAAACCCAAACATATGTAATTTTAACGAAGTTTCCAAAATCATTCTATGTTTACTGAAACTTAAAAAAATATTAAGAGTTAGCTAAGCTAAGGGACAGAAAGTAAGTTAGGGCAAAATGAGCAAAGCCATGAAGTTTAGAGAACTAAAAACAAACAAACAAAAAGCCACATACATTTATTTTTCCTGAAGTGTACGGTATACAGCTTGTGACAGAAGAGCTGTCGTTGAATGGAAAAAGAATGAAGTAAATATTAAGAGACAGAACCAGAAAGAAACAACTTTTATATGGTGGTTTGGGACCATACTTAGTCTGAAAAAGTGGGTCCTTGTTCTAGGCCCACATCTGAGGGTATTCCTGGTGCACCAGGGTGCTTTCTTCAAAATGTTCTAAGCCCTCTGCAATACCTAGGTGTAGTCAAGGGTGGCAGTACCATCCTGGACCAGATCCTTGCAGTATGATCTTTGACCCTTGCATTAGTCAGGTTTTCCAGATAAAAAGAATTAATAGGATACATACAGATATGTAAGAGATTTATAATGGAAATTTGCTCATATGATTATAGAGGCAAAGAAGTTCCACAATATGCTCTCTGCAAGCTAGAAAGCCAGGAAAGCTGATGATATAATTCAGTCCAAGTCCGAAGGTCTGAGAATCAAGGGAGTTGATGGTATAGCTTCTGGCTAGAAAATGAAGGATAAAGGCCTGAGAATCAGGAAGCCAATCATGTAAGTTTCAGAGTCCAAAGGCCCAAGAACCAGCAACACTGAATCTGAGGACAGGTTGTCTGAGGGCAGGAATCCAAGTTCAAGAAAACAAAATTCACCTTTCTTCCACCTTTCTGTTCTATCTGGACACTCAAAGGATTGCATGAGGCCTGTCAACATTGGTAAGGGTGGATCTTCTTTACTTAGTCTAGTGATTTTAATCTCTTAAGGACACACCCTCATAGACACACTCAGAAGTAATGTTGTACTGGCTATCTGAACATCCTTTTGCCTACTGAAGCTTACATATAAAATTAACCATCAGAACCCTCTACATTGGGTATGTCTTAAGGTGCTCAGTACTTGTGGTCTGACCTCAGTTCCTGCTACCCAGAGTAGAATTTTTGTTTTATTTGGATTATACAAGATTATGCAGCCAGAAAGGTACTGTCATACTGATTTGATGTGACGGTCACTCATGGGCATGGCAAGTTCAGGGTTCTAGCCTACCATTGGTCCAATGCCAACACTTGGACTCGAACCAAGTATGTGAGAGCTATGTATTGGCTCTTGTCCATCTTGGTGTCTGTTCCAGTTATAGGGCTGTCTCTTTTCTTTACCACCAGAACATGGCAGGGGTAGCAGCAGTAGTTTCTAACCTTGTAGCATCCACTGTTGCTCCTCTTGCTGGCAACCCGGCTGCTTACCCCAAATTCCTTCAGCAAGTCAGGCAGTTCTCCAGTGATGGTTGCATATATCTTCTCCAGGGGCTTTTAAAGCTATAACTCTATAATCCTAATGGCAATTCTGAGAGTTGTTCTCTTTTGTCTCCAATTTATGTGGTGGCCTTATGTTCTCTTGGCATGATCTTCAGCCTTACAGTACGTGGAATGGATCCTCCTTGTATGAACAAGACTGCTGCTTTCTCTCTACTGAGGGCCCCCTCACCTATCCACCCTACTCATGGGTTGGAGTGGTAGGTATGATTTGGTGAACATTGAAAAATATTACACTCTAGGAATTTAGAGGCTATGGCCTGAAAAATTTGAGAACTCTTCCAATGCTACTGGAAGATGTGTTGTTCTATATTTACACTATATAAATTTCCTTTTGGTAAATTTAATATATCCATACATCTAAATTATTGCACAAATTTCACTGTATATCATAGGTAAAACTTAACACTGGTGATCATAGCCAACAAAACATATTAACAAACTTTGAGATAGCCATTGGAATAGAATGTTCATAGTTGTATGGCAGATGATTCCACATCATGAATAATGTAATCAGCATTAAATCAAGGGTATTAGGAAATCGCAGAGGCAAGACATTTATATTATTTCAATATGAACAAGAGTCCAAAAAGCAATGTCATTTTGAGTAAAAATAGCATGCTACCTTTTTCTTGCAGTGAGAGATATGAAATTAACAGGTAATAGTACATTTGCAATAAAGAACAGGAAGCAATGATTCCTGGACCAAATAAGGATCAATATTCCTTAATGATATGAAATCCTCATGCACCAATTGAGCAATAAAGAAAGATGACATTAGCCTTTCTCTGTTATTTTAAATATTTATCAATAAATCACTATTTATCACATGTTCTATTAATTTTGTAATACATTTTTAAGTCAAACAGTTTACATGTATAGGAACTCTGCCAGAAAAGAAAACCAATTGTCCTAGGTCTCTAACATCGTAGGAATGTCTTACTGGGGACTGACAGGATTAACATAAAGTTATTTTTTGCTTTCTCCCTAGGAGAGCAGTTCTCAACATTTAGAATGAATAAAATTCACCGGGGCATAGGCTCTCCAGGCTTCAGTTTTGCATAATACGAGATGTGAGTTTCCTGTGATACCTATAATTGGAGATATCTAGCTTGCCCTTGGATACATAAATCTGAAACAAAGATAACATCCTTGTTTAGAAAGATATATTTCTAATCAAAGAGGTCATAAGAGGTCTGAAGCAAAGTCCTAGAACAATATAAAAATAATCTAACTATAATAAAATCTGTGTATTTATATGGTAAGCTAGCCTTGGGAATATGATGGTTTTGGCAGTGATTGTCCAACTTTTTAGCTCATAGACTCATAGAGTGTTGAATGGAATTAAGACATTGTTTTATTCAAGCTTATCTGTTATCAATAAGAAATCTTGGCCCAAAGAGATGAAGTTATCTGATTGAAGTCACACAGTTTGTTGTAAAATCAAGACTAAGCTTGTTATTTCCAATCTATTATACAAAATCTAAATCAATTTTTGAATCATAGTTGAATCCATTATCAAGCAGAAATAACACAAGCAGTTTAAATTCAAAAAGCAAGTTTAGCTGTAAAAGAAGTACTTAAGAGGGCAACACTAATCCACCTTCAAACTGCAAAAGTGGCTAGAGTGCAAGTAAATCCTTGAACTATAATAATCATACAGCAGCAAGAGCAAAAGCAGATTAGCTAACCTTACTCTGAACTGAGAGGACCTCAGGGCTTGATTTAAAGTTATATGTCGTTCCTGTGTGCATGTCTGTGTTGTGCATGCATGTGTGTGTGTATATGTGTGTGTCTGAAAATGGTGAGAGCTGGGAGACTGAGGAGAATGAAGTGGAAGAGTAAATTTAGGAAATAAATGCACATTAAAAGTGGGGAGGTCACTGTGTCTTTAAGACAGCACTTCATCTTGAAAATTAAGATTAACCCGGCAGGTATAAAGTGTTTTTGTATTAATGAGAGATTGCCTTTTTAGGCCCTTTGGAATTATATTCCTAATAACGACCTATCTACTTACCTGACAAGATCCTAGTAAGGAGTTTATGCCAATTATAAATATCACCATCTATTGACAATTCCATTAAACAGCATCCTGAAACCTCCTGATAGGGATGGAGAAGACATATGAATTTATGTTAAAAACTGAGAGTTTTTAAATATCCAAGATGCATGATCATTTCTCCAGAGCTTTAAAATTTCAATTTAAGTGGTTATCTCTAACATACTAGCTTTAAATCCTTTTCCTCACCTCCATCCCTCTCTTACATACCACCCCAATTCACTCTCCATGTACTCTGACAAATTTTGTCTAGGCAAGTCATCCTTCAGTTCTCAGTTTAAATACCATCTTCTCAAAAAAGCCTTATTTTATCACCACTTATTACCCCAACTAGATTAAACTTACATGTAGTAGGTCATGTAACACTGAAGTACATTGCTGTCTCCATTTTATAAAGTTGAAATTCATAAAAAATAACTTACTTTCCCAAATTCACTCTAAGAATAAATTAAAGGATAAAGATTAGAATGCATATATTTGAGTACAATACCTACAAACTTTTTCCTTCTTCTTATACTTTGTATTTTTTCTCATTCATGTAATTCACTTAGATTTTTCATTAATCAGATACCGTACTACCGTTCTCCTCTTCTTGATTCTTGGTTAAATATGCCCTATTTAGTCTATATTCTTCTTTCCTTTTGCTACAAACTGCTTTCCTTATTTTTCTTCTTCTGTCAGTGCTATCTGGGGGACTCATATGTTTTGAGTTTTAAGCTAAACCTCCCAAGTTATCACTGCAAAATAGTGTTTACTTCACTGCTATTTTTTTTTTAACTTGGAATTAATTCAACAGAAGAGATACAGTATTAATATCTCTTGAAATATTTAAGAAAATAAATAATAGTGATATAGTCAACCCTAGTTTTGCACGGTGTGGAGGACTATAAAAATGACCATGCAAACCAAAATTGTGCAAAGCAATGTTAATAATAAACAGGAATAATTAAGATCATTTGGTGACAATATTGCAACAAAAATAATACTGTTGCAATATTGAAAATTTTCTTATTAATAAACATGATAAACGTGATGAATGTAAGGGGAAATAAAAGAAAAATAAAAGCCGCATTTACATACACTGTGATTTTCAACATTAGAAACATTGAGAATAAATGTATTTTATTTGTACAAAATTTATCAATAATAGTTTGAACTGACCGGAATCACTTGAACCCGGGAGATGGAGGTTGCAGTAAGCTAGTAAGCTGGGATCACGCCACTTCACTCCAGCCTGGGTGACAGAGCTAAACTCTGTCACACACACACACACACACACACACACACACACACACACACACAATAGTTTGAACGTTGCTAGCCTCCTTCTCATATTCTCAGATGTAAATCAAGACACAGAACAAGCATCTTTTCTGTGCCGTGGTGAATTGTCATAGTCCTAAATCCGAATCAGCTTATGACTGTATTAGGTTTTTATTGTTGCATAATGACATCACAAACTTAGCTTCTTAAAACAACCTTCCTTTATTTTCTCACAGTTCTCTAGTTCTAAAGTCACAGTCTGCTAGGCTGAGTTTTGTGCTAAGGGTCTTATAAGGTTGACAATGAAGTGTTAGCTTGTTTGGGCTCTTATCTGAATGCTCTGGCAAACAATTTGCTTCCAAGCTCATTCAGGGTTTTGTTTGTTTGTTTGTTTGTTTTGCAGAATTCAATCCACAACCTATTATTGCCTTAGGTCTGACATCCCTATTTCTTCACTATCTGTAAACTGGAGGCCACTATCAGTTCCTAGATGCACCCACATTCCTCTCACGTGGCCCAGTCCATCTTCAAAGAAAGCAACGGTTCATTGAATCTTTCTCACACTTAAAAAAGTGTCTTCTTCCACTACTAGATGAAGAAAACTTTGATTTTGAAGTGCTCATGTGATTGGGTCAAGGCCACCTGCATAATCACCATATATTAAGGTCAACTGACTTGAGACTTTAATTACATCTGCAAAATCCTTTCACAGCAGATTACTATTTGGTTGAATAACCAGGGGACAGGAATCTAGAATTCTGTCAGCATACTTTTTTTTTTTTTTTTAGACTGAGTCTCACTCTGTCGCTCAGGCTGGAGTGCAGTGGTGCAATCCCAGCTCACTGCAACCTCCATCTCCCAGGTTCAAGTGATTCTCCTGCCTCAGCCTCCCAAGCAACTGGGATTACAGGCACACACCACCATGCCTGGCTAATTTTTGTATTTTTACATTGTATTTTGTACGTGGTACATTGGCCAGGCTGGTCTTAAACTCCTGACCTCAAATGATCCATCTGACTTGACCTCCCAAAGTGCCGAGATTACAGGTGTGAGCCACCGCGCTCAGCCAGAACTTACCCTGTGCACTTTCAGTATCTTGAAATATCTGACGTAACACCTAATGTTGTTTATTGACAGCTTTATTTCTTCTGAAACGTCTTTTTTCATTACGACCAATTTTCTCATTGACTGAGTTCTTCTGGCTGTATATCTTGGGCATCCAGAATGTTGTGTCACCATTCCGAAGATCAGTCATTTTCCAATTACATTCAATTGCAATTCAAGTGTTATCACTTTTTTCTTTGCTGCACTTTCACTTTTTGATTATCTATTTTATTTAAAAAATGGCATGTAGGTTTATCACTGGGAGACAAGGAGGCAACACAACTACTCTGCTGTGCATGAACTGCTTCATTCTGATTCATTTCTTCTTTTCCCAGCTTGATTAAACTGATATTTTACCTATACAACGAGGTTAAATTTTTTTGGCATACATTCTTTTCATTTTTATTTCTATTACTTTCATTTTTAAAACTGCATTATTTTCTCCTGTTCTTTGCTCATGTTTAAAATTCCATCTATTAACGTACATATTTCATTTATGGCCATATTCTATATTTAATAACTCTATAAGAAAGTTCTAATTATGTAGAGTCAGCAGAAAGAACAAACTGTAGAGCTAGAATTCCTTTCTTGTAAACAGACTTATAAGATACAAAGTATGACGGATATAAATGAAATCTTTAAAGAAAGAGATGCTTCTTTTATTGCAAACTTATGTTTTGTGAAAATGCTAAAGGAACAAAATTTTGTCAGGTAGCCAAGAGGTACAGTATCATTTTCAATACATTATGTAATTCTCAGGTCAAAGTTTCTCTGACTGGCAGGGTAGGGTAGCTATGTGAAACCAAGTGTATGGGTGCACATTCCCAAAGTAAATGTTGATGATAATGGCATGACTGTTATTACTTTAGTCAATTCATTTCACCTCAGGCAATAGCAGAGTCTTTCTTTCTCATCTGTCCTCTCTAAAGTAAGGAAGGTTTCTCTTATCTATCCACTCATTAATCAATCACTTATCAATCGATCTAGTTTTACTCTGCCCATCCTTTCACCAAAGATATAAACCTTATTTCAGGCGTCTTATATTTACAGTTTCAATTTGTGATGATCAGAACCTAATCCCCCATTCCCATACGGTATCTATATTTTTCCCGGTGCACTTTCCTTTTCTGTTTTCATTTGTATCTTTGGGGTGTGTGTGCGTTAGAAGACAGCCATGGGTATTCTGAGTATTTCCTTTACTTCTTTGGGAAGATAGTAATGCATTTAAGAGTATCTTTACCGCAGTTTATTTAGCATACAGACGTCCTATATCAATTAGTCTGCTATCTACACGACCATAAATATGAAAGTGGAAGTCTGATCCAATATTTTTGGTATAGTGTTTATTACATATACACAATTATTTAAATACATAGCGTTGACTTGCCTATTGTTAAACATCAAATGAAATGGGGCAAAGTAAAATATGTTCTACTATTTTATTTTTACAGCTCTGGTTTACTCTCACTTCTGTATAGTGACTATATATATTTCAGGTGGGTATATTGCTTTGAATTTTTTCCTATTACATATAATGCTGCAACAGGTGGAAACATTGAGGTATTGGTTACTTTTGTCTTCAACCACAGTAGATATTTCTAAATTCTTTTTTAACCAATTTACAGACCACTAGCACTTTATGTGTTTTAATTGCTCCATATGCCTTTCAGAGTTGATGTCATCACCATTTAAAAAAAGTTAATCATACTGAGTAGGGTAAATTGGTATTTTGCTTTTAGTTTGCATTTTTTTGAACCTAAGTAAACTTTTACAACTTTTTAGCCATTCATATTTCTTTTTGTAAGAATGAGTTGTTCTTTTACTTTGTACACTTGGCAATTGTACAACTATTTTGTTAATAATCTTTTATCAGTTATAAGAACTAAACAACTAGCACACTGGGTTATTGGTTTGTTTCTTTCAAACCAATATGATTTAATGAACAGAAAGTTCTGTTTTTCTTATGGTCCAATACATCTATCTTTTCTCTGTTTTGTACTTTTAAGAAATTTTACCCTTACACACAATTATGAACATATCCTCCTATATTTTTCTAGAAAGTTTTGACATTTTACTTTTACACATTAAATCTTTAATCCATTTGGGAATTTTGCATCTAAGCACAGTTTTATTCATGGATAATCTATTCCAGAACAATATATTGGTTTATATTCCACTGATTATAATACAAATTTAATCACACATCAAGAAGACATAAACGTGTAATCTATGTGTTTCCAATTCTAAACTCTATTCCATTCCATTGTTTCTGCACCGAAACTACAATATACATTTGTCAAAAAGATCTTGTCTATTCTAGCATCTGGTGGTTCACATAAATCTTAAAATTAATTTGTCAAGTTCCATGAGCACATCTATTTGGATTGTAATACAGATTGCTTCTAATTCACGTATTTGGAGCAATACTGATTGCATTTTCTCTAAGTGAACATCCTCTCCGTTTACTTGGGATTTTCCCAACATATTAGAAAATATTATTTTCTTTATAAAATCTTACACATTTCTTGTGATATTATTTCATAGGACCGTTATAACTTGTTGAATTACAATCTAAATTTAATAACACTTTTTAAATGTTGGTATTCTGATTTTAGATATTGATCTTATATCCAGCAACTTTGCTAAATTTTCTCACTACTTTCAATCGTATGTTTGTAGATTCTATAAAATTATCCATGTAGATGTAGATGTCACCTGAGAACAACTGTTTCTAGATTCTATAAAATTGTTCATGTAACTATCATCTTAGAACAGTAAAAATTTTGTTTCTTCCATTCCTGCTTTTAAAGGGAGTGCTTCCAAGTATTCATTATTAAGCATGGCAATCGGTGTAGATTTTTGGTACATGCCCTTTTGCAGTGTGTATAAGTTCTTGAACTTTTGTTTCTATATTGTTGATGTCTTTTTTTAAGGCAATAATTCATATTGAATTTTTTCAAACTATTTTTCAGTATCAATTCAAATTTTCACATGGATTTTCTCTAATGATAATGTGATGATTTTGAGCTGAAATCTTGCCATCCTGTGATTAACCTGACTTGTTGACGTTTACTTTTGTTATTTTAAAGGAGTTGGTTTGCTAACATCCAAATGAAAAGAATCTATTTTGATATTATTTTGCCTATGTTTTTGTCATTGTTTCATTTGCTGTATTGTCTATAATTTCTAATTGTGTGGTGTTTTAAAAGTTATAGATGTATTAATTTACTTTAAAAATTTACAATTCCTTGAGTTACTTTTGAGTTCTATTTTAAAATAGACTTCCCTTTTTTCTGTTTTCAAATTCATTGCCCTAAGGTTGTTCATAAGAATCATGGATTTTTCATTCTGTTTTGTTTTTAATTAGTTATTATTCCACTGCTTTAACAGAGACCACTGACCTAGGAGTCACAACACCAGCATTCTACTTTTGCTTCCACCACTTGCAAATTTTTGCATTTGGAACTATCGGCAAGTCACTGCTGCTGAAGATATTTTTTTCATCTCTAAAATCAATTTAGTATTTACTTTTTGGTTCACATATTTCCAATGAGTCTCAAGAAATATACGATTGAAAATGTTTTCAAAAATGGAAAAATACAAACAAAAAAATCTCAAGAGTTTAAGGTTTATCCACAAAACCTTTTTGAATAGGAACATCACTTCTAATGCTGTCCTCCAAAGCAACATTATGGGCATCTTTTGGAAAATAAATGAAAATCAGAGAGCTCATAATCCTTCACAGCAGAGAAAAACTTCTGAAATCTGATATTATCTCTTGCTGACTTGAAAACTGGCAATTCGTTAACCATAATTAAATACCAACATGAAAATAAATTTAGTAACTATTGTGCTTTTAGCACATAAATGGTTTATTCATAAAACTCTTTTAAAAAATTATAAGAAAAACTTTACAACACTTCAGATAGGTCTTAAGGCAATTTTACTTATTAATGTGTGCAAAGAAAGTTCTTCCTGAATTTTTAGTTACTTCAGCATACTTCATTTTGTCTTTGTCAACATCAAGCAATCATTTATCAGGTTCTTGACCTGATGCTACATGCTGTAGTTAAAATGCTAAATCTAGGAAGTTAAACATGGGTAGTTAAAAGGTATGCGCTGTGTTTTTTTTTTTTTTTCTTTAAAGATCATACTAATTAGAAAACATAATAACCTTCAAAGTCCCATTGTCAAGTATTTGGTAAAGCATGGGTCTTGCAATTATCTTTTTAGAAAACTAATTAGCTTAGTACTAAATATATTAAACTCCAAACCTACAAAATAGGAACCAAAAATATTTGCTGCAGATGCATTTGAAAACTAATTGATAGTAGATCCCGACAGTGAATTTTAATAAAAGTAGTAGAAATCTTACTTAAGGCAAAATAATCTTGGTGAAATTTCATTTGAAGAATTTCTCTTGTTATGGTTGCATCATGGGTTTTACACGTCAAATTTTTAAGTTTTCCCAAATCACCACGTTGGCCCTGGTCTATTTAAACTGGACAGTGACAAGTACATTGAGTGCTCCTAGAGACTCAATACCATGTTACACATCTATAAGCTTCCCTGAGGTATCCTATTGAGTCAAAGATTCTTCTCTGGACCCATTTCTGAAATTTTTATTAATCTCAATATTATTTCCAATATGAAACTTTAATAAATTAGAACACTTAGCAAGAGACTTATTAGGACACAGGATCACTAAGTAGTTTCTAGGGAAAGTGCTCAAACTGTGGGTTAGGAATGGGATGAAAAACCTCAGAATTAATATTAAAAATGAAAGATCTAAATTGTTGAGGTAAATTTTTTTTAAGTATTGAGAAAAAAATTACAAAGGCAGAACCATCGTCTGTTGTGAATCACTTACCTTTTGAGAGCAAGGATATTAGCTTAAATTGATGGTAAAATGTACATACTAGGATATATTGAGTTCAATTCAAATGGAACTATCTTTCACAGTGGGCTTTTAGTGACAGCACTGGACTTACTTTAACACCTTCTTACCTCATATGGAAAAGGGATGATTGTATATGGTTTGACTCTTTCACTGTATGATACAGACAGTTAAATTTGCAGGCCAAATTGAGAAACAAGGGTGGACAGTTTCTCCATTCTGATAGAACTCCTGTTAGGGAGAAAGTATTAAGGTTCAATAGCAATTAATTCAACATTTATCTTATTATGTCGATGCCTGAAAACATACAGTTTTAAAAGATGCATATAGAGTCCAAATAGACATTTTTTAAAATTTTGTTTATTACTGTTTACCAATGGGGAGATGCAGTTTATTTACATCAGCAGCCATAGGGGAATGGGGAATACAGTTAGTCAGCTATCTGCATAGGATGGACTACTTATGCAAAAATAAGAATCTCCAAAACAAAGGACAGTGGTGAGCTTCACTACCCTCCCCCGATGATCCCAGCATGCGATAATGCCAGGCAGTGGTCCCTGGGCATGCGATGGTGGGAACTAATGTATGGAAGAAAAAGCCACAAACCACAGAAATTTTAAAGAACCCCCCCTTCCCCCATAACACATACATACACACACACACACACTCAGATACATAATAGGATTGCAGGGTGATCAATACACTTAATCAAGAAGGGAAAAACAGGAATTCTGTTGTTAAAAGGAAGATAGGTAGGGAAAGGGAGAGTTCCTAACCACTGTCAACTATATGGTAGGGAGCATTCTCTCCCCAGAAAGGAGTCTGTACCCTCTGGGCACCTGTTGGACCAAGCCCACCTTATACCCATCCAGGGTAGGGGGCTATTGCCCTATTGGTAGAGGGGCCAGAAACAAACAAAAAAACAAAAACAAAAACAAAAAAAGAGAGTAATATGAACAAAGTATTACTCAAAACTACTTCCCACTTCCTCCTCTAACCAGGAGAAAAGGCCAGAAAGAAAATAGTAATTTCAGGATTTGAGTTCCCTATCTGAAGGTAGAGGGATTGGACCGTGGCCTTTCTCCTTTACTATCATCCCACTTCCAAGACATTGTTAGGAAGTAGGCCAGAGTCTCACTTAGACTCTCCTTTCTTCATCCTCTTAGATATCTACAAGTCAAGGGCAAAGATATCTCCAAATTATTTTAGCTTTTGCAAGGTTTGATTTTTTTTAAAGTTACTGTGACTCTTTAAGACTAATCTGTAACTAGGCCCCAAGCCTGATCAGGACAACTCTAAGAGAAGGCAGTAATAGTTCCAAGGCCCAATCTCTATGGTTTCCTTAATCCTCTACAGTATGCAATCTACATCAGTCTACACAGTCTAAATAGTACCTTCTGGGATAAGGACCGATACATGCACAGCAAGGGTTAGAGAACGGGTAAGGACCAACTCCATCCCCCTGTGTGTCAATCAGCCTTTACTGCTCTTCTGCTTAGGTCCTAACAACCAGTATTGAAATGGAGGTGGGAAGATACAACTCCTTATGAAGTAAGACACAGCAAGAGGGCACACTAGCAAGGCAGTCCTATACAGGAGAAATGCTTAGGCATGATACTGCATTTTAAATACAAAAAATTAAGTTCTCTTCCAATTCCAATCCCAACAGAGGGAGCCATAAGAAAGATTCTTTTCTGAATCTTCTACAAAAACAAGAGACAAAAGAAAGAAAGAAAAAAGAAACAAAAACAAAAACAAAAACAGAGGCCAAGAAAAAAGAAATTGGGCAGGCTTCAGAAGCAGGAGCATTGAGCTGAATTGAAACTGGTCAATGTGAGAGCTGGAGTGGAAGCAGCACCTGGGGCACCAGATAGGCAGTGGAGCAAGGGACAGGAGGAACACGGGGCCAAGCCAGACAGATGAGGCTGGACCCCCTACTGGGGCACAGAATGAGGTAAGAAAACATTTCAAATAAAGCAGCACCGTTCTGCTCACCTCGGGGCTCCCACCCCTTTATACTTCATAAACCCTCGCTCAGGGAATAAAGTGGAGGGTAGTTTGATATGTGGCTCTTACTTCCCATCTTCCCCTATACCATTCCCTAAAGTCAGGAGATTCTGGAGGTCTTTCTCTGACATCTAACAATAAAAGAACTGCTCCTCTTGTCAAGATCCAAAGGGGACCAAGTGGAAAGGACTGCCCCTTTCGAGGGGCAGAGAGAAGGTGGTGACAGTCTGGATGTTCACCATAGCAGAGCTCTGACTACCCAACCAAAGAAACAGGGACATTCAACAGGACTCTGCACACAGTCAGATGAGATAATCCAGTCCTGCTCCTTGGCTCCTAGCACTAATCCATTCACATTATTGGGGGCAGCTGAAAGTGCCCTCTGGGCTCAGTTTTCAAACCATAGCCTCCTGCACAGCCATGATGCTCTTCTATAGTTCAGTCCTGACCCCAGGGTGGGAGGCAGGTAGTGAACTGGCTTAATGACCAAGTCATACCCATGGAGTGGCTAGGTAACCAGTAACTCAGAGTAGGAAGTGACTGCCCTACTAAACTTATGTCCACAGCATAACACATCCAGACATGAATCTTGAAGTTTGAGAGATCGTGCATAGTTGCAGAGGTCCCTGCTACCTCCCCAGGGGATCATAATCGAATCCTCAGCCTGCCTGGACAACCAAGTTGTCCATTTGCCAAGCCTATGCCACCAGGTTGGAGGGCAAGGAAGAGGGCTCTGCTCAGCCAAATGCTAGGCGCTGTCCTCAAGTCAGCTGAATCACTGTAAAGTCTGGACTTTTGGGAAATAGGTGGTTTTGACCTTTTCTTCTTGCTGGAGTCAAGGCTACAGAGCTTCCCTATCAAACTTGAGACTTCTTTTTCTTGGATTTCACAAATTGAAAATGTTAGTATCCAGATCTTGCACCTGACATTTACTTGTCTCAGAGAAGCCCATATCAAAGGTTCAGATATCAAAGGGGCAGTCCCACTGCAGGCCACTGATTACGGCCTGACGAACTGTGATGTCCAAACTGTCCAGGAAGCCCTTGACATCAGGCAGACAGAAAGGCTGAGGAACCAAAAATTTTATATGCTGGGCACACAACTGCTCACCTGTGCATTGGGGGGCACTACAGAATATTGCGCACATCCTGGTGTGTTTAGAGATCAACAGGCACTGCTTGGCCCGCAGGCTGTGCAGCTCCTCCTGCCCAGGGCTTCAGAGCTTCCTCCAGGTAATACACTTTAAAAAAAGGATTTCTAAATTATCCACTTTGGGTTTTTAAATGCTAATATCTTCAAGGGGAATTAGAACTTTTGTCTGATTTTTCTACTTTTTTTCTACTTAGCTTACTCCTCCAAGCCACAGGACCAGTCTATGTTATTGTCCTGGCCACTTTCAGACTCTCATTTTGCAGCTACTGGAATTCCGGAGGTGAGCGCTGCAGCTGCTGATCAGGCCCATTCCCAGGTTCTCCGGGAAGGGAGCAAAGCGGTAGGCGGCACGCTCCTTTGTCTTCCACTGGCTGAATGCCAAAATCCTTCACGCTACCAGTCTCTGCGAACTCCAGGTAGAAGTAGCCGCACTTGACTGCCCGGTGCACCTCAAAGCAGAATCCCAAACAAGAATCCTCTATCAGGTCTACGTAAATCTCCTGAGCGATGGCCTCTAGCTTGTTAGTATCCAGATTGGCCAACGAAATTTCCTCCATTTTAATCTGTAAACGACTGCGAAGAGGGCGCTCGTTTTACTCACGGCAGCAACACGTCTGGCTCCACGGGCCGCGCCTAGGCCTAGACGCCTTTCAGAGCCCAGTTCTCTGGCAGCGGGGTCGGTGGTGTCCGCGGCGGCAGCAGCAGCGACAGGGGCGACTGCTCCGGAATCCCAAGTCCTTCTGTTTGTTTTGGCGTATCCCGGGTTGCGGGCCTTTTAGCTGCGCCTGGCCCAGGAAACACCGCCAAACCGTCTCAGCGCCTCACCCAGCCGCCGGGGCCTCTTCCGCTCCCCTGTCGAGCCTAGCCCCGCCTCCCCGCTTCCGCTCCTCAGAGCGCCTGCGCAGTGGTTCCGCGCAGACTCGTGGGGCCTCTCAGCGCGCTGCGGCTTTGAGAGCGTTTTAGTTTGTGAAAAGGAACGCAATGAACGTAGTGTACGACTTCCATTATCTCCGATTATTAAAAGATTGCGAGGATATTATTTTATGTTACTTTATTTGTAAATTTAAACATTCGCTAATTAATTCAGCAGCCATGCTTAACTGATGTCCTCTGAAAAACGGAAAAATTTAATAATATGCACTGTTGTGGTGTGATTGGAAACATTTTAGGAACAGTTCTCGGGATGTGTTTGAAAATTTGACTTACATGATTGACTAGTGAATCGTTTATAGCAATGCCGCAGTTGTCATTTAAATCCACTAGATGGTGCAAGGAAACAAATTACAGCATAATTTATCTTTCGGTCTTTTTTTTGAATGAAAAAACCGGAAACTCGGCACTAAAGGCGTAATTCATATATATTGATCAAATAAACCCATGGCATCTATCTCACTTATAAGATCATTAAGGCAATGTGACTATAAAGAGATGGTAATGTACACCTCTAAAATAATCAGAGAAAAAAATTAGGTGTGTATTCTGTCTTAAAGAGGGAGGAAATCTGAAATATGTTAAATATATGGGAGATAAAACTTTTCCTAAAATTATATGCATGATTTGTGAGAACAGGAGCCAGTCTACCTAAGTTTAAATCCCGAAGCCAACATTTAACAGTTTAGTGTTTCCTCATCTGAAAGAAAAGCTCATTCTTATTTCATGGTTAAGATTAAATTTTATTTTAAAAAATCTTGCAACAGTGCCTTACATGTGAGCAATGGTTCAGTAAATGTTAACTATTTTTAATCATATTAGTTATGAACTTGAATATAAGAAAAATCGCTGTAGTATTTCCTTTATTTTTTGCTCACTTTTTGGTCCCAAGAACTGCTGTGAAATAGAGCAGTCTGTATTATCTTTATAATTTATTTTAAAATTATTGTTAACCAATGAAAGAAAAACACAAAATACATATTTATATCTGTCTGATTCTTTACTTTTCCATCGAGATTAAAGGAGAGACATGTATCTTTTAATCAGATAAAATACTTATTTTCTAATGTATATGATCATCTAAACATCTAAATATTTTAGAATTTATTCATTCTTTATTTTTATTTTCGACACAAGATCTCGCTGTATTGCCCAGGTTGGAGTGCAGTGGCACCATCATAGTTCACTGCAGCCTGGATCTCCAGGGCACAAAGAGTCCTACCACCTCAGCCTCCCAAGTAGCTGGGACTACAGGGGTGCACCACAACCCCAGACTAATTTCTTTTCTTTTCTTTTCTTTTTCTTTTTTTTTTTTTTTTAGCAGCAGAGGAGGTCTTGCTGTGTTGCCCCAGCTTGAACTCCTGAACTCAAGTGATTCCCGGGTTGCGGGCCTTTTAGCTGCCCCCTGGCCCAGGGGCAACTAAATGCTCAGCCTCCCAAATGCTGGGATTACAGGCATGAGCCACCTTGCCTGGCCTAGAGTTCATTCTTAATATCTCACTGTATTAGTTCGTTTTCACACTGCTATTAAAAACTACCTAAGATTGGATAATTTATGAAGAAAATAGGTTTAACTGACTCTCAGTTCCACAGGCTTAACAGGAAGCATGACTGGGAAGCCTCAGGAAACTTGCAATTATGACAGAAGTTGAAGGGGAAGCAAGGACCTACTTCACATGGTAGCAAGAGGGAGAGAGAGCGAAAGGGGAAGTGGCACACACTTTTAAAGCATCAAATCTCATGAGAACTCACTATCACAAAAACAGCAAGGGAGAATACTCCCCCATGATCCAATCACCTCCCGCCAGCTCCCCCGACATGTGAGGATTACAATTAGACATGAGATTTGGGTAGGGACAAAGAGCCAAACCATATCACTCACTCTTTTGTTTTCATGAATAGAAGATTAAATTTATTTTGTTTATGAGTAGCCAGTATTTGTACCCATGCAAACTTTTCTGATTGTGTATTTTACCATTTTAAAAAACATAAATTGGCTGATAGGGAGCATTTTGAAAGCCTAGACTTTAAGACTTATGTACTATAAGTTTTTTTTTTTTTTTTTTTTTTTTTTGAACTATGGGGCAGGATTTTTTTATTCATCATAGTCTTTGTGTAATTTATATGTTTTACATTCAAAAATTGGCATCATAGTTTGATATAAATTGAAATCTCCGCATAGCCACATGCTAGCCCGTATAATGATTAAATGCACAAGTTCTTTGGTCAGACTGTCTCCTACCCATTACTGTCTGTGTGATCTTGTCCTGTCTACTTCTGTAAATCTCAGTTTTCCTTTTGCAAAATGTCAATAACAGTTCTCATCATATAGGTTTGTTGTGAGATTTAAAACACAGCAATAAATTTTATGAATGTCTTCACACAGTGCTTGACAAATACAGTAGTATATAATATTCTTTTGTATAACTAGTACTGTAGCATACTTAGTTACATGAGAAAATAGATATAAATACAATTGTTTACACAAATTCCTTCTTTCTCATGCTTTCTCCAAATTTAAAGCAGTGCTTCTAAAACCATGTATATGAATCACTCAGAGATCTTTTAAAAATGTAGAGTATGATTTTGTAAATTTGGGATGGGGCCTCCTTTTCTCTATTTCTAACATACTTTGATATGTGCTAGTGACCACTTTATAAGTAGCAAGGAATTAGAAGGACTTAATAGTGGACATTTGTTCTTTATAGTGATTAGCTCCCATATAATTTGTTCTTGGAAATTGTCATGAGAGTCTTTGCATGTTTGATTTTGGCAGAAGAGAAGAAGATTGTCCCTTAAATCCTCCTTGTGTTGTGAAAGTTGGAATATAAGTACTCAATTTATGTAATTAAGAAGAGTCATCAATAAAAATATATTTCAAAATATATACAGAAAAACTTCATATAATTTGAAATTCAAATAATCTGGATCATGTCTAGGTTTAGACTTCCTGTCAGTATTTTACTACATTTCATCTTACAAAAGGAACACCATCATGACATCAAATATTTGCAGTAGCAGTCATCATCACCTTGTCACCTCTTTTCTACTTATATCATTTAACCAGGTTGTCTTACTTCTGATAGATACACACTGAAACTCTTTATGTTAAATCAGCCTTAAATCAATAACATACCACCGAAAAAAGTTGATAAAAACTCCTTAGTTCTCTTACAATTAATAAGACTGAGGTATTACTTAAACCTTTAGTATAAAAATAACATTTAAAATTGATTTTTTACATTTTTATTTTATTTTATTTTATTTTTTTTGAGACAGAGTCTCACTCTGCCTCTCAGGAGTTGGAGTGTAGTTGCGCGATTTCTGCTTACTGCAAGCTTTGTCTGCTGGGTTCATGCCATTTTCCTGCCTCAACCTCCCGAGTAGCTGGGATTACAGGCGCCCACCACCACACTTGGCTATTTTTTTGTATTTTTTTAGTAGAGACGGGGTTTCACCATGTTAGCCAGGATCGTCTCATTCCTGACCAGCCCACCTCGGCCTCCCAAAGTGCTGGGATTACAGGCATGAGCCACTGCCCCAGCCTAGAAATTTTTTATTATCTAAATTATTTTCTTAATACAAAGAAAGTAACATAGATTAGGTATTTATAAATAATCTTTAAAAATATTGCTTAAAATTGTGCACAAATTAAGGCAAGTAAAAATGAATGTATTATGATATTTTAATTGTCTTTGATTATTCTCTTTCCATTCAGTAATTGTAATATATGCACTGACAGAATAAGCTCTTTTAAAGAGAAACACATTTTAAATTGTTATTTAAAGGCTTTCTTTAAAGATTGAAATTCCCTAAAAGATTTGTTTATAAAAGCCACACTTTTTTGTGTTCACATGAAATAGAGTGGGGCGGCAGAGTGCTTCAAGGGATAGACCTGGGAGTGTAGTCAAAAGCCCTTAACTGTTGTCATATTTTGGCCATTAACTATCAGGTGCACTTGAGCAAGAGGGTGATTCACTTTTTTAATAAACTGGCTGACTCATGTTTTCTAAATTTTTCTTTGAAAATTAAATTTCTATGTATTGAGGAATCTGAGGAAATGGGTTCCACCCAGTTAAAAGGAAAGTATATTCTTCTGTATATTGGTCCATGAAGCTCAAATGTTGAATCCTAAAGTGGGTGTCTAAGGGTTTCTTTATCAAATTAATCTATTCTGCTCTCTAGAGCATCTTGAATTGCCTCCACATTTTAGGGCTAAGAGCATTATTTAACTATTGAATACCAACTGTGTGTTGAAATTAGCTTTCCTAACATCCAATGATGTTGCTTGTGAATGATCATTTTTAGGTAAAAAAATTATCTAGGGACGTTGACTTTTAGGAAGTCCACTTTTACTTTTGCTTATAGAATATTAATTAAAACTCGATGTTTCTTTACTCACTCAAGTATTTTAAGATAAATGAATAGTAAATCAGAGAGGGAGGGAACATTTTGCCATGTTATCTTCTCTTTTAAACAGCCCTTTTTCATTAAACTATATATTAGAAATAAACTATGGCATTTCATCAACAATTTGGTAAAATATATGTATGTGTGTCATAACTCAACTCAAGTAAATACTGGCATATCCTCCCAGGCATAGCTAGCTTGAAGTTTCAAATTCATCCTCTGCTGAAATCTAGTTTTCAAAATTTGCATTTAGAAAATAATTATTAAGGCTTGCATGAAATTCAGAGTGCCACAATTTCATATTAAATTGAGGTGTGATGCTATAATCACAATGTCTAAAATAAATTTATGATTTGAATCTGCCCTATTAAATTGAAATCAAGGCAATTTATTGAATGTTGGTATTTATGACAACTCTAGATTATAATCTACCAAAGAGAAAGAAACAGTAATTCTAAGCTACCTATAGTTAGTAAGTAGAATATTAGACTAATGTGGCAATTTTAATAGTTTGCATAATAAAACATTTTTAAAAGTTGATATTTTAATATATCAGTTATTCAGAGCCAGTTTGCTCTAAAAGGGCTTCGGAAGATCTCCAGAAAAATTTCCATGCGTTTGTATGTGTAAGCATAAAATTCCATGCTCCTTGATTTATGATAGACTGATGTCATTATAAACCTATTGTAAGTAAAAAATATTACAAATCAGAAATTCATTTAATACACCTAACCTACTAAGTTCCATGGCTTAGTTTAGCTTACCTTAAATGTGCTCAGAACACTTACATTAGCCTACAGTTGGGCAAAATTATCCAACACAGTCTATTTTATAATGAAGTAAAATATCTCTTGTAACTTATTGCATACCCTACTAAAAGTGAAAAGCAGAATGGTTGTATGGGTACTCAAAGTACTATTTCTACTGAATGCTTATATCACTTTCACCCCATCATAAAGTTGAAAAATCATAAGTTGAACTATTATTAGTTGGGGATGATTTGTATTTTTAAAATATGTTTTAAATGGCTTATGAAACTGCCTCTGAAGCTGATAAACTATTTCTTAAATAAAAATAGACTATCATTGACGTCCTTGTCTTCTGTGAAAAAGTCTACATAATAGTATAGAAAAAGATAATTGTTTATAATTTATGTAGATATAAGGATGAGCCTAGAAAAATGTACATTTGAATGCTGAAAATAATTTATGATTAGGAAGCATGGTTGTAGTAACAGTTAAAAGGGACTGTCAAAAACCCCCATCTTAAAGGAATTTCAAACTTATAAAAAATTGCAAGAATATTAATATATACTGTCTATATACCTATCTTTCACTCAGATTTACTTATGAACGTTTTGCTACTTTTACTTTATGTCTTTCTATTTCTCTCACTGAAGTTTCCTTATCACAAATTTGAACTACTATTTTTTTCCTGATCTATTTGGTAGTAAGTTGCAGACATAATACCCTATTATATCTAAAATCTGGGGTAAAAATTTATCTTAGTAGATTAGGATGCTGTATTATTGAAAACAAAGATGATTCTGAAGAAAGTTCAGCCATTAGAGTAGGTTTACAAGGCTGACAAGCTAGGTTTCTTCTAGACATAAATGTCTTCTGGAACTTTTTCTTACATCAATTTTTAATATTTTTATGGCGTTATATTGATTGCTTTTTCCCCTGGTAACTTTTTAGAAAATCTTGATCCAGCTAACCCTAGTTTTGCCAAACACAATCATGCACTCTGACAGTTGGTGAGGAATATCTACCACGACATGTAAACTATTTATTGGACTTGTCTTGATTAGTGAAACATGCTAGTACTTGCTAGTACATGTCAGAGTGAACCAATGGCAAGGGACAGCTGAATACGGGACTCTGAGAGAAGTTCATGGTATTTTTTCACTTCTCCCATCTAAGAGAAAAAGGAGGAAACTGAAATAATATCTTCATTTCTGATAAAGAAACTAAGGTCAGATATGTTAAGTGAATTGGAGGCAGAGTTAGGACTAAATGTTAAGACTTCTAACTCCTAATTTTTTTTTCCCTCTGTAACTTACTGGCTTATTTTTACATAATGTCTACTTTTTAATCTTCAGTAATGACTACTTTCTATAATGCATTTTGAAATAGAACCATTTTAGAATCATCTTAATATATCATAAATCAAAATCTTACTGCCAATGTAGAATGTACCAGTGATTGAAATCCTAAAATACAACCTATGCACTTTTTGCCTATCCACAGGTGCTAAAACACATACAGTGATGCTGTACACAATGTGCTCTTTAATTATTTTATGCTGGAGATTCACAAGGAACATTTTTCAGATGACCAACCATCCATTCCACAAAAAGTACCTAAACTTAATTTAGAAACATATCTTGAGAGAATTTTAAGAATCAGATTTTCACATAAAATTTCTTTCTGCCCAAAAGTGGTATTATTTTTACAACTTTTTTGTCCAAATTGGTTGTGTGTTTTTTAGTGAAAAATTAAGTTCCTTTTTATCTTTCTTTATTCCTTTCCTTTTCCATAGTTATTTGCCATCAAGTTATAAAGAAGAACTCATGTAAATAATTGAACACACTTTTTTTTTCTAATTTTACTAATGTCCATTAGGTTTATTTTGATTTTTCTTCTCTCATGAAGAGTTGTCTCATAGTTTCTTAAGTCAAGCTGTTAAACTGGTGGGTGGGATGCTTTTAAGTTTTTTGTTCCACAGAAGGGCATCTGGCAAGTGCCACCAAGTGAGAGATTAATTTTCTTGCAAAAATTCTAGTAAATGTAAAATAAAGAGCAAATTAAGGCACTAACATGAGATTATCTCAGAATCTGTCGTATATTAATTACAAATACTTGTTTTTAAAGTAACACTGGGCCAGGCACATTGGCTTACGTCTGTAATCTCAGCACTTTGGGAGGCTGAAGCGGGTGGATCACAAGGTCAAGAGATTGAGACCATCCTGGCCAACATGGAGAAAACCCATCTCTACTAAAAAATACAAAAATTAGCTGGGCGTGGTGGTGCATGCCTGTAGTCCCAGCTACTCGGGAGGCTGAGGCAGGAGAATCCCTTGAACCCAGGAGGTGGAGGTTGCAGTGAGCCGAGATCGTGCCACAGCACTCCAGCCTGGTGACAAAGTGAGACTCCATCTCAATAAATAAATATGTAAATAAATAAACAAACACTGGTTACTCTTTTGAAACTTAATCTTCCAGCGTTTTGCCTTTTTTTTGTTCATTTAGGCAGAAAAAAAGTAAAGGACTTGTTCTTTACTTTTTAATTCTCAAAATCATTTCAGTCTTGATTTATTCCCATTATAAGAGATTATTAGTTTTATTCTAGCTTCATGTATTTTGTATGCTCCTAGAACATCCTTCTTAGTTATATTATTGCAATTTACCAATCTTTGATCTTTATTCATATTAGCATCTACTTTTGTCACTAATTTCCTTAGCCAACCTCCGCTGCCATTAAAAGTTTTTTTTCAGTCAACTTTCAATAAATCCCTAGCATAGCCCTTAGAAAGTTTCTCTCACTTCCTGACTGAGTGGCTTTTGCTTTCTGAAGAAGCAAATGCTTTGCATTTTATGGAAAAGATACAAACATAGATGAGTGTATCACCATTGGCACTTAGCACAATGTCATATATATAGGAGATTCTTAAAATTCAATGTGCCTACAGAGTTTATTGTCCCAGGATTTAAATTTGAATTTCATATGTTAGTATTTTCTACTATTGATAAAATCGATATTTCATCACATGTTTTTTAAGCACTCTGTCAAAGAAAAATGCAAAATCTAATTACTTTAGAATAGGATAAAACTTATTCTATCTTATGAATTTATTGTACATATCTCTAAATCTAAACAACATTATGAAATATTGGTAATATTAATTTTTATATGTTAAAACATTTTGCCATTTTATCACTACAGGAACTTTTTCATCCTTAATCATCAATTATTGTTAGTTGTGTTTTAAAAGCAAAGCAGAAAAAAAGAATGATAGAATTATCTACATTCACAGAAGTATATGGATTGAGGGCCAAATTTCCTTATTCTTATTAAACTCTTACGAATTATTCTTATTCCCTTGTCATGTAACATAAGATGTGTCAACTTTATCATAGTACTTGAGTTATAGGATATCCAAGAGAAGAGTAAGCATCATTCAAAGACCTTGTGTCCTCTGGGAAAGAGATTAATATGTTTGTGGTTGTACATAAGACAGTTGAATCATGCTAGAGGGAATTATGACCTTGTTATTGTCTTTATTTGAAAATTAAATATGGTTTAAGGAGATGTGTATGGATGCCATGTTGGTAAAGGTTGGACTTATGATGGTTAATTTTGTATGTCAACTTCACTGGGTCGCAGGATGACAAGATATTTGATCAAACATGATTCTGGATGTGTCTCTGATGATTTTTCTGAATGAGGATAACATTTGAATTGGTAAACTGAATCAGGCTGACTGTCCTCAGTATGAGTTGGCCTCATCTAATCCCTTAAAGGTTTGAATAGAATAAAAGATGAGTTACAATTATCTGTCTCTCTGCCTGTCTTTGAGCTGGAACATAGGTCTTCTCCTGCCTTAGGACTTGGACTGGAAGTGAAACTTATATTGGTTCTCCTGGGTCTGGACTTTTCAGCCTCAATGTTTACATGAGTCAATTTCTTATAATAAATATCTTTATGTGCATGCAAAACACATACACATTCTATTGATTCTGTTTTGCTGGAAAATTCTGACCAATCCAGACTTTGAAAAATACTTATTTGAACAGTCACATTTATTTATTTATTTTGTTCATAGCTGCTTTTGTTTTGGTGACAAAGTTGAACAGTCACAAGTGAGAACATGTGGATTATGTACCTAAAATATTTATCATATGGCCCTTTCAGAAAATGTTTACCTGTTCTACATTTCCTTTAGATGGATAAAATAACAAGGAAAGACTTATTAGTTTCTTTATTCTGTTGCCCAAAATGTTGCATAATCTTTTAAAAAGGTATAAAAGAAGTCTGGAGATATCATCTTTATAGTCTGCTTTTAGCTTTTATTGAACATAATTGAGAATTCAGAATTTTTCCTTTTCCATCCTGATGGGATATATAATAAAACTGGTGAATAAGGTGTTTTAAAATTATTAGTGAATCAGAAGATTCATTCAAATAAATAAGTAGTAATACTCTAATGATGATGGTGAAATGGATAATGTGAGTAAAATCTCAGGCAATGACACAGTGAGTCTTCAGGTGACAATAACAAGAGGAATTTTCTCAAACTCAAGTATCTATAAGTGTAAAACATATTTTCAAGGACAAAAAGGAATATAATAATTTATTCTATTTAGGCATTAAATAGAAAAGACTTCATTAGGCAATGTTGTGTGGCAAGGACAAACATGTTCTATGCTGCTTTGCTAAAGGGAGATGTAATGGTAATTTTTTTAGCCATTATGAAGTTTGCATGCCGAAATTTATTTGTTATAAAGATGTCTGCTATGGTGAAATTTATTTTAAAATTTCTAATATTAGTGTTCATATAAGTTATATTACTTATATAATTATGAATGAATTATATTAGGTATTTATGTTAGTTTCTAATATAAGTAAGATAGTGTATCCACTCTTTATTCTTACCTCTATGAATTATTTAAAACACAAACTTATTTTTAAAAGGCTCCCATTTGAACCCAAATGGCAAATGATGATGATGATTTTCTTGATACACTGAAGGTTAATTATTAATGACAGAAAAGAAACACAAAACAAATAGAAGACATACACTTACGCAAGGCAGAATTAGTGGTTTTAATCTATGTATTTTTTGTATTGTGTATTGTGTTTGTTTTTCTCTGGGAGGGTGAGCCTGTCTCTGTACCACAAACAAAATCTCAAACATATATAAATTGGCTTAATAAACAACTTTCATTATGCAACACACAATTGGAATGTGTCTTTGAAACAGTTCAGTGCAGTGAGATTATCTTGCAGTTAAACATAGATGCTCTTGCCATCTTTCTTCAAAGCAAATGTCAAGTTCCAGGAGTTATTTTTTTGATTTGTAATTTTTCCTTTGTTTGCCTGCCTTTTCACTGTATTTCTAATTCAAACAGATGTTTTCATGGCCAGATTATAGTATGCTTACCTCTGGTTCTTTGATGATTTTTTTCATGGAAGTTTTAAGAAAATAACAAGACAGCATTTTTGTTGTTGTTGCTGTATTTGTAACACTAAAATATTTCCCTCATAAAATTCTAAATACATAAATATGGTACAACATACAATAAATTAAAATATTCTCAATATCGAGGTAAACAAAAAATAACATAATGTGTAAAACTTATTTTTTATACCCTAAATAATTTAAGTCAATAGTCCATCTGTGACACACTGTGCATTTTAAAACTCGGTGGCAGAGGGGAGAAAAGTTAGGCTAATTGTTTCAGGCTTAAATTGGGCAGTTTGCAAACTGCCCCAAATTTTCTCATTTGTATCTACCTTTTCCTGCATAGAGTTAATTCCAATTCTATATAAATCTGTATAATGTAGATTTTTCTTTGGGAACAGTGTCATGGAAGAAGACAAAAGAAAAGAGAAAGCAGAGATCTTGCTGAGTTCTGATTTCATGCCAATATCCATCTTACATTAAGGTCTCAAAACAAAAAATTTTTACATCTACAATCTGATTTCATTCATTTTTAACTTTATGTCTTGACTTTTATTATGTAAAAGCATAATGTAGCATTTAAATCCACAGACTCTGAAGTTAGAGCCTTGACTATGTACTATTTGTATAGCCCTGGGCAAGTTTAGTAACCGCTGGGACTTAGTTACATCATCTGTAAAACGGACATTCAAATAACACTTTTTCATATAAGGCTATTGTGAAATAAAATAAAATGTAAATTGTTTAAAAGAATGTTGTGCATTAAACATATCATATTTTTATTTCTTATAATGACGTGGAGGAAATATTAGTCTCTGAATTCAAACAACCCAAGTTTTCACTTACTCCTATGTTCAGTAAGTATTGAGGTTTGTGTACATGTATGTTTGGAACTAGAGGATCAATGATCAATGAGTCCAGTCTCTCTTCCAAAGAGATACTTACTGGAGATAGAGAAATAAACATAAACTCATCAAATCAAGAATTAGGAGAGCTACAATAAAAGTATGTGTAGAATTCAGTAGGCACATCCAAAATGAAATGATAAGTTCTATGTAAAGAGAAGGAAAACTTTCATGGAATAAGACCTTTTATTTAGGAATTGGGAAAAGAATATTGCTTATCAGCAAATATAGGTGAATAAGGGACATTTTACTTGGAGAGAAGAGCATGATGTAAAGTACAGAGGTATGAAATTACGTACCATGTGATATCGTTTAGGTTATTTGTCTCGCCCAAATCTCATGTTGAAATGTAATCCCCAATGTAGGAAGCGGGGCCTGCTGGGAGGTGTTTCGATGATGGAGGAGGATCCTTCATGACTTGGTGCTGTCCTCATGATAGTGAGTGAGTTCTCAGGAGATCTGGTTGTTTAAAAGTGTGGCACCTCCCCACCTTCTTGCTCCTGCTCTTCCCATGTGATGTGCGTGCTCCTGCTTCACCTTCTGCCATGAGTAAAAGCTTCCTGAGGTCTTCCCAGATGCTGAGCAGATGCAGCACCATGCTTCCTGTGCAGCCTGCAGAACCATATGCCAATTAAACCTCTTTTCTTTATAAATTACCCAGTCTCAGGTATTCTTTATAGCAACACAAGAATGGCTTAGCACACCATGCTTATTATCCATAAGTTACTCCTTAACCTGGAGTGGAGGAAATAAGTATTTAAAGTCTGAGGATGGGATAAAGGAGAAGATGGAAAAAAGAAGCTTGTGGTCCTTTAAATATTCTTCCAGATACATTAGAAAGATTATTTGGCATCAGTTAAAAGATGAAATGGAATGTTATGAAACCGTGGGCAGAAAAATAACTCATAGACTATTGTTCTAGTCCAGGTGAGAGATAAAAAATTCATGAACTAACACAACAGCATTGAAGACGGAGAAAAGGGAACGATTATGGTAATGCAGAGGGAGTCAAATTGATGCAATTTATTTGGGTCACAGTAGTAATAACCTCACAGAATGACAGAGAAAATGAAATGAAATAATTTAAATAAAGTTGCTTTATAAGAAATAAAGCACCATATGATTTTCAGTTGTTATCTACTTTTAGGAATATATAATCGGTCCCTCTAAAGACACAATTTAGTATGTTGCACTACAAATATAACTGTTACTTGCTCTTAAAATTAAACATTTTAAGGCTTTGAATTATGTTAACACAACTTTTAAATTCATCTGGAGACTGTTCTAATAATCTTTGTATTGGGAGGAACATATGCCATAGTGACACAGTGCTTCAACAGAATTAAAATTTATTATATACTTATAACATCAGATCAGACTAACCAAACCTTAAAATTTTACCAGAAGATACAATGTGCACACAAACACAAACAATTGGGGCAAACAAGGAATCCTTGTTGTAGTAAATTTGCAAATAGATTTTATGGTGCTTTAGCTAGTTTGCAAGGATATATGAAATTATACAGTAAATAAAGAATACAATTGGAGACATAATTCAAAATAAACTTACATGATATGCATTTTTAAATTGAGGTTCAACTTGTCTTCATATACTTCATATGTACAGGTGACTGTGAAACAGTAAATTAATTTTTAAGTGATAATAATTCTCTTCACAGAGCCAACTAAATATTCTTTGGTGGCCAAAGACCTATAAGCCTTGACAGTTGCCCTACATGCACCCTAGGTCTTTCATTTATTGTTGGAGGAATCCAGCCATGCCTGGTATGAGTTTAAAAACATTCAGAGATCTTGTTCTCATATTCCACATTTTTGGGGCCATTTATCCATTGGCATTAGGTCTGCCACATCTGTTCATGCATTTAAATGAAAGTTAAAGACCTTCCTTTTTGATCAAGTCTTAGTGTTTTCATAATTTACATGCACCACACTATTCTAGAAGAGTTTGTTCAGAGCAATTTTCTCTGTTTTATCTGTCATTGGTATTTTTATGCCTTTTATTTCTCAGCCTTTAAGATGTGAAGTGAATAAAAACAGCTTTCTAAATAAAGATGGATTGTTGGGTAACGATTACCCAATAAATGAGTCTTCATATGAGAGTAAACAAATACTATATACATTGGTTTAAATTACAGAAAAGCGCATATATTAATTTATTGGGGTGTACAGAAAGCAATATCCTCATATACATGTCAAAATAAAATGTTTAATAAAAAATATTTTGATAAACTCCTTGCTCAAATGCTGACAACATCTGTGTACAATATTGTATTAATATGGATTTTTTTCCAGAGTTTGATTCTGTCCAACTAGGAGGAATGGCTCCTAACTGGATTGAATGAAGTAATTCCCAATCATATCCACATGTCAAAAAATCTCTCTTAATTAAATTTCCTTCCTTGTCCTTTAACAACTGCTCTAACACCTTTTCAATCTACTGAGAGAGTGGAAAGTTTAGAAGAAATGCTGTTAGCTTTTCCTATATAAACAGGTTTGTTGGATTATATTCATATTACCTCCTTATAAAATCTAATGTGCATCAAAGGAGCTAGACTTTTAAAATTAATCCTCAATGTAGAAATAAACATAAATCCATAAGATAATAATGTAAAATATATTTTAAAATTTGTGGTAAAACCTGATGCTACTTAGACACAGTATAAGGAAGTAGAAAATTGGAATAATGTGAAATAAAATTGTGTTAATTAACTTTAGATGAAATAGAACATTTCCTAGAGATCTTATGGTAAAACAGCTCCTCCTATTAGATACACACATATACACATGCACACTTACTCTTATTCCCCATGCACACTTATTCTGACATGCTGTTCTAGAATTTAACAAAACTTTTTCTTTTAAACTCAAAAGAGTTCCAAATCAGGGCTGCATTTTTTCCAATTATCTCAATCTATACACTTCAGCACATAGTCAACTCTCATATATGTGTTTAAAAACTGAAGTTAAGTATCCAATTTTTTTGACAAGCAATTCCTAAATTAGATCTTGAGCTCTAATCACTATTGTGAGCTCCAGACTTGAAAGTCTGACTGCCTTATAAGTCTAAATGGCATTCCCATATGGATATCTATTGAGTGTCTCAAATACTTTTACATATCTAAAACAGAACTTTGTGCTGATTTCCTCTCACCTTTTCCACAAAACTGTTTCTTCCCCATTTTTTCTTATCCCATTTCATTCACTACCGTTCAACCAGATAAACAATCCAAAAATCTAAGAGTCAGTCTTGGTTTCTCTGTATTTGTTCAATCTATATCCATCTATTAAAATCCTGCGAGCTCAAAAATCAAATGTATCCCCAATTGTATTATTCTTCACTTTCTAAATCACCACCATCCTTACGACCCGGCTACCATTATGTCACACCTCAATTGGGGCAATTTTCCCTAAGTGGTATTTCTGCTTCCACTCTTTCCTCTCAATAGTTCATTTGACCTACAGCAACCCAAGTGATGCATACACACACACCCACGCGCACCCACACACACATACACACACAAACACGTAAAACTCTGTGATGTTTTTCCTTTATATTTAGTGGAAAATCTAAATGCTTCTTTGGCCTACAATGACTCACATGATATGATTATTGGTTCCCTTTCCAACTTCATTCTCTTGACCTTTACTCACTGTGTTCTATCCACAATGGCCTTTTTGTTATTCCTAACAAACTCATCTTCACTTTAATTTAAACTAGTTATCCACTTAGTGAGAAATAGTTTTCTCTCACACTTCTACAAGTTTCCCTCCTTCTCAATATCCAGGTTTTTTCTCAAATGTCTAATAAGAGAGGTCGTCTTCAATGGACTTATTGAATATAACCTCCTTATCACCATTTTCTCTCCCCTTGCATACATTCACCTTATCTTGCTTAAATATGTCCAATTTCTATATGATTTACAATTTATATAATTATCACTCATCTCCCTCACTAGAATGCAAGTACCAGTAGATCAGACATTGTCTTGGTTAACCACTATATCTTCAGCATCTAGAACAAAACCTGGAACCTACCTAACACTCAATATATAAGTGCTGAATGCATGCATAACTGAATAATTTGTACTTCATCTAGAATTTGTGTTTTCTGCTTTCTACTCTTATTTTTTACTCTAACATTTGACTGTACTAATCAGGTATGTTGATTGTGTGAATTATGTATAGGTGACAGGTGCTATTGCCTCTGTATATCCTGTGGCCATAAGTATGTCAATTATATCAATGTGCCTTATTTTCTTCATTTTTAATGGTATAGACATACTTTTGGGGGTTATAAGAAATTAACTTTTGTTTAAAAGCTAAAATAAAACTTTTTTTTTTTTTACATTTGAAGATGTCGTCTATGTATGAGAGAAAGTTAGTAATATCATGGTTAAAAGTGTATTAAAATTCTTGCCTTGCAAAGCACACCAAAGTCCATAAAGCTTAGAACCCAACTTTGTGTTTATTAGAAATGGAGAAAATGAAATATGAAAATATTGTTTAAGGTTAAAGCACTCTATTAAATAACATGTCAGGCCATATAGTTCATTGGCTGCTTGTTGAGAATGCTAAAAGTTCTGCTGACTAACATTTGTTCTCCCAAAGGGAAGATTTGTTATTGACATGGTTTGGCTCTGTGTCCCTACCCAAATCTCATCTTGTAGCCCCCAAAATTTCTACGTCTTGTGGGAGGGGCCTGGTGAGAGATGACTGAATCAGCAGGACAGGTCTTTCCCATGCTCTTCTCATGATAGTGAATGATTCTCATGAGATCTGATAGTTTTAAAAACGAGAGTTTCTCTTCACAAGCTCTCTCTTTGCCTGCTGCCGTTCACGTCACATGTAACTTGCCCCTCCTTGTCTTCTGCCATGATTGTGAAGCCTCCCCAGCCACATAGAAATGTGAGTCCAATTAAATCTCTTTCTTTTGTAAATTGCTCAGTCTCGGGTATGTCTTTATCAGCAGCATGAAAATGGGCTAATATAGTTATAAATATGACTTTTCAAATATTCTAGTAACCTTTAACTCCTATTCCCAATGTAATTCTCTTTTGAAAGTTTCTGTCTTTGGAAATGTTTTTTCCACGAAAACAATTTGCAACATGGGACTCTGATATTAGATATCATCACCTTAGTCTGTCATGACTTGACTCACAGTTTAAAGGAGTCATGTTCTTTGTGGCTTAAAACTGGACTCGTAAGGAAATGGACTTATCAACTTTCTGAAAACCAGACTTGTGAGTATAAACTTTCATGATAAGGTTTATTTAGCTCTATGTCTCCTGATCATTGCTTCTAATATCAAGTTCAGAAAGTTCAGCCTTAAGATTCAAGCAAAGAATAGCACAAATTAAAGCTTTGTTCTCTTTGAAGATATTACTAATGAAATAATTTCTCACTATTTTCAGGAACTTCAGGGAGATACTATAGTAACATGTTGAAATTGAGCTCGTTATTATGGTGGCAACTTGACTTAAACTTATTATGTTAAATTTATTATCTCTTAAATATAGCTGTAAAGACAATGCAGAGTGATAGAAACATTAATTTTAGGACAGAAATAATAGTTGAAGCATTATCATGTAAAGAGTCTTCAAAAAGTTCATGGAAAATACATATCATAAAGAAGCTATGCATAGATTTTTTTTTTTTTTTTTTTTTTTTTTTTTTTTTTTTTTGAGACGGAGTCTCGCTCTGCCGCCCAGGCTGGAGTGCAGTGGCCGGATCTCAGCTCACTGCAAGCTCCGCCTCCCGGGTTCACGCCATTCTCCTGCCTCAGCCTCCCGAGTAGCTGGGATTACAGGCCCCCGCCACCTCGCCCGGCTAGTTTTTTGTATTTTTCAGTAGAGACGGGGTTTCACCGTGTCAGCCAGGATGGTCTCGATCTCCTGACCTTGTGATCCGCCCGTCTCGGCCTCCCAGAGTGCTGGGATTACAGGCTTGAGCCACCGCGCCCGGCCGCTATGCATAGATTTTTAAAATTTTTGTACCAAAATAAATTCATACTAACTTGTTGTAACATATTTGAACAGAATACAGATTGTAGCACTAAGAAGGATAAGATAACAGTTTGAAAAAAGCCCATATCAGAGAAACATGAATTCTGCTAAAATTGAAGCAGGAACAACATCAAATTTATGACTAAGTTGGGCAGAAAATGATAAAAATCACTGATGCTTTATGAAAAGTTTATGGGGACAATGTCCCAGATAAATCAGCAATTTACAAATAAACTTGTTTTGGGAAGAGATGAGACAGTGTTGAAGATAAACGTCATAGTGGCAGACCATCTGCATTTATTTGTGAAGAAAAGATTCATCTTGTTCATGGAAATTATACATTATACATTTCAAGGTGTATATAGTTAAATATACCCATAGCTCATAATCTGTGTACTCTAAATGAAACCTTCCATAGGTCGTTTCTTCATGTTTTCTACATGTATTTCCTTAAACTATTTTAAATCATTTGCAGAATTAATGATTCTATTGAAATGTTACATTATGATACTCCTCTTGCGAAGCTTTGCAGTGACTTTCGATCTATGAGTAAATACTGGGATTTTTACTTTGCCTTCAAGACTCTACAGTCTGCAACCCCCACCTGAACTCATAGTTAGTTACTCTCTTTGGCACTTGCTCTCCTCAAGACACACTGTTGCCTTTGCGGTTCTTTAAACATGGCAAACTCACTTTTGTCACTGGCTGTCTCACACTGCTAACTTTTAAATCTCCTTCTAGTCTGTTTCAATGTGCTCTACTCCACAAGAATGAGTTATACTTTGACTACCCTATTTAAAATTGCAGCCTGCTTCCCTGCACCTTCCCACTGTTTTGGATTACTCACGTTGCACATCAGTCTATTATTCTCCTAATTTATATCACTAGGTACATTCATTTCTGCTTTCCCGAGACATTTCAATGTATTTATTTAACTTGCACCAGTAATATAGTGCATTTCGTGCCAAACCTATGTTTTTCTATCCAAAAAACAGGGGAGATCTTTAATGAATCTCCGCAGTGAGTTAACTCTCAGTTTTCTTATGCTATTGTACCCTCTATTTTCTGTTTTTGCACCCTTCATCAATTGTTCCTTTGATATCTGAGTAAGAAGGTATACATTTTCAAATTTATGACTGCCCACAAAACCCAATATAAGCCTTATTTTATCACTTACTGCTGAAGTAAATGTAGTTTTGAATTCTCTATTACTTTGGTCATAGAAATCATAATCCTGCAATCAAGATAAATTAGCTCCTTCCAGTTAAAAATAGTGGCCTTTACGATGATTCTAATGCTCTCCCATTTCGCTCTCTCTCTCTTTTGTCCAAAGGTCACCTGATTCTAGGATGTTGTTATGGGAAAACCATTTGTTTTTTGGGCCAGTCTGTGTTCTCATTAATTGTAACTATGGTATGGCTTATTCTATCTGTATTACAGTACTGCCAAGCACTGCTCCTTCTGTATATATATTTTTGTTTACTATTTTTAACAAACTTTAAATTTTTGAATAGTTACAGACTTACATTAAGTGGCAAATATAGTGGAGTTTCCATATACCCCACACCCAGTTTCTCCTATTATTAAGATCTTATGTTAGTATGGTGCATTTGTTAAAACGAATGAATCAAAATCGATACATTATTATCAACTACTCTCTTTGCTGTTTTTCAGATTTCATTTGTTTTTCTCGATTTTTTTTTTTTTTTTCTGATAGAGAATCCTATCTAGGTAGCATTGTATTTAATCCTCATGCCTTCTTTGGCTCCTCTGGACTGTGACAGTTTTTCCTTGGCCTTTCCTTGTTTTTGACAACCTTGAGAGTTTTGAACAGTAATGATCAGATATTTTGCAGGCTGCCTCTCAATTAAAATTTATCTTATTATTTTCTCATGGCTAGACAGGGCTTTGGAGTTTTTTTGAGGAAGACCATAGCATATCATGTAAAAGGCACATGTTATCAACATGATTTACCATTGATGATGTTAACGGTGATTACATGTCTAAGGTAATATTTGCTAGGTTTCTTCACTGTAAACTTACCCTTGCCCCCGACACACACTTTTCATAATTTATTCTGTGGAACTAAGTCACTAAACCCATGTAATTGGTAGAGAAGGGAGTATCTACATAAATTAGTTGGACTTCTTCCATGTAGACTAGTACACCTTGGTTGATTGATCATAGTATTGACACATGGATATTTATTTTATTTTAGATTGCAATCCAATGCTATGTGTGATGGTTACTATTCAGTGTCAACTTTATTGGATTGAAGGTATGTCTGTGAGGGTGTTGCCAAAGGAGATTAACATTTGAGTCATTGAACTGGGAAAGGCAGACCCACCCACAATCTGGGTGGGCACAATCTAATTCAGCTGCCAGTGCAGCCAGAATAAAAACAGGCAGAAGAACATAAAAAGACTAGATTGGCATAACCTCCCAGCCTACATCTTTCTCCTGTGCTGGATGCTTCCTACTCTCGAACGTCAGACTCCAAGTTCTTCAGCTTTGAAACTCAGACTGGCTTCCTTGCTCCTCAGCTTGCAGATGGCTTATTGTGGCACCTCACCTTGTGATTGTGTTAGTCAATACTCCTTAATAAACTCCCCTGTATATATATATCTACCCTGCTAGTTCTGTCCCTGTGGAGAACCTAATATAATATGCTACATATTTTTTTGCTCCAATTGTTTCATCTTTGGCTATTGGGAGAACTTTCAAAGCCCTTTTGACTTAACCCAATTATCTTATTTTTTTAAGCATTCATTTTCTGGCATACAGTTGTTCCAGGCTCATATTGTATGACACTTGCTACTTTAGACTCAGCCATTTTAAGGATTCCTGGTTCCTTTTATTGAAGAACTAGTTTAAAAATCAAGTTCTGGGTTCTAGATGTGCTCATTCCTATTGAGGTATCTTTGGTTTAGGCCCCCTTTGTGAACAGAGCTAAGGCATGTATGTATGTATAACTAACCTGTGCATAAAGAGATACTTATTGGTATGTGTATCCTTCAATATCTATATTAAGCTAAACATGAGCTTATACAGATTTTTGTGACTCTAATCCAGAACCACATGTTTCATTCTAACCCTTCCAGCTTGCTTATCTATAACTTCTCCAAGAACAAAAACTTCACTCTCACTGTTCACTGTGCATTTACTTGTTGGTTCAATTTCAATATACATGAATGTATATGTGAATGTGACTTCACATCTTTTAACCTGTACTACCACTGGAAGCAACTTTACCAACTAGAACAATGCTTATTAACATTTTCTTTTGTTTTTAGTCCTACAGTCCAGTCTAGTTTCCACAGTTACTTAGATCAGCACCTCTTTTTATCCACATTCTACAGTTAGGTTATGTCAGGTATTTTTAATACCATTAGATCATTTTGTCATAGTCTGCATTCCATTTGTAATCCTTCACCCTCCACTTGATCTTTTTCTAAAAAAATTCACATATTAAGGTTTAATATTTGCACTATAACATTATATTGACTTTCACAAATGGATAGTGTTGTGTATCTGCCACTAGAGAACTATACAGAATTAGTATCATAGTCCTAAAAATACCCTCTGGGCTTCACCTATTCATCTCCCCCCATTCCCATATATCTGGCAGCCATTCATTTTTATCTGTCATTGTAATTTTGACTTCCTCATACATCTGCTTTTGACATTTATAGTCAGTATTGTAAATACTATTGTTCTGTCTATTAATAGAGATTCCTTGGCAAGATTTAACAGCTTCTTCTATTTTACTGATTCTCTCAAGCCCTTCTTTATCTCTTCTGGGGCACAGGCTGCCTTTCTCAGGGTGTGACCCTCTGTTTTAGGTTTCTTATCAAATGGTTTAGCCTGAGGCAACACAATTAACCATTGCTATTCTGCTTCTCTGGTGAAACACTAGACTTGAGGCATCTGAAAAGAATCCTTAGTCTTCTCCGTTTACAGTATGAGAGGTGAAGCAAAAGACTCCCTCTGTTGAAACTTACCTGTTGCCTTAGCCTAATAATGGTTTCCCTGCAATATGTTGAGAAAGTAAGACTCTTTTCTTGTTAAGAAAGTTGGTAAAGGATGTTGATGAATATTGATGAGAGAGGAAAAGGAGGAAAAGAAAAATGTATTGCATATGTTATGTTCCTTCTCTTTCTGAACTCTATTGGCTTCTATTTATATATTTCTTTATTATTACAATAATATCACATTGTCTTTATCACATATTTTTGTAGTAATTCTAGATATCAGGTAGTATAAGTCCTTTTACTTTGTTCTTATTTTTCAACATTGCAATGGTCATCCAATGTCTTTACATTGTCATATAAGCTTTAGAATCATATTGTCCATTTCTATAAAAACCTCTGATGAAATTAGAGTTTGTATTTCATTGAATGTACAAATCAATTTTGATAGAACTGATATCTTAACAATATCGAATCTTCTGATCTTTGCTCATATTATGTCTTTTCATTTATTTAGGTTTTCTTTAATTTGTATTTTTCAATATAGATATGTTGTACTTTTTGGGTCAAGTTCATTTCTTTTACATATTTTCTATACTGTTACAAATAAAATCACATTTTAGAACACACTGTACAGGTATTCTATTTTTCAGTTCTAGAATTTCAATTAGTTATTTCTTTATAGATTGTATTCTCTATCTTGATTCTTTCATTGGTTTACTTATTATAATTGATAGTAGCAAGAGACAGACAAATTCGTGGGCAGATAGGGGTGGGTTCCCAGTGAAACCTATCTTCAAACCAAAGACAAGTTAAAGACTGAAAACTGAGCTGCCAGTTTGGGATAAAGTCCATGACCACAGTGAGAATTTCTATTCCTGTTTGCCCACTCTTTTCTGATTGGTTCTTTCTGAATAATGCTTTTTAACCAATCAAATGTTGCCTTTTCCAAGGCTATATACAGTCTGTGCCTCCTCATTGCAAGCCTGTAAAAACCCTGGACTCAGCCACACAGAGGGTTACCCGCTTTCAGACCCCTTCTCACACAGAAGGCTACCCACTTCGCGTCCCCTCTCATTGTTGAGAACTTTTCTGTTGCTCAATAAAATTATTCTCTGCCTTGCTCACTCTCTGATGTTCATGTACCTCATTCTTCTTGGTCACATGATGATAACTTGGAACCCACAGAACAGCAGGGGCAAAAAAGGGTTGTAACATGTTCCCGGCCAGCTCCTGGCCGAGCTGCGGGCAGCGTGAATGAAAAGAGCTGTGTCACACTCTTGTTTGCCGTACTGCAGAAGTGAAAAGCTGTGACCCTTCTGAGGGCCCAGACCACTGGACTCCCTGAGCCAAGGCTATAACAAGTCCCAGTTCCCCCAGCCATGAGTGGCGGGAAAGAACAAGCTATAACATGTTCCCATTTGTCGAGCTGCTAGCGGGTGGAATGAGAGAGATATCTGGGGCCTTCCCTAGTGGCTCAGACCACAGAACTTCCTGAGCAGAAGCTGTGACATTCCCATGCGACTCTGTGGTTGCTGGTGTCTCTGAGATTTTGGGTGTCACTTCAACCCCTTGGTCCAGACACTGGCGCCCAAGGCAGAAGCCAGTTGGTGGCAGCATGCCTGGACCAGCCATGGGCTGAACGCAGCAGCCCCATGTTGGGCGTGGGATCCTGGCTGGTAGCATGAGCGGAGATAGCCTGTCAGACTGAGTGGGCGGAGTGAGCCCAACTGGCTGGAGCAAAGCCCAGGCAGAGGTGCCAAGGGCCGCAGAGATTTCCAGTGGCACTGAAAGAATTCTGTGTCATAATTACCCTTTACTTTAAGTCTTTTAACGTATTTAAAAAGCTGTGTTTCTCTCCTCGTGTGCTAAAGACAATATTAAAGCAATATTAGCTTGTGTTTCTGTTGACCAATTAAAAAAAAATACAGACCATGCTTCCCTGCTAATTTACATGGCTGAATTATATTTTCTTTCTTTATAGGGTATTAATTATATTTTGTCAGACAGTTAAATTACTGTGGATTCTTGTTGCTTCTGCTAGTCTTGGTTTTAGTCTTTGTTAAGGTAGGTCAATTTTGATTTTGTCATTAGTTAGAGGGTGCACATTTATTCCAAAGACATGTCTTTTCTGACTCTCAATTAAATATCTGAAATCCTCAGCAATGTGTCTCATTTCTTTATGGGCCAGAATTGCAATATTTTTATCCTGGTGTGATATCTGTTATCTTCATTCATTCTCATCCCAGCACCAGCACATTTCTGCCAAGTGTCACTGAGTCATTCTGTAAGCATTACACAACAGGACCCTCAGTCAAAATAATAATAATAATAGTAATAACCCAGTGTGAGTCCTCACAGATATCTGGGGTCCCTTTGTTCAACTTCTTTCTTTCTAGGAACCTGCCTTGAAAATTCCATCTACTTCAGCAACATAGAATTCTGAACTCTGCTTCCTTGGCTCAGCAATACCACTGCATCACTTGAGCTCCATTTCCTTAAGACAAGTAGAGAAAGTACCCCTATTCAGAGTGCTGTTGATGCCTTCTAACAAGGATTATAGTCCTGCTTTGCCTGTTGTTCAATGCATGAAACTAATCACTTCATATATTTTGTCCAAGTTTACACTTATTTACAGTGGAAGGGCAAGTACCAGTTATTTATTGATGGATTGACACAGAACTGCCACATAAATATATTTTTATTATTATTTCAATGATGGAAATTTCTGACTAGTTAAAAGTAAATTTGCATCACTATTAATTTATCACTCTAAAAGTTTTATAGTCATCAATATTTTTTGGCATATTTATCACCCATCCTTGGAATATATTTGTGCTGTTGCAAAAGTTTTGAAAACCTCTGGTTTTTAGTATGAAGTTTATGCTCTAATTTATTGAAAATTTGTTTGTGATATTCTAAGCCAAACCTTTTGAATCCCAAACAATTATTATATTTTGTGATCCTAGAAAAAAAAAATGTTTTACTGCATAAAATCAGGAAAGGTGAGTATGTTTTTCAAGACTATTTTGGAATTTGTACCCAAGAAATCAAGACTATTTATATTTTTACTTTTTGGTATACCCTTTCCTTGGATAATAAGCATCACCTCAAAGTCTAGTTTACATGGGAAAAGGAACATACAGTCAAAGGTGTTACTGAGAAAGAAAAATACACAAGAGAATAAATCAAAACATTATCCACTAAATCAATCACTTCCCTAGGCTCAACAGTCTACAAGTAGAGACCATTATTTCCTGTTCTCATTTTATGCACATAAAATACTGTCTGAGAGTCATGTTACTTCTTAAAGTCCTGGAATACACTGCAGGACTAGAATTTTTATATGCATGATCAGCTTTAAACACGAAACATAAAGTGAGACTGGGAAAGTTAATTTAATATCTTTTATGCAAATTTCTACTTCATCACTTAAGGGATTTTAGTATAAGAAGAAAAAAAAAACCTAATAAATCAGTAAATGTGACAGTCACAAAAAAAAATCAGAAAAAACAAGTAAAAGTTCTTAATGTATTACATTTATTATGGCTAAAGTTTAATCCTATAACCAAGACCTTATGATTTGCGCTGTAAAACAAGAGCACTTTGGTGATATGATGATGTATCTTCCCTCACCAATTTCAGTTTGTGTTGTGTGATTATTTCTGAAAACGTATTTGGTTTTCACATAGACTTTTTTTCTGATAAATTGATTTCAGAAAAATGAGATTTTTGTTGACTTCCTTTTCTAATTATAGTTTTCTAATGTATATTTTAAGAAATGAACCATAATAGGATCACACAATAAGTGGAGATAAAATTCCTAACGTTCACACATTGCACATCTGACCTAATTCATTACAGGTTCTAGTGTAATGTAGTATTTTATTGTTATATATTTTGATGATAAATTATTTTTTATAGAAGTGAAAAGGATGACTGACTTTCCAATGTAATATTGGCAATCTCCCTGTTATAATTTATATGACTAGGCTTTTGAGAAGATAAAAATACAAATTTCATTAGAATCATTAACAAACTAGCTTTATTTTCGTTTTTATTGCAAGGCTACTTCAAAGAATAACCAACATACAATATGTCGACTTTTGAGAACAGTTTTATGAGGTTCTGTAGGTTGTGCAGTTCATTACATTTCGAAATTAAATGAAATGATTCATTATATTACTGCATATGACCTTATATTACGAATGCATTTATTAATATTTTATATGCTGACAATCAGCAGTAAATCACAGAAGCAAGTAAATTCACTAAAATAAGACTGGTAGTGCTTGTTAGGGTTGTGAGGAAAAAATTAATTAAACAAAACATTATTCAAGAATGGATGCATTAGTCCATTTTCACGCTGCTGATAAAGATATACCCAAGACCCAAGACTGGGTAATTTATAAGGAAAAAAAGGTTTAATTGGACTTACAGTTCCATGTGTCTGGAGAGGCCTCACAATCATGGTGGAAGGCAAAAGGCATGTCTTACATCACAGGAGGAAAGACAGAGAATGAGAACCAAGCGAAACGGTTTCCCCTTATCAAACTATCATATCTCATGAGAGTTTTTCATTACCATGACTACAGTATGGGAGAAACTGCCTCATGATTCAATTATCTCCCACTGGGTCCCTCCCACAACACATGGGAAATTTTGGAGTATGATTCACGATGAGATTTGGGTGGGGACACAGAGCCAAACCGTATCAATGGACTACACAGTTTAACTACAAAATAAGAGAAACTAGGAGCTTTTTGATAAATGTTAAACCTCAGATGATGATCTTTATATATTTATGGAAACCTACGGTATCTTTTCCACTTACCTGGACTTACAGTAGAATGCATTTATTTGTCTCCTTCACCAAGAAGTCAGGGTCACAGAGTCTTAGAATTGTATGGTAGCTCAGTAATGACATCTGGGACTGAGTATCTTTCTGCCATACTGACCTGCCATTATTTGTGTGTGGCTTTCATCTCTGTAGAATCAGAGTTGATACTGCATTTCCAAATATTTTATTTAGTTTTTCAAGCAAGAAGAAGGGTGAAGAGTAAAAGAGCTGATGGCAAATGTACCATTCCATCTTATTTGCCAGCTTTCCCAGAGGCTCCACCCAAGAAATTTTGCTTTCATCTCCTCATTAAAAGTAGTCATCCCTAACTTCAGATGAGTCTGGAAAGGTAAGTATTTACTTTTTCCAACTACATAAAGGAGAGCAAGAAACAAAAGAGTCTACTATTGGAGTAGCAAGTTCACGCTGCCTGCCATCACTGTTATAAGCCAACCATGGTATTACGACTTCTCTGAGCTTAAGGTATCTATTGTCAGAAACAAAAAAATAGATATCATTTGCTACATTTAGGTTCCTCTATTCAGCTTCACATCTGGTAGAAAATTTTCTCTTATAAAGAAATGCAGTTTGCCGGGAAGAATTTTTTTTTTTTTTTTTCTTGAGAATGTCAGTGTGCTTGTGGAGTGGATAATTTGTATCCAGATGTCAAACAAAGGGGGCAGGGAAACTACCCTGCATAAGACGAAGTTTTTAATTCTTTAGAGAAGAGGTTCATGGTACAAATTCTGAAAAGGTGACTAATTTACATGAACCCTCAAAACTAAAGTTACTAAATGCATAAAATGCATGTTGCAACTTAATTTTTTGAAAATTGCAGCAGGGCTGTGTATTGCATCATGTTCGATAATAGGGAAAATAGGTTGAGCATATGATGTATAGGACCTATAGAAATACTACTGGAGGAAATCAGCCTACAGGACTAGTTTCATTATAGAGAGTAATATATACTGTTTTTAAGGTGTTGGAGATTTCCTGCCATTTATTTAGAACTCTCAAGGCAGGAAAAACCCTGTTGGCATATAGGTTATACACAGAAGACCTGAGCTAGTAAATTACTAGCAAGTGAGAATTTTTGCAGAAATACATGCATATGTAACTATGTAGTTAAATTTTAAAAAGACAGACAGAGAGAGAGAGAGAGAGAGAGAGAGAGAGATTTAAATACCTTTAAAAGACAGACTTCTCCAGAGGGAATATTCTCAACTATTTTTTTATTGCCATGTTGTCAGATAATTTGAACTAAAAGCAAATTTTTCATTAATTCTTTTAATTTTTTTGCCTTTTCCTTCCAGTAGAATTATGAATTTTAACATAGTCATAGTATCTAATGTATGTTTATATAATAATTTACTTAATTGAATTTTAGTTCATGGAAAACAGGTTCTTTCAACTTTTTATAAGAAACTGTACTGTAATGACATAGCTTTTTGTACTAACGAGATTATTCTCCTTAAGAATATACTACTAGGGTGATACATTTTGGCTGTGTCCCCACCCAAATCTCATCTTGAACTCCCACGTGTTGTGGGAGGGACCCAGTGGAAGGTAATTGAATCATGGGGGCAAGTCTTTCCCATGAAAAATCTCACGAGATCTGATGTTTTTGAAAGAGGAGTTCCCTTGCACGAGTTATCTCTCTTTGCATGCTGCAATCCATGTAAGATGTCACTTGTTCTTCTTTGCCTTCTGCCATGATTGTGAGGCTTCCCTAGCCACGTCGAACTGTAAGTTCAATTAAGCCTCTTTTTTGTAAATTGCCCAGTCTTGGCTATATCTTTACTAGCACTGCGAAAATGGACTAATGCGTAGGGTAAGAGTATTGGATCAAGAAATACATGCAGTTAATATTTTGAGACAAGTTGTAAAATGCCTACTGGGAAGATTGTATTAATTTACCTTTATACTAACAAATTTTATTCACCATTATTTGAATATTAGCAACAATAAATATCTTCTCCTGTGTTTTGGTTAATTGATTTAATTTTAGAAGTGTCCTATTCTCATGCTTCGTCCATGTTTATCATATTTTTGATTTCATGATTTATTTGTGAAAACCCTGTATAATTAAAATTTTTTTCTTTGATATGTATATGTATGCTGCAATTGTTTTTCTAATTTTGATTTGTATTTTAGTTTCATTCATTGTATTTATTGTGCCAATTCAAGCCATTTGATTTTAGATAGTCAAATATATCAGTGTTCCATGATATTGCTTCTGGTTTCACTTTGAAGTTTTTACTATCCATTGATACAAACTTGTTTACCAATATTTTCTTCTGATACTTTGATAGTATTAATCTCACTTTTATGGATGTGAAATAATTTTTAATTCAGCAATGAAATGGTAATCTAGCTTTTATTTAAAAAATAACTAGTCCATTGCCTTAATTGCAGTTATTTAATAATTAATCATATCTATACCAATTATATATATATACATTTATTATATATAAGATATCTGTGAATATTTATGATTTCTGACCTCTCTATTCTGTTACTTTCTATGCATCATGAGTGGTCCAAGTAATTCTCACTATTAGCGAAAGAAGTGGTCCCCTGTGCATGAGGAACAATTAAAGCATATTATACAGCATATATTTAATTACACAATTAAAGTCTATTATATTGCTAGAGGTTGATAGTAGTTCAAAGCAAGCAAAGACACTCATAGACACTCATACCATCTTCTCATTTTAGTCCTGGTAGTGGAATTACTTAATATTAGGAGTCTTTGATTAAGAGTTTAGTAGTGGAGACCTGGTTGAACTGGATCTCCAACATGGGGCTTCATGGAGAAAGTCAGAGAGTTAAACGATGTATTTTATGCATGTCACTTACATTCTTGAAACAAGTTTATTACTTGAATTTCCCACTCCAATTTTAAACAGCAGGGCTCTGTTTTTCCAAGTTGCATATTCCCCAAAACTGCTATAATATAACTGGGAATGCTCCTTATTTCTCCACATTTTAAAAGCTTTCTTATCACATCAAAATATCACAAAACTTAAGATTTGTATGATTTGAGTATATCAATGTTAGTAATTTCTTCTAATTGTGCATACACATAATTGACAGTTGTTTTCTTCCTATGAGAACAAAATAATCTCAAAGAGAAATTTTTAGACCTTTCTCATACTCTTTTGTATATTTCTATTTAGACCTACACAATTTAATTACAGAAGTGTTACTGATGTTTTTGAGGACTCATATTGTAACTCATTTATTTTCCCAGAATTCAAAAATACATTCTTCCAAGAAAAACAAAGTCCTGTCTATATTTGAGGTAGGTTGGTTTGATTTCATTATTTAATTTTGAGGGAAGCTACATCCTTATAAGATTATGTTTTTCTCTTCAGAGAAAAGCCACATCTCTCCATTAAAAAACAATGTTTGTATCCCTCAGCAGAGTGGTACAGCTTTCACTTTGTATAAGCCTATGCAAGTCTTGTTAAATTCATAAATATGAACCTGATTTTTGGAGTTATTCTTCTTAATGGACATTTTCTTGTATACATCTATTGATTCCATGATGCTTTTAAAGTAAATATATTATCCACAAATAATGATTATTTCTTCTTTTCTATTCCATATTGGCATCTTCTATTTTTTCCTTTAATCAATTTGTTTAGCAACTCAGATGGGTTATTTGTGGCAAGGTAGCAACCTCATCACCTTTCAGTATTTTATAGGTAAACATAAGGTGGCTTCTATTTACAGATTTATCTGCCTACCCATGAATTGTTTTTAAAAAATGTTTTAAGGAATGGTGTTGGATTTTGATAAGTACCTTTTCATATTCTGTTGACTTAATCATATTTTTTTCTCATTTTATGTAAAAATAATAACTGTACTACCTAGTCCTGCTAATAATCACTACTCCTATTAAAATAATAATAGCTAATCACAACTGGGCACTTATTATGGGTCAAGAATCAGCCAAATAAATTTTGTGCATTGTTTCTTTAATATTTAATATAGCCTTCTGAAATAGGTACTACCATTATATTCTTATCGAGGAAGAACCTGAGAATCATAGAATTTAGCTAATTTGTCAAAGGTATTAAACATTACATGATAAAACTGTGAGTCAACCTTTCTGGTCATAACCTCAATACTGTATTGCCTGTTTTATCAATATGATAAGACATATACATAGATGTCTTTATAATCAATTGCTTTTGAATGATTAAAATAATATCTGTATACAAATTAAGGTAACATGAACATTATTAGGTAATTTTTTTTACATTATTGATTATAAGTGAGATTTTAGTTTTCTTGTAGTTGGTTTATAACCATGAAATGAATAAGGAAGAAGTCTCCATAGTGATTTCGAGTGATATCTTTGTGAAGTGATAATTTGCGAATTGCTGAAGAGGGTGTACAATATGCTACACATACAAGCAAAAAGAAGATATACACATGCACACACACAAACACACACAATTTCTGCTTTTGTTTGAAAATGGAAACACTGGCTGTAGAAACAAGAAATGATTACCTATAAGGGGCTAGGTGGAATGGAGAACAAAATATAAAGATGAAATAGAGCATAACTTTTATGTAATTTTGACTAACATATTACAATGGGTTTATTTTTGTGTAACCACCACCCTCAAAATAAGATATGTTAAAGTCCTAACTCGCAGTACCTCATGATGTGACCTTTTTGGGAAATATGGTCTTTGCAGCTATAATTAGTTATGTTGACAATAGGTTATAACCAAATAGAGTGGGCCCTTAATGCAATATGACTTGTGTCCTTATAAGAAAATGATGTGGAGCTGCATGGAGAGAATAGCAGGTGAGAGAAGAGATTGGAGTAATGCAGCTGCAAGCCAAGGAGGACCAAGGACTGACAGCCATCACCAGAAACTAGGAAGAGACAAGGAAAAAATCCCCTCTACAGGTTTCAGAGAAAGCAAGGCCTCCCTCACAACCTGATTTTGAACTTCCAGCCTCCAGAACTAAAAGGCAATACATTTCTGTTGTTTTAAGCCTCCAGGTTAGTGGGACTTTGTTAAAATACCCTAGGAAACAAATACATATTCCTTGCCAATGCATTACATATTTGAAAACGTAAATTCATATTTGCAATGAAAAATAATGTTTCAATAAACAAATGAAAATAAAATATTTTATTTCTCTTTACTTTTGAATTGTGTTGAAAGTATCTTGAAGGTTATAAAGCATTCTCCCACAAAACCATTCACATCTGGCCAATTTTCTAATGTTGTTTTTAGAAATCTTTTCCTATGTTCTATTTTAAGTGTAGCAGTGTATCTCGTTCTAAGAAAATATCCATTTTAAATTTATTATCAAATAATTGAGAAAAGTATCCTTCCATTTTTTCTTTATTTTCTTCATTCCTAAGTAGTGGATAGGTATCTAATTATTTTTTATTTATTTTAGGTTTTGTGATCCACCGTGATTAATTACATGCCTATTATTCAGGAGGTGGTCTAACTCAACTTCTCACAAGACCAGTGACTTCCTTCCTCCTAACATAATGTCTGTGACTTTGCACAGACCACAAAGCCTCCAGATGCTGGGCAAATGGTTTTCCTTCTCCTCTCCACTAAATAGATTTCACTCAATTCAAGATTCTTGTTACTAAAATAATTTGAGATTTTTCTCTTGCTAAGAATTCTTATATTTGCCTTATGAGAAGAGAGCTCTCAGCTGGTGAGATCTTTCTACTAGAACTTAGAATCACACACTGCATATCTTTCAGAATACCTCGGCAACTTTTTTTTTTTAATTTTAATTTTATTTTATTTTGAGACAGAGTCTCGCTCTATCACCCAGACTGGAGTGCAATGGTATGATTTCGGCTCACTGCAACCTCCGCCTCTCAGGTTCAAGCGATTCTCCTGCCTCAGCCTCCCAAGTAGCTGGGTTTACAGGCACCTGCCACCAAGCCTGGCTAATTTTTGTATTTTTAGTAGAGACGGGTTTCACCAAATTGGCCAGGCTGGTCTCGAACTCCAGAGAGTCTTGTGATCACCATATTGGCCAGGCTGGTCTCGAACTCCTTGCGGTCTTGTTATCCGCCCGCCTCAGGCTTCCAAAGTGCAGGGATTACAGGCTTGAGCCACCACGCCCAGCCTTCCCAGCAACTTTTTGTAAAACAATGAGAAAACAGAGATGCATATCTTTTGTTTTCTAAAGCTGAAAAAGCTTACTAAAGCTGACTTTGTAAGTTCCTTTTTCACAGTAAATGCAGTTTTTGGCCCGTACCACACGTAATATTATGGAATTTCTCTCAAGCCCTCATATATTGCAGATGGTGACCATGAAGTGTCTGATGGATCCTTGTTATTTGGTCTGTAAAGAAATTCAGATTGATATGTAAAATTGTTTCCGACACAATTATATTGAGTTTTTTGTCAATATTTCTTTGTTTTTCATGCATTTGGCTGTCCACAATGTTATGAATTACATGTAGTTCGATATAATATTAAACATGAAGTAACATCTTCAGTTTAGAATATGTAAACTGGTTCCCTTCATGCCACCAAAAAAGGCTGTATCCTTTTTGACTTAAAACTTGCTTGATGATAGTATTATAACCTGTATTGGTTTTGTTTGGTGTTCTAAGCTGCATTTGGTTTGTTTGAATTTAACAAATATTTCTTTGACCATTCTGTAGCTTTTAAAATTGTTGAGTCATACTGTTTTTAGATGATTATTTTACTGAGAACATAAAATTGGGTTTTTGTTTCCTAACCGAGGAAAATTGTTCATTTTGGTCCAATTTATTATCCTTTTTATTTATTTCATAAATATAGAGTTGGCAATATATCTTATTTTATTATTCTATTTAAAAAATTATGATATTTTCTTCATCTCTTTTTAATTATTTTTTTATTTTATTTACTATATTTATTTACTATATTTTATTTTATGGCCTTTAGGTATTTGTTTACCTTTCACTTTACCTTCCATGTCTCTATTTCTTATAAAATTTGAAATTGTGTCATGTTTTACTTGTGTTAGTCCATTCAGACTCCTATAATAATAATACCATAGATTGGTTAGCTTATAAACAGCACAAATTGACTTCCCACAGCTCTGGAGGATGGAACGTCTAAGATGAAGGCACCAGCAATTTTATTGTCTGCTTTCTGTTCATAGCATATTCTAGCTGTGTCCTCACGTGGTGGAAGGGATAAGGCAGTTTTCTGTGATCTCTTAAATAAAATCAGTAATCTCATTCACAACAGTTCCACCCTCATGACCTAATAACCTCCCAAAAACCCCACCTTCTTATACTATCATGCTGGGAGTATGGATTTAAATAAATGAATTTCGAGAGGACACAAACGTTGAGTCTGTCTGTAACGTTTCTACCTAGGAAAATTATAATTCTACCAAATATATTTTTATTCCACTTCTTAATTTATCCACTTCAGACTGTCATAGAAACTCTTGGTACTCACACCATGAAATGTGAAGATAGTAGCAAAGTTATGCCATTTCCTTATCTTCCTGTTCCTTCTTCCCACATTTTCATTCTTTTATTGGTTGATATAGTATAGGGTATTTGTCTCAATCTACTGACTTTTATGTTATAAAATCTTATTTCAAAATTAGTAAGGATGAATCATTGTGTAACTGCATTTGTCATATACTTGCAGTGTTGTATTTATTCTAAATATTAATTTTAACATACATGGTTAATTTAGACACACAAAGAAAAAAATGGAAAAATATGCTATTGAACTATATATTTTTGTATTCACTGAAGGAGTTCTTTGAGACTCAGTTAAACATATATTTCATAGTAATTACTTTTGTATGTATATAAAAGAAAAAGAAAGTGAAATAAGGTACATAAAACATTCTTAAAACATGTTCCTTCCTATTTAATGAAGGAATCTTTTCAAACTCAAATTGCCCTCAATAGCATTAGTGATGTCCCATTTCTTTTTTAAAAAGTGATCAACTTTTATTTTTCATGGTTTCTTTTAAGCTCATTCTGTAAATTTTGGTGGTGTTATTTTGTGATTTTATAAGAATGTGTCCAATGAAAAATTTGTAGATAACAACCAGAGGTTATAGTGCTTCAAATTGTCCGTAATAAACAATGAGGGATTGTGGTTATCCAGTCATGCCATGAGTAGCAGACAATTCTGCTTGTTGCCAAATGACCAAATTGCTATGTCGCAACTGCTCGCCAACTACCAGTTGGTGATATTATTGATCAAAAAATATATATTGATTTCTGAGACATTAGAATATAAATAAATGAGCATCTTAGAATCGATGAAATACATAGCTAAATATTTATCTGAAAATTATTTTATACAACAATGATTTAAATTAAGCACTTTATTTTTAAATGAGAAATTTCACATGTAAAATTTTTGTTTACAATCTTTTTTCCTTCAGTATTTTGAATATATAATTCCCAACCTTCTGACTTTCGTAGTTTCTAATGAGAAGTTACCTATTAATCATTGTTCCCATGTCTGTGATAAGTAATTTTTATCTTGGTAATTTCATGTTTTTATAATACCTTAGTTCAGCAGTTTGACTATGAACTCTTTGTACTTATTTTAGTTAGGGCATTTTGGATTTGTAGATTAATGTTTAATTAAATTGAGAGTTTTCAGTCATTGTTCTTATACTATATTTTATGATCTACTTTCTCCATTCTCTCCTTCTAAGACTCATGTTTCATGTATATTAGCATAGTGAATGTTTGTCCCACAGATCCCTCCCTGATAATGTGGAAAACTGGAAGTCTCATGTCTTGCTAGTGGGAATGTATAATTATACATTAATTTAGCAAAATATTTTTTTCAATTTAACTTAAAATGTTAAATATAAACTTCTCTTTAGCTTAGCAATTTAACTACTAACTTTCTACTCAGAATAAATTAACAGATGTATTTATAGACACTGGAATGTGAATATTCACAGAAAAATTATTCTGTGATGATAAAAATGTAAACAGTTCGAATGTCTATGAGCTGGCAAACGGAAAGCTGTACATCATACAATAGAATACTTTTTATTCAGCAACATAGAATACAATGGAATACTATTCAGCAACAAAAACGAACAAATAAGGATTCATGTTACAACGTGGAAGCATCTTAAAAACTGTATGACAAGTGAAAATACGAACACGCAAAAGGCTGAATACTCTATGGTTCTGCTTATATTAAGGGTCTAGAAAATGCAGATATATAGAGGCAGAAAACAGAATAGTGTTTGCCTAAGGATTGGAGTGGAAGTAGGTATTGACTACAAATAAGCTCAAGGGAAATGTTTTAGAGGATGGAAATGTTCATAAATTGGTTTGTTCTGATGTGGCATAATTCTGTAAATCTACCAAAAGTCATTCAATTGTATGCCCACTCACAGTGGATGAATTTTATATTATATAAATTATGCCTCAGAAAGCAGTAAGTAAAATGAAAGGGGGAAAAAAAAACAAGAAAAAGTAGGAAAATTTAAAAAAGCTTCAATAAATTACCAAATGCCCACTTTATTCTGCATAATTTAAAATGTATTTCAAATAAAATTTACTGAAAGTAGAATAATAATTTCCAAATTATACACATTTATAAGTTTTTAGATAATGTCAAATTTTTATGTATATTAGCTGTAATAATTTTCATTCCTACCAGTTAAAACATAAGAATGACTACTTTTCCAAGCCTGACCATGCATTATACTGTCAAACTTACATTTTTAACATTCTGGTAGTCTAGCCATTCCTATATTTATGTAATTTTCATTTGTGTTTACCTTACCATAAATGCGGATGTGAATCTTTTCATATATTTGAAAACAATTTGCAATTTATCTTCTGTGCAGATTTCATTGCTATCTCTGATTTTCATATTTTTTTGTAGTTTTTTGATTTCAGGAATCTCTTTAAATATAAGAAAATTTAGCAGATATTTTGCCTACTTTTACATTTATGTTTGACTTTGGACCTAATGTCTTTCATTAAGTGTTCTAGTTTTCATTTCACTCTTGTCTTTTAACTATGTAATCCAATCTTCTCTAGTTTGTTTGCAAATGGCATACACTTATTGTACACATTTGTCATTGTTTCTTGGTATTTACAATGTGGTTTTAAATTTATTTTCACTTTTATATTATTTTTCTGTGAAAGTGTTAATACAATGTGTTTTGTGATTTTGTGTTTATGCACTTTTGATGGGGACACGAGTCTGGTAATGCCTTTGCCTCCACATAATATAAATAGAGCTCCTAAATCCCTCCCTCCTGTTTATTTGATTTTCCTTGGGTCTCGATTTAAAAGGCTTATTTACTTATATTTTGATGGCTTATCTTAAGTTGATAGGGAGAAATTTTGCCTTTGTTATGCTCTAATCTGAGGTTTTCTTCTAAATTTCTTTCTGATTTTTCTGAATCTCTTCTGAATCTCTATTATTTGTACTTGCTTTGGGAGTTGTCCTCTTCCATTGAAAAGTGCTTCTTTGACAATGGTAAATTCCATATTAGGTTCCCTTGTTGAGCTGAGTTAAAGATTTACCCTTCAACTTACTGGATTTTATGGGTGAATTTATATTTCCCACCTTCTAATTATTTTTTGTTACAGTGAGAATTAGGTTTCTTTTAAATGTTACCATTCCTGTTAGGAATCCTGGCTATGGGAGAAAAATAATGCTGGTTGGTGAAACCTTATTATTCCATCACTGCTACTCCTTCTCATCTGAGGGAGTATGGCTTCCTAGAAATTAGAAACTTTCCCTGCCACTTACCAGTCACCAAGCAAGCTGTACCTGCTACTCACTACTGTGCACTGTGCTTGAAAGACAGAATGTTTTATGACGATCCCTTATTTGCTTGCTTAATTTGATTACTAGTGTACCATTTTTGGCTGATACACTATTGATATTTCTGTATTATTCTTTGGGGAATTTTCCTCTCTTTCTCACTTTCTCTCTCTCTTCTCTAAGAAATTCCGCTCTCACTTTAGTAGAACAACCTAAGTATTTTCCTTAGGAAACTATCACTTTACTAGAAAAGGCCTGACTTCTCAGTAGACTTTAATAACAACAAACCCACCAAGAAATAAATGTTCTAGATACTAGTGTATTTTACCACATGAAAACATTTTTCACTGCAATTACACAGCTGGGATAAAAGGGACATTACAATACAGCAAAAACTATCAGCTATCAATCAACAGCTCTCTGCAGAAATTAGAAGAAATGTTATTTGTACTTTTAACCTATTATGCTCCACTAAATGTATATTGTAAGAGCAACTATAACATGCTTTGAAAGAAGGAAGAAAAGCCCAAATGGGTGAAACATAACTCATTACCAAGAAGAAATATCCAAACTGATAAAATAAAAACTGAAGAAAAAGTTAGAGATAGTATCTAAAAAATTAACTACAAAAGTTTCCTATGTTATATTTTTATGGTCAATATATCTGTTAATTTATCTCCTACTGAGAGAATCTTTTCCTAAGGAACCTCTATTAGGACCTAGGTTTCCTATCACTCCGTGTTCTCTGTAATATGACCATAAACCTTCTTTTGGAGCACTGATTATACTCTTCAACTCATTTATTAATGCAGTGATTTGTTGTTGCTGCTGCTATGTTGCAAACTGGATCACTGAAGTGTTTTCACTTTCATATTTGAAGTTGCTCTTCTTTATTTTGGGCTTGCAATATACATTTATTGAATGAAGGAAAGAACATGGAATTCATTCCTTCACTCCTCTAAACCACCCAGAAATTAGGACCCAAGTTGTAGTTGAACAAACATGAGAGTAAATACATTGCAGTGGATATTTGATGTTTTCACTACTTGCGGCATACATTGCTGTCCTGGATGACACCTCAATTTCCCTCGTGAATTTCTACTTCCCCTCTGTGTATGACCTGGGAGAGGCTGTCAGTGACGATTCTCTGCTCTCATATACAGAAAAGAGGCAGATACATAATAGAGAAAGAGAAAGTAAGTGCCCATAAAAGAGCCAATTAGCTTCAGCTACCTGGATCCCTGGGGCTAGCTCTCTTTTTGAACATAGTTCTTAAGCTGCCTCTTTGATTATGTGAGCCAGGCTCATATCTTTCCAATAAACTTCCTTTTAACTAAGCTAGATGGAGTCTATTTCTATTGCTTGCAACAAAAGTATTTCAATTTATAATATGTGGAGGGGTAATTAGTGTTAATATAAAACAAAAAAGTTATTTTGTTTATCAATAGTCTGACTAAAGAAGGAGAGAGGAATTAAAAAGGAAAAGAAAGAGAATGTAAATAATTGTTCAGTGCCATCTGAGTCAGTTATTTACAGTGTCAAATTTTTCCTAACAATACAGTCCCTAATATCAAATTATACTCATATTCAACTGTAAATATTAATATATATTTTCTTCTAAGACCCAATTACTTTAAATTGAAAATAATATTACTTCACTGTAGGTGTATTTTGAAGATTCCAAGTAATATGTAAAACACATACATTGATTTTTTTTTTTTTAAAGTACTTAGCACATACTGAGGATTCAGGATGAGCTATCATTATAAGAGGAGATGGTATAATATTTCTGGCCCTAGTCTTTATATTACCGCTTTACTTCGTCTATCTTTTACCTTACCAGCTCTTCCCTTCAAGAAGAGTTGCTACTTGATTGATCAGAGTCTACAGCATTCAATGGGGCTGTAGTTTCTCTGGTGAGACAGATCACTGCTTTAAAACAAGGTGTGCCCCCGAGTCTTTCACTGTCTACTTCCTGCACCTTTATCTACTGTCAGAAGGCAAGTGACCAGAAGAGAGGGTCCACCAATTTGATCATTTAGAGAGAGGGAAAAAGTAGAAACAAGGAAGACTTTATTTAAGCCTGATAGTCTGAGCAAGAGGTTCTCAAACTTTAGAGAAGCACCTTGAGAGCTTATTAGAATGCAGATGGCTTAGCCTCCACTGCAGTTTGTCGGATTTAATAGCTTTGAGATGGGGGCTAGGAATTTGCATTTCTAATCAGTTACTATGTGATGCTGATCCTTTCTGGTCCAGGGGTGCCTTAGAGATCTGGAATCTTTAAGAACCACTGATGCTATTTATCAAAAATCTTCACTGGAACTTCCAGGTACTTGCCAAGATATAAAAAGTTGATATTTTTATTTTTTTCCATATTTGATCATTCATATATGTGAATGAATATATATGTATATATTCATTGTCTGTGAAGTCATGAAAAGAAGTTAGAGTGAATGATAGGACTAAAAAATGCTAAAATGACATAATAAAAAATACATTCAAAACTACACTATCATATTTTATTGTATCTAAGATGTCATGATTGGAAGATATGCCATGAAGGAAAACATTTCCCTGCCAATTAAGCTGTGAAACAATATTTTGTTATCTCTTACAGCTTTTATTTTAATCTTATTAAAAGAATGGTTTTCGGTTAATGTAAACACATATTTTTATCATCTATTATTTTCTTTTTTTTTTTTTTGAGATGGAGTCTCGCTCTGTTGCCCAGGCTGGAGTGCAGTGGCACAATCTCAGCTCACTGCAAGCTCTGCCTCCCGGGTTCATGCCGTTCTCCTGCCTCAGCCTCCCGAGTAGCTGGGACCACAGGCGCCCGGCACCACGCCCGGCTAATTTTTTTGTATTTTTAGTAAAGATGGCGTTTCACCGGGTTAGCCAGGATGGTCTCGATCTCCTGACCTCATGATCCACCCGCCTAGGCCTCCCTAAGTGCTGGGATTACAAGCGTGAACCACCACGCCCGGCTTTATTATTTTCATTCAAACATAAAAAACAAAATATAAATCAAATAGTTATTTAAGACTTTCTTAAACTTTTTATACAATTCCAAACAATTGAAGTTCGGACTTCAATTCTCTTTCCTACTCATAGAAATTACAGTCTAAATTTTTCCACACAATGGCCTCAGTGTGCCCTCAAAAGCATTGGGCCCTACCTACCCTAGCAGTAGGGGCTGCAACTGTGATACAATGTTTCCATTTTGGTTTTTTTTATTTTTTTTTTCAACTTTTGTTTTAGGGTCATGGGGTACATGTGCAGGTTTATTAAATGCATAAATTACATTGTTATGGGGATTTGTTGTACAGATAATTTGTAACGCAGATAATAAGCATAATACCCCAGGTAGTTTTTCAGTTCTCACCCTCTCCCACCCTCTATCCTCAAGTAGGCCCTGGTGTCTATTATTTCCTTCTTTGGGTCCATGGGTACTCACTGTTTAGCTCCCAGTTATGATGCGATATTTGGTTTTCTGTTCCTGTGTTAATTTGCTTAGCATAATAGCCTCCAGCTCCATCCATGTTGCTGCAAAGGATATGATTTTGTTCTTCTTAATAACTGCAAAGTATTCCATGGTATACATGCACCACTTTTTCTTTATCCAATTGATGGGCATATAGGTTGATTCCACATTTTTGTATTGTGAACAGTACTGTGATGAACATATGTATGCATGTATCTTTATGGTAGAATGATTTATATCCTTTTCGGTATATACCCATTAAGGGGATTTTGGGGTCAAATGGTAGCTCTGTTTTAAGTTCTTTGAGAAATCTTCAAACTGCTTTCCACAGTGGCTGAACTAATTTGCATTCCCACAAGCAGTATATAAGCTTTTCTTTTTCTCCACAACCTTGTTAGCATGTGTTGTTTTTTGACTTCTTAATAATAGCCATTCTGACTAATGTAAGTTTGGTATCTCAGTGTGGTTTTGATTGGCATTTCCCTAATGATTAGTGATATTGAGCATTTTTTGTGTGTGTGCTTTTCCTGAAAGAGTGTTCCACTGGAGCATTTTACGTTGGAGTATTGACACCCATTCTGGAAGTTTGCTATTGAGGCTTTCTTGATCTTACTACAAAGTATTAATTGGCTTTCTAACAACCACCAGGAATTGTTTTGTTGACTAAAACCTCTTCATATTTTAGTCAACGAAACATTTATATACCACTTTTTGTGCAATCATAAAACATAACGATATTTTTTATATAAAAAGCATTGAATATTAGGTCAGAATGGCTGCCTGACTGACAGTGATTATAAGATGTCTTAAATTATAAGACAAATCCCAATTTCAGTAATGTTAAAATATGAAAAGAAACCATGTGTCTTTTTTTTTTTTTTTTTTGAGATGGAGTCTTGCACTGTCGCCCAGGCTGGAGTGCAGTGGTGCGATCTCGCCTCACTGCAACCTCCGCCTCCAAGGTTCAAGCAATTCTGCCTCAGCCTCCTGAGTAGCTAGGATTACAGGCACCCACCACCATGCCCAGCTAATTTTTCTTTTCTTTTCTTTTTTTTTTTTTTTTGTATTTTTAGTAGAGGTGAGGCGTCACTATATTGGCCAGGCTGGTCTCAAACCCCTGACCTTGTGATCCAGCTGCCTTGGCCCCCCAAAATGCTGGGATTGCAAGTGTGAGCCACTGTGCCAGGCCTCCATATGTCATATTCCTAATAAAATAAGTTTCCCTAATTTTCAGTTTCAGCAAATCAGTAAGATGCTACCACCCATTTCTCCTCCCTTTTACAGTTATCTACAAAGCATCAGGCCACTTCTTTCAATTCTTTAGGATTTTAGCACAATTGCTGCCATAAATTCTGATAAATTCAATTTTCATGTAATTTCACTGTTGTCTTTCTTTAATTCTTTAGCAATGATCTTATGCTATGATTGACCTCTTACATGAACTCCCAACTTAACATTAATAACTACATTTCATTCCCAATCTTAACTTTAAACATTCCATGCCTCTAACTTCACCTTTTATCTTTCAGTCGTGCTTTATAGTATCGTATTTCCTACTTTTTGTGTTAATACTTCGATGAACAAGCACTTGTCTCTACTACATCCTTCATTATTGATTTCATACTATCCTCACAAACCTCACATCACCAATCCTTCCTTATCTAACTTAGGTTTCATTCATATCATTATACACACTCCCTTGCATAATTCCTCAACTTATTTCCCTCATTCTACCATGGTTTTACTCAGTTTGTACGCTGAGCAACTATGTGGAGTAAACTAATGGCCCACTCTGAACCTGTGCCTGAACAGCTGAAAGTGACTGGAGAAAAATGCACAACTCTGTGAAAAGCTGGGTTCTTGCTGCCACCTTTTTCTTCTGCCTTATTGTTTTGCTTTCTCTTTTTCCTTCTTTCCTTTCTCTTGGATTATAATCATTGGTATAAAAACTTACAACATTTTCTATAAAAAATAACCTTCCTTGATCTACATCCCTTAGAGCTACTGTCCCATTTCTCTGTTCTCTTTTATGGCTACCCTCCTAAAAAATATTAATATTCAATATCTCTAATTATTCTTCAAAAAAAGTTTCATTAGAAAGCCTATGTTTCTAGATATTATAAAATATATACTTATAAATTGTTGATATGCAACTGATGTAACCACCCAAGAGTTTCACCTTGCATGCTGCCTAGGCAGGGTAGATTATCAAGACAGGGGAATGACAATAAAGAGTAATTCACTTAGATCCTGCTGTATGGGAGACCAGAGTTTTATTATTATTCAAATCAGTCTCCCATTGCATTTGGGGATCAGAGTTTTTAAGGACATCTCGATGGGTAGGGAGAAGCCAGTGAGCCAGGAGTGCTGATTTGTCAGTGATAAAATCATAGGGAGTCAAAGCTGTCTTCTTGCACTGAGTCAGTTCCTTGGGGGCCACAAGATCAGATGAGACAGTTTATAGATCTGGGTGGTGCCAGCTGATCCATCAAGTGCAGGGTCTGCAAAATATCTCAAGCACTGATCTTAGGAGCAGTTTAAGGAGGGTCAGAATCATGTAGCCTCCAGCTGCATGACTCCTAAACCACAATTTCTAATCCTGTAACTATTGTCAGTCCTACAGAGGCAATCTAGACACCAAGCAAGAAGGAGGTCTGCTTTGGGAAAGGGCTGTTATTGTCTTTGTTTTAAACTATAAGTTTCTCCCAAAGTTAGTTTAGCCTGTGTTCAGGAATTAATAAGAACCACTTGGAGGTTAGAAGCAAGATGGAGTCGGTTAAGTCAGATCTCTTTCACTGTCTCAGTCATAATTATGCAAAGGTGGTTTCACTGACAGTTAAAAAGTTCTTATGAGGGTTAAGAGTTAAAATTCTGATTAATATATGGCAATTAAAATGAGATAACAGGGAAGATGTCTCTATATATACAGTATAAGAAAAGTAAAATATGCTTTTGATGAGTAAGGTTATATGAAACATAAAAATATTCTTTTTATGCTTTTAATCTTACAACTCTACCAAAAAAGACATCAGAGTCATTTTCTCTTTTAAAATACAAATTTTATTTTCATTTTATTTATCTTCTGATATGGTTGATCACTTGCTTGTCATTTTTATGGGGACATTTTTATTGATACATAATAGATGTACATATTTTGGGGGGCTCTCTTTATACTATTTTCTTCATTGAATTCTTCCAATGCATAATTCTCCCCCTGCATCACTCTTCACTTTTTCTTAAAATTTTGTGCTGATCTCTCCCATTTTCCTGACCTTTAAACATAGATTGTTCCAGGTCTATATCTGAGTTATTTAATCTAGGCTCACTGTTACAAATATTGTTTCTATTCTGATAATTTCCAAATTTATGTCTCCAGCACAGACTTATCTCCTGAACTCCAGAGATGTATATTCAACTTTATACTCAATATTTCCTAATGTGTATATCTAATACTACCTCAAAATTGAAATGCCTTAAAATCTCCTTTTCTACTGCCCTGTTTCCCCAGATTGGTTTCTCTTACAGACTTGGCTCTCAGTTAGTGGCAAATTTATTCTTCCTGTTACCAGGCCCAGGAACTTAGTCATTCTTGACTTCATAAACTTCATCATATTCGACATTCAATCTACCAGCAAATATCTATAAAGTCTACATTTACAATATATATAGTTTCCGACTACTTCCACTCTTTTACTGCTAACACTTTGGTCTAAATTCACTGCTATTTCTGACAGATTATTACAAAGTTTTAACTGGTATTTCTCCTTTCACCCTTGCTCTTGCATGAGTTTATTCTGTACAATGTAGGAATATCTAAAAATTGAAGCCTGACATTAACGTTACTGCCTCCAAACACTCCAAGTATTATCTTGCTTAAAATAGGGGGAAAAAATCTTATAAACACCTGCAAGAACTAAATAATCTGACATCCTACCTCACCACCGTTCTAAATTGTCTCCTATATTCTTCCTCTTGCTCATTTAGCTCTAACTAAAAATATCTTCTCATAATGTGTAACTTCAAAGCCACCAATATTACTATAATATTTTTCCTTTAAAACTTAATACTGCTTGACCTACATAGCTTATTTTTATGGGCAAAATTAACAGAACAGTTATGACCTGAGAAATCTCAAGCTGAAATTTGTTGTAGATTGGTTCCAGGTTGGTAGACCCTTGAGCTGCATGGAAGAGGGAGATCCAATTCCTCTCTGGAGAAAGTCATATTCAGAACAGGTCCCCAAGAATTTCACATAAAGTTTCATTGAAATTTACATCAAATGTCATCACCAGAAAAAGCACCACAGAAACAATAGACAACACAATCTTTCCTAAAAAGAATTCAGGTATTGAAATCATCAGATGCAAAATATAATATCTGCATATAAAAAAGAGAAAAGAGGACATTGAAATTATGAGTAGAAATAGATGACTGGAAAAAAAAAATGACCAGGTAGTTTTGACTGGGGACAAAGGGATCTCTTAGAAAAAAAAAAAAGAACAATAAAACTAATTAGGAAGAGAGTACACGTCAATGGAGGAAATATCAGATTGTACAGTTACACAAAATACAATACAATGAGATGAAATGTGAAAGAATATATAAAAGAAAGGTTAAAATACATTGAAGACAGAGGAAGAAGTTCTCTTAGCTAATGAAGATCTGGAAGGAGATGATAGATACCTTTTTTTTTTTTTTTTTTGAGACAGTTTTGCTCTTGTCGTTCAGGCTGGAGTGCAATGGCGGGATCTCAGCTCACCGCAACCTCCGCTTCCTAGGTTCAGGCAGCCTCCCGAGTAGCTGGGATTACAGGCATGCACCACCAAGGGCGACTAATTTTGTATTTTTAATAGATACGGGTTTTCTCCATGTTGGTCAGGCTAGTCTCAAACTCGCGACCTCAGGTGATCCGCCCGCCTTGGCCTCCCAAAGTACTGGGATTTCAGGCGTGAGACACCGCGCCCAGCTAAAGATTTTTATAACTGAAAGTAAACAAATTTTCAGAAAAAGGAAATCACACATGTCTAGGAGAAATAAAAATAGACCCTGTCAAATACATCTCAAAGTGAAAATTTATACGATTCATGTTAAAGAGTTGATCTTTGCAGAAGGCAAAAAGAAAAGACAACCTATTAGGTGGAAGAATATCAAGTGGCATTTTTTTTTTTTTTTTTTTTTTTTTTTTTTTTTTAGTAGTTTGAGTATAGATAGCTGCAATTTTATGTATGGTTCAGTTAGAGGCAGAATGTATCCGAGTCACCTGGCACCAAAGTATGTTACCAGTGGCGAACCCATATAGGTCTGCAGCTACCTAAGTTCTTGCCTCCTTAGAAGACAGAATTCCACTAAGGGGCATAAGGCAGGAGAGAAGGAGGCAAGTTTTAGAGCAGGAGTGAAAGTTTATTAAAAAGCGTTAGAACAGAAATGAAAGGAACTAAAGTAGACTTGGAAGAGGGTCAAACAGGCGACCTGAGAGACGAAGTGCACTGTTTGACCTTTGATTTGGGGCTTTATACCCTAGCATACTTCCTAACAGAACAAGTATGTCTGGAGAAACCTAAAGTTCCAAAGCCAGGATGGAAGCTTTTGTTACGCAAATTGAAATCTTCAAATTACTGAAAGGGCCGGGCGCGGTGGCTCAAGCCTGTAATCCCAGCACTTTGGGAGGCCGAGACGGGCGGATCACGAGGTCAGGAGATCGAGACCATTCTGGCTAACACAATGAAACCCCGTCTCTACTAAAAATACAAAAAAATTAGCCGAGCGAGGTGGCGGGCGCCTGTAGTCCCAGCTACTCGGGAGGCTGAGGCAGGAGAATGGCGTGAACCCGGGAGGCGGAGCTTGCAGTGAGCCGAGATAGCGCCACTGCACTCCAGCCTGGGCGACAGAGCGAGACTCCGTCTCAAAAAAAAAAAAAAAAAAAAAAAAAAAAAAAAAAAAAAAAAAAAAAAAAAAATTACTGAAAGAAAAAATAGAAATAATAATAGAAAAAAAAATAGGGGAAAAATATTTAGCTGATTTGGGTGTGGTACTAGTTTTTTAGATAAAATGCCAAAATCATGATCCAGGAAAGAAAGATGGAATAAATTGGTGTGTATTTATTTGCTAGGGCTGCCTTAACAAGTTGCCACAGATTGGATGATTTAAACATCTGAAATTTATTTTCTTACAGTTCTGGAGGCTGGAAGTCAAAAGTCCGCAATGTTGGCTTTTTGTGAGAGTCAGCAGGGAAGAATGTATTCAAGGTCTCTCTCCTGGCTTGTAGATGGCAATCTTCTCCCAGTCATCTCACCTCTCTGTCTGTGTCCAATTTCCTCTTCATATAAGGACAGCAGTCATATTACATTATGTTCTTACTGATAGAAATTGGAGTTATGTACTAGGGTTACTCTATAGCTACATTTCCAAGGTTGAAGAAGAAGCAAAAGAGGGTAATTTCTCTATACATGGTTTCAATCAGCTGGTGATCCACAGTCAGGGACCAACAACGACCAGCAGGGATGCTTGTGCCTAGCTAACTGTGAGCGTTTCTATATTGTGTTACTTCCCTGGGGATGAATGGAGGAAGAAATTTGACCTTTTTTCTGGCAATGATAATGGCATGAGAAGTCCCAGTTTAACATCAAAGTCAATTTGAGAGTAATGTATGCAAGCAATAACACTTCAATTTGTGGCTCTGATGAACTCTGAAATAATGAACAAGGAAATGATATTGCCTAAGAGAAGAGCAAATCAGGAAACTGGTTTTGACACATTGTCCCAAGCTCTGATCTCTGGCCCTACTTGTAACGTTTTATGTACAAATAATTGAATGAGGTCTGATATAAGCTTCTCTATACACTTTTAGCTCTTAAATTTTTTTTGGTTACTGTAACACCTGTGTATTGCTCAAGCTCTTTGCCTTCCTGATTCTCTTCTGGCAGATACATGGGACTCCTTAACCTTTAATATGGAACAACTAGAACATAGTATCTATAAAGGGGACTTTGAAGTCCTAATATGTCACGTTATAAATTAAGAGATATAAGAGTGAGTGTTTCTACGACTAGCCCCTAAAATCAGGTTATTGTTGTCAGTCTTCATTACACTCAAAAGAATTGTATGACTTGTTGCAACTCTAGTAGGAAATTAAATGGGCAGAATGAAAGTCCTTTATTTCTTTCCCATTGTAGACTAATTTCCCCAGTCTAAGCAGAAGTATCTGAGAGCAGAATGGCACTCTTCACAAACTTAGTAAACCAATCATTCAAATATTGCCATCTGTTGCCATGTGGTGAATAGTGCAGATGACACACATTTAGCCTTTGAAAAAAGGGCATGTAATTGCATAGCGTGCCATGAAATCCATTTAAATCTGGCAAATGTACTGCAATGCTTTGTTAGCAATTATAAATTCACAGTGGTAGGTGATAGGAATAGAGACAGAAATGGGATGTCAGGAAAAATGAGGATCACTTGCTGGTAACTGTCAAATTAGTTGCCAAAATCTAACAGTTTGAGTTTCATTGTGGTATTAGTGTTATTGCTTAGAAACTAGCAGTTCATTTTTATACCCCTTTGCTATCCCTACCGCTGTTCTCATGGAGCAAACAGATTTAGTTTCTAATGCATAGAGTGATAGCATCATGAAAAAGGGTATTTCTATAAAGGCAATTATAGAAAAGAATGTATTTCTTTCTAAGATTATCACATTTTAAACTGCTTCAACAGGAACATAATCAGGAGAGTCAAAACAGAAAATATTTTGCCACTTAAGTATAACTGTCCAATATATGGCATAGTGCGTGAGTGTGGTGTTCCTATTTGAAAGACACCAAACAAGTGTCAGACAAGTGGTGGGGCACATAGAAACAGAACTCATAAGTTCTTGGAAAGTGAGAATGGTAATGCTAACCCAGTAAAAGTATTCATTTTACACTGCCTTTAATTCCTAAGTACCATCTTTGGTTTTTTTTTAGTCAAATATAAGAATGTAGTCAAACTGCATATCTCAAAAACATGGATGATTTTGTCCCTCCTGACATGGGCAAGTTCCATGATTGCTACCCAATTGGGTAGTAGCAAAGGGGTTTAATAGGTGAGGTAACATAATGCACTTTAAGTAAATCTCCCAAACACATTTTAAAGCCCAAGTAATTTATATGTAAATATTATTTGTCTATGCAATGGTTGGAGAGTACCAGAAAACCTATAACAAAATTATTTTGTTTTTTCTATTTTTCCTATGCTAAATTCTTAATCAGTTCTGTCTTTCCTGAGCACCCTGATGCAGTGCCCATCCACTCCTCCAAAAACTTCCCTCAGAAATAACTACCTAAAAATGACCTCTTATTCTTTTGTGCCACCACACATCCTCAACTCTTTCTTTTTCTTTAATTTTGTATTTCAAAATACCTCCTCCTTTCCAATTCTCTCCCAACACGTTTTTCTATATTTCTTCCTCAAGAATCTGTAGATGATGACAATAATTGCCAAATGAATAATATATGGAGAAAAATGTGTTTAGCTCAGATGCCAGTCTCATTTTTATTGCAAACCAGCAACTTAAATTATATTTAAATAGGCCATTCTTTTATTTCTGGATTTGGAGAAAGTGCATCTTTATTTGGAACTCTGATCAGAAAATGAGTCTTAGATAGCCTATTATCTAATTTTGAGAGTACATGAAAAATAAATTAGACAGTTTCTCAGTATAGTGAAATCATATTTCAAATGATGCACCTGCAAGACTAGAGTTGATCGTTGAGCTTACATATAAGCATTCTTCTGTAGAATTTTCAGTAATCTAACGGCAATCCACAATGATGAATTGAAGCTCGTGGGGAACTGAAAAGCAGGATGAGCTCATTAATCATTTCAATACAGTATCTGTCACAGGTAACTTTAGAATTATCTATTTCCTTCTCATATCTGAAAAGGCTTAGTTGTTAGATGACTATTGATAAAATGTCATAGTGAAAAAATATCTCAAATTGAAGTATACCTGCTTTGATATATGGTACTTGAATTATAAAAGGAGAGCAATGTTTGATATTATATTAACTCAAGAACAAGCCTACATTTATATGAAATTAAAACAAAGACTTGAAATAAATTAGATATGAATAACATTCTTTTTAACAGAATAAAAGAACCACAGCATAGGTACTGAAGTAATATGCTGATAACTCCCCAATCTGAATATTAAGCCTTGATCTGATTCCCAAATCTGGATTTTAAGCCCTGAGCTGTCATCAGAATTCCAGCCTCATCGTCTAGCTGTCTATGCCATCTCTGCAAGGATGCATACTAAGTAGCTCAAACTTAATGTAACTGAAAGGGAGCTTTCACCTTTAGTTTTCAAACTTGCTTCTGCCTCAGCCTCCCAATTCAGTAAGGATACCACAGTCTATCTTTTAGCTTAAACCAAAAATCATCATTCTAACCATGTGATATGGTTTGGCTCTGTCTCCACCCAAATCTCCTCTTGAATTGTTGCTCCCATAGTTCCCATGTCTTGTGGGAAGGACCCTGTAAGAGATAACTCAATCATGGGGAGGGTTTCCCCCATACTGTTCTCATGATAGTGAAAAAGTCTCAGGAGATCTAATGATTTTATAAGGGGTTTCCCCTTTTGCTTGACTCTCATTCTCTTTTTGCCTGCTGCCATGTAAGACGTTTCTTGCTCTTCTGCCATGATTGTGAGGCCTCCCCAGTCATATGGAACTGTGAGTCCATTAAACCCCTTTTCCTTTATGAATTATCCAGTCTCTGGTATGTCTTTATTAGCAGTGAAAGAATGGACTAATACACTGTGATTATGTTTGTTTACTCTCTTTTCATTTCCAACCCATAAACAAGTCATGTAGACCCACCTCCAGTATATATCCACGTACTTCTTATCATTCCTACTACGGCTATCCTAATTCAGGTCATCCAGATTTTTTAGCAAGATCATGGTAAGAAGTCATTTCAGTAATCCTCCTGCTTCTCTTGTTGGCTTCTGTTTCCCACACTATAATGTAACTTATGGTTTAATGTTGTGTCATACTCTATAGACTTAAAATCCACACATATCCTGGCTCCTGCTAAATGTTCAGAATTCACATTAAGCCACTCTCTCCCTTAATTATTGGGTTCCAAAATTACTGGAATTCTTTTGTTTCATTGACTATCACAGGCTTCTTCTCAGATTTAGGTCTTAGCAAAACTATTCTCTGCACAGAATGTGCTTCTGTTTGACTTTGGAAAGGTGGCTCCTTCTTGCCATTCAGATCTTTGTTAAATGTCAGTTTATCACAGAATCCTTCCCTGATATCTCAAACTATTGTAGACACATGAATGATCTCTATCTCATTCATCTGTTTTGATTTTCTACAAAGCACTTGCCACTATCTGATATTTTCTGAAATATGTACTTATTTCCATTGTTTAGTCTCCCCTTACTAGAATGTAAGCTCCATTAGAGCATGGATCTTCTTTACTCACCCTTCTATCCTCAAAGTATACAAGAGCAATTGATGTATATGGGCATTCTAGAAGTATTTACCAAATAAATTGGTTATTTTAGTACACATTTTCAGTTGTGTAAGTATCATTACTCTGGTAAATATAAGCCAGGCAGGAAACCATTCAGAAAAATAATATAAATGCTGAACATAGTCACCAACATGATGTTTCAGAAATTAGATTCATTTTGTGTCCCATGTTTGACATGAGTTGGAATATTTGCAAGTTTAATCTTATCTTTTTGGATTGTAAAAATTTTAACATAACAATAGTGAATGTAACCATATGTTAGAAAACATTATGTTCCATGGAATGGTTTAGGTGCTATACACATGTTAACACATATAATCTTTGTAACACTCTAACAATAAAAATTGTTATTTTATAGATGTAGAAACTAAGACACAGAAATATTAAACAACTGGCCCAAGGTCATATGACTAACAATGAGCAGATTGGGGAGTCAAACCTAGGCAGCCTATATTACTTGTGTTTATGAACTCTGATCTACATTGCCGTTTAACCTTGAAGTGCAACTTGTATCATTTGACTGACACTCAACTATCACATATTGACAAGTCATCTTGTTAAAGGCAAAGTCTTAAATATTTCAGATGGAAAGACAAATATTATCCAATTCTATCCCACATACAGCTTTTATTCTTGATGGGCTAGCAAAAAAGTTAACAATCAGTGTGAAGCCAATTACAATGAGTATGGAAAATATTCAATAAATAGAAGTACATGAGCTAAGTGGAGACATAGTAACACATAGGAAGGGCACTGGGGATCCATTGTGAAAGGGAATTTGTCAGTCACAGAATCCTAGAAGACCTTATGTCTGAGCTAAATCCAGGAAAGTCAGTAGGTGTTACTTCGGATAAGAGCAGGCATGTTTGAGGCAGAGGAATGCAGCTGATAGTAAGGCCTAAAATCAGGGTTCAACCTGACATACATTTTGGGTTACAGGCATACACTGCAGGATAGTTATTCTCAATGTAACTTATTCTCACTGGCTTTCAGTAACATGCTCTCATGATAGTCAACTTTCTAATTCCTATATTCAGTAACCTGCCTGACCTACTGATAACAAAACCAACTATGGGTCATTGCACTAGTAGGCAATGAAAATTATCTAAATAAATAATTTTAAAACTTGTGCAAATAAACAAGTTTAAAACACTTAAACAATTGAATTAATTTAAGCAATATAATTAATTTCAAAATCCTAAATGGAAACTTTATTGTTTCTTAATGAAATTGTTTATGAAAAAATTTTTTTAGGTTGAACAGTAACCAATAATAATGACAATTAATATCTTCAAGGTAACTTAAATTGAGTTTTAGTAACTCCCCCTCAAGCAACCTCAATTTGTTTTCTAAACAAATAAATGATAAATATTGAAATAATAAACATCAAAATAATTACTATAAGCTTCAAAACCATTTTTTAAAATTGTAGTCTGTGATATCTGTGAACTACTTTGTAATATTGTTCCTAAGAAAAAGTAATTCTACTCATCCCAAATTGTCTCTGTGTGTGTGTGTGTGTGTGTGTGTGTGTGTGTGCGTGTGTGTTTTTTTGATGAACAATTTTGGAATCAGAAAAGTCAGATATACTACATGTATTTACTTTTATCTAATGCCCTATCATCACAGAGAAACTCTTAGTAGCTACATTGATCAAATAAGATAAAAATAAAAATAATATTGTAATAAGTTCTGTCTATTAGATTTCAGGAAATCATTAGAATGTTAGATTCTAGTTATAAAAACCTTTAGAATGGTTAATTTCCTTTTGTGTATTAGTTTATTTTTATACATTAATATGTGATTGAGGAAAAAAGTGGAGCAGTTCATCTCTTTACTACTTATTGGTTCATTTATTTTCAAGATAGGAGGATCTATCTAATGATTAACTGCACAACTCTTCAGCAGCTATAGTTGTTGCTAAAAACATCCCATCAGAAACTTGAGAGAAAATTTACAGACATTTATCAAAGTTCCTATTTGGAGTCTAAAGAAACAATAAAGTGGATATTGACTTCTCTTGAGCAATGGATCAGAATTTATTGACTCAAAGAGAGAGTCAATATTTACCTTGACTCTCATTCTATGGTCAGTGAAATGTAAAATTTCAAATGTTATTTCTAATAAAAAATATCTTGAAATCTATTACATGATGACACTGTTTAAAAAGCATTTAACAAAATATGTGCATTATACAAAATCGTTTTATATAAAATATTCAAAGTAGAAAAAATACTTTGTCAAAAATAATTTCCCATCAAAAGAAAAACAGCTGTTAATATTTTGGTGTATTTAATATTAGTCATTTTCCTATAAAATTATTTGATTTTGTTTATATGTGTGAATTTTGATTTAAAATATGGCAAAAATGAACAATGTAGTTTGACATACATCCAAGCCTTAAGAGCCATTGTATGTCTCTACCGCCTCTTTGTTTTCTCTCTGCTACAAGACCAACATGTCTCATATAGAGCCTTTTTCTTTGCCATAGGTGCAGAGTAGGAAGACATATAGAAGGGGGAAGCATCAGCTACTCACAGATGTTGACATGTAATGTGTTACGGAATAAGTCACTGAGATTTTGAGCTGTTGATACTGTACAAAAGTGACTAATACACTCAAGTGTATTAAAAACAAATTGTTATATCAGAAACTGTGAGATGAGATTTTATTCTACTTACAAGATAAAAAGTTAGCCTGCCACAATTTTATTTATACACATTGACAGGAAACACTGGGGCCCTTTGTTGGAGACAAAGACTGTTTATTACTTATGGCAGAAACAGAAGCCAAAGCAGTCTCTTTAGTTTATCAAACCCTATTCACCACAAGGCCATGTAATAATGGCCAGATGGTACCTGTACATGCAGAGAGCTGTATTCCAGCAGAGGTACTCCCAAATTAGGACACTTTGATCTAATATAGGACTGCTGATGACCTGCTCAACTTCCCCTCCCTAGAGAAAGAGTGATCTTAGCTTTATTCCAGATTGTAAGCAATTCTTTTTGAAGCAGAAGAGGAAGACTAAATGTCATAGAACATCAGGGGCATGGGGAGCGTACTCTATCTTGATTACATTCCTCTGCCTTCTGATGCAGAAAAAGAAACCATCTCTAGTTTCCAAGAATGTTTTAATAACAAACTTTTTTTTAAAAAAATTGTCAGTTCTTTTGGCTCAGGGGACCCAGATCATTCAGAAATGTAAGATATTCAAGGAGGTAAGCTGATAAGCAACTTCAGCAAAGTCTCAAGATACAAAATCAATGTGCAAAAATCACAAGCATTCTTATACACCAATAACAGACAAACAGAGAGCCAAATCATGAGTGAACTCCCATTCACAATTGCTTCAACCTAGGAATCCAACTTACAAGGGATATGAAGGACCTCTTCAAGGAGAGTTACAAACCACTGCTCAACAAAATAAAAGAGGACACAAACAAATGGAAGAACATACCATGCTCATGGATAGGAAGAATCAATATTGTGAAAATGGCCATACTGCCCAAGGTAATTTATAGATTCAATGCCATCCCCATCAAGCTACCAATGACTTTCTTCACAGAATTGGAACAAACTACTTTAAAGTTCATATGGAACCAAAAAAGAGCCCGCATTGCCAAGACAATCCTAAGTCAAAAGAACAAAGTTGGAGGCATCACGCTACCTGACTTCAAACTATGCTACAAGGCTACAGTAACCAAAACAGCATGGTACTGGTACCAAAACAGAGATATACACCAATGGAACAGAATAGGGCCCTCAAAAATGATGCCACACATCTATAATCGTCTGATCTTTAACAAACCTGACAAAAACAAGAAATGGGGAAAAGACTCCCTATTTAATAAATGTTGCTGGGAAAAGTGGCTAGCCATATGTAGAAAGCTGAAACTGGATCCATTCCTCATACCTTATGCAAAAATTAATTCAAGATGGATTAAAGACTTAAATATTAGACCTAAAACCATAAAAACCCTAGAAGAAAACCTAGGCAATACCATTCAGGACACAGGCATGGGCAAGGACTTCATGTCTAAAACACGAAAAACAACAGCAACAAAAGCCCAAATTGACAAATGGGATCTAATTAAACTAAAGAGCTTCTGCACAGCAAAAGAAACTACCATCAGAGTGAACAGGCAACCTACAGAATGGGAGAAAATTTTTGCAATCTACTCATCTGACAAAGGGCTCATATCCAGAATCTACAAAGAACTCAAACAAATTTACAAGAAAAAAACAAACAATCCCATCAAAAAGTGGGTGCAGGATATGAACGGACACTTCTCAAAAGAGGACATTGATGCAACCAACAGACGCATGAAAAAATGCTCATCATCACTGGCCATCAGAGAAATGCAAATCAAAACCACAATGAGATACCATCTCACACCAGTTAGAATGATGATCATTAAAAAGTCAGGAAACAACAGGTGCTGGAGAGCATGTGGAGAAATAGGAACACTTTTACACTGTTGGTAGGACTGTAAACTAGTTCAACCATTGTGGAAGATACTGTGGTGATTCCTCAAGGAGCTAGAAATACCATATGACCCAGCCATCCCATTACTGGGTATATACCCAAAGGATTATAAATCATGCTGCTATAAAGACACATGCACACGTATGCTTATCGCGGCACTATTCACAATAGCAAAGACTTGGAACCAATGCGAATGTCCATCAATGATAGACTGAATTAAGAAAATGTGGCACATATACACCACGGAATACAATGCAGCCATAAAAAAGGATGAGTTTGTGTCCTTTGTAGGGACATGGATGCAGCTGGAAACCATCATTCTCAGCAAACTATAGCTAGGACAAAAAAACACACACTGCATGTTCTCACTCATAGGTGGGAATTGAACAATGAGAACACTTGGACACAAGAAGGGGAACATCACACACTAGAGCCTGTCGTGGAGTGGGGGGAGGGTGGACGGATAGCATTAGGAGATGTACCTAAGGTAAATGACGAGTTAATGGGTGCAGCACACCAACATGGCACATGTACAGATATGTAACAAACCTGCATGCTGTGCATATGTATCCTAGAACTTAAAGTATAACAATAATAAAAAAAAGATATTCAAGGACGATTGTCTCTCACCACATATGCACATGCACCTACACATTTGAATGTAACATTTTATGTAATATATGCACATTTACATTTACATATTCTATATGCATATCCCTGTTTTTACATAATTAAGATCATATTTTTAATCCTATTCATACCATTGTTTACTCTATGTCACCTAATAAGAGATAATGTATCTTTTCCAAACATTTATATGTTCTTTGAAAATACAATTTTAATGATTGTTTATCATATCATGGTGTGACAGAATCATATAATACAACTAATAATCTCTATTATTAAATATGTAGTTTGCAAATATTTAATAATATATAATGCCATAACAATAGATGCTTCATGGACTATGTCTTGACATTCTGTTGATCTTGGAAGTTTTAATTAAGAAGGGAAATCAGACATCACTTTTTATGATTATTTTCCCTGACTGAATTGTTATGACATTTTCCTAATCTGCTCACATAATGAATATTTCTCATAAGTATACAATGAACCAGAGATAAATAATATTAGACATCAAAATCAATGAAAAATACTTTAAATTTCTATTTCACTAAACTTTGTTTCCTTACATGTATTCCTTGAACTGATGACTTTTATTGTCTCACTCTTCTGATAAGCTTTAATGAGTTATAAATCAGTAGAAGATAAGTATCACATATTAGATATTATGTCATTGAAGAAGAACTAATGATAATTTATCGTTGCCACTCATGGGTAGTGGAAATGTGTAAGCCTAAGTCATAGTTTAGAGTAGCTATTGTACACATTGGTGTTGCTCAGACGTCTAGAGTCTCATAAGAACTCAGCAGCAATCAAGCTGTCAGCCATCCAAACACATCCGAAGTAGGGTAGCCAGACAAAATGCAGGCCATCTGGTGAAACTGGAACTTCAGGTAAACAACATCTTTTTGAGTATAAGTGCTCTCAAATATTGCATGGGATGTGTTTTTAGTAATAAAATACTTGCTGTTTATCTGATTCAAATTGAGCTGAACATTTTCTAATTTTCTTTGATAAATATGACAATACCAGTAATAAGCAAGAAAGTTCAGGTGCTATGAATTCACCATAAATTGTTCACAGATAGAAATTTTAGGATATTTTAAATTCACAAACGTAAAATAATTATACTTCTTTTCTGTGTATATGTCCGATGCGGATTTATATTTTGGAATGGAATTGGTTAAAATATAACTTGTTCTTAGTCTGACTACAGGGTTAGCAATTTTCTTAATCTTCCTAATGAACTGGCTTTTTGTTTCAGTGATTTTCCTCTATTGTTTCTCGGATCCCTCTTTTATTGATTTTCACTTTGATCCTCATTATTTTCTTGCTTCTACTTACTGCTTATTTTGTTTGCTCTTCTTTTCCTAGTTTACTTCTTTATTGAAAACTGAAGTCTTTTAAAATTTAAAAATCTTTTACTTTTTCTAATATAACAAATACATATTGGTGACAAAAATACTTGTTCCACAAGTATTGCTTTGGTGACATTCTGTAAGTTTCAATATATTGTGTTTACATTTTCATTCAGTTCAAAATACTTTCTAATTATCCTTTTGATTTCTTTTTTAACCCAGGGTTTATTTAGTTTCCAGACAACGTGGATTTTTATGAGATCTTTCTATTGTTGATTTCTATTTAAATTCCATTTGAAGTCAAAGACCATAGTTGTTGCTGTTATTTATAAAAAGACTATAGATGTTACTGTTTTTTGTAAGTCTTCTCCAGAAGGCATGTGTTGAACATTAAAGAACAGCATGGCAAACCCTGCCTGGATGAACCCCAACCTAAGAGTCTAGGGATCTGAGATGAGGTTCTGTAACAGTTACTCAGTATGTGACCTTGGGAAGAAAGCCTTTTTTTCTGGGCCTCAGTCTTCTTATCCATGTGATGGCACAGTTGGACTACATGGTCTTTAGCATCAAGATTCTAGGGTGCTTTTAACCTATTTCATCAACTCCGTGGTGCGCAAGCTCTATTCCTAGGGAAAGACTATGATGTTTACAACTTGAATCTTTTTAACTTTGTCGAAACTTAACTTTAGGCCAGAATATGATCAATCTTAGTAAATAGTTCATGTGCACCCAAAAAGCAATATTTATTTTGCTATTATTAGATTGAGTGTTCTGAAATTGTCAGCTAGGTCAAGTTGGTTGATTGTGTTGCTCAAGTTTTCTTCATACTTACTGATTTTCTGTCTTCTTGTCCTATTAAACTGATTGAAAATAGATACAAGTATTAAAATCTTTGACTACATAATAGTGTGTTTATTTATTCTTGCACTTCTATTAGTTTTAGCTTCATGTATTTGGAAACTCATTAATAGAGATAGACTAATTTATGATTGCTATATTATCTTAAGGAATTGACATTTTTAGTATTATGAAAAGAACTTTTGTATCCCTGGTAAAATACCTTGTTCTGATTTTGATTTTGTCTCTGTGCTTCTCTCTCATTTCACAAACTATGTCCTATGAATATTAGCTGCCTTATTTCCTCTGGGCTCTCAGGTCTATCTCTTTTTTATTTTAATAATTATTTCATTTATTTATTTATTTCAGTTCTGGGGTACATGTGCAGGATGTGCAGGTTTGTTATATAGGTAAACGTGTGCCATGGTGGTTTGCTGCACCTATCAACCCATCACCTAAGTATTAAGTCCAGGATGCATTAACTCTTCTCCCTAGCGCTTTCTCCCTTGCCCTCCCCTGACAGGCCTTGGTAAGTGTTGTTCCCCTCCTTGTGTCCATGTGTTCTAATTGTTCAGCTCCCATTTATGAGTGAGAACATGCAATATTTGGTTTTCTGTTCCTGCATTAGTTTGTTGAGGATAATGGCTTCCAGCTTCATCCATGTCCCTGCAAAGGACATTATCTCATACCTTCTTATGATTGCATAGTATTCCATGGTGTATATGTACCACGTTTTCTTTATCCAGTCTATCATTGATGGGCATTGGAGTTGAGTCCATGTCTTTGCTATTTTGAATAGTGCTGCAATGAACACATTTTTCCATGTATCTTTATAATAGAATGATTTGTATTCCTTTGGGTATATATCCAGTAATGGGATTGCTGGATCAAATGGTACTTCCAATTATAAATCTTTGAGGAAATCCACACTGTCTTGCACAATGGTTGAACTAATTTAAATTCCCACCAACAGTGTAAAAGCGTTCCTATTTCTCCACAACCTTGCCAGCATCTGCTGTTTCTTGACTTTTTAATAATCACCATTATGACTGGCAGAAGATGGTATCTCATTGTGGTTTTCATTTGCATTTCTCTAATGATCAGTGAGGTTGAGTTTTTTTTTTTTTTCATGGCTGAATGTATGTCTTTTTTTGAGAAATGTTTGTTCATATCCTTTGCCCACTTTTTAATGGTTTTTTTTTTTTTTTTTTTGCTGGTAAATTAGCTTAAGTTCCTTGTAGATTCTGGATATCAGACCCTTCACGGATGGATAGATTGCAAAACATTTCTCTCATTCTGTAGGTGTCTGTTCATTCTGATGATAATTTTGTTTGCTGTGCAGAAGATCTTTAGTTTAATTAGATCCCATTTGTCAATTTTTGCTTTTGTTGCAGTTACTTTTGCCAATTTCATCATAAAGCCCTTGCCCATGTCTATGTCCTGAATGGTATTGGCCAGATTTTCTTCTAGGGTTTTTATATTTTTGGATTTTACATTTAAGTCGTTAATCCATCTTGAGTTAATTTTTTATAAGGCATACGGAAGGGATCTAGTTTCAATTTTCTGCATATGGTCAACCAGTTCTCTCAACACTATTTATTAGTTTCTGTCAGGCTTATTGGAGATCAGATGATTGTAGATGTGCATTTTTATGTATGAGTTCTCTACTCTGTTCCATTGGTTTATGTGTCTGCTTTTGTACCATTATCATGCTGTTTTGGTTACTGTAGCCTTGCAGTATAGTTTGAAGTCAGGTAGCATGATGCCTCCAGCTGTTCTTTTTGCTTAGGATTGTCTTGGCTATTTGGGCTCTTTTTTGGTTCCATATAAACTTTAAAATATTTTTTCTAATTCTGTGAAGAATGTCAATGGCAGTTTAATAGGAATAGCATTAAATATGTAAATCAATTAAGAAGCTTTTGGGCTGAGTCAATGAGGTTTTCTAGATATAGGATCATGTCATCTGCAAACAAAGACAATTGACTTCCTGTCTTCCTATTTGAATACCCTTTATTTCTTTCTCCTGCCTGATTGCTCTGGCCAGAAGTTCCAACACTATGTTGAACAAGAGTGACAAGAGAGGGCATACTTGTCTTATGCCTGTTTTCAAGGGGAATGCTTCCAGCTTTTGCCCATTCAGTATGATATTGGCTGTGGGTTTGTCACAAATGTCTCTTATTTTGCTGTACGTTCCATCAAGACCTAGTTCATTGAGAGTTTTTAACATGAAGGGATGTTGAATTTTATTGAAAGCCATTTCTGTGTCCATTGAGATAATCATGTGGTTTTTGTCTTTAGCTCTGTTTATGTGATGAATTATGTTTATTGATTCGTGTATGTTGAACCAGCCTTGCATCCTGGGGATGAAGCCAACTTGACCATGGTGAATAAGCTTTTTGATGCGCTGTTGCATTCAGTTTGCCCGTGTTTTATTGAGTGTGTTTGCATTGATTTTCATCAGGGATATTGGTCTTAAGTTGTATCTCTGCCAGGTTTGGGTATCAGAAAGATGCTGGTCTCATAAAATGAGTTAGGGAGGAGTCCCTCCTTTTCAATTGTTTGGAATAGTTTAAAAAGAAATGGTACTAGCTCCTCTTTGTTCCTCTGGTAGAATTCAGCTGTAAATCCATGTGGTCCAGGGCTTTTTTGGTTGGTAGGCTGTTTATCACTGCCTCAATTTCAGAGCTTGTTACTAATCTATTCAGGGATTCACTTTCTTCCTGGTTAAGTCTTAGGAGAGTGTATGTGTGCAGGAGTTTATCCATTTCTTCTAGATTTTCCAGTTTATTTGCGTGAAGATGTTTATAGTATTCTCTAATGGTTGGTTGTATTTCTGTGGGGTCAATGGTGGTATCCCCCTTATTGCTTCTGATTGTTTTTGTGTATGAATCTTCTCTCTTTTCTTTTTTATTAGTCTTGCTGGAGGTCTATTTTACTGATTTTTTTTTCCAAAAAACAACTCCTGGATTTGTTGATTTTTTTGAAGGGATTTTCTTGTCTCTGTCTTCTTCAGTTCCATTCTGAGCTTAATTATATCTTGCTTGAAATTCCCACTGCCAGCACAGCAGTCTGAAGTCTGCTTGGGATGACCGAGTTCCCGGGGGGAGGGGTGACTGCGATTACTGTGACTTTAGTAGGTGGTTTTCGCTTGACAGTGCTAAGGAGCCTAAGAGGTTTGGACTGGGTGAAATTCTCCACAGTGCAGTAAATCGGCTGTGGCAGATAGGGACCAGACTGATTCCTTAGATCCCTCCTCACTGGGCAGGGCATCCCTGCAGGAAGTCCAGCACCTCCAGTCAGGGGCTTATAGATAGAACTCTCATCTCCCTGGGGCAGAGCCCCTGGGGAGAGGAGCAGCCAGTCTCAGGTTCAGCGAGTTTAATCTTTCCTGCCTGCTAGCTCTGAAGAGATTGACTGATTCTGATGAGGGGGATTCCCCTAGCACAGCCCAACAGCATTACTAAGGGACAGACTGCCTCCTCAAGCAGGTCTCTGACCCCGTGCCGCCTGATTGGGTGAGACCTCCCATCAGGGGTCACCAGACACCTCATACAGGAGACCTCTGGCTGGTATCAGGTCAGTGCTCTTCTGGGATGAAGCTTCCGAAGGAAGAAACAGACAGCCATCTTTGCTGTTCTGCAGCCTCCATGGGTGACACCTAGGCAAACAGGATCTGGAGTGGACCCCAGCCAACTCCAGCAGACCTGCAGAAGAGAGGCCTGTTAGAAAAAATACAAACAGAAAGCAACAACCACAATGGCAACAAAAAAACAGATCCCACAAAAACCCCATCCAAAGGTCATTAGCCTCAAAGATCAAAGGTAGATAAATCCGCAAAGTTGAAGAAAAACCAACACAAATACACTGAAAACCCAAAAGCCAGATGCCTCTTCTCCTCCAAATGATTGCAACACATCTCCACCAAGGGCACAGAACAGGCTGAAGCTGAAATGGATGAACTGACAGAAGTAGGCTTCAGAAAGTGGGTAATGACAAATTTTGCTAAGCTAGAGGATTATGTTCTAACCCAATGCAAAGAAGTTAAAAACCACAATAAAAGATTACAGGAGCTGTTAACTAGAATAACCAGTTTAGAGAGGAACATGAATGACCTGATGGAGCTGAAAAATTCAGCACAAGACCTTCATGATGCAAACACGAGTATCAGTAGTCGAATTGACCAAGAGGAAGAGAGAATATCAGAAATCGAAGACTGTCTTGCTGAAATAAGGCAGGCAGACAAGATTAGAGGAAAAAGAATGAAAAAGAACAAACAAAACCTCTGAGCACTACGGGACCATGTAAAAAGACCCAATCTACGACTGATTAGAGTACGTGAAAGAGATGGAGAGAATGGAACCAAGTTGAAAAATACACGTCAGGATATCATTCAGGAGAACTTCCCCAATCTAGGAAGACAGGCCAACATTCAAATTCAGGAAATACAGAGAACCTCAGTAAGATACTCCACAAGAAGATCTACCTGAAGACACATAATCGTCAGATTCTCCAAAGTCAAAATGAAGAAAAATATGTGATGGGCAGCCACAGAGAAAGTTCAGGTCACATGCAAAAGGAAGCCCATCGGACTAACATTGGACCTCTCAGCAGAAACCGTACAAGCCAGAAGAGTTTGGGGACCAATAGTCAACATTCTTAAAGAAAAGAATTTCCAACCCAGAATTTCATATCTGGCCAAACTAAGCTTCATAAGTGAAGGAGAAATAAAATCTTTCTCAGACAAGCAAATGCTGAGGGATTTCATCACCACCAGAACTGCCTTGCAAGAGCTCCTGAAGGAAACACTAAACACAGATAGGAAACACCATTACAAGCCACTAAAAAAACACATAGAGGTACACAGACCAACAACACTACAAAGCAACTACATTAACAACTCTGCAAAATTAACCAGCCAGCATCATGATGACAGGATAAAATTCACACATAAGAATATTAACCTTAAATGTAAATGTGCTAGATGCCCCAATTAAAAGATGCAGAATGGCAAGCTGGATACAAAGACAAGACCCATTGGTGTACTGTATTCAAGAGACATATCTCATGTGCAAGGACACACATAGACTCAAATTAAAGGGATGGAGGAAAATATACCAAGTAAATGGAAAGCAGAAAAAAAGCAGGAGTTTCAATCCTAGTTTCTGACAAAATAGACTTTAAACCAACAAAGGTCAAAAAAGACAAAGAAGGGCATTACATAATGTTAAAGGGTTCAATTCAACAAGAAGAGCAAACTATCCTAAATATATATGCACCCAATGCAAGAGCACCCAGATACATAAAACACGTTTTTAGAGACCTACAAAGAGGCTTAGACCCCTACACAATAATAGTGGAAGACTTTAATACCACACTGTCAGTATTAGACAGATCATCAAGACAGAAGATTAACAAAGATATTCAGGACTTGAACTCAGCTCCAGACCCAGTAAACCTGATAGATATCAACAGAACTCTCCACCCCAAAACAACAGAATATACATTTTTTTTATCATCTCAATATAATTTCTTGGTACAGCTGAAACTCATAATCTAGCTTTTTTTATTATTATACTTTAAGTTCTAGGGTACATGTGCACAACATGCAGGTTTGTTACATATGTATACATGTGCCTTGTTGGTGTGCTGCACCCAATAAATCGTCATTTACATTAGGTATATCTCCTAATGCTATCCCTCCCCCCTCCCCCCTCCCCACAATAGGACCTGGTGTGTGATACATTTTTGTTGGCACCACGTGGCACTTACTCTAAAGTTGGTCACACAGTTGGAAGTAAAACACTCATCAGCAAGTGCAAAAGAACTGAAATCATAACAAACGATCTCACAGACCACAGCACAATCAAATAAGATCTCAAGATTAAAAAGTCCACTCAAAACCACACAACTACCTTGAAATTGAACCACCTGCACCTGAATGACTTCTGGGTAAATAGTGAGATTAAGGCAGAAATCAAGACGTTCTTTGAAACCAATGAGAACAAAGAGACAACATATCAGAATATCTGGGATGCAGCTACAGAAGTATTAAAAGGGAAATTTATAACTCTAAATGCCCACATCAAAAAGCTAAAAGGATCTCAAATTGACACCCTAACATCACAACAAAAAGAACTAGAGAACCTACAGCAAACAAACCCCAGAGCTAACAGAGGTCTACCTCTTTAATTCAGGTTTGCTTTGTCTGGGTTTCCCTGCTCTGCTTCACAGCCCTGGACTCTCTCAGGGCATTAACTTGGAGCAACAAAGAGCTCAACTTCTTCCACCTCCTCCCCCATTTTGCTGGATCACTATCTGATGTCCAGTCTCTCAAAAAACCATTGTTTCATGTATGTGTTTCCAGTATTTTGGTTGTTTCAGAGAAAAGGGGGTAGAAACAGAAGGCATCTCTGTAAAGATATTATATTGCTGATTTGATTTCTAACTAGTGATGAAACCACAATATTTCTCCAGTTTCTCCTGAGCATTTTATTAAGTTATGCTTTTCTGAGATTTTACTGCTTTAAAATTTATTGTTACAAAGTTGTTCATGATATCCTTTTATCTTTTTAATGTCTACAGGATATAGAGTATACCAACTTTTTCTCTGTTCTAGTATGGTGATTTTTTTCTATTTTATTTTTCACGTGACTCTTATACAAGTTTATCATTTTTGTTGTCTTTTTCAAATAACCAATTTTGGGCTTGCTGTCCATTTTATGAAATTCCTGCTCTTCTCATTATATTCTTCTTTCTACTTTTCTTGGGATTAATCTTTTTACTTGTTTCTATTTATGAAAGGTAGATCCATCAATCATCATTTCTTTTTTTTAAGTAAGTACATGTCAAAGTTTTCAGTGTACAAGATATATATTATAAGGCATCCAGAAGGATATAGGGAGACATCTCATATCAAACACACTAGTATTTCTGCATGTAAACGTAAGTATTACATTAGTATAAATTAAGACTTTAGATTACCTCACTTCAGTTCAGGCAAGATTTTCTCACCAAATGAGTTACGAAAATCTTTAGTTTCAAAGCATTTTGGTGTTGGAATTGTAGCTTAATCATTCTGAACTTTTATTAAAAATTATTTTTTAAGAATCTAAATATAATTAGTTGAACATTTATATAATGATGTTAAAAGTCATGTAATTGCTCCTTAAAAATGTGAAAAAACTAATAATTCCCAAAGACGATTTCTTTGGCAAAATTAATACAATGACAAAAAATATTGTTAGGTTTATAAAGAAAAAGAATAGATGGCACCAGTGACTATTGACTGTTCTTTGCCAAGAGTAACCAAGGCCTTTCTGGAAAGGATGAACATAGATGGGAAATGTTTTCTAACAGATACCGAGATTTGGTAAAAATCTTAGCAAATAAAGAACCAAATAACTTGAAATTTAAAAAGTAAAAAGACGTGATAGAGAGCTCAGAAATAAAGTATAATTTTTATATAGTTGTAGGTAGCTTTTCTACAGTTTCTTTATAATTTTTATATAAAAATTTTATGTATGACAGAGGTGTCTTTGCAGGTCACTAAAAATGATAAATTATTCATAAAGGGTTTGATACAAATGGTTACCCATATGGAAAAAAAGACATACTAAATAGATTCCTAATTTACAATGTCTATCAATTTCCGTTGCCTTTAGAAAGGTAGCATTTTAAAATATTTTGAATAATTTATCAGATAATAAATTTATAACCTAGGATTAGAAATGCTTTTTAAATAGAGCATGCATTTTACAAAACAAAAAAAATTGATCAATTCTACTATCTCAAAATTAAAAATGTTTATTAATCAGAAGACATCATAAAGAAAGTAAAATAAAAGCCACCTTCTCAGAGAAGGTATTTATCACATATATAACTGTAAAGTAATAAGTATATTCTAAACATTTTAAAACTTTATATATGTATGTATATGTTTATATATGTTCGTTTCTATAAAGATAAATTGTTAAAGGCAAATCTGATAGGAAATTGAGCAAAATGGTCATTTTACAGAAGAGAAAGATCAAACAAAAAATAAACATATGAAAAGATGTTTAAATTTCTCAGTAATCAGTGAAATACAAGTTAAGAACTCAATCAGATACAAGCTTACTCTCACTCTGTCAGCAAAAAATTATAACTGAAGTTACCACATATTGAAGAGAATGTGTATCAGTAGGGCAATTGGAATGCTTACTATTTCGGTTAGAGCTTATTAGTACCACCGCTTTAGTAAACAAATTGGAGCTTATTTCCCAATGTTTTTATTTTAGTAAAATACACATAACACATATTTTACCATCATAATAATTTTTAATTTTAGAGTTCGGTGGTATTAAACACATTCACAGTGTCGTGCACCCATTGCTACCATCCACTCCATAACTTTTCATCTTGTAAAACTAAAACGATGGGTACTTTATTTACAGCTGAAAACATGGACACTCCATTACTTAACAAGTTTACTACTAGTTATATACTAGAGGGTTTATATACTTCTGTACTAGAAGACTAGGAGATAGCACACCTGAGTGTGCTTTCATAGGAAAATGGAGAGACAGACTATTGAACAGTTCTACAAAACCATTATGCAGCTACACATTAAAACACAGATCAATCTTTGACATATGATAACCACAAGAAAACAACCCGGATCATGAAGCAAAAAGTGAAGAAAGGAGAAAATCATGGATAATTATTTACATTAAGATGCATATTTATGAAACACACACATATGCAAAACAGTACTTTGTTTAGGAATGCTTATGTTTTATAGTGATAAAGATAAAATTCAGGAAGAAATTATCTGAAGGGAAAGAAAGCATAGAAGTATGAACATGCAGATAGTGGGTTAACACCTGTTTATTCTATTATTATGTTTTATAACTTACATTAGTATTATATTATTGCCCCATTTATAGTGTGTGCTCAATAAATTTTTATAAAACCCATAATATATAGTTTTAATTAATTTAATATTACAATTCAGTAAGATAAAGAAAATATATTCAACATTAATAATATTTTAAAAACAATAGTGAATATTATTTATAATTTTTGTCAGATTTTGTGTTATTTCTTTAGGATACAGTGCCTAGAAATTGACATATTAAATTTGAATATTTTATAATTTTCTTTACATAAATTGCCAAATATTTACGGAGTAGTTGTTCCAGTATTTTTATCTAGCTGAAATATGTGATTCATGAATCAGTACCGTGTATTTTTACTTAACAATATATTTTGCTAAGTTAATTACCAAAAATAATGTTCTAATGTAAAATATTTACTTTTTTGCTTGTTAATGAGTTTGATCATTTTTATTTACAGTAAATATTAGTTTATGTTTCTTAATAATTTATATGAATATTTTACAATAGAACTAATAAATGCTTAAATTCATAGTCGTTGCAAGCAACATCCACTTTGTTGCCTTTTATTTTTTAAGTACAGGGGTTTTTAATGCTCAGATTTTTTTTAGTTTTAATATTAGAAAACTATCCATCCTTTAACATTTAAAAATCATTAATACCCTGTAATCCCAGCACTTTGGGAGGCCAAGACGGGCGGATCACGAGGTCAGGAGATCAAGACCATCCTGGCTAACCCGGTGAAACCCCGTCTGTACTAAAAAATACAAAAAACTAGCCGGGCGAGGTAGCGGGCGCCTGTAGTCCCAGCTACTCGGGAGGCTGAGGCAGGAGAATGGCGTGAACCCGGGAGGCGGAGCTTGCAGTGAGCTGACATCCAGCCACTGCCCTCCAGCCTGGCGACAGAGCGAGACTCCGTCTCAAAAAAAAAAAAAAAAAAAAAAAAATCATTAATACATTAGCTTCTAATTTTGGTGTGTATGTTTACATTTAATTATTTTATCCCTATGGAAATTATTTGAATAGTGTAAGTTGAATTTATTTTTATTTATCTTAACTGGTCTCCTAACACATGTATATCTCTCTTTATCATCACAGTGACATGTGAGGTCTCCTCTGTCAGTTTCACATTTTATTTTTGTGACACTTCTACTTATTAGTCAGACACTTTCTTCATTAGTGGTTATAATATGGTTTAATATTCACAATGTTAACCCTGATTAGGCTGCAAATCCCTAATCTGAAATGTTCCAAAATATGAAAATTTGAGCACTGACATTATTCCATAAGTGCAAAATTTCAGGACTGACCTTATATCACAGTCAAAACACAAGTGCATGACACAGTTTATTCAGCGTCCCTCAGAGAAAAGTAAAATTACCTTCAGGCTATGTGCATAAGGAGTATATGAAACATAAATAAAACTCATGTTTAGGCTTGAATCCCATCCCCAAAATATTTCATTGTGTATATAAAAATATCCCCAAATAAAAAAAAAAAGTGAAGCACTTTTGGTCTCAAACATTTCAAATAAGGAATACTCAAACTGTAATGCTATTTTAGTAGTTTTTAGACAGTGTAATATTTTTCTTCCTTTTCAGAAATACTGTATTAACTTTCATTCACATTTATAGAATATTAATTCTTCAAGAATTATTTCTTCAAATAATTTAATATTCTCTTTTAGACATTGGGCAGTTTTTATACCTTTTAAAAACTTTTTTTACACCTTTTAAAAACTTTTGTAGTTTTTTTACATTTTTTATACCTTTTAAAAACTTTCGTAGTTTTCTTCTCATGTGTTACAGATGGATCTCTTTTTCAGAAATTTATTGGCCTTTTATATTATGTTACTATTGTGAATGAGGTTTATTTTTTATTTTTTATTTTATTGAGACAGAGTCTTACTCTCTTGCCCAAACTACAATGGCACAGTCTTGGCTCACCCCAATCTCCACCTCCTGGGTTCAAGTGATTCTCCTGCCTCTGCCTCCCAAGTAGCTGGGACTACAGGTGTGTGCCACCACACCAAGCTAATGTTTGTATTTTTAGTAGAGGCGGGGTTTCAACATAGTGAAACCAAGACCAGGCTGATCTTGAACAACTGATCTTGTGATCTGCCTGCCTCAGTCTTGGAAACTGCCGGGATTACAGGCGTGAGCCACCGTGCCCAGCCAAGGTTTATTTTTAATTAAGTTTTCATAAAATAAATTTACTAAATGGTAAGAATTTCTCCTTCTACCATAAAAGCTAAAAAAACAAAACAAAACAAAACAAAAAAAACCTGAAAACGGATTTTTTCTTTGTTAGTGTTTGAGCAAAGAACTCTTTGAAGGCACAGTGTTGAGATTCTAAGATTGAACTCAACTGTCTCATGGATATTAAGGATGCTGGAAAACTTATAACTGTAGATTTTTGTATATTAGGAATTAAAACTGAAATTAGAATGCTTGGTAAAATTTCAGTAATAATTATATTGAGATTATGCTATCTGGGAAGCCTAGCTGTGTTAAAAAAGAGGCAGGGAACAGGAGCAAGGGGAGAAAAGGAAGGTGGGTCCATGTTCAACCCTTCACCCATAACAACACAGATTATATTCTATTTCTATTTGATGCCTCCACATAGGATATTTAACATTTTATTTAAGAATCACTGTCCCTACAAAAAGCGGATGCTCAACAAACGCTAATTTATCTTACTAGGCTTTATAATATCCAATATCAATATTCAATATTGACAATAATCAAGTTTTGGATATCTTAGTGCTGCCCTCCCATAACCCCCATCCACATCCCTCCACACATACCAAGTTTGGGCTCAGTATCAATATCATCTCATAATGAAGTTCGGACTTGAACGACCTAATGGCATATCTTTATAGACTTATTGAAAGACCTTGAAGGAGTCTCAGGCTGCAAATGTCTAGAATAAGGAGCCTCATCATTATATAATGTATTTTAATGGCAGCAAAACAAAGCTAAGTGCCAAACTAGTTGTGAGCAAAGTTACCAGAAAGAAGGTTGTTCATGACACTAACCAAGACTCTTAGGTCAAGAAACAGCCAGGCTCCTTTACATTTTTAGAAAATTCCTATCTATTAAAAAATGGAGAAATGACAACTTAGGATTAAAAAGACATGGATGCAGCTGGAAACCATCATTCTCAGCAAACTATCGCAAGAACAGAAAACCAAACACCGCATGTTCTCACTTATAGGTGGGAATTGAACAATGAGATCGCTTGGACTCGGAAAGCGGAACATCACACACGGGGGCCTATTATGGGGAGGGGGGAGAGAGGGGAGGGATGGCATTGGGAGTTACACCTGATGTAAATTACAAGTTGATGGGTGCTGACGAGTTGATGGGTGCAACACACCAACATGGCACAGGTATACATATGTAACAAACCTGCATGTTGTGCACATGTACCCTAGAACTTAAAGTATAATAATAATAAAAAAGACATTTTCTTACAAAATACTTTATTTTAAAAATATGTTTACATTATTTTACATGCATACAAACACAGACACATGCTACATTGACTCTGTTAATTAGAAATCATAAGCATAAATTTGAGATCTGTTAAAAATGTGAACACAGACTGTGATGGCTAATTTTAGGTGTCAACTTGACTGGATCAAGAAATACTCAGTTAATGAGTAAAGCATTATATCTGGGTAGAAGTGTGAGGGTGTATCTGGAAGACATCAGCATTTAAATCGGGTGAACTGAGTAAAGATCTGTGCTCAACATCCACAGGCATCATCTAATCCGCTGGCAGCTCAGATAGAACAAAAAGGCAGAGGAAAGGTGAATTTGCTGTCTCTAGTGGATCTGGAACACACGTCTTCTCCTTCCATTGAACATTAGAACTCCAGGTTCTGCAGTGTTTGAATTCCGGAATTTGCACAAGCAGGCTGTCAGATTCTCAGGCCTTCAGCATAAAACTGAGCATTAAACTCTTAGCTCTCCTGGTTCTGAGGCTTTCAGACTTAGCTAAGCTACTGACCTCCCTGGGTCTCCAGCTTGCAGATGGCCAGTTGTGGGTCTTTTCAACCTCCACAATCACTTGTGTCGATTCCTTAATAAAGTCCGTCTCATATGTCTCTCTAATCTATCTATGTGTATTCTATTGGATCTCTCTCTGAAAAACACAAGATAGACCCCCACTCATCTTCAAAAACAGGCCCTAATTGTAATTTTTTTAGAAAGAAGTGTGTCCGATAATATCCTAACAGGATATCCACTGTGATCCAGTTTCTTTAAAATCCAGTAAATTTTATACTACTTTTAGACAATCTTTTATTTTTAGCTCATTTCATGCTGTTTGAAGGGAACAGTAGTAAGGCATTTCTCAACATTTCCATTGATTTCACCATTGACCTCAGCTTCTTTAGTTTTGAAGAATGTGTAATGGGTTTCTACTAATCAAATGCACCTTCCGTATGTTTTGATTATGATTCTATTTCACAAGTGTTCATGTGTCTTACATATAAAATTTTAGGCATAGGTGACTTCCAATAAAATATCTGTCCTTAAGAGATTCAAATATATGGATTTATATATGGAATTTAGAATGTAGAATTTAGACGGGGACACAGATAAAGAATATGGTTAATTTCCAGGAGCATTAAGTGATTTTTCCTTTTTACATTTTGGCCCAAAGTTTCATAGAGATTTTTTCTTTCACTTTGGAGCTTTCTTTTTCTCAGAGAGTTCTCAAATTAGTTGACAAAGAACAGGGTAAGGGCCTGGGGTGGATGTTTTTATTGACAATCTATATATTCTTTTCACCACCTTGTTTGTAAACCTGTCTGAATGTCACTGGGGCTAGAAGACAAAAAACTATCTTTTCTGGATTTACTTACCTTTAGTGTTCTGGATGCAATTTACCTTCTGCCAATGCTTTGCACTGACAGAAGATTTGGAACACAAAAAAGAATCAGAGGTCATTCTTTCTCTAGCAACAGCAGTGAATAATGCTATTGTAGGCTTTAGCTGACAAGTTTTTGTAATGGCTAACCAGACTCTAAGTTTGATTTTTAGTCATTAACTGCAAAGCTGATGATCAGCTATGACTCTGACAGCAAATTCTTGAACATCCCTGAATTCTGGATGGCAGAAACAAGTTCTTGACCTTTTAAGCAAAATTTTCTGTTGACACCACCTTTATTTTCACACTCCCAGCTTTTCTAACAAAATTATAAATGCCTGATTTTCTCTAGTACATATTTTCATGCCTGAAATAGCAAAAACCGTTTTTATTTTCTTAAAATGAACACTGCCAGAGAGAAGTCCTGTGTAGCATAAATCCTTTTTGCATCCTATGTAGCAGATATTTTTATTCATGCTTTCCCAGCATGAATAAAATTTCCCACATACTCCCCACATATTCTTTCCCACATATTCTTTCCCAGCAACAAGTCAACAAAGTAGTCAATTATATCACTCCCATTTAACAGGCAAGGAAACTGAGGCACAGAAACGCTTACTGATTTTTTTCCTGATACACACAGCAGTTAAGTGGTAGAACCTGGATTCAAACCAGGCAGTCTGGTTAAAGGGACTGCCTGAATTACTCTGTTTCTCAGTCTAACAGAACTATATTTATCTATCCCAGTTACCTAAGGGAAAGGTCAAGAGTCCTACATGTACATGTTTTCTTTTTTTTTTTCTTTTTGAGACAGAGTCTTGCTCTGTCGCCCAGGCTGGAGTGCAGTGGCGCGATCTCAGCTCACTGCAAGCTCTGCCTCCCGGGTTCACGACATTCTCCTGCCTCAGCATCCAGAGTAGCTGGGACTACAGGCACCCGCCACTACGCCCGGCTAGTTTTTTGTATTTTTAATAGAGGCGGGGTTTCACCATGTTAACCAGAATGGTCTTGATCTCCTGACCTCATGATCCACCGGCCTCGGCCTCCCAAAGTAGTGGGATTACAGGCGTGAGCCACCGTGCTCGGCCACATGTATATTTTTTAATGTCTTAGTGTTTGAGTAAATTTCCATTTAATCTCAAATTGTTCAGCAAAAGTCCATTGTACCAGTTGCTTCTAAAACAGGATGCTTACTCCATTCTCAGTTGACATACTGGTTTCCTTTGCTAGCAATTCTATCAGGACTTAGATTAAGTTTACCTTACTCTAAGCTATTGTGTGAAGTGGCTTTCCCCTGAACAAATGAGGAGTAATAATATTTCTCATATATTGTCAGGTAGTTGAAAATATTGTGATAATATCTATATAAAAATTAAACTTAAGGATTTTGTTAACTAAATACATATTTTACTTGCAATGGATTTCAGTAAGAAAAATGTCATTTTAAATGTATTTTAAAAATACACTATAATACTATTGCAAATAATTTTCATAAGATATTTATTGAATAAATAATTACAAAGAAATTACTAATAGCAAAGTTACATGCTTTTAATATTTTTGAAGCCAAAAAATAAGTTTTCTTTCAACTTGACTTGAAGGTATTGCCTAATAAAAATGGCAGAATTTGTTCTCATCAGCCTCCCTCAGATTAATTTTATTATGCTTTATTACTCTCATGATACTATTTAATAAAGTTATATTTAATTTATTTGAAAGTACTGGTTGCACATTATTTCTTTTTAGCATCTCACATTTCAAGATATCTATAGTCTGTAAGAAATAATAAAATTTTAAAAAATTATAGTCGTACATAATTTGTATTGTCAGTGGCACTCCCTTTCCACCCCAAAGTTTGTATTTTTGGGCTGCCAAAGCAAGAGATTTTACGTGGACTTAAGGTAAAGGTCTACGCTGAGACTGGAACTCTGATTGCTGGATTCAGAGTCCAGGGTGCTTACCATTACACCATGGAACCACCGGAGAGGTGGGTCCTCTGACTCACTGGAGGTGTGCAAGTCCTTCCTCAGACTTTTAATTAGGGTTGCATCCATTATCATATCTATTTTGTCTTCTAGAATTCTCTTATCACTTTACTAAAGTCATTAGAATATAATCATTTGCATATTTTGACCCTGTAGGTTTTTTTAAGCTTCTGTCCATTTTAATTTTCTTTTGAGTACATCTTTCTCACATCACCCAAATCTGCTTCCAAAATACAGCTGAGCAAGCCTAAAGGCAAACTTGCCTTATTCCACTGATCGCATTTGGTTTCAAGTTAAAGCCAGTTACCACGGACAATGCTTTGCGGCTCCTTAAATTGGAAATTAAATGGTCCATAGATTATTTTACAGAGCTAATCCAAGACTTCAAAATCCCTTATTAGACATTAAGGATTTCTTCAGCATGTTCCAGTTTTGTTCTATCTCCAAGTAAATGAACAAGAACTAGACTATGTTATTCATAGATGGGTATTTACCATTTTACTTTGTCATTTACCCTGATTAAAGCACAGGAAAGAGACCTTCAAATACACAGGCATTCAATTGGTTACTGTATCTTTCTCATGTCTGTAGTGTACACAAAATTTGCGTTATGTAATATGCTGGAAAGACCCTGAATATGGAGAATGGCACTATTTTGGTGATGTGGGAGTTAGCAGATGTTACATATAGAGAACATGTTTGAGTCCTTGACTTCTGCGTCATGTCGTATGCTTTAGAAGTCAGATTCAACTTGGGAGTTGCCAATAAAGCCAGAAATTCCCATAACCCTGCATAGTGTCACAGAAAGAGAAGCCGGGGGGAAGGGGAGCAAAATAGGAAGTAAGCATACAGTATACAGTGAATTAAAAGAAAGTAACCTATTTTATATTGGTTGTATAAAGATAGAGAAAGTGAAACTTACAACAGTAATGTAGACTGGCACTAAGTTCTAAGCATTGACCTATTACAGACAGAATCAGAAACTGCATTGCAATTTAATAAATTCTTACAGAAGAAAACCAAGACATAAATTGGAGAAAAAGACACAAATGGAACAGCGCTAGGGACATTTTCCTCAGTCACATCTGATTATTTCCTCGATTGCCCAATGTGAAAATTTGGAAGCTAATGTAAGAAGCACATTGGAGATTATTTATAGTGTTTCATATGTTATTATGCTGTTAACTCTTTTTCAAATTATGCTTTTATTCCATGAAACGTTTCAATAATTTTCAATTAATTTTTTCACTATAAAGCACCTAGCTGAGGAAAATCTTTGTGTGATTTTTGATAGGCATCTGAAAGTGATAGTCATGAATCAATAAATGACTTTTAGAACCTTGTTTCTGATGTGGATGGACAGCTAAGTGACACTTTATATGCACTGCTAAAGGTACCAGGTGAATTCTCATTGGCTAGATGCCCAAGTGTACATTATGGCATGGTTATATAATTTGTAATTTATCAAAAATCTTTAGAAACAGTAACTATATAAAGAAGCCCACAACATCGCAGCATATACATTTATACTCTAATGGATTCTTATATTGGTTAAGTGAGAAAAACAGTCTTCTTATCACTGAGATATATTAAAGACAGAGAGGCTTCTAGATATCCCCTAATAGGGATAGTTTTCATCCCTATTTTCCATTTTAAAGACAGAACTATTACTATACATAATCCATTCGTAACTGCTGGAAGATGCTTGTTCTTGTAAAGAATAGTGCACTCTAAAGATAAGTGGCATTAATGCTGCTCAGAAAACCTGAAACTTCAATATGCTCTTGGGTGCAATTAGGATTCTGTCACATAAGTGCTAGGCTGTATCTATTTAAACTGGTTTTCTATATTGTGGAAGGTAAAAAGGTAATTATCGAAATGGATGTAAATGAAACGTGCATTTTAGAAATAGTTGAACCAATTACTCTCGAAGGATAGATAAGGACAAAAGAATCTTTCATCCAATTTACTCATCCACTCAAACTTTATTTCCAAAAGTAAGCAGAGATCATCCCATAAATATTTATTTATTAGATTTATAAATTGTGGCCAGCTTAAGCTGCAGAATAGTTTTTGAGACAGAAATTATTTAACAACCAATGACAGACTATTCTTCAGCAAGAGATATTTCTTCTGCAGAAGTAAACTGAAAAAAAATCTCTAGTACTATCTTATGACATATCATCATGATAGCAGAGAGAAATTTTTCAGACAGAGTATATTAATTCTTGTTAGTGACCTTTGTCACAGTGAAGGACTGGGAACAATAAACAGAATCACCAGAAAAGGCAACAATATGCACATTCTTATTTTTATTGAAATCAAATCAAAAAATTAATTATTAGGGGGCACAGGGACATAATTATTTTACATTTGACATTTGGATTCCTCATAGCCTCTATCGATGCTTTATTTAAAAAAACACTTTGATTCTTGTAAAAGTAAAGGAAAACAAGGAAGTATATTGTCTTTTCCTTCCCTCTGCCTTCTCTTTTCCCCCTTTATAACTCCATTATCCTAACCATCATTATCATTATCAATTTAAGCTAAACTATCAATTGTGAATGGATAATTGATCATTAAAATCATGATAAAAGGAAAAGCAAACAGGATAGTAATGCTACTGTGCTTTATGTTGCTATATATTTGAATCATTTAGGTAGGGGTTATTACATCCATTTCCATTTATATAACAGTCTTATGAAGTAAGCTACTGAAATTTAAGAGACACTATGTAACTAGTTCGCACTTAGAGATCTATGTAGCAGTATTTAAACACATGTAAGGGCTTTGGTATCTGAGAGACATGAATTCATATCCCAGCTCTTCTAATTTCTTTCTTGGTGACAGCTGGTGGATTGTTTAATTTTTATACTGTTATGAGTCTTCTATACCAGCTCAAGTGATTTAAAGTTAAACTCTAAAATTTCTCCTGACCCTGAGTTTTTCCTCAATTAAATAATACATATTTAAAGTTCTTAAAAAGGAAAAAAGACCTTTGTGTGCATGTATGTGTGAGGGAGGAGAGTATTGCTAAGAAAAAAAAAAAAAAAAGGTGTCAGCAATAACTATGTCCTTTTGTACATGACTCAAGTTAAAACATTTTTACAATTCTGAACAGTCTTTTCCAAGGGACAGATGTTTCATATGCCAGGTGCAGTATCAATGGCTCCTCTTATGGCATGATTGAGCTGTACCGGCTGATATAGCATGGTGATTAAGAGCATAGGCTCAGGCCGGGCGCGGTGGCTCAAGCCTGTAATCCCAGCACTTTGGGAGGCCGAGGCGGGCGGATCACAAGGTCAGGAGATCGAGACCACAGTGAAACCCCGTCTCTACTAAAAATACAAAAAATTAGCCGGGCGCGGTGGCGGGCGCCTGTAGTCCCAGCTACTCAGGAGGCTGAGGCAGGAGAATGGCGGGAACCCGGGAGGCGGAGCTTGCAGTGAGCCGAGATCGCGCCACTGCACTCCAGCCTGGGCCACAGCGTGAGACTCTGTCTCAAAAAAAAAAAAAAAAAAAAAAGAGCATAGGCTCTAAATTCACACTGCCTGGACTTAGAACTTGGGTGTACCACTTACTAGCTACATGACTTTGTTGAGTAAACTACTTAAACTTTCTGCATCTTGGTGCATTTATTTTGTAAAATAACTCTAAACATAGTACCTACATTCCAGGGTTGGTATGAGTATTAAATAAATAGGTACATTAAAATATTTGGTGGGGGGTTCAGGTGATCCTAGTTACCCAGCTTTCCAAGAGGCTCCTTTCCCCTTTGGTCTGATTCACAACAAAAATGAGTGATATGATTTGGCTGTGTCTCCCATAATTCCCACGTGTCATGGGCAGGACCTGGTGGGAGGTAATTGAATCATGGGGACGGGCCTTTCCTGTGCTGTTTTCGTGATAGTGAATAAGTCTCATGAGGTCTGATGGTTTTATAAAGTGGACTTTCCCTGCACATGCTGTCTTTCCTGTCGCCATGTAAGACGTGACTTTGCTTCTCCGTGCCCTCCACCATGATTGTGAGGCCTCCCCAGCCATGTGGAACTGTGAGTCCACTAAACTTCTTTTTCTTTATAAATTACCCAGCCCCGGGTATGTATTTACTCAAGCAGTTTATTTTGGCAGCACTCTTGCAAGACAGAAAGTGGGAGCAAGCCAGTGGCATGGGACAGATACATTTAGGGGTCAGATGACTGCCTGATCGAGAGGGTCTCCTTCCGGAGACCATTGTCAGAGTTCGAGGGATTCTTCCCCATTTCTTACACCTGTGTTTACTCCGGGTGAGTTACTAGGTGTTTCTTTCTTAAAGGAAATTTAAGGCACTCTTCTAAGAGTAAGTTCTGTCAAGGTTTATGAGAGTTACATCTGTGCTGAGATAGTCTTGTCTCCTGGAAATCCTGGGCCAGGGTTAGAGATCCCCAGGCCAGGTTGCATCACACTGCTAAGTGATACATAGTATTGGCCCTGCGAGCTGCTTGAGTGGGCCTTGTACATATTGTTAATCTTGTAGCCATGATATATTTCTTATAGTATACTACAAAAGTATTCAAAACTGTTTGGTATATAGTAAATAATATATACATGCTCATTATTTTCCTTATTGCCAAATCTCTTCCCAGAGGATGATGGAGAAGTGATGTTGCCCTGAGAACATCATCCAATTGTTAACATGCTTCCCTCAAACAAAGCTGCCATAGAACATGGCCAGATTCGACACTCTTATCAGTCATTCTTCCCAACCCCATTAGCTATAGTTCATCACAGCAGGCTGATTAACGATGTTAACTCAGAGTCATTTGACAATTTGAAAATAGAGAGTGAGGGGTGGTATTAGTGTCATAAAAACCAGGCCAAATAGCGATAATTTTGTTTCAAGTAGTTCAACTTATCTCTTTTTTGCTTTCTGGTATGAAATTATGTTCCAAGCTCACATTGTACATTCAATACTGAAATATTTCCAACGACTTGACTATTTGGGTGGGAAAAATACTATTTATATTAGGTACTCACTAATGTGTGGGTTATTATTTTTTTGCCTATACAGTTTATAAGAAGAGATACAAATATATCCTAAGTTTTATACTACTAATTCCTGATAGTTCCAATTCAAATTTAGTCATATGGGATATTTACTTAACCTCATTGATCTTACATCTCTCTGTACCTTTGAACTTCAACATAGACATTCCCATTTCTCAACATAATTAGTCATTTGCATTATTTTACTTTACACACAATACTCTCAAACTGGCATTAACAACCGTATCACTAACAAGATTACCATGAGCAGACAAAGTGAGTTTTTTATTTTCAGTTATTTTTGTCCTTAGAATATATCCCACCACTGATAGAAAACTACTTTGTTCTAAATATTCCTTTCCATAGTTAAATCTAAAAATTCCATAGTTAAATTTAAAAACAAGTATATTCACAGTAGTATGGTAGTTATGCACATTCTTCTACCACTTTTCTTGTTTATTCAACTACTTTGCTTGTATCTTATTGTATTTTTTGAAAAAAAAAAAGCATAGTATATTACACAAGCTTTTCATCACTTCCCTCTTTCACTTAGCAGTATATTTTGAAACTCACTCCATAATAATATGCAGACATATGTGTCATTCTTTTTTCAGCTCAGTTGTAAGGATATTTGGAAATAACCTAATGTAAATAATGCTGATAACAATAGACTTATAAATTGTAAATACATATTTCTGGAGTTTCTTTGTTGTTGTTTTGTGTGATTTTTTGATTGGTGATGATGCTTTTGCCAATGTGCCTTCAGGATATATTCCTAGAAGTGAGATTGCTAGACGAAAGTGCAAATGTCCACATAATTTTGCTATATATTATCAAATTTCCCTCCAAATCCTACACTCCTGCTAGTACTTATGTTTCCACTGGTATATAAAAAATATGTTTTCCAAATTTTTAAATATTTGCCAAGGTAATAGGTGAGAAGTGGTATCTCAGTATAGTTTTGATTTACATTTGTTTTATCATGAATGAGAGCGGACTGAGTAGCTTACATAGGGTTAAGAACCATTCATATTTCTTTTTTGGCAAAATATATGTTCGTATGTCTAGCCCATTCAGTGAAGTGAAACACTCAGCACATTGCTAATGCCTGATACATTTTAGGATGAAAGGTTTATTTTATGCTGTAGATGTATTTATCTGTGTAGCTCCAATAGTGCACTGTATAACCTATGATAGCTCTCCACTTCTCACACGTTTTTCCCAAGGGCTTGGTTCATGACTTAACCTGACTGGTGAATTTAAAAGGAGAAATTTGTTCTGCTTATCTGTCTTCTCTTTTATCCTCTTCCTATGAAGCTGCCTGAAAGCACATGTGCTCTTGAGAGACACTTACTTTGGTGTAGAAGTAGCATTAAAGACCTTCTTCTATAACCTGTCATTAGGTATGCACATTTGTCCAATTCTGTTGTTTAGCATGTAGGAGCTCAGTTGTTGCCTACAAATGTAAGGATAATATCCTTACTCATGGGAGACAGACACATGCTAAGGTATTTAGGAATGAAGAGCCATGAAATACTATATTTGTACTAGAAAGTTTGACAAATATGAATGACAATCATACATTTCTTTTTCTGTAATTAATAAATCTGGAATTTTTAATTCTGATTAAAAATTTAGAATGAACTGTCAGCAAAGTGTCTATATTTCTTTTAATCCCTTTTACTTTCTTTTTTTTTTTTTTTTTTTTTTTTTTGAGACGGAGTCTGGATCTGTCGCCCAGGCTGGAGCGCAGTGGCCGGATCTCAGCTCACTGCAAGCTCCGCCTCCCAGGTTTATGCCATTCTCCTGCCTCAGCCTCCCGAGTAGCTGGGACTACAGGCACCCGCCACCTTGCTCGGCTAGTTTTTTGTATTTTTTAGTAGAGACGGGGTTTCACCGTGTTAGCCAGGATGGTCTCGATCTCCTAACCTTGTGATCCGCCCGTCTCGGCCTCCCAAAGTGCTGGGATTACAGGCTTGAGCCACCGCGCCCGGCCTAATCCCTTTTACTTTCTACTGAAGATAATATTGATGTTTCTCAATTCTCAATCTGTGAGATTTGTTTTATTTTGTTTCAAATGTTCACAATGTCAGGCAAAGAAGACGAATACTTTATTTCATGGTCAAGTTCTGTTGATGTAATCACTACTGTCAAAGAGATGAGTAATTTGACTTCATCATTTATAACCTAAATGATTGTAATATGATGATATTTAAGTGTAAATTTATTTATTTATTTATTTTGGACACTGACATGTAGGCTCTCTCAATTATTTAATGAAAGTATTAGAAAGTAGCAAGTTTGCACCATTTGTCTCTTTCTTTTATTGTACCTGGTATAAATTATCTTTGGGGATGCTGTGCAAAAGGCCATGTGGTATCAAGCCCTAGGAACATGTTGCAGGTTATCAAAAACTAAATTGTCACAATAAAAGAAATGATTGTGTAACAAATGTCCATAAATCTTGGCCCATAAATAGGATATCTTAAGGGTTTATTTTATTCTATTTAGTAATATTTTATCAAGGAACATTTTCTCATTTTTATCATTCTTCCATTTATAAATGAATTTGGGATTACTAAAATTAAAATAAATTGTGCAACATTTAATTCCATAGCAGGTCAAAAAGTTTAAGACTCATTCTAGCTCTAGAAATTTAGGTTACTATGGTTTTAATCTTTGTCCCTTCTGGTCAGTCTCTTTGAAATAATCCCTGTTGAGTTCATCTGAGTTTGGCACCCTTTTTCAGATCCTCCTGAGACCTTCCTGGGTCCCCAGGAAATCCCGCATATTTTTCTTGCTTCATTGAAAGTGCAGCACCTCCCAATATAAAATTCTTCGATTTGCATTTATGCCACAGTCCTGGCCTCTGACTCCCACGAGTGAGTCCATTATGCCTTCAGGAGACTCCTGTTGAGGTCTCTGAATCATCCTTTTGAATCCCCTCTCATTCATTCTGAAGAGTGGGGCACATCCCCCATGATGAGGAAATTACACATCACTCTGGCAGCTCATTCCAGAGGAATCTTCTCTATAGCTACCCCATGTCCTTTTTTATTTTATTTTTATTTATTTATTTATTTATTTATTTATTTATTTATTTTTTGTGAGACAGTCTTGCTCTGTCGCCCAAGTTGGAGTGCAGTGATGCGATCTCCACTCACTGCAAGCTCCGCCTCCCGGGTTCACGCCGTTCTCCTGCCTCAGCCTCCCCAGTAGCTGGGACTACAGGCGCCCGCCACCAAGCTCAGCTATTTTTTTGTATTTTTAGTAGAGATGGGGTTTCACCGTGTTACCCAGGATGGTCTTGATCTCCTGACCTCATGATCCGCCCGCCTCAGCCTCCCAAAGTGCTGGGATTACAGATGTGAGCCACCGCACCCGGCCCCATCTCCTTTTTTACAGCCTTTACAATTATTGATAGTATAGAAGACAAACTTAGGGGCAGAAGAACAAGTACCTCTTAACATGTCTTGCAAGCACTCCGGGCTGTGAGTCTAAGGGGCCTCTGCTGTACTACTGTTATCCTGTACACATACTGCCAAATGTCTGATTGGAGTCCAGTTTATCATCCTGTCACTTTTACTCAAACTAACCAAAGTCAGTTTCTATTATTTATGTTTTTAAAAACCTTAATTAATATGAGCAACTGCAGAGAGTAAAATTGTACTATGTAGCCAGAACCATATTTAGGGTGCAGACAGGAGACATTGATCTCTCAGTTACCATGGGATCTGAAGAAGGAATAGTCTTTGATCTTACAGAATGTAAAATATGAGGTAAAAAACAAAACTTAAAGGTGCCCTAGCACTAAAGCCTAAAAAACAGATATGCTTAAGAGCAATCCAGAGAGAAAATTTTCTTTAGTAGTCTAGGCTGTGTTATTTTAGGCAAAGAATACATATGATTTTAATTTGTGTAATGTTCTTTATGGTTAGAGGTGATAAATAGTCAGACTAAAAGTTAGATGCTTTTATCTTCTTAGTAATCAGGTAACCTCACAAAGTCAAAGGCTTCCAATGAGGAAGTGGAACAATTGGTACCTGCAATCACATGCAATTAAAGCAGTCTAAACATTCTGGTATTTTGTGACTTATTTTAAGATGTGTTCATGGTGTAGTTTCAAGTCTAACTAGGTTTCAGTCTGTGATTTAATTCGTTCATTCAACAAATATTTTTGAGCTTTTGTTATGTGCCAGACCGTCTTCTTGGCATTTGGGATACACAGCTAGAAACATCAAATAGACAATCCGGGAATATCCAGTAGATGATAAACATACATACTATAAAAATAAATTTCTAGAAAGCTAGAATGTGGTAATAGCTATGGAAGAGAACCTGGAGAATGATGAGGGGTTTGAGGAGTAGAAGTGAGTGGAGAGGTTGTAGTTTAAATAGGATAGTCGGAGTAGCTTCGTTGAGAAAATGACATTTGAATAGATCTGAAAGTGCCATAAGTAACCCCTGAAATGTGGTGCTGAGGCAAACAGCTTTCTAGACTGAAGTCATCATTCAATGTTCGAAGGCCTAAGGCAAGCTACCCTGGTCTGTCTTTAGAGGATGAATGGCCAGTATGCAGGACTGGTGCCTGAGCGAGACAAGGGACCAGAAATCAGAAACAAAGAGACGTAAGGGTGAGGACAGAAACCTTAGAGAGCAGAGTATTGAAGTGAGGTGAGATGGAAGGATCCCCAGCCTTGTGGGTTGTAAGAGCAGAAGATGTGCAATTCTGAAAAGGTCCAAGAAGGCTTATTTTTCACCCTGTTCAGGGTGCATTTCCTTTCTCAAGGAACAAGTACACCTAAAATATACGATTACGTGCAAAGTCCATGTGTCTGATAAATTGTTTCTGTTCTACCCAATTTGTTACACAGAAATATTGGAGAAAGGTGAAAAATAAAATAGTGACACAAAGAATTAATGTCATTTAAAATCATTCATTTAGCACCAAGAACATTTGGAATATTGGTCGCTTCTCTCTTTTTCTTTGTAGTAATTGTATGACTTATATTACTTATATTATAATAATAATATAGACATCTTAAAGATATTTTTTCAAAATTACAATTATTGATCAATGAACAATTATTGATAATTATAAAATTAATTATTTTAATCAGTGTCAATGAGAATCATTAATACAAAAAGTCTAGGATCACCAGGATGATCCCTTACCTGCTCATTTATCCAGGAGACAGAAAATACTCAAACCCTATAAGATTACTAGTTCTGATATGCCATTTAGGTAACTTTTGAGGGGGTTTCTGAAAATCTCAGATGAGTTTTTCATAAGACTGGCAGAGGACATTTCAGTTATAAACTGCATTTTGTTCCAAGATAATGCTGTTATCAGGAAACACAATGAGAACATTAATATTTCTCATTGTTGGGGTTGTAGGAAGTGGGAATGGAGGGGCGTGTCTTGTCCATTTAGGGAAAGCAAGAACATCAGAAGTAACTTAGTATTACCTTCAGCCATTCCAGGAGGATTATTTTTTACTGTTTTTCTTTGAAAAGATAATGATTATGCTTTGCAGCTAGGTAATAAACACAGAACTCTGTTTAAAAACAGTTTTTTATTATACTTGGTAAAAACTAATAAATACTTACAATCTATCAAATAAAGTAATGAATGAAGTTGTTATTTGCAATGTACTAGGTCTCTGTTTCATAGATACTGAAAGTGAAATACAGTAAAATTTAGTCTTTTTTTATTGACTCATATGAAATGGTTGTGGAGTAGGAATAAACACTAGAAATCCAAACCAAAGGAAATTTCTCTCCTTACTTTATCACAGATAATGGCTGATAAATTGAGATTATTTTATTTATTTTAAATGTATGTCCACAATGCACAAAAACTAAGGTGTTTATTAACTTTAGAATAATTTTATGACGTATATTTTTAAGTCAACAAAATAGTATTTCTATTTTTGTATTTTATCTAAATGTTTTCATCCTATGTTCACTGGTAAAATATCTATATAAAATGTTACTTAAAATGTGTCTACATTTGATAATAATATTTGACTTAGAAATAATAAATACAAACTTTATGGAAAGCTGATTTAATGTTTCAATTGTTCTAGTTATATAAATTATATTCCTTTGGTACTGACCTATCTTTTAGTTAGAGGAAAAAATATTATTTTCCACTGTAAAATTATCATTAACACCTAGAGCATAGCCATGGAATTTACTGTGACACTCTCATGGAGTTTGAAAACTCAGAACTATACAACTACATTTTGTGCCTGAATAGAAGATTTTGTTAACTTCATACCATGGTTATAATACATGTTCAGATATCAGCCACTTAACAAACAGGAATCAGAGGCAAAGACTCTTGAATCTGGACTGTGCTGTACTATGTAGGAACAAGGCATTTGTCAAACTGTCTTATAGACATCCTGTTAATCTAAATGTGTCTGGATTAAAATACAAGCAATTTATTTCACCATTTCATCATTTGTGAAGTTTGCAGCATTAGTACTTAATCATTTTAAATGCATAATTATTATCCTTTGCTCATTCTTTCTTATAGGTCCTCTGAAGGACAGTCAAGCATGCATCATATTTTCTGTACTGATTTCTTCTCCAAGTCTTTCACATTAAAGAAATATACCAGGAATACAGTATGTTAAAGTACACAAAAGAAGAGATCAATTCTGTCCATAAATCTTTAGGAGGAACACTTCTGTTTCAATAATGTAAGCAATTAACTTCATTTAAAGTTATCCACTTTTATCTTCTTGGCAAACTGAGATCACCCTGCTCACTAATTTTTCCTCCATAGTATCACATCTTTTTGTCCTTTTTAAAAAATCATAATATATACAATTCATATTTTCTTTGGATATTTTTATGACTTCTTGCTTCTATTTGGTTTAAAAATATCCTCTCCTATTTTGAGAGTATTTATCATATTAAATATGTTTGCCGGTTCTAGTAATCTTGTTTCATGAGTTGGAATATGTGGCTTCTTAAAAAATTAAAAATAGAACATATAATCTAGTAACTTCACGTATGGGTCTATACCCAAAGGAAATAAAATTAGTAAGCTTAAGCAATACTTGCACACTTAAGTTCATTGCAGCATGATTCACAATAGCAGAGATATGGAATCAACCTGTGTCTATCAACAGGTGAGTAGATGCAGCCAATGTAGTACATATCCACATTGGAATACTACTTAGTCTTAAAAAAGAGAGAAAATCCTGTCATTTGTGACAACACAGGGGAACGTGGAGGACATTATGCTAAGTAAAAATGAAATAAGCCAATCACAGAAAGACAGATGTCCCATGATATATGTGGAATCTAAAATTGTCAAATGTACAGAAGCAAACAGTAGAATGAGGGTTCCCAGGCACTGATGGGTGAGGCAGAGCAGGATTGGAGTGATGTTGGTCAAAGGATAGTTGTCTTTCTTTTAATGTGGTGAAACTCTAGCCTGTGAGCTCATGTCTTAGGATATAAATTATTCTACCTGGTAAGGGCTGTTGTGGAAGGACCAAACACCTGGCCCTAGTTGGAATACCTTGTATTTATATGTACAGGAGAATGGATACGACTCAAGGTAGAGAGCTTCAGGTAGTAACAAGAATTTATCAGGTTAGAAATTGTATCTTCGGGCCAGGCTCAGTGGCTCATTCCTGTAATCCCAGCACTTTGGGAGGCCGAGGTGAGTGGATCACTTGAGGTCAGGAGTTTCAGACCAGCCTGGCCAATATGGTGAAACTATCTCTACTGAAAATACAAAAATTAGCAGGGCGTAGTGGTGCATGCCTGTAATCCCAACTACTCAGGAGGCTGAGGCAGGAGAATCACTTGAACCCGGGAGGTGGAGGTTGGAGTGAGACGAGATTGGACCACTGCACTGCAGGCTGGGCAACAGAGCAAGACTCGGAAGGAAGGAAGGAAGGAAGGAAGGAAGGAAGGAAGGAAGGAAGGAAGGAAGGAAGGAAGGAAGGAAGGAAATGAGCATATATGAGATTGAGCTCATATATTTATAAAATATAAATATATGTATAAGTAATTACTCATCACATGGCACATAACACCCAGGTATTGTATGAGTATCATTTAAAAAATATTTATTATGATTTTGACCGCATCAGAATTACTCAGTCTCAGTACTGGTGACACTTTTCTTGCTTTCATGGAGCTTAAATCCTAACAGTGGAGACAGATAAAATATCTGAAGATCACACAAAATAGCTCAAAAGGCTATGCAATGAATTGATGCTGTGGAGCTTTTCTGGTGGATACTTGACATTGAACAGCTCAAAAGCCTTCCTTATTGTAATTACATTTAAGCTGAAACCTGAATGACAGGAAGGAGGCAACAATGGTAATACATGTATTTCTGCCAAAAAGAATAGCAAATATAAAGACCTCAAGATAGAAGTGGGTGGAGGTGGGATGAGTGAAGCTAATATTGGTGAAACTGAACAAAGGGAAGAAGGTTTGAAACAGATTAAGCAAAGTTGTTAAGCACAAACCTTTCTCAAACTCCTCCTTTTCTCCATATCACACACAAAAATGCTAGCTGGATATAATAGCATGATGTTGGATCTTAAATCTTAACTGCGTATTTGCTTTTGGTTTTATTCCTCAGATTAATGTTATTGAGTAGAGAAGCCTGGATACCCAAGAATCTGCACAATTTGCCTTTGGTGTATTGTTTGGTTAAACCTTAATTCTTTTCTTATTTTGTCTCACTCTTAGAAATGTAAGATTTGTTTTGTTTATTCCAGTGTCTCCTCTGAAGTTGGTGACTTAGCACATTTTTAAGAAAATTAACCTAATGTGTTGTCAATGTGGGATGTTTTTCCAGCTTTTAAAATAAGCAAATTAGTCTGTTTATAACTGATATGATCCCGTAAGAATAGTGAGCTTTATAGATCCCAGAAGGCCATAAAGTGGAGTAACTCATAAAGTCACCTTAAAATGTTGTGTTACTGCATCAAAAAGTCCAATAACAGAACTTCCAAGTTCATTATTTTTTAAAATTTCATGTTTCCTTGTTTTATTCATACATTTATTAAATGTAAGTTTAGCAAGCTACTATGTGCCAGAAAATATTCTAGGTGTTAGGGGTGCAGTAGCAAAAAAGACAGACATGCTCCATGCTCATATGTAGCTTAAATCCTAGCAGAGGTGAGACAAGATGTGATTACCACAATGAGCTTGTTAAACACTCTCAAAACAGAAATTGGTGTGAAGAGAAGGAAATCTCAACAGATGTAGTGATGACTATGATGAACAGCCTGCCTAGATCACCTTCCTATAGGACTGAGGCACTTGTTCCTCCAGCTTCCTGCAGTTTTGCAGGCTGACTGCTCTCAAGTCAGTATCTCTCTAGGACTGTCTAAAAACCCAGTGTGATGCTGTACCCAAGATTACATCCTCTCCCCATGCTCAGTTTATATTTTCTGTGCATAGTTTATAAAGACAAACCAAATTCCTTGTCTCAATTTGGGACAACTCTGAAAGGTTATCCCAACTCCAGAGCTCTCTTAAGAATATATTGAGATATTTGCTGGAATTGCATGGAGGATTAACTTCTGCCTCTGGCCAGTGCTGTTTCTCTCATTTCTGCCTAGACACTAAAGCTGAGAGCATTCCCCAATAAACTGCCTTCATGCAGTTTATTATACTCTGACAGTGTCTTGCCCAAGGAACCCAGTGTAAGACACCTGTATAATTTGCTGACAATGAATTAATGAGGTTTTTCATTAATCAAAATATTGATGTACTTTGTCTTTTGAATGTGGCCTTCAGATAAAATTTAGTGTTTCAGACACCAGAAGTTCTGTGAGAAGAGAATATACAAGCCTCACGATTATCTATAAAACTAATTTCCTAGTGAAAATCATATTGTGATGGATGACACAAATGTTACTTAGTTTTGATAAGTTATTCAAAATGGATTTTAGACGCACATATTATAGGTAAAACCAACTAAACTCAATGATAGCTAGTGTCAGGTTATGAACAATTAGGATATTCTCATTAAAATTTTACAAATCAAATTAATCATTTCCTGGGGATTTTTAATCAATAGTAAGTGGGAAGAGTTTTTGTATGATCTCAGTATAGTCATTCTGCATACAAATTTTAATGAGTGGAATTTAGATTACTTATTTTTCATCCTGTATAAAACCTGGATTTTATATGAGTCTGTTAGCTTGTCACAAGACATTATTTTGGTTCTTTATGGAGAATGCTTCTAAAATGTTTGATATTTCTAGATGAAAGTCAAACAAGGTTTAAATTACAAGATTGAGTTCGGCAAATCTTAATAGTGTCTGATGAAAAAGGATTACACCAATCTGCAGAAAACATGTTCCTCTGCTGCTTCAGTCATACTTAGAATTTTACTAAGGGAGATTGTAAATGTCCCTGTGGGATAAAGCTGCGAGAGTAAAAACACCATTATTGTACAAAGGTTGTTTGAACTTTAATCCCTCGAGAATGTTTTGATTGTGTGTGTGTGTTGCAAAAGCAGGCATACAAAAAAAAGAAAAAAAGTAGCTGTGTTTCAAATAGCGAAGCTAAGACGGTGAAATACATAGGTGTTACACACACACACACACACACACACACACACACACACACTTTCTCCCTTTCTCATCAGGTATCCTTAATGCTGGGTACTGCCCAGATCCTCAGGGGCTAGTATATAAATAGCCAAAGGTTCATAGCTGAGTCCCTTTGTAGAGCTGTGATCAACGTCACTGGAGATCACATCCCCTTCCTGCGGACAGCCCACATACAATGATTGGTCCCTGCTGAGATACAAGGTTCCCAGCCTCTTCCCTCAATTCATTGCGTCTGGATGCAGGATGCTTCCATCTTCAGAGTGCCCATGGAGTTACCTGAGGCTTCTGCTTCAATTGCATCAGTAGTTTAATTTCTCCATTTGCTGTATTCTCTTCTCTCTCTCTCTCTCTTTTTAACTGGAGGCATTCCAGAGAACACACCCCAATAAGTTCCTGCATTCAGATCTCTTCTCATTAAAGTCTGTTGTGAGACAATCTAACCTATAACACACTTAGTGACAATTTCCCACTGAATTCATTGTGTTTCTGCCATTGGAAGTCTTGGGCTTTCTTCTGGGGTTATAGCATTTCTTATCCCTTACACCCCTTTGCAGTACTGAACGTTTATTGAATTTTTAATTTGTAAAAAATATTTTTTAATTTTAAAACTTATTTTAATTTTTATGGATGTATAATAGTTGTTCATATTTATGGGGTACATATGATATTCTGATACAAGTATACAATATGTAGTGATCAAATTAGAGTAATTGGGTTTATTTAAATTTATCCAGTAGCTAATGAGAATGATCTCTTACAGGGGAAGATTACCCAGATATTCAAAATATGTTTAATAATTAATATTTCCTGATATTTATATTTGCCCCATATTATCACATCTACATTTCACATCATAAACCAAACACTTTTTTTGTAGGGACAGAGACTGTTGTCTTTAATAACTTCAGTGGTCATATGGAAAGTAGAGATCAACACTGGGATACTATAAAGAGTACATTAAATCTACATATACATACATATGTGCATATATATATCATGTGTATATATAGCCACAAGGTAAGCATTGCAGCATTACATTTTTTTTGTTTCTCTTTTTCACTTAATTATTTTTTATTTTTTATTTTTATGGGTATACAGTGGATATATGTATTTTAGGGGTACATGAGTTATTTCGATACAGGTATACAATGCATAATAATCACATCATGGAGAATGAGGTATTCATCCCCTCAAGATTTATCCTTTGTGTTATAAATAATCCAATTATACTCTTTTAGTTATTTTTTAAATTTATTATTAAATTATTTTTGACTATAGTGCCCCTGTTGTGCTATCAAATAGTAGGTCTTATTCATTCTTTCTAATTATTTTTTTATACTCATTAATATTTTTTCAACTCTCCTCCCCAGATCCCACCCCACCCTGCTCCACTACTCTTCACAGCCTCTGATAACCATCCTTCCCTTCTCTGCCTCCAAGAATAGAAGAGATTTTTTTCACCAAAACAGATGAACTCCAGGGAGTCAATTGTTTTGTTTTTTAGATCCCACAGACAAGTAAGTACATGTAATGCTTGTCTTTCTGTGACTGGCTTATTTCACTTAATATAATGACCCCCAGTTCCATCCATGTTGTTGCAAATGAGAGGATCTCTTTCTTTTTATGGCTGCATAGTACTCCATGTTATATATGTACCACATTTTCTTTATCCATTCATTTGTCGATGGAGTACTAAGTTGCTTCCAAATCTAGGTTATTGTGAACAGTGCTGCAAAAAACATGAGAGTGAAGATATCTCCATAATATACTGATTTTCTTTCTTTAAGGTACATACCTAGCAGTAGAATTGCTGGACATATGGCAGATCTACCTTTAGTTTCTTGAGTTACCTCAAAACTGTTCTCCACAGTGGTTTTTACATTCTACGTTTATATTCTCATCAACAGTGTACAAGGGTTCTTTTCCTTCCATATTCTCACCAGCATTTGTTATTGCCTGCCTTTTGGATATAGGCCATTTTAATTGGAGTGAGATAATACCTCATTGTAGTTTTGATTTGCATTTCTCTGATGATCAGTGATGTTGAGCATCAACATCATATTGCCTTTTCATATGCCTGTTGACATTTGTATGTTTTCTTTTGAGAAATGTCTATTCAAATCTTTGGCTTGTTTTTAAATTGAATTATTATTTTTTTCCTATAGAGTTGCTTGAGCTTCATTTATATTCTGATTATTAATCCCTTCTCAGATGAGTAGTTTGCAAATATTTTCTCCCATTCTGTGAGTTGTCTCTTCACTTTGTTGTTTGTTTCATTTCTGGGCAGAAATTTTTTAACTAGATATGATCCCATTTGTCCATTTTTGCTTTGGTTGCCTGTGCGTGTATGATATTACTTAAGAAATTTTTGACCAGACCAATGTCCTTCATAGTTTCTCCATTTTCTTTGCAGTAGTTTCATAGTTTGAAGTCTTAGATTTAGGTCTTTAATCCATTTTGATTTGATTTTTAGGTATATGATGAGAGACAGAGGTCTAGTTTCATTCATCTCCATTTGGATTTCCCAGCGCTATTTATTGAAGAGTCTGTGTTTTTCCCCGTATCTGTTCTTGGCACCTTGGTCAAAAATGGGTTTGCTGTATGGGTGTGGATTTGTTTCTGGGTTCTCTATTCTGTTTCATTGGTCTGTGTGTCTGTTTTCGTGCCAGTACCATGTTGTTTTGGTTACTAGAGCTCTGTAATATAATTTGAAGTCAGGTAATGTGACTCCTCCAGTTTTGTCCCTTTTGCTTAGGATAGCTTTGGCTATTCAGGGTCTTTTGTGGTTACATGTAAATTTTAGGATAGTTGTTTCTATTTCTACGAAGAATGTCATTGGTATTTTGATAGAGATTACATTGAATCTTTAGGTTGCTTTAGGTAGTATGGACATTTGAACAATATTTATTTTTCCAATCCAAGCATATGAACTATTTTCCCATTTTTCGCATCCTCTTCAGTTTCCTTCTTCAGTGTTTCATAGTTTTCATTATAGAGATCTTTTACTTCTTTGGTTAATTCCGAGGCATTTAGTTTTATGTGTGGCTATTGTAAATGGGATTACTTTTTAAATTTTTCACATTGTTCACTGGTGGTATGTAGAAATGCTGTTGATTTTTGTATGTTGATGTTGTGTCCTACAAGCTTACTAAATTTATCAGTTCTAATAGTTTTCTTGTGGAATCTTTAGGTTTTTCCAAATACGAGATTATGTCATCTGCAATCAAGGATAATTTGACTTCTTTCTTTTCAATTTGGATGATTTAGATTTTTTTCTCTTCCTCAATTGCTTTATTCAGGAATTCCAGTACTATGTTGAATAACAGTGGTGAAAGTGGGTATCCTCGTTGTGTTCCAGATCTTAGAGGAAAGGCTTTCAGTTTCTCTCCATTCAGTATGATACTAGTTGTGGGTCTGTCATATATGGCTTTTATTGTGTTGAGGTATACTCTCCCTATGAGCATGAAGTGATGTTGAATTTTGCCAATGCTTTTTAGCATCAGTTGAAATGATCATATGATTTTTGTCCTTCATTCTGTTGGTATGATATCTCACTTGGATTGATTTGTGTATTTTGAGCCATCCTTGCATCACAGGGATAAATCCCACATGAGCGTGATGATCTTTGTAATGTATTATTGAACTTGGCTTGCTAGTATACTTTTGAGGACTTTTGCATCAATATTCAACATAGATATTGGTCTGTAGTTTTTTTAATGTGTCTTTGTCTAGTTTTGGTATCAGGGTAGTACTGGCCTCTTAGAATGAGTTTGGAAGTATTCCTTCCTCCTCTATTTTACAGGTTAATTTGAGTAGGATTAGTATTGGTTCTTTAAATATTTGGTAGAATTCAACAGTGAAGCAATTGAGTTCCAGAATTTTCTATACTGGAAGACTTTATTTCAGCTTTGGTCTCACTACTTGTTATTAATTTCTTCAGGTTTGGGATTTCTTCATGGTTTAATCTTGGTAGGTTGTCTGTGTCTAGGAATTTGTCCATTTCTTCTAGATTTTCCAATTTATTAACATATAGTTGCTCAAAGTAGCCTGTAATAATCCTTTGAATTTCTGTGTTATCAGATGTAATGTCTCTTTTTTTATCTCTGATTTTATTTATTTGGATTATATCTCTTTTTTTCTTAGTGTGGCTAAAGGTTTGTCAAATTTTTTTAACTTTTCCAAAACCAACTTTTGGCTTTATTGATGTTTTGTATTGTTTTCTTCACTTAATTTCATTATTTCTGCCTTGATCTTTATTATTTTGTTTTTTCTAATAATTTGGGCTTTGATTTGCTATTGCTTTTCCAGTTCATTAAGATGTATTGTTAGATTGCTTATTTGAAGTTTTTATTCTTTTCTTCTTTTTTGACATAGTACTTAGAGCTATAAACTTCCCTGTTAGGACTGATTTTGATGTAGCTCATTGGTTTTAGCATGCTGTGTTTCCATTATCATTTGTTTCAGGAAATTTTGCAATTTCCTCATTAATTTCTTCATTGACCCACTGATCATTCAGGAGCATATTGTTTAATTTAATTATTTGTGTAGTTTTCAAAATTCTTCTTGCTAGTGATTTATAGACTTATTGCACTGTGGTCAGAGAAGATGCTTGATATTATTTCAATTTTTTGAATGTTTTTAGAATTGTCTTGTCACCTAACATATGGTCTATCCTTCAGAATGATCCATGACATCTCTACATTTTGACTTCTGTTCTTCCTCTCAGAAAAAAATGTGTGAATAATTTAGATTGTTCTCCTCTGGTTGAGATAGTTTTCAGATTTCTAGCCTGTTACTTAGGCCATCTACTTGGATCCTATCAGCTTCTGTGTCCTCTTCTGTACTTCTTATCTATTACTGAAGTGCTGTTTAAGTCTGACCTACTCACCTATATGATTTTTAATTAACTGCAGCTTTTCTTTGGGTCTAACCCCATTTTTAGACTTTATTGCCAAGATTCAAGTACAGCCGGTTTTATGTCTGTATCTGATTTCTCCCCAACTTTGTCACAGATCTTTTAGCTGTAAGTTCAGATGATGTATTCAGGGTATATTCTTGCTAGGAGTCTTGCCATTAATAAACTTTTTTCACTCACATATTCTCTTAAAAGTGCTGCTTTATTCATTCAATCAATCATCTGTTCATTAGTTCATTCATCTATTTATTTGTCTTAGGACGGGTTGTCTAGAAGGGGAATTTGAACCAAGGGAATTCTTGTTCAAATGATTTCTTGCGGAAGTGCTCTAAGTATAAGGGATATAAGAAAATAAGGATAAGGCAGGGGGAAACCTAACCACAGGTATGACCTCACCTGGAGACAGGCTTAGGTCTGATTCATGAGGAATAGTCTGTAGCACAAATTGCCCCATAGAATTACTTCCACCTACAGCAAGAGAGTCAGCCTTCCGTATTCCCCTCTATTCAATCATTGGCCAGGGTCTGAGATTGTGAGACAAGGAAATAAGGGCATTTCTCAAGAGAAGGAGAATGTTATTTTTCTCCTAATGTCACTATTATTAGAGTGAACATTCTCAACCATGTGGCATGGAAGCACTGTGGCATAGCTGGTAAAGGGGGCCATGGTGAGCAACAACAGTATCTGTGACAACATCAATCTGTCCATCCATCCACCATGCCTGCATGCATTCATTTATCTATGTAAACAATTTAATAAGTATAAATTTTGCAGACTTCTAGGAATTAAAGATGGGGCCTTTAATCTGCAAATACATGCAGTACAATGGAGGAGATCAATAAAGAGACAATCAAAACCCAGACAAGTAAGTTATGTTACAGAAGTCTGAATTGGGAGCTCTGTGTGGTTAGGGAACTCTGAATTCTTCCTGGATGATCAGAGTTGTAGGAATATTCCTAAAAGGGGCAATTCCTAGTAATAAAGATAAAGGAGGTTTTAAGTTGCTAGGATGGGTAAAGAGAAGTATAAGTGAATTGCAGACCAGGTGTTGGTGTTATTACTGTTCACTCTTGACAGGGGGGAAAGCCTAGTCAAATTAGTATTTCTTTTGCCTATTTTTTCATTTGACGGGAGTTAAATAGTATCTAGGTAATTGTAAAGGGCTTGATAAACTAGGTCACAAGGTCTTTTTGTGTTCCACTATCTCTTGGCTTGGAGCAACGGAGTTTGAAGAAGGTAACTATAAATAGAGATTCTCTCCTTAGTATTTTTAAAAGGTTTCCTAACGTTTGTCTATCAATCCCTTGCAAGTCTGTGTATGATATACTTACATTGGAGTGGGAAATTAGCAGTGACTAAAATGAATCTGTATGTTGACTAGCCAAGTAGTGAAAAGGAAAGGGCAATTCAGATAAGTGGAATAGTGTAGTACAGAATTGTAAAATGGCATCCATTTGAAATGTAAAAGTTGTCTGCATTTTTTGGTAGACAAGAGTTTGAGCTAGGGTCAGGTTGAGATTTGATCATAAGGGGATTTATATGTCATTAGAACACGTTAAGTATAGAAGTGATATGACCAATCTTTGTTTTATAATATAGGTCTGTATGAAGAGAGGATTTCCTAGATAGATAAACGTAAAGAGAAGGAGAATAGTTTGTCATCCATTTAATTTCTGTGACTCTACCTGAGAACTATCAAGTTACCATTACCTTTCTACTTGCAACAGAATGGGAGAAAAAAGAATACAGCTGCTCTAGCTCTGCCATCAGTTAATTTATCAATACAGTTTTGTAGTGGACTCTTTTTCTCTGAAGTTAATAAATAATAATAAATAATAAAATTTTTATTATTATAAATAATAAATAATAAAATTCACTTATACTTCTCTTTACCCATCCTAGCAACTTAAAACCTCCTTTTATCTTTATTACTAGGAATTGCCCCTTTTAGGAATATTCCTATAACTCTGATCATCCAGGAAGAATTCAGAGTTCCCTAACCACACAGAGCTCCCAATTCAGACTTCTGTAACATAACTTACTTGTCTGTTATGTTTTACTTTCCAGATCCTATTTTACTGGTAAAAGCACCTCAATACATTTGATGTATTACCCACTATTCACTTTTAATTTATGTATTGCAGGTAGTACTGACTAGATATGGTCACTCAGATTTATAGCAATTAATTCGAGAATACTCATATGTTTCAATCCAAGGACAATCAACTTCAGGAATTTTGCATGGCACCATCAGGAAACAAACATGCTCTTTTTCTCCGAAGTTAATAAATCATAAAATCCAAGTCTTGATTTGCTGTTGGTCATCCTTGACACTTTGTGGGGAAATACCTTCTCAGATTAAAGTGTGTATATATACATATATAGACTTTATGTATATGACCTTTTGTGTATATATATGTGTGTGTGTATATGTGTGTATATATATGTTTATATATATGTGTGTGTACACACACACACACACACACACATACAAAAGAAAGAGACAGAGATACATAATTTCTTAAAGATATAGTTTAACAAGCTTGATAGAGCCAGGTCTAAAGTTCATTTAGTTATGGGTTTTTTATTATATAAGCCAGGCTGAGTTGTGTTACAATTTGTTGGACTCCAAAGGGTCTGACTAGTAAATTTATTTTCCTATCAAAGCTCCAAACATCTTCATGTCTGTCCACTCTTGACCTAGAACATGCTTGGCTTCTCATCTCTTCACTATTGATTTTTCTTCATTATTTGCCTATTTCCTCTATTAGTCTGGATTAATTACATCAGCACAGATCTAGAATTATTAGTGGAAAGTGCTACCACCATAGAAAGCTCAAGTCATTTGGGAAACTCTTTAACTGGCTTGCAAACCCCACTTCCTTCCCCAGGCTGATCCTTGGCTGAAGAAATAAAATTAGAAGAAATTCACAGCAATTCATGCCATTGATAATGAAGGCATGACCAAAGAGACAGATCCATTAGCTCTTTAAGAGGCCATGGAGTATTTAAAATGAGGGATATGACAGAGTTTGCAATGAATTTGACTTTGTTTGGTACACAAGTGCATAAAAGCAAGTTTTAGAGAAAGATATAATTCTGAGTCTATCTCTCTCCATCTCCTCTGCCCAAATACTAGTTTAAATTACATCTACTCTGGTTCCTTACTTCCTGATGGCCAGGGGGAATTTCAGAACCCAAGCCTGAACATACAATTTTGAACATGTAATGTCTTTGGTTTAAGACACTTTAATGGCTTTTATTATAACTGTTTTCAGGATAAGAAAAAAATCCTTAACATGGACTTCAGTTTTGGAGGAAATACTATTTCAAGGGCACTGCAAAGTTTGCCACCAATCAAAGAAATATTTAGTTACGGTGTGGAAATTGTAGAAATAACAACTAACTGCATGATCTGGTGCCCCCCTGCCCCTGTGAAACTCCGTCAGCCCCACACGTCACTCCTTCTAGTAACTGAATACACAATCTCAGTTTCTCAACACCTCTAATCCCCTCCATTTTTGGAGGTTTTGATTATGACCTTCATTCTGCTGGGGCAGTGAAGCTGCCCATAGCCCCTTTATCCAGTTAATTTTTACTTAATACCCTGACGTCCCTCACTAGAGCAGATCTCCCGGTATTAGTCTGTTCTCACACTGCTAATAAAGACATACCCGAGACTGGGTAATTTATAAAGCAAAGAGGTTTAATTGGATCACAGTTCAGCATGGCTGGGGAGGAATCTTGCAATCTTGGCAGAAAATGAAACAAACATGTCCTTCTTCACATGGTGGCAGGAAAGAGAAGTGCTGAGCAAAAATGGAAAAGACCTCTATAACATCATCAGATCTCATGAGAACTCACTATCACAAGAGCAGCATGGGGGTAACTGCCCCCATGATTAAATTAGCTCCCACTGGGTCCTTTAGACAACATGTGGGGATTATTGAAATATAATTCAAAATGAGATTTCAGTGAGAACACAGCCAATTCATGTCATTTTGCCTCTGGAGCCTCTCAAATTTCATGTCCTCCCATTTCAAAACAGAATCATGCCCTTCCAACAGTTCCTCAAAATCTTAACCCATTAACGCAAAAATCTAAGTTCAAAGTCTCATCTTAGAAAAGGCAAATTCCTTCCATCCATAAGCCTGTAAAATTGAGAGCAAGTTAGTTACTTCCTAGATAAAATGGGAGTACAGGCATTGGATAAATACACCCATTCCCAGTGGGAGAAGCTGGCCAAAACAAAGGGGCTACAGGTCCCATACAAGTCTGAAATTCAACAGGGCAGTCATTAAACCTTAAAGCTCCAAAATGATCTCCTATAACTACATGTCTGAGATCCAGATCACGCTGATACAAAAGGAGGGTTCTCAAGGTCTTGGGTAGCTCTGCCCCTGTGGCTTTGCAGGGTAGAGCCCCCTCCCGACTGCTTTTGTGGGCTGCTGTTGACTGTCTATAGCTTCTCCAGGTGCACAGTGCAAGATATCCATGGATCTACCATTCTGCAGTCTGGAGGACAGTGGCCCTCTTCTTACAGCTCCATTAGGTAGTGACCCAGTGGGGTCTCTTTGTGGGGGTACTGACTCCACCTTTTCCTTCCACACTGCCCTCATAGAGGTTCTCCATGAAGGCTCTGCCCCAACAGCAAATTTCTGCCTGGACATCCAGGAGTTTCCATGTATTCTCTGAAATCTAGGTGGAGGTTCCAAAAACTCAATTCTTGACTTCTATGCACTCAAGGCCCAACACCAAATGTAAGCTGCCAAGGCTTGAACCCTCTGAAGCAACAACCTGAGCTGTACCTTGACCCTTTTTAGCCATGGTTGGGATGCAGGACAACAATTTCTATGCTGCACACAGCTGCATAGAATTTCTATGCAAACCCAGCCAAGGAAATTGTTTTTTCCTCCTAGGCTTCCAGGTTTGTGATGAGAGGGGCTGCTGTGAAGGTCTCTGGCATGACCTGGAGACATTTTTCTCATTGTCTTGGCGATTATCATTTGGTTCCACATTACTTATGCAAATTTCTGCAGCCTTCTTGAATTACTTCCCAGAAATGAGTTTTTATTTTCCACTGCATCATCAGGCTGAACATTCTTCAAACTTTTATGCTCTGCTTTCTCTTGAACACCTGGCCTCTTAGAAATTTCTTCCTCCAGATACCCTAAATAATCTCTCTCAAGTTGAAAGTTCCACAGATCTCTGGGTCAGGGGCAAAAATGCTGCCAGTCTCTTTGCATTGCAAGAGTCACCTTGCAATAGGCGTCACAAGGTGGAAAGAGTCATCTTATTGAGAACTCCAGTTCCCAAGAAGTTCCTCATCTCCATCTGAGACTACCTCAGCCTGTACTTCATTGTCTATATCACTATCAGCATTTTGGTCAAAACCATTCAACAAGTCTCTAAGAAGTTCCAAACTTTCCCACATCTTCCTCTCTTCTGAGCCTTCCAAGTCTCTAGGGAGTTCCAAACTTTCTCACATTTTCCTGTCTCCTTCTGAGTGCTCCCAACTGTTTCAACGTCTGCCTGTTACCCAGTTCCAAAGTCGCTTCCACATTTCCCGGTATTTTTACAGCAGCGCCCCACTACGCAGTACCTATTTACTGGATTAGTCCATTCTCATGGTGCTATGAAAAAATACCCCTAACTGGGTAATTTATAAAGAAAAGAGGTTTAATTGACTCAGAGTTCAGAATCGCTGGAGAGGTTTCAGGAAACTTACAATCATGGTGGAAGGGGAAGCAAATACGTCCTTCTTCACACAGTGGCGGGGGGGGGGGGGGGGGGCGGGAATTGCCAAGCAAAGGGGGAAAAGCCCCTTATAAAATCATTGGATCTCATGAAAACTCATTCACTATCACAAGAACAGCATGAGGGTAACAACCCCCATGATTAAATTACCTTCCATCATGTCCCTCTCATGACATGTGAAGATTATGAGAACTGTAATTCAAGATGAGATTGGGTGGGAACACAGACAAACCGTATTACTCCCCATTAAATCTACTTTGCAATATTTACCAAATCTCCAGTATTTTTTCTGTTTATGGGATTATTTAATTACCTAATTTCTCTCTCACTAGACTGTGCACTCTAAGAGGGTAGAGAACATATAAGTTTTGTTTACTATTATATTAACAGTGACTAGGGGTTCACATTATAAACCCTGGTACATATTTATTTCTTAAAGGAATGACTCATTTTTGAGAGGGTGTATATTTTTAAGAAAATACTATCTTTTTGCTTTCAATTGAATGTTTGAGTCCATAAGGAACACGGTTGTCAAAAATTATTCCTCTCCCTCTTATGACTATGCCTCAGTTTCATTTTTTAGATGAAACTCCATTCTTTCCCTTTGGCAATAAATGTTTATGCCAAATATTAGTTGGTTGGATTTTGAATCCTAAACATATTATGTAAGGATTGAGTGTAGCTCCATGAATGGCATTGCTCTCTATTTAGGTAGGATTACTGATAACATTCCTTTGATAGAGGAAGTTAATTTTTCTCACTGCAACTTATTTACTCTGAAAATATCAGAAAACTCAGTATTCAGAGGTTTCTTAATCTCTTGCCATTTAAAATGACAGTTTATGTGGTAGGAATAGTGGCACAAGGGAATGTCATTTATTTCCACAAGGTTTATGTAATGGACAGAGTGCAGACGGCAGATAAAGCTCAATATTTGTGCCTGGGATAGAGAATATTTTAATTGCAAATTCACCAGTAGAGAAATTCTTGTCACTACCTTAGAGGAGAATAAATAGATGATCTTCTTACTTCTGCATGCATACTTATGAACTTTATCAGAGAATCAGGCTAGATGTAACTGTGCTCTATTTAACTGTTTCTATGCTTTTTTTTCCTTGGAAGTGTTTTAGCTAACTCATTAGCTACAATATATCTTATTTGGGGAGGTCTCTGTACAGAATTTTCTACTGATGACACCTTTGTCAGATCAAGATGCCTAGTTTGCACTACTGGAGAGTGATTTGCACAGAGAAAATAAATAGCAAGTGTCATGAGGTTAAAAATAAAACCACTATTTGTCAGATTTTTATGGTGCTTGGGTTTAGAGGTGTTGATACAGTTTTTATTTACCTCATTATAATGCTTTTAATGTTTTAGGTACTGTTCTGAGTATTCACAAATATTAACTTATTGTATCCCCACAACAAGTTATCAGACTAATTTCTACCTCATAATCCTTTAGAGGTAGAAACTGAGGCATAGAGACGGTAACTTGTCTGTAGTCACACAGATAGTGAGCGTTGGTGCCAGGACTGTAACTCAGTCATCTGGTGTCAGAGTCCATGCCCTGGACCACTATCTGGCATTGCCTCTCAAGTTTAACATAGACTCACTTGTTTTATTTTAGTCTGATCTCTAAAGCTCATTGTGGCTTCAACTTAGATTAAACAAACAAATAATCTTAAGGAATATACAACCTAATAAATGTTCATTTTGCCTACATTCATCTACTTTGAAAAACTACCCCGAAGATTACTGCCTGTTTCCCTCCCCTTCTTAGTTAATAGTACAGAGTGTATTTTCAAACATAGTTGCAATGTAGTATTTCTTCCCACACGCTCTTCTTCCTGTATGACTTTGACACGTCCTCCATGCAAGAGGGGGCTGATGTGATTCTGTGAATCTAAGTGGAACTATGGCTATAGTAACAGTGACCAAGGAGAGATCATTAAAGATGATATCACTTCTGCTTGGTCATCTTGAGGTGCTTGATATAGTACCCAGTCCCCATGCTGTAATGAAATCCCAACCACATGGAGAGGATACATGCAACTCTGATTGTGAACCTCAGCTGAGATCTCGGGCAAGAGACATCATCTGCTTCCAGGAACGCACGTGAAGACTCCTCTAGATGATTCTAGTCCTTAGTTTTTTAGTCTTTCCAGCTGAGGCCTCAGAAATTGCAGATTAGAGAAAAACCATTACTTCTGAACTCTGTCTATATTCCTGACCCATGAAGTCTGGAGCTTAATAAAGTTGTTCATTTATTCCACTAAGATTCGGGATTGGTTTGTTACTCAGTGATAAATAACTGAAACAGTCAAATAGGATTAATACCTCTAGCCTAGTGTAAGGTATATAACTAATTGATCTTTAATTCAGTAGCATAAACCGAATTATTCATTATAGTTAAACCCTAGAAGAACTTTCGGCTCACTTAGATCACGGACATCCAATATTTTAAAAATCAGAATGAGAATTTAAATTTGAATTTGAGTGATAGATTTCTCACTTTTGTTGCTCTTGATTGTTTAGGTAATTTTTGTACTATTTCTTTTTAAATGCTCTGTGCCTCAGTTTTTTCTCTTTCAAATCCTGAACTGCTAACATAACTTTTTATATTATTGTGCACAAAGTTTTACCAAAAGCACTCACTTGCCTGTCCTTGTGAGCATATTTTATTGCTCAAGGTTTAAGCAGATGGTTAACATACCTAAAAAGTTTTACCAAAAAGAGGTAGATTCAAGGTCACTGGCATCTAAGGTTAATTTTATTTCAAACAGTATAAATGGAAACTGCACCTCAACGAAATGCTTCCTTTATTTATTTATTTATTTATTTATTTTAGCAATGGAGAGTAATAAACAGTCATTACTCTTGGGTGTGGGAGGAAGTATTAGAAGAAATTTTCTGAATGATTTTTAACTGAAAGAAACCGCAAATTATGATACTAGGGTTGTGTGTGTGTGTGTGTGTGTGTGTGTGTATGTGTGTGTGTGTATGTGTGTTGAGGTCTCTCTGGACAGTGTATCTTAATCTGAGTTTGTTCATGATTTAAAAATATCAGAATAATTCAAGGTTACTGTTCCTGAGTTTTACTGCAACTTATAAGGTGTTATTTGAATATATTAAGTATCTGGCTAAAGATACATGAGCATTTTATTCTGATGTATGACAGTAATTACTCCTCAAGGGCTAAAGTTTTTCAGTGTCTTGACAACTTAATGTGACATGTTCATATGCTTTGATCTTTTAAACATATAACTCACTTGATGCTTTAAAAACTGTGAAAATTAAAAAGAAAACAATCACAAATATATTTTAATAGCTACAATAGCATTTTCTTCATGTCATCACTATGAAATGGCAGATAGTCTTTATCAACAAAACAAAAGCTAGTAAGAGAAAGAAAAGTGAAAATGAAAAATCTTTGTTGTAAAACACACAAGAAAACAAGCTCCATGGTTCATGTGCTCAGGAAGGTCCCAAAATAAGTCAAGTGGACATACTAATTAAAAACCAACAGCAATATAAAACAAGTAGTAATGGTTTTAAGAGAAGCAGAAAATAGTCTTTTTTCCCCCCAGTTACTTCAGTTAAATAAGGGATACTGAGCACTTACTGTGAACCAACCAATGATTGGGATAAGCTTTGAAGATTCAAACAATGAGGTTCAAAACCAAAGAATCTCAGCAAGACTGTGGTAGTAGGGAAGTGGTAGGAACAAGCTAGATATGAAGGTTTTCATTACTATTAGTCATTTCATAGGAAAACTTAAATAACTTGAGCAGCAACTGTTTGGGAAGAAAGTGTTCTTGGTTACTTGTAAGGAGATCTAATATAAATTTAATACATAAATAAATGTATTGTAACCATGATTTTGAGAACTGTCACACTATATTTTCTGAAGACCATAAAAAGCCAGCTAGAGATAGGTAACATTCTTATTTCATCTGTGTTGCTATAAAGGAATACCTAAAGCTGGGTAATTTATAAATAGAAGGTTTATTTGGTGTCTCATTGTGGTTTTGATTTGCATTTCTCTAATGATCAGTGCTGATGAGTTTTTTTTCATATGTTTATTAGCCATAAAAATGTCTTCTTTTGAGAAGGGTCTGTTCGTATCCTTTGCCCACTTTTTGATGGGGTTATTTTTTTTCTTATAAATTTGTTTAAATTCCTTGTAGATTCTGTGTATTATACCTTTGTCAGATGGGTAGATTGCAAAATTTTTCTCCCATACTGTAGGTTGCCTGTTTACTCCGATGCTAGTTTCTTTTGCCGGGCAGAAGCTCTTTACTTTAATTAGATCCCATTTGTCAATTTTGGCTTTCGCTGAAATTGCTTTTGGTGTCTTGGTCATGAAGTCTTTGCCCATGCCTATGTCCTGTCAGAATGGAGATGATTAAAAAGTCAGGAAACAATAGATGCTGTTGAGGATGTGGATAAATAGGAACACTTTTAAGCTTTTGATGAGAGTGCAAATTAGTTCATCCAATGTGGAAGACAGTGGGTGATTCCTTAAGGATCTAGAACCAGAAATACCATTCGACCTAGCAATCCCATTACTGGGTGTATACCCAAAGGATTATGAATCATTCTACTATAAAGACACATTCACACGTATGTTTATTGCAGCACTATTTATAATAGCAAAGACTTGTAACCAACTCAAATGCTCATCAGTGATAGACTGGATAAAGAACATGTGTCATATGTACACCATGGAATGCTATGCAGCCATAAAATATAATGAGATCATGTCCTTTGCAGGAACATGGATGAAGCTGGGAAGTCATAATTCTCAGCAAACTAACCTAGGAACAGAAAACCAAACACTGCATATTCTCTCTTATAAGCGGAGTTGAACAATGAGAACACGTGGACACAGCGAGGGGAACATCACATGCCAGGGCCTGTAGAGGGGTAGTAGGAAAGGGGAGGGAGAGCATTAGGACAAATACCTAATGCATGCAGAGTTTAAAACCCAGATGACGGGTTGATAGGTGCAGCAAACCACCATGGCACATGTATACCTATGTGAAAAACCTGCATATTCTGCACAGGTATCCCAGAACTTAAAGTAAAATAAAATTTAAATTTAAATTTTTTTAAAAAAGGTTTATTTGGCTCAACATTCTGCAGTCTGTACAAAAAGCATGGCTCCAGCATCTGCTTCTGGTGAGGGCCTCAGGCTGCTTCCATTCATGGTGGAAGGTGAAGGGGAGCCTGCTTTTGCAGGGGTCACATGGCAAGAGAGCAAGACAAGAGGGGAGGGAGGTGCCAAACTCTGTTAAACAACCAGGTATCGCTGAAACTGACAGAGCAAGAACTTACTCATTGCTGTGAGGGTGGCACCAAGCCATTCATGAAGGATCCATTCCCATAATTTAAACACCTCCCATTAGGCCCTACCTCCCAACACTGGGGATCAAATTTCAACATGAGATTTGAAGGGGTCAAACATATTAATACATAAATTATATAATTTGAGAGATGAAGACTGTGTGTCAATGTCGACAATCATGTCCTGCAAGGTGAGGATTTCTGCTAACAGTTAGTTAGTCTTCTAGTCCTTTTTCTTTTTGAAGTAAATCATTATTTCAGTAATAAAACGACCTTTATGATGTTGACCTGTAGAAGCTAAAATACTAGAAAATAAAAGTTACTAATAAAAGGAAGCAGTGTCATAGAATGGAAAGAGAAAAAGGGATACCAAAATTAAACTTTTCTGAGCCTTCTGAGAAGTGATAAGAATCTTCATCTGCATGACATTTTGTGCATGTATTATTTTAATCATACATAAAATGTGCGTTATTATACATAATACTATATATTACATTGATTCTTGTCAAAAGTCAATTAAGTCATATGTCATTCATGTTTTGGTTTTTAGATTATATTTTTGTCCAAAGTGAATTGTTAAATATTTTGGCAATTAAAAATGCCACTTTTCTTATTTATTTATAGAAATATGATATATGAAATCACACAGAATAGTGTTAATAAGAGATTAAGCTTGACTTAATAAATTATTTCAATCTAGGTCTTTGATAATTTACTCAACAGTGAAGATACTAACATTCATACTGTATCATTCAACTTAATAATGTACATGAAAGCATTTTGACATTATTTTGGTAGATTCATGGCAGGCATGTTAGTATATTAACATATTATATTATCTGGATTTTCTTTTACATAATAGTTCATTATTGTTTCTGTTAGTGATTCTTCTTTGCTGACATGACAACAGAGACACAGCTTTCTTCCACGTAATTATCAAGGAAAAGCTTTATGTCTATAAGTATAAACTTGGCTAAAACCACATATGACCAGATGGGTAAAACCCCCTATGACACAGCATACTTTAGAGTCTTCAACAATTTCATGTATTCAGAGGTTTTATTGATAGCAACTTTTCAATTTATCTATACCATGAATTTATTTATAAAAGATAAGTTCCTCATCCAGTGAAGACAAAGAACATATTATGTACTCTATTTATAGTCCCAGAATTGTCTAGCGTATTTAAGCATATGGTTATCAGTTAATACTTGATTTACTAAGATGATAGGGTATTTTATAATTAGGATTTGAGTAACAATATATTGTATTCTGTTGTAAAACTGCATCATGGGATGTGTATAATAATGAATGAGGCTTCAATCCCAGTTAAGTTATTTACTACCCATATGACCTGTTCAAGTTACTCAGAATCTGCGGGCCATTGTCTCCTCTTTAAAATAGGGATAATGCCTATTTTATGTAGCTCTGAAGACTTAACAAGAAGTTGTACATAAAATGCTTAGCACAGCTCCTGACATAAAGTTAGCTTTCAATAAATATTAATTCTCTTCTGGCCCATCATTCTCCAGAAGTTGAATTAATGCACACATTATAAGCAAAGTAATTAATAGCTGGTGCTGCTAACATCTTAAAATGTTAGTTACAGGAACATCTTATATTCTACAAATGCCAAGGGATAACAACAACATCTTTAAGGTAAATGTGCTCAAATAACTTATGACAGCAATCTTACTACTAGGCAATAAATTATAGTAGTAGTAATTTCCCTATGAAATCAGAAACCTTTTCATAAAAGAGCAGTTCTTTTATCTTTAACTTCATAAATCATAGTATATAATGCACTCACAACTTGAAAATAAAGACTTTCCTTGGTAGATGTTGAAATGTATAATGTTACTTGTAGCACAGAAAGAATGTCACTTAGAAGAAATCTGCATTTTTTTTTCAGTGGAACTAGTTACTTTAGTCAACATAAAAGAGAATTACGAAAATTGTATTGTAAAATCTTCTCTCTGGTATTCAGTTCTTGAGAAACTGCTTGACCTTAACTGATGTTTGGTGATGTCAACAGTGTTTTATTGTCTTTCTGTTGCATGTTTCTAAATAAATGAACAGCCCACATGCTGCTTTTGTTTATGTCATTATTTCAAGTAACTAGATCCCATAGGTGCTACTGGTTCCAGAAACTCTCTTCTCCTGAGAACAAAATGTGCCAATGAATTCCAAAAATTCAAAAGACTCTTTACTCTGGATGAGCCCTTGACAGACTGCTAGTAATAATGATCATCAAGAGGGATTTTTTTGAACAGTAATTTAGGAAAACACACTTAACCTGAATAGTTTTTTAATTTATATTTTTTTCTATTTTTCACTTTTTGGATAGTTTGAATATTCTATTTGCCTGAAAATATATTTATGATATCTTCTTATTTGGTAGTATTATATTTTGCATGTTAAATTATTCTATTTTTTATGCCCCATCATGTGTGTTTATGGAACTATCACTATTAAAACATGCTCCTTAACATGACACTGTAACAATTAGAGTATGCTACTCAGGTACAACTGATATCATAAAACCTAAGTTTAAAGAAACCTCCTAAAGCCATGGCATTTAATCTGCCATGTCTACCACTTTTTTCTGTATATAATTTTTATCAGTGAAATTCAATTCTTGTTTTATAGTTGGGACATTCCTTGTCATATTTCAAATTCAATTTAATTCATTCTTTACAAGTGTTTTCCTTAATAAATTTCTTGTATATTAGTGTCTATTTTTAGAAGGACCTGAATAGATACAAAGGGGGTAAAGAGTAGTGTGGAAAAACATGCAGTAAGATGAGGTTTTAGGAATAGTGAGGGGGGCCAATCTTGAATGGAATGGGAGAAGAAACCAATAACCTCTAGTACAAGGTGGGAGACCAATTGCTGAAGATTCACCAGTGGTGAACTTGGAAAATTTTACAATGGGGGGAAAACCTTGCTGGTATAATGACTCAGGTATTTGAAGGATATGGAGGGCAACAATGCTTACAAGGACAATTGGGTTGACATATTATTTACTATATGTTATTGCCATACTAAAGAGAGATGATGAAAAGCTAAGGTTTATTAAGAATAGTTAAAAGCTAAAAAGATATCATGAAAAAGTCATATATATATATAATAGCTAACAATAACATAAAAATTTAGAAATAAATTTAATTAAGGAGGTGAAAATCCTGGAAACTGAAAACTAGAAAACTTTATGAAATAAATACGACACAAATAAATGGAAAGATAGCCCATGTTCATGAATTGGAAGAATTGATATTTTAAAATTGTCCATACTAACCAAAGAGATCTACAGATTTAATTCAATCTCTATCAAAATTCCAATAACATTTCTTACAGAAATAGAAAAAAATCCTAAAATGTGTATAGAATCACAAAATATTCTAAGTAGCCAGAGCAATATTGAGTAAGTAGGCAAAGCAATATTGAGTAAAAATAACAAAACTAGAGCTACCACACTACCTAACTTCAGAATATACTACAAAACTATAGTAAACAAAACAACAGGATACTGGCATAGATACAGACACATAGATCAATGGAACAAAATAGAGAATCAAGAAATAAATCCACATATCTATGGTCAATTCATTTTTGACAAAAGTGTCAAGAACACATAATGAGGAAGGACAATCTTTTCAATAAATGATGCTTGGGACAACTAGTTGCCCACATGAAAAAGAATGAAATTAGACTCTTATCTCACACCTCATAAAAATAAACTCAAAATGGATTAAAGACTTAAGTATAAAATCCAAAACTGTAAAACTGATAGAATAAAACATAGGGGAAAACTCCATGACATTAGTCTTGGCAATGATTTTTTGCCTGTACTAGCACCAGCCATCTGGAGACATGCTGGGACTTATAAGAAAACAAAGAAATTACACATCAAGGCATATACAATAATTATTTAGCATGTACCAGTTGGAACCAGAAAGGTACTCCTGAGATTAATATTTTGAGGGTGCTTGATCAGAACATAAAATTAGATAAGCATAAATTCAATGAGTTATGGGCACTTTTTTAGGATATAGGATTTAACCACCCAAGAATCCTAGCGATGGGAACAAACTTACTCTTAGGATAAGGGTAATGGCTCATTTGGAGTGATGTGAGAATGGCCGAATCACCCTGGTACCTGGTAGACTAAAGCAACATCAAAAAAAAAAAAAAAAAAGAAGAAGAAGAAAAGGAAAAAAAGGCTGGAATAGATGGTATGCCATTCACAAAGGCCACCAGGAATCTGTTGCTGAGATGGGCTTCTGTAGTATGAGAAAATTCAGTCGTGTCTCTTTTCTACAGGACACAGCTGATATAGTAGGATAGGCTGACACAGAATTGTAGTTGTTAACATCCTTGAGGATTGATTGAACCCAGAGTATGGAAGCCAGGTGGCAGTGCTTAATCACAATGAGGTAGGGAATCACAAACACTTTGAGCATCAGCAAGGTCAGAAAAACAGTCAAGAGGGCTTCACCAGCAATGGGTTGTGTAGATTGTTAGAAGAGAATGGCAGACTAGGGCAAAACAGACGGGCAGCCAGTAATGGTGCCAAGTAACATCTCTGACCTGAAAAAAAGAATGGAGGAACAGGAACCTGAAGGTGGTCCAGACACCATTGACAGAAGGGCTCTGCAACATTGTAATAAATATAAATTGTATTTATTCCCTCACCCTCCCTGAAAGGATAGCTATTTATTCAAGTGATTTTTCACTGGAGAAAGTGGAATACACAGACATTTCAAAAATTGACAGATACAGAATCTGAATTGACGCTTATACATTGAGATCCAAAGGATCATTGTGGCCCTTTGTTAGAGTTGGAGCTGACAGGGTCAGATAATAGACAGATCCTGGCTAAATCCCAGGCAGGCTTATGTGCATTTTATAGATATGTGGACCCACTCGGTGGACATTCGCCTAATCTCTGAGTGTATCATTGGAATTGATATGCCTGGAAGTTGGAGTAACTCCACTTTGATCACGTGTGCTGTGCGGTTTGAACTTTCAAAGTGGAGCAGGACTGAAAGAAGTGTCTGAAACTGCTCCTTTCCCATGCATGTTAAGATGGTAAATAAAAAACACCTAGCACCCAGATCTTGGTTTGTGATATCATTCTCCAATTAAAGGAACTAGGGCTCCTCGGAGACATGGCTGATCCTAGAAAGAGCGTTCTGTTGCCAAAGCTGGAAAATTTGAGTAGTACTGGATTGAAACCAAAAGTATAAAATAAATATTTGAGTCCATGCTTATATAAAGAAATTATTGGAAAAATACCTGATAGAGTCATAGAATTCCAACCAATTTGCAAAGATTCTCCACCTTCAAGGAGATGCAGCGTAACTTCCTACTCCTTTTTTTTTTTTTTTTTTTGAGACGGAGTCTCGCTCTGTCGCCCGGGCTGGAGTGCAGTGGCCGGATCTCAGCTCACTGCAAGCTCCGCCTCCCGGGTTTACGGCATTCTCCTGCCTCAGCCTCCCGAATAGCTGGGACTACAGGCGCCCGCCACCTCGCCCGGCTAGTTTTTTGTATTTTTTTTTAGTAGAGACGGGGTTTCACCGTGTTAGCCAGGATGGTCTCGATCTCCTGACCTCGTGATCCGCCCGCCTCGGCCTCCCAGAGTGCTGGGATTACAGGCTTGAGCCACCGCGCCCGGCCGTAACTTCCTACTCCTTAAGTGTAGGGTGCACATTTTGATTTTTCTCCAATGAATATAGTGTGGAAGGGGCTGCAAAATAACTTTATAGTGGAGAACTTAATAAACATTATCTCAGTCAGGTGATTGATATTAACATCAGCAGTGATAAATTATGTTGATAGTATCTGCTCTTGATACGATATGCTGAGAATGACACTTCTGTGGTCTTTCTCTCCAAAACTCATAATCCCAATCTAATCATGAAAAAAGCATCACATATATCCAAACTGAGGAATATTCTACGAAATGCCTAACCAGTACTCAAAACTGTGGAGGTCATTAAAAACAGAGAAAAATCTGAGAAAGTTTCACAGCCAACAGGAGCCTAAGTACACATCATGACTAAATGCAAAATGCTGTCCTGAAACAGAAATATGACACTAGGTTAAACTAAATAAACATGAATAAAGTATGAACTTTAGTTAATAATAATGTGTCAATAGTAGTTCATTAATGTTTTTAAAAATAAGATGTTATTAATAGGTCAAACTCTGTGTGAATTTTATGGTAAGTCCCTCTATGACCTTTGTAACTTTTCTATAAATATAAATCTATCCTAAAATTTTAAAAGTTCATTATACATGAAAAAAAACAAAACAGTAGCAAATTCATGGGCATAGCTGAGAAATGGTGGAGATTATTTTCACCATTAAAAACTTAAACATTGCAGGGGTGGTAGGGACTAATATTTCTCTATTTATTATAATTCATTGTTCTGGCTGCTGCAGAAATAATAGATCCTGGAGAGTAAGTGTAAATGACCATGAATTCAAAAAAGTGTTATTCCTATTAAAGCTGCTGTGCCAGGTGGGGTTTATTGTGAGAGCATATTATTATGGCAGCAAATAAGTGGTATTCATCCATTGATTTGGCAAATGTGTTCTTTCTATTCCAACCAGAAATGAGGATTAGAAACAGATTCATGTTCACACGGAATAGACAACACTATTTATAGTTTTGTTAAAAGATTACATTAGCACTCCTGCTATCTGTAGTAAAATCATGTAATAATACAAGGACCAACTGGGAATCCCACAGAATATCACATTGATTCATTTCTCTGATGATATACTAATTGGATAGTACAAGTAATAAGTGGCTAATAAACTGGTGACTTTGGTAAGCCACATGTTTTCCAATGTGTGGAAGGTAAAACCTATGATTCAGGAACCTTACTAGACATTTTTAGGAATCCAGTGAGCAAGGGTGTATGAGAATAACCCCTTCAAAGAAAAAAGCCAGTTACTGCATCTGTATTCTCTAAAATTAAATTAAAAGGAAGAATCACTTTTGGTAAGCCTCACTGGGTTTTGGAGGTAACACATTTTACACTTAAGAATATAGCTCTGGGCTGGGCGTGGTGGTTCACACCTGTAATCCCAGCACTCTGGGAGGCCAGGGTGAGCAGATCACCTGACATCAGGAGTTCAAGACCAGCCTGGCCAACATGACGAAACCCTGTCTCTACTAAAAATACAAAAATCAGCTAGGTGTGGGGGTGGGCACCTGTAATCCCAGCTATTTGGGAGGCTAAGGCAGGAGAATCACTTGAACTCGGACAGTGGAAGTTGCAGTGAGGCCAAGATTGTAACAGTGCACTCTGGAGCCTGGGCAACAGAGCGAGACTCTGTCAAAAAAAAAAAAAAAGAGAGAGAGAGAATAAACTCTGACCTATGACTCATATATTGCATAACTCTAAATGCTCCCACTTTTAAGTCTTAAATAACAAAGTGCTCTATCAAAGGTTTAGGCTGTAGTGCCAACAGCCATGTTTCTTGGGCTATATGAACGACTCTAGAATATTGGAGGAAAACATTGCAGTGCAGAGATAATGCAAGCTCCAATGGAAGAATTGTAACACAGCTTCCTGGGTTTCTGAGGTGAGACTAGGCCATCTATCTTGCAGAGTTATATACCTTTTGAGAAACATCCCATTGCATGCTACTAGGTTCTGATATAATAAGAATTCTTTACTGCAGGGCACCAAGTAAGGGTGAATCTACAAATGTTCATTATGAGCTGAGTCACATCAGATCTGGTAAGTCATAGAGTTGGAAAGACTCAGAAGCAATCCTTAGTGAAAGGAAATAGTGCATCTGGGATTTAACCCTGGAAGTACCATATGGCAGGAGTAAGCTGCAAGAGTTGATAGCTCAGGCCTTCATGCCACCCACCAAAGTTGCATCAGTGTCCCTCTCCCCATATGTTCTTATGAGGTTACATATGACTAGTTGGAAGAAAGGAAAACAGTTTGAGGTTGTTTTATAGATGGGTCTGCTTGGTATCATGTACAAGCCAAAAATGGATGGGGGGCTTATCTAAAGACACATTCATGGAATGCCTTGAAAGACAGTGAAATCTTCCAAAGGTAAGGAACTGAGGACTACGCAGGATCACCCACTCTGTAGGAGAGATGGCTCAAGGTGAAAATAAATACATATTTTAGAATAATAGCTTTGGCCTGATTGAGTGGCCAGGAAGCTAGAAGTGAAAGGTTGAATGGTTGAAGACAAAGAGGTCTGTGTAGAGGTATGTCAATGGACATATGTGACTGGGTATAAAATATGAAAAAGTTTGCATCACATCACCCACTGGAAGACATCTATCATAGAAGAGGCACCAAACAATCAAGTAGACAAATGACTCATCAGTTTATTTTAGCTAGCCTTTGTAATAATGCCATTCTAGGACTTGCATCATGAGGACAGGAATGGAGTGACTAATGGTGGCTTATATAGGAGCTAAGCATAGGCTCAATGTAATGGACTTACACCTTCCAATGTCAATCAAGGCACCAATGCCTTAATGTCCAAACTTCTAGCAAAAGAGGCTAATGCTGAGTCCCCAGTTGGGTACTTTTCCATCAGGTAAAACTTTAACTTCTCAGTCACAATTTTACTACACTGTACCACTTTTATCCTGGAAGGACACCTATTCTTAGTGTGTATTTCACTCTTCTGCCTGCAGAGCCTCAGCCAGAACCTTCTGAGAGATTATGGAATCCCGTATCTGTAGACATGGAATCCCACTGCCTAGCATTTGACCAGGGAACTCACCTCACTGATGTATGGACTATAACCTGTGTACTGATCTTCTCACGATAGCAGCCAATATCGTAGAGTACTGGTATGGCTTATCCAACACACAGCTAAAACACCACCTTGGAAGCCATCCTTTAGGATCCAGTGCATGTAATAAATCACAGAAGTGTAATATATGGTGTCCCCATTAGGAAGAATATGTGGGTTCGGGAACTAACACGTGGAAGCAAGAGGAATCTTATTTATCATCCATCACTGGGGGATTTGATGCTTTTTACCACCAAAACTCAGGTCTCTACAAGTTAGAAGTCCTGATTCCCAATGAGAATACACAAGAATACAGGACACACAGCAAAAGAATCACTTTTATTTAAGTTAGCTACTTCAGATTTTTGTATCCAGGGAAATGGAGTCACCATGCTGGTAAGGGTAATTGATCCTGATCAGCTGGAGGAGGTAGAACTGTTTTCAAACAATGGGGGCAGGAAAGAATATATAGGGAAGCCAGATGATTCACTTTGGCACCTCTAGATATTCCCTTACCTAATTTAACAGTGAATGGACACATTCATTAACCTGGGCTGAGAAAGGTGTAATTTCCACAGGCTTAGACCCCACAGGAATGAAGGGTGGGGCCAAGACACCAAATAGTCCAGTGATAGCATAGAGTGAAGGGAAATTAGAATGGCTGGCGGATAACAGAAAGGATGAATATCAGCTGCATTCTCAAGACCAACTGGAAGTGACAGAGGTTATAGTTTATCTTTCTAACATTTCTGTTCTACATTCTCTATAAGGAAGAAAGTCCAGTGGGCCAATGGAGAAAAGGCCTTCTGAACCTAAAAGGAAAAGTAGGTCTCTGTAGTGTCATCTCTCAGATCTCTTTCAAGAGAATTGACTGCTGCAGGCATGGTTGACTGACAGCCCAGCTCTCGATTCTTTTATCCATCATTGTGCTAACACAGGTCACATAGATTCTGGGCTGCAGCCAGCCAGTTACAAAGCATGGCAGTTTGTTAGTGCTCCTTCTTGCCCTGTAAAAAATTTTTCTAACGGGAAACTTGTGCTCTGGGATTCCTCAGTAGCCTGGCCAAGACTTTCTTAGAACTCTGCTACAGTTTAAGGGCCTTTCTACCCAATTGTTTCTTTCCTCTCTCTCCTTTTACGAAGATAGACTTGTATTGTTGTCTGAAGGGTCTTCTCACCTATTCCTGCTCCCTTGACTTTTATCTTTCATAAGGAGTTATCCCAGATAAATTTCCTGTATATCAAATCCCATATTGGCCTCTGTTTCTTCGGGGATGCAAACTGACAGAGAGGTCATCAGGCCCTCCTATGTGCTACTTCTTTTTATTCTAATTTTGCATTTACCATGGGATATTAAAATGGGTTTGTTTACATGTCTATTTCCCTAGTAGACTAAGAACTCTTAGACTCTCTGGTAAAATGAAAATGGATCTAATACACTGTCAAATCTATACTAGATGAGTAACACATGTATGTTTGCAGAGTAGAAATTTTATTAAATTTATGTGCTCCTAACATGGCATACATATATCAAATTTAGAATTGCTGTAGTGTATTGTGATTATTGATAAACCGCTCTCCAATGACCACTACTAAGCTGTAAGCCATTTAGTGTAAAGATTTTCTCATTCCTCTTTGTGTTCCTGACACATAGTAATGGCTAAATAAGTGGTAAAAGTGATAATTGTTATTTCAAATATTAATGGCTCATATAAAATAATAGAAGATGTACCACATTAATTCATGAAAAGCTGTCATTATTTCATGAATCATTTTATGAGTATGCCAAGTATCATAAGGGTATGCCAAATATCCAAAGAAAGAATTAGGAACCACTTACATCACATCTACTGACAGTTTAAGAAAAATTCACAACAAGACGAAAAGCAAGCATTTCTAACTGATCGAAACAAGAATGAAAGTACAACGGTGGTTCTTAGTATGTGGTCTCACTGGATTCACTAGAGAGTTGCCTTACATAAAGCAAATCATTTCTTTATCAATTCAATTCATTCTTCTTATCCATATTGAGTATTTCATAAATGTCAACCACTGAATTGGATATCACATTTTCTTATATTAGAATATAATTGTTCATAATGGACCATGTTTAAACATTTATTTGTTTATTGATATGTCTTGTTATATATTATATATTGATACTTCTCAATAATTATTTATTAACACTTATTGATACTTAATTTAATAAGACATAATCTCATATTAAAAATAAAAGTTAAATCCATAACACTTTACATATTGATCATTATTCTCTCTTGCTCTTTCTCCTCCATTGTTTTCTCTTTTCACACTGAAAAATTAAAGCAAACAAAAAGAAACAATAACAAAACAAAGGAAGAAATAGGAAGATCATAATATCTTCCTTACATAAAATGATAAAATACTTCTATTTTTTTCCAACAAATTATCACGTCATTGGTCCCTCTATTTTTTGTTTGTTTGTTTGTTTGTTTGTTTTAGATGGAATTTCGCTCTGTTGCCAGGTTGGAATGTAGTGGCGCAATCTTGGCTCATTGCAACTTCTGCCTCCTGGGTTCAAGCAATTCTCCTGCCTCAGCCTCCCAGATAGCTGGGATTACAGGCATGCATCACCACACCCAGTTAATTTTTGTATTTTTAGTAGACATTACTCTCTTTACTGTCACAATTAAATGCTTTACCTTACTGGGTTTAACTTCTCATATTTCCCTACTGATGAACTCTGGGTTGGGTAGCCATTGTTCCACTTAAACTGTTCTTCCAAAGATAAAAATAGCTGTCCATATCATTTCCAAAGGGTGTTAATCCCCCACCATGAGGATTTGTGACATAGGGATGCATCATCTATGAAGTGAGAGATGGGAACAACAATGGAACGGAGAAGATCACAAAGTGAAGTAAACATTTTGAGAATAAAATGGGTCAAGCTAAAAAAGCTAGTAAACGCTTAAATGAAAGGTGACACTAGGAGCTAAATGCAAACATCTGTGTGGTGATCCCAATTCAGTTCTTGTTAGCCATCAACTTAAAAAATAATTAAAAACATTTTTCAAAGAATCATCTCTGTAAGCAGGGTATACTTGAAGCAGGTAGTATAGCATAGAAACTGTGGAAGTACCAGGGGTTATTCAACTACCAACTTTTCATTACCTAGATTGAAAAGTTTCTCAGCTTTGCCGCTCTTGTCATGATCATCATCCCAGCTTAAGTTCCATATCTCCTACTTGTTGGACGTAATTCATTACCTTCTTTTTGTTTTTTTTTTTGTTTTGTTTTGTTTTTGTTTTGTTTTGTTTTTTTTGAGACGGAGTCTCCCTCTGTCGCCCAGGCTGGAGTGCAGTGGCTCGATCTGGGCTCAGTGCAAGCTCCGCCTCCCGGATTCACGCCATTCTCCCGCCTCAGCCTCCCGAGTAGCTGGGACTACAGGCGCCCGCCACCTCGCCCGGGCTAGTTTTTTGTATTTTTAGTAGAGACGGGGTTTCACCGTGGTCTCAATCTCCTGACCTTGTGATCCGCCCGCCTCGGCCTCCCAAAGTGCTGGGATTACAGGCATGAGCCACCGCGCCCAGCGGTGAGCCACCGCACCCAGAAGGTAAGAAGTTACCTTCTTAACCAGCTTCTTTGCTTCCTGATTTTTCTTCATCTACTACATTTTCAACAATTCTATATAAGCTGACTTTCTAAATCTGATACTCTACTCCTTATCTCAAAAATATTCAGTGGCTTTTCCTTTCATGGGGGTAAAAACATAAAACCCAATTCCTTAATGTGGTATTCAAGGTTTTGGTAATTCTTTTGCAATCTGCATTTTCATCTCCATCTCAGGTCATGTTCTTCAATATCTTGACATGGTGAGCTTCCTGTTTCTTCCCAAATTCTCATTCATTCCTTGTCACTTTTGCTTAGTCTATTCCATCTATCTGAACTATCCTTCTTTTTCTCTGTAGCAGCTAGAACGTAGGTCCTCAGTGAAGATTATCTGGAATGAATGCCACTGAGTGTAACTAATTGCAATCAGATTAAATGTACTCTAGTTACAGAAGTACTGGGGAACATTCTCAGTACCTCAGGAGATGGTTCACATCCTAGAGTAAATGCTTATTTGAATCCCATTGGCTTGTTCAGTGCCTGGTACAGAATAAGCTATCAACAAATAATTGAATATTATTGATTTGGGATGTCTTTGTCTCATGACATTGTCCATGAGTTTCCATATTTGATCATGGGATTAACACATGTGTAACTCCGGTTTTGTGAAACTCAAGCTAAAGAGTGAGTTATAGGACTGGTTGGACCCACTAAAGAGGCCACATCATTCTGTGATGCAGGCTAAAATTTAAATGAGGTCTCCGGGGCTGAATCTGGTGGAGGACAAGGTAGGGATGGACATTGTCATATTAGACTCCGAAAGGTTTTTGAACATCTATGTTTTTCTATTTGTACAAAGACATTGACAAACATGCCATGCTTGGGAACTATGAAGGCATTAAGCCCGAAAAGGGATCAACACTGAGAATCTTGGAATCAGACAAAGCAGGGAATGGGATCCAAAGTGAGGATTTTAGTCAAGATTGATAGTGGAAATGAAAGGAATGTCTTTGTATAAGCAAAGAAAAGATGTTCATTCCTCTAAATTAGAAAGGATCTAGTAAAAAAACAAATGCTTTAACCCCATCAGTCCAGCATTCCCCACCATAGCTCTGTGTGCCTTGCTCTCTGTTGAAATTTCTTATGAAAGTCATAATAAATTCTGATGACTCACACAGAAAAAAAAAAACAAAGAAAACATTTTATATCTTTGCAATAAGAGCTTCCTTACTCTCCTCCTACCAGAGAAAGCAATCATTTCAAAAATTAAACAATTAAAATGATTAGTTGAATGATTTGTATTGTCTTTTTTAAAAAAACACAAGTACATGAAAGAAGAAGTAAATGAACACAGAATAAACTCATAATTTTAGAGCAGAAAGCAAGTGTAGGAAAAATAAGTTTAACCCTTTCATTTTACAGATGATAAATTTTGCTAGCTAGGTAAAAGGTTTCTCTACTACATACCTAGTCTCAGAAATAGGTCTTGAGCCCATGATTCTTGTTCTCTTTTTGTTACATAATTGCATCAAACATTTTAACCTAAGGTAGGGACTGGCAAACTATAGTCCATCAGCCAAATCTGGCTTGCCACATGTTTTGGTGATGTTTACTGGAACACAGCTATGCTTATTTGTTCACATACTGCCTCTGAGTACTTTCATGAGACAATGGCAGCATTAAGCAATTGCTACAGAGCCCATATGGCCCTTAGAACATAAAATATTTCCTATCTGGCTCTTTACAGAAAAAGCTTGCCAACCTCAGGTGTAAATCATAGGTATCTCTTATAGCCTTTCCTCAATAGTCTACTAATTTATGTTTCTTGCAACTACCCACTTTCCAGCACCATCCACATTTTCCTAACAGAATGCATGCCATGAAAAGGAGGAGACAAAAAACTTTACCTTCCAGCAAAGATAGGTCAGTTTATATCTCACATTATTCACTTTTTATCCAAAAAATTTTTTCTAAAGTAAATTGCTTTTAATGCCTTTCCAGAAGCCACTAATAAAACACAACATACTTTCTACATTGGATAATGGTTAACATTGTAGACATCATTGTGACTGATGCTGGTGTACACAAGCAGTACCAAAAACAATGGGTAATTTGGAGTTTGTTGCAGAGCCTGGCTTCAAAGCTTTGGTAAATGATCTATAAGCTAAGAGAGACATCTTCAATATTATATACTTTTGTGTTGATTTCTGATTACCTTTGTGATCACACTTTGCAACCACAATTCTCACCTTTCCAATTTTGTCTGAGAGTTCTCTGCTGAAGATCTTTTCACCATCTGAGTTGATAATGGTGACCATATTGGCTAGACCACCAAAGTGATACTACCAGTGAAAAAATAAATAAATAATATTTACACGGGTACTCTCAAAGAATAAAGTAACATTGATAGTTAACTGATTATCCTGTATCTGTAGAAGAAATGAGAGAGTAAAATGAATGATGATGATCACATAGGAAAAATGTGAGACCTAATAAAGTAAGTTAGCTTCTTTGCAGGTTATAGAGATAAAGATAGTGTTAAGTCACGGAAAAATAACATGGAAAATAATAAGCAGAAATAAATGATAAAAGGAACTGAGAAATACAATGTTCATTTGAACCTTACACTCTGATGAACTAGACATGAAGAAAATGGCAAATTCAACTGTAGCCTCACACGAGTAGAAAGATAACTTGATGTTCTGTATTGCTCAGTGGGGTTCAGTTGTCATTGAGGATGTTGGTATTGATCCCCTGATTGACTCCCTTTGAAGCTACTGAGGATAAGCAGAATAGCAACCTTGAGGTGTACATGTAGCTACAAGGAAATTATTCTGAGGTATCTCAACTTTGACTATGGTATGGCAGACTCATAGGTGCTTTCTCTTAATTTCTGACAAATGCTTTCACAAAGCAGGGCTAGGAGGAACATTTAAAGAAATTCAAGAAGTGCTATGAAATTCTTTCAGCTGACAAAAGGACAATGATGACAATAAATTTCATAAGATATATCCAAATACCTGGAGCTAGGATCCAATGACTGATAACACTTATCTGAGTTGATACTTAGGGTCAGGTAATAGGAAGACAGCCTGGTCAGAAAAGCATCATGTACAAAGGAGGCCTAGGTGATTTTGATGAGCAACTAGGTCTGGGAGTCATCGAACAGTGTTTTGATCAGTAAAAGATTCTAGGTTTTAGAGTTCTCAAACAATCTACAACTTACCTAATGTGTCAAAGACACTGCACTTTATATTTCACTATATGTTAAAATTAAAACTCTCTTTGAATTCATTTGGAAATAAGCTCCTTTCAAGACCCTGTGTCTGATGTTCATGAAACCTGGGTTAGGTCCAAGCATCTCTAAACTGAAGGGTCCCATTTCCTCTCTACACACTGGGGACCAGCTCATCTTGTTTGCTTCATCCTTTGTGAAGTCATTTTTCCCACTTTTACTAAAAGCTACAGCTGTCTTCCTAATTCCTCCTAACTCCTTCCTTAATATGATGAGTAGAAACTTCTAACCCCTGTGTCCATGCTCTTCAACAGGCTTACAAAGGAATTTTTACTAGGGAATTGTCCCCTGGATGAGTTTTTCTGCCTAGTCTGAGTATTAGCATAATAGTATAATTTTAAAATAAAATAGATGTGTTTACTCTAGTTCTAGCCACTTTTAAGTAACTTATCCAGTTTCTTCTTGGAATGAAGAAACCAAGGGTAAAATACAATAATAAAAACAGAAACAAGAAACACAATAACATAGGAATTAAATAATTTTTTTCTGACCTTTGGCAATATACCTGCATATTTACTTTAAAAAACAACTCTCTTAACATTACCAAAGGTAAATGAATCTTATCATATATCTGACTAATAATATGCAATGTAAAACACAAATATAAAAATATTATAATAGAATTTTATATTTAATCTCCTGCCTGTTGTTTATCCATTGAAATGCTTTTGTATTGACTAAATTTTATTTAGGAGCCCTTCTCCTGGAGCCCTTCAACTTTTGTGGCTCTTACAACATGTGATGTAGTGAGCCTCAAGTTCCATAAGGTGGCATCAACCCACTAGAGTGAGTAGGACACAGCTGATTTTATTTCAGGTGACCTTGGACCTTCAACTTTCATTTATTCCTAAAGTTGTTTATGCAAAGAGAAAATTCAAAGACATTTTTAAAGAATCCTTCAGATATAATATCTTCTGACTTACAAAAAGAAAATTTCAAATATCCAAATCTGTTTTGAAGATGTTAAAGTTAAAGTGTACAACTGAAGTTTATCTGAATCTCTCTAGTTTTCCTTGGACTGTAGACTCGGGCTTGAAATCCTTCAGGAATTCTACGCTTCTGGGGTTTCTGGCATTTCATCTTTTGGGTTGTAGTCAAATGCAGAGTCAAATATATCATGCAAATAGTAATTTTCCTAGTGTTTTTATACAGCAAGAAAAGGTGAGAAATGAAGAAGCACATACGACACTAAATATTTATTATTTTATCTTTTTTACAGGTTGAATTAAATCTTATTTAAAGGTAAAATAATAGAAATTAAATAATGCTGCTTCTTGAATTATTTCTGTATAAATATCAAAACCTCTTTTAAAATGCATGATTAAAATAATCAAATAAATGTGATATTGAGCTGCATAATCCTCATAGGATAAAGGGGACAGCTTAAATGAGTTTGTTAATAATAAATGAAAGGAAAAAAGAAAAGATGCATTGAGCTCCATATTAACTTATTAATGACTCTTAATATTATCGCTTATTAATGAATGCTAACTAGCTTACAGAACAAAAAAAACCAAATGTAATTTTCTTCAATATACTATTAGGACATGATACAGTACGTTTCACCAATATAAATGCATTTATATTCTCAGCTATAATTTCAAAAGGCCATTTTAGAGAACACTGTTACAATTAAATATGAAGAAACCTGTTCAGTTCTCAACTTCTAGTACCAGTTATCTCTGAAGAGGTTCTTGTAATATGAGAAATAATGACCTAATATTGCAGTAAAAGCAAGCCTCAAGCAGTTTTCTTAACTCTGCTTTTTACTGGCTCGGTGACATAGTATAAGTCATTTAATCTCTCTACATGTAGAATGGGAATTTACTCCTTATTCTTACTTTATAGCAATGTTAGGAGGATTAATTGGATAATGAATCTAAAGGCTCCTAGGCTCAGTAAAGAAAGACACAAATGCAATGTATTATTTGCCAGTGAAAGAGACAATGAGGAAGCACTTTTCTTACTAATCAAAATTATTCCTAGCGAGAAAGTGAATGTTAGCAAGTAAATTAAGACAATTTTTGATAGAGTTTCTAGTCTCACATATCCTACGGCAGCAAGCTAGGAGAGCAAACAAAGCTCTCAGACAATTTAAATATATTCCTCTCATTAAGAAAATGGGACCACCTCAAAGGCATAAGTGTTTTCCATAGTGATTTCATAAAGTCATTAAAGCACAAACTTTGAAATAGTTGGACCAGACCTAATGAAAGACACATGTTCAAAAAAAAAAAAAAAAAAACATAGTGGTAATTCAAATGAGTTTCTTCTTGCATTAGCTTTCCACTGTTTTCTTAGAAAAAAGACCTCACTATGGCAAATGATTTTAAAAGCAATGTAATGAAAAGCTATCCAATTTGGTAGCAGGTATAAAATATAATACCCAGAATTAATGATAAAATGGAATACCCGTGAGCATTCATAAGAATATACCCATCGTGGAGTTATTGAAATAGAATTGGATTGGGAGTAAATTACCTCAGGCTGCCCTTTTTGACTGTTTCTCCTTAGGGATTTTTGACCTCAAATTATTTTTATTATTTTTTTTGCAGTGAGAGATCTGCATTATATGTAGGTTGTTTTCTAGCTGAAGGATAAATAATTATAATTTCCATTTAGAGAGCTTGAATTTCAACAAGGGCTATTTTCTTGACAAACAGAAAATGCAACCAGCTCTGCCTTTGGTCCTGATGTCAAAGTTCCCAGGCGTACCTTTCCCTTTTTGGGAATCACTGTATATGATGAAGTTTAGTGGACTGTCTAACTCCCAGTAGTGTCCCATTCAGTCTTATGTTGACTTTAACCACTCTTCAAATGTGAAACCAGGTTTGCGGCAGGATTTCTGAAATTGTTGTATAAAACCAACACCTCTCATCTTGACACCCTTTATAGGTAGTCTATGAAAATAGCTAATTAATACATCAGATGGTAGAGTTCTTACAACCAAATACTGTCTAACTTTACCTTTGAGTAGATTACCTGGTTTATGAATTGGAAGCATTAACAATCATTTGCCAACCCCCTTCCATCAGTATGATTGATGGCCTTGTGGTTAACCACCTTTCCTCTGTCAATCTGTGTTATTGGATTGTAGCAATTATCTTGGTCTTTCAATTATAAGTCCTAATCGAATGATCTGATTTCTTCTGAGGAAACGCAGAGGCTTTTCTCAGTCAAGTAATTAATTTAGTTTTAGACACATACTAGATATATTCACAGGGAGCAGATTACCCATGGTCATCCAGACAAGAAAAAAAAAGTACTTATGTATTTCAAGTGCTCTAAGAAAATTATATTTGTATCAACCGATAATTTCAATTTTAATAGTAGTAAAATAGTTAATAAACTGTGTATTATATAGTTAATTATAAATACATACTTTTAAAAGTTGATTATATAGTGTAACTTTTCTTGTAACACATGTAATTTCTTATTAAATTGATATTTATTCAACAACTAAATCTAATTTTAAAGTTTTTAGAAAGTAACCAGTGCATCAGGTAAAGGTTTTGGATTAATTTGATGATATCATATATATTTTACATGGATTGAGGCAATATTTTTTCTGTTTTTTTCCCCATTTAATGTTTCAAATAATAAAGTAAAAAAGATATTTGTTTTAGTGCTTATTTTAAATCAGGGATGATTTTAAAAGATTTTTGTTAACCTCATGGTAAAACTTTCTTCTATTTACACATAAATTACTGGCAGTTTAATTCTCTCTTTTTAACTATGTTGGAAACCTGTACATGTATTTCTTCTACTATATTTTTTTACTTTGAAAAATCTACCACAAGGTGGCAGTCAACAGAAGTCTTTTAAATTTAATCTTGGTACATAATTTATGAGGTGAAGAAGTCAGGTTCATCTGAAGAGTTATCACACACCTAACATGTCAGTGGCCAAACCAGTACATAAAAACTGATGTGCACTTCAATTAAAAATCATAATTATTCATACAAGGAAAACAGCAGGCTATGAAACCAAATGCTCTGGAATTGAGCCAGAAATCTTAGATGGACATCTTGACTTTAACAGTGTGAGCCTTGGCAAATCACATTAATTCTTTGTGTCAAGGCACATTCATTTCTTTGTGCCAATCTAGCAGTGATTTTTATATCATAATGAAAAATAGCTATCTGAGACATTCAGCTCCAGCTACCTCCAGGATGCTATAGGAAGAAGCAGTGCTGAAAGAAGCTTTCAGTTTACAGCAGTTCCATTCAATTTACCTCACGTAACCTCCATTTTCAGAGATAAAGCAGATAAGAGCATTGTGCTGGACACACTGGAGTATACACGGACAAATAAAACACAAATTCTTGGCCTCAAGGAAACAATGAAAAACACAGGACAGACTAATATGGATAAGAAGAAGTTTTCAGGAATTTCTTCACTAATAACACTGAAAATGTACAAATATAAAAAATACATAAAAATATCCAAATTTCTCAGACTAACTAGAAGTAATAGTTATAATTTCTATATTTTATATTTAATATTGAAACAATATCTAATTCATTTGGTAATATTTAAAAGTTCATAATATTGACTTGTGTGTACCGTGTTTAGCACGGGTTTATAATTCACTGCAAACATGGCAGCTTGTGTTTCTTATTTTTACAGAGTTAAGTTTCTTTGACAGTAAAACTGACATAATATTACTTTATATACAGAAAATTTGTCACCATACATTTGTTAAGTCATAGCAAAATGCCTGTACATAGTAGTTGTTCCACAAATATTGGTTACCTTACTGATAACCAATGTAGTTGAATATTTACTACATTTTCAACATACGATCACGTTTAATCCTCTATTATCTTTATTGTGCTAATGAGAAAACTGTGACTGAGTTTATTTGATTTCCCTAATGCCATATATTTTACAAGGGACAGGGACAGGATTCCAGGCTAAGCCCACATGGCTAGAGAGTCTATGGTCTTAGCTATCATGTGAAGGTGCTTCTTACAAGTTGATATGGTTTAGATTTTTGCTCTCTCCAAATCTCATGTTGAACCGTAATCCCCAGAGTTGGAGGTGAGGCCTTGGGAGGTGTTTGGATCATGGGGGCAGATCCCTAATGAATGGTCTAGTGGCATCCCCTTGGTGGTGAGTGAATTCTCATCCTGAGTTCACATGAGAGCTGGTTGTTTGGAAGTATGTGGAACCTCCCTCCCCTCTTTCCTCCTCTCTCGCCATGTGATAGGCTGGCTCCTCCTTTTCCTTCCGCCTTGATTGTAAGCTCTCTGAGTTCTCACCAGAAGCAGATGCCAGCACCATGCCTCCTGTACAGCCTGCAGAACTGTGAGGCAATTCAACCTCTTTTCTTTATAAAGTACCCAGCTTCAGTCCTTTCTTTATAGCTATGGAAGAATGGACTAACACACAAGTTTTTGTCAAACTATCTTAACAGAGGCATTAAAGATGTGTCTTTTCTTTCATTTGAACTAGTATTGAGCCATGCAAAGCGCTTTAAACTTTAATATAACAGAACTCATGTGAACAAGTGTTTTGTTCTTCACACTAAGAAAGTAAATTGATCCAGAACTAAACTTTTAACTCTAGTCCTGAAAATATCCATGGACAATGGTTATTGAAAACAGAGACTATGTCCTCCTTTAACTTTTTAGGCCTACATAGCTCTGTGTGTTCTTCAAATAGTGGGAGCTTGCTGAACGTTGGTTTACATATTTATGTGCTCTGGAGGGATTTGGTAATATATATTAATGACTGGGTAACTAGCAAACATCTTTATCAGAGTATGTTTCTAGATGTATAGGCAATTTCTGTTACTAATTTGGTAAATCTCATTGCATTTTTTCAAGGAATAATTTCAATATGTACACTTGAAATTCAAATTTCTGAATTAAATGAAAGGCTGGAAACAACAAATGTCAAATGTTTGCATCAAATTATCAGCAAAGAACTTCTCTGAGTGATTACTTGCTTTACGTGTTCCAGGAAAACGATAATAAATGCATGTTCAATGTTTACTGAAATTTATATTTAATAATTCCTTTTTATATGTAATCACCTTATCATTGTGTGATCTCTTTCTCTCCCGTATCATTTATCATTTATAGAAATTAATCCCCAATTAGTATTATTTTGAAATGACTTCTTATACTGATGCACACTTGCCTAGCTATGGTCTGGTGAGGCTATCTTTAGAAATTGTCAAACAGGGGTGGTTTTGTCACATAGGGAACACTTGAAAATGTCTGGAGACATTTTGTATTGTCATGTTTGGGGAGGGGATTGCTTCTGGCACCTAGGGGATAGAGTCTAGGAAACTGCTAAGTATACTAGAATGCACAGGACAGCCTGTCACAAAAAAGAAAGTCAATAGTGCTAAGGTTGAGAAATCCTGCTATTTTTAACCCTTATATTCAAAGGTGCATATATATCCACTTCACATATTAAGAGAGTTCATGGTTCTCATATATTTTTAAAGGAGTCCCAGATGTTAACAAAAAGTTCAATAAGATATACACAATTTTACTACCAAATTCTCATTGTATTTATTGACATTTATTTAATATCTTTGCATAGTGCTAAGTTAAATCTTTGCACTAAAGAGTTAAAACATTAGGAAAAATATAACAGGCAAAATATGACATCACAATAAAGCAAGATATTAACGACGGGGAAACAGTATGCTGGGAATATATGTGAGAGTGGATATATGAGAACTTTCAACTTCCTGCTCAATTTTTCTGTAAACTGAAGACTTCTCTAAAAACTAGCCTATTAATTTTAAAAACCATAGTGTGGTGTATACAATAGTAGCAATGAGACAAGCATGGGCCAGACAGGGAGTGATGTTATTGCACTTGAACCAGCACAGTATGAAGGAGAGGGAGTTCCAGGCAGAGAGAAAGGCCCATAGCCATCTCCTATGACATGAATAATTCACCTGAAACGGAAAACCTTCTGTGAAATTTTCACTGGTATAATTAGTAGATACGTTAAGGCAGTGGTTTCTTGGGACCCACACAACCTGCCCTTTCTAATTTCTGCAGTTAGATAGATCTCCTATTGCTTTTTATATATACAGCTGAAGATCCTATAATGTCTTACTTCTATATAGCTCTTTATCTTTGATAACTACTATATTATACATTGTTATTTTATTTTTATTATTCTATCAAGACTTTTTATTTCTTCTTCTCTCTATGCTTCCACCTCCAACTCCACCATTTGAAATGGCAGTTTGCAATAGTCTAATACTAGAGGTGAATAAAAGAGAATTTCAAAAGACCTCCAAAAAATCCCAGTTATTCTCTTCTTTATCTTCAGTAGATTAATGATGTCTTCTTGAAATTAGTCTTTGGATGATCTTCCCACTGTATACTACCTAAAAAAGACCCAGGGCAAGAAATTTAAATCTGCCAACTTTAGCTTCTAACAAATGCTCTAGTGGACTCTCACATCTTTTGGTTGTTGTTATGTTTAAGATAGACTTTTTCTGTCACTGGGGTATAAACAGTCCTAATTTTAGATTGGAGTTTTCAGATGAAAAGCAGGCAAAGTATGCCGTTGGCCTATGTTTGCTCTGCCCAGAGAAGTAGTTCCTATCCAACCCTTCCCAATGGATTTTAACACTGAAGTTTGGGGAGAAGTACCAGATAGTGATAAGACCCCCCTTCTGCCTTGCATTATCTCCTTCAGACATTGTTAGGGAAATATAATTGAAAACAAAAACTTCTCTCACCCAGCAAACCTCTGTGTAAAGGTAGAAGAGAAAGAATGCAGTTTTATTATTAAATAAGCATTAATCAGAATGTGAAACTCATCATACTCTGCTAATAAGATGGTAAAGACAGTAAGAAACCTCACCTCTTATACAGCCTAGCAAACAGAAGCCATTATTAAATGTATGTTCTCAAAATAAACAATAGCCAAACCCCAGTAAGAGGACTTGGCCTTACCATTTGTTACACATCATTTATTCTAAATTCACTTGCTAATTAAGATAGTCACTTGGGTTTGCTAATTTCCTTTATCAAACAACAACGACAAAACCTCCTAACTTCATGACAGGAGGAAGTTTTGCAACTTGAAGTCAGGCACAAGATGAAGTTAGGACTCTATCTCCCCAGAAAACTGGGAAACAAACATCCCTAGATTTTTTTTTAAAGAGGCTTAGTCTTTAAAAACATTCATACATATTTCAAAGGAGTCACAAGTATTTTAAAGTAAATGTCAAAGAATAGATGCTGTGGGACAGGAGTCTCTTTCTCTTTTTACACCAGAGAAAATTAATTTTTCTATTTCAATTTGTATCTACCCTTACAGCATACAGTTCACCTGTGTGTGGTGGTATCCTTTTGAAGGGTTACGTCAAAAGTGTGTGGTATCCGTTTGAGAGGTTATTTTCAACTGGTTCAAAGGTCATTCCAATGCATACACACACACATACACACACACCCACTGATATTTATTTATAATTATCAATCACATACACATTTAACAAATCTTACACCTGTTTATAAAGATTTCTACAAGCTTTGTTATGTTTCTTATCTTCATATACTCTAAGGAATTATTACAAAAATATTTGGAGCAAAGTTTTTATTAAAGTCTCTGAAGAAAAAAATATCTGTTGAAATATATTTCTAAAATTGAAATATAAACCAGAGAGGGGCCAAAATAACTTTAAAAGAAAACTACACTCTGCTCCTATACACAAGTTACTTTAAAGTTTCCTGGGCTGAGCATGGTGGCTCACACCTGTAATCCCAGCACTTTGGGAGGCCTAGGCGGGTGGATCACAAGATTAGGAGTTCAAGACCAGCCTGGTCAATATGATGAAATCTCATCTTTACTAAAAATACAAAAATTAACCAGGTGTGGTGGCACATGCCTAAAATCCCAGCTATTTGGGAGAGTGAGGAAGGATAATCACTTGAACTCAGGAGGCGGACGTTGCAGTAAGCTGAGATCGTGCTGTTGCACTCCAGCCAGGGTGACAAAGCGAGACTCTGTCTCAAAAAAAAAAAAAAAAAAAAAGGATTTTGGTTGTAGTTGTTGCTTGTTTATCAAATGCTTCTCTAAGCAAGTAGCCTTTGAAGTCTTGCTACTCAAAGTGTGGTCCATGGACCAACAGCACTTGTACCATCTGGAAAGCCGATGTTAGAAATGAGGATCTCAGTGTATACTAATCCATTTAATTTGAATCTAATATTTAATAGGGCTTCTACTTACCCTTAAAAGTCCAAACAAAATAGTTACAAAATCATGACTCATCTCTATATACTACATTTAATTTTATGTACCAATGAAAACTGCTCACTCTCTTCTAAAATTAAGAGTCCGAAAATACTGTTAGTTACTGTTTTAATCACTTAGTGATTTATTTTCCAATATACTCATAATCTCATTTTAATATTCTGTGACCTATAAATAACATTTTAACATTAATTACCAACCCCTTATACCCTTAAATAAAATAGAAGGGGAAAGAAGTTAATTGGTTAAAATATAAATACACTGAAGGGAGGAGGGAAAAGAGAGAGAGAGAATAGGAAATAAAAGAGATATTATAGCCAAGGACCTTATTCACAGCCTCCTTCCTCAATACCCCTTCTATGTTTCCTTTGTCCTCATTCAGCATCTCAACTGGATGCTGTTCTTAATTTAGTGCAGTGATTCAGACTTTCATTTCTGGGGGATTCTAACCCCTCAATAATCCTGATCTTACAAGTGTACATTTTCTATAATATTTCATTAAATTACCACTGGACAAATACTAGCAAGGACTCCAGAGGATCTCTGGGAGATACAGAGGAAAGTCTATTTGCCTCCACTGTTTAACAGCAACCCTATTTTCCCTGAGCAATCAGATTTATTTACCACATTCTGTTTGTTGTTGGTAAAGTAGCACAAGGAGTCTCAAGCGATCAGGTGCCTATTCATATTCTTATTTAGTGGAATGACATTTACATCCCACAGTAGGGGAATTTCTTTTTTAAGAAATAAAGATCTCCAAATAAGTAGCACCCAAAGACATGGCTATGGAAAGCTAGATTATTTACAATTAGACACTTGTTTCCTAGACTAATGATTGGCTACATAAGAAATAACATCATATGTCGATCACTGTTAAGGAGTGATCACTGTTAAGAGGTATTACTGTGGGGCAACATTTCAATGTCACAAAGTCTAGTTAGTACTAAATCTAAGTCTTTTTAATGAGCCATGCCAAAGTTGCTTCTAGACTAAGGAATACATGCAAAAAGCTGTGAGTATCAGTATATTGTTTCCTATCTTTTTCTATAAAATGCAATTTTAATAAGTAATGTATGAAATACAGGATAATAAATATACTCAGTAACTCCATAACATTTTGATTCTGACAGAAGCATTATAGTCAGAAAAAACAAATTCAAATCACTATTTCAAAGAACTGCCCACTTCTTGGTGGAATGAGACCATTTTAATCAATTCATCATCAGATGGTTTCAAGACGTCCCAGGTTATAGTGACATGTTAGAGTCTCAGCATTGATATTCATCACGTCTTTTGGGTTCTTGATAGTGACTATAGCCAGGTTATTGTTGGAGAAGTAAAATCTTTTTCAGACTTTGGATAATATCTTTTCCTATGAACATGGCTTCTTTGTTTTTGAGTCTCTCAAATACAAATATATTTATCCAACTTTCTTTTGACTTCGGAGTTTTCTCAATCACACTTCTAATCAATGATGGAATGCTGATGCACATTGCTCAGCTTATGACTTGGAAAATCAGTTAACACCTGATTCATGATAAGTAGTTGAGGTCTCATAGTTAGTTAGTGTCCCATTGAGAGCTATTCATTTCCTGTCAGAACCCACTAACAACCTGGTGGATTATTTTGAAAAGGAGGAAATTTCATTTTGATGATGTGTACAGAGTCATCTAAAATCCTAGAGGCCTGCTCTATGATTTTCTTAGTATGTTACCACAGGCAAAAGAATATGTTGAGAGAGTAAAGGGAGAGTCAGAATCCCTTGCATTCTAAAAATCATTGCCAAAGCTACCTATTCAAAGACAAATGAACATAAAGACACATACCCTCAGAGGAATTTTTCTGAGCTCAATTCTCCCCAACTCTGCAAACTATGTTTTTACCACTGCCAAAGTATTTATCATGTCAAAATCTAATTTCCTATTCATTTCCCTACAAGCAACATTATACTGGGAGGGCAAAAATTATACCTTTATTTTCGTAAATCATTCATGTCCCCCTGAGTGGCTGGCAGATAGTATATGATGAGAAAACGAATTCATATGTAATTTCTCACCCTATACCCAAGAAAAAGGCCTAAGAGAAAAAAAAAAGACTAAAGAATTCAGGTAATCCCTGCAGGACTTTAACTGGCCCTGTAATTCTGGTCTCTTTTTCTCACTCCTGGACTTTACATGTATAATTTGTCCTAGATAAAAGGCAAAAAAAAAAAAAAAACCTTAATGAATTTTACACAAATCATAAATTCTATTTTCTTGTCTCATGTGGCTTTCTGTCTTCCATTCTTTAGGTCTTCTTAAACAAAAAACAACTCTTGATTTTTATGAATTTTGAGAATCCCAGTATGCAGCCACTTGTCAAGTTCTCTGAACGTTTGGGCATTTGGGTATTAATTCTGACAACCAAATTTGCAAGGCTGTGAGTTCATGTTTTTCTTTCAAAAATATGAAAAAAGTAGGCTATGAGACTATGAACTATTGCAATTTTCAAAAGAATAAAAGGTATTGCTTTTTTTTGTTGCGGGTGATAAGAGGGACTTCAACTAAACTTTTTTAAATCTCAAATTCAAATACAAAGGAAACCAATATAAATAAAGCACATGCTGCTGGTGTTAGAAATAAAGACCAAGTGAATATAATAAGTGAGTGTTTCGAATCCCTTTAATTTATGTTAAAATATGTCCCTGGCTGAAAGACAAAATGTACCGCCCATGGCTGAGGTACTCAAATTAAAACACAACTAAGCAGCCATGGCTGGGTGAAGGAGGAGTCATGATGGTGTGCTGAGAAAGGCATTGTAAAAGTGTCACAGGACCTCCCTTTCGACAGTCAAGCCAAACAAGTTCCTGTTGTCAGAGCCAAGATAAAAAGGTGGCTAGAATACCAAAGTGCACTACCCAACACCTGCCAGACTTCTGGTTTGGGGCTTAAAAACCATCCAATCAGAGCTCGACTGTTTTGACCCATCAGAACTGAACAAATTTGATATGTTTATGTGCATAAAGGCACCTGATTGAGAACCAGAACAAGAACTTTCCCTATTTAAGCCAGACTTTCCCTATGTTCTTCTGGGAGCATACTTTCACTTGTACTGGAAGGCTGTGTCTCCCCAGCCTGCAGATTGATTTTTTAAGAAAATAAAGCTCTTCCTCTTTCCTCCACAGGTCTCATGATCTTTAGTTAGCATTTAAGTTTCCGGTGAACTACTTGTATCATAGTGCATGATCTATAAATTCAAATAGAGGAATAAAGGGTTTTTCTTTATTATTGTTATTTTTAAGTTTTCAATCGCAGCTAGGAGAGTAGCCATGCCTAGAGAAATCCAAAGCCTGAAGCAAAGCCACCCCACAGCTGAATGTAATCAAGATCAGCTTGCCCCCAGCAATGAGTAATTGAGGGCTTATCATTATATGCCACTGAAATTTTATGGTCATTTTATAAGCAACTTACTTCTCCATGACCAGGTGGACATGATTCATGCTCTGAAACTATATATGTCCATCTACTTCAAACTGAAGCTGTCATTTAATTTGCATTCCATCAATTGAATCAGATAATAGGATCTATTGTAGCCTGTAAAACTGACAATGTCTCCTTTCTTCAAGTCACATTGACGTAAGAAGAGTTGTATTTTTATAGACAGAAAATATTTTCCCTAATCGCCATCAAAGGAGCCTTGTACACAATCTCTAGGTGAAGAATGACTTTGTAATTGGAGGCATAGAGTAATTGTAAATGATAAGTCACCTATCACTTAAAAGGGAAACTGCAGCACCACCACAAGATAAATGTTTATATTTTAGTTCAGCATATAATTCTCTGTAAAATAGAGTTCAGAATGACTCCAAAGTTAAAGTGATTCATGTGTTTTGTTGATGGATAGGAAAGAAGAAGTTTTGAAAAATAGGAAAGAGCCTCTTTCCTAGAATACCTATAATATACGTAAACATGTAATGCACATACATAATGTATATCATTATGAGCTGAATTGTGTCTCACAAAATTCATAACTTAAAACCCTAACTCTCAGTACTTCTGAATGTGACTGTATTCAGAGACAGAACCTTCACAGAGGTGAGTTACTATGAGGGTATAGGGTGGGCCCTAATTCGGTCAGATTAGTGTTCTTATAGAAGAGAGCGTACACAGAGGAGAGATCATGTGAGGACACAGCGAGAAGACAACCATCTGCAAGCGAAGGAGCGAGGCCTCAGAAAAAAACCCACCCTGCCAAGAGCTTGATCTTGGACTAACAGCCTCCAAGACTGTGAGCGAATAAATTTCTGTTTTATAAGCCACTCAAACTGTAGTGTTCTGTTATGTTAACCCCAGCAAACTAATAAATACATATCTATCTATCTAATATATATTATATATACATTTTTAAAATTATTACATTTATTATTACTGATAATATACATATACACATACATGGGAGACATAACAGACAATATGGCATTATTACATGCATACATGCTATGGCTTAATAGACTCACTATCTTCCAGTTGGTTATAATTTTGTTTGGGAAATTTTTCCCACTGACTAATAACTTATCACCTCATAATCCTTTTATAAGTGAAGGGCCGGGCGCGGTGGCTCAAGCCTGTAATCCCAGCACTTTGGGAGGCCGAGGCGGGTGGATCACGAGGTCAGGAGATCAAGACCATCCTGGCTAACATGGTGAAACCCCGTCTCTACTAAAAATACAAAAAACTAGCCGGGCGTGGTGGCCGGCGCCTGTAGTCCCAGCTACTCGGAGGCTGAGGCAGGAGAATGGCGTGAACCTGGGAGGCGGAGCTTGCAGGGAGCCGAGATCGCGCCACTGCACTCCAGCCTGGGTGACACAGCGCGAGACTCCGTCTCAAAAAAAAAAAAAAAAAAAAAATAAGTGAAGGTGATAAATAATACAAATTTTAAATAAAAGTAAGAGAGCTCTGTCACACATTTTTTCAGCTGTATATTTTAATCAGTTCTACAGAAATCAGTTAGATGAAAGACTTACAAATCTCTCTTGGATTATAAAGTAAAAATTTTAAAGTAAAATACTAGAGATATCCATATCTAAAGACATTGTTAAATCAGTTATTAATACATAAGGGCATAATGTGTAGCACTAGTACGAAACAAAAATGATCAAATATTTGTGAGATTTATTTCTTTAACTGTGAGGTTTTAAAAACTTATTTCCTTCATTGGAGAGATAATAAATTTTCCTTAAATATGACACATATTTCTTCATTTTCTTACTAAGTAGCATCAGCTAAAGTTAAGATGATGCAGTCAATTTAATTATTTTACTGAGACAGGGTCTCAGTCTATTACCCAGGCTGGCATACGGTGGTGCAGTCTCGGTTCAGTGCAGCACTGAAGTTCAAGTGATCCTCTCACTTCAGCTTCCCAAGTAGCTGGGACTACAGGCTCATCATGCCACCATGTCTAGCTAAGTTTTTTTTTTTAAAGACAGATCTGACTCTACTCAAGCTGGTCTCAAATCCCAGAGTGCTGGGATTACAAGCATGAACCAACACATACAGCCTTTTTTTTTTTTTTTTTTTTTTAAATTCCAACAAGGGTCACATTATTGTCAGACTGAAACTTGCTGATCCACGGCAACTCATTTTTTCCCACACAAAACCAAACTTTAATACTTCTGGAACCAAAGATGCACCCTCTGGTAGTACTTGGCAGTAACTAGAAGTATGAGAAATGGCAGGAGTAATGATGGTATGAGTGTTTTTAGTTCTGTCTTAACATTCTTCCTGGTCATAACTCGATATTTTTATTCATCCACAGTAAGTATTTAATAAAAGTTAATGTAATTAGATGCTATGCCAGACACTGGAAGAAATAGAAAATATATCTAACTCGTTGGTCTCTGATATGTATCATGCACATCAAAGCACTTACATAGGAAATACCCAGTGAGTGTTCTATTAACTAGAACATGCTAAGTTGAAATCCATTTTATTACAGCTAAACTTCAGTAATCTTGAGTCAAAAAAGATCAGAGAGATAAGTTTGTGATGAATATTATTTGACTTAGAAAATTGGTTAATCTCGTTATTATAAAAGGGCACTTAAGAAAAGTAGGAAAACATAAGTCTTTTTTTCTTCATCTATAAACCTAATAGAAATCCCTTCCCCCTTGGTACAGTATTTGTACCAACTGAACAAAACTGCATTTTTAAAAAGTTTACATACTGATTATCCAAATGCTAATGGACTATCCTTTATTGAGGAAGCTGTAATTTTTCCTTAAATATGATACACATTTCTGCATTTTCTTACTAAGTGTAAGTATTGTCAGGTAAAGTTAAGATGATGCAGTCAATTTATTTATTTTTGCTTGTGACATCATCTCACTCTATTACCCAGGCTTATATTGGAGCAAATGAGACAAATGGTTTGGACTATTTCTTCACACAGGACAGATACTGAAAATATACTATATTAATTGTTCAGTATGAATCAGACCTTAGCTGACTTAATCACAATATCTTTATGACTTTTGGCAGTTTCCTCATTTGCTCCTTCCACATCTGTAATACCTGCCTCAAAAAAAATTTGTGAAGAATAAATTATTTAGCTGTCTTGGTCCTGGTAGATTGCCCTTGGAAAGTGGAGGTGCTTTGCTCAAAGAGAGCACATCTAGGACAGTAAATGGTGCAAGCAATTGACATAAAAGCAGAACTTCTAGACAGTAATAGACGTATCTGATTATCCTAGGAGTGGACAGTTGACAATGGAAGAAATGACTTGATGGTATTTTGAAAAATGCGTTTAGTAACTGGAAGGTTCCAAAAAAGGCACAGCAGAGGAGGAACCAAGGAGGAAGAGTAAGGCTGTGCGCCTGACCCCTGGTAGGCATGCAGATGTTTGCTGTCTGTTGGCTGAAGTGGGTAAGGAATGGCCACTCCAATTGTAGTTCACTGAGCGTGCTGACGATTTTTTAGAAGAATTAAGAGACCTACTCAGATGTAAGAAATGAGCCTCTTACTGGGGGAAACAATATGGAAGGACCTACTGTAGGCTTTTAGTCTACTGGCAGAAAGGAAAGCTGCCACTGAGAACCACTCTCTAATCAGGATGGGACTACAGGCATAAACCAATGAAAAGAGAACAAATAATGCATACTTAGAAGATATTTCAGATTTTTATTGTCAATTAAGTGGAAAAAGTTACATTCTGCACACAGAAAATGAGAAGGACAGTGATTGGCTTGGCAAAAAATCTAAAGGTAAAAAGAATAAATATTATTGAAAGAAAATGTGTGAGATTTTCATGTTTACTTCTTTTTCCTTTCCAAGAAAGAATTAAATTTGTCATGTGGAGAATTCGTCTGTAGGACAGAACACTGCCCTGAAATATTCATGTTGATTTCAGAAAAATAAAGTCCTGGGACTTCAAAAACTACATACTTATAAAATACGATATACAATTTCAAATGTTTAACTGAAAAAAAATAAGCTCTATTTAGATGAGCTAAGTCAAATTACATTAAACAATTAATTAAATAAAATTGTTATTGGCTGGGTGCGGTAGCTCTCACCTGTATTCCCAGTACTTTGAGAGGCCTAGGCAGGTGGATTACTTCAAGTCAGTTCAAGACGAGAATGGCCAACATGGTGAAACCCCATCTCTACTAAAAATACAAAACCTAGCTGAGAGTGGTGGCATGCGCCCATAATCCCAGTTACTCGGGAGGCTGAGGCACAAGAATCGCTTGGACTCAGGAGGTGGAAGTTGCAGTGAGCCAAGATTTCACCAGTGCACTCCAGCCTGGGCAACAGAAGGAGACTGTCTCAAAAACAAACAAACAAACAAATCACTGTTATTAATTATACAAATCTTAAAGGATATTAGTGTATACAATATTGGGTGGGTGTTTTCAAATTGATACGAGGTGGTGTATAATAGCACCCCCTCAACACACACACATTTTCTGAAGAAATTAGCGGTAATAAATCCTTTAGCCACAAGATAGAGGGTGAGTTCGCTCCCCAGTGAGCTGGTGAAATAAACAAAATTTGCTAAGTTAAATCTAATTATTATCTGACATATTTTTGGATGGGAAGGGGCATTGGCAATTGGGATATCATTTAGCTAGGAGGAGATATATTTACTGAGTTGACAATACTTTTATGAAATTTATAAAAACTTTTCTTATTTGCATTTGATCAAAGTTTAACCTTAACAGTACAAAACTATCATAGTTTGGGGAAATTTTATTAAAGTTGGAATAAAATAGCTAATAGATGTTGTTACATTCTTGGAATTTGTGGGTTAAAATTTAGAAAACTTTTATTTTGATACATTTTAAATAGGCGTGGTAGATCTAGTTAACATACTTTTAACAATAAACTAGAGAAAAATTTAAGTCTAATCAACACACTTCTCAGAGTAAAAGGAACTATTTATTGATGATCCTAATTTTAATGAAGAAAATGTTTTATCACTAAAGCAGTTTTTGTAATTTAAATTTTAGAAATAATAAGTATTATTTGCACTCAAAGAGAAATGAGGTTTAAATAAGGTGATTAAAATGAAAGATTTACTTTTATTTACCTATCTATGTTTTCTATGAAAGTGTTTGCGATTTTGATAAGGGCAACTGAATGTTTTTTGGAAAGCTATTGTTAGATATCTGATACGCTGAATTTCACCAGGGCTATGTTTGTCTTGTTCAGTCAGTAGGAGGAGATATATAATATCTATATGCCTACTGTTAATATAGAATGAGTTGTTCAATTTTAGTTTTAATTATTTTTATGACTTGAATCTTAGGTCTCAGCTAATAGATGGATAGTTGGGCTTGAAAAAATATATAAGCTCTAATTACTTGGGTAAGCATGTCCCAATCACATTTTTTTGTTTGTTTGTTTTGAAATTTTTAAATTATCTATTCAAAACTAAGTTCAGGAAAAAGACATTAATTAATTTGAACTTTTATTAGAAACTTGCTAGGGACATTCTAAATCTCTATTATAGGCTTTTTCTAGGCTACTTTATCATCTCATGAAACCAAGAAGTTTGGTCTGTGGGTTTCATGATCAAGGGCATATTTTTTGTACTTGAGAAGCATGGAATAAACCCCTTTTGGTACAGGAAATGGATTATAGCCTGAAATAGCCACAGTTAAATCCAGAAGAGGGGATTTCAAATAAGGGATGTTTAGAAGATGCTAGAAGAAATGGAAATGAGGAAGAGAATAAATAGTGGAATTTGCAATGGAGCCATGGAACATTTTGCTCATGTGGAAAGAGAAGTGCTAGTACAGAATTTTCAATATCCTAAAGCCATTAAGTCATTAAGTCATTATCTCGGCTTTTTCTTTCCTTTTAATTGATCTATACTAAATGTATGGGGGCTTCAAAATGTGATGTTGGATGATTGATAAAAACTTTGTACAGCATTTATTCCTCCATGGGAGAAAGTTGTGTTTTTATTTTCTGTGATGTTTTTCCTTCTCAGGTTATCTGTCTTCTCATGTGTGCATAATGCTAAAGTGGAGCCACCAGTTCTAAATACTATGCAGTCAATTTTAAAACTGTGAGCCAGAGTTAAGGGCCAAAAAAAAAAAAAAAAAAAGAATCTAAAATCACCCTTCTGTTTCAGTGCTTTTGAAATACTGTGTGCTTTACCTTTAGGTAATTGTGATTCATTTCAGACTTCTCTGAAGACTGTTGGAAATTGTGTAGGTTCCATTGTAAAAGTATTAGACTAATGGCAGAAAAGAAATATTTGCATATATGAAAATAAAATACTTGATCCCTTTCATGTGGCAGGTACATAATTAATAGAGGTAACTAACTGAGAGAATAAATTAATGAAAAGTGAAGAAGTATTATAGGTTGTGAAGAATTATGGCTCAGGAAATATTAGAAATCTTATACATAGTTTTTGAAATATATTTTGAGGTCATCATAGTATGTTGTGATAAAGAAGAACCATATGTATATTGAAGGAAATAGATAATAGCTTAAGAGAATCTGATGTACTTTGTTTAAAAGATAAGTTGTGAAATAAATAGGAATTGGCTTGGAATCGCAAAAAGTTATGTCTTTTAAAAAAGGAGAGATTAGATATAGAAAAACTAAATGAATAAACATGAAATAGAACAACTGATTTTTTAACCTCAATTTACAGAATATGTGGCTCCAAATTTCACCTAGGGCAAAGTTCTGCATACTAACATTTTTATACATTTACTAAAACCATTCTAATTGCATGACTTTATTCTAATCTTTATTAATGGTAAAAATATTCAGTAATTATATTATTGAACCATAAATTTACCAAAAATAGGCCAGGCACGGTGGCTCATGCCTGTAATCCCAGCAATTTGGGAAGCCAAGGCAGGCGGATCATGAGGTCAGGAGATCCAGACCATCTTGGCTAACATGGTGAAACCCCGTCTCTACTAAAAATACAGGAAAAGAAAAATAGCTGGGCGTGGTAGCGGGCTCCTGTAGTCCCAGCTACTCAGGAGGCTGAGGCAGGAGAATGGCGTGAATCCGGGAGGCGGAGCTTGCAGTGAACCCAGATCGCACCACTGCACTCCAGCCTGGGTGATAGAGTGAGTGAGACTCCAACTCAAAAAGAAAAAAAAAAAAAATTACCAAAAATATCTAACTAGATAGTTTTGGATTTTTCCTTCTATGTAATGACTAAAACGCTGTTAGAATATGCTAGGTATTGCTATTGAGATTAAACCAAGTAACTTGTCTAAAAATAACATTTCAGGTAAGGGATAGGACAAAAATTAAGGAATATATGACCCTAAATTAATGTTCTTCCTATTCTAAAAGGCCTCCTAGCATTCAGTCAGAGAGAGGAAATACACTTTAAATATATACACTATTTTTATCTTATTAATGAATATGAGAGGGGGGTAGATAGAAAGTGAGGTGGTTGGGGTTGTATTTTAGGCTGATTACGGAGAGTCCTCTCTGATAAAGGGATGAAGGGATAAAATAAGAGATCTAAGTAGGGTAAGCAAACCTTCTCTGATTATAGAAAGGGTAAAGAGAGGAGCAATCCAGGCAAGAGAAGAAATATAAATGCCCTAAGGTAGAAGCTTAAGTAATGTGTTCGGCTGTGTGCAAAGACGCCAACATGGCTGGAACTCAGTTGTTAAGGAGGACATGAATTTAGAGATGTTGCCAGCACCAGATCATCTAGGGACTTGTAGGTCACAGTAATTGTAAGAGGAAATCAGGGAATTTAGAACATGGGATAAGTTGGCCAGAATTGCATTTAAAAGTTTCATTTTGGCAGCAGTGTGTAAAAAAATTCTTTGCGAGTGTCAAAACAGTGAAAACACCAGAATCAATCAGCTACCACAATGGTTTAAGGACTAGTGGGGAAGTGATGGGAATTGATCAGATTTGGGACATATTTTCAAGATAGTGCCACTAGGAATCGCTAGTGGAGATTGGAGGGAAATTTTATTAAAAAGAGAGATGTCAAGACTTTTGGCTTGAGCTATTGGGAAAATTAAAGAAGAGTGGTCATGAAAACTTGTAGTATGTAAAGTGTACAATACCTGCTCAAAAACCAAATGAAAGTAGTAGTTCAAGAGGTTGAAGCAGAAAAAAAAGTTACATTATACCAACATGTCAATGATATTCAAATGTATGGGGCTGGATTACATCACTGATGGCATAAGAGTCATGGACAAGTGACGAGGTACTCAACGCTGGAGACTCCAAACTTGAAAAGTAAAAAAATATGAAGAGGATACACAAAAAGAGCCTGAAAAAAAAGAAAAACTTGTTGTTGTTGTTGTTGTTAAAGGCAGGACTTCATGGTGTCCCAGGGGTCAAGTGAAGGAAATGTTTTAAGAAAGAGTAATCAGTTATCTTAAATGTTAGTGCCATAAAATTCTGAATAATTATTAACCATTGGATTTGGTGATGTAGAGCTCAGTGGTGTTAGAATGAAATTTTAATGGAGTAGTGGAGAGAAAAATCTTTGAGGCAGGTTTAGAATAAAAAAGATGCAGTGGTAATACAGAACAATGGTAAATCTTGTAGGAGCTTTGTGGAGATGAGGGATAGGGAAATAAAGTAAAAGTTAGAGGGGGAAATATATCTAAAAGAAAAGTTGTTTGCTATGATAGGATTATTACAACATGACTGTATGACAATGAAAAAATATAAAAGAGAACAATTCTGATGAAATTAAAAAAAAAAAAGAGGAGTAGGAAATAACCTGAATGAAATTCTTACACAGGTAAGAGGGGTGCTAGTCAATGCATAAGTATATAGGTCTCTTAATTTAGTTTTTTTTTTTTTTTTTTCAGAAAGCAGAGCATGAGACAAAAGTATGGCTGCATATAGTTTATTTAGAAATGTTTCCTGGAAGAAGAAGTAAGTGAGCAGGTAGAATGGGATAGAAAAAAGGAAAAGCCAATAACAGTTGCACCATTGAGGATGTGCTTTTCAAAGAGATCAGATAAAAATACAGAATCTATTTAGAATTTTCTATTTGCTCACTTTACTCCACTTTAATCCACTGCCTTTCATATCCGCTATTTAAGGGTCATCTCTAGGGGTGTTCGTGATGATCATCATCGTGATGATGATTATAATGATTGTATGTACTGAGTTTAACACACCCTAGGGAACATGACTGATGAATTAATTCAATCCCTGATATAAAATGGATTTTCCTTCTAAAAGTTATAAATAATTACTATGAAACTGTAGAATTATCAACTCTAATTATTCACTGAGAACATTGAGCAGGGTAGGAGAAGAGACATTTTTATTTGTTGAGGATGCTCACAGGGGCACTACATGTTTGTCCACTAAGAGAAACCTTTTCTTCTGTACATCTCTGTTGAAACTAACTTAGAAACAGGCTTGTCTCTAAATACACTTTACACAAAAGATAAAGCCCATAGAGTTTCATATGTAATAGGAGACATTTCAAATTGTTAGTGTAAGAAGTGTATTTATGGTCCTGTGTGGGAGTCTAATAATGCCTATTACCTATGGTAGATGCGCATGGATATTGACTCATTCTGAATTAGTTAGCACCATTAGTCATAGGATTTCACAATATGTCAGAGTATTTGCTTTTGTCTTCACTTTTACTGAAGTACAAGCAGGTTAAGTGACTTGCCAATGATCGTCAAACATGTTGGAGAAGAAGCCAAGAATAGATTCTTAAGATTCTGACTCCAAGTTATTTATTTCACTGTACTTATTGACTTTACCTTCTGCTTAGCCATTTGTTGGGCACATTTACAATAAATTTAATGAAAAATGGCATTCCAATTTTTTAAAAAAAACTTTATACTTCTGGCAGAATGAAAACAGACTAAGTTTGCAAGGCAAATGCAAATTTTTGACGAAAGTCTCCTTTTAACAACTTGGATCATTCATATAATTTCTTAATGTCTCAGTTTCTACATCTGCAAAATCAATACAGTAGTTTGTTAGATACCTTTTAACTCCTATGTTCTATTTTTCAAGCAGAAGATAACTGAAGATTTGGTCATTTTAACTTCATCTGTGAGGTTTGTGTCGTTACCATTTGGGTTTCTAATCAAATATTCCCCTCATCTATTATGAGGAATCTTAAAAGTGCACATTCTTAGGACTCAGCCATCACAAGGCTCCACTAGGAAGTCCATTGTTAAGTTTATCTCTTCCTCCTAGAGCGTCAGCTAATTGAGCTTTCTTAGAGTCTAATAGTATCTTTCCATTACTTCTAGAAATATACATGTCTGTGGAAATCTCAGGTCCACTTTCAGAATTAAATCTCATGAAAGAGCTTGCCTGTTTTTGTTCCCTGATATATATATTGTTCGCTAACATATAATATATATAAATACATGTATGTATATATGTATACATATATGTATATATACATATGTATATGTATGTATATATGTATATGTACGTATATATGTATACATATATACGTGTGTGTGTGTGTTTCTGGTGACTGGAAGTGTCTAGCACATAGTAACAAAAACAACTTGTATGAATTTATTAGACACGAAAAGAGCTATAACTCTGCCCTATACAGTCTCAGAGACACCATTGGTATAATGCCCATGATAAAAACACAAGACACATAATAAAATGATTAGATAATACTAAATATTTCTTAACATCTCACCTCCACTTCAAGGCCCAATTCCCAGAAATTATTTGCTTTATTTTTTGTATGTTTTTAGTTCCTATAAATGTTGTCCACACAATTCTAATGAAAATATGTGTACCTCTATTTTTGATCTTATCAGTCTCTGCTCTGAAAGACTAGGAAATTGGTTTACCAACCTGATCTGTACATCTGAATGCTTTATGAACTTGTTTCTTGTATTAGCAAAATTCTGATTGTCTCTACTTATTCTTAAATGTCTATATCTTGCTATTCCAAATCTAAATAGATTTTTTCTTATCTTTGCTTCTTAAAATGAGGAAATTAGATGCTGCCTTTATTTACTTCTAGCTCTCTACACCCAAACTATTCCTTGCTAAGTCATTTTGATACAGACAGGAGGCTGAAAAATATGGGGTAGAAGAGGATGGTCCCCAGCAAAGGCCCCACCCTCAAGCCTGGAAAACTGCAGCCCTAAAAGGGAACAGGCATTCCTGTTTTTGCACCCAGATATTGCCTTTTCCAAGACCACTCTGGCTTGCCATGCTCCTGTCTTGTGCCCATATAAACCCCAAGCTCCACCGGCAGAGTGACAGAGAGGTATGGCAAAGAAGGAGAGAAGAGAAGGAGTGTCTGAACATTGAGAGAAATTCAGCTGGGGATGTTGGGAGAGGAGATTGGCTGGGGGAGAGCTGAACTCAAGGGCAAGATCAGAACATCTTCCCACTCCATCCCCTTTCCAGCTCCCCATTCATCCCACTGAAAGCTACCTCTGTCACTCAATATAATCCCTGCATTCATCATCCTTCAAGTCTGTGTGACCCGATTTTCCCTGGATGCTGGACAAGGATCCAGGTACCAAGAGGTCAGGGTGTAAAAGGCTGTCACCCTGACTCTCTACTGAGCTGGTTAATATTTAGCCATCCACAGATGGCAAAGTTAAAAGAGAATTGTAACACTCCTAGATACTGCCATGGGGCCCAAGCCAAAATGCACTTGCCTCGGCTCACCTGTGTACTCCCCTTCCCATAAGGAGTTTGAGCATGCAGCAGCCAAGTAAACAATGACTCCCTTCATGAGGGGTCCCCTGAAAGGGCCAAGGGAATTCTCCCATTTTGTCTGTGGTCTCACTCAGGATCCAGCACACAGATGAGTACAGATGTGGAACTGTTGAATCTACCTCTTTTCCAAGACCTTGCCTTTCTTCTCTTTCTTTTGAGTGAAAGGAATATTGGCTCTGTTTCTCTTCATGGGGGGTTAGCCATCATATGGAATCAGGACAAGGCCCTAGGTCAGCTGAAGGCATCTGGCTGAAGCCATTCCTGACTGTGCTGGATCACCCCTGGACTGGCTCCTAGTTCCCAACCACAGGTGGGCATTGGCCAAGATCCCCAGATCTTGCTATGGTATCTCTTCTTTTTTCACAGTTTGAAATGGCTTCTATTTCTTCCTTTATAATGTTAAGGGTTTTGCTACAGACAGCAACAATAATATTAAGTAGAATGAGCATTTGGCCCAGCCATCAGAGGTGCAATTCAAAATAACATTGTGTCTGTTTGTTTTTAGACGTATGACACCAAACCTCACCCCAATGGTCACAGGAGTGTGTGTAGACAGGCACATTTCAGACTTAATCTAAACAGACCCATGCAGTACCTGAAATACTTCTTTGTCCCAAATTTGATTCCAGGCTTCAGGTTGAGGCCTTAGAAAGGAAAACCAGATCTAAGGAATCCAAAGTCACTAACGGGCACAATGTAAATTCCTGCTGATTAAACCCTTGCTTCATGGAAGGAGACCATGCCCCATGACATGGATGAGGCTCAGGAAACTCAAAATTGTCAACAGCAGGGGAAGTAGGGCATATGTGGGTAGGAACAGACACTCCCAGCCCCTAGGGACCCTTGTTAACCTGGGTGAAAGCCACTTTGGCACCCATGGGTGGCGTCTGCCAAGGTCTCCCAGACTTGGGGACAAAAAGATGGAAGAGAGAGGGGGGATGCCCACTTCCTCTCCATCACACCCTGAGTTATCACAGAAAGAAAGAAGGGAAATCAAGGACACCTTTACTCCTTTACTACCCTGTCTTTCAGAATGGACAACTGGCTATCTTCACCATCCCCAGTTTATCTCCTCTGGAGTGTATCCTGAACCACTAAGACTGTTTTGACCCTCAGACTCTGGAGGAAAAATGCCTCATAGCCCGCTGCACAAAGGTTTGGCCATATTATAACAGACTAGGTTGGCCTCAGGAAGGAATCATTTATTTTGATACCATCCAGAAGTTGGACCTTTTCTGTAGGCAAGAAGACAGATGGTCTGAGGCCCAATATGTCCTGGCTTTCTATACCTTGCCGGGCAATCCAGACCTTTGTCAACAGTGCAGGATTGACTCAGCCTTCCTGTTTGCCATCTCAGGAGAGACTGCAAGCAGCAATCCCAGGGAGCTAAAGAAATGAATCGGGCCAGACATGGTGGCTCACTTCTGTAATCCCAGCACTTTGGGAGGCTGAGGTGGGTGGATCACCTGAGGTCAAGAGTTCGAGACCAGCCTGGCCAACATGGCGAAACCCCGTCTCTACTAAAAATATAAAAACTAGTCAAGCTTGGTAGTAGGCACCTATAATCCCAGCTACTTGGGAGGCTGAGGCAAGAGAATTGCTTGAACCCAGGACACGGAGGTTGCAGCAGTGAGTCAACATTGTGCCACTGTACTCCAGCCTTGGTGAGAGAGTGAAACTCTGTCTCAAAAAAAAAAAAAAAAAAAAAAAAAAAGAAGGAAAAAAGAAAAGAAAAGAAATGAATCCCAGAGGCACCCCCAGCAGAGAAGCTAGCTCCTTCCAGCCCCACTCCTCCAGGTCCACCCTGACCTCCTTATCCAGCTTCAGTCTCTCACTTTTCCCATCTTGGAAGTCCTCGCCATAGGCAAGCCGCAGTTTCAATCTTGCCACTTGAACAGATACCTGGTGAGTCTGGCCTCAGTAGGGTCCAGGTCTCCTTTTCTCTATAGGACTTAAAGCAATTTAAGGGGGATTTTGGCAAGTTTTCAGATGACCCTTACAGATACATAGAAGCTTTCCAGAATTTAACGCAGATACTTGAACTTTCTAGGAAAGACATTATGTTACTTTTTGTGTGTGTGTGACAGAGTCTCACCCTGTCACCAGGCTGGAGTGCAGTGATGCGATCTCAGCTCACTGCAACCTCCACCTTCTGAATTCAAGTGATTCTTCTGCCTTAGCCTCCAAGTAGCTGGGACTACAGGTATGTGCTACCAAGTTGGGCTAATTTTTGTATTTTTACTAGAGATGGAGTTTCACCACATTGGCCAGACTGGTCTCAAAATCCTGACCTCATGATCCACCCACCTGAGCCTCCCAAAGTGCTGGGATTACAGGCATGAGCCATCACGCCTGGCCGACATTATGTTACTTTTGAATCAGACGTTGATGAACACTGAGAATCAGGCTAAATTGCAAGCAGCAGATAAATTTGGGTATGAGTTTTTTATCACATATATCATCAGGAATGGGTGATCCTTATCCAACTGGAAGAGATACAGTACCAGTGAATGACTCTGGATGGGATCCCAGCAACAAGATTGGGCACTGGAAGAGGAGACACTTTCAGGTGTTCATAATGGAGAGTTTACATACGACTAGGACCAAGCCTCTCAGTTACACCAAGTTATCCATGATAGACCAGGAATGTGATGTCCCACTGCCTTTCTGGAAAGGTCAAGAGGGGCCTTGGTAAAGCACATCTCTCTATCTCCTGATTCTGTCAAGGGACACCTAATCCTGGAGGATAAATTTATTATTCAGACAGCACCTGATATCAGGAGGAAGTCAAAGAAACAGGCCCTGGGACTGGATAGTACATTAGAGGACCTCCTGAAAGTGGCTACCTTGATCTTCTACAACAGAGATGGGGAGACACACGAGAAAGAGACAGAAGCTTTGATGGCCATCATACAAGCCCATAAACCCCATCATTCTCAGGGTGCACCTAATAACTGCTACAGATGTGGCAAGAACAATTATCTCTCTTCTAAAATTTAACTGCTCCCATAGAAGGTTTAATTTCTTTCCACAGGATGAAACATCTTGGGGTACAAGTTGTTAGTATATTTACTTCTTATTTCTGTAATCTTTGTCACTAGATTCTTTTCTTGTAAAATACATGTTTAACCCAAGCATACTTAACCTTATAAAGCTTGGGGGTTTTTTTTGTTTGTTTGTTTGTTTTTTCTCTCACCTAGAAGCTATCAAACTCCAAATGGTTAGTCAACTGGAGTCTCAGATGATGGCTCCCTTTTGCTGGGGACCCGTAGATAAGATCTGGGAGTAATCTGACTGCCATTTTCCCCAAAACAATGCCCCCTGTCAGCAGCTAAAATTGGTTGTTGTTCATATTCTAATGTGCCTCTTTAGAGGCAAACAATGATACAGACAGGAGGCAGGGAAATACTGGGTAGAAGAGAGAGGTTCCACAGCAAAGGCCCCACCCTCAAGCCTGGAAACCTGCAGCCCTAAATAAGAACAGGTATTCCTGTTTTTGTGGCCAAATGTTGCCTTTTCCAAGACCACTCTGGCCTGCCATGCCCCTATCCTGTGCCCATATAAACCCCAAGCTCCACTGGCAGAGCAGCAGAGTGGTACAGCAGATAAATAGAGAAGAGAAGACACATCCGAACATGAAGAGGAGTTCGAGCTGGGAGCAGTGGCAAATGCCTGTAATTCCAGTAGTTTGGGAGGCCAAAGTGGGTGGATCACTTGAGGTCAGGAGTTCGAGACCAGCCTAACTAACATGGTGAAACCATGTCTACTAAAAATACAAAAATTAGCCAGGTGTGGTGGCAGGTGCCTGTAATTTCAGCTACTTGGGAGGCTGGGGCAGGAGAACCACTTGAATCTGGGAGGTGAAAGTTGCAATGAGCTGAGTTCACACCATTACACTCCAAACTGAGCAACAAGAGCAAAACCTCTATCTCAAAAAGAGAGAGAGAGAAAAAAAAAAGAAAAAAAAAAGGAGCTTGGCTGGGGACAGAGAGGAGATCATCCACAAGATGGCCAAACTCCAGGAGAAGACAATCTTCCCACTCCATCCCCTTTCCAGCTCCCCATCCATCCCACTGAGAGACACCTCCATCACTCAGTAAAATCCCTGCATTCACCATCCTTCAAGTTTGTGTGACCTGATTCTTCCTGGATGCTGGACGAGGACCCAGGCACCAAGAGGGCAGGGTGTGAAAGATTGTCACCCTGACTCTCCACTGAGATGGTTAATATTTAGCCATTTAGTTTTGTGGACAGCAAAGCTAAAAGAACATTGCAACACTTCTAGACACTGCAGCGGGGCTGGAGCCAAAAAGTGCCCGCCCTGGCTAACCTGTGTGGTGTTCTCTCGTAAAGGGTTTGCGCGCATAGCAGCTGAGTAAATGAGCCACCTGCTTCGTGAGGGGTCCCACAAAGGGGACAAGGGAATTCTGTCATCTCAATTTGTTTTTTGGTGTGAAGATATGCCTGCTCTTTGTTGCAACAGCTCCGTTCCACCTTTATGAATGTTTCTATTGCAATGAGATCTGGTTACATTCTGCAAATGGGGGTCATTAATAGGAAATGGAAGGGATAAGTTTTATTTTTCTGCTTCTGGTAGTAAACATGGTATATCTTTTTCCAATCTTTTAACTTTCCTGCTTTTTGTATTTAAAGTGTTTTTTTTTTTCTTATTGATAGCATATATTTGGATATTGCTTTTTATGCCATCTGACAAATTTGGCTTCTAACTATAATTATTGATAAAATTAAGATTTAACCATCCTCTTCCCTTTTTATTTAGTTTTGTCTCATAAGTGTTCTAATTTCTCTAAAAAATGTGTAGAATTGGTATTATTTCTTATGTTTTTGGTAGAATATACCAATAAATCCTTCTAGGCCTGATGTTGAAATTGTAAAGGAATTTTTAATTAAAAATGTAATTTCTCTAATGTATTTAGTACTATTCATACTTTGTGTATTTTAAAGCCCACTTTGTCAGTTTATGTCTTCTAAGGAATTGGTCTATTTCATCGAAGTTGTTAAATTTATTGCCATTAAGTTGTTTATAATGTTTCCTTTTACTGGCTATAGTATCTATGTTATCCTTTATTGACTATAGAATGTATAGTGATTTTTTTTTCCCTTTATTTCAAATATCAGTCATTTTCTTTCCCTCTGGTCAGTCTACCATAAGTTTTATCAATATTACTGATCTTTTTTAACTGCTTTTGGTTTAATTGATATTCTTTATTAATTTCCTATTTTTTATTATACTAATCCTTGATTTTATGTTTATTATTTCTTGCATTCAACTTAATTTGCATTTAATATTTTCTTCCATTCTCAGCTTTTTTGGGTGAAAACTTAAGCCATGGATTTGAGATATTTCTATTTTTCTTATATAACATGTAAATCTATACATTTTACTGAAAGCACTCAGTTTTGTGTATCCTACAATTTTTATTTCTGGCTAGGAATGCTGGCTGGCTCATGTCTGTAATCCCAGAATTTTGGGAGGCCAAGGAAGGAGGATTGCTTGAGCCCCAGAGTTAAAGACCAGCCTAGGTAAAATAATGAGAACTCATCTCTACAAAAAATTAAAAATTAGCCAGTAGTCATGGTTCCTGCCTTTGGTACTGACTACTGGGGAGGCTGAGGCAGGAGCATCACTTGAGCATGGGAGGTCAAGGCAGCAGTGAACTGTAATCATGCCACTGCCCTCCAGCCTAGGTGATAGAGCGAGACTCTGTCTCAAATATATTTTATATATATATTAATTAATTAATTAATTTATTTATTTTATATATTTCTTGTGCTTTCAGTTTCACTCAGATTAAAATGGCTTATACTTTCCATTGCAAATTTTTTGTTAATCCAGTTTCATTTAGGTTGTGTTTAATTTCAAGATAGGAATTTCCAGATAGCTTTACTGATTTCTGGTTTATTTAATGTATTGATTTATAGTTTAATGTCCTAGTCAAAGGACATACTTTGGACTTTTTTTAACAGAGAATTTGAAAACATTGGATACTCAGCTATTACTGGGTGACATGTTCTATAAATATGAATTAGATCAATTTTCTTTTTAATGTCCTTTTAGTGTTCTATATTTTCACTGATTTTCTGTCTTTTTGTTAAATCTAAAACCAATAGAAGCATGAATGAAGAAAACTTAAATAATAACTTCCCCTCTCATCTCCTTCTGATATTCCAAGTACACATATTTAAGTCAGTTGGTGACCTAAGTTGTAAGGTGACTGCAGTTGTTACATTGGTCACTGCAGCTTCATTCATTTTTATCCATTCTTTTTTTCCACCGTGCTTTATTGTGAATATTTTCTATTTCTACATCCTTATGTATAGTGAGCCTATGTTCTGCAGTATCTAAGCTGCTTTCAAGTCCATTCTGTGAATTTTCATCTTGGATGTTGTACTTTTCATCTATTAGAAAGTTATTTAGGCCTTTTTCATAACTTCCATTTTTCTTTTCAATACGTTCATCTTTTCCTTTAAATACTTTTACCTAATGATAACAGATATTTCAGTGTCCTTGTCTGCTAACTCTATTTTCTTCCTTCTTTTTAGATGTGATTTTATTAACAAAATTTTTGTCACATTTTCCTGATTCTTGCTATGGCTAGCATTCTTAAATTGTATTCTGAACATTATGACTCCGTGTCTGGACATCATTTTCTTCCTTTAAACAACGTTGAGCTTTGGATCGATAGGGAATTAAATTACTAGTAATTCTATTTGTTACTTTTGAAACATGTTTTTAATATTCATTTGGTTGATTTGGGGTAGCTTTTATTAAGTGCACAGTTTGTTTCCTCTACTAGGGTGTGTCTTTCTGTGGTCTGTACTGAATGTCCTTTATGGTTAATAAGAACTCTTGTCTCTGGTTAATTGAAATTTGAATCGTTTGACTGTATGGAGTGTGGTTCAGCTCACAGCTTTCTGGTTGCTCTGCCTTGTGGAGTTTCACCCCATGCATGTGCAATTTAGTACAGTCATTCATCATTTAACAATGGGGATACATTCTGAGATGTGTATCATTAGGTGACTTTATCATTGTGTGAACATCATAGTGTGCTTACACAAAACTAGATGGAACAGACTACTATACACCTAGGCTAGGTGGTGTAGCCTATTGCTACTAGCTTACAAACCTGTACAGCATGTTACTGTACTGAATACTGTAGGTGATTTCAATACAGTGGTATTTCCATATGTAAACATAGAAAAGGAACAGTAAAAATATGATATTATAATTTTATGGGACCACCATTTTAAGTGCCATCCACTGTGGACCAAAATACAGTATATACCAGTAGTTGTGATGGTTAATTTTATGTGTCAAATTGGTTTGAATAGAGTACTCAGTTATTTAATCAAACACTAATAAGTGTTGTTGTGAAGGTGTTTTGTAGATGTGGTTAACATCTACAATCAGTTGATTTTAAGATTACTCTTGATAATGTGGGTGAGCCCCATCCAATCAAATTGAAGGCCTCAAGAGTAAAATCTGATGTTTTCTGGAGAAGAAAAGATTCTACCCCATGACTGTAGCACCAACAACTACTTGAGATTTCCGTCTGCCAGTCAATTCCTTAAAATCTCTCTCTCTTGCTCTCTCTCATTGGCTCTGTTTTATTAGAGAAGTCTGACTAATTCAGTAGTCAAAAAGACCACATTATTGTCTTTATTGTCACAGGGATAAGGAATGGAAATTTCTGAAACTTTTTAAAAAGTAGTGCTATTCAGCTCCTTCTTTCTGGAATTTAGCTCTTCAAATTTCAAGTGCCACAAAATCTGTGAAATCCAATCTCTGGCTTCTCAATTTAACAAGATGGCACTCTCTACTTAGCCTTTTCCTTCCTGATCTTTGTTTTGTAATGTGCACCAGGCAGAATTTGGAGGAAGTCATAGGGTTTACATCGTTTGTTTCTTTTCTTTCACTGATCACAGTTCCACACTGCCAGTTGTCTAATGACTGAAAGCAGCTGTTTCATATATTCTGTCTAGTTTGTCCAGTTGTTTATGATACGAAGTTGAATTCAGTCCTTCTTACTTCATTGTGGTCAGAAGTTTGTCTCTTCATCATTAATAAGGCAAGAGCTCAATCAACTAAGAATCTCCATTTTAAAATGTAAAAAAAATATATTTTGTTAGGAAACAAATATTTATTGTTCTGTTTTCAACAAACTAGAGAGAGAAAAATTTTATATAAATGCACTTTCCCTCATATGTTTGCATTGCAATTTATTTTCACACTGAAGTAGCCTTCCATTTTGATATGAGCTAGTGTGTAATCAATCTTTTCTGTCTTCTTTTGCTATCTTGATAGGGAGTCTGAATAAAACCTGGTCCACTGAAAGGTCACAATCTATTATTTGTTTAATACGTTATTTTGTATGTGCTCAGAACCATGATCTTTGGGCATTCTTGACAAATGTATGTAATAGACCTCTCATCCCTACATTGTGACTTGGGCTGGTCACAACAAATTTTATAAATTTCTTTTATTGCTTTGGGGCATCAGCTCACCATACGTTGAAAAAAAAAGATCCTTTCTGAGCCTAATGTTATAATTCCCATTCCCTCCTCTTCTTACCACTTTTCTGGGCTAACGAGTTTATTCAGAACTTTTCCTCCTGTGTTCACATGCTGCTGCTCTTTTTCTTCTTTTATTGATTCATTTCAGGTCTAGTATAACTGGAAAATTACTCTTTTCACAGCATTACATTTTTGTATTATTTTCCATTTCAGTAAGTATATGATGGATATAAGACTTAGTTTCCTATGTAATAATGATTGAGTTGCACATAATGAACAAATAGAAAATGGTTTATTTGAAATAGCCTAATGGAAGCACTTTTCCTTGTTTAAAATACACAGTATCTTCTATTTTTATGTCTATTTGATGCTATTTCTCAACTCTCAATTTAGCTTTCCCTGGTGGGAGTCATCATTACTTGCTCTTGGCAAGCAGAAAGATTGCAACATAGTCATTTAGTTTCTCCCATTTCCTTTATCCCATATTTTTTTAAGTCACCCTGTAATGAGATGGTCGTAAAGCTATTTCGTTTGCATTCTCCAGTTCCATTTTTTTTTTCTCTTCTGAAGTATTATCCTATGTACCTTGTACTCTATTTGAATCCCAGGTTAAAACTTTGTGCGTTAGCCATATGTATTCTCTCAGTCATGACCAGAGTAGCTGTGTTTTGACCAATATTTATACATCCTGAAGAGTGTAGTTATTGTATGACCCTGATTTGTGTCATATTAATATCTATCATAATTACGTTAATATTATTAGAAAATAAAATCAATTGATGGGATTTAATGTCTTCATTATCTGTTGCATTACTTTTAGTTTTATGGTTGAAGACACTCAAAGAACATTACTCAAAAAATTTGTTATTTTATTTTGCTTCCTTAGCACTTAGGGTGGTGAAAATGTCTAGTCAATAAATAGTATTTGTCTGAAATCAATGGAGTCATTTAAAGCATTTTCAAATGTATGTTGGAAATGGTATGTTGTGATTTTAACGTATCATCATATTAAGAAATAAATATTTCATATTTGGAATCATGCTATTCTCATTTTTTTCTTTGTCACACAAAATTTCAGTTGGCTGACAATCATTTGAATATAGAATCTGAAATCATCTTCTCCCTGAAACTCTGCCACTGTTAAACTGAAGACTTTTACATATATTGGCTAAAATAAATACTTCTCTCTCTAGGTAAGTTTATTTTCATCAACTGATTTTTTTCTTTTTTATTGTCTAATTTAATTTACTATGATTAGGTAAAAATCTGTGAAGACATGGGGATCAATGTTATCATCTTTTTAAAGTTTGGAATATCCATTTTAGCTCACTTAAAATAAAACTACCTAATTCATAAAATATAGCACTCTATTATTTCCTACTCCCAATTCTGTAACAAGAGATTTGGATACTTCTGGTTTAAAGCTTGCCATCATTGTGTTATTTTTATAATATTTAAAAGTATTTGGTAAAAACTGATTTTGATACTGTTTACATAGCATTATCTGAAACTATACATTGTTTAAACAGTCAGTATTCAGTTTTTGTTCTTAATGCTGCTTTTAAGAGCATTTTTTCAATGTTAAAATAAAAGTTTTCTTATATTCTTTTTATTGGTAAAGATGATAATAGCACAGGTGTGTAAGTAAACTTAACCTGAAAATATAAAATATCTAAAAAACTGTTAGATTAGTCAAAGTTTTAAGAGAAATGTACATATTATATTCCTTGATTATCTTTAGGTACACCAAAATAGGGAGCCTCCACTTAGCCCTTAAAATGCTATGATTATTCCTCACCTGTCGTGTCACCTCTGACTTCCATCATCTCTTATAAATTATATGTACTAAATATTAACAGCAAATTCAGGGACCTATGGACCTTTGACTGGTATTTATGTATTACTTTTAATTTTTATGTGACTATTTTTACAGTTGGATACCTAAGGTCATCATCTCCTTGAGCACACTCTTTTTGTCACACACTTACTTTCTAACCTACCTTTGTCTGATGTTGTTTCAATTGGTACCAATATTGATCTTATTTTATAGCTTGACAATGAAACACTACAGTTTATTACATGTCTAGATTTTTGAATCATGTCATTTATAAAGAGTTCATATCTTCTTACTGATACTACATGTCTTTATTTGAAGGTGGGTTATATTTTTCTTGTTAAATAATTTTTTTTCGCTTGTTAAATTATTTGGGATGAACACATGGCAGACACAATCAAATAGTTGAGCTTAACTTTAATCTGCTACTACTTCTGTAAATTTAAACACACATTTAAACATTCCTGGCCTCTTGCATTGATAAAATAAATTGGGAGACTGGATTGTCTACCAATTTTAGCTTTCCGTTTCTATAACCTGGTTTCTATTTCACATATTCTATTAGATAGAAATTGTGCAGAAGCAATGTTGGTCGTATGAGAAAGGATTAATCTAGGCTAGACAGATTATCATTGGCAGAGGAGTAAAATGGAGCATAGTGGTATAAACCAGTAATAGATGTGTTGCTTTTCCACCCTGGGTCATTGCTGTTATACAGATTATATGTGCTTACACCTTATCTCTACCCCAAGTTTCTCCACCGTTTAGGTCATGCAGAAGAGATTATTCAACAAGCTGGCCTTTTGTTCTTTGGGAAACTTTAGTCTTATAGACTTTCCTATCAACTTTTTCTATGACCGTAGTCACACTCTAGAGCACCAGTCTTTAATAGTGTTTAACCTCGGAAATTGTGACAAACATTTGTCTCCCCAAACAGTCTCTAAACTTTTCATTTTTCTTCTCAGCTACTATTACAGAAAACGTTCTTCCCCTTATATATTGTTTTCTTCCGTATTATCTTTTTTGGATATCCTCCTGACCTCAACTATATGCCTAAATTCTCCAGTGAAACACAGTCTCCAATCTTTCATTTTCCCTCTCAGTTACTACTACAGCAAATGTTCTTCCCCTGGTATCTTGTTTTCTTTCATAATATCTTGTTGGGATTTCCCCCTTACCCCAAATATATGCCTACATTCTCCAGTGAAACTCAAAACCTGGAAGTATGTAATGTGAGCCTTCTTAATGTCTGTATTCAGAGTGCTGAGCCTTAATGGATGCATACCGAACCACCAGGCAGATCAATAGAAGTGTTCATTTATAATCACTAGCATCAGTGCCCCTGTGATGACTTGTGCAATCAATGACTTAAAATAACTTTTACAGCTTTGTAAAACTGTCCATTATTCTCATCACATTCAACACCATTAGTTGAAAGTCACAATTTCTCTTCAGACAGAAAAGAGGAAATGTAAGAAAGAAATTAGTTCAGATTCCCATTACTAATCTACAAACCAGTATATATTTTTACGCCTTCTCTATTCTTTCCTTTCTGCCACAATACTGGAATTGTCACTCTTCCTTTCTAAAAATTAAGTGTTTAAATTTTTCTTCAGATTATTTTATTCCTCCTCCCTTTCGATCTACTATCTTCAGCTTTTAAAATGGGATTAGCTCTGCTCATCTATATTTATACATATTATAAACATTCCAATATGACAAAAAAGGCCTCTATTTATGATATCTACAACTTCAGATAGGCTTTTATGTTCTTCTTTCTTCAGGCTAATTTTCTGAAACCTTTGTTTCTATTTAATTGTCTGCCATTTGCACATCTACCATTCAACTGAAACCACCCTGCTAAATGGCTCTAATGACCTCCAGGTCACTCTGATGCAGTGGCCACTTCTCAGTCTTCTTGTGTAGGCTGTCACTATCTTTCTGAATAAATGATACTCTCATTGACACAATATCTTCTCTTTAAATTTGATCCCACTTTCTTCAAGTATTTTTCCTACTTTTAAAATTCCTTCCATTGGTTTATACGTGTGTACCATCTTTCACCACCGAATTTCCTCATGCCTTCTTTCCCAACTCTGTTTTCAATTTACCCTATCTTTCATGTTTTACCATGTCTTGCCAAAGCTAGGAAGTATGTATTTCTAGTATGTACCCTTTTGAGCTTCAACTGTGTCTTCCTGTCTATCTGATCGATCTATCTATCTATCTATCTATCTATCTATCTATCTATCTATCTATTATCTATCTATCTGTCTTTACCTATCCATCCATTCATCAATATAATTTATACTGTACATGCAAAAAGTTTATTATGCTGGAGTTTCTCTGAAATTCCCAGAGGTGTAAAAGGAATTCTTTTAAGGTAGCACTCTTGTTCTCTTTCTAACCTCTCAATTACTCCTTGCCATAAGAAAAGAGAGTTATCTGATCAGTGATATTTGAAGAAAGAACACATCATGCTTAGTTCAGTTTTTTTCCTTTTATTGTGGCAACTTTTTCAGTATGCTATTTTTCATTTAATCTTAAGGTATATTCAATTGTTCCAATCAGGAAGATAAAAGTTGATTTCATCTTTTTCCTCACTCTCTTTATCCCTACATGGCCAGTTAACCCTCCGCTTCCCCAAACTGTCACTGTCATCCTTCTATGTCTGCTTTCCCATCTCTCTTTTCTGACTTCTATACTGGTATCATAATTGGTGTTCCCTCATCACTTCTTGCATCCTGTAGAGCTCTAATTGATCTTCTAAAATGTATAGTTTTGTCATATTATTATTTTTTAAAAAGTCTTCCAATGCTTATATTTAGACATAGAAAAGAGCCTAAATTTCTTTATCTGGTTTAAAATTGGTATACAACCGGGTCCCTATAATTGCCTCACCGGCCACCTGTAAGATTGTTCTTTAAGAATTCGTGGTAAGATCCTTCTCTTAATTATTCAATGTGTCATGTATTTTTAATAACTCAGAATTTTTATGCACCATTTTTCTTTCTCTCTGGAACAATATTTACCTTCTAAGTCTGTAACTGTTCACTCACATAATGTCTATCTTTTTTTTCAAATTTCAGATCTCAGATTAACAACCAATTATTATGGAAGTTCTTTATTGATCACTAAAATGGGTTAGGCATACCTGTTGTAAGTTTATCTCTTTCTGTATATGTCACATAACAGTAATTATAAATCTAAATTACTTGTTTGTAATGACTTGGACAATGTTTGTCTTTCTTACTAGACCATAAGCTCATGAGGGCAAGGACTATCTGTTTTTCAATGCCATGCTGAGTATATCAAGATGCTCAGTAGGTATTTACTTACATACCTGAGTGGCTAACAAACAAATAGGAATTTTACATGTAAGAGAAAGGTGATAACAGATAGTATGAAAATAAGGATTATTATTTTTGTACCTGGTAAAATATAAAAAAGAGAGAAATTATGAACACCAATTGGCTTGAAATAACATAAAATTTTGTTTTGTGACTACTGCAGTGTTTCAATGATGTAAAATCATTATTACATTTTTCAGAATACCAAAATTATGAAGATGAATATAACAATAATATACTATCCTAGGATATAACAAAACAAATATCTGAAAGACCGTCTTTCAATATAATACCTATTATGTGTATTATATAAAGGTAAACATTTGTAATTGCTCTGAAAACTAAGGAAAAACAAAATGCAAATTATAACACTTCTTTATATTTATTTCGAAGCATTTATAATATCAACATAAATATCAATTTTCACCTTAGTTTCTATTGTCAGTATACAAAAGCCTTGATATATTTCACTGTTGTGAAAGGCAACAATGGAGATGCCATTTTTTGTTAATCCACTCAGGTAGAACATTTCTAAATAAAACAGATTAAAATAGAATATTTTGGCCATCCTCCCTACCTTATTTTCTATCTTTTCTTATACTTTCCTAATACTTTCTTACCTTATGAGTAATCATTACTAGTACTATTAATATTGCTACTATTATTAATCATATATATTATTGAACACCATACACACACACACACATATATACCAGTGCTTTTTTTTTTTTTTTTTTTTTTACTGAAACTTAAGGATTGGATCCTGTGGCACTATTATTACTCATTGTTTATACATGAGAGAAGGGCAACACAGTAAAGACTGTGTAATTTGCTCATGATCTCAGCCAGTAGAGGCAGCACTTGTTTGCAAACTCACTAGCATGCCTGCAGATGATAGTGGGCACTGAAACCAGCCATTGCTGCAGCAGCTCTGTTAGGACTGACTCTTGAAATGGGACTAGAGCGGATAATACCATATTCAGGATTATAGTGATTTGAGGATTACAAAATAATGCTAATAGAGCTGCTATAGCAACAGCTTGTCTCTGTGTCATAGAAAGAGCACTTCACTTGGAACCTGACAGACCCAAGCACAGAGTAAAAATCTATCCTACCTTGTGTGTTTTCAAGAAAGCCATTGGGTTTTTCTAAGGATTAGTCTCCCTATCTGACAAGAAGGATTAGGCATATCAAATTTATCTCAGTTCAAAGCTTCATTTTAAAGAAAGAAAAAATAATGAATATAAAGGTTTCTTGTGGCTCACGATAAAATTGGAGCCATATTAAGGTCTAATTCATTTACATTAACATTTTGTTGTTAAAATGCAGAGGAAGAGCTAGGCAACACCTATTTTGAGACTTACAGTCTTGGGACTGTTAATTACTCCTTTAATCTCAATTTCATTGTCTGCAAAATGGACATACAAATTACTAATCCCATAAGCTATTTTAGGTTTTAGTATGATGACAAGTGCATGGTGTGAGGCATGTTTTAACTCCTCCATAAATGTGAGTTCTCTAATGCCTTCTTTCACTGCTCTGGGATTCAGTGAGCCAACACTATGATTCTTGGCTTTTTTAAATGTTTGTTTAGAGTTTTACCAGTTCCTTTCTGTCCTTTAGACCTTGGATCCTAAACTCAATTCAGGAGTATCCTTTGGAACTCTGGTCCTAAACAAAACTAAACTGTATTTGCAAAATTACAATTTTCTCTTTTTCAGTTTTGTCGTAATCACACTGGACTGGCCTTTTAACATGGCTCTCACTACTTTGTTCTTACTGGTTAAACAGCTTTGGTTTAACAGTTCTCTTTCGGATTGTGATTGAACCCTGAATTTTTGCCCACTTGCTAGGGGCTTTGCATTGCTCTTTTGTTTGTGTATAAATATGCCACTTTAAAATAGTTTTGTAGAAAATTAATTTTATTTGCAACTTGTGCGTGGTACTGACAGAGTACAATACTTCATTACTCTGTTTATGTAATGTAAGTATTTAGAGTGCCACAAGATACCATTTTCTAAAATTGCCATTGACCTAGCTTGTCTACTAATTTAGTTCTTTTAATATGGGGAAAAGCTGATATGCTTCCTTTCCACTTTATCCTTCAGCTTTTACAATGGTAGCTCCAAAAAAGGCAAGCTTGGATGGAGAAGTGCCATTTTCTGGAAGGGTGTCATGTACTCTTCTCTGTATATTCCAGGTTTCAGTTCCTTATCCGATATGTGGATGCGGGTCTCCCCACCTGTGGCTTGTCTTTTCATCTTCCTAACAGGATCTCTGCAAAGCACATCTTTTAATTTTGAGGAAGTTCAGTTTATGAGTTTTTTTCTCTCATGGCGTGTATTTTTGATGTCAAGGGAAGAACTGTTTGCCTAGCCTTACACCCCAGAAATTTTCTATTTATGAGTTCTCTATTCTGTTCCATGGACATACGTGTCTATCTTTCTGCCATCATGCACTGTCTTGGTTACTTTTGCTACACAATAAGACTTAACATCAGCTAGAGTGATTCAGACCACCTTATTCTTCTTTGCCAAGATTGTTTACAGTCTTTTTTCAGTTGCAAAAGTCATATGAAGGCACACTTGGAAAGTTTTTAAAATGATACCAGATTCATGTGTTTCTTGGTAGTATTATTTGATAACTTTTAGAGAAAAACTCTTCCTTTTCAATCACAAAAGAGGGTATATATTGGTTTCCCAAATGTGCGTATTCCCTAATGAGCTTAAGACTAATGCTTCTAGCTGCCCATAATGGCCCAATAGTTTAATGCTATACATGTTTTAAATGAAAAGGCTTAAAGCAAAATGTGGCTCTGGGTAGAATTCTTCTTATATTGTCATAGTAGATACTGACAGGATCCTATTGCTTTTCTTCCATTACAGCAACTCAAGATGGCTGCAGGCCTAATCTTTGGTGTCATAGGACTGGAGAGAAGGTTGGAGAAACTTCAAAAAAGCAGCCCAGGCTTTTGTGAAGAATTACTCCCAGATAGTTACAAAGAGAATTAGCTCTATTTTCACATGTTTAGTTTCTCTAGTGTCAGAAAGGCTCACGTTAAGCTGATATTGTTCACACAATTTTGGAGATAAAGTGATTAAGCAGAAATGCCCACAAGCTATCACTTCCAGGACTGTAGAAAATATTCTACACAGGAAATTCTGGTGCTAGGAAATCAGGCATCTGTCTCCAGTTGATTCCAAGCTGGAAATGTTTCTTACAGCCTAAGGGAGTTCAAAATGACCCTGTACTGATCCATATTCTGAATTTTTTGGCAGGGAGGTTGCTTCATCAAGGGATGCTGCATCTCAAAGTAGGCAGCATTTTGTACAGTGGACACTGAAGGAAAGCAGTAACTTCTACAAAAATAATTTTGGAATATATTTTGAAAAAATAATTGTTTCAATAAATTCCAAATGTATCCCTTCTGCTATATCATTTGGTTTAACAAACAGCATATAAAAACACAAGGGAATATGCATTAGAACAAAAAATAGTGTAAAAGTGATATTAAGAAACTTAATTATTAATTATTTTTGCTAAGTAATTTGCAGATAGAAAGAGACTTGAGGATGTATCAGGTGGACCCACATTACCCAATAGAGAATATTGGTGGAAAAGATATCAATGAAGTAGAATGTCACTGACGTTTACTGTTTTACCACCCCAAATCCTCCCTTCACCATTTTGTTTAGGGAGATTTTGCTCCCTTCACCCAAATCGTGGAGCCTAATGGAGTCTCACAATGCCCTTTCTCCTTCCACAGGAGTGACTATGTGACCCAGTTAGGTCAAACCTAGACTCTCAACCATTAGCCAGAGTAGTTGTTCTAATACAAGATCGTGTCCCAAGCCGGGTTGATCAGATTGATTTTATAAGACTTCTAGCTGGGACTTACAGATTAGTATCTGAATATTTGGAGGGGCTTGGAGACAGTATGCCAGACACTAGGGACAGTAAGGCTTAGAAAATGACAGATACAGAGCGAGACAAGATTCTTTGAACTGATTTTTTCCTGAGTTAAGTCCTAGCTTGCTTTTTCTTTAGGTGGAGTTGGTTGACAGCATTTTTCAAATCTAACTTTCTTGCTGACATTCTTTCTACTTTTTCTATCAGTTTTTGAGAGTTGAATTCTCTATATTTAATTGTGGATTTGTCTCTTTGTTCTTTCATTTTTATCAGTTATGCTTCAAGTAGTTAGGTATTCTGTAATTAGGTTCATACACATTTTGAGTTGTTATGTCTTTTGGTGAATTGACTTTTGCATCATCAGGTCACGCCCATCACTGGTACTTCTGGTTCTAAAGTCTACTTTTTCAGACATCCATATGGCCATGCTAGTTTTCTTTTTGATTTAGCACCTATATATAGCAAGTACAACTTAAGTATAGTTCCTAAAACAATAACTTTCTCTAGTTCATGTAAGAATCCTAATGCTTATAGGAGTATTCTTCTGAATTGATGAGAAAAATCTTATTTGAAAACAAAAGAATGCCCTTGAAAAATATTTTAAGTAGATGGAGATTTGTTAAAGGGTATATATGGTTCATAGAATCATGGCAGGCACTGAGGAAATAGTTTATGGGTTGAATGTCCAAGAACAGTTTCTATAACCACACAATATAACTGGCTTTCAAAGATAGCCAGTGCCTCTGGCATGAACAGGAAAATGCAGGATCAAAGAACCATGGATATGGGGTCTGAGCCATTCAACCTCACCATCAAAATAGATGAGCTATACTTTACCACCCCCATAGGTAGCTTACTTTTAAAGCTTCACACATGTGATGATTGGTAAAAATCAAACAATAACCAGAAATATATGCATTTAAACTAAAATATGTATGAGTTTTTTTTTGCTTTTTGCTTTATTTTGTTCTTGTTCTTAGCTATCTATGCTTACTGAAAAGAGATATGTGCTAGAAAGGGGTGGGAATGATTATGCCAAGCCAATTTACAGTTTCTGATACATTTACTGGGCTAAGATAAGTTAAAGATTAAAGAAATTATTACAGATTCAAAGGATAAGAGAAACTACGAGTATAAATACATATATGCATATGTATGTATATGTCTACATATATGTTTGTTGAATATTGTAAAGTGGTCTATTTTCTGTTACACTTTGAAGTGAGAATATCAGAGATTCATGGAAACATTTTTCAAAAGAAAGTGTAAGTGTTGGCCAGGTATGGTGGCTCACACCTCTAATCCCAGCACTTTGGGAAGGCAAGGCAGGAGGATCACTTGAGGTAAAGAGTTTGAGACCAAGCTGGCCAACATGGTGAAACCCCATCTCTACTGAAAATATAAAAATTAGCTGGGTGTGGTGGCAGGTGCCTCTAATTCCAGCTACTAGGGAGGCTGAGCCATGAGAATCGCTTGAACCTGGGAGGCAGAGGTTGCAGTGAGCTGAGATCATGCCACTGCACTCCAGCCTGGCCCAAAAAGCAAGACTCTGTCTCAAAAAGAAAAAAAAAAAAAAAGAAAGAAAGAAAAAAAGAAAAGAAATTATAAGTATTTCTGACTATTTATTCAGTTCAGTTACCCCTGTTTGAATCCCATAGAATCTCTCTATTTTCTACTTTTAGTTTTCTTATTCTAGTAGACAGATGTTAAACTTTATTTTTTGTTTGTCATGTCTCCACTTTTATCATTGTATTCCCTTATTCTTTTGTACTATATTTTGAACTAATTCCTACACTGAATTTTACAGCCATTTAATTCACTACTCAGAAGTGTCTATACAGAAATTCACCTGAGCCAATTAAGGTTTTTATTACTATAACTATTTTTATTATTATCATTAGCTTTTACTTTCATCTAGCAAGCTTTAAAATCCTACATGGTTAGCTTGATTATTTATAGATACACTATATTCTAACATGTCTGAAAATATCAATTACATTTAGTCATTTTATTGGCTTTCCTCAAATACTTGGTCATTTCTGTTTGTATACTTGTATCGCTTGACCTGGTTTTGATATTTGAAAGGACTCACTATTCTCCACAAACTATAATCACATAGGATTTTATTTAAAGACAAAGATGCAATAGAGTAAAACAGGGTGCAGGTAGGTATTAGAGATTAAAAAGACATTCCACAATGACGTCCTTCAAAAAAATTTTTTTTAAAACACATTCATGGACCATGCTGAGTCTCTGACTTTAGCTGCCATGATCTAAGCAGAAATCTTGGACTAGTGGGTGCTCCTCCAAAAACAAATCACTATCCCTTTAAATAATCAAACCATATTTGTCAAATAAGTTTGGCCAGTTGCAAAGCAGCTGTAAAGAAATTGGTCCTGTGGGTCACCAGGGAAGTGTCAGACCTTAAACGTTGCATCATAAATCCCATGACTCTCATCTTGCCAAGAGTCAAAAACCAGACATTCAGAAGTCCCAAGATAAAAAGACTGAGCTTTCCTAGTCCAGCTGTTAATCAACTCTGGTTCTACCTCACTAACATTTTATATTGAAAGGCTTTATCCTGTCTGTGCCTGTCATATCATCTTACGACAGTTTGTCTCTGGATCTTATAGAGGAAATATGGAAATGGGCTATCAGGATGTGGGTTTCAGTGTTAGTGTTCTGGGTATAGGGCTTTCCATTGTTTTCTGTTCTCTGATATGGAGAGTACTGCTCAGTTTCTTATATTCAATAACACACATACAATTCTCTTATTTGAAAGCAAACATTTCAGTAATCAGTATTTTTCTCAAGAAGCAGGGATGCAAGCTAGAGTCAAGAATGGTTGACATGGGGTGAAGTTAATCCATCTGGCCAATACTACTGTGGTAACATTAAATAACATTGTTGGTCCCTCTCTAACTGATGTACTAATACAAGCTCATGTCCCAAGCTGGGATGATCAGACTGATTTTCTAAGACTTCCAGCTGAGACTAACAGGTTAGTATCTGAATTTTGGAGCTGCTTGGAGACAGTATGCCAGACTCTTAGGGACAGTAAGGCTCAGAAAATGGCAGATACAGAAACAAGATTCACCTCATAGTTCACAGTTTGTAACTCTCATAAAGTTTCCCAACTTTGCATTAATGAGCCCTCTCATTAACATATTATACCTATTGTTATTTCTTTTTGAGACAAGCTCCTACTCTGTTGCCTAGCCTAGAATGCAATGGAACAATCAAGGCTAACTGCAGCCTTGACCTCCCAGACTCAAGCAATCCTCCCACCTAAGCCTCCCAAGTGGCTGGGACCACAGGCACATGCCATCACATCCAGCTACTTTTTAACTTTGTATTTTTTGTAGACACAGGGTCTTGCTATGTTGACCAGTGTGGTCTCAAACTCCTGAGCTCAAGCTGTCCTCCTATCTTGATCTCCTAAAGTGCTGAGACTACAGGCATGAGCCACTGTTCTCAAAGAATGAACAGACTTCAAAATACATTTTTTTTCTTCTTACTTCAAGAATGCTGAAAATTCTAGTTTGCCTACCATAACATTTTTATCTGTTTTTATTTGCCATGCTCCTTCCTGCATATGGAATTTATATTTCCTGTTGTCTTTACCTTGAATACTTCTTTTTCTGCCTTTTTCACCTTGCTATAGCCCTGTAATTATTCATATCTTCCATGGAAAACATCCTCTGATTCATAACTCTAATAAGTTAGTTTCCTCTCTTAGATTTTCATACAGGACTTGAATTTGACCTTCTTGGATTTCTGACCATTGTTTTAATCAGCTATAGGATTTGTAAAGCTTCTTGAATCTGTGATTTAATGTATTTTGTCAGTTTTAGAAAATTCTTAAGTACTACCTCAACTATAGCTTCTTTCTCCTCTTTTTTTTTTTCTTTTGGAGAGATTTCAGTTACAATTACTTGAGATCTTTTATGGTTTTCCACTGCCCTAGTACATTCCTTTTGCTATTTTCCATCTCCTTTTCAATCTTTGCTTCAATCTCAACATTTTAAAGTTACCTAAGTTCCTGATTATCAATGTGCTTCTCTAATCTGTCATTGAATCCACCTGTTTCAGATATTATATTGTTCACTAATAAACATTTTATTTTAGCATCATTTCAGATTTACAGAAAAATAGTGAAGATACTATGGAGAGTCCACATATACTTTGTATTCATTTTCCCATCATTAATATCTAATATTAATATGGTACTTTTATTATAATTAGTGAGCCAATATTGATAAATTGCTTTTAACTAATGTCCACAATTTTTTCAAATTTCTTTAGTTTTTAATCCTTTTTCTGTTTCATAATTTCAACCATAATAACATATTACATTTAGTTGTCATGAGTCCTTAGGCTACTCCTGACTGTGGAAGTTTCTCAGACTTTCCTTGTTTTTGATTATCTTGACAGTATTGAGGAGTACTTATCAGCTGTTTTGCAGAATATCCTTAAATTAGAATGTATATGAAGTTTTTCTCATGACTAAACCGAGGCCGTATGTTTTTAAGAATATGACCACAAAGTTAATGTGACATTCTCATCACATTATCCCAAGGTTAATATCTTCAATTTGACTCAGCACTGTTGATGTTAATCTTGATTAACTGGCTGAGGCAGAGTTTGATAGGTTCCTCCATTCATTGTAAAACTAATCTTTCTTCCTCCCTTTCCATGTTATACTCCATGAAAGAAAATGAAAACATGCAGCCTACACTTGAGAACTGCAAAGTGTTCATGCATGTCAGCAAGGGTGGAGTATCTACAGGATTTATTTGGAATTATTCCATGTGATAGATTTGTCTCTTCTCTTTCTTATATTTATCTATTCAATGATTTATTTATTCCTCTATTGGTTCACATATATTTATTTTATACATTTGTTAAAACCCAGTGCTACTTTATTTTATCACTCAAATTGTTCCAATAGTGGCCATTGCAAGCTCCTTCATTTTGTTCCTATGTCTTCTGACATACTCTTCTCATCGTGTGTGCATGCTTTTGCTTTTTTTTTTAAAAAAACATATTCTTATACTCTAATATTACAAGATGTTCCAGGCTTACCTTGTATGTGACCTGAGCCAGTCCTATAAACAGCTATTTCTCCAGGGGTCTGGTTCTGGTCCCTTTTTATTGAATAGTAGTATTAGAAACCTAGATCTGAGAGTCAGGTTTCCTTGTTGCTACGGGACTCCCATTGGTTCTAGCTTTACCACAAGGAGATATATGTCTGAATACTATCCCATGTATTTAAAAATTTATATCTCCATGTTTTTAATATTTAACCATCTGTAGGGATATTAATCTAAACATGAGTTTACACCAATGCCTCCAGATCTTACCTGTTATCACGTAGATCATTGTTGCCTCCTTCCCTTGCTTATTTAAAATCTCCAAATCTAACTGTAAGAATTCCAGCTACCAACATCTGCCATCAACCTTATGTAATTGTTCAGTTATACTGTTTATGTATAGTGGTTTAAGAATGGTTAATTAACTTTACCCTTGTAGAAGCTACTTTATCAACTGGAGCAATTATGTAGTTACTTTTTGCTGTTATTCTTACAAATTCCACTCATTTCAACAGTTATTTGAGTTATCACCTTATTACCCTAACCCTTGAAGGAGTTTGTTTTATGCATTTGTAATTCATTTATATTATTTGTCATTTTCTGAATTCTCTGCTGGAATCTCCTGATCTCCTACATTATATTTGATAAAATTTGCATATATTAAGGTAATTTTTCCTATTATAAGTTTCTATAGACTTTGACAAGTGCTTAGTGTCTAGTCCTCAATGTCATAGTATCAGCCCAGTACTCAACATTACAATATTGTATATAAAAATGTCACTTGGATAAAAAAAAAAAAAAAAAGCCCCTGTATTTTACCAACTGAACAACTACCTTCCTACAACCCTGGACAATTTATTTGTTTTCTGTCTTTACATAGTTTTGCCTTTTTCAGAATGTTATATACATTGCAATCATATAATATGTAACTACTTTAAAGTGCCTTCTTCCAAGTAGCAATAGGCATTTAAGATTTATCTATGTCTTTTTGTGACTTAATGGCTCACCTTTTTTTTTTTTTTTTTTTTTTTTAACCACTGAATAGATTCCATTTAATAAATATATTGCAGCTTATTTATCTATTGAAACATCCTTGTTGCCTCTACCTTTTGGTGATTATCAATGCTATAAATGCTATAAACATTTATAATGCTATAAAAAGGTAATTTGTGTGTATTTTAAAAATCAGTTAGGTAAACACCTAGCAGCATGATTGCTAGATCTTTTGGAAGATATATGTTTAGCTTTGCAAGAAATTGCCAAACTGTCTTCAAAATGTCACAACAGTTGGCATTGTCAGGTTTGCTTTTTGTTTATTTTGTTTTATTTATATTTTAGGATTTTAGGATCTCTTTGTCATTTTAATTTGCAATTCTCTAATAATAAATGATATTGGACATTTTTTTATTTACTTAACGTATCTGTAGATTGTCTTGGTCCAGTGTCTGATATTCAGATATTTTGCCCATCTTTAAGTGGGCTGTTCACTTTCTTGTTGAGTTTTAAAAGTCCATTATATATTTTAGATACAAGTCCCTCATCAGATATGTGCTTTGCCAATATTTTCTTGCAGTTTGTGGCTTATCTTTCCATTCCTTCAATAGTGTCATTAGCAGAGCAAAAGTTTATAATTTTGATAGCTAAAATTGTGAATTGTGCTGCTAATGTTGTATTTAAAAACCCATAATCAAACCCAAGTCATGCACATTTTTGTTTTCTTCAAGAAATTTTATAATTTGTATTTTACATTTAGCTCTATTATCAATTTTGAGTTAATTTTAGTGAAAAGTGTAAGATATTTAAGTTCATATAGATGATATAGCTTAGATGTTTGTCTCCTCCAAATCTCATGCTGAAATGTGATCTCCATGTTAGAGGTGGGGCCTGGTTGGAGGTGTTTTGATCAGCTTGATCATGAACAGCTTGAACATGATCAGCTTGGTGCTGTCCTCATGGTAATGAGTGAGTTCACACTCTATCAGTTTACAAGAGAACTGGTTGTTTAAAGGAGCCTAGCACTTTCTCCATTCTCTCTTCTTATCCCCTTTCTCTCCATGTGACTCTCTTATTCCCCCTTTGCCTTCTTCCATAATTGCAAGCTTCCCAAGGCCCTCACCAGAAGCAGATACCGATGCTATGCTTCATGTACACCCTGCAGAACCATGAACCAAAGAAACCACTTTTCTTTATATTACTACCCAGGATCAGGTATTCCATTATAGCAACACAAACAGACTAATGCAATGGGAATCCAATTGCTTCAGCCTGATTTGTCGTAAAGACTATAATTTCTCAATTGAATTGCTTTTGCTTCTTTGTCAAAGATAAATCGACCATATTTGTTTACCTGTATTTTGGGGCTTTATCCTGTTCTCTCGATCTGTGTTTATATTCTTACCCCAACACCACATTTTCTTGATTATTGTAGCCTCATAGTAAGTCTTGAAGTTAGATTGTGTCAGAATGCCAACTTTTGCCTTACGTTAATACATTACGTGTCAAAAGAGTTTGTATTGGGTTGTCCAGGTCAACCTCCAAGCCAGTAGGTGGCACTCACAGATAAGATCTGACTGTCGGTGGCTGCAGCATGGTTTATGCCTGATCTTCATTTATGGAGGGAAGCACTCCAGGGCCTCAGACAATGGGCTTGTTCACAGAACACAGCCTGGGAGAAGGGATGAAGCTAAATAGAGCTGTATCAAACAAACCTGCTGCCCTGGGGTCCACTAATAGCACGTTCAAGCACCAACCCCGATGGGGGTAGCAGGGAAGTCATTGGGACCTTGATGAAATGTGCTGAGGTCCCTGAATAGGGTCAGGAGAGAAGGATGGGACTGTCTCATTGCTGTGGCCTTGGCAGGCAGGAATGTGATCTGTTTCTCTGTCATATGCCCATCCTGGTGCTTGGGATATTCAGCTTGGTTAAACACTGCTGCTTACTTCCAATCTGCAATGTGGTACAGAGTCATAGGAGATGCCTGCTCCATGGCTCACCACCAAACCTCTGTGTGGTCTGGAGCACAGTGTAAAGTCTCTCCCAACAACACCAAATACAGCTGTACAGCTCTCCTGGTCTCCATGGCAGGAAAGCAACTTCATGCATAGATGGGGAGGGACCTCACCTTTTGGGCAAGCTGGGGCCAGAAGTTCATGCTGCTGTGGGCACCCAGCCACACTTCACATTCCCAGACAGCCTGCCCTCTAGTTTGCCTGTGTCAGCTTCCCATGGAAGAAGAAATGGCAACCTTTGCAGTGGTGAGTGGAGAGGGAGGAGAAGTCCTCCCCTCTATGCATGGGTTTGAGCACAGAGGTGACTCAGTCAGTGGGATGGGATTTTGCTTCTTGCTTACAGAACTCAGCACTGAATTTGTGTCTCTGGTGGATGGAGTTGCCAATCACAGCCCCAGGTAGTGAGCTGTTAGACCCTGGAAGGTATGTGTTTTGGTTTCATTTGTCCCAGGGGCTTCCACTGCAGTATGCTACACTTAACTTTCCCTTAGGAGTAGTACTCCCTAAGGGCTAGATCCCTGGGAACCCTGCAGCTACCTTGGATCCAGCTAGCACTGTGCTGCTGCTGCTCTCTGAGTCATTGGTTTTTGTATGTTAAGCTTAGTTTTTTGTTTTGTATATTAACCTTGCTATAACTGCATATTACTTATAGCATTTTCTTGTGATTTTCTACATATACAATCATGTCATCTGTGAGTAGAGAGAGTTTTACTTCTTCTCTTATAATTCGTATAACTATACTTACATTTTTGGATTATTGCACTAACTAGGACGTCTGGTACAATGATGAAAAGGACTGGTTGAAAGGAAATGTTTTCCTTGGCCCTGAACTTAGAAGGAAGACATCCAGTTTCTCACTATTAAGTACAGTGTTAGCTGCAGGTTTTATGTAGATACTGTCTATAAAGTTGAGGAGATTTCTTTCTATACCTAGTTTTCTAAGAGTTTGTATCGTGAAAGTTTCAGGATACAAAATCAATGTAAATAAATCAGTAGCACTGCTATACCACAGAGACCAAGCTGAGAATCAAATTACAAACTTAATCCCTTTTACAATAGCTGTAAAAAAGTAAAATAATTAGGAATATACCTAACCAAGAAGGTGAAATACCTCTACAAGGAAAACTACAAAACATTGTTGAAAGAAATAATAGATGACACAAATAGAAACACATCCCATTTTATGAATGAGTAGCATCAATATTGTGAGTATGACCATACTAACTAATTTATAGATTCAATGCTATTCCCACTAAACTACCATTGACATTCTTCCCAGAATCAGAGAAAGAAAATATTTTAAAATTCATATGAAAACAAAAAAGAGCCTGCATAGCCAAAGCAAAGCTAAACACAAGAACAAATCTGAAGGCATCATATTACCTGACTTCAAACTATACTACAAATCTATTGTCACCAAAACAACATGGTACTGATATAAAAATAGGCACATAGACCAATGCAACAGAATAGAGAACCCAGAAATAAGGCCAAATACTTACAGCCAACCGATCTTCAACAAAGCAAACAAAAACATAAAGTGTGGAAAATACCCCCTATTCAACAAATGATGCTGGGATGGTTGTAAGCCACATGTAAAAGAATGAAATTGGATTATCATCGCTCACCTTATACTAAAATCAACTCAAGATGGATTAAGGACTTAAATGATCAACCTGAAATAATAAGAATTCTAGAAGATAACGTCAGAAAAACCCTTCTAGGCATTGGCTTGGGCAAAGACTTCATGACCAAGAACCCAAAAGCAAATGCAACAAAAACAAAGATAAATGGATGGGACTTAATTAAATGAAAAACCTTCTGCACAGCAAAAGAAACAATCAGCAGAGTAAACAGAGAACCCACAGAATGGGAGAAAATCTTTGCAAACTGTGCATCTGACAAAGGATTAATATTCAGATTCTACAAGGAACTCAAACAAATCAGCAAGAAAAAAAAAAAAAAACTAATCTCATCAAAAAGTGGGCTAATGACATGAATAGAAAATTCTCAAAAGAAGATATACAAATGGCCAACAAACATATAAAAAATGCTCAACATTACTAATTATCTGGGAAATGCAAATCAAAATCACAATGCCATACCACCTTACTCCATCAAAGATGGCCATAATTTAAAAATAAAAAATAATAGATTTTGGCATGGGTGTAGTGGAAACAAAACATTTTTCCACTGCTGGTGGGAATGTAAGCTAGCACAACCACTATGGAAAACAGTTTGGCGATTCCTTAAAGAACTAAAAGTAGAACTACCATTTCATTCAGAAATCCCACTGCTGGGTATCTACCCAGAGGAAAATAAATCATTATATGAAAAAAATACTTGCACATGCATGTTTAGAGCAGCACAATTCACAATTGAAAAATGTGGAACCAGCCCAAATCCCCTTCAATGAGTGGATAAATAAAATATAATATATGTACACATATATGGTATGTATATGATGTGTGTGTGTATATATATATACACCATAGAATACTAATCAGCCATAAAAAGGAACAAAATAATATTCACAGCAAATTGGATGGAGTTGAAGACCATTATTCTAAGTGAAGTAACTCAGGAATGGAAAACTAAACATTGTATGCTTTAGTTTGTTTTCTTACTGCTATAAAGAACTGCCCAAGTCTGGGTAATTTATAAAGGGAAGAGGTTTAATTGACTCACAGTTCATCACGGCTGGAGAGGCCTCAGGAAACTTAATAGCATGGCAGAAGGTGAAAGGGAAGCAAGGCACCTTCTTCACAGGGCAGCAGGAAAAGAAAGTGCTAAGCGAAGCGGGTAGAACTCCTTCTAAAACCATCAGATCTCATGAGAACTCACTCAGTATCATGAGAACAGCATGGAAAAAATAGCCCCCATGATTCCACTACCTCTAACTAATCTCTTCCTTGACACATGGGGATTATGGGGATTACAACTCAAGATGAGATTTGGGTGGGGACACAAAGCCTAACTATATCATTGTACGTTCTCACTTTTAAGTGGGAGCTAAGCTATGAGAACACAAAGGTATAAGAATGATACAGTGGACTTTGGGGGCTTAGCATGGATGGGTGGGGATGGTAAGGGATAAAAAGACTGACCATGTGAATTGGAAACAACTTTTTTGTGCTTATTAGAGTCAATTGTTTTAAATAAGTTATTTGGTTTAACTTTTATAGTGATACAAGTTACATTCAAAACAATATATATTTTACAGATAAAATATTGGATCAAGGGAAAAGCTAATTAGCAATAAACACTGAATTCTAAAGGATTAACTTTACTCTTTTCATGGGCTAGTACAGTCTGATAATTTATTTTATGTATAACGGAATGTTTTTAGCCATTTTATTGTAGTTAAATCTCTCTTTCTCTCTCTTCTTACTCTTCCTCCACATTTGTATTTATAATAAACTAGAAAACCATTACAGTAGAAATAAATTTTATAATTTGTATTTTACATTTAGCTCTATTATCAATTTTGAGTTAATTTTAGTGAAAAGTGTAAGATATTTAAGTTCATATAGATGATATAGCTTAGATGTTTGTCTCCTCCGAATCTCATGCTGAAATGTGATCCCCATGTTAGAGGTGGGGCCTGGTTGGAGGTGTTTTGATCATTGGGGCAAATTCCTCATGAACAGCTTGGTGCTGTCCTCATGGTAATGAGTGAGTTCACACTCTATCAGTTTACAAGAGAACTGGTTGTTTAAAGGAGCCTAGCACATTCGGTACAGTGTACACTGCTCAGGTGATGGGTGAACCAAAAATCTCAGAAATTACCACTAAATAACTTATTAATATAACCAAACACCACTTGTTTCCCAAAAGCTATTGAAATAAAAATAAAATAAAATAAAAATAGGCCGGGAGCAGAGGCTCCTGGCTGTAATCCCAGCACTTTGGGAAGCTGAGGAAAGTGGATCACCTGAGGTCAGGAGTTTGAGACCAGTCTGGCCAATATGGTGAAATCTTGTCTCTACTACAAATACAAAAATTAGCTGGATGTGAGGGCGCATGTCTGTAATCCCAGTTCCTTAGGAGGCTGAGGTAGGAGAATCACTTGAACCCAGGAGGTGGAGGTTGCAGTGAGTCAAGATCACACCACTGCACTCCAGCTTGGGAGACAGAGCGAGACTCCTTCCCATAAATAAATGAATAAATGTCTACATTGTTTGGTATAAAGTAATTTTTTAATTAATAAAACTATTATAACATAAAAAAAGAAAATAAGACTAAAATATAAAAAAACAGTTTGTATCATGAATGGAGGTTGGATTTTATCAAATGCATCAATTGAGATGATCATATTTTTCTTCTTTAGCCTTTTTATGTGGTGGATTATATTTATTGGTTTTCAAATGTTGAAGCAGACTTTCATGGTTGGAATGAACCACACTTGATCATGAAGTAGTGTATAAGTCTTTGTGTGCAGTGTTGGATTCAAAGTGCTAATATTTTGTTGAGGATTTTTGCATGTGTCTTTATGAAAGATATTGGTCTATAATTTTCTTGCAATGTTGATCTGATTTTGGTGTCAGGGTATGCTAAGACTCCGAAGAATGAGTTAGGATATTTTCTGTCTGCTTCCATTTTCTGAAGATGTTGTAAAAAGTTGATGGCATTTCTTTTTTAAATGTCTATAACAATTAAAGATTTAACCCACTTGGACCTAGTTTTTTTTAGTTTATTATTAATTTGAATTCTTAATATACAAAATTCCCTCTAGGATTATCTATTTTCCCTTTGTTTGAGTTTTGGCGACTTGTTTCTTATATGGAATTAGTTTCATCTAAATTATCACATGATGGGAACGTAGGTGGGTGTAGTGTTTCTTTATTATTCTTTTAATGTCCATAGAATGATTAATGATAAACACTCCCTCAATACTAAGATTTGTAATTTTTACCTCATTTATTTTTTATCTTAGGTAGACTGGCTAGAAATTTAAACATCTTGTTGGTGTTTTTCCAAATAACCATCACTTTTTTCATTGACTTTCTCTATCATTTTCCATTTTTAATTCACTGATTTGTGGTCCAGTTTTTATTATTTCTTTTCTTCTGTTTGCTTTAGGCTGAAAAATTCCTCTTTCTATAGTTTTCTTGGCATATTGATTTCAGAGCTCCCCTTTGTTAAATATATGCATTCCATGTACACATTTTCCTCAAAGCACTGAGGAAAAAATTTTGCTGCATCACACAATTTTTGATAATTTGTGGGTTTGTTTTCATTTTTATTTAGTTCATAATATTCTTATTTTACCTGGGACCTGTTATTTTATTTAAGTATGTTCTAGTGTTTACCATTTCCAAATATCTAGGATTTTTCTGCTATTTTTTTCTTATTGAGTTTTCTAGTTTAATTTCATTCTGGTCTATGAATACACTTTGTACGATTTCTATTCTTTTAAATTTGGTGAAATATGTTTTATGGCCACAATGTCATCCACCTTAGAGAATATTTCATGGGATGATTCTAATTTTGTTGGATGGAGTATTCTGAAAATCTCAATTAAGCCAGTGGATACTGCTGTTCAGTTCATTTATACCCTTATTGACTTTCTCCCTGCTTGATCTATCAATTACTTAGAAAAAGAGTTAAATGTCAATTATAATAGTATACTTGTCTGTATCTTCTCAGTTATATCAGTTATGCATTTTTTCCCATTGATCAAGCACCGTTTATTAAAAAGACCATTTATACCTAGCATTGCACATATAGCTGGATCTGATTCTAGTACAGTACTCTAGTAACTGTTCTGGTACTGGGTCTATTTTCCTATCCTTGTGCCATTATCAAAATATCATAAATTAGCTTTGTAATGTCTTTTTAAGAAATTTTAGATTCAGCCGGTACATGCACATGTTTGTTACATGGGTATGTTGCATGGTTCTGAGATTTGGGATTCTAATGATCTTGTCATCCAAGCAGTGAATGTATTACCTGATAGGTAGTTTTTCTATCTTTACTCCCTCCCTCTCTCCCACCTTTGGAATCCTCAGTGTTTATTGTTCCCATCTTTGTGTCCATGTGTGCCCATTGTTTAGCTTCTATTTATAGGAGAGAATCTGTAATATTTGGTTTTCTGTTTCTGCTTCAATTTGCCTATGATAATGGCCTCCCAGCTGCATCTATGTTACTGCAAAGGACATGATTTCATTTTTTTTCATATATTATGCATTTTGATACTCAATTGTTAGGCACATACACATTTTGTATTGTTATCTCTTATTGGAGAATTTGCACTTTAGCAGTATGTAGTGTCCCTCTACATCCCCAATAATTTTCCGTGTTTAAAAGTCTGCTTTGCTGAAAATCAATATGACGATTCAGCTTTCTTTTTATTAGTGTTAGCATATTTTACCTTTCTATGCCCCTTTACTTTTAATCTATTGGTGTCTTTATATTTAAAAATTTTTTTTTTTTTTGGTATGCAACATATGTTGGGATTTTTTTTAAATCCACTCTGACATCTCTATCTTTTAGTTGCTGTATTGAGACCATTCATATTCCAAGCTTCTAGTGATGTAGCTGGAGTAATATTTACCATGTTTCTAAATGTTGTGCATTCCTTACACTTTTCCTTTGTATCGTTTTGTGTATTTTTCATCTTCCTCTCTGTTTATGCATTCTGTGGTTTTAACTGAGCATTTTATATAATTCAGTTTTGTCTCTTTAGTCCAGCAATTGTGCTTCTGTTTTAAAATTTTTTAGCAGTTCTACAATTTGCAATATACATTTACAACAAGTTTAGGCCCACTTTAAGTAACTCTATATTGTTTTGTGCATGGTGCAAGTATCTTGTAACAGAATATTCCCAATTACTTCTTATCATCTCATGAATTTTTTGTCATTTATTTTATTTATCTATGTGTGATAACCATCTAATACATTCTTTCTACTATTACACTAGACAGTTATCTTTAACATTGAATAAGAGTAAGAATGAGAAAAGAGTTAATTTTACCATCATTTATTTCTTCTCTGTTCTTCCTTTATGTCAATCCACATTTCTAACCTATATAATTTTCCTTCTCTCTGAAGGACTTCTAATATTTCTAGCATGGTAATTACGTTTGCAATTAATTCCCTTAATTATTTTTTATCTAAGAAAGAATGTAATTGTTGTTTAAATGGAAGTACAATGTTGGTGAAAAATAAATTCTAGATTTAGAGTGTTTTTCCTTCAACATTTTAATATTTTATTCCACTCTCTTCGTGCATGCATGATTTCTCACAAAAAATCTACTGTAATTCCTATCCTCATTCTCCTCTAGGTAAGACGCTTTTGCCAATTTTACTTCTTTCAAGATTTTCTATTTACCTATGTTGTATACATGAGATGCGTAGGTATGTTTTCTTTTGTTTTGTCCTATTTTGTTTTGTTATCTATTCTTCTTGGTGATCACTGAGCTTCCTGACTCTGTAGATTAGGGTCTGCTATTAATTAGAAAGCTCTCACTCATTATTTCTTCAAATATTTCTTCTCCTGTAATTTTTTTCTCCTTCAGATGTTTTATTTATGCTAATGTTACAACTTTTATAATTATTTCATAGTTCTTGAATGTTCTATTCTTGATTGCTAACACCTCTTTGCTATTGCATGTCATTTTGAGAAGCTTCTGTTGACCTCTATTCAAGCTCAGCGATTCTTATGTCAATGTCTGTTCTGCATTTTAGTTAAAATGTTTTTGATTTCCAGCATTTTCTTTTGCTTCTTAGAGTTTCCATAATTCCACTTACCATAATTCTGTTCTGTATTTTAGTCAAAATGTTTTTGATTTCTAGCATATTCTTTTGCTTCTTAGCATTTCCATAATTCCACTTACTGTTATTTGATGTTGTCTACTTTCCCATTAGAGCCTTGAACATATTAATCATAGTTGTTTTGTTAATAAATTCCCTGTCTAACAAGTCCTACATCTGTGATATCATATGTTCCTGGTTCTAATTCTAATGCTTCTTCAGACTTTCTCTTTCTTTCTCTCTCTTGCCTTGCCATTGTTTTTTTTTTTTTTTTTTTTTTTTTCTTTTTTTTTTGTAAGTTGGGCATGTTTATCAGATAATAAATTTAAGATAAAAGGCCTTTAGTGTGATAATTTATGTTAATGTAGAAGTTGGCCTGTGTTTAATGTTTCCATAGGCATAAATGACAGGGGCTTCAAATTCTGTTAGTGTTTTTGTTTGTGGCTTCCCTCTTGACTTTGGATTTCCTTAAACACTTCTCCTATGAAGAGATTCCTAATATTGTAGTTATTTCCATTATAATCTATGGTTATTATAATAGAGATCTGGTCATGTGGTGTGGGGAGGAGAAGCATTCTGTAATCTTTTGATTTAATTTATATATTTTAATGAGCTTGTGCCTCTGGGCTATGACTTTCATAAAGATTTCTTTCATGGCACAGCTTTTTTTTTTTTTTTTTTTTTTTAATTTCCTAAATATGAGATAGAAAAGTTAGATGGGAGCTGGAGTCCAAGTAAATTACTTAATTCTCCAGTTGAAATAAAACTGTGGATTTTAATTTTTCTCCTGAAGAATGGCATTATACATAAAAAACATGCTGGGAATATTTGACAAGTATTACTCTTTGCTTTCCATTGTCTGAGCCACAAAGGGATCTTTCTAGGATATCCACCTTGAAAACAGTAGACTTGCAAAATGTGGGGCTTCTCCCAAGGCTGTGGTCTTTAGATTTTTTTTTTTTTATTGTCATGGTAGTCCACACTGCCATTTCCAGAAATTTATCAAAATTACCATTTAAGTGTCCTGACACATTTATGGTTCCCATGGCTCCTGCTCTGAGTAAGCAGTTGTTAGCTGTGGTTTTTTTATTTGCTTGTCCCTTCAGATTTCAGACTGGCAATTTGCCCTGTAATCTCAGTTCTCTGATGAGTTCGATAGAAGTCATTGATTTTCTTTTGTTCTGCTTCTTCTCATTGTAATGACTGGAGTGACAACTTCCAAGCACTTCTTTACATGTTGCTGCTGGAACCAGGGTATTCGGCTATTCAATTTTTAACTTCTAGAATTTTTTTTTTAATAAATTTATTTATTATTATTATACTTTAAGTTGTAGGGTACATGTGCATAACGTGCAGGTTTGTTACATATGTATACTTGTGCCTTGTTGGTGTGCTGCACCCATCAACTCGTCATTTACATCAGGTATAACTCCCAATGCAATTGACCCTTTTGAGGTTTTAAAATTACACTTAAATTGAATCTTTTAAGATCTAAGGTTTATATTGATAGTCTCCTTTTTTTCTCTATTCTTGCCAACATATTAATCATTTTATAAAACTCTTGTCTGAAAGCTGTGATGTCTGATTTATCTATTTTTTATCTTGGTTTTTGGTCATTTGCTTTTGGTAAATCATACCTCATACTTTTTTGTGTTTGATGCTAGATATCATATATAGAAAATCACAGATGCTCTGTTTGATATTGTTCTCAAAGGGGGTTAAATATTTTTCTGGAGAGAAAATAGAGCAGAGGCTGAGTCTTTCAATTCCACAGACGATTAGTTTTAGGCTTTTTTCATCTTCTTCTTCTTTCAGGCTGAATTTCTTCAACTTTGGCCTTCCTTCTAGTTCTTAGCCCCTACCCCTTGTCTGTGCCCCTCTGGGGTCTTACCTGCAATCTAGGATTGTTTCTCATCTTACTGGTTATAGACCTCTTCCTCCCCAGTATTCCACTGCTGTTGAAACCTCTGAGCAACTCTAGCTTTTCAGTTGCTGCTTTCTGTACAAACTGTTGTAGTATCTCTCTGAGAATGTTTATCTCAGGTGCCAAATACTTTGGGAGAAATTGTGCAAAGATATTTGAGCTCACTTTATGTGGATCCCTTCTCTGTGGAATTTTGTCCTCCAACTAAGTCCAATATCACTTTGAAATTGACAGACCCCAATCTCTGAATTATCAGATTTGTCAATTACATTAAACAGAGTCTTAAATGTTCCCATTATTTTAAATTGTTTGGAACTAAATCAATATACATTTATATTATTTTGAAAATATAATCAGCCAGCATAAATAATATTTTAGGATGGTACAGAAACATCACATATAAAAGATTAAAAGTGGAAATCAATCTACACAACAGTAATCACAAGATCAATGCTTGCTAATTTTAATTCTTATTTTTAAAATAATTTAATTTAAAAATAACAGATCTATTAACATTTTATTTTATTTTATTTTATTTATTTATTTATTATTTTTTTTTTTTTTTTGAGACGGAGTCTCGCTCTGTCGCCCAGGCTGGAGTGCAGTGGCGCGATCTCGGCTCACTGCAAGCTCCGCCTCCCGGGTTCACGCCATTCTCCTGCCTCAGCCTCCCGAGTAGCTGGGACTACAGGCGCCCACAACCGCGCCCGGCTAATTTTTTTTTTTTTTCGTATTTTTAGTAGAGACGGAGTTTCACCGTGGTCTCGATCTCCTGACCTTGTGATCCGCCCGCCTCGGCCTCCCAAAGTGCTGGGATTACAGGCGTGAGCCACCGCGCCCGGCTATTAACATTTTAAAATAAATTCTATTGCCTTGTGCTTTACATTAATTAGGTTCTACTCAAATCTGATGCTATTTTTGATACTCCAGTTTTTAAAAACTGTGGTGCTAGTAAACTGAGAAATAGTTATCCTGAAAATGTCATAGGTATAGTAGCTATGAAATATGGAGTTATAAATATGTAGACAGTTTTTAAAAATCTGTATCTTGTTCACTTTACCATTTTTCATTCCAGATTACATAGTTAAGGGTAGTGATATGACATGTGACATGAAGGTAGCTAAATGGGGAACAAGGCCAGTGCAGTAATATCAACAATTGTGTAATTGCTTACACATTAAATTTATTTTATTTCATTAATTTCCTCAAAAAAAAAAAAAAAAAAAAAAAAACCCCAGGACACATGCATGTACTTGCTCTTTGTTTAATATTATATATTAAGCTTTACTTAGGACCCAATTTAGATTGTATGTATTTCTAGTGGTAACATAAATTTATTTGAGAAAGAATACACCTACTGTAATGGTTTTCTAGCTTATTATAAATACAAATGTGGAAGAAGAGTAAGAAGAGAGAGAAAGAGAGATTTAGCTACAATAAAATGGCTAAAAACATTCCATTATACATAAAATAAATTATCAGACTGTACTAGCCCATGAAAAGAGTAAAGTTAATCCTTTAGAATTCAGTGTTTATTGCTAATTAGCTTTTCCCTTGATCCAATATTTTATCTGTAAAATATATATTGTTTTGAATGTAACTTGTATCACTATAAAAGTTAAACCAAATAACTTATTTAAAACAATTGACTCTAATAAGCACAAAAAAGTTGTTTCCAATTCACATGGTCAGTGTCCAAATATTTAAATAAATGTCATTCTAAATGTTCATTTTGTCTACACTGACTAGTTATTCCAAAATTACTAAAATTTATTATTTCATATTGTTCACACATAAAAACATACATATTTTGTCTCTTTCTCTTTCTCTCTCTCTGACACACACACACACACACACACACACACACAGAGAGAGAGAGAGAGAGAGAGACAGAGAGAGAGATTAGAACTACTACTACTTTTGCACCTGGGACATTTATTGAAACAAAGACTATGATTTTGCCATAATTAGACTTTGTGAAGAGCAGTATTAGATTTTGGCAATTTTAGCAGGCATGCTTTTTTTTTTTTTCTTTTGAAATGGTTCATTGAAGATAATTGAAAACAGCAAAGGAATGTCCTTGGTGAGCGTTAGCTGGATCACGTGATGATGCTGAATGGGAACGAAGCTTTAAGTAGGACTACATGAAACCTGCAGAAGAACAATGATTTAAAAAAAAAAATGAAAACATTATTGTAGAAGTTCAGATGAAACTAAAATGTCCAGAAATTAACTTTCTCTGCTTATGTCTTTCAGGAAATATTCCTCATTCACTTTGGCAATACCAAACTTAAAAATAAGACCTTAAAAATAAGGGCTTATCAGAGATGTTGCCCCTCTTTTTTTCTTTTATTATAGTTATTTCTGTTTTGTTTATTTTGACTACTAGATTTTGAATAATAAAAGTTAGAATATAAAATAGACTAGAGAATTGAAGATTAAGGTATTTTCACTCAAGCCTACACACACACACACACACACACACACACACACACAGAGGCAAAGAGAGAGAGAGAGAATAAAACAGACACCAACTAGAATCAACTATTTTAACTTGTCACATATGGATCTTATGATTTCTTGTTTGATTTTGTTTTAAAAATATAAACCATTGCATGTGATTCTCTATTTGAATAATGTCTTATTTTCATGTAATCTTGAGTCCCCTTTAGTTTTCTGCTTCCCTAAAGACAAGTAATATCATGAATGTACTGTGTATCTTTTTAATCTATTTTTTGTTTTTTTTCGTTATTCTTTTATATGTAGTTGGGTTATTATTTGCATTTAAAAATGTATACATGTTACCACAGTGTATCATTTCTCAATTAATTATATTACTAATGTTTTATTGAAGACCTACCTGTATTTATATAGACAGAATGATAGATAAAAATATGGCTAATTCATTCCTTTCCTGGTTATATAGTTTCCATTTCCATTCTTATATTTTTAACATCTCCATATTACATTATGCCCTACAAACTCCAATTTAACAGGATATAATTGGAAATTTTTACTTAAAAATTCAATTTAACAGGCTTTAATTTGTGAGTTTATTCAGTTTACATTATTGCTTATAACTTTGTTGCTATTGTTTTTATATTTCCTTGTCCTGTATAATTTATATTCTATTTACAATGTGTTTACCTTCGTTCGTTTCCTTTCTATTTTTATTGGTTTGATAAAATATTTCTGAGAAGGGATGCGGTGGCTCATGTCTGCAATCTCAGTGTTTTGGGAGGTCAAGGCAGGAGGATCATTTGAGTCAAGAGTTTGAGATAAAGTATTCCTCAGTCAGTTTTATTTTCTCTCTCTCAGAGAAGTACTTGTTTATTCTACATTTTTTTATGAAGGGCCTTTGATGAAATATATTACATATGTGTGTGCATGTTTATATACAAAATTAATTATTATTTTTTAGCTTCTTTCTGGACACTTCAAAGACTTTACTTTTGCTTATACTTCCTGAAAATTTGTTCAACATTTTCAAGTGATAGCTTTACTTGTCTCTTTTAGCTCTGTTAGTTTCTAAATGTAAAAATATTATTACATAATATGCCAATTGTTTTGAATAAGTTATTTGGTTTAACTTCTACAGTGATATAAGGCACATTAAAATAGTATGTTATAATCATTATATAATTATCTGTCTCAAATTATTTGTTCGCTAATCATTACAACTTGAATCTTAAATCTTTTTTTCTAGATACTTTTATTTTTCTTGATAAGAGCTTTATTTTTTCTGCATGCTTAAATTATAGTTTAGCTTAGTATGGAATTCTTGACTGATAATTTTAAAAATATACACTTTGAGGATAATATTCTTTTTCTTAATGTTATCTTGTGATAAAAAATCTGCTGTAATTCTGATTGGCATACTTCTGGGGACACTCAGATTTTTCATCTGATAGCTTTTTAACTTTTCTTCATAAACTTTGAATTTCTATGGTTTTATAAATAATTAAGATTTAATTTTTTAATCTAAGGATTTAAATATTTCTCTAATTCCGGAAAATTCCCAGGGATCTTCTCATTAAAGATGGCCTCTTTCCCATTCCTCCATTCTATTATTCCTCTATACCCTATTTTGCCAATACAAATAGACCTATATTCTAACGTCTTAACCTATCATGTTATCTACTTTCAATTAAAGGATGAATTCTGTACTACACTTTGTTTTTTGAGGTTTGTTATGTTATATTTTGGGAATACTTTTTTTTTGTATTTTTCATCCACTTTGTTCTCTTCAAATCTGTCTTTCTTGTTTTAAAATCTTAATACCTTTCTGGCTTCCATCTTTTATCTTTTTGAACATTTGGAGTATACTCAATTTAAGTTTCCTTCAAATTATTCCATTATCTTCAGTTCTTTTACCAACAATTGTCCCACTGTGGCTCTGCCAGCAGTCTTTGGCCAACGGACTTTATTGTGGAGGTAATTTCACTTCTTAGACCATCCACAATGAGATAAATATGGATTCCTAAAAGTGGGAGGAATTATGGAGCCTACCCTATGGGGTAGTTTTTTATGCTGATACAATGTCCTTAAAGATTTTACCAGTTCTAGACAAGTCACCAATAGCACTTTCCCTGCACAACTAGTGTGATTATAGTCTCAACACAACTTTGCTACTTTAGATATTTGTTTACCTTTTTTCTTCCTAGGGTATCGTGTAGATAGCTTAAATTATGCAAGAACCTAGAGGCAAGCAGGTGAAGAATATTTCACTGACATTCTAAATATCAGTGACTCAGATCGAGGAGTATACATGGGGTCAAGGGACTTTACTTTTGATTCTTAGCCTTTTGTAGACAGTTCAAATCCTAGACACAATTTGTTTATACCGAATCCAAATTCTAATACCACCAATCCTATGATTTAAACACCTTCAACTTCCTTTCAGCACCAGAAGCTAAGGATTATTATTTAATCAAGTAATTAATTGCATATAGCTGAACTAGGAGGAAGAATCATTCGTCATTTCAATCTGCCAGTTGGACAGAAGTAAGGGTCATAAAAATTTACTTTTTATGTTTTGTTTTAGCTATATCTTTGGATTCAAATAACTACTTGAAAATCTTTCTATTCACAATAAACATATGAATTACAGTCATATTTTTAAACTTTGTATATAACATAGATATATTTTCAGAATTTATTTTTGTAAAGAAAAGTTATTTCTTCCAAAATCCTCACAGCATAAAAATGTGTAAAAAGTTTAACTATGAAGCTGCATACTGAACGCTAAATTCATTCATATTTAATTATAACATGTATCTTAGGTTTATTTATAGAATCAATGAGATAGAGTCTTATCATTGTTGAGAACTAGTTCTTGATTTAATGGGACCATTTAAGACATGAAGATTCTTAGTCTCCTTGCCTCAGGGTCAGCCAGATGCATCACATATATTTTGAAACAAAAGCAATATTGGCTTTCTCATAGTGGTTATGAGGGAAGAATTATAATAAGTGTGTGTATCGAAGAATAAAGGAGAAAGCAGAGAAAGATGACTTTTACTATAACTGACCATCAATTAAATTTTAGTCAATTTGCAACATACAAAAGAGTATGTTATACCAAATGTGCGTATCATTTCCTAATGTACCCTAAATCAATAGATTAATAAGGTAAACTAGTTAATTTTGTCTATGCAGTATCATATTGAAAATGGGATGAAATCAAATTAGGAATACAATTTTTTTAATATGTCTCACTTTGAGCAGAGCTTTTGCATTTGCAAATTTTAGTTTCATGGTTCATGGCAATGATCTCAAGGCACTGATTCTGAAGTGAAATGCATATCATTTCTTTTTTGTAACGGCTGAGTAATTACCATGGTTTAAAGATGAAAAGAATCATTAAACATAATTTACAGCATGAGAATATAGGAAAGAAATAAGAAATAAATTAACTATACCTAAAACTTTTAAGATTTAGTACTTTCAAAAAAATTGCTGTTTCATACTATGTTAACTTTTACATTTTATTTTTCATTTTATTTTATTTATTTTTATATTTATTTTTGAAATAGGATCTTGTTCTGTCTCCCAGGCTGGAGTGCAGTGACATAGTCACAGCTAACTGCAGCCTTGACCTCCTGAACTCAATCCTCCTGCCTCAGCCTCCTAAGTAGCTGGGACTACAGGTGTGCACCACAACACCAGGTTAATTTTTGTATTTTTTGTTGAAATGGGGGTTTCGCCATGATGCCCAGGCTGGTCTAGAATTCCTGAGCTCAGGCCGTCCACCCTCCTCAGCCTTCCAAAGTGCTGGGATTATAGGCATGAGCCACTATGCTTGGCCAGTTTTGAGTTTTAGACTTTATATTTCCTCTATTGCATATTAAATAACTAATTAAATATTAACTACTTATTATTTTGAATTTTCTAAAATATTTAAGGATTTTATTTAAATAGCTAAACCAAGCAATGTAATCAAAAAATAATTTTTGCGGAGCTAAGAAATATGAGGTATCTGGCATTAACTGTGAATACAAACTTTTAAAATATAATTTTTATCCTCAAGGATATTAAATCTACTAGAAGAAAACTCTCAGAAGAAGCATTAATTTATGGATACCTAATGTGAATTAAATAATTGCTTACTAGAATAAATGAAAACATGAGAAAATTAATAATATGGAAAATGAGAAATCTGCAGGGGCATATAGATGGAAGAGGAATGAAGAAAAGGGAAAGAAACATTACATAATTTAAAAATTGGAAAATGAAACTAAATAAATGAGAAAAAGGAAATAAATAGCAATAAGAAAATAAAAATGGGCAAAATGTTAGCCAGGCTTCTGGAGCAGTGATTTATTCATTAAAACTTTAGTTTTGTTTATACTTTAAAACTGTATTCTAATATGAAAATATCCCTAGCAAATTCACAAAGCATGTTTTACTAATATTTTGGTAGAAATGAGTCACTATTATTTTTATTGCATTATTTTGTTTGGCATTGACAATCTTTGATATACTAAGCTTTTATAAATATCAAATTTTTGTCAAATGATACCATTTCTTTTTTTAAAGTATTTTATAAATACTTTATATCCTAAGTTGTACTTTGGGAGTAGCATGTATATCAAAGAGTCAATCCTATGTAATCACAAAAGAAAACAAAAAAAATCAAGATATCACAACAACCAGATATAAATATGCGTGTTTCTTTTGTCCTGGTAAAAGTTGTCAGTCATAATTTTAATGTCTCTTGAGAAAATACTGTGTAATAATTCTCTCTCTGAGAATAACTTAAGAAATGAGCAAAATATATAATAAAAATAATCTTTAAAGCATCAAAAAATTACCAAAACAGTGAGGAACCTGGGTCAAATTAAATCATTAAAAAATTTTAAAATTAAATTTAAAATAAAAAATATTAAAGATTTAAAAATTAAAATTGGGTCAAAGTTAAAAGAATATGAGACCCCAGAGATGTAGGTCTTTAAAATGCTTTAAATGCTTTAAAATGCTTTATATGAGACATACAAGTTTCTAAAGAATTTAGATTTTTAAAAATGCTTTATATGAGACATATAAGTTTCTAAAGAATTTTTTAATACAATGTACTACAAATAATCAAAAATAACAAAACACACAAAGACTGACATAGCAAAATCTGGAGAGAATTCAAAAATAGACCAACAATTGACTTCAGTTTTAGCATTTTCAGCTACAAATTAAATACACACATACATACACACGTGTGCACACAAACACATACAAATTTTACCATGCTCATAGAAGAGTTCTAAAAAGCATAAAATTTTAGCAGAAAGTAAAAATTTATAAAATCTGACACAGTGCATCAGAATAAGAGCGAAGTAGAAATTCTTGGGAAAATATACCTATACATTAACACATGGTAACTTAAAAAATATACTGCTAAAAACTGATAGTAACAGAAAAATAAATCACTACTAAATAGTTTTGAAAGCAGATTTTTTATGTATGAGCAGGTTAGACATACCTAGAGAAAGAACCAACCAACTGGAAAATAGATCTAAGAAGGACTCAAAATACAATATTGAGAGATAAGAAGACTCAAATTAGAGAAAAGAGGATAACAAAACCACAAATACAGTAAGAGATTCAAAAATCTATATCACTGAAGTCTCAGATGAAGCAGATAGAAGGAATAATTCAAAAACAATGCTTGAATATAAAATGGCTGAGAATGTTCCAGAATCAATGGTGTCAACAGTCCAGAGTCAAGAAGCTCACCAAATCCTTAGCACAAGGTAAAATATATTTTAAAAACAATTTAGTAGCATTTTCTCCAAATGAAAAATGGCATACCCTAGTGATTTTATTTCTAGATCTATGCCACAAAAACAAAAATATATGTGCATCAAAAATATGTGTAAGAATGTTCATGGCAGCCGTAAACTGGAAATGACTCATATGTCAACTATAGTATAAGATACGCATTGTCTATATTTTTCAATAAATGGAAAGTAGAAAGTCATACAGCAATGAAAAGGAACATGTTAGAGCTACATGCAATAGCATAAATGTATTTCTAATACATAATCTTCAAAAGAGGATAGTAATAAGGAGAGGTACACTATCTGGTTTCATTTATACAAATTTTTAAAATATGCAAAACAAATTTGTTGCAGGTCAAAACATAGTTATATTTGCGATATTGTTGACTGGAAAAGAGGGTGTAAAAAGTTTCTAGTATGCTGTTAATGTTCTATGTTTTGATCTGAGTAGTGATTACATAGTTGAACTTGTTTGCAAAATTTGATAAGGCTGTATACTAAATATTTGTGCATTACATTACATGTATACTATATTTCATGAAATAAAACCTTGCCATTAAAATTTTTAAAGCTTTTGAGAAGAAATAAATTATAATATATAATATTTTCATCAAATTTGGGTAGGGAAAGTTTGTTTACCTATGACATATACAGGAAGTAATTGATAAATTTATCTAGATCCAAATTAAGAGCTTTTTTCTTCCAAAGAAACCACAAAGAGTATGAAGAGACAAGTCACAAAACAGGAGACACACTTGTCACATATATGATTGATGAGCAATTCATATCTAGAAGATTTAAAGAACTTCTATTTACTTTTAAGGAAAAAAATCACATTTAAAAATTTGTCAAAACTCTTGAACGAGAACCTCAAAACAGAATAAAATTTAAAATAACCAGAGCATCATATGAAAAATTGGGAATGTGTTTAATAATCACTTAGAAAATCTGTCAAGTCCATGTGTTAGAAAATGCATGGAGCAATGGGACTCTTTATACACAACTGGTTTGTGTATACAGTTTTACCAACGTTTTGAATATTCTGGTATTATCTGATGAAGTTGAAGGTATCCATACCCGATGAACAAACAATTTCAGCCTTGAGTGAATTGCCTGTAGGAGCATAGCAGGACCCATGCATAGAGATGCTTGTAGCAGAATCATTCATAATTATCCCAAATTAAAAATAACAATATTTATTTACAACAGGATGGACACATTTTGATATATTTATAAACTGGAAGTCTTTACAGTGAAGAAGTTAAACAAACCAAAACTAATTTCAACACCATGGATTCATCTTTTAAAAAAAATATTGAGCCAAAGAAGCACACTAAAAAAATGTATTTAGTATGATGTTTTTTGATAAAAGGTACATAACCAGGAAAAACTCTGCTCTATTATGATGCACACATAGGAGGTAAAACTATAAAGAAAATTATAAAAGTGAATACAAAAAGAATCAAGACAATGTTAACCTTAAGGGGTTAGAAAGGAAATGTGATTATGAAGGGGTACAGGTTGATGGGAATGTTTTCTAACTCAACCTGGATGTTGGTTGCATAGATGGCCAATGCATGATTTTCCACTTTAATGTACATTTATGTCATGTTAACATCTCTAACATGTTGTATTTCATAATAAATATTTTTTAAGGTACTACCAACTCAGATACCTGATAAACTGAATGCAAATACTATGAATGAGCATTAGCATTGCTTAGCTAATAAGCAAAAGTTCAAGGAGCAAAAAAGCTCAATTTTGTGCCATTATAACTACTGCAAAAAATGAGTATATAATGAATCAGATTGTATTGTTAAACCAGAAACATTCTGATGCTAAAATCAGCTTGACATAAATAAAAGTTGATTCAGTTTGTTCAAGACTTCAGAGGGAGAGCATAAAGTGACAAAATTGTTTTCACTATAAACAGGTTAAGTAAAGATTGTGGGGTTTTGTTTTGGTGTTTTTGTTGTTGTTTTGAGATGTAGTTTTGCTCTTGTTGCGCAGAATGGAGTGATGGAGTGCAGTAGTGTGACCTCAGCTCACTGCAACCTTCACCTCCCAGGTTCAAATGATTCTCCTGCCTCTGCCACCTGAATGGCTGGGATTACAGGTATGCACTAAACTGCACTCGGCTAAGTTTTGTATTTTCAGTAGAGATGGGTTTCACCACGTTGGCCACCCTGGTCTCGAACTTCTGACCTCAAGCGATCCTCCCGCCTCAGTTTCCTAAAATGGTGGAATTACAGGCCTGAGCCACAGGGCCCAGCATAGGATTGTGGTTCTTTTACTACATATGGAATCGAGATAAAGTTTATGTATCATATTTGTAAAAGAAAGCTAGGAACATCAATTTCTAATTTTTTAGTTAACCAAATACTATTGCATTAAATGCATTAAAGAGGAGAACATTGTACCTAGCAGATATGTGAGAAACAGTTTGACTTTTTAACCACTAAAAAATGTCCCAATATCAGAATTTATTTTATTTTAAATTTCAAAAAAATCCTTATTTTATATGATAAAAATCAAGTTGATTTGTAAGTCATATATATCAGCTTATTATCTGGAACTGTTGCTATGGAATAGAAATTAGGGCTATGTAATTAGAACTATGTAATAGAAATATTTACAGAAGAATATATCTGCCAACATGAGACACTCTACCACCATAACTTAAGTCAATGACTCTAGTTCTATCATTGTGTGCATTATAAATAGTGCGAAATTTCAAGAAATTTCCATTTTGAGATATAAGAAAACAATATGCTGGGAAAACTAATATCAAACTCTGAAGTAGATATATTTCACTTTATATACATTTTAAATGACCTTAAACTAAAGATTAAATTGGACTGACACACTGAAAATAATTTTTTATTATTATTGTTATGATTAAATTATTATTTTGTGACTATTACTATTCAACTAACACTACATTTGATAATATAATGATAAACACATTTCTTTTTTATGTTAACTAGCATTTTTTTTGAGATTCTTAAAGCTTTGTTTGCAACTCTGGATGATTTATGTGGGACATGATAAAACCAATCTCCATACAGACTAATTTGAGACCTGGCATCATTGTCTCTCTCTGAACAATCTGGAACCTTTTTTATGGTAGTGAATTGCTCATTTGGGGTGCGAGGATTGAAGCAGGCAAGTGTCTGGGTCATTATGTGCTCAGCCATGTCTTACATAGGTGTTTGGATTTGTATAGCTCTGGTTAGTCTGTGATGTGTTTTAATTTAGAGACATAAATGCTGGCCAGAATTCTATGCTTTAATTAGTGTCAAGGGATTGATTGCAGCATATTGATCCATAACTGCACATTTTATCCATGAAGTCACAGGTCCAGTGAGCTAAGTTACATTTTTAGTTCCATTCTGATTATAGTGTATTATCAGGACAATGTATAATTTGCATGTTTTTCATTTGAGAGTAATGATACATAGAGATTGATAAACCATGTTCCTCTTCCTTTCACCCCATTAAGCTACAAGTTTGGATAAACAAGTGTACTTAATTTCAATTTCATACATTTTTGATGGCACCCCTGAGAATAAAGAGGTAGGTTTCATAAGACAATGGGCTAACTTAAAATCAATTTTTGGATATTGTTTCATACAAACTGAATACATTTAACTAGAATATAATATCTCTACTTTTTCCTTCAAAGATAATGCCATTCCTTTTTTTCCCCTCAGTACTCATTGCCTAGAATACCCTACTCCAAACAATGAAACTCACTTTCAATCTATCACCATCTTTCGCTCTTCAGTGAAACCCCATGTAGCTTCTAGATGTGGTTTCAGGATTTCTCTATATTGTTGGAGAGGTAAGCATTGCATTGAGCCTTTTCACTTTTTACTTTCTGTGTACATTTCAGTGGAGTCTGTGCCAACGTTACATCTTTTGTTCCTATTTAAGCAGTAATCATGTGCTTTTGGACGTTTTGTGGTTTGAGAAAAATGTTAAGAAATATTTAGGACTAACATAAACAAAGTATTAGAGAATCCTGACTCAAAGCCTGTGAAACATTGATAAGCAGTATTTTCAAATTTAAGTCATAGAGTTATGCTGACGTCAGCCAAGGGACGCAAAGAATTGCCAGCAGCTACCAGAAGCTAGGAGAGAACTTGGAACAGATTTTCCCTCTGAGCCCCCAAGAAAGAACGAACATTGTAAATGCTTTAATTTGGGGCTCTGAAGTCCTGAACTGTGAGAGAATGAATTTTTCTTGTCGTAAGTCACCCACACTGTGGTACATTGTCATGGCAGCCTTAGGAAACTCATATAAACCCCAAACAAAACAAACTAAACAAGAAAAACCTGGCTCTAATTACATAGTGGAAAACAGTCTCCATGTAGAACCATCTGAACGGATTTTCAAAGGTTATCTGTTTGGATAATACAATTTACATGAAATTTTGTTTGACGTCAGCATCTAACTCATCTTGATTATTGGAGCCTGTTCTTTAGTTGTGAAAGACTAATCACATGGTTGTAATATTGATAGTTTAATTTATATAATAACTGTAACATTTTATACAATTTTATGTGTAAGTAATAGAGAGTAGTGGTTAAATGCTGGGGTTTCTGAGTTAAGAAAGACCCAACTATTCAGACCCAGCTCCTATATACCTGCCACCTGTGGCCACAGGTAAATTATCAAGTTAGCCTAAACCTCAGTTTCTCTCAAGGAAGCCAATATTAGATACCAAGCTGTTGAGCTGTTCTAAGGTTTAAATGAGATAATTTTCACTAGAAGATAAGCTACAGATGGACAAGGTTTATTATTTTTTTCACTGCTGGAATCACGTAGAAGGGGTTCTCTAAACACTCATTTAGTGGACATGAATGAATAAATAATGTCTGGAAGAGAAAATACCTGACATATGGCAAATGCTTAAAAGCTATTGAATAGTAATGTTCTTCAGAAAAAAATAGATCAGATTTGTTTATTTTGGACTTTGCTAAAGAGTCAAGATGAACTAAGGATTTTTTTTTCTTTTTTGCAACATGCTTTCTCTCATTTTTTACAGTTTCCTTATCGTATACACCATTGTTCAATTTCATACATCTCTCCATACAAAATAAGGAGGTTTATATATTGTTTGATAGATTTGGTGCTGCATGAATAAATTAGTGGCTAGAAAATATTGCGTACTTTTGAAATGCATTAGAACTTTTATGTAAGTAAGGTGTCGTTTATCACATCAATTTAGTAAATTATGAAAGTATGGCTTAGTGACCAATAATGTATTAATTTTCAAGAATAGTTCCATCTCATCTGGTCTGTTTAGGGACAAGAGATAGCACTTCAGCCATTTTACAGACCTGTGTCATTGTCCGTCCAGTGGCTCACAGAGAAAGTATAAATGACTCAGACTGAATCATATCCTCTGTTCAAAAGGCAGTTTAAAACAAACATTATACTTTTTATGAATGAATCACTTAGTGTTGTATTCAAATGTGAACTGTGACCAAAATGTGTCTATACACAAAGATTTTAATTAGAGAAAAATGCCCTGAACATAAGAGTTCCAAAAGTTGTTTGATGGAAATGTAGACCCTTAAATTCATCATCATTGTCATTTTTCCATTTCTTTCATATACATGCACCTATAGCAATAGATAACATACATTATTAATACACTCAATTTAACAAATACAGTCAACTTTTCATATAGGTAGATTCAACCAAGCGTGAATCAAAACTATTTTAAAAAATTGTGTCCGTATTAAACATGTACAAACATTTTTCCTTGTTATTATTCCCTGAATGATACAGCATAAAAATGATCTCCATATTATTTACATTATATTAGGCATATTGAGTAATTTAGAGATGATAAAGCATGCAGGAGGATGTACATAGTCAGCTATAACTATTACACTATTTTATATCAGAAACTTGAGCATCTGCAGATTTTGGTCCCAGAATCAATCCCAAGGGATAACTACATTTATGTGAGATGAGGATAGAAAGCAGGAAGATGATTATAAAAAGATTTGTTTCTCACAACTACTTTAGATTTCTTAAATCGAGATAAACTATATGTACATAAATTACCATCTTTAATAATAAATACATTTAGATTTTCCCCCCATTGATCCTCACTTCCTTGGCATCTCCTGGTAACCACCAATCAACTCTCTATCTTTTTTAGTTCCACTTTTTCAACTTCCATATATGAGTAAGAACATTTGATATTTCTGTTTTTGCTCTTGGCTTATTTTATTTAACATAATGACTTTCAGCTAATTGCATGTTGCTGCAAATGAAAGGATTTCATTCATTTTTATGGCTGAATACTATTCCATTGTGTATATCTACCACATTTTCCTTCTCTACTCATCTGTTGATAGTCACTTACATCAATTCCTTATTTTGGCTGTTGTGAATAGTGCTGCAAGAAATGCGAGAGTGCAGATATCTCTTTGATGAATTGTCTTTTATTTCTTTTGGATACACTGCAGGTTTTTAACCATTAAAAGTGACATGGCCAAATTTTTTAAAATCCTGATAATATGAAATATTGGCAACATATACAATAGCCTTTATAAAACCAGAGGCAAAAAGAGTAATTAGGAAGTTATTGGGACAAGACAAGAAAGAGCTAACTAGCACTAGAGTTAACAGAGTGGCCACAAGTAAAAAAATCAAAAAAACATATTTAGGAAGAAAAAAGCAACATGATGGAATGATTGATAAAATACAAGACCAGAAAGAGGTAGGGTACAGGAATATGTAGAGGTACCAGTAAGAGAAAGGAAATGGAAAGATTATAGCCTTAATCTCAGGTTTTTAGTGAGATGGATAAGATATTAGCCAGATGGGAGGACAATTATATATGTGTTTTTGAAATTTAAAGAAGTGGTCTAGGCCAGATGGAGTGATGTGAGAGTGTGCAGTCACGACCTTGTGTGAGAATTCAGTCAGACAAAATGCATTGAATGATAGAGGAAGACTTTAATAATGAAATAATGTAGAATACCCAGTGATAATCTTTTTTGAAGAGATAAAATATATTGGTACACTTTCAAGGAAGCAGTACATTTAGTTCACATCTTCTGAGAAATGGTAATACAGAACTTTTGTTTTCTACTCTCATTTCTTCAAAATGTATCACTGCAGACTCCATTCTGTAGTTCCTAAAGGAGAGCTCCAGCAGACCTGTAACTCTGCTGCTCTATTTCCTATATAGCAAATATTTTCCTGTAATAAGCGTTAATGGTAAACAGGTCCCATAAGAATATAAGAATGTTCAGGGAAAGATATTAAATTATTAAACAGAATTGGAGTTAAACTTAATTTAATCCCACCCATGTCTCCTTATTCAGCTGGGCTTGTAGCAAGCTGAAAGGCAGAATGGGAAAAGCAGAGAAGCGGTGTGTTTCTCTTCTATCTTTGTCTGTAATTTGCCTTTGTCTTTAATTTTCAGCAGTTTAACTCCGAAAGGTCTATGTGTAGGTTCTTTGTATATGTTCTTATTTATGGGTTAACGGGTCTTTTCTCATAAGTAGGTTAATATTCTCATAAGTTTTGAGAAATTCTCAACTATTATCAGTTCAGAGATTGTATCTGTCTGACTCTCTCTGTCCTATTTTTCAGAGATTTTAATTGGAAATATTCAAAGCTTTCACGACTCATTTTTCTTTTAGGAACTTTTCCTAATGTCATTTATATTTTTATTTTATAATTTTTGTTTATGCTTTAGGTTGCCTATTTTGTACTGAACTGTTTTCCTGTTCGCTGATCCTGTCTTCTACTCATCTGTCTTCAACTGATACTTTGAAATGTTAACATCATTTACTCTATTAGCTATAAGTTTAATTTTCTTATTTTCTATAAATTCAATGAAAATTCTGCTCTACTTTTTTTTTGGCCCAGGCTGGAGCGCAGTGGCGCAATCTTGGCTCACTGCAAGCTCCGCCTCCCGGATTCACGCCATTCTCCTGCCTCAGCCTCCCGAGTAGCTGGGACTACAGGCATAGGGCGCCGCGCCCGGCTAATGTTTTGTATTTTTAGTAGAGACGGGGTTTCACCGTGGTCTCGATTTCCTGACCTCGTGATCCGCACGCCTCGGCCCCCCAAAGTGCTGGGATTACAGGCTTGAGCCACCGCTCCCAGCCAACTCTGCTCTACTTCTTAGAGGACTTAAACTTGCCCTAAGAATATTCAGATTTCAGCAACTGTGTTAGGAGCTTCTCCTACTTTCAATTTTGTCTCTCAGTGACCTTTTTCAGGGAAAAGTTCATACCACAGTCTTATGTTCACATCTGAAAAATTCAGATTCGCTTAGGGAAAATGCAATATCAGATTAAGACATCATTTTTCTGTGGGTTTTCACCCTTTGTAATATTTATCGCATTTTAACAGTTTTCTGAAAGCTTTAAATATGTACGTTTTTTCTTATTTAATATAACTTTTCTAGTTTTTTTTTTAAGGAAATTTTGGTCTTCCATAAGTCATTCCATCTCACTCATCAGTGTAAGTCTCAACAGGTTCTTTTGTGGAAATATTATATCCATTATGGGCCCCTCCTACTGGAGTTCTATTGTCTCCAAAAATTGCCTCTCCATTTTTGAAGACTGCTTGCAAGATCAAGTCACTTCTCACTCAGGAGTCACTCTAGTTGTAGATGCTGAGTCTCTCCCATCTTCCTGGCATTCTCATGTGTTGAAATCTGAGATGATACTATAATAGGTTTGTTTACCTAGTAGCTTTTGTTTGTTTCACGGGAAGGACTTACACATTGCTAGCACCGGCAATGAAGAAGATTAGGAAAGACTTGCCATAGTTCTGGTTAAAATCAGGAGAAGATGCTAAATTGGAATACATAAGAGGATAACCAAATGGTAATTAGAGTCCATCGGAAGTTGTAGACCATAATTTGGTCTCTATTTTAATGGAAGTACATTCCTCAAATAATCACAGTAAACACAAAATGACAAAACTATTTTACTAAAACTAATCTTGGCATTAATTATTAAAAACCCATTTGGAGAGTATATCATAGCCATTATGACCGAGTAACCATCACATATTTCCTGTGAAATAGGTAGTCTAAGTCAATCAGTCTAAGTCATGATAATGTTTTCAGCTTTGTTAGTGCTTAGTTTGGAGATGGACAAGTTCGACAAATTTGGATCATGAAATGCAACTAAATCTTTGCTTTGGACTTTCGATAAAGTTAATACAGGCTTTTCCATTTGATGTGAACAAGTATGCTGGGTATCACAATTTCTGCTCACAGACATCTCATGTTCATGAAGAGAACTGACCTTAGGATGAATGTAATCTTCAGTGGCAGACAAGGGGCACAGAAATAACCTTAGCCCTTCATAAAATATTTTAGAAGCCAAATCAAACATTCCAGGAGACTGGCCTAAATCTGGACTACCTACTATGTGGGTTCATACATTTTATTTTTAAATGCTATTTAAGATGCAGTTTCCATTTTTCATATGTAAAATAATTAAATGAAATGCAGAATAGGTACTTGGAAATAGTCTTTAGATATATTTTATTTTTTATTTTATTTTATTGAGACAGAGTCTTGCTTTGTCACCCAAGCTGGAGTACAGTGGCGCTTTCTCGGCTCACTGCAACCTCCGCCTCCTGGGTTCAAGCAATTCTCCTGCCTTGGCCTCCTGAGTAGCCGGGATTACAGGTGCGCATCACCACGCCCTGCTAATTTTTCTATTTTTAGTAGAGGTGAGGTTTCACCATGTCGGTCAGGCTGGTCTTGAACTCCTGACTTTGTGATCTGCCCGCCTTGGCCTCCCAAAGTGCTAGGATTACAGGCATGAGCCACTGTGTCCGGCCTCTTTAGATACATTCTAAAACTTAAAGGACAAAAGTTTAAAAATTTTTGAAGAAAGATGTTTAATTATTAAAGATTGGATCAAAATTATGTTTATATATGCTAATTACATTTACATTTAATCATCATTATGTAATCACTTTATCTCTAAGTATAAGCTCCTCCCAAACTGAAAATTCCAAAGGAGCTACCAGAATTATTAAATCTGTGGACTTCAAAGCATCTAAGTATAAAACGAAAGACTTAATTGTACAAGTTCACATTTGACTAAAGGTAGACCTTATGATATATATAAATCATGAAAATGGTGGAATTGAACCAATCCTACAAATTAAAGCATTTTAAAAATTCAGAAAAGATATCTCATAATGTGGTAAAAGGCATGCACTTGCTTCTTTCCTATTTTTAGCATTGCTATCTAGCAGAAATTCACCAAATAAAGCATTTGGTCTGACTATATTGCTTTAAATCATTGCAATGACTCTGGCCTTATAAATGAATTACAAATTATAGGAGAGGTTTTACATTCTAACTGTGTTTTACTTTTTCTCTCTCTCGACTTATGAGCAATCTTCCTAGCATACTTCATTACATTATTCACAGAGTACATTAATCTCACCACTTTTAAAAATAAACACCTGCCAGACTTCTCACACTGATTGTAGCTAAAGAAACTTTTCTGAGATTGTCCTTTTAAACATCTCTTATTCCTGGGGATAATCAGAAGAAAGGAAAATTGAACATGAAACTAAATTCAGTTATGGTATTTTAATACAACAATAACTAAGTACTCTAACATAAGTGTCCTCTAGGTCGTTGTTAAATATATGCTAAAAATTATATTGGAGTATGTTATTTAGAAGCCAAATTCTTCATTCTTCCTAAATATGTGCATGGGCCAGAAACACATTAATTTCAGAACTCATTATAATGTTATTTGCTTAGTGAATGGAAAGGTGGAATCTCACACAAACACAGTTTTACCAATCAAAAAAATAGAATTAATACAATTTCTTCCAAAATCATATGATGCTCTTACATTCTGGGAAATCATTCAGGCCTGACAGCAAGAAAACACTTTTAAATTGGAAAAACCTTTAGTTTTCAAAGTTTTCTCTCAGTTTTTATTTTTCTTTTAAATTCTTTGGTCAGTAATGTTCCACTCAAGTACACTCTTCATAGCTTTTGAACACTATTCCCCATGTACTTATTTCTCACTTGAATGCTATCTAGAAGAAAATGTTAATCTGCCTTCACCTATAAAAAACAATTATTTTTTCCTGATTGATATAAATTATTACACTGAGCTACATGAAATTGCCAGCATTCAACCATTTTGATCTACAAATCCAGCTTGATGATACAAGCTAATATTATCAAAAAATTGAGAATTTCTTCATATCAGAAAAAGGCACTCTAACACAATTGATAATAAAAATTAGTTTTGATTTGTAATGTTTCTGAGATTGTAATTTCCTTGGATTTCAATTTATCTGCTATATAGTATGAATAATCATTACTTTATTTTTGCCTAATATTACTTCCCCTATTGCTAATTTCAGGGACAAATTTATTCTGTTTTGTTAGAAAAATAGAATTACAAGAATAAAGGGTCTAAATATAGGGATTTCAGTTTACACGTATCTGGCAGAAACTGGGGGAGCAAAAATAGGTAAACTAGAGCTAAAGAACTGGAAAATGAGTCTCTAATGCTGTCAGCAGAAGCTGAGGCAGGTGGGAAGGAAACCACCAACCCCAGGGACTTTTGACAAGCCTTCTTCTCTTTTTCCCAGAATTGCAAGTCATAGAGGACACCAAACATCACACCTGGCCAGCACTGGACCAGCCCTACCTTAATGTTTATCACTTTGCTTCCACTTTCCTAATTTCACTCAAGTTTCTATTATTGAGAAAGTCAAACTTGTACTATAAAACAAGGAAGAGGATTCTAAGGAAAGTATGTCCTTTAAGTGATCATTCAAAGACCTTTGTCTCCAAGAAAATATCATTTTTTCCAAAGAACCTAATGATATAAGCTAAACACTGACATACATCACACCCATGATTACGCAAACACACACACACAGGCGCACAAACTCAACTCAAAGATCTTGCCAATAAAACTAAGTGAAAAAGCTTTTCCTGGATCTTTAGAACATATTGACACTTTGTGGCCCACAGGCATAATTTGTAAGGTAATTGGTAGGAGTTAGAGTGCAAATCAGCCCTAATAACAACATTCTTTTCATACTCTGAAAGAAAGATGATCTGCTTAATCAGCTTCTATGTGAGTAATGAATCTCACATCTGTCTGGTCACTTCTGAGGCCCTCTGCTCCTATTAGAGGATTAATCAAGTACTCATGCATTAAAACTGCTACCCACTAGACCTCCAAGTCACCTAATAATCACTAATACCAGTAAATACTAGTGACTATGAAACTAGAGGAATAACATTTTACCCCATGTGAAGTCTCTTTCCAAAGAGATAAGCTCTTATTTTCGAAATATTGAGGCAAAATTGTTGTACCAATCAGTCTTACCATTTGGATAAAACTACTTTGAATTTGGAATTTTCTGATGTTTTCCTCATGATTAGATTGGGATAATATATATTTGACTACAATATAAAAAATAAAGTTTAAGATTGTCACTCAATTGGGTTATTATTATTTATTTCTGCTATTTAGTGGTAGGAGTTCCTTATGTATTTTGAATTTTACCTCTTTATTAGATATATCTTTTGCAAATATTTCATCTCATCCTGTAGGTTGTCTTTCCATTCTGTTGTTTGCTTTGCTGTGCAGAAGCTTTTTAGTTTGAGATAGTTCCCTTGTCTATTTTTTGCTTTCATTGCTTGTGCCTTTGGTGTTTTATCCAATAAATCATTGCCAAGGACAATGTCAAGAAGTTTTTAAATGTTTTCTTCCAGAAGTTTGATTTTCTCAAGTCTTAGCTTTAAGTCTTTAATCCATTTCGAGTTGATTTTTGGGTAGGATGTAAGATAAGGGTTCAATTTATTTACTTTGCATGTGGATATCTGGTTTTCCCAACATCATTTGATGAACAAACCATCATTTCCCCCATTGTCATACTTGGTACACTTATCTAAGTTAACTGTATATAAGTGGTTTAATTTCTGGGCTCTCTATTGTGTTCCAGTGGTCTATATGTCTGTTTAATGCTAATAGCATACTGTCATAATTACTGTGGCTTTGTGACAAGTAACCTCATTAAAAATGGGCAAAGGAACTGAATAGACATTCCCCCAAAGAAGAAATATAAATTACCAAATGGGACACTTAGTGAGCATCACTAATAGTGCACAAGATCACTAATATCAACAAAATGTAAATCAATACCTCAATGAAATATCACCTCATACGTATTAAGCTGGCTATTATAAAAAGCACAAATGTTGAGGATATGAAGAAAGGGTATCCTTATATACTGTTGGTGAAAATATAAATTGGTGAAGTCATGAAAAACAGTATAGAGTTTCCTGAAAAAAATTAATAATAGAACTACCATATGATATAACAGTTTCACTTCTGGGTATATATCCAAAGGAATTGACATCATTATTTTGAAGAGATATTTGCACTCCCATGTTTACTACAGCATTGTTCACAATAACCAAGACATAGAAGCAACCTAAATATCTATCAACAGATCAGTGGATAAATACAATATGGCATATAGATACAATGGAATAGTATTTAACCTTGAAAAAGAAGAAAATTCTACCATTTGTGACAACACGGATGAATCCAGGAAACATTAGGCTAAGTGAAACAAATCAGATGCAGAAAAACAAATACTACATGCTACCATTATATAACACATCTAAAAAACAGTTAAACTTACAGAAACAGAGAGTTAAATAGTGGCCGCCAGGAACTGGAGGAAAGGAGAAACAAGTTTTTGTCAAAATATATGGAGTCTCAGTTATGTAAGGTGAAGAAATCTTAGAGAATTACTGTACAACATATTACCTATTGGTAGCAATACTGTATCATATATTTAAAAATTTACTAAAAGGGCAGATCTTGTGCCAAATGTTTTTATCACACAAAAAAATACTAATAAATTAGAAAGCAGGAGGAAACCTTTGGAAGTGATGGATAGGTTTATGGCATAGATTGTGGTGATGGTTTCATGGGTATATACAAACTCATCAAGCAGTATACATTAACCATGTATGGTTTATTGTATAGTAATCATACCTAAATAAAGTAGTTTAGAATTTGTCAATAAAAATGACTTTAATCTATGAAACAAAAGTAAATAAAGAACTAGTAGAGTCTAAACAGCAGATTATCAAAGAATTTTATAATCCAGTCCATAATAATGAAGGCATTTTACATTGTGCCTCAGTAAATATATATACATATATTACTGAAAAAATCAGGTAATTTTATTTTTAAAAAATATTTCTTGTAATCTACAAAACTCATTCTTCAATTCTGCTATGACTTGCAATTTTAATAAACTAGTCTAATTTATTCCATATCACAGATGAAATCAAATAGTCCTTTCTTCCCTCTACAGCTTTGGAGAGCATTTGATTGAATAACCTCAAAGATAGAGAAACTGAGACATAATATTTGGACAGAAGATATGATCTTTATCATTATAATGTCTCATAAGAATTTACTTACATGGGCTGGAAACACTAAAGGTTAAGTATGAAAAAAATACATATTTTTGTAATTTTCATAATGGCCATTACAGTTAAATTAGATGAATCAAGAATGAAGAAGTTAATTGCATGGATAAAGGTTGTAAAGTAAGTTAGTAGTAAAGAAGGGAATAAAAACCAAGCATCTGTCCCCCACAGTCAGTTTCACATAAGTCCTATAAATAGTAGATTTAGCAGTAAATTGCATTCTCTTTTATGCTTCTTATTACCTAGGGTTGCTTTTCACTATAAAAGAGAAAATGAATGTAGAAAATTCAAAGCCATGTACAAATGATTTTGGTTCTCAATTTCGCTTCTCCATTGAATATAAAATTTTCAAGTACCATGTAAAAATGTCCTCTGTTTCAAGTGACTAGCATTATAGCAGTCCCCATGGCACATTCACACACTTGAACTGAAAGGTGATATTACAGAGATCATTTCCAAATGGAGATAAAAATAAGAGAAGAATCCTTTATCCTAAGTCCCATTTGAAAATATGGCTGAAAAGCATGTTTACTTATTACTTCTGTTTGCTTAAAGAGGTGGACACACATCTAGGGAGCAGTTTCAGAAAGGGCAAATCTATCAGGGATCTATCAAGTGACTAGACTATGGTCTAGGCACGTGAGGAATTCTAATATAGGTATTTGGAGAATCTTATGAATTCAGTTCTTGTTTAGGAGCCTAAAGAGTAATTCATTAGCAACATTTTTTATTGCCATAAGAAAGATGCGGGGCCAGTTCCCAGTGTCAGTTGCTACCTCTTCAGGCTATTTGGCATACATGTAGTAGATGTTGCCTGAAAACAAAGTTAGAGGCCAAGAAATGTGACATGTTGCTCATCAACAATTCTCCTAGTCAAGAAATAAGCAGCATGTTAATAGGCCCTCAGATATTAGCTATCCATGATGTGTTGCACTGTTATGGCGCATGTGTATGCATGAAGAAGGGACAAAGTAAATGTAGGAAATAGATGGGCACAAAAGCCCTTGGAACTTGGCCAGCTCTATGTAAACATTAGGGTGATTTACCTTGTCTAAATGCAGATGAAAAATGATTATAGTCATTTTAAGTCACTAAATTATTGACTCTATTCAAAGGAATAAAGTCCTAATATAAAACAAATTGTTTTGTTGACTTTTGGTTACCTAATTTTAATAGGATTTTTGTTTTGCTTATTACACTTTCTTACTTTAAATCTACAATGTCAGTAACTTTACTTGTGACTCACTGCTCCTTCTAATGGTGATAACTTTTTAATTACTCAACATATCTCTTGGTGGCACTTTTTCACGTTAAAACAAGTTTGATAGAAGAAAGTCAGAACTGGATTATTTAAATGAATTTGAATTATAGCTATTAACACTATAAAAGTCAAGGGAGAAAACAGCACAGAAGATAAAGAAAATTTTTGATAAGGGATGATAAGAATTCTGACCCATGGTTAACATTGTGCTGAAGTAAGTGGTTTATAAACTTGATAACTGATAAAGGGACACACAAAGTTGTGTGCAAAACTTTTCAGTAAATATGTATTTGTGCAATTAAATATCCTTTAATAATTAAAGGATCCATAGTTTTCATAATATTTGAAAGCAATCTCAAGTGGATTTGTGATCAAAAGTCCTAAAAAATCCCTACTCTCTCAAAAGAGTAGAGAGTAAAGGCTCATAACAATCTTGCCAAACTTTCAAAAAACTAGATAATATATACTTTATACAAAATATTTAAGAGACTTAGAAAGGAAATAAATATATCCAACTTATTTTGGGTGCCAGTTTATACCTGACATTATAACTGGACAATATAAAGATAAAATGATAATTATAGACCACTTCTTTGGATTCAACATGTAAAATGAAAACGAAAATTTTCTGCGTAGAACTCAACAGCATGTAAGTCAGTCTAACACTAATGACTGTTAATAGGTGAAAGGTAAAATCTCAGAGACTTAACACAATGGAGACTTCTTTCCTTACTCAGATAAAGGTAGTGATAGGGAGGGAAGGAATAGTGAGTGTTATGCATCAAGCAGTCATTAAAGGACCCAGTTAGCTTCTTCCAAGGTCATAGGGGTTGTGACTTCCAGCCAATAAATGGGAGAAAAAATATAATTCACTAGGGAGAAAGGAAAGACTGTTTAGTGGATGGTGCTACAACAATTGTTTATTAATATCAAAAAATAAAATGAAATTAAATATCTACATATTACCTATAGCACATTTAGTTACTATAAGAATATTGATACTTGAATTAGAATCCAGCTTCTTAAGGCCTGGATAAGGAAATTAAATCAAAGAATCACTTCCACTGTATTTTATTGGTCAAGCTGTCACAAAACCTAGAATGTATAAAATAAAAATATATGATGACAAAGAAAATAAATTATATTGATAGTTATAAAATGTTTATAATACATTTTATATAGTAATGCATTTGCTTTCTAAAAGCAATTAAATCAACAGATCTAGCGCCAGCTGTAATAACTTTCATAACTTCAAAGTAGTGATTAGTGTAAATATTTTGAAATTTCGGAATCAACTATTTTGTGATATAAAATTATCTACTGTTTCTATTAGTAACAAAGTAGTAACAGGTGCTCTTAATTGTACCCTGTTTTTTTTGCCTATATACTTAGTTAAAAGAATTACTAAATTTCATTAAGAGTTTATGGAAAATATTTTTTTCTATGCAGGTACTTTGTAGTTATGTATTCACAGATATTAAGTTATGAGCCCCTGCTGAAGCCTGGTTTTATTTGTCTCCTATCGCTTTCATGTCGTTGACAGGTTCATTGTTTATCATTTTGTTTTTTTTCTTTCTTTTCCTTCTTTGACCACTACAATTACATCCTTCAACAGATTATCTTTTTGCTGTATAGTTGCAATCTAAGTTTGAGTCTAAGCTATGTTTACTGTCTTGGAAACTAGTAAGAATTGCTCATTGGGGATATCATTTTATCAAGGAACTTTCAGAGAGATAAAGAAAATAATCTTCAGGTGAGAAGATAGCCAACCCAATTCTGCTAAATAACAACTCAGCTACATAGCAAATTCTTAATAATGGTTAGGATTAAGTGACTTTTGAATATAAGTTATTTGCAACCAGATTTTATTCGTCCCTCTTCTAGAAGGCACCATAGCCTTTATTCTGTGTCCTAGGAAGTGAGAAGGTTGTGGTGATAAATCTATTTTTATCAAAATTTCTAGAAGATATTGGCTGTAAAACATTGCTAATTTGGTGTCTCTCTAACAGTGAACAAAATAGGACAAACAAGTATTCTGAAAACATCAACAGAACATATCTTTGTCTCAAAGCATTTAGGGCTCAGGAGAAATCATTGCTGCTTTAGCACCTGGAGAACTACAGCTCAGGTGTTCAAAAGAAGAGATGCACACAGGCATCTATGTTGTCAGCAAGCTAGCACTATCAAAGCATCTGGAGACAACAATAGGAGTCAAGGATAGCATCTCTAGCACAGATCCCTGGTAAGCGGGTATTTTCAGGAAGTCCTAGTTGCAGTGCAAGTTTTCCAGGAATCTCATCAGAGAGCTGCAGCAGAGATCTTCAACGTGACCAGATCACCCCATCTCACTTAGCTCTCCCACTAACAACTTTATCTATTATTTGCCTTGTTCTCCTCATTATATTTTTCATTGTCAGAAGTCACCGTGTCTTTTTATTTTAATTTTCTATTGTTTATCTCTCTTGGCTATAATGTAACTTTTGATCAAGAAGGAATCTTATTTGTCTGTTTGTTGCTTTAACTGTGGTCCTCAAAAAACTCAATGAATATTTATCAAAATAATGAAAGGATGAATGAGCATTATCTATTCTGACTTTCTTCACTCTTGCATGGGAATAGCTGTCTCTGGGTTCACCAATAGTCTTCATGTTACTAAATCCAAAGGATCCTATCAGCAGCATTCGACGAAATTGAACTCTCCTTTTTTTCTTACAACAATCTGGATTATCAACTTCCCTGCACTCCAGTCTTCTAATTCTCATTTTCTCCTTTCCTTCTCAGTCTCCTCTATTGCTTCTGCCTCAAACTGACTACTATAAGGGTCTTTTAGAACTCTTTCCTAAGTTCACAACTGTTCACACTCTAAATGCACAGTAGACAACATATTCTTATTCATACAAAGACTATTTGTCTCCCAAATATGTATTTCTATGTGTCTGTATACGAGACCATACTTCTCTGCCTCGTGGATACATACAACTATATCTTTGATATATGCACTTTTTTCAAAAGTGTATAATGTATGCTTAGTCGGGTGCAGTGGCTCATGCCTGTAATCCCAGCACTTTGGGAGGCCGCGGTGGGCGGATCACTAGAGGTCCCGAGTTAGAGACTGGCCTGCCAACATGTGAAAGCCCATCTCTTAGTACAAAAATTAACCGGGCATAGTGATGCATGCCTGTAATCCCAGCTACTCAGGAGGCTGAGGCAGGAGAATCACTTGAACCTGGGAGCGGCAGAGGTTGCAGTGAGCTAAGATGGCGCCACTGCGCTCTAGCCTTGGCGACAGAGCCACAATGTGTCGGCTTGGGGGATGGGAGGAAAGGGGATATAATGTGTGCTAAACTAAACTCTTAATTTTTGAGACCCCGGATTTGTGAATGCTAGTGTTTTACCATTGCAAGAAATAGTTCCACCACCCAATTCATCATACAAAACGTATACATTGTGCAACAGATCATTTGTGACACCTTCTCCTTTCTCATATCCATCAAACCACTAAAACAACCTGTCTTGTCATTTCTGATTCTAAACATTTATTCATTTCTTTTTGTTTTTGTTTTTTTTTTTTTTTTTTTTTTTATTTATTTATTTATTTTTTGAGACAGTCTCTTCTGTCGCCCAGGCTGGAGTGCAATGGCATGATCTTGACTCACTGCAACCTTGACCTCTTGGGTTGAAGCAATTCTCCTGCCTCAGCCTCCCAAGTACCTGGGACTACAGGCATGTGCCACCATGCCCAGCTAATTTTTTGTATTTTTGGTAGAGACAGCGTTTCACCATGTTGGGCAAGCTGGTCTCAAACTCCTGACCTCAGATGATCCGCCTGCCTCTACCTCCCAAAATGCTGGGATTGTAGTCATGAGCCACAATGCCCGGTCCGTTTATTCATTTCTTACAAAGTCCACAGACATTAGTATGGTTCAAGATTGAACTGTTATAATTTCTTTTTTTCTTCTGTTTATATCCCACTATTGTCTTCTTCTAATCTATTATCCGTTTGCAGTCAGTAAAATTTTGATGTACTCTTTCAAATCCTTTAATAGTTTTCTATTGCTCTTAGTCCTTAATATCCCTGAAATGTCATGCCAAATCTGGCCCCTGTCAAGCACTTTTGTCTACCTAACAGCTCTATTTGAGTATCTCACACTGTTTGAATTCATCAACTTTTTTCCAAAAGTGTTTCTTAAACACTGTTTTTTTGTTTTGTTTTGTTTTGTTTTCTGACATGGAGTCTCTCTCTGTGAGCCCAGCCTTAACCACTGTTTCTGATTTCACTTAATGCCTGGTCACTCAGTCTAGATTCCTAAAAGTAACTGTTGATTATTTTCTGTTATTCAGCCCATGCCCTAATCAATCACCAAGTTCTTTACATATTTGATTTTTAAGTTTTATTTTAAAAATTTTAATTTACACCAAATAATTGTACGTATTTATGGGATACAATGTGATGTTTCTATAAATGTATTGATTGTGTAATGATAAAATCACCATAATTAGCATATCCATCACTACAAACATCATTTCTTTATAGTCAGAACATTCAAAATCTCTTCCAGCTATTTTGAAATATACAATAAATTATTGTTAACTGTAGTCACCCTACTCTGCAATAGGACACCAAAGTTTATTCCTATCTAACTATAACTTTGTACCCACTTATATTTTTACCTGAAAGTATCTTTAAATCTTTCAACTATTTGTATTTTGCTTCTTATAACAAGTAACTATTTTGATACTCCTATATTAAAACTAGATTTTCTTATGCAATTAAAAAATAATTATGTAGTAATATTCTTATGAATAGTAAATTTCAATATTATGCAATACGGAGTATTTAGGTTGATAATAGTATTATTTTAAACTGTGCTGCACTGAAGTTACTATTTTGTTTACTTCTCCAATTATTTTATTGTTTAAATTTCTGTGATAATGGATCTAAATATAGGCGTCGGTTGAAATATACATATTACCCTCAAGAAGAATTGTACTAATTTATGTTTCAAAAAACAATGTACAAAAATGCTCACACCAAAGCCAACGTAAGTGACATTACTTAAGATGACACATTGTTTTAAAGAATGAATTTATTCATTGCATTGATGTTTAAAAATGAATTTATTTATTACACTGAGCTTACGTTACAAACATTAAAAAAATTTAAATGTTTAATGTCCTTTTAAATTTTCTCTTATGCTAGTTACATGAACAAAACTTGTGTACATTTTTCTGCTATGGTCATCATTTTCATGTTGGCTTATTAGGACATTTTACATTTTCAAAATTTATGTTTTTTATATATTGAAAACATTTTTCCAGATTGTCCTTTACCTATTTTTTTTTTTTTAGAAATTGATGTTCAAGTATTTTACATAAACAAATTATTCAATTTTATAAATTATTGCCTCTTTCACTTTGCTCACTTTCCTACAGAAAAACTCACAGCAGGATTACATATGTATTCAAAATTTTATCTTACAGCAATTTTATGGTTTTCTAATATCTATTACAATGTAGTACTCAGGTTGAGATTGATTGATTTATTTTGTATCTAATCCCATGCTTGTTGTTTACATCTATGCCACTTGAATATTTCCTAATTTACCATTATTTGTCATCTTCATCTCATACTTATTAATGTATGTATTTGGGCATGGTGCAACACAATCTATTTCCAATATAACACTGTTTCAGAACTGTAAGTTTTTTTGTTTTTGTTTTTGTTTTACTCTGTCAGTGACAGTTCACTCTGTCACTCTGTCACCCAGACTGGAGCGCAGTGGTGCAATCTCAGCTCACTGCTACCTCGGCCTCTCTGGTTAGATTCTCCTGCCTGAGCTTCTCGAGTAGCTGGGATTACAGGCATGAGCCACCATGCTTGACCTAGTAACATAAGTTTTTAATTACTATATTTTATATGTTTTAAAAATTTTGGGGGAAATTATTTTTTAATGTTCTGAAAATTGCTTAACTCACATTTACTATGTAAGGTAAGCTTTAGAATTAATTTTTTGAGAACCATCAGCCATTACTTTTGGATTTTGATACTGACTACCTTGCATATAATTTCAATTAGATAAAACTGACATCTTTACAACTTTATGTCTTTCTATATATGAACATTCTGTTAGAGGCAGTAGGCAGACAAATTTCTAGATAGATAGGGGCACGTCCCTGGTGAAACCAGATCTTCAACGCAAAAACAGCCTGAAGCCTGAAAATCAGGTTGCCACTTCTGGATGGAGTCCACGACAAGAGTGAGTACCTCTATTCTTGTTTGCCAGCTCTTTCCTAGCTGGTTCTTTCTGAATAATGCTTTTTAACCCATGGAATGTTGCCTTTTGCAAGGTACCTACTGCCTGGGCCTCCCCAATTCTGAGCCTATAAAAACCCTAGACTCAGCTACATATGCCTACCTTCCAGTAGGGACCTGCCTTCCAGTAGGGACTACCCACCTCGGGTTCCCTCTCCACTGAGAGCTGTTCTGTCTCTCAATAAAACTCTTTCCTGCCTCCCTCACTCTTCGGTTGTCCCATAACCTCATTCTTCTTGGACACGGAACAAGAACCTGAGACCTGCCGAACAGCAGGTGCCAAAGATGCTGCTGTAACACCATAGCCCTCCCATCCTCTATCCTCCACTGACGCTGAGTGGCAGGAAGTGGAGGCAGAGCTGGGCCGGCCCAGGAGCCACGTGCTGGAGCCAGTTGAGGAGACTGAACGAGCTGGGACATGACCCCTTTTGCCAAAGCATGGAGATGGTGGGAACGAATAAACTGTAAGACAAAGAAGCCATGAACCTTCTGGAGTCCAGACCTCAGGACTCCATAAATCAGAGTTGTGACACACTGTAACTGTATATTAGTACTACACAAATTTGTTGCTCTAAATTGTGCTTCATGCTTTTGGTTTGTTTTTACACATATTTTGGGAAAGTTTCATCCTTAATATTTTTAAATGTTGCATATATTAGAATAGTCTGACTTCACACTTGAAGGTCCTATGACAATGTCTAAAATTCTTGGCACACGAAACTTTTTCCTATTGAAAACATTTATCTTCTTTTGCAACCTGTTGCCAAAAAAGATTGCTAAAGAGGACGCTTTGAAGCTATTTCATTTTTTGTACTTTATTATTTGTTCAGAGAATATTAAACTTTACCTTGTGAATGTCACTAAATGTAGATCAATTTTCACTAACATTGCTTGCAATTCACTCAGTCCTTTTAGCTCAGGGAAAATCCATTCTAATATAACTTCTGACCACTTCTTTTTCATTAAATCTAATCACTTAAAGGAGCAGATGGACAGTAGAGTTTTCTTATATATGAACACTTTTCTGATGTGTTTCATTCCCAAATCTCTGAGTCACAAGGTAGACAGACACACAGGAGAGATCAGGGTAAATGTATTTCTCTTTAAAGACTCAGAGATTCAAAATGATGTGTTGAATTTGGGACAGGTCAACCTTAGTCTAGTTCTGTATTTTGTAGTCAGATGAAGTGTCTTCAAAATTTTTGTCTTCAGTAGTCCCTCAGCTTTCTATTCTATTTTATTATACATCTTCTTAGGGAGCTTTTCACTCTTTTGTTTATTCCATTTGTTTTAATTCTGCAATATTGACTGAGGCTGTCTTTTAAAATGATATTTGAGTATGTTGTCCAAATACCTTTTTAAAGCAAAACCTATGCATTTTTTTTTCCCACAAAAGACAAATATGGGTTAACAAGCAGAATATGGTATTCAGAGAATTTGTGACAAAGAAGAGGCACAGGCAAGTGGTTAAATGTCAGGGACTTTCCAAGAGGGATATCAGAAAATCACCGATAGTCAGGTCAGTGGAGCATGACAATGAACAATTTAGGAGCTGTCACTGTTCAGAGATCCACAGAAATAAGCTAAAAAATAACTGCATGCAGTAGCAGGGTGACATATTAGGGGACTAATTGCAGTCTCTGAACTGGTGAGAGAAAAGGGACTGATCAGAAAGAAAGCAGGAGTTCAGGGTGAGGAACTTAAGTGGGAATCTTTGCCCAGGGGACCAGGACCAATCTGCGATTACAGACATGTGCCTTCGAACAAAGCAGAAGCACAATTTCTTCATTTGGCCTGTATGGTCACAGCCAGATTGGTAGCAGTGACAACTTGTTGCTGACCATCTGGCCGTGAATTAAATCCTTGCTGGCAAGGGAGAATTTGGGGTCTAGAAAGTACAGCAGGGTTAAGCTTAATGTAAAAAATTCTGGCAAAGGAATGGTAGCCAGCTTCTGCTGCTGTGAACAACTGGCCTAATTTATAATATATTCATACTACATTTTTTTCAGTAGTCTTTAATTATGTACTTTAATTAGGAACATCATTGCTTTCTAGCAATAGGTACTTCTCTTATTATTAAGAATAACCTATCATATACAGGATATTCTTTGTTCCTTGGTAAACATTGTTTATGTTGTCTACCTGTCAAAATGTTTATCTCAGCCATTTCAAATGGTGGGGAACATTATTTAAAATCAAGAAATAGAGTATCTTTAAACTTGAGATATTTCCCTGTTATGCACATTTTAAATTTAAAATGTCCCATTCAAATGAAAAAAGAAATGTGTCAAAATTTGGTAAATGGTATTTTCAATAAATGCCATAATTTGCTATTCTTTTAGAGATCCTGTTATTAAATGAGTCCACCAAAGCCTATTTATGACTTATTTATATTGTCTATTCTCAAATTGTCACAGATGGAGACATGAACACTTTCTTATACAACATCACTTTCTGGGCATACTTGATAAATGATTTTATAAATACAAATTTTAAAGTGTCCACTAAATTTTTAGTAATCTAGGATGGAAACCAGAGTATTTGATGGGGTGGGGTTAGTGATTAGGATATTACTTTTACTTCTACTCCTGAAAGCTCCTATTCTGAATAAGATGCTGCTTGTCACTTTCAATTTTTGTATCAGCCTGTTGACTTTACAATCTGAAAGCTCTTGATCTTTAATGATCTGTAGCACATCTGTATGCATAGTACTGTCTTCCAAACTCAACAATACAAAAACATTAGGCACGTATCACAGAGCTCTTTTAATACATTTTCTATGCAACAATGCTTTTCCCAAATGCAACCCATTTTTGCATAAAAAATAAGATTGTACTGTGTGGAGATAATCAGGTAGTTATGCTGAACTAATGAGCTTTTCTTTTTCTGACAGTACTCTGATACAGTAATTGGAGAATTTAGTTATTCCTTAGATTCAGGAATGATGAGTTCTGTACCTTTGGTTATCATGAAAGATTTCCTTACACTAGAATATCCTGGCCAGGTAAGTGCATTAACAAAGCAACACTCCAATCCATTGATAACATTATATGAAATAATAGGTTGCCTATTCATTTACATAAAATCATTCATTAAAACTGAGATACTTTGCATATAATGTAAATTAATTGTGCCCACTTGCCAATGTTATTTTTATTAAATAAATGGATCTTAAACTATGTGTTATTTTTCTTCCTTATTGTATAAAACAAAATCTTCAAAAAGTGGTCACAGGGAAATGATAATATCAGTTAGGATAACTTAACTTTTTTTAGAGGAAATATTTCTTCTAACTTGAAAACACATTTTACAAGTTATATTTTCACAATTTTAGACATTCCACCTCTCATTCTGTTTGTCTCAGGTCCTGATTATGTTTCAGAATTTAGTCTTGATGCTCTATAATCATATACATGCTCTTTTTGCACTCTAAAAATAATATTCAATACAAAATACAAAATAGGAGATGAAGGGCCTGCAAAACTCATTTAGACTAGTAGCATATTTATTTAGCACATGTGGGCAACATTCTTATGAAAAGATGTTTTATTGTTTCCCCAATATGACAAACAAGCTAGTAAGAAAGTGGCAAATCCTGCATGTTTGGCTATTTTACTTTCAAGCTCCGGCCCATTTTTTACACTGTTGTGGCAACAGCCTTTGGTTTCCTATTTCTTTTCCTCTCTGATGCTCCCTTCTTTTCATAGTTTGCTGTATTCATGGTTGAGGAAATGAAAACTTCCATACTGCAATGAAGTTAGTTTCCTGCATGTACCCAACGTAAGAAAGGCAAGTAAATGACTACTTTTTAAGATAAGCACGTCTTACCTCCAAATCTATGTTTAGAGATTTTAAAAGTATTGTATTACTTTTTAAATATTTTTAAGGCAAGCATACTTGAAAAAATGTTATGCCTTTTTCTAATTCCTTTCCTTTTCTGGCTTGTTTGAGGGAACCCAGAATATAAAACAAAGCTGATGAGAAGCCAAGAAAAGACATGATTAAATTAAAGCAAAATAATAAAAGAACAGAATCACTTACATATTCAGTAATAGCCAGCAAAATAAAAAAAAATATATAAGAACAAAAGGAGAAAGGGAAAACAGGAAGGAAAGAAAGAAGGGAGGAAGGAAGGAAGGAAGGAAGGAAGGAAGGAAGGAAGGAAGGAAGGAAGGAAGGAAGAAAGGAAGGAAGGAAGGAAGGAAGGAAAGAAGGAAAAAAGGAGGGAAGGAAGAAAAGGAATGAAGGAAGAAAAGGAAGGAAGGAAGGAAGGAAGGAAGGGAAGGAAATATTCTCACACTAAAATGTGTTTTCTTCAAATTGAGTGAGCAAAACAGAGATTTCTTGCAGCTGTTACATTTGCTGTTAGAACTGAAGTGGTAAATCAACTCAAGCTGATCTGTCAGCCAATCAAGAAATCTTTACGTTTTGGCTGGGTCTTTAGCACAGAGATCTGGGTGGTCACAGGTTGCTTTCGTGTAGGATAATATTTAATGTACTGTACAGCACATCCTTGAAAACTGGCCAAGACTAACATGGACTTGGCAGACACTTTCTGCAGCTCTGGGTGCCAACAGATGTCTTTGCTAGGTGAAAACAAATAAGAACCAAAATTCTTCCCAGCCTGCTGAAATGAAAGGTTCCTGGGAATTGCTGAGTGTTAAATTGCTGTCCTAAAACCTTTCATTTTGTGCTCTTGTTCTGAGTTGTGTTTTTGTTGCAATTGGCTCCCTGCCTCGGAACTTGGTTTGCTCTGCTGGGTTAACCATGATAAGCAGCTGGCGTGAGGGACCATGAGCTGATTCGACAGTGGCTCAGTGGACTTCAGGATTACCTCTACCACAAGAGGGTAGTATAAATCTTTGAAAGGCAGAGGGGATATTTTGATTCCCATCCCCAATCACTCTTCTCTTTGAACCTGGTCTCTTTGGCTCTCTTTTACTTTCCCCTTTCTCTGGAAACTCTTAGAACTGCCATTCTGCAAGCTTACATTGCTGTGGCACTTTATTAGCTTTAAAACTGTCGAAAAACAATCAGTGTGACTGCTGTCTGCAGTGGAACGGAGTATTCAGCAGTTGGAGTCTATATTCATATGGGGGGTAAACATTTTAAAACTGTCGCCTTAAGACTCATGAATAAGACTATGGAATGTTTTCTTAGTATTCAATGTCTATGTAATAGAAGGAAAAGGGATTAGCTGGAGTGTGAATATGCATTCACAAATATTTATCTTATTGAAAATTGCAAGAAAACTTGCTCATTCATTTATAAATATTTTATTGATATTTTTATGAAACCTCCACTACATACTACACACTAAGGATACAGCAGTAGGCTAGAGAGACCACCCTGTTCTCATGGAGTTTGCACATAAGCATGAAAGACAAATACCAAGTGTGTTTACAAACCGTTATAAAAGTCAGGTGGTGCTAAGTGTGAAGAAAGAATATGAATCAGGATAAAGAGACGTGGGGAAAAGGGCAGTGTGATTTAGATAAGGTGGGTGAGTAAAGTTCTTAATCAAATACACAGGTAAGTACATATAAATTGAATGGTATTTATCCTTTCATTTAACATGTATTTATTGACTACCTAATACATATAATTCTTGTCAGATGTTCTATTTAGTATTTAGTCAATATTATTTACATTCTTCAGGTATTGATTATTGCCACTCTTGCATAGCATAGATTTCAAGATCTTAGGTTTTGATATTAAACACCTGTGTTTGCATCTTACGTAATGTGACCTCTGGTAATTTTTAAATAGTTTTCCTATATATAAAATAATATGTACCATAGAGTTGTCAGGTATATTAATGACATAGCAAGGGAGAAGGGCCAAGCATGATACTTGAAGCACAGTTTACACCTATCAAATATCAGTTATTGAAATTCTTAAAATTAATGCATAGCCATATCTTTCAAGTTAAAAATATTAACAGTACAATCATGGGAAATTTTCTGTCCTTAAAAATCTTCCATAATTTAATGATACCGTTTTTAAAATGAATAGTTACAGACTGGAACAGAAAAAAACAAAAACAAAAACAAAAAAAAACTGCCATTGCTTTTCTACAAATGAAAACAAGTTAACTCATAAGCCCCCATTTTCAAAATATTATTAGTTCAACGTAAATCAGCTACAGATGGTCTCTGACTTACTATGGTTCAGCTTACAATTGTTTAATTTTACAACGGTGAGAAAACAATATGTATTCAGTAGAAACTGTACTTCAAATTTTCAATTGTGATATATTCCCATGCTGATAATATGTTGTATGATACAATACTCCCTTCCACTGCTGGGCAGCCAGTGAGTCAAAGCTCCCAGATGGGCAAGAGATCACGATGGTGAACAACTGATAATCTACAGTGTGCTGTGTTGGAAAGTGTATTTTGTTGTTGTTGTTGTGTTTTTGTTTTTGTTTTTTTCTTGAGATGGGGTCTCACTGTGTTTCCCAGGCTGGTCTCAAATTCCTGGGCTGAAACACTTCTCTTTCCTCGGCCTCATAAATAGCTGGGATTTCTGGCCCCTGCACCTGGCCAGAAAACGTCTTCAATCATAGATTGCAGGGCTCCACCACTAGAGTTTGTGATTCAGGAGGTCCTGGGTGGAGTCTGATAACTTGAGTTTCTAACAAGTTTCCAGGTGATGCTAATGCTGCTTGTCCACGGACCACTCACCCAGATAAATTGTTATTTTCTTTTGGGCTTGAAAATCATTATGCTACATTTTTCCTTCTTTGTATTTTGTAACATAAAATGTATCTCTCAGTATTTCAAAATGTATCTCTTAGTATTTCAAATCTAATTTTGGTTAGGCTTCCTTTTAGGATTTTTATAGTTTTATGTCTTATATTTAAGTCTTTAATTCATCTTGAGTTAATTTTTGTATATGGTGAGAGATAGGGATTCCAATTTTATTCTTCTACATACAGCTTGCCATTTTTCCTAGCACTGTTTATTGAATAGGATGTCCTTTCCGCAGTGTATATTTTTGTCAACTTTGCCAAAGATCAGTTGCTTGCAGGCATGTGGCTTTATTTCTGACTTCTTTATTCTGTTCTGTTGATCTGTATATCTATTTGTATACCAGTATCATGCTGTTTTGTTTACTACAGCCTTGCAATATAATTTGAAGTCAGATAATGTGATGCCTCCAGCTTTGTTCCTTTTGTTTAGGATTGTTTTGGCTATTCAGGCTGTTTTTGGTTCCATATGCATTTCAAGGTTGTTTCTAATTCTGTGAAAAAATGACATTGATAATTTGATAGGAGTGGAATTGAATTTGAGGGTTACTTTTGGCAGTATGGTCCTTTTGATGATGTTGACTTTTCCAATTCATAAGCATGGGGTGTTTTTCCATTTGTTTATGTCATCTCTGATTTCTTTAATCAGTGTTTTATAGCTCTCCTTGTAGAGATCTTTCATCTCCTTGGTTAAATGTATTCCTGGGTGGGTTTTTTTTTGTGTTTTTTTTTTTTTTTTTTTTTTTTTTGTAGCTATCGTAAATGAGATTGAGATTGAGTTCTTGAGTTTTTTTCACAGCTTGATCATTATTGGTGTACAGAAATGCTATGGATTTTTGTATATTGGTTTTGTATGCTGAAACTTTGCTGAAGTCATTTATTAAATGCAATATTCTTTTTGAGGAATCTTTAGGGTTTTCGACATATGATATCATCAATGAATAAAGATAATTTGAATTTCTCTTTTCCAATCTAAATGCCTTCTATTTCTTTCTCTTGACTGATTGCTTTAGCTGGGACTTCCAGTACCATGTTGAATAGGAGTGGTGAGAGTGGGTATTCTTATCCTGTTCTGGTTCTTAGAGGAATGATTTCAAATTTTGCCTGTTCAGAATTATGTTGTATGTGAGTTTGTCATAGATGGCTTTTATTATTTTGAAGCATGTTTTTTCAATGGCTCATTTGTGGGGATTTTTGTCATGCAGAGATACTGGATTTTATTGAATGCTTTCTCTGCATCTATTGAGAGAATCATACAGCTTTTGTTTTTAATTCTATTTATGTGGCGAGTCACTTTTATTGATCTGTATACTTTGAAGCATCTTTCTATTGCTGAAATAAAACTTTGCTTTATTATCTTTTTGATATATTGTTGGATTCATTTGCTAGTTTTTTGATTGAGGATTTTTGCATCTATGCTGATCATGATATTGGTCTGTGGTTTTCTTTTTTGTTGTATCATTGCCTGGCTTTGGAATCAGAATAATGCTGGCTTCATAGAATGAGATAAGGAGAATTCCCTCTTCCTCGATTTTTTGAAACAGTTTCGGTAACATTAATACGATTGGCCTAGGCAAATAATTTATGACAAAGTTCTCAAAAGCATACACAACAAAAACAAAAATAGACAAATGGAACCTCATTAACTAAAAAGCTTCTGCATAGCAAGAGAAATAATAATAGAGTAAACAGAAAATCTACAGAATGGAAGAAAATATTTGACAACTGTTCATTTGACAAGATGGCTAATATCCAGGACTAGAAGGAACTCAAACAACACAACAAGAAAATTCAAATGACTCCACTAAAAAGTGGGCAAAGAACATGAAACAGACTAAAAAAAAAAAAAAAAAAAAAAAAACAAGCAGCAACAAACATATGAAAAAATGTTCAATATCACTAATCATCAGAGAAATGCAAATTAAAACCACATTAAGATACTGTTTTACACCAGTCAGAATGGCTATTATTTAAAATTAAAAACAACAGATGTTGGTGAGAATGTGGAATAAAGGGAATATTTATACATTGTTGGTGGGAATATAAATTAGTTCAACCTCTATAGAAAACAGAATGGAGAGATCTCACAGAACTAAAATAGAACTACTGAGTATCTACCCAAAGGAAAAGAAATCAATATATAAAAGTGACACCTGCATTCATATCTTTATTGCAAAACTATTCACAAAAGCAAAGACATGGAACCAACCTAAGTAAGTGTCCATTAATGAATGATTGAATAAAGAAAATGTGGTATGTATACATACACACACTGAATATGTTATATTATATATATACTGAATGTGATATATATTCATATTTATATGCATACGTATATATATAGAGACACACACACTGTGGAATACTACTCAGCCATAAAAAGAATGAAATTATGTCTTTTGCAACAACATAGATGGAACTAGAGGCCATTATCTTAAGTGAAATAACTCAGTAACAGAAAGTCAAATACTGTACGTTCTCTTACAAGTGTGAGCTAGACAATGTCTATATATGAATATACAGAGTGGAATAATAGACACTAGAGACTCCAAAAGGTGAGAGATAGGGCGAGGGATGAGAAATTATCTATTGGGTACAATTTACACTATTTGGGTAATGGTTACACTAACAGCCCAGATTCCACTACTATGCAATGTAGGTATGTCTTTTAGAATTCTAAGAAAAGCTTTTATCTTTCACCAAAGCCTAGTTCTTACAAAACTAGGGCATTTTGTCTTTCAGACAGTGGTTTACTCCTTTTTCTTTACTTTGTTTGCATTTGCTTCAAAGATGAATGAAATAAAATACCAAGAGGAGGAACTATATTTCAGAAATAATTTCAAATGTAGACTTCTAATTTTTTTCCACTGTGGTCCAAGAAGATACTTGATATAATTTTGATATTTTTGAATTTATTGAAACTTTATAGCCAAGCATATGGTCTATTTTGGAGAATGTTCCATGCATAGATGAGAAAAATGTATATCGTGCCACTGGTAGATAGAATATTTTTGTAAATGGCTATTAGCTCCATTTGGTCTAGAGTACCATTCAAATCCAGAGATTTTTTTGATTTTCTGATTCAATCAAATGTACTTTTCCATTTGGAAGAAAAATAAATCTGCGTGTATTGAAAAGTATCTACTGTTTAAGTATTTTCTATTTTAGTCTTCTGATTGCTAAATATGATTTAGGCACATAAGAGTCTTCCAAACTCTGGAGGTATCATACTGTTTTGCAATTATGTTCTGTTAAATAACGCTTAGGCAGATTACAAGTACTTAGCTAAATTAATATGAGCAACCGTTTACAATCTGTTATATTTTGCTTATGGTAATTTTTAAGAGATTATGTTGGATGCACAAATAAGCTAGCTGAACCTGTTAAATGAAAGTGTGTGCACTTAATCCTTTTTCTCTTACTGCATTTAAATTGCACCATAAGAATTGTTCTTTTTATAGCATGTTCTTAAGAGCCTGACTGAATACCTTTGACATTAAGGACAATATTATACATAAATACATACCTACAGACAGGCACATATACATATGAATATACACACACTCATACATTTTTTAAACTGCAATGAGACTACACTAGATACAGAACATGTATACAAGAGCTTGCTAATATAATTTCTATGACTAAAACAGTCACTCAAATTTCAATTTTCCTGGCTTCAGGCAGACTAGACAATGTACTTTTTCTAATATTTTAATCATGTTTTTTCAAGTAGTCTTAAATTTAACTGGGACTCAGGTATAAGATCTCTATTTTGATCATTGGAATTTGGGCATGAAATTGTAGTTGCTATTTTTTTGTGGTTTGTACAGTTGGTTGTTTTGGAGACAGGGTCACTTCACTATATTGCTTAAGTCCATGGGATGGTTTTTCCACAAGGGTGTGCATGGCATTTACACCTATATGGCATGCAAACATAGTTATCATACTTGAATATTTGAAACTGATGGTGGTAGCGGAGGAAGAGACTGAAAAGACCAGTCCCTGTTATGAAGCAGGCAGTTATTGGAAGCTGTTCTTTAGCAAGTGAGGTTTCTGCTTTCAGACATGCCTTTGTGTTTGAAGCTCTACCTCTTTTTTATTAGTCTCTGTAATGTAGTCCTATAGAGACATTTTGTTTTTCCAAAATGGTATCATCCCATCTCAGATTTCTAGCTGCCAGCTGCCTGCTGCTTTTTTCGTTTATTTCAAATAATCAACAACTCTTTTAAAATTTCTACAGGTTGAGTTTCTGTGGTCCAGTCTTTCTTTTAGCTAAAAAATATATTGGCTTCATGTGAGAGCATGTCTACTAACCATGGCTGTAAAAGTAACTGATGCATTCTAGTCCAGGATCTTGATAATTTCAAGTGCATTTTGCTAATTGAAGACAACATTAACACAGTGCTTGCTAATAAATCATGTCCGAATACTGAACAAAGGAAATGATAGTGTTTAAAGGTTCTCTAAGCTCTAAGCATACATTATTCATCTTAAATTGTTTTAATTTTCATTTCTTCCCCTGGGTGTCATTTATACGGGAGACCTAATATTTTACCTGCACAGCAAAACCATTCGCCTTTTATTTGGTAAAAGAAACTTTACTTTTTGGGAAGAGATAATTCTTTCCTCAATCTTAGTCCATGTGATTTGAAACAGTTTGGCTCAACCTTGAGCTTTAGGAATAGATGTGACCCCAATGTGGTCATTCAGGGCACTTTAAGCTTCTCAATGACTCATTACCTCAGTTGAACCAGTGAGATCCTTACATATGAGTTTGTTAAAACTAAATAAAAAGAACAGTGTTTGTTTGTTTTATGTTTTCAAAAAGAAAATTTTAACTGATCCAATATCATCTTGCTGTCACTGGTTGTCACTTGGCACTATTTGTGTTTGAGAATAACTGACTGAAAATAAAGTCAACAAAGATAAAAGCAAATCGGTAGTGAAGACTTACCTTGTGAGCTATTCTTGACTATCTCATTTGAACATGTATATCATGTCATACCTAAAACTGTTTCTATGCTTGAACTTCTCAGTTATGCCCACCAAGTACTCCTTATCTTTATTCTAGTTTGGAACAGTTTGCATTGGGTTACTCCTCCCCACAACTAAATTGTATTATAGAGTGCATGGATTAATATAGCATCCTTAGCTCCTAACACTGGTACTGATACTCACAAAAAAAAAAAAAAAAAAGCATGATAGAACCATAAACTCTAGGATAAAGCAAATCATTTATTATGTGATAAATTAGTAAACACTGTTTTACTGACATTAACACCTATCATTTTACTTCCATGAAACCATTTGATGTAATATATACTCAGATATGAAAGTGTTTTCCACTTCCCTATTTTTCTTTCCATTTTTGGTCTTTCTCCTGGGTTTACCCTAGTATAAGGTGGCTACTTTGGTTTTACAATATTTAGTGATATTTTCTTTTATGAAGCCAATCCATAAATAGGATACTGGTGTATCCATATAACACAGTATAATGGAGACTGACGATGAGCTATGGAGGTAACAGAATACAATGACAGCTCTGAGCCCTATAGGTCAGGAGAGAGTTGTTGCCAAGTGTAGGATTTGCCTAGCAAGACCTTGGTTTTCAGGATGATTGTCATTTCATTGTATTATACTGGGCCTTTAAATAATCCATAATTTATTGCATGTCTTCTGGAGTGTGTGCTTCCAGGACAGAGTCAGCAATGTACAGACTTTCCTAAATAACTTTATCAAGGTCTTCAATGTATGCCTGTAAATGCCAGGAGTATCAGGGTTCTCTATACTTTCCAAACTCTAGATATAAGACTTTTGTTTCATGCCTGATCAGTGTAGAATATGAGGGCTGGAATGTCACTTTTACTTCCACATCTTTAGCTTCAAAAATACACTCAGGGACTCAGACTTTTGCTGACTATAATATTTTCCCAATATGTATGGACAGTTTTTAAGATCTTGGACTGCTCTGAATTGTAATAGACATATATCTTAACCCTGGTTCTCCTGCTTATTTTCTGGGAGCCCTTGGGATGTGGTCAGTTTCCTCCCTTATAATAAGGAAAAATCTTAATGGACTGTTTTCTAGGATGCTGGTTATTGAATGAGATAATCCTGATTTGTCCTCAAAATTTGATTTAAGTATTAGTATAAGTATTATAGTCAAACGTTAAAATAACAATGTAAAATAAGTTCAATTCTCAAGTAAATATTTGTTTTACTACTAATTTCTAAGATGTGTAATTTATTCAAAAATATTCTCTGACCCATATATGCTATGTCATGAAATTATTTGGCTGAAGTGACTCCTTGATTTGTATGTTCTACCTGGCTTCTTCCATTCTCTTGGCTATATGAATATATTGTAAGCATACAATTGGCCCTGTGTTTGTACTTGTATTCAGTGCCCAGAGAGGTCACATACATGAAATTGTCCCCATGAGAGAAGAGTAGCAAAGACCCTTGAGACAAATGAATCACCCAGAGCAAAGGAAAGAAGCTCTTCTCTGGTATTCGACATAGTCATGGAGGCACAGCACACAAGAAGTGATCTATCAGTACTGCCTCAAGGTCACAATTTCCAATTCAGAGAATCACCCAAGAGAGGGGTTCAGAATTAGTAAGTGCTTCTGGGACTGCAGCAGAAAGCACTGCAGGAAGAAACACTATTTATAAAAGTGAAGAAGCTACAGTGAATACTAAATTTTTTCTCCTTTCTCTGCAAGTGACAAAACAAGAAAGCACTCACTTACCTAACTGATATCACATGAAATGAGAAGAGATAGTAATTATGACTTATTAAAAGTATTGTAAGTCATTACCATTGGGGACAATGATAAACATAATTATCTAGGACAGAAGAGATAGATGAACAAACAAACAAACAAAAAACACTCTAAAAGGACATAAAAGAGAGAAACCCAAGACAACAGATTTATTTTCTTAAAAGAAAGAGTAGAGAGAAAAATAAATGACACCTGGAGTTATGGACAGAATGTTTGTGTTGCCCCAAATTCATATGCTGAAGCCCTAGCCCCAGTTTGATGGATTAAGGAGGTAGGGCCTTTGGGAGGTAATTAGGTTTAGATGAGATCTTAAGAATAGATGACAGTGATAAGATTAGTGTCCATACAAGAAGAGGGAACTATGAGAAATCCATGTCTGTTTGTGATTTTGCTATGGCAGTCCACACTGACTAATTAACTGGGTGAGATACAGGGTTAAAATTTTAGTGTTCAGGAGTTTTATAAAACATATTTTATATAAGTTTTATAAAAACATATTTAAGTACCCTCACTAGAACAAATGTTTGTATTTTATCTGGAACATATTTGTTTATAAATAAATAATATTAAAACTAATAATAAGGTTGATAGTAACAGTTTACCTTTATATATGACTTCTAGTTTTGTCACTAACTCTTACTATCATGGTATTAGTAAGTCCTAGAGAGAATCAGAGGCTTGTCAATACTACAAAGCAAATAGGATAGAATTGGCACAAGAATTTATATTTTTTCTAAAAGCTTGATCAAGGTTTCTCCTGTCATATCATACCCTCTCAATGAGGTTCTTCTGAATTTTATGAACATTTGACATGGAGACTACCATCTCAGTAGACCATATTTTTAAACATAGTTCAACTGCTTTTTAAAATTCAAGATATTTTCCATTGAAATCAACTAATAATTATATTGGTTAATGTGTGTCTCTCTGGGGACAAACTGTTCTAATAATAATTTCTTGTGGTTCTTAGCAACATAAAAATTCTGAAATCAGAAGTGTCCTGGCTTAAATTATGGTTAGGGTGTGTAATGTATCTAGGGGATTAGAATTTTTTTTTAGCCAAAACCACCAACTGTGGGTCTTTAGTTTGATACATTTCACTACACCTTGAGTGCAAAGAAAGAGTATGTAATGATGCTTTTAAGTTAAACGACTTAAACACACAAGAGTGTGACCTGGTAGAAAACTTTAAGGCAGACAGAGTTGAGATTAATCTCCAAGATTGGGGATATGTAAATGAATTCAATATTTTAAACATAAAACAATTCAAACAGCTATCTCCATGTTAGTTAAAATTGCCAGCTTTTATTACAATTCCTACTTTGTTCTGAAATTGGCTAAGTTTATAAAATCTCCATTAAGCTTATGGACAAAATTTTATTGTTTAGCTAAGTGGTATTATAATTTTTCTCTTTTTTTCCCAATTGTTCAAGTTAGGAAACTTAGAACACAATTATCCTTCATTGTTTTAACACTGGACTTAAAATTATTTTTCAGTATATCAACAAATACACTAAAATAATGTTCTCCCTAATTACTTCATATATATCTTGGCTTTTTATTAGTTTATATTTTTCTGCTATGTATTATTCTTCTTCAAATGCATGATCTTACTATTCTTTTCATTAGAACTCATCTCTTTCTAGTCTGAATAATTTCTCCTGCTGTCCAGATCCATCTGTATTTTTGATCAAACTGATTTATTATCTCTCGCTTCTAACATTTTATTATTATAGATTTGGATGTGCACTCATTCACATTTTCCACTGACTGCTTAATGATTGTGTTGAATAATATCAAAGCACATTCTGATCTCCAGGGACCTTCCTTGATACTACTATCTTCCAATAAGGCATAGAATAATTGCAGTTTTCTGTTTGCTGGGCTAATTTTTATATTCTTATTAACCATTATTTATATGTAATAAAACATTAATGAAACTTCTGTTTTTTAAAACTCAACTTTTAGAAAAAAGAAAAATGATAAAACAGTAACTAGGAAGTATTGGTTTTTCTAAAAACTGACACATAGTAATTGTACAGGCATATCTCCTTTTATTTTGCTGTGCTTTATTGCTCCTTGCAGATACTCTGTTTTTTTACAAATGGAAAGTTCATAGCATCCTTGACTCAAGCAAGTTTTTCAGCACCATTTTTCAAGAGTGTGTGCTCACTTCACATCTCTATATTGTGTTTTGGTAACTCTCACAATATTCCAAACTTTTTCATTGTTGTTATACCTGTTATAGTGATCTGTGATAAGGTACCTTTTATGCTACTATTGTAATATTTGAGAGCACCATAAACCAAACCCATATAAGACAGTAAACTCAATAGATAAATGTTTTCATGTGTTCTGACTGCTCCACTAACTGTGTCTTTCATTCTCTTTGGGCCTCCCTATTCCTGAGACACAACAATATTGAAGGTAGGCCAATTAATAACACTACAAAGGCCTCTAAGTGTTCAAGTGTAAGGAAGAGTCACACATCTCTCACTTTAAATCAAAAGCTAGAAATGATTAATCTTAGTGAAGAAGGTGTTTTGAAAGCCAAGACAGGCTGAAAGCTAGAACTCTTGCTTGAAACAGTTAACCAAGTTGTGAATGCAAAGGAAAAGTTATTGAAGAAAATTAAAAATGCTACTCCAATTAACACAAAAATGAACATAGAAACTAAAACAGCCTTATTGCTGATATGGAAAAAGTTTTAGTGATCTGAATAGATCAAACCTGTCACAACATTCTATAAAGACAAAGCCTAAACCAGAGCAAGGCCCTCTTATTTCATAAAGGCTGAGTGAGGTACAAAAACTGCAGGGGAAAAAAAAAAAAAAGGTTCCTGAAGTTTAAGGAAAGATGCCATTTCCATAACAGAAAAGTGCAAAATGAAGCATCACACACTGATGGAGAACCTCCAGCAAGTTATCCAGATGGAGTTAAGGTAACTCAGAAAGGTGGCCACACTAAACAATATATCTTCGATACAGACAAAACAGCTTTATATCAGAATAAGACGCTATATGGGACTTTCATAGATATACAGAAGGAAAAGTCAATGCTTGTCTTGATCTATGTAGTAAACTTTCATAGCTACATTGACAAAGTTTTAAATGTTAAGACTTAGATACAACAATATCTTCAGTCATTCTATTTGGAAAATATACTACAGATCCTACAGGAAATGAAGATAATTGGTCCTGCTAATTTCATGCGGAGAATGCAGCCTCAGGCAACCTTTCATCACCTATTTCCAGGCAACATGTATGTATCCAGAGAGAATAATCAGTAGATTTCTTTTAGGAAAATGAAAAATATGGAGACGTAAGTCTCCCTCTTTTTATGATCAGATAAAATCAGCTTACTTGTTTAACTTAAATTTTAATTTCTTGTTCATATAATGCAGGTTTTAAATACAAATTTTTCTAAATATTTTTGCTGATATGTAAAACACCAGCACATAATTCCTTCTACCTTACATTTAAGAAAGGTTCTGTCTAAATGAACTCCGTGGCAGTGAAGGCATTTATATTCTAAAGCTATTTTTTTCTAATTAAAAAGCAGATGATGTAGCAGTCTTTGCCTTTCTCATGGTCAAACTCAGCATTATACTGGGGTGTGCCTTTCAAAAGGAACATTGCCTTTTCTTCCTCTACTATATTGGTTGCTGCTTCCTACATACTACTGTATTTCCTAAGAAAATATTAAGACAGTGCCCCAAATTCATAGTCTTTGATCTTAGTCCTTCATCCTTATTGCCTATTCCTACACAATTTTAAATTTTAGCTATGATCAAGAAACTTGGTCAGATTTTTAAGGGACTTTATTAAATGGGCCTTGTTTGGAATGAACATATAATCATTCCAGGTACATAAAACCCAAAATGAAACATTGAAGTGTGATTTGCCCTTCAATAAGTATAAACATGGGGTGGTTCAGAGATGTTAAAGGAAGCATTTATTAAATGAAAATAGCATAAAAAATAAGAGAAACTAATATATGTTGGTTAGCATATATGGAATTAAAACTTAGAATAGGAAGATAAGTTAAAATGATATCAAAAGTTTCAATTATAATATATAAGTTCTACTGTGGATTATCTTGGTTAAATTATATAACCAAAGCAATCTCTTATTACTTCATTTTAAAGATGACAATTAAAAATATTAAATTGTTCCTGAGATTTAATTTAAAAAGTGGATCTAAAACTATCACTTGTTCATAATGATAGGTGACCATAAAATTTTAGCTGTGTAATTCCTTCTTTCCCTGGGGCAGTACTTAGTGAATACTTCTTTAACTATTGGGATGGATAAGTTAAATTATTTTATGAAGGAGCATGATGCAACAATGAAGTAACACAGATTTCGAAAAACAAGGAACACATGGTTAAGCTTATCATATCCAGAGCGGAAATCTATAGTATGAGAATCACTGGATAAGTGAACCTCATATTAGTGTAATAGAAATATGGCAACAGATATCCAATAAAACTATTTACTCAGGCATGATATAACACTAGTCAATCTTAGATTGCTATTGGGTTACCCAAATTTTATTTAAAAAGGAGTCTTATGTATGTATTATATGTACATATTTATATTTTAAATTGTTTAAAATGTTGATGCCTCTTAACATTGTCATAGGCCAAGCAGTAGAAGCAATTACCTGTGCTTTGGGGGCCTTAGCTGTCATTTCTTATGACATAGTTGGACAATGTAGGGTAAGCAAAATTTTATCTCTACCTTCTTAGAGTTTTGGCTGGGTCTGAGAATTAAATTGATATAAGACAAATTAAAAGGAGAAGAGCACAAATATGTATTTCACATAAGTGTTAAATGACCTGAGAGCTTTCATGAAAAACGGAAGATCCAAAGAAGTGGCCAAACCTCCATGTTTTTATACTAGGTTGAACAAAGAGAGGCAATTATGTAAAAGTAGCTAAACCCTATGCGGAGGCTAAAGGAAGATAAGAATTATTTCAATAAAGTCCGTTTGCACAGTGAAAGGGGAGGGTCAGAGTGTTCTTTCTTCTTGCATCTGTGGTATTTATAATTGCCTTTATCTCAAAATAGTCTTTATGCCAAAGTGGCATGTTTTGGGGTGGCATATTCTGCCACCCTTCGACAACCATAACCCCTTGCTTTATATCAACAGGGCATTTAAAAACCATTTGAGAAAAAGGTATATGGTTTATCATTGTTGCCAAAAGATATTCCGTAATATCTTCTGAAAAGTCCAAGAGAACAACAAAATTCTGCAGAATGGCAGTAACTGACATGGAAAAATATCTCAGAGACAAAACTAGAGTATTCCTGAAAGGAATCCTGTATCATTTTATTAGTAATACTATTGATGTTCACAATGGATGTTATTCTGAGGTAAAATAAAGAGATTGACAATTCTGGTGATTCCAAAGAGCCAGACTAAATCAAAAATATTTGTGCAATACTTTAACCAAATCATTTCTCTTGCATGTCCTTTTTAAATGTATATACAAGAGTGATACATTTTTAAATGCAAGTCTAAACTGAGTCCAAAAATATTTTTTCCATAGTATAAAAAGTAAGAAAATACTGAGATACATTTTAATTTACAGTGTTTTCTTAATGATAATTAAAATAATAGTGTGCCATACAATTGATCTCATCTTGGGTTTAATGAAATACAGTAGTTGGTCAGAAGCTATAAAATAGTCATCTAGCATGTATCCTAGGATGATCATTTTTATAGACATTTTAGATTTTTTCCTTTTCTTTTCTTACTAGTTCAGGTATACGAGCCAATAGACCCCAATGCAGATGCCACACAAAGCTACAAGTATTACATTTTGGGACATGACAGCATGGAAGAATGAACAGAGAACACATTTAAGAAAAAGTAAGAGAAATTTGGAAAGGTTCAGCTCTTAAATGAGGAGTAATTGTGGGATTATAGTAGATCCATTTGATACCAATTTTTGATGCTTTATGGCCATGTTCCTTAAAGTGTTCTCTTTGGAAAGCATGGCTGGATTAGCCATATTATATTTGTGTAAATAAAAATAGGCAGGGTAATTCTTTTTGCAGTCTGAGGAAATGCAAAGTCTACCTAAGAGGCAAAGGCTTTTTTATTCTAAAAAATATATGTACCATTCTCAATTTTCAGAACTTTTAAAGTAATATATTTTAAAAGTTTTGTAGGCAGTTAGAAAGTAGAAAAAAAAAGTGAAGAAAATGATTTACATTGAGCCAAGCATAGAGATTAAATGAAAACATAGAACTACTTAAGTCCAAATTTGTGCAATTGTGGCCTCCATTTTGCACCTGCACTGTGTGGGCATAATTTAAATGAAATAACATCTGGCATGTTATAAGTGTAGTCATCAACAATTGCAGAAGCATTTAAGTTGTGACTGCACTTATGGGGAAAAGGGAGAGAAAACGCAATTAAGAAGACGTGAGTCTAAGATAGGATTAAATTCACAGTTTCCACATAACTCATTCTTTAGACTCCAGAGGCCAAAGCTCCAAGCTGAAGAGAATCTCACAGAGAATCAGAAGTTCTGAAGCAAGTAGTTCAATCATGGAGTGGTGGAAAGAGACTGGGCTTTGGAGGTGATTAGATATGTTACACAGCTCATCCTCACCACTTCCTAGGGGTAGGAAGTTGAACCAATTAAACATTTTGCATCATGTGTCTCTCAGTTGTAAAATGATAGTAATAAAAACCACATGAGTTTACGATGAGAATTACAGTAGAGTGGTATAAAGTAGGAGGCACCATGAATGGCAGCATCCTTTCTCTACTCTCTTTGTTCCTTCTTATATTTTTGTCCTTATGTTTTATATGATAATGATATTTTTATGTATTTAACTTGACTTTTACGTGTCTCAGTTTGACTTATAAATTCACCTACCTCATAACCCAGGGATTGGGGAATCATTTACTCATTCTAAACCATGTATAGAAAACCTCTTATGTGTAAATTAATAGGCCAGATCCTGAAATTAAAATTGTGAGCATGAAGAGACATGCTCCCTTGGTTCATATAATCTACTGGGTGACACAGACATTAATCAATTGTACATAAAAAGTAAAGTGACATTACAAATGTGATATGCACCATGGATTAGGGATATACCTTGTGATATAAAAGGGTGCAGGAGTCAAATAAGTCAGGAAAGTATTTAGTGAACCATAGGAGAAAGAAAAAATATCTAGGCAAAAATGTCAGGAAAAATCATAAAGAAAAAAACCCTAAAAAATAAAACATAAAAAAAAAATCCCTAAGACCTTTTTTGGCAAAAAGGAGCAATGTATATGAAATCAAAAGAGAATGTTTGGTATTTAATATGAAACAGATAACTGAAAAATTTATAGAGGTCTGTATCAGGTAATGTGGAATGAATGGTAGGGTTATCTATGGAAGGTTGAAGCCATGAATTATGTTCAAAATATGTTTGAAATTTTATAACAATGGAAGTATTCCTTAAAATGCAAATTGTGCCCATAATGGGCATTTTGACTGGCAGTCAGATAAATTTAATTTGCAACGACATTTCTTTGAAATGCAAGGTCTGACTTTGGGAGAGATACAATATAAAACGTATAAGTGGAATAGTAGAGTTGCAATGACAGATATTCACACATACATTCTTCTTCCTCTTGATCACTTTTATTTTTCCCTGTATTCATTTCATGTCAGAAAGTGGAGTTTCAATTCAATTTTAATCTGGATTAGACTACTATTTCTGAGATAGATTGCACAAACACAGTAGTATAGCTAATTAGATAGATAGATAGATAGATAGATAGATAGATAGATAGATAGATAGACAAATTTAGATGGTAAGATGGACAATGTAATTACATTGATGTAAGATAAATGCAGTTGTAGAGCAGTCCAAAACTTGAGTCTGAGTATGGATTTTTTTTGAGGTTGCAAAACTAAGAGAAATGTAAAACATGTGATTGTACCTTAAGTCTCTGGGATGGACGCCATAAATTAGACAAATAATACAGAGCATGTTTTAATTAAGTTAAAATTTGATTCTAAACTATTTACCAGTCTCAACATATTCTGCTTATATAATAGTGAAGTAAGTCATGTATCTACATTTTAATAGGAATAAATTATCTAAAACACTGTCAATAATACAAACACCATCTAATAGGAAACTCAACTATTTAACAATACTAACAGTAACACAAAATTAATATTTTTGTAAATTCACTAGATTTTTACAAAAAACTTCAGATAAATATTATTACTCTTCAGATAAATATTATTACTCTTCAGATAAATATTATTACTCTGATACTGCAAATGGTGAAACTGAGATCCTGAATATTTAGCTTGGGTACACAAAGACACAAAGCCATAAGGCTAGGCATATAGTAATTTTATGATAAATTTTTGTTGAATTAATAAACCCATGGACTATCCAAAGATAAAACCTAGGTCTCCAGAACTTATAGTATCTCACTATATAACAAATAGAACCATTGGATAGTATAAAACACACTTAGAAGCCAGAGCTACATTTCCTTTCATTTAATCATTGAGTTATGTATTCATGCACTCACTCATCTATTCATTCTATGTTATTTCTCATAAGTTTGTTGATAACACATTATCTCTGAGAAATTTTGTTAGGTATAAAGATGTGTCGATACATGAAACAATCACGTCCTCAGTTTTCACAGAGTGTGTAGTTTATCAGAGAATAGAGACAATTATACAAGTAATTTCCATGCAGTTAACACAGAAAAAGTAAAGAATGCAAGGGAATCAGAAAGTAGGGCATACTAATCTGTGGCCTGGGAGAGGGAGACAGTGAAAAAACCTCAGAAGTGAATTTAAGCCAAGTCTTTATCTAAGAATGGGAATTAGCCAAGTGAAGGCACCCAGAATTTGGAAAAAGTAGAACACTGAATGCAAAAGAAATGCATGGAGAGAGGAAGCTTATAGGCTAGAAAAATATAGTTCAATATGGATGAAAGATTGAGTGCAAGATGGAGTGTGAAAAGACATGAGAATAGAAAGAAAAGTAAGGGCCAGAAGATAGAGAGACTAGTGCACCACGTTAAGACGTTAGATGCATCCTCAAAGCAATGGTTTGTTTTGAAATAGAGGATTGTTAAGCAGGGGAACATCATGATCAGAGATGCATTTTTGTTTGTTTTTTTAAAGATCCTTTTACAGAGATTTTACATAGACAAAATTTTAGAAAAAAACAAAAAAGCCAGATGATATGTGGATGTCAATTGATTTTAGTGGTATTGGAGAAAAATAAATAATTAGGAGATATGTTTAAAGACATATACAAAGCATCCTAATTAATTTAGGGTGAGTCTTTGGGATGGCTTCCCAATTCTGAGTCCCAAGATTAAACAGGCCAATCCTGGGTCGGGCACAGTGGCTCATGCCTGTAATCTCAGCACGTCGGGAGGCCAAGGTGGGTGGATCACTTGAGGTCAGGAGTTTGAGACCAGCCTGGCCAACATGGTGAAACCCCAGTTCTACAAAAATTACAAAAAAAATTAGCCTGTCATGGTGGCACACATCTGTAGTCCCAGCTACTCAGGAGACAGAGGCAGGAGAACTGCTTGAACCCAGGAGGCAGAGGTTGCAGTGAGCTGAGATCATGCCACTGCACTGCAGCCTGGGCAAAAGAGCGAGACTCCATCTCAAAAATAGATAAATAAATATATAAAAATTTAAAAAAGCAGGTCAGTCCTGTCTCTGGTAAATATTGCAGTTTGGTTCGATCAACAGATATTCTTTAAACTAGGGAATGGTGAGGTAAAATCTCATTTCTTATACCTTTGAAGCTAAGTTTTCAAAAGTGACAAACTTCTACACCGCAGGCTCCCATGTAAGACTTGAAAGGCTGAACTAAAAATTATGTGGAAGAGGTCATGAGGCTTCTCTAGCAAGCAAAGTCAGAAAATATTTTTCTGTTTCCTTTTTTGGAGGTTTTTGTTTGTTTGTTTTTAATAGTAGCCATATAAGGGTTTCTGTTATCCGGTCCCTGGCATTCTGTATGTTTGGGGAGCAGAAAGCTGCTGCTGCTTCAGGCTTTCAATAAAATATTTCTACGGTGTGACTGTACAGTTTTCCTATTTGTATGGTTTCTAGAAATTTAGTATGTAATTCCCGTACCTAAATAATATTCTTAAATAAACTCATTTGTTCTTTCATACTAGCTGGAGTGGATTTTATTGTCAGCTGTAAAAATTCTCTGCTAGTTATAACTTGTTTTTCTAGATTTTGCTGTGGTCGTTACTAGCTATATAATTTTTGGAAATATGAGATCCCTTGTTCAAAAATATTAAGAATTTTAAGATGGCAACAACAGAACATTAAATCAAACACTGAGAGTTTCTAATCCCAGACCCCTGTGCACCTTCACAAGTCGTACACTCAGAAAGCTGATCCTGGCTGTGTTACAAAACAACCGCATGGGCAGATGTGGTTGGGGCAGGGGGTGATTCTGGAACCAGGCATTTTTAGGCTTAAAGCTCCACCATCTTGTAGCTGTACCATCTGGAACAGCTGCTAGTTGATGGATCAGCAAAAGAGAGAGAGAATAATCACTCAAGAGCTTATCTTTATTCTTCTTGGAAGTGCCTTATGCTATTTATTTCACCTTAAAAGACACTGGACCAAATTAGCCACAGGCTGTCTCCTAACTGAAAAGTTTCTGGGAAATATAAGAAAATAATTTTGATGGTGGTGAGTTTTGTGGTATTTGCTACAAATCTCAGTATGTATTTCTACAACTCACAAGAAGTCCTGGAAATCCACAGCCTTACCACCACCAGACTAGAGTCTCTACTATGAGGCTTATCACAGAATGTGTCACGGAAGTATAAAACTTGAAGATGAGTAGAAAGGAGCTGAGCTATGTAGCCCTAACTCCCCTTCCCTAACTCAACAATCTAATCATTTATTCTTTCTTTAAAGAGGAGTAGACAGAGATATACCTGGAGCATTATTCTATGGGAAATCAATATACACGGAAACTAAAGGCCATTGGAACATGAGATTACCTGCCAACAACTTTTCTCCTCCATGCCCCTTCTATTAGCACTAATCATGGAAGTATCAAGGACAATATGGATGATGAGGATATTGTATTGTTTTAAGGCAATAACAGTACCTGTGGGTGAAACTGGTGCCCAAGTATCTTCAGTAAAACACCTATGTGCCCAGAACCCTGAACATCCCAGAAAGGAAGAAAGGTGGGCTGCTTAATGAGTACATCTCCCAATGCATTGGCACCCCAAATACTGTTCTTTTCAAATCCCCTTTCCATAAAAAGGCTTGCAAAACTGCTGGGTTATTTTTGGTTGGTGGTGGGTTTTTGTTCGTGTGTTTGTTTGTTGTTGGTTTTTTTTTTTTTTTTTTTTTTTTGGTAAAGAGTTGCTGGAGGGAGGGAAGGGGGCTGGACTTAAACAATTATTTTCACTTTTAATTTTACAGACATTTACATCCTGCTTATATAAATTAAACTCATTCGAAGAGTAGTTAAAATAAGCTTAATAACAAAGGCAGAAATTTGAGAGACAAATAAAGAATCGTAATGTATAACAAAACCAAAGAAAAGTCATTGATTTATTAGTTGATGTTTCAGAATACATACATTATTCTTTTCATGTGTGGAGTGTGCTTAAGCCCTGGAAATGTCTATTATGAAGATATAACGCTGGAATTTGACATAATTACATGTCTGAGTGGTAGATTAGGGTATTCTTAATGGCACTTGATTTCAAGAGAGTTCAGATTTGGTACAGTGTTTAGATTTATAACCTTTGAAAGTCACAAAATATCCATTAAACTGTTCCAATATTTTATACAGGGTCACTGTATTCTTGCTTTGATGTGACCTTTATGTAGTTGGTTGCTTCAGAGCAGATTACTGGTTCCCAAAGGTTACATGGAATTCATCTTTCTCTATTTTACTTCCATTCTCAGTCACATTTACTATTTCACTGCAAACTTCTTTAAAGGTATGGGATTCTCTAATACTACTTGTTAATACTATGTTAATATGCTAAGTTGTTTTAAAATTTATGAGACTAGTTTTTATATATTTGGTCACCTATCATACATGTAAGCACCATACATTAGATTTAACTGCTGTTTATTCAGGTGTCATTTGAAGAATAGTAATATATCTTAATGGAGAGACGTGAAAAGCAAGTGTGGAAGGACTTCAACATAAAGAAAAGACAAGTAGCACATTGTAGGATTCAGTTGCAACTGGAACAAGCTAGAGAACTTTATTTATAAGATATTCAATCATTTTTTCAGTATGGCTACAATTTTCTTTAAAAAATGATTACTAAATTTCCTAAAATTTAAAAATAATATATAATCATCTCATAATAGTCAACCACTAAAAGTGCCTTTATTTTAAAATTAATGATAAAAAATTCTATATAAAGTAATATTTTGATCCCACTTCACAACAACAAAGAAAGCATTCATAATGGCATTACTTGCCACTGATAATGCTATTTATAGTTTCTTATATTTGGTAAATTATTAATACTGCTGGTTATGTTTATTCCAAAGGGTAGCAAGTTTCTATAATTTTGCTTTTTAAAAATTTTAGTAACACCTCTAATTGAAAGCTTTCTCTAATTGAAAGCTTTTTTTTTAAAAAAAAATGTGTTTAAATAGTGGTAAACTATTTTTTACAGTTTTCTTTATTGTATCAATTTGTAGAAGTCAAAATAAAAGACACTTTTACCCAGAACGACATAAGGTAACATACACACTAAAAGTCATGTCAGATAACTTACCAATATAAGCTAAATAGTGTAAACACTCACATGCAGTGAAAATTCAACTACTGAGAATCAAGTAGCCTTTTTTAAATGTGAAATGACAGCAAACAAATGGATTATGAGGATTGAATCAATAGATTCAAAAAATGGAACACTGCTAAGTATTTGTAATACTTCAATATTTATTGAATGAATCCTATTTATATATTATTTCATCATTTGAATCGATATCATTTTAACAAATTAGCATAGAAGAAATGAGACCATTCAGCAAAGTACTGTATGAAAAATACCCTAATATGAAAAATAACATCTTTGTTATATTCCTAATATCAAGGAATATATAGTTTTAGTTTGAGATCACCATAGGGAAGAATTTAAGGCTCAGCTAGGAAACTTTCCACTGACCTCTGCCAAAATGGTAGGCGATTCTTTATTGAAGGCAGAGAGGAAGCATTGTACAAAAGGGGGAGAATGTAGAGAAATATATAAAGGACCAAACAAAATGTACCTACTTTACACTGATTAATCCACAAATATCCACGTTTGCAATAGCTGCCAATATGCGATTAGAATCTTGTTTCTTGTAATATCCAAGAGTGTACAGGAAAAGCTATTCTGTTCTTCCCTTCTTGTTGTAGTGACAACAGGCTCCCTCTATATGGCTCACTTTTTGGCCACAGTTTTAACAAAAGCTATAAAATTTACTCTTCTGTTTTATTTTTTAACCCAAATGTGTTCTGTGAATTAATTCACTGGTCAAACACATTTTATCACAATCTACCATTGAGATACAAAAATCTTGTAATGTGGCAACTTCTTAGATGTACATTCTTCCAACTGTGATTTATATATATATATATACACACTTTTTTTTTTTTTTTTTAATTTTGACAGAGTCTTGCTCTGTCACCCAGGCTGGAGTGCGGTAGCGCCATCTCTACTCACTGCACCTCCACCTCCCGGGTTCAAGTGATTCTTGTGCCTCAGGCTCCTGAGTAGCTGGGACTACAGGCCCAGGCTACCACGCCTGGTTAATTTTTGTATTTTCAGTAGAGACCGGGTTTCCTGGAATTGAACTCCTGGCCTCAAGTGATCCACCCATCTGGGCATCCCAAAGTGCTGGGTGATTTATTTATTTATTTATTTTGGCGGCGCATTTATACTTTTATCACGGACAACGTGGCCCCTTCCACATCCACAAATCAGTGCTGTCCAAGCCTCACCCAGGAGCCCCTGTCCAGTCACTGCTCTCCGAGGGCCTCACCTAGGCTTCTGTCACATTATCACTCGCCAGGACGCACAGCAGCTCTTCCACTCTTACCTGAGGTTGTATTATAAAAGCACATGCTGGTTGTAAACACCTCCAACAACGCAGAAATGAGCAAGGGGAAAGTGGAACTTGCTGTGGACATGGCCACAGGACCACACTTTTGTTCCTGTTGGGATGCTTGGGTCGGTTTCACAAGTCGCCTCACAGTCCTGTAGGCTGACCCCATCTGTCTGGGCGCCTCGCGCTGCCTGCCTCCTGGGCACTCTGGGGCGACATGGACAGATGTGCGCTTGTCTAAGCTTCGGTGCGTGCAGTGAAGAGTCTGCACCAAGAATGGTCCATCAATGAGGGAGAGGACTACCCGGGTAGTAGTCCTGGGCACTTCCTGACTTTCTGCAGGAAGTGCTGTCCTTGAGTCATTCTGTTTTGTCCTGAGGCTGCTGCGAGGAGGGGGACAGATGAGCACATGCTGGAGGCTTCAGTCCAGGTACAGCAGCAGGTCCCAGCTGGCCCACTTTCCCTCACCAGAGAAGAGCAGCCCCCAGCAGGCTGCGGGCACAGTCTCAGCTCACGCAAGGCCTAGAGCGCACTGCAGGGCCCCAGCACCCAGTCTTAATTTTCACCCTTGTCGCTCCTGCTTTCCAGCTTTGGAGTCCTTGTTAAAAGGAACTCGAACCATAAAGTTATAAACACGACACCTGCATTCCCAATCCTTCACGGTTTTCTTTTTTACACACAAAGCTTACAATCTTTACTTTTTCCAAGAAAACCAGTTTTTTCCGACACTTTAAAAAACAAATTATCCTTTCATCATATGCTGAAAGCCCTACCCATGACAAACCTACTTCTGTGTTTGACTCTGTTCACTGACCCTTCATTTACTTCCTAAACTGACCCTTTTGGCAACTTTCAGTGAAGAGGTGGCTTTAATAAATATATTCTCCAGAAATCTCCAGAACCTTTGCGTGGGTCAGGGTGAGAGGTGCCGCCACGATGTAAACAGAACAGCTGAGTCCTCCGGGTAGGTGCCAGGTGCCATCTGCACAGGCCGCGTGTGTGGGAGGCACAGAATCAGAGGAGCTTCCTCAAAATGCATCCTTTGTCTCGGCAGAGCACACAGGCCCCAAGGCCCGGTAGCCAGGGCCGGTCCCAGCGGATGCATACCACTTCCTGGTCTTGGGGGATGGTACGCCAGAGGCTGCCCAGAGCAGGAAGACCATGCAGAGGCCAGGGCCTCTTGTCCCACTCGGCAGAGACCCCAGAAGGAGCAAGGGGGCAGCATCAGAGCCTGGGGCCTGGACAGGGGTGCCCAAGGGCACAGCAGCTACAGGCCATTAGGAAGTCCAGAAGACGGTGAGTGGAAAGCTGAGGGAGCGTGGAGTGACTCAGGGAAGGGACTATTCAGCTGAGAGTCCTGCATGTGCCTTTTGTGTTTCATCCGGGGATTTTGAAACCAGGTTTTTATCTGGACCTCCGAGAGGGGCATCTCCCTGGCCAGCCTCTTCCGCTCTAGAGGGCCGGAAGACGCTCTCCAAGTCGCCGACCTACTCAGCGATAAAGGCAGTGCGGACACTGGGGGCCGCCAGGTGTTTGGCCCCTTGACCCAGCCGCGGTCCTTTCCGGCGCAGGCAGATTTGAGGACCTAGCCTCCTTGATGCTGACGGCCTGAGGGGGCTCCCGGGTGCCGGATATCTGACCCGGGCCAGTGAGGCTCCCCTGGGACACATGGCAGGCCTGTAGGTGTGAGTCGGCCCTGAGCAGCTGCTCTGGGAGAGCCAGTCCACGGAGCCGAAGCTGAAGGGCAGCTGCCGGCCACAAGGTGGGGAGGAGGAGAGACGCGTGACCGTCAGGTGGGCCAGAGGAAAGACCGGGCGGGGCTGGCCAGGCGCAGGATCTACCTGGGTGGTTTTTAAATCTTTAACATAATATTTGCTTTTAATTTTTAATGTTACTATGTTGTCAATGTATTGTAAAGCTTAAACTCTTTTTCCTTAATACCACGTAATTTGAGTTTTTTTTTTTTTAAATTGCCAATTAAAAGTGAGATTACTTTGATTGAATTTCTTGTGATAATATTTATTCATGGCCTGGCACGGTGGCTCATGCGTCTAATCCGAGCACTTTGTGAGGCCGAGGCGGGTGGATTGCTTGAGGTCAGGGGTTCTAGACCAGCCTGGCCGACATGGTGAAACACTGTCTCTACTAAAAATACAAAAACTAGCCGGGCATGGTGGTGCGTGCCTGTAATCTCAGCTAATTGGGAGGCTGAGGCACGAGAATTGTTTAAACCCAAGAAGTGGAGGTTGCAGTGAGCTGAGATTACACCACTGCACTCCAGGCAACAAAGTACGAGTCTGTTTCCCCCCAGAAATATATATATATAAATTTTTTTTTTATAATGCTGGCACTAAATGGTGGTTGCAATATGTATAACTATCAAGCAGATGGCGTATTTTAAACCTACAAAATACATTTACATCATGTTTCTAATTACATTAGACTGGTTGATGTGACAACAGAAAACAGAAGATAAATTCTGTAAATTGGGGTCACTTATAACTGATGAACATCTACTAAACTAAATTCTCTCATCTATGTCTACAAGATACGGTTTTGGAGGATGGGATAGAAAACAATTTTTGACACAGAACATACAAACTCTTTAAACTTGACACTTTTATAGTATGATTTCTATTACCTTACATATAACAAAACTCTGAAGTGTGAATTTTCAGAAGTAACCAAGCATGACATTTTCCTTTACGTTTCTTCTTACATTGAGTAGTTTCTGTCATCTTCAAAAACACTAGAATGGAGATCTCTTACAACAAGTAACTGATCACTCAGTTGGCTGAAGTCTAGATTGAGGGCCAGGTGTGGTGGCTCACACCTGCAATTCCAGCAATTTGGGAGGCTGGGGTGGGAGGATTGCTTGAGGCCCAGAGTTTGAGACTAGCCTGATTAACATAGCCAGATCCTGTCTCTATCTCTAGACACACACACACACACACACACACACACACACACACACACACACACGACCAGATTGGGATCTGGCTCAGAGCCATTCTTTCCAATTACACACCCTTCCCTTTTGTTTAAGAATATTTAAAAGAAACCCAGCAACTCCAGAAAACAAACAAACAAACAAACAAAATCCCAGAAGGAACAACCACAGATCCTTAGTAGGGTTCGTTGTTAGCATCCCTGAAATATCTTGGAAAGGAACTTACTGGAAGTTTACACCCTCTTTGGTTCTTTGAAATGCTTCTCCCAACTGCTGTACAGCTTCTGGAGAAGAAACTTTCTCCCTAAAAACAGATGGTAACTACATCATTGAAGCAGAAAATTGTGTATGTATAATTTTATAGTTATTTTATTTTTATATATTTTTAATAGAAGGAAAGTAAAAGGATATAAAAGCTAGCTGGTCACATGTTTTGAGTAACATTTCCTCCCCCTTATATTCAGGGTCAGCTTGCATTCCATTTGATTAACATTGATTTGATATTTTTATCTTTAGAATTGATTTAGATAAATAGGATGTCAATACTAGATTTCTTCCTCAATAAGCTGCTTGCCTTCTCTATGCAGTGCGTTATGTCATTTCAATCTGGGTGATAACAATCTAGAATCAAAGCAGTTGTTTAATCTTCATTCCTAGCCGCTTTCTAGGCAGTGGCAATTGTCACCACGCCCATAAAAATTCTGGAAGATGTGACACTAAGTAAGATGATAATCAATACCACTTTTCCAGGATTCAGAAGCTTTAAGGACTATGTGTAAATAGCAGGATATTGACGATATTTAATGAAGTCTTTTCTCTACAGCAGTAGACATTATCAGAGAAAGAAGTATCAATGATATCTACCAATGTATGTTACATATCATAAAAGAATGATATTTGGGTAAGTTACAAAATGAGTAAACTGTAATTATGGACAAATTTGGTCATGGTAAATAATTTGCCTAATAATTTTCTTCCCTTCAATTAAAATTTTGTTTTATTAAATATATGGATGTTAATCTAAGTATATTGTTAAACAGTAAGAAATAGGGTCTATAACATTGATGTAGAAAATGCTTGTGTATATGACAGCGTGCCTACTATGTGTTTTCTTACACTTAAAACGTAGCAACTTTTTGAGAGAAATTTTTCACTTAATTTTGCAGATGTGAAAACTGAAGTAGAGAGCTTGAGAAAATCATTGTCAAAAAGAAGCAGGAATTAAGCTTCTGTTTGACTTATTTCAGGTCCCACCCAAGGATCATACAAAGACTTAAAGCTTCTTAACTAAGCACTGGAAGCACCAGAGAGAGAGGAAAAAAAAATAGTATTGTACTCTTATCTCCAGGCGATAAAGCCAATGGTTTCTCTACTTGCTCTCAGTATTTTTGTGAAAAGATTTACTCATGATTCTCAAGCAATTTCAGTGAAAGCCCAACTGTTTCAAAAATTTTTACCTCAGCACTAAATAACAAAAGTCTTAAAAAGCAATTTTAGAATCACGTTGACGTAGTAAATAATCATTGTGCTTACAGGCTGATAGGGTCTGAAACCACGTGTGTTTTATGTATAGCAATACTTTTTACCAGTCACATGGAACTAATCATCAGGTGTGAAGTTAACCTGACTTATGGCAAAACATATGCAGACTTCTATGTAAAAAGGAAAAAAGCACAAATCAAAGGAAAATTAGTGGTGAGCTAGAAACAGCCTTATCTTTGAATTGTCTAATTTATGTGACTTATGTCTTCCATCATATTTTTTAGTAATATAGCTTTTTGAAGTGAATTGCCTTTTCGGCCAAGAAGAAATAAATGAGTAGATGAATAAAGGAAAAATGAGGTACTGAAGAAGAATGAAGACTTTCTAATATATATTCTTCGATCAGGTATATAGCATGAGTACTTACGTAGTTAACTCTTCTCGTAATCCTAAGCAATATCAAGATTTATTGTTTAATACTAAAGATGAAATAATACTAGAAGTTACACAAGATGTCATATATTGCAGGTATCATGATTACTGTCATTTAAATAAATTGTAAATCAACCTCCTTATTGTTGCTGAGACAGAAATTTAGCTGCTGTGAAATACTGAGATCTTCCTGCTTTTCCACTAAACCATTATTGTCTTTTATATTCTAAAAACTATCATATGAATTATCTCCAAAATAATAAAGAACAAAGAATCGCTGCTGCAGAGAAAATCCTTTGGGAATTTCTCACAGGCAAGGTCTTTCTCTTTTTCTTTTCTAAGGACACACAAAGATTCCTTAAAGCAGGAGTCAGCAAACTTTTCCTTAAAAGGAGTAGATAGCAAATATTTTAGAATTTTGCTGCCACTCAGTCTCTAGAGAGTCACAAGTACTAAACTCTCCAGTTTGTCTCAGAAAAGCAGCCGTAAACAATGTGTAAAGAAATAGCAAGTCTGGGATCCAATAACTTTTTATTTACCAAAACAGGCCAGAGTTGGTCCACTGATTCTAGTTTACTGACTGATGCCATATGGGGTAGGTTCATCCTACCTTCCAGTTGCCCAGAATAGCCCATTGGAAATTTTTTTAAAGTATTTCCAAATCATAGTAATCTGCCTCTGTCTTTACTCCTCTTTTAGAATGAAATCTATTCCTAATTAAATCTTACTCATTCTTCAAATTCCACCTGAAATCCACCACATCAGAGAACTCCAGAGAGTATGATATTACGTGCATATTAGATTATCATAAACTATTTCATGCCTTATGTCTTTTATCATGCTGACTTGTAGCACAATAATGCTGTAAGCATGAAAAAGAGAGAGGCTAAATAAGTTTCCATGATCAAATGAGAAAAAAGCAACAGTAAAGCCAAACTCTTTAATTCTACTTTGGCAGTCTTTATTAAGCTATTAACAATCTTATCGTTGCAAAAGAATACCTAGGAACATATAGCTCAACATTCCATCAAGCACAAAAAGCCCCTCGAGCTGTTAACTAGCAATTGATATGCAGTTTTTTTTTTTTTTTTTTAATTTATTTATTATTATTATACTTTAAGTTGTAGGGTACATGTGCATAACGTGCAGGTTTGTTACATATGTATACTTGTGCCTTGTTGCTGTGCTGCACCCATCAACTCGTCATTTACATCAGGTATAACTCCCAATGCAATCCCTCCCCCCTCCCTGATATGCAGTTTTAATATTTCCAGTCATAAGAAAATAACTACAGATGTGCCTCGATTTACAAATAGCTTATTTTTTAAAAGGACCTTTGTGAATGCATTTCTTATTAAGCCAAATGGCACTATAAAATTACTTGCTAATGTATGCAGAGTTGCTGAAATTGTGAATGTTTGTCCCTATTAGTAAAAACTGCAAGTGGAAAGAAAAATAATGAGCTTCAATACGTCCTGTGGAGATATATCCACAATTGGACAGGTCTAAATGCTATTTCTTATAGTGAACAAAACTATCTTTTCTGTAATATTTACTTTTCTGCTACAGATTTACTTTCACAGTGTCTTCTCTCTCTTTTCTGTGACTACTCTTCACGTATTTAAGAAAAAGTTGTCTTGTGTCCTCTAAGAATTTTTAAAGGACTATACCATACTAGAATCGTGATTTTTTTTTTCCTCCATAGCATGCGATTCCAGGAAAACCTCCAACAACTCACATGTACATATGTCATTCTTAAAATATGATGTTTTCACAGTAGCAAGTGGTCTGACTAGCAGGAAACAGTGAGAGTTGTCTTGCATGCCTTGTGAACTTGAATTTCCTTAAAATAGACTGTGCCAATGATAGACTCCCTTGATAAATCTGTTAGTAGTTTACATGTATTCCTTGTGTTTCAAGTAGATTTTCAGTAAGTTAAATGCAGAAATAACTCATTCGTGTTACAATGAATTCTTACATAAACTATTTCCTCTTATTTCCTGGTCAGTTGAGTATTCAATGGAGGCTTGAAACTCACACTGTAATGTGGAATTCTACGTGATTTAACATCTTATGTTGTCACTAGTAATACTGCATAGTTGAACGTCTTAGGCTTAATTTCCTAAATCAATGGATCTCTTTTTAACAAAGGAAAGATTCTTTCATGAGTAGTGAAGTCCCTGAAAAAAGAAGTTTGAAAAGTTCTTTTTCAAGTCTTAGCAGTAAAGTCATGGACGTGACAGGGTACTGTGCATTTAGATCTATATTTCACTTGCTTTTGCTGGGATAAGCACTCTCTGGAAGAAACTCTCAGAATGCCAAAGGTTGAAACTGCTTCCAGCTTGTTTTTATACATAGTCATGGTTCTCACCATTTGTGATCTTAAGTTCTGAGAATAGATTCTAAAGCTGGTGATCAGCAGTGAAAGAGAGCTTAAATATATCAGTTTCTTATTTGCTTATGTTAAATAAGCAAGAGAAGAAAGTTTAAAGATATCAGTAATATAGCAATTGAGATTCCATTTAATTTGTTCCACATAGAGTCAGCATTTTTACTTAGTTAATTTAAATATTTTGAATCTATTTAATTTTTAAATTATATTTATCTTTATAAATATTGTTTTTAAATTATTGTGAGAGCACAGAAGAGGAAAATCATGTGTGACAGACAGACGTTTAGGCAAAACCAAACAAAAACAAAAACACATGGGTAATATATCTGATTCTATCAATGTTGCAAGACTTTCTCCTCAAGCTATTTATCTAGTGATCTGCAAATGGGCATGGCATTTTCTAAGCCTTCCAAATCAGTGTGATGCGGCCTAGAGCTACCACATCAATGCTCTTATCTATAGGATAAACCAACTAAACTCATTTGCAAGCCCTGACTTGTTCCTTCTATTCTCATCTTGAGTGGCTCATTAACTTGGTCTAATAGAAATATCAATGTATCAATGAGCTGGTTAAAGGCTCCCAGCATGAACTTGGATTTCAAAGTGGATGTGACTGAAGCGGTGACTATCATTTTCATATAGCAATCATTCTGTGGAATTTGATGATCTCCAGATTAGGAGCAGAACAGGGGGATTTTCTGAAAAATGTGGGCCTATAGACAGCAGCCTCAGTCATATCCAAGAGTTCCAAGTTGTTGCTCCTGATGGAGTACCTTATGGTTGTGAAACTTGCCTAACCAGCCTCTAAAATAAGTGAATTCCTTTCAAGGTATACATTCCTTACTGGTCCTGTTTCTCTAACTGAATCCTGACTAATACATTTATTAATATGGCAGAGTTAACAATGCATGACTCCAAATGTTATGTCATAAAAGGTGAAACAGCTTCTGTTTGGCTATCTTTCAGATGCTTGCCCTGGAAACCAACCATGATGCTGTGATGAAATCCAGGCAACTGAGTTGTGTTTCAGCCCAAAGCAGCAAATGGGAACCAGGTGACTGACGTCGTTATCTATCAGACATGTGAGAGAATTCCTTAGGATAATTTCAGACCCCGTTACTCATTATCTGCAACCGCATGAGAAACCCAGAGCTAGAACCACCCAGCCAAGGCCAATCTCTAGAACTTTGAAAGACAATCATAAATGAAGGTGACCTTTTACGCTATTGTTTACACTACTGTGTGCTTTTCACACAGCAATACATATCAGTTACAGACTGCATTTATATTGTCTTAAAATTACAAATTTGGAACCACATTTTCACAATTCCCTTTCTTACATGGTTCTAAGTTATGGATTTCCACAGGAGATACGTTAACAAGATTTGGAAGAAAGGAGTTAAGCAGCAATCTTGTTTATGTTTGGAAAATCAGACTAGAGTGAGATACTCTTACAAGTCACATATTTGAATGTGGATCTACTGGTTCATGTCATTGGTTCGAGGTCGTAGCTAGCCCACAACAGCTTTAGATTCTGCCAGATCTCCTTGGGACTGCAGCCAGACCCAAAGCTCCTTCAGCTTCCCTCTGATCTCTTTCTTCAGTTTCCCTGAATCCTAGACCGTACTTACATGGAACTCTGTAGAGAAATACCCCAGCTATACTACAGGCCCCCCATACAAACAAAATCGTAGGCTGGAGACAATGAGAGACTAATATAGCTTTATATGATGGACAAATTTCAGTTTATCCTCATGGGTTTCAGCTCATACTCAGATATTCTAGTTTGTCTTTCTTCTCTCTCAGTTTATTTCCATTTTTCCTTTCTAGCTTCAGGACCATCATCTGACATAGGGGAAGAAGACTTACATATAATATCTAACCAGCACCCAAGATCATGTAAGGTTTAAACTTTATAATACATCCATTTTGTTTCTCATAGTTCTCTTTTTCTCATCAAATCATAACTGATAACAGTGATCCATATTTTGAAATCCAGTGTCCTGTCTGAAGTTTCTGTTTTCGATGATTCCCACTGTCTTAGTTTAGGCTGCTGTAATGAAAATACCATAGAATGGGTAACAGAAACAACAAACATTTTTTTCTCACAACTGGAGATTGGCAAGTGTAAGTCCAATCAAGGCACTGGAAGATTTGATATCTGGTGAGGACCCACTTTCTGGTTCATAGATAGCCGTCCTCTGGCTGTGTACTCACATGGTAGAAAAAGAGAGTTCTTTGGGTTCTATTTTATAAAAAGGGCACAAATCCCATACATGAGGGCTCCACTGTCAAAAGCTAATCACCTCCCACCCTCACCTCCTCATACTGTTACATTGTGGTTTAGGATCTCAACATATAAATTTGGTGAGGACACAATTGGTCCTCAGCAACCAGTCTGACTCATGCCTCTGTTCACTAACTTCTTTCTATGTTTTGAAACCCAGATGTGAAATAGATCCCCCTTTCTTGAATTTTTTCTATAGTCACTGTTTGTTGAATATTTCATTGAAGTTCTTAACCAGTGGAGAAGTTTTACATTAAAAATATAATGTAAAATGTATTTGGCCACTTTCTATTTGGCATTTTTGTGCATCCACCTGCTTTTGCACCCTTCGTCCTCCAGGCATTTTGCTCAGTTCTAAACTGTCTCTAAGACAGTGCTTGCCTGTCTATGTTTTTCCATTTCTCCAGATACTCCTTACTCCTAAATCCCAATATATCTATTTTCCTCACTTTGTGCTTCAGAACCATTCATTTCTTCCCTTAATATCTATATGCAAAGATGCTAAAAGTACTTCCTAAGTGAAGGCTCACCTATACTATGTGTCATCTTTTAGTAGCATAGAAAAGCTGAAAGAATATTGAAATTGAAATCTGAATGTTTTATAATTCTCCAGATTGTTCTTATGATTATATAAGTTTGAAAATTTCCAATATAGAAAAATATATACATATTTTTAAATTGGGAATTTATTCATTTAATAAGTTGCTACTGAGTACCTTCTGTGTATCAGACATTGTTCCAAATGTTGGTGAGGCAGTGAACTAAACAAACATTTTGCTCTCATGCAGCTTATCTTCTAGTGGCATGTGTGAGTGTAGATAGATGATAAAGTACAGTTTATATATTATATCCATTGGGGACCACTTCTATGAAGATAATTAAAGCAGGATAAGAACATTAATGAAAGTTAGGCTGTTATTTTGTACAGGCCTGTCATGAAAGATTTCAACAATAAAGATGTATTTGAGCAGAGACTTAACAGGAGGGAGGAAACAAGCCGTGCAGCTATTTTCGCTGAAGAGTATTTCAAGTAAACTAAACAACAACACTATCTATGAAACTCAAAAGCGGAGAATGCTGGCAAAAGCAGAGTCATGGAAGTATGGAGAGGCAGGGTTATAATAAATAGGGATACTTTAACCGCAAGGACTGTATTTGGAGTGTGATGGAAAGTCAAAATTTGTAAACAAAAAGTATGATTTCACTGATTTAGTATTTTTTATTTTTAAGATTAAATAACAAAATTAAGAATCACAGGCAGAAGCAAGGAAAAAAAATCTGAATTCTCATTACCTCTAAAATTATTTGTTTAGGCAGTAAGTAAATGTAAGCTCAGTGTAGGAAAGAACTTTTTTGTGTTTGCTTGCTGTTAGATCCTCAGAAGCTAGAGTAAATTATTATACAATAAGTGCTCAATAAACATTTTCTATATATTGGCTTATACCAGATCAATCTTGGCCAAGATGAGTATTTATAAACATGGCTGCAACATTTGAACAGCTTAAAATTGTTCATAATATTATTTATTACTATTTTAATGCCTGTGATATCAGTAGTGATGATTCCTTCTTCATTTCTGATATTAGAAATTTTTATCTTATTTATTTTTTCTTAGTTAACCCGGCTAAAGGTTCATCTATTTTATTGATCTTTTCAAAGAACCAGCTGTTCAAATTGTTAATTTTCTCTCTTGATTCCTTACTTTTTTATTTCATTGATTTCTTCTCTAATTGTTACTTTTTTCCTTCTGATTAAAGAGGTCTTCTTTAGTTTCATAAGGTGGAAACTTGGGTCATTTATTTTAGACCTGTGTATGTATTCAGTGCTATTAATTTGCTTCTAATTAGGCACCGTTTTTGTGGCATCCCACAAATGTTAATGTTTTATTTTCATTTTCATATTCAAAATATTTCTAATATCTCTGGCAATATCTTCTTTGCATTATGTTGTGTTTAGAAATACATTGTTTAATCTCTAAATATTTCTAAATTTTTCAGCTATTTCCAGTCATCTATAATTTCTAGTTTAATTCTAGCGTGGTCTGGTACATACTTTTTATTTCTATTTTTTACATTTATTCAAATGTATTTATCTTGGTTAATATTCCATATAAGCTTGAGAAAAATGTGTATGCTGCTGTTGTTGGATGAGGTATTCTGCAAACATCAATTAGATATACTGATTAAATTGTGCGGTTCAGTTTGAAGGTATTGTTCTATTAGGGTTCTCTTAGAGGGACAGAGCTAATAGGATATATATGTATATATGTATATATATCGTATTAGTTATCCTATATATCATACATACACATATATATAGGAGTTTATTAAGTATTAACTTACATGATCAGAAGGTCCCACAATAGGCTGTCTGCAAGCTGAGGAGCAAAAAGAGCCAGTTCCAGTCCCAAAACTGAGGAACTTGGAGTCCGATGTTTGAGGGCAGGAAGCATCTAGCATGAGAGAAAGATGTAGGCTGGGGAGGCTAAGCCCATCTCTCCTTTTCACGTTTTTCTGCCTGTTTTATATTTGCTACCAGCTAATTAGATCGTGCCCACCAGATTACGGGTGGATCTGCCTTCCCCAGCCCACTGACTCAAATGTTAATATCTTCTGGCAACACCCTCACACACACACCCAGGATCAACACTTTGTATCCTTCAGTCCAATCAAGTTGATACTCAGTATTAACCATCACAAGTCCATTCCTCGTGAATTTGAACAAATACATATCTCCTGAGATCATACATAATCTTCAAATAAAGACAATAATAAAGTCATAATTATACATAATATAATACCTATCTTTCACACAACCTGAAACGCACCAATCCCCAACGCAAATACTATTACATAAAGTTAAAAATACTTAAATGCTGATATGAAGTCATTAAATCTTAAGTCACGTGATGAAGGAAAAGGAAAGAAAATGGAGATATTTTCTTAGTACAAGTGTATACATGCACAAACATATCTTTAACAAAAGAAGGAGGAAATACTCATGACAATTACAGTCCTCGTTTCTGCAGCTGGTCACATGGTTGTAGCTGCTATTGATGACTACCTTCTTCAACTACCCATTCTGTATGCCCTTTGCCTTCAGCAAGCACCTCAGCAGGTCATGGTTTTTCTCCTGGTGGAGTGACCCAAACCTTCATTCCTGAAGGACCTGGACCATTTGTAGTCCTGCCTGGATTGAGCTGTTGTAGTTCCCCATTGACCTTAATCACAGGGCATGGTAATACTAAGAGACACCCTAATGGATCTTCTGTATTCCATGCATACTCTTCCTTACCTCCATTGTGGAGTAGTAGACTGATTTCATCTTGATAGTCGGGGTCAGTCACCCCAGCCAACACGGTAACTCCCTTCTTAGCCTGTTGACTTAAAGGTAGGAGGAGCCCAAAGTGTCCAGGTAGCAATATTAACTTCCAGTATAATGGAGTAATTGTTGTGTCTCCTGGTGGCAGCTTTCCTCACTCTGGAACTAAGACCTCTAGGCCAGCAGAATGTAATGTTGCAGGAACAGGAAGTAAAAATTTCGCTAGTGGATCACTAGGGATGATAGTGAGTGGTGCCACTTCCACTTCCACCCCTTGATTACTGGACCTGTAAGTCCTGGCTATGGGAGAAGCAGTACCATATACTGGACACTGATTCAGAGCATACACAGCCTTCTAGAGAACTTTGTTCAAGCCCGCGAAGTGTTGTCACCTAGTTGGAGTTGGAGTTGTGACTTCAAAATACCATTTCACCGTTCTATCAATCCAGCTGTTTCTGGATGATGGGGAACATGGTAAAACTAATGAATACCATGAGGATGAGCCCAGTGCTGCACTTCTTTAGCCATAAAGTGAGTGCCTTGGTCAAAATTTCTGTACTGTGTGGAATACTACAGATAAGGCTTTCTGTGAGTCCAAGGATGGTAGTCTTGGCAGAAGCATTGCATGCAGGATAGGCAAACTCATATCCAGATTAAGTGTCTATTCCAGTGAGTACAAACCTCTGCCTTTTTCATGATGGAAGAGGTCCGATATAATCAACATGCTACCAGGTATCTGGCTGATCACCCTGAGGAATGGTGCCAATATCGAGGGCTCAGTGTTGGTCTCTGCTGCTGGCAAATTGATCACTCAGCAGTGGCCATAGCCAGGTCAGCCTTGGTAAGTGGAAGTCTGTGTTGTTGAGCCATTGCGTAACCTCCATCCCTGCTAACATGGCCACTTTGTTCATGAGCCTATTGGGCGATGACAGGTGTGGTTGGGGAAAGAGACTGGTGTCCACAGAACGGGTCATCCTATCCAGTTGATTATCAAACTACTCCTCCACCGAGATCACCACTTGGTGAGCACTCACATGGGATACAAATAACTTCACAGTTTTCAACTACTCAGAGAGGTCCATCCACATACCTCTTCCCCAAATTTCTTTCTCAACAATTTTACAATCATGCTTCTTCCAGATCCCTGACCATTCAGCCACACCATTGGCGACAGCTCATGAATCAGTGTATAATCGCACATCTGGTCATATCTGCTTCCATGCAAAGTGTACAACCAGGTGCACTGCTTGAAGTTCTGCCCACTGTGAAGAGTTCCCTTCACCACTGTCCTGCAGGGATATCACAGAATGGGAAGCATTCTCTAATTTTGTTATTATTTATCAGTCTTTTTTTTTGTACAACAAAAGTTTAGATTTATTACATATTTATTTCCAAGGTACCTTTGTTATTAAGAAAACAGAACTAATACTTGGCCAAAAAAAAAAAAAAACAAAAAACAAAAAAAAAAAAACCCAAAAATAAAAAAACACCACTTCACAATGTGGTTTTCCACTTCCAGGATAAATGGAAAAAATATCTATTGCAGACACGGAATCAGTCTCCTTTGGCTAAGTATCTGTCACAGATTGACCCAATTCGTGGGCAGTCTTTTCCCATGGACCTGGAGCCCTTCCTGGGAACTTAGCCATACTTCTTATCACTTGGCTGAGGTTCTCTTCTGTCCATTCAGGTGCCTTTTTTTTTTTTTTTCCTGTGTTCGGTTCCTGTTTTCCAACCAATCTTCCATTTGTTCCTCAGTTTCTTCTATGGAAGTTCCATGATCATGAGACTGAATCTATATACTTTCTAAAGATGTGTATACAGGAAATTCAAGTTTTGGTTTTTTAACTTTCTTCTGTTTAGAGGCACCATGTCCTTGGACTTTAACCTCCACAGATACTTTTTAAACTCTCTTTTTCTTCACTTGTGTAAAATACCCAGGTTAGAAGGGGCCAGAATAGGACAATTAACTTTTCCTCCAGATCAGATGAGCCCTTTGTTATGAAGAAGACTCCAGAATTTTAGGATGGTTACTTTTCCCTTCCTCCTGCTGTGGCCACGGAGATCTTCACTGTATTTTCACCGAGTTAACTGGTGGGTTTCCTGGAGGTGAAAATCACAAAAGTCTTGAGACCCTCCTAAATCTGCATCACCCAAGAGTTCTCACTCTCATGCTGTTATTCTCTTCTCAGCCTTCCACAATCTGTCAGAGTCACCACTAGAATATTACTGCTAGGTTATGGTAGCAGTGGCGTCTGCTCCAAGTAAGCAGAGCTCTGCTGTGATTCTCTGAATTCACCTATTTCAAATTTCAGTATGGTAGTTTGCCCTGTGACCTCAATTCTCTGATAGGTTCAAAAAAATCCTTTTATTTTCTGCTTGTTCAGCCTTTTTCTCTTGTTGTAAGCATGGGAATAGTGACTTGCAAGCTCCTTACCCATCAGAGGTGAAACTGGAATTTCCCAAGTGCTACAACCAGGTGAATGTTAATTGGAGGATAGTGGAACAGTATTTAGAAAAATGTCACCACTAAAATAATAAACATACACTTATTTTAGTATACATTGCCAATATACATAAAAATATGAAAACCTAATCAAGTAGACTGAATATGTCTTCATTAAAATTCTATCATTTTAAAGAGTTAATGGATTTTAAATACCTAGATGATACGTATGTTAAGAAAAGGTATTTTTCTTGTTATTTTTCTGAGACTTCACACTACCATTAAGAGATGCAAAAGAAGTGTGAAATACAGAATCCAACCGTATTTGGAACATTTTCAGGGTGCTCTCTGTCATCTTAGAGTCAGATAGCAGGCTGCGTACTTGGCATGAACACGATGGTGACTGACCCAGACTGTCATCTTGTATTCCTGCTTCTATTCTTGCCAACATAGAAAAAGGGATTAAAACTGGTAAATGACAGATAGAAGCCATTGAAAGAGCAGCTAACTTTCATTATGTGGCATACGCATTTATTATTTTTCCTTAAAAGCCTTTTCTTCCTTCTTATACTCATTGCTTTGTGTCCTAAAAAATAACTGAATTGCTTTGTACCCCCGTTTGAAAGTTAGGGCTCAAATAGAATGTGCCTTTTCTAAACAGGAACAATAAAAGTTTTCTTTTTCAAACAACCCTGCAAACAGGATGGCTCACAACTGGCATACTGTGACCTAGTTACTGTTGGTTTCATAAGAATATTCACAATAATAATGTGGCCACCAAATGCAGCTTGCTGAACAGCTAGAAACCAATTCAGGGTCTTCTATAGACCTATCCACATCAGGCCAATCTTGTCCTCTGGGTATTCAAATATGTTTCGATATTCTTATATTGTAAATATTTTTTCTTTGTTCTCTTGCTTCGTATGAAGAGAGATTTCCAAGATTCAATTTGCTGTAAAATTCGAGTTCTTTTTAACTTAGACTGTATTTTCCTCACTAGTTTCTTCTAAGCGTATGTAGTTTGGGGGAAATCCTAAACAAATGCCGATTTATTTTCTATGTATTTTCAATTCATCAGTAAGGGTAACATTCTGTGGTTCTTTAAAGAGTGGACAAGTACAGAGGATACTTCCAAGAAAGCCAAAGAATGCGTATCATAAAACCAGTAAAGTACTAGTTTTGTTATCAGAAATATTTTACCCTAGTTTGTGCCTTTTCAATTTGTTTTAAAAAAGCAAATGCAAATGTTAGAAACTTCTTTACCATAAGATACTAAAATATAGGATATTACACACAACATTTCAATGTCATTGTTCTATTGTTTTGTAGCAGGACAAGCCACAGACAAAACCCCTCAGAAACCGAGTTAAAGAAGGAAGGGCTTTATTCGGCTGGGAACTTTAGCAAGACTCATGTCTCCAACAACCAAGCTCCCCAAGTGAGTGATTCCTGTCCCTTTTAATGGCTCACAACTCTAAAGGGGTCTGCGTGAGAGGGTCGTGATCGATTGAGCAAGCAGGGGGTGTGTGACTGGGGGCTGCATGCACTGGTAATTAGAATGGAACAGAACAGGACAGGGATCTTCACAGTGCTTTTCTTATGCAAATAACCGATTAGGTCAGGGGTCGATCTTTAACTACCAGGCTCAGGGTGTGGCGCCGGACTGTCTGCTTGTAGATTTCATTACTGCCTTTTAGTTTTCACTTCTTCTTTCTTTGGAGGCAGAAATTGGGCATAAGACAATATGAGGGGTGGTCTCCCTTATTCTCCCCTTTGAGAATCTCACTCAATAGTGGGAGTTCTCACTTTCATTCTCACTACCCATGTCTTCTTGCAAGGCAGATCAATAGTGATTCATATAGTACACTTGTGCTGAAGCATTTTGATGAACTAAGGTAGTGATAAAGCTTTTTATCATTTGAAGAAGTACAGGTAGCAAACAAGGGAGCAGTAAGCAGGTTCCTATTACTATTATAACTCATAAGAGTTTTAAATCCTCCTAGCCCTGGGAGCCATTTTCCCAACATGGCCCCAGGATTAAATCCATGCCACACTTGCACAGGCACATGTGCCAGTTTTGTCATGTCTCTAACTATGTCTTCAACTACTTGCCCTTAATCCTGTATGTGTAGACAGCAATTAGTAAGCAATTAGCAATTTCCCACAGACCGCTCCTTCAGCTGTTAGCAAGTAGTCTAGAACCAGTCTATTTTGATAGATAGTATTTCTTATCTGAGTTTTTTTCTAGACCAGAATAGTCAAGGTTCTGCTGGTTTTATTAGTGATTATTTCTAAGACAGCTTGTAACCGTATGATTTGGTTGATCATGTAAATGGGGGTCCTGTATCCCCACGAGCCATCTTGTGCCCAAGTAGCAGGCCCATAATATTGTATGATTCTCTCAGGGGGCCATTCAACATCTTTCCAATTTCCTATAGCTATGCTTCTCTTTTCGCGGAAAGCATAGACAGGGAAGCCCAGGAGTTCACCTCTCTTTATGGGCAGTAAGAAGAAAGATGGTTTAATAGTGGCAATAACACAACTACCTGCCCACTGGTCAGGTAATTTGGCATAAGCTCTATGCCCACATATCCAGTATAATCCAGTGGGGGCTGTCCAGTCCTGGTGGGACTCCGGGTGGGTCCACAAGGTTTGCAACTTTGGGAACTTACTAGATGAATTCCTCTCTGTGTTATTTGAACTCCACCAAATGACTGTTTTTGTGGTACCATTATACGGTTTCTGTCCCAGACAACTAAGTCGTCCTATGGGGTTAGTGAATTCTTTTCCTTCTCTAGCTATGCAATATTGTCCAATAATTTAGGCTTTTAGGACCCAGAAATTATCAGGGTGATTCTTTTGACCCGAGAATTCATCAGGAACTGGGTCTGTAGGTACTAATTCTTGGGCTTCCCATGGCCATTGATCTCCCATTACAGTTCCTCCACATAACATGAAGTGACATTGAGAGACTGGACTACATGCTCAGCTAATTGCAAAAACAAATTTCTTGTTTTTCCTGGAATTTCTGGTACTGGCACATTTAGTTCATAGAAGGTTTGAAACACTGGCTCAGGAGAGCATTTGTAAACTTCTTCTTGAACTAAGATATTTACTCAAGGATCCAGTCTGGCTCCATTGATTCCTAAGTTTACACGCTTCCCTTTTTTCCAGCAAGGATCAAGGGGATTGGTTATTACTAGCTCTAAGGGGTTACATTGTCCCTTAGTACAGGAAGGGCCATTTTTTCCTTTCTCTAGGTGGACTGGATCCTTTTCATTTTCTAATCCAAGTCGCCCAAATGACACAAGACCAGTATCCACATTCATTTCCACACAGTCCTAATTCATGACAAATGTACTTATGTTTGCTCATATAGTCTTTTTCCCAACTAAAAGAACCACATCCCCTTCCTAATTTATTGCTATTAATGACAGCACAGGCATCAAATTTCAAGATTATGGGTTTGGGCACCCCTTTTTCTTCTGTTCTGGCTAATACTTTACTTGTATCATTTATGAGTCCCCACCAGTCTTCAGTCCTTAATCTTATTTCAAAAACTGGACAAGGGAGGCTCAGAGGGGTCATAACACACATCTGGGCAGTCGTTTCCTCGACTACATACCTTGTACTCAGTGTCATTATATAAACGTGTTCCTCTTAAAGTTCCTAGGCATTCATAGTAACTATAGAGCCGAAAGATTGTTTTAACTTGTTGCCCTACCTCAGTAACCTGATGTATACACTGAGAACAGTCCTCCATGTGGGGAAAATCAGTGGAAGTTTTTAATATACAAGTCCAAATTATAAGGAAAATGAGTCCCACGATGAACCTCCTCATGCTTCGGCCGTGTGTAGACCAGTCAGCTTCTGGGTGTGACTGGAGCAGGGCTTGTCCTCCTCAGAGTCACTTTGCAGGGGTTGTCGGGGCTTAGTTTTGTCTTCCAGGTTTCAGCGGCTGCAGGTTTCACACAGCTGTGGTGAATCCAGGCCGGGATTCCTTCTACCTTTACAGCTGTGGGGTTGGTCAGGATGACGGTCTGAGGTCCTTTCCACCGTGGCCGAAAAGGGTCTGTGTTCCAGTCCTTGATCCACAAGCAGTCACCTGGAGAGAAAGGGTGAACTGGGGGAGAATAAGCTGATGGGACACCCCTCATTTACCCAGTTGAGTTTGTTTGTGTAATTTTTCCTAAAGCCTGTAGCTGTCGCTATAATTCAATTTCACCTAACTCTTGGGAAATGCCTGGAAGCTCCCGTAGTATAGGAGAAGGCCTATGATACAGTATTTCATAAGGGTAGTATCTTGTTTTCTTAGAAGGAGTGCATCTAATTTTAAACAATACCATAGGAAGGGCTTTATCCACTTTAATCCTGTTTCCTGACATACTTTCCCTAAACCATTTTTGATAGTCCGATTCATTCGCTCCACCTTTCCAGAACTCTTGAGTTTGGTAGGCGGCATATAGCTTCCTAGTGATTCCTAATGCCTTTGCTGTCTTCTGTACCAAGTCAGCCACAAACGCCGGCCTGTTATCTGAGCCGATTCCCAAGGGCAGTCCAAACCTAGGAATAAGATCTCAGAGGAGCACACGGGTTACCTCATAGGCCTTTTCAGTTCGTGTTGGATAAGCCTCCACCCTCCCAGAGTAAGTACACACAAGAACCAGCAAATACTTGTTACCTCCACATTTCGGCATTTCTGTGAAATCCATCTGAAGATCCTCAAAAGGAGCTGCTCCATAAGCTTGTGTGCCAGGTGGAACAGTGGGGCCTTGCCTCGCATTATACTGTCGGCAAGTAACACACCATTGTGCTACTGCTCTGGCAAGGGCTGGCAAGTGTGAGATGTAGAAGTACTGGCCTAACAATTTTTCAAGTGACTCTTGACCTAGATGAATGGTTTCGTGCATGGCCAATACGAATGTGGCTCCCAGCAACTGTGGTACAGCTACTCTCCCATCTGGCAGTCTGATCCATCCTCCTTTTATTACTTGCCTCTCTTCTTCGTAGAAAAGTCTTTTTCTTCCTTAGAATAGATAGGTACCAGGTCAGGTATTTGAGGGAGTAAGGGGGCTAATATCGATGCCCGGTAAGGGGTAGATGCTGCTTTTCGAGCTTCTGAATCAGCTCAAGAGTTTCCTAAGGCCATTGAGGTGGAGGCTTGCTGGTGTCCCCTGCAGTGCATGACTGCCACCTTCTGAGGTTTCCACACTGCCTCCAGTAATTGTAGAATTTCTTGTTGATATTTTATGTCGTTTCCCCCAAGGTTTAACAGGCCCTTTTCCTTATATAATGCTCCATGCACTTGGTTAGAAAGGCACGTTGAGAGTCAGTGTAGATGTTTACAGTCTTACGTTCACTGAGTTCTAGAGCCCGAGTTAAAGCAGTGAGCTCAGCTTTCTGGGCTGAAGTGCCCTGTGGCAACGGTTTGGCTTCAATGACAGCAATCAAGTTACCACTGCATATCCTGCACATCTTTCTCCTTGTGGATTGATGAAGCTGCTCCCATCCACCTATAACTTCCAGTCTACTGATGCCCATGGCTGATCCCGAAGGTCAGGTCTGCTGGAATAAACCGAGTCCAACACCTCTACACAGTTATGCTCCACCTGGCTCTCTGATACTGAGAGCAGGTTGGCGGGATTTAAAGTGTTACAGACTTCAATGGTTATGCGGGAATTTTCACATAGCAAGTTTTGGTATTTGATTAATCTAGCATTTGTTTGCCAGTGATGATGTCCTTTGGTATTCATCAGAGTTACCACAGCATGGGGGGGCCTTTATATTCAGGTTTTGCCCAAGGGTTAGTTTATCTGCTTCTTTTGTTAACAGGGCTGTTGCTGCCAGGGCCCTCAGACATGGTGGCCAGCCTTTGGAAAGCCCATCTAGTTGTTTTGAGAGATAGGCCACTGGCCTTGGCCAGCGTCCCACAGTCTAGGTTAAAACTCCAACTGCCATTTTTTTCTCTTTCTGACACACAGAGTGTAAAGGGCTTTGTCAAATCTGGTAGTCCCAGCGCTGGGGCCGACATAAGTTTTTCCTTTAACTTACAAAAGGCTTGCTGTTGTAGAGGCCCCCATTCAAAGGGCTCTCAGTAGCCCCCCTTTGTAACCCCATACAAAGATTTGGCTAGCACTGCAGAGTTTGGAATCCATAGTCTGGGAAACCCCACAGCTCCCAGGAATTCCCTTGCTTGCCTTCTGGTTTTAGGTTCCAGTAGGCTGCAGACCTGCTTTCTTTCTGATCCCAGATTGCACTTCCCTTTCCAAATAGTGAATCCCAGGTAGCATACCTGCTGTCTGCAGATCTGAGCTTTCTTCTTGGACACCTTATACCTACAGTCCTCCAGGTGCCGAAGCAGGGCATCTGTCCCTTTTGTGCACCCGACTGCCATGAAGTGTGCCAGCAGAAGGTCGTCCACGTACAGGAGCAAGACGCAGCCTAGGTCTTTAGCAGGAAACTTTTGCAGGTCTCGAGCCAGGGCCTCCCCAAAGATAGTAGAGGAGTTCTTGAATCCTTGGGGAAGGTGGGTCCAAGTGTACTGAGTAGTGACACCTGACTCCGGATCTTCCCACTGAAAGGCAAACAGCTTCTGGCTCTGAGGAGCTATTCTGACGCTAAATAAGGCATCTTTTAGGTCCAGACAGGTAAACCAGCTGTCCTCAGCCCGCAGCAGCCCTAACAATGTGTAAGGGTTAGGAACTGTTGGGTGCAGAGTCACTGTAGCTTGATTGACCAAACGCAAATCCTGTACTGGTCGGTACAGGGACAGGCAGGAGGTGGGTGTTCCATGAAGGCTGACAAGGAACTATAATTCCGTAAGCTTTCAAGCTCCTGAGATGAACCTGGATTCCTTTGGGAGCTTCCCTGGGAACCGGATACTGCTTTTGTCTAATTGGTTGGGCCCCAGGTTTAACTTCTATGAATATGGGGGCTTGGTTGACTGCCAGTCCCTGAGGATTATCCTCTGCCCATACTCAAAGCTATCGCTTAGCTAGAGCTGGTTTTATCTCTTGACCGGGCTCGGTTAGAAAAAGTCTCCATTCTTCTTCCCGGGGGATCACAAGGGTCATGATAACTCCTGTTCCCGGTAACTTTAGCTGTAAAGAGCCCTGTTTTGTAAAGGCGATAGTGGCTGTCAGCTTGCTAAACAAGTCTCTTCCCAGCAAGAGCAAGGGACAGTCAAGCATGTACAAGAACTGGTGAACTATTTCGTGTCCCCCCACCGAGCAGGTCCATGGTAGACAGAAAGCCTGCTTCGTGGAAACTCCTGTTGCTCCTATTATATCAATGGTTTTCTTGGTTAAGGGGGTGACCGGGTGGTCACTACTGAATGTTCAGCACCAGTATTGACCAAAAACTTAATGTCCTTGCTCCCAATTATAATCCTGACCGTGGGCTCCTTGGGAGCACTTGAACCCAGTCCCCTTCAGTCCAGTAGCCCTTCAACCAGGTTGAACAAAGCTCCATCATCTTTATCTGAGGTCTTTTGTTCCGAACCACCTTGCTTTTCTTTCAGTTGGGGACACTTATCTTTCCAAAGTCCTATTTCCTTACAGTAGGCACACTGGTTACATTGCAAGTGTGGGCGATTAGACTGGATATTCTTCCCGGAACCCCCACTTTCCCTCTCCTTTTGGGGGAATTCCCCTAATGGCCGCGGCCAGTAAGTCGGTGTTTCACTTGGCCTGGCATTCGCCTTCCTTATGGCTTTTGCTGCGGCTTGTTGCATCTCTATTAACAAACACTTGATTGGCTATTTCCAGGCACTGTGAGGTATTCGTACCCACAAACCTAGCCTGTTTCTGCAGTTTTCTCCTGATGACTTCCGCATTTTGACTAACTAAGGCCATGTTAATCATGCGCTGATTTTCAGGGCTACCTGGATCAAAAGGAGGGTACATACGGTAAGCCTCACACAGTCTTTCATAGAATTGTGCTGGACTCTCCTCTTTTCCTTGGATGACCTCAGAGACCTTATTTACACTTGTGGCCTTTTGAGCCCCTTTCTTTTGACCTTCTATTAATGCCTCCTGGTACCATCATAGCCTCTCCATGTCTGGTCCCTCGTTCAGGTCCTATTGGGGATCTATTCCTGCCAGCTGAATTCTTATATATTCTTGGGGGTTTTGGTAATCGATTGGGATGTGCTCCTCTAGCCACTTAGTTGCTGCTCAGAGCACTCATGAGCAGTTGGTGGCAATCAGCCCAAGTAGGATTATGAGTCTGTGTAATAGTTTGGAGCAAGTTAATTAAAGCTTGAAGCTTTTTGGTGTAAGATGGAGTATTATTTTTCCAATTGAGGAGGTCAGCAGAGGTGAAAGATTGATACACAAAGGCATATCTTTCCACCAGGTGTCTGTCCTCATCTACTCCAGTATATCACTGCTCTCTCAGGGGCATTTGGATTCCAGTCTTGGGCCGTAAGCAAGCTGCCAAGGGAAGAGTTTCTCCCGTGGCTTCACTTCCTCTTTTGTCTACTCTGGGTAGTCTAGGAGCGTGGCTATCTGGTGGAGGTGTAGGTGCTGTGGGCTCAGGAGTGGGGAGCCCCTGCTCTCGATAAGAGGGGGGTACTGCTGGTACCAATTCCTGCCATGATTCTTCTGGTGTTGGGTCGGACAGGACTTTTGGTGCTGACTTCCCTTGGCAGGTGGAGCACGAACCTTCCTTAACTGTCTCTTTGCTACTAGTACTGCTGCTGCCTATCCTCGTAACTACTGTGGGGGGTCCAAAAATAGCTGTAACCAAGAATCTATATACGGGAATTGATCTAGGTGCCCTGGCTTACAGGTTACCCTGTGCCATACCTTCGAGACAAGGGACCTGTCCAGACTTCCTTCTGATGGCGAACCCACTTCTATCGCTGGCCAGTCTATCTCACACAAAGTTCTAAGTTTTCCTGGTGTCATAGTAACTCCATAGTCTCCCTTAAATCCCTTTTTGAAATTTTTCAACATAGTTCCTAGTGGGGTGGGCTTACTTTGTGCCTGACCCGTGTTTTCTTGAGGGAAAACACCATGCTCACACCACACACACACCACAAAACAAGGAATGGGCAAAAAGGGTGCACACACACTTTTTCACTTTATACCAAACCAGAATCAGAACCAAAATCAGAGTAACAAGAAGTGCAAGCCAGGTCAAAACTAAAACCAAAGTATCAGGCAATCCAAGTCAAGTCAAAAATAAAAAAGCAAAGTGCTGGTATGGACACGCTGTGGGTGATCAGGCCATGCTTCCACTCAAATTGAGTGGGCACGTTCCCAAAACTAGTCTTACCAAGTTTCAGATGTCTGGACTCCAAGTGCCAGTTCCTTCCTGGTGTTCAGCCACTGCGTTGATCCTCCACGGGGCCTGCCATGCACTGCTCTGGAGAGGCGTTCCACCAGGGCAATTGCCTACCTGGGAGCGCGCTCAGGATCCGTGTCACTCAAGCTGGCGGGAGTCCCCCGCAGGGATGCTCCACAGGGCAGGCCTAAGCCACCTAAGGGACTGCCTTGACCATCCATTAATCACCATGATTCCCGGTCAGAGAAACAAGAAATGTAGCAGGGCAAGCCGCAGACAAAACCCCTCAGACACCAAGTTAAAGAAGGAAGGGTTTTATTTAGCTGGGAGCTTCGGCAAGACTCACGTCACCAACAACTGAGCTCCCTGAGTGAGCAACTCCTGTCTGTTTTAAGGGCTCACAGCTCTATGGGGGTCCGTGTGAGAAGGTTGTGATCGATTGAGCAAGCAGAGGGTACATGACTGGGGGCTGCATGCACTGGTAATTAGAATGGAACAGAACAGGACAGGGATCTTCACAGTGCTTTTCTTATGCAAATAACCTATTAGGTCAGGGATTGATCTTTAACTACCAGGCCCAGGGTGTGGCTCTGGGCTGTCTGCTTGTGGATTTCTTTTCTGCCTTTTAGTTTTTGCTTCTTTTTTTGGAGGCAGAAATTGGGCATAAGACAATATGAGGGATGGTCTCCTCCCTTAGTTTCTATGTCCTCAAATTTTAATGTTGTCTTCCTTAAACTGTATGCCTTCTTTCTAAACACACACACACACACACACACACACACACACACACACACACACACACACACACACACACGTATGCATGTACCCTGATTCACTTGGCTTTGTTTTTCTAATTCTGTAGTTCCAAAATGAGCTACTCTTTACCTAACTGGATACAAAGATACCTGCTAACATTTATTAGCCATGAAAAACTTTCAAACACAAATTTCTATGGACTGAATGTTTGTTTCTGGGGAACCCGGCATGGACAGCATTATGCCAGGCTGTGGAAGTGAAGGTGCCACCCCAGGGTGTCTGGAAAGCAGAGCCATTAAGGCAAAGAGGATTAGTCTTGAGCCTTAGAATATAATGAACTTTGCCTTGCTAAGTTTTGAATTTGTTTGGGAACTCTCACCTCTTCTTTCCTTCCTATTTGTCTCTTCTGGAATGGAAATGTCTATCCTATACCTCTCCCACCATTGTACTTTTGAAGCACATTTGTTTCACAGGTTCACAGCTGGAGAGCAATTTTGCTGCAGGATGAATTTTACAAGTCTCATTTATCCCTGATTTAGGTAATATTTAAATGAGACTTTGGACTTTTGATTTTAGAGTTGATGCTGAAATAACTGAAGACTTTGGGGAATGTTGGGATAGAATGAATGTATTTGACATGTGAGAAGAACATGAATTTGGAGAGGTTAGGGATGGAGTGTATGGACTAAATATTTGTATTCTAAAATTTGTATGTGGAAACTCTATTTACCAATGTTATAGTATATGGAGATGGGGCCTTTGGGAGGTAATTAAGTCACAAGAGCCCTCAGGATGGAATTACTACCCTTATAAAAAGAGACAGAAGCGACTTTTCTTTCTCTTTCTCTGCTCTCTGCCATGTGAAGATACAAGAAAGTGGACATCTACCAACCATGGAAACGGTCCTCACTGAATACTGGATATACCAGTACCTTGATCTTTGATTTTACAGACTCGAGAACTATGAGAAATAAGTTGTTCTTGTTTAAATCACACAGTGTATGCTAATTTGTTATAGAAGTCCAAGCTGATTAAAACAGGAATCATTTTTTTCCTATCTTAATAAATAAAAAGATGCATTTTCTATAAATCGAGTAGTTTTCCAGGACTAATATCGAGTAGATGCAACCAAAAACTGTTTTTGAACTGAATAAAGAATATAGTACATTTCATTCTTTTTATGCCAGTCTTTCCCATTCTAAATGTTGTAGTAATTAACAGACTTGAAAGATTAAGTAAGATGATTGTTATTTTTAACAAATATTTTGGAAAATTTCATGACATAGAGATATCACAGGTATATCACAGGTATTTCACAGAAATTTCATTCTAAAGGTGTCTCCCTTGGTGAAAATGAATGTTTGAATACTTTTTTTAAAAATTTTGTTCAGAAACTATGTTCATTAATGTTATGGATTCATTCAATTCTAGGCAGTACTGCTATACAGCTTATATTTTCAATTTCTTGGCCTTTGACATTTGATATGAGTCATTTTTGACCTGAGTGGCAGGAGATATTTTCATTCTCCATATAGTGATTGTTCTCAGGATCCTGTGACATAAAACAGAGAATTAATGTTATTAGAGATAGTCTCCTGAAGAAGTAGTTAAGCCTTCTTGAAGGCAAAGCAGGAATATATTTCTTGCTACATTTTTTAGACTTTCCTTGATAATTATCAGATTCTGTTTAAATCAACTGGATATACCCTAGAATGCTCTAGAAAATAAAACACCAAAAAAATTCAATACAAATAGTATGGTTTTGTTAATTCTAACTTAGCATGTCAAAAATTGAAATACTTGTTATGTGTTTATTCATTGTTGAACAAACATTTGTTGAGCGCCTACATTGTCGGGGGGACACAGCCTTATGCTTGATTATCCAATATAAGTAAAAAGACAGATTAGGTAGCTATATACAGTGCTCTGTTTCTTTTATGAAGTCTACATAGTATTTCTATAAAGCATAATATTTATTTCTGTGTTGTAAGTAGAGGGGGTCAACAGAGAGAGTTACAGAAAATGTAAGGAATGTAACAAAAAGGAATGACGAAGTATTATATAGCTATGATCAGATAGAAAGAGGGCCTAATGTTCAGTTTCAAAATGATGCAGTGTTTATAAATAGTTCTATAGTTGAACTAACATACTAGACTTGATGTCAACAGGCCTGTTCCTTGATTCTGGGGAAATCAATTGTCTGTGTGAGATCAGGATAATAATTTTAATATGAACAACCAAGCATTATAATACTAAAGTGAATGGCAAAATTGAGATTGTGTCCTGGGCTTGATAGATGTGGCAGACCAACAGGAACTAGCATTACTAATTACAAAGTAAAAGATTAAAAGGAAAACTTTATATAGAGGGTAAAAGCATGATTTATTCCAAAAAGATTGGTATATACTATTGAGGCTAAAGATACTGTATATAAGACATCTCAAATTAAGGAAATGCCATGTACAAGATAGCAAAAATAAATAAACACATAAGTTTATACATGTAAAGAGCAAGTTGATATGGATGGACTCCAAGTGAGTAGGAAATATCTAAATTTAAGCTAACATTCAGTCTGAAGCCAGATGAGGAATGAATTTAGACTTTATCAGGTTGGTAAATAGAACTGTAAAAAGATTACAGCAAGAGTATTGAAATATCTGAGATATATTTTTTTAAATGACCTAATAAAAGAAAAATAAGGACCATAAAGGGGAGAGACTAAGGCTATCCTTTTTAAACATCATCAGTGATAGTATTTTTTCCTCTTGGAATGAATTTGATATTAGGAAGGGTCCAAAATTCTTTTAGAGTAAAGTATAAATAATATGATCAGCCAGATGATCAAGCTAATAGTAATAGTATTTGAAATACAGAACTTAATTATTAATTATAGAGTATAATTTTAATGAAATTAAAAATTTTGAATACTTTGTATTTTATGTCTCATATTCATTTACAAAATCTCCAACTTGCATTTGGGTAATAGCTCTTGTACTTAAAGGCTAATATATTTCTGGGTTTGCTTTAATTTTCTTCATGCTAAATAATCATAAATAATAATAATTAAGTTAATCTCTTAATCTCTTAATAAATAGATGTAAATTTAAAAATTTATTAGTATTGTCTCTGTTTGAAACTTAAAATTCCCCACATTCCATATTCAAGTATTTCTATACGTAATAAAGTTTAAAGATGCCAATATATCATCATGTTTTAAAACCAAATTCATTATAATATATAGAAAAATATGTACATATAATGTTTTAAAAATTTTCAGGTCATGCTAGCTCAAATATTTTTTAAAAAGCCTTTATTTTCTAAAAATCAGTTTTTTGGCGAATGGAGTTAAAACTGTGTTACTCACCCTCATCTTTTCCCTTCTCCCTAGGTAAAGCCAAAATATAGGCTATGTCTGATATAAACAGTAAGTAAACATGGTTTTGAAATGGAAATGGGCTTAGAAGTAGATCTGATGCTATAAGTACCTCTAATCCTGATGCAAATATGCCATTAGTGAATTCTGTAATATGTGTAAGGTGAAAATTTTTCTCAACAGGGAAAAAAAGTAAGAATTTGAAATAAGGTGATGCGAGCTGGTCTAATTTTCCACTTTGTGTCACATGCTGATGGCCCTCATAATTCATACCTCGGGGAAAGTACAAGCAAGGCAGGAGAAGTCTGAAACCATATAAGTCCTACTGTATTAGTGAAAGTGCCGATTAGAGAACATGTTATATTATCAACAAGAAATCATGAGAGCATTAGTGCATAGTTGAGAAGGAAAATAATTTGGCTTAAGAGGATTAGAAATCCCCAGTTTCTAGTTAAAAGTAATTCAACCACATAGCAAATAAACAAATTCAATAATATTTGAGGTTTATGATTAAAGATAGCCAGAAGGAGAGAAATGACAATGTGATGATACATGCAAAGCTTTGTTTTCAGAGCTTCTGAAAAAAATCTGTTTCAGAAATGTCTCCCAGGGGGGAGAAAAACAAAGCTTGCTGTTGCTGTTAAACCCTTGTGGCTAAACCATTGTTTTGCATTGATTTGTAATGTGTTCCTTTTTCCTAAGAATGTCACATTATTTATTGAAATCATGATATTAGAGTAATTGATACACAGTTAAAGCATTCTAAAAAATAAACTTTGCAAGAATTGTGATTCATTTATCTTTGATTTTATTGTTTTTTTGTGTGGGTCATTTATGCATCAATCTTCAATACAGTTTCATTTGCTTTATGCTCATGTATTATTTGTAAAGTCTGTTGATGTTTCACCAATGGTTAACAAATCAATAGAGACAGAAAAAAAGAGAAAGAAAATGATTATTCTTCCTCCCTTTGGCTGATGTAGTGTAGCTTGTCCCAATTTTCCCCATGAAATAATGGAAATAATAATTTATGTCTATCTCAAAGAATTATCCTGAAAATGGAACAGCATAATAATTTCAGTAAAAATGTTTTAATGTTATAAACAGTTTGCAAATAAAATGATCTATTACTTTTTTATTAATATAATACTTACCCTTGATAACCATGCCTTTTTGTACATATAAAAATAAAATAGGGCAATTATAAGTAATTCTGAGAAATGATGGGAAAAAGGCTACAGAAATTACACAAAAATATATTAAACCTGTATCAAATTTTAGTCTAAAAATTAAAAGTTTGAAATGTTAGATTTTACTCAAGGTTAATTACTAGAAATCAACATATACCAAGTGGTATAAAGGGGAAAGAAATTCTCAGTTGTCCGCCATCTTCACCCCCTCACTGCACCTTTCATTTTTCAGAGGTGCAAAATGTGAATTTACTTCAGACACTGCAGTTGATGCTGCCAAAAACTTGCAAATATGCCTTTATCCTTATCTTCCCATAGCTTCAACAAAGGGGCCAGCTTGTAGGTGCAGAGGTAGGGAAGATGAAAAACAATTTCAAAATGTAGTGAATTTCTTACTAATAAGGAGTTAATGTCAGAATAAAGAATTAGTTTAATCTTACAGTAATATAGTGTGTTTCCTAGTGTGTTGTAAGTAGAATGCAGTGACTAGATACTTGATGGGACAGACAAACCAAAGTTTTATTATTTGAAAAGTATGTGATTTCAGCCAAGTTTCTCAAACTCACTTGTCCTGGGAAGAAAATGTGAAAATAGGTGAGACATTTAGTATATTACAAGTATAAAGTTGATACCAAGTAATGGCAGTTGAGTTTCTTATTACTATTATTACTACAGATGTCAAATTATATCTTGAAAGGGAATATTTATGGCAGTTACCTATAATTTGTTGTGCTCTGCCCCCGCAATGTGAGCATTCTGATTTTAGTTGATAGAATATCCTCCCTCTTTCATTGTGAAAAACTTTTAAGTTTATTAGATTGAATATCTTAATGCTAGACCTAAGGAGAACAAACAAAACTTAATAAATGGTATATTCAAACTAGAGTATGATAAATCTAAGTATTTTTTCTCTTTTGTGAGTTATTCAATACTTGCAGTATGGCAGGTTTATCAGTCTCAATAGCCACTATTTACATGAGATGCATTAGAGATTAATTAAATATTTAAGTGAATTGTATTGATTAAATTTATACTAAGCCCAGGTTATTTTCAGGATTTGTAAAATAAATTCCTGATCTTAGCTTATTTTGTTATTTGCAAATTACTCCTAAAATAAAATGTAGAAGAATTTCATGAATGTTGATTATTCTGACCACTACTTGCTTATCATGTCCTTAACGTGATAATATAATCAATAATGATCTTGCCTTACCATTTTGCTTTTGGTTATTACATTTATCAAATATTAATACAATTTAAAATAGTAATGTAGTATTTTCTGTTGGCTCCTAAAACTTCAGAGTAACATAACTGAGAATAAAATCTGGAGCATTTTAATTTTTTTTTTCCACATTTCTCATATACTTTTAACAGATTTCTACATATATGGCTGGGCTGGATTAAGACAACAGTACCTGCATTTAGTTTTGTAATAAGTTACAACAAAGTAAACTCATATTTCTGAGCATTATTGTCTATGATGCTATAGTAAATAAAATATTAATCTTTAAATAGATGCATTTTACTAATGTTTCTGTCCCAGTTAGTAAATGACATGTATGTTATGACTATAGCACAGCAAAGGATTTACTTTGTGAATGTCAGAAATCTGAACACACTATGGTTTTTTAATATGTTGTAATACCACTGACAAGACAAATCTTGGGGTTCCTCTATAACTTAGGTCAATTTGTTGAATTCAATAACAGAGTTATTTAACATTTAGTTAAAAGAGTAATATAACAGAGTAACAGAGTTCCTGATACATTAGTAATGTTTAAATAAACATTATTTTCCATTTTATCTCTGCCCTAGGCTGCCTTGCTTTGATGATTAACATCCTCTTTTTCAGTTAGATGTGCTTTTTAGCTCAAGTTCAAAATCTTGCTCATATCACACAAAGTCCAGGCTTTTCGCTAATGCAATAATGTTATCTGGATTATTACTTTTCTCTGAATTGTCCCAGCTCTATGTGTTTATGTATAGTTTAAACTTTTTTAGTAGTTCATACATTTTTGATGAATTCATTTTACCACACTTCAGGATGCTTTATTGTCCCACTTAATGTTGCTCTATTATTCAGATGTCCTAAAATAAAAATACATTGTACTACAAGTGGTGCTCCTTGCTTATTAGTTTAAGTAAGGAGCCTTCCATACTTACTTTTTAAACTGTGAGTCAATTTGACAGTTTGGTTATGTCATTTGTAATATTGATATTAGCCAATCATTTCAACTAAAATTAAATCCTTCATATAAAAATGCAAAGATATATTATTTTAAATTGCTTACATTTGCAAAATAGGTATTTTGATATAATTATTTCAGTCTAATGCTAGATTAAATTTAAGTTAAGTACTTAAGCTCTATGAGATTAATTTAGTTATGCAAATTTGTGTAGGCCAGAGGGTTCAGAACTTAAACTATTTAAAGGTATTATAATGTGGAAACCTAAAATTTATAATGAAAGAATGGGGAAGAAAGGCATTCTCAGTGCTGCCAGTATGTCCATAGGCTTTTTGTACTGACTTCCTTCCATGTTCAACATTTTGACCTGTGATTTGTGAAAGACTCATCCCTTTCTGCCTTCGAAGTGCCACTTTTCATGAGTAATTTATTTGCGAAGCTCTGGGTCTCTCTTGTTTTGTAAGTGGAGGAGGAATGGGATGTGATCAGGGAAAGTATGAATACTTAGAGTCTAAGTTAGGCAAAAGAAGAAATTAAAGTCAGAGATGGCCATGGAAAACAGCTTCTGTTAATAATAAAAAATAAAATAACAACAAAATCCAAAATAACCTAAAAGAGGGTCTAGAGCATTATGGACTTTTAATTTACTATTTTATACATTACTTAAAATATATGTCAATATCAGATCATTATTTCAGTTGTAGACAATATAGTTATTTATCAACTAGCACCTTACATAAACTTAGTGTCAGCTTAAAATTGCCATAAAGGTTCAAATTACTTTTTATGTAGTTTCAGATCTTACTTGGTATAAGTCCCTGATATCTGGGATACTAACATGGACTAGTGTCTTTATTCTCTAAGAATTAGGTGAGACACAATTAAAATGTTGCCTTGACTCCTGTTTCTCACATCTCTCAAAATCTTTACCAGCTTTCAAGTTCAAATACAGGTCCTACTTTCATCGTGAATATTTGCCTGAACATTTCAACATACATAATCTTTTTCTCTAAATGCATAAAGTATCTCTTTCTTGCATATACAATTTAGTATTATATACTACTTCATAAAGTTTAAATAATATTTAAAGACTCTATCTGTTCATATTTTCTTCTATTCGTAAAATATTATACCTTCTTACATTTCAAAGACTGTGATTCACACTTCACTTTTATATACCCAAGTATAAGTATGACTCTGTAAACAAGACAGACACTATGTTTTTGAGTTGTGGCTTTGGTGTCAGAAGTTTGACCTCTTCACTTACTGGCTACATGACCTTGGGAAAATCAACTGATACTTCTAAACTTTGTTTTTTATTATGTATAAGACATAATAATATTAAATTCAATGGGTTATAGGAATAAAATAAAATACCATATAGGAAATAGTAGTGAAACCATAAAGAACTAGTAAAATTGGATATTGTGACAAAAATTATGGTTGAATGGACAGAAGAGTTTTTAATCTTTGGAAAGATTTACTTTGGAATAAATATAAGGGATTCTGAGATGCACATATAGTACACTTTGATAAATATCACCCAGCTTAATTGTGTTCTACATCTAAATTGTTAAAAGTCATCAGTTGTGCAGTTTCAGCACCTTTTTTGTTCTGTTTTTGTTTCTCAAAGAAATATGACTGTTTACCATTTCCCTATTTCTCAAGAGCAGATGTAAAGCCAGGATGACACCTGGATGTACCTGGCATAAAAATTTCTAATTTCTTACACTTATAAGAATTAAGCCTTCCTGTTTAAAAACCCAGGTTCCAAACTTCTCAGTATGACTTTTATTAATATGACTTTAATCATGTAATGGGTAGCAACTTATTGGTTATATTATATAACATTTATTATAATGTATATATTGATATTTGACAAACTAAAGATGGCTGGAGAAATACAAATTTGCATGTGGGTTCCAAGGTATTTTGTTATGGAAGAAATTATAAGAGTAAAATGAGGAAATTTTCTTTGGTTAATGTTGTGGGAAGTCAGGGACCCCAAACAGAGGGACCAGCTGGAGCCAAGGCAGAAGAACATAAGTTGTGAAGATTTCATGGACATTTATCAGTTCCCAAAATTAATACTTTTATAATTTCTTACACCTGTCTTTACTGCAGTCTCTGAACATAAATTGTGAAGATTTCATGGACATTTATCACTTCCCTAATAATTCTCTTGTAATTTCTTATGCCTGTCTTTACTTTAATCTCTTTGTCCTGTTATCTTTGTAAGCTGAGAATGTACATCACCTGAGGACCACTATTGTACAAATTGATTGTAACAACGTGTGTTTGAACAATATGAAATTAGTGCAACTTGAAAAAGAACAGAATAACAGCGATTTTCAGGGAGCAAGGGAAGATGACCATAAGGTATGACTGCCTGCGGGGTTGGGCGGAATAGAGCCATATTTTTCTTCTCATAGAAAGCCTGTAGATGGATGTGTGAGTAGGAGATATATTGCTGAATTCTTTTCCCAGCAAGGAACAACCCTGGGGAAGGAATGCATTCCTGGGGGTAGGTCTATAGATGGCTGCTCTGTGAGTGTCTGTCTTACGCGGTTGAGATAAGGACTGAAATCTGCCCTGGTCTCCTGTAGTAACCTCAGGCTTACTAGGATTGGGAAATTCCAGCTGGTAAATTCTAGTCAGACTGGTTCTCTGCTCTCGATCCCTGTTTCCTGTTAAGATGTTTATCAATACAATGTGTGCACAGCGGGACATAGACCCTCATCAGTAATTCTAATTTTGCCTTTGCCTTGTGATCTTTATGGCCCTTTGAAGCATGTGATCCTTGTGACCTACTCCCTGTTCGTATACCCCCCTCCCCTTTTAAAATCCCTAATAAAAACTTGCTAGTTTTGAGGCTCAAGGTCGTCATCACGGTCCTACCAATATGAGATGGCACCCCCGGAGGCCCAGCTGTAAAATTTCTCTCTTTGTACTCTTTCTCTTTATTTCTCAGACTGGCTGACACTTAGGGAAAATAGAACCTATGTTGAAATATTGGGGGTTGGTTCCCCCGATAGGTTAAGGAGAGAAAGTGGCAACTTCCTCTCCCTTCCTTAAGGTGTCTCCTTGAAAATATAATAAGCTCAATAATAGGCCTAACCTTTTGATTTTATACTGCAAAGTTGAGTCCTTTCTGCCCCTTCGTATTCATACCTTCAAAATTCACTCAAGAGTCTCTCAAGGCGGTGGTCCAAGATGCCATCACAAGTGTAACCATTTGTTTCTCATGAAATAAGAGAAGCTTTGTTGCTTCTATTTTACTGTATAAATTTATGTGAATTTCTGTCCATACTTTGCAGTCTCTCATGGACTGTCTGCATGCATATGATTAACATATATACAAAGTAATTCTCCATCTCTTCTCTATTGACACAAAGTTGGGGAAGGAGGCATAATTTTCTATTTCCCCAACAGAACCTATTTGCAGCCACTTCTACCAGAAGTTCTAAGATTTGTCATAGTCAAGAAGATTCTAATCAAGCCTTAGTAGGAAAGAAGGAATAAATACAACCTGTAAGTAGAGAGAAATAGGTAGAAACAAGTTGGCTCTATTTTGTATCTAAAAAGTCTTGCAGATTTTGAGGTGAATCATTTTTGAGATGGAGAGTGGGCACTTGACCAGACAAGTATGATTTCTGGGATGCACAGGCATAAATATAAAACAATAACACATATTATAGTTCTAATTTGTTCAGCAACCACCTTGCTTCAACTTAGAATTAACTACCTGAGATGGGACCTTTACTATTGCTCATATCCTGAGGTGTCATTCTTCAAAGGCTGTGGAAAAGTAGAAATCCTGCGTAGGAATAGGAGCTTAGACAGCAGCCTGGCCCCCAGCCCTATTGCCTGCTCTGTAATCTGGGTAGCAGAGAATCTAGTACTTCAGCTAAACCTGTCTTCCATGACATTGTAAGGTGGCTTTTTCTGGAGCCAGGATACTCTGGTGATGATTGTAAAGTGTCACAACCTCATGGAGGGTCTTCTAAAGTTTTATGTTTAAACAGAAGTTTGGATGGACTATAAGCAATAATATACATGTAATAATATATTAGTAGAGGGAATGTCAATTATAGAAAGTTAATATATTATTCCCTGATTATTTGGTCTTTAGGATAATCAGTTTGAATACTAGGCACAGGATGTTGTTGTTTTGCCAAAACAAGAAATTCCATTCAAAGACTTTATAAAATTCTAGTCATTTAAATATCATAATTTATCTAAAAATAAGTTCATATTTTGTAAATAAAAAATTTGTGTTTGTTAGATAAAATAATGTTTGAGAATTTATAAAAATTGTGATTCTTATATTTTTAGACTAACCTATAAAGTTCCTACCCTGAAAGATTTATCCTATAGTGCTTGCCAAATTCATACATTTTTAAAATTCTAGTTTATAAATAACTATTTTATATGATATCTATTAAATAAGGCTATATAGTTATATAATAAAAATATAAATTACTTTCAGATCTTGACGATAGATATCTTTTTTTAATTTTAATTTTTTTTTTTTTTTTTTTTTGAGACAGAGTCTCGCTCTCACCTAGGCTGGAGTGCAGTGGCGCTGTCTTGGCTCACTGCAAGCTCCTCCTTCTGGGTTCATGCCATTCTCCTGCCTCAGCCTCCCTAGTAGCTGGGACTACAGGCACCCATGACGATGCCTGGCTAATTTTTTTTTTTTGTATTTTTAGTAGAGACGGGGTTTCACTGTGTTAGCCAGGATGGTCTCGATCTCCTGACGGGGTGATCCACCCGCCTCGGCCTCCCAAAGGGCTGGGATTACAGGTTTGAGCCACTGTGCCTGGCCGAAGGTAGATGTCTTAATGATTCACATCAATTCACAAAACTTGATTAAATAATGAAGTAACTAAGAATTTGCTACTATAAACCTCATGAAATATACATTTCGTTGAGGCTAGAAAGTTGGTCACTTAATATCTTATTTGAAGAAAACATAGCATTTTAGTGTATGGAATAAATATATAAGAAAATGTGAATTATTAAAATTTAATTTAATATTAGCAGTCAAATTTCACAATAGAAAAAACATAGATTAAATTGTCTAGCATATTATTTTCTAGGTAGTACATGTTCCTTGTTATGGTACAGGGGATAGTGAAAAAGGGTTCTAAAATGCAATGTCAGCTTACAGATGCAAAAATCACTAGGTGAGTTTTCATCCACCAACAGATGTATTTGAAGCAGCCTAAGTACAATAGGATTTTTTAAAAAGCTTTCACTCATAAGCTCCATCATGAATAAAATTAAAAGACTTTATTGCCTTCGTTAGTTTTCTTTCCCCCAAATCTCAAGAATATGCTTTCAATATCATCCATCAGAATCATCTGTGGAGGAAAGGTCACAGATCTAATTCTTCATTCAGGCACAGAGGACATTCATAGCTAATATACAATGTGAGATATCATATATAATAATTAGAGTGTAATTATGTTCATATATTTCCTTGTAGATGTCTTTAGGCACTAGCTGTTCTTCCACTTCAAGAAATCACAGCAGACACTGTTTCTATGGTTACCAGGAAGGATGCATTTATGGAGATAGCACAAGACCATAAAAGGAGTAAGAAACTAAGCCAAAATTGCCGGCTGGCCTGATAAAGACTGTCCAGCACTATTTCTTGGTTATCCTGATGCTAAGACAATTAATGAAACATTTTCCATGAATACACTAATTTAATTCATTTGCATTAGACGTTAATCCATTTATTGCTGCAGCTCTAGATTCTTGATAAAATCTTCTTAAAACAAAAGAACTTGGGAAAAGAAATCGTTGAAAGAAAAAAATCATTCTTAAAAAAGTGTTCCCTGAAACATTGCTGAAGTGATCAATGAAATAGTACAGGTAATAGTACAGGTAAAGTCAATTCGTGTTTAAAATAACAATCCAATGGGAAATAGCAATGTTCTCTGCACAGTTATAGGTTCATTTAACTGAACATTGGCCTAATCTTTATTATTTTTATTTTGCTTTTACAATAACAGATTTGAAATAAAACCTCCTTGTTTTGATGAAACATCTGCTGAAAGAGAGACAGACAGAAAGAGATGGAAATTATAGCATCACATGCTCTAGTGAAGTATAAGTAGAAATAGTGGGTGAAATGAAGATTGTAGGAAATTATTAATTTTGTCTAGAGAAAACTGAAATTTGTCAGAAACCTTTGAATCTTTCTCCCTTTTCTGTTTATTATTTGCATCACAAAGATATGATTGGCTAATGTGCCTAAATATTCTTGCTAATTTTGATATAGAAAGCAATAATGTTTGGTGTGCTAAAGTTTGCAGAATGCAGATGTTTACACATATTTATATACACCTATAAAAGCTTACCAGAAAAACTTTTCTAAATCAAAAGTAAAATATTTAATCATTTTTATCTAGTTCTCTTTATTTTTAAAATCTCTTTGTTTCCAATACTCCTTGATAGTGTTTGTTTCTAAGATCTAGGTTGAAGCTGATGAAAAACCCAGATTTTTTTTTAAATTCATATATTTTTGCATGCTTCTGACATTAAGTATCTTAGAGAAACTCAGTTTTCCTCGCTCAAGCAAGCTTGATTCTTGACTGCCAGAGCTGAGAAACACACACAAAAACAAAACAAAACAAAAAAAGGCGTTTTATGCGAATTTTCTAATTAAGCGAAGAGAATCCAAAAACATTCACTTAAACCCTCCGTCATGTATTCTGATATGTTTTTTGAATAAATAAGATATAATTATTTGTGTATGTCATCACATATTCCATGGCACATCTGAGAACAACATCTGTTAGAGAGCAGGTACCCCATTTTTCACAGAAGATTCTGAAATAATTAAGTTAGTAAATCATCACCTAGTCAGGACATCAGGCTCCTGCAGCTACTCTCATGTATCTTCACCTTAATTATATACTTGTGTTGATCCCTGACTATAAAATGTACTGACATGGATGTGCCTTTGACTGCTCTATTCTGGAGATAGTTCACAAACTATTTATAATTTGACATTTTTATTCTAACTCCCTATGTTTCTTTGACATATATATCCAGGGAGAGGTGCGTGCCATAGACTGCAACCTCCTAGGAGGTAAGCTACTTACAATCAATTCTCATTGTTCAGTAGGCATCAAAGTGACATTTAATAACAAGCAATTAACACTTAATGTCATGATAAGGACGATTAAGACAAGTATATATTTTGGTTAAAATATAAATATTTAAGGAAGCTAGACAAAGCCATTTTTTTTTCAAATGTACACACATATATACTCATACACAATAAGAAATGTATTTAGTAATATATTTTACCTTATTTTCAAGGCTTATCATGACTGTAATTATTCTTTAAATAATAAGAAGGGAGAAGGTAATATTATGATTTACTACCACCAACAAAAAGTAATGCTGTTGATTACCCATTACAATGGTACAGTAGTATCATTGTTGGATATGTAGATCAGTTTTTTCTTCTAAATGCTATTTCAACTATTATTATTAATATATATGTATGTCTATATATATGTGTGTATATTTTTATTAGAAAAAGTAATGTATTATTCAATTAGATAAAATAAGAGATAAGAGATAACACAATAGAACTCAGTTATCTACTAAATAAGTATTACTCTCATTCTCTGTGGAACACCAACAATATTCTCTTCAGGAAAGTGACACTGACTATTGTAGAAAGAAGAAGTTAATGTGAAAAATAATGTTTCAAGTCCTTATTATTTTATTTTCTTAAAGCGTAATCAGAGAGGGGGAATCATAATACTTCATTACCATGGCTGTAGATGAATGGAAAAGCACATTATGCAAATAAGGAATACAAGGCATTCCTTGAATGGTAGTCATCCTTGAGAGAAGTGGAATGTGTCTCAAGTTCTGTTTTATGAAGATGTCAAGATTTTTGAAAAATATAGAGACAAAAAATAGCAACATAAAAATAAATCTCAGACCTTGACTAGTGATTGATTTTTTTCACCTGCTATCCATTACTATTTAATCTGTACATAGAGAAAAAAATCAACTGAGCTGTCCAGAAACATCTGGACGTTATGATACCCTGCAAATATAATAGCCACAGCTAATGAGCCTAAAGATAGGAAAAGCATTATCTAGTTGCTGTTGCAGCCTTCAGCCAATGAATATAAATAAGTTTTCGTTGATCTTTTGTCCTACTTAAATGTAATCCAGTTTATTGAGCTGGTGAATTACATTAACCATTTTGACATTATTTCTTTATAAATCTAACATGGTGTCCTTGTTCTGTTCTTCCTCTCCCTGTATTAGAGAAACCACAATAAAACAAAATAATTTTCTTAAGCTCAGTGATTCTAATAATTGATTAAATAATTTCTATAGAAAATTACATTTATATGTATAACATATATTTACATATGCAATATATACATTTTGTGTATATTAAATACACATGTACACATTCTACCTCTCATATATCTTTATGTCTATGCTTATTCCTTCAAACAAAATGGTCTGCCTCAGTATGTCTCCTGTAAAATGAAAATGATGATAATGAGATCTACCCCACAGAGTTTTGTAAAAATGATGTCAAATAATATGTATCAAGTGCTACACACATAGCAGCTGCTGAGGAAATGTACTCACTGGTATGATTATTGTTGTAGCTATTAGCATATTGTCAGAGCATAAAATCTAGAACTAGGATTTATGCTGAAAAATTCACCCACAATTAGGGAGACAGGTTGCATTGAGATTAGGAAGTATGCCCAGACTAAGCAATAGGTTTATAAAAGTAGACATGTAAAAGCTGAATCTAGATGTTAGTCACTCAAGACTGGGACTTCACTGGAGAAGAATTGTCTTCAATAAGCACCCTTAATACCTCCCTGCCTCTACTAGAGATCACTACATTATGTATTTTATATTATACATTCAAGGCCATGTTCTGAGATCTTGATTGCATTTTTTCCTTGGGAATAAGACAACAGGAAACTATATCCACTGTGTATTTCCTAGTGGTCAAAACTTCTGTTGTCTTTAAGTCCTATGCTTTATTATATATAAGAATGGGGGAAAATAGGGGAAGGAGGACAGCAAGGGTTGGAAAATCATTTTGGCTTGCCTGGGAATATGCAGAAATTGATGCCAGGTTTTTAACATGGGAAACAAGTATTAATAAAAAATATAATATTAAAAGACAGAATTAACAGCAAAAGTAAAACTGTAGCTTTTATTTAGTGCTGTTACAATACACCTGATTCCATCATTTAATTACTGTCAGATACAGAGTTTTGCATAACTTTCACAACCAGTTGGTAAACTAGCTAGAGTAAATAATACTTCCTTAATTTTACAGATATGAAAACTGATTTTGAGATGTAAAGTGATTTATGTGTTCTCATACATATGTAAACGATAGGTATAAGGCAGGAAGCTGTCTTTTACCTTCAAACATAACTTCTCCTTAATATTCTTATATTTCAACTTTATAGATTCATTGATGAAACAAACATTTATGAATAAAGTTCCAGCAACTTCAGTGCTCAAATGTGAAATATGTGTGTAGATGTGAATAAGAACATACCATGTAATGTTCAGTAGATACTGTTCAGGGTTAGTTTTAAGTCTTCTTTTAGTTATTATAATCAAGTCATAAGTGCTCATTGTTAATAAAGTTGTTAAAGAAGATAGAAGATAAAGTAATATTATTATTATACATGTTTCGTTGTATTAATTTATTTTATTACAAATATATACCAAATTTTCATCTTAGAAAATAAACTTCAGTGTTGTTTTATGCAGTTTTAATTACTTCAAAAACTACTTTTTGGGTACCCATTCTTTTCTCATCCTGAGGCATCCTATATTTAATCAAATTACAGCAAAATCTGTAAAACACCACAGTGATCAAGGAAGACTTTCAAATGAGTGGCTTAATAACTGGGTAAGTCTGTACCATTTGCTGAGAAAGAGTAGACTTGGCCCAGATAGTTTTGAAAGGCAGAGAAAGGAGGGAGTCAATAGTTGTATTTTTCACCCATGGTATTTGAGAATGACACTCAACATGAAAGTACAAATATCAAGGAGGCACATTGGTCACACAAGTCTGGAGTCCAAGGGACCTGGGAGAAACTGTAAGTGTGGGTCATCAGTATACAGAAGTGAATTTCACTTACATGTGGTAGAGATAAAAATAAGAGTTTGGCCTTGAAATGGCTCCAACACTTAGAAATGGGGTAAGAAAGAAGAGCCTGCAAAAGAGAATAATGAAAACTTGCAGTGGTACAAGAAAAATCCTAAGTGTGGCTGAAAATAGGAGAAAAAAATGTTTTAAATATGCTGAATTCTGGAAAAAATTGGCATGAGGCGTGAAAGACTCGTAAATGTTTCATTGACCTGGTAGGAAACAAATGTATGTTTTGAGAATTTTTTTGTGAGATGTGTATCAAAGTTTGATCAGAGAATCAGGACTAATTACTAATGACATGAATAAATATTTTTTTCTAGGGATTTGACCTTAGAAACTGATAGGAACTTACTAGGCTACTGCTATGGTTTGGTTGTGTTCCCACACAAATCTCATCCTGCATTATAATTCTAATAATCCCCACGTGTCTGGGAAGGACCCAGTGGGAGGTAATAGAATCATGGGGCCAGTTACCCCCAGGCTGTTCTCATGATGGGGAGAGAGTTCTCACAATATCTGATGGTTTTATAAAGGGCTTTTCCCCTTTGTTAGGCACTTCTCCTTGCTGCCATCATGTCAAGAAGGACATGTTTGCTTCCCCTTCTTCCATGATCATAAGTTTCCTGAGGCCTCTCCATCTATGCTGAACTGTGAATCAATTAAACCTCTTTCCTTTATAAATTAGCCAGTATTGGGTATGACCTTAGAGCAGTGTGAGAATGGACTAATGCAGTAAATTGGTACCAGGAGTGGGGCACTCCTGTACAGATACCTGAAAATGTGGAAGTGACTTTGGAAATGGCAACAGGCAGAGGTTGGATAGTTTGAAGGACTCAGAAGAAGACAGGAAAAGATGGGAAAGTTTGGAACTTCCTGAAGACTTGTTGAATGGCTTTGACCAAAATGCTGATAGTGGTATGGACAATGAAGTCCAGTATGAGGTGGTCTCAGATGGAGATGAGGAAATTGTTGGGAATTGGAACAAAGGTGACTCTTGCTATGCTTTAGCAAAGAGACTGGTGACATTCTGCCCTAGAGATCTGTGGAACTTTGAACCTGAGAGAAATGATTTAGGGTATCTGGTGGAAGAAATTTCTAAGCAGCAGAGCATTCAAGAGGTGATAGAGCATAAAAGATTGGAAAGTTTTCAGCCTGACAATGCAGTAGAAAAGAAAATCTCATTTTCTGGGGCAAAATTCAAGCCAGCTGCTGAAATTTGCATAATAATGAAGAACCAAATATTAATCACCAGAGACATTCATAGTAGCCCCTCTCATCACAGGCCCAAGGCCTAGGAGAGAAAATGGTTTTGTGGACCAAGTCGAGGACAGCCCTGCTCTGGGCAGCCTAAGGAGTGGGTGCCCTGCATCTCAGCCACTCCAGCCATGGCTAAAAGTGTCCAAAGTACAACTCAGGCCATTGCTTCAGAGGATGCAAGCCCCAAGTTGTGGCAGCTTCCACATGATGTTGGTCCTGCATGTGACTTGAAGAAACAAGGAAAAACTGAAATCTCCAAGGATAAATGATCCTTATGTGTACAGGATGATACTGACATTGGTCTCTGTTTACCTTTAATCCTTCAGCTTTCACGATAGGGTAGTACTGCAAGAAAACTGGACAGTTTTTTTGTCAATAAACTGAGTGCACTTTGCCAAGTTAAAAATGCACATGACTGAGGAGTCTGTGACCCTTAAGCAGGAGATGAGGCAGGAGCTGGAGTTGCCGTGAGCCCAGCGGCTGTCCATGTCAACCAGGTGAACCACCAGTAAACGACAAACATGCATGAGCTACAGTAGCAACTCATCCCCTCCTCTGTCCTTCATGTAGTAAAAAGAACATAACTTCATTTCCATCATCTGTATCTTGATTACAATGCCTCTCATTGTCCAGTTAAACCAGAATCATGCAGGGAAGGAGAATGAGAAAAACTAGTTCTAGTTTAACTAACTCGATATAATTTTTTCTAAAGGTTGAAAAGTGGGAGTTGAGTAGGTATACACAGGTCTTCCAAAAGTTTTGCTGAAACAGAATTACAAAGTGAATATTTTGTTTAGTTTTTGTTGTTTTTGTTATATTTTGGTTCTATAACTTGGTAGATAATGAAGCAGTATCATTCTATATAAGATGGTAGGTAGTGGAAAATAACTCAGCAGAAATGGAAAGATTCATGCTGAAGGGAAGATAAGAAGAGAAGTAGCAAAGCCCTTGAAAGTAGATGAATAAATGCTATTAACACTGTAGATCTAGGATATTTCTTTTCAGTCTTTCTTCTTGCTAGATATTCCTAATGTAATTTAGTGGTTAATAGAACAGATTCTGAGACAGATTGTCTAGCTGTTAATCCTGGCACTACTACTTAATAGTTGTGAGGCAGCATGAATCTCTCTGCATCAAATTTCTATTTTGAAAGTGTCCATACTAGTAGTAGCAACTCATAGGGTCACTGTGAGGAAAAAAAAATACTAGTGGTACCCATCCACAGGTTTATTGTAAACACTAAGTAAGTTAATACATGGGATTCACATAGAACATCACTGGCACTTAGTAAGGGCTTAGCTATTATCTAAATATTTCAGTGCTTATAGTATATATAATTTTTTATCATTTTTGTTTGACATTCTAATGTTAAGATTTTTTATTATTTAAACTTCATTATAAATATTGTTTTATTATTTGATAATATTCTAACATATAGAGTGTAACAAAATATACTTACCTTTCACCTTTTCCATGATGGACATTCAAGATTATCAACTGTGGCTGGGCACAGTGGCTCATACCTATAGTCCCATAACTTTGGGAGGCCAGAATGGGTGGGTCACTGGAGGTTAGGAGTTTGAGACCAGCCTGGCCAACATGGTACAACCCCATCTCTACTAAAAATACAAATATTAACTGGGCATGGTGGTGCATGCCTGTAGTCCCAACTGCTTGGGAGGCTGAGGTAGAAGAATTACTAGAACCTGGGAGGCAGAGGTTGCAGTGAGCCGAGATTGTGTCACTGCACTCCAGCCTGAGTGACAGTGTAAGACTGTCTCATAAGTAAATAAATAAATATCAACTGTACATTCAGAAAGTTTCTAATTTTTTTAAAACACTTCTCTTAGTTTTTTATTTGCTTTTACACAATGTGGTGGTGAACATCTTTAAACACAAAGAGATATCCATTTTGATTGTTTTTGTAGAATAAACTATTAGAAGTGAAATTCAGTCAATGATTCCCGGTATTTTTAATGTTTTGTCTTCTGAGTAATGAAGTATGTCTAAAAATTAAATTTTCACTTTATTGAAATTAAACATTTTAGCAATGTGTGTTTATCATTTAGTTTTAAATCCACACTAAATACTATTAAATACTAAAATACCGTGGCTTTTCTTCAGCTGCATCTCTGCTAAAATGAACACTGAGCCCTCCGTTTAAAAAAAAAAAAAAAAATCCACAGACATATAAATTATAGTAATTACAATAGTTTTTCAGGTTCTCTTAGCATTTGCTCTTCTGTATCTGATGTTTACAAGTATAGACTTTTAACATGAAACTTAAAAACTCACTAAAGTGAGATAATACATGTAACTTCTGCACTTCACTCATTGTCAGTGACCATTTTGAATGTGTCACTTGTTACATTTCACAATTAAAACATATGGATAATTTATTTGTATGGCAATTGCTTTCACTGTCATAATAACTAGTGACAAATCTGCCAACATAATATTCCCACCTGTCTCTCAAAAGAGAGTTTAAGAATCTCCTTTGTGTTGTTAATTTGCGCAAAGTTGATCTCCTCCTATGCGATTTACCTACTGTTGGTAAATTTGTTAACAACTGTAACTATGTCTTTATTTCCAGTGTTAATCAAGATTTTGTAATGTGGAGTTATGACAAGTATTCCTAAACATTTTCTAGGTGAATACCCACAAGTCACAAATGTCCACCTGGTTTTTGAAAAAATTACATTGTAAATAAAGTAGAAAAATATATGCCTGCAAAAGGGAAGAAAGAATGTTATTCTATGTAGGCATACTCACTAATAATGCCATAATCACTGTTATTAGAAGCTGCCTCATTTTCTTTGCAATCAGCTGTCTTTGAAGTGAAAAGATAGGCTGTTCCTAAGAGACAGAAGCTAAATGAAATGTACTTGATTTTTTCTTTCTACCTTCAGTCTGGTGTTCACATCCCTAAGAAAAAGAAAAAGTACATTTTCACAAAAGTTTACTCTCATGATTTCCTTGACACTACACTCTCCTGTGCGTCTCTAATCTTTTCTCCTTTTTTTTCATAATATCATCATAGTTACTAATAATTAGGCACTTATAATTTTAGAATACTCTGTTAAGTACATTTTCACAAAAGTTTACTCTCATGATTTCCTTGACACTACACTCTCCTGTGCGTCTCTAATCTTTTCTCCTTTTTTTCATAATATCATCATAGTTACTAATAATTAGGCACTTATAATTTTAGAATACTCTGTTAAGTACTCCAAATGCATTTTTTCCTTTAACTACCCGAATAATACTATTAGATATTTTATTACAGAAAGAAAAAGAACTTCCCTCCAGATAGTAATGTTAATAAGAAACAAAGATGCAGATCAAATCCAGGAAGTGTGACTGACTCAAAACTCATGCATTTAACCATTACTGTTAGTCTTTTATTCCATCACCAGCTCCTTTTTTTTCAGATGACTTTTTAAGTGTTTAGTAGGACCTAAGATTCTGTCCTCTGCCATCACCTCACTCTGAACACTCTCCTTCCGTGATTTCCTTCAGATGATTTCAGATTCTGTTATGGGTTGAAGGCTCCCATATGTTTTTGAACCAATGCAGAATCTGCTTCTGAGATAAAGTTTCTTAGTTTCATCTGCCTGGTGGATACATGTACCAGGAAGGGCCACAAAAAGCTCAGCATCATTTATGCTCATATGTGATTACGTAATTTCTCCAGCTCCAACCTTTCTCTGCCATACTGGTTTCTATCTTGAATTTTCTATGTCTGTGACTGCTTCAATATTCACAGTATACTTAAGAAATCCCTTACCTCTTTCCTACTCCACAATTCAATTATTTGCTAAGGCCCAGTAATATCAACTCCTATAAATCCGAATTTATCTTTGTTTTCTATTCTCACTGCTACTAACACACCATTTCTTTTCTTTATTTTCTCTGTAACAGAATAATCTGTCTTCCATCTTAAATCCATTTCTTCGGGTGACCTCAGAGTAATTTTTCTGTAATATTTTATAACAACCCCCATTAAAAAGAAATTTGAATTTATTTAAGTAGCATGGAAATTCATAATCAATACTATTCTGTATTAGAGTTCCACAGAGAAACAGAACCACTTGTGTATCTATGGATATATGAGGAGATTATTATGAGAATTGGCTCACATAATTATGGTGGCCGAGAAGTCCCAAGATATGCCATCTGCAAGCTGAAGAACCAGGAAACCAGTGGTGGAATTCAGTCTGAGTTCACAGGCTGAGAACTGATGGAATAGTTGGTATAAATCCCAGAGTCTAAAGTCTCCAAAACAAAAGCTCTAATGTCCACAAGCAGAATATGAATGTCCTGGCTCAAGAAGAAAGAGAAAAAAGAAAATTCACCCTTGTGCTTTTTTGTTTCATTCAAGCCCTCAATGGATTAGATGATGCCAGCCCACATTGGTGAGGGAAGATATTCTTTACTCAGGCTACTGATTCAAATTCTAATGTCTTGCAGAAACACCCTCACAAGCACACCCAGAAATAGTGTTTTACCAACGATTTGGTATCCCTTAGTCCACTCAAATTGACCCATAAAATTAACTATCGTAAGTCCAACTCTTGTCAATTTGGCACCCATAAGCATACCCTTAAACCATCCTTAGTCTCCAAATAAAGACAATAACAAGGTTATAATTCCATCTACATGATACAAATATTCTGCTTGCCTACAGCTGAAAACTCGGAAGTGGAGATAAAAGTTCTTGAGTAATATTTATTCTTCTCCCGATGTACCCTAATTTAAATACTATGATGTAAAATTAACAATACCTAAATGCTGATATAAAGTCATTACATTTTATGATATATCATAAGTGAATAAGAAAAGAAAACCAATATATTGGCTTAATATGTGTATTTGTACACACAAATATATTAATAACAAAATAAAGAGGAAATACAGTTGAGCTTTGAGCAACAGAGGAGTTAGTGCATTGAAAACCTGCATACAACTTTTGACTCCCAAAATACCTAAATATTAATAGCCTACTATTGACCAGAAACCTTGCCAATGATGCAACCAATTAACACATATTTTGTAGCTTATATGTATTATATACTGTTCTTACAATAAATCAGACTAGAAAATCATAAGAGAAAATATATTTACTATTTATTAAGTGGAAGTGTATCATCAGAAAGGTCTTTATCCTCATTGTCTTCATGTTGTGTGCATTGAGGAGGAGGAGAAAAATTAGGAGTTCTTGTTTTAGCAATGGCAAAAGCAGGAGAAGTAAAGGAGGAAGCAGGAGAAGGAAAGGGAGGAAGAAGTAGGCACACTCAGTGTAAATTTACAGAAATACCTTGTATTTTCTGTCTGACTTTCTTGCTTTTTTCATTTCTCTAAAAATGTTCTTATGTGATACTAAGCCCTCTTCAACTTATTGTTTTAGTTTCAGTGCCCATATCATAGGAGGGTCCATGTCATGAAAGAAATCAAAAGCAGTCTTGTATAATTAGAACCCTTCTGCCAGAATGTCTAAAGACAATTTGTGTTCTGGCACTGTTTTTGAAGCATTCATATCCATCAAGTCATCTTCTATAAATTCCTCTGGCCTAGTGTCTATTAGCTCTTAAATTTGTGCAAGATTCATATCTTAAAGCCCTTCAACATCCTAACCCTTGCTTTCTTTTCCATATCCCCATCTCTTTCATGATTTCTTTGACTGGCTCTTATCATAAATCCCATGAAGTTATGCATGACATCTGGACAGTTTTCTTCACCAGTCTTGTATTGTTTTAGGCCTGCTGGCTTTCACAGCTTTTTTTTTATAATAACAATGGTATTTTCAATAATTCTTACAAACTTTCATGATATTCTCTCTGTATCAGGCTTCTTTTCCATAGCATTGACAATTCTTTTCATAGAGAACCACGTGTAATGAGCATCAGAGGTCCTTATGACCCTCTGATCTAGAAGCCAAATTAGAGATGTTGTGTTTGGGGGCAAGTGGGACACTTTGACACCTTTGCTATTGAACTTATGGGGTTCTGGGTGGCCAGGGGCATTGTCCATTATCAAAAAACTTTAAAAGATAGTACCACGACTGTTCCAGTAGCAATCCTCAAGTGTTCTTATAATATGGAGAGAAGGCCTAAGATATAGGTTTCAGTGTCACGTTGTCTATATTCAAATCTCTTTTTCACCACTAAGCAACTATGGGACCTTGGACAAGTTGCTGAAGATTTCCAAGACTTGGCTTCCTCATCTCTAGAACAAGCATAGGATAGTACTTAAAAAAAAAAAAAAAAAAGACAGTACCACACTGGAAAGATATTTCCTAACTTTAGGAACAAATCATCAATGGAAACAATCCAGATAAAGGGTTTTCATAGCCTAGGAGCTCTTGTAGCACATCCAGGAGACTTGCAGCTGATGTTTACTTTTTCTCTTCAAGGGTCAGGGGTTAGCAACTTTATAGAAAAAGGCAATCCTGATTATCAAGCTGACTACATTTTCACAAACAGTAGAGTTAGCCTATCCTTTCCTGCCTTCAATTCCAGTACTCACTTATTTTCCTTAATATCAAATGTCTTTTGTGGCATTATTTTAAGAAGAGGACACTTTCATCTAAATTAAAAATCTTTTATGCAGATATTGTTTCTCCTCAATAATTTTCTTAACAGAGTCTGGGAGCTTGTCTGCTGCCTCTTGGTAGGCAGAAGCTGCTTTTCCTGTTACCTTGATATTTTTTTGAGTAATGATCAAACCATCCTTTGCTGCCATTAAATTATCCAACTTTAGATTCTTCATCTTCCTTTTGCTTTAAGTTGTCATATAGTAACTTCATATTTTCTTGAATCATATTATAGTCTACTGGTGTGCCTTTCTTAGAGGAATTCTGCACCCATGTAAAAGCTACATTTTCAATATGTGATTAAAAGTGTATTTTACAAAAGCTTTTTTGCACGTGCTGGTGTAGCTGCATTGATGATTTCACAAATTTCCTTTTCTTTTTTTACAATGGTCCTTATCCTGAATTCATTTATCTTGAAATGGTGGCAAACCACAGCTGCAGACCTTACTCTATGGTATATATCAAGCAATTCAACTTTGTCTTGTAATGTCATGTTTTTTTTTTCTGCTTCCTGAGAGCACTTTCAGCATCATTTATGGCACTCCCTTTTGGTCCCATGGTGTTATTCAAGGTTTACAGTATTGCTCCAAACATAGTGAAACATATGTAAGAACTGTAAGAGATCACTTTTTACTGTGATAGGCAATTTATTGAAGAGACAAACTGCTAAATTGGAGATGATTAGCATCACAGGTTTTTTTAGATAGATACTCAGAATACTTGAGTTCACTGCAATATCAACAGGAAGTGGCTACAGAACTATTACTGTAGTACAGTATTACTACAGTTAATTTTATGCCATTACGATTTAATACTACATGTATTTGTTTACATTTCTCTTGACTACAAATGGCCTCATGTATGATCTATGAATAATATCTGTGATTGTGTACATTTTGATAAATTTTAATTTTCTTTAATAGATTTGTGTATATTTCATGGTAATAAAATGATAAAATTGACTAGTATCTATATATGTTTTTGCATTCACAGCATACCTTTTTCAAATTTTTTAATATTTCTGGGCTATGTGGCTCAATTTTCTTTTCAAATTTTAACCAGTCTCCAAAAAGATTTTCTAATATATTTATTGAAAAAAATTTGTGTAAGTAGATCCAAACAACTCAAATCCATGTTGTTTAAAGGTCAACCGTACCAATGACAACTACACTGCTAGTTTCTATAACTGGTTATGTGGGTGTAAGTACTATTTATAATTAATTTCTACTACACATTTTATACTTGCTTTGCCTTCAGCTAAAACCTCAACTGGTTGTGGTTCTTGATGTGACAGGGTGAGACAAACCTTCATTTCCGAAGGGTCAAGGCCATTTGTAGTTATGTCTGGATTGTTTTGTAATTTTCCATTGAACTTAATCACAGCACATGGTAATATAATCATGTGCTGCTTAATGAAGGATACATTCAGAGAAATTTGTTGTTAGGCAATTTTGCCATTGTGCAAACATTATAGAATGTATTTACGAAAACCTAAATGGCATAGCCTACTGCACACCTAAGCTGTATGGTATAGTCTATTGCTCCTAGGCTATAAACCTGAACAATATGTTACTGTTCTGAATACTGTAGGCAATTGTAACACAATGGTATTTGTGAATCTAAATATAGAAAAGGCACAGTAAAATATAATATTATAAACTTTGGGGATGGTGATCTGTCATTCAGTGAAACATCTTTATGTGTTATGTGACCATACTAAGATATGATATCCCTCACATACCTCCTGTATTCCAGACATACTCTTACTCCCCTTTACTGTGGCATAGTAATAAAATTTCCCCTTGGTAGTAGGATTAATCACCCCAGCCAACATTGTTATTCCCTTCTAAGACTGTTAACTCAGAGGTATGAGAAGCCCGAAGTGGCTGGGTGGCAATCTAACTTCCAGTTTAATAAAAACATTCTTGTGCCTTCTAGTGAAAGCATTTCTTCCTCCGGAACTAAGGTCTGTAGGCCAGAAGAGCATAAAGTTGCAAGAACAAGAAGCAAACATTTTGCTAGTGGATGAATAGATATAATGATGAGTGGTGTCACTCCCATTTCTACCCCTTCAGTCCAGAACCATAAATCATGTCTTTTGGAGAAACAGTACCATATGTTGTACTTTAGTTAAGAACATATGCAGTCTTCTGGAGCGCATTACCCAAGCCCTTCAAGGTATTGCCATCTGCATAGAACTGTAAGTGAATCTTACTTACGGTGAAAAAGGCCATTCCACCGTTCTATCAAGCCAGCTCCTCTAGGGTGTTGGGGAACATGGTACGATTGGTGAATTCCATGAATATGGGCCTATTGACATACTTTTTTGGCTGTGCAATGAGTTCATTTGTCAGAAGCAATGGTGTGTGGAATACTATGATGGTTGGTGTGTTAGTTGATTTTGCATAGCCATAAAGAAATACCTGAGACTGGGTAATTTATTAAGAAAAGAGATCTATTTGGGCCACGGTTGTACAAGCTGTGCAAGCATGGCAACAGCATCTGCTTGGCTTCTGTGTGAGGCCTCAGGAAGCTTTTCCTCATAGCAGAAGGTGAAGGGGGAACAGGCACATCACATAGTGAGAGAGGGAACAAAAGAGAGGAGAAGAGATGCTGGGCTCCTTTTAACCACTAGTTCTCTTGTGAACTAATAGAGCGAGAACTCACTCATTACAAGGATGGCTCCAAGCCATTTATGAGAAGTCCACTCGCATGACCCAGTCACCTCCCACTAGGCCCATCTTCAACAATGAGGATCACATTTCAACATGAGATTTGGAGGGGACAAATATCCAAGCCATATAAGTTGGCAAAGATTTTTGTAAATCCATATGTATTTTGGCAGAAGCATTGGTGTAGAGAAGGCAAATCCATATTCAGAGTAAGTGCCTGTTGTAGTAAGGACAAAATGCTACCCCTTCCATGATAGAAGTGATCCTCTGTAATCAATCAGTCACCAGTTAGCTGGTCGGTCACCCCAAGGAATGATGCGTTATCAGGAGTTCCAGCTTGGTCTCTGCTGTTGGGAGATTGTGAAATCAGAGGTGGCTGTAACCAGGCTGGTTTCTGTGAGTGGAAATCTATGTTGCATAGCCCCTGCTTAGCTTCCATCCCTGCCATTATAGCCCATTGTTCATAAGCTCATTGGGTGATGACGGGTGGCTGGAGAAAGATTCTGACTGGTGTCCAGTAAATGATTCATCCTAACTACTTGATCATTAAAATTGACCTCTGCTGAAGTCACCCTTTGACCATTAATATAGGACACAAATATCTTCATGTTGTTTTCCCATTTAGAGAGGTCTATCCTCATGTTTTTCCCAAATTTCTTTATAACCAATTTTTCATTCATATTCCTTCCAAAATCCCCACTATTCAGCCAAAAAATAGGCTACATACTATGAATCAGTATAAAATTTCATATCTGGTAATTTCTTCTTTCAAGCAAAGTGCACAACCATGTGCAGTGACCAAAGTTCTGCCCACTGGGAATATTTCCTTTCACCATTGTCATTTAGGAATGTCCCAGAAAGGGGCTGTAGTGCTACAGCTGTTCACTTTGGGTAGTGCCTGCATATCATGCAGAGCCATCTATTAACCAGGCCTGAATCTTCTCTTCCTCTGTCTAAGTATCATAAGGAACTCCCCATTAGGCTGTAGGTACAGGCTGGGAGAGAAAAGGCAGTGTAGGAGTGAGGATCATGGGGATTTGGGCCACTTCTTCATGTAACTTACTTGTGCCTTCAGGTCCTGCTCAGCCCAATCACATATATACAACTTTTATGAAGTAATGCTACTGTACACACCCAATTTTATGGCTCATTGATTCAGATAACACTCTGTTTATAATTAGCAGCTCAGGTCTTATAGTAACTTGGTGGCATATGGTCAAGCATTCAGTCTCTATTAAAGCCCAGTAGCAGGCCGAAATCTATTTTTTAAAAGAAGGTAGTTATCTATGAATTATGGCAAGGCTTTGCCCCAGAATCCCAAAAGATGGACTACAATTCACCTATGAGGACCTACCAAAGACTACAGACAGAATCCCTACCTGCCACTGATACTTCAAACACCACTGATGTCAAGCACCGTTGGATCTGCTGGCTCCTATGGCCCAAGGGGAGAGCAGTTTACACAGCATCCTGGACTTGTTGCAGACACTTTTCTAGTTCTGGGTTTCATTCAAAACTGTCATTCCATCAATGGACCAGAGTGACATACTTAATGAGGAGTATGTTGCCTCCAAAACCCAAATAGGCCCACTGGACACTGGGGCTTTTTCTTGGTTGTAGAATGGTCCCAATGCAGCTTATTCTTCACCATAGAGGGGATACATCAAGGTGCTCCATACCACTGGGCGCATAGAAATATCACTGACGGAGAAGGCCCAGAATGTTAATAGGATTTATATATCTTCCTTGGACACACACATATCTTCCCAATAAATTTAGAGTAGTTGCTACTTTTTATGCATGAGGTCCAATCAGTATAATGTTATCAATGCAATAGACCAGTGTGATATCATGGAAGAGAAAGGCAATCAAGATCCCTGTGAACTGAATTATGACACAGGGACGGAGAGTTAATACACCCCTGAGGTGAGACAGTGAAGATATATTGCTGACCTGGCCAGCTGAAAGAAAACTGCTTTTGGTGGGCTTTATGTAGAATTTTAGGAAAAAAAAAAAAATTTGGCAGGTTAGTAACTGCATAACAGGTACCAGGGGAGATGTTAATTTACTCAAGCAATGGAACCACATCTGCTATAGCAGCTGCAGTTGTAGTCACTCCTTGGTTAAGCTTACAATAACCTACTGTCATTCTCCAGAATCCATCTGTCTTCTGCACAAGTCAAATAGAATTGAATGGCAATGTATTGGAAATTACCATCCCTGCATCCTTTAAGTTCTTTATGGTGGAATGCATCTCCATAATTTCTCCAGGACTTTGGTATTATGTTACTTTTGATTTACTATTTTTGTAAGTAGAGGCAGTTTTAGTAACTTCCATTTGGCCTTTTCTACCGTGTTAGCTCTTGCTCCAGGTTGGAGAAAAAATATGGGGATTCTACCAGCTGCTAAGTACTTATATTTTAATGATTCATTCTGAAACTAGGAAAAATAACTGCAGGATGGGTTTGGAGAACCACTGGGCCCATTGTGAGTTGAACATGAGCTAACGGTCCATTGATTACCTAATTTTCATAAGCCCTTAGTCTAAATAGAAAACGACACTGATGTTTTGAGTCTCTTGAAACCAATTTTATTTCAGATCCAATGCCCAGTAGTCTGAAAAAGGTCTTAGTATTTTCTTTTCTTTTTTTTTTTTTTTAGTGCACAGTTAACTGTTAACAGTTAACAGTAAAAGGACATTGTTCTCTCTGGAGAAGACTGGTGGAAAGATTAGCAGTATAAATTTTCAGTGGTGTACTGATGTCTTTCTTTGAGACTTAACTGGCCTCCCTTGCATTCATTGAGTCCTGGGTATGCAAACTGCCTCAAATCTGGGAACTGATCAAGGGAGCTTGACTCTATATTTTAATGACTTGAATCAGATTTCTGTTCATTGGACTTGTAAATTTACTGCTTTTACAGATCAAATAAGATTTAGTAGACTTCCTATTTATTTTGTATATGCGAACATCATGATTGACTTTCTAACACCATAGATCTGGGCAAGACATACTATTCTGACTGCTCCTTTGACTCTCTTGTCCATTGTGGTAATTATGCCCACTTTGCTTTTGGTGGTTGAGTGCTGCCACTTGGTCTCTGCCACCCTGTGATCCAATTACTACCACTGCATTTTGGATTTCCAATTGAGTGGGGGAGGTTCACATTGTTAGGTCTGCCCTACAGAGAAAAGTAACTACTGAGCTCTTCGAGGATGTTGGGATTCCCCTCACAAATTTATATGTTAACGTTTCGTTGAAAGATACGTCTTCTTGACTCTCCCAGTGTGGATGAATCAAGAAGGTCATAAATGGCAAATTTACTCTAATACCAACATCTCCCTAAGCCTTAGAATCTCTTCCTCTGCATTAAACTAAGGAAGATAAGGCATTTCTAATTCACTCATTGTGGGCCACCTTTTGATCCATATTTCAGCCAAGCAAAGTGTCGAGCCTTTTCTAACTCCATGAGCTGAGAAATAAAATGCAGAACTTCTGCTCAATAGACCCATATGAATAAATTTATCCAGATGCAACTTTATGTTCCTTTCACCATTTTCACACATCCTTTATATTCATTCCCACACATGTTCATCTGGATTTCTGTTTCTATAAATTAGAAAACTCAAGTAGTTCTTCTGGAGTATAGTCCACACCCTCATGGGTCACACTTTGTACTTCACCTTTAGGAGCCTGCTGAGATTTAGGTCTAGAAGAAAGAGGAGGAAAGCAGATCCTGAGGAAATGAGTATGTCTTTCATGAAAAAGTATTACCATTTTTCTCATGCAATGCAGGGTTAATTCTTTCAGATGAAGTTGGAAAGATCAATGCCACTGTTGGTGGGAAAGTAGCTTCTACTGGGTTTGGGAAGACCACTCTTGCTGGGAATGGGGAGACTTCCTCCACTGGCAAAGAAGATTTATTAGATTTTAAGAGCTTATTGTCTCCAGCTTCATCGGGGTCTTCTACACATCCTCATCCTAACTTACAGTATCTCATTCTTTCCCAATCAATCAATGCTCTCACTTTAACAAGAGACATTGTGTGAGGCTGAACGTTTAACATGTGTTGTAATTTAGCCAATGACAGAATAAAGACCTTGAAAATCAAAGGTCCTACATTTGATTTTCAATAATTGTAGCTCTGGGCAGCAGGAGGTAAGGCCGTCCCTCAGGGCACACCTAGAAGCTCTTAGGTCATTTATATGGCCCTTGAGCTGGGAATTCAAATTCCTTAAACTCCTCCTTTCTCATCACCACTTTGCCCAGCAACATTAAGAAGAACCAACCAGTGTTATTGTATATTTTTCACCAAAAATATTTGGAAGCATCATATTCAGAGTTACTTAGCTCTTTGCTTCCCTTAGGTGATTTCTTAGTAGTGTCCAATGCAGATATTTTGGATGTCTCTATAAACAGTTCATATCATAGAGTATCAAGGCTCACTTTATGACTGGAAATAGAGTACTTATAATCTTTAAATGTAATTACATTACAGAAGAAGTTCCTCGAACCCCAAAACCAATTCAAAAAACACATGCTTATAATTCTATTCCTCTAAAACGATTTTTGGTACCAAAACCTGTTGCTGAGACAAGCTTGGACAGGGAGACCATAACCCAGCAGCACTAGCGGAATTAAAGACACACACACAGAAATATAGAGGTGTAAAGTGGGAAATCAGTGGTCTCACAGCCTTCAGAGCTGAGAGATCCAAACAGAGATTTACCCACGTATTTCTTAACAGCATGCCAGTCATTAGCATTGTTTCAACAGATATGAAATTAACTAAAAGTATCCTTTATGGGAAATGAAGGGATGGGCCGAATTAAAGGAATAGATTGGGCTAGTTAACTGCAGCAGGAGCATGTCCTTAAGGCAGAGATTGCTCATGCTATTGTTTGTGGCTTAAGAATGACTTTAAGCAGTTTTCTGCCCTGGGCGGGCCAGGTGTTCCTTGCCCTCATTCCTGTAAACCTACAACCTTCCAGCGTGGACGTTATGACCATCACGAACATGTCACAGTGCTGCAGAGATTTTCTTTACGGCCAGTTTTAGGGCCAGTTTATGGCTAGATTTGAGGGGCTTGTTCCCAACAACCTGTATTACTCAGAGTTCTCCACAGAATCAGTGGGATATATAAATGCTCCTCAACTTACACTGAGGTTTCATTCTGATAAACCCATCACAAATCAAAAATATTATAAGTCAAAAATACATTTAATGCTGACAACAGAGCAGATGGTCCCAAACTTATGATGGTCCAACTTACAATTTTTCAACTTTACGATGGTGTGAAAGTGATATGCATTCAGTAGAAACTGTAACCTCATTGTAAGCTGTAAGGAGCTTTTGACTTATGATGGAGTTACATCCTGATAAACCCATCATAAAGTTGGAAAATTCTAAGTTGATCAATTGTAAATTGGAGACCGTCTACATACAAATATTTGAAGAGATTTATTATGGGAATTGGCTCAGGCAATTATGGAGGATGAGAAGTGCTGCAATATGTTATCTGTAAGTTGGAAAACCAAGAAAGCCAAATGAGTAATTTACTCCAAGTCAGAAGGATTGAGAACCTGGGAAGCCAATAATGTAACTAACAATCAGAGGCCAAAGATCTGCAAACTGGTGGGGAGCGCGGGGCAAGAGGTACTGGTGTAAATCTTGCAGTCTGATGGCCAGAGGAGCTGTGATGTCTGCTGACAGGAGAAGATAGATCTTGTGAGTTGAGAAGAGAGAGAGAATTTACCTTCCTTTTTCTTTCTGTTCTACTCAGACCCTCAATGAATTTCATGATGTCTGTCCACATCACGGAGGGCAATCTTTATTCAGTCTGTTGATTCAAATGCAAATCTCTTTCAGAAACACCTTCACAGACACACCAAGAAATAATGTTTGACCAGCTATTTGAGCATCCCTTAGCCCACTCGAGTTGACACCTAAAATTAATAATCACATATGCCAATGTTTCTAACTTCATTATTTGCTCCTCCTCCAATGGATGTTTTCTTACCAGGCCAGATTTTCTATTGTTTCATGCTTTGAACTTAAGCCCAATTTGTATTCCATTTTCTTAATGTCTTATCAACAGGAAAAATTTTTACTGTCTTTTAAGAGCAGACTTAATTTTTTTTCATTCTCTGTCAAGTTCTTCTTGATGGTTACTTTGATTTTTAATTAAAATATTAAAAAGTGCTCAAACAAATTCACCACTTTAAGTGCTATCTTAATTTTTTATTTGTTTTGATTCTTGTTTTCACTATTTTTGACACTACTCTCCTCTCCTAGTCACATTCTAAAGACTTCAAAATATATACTAGTTTTATTTTAGTAAAATTTCAAGATTTTTATATATGCAATAATTTTAGTTTTACTAAACTTATCAACCGCTCTTATTAAACAAAAATACTTATTTTACCCATCCTCTCCAACACAGTGTTTTGTTGTACTTTTGAAAAATATTTTATCATTTTTGCTTTAATTTACCTTTTAAAATTAAGTAATAGTAAGCATATTTTATATAAGAATGTTCTAAGATTTTCCAAAAGCATTCTAGGCTACTTGCCTATTTTTTCAGTGAGCTATTTCTATTTCCTATTGAGCTGAAGTGACTATATATAACACAAATTATTATTTTTTGCCTATTATGCATTAAAACATATTTTCAACCTGTTTTTATTTTATGAGTTTGTGAAAGATTTTTCTGCATTTTTTCCCATTTTTATATGAGCAAACCTTTTCAAACCTTTTTATGGCTTATAGATTCTGTCATCCTTAGAAAAGCCTACTCCATTAGAAGACATAAAGAAAAATTATATATTCTTCTACTACTTTTTCTAGATTCACTTTAACAAGTATAAATTATATCCATCTAGAATAAATTTTATAGTAGGGTACGTAGTAGAAATTCAGATTTACTCAAATGCCTAGCCAATTTCTCCACCATTATTTGTTTACCTACACATGTTTTTCAACTAATTTTCATAGATTAAAGCAATTTATGTGTGAGAGGTGATTTTCAGGTTCTCTGTTATGCTCCACTGATGTATCAGTCTACTCTATACCAACCATTTATTAACTAGAACTCTATCATTTGATGTCCAACTATACTATTTCCTCTACCATTATCCCAGTCCTTCTCTTTGACAGATAATTTCCAATTTTTCTTAGATATGTCTCTTTTCATTTCAACCTAAAGAACCATTTTCTTGATACAGATAAAGCAGTATTACATAAAATATTAATTTAGAAAAAATGATGTTTTGAATTATTTAATCTTTCTATCCAGTAACAGAATGTGCTTTTACCTTTTATTAAGGTAGTCATATCTGCATTGTTTTGTTTTGGTTTGTTTTATTTTGTTGTTATTCTGAAAGAAAAGTAGGGCATTTGATGCCCTACTAAATTTACATTGTCAATTGTAAATATAATATTTGAATCAATTTCTTTACTCACTGATTATTGCTATACTAGCATATATGAAATTTTATGTTTGTCTAAGTTATTTATAATCAAAGCATATTACTCGCTGTACTTATTACCTGATACCTTTTTACATCTGTTTGCTGCATTCTGTTTTCTAAACATATATATACACACACATAACCAAACTATATATAAGAAATATAGTTTACTTCTGTTTTTTCCAGCCATATACATCTTTTTAAAAAATATTTTACAAATAGATATGTTACTGTGGAGATACTCTTTTTGAGACATTTAGAATTCTACACTCCATTCTCTTTACTCTTCCCTTTCTTAATATTTATTATCTCTGCTACTCTCAGAAAAGACTTGAGCAGAAAATAAAGGAATGAACAAACAGCAGTAGTACCTGGTTCATGTTTGCTATCACCTCTGTGTCATCCTCATCAATCATCCTAACTGGAGGCTCATGTGTTCTCAAAAATGCATCAAATGGTAAAAAGAATAAATGGGTAACACAGAAAGACATTGCATATATGACAAGTCATAGAGAGCAAGATAGTTGTTAATATAGTCATGCTTGCATAGTGAGGAATGAGAAATGCATCACTAGGCAATTTCATCATTGTGGAAGCACCATAGAGCATACTTACACAAACCTAGATCGTAAAGCCTACTACGCACTTAGGCTCTATGGTATATATAACCTACTGCTCCAAGGCTATAAACCCATACAGCGTGTTACTGTACTAAATGTTTTAGCCAGTTGTAATACAATGCTAGGTATTTGTGTATCTAAACATATCTAAGCATAGAAAAGACACAGTAAAAATATAGTCTAAGAAATAAAAAATGTTCCACAAGCATAAGGCACTTACCATAAATGAAGCTTGCATGACTGAAGTTGCACTGGGTGACTCAGTGAGTGGTGAGTGAATGTGAAGGCCAAGGACATCACTGTACACTACTGTAGATTTTATAAACACTGTATACTTAGGCTACATTATATTCATTAAAAATACCTTTCTTTCTTTGATAAATTAGCTTACTAAATAATCTAGCTTAATAAATAACTTAGTGTAACTTTTTTACTCTATAAACTTTTTATTTTTGTAAACTTTTGGATACTTTTATAGTAACAGCTTAAAAGCACATTGTACAGCTGTACAAAAATATTTTCTCTCCTTATATCCTTATTCTATAAGCTTTTACTGTACTTAAATGTTTATTTTTGTTTTTTCTTTTTAAACATTTTTGTTAAAAATGAAGCCACAAACACCTATATTAGCCTGGGTCTACACACGGTCAGGATTATTGTATTAGTCCATTCTTACACTATTATAAAGAAATACCTGAGACAGGGTAATTTATAAATAAAATGGGTTTAACTGGCTCATGGTTCTGCAGGCTATACAGGAAGCATGGCAGTGTCTGCTTCTGGGAAGGCCTCAGCCTCAGGGAGGTTTTACTTATGATGGAAGGCGAAGTGGGAGCAGACGTCTTATGTCGCAGGAGTAGGACCAAGAAAGAGCCAGGGGCGGTGCCACACACTTAAATAACTAGATCTCACTATAACTCAGTACTCACGTTTATGATGACAGTACCAAGGGTGATGGTGTTAACCATTCATGAGAAGTCACTCCCATGAGACTTGAGCAGGGACACAGATACAAATCATATCAATCATCAACATTACTGTCTTCCATCTCCACATCTTGTCCTGCTGGAAGGTCTTGAGGAGCAATAACGCACTTGGAGCTGTTACCTTCTACAATAATACTGCCTTCTTCAGGAGCAACTCCTAAAGGACCTACCTGAGGCTGCTTTACAGCTAACTTTTATTTTTTTTTTAATAAGTAGGACTACACTCTAAAAGATTAAAAGTATAGTATAGTAAATACATAAACAAATAACATAGCTGTTTATTATTATTTATATTATGTACTGTACATAATTGTATGTGCTATACTTTTATACAATTGGCAGTGAAATAGATTTCTTTATGCCAGCATCATCAAAAACACCTGGTTAATGCAGTATGTTATGATGTTTATTTGATAGAAATTTTTCACCTTCATTATAATTTTTTTTTTTTTTACTATTTAAACAGATTGATTGTGAAATTAACATTCTTTACCAAAGTAATTATAAGACCTATGAAAATCATTATTTCACACTTTTCTTTCTTTACTCCTCCCTCACCTTAACCATCTATTTAAATAATTTTAAATACCATGTGTTTCAATAATAGGTAGGATTTTACACCCTGATACCTGAAGACAGATATTAGTTATTTACTGAATATTTAAATGACAAAGTCACTTGAGAAAAACTGAAATTCTTTTTCAGTAGTAAATGAGTAGGTCACATGTCCAAAATCTTATTCTAGTTCTTTCTAGCTGTGTTTCCTTGACTGGGTTGCCTAACATCTCTGAACCTTCATTTAATGTCTTTCCCTAAACAAGGCACATAATATAAACCTTACAAATTTGCCGTGATAGTGCAGTTGTCATAATCAGAGGAGTGCTTATTTTGGTCTTCATTTTCAAAATCCTCTGGCTGTCACAAAACATTAGTAACAGTAACTGATTAAGAAAATATACTTTTGATGTTATGATTCTGCCAGATAACTTAATGTTCTTTTCATGATGATGATGCAAAACTTAAATTTAAAATCATGATTAAAATCATGATTAAAATTTAAAATCATGAGATCCAATTGGATAATCTATCAGACTTGTCCAAGGTAACAGATTGCTTTTCTGAAGCTTTACTGAAATACAGGAAATCATGGTAGATAGAATGGTTTTTTACAGAGAGTATGAGATGATTATGTGATTTATTTGCTCTGAGACTGTTCAATTTATTAAAATATTAATGTTTTTTATTAATAAGAGTAATTACCAATAAGAACTCTAATAAAATCACATTGAAAGTTAACTGTCCATTTTCCCAAAAGGGAGGCAGCTTGATATACTGGAAAATATATAGGTTTTCAAATTAGAAAGAAATATATTCAAATCCAAATTTCCACTTATTAATACTTTTTGGAATCTTAGTTTCTTCATTATTGATGTGGAATTAACAAAATTTCTTCTTCAGGGTTATTTTGATGATGACAGATAATTATATATGAAGAGTTTAGTGTGGCATATGTTAACTAAAACTTCCTCAGTTCATGTCTGTGTTTGAGGCCGTGTCTCGCTCTGTCACCCAGGCTGGAGTGCAGTGGTGCGATCTCAGCTTACTGTAAGCTCCGCCGCCTGGGTTCACGCCATTCTCCTGCCTCAGCCTCCCAGGTAGCTGGGACTACAGGCGCCCGCCACCGCGTCTGGCTAATTCTTTGTATTTTTAGTAGAGACGGGGTTTTATCGTGGTCTCGATCTCCTGGCCTCGTGATCCGCCCACCTTGGCCTCCCAAAGTGTTGGGATTATAGGCGTGAGCCACTGCGCCCGGCCAGCTTCATTATAATTTTATGGGACCATCACCATATATGTGATTTTACATTACAAAATCAATCAAAACAAAAACAAATAACAATTCTATACACCTGTGGCATTTAAGAAAAACCAATAGTCACACACACAAAATTAGGAATATATTTAACCTAGGAGGTAAAAGATTTCCACAAGAAGAACTACAAAACACTGATGAAATAAATCATAGATGATACAAACAAATAGAAAAACATCCCATGCTCATAGATTGAAAGGATCAATATAGTTAAAATGACTGTACTGTCCAAAGTAACCTACACATTCAGTGCAATTCCTATCAAATAGCAATGTCATTTTTCACAGAAGTAGAAAAAAAAAAATCCTGAAATTCATATGTAACCAAAAAAGAGTGACTAGCCAAGCAATCCTAAGCAAAAAGAACAAAGGCAGAAGCATCACATGACTTGACTTCAAACTATACCACAAGGCTATGGTAACCAAAGGTGCATGGTTATGGTACAAAAATAGACACATAGATCCATGGAACTGAAAAAAGAACCCCAAAATAAATACATATACCTACAATCAACTGACTTTTATCAATGTTAGCAAAAACAAATAATGCAAAGAAGGCACCATACTCAATAAATGGTGCTAGGAATGAAACTGGACCCCTATCTCTTACCATATACAAAAAATTAAGTCAAGAGGGTTTAAATACCTAAACATAACACCTGAAACTATAAAAATCAAAGAAGAAAACCTAGGAATAAGAATTTACAAGAAACTCAAACAATTCAACAAGGAAAAAAACCTCATTGCAAAGTAAGCAAAGGACACAAGCAGACATTTTTCAAATTAAAATGTACAGGCGGCCAACAAACACATGAAAAATGCTCAATATTACAAATCAAAGAAATGCAAATTAAAACTACAATAAGATACTATCTTATAACAGTCAGAATGGCTATTACTAAAATGTCAAAAAACAACAGATGTCAGGGATATGAAGAAAATTGAAGGCTTATGCACTGTTGGTGGGGATGGAAATTACTTCAATCTCTATGGAAAACAGTATGGAGTTTTCTCAACAAACAAAAAGTAGAGCTACTTTTTGATCTGACATTCCAACTATTTGGTTCTACCCAAGAGAAAAGAAATAATTATATCAATAAGACACCTGCATTTGTATGTTTATTGCAGTACTATTCAAAATCAAAATGTCATGGAATCAGACTAAGTGTCCAGTAATGGATAATTGAATTGAAAAATGTGGTGTGTGTATGCACACACCGACATATATATACACTCACCTATATATACACACACATATGTATATGTCAATATGTGTAAAATGTGGTTATATCTTTTATATGTATACATACATATGAAAGATATTTCATTTTTATATAGGAAAATAAAGTATGAAATCCATTATGTGTATATAATATATAAATAATATATTTGATATATAATATACATATATACATAATATATATGTGTATGTATACACATATGTCTTATATATATACATATATGTGTGTGTATACAATGGATTACCACTCAGCCCTTAAAAATGAAATTATTTCTTTTACAGAAACATAGATGGAACTAAAAGCCATTATCTTTATTTACATGGCCCAGAAAAGGAAAGTAAAAACCTTTATGTTCTTACTTAAGCTAAACAATGCGTACACATAGACATATAGAGAAATTAATAGACATTGTAGACTCCAAAAAATAGGATGGTGGGAGGTGAGTGAGGGTGAAAATACTATCTACTGGGTACAATATTTACTATTCAGGTGATTCAGGTGATGGTTTCACTAAAAGCCCAGATTTCACCGTTATGCAATATATCTATGTAACACAACTTCCCTTGTACCTCTAAATGGATAAATATTAAAAGTTTAAAAATATCATTATTGCCGTAATAACAAGAAAAAGATAGGCAACCTTTGGAGATGTAGTACTTTAAGGGAAAGGGAACACATTCCCTTTACTCTCTGAACTTTAGCTAACAATCAACTGACAAAAGGCGAATTAGTAGAAGAAACTGTACAAAATTTAATAATGTGTACATGTATGTACAACAGTCGTACAAACTGTGAGCTCTTAGAGAAGCCAGAGGGTTGATGCTCACATATGCTCTTCATAGGGTGTATGACCCAGGAGGCAGCAGACAAACATTAAAGGAAAGTGAGGGTTGGAGCTGTCCAAGGACAAAAGTTGTCTTATTATGCAGATAAAGTCCACCAGATAGTCCTCTGGAGCTTTCTTCAGAAGAATAAACGAGAAGTGTGTCTGGCCATGGTAACTTTTAATGCCTTCTCTTCTCAGGTGGTTGGTTTTTTTCATGTTAGTAAATGAGGGGGCTTAAGACAATTGCGTTTTTTTGTTTTTTGGTTTTTTTTTTTTTTTTTTTTTTTTTTGGAAAGCATTTTTGTTCAGATAAGAAATTCCAGAGGGACCACCTCCATGCACGTGGAGAGAAATAAGGTTAGAGGAATCTTGATTCTGAGACAGCTTCTCAGGTCTCTCAGCATGCCAAAGCACCAATATTTGGGGGTATCACTTTTGGTGCCTCAGCATCTCCAGAGAAAAGAACCACAGTGACTACAAAAGAAGCAAAATAAGAATCATTTCTAGGCTAAAACATGACGTAGTAAAAAATATCAAAAACCTTATAACATTTTAGCAAAATTTAATGTAATGGGAATGAAAAAGTATGCCAATGTACCAGTCTTTGGGGTATAATTTTCTGAGCCCCATCATTCCCCCGTTTGAAATTTGTCTAGATATTTTATTCATTAAAAGCTCTGTTGGTGACTATGAAGAGAAAAATCAAGTTAATAACTGAGTGGCAAAGAAATTTATTAAGTCAGTCTCCCTTTTGTGAGAATAAGCCTTTCCAAATAAACAGTTGTATCACGTTTAAAGAGATTCCGTTGCAAATGGACTCTCAAAGTTACCCCTCTATATAAAATTCACACAAACAAGTCTTAAATAAGATATATTTCTATGGAAATAAAAGAAAAATAAAAATTATCGACTGGAGTAGTCTATAAACTAATTTGTTTAGAGTCTGGAGGGAAGTCAGTTGAGAAGATTCTTAGATTTCTGTTTGAAGCATCTCCAGTTGCATCAGGCAGGCAGTAGCAACCTGAAAGATTTTTCTGGTTTATACTTTGCATTTCATAAGGTTGTTTATGCATGAGCTTTATCTTGTAGGGTATTGGGAAGAAGGTAGTTTCAATATCAATGAGTCCAAGCCAGAAAAATTGGAGAAAAATGTGGAAATGTTAGTTTGGAGACTTATAGCCATGAAAGAATTCTGGATTCAGTTCAAATTTTAGTCTAATAATAAAATTCAAAAACAATTAACAGGGCTTGAATCTAATAACAGGTGTGCTATAGTTTTCTTCTGACACACAATTTTTTGTTTTTCCATTCTTCTATTTAAGCCAACATCATAGTAAGAACAATTTATTTGCAAAATAAGCTCTAATCCTATTATACTTGACCTGATTATTTGCATAAAGTGCAGTAAGAATAGTGATTAATCATTTAGGCATTTTTAAATCAATTTTTCTGGAACTTTAAAAATAAGGAGTCTCAGACTGAACTTCTTAAAAGCCTCTTGAGGTCAGAGCCTGTGTCTGTTATTCCTATATGAATCAAGTGAGTATCACTCTGTTCAAGATCCTAAAATATTTCAGCCTGTCAGAAAGTGATGTTCTTTACTTATTGCAAGGTCAAGAACTCTGTAAAAATATACGTGCAGGGTACCAGTCAAGTTTTTTCTTGGGGTTTTTAATTGGCTCCAGAAAAGTAAACCTCAGTCTCTCAAAGCAGTCTGACCATATTTGAAATTATAACATTCCAGTTGATATAGTTTGAATATGTCCCTGCCAAAATCTCATATTGAAATGTAATCCCCAAAGTTGGATGTAAGGCCTGGTGGGAGGTGCTGATTGGATCATGAGGGTGAGTTTTTCATGAATGGTTTAGCACCATCCCTCTTGTTACTGTACTCCTTGTAGTGAGTGAGTTCTCGTGAGTCCTGCTCACTGAAAAGTATGTAACACCTCCCCCTCACCCCTACTCTCTTGCTCTTGCTCTGGCCATATAAAGTGCCTGCTCTACCTTTGCCCTCTGCCATGATTGTAAGTATCCTGAGACCTCCCCAGAAGCTGAGCAGATGTCAACATCATGCTTCCTATATAACCTAAAAACCATGAGCCAATTAAACCTCTTTTTCTTATAAATTACCTAGTCTCAGGTCTTTCTTTATAGCAATGCAAGAACAGACTGATACACCACTCAAATTCTTAGTAAAATAACCACTGCCTCTAATTGTGTCCTGTTACAAAAGAAAACAGATTCTTATTAAACTTATGTAAACAACTGTATTGCTATAAAATAAGAATAATCATGAATAGTTTCTGAATTCTGGAGGGATTCAGTAGAGAGAAAAGTAAATAGTTCCATTTTGCATGTAAGTATATACTTTACCTAACTGCTGCAAGCTATAAGTAGCTTAAAAAATATTGGTTCTGAGAAACAAAAATAATCAGCAATGTTTCAAATTTAAAAAGTAAAAATAGTCATTTGAGTCCTTCATCAGTTTAGTCCCATGTAGTTAATTCTAGTTCTACTTGATGTTAGGTTAGCAATTTTGTAAGTCTAGTTTTCTGTCATTGATGTGTAATTTGGGGAAGCCCAAAGAACAATTTTTGCAGTTTTAGCATATAGACAAATCAAGCTAGTGTAAAATATCACAGAAACAACAGTTTTATGACTTTAATGTCTAGCATAGGGAAGATAGAAGATAAATTTGTCTGAGCAATAGACTTAGGCAGAAATGTCTAAATTAAATTCTGAAGACATTTCTATTTTATTTTGCCAACAATTTTAAAACTAGCTTTATTTATCAAATATGATCTCAGATCACATAGAAATATCACACACACATAACACGGATGGACATACAGACATGAATAGGAGCAGATCTTATAACTTTCATTAAGATTCTTCATTTGCTGGCTTATAAATAGTTTGTCTTTTCCTTTTTTTTTTTTTTTTTTGAGACGGTGTCTCGCTCTGTGGCCCAGGCTGGAGTGCAGTGGCCGGATCTCAGCTCACTGCAAGCTCCGCCTCCCGGGTTTACGCCATTCTCCTGCGTCAGCCTCACGAGTAGCTGGGACTACAGGCGCCCACCACCTCGCGTGGCTAGATTTTTGTATTTTTTTAGTAGAGACGGGGTTTCACTGTGTTAGCCAGGATGGTCTCGATCTCCTGACCTCGTGATCCGCCCGTCTCGGCCTCCCAAAGTGCTGGGATTACAGGCTTGAGCCACCGCGCCCGGCTAGTTTGTCTTTTCCATTCAGACCATCAATCTTCTGATTACCTGTTCCATTGCCCTAAGCAATTGTTAGCTAGGCAATCATAAATTTATACTTGTAAAGAGATGGTTCTTACCTAAAAAAAGTAGAACATTTATATCCATTTAAGTCTCAAAGACACAGAATTTAGATCTAAGTATCAGAATGTTGTACTTTGGAAACAGGTTTATTTCAGTAGGTGGCTTTTTAATTTATTTATTAACTGGATTACTGAGTTCAGGGCAGAGTTCATTAACAAATACGGCTGAAGTCCCTCATGACTCTTGGGGCTCCACTTGAAAGACGGTTGACCCCAAAAGGGGTCAGTGGTGCCTTGGCTATATTCCTCAAGGAGACTCAGAATCTCTAGAAGTGATTCTTTGAGAACCGTTTATGTGATAACCAGAACTGTGTGTGTGTGTGTGTGTGTGTGTGTGTGTGTGTGTTTGTGTTTCTTAGTAATTCTCCATTCACTGCACATCAAATGGAGGAGGTAGAGGCTTGAAGGAAAACATACCAATGATTAAAGACAATTGGATAGAACTATGAAGGTGGACAAAAAAAGGAATAGAAGCAAATTTAAAGGAGTCAATTTGGGCAGATTTTAATCTTCCTAAAAAGGCCAATAAAATTTTGTTTTTCTCAGTAAAAATTATACCAACAACAACAAAAAAAGCAGAGACCAAACAGATACTTTTATATAAAAAATGTTTCAGTTGACTAAAAAGAGTCCCCAGAGGAGAAACATGATCCAAAAAAGGCAGAAACATCTCTAAAAAGTATGTATATATAGCCTGAATATCAGCTTTTATTTAAGCCAATTTCTGACCATAAACCTCTTTAAAAAATCTTTTTTTTTTTTTTTTTCCCCTCAAATTTCTTATTATCAGACTTCAGCCAGGGCAAACAGCCAGTATTCCTGCATTTTAACCTTTTTTTTTTTTTTTTTTTTTTTTCTCCTTTTCTCTTTTCTTTTTTTTTTTTTTTTTAATTTATTTATTATTATTATACTTTAAGTTGTAGGGTACATGTGCATAACGTGCAGGTTTGTTACATATGTATACTTGTGCCATGTTGCTGTGCTGCACCCATCAACTCGTCATTTACATCAGGTATAACTCCCAGTGCAATCCCTCCCCCCTCCCCCCTCCCCATGATAGGCCCCGGTGTGTGATGTTCCCCTTCCTGAGTCCGAGTGATCTCATTGTTCAGTTCCCACCTATGAGTGAGAACATGCGGTGTTTGGTTTTCTGTTCTTGTGATAGTTTGCTAAGAATGATGGATTCCAGCTGCATCCAAGTCCCTACAAAGGACTCAAACTCATCCTTTTTTATGGCTGCATAGTATTCCATGGTGTATATGTGCCACATTTTCTTAATCCAATCTGTCACTGATGGACATTTGGGTTGATTCCAAGTCTTTGCTATTGTGAATAGTGCTGCAATAAACATACGTGTGCATGTGTCTTTATAGCAGCATAATTTATAATCCTTTGGGTATATACCCAGTAATGGGATGGCTGGGTCATATGGTACATCTAGTTCTAGATCCTTGAGGAATCGCCATACTGTTTTCCATAATGGTTGAACTAGTTTACAATCCCACCAACAGTGTAAAAGTGTTCCTATTTCTCCACATCCTCTCCAGCACCTGTTGTTTCCTGACTTTTTAATGATTGCCATTCTAACTGGTGTGAGATGGTATCTCATTGTGGTTTTGATTTGCATTTCTCTGATGGCCAGTGATGATGAGCATTTTTTCATGTGTCTGTTGGCTGTATGAATGTCTTCTTTTGAGAAATGTCTGTTCATGTCCTTTGCCCACTTTTTGATGGGGTTGTTTGTTTTTTTCTTGTAAATTTGTTTGAGTTCTTTGTAGGTTCTGGATATTAGCCCTTTGTCAGATGAGTAGATTGCAAAAATTTTCTCCCATTCTGTAGGTTGCCTGTTCACTCTGATGGTAGTGTCTTTTGCTGTGCAGAAGCTCTTTAGTTTAATGAGATCCCATTTGTCAATTTTGGCTTTTGCTGCCATTGCTTTTGGTGTTTTAGACATGAAATCTTTGCCCATGCCTATGTCCTGAATGGTACTACCTAGGTTTTCCTCTAGGATTTTTATGGTATTAGGTCTAACATTTAAGTCTCTAATCCATCTTGAATTAATTTTCGTATAAGGAGTAAGGAAAGGATCCAGTTTCAGCTTTCTACTTATGGCTAGCCAATTTTCCCAGCACCATTTATTAAATAGGGAATCCTTTCCCCATTTCTTGTTTCTCTCAGGTTTGTCAAAGATCAAATGGCTGTAGATGTGTGGTATTATTTCTGAGGACTCTGTTCTGTTCCATTGGTCTATATCTCTGTTTTGGTACCAGTACCATGCTGTTTTGGTTACTGTAGCCTTGTAGTATAGTTTGAAGTCAGGTAGCATGATGCCTCCAGCTTTGTTCTTTTGACTTAGGATTGTCTTGGAGATGCGGGCTCTTTTTTGGTTCCATATGAACTTTAAAGCAGTTTTTTCCAATTCTGTGAAGAAACTCATTGGTAGCTTGATGGGGATGGCATTGAATCTATAAATAACCTTGGGCAGTATGGCCATTTTCACAATATTGATTCTTCCTATCCATGAGCATGGTATGTTCTTCCATTTGTTTGTGTCCTCTTTGATTTCACTGAGCAGTGGTTTGTAGTTCTCCTTGAAGAGGTCCTTTACATCCCTTGTCAGTTGGATTCCTAGGTATTTGATTCTCTTTGAAGCAATTGTGAATGGAAGTTCATTCCTGATTTGGCTCTCTGTTTGTCTGTTACTGGTGTATAAGAATGCTTGTGATTTTTGCACATTAATTTTGTATCCTGAGACTTTGCTGAAGTTGCTTATCAGCTTAAGGAGATTTTGGGCTGAGACAATGGGGTTTTCTAAATATACAATCATGTCATCTGCAAACAGGGACAATTTGACTTCTTCTTTTCCTAACTGAATACCCTTGATTTCTTTCTCTTGCCTGATTGCCCTAGCCAGAACTTCCAACACTATGTTGAATAGGAGTGGTGAGAGAGGGCATCCCTGTCTTGTGCCAGTTTTCAAAGGGAATTTTTCCAGTTTTTGCCCATTCAGTATGATATTGGCTGTGGGTTTGTCATAAATAGCTCTTATTATTTTGAGATACGTTCCATCAATACCGAATTTATTGAGCGTTTTTAGCATGAAGGGCTGTTGAATTTTGTCAAAAGCCTTTTCTGCATCAATTGAGATAATCATGTGGTTCTTGTCTTTGGTTCTGTTTATATGCTGGATTATGTTTATTGATTTGCGAATGTTGAACCAGCCTTGCATCCCAGGGATGAAGCCCACTTGATCATGGTGGATAAGCTTTTTGATGTGTTGCTGAATCCGGTTTGCCAGTATTTTATTGAGGATTTTTGCATCGATGTTCATCAGGGATATTGGTCTAAAATTCTCTTTTTTTGTTGTGTCTCTGCCAGGCTTTGGTATCAGGATGATGTTGGCCTCATAAAATGAGTTAGGGAGGATTCCCTCTTTTTCTATTGATTGGAATAGTTTCAGAAGGAATGGTACCAACTCCTCTTTGTACCTCTGGTAGAATTCAGCTGTGAATCCATCTGGTCCTGGACTTTTTTTGGTTGGTAGGCTATTAATTGTTGCCTCAATTTCAGAGCCTGCTATTGGTCTATTCAGGGATTCAACTTCTTCCTGGTTTAGTCTTGGAAGAGTGTAAGTGTCCAGGAAATTATCCATTTCTTCTAGATTTTCCAGTTTATTTGCGTAGAGGTGTTTATAGTATTCTCTGATGGTAGTTTGTATTTCTGTGGGGTCGGTGGTGATATCCCCTTGATCATTTTTAATTGTGTGGATTTGATTCTTCTCTCTTTTCTTCTTTATTAGTCTGGCTAGTGGTCTGTCAATTTTGTTGATCTTTTCAAAAAACCAACTCCTGGATTCATTGATTTTTTGGAGGGTTTTTTGTGTTTCTATCTCCTTCAGTTCTGCTCTGATCTTAGTTATTTCTTGCCTTCTGCTAGCTTTCGAATGTGTTTGCTCTTGCTTCTCTAGTTCTTTTAATTGCGATGTGAGAGTGTCAATTTTAGATCTTTCCTGCTTTCTCTTGTGGGCATTTAGTGCTATAAATTTCCCTCTACACACTGCTTTAAATGTGTCCCAGAGATTCTGGTATGTTGTATCTTTGTTCTCATTGGTTTCAAAGAACATCTTTATTTCTGCCTTCATTTCGTTATGTACCCAGTAGTCATTCAGGAGCAGGTTGTTCAGTTTCCATGTAGTTGAGCGGTTTTGATTGAGTTTCTTAGTCCTGAGTTCTAGTTTGATTGCACTGTGGTCTGAGAGACAGTTTGTTATAATTTCTGTTCTTGTACATTTGCTGAGGAGTGCTTTACTTCCAATTACGTGGTCAATTTTGGAGTAAGTATGATGTGGTGCTGAGAAGAATGTATATTCTGTTGATTTGGGGTGGAGAGTTCTATAGATGTCTATTAGGTCTGCTTGCTGCAGAGATGAGTTCAATTCCTGGATATCCTTGTTAACTTTCTGTCTCGTTGATCTGTCTAATGTTGACAGTGGAGTGTTGAAGTCTCCCATTATTATTGTATGGGAGTCTAAGTCTCTTTGTAAGTCTCTAAGGACTTGCTTGATGAATCTGGGTGCTCCTGTATTGGGTGCATATATATTTAGGATAGTTAGCTCTTCCTGTTGAATTGATCCCTTGACCATTATGTAATGGCCTTCTTTGTCTCTTTTGATCTTTGATGGTTTAAAGTCTGTTTTATCAGAGACTAGTATTGCAACCCCTGCTTTTTTTTGTTCTCCATTTGCTTGGTAAATCTTCCTCCATCCCTTTATTTTGAGCCTATGTATGTCTCTGCGTGTGAGATGGGTCTCCTGAATACAGCAGACTGATGGGTCTTGACTCTTTATCCAGTTTGCCAGTCTGTGTCTTTTAATTGGAGCATTTAGTCCATTTACATTTAAGGTTAATATTGTTATGTGTGAACTTGATCCTGCCATTATGATATTAACTGGTTATTTTGCTCTTAGTTGATGCAGTTTCTTCCTAGCCTCAATGGTCTTTACATTTTGGCATGTTTTTGCAATGGCTGGTACCGGTTGTTCCTTTCCATGTTTAGTGCTTCCTTCAGGATCTCTTGTAAGGCAGGCCTAGTGGTGACAAAATCTCTAAGCATTTGCTTATCTGTAAAGGATTTTATTTCTCCTTCACTTATGAAACTTAGTTTGGCTGGATATGAAATTCTGGGTTTAAAATTCTTTTCTTTAAGAATGTTGAATATTGGCCCCCACTCTCTTCTGGCTTGTAGAGTTTCTGCTGAGAGATCTGCTGTTAGTCTGATGGGCTTCCCTTTGTGGGTAACCCGACCTTTCTCTCTGGCTGCCTTTAAGATTTTTTCCTTCATTTCAACTTTGGTGAATCTGGCAATTATGTGTCTTGGAGTTGCTCTTCTCGAGGAGTATCTTTGTGGCGTTCTCTGTATTTCCTGGATTTGAATGTTGGCCTGCCCTACTAGGTTGGGGAAGTTCTCCTGGATGATATCCTGAAGAGTGTTTTCCAACTTGGTTCCATTTTCCCCCTCACTTTCAGGCACCCCAATCAGACGTAGATTTGGTCTTTTTACATAATCCCATACTTCTTGCAGGCTTTGTTCGTTTCTTTTTCTTCTTTTTTCTTTTGGTTTCTCTTCTCGCTTCATTTCATTCATTTGATCCTCAATCGCTGATACTCTTTCTTCCAGTTGATCGAGTCGGTTACTGAAGCTTGTGCATTTGTCACGTATTTCTCGTGTCATGGTTTTCATCTCTTTCATTTCGTTTAGGACCTTCTCTGCATTAATTACTCTAGCCATCAATTCTTCCACTTTTTTTTCAAGATTTTTAGTTTCTTTGCGCTGGGTACGTAATTCCTCCTTTAGCTCTGAGAAATTTGATGGACTGAAGCCTTCTTCTCTCATGTCATCAAAGTCATTCTCCGTCCAGCTTTGATCCGTTGCTGGCGATGAGCTGCGCTCCTTTGCCGGGGGAGATGCGCTCTTATTTTTTGAATTTCCAGCTTTTCTGCCCTGCTTTTTCCCCATCTTTGTGGTTTTATCTGCCTCTGGTCTTTGATGATGGTGATGTACTGATGGGGTTTTGGTGTAGGTGTCCTTCCTGTTTGATAGTTTTCCTGCTAACAGTCAGGACCCTCAGCTGTAGGTCTGTTGGAGATTGCTTGAGGTCCACTCCAGACCCTGTTTGCCTGGGTATCAGCAGCAGAGGCTGCAGAAGATAGAATATTTCTGAACAGCGAGTGTACCTGTCTGATTCTTGCTTTGGAAGCTTCCTCTCAGGGGTGTACTCCTCCCTGTGAGGTGTGGGGTGTCAGACTGCCCCTAGTGGGGGATGTCTCCCAGTTAGGCTACTCAGGGGTCAGGGACCCGCTTGAGGAGGGAGTCTGTCCCTTCTCAGATCTCAACCTCCGTGTTGGGAGATCCACTGCTCTCTTCAAAGCTGTCAGACAGAGTCGTTTGCGTCTGTGCAGAGGTGTCTGTGTGTCTTAGTTTACTGTGCCCTGTCCCCAGAGGTGGAGTCTACAGAGACAGGCAGGTTTCCTTGAGCTGCTGTGAGCTCCACCCAGTTCGAGCTTCCCAGCAGCTTTGTTTACCTACTTAAGCCTCAGCAATGGCGGGCGCCCCTCCCCCAGCCTCGCTGCTGCCTTGCCGGTAGATCACAGACTGCTGCGCTAGCAACGAGGGAGGCTCCGTGGGTGTGGGACCCTCCCAGCCAGGTGTGGGATATGATCTCCTGGTGTGCCTGTTTCCTAAAGCGCAGTATTGGGGTGGGAGTTACCCGATTTTCCAGGTGTTGTGTGTCTCAGTTCCCCTGGCTAGGAAAAGGGACTCCCTTCCCCCTTGCGCTTCCCAGGTGAGGCAATGCCTCGCCCTGCTTCAGCTCTCGCTGGTCGGGCTGCAGCAGCTGACCAGCTCCGATCGTCCGGCACTCCCCAGTGAGATGAACCCAGTACCTCAGTTGAAAATGCAGAAATCACCGGTCTTCTGTGTCGCTGGCGCTGGGAGTTGGAGACTGGAGCTGCTCCTATTCGGCCATCTTGCTCCGCCCCCCCTTTTCTCTTTTCTTTTAAACTAAATGTATTTACCAGGTAACTCAGAATGGAAACCAGTAAGCCTTTTATGAGTTAACCAAGGGCTTGTGAGCATCTCCAAAGTGATACAAAGAAGCAGTCCTCACAAGATCCAAAGCCACTCCCAAAGGCAGCTAAAAGAAAAAGAGTCTTAGCTGTGAACAGGAAAATAATAGCTGCTTATGAAAGGGAGAAAGATCAATAATAAATGAATACCCTCAAAAGTCGAATCACACAAATATAAACTCAAAACGAATAATTCAAACTCATTCTTATGTTTTTTTTTTTTTGTCAAGGTAAAGTATGACATCTTCAAGTGATTGATTCTCTGATGGAAATTGAACTTGTGCCATGGTGTGGCAGTGAATGTATGGAACCCTAGCCACTAGACTTCAGGATAGAGTGCCTTTTTTGGCAAATCTTGAAGGGTATACAAGCAGGCAGTTTGAGTGTACAAAGGATTTTAACTTTAAATCCTTTGTTTAACATCTGATTTCTGCCAAAAAAAAAAAAAAAAAACCTCCCAAGAAATTTTTTAAGGCTATATTTTTGGGATATTTTCTTAAAATTTGATTTCTGCCTTTAAAAAAATATTCCAAGAGATTTTTTAATGCTATATTTTTCTTGTACTTTTTAAATATACCTGAAGTTCTGTGATACGTGTGCAGAATGTGCATGTTTGTTACATAGGTATACACATGCCATGGTGGTTTGCTGCACCCATCAACCCATCGCCTACATTAGGTATTTTTCCTAATGCTATCTCACCTCTATCCCGCTGCCCCCTGACAGGTTCCAGTGTGTGATGTTTCCCACCATGTGTCCATGTGTTCTCATTGTTCACCTCCCACTTATGAGTAGGAACATGCAGTGTTTGATTATTAGTTTGCTGTATTAGTTTGCTGAGAATGATGGCTTCCAGCTTCATCCATATCCCTGCAAAGGACACAAACTCATCCTTTTTTATGGCTGCATAGTATTCCATGGTGTGTATGTGCCACATTTTCTTTATCTATTGATGGGCGTTTGGGTTGGTTCCAAGTCTTTGCTATTGTGAACAGTGTTGCAATAAACATATATGTGCATGTGTTTTTATAGTAGAGTGATTTATAATCCTTTGGGTATATACCCAGTAATGGGATTGCTGGGTCATACTGAATGGGGAAAAGCTGGAAGCATTCCCTTTGAAAACTGGCACAGGAAAAGGATGCCCTCTCTTACCACTCCTATTCAACATAGTATTGGAAGTTCTGGCCAGGGAAGTTAGGTAAAAGGAAGAAATAAAGCATACTTAAATAGGAAGAGAGGAAGTCAAATTGTCTCTGTTTGCAGATGACGTGATTGTATATTTAGAAAACCCCATCGTCTCAGCCCAAAATCTCCTTAAGCTAATAAGCAACTTCAGCAAAGTCTCAGAATACAAAATCAATGTGCAAAAATCACAGACATTCCTCTACACCAATAATAGACCAACAGCCTAATAATGAGTGAACTCCCATTCACTATTGCTACAAAGAGAATAAAATACTTAGGAATACAGCTTACAAAGGATGTGAACAACCTCTTCAAGGTGAACTACAAACCACTGCTCAAGGAAATAAGAGAGGACACAAACAAATAGAAAAACATTCCATACTCATGGATAGGAAGAATCAATATTATGAAAATGACCTTACTGCCCAAAGTAATTTATAGATTCAGTGCTATCCTCATCAAGCTACCATTGGCTTTCTTCACAGAATTAGAAAAAAAAAAAACTACTTTAAATTTCATATGGAACAAAAAAGAGCCATAGAGCCAAGATAATCCTAAGCAAAAAGAACAAAACTGGAGGCATCACACTACCTGACTTCAAACTATACTATAAGGCTACAGTAACCAAAACGGCATGGTACTGGTACCAAAACAGATATATAGACCAATGAAAAAGGACAGAGGCCTCAGAAATAATGCCACACATCTACAACCATCTGATCTTTGACAAACCTGACAAAAACAAGCAATGGGCAAAGGATTCCCTATTTAATAAATGGTGTTGGGAAAACTGGCTAGCCATAGGCAGAAAACTGAAACTGGACTCCTTCTTTACACCTTATACAAAAATTAACTCAGGATGGATTAAAGACTTAAACATAAGACCTAAACCCATAAAAACCCTAGAGAAAAACCTTTGTTGTACTTTTCATAGAAACAAATAAGTGAGTTGTTTAAGATGAGAGCTCTCTAAAAAAGTTTTCTTTTAAATATAGCCAATTTACTTATTCCATAAGTGATTCAAGTTAATAAACCTTATTCACAGAAAGTTCCAGGGGTAATATTTCAGGTTTAGCATACACCATGGATGTAAATGGCATTTTAAAAATGGGCACATAGAAGGCATCCCCTCATGATTCCTCACAAATTCACTCCCAGGAATAGGCTATGATAGCAAAAGACTTTTGTGGCCATGGACAGATAAGGATAGTGTTTGTGCATATGCTGTCTCCACTGTCTCACATATTTGTTGGGGGCTGCCAGTCACAGACTCATTAATTCATGACACTGAGTAGGTCCTCCTGGATCTAAGCTTTCTTAGGCTAACTGGGCAACAAAGGTTGAAACAACAATAGCCCCTAATAGGTGGGAGCTTTTATTAAGACAAAATCTCTTGAGAGTTTGACACATAGAAAACTAGGAGAAGAAAATGTGTGCCTATTAATATCTTACATGACTCAGGGTTCCTAGCTCTTTCACAATGGCCACCGGAAATGATCCAATAAAAATCACATTCCCACCCCGATGGTGAATACCAAGAGAGTTTACTCTCACTTGGTCACAGTCAAACTCTCAAGAACATAAAAGAAGATGAAAAGGAATCTTTATGATAAATGAGACAGAAAGATAAGGAAAATAAGACTCTCTGGTAAGAAAAGGATCAGGCAATATGAATATTCAGATCAAAAAATACACCAGAGTTGCTATACTGTATCTAAGACTAGTCTAAATAAATGCTTTTCTCCCATTAATATTAAATGTGAAAAAGAAAAAAAAGAGTAAAAACTTGATTTTACCATTCAGTTAATGGGATTCCAAAGACAGACAACCAGAAATCCGACTGATAACAAATTCTTATACTTCTGCCAGTTTGCTAAGTTCTAGGTTCCCTCGACTGCAGCTTACAGAAGAGAGAGTTTTGTTTATTCTACTCAGCACCAAAACTATAGGGGCCAAGAGGAAAGTTTTCCTTCCCTCTCTGAAGGGTCTCTAAAAAATCAACTGGCAAAAAACGGATTAATAGCATAAAAGATGTACAAAGTCTATCTGTCCCCGTGTTCACAGGAGTTGCACAAAATATGAACTCAGAGAGGGGTCAGATGGTTCCTGCTTAAATGCTCTTTCATAGAGGGGAAGTGTGTATATCTGGGAGTCATTACAGGAAGGTGAGAGGCAGAACTGCACAGGAACAAAAGCCTTATGCAGATTAAGTTCCCCAGTAATTTCTTAAAGCTGCTCTCAGAAGAATAGATGGAAAGTCTCTGGCCATGGGGATAACTCCTAGTCTCTTTGAGGTAATTGACCTTTCCTGGTTATTTTATGAGATCTCTAAAGACAGTTAGAACAATTGCTTGTCTTCTGGATAGCTTTCTCAGTCAGGTAAGAAAACTTCAGAGAAAGTCCCTCCCTGCCCTTAGGGGAAGAATGAGACAGGGTTAGAGGAAACTTGATTCTGAGGCAGCTTCTAAGGCTTCTAAATGTCAAAGTGCCAGTTTTTGGAAATATCACTTTCTGAACCCCAACATACTCTAGAGAAAGAAACAATAGTGACCAGAAAAGAAGCAAAAATCAGAAATACATCCTAGGCTAAAACATAACCTAATTAAAAGAAATTATAACATTCCAGGGAAATCCAATGTAAATAGAATCAAAAAAGAGAAAAAAAGAAAAATGAATAAAATATCTACAGAGGAGAAGAAAACCTTTCAAAACATTTTGGCTTAAAGGAAAATCTTACCTATTTATTTAAAAAGTAAAAAATAGGGTTGCCTCAGATTTTCCTTCACAATGCCAAAACTAGAAGACAATTATCCTGGATGATTTAATCAGAGACTCTAAAATGGTGTTTCATCCTGTGATAAATCCAATCCAGTGCATCTGATGCAATCAATGTCTACTATTCCTATACCTCTCACTTTGAGATACCAAAGTGAAGGAATATTTATGAAATAACTTGTTTCATCAAATAACTTGGACCTGTGGTACACAAAAACTCTAATTTTATATATAATGAAGTTCATTTTTTCCCCCATAGGTTTCATTTATGATCTCAGTAGATGAAAATAGACCAGATGTAAGGATCACTCATCTACCTCCCCTTGAAGTTCATCTTTTAAAATTCATCATGGTGTTTCTTCCCTACGATATCTTCTAGTTGTAAAGGATTTTCAATTTAACTGGATAGACAGTGTTGAGAATCTTGAATAGAAAGGGGGCACTCAGAGCAACTAATGTAATTAGAATGAATACATAAACTGACTCAATAAATACATAAACATAGGATAGTGAAATGTCTTCTAAATTCAGTGATTACATTTATTGGTTAATCTTCTTTGGGTTCTGAGCTACTTTCATGTAATAAAAACATCACAAAATTAACAAATATAATTCTTAGTTGTTCATTTATATATGAAGAACTGAATACAGAATGACCCTGTCTTGATTTTGATCTCAACTGATTCCCAAAGTTTTTCCTGAGCTTTTCTTCACAATCAACAGCCTGAATATATTGTGACTAAACTGTCCTTAAGTATTTCTTATTCCAGCTTACTTTCATAACATCAACCCAGAATGTGTTCAATTAACTTTTCCCACCTTTCCTATTGTTAAAATTAAAACACCAACTTTCCCACCTCTAACACTACTCTATCTCATTAGCAAAGATATTTGAGCCTTGAGTATGGGAATATCAGGTTTTATGGTGCTTCACTGTATTGACTTTTGCAGATAATTGCATTTTTCCCAATCAAAGCTTAGTGGCATCCCTTGTTAAACAGGTCTTTCAGCACCGTTTTTTCAACAGCATGTGTCACTTCATCCCTCTGTGTCACATTTTGGTAATTCTGTAATATTTCAAACTTTTAAATTATTATTATATTTGTTATGATGATTTGTGATCAGTGTTCTTTGATGTCATTATAGTGATTGTTTTGGAGCACCACAGATGGTACCTGTATAACACAAATAACTGATAAATGTTTTGTGTGTTCTGACTTTTCATCAGGTGGCTATTCCCACATTTATCTCCCCCTCTTCCTCTCTTCAGACCTCCCTATTCCCTGAGACACAACAATATTGAAATTAGAGCAATAAATAACCCTACAATAGCCTCTATGTGTTCAAGTGAAAAAAAGACTCAAACATCTCCCACTCTAAATCAAAAACTAGAAATAAATCAGCTTAGTGAGGAAGGCAGGTCAAAAGCTTGGACAGACTGAGAGCTAGGTCTTTTGCACTAAACACTTGGCCAATATGTGAATGCAAAAAAAAATTCTAGAAGAAAATTAAAAATATGACTCTAGTGAACAGATGAATGATAAGAAAGCAAAGCAGCTTTATCACATATAAGAAAGAAGTTTTAGTGGTCTAGATAGATTATCAAGCCAACAGCAGCATTCCTTTAAGCCAAAGCCTAATCTAAAGCAATACACAAGCTCTCTTCAATTTTATGAAGGCTAAGAGAGGTGAGTAAGCTGCAGAAGGAAAGTGTGAAGCTAGCAGAGATTTCATGAGGTTGAAGGAGAGAAACTATCTCCATAACATCAAAGCACAAAGTGAAGCAGCAAGTGTTGATGGAGAAGCTGTATCTAGTTATCCAGATCTAGCTAAGAAGGCTGGTGAAGGTGGCAACACTAAGCAACAGATTTTCGGTGTAGATGATACAGCTTTATATTGAAAGATGATGCAATCTAAGACTTGTAGCTAGAGAGAAGTCATTGCTTGGCTTGAAGGCTTCAAATGACAGGCTAACTCTCCTTAGGGGCTAATGCAGCTGGTGACTTTAGATTGAAACTAAAGCTCATTTACCATTTTCAAAATCCCAAAGTCCTTAAGAATTATGCTAAATCTACTCTGCATGTTCTCTATAAATGGAACAACAAAGACTAGATGACAGCTCAAATGTTTGCAGCATGGTTTGCTGAACATTTAAGCTCACTGTTTCGACCTACTGCTACAAAAAAAGATTCCTTTCAAAATATTACTGCTCATTGACAATGCACCTGGTCACCCAAGAGCACTGATGGAGAAGTACAAAGAGATTAATGTTTTCATGACTGCTAACAAAACATTCAATTGGTAGCCCATGGATCAAAGAGTAATTTTGACTTTCAAGTCTTTTTATTTAAGAAACACATTTTGTAAGGCTGTAGCTGCCACAGATAGTTATTTCTCTGACAGATCTGTGCTAAGTAAATTGAAAATCTTCTGGAAAGGATTCACCATTCTAGATGCCATGAAAAATATTCAGGATTCAAAATATCAACATTAACAGGAGTTTGGAAGAAGTTGATTCCAACTTCCATGGATAACTTGGAGGGGTTCAAAACTCAGTGGAGAAAGCAACTGCAGATGTTGTAGAAATAACAAAATAACTAGAAATAGAAGTGGTGCCTGAAGTTGTGACTGAATTGCTGCAATCTCATGATAAAACTTGAACAGATGAGGAGTTGCATATTATAGATAAACAAAGAAAGTAGTTTATTGAGATGGGATCTACTTCTGGTAAAGATGGTGTGAACAATGTTGAAGTAGAAAACAAAGAATTTAGAATATTCATATGAACAGGAGACAGAGAAATAATGGGTAGAAGAGGGCAGTTCCCTAGCAAAGTCCCCACACTCAAGCCTGGAATCCCCCAGCCCTAAATGAGAACAGGCATTCCTGCTTTCACACCCAAAAGGTTGCCTTTTGGCCCACCATGTCCCTTATCCTGTACCCATATAAACCCTGAACCCCAGGTTCCAGAAGCAGATGAATAGAAGAATGTCAGAAAAGCATAGAAAAGGAAAAAAAAAGAAAAGGGGCGTCTAGGAGTTTGACTCAGGACAATTGAGGAGGAGATTGGCCGCTGGACAGCCACACTCCAGGAGAAGATCATCTTCCCACTCCATCCCCCTTCCTGCTCCCCATCCATCCCACTGAGAGCCACCTCCACCACTCAAACCCCTACATTCATCCTTCAAGTCTGTGTGTAACCTGATTCTTCCTGGATGCCGGACAAGGACCTGGGTACCGACAGGACACTGAGCTGGTGAACACTTAAGCCATCTGGGAATAGCAAAGCTGAAAGAGCACACTGTAACATATACCCACTTGGACTTTGGGAGTTGAAGACCCCTACCTTTAGACATTAATGCTGGACAAGAGTCCAAAGAGCTCACCCTGGCTTCTGCACCTGCCTGTCTGCATGCTCCCCCTCCTGTAAGGGGTTTGTGCTCACAGGAGCCAACTGGAGAGCCACACCCCTGTTGCACATTGTATGAAGGGGGCCAGGGAACTCTCCCATTTTAGTATTACAAAAACTTAGTTGATAAAGTTGATAAATCCTGATAGCAGGATTTGAGAGGATTGACTCTAATTTCAAAAGAAGTTCTACGGTGGGTAAAACAGCATCATATGCTATGAATAAATCTTTTATTAAAGGAAGAGTCGATCAATGTGGCCAACTTCACTGTTGTCTTATTTTAAGAAATTGCCACAGCCACTTCAACCTTCAGTAACCATCACACTATCAGTCAGCAGCCATCTACCTTGAGGCAAGACCACACCAGCAAAAAGCTAATGACTGGCTGAAGGCCAAGATGGCCATTAGCATTTTTTATCAATAAAGTTTTATTAAATTAAGGTATGTACATTTTTGACATAATGCTATTGCACACTGAATAATAGATTGTAGTATACTATAACTATAACTTTTATATGACTAGCTAGCCAAAAAATTTGTGTGACCAACTTTATTGCAATATTAATTTTGTTGTGGTGGTAAGGAACAGAACTTTCACTATCTCTAAGGTATGCCTGTGATTCAGAAGTTTCCATTTAGCTTAGTAGGATTATTTATGTCACCCTTAAGTTCTTACTTTGTTGAATTTTTATTATTCACTTTTCATAAGTATATTCATTTAAGAAAGTTTTGTTGATCATTATGTCACAAACTTTTTAGGAAATTGTGCTAATTAAGTTAGTCCTGAGCATTTTGAAATAAAATGTCTATCAAATACTACAAACATGGTTTACTTAGAGAGATGATATAAATTGATCTATGTAATTTGGAAAGTTTGCTGAATAATATATTGCATATCATATTATAACACATCATAATGTAAGGATAAGAACAGATAAGAAAAGAATATAAATTGATATTTTTAATCCTTATTTTATTCTAGGTGTTATACCTGGCAGGGTAGATACTATTTACTTTCTCCCTGCTAACCAATATATAATATACATCCTAAAATTTTTTATTCTATAGTGTTAAATCAAGTTCAGCCTAAAGCTGCCCCCCTTACATATTTTAAATTTGGCCTAAAGGTTTCTCTGTACGTCACAAACTATAACCTAAATGAAGTTATAAACAGACTGTAGCCTACTCTTGTTCCAATAAAGGTAGCCAACTGTTCAAACCGTGTTCAATAAGGCAAACACCAGGCTGTAATCAATCTGTCTGTTTCTGTTCCTCACTTCTGTTTTCTGTACATCATTTTCCCTTTTCTGTCTATAAATCTTTTTCTACCAGAAGGCTGCATGTGAGTCTCTGAGCCTACTCTGGCTCTGGAGGCTACCTGATTTGCAAATCGTTTTTTGCTCAATTAAACTCCTTTAAACTTAATTCAGCTAAAGGTTTTCTTTTAGCAATAGATAGGGAAACAGATGCTTATAGTTCTTATGTGTCTTGCCTAAGGTCAAGATGTTGAACCGGGAATTTAAATTCAGGGGATCTTATATATTGTGATTAAATTTATAACTATAAGAAAAAAATTTGTTATACACAAAGTGTTAATGTACATGAAAATACTATCCAACATTTTTGTAAATTTTGTTTTTTCAAACTCCCCCTATCTCTCCTAGGTAACATTTATGTAACACGAAAATTTCAAAGGAAAATTGCTATAAAAAATGCATGGCTCTGATTATTCCCATCAGCAATTTGCAAGAACTATATTAGTAAATCATCAGGGAAACAGTGTATTGATGGCTATTTGTTTAGAATTACTATCATTTTTCATATCAATGCTGAAAGATGTGTTTTAATGTACAACAGTGGGTATATGAACTAGCACTAGGTAATCCACCACTCACCTCCCATAAAAAGAAAGAAAAACCCTAGAATTAGAGGGAAAGTGCAATAAGTATTAACATGAAGCTGTGAGTATGATCTGTATCTTTTAAGAAGCTTTTCTTTTTCAGACTATGTTTTTCTCTTGTATCTCATTTGGCCCCTTTTATGGACCCGTATATTTAAAAGACTTGCAACAATACTGACTAATATTACAGAACATCATTTACTTTAATTTGAAGAGAAAGTTTGATATACTGACCTTCAAGATCTGCTAACTGATGCTTTTATAAACACCAAATAGTTTATTTCTCATAATTTTATTGAATGGCATCAATGATTTTGGAGACCTTTGGAATTTACAATTCGATTTTTGCTGTCTTGCTCTTAGAATAGACAAAAAAAAATTTTCTCAAAATGTGATGAGTTCACAAAATCTCACCTACAAGTAAAATAAAACACTGTATGTGTGTGGAGGAAAGCAACTGTTTATTTTGACAGCTGCCTTTGCCAGTTGCCATATTTATTTGCCAGTGTCTTAAGGATAGAAAACTAAAAAAACACATCATTAAAAATGTATAGGGAATATATCTGTTATGCTTGAGATCAAATAATTAACCAGTAACTTATTACTCAAACTCTATTTAATGCCATTTTTATAGAACAAGAGGAAATTTATGCAGTAGGTTTATTGTAATAATAATGATAATAGTAATAGCATGGATACTGTAAATTACCTATTTAGGAGCCGGTGTGTATAACTCTTGAGAGGTTATTAAATTTTTTTGTTTTTATTAAATTTTTTTTTCAGTTTTGGGAGAAAACCCCAACACTGTTTTCCATAATGGCTGTACTAATTTACATTTCCAACATTTGTTATCTTCTGTCTTTTTGATAATAACCATTGTAAACAGGTATAAGGTGATATCTTATTGTGCTTTTAATTTGCATTTCCCTCATGATTAGTGATGGTGAGCATTTTTTACATACCTCTTGGCCATTTGTAGGTGATATCTCATTGTTTTAATTTGCTCACCCAGTGATTAGTGTTGATTATTTTTTTTTTTCATCTGTTGGCCATTTGTATGTTTTCTTTTAAGAAATGTCTATTCAGGTCTTTTCTCCATTTTTAATTGCTAGTTTTTCCTTGCTATTGACCTTTTTGAGTTCCTTATATATTTTGAATATTCTCCCTTTATTAGACGTATGATTTGCAAATATTTTCTCCTATTCTATATGTATTCTCTTCACTTTGTTGATTGTTTCCTTTACTGTGCAGAAGCTTTTCATTTAGATGTGATCTCACTTGCACACTTTTTGATCTTTTGCCTGTGCTTTTGAGATCATATCCAAAAAAATCTTTGCTGAGATCACTATCAAGAAATATTTTCCATATGTTTTCTTCAAGTAGTTTTAAGATGTCAGGTCCTGTAACTCTTTAATCCAATTTTAGTTGATTTTTATATATGGTATGAGATAAAATGATTCAAGAATCTCACTTTTGGATATATATTCTACGGAAATAAAATCAGTATGGCAAATAAATATTTGTACCCCCATGTTCATTGCAGTATTATTCACAATAGCCCATATGTAAAATTAGCCTAAGAACAGATGAAGAAAATCTAACATATATACACAACGGATTACTATTTAGCCTCTAAAAAGAAATAAAAACTAAAATTCTGTCATTTGCAACAATGTGGATGAACCTGGAGGACATTATGCAAGATGAGCTAAGCAATGACAGAAACACAAATACTGTATGATCTCACTTATACGTGAAAATGCATAAAAGACAAACTCATAGGAGTGAAGAGGAGGATGATGATTGCCAGAACCTGAGACGGGGGCTGAAGGATAGAGAAATGGTGAAAGAATAAAAAGTTTCACTTAGACAAGATGAGTAAGTTCTGGAGACCTATTGGACAGCATGGTGACTATAGTAACTATAGTCAACAACAATGTATTATATACTTGAACATTTCTAAGAGAGTAGATCTTAATGTTCTCACCTCACACAAAAAATAAATATGTAAGGTGATGGATAAGTTAATTAGCTTGACTGAATCATTTATTAACGTATAGTTATATGAAAATATCACTTTGAATACTGTAAATACATACAATTTTAATTTCTCAATTATACCTTAATAAAGCTTGAAAACAATTATTGCTCTTTAAATATAGAATGCAATTCAAAACCAAATTCAATATAAATTATCACTCTATAGGTATTAATATACACATGTGTGTATTTATGTGTGAGTGTGTATAAATTATGAGTCTAATTTTAACTACAACATCTAAATCTTTAGAGAAACATTTGATATCATTTAGTCACACTCTCAACTGAAACCCCAAAAATGCATCCTTTTTTTTCTCTCTTTCACAGATGATTAAACTGAGATCACATAATTATTTGCCTAAGTTTATTTTATAACTAGTGAGTTACAGAGATCTTGTTGTTCAGTATCCAACCTTAGTATTGTTTCTCTAACATGAAATAAGTTAGAGGCAAATGTAAAAGACAGTGAAAAGTTAAAATGCAAAGTATATAAATAGCTAAATTAGGAGCATTGTTACGTTTTTTTTATCTTTGTAGCTAGAGTTCATATTATGTAGAAGTAGTTTATGTGTCTCTTTAAATAGTCAATAATTGGGGTTCTAAATATCTTCTTATTGACATAAAGGTGAGCAAATTTTAGTTCTAATTTTGTGTAGAATGACATATTTATTTTTATTTCTTTTTTTCTTAGGCTCTTAGTCTCTTCTCTCCCCCTCTTCTATTCCTTTCTACACACATGTATAACTAACACATAAGCACACAAGGTTTACACAAACCAGCATCCTTATCTTTGTGGTTTATTTAAATATGGAATAAATATTTGTAGATGTTAAATGTAGAACTTGTAAAAACTTCCTATGTCTGTTATTTAACAATTAGGATATGACCTTAAAGTGTTTAAACACCCTATGATCTCAGATATTCAACCCCTATTTTAAAAATTAAAAAATGCACAGCTTCATTTACTTGACAAAAGTTTGTCTTTTTAAATACACTTATTTGAAATTTAATTTATGTATAAATCAATACACAGATTTTCAAGCCACAGTTTGATGAATTTCACAAATACATGTACGCATGGAACCAGCACCTCAGTCATGCTATTATCTCAAAACATTCCATCTTATTCCTTTGCAGACAAACCCCTGACCCTCACCCTCTACCTCTAGACAGCAACTGATTTGCTTTCTTTCACCACTGAATTGTTTTGCATTTTCTAGAATTTAGTATAAATGAAATCATACAGTAATTAGTATTTTGTGTCTTGATTTCTTTTGTTTAACATAATGTTTCTGAGATTCATCTAGTTAGTATATCCGTAGTTTGTCCCTAATATTAATAATAAGTATTCTAGTATATGGATGCAAAACAATGCATTTAAATAGTCATTTGTTAATGAGTAGTTGCAGTATTTACCATTTGGAACTTTTATGAATAAAGTTACTGTAAACCTTCATGTCAGGTATTTTTTAGACGTATGTTTTTAATTGTCTCAGGTAAATACATAGTGAATAACTTAAAAATTGCTGGATCATATGCTAACTGTATGATAAGTGTATATTTAACATTTTAAGAAACCGTCAAAGTTTTCCAAAGTGTTTGACCACTTTAATTCCCATTGGCAGTCAAGGAGAGTTCCACTTGTTTCATATTCTTCCTAACATATGGGATTGCCAGCCTTTTACATTTAGCTGTTCTAGCTGATATGTGGTGGTAACTCATTTTGATTTTAATTTTTCTTTCCCTGAAAATGTTTTTTTTTCTTTTTTGAGATGGGGTTTTACTCTTGTTGCCCAGGCTGAAATGCAATGGCTTGATCTCAGCTCACTGCAACCTCTGTCTCCCAGGTTAAAGTGATTCTCTTGCCTCAGCCTCCCAAGTAGCTGGGATTACAGGCATGCACCACCATGCCCAGGTAATTTTGTATGTTTAGCAGAGATGGGGTTTCACTATGTTGGTCAGGCTGGTCTTGAACTCCTGACCTCAGGTGATCCACCAACCTCGGCCTCCCAAAGTGCTGGTATTACAGGCATGAGCCACGTGCATGGCCTTTCCCTGAAGATTAATGATGGTAAGCTTTTTAAATGTTTTATTGACTATTTGTATTGTTTGTTTGAGTGGGGTGTGAAGTATCTATTTTTTGGGGTCCATTTTTAAGCTAGGTTTTTCCCAAAAGGGCCTTTATGTATTTTGGTTACAACACTTGTTACATGTATTTATTTTGAGTATTTTTTCCCAGTATATAGCTTGTCTTTTATTTTCTTAGTAGCATCTTTAACAGAACATAATTTTAAAATATTTTTAATAAAATCTCATTTGTTAGTTGTCTATTACTATTTAACAACCAACTTAACCAACAGCATTTATTATCTTACATAGTTCTGAGGATAGCGAATCTGTTAGTAGCTAGGTGGATGGTTCTGGGCTCAGGATCTCCTATGAGGCTGCATTCAAGCTGTAGGTTTGACTGGAGCTGGAGAATCTGCTTCCAAGCTCACTCACATGGCTTTTGAATGGTCTGCAGTTCCTGCTTACGTTGGCTTCTCCATAAGGCTGTTTATCACAAGTCAGCTCAATTTCCTGAGAGTGTTATTCTAGAGAGGAAAGGTCAAGATGGAAACTATAGTGTCTGATAAAACTTAACCTCAGAAAATGGCATACTATCACTTCTGCCATTGTGTATTGGTTATACATAACAACACTAGTACTGGGTGGGAGGGACTACTACATCGGGGAGTGAAGACCAGGAAGTAGCGGGGGATATCCAGGGTTATCTTGAAGACTGTTTACCACATGTACTTGTTAATATTTCTTTCATCTTATTGCTTTTTGTGAACTATCTATGCAAATTTCAACTGCTTTTACATCATAAGGTGTTTTTTTGTATGTGTCCTTACATGCATTTTAAGTTTTTGCATTTCAGTTCTAGACAAATCACCCATTTCAGATTAATTTTTGTGTGATGTTACATAAGCACTGAGGCATCATTTATTCCATATTAAAGTCCAGTGGTTCCAGTGAAACATTATAATTTCCCCATCTGAATTATATTAGAAAACATTTAAAACATTAATTGCTCAAATTTCCGTTTTCAGTAAATTGCATAACATTCCACCATTTCTCACTCACCTATGGATAACAACCATTAAATGTGGAGAAAACGAAATGACCAGTAGACACTGGTGTGTAAAGCAAAACGGGAAACTTCTGAAAGGAGTTAAAATATGAAAGTTGCAGAGTAAGTTGCTTCTTTAATAGCCATTAGCAAGAGGGTAGATTAAACTTAGTTCCATGTTAGGTGGTTAAAATTTTGATAAAAACATGAAGTCTATCTGGCATTAAGAATAAAACAGAGTAACTTTGGGGCAAATACAGCCACCTGGAAAGTTAAGGCAAAATGGCAGAGCCTGAGAGCACATGCCAGAGGTGCATAGGTAAACTCTGAAGAACTTTTTGGTTGACTCTAAACCATGCATGAATAGAATATAATTAGCTAAAGTAAAATAAAAATAAGACAAAATCAATGTACAGGTCTGAGTTGCCACCAAAGAGCAGAGTTTAAAGTTTTAGTGCAACCAAGTTAACAGCTGACTGACACTAAAGTATAAGTGCTCTTTGGAAAACTCCCAGTGTCTTCAAAGAAATATTAACGTTGTCCAAAGTACAGTGGAAAATTAATTAAAGGGCTATGAACCAAGAAATGTGCTGTGTTCTCAATAGAAGAGACAATGAATCCAACCCAAATCTGTGATCGCAGGTAAGAATTTGCAGATAAGAATTTTAATCCAGATATTGTAACAACGCTTAGTGATGTTTTAAAAAAGCGTGTTCATAATTAATGAAAATATTTAAAATATTAGCAGAAAAAATATGAAATGGAAATTCTGCAAGTAAAGAACTATGATATCTGAAATTTTAAGAAAAGATACATATTCTAAGTAATATAATATAATTAAGAGAATAAAAAAAAAATGAACCTGAAGATAGATCAATACAAACCAACTAATCAATAACACAGAGAGAAAAATTTTGAAAACTATTATGCAAACCTATAGAATTCAAGAGAGCATAACACAAAGTGTGACATATGTTTAAGAGGAGTAGTGGAAGGTGGAGAGAGAAAAAATGGGTAGAAAATATATTTCAGTATATAAAAGCCAAAATTTTTCCTTAGTTAGAAAAAGATATAAATGTATTAGTTTAAGCAGCTCAGTAAATCTGAGCAGGATGCATACAAAGAAAACCATTATAGGTACAGAATAATCAAAGCAACAAAAAGGAAAGATAAAGGAAAAATATTAAAGTCAGACAAAACTGGCAGATTACATACTGGGAATAATCACTTGAATGACTACTGACATCTACAAATATGAAGAGTAGGAAACTCTAAAATACCAGAAAAAAGTTAACTAATTATTCTACATCCTGTGAATATATCCTTCAAAAATGAAGGCAAAATAAAGACATTTTCAGACAAAATAAAGCTAATAGAATTTACTACCAGAAAACCTGCATTAAAATAAAATTCCCAAATACTAAATGAAGTTTCCCAAACTGAAGAGTAATTATGACAAAAGTAACTTGGATTTCTGAAAATGGTAAAGAATATCAAAATGTTGTAGCATCCTTACCAGTGCACCACAATGTTTCAGTTTTGTTGTTTGACGTAAGACCTGGAGTTCTTTGTGTCACAACCAAGAAAATTAAACAGCCATGAACACAAGGGTGAGGTTGGAGTGAAAGTTCAGTAAGGGAAAGGAGAAAGTTCTCTACAAAGGAGAAGAGCCCCGAAAGAGGGCTGTTGTTCTACACTTGAATACATGGGCTTTTATAAACAGTCTAGTAGGGTGAGATATTTCATTTACATAAGGTGCAAAAAACTGGTTAGGACTAGCTGTTCATTTGCATAAAATGCAAATTCCATGTTCTTTTAGCATGCATGTGAACTCTTAGCCCAAGTTACTTTATGTTGTTTAATTTCCCTTTCTGGACATGTGTAAGGGGGTGGAATTCTTCATTGCAAACATGCTAGGTTCTGTGTTACTCCTCTTAGGCGTGTTTCAAGCAAGTCCCCCACCTCCCTTCCCTGTGCAAACTGCCTTATCTGTGTATGTCCAAAAAAAAAAAAAAAAGGAAAGGAATGTGCTTACTGAATCGTACTATGTATACATGACCCTTGTTAGTTACACAGAAGGCATCTTTATGGTGGGCCTGGCCTCCTTATCTATCCTTGCCTCCTGATCTTTCAGGCTATTCCTTTGTTACAAAAACAAAATAAAACAAAACAAAACAAAAAAGGAATTCTACCAAGGACTTATCCTAGCTATCTGCCTAACTGGTTCCTTTCTTTTCCCTCAAGAATAATGATTATAGGGTAAATTAACCAGGAAGACATAGCAACTGTAAATGTTTGTGTAGACACATTTACATGAACCAAAATTTGAGAGAATTAAAGTAAGAAATAAACAATTCCATAATCATAGTTGTAAGTATCCAAACCCATCTCTAAGGAATTAAGAAAACAGATATATTTTCAAAGTTGATAAATTATCTGAAAAACACTATCAAGGCATTGATTTAACTGTTATATATATAAGACTAGATGCCATAACTGCAGCATGAAAACATAGGACATTAACCAAGATAGACCATATGCTAATCCATAAAAAGTCCCAACACGTTTCAAAGGATTGAAAGCACTTCTGGAAAGTATATATGTAAAAAAAGAAAAATCCCGAGGGAACTTAAAGATATTTCAAACTGAATGAAAATAAAAATATATTCAAATACATGGGATATCTGGATATTATCCAAACACTTAAAAAGTCAAATCGGCCGGGTGCAGTGGCTCACGCCTGTAATCCCAGCACTTTGGGAGGCCAAGGCAGGTGGATCACGAGGTCAGGAGATCGAGACCATCCTGGCTAATACAATGAAACCCCGTCTCTACTAAAAATACAAAAAAAAAAAAAAAAAAAATTAGCCGGGAGTGGTGGCTGGTGCACATAGTCCCAGCTACTCGGGAGGCTGAGGCAGGAGAATGGCGTGAACCCAGGAGGCAGAGCTTGCAGTGAGCCCAGATTGCGCCACTGCACTCCAGTGTGGGTGACAGAGTGAGACTCCGTCTCAAAAAAAAAAAAAAAAAAAAAAAAAAGGTCTAAATCAGACAGGTGTTAATAACCACCCACATGTCAAAGAAGAAATCAAAAGTGACAATATAAAATATTTTGAACTGAGGGAAAACTAAAAAACAGCAAATTCAATATTAAAAGCAGCAAATGCCACTAAAGCAGTACTTGGTATTTTATGACACTAAGTATCTATTTTAGAAAAAGAGAAAGATCTCAAAATAAATGACTTCAACTTCCACTTTAAGAAAATGATGAAAGTCATGGTTTTTAGAACAAATTAAATAATAAAGGCCAGACTGAAAATAAATGAAATATAAAATAAAAACAATAGAGACAATCAATGAAAGCAAAGCATAGTTCTTTGAGAAGATGAATAAAGTTGACAAAATCCTGACCAGGATGATCAAGAAAATAAACAAGATACAAATTAACAGCATCTGACATGAAAGCAGTTATATCACTCTAGATTCTACAGGTTTGAAAATGATACTAAGGGGATATTATGAACAATTCCAGCCAGTAAATTTGACAACTTGGATAAAATGTACAAATTTAAGACACGATGCACCATAGACATAATAGAAAAACCTGAATTTGCACTATGTATGTATGATTGAATTTGTAGTTAAATATAAGCCCCCAAAATGCTGACCTACCTTGCTGAACTTTAGAATTTTACCAAATATTTAAGAAAGAATTAGGAGAAATTCTACACAAATTCTTCCAGAGAATTGAAGAGGAGGGAATACTTGTCAATTCATGTTATCAGGTCAAAACTGTTATTTTATGAAAAGCACTCAAATAAATTAGAAGGAAAGAAAACCACAGACCAATATCTTTTATAACCATAGATGCTAAAACTATATACAAAAGTTTAGCTAGTAGACTCCAACAATATGACAGATAATAAATTATTACCAAGTAGATTTTGCCCTAGGACTGCAAGTTTGGTTTAATGTTCAAAAGTCAATCAATGTAATTCATCATATTCATAAGCTAAATTTCTGTAAAAAATATCATCTTAATAGACAGAAAAAATATAATGACAAAATTCAAGATACATTCATGATAAAAACTTTCAAAGTAGAAATAAAGATACTTTCTCAACCTTATAGGGCATTTATGAACTACTTATAACTAACATCGTACTTAATAGTAAACTACTGAATGCTTTTCCCTAAAGATTAGAAACAAGAGGAATTTCTACTTTTAACACTTTCATTCAACATTGTACCAGATACTCTAGTCAGTGAAATAAGGGTAAGAAAATAAACAAAGGTCTTTAGATTGGAAAGAAAGTAGTAAAACTGTCTTAATTTTCAGATGACATGATTGTCCGTATATCTGATATAGTCTACAAAGAAATGTAAGGTTACAGAACACAAAATAAGTACAAGATTATTATAAAAATCAATTGCATTTCTATATATAGGCAACAAATAATTGAAAATTTAAATTGAAAAATATAATTATGTTATATTGACATTTACATATGTACATGTATATATGTATATATATGTATATACATTTATATTAGATAAAAATATTAAATACTTAGAAATCTGACATAGCAAGGAAAGAAATCTTCACTATCAACTACAAAACATTGATGAGGGAAATTAAGGAAAACCTCCAAAATAAAGACATACACTTTTTCACAAGTCAAAAAATATATTGTTAAGATATAAATTAGCCACCTGATATGGTTTGGCTCTGTGACCCCACCCAAATCTCATCTTCTAGTTCTCATAATTCCCATGTGTTGTGGGAGGGACCCAGTGGTAGATGACTGAATCATGGAGGTGGGTCTTTCCCATGCTGTTCTTGTGACAGTGAATGAGTTTCATGAGATCTGATGGTGTTAAAAATGGGAGTTTCTCTGCACAGTCTCTCTCTTTTCCTGCCACCTTCCACGAAAGATGTGACTTGCTCCTCCTTGCCTTCCACCATAATTGTGAGTCCAATTAAACCTCTTTCTCTCATAAATTGATTAGTCTCAGGTATGTCTTTATCAGCAGCATGAAAACAGACTAACACAGGAAATTGGTACTGGAAGAGTGGGGTGCTGCTGAAAAGATACCCGAAAATGTGGAAGTGACTTTGGAACTGGGTAACAGGTGGAGGTTGGAACAGTTTGGAGACTTCAGAAGAAGACAGGAAAATGTAGGAAAATTTGGAGCTTCCTAGAGACTTGTTGGATGGCTTTGCCCAAAATGCTGATAGTGATATGAACAATAAAGGCCAGGCTGAGGTGGCCTTAGATGGAAATGAGGAATTTGTTGGGAGCTGGAGCAAAGGTGACTGTTGTTACATTTTACAAAAAGAATGGCAGCATTTTGCCCTTGACCTAGACATTTGTGAAACTTTGAACTTGAGAGAGATGATTCAGGGTATCTGGCAGAAGAAACTTCTAAGCAGAAAAGCATTCGAGAGGTGACTTGGGTGCTGTTAAACACATTGTTTTAAAAAAGAAACCAAGCATAAAAGTTTGAAAAAATTGCAGCTTGACAATGCAATAGAAAAGAAAATCCCATTCAAGCTGGCTGCAGAAATGTGCCTAAGTAACAAGGAGCCAAAGGTTAATCCCCAAGACAATGGAGAAAATGTCTCCAGGGCATGTCAGAAGTCTTCATGGCAGCCCCTCCCATAATAGACCTGGAGGCCTAGGAAGTAAAAATGGTTTCAAAATAAGAATAAAGTTGAAGGGATAAAATTACCTGTTTTTAAGACTTAATGTGAAGCTAAAGAAATCAAGATGGTACAGTATTGGCATCAAGATAAACAAATAGGTCTATAAAACAGAATAGAGAGTGCTGGAGTAGAAGGAAGGAATCGATGATAAAAGCAGAATGGTTGAACAAAAATTTCAACAATCAAAAACAGACAAATAATAAACAAAATTAATAAAGCCAAATGATGATTCTTTAGAAATAAGGGTAACACTTATAATCTCCTAGCTAGACTGATAAATAATAAGTAAAACATAATGAAACAACTAGAAACAGAAAATATGGAAATCACCAATACCTGGAACAAAGGAGGAAATTTTACTACCTATTCTACCTACATTACAAAGATTACAAGAAAAATTTTAAACAATGTTACACTAGCAAATTGACAGCTTAGAGGAAATTTACATTTCTACTAGAAAGCATAATAGAATTTTGTTTAGAATAGTATTAAATCTAGGAATCATTTTGGGGGAAATGTGTATTTTAATATTATTAAGTTTTTTGATTCAGGAGCATGCTGTATCTTTCTAATTACTTAGGTATTTCTTTTTCTCAATATTTTTTCATTTTTAATGTACTGATCTTTTACATATTTATATATTTTTAATCATCTATATCATTTCATATTTTTGGTTTTATAAATGGCATTTGCATTATGCTGTGTCCAGTCAATAGAAAGAAAGCACACAGTAATTTAAACAGAAGTTTAATACAAAGATCATTAAAATCTGATGAAAGGGTAATTCAGATATAAGCGTAGAGTAGGACTAAAAGAGATTCCCCGGGAAAAGATAAACTTGGTAGGAAAGCTTTTTCACCAAGATTGGGGTTCAAACTAAAAAATAAGGTATACTTGCAACCCACTAGAAAAGAGAGAAGTTTGCTAGTTTTCCTGGGCCATAGGTGGTTCAGTCACCAGGTAAGCAGGCAGCAAATCTTTGGGATGCAAGTAAGTTGCTGCCAATAGCCAAGAGTCCTAATATGCTAAGAAAGTGGGATGTCTGGATCATGTGACCTTAATGTTAGGAAAGCCTTACAATCATTAGTCAATAATGGCTGTAGAATAAATAAACTGTAATAATAAATTTAGTTTTTCATAGATTCCATAAATACCTGTAGAGAATATGATATATCATAGACACTAATCTAGGTTTGGGCTATTACAGATTTGAATAAAATGCAAAAATAACTACTCTTTTTGGAGCTTAGATTCTTGTTGTGAAAATAGGCCAAACACAAATAAATAAGTAAATGCAGTCCATCAGATGGTGGTAATGCTATGTGAGATGGAACGTCAAAAGAGATGATGCTGCCATTTCAAATAGACTAGTTTAATAAAATGTCACTAAAATGTAGACATTTTAATGTAAAACTGAACATGGGAAAAAAGCAAGCCATTCATGTGTCTGAGGAAAGATACCTCCAGGCTGAATAAATAAGAAATGCCTATGTCAGAGCCTAAACAGCATGTTCAAGAATTAGTAGCAAGACCAGTATTGCTAGAGCATAGTCAGCAAGGGAATAGGTGGGAGATCAGATCAATTAATTGGCAAGACACCAAGTTATTAATGTCACAGTGTAAAAAACACTCTCTGACCCCAGAAATTTTCTCACAGAAGTTTTGGTTTATCCTACAATCAATATGCTTCTATCAATGTTTGAATGCTTTTTAATTTCATTATTAATTTCTAAATAAATATCAATCTTGATATAAACTTTATTTTTGAAACAACTTGAATTTGGGAGATTTTGAAAGTTTTGCTTGTATGATTTTTCCCATTTCACATCATGCATAAAAGCAAAGGTGTTAATATTTAAATATAAAAATTAAGAACAATTAAATTACCAGTGTCAAATACAAGAGAAAAGCAGAATACACAATGAAAGCAATATAGGACTATACTGGGAAAAAAAACACTGATGACATGGGGGAGAGAAAGTAAAAGTAAAAGACCAATAATTTGGAAATTCTACAAAAGTGCTACAGGAAATTTATGTTAAATGTATAAGGATTTCTTAGAAATGCATAGGGTAAAAATGAAGTGCTTAATGGAAAAATAGGTAAAGATGAAAATAAATTTAACAAAATGAAATATAGCTATAAAAATCAAGCTTTACCCTAATAATCAAATAACAGAAAGGTACCATTTAACACATCAGGTGACCAAAGACTGGCATGAGTCATACAATTATATTATGATCAGGGTTCAAGGATATGGTTCACTGACCCATCCTGAATATCTGTTTTGTAAAATTTAATTTTAACTTTTTATTTGTTTTTAATTTTTTAGCAATGAGAACATATTAAATGTGTAAATAAAAATAATTATTACATTTATGAATATGTTAAGGATTATAAACACAAATAGGAGAGACCATAATATGCAAACAGGCACAAAATTTTTGTGCCAATAATTTATCAATACATACCAAATCCTTAACAATTTTTTAAGTATCTTTTAGCCTGACAATCACATATATAGAAATGTTTTGCAAATTTTAACTATTTTCAATATAGCATAGTTTATAATTTTTTAAAATTGAATAATTTATCAAAAATGATTAATGAATTTAATTACAATTAATGAATTCTGTTATATCCATATAATAGATTACTATATATATATCTTATATATGCATAGTTATTGATGAAAATATTTTTCGATATAATGTTTAAATAAAAATCATGCTATATAACTAGATATAAAAGGTTATTTTATTTTAAAAAATTATATCTATGGGGAGAATTCTATAGATTGAAAGCCCTGAAACCTTTTCATTTGCCCAATCTTGATCACAACACTCAATAAAATAATATAATACTTTCTTTCATGTGATGGTTTCCTTGTATATCTATTTTTTTATCTACATAGGTATCTTTAGACATGTTTAGTATTATGTATTTTCTTAAAATCTGGTATATCTTAGGTCTCTTAATTTTCAGGTTCAAATGCCATCTTTTGCTTGCCAGGTTTCAAATTGAAAAACACAATCCATTTAAAAATTGCAAATTTCCCCCATCTGGATTTTGCTAATTTTATGCTAATGATTGTTTCTACTGTCTGCTATATTTTCTCCAAGTTGGAAGAAATCAGAATTAGGTGAGATATTTTTGGTAAGATCACACATGATTTTTATTTTTCTACCTTGTCTCTTTTTATGTGTTAGTTGTTAGTAATGCTTAATGCCTAGATCCATTAATTTATTGAGAATTGAATCCGATCATTTCTGTTACAATTATTAGCTGGGATACATTGTAAAGTTTTCATTTTTCCTCACCTATTGGATATCAGCATATGTACTATTTAGTATATTCAAGTGTTAATACTCATTTTATTTCATTATCATGTAACAGTAAAATATTAATGAAGTGAACATTTGGGGAGAAAACAGAATAAGTTCTTGGTCCTTCCCTTTATTTTACATATTTCTAGATAATTTGTTCCATCTCATCTCCTGAAAGTAACTAATTAGGTTTTAAAGTATGATTAGGAACTCATGCATTTAAACATATTTGATAGGTTTCCATTTGTGAATATAAATTTAACCCAGTTTGGAGTTCAGATTGTCCCATCTTTTTTCTATTAAGTTGTCTATCTTTGACTAGTAGCACATCTTCAAGTTGGATCCTGTCTCCTTTTGATGTGATAGTAACAGACAAGATACCCCAGGCTTGTTTAGGTTATTTTTAGCCTCAGACCTGGAATCAGCCATTTTTTCAAGAGGCCCTCACTTTCTTTAGTGGAAAAATGTATTGAAAGACTACAGTCTGGGTGCTCGGAATGCTCGTTTTTATCCATTTTTTTTTCCCTTTATTATGTTGTTGATGGAGCTTGAAAGAAAAAGAGAATAATTAATTCATCAATAGATGGATAAAATGGCTAATGAATTCATCCTGATTTCCAGTTCAAATTCAGGACTTCCGGACTACTCAACTTTTTCTACTTTATATCTGTACTTTCTTCCTTTTGCCATTAGAATACTGGTTTGGTGATAAGATTTCAGTATTCAATAATTTCTCATTTGCCTTATTCTAAGCCATATCCACAATAGTTTTGGAGTAACAATGCAAATATTTCCAAAACTAAAATAATGATTAGGTATACTTAATTGTTTTGCATGTGTTCTTTTTTATTCTCAGCTATATCTAATTTTACTATACCTACTTTGTCCTAGCATATAGCCTTTATACTCTATATTCTCTTCTCATTTAGTCTTATTTCTATATAGTTAATGATATACCCAAGGCTTATTTTCATATGCTGATTTTTATATAAAATTAGATTTCTTGACTTTGAAAAGCCAGTTTGTACCAGAATAGCTTTCCTTACTTTACAGAGGTCTCATATTTTTTCCAGTTAGTATTTAAAAATATAAGATTATTCTGGTTCAAATTCCCTGCCTCACTTTTTTTTTTTTTTTTTCAGGATTTGGATTTCAACACTTTAATTTCTTTTGAATATAAGTCACGTTTTGCAAGCTAGGAAACATAATCAACCTAAGGCAATCTAGTCTTGAAAGGATCCAAGCTGAGTCTTGCAGTCGTTAGCAGAATGACATCATAATAGAAGATGCTAGGAATAGGGTTATAGACTCTAAATAATAACAACTTATCTCTATTTTTCATTAGGAAATGGCCAAAAGTCTAGTCCTTAAAGGCATGATATAGAGAACATCTTGATCTGCATCAACGACAATAACCCAAACTGTATGTTGTCCAACCTTTTAGTGAACCAGACAGATCAAAGCTGGCCAAGGATTTGTAAATAGTGAATGTTTACATTTTGAAACCTTGCTCTGTGATTTTAAAAAGTCCTGATTGAACTAATTCATTCCTACCAACAGTGTGAAAGTGTTCCTATTTCCCTGCAACCTTGCCAACATCTGTTGTTTCTTGAGTTTTTAATAAATGCCATTCTGACTGGCGGGAGAAGATGGTGTGGGGATTCCTCAAAAATCTGGAACTAGAAATACCATTTGACCCAGCAATCCCATTACTGGGTGTATACCCCCCCCCAATATAAATCATTCTATTACAAAGATACATGCACACATATGTTCATTACAGCACTATTCTCAACAGCAAAGACATGGAATCAACCCAAATGCCCATCCATGATAGACTTAATAAAGAAAACATGGCACATATACACCATGGAATACTATGCAGCCATTAAAAGGAATGAGATTATGTTTTTTGCAGGTACATGAGTGGAGCTGGAAGCCATTATCCTCAGCAAACTAACACAGGAACAGAAAGCCAAGCACCGCATTTTCCCACTTGTAAGTGGGAGCTGAACAATGAAGACACATGGACACAGTGAGGGGAACAACACACACTGTTGGGTTTTATGAGGGGAGGGAGAGCATTAGGAAAAATAGTTAATGCATGCTGGGCTTAATATCTAGGTTATGGTTTGGTAAGTGCAGCAAATCACTATGACAGAAGTTTACCTAGGTGACAAGCCTGCACATCCTGAACATGTACCCCAGAATTTTAAAAAATATTAAAAAAAAAAAAAGTCCCAGTTGTTGTCAATAAGAAAGTGACTAAAAAATATTACAGATGGACTCACACTAATATTTGATTTTACCAAGATTTTTCACTACAGCATGAAGGTAAAGTTAAGTGTAGGGGATTAGTTACTTAGATATTTTAAAAATAAATTACTTAGTAATAAGAAATTAGAAACACTACATTCTTCCACTTGCTGCAAGAACAAATTCACAGTGAAGACTATTTAAAAGAAATGCTCAACTCTAAAGAGGGTGGGGGTGGCAACACTTTCCACTAAAGAATAAACTCCCATTTTCTCAGGCAATTAATATTGCTATTCTTCCATGATACATATTCATGTGGACGAATTTGTCAGGAGCTTTTGCCAGAACCAGGAGATGAAAAGCAGAGCTTGTCCTAATTAGCTAATTATAATCTCAGTTAACATCTTTGGAATGGACCCATAAAATCTGGCAATTATTTTGTTAAAACATCTGCAAACTGCACAATTCCTTAGCCCTTAGCCACAGTTTCTGCTCAATATCTTAAAGCTGGGTGTAGTCCCACTGTGACTTCTCTTCAAGTCTGAGATGGGTGCTTGTCATCAAAATCTGAAATGGCAGCATAAAAGTAATCCCAGCAGCCTTTGGATGCATGGTAGGTAATGCGCAGGTGGTAAAATCCCGGCAAAAACACTGGAATGCCAATGACAGGATGGGATGGCATCATAACATGATGATACAACTAGAGACAGAGCTTGTTCACCAGTGGCAGCAGAGATGCCTGAGATCATATGGCATAGCCCACCTAACTGCCACTCCTCCTGCCCCCCGCAGGCCCCTCCATCACTTTTATGTAGACTTTTTTTTTCTTCATTTTTATTGCCCTTGTTAAGTTTTAATTCAATTCTCAGTAGTTTATTTTGTTTCCCCCTGCTCAGTGTGGAGCTCTTCTCTCAGTTTCAGTAATTCATGGAGACTAAATTTCTCTGACCCCTTCACACTTTCCTAATAGACAATTGTATTGCCTGTCTATGAAGTAGGCAAAACTCCTCCCAGTTTTTGCTGCTGTTTTCAAATTGGCCCCTGGTGAATCTTATGTTCTCAGATCTTAAGATGTCTGGTTGTTTCTCTAGGCTTCCATGTGTACAAAGGCTGAGATAACTCAGGGCTTCTAGCTGCCATGTTTTCTCCCCACCCACTTGCATTTTGGGTTTGTTGGGATAACTTGCAGCCTAATTATATTGTAAATTTCATTCATGGGTTTCATTTTACTATGTCATTGCTCTATTTTTATAATGATATTTGAGATTGAATATAATGTTACTGCCATCATTTTCCCAGAATCCCGTTTTTATATTGAAGCCAGTGTTTTTTATGACGGAAGTTTGTTTCACTAAATAAAAACAACCTTCTTCTCCAGTGTTCCTATTTCAAGCTATTAGAAGTACTACAACAGCATCTTGTATATAAAGTAGAACACATTTTGGCAGAATCTATGCCAACCTATAAAATGAAAGGAAAAGCAAAAACCAGAGCCAGATATTTTAATACCAAGTACAGCAGATATTTTAATACCAAGCAAGTATCTATTGGCTCTTACCACAAAAATCTGTACTGTAGATAAACTGCAATAAACCAAACTGACAGTTACTCAGTACCAGTCAGTTTAACTTCACCTAAACGGCTAAAGCTTGTGATTTCTCTTAAGCAAGAAAAGTAGTTAAAACAGTCAAGTCATTTTTGTTTAATGCAGTTTTCTATAAATTATTTTAAAAATGGCTGAATGTTAGCTGAGAAATCAGTCTGAAATTGTGCCTGTCTTCTACCTCCTTTGAAGTCATTGCTGGTATCAGAGCTTTGCCTTTAGAAATATAAACATGTGGTATACTTTGCATGAATTTATTTAATGTTTATAAAAACATATTATATGGTATGGTTATATTTATTTAGTACTGGCTATTGCATAAGACTAAATCATATACAGATTTGTAGAAACTACAATTTTATGGCAAAAGTTAGATGGAACAGATGTACTAGAAGTCAGCTTATTCGTAAATAACTGGAAAAGAGTGTTTTCTTAATCCTTTAGTTTGAAAATTTCAACTTTTAAGCCAATTTTTAAAAACTTGTGGAGTAAAAAAATTGTTTCTTTGGGGGAATTTGTTAAGCTTTCTAGGAAATTCTGTTTAGAATAACTGAGAGTTTTATCATTTTTATCCATGCCTAAAAAAGCATTATTGTCTATTGGTTATAACTATTTGAACACGATAGAATTAATATAATGTACTGCACATGACAAACACAGGCTTTAGGGCTGGAAAACCTAAGACTTAGTTCTACCTTTGCAATGTTAGTGGCCTTGAGTAATTATTTATTCAGTTGATGCCTCAGCTTCTTCCTTTGAAAACGTAGAAATAATGACAATGGTAAATTAAGAGGATTTCTATGAGAATGGAGTAAGATAATGAATGCAAATCAATATTTACTCTGCCTAGTGTATAGTCAGAAATGTTTCTCTTCTTCTTTTGCTTAACTTTAGGTTTGATTTAAATGCAGCTCTAATTTATACACAGAAAGAAGGATGAAGAAAAATAGATGGAAATAAACACAAAATAAGAGGATAATACAACTATTATGTACCTGTAATAATTAAAATACAAATTTAAAAAACCTCACTTTTTGATATAAGAAACTTTTTGAGAATTATGAAGTAGCTCTGTTAAAGAAATATATTATTATTATTTTATAATTATATATATTATTTCATTAACACATGTTAAAATCATGTGTTTTTTTACTTTTTTTTTTTTTTTTTTTGAGGCGGGGTCTCGCTCTGTCGCCCAGGCTGGAGTGCAGTGGCTGGATCTCAGCTCACTGCAAGCTCCGCCTCCCGGGTTCCTGCCATTCTCCTGCCTCAGCCTCCTGAGTAGCTGGGACTACAGGCGCCGCCCCCTCGCCCGGCTAGTTTTTTGTATTTTTAGTAGAGACGGGGTTTCACCGTGTTAGCCAGGATGGTCTCGATCTACTGACCTCGTGATCCGCCCGCCTCGGCCTCCCAAAGTGCTGGGATTACAGGTGTGAGCCACCGCGCCCGGCTCATGTGTTTTTTTAAAAAGAGGGTGAGGTTGATCTCAAAAGTATCAGGTGTTACAATATATAAATTAAGTTACAGTTTTTAAATTGGAATTTTATTTCATTTATTATTATTATTTTAAAATTTTGTTTTAGATGCAGGAGGTACATGTGTAGGTTTGTTTAGAGGCATGCTGTGTAGTGCTGAAGTTAGACTTGTAATGATCCCATCATTCAAGCAGTGAACTTAGTACCTGATAGGCAATTTTTCAACTCTTGCCTCTGTTCCTCCCTCTCCAGTTTTAGAATCTCCAGTGTCTATTGTTCCCATCTTTGTGTCCGTGTGTACCCAACATTTAGCTCCCACTTAAAAATTAGAACATATGATATTTGGTTTCCTGTTTCCGAGTTAGTTTGCTGAGGATAATGGCCTCCAGCTGCATCCATATTGTTGCAAAGGACATAATTTCATTCTTTTTTGTAACTGTATAGTATTCCATGGTGTATATGTACCACCATTGATGGGCATCTGGGTTGATTCCTTTCCATGTCCTTGCTGTTGTGAATAGTGCTGTGATAAACGTATGAGTGCAGGAAATTTTCAGTAGAACAATTTATTTTCCTTTGGGTATAAACTCAGTATGGATTGGAATCTTAAAAATACAATCAAATTCATCTGTATGTGTTTGTAAAGAAAAAAACAGGCTTAAATTAAATATTTTACAAAAAATGAAAAAATAAACAAAGTCAACAATGCAATTACATTTTAAGAACATGAGTATGGCAAGAATAATGTTGGAAATAATTTATTTCGGAGATATGATGATGAAAGAAATAACTTTGATTTAAGGAAGATATGAAATTAAGGCATTACATATGCCTTACTATATAGACAAAATACATGATGCAAAAGCTGGAGAAAATATGAAGAAAATTAATTAATCTAAAGTCATAGTAGGGAATTCTCATATGTTCTAAAGGAATTGAATGTATGAAATTAATATAGATACAGAAATTTTGGAAAAAGAGCACTTTTTTTTTTTTTTTTTTTTTTTGAGATAGAGTTTTGCTCTTGTTGCCCAGGCTGGAGTGCGATGGTGCGATCTTGGTTCACTGCAACCTCTGCCTCCTGGTTTCAAGTGATTCTCCTGCCTCAGCCTCCCAAGTAGCTAGGATTTTGGACATGTGCCACCATGGCTGGCTAACTTTTGTATTTTTAGTAGAGATTGGATTTCACCATGTTGATCAGTTGGTCTCAAACTCCTGACCTCAAGTGATCAGCCCGCCTCAGCTTCCCAAAGTGCTAGGGTTACAGGCTTGAGCCAACACACCCAAAAAAAGAGCAAGTAATATGGTAAGGCAGATATCCTAAATGGATTTCAGAAAAAGACAAAAAGAGGAGACAGAAGAGAAAGAGAGGGGCACACTATACCCTACCACTGTAGAAAGCATATTCTTTCCAAGTAGCTATAGATTATGTATGAAAAGTTACCCTTTAAACTAAGTAATAAAGCTAGTGTTTATAAATTTATGTTCATATTATATACGGTATATTTATGTGTGTGTGATATATCACACCCACACACAGGTGTGTGTGTATATGTATATATATGTACACATATATACATATGTATAGGTATATATATGTACACATATATACATATGTATATGTATATGTATAAAATAATACGTATACGTGTGTGTGTGTGTGTATATATGTATATGTTTCATTCATTCATTGTTTGGGTTCAAGGGTATTTAATTATAAATTAATTATAAAAAGAAGAAACACAGCCAGGTCTGTTGGCTCATGCCTGTATTCCCAGCACTTTGGGATGCTGAGTCAGGCAGACCACTTCACACCAGGAGTTTAAGACCAACCTGGCCAACATTAAAAATACAAAAATTAGCTGGGCATGGTGGTGCATGCCTGTAGTCCCAGTCCGTTGGGAGGCTGGTGCAAGAATCGCTTGAACCTGGGGGGCAGAGGTTGCAGTGTAAGCTGAGATCACACCACTGCACTCCACCTGGGGTGACAGAATGAGACTCTCTCAAAAAAAAAAAAAAAAAAAAGACTAAAACCCTATAGTTTCACATACTTCATGATTCAAGAGAAAAAAATAAATTAGGAACTCAACTGAAGTGAAATACCACATAACAAATCATTTAAGATGCAGCTAATTGACAAGTAGAAGTTACTTTATTATGTTAGATATATACAAACATGTTTTGTAATGAAAAAAAGTAAAAATGTGAAGAAGCAAACTCAAGAAACTATATATTATATATAATGTTTATATATGTAGTAATATAACATTAAACGAGTCTGAGAAGACCAATGAAGCATTTTGTTTATTTTATTAATCGACATAAAAACTGTCACATAAAAGTAAAAAAGCAAAAGTATAAATATTTATGTTGTACAATATGTTTTTATATATGTATACATTGTACAATGGCTAAATCAAGCTAATTAACATATTAAACACCTCACAGACACCACTTTTTTTTGTGGTGAGAACATTTAAAACCTACTCTCTTGGCAATTTTCAAGTATATAATATACTGATATTAACTGTAGTCACCCTGAGGTAGAGTAGATCTGTTGAACTTATTCCTCCTATACAATGGAATTTTTTGGATAGTTTGTTGTTAGTGTGTAAAAAACTACTGATTTTTGTATGTTAATTTTGTATCCTGCAACTTTACTAAATTTATTTATTAGTTCTGACAGTTTTTTAGCGGAATTTATTTACTTGAGTCTTTGTTTTTTTCTTAGTGAAGCTCAAGGTTTGTTAATTTTTTTCCTTAAAAAACAGTTCTTAGTTTCATTGATCTTTTCTACCGTCTTTTAATTTTCTATTTAATTTATTTCTGCTATGATCTTTATTGTTTCCTTTCTTCTACTAACTTTGGGTTTGTTCTTCTCTTTCGAGTTTGTTGAAGTGTAACAATATCGGTTGTTTATTATTAATCTTTCTTCTTTTTTGATGTCAGCATTTATAGTCACAGACTTTCCTCTGAGAAATGCTTTCCTGAATTTTATAAATTTTCCTATATTCCATTTTTGTTTCTCTCAAGATAATTTTAAATTTCTCATATAATTTCTTCCTTGATCCATTGAACTGTGGCTGAGGGAATCCCCCTTGCCACTGACTCTGGCTTGCAGGACCATTTGTGATGGTAGTGGCACCAGTGCCTGATGAATGGTGTCTGTAGAACAGTCATAAAGCTAAGACCTAAAACATGAGCAGACATGGAGGGACTGTGGCTTTGCAGTCTCGGGCAGTAATAGCACTGATGCCTCAGGCTAAGGAACTCCCACTACCAAGTTGGTAACAGTATTCAAGGCTGTAATGCTTGTGAAGTAGCTGGGGATCTGAGAATGGAAGCATAGGCTTGCACAGAGTTAAGAGCCCCTCTAGGTTGAGGGTGGAGCCTAGCTCTCTAAGACAGCTAAGCCAGTTCCTGGAGCAGAGGCATGGCCAGTGAGATCTTGGCCCAGAGTGTGAACTAGCTCATTATGGTGATGGCTCCAGTGGAAAGGCACAGTGAAGCCACAGAACCCAGGTCTGGTGTGTGGGCACTTGAAGAGTGGCCATGGCTTTGGGGTCAGGGTGCATGTGGTGTTGGGAGAGGTGGAAGCTCTTTTCCCATAGTGGCTCAACAGTTGCCACGTCTTGGGTGGCAGGAGTGTGCTGCCATGTGTCCCTCTAGTTAAGGGGATGGCAAAAGATGCTTGTGTCTTCTGCAGAGTGGGCCATGGGGAACTACATGGGTTTGCACCACGGGGGTGATAATCATTGCCTCCATCTTGATTCTTTGTGCCTAGCAGTCTCCTTCTGGGTATGCTGATCTCACCAGAGAGCCTTTCTGTGTGACTATTCTCCATTTTTGTTTTTGCTTGTTTGTTTGTTTGCACCATTATGTTGCTGCAGGGTCTTTAATAGGCTGTTGAGTCCTCTTGAGGTTTTTGTTTGTGGATATTTTGGTTTGTGGATAGCTGTCTATGTTTAATTTTTTGTTGGGGAGGTGAAGACTGGTATCTCCTACTCTACCATCTTGGTGACATTGCTACCTTTGTATTTTTTTTTAATTAAAAAGTATACTGAATTTTGGCAATAATATAAAAATAAATAGTTTAATAAAATTTTGTAAATAATAAAAAGTGACCACAAATTCATAAATATTAAGCTGTAACATACAGTTATGAAAGAGACAATCTCATATTTCTTTTAAATAATTGAGAAAGGGAAAAAGGCATCTCTTTTTTTGTCACTCTTCCTTCTTTATCTTATTAGCTGGATGCTCCTCATCTAGAATTTTACGTTTTCACATTTCTTAGAGCTCAAGACTCACACTTATTTTTCTCTAATCACATTTAAAATGCAATTTTGAAAATTGCATTTACAAGTTGGTGACTTCACATTTTCCTCTATTATTCAGGATCGTATATCACTCTTCCTAGTAACATCTTCACCTGGAAATAAAAAACATTCTAAAATACACTGTACAAAGCTTAATACTTCTTTCCCTGTCCAACACCTCCCCCTGCACAGCTCTTTACATGGCTCACTCCCTTTCTTCAGTTCTTTGTTCAGAGTTGCTAATGAATACATGCTAAGAATGTTGTTCATTTATCAATAGTGGTATGGTAGCCTAAATGTATTTTTCAATATTCTATAGAGGTTTTCATCAACTTTGTATCAGAAAAGTTGAGGCTAAATAAGTATTTTTGATGGAATAAATTATTTAAGTATTGAAATATTATATTATAATCTGTATGTCATTTTATTTTTCATTTCTTCCATTGGTGAAATAATTGGAAAATGCCTAAATGCCTATAAGGTGTGAAACTGTTAAATTATAATGTCTCTTTGCACATATAAATAATGTAAACAGAAATATGAAAATGACATGACAAAAAAGCCAACAATTCAAAAATATGTTTTATACAAACATTTATTCCTGTATATTGTGCTATGTATATCTCTATATGATTGTTTAACTCTTTTTTTTTAAAGACTACCAATGTTAATCATGAATATCTCTGATTTTGAAGATTTGGACCTCATTTTGTAATAAGAAAATGTATTATTTTCAAATGTTCTATTTTCTTTTATGTAAACATGTACTAATACGTAGATTAACATATTTTGTTAACATTTGAAAATACCCCTTTTACAAAAATTTTCTATCATATTTGGACTACAATGTTAACTTACTCAGCTTTTTCCAAATAGCTTCCATGCTTATGTCCAGAGAGGCTGCACAGAGATGGTGCCATCACCTAAGGCAGGATGACTATGGAAGGAGTAGCATTGGTGAAAAGTTTCTGTGACAAGTGTCACATGAGAAGCAGTCAAATAGGCCTTTAGATAAAGTTTGGAGCTTTGAAATATATGCCAAGGGGATAAATAAATTATGCCATGCATTTAAAAAATTGTCATTTTAAAAGTTGACAGTGTGTACAAGGTAATAGGCACGATTACATTTTAAGATAAAATGATTAATTAGTTATAAATTTTTCACTAAATAAAATACGTTAAGGACTAGATACCATTAGATTTATTATGGTCTGCCTTTTTTATGGTCATCTGTGATGTCAACAAAAAGATGTTTTCAGATATTCAAGGGCTTTGACAAAATAACACACAAATTCCTTCACTTAAAATTTAATCAAAATTTATTCTAAGTCACCAGGAAGTCAGTTGAAATTAATCCAGATTTGACAACAATGGTATAATAAAATTGTTAATGAAATCACTAAGACATGAAGTTAAGAGCAATGAGGTATATACATAAATAACTAAAAATGTAGACACTAGTAAATGTCCCTTGAGAGATTATATGCAAAATTTGATTCAGTTTAGGGAATGGATATTCCTTCATTGCAAAAGACCAGGGACACATGAGGAAGAAGGTGACAATGGAACTGGGCCTTATTGGGTCAGGTGGGTTTGAACATGGAAAATATGTGAGTAGATAGTTCAAAAAAGATAAGCAGGGGCAAATACGTAGGTTGGATGAGGTGAGATGTTTGCACCTTTCACAGGTCCCCGTGAGAGCAGCAGGTTTTCACAGGGGAGCACTGAGTTACTCAGCAATAAATTGCTGGGCCTTCATATCTTTAAGAATTTAGTGGTAGTTGTCTGATATTCAAAATAAATTGTTAATTTTCAAGTAGAATTTCTTGAGTACTAGATCTGATGATTATGCACTATCCTATAAGAAAAGATTCAGACAGATAGGAAAATTAACAAGTCATTAAGTAAACCAAATACTTTAAAATGTACTTTTCTTCATATTATGAGAATGGTCATTTAAAAATATGATTATAAGACAGCGATTGCAAATCAACGCCAATTAACTGTAAAGAAACCATATGTAATTGAGAGAAGTTCTTAAAATGTACACATACTCAGAAGATATAAAAAGAATAAGGTGCTCCAGTTTGGTCAACGGAGTGTAGTTTTAATGAACATATTAACTTTAAAAAGCACTATTTCTCAAAATAAATTTTTATCAGTAATTAATGAACAAATTTGTTCCATGTATTTGCAGAATGATGTATGCTACATATGAACATATCTTAGCATATATAAATTTATAAACCTGTTACATTATTTCAGGTTCATGCTTATACCAATGTTAATATTAAATTGCTAAATACACAAAACAAAAAAATAATAAGTATTTAATATAGTTAAAATTACCTGTTTTCAATTGATATTACATTTTAAATTTTATTTTTAGCTTGTTCTTACAAGTCTTTTATCTCACAATGTAATCAAATTCTTATTTTCTGAGCTTTTTTCTTTTTCTTAGAATGATTGCATAGACTATGTAAATTATTGTAAGCTCATAGTCAGAAATCTACAGGAAATTAAAACAGAGCTAAAGAAAATCAAGCAAAATGAAAGTAAATCTGGAAAAAAAACCCAACACATATAAAGAACCATTTTCATTACTTTTTCCTGTCTCATCACTATCTATACTTAGCATATTCTCTCCCCACTTTTCATTCTTTGAAAATAAATTCAAATGGCATTTTGTAAATAATATTTTTATTTTCTGTTCTCCTGGAATCTGAGAGTCAGGCATCAGAGAAATGTCATTTGTGTGTAATCCTTGCAGTTCTAACTTTTCACTGCGGCATGATATTTCACCTCTCAAGTCACTATTCTATCTTAAGAGAGGTAAGTGTCTTTGCCTTAGGAATTTCCATAAGAATTTAATGAGCTGCGATATAATACAGAAAGAGCTAAGAATTATTACCTGTTCTACTATCATATGCCTATGTTGTTCTATAAATCCTTTAGCTCTTCAATCTTTATCCTCTGATTTTTTTCCCTTAAATCTACTCCAGTCAGATTTTCCCCCAAACACTGAAAATCTTCTTGACAAGGCCATCAACAACCACTATGGCTAAATTCAATGTTATTTATCAGTTCTCATCAAATTGCAGCTCTGTTTGACACAACCAATGGCTTCCTTCCTACAAGAACTTTTTACTCTCTAGCTTTCAAGGCCACACACCACCACTGATGTTTTCCTTCTTTAATTACTGACCACACCTCTTCATCCACACTTGCTGGTTTCTCCTTATATCTTCAGTTCTTTAATATGGAGAGTGTCGAGGACCACTGGCCTTTCTCCTTTGTCTATACTTACTCCATGATAATCTCATGAAGCCTTTATGCAGAAGACTCCCACATTTACATCTACTATGAATACAATACTTGTAGATCCAATTGCCAACTGATATGGTTTGGCTGTGTCTTAGCTCAAATGTCATCTTGAATTGTAGTTGCCATAATCTCCACATCATAGAAGATACCAGGAGCTGATAATTGAATCATAGGGGCAGTTTCCCCCATCCTGCTCATATGATATTGAGTTAGTTCTCATGAGATCTGATGGTTTTGTAAGGGACTTCCCCCTTTGCTGGACACTCATTCTTCTCCTGTCTGCCACCGTGTGAAGGATGTGTTTGCTTTCCCTTTTGCCATGATTGTAAGTTTCCTGAGGCCTTCCCAGTCCTGCAGAACTGTGTCAATTAAACCCCTTTCCTTTATAAATTATCCAGTCTCAGGTATATCCTTATAGAAGTGTGAGAACAGACTAATACAGTAAATTGGTGCTGGGTGCTAGGGTACTGCTGTAAAGATACCCAAAAATGTAGAAGTGACTTTGGAATTGAGTAGTAGACCGAAGTTGGAACAATTTGGAGGGCTCAGAAGACAAGAAATTGTGGGAAAGTTTGGAACTTCCTAGAGGCTTGTTGAATGACTTTGACCAAAATGTTTACAGTGATATGGACAATGAAGTTCAGGCTGAGATGGTCTCAGATGGAGATGTGGAACTTCTTGGGAACTGGAGTAAAGTAGATTGGAGGCATTTTGCCCCTGCCCTAGAGACATGTGGAACTTTGAATTTGAGAGAGGGTGATTTGGGGTACCTGGTGGAAGAAATTTCTAAGCAGCAAAGTGTTCAAGAGGAAGCAGATCATAAAAGTTTGGAAAATTTGCAGCCTGATGAAGCAATAGAAAAGAAAACCCCATTTTCTGGGGATAAATTCAAGTCTGCTGCTGAAATTTGCATATGTAGTGAGGCATCAAATGTTAATAACCAAGATAATGGGGAAAGTGTCTGCAGGGTATGTCAGAGACCTTCACTGCAGCCCCTCCCATCACAAGCCGGGAGGCCTACAAGGGAAAAACAGCTTTATGTGTCAGGCCCAGGGTGCCCCTGTCCTGTAAAACCTCAAGACTTGTTCACCTGCACACCAGCTGCTTCAGCTCCAGCCATGGCTAAAAAGGACCAAGTACAGCTCAGGCCATTGTTTCACAGGGTGAAAGCCCTAAGCCTTTGCAGGTTTCACCTGGTGTTGGGCCCGCAGGTGGGCAGAAGACAAGAATTGAGGTTTGGGAACCTCCACCTAGATTTCAGAGGTTATACGGAAATGCCTGGAAGTCCAAACAGTAGTCCGCTGCAGGAGCAGAGCCCTCATGGAGAACCTCTGCTAGGGCAGTGCAGAAGGGAAATGTGGGGTTGGAGCCCCTACACAAAGTCCCTACTGGGGCACTGCCTAGTGGAACTGGATAAGAGGCTCATCATCCTCATAACCGAGAATGGTAGATTCAGCAACAGCTTGCACCATGCACTTGGAAAAACCACAGACATTCAACCCCAGCTGTGAAAGCAGCCTGGAGGGGAGCTATAACCTGCAAAGCCACAGGGGTGGAGATCCCCAAGTCTGTAGGAGCCCACCACTTGCATCAGCTTGCCTTGGATGTGAGACATGGAGTCAAAGGAGATCATTTTGAAACTTTAAGGTTTAATGACTGCCCTATTGGATTTTGGACTTGCAAGGGGCGTGTAGCCCCTTTGTTTTGGCTAATTTCTCCCATTTGGAATAGGTGTATTTACCCAGTACCTGTACCCCCATTGTATTTAGGAAGAAGAGGCAGAAGAGACTTGCCTTGTCTCAGATGAGACTTTGGACTTAGACTTTTGAGTTAATACTGGAATGAGTTAAGATTTTGGGGACTGTTAGAAGGGCATGATTGTGTTTTGAAGTGTGGGGACATGAGACTTGGAAGAGGACAGGGGCAGAATGATATGGTTTGGCTGTATCCTCACCCAAATCTCATTTTGAATTGTAGTTCCCATAATCCCCACATGTTGTGAGAGGGACCAGGTGGAGATAATTGAATCATGGAGTAGTTTCCTGCATTGTGTTCTCATTATAGTGAGTTAGTTTTCACAAGATCTGATGGTTTTATAAGGGGCATCCCCCTTCACTGGGCACTCACCCTTCTGTTTCCTGCCACCATATAAAAAAGGACATATTTGCTTCCCCTGCTGCCATGACTGTAAGTTTCCTGAGGCCTTCCCAGCCCTACAGATCTGTACATCAATTAATCCTCTTCCCTTTATAAATTACCCAGTCTTGGGTATGTCCTATAGCAGTGTGAGAATGGACTAATATACCTACCTACCAAATCCATCTGGATAGTTAACAGACATCTCAAACTTGATCTCCTCCACTCAATTTTCCCACCTCATTTTGTCTAATGCAGTCTTCCACACACCTCAGTTGATGGTAACAATATTCCTCTAGTTTCATAGGCCCAGGTGTCTCTTTTTACCTTCTCTGTCTCATATACCACATTAAATTCACACATTGGCTGCCCTTCAAATATATATACAAAATCAGACATTTACTTACCCATCCACTACTTACTCTCTGGTCCAAGGTTTCTAATAGCAAAAGTCTTTAAAACAGCATCTCAATTTTTTATCTCTTCCTCTGGAGTATATGCTTAATACTGTAGCCAGAATGATCACTTGTAAAACATATTTGGACTATGTTTCTTCTTTTCTAAAAAAAATTTACAATGCCATCTCATATCTTTCCCTTTAATGTATTTATGAAATTTGGAAAATTCCCACACATATGTTCCTTACTTCTTTGATGTTTACTCCTATTAACTTCTCTTACATAGCATGTTTGTCATACTGGCTTCCTTGACTAAATTTTGAGCTTGCCAATGAGATTCCTACCCCACGACCCTTGCACTTACTCCTCTCTGCCTATGGTGCTTCTCCTCCACATATGTACAGGCTAGCATCTCCATCACTTTAAGTCTTTGCTCAAGTATAAGTTTCTAAATATGGATGCCCCATCATGACTACCTTATTTTAACTTGCAGCACTCCTCATTTCCCTTTCTGCTTTCGTTTTCCCCATAACACACATACGTTATTTTAGTTTTACTCTGCTTTATCTCATTAGAATATAACCACTGTGAAGCTATTGAATTTTATCTGTACCCACCCTGATCGAACTATCCTAATAACCTAGAAAAGTAGAACAGTATCTGGCATATCATAGCCTCACAGTAAATATTTGAATTGAATTACATTGAACTGAATTGAATACCTTCTTTGAATATTGTGTTAGCCTGCTTAGGGTACCATAAAAAATATAGACTGCTTAAACAACAGAATTAGTTTTCTCTCAGTTCTGACCTCTGGAAATCCAAGATCAAGGTTCCAGCTGATTTAGTTTCTTGTGAGAGCTCTCCTTTTCGCATGAAGATTGACACTTTCTCCCTATGTCCACACATGGGCTTTCCTTAGTATATGCATGAGAAGGAGTGGTAGAGAGAGAGAGAGGAAAAAAAAAAGAGAGAGAGAGAGTCAGTGAGAGAACAGAAGTGAGCTCTGGGGTCCCTTCTTATAAGGGCATTACTTTTATCATATGTTACCATTACTCCCCACCCTATGGCCTCATTTAACCTTAATTACTTCCTTAGAGTTGCCATCTCCAAATACAGCCTCACAGTGCAGGGGGTGGGGCTACGGCTTCAGTCCATGAATTTGCTGATGTGAATGGAGGAGGTGACACAAACATTCAGTTCATAACAGATATCAACTTTTCAATCCAGGCCGTGAATTTTTAGATATGGATTATAAGTGTTATACTTGTTCAAATATAACACTTATAATCCATATGAAATTGTTCTTTTATTTTTTTTATTTTATTTTTTATTTTTTGAGACGGAGTCTCGCTCTGTCACCCAGGCTGGAGTACAGTGGCCCGATCTCAGCTCACTGCAAGCTCCGCCTCCTGGGTTTACGCCATTCTCCTGCCTCAGCCTCCGGAGTAGCTGGGACTACAGGCGCCCGCCACCGCGCCCGGCTAGTTTTTTGTATTTTTTAGTAGAGACGGGGTTTCACCACGTTAGCCAGGATGGTCTTGATCTCCTGACCTCGTGATCCGCCCGTGTCGGCCTCCCAAAGTGCTGGGATTACAGGCTTGAGCCACCGCGCCCGGCCGAAATTGTTCTTAAAATGCTTATGAACATGCTCTCTTTCAATCTCAACTGTGTTTTCAGACAACACCTAACCTAATAAATTTCCAGCAGATTGTCATGAGCTATTCATTTATTACAAAAACATTTTTCCTTTCCTTTTTATTATGCTTAAATGTATCTTAATTAATTAATAAAAATAAATTCAAAGGATTCCAAGTAAAATGTTACAGATTTTGAAACTAAGTTAGTCCTAGAGTTTAGTGTCTACTTATAAAATTAGTATTATGTGCCAGCATGTACCAAGCACACAGAAATAGTGGCTCATAAAAGTGGTATTTTCCTAATCCACAAAATGGATAAAGCATGAAGGAAAAAAAGGACAGAAGTAACCAAAACAATAAAAGACCTAAATTAACTATGGAAACTGAATAGAAAAAAGCTTAGGCACAAAATCAAAAAGTGATTTGATTTGATCAATTCTTATAGAAAATAATTCAAAGATAATAGATTTTCACTTTTATTTTAATTGAGGGCAGTTTAAGAGCAATATCTTCAAAATAAATTGGATAACCACCCATCTTGTTTGGGCGACATATCAGTAAGTCAAATTTTTAAAGTTTCTTCAATAAAAATTCTACATATGTCCAACTTGCTTAAATTTTGTCACCAATTTTTTTTTCATGCTGCGTATCAGAAAAAGATGTTTACCCCCGAGGTATATATACTTAATATGCTTTTCCTAAATACTTACAGCAAAAAGCCCAGTCTAGGATAAGAATTTTTACTCGTTTGGCTTAAATAATACTTTGATCTATTTGCTTTTCAAGAGTACTGTTTACTTTGAACCATTTAACATGGGTGCTCAATTTAAGATTTTCTACTAGGAAATATCATCCATTACCCTTCTATGCTTTAACTCTATAAGCTCTACAAAAACTCAAGAAATAGTAGATAGACATTAAACCATTCCTAAATATTATCATAGAACTCAACAGACTTTACGTAAATCTGAAGGGAGGAATGACTCTCTACAGATGTCAGAGACCCATCATAGCCATGGTATTATTGGTTACACCAGGAGGCCCTACTGAACCTGGAAATATACTGAAATGTCACAGACTCCATGCTATGCAAAATCTACACTTGTAAAAATATTTTGAGTTGAACTGACATTTCTGCTTTTGAAAAACTGTATCTTCTAACAAGCTAATATTCTTTGTTTTCTTCTTCCACCTATTTGTAATAATCTTAAATAACCACTGTAAATTGTGTTGATTCAAGGAGTTTATTTACTACACGTGAAAACAGGTCACTGAAATGTGTAGGTATTTAACAAATTAAAAAAATGTTTTCACATGTTTCAAGGTGTTTAAAATAAGCATGGATCTTAAGTATTTACTAAAAATTCATTATATTGTAAATTAAAGTGTTCCGTTTGATGGTAATAAAACCACTAAAATACAAAACTACAAAAATACTAATATAAATGTTAAAAAGGTACAATTTACAAGTTTATTAGAACTTCTGAATACAAAATTTAATATACTTAAAACTAGAGCTATACTTTAAACATTAAAAGGATAATTTGAAAACATAGCCAATAACCTAGGCAACTGAAACAAAAGGTCAAACAACAAACTTTCATTCTTATTTTGCAGTTTCTAAGCATTTTAAATGATAAATATTTTTTGCTGATCATTGGAACAAATTCATGATTTTTCCAATAAATATGTGAAATAATAGTCTTCAAAAATCACTAATTTACCACTTTACATGCTTTTACAAAAAATGCTATCAACATTATTTTAATAGAAACTAATATTTAAAAAAAAAACAATTTTTCTAGCTGTTCTACACCAAATACATTTATTTTGAAGAATGTGCTTAGTTTTTCAAAAGTGTTTGGAATATTCTAGATTCTTGCTATTGTTTGTCTGTTTGTTTCTTAGAATTCATACTGTATTCTACGACTATTCCATGGCAGGCATAGCCACTCTGATAAGATCCTTTTGGTGTAGGCAAACAGAGAATACTAGTACTTGCCCACCAGCATTCTCTCTCTATTGGCTGGCATCAGAATGTTGTCTTTTCATGGGGTGTATTGGTGGACTTTTGAAGCTGCCTTCCTCAGGGTATACATACTGTACAGTGTGTATCCTAACTTGGCAGAGCTACTTTTATGGCATCTCTTACCCTGTAAATTAATGCAGCTAGGCCTTTGTCTCTGCTTCCCTTTCTGCTTGCCCTGCTAATCATGGCTCACCCAGGAGACTGTATTCAAAATTCCTCAGAAGGAAAACGGGCCCTAAACACTGAGTGTGTGTGTGTGTGTGTGTGTAGTGTGAGTGTATATATTCATATATATACATACATATATATGAATATATACATTCATATATATGAATGAATATATATATTCATATATGAGTATATATATTCATATATATATTAAAACAACTAAAGACAAATGTCAGTTTCTCAAGAATATCGTTACCATATTTCCCATCCAGTGGCAGTTCTGGGATGGGCCTAAAGGTTTCTACAGCTTTTGAAACATCCAACCAGAAGTGATTAATGTCAATGTCTCTTTAGTAAACATCTCTAATCTCTCTGAGATGGAGCTTCCTTCAATTATCCCAGTGAGCTGAGCATGAACAGAGACTCAGTTTCTTCCTCCAGAGCTCTCCGTTTTCTGCTTATGTGGCTGGATTGGTAGGAGTGAAGATTGAAACACTAGTTTGTCTTATCTTCCCCCTAAAAAAGGAGGTGGAGTCTGGGGTGGGAGGACTCTGGAAGTTACATATTTGTTTTATAATGTGGAAAGTCTCGTTATTATCCTCAAATTTTCAAAAACAAAACAAAACAAAACATGGAAAAGACCCATTTTATGTAATGAGCCCATTCAAATAACTGAAATTTCTCTATAATACATAAAACGGAGGGGGTGGGAGTTTTGGAGACCAAACATTACAAAATTGCAGAAAAGAGACCATTCCTCTCATGTATAAAAACATTCTGTTCTATGAAGGTGTAATCCAGAGTAGTGTGTTAAAATAAATGTAAAATTGGGGATCAATTTTGTGTGAGTGTGAGGATAAATGCTAGACTTTGATGGTCATTTTATTAGCTCAGAATAAAAACTCACTGCTCTAGAGCTCTCAGAAACAGCCTTTTGTAAGTACGTCACTCATTTATTCTATAGTACACAAGGGAATGTCTATTAATAAATATTTTACTGAACAAGACACTCTTTGCCTACCATTTTCCCTGCCTTCCACCAGGTACAAACCTGACATGCATTCAACAGAGAGTTAAAGCAACATCTATTTCTTTGCATGATGTGGCAGGCTGATTTACTAAGAATTAAATGTGGCAGAATAACATATTGAGAAATTTAATAACTGTTTTGTTTTTCTTTTGCCATAGCACCAGAAAATGGATAGAGTGTTATTTCCTTTCTCCATTTGCATCAGGGTAGCACTGAATTTTGTCCTTGAGTTCTGGGATTCCTTTATTTCCTGGGTAAGGAGTCAGAGGAGAGATTTTTGGGAGTTTGTGAGCAATGGGGAAGTTGTCAGGCAGAATAGGCAAATAATAAGTATTAAAAAGTAAAATCCTCAATGCCTCCCTCCACCCATTCCATTTTTTTTTGTTGTTGTTGTTGAGCACTGGGACTGTATTACAGGGCGCGGCCCTCGTACGTGTTTCCAGAACGCTCAGTAGTAAGGCCATCCGGGGTTGTTCAGGGGTTTGGGCCGGAAGCGGTAAGCCAGCATCATCCTCTTGCGGAAGGCCTCGTACTCTCGTAGTCGTTGTCCTCCTTGGAGAGCTAGGCCGGCCGGTTGGTCATTGCTGAAGCCGACGCCTTCTACTGTGGTGGTGCCCATGTTGACCGGGTTCTTGATGCCCTGGCCCTCCGAGCCTAGCCCCTCGCCTTCCTTCCAGCCCATCTTCATCAGCATCTCGTAGCCAGTGTTCTCCACAGCTTGAACTCCTTGTACTCCGAGTAGTCAGGCTCACGGCCCTCCTTCAGGGCCTTGAAGGTCTCCGTAAACTTCTCCAGCTCGTCCGGAAGCAGGAAGTCTCCGATGAAATGCTTGCCCTGGCCCACCTTTGTCAGCTGCTCGGCCCATTCCCTGGTCTGGTCCATCTCCATGCGCCGCAGCTGGTTCTCCCAGGTGCCCAGCTCGCTGTCCACCTCCTCGTCGCTGTGGTGGCCGTGCTGGTGCCGCATGTCCTGCATGGCTCGCTTGTGCTGCGTGATCATGTCGTACATCTGCTGCATCTCCTGCTGCTTCTTCAGCTGCTTCTTCTGGGCGTCCGACAGCTCCGTGACCCACGGCCTTCCCCTTCTCATAGCCGAGCCCCTTGAGGTCCTGAACTGACAGAAGCGAGGGAGAGGCGTCCATGTCCCTCTGCACCAGCTCAGCAGGTGGGAGCTCTTCCTTATCTTCTTCTGGCCTCCGCGGGCTTTCCGCTTCCTCTTCACGGTGGCTGAGGAGGCTGGCTTCCCTGGGGCGACTGGAGCAGGGATGACCGGGGACGGGGGGAGGGAGGTGCAGTTGGGGACGAGACGGGGCAGGTGGTGGCCGGAGGCGAGGACCCTGTCAGGGCCTCAGGAGGGGACTTGCGGTTGAGGCCGGGGTCGGGTGCTGTGAGGCTGCCTGTGGAGCCGGCCTTGGAACTCCTCCCGCTTCTGTCGGTAGTACTTGTATCCTTGGCAGTTGGTCTACAGAAAGTTGAATGCCTGGTTCTCACGGTTGTTCTGGAGGGCAGTGGTTTCCACCTCCGGATGCCAGTCCACTACGAACCTGGCCAACTTTCCTGCAAGGTTCTTGACCTCTTTATCCTCTGGGAGTGACACTTTCTGAGAGGCTGACTGCGACCTCTGCGCTTCCTTTCTTATCTCAGTCACCTTTCTGTAGAGGAATTCCTTGCTATTCTTACCCTGCAAAAATGCAGATGCCGGGTTTTCCTTGTAGTCCTCCATAGCTACTTTTTCTATCTCGGGGCCTCCTTCTGCCACAAAGCGGGCCAATTTCTCTATTACTCCGAGTCTCAGTTCCCTCTGGGAGTGAAACTTTGACCTCCAGCCACTGCTCGTAGTGCTCCTCCTCGTCCTCGTCCTCCTCCGGGGACTGGAAGACACTTGGGCTGTGCGGCACGGGCAGCTGCTTGGCGTGCGAGTAGCTCTTCACCCGTCTGGCAGGCTGGCCAGCCCCAGGCCTGTCCGCCTGCTGATGAGGAGGGACCTCTTCCCAGCGCTGGGGTAAGCTTGCTGGGAGGCGCGCTGGGTTGCGGGGGGCGGGAAGGGAGGGGAGCGCAGCGCATCTGTGCTGGTCTGTGCCTTCTGCAACTTCAGAAACTGCTGCGAGAAGCTACCATCGTGCATTTGTGATTTCGCCAAGACGTGGGGACTGAGGGCTGGGCACCTGATTCTGCTTGGCTTTCTGTTCCATTTTGGCTTCAATTTCCCGTTTCTTCTGAGCGATTAACTCTTCCTGGTGAAGGATGTTCATGTTCATTTTTCCAGATTTAAGGGCGAGCAGCCTGAAACCACGGGTTAGCCTTTCCTGCAACATCCCAGTTGTCCATCTTGAGACTTTTCCAGTCCCGAAATGCTCCCATTCCAATCTTCAATACTTAGTTGAATTCAATGATGGGCACCTGAAGTATCTTCCTATATGCTTATATAATCATCTTTGTCTTTTTTGATTTAACATAAGTATGGAAATGTTTCTGCACAGTCTCGTATGGTAATCAGAAGCAATATGTAGCTATTGAGGACTTTAGTGTGCCTAGTGCAACTGAGGAACTGAATTTTTACTTTTATTTAAATTTAATTAACTTAAAATTAAATTTAGATACTTAATGTGGCTTCTGGACACCATACTGTACAGTGCAGTTCTTTTTCTTTTTTCTTTTCTTTTCTTTTTTTCTTTTTTTTTTTTTTGAGGTGAAGTCTAGCTCTGTTGCCTGGGCTGGAAAGCAATGGCGCAATCTCGGCTCACTGCAACCTCTGCCTCACAGGTTCAAGCGATTCTCCTGCCTCAGCCTCCTGAGTAGCTGGGATTACAGGCGCCCACCACCACGCCTGGCTAATTTTTTTTTTTTTTTTTTTTTTTTTTTTGTATTTTTAGTATAGAAGGGGTTTCCCAGTGCCAGCCAGGCTGGTCTCCAACTCCTGACCTCAGGTGAACCTCCTGCCTTGGTCTCCCAAAGTGCTGGGATTACAGGCATGAGCCTCTGCTCCCAGCCTCTACAGTGCAGTTCTATGGGAAAAAATTAATTTTATTTACTAAAATGTTACTGTAAAAAAACATATAAAAACATATTTTCAAGGCAGTTAAAGAGATGTAGAAACCCATGCTTTGGATTATAATAAGAACAAATAAGAATTGGGAAGATATCTGTAGGTAAGCCCAAAATTAAACACTAAAAACATACATTGATTATTTAGAAATGCTAAAATCATACATTGATTACTTAGTAACAGTGGGATACAAAGTTTCCTGAAACAAGGAATATAAAGAAGATCTTTATTTTATTTTGTAATGTTTTACAACATCTCTAAAAATACTTATATTGTTCAATCACTAATCATCTACATGTTATAAAATAACAATATTAACACTAAACAGTATCAGTATTTTTAGAGATATTGTAAAATATTATTCAAGAGTTCATATCTATCTCAGACTCTGAAAATTCACAAGATATAAGTACATGAAATGTAAAATTTGAACTGACTTACAAAATATGAGACAATATGTTCTCTCCTTGAGTTGACTATGAAAACTCTGCTTGATTATTTTCATCAACTTCGTCAAATATTAGATGGTTGTAGGTGTGCAGCTTTTGTGAATAATGCTTCAGTGAACATACAAGTATATGTGTCTTTTTGGTAGAAAGATTTTGTTTGTTTTCAATATTTTCCCAATTTCTATAAAAGTTGTACAGAAAAGTGCAAGTCATGGAAAGGGGAATAGAGTTTTTCATTTAGCACGTAAATCTGAGATTAATATTCAGGGCTCAATACTTTTTTTAGGATTACAATTTGACTTTTCTTTAGCATCATACATTTAGCAAAATTTTTAGGTAATGAAAATAAAATCATAGCTGTTGAATTAATCTGTTTTCTTGAAAACTTTTGAAAAATTAAGCTGAAATTTCTAAATTATGCCTATATATCTATAGAAAACAACTTCAAAAGTTCCTACATAGCTTGCAGAGAAGTTTAACCTTTTTAATATAATACTACATTTATAATTTTAATTTAGCTTTATTTCACACCTAATTACAAATGAGTTTGCTTTAAGATTTCTTTAAAAATTAGGTTGTGTCATGTTAAGCATTATGGATATAAATATCTGAGGTGAATTTAGCTAATACTAAAATCTAATATTTTTATCTCTTCTAGAAATTATCTTCTACCATTGTACATTTACATTAAATATGTCAATAAAATCTCTAGTTATATTCTTTGAAGGTTTATAAAAATATTCAGAGTAAATGCAAAATATTTTATCATACTTTAATATTTATGTAAGTATTCCATTTTGGAAGGGATTTTTCTTTAGATAAATTTTGTGTATTTCACTGTATGCTGTATTTGTCTCCCACTAGTTAGCAAGATTTATGGAGTAAGCTCACTATGACGTAATGTACCAATTACTTTTCTTGGTGTACCAGTATCTCCTTCTTCTTGTGTTTGGACAGGGCTGCCGTATGTGTGTGTGTGTGTGTGTGTGTGTGTGTGTCTATGTATGTCTGTGTATGTGCTTGCAGGAAAACAAATCCATACGGGAGACTAGTGAAGACAATAGTAGTTGACTTTTCTGTTGTGCTAATTCAATGAAAATTTCAAAACTAAGCATTTACAGAGAAAGCAATTCAAGTTGCAGGTATTTTTTCATTATGTATCATAAGAATAAAAAATAAATCCTGTGTTAAATCATATCCTCTGTATTAAGTTGACTGACCATGATATAATATATCCCAATAAGGTCAGAAATAAGGCTGACTAGACTTTCTTAAAAGAATACTGCTTATCTCATTTGCCCTCCACAGGTACAGCATTTTTACTTTTCCTTTTATTTTTACTTTATGCTTTTTTTTTTTTCTACTCTTAGTTTAGATTCAGAGGTTACATGTGTAGGATTGTTACCTGGGTATCTTGTGTGACGCTGAAGTTGGATCTCACCCAGGTACTGAGCATAGTACCCAATAGGTAGTTTTTCAATACCTGCTCCCCTCCAGCCCTACCCTCTTTAGTAGTCCTCGGTGTCTGTTGTTTCCATCTTTATGTCCACGAGTACCCAGTGTTAGGTTCTCATTTATAATTAGGAAAATGCAGAATTAGAGGAAAACTGGTTTGGTTTTCTGTTCCTGCATTAATTTGCTTAGGAAAATGACCTCCAGGTGCATCCATGTTGCTACAGAAGAACATGATGTTATTCTTTCTTATGGCTGAGTAGTATTCCTTGTTATAGATGTATTACATTTTCTTTATCCAATCCGCCATTGATAAGCGCCTATCAATGATGACGTCTTTGCTATTGTGAATAGTGTTGCAGTAAACATAGGTGTGCACGTATTTCTTTGGTAGAAAGATTTTATTTTCTTTTGGATATATCCAGTAATGGGATTGCTAGGTCAAATGGTAGTTCTAAGTTCTTTGAAAAATGTCCACACTGGTTTTCACAGTGTCTGAACTAATTTACATTTCCACTAACAGTGTGTAAGCATTTCTTTTTCACCACGACTTCACCATCATCTGTGTTTTTTTTTTTTTTTTGACTTTTTAATAATAGCCATTTTGACTGGTATAAGATGGTATCTCATTCAGGTTTTTAAATTTTTTTTAAGAATTTTAAAAATTTAAATAGGTTTTTGGGGAACAGATAGTGTTTGGTTACATGAATAAGTTCTTTAGTGGTGATTTCTGAGCTTTTGGTACACCCATCACCTGAGCAGTGTACGCTGTACCCAATGGGTAGTGTTTTCTCCCTAACCCTCCTCCCACCCTTTCCCCTGACTCCCCACATTGTGGTTTGGATTTGCATTTCTCTGATAATTAGTGAAGTATAGCATTTTAAAAATATATTTATTGGCTACTTGCATGTCTCCCTTTGAGAAGTGTCTCTTTATGTCATTTGCCCATTTTTAAGTGGGTTGTTTTTAGCTTGTTGATTTGTTTAAATTCCTTAAAGATGCTAGATATTAGATCTTTACCAGCTGCACAGTTTGCAAATATTTTATCCCATCCTGTTGGCTGTCTGTTTACTCTTTTGATAGTTTATCTTGCTGGGCAGAAGCTCTTTAGTTTAATTAGGACCCACTTGTCAAGTTTTGTTTTTGTTGCAGTTGCTTTTTAGGACTTAGCCACAAATTCTTTCCTGAAGCCAATGTCCAGAATGGTGTTTCCTAGATTTTCTTCCAGGATTCTTAGAGTTTGAGGTTTTATATGTAAGTCTTTAATCCATCTTGAGTTAATTTTTATATACAGTGAAAGGTATGGGTCCCGTTTCATGCTTCTACTTAATTGCTAGCCAGCTATCTCAGCACCATTTATTGAATAAGGAGTCCTTTCCCCATTGCTTGTTTTTGTCAACTTTGTCAAAGATCAGATGTTTGTAGGTGTGCAGCTTTATTTCTTTGCCCTGTATTCTGTTGCATTGGTCTATGTGTCTGTTTTTGGACCAAGACCAGGATGTTTGGCTACTGTAGCCTTTTAGTATAGCTTGAAGTTGGGTAATTTGATGCCTCCAGCTTTGTTCTTTTTGCTTAGGATTGCCTTGGCTATTCCGGCTCTTTTTTAGTTCCAAATGAATTTTAGGATGTTTCTTCTATAATTCAGTGAAAAATTATATTGGCAATTTGATAGACATTACATTGAATTGTAGATTGGGCAGTATGATTATTTTAATTATATTGCTTCTTTCCGTCCCTGAGCATTAAATGTTTTTCCATTTGTTTTGTACTATATATCATTTCTTTCATCAGTGTTTTGTAGTTCTCCTTGTAGAGGTCTTTCACCTCTTTCATTAGGTGTATTCCTAGATATATATTTTTTCTATTGTAGCTATTGTAAATGGGATTTCTTCCTAATTGGACTCTCAGCTTGAATGTTATTGGAGTATAGCACTGCTACTGATTTTTGTACATGGATTTTGTATCCTGAAACTTTCCTGAAGTTGTTTATCAGTTCCAGGAGCCTTTTTCTCATGTCTTTAGGATTTTTTCTAGATATAGAATCATGTTGTCAGTGAAGAGAGAAAATCTCACTTCTTCTGCTCTTATTTGGATGCCTATATCTTTCTCTTGCTTGATTGCCCTGGCTAGGACTTTCAGTCCTATGTTGAAAGGACTAGTGAGAGTAGACATCCCTGTCTTATTCCAATTCTCAAGGGAAATGCTTCCAGCTTTTGCCCATTCAGCCTAATGTGGGCTGTGGGTTTGTCATAGATGTCTCCTATTATTTTGAGGTATGTTTCATCGATGTCTAGTTTCCTGAATGTTTCTATCATGAAAGGATGTTTGATTTTATCAAAGACTTTTTCCATGTTTTTGAGAGATGATATAGTTTTGGTTTTCAATTCTGTTTATGTGGTGAATCACATTATATATTTGTATATATTGAACCAACCTTGCATCCTGGCAAGGACGTCTACTTGATTATGGTGAATTTACTTTTTATGTGCTGCTGCATTTGGTTTGCTTGTAGTTTATTGAGGGTTTTCGCATTTGTGTTCTTCAGGGATACTGACCTGTAGTTTTCCTTTTTTTGTTGTCTCCTTGCCAGGATTTGATATCAGAGTGATGCTGGTTTCATAGAATGAGTTACAGAGGATTCCTTCCTCCTTAATTTGTTGGAATAGTTTCAGTAAAATTGGTACCCATTCTTCTTTGAATGGTGGAATGCAGCTGTGAATCCATCTGGTCTGGAGCTTCTTTTGGTTGGAGGTTTTTTGGTTCTGATTCAATTTCAGAACTCAGTATTGCTCTTTTTCATGTTTCAATTACTTCCGGATTCAATCTTGGGAGATTGTGTGTTTCTGGGAATTTATCCATTTCCTCTAGATTTTCTAGTTTTTGTTCATAGAGGTGATTGTAATAGTCTCGGAGGATTTTGTATTTCTGTGGAATCAATTGTAATGTAACCTTTCTCATTTATGATTGGCACAGCATTTTAAAGCAAAGTTCTAGATGGTCCTGAGCAGTTCACAAATGTACTTTATGTTATCTGAATGGATATTAAATTACTAGAAATTTGTAGAAACTTTAAAATTGTTTAATTGATTATATCTATGTATTATATATATATAATATATATCGCATATTGGTAATAAATATAGAACAAACACCTATGGATCTACCACCTAAATTAAGAAGCAGAACAGGCCAGGCACGGTGGCTCATGCCTGTAATCCCAGCACTTTGGAAGGCAGATCACGAGGTCAAGAGATCGAGACCATCCTGGCCTACATGGTGAAACCTCGTCCCTATTAAAAACACAAAAATTAGCTGGGTGTGGTGGCATGCACCTGTAATCCCAGCTACTTGGACGGCTGAGGCAGGAGAATCACTTGAACCTGGGAGGCGGAGGTTGCAGTGAGCCAAGGTCGTGCCACTGCACACTGCAGCCTGGTGACAGAGCAAGACTCCATCTTAAAAAAAAAAAAAAAAAAAAAAAAAAGAACCAGAAAATTGCAAATATTAACTCTATCTCTTTGCTCCTTACTTTCCTATCCTGTCCTCCTCCCTCCCATAATTAACCATAATCCTAAATCCTTAGATTTGTACTCTGATATTACCATGTTATCCCTGTCTGGACATTTTCAGTCTGAATTGAAAAAAAAAAACTAAATAGAAAAGTGTGGGAGGCATTGTTATAGAACTTCCATATAGAGTTTTTGTGAAGATTAAATAGATAAAGCACATAAAATGCACAATGCAATGCCTGGTGCTTCCTGGATTTAAAAAAAACATTATTATTAGTATTAGTTATCATTATGTGTTGCTGTGTATGTGTAATTTATTATAATTTAGTAATGAGTGAATAAACATAGTTTAATTGAAAGCTTTGTCTTAGTTCTTAGATAGTAAAATATTTTTTCTGTTATACATATTAACATTTTAATGAATTTTTTCTTCAATGATTCCATGTATGCCTTCTGTTTTATTATTGGAACACTGAGCATGTGGGAGTTATTTATATCCTACTGATCAAGATCATTGCCAAAGTCTGATTGCAAAAATTCAATAAATTGCAACCTTAGTAATAAATGGGTTAAGAAGATAATTTGAAGCATTTAATTCTATATCGACATTTGTCAATACCCTCCTGATACTTAGGCTGTCAAAATAAACAGAATCCCTGAAAGACTGTGACAGAACTGAATCCAATCCTTCTCAATCACACTACATCCTACTCCAGTATCTACATGAAGTGGAACATGCTTGTGCTGATCATCTTATGACCTTCTCAAAGTTTTAATAATTTACAAGCTATTCAAACCTCCTCATTACCACTTTCTTTTTGTGAGGAAATTGGAATGAAGTACCTTATTATCCTAAAATTGTTTCCACAGATAAAAAAAATAGTTTGTAAATTAAAGATATTTCAGAATATTTGTACACATTGCATGCACATTTACAAACAAAGTGTAGTTTTCAATTATGAAATTAATTAACGGGTATCTAATAACGCTAAAAGGGATCTTATAGATTTCCCTCGGCATTTTATGTCCCTGTAGTGTGTTACTACATATGCTATGTGGAAGGAAAAATTGTATTTTGACAGTTTGCTATTCTCCTCAGGTTGTTGCTTAGCAGTGGAGATACTATCATTTCTTTCATTGTTTTTATCACATGCATAATTTTAAAAGACACGGTGCTTGTAATGGCTTTAAGAAATTATTACCTTCCAAAATTTTACTATACTATTAGTATGTTACTCAACACGTACTTATCATACATTCCTGCTAAAATAGGCAATATTTTTCTCCACCCCTTTGCTTTAGTTTGATAAGAAAATATGAGGGAATTAATAACTATTTTATAAATAAAATCTGTTTTCTAATTAATACAGAAGCAGAAACAAACACAAGTAGACATATTAAAGATGATATCCTAATGATATCATAATGGAGCTCTAAATAATACTAGCTGTGTTGCTGTGTTGTATATTATAAAAGTATTGTGGGAAAAAACATTTTCAGCAGGGCAAGTTATCTGGATTTAAAAGCAATGGAAGAACTTCCAAATAAGAATGTCAATAAATTCTCAGCATAAAATACTACAACTTTGAAGAAACTGCAATTAAAAGACAAATACTATGAATCAGAATATTAAAATAATTAGACTGTTTCTATCATTAAAGTTTAAATGCCTCAGACAAATAGATAAGAAAATACTAATATAATAATAGATAAATAAACACACTATGAACTGACAATTCACAATAGAGGAAAGAGAACAATTATGATAACATTAGAGAACATAAATATTATACAACATAAATATTCAAAACAGCTGAATATAAAAGAGTTTATAAAATTAAAGTTTTAACAAAATTTTTAAATTTCCAACTGACTAATAAAACTCTGTAGGGAAGATATGAACTTTGGAGTTCAAAATATCTGTATACACTTTTTTAGGCCCATCATAGTAGTTCTTTAAAAATCTAGACTCTCTGACATAACAAAAATCCATATTTCTACTATGTGCACCTGTTTCTCTTTTATGATCCCTTGATGCCCTGCTTTTCAGTGGTGTCCTTAAGAAGGTCTTTCTCTTAGATTACAGTGTAACCTTACCATTTCTGCTACTAATTAACCTTTCTTCCCCTGAACTAGTTACACATTCCCTGTGCATGTTTGTCTTTCTTTGTACTATTTGTGCTGTCTGTGAAATTTAGGAGAGGAACAAAGATTCTCTCAGCAAAAGGGCGCCAAATCTTTTTACTGCTAACTCCTAGGTTCATGGATTCTCAACGGTCAGCTTGAGGCCATAATTGTGTTCATATGTCACCATAGATTAATCTCAAGAGACTGCCCTCTTTCAATTCCTTTTCCCCTTACAGAATCCTAAATATCATTTGCAGTCTCATTGCCATTTAAACTTTCAACTAAACAACTTCAGGAGACACTTCTCAGGGGAGAAGTAGGGGGAAAAATGGTAGTTGAAAACTAGCTTCCACTGTGTATATATTCAGATAATCAGTAACAAAACTGTGGAGATTTTCCTGTCCCTCCATAACACATTCCTGAAAAAGGAGAAAGGTGAGATGTAGAACTTTAAAAAACCCAGAAGCAAGTCTCCTCTATATAAACAATATAAGGTGCAGTTATTATTTTTCAATCAGAGTACCTTCAGTGTGACCCTTGATCATTTAGTACCTACTAAGAAAAGCTTAATCTACAGAAAAATATCATTTATCCTTTATCTAAAAACTGCTATATTCTTGTTATTTTATTATTTATTTATTTATTTATTTATTTATTTATTTGAGACAGAGTTTCACTCTGCACCCAGACTGGAGTGCAGTGGCGCAATCTTGGCTCACTGCAACCTCTGCCTCCTGGGTTCAAGCGATTCTCCTACTTCAGCCTCCCGAGTAGCTGGAATTACAGGCGTGTGCCACCACTCCCGGCTAATTTTTGTATTTTTAGTAGAGACAGGAGTCTCACCATGTTGGCCAAGCTAGTCTTGAACTCCTAACCAAAAATGATCCACCCACCTCAGCCTCCCAAAGTGTTAGGATTACAGGCATGAGCCATTGGGCCAGGCCCTCGTTAATTTGTTTTAAATAAGAAATCACAGTATTTAAATATAGGCAGTTCCTAAATTTTGTTTTGTTTTGTTTTGTTTTGTTGTTTTGTGTTTATTTTCTTTCTTTTTCTTTTTTGAGATGGAGTCTTGCTCTGTCACCCAAGATGGAGTGCTGTGCCCCAATCACGGCTCACTGCAACCTCCACCTCCTGGTTCAAGTGATTCTCCTCCCTCAGCTTCCCGAGTAGCTGGGATTACAGGCACGTGCCACCACATCCATTTAATTTTTTTTTAATTTCAGTAGAGATGGGATTTCGCCATGTTGGCCAAACTGGTCTCTAACTCTGAACTCCAGATGATCCGCCCAGCACTACCAAAATGCTGGGATTACGGGCATAAGCCACCCAGCTTTAAATGTTAATTCTATGAGTGAAGTGATACAGGTTGAATTTTCTTTTAAAAATAATATGGGTAAAAGATAAGAGATCAACTGTATACTGATTTCATGTGAATTTAGGTCAATTTAACTATGTCCCAAGAACTACATGTGTAGCACTTGCTGGGACTAATGATCAACTTGACTTGATCAGGCAAATTAAACATTAACAACAGGTGAGCAACTTTATTAGAAGCAATTTCTATGTCAAATAAATCCTGGAAGTCATTGAAGTTATTTTAATACTACAACAAATTGCAGAACAAGTGATGGAAGAATTAGGCTCTACCAGACTTAGAGATGGAAGACTGTTCATCATTCATTAAGAGAAAAGGTGGGGCTGCAGGTCTCAGCAGCCCTAAGGTTAGCCTTCAGCGTGAATTCTTGTCAGTCATGAATCATTCTCTGATATGAGATCTTGAAGGTGGAATCCAAGTTCCTTAGAGGCAAAGCAGTGTGGGCTTCTACCTACAGAGTTCATACAAGTGTTTTGATTAATATGGAATAATCTGTCACCAGAAGCTGAGTTACCAAAATATAATTGGGGAAATTTCAGCTCACATTGTAGGAGAAACTATGCTTGTCTTAATTAATGGTTTTGACCTGAGTCAAGTTAGGGGGTGTTTTAATCAGAGACCTTGAGGCTGGAATTTTTAAAATAACACCAAAAAATTCAACAAAATAAGCTGTCTTTTTTTCCTAAAAGAAGATTCATGAATGCTCACCAAAAATATACTTTTTAGAGAAGTCTTGTTGTTATTTTCCTATATGTCAGGCAAGTCTCTCTCTGCTGAGAGGTTGACCCTACTTCACTCCTATTCCTGCAACCTCTGAACTTTGAATACAATCCTAGACCTGGCTTTGATCCTCTGGAGTGTCACCAAGAAAGGACATCAGAAACTGGTGGAGTAAACCAACTTAAAGATTTTTCCTTGTCTAGGTTTCCTTCAATTTTTTACTGAGTCTCTGTTTTATAGAACTTTCAGATATAGAATGCTGCTATTCAAAATACCCTCTGGCTAAGTCGTTCTTGGTTGATCCTAACATATGATATGAATATGGCTCAAATAGTTAGAAAGTCAGGATGGAGATAACCATAAAGTTGAATAATTCAAGAAAATAGGAGAATCAGAGATTGGTGTCTAGAGTCTTGGAGGCTGCTTCAACTAGAGAGAGGGCCATACAAGAGAAGGACTGAGGAGTTAATTTTAGGTGTTCCACCCAACAGATCAAGTAAGACATCAAATAAGTATCATCTTATCAGATATAACCATTCTCTTTTAAGGCTAAGAATGAGGGGCATCTCCTTGGTTATAGCTTAATATTTGCCATGGCAAAATGTGCATACTTACCAGAGAAATGCAACTCTCTGTGTATATGCATGAGTACATATGTTTACAAACACAATAAACAATAAGAAATTCTTTAAAACAAAACTAAAAATAGTAAAAAAAAAAATCACAATTTTGTTTCAGTATTCATGAATTTTGTGTTTCCAGGTCAACTGTTTTTAATAGGATAATACATGCTATAGGATGTATAGAGGATAAAAATGAGACGTAGCTAATTTAAAAATGTCTAGGTTCTAATGTCATTGAATTAAGACATTAAGAACAAAAACTCAAGTTTAAGACATCACATCAAATTCTCTGCCCAGTGCCCCTGTCAATAAAATGTTTATTTTCTTAGAATATGGGTTGTATACCACATTTTACTAAATTGTTTACTTTATATTGTGCACTTAGGCTACAGTTCACCTATATGCAAATATTTACACATTTTTTTCTGTGCTTAATACATTTCCTGACTCTCCACTAAGAACAGTTATCTTCCATGGTGGGTAAATTAGTCCTGTCATATTAAAAGTTCGATATTTTCTTTTATAAATTTATGCTTTAATTTATTATAAATTTTTGATAACTTAGAATGACTACCAATAATTTAATTCTTATGAAATTTAATATGTGTTGTCTTCTCAGGGTTGAATATTACTTTTGTCATGATATATTCTATTTTCAATACACTGGTGAATTATATTTGTGAATATTTTGTTTAGAAATTTATTTCACTAGAATTTTAAAATTTGGTTGTGTTATGTGGTTATAGAGCCAATAATGAAAAGTTAAAAAGTTTGATGACTTTTCTTATGCTCTCAAATACTGTAAATAATGGAAACTACTTTCTGAAGGCATTTCAGAAGTCAGAATAAAATAATCTCAGTGCAATATATTTACTATTTTCATAATTTCCAATTGTTTCTTCCTTCAAATTTTTATTACGTATTCAGCCAACTTTGTTAAATAAAATTTTCTTTGTAAATTACGTGTTTTACTTGGATTTTCAGATGTAATGGTTCAGTGTTGTATATGTCATTCTACATATGCAAATTATTTTTATTTTGTGAAATGATAAGAGTACATTAAACTGTATAGATCTTTCATTGTTATATACCTGGGTACATACTCACGATCCCATATCAGAAATTATTAATATTTTTATTGTATTCTTCAAATCTTATGTTTTATCCCAAGTCCCACTTTTTTCAAAGATAATTATTATTTAATTTATTACACAAGTGTGTGTACACATATATATACACACACACAAATACATATATGTGTATTTTTGTGTATATGTGTGTGTATATATACTTTTGCCTGGGATTAGACACATTTTTCCCTATTCCTTTGGCTATGTGCAGTTAAAAACTGGGACATATATAAAACGTATTCTGAAAAGTGGAGAGAGAGAAAATCAGTCAGTTTAGGGACCTCAGTACTGGAGAAATGATGTAGTGATGAGTTTCCTGGATTTTCTTTTTGATTCACATATTCCAAACTGGGAGCTGGCTAAGATAGTAACCTGGTAATGCCAATGGAAACATATTTTTAAAAAGTCCTAACAGATGCCTGCTATTCCTAACTAAAAGACCAGAAAAATGGCAATCTAGCAAGACAGAAACTTTTACACAATAAACATTTTATGGAAGAAAAACACTTTAAGAAAGACCATGACACCACCCTCATCCAACCAGCAAATGCAGAATTCAGAGCCTAGATTTTCATTGTCTCTAGGTTGTAGTGAAGTCTATAAACCTCCCTTCTCTACCCTACAGGGCTGGTGTCGGAGAAGGCCGAGTTGGGTACCAAGACATTCATTATCTCCAGGTGGTAACAAGGACCCTCACATGGTATTAACGAAGACCAAATGGTAAGCCTCCATTTTCACTTCTACCTTGCAGTAATGAACTGTTACTCTTTCTTTTCCTCACGGGGAAGGTATTAAAAGATGTCTCTTGGAGAGTCAAGACTTCCACCATCACCATAGCAATAAGGCTTCCCACCCCCCAGCCATCTTAGTGTAAGTACGGGCCATGTGAGGTACAGAAAAAAGGCACCCCTTCTCCTACTAGATAGGCAGATATTAGTAGCAATCTAGCAAGGAACCACAATAATTAGTACCTTCTCTCCTTGAGTGTAGATGTCGGCCCATTGTGGAACCGAATTTCTGTCCCCTTCTGGCAGTAGCAAATGCCCCACTCTTCCCCTGCTAGAGTGATGTCAGAGAAAGAGAGCTAAAACAGGTTTAAATAAGATGCAGCATTTTGTAATACCCAAAATGTCTACTTATTGATATAAAATTATACATCATACCAAGAACCAAAAAGATGTCAAACTGAATTTAAAAGGTAATTGATAGATGTTGACACTGAGATAACGGAGATGTCACAATTATCTGGCAAAGAATTTAAAGCAGCCATAATAAAAATACTTAAGTAAGCCACAATAAATATGCTGAAATATAAAAATAGGAAGCTATGGCAAGGAAGTAGAAAGTCTCAGCAAAGAAATTAAAGATATAAAGAAGAAGTAAGTAAAAATCATAGAACTGAGAAATAAAATAATTGAAATAAGTAACTCAATGGATAGTTGCAACAGCATAATGGATGAAACAGAGGAGACAAACAATGAGTTTGAAGATACAACAACACAAATTAGTTAATGAGAATAGAAAGAAAATAGACTGAATAAAAAGTAGACAGAACTGGGCAGGAACAGTGGGGTTATAATGAAAAAAAAAAACAAAAAACAAAAACCTAACATTCATGTTATTAGAGTCCAGGAAGGAAACAAAAATGGTGAGACTGTAATAGTACTTAAAAAATAATGGCTAAAAATGTCTCAAATCTGACAAAAGACAGAAACACATTAGTCTAAAGAAGCTAAGTGTGATAGTGCCAGCTGTCAACCTGATTGGATTAAGAAATACTTAGAGAGCTGGAAAAACTTTATTTCTGGGTAGGTCTGAGAGGGTATTTCCAGAGGAGATTGGCAAGCGAGTTGGTGGACTGGCTAGGAAAGATCTGCCCTCAATGTGGATTAACTGAGGGTCCTGATAGAATAGAAAGGTCAAGAGAAGACAAATTCTTTCTCTTTCTATTCTGCAGCTGGAATACCTTTCTTCTGCTAACCTGGGACATCCAGGCTGTCCAGCCTTTGGATTACAAAACTTACACCAGTAGCCCCTCAGGTTCTTGGGCTTTTGGCTTCGAGAGTTTCATGATTAGTTTCCTTGATTCTGAGGCTTTTATACTTGGACTAAGCCATAATACCAGCATTTCAGGGTCTCCAGTTTGCAGATGACTTTTCACAGGACTCCTTGGCCTCTATAATCAATTAAGCCAATTCCCTTAATAATCCCCTCTTATCTATCTATCTATCTATCTATCTATCTATCTATCTATCTATCTATCTATCTATCTATCTGTCTGTCTGTCTGTCTGTCTGTCTGTCTGTCTATCTATCTATCTAATCTATCTATCTATCTATCTATCTATCTATCTATCTATCTATCTATCTATTTATCATCTATCTTATTGGTTATGATTCTCTAGAGAACACTGAGCAAACTCCAAACAGGATAAAACAAAAAATATTACACCACAAGACATGATGGTTACACTTCTGAAAACTAAAGACAAAGAAAACACACTGAAAGCTGTGAATGAGAAATGACACATTACCTATAAAGCAAAAATAATTCTAATAGGTGACAGATTTCTCATCAGAAACCATAAAGGCCAGAAAGAAGAGAACTATCAGCAAGATTCTATATCTAATGAAATATATCCTTCAGGGATAAAGAGGAAATCAAGATATTCTCCAATGAAATGAATTAACATGAACTGGAACTTTATATAAAAGGGAATATTCAAATCTCCAATAAGTATATGGAACAATATTTAACATTATCTATCATTGGATAAACAAATTGATTCCTCCATGATACACCACTTTTTCACCTACGGAATAGCTAAAATCAAATATATTTACATTATTAATTATTGGCAAGGATGTAGAGGAACTGGAACTTGTATTCACTTTTGGCAATTGTATAAATTGGTTAAAAGACTTTGGAAAACTGCTTGTATCTACTAAAGCTAAATATATGCCTTCATCATGACTCAGAAAATCCATTGTTACTACATAACTGAAAGACATGAGTGCATAGATTCTCAAAAATCATATTCAAAATGATATTTACAACAGGTTTATTCATATTTCCAAACTGGAAACAACCCATAAATCTACCTATAAGAGTATTGATGAGTGGTAATATACTCAAAGAATGAAATACTACCAACCTGTAAAAAAATACTACCCACCTATAAAAAATAAATACTACCCACCTATAAAATATAAATGCTACCCACCTATAAAAATAAATGCTACCCACTTATTAAAAATGGATACTACTTACCTATGAAATAATAAAATCTTAATATGCAGAATAATGTAGATTAATTTTATCAACATTATGTTGAGCAAAAGAAGTGGGACACAAAAGAGGATATATTGTATAAATCAATTTATATGAATTTCAAGAATTGACTAAATGATGGTTAAAAAAGCCAGAATAATTAGAAAACTGAGGATGAGAAATGAACAGAAAAATGAATGAGGGAATCTTCTGGAGTCTTGAAAATTATTGTACATCTGATTTTGGGTGGTACATACACTATCTTCAAGGTCTACACTTTTGTGTGTGTATGGACAGTTGGACTACAACTGGCTGAAGTGTGTTTTCTAACACTAAATTTTTTGAGGTTCTCTGCAAAAAAAATCCAAAAAATTAGCTGTGCTTGGTGGTGTGTGCCAGTAGTCACGGTTACTAGGGAAGCTGAAGCAGGAGGGTTGCTTAAACATGGGTTGAGGCTACAGAAAGCCAAGATTGTACCACTGCACTCCAATCTGGGTGACAGAGCGAGATCCTGTCTCAAAAAATACATACATACATACATACATACGTAAATACAATTTGAGGCTGACTTTCAAATTGCAAAGTCCCTGCAATCTCCATTATGCCATATTGCTCTCCTAAAATAAATAATACCATCTATATCTAATTCTAAAGTTCAGTAACCATGAAACATGGAAGAGAATGTATCCTGAATAATAATACTGATGAAATCATATTAATATGGGAACAATTCAACAATATAAATAGGGAAATTGGAATTTCCCTATTTATGTTAAAGAACAAATGAAAGAGTAGGACCTTGGTTACACTCATGGTGTGTGGGTTCAACAGTAATACTGACAAACTATTTGAAAGGTAGGAGTTTTCTTTTTCTAAAAAGATTTAATACTGCAAGACTGCTTTTTAAGTGTAAACATATTTAAAAAGGTAAATAGCACATAAAGACAAATAAGACATTAATATAATTAAAATAATATGTAATTTGATATAATATTCCTAAGGATCCCTTCAAATTAAGGTATTCTCACTAAATCTCTCCCAACCTATTGCTTATCTGGCTTATCTAATTCTGTCTCAGGTTTTCAGTTATCTCCAATGTGCTGAACACGTTTTGTAGCGTTAGGCCAGACCTCCCTCCACCTCTCTCATCCCCTTTGCTATCTAAACTTTTAGTGGATACTTGCACAACAGAATGCCCTATAATAAGCTCATCATCCCCTCCTCGGAATCTATTGGTGTATTCTCAAAATCATATTGCAGTATCACAGTTAGCCCACTCACCCAGCTAAGAACATTGTGTCGTACTTCACCACTTTCAGTCACTTTATATCTTTGATTATATGCATATAATATCCTATGCACAACATGCTGTTGTTTTTTGTCCCACTTATTATTCCTATTTTTAACCATTTTTTTGATATAGCTCAAATGACTCTAATTAACACTCTATCTTTAATTCTGTGCATATGTCTATTTCTAATTGTCTAATTATATTATAATCTTGTATATAATATTGCTGTATTTTCTATTGGAAGATAACTGCATCTAGTCCCTTGCCATTAAGACTATCCCATACATGCAGCCTTCTCATATGAAGGCAATTGTATAAACAGACATTTCCTCCTATGTATTATACACCAGTATTTATGGACTCTTTTCTGAAAACAGACTGACTATCTGAAGTAAAAGAGAAGGATATCTGTCTACAAAAGTTAAAGCTTTTATTTGTTTAGATCATGCTACATTGCTTTTCTTTTCCTATAAAAGGAATTGAGGGAAATTCTTCTCTTTTTATTCCGAATGAGGCCTGACATTTATGGCTGGAGGTCACACTAGGTCCAAAATTTCTGCTCTGAAGAAATCATAAGGGTGTCAAAACACTTTCTCACACTGTTGGTAGAGTTAAAGGGTAGAATTCACAAATATTTCGCTTTAACAGATGGATTTTGTCTATCTGCTTCATTCTGTAAGTGAGCCATGCCTCCTTCTCTTGGCTACAAAACCAGTAGGATACTTGAAGAAGATGGGAGCAATGGATTCTTATAGCTCTACCCTCCTTGGCAGTATATTTGGGAGAGAAAAAGGAAATGGTGTCTTCCAATTTTTTTTAAGAATTTCAATCCAAGGGATTAAAGCACTGTCTAATCAATAGAGTGGCAGGAACTCCAGTTTGACTGACATGATCTCACAGATAGTTGTTTTATTTTTAAATTTTTAAATGAATGAATATATGCATGAGAAAAGCAAATATAAAATGTTTATCTTTTGAATATATTTAGCTCTTTTAATTTTCATTTTGTAAGGGAACAATCAACACTTGACTATTTAACCCAAACCACGTTTTCCCAAAGTGTGATTTGCAGAACCCTGATTTAAGCAGCTGTTTGATAGGAATTAAGTGGTAGAAAGGCTTCAACAATCAAACACATTTGGAATCACATAGCTAAGCAAGGTTAAATAAGTTTCTTCTCTTCATGAGTTAGAGCATTAGATGTGCAAACATACCTTAGAATCTGTTGGCATATGCAGATTTTCCACAGTTTTTGAATATGGCACTTTTTAATGGATTGTCTCAAGATAAAAATATTTCATGGATTTCATGTTACATACAGCATGCTTTGCAAAATACCACTGTAGACTAACCATATATATTTTTCTATGTTTTCCTAACATTTCTGCCTTTTTATAAAACTATTTTCCTTTCATTCTCTGTTCCTGTTTGTTTAGTTTTCTGACCTTACAAAGCATCCACTGAACACGGCTTAGCAGGAGGTAGAAGCTATTTATTGTGGTGACAAGCTAAGTAACCTAAGAGGGTAAGAGCATAAGAAGAGATAAAAGGATGTTATTCTTAAAAAAAAAAAAAAAAAAAAAAAAAAACACTGTTTTTTTTCCTGGTCTACTAGTTATTTTGTAAACTCATTTCACTAAAATACAAACGACTACATACAATGTCAACCTAAAGTACATCTTGCCTCCAAATCCTTTCTGGGTAGCCATATAAGCCATTCAGTGATTTCATTAGCCTCAGAACTATCATAATCCACATACTATTAATAGCATTTAGGTACTTGAGTTTAAGTAAAATATAAAATCTAAAAAAAAAAAATGACGAAGTTAAAAGTGCTGTGAAACTTCACTATAGTTAATAGTACATGGATTCTTTTTCATCAATACCATTCTGACTCTCCCATTGAGTAATTATTGTGTTGGCTTATTAATTCAATGATTTTGGCTTCCTTTTATACTAAAAAGTTCAGAAGTGAATTATAATAGAGATAATTCTAAAATTATTTGTTGAGATTCAGCCTGATATTCCTTGTGACTCATTTATTATATAATTAATATGTGATATTTCCAAGATTCAGTATTTATGATAAACAAGATTGTTCTGGAATGAAACAACTTCTCATAAGTAAATTACATATACTAAAGCACAGAACCCCACAGAACCCCTTTCTATGACTGTAAATCGGATGAAATCGTACTATGCTATATTTTATATGAATCTTTGAAGAACTAGTAGAATCCTGAATCCTTTACCAGTTTTTGCCCTAGCCAAAGTTCACATGGTAGATATGCAGACGGTATAGTGCAGGCATTTAGTACAAAGCTTTGACCTCAAACTTCCATGTAGAACGTACAGTTGTGACTTGGGTAGAATGACCTTTGAGTCAGGGTTATTCCTTTAATGCTTGTGGTCCAAAGCTTTGACTACAATAGTGAAAATCGCTCCATGCTCTGTTTTTTTGTCTATCTCTATATGTATCTTCTAACTTTTCCTCTTGCTTCCTTTAAAATATTTAGCATTTTTTAATTTAGTAATTTATTCCTTTACTTATTGATTATTGTTGTCATCATTTTCTTCCTGTGAGGATATATTACATTTAAAAAAAATCCATTAATATAAATCTCGATAACTTTTCTGAAGAATCGTAACTTTTTTCTTTTTTAATGATTTTTTTTTTTCAAAATAAAGATTCCTTTTTGATAGATTTGGAATGAGATCTCTAGTATACTTCATACAGTAGAAAAATTATTCATCATCATTCTTTCACAGATCCAATAACTTAAATCTGGAAAAATAAAATGTTCCCCATTGATATATACCTTCTTAATGGGGAAAACAAATTACGTTAAAACTAATTTGTATGTTTGCCATGAAGTTGAATGGAGACATATTGAAGGGAAATGTATGTCCCTTGTTCTTTAGGAAGGTGCCAAATCCTCTTTTCACCAAAAAAATGACCATTTGTTCTGCCTTTGTTTACAGTTTGAATTTCTGCTTGACTTCTTCAATTGTGAAATCTGGATCTCTGCAAGTACCTTAGAATATTTTCATAGTTTAGTTTCCAAGTAGCGTTCTGCTTAGGGCCAATCCGATATCAACTATTCAGCAGCTGTGAATTAAGCCAGCCTTAGGGTTGGAATCAGATTTCTTTAGTACCCTCATGCATGCCATATAGTTGTTTAGCAAGCTGAGACATTTCTTAGTCCCTAGGAAATGAGAGAATATTTCTGTCAGTAACCTGATTTTGGAAATGTGAGTGAGCGCTTGATAAAATTTCATTTTGAATCTTTTCTCTGCTACTTAAGCTATCAGTTTACGCAGACTTCCAGAGTTACAGAAGAGTTATTCGTTGAAAAAAATATATTTTTTAAAATTCTGTGCTCAATTATCAGTCAATGTATCACAAGATTGAGCAGGTTCAAAAAAAAAAGTCTCTAGATCCACAGAAGGCATGTGACTGAAATGCAATTAAATGCTTGATGACACACACTAGAAATGCACAGAAAGAACGAAGAGATTAAAGTGCAAAATTTCTTGAAATTAAATGGTCTATATGAATAAAATAATTGTATAACAATAATCTAAATGACACTTTTCGTTAATTAATTCTAACAAATACTCTGCTCCTTCTTTAGGCTAGCCCTATTTACTGCTGCTTACTCTAGGAAATAGAATTTGTCAGTTAACATGGAACCATTGTTTACCTGTAAAATTTGTGTTGGTTTTCAAATATCAGTCCTCAAACAATCGTCTCTTTTCCTTCATTCATGTTTCTCAGAAAGATCTTATCCATTACCACATAGTTCACATGAACCTTACAGGCTTGACAATTTCTTATCTTCTAATGTCCAGATAGCAATACACAAGATGTACTCATCATTTTAGAGATAAATATGGTGGAATAGGCAAAGGAAAAAATACATGTAAAAACTTTCTTTTATAGTCAAAATCACTTCTTAAAAAACATGCCAGGTGAGGTGACTGTCACTTGCAATCCCAGCTGCCCAAGAGGCTGAGGCAGGAGGTTCCCTTGAGGCCAGGAGTTCTAGGCTGTAGTGAGCTATAATCGTGTCACTGAGCTGTTTCTTAAAAAGCAAAGAAAGAAATATTTTTATGTGATAGGCAGTAAGCTGAATCATGAAATACGTATTTTTGTAGTTCTTTGTAATTTTCAATTTGACTTTTTAATGTTATCTTTGAGTGTCACGAGAACCAAAGCAGTACACAATACACAAACATTAATTTTCCTGTTTTACAAGTAATGTTAGCAAGTATTTGCAAAGTCTTTAGTATGTTCCTGTTTAGTGAATGTTTAGAATGTGTCTGTTCCAAATGTGCTATATTGATGAACTTATTTGGGTTTTACAAAACTCAAAAAAAGAAGCACTATTATTTTCCCCATTTACACGTAATGAAGGAATCATGTCATAGAAAGTAAGTAACTTTTCAACATCCCACAGTTAGAATGGTAGAGCCTGAATACAACCCAGGCAATCTGGCCTCATAGAATTTCATCGTAACCTTTATATTGTACTGCCCCTCACATCACAAATAAGGAATAGGGCATCATGAAATTGTGATTTTTTTGCATTGTTAAATAAGCATTATTATAATCATTCTGTTCTATTGTTCTTGTCTTCTGATTTTAATTTATGAGAGATTAAAAAACCTAGTGAGCATATTGAAATTTCTGAATAAAACTTAGGACAGTGTTTTTCTCAAATCCAATGAAATGATTTAATTTCTAGATGGGTATCATTCTTTTGATCAAGAAAATGCCAATCAAGAAACCATGACCAAATGGCAGCAATTTTTTGTCAATGGTAAATTATGAGTTTGTGAATACATGATACATATGAGCGAAGCTACAATTGCTACATTCTAGTTAAGTGGAATGAATAGAATCATTATCCAACTAAGATTTATAAGTTCATAACAGGAACTTGTGTAGGTGATTGATATATGTTATGAAACAAAGCAAAGATCCCTATCTTTTATGGTCTACAGGCAAGCAAATGAAGTGAAACAAAAAAGACACAAAGGAAAAGAAACCCATAGTATATACATAAATTGTAAGGCCTTAGGAATTACAGAGAAAAATAAAATATGAAGCATGGTAAGAAGAAATCTGAAACTTGAAGGGGCTTATGATGATGGAATGACTACAGTTTTTAACAGGTGTACAGATTAGGTCCGACATTTAGGCAAAAATTGTAAAGAGGTAAGAAAGGTAGTTATCCAATTTTCTGAGCAAACAGCATTCCAGGAAATGGAATAACTAATATAAAGGATAAAATGGGGAATGACGGGAATAGTCAAGACATAGTAAAGTGGTCAAGAGAACAGGTTATGTAATTTACATACAATTAAAATGTTAAAAGTGTTAAATATTTAAAGATGGTAACAATAGAGAATTAAACAAATCTGGGGTCCTCTCGAGCACTGGACATAGGCTTCATGCCCATGAAGCTGGCCTTGGTGGTGGACTAAACAATCTTGGTGACAGTCTTATATCTTGGAGGGATGTAAGATTAGAGATGCAGAGGGGCCAGATCTTGTGGTACAATGTGAGCCATAGAGAGGACTTCTGCTTTGACGCTGAGTGAAATGGGGAACTAATGAATGGTTTTGAACGAAAGAGTGACATGTTTTTACTTATAGTTTTTAAAAGACCTCTTCTGCTGTTCTTTTAAGACTAAAATGTAGACTGGCAAGGATAGAAGCAGGAAAAAGTTGCATTAATAATTAATAATTGAGTTGGATGAAAACACTTTTAAGAAATCTGATGTATTTGCAGTAAATCTAGTAGTTCTACCTTATATGTGTAAATATGCATGTGTATATGGTAGTATAAACATATATTAAGAAGACCAGTTCAAATTAAGAGGACTATGTGGCTTTATGTAGATTGATTATAAGAGATAAAAATAAAACTAGTTTCCAAAAAGAGGGTTATATACAGTGATGATTGACATTATATTCAATGTAAATTTGCAGTTATGGAGATCTCATGCATTATTAGATTTCAGTTCTGTTGATAATCAGAGTATACACTTAAAAACATCTAATGAATGAAGACATGTGAATCGTTATTGAAAGCAACCACAAATCTAAGATAAATATGTGTGAAAATATTTTTTGGATGACATCTTTTGAAGGAAGTTGTACATTTGACTCTTAATGGTATTTCTGAGTGGTAACATTTGTCTTGGTCCTTAGTTAATGGATCCTGAATAATATATTCATAATAACAATTTTATTATGCTGGCTTCAGAGTTAAATTGAGCAGTTTTTTTGTATACATGCACATTCTAGGCTTTATAAGTTAAGTTAGATTTACAGAAAGTCAAACATTAATGTTGACAGAAAGTCAAACATTAATTAACCTTCACAATATAGAGAAATCCTCCTTCAAGTATTTTTGTCAACTTTTAAAAGGAATATTGAAATTCTGTATCATTATAAAGTGAGAAAAACAGCCAAGTTTAATCAGTGTAACCTATACTATAAATATAATTTTAAGAGTTTATTGCTTTCAAAAACAAAAAGATGGCTAAAGACAAATAATTCATGATCTCTAAAAATTTATTGTAAACAATAAACTAGGGTGGGATTCTGGATAGATGGATGCATTGTTAGGGTAGCTTGTGAATCTCCCCCAATTTCCTAAATTTAAAAAAAAAAAGATGGATAAATTAATATAGCAAAACCAAATGTCCCATTGAAATGTCTACATAGAATCACATGAAAAAATGGTTTCATAAACTCTAAAATATGTATGTGTGGTCAAACCTACAAAACCCACATGGAATAAGAAACTGCAAGAGAAGAAACAGAAGAAAAGTAAATAGGTTCTTGCAGCCCTGGAATCTGATGAACCCTCAAGTCACCCAAGATAATCTTCCCAGTTTAAACTGAGAAGAGTATCCAAAACTGAGAGAGTGGTTTTAGGCCTAAACAAATGGTGATTTTAAGGAGACTCTTCAAAGGAAAGAAGCAGTCTGAGCCCTTTGAAATCTAGAACCTAAAAAACCAAAGCTCACATCCAGGATAAGACCCTCCATTACAAAGAAAGTGTTGGAAATATGATGGAAATGAGCAGGACAGAGACACAGGGGAAGAGAGAAGAGTTTAGGGGAATGATATCTCAGAAAGCATGTGAACATGTTTGATAATTTTATAAAAATAACAGAAGAAAAAAGCTCAAGAATGGTGGAGTTAGCAAAGCTATGCTGGCTCATTATTACATTTTGTAAAACACAAAAACATTAATCTCATTTAAAAATGAGCACGTAAAATGTGTTATATATAAATAAGGGAATACTCACCTGGAGTCTCAGCACTTTAGGAGGCCGAGGTGGGTGGATCGTGAGGTAAGGAGTTCGAGACCAGCCTGGCCAACATGGTTAAACCCGGTTTCTACTGAAAATACAAAAGTTAACTCAGCATGGTGGTGCACACCTGTAACCCTAGCTACTCAGGAGGCTGAGGTAGGAGAATCAATCGCTTGAACCAGGGAATCGGAGGTTGCAGTGAGCCAAGATCACCCCACTGTACTCCAGCCTGGTGACAGAGTGAGACTTTGTCTCAAAAATAAATAAATAAATAAACAAATAAATAGTACTTAAATAATTATGCTTCCATAAAAACAATTATAAAGAAAAGAGAATAAAAAGCAGGATAACATTCATAAAAGAGTAAAAGCATAATAGAAAGACCTGCTCACAAATTGAAAAAAAATCCTTGTATTTCAAAATGATCTAAAATTAATGTCCAAAAAAAAAGAAGAAAAAGAATGAGTCCATGTCCTTTGCAGGGACATGGATGAAGCTAGAAGCCATCATTCTCGGCAAACCAACACAGGAACAGAAAACCAAACACCACATGTTTTCACTCATAAGTGGGAGCTGAACAATGAAAACACATGGACATAGGGAGGGGAACATCACACACCGGGGCTTGTCAAAGGGTGTGGGGCAAGGGGAGGGAGAGCATTAGGACAAATACCTAATGCATGCGGGGCTTAAAACCTAGATTATGGGTTGATGGGTGCTGCAAACCACCATGGCACATGTATACCTATGTAACAAATCTGCGCATTCTGCACATGTATCCCAGAACTTAAAGTAAAATAAAAAAAAATTAGTGCAAAAATAATTGAAGCTCTGAAATAACAACTTAAATCACAAGTCAAAGAAAATGAGGTCAAGAAAGTATTTGAGAGAGATATGAAAAGAAAGAATTAAAAATTTTTTAAATAGTCAATTTCATAAGATATATAAAATATGCAAATATGAGATTTTAATATTCTTAAATGAAAAATTGAAATGGATTTGAGTTAAAGTATTAGATATGGCATATGTGACATGATAAATGAACACATTAAAATAGGATTTTTCCTGCAACAAAACAAAACAATACAACAGAAATGCAATTTTTAAATGTCACTGAAAAAAATCTACTGTAAACAAAATATTGCAGTGTCACAGTTCATACATAAAGTAACACAAAATGACTCACAGATTGACATATCCCAAGAAAAGTAAGTTTTAGTAGAAAGGGAAAGAAAAAAACAATCTTTGGATATTTAGGCAGACAGGTTATGTAATGTACAAAGAAAGGAAAATCAGATTGTCATCAATCTTTTTGACAATGCTTAAGACCATAAAACAATGAGATAATATATTTAGAATATTCAAGCAAAGAAAAGCTAATATTTTATGTTTAGTCAAACTGGACAGAGATATTTATTAGGACCATAAAACACTCAGAAAAAAAATTTCTATGAATTTTTTAGATATATAGCAGGTGAAATATTTCCTACAATTAATGATGAGATTTGTAATTTATTTTAATAGATGATTATTATCAAATTATTATAGCATGTTGATTTTTAGATACATTTAAATCATGCTTTGAGACAGTACTATAACAATGACATAAGCATTACACAATTTACAATTATTTAAGGTTTTCACGAAAAATATTAGATGTCCTCCTAAAATACGCATGGGAGTGGAATAATTGTTTAAAGCTTTGTGAACTACTTAAAAAAAATTCTGATAGCCTGTGATAGTAGCATATTGGCTAAATTACAAATACAGTTAAAACAGAAGAAAGAAGGTAAATGTAAGGCTGTTGCAATTATCTAGGTAGAAATAATGGTTATTATGTTTCTAGAACCTCTGGTAAACATGAAGAAGGATCAAACTGGAATTTATTTTAAAGAAATAATTAGCAGGATTCAGTGATATAGAGAATATAAAGTATTTTTTTTTTTTTAAAGAAGGATGCATCATATATGAATACAAGTTTTCCAGACGGAGAATCTAGAAAGTTACCTGGAAAAAACTTCATTGACAGAATTGGGTTAGCTGGAAAGCAAATGCACTTTGGGGATGATGTGGAGGAGGTGAATTTTGCGATAGTGATTTTGAGGTGACAAGCCTTGAAATGGCAAAGCCTTTTATATACGCAAGTTGCAAGTTTGTGGTCAGGACTACAGACATATATATGTGAGGTTATTGTTAGAGAAATAACAATATTGGTTATTGTTAGAGAAATAAATGACTAACAATGAGCTTGGGTGAAGATTCTGAAAGACCAAATGAAGACAATCCAGATTTCTAAGATTAAGTAACTTCCTATATTTTACAGCTGATTGCAGTCTTTTTTCAGCAGTAAGGGTTTGCTGAAAGATGGGGTGATGATAGAGGATATAGTTTCAAAATATCTTTGTCTTATATTACTCTAAGTAAGTCATTCTTAACAAATGAAATTTTCATGAAGGTTGCTGTGAGCATGTCGTATAAAGGCTTGGCTCTCGATTACATTTTAATATCTCAGTTTACAATACGGTTATCATAGGGTAGATTGCAGAAGTGTATATGTTGGGGAGGAAGAAAATACATCCAAGTGTATGAAGTAATTTATCTTTGTACATAGATCTAAAACACCAGAAATATTCTTCTACTCCAGGATTGCCTATTTTATAAGAAAAAAATTAGAAAACAGCCTAAGGCTGTGTCAACCCTATGTCAAAATGGATTGATAAATTCAGCATGAGAACTGTAAAGCTGTATATTTATTTTTTTTAAATTACAGTTGAATTTTATTTATTTATTTTTAATATTTTTTTCTCATTTTAGGTAGATTTCTAATGAGCCAAGATACCTAAGTTAATACTATAAAATTTTATCTCATTAATATCTCTATAGATGTCAAACATTGTTCTACTCAGACATATTTTGGTGGGTGGGTTCCATGCTAAATTTTTTTTATTATTTGAAATATTCAGACAGTCACACTGTAATGACAGCCTATTTTCTGAATCCATGAGCAACTAAGTTTTAGTTGTGACATTATCACCAGTTGAAATATTTCTGTCTTAAAAAAAAGTGAATCATATTACTTAAGAATTTAACCAGAAAATAAATTGCAAAACACCACCATAAAGGAAGGTAGTTCATGAAGTTTTATAATTATACTGGCCAATATGTAGACTCTAAAATCTACCCTCCAGTCAAAGTAAATAGGATTTCAATGGTTATTGAAATTTTGGCAGAATTATTTATAAATAACATATCACATTAAGTTGAAGAGATAAGAAAATGAAAATAAATTATATGTTTCCTGAAAATAATTATATTTAATCTCAATTTCAGATATCACTGCTTTATTTTTATTGTTACTGAGAGTATTATAATATAAATCAAGATATCAGAAAGATATGAGATGCCATGTGGTAGAATAAGAGAAAATGTAAGGAAAATTAATTATTAACTTCCTCCCAGAGAATGTAATATGACTTGAATAAATCAAGTTTATCTAGCTAGTTATGGTCTACCATCTACCTATCTCTATCTACCTACTGATGTATTGAATATATTGTGTCCCTAAACTTTAAAATGTTATAAAAGCCTGTGTGCGAATTGTTTTTCTCTTTAAAATTAATCTTTATAAGAGTGGAATTACATTTTATTTTTTAAAAATCAGCCTCAAAACTATCTTAGCTTATAACATGCCAGAAATAAAATTTTGTCTTAATGTTTCTCTAAAATCTCAGTCTTTATATAACATGCTTTACATAAGAGTGTGTACAGAAATGTAAATTTTATTATATACATTTTGGCTCCGCTGAATTTATTGCCCATGAATGAGGACTTAGATTTCAGGAAAGCAGTAGTGTGAATGATGTGGAAGGTGGTGGGAGACATTGTGTTGGTTTAAGTGGGTGATAGATTGAGGAGCAGTTGTAAGCTGGAACCTCCTAGTGATGTAAATACCTGGACATATGCCATATAATTTTCTAAAAAGCTCTCCAGTCACCCTTTTTACTTTTTTTATAGATCAAGATTAATTTTTGTGCATCATTTTTCATTATGGGGGTATCAAACTCAGTGGCTTCAGAGGCCTACTCTTAATATAAAATGCATTTCATTAATAGGCAAGATAAAGATGGAGATGACTGTAGAGAACTTGAAATTTCAAGATCCACTAGGTGTTAACAGTATATAAGAGGGGCTAATGTAAGATCTGCAGATTTTTTAACAGAAGTAGGAAGTCTGCGTTTCTAAATGAAATAAGTAATTTTTAAAATACTGAATTGTTAAAATTAAATGTATATATGAAAAATAAAATAATAAAGGAATAACAAAATTAATTTAGGGGACAGTAATTTTTTTTTTTTAATTATCTGCATTACAACCTCCATCTTCCATCTTAACAGGTTTTTCTTCTACTCTGAGAAAAGCTTTTTCTTGAGCCAGATATTTTTATTGCTGTATACAAAGAGAAAAACAAGTATAGCTTAAGCAATTTCCCCACTTTGTCCAAGATTGTATAAATACTACTGGACAAACTTCCCCATGGTTGACATCTGTAATTTTTGTTTACCTGAAAATGACTTCAAATTGGTTTAATATTTGTATACTATTTTCACCCAGTATACAACTCTGGTTGGCATATTTTTTTTTTCCTTTAAGTAATGTGAAAATGTCATGGCAGCATCATTAAAAAATACACACTACATAAGATAGTAAAGAAAGTTGTTTGGACTGAAGAGATTACAGCAGCAATAAAAATACTGATAAGGGTAAATATGTTGGTAGATATATAATTGTATTGATCCATTATCAAGCTGCTACTTACTGAGTAATTTATAAAGGAAAAAGGTTTAATTGACTGAGAGTTCTGCAGAGCTGGGAAGGCCTCTGGAAAATTATAATCATGGCAGAAGGGGAAGCAACACATCCTTCTTCACATGTGGCAGGTAGGAGAAGTACTGAGCAAAGTGGGACAAGCCCCTTATAAAACCATCAGCTCTCATGAGAACTCACTCACTATCACTGAGAACAACAGGAGGGTAACCGCCCCCATGATTAAATTACCTCCCACTGGATCCCTTTCATGACATGTGGGGATTATGGGAACTACAATTCAAGATGGAGTGGAGACACAGCCAAACCATATCAAAAATATATTTTCATTAGCTTAATTTTATTCTTCTAAATTTGTTCATTCAAGCAAAAATTCTAACAATGTATTGTAGGTTTCATAAAATATGTAGATGCTATATATATAAAAATAGCACAAAGGAATGGGAGTAAATGAAAATATATGACTGCAGTCTTTTTTCATTTTAAGTGATATGGTAAAATATAAACACTAAGAGTCAATGATAAGTTTGAAATGCATATTATAATTTCCAGATGTAACACTAAAATATATATATATATATATGTGTGTGTATATATATATGTGTGTGTGTGTGTGTGTGTGTGTATATATATATATGAGAAAGAGGGTGCCAATGAGAGAAAAATGAGAAAGAAATACATCTTTTAAAAAACAGACAGACCTGAATTGAATCTTACTTGAATTATCTTAATTGAATTAAATTGATCTTAATTGAATTAAATTGAACCATATTAATAATAAAATAAAGGCCGAGTGCGGTGGTTTAGATCTGTAGTCTCAGCACTTTGGGAAACCATCAAGCCGTGGTGGATCACTTGAGCCCAAGAGTTGGAGACTACCCAGGGCAACAAAGCGAGACCCTATCACTGTAAAGATTAAGTAATTATACGGGAGCAATGGCACATATGTGTAATCCCAGCTAGTGGAATTTTTTGATTTTGGGTATTAACCTAATCTTAAATTCCTGGGATAGATCCCACTTGGTCATGATACATAATTATTTTTATATTATATTTTGCTTAATTTGATTTGCTAATATATATAGTATATATAATACTAATGTATTTTATCTGTATTATATATATCAGTATATACACTAATATTATAATTATATATAATTATAATATTAGTGTATATACAATATACTATTATATAGTAAAAATAATATATAATTATAATATTAGTGTATATACTGATATATATAATACAGATAAAATACATTAGTATTATATACAATATATAATATAATTATATTGTTAGTGTATATACAAATATAGTATATATTATATTAGATATATATGATTATATAAATATATATTATTAGTATATATGCTATTATAGATGTTATATGTAATATATAAGTAAATATATACTATATAAGAAAATATATACATAGTTAACATAATATACATATATTAGTAAATCTATATAGATTATATATTTTATGTATTATAAAATATACTATGTGTTATATGCTACATATACAATATATAATATCAAATATATATTTGATTTCCTAATATATATTATACATAATATATAATTTCCTTTGGAGACATGATCTGACAATGTCACCCAGGCTGGACTGCAGTGGCTCCATCATGGTTCACTGCAGCCTTGACCTCTGGGCCCAAGCAGTTCTCTTACCTCAGCCTCCTGAGTAGCTAAGACCGCAGGAGTACTAATATTTTTGAAGTATTTTTTGTTTTGTTTTACCTTTTTTTTTTTCAGTCTACGTTTCTATTTTATATAAGTCAGTAGTCTTTTTTGTAATGCATTTATCTGGTGTTGGTTAACAAGTTAATATTAATCTCAGAATGAGTTGGTAAGTGTTCTCTCCTTTTCTATTTTTTGAAATAGTTTATATATAATTGAATTTAATTCCCTAATTTATTTCTAAAATTCACCAGTGAAGCCACTGGACCTGGGATTTTCTGTGTGAAAAATTTTAAGATCACCAACTTAATATCTTTAATTTTAAAGTTCTATCTATATTTTCTATTTCTTTTGACTCAGTTTTGATAGCATTTTAATTTCTAGATGTGAGTCAGTTTTATCTAGGTGAACTAATGTTTTGGCATATAGTTACTCATAATTTTACTTATAATTATTTTTATTTCTTTAAGTTCTGAAATGATATCCTCTCCTTCATTTTTAATTTTAGTAATTTGAACATTCTTTTATGGTAAGTCTAAATAAAGTTTTGTCACTGTTGTTGATCTTTTCAAATAACCAACTTTGGATTTTTCTAATTTATTCTATTATTTTCCTATGCAACATTTTATTTATTCTGCTTAACTTTTTGTCTGTTTGTTTCCTTTCTCCTGGCTGTTCAGAGTTTATTCTTTATATTTTCTTGAGGTGGGAGGTTAGGTTATTAATTTGAAATCATTCTTGCATTCTTTTTTAACATAGGCATTTGTAGTTATAAGTTTTCCTCTAAACAATACTTAGAAAAATAGATCAGTGAAACATAATAGAAAGTTCAAAAATTGATTCACATTTTATGATAAATGGATTATTTTTGAAGTCACTAAAGGAATTCAGTGGAGATAGGAACGTCTTTCTAACATGAGGCTGGATAAAGTAGATATGCATAGGGACAAAAATGAATCTTTATGGCTCACATCAGAAACCTGCACACACACATACACACAAATAATTAGAAATGTATTATAGACTTACATGAAAAAGATGCAAACAAAGCTTTTAAGTGACAAAAGCAGATTATTTTGACAACTGTAATAGAAGCATATTTCTTACTCAGGACACAGAAATAATGAAGGAAAAAATGATAAATTAGACTTAATCAAATTTAGAAACATATTTTTATTATATGACAGTGTTAAAAAATATAAAACACATATTAGAACAAAGCATGTGTCCAGAATATATAGTATCCTATATAAATTAAAACTAAGAATACATACATAACAACGGATTGGCAATACATTTGAACAAACAATTCACAAAGGAAGCAAAATAAAGGGCCAGTGTGCATATAAAAAGTGTTCAATATCATGAATCATTGGGTATATGCAAATGAAAATCACATGAGACATACTCAAATGGGAAAACTTTACATTCTGGCAACATTAAATGTTGACAAGGATGTGGATTAGTAACTATCATATATTACTGGTGGGACCTTCTTTGATGGAATTGCTGATAAATTATTTGGCATATTCTTTTGAAGTTAAACAAATGCATATTCTATGACCTACTATTCCACTTATAGTCTTTATTTAAGATGAATAAAAATATAAAATCAGAAAAAGGCTTTCATAACAATTCTATTTATATTTGCTAGAATATGAAAACATAAGGGCTGATCAACAGGAGAATGAATAAACAAATTGTTTTCTGTTTATACTATGCAACACTATTCACCATTAAAATGAAACAAACTATTGATATATTCAATAAGATAGGTGAATCTCATGGACATTATGTTGAGTGAAAGAAACTGGTCATAAAATGGTAGATAACTCATGATTTCTGTTATATGAAAGTCTAAAAACTTCAAACTTGTTTATGGTGGGAAAAAACAAATGTTGCCTTTTGGAATTAAAAGTATAGGATCCTAGGGAACATTGTGTGGTGGTGGTAATGTTCTTTATTTTGATATGGGTGTAGGTTAGATGGGTATATAAATTTATTGAAACTCACAAAACTGTATTCTAAAATCTTGTGTATTTTATCATATGTAAATTTTACCTAAAAAAATAAAAACTACAGACAAAAATTGAACTCTAATTAGTAGAATTTTTTGTTGTATGAATTAAGAAATCTAAATTTTTTTTCTGTATATTCTATTTTGAAAAAATGAGCAAATATATTGAGGTTGATTAGAGCCAGATTTTTTTACTATTGAGAAAGGGAATTATAAATACAAAAAGGGAAAAGAATGCTTAATGAAAGCATTAAGCAATGTGAGTTCAAATCTCAGTTTCTAAATGCCAATTTCCACTAAAAGCAATTAAAGTTCCTTGAAGAAATGACTAATTCCTATAAGAAGAATTAAAAAATGATCCAAAGACATTGTGATGTGTCAGAAAGAAAGTATCAAAATCATGGAGACTTCTCAGATGTTCTCAGGAATCAGCTTGCTGGGCTTCACACTGGCCAAATCTGAATAATTTGAGCATCAAAATATTTACTAAATTATGTCTTATTAAATGAAAAAGAAATCATTTAGCCTACGCTGATATAAATACATGAATAAACACATAAATAAATGCAAACAATGGAAAATCACTTCCTTATAAAACAAGGACAAAGTTAAATCATACGGAAGGAATGAAGGTGTTAGAAAATTATCAGATGATAAAAATACTGGATACATTTTGCTGAAGATAGTTCCAGTTTCATCTGTGCTATGTAAAAAGCCTGAAAGTTGTCATTTTCATCTTTATATCAAGACAAAGCTGGGTGAACTGGTCAAAAACTTTTCTAGGAACTATCAGAAAACTGGTGTAGAAGGAAAAACTGCTACTCCAAAACCTGAACATTTAAATCTACAGAGATACAGACAATATCTACTGAATTGCAGTAGAAGCCATAAACTAGTAGGAACTCAGAAGCCATAAACTGGTAGAAATGGTAATTTTGATAAATTGCTGGAGGCTGAGTGTGAATAAATATGAGAGTGCAAAATTCCGGAGGGCTAAAGTTTTAGAGGGGAGACCATCACATTCATGGGATTTACCTACAGAAACTTCACTAATTTCTTACAAATGAGATCCAGGAAAAATTCCCTTCCAGTTGTGGCAAGCAGAGGAGAAGAGTTACCACTGAAATAAATCCAGAGACTTCACAATAAGGACTACTATGTGCAGAGAATTTTTTTGCCAGAGTATTATCCCAGTTGAGGAATGGAAATTCCTTTTACTTCAAGTCTCTCCCACCAGCCTTTCTGTTTCATTAAGGAAGAAAAAAACAGTCAACAACTGTCAGGTGCTTCTCAAAAGAAAACATACAAACAGCCAACAGACATATGTAAAAATGCTCCCACATATGTAAAAATGCTCCCACATCACGAATCATCATAGAAATATATAAAACCACAATAAGATACCCTCTCACACCACTCAGAATGGCTCTTATTAAAAAGCCAAAAAAACAAACAAACAAAAACAGATGCTGGCAAGGCTGCAGACAAAATGGAACACATGCATTGTTGGTGGGAATGTAAATTAGTTCAGCCACTGTGGAAAGCAGTTTGGAGAGTTTTCAAATAACTTAAAACAGAGCTACTACCATTCAACCCAGTAATTCCACTACTGGGTACACACCCACCCAAAGGAAAATATATCAGTCTACCAAAACAACACATGACTCCTATATTCATCACAGCACTATTCACAATAGCAAGGCCATAGAATCAACCTAAGTGCCCTTCGATGGTGGATTGCATTAAGAAAATATAGTAAATATACACCATGGAATACTACACAGCGATAAAAAAGAATGAAATTATAGCCTTTGTGGTAAAAATGGATGGAGTTGGAGGCCATTATTCTAAGTGAATTAATGAAGAAGCAGAAAGTGAAATATCACATGTTCTCATTTATAAAAGTGGGAGCTAAATTTCAGGTATGTGTGGACATAAAGATGGGAACAAGAGATACTGGGGACTAGTAGAGAGGGGAGAGGGAGAGGGTGGAATGGGTTGAAAAACTCTGTTGGTACTATGTTCACTACCTGGGTGATGGGATGAATCATATCCCAAACCTCAGCATCACACAATTTACCCATGTAATAAACCTGCACACGTATCCCCTGAATCCAAAATAGAAATTGAAATTAGAAAAAAAAGAAAAAACAGTTGTCAGGACTGTCATAAATAGACTACAAATATTTCAGCCAGGGAAATTAGTAGATAGCAAGGAAAAAAGAATTTATACTCGTGAAAAAATACAAACAATTGTGAATGTTAGATATGAGAGACACAGATCATCTAAAAGATGGACATTTAATCAGAAGATGATAAAATGCCTTTTAATCCCCTTTCCACCCCAACAGGGCACCATGATAGTAACAGTGGATTGCAGGTAAAAAAGCGGCATGTCATGGACTCTCTCCGATGAACAGTATTTAGTTAAGGATAAAGTCAAGAGTAGAAATATAAATACAGACCATAGAGTAATTTAAAGCCTCGGGCATCTATAGATATAGCAAATATTGACACAACCCACTTCTAGACAGGTTAACATAAATCTTTACAATAAAGGCCTACTTATCTCAGTTCTTATTAACTGATAATATACCTGCATTTCAACCAAAAATTATAAGATATACCAACCAAAACACAGACACACACAAAACAAAGAAGCAAAAATCCCTCATCTGAAGAGACAAAATAATCATTAGAATTGGATACGACACAGATTTTGGAATTATTAGATAATTTAAAATAACTAATTAATATAAGAGTTTTAATAAAAAAATTAACAAAAACAAGTAGGTAAAGTAAGCAGAGAGATAAAAAATGTAAGATTAAAATACTAGAAGTAAAAAACAATGTAACAAGATTAAAAATGCTCATGATGAGCTTATGAGCAGAATTAAAAACAAAAAGAAAACAAAACAGACCATCAAAGAACATTGGGACAGTTCCAAGCTATGTAACATATGTGTAATTGGATTACCTGAAGAGAAAAAAGAAAACAGCAGTAATAATGGCTAAGTACTTTCCAAAGTTAATGATAAACACTGGACCATAGATAAAAGGAGGCTGAGAAAACACCAACCAGAAAAAATACTTCTCCCCCAACAAAAAATAAAAACACATTAGCCTATCATGTTCACAGAGAGAGAGAGAGAGAGAGAGAGAGAGAGAGACTCTTAAATGAAGCCCGAAGAGAGAAAAAGGAACTTTTAGTATAAAGGATAACACAAAATTACAGTGGACATGTGAGAAATCAGACGAGTGGAATAGAATATTTAAAGTGTTAACAGAAAAAAATATAATATTTTATCTCACATTAAAGCAAATGAGGAAAATAAAAAGAATATAAGTCTAGGTAAAGAGCCTATAGGATTTTCTTGTATTATTCCTACACTTTTTGGAAGTTTAAAACTATACCAAAGAGATTAAAACTAAATCAACATAACGAGTTACTGAAAATAAAGTAATGTTTCCAACTCATAATCCTTTAGAATTAGAGATACAGGAATGTAGAGATCTAATATGTTTCCAGAAGATTTCCCTTATGTAAGGAATAGGAAAATGTAAGTTAAATAATAATGTCAGTTGAAGTCACTGCTGTGGTGAGAAGCACCTTGGCTACAATCATGGCAAAATGAAAAAGAGGTTTACATTGGGAATTTTCTTTCCTACTGAGCTTATCTTTTTCTTGAGACTAACAAGTCTTGATGTAGACATAGCCTAGGACACCCTAGGAGCAAAATAAGACATACCATTTTACTTAAATTCAGATAATTCTATTCTGACAAAAAAGACGAACAAGAGAAAAATGTAAAATGTTAGGAAAGTTGGAAAGTTTCTGTGTCTACTAGTCATTCAGCATAATTTAAGGCACTGTGAAATGATGATCCTTCATATTAGCAAAAAGTTTTAATATGTTTACATTCATCAAAAGAGATTAATTTATCTCTTATCTATGTACATAATCAGTAGTAATTATTTAAATATAATATGTAAATTACAGTACCACATTTACTTTAGATAACTTTTGATACATAGTCAAAATCTAAGCAATAAGTCTGCTTGTCAGGCAAAATAAGTTAAAATTGTTAATATTTAAAGTTTGCATAAAGGAAAATTTCTGTAAGTGATAATTCCTGTTTTCAATTCATTTTGTAACTGTTCATATAATCAAGAAACCTGTTAGTATGAGCCAAAGAACAGTTTATGCATGCAACATAGATTATTTCTGGACTACTCCATGCTTTTTCCTCTGCCATACCTATTAGAACTAATTGGTGTAATTCATGTATTACTGGGAATCCTATGAGCCTACAAATAACATTGTAATTATCACTTCAAATTTTCAAAATACTTGATCAAATCTGAAAACCTTCCACAATTCTGTATTAGTATCTAACTGTATGTTGATTGTCTTTATCATGATCTTAAAGGAGGAGAACACATTTAACTGAAAGAATGTAATTAGCCCATTAATTTCTGATATTTTTCCTCAGTTAGTGGTTTTTCCATATGTAGTCAATAAGTGTATTGTGAATATCAGTAGAAGTTACCAAAATATCTCAGAGCAGATATCAAGAAAACCCAATGAAGAAAGGTTGGTTCCTATTAGTTTATGAAGTGGTAGTGCATTTATTTTTATAAATATAATTATTCTTTCATAATAAATCTCTATACAAGATTTTAAACTCTACCCAAAAAGTGGTCATTTTAAATTGATCTTTGTATTTCTGGCATTTAACACAATGTCTGGCACAGTGTACCTTATAGACAAAATAATGGAAGGAACGAAAGGAGAAAGAGTGGGAGAAGGAGGAAGAGAAGTTAGCAGAGTACAAACAGAGGCCTTCTGAGGACAGATAAACTAAAAGTTATTTTTTTGTGGAAGAATTTTGGATGGAAATAGCATAAATATTCCCAGGAGTATTTGGTAAGTAGAATGCATTAATTCAAAGTAAAAACAAGAACAATGTGATTTTCAGGCTTCATCTGAAGTAAGGTGAGTAGATGGGCAACGTTATTTGTTTTTGTAGTTTAATATTAATTTAAAGACAATTTGTAAAGTATGAAAGATCCATGAGCTTCAGAAAGTAGTAAGATCAATGAGCTGTCATTGTTTTCTTTTTCAGAATTTTCTTAGCTCTTCTTAGAAGGCACTCAAATATACCAGACAAGAGCATCAGGTTGGAAACCAGCTCACCTCCAACCATTTCTAGACACTTGACACTGTGAGTTAGGGTTTAGTGCCTCTCTTGTTTAGCATGGGTAGAATGGAACCAATCTACATCCACATCCAAACTGTCTTTAGATTGTCAAAATTGTTTTCAGTTTTTACGAATATATTTGCTGTATAGGTTGTCATTTTTCCCAGAATTAGTAAAAACCGTTCTAAAATTCATGTTGGACCAAAAATGATCTTGAAAAGCCAAAACAATCCTAAGCAAAAAGAACAAAGCTGAGGCATCATGTTACCTGACTTCAAACTATACTACAAGCCTACAAAACAGCATGGTATTGGTGAAAAACAGGTACATAGACTAATGGAACAGAAAACAGAATCCAGAAATAAAGCCACACACCTAAAACTATCTGATCTTCAACACAGTTGGCAAAGATAGGCAATGGAGAAATGATTGCCTCTTGGTGCTGGGATAGCTGCCTAGCCATATGCAGAATCATGAAACTGGACCCATACCTTTCACCATATACAAAAATTAACTCAAGATCGATTAGAAATTTAAATATAAGACCACAAACTCTAACAATCCTAGAAGAAAACCTAGGAAACACCATTCTGGTCATTGGCCTCAGGAAAGAATTTATGGCTAAGTCCGCAAAAGCAAATGCAACAAAAACAAAAATTGACAAATGGGACCTAATTAAACTAAAGAGCTACTGAAGAACAAAATAAACTATTAACAGAGTGAACAGACAGTGACAGAATGGGATAAAATATTTGCAAACTATGCAGCTGATAAATATCTAATATCCAGAATCTGTAAGGAACTTAAACAAATCAGTAAGCAAAAAACAAATAACCTCATTAAAAAGTGAGTAAAAGACTGAAACAGACACTTCTCAAAAGACATACAAGCAGCCAACAAGCATATAAAAAAATGCTCAACATCACTAATTTATCAGATAAATGCAAATCAAAATCAGAATGAGATATCATCTCACACCAGTCAGGATGGCTTTTGTTAAAAAGTTAAGAAAAATAACCAATGTTGGCGAGGCCCCAGAGAAAAAGGAACACTTAAACACTGTTTGTGAGAATGTAAATTAGTCCAGCCACTATGGAAAGCAGTTTGGAGATTTTTCAGAGAACTGAGAGTTGAGCTACCATTCAACCCAGCAATCCCACTACTGGGTATATATACAAAGGAAAATAAACTATTCTACCAAAAGGACACAAGCACTTGTATATTTGTTACAGCACTATTCACAATAGCAAAAACATGGAATTAACCTAGGTACCCATCAACAGTGGATTAGATAAAGAAAATGTGGCTGGTCACAGTAGCTCATGCCTGTAATCCCAGCACTTTGGGAGACCAAGGCAGGCAGATCACAAGGTCAGGAGATCGAGGCCATCCTGGCTAACACGGTGAAACCCTGTCTCTGCTAAAAAAAAAAAAAAAAAAAAAAAAAAAAAAAATTAGCCAGGTGTGGTGGCGGGCGCCTGTAGTCCCAGCTACTTGGGAGGCTGAGGCAGGAGAATGGTGTGAACCCTGGAGGCGGAGCTTGCAGTGAGCCGAGATTGTGCCACTGCACTCCAGCCTGGGCGACAGAGCGAGACTCTGTCTGAAAAAACAAAAAAAAACAAAAACAAAAAGAAAAGAAAATGTGGTGTATATATACACTATGGAATACTACACAGCCATAAACAAGAATGAAATCATGTCCTTTACAGCAACATGGATACAGCTGGAGGCCATTATCCTAAGTGAACTAACACAGAAACAGAAAACCAAAGACCACGTATTCTCACTGGGAGCCAAACACTGAGTACACATGGACATAAAGATAGGAACAAGAGACACTAGACTATTAGTGGGGAGAAAGGGAGAGGTGGGGAGAGAGGGAAAGGAGGAAAAGGGCTGAATGATTACCTATTAGGTACTATGCTCACTACCAGGGTGACAGGTTTAATCATGCCCCAACCTCAGCATCATGTGATATACCTTTTTCACAAGCCTGCACATGTATTCTCTGTTTCTAAAATAAAAGATGAAAAAAAAAAAAAAGATGTCTCCTTGAAATACTCATTTGTGTTTAACTGAAGTCAATGAGATGAAGTACCTTTTCATTTGTTGTTGTCTATTTCATCTTTTATGAAGCTCCCATTGAAGTCTTTTGTCTATTTCCATCTAGTTGTTCTCTTACATTTTGATTCAAATATCTGCTTTTTTTTTTTTTGAGGTTTAAAAATTGATCATTCAGCTCGATTATTTTAAAAATTAGTTGATTTTTTTATCTTAAATAAAAATAAATATGAATTACTTTTAAAGTACCATAATCACAAATATTTTGCCACAAGCTGTAAATAGTTCCCATATTCTAAACAATTTTCTTATTAACCTATATAATATTGAAAAATAGACTTTTAAACTATCTTTTCACTGTTTGACTATAGTTTGTGTTATCAGAAAATATGGTTTCTATAATACGTGTTCTGTGGAATCCATGGATGATTCCTTTACTGATTAGAAAATAGAGAAATTTGGTAAATACTTCATGTGTGAAGGGGTGGCCTACCCCTCCACACTTGTGGGCGTTTCTCGTTAGGTGGAACGAGAGACTTAAGAAAAATGAGACACAGAGACAAAGTATAGAGAAAGAAAAAGTGGGCCCAGGGGACCGGTGCTCAGCATACAGGGGACCCACGCCGGCACCGGTCTCTGAGTTCCCTTAGTATTTATTGATAATTATCTTTACCATCTTAAAGAAAAAGAAGTGGCAGGATAATAGGATCATTGTAGGGAGAAAGTCAGCAGTAAGACATATGAATAAAGATCTCTGTGACATGAATAAGTTTAAGTGGAAGTGCTGTGCCTTGATATGCATATGCAAACATCTCCATAAACCTTTTTACTGCATAAAGAGCAGCATTGTGCTAGCAAGTCCCGCCTTTTGCCCTAAGGCGGTTTTCTCCTTTCTCAGTTAAACAGAACATACAATCGGTTTTTTTTTTTTTTTTTTTTTTAATAATTTCAACTTTTATTTTAGAATCAAAGAGTACATATTCATATTTGTTACATGTTGTGTGATGCTGAGGTTTGGGGTACAAATGATTCTGTCACCAGGTAGTGAGCAATGGGTCATTTTTAGCCCTTCCTCTCTCCCTCTCTCCCCTCTTTTGGAGTCCCCAATTGTTCTCATCTTTGTGTCCATGTGTACCCAATATTTAGCTTCCATTTGTAAGTGAGAACATGCAATATTGGTTTTCTGTTCCTGGAATAATTTGCTTAAGATAATGTCCTCCAGCCACCTCCATGTTGCTGCAAAGGACATAATTTCATTCTTTTTTATGGCTGTGTAGTATTCCATGGTATGAAGATGTCACATGTTCAAGCACATCCACTGTGTTTGTGTTGAGGTTTCATTGCACATGACTCAGTAAAAAATACATGGACTATGCTAAACCACCTATTAGCTGCTTTTACTGGCAAAAAGAAGAAGAAGAAGAAGAAGGAGAAGGAGAAGGAGGAGAAGGAGAAGGAGAAAGAGAAAGAGAAGGAGAAGGAGAAGGAGAAGGAGAAGGAGAAGGAGAAGAAATTGAAAGTCTTTTAAAAGATCACAGCTCTCTTCACGATAGTAAAGACATGGAATCAGTCTAGGTGCCCATCAATAGTGCATGTTCTTGGGATTAACACTGGGGAGAGGAGGGGAGGGAAGGGGAGGGAAAGGGAGGACAATTGGGTTTTATACCGAGATGTTCCGTTGCCCAGGGACGGGCAGGAGACAGATGCTTTTCTCTATCTCAACTGCCAACAACTGCCAAGAGGCCTTCTTTCCTCTTGTACTAGTCCACCTCAGCACAGACCCTTCACGGGTGTCAGGCTGGAGAACGATCAGGTCTTTCGCTTCCCACGAGGCCATATTTCAGACCATCACATGGGGAGAAACCTTGGACAATACCTAGCTTTCCTAGGCAGAGGTCCCTGCGACCTTTGGCAGTGTGCGTATCCCTGAGTACTTGAGATTAAGAGAATGGTGATGACTTTTAACCAGCAAGCTGCCTTCAGGCACTTGTTTAACAAAGCACACCCTGCACAGCCCAAAATCCTTTAAACCTTGAGTCACCATACCACATGTCTCTTGCAAGGACAAGGTTGGGGGTAGGGTCACAGATTAATAGCATCTCAAATACAGAACAAAATGGAGTCTCTTATGTCTGCTTCTTTTTATATAGACACAGTAACAGTCTGATCTTTCTTTCTTTTCTCCACACATGTGTACTTGACAAGAATGCATTTACCCTATTTTAGGGGTGCAGAGTACTTCACATATTTTTTTCAAATTAAGCTTGTTAATTGTGTTCTTCAATATTCTGAGCCAGGCTCAGTGGCTCTTGTTTGTAATCCCAGTACTTTGGGAGGCCAACGCAGGTGGATCATTTAATTCCAGAAGTTAGAGACCAGCCTGATCAACATGGCAAAACCCCGTCTCTATGAAAAAATACAAAAAATTAGCCAGCCCTGGAGGCATATGCCTGTGGTCCCACTATTTGGGAGGCTGAGGTGAGTGACCTCCCTTGAACCTGGGAGGTTGAGGCTGCAGTGAGCTATGATCATGCCACTGCACTCCAGCCTGGGTGACAGTGTGAGACTTTGTCTCAAAAAAAAAAAAAAAAAAAAAAAAATTCATTATATTGTTACATGTTACATTTTTGCATCTACTTGCTTTATTAGTTTTTTGAGATTTTTGACATGCTGGAATATCTGTATATAATCATAGACCTTTTTGCTTCCTATAATTATCTTTCTTTTAAAAAAGTGAGCATATGCTGTTAAAACATCAAACATTCATAACCATTTCATATTTAGATTAGGTTGTTTTTTATCATTGTGTAATGACTTCTTTGTACTATGAATAAGTTAAGCCAAAAACCTAATTTGTCAAAAATAATATTCCTGCCTGTTGTTTTAAAACTATTTTTTTTTTTTTTGAGACGGAGTCTTGCTGTGCCCCAGGCTGGAGTGCAGTGGCGCGATCTCGGCTCACTGCAAGCTCCGCCCCGCCGGTTTCACGCCATTCTCCTGCCTCAGCCTCCCAAGTAGCTGGGACTACAGGCGCCCGCCACCTCACCCGGCTAATTTTCTTGTATTTTTAGTAGAGACGGGGTTTCACCGGGTTAGCCAGGATGGTCTCGATCTCCTGACCTCGTGATCCGCCCATCTCGGCCTCCCAAAGTGCTGGGATTACAGGCTTGAGCCACCGCGCCCGGCCGTTTTAAAACTATTTTTAAGGTAAATTTTTAATTTCCGATTTATAAACATTCTCTGTGATTTTGTTGTAGTCCTTTTGAAAGTAAACTTTTTATAAGTAATAATGATTTTCAATACACTCTATAATTTATTTACAGTTCTTTAATAGCTAATATATTTTGACTTATTTCTACTATATTTTCTATGCATTCTTTACCTTTTTCACCAACATCCTTGCCTCATTTTGGATTTATTAAGACATTTTCTCCCTCCCCTTTTTCTTCTCCCACGGTTGTAAAAGTTGCATCATGGATTCACTTATTTTTCAGGTTATCATTAATCTGTTAACAAGTGTATTTAATATCCTATTTTTGTAACTGTGGTATATTGTGGCAGAATGGTTCTTTTTTCACCCCTCTCTGTAGTCTCTTCTGACAGTGACACTAGGCATGAATTGTGACTTGTTTGGGCTTACTGAACTACAGCAAATGCAATGCAAGAGGAGGCTTAAAAAATACCTCTTTACTGGGGCTTGTTCCCTTTTGCTGCTGAGAAATATTTTGCATCCATGTGAATTGGCTCATGCTATTCTCTTAGAAGATAATAGATCATGCAGAGTCCCCAGTTATTCCAGCAGAGGGGAAGTGAGAGGAAGGCTTGGCTTGACCCTGCATTCCAGTCAAGCCAGCTTGGACCACAGAAATTGCAAAACATATCCATACAAAATGAAAGCCATTTAGTCTCGCTGTCATCTGTCTGTCAAACAGGATAAAAATGTCTTAGAATATTTTGTTCAATTTCCAATCCAATCCCCTTAATTCTGTTTTAATTACTGCTATTTAGTATTTCTTTTTTTAAGTTAAAATATTACAAATATATTTCAATCATTAACTAAATTAGTCCAAATATTTTACTGAAATGTTGCTCACCCTCCCTTCCTTCCTTCCTTCCTTCCTTCCTTCCTTCCTTCCTTCCTTCCTTCCTTCCTTCCCTCCCTCCCTCCCTCCCTCCCTCCCTCCCTTCCTTCCCTCCCTTCCTTCCCTTCCTTCCCTTCATTTCCTTCCTTTCCTTTCCTTCTTTTTTTTTTTTTCTGAGATGGAGTCTCACTCTGTCACCCAGACTGGAGTGCAGTGGCACAATCTCAGCTCACTGCCACCTCCTGGGTTCAAGCAATTATCCTGCCTTAGCCTCCTGAGTAGCTGGGACTACGTAGGCATGCCACCACATCCGAGTAATTTTTGTATTTTTTTTAGTAAAGACAGGGTTTTGCCATGTTGGCCAGGCTTTTCTGGAACTCTTGACCTCAAGCAATCCTCTCGACTCGGCCTCCTAATGTGCTGGGATTACAAGCGTGAGCCACCGGCGCCTGGCCTCACCATTTCTTCTTGAATCTTACTTCTTCTCTGAGAAAATTTTTGGATTATCTGAAGAACAAATTTTAATGTCCTTTTTTAATGGTGATCTGTGGATTGAGTACTCATATATTTACTTTTATTTCAGTATTGGAGAAAAAATTATATATAAATATATTAATATTTTATATAAATGTATATAATTATATATAATTATACCAGGATATAGAAGTCTAAACATTTTCTCTTGTACTATAAATGGCTACTTACTTTTTACTTCGTGGTTGTGGATGACAAGTTTGCTGTCAAATTGTCACTTTTCTACATAAGTATTTGTGTCTTTCTCTCTGGTAGCTTCTAAGGTTTTCAATTTTTTCTTGATGTTTTAAAACTTCATAGTGACATACACACATGTTGCCTTATTTTTATTTATCTTGCTTGGAATAAGATACAGTTTTGTCAATCTAAGGACCATGTCTTTTTTAATCCATGAAACTTCATTTTATCTAATCTTGTGTCTCTGATATTCCTTCTAGTCTCTAATTCTGATTCCTCATTCAGGTATGTTTTGGTGATTTTCAAGTTATTCTTTTTATTTCCTAACTTATTTTTTATACTGTTCATGTCATTAATGTTTTTGTGGCATTTTATCAATTCCTGAGTACATTCTTTTGATTATTTCTCTCTTTACATGGAGTCATTATAACGTCACTGTTTATGAGTCTTCTATTTTTATTTTAATATCTACTTTATCTCCAAAAATTATTTTTTTCTACTTATCATTGATTTCTATCTACATATATTTGTTGTATAACTTTTTTGATTATTAAATAAATGATATTTTTCCTTTTTAACTATTTAAAATAGATTGTTCTAATATATATCTTTTCACAAATGACAGCAAATTCTCCCAATAGATGATTATCTCATGACATAGTTTTTCTCATTTGTTTGAAACCCCCTTTTTTTTCAAGCTTATTATGAAAAAGAGAGGCTGGGTATAGATGTCTACGTTGGTACCTGTTGGACTCCTTGGATCCCACCTGAGTTCCTAGTCAGAACCAGATCTTGCATTGGTAGCATAGACTCATTTTCTTATGCATATAATTCAGATCATTTGCTGGAACCATTGGGTAGCTTGATGTAAGACATGATTAAGCGTTTTCTCTAATTCTTAACAGATACTAATAATCTTGTAGGTAGAGGCCATAGGCAGCATATGATAAGATGTGTTTTAGTCTCTGATCATGAGAGATTCTTACAGTATCCCTGCACCTTGAATTCCAGGGCTATTCCTCTAACATTTCAAAAAATATTCTCTAGTTCATCTATCTGTTTCTGATCTGTATTAGAGTTATCTAGAGAGACATAAATAATACATTATATGTCTATATAAAAGGGAGTTTATTAAGGATAATTGATTTACAAAATCACAAGGTAAAATCCCATGATAGGCCAGGCCTGCAAGTTGAGGAGCAAGGAAGCCAGTGGTGTATCAGTCTGAGTACCAAAACCTCAAAAGTAGGAATGCCAACAGTGCAGCCTTCAGTCTGTTGCCAAAGGCCCAAGAGCTCCAGGCAAACCACTGGTGTAAGTCCAAGAGTCCAAAAGCTGAAGAACTTGGAGTCTGATATTTGAGAGCAGGAAGCATCCAGCATGGGAGAAAGATGAAGGCTGGAAGATTCAGCAAGTCTGCTCTTCCATTTTCTGCTTGCTTCATTTTAGCAGTGCTATCAACTGATTAGATGGGACCTACCCAAATTGAGGGTGGATCTGCCTCTCCCAGTCTACCGACTCAAATGTTAATCTCCTTTGGCAACACCCTCATGCACACATCCATGAACAATATTTTAAATCCTTCAATCCAATCAAGTTGACAATATTCATCATCACATGACCCGGAATTTTGACTGTTGCTCTGAGGCTTTGACCTCTTATTGCTGTGCTGTTTTTCTTTTCTGTGAGATATTTATTTTGGCGTTGAGGTTTGCTGTGTTGTATATGCTTCATTGTGTATTGATGGAAAGGAGTGGTAAATTTCTGCATCAATCACACAGCTATGTTTAGCAAATGCCTATATGTTTACTTTTTAAGAAAGACTTCTTCGGAGCAGTTTAAGGTTCACAGAGTGTGTTTGTTGCTGCTGTTAGATGAAGTAGTCTACAGATGTCAATTATATACAGTTAATTGATAATGTTGAATTCAACTATTTCCGTACTGATTTTCTGTTTGCTGGATCTATTTCTGATAGAGTGGTGTTGAAGTCTCTAACTATGATAGTAGATTTTTTTTTTTTTTTTTTTTTTTGAGAAAGAGTCTTGTTCTGTCACCCATGCTGGAATGCAGTGGCGCAATATTGGCTCACCTCAACTTTCGCCTCCTGGGTTCAAGCGATTCTCCTGCCTCAGCCTCCTGAGTAGCTGGGATTACAGGCACCTGCCACCACGCCTGGCTAGTTTTTGTATTTTCAGTAGAGACAGGGTTTTACCATGTTGGCCAGGCTGGTCTCGAACTCCTGACCTCAAGTGATCTGCCCACCCCAGCCTCCCAGAGTGCTTAGATTGCAGGAGTGAGCCACCGAGACCGGTCAATAGTAGATTTTTTTTTTAAATTTATTTTTTCTTATAGTTCTATCATTGTTGGTCTCATATAGTTTGATGCTCTCTTGTTAGCACACACACATTAAGGATTGTTATGTCTTTTTGGAGAATAGATCCCTTTATTGTTATGTAATAGCCTTTTAAAAAATCCCTGGTAACTTCCTTTGTTTGAAGTCTGTTCTGTCTGAAATTAATACAATTATTGCTTTCTTTTTATTAGTGTTAGCATAATGTATCTTTCTCCTTCCCTTTGCTTTTAATATATATGTGTTTTATATTTAAAGTGGGTTTCCTGTAGGTAACATGGAGTTGGATCCTGTTTTGAATCCACTCTGACAATATCTGTCATTTATTGGTGTATTTATGTTATTGATGTGTAAAGTGATTATTGACGTAGTTGGATTAATATCTGCCAATAGAGTGAAGTTATGTTCCTAGTTTTGTCTTCTACTCTTTTTTCTGTCCTTTACGCTTTTAATTGAGCATCTCATATAATTATATTTTTTCTGTTTTCTCAGGATATTGGTTATACTTTTTAAAATACTTTTTTAGTGGTTCCCTAGAAGTCGCAATATGCATTTACAGCTAATGCAAATCTACTTTCAAATGACGCTATGCAATTTTACAGGTAGTACAAGTACTTTACAATAATAAAATAATCCTAATCCTTCTCTCCTACCTTGGTACTATCTCCCATGGAAGTTTCTACCCATGAGTTTCTGTTCTAAGTAGTGTAATTCTCTGTCTCTGTAATTCTGAGGGCAGCAGTTTACTCAGTGACCTCACCTCTCTGTTGGACCTAAGAGGTGTTGGTTTTCCAGTTTATTCAGCCCTTTTACTTGTTATAATGAAGTGATGACTTCCAAGCAACTCACATGCCAGACCAGAAATGGAAGTCCTATATGCTTAATTTTAAAAGTCTGCAAGAATTTTTATTTTTATTATTTTATTCTCCACATACATATTGTACATTGATTGCATGCCAGGCACTATGTTAAATACGATGATGGAAGACAAAAAATGTTTGTAACTAACTTCAAGGAATATGGTTATTTTCTACATAAATAGGTATTGCTAATAAACACTGATTATCTTTCAATAGATACGTCCCAGAATGAGATCACAGATTAATCAATTTTCTATTGGTTGTATTTCTAAACAGGCATAAAATAGTTTATAAGCTAGTCTTTAAAAAGAAGTTTCAAGTATATACAATTGATCTAATGAATTAATCAATGGTACAACAGAGTTACAATTTTTTAATTTATATTTTGAATCACTCTTAAGACTTTATGTGATTATGGTGAATATCAGAAAATCTAATTCTCTTATTTTGATCTAACAACATTCTGTCTGATCTGTTAATCATGTTAGTTATACTACAATTCCCAAATCTCATGGTAACCATTAAAATCTCAATTATTCACCTGACAACTTTGATACTTCTTGGCCTTTGATGGATGCAAATTTTAGAATTAATATGGAATATAGATTTTCTTTAAAATCAAAGGGAAACTGAAGTACTTGCTTAGTGTTTTAATAGGTTTATGTTATTTAATATAGATAATATTTATTCAAGTCCCAATATGACTCTTTTCCTATATGAATAATGATATATGCTTAATTATAAGTTATTTTATATATAAAAATCATTGATACAAAAGATAATGTTGATATAATTTAGAAACTTTTTTCTTTATTTTTAATAGCATTTTTTTTGTGTCCAAATCCATAACTACAAAACCCTTCACTTGCCGGTTTATACCTATTATAGAGGTTCAGCAGAGGTTCAGTGAATTTCTTTTTAACAAAGTCCTGCCCCCCAAAAATACATTCTTAAGTAATGATAAGAAATGAGAAACTTGTGTCTGTCATCTCAACAACTTTGCCACCTCTTTTATGTTCATTATTTCATAATGAAGTGGTGACTTTAGATGCTGTTTTCTCTTTGAAGGTAAACTGTCTCTTTATGAATTATTCTTTACATATAATAAATGTGTATACATTTAATTATCTCTATTTCTTAGTATTTGATCATAATATATGAAAGAAGAAAAACAAGGTATCTAAAAGTGATGTTGTGTTGCAAATGAATTTTCTAAAATAGAATATTCTCCCCTTAGATATAACACATTCCTCTTTTTCTGCTCTAGATTACCTCCGTGAAATGCTTGACTGATTTATTTTATCATGAGGTTCCATTCATTTCTCTGATTTTAGTGTATGATAGGTGAGATTGGAAAGATAGAAAATGCCAGCGTCAAAAATGGCTAGATACCTCAAAAAGTCAAAAGAATTATGAGCATTTTAAATAATACAAAGATGAGTTGGAGTAAAAAAATACACATTAGAAAATTTGACACAACATTTACTTTCAGGTGTAGCAATCATTGACTAATAGTATTAATAGAAGATATATAATGTTAGAATAGAAAGCAGAGTGCATTTTGTAAACTAACACGGAATAGATTCTAAGCTCCAGTCACTTATCTATTTCAATATATTTTTATCTTTGTTAATATTTTATGCCTTCTGTTCAAAGAACCCAAGATTACATTCAGAGCTCATAGCAAGTACTGATGTTGTGAGGCATAGATGACAACAGTAGGCTGGATTATATATAGTTAAAATATATTATGTACCAATATTTTTTTCTAAATTTATGATTTTTTAGTGTAATTATTGTGACTTATTCTCAGTAATTGACAAATACTAAGCCTCAAGATATTCTTATATTTTTGAGTAATGTGAGTAAATAAGCTACAATTACATAGGTAGTATTTATTTTTAATTAAAATAATTCATCCATTAATATCTTCCAGTTCAGTGGTGAATGGAAAACTATTAAAAGTCTAATGTAAATTGTAGATTATCCAAATTTAAATAAACTCAACACAATCTACATAGAGAATAGTTTTATCGAAAGTTACTTGTCTCATGATTGAAACATAAGTGGTCTGAAATAACAACTTTTCACTCCTAGCCCCTGAAGACTCTTATATTTCTTAAAACCTAGAGAGGACAAAAAAAAGATCTGTGGGGAAGTAATCTGTATTTTTCAAAAGATATATGTTATGTTAATATTCAGGACTGTTTTTTCAAATGATTTTATTATTGCTTCAACAAAATTTTATTGACTCCTTGATACGTACAAAGTGTACTCTAGTTGCTGAGGATACCAAATGAACAAACTTTGATCCATACCTTTAAGGAACTAAGAGGTTGGTAATAAAAATGAGTAATAACAAGGTTAATGTGTAAATTCTGAAAGATTATGAATGTAAGACGGGCAGACAAAAGCTCATCAGATTCACCTGGGTATAGTTGGGATGGAATTAAAGAAGATGTCACAAGGGATCATTACAGAGCCTGAGATACAGCATAGTATCATGAAATACAACTTCTTGTTTTTGAAGATTTTACATATTTTAGGGCTACAAAAAATTTATGATAATCTCTTTGTTACTCCTTTTCATTTGATTTTTATGTTTTTCTCCTAAGGCTGTTAAAGATACAGAAATTATGCTAGCAATTCCACAAGACATAAAAACAGTATATAAAAATCATCTCTCTCTTTTGTTTTCCACAGTGAAACTACTCTATATATGACATGCTGATATTTGGAAAAGCAGATATTAATAAATAGTATTTCAAAAGAGAAAGATTCATTACTAATTGAGTCATTACACTTTGTTTTCCTGTTCACTAGTACAGAAAGTTCAGTATAAACATTAAAAAGTTTATTTCAGTGTATAAATTCTTTTAGTTTGTGCATTTAGCAGGGGTGGGGGTGCACACTTTCCAACAGCGATCGATTAATAAGACAACAGATATCTGAACATTTTATAGGTAGACTCTAATCATGTGCACCATTCTTTGTTCCAGCTAGGTTAATTAAATTTCAAAGATTGTCTCCTAAACTGATTAGATTATAAATTTGATGTTCACTTTTGCTGAATAATATCTTTTTGTGAACTAATTTTCTAAGAACTCATTGAAACAATGAAGATATTGTGGATAACATTTTTACTTCCTTGATTATATAAATTTTTTGTATAAGTAAATTTATATGAAAAATATGAATGTCTATATTCAAAACCATAATAAAGTCAAGGTAGTTATCATTGCTAGGTAAGGTAAGATATTAGTCTATATTTGACTTTTTCAAACTAAGCAAATGAAGGCTAATGTGTGTCCAAACATTCTGTAAAATTTTCCTTTTGAAGATTAGCTGTCTTTTATCTGATGCATGTTTATAAACTAAAAGAAAATTGTTTTTCATGATGTAACTTATTTATTCAGTTGTGGTTACCTGTAACTTGTGGATTAGGAAAATGGGTAACCATACTGACATGGATTCTAAGACAAAGTCAGAAGTTGGGTTGGGGATGGAGGCAGGAGTGGGATAGCTATAATTAAAGAACAGCATCAGTGATTTTAGAAATGGGAGAGAACCAGGAACAGTGACTCCTGCCTGTAATCTGTGCTACTCTGGAGGCTGAGGCAGGAGGATCACTTGAGCCCAGGAGATGGAGGCCACAGCGAGCTACCATCACACCGCTGCATTCCAGTCGGGATGTCAGAGTGATACAGTATCTCATTCTATTCTGTTTGTGTGCTGAAGTGGTGATGTGCAACTTGAGTTCCGTAACAGGTAGGGTCAGGGTACTCTCATGGTTCCAGCAAGACACTGGAGTCTTCTCTTCCAGTGGACATGTTTGCCATCTAGCTCTAACATACCTGAAGAGGTCAGTAACAACTACCAAATAACTTCAAATGCTTGACCCGGGAGTACTTCTGTACAAAAAGAAACATAATTTTTGCTATTCGAATGATAGCTAAAATTACTCAGTTAATTGTTCTTTATCCATAACATTTTAATTCTTAATTGTTCACCTCAGAGTTTGTTTAACTGCTGTTAGTTTAAAAATGATAAAATTTAAAATGAAAGTGCCTTTGAATTTTCTCTGCATAATTATGTTGCTTGTTTGTCCCGTACCAAGGTCAGTATATACTGGTAGTTCTTAAACTTTATTGTGCACAGGAATCACCTGTTTGTTATATATGGCTGATTCTTCTGTCTCACCCATAATTACTGATTAAAATAACAGAGATATAATCTAGGTATCTGTTTTGTGATAAGGTCCATAGGACATTCCAATTCAGGTTATTGGGAGAACACTCCAGGCTGCTTATTAAAATCACCTCAATTTGTGCTTTTTATTGAAATCCACCCATTTAGAAGTCTCATGAGTCACACAAAGAAAAAATATCTTTAGCATGAATCATCTTGTGCATTAAAGATTTTAAATTTAAATCTTTGTCCTTTCTTATTGTGATCCCAGTAATCTACAGTCACTTCCATCAGTCTATTTTCTAGCTAACATCTGTGTGAAAAGCATCTTCCCACTCTAGCAGCCTGTGTGCCAGCCAGTCACAGAATTACCAAGTTTGGGATGCTATTCTTATATAATTGCTGCCTGTGGAAGATGGTACTGCTGTGCATGATGCTAGCTCATTAGTTATGAGTTAGAATGGAGCTTGAGGATTAAAACAAGAAACTCTTTATTTCCTTCAGTTCAGCCAGATACTCTCCTGGTCTCTTCATATAGCTGGTTGATACTGATAAAAATCTGGTGAGTTTAGTAACACAGGGCACATCATGTGCTAGCAGCAGGTCATCTCCTATTCTTCCTCCACCTCAGCTCCATGGGACTGCCAGCTGCAGAGCAAATGTAGTGCAGCCCCCTTGCCTAGAAGAACTGATTTTTACAAGTGGGAAATTGACGAAGATTGTGTGATTCCAGTCAATTTCACTCACAATGGGTAAGAAGTACCTGTGCACAAGCTGGTGTGGCATTTCCTGGAGCAGCTGGTGACCTTTACCTGAGCCTAGTCAAGATGCAGGAAGGAAAATGGAGTGAAGAAGGAACAGGGGGCAAATGTGCGAGCCTCTTTTATTTTCTATCTTTTCATGCCAATAATTTATCTTTTTCCACTGATTAAGGTATTACAAGATTCACATGTAGTCAGAGTTTTCCTAAGGTAATGCAACTCCCGAATGTTTCATAAAGTTCTAAATAATACAGGATTTACACTCAGTATACCACATAAGCAGACACAGGTTGTCTTGATTTCTGTTTGTTTGTTGGTTTTTGTTTTAAATTTGTTTGCTTTCACAATGGCAGGCCACTAACAAACCATGCATTTCTGTAAATAATTTAAATAGATAAGCATTTACTTAAATGAAATCACTTTTAAATATTTGTGGATTTGTCCAACAAAATTATTTTACCTCAGATTTAAAACAAGAAGGATATACAAATGATGAAGAATGGTCTCTGCAATTCTCTGTCTTCCACAGCTTCTCCATCCTACACACTTATCTGTACACAGAGCTAACCAATTTTCCAGAGTCTCAGGAAAGAATATGTCCCTATATCCCCTCCCTTCTTACATCACTTCTGCATCTTCATCTTTATTTTTGATACCTACTCTTCCCCCCTACACTACAAATATGCTGAAGTCTTTCTTGTTAATGTACACACACCCTTCCCCTAGGTTCCCTCAGTTTATCTCCCCAATTACAGTATTTCTCCCTCTTTCTCTCTCTCTAATTTTGCAACTAAATTTATTTATAATCTTGGTCTGGTGCCATCTTCATAATTTTCCATTCATTTCTTTATTTGGTAACATCTCTGACTCTGTTAAATTTACTTTGGAAAAGGTTACCAGTGAATTCAATATTTCATAGAACAATGAGAATTTCATCCTCCACCTCCAACTCACTGTGTTCAATATTGTTCGCCGTATATTTTTGCCTTACAGTAATTTTTCCGATTGGATTTGTAATACCACTCACTCTGCTTCCGCTTCCATTTAAATATTAGTATTCCCTCTTTTTCCTTGACTGTTTTTTTTTCTATTAATTTAATAGTGATATTTCTTGGAGTCCTTATCTTAACTCTTTCCTCTCTATAATCACTCTCACAGCTCTTACTATAAGTGTTATGTTATTGACTATAAATATACCACAGATAACAAACTCCTCATCCACAGAATACCAACCTAGGCCTGTACCTTCTTTCAAATTTTCACCTCCTTAATGCATTTTCTCCTGTCTTAGTCTATTTGAGCTTCTATCACAAAGTACCACAAACTGTGGGGCTTATAAAAACAAAAACAAACAAACAAAAAACAACACAGAGTTAGTTTTCATTGTTCTGGGGGCTGGAAGTCCAAGATCAGGGCACTGGCAGATTCAGTGTCTGATGAGGACCTGCTTCCTCAGAAGTGGTGCCTTCTCACTGTGTCCTCACATGGTGGGAGGAGCAAATGAGCTCTCTGAGGCCTCTTTTATAAGGGCAGTAATCCCATTCATCAGGGCTCTCCCTCAGTGACCTAATCACTTCCCCAAATCCCAATATTCTAATATTACTTTGGGGGTTAGAATTTCCAAATATAAATTCAGGAGAGGCATAAACATTCAGTCCATTGCACTCCACAATTATCTTTTTTCTCTTTCTGGAAGTATCAACAACATCCATTCAGTCACCAAACCTAGAAATCTAAACAACTACCTTGATTTCTACCTTCCATTAATTTCTATATCTGAAAATAAAATCATGCGAATGTGGCTTCAGTATCTTTTCGACTCCTTTGCTCCTTTTTTTTTTCTGTTTCCACTATAGTCCTTTAAACCTTCATTATCTGTTACATCAACTTTGGCAAAAGTTCCACTTTGCCTACAAAATTGAATTCAAATTCTTCAACATTTCCTCAAAATTTTCATGAAAGATCTCTGAGCATACTTCTGTCCTGCCTGTTCCTTTAAGCTCTTTTAAGTAGAAACCTTTTGTTGTTGTTGTTAGGAGACATTATGCTGTTTCCTTGATATATTTGCTTCCTTGATGTATTCTTTTTTTTTTTTCTTTCTCTGATGGTAACTCATTCTTTCCACATGACAAGGTGACCTTTCTTAGTCAGCTCTTCCCCCTCTCCCAACTTTGCTCAGTTGTTGCCCTCCAGGAAGATTTCTGAAATTATAAGCTAGAGTGAGTCTTGCTTTTTGACTAAACAAAAACAAAACAGATAACACTATGGATTTTTTTTTCTCAAGGAACTCAAAATGCTTTATAAAAATAATCGTATTTATCACTGACTGTAGGAGAGAAATAAATGTCATCATTGGCATTTGAGAAAATAATATTTTTGTAACTATAAAATCTGCCTTCCTTTCTCTGGCCCCTAAGTAGAATATGACCCTATGATTTTATAATAATTTTTTTCTGGAGCAGAAATAAACATTTCCTTTCTTCGGGAAAATATCTGACAGTCTATAATATCTTTAAGGATCTAGTAAAGTCATAAAACATTCAGCTGTGTTAGTCTTCTGTGGCCAGGATTGGAACTGTGGGTCTATTACCCAGAAAAAGATAGGGTTCGTTCACCTAGCAAGTAACAAATGACTCTCCATGAGAACGCAGTTTTTGATCAAGAAGAGTTTGATTACTTGGCACAAGTAAGGAGAACAGTGGGAGTATTCTCCAAAGCAATGTCTCCCTAAGGGAAAGTGACAGAAGGGTTTTATGGGGTGATAGAGTGGGGAGACAGTGCATCATTGCATGCAGAGGAGGAGTTCCAGTTGTGCAGACACTGTGAGTCATTATGGCAGCACGTAGGTCACATGTTATTGTAATGCAGCTGCAGTTCCTCTCATGATGGAGACTTTAGCATTGTAATAAGGAAAGTCCACCTAGGTTCATTTATAATTTGCCAGGTTGTGTTAGAAGCTGGTTTTGACCAACAAGGTGAGTGTATTCCACATAGGATTTACGGAAAATCAGGCTGAATGTCAGGAGACTAAAAAGGCTGATTGCTCAACTTGACCAAATTTCTGTAATCTTAATAGGAGAACCTTCCTATCTGCTTACAGATTTGGAAGAAAAAGTAAACTGTTTGAGTCTATATGTCCTCCCAATACTTCTAAATAATCTAAATACTTCAACTCAATGGGAAGTATGCACTCTATTACTATTTAACATAACCATAAGATAATCAGGAACCAGGATCAACTAACGACTGTTGTATTAAGAAAAAAAATTTTATCAAATATATTTTCAAAAAGATTTTAAAATCTTCATACATAAAAATATTTTAAATGAAGTGTATTAGGTGATGACTGAAATGAGTTTTTTTTAAAACTATAATAACCACATTCTGCCCTAAAAATAAGAAAATTTAAAATCTATGAAGTGGGCTTTTATTTCCAGATCTGACATGTACAGAGAGTGGCAGTCATCATTTCTGTCATTACAAAAGAAATAAAAATAAAACCAGATAGACAAACAATATTACTGACTCAACTTGGATTCAATAAAGCAAACCATCACTCCAAAATCTGTAGAAATATATTGAATCAGAGACACAGCAGAGATTTGCTTACCTTGAGTAGCAGCTGCTAAGACAATAAACTGGTGGGAAAACTTAAATGGTAATTTTCGACAAGTTGCTCCTGGCTGTGTATGGATTTTAACCTGAGAATGAGAAACTCCTGGGAAAAAGTCAAGGTTAGACTTCTGTGGATTTAATTTCTAGGAATCCCACCATATTCTCAGAGTGAAGCAATGAAAAAGATGACCTCTAACTGTGGTTGGGGAAGGAAAGAGTACCCATTGTGAACAATGCTAAGCAAGAAATAGACTCGCCGAAGAGGAGTACTTACAAAGTCCAAAGTCAAAGTGAGACAAAAACAAAAACATCAGAAGAATTTGGAGCCTCTGGCACCAGTAACTCCAGCAAATTTTGAACAGAGACTGATTCTTAGCCAGACTAACATAGAATCTCACACTGAAGTCCTCTTTTTCCTATTCGACAACATTGGCAGATTTCAGCACCACCACATTATAAGACATGTTTCAAAGCAAGGAAAACACATTTTGGAGAGGTAAAGCAATCATCAAAACCAGACAGATATGTGACACAGACATTCAAATTATCATACAAGTCATTTAAAATAACTATGGTTAATATGTTAAGGACTCTAATGGAAAAACTAGATAACATACAAAAATAGGTAATGTAAGCAGAGAGATAAAAACTCTAAGAAAGAGTCAAAAAGAAATGCTGGAATGAACACTATAACCAAAATAAAGAATGTCTTCAATGAACCTGTCAGAAGATGACATGGCAGAGGAAAGAAACAGTGACATAAAAGAAGGGACAATAGAAACTTCAGAAAGTGAAATACAGAGAGAAAAGAGAATAAAAAACAACAAATATCTCAGAGCTGTGGGACAATTTCCAAAGCTATAATATATACATAAGTGGAATGCAAAAGCAGAAAAGTGAGTGAACAAAGTAGAAAAATATATTTGGAAAAATAATGACAGAAATTTTCAAGCTCAGAAAACAATTAGCAGGACAATAACAAAGAAAGAAACAAAAAAAAGCAAAACAAACAAACTTAAGAATGTTTAAGAAAAAAAAAAACACTGTGGAGAAAAACTAAGACAACAGGAATATCATGAAAGAAGCTACAAGAGAAAAAAAACAAATTAACAAACAAAAATACATCTTACCTATACAGAAGCATGGGGAAGAATTACATTGGACTTCTATTCAGAAATATGCAAGCAAGAAGAGAGTGGTGTTATATATTTAAAGTGCTAAGAGAAAAAAAAATCACCTAAGATTATATATGCATCAAAATTATTCCCCAAAAATAAATAATAAAGATTTTTTAATTTTCTAAACAAAGACTGAAGGAATTTATTGCCACCATACCATGCCTCCCACAAGAAATAATAAATGAAATTATTTGAGCAGAAGGGAATTGATATTTTCTTGGGTTTAAGGAAAGGAAGAGTGTAAGAGAAGGAATAAATGGAGTTTTTTTTTTTTTTTAAAGAATAAAAAATCTTTTCTATTATTATCTTGAAGACAATTGCTTGTTTAATAATAGTAACAATGTATTTGGTGATTATAGCACATGGATAAGTGAAATGACTGACAACAATATCACAAGGGATGTATAAAGGAATTCGATACATTCTAAAGTGTACTGTGTATTCTCAGACATCAGCTAATATCAAATCACACAAAACGATCAATTTAAACCAGAAAGAACAGAAATAGATGGAAGGGAGAGAAACAAAGAAAATGCAAACATTAGAAAGGCTATAAACATGATCGGTATTAATTATACTATATAATTATTCAATTTAAATATTACTGGTCTAAGTACACCATTGAAGACATCGTCAAAATGAATAAAAAGAATAAAACCAATTATATGTTGAACACAAAAAAATGTACCTTAGAGAGAGGTGGAGCAAGATACCTGAATGGAAGACTTCTCCAATTATCCTCCCCACAGGAACACCAATTTAACAGCTATCTACACAAAAAAGCACCTTCATAGTAATTAAAAAAGCTGGTGAGCCATCACAGTATCTGGTTTTAAATTCATGTTACTAAAAGAGGAACTAAAGAGGTTGGGTAAGACAGTCTTGAATTGCTGATGCCACCCATCTTCCATTCCTCAGCAGCAGTCACCTGGCTTGAAGAGATAATCTGTACACCTGGTGGAGGGAGAGCACAGCAATTATGGCACTTTGCATTGGAATTCAGTGCTGCCAACACTTGAGCAGAACTCTGCTAATGCCCACAGAGGGAGCATTTAGACAAGTCAGAGAAGAACCGCCCATCCCAGTGGCTGGAACCTCAGTTTCAGCAAGCCTTGCCATCAAGAGTTAAAGTGCATTGGGGTTCTAAATAAACTTGAACAGCAGTCTAGGGCACAAGGACAGCAATTTTTAGGCAAGTCCTATTGCTGTGCTGGGCTCTAAGTCAGTGGACTTGGGAGGCATACAATCTAGTAAGACACAAGCCAGGGTGACTAAATCAGTGCTTGCTGCCTATAAGGGAAGGACATAAGCCTAGCTAGCTTTGCCATCTACTCCACCCCCAACACCAGGCAGCACAGCTTACAACTCTGAAAGAGACCTCTTCCTCCCTTTGCTTGAGGAGAGGAAATGGGAGAGTAAAGAGGATTTTATCTTGCAACTTGGATACCAGCTCAGCCACAGTAGGATAGGGTACCAGGCAGAGTCATGAGAACCCCATTCTAGGCCATAGCTGCTATACGACGTTTCTAGATACATCCTGAGCCAGAGGAGAACCCACTGCCTTGAAGGGAAAAACCCAGTCATGGCACGATTCATCACTTGCTGACTAAAGTCTAAGCTCCAGAAGAATACACTGGATTACCAGGCAAAGACTCTTTTTCCCTTTCCTTACTCTCTCCCAAACAAAAGAGTCTCTCTCTCTCTCTCTCTCTCTCACCCCCCCCGCCCCCCGGCTGCTGAGCTGCCTGGAGCTCTGGGAGGTATGACACAAGCACCCATGTGGCTATCACACTTGTAACTGTGCTGCATCAGACCTGAAGCCAGCACAGCACTGGGTTTCACCCAAGGCTCACTATAACCAATACATAGCTACCTCCTAGGAGTGCTTAAGGCCCCAGGGCTCTACCGTCTACAGATGGCAAAGCGAGCTCGACTTGTGTCCTTCCCTTCAGACTCTGAATAATCAGCAGCAGTAACCAGGTAGTACATGTCCTAGACCTTAGCTAAGAATCTTAGATGTGGTAGCTTCACAGGTGACCCAGCACATTCACATCTGTGGTGGCTATAAGCAAAAATTCCTTCTGCTTGAGAAAAGCAAAGGGAAGAATAAAGGTGACTTTGTCTTTGCAGCTTAGGCACCAGCTCAGCCACGTGGGTAGAGTGCCAGGTGGGCACTTGGGGTCCCAAATTCCAGGCCTTGGTGCTTTGATGTGATTTCTGGACCTACTCTGGGCTAGAGGGGAGTCCACTGCTCTAGAGGACGAATTCCAGGCCGGACAGCATTCACCATAAGCTGACTGAAAAGCCCTTGGGCCTTAAGTGAACACTGTGAGCACTGGTGGTTGCCTGGCAGTACCCACTGTGGGCCTGTGGTAATGGTCGACATGGGAAGAGACTCCTGCCTGAGGTAAGGGGAAGAAAGAGTGGAAAAAAACAAAAAACCAAAAACTTGTTGTGCTCTGGGTGGCAGCTCAGCAGCAGTGGAAAAGGCAGATTTCTAAGGTTTCTGACTCCAGGCCCTGGCTCCTGGGTGAAATCCTTGGTGTCATCCAGGGACTGAGGGAACTTACTGCCATGAAGGGAAGGACACAAGTCGAGCTCGCTTTGCCATCTGTAGACAGTAGAGCCCTGGGGCCTTCAGCACTCCTAGGAGGTAGCTATGTATTGGTTATAGTGAGACTTGGATGAGACCCAGGGCTGTGCTGGCTTCAGGTCTGATGCAGTACCGTTCCAAGTGTGGTAGCCACATGGGTGCTTGTGTCATGCCTCCCAGAACTCCAGGCAGCTCAGCAAACAGAGAGAGAGAGAGAGAGAGAGAGAGAGAGAGAAACTCTTTTGTTTGGGAGAGAGTAAGGAAAGGGAAAAAGAGTCTTTGCCTGGTAATCCAGAGTATTCTTCTGTAGCTTGTCTAAGACCATTAAGAACATACCTATATGAGTCTGTATGAACCAAAATGTTACTGGGCTTGGGGTACCCCCTAATGCAGATACAGCTGCAGTGACCAAAAACTTAGATCACAACATCTAAGTCTCTTCAAATACCTAGAAAACCATACCAAGAAGGATAGGCATAAACATGCCCAGACTGTGAAGACTACAACAGACCTAATTTTACAATGCCCCGACATCAACAAATATCGACAAATATCAGGATCGTCCAGGAAAACATGACCTCACCAAATGAACTAAATAAGGCACCAGGGACCAATCTCAGAGAGACAGAGATATGTGACCTCTCAGACAGAGAACTCAAAATAGCTATTTTGAAGAAACTCAAAGAAATTTAAGATAACACAGAGAAGCGATTCAAAGTCCTATCAGATAAATGCAACGAATAAACTTAAATAATTAAAAAGAATCAAGAACAAATTCTGGAGTTGAAAAATGCAATTGACATACTGAAGGATACAGCAGGGTCCCTTAATAGCAGAATTAATCAAGGAGAGGGAAGAATTAGTGAGCTTAAAAACAGGGTATGTGAAAATACAGTCAGAGGAGACAAAGGAAAGAAGAGAAAGATCTAAATCTAAGTACAGAACATTATAGAACACCAAGCCGATTTAACCCAAAGAAGACTACCTCAAGGCATGTAATAATGAAACTCCCAAATGTCAAGATTAAAGAAATAATTCTAAAAGCAGCAAGAGGAAAGAAACAAATAAAAGCAGACTTTTCAGTGGAAACCTTACAGGCCAGTAGAGAGTGATATGACATGTTTAAAGTGCTGAAGGAAAATAACATTTACCCTTTGGGCTTCTCCTACCCTTAAGTCAATAGGATAAGAAGGTAGTTACAGTGTTGGCTGGGGTGATTGACCAGACTATCAAGATGAAATCAGCCTGTGATTCCACAATAAAGGTATGGAAGACCATGCACGGATACAGGAGATCCCTTGGGGTGTCTCTTAGTATTACCATGTCCTGTGATTAAGGTCAATGGAGAACTACAACAGCCTAGTCCAGGCAGGGCCATAAATGACCCAGGCCCTTCAGGAATGAAGGTTTAGGTCACTCCACCAGGAAAAAATCCACAATCTGCTGAGGTGCTTGCTGAAGAAAAAAGGAATACAGAAGGGGTAGTAGAGGAAGGTAGTCATCAATACTAGCTATGACCACATGAACAGATGCACAAATGGGGACTGTAATTGTCATGAGTATTTCCTCCTTCTTTTGTTAAAAACATGTTTGTGCATGTATACACTTGTACTAAGAAAATACCTCATTGTATTTACTTTTTCCTTTATCATATGACATAAGATTTATTGACTTCATATCAACATTTAAGTGTTATTAACTCTATGCAATAGCATTTGAGTTTGGGATTGGTGCATTTCCAGTTGTACAAAGGATAGTTGTATTACGTTAGGCATAATTTTGACCGTATTGTCTTTATTTGAAGATTATGTATGATCTCAGGAGATGTGTATGGGTTCAAGTTGACAAGGGGTGGACTTGTGATGATTAATGCTGAGTGTCAATTTAATTGGATTGAAGGATGCACAGTACTGATCCTGGGTTTGTCTGTGAGGGTGTTGCCAAAGGAGATTAACATTTGAGTTAGTGGGCTAGGAAAGGCAGACCCACCCATAATCTGGGTGGGTACAAGCAGCTGCCAGCAAGGCTAGAATATAAAGGAGGCAGAAGAACGTGAAAAAACTAGACTGGCTTAGCCTTCCAGGCTACATCTTTTCCCCTGTGCTGGATGCTTCCGGCCCTCAAACATCGGACTTCAAGTTTTTCAGCTTTGGGGCTCAAACTGGTTTCCTTGCTCCTCAGCTTGCAGATAACCTACTGTTTGACCTTGTGATCATGTAAGTTTGATACTCCTTAATAAACTCTCTCTCTGTCTCTCTATGTATATATGTATATGTGTGTGTGTGTATCCTATTCTCTTTCTCTAGAAAACTCTAATATACTAGGTATTTTATTTTTTGTGTGGCAATTGTGAATGGGATTGCATTCCTTCAGCTTGACTGTTGGTTTATAGGAGTGCCAATAATTTTTGCACATAAATTTTTTATCCTGAGGCTTTTAGTTGTTTATCAGCATAAGGACCTTTTGAGCTGAGACTATGGGATTTTCTAAATATAGGGTCATGTCATCTGCAAACCAGGATAGCTTGACTTCCTCCCTTTCTATTTGGATGCTGTTTATTTTATTCTGATTGTTGTTTTATTCTGTCTTGCCTGATTTTTCTGGCCAGGACTTCTAATACTATGTTGAATAGAAGTTGTGAGAGAGGGCATTCTTGTCTTGGGCTGGTTTTCAAGGGGAATGCTGCCATCTTTTCTTCTTCAGTATGTTGGCTGTAAGTGTGTCATAGATGGCTCTTACGATTTTGAGGTATGTTCTTTTTATAACTAGCTTCTTGAGAGTTTTTAACATGAAGCAGTGTTGAATTTCATTGAAAGCAATTTCTGCATCTATTGAAATAATCATGTGGGTTTTTTCTTTAGTTTTATGTGATAAATCACATTTACTGATTTGCATATGTTAAACCAACTTTGTATCGAAGGGATAAAGTCTACATGGTTGTGGTGGATTAGCTTCATGATGTGCTGCTGGAGTCAGTTTACAAGCATTTTGTTGAGGATTTTTTGCATCAATGTTCATCAAAAATATTGGCATGAAATTGTTGTTGTTGTTGTATCTCTGCCAGACTTTGGTATCAGTATGATGCTGGCCTCATAGGATGAGTTGAGGAATAGTCTCTGTTCATCAGTTTTTTGGAACAGATTTCATAGAACAGGGACCAGCTTTTCTTCATGTATCTGATAGAATTCAGCTATGAATCCTGCTTGTCCTAGGCCTTTTTTGGTAGGCTATTTTTTACTGATTCAATTTCAGAGCTTGTTATTGGTTTGCAGAGGGAGTTAATTTTTTCCTTGCATCAAATTATTTTAAGAGTCATTCACTGAGAACTGGCAATAGTTTCAGGAAGGTTGTATATCTTAAATAGTGAAACTTTAGCCATTTGTCACAGTGCCTGAGATTTTAGCACTACATATCACAATTCATTAAAATATTTTACCAGTGCCCTAAATATATACTTTAATATTTCGTGATTGATTAAATATTTAATGTTCTAATGGTATGTATCACATTTGTTAATAACCACTATTATGAGTTCATCTTAAATGGCACTTTATCATCAGTATAAGGCATTTTTTGAGAAATTATAGGTGCATCACTTAATATAAGGAGTGTGACTTTAGTACAGTCATTATTGTCCAGTAGGTCCTTGATAAACAAGGGCTTAAAGAAGCCATAGGAGCTGTCAAAAATATATTCCTAATTTAAAGAAATTTACAACAGTGTGTGCTGTTTTACCAGTGTTCATACTAATAATACATAAGTTATAAACTTTAAATGAAGCTTTGGTTTTCTAGATGGTTGTCTATGGGATTTTATTTTATTACTTTGTTCTATTACAGTAAGAAAATTTGATTGCAAAGACTTTTGAAGTAAGTTGCAGGTGAATCTTAGTAGGATTTAAACAGCATAGTAAATGTTATGTCAATCATTTCTCTATCTAGCAAGTTATTTTATCATCTCCAGTCTACGCAAATCTTTCCACATTACTTTCTAAGCCTTTTTGAGGCCCAAGATTTTTGAATGTTAGAGATGAAACAAAAAAGACCATCTGAGGTCCTAGTTATAAACACTTCTCTATTATGTAACAGAAGAGGAGGACATTGTTTATTAGGTTGGTGCAAACATAATTGCAGCTTTTGCATTGTTGGAATTTGCCATTTGGTATTGGAATACATTCTTAAATAAATGTGGTTACGTTATATATCATTTTAATGCACATTTTCACTTTGTTTGCTAATGACTTATTACTTGCTGTTTATTTTATATTTATTTTGGACTATGGAAATGATGTTAGACAGAAAGCAAATTCAAGTGATTTTCTTATTTGTGTTCAAAATGAGTCATAAAGCAGAGGAGACAACTCAATGTCAACAACACATTTGACCCAGGAACTGCTAAAGAACATACAGTGCAGTGGTGGCTCTAGAAGTTTTATAAAGGAGATGAGAGCCTTGAAGATGAGGACTTTAGTGGCTCACTGCAATCTCCACCTCTCCGGTTCAAGCAATTCTCCTGCCTCAGCCTCCCGAGTAGCTGAGATTACAGGCACCCGCCACCATGCCCAGCTAATTTTTTGTATTTTTAGTAGAGACGGGGTTTCACAGTGCTGGCCAAGCTGGTCTTGAACTCCTGACCTTAGGCAATCCTCCTGCCTCTGCCTCCCAAAGTGCTGGGATTACAGGCTGGTCTTGAACTCCTGATCTCCGGTGATCTGCCCACCTCGGCCTCCCAAAGTGCTGGGATTACAGGTGTGAGCCACCGCACCTGGTCTATCATCCTCTCTTATTCTACAAAACAACAACAAACCATTTCTCCATCGAATTGTAACATGCGATGAAAAATTGATTTTATACAACAATTGGCAGTGACCAGCTCAATGGTTGGACTGAGAAGAAGCGCCAAAGCACGTTACAAATATAAACTTGCACCAAAAAATGGTCATGATCACTGTTTAGTGGTCTGCTGCTGGTCTGATCCACTATAGCTTTCTGAATCCCGGTGAAACCATTAGATCTGAGAAGTATGCTGAGCAAATTGATGCAATGCACAGAAAACTGCAATGCCTGCAGCCAGCATTGGTCAACAGAAAAGGCCTAATTCTTCTCCACGACAATGTCTGACTGCATGTCACACAATCAATGCTTTAAAAGTTGAACAAATTGTGCTATGAAGTTTTGCCTCATCTGCCATATTCACCCTGCCATATTCACCTGACCTCTTGCCAACGGACTACCACTTCTTCAAGCTTCTCAGCCACTTTTTGCAGGGAAAACGCTTCCAAAACCGGCAGGATGAGGAAAATGCTTTCAAAGAGTTCATGGAATTCCAACACACTGATTTTTATGCTACAGAAATAAACAAACTTATTTCTCTTTGGCAAAAATGTGTTGATCGTAATGGTTCCTATTTTAATTAATAAAGATGTATTGAGCCTAGTTACAATGATTTAAAATTCACAGTCCAAAATCACATTTACTTTTGCACCAACCTAATTAAATACTACAAAAACATGTTTTGACTATATTGTGTTGTGTGTCTTATTTGAAGATCTGAGAATTAGAGTGAGATACTCCCCACAAATTTTGAAAAATATTAATTAATTGATTAAAGTATTTATTGAGTTAAACTCCAAAATAAATGTATTTCATAGAGGTCAAAGCAAGGATATAAAAATTACCATACAGAGAACCTAGCACCTAGGCACAAAGTAAGGCTGTCAACTGATTATTTTAAGATAACTATGGTTAGAGTTATTAGTTATAGCTAGTATTAGTACTCTCAAGAAACCTTAAATGTCTAATTCCAAATGTTTGTATGGCAAAGATGCAAACTCATACCTGCTAATATACTGTAGTCTGGTGGATGGATTTGTTTGTTCTTGCCAAAAGTTTTGAAACTTATTGTTTTCTCCTTTTGTTTGAATATTTTGGAGGATAAGGTATATTGACTATGGTTCCAAAGATGGATTTTCTTAGGCCTGCAAGGTTTCTAAATACACCAAATACTCTCTACCTTGTAGAATTATCAAACATACCCTCCTTACAGTTGATCAGTTGAAATATTAATTTTTTTTAATTTTCAGAGTGACTCCAGAGGCTTTTGAGTTTGTATGGCTGCTTCTATGGTGAGATGGTTATGTCACTTAACATTTAACCTCTCTGACTTCTCTCATAATGATTCTTTGTTTATCAAGTTGTATTCCAATTTCATTCTGCCTGAAGATTAAACGTTGCTAGTGTGTAATTATAGGCTTCTGGCCTGTGCAACAGATTATTCTAAGTTAGTCCCAATTATGTTTTTGCTTTCGCCTACCTAGGTCTGTGTAGGGCAGAACATTTCTTGTTTCACTAGACTTTGGTTTTTCTTAACTGGATAATTTACATTTTGTTTGATAGTTATGTTACTAGAAATGAATACATGTGTAGTCTGGTGTATTTTATTCTTTTTCATTAGTATGAGTCATTACGTCAGGAAGAAGTCATCTCTGGGCAAATCAAAAAATAGTTCTTAAGCTAGATCTTCAAAGCAGAAAGTCAGATATCATCTTGACCCCATTATGTTCCATTACTGCCTTACTATTTTTTACAACTGTGACATAATTTCTGTTAAAAATAAAATAATAATTTGTTATACTTTCACACTGACAAAGCTTAAGAAAAAATAATTGCTTGACATGGAAAAGGACATTGCGTTAGAATACTGTGCATAACTAAGACATAGAATAAGATGCTTTCTAAATGAACTCTTGTACAGACCCCAGACACCGCATCTGTGACAGATTTCTATATAGAAATAAGACCAATCCTTATTTCTTTATTTATTTAGAAAAAATAAAATTTGCATTTTATAGTTTTCACGGCTGACGAATAAACAGGTAAGCAGCCTGCAGTATTTAGAAAACATACTCTGAGAAAATACGCAAAATGTAAACAACAAAAGAAGTATGGTGGATATAAATAAAAAACAGAAACAAAGTGAAATGTTTCTTTCCTTAATAGTTTCTGTAGGAGCAAGCCTTCTGTTTTTCCAAGTATTGGTCCAAACACAATTTGAAAATCTCTGTCTCTAAAGAAATATGTTTCAACTACAAGAAATTTCAGTTACTGAGTCTGGTAAGAATATCAATTGTGGCTGCCTCGCCAAAGGAAATATCACAATGAAATACATTAGTCCTTGTTTGTATAAAACAAATTTACTGGTAAAAAGCAGTAACTTTCAGTGTAATTACACCTCAGTATATATTCAAGCATTCTTTCTCTTAACTAAATTTCTTACATACAGGTAAAAATCATGATACAGACAAATAATACTAACATTACTGACTAGTTATGAATATAAATATTTTAGGAAAATGTTTTCAATGTGAGTTAATCTTTATCCATTAGTACCAATAATTTTGTTGAGTAAAAATAGGGCTAAGTTTATGAGAGATACAGAGAAAAAAATCTCCTTTACCTTCACAATTAAAAAAAAGCTATTAAATGAAAAAAAGTGTGCTACGTAAAATTAGTATAACTTTTAATTTTTTTCTGTTTAAATTCTTGAAGATATTTTTAAAAAATCTGGGCTTCTACTTTAAATATAAAAAAGAAATAAAAATGAGGGACCTAATGAGCATAAGCATAAAGAAATTTCATCAACATTTCTCTCATAAGATATTTTCCTGTGCTAGGAGAATACACATCTAACTAAGAGAAAAGTCAGAGAAATAAATGTGATGAGCTGAAGAAAGCATAAAGTGGGTATTTTGACTTAGATTTGGTGAAAGAGAATATAATTGGGAGTTTATTTATTTATTCATATATTCATTAACATTTACTGAAAACCATTGTGTTCAAACAGTAAGTTTGATCTGGGAATACATCATGTTATTCAAAATTAGGTAAATAAGTGTTTTGTTCATTAAAATTATTCAATAAACATTGATTGAATACCTATGTTAGGTAGAGTCATGTAACATTAAGGATATAGATAATTTTTTCTTAAGGATCCCATACTTTGTAAGATTTTGATATTACAAAGTGGTAAATGCTATGTTAGAAGAGTGCACAAAAATTATTAAAGCACAAAGGAAATGGATTTCACCTAGAGAAGTTGTATTGAATAGTAAAATAGAGTAAGAGATTAAAAGATGAAATATACCAGTATTTTTTAATAAAAAATTAATTTTGCCACCTATTTAAACTAATTTGCTTATTAAATATACTACCATCACTGATACACACAATAAATAAAACTAATAACACTAACCAAAATTTGAAAAGAGATAAGACAGTGGTAAAATATGAAAGGAGAAATGTGAGTTTTTGTTTCAGCTCTGATGCATAAAGAGCTTAGAAGTCATCGCTTACATTTTTTATAGCAAGAAAACAATCGGAACAAACTGAACGTCAATGACTTGTCTTAAACCTAACAGAAAATGATGTCACAGGCCAAACCAACACCCTGAAATTTAGAGAGAAATGCCAAGTCAGAGAACCACAGTTGAGATCATCTGACTTTGATAAGAAACTTTGATTCCATCAGATGGCAGGAATGTTAAAGTAGCAATTTTGATAAAAATCTGATTATTTAAATAGAAAAGACAAATTTCCCTAAAGGCAAACTACCAAAACGTAGACAAGAGAAATAGATAACCTGAATAAAACCAAATCTATTAAAGACATTGAATCGATAATTAATATCTTTTTAAAGCACCAGTCTCAGATGGTTTTACTGATGAATTTTGCCATACATATAAGGAAAAATGACATGACTATTCACCATCTCTTTCAGAATATACAACCAAAACAAACAAACAAAAACCAAAAACACTTCCTACTCTTCATATAAATAAGGTCAGCATTGTCCTAATGCCAAAACTATATAAAGTCATAAAAAAGGAAACTAGATCAATATTTCTCATAAATATGCATTTTAATATTTTCCAAAAATAATGAGTTACAATATATAATGTACAAACTCATACAATATAATATACAAACTCATTATAATATATAATGAGTTTAATAAGTATCATAAACTGCAGACAATTATTCCAGATATGTGAGGCTGACTCAACATTTGAAAATCAATTATGCAATATATCATATCAACAAACTAAAAGAAAAACATATGATGTTATCAATCAATGCAGAAAAAGCATTTGAGAAAGTTCAGTAAAATTTGTAATAAAAACTCAGCTAACTAGGAAAAGTGGAGAATATTCTCAACTTGATAAAAAACATCCACAGAATTTATACTGCTAACATCATACTTAATGGTGAGGAACTGAATGCTGTCCATCAAAGATCAAGAAGAAATCAAGGAGGTGCCATCTCTTTATTTTTATTCAACATCGTACTAGAAGTCTTCCCCAGTTTAAGAAGAAAAGTAAATATTGTGTGTGTATGTATGTGAATGTATATGTATATGTTTGTATATATGCATGTATATGTATTTGTGTATGCTTGTGTGTATATTTATTTACTCTGTCAGACCTAAAATAATATCCCAGTAGCAACAGACTCAGTCCCCGATGTTGATTTTTCATATAATTTTCCAATAAGAGAAAAGATTCTTGGGATAAATGGTTGATTCTAGAACAAGGGCAGAAAATTTATATGATGAATCTTGCAGCACCAGAAAGTAAGGAAGAGTTCAGTGAGAAAACAAAACAGAACAAAGCAAAGCAAAACAATTGCATTGATGGGAGCAGGTAAAAGGGATAGATAAAGCAACTGAAAGAGGTCTATGTGGCCGTATCTGGAGCAATTTGAGAAACAAATAAAATAGTATTGTATTATAATCTAAAGTATGAAATAAATGTCTGTGAGCTAACACTGATATAGATAAATGAAGATAAATGAATACATTAATTGACAAGACACCAGTTTGCTTTTCGTAGATATACTGCTCTCAAAGAGGGGAGCACAATTTTTTTTTTTTTTTTTTTTTTTTTTTTTTTTGAGATGGAGTCTTGCCCTGTCGCCCAGGCTGGAGTGCAGTGGCGTGATCAGGGCTCACTGCAAGCTCCATTTTCCTGGTTCACACCATTCTCCTGCCTCAGCCTCCTGAGTAGCTGAGACTATAGGCAGCTGCCACTAGGCCTGGCTAATTTTTTATTTATTGTATTTTTTATTTTTATTTTTTTTTAGTAGAGATGGGGTTTCACCGTGTTAGCCAGGATGGTCTCGATCTCTTGACCTCGTGATCCTCCTGCCTCGGCCTCCCAAAGTGCTGGGATTACAGGTGTGAGCCACTGTGCCCGGCTGAGGGGGAGCACAATTTAAGTTTGACCTATGCATAGCGAATTCCTTCAGAGGCCAATAAGAAAAAGAGTATGGGGAGAGTCATCATCAATATTCAAAAATCATGTTAGTAGTATGTGACCTTGGTATTATGTGATGAAAATAGCACTTCATTTCTGTGAGCTTCTTTCCAAAGACCCATAACCTCAATCTAACTGAGAAAAACACTAGTGAAATTCAAATAGAGAAGCATCCTACAAAATAGCCTATCAGTACTTCTTGAAACTAGAAAGCTCATCAGAAACAAAGATAATTATAAGAAACTGCCACAGACAAAAAGAGCTATTATTAATTTGCTAAGGCTGGCACAACAAAGTACTACAAACTGAGCAACAATAGCAGAAATTCATTATTTCAAGGTCTGGAGGCTAGAAGTCCTAAGGTGTCAATGGGGTTTGTTCTTCTGAGGGAAGTTCTGGAGGCTAGAAGTCCTAGATTAAGAAATCAACAGGGTTGGTTCTTCTGATAATCTGTTACAGGCTTCCTTCCCTTTTAGGTCTAGCAGTTTTCTGACAATCTTAGGTGTTCTTTGACTTTTAAAAACATCTCACCCTTTCTCTTCATATGGCATTCTCTGTGTCTGTCTTCAAATTTCCTCTTTTTATAAGGACATCAGTCATGTTGGATTAAAGCCCACCCTAATGGTTTTATTTCAACTTGATTATCTCTTCAAACACCTTATTTCCAAATACAGTCACATTCCAAGTTACTGAATATTAGGTAGGATTCTAAAATATCTTTTTTTTGAGGTGGTCCAATTCAACCTATTTCAGGAAGTTAAGGATACATGATAACTAAGTTAATGTGATACACTTAATGATTGAATGGGATCTTGGAATATGGAATGAACATTAGGTTCCAAACTAAAAAATCTCTGCAAATTATAGACTTGAATTAATAATAATGTATCAATACTGGTTCATTAATTGTAACAAGCATACTATACTAATGCAAGATGTTTATTATAGGAAAAAGTTTGTGTGACACATATATACACACACTCTATACTATCTTTTCAGATTTTGGAAACCTAAAACTGTTTTAAAAAAAATAAGGTATAATAAAAATATATGAATAGTATATGGAAATCCTGAATGAGTTCAATTGTTATTTTTACCTCAAATATCACAAATAATACTAATCCAGAAACTAAAGCCAAATCACAGTTAACAGGTTAAGCAGGAATAAGTTTTTATTTAAAATATTTGACCTCAGAGATCGAGACCATTTTGGCTAACACGGTGAAACCCCATCTCTACTAAAAAATACAAAAAACTAGCCGGGCGAGGTGGCGGGCGCCTGTAGTCCCAGCTACACGGGAGGCTGAAGCAGGAGAATGGCGTAAACCCGGGAGGCGGAGCTTGCAGTGAGCTGAGATACGGCCACTGCACTCCAGCCCGGGTGACGGAGCGAGACTCAGTCTCAAAAAAAAAAAAAAAAAAAAAAAAAAAAAACACCTCAATAAAGACCTCAATACTTGATGACTGAAATGATACAAAATGATTTCTCTAACATTACTTCAAATTTGTAGATATTCCTTTGCACACCAAACTTAATGATGTCTCAAAATATAGCAGGGAATTTAATGAAAATAAGATTTAAAATTTTTTTTTTTTATTTTTAGTGGTGTCCGTTAATTAGGATATCCAAATCCAGAAATAAAAGTTGGACCTCAAAGGACAGCTATTCATGATTTCTAATGCACTGAAAAGAATGATTATAACTTGTTAAGAATGCAGTCAGTGCATTTAAGAGAGACAATTCCTACATTATTTTTAAATAAAGAAGAGTGTAGAAGAATATCAAGACTATTGACTTTTGAAAGTTTTAATGAAGCGGAAAGTTAGTTATAAACTGTTTAACGTCAAAAATAAGCTCAATTTACCTACAATTGTAACATATGCATGATTCCCCTCATTTTGTGGGTGAGAAAACAAAAATGTAATTATGTCAACTTGCTCAGGAATTCTAGTATATTTCTATTCAGCTTCAGTCTTTGAAGTTCAATGATAAGGTGGTGTCTTCAATAATGCATCATAAAGAAAAAACAAAAAGTCCTGTATCAAGTGGAGAAATACTTAAATCTGAATATTACTTTTAGATTCAGAAAAGTAAAATAATTAAGATTATAAAACTGAACTTTTAATGTAAATGACATGAGCTTTCTGGCAGTTACTGTATTGACCAAAATACATCAGGAATAATAATAATAGATAATCTTTCATTTTATGTTCAGAATTGACTAAAAGACTGAGATAGGAAAAGTAGCCCTCAACTCATGCGCTAACAGCTAGACCATGGGCTTTTCCAATTGAATAAAATATTTTCATAAAGGGTCACTGTAAAATAGGGTCACTCTGTGATCATGGTTGACTAATGGACTAAAAAAGCAGCATGGTTTCATAATCTTATTTGAGCAAAAATTCAACCACAGATATAAACAATATTGTCCGAACCACCGAAATGATGAAGTATTGCCCTCTTCCAGGTAACATGAGTGACTAATGTTCCTTTATCATATAAAGAATTAACCCCTTTCCATTCCTTCTGTTTCTAGGTAAAAACATCATTGAGAACCAGATTAGGAAAAGCATTTAAGCCACAGATATTACCAATAAGAAACTCCCAAGAGAAAACTCCCTCCAATACCTATGAAAAATCATTTGCATTATTTAAAATAGCCAAGAAATGTAATCAGCCTCAGTATCCATCAATGGATGAATGGCTAAAGAAAATGTGGTATATATGCATGATGAAATATTATTCAGCTATAAAACAGAAGGAAATCCTGTTATTTGAGACAATATGGATAAATATGGAGGACATTCTGCTAAGTGAAATAAACCAAGCACAGAAAGGCAAATACCATATGATCTCACTTACATATGGAATCTAAAATAATCAAACCCAAATAAGCAGAGAGTAGCTTGGTGGTTACCAGGGGCTGAATATGGAATAGAGTGGGAATGAGGAGATGTTGAATAAAACGTATAGCATTTCATTTATACAAGAAGAATAAGCTTTGGAGATCTATAGCATAGCATGACAACTATAGTTAAAAATAATGTATATTTGAGAATTGCTAAGAGAGTAGATTTAAAATGTTCTCACCACAAAAAATATGCATGTGAGGTGATGAATATGTTAATAAGCTTAATTTAACCTTTCCACAATACATATTAAAACATCACAGCATATCCCATAGATATATGTAATTATTATTTCTTAAGACTCTTTTCTATATCAGTTCTTTTCTTGCCTGAATCTGGAGTTCTTCCAATATCCAAGGATAGCATTTTTCACATCTATGTCAGTGTTTTAGGTCACTCTTTTTTATTAAAACATAAATGTTCTTCTGTGATATGATTCCCATACAGATGAATCTATGTTATTTTTCTAAATGTGGAAATAAATTTTCCAAGATCTGACCCATTCTAGAAAATCATTCTGAAATTCCAGAATACAGTATCTCAAGTGGAAACACATATTAGAGCATCAGAAGATATATTAAAGAAGTAGAGTGAGCTGTGTCTCATCTTCACAAAATATAATTGTGTAAGTATAAGGCAGCTTTCTTTCATTTGTAAAAATTGTCATAAGATTAAGATTCATTGCATCTAAATATTTTTGATGCCAATCACTAAGGTGAATATAGTATATTTTTGCAAAGTTTAATCACTTTAACATTTTTATACTTCAGATAAAATTTAAATATAAATCTTTTCCTTGCTTATAATATTATATTCTTTTCAGAAAATACTTTCATCATTTTAGTTAGTTCTTCACACGGGAAAGAAATTCTGGTACTATGTTCATTGCCTCAAGGAAGTAGGTCTAATTTAAGAAAACAAAATAGTGTCCTGGAAAGGTTAATATAACTATTCAGTAGAAAACAACCCTTACATGTAAGTGGATTATTGAACATCCTGCAATGGCTAGAGAGATACACATTTAAAACCATACTTGAACATAATTTCTGTAATTGAACTATGACTTTAATTACATGATTTGCTTTTGCAATGGAGTTCTTAAAAGTTACAACTCTTATCAAGCTTTAGAATATTTAACTTCTCATTTACCCACCCTGATAATAATAATATGCTTAAAAGAGTGGCATCATTTTATCATGTGTTAGTAAGTAATATATACTAAATAAATACATGGTAATTACTAAAGTGCTTAAAGGTATTTTGCTAAAATACTGATGGACACTTCTGAATTACTAAACCAGTTTCGACTAAGATTTTTAAATTATTGTAAAGTATTTTAAGAATTTCAGTGTTTCAGAGTTTTGACATGTGGTATTTAATTGCTTATTACAACATTAATGGGAAGTTGAAAATTATCGATTTCATATTTAACAACAAACATTACAACTATGTATATGTACTTGTTTTCATATTCAACAACAAACATCACAATTATGTATATGCACTTAAAACCTACTATGTGCCAGTGGGCACAGAATAAATATAATATAAAATACCACTGCCCTAATGGATCTTATATTCCTTCAAATAAGGGCAAAACAAGCAAATATAATTACAAATGTCTATTATTCAATGCAATACTTTTTTTAAAAATTTATTTATTATTATTATACTTTAAGTTGTAGGGTACATGTGCATAACGTGCAGGTTTGTTACATATGTATACTTGTGCCATGTTGGTGTGCTGCACCCATCAACTCGTCATTTACATCAGGTATAACTCCCAGTGCAATCCCTCCCCCCTCCCCCGTCCCCATGATAGGCCCCGGTGTGTGATGTTCCCCTTCCTGAGTCCAAGTGATCTCATTGTTCAGTTCCCACCTATGAGTGAGAACATGTGGTGTTTGGTTTTCTGTTCTTGTGATAGTTTGCTAAGAATGATGGTTTCCAGCTGCATCCATGTCCCTACAAAGGACACAAACTCATCCTTTTTGATGGCTGCATAGTATTCCATGGTGTATATATGCCACATTTTCTTAATCCAATCTGTCACTGATGGACATTTGGGTTGATTCCAAGTCTTTGCTATTGTGAATAGTGCTGCAATAAACATACGTGTGCATGTGTCTTTATAGCAGCATAATTTATAATCCTTTGGGTATATACCCAGTAATGGGATGGCTGGGTCATATGGTACATCTAGTTCTAGATCCTTGAGGAATCGCCATGCTGTTTTCCATAATGGTTGAACTAGTTTACAATCCCACCAACAGTGTAAAAGTGTTCCTATTTCTCCACATCCTCTCCAGCACCTGTTGTTTCCTGACTTTTTAATGATCGCCATTCTAACTGGTGTGAGATGGTATCTCATTGTGGTTTTGATTTGCATTTCTCTGATGGCCAGTGATGATGAGCATTTTTTCATGTGTCTGTTGGCTGTATGAATGTCTTCTTTTGAGAAATGTCTGTTCATATCCTTTGCCCACTTTTTGATGGGGTTGTTTGCTTTTTTCTTGTAAATTTGTTTGAGTTCTTTGTAGGTTCTGGATATGAGCCCTTTGTCAGATGAGTAGATTGCAAAAATTTTCTCCCATTCTGTAGGTTGCCTGTTCACTCTGATGGTAGTTTCTTTTGCTGTGCAGAAGCTCTTTAGTTTAATGAGATCCCATTTGTGAATTTTGGCTTTTGCTGCCGTTGCTTTTGGTGTTTTAGACATGAAGTCTTTTTTTTTTTTTTTTTTGAGACGGAGTCTCGCTCTGCCACCCAGGCTGGAGTGCAGTGGCCGGATCTCAGCTCACTGCAAGCTCCGCCTCCCGGGTTCCCGCCATTCTCCTGCCTCAGCCTCCCGAGTAGCTGGGATTATAGGCGCCCGCCACCTCGCCCGGCTAGTTTTTTGTATTTTTTTAGTAGAGACGGGGTTTCACCGTGTCAGCCAGGATGGTCTCGATCTCCTGACCTCGTGATCTGCCCGTCTCGGCCTCCCAAAGTGCTGGGATTACAGGCTTGAGCCACCGTGCCCGGCCTAGACATGAAGTCTTTGCCCATGCCTATGTCCTGAATGGTACTACCTAGGTTTTCCTCTAGGATTTTTATGGTATTAGGTCTAACATTTAAGTCTCTAATCCATCTTGAATTAATTTTCGTATAAGGAGTAAGGAAAGGATCCAGTTTCAGCTTTCTACTTACGGCTAGCCAATTTTCCCAGCACCATTTATTAAATAGGGAATCCTTTCCCCATTTCTTGTTTCTCTCAGGTTTGTCAAAGATCAGATGGCTGTAGATGTGTGGTATTATTTCTGAGGACTCTGTTCTGTTCCATTGGTCTAGATCTCTGTTTTGGTACCAGTACCATGCTGTTTTGGTTACTGTAGCCTTGTAGTATAGTTTGAAGTCAGGTAGCGTGATGCCTCCAGCTTTGTTCTTTTGACTTAGGATTGTCTTGGAGATGCGGGCTCTTTTTTGGTTCCATATGAACTTTAAAGCAGTTTTTTCCAATTCTGTGAAGAAACTCATTGGTAGCTTGATGGGGATGGCATTGAATCTATAAATTACCTTGGGCAGTATGGCCATTTTCACGATATTGATTCTTCCTATCCATGAGCATGGTATGTTCTTCCATTTGTTTGTGTCCTCTTTTATTTCACTGAGCAGTGGTTTGTAGTTCTCCTTGAAGAGGTCCTTTACATCCCTTGTAAGTTGGATTCCTAGGTATTTTATTCTCTTTGAAGCAATTGTGAATGGAAGTTCATTCCTGATTTGGCTCTCTGTTTGTCTGTTACTGGTGTATAAGAATGCTTGTGAAATGCAATACTTAATATTAAGAAAAAATTTAAGGTAGCGTAAAGACAGCAGGAGATGACAATTGAGACTATTTTATATAGTATGCCATGTCAGATCACTTAGGCTAATTAATGATGTGGTAACAAATTACCCAGAAATTTATTTCTTAAAGGAAAATGTTTTGAGTGAAAGGATGTGTCATATATTGTGAATTGAGTCCATAAAGATAAGAACTGATAATTGCAAATTTGATTTGCAATGTTGGTAACTGGTAGGCCTTGATAAGTGTATATCTTTAACACACCTCAAATTCTAGCCTATAATTCCCAGTAGGGTAAAAGAACAAAAGTATTTTGGGAAGACTAGGCAGTATAGATTTTCAATAGGTAAAATACATTATTTGGAATGATGTGATGATGAATTTTATATGTCAACTTGACACGGTGTAAAGATATTTAGTTAAAAATTTTTTCTGTGTATGTCATGAGGGTACTTATGAATGAGATTTAATATTTGAATCAAGGTCTGGGCACTGTATCACACCTGTAATACCAGTGCTTTAGGAGGCCAAAGTGGGAGGATCACTTGATATCAGGAGTTTCAAACAAGCCTGGGTGACATAGTGAGATCCCATGTCTACAATATATATATATTTAAATCAGCCAGGTGTGGTGGCACAAACCTGTAGTCCTAGTCACTCAAGAGGCTGAGGCAGGAGGCGAAAGGATCACTTAAGCCCAGGAGTTTAAGGCAGCAGTGAGCAGAATTGTACCATTGCACCTCAGTTTGGGCATCAGAGAGATATTCTGCCTCTAAAAAAACAAAACAAAACAAAACAAAACAATCCCCTGCCACACACACACATAAATATATTTGAACTGCTAGATTGAGTAAAGCATATTGCCATCCCCATCATGTGTAGAGATTATCCAATCCATTGAAGACCTGAATAGAAAAGGCAGAGGAAGGGAGACTTTTCTCTCTGCCTGTTTGAGCTGGGGTATTGGTTTTCCGTTGCCCTCAGACTAGGACTCACACCACGGACTTTCCTGGTTCTCAGGCCTTTGAACTTGGGCTGGAGCTTATACCATTGGCTTTTCTGGGTGTCCAGCTTGCAGATGGAAGGTTGTAATAATTCTCACCCTTCATAATTGTATAGACCAATTCCTTATTAAAAAATCTTTATATATACATAAAGATGTGTGTGTATTTGTGTATCTTTATATATATATAAAAATTCATCTTTAGTATATATTTATATTTTTTTATATATGTAAAGATACGTCTTTATGTATGTGTATCTTTATAAATAAAGATATATCTTTATAAATTGAAGCAATACATTTTTAGACATATCTGAAGATGTAAATGCAGATATAAAGATGTGTTTCCATATATAAAGATATGTATGTATCTATAAAGATATACCTATACATATGTTTATATATCTATATATAGATATATCTACAATATATTTATACATGTGTGTAGACCTAAAGATACATCTTTATATTATACATAGATATATATTTATATCTATATTTACATATTTATTTATATCTATATATAAATATACAAAACCTATCCTTTTTCTGTGGAGAACCTTGACTACTAACAGTAATGTCGCTGGGCGCGGTGGCTCAAGCCTGTAATCCCAGCACTTTGGGAGGCCAAGATGGGCGGATCACGAGGTCAGGAGATAGAGACCATCCTGGCTAACACGTTGAAACCCCGTCTCTACTAAAAGAAAAATACAAAAAACTAGCGGGGCGACGTGGCGGGCGCCTGTAGTCCCAGCTACTCCGGAGGCTGAGGTAGGAGAATGGTGTAAGCTCGGGAGGTGGAGCTTGCAGTGAGCTGAGATCCGGCCACTGCACTCCAGCCTGGGCGACAGAGCCAGACTCCGTCTCAAAAAACAAACAAACGAACAAAAAAAAAACCAGTAATGTCTAAAAAATATTTTGCTTCAATTTAATTTGCTCTTCGTTGTTAACAGATAACTTCCAAAAAACTTGCTATTTACAAAGTAGTCAGTTTAAGAGACATAAATGGCTTATTAGTTATTTTGTGCCTCATGATTAAGAAGGATTTATAAACAAAGGAATAAAGCCCTTGATTAGTGGGTTCCATCACTTCCCTTCCTCAAGATAACTACCTTGTTTTCTACCATATATGCGCTGGTATAAGAATTTAATCTTTACACTGTGTGTAAATTAACAATAGAATATAAGAATTCATTGTATTTTTATTTAAAGTAATTTGACTTATTAAACATTCTGCAAAGTATTTTCAGTCCAAGAAATGCTGAAAAATTTTTTAAAACACATGCTCCTAAATGTATAGCTGAGTTTTAAAAAGTGTAAGGGAAATTACACTTATTAGAGGTCCTAGAAAAAAAAAAAAAAAAAAAAAAAAAGACAGCTGAAAGAAAGGTGCTAGCATAGTTTAAAACCACCAAGGACCTTAGAGAAATTTTCTCAAACTAATGAATAAAGCAAGCTTTGGATTATAATGTTTATAGTACCATAAACAGACAACATAACTGTCAGGCCAAGTGAAGTGGAGAGTGAATACTGAGATTCCTAAGGAAGCTAGATATTATAAAATGTGGAAGACTGGGAGAAAAATAAATCTACCTTCAAGTTAAAGGGGGACAAGTAGTAGCTTTTAAAAAAATCTCATCCTTCACACCGTATTAGTAAAATATAGAGCCTTCTTTCAAAAATCAAAATTACATACCTTCTTTAAAATGAATTTGAATGCATATCATTTTTATTTTGGAAAATATTAAGTTGAGAAATAAAATTGTTGCCAGGAGATTTTTAGGATGCCTGGCAAGACTGTATGCGAGAAAAATCAACCTCAATACATTCTTTAATAATTTGGGGGAATTAACATCTGCTAAATATGAGTTAACCATCTAAAATTTAAAACTACAAAAAATGTACAATAATCACCAGGAGTAAGCAGAGACATCAGTTAGAGGAATTAGGCTCAGAAATCAGATATAAAACATATTAAATTATGTGATGTGAATCTATTTCTCTGTTTTAAGTAATGAGAATTAATTGATAACACATGACATTGAAAAGGACCAAGTATATTTTATAATAGAACAAATTTTAAAATGTAAATGTTAAAATGTAACTGAAAATTGAGGTGGATGAGTTACATATGTAACAAGGCTAAAAGAAGAATTAATGACTGCAACTGAGATATGAAAAAATTACAATACAGTAAAATGAGACAATTTATTGGTGAAATAAATGCGGGAAACATATGAGAAGAGTCCATCATAAAACTAATTAAAGGATTTAATTAAATGCAAAAGGATATAGCAGAGTACATAGAGAAGAGGAACTATAAAAAGTGATTATAACTTAGAATTTTATAAAATTGATGACAAACATAACACACAATGAACAAAGTAAGACTCCAAAGACAAGCTAAAAGGTTGTCTTGCCGTATCTTCATAGTCGATGAAAGAAGACATTGATACACAAGGGATTATAATAACATAGTTAATTACTCACAGAAAGATAAACATCAGGAGCTTTAATATTGATGCACCAATTCCCTGGCTCCCACTTACTAGTTCAAAGCTATGCAGTCAGTGGATTAAGTCACAGCTGATGAACACAGGGCAAAGGGCTCAAGACCTTTAGTAGCGAGCAATGAAAAGTCACTTCCCTTTCTTGTGGGGTGGGGAAGATGTTACACTGAAATTGTCCTCTGGCCATCTTTACCTACTTATTTGCATATATGACCAGTTACAGAAATAGCTCAGTACTAGGAGACAGTTAAGCCTTACAGTTTGGAACACTTAGCAAGGACAAGTAAGATGTTTAGGGCCCATGGTGGACTGCCTTTTCCAGTATGGTAAGTCAAACAATTCAATTAACACTGATTTTTGTGCACCAAAAAAAAAAAAAAAAAAAAAAAAAAAATACACAGAACATTAAAATAGTTTATTAATATGCTAAAATAAAATAAAAACTGCAAATCGAGAGATCCAAATCCAACGGAACATCTTTCAAAAGGAAAAAAAAAAAAAGGATTAAAAACCAGGTGCAAGTCCTAGCTGCTCAGGAGGTTGAGGCAGAATGAACCTTTGAGCCCAGGAGTTCAAATCCTGCCTGAGTAACATAGTAACATACCATCTCAAATAATAGTAACAGTAATAATAGAGATTAAATACAGATATTTTCAGATCAAGGAAAATCTAGATAGTTCACTACTAACACAACTTCATTAGGTGAAATTCTAAAACATGAGTTCCCGGGATATGAAGGAGGTTAATAAATACAAGAATAATAGAACAGGAAGGGAATTGGTAAGTTTTTGTGTAAAAAAAAATACTGACATAAGGCAACAATAGTATATAACTTTTGAGGTAAACTGTTGAAGCAATTATTAAACAACAATGATATATAAGAAGAAGGGCATGCTTGGAATTAAAATGTAAAAAGACAGAAATTTTCATAAATATTTGACCTCTACAAAGTCTATGAAAATTTCAGTATATTCTCCCAATGGTACAGAATACTACATGAGAATAAAAGAGAGTATAAAACTCAAAAATGCAAGGAGACAAAATAAGAAGAAATTTGAAAAAAACAACAAAACATCTAGGTGGGGGGAATAAAAATTTAGAGTTTCTGTATGCAATTAAACTAAAGTTATCAGCTTACAATAGAGTGTTATAACTATGAGGCATTTCACGTAAGCCCCAAGGTAACCACACACTCCCCAACCCACACACACATTATAAAAGTTACACAAAGAAGAAAAAAATTAAAGTTTATCAATAAAATAAAATCAACAAAGGAGACAAAGGTAAGATAAAGGAACAAAACTAACACAAGACAGCTATCAAAATAGCAATAGAAAACCATTCCTTATCAATAATTACTTTTAATGTAAATGAAATAAACTCTCCAATTAAAAGCTACAAAGTGACTGAGTGGATTAGAAAACAAGACTTAATTACATGCAGTCTACAAGGAGCTCACTTTATATTTAAGACATCCATAGACTGAAAGTGAAGGGGTGGAAAAGAAATTCTATGCAAATGGTAAACAAAAAAGAACTGGTTGGCTATACTTAGACAAAATACACTTAAAGCCAAACATTGGCACAGCAGACAACAAAGGATACTTTATAATAATAAAAGAATCATTTTAACAGGAAGACAGAACAATTATAAATATCTATGCACCCAACATTAATGCACCAAAACACAGAAAGCTAACATTGACAGAAATGAAGGAAATAATTGTCAGCAATAGAATAATAGTATGAAACATCAATATCCCACTTCCCATGATGGATAGAACATGCAGAAAGAACATCAATAAGGAAACAGAAGACTTGAATAACACTACAGACAAAAAGACCTAACAGATATGCACAGAATATTCTATATAACAGCAGCAGAATAAACATTCTTCTCAAATATACATGTATTGTTCATCAGAATAGATGACATATAAGGTCACAAAGAAAGTCTTAACAAATTAAACAAGATTAAAAGCATACCAAATATATTTTCTGACCACAGTGGAAAAAAAACTGGAAATATGTAACAGAAAGAAAACTGGAAAATTCATAAATATGTGGAAATTAAGCATATATACTATTGAACAACCATTATGTTAAAGAAGAAATTAAAAACTATATTAGACTTCTTCCTTTCAATCTGGATGACCTTCATTTCATTCTTTTATCTAATCATTCTGGCTAGGACATCTATAGTACTATATTGAATAAAAGTGGTCAGTTTGTGGGAGTTTTTATCATGAAGGGATATTGAATTTTATCACTTTTTCTTCAGCATCTGTCAGAATAATTATAGGTTTTTTTGTCCTTCATTCTGTTGACATGATGTATCACATTTATTGTTTTGCATATATTGAAACATCTTTGCATCACTGGGATGAATTCCGCTTGATCACGGTGTATGATCTTTTTAATGTGTTGTTGAATTCAGCTTGCTAGTATTTTGTTGAAAATTTGTGCATCTATATTCATTAGATATTTTGGCCTATAGTTTTCTTTTTTTGTTGTGGCTTTATCCGATTTTGATATCAGGATAATCTGACTCATAGAATGAGTTTGGAAGCATTTCCTTCTCTTTGACTTTTCTTGGAATAGTTTGAGTAGAATTGGTATTAGTTCGTTAAATATTTGGTAAAATTCATTAGTGAAGTCAACAGGTCCTGGGCTTTTTTTTTTTTTTTTATTGGAAGACTTTATTACTGCCTCTAGCTCATTGCTTGTGAGAAAATTCTGCAAGACACACACAAATAAAAACATAACATATGAAAACATATAGGATACTGCAACAGCAGTACTAAGAAGGAAGCTAATAGCAATATCCACCTACATTAAAAAAAGAAGAAAAATCTGAAACAAACAGTTTAACTTCATATCTCATGGAACTGGAAAAAGAACAAACTAAGCCCAAAGTTAGCAGAAAGAACAAAATATCAGAGTACAGCAAAAGCAAAATAGAAAATGCAGAATACATAGAAAAATCAATGAAACTAAGAGTTTGTTTTTGGAAAATGTAAGATATTGATAAACATTTATATAGCTTCATTAAAAAACTAGAAAAAATAAAATAAAGAAAATCAGAACTAAAGAAGAGTTACTATAACCAATCACAAAGAAATATAAAGAACCATAACAGACTACTATGAATAATTATATGAGAACAAAGTGGACAGCTTAGAAGAAACGAATACATACATACAACCTGCCAAGACTAAATAATGAAGAAATATAAAATCTGAACAGAACAATAACTAATATAAAAATTGAATTGGTAATCAAAAACTCCCAAGAAAGAAATTGCAGGAGCAGATAGCATCATTGGTGAATTCTACCAAACATTTAAAGAAGAATAAATGCCAGTTCTTCTGAAACTTTTGAAATGAAGATAATATTTCCAAATTCATTTTATAAGGTCAATATTATCCAGATATCAAAGTCAAAGATGTCACAAGAAAAGAAAATTACAGGCCATTATATGTGATAAATATAGATGCAAAAATCCTCAATAAAATATTAGAAAATTAAATGCAACAGAAAATTAAAAGAATCATATACCATCATCAAGTAAAATTTATCCCTGGGAGATAAACATGTTTCCAATAAATCTGATGGTTCCCCAAACAGATGCTGAAAAAAATCAATTAATGTGATACACTACATTAATAGAATAAATGATAAAAATCACAATTATTTCAATAGATTCAGAAAAGAATATTTGACAAAATTCAACATTCATTTATGAGAAAATCTTTGAAAAAACTACAAGTAGAAGAAAATTACCTCAACATAAAAAAGATTATATCTGAAAAGCTCACAGTTAACATCATATTAAAATGTGAAAAACTGAAAGCTTTTCCTCTGTGATTGGGAACCAAGCAAAGATACCAATTTTACTATTTGTGTTTCATATAGTACTAGACATTCTAGCCACAACAATTATGCAAGAAAAGAGAAAGAAAAAACATCAAAATTAGTAAAGAAAGACGTAATATTGTCTCTGATTACAGATAACATAGTCTTATGACTATAAAGTCCTTAAGACCTCACAAAAAACTGTTAGAAGTAATAAAATGCTCAGTAAGATTGCGGATACAAATTCAACACGCAAACATCAATTGCATTTCTATACCCTAACAATAAACTCTCTGAAAAGGAAATTAGAAAACAATTTTATTTATAATAGTACCAAAAGCACCAAAAGACCTGGAAATAGGCTTAACTAAGGAGATGAAAGATGTGTATATTGAAAACTACAAAACACTGATAAAAGAAAATTAACAAGGCATGAACAAATGAAAAGACATTCTGTGTTCCTGAATTGGAAGACTTTGTCAATTTTTTATACTACCAAAGGCAATCTACAAATTCAATGAAATCCCTATCAATATGTCAATGGCAAACATTTTAAAAATGAAAAAAAAAAAGCTAAAATTTATGCAGAACCACAAAAGACCAGAAATAGCCAAATCAATCTTGAGAAAGAACAAATGGGAGACTCACATATTTTTTATTTTAAAATATATTACTCTCTCGACTAAGAGTCTAAAATAGGGAGTATCCCCTCAATGGTTATGAGAGATACAAAATTGAAATAAAAATTGTATTACTTACAGGTCTTAGGGAAATACATGGCATGCCTAGAGGGCACATCCATGCAGAGGTCAGGGAGCACATTGACAGAAGGAAAGAAGAATCGTGGGCTGATGTCTTTGTTGTGATCCAGATGTCTTTGTAATCTGATTTATTATGGGGAGTTTGAATAGGTAGACTTAAAGCAAGCAGGCACAGGTTCTTGTATGTCACACTGTGACTGAGAGATGGTTGCTGTGTCATATCTGCATACTCCACACAAGGTGTGGGAGTTAGCAGTACAGGTCAAGTAGGTTGCATGTAGCTGTTCCAAAGCAAAGTGTTCCCCAGGAGACAGTTGTATAAAGCAGATATCTGGATCAACCATACTGAGGAAATAGGGGAAAATGTAGAACTAGAAACTGTGTCAAAGATTATTACACCCTGCTTCTGGCATGAGAGAGTTAAATTTGCTTTCAGAGTGAATGCTGAAACATAAAATTATAAAAATTCACTACAATTACAAAGCTATTGTAAACAAAACAGTAGGGTCCTTTCATAAAAATAGGCACACAGACCAATGAAACAGAACAGAAAACCCAGAAGTAAATTCATGCATATATGATCAACTAATCTTCTACAATAATGTGAAAAATACAAAATGGGGAAAGAATAGTCTCATCAATAAATAGTGTTGAAAAAAACAGATGTACACCTGCAAAAATATAAAGAAAGGAAAGACTTATTTTACAACAAACCTAAAAATCAACTCAGAAAAGATTAAAGACTTGAATGTAATGCCTGAAACTATAAAATTCCTAGAAGAAAATGGTGAACAAGTTTAATGACCTTGGTCTTGGGAATACTTTTATGAGCATAATATGAAAAGTATGGAAAAGTATGGACAACAAAACCAAAAGTAAACTAATGGGATTACATCAAACTAAAAATGCTGCACAGCAAAAGAAGTAATAAACAGAGTGAAAAGGCAACTAGAGAATGAGAAAAAATTTGCAAACCATAAATTTAATATGCAGTTAATATCTAAAAATTACAATATACTGCTATAACTCAATAGCAAAAAACAAACAAACAAACAAACAAAAAAAAACAAAACAAAACTAAGAAGACAATAAAAAAGACTAATGATTTTAATAGAAATTTCTCCAAAGAAGATATATGGATGGCCACAAGGTATATAATAAAATAATCAACCTCAAGAATTATTAGAGAAATTCAAGTCAGAATCACAATGAGATATTACTTCATACCTATAAGGATGTCTATTATTTTAAAAAAGTGTTGACAAGGATATGAAGAAATTGAAACCCTTGTGTTCTGTAGGTGGGAAAGCAAAATGGTACAGTTACTATGGAGAACAGTGTGGAGGTTTCTCAAAAAATCAAAAAATAGAACAACCATATGATTCTGCAATCTAACTTTTGTGTATTTAAGATTGAAGTCAGAATCTTAGAGAAATGTTAATACACCAATGTCACTGCACCACTATTCACAATAGCCAAGTTATGACAACACCTTAAATGTTCATCAACAGATGAATGTATAAGAAAAAGGAATGTAAAAGAATGTATACATACAATGGAATACATTTCAGCCTTAAAAGGAAGGAAAATGGAATATGTAATAGCATGAAGGAACTGTGAGGACATTATTCTAAGTGAAATAAACCTGTCACAAAAAGAAAAATACTGCATGATTCCATTTATATGATGAATTTAAAATAGTGAAACTTAAAGATTCAAAGAGTGGAATCATGATTGACAGGGGCTGTAAGGAAGATAAAACGGGGAGTTACTAATCAATGGGCATTAAGTTTCAGTCAAGCAAGAAAAATAAGCTTCTCTAAAGATCTGCTGTACAACATCTCATGTTAAGTGTTCATACTACAATAAAGTAACATAAAAGAAAATAGAAAACAAGGCAGGTCACTGTGATGAGAAAGTGGAGCAGCAGGAACCTCATGCACTTCTCTTCAAAGTTTAAGGTGGTAAAACCACTTTGAAAAAAGAAATTATCACTATAGACTACACCTAAAAATACGAATATTCCATGACACAATAATTTCATTCCTAAGTATATACACAACATTAATGAGTACACATGTGCACCAAGAGAAAAGTAAAGGAATATTTATATTAACAACATTTGTAATTACCAAAAACTGGAGGGAAAAACCCCTGCATATCTGTCATCAGTAAAATGTATGAAGAATGAGGTATTTGTACAATGCTGTAGTATAGAGCAATGAAAATGAATAAACTGCAGGTACAGGTCACAAGTTTATTTTGAAGAAAAGCAGCAATATAACAAAGGATACATTTTATATGGCCCCAGTGTTGTGATTTTCAGATGTAGACAAAAGTGAAATGTATTGTTTAGGGACATATTGGATAATAAGTTGGTAAACAAAGGTGCAAAGAATAGCAGTTACTATTCGTGAAAATTAAGTTTTATAATTGAGGAAAGGTTTAAAAGGCAAGCACTTGAGTTCTAACAATGCTGTTTCCTGAAATTTTGTTTACAGAACTGTTTGCATTCTCATAGTTTTCTCAGCTATATATTTACAGGTTTTCCATCTTTTATATGAATTATTATTCATAATTTTAGAAACAGCATACAAGATTATAAATAACCCTCTATCAAAGAAGTGGAATAATGGATTTTTAAAACAAATGGCCAAGAAAACACTGCATGTCAAAACTTTAGGATTCTGGTAAAGCCGTATATCTTTGGGAATGCAGAGCATTAATACTTATATTGGTGCAGTATATTCTCAACTTGATAAAGAAAAACTACAGAAAACTTACAGGTAACATTATATTGAAAGGTGAGAGGCTAGAATCTTTTCTGCTAAGATGAGGAACAGGCAACGATGTCATCACCTCTAATCACTGCTTTTCAATATCGTATTAGATCTTAGCTAACACTAAGACAAGAAAAAGAAGTAAAAGGTATACAGAATGAGAAGAAAGAAATAAAACTGCCTTTGTTTGCAGATGACATGAACAACAATGTAGAAAATCTTTAAGAATTTACAAAGAAATATTTAGAACTAATGAGTGGTTATAGCAATGTTGTGGCATACAAGGTTAATAATACACAAAAGTCAATAACTTTTCTGTATAAAAGCAATGGACAAGTAGAATTCAAAATTTAAAGCACAATACCATTTATATTACCATTCATAAAAATAAAATGCTTTGATATAAATCTAACAAAATGGGTACAAAATAAATATGAGGAAAACAACACAACTGTGATGAAAGGAATCAAGAAGGACTAACTTAAGAAGAGAGATATTTCATGTCCATGGGTAGGAAGACAAAATATTTTCCTATGTCAGTTCTTGCCAAATTTACCTATAGATTCAATGCAATTGCAATTTAAATTCCAGCTAGTTATTTTGTGGATATTGACAAATTGATTCTAAAATTTATTGAGAGGCAAAATATCCAAAATAGCTGACACAATATTGAAGGAAAAGAACAAAGTTGGAGTATTGACACTACTCAACTTTAAGACTAACTATAAAGCTGGAGGCATCATACTCCCTGATATTAAAACGTATTATAGAGCTATATAACGAAAACGGCATGGCACAGGCAAAAAAATAGACACATGGACCAGTGGAACAGGATAGAAAGCCACGAAACACATTTAAGTATTTACAGTCAATTTATTTTTGATAAAGATGCCAAGAACACACATAGGAAAAGGTCATTCTCTTCAATAAGTGGTGTTAGGAAAAGTGAATATCCATATGCAAACAAATAAAATTGTATCATTATTTCACACCATACACAAAAATCAATTCAAAATAAATTACAGACTTAAATGTAAGACCTGAAAATGTAAAATTTCTACAAGTAAAACTAGGGGAAAAGCTCCACCACATTGTACTGGGCAATAATTTCTTAGCACTTTAAAAGCACATGCAACAAAAGTGAAAAAGAGACAAATGGGATTACATCAATCTAAGAAATTGCTGCACAGCAATGAAAACAACAGAGTGAAGAAACAGCCCATGGAATATTGCTGAATCTTGCACAACACAGGTCTGAACTGTACAAGTCCACTTATACTCAGTTTTTTTTTTTTTTTTGCTCTGCCACTCCTGAGACAGCAAGGCCAAGCCCTCCATTTCCTCCTCCTCCTCAGCCTATTCAACATGAAGACAAGGAGTATAAAGATCTTTATGATTAATCACTTCCACTTAATAAACAATAAACATATTTTCTCTTCCTTATGATTTTCTTAATAATATATTTTTTTCTTCAGCTTACTTTATTGTAAAAATACAGTTAATACATATATAATATATTTGATAATTAACTGTTTAGATTATTGTTAAGTCTTCTGGTCAACAGTAGGCAATTAGTAGTAAAATTTTGGGAAAGTCAAATGCATATAAGGATTTTCTACTAAGCGAAGTTTGGTCCCCCTCACCCTCATGTTGTTTAAGGGTTATCTGGATATGCAAATCATACATCTAATAAGGGGTTAACATCCCAAATATATAAGTAACTCAAACAACTCAATAAAAATAAAACGAATAACCCAAATTTAAAAAAAAGTCAGAGGACCTGACAATTTTCAAAAAGAGACATACAAATGGCCAACAGATGTGTGGAAAAAAAAAAGATCAACATCTCTAGTCATCAAATAAATATAAATTAAAACCACAAAAATATATCACCTTACATCTGTGAGTATGGCTGTTATCCAAAAGAAAAATAATATCAAGTTTTGGCAAGGATGTAGAGAAAAAGGACTCCTGGTACACTGTTGATAGGAATATAAATTAGTACAGCCATTTTGGAAAACAATATGGAGAATCTTCAAAAACTAAAACTGTAATTGCCATAAGACTCAGCAATCCAACTTCTGCATGTATATCCAAAGGAAATTTAATTGGTATGTGGAGGAGATATCTGCACTCCAATGTTTATTTCAGCACTGTTATTCACAAAAGCCAAGATAGGGACAACCTGTGTCCATCAATGGACGAATGTATAAATAAAATGTGCTATATACACATTATAGATATACTATACAACTTTTAAAAATAAGGAAAGTCTGCCATTTACAACATAGATGGACCTGAATAACCTTCTTCCAAGTGAAATAAGTCAGGCACAGAAAGATGAATGTTCTATGATCTCATTTATATGTGGAATCAAAAAAAAAAATCAATCTCATAGAAACAGAGAAAAGGAAGTTGGTTATGAGAGGGTAGGGCAGGATACCAAGAGGGATGAAAAAAAGGGGACTATAAATTCAAAGGTACAAATGTAATTATAAATTATCTTAGTATCATTATCTTATACATCTGTAAATTTTTTTGTCCCATCTCTTAATTGAAAGGGAAAAAATTAGTTTTAGTTTTATCCATTATCTGAAAATCATTAATCTTTCTGAGTCATCTGTTGTAGACAGATGACAGACCTAACTCTACATTAGCATGCGTTAATTTATCTTTTTTCAATTTTCTAGAAGAAAATAAGAAAAACAATTATAAGTAAGAATGAAGTTTATCATATTTCTACTATATAAATAAACCAGGAGTCTCCAACATAGTGTTAGTGGAGAAACGAAAAATCCATCCACATTTTTGTTTGCATGAGATTCTTTTAAATTAAATGTTATAGTTGTTAAGAACCTCAATATAAACTATACAAATTATACCAAACATGTGTCTTTGAAAGAATTCAATGCTTATTGCTTTCTCAGTTGAAGTTAATATGTGATTTAGGGGACTAGGAGGCTTAATTCATGTGGTCATTCAGGGACTCAGATTTATTTCCTTGGATTTTGCCCTTGTTTTCTCAGTTCAAGTTTTGTAGAATATAGCCCGCTTCAAGTTACAGTCCACGTGAAGTTGGAGAGCATTTAGTAGGAGCAATCAGGTTTCTTTTACTATTTTTACTCTGAAATTGCACACTCACTTTCTCATTAGGTCAAATTTAGTCATTTGGTCATAACTAGTTGTAAAATAGGCTGGAACTGTACATGGTCTCTAGCTGTGCTATGCACAAGTTAAAATACAAGACAATCTATTATTAAAATCATAACAAAATTTCAGACAATTAACAATTCTCAATGTGAATTTATGATGCTAAACATAATCTGACTTTTTCTTTATCTCTTTGTTGTCAATTTATAAGGAACTTGAGGACATTATTTTCTTCATATCCATTTGTTTTCATTACATATTACTTATTTTTTTGTTTGAATTTCTTATACTTTTAGTTCCCAGAAAATGTTAAATACACACACACACACACATATACACATTATAAGTTTTCATAACATAAATTTTCAGTCCTGATTGTATTGGTCCATTCTTGCACTGCTATAAATAGCTGAGACTGGGTAATTTATAAAGAAATGATGTTTAATTGGTTCACTGTTCCTCAGGCTGTCCAGGAAGCATGACTGGGGAGGCCTGCAATCATGGCAAAAGGTGAAGGGGAAACAGGCACATTTTACATGGTGGGAGCAGAAAGAAATGAGAGAAGGCGGAAGTGCTACACACTTTTAAACAACCAAAACTCACGAGCACTTATTTACTATCAGGAGAGCAGCACCAAGGAGGAAATCTGCATCAATGATCCAGTCACCTTCCACCAAGCCCCACCTCCAACAGTGGGGATTACAATTTGACATGAAACTTGGGCAGGGACAAAGACACAAACAGTATTACTGATGAAACAGACTTTTAAGACTAAAGGCCAGTTTCAGTAAAAAATAGGGAAATTCCCGCTGGGCGCGGTGGCTCACGCCTGTAATCCCAGCACTTTGGAAGGCGGAGGCAGGCGGATCACAAGGTCAGGAGATGGAGATCATCCTGGCTAACACGGTGAAACCCCATCTCTACTAAAAATACAAAAAATTAGCCTGGCGTGGTGGCGGGCACCTGTAGTCCCAGCTACTCGGGAGGCCGAAGCAGGAGAATGACGTGAACCTGGGAGGCAGAGCTTGCAGTGAGCCGAGATTGCACCACTGCACTCCAGTATGGGTGACAGAGCGAGACTCCGTCTCAAAAAAAAAAAAAAAGGGAAATTTACTTTCATGTATCATTATGTTATCCATCATCACAAAGGCACGGGGTGGTGAAAGTTAACTGGCCTGCTGAAGGACTTCACATTGTAGTAGGGTTAAGGAAAGAATGAGGGGAAAAAAGGAGATGTAGTTCAAAAGATAGGTAAAGCCTAAAGGTTAAAGCCTCCGAATACCACCTTGTACCTTCTAATTGCCACCATACAGTTTGGAGATTAACAGTCTCCAGCATATTTTATGGCATATATTTGTCAATCAAAGCTATTGAGCATATAACCCAAATACATTTATTTAATATATAATGTGTACTGTTCTAATGTGTTATATGCATTACAAAGCATATACTAATTATAACTTACAGAATTAAAGAAAAAATAAATAGTACTTTAAATATTTTATATGACTGTTTAAAAACTGTTGTTCTTCATTATACCTTTTCATATTCTTGGCGTTCAGTTTTTCAAATTATTACTCATAACAGAATCATAATTTAAGAAGTTATATTTCAAGGCATGATTATGTTCAGAGTAAAGTTCAGCATTCACATTAGTGGACATAAATCTCTTTTTCATACAGTTTTCTTATTAATGGTGAAAACAAAAAATTCTTCTCCAGCAAGAGGAAATGGAAGCCAAAGGATTTGTAAAATCCTGTATATTTATCACTGCAAAACTGGTTTCATGCAGAGTAGATCAAGAATATACAACTGTTGACCTTTCTAGTCACTAACCTCTACCTGCTTAATGTAAGGAATTCCTAAAAGAGTCTCACTTTTCTGTATCTTGTTCCACAACCAACCAACTAATCCTAGAACGCCAAGGTTTCTTAAAAGTTCCCAAGTATGGTCTACTATTTGCTTTGATGGAGACACTGTGTTCCAGTGCCCTTCTCCCTTTCTGGGCAAGAAACACAATCTACATCTTTACTCTGATGTTTAAGTGAAGGGTACGATTCACTGGAAATTTCAAAAGTGTTTGAAATTATTAATTCTCAGATCTAATTAAAAATTCCATTTTCTCTTTCTTTTCTCTTTTTACCATGTAATATGGCTGGAAATTAGCTCATGTAACAAATAGAATTATTTGGTATGTTTGTATTACACAGCTACATTGTCTGTTTTTGCTGACATTATTGGTATTATTTTTACCTGTCAATAATGAAAGTTAATTTAATTAAAATATAAAAATAAAATCTACAAATCAAATAACTAGATGTGAATAAATTTTGAGGGCACCACTATCAATTTTGCCCATTGTGAAACTCTCTCTACTGTTAGTATAATTTAATTACCTAAATGCAGGATGTTTCAAATAAGTAAAGGAATACTGAAATCTGTATATTAAATATTATTATATCATAGTATTTTTCTTATCTTTAGCTATCAAATAAATATAAACTACTGACATTTTTGTCTATCCTACAGTAAATGAATTAACAACTCATGATTTACATGTAAGCTTCTTCAGAAACCACTGCTCTAAGCAAAATATATGCATATTTATTAAATATTTGCATGAGATTCCATCTGATTGAATATTCTATGTATTAGAATCTCAACATAAAATACAATAGTTATACCAAACCTCTGACTTTTTTTTTTTTTTTTTTTAAGACTGAGTCTTGCTCTGTCACCCAGGCTGGAGTGCAGTGGCGCAATCTCAGCTCACTGCAACATACACCTCCGGGGTTCAAGCGATTCTCCTGCCTCAGCCTCCCAAGTAGCTGGGACTACAGGCACATGCCACCATACCCAGCTAGTTTTTTAATGTATTTTTAGTAGAGATGGGGTTTCACCGTGTTAGCCAGGATGGTCTGGATCTCCTGACCTCATGATCCACCCACCTCGGCCTCCCAAAGTTCTGGGATTACAGGCGTAAGCCACCACACCCTGTCCAAATCTCTGTCTTATAAAGAGTCAATGTGTATTCTATCTCTAATAGTCTAATTCTCTAATTTGTGTTAATCTCACACAGCTTTTACCTTAAATTGGGAATATCAAATAAAAAATGTTGTCTAAAACAAATTCTAAGATAGTGAAAGCAAGTTATTGGTACTGATATTGTATAGACTTAAATTATCACTGAATGTTATAAAGCAATACCTGTTTACATTATGTGGTAGACTTAGTTTACATTGCCTCATTTAAGTGCTCAATAACACATGAGAAGGTAGCTTCCACAGTTATAAAACACAGAGACATATAGTGCTCTCAAAGACTGATGAAATTTTTGATCCATGTATTTGTTGTGGCTAATTCCATGAAGGACTGCTGATGCAATGAGCAGTTCTTAGCTAAGCTGCTGTTCCTTGGCTATATTAGCCTCTGATCAGCCATCACAACAGAGCGATTTTAGTCACTTCTGTCCCCATGCATCTGTTCCAAGGGATGTCATGCAAAGCAAATTAGAGACCTCAAATACCAATCTGGCACAGTTGTTTCGGTCACAAGCTTTCATTGTAAACAAGTAATTGAAAAGCAATCTTCACCTGGACAGAACAGGAATGAACTAAAATATTCTGTACCATATTTATTTATTTCCAGTGAGGATACTATTACCACTTAGGTTATTTATCTTATGGTCTTTGCTTATGAAATAATTATATGTTTCATTTTGCCTTTAACCTTTCCAGTTAGGAAATAAATTAAAGAAGAAATATAGGAGACTTTATTAAGATGCTTACAAAAACATAAAATATGGAAATAACTATGTATTCCTGCTTCAAAGAACATAAAGATAAGTAGGCATGCAAAGTCCTGTTAGATATTCTACTCACCATTAAATTAAAAATAATTCTTTCAAATTAGAAAGTTTCGAACTTAGTCTTGTTCACAGATTTTGTTTTTAACAATTACACGGAAATTTGGAAAGCATAGTGGTAAAAAAATTATAGACCAACTTTTTCTTTTTGATATATGAAATTCTCAAGATTCATTTCTATACCAAGCACCACTTTAATATCATATCTTTTACTCTTTCAAACAGGCTATTGATTTTTCATGGTTTCATCTCTCAATCAAAGCATAACATTGAAAACTTGTTTGTTGACTTGAGCCTTGATGTAAAATTTAGTTTAACTCTCTTTCTAGTAATATGTTTGTCAGTGGCATAGCAATTTTCCTGTCACTGAAACTAGTGGATCCTTAAATGCCTTACTCACCAGAGTATGAAATTTTTTTCTTCATCTTGATTGTTCAAGTCAACAAATGCCAATTTAAAATGCAAACAAATACAACTGTCTCAAGCAAATGCACTACATTTCACACAGTTGTAACTGATTCCCTTCTGCTATGATAGTTCTTTCAAATTCTTGAAGCTAGGATTTAAAATATTTACAGGGAAAGAAACATCCCTCACCTGGTTTAAGTATTGGTTCTGTGTGTGCATCTCGGAGAGGCACAAATCTCTGAGCTTATGTCCTAAAGAGATATGCATTTCTCTGTATTTTTATGCACTTAATGGAGGTACTAAAGTCTGAAATCTGGAAGGAGCAATTACTATCTATGACTTTTAAAAATATGCAGTTCCCATCATGTTAATTATAACTCAGTCCCTGCAAGTCAGATGACACTGTTAGCTAGCAGAAAGAGAAACTCAAGGTGAAACAAATCAAGTTCTGAAATCAACTTAGTGGACCTGGATTTTATTAGTTTACCAAACTCCGGTAACCTCTCTACAAGCATGATTATTTTATTAAATGACACTTAATAAAATATAAGCATTTTGTTAATATTTTCTAAAGTGTTTAAGTGAGTGCTTTATGGATTTTAAAATAATAGGTATTTTGTAAAGTGACAAATTTCATTTGAGATATAATTATTATTTTATTTATATTTTTTATATTCAACTTATCCCTATCAAAACATGAAAATTGGCTGCTAAAAATTAGAGAAAAGGATCTCTGCTCTCTCATTCAGTTTTAATTTTCTCAGTTTTATGTAATACGACGAAATGAAGCTCTTCCTGTACCACAGCTGTTATCTTGCTTTGCCAAATAATCTTTTGATGCTGTAGATTCCCTCATAGAGAGTCTTGTCTTCTTTCCTTTTTAATTTTATTCTTAGAATCTTAGTTATGGGAAATAATTATTCTTCATACTTGGAGTTCTAATAGTTATTGTGTAGAGTGTTGCTAGCACATTTTTGATTGGACTACCAAAATTTAACAGTTGGCTAGCTAGACTCATGTCTAGCTAGAGGGAGCCATTAGGTTTAATGAGGTAGACATCCTCACATACTTGAATCGGGTTGGCAATCAGGTTCCTGGTAATTGGATTAGTAGAATACTATGAGTTTCAAGTTTCTTTGTCAATTTGCATACTCATATAAGCTCTGCTTCACTCTGATTTATAACTGTCTTACATATATTTACATGACAGCCTTTCAATTTACAAATAAATGGCCATCCAAAGAAGAATTTGATTGATTTGAGCTAGCTCATATTTACATGAATGTTTAAAATTTGTAAAGTTTAGACAGATTAATGTGATTTCTTATTTTCATATAACTTATGAAAACAAGGTGTATTTTGTATGCAAACAACTCGTTATATATACTTTTAATTCTATAGTAAATCAGATTGTTCTGCTGTAATCTAATCTTTTAATATACATGTTCCATAAAATCATTTTTCTGTATATTGCCCTGGAATTTTAAAATCAGCTTCTAAGATTTTCTATAAAAACTATGAATTTATTAATTTTAAAAAGTCTGAAATTTATTGCTTAAAAAATGCTAATATCTACATAAACAGGGCAGGAGAGAGCACCCCTTCCCCACTGGGAATGTCAGGCAACAATCAGGTGATGGTCAGGCAGTTAAGCGGTCTCTCTAAAATAATAATTGGTTACAGACGGCTCCAAGAAAAGGCAGTCTTCAATAGATAGAAACACCAAAAACTGGTGATCAGCAGTTTCCTGGTAAGATCTCAGGAGTTGGGTGAGTGGGATCAAGCATGTGCACTAAAAAAGCAAAATGGTGGAGTTTAACTGGTATATCATGGTTTTCCAGAAACACTCCACTGATAAGGGAAGAATGCCTCAAGTGAGCATGTGCACAACTTCAGTAAACACACTGAGCATGTGGCCCCTCCAAAGTGCTGGGAGGTCACTGTGCATTCTGACAGCCCATCCAAGGGAAGAATCAGGGGAGAAGGGATTCAACCTCCCGGAAGCATGCCAACATATAAGACGTGAAGTCAAAGGCCAAACAGTGCACTTCATCTCTCAAGTCACCCACTTAGCCTTCTTTCAGTTTGATAAAGAGCTTCTTTATCAAAGCCTAACATTGAAAGAGCTTATTTATTAAACTGCAAATTGTTCAATTTTGTGGAAACATAGAACAGAAGGTTTCTCTGAATGGAGTAAGCAAATAGATAGGCAGGGAACAAATCATGGAATATATTTTACAATGCTATGCTAGTTGAAGAAAAATGTTTGAAGGATTTAAAGAATGTGAATGATGGAATGAATAAATGCAAAACTAGAGGCAAGAAGGTAAGTCATGGGACTGTGTTAATTTTCCACATGATTGATGATAAAGACTTGACCAAAAGTATGGAATGGATATTAAAATTAGAAGACAAATACAATAAGTGTTAAGAAAGATTTACATTTCTAGTCGTGATGAAGTGGCTTACATCAGCCAAATCTTCTTTCTGAGGACAGTGATGAAATCTAGACAAAATTAGAAATGGACGAGAACCAAGGTCCCCAGGCCCAGAATGGACAAGATCATAAAGAGAAGTGAAAGGCACAGATATGAGATCAATATTCTCAATATTCTTTACACTTTTCAAGGAATTGGAAAATTTCTAAACTGCAAGAAACTAAATGCTTATAAGAGAAGAAAAAAAAAAGGCAACAAACTAACTAAGCTTAGCTTTGAGCATTCTTACAGGATTTAGAGAGACATAAATCGGTGGTTTGTGGATCTGTGAAAAAGAAGACCCCTGGTAAACATTCATGAACTTCAGTTAAAATTATGAAAGAATATAATCAAAGAGTAAGAAATAACCAAAAGTAAACTAGAAAGGCCTAAATTTCAAATTACCCATTTCCTGATTACATTAACTGGAACTCTTTCTACTCTGTGTACCTTCCAAAATAAAACTATGGACTCCATCCAGGAAGAGTCAAAGCCATCATCCAGAGCTGCCAGAATTTTTATATTAATTAAATGTCACAAGATGTGATATTTAATCAGTGATCACTAGTCACACTTCTATAATTGACCAAGATTTAGAACAGAGACTGGATTTAACCTCCTACCTAAAGCATCTGAGACAAAATAAGAAATAATTTTCAATATATTAGGCAATGGGCAGTGAAAGGTAGTGATTGCTGAGAAATAGAAAACCAATGTTGTGAGCCCTAGGATTGCACTATTTTATTGCTCTGAGACAATTTTGAGGCCACAGCACAGGGAGGAGAGGGCCCAGTTAGAGCCTGGTGCAGATCTCTAAGTTGAGAAAACAGATGAGAGGAGACACCAGTGAAACGGAGTCAGCTAGAGCTTGAAAGACAAAATAATGGAGACAAAGGACCTTCATGAAGACAAAATCCTTGAGACCTACTGATGATATATTTGAGTATTCATCAGAAAACTGATTCATATGTGCACAAGATGAAATTACCTGGGACTAAAGAAAAAATGCGAAAGGATTAGAGGGAACAGTACCTGGTACTCACATAGGGCTAGTGTGAGTTCCCAAGTAGTGTCTATTCCCACCAGCCAGACTAGAAAATCAGATAATTCATGGGGAATAGAAAAGGGTACTCAGTAAGGTCTTGCCTCAGTAGGAGAGACTATTTAGCCCTAGGCTGAATGCTGTTCAGTCACACCTAACAAATCTCAAGACCTAAAAGGAAGCAGAATTAGTCCATTTAGCTTAATTGCATTATAGAACAAATCTCAAGAATGTTTATGGAAAAATAAACATATATGTAACCTAAAAATTAAAATTTACAATGTCTATATCCAATAAAAGAATATCAAGCATATAAAAGAAGCAGGAATGTGTAACCCATTATGAAGAGAAACATTAATCAAAATTATTACAGACCTTATATAAATGTTATAATTAGCAGATGAGGACATTAAAACAATTATTCTATGTTCCATATTTTCTGCATGTTAAGTAGAGACTAGATGGATATAAAAAAGACCCAAAAGGAAAACAATTCCTGAGATGAAAAATGTAATGAAATAAATTAAAGGCCAATTAAATATCACAAAAGAAAAGATTATTAAACTTGAAAATATAGCAACAGACACTTCCAAAATGATATACCAGTGGAGAAATTGATTAAAGAAAATGAATGAACACAGGCGTCTGTAAACTGTGAAGTCCAATATGTGTGTATTTAGAATCCCCAAAAGAGCAGAGAGAGAGAAGTAGAAAAATATTTAAGAAATTAATGATGAGAATGTCATTTTACCACACATCATTTCAAAATTACAATTCTAAAATATTATTTTCCATGTAACATAGACTCAGAATATATGTACCAAAACTTTGCATAAATTAGGAAAGGATTACATAAATAAAAAATAACAGAGATATATTTATAATACACTTTTACTGTTACTGATAAGATAAATCATTATTATTTCAACATAAGAAAAGAGCTAACACAGACACATATATATGAACATATATATTTACTAATATATATAGTCACTGCTTATCAAAAGAACAATTTTTAATGAATTAATTTATTCTAGATTTTATATTTGTGTAGATGTACATAAATATTGTGCAGATGATACAGAGAATTCCCATTAACCTCTCCTTCTTCCCTGCCTGCAGTTGTCCCCATTATCAATATTTTTCTATTAGTGTGGTGCATTTGTTACAATTAATAAAACCATATTGGTACATAATTATTAACTAAAGTACATAGTTTACATTAAAGTTTACTCTCTGTATTATACAATTCTATGAGTTTTGATACAAGGAGATGTAGAAAATGTGAATATCTTAATATAAGCTGATCTGTAGTTAAAAACCTCTGTACAAGGAAAAATTCACCCTCTAGTCATAAAGTGTTCCATAAATTGTAACCAACTTTATTGAGGTACAATTTACATATAACAAATTCCATGAGTTCTTCCTGTAAAATTCAATAAATTTTACAAATAGCCACCATCACAATTATGAGATAGAACAAGAGTTGAAAATGTTTCTATAAGGAACACGGTAGTAAATACTTGTAAACTCTGAAGGCCAAGAGGTTGAATCAATAAAATTTTTATAGATACTTATATAAGTACAAGACAAAAAACAATTTTCCAAAAAAAAATAAAATTCAAGTTATCATGATAGTAGAGTACAATGTTTTTGTAGTATGAGTCTACTAATAGAAGGATTAAATCCTGTTCTGGGGAAAACATTTCCCTAAATTGACATTTAAAAGTATTGCTCTCATTTGTCAAAAACCATGGTAAAAATGCTTATATGTAAATACATATGTAATGAGATCTTTTGTATTTCATTTTTGAGAAATGTCTTTCGGACAGATTAACACTGCCACATACTGATATCAATCTATAAACATATATTTTAAGTGAGCATAGTCATCGCTTTGCAAGTATTTCAAAGTGATAGTCATCAATTTGAAAATATTTATTAGGCTGTATTTAATTCTTCTCTTTATAATTTGCTTTTATTATGTCATTGCATTACAGATGAATCACTTTCAAATGCAAGATAGGTGAAAGCTGCTCAACTAAGAAGTTAAATTAATTTTGAAATATGGAATTTTTTGCGTTTGTATCAAGATGCAAAAATCACTACTAAGATTATAGTTTAGGTTCAGGAAATACATTTCCTGCACATTTGTGTGGCAACATTTGACATCATGGAAAGTATATAAAACAATTTGACATTATTTTATGTGTAAAGAAATTAGTTATCTTCAACATGGCTTTTCCACAGTATAAGTTTTTCATATAGGCATGGTTTAGTTTGTGATTTTAGGCTAACTTCTTTAAGAGACATTATTAGTTACTCAGTAAAGCTAAATCCAAAGCCATTAAATATTTGATAATATTGGTTGAGAGAGAACTTCTTCATTTTGAAAAATTTAAGTCTCATATCTGATCTCAAAAAAAACCAAAAACACACAATAAAATAAATCACTGCTACCCTGTAGAACTGTGTGGTAAGGCACATCAGCACATCACAGAGCTGTTAATGCTTAATTCATGGAAGCTGATGAAGTTTATGTTATGTACACTACTAGTTTAATAGTATAGATTTGAGGTTCCTGATGATAAATTATAAAAGTAATAGCTATATAATCTCACAAGCTTTGTAACACTGTCTACATAAACCTTGTTCTGCTTCCCACATATTTTTTTAATAACGATTGTAACACATCTTAGCAGATTCCACTTCAGGTTCTGCTGAATTGTGTTTTGTCACCTTCTTTAAAGCTAATATCCCCGCAGTTATTTAGTGCGGATTACTGACAGGCTAATTTTTCAGTCTTGCATCAACTCTTTAAGTAAACAACAACTGAGATGAATCAATAACCTTGTTGAGTCATCAAGAGCCAAGAAAAAGCATTTAAAATTATTTTTTATTTTATTATTATTATTTTTGTAGAGAGGGTCTTGCTATGTTGTTGCCTAAACTGGTCTGAGACTCCTGGCATCAAGTAATCTTCATTCCTCAGACTCTCAAAGTGCTGGGATTACAGGTATAAGCCACCGTAGCCAGCCTTTGCCTTTTTATTTTTATTTTTGTGCCTATTAACTGTCCTCCTAAAAAAGCTAGTATTTTAAATAGTTTACTTTCTCTGAACTTATTTCTCCAGCTGCTACAACCAAAAATAATTTAATAATTCACCATTGATAAATGATTTTTTCTGCTTTGCTAATAAATAAGCTAATTAAAAACAGATGTTGGTAGCAGTAATATTTTTAAAAACATTTTATTTCAATAGCTTTAGGGGTACAAGGGGTTTTTGCTTGCATGAATACATTGTATAGTGGTGAAGTCTGAGATTTTAGTGCACCTGTCATCTTAGCAATGTACATTGTACCCAATAGGTAGTTTTATTGCTTATTTTTATAAGAAAATTGTTCCACATTTTCTAATTATTTTAAAGAATTGCTTTCCTGTGAGTTTGGAATACTGTGAGTAGTGCTTAGTGTGGCAGTCTTTATGTATATTGTATTATTTTAGCATAGCTTATTATAGCTAAGTAATAAACACAACACTTTGCCATCTAATTCACAAACAGAATAATCCACATTCCACTGTGACTTATGAAGGCAAAATCTGAGGCTCAAGTTTTTCTTTTCTTTTTTTTTATTTTAATATGGTGAATGTACCTTGGCAATACAAAATAATTAAAATTATGTGTTATAACAGTATGCTTGACACTCTGAACATTGTCAAGTTATAATTACATCACTGAAGGTTGTAATGACAAACAATAGCACCACATGGTCTCTGTCACAATTATTTTATTCTGTTATAGCACAAAAGTGGCTAGGTACAATAAGCAAATAAGCATTGTTGTATTCTGATAAAACTTTATACGTGAACATTGACACTTTATGTAATTTCTACATGTCACATAATATTTTATTGTTTGATTTTTCTTAACAATCTAAAACAGTAAAAATAGTTCTCAGCTTGTGTATCACAAAATGAAATTGTAATTCTAGTAGTCACCAAATAGCTAAAATTAAAAAAAAAAAAAAAGAAAAAATACAGAGTTGATAAGGATATGTAATAACTATAACAGCTGCTTGTGGTAGTGTAAATTGTTGCAAATAATTTAGAAAACCATAACTATTAAATCTGAACATATTCATAGACTCTGTTTGAGAAATTCCACTTCTAATAATATTGAGTGAGATTGTCAGAACTGTGGTTTCCTCTAGAGTAATAATGAGTGGAAAAGAGTACAAAGGTGGATTCTGAGAAGCCAATGGAAGCCATTGAAAGAAATGCACACACATAATGTTTTTTTTTTTTAATTTACTACAAAAATGAAATTTTCTCAAAGCAACTAATGAAATATAAGTGATGAAGAAGATAATGTAGGAGATCTTTCAGTTGTCTAGTTTCATTAGCAAGTGGAGATGGATAACTATCAATCAATAAACCCAGGAGAAAAATGAAGTATGCTCTCTTTTGAAAATGTTATATTTGAATTTAAATGTTGAATTTGATTATGGAGCTTGTAGGTGCAAATGTCCAGAAGGCAATTGCATATGCTTTCGGGTATATATACTGGAATAGGTATAAACTAGAAACAATGTTATATGGGTCATCAACATAGAGTGTCTTTTCTGAAAGTTGATGAAATGATCTAGGAATAATATAATTGACAAGAAAACCAAGGGTTGATCTTTGTTGACAACAGAATTTAATGAGATATTGTGTATTTTGGTGAGAAAAAGTGATTTTGTTACTTGAGGTTAAAATAATTCTAAATGCTATAACATTTATAATATACCAAAACACAAATATTTCAATTTAAATTTCTATAAGAAAACAATCCAAATGCCCATCAATAATAGATTGGATAAAGAAAATGTGACACATATACACCATGGAATACTATGCAGCCATAAAAAAAAGATGAGTTCATGTCCTTTGCAGGGACATGGATAAAGCTGGAAACGATTATTCTCAGCAAACTAACACAGGGACAGAAAACCAAACACTGCATGTTCTCACTCATAAGTGTGAGTTGAACGATGAGAACACATGGACATAAGGAGGGGAGCATCACACACCAGGGCCTGTCAGGGGATGGAAGGCTAGAGGAGTGATAGCATTAGGAGAAATACCTAATGTAAATGATGGATTGATGGATGCAGCAAACCACCATGGCTTGTGTATACCTATGTAAAAAACCTGCACGTTCTGCACATGTATCCCTGAACTTAAAGTATAATAAAAAAAAGAACCATTAATTTTAGTTCAAGATAGTTACTGTAAAGAATAAGATTTATAAAGGCTTTATTCAAAATAAGAGCAACTGCATTTGTTTCTTTTAGTTTTTCTAAAACCAAGGTAATAATGAAAATGATATTTATTAAAATGTGATTACATTATATTTATTATATTATGTGTGGGTACATGTTGATTTAAAAAAAGAAAATAAAGGAAACTGCTAACACTTAAGTGGCATTCTATAGCAAAATAGAAATAGACATATAAGAGACACTCATGGCAAAATTGCCATAAGCCACCATGCAATAATAATGCGATCTGTAGGAGGACTAGGATGCTGTTCTTCAAAATTATCCTTTCTTCATTTACACAAAACTCTCCTATGTCTCAGGATCCAGTTAGAATAATCAATTATCAAATGTTCTAAAAAATTTACTCGACATCAAATTGCTCACTATAATTACTCACTCTCGTATGCCCTCGTATAATATTTTAGTGTCGGTTTGGGCCAACCAGTTATCAAGAAGTAACATCTGTGTAAATTAAGTTGCCTTCTAAAGAATTCATTGCATGTAAATCAATTCTGCAAAGAATTTACAGAAAATCCCCCTTATTGAAGCAAAACAAGATATTTAAGGTAGGCAGAGCCAGTTTTTTTTTTCTTCTCTCCCTAGAAATCCTTTCACCTTCAGTGATAGAGAAAAGCTATTTTCCAGGCTGTAAGAACTTTTTTTTTTTTTTCATTTAAAAATGTGTTAGCTATAACTATTTCTCCAATGTAATATAAAAAGCAGTGATTATTCCTAACATTCAATAAAAGATTTAAACCTATTAGATATAAGATGGAGCCAATCTTAAGAGTATTCCTAGTTAGTCAATAATACACATTTATATTTAAATATCAAGATGCAAAAATAATCTTATGGCCTGTGTTGCCAGTAAGGAGGTAAGAGGAACATAGACAAACATCAATATTATAGTTGCTTTCAATGGAAATACGCAATTTAAAAGACCATGACAAATTCACACAAATGAATCTTGCAAGATTTAGCAATATTTTAAAAATCAAGTACATATTTCATTCAATTAAAAGTGTATACTGAGACAATGGCTCTTTTTTTGTTAACTATGTGAGAAAATGTTTATATAACCATTTACTGCTTTCCACATGAGACTGCTTAATACTCTAAGGATTTAATCATATGAGGGACATTGCTATACTTCAGTAAAAACATGTACACACACGTGCACACACGTATACACACACACACACACTTTTTCCGTTTCTTACACTGAAGGGGAAAGGAGCCAAAAGAAAAATTGAAAAAAATATCTTAAACTCAAAGACAGATATTTGAGGGTTTCAAGTTTCTTTCATTCTCTGTACATTTATGTCAATCTTCTGAGCTTTAGATTTTTTTCTAATATATGAAAGTAGTCATTGTTTTCTGAAACTTTAACCTTTTGAATATTTGTTAACTATTTCCTTCTCAGGTAAGAAGACCAAGTTTGGAATTAGAATGCAATAATTTCAAAAGTTACCAATTTACTAATTTTTAAATTTATTTTTTCAAGTTTTAAAATTGAATCTGAATTTTTTTTTTAATTTTTGTTTTTAGTTCTGGGGTACATGTGTAGGATGTGCAGGTTTGTTGCATAGGTAAACATGTGCCATGGTGGTTTGCTGCACCTATCATCCCATTACCTAGGTATTAAACTCAGCATGAGTTAGCTGTTTTTCCCGATGTTCTCCCTCCCACCCACCCCACCCCCTGACAGGCCCCAGTGTGTGTTGTTCTCCTCCATGTGGCATGTTATCCCATCATTCAGCTCTCACTTACAAATGAGAACCTGTGGTATTTGGTTTTCTGTTCCTGAGTTAGTTTGCTGAGGATAATGGCTTACAGCTTCATCCATGTTCCCACAAAAGACATGATCTCATTTATTTTTATGGCTGCATAGTATTCCATGGTAGATATGTACCACATTTTCTTATCCAGTCTAGCATTGATGGGCATTTGGGTTGATTCTATATCCTTGTTATTGTGAATAATGCTGTGATGAACATACGTGTGCATATATCTTTGTAATAGAATGATTTATATTCCTTTGGGTATATACCCAGTAATGAGATTGCTGGGTCAAATGATATTTCAGCCTCTAAATCTTTGAGGAATTGCCACACTGTCTTCAACAATGATTGAACTAATTTTTATTCCCACCAACAGTGTAAAAGCATTCCTATTTCTCCACAACTTCACCAAAATCTGTTGTTTCTTTACCTTTTAATAATGGTGTTCTGATTGGCATGAGATGATATCTCATTGTAGTTTTGATTTGCATTTCTCTAATGTTGAGCTTTTTTTCATATATTTACTGACTGCATGAATGTCTTCTTTTGAGAAGTGTCTGTTCGTATACTTTGCCCATTTTTAATTTTTTTTCCTGTAAATTTGTTTGAGGTCCTTGTAGGTTCTGGATATTAGATCTTTGTCTGATGGATAGATGGCAAAAATTTTTTCCCACTGTGTCGGTTGCTTATTCACTCTCATGGTAGTTTGTTGTTGTTGTTGTTGTTGCTTGTTTGTTTGTTTTGCTCTGTAGAAGCTCTTTTGTTTAATTAGATCCCATTTGTCAATTTTTGCTTTTGTTGCAATTGCTTTTGGTGATTTCATTATGAAATCTTTGCCCATTCCTAAGTCCTGAATGGTATTGCCTAGATTTTCTTCTAAGCTTTTTATAGTTTTGGGCTTTACATTTAAGTCTTTAATCTATCTTCCATTAATTTTTGCCTTGTATGTAAGAAAGGGGTCAAGTTTCAGCTTTCTGCAAATACATAGCCAGTTCTTCCAGCACCCTTTATTAAATAGGGAGTTATTTCCCCATTGCTTGTTTTTGTCAGGTTTGTTGAAAAGCCGATGGTTGTAGATGTGTTATCTTACTTCTAAGTTTTCTATTTTGTTCCATTGGCCTATGTGTCTGTTTTTGTACCAGTACTATATTGTTTTGGTTATTGTCACTTTATAGTATAGTTAGAAGTCCAGTAGCATGATGCCTCCAGCTTTGATCTTTTTGCTTAGGATTGTCTTGACTATATGAGCTCTGTTTTGGTTCCATATAAATTTAAAAAAATGCTTTTTCTAATATGGAGACAACCCGCTCCTGATATTTAACGTGGGTTCTTTTCTATTTCCTAAGTGTCTCAGCTGGGTTGAGAAATAAAGGGAAAGAGCACAAGAGAGAGAAATTTAAAGCTGGGTGTCCGGAGGAGACATCACATGTCAGCACGATCCCTGATGTTCCCCAAGCCATAAAACCAGCAAGTTTTTATTAGTAATTTTCAAAAGGGGACGGAGTGCACGAATAGGGTGTGGGTCACAGAGATCACATACTTCACAAGGTAATAAAATATCACAAAGCAAATGGAGGCAGGGTGAGATAACAGGACTACTGGATGAGGTAAAATTAAAATTGCTAATGAAGTTTTGGGTATGCATTATCTTTGATAACATCTTATCAGGAAACAGGGTTTGAGAGCAGGTAACCTGTCTGACCACAACTTATTAGGTGGGAATTTTCCCATCCTAGTAAGCCTGGGAGCACTATAGGAGACCGGCTTATTTCATCCCATTGGCTTCGACCATAAAAGACGGGATGCCTTAAAAAGGGGTCATCTATAGGCCTACCTTCAGGGCACATTCTCTTTCTCGGGGATGTTCCTTGCTGAGAAAAAGAATTCAGCGATATTTCTCCTATTTGCTTATGAAACAGAAGGAATATAGCTCTGTTTCCACCCGGCTCACCGGCGGCCAGTTCAAAGTTACCTCTCTTGTTCTCTGAGCGTCGCTGTTATCCTGTTCTTTTTAAAAGATGCCCAGATTTCATATTCAAACACACATGGTCTACAAACAATTTGTGCAGTTGACACAATCACCAGGTCCTGAGGCGACATGCATCCTGCTCAACTTACAAAGAAAATGATGAGATTAAGAGATTAAAGTAAAGACAGGCATAGGAAATCACAGGAAGTGACAAATGTCCATGAAATCTTCACAATTTATGTCCACAGATTACAGTAAAGACAGGTGTAAGAAATTATAAAAGTATTAATTTGGGGAACTAATAAATGTCCATGAAATCTTCACAATTTATTTTCTTCTGCCACGGCTTCAGCCGGTCACTCTGTTCAGGGTCCCTGACTTCCCGCAACATTCTAATTCTGTGAAGAATGTCAACAGCAGTTTGATGGAAATAGCATTGAATCTAAAATTTACTTTGGCCAGTATGACCATTTTCATGATACTGATTCTTCCTATCCACAAGCATGGAATATTTTTCCATTTGTTTGTGTCCTCTCTGGTTTCCTTGAGCAGTGGTTTGTAGTTCTCCTTGAAGAGGTTCTTGACTTCTCTTGTTAGCTGTTTTCCTAGGTATTTTATTCTCTCTGTAGCAATTGTGAATGGGAGTTCATTCATGATTTGGCTCTCTGCTTGCCTGTTGTTGTAGGAATGCTTGTGAACTCTGCACATTGATTTTGTATACTGAAACTTTGCTGAGTTGCTTATAAGCTTAAGAAGCTTTTAGGCTGAGATGATGGGGTTTTCTAGAAATAGGACTATGTCATCTGCAAAGAAAGACAACTTAACTTCCTCCCTCCCTATTTGAATACTCTTTATTTATTTCTCTTGCCTAACTGCCCTGGCCAGAACTTCCAATACTATATTGAATAGGAGTGGTGAAAGAGGGCATCCTTATCCTGCACTGGTTTTCAAGGGGAATGCTTCCTGCTTTTGCCCATTCAGTTTGATATTGGCTGTGGCTTTGACCTAAATGGCTCTTATTATTTTGAGGTATGTTCTATCAATACCTAGTTTATTGAGAGTTTTTAACAGAAAGGGATGCTAAATTTTATCAAAGGCCTTTCCCATGTTTATTGAGATAATCATGTGGCTTTTGTCTTTAGATACCTTTATGTGATGAATTGCATTTATTGATTTGCATATGTTGAACCAGCCTTGCATCTGGGGAATGAAGCCAACTTGACTGTGGTAGATAAGCTTTTTGATGTGCTGCTGGATTCAATTTGCTTGTATTTGATTGATAATTTCTGCATCAATTTTCAACAGGGATATTGGCCTGAAGTTTTCTTTGTTTGTTGTATCTCTGCCAGATTTTTGTATCAGGATGATGCTGGCTTCATAGAATGAGTTAGGGAGGAGTCCTTCCTTTTCAATTGTTTAGAATAGTTTCAGAAGAAATGATATCAGCTCCTCTTTGTATTTCTGGTAGAATTGAGTTATATTAAACCAAAAGCACTAGCTGTGTGATTAACAGCTAATATTACAGCTGGTCACCTCCTAATGCACTTAATTGGAGGGGCTGCACTAATACTATCAACTGTTAATTTCTCATCCATCTGGTCCTGGTCTTTTATTGGTTGGTAAGCTGTTTATTACTGCCTCAATTTCAGAACTTGATATTGGTCTATTCAGGGATTCAACTTCTTTCTGGTTCAATCTTGGGAGAGTGTATGTGTCCAGGAATTTATCCTTTCTTCTGGATTTTCTAGTTCATTTGCATGGAGCTGTTTATAGTATTCTCTGAAGGTTGTTTGTATATCTCTGAGGTCAGTGGTGATACCCCTTCATTATTTTTTATTGTGTCTATCTGATTCTTCTCTCCTTTCTTCTTTATTAGTCTAGCCAAGGATCTATCTATTTTATTAATTCATTCAAAAAACCACTTCCTGGATTCATTAATTTTTTTGAAGGGTTTTTTGTGTCTCTATCTCTTTCAGTTCTGTTCTGATCTTGATTATTTCTTGTGTTCTGCTACCTTTGGGGTTTGTTTGCTCTTGGTTCTCTAGTTCTTTTACTTGCAATGCTAGGGTGTTGATTTAAAATCTTTTTGATGTGGGCATTTATTGCCATAAATTTCCCTCTTAACACTACTTTTTCTGTGTCTGAGAGATTCTGGTACTTTGTCTATTAGTTTTTGGTTTCAAATAACTTTTAATTTCATTATTTACCCAGGAGTCATTCAGGAGCATGTTATTCAATTTCCGTGTAGTTGTGTGGTATTGAGTTTCTTAATCTTGAGTTCTAATTCTGATTGTGCTGTGTTCTGAGAGACTGTTATGATTTCAGTTCTTTTGCATTTGCTGAAGAGTGATTTACTTCCAATTATTTAATCAATTTTAGAGTAAATGCCATATGATGCTGAGAAGAAGGTCTAGTCTGTTGTTTTGGGGTGGAAAGATCTGTAGATATCTATCAGGTCCACTTGATCCAGAGCTGAGTTCAAGTCCTAAATATCTTTGTTAATTTTCTGTCTTGATGATTTGTCTAATATTGACAGTGGGGTGCTAAAGTCTCCCACTATTATTCTGTGGGACTCTAAGTCTCTGTGTAAGTCTCTAAGAAGTTGTTTTATGAATCTGGGTGCTCCTGTATTGGGTGCATATATATTTAGGATAGTTAGCTCTTCTTGTTGGATTTATCCCTTTACCAATATATAATGCTTTGTCTTTTTTTATCTTTGTTGATTTAAAGTCTATTTTGTCAGACACTAGAATTGCAACCCCTGCTGTTTTCTGTTTTCCATTTGCTTGGTAAAGTTTCCTCCATCCTTTTATTTTGAAGCTATGTGTGTCTCTGCATGTGCGATGAGTCTCTTGAATACAGCACACTGATGGATTTTGACTCCTTATCCAGCTTGTCACTCTGTGTCTTTTAATTGGAGATACTTAGCCCATTTACATTTAAGGTTAATATTGTTATGTATGAATTTTATCCTGACATCCTGATGCTAGTTTGTTATTTTGCAGACTTATTTATGTATTTGCTTCATAGTGTCCCTGGCCTGTGTACTTCAGTATGTTTTTTGTAGTGGCTGGTAATGGTTTTTCTTTTCATATTTAGTGCTTCCTTCAGGAGCTCTTGCAAGGCAGGCCTGATGGTGATAAATTCCCTCAGCATTTGCTTGTCCAAAAAATATTTTATTTTTCCTTCACTTATGAAGCTTAGTTTGTCCAGATATGAAATTCTAGGCCAGAAATTACTTTCTTTGAGTGTTAAATATTGGTCCCCAATCTCTTTTACCTTGCAAAGTTTCTGCTGAGAGGTGTGCTGTTATTCTGATTAGCTTCCATTTATAGGTGATGTGGCCTTTCTCTCTGGCTGCCCTTAACATTTTTTTCTTCATTTTGACTTTGGAGAATGTGATGATTGTGTGTCTTGGGGTTGATCTTCTCATGGACTATTCTTCTGGGGTTCTCTGGATTTCCTGAATTTGAATGTTGGCCTGTCTTGCTAGGATGGGGACATTCTCCTGGATGACATACTGAAATGTGTTTTCCAACTTGGGTCCATTCTCCCTGTATTTTTCAGAAACTGCTATCAGTCATAGGTTCAGTCTTTTAAAATAATCCCATAGTTCTCAGAGGTTTTCTTTTCATTGTTTTTTTCTCTAATTTCATCTGCCTGCCTTATTTCAGCAAGATAGTTTTAAAGCTCTAATATCCTTTATCCTTCTTGGTCTTTTTGGCTATTGATACTTGTGTTTGCATTATGAAGTTCACAAATTGTGTTTTTCAGCTCCATCAGATCATTTATGTTCCTCTCTAAACTGGCTATTATGAATAACAGCTCCTGTCTTGTTTATTATGGTTCTTAGTTTCTTTGCAGTGAGTTAGAACATAATCATTTAGCTCAGCAAAGTTCATTATTTCCCATCTTCTTAAGCTTGCTTCTGTCAATTCATCCACCTCAGCCTCAGCCCAGTCCTGTGCCCTTGCTGGAGATACATTGTGATCTTTTGAAGGAGAAGAGGCACTCTGGCTTTTTGAGTTTTCAGCACTTTTGTGTTGATTTTTTTTCTCATCTTAATGAGTTTACCTACTTTTGATCTTTGAGGATGTTGACCTTTGGATGGGGTTTTGTGGTGTCTTTTTGGTTGATGTTGTTGCTTGCTGTTTGTTTTTCTTTTAGCAGTCAGTCCCCTCTTCTGTAGGTCTGCTGTGGGTTCCTTGGGGTCCACTAGCTCCTATTCCCTTGGTTTCCTCCCATTCCTGGAGATATCACCAGGGCAGGCTGCAAACCAGCAAATATGGCAACCTGATACTTCCTGTGGGAGCTCTGTCCCAGAGAGGCACTGGCTTGATGTCGGCCTGAATGCTCCTGTATGAGGTGTCTGGAGACAGGGAGCTGGCTGATCACCCTGAGGCATGGTGTCATATGAAAGGCTCAGTGTTGGTCTCTGCTGCTGGAAAATTGAGCAGTCAGCAGTGGCTGTAGCCAGGTCAGCCTTGGTGAGTGGAGGTTCATGTTGCTGAACCCATCCATAACCTCCATCCCTGCCACCATGGCCACTTTTTTCATGGGTCCATTGGGTGATGACAGGGCTGTCTGGGGAAAGAGATTGAGTGGTGTCCACAGAATGGATCATCTTATCCACTTAATTATTAAAATACTCCTCTGCTGATGTCACCCATTGGGAAGCACTCACATGGAACACAAATATCTTAACAGTTTTTGACCACTCAGAGAGGTCCATCCACATACCTTTTCCTCAAATTTCTTTGTCGCCGATTTTCCATTCATGCTCTCTTCCAAGTCCCTGACCATCCAGCGAAACCTTTGGCTACATCACATAAATCAGTATATAATCACACATCTGGCCATTTCTCCTTCCTTGCAAAGTGCACAAGCAGGTGCACTGCTTGAAGTTCTGCCCACAGGAGAGATTTCCATTCACCTCTGTCCTTGAGGAATGTTCTAGAAAAGGGCTGTAGTGCTACAGTTGTCCAATTTTGGGTGGTGCCCGCATATCATGCAGAACCATCTGTGAACCAGGTCGTAATCTACTCTTCTTCTGCAAACTGATCATAAGGAATTTCCCATGAGACACCAGTGCAGGCCGAGGGAGAGAAGGTAGGGTGGCAGGAGTGGTGACCATGGGCATTTGAGCCACTTCCTCATTTAACTTACTTGTGCCTTCAGGACTGCTCGAGCCCCATCACGTATATACCACTTCCATTTGATGATGGAATGTTGCTGTTCATGATCCACTTTATGGCTAGATGGGTTAGAAAGCACCGAGTTTATGAGGGGCTGTTCAGGTTGCATGGTGACTTGATGATGCATAGTCAAATGTTCAGTTTCCACCGAAGCCCAATAATTGGCCAAGAGCTTTCTCTCCAAAGGAGAGTAGTTATCTGCAGAAGATGGCAGGGCCTTGCTCCAAAATCCTAGAAGTTTCCACTGTGATCCACCTATGGGGACCTGCCAGAGCCACCAAACTGGATTCCTATCTGCAACTCACACCTAAAGCATCATTGGAACTGATGGATCATATGGCCCAAGTGGCCGAGCAGCTTGCACAGCAATCTGGACCTGTTGCAGAGCCTTCTCCTGTTCTGGACCCCACTCAAAACTGGCAGCCTTTTAGGTCACTCAGTAAATGGGCTGGAGTAACAGCCTTCAAAATCTAAATAAGCACAACAGGCATTGTGCTTCCTTCTTGGTTGTAGGAGTGGTCAAATGCAGCAACTTCACCTTAGAAGGAATATCTTGATAGGCCCCACACCATTGGACACCTAGAAATTTTACTGAGGTAGAAGGTCCTTGAATTTTAGTTGGATATTTTTCCCATTCTCTGGCACACAAATGTCTAAAAAATAAGTCCAGTGAGTTTGCTACTTCTTGCTCACTGGGCCAATCAGCAAAATGTCATGAATGTAATGAACCAGTGTAATATCCTGTGGAAGCAAAGAGTGATCTAGTTCTTTCTGAAAAAGATTATGACAGAAAGGCAGAGAGTCAATACACCCCTGAAGTAGGATAGTAAAGACAGTAATGGTATTTTGGTGGCCTTGCCAACTGAAGGCAAATTGCTTCTGGTGGGCCTTATGGACAGGAATGAAGAAAAAGGCATTTGCCAAGTCAATGGCTGCATACCAGGTTCCAGGAGATGTGTTAATTTGCTCAAGCCATGAAACCATATCTGGTACAGCAGCTGTAACTGGAGTCACAACTTGGTTAAGCTTTCAATAAACCACTTTCATTCTCCAAGATCCATATGTCTTCTTCACAGGCCAAAAAGGAGAGTCGAATGGTGATGTGATGGGAATCACCACCTCTGCATCTTTCAGGTCCTTGATGTTGGTTCTCATCTCCACAATCCCATCAGGGATGCAATATTGTTTTAGATTTACTATTTTTCTAGGTAGAGGCAGCTCTAATGGCTTCCATTTAGCCTTTCTCGTCATAATAGCCCTCACCCTACCAGTCAGGGAGCCAATGTGGGAGTTCTGCTAGCTGCTAAATATGTCTATGCCAATTACGCATTCTGGCACTGGGGAAATGACCACAGGGTGAGTCTGGGGACCCACTGGAGACACCGTAAGTTGGACCTGAGCTAAAATTCCATTAATTACCTAACCTCCATAAGTTCTTCCTTTAACTGGATGAACACAATGACATTTTGGGTCCCCTGCAATCAAATCAGCTCAGAGCCAGTGTCCAGTAGTCCCTGAAATGTCTGATCATTTCCCTTTCCTCAATGGACAGCTACCCTAATAAAAGGCCAGAGGTCTTCCAGGGGAAGGATGGGACAGAGATTAACAGCATAAAGTGTCAGTAGTGTCATGAAGTCCTTCCTCAAGGGGACTGGGTGTCTCCTTCATTCAAGGGGTTCTGTGTCTGTAAACTGGCTCAAATCTAGAAATTGACTGAGGGGCCATGATTCTGTTTATGTAATTTAAATTAGTCTTTTGTTTATTTGACCTGGAAGTTTTCTGCTTATATAAGTTAAGTAAGAATGCAGTAGGCTTCCTATCAATTTCACTTCTAGAAATACCTTGATGAATTAGCCAATGCCAGAGCTCTACATGGGTCAGACTCTTCTGATTGCCACTTTGCATCTGCTGTCCATTATGGAAGTTATGGCCACCTTGCTTTTGACAGTTGAGTGTCACTACTTGGCCCCTGCCATCGTGGGATACAATTATTCCCATTCTACTTAAATTTTGTAGTTGAGTGGCTGTGGTTCCCTCTGTTAGATCTAACATACAGAGAAGAGCGATTACAGGACTCTTCAAAGATGCAGGTGCTGCCAACACAAATTGAGTTCACAAGGCATTGGTCAAGGATATATCTTCTGGATCCTCCCAGTTGGGATGAGTAGGTTTAAAGGGACTAATCCAATCCACCATGCCCAATCTCTCTAAGCCTTTGGATCCCTTCCTCTACATTAAAAAAAGCAGTATCAGGAATTTTCAGCTTGATCACAGTGGGCCATCTTTTAATCCATATTTCAACTAACCAAGCAAATAAACTATTAGAAACTTTTTTAACTTCCCAAGCCTGCAACATTAAATGCAGAGCCCCTACTTGGTGGGCCCAAATCAATATATTTAGCTTGATCCAACTCTATATTCCTTTCACCATTATCTCCCACCCTTAATATTCATTCCCATGCCTGTCCTCCAGATTTCTGTTTATATAAGTTAGAAAACTCAAGTAGTTTTTATCGAGTGTAGCACACCTTCTTAAGGGTCACACCCAACCTCACCTCCAGGTTCCTGCCTGCACTTTAATCTAGTTATACGTCAAGAAGCAAACAGGGGTGTTGGATGTGGCCCCTGAGGAGAATCAACATTATCTTCCCTGGCACTGCCTCTGGAGAGACCATCACTGTTGCCTCAGGCAGTGCAGGGTTTATCTCCTCAGACAAAGGTGGAAAGACTAATGGAGGGGATGTTACTACTGTAGATGGGGAAGCTGTTTCTTCTGGCAAAAAAAAGTTCATCATAGTTTACAAACTCAGTGTTTCCAGCTTCATCAGGGTCCTCCCACACATCCCCATTCCAAGTTGTAGGGTCCAATTCTTTTCCAATCAATACCTTCACTTTAACAGTAGACACATGGCAATGCTGTGCATGCACGTTTTGTTGCAGGTCAGCCACTCTTATGATAAGAGCTAATGTCTATTTTCCACAGTTTCAGCTCTTTCTCTACAGGAGATAAGACTCTCACTCAGGGTAATCTTAGCAGTTTTGAGGCTCAATATCTGCTTCTGAAGCTGGGAGTTAGAATCCCTGAGTTCATCATCCTCTTTCATCAATTTGTCCACTGAATTAGGTGCAACCAACCAGTTTCATTATGTTCCTTGGTTCTCCACATATGGTCAAAGGTATTATGTATGAAGTCACTAAACTCCTTGCCTCTCAAGAGCAGTGAATCAGGAGTGTCAAATGCATTTATTTTGCATAACTCTCTAAAAGGTTTATACCAAGGACTATCAATGTTCTCCATACTATTACAAGAGTCCTTAGCTTTTCTGTGTCTAATCATATTAAGTAGCCAACTCCAGAAACCCCAAAACCAATGAAAGAACTCCATCTTTTATATTCTTTTTTCTAGAACCACTCCTGGTACCAAAATCTGTATTAGTTAGGGTTGTCTAGGGGGGCAGAACTAGTAGGATAGGCATAGGGGAGTTTATTAAGTATTAACTTACATGGTCATGAGGTCACACAATAGGCCATCTGCAAGCTGAAGAGCAAGGAGAGCCAGTCTGAATCCCAAAGCTGAAGAACTTGGAGTCTTATGTGTGAGGACAGGAAGCATTCAGCATGGGAGAAAGATGTATGCTGGGAGACTAAGCCAGCCTAGCTTTTTAAAGTTTTTCTGCCTGCTTTATATCCTGGTTGTGCTGGCAGCTGATTAGATGGTGCCCACTCAGATTAAGTGTGAGTCTGCATTTTCTCAGCCCACTGACTCAAATGTTAATCTCCTTTGGCAACACCGTCACAGAAACACCCAGGGTCAATACTGTGCATCCTTCAATCCAATCAAGTTGACACTCAGTATTAACCATCACAGAGTGGGAGCACAATCCCTCACTATTTCCTTTGACCAGGGGAGGAAGTTCCCTTTGCTGCATGCAGCTCCTGTGTGGGGTTGTGCTCCACCCTGTTTTTGCTTGCTTTCCATGTGTAGCACCAACTGCTTAGTTGTGACTCAACTAAGAGAACTGTGGTACCTCAACTGAAGATGCAGATTTCGCTTGAAGTTTTTATTCTTCTCCACAGGAACTGCAGAGAGGAGCTGCCTCTTTGTGTACATCTTGACTCCACCCCGTCATTTACTGATTTTTTTTTTTTAATAACACACTTCAACTGGTGTGAGTTCATCTGTTAATCTCTTCATGATTAGTATTAGTCATTGCTAGGTTCTTCATTTTCTATTGAGAAGTTGTTTACCTAAGAGAGTTGCTTTCACACTTTTGTAAACAAATGGTTATGAGTACTTTTTAAATGTGTATGTTTCCAAGGATTTTTCAACGATTTAAAATCCATTAAGTTTAGGAATATGCATTGTAATGCACTTAGGTGATTCTGAACGCACATTGTAAAAATATCTAAGTGACAATATAAAATAAAAAATCAATTGTGTCTATAACTTCCCAATAAATAGTAAAAATCTTTGAGAATCTAGTAATCATAAAGAAATATATAAGTTATGAGTTAAATAAATCACTAAATAATGGTGATTAATGATAAGAGGTTTTAAGATAGTAAGCACAATTATTAATTTCCTAATTTATTTATTTGACCAAGTGACAGTACCTACTCTTCTTACCTAAATAATATTCCTCATTTGCTTGGGCTTTCCAATGCTACCTTGGGGTTCTAATATAAGGTATTGGCCATAAAGAGAAGAAATGTATCAAAAAAGAAAAGTCAAAAAATATATTGATCTCTGGTTTACTTAGAACAGTGTTTTCAGGGCATCACCTTTATGGGGGAATTTGTTATAGATCTGAATGCTCAGACTGCATCAAAGACCTACTTATCTTAGAGACTGTGTCTAGCAATTAGTATTTTAGCAAGATCTTCAACTTAAAATTTTTTTGGGGTCAGTGTAGAATGGAGTCTTACTATGTTGCCCAGGCTGAGCTCAAACTCCTGGACTCAAGCAATCCTCCTTCCTCGGTCTCTGAAGTAGCTAGGACCACATCATGCTAGGCTCTTCAGCTGATTTTTATGCATGTTAAAGTTTGAGAACCACAGATCTGGAGAATTCATGGGGTTATTCAATTCAATAAAGCTTGGTGGATGACAGAACTTAGATAGATTATCAACAGTGTACTTAATGAAATTCCTTAAATGCTTGGTTTTGTTGGTGTTTAATTCATCTTAATCTCTGTCATTGTTCATGTAGTAAATATTCATTAAATGTTTGAATTATACAGAAGAAAAATATTGCACACTTTATATATACTAGGTACTGGTGACATCAAATGGTGTCTACCTGAATTATTTGCTGTCAAATATCTTACACTCTTACACTGTAGTTATATGAACTAGTTATAATTATATAAACAGTTTATACTTACATAAACTAGTTATAATTATATAAATAGCAAATTATATTTGCTGTGAAATAATATTTGCTGTCAAATATCTTATACTTTTACACTGTAGTTATAATTATATAAACAAGAATGCTAAAATAGATTAAGTGTGTTATTTTCCCAATTAATGTCCCTGATAATGAAGACCATCATAATCTAAAGGAGTTAGAAGTCGTCTGTTAGAAGTACCAGAGCTAAGGAGTGAGGTGATGACAATGAGAAAAATAAAGGCAAACTAGGATTAAAGTAATGTAGAGCTAGAATGAGGTGATGATGATGAGAAAAAAAAGGTTAAATGGGAAGTGGAGAGAGAAGGAGAAATAGAAGAAGGAGGAAAAAAAGTGAACCGCTATTGCTTACTATTATTTATAATGTGATAGATGTTTTACATTGGATTGATTCACCCTGTGATGCTCCATTTCACAAATTAGGAAATTGTGGCTCATAGATATTGAGGAAATTGCCCAGGTTTACACATTCAATAATGTCAGAAATGAGACTTAGTATCAAAGATTAATTGACATGCAAGTCCATGTTCTAACCACTGCATTACAATGCATTTCAAGCAGGAGGGAGCACATGAGGTAAAAATCAAGTTGAAGGAATGTGTACCATAAGTCTGATAATGGAACCAGCAAAGAGTACTTATGTGGTTATCTGCCTGGGGGTTTGAAGTGGAGTAGCAAAGAATGGGTGAAGTTGGGTGCACAAGGCAAGTTCGTGGCATCTATCAGGATAAGGCTGGTGTAAGAACAATGTTTTAAGTAGGTACTCATATTAAAATGTAGGGAAAAAAAAACAGGAATTGAGACAATATTAGGTTAATAACAGAGAAAAATGTGTGTAAAACAAAAAGAACCATTTCCTGTTCCTCACCACCAACATTTTGTCTTTTTTCCCATTTGCAGAGATTCGCAGTTTTTAAAATCTCTTGCATTTTCTAAGTAAATCTAAAAAATACTTTACTAGTTTCCTTATACGTTTATTATTTAAACTTAAAATTACCCATGAAAACTAAATCATTTTGCATTTTGCAGATAAAAGTTATCTGAGAAATTCATTTGCCTCTCCAAGTAAATTGCACAGCTGTTGGTATTCACAACTCTACCATTTGATACACTTAAAACTTATTCATTTTTGAAGAATAATTTCAAATTTGTCATTTATTTACCTATTGGATATATGTTAACATATAAGTTTTGTAAATACATGTTTATAAGGGAAGTATATTACAGAGTTCTTCAGGTATTATTTAAATTTATTTGCTTAATGTTATATATAGAAGGTTTATTTTCTATATAATCCATAGATGATTAACAATAACTTATACTTTATATGTAAATTGAAAAAGAGACAGGTCAAAAAAATATGTCATCTTAAAAAATATATTAAAATAAAAACAACAGAAAGGACACTATACAAATTGAGCTTTTGGTGGTATTATATGACTCAGAATAAAGGAAGACACATGGCTACTTTTATGAGATGAAAGTATGAGACAAGAAAAAAATAACATCAGCAAAATAAAAATAATCTGTGACATTAAAATTTTTTTTCCAACTTTTATTTCAGGTTCAGGGGTACATGTACACATTTGTTACATGGGAAAATTACATATCACAGGGATTTGGTGTCCAGATTATTTCATCATCCGGGTAGCAAGCATAGCACCTGGTAGATGATAGTTTTTCAATCCTCATCCTTTGTCCATCCTCTGCCCTCAAGTAGATCCCAGTGTCTATTATTCCCTTCTTTGAGTCCACGTGTGCTAAATGCTTACCTCCCAGTTATAAAGAGAACATGTGGTATTTGGTTTTATGTTCCTGCATTAATTTGCTTAAGATAATGGCCTCCAGCTCTGTTTTGCTGCTCCAAAAGACACGATGTTGTTCTTTGTTATGGCTGCATAGTATTTCAAGGTGCATATGTACCACATTTTCTTTATCCTGTCCACCATTGATGGGCATCTGGGTTGATTCTGTGTCTTTGCTATTCTGAATAATAATGCATACTGACCCACACCTATAATCCCAGAACTTTGGGAGGCCAAGGTAGGAGGATCACTTGAGGCCAGGAATTTGAGACACTAAAACTTTTAAATCTACTTTAAATCTTCTTATTCTATATATGAAAATTGTCACTTTTTTTGCCCCTAGAAATACCTTTATTTGACAAATGGTAAAAACCATTATAGAATAATTTTATTATAAATTCTATAAATCAGGAAACATTTAACTCCTTGGGTTCTTTGCAGTGCCCAGAGAAAGAAAGAGGAAGGGAGGGAAGGAGGCAGAGCAGGAAGGAGAGAGACAAAGATGGGGAGGAGGGGAGAGAAAGAGAGACAGAGAGAGAGAGAGAGTAACAATGCGGAAGAGACAGTTTTAAATGAAATTTTACCCATAATTGTAACTTCACTTAATTATTTGTTAATTTGTTGATTTGTTTTTATTTCCCCACTGCTGAGAAGGAATGTAGACTGTAGGACAGGATAATAACTGTTATAAAAAATAAAAGTATATATTTTTACCCAACTTAGTAGCACAGTATAAATGTGTTGAACCACTATCAAAATAATAATTTTAAAGTCCAAGAAAGAATAGTATAGATAATGCATGATAGGATTTGATACTGGAATAAATTCTAGAATGGACTGAGCCTGAATATCTTTATTATATAGAATGCACTTCAGATGGTTTTAACAAAGTTTGGTTGGGTAGTTGGGTAGATGAAAGAAGACATTTCAGTTGACTAATAGGGCATGAGCAAAAATCATTGACTGAAGTGATTGGCAGAATGTTTAGAGCACCAGAACTTTAGCTATGTAAATAAATTAGTAATATGCCGATCACAGTTTCTAAGCAAGTTGATTCTGACACCGGATTGTAGCATTTCTGCAGTGACATTCATTATCTAAAAGGTTTACTTTTCTAGAACCAGCTTTGAGATCCTGTGTCTTTGTGGCTAAAGTTACCTAAAATTGCTTTGAAAAAATCTTAGTTTGATATCCTGTAAAAAATAAGCCTACATTCTCTAATTTCCAGTCTCTATATCTGGGGAACTGGGGTGTGCTCATCAATTTGACAAATAGTAAACACTCTTAAAATGTGTTTTTAATTCTCTGCCTTGTTTCTGCTAAAAAGTCAATAACTTATTTATTTTGTCTTGTGTTCTCTTGACCACATACTTTTTTATTGAGTTTACTTATTCTAAAGCTGTCTCTTAGGATTTGATCCATTCCCAAGATTATTTCTGAAATGATTTACTTGTTTATAAACCTAAAGTGAACTTTAATAAGTGAACATACTTTTATTATCAATTCTATAAAGCTTGGTAATATTTTACTAAGAGTTTTAGAATGTCTGTCTCTACAAGCAGTTTTGTAACATCTATTTTTCTTAAGCAAATGATTTTATTGAAAATGAAAATTTAAAAATAAATGTGCAATGGACACTGTATGAATTAAAATCATTAGCAATGAAACAAAATGGTTTAGAACATAAGCTTATTTAAATCAGGCAGATCTGTATTTGAATTCTGGTTCTATCAATGGTAACTGTGTAACTTGGGGCAATTCATTAACTTCTCTGTGCCTAGGCTTTTTGCATCTGTGAAATGAGGTCATTAATATTTTACCCTGGGTTGTGGACAAGGTTAAGCATTCCCTACAAGGCTGCTAAGTCATATGCAAAATATCACAGTAGTTATACTTTTCTGTTTTCTAGAATATTTTATGTGATGAAAAATTTTCCATAACTATTCTAGAAGACTTAGAAATGTATCTATAACTGAATTGGGGTTGGGGAAAAGTAAGTTATTGATTAAATCCCCATGTTAACTTTTCATTTTAACTCTGCACTTCCAAAACATCTTGCAGTTTATTTTCCTTTTGACTTGTAAACTCTATAGGTGTTAGAGGGGAGCAAGAGGGCAGAGGGACACAATTTAAGAGGTAGAAAAATGTTTCTTTCCCAACTTCAGAAATTTGTTCAGGGTTTATCAGGTTGTAAAAATCTGGAGAGTAAATGAATTATTTCAGATATGGTACTGTAAGATACAGTAGAAGTCCAAGAGTTTGAGAGTCAGAGAGATCTGTGCTTATTCACTTTCTAGATGTATAACCTTTGGTAAGTGGTTTTATTTTTCTAAGCTTTAGTTTCTAAATCTAAAACATGAAAAGCACCCTTCTCGTGAGTGCTAAAAAGCACTGAGTGCCTTTTAGGTGCTAGAGATATTGGTAATCTCGTATTGGTAATCTAACATTACACAGAAATAAAGGAACTATCAAAACCAAAATTAGTAGAAATATGAAAGTGTGGGTACTGAGATTTCCTGTAATCTACATGTTTAGATGCCTCTATTGGTGAGACAGTAATTCAGCTAATGATGTGTATTTATTAGACAAATCCTGAAATGTTCTTAATTAATTATACTCTTATATCTAATTATAACTCTCATTTTATTAAGATGATTTTAAGAAAAATGTCAAGCAAAAATGTGTGTTTGTGCATTATTTTTTAAAAATTTGTTTAGAGTATTATTTTAGTTATGTAAGATATTATTTAATAGAATTTACATAAAGGCTATACAGTCACATATTATTAAGTTTGTGAGTCTCTCTGCCTTTCTGTTTCTATGGACATAAGTGTGTATGCACGTATTTACTTTTGCCTTTGTCTTCTTAGATACTCCTCTATCTGGAAATCTGACTATAGCAAGTACTAACATTTGCTGTTTTGTTTTTGCTAACTATTCATGCTACTCAGCAGCAATCGGCTGTATATGTATTCTTAACTGGTTAAACATATGTCTGCTTACTGTATGAGTATATATGTAAGAACCTTTAACCAATAAATAGCATATAAACTGGTTTCTGAACCAGATTTTAAACCATGGTTAATTTCAAATGACTAAACTATTTAGTGCTACTTAGAGCCAGTGATGCTTTAATAAAACCATTTGGTGACTACCGCATAAAGCTAAACAAAAAGAACCAAAAGACAAAAAAAAAAAAAAAAAAAAAAAGGACAAAAGCAGTTAAAATTGAAGTTTGTATAAGAGAAAGAAAACTAGTTTGAAAACTTAGAGAACTGGGTTGAAACTCTAACTCTCATACTTTAAGTAGCTATTCAACTTAGGACAAATTCATTAATTTTGCCCTAAGAGCCTCATGTTTTATTAAAAGCAAATTAGTAATACCTGTCTTTGTCATTAAATGAGAGTTGTGATAAAATTGAAACAATGTCTGTAAAACTATGTTGTGTAATAGCAAATGCATTACAAACATGGGTCATTAAAATTATCATAAATTTAAAAGGGAATATAATCATTTCACGGTATTCTGATTCTTTATAAGTCTTTTATGCATATAAGAGAGAGAAGACATCAAATGTGGTGCCTGTACTTTCATTCACAGAGCATAAAAATAGAAAAAACAGGGCCTGGAGTTTTAGGGGATGAGAAACAGTACATTTCATGACTCTCCAGAATTACAAGTAATGTGTCTCTGAAACCTAATAATGGATCCATGAGTTTTGAATTGTAATGCCTTATCAGTCTGAAAGTAGAACAAAAGTCTACAAAATGGAATTCCTGCCCTTTGCTGCTATTATTAGTTAGGAGGCAACCAGGAGTCCTGACTTCATGAATGACACTGATTATAATGTTTCAGTTCCCTGAAAACATCATGGCATGCGTGATTTATATTTGTGACTTTTATTTATTAATGCATGTTAAAACGGAATAACAAGGAATGTAGAAATAAGTATGGATTCTTCTAATAGAACATATAACTAATGCAAAACAGAAGACTGACGTATGAAACAGATTACTAAGAAATTCTATAGTGAAAATAACACAGAGTTGATTTCCTACCAGTCTAATTAAAATCCTGAATTCCTGAGAGATTCATATAAACTGGCACAGATAATACTTTATATCTTCAACCAATTGGTTGAAATCATATTTCTAAAATATTCTTTATAGAATTCAAAGTTCTATCCTTCACCTTCCTCTTTTTGTTGAAAGATTTATTTCCATCTATTATAGTAGATTTATATGGGAGATGATACATGAGAGTATAAATCTGTGCCATTTCATTAGCTTAGCATTGATAGTGATAGCTAACTCTTCCTGTCATCAGCTTTTTAGATAAAAATAGTTTTATTTTAAAAGTTTAATAGATAGTTTGCCCCATTTACCTTTTTAAAATGAGATGCAAACATGGTAGGATCAAGGTAGAAAATTAAGCAGCATAATTCTGAAGAAAACACATTATAAGCACTATCTAGTTACTAATTAGACTCTAGCAGAGGCCTCATCTGCCATGATTAATGTACTCTTAACCAAAGAAAAAAATGAGTCATCCCATGTGTGAAAGAGAATTGGTTAACATTGCAATTAATCTTTCCATCTATGGGAGAAAATTGTTTCCTGCAGATTTTACTTAGCTAACAAACATAGGCGAATTATCCTAGTTTCAGGTCAAAATAATTTCAAGCTATAGCTTTCCTGTGTTTCAGTACTGATTAATTTGATCTACTATTTTTCTTATATGCTGGTTTCTGTATGCTTTCTTACCACAGATAGCTGGAGCCTTATCACACATCACTAACATTAGCAGAAACATCTCATAAATAGTACTTCTTTCAAACAATTTTACACACTTTCAAAAGCGTATCAGTTTATTCTTAAAACAGCAAAAACAAAAAGCAAAACAAAAAACCCTCAAAGCTAAAATGATATATGTTGTTAACCTAAGACAAAGGCAATGGATGAATGAATGATGACGCTGAATATGAGAACAGTTTTGATCAATAAAGCTTGAGTAGTCACTCCTGCCAATATTACTTCCCTCACTTTAATTAGTTCATTATTTAATTAATACCATATGTTGTGACACTAATAATAATAATATTCTAGGAATACAAAGAGTCATTGAAACTATTTATGAAAGGAAACTCTCTATAATCTTAATTAATAAGTGGTTTGTAAGAGATTCTTTCAACTTGATGATAGCATTTGCAACTATTAATAAGAAATGCTCCTTCAAATTCTATCCCTTCCTGACACTGAATATCATTCTGTGAATTGCTCTCTTTAGGTAGAAAATTGATTTTAGGCAGAGATAGTATATTACATTGAATCATGAATGTTTTCAAAATGTGTTTAAAACACATTGCTTGAGTAGAATGTAATAATATAAATTAACTCTGGATTATACTATGGTCTCAGGTGTATTTCTATAACTCGAGAACAATGGTTTCTCCTTTATAACATGATGAATAACTTTGTCCCTAAAATAATAATTTATACTATAGATGAGGTGATTTTTGTTAATAATATAATATTAGAAAGCTATAAACCTGGTTTATATTATTTTGCCTATTCAAATTATTTTTCATGTCCATAGCCATGGATTCTCTTATATAATTTTATCTAACGAGAAGAGCATAATTTACTATGAAAAGACATGTCTAAAGTGAAATAATAAGTCATGGCAGATCTACAAGTTGAATTTAGTATTGCATGCTTATTTGGCATATAATTTGAGTAAACTTGTTGCTCCGCTTACTTGTCCATTCACTTATTTGTTCTTTAATTATCCATTCAGTATTTAACAGGTAATCACTTTATACTATGTACATTTAATCACTGAAAATACAAACATAAAGACATAGAATAATTTCACATAGACTTCACTTTCTTTTTTTATTATTATATTTTAAGTTCTGGGGTACATATGAAGAATGTGCAGGTTTGTTACATAGGTGTACACGTGCCATGGTGGTTTGCTGTACCCATCAACCCATCATCTACATTAGGTGTTTCTCCTAATGCTATCCCTCCCCTAACCCCCACCCCTTGACAAGCCCCGGTGTGTGATGTTCCCCTCCCTGTGTCCATGTGTTCTCATGAACTCATCCTTTTCTTATGGCTGCATAGTATTCCATGGTGTATATGTGCCACATTTTCTTTATCCAGTCTATCATCGATGGACATTTGGTTTGATTCCAAGTCTTGCTATTGTGAACAGTGCTACAATAAACATACATGTGCATGTGTCTTTATAGTAGAATGATTTATAATCCTTTGGGTATATTATACCCAGTAACAGGATTGCTGGGTCAAATGGTATTTCTAGTTCTAGATCCTTGAGGAATCTCCACACTGTCTTCCACAATGGTTGAACTAATTTTCACTCCAACCAACAGTGTAAAAGCATTCCTATTTCTCCACATCCTCTCCAGCATCTGTTATTTCCTGACTTTTTAATGATTGCCGTTCTAATTGGTGTGAGATGGCATCTCATTGTGGTTTTGATTTGCATTTCTCTAATGACCAGTGATGATGAGCCTTTTTTCATATATTTGTTGGCTGCACAGATGTCTTATTTTGAGAATTGTCTATTCATATCCTTCGTCCACTTTTTGATGTAGTTTTGTTTGTTTGTTTTTTGTAAATTTGTTTAAGTTCTTTGTAGATTCTGGATATTAGCCCTTCGTCAGATGGATAGATTGCAAAAATTTCCTCCCATTCTGTAGGTTGCCTGTTCACTCTGATGCTAGTTTCTTTTGCTGTTCAGAAGCTCTTTAGTTTAATCAGATCCCATTTGTCTATTTTGGCTTTTGTTGCCACTGCTTTTGGTGTTTAAGTCATGAACTCTTTGTCCATGCCTGTGTCCTCAATGTTAAGGCCTAGGTTTTCTTCTAGGGTTTTCATGGACTTCACTTTCTAGCTAAACATAATATGGTTAATTTTATATGTCAAATTCACTGGGCCAGAGGTGCCCAGACACTTGGTCAAACATTATTCTGGGTGTTTCTGTGAGGGTGTTTTTGATGAGATTAACATTTAAATTGATAGTTGAGTAAAGTAGATTGCCCTCCCTAATGTGGGTGGGTCTTTAGCGAATCAGTTGAAGGCCTGAATAAAACTAAAGCCTGGCTCTCTCCCAAGTAAGAAAAAATTCTTTTTGACTAATGGCCTTCACACTAGAATAACAATAGCAATTGGGCAGTTGTCTACATATTTTGGTAACTCTCTCTACAGTTTACATTTTACTAGTCCCTCCATTGAATAAATATTACCTTTCTAATAGACAATCTTCCCTACAATTCAAACTCTTTACTCAAAAAAAAAAAAATCATTTTCTTCCTTATTGCTAAGGCTCAGATATGAAATTTATATCTACCATTCACATGTACCTGAGAGAGATTTTTGTTAGGTGTATGGATAAAGAATTAGGGTACAGTGTGTATCTTGTCCTGGTGCCAAGTTTTACAAAGTTCTCAACTCCAGGTGTGGAATGGCTTCTTGAATTGTCATATTCTGATTATGACAGAGCCAAAAACTCTTTTAATTCACCTATTCTACAGTGTACAGTAGAAAGTTATTTCTAGAATTTGTTTTTTTAGACTGAAAAATTTTGTTATTTGTACATTTAACAGTGCTTTTCTGCTAGTGATTTTTGTTTTGTTTTTGTTTTTCATTATCAAGACTTCTGACCCAAAAAACAGTCATATATGTCAATTTCAGGTTTTGTTTTAACTTTGAGAAAACCTAGAGAATAATTTTATGTAAATTTAGTAATCTGCAAATTACAGTACTCGGCCTAAAATATGGGTCTTCTAGGAAAATAATTCAGCTAGGAAATTTAACCTGGAAAATTAAAATTACAATTTTTTACCTTATCTGTTAGTAAAGATTCAGGAATATGCTGGAGTTTTCACCTTTCCTTGGTGGTCAGGTAGGTATGTGAGGAGAATTTCTAGAGCAATTAGGGGAGGTTGGAAACTTTAGGAGCATTGCAAAACAGTTTCTGGAAGGACTGGAAGAAATCCTCACCTCACCATAAATGTTGTTAGCATCAGGTTGCATGTGAAGAGTCTGAATGACAAGGAAATTTGCCTAATCAGTTAGGGTTGCTTTTGTGTCTCTCTTTCTTTGTAGTATTTTCTATGCAGCAATATTAAAGGGAATTGGATGATTTTTATTTTACCACTTAGAGTAATTTTTAAACCTCTTTACCATTGTATTATATCAACTGCCCAGATTAATAGCAGACGTTAATTTACCTGACAGTATATACTATTTTTATGATGATATAAGAATGTCAAATAGATGAACGATTACGCTAGATTACCAGTTTTTTTTTTTTTTTTTTTGTCCAGATGATCTTGGGTACATTACTTGAAATGTTTTGGGGATTTAAAATAGAAGTTTTTGTTTTTGTTATATTTTTCCCTCAGTAGAGTACACCAGGTGACAACTACACTGTAAAGAGAGTAGTATGTAGAGAGGATCCCTTCACTGTTCTATGATTAATTTTATCAACTCTTGCTAAAATTAGGAGTGAATAAATCATTAACAGAGGTAACAGAAAACAATTAGATAATGATAAGGTAAACTAGAAATGAAACTCTGGATTGCAGTCCTTGAGCTCAAAATATCTGGAGTGATAACACTGAGCATGGCAGAGGGCCTGCAGACCCCTGTAAGCCCTGTGGAATGGCAGTCAGATCTTTCCAGGCAGAAATTGAGCTCTAATGCATTTTGTGCAAGTAAATAGTGCTGAGCAATTCTTCATTCTCATGCAGGTATATCTGTCTTCAGAAGTGGTCAGAAAATCAGTATCTGCCAACATTTAGATGTGGTACGATGATGGAGCAATGGAAATAGCAATAGTCTAAGAAAAAAGTTAATATTTTACTCATTTTGAAAAGTAATTATAAGTTGAAGAATTTAACTGTCAGCAATCCCGACTCACAATGTGTGCAATAAAACTTTCTGGTCTAGGCAGTTATAACTACAGGTTTAAAATAATGTTAAAAGATGAGTTCAGAAATTATTATCTATGTAGACAGAGACTTCCAAGTTGAAAGATAAAAGTACTTATAGTGGTTAAAGTGTACCTTAAGCAATATATTGCTTGCTAAATTATTTTTGGCCCAAGAAAACATGTAATAATATAGTACACTTTGGATGCATTTACTGCAAAGTAAAGAAACAAAATACAATCAAAGCCTCCAATTTATTCTGGCCATATCTCATCTCCATTGTCTCTATTCAGAGGTAACCTTTACCCTGAATTTGGCACTTAAATTCTGATGCACACTTTAACATGTTATTTCGTATGTAGTTATCTCCCAGCAGCATGTAATTTATGTTGCATGTATTAACATTCTATTAAAGATAATATATTTTAAGATCATTTTGAAATTTACTTTTACAGTCAATGTTTTAAATAATTATCCATGTTAATATAAGCAGCTCTTATTCCTTCATTTTAGTGCCTATAATTTGCTCTATGTGTGAATAATACAGCATCTTCAATGCAAATTCAAGCAGCCTTCAATTTTTCAATATTACAAACAATGCTATAATGAACATTCTTGTACTCCTCTCCCTGGACACATATGGCCATTTCTGGGGGAAGTGTAATTGCTGAGTTTTAATATATGTGCATCTTCCACTTCACTAGAGAGTATAAAATTGCTCTCCAAAGGGGCTATGCCAATTTAAAATCTGTCAGCAGTGAATAAGAGTTCCCTTTGCCCCATATTTGGCATTAGTTATTGCTATTTATAAAAATTTTTGCCAATTTAACTGGTGTAAAATTGCAGGTAATTATTGCTTTAATTTGCATTCTCCTAATTACTAATGAGTTTGAGCATTTTTATATGATTATTGGTTTTGTGGATCACCTCTTCTATGATTTGCCTTAATTTGTTGTAAGCTCAGCAAAACCTTTTGAACAGCATTTATTTCATTTTATTCAGAATTCGTAAGTGTTTAATAGAAAAAAATTCTGAAAGTTTTTGTTTGTTTGTAATGTTGCTCTAAATGATTGATGCTTGGTTCTCACCTGCAAACATTCTGATTTAGTTGTTGTGCAATGCAGCATAGGCATTGGGGTTTTTATAAATTCCCCAGGTAGTTCTAAGTACAGTAACATTCGGGAATCTTTGGATGAAGGTGATCTTGAATTGTTATTGTCCTAAAATGAACAAATCAAATGGTGCTCTATTATTCACTTATTATTGTCCTAGAATCAACAAATCAAATGGTGCCTTATTGTTCAGTGAACAGTAATAAAAGAGGTGGGGATTGGTGGACAAAGGAACAGAAATCATTCAGTTGGCAAATGACGGTGAAATATTTTAATTTGTTTACTTGATAAAATATCCTGCCACCATTGGGTAGATAAAGGACTTAATCTGATAATACTGAGGACATTCATTTGTTTTCTGACAAAGAGGGAAGAAGCGTTCAGGGAGGGAAATACAATCCTGCCCAGCTGCTATAGTAAGAACATTGAATATTAAAGACAGTTGATTACATGAATGGACTTCAGTCTGGTCGAAAGTTTAGACCTTCTATGGAGAAAGTCTTTCTGAGAAATGAACTTTTCTTCACCCAGTTTGGCAAAATAAACATGAACTGAAACTCTTACTGGTGACTGGCACTCCTGGGCAGACATGCCCAAAGCCCATGTCTCTGGAGAAGTTCTGGAAAGGAATAAAAATCCATGTGAGAATGAAAAAGAATGTTCTGGAATAACCTAGGAGATACTTATTGCTATACACCTCCACCTTCAACCTCTCAGTTGGCAGCATCAGCAGGAGGCCACCTCTTTGGTTCTTGGAGGTTTTGGCAACTCCATTCAGACTGAGACTGTGCTGTACAACTTGCCTAATGCAGAGATTTGTGTTCAGTGAACCGAATCCATTTCTATTTTAAAGAAACTCATAGCCTTCACCTGTGTCAGCTTGAGACAACCATGCACCTGCTGTTAGGGTCAACAGAGCTCACTATTACAACAAAGCAAAATGAATTGCTGTCACTGGCCTGCACAGGTAATGCTCCTGCTGTAGAGCACAAGGTAGATTGGCAGGTGGAAGCCTCTCTACTCACACACTTTGACTACCAGAGATAAGTTTACCTTCCTGCTGTAATTTATTACTTATATATGCTGTATATGTATAAAAAATACTTTTATTTCAGAAATTCTAGTTATATTTTACTTTCTTGTCTTACAATATTAAGAATTTTTAAAAATAGAAATTCTGGTCTGTGTTATTTTATATCATTCATTGATGATTATTGTAGAGTAAAATAATTTTTTTATGATATTAAACTATTTAAAAATTCTGGGCTAATTATAAACCTACAGAGAAATTGCAGTGATTGTACATGAGTTCCCCTACATTCCTCAACATATTTCCTTCTTTGCTGACAAATTTTACAACCATAGTGCAATTATCAGGAAGAGAAAATTAACATTGCTACAATATCATTAATTAAACTGAAAACCTTTATCAAATTTCACCAATTTTTCCATAAATGTCCCTTTTTCTATTTTGGGATCCTATCCAGAATCCCACATTGCATTTAGTTATTTATCACTAGTCTCCTTCAGTATGTGGGAGTTTCTTGTTTTTCCTGAATTTGATTAATGCTTTTAAAGAGTGTTGATTTAGTTCTTTTTATTTTTGATCAGTTAATTTTGTTCCTCAATTTGTGGTTGTACAATATTTTCTGATAATTAGAATGGCCATGCCTTTGTGGCAAGAATACCACAAAGATGATGTTGTGCTCTTCTCAGTGCATTATACTAAGTTTGTCATGTCAATATGCTTAATGAGAAAGATAGAGAGTTTGTTAAAAACCATAGTTTAAGGGAATAGGTTGAAACTATTGAAATGTGTGAGCAAAGAAATTAATTAAGTGCCATCTGAAAATACAAATGCCATGACTGATGTGCTATTGATACCTTCACAATGTGCCTGACAGTGAACAGTACAATAAAGTCACTCCACCCTTAACCAGTTAAATAGTCAAAAGCAGTGTCACACAACATACAATTTAAGAAGTAAGCTTACATTTTTTTCTTATTATTGTGGAAATGCGAATAAGCCTAAAAATTGACCTCTCTTGTGCAAAATCCCCAGCAACAATTACATGGAACTATCAGTTTTGAATCAATACTTTAAATTCAATCATATAAATTGTGAAGGAAATCCACTAGAATGTTCTGCAACTTGTGAGAAGTCTTGCCTTGGAACAGTATAGTGAAAACTGCAATCAAACAGTCAAGTAGATTGCTTAAAGCTAAAATTCAGATCTGTTTCAAAATTACATTGGAAGGTGAAACTCATATAACTGGAGAAATAGGTGATGTTCTGTTTTGTAGCCAAAGTGAAAGGACTTTAGGTGAAACTCACAAAACACTAATAAATTACTTTCAAATACTATATTTGCCATGCTTAAATGCATATTTAATTAGTTTAAAAATTAAGATTATTTTGCTTTCTCCATTATCTTGTTTTCTTTCTTTACTTCTTTTTCATCTTCTTAACTATGAAGTCCTATAAGTAAATAATTTAGCAATTTTGTTGCCCTTTTAAACTCTCTTCCTATCTCTGTATTCAACTACACATTTTTCCTACCAGATACAAATTTTTATGGGCACATTACTTCTCATTATAATTAACATAAAATGGTAGTGTTCCTTTTAATGGAAAAGTAACTTTAAACTTTAAAGTATAAATGATATGTATTTATAATTTTGCTTAATGTATAATTATGTGATAAAAATATTTTCTTACTACAAGTATCCTTTTAGCAGTTGCAGCGTCACCACTTGTCATTTTGCCTGTCCTTCATAGGCTGTGCACATTAGCATGAACTGGAAATAATACTCAGAAAGCAATTTGAGAAACAATTTTTTTTTGCAAAAACAATGCAAAAATATTTTAATGATAAAAAATGATATATGAAAGTACATTAACAGAATTCTGACACAAAATAAAAAGCATTCATGAAGAACTAATATTTTATACAGAGCACACTATAAACTTTTTGATCTGATGAATTAAATAAAAATATGCTTAGCAATATTGGACATAAAAATAATCTGTAGTATGAGGATTAAAATTTGTTTAATGGGAGAATTTATCAAAATTTGCAGATATTCTGTGTTTGATGGTTAAGAAATGTTAAAAAAATTAAGTTTATTTTTCGTTCCTTTGTTTGTTTTGAGATCAAAATGTAGTATGATATAAGCCACCAATAACCACAATGTCATGTACTGGACGTTGACTCCCTAGATATTTTGCCTCCTTACTTTTTCAGTAATATAATTTTTAAAAATTATTTTTAAAGTGCTCTCACCTTACAGAATGTGCATGCGAACTTATTTCATTCAACTTCTATATTCAGAGATGATGTCATAAGGTCACTTCAGAAGTGTCTTATCACTTTTAGATACCATCAACTATAGGTGATTTCAGTTGACACTAGTGTGATTTTCACAGTCTCCTTCCATTACTGCTTATCAACTGGTTTTAAAAGGCAAGTGGTTTAAAAAGGCAAAAGTACTGTTAATATACTCTACATACAATTTTTAAAAACTGTAGCAAAGTGTCTGGTTTAGAAAAAAAGGAAAAGAGAAAATTCTCATTCTATTGATTAGACCATATGAGCTAAACAGAGATATGGAACATTGAGGAAAGTCTGATAGTTTTACATCCCTTCCCTCCAAATTGCTTTTTTGTCGTTTTAATTTTTAAAAAAATTTTATTTAAATAGTTTTGGGGGTACAGGTGGTTTTTGGTTATATGAATTAGTTCTTTAGTCATGATTTCTGAGATTTTGTTGCAACTATTACCTGAGCAGTGTACATTGTACCCAATATTTGGTCTTTTATTCCTCAGCCCCCTCCTAATGTTTCATCACAAAATCCACAGTATCATTCATATGCCTTTGCATCCTCATAGCTTAGACCCCATGTATAAGTAAGAACATACCATATTTGGTTTTCCATTCTGGAGTTACTTTACTTAGAATAATGGTCTCCAACTCCATCCAGGTTTCTCTGAATGCCATTATTTCATTCTTTTTTATGGCTGAGTTGTATTCCATGGTGTGTATATACCACATTTTCTTTATCCACTCATTGGTTGATGGGCACTCTGGTTGGTTTCATATTTTGATGATTGCTAATTGTGCTGCTATAAACATTTGTGTGCATGTGTCTTCTTCATATAATGACTTCTTTTCCTCTAGGCAGATACCCATTAGTGGGATTGCTGGATGAAAGAGTAGTTCTCCTTTTAGTTGTTTAAGGACTCTCCATACTGTTTTCCACATGGTTGTATTAGGTTGGTGCAAAAGTAATACTAGTTTACATTCCCACCTACAGTGTGAAAGAGTTCCCTTTTCACCACATCTACACCAACATCTATTATTTTTTGACTTAATTATGGCAATTCTTGCAGGAGTAAGGTGGTATCTCACTGTAGTTTTAATTTGCATTTCCCTGATAATTAGTTCTTTTAAATATTTTCTTCTAAATATTTTTCTAAATATTTCTAAATATTTTAAAATATCTTCTAAATATTTTTCAACATGTATTTTTGAAAGTGCCATGTGTAATAGTGGAAATACATGATCAAATGCCTAAATAAGGACATTATAGCTGGGATGATTTGAGATTGGTAATGTTCTTCATTCATTTTTAAATTTATTTTCTTAGGGAAAAGATACGCTCAAAAAGAAATGAACAAACGGGACTGTTGTGCCCTAACTGTGAGTGGGTTTATATTGTTATGATTTCTTTTCAGTCCTAAGATATTCCTGATGTATATATGCTTTTACATTTTCTCTCATGCAATCTGATATTGGTTTGACTCTGTGTCCCCATCCAAATGTCATCTCGAATTATACTCCTATAATTCCCATCTGTTGTGGGAGGAACCTGGTGGGAGAAAATTGAATCTTAAGGGTGGTTTCTCCCATGCAGTTCTCAAGGTAGTGAATAAGTCTCACGAGATCTGATGGTTTTATAAGAGGTTTCCACTTTTCCTTCTCTCTCGTTCTCATTCTCTCTTGCCACCACCATGTAAGAAGTGCCTTTTGCCTTCCACCATGATTGTGAGGCCTCCCCAGTCATGTGGAACTGTGAGCCCATTAAACCTATTTTCCTTTCCAGTCCCTGGTATGTCTTTATCAGCAGCATGAAAACAGACTAATACACAATCCTTGTGCATTTTCCTGATGGTAAGAGAAATAAAAGGCTCTATTTCTGCAGGGAAGAACAAACTGCACATCTTCAATCTTTATTGGAAAAAAAGGCAGTATCTACAAATGATGTTTCTTAAAATTTTTAGCTGTGGCAGTTTTAAGGGATCAAATAAATAGCCTCTCTTTTCCCATTTGACTCCAGAGCTAACTGAGACATAACCACAGGAATTAAGCGTATGTTATTCAGAATCTTAACTCCACTGCTAATAAACTGGCAATATGGGCTACTACACCTCTAATGAGACACAGCAAATAAGTGAGTCACTGGCAGAGTTAGAAAACACGGCTAATATTATATAATGAAGTATCACGTAAGCATTAATCCAATTTAGAGAGAGGCAGATCCTTCCAGGAAGTCCAGGAGTGGCTGAGTCTTGTGTGCTCACTTTCTTTTCCAAAATTACCAGTCAGAGAAGACTTCTTCCCTGGGGGTGGGAGAGTAAGGTTTTGGTGAAAGAGGCATGAACTGTTTCTATACAGTTCTCTATGCAAACATAGAAAATATGTGGAATAACTGGTCCTCCCTAAAATTGTTTCCTGGTGAAACAAATAGTGACTAGAGGAAAATGTGAGAGGGTAGTAGACATGAAACAAATTCTCTTTACCTCAATGCTAGAAAGGGATAATTTATTTACATAGAGAACCTTTCTTTGTGCTAAACACTCTATTAAAACTTAAAGATCTAGAAGTAAACCAAAGTTCTCTGATCATATAAAGGATAAAAACAAATATATATCTAATCATGTCAAGAGATTTGTAGAGAATTAAATTATGAAGATGAGAGTGAATGATAGAGGGGCTACTTTAGATGCTCTTGGAAAAATACTCTATTAATATTTGAAATTTGTTATTGTTGCTGGAAGTCAAGGACCCCAAACAGAGGGACCAGCTGAAGCCACGGCAGAAGAACATAAATTGTGAAGATTTCATGAATATTTATTAGTTCCCCAAATTAATACTTTTATAATCTCTTATGCCTGTGTTTACTGCAGTCTCTGAACATAAATTGTGACGATTTCATGGACACTTATCACTTCCCCAATGAATATCCTTGTGATTTCCTATGCCTGTCTTTACTTTAATCTCTAAATCCCGTCATCTTCATAAACTGAGAAGGATGAATATTGCCTCAGGACCCTGTGATGATTGCATTAACTGCACAAATTGTTTGTAGAGCATGTGTGTTTGAACAATATGAAATTTGGGCACCTTGAAAAAAGAACAGGATAACAGCAATCTTCCGGGAACAAGGGAGATAAGACTTGGAGTCTGACCGCCGGTGAGCCGGTTGTAACAGAGCCGTATTTCTCTTCTTTCAAACGCAAATAGGAGAAATATAGCTGAATTCTTTTTCTCAGCAAGAAACATCCCTGAGAAAGATAATACGCCCTGAGGGTAGGTCTACAAACGGCCCCCTTGAGGCGGCCACCTTTTACGGTAGAAGGCGAAGGGATGAAATAAGCCCCAGTCTCCTGTAGCGCTCCCAGGCTTACTAGGACAAGGAAATTCCTGCCTAATAAATTTTGGTCAGACAGGTTGTCTGCTCTCAAATCCTGTCTCCTGATAAGATGTTATCAATGACAAGGCATGCCCAAAACTTCATTAGCAATTTTAATTTTGCCCCATCTTGTGGTCTTGTGATCTTGCCCTGCCTCCATCTGTTTTGTGATATTTTATTACCTTGTGAAGTATGTGATCTCTGTGACCCACACCCTATTTGTGCACTCCCTCCCCTTTTGAAAATCGCTAATAAAAACTTGCTGGTTTTATATCTCAGGGAGCATCACGGAACCTGCCGACATGTGATGTCTCCCCCGGGCATCCAGCTTTAAATTTTTCTCTCTTGTACTCTTTCCCTTTATTTCTCAAACCAGTCGAGATGCTTAGGGAATAGAAAAGAACCCACGATAAATATCGGGGGTGGGGTTTCCCCTGATAGTTATGAAATAGAGAAATATAGAAAAATTTAAGCAACAGATTTGTTTTCCTCTTTGGAAGATAGTTTTCTGCTGGCTTTTCAGCTGCTGATTTCCTCTGCAGTTCTTTACATCCTTCATTTCCACCATAAGTTTCTAATTTCCAAGGCCAGAAAGCTTTACTCATCCTTGGGTTTATATTCCTTCCACAGGCTATCCAGGATTATTACTGCATTTAGTTTTCATTTTTCTTCAGTTTTCTTTGTTTTCCCTGGAATAATTCCTTTAATCTTACTTCATATTTCATTCCTTTGACTTTTTGGAAACAAAATACAGTTATTTTTGTTCAGAATGCTACATAAATGATATTCTGTTTTTTTGTTATATTGTGTTTGTTGCTTATGGGTGATAAATTTTATCAGCTGGTTAAAATTGGCCAGATCACACAGAATCCTCAGGTCTACACAGACAACAAATAGATAAATAAACATCAAATAGATAAATAAGAAAGAGGGAAAGCTTTCTTCTTTCAGAAGAATAGTGAAATTACATATACATACATACACATATATTCACATATATGCATGTATACTGTATTATATATAAAAATATAATATGTATATTTATAAAATTCTATACTTAAAGAACTGGAAAAAGATATTAATTCTAGGCATGAGAGGAAGTTTAATGAGTAACAAAATATGTAATTAGTCTCAAAGCATAGTACTTACTATATAATTCCTACTAGATGTTCTGAAAGCCACCAAAACTCCTTAAGCCCTAGCTATCCTCTACTCAGACCAACAGTCTGTACTAAACCCAGTTTCAATGTAAGTGTGAAGAATGTTCCCTCTCCTTATTCTCCATTCTCTCCCTATTCTCTCCCATTTCTTAGCAACCCCTCCTCTACTTCTTTCTCTCTCTCCCTTCTCAACCTCTCTGCTCTGTTACATAATTTATATAATTCTAGAAAAAAATTTCATTGCTGTTTATTATTCTTGGGGGCAGGTAGCTTGTCTTATTTGTCAATGGGTCCAAGTGCTTAAAACAGTGTCTAGTTCATAATGTAAATTAACATAATCACATAACTCTTTCTTTCTTTCTTTCTTTCTTTCTTTCTTTCTTTCTTTCTATCTTTCTTTCTTTCTTTCTTTTCTGAAAAAAAAGTGATACTTCAATCTTGACTCACTGTAGACTCTGCCTCCTGGATTTAAGTGAGTCTCCTGCCTCAGCCACCAGAGTATCTGGGATTACAGGTGTGTGCCACTATGCCTCGCTAACTTTTGTAATTTTTAGTAGAGGTGGAGTTTCACCATATTGGCCAGGCTGGTCTCAAACTCCTGACCTCAAGTGATCCACCTGCCTCGGCCTCCCAAAGTGCTAGGACTATAGGCATGAGCCACTAGGCCTGACCTAGAGCACTATTTTATAAAGGAAAGGAAATACTATTAAAAGATATACTATTTTCTTTCTGTTGTTCGTATTGGATAATTTTCATTATTCTATTTTGAAGTTCAACGACTCTCTTCCCTGCCCATTCTATTCTGCTGTTTAGCCCATTCATTGAGTTACCTCAATGAAATACATTTCCATGATTGTATTTTTTACTTTGACAATGTGCATTTGTCTATCTTATATTTTATATTTCTTTGTTGAGACTTTCTAATTTTTATTTGTTTGAAATACATTTGCAAAACCTCATGAAAACATTTTTAAGATGTTTGCTTTTAAAAATTTGTCAAATAATTATCTCTGTCATCTTATTGCAGGAGTTTGATGACTGTCTATATTTTATCCAAACTGAGGTTCTCCTGGTGCTTGGAATGATGTGAGACTTTTGATTGGAACCTGGTCATTTTGAGTATTATGTGATATGAATATGGGTCTTATTTAAAATTGTCTCTGACAACACTCCAGTGTTGGAGGTGTCTTGTGATTTCCACGTGGTGGCAGAAGTCCTGTTTCCCCACTTGACCTCCACTGAGATCAGGTGGTGAGGGGCTCCTTGTTCCTGCTTGGTGGTGATGAGAGAGTTGCAGCTCCTCTGTAGAACTCTGCTGGCACCACCATGGTTGGGAGGGGTGAAAGTGCCTCCTTATGTGATCTCCACTGATGCCAGATGGAGAGTGGCCTCTTTACTATTGGATAGTGGTGAAAGTAATCTCTATTTTGTCTATAAGGTACCACTTCAGTTACCTCTGAGTGTATTGGTTGTCCTGGCTCCTCAGCAGTATCCACCAACACAGCAGAGGTAAAAGAGAAAGTAATGGGTGTCTTCATTACTTCCCAGCTGGGAAAAATGTCTCAGGCTCCCACTTGGTCTTCCCTGCTACCACCCTTGTGCCATATAACAGCCTAACAAGTATGAAAGCCTGGGCTCACTACTTGACCATTGCTGGCATGAGTGAGAGCTGGACACTGCTTTCTTTGTGGTATTTGCATGGAGTAGAGGAGTTACTGTCTAAAAGTATTCTGTCTTGCTAGATTGCCTTTTTTCTTGTCTCTGGGCTTTTTACTCCTGTATTTGTTAGAATTCTATAGAAGTACAGAGCTAATAGGATAGATTTTATAAAGGGGAGTTTATTAAGTAGTGTTAATTCACACGGTCACAGGGTCCCACAATAGGCCGTTCACAGGCTGAGGAGCAAGGAAGCCAGTCCAAGTCTCAAACCTGAAGAACTTAAAGTCTGATATTCAAGGGCAGGAAGCATCCAGCATGGGAGAAAGATGTAGGCTGAGAGACTAATCCAGTGTAGTCTTTTCACATTTTTCTGCCTGCTTTACATACATTGGCAGCTGATAAGATGGTGCCTACCCAGATTACGCGTAGGTCTTCCTTCCCCAACCTACTGACTCAAATGTTAACCCCCTTTGGCAACACTCTCACAGATACATCCAGGATCGATGTTTTGCATTCTTCAGTCTAATCAAGTTGGCACACAGTATTAACCATCACGAGTGGGGGGACCCTTGTCAACTTGAACTCACACACATCTCCTAAGATCATACATAATCTTCAAATAAGAACAATAATAAAGTCATAGTTATGCCTAAGACAATAAAGATATCATTTATACAACTGGAATTGCACCAATCCCTAATCCAAATGGTATTACATAAAGTTAACAATACTTAAATCATTATATGAAGCCAACAAATCTTATGTCACATGATAAAGGAAAAAGGAAATAAAATAAAGATATTTTCTTAGTATAAGTGTATACATGCACAAACATGTTTTTAACAAAAGAAGGAGGAAATGCTAATGACTATTACAGTCCTCATTTCTGCAACTGGTCATGTGGTCATAACTGGTATTGATGACTACCTTCTTCTACTGACCATTCTATATGCCCTTGGCCTTCAGCAAGTACATAATTTTTTTTTTTTTCCCCCCTGGTGGAGCGACCCAAACTTTCATTCCTCAAGGGTCTGGGCCATTTGTAGTCCTGCCTGGGTTGGGCTGTTATAGTTTCCCATTGTCCTTAATCATAGGACACAGTAATACTAAGAGATGCCCTAATGGATCTCCTGTATTCCATGCATACTCTTCCTTACCTCCATTGTGGAGTAGTAGACTGATTTCATCTTGATAGTCTGGGTCAGTCACCCCAGCCAACACCGTAACACCCTTCTTAGCCTGTTGACTTAAAGGTAGGAGGAGCCCAAAGTGTCCTGCTGGCAATCTTAACTTCCAGTTTTATGGAATTGTTGTTGTGTCTCCCAGTGGCAGCACTCCTCCCTCTGAAACTAAGACCTCTAGGCCAGCAGAATGTAATCTCATGGGAACAGGAAGCAAACATTTTGCTAGTTGATCACTAGGGTGATAATGAGTGATGCCGCTTCCACTTCCACCCCTTGATTACTGTACCCGTGAATCCCGGCTATGGGAGAAACAGTATCATGTATTGGAGGCTGATTCAGAGCATACACAGCCCTCTGGAGAACTTTGTCCAAGCCCTGCAGAGTATTGTCACCTAGTTGGTGCTGTAATTGTGACTTCAAAAGGCTATTCCAGGCCGGGTACGATGTCTCACACCTGTAATCCTAGCACTTTGGGAGGCCTGAGGCAGGCAGATCACCTGAGGTCAGCAGTTCAAGACCAGCCTGGCCAACATGGCGAAACCCTGTTTCTACTAAAAATACAAAAATCAGTCAGGCAAAAATTAGCCATGCCTGGTGGCACATGCCTGTAATCCCAGCTATTTGGGAGGCTGAGCCAGGAGAATTGCTTGAACCCAGGAGACAGAGGTTGCAGTGAGCTGAGATCACGCCACTGCACTCCAGTCTGGGCAACAAAGCAAGACTCTGTCTCAAAAAACAAACAAACAAACAGGGCAAATCCACCATTCTATGAATCCAGCTGCTTCAGGATGACAGGGAGCATGGTAAGACCAGTGAATTACATTAGCATGAACTCACTGCTACACTTCTTTAGCCATAAAGTGAGTGCCTTGGTCAGAGGCAATGCTGTGTGGAATACCATGACAGTGGATACCATCCACGGATGGTAGTCTTGGCAGAAGCATTTCATGCAGCTTAGGCAAACCCATAGCTGGAGTAAGTGTCTATTCCAGTGAGGACAAACCTCTGTCCTTTCTATGATGGAAGAGGTCCAATATAATCAATCTGTCAGCAGGTAGCTGCCTGATCACCCCAAGGAATGGTGCCATGTCGAGGGCTCAGTGTTGATCTCTGCTGCTGGAAAATTGGGCACTCAGCAGTGGCCATAGACAGGTCAGCCTTGGTGTGTAGAAGTCCCTGTTACTGAGCCCATGTGTAACCTCCATCCCTGCCACCATGGCCACTTTATTCAGTGGATCATTGGACAGTGATGGGATGGCTGGAGAAAGAGGTTGAGTGGCGTCCACAGAATGGGTCATCCTATTCATTTGATTATTAAAATCCTGCTCTGCTGAGGTCCCCCTTTGGTGAGCACTCACATGAAATACAATATCTTCACAGTTTTTGACCGATCAGAGAGGTACATCTACATACCTCTTCCCCAGATTTCTTTGTCACCAATTTTTCAATCATTCTTCTTTCAAGTCCCTGACCATCCAGCCAAGCCATTGGCTGCATCCCATGAATCAGTATATAATCACACATCTGGCCATTTCTCCTTCCATCCAAAGTGTACAACCAGGTGCACTGCTAGAAATTCTGGGAAGATTTCCCTTCACTGCTGTCCTCAGGGATGTTCTACAAAGGGGCTGCAGTGCTGCATCTGTCTAATTTCAGGTGGTGCCTGAATATCATGCAGAACCGTCTGTGAACCAGGCCGTAGTCTTCTCTTCCTCTTTCAACTGATAACAGGGAACTCCTCATGAGGCCATAGGTGCAGGCTGGGGGAGAGAAGGCAGAGTGGCAGGAGTAGAGACCATAGGCCTTTGAACCACTTCCTCATGTAACTCACTTTGCCTTCAGGACCTGCTTGAGCCTGATCACGTATATACCACTTCCCTTTGAAGATAGAATACTGTTGTGCATGACCCACTGTGTGGCTAGATAGGTCAGAAAGCACCCAGTTCATGATAGGCAGTTCAGATCACATGGTGACTTGATGACCCATAGTCAAATGTTCAGTTTTCACCAAAGACCAGTAACAGGCCAAGAGCTATCTCTCAAAAGGAGAGTAGCTATCTGCAGAAGATGGCAGGCCTTGCTCCAAAATCCTAGCGGCCTCTACTCTGATTCACCTACAGGATTCCTGCCAAAGGATCCAAACAGCATCCTTATCTGCCACTGAAACCTCAAGCACCATTGGATCTGCTGGGTCATATGGCCCAAGTGACAGAGCAGCTTGCACAGCAGCCTGGACTTATTGCAGAGCCTTCTCCTGTTCTGGACCCCCCTCGAAACCAGCACCCTTTCGGGTCACTTGATAAATGGGAAAAAGTTACACACCCAAATGAGGAATGTGTTGCCTCCAAAATCAAAATATCCCCACTAAGTGCTGTGTCTCTTTGTTGGTTGAAGGAGGGTCCAAATGCAGCAACTTATATTTCACCTTAGAAAGAATATCTCAAAGGCTCCATATCCCTGGACTCCTAGAAATTTTACTGAGAGAAGTTTCCTGAATTTTAGTCAGATTTATTTCCCATCCTCTGACCAGCAAATGTCTCACCAATAAGTTTAATGTGTTGCTACTTCTTGCTCATGGGATCAAATCACCATAATGTCATCAATGTAATGGACCAGTGTGATATCTCGCAGAAGTAAAAAGTGATCAGAGTCTCTCTCAGTAAGATTATAACACAAAGTAGGAGAGTTGATATACCCCTAAAGGTAGCACAGTAAAGGTATATTGCTGGCCTTGTCAGCTGAAGATAAATTGTTTCTGTTGGGCCTTATGGACAGGAATGTAGAAAAAGGCATTTGCCAAGTCAATGGCTGTGTACCAGATACCAGGAGATGTGTTAATTTGCTCAAGCAATGAAACCACATCTGGTACAACAGCTGCAATTGGAGTCACCACTTGGATAAGCTTATGATAATCCACTCATTTTTCAAGATCCAAGTGTCTTCTGCACAGCCCAAATGAGAGAGTTAAATAAGGATGTGGTGGGAATCACCACCCCTGCATCTTCCAAGGCCTTGCTGGTGGCACCAATCTCCCCAGTCCCTCCAGGGATGCAACATTGTTTTTGATTTACCCTTTTTCTGGGTAGAGGCAGCTTTAATGGCTTCCATTTGGCCTTTCCCACCATAATAACCCTCACCCTACCAGTCAGGGAGTCAATGTGGAGGTTCTGCCAGCTGCTAAGTAGGTCTATGCCCATTATGCATTCTGGCACTGGGAAAATGACAATAGCATGAGTCCAGGGACCCACTGGACCCACTGTAAGTTGGCTCTGAGCTAAAACTCTATTAATTACCTGACCTTCCTAACCTCCTGCTTTAACTGCAGGAGCACAACAACATTTTGGGTCCCCTGGAATCAACGTCAGCTCAGAGCTAGTGTCCAATAGTCTCTGAAATGTCTGATAATTTCCCTTTCCCCAATGCACAGTTACCCTGGTAAAGGGCCAGAGATCTCCTTGGGGAAGAATGGGAGAAAGATTAACAGCATAGTTTGTCAGTAGTTTAGTGGGGTCCTTCCACAAGGGACCCAGCCTCCCCTTCATTCAAGGGGTTCTGGGTCTGTAAACTGGCTCAAGTCTGGAAATTGATTGAAGGACTGTGATTCTCTGTTTTTATAATTCAAATTAGTCTTTTGTCCATTCAACCTGGAAGTTTTCTGCTCATATAAATTAACTAGGAATGCAGTAGGCTTCCTATAAATTTCACTTCTAGAAACAATGTGATTAATTAGCCAATGCCAGAGCTCCACATGAGTCAGACTATTCTAGTTGCTGCTTTGCCTCTGCTGTCCATTATGGTAGCTACACCCCTGCCACCTTGGGATCCAATTATTCCCATTGTATTTACATTTTTTAGTTGAATAACTGTGGTACCTACTGTTAGATCTGACACACAGAGAAGAGCAATTATAGTGCTGTCCAAAAATTCAGGTTTGCAAAGCATTGGTCAAGGATATATCTTATAGAAACCCCCAGCTAGAATGAGTATGTATAAAGTGACTAATCCCTCCAGCATCCCAATCTCCCTAAGCCTTTGAATCCCTTCCTCTACATTAAACCAGGAGAGATCAGGCATTTCCAGCTCATTCACAGTGGGCCATCTTTAATTCCATATTTCAGCTAACCAAGCAAATACATTATTTGAATCTTTTTTTTTTTTTTTAACTCCCCTAGCTGCAACATTAAATGCAGAATCCCTACTTAGTGGGCCCAAATCCACAAATTCAGCCTGATCCAACTCTATGTTACTTCCACCATTATCTCATACCCGTAATTTCTATTCCCATGCATGTTCTCCAGATTTCTTTTTATATAAATTAGAAAACTCAAGCAGTTTTTTTCAAGTGTAGTGCACTTCCTCATGGTTCACAGTCACTCTGAATCTCAGTTCTAGCAGCCTGCCAGGACTTTAGTTATAGGTCTAGAAGCAGACAGGGGTGTTGAGGGTGGCTTCTGAGGAGAATCAACATTATCTTGCCTGACAATTGCCTCGGGAGAGGCAACAGTCTGGGTCCTAATGTCCCTCACTAGTCTGTCTTTTTTTAACTTTTCAGACACCTCTTTTCTTTTTTTAAATATAATGTCCACAGTTTTAGTTATACTTTTTGGAAGGAATAGAAAAATGTGTACATGCTGCATCTCCCTGGACGCAGAAGTTGATGGAACTCATGTTTGTTTTAGACTATACCTTTTTGGCAGGGCGTGGTGGCTCACACCTATAATCCTAGCACTTTGGGAGGCCGAGGCAGGTGAATTACGAGGTCAAGAGTTCAAGACCAGCCTGGCCAATATGGTAAAATCCCATCTCTACTAAAAATACAAAAATTAGCTGGTCATGGTAGCGTGCATCTGTAAGCCAGCTATTCAGGAGGCTGAGGCAGGAGAATCGCTTGAACCCAGGAGGCACAGGTTGCAGTGAGCAGAGGTTATGCCACTGCACTCCAACTTGTGTGACAGAACAAGAATCCATCTCAAAAAAATAAAAATGAAAATAAATAGACTCTATCTTTTTGAGTACTTACACATGAGATAAACAATAATTCTCTGACCATCAAAACAAACAAACAACAACAACAAAAAAACAATTTTCTTGCTCACACCCTACTTCAGTATTAAATATTTTAAATACTCCGCTAGGATAAATCATATTCACTTAAATGGTTAACTGTAAAATGTAATAGCTTGCAATATGCTGAAAGCTACATATGAACAAGAATGCAATTTTTCATCCCTTTTGTTCAAATCCTATTCTTGCCTCTGTATATTTTCTAAATTGTGAATACAAACTAACTACCTCATACATGGATTAATGTAGATGTAAGGGTCAATCCATTTACAAAACATTAGTAAAATCTTGTTTCTTTATAAATTGTAATAAATATAAATAGAATTATAACATTTTATTCCAATAGCTTAGTTAATTTTGTCACACTTTCCATTGGATGTAAACCCCTTCTTTCAAGACCACTATTTAATCTGATGAAGACCAAGTTCACACCAAGCAAAAGTAGAATTCAATAACGAAACTGTGAGATGGGAGACCTTAGAGAGGCAAAATGCTGTCAGCTGTTGGGGGTTTTAGTTCAGCAAGTAAGAGAAATTTTAGTGATGGGCATTTTCAGTTTACACTGCAGTGCCAACCAGACAGGATGCTGCTTAGTAACCTGACAGAAGCTGAGAAGAGCAAAGAGCAATTTTCACACCTCTCTCTGATAAGGTAGTGGGTTAATTAAAGGCAATCAATTGAGTGACAAATAAAAAGGAATTGCAAAGATTGTTTTAACGCAAGAGCTTTTCAACAGTGAATAGACCTTGTCAATTAAGGAAAATGTAAAAAGCAGAGGAGTCTGCCTGCTTGATCTTACGGAAGGGGGAGGAATAACTGATAAACTTGCTATCAACCTTGAGTAAGACACTTTCCTTTTTTATTTCTTCATCTCTAAAATGAGGACTTCCTACAATATAATTATCTCCATGCGTCCATTACTTTTGTGAACCTAGACTCAAAGAAAGTTTCTGAGTATGCTCAATATTTGAAATATTTAAATGCTCTTTATATTTTACTCAAGCAATTTTCTTGGCTAATAAATCCTGTAAAATGCTTATGAGGCTACATTATAATGCCTGGATTAAAAAAATAATAGTAAGTCTCATGTTTCTGAATCTCAAATGATTTAAATATACCTCATTAATCGCCAGATCATTCTTGGAGGTATATAGGTGGGTGTGTTTAACATTATTATCAACAATTCAATGATGCCGTGGAGATCAATCTTATCTTTTACAACATAAAGGAAGTATATATTTTACCTTCAAAAGGCTCATAATGAATAAAAGAGAAAGACATTCAAATATAAATATATCTCTAAACACACTGTCAAATATCAATGGGATAATTATACAAAATGAATTTGAGATTCACAGTGAAGAAACTACTCTCTTTAGAATATATTAGATTTTTGTGAAAACAGCATTAGTAATTTCAGGCCTCTGGGATATGATTAAGTGTTTAAAATAGTAATTTAATTTATTATTGATTCAGGTGTACTTCCCATTTTTTAACAGGCCTATTTTTAAAAGTTTGTATAAATTAAATTTTTATTTTTTAAAAAAGGAAATCTGTCAGCTGAATCATCCTTTTAAAAGATAAATACAGTGAATGATTAACCTTTGTATTCAGCTATATTTAATATTCTAAATTTATACAGAAGATTTTCACATGTTTGGAATTTTTAAATGTGAGGCTATATCTGTACTTTAATGGCACAGAAGTAAAATTTAATTTTCTAAAATATTCTAAAATATTCCTAGGGAACAGTTTTAATATGGGGAGCCTCTTCATTAAGAACACATTGTTCTTAGTAAAACTGTAACAAAAATCTATCTCTATAATAAAACTAAAAGTACTAAAAATTCTTCAAGACATTAAATAAAGTATATTCTTGGTTTTTATTTGAAATCCATTGTTATCAAAACTTCAAATGTTATGTAAAATTATTTTTTACCATAGCTCACCTTTTTTTGCTTTATAAACATATTGTTACATCTATAAAATAACATTGCCATAACAAAGGAATAACACTTTACATTTTATTACAAAACTTAAAAAAAAAACCTGGTACATATAAATATATAGTGGAAATAATTATTCCAATATATTTGCATAGAACTCAATATAATTCATATGTAATACCTATCATATAAACTTGTTGAAAATAGTGTTTGATACATTTTATTTTAAAATGTTATAAATTTAAAAAAGTAGCGTTTTGGGCTACAGGTAAAAATCTTCAAAATGGTGACACTATATTAAATATTATTGAGAAATGTAAATGTAGAAGCAAAAATGTAGGGAATAGTATTGTTTGTTGTATAAGATTTTAAGAGTCATTTATTGCTTAGGTGCTTCAAAAAAGTCAAAGGATTTTCAAAATGTTAACTATACTAAATATGACTATATATTTTTCACTATAGTATACAGTGAACTTCTCTCTGTAATTCTTATTTCACAAAGGTTTATTGATAAAATGTACTCTACATAAAAATTGACTTTCCATTTTACAATGTAGAATACTTAATGCATATTTGTACCGCAGCTATTTCTTTTGTGAAAGAATCTTTCATTTTGTGCCGTGTGTGTATGTGTGTGCATATTAACACAAAAATCTTGCATAAAGTATAAAAGAATCACATTTTAAGATAACCTATATTAACCCAGGAGCAGTGGTTCATGCCTGTAATCCCAGAACTTTGGGAAGTTGAGATGGGTGGATCACTTGAGGTCAGGAGTTCAAGACCAGTCTGGCCAACATGTTGACAACCCATCTCTACCAAAACCACAAAAAAAAATTAGCTAGATGTAGTCGCACGCGCCTGTAATTCTAGCTACTCAGGAGGCTGAGGCAGGAGAATTGCTTGAACCCAGGATGCAGAGGTTGCAGTGAGTTGAGATCAAGTCACTGCACTCCAACCTGGGTGACACAGCAAGACTCTGTCAAAAAAAAAAAAAAAAAAAAAAAAGAACTAAATGGAAATATTTATTTATTTATTTCTCATCTAGAACAATATGATACATTTGTACTTTCACTGAGAAGAGCAAGTCATTCATGCTTTTTGCTTTATCTCCTCCAAATTGAAGACCATTTTTTAAGTCACATTGACAGCCATGTTAAGAACAATCAACATGGGGCTTTTAACATGGTTAAGGACCTGCGTTTATGCTTAGCAATGCATAACATCTTTCAACCAGCAACCCCAATTATTTTTCTCTTAAACACTGTATAACAATACAATAAAAATTAAGCCCATTTCCCTAATACATGCACACTGTTTACAATTTTGTGCTCATACAACTGTACTAATATACTCTGCACAAAAAAATAGACACAGACATTGATAAGATATGATATTTTCATGTACCTTCGGGAGTAGACACTGCACTTTGGATATCATTTCTCTAAGGCACCAAAACTTTTCCTTTACCAAAACTTTGTCCAATCCAAGAATGTACTGATTCACATTAAATTAATTAACAAATTAATTACAAACTGCTTTTTCAAATGGCCTTTGCATGTCTCAAATTCCTATCTATTTGATAACACAGGTAGGTATCTGCTAATTATTCTGTTATTTTTTTCCTCCCAAAATGCTCCATGCTAGTAGGTTCCAAGTGGCATACAGAGTAAGTTCACTTTCTATTAATAATAATATCAGAAATTGAGGTTTAGGAATTGCTACCATATGAGGGTTGTAATCTGACAAATTAACTCATTCTTAGCTAAGCCTCTCAAAACATGTGTGTTCCTTATGGTTGCAAAAGGTGTGACATTTGATGTGTATTTGCATGCACACACACACATTGGTTAAAAAACATGTATCAGCCTACAAAAATCTTGTAAAAGAGGTCAAGTTTCCTTCAGCCTACATCATTTTCATTTTGTTATGATCTGCCAAATTCTAAATAACATCTGCCATTAAGAAGGTGGTTGCAGTTAGATAAAACAATTTTTATTTTCTTGAACTACTTAGTAGATTTAATATGCAAATATTCAAATAGGAGCTGAGCAGGATGGATTCTCTCTCTCTCTCTCTTTCTCTCTCACTCTCCACTGAGAGGAGGAAAAAGAATCTGGTGCTATCCAATCTGAGAATAAGAAGATGAGGAAGGAGTAGGAGGAGCATATAGACTAATGGAGCCAGCAGAGAAGGCCCAGGTATCAGAATTGAAAGCTTACATTCATTTTAACTAGTTTTCAAGAGGCATAGACTACCAGCTCATATGTAAATTGCATTATTACTATTCATACATAAAAGTGAGGATTTCAAATGTGTAAAGATGACTTAACATATATATATATATATAGTTAAACTGTAGGATTGCTAACATTTTCTTCTGTAGGGAGAACAAGTAGTCACTAAGTTAAACATCAAAGTTGGATTGGCATTTAACACTTTTGATCTAAGGTAGACATAGGTGGAAAAGAGCATATATAACTGACTCAAATAATTGTTGTATCTGCTGCTGACTTTTGCCATACAATGTTCTCCTCTATATATTGTAAATCTGTTAACATTCTACATAATTTAATAGGATAGTTATTATTTGTCTGGCATTTTGACTTATGACAGAACCTCATCTAAAGTGCTCAACTGTTGCTGACAGACTATACAAGATCAGAAAAGTAATCATTAATGCCTAAAGATATATCTTCTAGACTACATCCTCTCCAATTACATAATAGAATATGAAGGATGGCATCAATTTTGCTTATGCCTTGAGTTGGAAAATTTTATAAATAATTCAGTGATTTAAAGGACTTATACTAAATATTTTACTTTGATATTTTCTTTGTTGATATTCCATCAGTTGAACTCCTGGAAAAGACCACAACTGAAGTTTTTATGGAAACCAACCATAACAGATATTGCTCTTACATGGAGGAACAATACCTAAAACACCACAGAATAAAATTATCCAATAAAAATGAGTTAGGAAGCTTAGATGACCTAATTCTCACATGCTTTTGGAGTAAGTTGTCAGCAGTGGAGTCCAGAGACCTTATGTAGAGCAGAAGGTCCAAGTATTATGGACATAAATCAGAGATAGCCCAACACCTTGTGACCAATGCAAAAAGGCAACAGGTGTTGGGAAGAGGAAACAGACTTTGGTTTTTCTTTTGACTACTTGGGTGAGTGTAGGAACGTTATTTAAAATAATAACTGCTAAGGATGAAGAGGAAAAAAACCATCAGAGAAATCAGCAGTATAAACTAGGTACATGCAATATAAACTATATCAAGTTCAACTATGGCTTAAATACATAACCATAATAGAAAGAGGAGAATTCATGTAAGAGAATCAGTCAACTCTAGGAAGCAAAGTTGAATACAGTACTTAATTCTATAATTTAACTTTAGCTGCACCATACATTTGGAGACTCACGGGGACAGTTGTGGATAAAGAATATAGTGGTGTCTCCATGAGGAATTTGCATTTGTGAGTCAGAGACAAAGGCAGTTACCTCATATGTGAAGTAAAATCTCAGATACTCCTGGAAACACTTCTTGACCAGTCTTGCTCAGTGGTCATCCTACACATCTTTGGGGTAATCTAGCAGTCATTGTTTCTGCCTTTCATAGATGCTTGATTCTATAATTCATGGTTTACTGTCTCAACTTACCTTGATTAGAAACTTCAGGAATACATCTGTTTTACATTGTATTGTACCTTACACAGTGATTACTTTTTGATTAACTGCTCAACAGATATTTAATAAACTGATATCAAATTATAAGCATTGAAAACTGCAGATTCCTTTTTGTCACAGTAGAATGTCTTATAAAGGACAAAATTACATGAATACAAGATTGTAGTCCATACATATGCACTGGAGACTATTTTTAGAGCTTACTTGTGTTATTCATCTATCTAGTCTTTGCACAGCAGTTAAAGAGCAGAATCACACCTGATAACTATCCTCTGGAGCTAGACTACCTAGATTCAAACCTGAGATCTTCCTCAGTCTGAATAGATGATCTTGGGCTTGTCGTTTGTTACAACCTTGTTCTTCAGAGATGATAACAATAATTCCTGGTATCATCTGGTTGCTATGATATGGAAACAATGACTATATCTAAAGAACTAAGGACCTTTAGTATAAAGCAAGTATGTCATAAATATTAACTATTACTATCTGAACCATAAATCTTTTTGTCCTTTCATGTGTAAAATCTTAGATACAAAGATACTTCATCATTCAAAGCCTATGGATGATGCCTGCATCTTGGGAATATCTAGATTCTGGAGGACAGCATTTTTGAGGACAGTGAGCCTGAAGTGAAGCAACTTGTGGACCATTGATGGAGAGATACGTCTATTTCTAATTATTCAAAGGCCTTTTTGCTGAGCAACTACAAAATCATGAAAAACATTCAGGTCTCAGAAATTACTAAAATTATAATTAGGACATTACGAATATGATCTTTATTTTCTTCCATACATGTCCTTCTTGCTGTTTCTAAACTGACAGTCTTACTCTGATACATAGTCCACATGGACATAAAGATGTTAAAATCTAATCTAAGGCCATACTTAAAATATTTTAAATCTATTTTTCCTTTAGTAATGTGTAAAATACCTACTATCTTACATTCATGGCATAGAAAAATTGATAAATGACTTTAATATATCAAAAATTTACTAAATAATCAAGTTTTAACTTTGTTAAAACAAGGATCACTCAATCACAAAAAACTCACTATATTAGTATGATATGGATTCGTATATGGATATGTTTACATATACACACATGTCTCTCTAAATATGAAAATAAATACTTTAAGCATGACAATTTAGGAAATTGTACTAAGTGCAGTATCTCCAAAATTCAAATAAAGAACGTCATAATGTAATTACACAGTTTTGTTTGGTACATAATATTATTAAAACAATGGCAATAAGATTAGTGAGAGAAGAGTGCACATCTTATTTTTCTTTCATGGCCTGACATATATGATAATAGTTTCTCAAATAAAAACTATGTTTGATATTATATAGGCAAGAAATGCCATTGACAGAAATATTGGAAAGTGAAAGCATATCCTATCATAAGGACATACAATTTAGAGTATAATACACAAATTCTAGTGAAATGATAAATATACCAGTTTTAGAGAGTAATGTATATGCTTTAAACTTGAAAGATAAAATATTAGAATCAGGATCAAAAGAGATGTGATTGTCTCCAAGTTGGTGCTTAAACTTCATAAACAGTCTTACGGCCTTTTTGTTACTGTCCATTTTTCAAATTATAACTTACAGTTCAGGAATTCAAGAGAAATATAAGGCTGCTACTCAAAAGAGTCTTCTATTGCCACTTATTTTTTGTTTAATTCAAGTTTTAATATGAATACTCTTCAATCACTAGGAAAAAAAGATAATATGTGGTGTAAAACGTGAGAAGAATAATTTTTTATCGAATACACTTTAGGCTTCATGGAAGTTCTGGAATTAGTCCTTGTGATTGCAAAGCATTATCATTATTAACAATGATATAATTATAAGTCGGTGCAGGATCTTAAGCATACAGATGGAGGAATTAAAAGAAAAAAATGTACTATTTACTGTCAATGAATGGTTTTCTTAAAAACTGTAATTTAATAGAATTGACTAAGAAATATAAAAATCTAAATGAACAGTAATCATTAAACCAATTAGTCAAGCAAATGTCTAAACCTCCTCCTGGCAAATCAAATCAGAAGCACATGATTTTATCAAACTTTCAAAGAAGAAATAATGCACATTTTAAATCAGTCCTCTAAGGATGACAAAAATATCTCTCCAATTCATTAAATGACTTCTGTATATTTTTAATTCTAAAGTAGTCAAAAATAGTACAAAAAATAAAACATTAAATTATTCTTCCTCATTAACTTATATTCAAAGATCCTAAGTAAATCACATTTAGCAGTGTATTAAAATATTGAAACATTAACAAATAGAGTTCATCCCTAGAATCCACGCCTGGCCTATTTTAGAAAATTTATCCTTATCTATCAACACATTAATATAAAAACAGAGAAAAATATTACTATCTAAATTAAATCCAGAAAATCATGTAGTAAGAATTGAGAGTGGATATTAGCAGGACTTCTTCTATTTAATATTTCACCTGGAGCCCCCAAAAGGATAATATTTTCTAAGTTCTCTCACAAAACAAAATATAAGACTATTTATTTATATTATACAAATGAAGTTTAGGTCTCCTAGACCCAAAAAGAACTCTAGTTCTTCATTTTTAGTAAATTTAACTTTAAAATTAATGATTTTTATAAAAAAACATTTATGAAAATGTATGAATCTGTTCTTCAGTCATATGAGCCACATTTCAAGTGCTCAATAGCTATGTGTGGCTAGTGATGGCTACACTCAATAGATGCAGGGCCAACTTTTCCACTACAGCAGAAAGCTCTACGAGACAGCACTGCTCCAGAGTGTGAAGAGTGACAGACATAATTTTTTGTTTTGTTTTGTTTTGTTTTTGAGACGGAGTCTCTCTCCATCGCCCACGTTGGAGTGCAGTGGCGTGATATGGGCTCACTGCAAGCTCTGCCTCCCGGGTTCACACCATTCTCCTGTCTCTGCCTCCCGACTAGCTGGGACTACAGGCACCCGCCACCACGCCCGGCTAATTTTTTTTGTATTTTTAGTAGAGACGGGTTTTCACTGTGTTAGTCAAGATGGTCTCAATCTCCTGACCTTGCGATCCACCTGCCTCGGCCTCCCAAAGTGTTGGGATTACAGGCGTGAGCCAGGGCGCCCAGTCTAAGGGAGATATTTTTAAAAAGGTATTTCTTTGAGGGGAGTTGCTGGAGTACTGGAGTAAGACATTCTCTTACTCTCCAATGTCCTCACAGCTTAGAATATTGGTGGTCCTCACCATTATCACAAGCTCAGGGAGTGGGTTTTTAAAATAAACACTGAGAGAGAGTAGGATGCTTTTCAGGCAAAGGTTTATCTTACACCCCTAGCTTTAGCCAGTAAGAAGGCTGTTTCAGAGTACTAATCGAAGCATACTGTGCTTTCAGACACACTGTGGGAAGTCTATCTACCAAATGACCGACTGGGTCCCTGGATAATGTTTGGATTCAAGTATCTTTAAGGGATGTATTAGTTCATTCTCATGCTGTTACAAAGAAATATCTGAGACTGGGTAATTTATAAGAAAAGAGGTTTAATTGACTCACCGTTCTGCATGGCGGTGGAGGCCTCAGGAAACTTACAATCATGGCAGAAGGCACTTCTTCACAGGGTGGCAGGAGAGAGAATGAGTGCCAGCAGGGCAGAAATGCCAGACGCTTATAAAACCACCACATCTCATGAAGTGAATCATTATCCCGAAACAGCATGGGGGAAACCGCCCCCATGATCGAATTATTTCCACTTAGTCCCACCCTTGACACAGGGGGATTATTACAATTCAAGGTGAGATTTGGGTGAGACACAGAGTCAAACCATATCAAGGGGTTTTGCCTAAGATTTCCTACCTGGACAAAGGTGATTCTGTAGAAAGATGCAGAAAGCAGGCATGGGGAGTCAACTGTTCCTGTGTTGTGAATTTGAAAAGTCCATAAAATATGCACTGCTAAGAAAAGAGATTGACATCCACAGAAATCCAGAACCAGATTGCAAGAATCGGATTCTATCCATTCATATCCAGAGAAATCCAGAACCAGATTACATGAATCAGATTGGTCAAATCAGAGTTTTTCCATCCCCTGCATCTCCTCTTCCTCTATCTCCTCCATCCCCAATTCTATATAGTCAGGCATAGCAAAGTGAGTGGGAGAGAATACAAGAAAGAGTAAGATCCAATGCTTCCAAGTAAGATTGTGTATCAAGCCTTTGCAACATGTGGCAGAAATGCCTTATTTCATAGAAAAAAAAAAAAGTCTTGAAATTTGTTTTTAAAGGGCATATTTTATAATAAATATAATCACATAAGGTACATTTTGGAATTTGTATATAACTTCCATTTATGCTAGCGACAAGCCCAGCAAGAGGCAGAAATAGTAAAAATAAATAAAGTTAGTCAACATCTCTTCTTTCCCAATGTCTCCATATCTACCTTAGACTAGATTTAAAGGTTAAGATAAGGAAATTCATTCTACAAATAGCAGTACAATTAAAAATAAGAGCAATTATGGCTGTTACATTGCAAAATAAACAGATAAAGCAGTGTAACAGAATGGAAAGTCTAGATATAGTCTAAGAGGCATAAAGAAACTTTATACCTCTTATATGAATATTATTAGACAATAGTGGAAATAGTTCAATCAAAGAAGAGACGGCTGATTCACTAAACAGAATTTGAATCAATAAATATTACTGAGCAAGTGAGACCTATTACCAACTCAAGATTAAGAGTCGCACCACATAGAGGATGTCAAATAGCATAACAATGTTGATAGCCAGGAGCAGTAGTCTCAGGAAGTCAGTCTCCCTTCCATGGTTTTCAGGTGTTGGGTTGGCCAAGGGAAACACAACTCACACTGACATTGGAATGAACAAAGTTATACTCACATAGAGTAGAAACAGAGAAGGTAAGCTTCAATAATGAGCTTCAGGCTCTGAGTCAATGTAGGGGGATGGTCTGCACACATTCCTCTTGTGATTTGGATAAAGGACCCCCATTCCCTCCCTTTGGGAACCCATATAGCACTGGGGTTGATGCACACACTTAAGTAGAACTAAAAAGCACACAAATTTGGAACAGATAAAGAAATTCCCAAAGAGAGATGGGCCAAGCACAAACTGTGAAGGCTCTTAATTTCTTTGTAAGGATATGTTCCCAATGCAAAGCACACTCTTATACAATTGGGCAGGAAAGACTATGCAAGTGACTGCTACTCCCACGAAATACCCCTTTGAAAAAATAAAAATAAAAGGATTCCTACCTTGTAGTATAAACATAAATTAATAGCTGATTAGATAGGCAAAATTACAAAATTTAAAACTTTTATGTCAAAAATATGAAATACAATAAGATGCAGAAAGCATAATACATAACATACAATACATTTATATTATAAGTATGTATTCTATACAGATAAAAAATGAAAATATAAGCAAAAAATTTAAAAACATTCATTAAACACATAACTGTAGAATTAGCATTAGCATATATCATTTTAATATACCAAACTTAAAAAGAAAATCATATATTATTAGCAAATAGACAAAGGCTAAAAAACGTAATATACAAAACATGTAACCAAAATGATTTACCATAGAATCCTCAATGCCATTTTAAAAATAGAGAGATCTGTTCACACTCATCTACTTGGAAAAAATATTTAAGGAAATAATTTAGAAAATCTTAAATTGGGAGGGCGGAGCAAGATGGCCGAATAGGAACAGCTCCAGTCCCCAACTCCCAGCGCGAGCGACACAGAAGACCGGTGATTTCTGCATTTTCAACTGAGGTACTGGGTTCATCTCACTGGGGAGTGCCGGACGATCGGTGCTGGTCAGCTGCTGCAGCCCGACCAGCGAGAGCTGAAGCAGGGCGAGGCATTGCCTCACCTGGGAAGCGCAAGGGGGAAGGGAATCCCTTTTCCTAGCCAGGGGAACTGAGACACACAACACCTGGAAAATCAGGTAACTCCCACCCCAATACTGCGCTTTAAGCAAACAGGCACACCAGGAGATCCTATCCCACACCTGGCCGGGAGGGTCCCACACCCACGGAGCCTCCCTCATTGCTAGCACAGCAGTCTGTGATCTACCCACAAGGCAGCAGCGAGGCTGGGGTAGGGGCGCCCACCATTGCTGAGGCTTAAGTAGGTAAACAAAGCTGCTGGTAAGCTCGAACTGGGTGGAGCTCACAGCAGCTCAAGGAAACCTGCCTGTCTCTGTAGACTCCACCTCTGGGGACAGGGCACAGTAAACAATAACAAAAGCTGCAGAAACCTCTGCAAACGCAAATGACTCTGTCTGACAGCTTTGAAGAGAGCAGTGGATCTCCCAACACGGAGGTTGAGATCTGAGAAGGGACAGACTCCCTGCTCAAGTGGGTCCCTGACCCCTGAGTAGCCTAACTGGGAGACATCCCCCACTAGGGGCAGTCTGACACCCCACACCTCACAGGGTGGAGTACACCCCTGAGAGGAAGCTTCCAAAGCAAGAATCAGACAGGTACACTCGCTGTTCAGCAATATTCTATCTTCTGCAGCCTCTGCTGCTGATACCCAGGCAAACAGGGTCTGGAGTGGACCTCAAGCAATCTCCAACAGACCTACAGCTGAGGGTCCTGACTGTTAGAAGGAAAACTATCAAACAGGAAGGACACCTACACCAAAACCCCATCAGTACATCACCATCATCAAAGTCCAGAGGCAGATAAAACCACAAAGATGGGGAAAAAGCAGGGCAGAAAAGCTGGAAATTCAAAAAATAAGAGAGCATCTCCCCCGGCAAAGGAGCGCAGCTCATCGCCAGCAACGGATCAAAGCTGGACGGAGAATGACTTTGACGAGATGAGAGAAGAAGGCTTCAGTCCATCAAATTTCTCAGAGCTAAAGGAGGAATTACGTACCCAGCGCAAAGAAACTAAAAATCTTGAAAAAAAAGTGGAAGAATTGATGGCTAGAGTAATTAATGCAGAGAAGGTCCTAAACGAAATGAAAGAGATGAAAACCATGACACGAGAAATACGTGACAAATGCACAAGCTTCAGTAACCGACTCGATCAACTGGAAGAAAGAGTATCTGCGATTGAGGATCAAATGAATGAAATGAAGCGAGAAGAGAAACCAAAAGAAAAAAGAAGAAAAAGAAATGAACAAAGCCTGCAAGAAGTATGGGATTATGTAAAAAGACCAAATCTACGTCTGATTGGGGTGCCTGAAAGTGAGGGGGAAAATGGAACCAAGTTGGAAAACACTCTTCAGGATATCATCCAGGAGAACTTCCCCAACCTAGTAGGGCAGGCCAACATTCAAATCCAGGAAATACAGAGAACGCCACAAAGATACTCCTCGAGAAGAGCAACTCCAAGACACATAATTGCCAGATTCACCAAAGTTGAAATGAAGGAAAAAATCTTAAGGGCAGCCAGAGAGAAAGGTCGGGTTACCCACAAAGGGAAGCCCATCAGACTAACAGCAGATCTCTCGGCAGAAACTCTCCAAGCCAGAAGAGAGTGGGGGCCAATATTCAACATTCTTAAAGAAAAGAATTTTAAATCCAGAATTTCATATGCAGCCAAACTAAGTTTCATAAGTGAAGGAGAAATAAAATCCTTTACAGATAAGCAAATGCTTAGAGATTTTGTCACCACTAGGCCTGCCTTACAAGAGACCCTGAAGGAAGCACTCAACATGGAAAGGAACAACCGGTACCAGCCATTGCAAAAACATGCCAAAATGTAAAGACCATCGAGGCTAGGAAGAAACTGCATCAACTAATGAGCAAAATAACCAGTCAATATCATAATGGCAGGATCAAGTTCACACATAACAATCTTAACCTTAAATGTAAATGGACTAAATGCTCCAATTAAAAGACACAGACTGGCAAACTGGATAAAGAGTCAAGACCCATCAGTCTGCTGTATTCAGGAGACCCATCTCACACGCAGAGACATACATAGGCTCAAAATAAAGGGATGGAGGAAGATTTACCAAGCAAATGGAGAACAAAAAAAAGCGGGGGTTGCAATACTAGTCTCTGATAAAACAGACTTTAAACCATCAAAGATCAAAAGAGACAAAGAAGGCCATTACATAATGGTAAAGGGATCAATTCAACAGGAAGAGCTAACTATCCTAAATATATATGCACCCAATACAGGAGCACGCAGATTCATAAAGCAAGTCCTTAGAGACTTACAAAGAGACTTAGACTCCCATACAATAATAATGGGAGACTTCAACACTCCACTGTCAACATTAGACAGATCAACGAGACAGAAAGTTAACAAGGATATCCAGGAATTGAACTCATCTCTGCAGCAAGCAGACCTAATAGACATCTATAGAACTCTCCACCCCAAATCAACAGAATATACATTCTTCTCAGCACCACATCGTACTTACTCCAAAATCGACCACGTAATTGGAAGTGAAGCACTCCTCAGCAAATGTACAAGAACAGAAATTATAACAAACTGTCTCTCAGACCACAGTGCAATCAAACTAGAACTCAGGACTAAGAAACTCAATCAAAACCGCTCAACTACATGGAAACTGAACAACCTGCTCCTGAATGACTACTGGGTACATAACGAAATGAAGGCAGAAATAAAGATGTTCTTTGAAACCAATGAGAACAAAGATACAACATACCAGAATCTCTGGGACACATTTAAAGCAGTGTGTAGAGGGAAATTTATAGCACTAAATGCCCACAAGAGAAAGCAGGAAAGATCTAAAATTGACACTCTAACATCGCAATTAAAAGAAGTAGAGAAGCAAGAGCAAACACATTCGAAAGCTAGCCGAAGGCTAGAAATAACTAAGATCAGAGCAGAACTGAAGGAGATAGAGACACAAAAAACTCTCCAAAAAATCAATGAATCCAGGAGTTGGTTTTTTGAAAAGATCAACAAAATTGACAGACCACTAGCAAGACTAATAAAGAAGAAAAGAGAGAAGAATCAAATTGACGCAATTAAAAATGACAAAGGGGATATCACCACCGACCCCACAGAAATACAAACTACCATCAGAGAATACTATAAACACCTCTACGCAAATAAACTGGAAAATCTAGAAGAAATGGATAATTTCCTGGACACTTACACTCTTCCAAGACTAAACCAGGAAGAAGTTGAATCCCTGAATAGACCAATAGCAGGCTCTGAAATTGAGGCAATAATTAATAGCCTACCAACCAAAAAAAGTCCAGGACCAGATGGATTCACAGCTGAATTCTACCAGAGGTACAAGGAGGAGTTGGTACCATTCCTTCTGAAACTATTCCAATCAATAGAAAAAGAGGGAATCCTCCCTAACTCATTTTATGAGGCCAACATCATCCTGATACCAAAGCCTGGCAGAGACACAACAAAAAAAGAGAATTTTAGACCAATATCCCTGATGAACATCGATGCAAAAATCCTCAATAAAATACTGGCAAACCGGATTCAGCAACACATCAAAAAGCTTATCCACCATGATCAAGTGGGCTTCATCCCTGGGATGCAAGGCTGGTTCAACATTCGCAAATCAATAAACATAATCCAGCATATAAACAGAACCAAAGACAAGAACCACATGATTATCTCAATAGATGCAGAAAAGGCTTTTGACAAAATTCAACAGCCCTTCATGCTAAAAACGCTCAATAAATTCGGTATTGATGGAACGTACCTCAAAATAATAAGAGCTATTTATGACAAACCCACAGCCAATATCATACTGAATGGGCAAAAACTGGAAAAATTCCCTTTGAAAACTGGCACAAGACAGGGATGCCCTCTCTCACAACTCCTATTCAACATAGTGTTGGAAGTTCTGGCTAGGGCAATTAGGCAAGAGAAAGAAATCAAGGGTATTCATTTAGGAAAAGAAGAAGTCAAACTGTCCCTGTTTGCAGATGACATGATTGTATATTTAGAAAACCCCATTGTCTCAGCCCAAAATCTCCTTAAGCTGATAAGCAACTTCAGCAAAGTCTCAGGATACAAAATTAATGTGCAAAAATCACAAGCATTCTTATACACCAGTAACAGACAAACAGAGAGCCAAATCAGGAATGAACTTCCATTCACAATTGCTTCAAAGAGAATAAAATACCTAGGAATCCAACTTACAAGGGATGTAAAGGACCTCTTCAAGGAGAACTACAAACCACTGCTCAGTGAAATCAAAGAGGACACAAACAAATGGAAGAACATACCATGCTCATGGATAGGAAGAATCAATATCGTGAAAATGGACATACTACCCAAGTTTATTTGTAGATTCCATGCCATCCCCATCAAGCTACCAATGGGTTTCTTCACAGAATTGGAAAAAACTGCTTTAAAGTTCATATGGAACCAAAAAAGAGCCCGCATCTCCAAGACAATCCTAAGTCAAAAGAACAAAGCTGGAGGCATCACGCTACCTGACTTCAAACTATACTACAAGGCTACAGTAACCAAAACAGCATGGTACTGGTACCAAAACAGAGATATAGACCAATGGAACAGAACAGAGTCCTCAGAAATAATACCACACATCTACAGCCATCTGATCTTTGACAAACCTGAGAGAAACAAGAAATGAGGAAAGGATTCCCTATTGAATAAATGGTGCTGGGAAAATTGGCTAGCCATAAGTAGAAAGCTGAAACTGGATCCTTTCCTTACTCCTTATACAAAATTAATTCAAGATGGATTAGAGACTTAAATGTTAGACCTAATACCATAAAAACCCTAGAGGAAAACCTAGGTAGTACCATTCAGGACATAGGCATGGGCAAAGACTTCATGTCTAAAACACCAAAAGCAATGGCAGCAAAAGCCAAAATTCACAAATGGGATCTCATTAAACTAAAGAGCTTCTGCACAGCAAAAGAAACTACCATCAGAGTGAACAGGCAACCTACAGAATGGGAGAAAATTTTTGCAATCTACTCATCTGACAAAGGGCTCATATCCAGAACCTACAAAGAACTCAAACAAATTTACAAGAAAAAAACAAACAACCCCATCAAAAAGTGGGCAAAGGGTATGAACAGACATTTCTCAAAAGAAGACATTCATACAGCCAACAGACACATGAAAAAATACTCATCATCACTGGCCATCAGAGAAATGCAAATCAAAACCACAATGAGATACCATCTCACACCAGTTAGAATGGCGATCATTAAAAAGTCAGGAAACAACAGGTGCTGGAGAGGATGTGGAGAAATAGGAACACTTTTACACAGTTGGTGGGATTGTAAACTAGTTCAACCATTATGGAAAACAGTATGGCGATTCCTCAAGGATCTAGAACTAGATGTACCATATGACCCAGCCATCCCATTACTGGGTATATACCCAAAGGATTATAAATTATGCTGCTATAAAGACACATGCATACGTATGTTTATTGCGGCACTATTCACAATAGCAAAGACTTGGAATCAACCCAAAGGTCCATCAGTGACAGATTGGATTAAGAAAATGTGGCACATATATACCATGGAATACTATGCAGCCATCAAAAAGGATGAGTTTGTGTCCTTTGTAGGGACATGGATGCAGCTGGAAACCATCATTCTTAGCAAACTATCACAAGAACAGAAAACCAAACACCGCATGTTCTCACTCATAGGTGGGAACTGAACAATGAGATCACTTGGACTCAGGAAGGGGAACATCACACACCGGGGCCTATCATGGGGAGGGGTGTGGGGGGAGGGATTGCATTGGGAGTTATACCTGATGTAAATGACGAGTTGATGGGTGCTGAGGAGTTGATGGGTGCAGCACACCAACATGGCACAAGTATACATATGTAACAAACCTGCACGCTATGCACATGTACCCTACAACTTAAAGTATAATAATAATAAATAAATAAATAAATAAATAAATAAATAAATAAATAAAATGTTAAATTGGATTGTTGAGTTATTGAGCATTTGTTATATTACATCTATCTATCTATTATCTATCTCTCTATCATCTTTATCAATCTATCTGTACCTATTTTTACTTTATGCTTGGAAAAAAAACCTATGTTGAAATAAAATAAAAGTTGTTAAAACTAAGAATGCTGCAATGCAAGTGTTTTTGCTTCTTGCTGTAGCAAAATAAACACATTTTTTTTAATTTAAAAAGCACTTGGAAAATTAGTATGATTAATGTTAAAAATTTTGTATATTATATCATAATAATTCAATTTTGAATATCCTGAAAAAATTGCAAGTGGTTAAAAAAGCTGTATTCATTAATATTTCCACTAGTGTGTCATATGTAATAAAAATCTTGAAACATATATTCATTGATAAAATAATACTAATTAAGGTGACCAAGACACCTTGTGAAAAACTGATTCTTTACAAACTGAATATAACAGTTGTTTCTCATTGAAAGAATAGATGTTTTGCTAATTATTAAACCTGGATATGAAATGTTTAAATATTTTTTTAAACTTTATCAGGTTAATATTATAAAAGTTTCAGTTAAAAAGCATATTTTTTCCTAAGTGTATTTAATTGAATTAACAAGGATTTCCTTAAAGATATTTAATTGGTCCTGTGTAACTAACATGTTACTAATAAAAAATATTTAACAAATTTTTAATTCACAATTTTTTATATTAATCTGACTTGTATTTCTAGAAGAGATATGTGATGTAAATTTGAAATGATTCCAAACTTTTACATAACTTGCTACTTGAGTGACATATGTTTTGCTGTGATAAGAATTTGGAGTGTAATTCCGCCCTCCTTGAGAATGTTACATCATACCTTATCAGACTCAGTATGTGAGTTATTGACCTTCAACTCCTGTACTCCAAAATTCATATGAACCCAAGAGGTTTACAGGCAGTTTGAAAGCTTAAGCTGTGGCAGGGCTATCCTCTGTCAGCTGCTTCTCAGAAGACCAAGAGCTTAGGCTGTGGCTGTGCCTCATCCCATTAGCCTTAGAGCTAATCTCCGGCCAACACCGGCACCACCCTCTAGTGTCTAGGGACACTACACGTCATGCCGTCAGGGATCTCTGTAGTATTGGTCAAACCATCTCTCTCCACAGCGTTTCCTATAAAAGTATGCCTCAAACTTCAATTAGACTTAACTTTCTACAGATGCCTGCTTCCATCCTAATTGAGCAACTAGACTTTAACAATTCTGGATCTCACTCACTATGTGGTAAATGTACCTGATCTATCAAGTGTATTCCCTGTGAGTTGTTAGTTGTTCTCATTATTTTAACTTCTCCTATTTAAGCATTAAAAAATACAGAAAAAATCTATATATGACAATAACGATGTGATTTATAAAGTTAGACTTTTGATTGTCTTATTTTAACTATACAAAACATCATTTATGCTTTAACAAATATTTTTGGTAGAAGAAACATCTTTCATGAGTAGCATCTCCAGAAACAAATGATTTTAAAACAAACTTAAAGAAAAATTGAACTAAAAAATTGAAATAAAATAGACAGAAAAGTATGCACACTAAAACTCTCATTGAATGACTCTACTGATTGTTCTAGGATTTTCCATTTCAATTTTTCTTTTTGATAATCATCTGTTACTCATTTTACAGTATTAAATTTTTATCTTTCTCGCTAATATCTTTTAAAAGTAAGACATGACTTCATTTTTTAATACTACTCTAAATAATCTAATAGTTTAATGGTACTATGGAAAGAAAGAAATGAAACTCTAGTGAGAATTCCTCCCATAAAGTATGTATTTAACTACAGCTAATTTTTTTTTTTAATTTTAGTATTACTAAACTGGCATAGAAACAGGGAAGATAACCTGATTTTTATTATTTTGTTGTATGACACATTTTATGTTTGCTTTCTATTCTATTTTACTTTTAGTAGTTTCAGTAGATTTTGAAGAACATTTCTAAAAATTAATAATTATAAATTTTATATAATGCAACAAGTACTATTGAGTTATTTCAAAATGTATATTGCACATTTACAGATTTGGAACTTATTTGCCCTAGCACCATCACAAGAGGGAAAAACAATCACAAATCTTTGCTTAACATTTATATCTATGAAGAACCACTGACCTTCAGTTAGTGCTATTAAAATTTTTTGAATAATAATTTTATTCAACTGAATGACTCTGGAAAAGTCTGTTTTAAAAGGATGATATTATCTAAATTAAAACTGCATTTATGTGTGAAAACATAAGGTCAAATATGTTTCTACTTTACATATGATCCAGAAGCCTGAATAAAAGTCATGTTATTACATCATAATTATTATACTTTTTAAATTGCTATTTTACTTTATATTGTGAGGCATTAGCTCCTTTTTTTCCAATTAACAAAAACCCTACTGCCTAAGCATTTTTTAACAGATGTGAGCGAATATGACTTTTTGAAACTTGTGTCTCTACTTAAATTTTTTTAAATAAATTTCACAAAACTTTTTTAAGACATATGAAGAACAGTCTAGTAATCTGTATACAAAGAGTTTATAATGAAGATAGTTGTATAAATGATTTAGAAGACACTGTCACTACTCTCTCTGTTCCTCATCAAATGCTCATTAACAACAATGTCATCAAGTCTCAGAAGTACATTTGGTGTTTTGATTAATTAATTCTGACACATAAGAGTTTGGTTAAGCAATTGCTCAGCAGTTTACATATTGACTACTTTGCATTACATTAAGTATAATGAAGGATACGTAAAAATAAAATATTAAGTTGGTTCAAATGTAACTGTGGTTTTTGTCATTACTCTTAATGGCAAAAGTCACAATTACTTTTGCACCAACCTAATATAAGACACATACTCATATAGGGTTAATATCTTTTTGGATTTATAGATTTATACGTAAATTCAACTAAAAAGCATATATGATTTAGTTTAGGAATTTACATTACATCATTATCACATTTATCTTTTGTTATTCTTTAAAACATAGTGAGTTGTTTTTTGTTTTTTGTTTTTTTTGTAAAAAGATTCTTCTTTTATTCCTCTGTTGAACTTGATTCCCTGCTCATCATACCATATCTTCCCCTGGACAAAACTTCTATGAACAAGATTAGAGGGAAAAAGACGTTGAAGAGGGCTGAGCAAGACTCTTTCCCTATCAAGTCTTACGTCTGGCATGAGTTGCAGAGGATAAGATGTCTATGCCAGGCATAGTGTGAGAAACAGAAAAAGAGGACTCTAGAAAAAAAGTTTATTTCATTTATTTTTCTTGTTAAGAAATCATGTTTTTAAATTTAGAGTTAACACATAGTAACTGCACATATTTATGGGATGTAGTATGGTGTTTTAGTGAATGCATGTATTTTATAATGATCAGATCAAGTTAATTAACATATCCATCACTTTAAATATTTATCATTCCTTTGTTGTGACCCCTTCTAGATATCTTCTAATACACACTACATTATTGTTTGCTATAGTCACCCTTCTGTGTAATAGAACACCAGTAATTATTCTTCCTGTCTAACTGTAACTTTGTATCTGTTGACCAACCTCTTTGGTTCACCTCTCTTCCCTACTCTCCTCAGTCCCTGGTAACCACCATTCTGCTCTTGACTTTTATAAAATCAACTTTTTTAGATTCCACATCTGAGGTTAGGTGATATTTGTCTTTCTTTATCTGACTTATTTTACATAACATAATGTCCTCTAGGTTCATCTATGTGGCTGAAAATAATAGGATTTTATTTTGTTTTATGGCTGAATAGTATTCCATTTTGTATATATACATAAAACATCTTGTTTATCCATTCATCCTCTGACAGACATTTAGGCTAATTTCATATTTTGTATATTGTAAATAGTACTGCAATAAGCATGTAAGTATAGATATCTTTTTGACATACTGATTTTATTTCCTTTGGGTATACACCCAGTAATGGGATTGCTGGATCATTTGGTAGTTCTATTTTTAGTTCTGTGTGTGTGTGGGTATGTGCGTGTAACCTCCATAGTTTTCCATAATGGCTGTACTAATTTACATTTCCACCAGCAGTGCATAAGTTTCCCTTTCTCCACGTCCTTGCCAGAATTTGTTATTTTTTTGTCTTTTGGATAATAGCCATTCTAACTGAGATGAGGTGATACCTCATTGTGGTTTTGATTTGCATTTGCATTTCCACACATTTACAGCCAATTGCTTTTCAACAAAGGCACCAAAAACAAAAACTGGGGAAAGGGCATTCTCTTGAATAAATGGTGCTGAGAAAACTGGATTTCCACATCAGAAGAATGAAACTAGATACCTATCTGTCATTGTATACAAAAACCAACTCTAGATTGATTAAATACTTAAATGTAAGACCTGAAACTATGAAAACTTAGAAAAAATAATGAAAATGCTTCTGGGTAAAGATTTTTTTATTAAGATCTCAAAAGCACAGGCAATAAAAGCAAAAATAGACAAATAGGATTACATTAAACTAAACACTTTGTGCACAGCAAAGAAAACAACAGAGTGAAGAGAAAACCGACAGAAAGGAAGAAATTATTTGTGAACTATGCATCTAACTGGAAGTTAATATCCAGAATAAATAAGAAACTCAACTCAACAGCAAAAAAATCAAATAACCTAGTCAAAAATGGGCAAAAGAGCAGAATAGACATTTCTCAAAAGAAGACACAAAAATCAACAACAGATAGTTGAAAAAATGTTCAACATCATTAATCATCAGGGAAATGCAAACCAATACTTCCTTTACTTGTTTACTATCTAGTCATTCATTCATTCGTTCATCCAGTCAGTCTCATCATCTAATTTTACATTTAGTACATAAAGCTGAATTACAATTGCTCTGATATCTAGAACCTTAAAACCTGCAACAAAGTAGTCAGGTAGGTACAATTATAATGAATTCATGATTAACTCTTCAAGGAAATGTATTTTAAGTGTTAAGAACAAAAACGAGGAAACTATTAACTGACAACAAAACTCATTTAAGGTTTTCACGTTAAGGGAAAGATCAGGCCTTAATGAATGAGTAATCTAGGAAGGAGGTGAGAAGAAAAGATAAACAATTCTGTAGATAAAAAAGGGAAATGTTATACTTTATTCCTCATTACTTGTTTAAATGAATGTAAGACTTAAATGAATGTAAAACTTCCTAGAGTTTCAGACACAAATATGTTCCAAATATTCATTCATTTAAATACTTTTCTTTAATTCAGCAAGGAATGTACTAGAAGAGATTGGTGTAAAAGAAATTACGGTTTCTGCCATTACTTTCAATGACAGAAACCACAATTACTTTTGCAACAACTTAATACAAAAATGCTGCCTTTTTAGCATAACAATATATTTAACAGACAAATATTATTTTCAAATTATTAAGCCATCTTTTAAAATTATCTTCAATATTTCTACATTTTTACTATAAATAATGTAAAGTCTATTATGCATTTTAAAAGAACTATTGGCTGTAATAAAAGTCTTATCACAAAGAAATAAAGTTAAAAAAGCTTTTTGAATGTTGTTTCAAATTCTCTAGGTGAAACATTAACATCAAACAGTTACATTACTTTTAACTAAATTTAGCAATTGCTAACTGAACTGCTGTTAGTGTAGCTACCCTCACAATCCAAAAGTTCCTGCTCAAAAGATGTCCAAGGAGCTTCACTCAACCTCCAAAAGTATGAAAATGATCAATTTTTGTATTTATTACATATGTGGTAAGGTGTAAAAATATGCTTAAAACAATGAACGCCTATGGATAAGAATTAAACCGAACGGAAAGGAATGGAGAAATCTAAATATCCAAGGCCAGAGAGAGTCCCCACATCACAAATCTTTGTTGTTCTTTGATAAAAGTTCATCTCAATCAATGAATTATTAGTAGGAATTTGAAAAAAAGGTTGTATATAATTTCTAATGGACACACACAGAGCAATATTACATGCAGTCCAATGTGAATGAGAAAGAAATATGAACATGCTTCTCACTTATATTTATTTCTGTGAGAGAGTTGGGAATTGACAAAATATTTCATAGTATATTTTCCTTTTTAAGCTTTCCAAATTTAGATTACCTTTTAGATATGCCTGATAATGTATTGTCTGTGAATGCATACATGTAATCTGAATATTTTGAAATTAATGCCATAGATTTTATTTTAAAACAATTCATATTTGGGTGCCATTGCCTATTATTCCTAGAATTCTATAAAGTAATTTCCATTTGAAATGTTTTGTTTATTATGTTTATACTTAGAAAAATTTTGTGTAATCCCAGCTACCCCAGAAGGCTGAGGCAGGAGAATCCCTTGAACCCGGGAGGTAGAGGTTGCAGTGAGCTGAGATTGCACCATTGCATCATTGCACTGCAGCCTGGGCAACAAGAGCAAAACTCTGTCTAAAAAAAAAAAAAAAAAATTAAATATATTCTACTATATATTTCTCCTTAAAAATGATATCTATGAGCAGTTCATTCTGTAAAAGTATAGATTAAAGCTTACTACAAAATTATACTGATTTTTTTATGTTTTAAACAAACATGTTTCCATAATTTATTTATTTACTTATGTATTCTTTTGAGACAGAGTCTTGCTCTGTCACCCAGACTTGAGTGCAGTGGCGCTATCTCGGCTCACTGCAACCTCCGCCTCCCAGGTTCAAGAGATTCTCCTGCCTCAGCCTCCCGAGTAGCTGGGATTACAGGTGCCTGCCACTGTGCCAGGCTAATTTTTGTGTTTTTAATACCGACAGGATTTCACCATCTTGGCCAGGCTGATCTCAAACTCCTGACCTCGTGATCCACCCGCCTTGGCCTCCCAAAATGCTGGGATTACAGGCATGAGCCACCGTGCCCAGCCTCCATAATTTATCTTATGGTATGAGGCTGTGACAGGTGCTAAAAATCATCTATGTAACCCTCTCAAAGCCTTCTGTTTCTACTGGCAGATGTACGACATTTGGTAGATATTAAGAAAAAAAATCATCCATCATAAAGGGATGAATATCATTCAAAATTAGTACCACTCATGGAGGGACTGTTGTGGAGAAAATAGCTCTACAGATTTTTTTGGGTAGTGAACTAAATATTTACAAAAGAGAAATAAATAGTATTGAATATTACATTTTGTATTATACAAAATATATAAAACTTGCTGTAAAGTCATGTATTTATGATATTAAGCAAAATAAATATTGTAATATATATTATTATATATTATATATTATGTATATATAGTTATATATATAACAATATATTGATTGTATACTTGAAAATTGCTTGAGTAGATTTTGTGTTCTCATCACACACAAAAAATAATATGAAGTAATAATATATATGTTAATTAGCTTGATTTAGATATTCCACAATGTATACAGATATAAAAACATAATGTAATGCACTGTAAATATGTACAATTTTTATTTCTCATTACGAAATACAATTTTTTTTGAGACAGGTCTCTTACTGTCACCCAGGCTAGAGTGCAGTGGCACAATCTCCATTCACTGAAACTTCCGCCTCCTGGGCTCAAGTGATTCTCCTGTCTCAGCCTCCCAAGTAGCTGTGATTACAGGAATGTGCTACCACGCCCAGCCAATTTTTGTACTTTTAGTAGAGACGGGATTTCATCATGTTGGCCAGTCTGGTCAATACATTTTTTAAAATCTTCAAAAAAAAAAAAAAAAAAAGAAACAAAGAAACCTAAATATATCATAATTCAAGTCCTCTGTCTCACGTAGTATAACATATAGTCTAAAGTGATAGCTATATCCTTTGCTTTTCATTACTTCTAAGGGTAGGATTCGCATCCTGATATTTATTTATTTATTTATTTATTTATTTATTTATTTATTTATTTATTTATTCAAGCCTGTGATATGTAAACCTTTACTTGTGGTATTTCTTTGAGTCCCAGTTGTAATGTGCACGTCTCCAGACAGGACTTTTCTCTCATTCTGTTAAAGGTCTTGCGGACTACGAATTAGGGACTACCTTAAAATACATTTTCAGCAGATTCTTCAGGTGGGTGGTTATGAGTTGAGAGTGGGTGATTAGAGATTTTTTGTTTTGTTTTGTTTTTGTTTTGTTTTGAGATGGAGTCTCCCTCTGTCACCCAAGATGGAGTGCAGTGGCGCAATCTCAGGTCACTGCAACATCCACCTCCCAGGCTCAAGCAATTCTCCTGCCTCAGCCTCCGAGTAGCTGGGATTACAGGCGCGCACCACCGCCGCCCAGCTAATTTTTGTATTTATAGTAGAGACGGGGTTTCACCATATTGGCCAGGCTGGTCTTGAACTCCTGAGCTTAAATGATCCACCTGCCTTGGCCTCCAGAAGTGCTGGGATTACAGGCGTGAGCCACCACAACCAGCCTAGAGATTCTTTCTAGCAGTGCTCTTTGTTTTGTTTTTTGTACTTCTCCTCTCGAGCTAAGGCTGAGACAGACATGGTTCCCCATCACCATGCTGCCTGTACATAGTGGGTTATTTCTTCATTCACTTGCTGAGAAAAATGGACTTTTTTTCTGAGAAATCCAAGCTCTGACTTCCTGCTTGCACAAGTCCTGGGTATTTTTTCCTGTCCTTCTTGTCACCAAAGGGCAAAAGGGCAAAAGTTGGCCTTAGGACTTACTAGTTTCTCTAAAGAATTCCCTTTGTTTCATGGTATACATTTCTGAAAATTCTTAATTAACTTCTTGACAAAAAAAGAAAAAAGAAAAAAGTTTTCCTCCCTCACTTAAGGTCCTCATGCCCCAAGATTGTTAGATGCTCTTTACTGGGAAATATTTTCTGGTTATAGTATTTAAAAATACATCTAAAACAGTCTTTCCCCATATTTGCCGAGTCAGAGAGAAAAAAAGAGATATGATAGAAAACAGGAGAAAAAGGCCACTAAGACTTGCCACCGAGAGAGTAATTCAAGGTATGTAGGCTCAGAAATTATTTCACTCCTGATACCAGTGCAGGGAGATTTATATTCCAGATGCTTTAATACGAAAACATATCTGAAAACTAGGCTTTAAGTTAAAAGATTCCACTAGGGTACAAGAGTGTTCACTACATTAATATGTGGTATAAATGAAAACTACATGTAGAGCAAAGCATATCTGCTCTTTTTTTAGCTGTAGATCTGAGAAGGGAAATCAGTTACAATAATCTTAAGTAGAGCCAAGAGTCATATATCCAAATGTGTAACTCTAGCAAGAATGAAAAAAGAATGAAGCTTTTACAGAATAATAAAATATGCATTATTCATAGGAAACAGAGAAATAATTATCTTAGATAATCATTTAGTTGGGATAATGAAAATAATTTAATGAAAGCGGAATGCAGAAAATAGATTATAAAATAATATTCACATATCCTTAAAATTAAGAAGTTAAATATAACCAGAAATTTACAAATAAAATGTAACTTGAAACTTAAATTTTAAAAAGTAAATGTAACCAGATGTTTATATCATAATGGTACATGCTATATAAGTTATGAAAGTATGTAGAAGTAAATAAAGACTACTTCTATATGAAAGATTCAATAATGTTGTGGACATTTCTCTCTCTTCTCTCTGTCTTCTCATCTAAATATATACAATAATGTAACAATAAATGTTAAAACTTTTTTAACTGGGCAAAACAATGTTACATTCATGTGAAAGAATAAACAGAAGAAAATACCAAGAAAATAAAAAAAAAACATATTACCAGACTTCACAAATATAAAGTTACAATGATTAAACTTTTGGTGTATATATAAGAATGATTAATGGGCTAGGTTAATGAAACATAGTAAAATTTATAATAATATGTTTATTACTAAACTTTATAATTATATCTCTGTAATTTCTAAGTGTTTTGAAACAGTTTTCTATTTGGTTTTATAAATGATACAATGAAATATTTTCTTGGCATAAAATCATAAATATGTTTCTAATATTAATCTGTGGTTCATTGAATAGATAATATAAATGTTGATCTATACTCTCTTTGAACTAAATACTATACCATCAGCCTTGTTTAGATAACACATTTATGTAGAGCTATCCTGACTTTAAAAATTTATTTTCTGGGATAAGAGATTTTTCCACAATAAACATAGGATGAAGTCTGTGTACAGAAAGTAGGAAAGGTCAATGTGTAGAAAGTCAGAGATAATGGAATGATGGGGAAGGATACTGGTCAATGTGTCTCTTAATGTCCAGGGATATGTGACCCTTGGGTTTCAGCCCCAAATATGCAATTTTCAGCCTCTGTTTTCTTAGTATCTCTCATGCTTTTTTCTGTGTATTGTAGTGTGTTAGTGCCTAACTGAGTGATTGACAAAGTAAGTGTTGAATAAATACCAACTTTCAATCTCTCTGCCTTCCTTTCCACATCACATTCCTCATCATCCTTCCCAGCTCCAGAACACTTCTAGGAAGTTTCCTTTGTCTTATAAGCTGAATAATTTGAGGACCCAAACTTGAAAATATGAAAACCTGAATTCTATTAATTCTGTTAATTCATATTAGCCTCTTCCTAGTAGCTGAATAACTTGAGAACCCAAACTTGCAAATATGAAAACCTGAATTCAAGTTTGTCTTTTCACTATAAATTAGCTATTGTACATCCTACATCTTTTATCCCAGAAAATAAACTTTTAAGGTTAATGTAGTAGTGGGGTAGGCTAATATGCAAAGTAGCAAGTACAATAGTTAATTTATAGTGATCTTCCAATAAAATAATGGTGCCTTTCCCAAAAAAATGTAGATCTTAAGTCTCCTTACCTGATATAAAGACACTGTAAAAATACTTCTCCTTCTCTTAACAACAACAATAAAACAATAATAATAAACAGTATTCCAGATGGATGAAGCAGAGGCCGGTTCCTTCTACTGAATATAGCATTTAATAATATGAGCCAGGTGACACTGTAACCGCCCAATGGGTTCACCTTGTTCACCACCTAGACAGAGCCGATTTATAAAGAAAGGGGAATTGCAATGGAGAAAGTAATTGGCGCAGAGCTGGCTGTGTGGGAGATTGAAGTTTTATTATTAGTCAAATTAGTGTCCCTGAATTCGGAGATCAGAGTTTTTAAAGATAATTTGGCGAGTAGGGGCTTGGGAAGTGGGGAGTGCTGATTGGTCAGGTTGGAGATGGAATTAGCAGGAGTGGAAGTGAGTTTTTCCTGCTCTTTTCTGTTCCTGTGTGGAATGGCAGAACTGGTTGAGGCAGATTACCAGGCTGGGTGGTATCAGCTGATCCATCGAGTTCGTGGTCTGCAAAATATCCCAAGCACTACTTTTAGATTTTACAATAGTAATGTTATCCCCAAGAGCCATTTAAGGAGGTTCAGACTCTTGGAGGCAGAGGCTGCATGACCCCTAAATTGTCATTTCTAATCTTGTAGCTAATTTGTGAGTCCTGCAAAGGCAGACTGGTCCCCAGGCAAGAAGAGGGTCTTTTCGGGAAAGGGCTATTATCAATTTTGTTTCACAGTTAAACCATGAACTGAATTCCTTAACAAAGTTAGTTCTACGTATGCCAAGGAATGAACAAGGACAGCTTAAAGGTTAGAAGCAAGACAGAATCAGTTAGTTCCGATTTTTTTCACTGTCATTATTTCCTCAGTTATAACTTTGCAAAGACCATTTCAACACTACCTGTCAGTACTTATTCTTAGAGTTGTGACTTAATAAAAGAGTTTCAGGTTCACACACTTAAATGAAGAAGGCCCCAGGCTTAATTTCTAGGCCCTGGTGCCAGTATTGTCATTTGTCTTGAGGAAATCTTGGCCCATTATATTTTCTTATTATTTACTGTATCAATAAGTATTATTAGGTTTAAGAGAAGAACAGAAAAACTAAAATAGCAGTGACTAAAATGAGATAGGAGTTTATTTTGTATCATGTAAATATCCAGGTAGAGAGTCCAAGACTGCCATTACCATCCACTGTCTGAGTCCCAGGCTCCTTCTCTCTTGTATATCTGCCACAGATAGACTTTAACTTAGGGCCTTAGCTGTTTCCACTTGCATACTACACAGCAGAGGAAGGCAAACAGTAGAAAGAGGCAAGGAACACAGTCTTATGTCTCCAGAAGTTTCCAAGACTTGACCACATGATGCTGCTGCTTCTAGTTCATTGACTGAGCTTAGTCAAATGGCTGTATCTATCTCAAAATAAGTCTGAGTTACAGTCACCTTGTCTTGTACTCGACTAAATATATTGAGCTCCTACCACTATAGAAGAATGAAAAAAATGGATATTGATAGTAAGTTCACTTTGTCACACCAATGACTTGTAAAAGCACACTGTGTCTGTTGTTATTTTGCCCGTAGAGACACCTCCTATTTTCTGTGAGCACGGGCATGCTTTATAAAATGAGCTTGTTAACAAAAATTGTAAAGGGTTTAAAGATTTATGAGAATCTTACCTTGTGGTCAAACCTTAAAATTGGGTAGATATGTCTATAAGATTTTATTAAGAATTGGGTTTAACATTAATAGTATACTAATGTAAAAGTGAAATTTGGCTTATTTGGTATAAAAATCATACAGAAAGCATTCTCAAGTATGAAATGGTATTTGGCTTTCTTTGGGCTGTATTTGTATAAACAGTTATTGGCGGGTGTTCCAAAATTATGAAAAACTCCTGTAATTATGACATGACTTAGTGTATGTTATTAATAATTATAATTGTTATGTAAAATTATTGCATACCACAGAAGTAACCAAAATTTCCTTATCAATTGTGGCTTTAATAGTGGCTAAGACTTTTTATTATCCACAGACAATTGTTTTCTCACCAGTGCAGTAAAAGTTTAAAAACGCTATGGCGACATCAGGAAGTTACCCTATATGGTCTTAAAAAAGGGGGCAAGAATAACCCACCCCTTGTTTAACATATAATCAAGAAATAACCATAAAAATGGGCAACCAGGCTGGTCATAGTGGCTCATGTCTGTAATCCCAGCACTTTGAGAGGCCGAGGCTGGTAGATCACCTGAGGTCAGGAGTTCGAGACCAGCCTGGCCAACATGGGGAAACCCCTTCTCTACTAAAAAAAAAAAAAAAAAAAAAAAAATACAAAAATTAGCTGGGCATAGTGGCGGGAGACTGTAATCCCAGTTAATCAGGAGCCTGAGGCAGGATAATTGCTTGAACCCGGGAGGCAGAGGTTGCAGTGAGCCAAGACTGTGCCACTGCACTCCAGCCTGGGCAACAGAGTGAGACTCCGTCTCAGACAAAACAACAACAACAACAACAACAACAACAACAACAAAACAGAAAGGACATCCAGCAGCCCTCTGAGCTGCTCTGTCTATGGAGTAATTATTCTTTACTCTTTTACTTTCCTAGGAATTTATCTAGGATCAATTTGTATACAGGTAGAGAGCCTATCAAATTATTTATGCAGGTATATAGAAGGAAACAAAATACAAAACTTTTCATTTCTAAGTATTATTATTGATTAAAATACAATTTCCTTCTTGTTCATGCAAATCATGACTATATTTTCTACATTTGTGCTTAAAAAGAAAAATAACCCCAATGACTGCTCATTGTTAGAGACAACCATAGTGTTTTCTCATGGATCATAGATGATTTCACAATAAATTAACATTAGACGAGGCTACTCCGAGACCAAGATGGGGCAAAACCAAAGCAACAGCTCCTCATAATCATGTTCAAATGCAGACAAAATGATAATATGTCTAAATAACAAACAAAATGTCCTCCTCTCCCAGTAACATAAGTAACTTCTGCTTTTCAGACTATTACATTTTTTTCTGCCTTCCTAACTTCTAGATAAAATTATTAAGATACTCATATAACCACCTCTACTCTTTCTACAATTCAGAACAAAATCATGCTTTATTGAATCTTCTCCAAATCCCTAAATATAAGCCCAAGCCTGTAAGAAGCCTGTATTTAAACCTTTTACTGAGAAGCTGTGTGCCCACACCTCCAAATCCCATGCTCTACTTGCTCCCTTGTTTCAGTGAGCCAATACGCTCACTTTCGGTTCAACTGCACAGTGATCCTGCTTTCTTTGATTGAAAAGCATCAACATAAACAATGCTCCTGGATTTAAAAATGGAATTGCGTTTTGATAAACCGCTTGTAAATTGAAAATATTGTAAATCAAAAGTGTTTTGATTTGTAAATAAAAAATCAATTTTGATTTGTATTTCAAAATTGTTGATATCAAAAAACACTTTTGATTTATAATATTTTCAATTTATCACAAGTTTATCTGGATATAACGCCATCTTCAGCCCAGGATTGTAGCAAATCTGCTGCAATCTTAAAGGAATTTTCACACCATTTTAAAGGAAATCAATTGTAGGTTGAAGAATTATAAATTGAGGGTTGTCTGCATTTGTAAGTTTTGAAATGTCCAATCCACTGATTTTATTTGTTTTGATAGCTTCTGTGTTGTTTTATTTCACAGAGGTAATTAACTTCCAGTATTTGAGAGATCAAAAAGCTAGCTATATATATATTAATAACTGTATTTTTGTAGTAGATTCCTATAGAAATGTTTTATTTTTTACCAACTGAAGTAAATGATGCTAATTGCTACTAGTTGGTGAATTTTTTCTTTAATTAAAAAAAAAAATTCTGGGTACATAGTGTGTGTGTATATGCATATACACATATGAGTTACATGAGATGTTTTGACACAGACAATATGAAATAAGCACATCATGGAGAATGAGGTTTCCATGCGCTCAACCATTTGTCCTTTGAGTTACAAACAATCCAATTACACTCTTTTTTTTTAAAATGCACAATTAAGTTATTGATTATAGTCACCCTATTGTGCTGTCATATAATAGGTCTTATTTATTCTTTCTAACTATGTTTTTTGGTACTCATTAACCACCCCCACCTGCCTTCAGCCCCTCACTACCCTTCCCAGCTTCTGGTAATCATCTTTCTACTCTCTCTGTCCATGCATTCAATCGTTTAGATTTTTAGATCCCACAAATAAGTGAGAACACGCAATGTCTGTCTTTCTGTGCCTGGCTTATTTCATGTAACACAATGAACTCCAGTTCCATCCATTTTGCAAATGACTCGATCACATTCTTTTTTATGGATTAGTAGCATTCCATTGTGAATGTGTACCAAATTTTCTTTATCCATTCATCTGTTGATGGATACTTAGGTTGCTTCCAAATCTTAGTTAATTGTAAACAGTGTTGCAACAAATATAGGAGTGCAGATATCTCTTCCGTCTACTGATTGCCTTTTTTGGGGGTGTCTACCTAGCAGTGGAATTGCTGGTTCATATGGTAGCTCAACTTTTTAGTGTTTTGAGGAACCTCCAAAGTCTTCTCTATAGTGGTTGTACTGACTTATATTCCCACCAACAGTATATAAGAGTTGCCTTTTCTCCACATCCCCAGCATTTGCTATTGCCTATCTTTTGGATATAAGCCATTTTAACTGGAGTGAGATGATAGATCATTATACTTTTTATTTGTATTTCTCTGATGATCAATGATATTGAGTACCTTTTCATATGCATGTTTGCTATTTGCATATCTTCTTTTGAGAAATGTCTATTAAAATCTTCTGCCCATTTTTTGATCGAATTGTTAGAATTTAAAAAAAAAATTTTTTTTTTTTTTTTACTGTAGAGTAACTTGAGCTCTTTATGTGTTCTGGTTATTAATCTCCTGTCAGATGGATAGCTTGCAAATATTTTCTGCCATTCTTTGGGCTTTCTCTTCACTTTGTTGATTGTATCCTTTGCTGTGCAGATGCCTTTAACTTGATGTGAGGATCCCATTTGTCCATTTGTACTTAGATTGCTTGTGCTTGTGGGGTATTGCTCAAGAAATTTTTGATCAAACTAATGCCTTGGAGATTTCTCCAAAGTTTTATTGTAGTAGTTTCACACTTTGAGGTCTTAGATTTAACCTGTTAATTCATTTTGATTTTATTTCTGTATATGGCAAGAGATAAGCATCTAGTTTCATTATTTGGCATATGAATGTCCAGTTTTCTTAGCACCAGATTGTCTTTTCCCTGATGTATGTTCTTGGCACCTTAGTCAAAAATGAGATCACTGTAGATGTGTGGATTTCTTTCTGGGTTCTTTATTCTATTTCATTGTTTTATGTGTCTGTTTTTATGTCAGTACCATACAGTTTAGGTTACTATAACTCTGTAGAATAATTTGAAGTCAGATGATGTGATTCCTCCAGTTTTGTTCTTTTTGCTTAAGATAGCTTTAGCTGTTCTGGGACTTTTATGGTTTGGTATACATTTTAGAATTGTTTTTTTTTTTCTATTTCTGTGAAGAATGTCATTGGCAGTTTGATAGGAATTGCATCGAATCTGCACATTGCTATAGTTAGTATAAACATTTTAACAATGTTGATTCTTCCAATCCATGGACGTAAAATACTTTTCCATTTTAATTGTCTTCTTCAATTTCTTTCATGAACTATTTTCCATTTTTGTGATTCTTTTCAATTTCTTTTATAGTTTTCATTATAGATAACTTTCATGTTTTTGGTTAATTCCTAAGTGTCTAATTTTTATGTGTGGCTATTACTAATAAAATAACTTTTTTACATTTCTTTTTCACATTATTTACTGTTGGCATATAGTAATGCTACTGATTATTGCCTGTAAATTTTGTATTGTGCACTTTACTGAAATTTGTTTATCAGTCCTAACAGATTTCTTGTGAATTCTTTAGGTTTTTACAAATGCAAAATTGTATTATCTGTAAACAAGGATAATTTGACTTCTTCCTTTCAAATTTGGATGCCCAGTGTTTCTTTTTCTTGTGTGATAGTTCTAGGTAGGACTTCCAGCACTCTGTTGAATAATAATGGTGTTGGTGGGCATTCTCTTCATGTTCTAGATTACAGAGGAAAGAATTTCAGTTTTTCCCCATTCAGTATGATGCGAGCTGTGTGTCTATTGTATATGGCTATTATTATGTCGAGGTATGTTCCTTCTGTGCCCAATTTTTTGAGTGTTTTTATCATGAAGGAATATTGAATTTTACCAACCCTTTTTTCAGCAGCATTTGAAATGCTTTATATCTCTCGTTTTGTTGAAATGATGTAGTGCATTGATTTGCGTTTTTTGAACCATTCTTGCATTCCAGGGATAAATCCCATTTGATCATGATGAATGATCTTTCTAATGTATGATTGAATTTAGTTTCTAGTATATCATTGAGGATTTTTGCATCCACATTTACCAGACATACTGGCCTGTAGTTTTCTTTGTGTCATTTTTTACTCAGAAGAGAGATAAGAAAGGAAATTAGACCTATACCTGAATTACAGTCAGGATTCTAAAAATATTGGCTCTTAGTTGCTACTGGTGCTGGATATTAAGTAATGAGGCTCGGAGAGCAGTAATGAGGAAGAAAAGACCTTTTTGTGAGTTCATTTGATTGATTAGTGAACAAGTTACAAGTAACACACAATAAAACTCTAGAGCTGCAAGATTCAGCAGTGGACAAAAGGTAAAGAGAGACATTTATGTGAACAAAAATACTTTACTCCATTTTCTGGGCATCATATAAACCTCCCAGTTTCTTGTGCTACCGTCAAGAATCCAAGCCCAACAAACTGAATGAAATATTCAAGCTGTATTATTTTTAAATAATTTTCTTTATGAAGCATAACATAATTACGCAAATCATATTTTTTAATGACTGACAAAATACAGAAAGTGCATGGCTTGAAGAATTTTTGAAAATTAACATGATTGTGTAACCACAATTCAAATCATGGACTACAATATTATCTACATCCTAAAGGCCTCTTAATGCTGTGTCTCCTTCTGGTCATTGTGTCTCTCTCTTCCACAGAGTTAAAGATCACACGCACTTTTTTTTTTTCTTGAGATGGAGTTTTGCTCTTTCCCAGGATGGAGTGCAGTGGCAAAGAAGATCACTCTCACTTTTTTTTTTTTTGAGACGGAGTTTTTTCTCTTTTCGCCCAGGCTGGAGTGCAGTGGCGCAATCTCAACTCACTACAACCAGTGCCTCCCAGGTTCAAGCAACTCTTCTGCCTCAGTAGCTCCTCCTGAGTAGCTGGGATTACAGGCCCCCACAACCACACCCAGCTAATTTTTGTATTTTTAGTAGAGATGGGGTTTCACCATGTTGGCCAGGATGGTCTTGAACTCCTGACCTCAGCTGATCCACCTGCCTCGGCCTCCCAAAGTGCTGGGATTACAAGTGTGAGCCACCATGCCTGGCCAATCAGTCTCACTTCTAACATCATTAATTAATGTTATCAGCTTTGGGAATCATAAAATAAGAATCATTTGTGTGTGGCTTCTTGTATTTGGTGTCACATCCAGGACATTCATCCATGTTGTGCCACACGGCAGCATTCTGTTCATTTTCACTGATGTTTAGTATACCATTTTACAAATATAAAAAAAGGCATTTGTCCATTCTCTTGATGATAGCCTTTCACTTTGTTACCGGTTTTTGGCTATTTTAAATAATACTGTACATTTTTGAATTAGATATAAATAAAATCTTCATTTGCTACAAATCCTCAAGAAAATTTAGTATTGTCATTTGTTTTAATTTAAGCATTCTGGTAGGTATGTAGTGATGCAGAATGGTGGTTTTAATTTGAAATTTTTTGACGACTAGTAAGGTTGAATATTATTGCTAGTATTTGGCCGTAGAGATGTCTTTTTTGTGAGTTCCCTACTCACATTTTATTTTATTGATTTGTCTTTTGCATATATTTAAACATATATACACACACACCTATATGTATATACACATGACATATATATGAGAGAAAATATATTAGAGAATGAATGACTTTTGATCTTACCAGATGATTTTTTCTGTATGTGTTACAATGATTATATGATTTTCTTCTTTTTTTTTCCTTAATATTGTAAATTAGAAAGGATTTTTTTTCTTTAAATGTTTGAAAAAAAATTGGTAAATTCATTTTGGCCTAGAGGAGTTTTCTTTAGGCAAATATTTTTCTTTTAGATTTTCTTTATATATGTATATGTGTGCGTGTGTTTGTGTGTGTGTGTGTGTACGTGTGTGTTTATGTATATGTTTTTTTAGATTTTCATTATGTGTCCATGCCTGCTTGAGTAGGAGGTATTTTCTTTTAGGATTTTATTAATTAGTTATAATTTTTCAAAAGTATTGTTTTAAATTTACTCATAATATTCTGTTATTATTATCATGTAAGTATCTGTAGGCTTTGTAGAAATGTCCTTTTTCATTCCTGATCTGTGTAATTTTTTGTTTTACTCTTTTTTCTTATTAGTCTTACTAGATTTCTTTCAATTATCAAGTAAGTATTATTCCTTTATTTTGTTTGCATTGTATATCATTAATTTTTGTTCTTATTTTTATTATTTCTATTTCTCTATTTTCTTTGGTTTACTTTGAATTTCTATCCATAATTCATTTTGATAGATGTTTAGCTCACTTAAGTTTTTAAAAACTTTTTCAGCATAGACATACATTTTTCTTGGCTACTGTCCTAGGTTTATCCACTACTATATTTAGTGTGCAATTTTATTTAATTTAAAATCACTTTCTCCTTTTTAATGTGATTCCTTTTTGACTTATGGATTATTTAGAAATGAGTCACTTAATTTATAAATGTATAAAAATTTTATTTTTTTTATTATGAGTGTCTTCTTACTATTATCAGAGAACATACTTCATTTATTGTAATTCTGTGACAAAAGTAATATTTGATTTATGGCAGAGCACGTGACCAGTTTGATAACTGTATCATATACACTGAAAGAAACTTGAATTTTGCAGTTTTAATGCAATATTATATAAATGTCAATTAGATAAAGTTGCAAATGTTATTTTTCAAATATACTATATTCTTCATGAGTATTTTGGTCTACTTTTACTATACCTTCCTGAGAGATATGTGTGAAAATTTTTGAGTGTAACTGGAGATTTGTTCATTTCTCCTTTTATTAATATCCATCTGTTTTATGCATTTTGAGACCATGCTAATAACTGAATACATATTGAGATTCATAAAATTTTCCTGTGGATGGACATGTTTATCGTTATGAAATATGATTATTCATCTTAGTTATCATTCTTATATTAAATTCTACTTTTCATATAACATTGCAGGTATTCTAGCCTTCTTTTGGTTAATATGTGTCTGCTATAATTTCTTCGATCCTTTTAATTCAACTTTACAGTGCATATGTATTCAACTCTGTATCTCAAAAACAGCATTGAATTACATATTTTTAATACAATTATAAATTTAGAAATTACTTAGTCTACTACCTTTTAATGTAGTTACTGACATATGTGGGTTTAAATATGCCACTTATTAATACATTTAGAAATAAAGTTGTCTCATATCTCTATGTTCTTTCTTCCTTTTTGGCTTTTATGTTAACCAATATTTTATTGTTATTATTACGGTATTATTTTCCACTTCTCTATTTTTATTTCATCGTTAGTTATATATTTTTCTATTAGCTGGAATAACTTTTAGATTAAGTCATATTTAAATAAGTAAACACCTTGGCACATTGTCTAATTTAAATTATTACTTTATCATCTATTACCAAATACAAAGACCTTATTAATTATATTTATTCTTTCAGCCTTTTATGTGATTTTGTCAAGTATTGTAATTCTTCATATATTTAAATCCTATTATTTGATAATCATCTTGATTTCCTTGCATATGCTCTTTTTCTTAGATGTATTAGATGCTGTGTTGCCTACTGTGATAATTAATTTTATGCATCAATGTGACTAAGCCACAGAATACTCAGAAATCTGGCAGACATTATCCACAATGTGTCTGTGAGGGTGTTCTGGATCAGATTAACACTTTCAATCAATTGAAGACCTGAATGTAACAAAAAGACTGAGTAAAAAGCTACTCCTTTTTACTGACTACCTCAAACTGGGACAGCAGTCTTTTCCTGTCTTCTAACTTGAATTGAAACATCAAAACTTCTTGGGTGTCAAGTCTGCTGACTTTTGACCTGGAATCACACTATCAGCTGTCCTGTTTTTCAAGCTTTTGGACTCAAACTAGAACTTGTACCATTGGCTCTCCTGGTTGGCAGGCCTTTGGATTCAGACTGGTGTTACACCAGATTGTGGGACTTCTCAGCTTTTATAATGATGTGAGCCAACTCCTTATAATACATATGTTATATGAGGAAAATTTATTATAAGGAGTTGGCTGACACAATATGAGGGGACTTCAAAAATTCATTAAAAATTCAAAGACAAAAATAAAGCATATCAACTTTATTGCTCAAACAAGCTCCATCAAGTTCAAGACACTATTTTAAGCAATCACACCAGCCATTTAGTCCATCCCTGAAGAACTAAGGGTCCTGGGAACTTAACCACATAAATACAGTCTTTTTTACTTTATCACCTAAAGTAAAAGTGAGTACTCATTAAGGACTTTTTTAAGATTAAGAAACAAAAAGAAGTCAGAAAGGACTAAATTAAAACCGTATGGTAGATACCTAATGACTCTCCATCAAAACTCTTATAAAAATACCCTTTTTTGATGATAGGAATGAGCAGAAGTGTTATCATAGTAGAGGACTCTCTGGTGAAGCTTTCACAGGTGTTTTTCTGCTAAAACTTTCTGTTTCTTAAAGTACTCTCACAAGAAGCAATTGTCTCTCCAGAAAGCCAATAAATATTGGATATTCTCTTGGAATAAGGAAACTGAGGAAAGTGGATTGGGGAAGGGCCAAAAGCAAAAAGATCACATATTCTCTGATGGAAACTAGCTTTAATCTGATCTCACTTTGTTCCCTAATCTGAGGCACAAAATATACATCAAATTGTCCTCTCCTGGAGGCAAGGGGTCCAGCTAGTTTTGGGGAATGCTCAAGCAAAGTGCCTTGAGGATTCTCCAAAACTGTTGCAATGACCTTTGCTCATGATAGCATTTGCTTTGTTTTGCTCATGCTACTGTTGCTTTGACTGGATCACTTCCAACTCTTGATAGCTAGCACTATGTGCATTGTCTGCAGGATTGTACTGGTAAAGCCATGTTTTATTTCCTGTTACAATTCTTCAAGTAAATGCTTAAGGATCTTGATCCTACTTGCTTTAAATTTCCATTGAAAGCTCTGCTCTTGTCTACAGCCAATCTGGCTACAACAATTTTGGCACTCATGAAGTGGAAAGTTTGCTTAACTTCACTTTTGTTAGTCAGAATTGTGTAGGTTGAATCAATTGAGATATCTTTGACATTGGCTATTGTTTCTGCTGTTAATCATTAGTCTTCTTCAATTTTGGCATAAACAAAATTAATTTCTTTTTCACAAATTGATATGAATGATCTGTTGCTGCAGACTTCATCTTTAACATTATTTTGTCTTCGTTAAAATGAATTATCCATTTGTAAGCTGCTGATTTCTTTAGGTCATTGTTTCCATAAACTTTTCATAAAGGATTAATGATTTCACCATTATTCCACCCAAGCTTCACCATAAAATTGATGTTTGTTTTTGCTTCAATTTTTGCAAAATTTATGTTGTACTGATAGTGTCTTTTCAGACTGATGTCTTACCCTTCTTAGTGCCTCATACTACATCTTGTTCAGATGTGTTATAATGAGTTAGTACAAATCTACTTTGGTGGAAAAAAATTGAAATACATGTATAGTTTTTTAAAAATATGCATTTTTCATAAAATTTTTGAATATCTCTCATGTGTATATGTGTATCTTTTGCATATATGTATATATATATACACACAGACATAAGACATTTATTATACAGAATTAGTTCACATGATATATCTATATTACTAGATATGTAGGTATACATATTTTCCTATTGGTTCTGTTTCTCTGAAAAACTCTAACTAATTTACCCACCCAGCTCATTTTTACTGGCATGTACACTCCTACAGCTCACAGCTTTATCCTTTATCTACAGAATTGTTGTTGACCAGATAGAACCATCTACTTTGGGAATTTCTGTCCAATACCCCCAATCCTCATCCCTATCTTTGGCAATCAGCTGACAATTAACTGACATATTAATACCAATAGTTGAACTCCTTTCTGTGAGGGAGGCCGATTTGATGTATGGTTGTGCTTCAATTTATCCCAATGAATCAGATTAAAGCTAGTTTCCATCAGAGACTATGCACTTTCTTTGCTTTTGGCCCCTGCCAAGTGCACTTCTCTTATGCCAATAGTTTTCATAGAGAAGAGATTGGACTGTTAGACTTGGACTGGAGATATATGAATAGGGTCAGTTGAGAATTTTGAATCCTTAAGTTCCCCTGAATTCTGTGAGTCTATATTCTTAATTTCTTGTGTTTCTAATGTCTATTAATTTATATTGTAACATTAGAATTTGTACTTGATTCTACCTTATTCATCAACTTCCCTGCTGTAATTCCCTTTTATTTATTCTCTTGAAAATATTAGTATTATTTATATTAAATTTGTGTTTGTTAACTACAATGCGTAATTTTTCTGAGGGTCTGTTTTGGTTATCTATTTACTTTATCTTGCTTTTGGTCCTTTATGACTGATAATTTGTGATTAAATGCTTGGCATTATGTATGAAAAACTCCAGTATGGTAATTTTGATCAAGAGATCAAAAGAAGGGATAAAAATGGCCTCTATAAAAAACATATTAGAGAGGTTTTTGTAAAGATGTTTGTCATAACAATGAATAAAGAAGTCTAGCTATGAACAAAGATGATGTTGGGGTCCAAAGAAAATTACCAGACACCTAAACTAGTCATTGAAGGGTTGGGAAGAAGTGTTGAATGTAGATAATTGCAAAAAAGAAATAGTAATTTTGTGGTTTGTGATAGCAGTGAATAGCTGATAACTACAATTCTACCAAGACTTTGTAGAGCAGTCCTAAACCACAAATACATTCAGGGGCTATATAGGAAGTAACATGACACATTTCACTCAGCAATGCAAGCAGACTCTAAGTATAGGGTTTGTTGTTTGTCACAGCAGGAGAATGGAGCCTTAGGTAGTTCTGCCAAGCCCCATTCATTATAGTGATGGCCACTCTGTTGAGATTAATTTAAAAGCCATTTTTAAGGGATTCTTATAGTGATGGGATTTGCTGTCTATTTCTTGAAACCAAAAACAATCTTTATTTATTTTTTCTGTGTACTCTAACTGGTATTATTTGACAACTCTGGTATTATTTACTCTGGTATTATTTGTCTAACTGGTATTATTTGACAACTCTGAGCCAAACAATAAAATAACAGCAGTTTAAGACAATGTGTATGCGTATATATATATAGCATCCATATGGTTATTCTTAGTTTTATTATACATACGTGTTAATATATATGTACAGTATGTATGCTATATATGTATAAATCTGTGTGCATGTGTGCATATACAGGGATATATATATGCACACGCACATATATATACACATATATGTATATATAATGGTAAGCATCTTACAACGATCTACCATCTTAACAAACTAATAACTATTCAGCCCAAAATTTGAGACTGAGTAATCATGCAATGGATAGATAAACCACCTGTCATCAAAAATCACGACTGTATATGATTCCCTTATTGTTATAATTTTAACATATATGTCAGGAAACAAATACTGATTGACTGACTGCAGTGTAACATACACTGTCCTTTATTTTTTTTTGTTTACATTTGAGACAGGGTCTTACTCTGTTACCCAGGCTGGAGTGTAGTGGCATGATCAGAGTTCAATGTAACTTTAAACTCTTGGGTTCAAGCGATCATCCCACCTCAACCTCCCAAGTAGCTGGGACTATAGGCGCACAACACCATGCTTGGCTTTTGTTGTTGTTGTTGTTGTTGAGACAGACAACACCATGCTTGGCTTTTGTTGTTGTTGTTGTTGTTGTTGTTGAGACAGAGGTCTCTCTATGCTGCCCAGTCTGGCCTCAAACCATCCCCCTGCTTCAGCCTCCTAAAGAACTAAGATTACAAACATAAGCTACCATGCTGAGTCTTATAGTGTCCTTTAAAATGAGGATAGAACCAGCACTACCCCAAATCAAACAGCAACTATATGCAAATTGAGACACATTGCTGCCATCTTCCAGAATGTGTTGGTAATAATTTAAAAAAAATTAGGATGATTCTAATGTTAATGTTACCCCTTAGAAAAGTGAGATGCAGAAGCTGTAAAAGCTATATGCTTAAGCCCTTATGGAATGACTAACTCATCCCAATTTTCCAAGGACATTTCCAATTTTAGCACTGAAAACCCCACATCCAGGGAACTGTGTAGTTCTAGGCCAACCAGGATGGTTGGTCACCCTACTGGAAATAGTGGGGTAAAAGATAAAGCTTCTTTCTTTAAAACCTTACATTTAAGTTTTCAAAACCCACAATTAAATATAAAGAAATATGTAAAATGCATGGTTCAAAGTACAGATAAATTAGTTATGTAGTGAAAAAGATCAACATTCAGGATAACGCAAGATTTTGGTTGTAGCTTTAGGGAGTGCTAACTTTGTCTGAGATTAAGAGAAGAAACAAATAATAATTCCATTTTGATTAAATGTCTAAACCAGTGTCTCAAGTCAGCCTCAATAAAGAAAGAAGTGCATTAGAAAAGCATAGAAGACTTCATTCTATTTTCAGATTTGTCAATAGTCAGCTGTGTGACCCTGAATAAGCCACTTAACTTTACTGAGTCTGAATTTCTTCACCTTAAATTATAGAAGATGAGCAATATAATCTTTGTGCTTCTTTCTTGGTCTAAAATGATAAAATAACCTTCCCAATCAAGATTTAAATTTTTCCAACTTTATCTTCAGACATAATAAACATCATGTCGCCTGTTTCTGTCTAGTTGCTACTCAAACAGTTAATAAGTAGAAAAAAAAATGGCCTTTTGCCTTTTGGATAATGTTATTTATTGTTCATCAGAAGTTGTATGGTGAATAGAAATGTATTATTATGTCACATTTTACTTGCTGGGAAGGAATATTAGCTAATAATGGAACTGTTTACAGCACAATGCATTTGTACAAAAGAGTTTGCCTTCTGCACAAAACTGATGAGGGAATTTTGAACTAGTTCATTTCCTCCTTATGACTTCTTAAAAAGGATTTCCACTTGCTGGGCAATCATTTAAAGAGCAAAGTGAAGTTTATAGTTTATATCCCTTGTGGCGTATATGGAGGGGGCAAAGAGTTTCTCAGTGGTGGGATATTTAAAGCCGTTTTTATACTGCAGTGATCATAAGCAATTATCTCCCCAGTGATTGCTCTTCCAAGGCTTTCTTCACTATACAGACTTATTAAGCCCATGAGGTTTTGAATCCAATAATCTGGTTTAAAACCAGTTCAGTTACTTACTCATTTTGACACTGTAGACAGGCTTGTTACTTTTTATAAAACAGATAATATTTCCCGTATCACAGAGTTATTTGAAGCTTCAGTGTGATAATATAGATAAAATGCTAAGTATGGTACTTGAAACATACTAGCTGTGCAATAAATGTTTGCTGGAACTATGATTATTTTAAGATTCAAAACAAGCTCTATAGATAAATTAATAATAAAGCAGTGGTATGCCATTTGGCACTACTGAGCAATCTTTTAATATACCTAAGCCAATTTTGTCTATTATGCAAGGTATTTATAAGTGTCATAAATTTCATCGTGGTCAGTAAATTGGACTTTGGATTTCACCTATTTCAGATAATAGCTGACTCAGTTCTAAGTGTTCACAGATGCACACAACGAAGTACCTACTTTTAGTTGGGAGTAAGTGTACATTGAGTAAACATAAAGTGGATGCTAGAACCATAAAATACGTAAACTTTAGATATGAGTTTAACCTAAATAGTTGACATGAAATATAAAATAGAATAGTTTTTAGAAAAAAATGGGGCTGTCAAAGAATATAGGTAAAGTCAATTCTTTTTTATCTTTGTTTTAATTATTCTAACAAAAGTGTTCCTCAGAAGGAAATTATTTTTACATGAGTCACTTGATTTTATAAAGGAGATAAGTAGTTTTCAAAACACAGGCTCAAAATCAACATCTTAAACTTTATAAGAGCTTTGCATATCTAAGTTTGAAGATTATCGTCTTATAGACACAAACAATGATTAAAAGCAAATGAAATAACTCACAGAATTTCTTTCATGATACAGAGTAGAATGCACACAAACTACTTTATATTTTATATTGTTTACAGGTTGGATAGAAAAGAAAGTTAAATTTTGAAAATTTAATATCTAAGTTTGTGTTTTAAGGAGGTTTAGCTCTCTATGACCCAATGGTATTGCTTAAGTCTTCAAGTCATCACTAACCTTTCCTATTTCAACAATACAAGATTTAGAGTGCATTCATATCATATTGCTATTCCAAGAAGCAAGATATTTTATGGTCACATAAATGCCTCATTTCCAGAAAATATGTAGAATATCTTTTAGAATATAATTACTCTAGGTCTCAGTAGAATAATTGAACAATGAAAGAAAGTTTACATGGAAAAATGGAAAATAAAAAAAATTAAAGTTTTTATATTGTTAAATTTTTTTCTATGTGTTAATAGATAAGAGTCTACTCCTTTTTTTCTGATCCTTAGAAATTTCCAACATTTTACTTTTCTTCTATAGAAGGTACATATTTATTAATGTTTCCATCATATAAAAAATGGTATGTAACCTCTTGGAAAGTTGTCACTAAAGAGAAATTGTTGATACATATGAAGGAAATATAGTGGTATTCAAGGAAAGAAAAACTGTATCTTTTTATGCCTATAGCATTATCAAGTTTTAAAGGATTTCCATGTCTTCTCAATAAAGTTCTTCAGATACAGATAATTTCTGTGCGAATAGGATATCCCTTTACAATTATTCTTGGGATTTCTTGATATCTTTTACTCATGCATATGAGAGAAAGGGCAGTTAGATTTTTTTTTAGCTTTACTGAAGGTAATATCATACATAGAATTAGATTAAGTGATCAGCACCTGAAAAAGTAAAAAAAAAGTACAAATATAAATAATTACACCTGCGATTAGATTGACAACAGTAATGCATATCATTATTTATCTATTCTTTTGAATATGGAATAGTGGTAAAGAAATGAAGAAGACAATGCTATCCTTGAAAATAGCTTAGTACAAGTTTTATTAACTCCTAAGGCAAGTATATATATCAAAACACTTTATATTTAATATATAATATTCTGCATATACATATATTCCCTTTATGTGTATTATATACTTATATATTTTATGTTTAATTGTATAGTATGTAAAATATCTAAATTTTACATGTAAGTATTTTTAACATTTCATAATTTATAAAACATTCGTTACATGTCAGTAATATGGCACACTTACACTGTGCTAACAATCATAACATTAAATGGCATATATTACTATCTTGATTTCTTTTGAGATTTTAAAAATAGGATTTTTAGGAAGCTTAGAAAATTCCCAAGTACACTTCTTGTAGAAATATGTTACGGTTTCCTGATTTTGAAGCACTATACTCTGTTATCTTATCCTATATTATTAAGAATTAAATGGTTATATTTGAAGTTTGGCTTATGACAATAGTATTCAGACCTGGAACTTAATCAAAATCACCTGGGGACCTATTAAATATACATTTTCTCTTGCACCAATTCAGTTTTAATAAACTCTGACTGTGGAATCATAGAATATGCAATTTTAAAAGACTCCCCAGGTGACTGTGATATACTGATAAGTGTGAAAATCCCTCAGTCTTACTTTTTCAAACTCTAATTATCATATTCCATTCAAAATTTGGCACCTCAATATATTAAGTTACACATACGTATAGTCTCAGTAAGAACATTGAGGTCAGGTGCAGTGGCTCACTCCTGTAATCCCAGCACTTTGGGAGGCCAAGGAGGGTGGATCACGAGGTCAGGAGTTCAAGACCAGCCTGGCCAACATTGTGAAATCCTGTCTCTACTACAAATACAAAAATTAGCTGCGCATGGTGGTGGGTGCCTGTAATCCCAGCTACTCAGGAGGCTGAGGCAGAGAATTGCTTGAACCTGGTAGGCGGAGGTTGCAGTGAGCTGAGATTATGCCACTGTACTTCAGCCTGGGTGACAGGATGAGACTCTGTCTCAAAATGGCTCACGCCTGTAATCTCAGCACTTTGGGAGTCCAAGGTGGGTGGATCATGAGGTCAAGAGTTAGAGACCATCCTGGCCAACATGGTGAAACCCTGTCTCTACTAAAAATACAAAAATTATCCAGGCATGGTGGCGCACACCTGTAGTCCCAGCTACTCGGGAGGCTAAAGCAGGAGAATTGCTTGAATCTGGGAGGCGGAGGTTGCAGTGAGCTGAGATTGCACCACTGCATTGCCAATAGAGTGAAACTCCATTAAAAAAAAAAAAAAATCATTGAAATTGAAACAATGTTCACAGCATATATGCTTTTTAAATCTAAAATGTAGTATGGTGATAGTGACCCAAAAAACTCAAGCAATTTTTTTTCTGACTTCATTGACAATTTCCTGCTAATAAGAAAAAATAGGGATGTCCAAGAAAAACATCACTAGGATTTTCATTAGGCAAAGACTCAAATGATGTTATTTTGTTTTATTTTAAATGCAGCATACTATGAATTTCATTTCCATATTAAAAAGACAATATTTACTTACATAGCAATGTACAATTACATAGCAATGTACAGTTATCAAAACTAAGAGATCAAGGTCACTACAATATTATTAACTAAACTATTTTATTTTGATTTCAGCATTTTTTTTTACTGAAATACTTTTTATGTTTCAAGATCAACTCAAGACCAACTATATTGTTTAGATTTTATGTCCACTTAGTGTTCCCTATTCAATGTATGTTCCATAATGTTTACTAGTTATTCTTTTCCGTGATACTTTTGAAGAGTATTGGCCAATTATTTTGGTAAATGTTTTTCAATTTTAGTTTATTTTTATTGTACAATCATGTGCCACATAATGAAATTTTGGTCAATGACGGACTACATGTACAACAATGGACAGTGGTCCAATCAGATTATAATGAAGCTGCCCTATATAAGTGTACTTATCAGGAGAAACCCCACCCCCAATATTAATCGTGGGTTCTTTTCTATTCCCTAAGTGTCCTGCCTGGTCTGAGAAATATAGGGAAAGAGTACAAAAGAGAGAAATTTTAAAGCTGGATGTTCGGGGGAGACATCACATGTTGGCAGTTTCCATGATGTTCTTCAAGCCATAAAACCAGCAAGTTTTTATTAGAGATTTTCAAAAGGGGAGGGAGTGCACAAATAGGGTGTGGGTCACAGAGATCAGATACTTCACAAGGTAATAAAATATCACAAAACAAGTGGAGGCAGGGTGAGATCACAGGACCACAGGAGGGGGCGAAATTAAAATTGCTAATCAAGTTTTGGGCACACATTGTCATTGATAACATCTTATTAGGAGACAGCGTTTGAAAGCAGACAACCTGTCTGACCAAAATTTTTTAGGCGGGAATTTCCTTGTCCTAATAAGCCTGGGAGTGCTACAGGACACAGGGGCTTATTTCATCCCCTCGGCTTTGACCGTAAAAGGTGGCCGCCTTAAGGGGGCCATCTGTAGACCTACCCTCAGGGCGTATTCTCTTTCTCAGGGATGTTCCTTGCTGAGAAAAAGAATTCAGCAATAGTTCTCCTATTTGCCTTTGAAACAAGAGAAATATGGCTCTGCTCCATCCAGCTCACCAGCAGTCAAAAGTCTTATCTCTCTTGTTTCCTTTAACATTACTGTTATCCTGTTCTTTTTTCAGGATGCCCAGATTTCATATTCTTCACACACACATGCTCTAGAAACAATTTGTGCAGTTAACGCAATCATCAGAGGGTCTGAGGTGACATATATCCTCTGCAGCTTACAAAGAAGATGATGGGGTTAAGATATTAAAGACAGGCATAGGAAATCATAAGGGTATTGATTGGGGAAGTGATAAGTGTCCATGAAATCACCACAATTTATGTTCAGAGATTGCAGTAAAGACAGGCATAAGAAATTATAAAAGTATTAATTTGGGGAACTAATAAATGTCCATGAAATATTCACAATTTATGTTCTTCTGCCACGGCTTCAGCCGGTCCCTTCGTTCGGGGTCCCTGATTTCCCGCAACAGTACTGTTTAATTTTGCCATTGTATTTTTACCATACCTTTAAATTTTAGGTACATATAGACAGATAGATACTTCCATTGTGTTACAGTTGCCTACAGTATTCATCACAGTATCATGCTGTGCAGGTTAGTAGCTTGGAGCAATAGACTTTATCATATATCGTAGGTGTGTAGTAGGCTATACCATCTGGATTTGTGTAATCATGCTCCTTGATGTTCACAGTATGAAAATCTACCAGTGAATATCTTAAAATGTATCTTGGTGGTGAATGCCTGACTATATATCTTTTTCATCCTTTAAAATTTAAGCTATATGTATTTTTATGTGTTTAATTGGTTTCTTATGTATAACATACCATTGGATCTTGCTTTGAAAGATGGAAAATTTCTTTTAATTGGTATATTGGATTACTTATACTTTAATTTAATTATTAATAAATAGTTTAAATCTATCATCTTTTGAATTTCTTGTGAGACAGTTTCAATGTTTGTGTCAAGAAAAATGGACTTGAATCTATTATTTCTGAGGATAACTGTGACTCTTATAAAAGGTTGTTTTATTCTGTATTTTATAAGTCTCTCTCTATTTTGTTATGTTGTTTGTTTTTGTTTTTTACCGATAGCCAGAAATCTTCTAGAGGAGAGTAGAAATTGAGGATAAATACATAGTTTTTATGCCTGGAAATGAACACTTATGTTTTTTTAGGCCTCTAGGATATGGATTTGTATTAATCTAGTTAACAGTTATTATCATTATTTTAAGCAATCAGATACATATTTTTAAATGCACAAATGAGAAAAATATTTTTATATTTACATTAAATGTATAATTTCTTGTGCTCTTCGCTCCATTATGTAGATTCAGTTTTCCATCTGAGATCATTTACCTGTTGCCTAAAACAATAAATTTAACATTTCTTATAGTGCCAATTGACTGGCAATAGATTTTCTCACCTTCTATTTGTCTGAAGAAGTCTTTATTTCAAGACCTTTAGTTTTTGAATATATTTTTTCTGAATTTAGAAATATAGGTCAAATTTTTTCTTCTACTACTTTAAAGATGCTGTTCTATTGATTTCACATATCCGTATTTTCTCATAAATTGTCTGCTGACATTATCTTTTTTCCTTTGAATGAAATGTTATCTGTTTTCACTGGTTGTCTATAAAATTTTCTTTTTTCACTGATTTTATGCAATTTAATTGGAAAATATTTGAATATGATTTCTTCAAATATTTGATTCTTTCCTTCTGTCTGCTCCCTCTTCTGTTTGAACTCCTAATCTGTGTGAGAAACTTAGTATCATCCCACTAGTCACAGAGGTTTGTTTTCCATTTCAATCTTTTCTCTTTCTGTGCTTATTTTTGATATTTCTTGTTAAGTCTTAAATATCACCAATTGTTTTCCAAAGTGTCTAATCTGCCCTAATCTTTTCCAATAACTCTTTCAGTTCAATATTGCATTTTTTATCATTACAAGTTCCTTTGGTTATTTTTATTACTTCCATTTTATACTTGTCTTCATTTATTTTCTTTTGAATATTTAAATGTAATATAATACATAAAATATTATATATGCACACAATAAGTCTGCACTTGAGGTAGTTGATAGGTTCTTGGAAACTGCAAATTTAAGTGAAACTATATATATAACAGAAGCATTTTTCTTCTCACTGATGTTATGACAAAATTGCATTAAATGAAATTATGTTATTTGAAAACCTGCTATATGTTATTTCTCTTAAAGTTGCAGTTGTCAAGAACCAATTAATGATGTCAAGAAAGAATTTATCGTGATATATTTAAAATAGTTTTAGAAAACCTTTTTTTCCCTAAATTAATTCTCTTCATTGGTACTATGTCCCATAAATTATAGCCCCTTTCTGCCTCCCCAAACACCAGTGTCTTTCTGCTCAACATAGCTGGAATATAATGCTCTATTTGAGTTCCCATTTTCTGCCATGATGTCTAGAAAGTGCCTTGTAGCAGAAAACTATGGTTCTCATAGGGATAACCTTATTTCTATCTTTTTTGTCATGAATCATTACTCTGCACTACCTGTTGCCTAATATCTGAAGACAGTTATTCTGTATAATGTGTCCAATTTTCTAGTGATTTATATCAGTTTCTCATCAGAACTGATTTATTACTTCACTAGTGGAGGGAAAAACCTATAACTTTTGATTAAGTGTATTTATAATTTTATTAAAAGGTTAGCAGAGCACTTAAATTTTCCTAATCATGTTTTTAAAAGAATACACTTATTTTTATTCTTATAACCATATTTATTTGTTATTTCCTTTTTTTCTTTGAGACAGAGTTTTGCCTTGTCATGCAGGCTGGAGTGCAGTGGCACAATCTCGGTGCACTGCGACCTCCGCCTCCTGGGTTCAAGTGATTCTCCTGCCTCAGACTCCCAAGTAGCTGAGATTACATGCGTGTGTCAACACGCCTGGCTAATATTTTGTTACTTCTTTAGAGAGCTAATCTCTGATGATTATCTAAAACAGGTAGCCCCTCCTGTTATTCTTTATTTTCTTCAGAGTGCTTAGTCTCATCTATAATTATATTTCATATTTACTTTCTTTACATTATATGTCAGTCCCATTAGAATATAAGCTCCATGAAGGAAGGGGGTTTGTCTCTAATTTTTTATTGTTAGAGCTCCAGCCTATAGAACAAGGCATAGTATATCATATATGCTGAGATATCTGTTAGCTGCCATAAAGATACTATGGTAGCTTGATCATGAAAATAAATGTTTTATGAAGTAGAATAAAAAACATTTACCAAGAAAAAATAATAAAAAGAGAGATTTAATTCACATAAAGCCAACAGAAAATACATGTATTAGTTACTATACTTTTAGACATAAAAATATTAAAATGATTTTTAAAAAATAGAAAAAAGGAAAGAAATACTGAACTAAGCAAAGTCACTTAATATTAGACTTTTTCTTTCTTAAAGATAAACTCCGACTGTGTTTTGTAATTTGAATTAGACATGAAAAAAACCATAAATATCAGTGATGAATCACAACTGTGGATGGGATGAAAGGGTATGTGCCTTTATTTATTTATTTATTTATTTATTTATTTATTTATTTATTCATTTTTATTTTTATTTTTTTTGAGATGGGGTTTCACTCTTGCTGCCTAGGCTGGAGTACAATGGCATGATCTCGACTCACTGCAACCTCCGTCTCCTGGGTTCAAGTGATTCTCCTGCCTCAGCCTTCTGAGTAGTTGGGGTTACAGGCACCTGCCATCACACCTAGCTAATTTTTGGTATTTCAATATAGAAGGGGTTTCACCATGTTGGCCAGGCTGGTCTTGAACTCCTGACCTCAGGTGATCCACCCGCCTCAGCCTCCCAAAGTTTTGGGATTACAGGCATGAGCCACTGCGCCCGGCCCTATATGCCATTTTTTATTGTCAGTTTTAGGACGGGGACGTTTTGTTACAGACTGAAAAATAAATAGTTTAATATTCAGGTTTTACATTTAGCATCCCATGTATTGCATAAGTTAAGATCTAAAACACATTATAAAATATATTCATTAAAACTATTTTTCCCTAATTTTAATATGTACATATAAAATATAGAAATCAGGCATATGTATAAGTATACATGTCTTATAATTTTGAACTCAGTGGATTCATAGCCAAAGGCAGCAAGACATTTTGTAAAACAAGAGAGCTACTTTATGTAAAATGTCAAGGAGACAAGATATGGTATGATTATTTTTCAATTTATTTCCTGAATCACTTGATATTTATACCCTTTACTGTTTAATCATTATTAAACTACTTATTTATTTATGATAAAATATTATAGCTTTTTATACATGTATGGATACTTTTTCTGTTTTTTTATTAATGAGCATATGGGAGGAATAGGCTTGATATTTAGTATAAATATTAGTTAATATTATGTTTTACAGTTATCATTGTATATTAAGATATAATATTTTATGTTTGCCATTTGGGTGACAAATGCATGGTCTTGCAAAAATGTACCTAAAGTAACAATCGTAAAATTTATGATAATTTTTATTGAATGTTTTCATTAAAGAATTTCCACAGTATACTATTAAATAAAATGAACATAGGTGTAAAAAAAAAATGTAACCTGGTGACATGAAATACCTAATTATGCCAACAAATAGAGATGATCATTCATTTTTCTTCCTTTATTATGTTTCTCTTCTTGGAGGGGAGGATAAAAATATATTAGGTCACTGATTGATTTAATCAGAGAAGACCTAAATAGAGGTCGGTCATAGGTTGGGTTCTCTAGTGGCTGAGCCTGAAATAGGAAATTCTTATTTGTTTCTCGAGAAAGCGTTCCCAAGAGGAGAGTCAGAGGAGGAGGGCAGAGTAGGGAGAAAAGCTCAGCAAAATTGTGGTGTCACCTGGAAGCTTGTTTCAGTCTGATCCCCTAGGAAAGTTCTAAAACTTGAATTTTTTCACAAAGTTGGTCCTACCCTGAGGCATTCTGTTTCTGTCTGATCTTCAGCTGTCATAAGGTAGCTTTAAAGCTTTTTAAGGAAGCCTTTTCTTTCTTATACTTTGCTTTAAGTTTTTGATTAACATATCTGAGCCTGGTTTTTGTTTTTGTTTTTTGTTTTTTTTCCTCTTTCCCCGGAATCGACAGTGTTTATAATTGTTATTATCCTACCTCTCTGAAGTACTCAAGACATTATGCCAGTTGGTACATCTAACTCCATAAGTACTCCTTTGCAGTTTGTACTGGTGAAAATCTTAGCAATGCCACTGTTAAAGCATGATAGGAACTAACAATACTCAACCTTCAGTAGTGAGGTCCTCCTTGTCCCTGAACCATTACATTATCCATACCTAGAATTCCAACTTAGAGAAACCTCCTAATGTGTGGAATTTACTTGAGCAAGATAACATAACGTCAGGCATTTTTGGTTTATTAAAGGGAGCAGAGAGATGACAGAATGCAAAATAAATCAGGATAATTCCAATGTACTCCCTCTCCATTCCTCCACAGAGCAAAAGATAGCATAAAAGTGATTTCCAGATCTCCCATGACCTTAGATGAACTTTCAAAAAGTTTAATCTCAGCAAGCAAGAATCTGTCAAATGGGGCAAGGAGAAACTGTGATGAAGCTGTGGGCAGAGCTTTGCTAAAGGTAAGGAAATGTGTTTCTTGTTTGTTTCTTCTGTGGCTGATAAGAAACCATAGGGAATGATAAAATGGTGCTCAGAAGGGTTCTGAGACCATCAGACACATCAGCAGCATGGGATACCAGAAAAAACATTAGAACAAGATGGCTGATGGCACTTGAGCATAAGATCTTGTCTAGAATAATAAGACTAAAATTTTGACAAATGCCTTTTAACACCAAATGTGTATAAATGTTATTTCCAGGTACAAGAAACAAAGTGAGACTTCACAGTAGTAGGTGAATTTGAAGTTGTGTATTCTACATGGAAGGTCAACTACATCCATACTTTAATGTTAGGACCATACTTTAATGTTAGGAAAGGAAGCTGAAGTTACATATTTCAATTGTGGATCTGGGACTTGGAACTGATTCCCTTAAAAGATAGTGGAAACCACACACACACAAAAAAAGAGAATAATAGAAATTGACCTATCTACTTAAGATGGTGAAGGACAAATGGGCTACTTACCTATCTTTCACTAAAAAAAAAAAAAAAAAAAAAAAAAAAAAAAAAAAAAATGAAGCTTATGGCTGGTGCCACATATGAGTGAATCACACTATAGAGAGAGCACAAGCTAAAAAATTAAAATATGGTTCTTAACCAATAAATATTGGGAACCTCAGGATAAACAATCAAGTCTACAACTCAAGATGCAAACAAAAACTAATTCTCACGAAATTTAAACTCACCGATGAAAAATCAAATAGTATTCAAGATATCAGAAACAACAAATGAGAGAAATTGACTCTTCTCACATTACCCTCCAATACTATACACTTTTGTATTTGTATTATTTTATACTAACTGATTGTTGCCATTGTACTAAAAAGATTAAAGATGACTTCGCGTAACTATTTATTTGTTTATTTTGAGAAGGAGTCTCGCTCTGTTGCCCAGGCTGGAGTGCAGTGGTGCGATCTCGGCTCACTGCAAGCTCCTCCTCCTGGGTTCACACCATTCTCCTGCCTCAGCCTCCTGAGGAGCTGGGACTACAGGCACCCACCACCATGCCCGGCTAATTTTTTTGTATTTTTTAGTAGAGATGGGGTTTCACCGTGTTAGCCAGGATGGTCTCAATCTCCTGACCTCATGATCTGCCCACCTCGGCCTCCCAAAGTGTTGGGATTACAAGCGTGAGCCACCGTGCCCAGCCTGAGTAACCATTTCTAAAGATTCTTTTCAAATTAAAACAATAAAAGCCCTATAGCTGTTGTGGGCAGCAGGGCAGGGGGAAGTCTTGTCCTAATATATTGAGAACATCCTTAGAATAATATAATTATTTTTCCTTGACATAGATTAGCTTTTAGATGAATATCTGAGGGATAATGTCAGCAAAATGGCCAATGTAGACATCATCAAGCTTATTGTCCCACATAAATATTGTGTAAAAAAGAAGCGGAAAACATCAGAATCAATTTTGTGGGAACTCTGAAAAACAGTCTAAAGTTTTCAGCAATCAAGTAAGAGTTGAATCAAGAAAAGTAACTTCAGAATCATAGGAATGTGTTGTAGCAACATTCTTTGTCCTTATCCCACTCACATTATGGCAGGACAGCAGTTTTAAAATGGTAGAGATCTTAAAGTGGCAGCAACTCAACGTTCGCAAAGTTGGGCAGTTTACATGATTCCAGAGGGAGCAAAACAAACCTCATTGACAAAGTATTGGTTGTGTCTATTTTAACCTGTCTGGGGGCTACATGCAGTACTCATGCAAGGTATTCACATCTGTTTTGCCTAACTTGGAATTCTGGTGGAAAATCAGACAACATTGCTGGAAAACATTGTAATCAAGCTAACAATCTTTATATGCCTAGAGCAAAAGTTTATACTCAAAATGTACAGTAAACTGCCTAAGGCAAAAGCTGGGTAGTTTTTTGTGGGAGAGAAATTATGATTTGTCAAAAGCAACTGTGTAAACTAGGGAACTTAGAAAAGCATCTGGATACTCAGGGTAAGAATCTTAGAAAAAACCTGAGAAGACCCTGAGCTCTCCCTAATCTCAGGGCAAGCCTGGATAAGAGTTGAGAAACTGCCCCAGCACAAAGTCAGTTTTCAAAGACTAGGAAAGATGTGTGTTTCTCTTGTTCTATCTTTTATTTATTTATTTTTCACTTTTTAGCTCCAAAAAAACCCCTGTCAAAACATTTGATAAACACAAACTAAGGAACAGAAACTTCAATGACCATATTGACAAGGGATACAGTCTTCTCAATAATAGTTTGGCAAAGACACTAAACAAACAGGCTACCACAGCCTTCAGTAAGTCCCCAACAACAACAAAAAAAAAACTAGGGAAGAGATTGAGTATAATTTCTGGAACGACCACGTTATAATGCCCAAATGTCCAGTTTTCAGCAACAACAAAAACAATGCATATAAAACCAGCAAAGTACAGTTCATTCAAAGGAACAAAATAAATTGACATATATCATGCAAAAGGTGCAGATATTGAAATTACTAGATGACTATCTTAAGTATGTTCAAAGTGCTAAAAGGAAACACAAATAACTAAGGGAAATCAGAAAAATGTATATATATGAACAAAATGAGAATGTTGACTATTAACAGCAGTTATGAAAAGTAATTAATAAGAAATTATAGAGCTGAATAGTACAAAGACTAAAATAAAAATTTCACTATAAGGTTTCAATAGCTGATTTTAGCTGGCAGAAGAATCAGTGAACCTGAAGATAGAGCAATTGAAGTTATCAAGACCACGGAGTAAAAAGGAAATATTAGGTTGGTACAAAAGTAATTGTGGTTTTGCCATTATTTTCATTATTTTTAATGGCCAAAACCACAATGAATTTTGCACCAATCTAATAGAATGAAAACAAGGGAATAGAGCCTAAGGGGCTTCTGGGACACAATCAAGCTATATATGACAAAACTGCATTTCAAGAATGAGGGAAAATTAAGCATCTCTCAAATAAACAGAAACTGATAGAATGTATTATTAGTTTGTCTATACTATATGGAATGCCAAAGGGAGATCTTCAGGTTGAAATAAAAGGATGCTAAACAGTAACTGAAAGCCATATGTAGAAATAAAGATCTACGATAGGAGTAAATATATCGGTAAATATAAAAGCAGGTATTATTGTAACAACACTTTCTATTTTCCAACAAGATATAAACTAAAGGGCAAAATAAATTTTGAATTTACATGATTTGGCACGCTATGCATAAAAAAGCAATTCATGATGACAATGGCAATATAAAGGAGGGATGATGAGGGTGAATAGAAGCAGAGTTCCTGTATGATTTTAATGTTAAGTTGGCATCAACTAACAATTTACCATGTTAAATGTAACACTCATGATAAGTACAAAAATAATCTAAAAACTACACACAAAATGAAATGAGAAAATAATCAAAATGGTTCAGTACAAAAAGTTAACTAAACACAACAAAGGGAGTAATGAAGAATATGAGGGACAAACACTATGTAAGACAAACAGAAATAATAGGAAAATGGCAAAAGCAAGTTTTTTCTAATTAATGATTACTCTGAATGTAAATGAATTAAACTCATAAAAGGGCAAAACTGACAGAATGAATAATACAGAAGAAAAACTATGATCCAACTATATGATGTCTGTAAGAGACTAATATAAAGCACAAAGATATCTGTAGATTGAAAGTAAAAGAATGTAAAGGATATAGTATGCAAGAGAGCTGTGGTATCTATACTAATATCAGGGAAAAAATGGAATTAACAACTATTGAAAGGACAAATAAGAACATAATATATTGATAAATATGTTAAATCACTAAGAAGATCTAACAATTATAAGCATGTGTTTTAAATAGCAGAGTTCCCAAATTATATGAAGGAAACATTGACAATATTGAAAGGAAAAATAAACAGTTCAACTCCCAATAATTGATATACCAGTTATATAGAAAATCACTGTGGAAATGAAGGACTTGAAAAATAATATAAGCATCTAGACCTAACAGACATATATATATATAACAATCCACCTAGTAACAGCAAACATTCTTTTCAAATACATGACATGGAGTATTCTCCATGATATATATCTCCATGATATATATTAAGGCCACAAAACAGGTCTCAATGATTGGATGCTAAAAACAAATTACATGGAAAACTAGAAAATTCAAAAATATTTGGCAATTAAACAACACACTGTTAAACAACCAATGGATCAAAGGAGAAATCACAAAGGAAAATATATAGCTATAAACAAAAACCCAAATAACATATATCAAAATGTATGAGATCCAGCAAAAGCACTGCTTAGAAGGAAATTTCTAGCTATAATTTTTTAAATTAAAAAGAAAGCTCCCAAATCAATAACCTGACTTTACCTCAAAGAACTAGAAAAAAACAACAAGAACAAACTAAGCCCAAAACTAACAGAAAGAAGGAAATTGTTAAGGCTAGAGCAGAGATAAGTAAAATAGAGAACAGAAAAACAATAAAGAAAATGGGTAGATCCAAAAGTTTGTTCGTTGGAAAGATCAGCCAAGTCTGACAAATATTTAGCTAGACTCAAAGAAATAAAGAAAACACAAATAACTAAAATATAGAGAAGAAAGAAAACTGGAGATAAAAGTGGGGACATTACTGTTAACCTTAGGTAAATGAAAAGATTATAATACTATGAACAGTTGTATGCCAGCAAATTGGATAAGCTGGATGAAATAGACAAATTCCTAGAATACCTTAAATGACTCAAGGTAGAAAATTTTAATAGACCCATAACAGTAAATTGAATTAGTAATCGAAAACCTTCCCACAAAGTCCATGACAGGATGGCTTCACTAGCAATTCTATTGGTTGTGGTATTAATTATGTATAAACATCTATGACAATTCTCTACTACTCAGCTTTCTATAAAATAAGGATAAAACACTCATATCATGGTATTTCTATGAACATGAAATCAGATAAAATAAGTCTATGCAGCTTTTGTAATAATATGATTACATTGGCAACTAACATTTGTATTTTCTTTTTTCTTTTTCTTTTTTTTTTTTTTTTGAGTCAGAAATCTCGCTCTGTCGCCCAGGCAGGAGTGCAGTGGCATGATCTCGGCTCACTGCAAGCTCCGCCTCCCGGGTTCACTCCATTCTCCTGCCTCAACCTCCTGCCTAGTTGGGAGCACAGGCACCCGCCACCACGCCCAGCAAATTTTTGTATTTTTAGTAGAGAAGGGGTTTCACCGTGTTAGCCAGGATGGTCTCGATCTCCTGACCTTCTGATCCGCCTGCCTATGTTACAATTCATTAAGACACCCCACTTAACCAAGAAGAGAATTAATGTAATCATGAACATGTCAGTTGAAGATGGGTAGAGAGAGTGAAGTTATGTGGCTTAACTCCCATCTCTACAGAAGACGACTACAAGTTTAGGTTATTGAAGGATAATTCTAAGCAAATTAGAGGAGGAGGACCCAAGCAGAATGCAAAAAGCTTAGGGTTCTAATTGTTTTCATTATCCATGCATTCTTGAGTAATTCTTAGTTCTTTTTCTTTTCACCTCCCTTCTATTTCCTTAACCTTGAAGTTTCACTTTTTAATCATTACAAATGCATGTGGAGTCTCTAGCACATATCTTTTGATATGCCTACCATATCAAAAACATCTAATAAGTGTTACTTTCCTTCTCATTTTAATGCTGTCAAAATTAACTATTTTCTTAAACTGTAAATCAAAGAAAAAAATCCTTTAAATTTGTGCAATAAGACCATGCTTTGGGGTCGTATGTGTCTATTTAATAGAACTATTAATGTCTTGCCCATTTATTCTTTAAATCTTTGTCTAAACTACCACACCAGATGATAATATATTATTTGATCTGAATCTATGTAATCCTTCACTAATTTTGTATTTTTAAGATGGAATCCTAACTTTAAGTTGAATAAGACAACTCTCAAGTTATGTCTAAAGAGTTAAAGTAGACCAGGTTGGATTCAGATAGAGTGCTAGGTTTTTGCTCCCTGAAACAAGTGGGGAGTCAGACAGACTAGTCAAAGAATTAATTTTTTCTCTCACCACCTACAACAAATTGCTAAAGTGAAAATAAATAGAATAGTCATATGTAAATTGGAGTATATATTTAAATCCAGTAGACAAACAATGAAGAGAGAGAGATAATTTAAGCTCAATCTTACTGGCTGTGAGAGCCACAGGAAAACAGATTATACTTTATGATAGAAGCAGAAGCATAAAATGATTGAATTAAATATCGGTATGAAGCTTTAGGAAAACTTTCACTTGTGCACACACCTCACACTTTCCAAAGTGTTTTCCTGAGCTTACCACTTCTGGAATCTAAAGTGTAATATACATGTAATAAATCAAAGTTGACTGTCAAAGATAGAATCTGGCATGGAATTTTCAGGTAGAATATGAGTGATAGTACAAATGTGGCAGTCTATCTCGGATGCATTCCAAATTAGAATAAAGCTATGATTATCCTAAGTTATGCTGTGATACAACAATAGGTCTATGTGTAACGGCAAGTATTGATAATTTGAGATGGAGGCATAGTAGCACTGTAGTGCATTGCTTTATTCTTTGTGAAAGTCTCCGTGCTTATGGCAGCAGAATGTGTTTGGATTTATGATGGCTGACAATGTGATTTAAATTATGAATCTGGAATTTTTTAATAGAATTTTAATAATCCAAAAGAATAAAAACTTAGATAGTTGTGATTAATTTTAACCTCAATAGGCTGCTTACCTAGGAGAACTGTGCCAACATTTGAAGGAACCAATGAAAAATGAAAACCTCTATTTCCTGAGTGGATATAATTTTTGTTGACACATATGTTTGTGAAAAAAAAGTGGGTTCTGTTTTAAAAACATTAAAAACTTTCTGGGAAAAAGTTGGCTCTGCAAGCGTGTCATTTCACATAAAGTTTAAATAGAAAAATATTTGATTACATAAAATACCCAATGTGTCTGAGAGGAATATTGAAACCTTTGCGCTTTTTGAATGAACATTGGAGTCATTGATCACACTGATCATCTAAAGTCCAATTTGATCATTATGATGGGCTCCCCAGGAATTCTATTTCCCTCAGAGCTCACTCTTCTAATTTTGAAAAATGCTGAAGCTTCCAGAAAAAAATCTCTCTAAGACCAGAAAATAACAAAATTTTTTCCAGACACATAGCACAAAAACGAAAACTAGTTTTATATATATATATATATATATTTATTTATTTATTTATAGTTATAGAGTGTTATATAAAGAAAATATCAATGGCAACATGAAAAATCAAAATATTAATGTACTAAGATGATATATTATAATCCCAAATATTTATTGGTTAATAATATATATTAAAATAAAAATTACATGTTTTCTTGTAGCAAACAACAACAAACACTTCATATGTAAAAATTATAAAATGTGAACAAAGCAATAGTCAGAAGAAAATTTATACATTGAAAGTCAATAATGTAAAAGCAAGCAAGAAAAAAATAAACTTTTATGTAAATAGTGTGGAAAAATAGATAAATAAACCAAAAAAAACCCACTAATAAACCAAAAGGAGCTATAGAAAATCAAAAATGAAAAGTAATGGGAAAATAAATACCATAGTTAAACAGTTAAAAGGTAAAGAAAACTGTAGCAATCATTTTTTTATAAAAATGCAGAAAGCAGAAGTTAGCAACATTTAGAAAGAATGATGTAACTATAGATATTAAAACGTAAAAATTATTAAAACAGTTGGTGGTTCTTTACACAAATTAATTTTAAAATCTATTTAGGAATAAACCAATTTTCCAGGTCAATTCAACTAACAAAAAATAATTGAAGAGAAATAGAAAACTTGAAAAATGAACAGTCACAAGACAGAATGCAATTATTAAATGCTTAACACAAATAGGCATTGAGCCTAGACAGATTATATGTTCAGCTTTAATCACCCTTCAATGAACAAACACTTAGATTTTATATACAAAGTTCCAAAGCACAGAAAAAAACTGTAAGATTACAGAGAATGAATTGAACATAACCCCTGTAACTAGAACCAATAAATGACATCACAGCAAAACAATGCCAGAGATCAAATCATGTTAAAACACGAGACTATCTTAAATAATACCTAATACAGATATCTTAAATAAATAATACAATATGAAATAATATTTTATGGTTATTTAAATGGTGAGATATCCTGCCCAAGAAATATTTGGTTAGTTATTCAAAGATGTTTAAATGTTACAAATTTTATCAATACATTCTCTTCATTATCAGTTTCAAGGAAATGTACCCAGATTTTTAAAATGTAAGAGTAACTCCTATTGAGCCAGTCCTCCCTCAGATAGTAACCAAAACCTCTGAACAAAAAATAAATAACAAGTACTTGAAGGCATTGGCAAACACTTAAAGGTAAGCAGACACTCTATGTCAGTCTACAGTGGGATAAAGAACAGTGAAGGTGAGTATCCTAACTTTTTCAAAAATTTTCCGGAGTAAGCTCAGTCTTATTGGCTTAAAGGATGAGTGGACAGACATTAGGGTAAAACCATAGTTGAAAAGAAAAACAAAACAAAACAAACAACAACAAAAAAACCTATATAAAGAGAGAGCCATAATTTGGAGCCCAATATTCTGTAAAAAATATCTGTCCAAATCTCTGATCGACTCCTAAGCTATACTTGTGCAAGGAAGACTTCAAGAAACCTAGCTACCCCGGGCACGGTGGCTCATGCCTGTAATCCTGGCACTTTGGGAGGCCGAAGCGGCTGGATCACCTGAGGTCAGGAGTTGGAGACCAGCTTGGCCAGAAACCCTGTCTCTACTAAAAATACAAAAATTAACTGGACATGGTGGCGGATGCCTGTCAGCTACTGGGGAGGCTGAGGCAACAGAATCACTTGAACCCAGGAAGCAGATATTGCAGTGAGTCAAGATCACACCGCTGCATTGCCTGGGCAACAAGAGTGAAACTCTGTCTAAAAAAAAAAAAAAAAAAAAGGCGTTTTTTAGATGAACAGAATTACAGCTGATACTATGTTCATTTACAATACCTCAATACCTAGGACACATTCTAGAATTATTAGGTGTAGGAAGAAATAGGAAAAAAATAGTAAGCAGCAGTGGACAAAACAGTCCAAATCAGTAAAATGCTAAAATCAGAGGTTTGATTTCTTACCTGTTTTCACAGTGATTATGCAGACATTATTTTCTTCAGGTGAAATGATAGAGTTTCTACCCGCAAGAGACCTGCATATCCCAAGTATAGAGTGCTGGGAAGGCCCTCTTAACAACCATGGTGGACTGATGGAGTACAGTTTTCTCAGCTTAACAGGGACAGGATGAAATCAGTTTCTGTAAAAATATGAGTCTAATGTTGGAGTCACAAATCAGAAATGAACTTAACTGGACATCGGATGGAATAGGCTTAAGAGAGGCAAAAAGTCTAGTTCAGGATAGGCTGAATGAGGATAAGAATGAAGTTCCCAATACTATTGTCAAAAATATAACCAGGAAAACTATAACTGGGGATGAAGGACTCTTTGGAAGTTGTTCAGGATTGCTAGCTCAGCTTTCTAACAAGAATGGGGCACAGCCTTGGAAGTTCTGAGGAGCACAGTGAGGCCTAGCAATGACAAGCTGCAATTTGTTAGAGCTTCAATCAGCTGGCAGCTGAATTGAAAAGCCTATTAGTGTTCAACAACAGGCCATGTTGGTATACAATTTTCAGTCACAACTAACATTAAAATCATCTTGCTCAGATAACCAGGGAGAAATAACTTACGTCTAATTACTTGTTATTTGTAGCTATTAAATATTTATATCTATAGTATCATGAATCTTTAAAGATAGAAGAAAACTCAGAGATCATTAAGAACTTTGCTGTAAAATACCACAGACATTAGCCACATTGGCTTTTGAGCACTTGAATTGTGGCCTCCTTAAATTGAAATGTATTGTATGTATAAAATATACATCGGATTTCTTAGACTTAATACAAAAATAACAAAAATAATATAAAATATCTTATTTTTTTCAAAAATTGATTACATGTTGAAATTGTAATATTAGATTTACTGAGTTAAATAAAATACATCAATATAATTAATGTCACTTTTTTCTTTCTAAAAGGCAGCTTTTGGAAAATTTAATATTATGTGTGTGGCTGACATTGGTGGCCCACATTATATTTCTATTAGAGTTTATGTACACCAGGATTAGCAAACTTTTTTAAATAGCCAAATAGTAAATATTTAAGGCTTTGAGTGGAAAGTGCTAAATTCACTTTCTTTCTTTTTTTTTTTTTTTTTATTGTAGTTTAAGTTTTGGGATACATGTGCAGAATGTGCAGGTTTGTTACATAGGTATACATGTACCATGGTGGTTTGCTGCACCCGTCAGCCCGTCATCTACATTAGGTATTTCTCCTAGTGCTATCCCTCCCATAGCCATGTACCTGCTGACAGGCTTCAGTGTGTGATGTTCTTCTCCCTGTGTCCATGTGTTCTCATTGTTCAACTCCCACTTATGAGTAAGAATGTGCAGTGTTTGGTTTCTGTTCCTGTGTTAGTTTGCTGAGAATTATGGTTTCCAGCATCATCCATGACCCTACAAAGGACATGAAACAATCCTTTTTCATGGATGCATAGTATTCCGTGGTATATATGGGTCACATTTCTTTATCCAGTCTATCATTGATGGGCATTTGGATTGGTTCCAAGTCTTTGCTATTGTGATTAGTACTTCAGTAAACATACATGTGCATATGTCTTTATAGTAGAATGATTTATAATCCTTTGGGTATATACTCAGTAATGATATTGCTGGGTCATGGTGTTTCTGGTTCTAGATCCTTGAGGAATTGCCACACTGTCTTCTACAATGCTTGAACTAATTTACACTCCCAACAGTGTAAAAGCATTCCTATTTCTCCACATCCTCTCCAGCATCTGTTGTTTCCTGACTTTTTAATGATCACCATTCTAATTGGCATGAGATGGTATATCACTGTGGTTTTGATTTGCATTTCTCTAATGACCAGTGATGATGAGCTTTTTTACATATGTTTGTTGGCCACATAAATGTCTTCTTTTAAGAAGTGTCTGTTCATACCTTTTGCCCACTTTTTGATTTCTTGTTGTTGTTTTCTTGTAAATTTGTTTAAGTTCCTTGTAGATTCTGGATACTAGCCCGTTGTTAGATGGATAGATTGCAAAAATGTTCTCCCATTCTGTAGGTTGCCTGTTCTCTCTGATGATAGCTTCTTTTGCTGTGCTGAAGCTCTTTGGTTCAGTTAGATCCCATTTCTCAATTTTGGCTTTTGTTGCCATTGCTTTTGGTGTTTTGGTCATAAAGTCTTTTCTCACACCTATGTGCTGAATGGTATTGCCTAGGTTTTCTCCTAGGGATTTTATGGTTTTAGGTCTTACATTTAAATCTTTAATCCACCTTGAGTTAAATTTTGTATAAGGTGTAAGGAACGAGTCCAGTTTTAGTTTTCTGCATATGGCTAGCCAGTTTTCCCAATACCATTTATTAAATAGGGAATCCTTTACCTATTGCTTATTTTTGTCAGTTTTGTCAAAGATCAGATGGCTGTAGATGTGTGGTGTTATTTCTGAGGCCTCTGTTCTGTTCCATTGGTCTATATATCTGTTTTGATACCAGTATCATGCTGTTTTGATTACTGTAACCTTGTAGTGTAGTTTGAAGTCAGGTAGCATGATGCCTCCAGCTTTGTTCTTTTTGCTTGGGATTCTCTTTGCTATATGGGCTCTTTTTTGATTCCATAAGAAATTTAAAGTAGTTTTTTTCTAATCCTGTGAAGAAAGTCAATGGTAGCTTGATGGAGATAGCATTGAATCTATAAATTACTTTGGTCAGTATGACCATTTTCACAATATTGATTCTTCCTATCCATGAGCATGTAATGTTTTTCCATTTGTTTGTGTTTTCTCTTATTTCCTTGAGCAGTGGTTTGTAGTTTTCCTTGAAGAGGTCCTTCACATCCCTTGTTAGTTGAATTCCTAGGTATTTTCTTCTCTTTGTAGCAATTGTAAATGGGAGTTCACTCATGATTTAGCTCTCTGTTTATTATTGGCGTATAGTAATGCTTTGATTTTTGCACATTGATTTTGTATCCTGAGACTTTGCTGAAGTTTCTTATCAGCTTAAGGAAATTTTGGGCTGAGACGATGAGATTTTCTAAATATACAGTTGCGTCATCTGCAAACAGAGACAAGTTGACTTCCTCTCTTCCTATTTGAATACCCTTTATTTCTTTCTCTTGCCTGGTTGCCCCGGCCAGAACTTCTAATACTATGTTGAATAGGAGTGGTGAGACAAGGCATCCTTGTCTTGTGCCAGTTTTCAAAGGGAATTTTTCCAGTTTTTGCCCATACAGTATGATATTGGATGTGGATTTGTCATAAGTAGCTCTTATTATTTTGAGATATGTTCTTCCATCAATGCCTAATCTATTGAGAGTTTTTAGCATGAAGTGGTGTTGAATTTTATTGATGGCCTTTTCCATGTCTATGGGGATAATCATGTGGTTTTTGTCTTTGGTTCTGTTTATGTGATGGATTACATTTATTGATTTGTGTATGTTGAAGCAGGCTTCCATCCCAGGGATGAGGCTGACTTGAGAAGCAAGAGCAAACTTATTCAAAAGCTAGCAGAAGGCAAGAAATAACTAAGATCAGAGCAAAACTGAAGGAGATAGAGACACAAAAAAACCCTTCAAAAAAATCAATGAAGCCAGGAGCTGTTTTTTTTTTTTTTTTTTTTTTTTTTTTTTTTTTTTTAAAGATTAACAAAATAGATAGACCGCCAGCCAGACTAATAAAGAAGAAAAGAGAGAAGAATCAAACAGACGCAATAAAAAAATGATAAAGGGAATATCACTACTGATCCCACAGAAATACAAGCCACCATCAGAGAATACTATAAACTCCTCTATACAAATAAACTAGACAATCTAGAAGAAATGGATAAATTCCTCTATACATACACCCTCCCATGACTAAACCAGGAAGGAGTTGAATCCCTGAATAGACCAATAAAAAGTTCTGAAATTAAGGCGGTAATTAATAGCCTCAAAAAAAGCTGAGGACCAGACAGATTTACAGCTGAATTCTACCAGAGGTACAAAGAGGATCTGGTACCATTCCTTCTGAAACTATTCCAAACAATAGAAAAAGAGGGACTCCTCCCTAATTCATTTTATGAGGCCAGCATCATCCTTATACCAAAACCTGGCAGAGACACAACAAAAAAAGAAAAATTCAGGGCAATATACCTGATGAACATCGATGTGAAAATCCTCAATAAAATACTGGCAAACAAAATCCAGCAGCACATCAAAAAGATATCCACCACTATTAAATTTACTTCATTTCTATAGCACTTTTTTCTTTCTTCCCTCACTCACTTTCCTCCTTCTTCCTCCTTCTTCCTTTTCACTTAAAAAACATTAAAAGCATCCTTAGCTTGAGACCTATTTTTAAAAAAGCAGGCCATTGGATATGGTTGGCCCAAGAATCTTAGTTTTCTGACTCCTAACTTAGATCAACCTATATTATATTGATAAGTAAACCAACCTCAGAGCGTTATATTATTTACTCTTAAACACACATCTGCAAGCCCATCTTCAATCTCCAGGGTTAATGTTTCTAGTATACTATAAAATAGTTATGATTAAGGATTATGAATCTTTTTGGTGTTTCTTGAGATTTACTTTCCTGAAATGCTTCATATGCTCTTTATATAATTACTTTAAGCACAGGCATATTCTAGCTAATTGTTGAACACATTATCAACCTGCTTTTCATCAGTGATTTGCCAAATGATTTTAATGTCAAGTTTAATTTGACCACAAGAGAATGTTGCCTGCTTAAATATCTGACATTGTGCAATTCATTTTTTTTTTCTTTGCTAAGTTCATTCTTCTCAGAGCCGTTGCTATTAAGCCAAGCTTCATCTACTAAATTTTTCAACCTTATTCGTTATCAAACTGTTTGAGTTATCTTTCTCAATCACTGCTAGCATTTAGAGATTATTCCCAGTAGGCTCAGGTAAATGTACTTAGCCTGGACTATAGCACAACCTCATATGCCAGTAGTATTTCAATTTCACAAACCAGAATAGTTGGTGTCACTTGCTGACTCGAGCACTAAATTATCAATGTAAAACTCTTTATAATTGCCTCTTCTTGAAGCACAAGCAAATTTGAAATGGCAATTTCTTCCTGGGTTTCTAGGTAATCATAATGTGCATTGCCTCAAACTATCCTGTGATGGACATGTTTTATAAATAAGAAATAAATATCATCTCTTGTAAACCAATGACGTTTGTAGGCTTTTTGTTACTTCAGCATAACATGTTTCTTCTGACTGATACCTATGATCCATAGACAGGAAACCCTGCTGCAGTAAGAGGTGAAGGAGGTATTGTAGAGTTTGTCATAAAACTGATGAGTGTAATCTTTTCTTCTTATCTTGCTCCAATTTTATTGGTCATTAGAGGATAATTATGGAGTATAAAATAAATCATACATTTGATAGTATAGTAAGTGAAAGTGGTTAAAATGTGAAAGCTGAGACTTAGGCAGAGGAATCCAGAAATTAAGATGTTAGCAAAGAGACTTCTGTTTCTTAGAGTAGAGTGTATTATTGGTGGATAATATTGAGACTTGATTCGTAAAATGGCAATATTGCTAATTTCTCTGCTTAATGTTATACAACAAACCCAACAATTTATCTATATACACTCATTTCTCTCTCTCTCTAGGTATGTATTTTATATATTTTTTCTTTTAAATGTTTTCTTATATTATCTCTATTTTCATAACGATTCTTTTAGCATGGGCTTCATTATTTATTATGTATCATAAGAACCTCCTAACTCATGCTTCTGGATATATTCAAACTCTTTACTGATCTATTTTCTATATGAATCCCAGAGTAATCTTTTAAAATTATAAATTTACCATATCTTTTTCTGAATTAAAATATTTGGAAATATTTTATTTGCCCTGAGGCAAATAAATCTTTTCATCACTGTATAAAAGACTTAATAATCACTGCTTCTCAATGCCCTCACTCCATACTGAATTGTTTGCAATTCCATGTATCATACCCTTTCTCCATATGTCCTGGCATACAAGCAGGAAAGGGGTCTTAGGAAATCAAGTCAAATCAATGTGGTCTTAGCAAATTGTATCAAACTGAATAAAGGCAAACAGATGAGCATAACTCCTGAAAAAACAATCTCAATAATAATATTACATAATATGTAGACTAAGTAGACAGAACATATAAATTATAATCTTTGGTGTTATAAATCACCACACACAAGATTTTTCTATAACCACAGTTATTATTTTCTATAACTAGTTCTTATATTTATCATGATTGATTACAGGAAGACGATCAGATTCTGACCTGAAAAGGGTGATATGCAGATTTAGTTGGATGTTAAATATTCCTTGAATTTCTCTATTTCTGGACTTTTCTTTGAGACTAATGGCTTTGTTACCTTTCACTTTATTTTACTAACAAATAGTGTTTTCTTGACGTTTTCATAACTTTTATTTTCTTTGATTTTAATGCTCAGCTGAACCAATTCAATTTTTTTTTTAATTTTCAAAATTGCTATTCTTCATGTAGTTAGATTTTGTCTTCAATTTGGCTACCTTTATAATACACAAATTTGTAATTAAATACACTATTATGTCACCTAATTATTCTGCTCACTTGTACCAAAATTATTAAGATAATTGTAAATTGTTCATATATTTTAAATTATTAATCCTCTTCTTAAAAGTATTGTGTTTCATAATCACTTTGATTTGTACCATGCTTTACTTAATTTTACTTACCACCATAATATAAAATCATAATGCTTTTAGAAATTTTAATTTATATTTGTTAATTTATTTGGATGATTACTGTATACTACCTCATAATATGTTTTGGGTTACTATTTACAGCTATTTTAAAATCTAGAAATACTATGAAATTTGTGACTGAGTTCCTTCTGCCTGCAACAAACTGGATGTGAGCTTTATAAAGTTAGCAAACTAGCAATTTTCTATTTTGTATCACACCATATATAGATATTCCCCTTGCCTAGAGATCAAAGAGAATTTTTAGATTATTTTTTCAACTAAACTTATTAACTATTTATATATTAACACACTTTTTAATACATGTATTTTCTACTGACAGAATCTGTAAACGTTTCATTTAGAGAAATGACATTTTCTTTAAAATAAATTTTCTGAGATCTTGTATTTGAGTTCCAAACTATATAATCAATACATGTGAAAAGAAGCATTAAAACTTTGCCCAAATCTAATGTAGTCTATAAGTGTCATTACATACTCTAGGCAGAAGTATATCATTAAAGAATCATGTCACTTAGTTAAATATATATTTATAGAATATATAAATGGTGTAAGACATTTGACTTCTATTTTAATGAAAGATGTTAGTTGTAGCCCACTGAATTAATTTCATGACCTACCAGTTAGGTCAAAGCCAACTATATGAAACACATTGGTGATACACAAAAGCTTATGGAGGATGGATATACCCAGAAAAGATGAGGATTCTTCAAATCTTGGGCAAAAGGTGCAGAGAAATAGTGGAAAAATGCAATAAGAAATAAGTTAGGAAATGAGATCTGCAGCTGAATGTAGAAACTTTGTTTTGGAATTTGTATTTTTGGCTTACAAACTACTATAAGGCATTGCATGATTTTTAGATAAGAAAGTAAACTGATAGGGGTGGAGCAAGATGGCCGAATAGGAACAGCTCCAGTCTCCAACTCCCAGCACAAGCGACACAGAAGACCGGTGATTTCTGCATTTTCAACTGAGGTACTGGGTTCATCTCACTGGGGAGTGCCGGACGATCGGTGCTGGTCAGCTGCTGCAGCCTGACCAGCGAGAGCTGAAGCAGAGCGAGGCATCCCCTCACCTGGGAAGCACAAGGGGGAAGGGAATCCCTTTTCCTAGCCAGGGGAACTGAGACACACAACACCTGGAAAAGCGGGTAACTCCCACCCCAATACTGCACTTTAAGCAAACAGGCACACCAGGAGATCATATCCCAAACCTGACCGGGAGGGTCCCATGCCCACGGAGCCTCCCTCATTGCTAGCACAGCAGTCTGTGATCTACCGGCAAGGCAGCAGCGAGGCTGGGGGAGGGGCGCCCGCCATTGCTGAGGCTTAAGTAGGTAAACAAAGCTGCTGGGAAGCTCGAACTGGGTGGAGCTCACAGCAGCTCAAGGAAACCTGCCTGTCTCTGTAGACTCCACCTCTGGGGACAGGGCACAGTAAACAATAACAAAAGCTGCAGAAACCTCTGCAGACGCAAACGACTCTGTCTGACAGCTTTGAAGAGAGCAGTGGATCTCCCAACACGTAGGTTGAGATCTGAGAAGGGACAGACTGCTTGCTCAAGTGGGTCCCTGACCCCTGAGTAGCCTAACTGGGAGACATCCCCCACTAGGGGCAGTCTGACACCCCACACCTCACAGGGTGGAGTACACCCCTGAGAGGAAGCTTCCAAAGCAAGAATCAGACAGGTACACTCGCTGTTCAGCAATATTCTATCTTCTGCAGCCTCTGCTGCTGATACCCAGGCAAACAGGGTCTGGAGTGGACCTCAAGCAATCTCGAACAGACCTACAGCTGAGGGTTCTGACTGTTACAAGGAAAACTATCAAACAGGAAGGACACCTACACCAAAACCCCATCAGTACATCACCATCATCAAAGACCAGAGGCAGATAAAACCACAAAGATGGGGAAAAAGCAGGGCAGAAAAGCTGGAAATTACAAAAATAAGAGAGCATCTCCCCTGGCAAAGGAGCGCAGCTCATCGCCAGCAACGGATCAAAGCTGGACGGAGAATGACTTTGACGAGATGAGAGAAGAAGGCTTCAGTCCATCAAATTTCTCAGAGCTAAAGGAGGAATTACGTACCCAGCGCAAAGAAACTAAAAATCTTGAAAAAAAAGTGGAAGAATTGATGGCTAGAGTAATTAATGCAGAGAAGGTCCTAAACGAAATGAAAGAGATGAAAACCATGACACGAGAAATACGTGACAAATGCACAAGCTTCAGTAACCGACTCGATCAACTGGAAGAAAGAGTATCTGCGATTGAGGATCAAATGAATGAAATGAAGCGAGAAGAGAAACCAAAGAAAAAAGAAGAAAAAGAAATGAACAAAGCCTGCAAGAAGTATGGGATTATGTAAAAAGACCAAATCTACGTCTGATTGGGGTGCCTGAAAGTGAGGGGGAAAATGGAACCAAGTTGGAAAACACTCTTCAGGATATCATCCAGGAGAACTTCCCCAACCTAGTAGGGCAGGCCAACATTCAAATCCAGGAGATACAGAGAACGCCACAAACATACTCCTCGAGAAGAGCAACTCCAAGACACATAATTGCCAGATTCACCAAAGTTGAAATGAAGGAAAAAATCTTAAGGGCAGCCAGAGAGAAAGGTCGGGTTACCCACAAAGGGAAGCCCATCAGACTAAGAGCAGATCTCTCGGCAGAAACTCTCCAAGCCAGAAGAGAGTGGGGGCCAATATTCAACATTCTTAAAGAAAAGAATTTTAAACCCAGAATTTCATATCCAGCCAAACTAAGTTTCATAAGTGAAGGAGAAATAAAATCCTTTACAGATAAGCAAATGCTTAGAGATTTTGTCACCACTAGGCCTGCCTTACAAGAGACCCTGAAGGAAGCACTAAACATGGAAAGGAACAACCAGTACCAGCCATTGCAAAAACATGCCAAAATGTAAAGACCATCAAGGCTAGGAAGAAACTGCATCAACTAACGAGCAAAATAACCAGTTAATATCATAATGGCAGGATCAAGTTCACACATAACAATCTTAACCTTAAATGTAAATGGACTAAATGCTCCAATTAAAAGACACAGACTGGCAAACTGGATAAAGAGTCAAGACCCATCAGTCTGCTGTATTGAGGAGACGCATCTCACACGCAGAGACACACATAGGCTCAAAATAAAGGGATGGAGGAAGATTTACCAAGCAAATGGAGAACAAAAAAAAGTGGGGGTTGCAATACTAGTCTCTGATAAAACAGACTTTAAACCATCAAAGATCAAAAGAGACAAAGAAGGCCATTACATAATGGTAAAGGGATCAATTCAACAGGAAGAGCTAACTATCCTAAATATATATGCACCCAATACAGGAGCACCCAGATTCATAAAGCAAGTCCTTAGAGACTTACAAAGAGACTTAGACTCCCATACAATAATAATGGGAGACTTCAACACTCCACTGTCAACATTAGACAGATCAACGAGACAGAAAGTTAACAAGGATATCCAGGAATTGAACTCATCTCTGCAGCAAGCAGACCTAATAGACATCTATAGAACACTCCACCCCAAATCAACAGAATATACATGCTTCTCAGCACCACATCGTACTTACTCCAAAATCGACCACGTAATTGGAAGTAAAGCACTCCTCAGCAAATGTACAAGAACAGAAATTATAACAAACTGTCTCTCAGACCACAGTGCAATCAAACTAGAACTCAGGACTAAAAAACTCAATCAGAACCGCTCAACTACATGGAAACTGAACAACCTGCTCCTGAGTGACTACTGGGTACATAACGAAATGAAGGCAGAAATAAAGATGTTCTTTGAAACCAATGAGAACAAAGATACAACATACCAGAATCTCTGGGACACATTTAAAGTAGTGTGTAGAGGGAAATTTATAGCACTAAATGCCCACAAGAGAAAGCAGGAAAGATCTAAAATTGACACTCTAACATCGCAATTAAAAGAACTAGAGAAGCAAGAGCAAACACATTCGAAAGCTAGCAGAAGGCAAGAAATAACTAAGATCAGAGCAGAACTGAAGGAGATAGAGACACCAAAAACCCTCCAAAAAATCAATGAATCCAGGAGTTGGTTTTTTGAAAAGATCAACAAAATTGACAGACCCCCAGCAAGACTAATAAAGAAGAAAAGAGAGAAGAATCAAATCGACACAATTAAAAATGATAAAGGGGATATCACCACCGACCCCACAGAAATACAAACTACCATCAGAGAATACTATAAACACCTCTATGCAAATAAACTGGAAAATCTAGAAGAAATGGATAATTTCCTGGACACTTACACTCTTCCAAGACTAAACCAGGAAGAAGTTGAATTCCTGAATAGACCAATAGCAGACTCTGAAATTGAGGCAATAATTAATAGCCTACCAACCAAAAAAAGTCCAGGACCAGATGGATTCACAGCTGAATTCTACCAGACGTACAAGGAGGAGTTGGTACCATTCCTTCTGAAACTATTCCAATCAATAGAAAAAGAGGGAATCCTCCCAACTCATTTTATGAGGCCAACATCATCCTGATACCAAAGCCTGGCAGAGACACAACAAAAAAAGAGAATTTTAGACCAATATCCCTGATGAACATCGATGCAAAAATCCTCAATAAAATACTGGCAAACTGGATTCAGCAACACATCAAAAAGCTTATCCACCATGATCAAGTGGGCTTCATCCCTGGGATGCAAGGCTGGTTCAACATTCGCAAATCAATAAACATAATCCAGCATATAAACAGAACCAAAGACAAGAACCACATGATTATCTCAATAGATGCAGAAAAGGCTTTTGACAAAATTCAGCAGCCCTTCATGCTAAAAACGCTCAATAAATTCGGTATTGATGGAATGTACCTCAAAATAATAACAGCTATTTATGACAAACCCACAGCCAATATCATACTGAATGGGCAAAAACTGGAGAAATTCCCTTTGAAAACTGGCACAAGACAGCGATGCCCTCTCTCACCACTCCTATTCAACATAGTGTTGGAAGTTCTGGCTACGGCAATTAGGCAAGAGAAAGAAATCAAGGGTATTCAGTTAGGAAAAGAAGTCAAACTGTCCCTGTTTGCAGATGACATGATTGTATATTTAGAAAACCCCATTGTCTCAGCCCAAAATCTCCTTAAGCTAATAAGCAACTTCAGCAAAGTCTCAGGATACAAAATTAATGTGCAAAAATCACAAGCATTCTTATACACCAGTAACAGACAAACAGAGAGCCAAATCAGGAATGAACTTCCATTCACAATTGCTTCAAAGAGAATAAAATACCTAGGAATCCAACTTACAAGGGATGTAAAGGACCTCTTCAAGGAGAACTACAAACCACTGCTCAGTGAAATCAAAGAGGACACAAACAAATGGAAGAACATACCATGCTCATGGATAGGAAGAATCAATATCGTGAAAATGGACATACTACCCAAGTTTATTTGTAGATTCCATGCCATCCCCATCAAGCTACCAATGGGTTTCTTCACAGAATTGGAAAAAACTGCTTTAAAGTTCATATGGAACCAAAAAAGAGCCCGCATCTCCAAGACAATCCTAAGTCAAAAGAACAAAGCTGGAGGCATCACGCTACCTGACTTCAAACTATACTACAAGGCTACAGTAACCAAAACAGCATGGTACTGGTACCAAAACAGAGATATAGACCAATGGAACAGAACAGAGTCCTCAGAAATAATACCACACATCTACAGCCATCTGATCATTGACAAACCTGAGAGGAACAAGAAATGGGGAAAGGATTCCCTATTTAATAAATGGTGCTGGGAAAATTGGCTAGCCGTAAGTAGAAAGCTGAAACTGGATCCTTTCCTTACTCCTTATACGAAAATTAATTCAAGATGGATTAGAGACTTAAATGTTAGACCTAATACCATAAAAACCCTAGAGGAAAACCTAGGTAGTACCATTCAGGACATAGGCATGGGCAAAGACTTCATGTCTAAAACACCAAAAGCAACGGCAGCAAAAGCCAAAATTGACAAATGGGATCTCATTAAACTAAAGAGCTTCTGCACAGCAAAAGAAACTACCATCAGAGTGAACAGGCAACCTACAGAATGGGAGAAAATTTTTGCAATCTACTCATCTGACAAAGGTCACATATCCAGAACCTACAAAGAACTCAAACAAATTTACAAGAAAAAAACAAACAACCCCATCAAAAAGTGGGCAAAGGATATGAACAGACATTTCTCAAAAGAAGACATTCATACAGCCAACAGACACATGAAAAAATGCTCATCATCACTGGCCATCAGAGAAATGCAAATCAAAACCACAATGAGATACCATCTCACACCAGTTAGAATGGTGATCATTAAAAAGTCAGGAAACAACAGGTGCTGGAGAGGATGTGGAGAAATAGGAACACTTTTACACTGTTGGTGGGATTGTAAACTAGTTCAACCATTATGGAAAACAGTATGGCGATTCCTCAAGGATCTAGAACTAGATGTACCATATGACCCAGCCATCCCATTACTGGGTATATACCCAAAGGATTATAAATTATGCTGCTATAAAGACACATGCACACGTATGTTTATTGCGGCACTATTCACAATAGCAAAGACTTGGAATCAACCCAAATGTCCATCAGTGACAGACTGGATTAAGAAAATGTGGCACATATACACCATGGAATACTATGCAGCCATCAAAAAGGATGAGTTTGTGTCCTTTGTAGGGACATGGATGCAGCTGGAAACCATCATTCTTAGCAAACTATCACAAGAACAGAAAACTAAACACCGCATGTTCTCACTCATAGGTGGGAACTGAACAATGAGATCACTTGGACTCAGGAAGGGGAACATCACACACCGGGGCCTATCATGGGGAGGGGGGATGGGGGAGGGATTGCATTGGGAGTTATACCTGATGTAAATGACGAGTTGATGGGTGCTGAGGAGTTGATGGGTGCAGCACAGCAACATGGCACAAGTATACATATGTAACAAACCTGCACGTTATGCACATGTACCCTAGAACTTAAAGTATAATAATAATAAATAAATTAAAAAAAAAAAAGAAAGTAAACTGATAACATGCTTGTTTTAGATATTTACGACTGTCAGCAATGGTAGGGATTAACTGGAACCTGGACACGCTAGAGACAGAGAAAAGATAATCCTACTGAAATAATGAAAGGTAAAGGTTAATAATGATCCAAATGGTAAAAGCACAGTGACAATTACTGAAAGAAGACAAAAGACACTCAAAATGTGAGATAAATAAAATTCACTAATTGACAGAATGCGTTGGGTAAAGGAGAGGGAAAAGCCATCTATGATTATTTGAGTTTTAAGCCTTAGAAAATTACTATGTGGTTTTAACATTATCTAAATTTTGCCATAGCAGAAAGTCAGATTCTGAGAGAAAGGTGAACTCACTTTTGTTCACATTGAATTGGAGCAGTGATCTCTGTGACTTAACAATTAAAGTGTATCTGGCTTAATGATTTCATAATACTCTTTAATGTCAGAAAAATGGTCACTTTAAATAAATGTGCAGAGAAAAGCAATAGAAAAATATATTTCACTAAACCTGCTGGAAAAACTATTGAAACTGCAATGGAGACATGCAAATTTGAGAGTAATTATTGTCATTTTAATTTTAATTCTTATTGGAATATATTATAATTAATATATTTATATTATTTAATATAAATTATTATAATCTTTTTGAGTAGAAATTTGGCAATTTGTTTCAAGAACCAGTAAACCAATAAAACTATATATGTGAAGACTCCCAAAAAAACTGTAAACACAAACAAAATTCTGTAAACATACATAAAATTTTAATCAATTAGTATTTTTATTTTTTCTTCAAATAGATGTTCAATTATTTCCAAACACACACACAAAATATTTTTAACTTCAATTATGCTTATAGTTAAATCTAAAAAACAGCTTAATACGGCTTTGAAGTGTAATGACGTATTTAAGGGAATTACAAATAAAGTACATAATGAATAAAAAAATCAGAAAATAAAATTTATCTCTAAAAAGCTGGTATGTCAACAAAAATCAAATAATAGAAGGGTTGATGATAGCATTTTTGAAAATCTGAAACTAACATTGAAAATAAGATAAACAAAAATGGATAGGAAAGGTTTAGTAATTAAGCAGTAAATGTATCCTATAATCTCTTCTCATATGTCTCACCTTACTCCAGCTGCTTGCTTTTATTGTGACATCTCCTTCTCTGAATTTCCAACTTTATCGCCTCCCTTTATAAGGACCTTTATGATTACATTAGTAGACCCAAATAAATAAACCAGGATCATCTGCTCCTAGAATCCTTAATTTAATCACATCTGCAAACTCTAAAGGACATGAACATTTTTGGAGCAGCCATCATTCAGCCTACCACAAAGTCTATAGAGGGTACAGTTCTGTACAATACCTGGTTGTGGAAATTGCAGGTGGGGTAGCAGACCAGGAAGGCTTGATTAGAGCTAATGCTGATATGAAATAAACAGAGGATACTGCAGCATGTTTCAAGATAATGTCCCAAGAAAAGTGTGGTTATGTGGCTTGGATTCAGATTTCCAATAAAGGAGATAAGGTCTTCAAATACCCCTTATGAATATAGTATGATTGAATATGGAAACATGAAACAATAGGGACAATACACACCATTACAGATATCTGATGGGGGGGCATTCAGAATTAAGAGCAGGGATGGGAAGTGGAAAAGACTACGACTCTCCTAATTTTTATGCATGAACTAGACTCCCTGGCAAGGGTCATTATCACTGGTTAAAGTCTCCCTCTTATACAAAAACTCTCTGGTGGACATCAAGTAAAGGTAGTTTTTGCTTTGTTTATTCTGATTTATTATTAATAAAGCATCATAACAGGTACAATATCATTTGACATTACTGATTTAAGATTTGTGGGTGTGTCTTCTGCTGTGCCTCTTTTTAAAGAGCTTGGGGATTGATTGATATTATTTAAATTGTCATGTGAAAGTTAGAAAAGAAACTAGAAATCAGAGGTGAAGATAATTAAGGCTTTCTAATATAATGGTATTCAGCTCATTAAAAACAGGTTCTTTGGATATGTCTTCTAAGTAAAATAGACATCATTGTTATCATCATCAGTGTTTAACAAATAACAACAATATGGCAATTTTGAATAATGAACACTACAACTGATGATTATTTTAATATTGCAATTTCAGATAGGCCGTAATTCTGTTAAGAAAATCTATTTGGAAAATCATTTGAGGCTAGAAATTTTTGGTGGGGTTGGAATATTTTTTTCTAGACACTATTGTTACCTGAAAATAAACATTTCTAATAATTAATGACTATCAAATCAACTTCTATACTTAAAAAATAATGTCCTAAATAATTTAATTAATTAACATATTTTAAATAATTTTTTGTTGTGAAGACAAAGGAATTAATATAAGCATACACATTAAAAATAAACATATTTCTGTCGGGGTGCGGTGGCTAATGCCTGTAATCCCACCACTTTGGGAGGTCAGAATGGGTGGATTACCTGAGGTCAGGAGTTAGAGACCAGCCTAGCCAGCATGGCAAAACCCCTGTCTCTACTAAAAATACAAAAATTAGCCGGGCGTGATAGTGCATGACTGTAAACCCAGCTACTTGAGAGACTGAGGCAGGAGAATCACTTGAACCCAGCACTGCACTCCAGCCTGGGCAACAGAGCAAAACTCCATCTCAAAAAAACAAAACAAAACAAGTCATATTTCTTAATGTCTACTACATCTAAACTGATATTTTCTGCAATGTATCCTGATAAGTCTTTGAAAACAGACTTTCTTGTATCCTGAATCTGCAGAAATGCCAGCATTAGTAAACATGTAAGTATCAGCCTGGTGAAAATTATTTATATGTGTTATATTCCTATGCATTTATAGGGCTTTTTCTTTTTGTATGTTACTGCAAAGGACTGATGTTGCCTATCCTAGAAGTAATGAGACAAAGAACTGAAGTATTTGAAAACTTTCTCATTAGTCAAATGTATTCATTTTACCATGTTTAAAGTGCAGAAAAGATAAGCAACTCTCAGGAAATGTTTTTTGGTAAATTTTTATATCAAAATGAGGTGTGACCTTGCATCAGCCCCCATGAAAAATTGCATAATATTTTTTCACAGTTGATCATTCTGAAAACCATCTGCAAGAAGAAGTTTGTATCGACAGTACAAAATACATACATTAATGCAAAATACGTTTGTGTTAATGTATCTATAATACATTATTTTAGCTTATAAATTGTTTTAAATTTTTAAAATTAAAGTTAGAATTTCAAAGGTTTATTACATATATTTTTAAATTAAAACCCAAACTTTTTAGTAAAATATTTTAACTTGCTGACTCTTCCTTTTAATTTTTCTTGCTTTGCTTGCTTTCCAGGAAAGAAGAGTGAAAGGGAGTCTAAATTTGACATAAAATATCACATGAAAGTTAAAGAATCCAAAAATAATGAAACAATTTTTTTTTCAAATCTCATATTTATCTTAAGATTTGGTATCATTTGGAACAGAAAATAATACTTCTTATTTGTTCTATGGAATTCACTGGTTAACAAAATCTATTATTTCAGATAAGATTCTAAGTTAATATTCCAGGTTGTACTGTTAAATAAGACTCATACAAACTGAAGATCCTAATATTAACAAATATCACCTAATATAAAATGTTCTAATAATTTAAAATCAAAGACAATCAAGAGGCACAAAAACAAAAAGAGGTCTGGGACATCTACAACAGCTCCTTCTCTTTCCACTCTGGTTCCATGTATTTTTGGCCCAGAATGAATGGATAAGGTCCCTAGGTGAGGTTCTGTGGGATTGTCTCACACAAGGAGGGAAAGTTCAGGTTGTGAAATACCTCCACTTTATACCTCAGAGTGTTATAAAACTTACCGTGCCTCAGAAATCCATAGATCCTGGATTTATTAACTATAAGTAATCTTTAGGCAAAGTTATGTTGCTAAGAATGTTCTGTAGCTTAGAACTCTGGCAAATATCATTAGGTTAATCACCCAAGAGGTCCAACTGGCAAACCTATTCAGAGCAGATCACCAATTTTCTCTTATTTTACCAAAGGCATCCCCCAGTAAAGATAAAAAATTCAGTAGCAGGCAGCTGTTTTAACTCCATCCCCCTCAGGCTCATTTGGTGATCAAATAATCAAACATGAAGGAAGACTCATCATGAGATAATATTGCATCCTGAAAGAAAATCTGCTTATGTGAAGGCAAAAAGCAACCAGCTTTAAGTTCACAATAAAGTCTAGCTTACTAATAACCCTCTCAATACCCTCTGTATTTAATTTAGAAAATAAATATAAGTAGATAAGCAACCTTAATAAATAATTTGAAAGCAATTGAAGAAAATAAAAATACATGCAAAAAATTATAAGTATAAATGACTCTTGTACCCACCAAAATAATCTTACCAACCAAAACTACTACTACTATTACTATTACTACTACTACTACTACTACTACTACTACTACTACTACTACTGCTAGCACTACAGGTGATGATAATGATGATGGGTAAAGATCATTGACAGTTTGACTGGTTTGATTAGAATAGTAGTATGGTTAGAACATTTCTAAAAAGTTGTTGGAATAAATTTTTCCTCATAAGCAGGGAAAACAATTTTTCACCTTTAAATTAGGAATCTGCGTAAGAGTAGTCAATCAAAAATAAAAATTGTTTGGAATTTACAGTGTTTTGATATTACATTTCTCAATTTTATCATTCTAATTATCGTCTATAGTTGAACTTCAGGTATTTTTCCATAACCAACCAAATGGAAAGCATTTAACATTTGTGATTTAAGTATGTATTATCACATCTCTTGAAATTCAGCCTTCCTGTTAACATTTGTCTCTTGACCTTAACAACTACAGCAGCTGAGCAGATAATGAAGGGTATAAGATATAATTGTTTTGTCAATTTTTTTCTATTTATCCTAAAAGGTATTGTTTTACATTTTAACATATTCTTTATATTTAAGTGTGAAATAGAGCTTTTATAGTCAAATCTGATGAAAGTAATGTATCTTACTCCCAGGAGAGCAAAATTAGAGTATCGTTTTATGAAGATGATAATCTTAATTTATAATTTTTAAGTGTATGTCTTTGATTTTTATTCTATGATAAAATTGGCTTTTTAATGTTGGCAAGGAATAATGTATTTTCTTGAGAGAGAAACATAATTTGGGGATACATTTTTTTTTGTTTAAGTCTTTTTTGACACCTAAAGAGACATGCAGATTTTTCCTTTAACATAGACTTTTATTCCTAGTAAAAAGCATTTTCTTTTATGTAGTATGAAATAAAAATCTGTATGTTCATAAGGCCTTCTAAGCTTATCTATGTCAATTAATAACGAAAGTGGAAATTACTTACTTCTATTGTGTAGGAGGTACCAGACTAAGTTTTTTACATTTATAATGTTTTGTTTACACACTAGAACTTATCACACTTGAGTACTGCTTGGGTCTTTTTTCACAAGAAAATAATTGTGGGACACCAAATGAAATTAAACATATTTTATTAAGATCAAATTTCTATAAATAGCATTTCAAGGTAAACCTCCTTGTGTTTATAGTTTTTTACAGTTATAAAAATGAGAAAAGTTATTTATCATTACCAAAACCAAATTAACTAGAATAAAATAGGTAATTGGTCATATTATTCTATTAAATCGCCAATGAAGTTATATTTTATTCTGTTATTATATTTTGACTTCAATAATATCAGGGACAAAATGTATATTTAAAGAAAATGGTGTATAAAATAATATAAATATCAAATCTTTATTATTAACATAGGATTATCAGAACACATTAATAATCAAAGTACCACCACAAATATTAATTTTAACGAGATGTCACTGAGTTGTTAACAGTGTTGATAATACTATAAAGTTTAGTAGTGTAGCATTATAAAAATATGCCAAATGCATATTGTATCTAATTATTTCAGTAGAAATGAGAAAGATAATAATTGTTTGAAAGTTTGAACCTGTATACATTTTATCTACAATGCATATAAGTTAAGACTTTAATATTATTCCGTATTCTGTTTTATGTGTCTTTGGAGTTAAGAATGTCTGCACACTGAGATAGGGATTAAAATCTCATATTTCCCTCTACTTAAACTTCTGAAAAACATTGTTTATATAGCACCTTATGATGTCATTTGGGCAAACACAGAGGAGAACACTGTATTTAAATATGCTAGAACAGATTTTACTTTAGGTTGTCATCATAGAGACCGATTGTAGATTATGCTGGGTACTTTCGTTTGGTTGTTTGGTTTTTTTCTGTAGCCAAGTAAGTATGTTTAAGTTTGAGGAAACTTGCATTTTACCTTGATGTCTCACGAATACTTGAAAAAAGGATACTTAAAATGCAAAAGATATAAAACTCAATTTTCTGATCTATTGAAGAATCACAATTCCTTTGTTATTTTTATTGTTAAGATATTATCCTTTTTCCATCAGCTTTTATAATATTCAGCATTCTGGAATTCTAGCATTCCAGAATGCTAGAATTTCCCCTCTGCATAAATGTCTTATATATTCTCCCATGAAATCTATTCTAAGGTGACATACGGGTAGATAATGCCTTTTTATTTGTGGTTACACAGACCGTAGCAGTGCTTGGTACAGTTCTGGTGAGATAGCATTATATAATATGTTAGGAATTAAGTATAGGTAGAATAATGGAGAAATCAGAAATACCAATGTTGCCTTTATGTTTAATTAGCATCATTTTTAAGTTGTGAATCAGGTTGAAATGTCAGTTATGCCACTCAGAAACATTGTGACTTTGAGAAATTTTCCTAATCAACTTGGGCCTCAGTTTCTTCACATGTAAGGTGTGATAATAATTCATATCATTCATCTGAAAAATTAAATTGTTAATAACTATATTGTACTTCACACAGGTTACTACATGACCCAGAGTAGTCATTCATTAAATGAATGTCATTACTATTATTAGAAACAGAATTTATGTCTGGTCTTATGAGACAATTTGGCATCCAGTCTTTTCTTTGATTAATGGGGAGGAGGAGATCAGAATAGGAGGAAGAGACCTGCTTTATCACATTTATAAATAACCTGTCTAAAAAAGTTTTGTATAGCTAGTTGTTTAGATCTAGGGAGTAATTTTCCCATGGAAGCAACGCTATAAATGGTAGGTTCTCCGAGAAACCCACAGAACTCTATTTAGGCCATAATGTGGTTGAAAATGTATAATTGCAAAGGAAAATAGTAGGAAAATAATAGTGTTGCCATACTACCAATTACACAAAACAGAGAAAAAATAGAATAAAATTAGTCCTTTGTAGTGAATTCTTGGAGTAGATAAAAATATTTAATAAACAAATGAAGAAATGCCCACCATAAATTTCTGTAGAGATTCTGAGAGTCAATTTATTACACATTTCAGAGGCTTTAGAGAATGATTAGTCTTTAAACATAAGCTGACTTCATTTTGTTTTCTTTTTTTAATTTTTATTTTTATTTTCTGGAGACAGAGTCTCACTTTGTTGCCAGGCTGGAGTGCAGTGGTGTGATCTCAGCTCACTGCAGCCTCCGACTCCCTGGTTCAAGCGATTCTCCTTCCTCAGCCTCCCGAGTAGCTGGGATTACAGACGTGCACCACCACACCGAGCTGAATTTTGTATTTTAGTAGAGATGGGGTTTCACCATGTTGGCCAGGATGGTCTTGATTTCCTGACCTCGTGATCCACTCGCCTGGGCCTCCCAAAGTGCTGGGATTACAGGCGTGAGCCACCGTGCCTGTCCTTGTTTTCTTTTTTCTCTCTTTTCCTGCTTAAATAAAATAAAGAAAGGATGAAGAGTAGAAGAAAATGAATATATAGAGAAAGCTTCTGATTTTGGAATGGAGAGGATGTTCAAAATAAGAAAGAAAAGAAGAAAGATTATTGAAGAGGGGAGTAGAAGCTTATTGAAAAAGGAAAAGAGAATGGTTGAATGAGAGAAAGGAAGAGCTACAGAGGAAAAGTGAAGAAGGAAAAGAGGAGTGGAATTTGTTGAAGAGTTTCAAGCAATATGAGATATGTGAAAAATAAAGATAATCCATAGCATAAGGATCTGACTGCAATATGAAGCCCTCAGCAAGTGTAAAATTTCATTAATATTTGAAAATAAAAATTTACAATAATTTTGCCTTCTACAAGGAAAAAGATGAATATACTGAAAACAAATTACTTTTCTTAGGCCCACCAAAAATTTCAGGTCACATAGGAAACTGTCACCCAGAAATCTGAAATGAAGGGGAATATAGAAAACTGTGTCAACGATAACTAAGTCCTTCTTCTGAAATGAGAAAATTCAATTTATACTTAAAATGAATGGCAAAGCAACAAAAAGTTATACAAATTTACTACACCTGCAAAATTATTCTTCAGAAGTGAAGGAAACAAAAACATTTTCAAATACTGAGGGAATTTATTGCCAGTAGGCCAGTCCTGCCAGAAATATTGAAAGATGTTCCTCAGAGAGAGGAAAATGATATAGGTCAGAAACTCAGGTCTGTATCAAAAGAGAAAGTGTGTTAAAGACAGAAAAAAATAAGATTATAAGGTGCCTGCATTCCTCAAAAAGTGTTATTCAAAAGTGGACTTAAATTAGTTGCAAAGATTTATTGAAAACTCTAGGGCAACCACTAACACAAACTTTAAGAGAGGTATAATTGATATGCTAAATGAAGAAACAAAATGAAATCTTATAAAATGCTCAGTTATAACCAGAAGGGACAGAGGAATAGAGGGAAAATAGAATGAAAAACAGAAAATATGTACAATGAAGAGAACATAGCAACATGGTAGGTATTAATCAAATCATATAAACAATCACCTTAGATGTAAATGGCCTAAATACAACAATTAAAAATAAAGGCAATCAGAGTGACTAAAAACCAAGACCTGGCTGGGCATGCAGTGGCTCATGATCTACAATCTTACCAGTTTGGGAGGCTGAGGCACGAGAATCACCTGAGTTCAGGAATTTGAGACCAGCCTGGGCAATAAAGTTGAGACTTTCTCTCTATGAAAAAAAACTTAGCCAGGTGCAGTGGTGCATGCCTATAGTCACAGCTGCTCAGGAGGCTGAGGCAGGAGGAATGCTTGAGACCAGGAGTTCAAGCCATGATTGTGCCACTACACTCCAGCCTCAGGGACAGAGTAAGATCCGGTTTCAAAAAAAAGAAGAAGGAAAGAGAAAGAAAAGAAAGCAAAAAGAGAGAGAAAGAGGAAGGAAGGAAGGAAGGAAGGAAGGAAGGAAGGAAGGAAGGAAGGAAGGGAGGGAGGGAGGGAGGGAGGGAGGGAGGGAGGGAGGGAGGGAGGGAGGGAGAGAGGGAAGGAAGAAAGGAAGGGAGGGATGAAAGACCCAACTATACATTGTTTGGGTTTGGCAATGAGTTATTATATACAACATAAAAATCACATGCACACACATGCGCACACACACAAACCCTGATTACTTAGTCTGTTAAAATAAAAAATCTGCTCTTCAAAAGAATCTGTTAGGGGAATAAAAATACAAGCCACAGACTGGGATAAAATATTTGCAAAACACATAACTTCCAAACAACTTGTAAACAATTTTTTTAAACTTCTACTAAGTGTGGTAGTGGTACTATAAATAAATAATAAAATAAATAAATAATAAAATAAATAAATAATAAAAATTTTAAAACTTCTAAAACTAAACAATAAGGAAACAACCCTATAAAAATCATCAAACATCTGAACCAACACCTCACCAAAGAAGATACAGAGATGGCAAATAGACATATAAAAATATTCAACATCATTTTTATTAAGGAATTGCAAATTAAAACAAGATGCCCCTACACACCTGTAAGAATTGCTAAAATGAGAAACATTGAAAATGCCAAATGCTGGCCAGGTTGTGGAGTAACCGGCATGTCATTCATTGCTGCTGGGAATGCAAATGGTATATCCACTTTAGAAGACAGTGTGGTTGTTTCTTACTGTAGAATGTTCAAGGGATTTGGGGGGAACTGCACAATGAAGAAGACATTGTGTAACAAATGTCTTACAGAAGACATCTGTAACAAACAATAACAGATGACAAGATTTATTGAATGGACCAGGCTGCATGGAAGGGGGCTTCCATGCAGTAGTAAGCAGAACAAGAAAACTTTTAAGGGAGAAAGAGGGATTTGAAAGGGAACTTACGTGTCTAGGTGTTGTCTCTAAGTAGCACAGCCAGCTATATCTAGATTAGAAATTCTGAAAGGCAGCAGTTGCATAGGATCTTATAAAACAAGCTCTCTGTTATCAGCAGACAATAGATGCTAGATCTATTTGCATGTAGTGTGCAAAGCAAGCAAGCTTTAATGACTAAAAATTTGGTGGTTTAGGTTGAGGTTAGCTGATGGGCTTGTGAGTGAATGGGTCTCATCGGGCAATGAAGACATAAAAAACCTAGAGGCCAATATACAAAGGCCATATTTGGCTCATTTATAAGGTATTTGTGAAGCTAAATACAGTATTACTGTGTGATCTAGTAATCAGTTGTATTCCTTGGTATTTGCCCAAAGTTGAAAACTTATGTCTATGCAAAAATCTGCACATGAATATGTTTTTTGCAATGTTATTCATAATTGCTAAAAACTGGGAGCATGAAATATGTTTTTAATATTTGAATGGATGAATAAACTATATTCATTCAAGGGAATATTATTTAGCAATAAAAATGAGCTATCAAGCCATAAAAAGGACATGAATGAACATTAAATGCATATTGCTAATTAAAAGAACCTGGTATGAATAGGCTATAGACTGTGTCATCCCAATTATATGATGTTCAAGAAAAAGCAAAATTATAGTGATATTAAACATCTAAATAGTTTCCAGGGTCTTGGAAGTGAGGAAAGTTGAACAGGTTACCAGGTGATTTTTAGGTGAAAATACTCTATGACGCAGTTAAAAATATATATATATATATAACATTATGCTTTTTAAAACCAGTAGAACTTTACAATACAAAGAGCAAATCTTAATTGTAGCCTAGTTAATATACCTGTGTATACATGTCTCTGTCTCTCTGTGTGTGTGTGTGTGATCAGTTAGGAGTGGTTTGAAATTCCAGCGAGGAAAGAGTGAAGACAATGAAAAGAGTCTAACTCTATTACAAATGTATGAAACGGCATCACTGAAGAGGGTGAGAGAAAAGGTGCAAGCATAACTTTGGAGATAAATCTGTCTGTAAAACTAAAGGAAAAAATGAACTGTGCATAAAAACTATAGTCTAGTTAATGATTATTTCCCTCAGGCATATAAGTTAACAATTCAGATACTGTTATACAGGTATACTGGAATCAAATGAAGTACATGGATGATGGATGGTGGGAGACATGCATGTATTATCTGAATTATATAATTCAGGTAATATAAATTCCATGAAGACAATGAAACAGGGCAATCGCGTAGACAGTGACTGGACTAGGATGTTTTAGATACGGTAATCAGAAACAATCTCTAAAGATGTGATGTTTGAGAAAGAATGTAAATGATCAGAAGTTAGCTTTATGAAGATTTTGAGGAAGGGAATCCCAGGCAAAGGAAATAGAAACATGTAAAACTTGTGAAAAATAGAAGCTAACTTTGTCAGCTCCAAGAGTCATAAGGAGACTGATGTGATTAAAATGTTTTACATGTTATAAGACAGTCCGAGTTGACAAGCTCAGTGTGATAGCTAATTGTGTAAGGCTTTGTAAACTGCAGGGAATTTTCTGCATTGTATTCTCAGTGAGAAAGAAAGCATTCAGTAGGAGTGGCAAATAAATGAGATAATCTGACTTACATATTTAAAGAAATACATTGACTGCTTTCTCATTAAGCTCAAGAAACACAAACAAACAAATCAAAAATGAAACATGTTGACTGCCACATGGGTTAGAGACTGTAGAGAAACAAGAGTGGAGACAGAGTGACCAAATGCACATTATTAAAGAATTTAATAGCTGATAGTGGTAGATATAGTGTAATAGACTTGGAATGAATCAGAAGTGGTCAAATTCTGGATATATTTCTGAAAGGAGGGTCAAAATAATTTGTTCAAGTATAAGATATTGCAGTGCAAAAAAAAAAAAATGACTCCAATTTTCTTTGATCTGAACAACTAGAAAAACAGACTTGGTACTATTGAGATGGGTGAGCCAGTAGGAAAAAGTTATTCTCCTAGGAACAGTTATCAGGTGTTCTATTCTGAAGATTTGATATTTTAGATGCTTATTAAACATAATGAAGATGTCAAATAGGTAATTGGTGCCTAAGTCTTGAGCTCAGGAGAGATCTGGACCTGAAAATATAAATACAAGCACACTAGCATCCAGTAGACTGTATTTATAGCCATGAAAATGGGTTTATTAAACCACTGTAATATTACAGAAGGAAGATAGAAAATTGGTTAGCTTTATATAGTAAATTCTTTAAAATTTACATATTGATTAGAGAAGTTGCCATAAATGGATTTTTTAAAAGTTGCCTTTGAGATAGAAAGAATAAAAAACAAATAAAAGGTAATGTATTATGTAAGGGCTGATAAAGAAACAAGCAGTTAAATAGTTGGGCAAGTTGAGCACATAGATCTATTAGACTTGTTAATATGAACTTCAGCAGAGTGAAATAAAAAAATGATAATTAATGTTTATTGAAGGCATTACAATCTAGGCACTGTTTTAAGCACTCTACATATATTATATCACTTAATCTGATTATTTTATTGATTTTACAGATGAGGAAATGAAGGCATTGTGAGATTAAGTTAAATTATTATAGAATTGCACTGTTAGTAACTGAGGCAGTTAGGATAAAATCTTGAGCACTCTGATTTTCATGTTTATACTCTCAACCACTGCAAGAAATGTAATGATGAAGTCTTGGAAGCATGCTTTTAAAGGAGGGGGGAATTAAACAAGTCTGGCAACTATCTTTTCTATTTTCAACATGTTATCAGAAATTCTGGTTAATCAATATAATTTTTTAAAAAGAGGCATAAAGATTTAAAGATATGTATACTTCTTTTCCTCATCTGTAAAATCAAAATAATTATATATATAATTATTAATATAAACGATGAATTAGAACTAAAAATGTGAGTTTTGGCAAGTTATCCTGATATAAATAAGTAAAATAGTAACATTCCTTCTCTGAGGAATTAAAATTTAGATGGCACTTGGCTAAGGGTCATAATATTAAAGGAATACATAATTTTAAAGAAATACATTTTTCCTTTAAATTTAATTATGATTTTTAAAAAAAATTATTGAGGATTTATTATGTATTAGTAACTTTGATAGTATCAAGTAACAGGGAGATCAACAGGAGGAGTAACTGGCTTAAGGAGTTCAACATATAGTAGAGGAAAAACGAATTAGTAAATAACCATTGCAAAGTGTTATCCACTAGAACGCACACATAAACAAATTATTAAATGCAAAAGGAAAAAGGAGTATTTTATTTCCCCAGGCTGTGATGAGGCATGTAGTCTTGGTCTTTGAGGGATGTTCAGTGAGTCCTAAAATCTTACTTGAGGACATTGAAGCAGACCATTGCAAGATAAGATGAGTTTCATAAATTAATGTCAGGTAGAACAGTCACTGGGGAAAGGAAAGAAAAACAAAAGAATCGTGCAAATGGATGGTGAGCTCACCTGGCTCTTGTGAAAGAGGCAGGCATTTGAGAATGGGAAACACAGGCCGTGACGACACTGCACCCAGTAAGTGAAGGCTGCTGTGTATCATATAAATAGCGTGGTTAGTAGTGATGCAGGATTTTTGCTCCTTAGTTCAGCTAAATCCGGGTTCTTGTGTCACAACCAGGAAAAATTACGCACAGGGACAGAATGAAGGGTGAGGAGAATTAAATTTATTGGGCGAAAAGGAAAAAAGAAAAAACAAAAAACTCTCAGCAAAGCAAGAGGGGATCCTGCCAACAGGCTCCCACCTCACAGATTGAATACCAGGCCACCACACACACACACACACACACACACACACACGAGCTGAAGAGAGGCCAGGCTCCTCCCCACTGCAAAAGGCACAAATTCCTGGTGGCTCCGCCCTGTTTCCGTAGTGTGCATGTGGGCATTATTCAGAAAGAATCATTCAGGAAAGGGTGGGCAAACAGGAGCAGTTCTCCATCTGGGTCATGGGTTTCATCTAGGACCAGCAGTCTTCTCTTTCAACCTTCAGGCTGTTTTAGGCTTGAAGGTGGGGTTTCAGCAGGGACCCTTGGCTGTCTCCTGTCTCTATCAGTAGTACATAGTAAATTAAAGTAGAAGATTATGAGTTTTTTGTTTTTAATTTTTATGGGTACATAATAGAAATACTTATATTTATGGATCATATATTTGAAAGAAAACTTTTACAAATGTAAGGATGGAGGTGAGTGGAAAAAAATGATGAAGGGAGATCAGGCAGGTCAAAGGAAGTGAAACGCCATTTCATTTTCAAAACCTTCTCAAATCTCTCTAAAACATCTATTTCCTCACTATTTCTGATGAAAATGTTTCTGGCTTCTGAAGATTGATCTCTTTTATGTAACTCTTTTCAGCTACAACCATCTCTCTCCTTGAGATAAAGATGCTTTAGCATTGATCTGTACAATTGCTTTCTTGCTATTTTACTAGTATACATTACATTTTTGAAGTTTCATTCTAAGTCTTTGAAGGAAAAACCATATCTGTCTTTCTAAAATGTCTGTTACATTCAAAGGACGTAATTGGTAACAAATAATAATTGCTGATGAATTCCAAATCTAAATCTCCAGCCTGGACTTCACCCCTAAACTATAGACTCACGTATTCAATGATTTCCTGGACATCTAAACTTGATGTATAATAGACATCTTAAGCTTGACACGTAGAGGCTGAGCTTATACTATTCCTTCTCAAACTGATCTCCCAAGAGTGTCTGCCATCTTGTTAAATGGAAGCTCTATCATTTCATTGCTCAGGCTTTAAAATGTGTAGCTTTCATTGACTCTTTGCTTTTTTTTAATATTCCACATACAATTCATTAACAAATTCTGTCAGCTTTATCATCAACATTTATTCAGAGTCTGTTTACATTTATCCAGAATAAGCTTACTCCTTTCTGACGCTATTACTATCGTCATTGCTGCATCTCCATTCCAAGCTACATCACTCATCCTTGGATTTGTTAATAATCTCCTTAATGGTTTTCCTGCTGCTTGTTTATGTACATTCAGTATATTCTAAACAGTAGCCAGAGTGACCCTGTTCAAAGGTAAGGTTGGTATGTTGCTTCTCTTTTTCATTTCAGTGACTGACTTCTCATCGAAATCAGAACAAATATCAAATTCTACACAATGATTTCCAAGGCCCTGTGTAAAGAGGACCCTGTTATTCCTATGTGCCACTCTCTGGTACTGTTTTCTGCTCATTCTGCTTTAGTCACTTGGAAACTTGACTATTTGTAGAGCATACTAGACAGTCTCCTAGAGCACACTAGAGCGTTTGTTCTTTGCTCTGTGTGGAGTGCTCTTCCCCGCTCATTGCACGTCTTGCTGATTCATCAGCTTCATTTCTTTGTCAAATGTTAACTTCTCAGTCAAACCTCTCTGGAAAATCCTGTATACAACTGTGATTCTCTTATCTAACACTTCCTTTTCTTAGCTTTTATCATTTTTCAACATAATTAATACCCATTTATTTATCTTCTTATCATCACTGGGAAGAAAGCTCTGTAAGGAAAGCAATGCATTCACTGTTCCTAAAAGATTCTCTGGCACTTAATTGACACTCAAACATTATTTGTTGAATGAGAGATTAAATGAAATCATCGAAGATAAATTGTTGAGTTAATTGAAAATACAGTAAATCTGATGTCCTAACATATCTTGTCTCAGCTAATGTGTCCCATTAAATTATGGCACTAACTTAGTCACTGTAATAAAATTCTTTCATGCTAATATTGTGGATTAAATATTTGTTTAGAGAGAAGTTTTTGGTGTGAAGACTAAGCTTCTACTCCAATCTAAATGGCTTTAGGCTTCAAAATGATGGGATGTATCTTTTTTTTGTCTGAACAACAGTAGTTAAATGATCACAGCAGGAGGATGGATTAATGTGGTTAAAAGAAAAAAGGGAAGCTTCAAGAGAGACATTCACTTATTTCAATTTTATTGTTGGCTCCAACATAAAGGAATCATTATTTTCTGATTTATCTTTTTTCCTAACTTACCTAATTTGCTGAATTCTCTCCATTTACTGATGCCTTCTTACCAATCTGACAAGCTGACCTCCTGCCTGGAGAATCTTCCTTCTTCACAAGCCTCTTCTTCTTCTTTTTTTTTTTTTTTCTTTCCTTACTGCCACTTGATTATTTTTTGTTATTCATACGTCCCCTCTGTCAAGTTTTCATCACCTGATACATTTTTATGAAATTATTTTTGCCATCTAGTCCATGTTAAAAAGTACTTCAATGTCATATTACTAAAATTCACATCTGTGATGGCTACTGATCCCTAGAAAAGGTCTTCCTTATCTTTTTTACATACAAAATATTGAGTTTTCTTATCTTTGAAAAACCAGCTCATGCATTGCCTCCTCTCTGTGTTTTGACCTCACTCATCTAATCATAATTCTTCACCTTGAGCTGTTTTCTTACCTGCCTTCCCACCATAATTTATTAGTACCTCAATTCTAATATCTCTTATTATAAGTACTTGTTTCTGTTTCTGTCATCCCAGATATAGAGAGAAGCCTTTGAAAAAATAATTTGAGTCATTTTCATGTTTGCATTATATTTTCTGGCACTGAGTACCGAAGAAGAAAATGATTTTATGCTAAATGCTTTCAATTCATTAAAAAATTATAGCTCAGATTATATTACAGCCCAAACATTTTATACAAGTTAAATCTGACTAGCACTAATGTAGTCGTTAATTTGGAAATTAGGCATATGCTTGCAATTTCATATTAAGCCATTTCAATTCTTATTTTTTCTGTAGGCATAAAAGGGAGGCAGGAAGGCAAAAGAAAGAAGTGAAGGAAGAACAGGAAGGAAGGAAGAAAAGGAGGGAAAGAGGGAGGGAGGAAGGGAGGGAGGAGGTAGGAGTAGGGGAGAAAGAAAGGAAGGAAGACAGGAAAGGAGAAAAGGAGGGAGAAAAGCAGCAAATATAGTTGTCTAATTCACAAAGAATACTCAAAAAACAACTCCAATATTTTGTGTTTTGCTTTTCACCTGTATTCCCCTGAAATCAGCTTTTCCAGGCATTTACTTTTATACTTACTAGTTTCTTTAGCTGTCTGACCATTTTTCTCACATTTGAGCTGTCAAAATTTTATTTTATTTTAATTGATTATAAAGCTGTCCTTGCTATTTAAACTTTAACTCAGTTACCAAACTACTCAGTTAACTAATTCAGTTACCAGTTCTCAACATAAAATTAGAGTATGATGGCAGCTTTTCCTGAACCTTTCTTCCCATATTCTTTGCTAAGGGAAAAAAGGAGGAAAATAGAGACTAATATTCTTACCTGAAAAGCAAACGTAAAGAAACATTATATTCAATGTTGACAGTATTTTTCCCATAGGCATGCACAAGCATTGGTTGGTGGAAACGGTATAATAGCAATGAATTTTAAAACACAATTGACCATATCTATCAGAATTTAAAATGTATTTATTATTATTCCTAAATGTCCCACACATTAAATCTATCCTATAGATTTATCTGCATATATATGACATGGTATAAATGAAATGGCATGTGTACATTGATAGCTTTTCAGCATTTTTGTCATAGTAACATATGATAACTAGCACAGGAATCATTAATGAGGGAGGGAAGAGTTAAATTAACTATGATTTTATACTCACAATGAAATAAAATGCAGTTGTAAGGAAGAATGAGGAAGTTTTTTGTATTCTGAAATGGAGAGATATTGAGGATATGTTGTTTTCTATACAGGAATTTATTTGATTAATGAAAGAAAATAACGTATACTGTTTTTCTTAATTTACAACATAATAAATGTTCAATATAAGAATAGATGTTTACATGGATATATTCTGTAGAGATAGAAAATAAACTAGCATTATTACTCACAAAAATCAGCCCATGATGAGTTAAATTGCAATTATATGAATGCACCTTATTGATCACCCTGAACTAAATAAAATCTCTGTACCTGAATACATTTTAGATTCATAGACATGGATAGGATTTTTTTTTCTCTTAAAACATACATTATTAAATGCATGGCTTACATGACAAAATCAAATAAAGATATTACATGACTCTCTTGGCAAACGTGGAATACTAAATTGTTCTTGTTTCAAAATACATAGATTGAAGCTAGATTGTTTTTCTTCATTTTTAAATTTAACCATATAATGACATCATCTTTTGCATTAAAATTCTGATAGAAACTTGGCTTTGAGAAAATGATATTCTTCACAGTCAGATTTAAAGACAATCTAATTTCAAACCCCAAATTTAAGTATTCTTGTGTAATTTTATATTACTTTTAATATGTCTAATTACTTCACACTTATAGCAACAAAAATCCACTGACACCACTTCTGTCTGTTTCTCCACTTTGGCTGCCTTCCAACTCTTCCCATCTTCAGCAAAGAGCCAACCCGCCTGAAGGGAAGCTGCAACCCACATTCCACTACTGATTGGTATACACCTCACAGCCTGAGCACTAAGTCTTTCTCTGAGAAATTGGAAAGGCTCCTGTGGGCTGCTGGGGAGCTTAAATGCAGTTAGTAAGTGAACAGATTGTCTTTTAGAACTGGCCAAATTTTATCTTCCATATTGAAAAAACAGACTCCCAGAAAGGTTTTGTTTTTCCCCCTTTTTTTCTCTTTCAAGAGTAAAAGCTTTAGAGCTTTCTTCTTTTAACCAAAACTGACCCAGCACCTATCCTGGGTTTTGTGGATTTCATCCTTATTCTAGCTGAAGGTATATAGCATTATAAGAACAACACTGCTACCTGGCTCTGTTTTTAATCTGTATTGGCTGGCTATCCACTTATCACAGGGTTTCAGGAGGAAATTCTCTTGACAATTTGCACGTAGGGCCTGGTGGGACCTTCTTTATGGAGTAAGATGATGTTCAATACTAAGTATTCCTCTTTCTCAGCAAAGGGCAGGTAGCCTGTATCCTGGTGGCAACAACTTCATTTAATTTTTTGTCTGCCTTTTTGATTAAATTCTCTGGTGTACAAAGGAAAAAAAAGGAACAATTTCAGCTTGTTATGCTTGAGCAAAATTGTGAAATAAAGAAAGCACTGCAGTGGGAGTCAGAAACTTTTGGCTACGTTCTTCTATCTGCATTTTTTCTAGCATGATCATCATCCTCTCACTTTGGGCCTCAGTCCTCTTCCTGGTAAAGTGGAATGATAATAATACCTACCTGCCTAAAGTAGGGCCATATTAATTGATGTATGAGAGTCTTTGCAGATCTAGGTTTTGGCCATGAGATAAATAGGCTCATCTATGCTAACAGCCATAGCCAAAAAATTCCAAATAAATGCCCACCATTTAGAGTGGTGAATGCAGTTTGTTGAATGCTTACTCCCTGTCTAGACCTACGAAGGCACTTAAAGAAAACATTAAGCAAAATCAAAAATGTTCCTAACTTCATTTACGTTGTAGTACTGAAGAAATGAAAGGTGATATATAGGTTGAGTATCCCTAATCCAAAAATCTAAAAATCTGAGATACAAAACGCTCCAAAATTTGAAACTTTTCGAGCACTGACATGATGGCTCGAACGAAAGGCTGATTACAACATTTCAGATTTTTGTATTTTTTTTTTTTTTGAGGCGGAGTCTCGCTCTGTCGCCCAGGCTGGAGTGCAGTGGCCGGATCTCGGCTCACTGCAAGCTCCGCCTCCCTGATTTACGCCATTCTCCTGCCTCAGCCTCCTGAGTAGCTGGGACTACAGGCGCCCGCCACCTCGCCCGGCTAGTTTTTTGTATTTTTTAGTAGAGACGGGGTTTCACTGTGTTAGCCAGGATGGTCTCGATCTCCTGACCTCGTGATCCGCCCGTCTCGGCCTCCCAAAGTGCTGGGATTACAGGCTTGAGCCACTGCGCCCGGCCCAGATTTTTGTATTTTTGGATTAGGGATGCTGAACTAGTAAGTATATAATGCAAATATTCCAAAATAAATTTTTTAAAAATCTGAAATCCAAAACACTTTTGGTCCCAAGTGTTTCAAATAAGGAATATTCAATGTGCACTAGGTGTTTTTCTTGATTAGAATATCACATGCTGTGCCAATCTTATTTTGCTTGAGTGTTCTCATCTGTGAAACAATCATTGCTTTCTTCCTACCAGCAGTATCAGAATAAACAGAAATGTTTAGTGAGAGTTTTCTGCTTCCTCAGAATTGGCGTTAATAATTTATCTAATAATTTGGAGGCCCAGAGAACTCTAGAACTCTGCTTACATTTCAAGTTGGAGAACTTTCAGCTATTTTTGTTGTTGTTGTTTCTTTTTTGTTTGTTTGTTTTTTTCAAGCTGAGATGTACCAAGGAGGAAAAAGGCATGTGAATTCTTCCATCTCATACAAAAAAAAAAGGTGCTCAAATCTGGGAGGACACTGTGTAAGTGTCTACCTGAAAGAGCACAATGTTCTGCTCTTTGAACTTTGAAAGTAAGGTTGCTTATCAGCTGACCTTAAAATAGGGAGATTAGTCCGAGTTATCCAGGTGGGCCCAATGTAATCACATGAGCCTTTAAAAACAGAAGAGAAAGGCACAAGAATGAGTCAGAGAAATGTGGTGGAACTAAAAGGTGTTTGAATCCTGAAACAGAGGAGACCCACTATTATTGGAAGGAGGCTACAGGCCACATAATAAACACAAAAGGACTGTGGATACCTTAGGAGCAAGATTCACGACTGGCAGCCAACAGAGAAATGGAGGCTTCAGTTCTACAACCACATGGAACTGAATTCTGCCTAAGTCTGAAATTAAATTATATCTGGAGCCTCTAGTAAGAAATGCAGCCATACCAACACCTTGATTTTAGTCCTGTGAGATCCAAGTCAGGTCTAACCTTCCAGAAACTGTGAGGTAATGAATCTGTGTTGTCTTAAGCTTCTACATGTCTGATAATTTACTGTGGCAACAAGAGAAAAATAATACAATTATATCCTCATCCTTCTGTAGATACATTTGCCTTCCTGTCCCTGTGGAATGTAGAAAGCTGGGTCAGCAAAAGGGGAAAGCAAATTAGTGGGGTCAAAATATTATTCCCCTTATGCTTTTTAACTTTATCAATATTGATATGATGGCCCTATGCTAATATTATAAAGCACTTTACAGACCTTACATATAGAGTAGGTTCTAAAACACTATGTGTGTGTGTGTGTGTGTGTGTGTGTGTATGATGTGTATGAGACAGAGGATTGGATTAATGATTCATCATATATTCACTGTGATTTACAGCACTTTCTCAGTTTAACCTTTAATGAATTAAGTATCCTGATATGTATACTACATGTAAAGTAACAGGAACAGAAATTTTAAGTGATATGCTCAAGGACAATACGATGAAATTGTGACTGCAAAATGGAACAAACTCTAGGGAAATGAAACACCTAACATTAGTGCACCTGAAAAAGTACAAGGTCACCAGAGATTAGAGAAAAATCCAGAAGGCCAGGCATGGTGACTCACACCTGTAATCCCAGCACTTTGGGAGGCTGAAACAGGATCGATTGAGCTTAGGACTTCCAGACCAGCCTGGGCAACATTAAAAAACCCCACCTCTACAAAAAATATCAAAATTAGCCAGGCATGGTGGCAGGTGCCTGTGGTCCCAGCTCCTCTGGAGGCTGAGGTGGGAGGATCACTTGAGCCTGGGAGGCAGAGGTTACAGTGAGCTGAGATTGCACCACTGTACTCCAGCTTGGATGACAGAGTGAGACCCTGTCTTAAAGAAAAGAGAAGAAAAAGCCAGAAGATAGCTTAGCCAAAAGCAAGGATACCGAGAGGTAGACTATATCTAACTATTTATCAGGATAAGAATATATGAGGTTTCCATTGATTACAGGAACACCTTATTTATTGTCTGAAGCTTAAGTTGAATTATCACTATTTTGAAGTAAGGTGCCTCCTTAGGAAAGGGCCCAAGTGACAACAAAATGTGGAGTAGACCACCATAGTAAGGATTCAATAAATGTCACGCATAATTATACTAAGCAGTCACTACTTCAATGACTCATTTGCATTAAGCATTTAAACTTTAAAAAAAAATTCTTGTCAAAATTTTAGTAGGTGAGTGGTAAAGACAGGAAGAATAGCTTAAGGTAGATCTGTGCAAGTCTTATAGTACCCTTTGTACAATCACACATCTTTCTCCTAAAAGGCCCAGTATTACCATAGAGAGGTAAACAAAAACCAGTTCTCATTAGCTGGGGAACTGGTGGCATGCCACATGATAGGGACAATGACCTCTGTACGGCTAGTGTGGAGTGGCTATTTTTACCTTCCCCTGTATATTTTCAACTAGAGAAATAGGTGAAAGAAGAGATCCAGAGGAAAGAGTAGATCTTGATTCTACCCCACCCAACCTGGTGGAAAGGACTGCAAAGCTAGACTCAATTTGGGAAGGAGAAAAACTTTGAATTAAATATGTGAAGACATTTAAAGTGATTGAAATTCATGGGCTCAAATTAGAAGCAGTTACAGTAATCAGTTACACAGTGGGAAAGGAGATTTCAAGGTCCATAGCAAGTGTTAGAAAAAAATAGAAATATTTTCTACTTATACTTTAATTCTACTTATACAATAATTTTCAATTTATTGGTCAAACTTTATGTTGTTTGCCTCATGAGTTTTACACACACATACACACACACATACACAGTAGGTTCTCACTTAACACTGTTAACAGGTTCTTGGAGACTGACTTTAAGTGGAAGGACATGTAATAAAACCAATTGTTTTTCTTTTAGCATTATAATGAAATAATGAATGAAATGACTATATTCAAGGGCCTGCTGCATGCTGTTTTTGTTAAAGTTGCTGTTTCCAAGAACCTATCAATGTCATTAAGTGAGAACTTACTGTATATATTAACTTATTTGTAGCTTACTATGTTATCACAAAAAATATAAAATTTGTTAAAATGTTTCTCAAATGAGCCATTACATTTATGACTGTTATATTTAATTTATTGAGCACTTACTATGAATAGAACCCTGTTCTAAAATCTGTACACATGTAATATCCAAATTATCAATACTGCCTTAATGAAAATTTTGGTGACATGAAAAATCTTAGGCAGCATGAGCTTAAATATATTGTACAATATCTCAGAATTATAAAGTATTATAATCATGATTTGAACACTTGAGGTTAGACACTGAGGCTTTTCTTGCCAAACTTCCTTTTATGAAAAAAGTATGAAAGGTTTAAATTAGAAGTTCAAAATCAACTCCAAACTGTTTGCCCAAAGCTAGAAGATCAATCACAATTAATGAAGGTATCAGCCTACTTCCATACACACAATGCTTACTTTGACAACCCAACTTAATTCCACTGGCAGATGCCCAAGGCATTATTTACGCTATGTGCTTGACACATAATAAACAATTTATTATTATATATGTATTATTAGACATATATCCTCAAATATCAATTTTAATTGGTTTTAATCCTAAAAAAATATATTTTCAAAATCTCTCAGCCATCTCTTCTTTCTTTCCTCTTTTATCCTTCTGTAATTCCTACTAGATATATGCTGAAAAGTTGCATTTGATCTCCCATGTCTCAATTGCTTTTATTTTTCAGTCTGTTTCTCATTATTATGCCTCCTATGAGATTATAGTAATGTAATGGATAAATAGGAATTTATCGAGTACCTACTCAGTACCAGATACTGCTCTTCAGATTTTAAAAAGTCGCATTCAGATCAACGCAAAAATGCAAAACCTATTATAATTTTCATTTTATAGATAGAGAATCTGATGATGAAAGGGAGGGAAAGTATTCAAACCAAATAGATTTGGTGTTAGGATCTCCAGTGCTAGTTCTTTCATTTTCTTCTGGTTTCAATTCGTTAAATTTTCCTGAGCAAGATTAAGTCTACTCTTTAGCACTCCTATTGAAAGTTATAAAATTTTTTCTTCAATGATTATATCTTAAAATTCCAATATTTCCATGTCATCCATTTTAATTTCTCCCTGTGCAGAAAACTAGTATTTTACACTTGGTTATTACAAACTGTTTTCCATATAATTCTTTAATCTCTATTTCCTTAGATTTTCTGCTTGTTGAACCTCTCAAATACTGAAGGTTTCTTGGCGGTCTCTCCATCATATGCTCGTTACTAAAGGAATAGCTTCCAATCTGCTGTAAGAAGCACTATGCCATCCATTTGTTCCAGGACCTTATCCTCTGCAGGTAAGCAGTCTTGATCTTGCAACCACAAATGAGGCAGATCAAATCCTAATTATTTGTGAGTGCATTTACTTTAGGCTTCTGTACATTCAGAGTAACACACTTACGGCTTTGTCTCAACTTGATGAGCAAAGGTAATTCACGTAAGGTAATGACAATAAGGTAATTGACACATAATAAACAATTTATTATTATATATGTATTATTAGACATATATCCTCAAAAATCAATTTTAATTGGTTTTAATCCTAAAAAAAATCTGTTTTCAAAAATCTCTCAGCCATCTTTTCTTTCTTTCCTCTTTTATCCTTCTGTAATTCCTAATAGATATATGTTGAAAACTTGCATTTGATCTCCCATGTCTCAATTGCTTTTATTTTTCAGTCTGTTTCTCATTATTAAGCCTCCTATGAGATTATAGTATCAGGTGTTTTCCTGAATTGTAGAGATTATTCAGGAAGCTTTTTTCCCCACCACACCCCAACCTCACATGTGCTTCTTCTATCAGTCCCAGACTCCACGTGGGTTCAGCTTTTTGCTACCTTGCTTTTTTGGTATTTATCTTTTTACTTTTGGCATTTAAAATCTTTTTAAAAAATGTAAATGGTATAGTTAATATTTCATCAATAATATATATGAATTAGAGTGGATAAAGTAAGGTTATTTTGCTCTTTTCAACATGTAGACCCAGAAATACATATGTTTTAACAAAACAAGATTATACCAGGGTCTTTTATCATGCAATAATTCAGCATATATACATTATTGTTCTGTTTATGTAGAGCTTTCACATGACTTTAGGTTTTGAAAAAATATATTTTTGAGATATATTATTTTTATTTTTGTGTGTAATGCATATCCAACTCATGATTTGAAAGTTTTTAAAAATTATAGCAATTTGAAGAAAACAGTCTTACTGTCTACTGGTTTTACTGCTAAAGAGCAGAGATTAAGTAAACATACAAATATATGATTAAAGAAGGAGAACATTAATATAGATATAGACTAATTAAACAAAGAAATTTTGGCCCAATTATTTCTTCTCATTAAACTATTTCAAGTCTGTTTTTCAGTATTTGTTTACAGCTCCTGTAAAAAGAACTCTAATAATAGGAGAATACAAAAAGTCAGTTGCATCTGGGCACAGTGGCTCACTCCTGTAATCCCAGCACTTTGGGATGCCAAGGCGAGCGGATCAACTGAGATCAGGGGTTCAAGTCCAGCCTGGCCAACATGGCAAAAACCAGTCTATATTAAAAATACAAAAAAAAAAAAAAAAATTAGCCGGGAGTGGTGGCAGGTGCCTGTAATCCCAGCTACTCAGGAGGCTGAGGCAGGAGAATCACTTTTTTGAAACTCTGTCTCAAAAAAACAAAGGTCAGTTGCTAGTTTTCTTTTTACCTCAAATATACACACATATATATATATATATATATATATAAAATGTCATCATATATATCATATATATTATATATTATTACATATATAAGATATATCATCATGCTGTGAAGACCAAAAATATAAAAGGTAAACAAGTGTATTAAAATATTTATTTTCTTTTACATTTTTTCATAATTTCAAAATTGAGTTTGATTTAGAAAAATCTGTATTCTTATAAAGAACCTGCTAATGTTTGACTTTCCCTCAAAATTATTTTACTGCTTCCAAATATTACGTGAAATGCAAATAGCCCAATAATTTTTTCTCTGATGTTACTTATTTTATTTTTATTTATTTATATATATATATTTGAGATGGAGTCTTGCTCTGTTACCCAGGCAGGAGTGCAGTGGCGTGATCTCAGCTCACTGCCACCCCCACCTCCTGGGTTCAAGGGATTCTCCTGTCTCAGACTCCTGAGTAGTTGGGATTGCAGGCATGTGCCACCATGCCTGGCTAATTTTTGTATTTTTTTTTCAGTAGAGACTGGGTTTTGCCATGTTGGCCAGGCCAGTCTGGAACCCCTGACCTCAGATGATTCACCCACCCCGGCCTCCCAAATTGCTGGAATTACAGGCACGAGCCACTGTGCTCAGCCTGATATTATTAATTTAGATTTTTACCTGGTTGTCAAATTATTAACTGGAATATTTATTTGTTTTGCTTTAAACCATATATGCTATTTTAATCTTTAATTAAAACAAAAGCTTCAAAGTGGTTTATCCTTTAATATCCTTTAAAATTATACATTCATTTGCACAGAAAACTAAAATAACACTGGGTTTTCTGAAAAAAAAGCAATGTTATTTTGGTATTTTATAGCATGCAACATTTGCTAATTAAAAGGCATTTGAACTCAACTTTGATAGTTAATACAAAGTCCTCAATTAGAGTTTTTTTCTAACTACAAAAAAGCCATTCATATTTGACACTTAGTTGAGGATATTATAGATGAATATTTATAAATATTTTGTCCACTATCTCATCATTTAAGAGCCTTTTATAAAATAAATCAAAATAAAAGTACTTGAATCTTAAGCTAATTCCCCATTATGTGCCTATCTCAGTCCATTCTTACTGGTATAACAAAATATCTTAGACTGAGTAATTTATAAACAGAAATTGACTGCTCAGAGTTCTGGAGGCTAGAGCATCCAAGATAAGGCACCAGTAGATTCGGTGTCTAGTAAGGGCTTACTTTTTGCTGCAAAGATGATGCCTTCCAGCTGTGTCCTCACATGGCAAAAGGAGTCAATAAGCTCCTTCAGGCCTCTTTTATAAAAGGGCACTAATTCCCTTCATGAGTGTAGAGCGCTTATTACCTAATCACCTCCCAAAAGCCCCACTGCTTAAATCATCACCCTGGGGTTAGCGTTTACTTACAAATTTGAATGGACACAACATCTAGATCATAGCATTCCTCTCCTTGCCTCCCCAAAATTCATGTCATTCTCACATGCAAAATAAATTCATTTCATCCCAGTAGCCCCAGAAATATTAACTCATTTTAGCATTAACTCAAAAATTTAAAGTCCATTCTCATCTAAATATCATCAAAATCAAATATGAGTGAAGCTCAATGCAATTTAGTCTGAGTCAAATTTTCTTCCAGCTGTGGGTCTATGAAATCAAACAATTTAAACATTTTCAAAATACAATGGTAGGATAGGCATAGGATAGATCTTTTCATTCCAAAAGGGAGAAATATAAAAGATGGCAGGGATAATAGGTTCCAAGTAAGCCTAAAACTTAATAGGGGGCAAAAAAAAAAAAAAAAAAAAAAAAACTATTAAGACTTTAGAATAGTCTTTGACTAAATGTCTCACCTTTTGGACATGCTGGAGTAGGGGCTGGGTCCCCATGGCTCTAGGCAGCCCCACACTCGTGATGTTACTGGTCTCAGCGTATGCCACACTTTCATAGGTTGGAGTCAATTGCCTTCAGCCCTCCTAAAATGGATGGGGTTGCTTCCAAGTGGCTCCATCAGTGTGGAGTTCTGAGGGTGGCCCCACCTGCACTATTCCACTAAGCATTACCCAAGTGTGGTTTTTCTGCAGTGCTTCCACTTTTGCAGCAAAAGTGGGTCTTCCTGGGTCTCATGCTTCAGTCTCCAGGAAGCTCCATCCTTCAAAACCTAGGTAAAGGCATCCATGGCTCAACATTTTGAGTTTTCCTTTGACACGTGAATCACCCCATCCCATCTCATGGTGCAAATTTGATGTTATTATTGTTAAAGAGGGCATGAGTAATGGGTAACAGGTTAAATATTAATTAGTATTTATTGAATTGAAAAAAGGAAGAAAAATAATACCGTTCTAAAAAAAATGAATGATTAAATTTTGAACCAAAATCTCAAAATTTTTATCATTTCATAGTCTACTAGAATTTATGTGACATCACAAGAAACAATTACAGGAGGTAGTGTAATTACCCAGTAAATTTTACCAAGTAAAAGGACCCCTGGTGTAAAGTCAGAATAACTAAATATAATCCTTAGCTCTTAAATTTAACTTGTGAGCTATCTTCCAGTTATTAATTACCTTGGCTAATATAAACATCTTTTTTTTATCAGATAAGGATAAAGAAGCTCTCCTTACATTTTAGTTTGGCTGGTTAAGTGGAATCATATTTTGCCAGCATCTAAAATAGTTAATTAAACTAAATGCTAATAAAATATTGATCTATAGGTAATTTACTAAACAAATTGAGAATTCTAATTAGTAGTATCTCCAGTAAATTCATGGGTAACATATGTGTGTATATCCTAATCTGTTGTACTTAAAGTTATTTGAATTAGGGAGCAATTTTTATTCTTATTACCACATAATCCTGGCATGGTGCCTAGAACAAAGTAAGAAACAGACACATATTTGTTAAATATTGAGTAATAATAAGAAAGCTCATGCTGTTTTACTTTATCATGAGTTTTTTCTCATTCTTCAAATTTCCACTTAAAAAATTATTATCCAGTAAATACAGGATGGTCAAGAATATTTCACAGAATTGCCTCCAGCTTCATTCATTATTCACATGGCCCATCATTATTTTAGCATTAGAGATAGGATTTGAGCAGTAACGTGAAAGTACAATCTGCAAAATGAGAATTAATTATATATAATAAAATAGTTATGTAGATATAATAAAATTTTAAAAGTAAAATGATTCAAATATTAAGATATTAAAAAAATCGAAACCTTTGGTCCTTCAGTTATTTTCACATAATTTACCTAAATCATGAGAGTTGGACTTGGGCTTTTACTAGTATTGGTAACTTTAATACATTACTTATAATTTGAGATTTCCCAAACTGCAGTAAATGAAATATCTGTTAATAACTTAATTATTGCTTGCTTATATGGAAAAGTTTATTGCATAAAGGAAATGCCACAGTCTGCTCTTGAATTGATGGCAATTATCATAAAATTATGAAATTACTGTAACAAGAATATACAATTAATCAGTTCTGTGTTTCATACTAACATGTGCATGCCCTGATGCATTGCTTTCAGCAATATAGCAGCTGCTCTTTAATGCATTTTTTATATCTCCAAGTAATTCTTTCATGATGAATTATGGCACATTCAGCCAGAATTAATAATGCACCAACAGCATGTGTAAAAAAATAAGTCAAATTTTTACTGAAGAGTTAAATTTGATTTGAGATTTTAAGTTTTAAATTTCAAATATATATATATTTATAATATGTATCACATCAGGTGATAAGTATTATCAAAAATATATCTAAAAGTAGGTCAGAGAAGGTGATATGAGTGGGGAGACGGTTCATGGAACACATATGACATAACATGCAGTTGGATGTGTCATACAGAGGGAAAAGCATGGTCAAAGCAACAGGAGGAAATGGAGGAGAATGACTAAAAAATCCCAATTTGCTGTTACATTGCTATTTGGTTTTTGAGGACCTTTAAATAATGTGATAGATCTTATTTAATAGATAATTGAGATGATAAAGATTTTAAGTAAAGGACTCAGGAATTAAAAATGTGCTCTAGGAACATAATTTCCCTATGGCAAACAAGACAACCAAAGCTGTTGTAGTCTATCAGAATAGTAAAGACTTCTCTCTTACTATAAAATAGTTTTATTTTCATCTAAATAAATTGATGTATGGGAAAGAAAGTGGAGTAGATAATGAAACTGTAAACAGGTGCTTGAAAGTATGTTGATCCTCCACATCAACATGTAAGTTAGTAATCCCTGCTTTGCCCTCCACTTGAGAGCAGAATTAGCCATATAAGATAAAATGCATAAGAATTATTATAAGATGAAGGTCATATGGGGCTGCAAAGAAGAAGAAAACTATTCATGATCACTCTGTAATCTTATGCATCAAAGAGAGATATATATACACACATATATACATATATATGTATACGTGTCTGTGTGTGTGTATTATATATATACTCATTGTCCAGTTCCCAAACTGTGGATGTTCAGGCTTCAATTAGCTTTTAGTTAATTGTGTTAATCGTGATGAAGTGCAAAACAACCTAGTTAAACAATATGGATTCAGTTCTAGACTGTGCTCTCTATTGCCCATGTAATGTTAAGCAATAAAAGTGACCTATGAAATCTCAATTTTAATACAGTGCATGATTGCCATAGGAATAAAATATTGTAGGTGAAAAATGTGTATTAATTGGAAAGTATTATGTATTAAGAAATACAAGAAATTGGTGTTATTCTGACCTACTTCAACTTTGTTGAGGAAGGCTAGTATTTTAAATAACAAAGATTTATCTCTTAGAGAATCAATTTGTCAAAATTATATCCAGGATATATTTTCTTAAAGCAATTTTTCCCCTAAGTATCCAGAAGGAAATACCTTTTTCCTTTCTGGACTGAACAATGAAGAAAATAGTGTCAAAGTTAAGGTTTTTGATAGACATTTCATAATCTCATAGAAACCTCATGCATCTTTCATATTTCATCTTATATAACTTATAACTACTCCAATTGTATAACTTGTAACTACTCTAATTTTTATATTTTTCAAATAATTATGCTTCAATATTTTTATTAAATGATTATACACATCCTCTTTTCCTTTTTTTGTAGGTCTACTCATTTAAGTGATATTATAAACTACAAACTCATTCTTTTTATTTAGAGAGAGGGTTTCCTCTGTGACCCAGGCCTACTATAAATATTGGTGTATAAAACATGAAAGTCAAATGCTATTTTTAAATTATTTTAAAGAGAGGATCTTGTTCTTTTGCCCAGGCTGGAGTGTGGTGGTGCCATCTATCATAGCTCACTGCAGCCTTGAACTCCTGGGCTCAAGGAATCCTCCTGCCTGAGCCTCCCAAGGCTACAGCCATGTACCACCACACCTGGCTTTTTTTTTTTTTTTTTTTTTTTTTTTTTGAGATAGGCCTCTGCTATATTGTCCAGGCTGGTTTTCAACTAGCTTCAAATGGTCTTCCAATCTTTCCTGTGATTATAGAAGTGAGCCACTGTGCCTGGCTCAAACGCATTCTTAACTTTCCAACATCCCTAATTTTAAGACTTATTTTAATATATTTTGAATTTTAAACCATATTATTTAATATCCATATTAAAATACTTATTTTTAGTGTAAGTTTAAATAGATTTTAAAACTCCCTGCTGATAAGCTTACAAAATAAAAGCTGATCAAATAAGTATCATTTTTATAGAAAACTATTTTACAGGGGTCACATAGCTCAAGTAACAGAAATTAAGGTAATTTCTATTTTCACTAATTTAAAATATATATTCAGCACTAAATTTGCATTGCTAAAGAAACCAGCAATAATTGTTGTTTTGGACTATGCCATACCAAAAGGAAATGAGCCTCGTAATATAACCCCCTCAAACTAGCATTTCTCTAAGAAGTTAAAGGGGAATCTTGCTAGGATTAGAATAACAAAACGAGACTTGACACTTGAACCTTATCCATTTTCATACAATGTGTCTCTCAGCAGAATTAAAAAAAAAAAAAACTGTATCATCTTGCAGTGTGCAAGCTATCAGCAAAATGCAAACTAAAGGTTGAAATCTAAAGGCAAAAAATAACCTATATTCATCCAGAATGGGCAAAGCATGTCACAGTGTTTCCGATTTTAGCTGAGGTAAGCTTAAGCGTTGCATGGTGAAGGGTGAATATGAAATACAAAGACCTAATCAAATATTATGAGAAAGCAAAGACCGTAACATAATTGAGGGAAGATTACATGCAAATATCAGTGTTTGATGGCATTTAAAAATATATCTTATTTGATCACATCAAGATGGCAACTAGCTTATTAATAAACTTAGGTCACTGAAACTAGTGAACTTTTTAAATAGATTTAGAAATTTTAAAAAACATTGATTTATTCTAGTGATGTGTATCTTTTCCTCATTACACATTATAATGATTTTATCCATACAGCAGAACATACACCTTATTGTTAATTACAAAAGCGACATGTGACACAAAAGCATATGTTTTGATTTTCCTGAAGCTCTGTAGAGTTAGTTATATATACTATAATGTTAAAAATGTTTTCTAAAATTGACTGTCATTGATTATTCCCACTCACCTTTTAAAAACTGGATTGGAAACTACAGGGATTTCATTTTCTGGTTATGATAGAATAGCTTATATCAGACATTTCTCAACATGAGGAAACATAAACACTGGATTAAAAATGAAAACTGCTGTTTGAAGATATTGGAAAGCAACTTAGGCAGTCAGGACTTCAAAGCCTTAAATTTCCCAGAGAGGAAAAACACAACGAAAGGACTTCAGCCCTGTTTGTTTGCCACTTCTGTTCTGGAGGCATTTGCCAACTTGTCAGTAGCACGGGGCCCATAAGCCAAGTAAAATGGAGAGGTTCAGAGCTTTTTGAAGTGGCTCAGAACTGTGGAAACAAAAATTAGAGTTCAAGGTTTCCACAGTAGCTTAGAATTAAAATAGGAAGATCTCAGAGCCAAGGCATCAACAGAAAAGGTGGACCTGACACCATGTGATTCTTTGCTTACAGAGTGGTTCTTAATATCTAATCTGCAGGGTGTGAGAAGCTAGGCAAGCAAGCTGAAAGTAAGAACTAAGAAGCTAAATTGACAGCAGGGCAGTCTTATAGTACTGAAAGAGAGAAAAAAAAGGTGTTATTTAGGTCCCAACTAAGAGGAACAGCCCTGGAAAATACTCCAGGATTTCAACTGAGACTCATGAGGAGTTATTACTAGACACAGCTGAATAAAATATTAATAGAATGAAAGACAAGTCAGTGTGTGTGTGTGTATATATATATGTGTGTGTGTGTGTGTATATGTACACACACATGCATATATACAGATGAATACATGAAGTGAACATGAATAAAAATATAGAGAAGATTATAAAATATTCATGGCACAGAATGAAAAATTATAGGAGTCCAATTGGAGTCCCAGAAGGAGAAGAGGAAAAAAAAGGAGGCAGTAAGTTCTATTTGAAGACATTGTTCAAGATCTCCTAATATTGAAATAAAGACAAAAAAAGGTACAGAAACAGGAAGAATTAATACAAAAAGATAAAACTGAGGCAAACTCTAGTAAAATTACTGATATTCAAACAAATAGAAAATGGTTGAAAGCATTCAGAGAAAAATAGATCAATTATCTTCACATGAGCAGGAATAATAATGGTATCTGTTTTTAAAGAGAAATGATGAAAACCAGTAGATAATAAGTGATATATTTAAGATGCTTTAAAGAAATAAATGCTAATTTATAATTTGATATCCACCTAAAGTATATTTAAACCTGAATATGAATTAAAATTGAAGCAAAAAGAGAATGTATAGGTAGCCTGCTTACACTAAGAGAAATAATAAAGGAAAGTTATGGAGGCAGAAAAGAAAGTATCCTAACTGGATTTTCAGTAATGAAGGATGGAAAAAAGAACACTGAAATAAATAAAAGTGTTGTAACTCTAAGTAAAATTGACTATATAGTACAGTAATGTGAATTACTTATTAAGAATTAAAATACTGGCTGGTGCGGTAGCTCACGCCTGTAATCCCAGCACTTTGGGAGGCTGAGGAGGGTGAATCACGAGGTCAAGAGATGGAGACCATCCTGGCCAACATGGTGAAACCCCGTCTCCACTAAAAATACAAAATTAGCCAGGCGTGGTGGTGCATGCCTGTAATCCCAGCTACTCGGGAGGCTGAGGCAGGAGAATGGCTTGAACCCAGGAGGCAGAGGTTGCTGTGAGCCAAGATCGTGCCATGGCACTCCAGCCTTGGCAAGAAGAGCGAAACTCCATCTCAAAAAAAAAAAAAAAAAAAAAAAAAAACTTACAAAACAAGCAGAAATGAAGGTAAACATACCAAGTGCTTTAATGGGACACCAAAAAAATAAAGAACAAATAAAAACAATGTTGGGATGGGCACATAACACTTTTTTCATAAAAAACTACGTTTTTCTCCTACATTAATATTTATTCAAAAAGCATTTGTGGCTAGGCATGGCTCACACCTGTAATCCCAACACCTTGGGAGACTGAAGCAGGAGGAGCTCTTGAGGCCAGCAGTTCGAGACCAGCCTGAGCAATGTAGCAAGACTCTGTCTCTACAAAATATTTTAAAAATTGGCTGGGCATGGTGGCTTGAGACTACAGTCTCAGCTACTTGGGAGGCTAAGGTGGGAGGATCTCTGCAGTCCAGGAGTTCAAGGCTGCAGTGAACATGATCATGACACTGCACTCCAGCCTGGGTGACAGAGCAAGAACTTATCTCTAAAATAAACTAACCAAAAGAAACCAAAATCCATTTGTTTTTCATGTTTTGGGCACCAAGATTTATAATAGGCCTTGACATATATACATGAACAAGATATATTATCTATTCTCAAATACATTAAATCCAGTTTAATAACAAATTATATTTATTCTAAGATTCAGCATTGATTTAATTCAGATTAAGGATAGAGAAGAAACACTGTATAAGATACAAATTAAAAAAAATACCTGAAAACAACATTTATTTATTCATGCAAATATATACTTCTTTTACCGTGTATTCCAATCAAAATTTGAATCTAAGATCTCTATATATTTAGATTATATTTTTTCTAAATTAATTTGGTGATTGGTAAGAATTTAGGGCATCATTCTGTTATTAGTAAAAAATATTTCACTTGGCCTCTTTTAAACTTTTAGGATTGATAGTATTATAAATGGCTATGATAAGTAGCATTTCTCTCAGGTCTTTATTTCCTGGAGACATTTAACAGTTTGGTACTTCAATGGCATTCCTTCTTGATTCATGAAATAGTTATACCTAACTCTCCTAACTCTAAAACTTGTATTATTTAAGGAGCGTTATCAATTTATTTGCTATCAGTTGTATTCCTTGCAACTGGATAGTGTTCTAAGCATATAATACAAATTGATTTCTCATCTTAATCATCTTTGAAAAAACATTTTATGGTACATGTAGAAATTCACATTTAAATTAACATTATACTCCATTTGGGTGCTAAACATGGAAATAGTTGAAGTAAGGTGATAATCAGTTAAGTGTAAAGTTCTTTGATAGGTAAGTTAAATTAGGTGAAATCAATGATAACAGCATCATAGAGTATCTCATATGGTGTAGTAAAGAAACTTTCTAATTGTGATTATAGGACATATTTTAATAGCTCAATTAGAAAAATGTAAAAAAAATTTAGCTGAGAGTTGATGAAATATGGTAATCACAGAGCTGAACAACACAGAAATGCAACGGTATGCACAAAACATTATGAAGCACAGAAACAAATTGCCAAACTTTACTAATGAAAATTTTTGTCTCCATTTCTGAAAACATTTTTCTCAGTATGCTTTTATTCATGTCTTAAAGATAAGTGAACACAGAGCGTTCAGTACCATGTGATTGGAGGTAAAAAGAGGGCTGTGAAAGGAGAGTCTCTCTTAACAGCAGCACTCCAGAAAGATGTGGAAACCTTCCATTATCATGCTACCTCTGTGTTCATCATCCATTGTCACCATTTTCCCAAACAGAAAACAAGTGAATGGCAGAATTCAGCTGATTCTTTCTTTACTGCAGAGCTAAACAAATTACTTGTAGACATTGTATCTACAAAGGCCCTTAGCCTTTTCTCAGACTCCTGAAACCCAAAGCTACCTAACTTCAAACACAGAGAGCAAAAGCATCTCTTTGTTAAAGATGCTTATAGCCCAAGCTGTATTCTAGATATTATTTTCTGTCTGATAAGTACCCTGTATTGTTGATGCCAATATATCTTTATAAAATATAAGTAAGTTTAGAGAATATCTATTTAAGATAGTTTCTCAGGTTTCTAAATCTTCTTGTGAAATGCTACATGCAATATGGATTTCTGAGTGCTTTTTAAACAGGTTGGAAAATACTAGTTTCATAAGTAAGTAAAATGAACAGACAAAATAAACTAATATTGTAAAAAACAATCTATTGAAAGAATATGTTATTCTTAATCAAAGTATTTGAAAATAAGGAAATGCTTTATGAAGGAGGTATTATATGTTTGAACATAGGGAAATGAAAGAGCGTTTTGTGTAGACAAATCGAGGGAACCTAGAAAAAGAGGTAGAAAATTCAAATCCATATGCAGAGAATGAGGAAGAGTCTACTTTGGATGGATTTATAAAGTGGGTGAAAAATAATCATGGTAAATAAATCAGTGATGGTGAATGGAAAATTATTATAGTAAGATATGTATGTCTGAAGTGGTTAAATAGTAAATCTTATAGAAACAAACCAATATTAGATTATAATTTTCAGTAGTGTGTGTAAATTTTTAAGTGTGACATAAAGTGGACATGTTACATAATTAGAGTTAGCATTCAGAAAGGTTTTTAATTTGCAACATTATGCAGAATATATTAGATCAGGAAAATACTGAAAGCAAGAATACAAGAGATAATAAAATTGCAATGATTTAGTTCATTAGCAATGAAGGTCTGACTACCCGTGGTCAAGAGGATACCATACATTTGAAAAACGCTGAGAGAAATAAGTAAAAGGGCTGAAAAATAATTAAATCATCGGAAAAGTTAAGAAGCAGGAAAAGACTGGGGTGACTTCAGCGTTCTTCGTCTGGGGGAAGGAGGTAACTGGGAAGAGGAAAGCATCATCTGATAGAAAATAATGATTATTTACTCAGGGGAGTAAGAATTTGTGTAATATTTCACAGAAAAGCTATTCTAAAACTCAATTTATTCTCTTCTGTTTTCTTCAAAATATATATAAGGCTGGGTGGGGTGATTCATGAATGTAATCCTAATGCTTTGAGAGGCCGAGGCAGGAGGATTGTTTGAAGCCAGGAGTTCAAGATCAGACTGGGCAACATAGCAGGACCCTGTCTCTATAAAAAATAAAAATAAATTAGCTGGATGTGTTACAATCCCAGCTACTCTGGAGACTGAAGCTGGAGGAACACTTGAACCCAGAACTTCAAGGTTGCAGTGAGCAGCCACTGCACCCTGGGCAGAAGAATGAGACTCTGTCTCAGAAAAAAAAAAAAAAAAAAAAAAAGATATGTGATATCATAATTATAATTAAATTTTGCTTTGTAAATATTTTTTCTTTCATCCTTTTAGTTTTTACTATCAATGGTATGCAAATGTGTGACCACTGAAACATGAATGCTTATAGACAATATAGTTTAGTGGAAACAGTATTCTATTGACTTCTTAGTGCTAAGTGCAAGTTCTATCAATGCCACTATACTAGTATGACTATATTAGTTAAAAATAAATGTAATTGCATAAAAAAGAAAGCTAGCTGCAGTGGTTTCCCTAATAGGATTATATTTTTATTATAAAAAAGAGGCCCAGAGCTAAGCAGTCCAAACTGCAACTGGTCAAGTAGATATTACATTTCTTTGTAATCCAGCATCGTTAGCATGTGCATGTTATATGCCTGGTTGCAAGTCAGCTGCTCTAACTTCTAATAAGCCATGTGACCTCTAGGCAGGAAAAAATAAAAAAGACTAAAGGCAAAGTGAGCTGAATCTATTCTTTCTATGAGGAAACAATCCAGGAATTCTATCCACTAGATATCTGCTAACACATCATTAGCTATCAGTGTGATATCTGTCTCAACAAAGTAGTGTGAGTATATGAATATTTTAAAGTAGTATGTTGGCATGCAAATAAAATTGGTGTTATAGTAGTAAAAAAGAAAAATAGGATGGCTATTGTTCCCATATTCTTATTTTTCTCATGTGAAAAATGAAGAGATTGTATAATCTGTAAGGCCCAGTCAATTATAAGAATCTGTGATTATGTATAAACTGAAAACTTGACCAATGTATTCAAATATCCCTTGTATTTCATATCATAGTCTAACAAAAAAACAATTGCCTGGCTGTAATGGAACAACGCTGGGAATTGTACTTGTGATTATGATAGCAGAATGTTCTTTTATAACTCAAAGGTTCTCTTTCATCAGAATAAGCAATATCTCTGAATACTGAGTAAGCTAATGTCAGAAATGAGTTAATTAGACTTTTTTCTTTTTATATTGTTTACATCAGATCTAAAAGACTTGCGTTTCAAAGTAGCAGAAATGCAATTTCATGGTATTCTGCTTAAGTGACTTAGAGATATATACTAACTGCCTAAAGTTGATTATTTTAATGATTTTAAGTCTACCGAAACTCAAATAGAGATTTGTGATTTTCTAACCAATATACTTGTTCCAGAATGAAGACTCTAATCTGAATGTTAAATTATAAATTTTCTCATCAAAACTAATGTGCAGACCACAAAGAAGATAATCTTAGTAAAAGTAGCTAAAACTCTATAAAAGTTTTATACACAATTTATGACTGATAAATCAGGCATAGAATAAACTATCACAGAATCTAAACACAATTATCAAATAACCTGAGGTTATTGGTGAAGCTAATCTAGCCTTTTAATCAAATATTCACTAAAATAGATTTAGATCATTGACAGAATAATTAGTTAATTGAAATTTCTGTTTTGCCAAGTGGCTATTTCTCATTATATAAACACAAGCACTATTTTTATATCCTGGTAGATGCTGAATTTGAGTAAAATATTTAGAGCTATATGCTATTTAAGTTAATACAGTGATGCATTACTTCTTAGTAATTTAAAGAGTCATATTTAAAAACACATCCTCTGCTTTAAATTCACATATTGACTCATTATCAGGCACAATAAAGATTTTTTACATTAAGATTAATAAGCAATATGAACATTTGATTTGTAAAAGTAAACATAATTTCCTTTATTTCATACATAACATTGTGAAGCTTAAAATTCTTAAATAGTTGTTAAATACATATTTTATACCTTTAGGAGTTACAAATTATCTTAAACTTGGTAACAATTATGTTGCATTGATTGCCTCAATTGAGATAGTTCAGTATAATCAGTATACATAACCAAAAATAATTGGTAAAACCTAAGAGCTACTGTCTTAAGAAGTTCGTTGAATCACAAGAAGCATATATAAAAAGGAACCAGTTGGTAGAAAAATGCTAAAAACAAGACAAGAGATCATTTTATTTTAAAAAATTATCTTAAAACAAGCACTACTACTGAATGGAATGATATACTTATGTGCAAAAATAAAATAATCACTAATCTAGAATATGAAAATATTATTCAAGAAAACAAGGTATTTTCAGATGAACAAAACCTGAAAAAATTTGCCATAAATAGGCATACATTAAAGTCAATACTAAAGGATGTTTTCAGACAGAATGAAAAATATTCTAGTAAGAGGTAGGAAATGAGGAAAAAGCAATAAAAAAGAAGAGAAACAGTAAAAATGTAGTTAATTTAAAATACTGTTGAAAAAGTAAACCAATACACATAATAATTTGATATATATTACATATGATTTATATGCATGCATATAATTAAATATATGTTAATTATTAAATAACAAGTACATGGATGTCCAAGGGCTTCAATAAGATTTTCTCATATCTTTTTTAATTTTAGAATTTTCAGTGTTGAAAGTAAATATAAAGATTCATCATAAGATAATGAACTTTGTTTATAGTTGAGAAAAAATGTAGAAATTTAAAATCTATACTAATCTTAATATTAGCTCATCAATATATTGACAAATATATGTAGTAATTTAGAATATTTATTGGAACCAAATCCTGTTTTTATTTTTGAAATATGTAATCATAGGAGTTCTGTTGCTTTAATAATTCTACTTCTAATTGTTGAAATTTACAAACATAGATTTCTACCATTATACTTTAAGTTTTGTCTCATTTATTTCACTTGCCTGATAGGTTGGCAACATACTATTACAAATTTTGCATTTATGTTATTTTTTTGCAGAATAGTGAAGTGGTGAAATAAAGAAAACAATGAACAATATCATAAATAGATATATTTAAATATATAGATTAAATATCTCTCTTCTTTATTTGACCCTTTCCCTACCATTTTCATCATCTTCTCTGCTCAAGTAATCTAATAATAAAAGGAGAATCCATTGATTAGAATAATAATGATTCAATATTTGCTAGGGTTAGCTTATTTTTTGTTGTTTGTCAAATAATTTTTTCATGATAATTTCAAAGACAGGTGCCAAAATAGGTAAGCATATACACTCTGAAGCCCAGTAACCTAACTTAAACTGACTCTCTTACTCACTGGACAGATCTATTCCCTTAGAAAAATTATTTAACCTTCCTATGCACTACTTTCTCCCTCTTTTACGTTTTATAACATACATAGTAAAACATAAGGTTCGTTGCTGTTAACACATGTCATGCTAGAAGTTAGGGTAATGGGAGAGGGAAAGGAAATAAAATGTGGTTAACAGATATCTGAATTTACTTCTATTTAGTGAGTGGAAAATACCTATAATTCTCTCTTGGCAAATGATCAGATCATTGCAGCTTGTATTTATATCTACCATTTTAGCAAATAAAATCTACCAGTATCATCTATAATACTTTTTTTTTTTTTTTACAAATTAAAACCTTCTACAGATTAAGAAGAATGAATCTAGTTGAAGAAATAATCAAAAGCATATTGATGGTCTATTTGGAGAAAAAAAAATACAGACGATAAACATAAGAAAATTTGCACCTCCTTACATACCATCTTAGAAATATAAGCACATATAATAATATAACATTTCATGTCTAACAAATAAAGGGATGGGGGAGAGGGAGAAAACTGGGGAGGAAAGAGAAGCAAGGAAGGAAGAAATAGAAAGAAGGAGGGAAGGCAGGAGGAAAAGGAGGGAAGGAAGGAAGAAAAGGAGGAAAGAAAAAGAACAAGGAAATACAGAGGAAGGATTAAAAAAGAAAGAAAGAAAGAAAGAAATAGAAAAGGAATTAGAGAAGACTGGCAATACCACAAGTTGAGGAAAACATGGAGCAATCAGAAATTCTCAGACACTGCCAATAGGGATGAACATTGGCAACACAATTTTGGGAAAGAATTTAACAATATCTAGTTAAAGTAAAAACGTTTGTAACCTCTCACCCAATAGTAACTATTTATAAACATGTTTGGCCAGGTGTGGTGGTTCACGCCTGCAATACCAGCACTTTGGGAGGCCAAGATGGGTGGATCACGAGGTCAGGAGTTCAAGACCAACCTGGCCAAGATGCCGAAACCCATCTCTACTAAAAATACAAAAATTAGCCTGGCATGTTGGCAGGTGCCTGTAATCAAAGCTACTCAGGAGGCTAAGGCAGGAGAATTGCTTGAACCCGGGCGGCAGAGGTTGTAGTGAGCCGATATTGTGCCACTACACTCCAGCCTGGATGACAGAGCAAGACTTCATCTCAAACAAACAAACAAACAAATAAATAAATAAATGCTCACAAGAAGACATATAAAACTATAACCACTGGGACATTGATTATAACAGCAATATGTTGCAAACAACTTCATTTATAAGAGGATTTATACCTAAATTGGAATAGAGGTATACAACTAAATATTCTTTTAGCAGTAAAATAGAATGAAGTAGAATTCATATTTTACCGTGGATGAATTACAAAAATAAAATAGGTGAAAAACTGTGTATATTTCTTAAAAACATAATTTAAAATATATGTGATTGTGCATACGCTATGCATGAGCATGGGAAGTACCATCTATACCCATGAGAGCTAGAAAAGATAATAAGGAGATTGATTCCCTGTCAAACCCTCAGTTCCTTAAACATAACTTGGTACAAGTGAAGTTCTCAGAAACGTTTGCTGAATGATAGATGATATTTTCAGTTTCTTTCCTAATCTGCAAAATTATCAATGTTTTTATAATACTATTATCTGTACCATTGTGGAAACTATGAAGCATGTTGTCATTTTAACAACTAAAGAAAAATATTCTTTACATATAAATTTAATTGAAACGGTTATTGCGAATTTTTAAACTTTGTGTCATTTTATCAGAGGAGTTACTCATCTGTAAACAGAATAATATTTTTATTAATAATAAAAATGAGATTTTTTATGACTTGAAAGATATAAATAAAATCACCACAGTACTATCACAGTTTTATGCTCAACAAGGTATTGGATGAAAGATCTCTGGTATTATCATAATAATCTTCTATCTAGTAAATATGATTGACGTGGTTGTATATACAACTTGGAAAAAAATCCCAAGATTAATGATATAGATATGGTGTGCAACTTCAACTAAGCAAAATAATAATTTTAGTATCTGAGTAGCACCCATTATCTTATCTTAGTGTCAATTTGTACTGACCCAGTAACTTGCTTAGGGCAGGTTAATGCTAATGAGGCCAAGGTCATAAACTCTATGCCTTGTGGGCAAGGTCTTTGCCCTGTTTCTCAGCTGTTGATTGCACCCTATGGTGGTGAATCTTGCTTGAAAACATACACGGCTAGAAAAAGTTTTAATTTTATAAAAAGACTAAAAGTTCTTTAAAACACACCTTTTCTCTCTTGGAAATCAAGTTGTTTTAATTCTAAAAATGAAGGGGCAAAGGGAAAGTTATTCAAGGTTAAGTCAGAGTTAAAATGAGAATCAGAAACCATTCTTGGATCATGTCTTTAAATATAGTAGATGTGATTCTCTTCCTCTCAGTTATAACTCATAGTACCTACAGTTGGAAGTATAGAAAATATATTAATATAAATAACTTGTAATTTTCTAGTAATGATAGGCAAAAATCAAGGCCCTCACATTTTCTAATTCCCATTTTTTAATCTTGAGCCTCTGTTCAATACAATCTCTTTTCCATATTATCTAATTGTACCAATTGCAATAAATTCAAATAATTTCAAAAAACAAGATGATAATATAAATATCTAAATGGGTCTAGGAGCATAAGGAGTTGTATTTCAGTCAACTGAAAATTTCAGAGCCTAACTTACCATGTGGAAATTCAATTCACTATTAGTTTATGATTCTTCTATAATGGTATCTGCCTTGTTGATCAAGTGATCTACAGCATTCTATATTTATATTACACTTTAAAATGTCACCATGCTAACTTTTTAAAGTGTAGAAATTATACTTAGTTTCTTTAATCCCGGCATTCAATTCATTTAATGTATCTTGTTAATATAATAAAAATAAACACCATTATTGAGAATTTATTTTGAGATTGTTATGGAGAAAAGAACGTTGTACTATATTACTATCTCATTTAAACCCCAGAACAACACTACAATATGGAGATTATTAGGCCTATTTTATAATTAAGAAAATTACATATTAGAATAAGAAATTTGACCAGTTTTGTCCTAGGAATATCTACCAGATTGGTCAATGTGCTTGAGTAAGCTTATGTCAGCATGTGAAAGGCAATTGTTAAATTTTGTGTGAAAGTTGTTAACCATTGGTAGCTTTTAAATGTCCGTGGTGGGAGTATCTATACCACAGAAAATGGCAAAGCCTGAAAGTCGGGGCTTTCTCTTTTTCTTTTTCTTTTTTTTTTTTTTTTTTTTTTTGCAGAGAGCTGCTTTACCAGCACACAACTGAGTATTACTTAGCTAGTGTCTATAGAGTTAATATTTGTATTCTTAAATGATTTATGAATGAGCCCATGTTTTTTATCTCTGTGTGATGTGGTTTTCATTATTGTACTTCTGTTACTCAAAAATTTATTATTATATATTGATAGAGCATTAGTAAATAAAACTTAAATTTTATTTTTAGTGCTTTATAGTATATTATGCTTAAACTAATTAAACTAGTAATCCCTGAATGTCAAACTAGGAAATGTGTACTTTATTTTATAGCCAGTGGAGAGTTTTTATGCAAGGCAGGGACATCATCGGAGCCATGATTAGCTTCTTAACACGTTCTCCGGCAATAGGGTAAAATGTGATTTTCTTTTTAGAGGAGACTAGAGGCAAGCAATTGGAAGGCCATCAAAATAGTCTCTGTGACAGGTAACAAGGTCTTCCCTGATACAGGAGAGGCAGTGTGGCTTCAGAAGTTTATTACTACTACCAGAGGACGTCTGCTTAATGTAGTAAAATGCCATATATGAACTTAGACTTGGTGGCTTAGAACAAAATTTTGCTCTTATAATTTGTATGAATTGAATCCATTCTACCTGAGTGTGTCTTTTTTAAAAAAGTAGTTCTCTCCCAGAGATCACTGTACCATCTCTAATTATTTGATGAGAGTAATGAAGTGAATTCATCTTCAAATTTTTAGAGGCTTATGAATTTACGCCTGATTGAAAGCATTTTTGTCCTAGGAATATCCGCTTTTTTCTTGTTAATTTTTCCTCCATCTGTCCAAATATTGAGAATGTAAAGAATATTTTTGATCATTTCCAAGTGGTTCTTTCCCTTTTTTGTTTTGCTAAATGAATTCTTCTAAAGAAAAGTCATTTTGCATTTTATTATATTTTAATCTGTCTTTGGAACATTGTGATAAGGTTTAAAAATAGGATTTCATTTCATTTGTTTTAGTGCCTAAAAAATGCTATAGCTATTATTTTTAAATAGCAAAGAAATGATTAGCTTTAAAGTCATAAGTAAAAAGAGGAAAAAATATATGCTCAATCTAAGAGTATTTATTATTAGATGCTTACATTAAATTTGTAAAATTGCTATTTTCTATTTTAACAAAGTAATTTAATATATGGTCCATAATCAAATTGTAATTTCACATATATAAGGAACAGGTACAAATCTCAGTCCATAAACTCTGTTGTGAGAGAAATACCATTAGATGTTTTATAAATAACTTTAAGATTCGTCATGGAGTCTCCATTCTCTTGGGCTGCCCTTACATTTGAACTCAATGATTGTAATGTTCCCTCCTTTCTTTTGCTCTGGTTCCAAGACCCTATACATTAATTAGGGTACAAGGGAAGAGGTATCTCTAGTCTTTAGTTGTCTGTCTACACACATCATCAAACATTCCACACACATGTTCCCTTTAGATTTGGTGGGTCTCCACAATTTTGTTGAAAATCTTTGTCTATAGGTGTTTTTATTGAGTTTTGAGACCTTATCCCTAGAGCCCAAGGTGATTATTGGATTATTTATCCATAAAATCCTGAAGCCCTTATTCTAACTGCTTCTAGATCCAAATATCTCTCCCTCTTTTTCTTTCTCAGGCCAAGAAACTTTCCATATAGTCTAAAGTCCTTCTTCCATCAAGTCACCCTGCTCCTATGTGAAACTTTATTTCTTTTCCTTTGACTTCCTTAGGAAAGTCTCTAAGTTCTCCTAAAAGCGTGGGCTATGAAAAAAAGAAAAAAAAAGAACCAATCCTGTTATATGCCCTCCAACATACTTCCCTTGAAGCTGTAAAATATAAATCTAACTGCTTTAAAAAGATTGGGGTAGAGGCCACCATTTCAAGAGTATTTCCCACTCGCATAAGAAATACCACAGAATCCTTAGAAGTGTCTCTTGTTAATGGATATCAGAAAGAAAATACATTTACCTGGGACTGCAATATTGGATTGTTTGTAAATGGATTATCAATTATTAGGTGATTTTTAGATTACAATGTGTGCAATGCAGTCTGTTTCTACCTACTCTTTTTTTTTTTTTAACATTGTAAAACTTCTTTGGGGGCATGGTTACAGATTAACAGTTGATGCTAGCCTTATGCTCTTAAATGGAGAAATTATTTTTGGATGTCTTAGTTAAATCCAAGAGATATATTTTACTCTTGTAAAGAAACCAAGGACTTTGATACCATATGAACATTTGAAATGAGCATATAAAAAAGTTATTGGTTTTAAATATGGTTGTATGCACAAATAAATTTAAGAAACTGAATTTGTTTATGCACATTTATGAATTTGAATAATGCTGGTCTTTGGGGGAAAATGGCACTAAAGTTAATACATATAGCTATATCCTTTCATCAGAAGAATCTGCAATTTGAGAAAATTTTAATAATAAGATTCTTTCAGCATTCAACTATTTTGTATTATCCTTGGAACAAAGAATGTGGTTGAACTAAGGTCAAGTCTTTCTACAACCAGAGCATAATGTATGGCAGATGCATCTGACAGCAATAATTGAAGCATACTCTGAGAATGACCCTAAGGTCTAAGAAGAATGTGTATTTGGAGATCTGAGCTAAAAAAAAAAACCAGGAGGGGCCAACCAGTTTCATCCCTTTTCTGTGAAGAACACACAGACTCTTGGACCATCCCTTGGAATATAGACATGCAAGGAACCAAAGCCCTTTGCTTTGGGTTAAATGGAGGTTGCTAGGTGGAGGGTGATAAATGAAAATGATATACAAACTTCATGCTTTTTATAAACAGTAGTAATTCTCCTCTCCAGCCAGCTACCATTGGACCACCCCTGTATTTAAGTCCTCAATAATCCCTATGTCTGGATCACTGGTGCTGGGTCTTTTCTGCAGCATCTTGGACACGGTGCCTTCCCGATTGGAGTCAATAGGGGTCTGGCAGAGCACATAGCAAAACTAGTAATGTTCTCGGGCTAGTAGTCTTGATGCTCTAACCAGCAGTTTTACGTTGTCACAGAATAGCACCAACTTTTAACAATGTACGAGGCACTATACAGTTCACAGAGTTAGACTATGATCCCAATTAGTTAGCTATACTAATTTTTATCTATATCTCAGCAGATTTACAGGGATTTAAGTCAATCATTGTAAAATGAGTAAAGTTCATATTTTCCTGTCAAATTGAGTTTTTGATCCCTATGTGTGTGTTTGTAGCATCGAAGTTTAATTATTCAAAATGCATTGACTGAACTACCTTTGTAGTTCTTTGGGAGACCTTCAGAATCTTATCGCATAGTTAAAAAATCATTTTAGTTGTTTTCAGAAATATAATCAAAATTGTATCCACAAAAATATATCTTAAAACTAACAAAAGTGTTACTCAATCTTTCTCTAAATTTCTTTTTTCCTCTAGCCACAAGACCAGATTTCCATGTGTTTGTATGAGTTTTGGTCAGCCAATGGTTGGGCAAAGGCTATGCTCAAATGCCTTGTGCCCGAAGGCAGATGGAGCTGGGGGGGTAGAGTGGGAGTTAGACAATTTTCAATTCTGCCTAAGCTTTCACTTTCCACCAGTCCAGTTCAGTTTCCTCTGTTTTCTAGGCAGCTCAATTGTTTTCTAGTCAGTCAGGGATGTATGGGGAGCTTGCTTATCCCTTCCAGGGACCTTTCATTTCTGGGCTTTATTTCCTTTTTAAATATCTGGCTTTTCTGCCACTTTCCTCAATCAAGTCTATAACTTTAGTCTGCCAGAGCTTCAGATTTCCATCCTCCTTTCCAACTTAGTTTGCTACTTTTACTATGTAACAAACTTTTACTAGGCCGCAGGGTGTGGTTTTTCACTTTCTGCTCCTAATCCAGTCAGTTGCCTTTATCAGCAAAGTTGCTAGTGTTTCTGGTGATGCTAGGTGCGGACAGAGCCAGGAGGGGTGGGGTGGGAATGGGAGCAGCCCCAGGCAAGGCCATAGAGTCTCACTGTTTTTTAATAAAGTTCTGGAAGTCTCTCACAAATAAATACTGTTCAATTTGTTCTTGCCTTTAATTAACTTCAGAGTTCTGAAACACTTATTTTCTATAATATTATACAGTTTTATACTTGCTTTCATAGGAGATTTGCCAATATCTATTACTGTAGCTAGAAATCCTACCAGACTTTGTTTGATTTATAAAGGATTTTTCCCAATTATTTAATTTTATCATCACAACTAGTCTATGAAATAATGCTATTTACATACTTTTATAAAAGCAGAACTCATGATGAAGTAGACTCCGAGTATAACCAAGAAGAGAAAGTATGTATGTATCCAAAGATATGATATGATTAGCTTATCACAGAAAACCCATTTACACCAAAATGGTAGGTGGCCATCCTTTATAAATAGTGTATGAAAGAAAAAACAAAACCATGAATTGAAAAAACTAAATACACATATTCATACATAAAATTCTTCACTTTCATAAGTGAGACTAGAACTATCTCTTTCTACTCCCCATATACCACTTTTTCTCCCATATGATAGCCAATTATCTCAGTATTGCAATACATTGTTTTTAAGTATAATGAATGCATCTGAAATTAAGAGCATACTTAAATTCCAAAGAAAAGTAAGAAACAGATTATTATAAATAACAAAACACAGTTCCATTAGGAATAACACTTTTTAAAACACAGCATAAAGGTGATAAACTATTTCAGCACCTAACAATCACTTTAATTATGTTTTCCAATTCTATCACTGATGTTGGAAATATATTTTCATAAAATGTTTCCCACAGGTATGTTCAGTCTTTCCATAAAGCATTTAGTGTTATAACAGCATAACTTATTTCCTTTGTGGAAATTCTGGGTAGTCCAAACTGTAAGCTATGCAAATTCTGATAGAGAATTAAAATACTATCATGAGATACTGTGAAATACACAGTTCTAAATTCCAATTCCCATTTCAGTTTCAAGGAGAAGATATATGCAACATCTCAATTTTAATTTGTGCTTCAAGGTTCAGTTTTGTTGACTATGTGATACCATATTACAGCTAAAAATTAGCTTACAATATTGTATTTGTCAGCTTAAGCTGCCATAAAAAATACCATGTAGACCAAGTTGCTTATAAGAAAGAAATGTATTTATTCTAGTTCTGGAGGCTGGAAGTGCAGGTGAACGCATCCTCACTGTGTGCTTATTCTAACTCTTCTTTGTGTGCAGAGAGAAAGGGAGAGACAGAAAGAGAGATACAGAGCTCTGATGTCTAATCACATAAGGGCACTAATTCCATCAGACCGGGTCCCCACCCTTACGACCTCATCTAACCCTCATCACGTCCCAAAAGCCATATATTCTGAATACCATCACATTGGAGGTTAAGGCTTCAACATATTAATTTTGAAGGGACACAAGTATTCAGTCCATAGAAAATGTTTATATAAATAACTCATTTATACATTCAAAGAGTATATTTTAGGGCTTGATGTTAAAGAGTGAATAAGGCATTCTGTATTTCCTTATAGAGTTGAAATCTCATTGATTTCCCTCTGCTCATGTCTACCTTAAAATTTGTCTGAATAATCCTCAGAATCTGTGAAATTCATATTTATATTAGAAGAAAGAATTGCCATAGCTATTTTTCTATTAGTTTTTAAAATATTTAATATAAAACAGTTCACAAGGTTGAATTTAGTATTAAACATATCATGTAATATTCCTCTAGGTCTAGCCTTTCTGTTGTTAATGTTACATCAAAATATAGCACATCTACTAGTTTCCCAACTATAATGCTGTCATAGGCCAGGCATGGTGGCTCATGCTTGTAACCCTAGCACTTAGGGAAGCTGAGGCTGGAGTATTCCATAAGTCCATGAGTTGAAGACCAGCCTGGACAACATAGGGAGACTCCATCTCTACAAAATAAAAAAATAAAATAAATAACTGAGAGTGGCACTGCCCGCCTATGGTGTCAGCACTCTGCAGGCTGAGATGGGAAGATAACTTAAGCCCAAGAAGTCGAGGCTGCAGTGAACCATGATCACACAACTGTATTCCAGCCTGAGTGACAGGGCAAGACCCTGTCAAAAAAAAAAAAAAAAAAAAATAGCTGTCATGTTACTTTATATAGATGCTGTCAGAAATCAGCATAAGCATCTATGAACATGAACTTGCCTGGCACTTAGTAATATACAATACACAATAATACTTTATGTGAATATAATTATTTTTGTAAGGTAATCCAGACTTTATTGTCCTGATATATAAATTGCCCAAGTAGTGCTTGTCTTAATATAACAGTAATATAGAGGTCCCTGTTTAAACTCTGTAATTTTCTCCCACGTGGTAACCACCTATAACCATAGCCTCTCTCAATGCGAATACAACCACTTGAAACATCTCTATTTTGGTCTTCAGGATGTTTAGGCCAAGAATGATAGTTAATACTCCCTTCACCAGACCTGTTTTCTGCCTAATTACTTCTTCTATTCTGGACAATTTTTATAAAAGATGATCTTACCTTTTATTAGACATCATATTAACCCTTCCCTATAGGAATGTGCGCTTTTATAAATGTTTCTGCCAACATTCAAGCCACGTCAACCTACAAAACTGACTTCATGACTGATCCTCACTTACCTCTCTAGTTTCGTTTCAAGCTACTCTTATCTTTTCTTTCTATGCTTTGATATAAAAGACATCTAGGAAACCAAGAGTGAGATGTTTTGAAGAGGCTAACCAAGTAAGCCCTGGACCTTGGGAGACAACTTTACAAAACCCAGGGAAAAGCCTGGGGAAAAAACTCCAGAAAATCACTAAGGTGAAAGAATTTGACATGGTAGAGACCAAGGAAAGAGCAAGGTGGGTAGCAAAGAAAGCCAACACTGGGATGATGTGAAATTGATTTGGAAAGATAAGCTGCAATTTATGCAGCCTCAGTTCACAGAAGACTTGCACCTCATTCACGGAAGTTTGGAGTGTAATTTGATTGCAAAAAGAAGTCACTGGCAAATTTTAGGTGCGAATGAACTGCGGGTGATCTTTTTAGATCATGAATAAGAACACGACAAATGTAGCAATGAGAAGAAACCTTGGGAAAATTTTGCAGTAGTCCTGAGACGATACGAGCTTTAGTATGGTAAAAATGGAAAATAACTGCAGATTAGAACATGAAGGTAGAACCCAGAGGACTGGCTGTAGAAGTGGAGAATCATAGTAGTGGTGACGAAAATCAAGAACCAAGAGATTTCCAGATTTCCTACCATAGAGCATGATAGCTTGTAATGTCATTTATTGACATGAGAGGAAAAAATAGGGAAAGAATAGAACTTGGTTTTTGTTATCGTGACTCTCATCTGCTTACACTAATGACTTATGTTATGCTGACTCTTGTAACTCTGAGGGCAAGGAAGTATGTTTGATGTTCACCACTTGGTCATTTATTGGTTATTTATTAAATACTTTTTTTTTATAAGTCAAGCCGAAGATTTATGTGTGAGTCAAATGCAAATGGAGAACTCTATGATAACAAATTTTATGGTAAGTGAAACAAATCACAAGGATGTCAGACTGCTTCCCCTTTGTCATATTCTTCATAATTAACCGGGCTTCAATCATTATATTTAAAGCAACAACAAATATTTTTTCTCATGTCTAAAGAACCTCAACCCTATACCTGCTATAAATAATAGTGCATTTCTTAATGAATACAACTCCTGAAATCATTCCTAGAGTAAACAGAAGGCTTGGTTTTAATATAAGGATTGTATAATTATATTTACATGATAAAATAAAAATATGTATAAAAAGTTCAGCTGTTATTGTCCAATTAATCTGTTGATATCTGTGCATGTAAACAATTAAAGTTACTTCAAATGTGTTAGAAGAGTAGTTCAAATGTATTCTTTACAAAAGTAATAATGGTTAAATTATAGGCATGCTTTTCAAGTTATAATTTCAAAGGAAATAGAATAACTTTTATACACATATTTACCATATTTTCATAGTGATCATCCAGGAAAGACTATTAATATAAAGTGAATTTTACCTCAAAATGCATACAGTAAGCCACAGAACTGGTGACAGTTTAAATAAGGGGCTTTGATACGTATTTAGGGAAATTGAGTGTGACAAGGAAACTCATGAATTCTGAAAGCGTTATGATAGCAGCACCCATCTCACTGCAAATCTCCCAGGCTGCTGGCCCAAAAAGTAGAAGAAAAATGATCAAAAAGACATTCTTAATAAGAGGGCCAATGAATCTCTGCTGGTAAGTATGGAATCAAATCAAAAGCTTTATCGGAATTTTCTTACTTTACATGTAATTTTCGCGTTAACCAGGGGATATATATGATTTGTTAATAGCTACAGTTTTTCTTCATTATTTGGGCTTCTGTTCATGTAAGTGAACAGCTAGACTCATAGCTGCACATAAATTCTGAATTGAGAGGAACATAAAAAATACTCGGAACTTAGAAGAAGAAGAAAAATAGCACTGTCAAATGGCTACAGCATTGATCCATGAAGACTTAGGTTAGAGTTTACTCTGCTACTCGTTTGTACCTGGACCTGGTCACATGCAAGTCACTTGATCTATCTGGGTTTCAATTCTCTAGACTTTAACATGGGAGAGATCAATCGGTACCTTTTCAACTTTAAAAATCTTGCGTTGTTTCTTTGAAATTAGACAATAATAAAACCTCTTTTTAAAAAGTTCTCTTCCCTTAAGTCCATTTTTAGTTTTTTTACCTCTTAGAATTTATTCTTTTTTATTTAATATCCCAGATCTACAGAATAAAAGTGAAAAAGATTGTTTTATCTAATAAAGTAGCTTATCAAAATGTTTAGTCACTTTCATGTGAAATGGGTCAGCTCATAACAAGGGCTTCATTGTCAATACTTGACAGTTTTGCAGAATAATTTCATTTATCAAGTATTCTGTCTCACTGTTTCCATAATTGCTTCTTAAAAAAAGCATACTTGACAATGTGCCCCAATTGTTAACTGCAAAAATATTCACTAAATTTAAGAAAGATATAATATTAAATATATACTCAGTATAAAACATAATAAATATGTGTGTTGCACCCATACTATAAACTGACAAAAAAAAAACCAGACATGATATTAAAGCACAAGAAATCTCAAAATACATATTTTAGAGCGGTTTGGGCAATTTATGTAGAGAGGGCATGTTGTTTATTCTGAAGACGAGTTGGCTCCCATTAACTCTCACATGAACATTATAATCTTCTAGTTAGCCTAGAAGATACATGAATAACTGAAAACATCAGAATATGATGGAATGTTTCCCTGGGGGCATATATTGTACATGGCTGGATTTTGATTTTATTTCATCATTTCAAATAGCCATTCACTTGTGATCTGAGTCCCAATGTTTTCCTCGCTAAGTTATTTATCAGATAACTCCTGAATCATGCCAGATGCCCAGGTAAAATTTAAATCCTGTTCTCAAATATTCCTTCTGCTTAACTCTTGGGTCAGTTTTTAAATGTAACCAACATAAAAATCACTTAGAGGGCTTTTTAAAGCATGGATTCTTCAGTTTCATTCCCAGAGATTCCAATTCAGTAGGTCTAGCACTCCTGAGTGATACTAATTCTGCAGCTCTGTGAACCACACTTTCAGTAACATCATCTCAGGTAATATAGATAATCACCCAAGAATCTGTTAGAAGTTCAAAATTTAGCCAAGTTTGGTTTCTTCCAACTCCAGTATATTAACTACTCATTGTACATATATAAACATTAATCATTATCTACTTTTTGATATTTAAGTTATACATAAATTGAAACGCCTGATGATTTCACTAGGAAGGTGCATTCCGTTTGGTCAAACCTAGCAATGTAGCAGTGCCTATCTATCTGACAGTTCCTCCAATCAATTGCACTTCAGTAAGATGAAAGGAGATGTAAATTTCAAGAGAATATCCAATAATTGTTTATTCGTACTCACCTTTAGTCTTGTATAAATCAAGCCTAACTTTTTTTTTCTATATTATTTGTGTGGGGGTGTTCGTTTTTGTTTTAAACAAAACTGCAAAAGCAAGAACTTTCTTTGAGAGAGAATTCCTCTTTGATGGTAAATTGCAAAGTGGACTTGATAATGTCTCAGATTCTTTTTATTTTTAAAAATATTTCTCCTTACTCTTGCTATTCTAGCTGAAGCATTCCTCTCCAAAAGAAAGGAAAATAGCCAAAGCAGGAGGAATACTTGAGTCCAGGAGTTTGAGACAAGCCTGAGCAACATAGCTGGACCTCTTTTGTACAAAACTTAAAAATAAAAAAAAGACTAGCTAGGTGTGGTGACATATGCCTGTAGTCCCAGCTATGAGTGGAAATATCATTTGCATCCCAGGGTTCTAGGCTGCAGTGAGGTATGATTGCACCACTGCACTCTAGCTTGGGTGGCAGAGTGACACCCTGTCTCTTAAAAAGAAAAAAAGGCAAACAATTTAGGCTTTCTTCTAGCATCAGGAAAAAAATATGTATCCCCTGAACATCTGTCTTAGGCTTTGGAAACTGAAGTTGTTGGTTTTAAACACAGGTTAGCTTTGCTAGACAACTATATTCATCACATTTAGAAATAAAATACAGGGAGGATGTACAGGGGCTCGTTCTTTATCCTGGGTCACATAGAAACTTCTCAAACAAATCATCTCTGGACAGTACATTCTCAGAAGCTAGACCTCTCCCTGTTGCTACAGTTATAAAGGAGATTCATGCTTTGGCATTCCAGGGATAAGGGAATATTGGTAACATTTGTCATAATGATGACATTACATTATATCAGTGACAAAGAAAACTAAATACAGCCTGACTGGGTGTTTAAAAAAAGGGAGAAAAGATTGCTACCTATAATCAAATGCTTCTATCACACAAAGATGAATTATACACCAAAATAGCTAGTCTTACAAAAATGTACTATCAATAGAGTCAACAAAATATGAGTTATATGCTGATATCATTGGTATCTGATACATTGTATATTTCTACAGAAATAAAGCCTTTCAAATAATTTTAATAGATTTGATTACTTTGTTAAACATTTGACTGAGTCCATGAAATGGAATTTTGTCAAGTAGTTTTCTGATTTGATATCAAAACGATAATTAACTGATCTTTAAAAAGACAAATATCTATAAAACATTTTAATGTATCTAGATATTACACAAAGCTTACCAGAAGCTGGTAAGGAACTGATACTTTTTAAATTCTTCTAGCTATATCAATAAGATTTGATAGTGTGATATATATTTTATTTTATTTTTGTATAATAGTATCAGGCATACAGATTGTAAGTTTATTTGGAACTCTATAACCTAGCATTAGACTATATGATTTGTAGGACTCAACAATGTGGGATTTAAAAACATAGTAGAAAAATGTTGTATAAAAGAAAGAAAACTGAAATCTGTCACACCTTTACTTGAGAAAGTCCAACATGTTGCTGCATCACTTAAAAATCCACTCCTTGAAATGTTCTCATAAGTTCAAGGAAGCCACTGGCATAATATATTTAAAAGACAGTAATTTTTCTCCTTAGCTATGCTATACTCTTGGGAAAAGGCAATCACATAAAAAAGGTTAGACTAAGAAAAAAAATCAGATGGGATTTCTGAATTCACTCATTATCAACTGTGCAAACTTAAGAAAACTATCCAATTTCTCAAAGCTTCAATTTCCGTCACATGAACCACTTCAGTTTTCCTACATTTTTTCTTAGTTATGTTATTCTATATTTTATGTAGTTGTGGCAATTTGTTTAAATATGCCTGGTTGTATGATTAAAAACCAGAAGTCCAGGAAGCTGCTGAGTGAGGATACACAGAAAAATGTTATTTAGAAGTTTAAAAGTTAAGATGTGAGCTTGAAAAAAAAGAACATGTACAAAATTTTTAACTGCTTCAAGAGATTTATATTCAAGGGATCTATAGACTGACCTTCCGCCTGTTATAAAAGTCCATTTAAATGGCAGAGAACTCATGAAAACTAAAAGCACTTAGAAACAAATTAAAGAGGAAATTCTGCTTACTTGTTTGTTTTTAACATGAAGTATTTCAGAGTGCTTATGAAACACATTTCTGTGTGTATATATAGAAAGGGAGAATTTACACACACACACACACACACACACATATATATGTAAGTTCTTTGTAAAAATAATTAGGTAAATACACATCAAAACAATTCAGACATGAAACCAATGTCTTGGAAAGAAAACTATATTAAATGAGGATCAGGGAGAGCTATTGCTTTACTTAAAACATTGCTGTGATTTTCTTATAAAAAGAAAGTACTCAATATTATTCACATAATTTAGATGTATTATTAACTAGAAAGGACAAATGAGAAATTATTGAGGAATGAATAAAGATGGAATATACCAAATTCACAAGTGCCAGAGGGTGCCCCAGAGATGACACCATACTTACATTCTTGCATGCAGGTCCATACTACTTTCTCTACAGTTTAGAGTTTACCTATGGCTTGGAACTAGGGATCAGGAACTAAAAAAAGAGGATTTGATTTGTTCTTTCATGATTTTGTCACTTTTTTCTTACATTTCATTTTTCCCACTTACTAGGCTGCTCTGGCTCTTCTTGGATCAGGGCATGTGAACTAGGCATAGGAGGAAAAAATAAAATAACTTTTTATGCAGCTGGAGTCTTTCATGGGTTTCTCTTGGCTTTTGATTGTAAACTGTCATGGCGGAAACAAAGGCAGAGTGTTTTATGGGTGACCCACCTTTCCGTGGGAAACTCCGCACAGAACTGATTTTGGAGGGACTGATTGCTAAGGTCATAAATATTTGCTCTGCCAATTTGACCAGCACTTGCTGCCTCTTCTGCTGCTGCCATCTTGATTGGTTCAGCCAGTAGTCTCCAGCTGTCAGCGTTCTTGGGATGAGAGGTGGGGTTTGAGTACTTACTTCCACATATCTCTCCACACTCCTGGAACTCCTATGAGTTTCTCTCATGCTCTGCTCTAGTGGCAGCAAGGTGCAGGTCTACTACAATTTATTTACCGTGGCTTATGTCCTGTAGGGACTGACACTCCAGCCCTCCCTTTGATGAAAACATCTGAAGTGTCTTTTAAGAAGTTTCTCTTCCTTACTCCTACCAATTTGGCTGTGGACGAAGAAGCATCTTTAAGTCGGAAAACTTTTTACAGCACTCTGAATCTCTAGAAAAAATCTTCAATTAATCAGTATTCTTCCAATGAATCAGTAAGATGTATAGACTCTTGGGAGTTATGTTGCTGGGCTGCTTTTACTGCCTCTCATTATGTCCTGCAAGGTTGTGTCTGGCTCTGACACTGCTCCAGAAAATGGGCAGGTTATTCCATCTATTATCTTCATGGTTGGTGCCTCACCACCAACTTGAAAATATAAATTTCCATTCAATACCTAGTTCCTAGTCAAAGCTTAAAAGCAGAAAAATGTTAATGTACCAAGCAAATATTGAGACTGAGAGGAAGTAGTAGAGGTGAAAATAAATGTTTGAGTGCACTAAATATTTCTTAATAGAGTTAAGAAAATAGATATTATCCAAATTTGCAAAACAAAAAATTGAGTTTTATGCATATGATAATTACAGAAATGAAAAATCTGGTATCAGTAATTGCCTTTGGACAGTGACCTGGGGAATGGAAGTAGAGAAGGTTTTTATTTCAATAACTTCTTATACTGCCTCAAAGGCAGCTATGAAGCCATTCAGATTCTCTCTCTCTCTCTCTCTCTCTCTCTCTCTTTGTGTGTGTGTGTGTGTGTGTATGTGTGTGTGTGTATATTTGGGACCATATATCTGTTCCCCCTCTTATCAGATATTGGGCCAGTTTTCTTTAGATACAGAGAGTGGAGATGGACTGCACCCAAAGGATAATATTTTTATCTTAAATATACAAGTATAGTGCCTACATTCTTTATTAAACAATATTTATAAGGTGCTTATTGTTTACCAGACAGTAAATAAATAAAGATTAAAATATATTCTCTACTCTTCAGGAAAACAAAGTATCAAAGTGTGAAATGTTTTAAATAAAATTTTCATGGTAAAGCTTAGACCAGTAGTTTCTTTAACATGTAGCAGTTATTTTATTGGGACTGATTAACACATAATTTAGATCTTTCCAAGTTTCTCCTGGAATAATAAACATCTGATTTGAAATCATGACTTTTAACTAACTTGATTTAATTTTTTTTATTCCCATAAAATTGTATAACAATTACTAGTATGGATTCTAGACATATATACTTACATGTCACCTTTTTTTTTTTTGAGACAGGGTCTCAGTCTGTTGCCCAGGCTGGAGTACAGTGGCACAATCTTGGCTCATTGTAGCCTTGACCTCCAGGGCTGAAGAGATCCTCACACTTCAGCCTCCCAAGTAGCTGGGACTACAGGCACAGACCACTACACTGAGCTAATGGTATTTTGTTTTATTTTGTTTTGTATTTTTTTGTTAAGATGGGGTTTTGTCATGTTGACCTGACTGGTCTCGAACTCCTGGGCTCAAGTGATCTGCCGGCCTTGGCCTCCCAAAGTGCTTAGATTATAGGTGTGAGCCACTATGCCCAGTCACATATTAACATTAAAAACAAAACAAAACACTCTTTGAAAATAGTCATGAATTCTTCTTTTAATATGCTGAAAACACTGAGGTTCATCCATGGCTTATAATAATTGATTTTGAAACTTTGAGGCTATAAATTGCCCTGATCCTTGCCTGTGTGTGATTTATCTAGCAAAACTCTAGCTATTGCTAAAATGCCTAAACTCCTCTTTCTTATAGCGGAAGGGGAAGTTACAGTGTCTAATTAAGATACTGCTGCCTTGTGCTCATTTTTGCCTTCAAAGAGACTGGATACCTACGCTATCCACAACTCCCTTCAGGTATTCAGCTTGTATTTGGTCACTAAGTCTAACTAGCTAACACTGCATTCAAGCCATGTTCTGATATTGATGTTCCTGACAACTCAAGGCAGAACTTATGACTTTTTTGTTTGTTTTTTCTTTTCTTTTTTGCCCATGTCAACTCCAGTAAAAACTTATGTGAACAGCCAACCCTGCTTTCATGATTGCCTTTTTTATTCATCAGAATAGAAAGACAAGCAGCTTGCCATTTCAAGCACTGCACTACAATGTCAAATTATCTCTGCCAGCAGTGTGAAGATTTCCACACAGCACATTGTTTAAAGATATACATCTTGCATAGAATCAGTACTTATTATTGTCTTTTGAACATACCCAAACATAGCAGAATATATACAAGAAGGAGCTATGCTGCACTCTTATAATGGTTAGATAACTTTATTTAATAAGTGTTCATGTGCCGGGAATTCTTGTAGGAATTTGGGCTATATCTGTGCATAAAAAGACTAGATTCCTGTCTTTCTGCAGCTTTTATTCTACCAGGAAAAAACAGACAACAAAAATTTATATAATGAATGAATTATTAATATCTAATATTTAGAAACATGAGGGCCAAGTACAATGGATCATGCCTATAATCCCAGCACTGAAGCGGGCAGATCACTTGATCCTAGGAGTTTGGGACCAGCCTGGGTATCATGGTGAAAACCCATCTTTACCAAATAAACACAAAAATTAGCCAGGTATGGTGGCACATGCCTGTGGCCACAGCTACTCGAGAGGCTGAGGTGGGAGGATTGCTTGAGCCTGGGAGGCAGATGTTGAAGTGAGCCATAATCAAGACACTGCACTCCAGCCTGGGTGACGGAGTAAGACTGTGTCTCAAAAAGAGAGAAAAAAAAGAAAAATATGAGGATTTAAAAAAAAAAATCTCTCAGGATGTCCTCTTTGGGATGATGAAATCTGAGCAAAGATTTAAGAAGGTAAGTGATTTAATCACACAGACTTCTGGATTTATGCCAGAATAAATAAATAGCAAATGTTTAATCTTTTATGGTAGAATCAAAGAGGCCAGTGCAGCTGGCATATCTTGGTGGAGGTGACAAATAGAAAGCATAGAAAATGAAGTGAAAGATTTAAGGCGAATTTGCAGGAATAAGATTATAGGGCTTTACAGAGTACATAAGACTGACTTTTACTCTGAGTTAAATGAGGAATCCTGGTAGGGTTTGAGTTGAAGGGAGACAAGACCTGATACAGGGTTCCTACCCCTACCCTTGCCTTGGATGGCACCTGTAGATTTAATAGTATTGAACTAAGAATAGAAGCAAAGAGGCCAGTTAGGTGTCTATTGCCGTCATCCCAGTAAGAGAGTAGATATTTATTTAGGGAGGTAGTGAGAAAGTGCTGGATGGCCAGATTCTGTGGCAGACAACATTGTTAGGGGTGGGAGAGGGAGATCAGCGTACAGGATGACTCCAAAGATTTAGGGTTAAGCAACTGAAAGAATGGATGTGGGTGTAAGCAGATTTAGGAGGGGAAGAACAGTGGTCAATGTTATATATATATTCAGTTTGAGATTCTCAACAAACAGACAAGTAAAGATATTGAGTAAGCAGCCAATAATTGAGTGTGAAGTTCAGAAGGAAGATCAGGCTAAAGATATAAATCAAGGATCACTGGCATGTACATGTATTTAAAATCATGACACTGCATGAATTCACCAAGGAAAGAAGCTAATTCAAGAATAGAAAAGGACCAAACTGAACCTGGAGATCTTCCACAAATTTGATATTGAGAGTATTAGAATAAAACAGCCAAGAAAAAGAAAGAACACCTGTGAAGTAGAAGCAGCAGCAGCAAGAGATAGTGGTATCCTAAATGGCAAGTGAGGAAAGCATATAAAGAAAGTGAAGAGGGAGTGAGCACCTGTGTGAGTGTCACTAAGAGAACCAGTAAAAAGAGGACATGAATTCATCATTGGATTTTATAATATGACAGTCACAGGTGAACTGGGCAAGAGCAGTGATATTGTAATGGTGAAAGAAAGGCCAGATGATAGGAGTCTAAGAGAAAATCCAGGCTCCAGGGATTGAAGAAATTGAAGGAATACAATTTTTCCTAGGAGTTTGACTGCAAAAGACAATATTCCTTTAAGGTAAAAGCCTTAAAGATTTTATAGATTAGAAAAATGACACTGATATAATACATAAATAGAAACAGGATTCAAATTCAGGCCTGCTTAATTTTTTCTGTTGTACTAGGCTGTTTTCCCAAAAGTCCAAAGAGTTGGAAAGTAATCAATCCATCCTTATTTTATGTGGTTTTGTGAACATTGTTTTATTTATATAAATTACATAGTCCCACACCTGGCACATTATAGATGAAAAATACATGTTAGATTTCTTCTTTCTTTGTTCCTTATTCCTGTTTGCTGTCTGAAATATATAGGGTCATTGGTAAATGTAAAGCAAGTATTTATTTCATGTAGAAAAAAATGATAACATCAAACATAGCCTACTAAAAGAACATATGAAATTTATAACATATTTGTTCTGATAAAAGAGGTCTATAATAAATGTAAGTCTTACTCATTTTTTTGCTCACATCTTACTCATTGCCAGATAAAAAGAAATATTCTATCCTATCCTGTAGACTTGTATTTAAAAATATGTAGATATAATTTTTAACTTGTATTATTCTAAGAAATAGCTATGTACCTATAGAAATAAAATTTTTTTATCTAAACCCTTTTACCACATATTTTTTACACTTTTTCATTTAATGACAGCAAAATGAATAGCATATAGTATAAGACTGCTTACATTATTTAGATAATTAGTTTAGCCACCAAACACAAGAAACAAAATGAATCTAAGTGTTTACAAAATGATATTTAGGTTTAGTAATCACATGTGGATTTTAAATTCCAACTCCCTGGAAAAAATTACTTTTAAAACATATACATGGGATCAAGGTTTTAGATGTGAGATATGTTCTGGAAATATTAACAGTAACAATAGTAAATGATCTTATTTTGCTAGAACTTAAAAACAATAGATTGTTTAGAGAGATTTAGATGTAGATGTAGTACAGATAAGAAAAGAACATATTTTGATATTGGAAGAGGTCCTTAAAACTTTTAATTTTGCAAATCATTTGTATCCCAGAATAGCAAAACATGGAAATCATCTTTTATTCAAAATTAGATACTACCTTGGGGGTGAGAATTTGAAAAAAGCAATAAATATGTAAATTTAAAAACTGCTTAAGGGAATTGGGGATCTGGGAAGCTGGTTGAGCTACAATAATCAGGAAATAAATGTCTGAGGGGGTCATATTTGATCTGAGAGTAAATAGACAAAAAGACAGTTGTGCAGGTATTTTATGAAAGAGCTTCCCAAATATGGGTGAAGGCAGTACAGAGGGCTTGAAAAATGACACCACATGATTCTGAATTTAATAATCAAAAATTAAAACTCTATGTGATTGGAGCTCAGTAAGAAAGTTAGAAAATAATGGGAGAGATGGTTGAAGAGGTTGACCAGACAAATTATGCAGGATCTTGGATGCCAAGGTAAAGGGGGTGAATTCCATTGTAGTGGGAATGGAATCCTTTAAAAAACTGTTAAGTAAGGGAGTTAGGTGATTTGGTGAAGGCTTTGACAAAACCACTCTGGCTGATATGTGTAGAATGGGCCACAGTGGCCAACAGGACTACTTACTAGAAAACTGTTAAGGTAGTCCAGATAGCTGACGATAGTGGTGTGGACTATAAACTTAGCAGAGAAGAGGAAAATACAAAAGCTGGATATAGAAGTTATAACAGATGAAATGAATACCTATGGAAGTGTATGATGGGGAAGAGTAAAAGATAAGTTGAACTGACCGGGTGAACCTAAATTTGAACAGATTGAGTCTGAGATACTAGTAGTAAAACTGCAGAAATGCACAAAAATAGAAACTTAAAGCTTACTAGGAAGATCAGATCTAGCCAGCCATACAGTTTCAGTGTCATCATCCTAGAGGACATCATTAAACTATTAAAAAAACTGCCCTCTGCCCAGTCACAAGAATTTAGGGATTTTGGTGAAATACTTCTACTGTATAATGCAAAAGCCTGTAAACTTGAAGAAGTTAGGGTGGGAAAGGTAAGGGTTTCGAATCTAAAAGGAAGAGGTGAGGAAGAAGAGAGACTAAAGTTTCAAGTCTCTTCCTCCATTACCAGTGAATGCTATCAATACAGGATCTAAAAAAAATTATTTAGGTAGATAGGGTAAAGGAGTCCTTAGCAAGGCTTCCCTTTCAACAAAAAGCAACCTGAAATCATTTGTTTTCTAACAAAGAGCAGCCTGAAAAATTCAGTTGCAAACATAGATAAGCAAGCTGGAAGACTGAACGGGTAAACGTTGGCAGCTGTGCCAATAGAAAAGGGCTACCTGGAAGCCAAGTATGTTCAACATGGAGACTCCATCTTCCTTTTCCTTTGTCACCACGTGTACAGCAGAAAAGCAGGCAATATGGTACCAGTCAGCTAGAGAACCCATCTGTATAATAAAAGATTGGGGCAGGGCATCCACCTTCTTTGGGTGCTAGGCAAATGGAACATCTAGTCCTAACCAGTTTTTCATGCACTATGCAAATGGCACACCTGGTCTAACCAATCTCTTGTGTCCTCTATAAATTAGACACAGCCTCCTCAAGCTCATCTATAAAACCTCCTGCACTTCATGGTGGACCAGAAGAGCCGCTCGAGATATCCTCTCCCTGCAGGCGAGAGCTTTTCTCTTTCTTTCACCTATTAAACCTCCCCTCTTAACCTCACTCCTTGTGTGTCCACATCATTGATTTCCTTGGTGTGGGAAAATGAATCTCGGGTATTACTCCAGACAAAAGACACTGCCTCTTCACCACCCTCTCTTCTGGGAAGAACCAGGGATAACATTATGTTCTTGTAATAGTAGTTATATAGGGTAAATAAGGTATATTTATAGATACTAGCTATTTATAGATGAACATAAAACTGTACATTCTGTCCTCAATGAGTTATAATTCAATTGTTAAACAAAAACAGTAGCCTTCTTGATTCTATTTAATTATTCACCACAGCATAATATTTTAGTGAAAAGTTGTACAAATGAATTCTGAGTGGGATTTTCACTGTCTCACTCTACATAATCTTTCTTAGCAAGTTTCCTTCACTGCCTCTCTCCGTAACTGATTCTTTTCATTCTATTCATCTCTCTAACCCCAGTGTATAGATGATCATCTTCTTTCATTGTTTTCTCTGTTGTATTTCTGCCTCCTCATTGTAGATAGCTGCAGACTTTTTTGCTTCTTTAAATTTTTCAATCTATATTTTATAAAGATCAAAGACCGGCAGAAAAGCAGATCAAACAAATGATCTTCCATAGAATATATAGTGTGTGTGTGTTGTGAATGTGTGTGTTGTTGGGAAGAGGAGGGCTTTAAATACTTCTACACTAATATTTTTTTGTCTCTGAGACATGAGCTATATTTGAGTTAATTTTTATTGTATTAAAAATGTGAAGAATCTTCTCACAACAGACATGTTCTCTGAAATCATGAAACAGTTAAATTTTCTATTTGAAGTGGCTTACATTTTAAATCTTAAGTACTCCTAAACTTAGCAAATAATCAGAAACTCATAGTCTTTCAAAGAAGAAGCATATAAAAACAATTAATTTATCTCCATTTTAATTAAATGATGAAGCAATTTAACCAACTCAGCTTTTAAATTTAATCATAATTAATCTAAGTAGGTACAGAATGCTTTATTTCAGTGGCTCAATAAGAGACTGTAGGCAGCTGGCAGGAACATTTCAACTCTATAGGTTGCTTCATTTATTCAGAAAGTGATAACAGGGCAGAAAATCATTAAAAAGTTTTTTGCTGAGATGACAGTGCATTTTTTCAAAGTTTGTCTCTGGATATACTCTAAAGGACATAAACCTCAGTCACATTTAGAGTCTATTTACAAGAGTTCTTAGACCTGACATCAAAAGCAGGAGTCATAAAAAAAATTTAACCTCATCAAATTAAAATTTGTATTCTTTAAAAGACCTTTGAAAGGATGACATGATAATTTAAACTATAAAGATTTCTGTATCACAAATTTTCATATATGCCACTAACCTATAAAATTTAATGTTATATAGAATATAGAGCAGTCCAATATAATTGTGCTGTTTTTAAAACAATTTGAAATAAAATATGATAATGAGCATTCTAGTTGTTTTCTTTCTTTCTTCTTCATTTTTTTTTTTTTTTTGAGACAGGATCTTGCTATGTTGGCCAAAATGGTCGATAACTCCTGGCCTCAAGCAATCCACCTGCCTCAGCCTCCCAAAGGGTTGGATTTATAGGCATGAGATACTGCAATTTGCCCATTCTAACTGTTTTCATCAGAATAATTGGCTCTGATGAATATGTATAGTCTGTTACATATTACTGAAAGCATAAGTCTTCTTGTTAGTTGCCAAAGTTATTTAATCCCCTACCTCCAAAATAGCAATTACTTTTCTACAAAAGCTATGTTGACATGAAGATCAAGAAAGGTTTGTCATGTACAGATTACTTATTATTAATTTGCACAAATGAGAGAGAAATAAAGAGAAAAATACACAGAGACAGAGATTGAGAGACAGATAGAGATGCAAGGCCACCTTCTTACAGATATAACATAAGGTCCGAATAAGAGTAAATTAGCTAGCAGTGTGACTGAAAAAGAGGTGGTAGATATGAGAAAAAAGTATAAGAATTGTTCATTGTTCTCCTTATTGTTCTTTATACACTATTTTGTTTAAAAGTAGCACAAATACAAAACTTTTGATAATACGTGTCCAATCTGTAAGGCAGGTTACAAAAATAGGACAAAAGTTAAGTATAATAGTAGAAGGCTATGTTTGTAAATTTGAACACAATCAACTACAAGTAAAATTATCCAAGTAACATAATTCTTTGTGATTATGTGTTTTAAAATATAAAAGAGAAATTATGTCTAATGAATTCTCCAAATTACTACATATATTTTCAAAGATGTGGATGATTTAACACTGAGATTAGTAGAATAGTTTTTAAATATCTACATTTTTCTTTAAAATATAAGCAAAACTACATTAACTCATGATAGACCTTTGAATTTACTTTCACTAAAAAAATGAATTACCTATAATTACAGATTTCCACAACTGGTTTTGCAATCCATAGACAAAAAAAAAAAAAAAAAAAAAAAAGATTTAAAACTATACTTTAGAAACATGAACTAAAAGACTAAAAATTTATCCTAGACTTACATGTGAAACATAAAATTAGAAAATACTTGAAAAACATGAGAAAATCTTCAAGACCTAACACTAAGAAAAAGTCTTTAGACATGATATCAAAGTTTGAGTAAAAAAATGATAAACTGTACCTCACCAAAATTAAAAACAGCCCTACATAAGACCCTGTGGAGTTCATAAAAAGGCAAGCTATGGACTGGGAAAAAAATCTTTGTAAACCACATATCCAATGAAAGACATATCTCGAGTACGTAAGAAACTCAATAAAGCAACTTATTAGAAAAAGGGCAATAGATATAAACATATTTCACTGACTAGGACATTCTCATGGCAATCAGGTATATCAAAATATATTCAACCTCATTAGTCATTAGGGACATGCAATTCAAACCTCTTGACTGTGATGCTGATCACATGAATTTACTCATATGATAAAATTGTACAGAACTAAATACACATATACACATATACATATGAACAAATGCACATATACAAGTTCATGTAAAACTAGTAAAATCTAGATAATGTAGATGAATTACATCAATCTCAGTTTCTTGGTCGTGATATTATATTATATCTTTGTAAGATGTTACCATTGAGAGAAACTAGGTGAAATGTACATAGAGTCTCTCTTACAACTGCATATGAATTTACAATTGTCTCAAGCAAAATGCTTTTAAAATATATGTATATATTTTGAGGTTTCTTTAATCACTATGACTGGTGATCATAAAAACAATGCTCAGGTTTGCTGCTTTATGATGAAAACAATTAGAAGTGAGCTTTTCATATTACATAATTAACAAAACACATTACTTTGCTGGAATTTCATATTGATAAAATAATATTTATAAAGTAGATTACTTTGCATATCAAGATATTGTTTAAACTCATAAGGAGTCAGATGAAAGTGAAGGATAAAATATATGAGCCAAAGTACATCTTTCTGCTCCAAAAGGAATAGATTTTTATGTCAGAAGAGTTTATACCTCCAAGGAGATAATAATTGCTAATGGACACATGGTTTCCTCCTTGATAGGCCTTTGCATACTAGTAGTTTTCTATATCATTATCTGTACTAAAAACATATGGCTCCCTCAAGCTAAGCAGATAAGCAGTTAGAAGTACTTTTGGTAAAATATTTCTCTATTTTGGTAAAACAGAGAATTTGTTAGTGAGTAGATGTTTTGCCATAGACCAGCAGATTAGGTTTATTTATATGAGATAGTAAATATTATTTTGTAATTTAAAATGTTTAGTATTTATGTAATTACATCATTTTTCTTAAATCTGTAGGCAAAAGTAAATTGATGTTAATTTTAGACATATTGAATAAAAACATATTGCCTGGCCAGTTAGAAATATGGTTCTGAAACTCAGATTAAAGTTGGTGCCAACAGAAGTCATCAGTATGACTTGCCAATAGAAGTCTCAGAACATTATGAGATCTGGTTAATTAGATCTTCCTACATAAAACACAAGAACTGGTGAAGAACACACCCCTATCTAGTGTGTATTAGTCCATTCTCATGTTGCTATAAAGGACTGCTGAGACTGTGTAATTTATAAAGGAAAAAGGTTTAATTGACTCACAGTTCCACATGGCTGCGGGAGCCTCAGGAAACTTATAATCATGGTGGAAGGGGAAGCAGGCAACTTTTTCACATGGTGGCAGGAGTAAGAAATGTGTACAGCAAAGCAGGAAGAGCCCCCTATAAAACCATCAGATCTGGTAAGAACTTACCCACTATCACAAGAAGAACATGGGGGTAACTGTCGCCATGATTAAGTTACCCCACACTGGGTCCCTCCCAGGATATGTGGGGATTATGGAAACTGCAATTCAAGATGAGATTTGGGTTGGGGCCCAGTCAAACCATATCATAGTGGCTATAATCAAAAGGCTAAAAGGAAAAGTGTGGCTGTGGTGGTTAACAAATGCTTGAAAATTTAAATTAAAAGGGAAATTCAAAGGTTGAATGTGTAAAAAATAAATAAATGTTGTTTGCACTAATTGTACTTTCTGTCTTTCTATTCGTTATCTTATTGAGTGTACACATGGAATCTAAAATACTGACAATATAAAGTAAGGCTGATTTTGTTTTAAAAATCTTTTCTCCTTTATTATTATGTACTTATTTGATTAATACCATGAAGATAAGTTTTAATTTAAGAAGAAAAGAAAGGTTATGACCATGAAAAAAGTCTATAGCATATCATTAGTTATAGCATTTCAATAGTGCCATTAAAACTTTCTTTTATTTTAAATGTTTTTTAGCTCAACCATTTGATTTCAAGCTAGATTTCATTAGTTCATTTTTGTTTCAATTTTGGGGGTAATTCGGGAAACTGCTAAAAGTTATGGGATCTTTCCAAAGGAATGTGGCTAAATGCAGGAAGTATTTACACACTGTCATCTACAACTGAACAACAGTATCATAGACTAACCATTAGATGCTATTGAGTAAATTCTATTAACCATTTCATGAGCATTGCCTTTATCACATAAAGGGATCTTCATATTACATAAGGGCATAATAAGTCTTATTGTTCTTTTAAGTTTTAAATAGGTGTATATGAGAAAAATGGTATATAATCAAATTTACCCTTGAATCTTCCTCAAATAACTGTAATTAATAAAATAGCCACATAGGGCAATGTGGATTATTATAATATATTGCTCTGAGAACTACAAAATATATAATTCCACTGATAAATGCTATTCATAAATTAAATTATTCAAGGGTTTGACTACTTGGAAATTTCAGTAGTTTCTGAATTGGCACTGATTTATCTAGAATTTATTATGTGATTTGATTAGGTTTAAAGGCATTAATGGCTCTATTTGCATTGATAAAGGAGATACTGTTAACTCATTACAAGTAGTAGCAACAGATACTTAAATTATCACCCATACCCATTTCTAATCAAGTGCTTATAGAAGGTAAGGCTTTGAGGGATCAGGTAGAATACTTTGTAAAAAATGAGTATAATAGGCTGATTGGTTGCTTCTAAGTACACTGAAGAACTTGGGGGAAAGAAAACGATATGGTCAGGACTTTAAATCCTCTGTTTGAAGTTCAAGTGAATGACTAGAAAGTTTTCTCTACTGCCCTAAAATCAAGACATATTCTGTAGTCCCAGGATCAAGATTTTAGAAAATCAAACTTAAAGCCTAATGCTACAGATGGCTGAACTTTCATGCAAAATTTACCTCCCAACCTCCAAGCATCTCTGACAAAATGAGGGCATTGATTGTTGTGTTAGTCTGTTCTTATGCTGCAGTGAAGAAATACATGAGATGAGGTAATTTATAAAGAAAAGAGGTTTGATTGACTCCCAATTCTGCATAGCTGGGAAGGCCTAAGGAAACTTACAGTCATAGCAGAAGGCTAAGGGAAAGAAAGGAACCTTCTTCACAGGGTGGTAGGACAAAGAAGTGTGGAGGAAAGAAGGGAAAAACCCCTTATAAAACCATCAGATCTCATGAGAACTTATTCTCTCTCATGAAAATAGCATGGGGGTAACCGCCCCCATGGTTCAGTTACCTCCCATGGGGTCCTTCCCATGACACATGGGGATTATGGGAACTAAAATTCAAGATGAGATTTGGGTGAGGACAAAGCTAAACCATATCAGCTGGTAAGGTAATGGAGCCTGAAAATGGAGATAAAGGGCATATTGACAAAGTATTCGTTTGGTGCAAAAGTAAATGCAATTTTGGCCATTACATTAAATGGCAAAAACCTTAATTACTTTTGCACAAACTAATATTAAACTGGGGAACTTGTATCCCAGGGGACTTCAGTGGAAACTCTTAAAAGCAATTCTATGAGAATTAAATTTATGAGGGGAGTCCTGGCATCCTTAATGAGGCCTTTGGCAGCTATTCTCTATAGGCCAAGATGGACAATGGGAACATACCTCCTCAGATATAAATTTGGGCCATCTCTGCCAGCCATGAAAGAAAAAAAAAAAAAAATACAGAATGGGTGTCGTCTTAGACTACTATGCAAGCCCATAAATGGAGTAGCTTATAAACAAAAGAAATTTGTTTCTCACAGTTTTGGGGGCTGAAAGTCCAAGATCAAGGTGCCAGTATGGTCAAGTTTTGGTGAGAGCCCTTGGCACGGTTTGGCTGTATACCCAACTAAATCTTATCGTGAATTGTAATCCCCATAATCCCCACGAGTTGAGGGAGGGACCCAGAGGGAAGTGATTAGATTTAAGGGGCAATTTCCCTCATGCTGTTCTTGTGATAGTTAGTGAATTCTCTGGAGATCTTATGGTTTTATAAATGGTAATTTCTCCTGCACTCACATGCACGCCGTCTCTCTCTCTCCTGCCACCTTGTGAAGACAGTGCTTTGCTTCCCGTTCAATTTCTGCCATGATTATAAGTTTCCTAAGGCCTCCCCAGCCATGTGGAACTGTGAATCAATTAAACCTCTTTTGTTTATACATTACCCAGTCTCAGGTATTTCTATATAGCAGTGTGAAAATATAACCCTATTCTGGATCGCAGACTGTCGTCTTCTCATTGTGTCCTCACGTGATGGGCTAGAAAGCTCTCTAGGGTCTCTTTTGTAAGGGCATGCATTTCACTGAAGTGTCTACCCTCATGGCCTAATCACTCTCAAAGGTCCTACCTCCTAATACCATTACCTTGGGAGTTAGGACTTCAACATATGAATATGGGGAGACACAAACATTTAGTTCATTATACTAGTGTAAAATGTAGTTACAAAACCAGCCACTATCACATAATCATTTGCAAAATGAGGACTAGTAGAATTTGACAGTTTTCCTTTAATTTATTGAGTTTTGTGTATGTATCTATTAACTAGTTTTGTTCCTTACCCATCTTCCATCCCCCTACCATTTAATGTAGTATGTGTTCATAATAATAGACGTTATATTTCAGATGTAGGTTATAAGATATCAAAGGAAGAAGTCTGACATAGTTAAAATGAGGAAGTTATATTAACCAAAGTCTAATAAAAATGTGTATTCTCTTTTAATGACAAGGTTAGCGTGTTTCAATTGTGTAAGGTAAAGATGTATCCCATTAGGCAAGATAATGAATACGTTATTATCATTATTTAGAAGTTATTCTGGTTGAGCAGGGCACAGTGGCTCACGCCTGTAATCCAGGCACTTTGGGAGGCCGAGGCAGATGGATTGCCTGAGCTCAGGAGTTTGAGACCACCCTGGGCAACATGGTGAAACCCCATCTCCACTAAAATACAAAAAATTAGCGGGCATGGTGGCGCACACCTCTAGTTCCAGCTACTATGGAAGCTGAAGCAGAAGAATCACTTGAACCCAGGAGGCAGAGGTTGCAGTGAGCCGAGATGGCACCAGCACCATTGCACTCCAGTCTGGGTAACAGAGCGAGACTCTTGTCACACACACAAAATAATAATAATAATAATAATAATAATAATAATAGAAGTTATTCTTGTTAAGAGAGATGGGAATGGATGCTAAATTGACAAAGGATAGAGGACAGCTTTGTACTGCCACAATTTAAGCTGAAACTACATTTCCCAGAATTATTTCCATATATGGTTCATAACATAAATTTGTTTTGTGAGATTTAGATTTAGCAGCCATATTTTTATCTTCTGAAAGTTGATGCAGGTTCACCCAGGTACTGTGGCTGTTCACATGAATTATTGTTGGTCTGCTAGCAAACTTTATCGGTGAGGAGCAGCACCAGACCTGTAACTCCACTAGATCCTGCCACATCCACCTCTTCAGTTTTTCGGAGTCTTCCCGTAAGCGCACGTGCAGCTCTTTGGGGATGTGCACTAACTTTCCCATGCCCCCTTGGGGTTCTCATCATACTCACAGATTTCAGTTTTGTCACATTCTTGTTCACATCCAGTTTTCCTTTCTCACTGCTGCATTGGCTGACTGGTAGCAAATTTGGCTAAATAATTGACACAGAAACAATGTCTGTGCAGAGTCTCTTCCACCAACATCACAACTGCCCAAGGTCTGATCCTTATACTATCTGAATCATCTATAGTGCCTCTGGTTTTCCTTAATGAACGCTTAATGAAAAAGAGAGACAGAGAGAGCGAGAGAGAGAGAGAGAGAGAGAAAATATAATGATGGCGAAAAAAGCTGTATCAGACAATGGTATTTTAATACTGCATTGTTCTGTGTTACCGGAAATAATGTAACTTATTCCACAATTTGGGTACGGAAGCAAGCAAACAAAAAACAAAAATGAGAAAGGCAAAAATAATAAATAATGAAAAGAAAATAGGTCAAACATTTTTCAAGGGTCCCATTGTTGAACAATTAAGATAGAAAAATGCTTTCCCTCAGAGCATCCAGTTTAACAACAACAACAACAACAACAACAACAAAAAACCCTCCATTACTCATTATTTAAATGGTATATTAAAGAATGTTGTCCTAGAGTTATAAATATCTGAAATGATTTAATCTATATATTTCTGTCTTAATAAAGTACATAGTGGCTTTCCTTAAAAGAATGGATTAGAAAGCAAATTTAAATAATTACTGTATTGCTATACCTTTAACAATATCCTTTTTGGTATATACAATAGCAATTATTATTTGTGTAGTGCTTGTCTTGTGCCAGGCACTACACTAATTACTTTTTGTTGATTAATTTTGTCTTCATAGTACTTTATAAAATAGGTACTATTTTTATACCGGGTTACAAATGGAGAAAGTAAAGCCCAAGGAGGTTAATTTGCCTGAGGAAATATACCTAGTAAATAAGAGAACCAGAAATTGAACTTAGGTTTTCTGATGTCAGAGTGTATATGCTTACTTCTTTGATAGCTATTTTTGAAATTCTCTTTAAAATCATTTGAAAAATATCAAAATATGAATCAACTCTAGCAAAATGTTGGAGTCATTATTCTAATCTTTGGAATTGTCTTTTATCTTTACATTACCTAAGGAGATGATGAGGTGGAGATGGCAAGAGGGGTAAGATGAAGAAGGGCTATATGTTTACATATATGTAGTATAAACACAAATATATACACCCAAATCTATACACACATATGTGTGTTATGTGTGTGTATATCTGTATATATTATAACAAATTAAATAGAATTACATAGTTGATAAAAAATATGAAAGCACTTCAAAGTGTTTTTATTAATTTTAGATGTTTCTTCTATCTGTAACCCTATTCCTAAGTGCATAGTTATCCTGCTGTATCTTGTTGTTCCATTAATAAATATTGTCTATCAGTTTCCTACTCCAAAAAATGAAGTTTTAGACCACTCATGCTGCATCAAATGAAAACATTTTCCATTATCACATTCTTTCAATAAAGTTTAGAGTTATTTAGTAAATATTATGGTTTACATTACCATAATCATGTAAACATTGATTACATCTAATTTCTATAATGTTCTGAAATGATATAAATTGCTAGGAATTAAATGTTTATGTTATCTAGAGAGAACGATTAAAATTTGGGGGCATTTTTTCCTTTTTTTATTTCCATCATTTAATATTCTCTGAATTTTAATACTCTAGTATAGGTAACGAAGTTTAATATGTGCATGTATGTGTATATATATGTGTGTATATATGTGCATCTATACTATATATACATATATAGTACTGTATATATAGTACTATATATGTATATATCTATAATATATAATATACATAGTATATAGTATATATAACTATAGAATATATAACTATATATTATATATTGTGTATATTATATATAACTATAATATATAACTATATAGTATATAGTACTATATGTACACATTATATATAGTATGTATATACATATACATATATGGTATGTATATATACAAATTGAATATATATATTCTATATATACTATTCTACATGTACTATGTATAGTATATATGTACTATATAATATAGATAAAGAATATACATACTACATATATAATATATTATATTATATTTTTTATATATATATATTTTCAATTTGAAGGCATCCCTCCTGCTACCCTGCCTCTATCTCCTCCAGTCTCAGTTGCTTTATCATTACTGTGGAAATTGTTTTCCTCATGATGCTGGGATTTTCTTTCTCCTTTCTCCTACATGGCATGCCTGTTTCATAGATCCTATTGTCACTTTCTTTCTTTAAACTTCTCAATATCTCACCTTGCAGGAGTATGGTCTTCAGCAGCATCATAATAATGGGTCTGTGTGAGGTATAAACTATTGTAGATTTATCAAAAATTCCTAATTTGTTACAGAATTCTGACTTGAAAATCATTTAAGAATTTTTAGATCAATCCTTCTACATTTCCACTTTGCTTCTCAGAAAGCTCATAACATTCTTCTGTTCACCCTTTGTATTTGACTTTGCTTTATTTATTTAATAATATCTTTGTTCTCTGTCTGGAAGCTTTTCAGTTTTTTATCTTTAGATCTTAAAATGTCAGGATGAGATACCTTGGTGATATAGGTTTTGATTTATTGTGCTGGACTCTTTCTGGATATTTTCAATCTGAAAATACAAGTACTTAGTACCAGGGCCTTTTCTTGTATTATTTCTCACATAATTTTCTGTCCTCTATTTTTGTTTGTTTGTTTGTTTGTTTTGTTGTGACTTTTTGGAATTCTCTAATCTCTATTCATTTTCTAATTCCCAAGTGGGATGTAACATCTCCTAAGCTAAGTCTGTTGTTTTCTTTTTTTATACTCTCCCATCTTCCATGTCATCTCCTCATTGCAATTTCCGCAATTTTCTTACTTTATTGTATATATGCTGTATATATACATACATTTATACATCACTCTGTATATTTATCATTTCTTTTGTTTCCCACATTTACTCCATATTTCCTAAGTTCTTTTCTTCTGTTGTTTGTTTATTTGGTGTTCCAACTTTTATGTTAAGGGTTCTTCCCTATGTCTGAATCTGGGCTATTGTTTATATTTAGTGGTGAGACATTTGAAAACCGATTGGTACATGACAACTGGCATGCTTTAGTAGCTGATGTTAAAACAATAAGTTGATCTCTGCATTGGAGGTCCCTCAACATTCAGTGAATATTTTCTTTTCAACATGTCACTTACTTTCACTTAATGTTGTTTCTAGGCAGTATTTTTATCTCTGAGCTCAACAAAACAAATATCACCATAATATAAACATGTTTTTTGTCAGAGTTGGGGTTGTTAGGTATAGGCAGTCACTTAGCGCTGCACAGTACTGAAGATCTGTATCTTACTGACCCTTCCACAATATGTAACTGTATTGGGTCATTCTTGTATTGCTGTAAAGAAATATCTCAGACCGAGTAATTTATTAAAAACAGAGGTTTAATTGGCTCATGGTTCTACAGGCTTTACAGAAAGAAAGGTGCCAACATCTTCTGAGCTTCTGGGGAGGCTTCAGAAAGCCTCCAATCATGGCAGAAGGCAAGAAGGGAGCATTCTGACACCAGGTGACACACCTGGTGAAAGCAGGAGCAGGGGAGAGTGGAGGTGAGGTGTCACACACTTTTAAATTACTAGATCTTAGGAGAAGTCACCCACTATTGCAAGGTCATTACCAAGAGGATGGTGCTAAACCATTCATAAGATATTCACCCCCATGATCCATCACCTCCAGGCAGGTCCCACCTCCAACACTGGGGATTACATTTCAACATGAGATTTTGGTGGGGACAACATCCAAACTATATCAGTAACCCACTCATCTGTCTCCATTTCAGGAAAATACACAGTCCTTTCAAAAGTACCTCGTGCCTTCAATTCCTAAGCTTCTTCAGAGTTCTATTCTGCAAGTGTAACATCAGTTTTCTGTGATTTATTTTATCATTTAGTATTTTTCCATATACTTTCTGTTTGACTTTTCTGCTATGTTCTTTTCTCCTATTCTTTTCTTTGAGCACTGCTTTTTGAAATTATTTTATTTGTACTATGAAAATAAGTTCGTTGAGAGAGAAGACACAGTTATTTGTCTTAGTTATTTGTCTTAGTCATATTAACAAGAATTTTTTTTTATATTTTAAACTTAGCAGTCAATTTATATTGTCTGTATGGTTTAATTGATGTGATTTGTTATAAGAATAATTATAAATTAGAAATCCAAGCCAGAAAATTTCAACAAGAATCTTGGTTTTAATTTGACTTGATTAAATTATGATGTCAATTTATTATCTCTTGTTACCAATTTACTTGTCTTAGGTAATCATATTTTACTGAGTATAGGATTTTCTTATAAGAAAAAGACAACCTAAATGACTAAGATGGGAAACACTATGCAAATTAAACTTAGTTTCCATGATAATACAGAGATCATTTCTATTTTAAGAAAGCACATAAAAACATAACACAAAGTCCATAATTTTTGTAAACAGTATTAATTAAGGTCTATTAATCATTAAGTTTAGAGATAATATAACAAAGCACTAGGAGCAAATTCCAGCTTGGGAAATAAATGATTTGGAGTCAGTTGAAAGAATATTACCTAGGATCCTGTCTAGTGTTTAGAATTTGATTTCTGTTTTTGAGGTAGGAGTAAGAACATGGAAGTCTCAGCACATATTTCTGAACTCTTTTCTCTTCTAATTTCTTGACAGGTTAACTCAGCCATAAAAATTATCTTAGCTAATTTCCTTTAGCCTACTAAAAGTATCCTTCCATGTATCTTTCATTTCTCATCAATTCTCTACTGCCCAACAGACTCTGACAGCTTGATCTTCACAGGGGTTGAGGGTTCTCACAACAACTAAGATGAGCAAGAAACGGAAGGCCCCAAACTTCACCTTTCCTGTGTGACATAGAAAAGACCATTCTAAATAAATATAACCACATTAAACAAATACAACTAAAGAAAACTTTAAACAAAATAAATGTGAACCCTTGAGGATATGCAATTAGAGTAATTTCTAAGAGAGTACTGGAGGGGCAAATAGACACCACAGGGGCACAATGGTCATTAGACAAACAGGCAGCTCACTGTCAGGGGTAAATGATGAAGCTGAGGCTCAGAACTCTGTGGGTATGTAAATGACTAAACCTATTCCCAAGAGTGGTTGACATTGTGATGGACAAAAGAGAAGCAGATTCATTTAGACTCCTTTAAGTAATTTGGAGTAAGTCTAATGAAATAGAAAGACTCAAGTCTTCATGAGACTAACCCTATAGGGACAGACACAGCTCCAGATAATACAAGTATAGCTGTAAAACAAGTAGAAGAATGAACAGGACTTGTTAAATTATTTAAACTTATGCATACTATCATGACTCCATAACAAATGAAAGCTAGCTTGGGTCAATGTTAAACTTCAGTATATACTTCTAAATTATCTCTATCAAATGCTAAAATTTCTTAATATTATTTACAATAAAACCAGAAAAATAAGTATTCTTCTGGTACTATATATAATGAAGATCTTATATGAACAATATCTAGTATTGGAATAATAAAAGGGAGTTTCCCAGTACAATGTTTATGGTATTTAATTGGTATTCTATAATTTTGTGTGAGATGAAATGAATATGAGTTAAAGACTATGAAAGCAAGTGATGAAGAAAAAGAAAAATGTTATGAGAACACTAGTACAATCTCTGAAGATGGACATTGCTACAAATGTTAAGTTTATCACTGAGCTTTTTTAAACTCTCAAGAATATCAGGCCTGCAAGATTCTGATTTTTTGGGACATTTGAAAGACTGAAAGTTTATCTTTTCCTGGCTTTGACAATTTATAAACTCCAGAATTATGTGCAATAGCTGTGCATGATCAAAAGGCAGACACTACAAGTGAGGTAGTTAAGTAAGAGAATACTCCAGATAAAGCCAGGAAAATGTAAGAAATATAAACAATGAAAACAAAAGTTATAGACACTCTCAGTTAAACAGTAGGCAACATTTTGGTGTCCGGACTAATTAGTCAGCGAGAGTCAATGCTGAGCAACAGCAATCAGCAGCTCATAAGACAAACGTGGAACTTAGGCATTATAGCCATAAATTAATCCCCAATAATATTTCTCTTAATTACACTGAGTTTACATGTAGTGACATGATATTTTCAAAAATTGAAAGTTGAAAATGGTAAGTTAAAAACTAAAGTGGAGAAAAATCTGTAGTCATTTAGTAAAACGTTGGTTTGTTTTGTTCAATAGATTAGAATCTTGCATAAAAATATAAACTCACTCTAGTCCTCAAATGCCTGAGTTTGAATTCTGGCTCTAAAATCCACTAGATTCATGGATTTGGGTAATTAACATCTCTGATTCAGTTACCTCATTTGTAAAATTGGCATGTTATGAACTACCTCATTAGGTTACTCTGAGGTAATCATCCCATAAATTAGTTAATATGTATAAAATGATTAGAATAGTACCTGACAGCCAGTAGCCACCATGCAAGTGTTTGCTATTATTATTATCATTATATTAAGAAATTTTAGGACTCTTACTTTGCACCAAGTCTGTAGAAAATATTCTTAGCTCTTCCTAATATCTATCAAAAAAGATAAATATTAAATATTGTGCCTAACAACCCTTGGAAACAAAAAACAAATAAATGCTTAAAGCTCTTAAAAAATGATAAGTATGTGATGTTACCATGTAATAGCAAAAGCAACACTATGGCCAATATTGTCAAAATTCTCTAAAGTTATGTTCACTTTGGTTCCCTCTCATCTTCATTACTCTGTTCTTTACTTTCTGCTCATAGTATTGCTTTCCAGAAAGGATGTTCTGTGGTCTACCTGAGCTCTTTATCTAGAAACAGAGAAAATCATTCAATTAAATTGTTAATTAATAACAAGTAATTTATTGACTCTAGGTTGACTTTCTGACACAACATAATTAAGACATGTTCAACTATCAGTAATGTGCAACAGCACTAGTAAAATATATTATCCAATGTATCAGGTTGACCATTGTTAGTGCTTTTGAAAGGGAGAAACATTTTTTTTTTCTTTTTGTCGATCAATATTCAATGATTATTGAACAAAGAACAATTTATGTTTCCTAAAGAGTTTTAACTCTGTTTTGACATATGTCAATAATAGATATAGCTATTTGAAAAGATAAGACATAAGCATATTTAAATTAATCATGGTTTCTTATCTGAAGAAATCAAGGTACACAATAAGTAGATTACTAATTTTTATTTAATGAAGGTGTGGACATCATGGCCTCTAAAATCCTCATGTGTCTTTAGGACATACAGTTGTCTATTCTAAGTTTGACTGAAGGAAGGACATAACCGACATCATGGATGATTAACTTCTCTTCCAATCTCAGGCTTATGAAAAAGGTTGGGAAACTCCACGTTTAGCATTGGCTAGAGACAAGCTGTGGACCACCTCACCTGAACCAGGTGTGGCTCATAAGAGACTCAAGACTGGAGCCTTCTTCTCATCCAGTAAGTTTAGCTCCATAGTCTTTGTATATCTCAAGGAAAATACATTTCCTAAAACAGTTTGTAGAACTAGAAGAAAGGGTAGAATCCAGATGTCCCTCGGAATAATTCTTTTAGGCCATTAGACCAGCTACTATACCCTACTCTTTGCTAGTGAATAAAGGGAAAAACTTTGAAGTGAATCTTTTCTGATATTGGAGATTGTACCAAATAAATTGATAATAATAATTTTCATACTGTTACTAAAAGTAAAATTAGCATCAACTTACTCTTATTGAGTACAGTGTTTTTAAAGATTACCTGTATTATTTTCTTTTATTACTGCAACACTAACCTGAGTTAGAAGACTGAAGCTTAAAAGGTTAAAACATGAAGTCATCTAAAGGACAGAGCTGTAGTTAAACTCCAAGGCCTATCTCTACACCACTTCTAAAGATGAATCCTGGCTTCTTCTGAGCATTGTTTCTAGGCACTCCCACAATGCTACTGACTGCTTTTCAAGGAAATTAGCTAAATTATGTTGGTGATCTCACTAGTCCTGTGAATCAGGAGATTCTGAGGGAAACTTGCAAAATGTATAACCACTTCAACATGCCAAACTGAGAATGCCTGTCCTGTGCTATATTGCACAGAGAGCAACACAATTAAAATGTGTCATGATTTTGAATCATACCCTATGCTTTAGGGAGCATCCTAACATCACCTTTCATAATTTCACTGTCTCAGTGCTGTAATCTTTAAAAGTTGAGTTTCATGGAACTATATATGACACTTTTTTAAAAAAGCACTATTAGGATATAGACTTTGAATACTTTTACAGGAAGTGTAGGAAGATGGTCTTTTTGCAACAAGAAAGGCGAAGGCAGAACCCATAATATCAGTTTTCTTAAATATTTTTAAATTACAGAAATAAATATGTATTCCTGTGGTCTATTTTCCTGACATAAAAAAAGTACCTAAATGCCACATCACAGTACCAGTTCATTGATACGAAACGTACAACAATCTGCATTGCTATTTCTACATCTTCAAAAATTTTATTGAAAAGAATATATTATATAAGATTTTAGCCCCAAATACCCAAATCAGTCTAGACCAAGATTTCTCAGGCCTGTAATCCCAGCATTTTGGGAGGCTGAGTCTGGTAGATCACCTGAAGTCAGAAGTTTAAGACCAGCCTGGTCAACATGGGGAAGGCCCATTTCTACTAATAAAATCCAAAAAATAGCCAGGCGTGGTGGAGGGCGCCTGTAATCCCAGCTATTCTGGAGGCTGAGGTAGGAGAATCACTTTACCCGGGAGGCAGAGGTTGCAGTGAGCCAAGATCACACCATTGCGCTCTAGCCTGGGTGACAGAGCTAGACACTACATCTCAAAAAAAAAAAAAAAAAAAACTATTCATCAGTAATGCAGTCTAAAAGATACTGGTTTCACTGATATGCTTCCAAAATACAGTTTTTGAAAAAGTCATTTTGCAAATAACATTTCAAATTAAAATATTAATACAAGAGAAAAATCTCTACTGCACACAATAGGATCTAATAAATAAGTATACACTTAGGCTGCTTTTTGCACAGAATTATGCAGTAAAAATACATTTGACAAGATATTTCAATACCTCATTCTGTTTCCAGGGTAGTAGCAACTGTTCTTGTCATTTTCCTGATAACAATAATAGATCTCAACATATATCCTGTTGCCATGTACTATTAGCAATCATTTAGAACAGCAGCCTCTTCAGCTGAGTAGGTAAGACGCAGCGGGATTTAGAGAGAGTAGCCAATAATCAGCAGGTTTATTGGATCTGCCAGCATGCAGATTACTTTAAAACTTGAACCTGCTGGGATTTTGATTTCTGAAGAGTCTCTTTGTATTTTTGGTGTTGCTTTTGCTATATCTTTGTAGTAGTGAATTTCACATAAGCACACACACACTATCAAGAAATTCTGAGATCTAGATCAGAGGGAGTTAATTACTCACCAGTAGTGGTCATTACCAGTGAGTTTCCCCTTAACACTGGAGAAATAAAGATTGACAGTTGTAATTATGTGGTTTCAAGAAAACCAATTTTGTGAGTACATTTTCAGTATCTCCACTTATATGCATTTATTCATTGCATCAAAGTTGGTTGGCTTAAGAAAAAACATCTTCAAATACAGCAAAGTAATAAATTAAGTGGTTGACACTGGAGAATAATGGGAAAAAAGAACAATTAACTAAATGATTTTTCTCTCTCCTAAACTTCTTAAACAATAGTGAACCTGGCTTTAAGGTAGGATTTTGTTATTATGATAGCTTATAGCCATAAATTATTGTGGTTTACTCTGTGCTAGGCACTGTGCAAGAAAATAGCATACATTACTTCTAATCCTCATAACAATCTATTAAGATAGTTACATTTTCCACATTTTTGAGCTGGGAAAAAAATAAGTCTAATTTAAATAATTGTCCCATAGGACAGCTAGTTAGCATTCAACCAGTTCCTAAAAACATAGTAGTTTAGAAGGCTAAGAAATCTTAAATGATCAACCACAGAGTCACAGTATTGCTGCCTCCTTTTGGTAATAACAATGATTATGAAAACACTGTTGTTATAATAATATCAAAAGGTTTTATGCAAAAAAAAAAAATGAACTACAACTGAAACAATAAGGAATTTGTTGTCTCAATAAACCAAGAGGCAGAGATTGACTTAGAAGGTTAATATAATTATCAAAGGCTCAGTGTATTTTTATCTCTCCGTGGTGCCATCCATAATTGTGTCTTTGTTCAAGGCTGCTGCAGCAAGTATAAGATAGATGCCAGGAACAACCCAGGTGTACAGCCTAACTTATTATATCCAGTGGGGATAAAGGAGAACCTTGCCACAACCATCAAAGAGAAGTGCTGAGCTTTGCACTAACAGGGCCTCTCCAAATAGAAGTGTCAATGTTGTGTACTAATTGTTACGACATTTCTACATATCACTACAACAAACGGGAATAAGACTGAACAGCCTGTGTCTTAGGACCTAGGTCTGAAATGATAAAAGTCTTGGTGTTTTCAAGGAACTCCTAAAATGCCAATGAGACTGAACATTGTGAGAAAAAACAAGAGCAGCAAATATTGAGGGTAGAGATATTGACAGAGGCTAAATCACATGGGCGTTCATAGGCCATGTTAAAGAATTTAAGGTTTTTTCTATGTTTAATAGGTAAGTATTCATGCATTTTAGACAAAAAGGAGTATGGTCTAACTTAGGTTTTAAAATGATTTATCTGGCTTTTGTATGGAAATGATTTCTGGAGAATAGAAAAGAAAGTTTGTTAACTATACCAATAGTCTGTGAAAGAGACAACAATCACTGGTGCCAGAATTATATCAGTGAAGATGGTGATTAGTTTGTAGTTTGAGATATAGTTTGTAGTCAGAGTCAGCAGGACATACAGATGCTTTTTTATAAGATACTTTTAGTAGACCATTTTCTTAATAAATCGTGTTTGAATAGACTACCTGGCTAGCTTTTTTGGGAATTTTTTTCTATGGCTGGGGGAATGCTGAAACATTAATGAAAGGAGGATAAAGCACAGTTCTGAACAGACAAAACCACATGCCTTTTTAGGATTTGCTTTCCTAGTAAATTGATTAACATAAATTAATCAATTAATTAAAGTTTACTTTGAAGAAGATCGAATTGAACTTAGAAGAAGATTTCTACTGCTCAGTAGTTGGTTGAAGTCTTAGCTACAATCTCCAGTAAGATTTTGATAGTTATCCATAGGGGTTTTTTATATCTTGATCTATGATTATGGCAATATTCTTTCTAGAATGCTATAGTTCATCACTAAACAAATCAGATATTGCTCGATGGTGCCACCATACTAAGAGACACTAAGTAACCCAGGTAGTAAATGTGTGGAATTATAATAATAGAGTCATCTCCAAAAACAAACTATGGTATTTGGGGATAATAGTGACAGTCAATGTGTGTTGTTCTTGTTGTTGTTTGTTTGTTTTGAGACACAGTCTCCCTCTGTCACTCAGGCTGGAATGCAGTGGCACCATCTCAGCTCACTGCAACCTCTGCCTCCCAAGTTCAAGTGATTCTCCTGCCTCAGCCTCCAGAGTAGCTAGGGCTACAAGCCTGCACCACCACATCCAGCTAATTTTTGTATTTTAATAGAGACAGGTTTTCACCATGTTGCCAGACTGATCTCGAACTTCTGACCTCAGATGATCTATCCACCTCAGCCTCCCAAAGTGCTGGGATGACAGGCATGAGCCACCAAACGGGCCAACAGTCACATTTTAAGTTGTTAAAATAATTCTGTGAAAAAATAGGGTTATTAGAACTTAGATAATAAGCGTCTTTGACATCTGGCAGCAAATTTGCTGTTTGAGAGGTCATTTTTCAAAAGATCATTCAAAGATGTATAGGATGATTAGATTTTGAAGACAAGATAATTCAGATTGGGTTTTTGGTTCTTCTTCTTGGGTGAAAACAGAGGTATTTTTCCATAAGGAGTTATCCTCCTACCTCAATGACCTCTAATACTACCCAAGTTTTGGTAGTGGCCCATTCATGGTGTGGCCCAAATGGTCTTCTTGACTATGAGGAAATCTTCTCATACAGATATTCACAGCTTTTCTGCATCCTCTCACACTAGGAACCAGGAGTCCACATCAAGAAAATATCATTGACATCTAACAAGACAATACAAATATTTCCGTAACAGTTTAGAGTATGTCTACTCCTACGCCATGTTACAAAACAAAACCATGCCTGATAACAGTCAAAAGCTCCATCTTGATAACTAACATTTATGGAAGTCTGATTTTAATTTAATCACTTCAACTTTTCAACTACATTCTGAAATTTATTAGTTAGTTAAGGCTCACTATTATAGAACAGAGTACCTAAATCACAATGCCATTATCCTTTCTGTAACTGGTTATGTGATATTTGAGAGAGATACATACAATCCCCTTGCATTATGAAAATTTATTTAACAAATGGCCCTATTAATTTCAATATTGGCATTTGTCATTTTAGGGACTGGTTTGTTTTGTTTGTTTTTCTTTGATTAGGACTTTGCCCACAAAATCATACTGTGCCCACCAAATCATATTATGCCCTTTAAAAGGGCTCATGAGAAGGAGTTATCTCTAGATTCAGTTAAACAAATGATGACATTCTGAGCAAATGATCTTAGTTATAGGCACAGTAAATCTTGAATTTACATTATCCTTATTGCTAAACTCCTAAGAACTCAAAGCCATCTTTCTTTCTCAACTTCTACAGTTGCTGAGGATTTAATGGCATGTTTTGTCATATTATTTCTGGCTTAATTTTAATCTTTATTAATGTGTTATTTTTAATTAATTGCAAATTTTAAATAATAAATATTTCTGTATTAGCCACGTCAAATCATTTCTGGCAAAGGAAATTATGTAAAAGTCAGTAAACAAAATGACTGAATAAGTATTTCAAAGATTATTATCTGGGCATTTGAATATAAAAAATCTAAAGGCCATTTACATATAAATAGTTAATTTGTGTTCCAGTGTACTTGGGTTAAGGTTAGAGAATATTCCAGAAAGTGTTTTTATAAGTATCATACTGTATAATGCTTTTAAAAATTGTAATCAGAGTAATCATACTATTTGATATTTTGTAACAAAAATAACTAAGATGAATATTCTTTCTGCTTTATTGGCTTATAATTTAAACAGTGGGTGTTTGAAAAATTACTGGAAATATTTCTTGAATTAAAAATTGATTTTTTTCTCTTGTTTTATGAGACAGGGTCTCTCTCAGCCACCTAAGCTAGAATGTAGTGGCATAATCACTGCTCACTGCAGCCTCAACCTCCTGGGCTCAAGTGATCCTCCTGCCTCAGTCTCCCAAGTAGCTGGGACCACAGATATGACACCATGTCCAGCTAATTTTTTTTCTATTTGTAGAGATGAGGTCTCTCTGTGTTGCTCAGGCTGGTCTCGAACTCCTGTACTCAAGGGATCCTCCCTCTGTGGCCTCTCCAAGTGCTAGGATGACAGGCATGAGCCACCATGCCCAAACAAAAATTGATTTCTAAATTAAAGAAGAAAGTTAACTGACATAACACCATCTATATTTATTTTTCATATTTATTTTGTCTCAATGAAATGCTCATTTATAGGCAGTATAGTTTGTTGCTGAAGTATTGATTTATTCATAATGAACAGAAATACGAAAAAATGTACCTCCTTAAGATAATTTTGTTTTTTTTTTCTTAAAGACAAGTATGGTATAATTTATTTTAAAAAAACTGAAATGCCACTTTTTCGCTATGACTGTATCAAACATAACTACTAAACAGATTTAGAATAATATAGAAAAAGTTACCTCTCTCCAGAGCCCATGTTTTTCTTTTCCGTACATTTTATAGTGAACAATCATTTAACAAGATTTCAGTGTGCTTAATGAACAGTTATAACTAACAAAATGTTTTGACCATTACAGAATCATAGTTTCTATTTTACTGGGAAGTTCTTCAGTGCTGTAAAATCAATGTAGTCATGTATACTTTAATTCAAAAATAATTATTAGAAGTTTATATTTAGCATTGTGATGAGCAGATAAAAATACATAAAATAATGTATGCTCAAGAAAATAGATAATTCTATTGAAAATTATCTTTAATGTAGTTTGGTAAAAATATAACTAAGGGCCAAAACAAAAACAAAAACAAAAACAAAAACAGGGCTATAGGAACAATTGGAAATAAATAGAAGAAAAAATTTAGTCCTATTATCTCTAAAAGTTTGGGGAAGAAATTAGAAAAAATAAAATAGTATATTATTAGTCTAGTTAGAAACAGTAATAAAGCCCATTCTTCCTGCAGATGAGTTTGTCAGAAACATATTTTATCAATACAAAAATGAAATATGGCAGAATATCTAATATTTTGACCAGTAACATAACTTTCAAGTCACTATTTCATTTGATGGCCAGTCTATTTGAATAAATAGACTTGTTTGCCCAATAATATAAACACAAAGTCCAAAATTGTTTTTCACACATTTCAAGCTGACATTTATGGAACACCAGCTTACTGCCAAGGTATGTCTAATTCCATCTCAATAAAAATAATTTATTACAAACCATCACTGAACAAGCCACTCTGTTAGTTTTTTGCTTAGTCATTCAACAAACATTTACAAAACACCTATTGTGTGGGCGGGTACTCTGACAACCATTAAAGATTCAATAATAATTAAAAAATAGAAATATTATCTGCTATATTATTAGTGTCATAAAGTAATAGGCTATAAAAAAGAGATGGAGCTATAAAAGTTTATAATTGATCATTTGATCTATAATCAATTAATTAGTAATTACTATGTGAGAAATTACCTCCTTCAAAGTGGTAGTTTCATGAAAACCAGAAGCCTCAGATGAATGGATGGAAGAGAGGTTGGAATTATAACCAGGCAGCAGGAATAGTGTATGTAAAAGGAGGCATGGTGAATGTGAGGAACTAAAAGAAAGGCAGTGTTCAGTGTTGCTGCAGTTAGGGAGAATGTGGTGTAGATGAGGTTGGAGAATTAGGTGGGTACCCAAACACTCAGAGCATTTAAGCAGTGTTTAGTCATGTTGTCTTCACCCTAATAACAGTAAAAAGCCATTGAACCACCCTATGTATTGGGGTAATATGACCTTATTTGCTCACTTAAAAGACTGTTCTGGATTTTTAAAAAATTGAAATGGGTAAATGTCAACGTTTTTATACTGGGAAGGAAATGGTGGTAGCCGGGACTAGGGAAGATTATGAGATTCATAGTATTTCATGTAAGTGTTCAAGCTCATGAGATTTTTAGTAAGCTAAATCAATAAAATTTTCCAGTGATATGGATATTGGGGTAAATGAGAGGCAGATGTCATAGATGATTCTTGGGTTTCTGGTTTACATAACCTGATGGATAATAGTTCCATTTGTGAAGAAAAACTGTGATAAGGGATCATGTATGTGGGTAATGATCATAATTTTAGTTTCTGTCTTTGTTGTGTAAGAGTGTCTTCGAGATATATAAGAATTAATGTTAGTTACGTAGTTAGATAAAGTATCTGAAGCTAACAGGCCATTCTTATCAGATAAATGTTTTTGGTTTTTTGACTAATATATATGAAAGTCAGATATAAAGAAGGAATTGCCTAGGAGAACAGTCTAGCTTGAGACAACTTGAGACCTTGGGACTGAAACTCTAGAAAATTTACCATTTTGTTGTGGATTACAAAGGATGAGAAGTATGAGTAAAATCGGGAGAATTTTGAAAATAAAATACAGTGTAAAGAGAGTGTTCTGAGAAGGTGGGAGTGTTCAGCAGTAATATATTTAGTGACAAACAAATAATTGTTAACCTTGGTAAGAATTTTATCTATAGAGAGATGGAAGCTGAAAGACAGAATGATGTAGTGAGGGGGAGATTAAAAATAAAATGGAATAAGGCATAACATATGGATAAGATGTTTTAGAACTTTGCTCTAGGTAAGAAAGCATACTAAATATGAGGTGAAAAGTAAGATTTTGTTGCATTCTTTAATTTTTTTCATTTTGAATAGGATACACTCGAATTGATTTAAAAGCCAATGTAAATGATGCAACTATGTGAGAAACATGGGAAGTCAGAATTTTATTGTAACATGGGGAAAGAGGAGAGAAGGAAGAAAATACCACTAATAATCATAATGATATAAGCTAATTAACAACAAGCCAACATTTAGGAGCTGTATATATGAAAGAAATATGAGGCACAAAGCAGTTTTACATTGTATAAGGTCATCTTTTTGGAATAAATGGAAAGAAACTGAAAACTGGAAATCGGAAGAGAGTTAGAAACGGGTCAAATAAGAGATGGGGAAGAGAGCCACAAATGTAGGATTGCAGAACAAATTGGAGATCCTAATTAAGGTTGGTAGTTAAAAATTCATAGTGGAAAAAATTTTGTCCTGTTATGGGAAAATCTCATGAAGCAATTGGATGATCAGGGTCAGTCTTGGTGAAGATTATTCAGTTCACAGAAGATAAAATTTTCAATATAGATTTGAAAAAGTTTCAGAGAGATAATGGAAATTTATATATCTAGATATACTCTGGAACAAATGGACATAAAAATAAATGAATAAAGCTGAGTAGGAAAAAAAAATGAGATAGCTAACAAACTTGTAAAATGTGCCAATTTCAAGAAACTGGAAATCTTGATGAAGTAAAAAATCGATAAAATTAGTTGAACAAGACTTAAGGAAATGAGACATTGGCCATAAAGTGAGATTATTGAATTAGTGATTTTTGAAGATTGAGCAGATTCGGGTTATGAAAAGGCTGAAAGTCTGACCGTGAAAGTAAGTGACAAGTGAGAAGCCACAGAAGCTCGTTAAGAAATTGTAAAACCTAAGGAGCTCTGCAGCTGGACATGTTGTGTACATGAATGTTAATATCAATACATATGAAGTTAGGGCTTGGGATAAAGATGAATATCTAAACCACATATAAAATCTTTGAGGAGTGATGGGAACTAACTGAAAGTCACAGATGACAGTGTTAAGAAGAGGAAGAGACTGGTGTAGCTCAATGACTCGATCTTAAAATGATCTGCATTTCTTTCTCTTTTCTTTTCTTTTTTAAATATTTAAATTTATTTTATTTTTATTCAACTGAGAGATGGAGATTATTTTCTTCTGAAAATGTATGCAGGATTAGTAATATGGAATTTCTAATGGAGAATAAAAGGAATGCCAATCTTCTGTGTTATCTTTAAAGCACATGGTTTATAAAAAATAAATAAATAGTCATCAGTTAAGCATTCTTCAGTTGAAGTGGTATTCTCAGAGATAAGCCTGATTTCTGTTAAGGAAAGAAAGTTAAAAGAGTGATTTAAAGGAGAGAAGGAAAGTTACACATTATGACACAAAATGAATCTTAAAAAAATTTAAGGTTAATATTAAGAGACAAATAGAAAAGTGAGATATTTGAAAATTTAATTTTAGAACTCTTTTGCGAGTCAAAAAGCAATCTATCTTGTTTTGTTTGGCCAAAATAATAAAGGCACAATTTTAGAGTAAATACTGAAATATATGTTAGAATGTACATATAAAAATACATATAAAATATAATTGTATTATCTATGAAGCCACTATATAAGATTTGGCACCAAATGTGTAGAAGCATGGTGAATAGAATATCATTTTGTCAAAGGAAGGGATTGCTGAGGGCTTGCAGGAGGTAAGAAATCTTAACTTGCCTTTGTATTAGAAGTTTTCAAGTATACATTTTGTCTTAAAGGCAATGGAGAGGTGTAAAAAGGGAGTTTTAAATAAATGTCTGACAATTATACAATATTGAGTAAAATCACTCTGAAAATAAAATAAATGGAGGATAGATTAGAAGGTGACATGCTGGAGGATTAAATTCCAGTTACAAGATAATTGAAATAGCCCACTTATTCACTATCTATCTACCTTTAGACCTGGGGATCCAAACCAGGGATCCAAATCTGAATAATAATGTAATTCATTTAATTCAGGAAGTCATAGTTTCTTATTTGGTGGAAGACAGTGGTTCGGGAAGGAAGCTGATAAAACAGGGTTATCATATGCTCTCTCTAGGCACTGTTTGGGCTTTTTAAAAATTCCTGTGTAATACATTGAATGATTGCTTCCAATCTTTGTTGCTTCCCTGAAATAGGATATTATCCTATATGTATTTGTCCATTGTCTTATACTTCCACATGACTCACAGGAAACGAGAAATACATTCCACCTTCCACTGATTTGGGGCTTGGTCATCTGTCATGCTTGTTCATATGTCAGCTAGGAAGATACGACAAAGGACCAATTCTGAGCATAGAATTAATTTAAAAGATATTATGGGCATACACATAATCTTCTTGAAAACCTGCCCTCTTCCTTGAGAGCTTTATATCTTGAATAGCACTTGCTCCTTCAACCTGAGTCCTCAAATAAGAAGATATGTGAATATATGTGAATAAGACCTGAATGTGACCTGCAGCCCATAGGCAGGCCCAACTGAACTCAGCTAAACCCAACTCAACCTAGCAGAGTCACACATAGCTCAGAAGATCCCAGCAGAAGTTCAGCTTATAAGTGTATGTTTTTTTGTAATAAACCACTGAGTTTTATGGCTACTTTTTATGTAAGATTGTTGCAATAATAAAGAAATATTACACCTTGGCTTTTCCTTTTTGAGAGATATACATATAGATACACACACACCCATACACACATATATATGTACATATATGTATAATATATACATGTACATATAGGTATATATGTTTTGAAATTGTTTATATAACTATATATAGTTTGAAATATATGTATATATCGCCCTTCTACTAAATGTTAAGACTAATTTTTATAGGATATGTGATAATATATTTATTTACATCTTTCACAGTGGAAGATCCAGTGCCTTGTAAAAAATACTTTTTAATTAATATTCAAGACCTATTTATACATCTTTTGATTTGCTCTTTTTAATTAAAAAAGTATTATTCTACAAATATAGGTTTTCTTTCTTTTCCTTCATATGTAAACTTTCTCAAAATCCTAAAATCAGTAAATAAATTCTTCTTCCACTTTAAATATTCACAGAACTACTCTGTTGACAATCTGTGTTAGACAATTGCTGATTAACTAGAAACTGCGATCGAGTGTGAAATATCTTGAGTAAAAATATCACATGTCCATTTTTTGACAATTACAAATTGTCCAAAGTATGGGAAGTGAAGAAATATAATGTACATTGCCCCAGAATCAGTATATTATTGGTTTCTTAAATTACTAAATTACATTGCACTTTAATAACTTTTTTCTTTTCCAGTGCGTTAAATAGAAAATTGTTGCATGCTCTAAGTTTAGATAAGGCATACAATTAACCTTGCTTTTATACAAAATTATCACTTCACCTTTTAAAAAAATGGTATCCAACTATTTAGATATTAATTGTGGTTATCTACTTGTATTAGCTACAATGAGAAATTATTTTTTTTTCATTGAATGAAGTCTAACCATCACTTGTTATCTAATAAAAGAGTGATTGCAATGGAGTTAAAGAAAACTTCAGAGTTTAAGAAATGTTTCACAATGACCTGAAGACACTGATATATGACTTCTTAGATGAAAGATAAGTTTTATTCTTTCTGCCCATGTACTGGATGCTTTTCTATCTGAAAATAGGAGTGGTTAATGTTAGCCTTCTGTAGCTCTGACACCTTATTTGAGGTTAGTGATGGTAAAAATTTTGGATACTTGTTCTCTAAACTTTCAATGACCTAACTTTTTAAAAAATCCAACATTCTTATTTCTCTTTCCTTTATAACTGTCTGTATCTTAGCAAAGAAGAGAAGATTTTGGATTTTCAATGTGTTATAATTATAGAGAAAAAGCCATGGATGAAACTCCCTCTATGAAATTGTGTGGATAAAGAACACTGGCAACATTCTATTTTTTCACTTAAAACACCACACGTAGAAGGACTATATTTACACAGATACTAAACCTTACATTTAGTATCTCCAGTCCAATGTGAAGAAAAAACAATGATCATGTCAGATCAAAATTTTAGTAAGCAAGAGTGACAAAGTTTGTAGATGGTATCAACCCTTAAAAGATCTTCATAGGCTTATACTTTGCCCAGACAGAAGCAAATAATGGAAGGTTAATTTATGATGATTTCCTAAAGTTAATATTGTGCAAAAAGGCAATTATGTCTATGGTATTAATTACCTGACTTGATCTGCCCAGATAAGTGAATACAGTCTTCCCTTGGTATCTATGTGAGATTTGTCCCAGCAACCCATTTCCCACCACCCGCACACCGCAACTCTATGGATAACAAAATCTGCGAAAGCTCAAATCCCTTATATAAAATGGCCTAGTTTTTTAATATAACCTGTGTAGCTTCTCCCATATACTTTAAATCATCTCTGTATTAGTAATAAATACCTAACATAATAACTACATATTATTTCATGTGTGTGAATTCAATATAGTTCTTACTGCATGGCAAACTCACGTTTTGCTTTTTCAAACTGTCGAATTTTTTCTGAATATGTTTGATCTGTTGATTGAATTCACTGTTGATTTAATTATTTGTATCCATGAAATTCATGGTTACAAAGGGCCAACTGTATCTGCTTTTTCCTTCAATAGCCCACGTATTTATTTCTTGAATGTGTATACTAATGGAAGAGAGTGGCTTTCTTGGGTAGAGAAACTTTATATTTTTCTAAAAATAAACAAAATTATGCTCTTCATTAGAACCAAAACATGTTCTAAATATAGAGCTGTTTAAACAAAGGGGGAAAATAAAATATTTAGGATGATCTTAAAACAGTCCCTGTATTGAGATTAATTTTAATAAAACAGTTTAGATGTATAAGATATAGATATATTAATATTTAGTTCAATGAAGTTTCTGGAAAAATAAAATCTGCTAATTATATTGTTAATCCTTTTGAGAATCAAGAACTGTGGTATGAAACCTGCTTAGATATACAATTCAGAGAACTTAAGACAAAACAGCTTAAGATTGAAGACACATTAGTTTGGGCTGTTTTGTGAGATCATACCATTGTAATATGGTAACTCAAGCTACTACAATACGACAGACAAACCAACATGAAAGTGGCTTTAAATTTTCCTTGTTACATAAGAAAATATGCAGGGTTTGAGATTTTTGCCTTCCTGTGAGATAATAAGTTAGCCAGACATAGTATACTGACAGAAAGTCACAAGACCCAGTCGGTTAAAAACATCAGTCAGAGCAGCATTTTTCTTCCTGGTCTATTTCCAATAAGATTAGAACCAGATGTTACCTGCCCATACAGTAAGTTTCAAGACAGTAAAAAAAACACAACTTTTAAGAGATACTACTATTTTATGAAGCTTCTAGCATATCCATGTTTTATTCTCTCTGGAAGCAGGGAGATTAACCATTACCCTAGAAAATAAGTACATCACTGAGAGGGAAAACAATGGGCTTTATCTTTATTATGCTAGAATATTTGTGAGTGGTACATTTCTAAATCTCTCAAGAGAGATTCACTATATCTATCTTCTAAGGCTGTTTGCTTTCTAACATGGCCTTATTCTGAATGTCTGGATCTTGTAAGAAAACAAGGAACCCATGGAAAATTGTCTCCCAACAGTTCTCCATGGCTGCATCTGAAACAGATATTGTAATAGCTCCTCCATGAAACTGTAAGATTTTTGTATTTCATTCCCTATTATGCAGGTTTAGGGCCTTAAGATGTTAAAGCTTAGAAAATCAAAAGCACTTTAGATTTAACTCATGGTTTCTTTGAAAATAAAGCCACCTGAAATATTATCTTATATATTTGCTTATAGTTGGCTCCTTTGGCTGTAATCACACCTAAAATCCTCTCCTATATTTAGTTTTTCACTCGGTTTTATTTATTTTACTTGTTCTATGCTTTCACTGCCTTACTCATGGTTATTTTAAAGCCATGTGGAGAAATCAACTTGAGTGTGTAGCTAATTACCTTTACATTAATCTTGACTGAATCTTTATAGGTCTTTGTTTCAAAATATTTATTTATTTTTTTTTTTGGTAGGTTCAGCAATAGTTGTAATCCCAAATTTATGGATTTGTAAAAGTCCTTTTATTTCAGCTAATAGGTGAATTCTGCTTTGTATTATACTTTTTCTGTAATATTTCACTGTAAGGTACAAAGATCAAGTAGCACATACTAATAAGCTAAGTCTATTTAACATTTTGCCTAGAGCTACAGTCGTTAAACAAAAAACAAAAACCAGTAAGAAACTTCAGGTGACAAAAATATAGTTATAAGAATTGTTCCTGCTGGATAATGTACAGCATTGCAGGAAACAAATCTTCAAAACTTGTTTTAAGTTCCTCTGTGGTAAAAGATCCTCAAATAAAACTGCTAAAATTCGTATGCTTACCTTTGCATAAGACAAGTATAAGTTAGCTTGACAATGACAGTATGTATTCTTTATAGTTTTTAATATTGGTTTCACATGCATTGGTTGAAAATGCATATAATATTGCCTCTCCAGCTCACGACTCCATTCCTAATACACAGCAATGTGCCTGTTACATAGAAGGATTCAGTATGTACTTAAATCATTAATGAATAAATGAAGATCATTTTTATGCCTTAGTCCATCCAATCTGCCATAATAGAAAACTATAGACTGGGTTGATTATAAACAACAGAGATTTAGTTTTCACAGTTCTAGAGGTTCAAGACCAAGGTGGCATCATAATCAGTGTCTGGTGAAGGCTAGCATTTTTTGATCACAGACAGCTGTCTTTTCTCTTTGTTCTCATAGTGGAAGGAGCAATAAATTTATCTGATACTTCTTTTATAAGGGCACTGATATGACTTGGCTCTGTTTCCCCATCTGTCATGGGTAATACTGAGTGTCAACTTGATCAGATTGAAGGATACAAAGTATTGACCCTGGGTGTGTCTGTGAGGGTTTCGCCAAAGGATATTAACATTTGAGTCAGTGGGCTGGGGAAGGCAGATCCACCCTTAATCTGGTGATCACCATCTAATCAGCTGCCAGCGAATATAAAGCAGGCAGATAAACACGAAAAAGAGATACGAGCCCAGCCTCCCAGCCTACATCTTTGTCCCATGCTGGATGTTTCCTGTCGTCAAACATCGAACTCCAAGTTTGTCAGTTTTGAGACTCGGACTAGCTCTCCTTGCTCCTCAAGCTTGCAGACAGCCTATTGTGGGACATTGTGATTCTGTAAGTTAATATTTAATAAGCATATTTAGTATTTTATATATATCATATATATATATGTGTGTGTGTGTATATATATATATCTCGTATTAGTTCTGTCTCTCTAGAGAGCCCTGACTAATACACCATCCAAATCGAATGTCACATTAGGAGGGGCCTGGTGGGAGGTTACTGAATCATGGGGGCAGACTTCCTTTTTGCTATTCTCGTGATAGTGAGTGAGTTCTCACAAGGTCTGGTTGTTTGAAAGTGTGTACACTTCCTCTTTTACTCTCTCTCCTTCCACCATGATTGTAAGTTTTCTGAGGCATCTCAGCCAGGCTTCCTGTAGAGCCTGTGGAAACATTAGTCAATCAAACCTCTTTTCTTCATTAATTACCCAGTCTTAGGTAGTTCTTTATAGAAGTTTGAGAACACACTACTACAGGCACTAATCCTGTTCATGAGTGTTCCAGCCTCATTACTTGATCACCTCTCAATGACTATTCCTCCTTATATTATCACATTGGGGGTTAGGATCTCAACATGTGAATTTGGTTGATCATAAACATTCAGTCTACATTATTCTGTCCTAACTCTGTGACATAATCTGGATTGTAAGAATGTTATCGATGAAGAAACTTGAAAATACAGGATTAATTTTTCAAAGTAAAAATGGTACCCAGAGAAATAGTAAAGTTTAATTTGTGTGAATAACCTTGAACTGTTCGCTACATGAATATAAATATGGATATTTGAGATAGAAAGGAGATTCAGAATATAAGGTTATATATAATAACGCTATATAAATTAATAAACTAGTTGCAAACTATTAGGAAAAGAGTGAGCATATACTCTAAGGATTATGAAGCTGGAAATTAGATGGCATCACTTCTACCCACTTCATTTTATAAATAGAAAAGTATGCATATATGTATAAAAATTTGCAACTATTCGGCTGGGTGCCATGGCTCACACCTGTAATCCCAGCACTTTGGGAGGTTGAGGCAGGTGGATCACGAGGTCAAGAATTCGAGACCAGCTGGGCCAACATGATGAAACCCCATCTCTACTAAAAATACAAAAATTAGCTGGGCACATTGGTGCACACCTATAATCCCAGTTACTTGGGAGACTGAAGCAGGTGAATCTCTTGAACCTGGGAGGCGGAGTTTACCGTGATCTGAGATTGTGCCACTGGACTCCAGCCTGGGCAACAGAGCAAGACTCCATCTCAAAAAAAAAAAAAAAATTACAACCATCCTATTTACATATGTATAGAATTACTTTTACTGTATTAGTCATTCCTCAACTTACTTATAAATAGTGAATGACATACCCTACTATGATCTCATTCTTGTAGGCAGGTGGAATTTATCGATAAATCAGCCAAGCTCAAGGTACATATGCCAATAACACAGCCATATTTTTTTACACATTTGTACTAGAGATGTACCTATAATTTTTCTTTAATAAGTTGAAGAAATTGTATTAGCTATCTCAAAGATCTATGTAGATTTTAAAACTCTGTTATTTTATTTGAAAATATTCCAAGTCTTTCTGGAACCATATCAAACAAAGGAAAAGGGAGAAATATTTTCAAAAATTATTTGAGTGTATTAAATTTAACAATTCTGATCTCTGGAAATTATCACATTCTCCCCTGAACATGAGAATCTTTTGTAAACCGGTGACTGTCAAAATGTATGACTAGAGTAATTGTTCATTATCTGTGTAATGATACAGAATATTTATAGTAAGATAATTAAGTACTGTCTTGTTTTATGCTTCCATGTGTAATTTTAAATAACTGAATTACTTACAAAATTTTAAGTAGATGTTATATTTAAGTGTCTTGTATCCTACTAAAAATTTTTAAGTATGAAAATTTTATATTTTTACTTACACCTGAGCAAATAAATGATAAATAAATCCTTAAGGCAACATTTTATGAAGATAATGAAAATATCAATACAACAGTAATTTAATAACTTGCAAAATAAAATTTCTAAACTAGATATGAACCTATACCAATGATACAATTTCTTATTATACCATTTTTCTGGTTTCAAAAATCAATCTTTTTCTGAAATAAGAAGTTATGTCTACTTTCCTTTTTTCCATAAATGTCTTTGCCTTGAATTTAAGTAATTTAACATTTTTCTTCAATTTTTACCACAGTGACAGGCAAGTGGAATTTTTATAAAGCAAACTACAAAGGCAATGTATGATATTCATGATTCCAATAGTAAAATCCTCTGAGGGGATACTGTGGGGACAGAATCTAATGAATTTTTTAGAAAATAAAAACTTCATGTTGAATTGAACCCTTTATTATTATGTAATGCTCATTGTCTTTTTTGATCATTATTAAACTCTGTTTTCTCTCAAATAAGAATAGCAACTCTTACTCTTTTTTGTTTTCTGCTTGCTTGATTTTTCTTCATCCCAGTACTTTCAGCCTGTGGTTGTCATTGCATGTGAGATGAGTCTCCTGAAGACAGCATACACTTGGGTGTTGATACTTTATCCAACTTCAAATTCTGTTCTTGTTAAGTGGAGCATTTGTCCCGTTTATGTTCAAGATTAATATAGATATGTGTGGATTTGATTCTGTCATCATGCTGTTAGCTGGTTGTTATGTGGACTTGATTGTGTAGTTGTTTTATAGTGTCTGGGGTTTGTGAACTTAAGTGTGTTTTTGTGGTGGCTAGCAACAGTCTTTCCTTTCTATGTTCAGGATTCTCTTATGGATCTTTTCTAAGGCAGGTGTGCTGATAACAAATTCCCTTAGTGTTTGCTTGTTTGAAAAGGACCTTATTTCTCCTTGGCTTATGTAGATTAGTTTGGCTGAATATAAAATTCTTGGTTGAAATTTATTTTATCTAAGGATGCTGAATATAGACCCTTACATTTCGGGCTTTTAAGATTTCTGCTGGAAGTTCCACAACTAACCCAGTGGAATTTCCTTTGTAGTTGGCCTGCCCCTTCTTTCTAGCTGTCTTTAATATTTTTTTCTTTCATGTTGACCTTGGAGAATCTGATGACATTTTTCTTGGCTGTGGTTGTCTTATACAGTATTTTGCAGGGGTTCTCTGAGTTTTCTGAACTGAATGTCAATCTCTTTAGTAAGGTTGGGGAAATTTTCATGAACAATATCCTCAAATAGATTTTCTAAGTTGTTTACTCTCCCTGTCTTTCAGGGGGTACCAATTAGTTATAGGTTTGGACTCTTTACATTACCCCATATTCCTCAGTGGTTTCATTCATTCTCTTCTTTTTCTTTTTTTCTTTATTTAGGTATGCATAAGTTGATTCAAAAAACAGGGCTTAAACCTCTGAGATTCTTTCCTCAGCTTGGTCTATTCTGCTGTTAATACCTCTGACTATGCTAAGAAATTCTCATAGTGAGTTTTTCAGTTTTATCACATCAGTTTAGTTATTTCTTAAAATGACTATTTCATCTTTGAGCTCTTGAATATTTTTATTGGATTCCTTAGAATTCTTGGATTGAGTTATCACTTTCTCCTGAATCTCAAAACTTTTTGCTGCCATCCAGATTTTGAATTCTGTCTGTCATTTCAGCCATTTCACTCTGGTTAATCATTGCTGAAGAGATGGTGTGATCATTTGGAAGTAAGAAACTCTGGGTTCCAGAGTTGCCAGAGTTCTTGTGCTGGATATGTCTCATTTGTGTGGGCTGATATTCCTTTAACTGTGGTGTCATTTGCATATATTTAGTTGGTTTTATTTCTAGATATTTTCAGAGGTCTGAAGTTTTGTGCAGGGGTCTTAATTTGTGGCTGAATTCTTCCCATTGGTTTTATTGGGGTTATATTAGCAAAATATTTTTGGTGTTGTAGTTTGGGCTGAAAGCCAATAGAATATGTCATACAACTCAACTTCAAACTACACTACAAGGCTACAGTAAATAAAACTGCATGGTACTGATGGATAAACAGACACATAGACCAATGGAAAAGGTTAGGGAACCCAGAAATAAAGCTATGCACCTACAACCATCTAATCTTCAACAAAGTTGAGAAAAACAAACAGTAGGGAAATGACTGTCTGTTTCATAAATGCTGCAGAGATAATTGGCTAGCCATATGCACAAGATTGAAACTGGGCCCTTTCTTTACACTATATACAAAAATAAACTCAAGATGGATTAAAGACTTAAATGTAAAACCTAAAATTTCATAAACCCTAGAAGAAAACTAGAACATACCACTCTGGACATAGGCCCTGGCAAAGATTTTATAATGAAGACTCCAAAAGCAATTCTAACCAAAACAAAAATTGATAAGTAGGACCTAATTGAGCTAAAGAGTTTCTGCACATAAATATATATAAATATATATATAGATAGATAGATAGATACATACATACATACATACATACATATACACACACACACACACAGAGTAAATGTATAACCTACAGAGCAGGAGAAAATATTTGCAAACTATGCAGCTGACAAATGTCTAATACCCAGAATCTATAAGGAACTTAAACAAATCAACAAACCAAAAGCAACCCCATAAAAATAGGCAAAGAATATGAACAGGCATTTCTAAAAAGCAGACATTTATGAAGCTAACAAACATATGAAAAAATGTTTAACCTCACTAATCATTAGAGAAGGGCAAATCAAATGCACAATGAGATACCTTCTCACACCAGTCAAAATGGCTATTAAAAAGTCAAAAAAAAATATGACAGCGAAGTTGCAAAAAAAAAAAAAAAAAGGAAAAACTTATATACTAGTGGTGGGAATGTAACTTATCAGCCACTGTGGAAAGCAGTTTGGAGAATCTCAAAATACTTGAAACATAACTATTTGACCCTACAATCACATTACTGAAACATACCCAAAGGAATACAAATTATTCAACCAAAAAGACACATGCACACATATGTTCATCACAGCACTTTTCACAATAACAAAGATGTAGAATCAGATGCCCATCAACAGTGGACTTGAAAAACAAAATGTGGTACATATACACCATAGAATACTATGCGATCATAAAAAAAGAATGAAATTTTGTCCTTTACAGCAACATAGGTGCTGCTGGAGTCCATTATCCTAAAGGAATTAATGCCATAACAGAAAATCAAATACCATATATTCTCACTTATAAGTGGGAGCTATGCATTGAGTACACATGGATACAAAAAGAAGAACAAGAGACACCAGGGTCTACTTGAGGATGGAGATTGAGAGGAAGGTAAGAATAGAAAAACTGTCTATTGGGTACTATACTCACTAACTGGGTGATAAAATATTTTGCATATAAAACAACCACAACACCCAGTTTATACGTGTAACAAAATTTAACATATATCCCCTGAATTTAAAGTAAAAGCTGGAATGAAAATTTTAAATAAATGAATAAATACAAATATAAAAATTTAATATTGGTCTTCAGTATTCCTGGAAAGATATATTTAATATTAATTTGATATTTATGGACATATTCTTAAAGAAATTAAAGAAAATCTCATTAATACAATGTAGTTTATCTTTTTAATACAGAAAAGAGGTATTTCAAAGTTTAGTTTATATTTATTTTTAATTGACACATAACAATTGCTCGTATTTATAGGGTACAGTGTGATATTTTAATATATGTGTACAAAATGTAATATATCAAATCAGGATAATTAGCAAATCCATCTCAAACATTTATAATTATTTTGTGTTGGGAACATTCAAAATCTTGTCTTCGGGCTATTTGGAAATATACAAAAAATTGTTGTTAACTATAGTCACTTTACAGTGATAAATAATTTTACGATGTAATCATCTTATCTAGCTACAATTTCTTATCCATTAACCAATCTCTTCTTTTTCCCCTTCTCCCTTATCCTCCCCAGCCTTTAAAAAACCCATTTCTGTTTTGTTTCTTCTTCCTTTGTAAGAAGTCCTTCAAGCTGAGACTTCTTAGCCTCCGTACTTGTAATAAGTATATTTCTGTTCTTTATAAATAAGTCAGTTTTAGGTATTCTAAGAACAGAAAGTGAAGTAAGACAGAAAATTGGTACCAGGAGGGTGGTGTCGCTAATAAATAACTGAATATGTGAAAACAGCTGTGAAACTGGGTAATGATCAGAAGAAACTAGAAGAATTTGAAGGAGCACAATAGAAAAAACTTGAATTGTAGTGAGAGATTTGAAGAAAAGAAGACTGGGGAAAGTTTTGAACACTTTAGAGATTAGTTAAGTGGCCATTACCCAAATGCTGATAGAAATACGAGAAATAAGACCACTCTGATGAAGCTTCAGATGAAACAGATAAACAAGTTATTGGAAACTGGAGTAAAGACCATCCTTGTTATAAACTGACAAAGAATTTGGCTGCACTTTCAGCTAGACTGGTAACGTTCAAATCTCCAGAATTCTTTATCATATGAGAATAGGCATGGCTTTTTATCATTTTGTGTTTCAGTTTTATCCATCAAATGAGGATAACAAATCACTGTACAAAATTTTTTGCAATGGTTAAATGATTTACGATATGTAAACTGATTATAACAATAGCTAGTACATTTTAAGTACTTTATAAATGTTAGCTAGCTAGTATTATGATGGGTGTGATTGAAAAGGGATAGCAAAAATAATATTTCTCAAATATTTTCATTAATTTTTGGCCCTTCTTTTTATTTAGAGCATTCTGGTTTCATAAAAAATAGAGGCATGTTGCCTTAAAGTATATTCAATATATTTAGGAAACACTTAATTCGTGGACAGATTGCTCTATTCAACATAGCATTAGATCTCAAAATATTTAAAATACTTTGAAAAGACAAAAATTGTATTTGGTTAATTTTAATAGCAAATAGAATCATTCTATAAATAGTGGCCACCAGTTTCTCTTTACCTTTAAAGAAAGAACAAAACTGTAAATATTTAATGTATGAGCAATTATGAAACAATCAGGGAAATAACTTTTTATGTATGAAAGAGAACTTCTTATAATATGGATAATGTAGCTTATAAAAATATTGATGTTTTTCTCTTCTCTTTGTATACTAATAGATTCTTAATCAACTGCATATGTAGAGAACAGTTTCTTTTGTTTTCTTCTGTTCTTCCTCTAAAATCGTAAGTGCTCATGGCAACCATTTAGGCCCCAAACTTAAAAAGAAATATTTGTTATTCTTGGTGGAAATATTTCAAAAGTATATTTAAGTTTCACTTCTCATTTAACAATTATATTTGTCACTCATTACCATTTTTTAAATAATGAAAGTCAACCTCCTTTATTTGATACATGCTTCCTAGAAATCTCCAAGGCATCCTTCTTTTCTTTTTGCAAACATTAGGCATTTCTTATTCTATAGTATCTTATATCACAGAACTGATTCTTCTAATTTTTCAATTTGTAGAGTCATCTCCAGTGAGCAGTAGATAATTGTACATAATAATCATATTATGCATAATTACATTTATGAGTATCCATTATTACACTTATAATATATCAAACTAATAATTACAAGGATAGTTTTATATATATATATATATATACACACACACACACACATATATATATGTGTGTGTGTGTGTATATTATATATATATGAGACAATGGGACTATTAGCAAAGTTGAGTGATGAGTGAGTATAATTCTGTCTTATTTCAAGTTGTGTCTTGAAGGAGCAGTTGGAATTCACCCTACTATAAAAAAATGGGAGAGTTGAATATAGAATATTCTAGGCAAATGCACATGTATGAGAAAACCTCAGTGCTGTTAACAAGGTTATATATACATGGAATTTTAAAATACTTGACTGCTGTGCAAAACCATGAAAAGGAGGCCTAATTTTGATGATATTAAATGATGTGCTGAAGAACTTGCCCACAGTGTTGTGAATGAATATGTTTGTAGCACTGATCATAGGATTTAATCAGGAACAACTCTTTAGAGTTTTATTTTCATCTGTTTACAAATTATTTCCCAGAAGTTGTTCTTAAAATGTAAAAGCATTCAGCTCAGCCCAAATATGTCCCATAAATATGTTTCGACAGTCAACATAAACACAGAGAGAGAATCCTTGAAACTATATAGGCATTTATTACCATTGGAAAATTTCTACACTTACTGATACAATTGTATTACCTTATCTTTCATGTAAAATAATAAAAATTTCTAACACTCACAGTCCTCTAAGTAAAATATACCTACTGAAATGTTGCATCCATGAATGAGCAACGGAATTAAAAGTGTAATTACAATTTTAAATAAAAACAATACATTTCATATCAACACATTTCTTACTAGGTAAGTGTGTCACACTAAATACCTGAGACTGTGTAATTTATAGAGAAAGTAAGTTTAATTAGTTCACAGTTCTGTAGGCTGTACAGGAAACAAGTTGCCAGCATCTGCTTCTGGGTAGGACCTCAGGAAGTTTACAATCATGGTGAAAGGTAAAGGGGGAGTAAGTAGGTCACATGGAGAGAGTGGAAGCCAGAGAGAGAGAGAGAGAGAAGGGCAGGGGCCTTCAATTCTTTTAACCAGACCTCACATGAACTAACTGTGTGAGAAACTCACTTATCACCAAGGGGATGGTGCTAAATCATTCATGAGGGATCCACTCCCATGATCCAATCACTTCCCACCAAGCCCCACCTGTAAAATTGGGAATCACATTTCCACCTGAAATTTTTAAGGGACAAACATCCAAACCATATCAAAAGTTTAAATGAAGTAACTACATAAATGCATTAAAAAGTACTTTGTCATTATAGGCACATTTATTCTTCACATCAAGTTTTTTTTGTTAATTATAAGTAAAAAATTTAAAAATATTGATATTTCTTATAGAGTTTAGTATACAGGTTAAGTATCAAATTCATTTTTTTTTTTTTTTTTTTTTTTTGAGACAGAGGCTCACTCTGTTGCCCAGGCTGGAGTGCAGTGTTGTGATCTTGGCTCACTGCAATCTCCACCTCCCAGGTTCATGCCATTCTCCTGCCTCAGCCTCCCCAGTAGCCGGGACTACAGGTGCCCGCCACCACGCCCAGCTAATTTTTTGTATTTTTAGTAAAGATGGGATTTCACCGTGTTAGTCAGGATGGTCTCAATCTCCTGACCTGGTGATCTGCCTGCCTCGGCCTCCCAAAGTGCTGGGGTTACAGGCGTGAGCCACCGTGCCTAGACCATAAATATTTTTAAAGAGTAAATACCCTAGAAATTATTACACTTCTATACTCATTAAAAGTTGTTACTTTCTGCTTTCTCTTTAGCGCGTGTTTATACCACATCCTTAAAAAATATTATCAGTTAAATTATGTTTCCTGTGACAGGGTCTGAATAGGGATTTGATATATAAAATATATTGGTAACAAGTTATGTGCAATACTTAACTGTCAAACTTAATTACTTAAATTCAGCTTTTCCTGCAAAAATTGTAGGTAAGAGGCACACTGACTCAGCTAAAGCAATTACTATTTTAATAACAGCATCACATATACAACAACTTTTTAAGTCGCCTAAAATCACATCATTTTTAGCTTGAAAGTCATTATAAAAATATAGGGTATAAATTAAGTAGTGTTTTATTTTGATTTGTGGAAATATCAGTCTTAAAATTTTTTTAATTAACAGTATTTTCCTTGGAACAAATATATTCTCATTACTCTAGAACTTCATTTAATGATTGAGAGGCTAGATAAACTGATCTTTGAGTCTCATTTCTTCTAAAAATCACATGATTCTATTTTCTATTCTGTTTTGTTTTCTCATTATTTTTTAAAATTTCTACATTCATGCAATGGTCAAAGGACTTACCAATAAATAATTTTATTTTTCTTTTCATTTTCTGGGTCCCTATGTGCTTCCTTACATTCATTTTCCTCTTGCAAATACCATCAAGTCTGTCAACTGGTCTATTCTAAAGGAATTCCTTAAGGTCACTAGCAAGGGAGCTAGCTAAGAGCATTCTTAATTTTCTTCCATACAGCACTTTCCAGTGCTAGTTGTGGTGCCTGGTTTCATATAAATCCATTACAACTTTCCATCTTCCCTCTGTGGCTCACAATAGTTATCTAACTCACCATTGTTTCATTTAATTTTCTTTGCTTCTGGGTGGTTTTTTATCTCAAGGCATCTAATCTATCTATGTTCATATTGCCAAGTAGAAGAATCATTTTGCATTCAATTTCTTTTTTCAGATGCTATTAATTCCAGATACAGATGGAAAACTTCCTTCCATTGCAACCACATAAGAGACCATTTTACTCAATAACAGCTTTCCTTTTTAAGGCTGAAATTCTGTTATATATTTGGCAATGCAAATTCTTTTCTCAAAAGTATTTAGCTTATATTCTTTCATTGTATTGACTTTCTTCACTTTTATCTACATTTAAAAGTGTGTACTTTTTTTTTCCAAAGTGAAGTAAAACTTCAACTCTATTTAAATGATTATATTTTGATTTTTGCTTCATAATGACAAATGAGAAATGAGGCATAGAAGTATCTGGGTAATGAACTGAATATTAGTTTAGTCCTTCAATAGGCAGTGAAATAATAATACAATTCCTATGTACTATAGGTTATATATTTTTTTAAAAAAAGTCAACTTAGTAGCTGTTTTATTAAAGAAGTTGTACTATCACAGTTTATTAAATTTTATGTCTTGTCAAAACTTTTATTTCAGCTCTAACTATATGTTTTAAAAGAAATTATGGCTGATTTTAGCTGTAGTATCAGCTTAGCAAAGAAAGGGGAGGAAACAATAGCTGAACAGGACAGTTTTTGCTGCAGGAGACAAATTGGCAACAGGTGTAGTCAGGGCATCAAACTTTTTAGACAGCAAAGTTAGTCACAAGAGTAAAATATCTGAGACAATGGAAGAAACCAACAGGATTCTCAACACTCAATCACAGGGGCTATTACTATAAATAGTTGTAAGAAAATACCAGGTCCAAATCAGTAAGTGATAATGGAGTCAGGCAGCCAATCTAGGATGGGTATGACGAAGGCAAAAAGAACTATCTGTAACTGCTCCTATACTTCCCTATTCTAGGCTTTGGCTTTAGAGAATCCTACATTTCAAAAGCAGGTTCAAAAATAAAATTAAATAAAAATATGAGAGAACATATGGATGCCTATATTACTCAGGATCTAATGCCCAAAACTGGCATGAAATCATGTGTAACCAAAACATCAAGTTTCCTAACACTGTTTTGGCCCCAGAGAAATCTTCTTTCTCATCTGTTGCAATCATGTCCAAATTAAAGATTTGTGGGTTGTTGCCTTGATCTCGTAGGAAATAGACATAGTTTAATAAAGAGGAAAGACAGATTAATAAAATCAATAAGTTTTTCAAATAGCATAAATACAATAAATTCTTGAAAATAAGTTGTTATAAAAAGTTTTAAAAACCTAAAAATATAACTTTTGGCTATTTAATTTTAAGAATGAAATTAAGAAAAAATGAATTTAATTTTAAGAATGAAATTAAGAAAAGGTAAAGGTAGTGCATGTGAAATATTCAACTAAAGTAGCATTTCAATATTCCAAGAAAATTAGAACAGAAAAACAAAAATTATTTGCATGACTGAAAAAGAATTATATACAAAAAATCCAAATGAATAACCCAATCATTATTTTCAGATTCTTTCCTGGCTACTATCAATCAAGGTAAATTTTCATTGAAAAAATATAAATAGTAAATTGAGCCATTTTCTGATTTCTTTATAACATTATAGCTTAAAAACAATTAAAAATGTTTAAGAAGTACTGAATGGATTTATACATTGCTAATAGTAAAAATTGGAATATAAGTAATAAAGTTGCATATAATAAAATAAAAATATTTCAATAGCTTCTGTTCTATCAATTCATTATATTTGATTTTTTACAGGCTTTAAGTTGATTTCAATGGTTAATATCTGAATTTATATATGGTCTGAAAAATTATATTAATAATTACAGTTATTCCTGTTTCAATAGAGCAAAATATATATAAATTGAAATTACTTAATGACTGAAAATTATAATGCCTTAAATATATAATTTGACATTATTGTCAACTGAACACAAATGATCCCAAATTAGCAATTATAATATTATTATTTTATGTTTTATCTGAAATACAAATGTAGAATATATATAATAATTTGCAATTCATGTTTATTTTTTATATGTATACTTTAAGTTCTAGGATACATGTGCAGAATGTGCAGGTTTGTTACATAGGTATTCACGTGCCATGGTGGTTTGCTGCCCCCATCAACCCATCATCTATATTAGGTATTTATCTTAATGCTATCCCTCCCCAAGCCCTCCATCCCCCAACAGGCCCTGGTGTGTGATGTTCCCCTCCATCTGTCCATGTGTTCTCACTGTTCAACTCCCACTTATGAGTGAGAACATGCACTGTTTGGTTTTCTGTTCGTGTGTTAGTTTGCTGAGACTGATGGTTTCCAGCTTCATCCATGTCCCTGCAAAGTACGTGAACTCATCCTTTTTATGGTTGCATAATATTCCATGGTGGATATGTGCCACATTTTCTTTATCCAGTCTATTATTGATGGGCATTTGGGTTGGTTCCAAGTCTTTGCTATCATAAACAGTGCTGCAATAAACATATGTGTGCATGTGTCTTTATAGTAGAATGATTTATAATATTTTGGGTACATATCCAGTAATGAGATTGCTGGGTCAAATGGTATTTCTGGTTCTAGATCCTTGAGGAATCGCCACACTGTCTTCTACAAGAAGCATATACTTCTGAAATTACACTCCTACCAACAGTGTAAAAGCGTTTCTATTTCTACATATCCTCTCTAGCATCTGTTGTTTCCCAACTTTTTAATGATCACCATTGTAACTGGCATGAGATAGTATTTCATTGTGGTTTTGATTTGCATTTCTCTAATGACCAGTGAAGATGAGCTTTTTTACATATGTTTGTTGGCTGCATACATGTCTTCTTTTGAGAAGTGTCTGCTCACATCCTTCGCCCACTTTTTGATGGAGTTGTTTGTTTTTCTCTTGTAAATTTGTTTAAGTTCTTTGGAGATTCTAGATATTAGCCCTTTGTCAGATGGATAGATTGCAAAAATGTTCTCCCATTCTGTAGATTGCCTGTTCACTCTGATGATAGTTTTTTTTTTTTTGCTGTGCTGAAGATCTTTAGTTCAGTTAGATCCAATTTCTCAATTTTGGCTTTTGTTGCCATTACTTTTGGTGTTTTAGTCATGAAGTCTTTGCCCATGCCTATGTTCTGAATGGTATCCCCATCAAGCTACCATTCATTGACTTTCTTCACAGAATTAGAAAAAACTACTTTAAATTTCAAAACGGGAACCAAAAAAGAGCCCATATAGCTGAGACAATCCTAACTAGAAAGAGGCATCATGCTACCTGACTTCAAACTATACCTGGAGGCATCACGCTGACTTCAAACTATACTAAAAGGCACAGTAATCAAAACAGTATGGTACTGGTACCAAAACAGATATATAGACCAATGGAACAGAACAGAGGCCTTAGAAATAATGCCACACATCTACAACCATCTGATCTTTGACAAACCTGACAAAAACAAGCAATGGGGAAAGGATTCCCTATTTAATATATGGTGTTGGGGAAACTGGCTAGCCACATGCAGAAAACTGAAACTGGACCCCTTCCTTACACCTACAAAAATTAATTTAAGATTGAATAAAGACTTAAATGTAAGACCTAAAACCATAAAAACCATGGAAGTAATTTATGTTTATTTCAAATAATAAAGTTATCACGATTCCAGCAAGGAACACCAAGACATGTACAATATCATTGAAATACAGCTGTTTTTGATATTTTGTGGACTTTCAGTGACATAAAAAACATATCTTTCCACATGTGCTTCAATTCTGTTTTTATAAAGGTGTGTTTTTCATGGTAGAAAATTATATTACGTATTATGTAACAATTTCTTAGCCTCATTCATAACTTTCAGGTGAATCTTCATTTGTATTCTTGCCCAAATGTAGATAGATGTCAGGGCAGACTTGATCATCTGGAAAAGTAACATTTTGGTTAAAATTTCTTTTAATAGATTTACCCTCCTTGATCACTCTTTTTACATCAGCTAATTATGAAGATAAAACCAAAACCAAAGATATTTAGAGATTTAACTATGATTCATGTTTTGGAGATTATATTCAGATACGTATATATGTATTTGAAACTGAGTCTCACCCTGTTGCCCAGACTGAAATGCAGTGATGCGATCTTGGCTCACTGCAATCTCTGCCTCCCAGGCTCAAGCGACTCTCCTAACTCAGCCTCCTGAGTAGCTGGGAGTACAGAGACATGCCATTACGCCCAGCTGATTTTTATATCTTTAGTACAGATGGGGTTTCACTTTGTTGGCCAGGCTGGTCTCGAACCCCTGACCTCAAGTGATCCTCCCATCTGAGCCTCCTAAAGTTCTGGGATTACAGGCATGAGCCACCACACCTGACCTATGGATCCTATTTTAATGTTTCTCTTTTACTCATTTTATCAACCCTCGTTTCTGTATTAAACTAAGATCCTACAGTGTTAGAACCTGTTCCAGTTTTTTGCCATGTGTCTACTCACTTCATCAGTAAACTAGCCCTATTTTTCCAACCGAATATACATGAATTACAAAGGAAATGCTGTATCTTATTTGAATTAGTTGATGTAAAAGTTATGTAAATAATAAAAATGTTCTATAGTTCCCTCACTAATTATGCTTTTCTAAAAATAATAAAATTCTGTGAAATAATAAATGGTCTTTGACAATTTGAAGAAATTTCACTTTTAAAATAAGATTTTTCCCAAGTCAAACCAATTATTTAGAGAGTAGAGACAAACAAAAGGTTTGAAGAAAAGTTTTTATATATTTACAGTAAGCATATCTTTATACATCAACACACATAGACTCTCATGGAGTAAAAGATGATAGCACAGGGGTATCTACATGATAACTTGAACTATGGCAATTATAGTCTTCTGGTAAGACAAAATAATACTTTCAATAATTGACAGTAAGAACTAAAATTTTCAAAGCATGGTGCTAATATCCCCAAATGTAAATTTAAAATACACCAATTTAAACTGAAAATATACTTTTTTACAACATTTTAAGAGAACACGGTTAAAATAAAACACATACACAGTATTTCTAAAGTTTTCATCTCACTGATACTCAAAACCTAAAATTTTGTTATTGCATCCAGAAATAAATTTTTAAATTTATGTTTCATGTTTCAGTCAATGAAACAACCACTAATCCTTTAAAAACTAAAACAAGAACATTTTTTCTCATTTAGGCATTTAATTAGAACTTCAAAAATAGATTAGTTGTAATTTAAAAAGTAATAAAATATAGTTTGGCATTTTTAAGAGGAATCTAAATTAGCATGTCTAATGAAGTTACATTATTTTTTGCTTTGTCAGTATACTTAGTCCCTTCCCAAATCACATAGTTGAAAAACAAATAATCTGTAAAAAGCAGATAATTTTTTTTCTTTTAATCATTTGAAATGGTAAGGTCTATTAAAGCAGTTTTCATTTATTTATAATACCTGTATTTTAAAATAATCATTTGAGAGAACTCTGTTGGTGGGAATGTAAACTAATGCACATATGATAGAAAACAGTACGTAGGTTTCCCTAAAAACAAAAAGTATAACTACCGTATGATCCAGTAATCCAATTACTGAGTATTATATCCAAAGGAAAGGAAATCAGTGTATCAAAGAGATATTTGAACCCCATGCTTTCCGCATCTTTATTCACAATAGCAAAAATATGGCATCAACATCAAAAGATGTATGGACAAAGAAAATGTGGTATGTAGTCACAATGGGATACTGTTCAGCCATGAAAAAAGAAGAAAATCCTTTCATTTGTGGCAGTGTGCATGATACTGGAGGACATTAGGTTAAGTGAAATAAGTCAGGCATAGAAAGATAAATGACACATGTTCTCACTCATATGTGGGAGCTAAAGGAAAATTGAGGTTATAGAGGTAGAGAGTGGAATTGTCGTTATTAGCATCTGGAGAAGTAGTGGAAACGGGGGGATAAAGAGAGTTTGGTTAATGGATACAAAGCTACACCTGGATGGGAGGAATACATTCTAATGTTCTGTAGCAGTTTAGGATGAATATGGTTAAAATAATTTAGTGTATATTTACAAAAGCTAGAAGAGAGGATTTTTAATGTTCACAACACAAATGATAATGTTCAAGGGGATAGATATGTTAAATACCCTGATTTGACCATTGCACATTGCATACATGTTTTAAAATATTGCACTGTCCCAACAATATATATAATTATATGCTCCAACTAAGAATAAAAGGAAAATATAAAAGAAAAATAAAACCTTTGGTTTCTTTTATATTTTCATTTCTTTTCCTTTGCTCCCAGAGATGATTCATTTTATGTAACATCAGTTTTCCCACCATTTTCTTGTCTGGGTGAAACCACTAGAGAAAAATTTAAGTTAGCATAACTGTTTGAATCGCTAGATAAATACTAAAATTAACTTGAATGATAAAATATACATATAAAACATGACCTAAATAATTTCTTGTTTAAAATAACCTCTGGCCAGTAGCTGTTAATTCAGCTGCTTCTAAATCTCATTCATTTAAAAAATATTTCAGTTATCCAGTAAGCCTTCTTCTAAGTATAGAATATATCAAGACAAACTTTATTATTAAATTCAGGGACATACATTTTATGTGAGAAGAAGGTGGGAAGACCGTAAACAAGAAAAGCAAAATCACACACAAACAAGATAGTATCGGTTAGTGATATACACTGTGATAAAAATAGAAGAGAGTGTTGTGATACTGAGCAATCGAGAGTACTTTTAAATTGATTGGCTGAGACGGATCTGTCAAGGGACATGGTTTCAGACAAGACATACATATAAATATTGAGAAGTCAGGGAAGAGTATTATTGGCAAAAGGAACAGCAAACACAAATGCTGCGAGCTATCAGAAAGCCAGTGTGACTAGATTGATAACAAGTGTAGAAATATTTTGGGTATTTCTGAGAGAGGAGCAGAAAGCAAACACTTTTACATTATTGCAATAATTTTGGATATTATTATAATTGTACAAAAAGTTACTAAAAGTTTTAAATGCTTGCATGATGAGTGATTCAAATATTTAGTGTGACTGATGCTTGGAGAATAGCATAAGATGGAAGCTTACACAAAGACCAGTGAAGGCTATTAATATAGTCTAGTGTAGTTATAACCATGATCCAGCCAAGTATGTTAATGAAGCAGTGGAGGACAAGTGAAAGAATCTGTGAAATATTTTGGAGGTAGAGATGAAAATATTTTCTAAAGGAAAGGTTAAAAAGTATGAATATCAACAAAGATAATTGATTTTTTTGGTTTAAGCAACAAAGTACTGGTGTCATTTACTAGGAAAGGGAAGCATAGGGAAAAGACACATGTAGAAGAGAAAATTATGAGTTCCTTCAGGATGTCTTCAATTGTACAGACCTAACAGTTATCTAAGTGGGGATGTCAAGTAAGCTGTTGCAGAAATGAGTCTACATTTTTGATGAAAAGTTAAGGCTGCAGATAGACATTTGAGAGTCTCAGCACATGGATATTATTTGTAGTCATGGAACTACATGAGATTGCCTGAGAAAGATGATATATTCAGAAAAGAGAAGTAGGCTTGATGATTGAGCCCTGATCTAAGCTCAAATGACATAAAAGGAGCATCAGGCACCAGAAACTGAGATGGAGTGAGCAATAAGCTAGAAGAAAATAGAGGGTGACAGAGAAAGCAGAACATGAAGAAATAAACTGATGTAAGAACACAAAGTGGTATTTTGCATTAAATGTTGCTGATACATCAATTAAGCAGTTTATTGCAGTAGCAGAGATGCAGTGAGGAGGGAAGGGTAAATGAGAAAATACAGGCGGTAAGGATAGACCCTTCTTTCAAAATTTATTCATTAATTTATTTATGTTTATGAAGGGGAATTGTGGAATGAGACAGTATTTGGAAAAGAATGTTATGTTGGAATAGCTAGATAGATAATAAGATTAGATAAATAATAAAGAAGAGATAGATGACTGATAGATAATAAATGATAGATTAGACCGATATTTTAGACCGGTGAAACTAGAACAAGTTTGTTGATTGAAAAAAATAGACACTATTCATGAAGGTGAAAGAAAAAAAGCAGCAACGAAATAGTTTAGAAAATGATGGAGCAGAGGTGTATGCATATGCCTGTGGTTGTTGAAAATACTTAGAAGTGAGACTGAGAATTTAGGAGAGTCTTGATGATTCAGTGTTATTTTCTTAAATCTCAATGAAAGATTTTGGGATGCTGGAGAAGGGTACAAAAAGGGGATAGATTAATCAATGTACAGACTAGTTTTTTGTTTTTTTGGTTTTTTTTGAGATGGAGTTTCGCTCTGTCACCCAGACTGGAGTGCAGTGGCAGTATCTCAGCCCACTGCAACCTCCACCTCCTGGGATTAAGTGATTCTCCTGTCTCAGCCTCCCAAGTAGCTGGGACTACAGATGTGAGCCACCATGCCCAGCTAATTTTTATATTTTTAGTAGAGACAAGATTTCATCATGTTGGCCAGGCTGGTCTTAAACTCCTGACCTCAGGTGATCCACTCGCCTCGGCATCTCAAAGTTCTGGGATTATAGGTGTGAGCCACCACCCAGCTGTACAGACCAGTTTTGAGAGAAAAAGCTGGATGATGGAATAAATCATGGATGACCTGGGAAGACAGGACATAGGCAGCAACTCAGGAAAACGAAGCGTAATGGAAGTAGTACTGAATATTTCTTGGACACGACTTCTCAAACTATCTGTGGTGAAAGATTATTTTCCCTGTCTGCAATCATAGAAGGATAATTGTGAAAAAAAATGGATTTCTAAAAACCTATCACGTACTTGTATATTACAGCAATGGCATTTTCTAGAAATGTTTGTAAATACTCCAATTTCTGTAGTAACTCTTTGTGGGTCACTAACAAAAATTTTCCAGCGGACATCAGTTTGAGAAACGCCTTCAGTGAGACAGTCTTAAACAAGTGTAATTAAGAAAAGTGTTCTATTTTTTTTTAATGTGAATCCCATAATAATAAAATTCAGACAAACTACAGCACAGTTATTCAGTTAGAAATTTTGTATATTTTTTGTAAATAATATACATACACCAAGGGCTAGTATGTTATATAACAATAACATTTAAACAGAAAAGGACAAGACACTCACTTTAAATACACTTGTGGCATCATTGAAGAAAAAATGAAAATGTTTAATGAAAGCTAAGGCTGTCAGAAAATGTAAAGCAAAAAGTAATTGGCACTAATGACAATGCAGATAAATCTGGATTTTAAAAAATTACTTAGGCTTTATGTCATTCTGATTATGTTAATGTTATCTTTCATAATACTTGTTAGATCTAACACCTATCTCAGTACATGTGGAGTCCAAAAGCTGAATGATATTCCTCAGTCATGAATACTATTATACTTACCATACCTCTAGATTTAGACAAATGTTTTATATTGTGGAGAATAACTGGTAATGGAATGGTAGGGTTCTAAAGAGAAGCCAGTAGTATTTAGGAGGATTCATAGATGCTGATGATAATGTATGCTTGATAGAACTAGTACGTTGACTAAAACTAGTAAGCTATGAAACATTTAAAAACTTAATAGGAAAAAAGCCTACTGAGAATTTAATGCATTTTCCTCTGTGGACTATTCTGTATTTATTCAGAATTACATACAGCAAATCAAGTGAGAAAAAAAAAAAAAAGATTTCAGTAGGGAAAACATTCAAAAGCCTAAGATCTATTAAAGATTAGAAATTGGCTTGGAGCTTTACATGTTACCATATTCTCCATCTATAAAACTAGGAATGTGACTTCCAATTTCTTTAAAAGTAACAGCCATTAATGTTTGCTACTATGTGCCAATAAAATACCAAAAAAAAAAAAACCCAAACTCTCTCTCCTTTCACTTTATATTTTTAAGTCTAGGTCATGCTGAAGTTGAATAAGAAAATAATTCTAAATTGGGTGAGTTTATCTTTTAATATTAGCTTAGGCAAGACCTTATTGATTTATTATTTAGTACTTAAGGACCGAAATATTTGCTAAGATATGCAAATGTACAGAAAAACTTTGGGCTAGATTTGAGATTTTATGCTTTTATGAGAAAGGGTGATGTTACCAAGCAGGTTTAAAGGCCAGTGTTGCTAATTAATATTTATTTCTAAAGACACCCTACTCAGTCTGCTTCATTCTGACTTGTATATTGACAGACCATATATTGCCTTGTTTGAGAATTTCTGAGACTGCTAGCTATTAACCAAATCCCTTTTCTTCTTCTCTGGCACACAGATGACCTCATTTCTCAGGCTTATTCATAGTTAGACATAGCTATAGAACTGAGTGCCCACCAACGGCACATGAGCCATAATGACGTGTGCCATTATGGTCCAGATCTGGTCCATTAAAACCACTTATACAGTCTATTTTTTGTTCTTTCTCCTTATGACAGATGCACACAGAGAATAAGAAATATCCATGCATTGGTAGAGATATAATAAATCGGAGCCTGGGTCACTGAATGAATTCATGGATAAAAGATCATCTGCCTCCCGTACATTTAACAACCATTGTTTTGGGAGCAATATATATATATATAAGTGTCTATTGTGTTAAGCCATTTGATTGGTCCTATTTCTATTGCATTTAGTCTATACTAAGCAATATGTATTTACAGTAATAGACATAAGAACAAAACGATACCATGGAACAATTTTTCTACATTACACATTATAAGTAAATGTATTAGTATCTGGAAGACACACAAGAAGCATATACTTCTGAAATTATATAATGCAAAAACCAAAATAACAAATTTAGAATGCTGTTCACATGCTTAATGAATTTCAAGGCATTTATTCTTATAAATGAGAAAACCAAAACAAAAGGAATAAATCAGAAGAGATTAAAAGGTAATAACATAAGTCAACAATGAATAAAAAAAGACTGCATTTCAGGGAAGGAAAATAAAGTTTGATGCTACAGAAAATTGAATCAGTAACCTCAAAAATGAATGTGAGAATCTCTCCTAGAATGTGGAGAATAAAGGGTAATGATTTTGAAATGTTGAAAAAAAAAGAGTGACAAATGTCAGGGTTAGATAATGTAGTGAAAGGTACCAATAATTTCTGTATCAGAAGCAAATGACTAAAAAATAGCTAAAGATTTCAAGTGACAGAAAGCTGATAATGATTTCATAGTTTGCTCAGGAATGTCAATAAAATGATTTATTGTGATAAAATTTTGAACTGAAAAGATAAGAAAAACATTACTTAAGCCATCAGAAATGGAAAATAAGAAAGACAAATAAACAAACTAATGGATACTACTGAAGAAAGGTCAGTGGTTGTGATATTGCTGCACAAACAAAATGCCAGAATTCACAATGCACAGTTTTCAGAATATTGAGTGAAAAAAAATTGTGACCACCAAATGTCAAGCCTTGTTGAGTAGTCACATGTTTGAATTCAACAAAAAATAAAAATCTTCTCATGTCCATAATGTTAAGAAGTCTTTCTCATTCCTTTCTTTCCAAAATTTAAGATATGTATCTAATGAAAGGAGATTGAAAATAGAGAAAAAAATGTAAAGAACAATTACAGTGTAAGTGAATAAAGTGAAGTACTAAAAAAAGATAAATGGCAAAAAAATTATAGTCATTTTTGTTAATCTGTCAAAAAAAGATGGCAGATGGTAAAAATATCAAATAATGAAAAATTTTCTGTATGTAAAATGACAGAGCATTAAGAAAAATCTTTAACTGGATTCAATAGAGCAAAACAAAAGTGGGCTAAATTTTTTTTGTTGATATAGGTAAGTCAAAATTAGTATTTTCTTAATTTTATCAACTAGAAAAATAACTTTAAAAAGCTATTAAAAATCACTTTGGAAAAGATTCAAGCAAATAAGAACAAAACCAAAAAAAAAAAAAATTGAGACATATGACAAGCTTACAAATAAATGCAACACAACTTCTATCAATTAAAACATTAAATTTTAAGGAGTTGTACTTATTAAAATAAAACAAAGTGACAAAAGGTAGAATATAACTACGCGATGTATGAAAAAGTCATACCTGAAATTAAGTGACATTAAAAAGTTAAAAATAGGTACATATATGGTAAACAAAGCAAATGGGTGACATTTTATAGTATAATATATATTTTTCCTTGAAGGGCTTAATATATGATATTAGTAATAGCTGCATTTCGTGAGTTTTTATACTGTACCAGTGACTATTCTATAACTTTATGTTTATTAACTCATATATAGTTCTAAATTATTCTTGGTACAATATAATCCTCTAGGCCCACTGTAAGTCAGACCTGAGCTAAAACTTCATTAATTACATAACCTCCACAAACCCCTGTTTTAACTGGGGGACCATAATGACATTTTTGGGTCTCCTGGAATCAATGTCAGCTCAGAGCCAGTGTCCAGTAGTCCCCGAAATGTCTAATCATTTCCCTTTGCTCAATGTAATCATTTCCCTTTGCCCAGTGTACAGTTACCTTGGTAAAAGGCCGGAGGTATTCTTGCAGAAGGATAGGAAAAATAGTCACTGCATAAATTGTCGGTAATATAGTGGGGTCCTTCGTCAAGGGGATCCGTCCTCCCCTTCATTCAGGGGGTTTTGGGTCTGTAAACTGGCTCAAGTCTGAAAATTGATTGAGAGACCACGATTCTCTGTTTTTATAATTTAAATTATAAAATTTAAATTCAACCTAGAAGCTTTTTGCTTTCTGCTTATATACATCAAGTAGGAATGCAGTAGGTTTCCAATCAATTTCATTTCTCGGAACACTGTGATTAATTAGCCAGTGCCAGTGGTCTACATGAGTCAACCTATGCTGATTGCTGCTTTGCCTCTGCTGTTCGTTATGATACCTACTTCCACCTTGCCTTTGACCATTGAGTGTGGCCAATTGGGACCTACTACCTTGGGATCCAGTTATTCCCATTGTATTTAAATTTTGTAGTCAAGTGACTGCAGTTCTCACTGTTAGATCTGTCATACAGAGAAGACCAATTACAAGCCTCTTCAAAACTGCAGGTGCTGCCTTCACAAATCTATTTCACAAGGCATTGGTCAAGGATATATCTTCTGGACCCTCCCAGCTGGGATAAGTAGGTCTAAACTGACTAATCCACTCCACCATCCCAATCTCCCTAAGCCTTTGCACCCCTTCCTCTACGTTAAACCAAGAGATCAGGCATTTCCAGCTTGCTCATTTTGGACCATCTTTTAATCCATATTTCAGTTAACCAAGCAAATAAACTATTAGAACTTTTTTTTTTTATTTTATTCTTTTTTTTTTTTTTTTTTTTTTTTTGAGGCGGAGTTTCGCTCTTGTTGCCCAGGCTGGAGTGCAATGGCATGATCTCAGCGCACCACAACCTCTGCCTCCAAGGTTCAAGTGATTCTCCTGCCTCAGCCTCCCAAGTAGCTGGGATTACAGTCAAGCATGCACCACCATGCCCAGCTAATTTTGTTTTGTTGTTGTTGTTGTTGTTTAGTAGAGATGGGGTTTCTCCATGTTGGTCAGGTTGATCTTAAATTCCCAACCTCAGGTGATCCGCCTGCCTCGGCCTCCCAAAGTGCTGGGATTACAGGTGTAAGCCACTGTGCCTGGCCTAGAACATTTTTAACTCCCTTAGCTACAACGTTAAAAGGAGAGTCCCTAGTTAGTAGGCCCAAATCAATAAATACAGCCTGATCCAACTCTATGCTCCTTCCACCATTATCCTGTACCCTTAATATCCATTCTCATGCCTGTTCTCCAGATTTCTGTTCATATAAATTAGAGAACTCAAATAGTTCTTTTTGAGTGTACCACACCTCCTCATGGGTCACACTCTCAACCTCACATCAGGGATCCTGCCAGGACTTTAGGCCTAGAAGTAAAGTTATAGATCTAGAAGCCAACAGGGGTGTTGGGGATGGCTCCTGAAGAGAATCAACATTATTTGGCCTGGCAACTGCCTCGGGGGAGGCCATCACTATTGTCTTAGGAAGCACAGGGTTTATCTCCTCAGACAAATGTGGAAAGGCTGATGGCAGCATGGGTAGGGGAGGGAAAGTTACCACTACTGGGGATGAGGAAGCTGTTCCTTCTGTCAAAAAACGTTCATCAGAGTTTACAAGCTCAGTGTTCCCAACTTCATCAGGGTCCTCTCACATCCCTATTCCAAGTTGCAGGGTCCTATTCTTTTCTAATCAATGCCCTCACTTTAACGGGAGACATCTGGCAAGGCTGTGCATGCCCTTTTCATTGCAGGTTAGCCACTCACATAAGACCTTGTGTCTGTTTTTCCACTTTTAGCTCTTTCTCTACAGGAGATAAGACTCTCACTCAGGGCAATCTTAGCAGATTTGAGGCTCAGTATCTGCTTTTGAAGCTAAGAGACAGAATCCCTGAGTTCATCATTTTCTTTCATTACTTTGTTCCCTCAACTTAGGAACAACCAACCAGCTTCTTTAAGTTCCTTGGTTCTCCACATATGGTCAAAGGTATTATGTATAGTGTCACTCAACCCCTTGCCTCTCATGAGTGGTGAATCAGGAGTGTCAAATGCATTTATTTTGCATAACTCTCTAAACAGTTCATGCCAAGGACTACTGGTGTTCTCCATAGAAGTAAAATCCTTAGAAGTAGAATCCTTAGCATTTTGGGGTCTAATCATATGAAGCAGCCAACTCCAGAAACCTCAAAACCAACAAAAGAACCCCATTCTTAATATTCTGTTCCTCTAGAACCACTCCTGGTACCAAAACCTCTATTAGTAAGGGTTCTCTAAAGAGACTAACCTAATAGGATCTGTGTGTGTGTGTGTGTGTGTGTGTAGATAGATAGATAGATAGATAGATAGATAGATAGATAGATAGATGGAAGTTAATTAGGTGTTGACTTATAGTTGACTTACAAGATCACAGGTCTCACAATAGGTTGTCTGCAAGCTTGAGGAGCAAGTAGAGCCAGTCTGAGTCTCAAAACTGAACTTGGAGTGTGATGTTCCAGGAGGGCATGAAGTATCCACCACTGGAGAAAGGTGTCCACTGACAGGCTAGGCCAGCCTCTCCTTTTCACGTTTTTCTGCCTGCTTTATATTCACTGGCAGCTGATTAGATGGTGCCCACCCAATTAAGGTTGGGTCTGCCTTTCCTAGTTCAGTGACTCAAATGTTAATCTTTAGCAACACCCTCACAGACACACCTAGGGTTAATACTTTGTATCCTTCAATCCAGTCAAATTGACACTTAATATTAACCATCACAAGCACCCATGTCACTTCTTGAATGCTTTGCTGCTTAGACATTTCTTGTGCAAGATACCCTAAATCATTCTTGAAGTTCAAAGTTACACAGATGTCTAGGGCAGGAGCAATACGGCACCAGTGTCTTTGCTAAAGCATAACAAGAGTGACTTTTGCCCCAGTTCCCAATGAGTTTCTCATCTTCATGCAGACCACCTCAGCCTGGACTTCTTGTCCATATCATTATCAGCATTGTGGTCAAAACCATTCAACAAGTCTCTAGGAAGTTTCAAACTTTCCCACATCTTCCTGTCTTTTTCTGATTCCTCCAATCTGTTCCAACCTCTGCATGTTAACCAGTTCCAAAGTCACTTCCACATTTTCAGGTACTTTATAACAGTAACAGACTCTACTGGCACCAATTTACTGTGTTAGTCCATTCTCACACTGCTGTAAAGATACTACTCCAGAGTGGAGAAAGGGGAAAAGGGCCCTTTATGAAACCATCAGATCTTGTGAAAACTCCCTCACCATTATGAAAACAACATGGGGAAACTACTCCCATGATGCAATCACCTCCCACCAGGTCTCTCCTGAGACATGTAGGGATTATGGGGATTACAATTCTAAATGACATTTGGGTAGGGACCCACCCAAACCATATTAGTCACTAATATACTGAAATCAACCATACTACTACCTAGAAAATCTCTATTCCTGATTAATTTTAACTGTCAGTTTATTTTCATTCTAGTTGAGCTAGAACATGACAGGAGAAAACTTATAATCTTGTTGACTGGTTTCACATTAAATTTATGACCATGAATCTCAGTGGCTTTTTCTATATTTTTACTACTTTATTGCTACAACTCTTCAAGATTACCATTTCACAATTCCGGCTCTTCCTCCAGTCATCCAATTTTACTCTATTATCAGTTTGCATCCTGTTTTTTTTTTTTTTTTTTTTTTCATTTTATTTTACTTGTATTTTATTTTATTTATTTTACTGAAGATTTAGAAGCCATGATGAAGTAAATGCCAAATCTCCCAAATATACCAGCATACCAAGTCTACCAATCAATCTAAATTTATACTCACATATTCTGCTTTTATTCTTATTAAAGTAGAATAGCTATTCTTGCTCCTCTCTAAGCAAACCACCAAATTTTATGTGTATAATGGAATCTCATCTCTTCTTCTAATAATAATAATAAATGGTTTCTAGAATTATCTTCTCTGTTTGCATTAATGCATTTTTCCTTTTCTTGGATCACTTTCAAGAACATACAGACATGTATTACATATTTTTTTTAATATTTTAAAAAAGATTTTGACCTCCTTTTTAATCCCTTCTCTGCTCCTCTTTTCAATAAAATTTCTAAAACTAATTGACACCTTCCACTCACTGAAACAATTCTAGACAACATCACTAAGAAATTTAATTTTACCAAAACAAATGATTAGTTCAGTCATCAACTCTCCTAACCAGCTAAGTTCTTAATTTGATTTTGCATATGTGCTCATTTTCTCCTATTCTCATGAAACAATTTTTTAAGTTTATCTTCAGGGCCATCATGATCTTAGCCTTACTATTAAATTATCATCCTTCCTCAGTCTCTTTCATTGTCTCCTTTTTCTTTGCTTATGTTCTAAATATTAAGAGTACCATACGGCTTAGTCAAATATCTTGTTTTCACTCCCTAGATGATCTAATCAAGTCCTGTGCTTTTAATATGTCTAAAAATAGATGAGTGCCAAATTTGCATTTCTATTCTAAACATTTCAAATGAACTTGCAAGCCAGATATGTAAATTCCTGTTTGATGTCTCCACTCAGGTGCCTGATAGGCATCTGAAATTTAATGTGTTCAAAACACTTTCTTATCAAATGCAAACATTTCTGAATTTTACCCATTTCTATAAACGAAGTCACTGGCTAGCCCATTGCTCAAAAACCTAGGAGTTATTTTTAATTCTCTAACTTTCCTTAGGCCAGCAGGCAAGTTATAGCATGGTCTTCTTATGATGATTAACAGTGGTGGAAAAGAAAAAGTGAAAATCTGTGATGCTTCTTTAAAGCCAGGCTTGAAATCAACACTCCGTTACTTCTGCCAACATACCATTAACCAAAAGCAGCTTAAATGACAAGACTTACAGTCAAAGAGTAAAACTTTGAGCCAAAAATTTTATCTGTCACACAATATGTCAATCATTGGTAAACTCTATTTAAGTTATTATTGGAGTTCTAAGAAATAACAAATGATGCTTTTTTAGTAGAGATTTTTAAGTGTGTAAAACATTTTCACATGCATTGTATAGTTATTGATAAAATTTGGATGTGTGTATCCGCCAAAATCTGAATTGAATTGTAATCCCCAATGTTAGAAATGGGGAATGGTGGGAGGTGATTGGATCATGGATGTGTTTTTCTCATTAATAGTTTAGCTTCATCCCCTTTGGTACTGTTCTTGCAATGGTGAATGGGTTCTCAGGTCATTTAAAAGTCTGTGTTGCTTTCCACCTTACCCTTTTGTTCCTGCTTTCACTATGTGATATGCCTGCTCCTCCTTCACCTTCTGTGATGATTGTAAATTTCCTGAGGTCTCTCCAGAAGCTGAGCAGATGCCAGAGTCATACTTCCTGTACAGCCTGCAGAGCCAATTAAACCTGTTTTAAAAAATAAGTTACCCAGTCTCAAGTATTTCTTTATAGCAATGCAAGAACAACTAATATGGTTTGGCTCTGTGTCCCCACCCAAATCTCATCTTGAATTGTAATCCCCATGTGTTGAGAGAGGGACCTTGTGGGAAGTGATTGGATCATGGGAGACATTTCCTCCATGCTGTTCTTGTGATAGTGAGGAAGTTCTCCTGAGATATGATGGTTTAAAACTGGCACCTCTCCCTGCACTCTCTCTCTTTCCTGCCAACATGTAAGATGTGCCTTGTTTCTCCTTCACCTTCCATCATGATTGTAACTTTCTTGATGCCTCCCCAGTGATTCAGAACTGTGAGTAAATTAAAGATATTTTTGTAATAGATAACCCAGTCTCAGGTAGTATCTTTATAGCAGTGTCAAAAGGAACTAATACAGAGAACGGGTACCAGTAGGGTGGGGTACTGGTATAAAGATAACCTAAAACTGTGGAAGCAACTTTGGAACTGGGTAACAGGCAGAGGCTGGAGCAGTTTCGAGTGCTCAGAAGACAGGAAGATGTGGGAAAGTTTGGAGCTTCCTAGAGACTTGTTGAATGGGTTTGGCCAAAATACTGATAGTAATATGGACAATGAAGTCCAGGCTGTGGTGGTCTCAAATGAAGATGATGAATTTATTGAGAACTGGAGCAAAGGCTATTCTTGCCATGCTTTAGCAAAGAGGCTGGCAGCATTTTGCCCCTGCCCTAGAGATCAATGGAACTTTGAATTTTACAGAGATGATTTAGGGTATGTGGCAGGAGAAATTTCTAAGCAGCAAAGCATTCAAGAGGTGACCTGGATTTTTCTGAAAGTGTACAGTCACATGTATTCACAAAGAGATGATTTGAAATTAGAAGTTATGTTTAAAAGGGAAGCAGAGCATAAAAGTTTGCAAAATTTGCAGCCTGACCACGCAGTAGAAAAGAAAAACCCATTTTCTGGGGAAAAAAAATCTAAGCCTGCTGCAGCAATTTACGTTAGTAATGAGGAACTGAATGTTAATTGCCCACACAATGGTAAAAATGTCTCCAAGACATGTCAGAGATCTTCGTGGCAGCCCCTCCTATCACAGGCCTTGAGGTCTAGAAGGGAAAAAAATGGTTTTGTGAGACAAGGTGCAACTCAGGCCATGACTTCAGAGTATGAAACCCCCAAGCCTTTGCAGCTTTCACATGGTGTTGGCCCTGTGGGTGTGCAGAAGACAAAAGTTGAGCTTTCGGAACGTCCACCTAGATTTCAGAGGATGTATGGAAATACCTGGATGCCCAAGCAGAAGTCAGCTATTGGGATGGAGTTCTCATGGAGAGCCTCTACTGGGGCAAGGGGGTAAATGTGGGGTTGGAGCCCCAACACAGAGTCCTCACTGAGGCCCTGCCTAGTGGAGCTGTGAGAAGAGAGCCACTATCCTCCAGATCCCAGAATGGTACATCCACCAACAACTTGAACCAGGTACCTGGGAAAGTCACAGGCACTCAATGCCAGCTCATGAAAGGAGCTGTGTGGACTGTACCCTGCAGAACCACAGGGGAAGAGCTGCTCAAGGTCTTGGGAGCCAACACCTTGCATCATTGTGCCCTGAATGTCAGACATTCAGTCAAAGGAGATCATTTTGGAGCTTAAGATTTAATTACTGCTCTGCTGGATTTCAGACTTGCATGGGGCCTGTAGCCTCTTTATTTTGGCCAATTTCTCACATTTGGATCAGGAACATTTAGGGAACGCATGTATCCCCACTGTATTTTTGAAGTAACTAATTTGTTTTTTATTTTATAGACTCTGAAATGGAAGGGACTTGCATTGTCTTAGATGAGACTTTGGACTTGGATTTTTAAGTAAATACTGGAATGAGTTAAGACTTTGGGGGATTGCTGGTAAAGGCATGATTGTGTTATGAAATGGGAGAACATGTGATTTAGGAGGGGCCAGGGACTGGATGATATGGTTTTGCTCTGTGTCCCCATCCAAATTTCATGTTAAATTGTTATCCTTGTGTGTTGAAGGAGGGGCCTGGTGGGAGTTGATTAAATCATGGGGGAAAACTTTCCCCTTGCTGTTTTTGGGATAGTGAGAGAGTTCTCATAAGATCTGATGGTTTAAAAGTGGTACTTTCCCTTGTTTTCTCTCTCTCCTGCCACCGTGTAAGATGTACCTTGTTTCCCCTTCACTTGCACCACAATTGTGAGTTTCTTGAAGTCTTCCCAGCCATGTGGAACGGTGATTCAATTAAACCATTTTTTGTTTATAAATTACCCAATCTCAGGTAGTATCTTTATAGCAGTGTGAAAATGGGCTAATACAACAGCCTAATATAGTTATCTGTATTATCCCACTTGATCTTCAAGGGAACACTGTATAATGTGCATATTTTTATCATTTTACAACATCAAGAGTTAATGGATTAACATGTAAAATATATTTTCCCAAATTCAATTATATTTGAAAAGTTCCTGGAATTTACTACTCTTCTTTACATTCTAACCATGTCCTCCCTTTTGCTTTAGTTACTGTATCATATTGTCTCCATAACTGATTAAAACAAAACAGAACAAACTTTGGAGTACCGTATTTTACAAATTGCCTATGTATAAACTAACAGTTTTATACTCAGTGACAAATATGTATCTATGTTACCAATAAAACCACTTAATAAATGTCAGGTGATTCTTATAGTCAGCTGTGATAGATGATGCTGCTACTATTGCATACAAATCATTTAATGAGATCACTGCCAAATCAATGTTCTTTCCAGTGTATCATGTAAGAAGTCTGAAACAGATTACAAAATAAAGTACCCATACTTTTAGAGTGTTGTCATGATGATACTTGTGTCTAGAAGTTAGATAGTATAATGGGATTTTTAAAAAAAATTGTAGTCAAAATAGTGAATAAAAAGGTTAGGCTTTTGGTTGCAAAACAGAGTCCTGTCCTTGTTCTATTTATTAGCTATTGGTGAGTAAAATGTACTGGACTTCTTGTAGTATATGGATTTTGGCTGTCTGAGAAAGCTATAGAATTTTTAAATAAATAACATTATTTTTACATGTAGTAAGAAAATAGGAAGATTTGTTATTTTAAATCACAGAAAATAGCCGTATTCATCCTTTAATCTGTAGCATTATGAAGAGAGGAGGCATACACACACTAAGGGCCCCAATCATATTTATTCTTGCTTTTCACCTGAGCTTTTAATCTCAGTCCAGCTACAAAGGCTACTAAAAGGGTCAACCAGCACCTAGGAGTAGCTAGCAACTGTGGCTAGAGACACAACAATCAGAGGTTTAAAATGTTTCTCTCCCTAGTGTTGGAGGCAAAATTCAAGTCACCACGCCGCAGCCATAGCTCTGCTCCAGGGTTCAATTAATAAACAAAAGTCACTTGAAAACTCTAACTGAAGGGAAATCCATCATTTGAAGATCAGTTGTATTCTGTTTTGCATTATTTTCACAATACCTGGCAAGTGTTTGACACCTGGTAAGCAATCATAAATGTTTAATAAGTTAAATAAATTAACTTGTGTGAATTTTTCACAAGGAATAAGGAATGAATACAAATTTAGTGGAAATTATCAGTAATATATTTTGTGAAAGGAAAAATAAACAGGAAAATAATAATATAAGGTTTCAAATTTTTGTAAGTTATTATCTTAGTCTATCTGGGCTGCTATAAAAATATACCATAAACTCGGTAGCATTTAAGCAACAGAAATGTATTTCTCATTCTTCCAGAGGCTGAGAAGTTCAAAATTAAGGCACCAGAAAATTCGTTGTTTGATGAGAGCCAGTGTATGGGTTCATAGATGGCACCATCTAACTGTGTCCTCACATCCTGGACTGAGCAATTTGTCTCTTTCAGACCTCTTTTATGAGGGTGCTAATCCTATTCACCAGGACTGTGCCCTCATGACTAAATCAACTTTCAAAGGTCCCACCTCCTAAAGTCATATTATCACCTCAGGGGCAAGAATTTTAACATACGAATTTAGGAGGAACACAGATTTTGAGACCTTAGCAGTTATCATGGATTACTTAAAAGAGAGAGAAAGTAAAAAGAAAAATAGAATTCTTAAATAAACAAAAGAAATACATGGTTTCATAATCCCAGCACTTTGGGAGGCCGAAGTGGGTGGATCACAAGGTCAGGAGATTGAGACCATCCTGGCTAACACAGTGAAACCCCATCTCTACTGCAAATACAAAAACAAACAGCAAAAAAAGAAATTAGCTGAGCGTGGTGGCGGGTGCCTGTAGTTCTAGCTACTCGGGAGGCTGAGGCAGGAGAATGGCATGAACCCGGGAGGCAGAGGTTGCAATGAGCCGAGATCGCACCACTGCACTCCAGCCTGGGTGACACAGAGACTCCATCTCAAGAAAAAAAAAAAAAAGGAAATAAACAGTTTCCATGTAAGGGAAAACATGATTACTTGTGGACTTGGAAAAAAGATATAAAATATAAAGCTCAGATAGCAGGGCCATATAAAACGACTCTAACTGGAAAAAAAAAAAAAAAAAAGAAAACCTAGAAGAAGAAAACTAGATGGTTTTATAACAAAATCAAAAATAAAGAAAAATGTCTGCAAAGCAAACAATTTTGGGAGTTGAGTCAATCCATTAAAAAATGGGAAGAAGTTGAAAGATGCATCAACTTTTCAAATGAAGAGAGATTTGGGTCCCAATGATTCACATTTTACACAGATAAATACATAGTTAATAAAAAGAGCTGAGTTCGTATTGTCTGAAAACCTAGGTTCAGATCATATCTTTGACATTGCCTGATTTAATAATTTATGACACATAATTTAAAAATCAAGAGCTAGATTTTTCTCATATATAAAATAAGTATTAAAAAATTATATGACTTTTACACAAGAACATATAAATATAAATTTTTACACAGCTACAAATACCTACAAATATATTATCTCATTTGCAAGTTATTTACAATTGTAATCTTCAAGTATATATTAACATCCATATTTTCAAAGAATGAAGATGAAGATTAAATAAATAGTACTGAATCATGGAATTGGAAGAAAATTCCAATTTCAATTCATTGTCAATGGTTTCTGATTATACTTGCAATACAGTCTAAACTCCTCACCTAGCTTACAAATACATATAATATCAGATCACAGTCTTCTCTATTTTTTTTAAATTTATTTATTATTATTATACTTTAAGTTGTAGGGTACATGTGCATAACGTGCAGGTTTGTTACATATGTATACTTGTGCCATGTTGGTGTGCTGCACCCATCAACTCGTCATTTACATCAGGTATAACTCCCAATGCAATCCCTCCCCCCTCCCCCCTCCCCATGATAGGCCCCTGTGTGTGATGTTCCCCTTCCTGAGTCCAAGTGATCTCATTGTTCAGTTCCCATCTATAAGTGAGAACATGTGGTGTTTGGTTTTCTGTTCTTGTGATAGTTTGCTAAGAATGATGGTTTCCAGCTGCATCCATGTCCCTACAAAGGACACAAACTCATCCTTCTTGATGGCTGCATAGTATTCCATGGTGTATATGTGCCACATTTTCTTAATCCAATCTGTCACTGATGGACATTTGGGTTGATTCCAAGTCTTTGCTATTGTGAATAGTGCTGCAATAAACATACGTGTGCATGTGTCTTTATAGCAGCATAATTTATAATCCTTTGGGTATATACCCAGTAATGGGATGGCTGGGTCATATGGTACATCTAGTTCTAGATCCTTGAGGAATAGCTATACTGTTTTCCATAATGGTTGAACTAGTTTACAATCCCACCAACAGTGTAAAAGCGTTCCTATTTCTCCACATCCTCTCCAGCACCTGTTGTTTCCTGACTTTTTAATGATCGCCATTCTAACTGGTGTGAGATGGTATCTCATTGTGGTTTTGATTTGCATTTCTCTGATGGCCAGTGATGATGAGCATTTTTTCATGTGTCTGTTGGCTGTATGAATGTCTTCTTTTGAGAAATGTCTGTTCATATCCTTTGCCCACTTTTTGATGGGGTGGTTTGTTTTTTTCTTGTAAATTTGTTTGAGTTCTTTGTAGGTTCTGGATATTAGCCCTTTGTCAGATGTGTAGATTGCAAAAATTTTCTCCCATTCTGTAGGTTGCCTGTTCACTCTGATGGTAGTTTCTTTTGCTGTGCAGAAGCTCTTTAGTTTAATGAGATCCCATTTGTGAATTTTGGCTTTTGCTGCCGTTGCTTTTGGTGTTTTAGACATGAAGTCTTTGCCCATGCCTATGTCCTGAATGGTACTACCTAGGTTTTCCTCTAGGATTTTTATGGTATTAGGTCTAACATTTAAGTCTCTACTCCATCTTGAATTAATTTTCGTATAAGGAGTAAGGAAAGGATCCAGTTTCAGCTTTCTACTTATGGCTAGCCAATTTTCCCAGCACCATTTATTAAATAGGGAATCCTTTCCCCATTTCTTGTTTCTCTCAGGTTTGTCAAAGATCAGATGGCTGTAGATGTGTGGTATTATTTCTGAGGACTCTGTTCTGTTCCATTGGTCTATATCTCTGTTTTGGTACCAGTACCATGCTGTTTTGGTTACTGTAGCCTTGTAGTATAGTTTGAAGTCAGGTAGCGTGATGCCTCCAGTTTTGTTCTTTTGACTTAGGATTGTCTTGGAGATGCGGGCTCTTTTTTGGTTCCATATGAACTTTAAAGCAGTTTTTTCCAATTCTGTGAAGAAACTCATTGGTAGCTTGATGGGGATGGCATTGAATCTATAAATTACCTTGGACAGTATGGCCATTTTCACGATATTGATTCTTCCTATCCATGAGCATGGTATGTTCTTCCATTTGTTTGTGTCCTCTTTGATTTCACTGAGCAGTGGTTTGTAGTTCTCCTTGAAGAGGTCCTTTACATCCCTTGTAAGTTGGATTCCTAGGTATTTGATTCTCTTTGAAGCAATTGTGAATGGAAGTTCATTCCTGATTTGGCTCTCTGTTTGTCTGTTACTGGTGTATAAGAATGCTTGTGATTATTGCACATTAATTTTGTATCCTGAGACTTTGCTGAAGTTGCTTATCAGCTTAAGGAGATTTTGGGCTGAGACAATGGGGTTTTCTAAATATACAATCATGTCATCTGCAAAGAGGGACAATTTGACTTCTTCTTTTCCTAACTGAATACCCTTGATTTCTTTCTCTTGCCTAATTGCCCTAGCCAGAACTTCCAACACTATGTTGAATAGGAGTGGTGAGAGAGGGCATCCCTGTCTTGTGCCAGTTTTCAAAGGGAATGTTTCCAGTTTTTGCCCATTCAGTATGATATTGGCTGTGGGTTTGTCATAAATAGCTGTTATTATTTTGAGGTACGTTCCATCAATACCGAATTTATTGAGCGTTTTTAGCATGAAGGGCTGTTGAATTTTGTCAAAAGCCTTTTCTGCATCTATTGAGATAATCATGTGGTTCTTGTCTTTGGTTCTGTTTATATGCTGGATTATGTTTATTGATTTGCGAATGTTGAACCAGCCTTGCATCCCAGGGATGAAGCCCACTTGATCATGGTGGATAAGCTTTTTGATGTGTTGCTGAATCCGGTTTGCCAGTATTTTATTGAGGATTTTTGCATCGATGTTCATCAGGGATATTGGTCTAAAATTCTCTTTTTTTGTTGTGTCTCTGCCAGGCTTTGGTATCAGGATGATGTTGGCCTCATAAAATGAGTTAGGGAGGATTCCCTCTTTTTCTATTGATTGGAATAGTTTCAGAAGGAATGGTACCAACTCCTCCTTGTACCTCTGGTAGAATTCAGCTGTGAATCCATCTGGTCCTGGACTTTTTTTGGTTGGTAGGCTATTAATTATTGCCTCAATTTCAGAGCCTGCTATTGGTCTATTCAGGGATTCAGCGTCTTCCTGGTTTAGTCTTGGAAGAGTGTAAGTGTCCAGGAAATTATCCATTTCTTCTAGATTTTCCAGTTTATTTGCGTAGAGGTGTTTATAGTATTCCCTGATGGTAGTTTGTATTTCTGTGGGGTCGGTGGTGATATCCCCTTTATCATTTTTAATTGCGTCGATTTGATTCTTCTCTCTTTTCTTCTTTATTAGTCTCGCTAGTGGTCTGTCAATTTTGTTGATCTTTTCAAAAAACCAACTCCTGGATTCATTGATTTTTTGGAGGGTTTTTTGTGTCTCTATCTCCTTCAGTTCTGCTCTGATCTTAGTTATTTCTTGCCTTCTGCTAGCTTTCAAATGTGTTTGCTCTTGCTTCTCTAGTTCTTTTAATTGCGATGTTAGAGTGTCAATTTTAGATCTTTCCTGCTTTCTCTTGTGGGCATTTAGTGCTATACATTTCCCTCTACACACTGCTTTAAATGTGTCCCAGAGATTCTGGTAGGTTGTATCTTTGTTCTCATTGGTTTCAAAGAACATCTTTATTTCTGCCTTCATTTCGTTATGTACCCAGTAGTCATTCAGGAGCAGGTTGTTCAGTTTCCATGTTGTTGAGCGGTTTTGATTGAGTTTCTTAGTCCTGAGTTCTAGTTTGATTGCACTGTGGTCTGAGAGACAGTTTGTTATAATTTCTGTTCTTGTACATTTGCTGAGGAGTGCTTTACTTCCAATTATGTGGTCGATTTTGGAGTAAGTACGATGTGGTGCTGAGAAGAATGTATATTCTGTTGATTTGGGGTGGAGAGTTCTATAGATGTCTATTAGGTCTGCTTGCTCCAGAGATGAGTTCAATTCCTGGATATCCTTGTTAACTTTCTGTCTCGTTGATCTGTCTAATGTTGACAGTGGAGTGTTGAAGTCTCCCATTATTATTGTATGGGAGTCTAAGTCTCTTTGTAAGTCTCTAAGGACTTGCTTTATGAATCTGCGTGCTCCTGTATTGGGTGCATATATATTTAGGATAGTTAGCTCTTCCTGTTGAATTGATCCCTTTACCATTATGTAATGGCCTTCTTTGTCTCTTTTGATCTTTGATGGTTTAAAGTCTGTTTTATCAGAGACTAGTATTGCAACCCCCGCTTTTTTTTGTTCTCCATTTGCTTGGTAAGTCTTCCTCCATCCCTTTATTTTGAGCCTATGTATGTCTCTGCGTGTGAGATGGGTCTCCTGAATACAGCAGACTGATGGGTCTTGACTCTTTATCCAGTTTGCCAGTCTTTGTCTTTTAATTGGAGCATTTAGTCCATTTACATTTAAGGTTAAGATTGTTATGTGTGAACTTGATCCTGCCATTATATTAACTGGTTATTTTGCTCGTTAGTTGATGCAGTTTCTTCCTAGCCTCGATGGTCTTTACATTTTGGCATGTTTTTGCAATGGCTGGTACCGGTTGTTCCTTTCCATGTTGAGTGCTTCCTTCAGGGTCTCTTGTAAGGCAGGACTTTTGGTGACAAAATCTCTAAGCATTTGCTTATCTGTAAAGGATTTTATTTCTCCTTCACTTATGAAACTTAGTTTGGCTGGATATGAAATTCTGGGTTTAAAATTCTTTTCTTTAAGAATGTTGAATATTGGCCCCCACTCTCTTCTGGCTTGGAGAGTTTCTGCCGAGAGATCTGCTGTTAGTCTGATGGGCTTCCCTTTGTGGGTAACCCGACCTTTCTCTCTGGCTGCCCTTAAGATTTTTTCCTTCATTTCAACTTTGGTGAATCTGGCAATTATGTGTCTTGGAGTTGCTCTTCTCGAGGAGTATCTTTGTGGCGTTCTCTGTATTTCCTGGATTTGAATGTTGGCCTGCCCTACTAGGTTGGGGAAGTTCTCCTGGATGATATCCTGAAGAGTGTTTTCCAACTTGGTTCCATTTTCCCCCTCACTTTCAGTCACCCCAATCAGACATAGATTTGGTCTTTTTACATAGTCCCATACTTCTTGCAGGCTTTGTTCATTTCTTTTTCTTCTTTTTTCTTTTGGTTTCTCTTCTCGCTTCATTTCATTCATTTGATCCTCAATCGCTGATACTCTTTCTTCCAGTTGATCGAGTCGGTTACTGAAGCTTGTGCATTTGTCACGTATTTCTCGTGTCATGGTTTTCATCTCTTTCATTTCGTTTAGGACCTTCTCTGCATTAATTACTCTAGCCATCAATTCTTCCACTTTTTTTTCAAGATTTTTAGTTTCTTTACGCTGGGTACGTAATTCCTCCTTTAGCTCTGAGAAATTTGATGGACTGAAGCCTTCTTCTCTCATCTCGTCAAAGTCATTCTCCGTCCAGCTTTGATCCGTTGCTGGCGATGAGCTGCGCTCCTTTGCCGGGGGAGATGCACTCTTATTTTTTGAATTTCCAGCTTTTCTGCCCTGCTTTTTCCCCATCTTTGTGGTTTTATCTGCCTCTGGTCTTTGATGATGGTGATGTACTGATGGGGTTTTGGTGTAGGTGTCCTTCCTGTTTGATAGTTTTCCTTCTAACAGTCAGGACCCTCAGCTGTAGGTCTGCTGGAGATTGCTTAAGGTCCACTCCAGACCCTGTTTGCCTGGGTATCAGCAGCAGAGGCTGCAGAAGATAGAATATTTCTGAACAGCGAGTGTACCTGTCTGATTCTTGCTTTGGAAGCTTCCTCTCAGGGGTGTACTTCACCCTGTGAGGTGTGGGGTGTCAGACTGCCCTTAGTGGGGGATGTCTCCCAGTTAGGCTACTCAGGGGTCAGGGACCCACTTGAGAAGGGAGTCTGTCCCTTCTCAGATCTCAACCTCCGTGTTGGGAGATCCACTGCTCTCTTCAAAGCTGTCAGACAGAGTCGTTTGCGTCTGCAGAGGCTTCTGCTGTGTTTGTTATTGTTTACTGTGCCCTGTCCCCAGAGGTGGAGTCTACAGAGACAGGCAGGTTTCCTTGAGCTGCTGTGAGCTCCACCCAGTTCGAGCTTCCCAGCGGCTTTGTTTACCTACTTAAGCCTCAGCAATGGCGGGCGCCCCTCCCCCAGCCTCGCTGCTGCCTTGCCGGTAGATCACAGACTGCTGTGCTAGCAATGAGGGAGACTCCGTGGGCGTGGGACCCTCCCGGCCAGGTGTGGGATATGATCTCCTGGTGTGCCTGTTTGCTTAAAGCGCAATATTGGGGTGGGAGTTACCCGCTTTTCCAGGTGTTGTGTGTCTCAGTTCCCCTGGCTAGGAAAAGAGACTCCCTTCCCCCTTGCGCTTCCCAGGTGAGGCAATGCCTCGCCCTGCTTCAGCTCTCGCTGGTCGGGCTGCAGCAGCTGACCAGCACCGATCGTCCGGCACTCCCCAGTGAGATGAACCCAGTACCTCAGTTGAAAATGCAGAAATCACCGGTCTTCTGTGTGGCTCGTGCTGGGAGTTGGAGACTGGAACTGTTCCTATTCGGCCATCTTGCTCGGCCCCCCTCTATTTTTCAATTTATAATGTTTTCCCTCTTAGTTATTATCCTCTAGCAAAGACAGTCTTCTCTACAGATCCAAATTTTGCCAATTTTATTACTGCCTGCAATTTCTTCTATCTTTGCACGGTTAATTCCTGGTCATTAGATTTGATTTCTTCCTTAAGTACCTGATCTAAAGTAGCATCTATGAAGTCTATCAAATTCCCTTACTTTAATCCTTTGTATAATACTCATCACCATCTGATAATTCCTTGAGTCTTCATTTATTTCTTATGTGTTGTTAACCTCACTCTAGAAATAATCTCCATGAGTGCTAGAAACTTGACTTTGTTGTTCATCACTGTTCTCAGCACCTAGAATGGTGTCTGGCAAAGAGTTGGTTTTCAACATATGCTTGTTAAATAACCATAGAAAACTTCCAATGTGAACACACGTTTTTTGGTGTTGGGAAATAGAGTTTCAGACAGGTACACTATCTTATGCAATAACACACAGCCAGTATCCTGGGTCTGAGTTTCATTGATTGTCTACTTTTCCATGCTAATTAGCACTACTTTATCTTCCATAGTAGTTTGATGACCACAGTTCACAATTCTATGTTCAAGCTTACTGCAAGTAGCATAAATCTATTCTATTTCTATAAAGCTGAGAAATATTTAGAGAGTTCTAGAACAAGAGCAGGCATCCTGCCAACCAAATAAAAGTAAATGTTAGCAAGTTGATGAGGATCAATCATTCCCTCAAGTAATAGAAGCAAAAAAAAAAAAAGTATACATATAAAAGAAATATTTTTAGTCAGAAGAATCATAAAAGTACCTAAAACTCCAGATGGGGAAGTGACATTAGAGGGAGTTAGATCAAAAGGCTTATTGATTTTTATGATTCCAAATTGTTGTTCCCAGTAGTTTCAACACAAACATGAAAAAGTGTACCAAGAATGGTCACAGTTTCTGATGGATATTTAAAAGCAAGATATTGACTAAAAAGGTTAAGAAAAACAGTCATTTCTCATATTAGAAAGAATCAAAAATATTATTTAATCCACTTACTTTGATTATGAAAAGGAAAAAAAGTAAGGTTTCTAATTGTAAAAACATTTTAAGTTAAATCTGATAAGAGTATCTAACATTTTCATAATATTTAATAGCTTATAAAACCAATTAATACTCATTCTCAAAATTAATACTCAATCTTTTGCAACGTGTATTTTTAATTCTTTTTTTTTAAAGATTAGGGTACTAGTTTCAGACCTAATATATAAAGAGTTTGGAAGTCACTACTCCTTTCCTCATATCAAAAAAAGCTGGACAAATAAAATATCAATAACTTTTTTTGAACCCATCAGAGAACTGAGGTCACAAAGCAAATGTCTACCATAAAATCTGAAGAGGCAGACACATCCAGAGAGATGAAAGATCCGTGATTTGCTTACTTAAAGTAGAAGCTGCTGAATACCATAAGATGGTAGGAAGAGTAAGATATTGCTTAATTAGTAATTTTGACTAGTTCTTAGAGGGTGAGTGTGGACTAGCATGGAATTAGGCAAATACTCTGGCAATAATCATAGTAGGGCTCCACATTCTTATTAACTTTCCTCCAGGAACTTCACTAGGTTTTCATGTCCATGATTCAAAAATGATCCTCCTTGTGGCTGTAACAGTGGGAGGAAAAGATTAATCACTATAAAACCCTCATAGATCCTTCTCCCTAACAAAAGCCTAGTCTCTAGGGAAAAAGATGTCATTAGTGGGCAGTACTGAAACCTTATCCCAGCTAGAGTAAGGGAACATTGTGTCACTCTAGCCTGCTATGGTCTTCTTGTCTCACCCAAGGCGGAAAATAAAAATCCGTAGTCAACATGACAGAGGGTTTTAAATAACTAGACTGGAAATACTGCAACTAAGGAGGAAAATAATGGAAAGGAAAAAAAAAGAGAGATCCCTTTAGAAAAAACAAACAAACAAAAAACCAGAAATACTCACAAAAGCCACACTCTTGAGACACAGGCCTATAAGAGACTTGTTGTAATCAGAAGATTATAGAACACTCCTTCCCATACTTTAACATCATACTGAGATAAAGATGTTCTCACACCCCCGACAACAGCATTTTTTCATGCATTTCCACTGATCACAAAACCCACTCCACTACCCCACTGCTAATAATCCTTTTACTTAAATAATTCCAGGAACTGGAATTTAGGAGATAACCAAGCTTGTGGAGTCTCCCACCTCAGGAAGGAATGCTACACAACTCATTTACAGCCTTCTTGCCCCTGACCCCATCAGACCACCAGTTGGCCCATTACTCAAGATAAGCATTGAAATCAGATAATGCATCTCTGCATACCCTACCCCTCATAGCCCAGCCAGGCTGCCCAGTCCAGCTTGCATACCATACTCTTGACGTCAATTCCCAGACTTTGCCTAATAAAAAGTTTTACCAGCTCCTTTTGAAGAGTTAGTCAAGGGATTATCCTCTTTCATGTGCTTCCTCCCTTATGCCTGGACATAAACTCCAATGAAAACTGTTTTGGTCTCATGTTAATTTCTGCTGCATTGAGAACTCAGGAACCTGCGGTGGGTAACAACAGCAGTGTAATAGTAGATTACAGCGGAAATGGCTGTAAGACACAGACCCTCTCAGAGAAACAATACAAAGCAAAGTCCCAAAACCAAGAAGGGAAACAAAAATAAGGACACTAGAGAAACTTGAAATATCTGTTACATATAACTATAATAAATGTTAGACGCATCCCCATCTCCTAAGGAGATTAACATAACCCTCACACTATAGATCTATTACCCAGTTCCTATTACTAATACATGCCCAACTTTCACCACCCCCTAAAAATTGTAAAAGATGTAAAACGGCAAGGAAAAACACAGTTTGAGGAGACAAAACAATCATCAGAACCAGATTTACATATGACACAATGTTGTAATTATCAGACATGGAATTAAAAATAATTATTCTTTATATTATAATGCTCTAATAAAAAAGTAGAAAGCAATATTATTAAGATAATATAAGCAGAAAGATGGAAGCTAAAATAACTAAGGAAAATTTTGTAAACCAAAAACAGCAACGGAAAAGAAAAATGCTTTTGACAGGTTCGTCAGTAAACTTAACACAGTTGAGAAGGAATCAGAAAGTTTGAAGATAGGTTAATAGAAACTTTACAAACTAAACCAGGTATAGTAGCTCATGCCTGTAAATGCCTGTAATTCCAGTACTTTGGGAGGCCAAGGCAGGAAGATGGCTTGAGCCCAGGAGTTTGAGACCAGCCTAGGCAGCATAGCAAGACCCTGACTCTATAAAAAATACAAAAAAAAAAAAAAAAATAGTGGGACGTGGAGGCATGCACCAGCAGTCCCAGCTACTCTGGAGAGTAAGGCAGGAGGATCACCTGAGTCTGAAGAGGTCGAGGCTACAGTGAGCCACGATCGTGCCACTGTACTCCAGCCTGCGTGACAGAGTGAGACCATTTCAAAAATAAAAAAAAGGAAGAAACTTTTCTAAGTGAAGCACAAAGGAAAAAAATATGTATCTTTAAGGAAGTGAAGTAACCTTAATATTCTCATCTGGCCAGATGCGGTTGTTCCAGCCTGTAATCCTAACATTTTGGGAGGCCAAAGTAGGGGATCATTTGAGTCCATGGATCTGAGACTAGCCTGGGTCACATAGTGAGATTCCATCTTTACAAAAAAAAAAAAAAAAGCTAGTATTTAAACTCGGTATCTCAGCCTCCAAATTTTACCACCTACTTCTACCTTTAATTATTCTTTTGTGGTAGAGATATCATTATCTAACAAAAATAAACAAATGGAATGTGAATTTTTAAAATAATTTTCCTGAAAATTTAGTAATAATCCATAATGTAAAAATAAATGTACTTATTTAGAGGAGGAGAATAAAGGAGAGAAAGTAAATACATACCATTAAATATATAACAAGCAAAAAAGTATTCATAGGAGTTGAAATTCTCATTTCTGTAACATGTCACAAAGTCATAGTTTATATTTACCTTTTTCTTCTTCTATTTTCCATGACCTCAGTTGAAGCTTCACCTGGTCTGGGTATTAATGGAGGGATTTATACATTCATTTTTATTGTGTTGAATACTGAGTCATCTTAAGTTTTTATCCCACTTTTAATACTTGATATAGAAGTAGTAAGAGATGCCTAAAATAAAAAACAAAAATATGAATTTCAAACCTTGTTTATCTCTCTCCCACTTTGTAGCAGCAAGCCCAATATTATTTTGATAATTAGAAGCAGTTACCCCAGCCAGTAACCTAACCTCCCTCTGTGTTTGTTCAATGTCATGGGGCATCTACCATGGCCAGGAGGCAGCGTAAACTTCTCATTAAATGTAATCATTGTATACCCCTAGGCAAAGGCATATTTCCTGTGAAAACTAAAATCTTTAAACCCACAGTACTTAAAACTTTTTGAATCTTAAGGATGAATTGTTTGAGTGTATTATTAAGTTTAGAATAACAAGAGTATTCCTACTAGCATGCCTTGGTTTCCAGAATTGATAGTCTCACTATGGAATAAATATCCCTATATGTTGAATACTGATTCAAATAAAAGTATGATGCCCTTTCTTAAAGGATAGGATTCCATCCAATCTGAATGTTGTCTCCTACATGATATCATAGTTGATTCTTCAGAATATGATTCCAAAATTCTTCAAGATGAGCTGCTCTGTCAGAAATATTATATCAGTGAATATCATGGAATGAGTCCATTGTATTATTTTATTTTGCTATGAAATAAATTATTTGACCAGAAACAATGTTACAAAGAACACCATAATGGTAAATAAGGCATTCTAATTCCACAGATGGTAGTTGTAGAATGAGAAATATGAGCTGTAAAATTAAATGCGTACTCAAAAACTATTTATCTATTCCAATGAGAAGAAATTATTGCTTCTTCCATTGTGGAAAGAGTCCAATGTAATCAGTATGCCACTGAGAGAAAGCCTAGTTCCTTCAGATAATGAAGCCATATCAGGAGCTCAGAATGAGACTAGGAAGCCTTTTTAAAAGGAAACCTATGTTCTTGAGCCCATGCATAATCTCCATCTGTGTCATTATTAACATTTTGTATGTAAGACTACAGAGCAAGCACTAAGATGTCCAGGAGTAAGATGATTAACTGATATACACAGAATGTCTCATATCGTCTGTCTGATCGGTGAGAGTCCAGTCTGCAATGGATGGCTTTTGGTGGGCATTCTGGATCCACAATGTAAATATCTTTCCCTTTTGTTTCTATTCTGAGAGGTTCTTCCACATATCTCTTCCCATCACCATTTTGACACTAAACTTCCAACCCTGCTGATTTCAAACCTCTAGCCATGTAGGAAACTCATTAGCTGTTGTTCATAAATCAATGTATATTCGCATTTCTAGTCATCTCTCAAATAACAAATTGGGCAATAAAATGTACTGTTTGAAGATATGTTTAGTAGAAAGAGTTCTTTCATCTCTTTCTTTCAAAGATACTTCTTAATGGAATTGTACTGCTGCAGAAGTATACTCCAGTTGGTGTCATGTGGATCCATCTGAAAACTCGCGGCCATAATGATCTTCCTATGAGACTGTAAGTATGAATTGAGGGAGAGAAAGAAATGTAATAATAGCAGATGAAAAAGGAACATAATCTAGTTACTCATGTAACTTATTTGTGTGCAGACTAGCTTCATCCCAGTCTCTTAACCATTGTGTACACTTGAAAAAATATAGATGCTACAAATGCCTAACATATGGTTTGAAGGGAGAGGGATACCCAATTCATGAGGGGCAACACACATGGCATGGTCATTGGAGGCCCCATGGCAGTCTGTCTTTACCAAGGTCTCTAAGTAGCCAGAAGTTGTTTTCCAAAAGTGAAATAATTATCTCCAGAGGAATGCATAGATTCATACTAGAATCTTAGATATCTGAACTGTGATTCCTCTATGGAGGCTCTCCAGAGGCTTCATAAACATCTTTATCAATGAGCACAATCAAACTGCTGTTTGTACCAAACTATAAACCAATTTGCTGCTTAATTGAGAAATACATATATTAAACAATGCTTTTAGTGATATCATTTACCTAATGTTGCATGTTCCTATCTTACTATTGAGACTGTGAGAATTTATGAATAATACTTGGTGTGGCACTATCTGTAATGTAATGGGGAGCCGAGCAAGAAGACATGAGGCAGATGAGAACAGAGGTAGCCTTTATTGGGCTCGCAGGCAAGGTTCACCAGTCCCCTAGGAGGAGGGCCAAGGAAGTCAGGCTCAGGGTGGATATCGGGGGCCTTTTATAGGGTGAGGTGGCGGGGTTTGTAGGTTTCGGTTTTCCTGAGTGAGGTTTGCATTTCTGAGGAATGACGTGTCCAGGAGCTTGCGCAGAGCAGGGGTTTTTTGGCAGGCGCCGGCTTTTTTCATGTGCAGAGAGTCTTAGCAGGAAGTGAAGGGTGGGAAGTCCTAACAAAGGGCCTGCCATGCCGGGTGATACCGCCATGCTGGGTCTAGATTCCTGCCTAACACTATCATAGAGAATTTTAACATCAAATCTACTGGCTTGTAAAAGCCCAAGCAGTAGAATCAGACTGTAGTCTGAGCTACCTGCAGAGATTCCCTTGATCTTCATCTGGTACCTACACAAAACTAGCAGCTTTATGGTTTTCTCAGTGAGTGAGTTAGCATAGTGCACTCATATGTAGTATATGTTGTCATTACAATCCCAAAGATCCTAGGAGTGTTGTGTCTCTCTTTTAGTGGTGGACAGTAAACAGTAAAGTAACTTTTTTTATTTTACTTTAAGTCCTGGAATACATATGCTGAATGTGCAGGTTTGTTACATAGGTATACATGTGCCATGGTGGTTTGTTGCACCTATCAACCCACCATCTAGGTTTTAAGCCCAGTATACATTAGATGGTTGTCCTAATGCTCTCCCAACTTTAAAGTGGCTTCTTCTTTACCTTGGAGAGAATGTACAGACATGCTTACATCATTGATGTATACCTCTCTCCCCTTCAATATAGCAGGCTCCTGAGATTCTATGGGCATTTTATCCAAACTCTTAGTTCACCTGAGTCTTATAAAGCTAACGTAAGTACTTGTTATTTCCTTGTCATCAGATTCAATTAATTTAATGTCATTCATTTAGGGCTCAATGCGAGTTCTGTTATATGAAAACAATAAGGTATTTGAGGAATATATTAGGGAAGAAAGAAAGATAGTTGCTATATCCCTAAGACAAAGTTTTGAATGTGTTGTTTTAGCCCTACTAGGCAAAAACAAAGAACTTCTCATTATCCTTGAAAATTGGTATAAAGAAGATAGGGTTGTCAAGTCAATAGTTACATGCCAGGTGTCAGGAACTATCTCGAATGTTTCAGGAAAGATACTAAACTTATTCAGGCTAACTAACCTCCTGATTATATTTCATATAATCCACAGTCAATTATAATCCTTCAGCCTGCTCCATAGACCAAACAGTGACTGTAATAGGGAGGTGATGTCCACAGTGCTGTATCTTTAAAGTCTTTTATAGAGGCACTCGTCTCTCCCCCATCACTGCCAAGGATGTGTTAATGTTTTATTGTTTCAGGTTTACTATACTCCTAGAGAAAGAGCTTCCATTTGCCCTTCCTAACAAAAACACCTTGTAGTCACATGTCAGAGAGCAATTTTGTTGGGTTTTACCAATTGCTGAACAAGTCCACAGAAATACCTGGGCTCTGTAATATGAACTTGAGACAAAAATTCTATTTGTCACTTGACAAGCATAATTGTCTCCTTTAGCTAGTGGAAAAAAGTAGTCTTTTAAGTCCTCAGGAATTCAGTTCCATTCCGGTGTACCAAGTTTGTAGATTGGCTGAGGTCTGGAAACCTAACATTTGACTAAAATTTGAACTCAATGGTGAAAATATATAACTTTATTTTTCTAATTTTAGTCCGTTTTCTGGTCACCAGGTCTGGAGATTTTCCTAGTATCTAGATCAAGTAACATTGTAATAGGCTGTTAAACAGTTGTATCCTAGGTACGCATTACTCAGCAAGCCATTGCCAGTTATCCCTGAGGATCAAAACATTCTGATTACTACATTATCTCTATCATCCTCTTTAGTAAATGGGCCTATTGTGTCTCTGATATTTGCATCGGGCCTCTTGGCATCTGCTACACTAGGATCCCATGATTTCCTTTGAAATCAGAGAACCTGTCTCAATTATATCACCTATGGAAGACATCTATCACAGATATTTTTGGGGAAACTAGCACTGCCCTCTACAATGTAGCTCTCAATATCTTGCTGAATAAAGTGGGTTTTTTAAAAATAACTTTAAGGAATGGGTACTGATAACACACTATAAAGCTGATCTAACATTCATATGTCCCTAATACTTTGGATTCCTTATTTTGCATTAGACAAGAACAATTTTGACATTGTAAATCATTGAATAAACTGACCACCATTTAGTCCAAATTTTTGCCAATCAATAGAGTAATATATGAAAGTTACTTTAAGCTAAGTTAAACACACTGAATCCAGCATGAAAGTTGAACTCGCTTTTATATATAAATTTGTCCTGGTCCTCTGATGTAATCTGTTACTTTATATTGAGAACCTTAGAATCCATTTGCATGCGTGTTACTTAGGTTTTTGCCAAAATAATAAATAAAATTATAAATTAGCAAAACTTTACAGTTCTTTTGAAGTGAAAGCTGTTTCCTCCCATGTATATTTTACTTCTCTCCTGGAGTATGTTAAAATATAACCATAGTTACATATTTAGAGGCAACAACAGTGCGTTGGGGTTTGTTTGCTGTTTTTGGGGATAGTAACTATGACCTCACATGAGCTTTGTCACCAGATGAAGATGTTATGGAGTTTTTAAGCAAGGGACATTTGCCTCCTCAGACTTGAGAAAGAACAAGTTGCTTCTGCTTACAAAGAAGGCTCAGTGTGACTAAAGTTTTCAACATTCTCAGCTTCATTTTTATTCATACAAATGTTGTTGTTCTAGGTCTCAACTTCATAATTCCTCCCAATTAATTACCCTGAGTTTCACTTGAGAGAATTGACAAGGTTGGGAATTCAACTTACATTGTAATTCTGCAGCCCACACGATTAAAGTTTATGTATGTGATTAAGTAATATCAGATCTATGATTACGAAACAGAAATTACAGAAAGCAACTAGCACCCCAAAGTCTGGAGAAAAATAAGGAAATAGGCTATAACTATTAAAAACTAGAGTAGATAGGGGGTTCCTTGGAGATGGGATCCAGTTTTCTGGATGCCTCAGGAGTTTAGGGGAGGATTCCTTGATTCTGGTTCTTGAAAAAGAATTAAAAGAGAAATTATAAAATTCTTAGAGCCAAATGGCAATAAAAACCTCTATAGAAAATATATCAAATGTACCTAAAGAGTGTTTTGTTAAGAATATATAGTTTTACATGTTTTGTCAGAAAATGAGATCAGTATGAGCTAAACTTTGAAGCCAAGAAACTAGTAAATGAATAACAGAACAAACCCAAAGAAGAAATGATTAAGAAAAGAATCAAGCCAAAGGAAGAAATTAATTACATAAATATACTGAAAGAAAGGGAATACATTTTTAGGCAGAAATTTAAGAGACAACCACAATTTAAAAAGAAAGAGTAAAACCAAGATGGAGAGAAAAGAGAGAATTAAATGGTAGTCAAAAATAATCTTTGGGAAAGCAAAGAAATTATCCAGTTAAATTAATTGTACCATGAATATGTAGGACTTATGAAGAATCACAATAAGACATGCAGTCTACTGAATTTTGAAATATTTCTACAATGAATTTTAAATTTTTATACTTTTAGTGACCAAAGAGAACTCGTTGAATGGATTTAAATACATATAGTAAGTATTATAGTATTAAAAAGTAGGTCTTCGCAAGAGTAATGAAACTATGAAGTAAGGATGAATGGGCCAAAAACACACAAAGATAAAATGTATAAAATGACCAATGCAGACAAAAGTTACAAATTAAAGAATGTGATAGATTATATTATTCAAGTCAGCATTGTGTTGGTCCAATTTGAAAAAAATAAAATAAACCAAGACACAAAAGTCAGTACACTTTTCAACATACCAGAGTTAGCAGACACATATAATAAAATTATGAGAATAACAAATTAGAATAGCTAACTTTTATTCGTAGTTATGTGCATGGGACTGTTCTATTCACTTCCTTTCTAGTCATTTGCTTAACCTCTTGAGGCAAGTATTATTATCTAAGTTTTTAGATAAGAAAATTTGAACAGAATGATTAAGTAACCTGTTACACATTATACATCAGAGAAGTGTCAGAAGTAGGTATCAAGCCTGGGAAATTTGATTTGAGATCCTAAGTTTTAAGCACTTATGCTACAGCTTTGGTGGTTATGAGGGTATGCCTGTTCACTTAGATGAAACGTTTTAATAGAAAAAAAAAGAACTTGGTTTTTCATTGTCTCTATTCTTACTTCTTTTATAATCATAGAGTTAGGCTTAGAGAAAACCAAAGAAGTGTCTTTAAACCTATTAATAACAGATTATATGAAAGGGAAAAATCAAGTGGAGATCTTTCCCCTTTATTATCAAACACAACAGCTTGTTTTTTTCATGCTGATTGAATTGGTGCTTGTTAACCTAAAGTGTGACCATTTTACACATTTTCAACTTCTATTTCAGAGAAGTGAGCATACAAATGCTGATATGATCTTTTCATTTGTATTATTTTTTAAATTTTAAAACATACTGTTATATGACAGGTCAACACTAGAGGTTATATAACAAGATACAACAAAGTAATAAAATGAACTAGATACAATTTCAGTGACCTTATGAGGCTTTTCAGAATAAAGGTTAACCACCAAATCCCATTTATACTCATTACCTTCATCACCTTCTGTTAAAACAAGCCCGCAATCTGCTTTCTTCCCTTCATCACTGCCCTAAAGTTATTGCTAGTACTAAATTTTCTATTTCTTTTCTCCTCTCATTGTTATGACTTTAAGGTACAGAAAGGGGTTGATCTAACTCTTTCAACACCCTAGAAAATTATAACAGGCTTCAACAACATATGATACCAAGCAGAAGAAAGAATACCTGTACTTGAAGACAGGTCTTTTGAAATAAAACGGGTAAAAATTTGAAAAGAAAAAAGAAAGGAAAAACAAAATAAATGAAGAAAGCCTACAAAAATTGAGGGACATCATTAAAGAAATATCTGTATTATGGACATTCTAGAAGGAAAAGAGAAGGGAAAAGGTATAGAAAATATTTAAATAATAACGGTCTGGTCATAGTGGCTCATGCCTGTAATCCCAGCACTTTGGGTAGCTGAGGTGGATGGATCACCCGAGGTCAAGAGTTTGAGACCAGCCTGGCCATCATGGTGAAACGTTGTCTATACTGAAAATACAAAAATTAGCCATGTGTGGTGGCAGGTGCTTGTAATCCCAGCTATTCATGAGGCTGAGGCAGGAGAATCACATGAACCAAGAAGGTGGCGGCTGCAGTTAGTCAAGATCATGCCATTTTGCTCCAGCCTGGGCAACAGAGCAAAAACTCCTTCTCAAATAATAATAATAATAGTAATAACTGAGCAGTTTCCAAGTCTTGTGAGGGAGATGGGCATCTTTGTCCAGGAAGCACAAAAAACTCCCAATAGATTCAACCAAACAAATCCTTTCCAAGACACATTATAGTCAGATTGTCAAAAGTCAAAGACAAAAACAGAATTTTAAAAGCAGCAAGAAAAAAGCATCAAGTCATATATTAAAAACTCCTCATTAGATTAACAGCAGATTTCTCAGCAGAAATCTTACATGCCAGGTGAAAATGGGAGGATATACTCAAAGTACTGAAAGAAAAATTTAAAAAACCTGTCAGCCAAGAATATTATACTCAGCAAAGTTGTCTTTCAGAAATGAAGCAGAAATAATACCATTCACAGGCAAAAAAAAAAAAAAAAAAAAAAAAAAAAAAAACAAAACAAAAAACACCACTAAGGGAATTCATTCTCACTAGAACAGACTTATATGCTCAAGGGAGTCCTACATCAAAAAATGAAAACACAATAACTTCCATCATGAAGACATATAAAACTATAAAACTCACTGTTACAGCTGATGCACTAGGGAGAAAGAGAAAGAAATTGAGCTTATTACTGCAGAAAACCACCCAACTTCAAAAACAAATAGCAAAAGATAAAGTAGGAAAAAAAAGGATCAAAACAACCAAAAAATGATTAATAAAACGACAGTCATAAGTCCTCAGCTATCAATAATCTTGAATATATAAAGATTAAATTTTCTATTTAAAATTTATAAACTGGTCAAATAGATTAAAACACAAGACCCAACTATATATTGGCTATAAGCAACTCATCTCATCTATAAAGACACACATACACTAAAAGTGAAGGAATAGATAAATTTTCATGAAAACAGGAACCAGCAATGATGAGTAGTATCCACACTTCTGTCAGACAAAACAGACTTCAAGTCAAAATTGATAAAAAGAGACAAAGAAGAACATTATATATTACTAAAATGAACAACTGTATATTAAACAATATATTAAAACTATATATTAAACAATATATTATAAAACCTAGAGGAAATATATAAATTCCTGGAAAGATACAACCTACCAAGATTGAACCAAGAAAAAATAGAAAAACCTGAACAGACCAGTAACTGGTAATGAGCCTGATGTATTCACTGCTAAATTCTACCAAACATTTAAAGAATAATTGTTACCAATTATTCTCAAACTATGTCAAAAATTGAGGCAGAGGAACTTCTTCCTAACTCAATACACATGACTAAGATAACCTTGATGTTAAAACCAAACAAGGATACAACTGAAAAAGAAAATTACACACCAATATTCCTGATGAACATAGATTCAAAAATCATTAATAACATATTAGCAAACTTAGTTCAAAAGCACATTAAAAGATAATGCATCATGAGCAAGTGGGTTTTATCCCAGGAATTCAAGAATATTTAAACACACACACACACACATCAATAAGTATCATACACCACATCAAAAAATGAAGGAGAAAAACCCATATGATAATCTTGATAGACAGAAAAAGCATGTGATAAAATTCATTCCTTCATAATAAAAACTCTCAACAAATTAGGAAAGTAGCTCAATACAATAAAGGACATATATGAAAAATCTAGTGCAAATGTCATTCAGAATGGGTAAAAGCTGAAAGTATCTAATTTAAGAACTAGAATAAGGCAAGGATTCCCACTCTCTCCACTCTTGTTCAACAAAGTACTGAAATTCCTAGTGAGAGCATTAGCCAATAGAAAGACATAAAAGGCATCCAAATTGGAAAGGAGAAAGACAAATTGTCCCTGTTTGTAGATGACAGGAGAGACAGAGTCTAAAGACTACAAAAATCTCATAGAAATAATAAAAAATTCAGTGAAATTTGTTACAAAATTTGGATACAAAATCAACATAAAAAATTCAGTAGCATTTCTAAGCAACAACAATGAATTAGCTGGAAAAGAAATGAAGAAAGCATTCCTACTTACACTTGGTACAAGGATAAAAATACCTAATAATACATTTAATAAAGAGATTGAAAGATCTCTACCAGATGAACTACATTACACTGATGGAAAAAATTGAAAAGGATACAAACAGAGGAAAATTATTTCATGTTCATGGGTCAAAATTAATATTATTAAAATGACATTACTATTCAAAGCAATCTGTAGGTTCAATACAGCTTCTATAAAAATAGCAATGACATTCCTCAATATGGAACCACAAAAATCCTCAAACAGCTAAAGCAATTCTGAGAAAAATGAACCAAGCTGAAGTCATTACACTACTAGACTTCGAAGTATACTACATACTGTTTTGGCTACCATTTTGTAAAAGTATTTATTTAGTTTATTTGTATGTCATTATCAAAACAGTATGTTAATGGCATAAAAATAAACACATAGGCAAATAGAACAGAATAAAATATCCAGAAATTAATCCACATATGTATAGCCAATTGATTTCTGACAATGATACCAAGAACACTCATTGAGAAAAGGACAGTGTCTTCAAAAATGGTGCTATTAAAAAACTGAATATACTTATGCAGAAGAATAAAACTAGACCCCTATCTCTCTCACTATACAAAAATCAACTCAAAATGAATCAAAGACTTAAGTGTAAGACATGCAAATATAAAACAACTAGAAGCAAACAAAGCAAATCCTTAGGACATCGGCTTGAAAACATATTTTATGAATAAGACCTCAAAAACAGGCAAAAAGCGAAAATGAGCAAATGTAATTATATCAAACTCCAAATCTTTTGCCCAGGAAAGATAACAGTCAACAGAGTGCAGAGACAACCTACAGAATGGGAGAAAAATACTTTCAAATTATTCATCCGACAGGGAATTAATATCCAGAATATACAAGGAATTCAAACGTCTCAACAACAAAAAACAAGCAAATCGATTAAAAATTAGGCAAATGATCTGAACAGATCTTTCTCAAAAGAAGATATACAAATGATCAAAAACTATATAAAAAATGCTCAACTTCACTAATCATTGGGGAAATGCAAATCAAAACTACAATCAAATATCTCTCTCAAGTTAGGATGACTACTATAAAAAAGACAAAATGTACAAATGCTGGTAAGGATGCAGGGAATAAGGAGCACTTATACATTGTTGGAGGTAATGTAAACTGTGGTAGCCACTGTGGTGACTAGCATAGAGGTTCCTCAAAAACTACAAATAGAACTACCATATGATTCAGCAATTCCAGTACTGGATATATATCCTAAGGAAAAGAAATTATATTGATGCGACATCTGTACCTGCATGTTTATTGCAGCACTATTTACAATAGCCAATATTATGGAATCAACCTAGGTGTGCAACAACCTGATTAATGGATAAAGAAAACATGTATACACACACACACTTATGTACTTTGTTATATATATATATAACAAAGTATATATATATATAGTATATAATATAGTATATAAAAATACTATTCAACTGTAAGGAAGAATAAAATTCTGTCATTTGTGACAACACAGATGGAACTGGAGAACATTATGTTATGTGAAATCAACCATGAACAGAAAGTTAAATGCCATATCTTTTCACGCATATGTGAAAGCTAAAAAATATTAATCTCATAGAAGTAGAAAGTAGACAGAGGTTACTAGAGGCTGAGAAGAGTCAGGGGAAGGGCAGTGTAGGGAGATACTTGTTAAAGGATACAAAATTACAGGTAGATAAGAGAAATAAATTATAGTGTTTAATAACACTGTAGGATGAGTTTTATGGTCATAAACAGCTAGAAAGAAAATATTGAATATGTCTAACACACACAAAAAATGAAATGTTCAAGATGATGGATATTTTAGTTACCCTGATCTGATCAATATGCATTATACATCACCATTTATTATGTATATGTATTGAATCATTACTATGTACACCATGAATTGTACAATTATTATGTGTCTTTTTTAACTCTTTACGTTAAAAAAAAGGGTTTACTAAAAAAAAAAAAGTATAAAGAATGTGTCCTTTTTGTCTCTACTTATGTGTTCGTCTGTTCTCATGCTGCTATGAAGAAATACGCTAGATAGGTAATTTATAAAGAAAAGAGGTTTAGTTGACTCAGTCCCACATAGCTGGGGAGGCCTCAGAAAACTTACAATTATGGTTGAAGGCAACTCTTCACAGGCTGACAGGAGATAATGAGTGCTAAGCAAAAGTGGAATTCCCTTATAAAACCATCAGATCTCATGAAAACTCACTATATGAGAACAGCATGGGGGAAGCTGCCTCCAAATTACCTCCACCTGGTGCCACCTTTGACACTAGGTATTATTACATTTCAAGGCAAGATTTGGGTGGGGATACAGACCCAAACCATATCATTTCATCCTTGGACCCTCCCAGATCTCATGTCCTCAAATTCCAAAACACAACCATGCCCTTCCAACAGTCCCCCAGAGTCTTAACTCATTACAGTATTAATCTAAAAGTCGAAGTCCAAAGTCTCATGTAAGACAAGGCAAGTCCCTTCTGTTAGTTACTTCCTAGATACAATGGGGGTACAAGCATTTGAAAAATATACCCATTGCAAATGAGACATTGGACAAAACACAGGGGCTACAGGCCCCATGCAAGTCTGAAATCCAATAAAGTAGTCATTAAACCTTAAAGTTCCAAAATAATCTCTTTTGACTCCATGTCTCACATCCAGGTCACGCCAATGCAAGACGTGGGCTCCCACAGTCTTGGGCAGCTACACTGCTGTGTTTTTACATGATATAGCCCCTATCTTGGCTGCTCTCTTGGGCTGGTATTCAGTGTCTGTGGATTTTCCAGGTTCATGACACAAACTGTTGGTAGAATACTATTCTGGGCTCTAGAGGATGGCAGCCCTCTTCTCACAGCTCTACTAGGCAGTGTCCCGCTGGGGACTATGTGTGGGGGCCCCATCCCTATATTTCCCTTCTATACTGCCTTAGCAGAGGTTATCCAAGAGGGCGGCACCCCTGCAGCAAACTTCTGCCTGGACATACAGGCATTTCCATACATCCTCTGAAATCTATGTGGAGGTTCCCAAACCTCAATTCTTAATTTCTGTGCACCTCCAGGCCAAACACCATGTGGAAGCCACCAAGCCTTAGGGCTTATACTGAAGCAATGGCTAGACTTTGGCCCCTTTTAGCCACAGCTAGAGTTGAAGCTGCTGGGATGCAGGGCACCATGTCGAGGCTGCATAGAACAGGCAGACCCTGGGCTTAGTCCACAATGTTATTGTTTCCCTCCTAGGCCTCTGGGCCGATGATGGGAGGGAATGCTGTGAAAGTCTCTGACATGCACTCAAGAAATTTTCTCCATTGTCCTGGTGATAAACATCTGGCTGCTGGTTACTTATGAAAATTTCTGCAGCAGGCTTGAATTTCTCCACAGAAAATGGGCTTTTTTCTTCTATTGCATCATTAGGCTGCAATTTTCCAAACTTTTATGTTCTGCTTCCTCTTGAATGCTTTGCAGCTTAGAAATTTCTTCCACCAGATACTCTAAATCATCTGTCTCAAGTTCAAAGTGCCACAGACTTCTAAGGCAGAGGCAAAATGCTGTCAGTCCCTTTGCATAGCAAGAGTGACCTTTACTCTGGTTCCCAACAAATACCTATCTGCATCTGAGACCACCTCAGCCTGGACTTCATTGTTCATATCACTATCATCATTTTGGTCAAAGCCAATAGACAAGTCTCTAGGAAGTCCAAGCTTTCCCACATCTTTCTGTCTTCTGAGTCTTTCAAACTGTTCCAACCTCTTCCTGTTACCCGTTTCCAGAGTTACTTCCACATTTTTGGGTATCTTTATAGCAGCATCCTACTCTCTGCAGTACCAGTATACTGTACTAGTCTGTTCTCCTCCTGCTGTGAAGAAATATCTGAGACTGGGTAATTTATAAAGAGGTTTAGTTGACTCAGTTCCACATAGTGGGGGAGGCCCCAGAAAACTTACTATCATGGTAGAAGGCACCTCTTCACAGGGTGGTAGGAGAGAGAAAGAGATGAATAAGAGAGAGAGAATGAGTGCTAAGAGAAGGGAGATGCTCCTTATAAAACTATACAACTATCAGATATTATGAGAACTCACTCACTATCGTGAGAACAGCAGCATGGGGGAGACTGTCCCCGAGATTCAATTACCTCTACCTGGTCTCACCCTTGACATGTTGATATTATAATTCAAGGCAAGATTTGGATGTGGACACAGAGCCAAACCATATAAAAAAATGTGTCCTTTTTAACTGTGCTTGACTTTTCACCATTATTTTACATAAAAATTATATCAAGTGGTATCTCCTTAGGTTCACAATGAAGAAAACAATCAAGTTTCTCTAAATATTTTGATATTTTAAAATGGAAATTAATAATCATATATAAAGTGAGAATTCATATATTCTTTATAAAGTATTCAAATGATTAAAATTTGTGGTTGATTGTCCTAAGAATAAGGAAGTGTGAAACAAGCTCAGAAAGCACATCACTTGCTTGCTGTTTTTTCTTTCTTAAGTAACCTGACTGAAGACTCTCTTTGGCACATTTACTCTAGTTAGTGGAAGAAAAAGTACACATTACTGATGTATCTAGAGAGCCACTTCTTTTGTTTTTCTCTAGGGAACTTATTAGATAAAATTGTGAATTTGTGCTCATCATATATCTATAGCAAAATCAATTCTATGCCTGCTTAGTTAGGTGTTTTCTTTAATCTCCAGGTGTAAATATTTATCTGTCTGCTTGTTGAATTCTCCACAAACATTCAATAAGGTGACTTTTTAAAAAAAATGTCAATTTTGTTCATAATTTTGAGAAGTAGTTATTTATACTTCTTACCAAACATTTCTAGTCTCCTTCTATGCCAATGGTAGGATTGTATTTTCCTCTCCTCATATAATTATGGGCAAACATAGTAAAGCAGAAATGACTTGTATCACTACTGAATAAGGGCTTTAAGAACTAATACATAAGTACATGATGCTGTACTTCCATTTCCTAGGTGCATACTCTTTTCACTTAGGGCCTTTGGTATATATAGAGAGTAGAACTTACTGCCAACCTGTTTTGGGAACATAGCATTAGCAGATGACAAATTTTGATTGTGTTTAGCCATGGAAACATGGATGCTATTTTTTTAATGCATAACCTATAACATAATCTATCCTAACAGACACATGTAAAAATCTACTTTTCTTGTTTATTTGCAAAATGTTGACATAAAATATGTAGCTACCTTTTCTGTGTTATATATTCTAAGCTTGGTTGAAGGGTTACATACTTTTCATCATAAATACATTCAGCTATAAACAAATTATGTAAATATATATGTGAATAAATAAAATTAGATATTAGAGTGAAATGAGAGAAGAGAGAGATAGTGGAGACAATGTTGAAATAGTATATTGTTTAACATATACAGTAAGGTTAGTAAGAGCTTATTGGATCTACAATAATTTTGAGGAGTGAAAAAATCTAATGTAATATTCAACCAGCAAATCTTGCCTCCCTCAGCAAACAATGCTTTATTCTTACACAAATTGCCACCGTGGATGATTTTTGAACATTTGTAAATCTTTCCATCTTAATCACTGTGAGAAATTAGATTCAGAAACACCTTATTTTGTAATATACATCTCAGGTCCCCAAACTAAATACAGTGTTTATGAGGTTACTAGACATAGAGAATGCAATGTCTTCTCAGGAGAAATGACTCATGTTTATTTTGGTTGCTTACACCAGCTTTCATTCTCCTGCAGGAAGAGAGAAAGAGAATTGACTAGATTATAACACATATTAAAGCAATGCCGAATAGAGAATAAAAGTCAAGCTGAAAAAAGACCTTTGCTGAAGCTGAATTCAGCATAGATTTGATGAACTTAAGAAATAGAGTTAGCAATAAAATAACCCAAGGATTACCCAAGTAATTTTCATAGTGTATGTTACGCTTTATCATAGTGAGACTCCACCAGCATCCTTCATCTCCTACTCCATTAGATTTCTGTATCTCAGGTCTGCCACTGCTAGAATAGCACAGCAACGCTGTTCTCACTAGGCCTTCCCACCTCCTAAATGTAATTATTGCTATTTGTCCACATTTGTCTTGCAAGTATATCTAGTTTTAATTTTTTTCTCTTAATATACTCTTTTAGTTTCCTAATTCACTGAGTAAATGCTGTTATCAAAGTACATATAAAAGAATTATTTTTATGCTGAAAGGCAATAAATTTACAATTTACTATCAAAATAGCTGTCTCTTTTAACTGCATTAAAATTGTATTTGAACACTTGCCTTCACTTAAAAAATCTACACTACAAACAATAGCAAACAATTTTCAAGTTACAGTTAAATAATCTTTAGGATGAAAATGAAAATGATAATGATATTAATAGTGTTTTCCTTGTTTTTGTCAGTAGCAAATAAGATGATACATACATATTTAAGTTGCCAGATAAATAAAGTTAATTCCTATTAAATTTGATTTTTCAAATAAATAAGAAAACATTTTAGTACAAGTACATCCCAAGTATTTGAATAAACCTTACTAAAAAAATTGGAACATATAAATACAAAAATATTATTTTTTATTTATCCAAAATTCAAATTTAATGAGGTAGCATCTATTTTTATTTGCTAAATTTGAGAACTACATACATAACACTCAACACAGTATGTAGTACAAGACGTCTTAGCTAAGTAATAGCCACTAGTATTACTGTTAACATTTCTTGGGATGTTCCTATAATTTTATTTTTTCATATAATTATGATTCAGCATTATTAGAAACATAAGCCACTATACTCTTGTAAGGTATAAGTATAAATTATTTCTTCCCACCTTTTTTTCTACTTAGCTATTTGCTGCATGCACTTCACCTAGATATTATCTCCTTTATTTAATACTACCTATGGCAGACTGACTTTTAAGTTGTCCCCCACGTCCTTGCTTCCTGGTATTCATGACCTTGTATAGTTCTCTACAATGTGTTGGAATCTATGGATTACTTCTAGTAAATAGTATAGGGCAAAGATGACAGTTTGTGATGTTCACCTGTGTATGTGACTGGGTGATTACATTACATAATAGTATAGTGCCCACCTTGCTGGACTGGAATCTCTCTCCCTTGCTAGCTTTAAGGAAGCAAAAGATTAAGTTGAGGATACCCAAATAGCAAGGGACTCTGGGTAGCTTCTGGGAGATGGTGTGGTTTCTAATTAATAGACAGTCACCAACTAGAGACCTCAATCTTAAAGCCACAAGGAACTGAATTCTATCAGGAACCTGGGTGAACTCATAAAGGTATTCTTCCCTGATCTTTCATCATTTGAACATCAGATGAGCTGCAGCCTTGGCAAACATATTGATTGTAGCTTTGTAAATCCTAAGTGGAAGATGCAGCTAAGCCATGACAGATTTCTGATGCACAGAAACTGTGAGACAATAAATGTATTTTGAAATCACCAAATTTATGATAATTATTACTCAGCAGCAATAGGTAAGTAATATCATATCTTCCATTTAGCTTACTCTTTGCCTCATCTAAAAGACTGACTTAAATTCCACACTTGAAAGTCTCGGTAATTCTTTGTGCTAAACAATGAATTAACTCTTGCTCTGTCCTCCAATAACATTTGGAATATGTTTCTCTAGGATTTATTCAATTTATTTACATTTATTTTCACACATTTTAATCTCATCTATAAAAATAGGATGCTAGCAGCTATTTTGTTAAGTGTTGTTAGATGTGGCTACTTGAGACATTGCCTAGAAGTCAATAAATAATGATGTCTTTCTGTCCCTGAGTTTGATTTCCTTAAGAATACAGATTTCTGATATATTTGTCTTTATAGACTCAGCTCATGGCATGTATTAGGTACTTAAAGGTATACTCCTTTAATAAGAATTAGATCTCATTCTTTACTAACCTACTTAGTAAGTTTTTAAAAATGTGTTTAGATCTTTTCCCAAAGATTTTCGCAATTCACAATTGTCCTAGCCCAAAATCTCCTAACCATGTATCTGTGAGAAATATGAATTTTTATGGGTGAGGGAGGATGTGGAACATATTGCAAACTTCAGATCTTTAGCTATCCTATAAATACAATTTACTAATGTTTATATTAAATAGCACAAAACTATGTATGACTTTGTGTATTATACCAATAAAACTTTCCTTATGATTCATATAAAGATTAAACTACATAAGCAATTTTTGATTTTTCACTGAACATCATTTTAGTTGCAAGCTTGAATACAAAGCTCAAAATACAACACTAGAAATGAAGTGGTTTTAAAGTAGCATTCTTACCAGACTCTCTTTTTATTTCTTGACTTACTTTTTTCATCTATTAAATTCCTTAGTAGCTGATTATGAATAAGTATTAGTTTTTCATTGGCAGCTAACTGGGAATTTATGATTTGTAAGCATGGGAAAAAAGCCAAGAAAAATTTTAATATAGAATGAAGGGTCTTATAATAATTAAACAGCAAGTATTGCAACATATAAAACATATAAAAGTTGCAAAGGTTCCAACTACAAGTTTCAAGTCATCAAATAAAATTCAATGTGACATAAATCACCATTATTAAGTATATTATTAGTAAGTATATTATAACTAAGGTCATGTTTTTAGATCTCTAGTTAAAAATTCAGTTCCTGGTGCCTAGAAATATTATCAACTTTAATATCCAGGTCTTTGACTATGATAAATGCAGTGATGACAGCATATTTCAACAGGTGGTTTGGGATAGTAATCCTTGGGTTGAAGAAGTAGTTTACTACTTTTTCTTATCATTTGTTCTTTTTCCAAATGAGTTAGTGTATTCATAACCATTTTGATTAGCCTGTTTTTTTTTCTTCAATACAATCAGCAAATAGATTATGTATACTACTATTCCAATTTTATTCGGTTCATTTTGTGTGACTCTGGATTTTAGGTTTAAATTCTTTTATTGAAATCAGCAGCCCTATCATTTCATTTTATTCAAGAATAGAAAGACCATCATTTTACAAACTTGGCAGCTTTTCTGCTTCAGAGATTCTGTAATTTAGTTGGCTACTCTAATAGGGTTATATTTCATGTATGCTGAATATACCCTTTATGCTTGTGTTACTCCTTAGAGAACTCTCAGACAAAATAAAGTAGTTTATTGCATAAGAGATGGCAATTGCATTGACCATTAACCTCAATAACTTGTAAAGGCTATAGAGAAGCTTATAAAACACTTTGTAGTCAAGTTTAAAGTGGTACAAGATGTTTGTTCAAGCGGAAGCACTGACATATAAAAAAAGTCTTATATTCTCGCTTCTAGTGAGCAGACCTATCATTTCAAACTCAAGTGTATTTTGTATGTCTGTATAGGAAAGGGGAAAAGTTTGCCTAGGATAACCTGAGGGATTTTGGCCTGTGCATTTAGCTGTTGTGTATGTAGAAAATATTTATTCATATACTAAAATATTGTTTCAGATTTCAGAGCTCTAATTAAGATGCAAATAAATTTTATACAAATAGTAATAGCCTCTGTTAAGTTTTAATGCAATGACCATATTAAAAATGCACAGATAGATGCATTCTTTATGTAACTGAAAAATCAGATAATTATTACTTAATAAATATAATATTTATACTTGTTCAGCATAAATAAAGTAAGAAATCACTTAAACTATAATTTTCTTTAGACCACTAATGCTCATTTAATTTCTGCTTTGCAAGCAAAAGCACATATTATTTTCCAATTGCTTTAGAAGAACAGTTAATTGAATTTATAATTTCTAAAAATTATGCTATTTTTCTAGGTACAGTATATGTGAATATTAAATTAGAATTTCATTTTAGAGCTAAGTTAAAATAGCTTCAAAACAAAACAAATACAACTTTAAAAATTGATTAATAAAATAAACCATTAGCAAAGGTAGGTTTAATATGAAATAAGTAGTTTGCAAATAAAAGTTATTAGCAAAAAAGGAAACAAGAAAACTGTACTCTCAAATATGCATTATATACTATCACTATTTTTGAACTTATAAATCAGGTTATGTTTAATGAAATGGACACTGGCTAAACTGATAGCTTTTTTACCAGTATTCTAAATTATTTTATATTTGGAAAGCATCAAATTACTTATATAATTGAAACATTATGCTACTCTTTAGAAGAGAAATTTGAATTTGACAATAAGCAAGTATATAAAGGTATAGAAGGGGACAGAAATAAATAAATAAATCATAAATATTTCTGTAGCATATGTAATCTAAACTACTTCATAAATCTGGACAAAATGAGATATATAACAAAGAGGAAGCTAGAAACCAAAATGTAAAAGTAATGTTACAGCTGCTTTTTAGACATTTTCCAATCTTTGTAACCAAGGGTCTTGATTTTTAAAGGCTGCTTTGTGAACAGAGGACAAGACTTCAAAACCAAGACAAGTTTCAAATTGTAATTGGGAAGCTAGCGTAAAGTCAATTCATTCATTGTTCTACCTTAGGTGAATGAGTAGACTATAAGATCCACTCAATTCTCAATAAGGAGATGAAAATGTATGTTATTTACTTCGTAGTTATTGGAAATGAAATTGTTTTCCTAATTTTTTCAGAGAGTTTACTATTTGTGCGTAGAAACAATATTGATTTTTGCATATTTATTTTGTATCCTACAACTTTACTGAATTTGTATGTTAATTCTAACATTTTTTTAGTGATGACTTTAGGATTTTCTATGGATATAGTTTAACTTTCTTCTTTCCTATTTGGATAGCTTTTATAACTTTATCTTGATTAATTACTCTGGCTAGGACTTCTAGTATTATGTTGAGTAGAAGTGGAGAAAGTGGGTCCCATTTACAATAGCTGCAAATAATAAAATATCTGGGAATAAGTTTAACCAAGCCTGTTGTATTAGTCTGTTCTCATACTGCTGATAAAGAGATACCCAAGACTGGATAATTTATAAGGAAAGGAGGTTTAATGGGCTCACAGTTCCATGTGGCTGGGGAGGCCTCACAATCATGGTGGAAGGTGAAAGCCAAGTCACATGGCAGCAGACAAGAGAAAGAATGAGGACCAAATGAAAGGGGTTTCCCCTTATAAAACCATCACATCTCATGACACTTACTTACTATCATGAGAACAATATTGCAGAACTGCCCCCAAGATTCAATTATCTCCCACCAGGTTCCTCCTACAAGATGTGAGAATTATGGGAGCTACAATTCAAGATGAGATTTGGGTGGGGACACATCCAAATCATATTACATGTGAACACTGAAAGCTATAAAACATAAATGAAATAAATTGAAGAGGACACAGATTAATCAAAAAAATCCCATATTCATGTATTGGAAGAGATAATATTGTTAAAATGTCCATTCTAACCAAAGCCATCTACAGATTACTATAGTTTTGTAGTATATTTTGAAGTCAGCTAGCTAATGCCTCCAGCTTTGTTCCTTTTGCTTAGCATTGCTTTGCCTACTTGGGCTGTTGTGGGATTTCATATAAAATTTAGGTTTTTTTTTTTTTTTTTTTTTTTTCTATTTCTGTAAATAATGGCATTGCTGTTTTGATCCTATCAAACCTACAAAGTAGTAATCAAAACATCATGGCACTGGCAGAAAAGCAGACACATATATCAATATAATAAATCAAAGAATCCAGCAATAAATCCAGACATTTGCAGCCAACTGATTTTTACACCAAGAACACATATGGGGAAAGTATGGTCTTTTCAATGAATGATCCTGGGGAAACTAGATATCCACATGGAGAAAAAAGATACTTGACGACAGTCTTTCATCATATGCAAAAATCAACTCAAAATAGATTAAAGACTTAACTATAAGACCCAAAATTATGTATAACTAGGAGAAAACAGGAGAAAACTTTCAAGACAAGGGTCTGGGTAAGAATGTAATTGATAAGAAAACCCAAAGAACAAAACAAATAAACAACAAAACAAAACAAAACAAAAAGACAAATGGAATTACATCATACTAAAAGCCTTCTGCACAGAAAAGAAAAAAAAAAAAAAACATCAACAGTGAAGAGGGAATCTACAAAACAGGAGAAAATACTTGCAAACTATACATCTAACAACAGACTAATATCCAGAATATGTAAGGAACTAAAATAACTCAATAGCAGATAAATAATCCAATTTAAAATTGGAAAAATATCTCATAGATATTTCTCAAAAGAAGACATTCAAATGGGCAACAGGTATATGAAAAAATGTTCAACATCACTAATCATCAGGCAAATGCAAATGAAAACCACAATAAGATATCACCTCACTCTAGTTAGAATGACTATTATCAAAAAGATAAAAGAAAATAAGTGCTAGTAAGAATGTGGAGGAAAGAGAACCCTTATACAATATTAATAAGAATGTAAATAAGAACAGCCATTAGGAAAAATAATAGTATGGAAGTTCCTCAAAAAAATTAAAAATAGAACTACTATGTGGGTCAGGCATGGTGGCTAATGTCTGTAATCCTAGTATTTTGGGAGGCCAAAGTGGGTGGATCACTTGAGGTAAGGAGTTCCAGACCAGTCTGGCCAACATGGCAAAACTCCATCTTTACTAAAAATACAAAAATTAGCCAGGCATGGTGGCACACACCTGTAATCCCAACTCCATGGGAGGTTGAGGCAGGAGACTCACTTGAACCTGGGAGACAGAAGTTGCAGTGAGCTGAGATCATGCCACCGCAGCCTGTGTGACAGAATGAGACTCCGTCCTAAAAAAAAAATAAATAAAAATAACTATTGTGTGATCTAACAATCCCAATCCCATTCCTGGATACATATGTAAAGGAAAGGAAATTCGTATGTTGAAGAGATATCGGCACTCCTGTGTTTGTTGCAGCATTATTCAAAATAGCTCAGACATGAAAACCACATAAGTGTTTATCAGTGGATGAATGGATTAAAAAATGTGATCTATATACACAGTGGAATACTATTTAGCCATAACAAAGAAGGAAATCCTGTCATTTACAACAACATGAATGAACCTGGAACACATTATGTTAAGTAAAATAAGTCAGACAAAGAAAGACAAATACCACATGATCTCACTCATATGTGGAATCTAAAAAAGTTGATCTCATAAATCTCATATAAGTAGAAAGCAGAAAATAGTAACCAGAGGCTTGGGAGAGGAGAAAGGAGGGGAAATGACGAGAGGGTGATCAATGAATACAAAGTTACAAGTTAGCAAGAATAAATGCTGGTGTTCTATTGCATAGTAGGATGACTATAGTTAAAAATAATGTGTATTTAAAAATAGCTAGAAGATAAAATTTAGAATGTTTTCATAACAAAGAAATGATAAATATTTGAGGTGATGGATTTGCTAATTACCCTGATTTGATTGTTACCAAAGTTTAATGTATAAAACATAAGTTTGTCTTCTATAAATATATATTTATAAATATATATTTATATTGCATATCAATTAAAGAGAAAGTAAACATAGATGATGAGGAAAAAAACCTATCTGCTTCAGCCTTATAAGAAAAAATATATATGAGATATTCTCTATTATTAAATCTCTGAGATGTAATATATACTATTACAGAAAGGGAAATTCTTTATAGAAGAAATAAGTCACTGTATGTTAATGCTCATTGAAGGATAAGCTTTATGCTGGTAAGAATTTTTGATGTTGTTATTGATGTTTAACACACAGAAGAAAACAGTACCTGCCACATTACACTTGACTAGTAAGTATTTGATGAATATATGAATAAATTTAGCTCTCCTGTGATAGCAGAGACAAGAAAGCTGCATGTACTTTTAGAAGAACACAATTTCAACAAAACCTATTGTCGTTATCATGGATAATGCATTACCAAATCTAAGTTTAAATCCAAAAAATTTAAAAAAATTGATAATCTTCTAGTCTTTAGGATTACATTCTAAAAATGTCACATAGTAGAATTATTAGACAAAGATAATAAAATAAAGATGGTTGAAATGTTTAAAGTTATGAAAAAGAATTTAAAAATGAAAGAAATAAATTCTAAACAAAATAAAATTAGAAAACAGCATCCGGATACTAAAAATTCAATCATTTAAATTAAAACTAAAAAAAAGCAACAAACAAACAAACAAAAAAACTCATCTGATAGTCACTTGACACAGTACTACCACAGACCACAAGGAGGCTAGCTTGCCAGATGACTTGTACAAGATATCAGAAGAAAAGTATCGCACATCTCACAGATTAATGAAAAATTAAAGGCAACTTCAATTTAAGATTGGACATGTAAAGGACTTGGAAGTCATCACTTTCATTCAAAAGAAAAAGCTGAAATATTGAAAACTGGTAACTTTTCTCAAACTTGTCATCTAACATAAGTCACGGGGCAACTCACCACCATACAATCTCTAAAACAAGGGCAAATCAAGAGTTGTAGCAAAGACTACTTGCCTTTAGCAGAAACCACCTGAGCCATAAACTGATAGAACAATTACATGGTAATTTGACAAACTGCTGGACACTAAGTATGACTAGCTTGAGATTATTGGAAACTCCTGGGACCCTCAATTTTAGTGGCATGGAGGACATTGCAAGATTTTCTGAGTTTTACCTTCAGGAACACTACCAAGTTCTCATAGTGAACAGAAGACAAAGATCCTATTTTGGTCTTGGCAGGAAAAGATGAAATGTAACCATTGTGAAACACGCTCAGGGATTTTCATAAGAAAGGCCTATTAATCAGGGTAAAATATTTTCATGGAGTCTATTTCCTTCTGGGAAAAGATAACTGTTCTCATTCCTACCCCTTCTGAACGTTCTGTGTTATCTAAGAATGAAGGAAGAGGAAATGCTAGAAAACAATTCTGAATTTAACAGCTCAGGCACACAAGTCCACTAAAAGAATAATATTGACTCAGAATATTAAATGATTCTTTTTCCCCACAATGTAACTCCATTCTAACAGGGGCTCTAGTAATAGGGATTACAGCTGAAAGATTTGCAAGACATAGACTATCTCAGGGGAAAAAATTTGAAAGGCCAAAGTCAACAGAGAGATGAAAACAATTACCCTATAAAATTGTAAACCTACAGGTTCTATAGCTAAAGGAAACATTAAACAGAGTCCTATGCCTCCTGGGACTAACAAAACTCTTTACACTTAAGGCCTACTTACCTCTGTTCCTATTACTAAATACATCGTATCAGCTTTGAACAATTAAAAATAAAACCATATGAAATTCTGAAAGGCAAGAAAATATAGCCTGAAGAAACAAAGTAAGCTTCAAAATCAGATGCAGATATGAGACAAACGTTAGAAACATTTGAAAGAAAATTTAAAGTAATTGGCTAATATGTTAAGAGCTTTAATGAAAAAAGTAAACAACATGTAAGAACAGATGGGAAATATAAGCTGAGTTGGAAACTCTATAAAAGAATTGAAACATTAGAAATCAAAAACATTGTAACAGAAATTTAAAAAATGTTTTTCAAGGTACATTAGCTTTCTACGGTTGCCATAGCAAATTGCTACACACTTGGCTATTTAAAACAGAGATTTATTCTCTCACAGTTCAAGCAACCAGAAGTATAAAATCAAGGTGTCAGCATGATTGGTTCCTTTTTGGAGGCTCTGTAGAAGAAACCATCCATGCTTCTCTCCTAGGTTCTGGTGGTAGTCAGCAATTCTTGGCATTCTTTGGCTTGTGGATGCAGCTCTCTAATCTTTGCCTCAAACTTCACATGTCCTTACCCTCTGTGTGTTTCTGTGCTTTCTTTCTTTCTTTTGTAAGAACACTCTTACTGGATTTCAGGTCCATTCTAAATCATTATGATCATATATTGATCCTTCTCTTAATTACATCTGCAAAAACCTCATTTCAGATAAGGTAATATTCTGATGTTCAGATTTGAAATGATAAGACTTACAGTGGACTTCTCAAAAAACATGCAAGAAAAAAGAAAATGGAGAGAAACAGTTAATGTTTTGGAAGAGAGTAACCACCAGCCAACAAGTCTATATTCAACACCATTTTCCTTCAAAAATGAAGTAGAAATAAAGCTTTCTCAAACAAACAAAAATTAGGGGAACTCAGCATAAGCAGATCACGCAGGGAATGTTAACAGAAGTTCTTCAGAGAGAAGGAAAGTGATATAGGAAAGAGAATGGAATCTAGATAAAGAACAGAAGACTATCAGAGAAATAATAAGTCAAAGTAACACAAAATATTTTATTTTTACTATTCTTAATTGCTCTAAAAGGTGATTGTTAAAAATAATAATAGTTACAGTGTATTCTTTCATCTTATAGCATATGTATAAGCAAAATAAATAAAAGCAATGTTATAAAATATGAAAGCAAGAAATTCAGCAGACTTAGACTCTGTCATAAGGCACCTGCACTGCCCATGAAGATATACAGTATTATTTGAAAATGGGCATAGATTATTTTAAAAATGTACAGTACAAACATCAGGACACCAAGTACTTTTAAAAAGAGGTATAATTGATACGCAAAGAGAGAAGATAAAATTGAATTATATAAAGTGCTCAACTTAAACCATAGAAAGCAGAAAAAGATTGAAAAAATGAAGACAGAAAGAAAAGCAAACACCCAGAATAAAAATATACTACAAATATGGTGTCAATGCACATATTACATTAATCACTTTAAATCATAGTCGTTTGAATACAGTTAAAAGATAGATCTTTTCAAAGTAGATTGAAAAAATACATAATTTTATCTTGTCTGTAGAACACTTGCTTCATATATAAAGACTCACATGTGTTAAAAGTAAAGGACTTGAGAAGCATATAACATTATAACATTAATACATCAATCAAAAGAAAGTTAAAATAGCTATATTAATTTTAAACAATTCAAACTTTAAACTGGAAATACTATGCCTAAATGGAGCATTTTGTAATGATAAAGGGCTCTATTCAACAACAAACAAAAATCCTAAGCATGTCTGCTGTCTGCACCTACCAACAGAAATTCAAACTATGTGCTTACACATTGATGGAATTGCAAAGAGAGGTACAAATCTCCTCATATAGTTGGAGACTTCAACACACCTCTGTTAGCAATTGACAGATCCAGCAAGCAGAATATCAGTAAGAATACATTGACTTAACTAACTCTATCAATCAACTTGACCTAATTGACATTTATAGATGACTCCATCCAGCAACAGCAGAAAGTACATTCTTTGCAAGCTCACATGAAACATTCAACAAGATAGACTTATTCTAAGCCATAAAATACAACTTATCAAATGTAAAAGAACAGAAATAATATGAAGAATGTTCTCAGACCACAATAGAATTAAACTAATTTTTTTAAAAGGTTAGATAATCATAATATTTGGAGACTACCATACACTTTTAAATAGTACATGAATCAAATAAATCTTAAGGGAAAATTTTAAAATACTTTCTTCTAAGTAAAAATAAGAACATATTATCAAAATGTGTAAAAGTCGGTAAAAGGAATGCTTACAGGGAAATTTAGACCATTAATTACTTATATTAAAAAAAAAATCTAAATCAGTTATCTAAGTTTGCCCTTTAGGAAACTAGAGAAAGAATATTTTAAGCCAAAAGACAGAATAAAAAGTGAAAATAGAACAGAAATCAATGAAATTATAAATAGAAAAACAACAGAAAAATAATCAATGAAATCAAAAGCAGTTTTATTTACAAAACCAAAAAAAAAAAAAAAAAAATGATAACCCTCTGTGCAGGAAAACCAAGGAAGTAGAAGACACAAACAACCAACATCTGAAATATAAGACAGGTATCTACTACTGATACCACAGTCATTAAAAAGATTATAAAGGAATACTATGAACAATTATATGCTCAGAAACTTGAAAAATTCAACTAAATAGACCAATTTCTTGAAAGGTACAAATTATCAAATTTCACGCAAGGAGAAATAGATAATGTGGATCAGCCTATATTCAAGTAATAGATTTCGTAGTTAATAAGCTTCCAGAAAAAGAGAGAAATAACCAGCTCAGATGATTTCAATAGTGAGATATACCAAATATTAAAGAAAAAAGTTTCACTTCTCCACAATTTTTTTTTTAGAAAATAATAGTACAGAAAACACTTTTTAACTCAGTCTAGGAGGTCAGCATTGCTCTAATACAAAAAAAAAAAAAAAAAAGGCAATACAGATTCTATCTTTCACAATTATTTAGGCAAAAATCCTTAAGAAATAATAGTTTGTCAAGTCCAATAATGTATGTGTGTATACATATATGTACATACATATATCAGTAGATATAAATATATGTACATATAGCATGAACAAGTGAGGATTTTTTCAAGCATGTAAAACTGGATAAAAATTCAAAAACCAATCAATATAATCTGTGACATCAGTAGAATAAAGAATTTAAAACCATATTGTAATATCAATTGATGCATAAAGTGCATCTGGCAAAAAGCATTTTATACCCCTTCATGACAAAAACTGTCAGTCAACTAGAAACTGGAAAGATTTCCTATTTCATAAAAAACACCTACAAAAATCTACAAGTAATATTAGATTTAACTGGTGAGAGAATGAATACTTTGCTCCTAAGATCAGAAATAAAGCGAGAATGTTTTCTCTCATCATTTCTATTCAACACCTTACTGGGAGTCTTAGGGCAAAAAAAAAAAAAAAAAAAAAAAAAAAAAGGAAATAAAAGAAATATATAATTGGAAGAAAAATAAATTAGTTTTTGTTCAGAGATTATATGATTGTGTATTTTGAAAATCCACGGGAATCAACAAAAGAACTCTTGGTGGTACCTGAAAACTACCAGGATTTATTGGTGTAAATGTATGTTAAGTTAGTGTCCTGCAAACTTCATATACATTTACAGGAGTAACTGTTGGTAACTTTTGGTAATGCCCAAGAGTAAATGTATATGAAGTTTGCAGGACACAAGATTAATATACAAAGTCAATTGTTTTGCTATATGCCAGCAATGAGCAATTGAAATTTGGCAATTAAAAAGAATAATAGCCTCAAAAAGTAAAGCAGGCATACATCTATCAAAATATGTACAGTATATCCATATGAAAAACTAAAAAAGGCTAATGAAAGAAATTAAACATCTTAATCTAAACTACAAATAAACCCCCATTTTATTGTGTTTCACTTTTTTATGCTTTACGGATACTGTGTTTGTTTGTTTGTTTGTTTGTTTTTTACAAATTGAAGGTTTATGGTAACACTGTGTCTGGTGAATCTATAGGCACCATTTTTCCAACTGTGCCTGTTCACTTGATTTTTCTGTGTCACATTTTTGTAATTCTGACAACCTTTCAAACATTTTCATTATTATTATATCTGTTATGTTGTTCTGTGATGAGTGTTACTAATACTGATTAGTGTTACTATTGTAATTGTTTTGGGACACTACAAACCATGCCTGTGGAAGACAGCAAACTTAATTGATTAATGTTATGTGTGTTCTGCCTGCACAACTGACCAACTATTTCCCTACCTTCCCCTTCTCAGCTTCTGTAGTCCCGAAGCACAACAATATTGAAATCAGAATCCCAAGTGTTCCAGTGAAAGAAACAATTACACATCTCTCACCTTAAATAAAAAAATAAAATTATTAAGCCTAAGGAGGAAGGTTGAAAACTGAGAAAGGCCAAAAGCTAGGCCTCCTGTACCAATTAGCCAAGTTGTGAATGCAAAATGAAACAAAACAAAATTGTTCTTGAAAGAAATAAAAGTGCTACTCCAGTGAACACATGAATTGTAAGTATGGAGAAAGGTTTAGTGGTCTGAATAAAAGATCAAACCAGCTACACTATTCCCTTAAGCCAAAGCCTTATCCAGAACAATACCCTAACTCTCCTCAATTCTATGAAGGCTGCCAGAGGTGAGGAAGCTGCAGAGTAAGAGTTGGAAGCTAGCTAAAGTTGGTTCATGAAGTTGAAAGAAAGAAGCTGTTTCTGTAACATAAAAGTGCAAAGTGAAGCAGCAAGTGCTGATGTGGACGCTATTGCAAGTTATTCAGATCTCTGTTAATTGATGAAGATGACTACACTAAACAAAAAATTTTCAATGTAGTTGAAACAGCCTTCTATTGAAGGAAGATGCCATCTAGAACTTTTACAGCTAGAGAAGAGAAGTCAATACTCTGCTTCAAAGATTCAAAGGACATGGTGACTTTCTTGTTATAAGCTAATGTAGCTCATGTCTTTAAATTAAAGCCAGTGCTCATTAACCATTTTTTAAATTCTAGGGTCCTTAAAAATTATGCAAAAATACTCTGTGTGTGCTCTATAAATGGATCAACAAAGCCTGAATGACAGCACATGCAATTATTGTATGGTTTCCTGAATATTGTAGGCTAATCATTGAGACCTACTGCTCAGAGTAAAAGATTTATTTCAAAATATTACTGCTCATTGGCAACGTACCTGGTCATGCAAGAGCAATAATGGAGGGGTCCTAGGAGATAAGTGTTGTATTAATGCCTGCTAATATAATGTCCATTGTGTAGCACATGGATAGAGAAGTAATTTTGACTTTCAAGTTTTATTTAAAAATACATTTTGTAAGCTTATGGTTGCCACAGACAGTGATTCTTTTGATAGATCTGGGTGAAGTAAATTGAAAACCTTCTGGAAAAGATTCACCATTCTGCCATTAAGAACCTTCATGATACATGGTAGGAGGTCAAAATATCAACATTAACAGAAGTTTGAAGGAAGTTGGTTTCAGCCTTCAAGGAGGATTGAAGCACCATTCATTGCTGTTGGGAATGCAAAATAGAATCCAGCCTTCATGAATGACTCTGAAGGTTTCAGGACTTCAGTAGAGAAGTAAATTCAGATACAGTGAAATATCAAGAGAAGTAGAATTAGTGCGGTTGCCTGAAGATGTGACTAAATTGTTACAATCTCATGATAAAACATTAACAGATGAAGAATTGAGTCTTGTAAATGAACTAAGAATGTGGTTTCATAAAGTGGAATCTACTCCTGATGAAGAACATGTGAATGTTATTGGAATTATAACAAGAAATTTAAAATATTAAATAAACTTAGTTGATAAAACAGCAGTAAAGTTTTAGTGAATTAACTCAAATTTTGAAAGAAGTTCTACTGTAGGTAAAATGCTGTCAAACAGCATCACATGCTGCAAAGAAATCTTCATGAAAAAAAGAGTCAACCAACACAGCAAACTTTAATGTTGTTTTATTATAAGAAATTTCCACAGCCACTCCGACTGTATTTTCCAACTGTATTTTTAATATAGACATGGTTTCATCATGTTGGCCAGGCTGATCTTGAATTCTTAACCTCAAGTGATCTGTCTCCCTTGGCCTCCCAAAGTGCTAGGATTACTGCACCCTGCCTATATAGCAATTATTAATATATGCACCCACTGGGCCCAGCCTAAAGTAGTTTCTAAAATAAACTCCTTATGTATTTTATTTTTAAGCAAAATGTTCTGACAGAAATAAATTCCATCAAAACCCCCTAATATTTATTTTATTAGAAAAGTATAATGAATTTACATGTCCAAATATTCAAAACAATTTAAATAACTTGGTCAATAAAAAATGAATGTCTTTTTTTTTTTTTTTTTTTTTGAGATGGGAGTCTGGCTCTGTCGCCCAGGCTGGAGTGCTATCTCGGCTCACTGCAAGCTCCGCCTCCTGGTTCAAATGATTCTCCTGCCTCAGCTTCCCGAGTAGCTGGGACTACAGGTGCCCGCCACCATGCCTGGTTAATTTTTTGTATTTTTAGTAGAGACTGGGTTTCACTGTGTTAGCCAGGATGGTCTCGATTTCCTGACCTCCTGATCCGACCTCGTGATCCGCCTGCCTCGGCCTCCCAAAGTTCTGGGATTAGAGGCATAGGCCACCACAACCGGCCAAAAGTCATTATTTCTTACACTTTTAATGTAAAACCTATTTTTAAGTAAAAATTTATTCAATTATTTTGAACATAGGTTTCTGGTTCTGTTTTCCTGATGAGATGATTAATGTTCTATACATTTCTAAGTATGCATAATTTTAAAAATTCTAATATATTCAAGAAAGCCAATAATAAATGTGTTTTTAAATAAAGCAAAGATTACAGGGAAAAAAATAATGACTATCAGACTACTATAACAAGATGATATTGATGATTCAAATCAATCTATCAGTCATTTGCAAGATCTTTAGAATTATTTTAAAGAACTTCTACTATTTAAGAAAAAATAACTTTGGCAATAAGATACATATTTCTAGAAATTAAAGAAAATTATACTGCTGCCTCATATCTTATTAAAACAATTTCGTTTAAATTATAAGCTTAGTAACAATATAATTGTATGTATTACTTTCATTTACTAAAATTAATGTTTTGAAATATCAAAATTATCTAAAGTTTAAAATCAACTTTTAAAAATACTAATATCACATTTTAAATCAACACAAATTAAGTATAATAATAGGCTGAAAACTTATACTCTTCTATTTGTTGAGTAGTAACTCAGTGCTGATGAGAGCTTTCTTTATGAGATCCTATACATGATAAATTACCTTGAGGTTATTAATGTGGTCTTAGACATTCTTTAGTGGAGACGCATTGCACATCGGTGCTTCCACAATTGGCAAGTCTCAAGATACTAAATGAGAATTCTCTCTAAACAAATCCTTAGAGAACATTTGCTTCTACTATGATACATTTTTCTTTGAAATAACAGAAATCGAACTATTCTTGGTAATTGAGTTTAAAATGGCTTAAGTTGAAACCTAATTTGCATTCACCTAACAAAGCAGACACTCTCCATGAGTTATATTACTCAGATTAACACAATGTAAAATGGTATGTTCTCAATAAATGTATGCACATCTATCGAATATGTAGGTTCAAATGAGATATGACTGGGTAATTGCTTTGAATACTATAAAACTCAAGTATGAGGCAATTTCCTTCTTATATGCTTCCAAAATGTGCATTGATTTTCACACAGTACCTTGCCATTTTATTCATGTGCCATATAGATATAAAGGAGCTCTTTCCATCTCTTGAATATTTGTTTATTACTTTCTACCTCAAAGCCTGAGTGTATTTTCCTTATTTTTCCCTTAGTTCATGCCTGCTGATTATTCAGGTCATACATAGATACAGCTTTTTTGGAGAAGCTTTCTTTCAATCTTAAGGTTAAGTTAACACACTCATTGTACAGTCTCATGCACCCATCTATGACGCTAGCCATAACTTTGGAAATATTAATATCTATTTATTTCACTAGATATTTACACCTTCTGTACTAAGCACCTAGCTTACTACTTGGCACATAGAGACTGAACAATAAAGAGCTAAGAGATAAAATAATAAAACAATTACCGAAAGATACAATAAAGCAGGGGTGTATAATAAGCAACTAAAATTACTGTAAAGAAATGAAAGAAAACTGCATTTCTTCTATCCTAGTCCATCAAGTATAAACTGTTTTTAAATATTTTTCTCTTATTATTTATTTATTTATTTTGAGTTCCAGGTTACATGTGTATTATGTGCAGGTTTGTTACATAGGTAAACGTGTGCCATGGCAATTGCCTCACCTATCAAATCGTCACCTAGGTATGAAGCCCAGCTCACATAAGCTTTATACACCATGGAATACTATGCAACCAGAAAAAGGAGTGAGATCATGTCCTTTGCAGGGAAATGGATGGAACTGGAAGTCATTATCCTCAGCAAACTAACACAGGAACAGAAAACCAGTGCCCCAGGTTCTCACTTATAAGTGGGAGCTGAACAATGTGAACACATACATGCAGGGAAGGGAACAACACATGCTGTTTTTAAATGTTTTTATGGTCTATTTTGATTTAAAAATTTGTGACTCTTTATTAGGTTTTTCCCGAGTATTACAAAATTGCAAAGGAAATCCAAAGACTGAACTTTCTTGTCCTAAAAAGTAATTGCAATAATAAAAAACTATTTTTGAATAGAGACAGGGCTTCACTCTGTCACCCAGGCTGGAGTGCAGTGGCACAAAAACATTTTTTTATACAAACATTTCACCAAAACCATATACGCCGCCCTTGAGGTCAACAGTGACTTATGTTTTGATTTTTCAGTTTACCTTAATGCATACAAATGGTAGACTAAAGAAAGTGTTGAGTTAGGAATAATGACTATGAACACAGGGGAAATGAAATTTATTGAAAGATAAGAAAAGATCTGTATACAAAGCTGGTGGATAAATGTTTTATGATATAATAAAAATATGTACATAATATTTATTCCCAGTTATCAAAATCATGTGATATTGTGTGTGTATTTTCTTAAAACAGTCACCTGAGTAATATATTTTAGAAATTGTTTATCAAAATTGTTTAAAAAGCAAAATATTTTAAAATATCTTATTAAAAATAGCCTCTACATGTTATGAAATTGTTCCATATTTTAGCTGTGATGATGGTGGTCATATGAATCTACATATGTTCTAAAATTGCATAGAAGTAAATATACACACATACTCACACATTGCATGTAAAACTGGTGAAATCTCAGATAAAGTAAATTTTCTGATTTGATATTGTACTATAGTTCTACAAGACATTACAGTTGAATGAACATATAAGAAATATCTCTGTTATTTCTTACAACTGCAAGTGAATTTATAATTATCTCAAAATTTGAGGGTTTCTTTTAAAGTTCCACGTGCACACTATAAATTCATTGAGGACATGGACTCAGTCTGATTCACCATCATATACTAACGTCTAACAAAGTGCCTTTTACATTGTAGCAAACAAATACATAGTTGTTGAATACATACATAAATACCCTAGATAATTCATACATGTGTGTTTTCATATGTATACACATATAAATTATTTTATTATTTTTTAAAAAAGAAAGAAAAAAACAGCACTACCAATACCACCACCAAAAACAATAAAATACAACACTAAGATTGTAATGTTTTTATACAACTTAACATAAACTGTTGCATTTTGCTAGAGCAGAGCTTATGTTTCAATGGTGGGACAAAATATTTATAATGACTCTATGCAGATTAAAATGAGAAACCTTAGCTATCTTTCTGTTATTTTTAGTTTTTATTATCATTGTTATGTTTCCTCATGTAAAAACTTCCCTCAAGTATATTGCAGTAATTTACTTTATCAGCACAATATTTTTGGCATTTTATATATTCAGATTATTAATAATATCACTTATTAGTATCATTAGGCATCAATTTTATGGACCTTAATATGGAAAATTAGATCACAACCTCTAGTGTAAAGCATTTTTTCTGTTAACTCTTTATCTTTTGGAAACAATGATTATCTAAGTTTGTTCACTGTTCCAATTTCATGCAAATCAGGGATGTTTAAACTTTTTATGTCCCTGGGCCACATTGGAAGGATTGTCTTAGGCCACACATAAAATACACTAATGATAACTGATGAACTCAAAAAAAAAAAAATCTCATAATGTTTTAAGAGATTTTATGAATTTGTGTTTGGCCTTATTCAAAGCTGTCCTGGGATACATGTGGCTCACGGGCTGCGGGTGGACAAGCTCGATGTAAATAATCAAAATGATGCTATCGTGCTAGGAGTCATTTTTCAAAGCTTTATTTTCTTGTAATATCCTTCATTAAAAAAATTATAAACTCTACAATAAAACCATAACAAAAAATTATAAAATTATTCACTAGGTTCCTGTTTATCATATCCTCATTGTAAGGATGATTCTTGTATCATGTTGATCTCTTTATTTATAAGAATTTTTTCTGCGAACCTAAAGATGGTACAGATTTGCTCACATCTCTGCACTGCTGTTGTTTTATTGAAAAATTATGTAATAATTATTCAAGAATATAGATGTTATGAACTATTCCTAATAAATTTTTGAGTATTATTTAAAACGAACATTAACAGGCCCCTGAAATTTTTAATTTTGAACATATTTTTCAAAATGAGTCAGAATGAAAGAATAATAATGTGATCGTATCTGCCTATCGAGCAAGCTAAAAGAGGGTAATGGGGAGCTATTTCTATGTAATGGAATGAGGGCAGATAGGATTTCGTATTTTCCTCCATAGAACTAATTTATAATCCACACACACATGCATATATGATAGAGCCTGTGCAATATGTATTTTACATACTTAATACATATTTTACTTATAAATGTTTTATACATCTTTATATGTTTATTTAAATATGCTTGTATTTGTGCATATGATACAAAGAAAATAAAAATTGATAACTTCTTTTTTTTTTTTGAGACAGAATCTCACTCTGTCGCCCAGGCTGGAGTGCAGTGGTGCGATCCTGGTTCACTGCAAGTTCAGCCTCCTGGGTTCACGCCATTCTCCTGCCTTAGCCTCCCGAGTAGCTGGGACTACAGGCACCCGCCACCACGCCCGGCTAATTTTTTGTATTTTTAGTAGAGACGGGGTTTCACTGTGTTAGCCAGGATGGTCTCGATCTCCTGACCTCGTGATCCACCTGCCTCAGCCTCCTAAAGTGCTGGGATTACAGGTGTGAGCCACCGTGCCCGGCCAAAAATTGATAACTTCTTATCACATATCAGAATTCCAGTAATGTAAATTATATTTTTAATGTATTGAAAGTTCAAACACTTAATAAAATCAGAATCCTCTTAAAGTAGACATTTCAATTATGAAGTCAAATTAAAATGTTATTGTTGCAAAAATTCCTGGCATGTGATGGATAATTTTAGTAATATTCATGTATATAATTAGAGTAAGAATATTGATATTTTCTTCAACTGCCTAGCAGTATTATACATAGACTTAAACAAATTAAAGTTGCCACCCATTGAGAATGGTCACTGAATGTATCTAAATAAGGTTAGATCTGCATTACCTTGCTTATTAATCAACACCCTTATTGGAAATGGAGGAATAATAAAGATAAAGATTAATCTTTGATTATGTCTGGTACCTAGAAGACAAATTGTGTTTAGATTTTGAAACAATACATACTTTGGTTATCATGAAAACTTTAAAATATTACTTAAAGGAAACCAAAGTGACAAAACAATTTATTTGACTAGGTCAACAGCTGCACCACTTTGATAAGCCCTAAAAAAGGGAAATTGCAACACAGGCATCTTGCTGTTTTTGCCTTGATATTCCAAATGGAGAAATTCATTTTATGCCAATAGGCACTGTTGAAACCTTACTCAGTTTCTCTGCCAATATGATAATTTGCATAACATTACCCACAATGCCTCATATTGTGATTTTGCTTTGAAACAGATTTAATTGAGCCTTGCTGAGCTGCATTAATGTGTCTGTTTAAATTGAGCAAACCTAATTATCTCACATGAAAGTTATGCCACCTCTGGTGCGACAAAGCTAATGCAATTAAAGTCTGCCAGATGTATTAATTGAGTATTGTAAACATGCATTCTATCTGGTAGAGAACAGTTTATTATACATCAGGGACTGGACAGTTTGTAACCAACTACAATATAGCTTTCTATGTCAAAATTATCTTTAGTACAAAAATCTATAAAACCCAGAATCAAAGAGCTACTATATGTCTTAGGGGTTAATATCTGTGTGGATTTAGCATGTTATATCTTTAACATTTTGGTTCTATACTTTGAAAATCCAATTTTCTGAAGCATTCATAACATATGAACTTTAGCTCTTCATGGTCTCCTAAAAAGCACTAAAATCAAAAGGGCCATCACAAATCTTTAGTATTCTACTTTTACACAGTTGTTCCTTTATGTTTTAAAGATGGAATTGGAGACAGTTTTCTTTAAAAAATAGTAGTTCAAAAATAATGAGGCAAAGTACGAAATGGAAAGAAAAATATCGTACTTAGACCTCTCTATACATAATAAAAAAGAAACAGAAGACAGGACTAAACATTATTAAACTATATTATAAAATAATATAACAGGTCAAGTAATCTTTGAGATGACTGGCAGTTCACAATTTTAAATTCAATTTTATTTGCTATCAAATCAGCCACATTTGTTGTGAAATGTTGAACAAACATATCAAAACATTGATCTTGTAGAACTTTGTAAATACAAATTTAACGTAGCCTGACAATAGGAAGAAAGATGACAGCAAATATGAGGTTTACTTATGTGTATTTCCTTTCCTTAAACCTTCAATTAAAATATATTTTATATAAATAGAATGATGTTTTCCTTAAATAGTCAGAAGCCTTCTACTCTAACAGAAATTTATATTTTTAAAATGTCAGGATAAACATATATTAAAAATATTTGTATATAACAAACTGGCCATTTTTAAAGTTCATGGTTTCAGAAATTAAAGGAACATAAAGAAAACAAAGATTAAGGTTTCATTTTGGTATTTGTTTTGGGTTTCAGTGTTTCATTTTCATTAATTTAAATCAATTATAAAGATTAGAAATACAGACTGAAAGAAAATTCTTCTTCTTTTAATTAGACATGTTAAAATTTATTTTATTAATCTAAAGACCAAAGCAATGGGACGTGTAATTACTTTATAAGCATAAAATTTTAAGTAGCAATAAAGACATTGGAATAATTTTTTTTATAGTCACTTATATCGTGTCTCAGAGATACAGGCTTTAAAATATCTTTGTTGATGAATTTAGTGGAACACATAAACATACAAAAATAGGAAATCTTTCAAGAGTCATTCACAAGAAGTATAGTATACACCATTTATTTAAAGGATAATCATATCTCCAAATAAATATTCCATGAATTCCATAAAATATGAAGAGTGTAAACAGAGTATGGTGTTTTAACACAACTACTTAGGGTCATAAAATATATGACCAGTGACTTATTAAAATAAAATACTTGTTCACCATATCCATTAAATACCCAATTGTGTGACCAAGTGTAAAGACTCAATGAGGACTAAGTAGGAATGTACCCTTTTTATAAACTTAGTACAAACAATTTGTAAAATCATTGCTGTAAGTTTTGTATTTTTAGAATATACACAGACCTCTTAAAATAGGTCCCATGATACAACCTACCTACTGGCCAGTTTTTCTTTGTAATATTCATTCTTTCTTTACATCTATCCAGCTTAACCAATTGCATTTCTCTTAATAGAACTTCCATTTCTTCCATCTGCAGATTGCATTTGCTCCCTCTGCACCTAAATACTATGAACTATTCAAGTCACAGCCTAGTGGTTACATTTTATGTGCAGTTTCCTGGATTAACCCAAACTAACATAGTGCTCTAGACTGGACTGGATGCTCCCCTTTTTGTTATCAGAGCACCTTGTGTGTTTTTATTACAGCACTGAACATATGTATGTAATATATATTACGTATTTTATAATAGCTCTCCTCTGCATGTTATGCTAACACTGAGCATCATGATGGCAGAAGCCACATTCCTCATCTCTGTATTTCAAGTTCATATAACAAATTCCAAATATTCGTATAACAAATATTCCAAATATTCGTATAACAAATTCCAAAATATTCTGCATTTTCTAATTTGCTGTAAAATACAGGAGTTTACAGAAGCTCAGTCCTCCCCTTTCAATGAACAGGTATTCTATAACACACACAAAAAAATTGCAAAATTCAGTTTTACTGTATCACAAGCAGGTAATCACTCCTTAGCAACCCTTTACTATGAAAAATCCCTGTCACAGGAATACTTTTCAGTCACCATGTAGACAAATAACAAGAACAAACTCTTCAAAATAGCTAAAGAGGTTTATTCTGAGCCAGCATGAGTGACCATGCCCCAGGAAATGTCTCAAGAGGTCCAGAAAAAGTGTACCAGAGGCAGTCCAGTTGCCTCTATATATTTTTTATATTAAAAAATGTATAGTTTTATACATTTGAGAGAAATGAGAATTGTAGGTAAAATTATAAATTAATACATGAAAGATATATATCCATTTGGCCCAAAGAAGTGAGATCTTGAAGAGGAAGGGTTTACAGGTCAGAGACGCATTCAAATATTTTCTGATTGCCACTTAGTTGAAAGAGTTAAGCTTTCTCTAAAAACTTGAAGTAAGTAGAAAGAAATGCAAGAGTTAAGATAGGGGTTGTTGTGGAAACCAAGGTTTTTGTTATGAAGATGAAGCCTCCAGGTAACAGACTACAGAGAGAATGGATACTAACTGCCTCCTTTTGAAAGGTATCAGACTCTTAGTTAATATCTCCTAGATTCAGGAAAGGCCTGAATGTATTAATGGAGATTCCCTACAGATGGAATTTTCTCTCACAAAAGATTGCTTTGCAGAGCCATTCAAATTATATTAAAGAAACATATTTTGGGGTAAAATATTTTGACTTCCTTCAGGGTCAGCTATCTGGCATGTGATGCTATATTGGAGTCACGTTTGAATTTAGTATTTTATTGCCAGAGAGTCTGTTCTGTCAGTCTTATAATATCTCTTTTAAAGTTAATGCTGGTCATTTGTGCTTAAACTACAAAAAAGGAAGGCGTATAGTAAGGTGTGTTCGACCTCCCTTCCATCATGGCTGGGCATTCAGTTTTCATTTTTTCTTTGGTTCCTTTGGTCCAGAGATCCATTCAGTCAGTCGGGAGGCTTAGGATTTTATTTTTGACTTACAAACTCATCTCTACAAACCCCATCTCTGCATCCATTCTCATACTACTTCCCAAGTGTGAGTCCAGAAATCTTTATAAATGTTAGCATTCTTAGCTCTAGGTGCACTAATCCCCTTTATCAAGTCTCTAATTCCATAGCTAAAATAAAATCTGTATCTTCTTATTTGACTTTCTCTTCCAACTTGAGTTTTATCACCAATGGAAGATGACAGCCTGCCCTTTCACTTAACAAGGTTGTTTTTAGAGGCAGTATACGTATTCAATCAGTATTAAGAAAAGGTGTTCAGATTATAGAGGTATCTTTCCTGCTTTTTAACTAATGACTCCTCCTTTCTGTGCTAAGGCAATCCCTTTCTCTACCACTGGGACTATTCTTGTTAAGAATCACTATCAGTTACTTCTTATGTCTCCAGGGGAACAAGTGCCAATCTCAATCAAATGTCCTGTTTTAGTCATCCTCTGACAGAAGAGAAAGTAGGAGAGCAGAGAATATGTTGAAATTTCTTTCATCACACTTGCTTATTTCTCATTTAAAAGAAGGACCTCAGATAAGTTAAATTTAGCAGACTTTAATTGAACAAAGAACAATCCATGAATTAGGCAGCCTCCTGAGCCAGAGCAGGCTCAGAGTCCAGTGCAATCATGTGGAAGATTTATGGGCATAAAAAGAAAAGTGATTTATGGAAAATGAAAGTGAGGTACAGAAACAGCCAGATTGGTTATGGTTTGGCCTTATTTGAACATGGTTTGAAAAGTACATCACCCTCAATTGGCTGAAATGTTGTGATTAACACAAGAGTAGGTTACAGTCTGTTTATGCTTCCAAGGTGGCAGTTTACTATGTACAGAGAAATCTTTAGGCTGAACTTAAAATATGTAAGGATGCAACTTTAGGCTAAATTTAATTTTACAATTACCCTTTTGGTCATCTTCTCAATTTTAAGAGATAAACCAAAACTTTAGGTAGTGATGTCACTCTGTTACCGTCATAAATGTACTTATTTGGTCTCAAATTCCACTGAGAAATAACAGGACAATGGTTTTTTAATGTGGGGAAAAAAGATGGTTTGATATGGTTTGACTTTGTGTCTCCACCCAAATCTCATCTTGTAGCTCTGATAATTCCCATGTGTAGTGGGAGGGACCCAGTGATAGTTGACTGAATCATGGGGTTAGGTCTTTCCCATGCTGCTTTCATGATAGCAAATGGGTCTCATGAGGTGTGATTATTTTAAAAATGGGAGTTTTCCTGCACAAGCTCTCTTTTTGCCTGCTGCCATCCATGTAAGATGTGATTGGTCCTCCTTGCCTTCCTCCATGATTGTGAGGGTTCTCCAGCCATGTGGAACTGTAATTCCATTAAACCTCTTTCTTTTGTAAATTGCCAGTCTTGGATATGTCTTTATCAGCAACGTGAAAACAGACTAACACAGACTTCAAGTTATTTTTTGTAAGAGTTAGATGGGTTCTTCTTGTGCTGGAATCACCTGTTTTTTGAAGAAAAAAAAGGCTGGTTTGTTTTAGGATCTATCTTTTGCCTTAAAGATTCAGTTTAATTATGTCACATTTGGCATGGATGACTTTATGTTAGTTTGGTCTTGTCTGTTTGGGCCTAGCACATGAGCTCAGTTAAAAACGATGGCCTCCCATGATTTTATTAAAAAATTCCCACCTTTTGTTCAGGTTATCTCTTAGGTTACAGTGTAGTAAAAACTTAGGGCATAGTGCCACCCTCAGTTACCATTATTCGGGGTTTCCAGTCTCAGTATGTCTTTCAGAAGTTACTGTGTCCTCGTGGCCACACATTTATTTGAGTTTTGTCATTCCAGTCAAAGACAGACCATTTGATATCCTAGAGATGGCTGCATTCAAATACTTAAAACTATAGCCCACTAGACTATATTCTTGATTTTGAGACTACTATTCTTAATTCTTGAGACTACTATTATGATTGTCTGGAGGATAACACCAAGAGTTTGGAGTATGCTCCTTAGCAAAAGTCCCTGTGAATGAAACCAACTAAAATCAAATGGATCAAAGAATGAGCTAAAGAGTCAACTCATTTTAAACAAGCAGCTTGTTCATTACCTCTTTACAACTGAATCTCTATAATACCTGATGTATTCCTCTATGTGCAACTAAAAGCATCAGTAACTACACAGCTATTTCTGTTTAGTCAGCAAGTAATCTACAGGAATTCTATTATATAACACAATTTTAGCAAGGGAACTTAAAATACATTGTGCTACCACAGTCTTTTCAGTAGAATCTTCTATAGAGCCTATTATGAGGGATAAATTTCTAATCACTGCCATAATTACTCCAAACCATAGAGAAAGAGACCTAACAAATGACGTCCATCCAGAAGAGTGAAGGCCTCCTGGCAATGTTCTTTTTAACCTGTGATGTAGGTTAACAGGAGTGGATCAATGTTCTTTTTCTGACTGATTATAAAGCAGCAAAGGTACTATTAAAATTTCTTGCCCACATTGGCCTTTCCTCTTCCATCTGTCAAGGTGTAAGTTTATCCATGTATAAAATTGGTTGTGAAATCCTCCAAAAATAAAAGTATACCCCATGAGAGCACACAAGAGACCCCTTTTTCAGTTATACATTCATAAAGGCGTAGGCAATGGAAACATTGAGAGATAAGAGTCTCATTATAGCAGAGAAGTTATGACTTGTGACCTTAGGAAAAGGCTGTTCATGTCTGGGATGTCATCTACTTCTAGGGAGAAATTTTCCTGGCTAGCTTTACCTTAAGGTCTCTGATAGGGATATAGTTTCCAGAGTCTGGAGGGGCTCTTCTGAGTTGTGAGATTATAAACCCAAGGTCCAATGTCCAGGACATTTTGCTGCAGTGTGGATGGCAAGTATGGTCTTTCTCTGATGTCAATCTCAGAAGACCCAATCTCCAGGTTCTAGATTGTGAAAAGTTTGATTATCCTTAGTTAGTGGACCACAAAAAGCTTTCTTTCACTGGTTAAAATACACTTTGGCATGATGCATTAAAGCCTTTAGCTATATTAGAGTTTAAGAGTGAAAGATACATGAGTTTCTATTATTTGGTCCTTTCTATTATTTGGCATGGACCTTCCAGTGACTATTTCATCTGAGATCAACTTATATCTTCCACTGGAAGTGGATCTGATTACCATTAATTTACAATACTTTTTACCAAGGCAATACAATCAATGCAGCTAGCTTTGCCTAATGCTATTGTATTTATAATATCCTACTTAACTGTTTTACAACTTGTCTAGTGAAACAAGTACTTTTATCACTGGAGATTTCTCCAGGAATGTTCTATGAGGAAAACATATTTCCTAATAACCTTGTAGCTACTCTTATGATGTCAGCCCTCTTGCATCGGAAAACTTTTATACAAACAGAAATATGCATTGAAATGACAACTGAATACAATTCCTTTATAAATATTTAAATGACCCATCAGGTAGCAAAGTATGCCTAAAGTTTTGATCATTGGCCCAGTATTATGGGATTGTAAAACAAAACATTGGTCATAAATTATTTTAGCAACTTGAAATAGTCACTGCAACTATATATTTACATATATTTTGGACTATTTTGTCTGTTCCATGATGAGTCATGAAATTCAGAGCTTTTAGTAATGGAAGATTTAAGGACTCAGGAAATACCAGGTGGCCATAAAGGCTCTCCAAGGATCCATGCTTAAACCCGGGCATAAATCCTAAATATCAATTTTGTTTTTTCTAATTTAGGTGCATAGCACTGTTTTTTTAGATGGGTCACCATAGATAATTTGACTTGGAACATTGAATTCATTCAAATTGCCCATCTTAACAATGTTGGTACTGGCTGATTTAACATCAAAATGTAACAGTATTTTCTTGGCATTCAATTAATCCTTATACTAGTTTTATAAACCAGTCTATCTTTTTATTGGAGTTTTGGGAATCCTTACCAAGTCTAAATGATATGATCCTAAAGTTTTCAAAAACTTGTACCCAAGAGTGCTTTCCAGAATCTTTTCTATCTTTTCATGAACCTCCTTAAAGATACAATGCTCTAGGATCTTGCTTGCTTGTGACTTTTTCAGAAATTGCATCAGAATTAAGCAATTAACTGTGGAAATGACTTTAAATGGGCATAAAGATGCAATTCATAGGAAAATTTAGTTATTTCTGTGGCCTATAATAATGTAATATAATAACAATAATTGTGACTGATAGTACATACACAAACATATCAAAATTTTAGGAAGCCCATACAATTTTTGAGCATATATGAATAACATGTTTAATAAAATATAACTCAAAGAAGATTAAACATTTATTATTTGGAAATGCATTTCATATAATTTAACATATCAAATTATACTTTTTCTCTCTTTTAGATGTTTCAGGGGCCCTCTCTAGCATTCCAAAGTTAGAATTAAAAAAAGACCTACTTTTCGGATTGAAATTTGATTTTTGGAAGCCTCTCAAATATGTCAGAATGACAGCGGCTGGAGGCGGCCAAATGCTCAAGAAGATAGGGAGGAGTCCCTGGTGAAATCCCACCTCCAAGCTGAAGACAGTTTAAAACCCGAAAGCCAAGCTAAAAGTTAAACCCTCGGACTGAATTGAGAACTTCTCTTACGGGTTGGTGCGCTTTCCTCTAATTGATGCCCATCCTTCATTTATTTAAAATATACTTACCCTTTCCTAATTGGTTTTTTATTTTCTTCTTAAAGGTGCCCATCTTTAAGCGGTATCTTTGCTTTAAGCTTTTTTTGAATACTCACAAACCAATCAGCAACTCCCCATTCTGAGTATGTAAAAGGCCCTGGACCCAGCCATGCAGAAGACTTTCTCACCTTTGGGTAGGGGAACCACACCCCACACTCCCTCTTTGCTGAGAGCTTCCCTCTTGCTTAATAATTTTCACTCCACTCACTCTCCAGTGTTTATAATTTTATAGAAAAATGTGCACCTAAGTCTTCCTGGTTGTGAGACAAGAACTCAGACCTAGCTGAGCTAAGGAGCAGAAAGACTGCAAAAAAAAAATTTAAACACTTAATCAAAGTAGAATCACAGGTCACTATAAAATAATAGTGATTCATTTTACCAAAGTGTTAAAAGATTTTTAAAAACAAAAATCTTTATGCTTTAATAGGTGGCACAGTTTTCTAAATATTCTAAAAACCCGAGAGAGATAAAATGAGACAGAATCTGCTTCTTTTTCTATCTTCACTCTTTTTTTATTGTTTGCAATTTACTCAAAAGGTGAACAGAAGTATTTTACTGACACTTATTAACACTTCATGTAATTTTTGTTCAACAGAGAAAAATACGTTTTACTTCTGTGTTTATATATAATCAATAAAGTCAATTTTAGTAAAACTGTATAAATAAATTAAAAAATCTCTGTTAATTTTGGCCATACCAGATTATCTTATGATAATACAAAAGGTTTATGCCTTTTGTAATCTCTTATAATTTAAATTTTTTCAACTTTTTGTGTTTTAATTTTATTTAAACACCTTTTATTTTTTCTATCTGAAACAACCTTTAAGTAACTTCAAACTAGATAAAAATTTTTAACAAACACATTTTTAGGCCTTTACAACTTTTCTAATCAAAAGTATATCTTGCTTTTGTTTGCATACTCTCTATAAAGAATTTTCTTATCTCTAATAGTTTTAATTATACATATTAACTACATTAACTCTTAGTAAACTTAATTTAAAAAAAATCCCTAGGAAGTAATTTTGAATGGTTATATATCAGGATTTGTAGAACAAACAATTTTATAATTTTATAGAAAAATGTTTCATAAAATTTTGTTTACTTACAGATGTAAATATAATTAGATTTTCTATGCCATATAAAAATAATTGGCCAAGGTATTAAACTTTAACTTATTTTAAATAATTAATGATTTAGTATTTTACAAATGACTTAGATATTTTTATTATTTAATTTACCATAACATGACTTTAAGATTTTTGAATTACTACAAATAATTTTGAAACTATGACACAAATACCTTTCCCAATGTCATTTTCAGTAATCCTGGGTCTCAGGTGGCCATGTGGCATTCCAGATACCAATGAGGGTCACAGCCTGTCTGAGTCCTGAATTTACATATCAGTTGTAGAGCTCAGGACCTGAAAGACAGAACTGTAAAGACTATGCCTGGAGGATTCAACCCCTCCTAAAATTGCCAAGAGGCAATGCTGAGTCATGGAAGAAGGGGCCATACTTGGCTTGATTCTGCATTGAAGCTTCTGGTCTTGGCACTGAGGACATCGTAACTGCCCCAGTGGTTCATTTTGCCCACTGCCTAGACAGACCCAATTCATCAAGACTGGGGAATTGCAACAGAGAAAGAGTAATTCACACAGAGCTGGTTGTGTGGGAGACCAGAGCTTTATTATTACTCAAATCAGTCTCTTCAAGCATTCAGGGAACAGAGTTTCTATGGATAACTTGGTGCATGGGGGGAAGCTAGTGAGCCAGGAATGCTGATTGGTCAGGGATGAAATCACTGGGAGTCAAAACTGTCTTCTTGAGCTGAGTCAGTTCCTGAGTGGGGGCCACAAGATCAGGCAAGCCCGTTTATTGATCTGGGTGGTGCCCACTGATCGAGCAAGTGCAGGGGCTGCAAAATATCTCAAGCACTAATCTTAGGAGCAGTTTAGGGAGAGTCAGAATCTTCTAGCCTCCATCTACATGACTCCTAAATCATAATTTCTAATCTTGTGGCTACTGTTAATCCTATAAAGGCAATCTAGTTTCCGGGCAAGAAGGAAGTCTGCTTTGGGAAACAGCTGTTACTGTCTTTGTTTAAAATATAAACTATACACTGCCGGGTCTGACATGCAGACCCTGACCAAGCGTTGGATGAAAGATGTACACTGACACAGATATTTTTGCCTGTCGGCATGGCTAAGGGGCTCTGCTGCCAGAGTCTACAGTGGCCTCGATATAGCTGGCAAAGCTCACATTTATTTCATACAGATTAAATGACAAAGGTCTCAAGTCAACAAACAAAAAAATTACCTAGAGAGTAATTAGTATTGCCGACCCACCAAGTAGAGAGCAGTCATGCACCCACAGATGATCAAAGGTTGTTCTTAGGACCACATGAGTAAGCAAGCTAGTTAGATAAACTCCGCTACATTCGTTTGTTACTTGCTTTTTACTATTAGGTCAAGGTAAGAGGGTCAGGCTGCCTTCAGCCATAACCCTTTCCCAAAGCTTTTGTAAAACCTTCTGGCCTTCCAAGAATGTTTGCATCTTTCTATAATTTTTCTCACCACCCTGACTGAACTCCTACATCTCCCCCTTTCTGTTTTCAGCATCATGTTTTGTTGATTGAAGAGTACAGATGTATGTAGCAACAGGTCTGTCAGATAAGGTGGTCACTGCTCGAATTCTGGCTTTGCATCCTAGAATTAGTAATTAACATAAGACAAACATGAGTATGATTAGCAACATCATTTTCCAATCAAGGAGTGACCCCCCGCAGGAGTGGGGGTCTATCCAGGAGAGATAATCTCGCACATCCTTCCATATGGCTGTTTGTTGGGTGTGTAAATCTATGACATTTATACATGTGAAGTCCATTTGCCTATTCAATCTACTCAATATGAATGAAAATGATACCACTTACATATAAAATTTACTTGTCTTCCTCTGTACTATAGCAAGATTAGCATCAATTTATGACAAGTAGTAGCTTCTTAGAAGTTTGTTGCATTCTGGAATGTGAAATCATAACAATGAACTCTTCACAGTCTATTCCATTACATTTTGTACTTTGAATGGGGCTGATACCCATGCATGGTTTTGTTGCTTGAGGTTTTGTTCATTGGGACAATGTTGGTATACTGAGTTATGCAGATATTCCAAAGATTGACACATTTCTTATAAAACATAGTAAGATATTGTCCTTTAAATGAAACTCTTGTTGTTCACTTTAGAGAAAATGTCTGCCAAATACCCAGCCTCAATAACCACAGTTTGTCTGTGAGTCTTTCTAGTAAAGCAGCGTTGCATGAATGAAGCAGGTAGTCAGCTTGCAGTGCAAGTAATTGTACTAGTGCTTTTCTTCAAGACAAACATGATAGAGTGGTATGCTTCAGAGCTGCTTTCTACATATTTCCCATTTTATTACACAGACTATTACATGCATAAGCAAGAGATGAGTTTTAATAAAATTCACATTTTTAATGCTTTATCAAGGACATTTTAAAGTGAAACCATATGTATTTTTAAATTATGAGTGTGTAGCAATGAAGAAAACTACCAGTACAGTTTGGGCCACTATTTTGATGACTCCTTGCAGGACAGCATTTTTACTCATTATTGCTATTGTTTCATAAATGGAAACGTCAACTCAGGGAAAAAGGTAAATGACATCTTAGTATAACTGTGAGAATAGTTTTGACTTCATGAACATGTTGAAAGGGTATCAGAGACCCAGTGTTCTGCAGATTATACTTTTAGAAGTCACTCCAGTCAAAGATGATAGTCACAACTCAGCTCCAAATACTTGTTGCCCTGAGGTAATGAAGACTGAAAATTGCCAAGTCTTCAACTTATAGGAAATTGAGAGTGTTTTATAACAACATCTTAAAATATTAACTAGTTGAACTTTTTCTTCTTTAAAAACATTGGTATGGTATGTAATACTAGTTGTTAGGCCTTTCAGTGTATCTACCTATTTTCAACTCCATCAATGTTTCATTTACCTCCACATTCCCATCATCGAACACTCTCCCTTCCCTCCTTCTCCACCTCCCTCCCTCTCCCTTTCCCTCCCTCCTTTCCTTCCTTCCTTCATAACTCACTCTTGCTATTCAGTCCCACTGGGCCAACCAAGGTGTATAGAATATTTCAGCTTTTGATGGAGAATAGTCATTTGTCCTTGAAACTGAGATTTTTACCTCTTTAAATAAGGAATAGTGTTGCACCTTGCATGCACAATGAGACTTAGGACAATATGAGAGACTAATCTCAACTTATGTGACTTTGTAAAATGAAAGGACTCTGAACAGGGTGCCTCAAGTCCAAGAATATGTTGTTTGTGAATACTATAGCCTTAGTAGAAGCAATCTCAATTTTCATTGAGAAAAGTAAAAATAAAAATAAAAAAATATTATAGCAAGTTGTTAAATACTGTAATTTGAATTTTTTCATTGAAAACAGGCAGACGATAACAGTTGGAGTTGATCTGAGTACAGTCCTGAAACAGCCATTAGGAGAACTTTCTAGTCATATAATTTTATGATTCTTCAATTCAACAAAAAGTGCCTTTTAATTTTATTTTACTTTTGTAATCAGAATAGCTTATATGTGTGCAATTCTTTTCACTTCACAAATAAAGTGGAGTGTTGGAAAATGGGTTAGGATATTTAAAATAAAATTTGAACTAATAACTGTGCTGGCATCTATTACTAGTACTTGTATTATCTTGGGCAAGTTGCTACTCTTTAATGCCTTGATTGCCCTATCTATATAATACAAAGTGGCCATGGAAAAAGCTAAATATTTATTGAACTCCAGTTTTTGTTTAAGTCTTTCAGAATTCTGATGACATTTGCATCATTTTTATGAATTCACAGGTTGGAAAATGGTATAAGAAGTTTAAATCAGTTTTTTTTTTTTTTTTTTTAAGTGGCAGAGTGAAGTCTAGATCTGAAATTTCATCAGAGTTTTATTAGAATTTGCCTATAATTATATAATTTTTAAAAAGCGACAAATACTAAGAACCATCATATAGTGTCTTTCATCGGCTGTGTATTTTCACCTAAGATATGTGTGCATTCCTGAGTATTTATTTCCTAGTTGAATGTTTTTTGGACTAAACTTAATATTCAAAGTTACTCAGAAAATATCTCTCCTCTTGGCTGAAGTTACTGTCCTTGAATTATGCCCTTTGCTATGTTCATAAGTAGAGCTGTCTTTGATCACAAAAGACAACTATACCATACATTCATTTTCAAAGTATTTCATTACCATTAATTATTTCATGGAGAGATTTTGCAGAGAAAAAGATGTCTGAAAAGATAGCAATATCTTTGCTCCATTGCCTTTATGATCATTTAGTGAGTCAAAACAATACAAACTAAACTACACTAAAAATAATTTTCCCTTTTCTATTTTCATGTTTCTGTAATCATCAGAAAGTTTCATTGTAACATTCATGCATTGTAATATATGAAAAAGAAGATTTTCTTACAGCATAATTTATATTCATCTTCAAGCCACAGTATATGAAATAGAAAGGTGACACACTCTTATACTATCTATTGCAGCCATTCATTTGTTTCTTTATTAGCCCATTTTCACAGTTTTCAGATATTTTGCTTTCAGAGTAATTTTACATTTTTAACAATCATTGAAGACACCAAAGAGCTTTTGTTTATGTAAACAGCATCTTTATATATTTATTATATTAGAAATGAAAGCTCAGAACATTTTAAAAATATTTATTAATTCATTTACACGTAATAAACTTACATATATGTTAACAAAAAGTAACATGTTTTTATGAAAAACAAATATATTTTTCAAGACATTGCTTTACATTTTTTAAAGCACTATTTTATACTTTTGCAAATCTCTTTATTATTTAGTTTAGAAGAATACATTAGAATTTTTATATCTGATCTTATATTAATCTGCAGTGATATCTCATGTAGCCTCTGGAAATATCCACTGTACTCTTGTTAAGAGATAAGAAAAAATCAATTGACATCTTAATATTATCTTAGCTTTACTGAGATATAATTTACATACTACATTTACCTGTTTAAAGTATGAAATTATACAATAATTACCATAATGTAATTCAGAACATTCTCATCAATGTAAATAGAAGCTCTATATGCATTATCTGTCATTCCCCATTTCCCTTCCACAGCAGCTTGGAATGACTAATTTTCTTTCTGTCTGTGTAGATTTGCCTATTCTGGACATTTTATATAAATAGTACCATAAGATATGTGGCCTTTTGTGAGCGGCTTCTTTTATTTATCACACTGTTTTAGAGGTTCCTCCATGTGGTGGCATGTGCCAGTACTGCATTCCTTTTTTTTTGCCAAACATTTCATCATGAGAATAGATGACATCTATCTCTTTATTAGTTGATGGACTAATGTTGGTTGATTGGTTTTTCTACTTTTGTCTATTGTGAATAACTCTATAGGTCACGAGGTCAAAAGTTTGAGACCAGCCTGGCCAACATGGTGAAACCCAGTCTCTACTAAAAATACAAAAATTAGCTGGGCGTGGTAGTGGGCACCTGTAATCCCAGCTACTTGGGAGGCTGAGGCAGGAGAATTGCTTGAACCCAGGAGGCAGAGGTTGCAGTGAGCTGAGATCATGCCACTGCACTCCAGCCTGGGCAACAGAGCAAGATGGTCTCAAAAAAAAAAAAAAAAATGTTTGTACACAATGTTTTCATTTCTCTGAGATATCCAGGAGTGGAATTATCAGGTCAGTGGGAACTCTATGTTTAATATTTTCAGGAATTCTCAAACTGATTTCCACAAAAAATATACCATTTTATATTTCTACCAGAGAATGTATAAAGGTTCCAATTTATCCATGTTTTCACCAACACTTGTTATTATTTGTCTTTTTTTTAATTTTAGACAGTGTATGAAGTGGTATCTCATGATTCAATTTGTGTGTCCATAATTCCTAATGATATTAACCATTATTTTGTGAACTTATTATCTATTCATATATCTTCTTTAGAGAAATGTCTATTCAAACTCTGTGACTTTTTTTAAACTGGGTTATTTTTTATTTTTGAGTTGTAAGGGTTATTTATACACTCTAGGTATATGTAATGATTGTTAATTTTATGTATTAACTTGGCTGGATCAACATTTTTTTCTCTGTCTCTGTGTAGTCTATTTACTTTTATAATGATGTCCTTTGAAGTATAACTTTCAAAAATTTTAAGTTCATCTTAAAAATCTTCTGTATTATTATTTATGCTTTTGGTTTATAGCTAAGATATCATACTCTAACCCAAGTTTATTCAGGTTGATTACTTTTTTTTATTCTAAGAATTTTACCGTTTTGGCTCTTGCCTTTAGCACTATGCTCTACTTTGAGTTGATCTTAATGTATAGTATGAGGTAAGTGCCCAAATTTATATTTTTGCATGTAAGCATCTGGCTGACAGCAGTATTTATCGTACCTACTATTATTTTGACAATATGTTTTACCCCAAAGACTCCTAGAATCCACCCATGGACTGCCTTTGAGAACTGCTGTCCTACTGCCAAGTATTAGAACACAATTAAAACACTTAGCTTTTCTAAACTACTTTAGAACATTGTTGTTCATACCTCAAATGGGCTATATATCTTGTATTACCTTGGATCACACAAATTTAGAATAACGGCCATGTGTAATGTCATTTGGCAAAAAAAAAGAAAAAGGTTGACCCTTAACAATTTCCCAATTACAAGTACAATCATTTCAATCTTTTCTAAGGATTTCAGTCCTGAAACTGGTAATATAATCAAATGACTTTTTTTGTGTGTGGAATAGTATTACTTGTAAGAAATCCCTTCCATTATGAACCTCCAATTTTGTTGTCCTAGAGTTATGCTAACATTGTAGCCTACTGCCTATTGTACTTCACCTCCTATAAAATCATGTGCATAAAAAATATTTCCTCAGAGATTTTCTTATGGCCACATGAATTGGAAACTAATTTCAGGCTTAACAAAAAACAAACAAACACATGACTTGAATACAAGCCAGCAATTATGAGTACTTAAGTGACATCCCAAGCACTCAGATAACTACTAAAGTGTATATTGTTTTAATTAAACCTAAAAATACCTTCTGCAGTCAGTATTATCTCCCTTTTAAAAAGAACAAAAGTAAGACTTTAAGCATTCATTTGTAAAAATGAGATTGAACAAAGACTAAAATATTGACTAGAGGATATCTAGCTAAAGACAACCCAAAATTGTAAGAACAAAACTGAGAAATAAATGAGAAGAGTGAGAAGAGATAATACCCATTAATATTCTATGTTTCAGATGACATATGGCTATGATTCTGTAAAATGAACTAAACTTTCTCATTGGAAACACTTCTCATTAGAAAACATTTTTTGAGGTAGGGGCATAGGGAAAGTTGGAACACTTATAATCTTAAGTGCTTTAGATTCTCATACATTTTCTTTCCTATCACTGCTGATTACAAAGATATTTGCATGTAAATAGAAATGTTCTTCTGTGTAATCAGCAGGCTGTTCTTTCAGTTTGATATGCATGCTCTCACCATAGATTTTTTTTCCTCAGTAATCAATTCAGAAATCACAGACACTGGGCTATTACATCATCAAATAATTCCAGATTACGGGCAGTCAAGAGATCAAAAAGGCAAAAAAACACTTTTTTGTACAAATGTCTTTACACTCTGCAGTAATACTCACTGTGAAGTATATATTTTGACAATTTTATGAGGCTTGATTAGCCACAGGATGTGCAATCAGTATACTGATATTAACATTAATTTGTAGACCTGATGTCTTGCCAAGCTAAATACCTGCCAATGAATGCTGGTTTATCCTTTCTCTTCAGACCCATTATAGAACTTAACTATTCTCTCCATCAAATTTATTTTGTTGTGGGGTCGTGTACACACACACATATTTCAGCTTATTTAAATATATATGAAATATTTTATGTATATGTGTGTGTGTATACACACACACACACATATACATACATACATATATATATATATATATATATCAGTCTTTCTAATAGACTAGATATATCAGTCTTTCTAATAGACTAGGTAGAGGGAGATAACTAGTGTAATTTAGGAGTATTTTTTAATTGCCCAAAGCACCTGAATGTCTAGTCCAAAACACCTAGTAAACCATTACTTGCAGATTAACATAAAATCAAATTGCTCAGTGACTCAGTACAATTTAATCTGATATCTTTTTTTCTCACATGGAAAAATGTATAACTTACTGAAAGTTAATTATTCCATAAACATAAAATGTATGTTCCGGAACCAAGAGAAAAAATAACTTGAGGACTAAACTCTGACTTTTTATTTTTCTTGCCCAAATTCCTAAGGGGCCTGGGGCGTCATGCTCTACAAACCATAAAATCTCATTAAATGGGTTTTATTTAACACTATATAATGTGGCTTACTTTTCAATGTGACTCTGGCGTAACATCGCATAACAGATAAAAAAGGAAATCAAAATATTTTACCCCAAAATATTTTTCTTTGCCATATTTTAAAATGATTCTGCACAGACATCTTTTGTGGGGGAAAATTTGCATCTGTAAAATTTCTCTATTAGCACAAGTAGATCTTTATTTTTCCGGGCCCTCAAAATCCTAAAGAGATAACTGAGAGTCTAGCAACTTTTAAAGTTCTGAATAAGAGGCATTTGCCATCTATTATCTCTAAAGGCAGCCACCTATGAGACTTCATCTCTATAGTAAGAACCTTGGTCTCCACAACTCCTTATCTTAACTCAGCACTCCTTTCTACTAATCTCAGATTTTTTACATAATAACTCTTTTCAACCAATTACCAATCAGAAAATCTTTGACTCCACCCATGACCTGTAAGCCCCTGCTTCAAGTTTTCCTGCCTTTCCAGATTGAACCAATACATTTCTCACATGTATTGATGTCTTACATCTCCCTAAAATGTACAAAACCAACCTGTAATCTGGACCTCTTAACATTGTGCCTCAGGTCTTGGTCATTCACATTTGGCTTATAACATCTGTCTTCAAAGATTTTACAAAGTTTTGTCCTTTATGTCAACAGATCTCTTCTGGCAAAATCAGCTACATGTGACTGTCTTAAATATATACATACTACTTTTTTTTTTTTTTTTCAGTATCTAAACTAGAATTTTTCAGAAAAGCCATAATGAGGGAACTAGCATTCAAAGTAACCATTTTATTGTTTTTTTAAGCTTTTAGAGCTATGAAATAAGAATGATAAGGTGAAAATGCTACCAAAAAACAACTGAAAAATAGTCTTCCCTTATTTATTTATTTGAGACTGCATGTCACTCTATCCCTAGGCTGGAGTGTAGTGGCATGGCCATAGCTCACTGTAACTTGAAATTCCTTGGCTCAAGGAATCTTCCCTTGTCAGACTCCCAAAGTGCTGGCGTTACAGGCATGAGCCACTGTGCCCAGCCCTCTGTTTTCTTAAGAAACCAAATTCTGAAATTTGAACAGCTTCACATACAAAATATTGTTTCAAATCAACTTCCCAAAATTTTAAGTGACAAGTCTTGATTCTTTAACCTTTAAATATTAACTCACATATCTAACTGCTTACTTCACCAATGGACTTGAATGCATAATATGCAACTCAAATGTAAGATACTCTATTCCAAAAAGACAAAGCTCTGGATATGTTCTCAAATCTGTTCCTCTTTCTAAAAAGGAACAACCACTGTAAACTCAGGGCTAGTGTTATGGATGAATGTTTGTGTTCCCTCAAATTCCTAAGTTCAAGCCCTAGCTCCTAATGCAGTGATATTTGTACATAGGGTCTTTGGAAGATAATTTGGTTTAGATGAAGTCATGAGAGTGGGTCCTCATGATGGGATTAGCGTCTTTGTAAGAAAAGGAAAGATCAGAGCTTTCTTGCTCTTGCGCGCGCTCTCTCTCTTTCTCTCTCTCTCTCTCTCTGCCACTTGAGGACATAGTGATAAGGCAACAATCTGCAAGCCAGGAAGAGAGCCCCACCAGAAATTGAATATGCCAGCACCTTGAACTTAGACATTTTATCTTCCAAAACTGTGAAAAATAAATGACTATTGTTTAAGCCATCCAGTCTATGGAATTTTATTATCAAAGATTGAAACATCCATCTTTAATTCTTGTCCTACCATTCATTTGTAATACATTATAATATGCTAGCAATATATGAAAATGATAAATTTGCAGGCAACAGCTTTCTATTTTTCTGTGTCTCTATTGCCAGACTTAGTCACTGCAACAGAATCCTGACTAAGATTCTCTGTTGAATATTTAGACTGATTTAGTTTTGTTTGTTCATTTGTATGTTGTAAATTTTATAAAATAATTCTGTGATTTTTCAGTGAAAATTTGTATTAAAATTAAATATAAAAGAACACATGAATGGCATAACAAGAAAGGGGGGCATTTGCAAGTCCATTTGTGAGTAGGTAATTGTGTTTGCCTTAGCATGTATCATTGGCTAAAGAGAAATATTCTTAGCTTTAAAATAAAACACTTTGAATGGTATATGCATATTGAGGGATGTGGGAGGAACAGCTTCTTTGGATTTTTAAAACATCTTCTTTATACATCTTTTATTAAACCTATTTATGCTGATTGCTGTGTAAGTTACCTGGAAAAAGGAAATGATAGTCTTCAAGAGTGTTGGCATTTATATTTGCTCGTGTGTGTGTGTGCATGTGTCTTAATTTTTGTCGGAACTGGGTTTTCTCTGCAGCTGGTTCTTGGTCCTGTGATGGGAGACACTGTAACCTAAAAAAAGGTCATTACTTTGGAATCAGATAAACATGGGGATAAGTCTGATTACTGTGGGGTCATCTCTCTCTCTCTCTCTCTCTCTCTCTCTCTCTCTCCTTTTTTTGCCTCTCCCATTTCTTCTTTCCTCTCTTTTTTCTTTATTTTATTCTAATAAGTATTACGAAGCACCCCGTTGATAAAACGTTCTAAACCAGGCAACAAGGACAAAGAGAGAAATAAGATCATTGTCCATGACCTCAAGAATTTCTAGTTTAGTAGGGAAGTCAGATAGTTAGAGATAAAATTTAGTATTCCAAGAGATATGTTTAACTCTGGCTGTAAAAATGTCATGGATAGCTTCAAGAGAAGAGGAAGAATTTGAGCTCAGTTGTGACCCATTAAAGAAGGTTGTCTCCCTGAGACACATGACAAGATTTCATGAATATTCTCTTCTCAATTATTACTTTTCCTCTACAAGTAACTTATTATCTTGGGAGATTTTTCAATATTTCTTTTATAAGAATCACGTTTTAAATTAAATCAAAGAAATTCATGTTGTAGCAATTTAATCACGCATATATTTCTGTGTCTACTGCTTTAGCTAATGAAGATGATACAAAGACTAATAACATAGATGCCCTGGAATCTAAAAACTTACAGTCTCTACTGTAAAAGCTTGAGGAAGCATACAGATAGCTCTGTTAGTTGGCAGGCTATAATAAATTATATTACAAGATTGCAAACAATGCTATTAAACACAGGAAAAAAGGCAAATTCCAACTGAAGGATCATAGAAGGTTTTCCAAAAATGATGGTGAAATCAGTTCTTGATGTATTGGTTGTACTTTGGTGAGTGAATTTGTAAAGAAAGTATTGTCAAGCCTTGAGTTCATGTTGAATGAAGGCAGGGTATTGAGGATAAACTGATACATTTTTAGATACTTGAGATTAGTGTGAAAAGCAAGAGGAAAGATGAATCTGGTTTTGTGGAATTTGGAGCTTATAAAACTGGATTAGTGATCCTTAACAAAAAACAAAATTAAACTTACAAATACAAAGTAGATATAGAGGTGAATATTTATTTGGAAAGAGAAGAAAAAGTCAAGAAATTATACATTATTGTAAAACCAAAAAAACACCACTGTTAAAGAAAAATTACACTGGACATGTTAAAAGTGGAAAGAAAGACTTTACTCAAGATTATTTCACTAGGAGCCAAGAATAGTGCAATAAGGAATAGAGACCGAACTCAATTCTGCTGAAATGAAAGGCAGGAGGGCTTTTAAATGCTGAGCTGAACTCGTGGAAAAGTACTGCAGAACGTTGATGGAGGCTAGTCAATGTGATTGGCCATCTGTGTTTGTTTATTAGTTTGTTCTCATAGTGGTAATAATGACATACCTGAGACTAGGTAATTTATAAAGGGGAGAGGTTTAATGTACTCACAGTTTCACATGGCTGGGGAGACCTCACAATCGTGGCGGAAGATTAAGGAAGAGCAAAGGGACATCTTATATGGAGCAGGCAAGAGGGCGTGTGCAGGGGAACTCCCATTTTTAAAACTACCAGATCTTGTGAGACTTATTTACTACCATGAGAACAGTATGGGGGAAACTGCCCCCATGATTCAATTATCTCCACCTGGTCTCAACCTTGACACATGGGAATTATTATAATTCAAGGTAAGATTTGGGTAGGGACAAAGCCAAACCTTATCAGTTTGTTAATTGTTACTTAATGAAGTTAGGCTCTTACTCTCCCATGGAGATTGGAAGAGACAGCCCTATTTTTTTTTTTTTTTAATAATTGCCTTTCAAAGAAATTACTCCCAGATCCCTGAGAAAGATATTCCTAGATGTAGAAAGTTTACATTTCAAAGGGGCAGAGAAAGAATTTACAACTCTAATTTGTCTAAAGTAAATGCTCTAAGTAAATAGAGATCAGAGGCCCAGAGTAAAGAAGTCTGGTTTAAGTTTGTCAAGCTTAGAAAAATGTGTTAAAGCCATCTTAATTGCCACAGTCATAATATGCAGAACAAAAATTAGCATTTATTTTAATTAAATGCTTTCAACACGTTTATATTACAATTTGTTTCTATAATCATTAGCTGCTTTATCTTTCATTATATCTCTATCTGACAACAATTTTATGGGATTCATTTTTTTGTAAAAAGAATTCAGGTTTTTCTATAGCAAATTTGGCTAAGATGAATTATTATCGGTTTAAAAAATGTTTCTCCACTTTATTACTCATTACATTATTGGTAATGTCTGGAAAATCTTAGTCTTTTCCTTAGGAAAACTTAAAGAAACTTCCATCAAATTTCTTTTATATGTGAGCTGTAAAATTTCATAGAATTTCAGGTTTCCTTGTACAATGATGAATCTTAATTATTCTTTGAACTGATAATATTATCTTAATTGATTTGTCAATGATGTTTGTTTACCTAAAGAAAGAAGCTGAGACAAAATTGGCATAAAGAGTTAATTTGAGTTGAGGGCTGCAGCTTCTCATGTTCTTGTTGTACTTGCATACTCTGAGTTTTAAGTTACTTTTGTCAGTATCACTATTTCAATTCAAATAAATGAGACATTCATGAATCTCTTTAGTGTGATTAGGGAAGGCCAACTCAGGCCAGAAGATGCACATGAACAAGGCCTGGTCTGGTAAGGAGTCCACTTTGGCTATTTTGTGGTAAATAGCCTCAGCATCAATTTCCAGGACACTGGTGAAGTGTAATGAAAAGTGGACAGACAAAAACCAGGCATAGTTAGTTTATGACAGAAATGCTTGCACTATGTTCACATAAAAAAACTTAAACATTTTCCCTACTTTTGAAGTCACTAAGCTGGGAAGCTGAAAATCAATCAGCTATTTGTGTAGGAGCAGTGATCACCTGTATATTTTCATTTTTTTCCTGAAAGGAATAAATTGTCAAATTGAAATATTAATAACCACTCTGGTGGATCTTCTAAAATGTAAAAGAATTATTTTTGGTAAGAAAATATAGTAAAATATATATATATCTCATATACAAATATATACAGGACTGATAATATTATTGTGTGGACAAGCAAATAAAACAAAAAATAAAAGTTAATTGAAAGCTGATATAGGAGTTAGTTGGAATAGACATCCATTAACACCTCTATAGCTGTACCTTTGCATACATACAGGAAAAATTTCTCAAGAACAATAGAAAATAAAATGTGCATACATGCCATCTAAATCAAATTCCATCTCAGTGCTTGAATGGATAAAATGCTGCAAATAGAACACTGCTGGAAAAAACCTAAAGAAGAATTTGAAATAATATTAAAATGGGCTTTTGTGTCACTTTTCTCAGGAAATAAGTGGCATACTTTATTAAACGAGGGGATGACATCGTTTTCCTGTTTATGGTTGAAACATGACTTACCACAGTTTGTTTGTGAGAGTCTCATATTTTCTTGTCATATTTTGACTATGATTTCTTCAGAAAAAATATACTTTTCAATTTAAAAGTGGTATACAATTATGCTAGTCTGTAAATATGTTAAAATTTACAACAATAGATGTGGAAATAATTAGAGTTCAACTTGCCTCTCTTTTCTAACCAAATCACACAAAGGGAAAATGAAAGGCTAAGAATGAAATGCATGCATATTATCTGGGAAGAGTCATTCAAGTTTTGCAAACAACAACAACAGCAACAACAAAAACCAGTGTTTTAACCATATCAAAATTTATTATGATTTGATGTGTTATATCTACATAGCCTACAACGATATAGTTTCAGTATAATGTGAAAAATTAAAATTATTATCTAACAAACTATGCTCATTTATGCAAGAAATTGCATTTCTAATTAAAACGAGGATTAGTACTCCAAATATGTAAAATAATACTGGCTTGGGTCAGCATGAACCCTTTGAAATCACTAGTCTTCAGGCACATTCTCTGATAGTTAGAGAATTCTGCTTTTGAGGTAGTAAGTTTATTCAGGAATACTTTAGGTATATGTCTGTCACTTCTGCTTTGTAGTTTGAAGCTCATTTTCTTTCCATGTGCACAGAGTCTAGAATGTTAACAATATTCCAGGAAATTAAGAAAATTTACAGTATACAATAAATTAAAATCAAATGTTACATAACAAGAGATCAATTTTGAAATTAGATTTGGCCAATTTTTTCTCGACAGGAAGCACCAGCAAGTATTAATGCTACCATTGGGTGTATAAATTGATACAGTCTTCCTGAAGGGCAATTTGACTCCATATATTGATAATTAAAATGTACTTACTTTGCATCCCACCAATCTCCTTTCTATAAATATATCATAAGGCAATAACTGAACACACTTGCTAAATATGTGAACAAGGCCCTTTATTCCAACATTTTTAAAGATATGCAAATATTAGAAAAACTAAAATTTTATATAAGGATGAATTGCAGATATTTTGTCCAGCTAAATCTGACTATATTTATAAAATAAGCTAATGGGATGTATGTTTATAAGCATGTGTGTATCATGCCTGTCAGTAGGAAGGGGAGGTAAGAAGACTAAATTTTTATTTTCCATTGTAGAATGCCTAAAAATAGTGTCCAAAGCCAAAAAGAAAAGAGACTGCATGAAAAATATGTGATTTAGAAATAAGGAGCAAAATACACTGGGGATGGGGGCAACTTAAGGTCATGAACGTGCTTGCCTCTGTACAATGAACATAAGAGGAGTGAGGTAACGAAGCTACTATTCATACATTCTAAGACTTGAAGATTTAGTTGTTATTTAAAATTGAGAATTTTTAACTTCAATAAGAATTTAAAAAATTAATACTTTGAGTAATAAATGTTTAATAAAGTTTGCCATTACTGACATGTTCAGATAATTGCAAATGCCTCTTAACTGTTGTGCTGCTTTTGCTCTTGTTCACTTTGAATTTATTTTCAAAATGGAGCCAGAATGATTCTCTAAATATATGCCAGCTCACAGCTCTCCAGTGGCTTCCCAGATAGTCAGAGTCAAGTCAAGGTGCGAAGAATGAGTTATGAGAATCCAACCACCTGTTACATCTCTGACCACATCTCTACCACTTTCTCTCTGGCTCCTTCACTTCCAGTTACTCTGACTATTCTATTAAGTGTTTAATAGGCTTATTTTAACTTGGCACCTGTTTTGTCCTTGATAGTCACAGCCTTTTCTCCTTCACACTCAGTTTTATCCTGTCACCTTCTCAGTGAGGTCTTCTCTCACTCCTATAGCAACTCACAGGCACTCTTGATGTTCTTTCCTTGACTTACTTTTCTTCCTATAACTCAGCTTTCAGCAAACAATGCATTTTCTCTGTTAATTAACTGTTTTATTTTCTAACTCATCTACAACTAGCATACATACACTGTAATGAAAATTTATATAAAATTAAAAATGAATCTACATCAGCAGATTCAGAAGTGCTAAAAGAGTGCATACAAATATGTGGCTTAGGTAAAAGGTGAAAAAGAAATATAGAACAAATGAAAATATATATTTTTTCTGGAATGTACATCAAGGCTTGCATACATAGGGGTCATTATCCAAACACTAAAGTAAAACAGTTCTTGGAATAAAAATAATCAGTTTTCTTTGCAGAGTTGAGAATTGGCATGGGAAAACTTCTCTGTAATTCAAAGAGACTTTCCTTTGCATCTTTTATGAAATGGATATTTGGGATGCTGTTTAATTCATAGGGGAAAAAAGACATGTTTTGAACATAGCATGAGATATTTTGTTCGTTTTTAAAAATATTTTTGTATGCAGACACAACACCTTGCTGCAGTTGTAAAACTTTTTTGTATAAATTTTTTATTTGCATTTTTTTCCCCTATATTTGGGAGTCAGCTTAGCATTAGGGAAGGGTCCTTGCTTCTAAATTAAACTTGCTTCACTCTACCATAAATTATTTATGAAAAAAAAATTTCCTCCTAATATATTGCATTAGAGATAATATTCCCTCCATAGATTGGTTGTGAGGTTGAAATCATAATAGAAATTAAATTACTTTTTGTTGGAATTATTTTATACCACCGTCACTGAGCAAATATGTCAGATTTGTTTCCACAGAATTCCATACAAGTTATGCAAAATGTTGAAAACCCACAAAGACATTAATGCATTAAATCACTTATTGCATTAGTAGCTTTAGAAGCCAGTAAAACTCGCTAGCTAAAAAATTTCCTTGCGGTCTGGAGTCACGTAAATTATTTTCAATGCCTGTTATTTCACTCTTGATTTTCCACAAGATGACAAGCCTCTTGGAGATAACTCCTTGCATCTACTTTCCAGGTTATTAGATACATTATTTTCCCAGATACATTATAGTTTCCCAGATACATGTATAGCTTTTCCAGATACATTTTTTTTCCATGATATAGCAAAATTTTACATCTGTGGGTTAGAAATTAAATTTCACAAAGTGCCTAAGAAAGTCTTAACTGTTCTAAATCTTTAACGAATAAAGACCTGGCATGCGTTTGTGGTTTGTGTTGTGTATGTCTCTCTCTCTCTCTCTCTCTCTCTCTCTCTCTCTCTGTGTGTGTGTCTGCGCATGGGTGTCGGTTCTAAAAGTATATATTGGGGTCTAAGGCTCATGTTCTCAGAAATTTGATGCAACACGCTTGGATTATTTTGTTCAATGTGATGGTTAAAAGCTACATTATAGTGCTATTTTGGAAAAGAAAGAAAAGTTTTCCAGTAGTAACCTAACATTTTGCATTGTATATGTTGCCTTTTGCTTCTTTTTCTTATGCATGTATACAAAAGTACATAATGATAATGGTATCATTATTGTTGTTTTTGTTAACCCCGATGGATCACTCTCTGTTTCCCAGGTTCTCTGCTAAGTGCCATACATACGTTCAATCACTTACTCTCCATAACATGAAGTAGGCATTTGTTACATTGAAGAATTTGTGCTGAAATTAGAAAAATAATAGTAATATGCTAATGATAATGTAGGTATTCACTTGACAATTTTTTGAGTGTTCTACTTGTTATTTATTATTTAATTTACTCAATGGATTAATGGATGGCATCATTACCCAGTTTTACAGAAGAGGAACCCAAGTCACAGAAAGGTGAATAACCTGAGAAAGTATCACAGCTTCGACACTACAGTAAATATTACATGCTCAGTGAAGCACTGACTCCTGAGAACACACTTTTAAATTGCCTGTTATACTGCTTTTAAAAATATAGACTATTTGAAAATGTAGCTTTAGAACTTCTCATTTAAAATTGAGTTTGGGAAAATATCCTGACACAATCTATTTTTTCATTTAAATAACTATTCAGATAAAATAAATGAAAGGAAAAAATAATAAAGCTAATAATAATAATAAAGAAAGAAGGGATCTGGGAAAACAATGGATAATTCTAAAATCAACCAACCTCTTTCAATAATAAAGTATTATTCATGTTTTGTTTTTTGGTATTACTGGGCTTCATTTCATAAAATGGATGCCCCTCAAACAAAATCAAAAAATAAAATAAAACACTGTACACATCCCAAACTCAAAACCTCATGGATTAAAACAGTAGGAAAATTAGATAGATATGCACTACTGTGTGGCTGCAACTTTTTAATCCACCTAAAGTCTTTTTTTATTCCATCACATATGTTTCCACTCCCATTTAAGTTTATAACTCTCAGAGAACAATGATAAGAAATGGAAGGAGGTAGAATGACTGGCATTAACATGTTACATCCTGGGAACTTTTCTTTGTAGATTATATATTACAGGAGGGCAGACTTTTTGTCTGCTTTATTTACTGATAAATCCATATCACTTAGCACATGAAAGGCATTAACTAAGATTTTGAATAAAATGTGTACAGTTTTACAGGTAGCGTTTGAGACATGGAACTCTCTGCCAACTACGGAGAGTAGGGATTTTAGTGTAATGTACTACACTGGGATATTACAGCAGCTATAGAAGAAGGCCACACTCTGAAAGAGGCAAAGAAGAAAATAAGCTGAGAAACCTACATCTCATGACTCTCTACATTTAGATCTGAGAAGTAATTTTAGCCTCCCTTCACCTGAGTCAATCTGCATACCAATAATGCTTGATTAGTACATTGGTCAAAGACACATAAAGGAGGAAAAAAAGCTATACGTGGTAAACAAAAAAACTAAAAGAGCAATGAAAAGAGAGAACTACACTAAAGACTCAGGGGAATATGCATCTTGATTCCTATGAATTTAAAGAAACTTTTTCATATTGTCAAAATAATATGACAATTTGTTCTACAGGAAACAAGAAGCAGAAAATTATAAGAGAATCACAATAGAAATCACAGGGAAAATAATAGAAAGCTAAAACTTCAATTGCAGAATTATAAGTTCTTTAGAAGCAGTAAAGCACAGAATTGACAAAATGGCATCTTGATTTAGTGATAAAGAGAACATTTTTTGGCCGGGCGCGGTGTACTTATTCTAGTCAATTTTTAAATTAATTTCTTGGCTTGCTGAGAACAACCCATGTAGAAAGATAGTGTAAATTCTGACTTCATCTCATACCTTTTCATAGTACAGACCAGGGCTAGTTTATGGCATTAATCTAATTCCCATTACACAGTGACCTCTCCATTTTATATATCAACATACATTTTATTTATAATCAGAATGTATTAATAAATGCTACTTTTAAAGAGCTAGACTGAGACTTTCATTTTATAAATATCTAAGAAATAATATACAAAAGTAGTAATTTCTCGTTTTATAATTTTGATGTTTAGTGATTCATACTTTTCTCTTTTTCATAATTTCAAGCAAAGAAAATTTAATAAACAGAAAAACTAATATTTTTATATATTTTTAATATTTAATATATAGTGTATTGGTCAGAATTCCCCAGAAAAACAGAACAAATAGGATGCTTGTGTGTGTGTGTGTGTGTGTGTGTGTGTGTGTGTGTGTGTACATAAAAAGGGAAAGAGGCAGATGGAGAGAAAGAGATTTATTATAAGAAATTGGTTCATGCAATTATGGAAACTTGAAGGTTCTGTGGTCTGCCGTCTGCAAGTTGGACATGGAGAAAAGCCAGTGCTGAAGCTCTGGTCTGAGTTTCAAAGCCTGATATCTGGGCACCTCATGACCCAGTCAGGTTGATACATAGAATTAGCCATCAGGTATAATAATATATTTTATCAACAATTCCAAATTTATACACACACTTCAATGAAATATTTTACAACTGTGTTAAGAGTTTATTTACTCAAGAAGTATTTATTGAAGTTTACAAAGTGGTGACCACTGAAATAGTAGCTAGCATAGAGAGGTAAAGAAGAGAGAGATTACAATTCTGAGATTCCAAAATGAGGCGTAAACTAAACCAACATGCAAATAAATAATGAATACTAATTTTAAAATATAAATATATTTTGCAATTTAAGAATATAAAATAGTCTTATCTAACTTAGGTCAGGGTTCAGCTATACTTCCTTTAAGAAGATGTTATTTAAGCTGATCCCTGAGGGATAAATAGGAGCTTCCTAAGGAAAGTCAAGTGGTCTTGTTCTATTCCAGTCATTTGATTATTGAATAAGTTGCCTAATGTATCTGTCTGTGTTCTAATCTGAAATATACCATTATATTTAAATGACCTATTATATAAGGTTATTATATTAAATTGGTATTTTAGGCCCCTTTGGTACTATAATAATATACCATACACTTGGCTTAAACAACAGAAATTTTTTTCTCACAGTTCTGGAGGCTGGTAAGTCCAAGATCAAGGTTCCAGCAGGGTTTTGGTTTTGGTGAGGGCTTTTTTCCTGATTTGCAGGCAGTGGCATTCCCATTGCGTTCTCACATGAGAGAGACAGCTCTGGTGTATCTTCATCTTTGTGTAAGGGTACCAGCCCTATTGCATTAGAGCTACACTCTTATGATCTCACTTAACCTTAATTACCTCTTTAAAATAACCTAACTCAGTACAGCTACACTGGGGGTTAGGGATTCAACTACGAATTTTGGCAAGACATAGTTCTTTCCACAGAATTATTTTCCTGACTTCTTGCCTGCTCAATTCATGTTTTTATCACATGCAAAATTCATTTTTTCCATTTCAGCAACCCCAAAAGTCTTGTCGTTACAGCATCAACTCTAGGGTCTGAAGTCCAAAATTTCATCTCTAAGGTCTGAAGTCCAAAATTTCATCTAAATGTTATCTAAATCAGTTATGGGTCAAATTTAAGGCACAGTTCATCCTGAGGCAAAATTTTTTTTCAGCTTCTCTAGCTCTGAATCTGTGAAACCATACAAGTTACTCATTTCCAAAATACGATGGTAGAACAGACACAGGGTAGACATTCCCATTTCAAAGGGTAGAAATAAGAAAGACAGAGGTGAAGGGTCCTAGGCAAGTCCAAAACATAGCAAAGCAAATGTCATTACGACTTAAGACTTGAGAATAATCCTCTTTGGCTTGCTGCCCTGTCTTCAGGACCCACTAGGGTGACAATCTGCTCCTATGGCTTTGCTGAGCAGTGGTCATGTTCCCAACACTCTGCTAGGAGGGGATCCCACACTCAAGGCTTTAGGCAACCCCTCACCCATATCTCTGGCTGGAGACTATTTGACTTGTTAAAACAGAGGCACTAGACCCATCCTTTGAAACTGGGGAACATCCTTTGATGATCTCTGAAATACCTTCAAGGTCATTCTTTCTTTTTTTGAAGAATAGTGTATTTGCAGTAGAATAGTTGTATGATTGGGCCATGTAGGTTGTAAAAAGTTTGACAGCTTTCTTTCATTTTCTCTCTCTTTTTTTTTCTGCCCCTTTTAGTCCCACTTGGCAGTGTTTCTGCTGGTGTAATTATATCTCTATTCCTGACTTCTGCTTAAATGGGTAATTAAGTCCATGAATCACACCTATGATCTCTTTATCAAATGGCTATGCAGCCACATTCTTAGTGTTCTCTATAGAACAAATTTTCTCATTTTTGTGTCATAGATAAACAGCATTTTTCAAATCTCTGAGTTCTTGTTCCTTTTTAACCTACCAATTTCTACCTTCAATTCATCTATTTCCTCTCATATTTTACTACAATCATAAAAAGAACCTAAGCTGCACCTTCAGCGCTTTACTTAGAAATCTCTTCTGCTAAACATTTTATTGCCTACAACATCTACCTGCCACAAAATACTAGAACACAACTTAGCTAAGTTATTTGCCACATTATAACAAGTCTTAGCTTTCCTCCAGTTTCCAGTAAACTGTTTCTTTTTAATTTTTCTTTTTTTTTTCTTTTTTTGAGATAGAGTTTCACTCTTGTTGCCCAGGCTGGAGTGCAATGGGGCGATCTTGGCTCACTGCAACCTCTGCCTCCTGGGTTCAAGTGATTCTCCTGCTTCAGCCTTCTGAGTAGCTGGGGTTATGGGTGTGTGCCATCATGTCTGACTAATTTTTGTACTTTTAATAGAGACGAGGTTTCACCACATTGGCCATGCTGGTCTCAAACTCCTGACCTTAGATGATCCACCTGCCTCAGCTTCTCAAAGTGCTGGGATTACAGGCGTGAGCCACAATGCCCGGCCTCCAGTAATCTGTTTCTTATTTCTGAGACATCACCAAAATTTCCTATAATGTCTATATGTATTTCTAGCATGTACTTCATAACTCTTCTGGCCTCTACCTAGTATCCAGTTCCAAAGCTACTGCAATATTTTAGGTATTTTTTACACAAGAACTCTACTCCTTAGTACCAAAATCTGTCTTAATCTTCTTGGGCTACTATAATAAAATATCATAAGCTGTGTGGCTTAAACAACAGAAATTTATTTCTCATGGTTCCAGAGGTTAGAAAGTCCAAGATCAAGTTTCTGACAGTGTTTTATTCCTGGTGAAAGTTTTCTTCCTGTCTTGAAGATAGTCATCATGTTGTGTTTTCACATGGTAGAGAAAGAGAGAGCTCTGGTGTTCCTTCCTCTTCTTATGTGAGGATCAGCCTTATCAGATTCGAACTCCACCCTTATGAACTCAGTTAACCTCAATTACTTCTTCCAAGACTTTTTCTCCAATAGAGTCACATGAGGAGTTAGGGACTTAACACATGCATTTGGGGAGACACTATTCAGCCTGCAGCAATTAGTATTTTTCAATCTATTGTACAAGATTTTCAAGAGTGTTAGCTACTATTCTGGCTGTTATTAGCCAGGATAACATCTGTGTAGAATTATTGGCAGAAAGAAAGATGCATATGCTATTCGTGGTGTGGGAGGGAGGTTGACCAATGCAGTTGGAACTGCATTGTGAGAATGGGTAGGTTTGTTATGAGAATGACAAAACCATGGGGGGCGAATTCATGCAGTGCCTTGTATGATCTGAAAAAGTCTTAATTTATTCGTTGAGAAAAATGGGCAGCAATTTAGAGAAGTAATATTATCAAATATGAATGTTAAAAAAAAACTCTATTTTTATGAAATGCATTGGAGGGGAGAAAACTGAGTGGATGCTAGATGACCAGATATGGGAGAGGAAAAATGGGGATTTAGTATATCAGATATTTCTGTATTGAAAAAGCAATTTAAGGTTCAGCCACTGAGGAATGGCTATATCAGTCTTGCAGTGTCAAGTTTCAGTATTTTTGTATACTCTAAAAATAATTCTTAATAATATTTGAAAAAAATTGGATAACAGAAACATTTTTACAATGCCACACTATGTAAGAGAGACCATATTTAAATCAATGTTTCTGTCCTGGCGTGGTAGCTCACACCTATAATCCCAGCACTTTGGGAGGCCAACGTGGGTAGATCAGCTGTCAGGAGTTCAAGACTAGCCCGGCCAACATGGTCAAACCCCATGTCTACTAAAAATTAAAAAATCAGATAGGTGTGGTGGCGTGTACCTGTTGTCCCAGCTACTTGGGGTGCTGAGGCAAAATAATCACTTGAACCCAGGAGACGGCAGATGCAGTGAGCCAAAATCATGCCACTGCTTTCCAGCCTGGGTGACACAGTGAGATTTTTGTCTCGAAATAGATAAATAAATTAAATAAAACAATGTTTCTAATTGTGTAAGCATCTTTATATGTACATGGCTGCATAGGCACATGTAAAATATTGTAAATATTTATAAATAATATGAATACATAAAAAAATGCATTAAAATATGAATGTGAAATATTGCTTATTTGATAATTTTAATATTAAAATAGCATTTAAAATATTAATCATTGTTATTTCTGGAGAGACAAATAACATTTTTTTTAATCTGCTTTTCTTACAAATCTAAATGTTTTGTAAAGTATGATTTGCTTAAATTTCTAAAATTTTATGAAGTTTGGGCAATATATTTCTAAGGAAAAAATGACTACAACTGGCACATAAAGTTAGGAACCTTAGATTGAAAGATAAAATACTATTTTTGATATCTAAGTATAGTATACTCATAATGATATTACCAGGTGTTTTATATATTGTAGATGTGTCTTGATTTCATGGTTGTGCTGAGACTAATGAAGTTGAGAAGTGGAGCAAAACTGATATTTCAGAACAAGAATTTGAAAAATTCTGATTTTCACATTTTCTACTTTCATTTTATTAGTGCAATCCTGAAATTATGAATACCTCACCAAGGTGAAGATAAAACAAAAATATGGCTTTACAACTTTAGAAGTTAGAAATTGTTTGTAGAGTGTGTTGGGAAAGAGCCTATAGTTTGAAATTAAAAGGCCTGTGGTTGGTTCTAAATGTTCTACTTTGTAGCCACAGGATTTTGACCAGATTGACTAAGTCTCATTTTCACTACCAGTAAATAAATTAGAAAATAAACTCTGCTCTGCCTACTGTACATGGAACTTGTAAGGGAGAGGTAAAATAATGTGTGCACATTATTTAGAAATTGTGTGTTATGCAAACCTAAAATTCTTGTTTTAGCAACAAAATTAATGATCACAGGGAAGCAAATAAAGCAATAATTAGATTGTATTGAAATTTGCAACAAATAATTAAGAAGCATATGAAGAAAGCTAAATGCTAAATAAACCAACTTCCTTTTCTTTGGGCTTAACTAATATCTCATATTCATGTACTCCTAATAATGACTAATGAATTAGTTAACCTCCTCTCTAACAGCTTGAAGAATAAAGGCCTTTGATCAAAGACCTAATCAGTATATTTTAAATTTTTTATTGTAGCACAGTATGTTTTCAACTCAATATTACTAGCCTGGAAATAAACTAGACCTATTCAGTTTAGATATAATCTGAATATCATCCATATTTATTCATAACTAATAAATGTATTAAATTAATAAAATACAAGGTATATCTGAATAAAAGGCACACACGAGGTAGTTATAGTGAATATAACTGATAAAAGGAATGATAAAATAAAAAAGATTTATTCATTTAATTGAATGCTGTACTGTCACTAAGGATATGGCTTTCCTTCCATTTTTAGTTTAAATATAAATTATTCAACCTGAATATTCATGTACATAACTCTTTTTTTATAAATTATAGTTTAAGTTCTGGGATACATGTGCAGAACATGCAATTTTGTTACATAGGTATACACATGTTATGGTGTTTTGCTCCACCCATCAACCCATCACGTATATTAAGTATTTCTCCTAATGTTATCCCTCCCCTAGCCCCCAACCCGCTAACAGGCCCCAGTGTGTGATGTTCCCCTCCCTATGTCCATATGTTCTCATTGTTCAACTCCCACTTATGAGTGAGAACATGCTGTGTTTGGTTTTCTGTTCTTTTGATAGTTTGCTGAGAATGATGGTTTCCAGCTTCATCCATGTCCCTGCAAAGGACATGAAATCATCCTTTTTATGACTGCATAGTATTCCATGGTGTATCTGTGCCACATGTTCTTCATCCAGTCTATTATTGATGGACATTTGGGATGGTTCCAAGTCTTTGCTATTGGGAATAGTGCTGCAATAAACATACGTATGCATGCGTCTTTATAGTAGAATGATTTATAATCCTTTGGGTATATACCCAGTAATGGGAAGACAAATTGATTAACAATATACTATGGCAGTCAGACAGTCCTGAGTTTAAATACTGAGCCCACCACTTTGCTAGTTCTGTGACCTTGGGCAAGTTAATTGTTCCAATCCTCATGTGCCTCATCAGTAAAATGAGAATAGCCACAGTATATATCTTAAATGTCATTGTGAGTATTGAACAAAATAATCACGTCAGTCACATACACAAATATTCAATAAATGTTCAATGCTGCTGTTTTGTTGTAGTTGATGCTAATTAGAAAGTTTGGTAGAGAAAATTTCCCACCTATGAGTGAGAACATGCGGTGTTTTGTTTTCTGTTCTTGTGATAGTTTGCTAAGAATGATGGTTTCCAGCTGCATCCATGTCTCTACAAAGGACACAAACTCATCCTTTTTTATGGCTGCATAGTATTTCATGGTGTATATGCGCCACATTTTCTTAATCCAGTCTATCACTGATGAACATTTGGGTTGGCTCCAAGTCTTTGTTATTGTGAACAGTGTTGCAATAAACATATGTGTGCATGTGTCTTTATAGCAGCATGATTTATAATCCTTTGGGTATATACCCAGTAATGGGATGTCTGGGTCATATGGTACATCTAGTTCTAGATCCTTGAGGAATCGCCATACTGTTTTCCATAATGGATGAACTAGTTTACAATCCCACCAACTTTGTAAAAGTGTTCCTATTTCTCCACATCCTCTCCAGCACCTGTTGTTTCCTGACTTTTTAATGATCGCCATTCTAACTGGTGTGAGATGGTATCTCATTGTGGTTTTGATTTGCATTTCTCTGATGGCCAGTGATGATGAGCATTTTTTCATGTGTCTGTTGGCTGTATGAATGTCTTCTTTTGAGAAATGTCTGTTCATATCCTTTGCCCACTTTTTGATGGGGTTGTTTGTTTTTTTCTTGTAAATTTGTTTGTGTTCTTTGTAGGTTCTGGATATTAGCCCTTTGTCAGATGAGTAGATTGCAAAAATTTTCTCCTATTCTGTAGGTTGCCTGTTCACTCTGATGGTAGTTTCTTTTGCTGTGCAGAAGCTCTTTAGTTTAATGAGATCCCATTTGTGAATTTTGGCTTTTGCTGCCGTTGCTTTTGGTGTTTTAGACATGAAGTCTTTGCCCATGCCTATGTCCTGAATGGTACTACCTAGGTTTTCCTCTAGGGTTTTTATGGTATTAGGTCTAACGTTTAAGTCTCTAATCCATCTTGAATTAATTTTCGTATAAGGAGTAAGGAAAGGATCCAGTTTCAGCTTTCTACTTATGGCTAGCCAATTTTCCCAGCACCATTTATTAAATAGGGAATCCTTTCCCCATTTCTTGTTTCTCTCAGGTTTGTCAAAGATCAGATGGCTGTAGATGTGTGGTATTATTTCTGAGGACTCGGTTCTGTTCCATTGGTCTATATCTCTGTTTTGGTACCAGTACCATGCTGTTTTGGTTACTGTAGCCTTGTAGTATAGTTTGAAGTCCGGTAGCGTGATGCCTCCAGCTTTGTTCTTTTGGCTTAGGATTTTCTTGGCAATGCAGGGTCTTTTTTGGTTCCTAGGTATTTTATTCCTGGGTATTTTATTCTCTTTGAAGCTATTTTGGATTCCTCGGTATTTTATTCCTAGGTATTTTATTCTCTTTGAAGTATTTTGGATTCCTAGGTATTTTATTCTCTTTGAAGCAATTGTGAATAGGAATTCATTCATGGTTTGGTTCTCTGTTTGTCTGTAACTGGTGTATAAGAATGCTTGTGATTTTTGCACATTGATTTTGTATCCTGAGACTTTGCTGAAGTTGCTTATCAGATTAAGGAGATTTTGGGCTGAGACAAAGGGGTTTTCTAAATATACAATCATGTCATCTGCAAACAGGGACAATTTGACTTCTTCTTTTCCTAACTGAATACCCTTGATTTCTTTCTCTTGCCTGATTGCCCTAGCCAGAACTTCCAACACTGTGTTGAATAGGAGTGGTGAGAGAGGGCATCCCTGTCTTGTGCCAGTTTTCAAAGGGAATGCTTCCAGTTTTTGCCCATTCAGTATGATATTGACTGTGAGTTTGTCACAAATAGTTCTTATTATTTTGAGATATGTTCCATCAATACCGAATTTATTGAAAATTTTTTGCATGAAGGGCTGTTGAATTTTGTCAAAGGCCTTTTCTGCATCTATTGAGATAATCATGTGGTTCTTGTCTTTGGTTCTGTTTATATGCTGGATTATGTTTATTGATTTGTGTATATTGAACCAGCCTTGCATCCCAGGGATGAAGCCCACTTGATCATGGTGGATAAGCTTTTTGATGTGCTGCTGGATTTGATTTGCCAGTATTTTATTGAGGATTTTTGCATCCGTGTTCATCAGGGATATTGGTCTAAAATTCTCTTTTTTTGTTGTGTCTCTGCCAGGCTTTGGTATCAGGATGATGTTGACCTTGTAAAATGAGTTAGGGAGGATTCCCTCTTTTTCTATTGATGGAATAGTTTCAGAAGGAGTGGTACCAACTCCTCCTTGTTCCTCTGGTAGAATTCAGCTGTGAATCCATCTGGTCCTGGACTTTTATTGGTTGGTAGGCTAATAATTATTGACTCAATTTAAGAGCCTATTATTGGTCTATTCAGGGATTCAAATTATTCCTAGTTTAGTCTTGGGAGAGTGTAAGTGTCCAGGAAATTATCCATTTCTTCTAGGTTTTCTAGTTTATTTGTGTAAAGGTGTTTATAGTATTCTCTAATGGTAGTTTGTATTTCCGTGGTGTCGGTGGTGATATCCCCTTCATCATTTTTTATGGCATCTATTTGATTCTTCTCTGTTTTCTTCTTTATTAGTCTTGTTAGCGGTCTGTCAATTTTGTTGATTTTTTCAAAAAACCAGATCCTGTATTCATTGATTTTTTTGGAGGTTTTTTGTGTCCCTATCTCCTTCAGTTCTGCTCTGATCTTAGCTACTTCTTGTCTTCTGCTAGTTTTTTAATGTGTTTGCTTTCACTTCTCTAGTTCTTTTCATTGTGATGTTAGCATGTCAATTTTAGATCTGTCCTGCTTTCTCTTGTGGGCATTTAGTGCTGTAAGTTTCCCTCTACACACTGCTTTAAATGTGTCCCAGAGATTCTGGTATGTTGTATCTTTGTTCTCATTGGTTTCAAAGAACATCTTTTTTTCTGTCTTCATTTTGTTATGTACCCAGTAGTCATTCAGGAGCAGGTTGTTCAATTTCCATGTAGTTGAGCAGTTTTGATTGAGTTTCTTAGTCCTGAGTTCTAGTTTGATTGCACTGTGGTCTGAGAGACAGTTTGTTATAGTTTCTGTTCTTTTACATTTGTTAAAGAGTGCTTTACTTCCAACTATGTGGTCGATTTTGGAATAAGTGTGATGTGGTGCTGAGAAGAATGTATATTCTGTTGATTTGGGGTGGAGAGTTCTGTACATGTCTATTAGGTCTGCTTGGTGCAGAGTTGAGTTCAATTCCTGGATATCCTTGTTAACTTTCTGTCTCATTGATCTGTCTAATGTTGACAGTGGGGTGTTAAAGTCTCCCATTATTATTGTATGGGAGTCTAAGTCTCTTTGTAAGTCTCTAAGGAATTGCTTTATGAATCTAGTTGCTCCTGTATTGGGTGCATATATATTTAGGATAGTTAGCTCTTCCTGATGAATTGATCCATTTACCGTTATGTAATGGCCTTCTTTGTCTCTTTTGATCTTTGATGGTTTAAAGTCTGTTTTATCAGAGACTAGAATTGCAACCTCTGTTATTTTGTTTGTTTGTTTGTTTTCCATTTGCTTGGTAGATCTTCCTTTATCCCTTTATTTTGAGCCTATGTATCTCTCTGCATGTGAGATGGGTCTCTTGAATACAGCAAACTGATGGGTCTTGACTCTTTATCCAATTTGCCAGTCTGTGTCTTTTAATTGGAGCATTTAGTCCAATTACATTCAAGGTTAATATTGTTATGTGTGAACTTGATCCTGTCATTATGATATTAGGTGGTTATTTTGCTTCCTAGTTGATGCAGTTTCTTCCAAGCATCGATAGACTTTACATTTTGGCATGTTTTTGCAATGGCTGGTACCTGTTGTTTCCTTTCCATATTCAGTGCTTCCTTCAGGATCTCTTGTAAGGCAGGTCTGGTGGTGAGAAAATCTCTAAGCATTTGCTTGTCTGTAAAGGATTATATTTCTCCTTCACTTATGAAACTTAATTTGGCTGGATATGAATTTCTGGATTGAAAATTCTTTTCTTTAGCAATGTTGAATATTGACCTCCACTCTCTTCTGGCTTATAGAGTTTCTGCCGAGAGATCTGCTGTTAGTCTGATGGGCTTCCCTTTGTGGGTAACCCAACCTTTCTCTCTGGCTGCCCTTAACATTTTTTCCATCATTTCAACTTTGGTGAATCTGAAAATTATGTGTCTTGGAGTTGCTCTTTTCAAGGAGTATCTTTGTGGTGTTCTCTGTATTTCCTGAATTTAAATGTTGGCCTGCCTTACTAGGTTGGGGATGTTCTCCTGGATGATATCCTGCAGAGTGTTTTCCAACTTGTTTCCATTTTCCCCGTCACTTTCAGGCACACCAATCAGACGTAGATTTGGTCTTTTCACATAATTCCATATTTCTTGGAGGCTTTGTTCATTTCTTTTTACTCTTTTTTCTCTACACTTCTCTTCTCACTTCATTTCATTCATTTGATCTTCAATCGGCCACTGATACTCTTTCTTCCAGTTGATTGAGTCAGTTACTGAAGCTTGTGCATTTGTCACATAGTTCTCATGTTATGGTTTTCATCTCTATCTGTTCTTTTAAGGTCTTCTCTGCATTGATTATTCTAGTTATCCAGTTATCCATTCTTTTTTCAACTTTTTTATTTTTTGCGCTGGTTACATAGTTCCTCCTTTAGCTCTGAGAAGTTTGATTGACTGAAGCCTTCTTCTCTCAACTCGTCAAAGTCATGTCCAGCTTTGTTGCATTGCTGGCGATGAGCTGCGTTCTTTTGGAGGAGGAGATGCACCCTGATTTATTGGATTTCCAGCTTTTCTGCACTGCCTTTTCCCCATCTTTGTGGTTTTATCTGCCTTTGGTCTTTGATGATGGTGACGTACTGATGGAGTTTTGGTGTGGGTGTCCTTTCTGTTTGTTTGTTTTCCTTCTAACAGTCAGGACCCTCAGCTGTAGGTTTGTTGGAATTTGCTTGAGGTCCACTCCAAACACTTTGCCTGGGTATCAGCAGCAGAGGCTGCAGAAGATAGAATATTGCTGAACAGTGAGTGTTGCTGTCTGATTCTTGCTCTGGAAGCTTCGTCTCAGGGGTGTACCCTGCCGTGTGAGGTGTGACGTGTTGGTCTGCATCTAGTGGGGGATGTCTCCCAGTTAGGCTACTCAGGGGTCAGGTACCCACTTGAATAGGCAGTCTGTCCATTCTCAGATCTCAACCACCATGCTGGGAGATCCACTGCTCTCTTCAGAGCTGTCAGATGGGGGCATTTACCTCTGCCGAGGTTTCTGCTGCTTTTTGTTTATCTGTGCCCTGTCCCCAGAGGAGGAATCTACAGAGGGAGACCAGCCTCCTTGAGCTGTACTGGGCTCCACCCAATTCGAGCTTCCTGGTGGCTTTGTTTACCTACTTAAGCCTCAGCAATGGCGGACACCCCTCCCCCAGTCTCACTGCCACCTTGCAGTTAGATCTCAGACTGCTGTGCTAGCAATGAGGGAGGCTCCGTGGGCATGGGACCATTTGGGCCAGGTGTGGGATATAATCTCCTGGTGTGCCATTTGCTAAGACCCTTGGTAGAGTGCAGTATTAGGGTGGGAGTTACCTGATTATCCAGGTGTTGTGTGTCTCAATTTCCTTTGGCTAGGAAAAGGAATTCCCTTCCCCCTTGTGTTTCCCAGGTGAGGCGATGCCTCGCAGTGCTTCAGATCTCTTGGTCGGGCTGCACCTGTGGACCAGTGCCAACTGTCTGACTCACCCCAGTGAGATGAACTCAGTACCTCAGTTGAAAATTCAGAAATCACCCATCTTCTGTGATTTCTTCAAATCCTGCCTCCTGCTCTGTGTCTCTCACACCAGGAGCTGGAGGCTGGAGCTGTTCCTATTCGACCATCTTGGGCGCACCCTCCTCTTTTAGTTATTTTTAAATTTACAACAAATTATTGTTGACTGCAGTCATTCTGTTGTACTATCATATGCCAGATCTTATTCATTCTATCAAACTATATTTTTGTACCCATTAACCATCCTCATTTCTGCCCTCCTCACCACTACAAATCCTTCCATTCTTTTGAACCTGATGCTGCCTTCTGTTGCATTTGATCTTAGTTTTTTGGTTGACCTTTCTCAACTCAACCCAACCCAACTCCTTCCTCAGAGGCCCTGAAATGACTTTGCTAGAGGATCATTTATTTTCTGTATCCTATTTCAGACTTAATAACCCTAACAATTTGAGGGACCTGAAGTAGTTTCTTTAATTTGTTCATGGTCAATCAGGCCCAAATCTATACATGGCTCATTTTCTGCATAATGAGCAGGGTCAGATTGAGATATCTAGATTCCCTAAGCATGAAAAAAATAGTTCCTTGTTTTGTGTAATATTACAAAATAAACATTAACTCCAAAAATGAATTTGAAGAAATACGACATAATTTCTTGTATTTTTGTCATGTTTTGAAATATATACTATAACATTTAAAAATGTTTTTCTAATTTTTATGCTAATTCCTTATTTGTATATAATAAATGTTTATCATATCTGGTAGAAAATGCAACGTGAGTTATACTGGATTCATTTTATTTGTATCTCTATTAGGTCCACCATGTATTTCTCACACTATCAACCTAAGCATTCAAACAATGTATCCCTGTGCAGTGATAGCAACTTTTATTAATAAGAAAAAAAAAACTTTGAATGAAATATTGAGAATCTATTTGCAGCAAATTAATGCTTTTTGTCACACAAACAAGTCTTTCAAGACATATCTTTTGATTGATTTATATGAAATATCTTTATCAAAATACCTGCATGCATTTTGCACAGTATTAATCACACAATCATTATTTTTAATGTAACGATAGCAAAATTTCTGAATTTGACTTATTGAATTTTTTTCAAGTCATAGCCAGATTTATTTATTCTGTCACACTTTTTTTATGGAAATGAAAAAGTAAGAACATGTCCCCTAAACTTCACTTACCTGTTCATTTCTAAGTTATTCTATTCCCCTTGCTTTCAACAGTCACATCATGGCAAAAGATACAATGGCTTATGACTCATATTACTCTCTTTTAGCTAGGGAGCCCACAAGTCATTTAATAATACCAAAGGTAAGATTTGCTGCTTTCAAAGATTTAATTTTCCAGCAGATTAGATTTTAGCTAAATAGAAAAATGTATCTAATTGGTACCTTTTTTTTTTCAATCTTCTTTTTCTGGGTACCACCTTGCATAAGATTTATCTGAGACAGATATTCTGAAACATTTGAATATTATGGAGTTATTACATACTTAGTGTACTGAGTCAATTCAGTGGGTACTGAGAAATATGCACTATTACTTTCAATCTGTTCACTTCTCAACCACAGAGAGCAATTACCTGCAAAGAACTCCCTGCATGTTTTATGACTCATAAGTTGAGAATAAACTCCAACAGAATCAAAATTTATGTTTTCCTAATTATATGTTAGTTATCTAGCATGGTTTTAAATATTAAATACAAAATACTTATATTTAGCCATTGGGAGCCATAATATTGAAATGTTGATTTAACTCTGTAAATGATGACATTCCTTTTTGGAAATAACAGGAAAAAAATTCAGCCAACAATTTTTAGTTAATTTTCAATAATTAATGTCACTGATTTTATAGTTAGAGCTTGTTTGTCATGATGGTATATGCTTTATCTGTGAACATTTTGCCTAATATTCATAATAACCTGATAACATTGTTACTAGGTAGAATTATGATCCCCATTTTACAGATGAATTGACTGAGACCTATACAGATAAAATAGTTTGTCTAAGATCATTCAGATCAGAAGTAGAATAGGTGACTCTCATAGAAGAGCCATTGTTAAATTCTCCTAAATATGCCTACATCATTCTTAACATTTATACATTATTGCCTGGGAATTATAGAGAGGGGTATCAAACTGGCATGTTAACTACAAAAGTTATAGTTTCTATAATGATTTACTAAGCTCTTCAATTTCATAGCTGCTAGCCACATATATCTATTAAACAATTGAACTGTGGCTAGCCCAAATTAGGAAGTATTTTAAGCGTAAATACACACTGGATTTCAAAGACTCAGTATGAGAAATTATGTAAAATATATTCAAAATATTCTTCAAATTTAATTACATGATGAAGTAAAAACATCTTGGTTATAAAGCATTAAATAAAATGTACTAGTAAAATTAATTTAATATACTATACTAGATACTTTGATGGCTACTTTTCATTATTAAATTGGTTCACATATGTATTGACTCTACATATACTTTTGTATTCTTATGTACATTTTGGTTGGTTTCAAAAATCTTAAATTCATAAAGAACAGAGAAAATGCCTTCTATTTAATTTTCAACAGTTCATCCTCTGGCTTGAAATGTGGCAGCCCGGTTGGTTCATTGTTCTGTGATAAACTGATTTATGACTACCAGTAGCTTCTTCCTTGGTAATGGTAATATCAGGATTATATTTGGGGAATCTGGAATTTCTAAACAACCATCTGTAATTCATTATAACAATACCATTTTCCTTAGCAAAATTTGTTTATAAATGGGAAGTGATGCAACACCATTAAAACACTTTTTTTTTTTTTGAGAGACAGCTTGCTGAGATGATGCTGGGAAATATTTTCTGTGATAAATAGATTACAGGGAAAGAACGGAGATAATCTGCCTTCATTGATTGGACACTTTGCTTGTATATGAAGTCTGACAAACCTTCAGTATTACAATGAGGCTAACTAAGCTGACACACTAAGGATGAATGGAACCCGAGTTCCTAATGTCTTTAGTTATTTAACAATTTTGGCAGCTACCTCACATCTGGATTTATTGTTGTATGAGATAATACATGTATTTATTTAAAACATTATACATGTGTTCATTTTTTAGAAAATATGCATTCCAAGAATGTTGTAAATTGTATAACTAACCTCTTCAAAGATGGAACAATTGTACACCAATGAGAACATCGTTATGTGTTCTCAGGATCATCTTTGACAGATGAAATACAAAAAGCCCTTATTTACTTGCAAATTGAATAATAGAGATAAGAGGCCTACTTTTACAGAATAACACCTCGTAGAGTCAATGACCTGTCAATGCCTTGAGCTATATTCACAAAACAGACAGAAAACAGATATAAGATCTAAGAACAAAAAATATAGGTAGGCAAGTGCTATCATTTGATATTCTTGGTACTTTATTTGCTGTCTTATTTCCAATCTAGGGATTCTAGTAGCAGATTTTATAATTATATTAATAATGCCAAACAGCTGTTCTCTAACAGGCCAAATCAAATTTGTAATCAGAGTAACAGAAATATCATAATTTAAGAAATGTTCAAAACAAATAATTTTTGGAAAAGTCTGTTTTGAGCATCAGAACCTAGTCTTTTGTGAGATATTAACACTTAGAATAGCCACAGCACTCACATGTTTCATAACTTTTCTTAATATGTTAGGTGACTAATTTCTGCCAATATAGTCAAATTAGAAAACCAAAAAGGCAAAAATGGTCTCTTATTTAACTGTGACTTACTAAGATATATGTCTTTTAAATAAAAAAGATATTTTCTTTATTCTTTACAAATCCATGCATTATCATGTATTTCCAAAATGAAGATGAACATTGAGCAGCAATACATGGTGATTTTCCCCAATCCAAAGTTGACAGGGTCTGGCTTTACTGGAAGATGTTATTAAAAAAATAAAAAAACATTTAATAACATCTCATTCAGAGAATTTTTTATTATTCTCATAGACTTACTAATCGGATATTTTATAGTTTTATCCTAAATTCACTGCAAATCTTGACAATTTATAGATACGATTACATCTAAGATTATGCCTTTGTATGTTTCATTGAATATATGTTTCTGATAATTATATACTTGCATTTTTATTGTACATTCTTGTCATTTCATTTGAAACTTTTTTTCTTTATGTAGATGTGCTTTTTATATCTATGCTTTTAGTCTACCTAAATATTTACATGAATAAAATAGATAGCCAAAGGCTTAAGGTAAATACATATTTTTACATAATAAATACATACATATACATATGTAATACATATATACATAATATACTATATGTAATATGTAAATACATATATAAATAAAGTAAATACATATATAAAGCAAATACATACCCTAAACTATAATACAGAATCACATAATTCTTGGATTGAAAGAATCAAAGGTAATATTTACTCAAAATTCATTTTATAATGAGAAAATTGTCACAGAGAAGACCATATAACTTCTGATATGCTCTGCTTGAATATTTCTTTAAAAAACTGACCTAGGTTTAACTATTTTTCTGTTTTAGATTTCCCAGACCATCACAGCTAAATTTCATGCCCTAAATTTAAGAATTCTGGGTCTAAATGTGAACAAATTTCCTTCAGTCTATCCAATCAAACATCTTTGGAACTCATGACATAATCATCCATCTATCTGCTTCACACAGATTAATTCCATAACATTTCTTTTCTTGACCTGCACTTTCCTCTCTCCCTCATAGCCAGACCTCCTGGTATGCTGAGACTAGGTCATTGATGTTTTATTCATCAGCATAATTCCTGAGCCAGCCTTTCCTGTTCATCTCAGCAAGGTGAACAGATATGTAGTAATAAGGATAGATACTGAATCTACTTGTGATTGTAATTAATAAGTGATGAAACAAAAATGAAATAATTTTTACTCCCAATAGATGTGGGTTTTTAACCTAAGAAAAGTTTGTATTACAAATGGCAATGGTCAATGATATACAGTTGGCAGCCCTCATTGTTCTTGGGTGTGGGGTGGGGTGGGGGACTTTTGATTCCAGGACACCCCTCAAATACCAAAATTCATGGATGTTCAAGCCCCTTATATAAAATGGTGTAGTACTTTGCATATAACCTATGCACATCCTCCTATATACTTTTTCATCTCTAGATTACTTATAACACCTAATAAAATGTAAATGCTATACAAATAATGTTATACTTTATTGTTTAAAGAATAATGACAAAGTAAAAAAAATCTGTATATGTTTAGTACAGACAAACATCCTTGTTTTGTGTGTGAACAGTTTATATCCTGTTGGTTAAATCCAAGAATGCAGAGCCCATAAATATGGAAGGTCAACTGAAAGACTTCATGAATCAGCTTATCTCTCTTCTATTTAAAAGTTGAATTATATTTCATTTAATAGGTTTTGATGCCTATCCTCCAACTACAAATCATTCTCAATCTGTGATTATATTTTTTCTTTGGCAAAAAAATGTTTCTTTAACTTGTTATTAATGAAAATAATATTTTACCCTCACAAAGTGAGCTTATAACACGTACAATACATATACTCAAAAAGCTTGAAATAAACAGTAAGTCCTCACTTAACATTTTCTGTAGGTCATTGGAAACTGTGACGTTAAGCAAAATGACATGTGAGACTAATTTTATCAGAGTCTGATTGACGTAAACAAGACTTAAGTTTATAAGGCATATTTCTGGTCAAAAAAAGTTACAAAGCTTCTAAACAAAGACCAAAAGACTGTGTTTAATTTTTTTACATATTCCCCTTTAAAGTCATAAAACAGTGTTAATATTAAACATTGAAGTAAATGTTAACTATGCAGATATTTACGAAAAATTAATTAAAAACTAAGATAAGTATTTACCCAGTTATTCCAGTTCAAGGCTATGCGTAGGTGGCTGGAACCTATTCCAGAAACAGGGCACAAGGCAGGAAGTGGGGGACAGGATAGCATTCCATTGCAGAACACATTCACATACGCCCATATTCACTCAGAATGAACTGTTTAGACATGCTAATTGACCTAACGTGCACAACTTTGGAGTATGGGAGGAAACCTGACTACCTGGAGAAAACCCTCCCAGACAAGGGGAGAATATGCAAAATCCACACAGCCAGTGTTCCTGGCTGAAAATTGAGGGATTTTTTCCCCCATTAAAGTTATAACAAAACAATGTTGAACACAACAATATCATTCAAGGACTTTCTGTACAACAGTTGAGAAAGAAGGAATCGGGCCAGGCGCAGTGGCTCACGTCTGTAATCCCAGCACTTTGGGAGGCCGAGACGGGTGGATCACGAGGTCAGGAGATCGAGACCATCCTGGCTAACACGGTGAAACCCCATCTCTACTAAAAATACAAAAAAAAAACTAGCCGGGTGCGGTGGCGGGTGCCTGTAGTCCCAGCAACACGGGAGGCTGAGGCAGGAGAATGGCGCTAACCCGAGAGGCAGAGCTTGCAGTGAGCCGAGACTGCGCCACTGCACTCCAGCCTGGGCGAAAGAGCGAGACTCCGTCTCAAAAAAAAAAAAAAAAAAAGAGAAAGAAGGAATCTTCTTTGTTGCTCTGCTTTCATCAGAATTACTTGCATGGATTACCATATGGATTTAGGAAATCAGGCATACCTCAACAATCACAACTCTCCAGGCATTTACTGTAGACACACCTCAGAGGGACCTTCAGCCTGAAGGCATGCTATAAAACATAAAGCAGGGTCTAAAACTGATCTCATTTCCTCTATTCTACAACATCTAGTCCATTGGGGAAAACCCCACCCCTGATATTCAACGTTGGTTCTTTTCTATTTCCCTAAGCATCAGCTAGTTTGATAAATAAAGGGAAAGAGTACAAGAGAGAGAAATTTTAAAGCTGGGCATCCGGGGGAGACATCATGTGTTGGCAGGTTCCGTGATGCTTCCTGAGCCATAAAACCAGCCAGTTTTTGTTAGCGATTTTCAAAAGGGGAGGGAGTGTACGAATAGGGTGTGGGTCACAGAGATCACATGCTTCACAAGGTAATAAAATATCACAAAGCAAATAGAGGCATGCATTGTCATTGAAAACATCTTATCAGGAGACAGGGTTTGAGAGCAGACATCCTGTGTGACCAAAATTTATTAGGCAGGAATTTCCTCAACCTAATAAGCCTGGGAGCACTACCAAAGACCGAGGCTTATTTCATCCCTTTGGCTTCAACCATAAAAGAAAGCCACCCCCAAAGGGGCCATTTCAGAGGCCTACCCTCAGGGGCCATTCTCTTTCTCACGGATGTTCCTTGCTGAGAAAAAGAATTCAGCAATATTTCTCCTATTTGCTTTTGAAAGAAGAGAAATATGGCACTGTTCCGCCCGGCTCACTGGCAGTCAGAGTTTAAGGTTATATCCCTTGTTCCCTGAAGATTGCTGTTATCCCGTTCCTTTTTCAAGGTGCGCAGATTTCATATTGTTCAAATACACATGCTCTACAAACAATTTGTGGAGTTAACACAATCATCACAGGGTCCTGAGGCGACATACATCCTCCTCAGCTTATGAAGATGATGGGATTAAGAGATTAAAGTAAAGACAGGCATAGGAAATCACAAGGGTATTGACTGGGGAAGTGATAAGTGTCCATGAAATCTCCACAATTTATGTTCAGAGATTGCAGTAAAGACAGGCATAAGAAATTATAAAAGTATCAATTTGGGGAACTAATAAATGTCCATGAAATCTTCACAATTTATGTTCTTCTGCCATGGCTTCAGTCAGTCCCTCCGTTTGGGGTCCCTGACTTCCTGCAACACTAGTCAGCTCTTTATATTATAAAGTTAAGTTTCTAATAACTCAAATTTTATCCTGTCATCTTTTATGTTTAAGATATTTTACTTCGTATACTAATTTCATAATAAAACTCAAAATCTATATAATTACTTCTAAGACTTTTTCTTTTCTTTTCTTTTCTTTATTTTTTTGAGACAGAGTCTTGCACTGTTGTCCGGGCTGGATTGGAATGGCATGATCTTGGTTCACCAGCACAACCTCTGCCTCCCAAGTTCAAGCGATTCTCCTGCCTCAGCCTCCCTAGTAGCTGGGATTACAGGTGCCTGCCACCATACCCGGCTAATTTTTTGTGTTTTTAGTAGTGACGGGGTTTCACTAGGTTGGATAGGCTGGTCTCGAACTCCTGACCTCATGATCCTCCCGCCTTGGCCTCCCAAAGTGCTGGGATTACAGGCATGAGCCACCATGCCTGGCTACTTCTAAGGGTTTTTCTAATCAGACCCCTATTCATAATTCTAGCATCATTTTTCAATAATTGCCCTTCCTGAACTTTGTACCTCTGCCAGATTCAATGACTGTTAGTCTTCTGACACCCCTTGGCCTCTCACTTGGGATTTTTGTGTATGACGTTTACATCAGTTTTCTAATCAAAGTTCTTCATGGCTTGACCCTCTTTATTTTTCCAGATTCAAGTGTGACATTAATTCTCACAAATCCTTTCCTGAAACCTATGCTTAATGAAACCCCTGCTACCAATATTCATGGACTGTAATTCTGTTGATGAGGAGTGTTCATAAAATAGCTATTTATTAATTTTTATCTTTTTAAGAAGGTATATTGGCATTTAAACATTTTTAGAATATTACTATTTTACTAACGGAGTTATCTTAGGATTTCTTAAATGATAGCTTTTAGTTATGCATATGTTAGACATGTAGACTAGACTGATAAGCATTTGAGTAAGGTTTGTATTAGATTCCTTTCTGATTAGGTAAATGCCTGTCCCAAGGGAGTTGTTACAAATTGTGAGTATCACACTTGAGAGCATCCATGGTTCTATAGAAAGGGTGTAATGGAATATTTGTTGCATAATATAAACATGCCCTTTTTTTTCCCTCATTTTAGAGAACTTTATGATTACTGGGATGGGATAGTGCAATCTGCATAAAGTTTAAGGAATCCCCTGGGTAGAAATGTTTCAAGGCTTCTATCTTTCGTCTTTTGGGATTCAGTTTTAGTAGAATACTTCTGGTGGATTGAAATGACCTGGAGAAGTAAACCTGACAAAAACCACCTTAAAAAAGAAAGAAGTCTGGAATGGTGTCGTAAAAGACAGCAAAGACCAGCCACTCTGACACTATATGCCATGAAGAACATGATTGAGCATGTCAACATGCAAAAGCTAGAGAGTTGTGTGACTAAATTAAGATACCATGGAAGCTCAGGTCAATTTGATCAAAGCCCAAACAGCAGCCAATGGCTCTTACCTTCAAACGTAAATTCCCACATATGAATATTTAATATTGTGTTTAAGTGAAATGAGAGAAATCAGAATTGATTCTTTATACATGCCAGATAGAAATAATCAGTCAGGTATGAAGGACTACTTAAGTTTTCAGTCTCTGTTTTGAGTGATAGCAACATCAGCTGCATTCCTCTTTTCTGGATCATCAAGGGAACTCAGCTTTGGTTCCAGCAACATGGTAGAACAAACTAGCTGGTGTGCAGCAGCCCCTAATTTCTAGACTTTCCCATTGGGAAAATAAGTCTGATGTCTTTACCCCACCTTAACAGAAGCCTGAAAAGGATTGTTTAATAAATAATTTAAAAATATATGTTCTATTTACTTTTCTCTGCCACAGGCGACCAGGGACTATCTTTGTTTTGTTAGTTTTTACATCTTTGTTACCTAGACAGAGTCTGGCCCAGAGCAGACACTGACTATATATCTGTGGAAATAATAAAAGAATAAAACAGCATATATTCTAGAATCTAAAATGGCTTTAAATTGTTTTAATATGACTATAATTAAATTGTAACTTTGATAAAAACAAAAATTCATTACTACCACATAAAATATATTTATAAATTATAAAAATATACTCATTTTAGAAAAATAAAAAATATGTACATTAATAATTAAGAAGATATGCTATCTGGCTAAAATAAAAATTCCAAATATGTAGAATAAATGGAAGTAAAATGCAAATCTTACAACTTTAGTTCCAGATCTGAAAATATCCCTCAATTATAAATTTTATAAATGTTGAAAATCCCATTTGCATCATTTTATTTTGATTTATAAACCAGAAAAACAAAAGTAAGGCCCTGGAGCCTATTTTATGAAGCTTGTATATTTCTCTAGATAGAAGTGTAACTATAGTCTTTTTTGGTTAAGTAGTTTCTGAATTCCCCTAATGTTTGTTGAACAGACAGATTCATTATTACAAAGATTTTAACTTAAATATGAAAATTAGCTGGGTGTGGTGGCATGAGCCTGTACTCCCAGCACTTTGGGAGGCCAAGGGGGGCAGATCACGAGGTGAGGAGATCAAGACCATCCTGGCTAACATGGTGAAACCCTGTCTCTACTAAAAAAACAAAAAATTTGCCGGGTATGGTGGCATGCGGTGGTAGTTCTAGCTACTCAGGAGACTGAGGCAGGAGAATGGCGTGAACCCCAGAGGCGGAGGTTGTAGTGAGACAAGATCGCCAGCATGGGTAACAGAGTGCGACTCCATCTCAAAAAAAAAAAAAAAAAAAAGTTTTAAATATTTAAAAATTATACATAAATCCAGAGATATATAAACTTAGTAAAAACAAACAATTAGTAATTATGTCAGGAATATTGTTCAAATTATTTCCAATAATCTTCTGAGCAAAAATTATAATTTATTTGTGTTCAAATATATTAAAACTGCCATTTATACTTTTTGACTACAGTATCATTCTTAAAATGGACTTTCTGCTATAATATTCTGTAAATATTTACTAAAAGATTTCCCTAATATGTATTTTTACTTTGTGAATAACAAATATTCAAATCATCTATGTCTCATTTTGGTATACATTGAAAGGTATAGATATTACTTTTATTTTACCTAATGCTGATGAAGCTATTTATAAACTAAAGAATTTCTTCTATATTCAGTATATTGTGTTCATGCTATTCTACATATTTTCCAATATCCATATAAGTTGTCTGAACTTTTTCGTGGTTAAAGTCCTTCTTTTTTCTCACGAAGACCATGTTTTTTAAATTATTGTAACTTTGTCATATGTTATAGTATTTATAGGGCAGAGTCCATTATTGACCATGTTTCACAAAATAATCTACAAAGTAATGCAACTGAAATTTATCAGTGTGATTTATACATGGGAATTAGAATTTACAATGTATATTCTGAAAGTCACTTGACAATTTTTTTAAAGAAGAGCTATTTAGGAGCTAGCTAATGCAACCATTCTTAATTGGGACAAAAACTTGTATTTATTGCTCACTGCTCTAATATTTTCATTTTGTACATTACAACTTCCATGTTAAGTAGTCTGTGGATGAACACTGAGGCCTCTGATCCATCATCTAAATCTGCTCTTTCCAAAGATAAATTGCTACCTTCGAACATGCCCTGGCAAACTGGCCTACACCTGCCCTCACTGCTAACTCCTAATTTTACAAACCTTTCAGGACTTTGAGCTCTTCTGTTTGAGTAGTCAATTGATATATTTAAGTTTTACCTTTGTATGTCTTCAAATTTTTATTCCCATCCCAAAGGTATAGATCTTTAAATTTTGCTGACAAAATGATAGAAATTGGTATTAATTCAAATATTTATCTCATCACAAAGCCCACATGCATTGTGTTATGTTGGACTGTTTTTAACCTGAAGGCAGAATTCGGATTTTACAGCTAACTGCAGCTGTTGGCCAATCACGTAAAATTTACTCAATAAATGCTTTGCCCAAATCTGATTTGATTCTCTGTTTCATATTTAAATTTGCATATTAATAAACAAAAGCTAGGTTTTAAATATTGTTACAAATGTTATAATTTCTTTTGTTTTTTCTTCAGGATCTCTCAAAACCTAGATATTGCCTGAAATCAGTATATGGTGACTTAGTACAACACATCCACATTCTCTCTCTCTCTCTCTCACCCACATTTCTATTACATTTCAGTTTTTATAAATCCTGATATTGAGAATCTGTATAGTCACAGGTAAACCAGTATAGTTACACCCATTACTGATGCCACACTCGACAGAATGAGACTCATCAAATAGCATATTCATTAAAAGATAAGCATCATCTATTACCATACTAGTCATTCCAGGGGAAACACAGTTAATAATGGTTCCTGTACTCAAATTATTTAAAATGTAGTTAGACAAAGAGAATACATACTGTATATTACTACAGTTATACCTAATGGAAAATGACGGGGCTGGCTGGGCTGTTGATATAGTAAGGCCATTGGTCTAAACCCTATCTCTTGAGGGACAGGGGAAATGTGCTATGTTGTTAGGGGTTGTCATAGGGACAAGAAAGGGGACATATTGAAGAGAGAAACAGAGATGCTATATAACTGTTGGTGTATATACAGTTCTGGACAGCAAAATATTGACTGACCCAAAATGCCAATATATTCCCTGGAAGAAATAATATAGTCTATACTACATTTTAAACAATTTATTTATAGTATTTTTTGTCATTTAGAATATATACATGAATTACATATAACATACTAAGGTATTTTTCCTTCAAAATAAAACTTATGATAATTGGCTTGAGAAATTTTATTTCAGGGAAAAAATTTATACAAAAGAAGTATCCTTTATATATCCAAAATAAAAGAGACAACAAAAACTACAAGATGTTACTGCTCTTCTGAGAAGGACAAAAGAGAACAAGATGGGGAAAATATCATCCGTATCAAATTTTTAAAATTGTCTTCAGTGAATTTCACTTGCCTTTTTACACATTCTGATTGAGTCCTCTCATCACCTTTGGGTACCTCTGGAGTGTATATATCATTGTCTTTACTTCAAGTAGAAAATCAAGTAAGCATCTAATGAAATTGAGCCTGGGTTTTCAGACTGGGGCTACTGCCTCAGTTTGGATTGTGTGATGCGTGGTATGATCATCGTTTTTAGTAGTGAAGAGTTGAACTTATCTGACTCTTAAAGTATAACATATCATTATTCCTGACTCGCTGCTGCAAATGGACGTATAGATAGCACTCAGGTTCATAGAAATGGCTAGATATGCAAAAGAAACTATGCAAGCTACCTAAATGAATAAATCTAGGCCTTCATTTTAAATATAACTGAGCAGCAATTACCAGATTTTTAGAAAAATCAGTAGGAGAAAACAATCTTTACCTAGAAAGAATAAATCAATTCTAAAAGAAGCATAGGTAATTCGGAAAAAGGTTTACAACTTAAAAAATAAAATAAGAAAGAAGCAAACAAAAAATTTTTATTAGCAAATTTAGGGATATATGAAGAGATAATATATGTACCCAACTTTGACAAACATTTATGAGGAAAGAACAATTAGTAGAACAATAAAACATTCATGAAAATTAAATATATAATTGTTCTTATGAGAAAAACATATGGAGGCTATCTCTGAGAATTAAGACTAAAATATAAGCAAATACGTAAGAGATGTATCAGTTTCCAATCAGAGGAGATACAAAAGACTAGTAGACATTCTAGAATAAGACAACAAACAAGGCAGAAAGATATAATCAACGAACTACTGAAGTAAATTTTCTCAAAGTTGAAGTAAGCTTTGAATTTGTCTTTACCTTTGGTTTTTGAAAAAAATAACTTTCAGCTAGGCGTGGTGAGTCACGCCTGTAATCCCAGCACTTTGGGATGCCGAGGTGTGTAGATTGCTGGTCTCGACCAGGAGTTCGAGACCAGCCTGGACAACATGGCAAAACCCTGTCTCTACAAAAAATACAAAAGTTGGGCCGGGCGCGGTGGCTCAAGCCTGTAATCCCAGCACTTTGGGAGGCCGAGACGGGCGGATTATGAAGTCAGGAGATTGAGACCATCCTGGCGAACACAGTGAAACCCCATCTCTACTAAAAAATACAAAAAAAACTAGCCTGGCGAGGTGGCGGGCGCCTGTAGTTCCAGCTACTCGGGAGGCTGAGGCAGGAGAATGGCGTAAACCCGGGAGGGGGAGCTTGCAGTGAGCTGAGATCCGGCCACTGCACTCCAGCCTGGGCGACAGAGCTAGACTCCATCTCAAAAAAAACAAAAAAAAACAAAAAACAAAAGTTAACTTGGCACGGTGGCATGCGCCTGTAGTCCCAGCTACCTGGGAGACTGAGGTGGTAGGATCACCTGAGCCCAGGAGGTCAAGGCTGTAGTGAGCCATGAGCATGCCATTGCACTCCAGCCTAAGCAACAGAGTGAGATCCTGTCTCAAAAAAAAAAAAAAAAAAAAAAAAAAAAAAAATTCAAGTAAACCAGAGCAAAATAAAAAATGTATCAGTAATCTAAGAAGAAATCTATAAAGAATTTAATAGGATTCACGAAAATACTATTCATCTATTAAACTAAAATGAAGATAAATGTGTGGCCTAGAAGTGAGAACACATAAAATTCAATAAGTTGTATAACCCAAAATGGAAAGGTTTAGTAATATGGTAACTATGGCATATGTTTTATCTGTCAAAATAAAATAAATTTTTTTAAAAATTGAAAAATAATGAATTATTCAAATATGAAGTCAATTAAAACATGAGATAATTTTTGCATTTTAAGCAAACCCAAATGTAAATATGGCATGTGTTTTATTCTTTGATGGATACCTGTAATATGTTAGGTACTCAATCCGTATTTGGTAGAGTACTTAAGTGATTAATGGAATGGAAAGAGCAACAATTCATTTGACTTTGGTGCAAGTAATGCATGAATTTAACGTGAAGTATAAATACAATGGAACATATTTTACAGAGGAAGACTTTATTATTCTACAGATGGAACTATCTAGTATTCACTGGTTTTGCTGTGATCATATTCGCATTACTAAAATACTGTAGATGATGTGTATTCTTAGACTTTTAGTTTTTATACAATAATCCATAGACAAAACATAAAGCATTTGATTATAATTGTAGAGGTGATTGTAAATGTTTTCAATCTCTTGATTATGTAAGTGTAAAGGTATGGAGATTGAAAATAGTATTAGTGAACCCATAGCTGCCCTTTAGCTTAATGTAAACTGAGTGTATACTAACCTGATGTTCAGAAGTAGAGAGAAAGTAGAGGAGGAAGAATGTAAAAAGATGACAGTTTTCTTTCTCATATATTGGAGTGTCAAACAATAGTGTATATAGTAAATAGGTCATGAAATGAAGGTATCCACATATTATAAGATGTACGAAGTTATGTAAGTTTTCTATTGCTGCCGTAACAAATGAACACAAATTTAGGAGCTTAAAACAACACAAATTTGTTAATTTATGGTTCTGTAGGGCAGAAGTCCATTACAGGTTTCATGGGCCTAACATCAGGGTTGGCAGAGTTACATTCCCTTCTGGAGCCTCCAGGGAAGAATTGATTTTCTTGCTCATGCAGACTGATGGCAGAACTCCTTACTGTTTATTGGAGGCCACTATTTTCTTGGTGTCAAGTTCTAAAAGCTGCTGCGTACCTTGGTCTTGAGTTCTTTTCATTTTCAAACCCAGTAATGGTGGGTTGATTTCCTCTCATGCTTCAAATTTCCCTTGCCTCTTGTTCAGTTTCTTGTTTCTGACTGAAGTTTTCTGCCTTTCCAAAAGCTATGTGATCACATTAGAGCCTCCCAGGTTATCCAGGAAAATCCCTTTATTTTATGGTTGAATTTTTTTTTTTTTTTTTTTTTTTTTTTTTTTTTGAGACAAAGTCTCTCACTCTGTCATCCAGTTTGGAGCGCAGTGGTGCGATCTCAGCTCACTTCAACTTCCACCTCCCAGGATCAAGTGATTCTCCTGTCTCAGCCTTCTGAGTAGCTACTACCACAAGCAATCACCACGCCCAGCTAATTTTTATATTTTTTAGTAGAGACAGCGTTTGGCCATGTTGGCCAGGCTAGTCTCAAACTCTTGACCTCAGGCGATCTGCCTGCCTTGGCCTCCTAAACTGCTGGGATTATAGGTATGAGCCACCGTGCCGAGCCAGTACAAAATCTTAATTCTATCTGTAAAGTCCTCCTTATCATATATTTTAACATATAGAGGCAAAATACCAGGGGTTAATACAAGAACATATTTGGTTGTCCCACATGAGACTTCAATTCAGGAAAGAGTAGCATAGTTAAGCAGATGCTACAAATAATTGATATTTTTAAATTAGGAAATTGGCATAAGTATCTACCTCATTAGAGGAAGCATTAATGATGGTTCTAGCATGAGTGCCTAGCGTCCAGTGTAAATGCCAAACCACAGCACCCAGGTGTGTTTGGCTAGAATAGTTCAGGTTTCTGGCAACAGCATAGTCCCTCTGAATAACATAGCCAATTACTCAACCAGTGCTATGTAGATTTGTTTTAAAAAACAGATCCCTAGATCTCATTTATCACTCTCTCATGGGTTTTGGGGTTTGTTGGGGTATGTCTGTTTTGGGAAGGGTGATCAATCTTGAATCTTAAGTCTCAACATATTTCTTCTTTAAATATCCGGAGTCAAGAAACAGTAGCAGTTTGGGCATGCTCTTCTCCTAATGATTGGCAGAAATGCAAACAGGCTAACAGAAATGTGCCTTGCCTCTTAAAGCCCTTAAGAGCTTCTTCTGCTCCTATACTGTTGGGCATGTATGGTCGTCACATAACGTTCTTTAATAAAATTATTTTCTGTAAGTTTGTGGATTTGTTTTCTTTTTTTGTTTTCATTTTTGTTTGTTTGTTTTAACTGAGAACCTTAAACGATACAGAGAACACCACCTTTTGTGGCTGAAATAATTTTCACTGGATGATTTTGGAAAAAACTATAGATGTTTCTTATTGACTATTCCATTGTAACAAAAGTAAACCACAGAAGACACTGCTCAGACACTAAGAAAGAGGCAGCCCAAAGCTATGGGTTTTAAAGTATGATCTTAGCATCTGCTGTCTCAGAATATAATGTGCTATTTATTTTTAGAAAAGTACACTCCTTTGCTCCACTAGATATCTACTCAATAAGAATATAGGATTACTATGTGTGAGAATCTGATTTTAAATTAATTTCCTGATGATGATTCTCTGTGCCTCTTACCGTTCCACAACTAGTATGTATTTGATTCAATTACAGTCATTACTTTCCCTTCATAAAGGCAATTGGTTTCTGATTTTCTAATGAAAACTCTGTTAAACCTAAGCTGTACTTCCTTCTTCAGTCATAGTAAATTACACTGTTTTCTATCATTTTAAAGCTTTAAAGGCATATTTATATATTTGATCTCATTTTCTCTTCTCACAGCACACTCCTCTGTATTAGGCAGAAAAAATAATAGTGAATGTAAATCTTCCCACTCTTAATATCTCGCGACTAGATATTAAGGCTCAAGCACTTTATAAAAAAATGGTAATTCCTAAAGTGTGCTTCAAAGCACAGCAGTGAATTCCCAATTTTAAAATTATCTTATAATTTTTGTTTTAACAATTGTTATTGTCATAGAGGTTACACACATTTAATGTATTTCAGCTTGCAGAATGTGATATATAATGGAAAAATGATTACCTCTTTTTTAAGACTATCTTCAAAACACTGAGATGCTGTAGTGTTAGGAACGCAGTCAAGGATGAAAGACCTAGCTACTTCACTTGCTAACTGTATTGTTAGGAGGATTTTATTTAATTTTTAAGGTTAATTTTTCTTAATCAAAAGAGGTTAAAATAGCTGCTTTATAACCATTAAAAAAATTACATGAGATCATCATGTAAAGCTTTTAGCATGTATCCCAACCCATCGACTATTATTCCTATCACTCCAGTATTTTTGTTGTTGTTGTTAATGGTATAATATAGCCAATTAACCTAAAGCAAATTTTGAAACTAAAAAATTAGTTAAAATCTAAGTATCTGAATTCAGGCTTGTGCTTCAGTCTAGATTTCAAAGGTAGTGTAGCATATTGATTAATATTGTGGATCCTAGAGTCATGCTCAATTCATGATTTTTTCAATTACAAGATGACTGAGTGGGAGGGTACTTAATCTCTCCACGCCTCAGTTTCTGCATCTGTAAAACTAGGGGGATAATAACAGAAATTAATTCATAAAGTTGTCAGATTTCAACAAATTAATCCATATAAAATGCTTAAGAACACATTTGAATGCGGTTGATATTCATGTAAAGATAGCTTTTATAGATATTTTTGTACAAAAGCAAACGAATTTACTTTAGTGTGATGTCAAAATTTGGCATTAGATATAATGCTGTAGTTTTGCTCTTCAGGCATGGGAAATATGAGAAAGTAGATTGAAGTGTAACAAATAAATCCTTATTAAATGTCTTTGAACACAAGTGAATTTCTTCAACACTATTAAATATGACAAAAACATTTTAAACACCTTATTATGTTTATGATTCAAGAACCATGTAAAAGCAATGACAATATGACTACACTTTTACTTTGCATTTGCACAGACCTTTACATTTAGAAAGTTTACTCATATACAGCATTGTATTTACTACTTACAAAAAATATGTGAAATATATAACATTAAACTAGTTTACTGATGAGGGAACTAAAGCTCAGAAAGATTAAATAGGCTGGGCATGGTGGCTCACACCTGTAAATCCCAGGGTTTTGGGAGGCCAAGGTGGGTGGATCACTTGAGGTCAGTAGTTCGAGACCAGCCTGGCCAACGTGGTGAAACCCTGTCTCAACTGAAAACACAAAAATTAGCCAGGCATGATGGCACATGCCCGTAACCACAGCTACTTGGGAGGTTGGGACGTAAGAATCTCTTGAACCTGGGAGCGGGAGGTTACAGTGAGCAGAGATCACACCACTGCACTCCAGCCTGGGTGACAGAGCAAGACTCTGTCTCAAAAAAAAAAAAAAAAAAGAAAGAAAGAAAGATTAAATAATTTGATGAAGTTTAAACAAACAATAAGTAAAAGAGTTTGAATATAAAAGCAGATCTTCAGATTCTCAGAATACTTCTTGTAACTTTAACATTAAAGAAAATATTATTTAGGAAAAAGTGTCACCTCAGTTTTTATGACAGGAGTAAGATTTTTTAAAGCATCTAAAAATGCTGACTTTATATAAGCCAAACAAAAATCCATAACTAACAAACAAAGGCCACACAATATCTCCAGAAGAAATATGCCATTTCTTCTTCTTCTCCTCCTCCTTCTCCTTCTTTGCCCTCTCCCTCTCCTTCTCCTTCTCCTTCTCCTTCTCCTTCTCCTTCTCCTTCTCCTTCTCCTTCTTCTTCTTCCTTCTTTCTGCTTTTTTTTTTTTTTTTTTCTTAACGGAGGAATCCTTGGCCGGGCACAGTGGCTCATGCCTGTAATCCCAGCACTTTGGGAGGCCGAGGCAGGTGGATCACAAGGTCAGGAGATCGAGACCATCCTGGCTAACATGGTGAAACCTTGTCTCTACTAAAAATACAAAAAAAATTGCCGGACATAGTGGCGGGCACCTGTAGTCCCAGTTACTCAGGAGGCTGAGGCAGGAGAATGGCGTGAACCCGGTGGGTAGAGCTTGCAGTGAGCCGAGATCGCCCCACTGCACTCCAGCCTGGGCGACAGAGCGGGACTCCGTCTCAAAAAAAAAAAAAAAAAAAAAAAAAAACCTCAGAAACAAAGCAACTAGTCACATTTATTGTTAGCTTCACATTTAAAATGAAACTGCTCTCTGAAGTAATCATGTGCCATGTCTACGTGTGTGCGCCTCTCTTCTAAATGTATATAAAATAAATTTTATATAATATATATATTTTTTCCTCCAGAGGAGGTCAAACTAAAACCAACATATGGCGAAATTAATCAAGCATCTCATTTATTTTGTCTGATTGGATTTTAATAGAGCTGATAATCTAGTTTGACAACTTCCTGAATTATTGTCAGGTATATTGAACAATTTCTTCTCATTATGTATGACAGCTAGTTAAGTGCTGTAAATTATGGAGCACTGCAGGACTTGGATATGTTATAAAAGCCAAGAGACAAGCATTAGAGGACAGAGAGTAATTCTGTTCTTAGATGACCTTTGTATAGTATTTCACAGAGAGCCTTCAAGCAATTCTAGACAGCATCTTTTATTCTAGTTCAAAGAACAACATTCACTTGAATAAGAAACAATTGAGGGTCAGGCATGGCGGCTCATGCCTGTAATCCCAACACTTTGGGAGGCCAAAGTCAAGACCAGCCTGAACAACACAGTGATAACGTGTCTGTTTTATTTTTTAAAGAAACAATTATGTGTGCATATATAGGTATGTATTTACATTTATCTATTTTATAATATATTTTGTGCAATTTTATTATTCAAATATTTTCCAAATTAAAGATCTAGTTTCTAGCAATCTTGTTCAACTATTCCAGTCACAAATTTATTAATACCATAAATATTTGTTGATTACTGGCCTGGCAAATTGTAGTATTTAATATATGATGGTAGCATATTTTTATGTTTTATTGTTAAAGAGAAAAGTCAACTGATTAAGTATTACCCTAAAGTAGTTTATAAGCTCAAGTATTTTATTGTGATAATAACATAAATCTATTTTAAAAATTGGTTAAAATACACATAATGATTGTAATTTGTAATGTGTGGCAATAAAGTAATAAATGCTTATTAAAGGATAATTAGGGACAAAATCAATGTAACATTTTCTTCAATAATATCACTAACCAGAAATAATGGCTATTTTGGTGGTTTTCAAACATTCCGTAACAGTTGTTTCACATGAGTAAGATAATACTTTATATACTTTCATGTATCATTATGTCTTAGTTTTTGACTTAATATTATATTGTAGATTTTTTGTGTCATTAAAAAATTACTCATTACAGTGTTGGAAAATTAAGTAATATTGACTTCCAGTCTTATATCTGGCATATAGAGAACTTCGAAGTTATCAATTCTGTCCTTGCAAAGAGAAAAGGCAGGACAAACTGAAAATAAATTATTTTTCACTGACTTGTGGAAAAACTGAGGTTGCAGGGCAAACTGCTCTCTTGAAATCTGTAATGACAGATTTATCCAGAGACACAGCCAGGTGTGCTTACCTAGACCAGGATCCTCTGGAGCCATAAACTGATAGGAACACGTAATGATAATTTGGACTAATTCCTGTAGGCTGAAGGTAGGCTATTATGTGAGTGAGAAATTGTTGGTTGCACTCACATTTTTATCCTTACCATCAAGTAACTATGCCTAGTTCTCAAAATGAAGATCCCCAAAATGTCCCCTTTTGATTCCACAGACAGATTTGTCAGAGCATTAACCTAGTTAGGGGAAGGGCATTCCTTCAACTCTAACCCCATTTTCTTCTAACCTTTCCACCTCACCAAACTGAAGGAAAAACTCATATGCAACTTTGCTGAGGGCTTCAAGAAAAAGGACTGAGAATGTTGCAGCAGGGAAAAATGGAAAGAGGAAGGTGGTGGGGAAAAGCAAAACCGCTGGATAAACATATGTGAATGTGAAAAACATATGTGAATGAGACACATGCTCACTAAAACATTGAAATTTGAGGGAAAGATGATTAAAAACCCTCCCCTTGCCCTGTACTTCAGTATCACAACAACAGGACTCCAGTATATAAAAGTTGATTTTACTGAAAGAACTGTCTGGGGAAGATTAATTAGGGAAGCCTAAAATCAAGAGGGAAAACAGAAAAAGGCCACGAGAGGGAATGGAAGACCTGGTACCCACAGATAAGACCAATATTAAACAATGCCTAACATGATATGCTTAGGGTGTTTGTTTATTTTTTGCTTTGTTTGTTGGTATTTATCTGTTTTGATATTCTCGGAGCTTGATGGCCCTGAAATAGTTTGGGGTCTGTCATTAATTTTAAAAATTCTTGCCCAATATTACTGCAAACACATCATTTTTACCTGTTTATCTTTTCTTCTTTTTTTCTCATTCTGTATTCTTGTTATACAGAAATTGTCCTACGGTTCTTGGATATATTTGTTTTTTTATTTTTCATTGATTTCAGTTCAGAAAGTTTTATTGACTTGTTCTCAAGCTTAATGACTCATTTCTCAGTCTTGTCAAGTCTACTGATGAGCCCATAAAATAATTCTTATTTTCTATTACACTATTTTTATTTCTTTTTTTCGGTTGTTTGTTTTGAGACAGGGTCTCACTCTGTTGCCCAGGCTGGAGTGTAGTGGTGCAATCTCTTGGCTCACTGCAGCCTCCACCTCCCGGATTCAAGCAATTCTCCCAACTCAGCCTCCGGAGTAGCTGGGACTACAGGTGCATGCCACCACACCTGACTAATTTTTGTATTTTTTTTTTAGAGATAGGGTTTCACCACATTGGCCAGGCTGCTCTCAAACTCCAGACCTCAAGTGATCCACCCATCTCAGCCTCCCAAAGTGCTGGGATTACAGGCATGGGCCACCGTGATCGGCTACAATGTTTTTGATTTCTAATATTTCCTTTGAATTTTTTCAGTCGTTTCCATTCTTTCTGATTACATTACCCACTTGTTTTTGCATATTGTGTACTTTTTTATTAGAACCTTTAACACGTTAGTCACAGTTATTTAATATCTCCTACATGATACTTCCAATATACTTACCCTATCTCCATCAGGATGTGACACTTGTTTGTCTTTTCATATTATGTTATCTTATCTTCTGGAATGACATAATTTTTTATAAGATATAGATATGCTATATTGGGTAATAGGAACTGAAGTGAAAAAGCTTTTATTCTGAGAATTTATGTTAACACAGTTAGGAGTTAGTCTTGGGTATTTGGTTATAGAAGCACAAATGGACTAAGACAGAAAGGAATATAAACTTGATAAAGAAAATCTGCAAAATACCTATAGCTTAAGTCATACCCAATGATGAGAAACAAGACACTTTTCCTCTTAGACTAGGAACAGGACAATGACCTTCTTTCTCAGGAATCTTGTTCAAAATTATACCATCAGCTACCAAAATGTCTTTTAATAGGTGAATGGATAAACAAATTGTGCTATATCCATAAATGAAATACTATTTGTAATATATAATGAGCTGAGCTACGAACTCATGAAAAGACACAGAGAAACCTTCAATGTATACTGTCAAGTGAAAAAAGCCAGTCTTAAAAGGGTGCATAATGTATAATTTTATTTACATAACAATCTGAAAAGAGTAGAACTATAGAGGGAGAGTAAATACAAACAGTAGTTGCCAGGGACACGTAGAGGGTGGGCACTGCAGAGGTAAAGCACACAGAAAGTTTTAGGGTAGTAAAACTATTCTGTATAATACTGTAATGTGAATACATGACTCAGTATTTGACAAAAATCATAGAACTTGATAGCACAAAGAGTGACTTTCAATGAAGATAAGATTTTTTAAAGGTGTAAGGGGTCAGAGGTTCCAGGATGGAATGTGAATAGATCAAAATAATTAAATTGAATTCTAACATGACAAAAGGAATGGTAAATAAGCACTGTACTCTCATTGATAAAGTTATATCTCATGGGGGTACAGGTTAACAAATTTGAAATACACACACACATACACATTCTGATTGAACAGAGTTTTATTCGGTGGACGGTGGGAGTCAGGTTTCTCATTGTTGGAGTGGAAATTTAGAGATAAGCAGGGAAGTAGGGTGGAATTATTAATGTGGTAATAGATTAGAGTTGGAAACCAGTATCAACTCATGTTTATATATAATATATATACATATATATTTACTATATGTATATATATGTATATGTATATACATGGGCTAGGATATGCACATACTTTTCCTTGCTCTGTCACTGATACAGGCTACGAGCAAAGACACTCCAACAGCAACAAGCACCAAAAACTACTTTGCAACAAAAATAACCAGGGCTCCATGAAAAACTGGCTGGTTTTAGGACAGGGGAAAGAAATAAACAAGATGTGCCTGGAACATGTTTTAGTACCAGAAGATTAAAAAGTATTCAAAAAACAAACAGCCAACTTCACAATGGTGAGAGCATGACAGATGGATACAGGAGCAATGCTGAGCTCCCAATGCCCAAAGCTGGAAAAAAATTGAACAACAAATAAAGTAGCACTGAATTATAACATAAGATATACAATAAATATACATGAATTCATAATATATAAAAACCATATATGAAATTGAATAAATAAATAGGAGACAATAAGTAAATTTTCCATGTGGAAACATTCCAATAATTTACATAGACACTTCACCATCAAAAGTGTTTTGCATAACTCCCCACTTCTCAAGTGTGAGATGGACATCGTGACTTTTAAAATGTACAGTATGAAAAGAGGGAAAAGGAAGATTAATCTTACAGTGAAGAAACCTAAAAAATACTGCCTCAACGTGTTGATCAAGGATAATCTCAACAGTTAAAACTCATGTTGATTATATGTACCTTTGATATGATATGATGAAAATGGCATTTTATCTCTGTTACCTACCTCCCAAAAAACTATAATTCCAGTTGAACTACAAAAAAAAAAATCAGAAAAAAATCCCAATTGAGGAAAATATATAATTGGGTTTTCCTTAATGTTTTAGACTTACATTTCAAAACATTTGATAAGGTGACTGTTAGCATATTTTTATAGCAGCCATATGGCATATATGTACCACATTTTCTTCAGTCTGTCATTGATGAACATTTGGGTTCATTCAAAGTCTTTGTTATTGTAACAGTGCTGCAGTAAACATACATGTAAATGTGTCTTTATTGTAGAATAATTTATAATCCTTTAGATTTATGCCCAGTAATGGGATTGCTGGGACAAATGGTGTTTCTGGTTCTAGATCCTTGAGGAATTGCCACACTGTCTTCCACAATGGTTGAACTAATTTACATTCTCACCAACAGTGTAAAAGTGTTCCTGTTTTTCCACATCCTCACCAGCATCTGTTGTTTCCAGAGTTTTTAATGATCACCATTGTAACTGACATGAGATGGTATCTCATTGTGGTTTTGATTTGCATTTGTTTAATGACCAGTGATGATGAGTTTTTCCTCATATGTTTATTGGCCATATGAATATCTTCTTTTTTTTTTTTCTTTTTTGTTTTTGAGTTGGAGTCTCACTCTGTTGCCCAGGCTGGAGTGCAGGGGCACGATCTCGGCTCACTGCAAGTCCTGCCTCCCAGGTTCATGCCATTCTCCTGCCTCAGCCTCCCAACTAGCTGGGACTATAGGCATACACCATCACTTCTGGCTAATTTTTTTGTATTTTTAGTGGAGACAGGGTTTTACTGTGTTAGCCAGGATGGTCTCAATCTCCTGACCTCTTGATCCACACACCTCGGCCTCCCAAACTGCTAGGATTACAGGCATGAGCCACTGTACCCAGCCAAATGTCTTCTTTTGAGAAGTGTCTGTTCATATCTTTTGCCCACTTTTTGATAGGTTTGTTTGTTTTTTTCTTGTAAATTTGTTTAAGTTCCTTGTAGACTATGGATATTAGACTTTTGGCAGATTGGTAGATTGCAATTGTTTTTTTTGTTTTTTGTTTTTTTTCCATTCTGTAGGTTTCCTGTTCACTCTGATGCTAGTTTCTTTTGCTGCAGAAGCTCTTTAGTTTGATTAGACCCCATTTTTCAATTTTGGCTTTTGTTGCAATTGCTTTTGGTGTTGCCCATGCTTATGTCCTGAATAGTATTGCCTAGTTTTTATTTTTCTAGGGTTTTTATGGTTTTTGGCTTTACATTTAAGTCTTTAATCCATCTTGAGTTAATTTTTGTATAAGGCATAGGAATAGGTTCAGTTTCAGTTTTCTGCATATGGCCAACCAGTTTTTGCAGCACTATGTATTAAATAGGGAATCCTTTCCCCATGGCTTGTTTTTGTCAGGTTTGTTGAAGAACAGATGGTTGTAGATGTGTGGTGGTGTTTCTGAGGTCTCTGTTCTGTTCCATTGGTCTATATGTCAGGTTTGGTACCCGTACAATGCTGTTTTGGTTACTATAGCTTTGTAGTATAGTTTGAAGTCAGATAGTGTGATGACTCCAGCTTTCTTCTTTTTGCTTAGGGTTGTCTTGGCTATACAGACTCTTTTTTGGTTCCATATGAAATTTAAAGTATTTTTTTTTCTAATTCTGTGAGGAAAGTCAATGGTAGCTTGATGGGAATAAAATTGAATCTATAAATTACTTTGGGTAGTATGGTCATTTTCACAATATTGATTCTTCCTGTCCATGGAGCATGGAATTTTTTTCCATTTGTTTGTGTCCTCTCTTATTTCCTTGAGGAGTGGTTTGTAGTTCTCCTTGAAGAGGCCTTTCACGACCCTTGTGAGTTGTATTCCTAGGTATTTTATTCTCTTTATAGCAATTGAGAATGGGAGTTCATTCATGATTTGGCTCTCTACTTGTCTATTGTTGGTATATAGGAATGCTTGTGATTCTTGCACATTAATTTTGCATCCTGAGACTTTGCTGAAGTTGCTTATCAGCTTAAGGAGTTTTGGGGCAGAGACGATGGGGTTTTCTAAATATACAATCATGTCACCTGGAAGACAATTTGACTTCCTTTCTTCCGATTTGATTACGCTTATTTTCTTTCTCTTGCCTGATTGTGCTGGCCAGAGCTGAGGTAGGAGAATCGGTTGAACCCAGGAGGCAGAAGTTGCAGTGAGCCAAGGTCATTCCACTGGTCTCCAGCCTGGGCAACAAGAGCAAAACTCAGTTTCAAAAAAAAAAAAAAAAAAAAAAGGAACTTCCAATACTATGTTGAATAGGAGTGGTGACAGAGGACATTCTTGACTTGTGCTGGTTTTCAAAGGGAATGCTTCCAGCTTTTGCCCATTTGGTATGATATTGTGATTTTGGCTATAGGTTTGTAATAAATCGCTCTTATTATTTTGAGAGATGCTCGATCAATACCTAGTTTATGGAGAGTTTTTAGCAAGAAGGGATGTTGAATTTTATCGAAAGCCTTTTCTGCATCTATTGAGATAATCATGTGATTTTTGTCATTGGTTCTGTTTATGTGATGGATTATGTTTATTGATTTGCCTATGTTGAAACAGCCTTGTATCCCAGGGATAAAGCTGACTTGATCATGCTGGATAAACTTTTTAATATGCTGCTGGATTCAGTTTGCCAGTATTTCACTGAGGATTTTTACATCAATGTTCATCAGGGATATTGGCTTGAAATTTGTATGTGTGTGTGTCTCTGCCATGCTTTGGTATCAGGATGATGCTGGCGTCATAAAATGACTTGGGGAGGAGTCCCTCCTTGTTCTATTGTTTGGAATAGTGTCAGAAGAAATGTTACCAGCTCCTGTTTGTACCCCTGGTAGAATTTGGCTGTGGATTTGTCTAGTCCTGGGCTTTTTTTGGTTGGTAGGCTATTAATTACTGCCTTAATTTCAGAACTTGTCTACTGGTGTATTCGGGGTTTGATTTCTTCCTGATTTAGTATTAGAAGGTTATATATGTCCAGAAATTTATCCATTTCTTCTAGATTTTCTAGTTTATTTGTGTAGAGGTGTTTATAGTATTCTCTAATGGTAAGTTGTATTTCTGTGGAATCAGTGGTGATCTCCCCCTTATCATTTTTTATTGTGTCTGTTTGATTCTTCTCTCTTTTCTTCTTTATTAGTCTAACCATAGGTCTATCTATTTTGTTAATATTTTCAAAAAAGCCAGTTCCTGTATTCATTGGTTTTTTGAAGGGTTTTTCATGTCTCCTTCTCCTTCATTTCTGCTCTGATCTTAGTTATTTATTGTCTTCTGCTAGCTTTTGAATTTGTTTGCTCTTGCTTCTCTAGTTCTTCTCATTGTGATGATAGGGTGTCAATTTTAGATCTTTTCAGCTTTCTGATGAGGGCATTTAATGCTATAAATTTACCTCTAAACATTTCTTTGGCTGTATCCCAGAGATTCTGATATGCTATCTGTTTGTTCTCATTGGTTTCAAAGAACTTCTTTATTTCTGCCTCATTTGCACTATTTACCTAGTAGTCATTCAGAAGCAGGTTGTTCAATTTCTATGTAGTTGTCTCATTTTGAGTTTCTTAATCCTGAGTTCTAATTTGATTGTACTGTGGTCTGAAAGCTGGTTTTCATGATTTCCATTGTTTTGCAATACTGAGAAGTGTTCTACTTCCAATTATGTGGTCAATTCAAGTTCAATATATAATCTGTTGATTTGGGTTGGAGAGTTCTGTAGATGTCTATTAGGTCCATTTGGCCCAGTGCTGACCCTATATGCTGGTTAGGTCCTGAATATCCTTGTTAATTTTCTGTTTCATTGATCTGTCTGATACTGAGAGTGGGATGCTAAAGTCTCCTACTATTACTGTGTTGTAGCCTACATCTCTTTGTAAGTTTCTAAGAACTTGTTTTGTGAATCTGGGTGCTCCTGTATTGGGTACATATATATATTTGGTATAGTTAGCTCTTCTTGTTGCATTGATCCATTAAACATTCTCTTTCTTGGAAACATACTAGCTTTATTTATTTATTTATTTATTTGAGATGGAGTTTTGCTCTGTCACCCAGGCTGGAGTACGGTGGCCCAATCTCAGCTCACTGCAACCTCCATCACCTGGGTTCAAGCATTATTCAATGCCCTTCTTTATCTTTTTTGATTGTTGTTGGTTTAAAGTTTGTTTCTTCAGAGACCAGTATTGAAACCCCTGTTTGTTTTGTTTTTTCTTTGTGGTGTTCTCTGTATTTCCTGAATTTGAATGTTGCCCTGTCTTACTAGGTTGGGGAAGTTCTCCCAGATAATATCCTGGAGTGTTTTCCAACTTGGTACCATTCTCCTCATCATTTTCAGGTATACCAATCAATGGTAGGTTTTGTCTTTTCACATAGTCTCATATTTCCTGGAGGCATTGTTTGTTCCTTTTCGTTCTTTCTTTTTTCTTTTTCTTTTTTTTTTTGTTTTTTTTTTTTTTTTTTTTTTTTTTTTTGAGACAGAGTCTCGCTCTGTCACCCAAGCTGGAGTGCAGTGACCAGATCTCAGCTCACTGCAAGCTCTGCCTCCCGGGTTTATGCCATTCTCCTGCCTCAGCCTCGAGTAGCTGGGACTACAGGCGCCTGCCACTTCGCCCAGCTAATTTTTTGTATTTTTTAGTAGAGATGGGGTTTCACCGTGTTAGCCAGGGTGGTCTTGATCTCCTGACTTCATGATCCGCCCATCTCGGCCTCCCAAAGTGCTGGGATTACAGGCTTGAGCCACTGCGCCTGGCTCTTTTTTTTTTTTTTTCTAATCTTGTCTTCATGCCTTATTTCAGTAAGTTGATCTTCAATCTCTGATATCCTCTCTTCTGCTTGATCAGTTCAGCTATTGATACTTGTGTATGCTTCACAAAGTTCTCGTGCTGTGTTTTCAGCTCCATCAAGTCATTTAAGTTCTTCTCTAAACTAGTTATTCTAGTTAGCACTTTCTGTAATCTTTTATCAAGGTTCTTAGCTTCCTTGCATTGGTTTAGAACATGCTCCTTTAGCTCAGAGGAGTTTGTTATTACCCACCTTCTGAAGCCCTACTTCCGTCAATTTGTCAAACTCATTCTCTATCCAGTTTTTTGCCCTTGCTGGAGAGGACTTGCGATCATGTGGAGGAGGAGAGGCATTCTGGGTTTTGTTTGTTTGTTTGTTTGTTTGTTTGGAATTTTCAGTGTTTCTGGTTTTTCCTTATCTTTGTGTATTTATCTACCTTTGATCTTTCAGGCTGGTAATCTTTGGATGGAGTTTTTGTGTGGGGGTCCTTTATGTTGATGTTGATGTTGTTGCTTTCTGTTTGTTAGTTTTTCTTAGAACAGTCAGGCTTCCCTTCTGCAGGTCTGCTGCAGTTTGCTGGAGGTCCACTGCAGACCCCGTTAACCTGGGTATCAAAAGTGGAGGCTGCAGAACAGCAAAGATTGCTGCCTGCTTCTTCCTCTGGAAGCTTCATCCCAGAGGACTACCGGCGTGATATCAGTCAGAGTTCTCCTGTATGAGGTGTCTGTCCAACCCTGTTGGGAGATTTCTACCAGTCAGGATGCACGGAGGTCAGGGATCCATTTGAGGAAGCAGTCTGTCCCTTAGCAGAGCTGGTGCACTGTGCTAGGAGAATCCCTCTTGTCAGGATCAGCTCTTCTCTTCAGAGCTGGCAGGTGGAAACCATTAAATCCCCTGAAGTTGTGCCCATAGCTGCCCCTTCCCCCAGGTTCTCTTCCCAGGGAGATGAAGGTTTTGTCTGTAAGCCCCTGACTGGTTCTGTTACCTTTACTTCACGGAATCCTTGTCCAGTGAGGAGGAATCTAGAAAAGCAGTTTGGCCACTGCCACTTTGCCATGCTGTGGTGAGTTCTGCCCAGCCCAGACCTCCCAGCCTCTTTAGCAGTGCCAGGTAAAAAGCACCTACTAAAGCCTCAGTAATGGCAGACCAAGCTTGATCATATCAGTTTGACTTCAGACTGCTGTGCTGGCAGTGAGTATTTCAAGCCAGTAGTTCTTAGCTTGTTGGGCATTGTGGGAATGGGACTCACTGAGAAAGACCACTTGGCTTTCTGGCTTCAGCCCCCTGTCCAGAGGAGTGAAGGATTCCATCTCGCTTGGGCTCCAGGCACCACTGGGGTATGATACAAACTCCTGCAGCTAGCTTGGTGTCTGCCCAAACAGCCACCCAGTTTTGTGCTTGAAACCAAGGGCCCTGGTGGTGTAGGCACACGAGGGAATCTCCTGTTCTGCAGATTGCAAAAACCATGGTGGCCAGTTAGCACAGTCCCTCATGGCTTCGGTTGGCTGGGAGAGGGAGGTCCCCCAGTTCCTTGCACTTTTCAGGTGAAGCGACACTCCACCCTGCTTCTGCTCACCCTCCATAGGTTGGACCCAGTGCCTAACCAGTCCCAACCAGATGAACTGGGTACCTCAGTTAGAAATACAAAAATCACCTTCCTTCTGCTTTGGTCTCGTTGGGAGTTGCAGACCAGAGCTGTTCCTTTTCGACCATCTTTTCCCTTCCCTCCTAGAGAAGGTTCTTTAAAGCAACATTTGTCTCATGATTGTTTAATATTTATAAGAAATGTTTTAGAGAAGGTCAATATAAAATTTTCCACACAGCCTCACTTATCAGGAATTGTCAGAAAAAAAATGGTTTATTCTAGGATGATAATGATGAAAATGTCAAAACTGAAAAAAAGACTTTGAGATGCCACAAAAAATTATGTTTTGTCAGTTCTGATTGTATGTCCTCATAGCAAGAACAAAGCCTTAAGGTTTCAAAACACATGTAGACAACATTTCTGTTTTCTGGAAAACTCCATAATTCTTGAAATTAACTCATCTTTGATTTTGTGAGGGGAGGATAAATGTCATAAAACAGTAAAAACATAGATATAAGAAACATATTAGGCAAAAAGAAAAGTAGAACCTTACACTCAGCAGCAGACAGTAAATGTTTCTACATAATTTTCTGTGTGTTATATGTAAATTGTAATTCAAATGATATTCGTTGTATAGATAGCTTTGTATCATATTTTGCAAAAATTGATTCATACAGGCCAGGTCACACTTGTAAGGATGGAAGGAAGACTTAAGGCCAGAAGTTGGAGAATTAGTCTGGACAATATAACAACTATCCATCAAACAAAAACAACAACAAAAAATTAGGCATGGTGGCATTCTCCTATAATCCTAGATATTGGGGAGGCTGCGATGGGGGGATTGCCTGAGCCCCAGAGTTTGAGGTTGTAATGAACTAATCAAACCACTGCACTCCAGCCTGGGTGACAGAGTGAGACCCCGCTTCAAAAAAATTGGCTCATACAGTGCTTTTGCTATATACCTTGCTTTTGTTCATTTTACCTACATGATGGTGTTTTCTCATGGTGGACTTCCTGTTATCATGAAAGTTTTTGTCCTGTTTACTTGTATTTGGAACCCTATTGCTTCTTGCCTTTAAAGCATTTAGGTTTGCCTGAACTGCAAATATGCATACCACCTTACCTGTCACATGTTTTGTTTTTTAAATTAGCATTTAATTGTCTTTTGCCATACATTAATTCTTAATTTTGAATGCTATAAAATATGTCCTTCCAAGGTTCCCATTCCTTAATTTTTATCTCTTTTATATTATTTGGTTTCAGTGTATTATTTCAAATTTCTGTATTTTGATGACATACTTTTCAACTCAAATTGAAAATATACTATATATTTTATATAGTGAGTCTCCATAACTTATTTATAACAAACTTTGTATAATTTGACCAACATCTCCCCTTTTTTCCCACCCTCAAGCCCCTGGTAGCCAACATTCTACTTTCTGTTACTACATTGAGTTCAACATTTTTTTAAAGATTTCACATATAAGTTAGATCATGTGGTATTTGTCTTTCTCTGTCTGGTTTATTTCATTTAGCATAGTGTCCATATTCAACCATGATGTTGCAAATGGCAGAATTCCCTTCATTTTTAGGACTTCAGATAATGCTTATTATAACTGTCTTTATAATAAATGCTCAAAATTATCAGTTAATTAGTGGTTGATAAATTTAGATTTTAATATTATGACTATTTTTTCATTGTCATTTCAAACTGCCTACCTAAATGACAGGTATATCTAAATAGTGTTTTCTTTCTTTATCATATGATATCATTCCATTATGTATCACAAAATTCTTTCATAAGTAAATTAATAGTAATAATGAATTGAATTTCATCTAATGAAATCTGACAAGAGTGATAACATGCTGTTTCTTTAAATTATGTTTGATAGATATAAATATGCTGATTATATGGTAATTATAAATTGTATAACACAAAATACTAAATTAAATAAAATTTAATTAATCAATTTAAATTATTGACTGAAATAAAATTAGTGGTATCATACTAGCTACTTGAGGAAGGCCCTTTCACATCTAAATTGCTACAAGCTAAATACTAATATATCATAGATTTAAGCAATATAGATAGAAGTGTTCATTTACATAGAGTGTATAAATATCTATGTGCAAAAATGCATTCCTTTTATTAATAAATTATTTCTTTTAAATTTCCAAATTTCTGAATTTATAAGGAAAAAAGTTCTTTCTTTTGGATAAATCACCTAATGTTTTGAACAAATAAACACAGGAATTCATTCTCTCCACTCACCACCACCACCACCACCACTACCCCACACACACACACACACACACACACACACACACACACACACACACACACTTCTAGAACTCAGAAAATCTAAGGAACAAATTAAACTTTTAAAAACCTTATTTAATCTATTTATTTAAAAAGGGTCTATACTGAGACAAAATTAATGATATTGAAAATCTAATAAACGTTCCATAACCAGTAATGACAGAGAATCCCACTTGGCTTTTGAACCAACTGGCATTCTTAATGAGGCACAGCTAAGCCATCAAATGTGCAGGTTAGGATTATTCTATCTAAATGTGCACCCTAAGAAATGAGCCTCTTTCTAAATGTGTTCTCAACATGCAACTAGTGTTACAATCGTCAAATCATGTTTCCTGTAGGAGAGCACTTTTCCTTTAGAGTTAAGACTTGATAAACTCTACCCACTTTATCATATTTAACTGAACTGTTACTGTAACACTGATAAGATCCACTCAGAATTAGAAGTTAAATTAAATTTGTTCTTTGCCCTTTCATGATAAGTATTTGAATGACAAAAGGTAATTTTCAGAAAATTTGGAAAATTCAATCAAAAAATTTATAGTGAAGTTTTATATGCTCCAGCATTCTATTAAGTGTGGAAATGCTTATAATTCCTATGGGTACCTATTTCTAGTTTTATTTTCTTATAAAGAGAAAATAGGAGGAATTTTATAACTGAGGAGAGAGGAGAAAATGAACACTAATGGATTTTGTTCAAAATTATTCTATTGATACAAGTGAACAGAATTTGTCAAAACACATTCTCTTTCTTGGAAACATAGTAGTTGTTCTAGTCTTCAATTTGACTCTTTTTTTTTTTTTTTTTTTCAGTTGGAGTGTTGCTCTGTCACCCAGACTAGAGTGCAGTGGCCTGATCTCGGCTCACTGCAACCCTGTCACCTGGGTTCAAGTGATTCTTCTGCCTCAGCCTCCCAAAAAGCTGAGATTACAGGCATGCATCACCACACCCGGCTAATTTTTGTATTTTTAGTACAGATGGGGTTTCACCATATTGGCCAGGCTGGTCTTGAACTCCTGACCTTGTGATCCACCTGCCTCAGCCTCCCAAAGTGCTGGGTTTACAGGCATGAGCCACCGCGTCTGGTCCAATTTGGCTATTTTTAATTCTGACAGCAGAACTCCTTTGCAGAGAGGCAAGCTAGACAGGGAGTATGACCGACTATCTTAAGAAATGAATGATCCAAATGATGAAGCATCCTAATATAAGACCTAATAATTTCTGGGTACATGTAACTCCAAAGAACCCTAATGAAAGATATTATAGTTTCCTATTTAACTACAGGGACCCCATACTTATTATAAACAGATAAAATATTTAGCTAGCTTAAATTTGCAAAATGCATTGCTAGTTTTAAAGGCACAATGTATTCACTAGAGCCTCAAAAAAAAAAAAAAACCCTCAGTGTAGTTTGATATTATGTTTTTCTGATGCCTTACTAGTGTATGGTATGATCAAAATAATAAGCTCATTTCAAACACAATACCCATTATTTTTTGACATAAAAGTAAAATATGTGTTTATGCATATATATTAAAGAGAAAAATGAAGCAATTTTATGGCATTTTGAATAAATCTTTCTTTTTAAAATATGGTATTATTATACTGTGCAGTAGATAGTGAGATACAAGGAAAGAAAACATATTGTTAAGCCTACAAAATATAGAACAATTTTTTTGTATATCCTTCTAAACACATGCACACATCAGAGCTGGCAGGGGGAAACCATTAAATCCCCTGAAGTTGTGCCCATAGCTGCTCCTTCCCCCAGGTTCTCTTCCCCCAGATGTTTTGGAGCAGTGTAGCACAGTTAAAAGAACTGACTATGGCACAGATTGTTTTGTTTTCAAATCCCATTTCTGCCAATTACTTTCTATATAACTTCAGTTTCTTCATCAGGAAGTGGGCTGACAACAACATGTTCATAATTATTTTGTAAAAAAATTGTCTTTTTGGGATGAGTACTCTTTTATCTAGAAAGAAAATCACTTATTTTCTAACATGCTTTTACAGTTATCACATAATTAATGTCTGTATAAATAAATATATACCTATACTATTTTAATAATGTTCTATCATAAGAGAATATTGTGCTTCAGTTTGCAAATGCATTTTTGTTTCTTTTTAATTTTTTTTCTAATTGATCAGTCATTCATTGTATTTAAGTACGAATTTGATTAGTTTACTATTGGCTATTTGATATTGGTTGAAATCATACACTCTATTAACTAGCCAAAGTTAATCAATGTTTTTTACATGGTTAGAAAGATAAATATATTCTATTTAATACAAGAAAAACTATATTTATGTCAAATTGTTTGTCCCTTGCATTTTTCAAATGTTCTGTATTCCTGTTAATGCTTAGTTTTCTCTTCCTTCCCTATAAATTTAGGAGGAGTATATTTTTAAGTAGCCCACATAATATTTTAGAATTTTTATGTCTATTTGCAATTTTTTTTAGATATAGCTTCTTTATACATGTTAATACTAATTCTATTAGGTGTACTGAATACAAGTTTAGGATTGTTATATTCTCTTGGTGGATAATTTCTTTCTTAAAATAAATATTAATGTTAATTATCCCTAATAATCTTTATGCTTAATGATTATATTTTTCTGGTCATAATATGAATACATGAGGTTTCTTTTTGCTAGTGTTTGCCCTATATGTGAATACGTTTATATGGGAGTATGATATGTACATATATATATATACACACACACACACACACACACTCATGCATGTAGACAAGCATATATAATGCCACAATTAATATTGGGAAATAGAGCACACATACAAAATAACATACTTCATCTCTTTAAAGAATAACAAAAATATACTATGTATATATTCACCCACCAGCCTAAATACTAAGAAATTACTAATATCTTAGAAGTAGCTTGTGTATCCACTTGCTTAATCATATCCTACTTGCTCTTTCTAAAATAATCAATTAACTTTATTATTCATTATAATTCTCTATTTACCTTAAAATGTACTATATATAGATGATTACCTTTTTGGACTTAGAAAAATGTGTGTATGTGTGTGCATGTGTGTTTGTAACTTCACATGCTACAATAAATACATTAGGAAATGATACTTGTGATTTAGATAAATGTCTAACTTTGCATTTGTGCAATGAAAGGTTGTATACAGACTTAGATAATTTAATTAACATTGCCAACCTCCTCTCAGAAATACTAAACCAATTTTTAATTTAAAACTATTTTCTATATACACAGATGAAAGAGTACTTAAAAATTTATCTCAATCATACCTAACCTAGCTGAACCCACTAGTTCACATTTATCTCTTCATTTATATCATTCTTCAGTTAGCTTTATTGAATTCTATAAATATGTATAATGGTATTAAAAATTAAAAATAATTTTAACAGGAATCACTTGCCATGATACTTATACAAACTATAAACAAGTAAAATGATATATAATATTTGTCCAGTTTACTCAGATAGGTTGCTCTTAAGAGAGGCTACAAATTTACCAATTTCAATCTTCCTGTAAACTTAATTTCTGAATTCAACATTAAATAGGAATAGCCTTAGTTGTTCTGGGTTATGTTGTGAAGCCATTAGCAAACATATTTGATAAATTCAGCTGTCCTGTAACCCAGTGATAGGTTGATGCGTTCGTTTTCCAGGGCTGCCATAACAAAGTACCACAGCCTGGGTGGATTAAACAACAGAAATTTATTTCCTCACAGTTCTGAAGGCTGGAAGTCCAAGATCATGTTGTCAGCAGGGCTGGGTTCACTCTGTGGCTTCTCTTCTTGGCTTCTGTATGGAAGTCTTCCTCTGGTGTCTTCACATGTCTTCTATCTGTCTCCAAATTTCCTTTTCTTGTAAGGAGACCAGGCAGATTGGTATATCCTTAGGGTCGGCCCTAAAATACTTAATTTTAACTTAATTATCTCTTTATAGACCTTATCTCCAAATCTGGTTACATTCTGAGGTACTGGGATTTACTCCAAATTTGGTTACATTCAACTTCAACAGGTGAATTTTGGGGAGACACATTCACCCCATGAAAGTTGATACACTTGCAATGGATAGTTTGGAAGAGCAGTGTAGCATGTCTCTATCTCGTTCTACCTCATCCTCGCCTAGCTTGCTGCAATTTCTGACCTAGAAAAATTGTCCTGTATTCTATGACTGGTATTGATATCATAAGGGATTATGACCTTTTATGTGACAGTTGCTTATTTTTTCTTTCTTTGAAAAAAAATATGTAAATATGTGTTAAAATATATATATATTGTGTTTAAAGACCATTAAAAATGACTAAGCCCCAAGAACAGCTGGATCTGGGAACACAAAAGATGAAGATATTCTCTGCTTTTATTCTGATTATTTGTAAAGACCTCCTTTATTTCTTCTCAATAAAAGAGTAGCTATGCTTCTCTAATATCTATAGGAGTAAACGTGACCTAATGACTCCAGAGACATAACTCACAACTTCAAACACTCTCAGCTTTTGTAATTCTGATATCCCAAGGAAAATACATATTTTATACATCTTTGATTAATCAATATTGATAAGAAATCATGTTTATATAAAAATATGAAATTCCTCAAGGAAATAATATAGATGAAGTGAGGATAGGGAAAGCTACCAGGAAGGCCAAACAAAATAACTGAGCAGAAAATCTCACATACTCTATACACACTCTATTATATAATAATATGTTTTCCTCATTGGTATCTTTACAGAAAGGTAGAGCAAAGCATGTCCCCTTCTGACAATGTTATGTAAAAGTGACTGATGCAAACTTTTCCCAAGTAGTTTCACCACCCTCAAAAAAAAAAAATCTTTTTGTATTATTATCACAAGGCTTTGACAAGAGCTTGGTCAAAGTATTATTTATGATTTCACCATCACTCGGATAATAGGCAAAATTATTTATTTATGCTGATTGCCATTTGTTGCATTAAAATATTCATTTCTGGAGGATACAGGGGTTTTCTATGTTTCTGTTTCAGTTAACATATTCCAGGTTATTTTTTGTGAGGCCTATTTCAATGACTGTAAATTCTTCTCTTTCTTTTTGTCTTTCTGTCCCTTTTTCTTCTCTCCTTTGTCATCAATAAATGCTCTTGTAAACGCGATGCCTGGTCAAAGTTTTATTCAAACTCCCTTTAATAACCGAATGTCAGGCATTAGCTTCAAATTAATATTGTATAATTAATCTTACAACAAGTCAAAAATTCCTGTATCATTTTTCAAAGTATCAACTTATCCGTAAATTAATTGTAAATTATTTTTTATTCTGAATATCACTCAGATACAAGTTTAGTGAATAAATTAGCATTGCTACATTTTTTTAAAGTAGAGTAAAAATTTTTTTTTAAATAGAAAATCTTGGGTGATGAAGCTGCCAAGATATCAGATCTTAAATTTTTCCTCTAAATATCCAAACCTGAGTTAAATATTTTTTCTATTTCATAGCTCCCTATGCAGATTCTTATATTTATCATATGACATGTTAATTACATAGTTACTCTCTTCAACAGTCTTTATGGACATGTCTCTTGAAGGCAATAATTGTATCTCATTCATTGATAAACACATAGTAGAAAATCAACATATGTTGAATGAATTAATATGTAACTAAATCAATCATGACCTATGTCTAATGACAAATGTACCCTCTGTTAGATTGCATTATTATTTCCAAAGAAGGTCCAATTGGCTTCCTCATCCACCTACTCATTTTGTAAGAGGATTACCAAAACATGATCAATTGCCTTAAAATTTCAGTCCATTGTTTGGTGGATATGTTGATGTCATATTTAGTCCCACAAATCTTGGAGTTGGCCATGTGATATAATTTCGCCAATGGAGTGTGAATGGATACAGTGTGCACTATCTTATTCAGAAGTTTTAAAAGGCATTGTGATTTCTATCATCTCCTTTTTTTTTCCTTCTCTGACTCAAAGAGAAGCTGATCCTTCTACCTGTGTTCTAGAATGAGAAGACTCTGGAGCAGAACTCAACTTATGGCAGGCAAAAATTATTTTCTCATGTGAATTCCTGCAGTTTTACAGATTTTTGCTAAAACATCAAAGTTAGTTAATTACATACATTCTTAGATAATCACACTGAGACTCATACTTACATGTACCTGTTTTCCACTTGTAATTTTCACTTAAGAACAATTTTGCCGTTAATTCCTTTTTCTGAGTCATGCAGTAACATTTACACATTTATGTATACTAATGTTTTATTGACACATGGCCCACTCCCATTCTGCAGAAGTTTAATATAATGTTTTTCTTTCCTTTTCTTTTTAAAAAGACTTTGTGAGTACATAGAAGGTGTATATATTTACAAGGTACGTACAATGTGAAATAAGTACATCATGTAGAATGGGGTATCTATCCCCTCAAGTATTTGTCTTTTGAGTTACAAACAATCCAATTACACTCTTACAAATGTACAATGTAAAATGGACAATTAAGTTATTATTGACTATAGTCACTCTGTTGTCCTATCAAATAGTAGGTCTTACTCATTCTTTCTAATTAATTTTTTTTGTAACCACTACCTCCCTCCAGCTCCTCCCCACTTCCACCCCCACCCACAGCTACCCTTGCCAGACACTGGTAATAATTCTACTCTCTATGTCCATGAGGTCAATTGTTTTGATTTTTAGATCCCACAAATAAGTGAGAACATGCAATGTCTGTCTCTTTGTTCCTCGTTTATTTCACTTAATATAATGATTTCTAGTTCCATCCATGTTGTTGCAAATGACTGGATGTCATTCTTTTTAGTGGCTTAATAGTACTTCATTGTGTATAAGTACCTCATTTTCTTCATCCATTCATTTGTTGATGGATACTTAGGTTGCTTCTAAATCTTAGCTATTATAAACAGTGTGACAATAAACATAAAAGTACAGATATCTCTTTTATATACTGATTTCCTTTCTTCTGAATACATACCTAGCAGTGGGATTGCTGGATATTATGGTAGCTCAATTTTTAGTTTTTTGAGGAACATCTAAGCTATTCTACATAGTGATTGTACTAATTGACTTCAATTTCCAACTTTCACTTTAAGTTCAGGGGTAGATGTGAAGGATGTGCACGTTTTTTACACAAGTAAACATGTGCCACAGTGGTTTGCTGCACAGAGTATCCCATAACCCAGGTGTTAAGCCCAGCATCCATTAGCTATTCTTCCAGATCCTCTTCTTCCTCCCATCCCCATCCCATGACTGGCCTCTCTGTGTGTTGTTTCCCACTGTGTGAACATGGGTTCTCATCATTTAGTTCCCACTTATAAGTGAGAACATGCAGTATTTGGTTTTCTGTTTCTGCGTTACTTTGCCAAGGATAAAGGCCTCCAGCTGTATTTATATCCCTGCAAAGGACATGATCTCCTTTTTATGGCTGCATAGTATTCCCCATGGTGTATATGTATGATATTTTCTTTATCTGGTCTATCATTGATGGGCATTTGGGTTGATTTCATGTCTTTGCTATTGTGAATAGTGCTGCAATAAACATAAGGGGCCTTGTGTCTTTATAAATAGAATTTATATTCCTTTGGGTATATACCTACTCCTGGGATTGTTGGGTCTAATGGTATTTCTTCCTGTAGATCTTTGAGGAATCACCACTCTGTCTTCCACAGTGGAGCTAATTTACACTCCCATCAAAAGTGTAAAAGCATTCCTTTTTCTTCACAACCTCACTGACATCTGTTCTTTTTGGCATTTTATTAATAGTCATTCTGATTGTTATGTGATGGTATCTCATTGTGATTTTGATTTGCATTTCTCCGATGATCAGTGATGTTGAACTTTTTTTTAATGTTTGTTGGCCACATGTGTGTCTTCTTTTGAGACGTGTCTGTTCATGTCCTTTGCCACTTTTTAATGGGATTATTTTTTTCATGTAAATTTGTTTAAGGTCCTTATAGATGCTTGATATTAGACCTTTGTCAGATGGATAGATTGCATTTTTTTTTCTCATTCTTTAGATTGTCTGCTTCCTCTGCTGATATTTTCTCTTGCTGTGCAGAAGCTCTGTTATTTTAAGTAGTTCCCATTTGTCAACCTTTTTTTTAGTTGCAGTTGCTTTTGGCATCTTTGTCATGAAATCTTTGCCCATACCTATTTCCTGAATGATGTTACCTAGGTGTCTTTCCAGGGTTTTTATAGTTTCAAGTTTTACATTTGAGTCTTTAACCTGTCTTGAGTTGATGTTTGGAAGGAAGAGGTCCAGTTTCAATGTTCTGCATATGGCTAGCCCGTTCTCCCAGCACTATTTATTAAATAGAATGTCCTTTCCCCATCACCTATTTTTGTCAGGTTTGTCAAAGATCAGATGGTTGTTAGTGTGTGGTCTTATTTCTTGGTTCTCTGTTCTGTTCAATTGGTCTATTTGTTTGTTCTTGTATCAGTACTACAGCACTTATTGTTGCCTGCCTTTTGGATATAAGCCATTTTAACTGAGGTGAAATTATATCTCATTGTAATTTTGATCTCAATTTCTCTGATGCTCAGTGATGGTGAGCATCTTTTCATTTGCCTGTTTGCCATTTATATCTCTCTTTTTGATAAATGTCTCTTCAAATCTTTTGCCTATTTTTGATTGGATTATTAAAATTTTTCCTATGGAGTTGTTGGAACTCCTTGTATATTCTGATTATTAATCTATCAGATGGACAGCTTACAAATATTTTCTCCCATTCTATGGGTTGCCTCTTTACTTTGTTGATTGTCTCATTTTCTATGAAGAAGTTTTTAACTTAATATAGTATTTGTTCAGTTTTGCTTTGGCTGCCTGTGCTTCTAGGTCATATCTCAAGAAACTTTCGTCCAGACCAATGTTCTGGAAATTTTCCCCAATGTTTTATTGTAGTAGTTTCATATTTTGAGGTCTTATATTTAAGTAGTTAATTCATTTTGATTTGATATTTGTATATGCAAGAAATAAGTGTCTAGTTTCATTTTTTGTATATGAATATCCAGGTTTTTTCCAGCACCATTTATTGAAGAGATGTCTTTTCCCCAGTGCATGTTCTTGGCACGTTTGTTGAAACTAAGTTCACTATGGACTTATGGATTTAATTCTTGTTTCTCTATTCTGTTCCACTGGCTTTTGTGTCTGTTTTTATGTAGCACTATGTTGTTTTGGTTACTATAGCTCTTTAGTATAATGTGAAATCAGGTATGTATTTCCTCCAGTTTTGTTCTTTTTGCTTAGGATAATTTTGGCTACTCTGGGTCCTTTGTGGTTTCATAAAAAATTTAGATTTTTTTATCCTATTACTATGAAGAATGTCATTGGTATTTTGATAGAGAGTGCATTGAATCTGTAGATTGCTTTGGATAATATGGCATTGATTCCTCCAATCCATGAAAATAAAATATTTTTTCAATTTTTTTGTGTCCTCTTAAAGTTTTCATTATAGAAATCTTTCACTTATCTGGTTAATTCCTATGTATTTAATTTTATGTGTGGATATTGTAAATTAGATTACTTTTTCATTTTTTTTACAGATTGTTCATATAGATTGGCATATAGAAATGTAGATTGGCATATAGAAATGCTACTCATTTTTGTATGTTGATTTTGTGTCCTGCAACTTTACTGAATTTGTTTATCAGTTCTAATAGTTTTCCTGTGGAGTCTTTAGGGTTTTTTCAAATATAAGATCACATCATCTTCAGATAAAAAATAATTTGACTGCTTCCTTTCCAGTTTGGATGTCCTTTATATCTTTCTCTTGCCTGATTGTTCTAGCCAGAACTTTCAGTACTATATTGAATAACAATAGTGACAGTGGGCATTCTTTTTGTGTTCCAGATCTCAAAGAAAAAGCTTTCAGATTTTCCCGTTTGGTATGATACTAGCTGTGAGTCTGTCATATATGGCTTTTGTTATGTTCAGATATGTTCCTTCTATCATTAGTTTTTGGGGGGGTTTATTTTGAAGGGATGTTGAATTTTGTCAAATGCTTTTTCAGTATCAGTTGAAATGATTATATGGGTTTTATCCTTCATTCTGTTGACATGATAGATCACATTAATTCATTTGTATATTTAGCCATCCTTGCATAACAGGAATAAATCCCACATGGTCATGATGAATGATCTTTCTGATGTATTGTTCAATGCAGTTTGCTAATATTTTGTTCAGGATTTTTACATCAATATTGATCAGAGATATCTACCTGCATTTTTCTTTTTTTAGTGTGTCTTTGTCTGGTTTTAGTATCTGGGTAATACTGGCCTCATAGAATGAATTGGAATGTATTCCCTCATCCTCTATTATTCAGAATAGTTTGAGTAAGGTTGGTTTTAGTTCTTCTTTAAATGTTTGGTAGAATTCAGCAGTGAAGCCATTGGGTCTTAGGCTTTTCTTTAGTGGGAGAGTTTTATTACAAATTTGGTCTCATTACTTGCTATTGATCTGTTCAGATTTTGAATTTCTTCCTGGTTCAATCATGGTCAGTCATATGTGTGTAGAAATTTGTCCATTTTTTTGTAGATTTTTCAATTTACTGTCATATAGTTGCTTATAGTAACCATTAATCATCCTTTGCATTTTTGCAGTATCAGTTGTTATTTCCCCTTTTACATCTCTGATTTAATCTATTTGTGTCTTCTCTCTTTTTTCCTTAGTGGTCTTGCTATAGCTTTGACAATTTTGTTTAGCCTTTCAAAATATCAACTTTTTGTTTCATTGATCTTCTGTATTTTTTTTTCATTTGAGTTTCATTTATTTCTGCTCTGATCTTTGTTATTTCTTTTCTTCTACTGATTTTGGGTTTTGTTTGCTCTTGTTTTTCTAGTCCTGTAAGATACATCATTAGATTGTTTATTTGATGTTTTTTTTTCTCTTTTTTTTTTTTTTTTTTGATGTAAGTACTTATAGCTATAAACTTCCCTGAGTACCACTTTTGCTCTATCCCATAAGTTTGGGTATCTTATGTTTTCATTATCTTTTGTTTCATTATTTTTTTCAATTTCTTCCTTAATTTATTATTTGACCAACTGGTCATTCAGGAGCATATTGTTTAATTGAAATGTATTTTTATTATTTCCAAAATTCTTCTGTTATTAATTTCTAGTTTCATTTTATACTGGTCAGAGATGTTTCTTGATATTATTTAAATTACTTTGAATATTTTAAGACTTGTTTTGGGAACTAACATATGGTCTATTCTTGAGAATGACCAATGTGCCAAGGGAAAAAATGTGTATTCTGAGACATTAGATGAATTTTTCTGTAAATATTTATTAGATCTATTTGATCTATAGTGCAGATTAAGTCTGATGTTTCTTCATTGATTTTTCTGTCTAGAAAATCTGTTCATGATGAAAGTGGTATGTTGAAGTCTCTAGTTATTACTGTACTGAGGCCTACCTCTCTCTTTAGCTCTAATAATATTTCCTTTATATATCTGGGCACTCTAGTGTTGGGTACATATATATTTTAAATTGTTATATCCTCTTTCTGAACTGACACATTTATTATTATACAGTGACCATCTTTATCACTTCTGATAGTTTTTGTCTTGAAATCCACATTTTTCTGATATGAGTATAGCTACTTCTGCTCTGTTTTATTTTCCATTGACATAGAATATCTTTTTCCATCTCTTTATTTTCAGTTTATGTGTGCCTATACAGGTGAAGTGTGTTTATTTCTTTTGATTGGAGAGTTTAGTCCATGTACATTCAATATTATTATTGATAAGTAAGGAATTACTTCTGTCATATTGTTATTTGTTTTCTGGTTGTGTTGTGGTCTTCTCTTCCTCCTTGTTTTCCTTCCTATCTTCCTCTAGTGAATTTGATTTTCTCTGGTGATATGATTTAGTTTTTGGCTTTTTGTTTTTGTGCCTCCATTGCATGATTTTTTGGTTTGAGGTTACTATGAGGCTTGCAAATACTGTCTTATAGCTAATTGTTTTAACCCGAGAATGACTAAACACTGTTTGCATAAACAAACAAACAATAAAAAAAAATCCCTAATAATAAAAACTCTACTGCTTAACTTAGTCTCTCTGCTTTTTAACTTTCTGTTGTTTCTGTGTATATCTTATTGTACTGACTGTATTTTGAAAAGTTGTTGTAGTTACTATGTTTGATTGGTTTATTGTTTAGTCTTTCTTCTTACAATAAGATTAGTTTACATACCATAGTTATGATATTATAATGTTTTGTGTCTTTCTGTGTACTTACTATTACCGGTGAGTTTTGTACCTTCAGGTGATCACTCATTAATGTTATTTTCTTTCTAACTGAAGTACTCCCTTTAGCATTTCTTGTAGTTCAGTTCTGTTGTTGATGAAATTCCTCAGCTTCTGTTTGTCTGGGAAGGTCTTTATTTCCCCTCATGTTTGAAGGATATTTTCTCCAGATGTACTGTTCTAAAGTATGTTTTTTCTCCATCGCTTTAAATATGTCGCACCACTTTTTCTTGGCCTGTAAGGTTTCCACTGAAATGTCTGCTGCCAGGTGTATGGGCGCTCCATTGTATGTTTTGTTTCGTTTTGTTTTTTTTTTTCTCCCTGCTTTTAGAATTCTTTCTTTATCCTTAACCTTTGGGAAAAATTAAATGCCTTGTGGTAGTCTTATTTGAGTTAAATCTGCTTGGTGTTTTATAAACTTCTTGTGCTTGGATATTGATAACTTTAGGTTTGGGAAATTCTGTCATTATTTCTTTCAATAAGCATTCTAACCTTATCTCTTTTTCTACCTTCCTGTTTAAGGATCTTATATTTGCCCTTGTGAGGTTATTTTCTACATCCTGTATGCATGCTTCATTGTTTTTCATTCTGTTTTCTTTTGTCTCTTCTTACTGTATATTTTCAAATGCCTGTATTCAAGCTCAATAATTCTTTCTTCCACTTGTTTAATTCTGCTCTTAAAGGACTTTCATGCATTCTTTACTAGGCCAGTTGCATTTTTCAGCTCCAGAATTTCTACTTGATTGTTTTTATTTATTTCATTTGTTAAATTTATCTGATAGAATTCTGAAATCCTTCTGTGTGTTATGTTGAATTTCTTTGAGTTTCCTCAATACAGCTATTTTGAATTAGTTGGCTGAAACATCTTTTTTCTCCAGGCTTGGTCCCTGATTCCTTATTTAGTTCATTTGTTGAGATCATGTTTTCCTGAATGGTGTTGATGCTAGCGGATGTTCTTCAGTGTCTGGATATTGAAGAGTTAGATGCTTATTATATTCTTCACTTTCTGGGCTTATTTGTGGCCATCTTTCTTGGGAAGGCTTTCCAGATATTTGAATGAACTTGGCTGTTTTGATCTAAGCTGCATTTGCTTTAGAGGTCACCAAATGCCCAATAGTGCTGTGGTTCTTGCAGACTCATAGAGATACTACCTTATTGGTCTTGAATAAAATCTGGCAGAATTCTCAGGCAGATACTCAGGTTTTCTTCTCTTACTTTCTCCCAGAATCTCTGTGTCTGTTCTGAGCCATGTAAAGCTGGGGATGAAGTGACACAAATATCACTGTGGCCACCACCACTATGACTGTGCTGGATCAGACCTGAAGCCAGCAGAGAAGTGGGTCTCATCCAAGGCCTGATGTAACCACTTCCAGGCTTACTACCTATGTGTAGTCTAGGCCCTGGGTCTCTACAATCAGCTGGTGGCAAAGTCAGCCAGACGTATGTCCTGCCTTTCAGGGCAGCAAGGGCCCCCAGGCCCTGGATGGGTCCAGAGGTGCCATTCAGTAGTCAGGGACTAGAGTCAAAACTTTAGAAGTCTACCTGGTGTTATGTTGTACTGTAACTGAGATGGCACTGAAACTGCAAGTTACAGTCCTTCCCACTCTTCCCTCTGCTTTCGAAAGACAGAGGAGCTTCACCTCATAGCCACACCCACCCACCCATTGCAGGCCATGAGGAGTACTGCAAGACTACTGCAGATGTTCCCTTAAGGCTCAAATGCTCTAAACTCAGGCTGTGGAGAATTTTGTCTGGCCTGGGATTCACCCTTCAGGGTAGTATGCTTTCCTCTGGCCCACAGGAGGTCCAGAAATGCTGTCCAAGATTCAAGTCCTGGAATTGAGGACTCCAAGAGCCTGCTTGGTTCTCTATCCCTCTATGGCTGTGCTAGTACTTCAAGCTAGAAAACTTCTTAGACTCACCCAAGGCCCTTAATATGGTACCTGGGTATTGCTACTGGTTCTTTGGGGCCCAAGAGCTGTTCAGTGAGCAGGTAATAAATGCTTCCAGGTCTGGGTCCTTTCCCTCAAGGCAGCATGTTCCCTTCTGGCCCACGGTGTGTCTAGAAAACTCATCTGGGAGCTCAGGCCTGGAATGGTGGCCTCATAGTTGACCAGTGCCCTATCCTGTTGTGGCTGAACTAGTATCCTAGGTGCAATACAAAATTCTCACCATTCTTTCTCTCCTCTCCTCAGGTTAAAGGAAGGAGCCCCACGCTGAGGTGCTTGGGAATGAAAGTTGCCAGCACTCCCTTGCCTGCCCCAACTGGTTTCTCAGTGTGTCACATGCTCCCCAGTCCACTGTCTGTGGGTCTTGTTCACATTAGGACTCACCTAAGATTTGCAGTTCTTATGGCCTAGACTGCCTTTCAAGTCTACTTGGAGACACAGAGCACTGTAGCCCTTGATGGTGAGGTTTGTGGGAACTTACGTTTGGATGACTGGGATTGGTGATTTCCCTCTGGCTAGGCCTGGTTTAAATGTTCCCTCCATATGTGGGCATCAGCTGAGTTTGGTCTTGTTTTCCTTTACTCTCTGACAGGTCACCACTGGGTTCAATGCCTCACAATTACTGTCTTCTCCTTTCCCCAGCACCCAGATATACTCTCTGCATCATGCAGCACTGCCAAGAGTGGAAAAGGTGATGCTGGCAATTCAGGACTCTTTTTTCTATCTCTACAAGGCCTCTTTAGATGATATGAAGTTAAAACTAGGTACTATGAGTGCTTACCTGATTTGGGGTTCTTATGAAGGTTTTATTTTTCCTGTGTAGATATTTGTTTAATGGGTGTCCTTGTGGTGAGAGATGCTGTGTGGAAACTTCTATTTTACCTTCTTGCTCCCCCTACTATTTTTCAAGATGCTATCACTTTATCTTTCATAAGTCTTTCAGTCACTGCCTTCATCTCCATCACCTTTACATATCCACATCTACTGTTGCTATCTTCACTCTTGCCCTAGAAAAATTCAGTATAGTTTAGTCTAAAATGTTAATAAATTATTATTATTATTATTATTATTTTTAACAGCTCATACTCCCACTTTATTATTGGGTGCATACCATCTGCCTTCAATTTGAGACACAGTTTCTCCTTTGCATACATTTTTTTTTTAATTGTACTTTAAGTTCTAGGGTACATGTGTACAATGTGCAGGTTTGTTACATATGTATACATGTGCCATGTTGGTGTGCTGCACCCATTAACTTGTCATTTACATTAGGTATATTTCCTAATGCTATCCCTTCCCCCTCCCCCCCACAATAGGACCTGGTGTGTGATGATCCCCTACCTGTGTCCAAGTGTTCTCATTGTTCAATTCCCACCTATAAGTGAGAACATGTGGTGTTTGGTTTTCTATTCTTGTGATAGTTTGCTGAGAATGATGGTTTCCAGCTGCGTCCATGTCCCTATAAAGGACACAAACTCATCCTTTTTTATGGCTGCATAGTATTCCATGGTGTATGTGTGCCACATTTACTTAATCCAGTCTGTCATTGATGGACATTTGGGTTGGTTCCAGGTCTTCGCTATTGTGAATAGTGCTGCAATAAACATATGTGTGCTTGTGTCTTTATAGCAGCATGACTTATAATCCTTTGGGCATATCCCCAGTAATGGGATGGCTGGGTCAAGTGGTATTTCTAGTTCTAGATCCTTGAAGAATCGCTACACTGTTTTCCACAATGGTTGAACTAGTTTACAGTCCCACCAACAGTGTAAAAGTGTTCCTATTTCTCCGCATCCTCTCCACTGGGGTGTAAAATATAAATTTATTCATTATTTATTAATTTTCTCAATAAACATTTCTGAAAAACTGTTTTCCAGAAAACAGGCTGCATGTACGGAACAATTACTAAAAGAGAAAAAGCATCCCAGAATATGCAGGGTGTTTTTTTTTTTTTTTTTTTTTTTTTTAAGCAACAGGGTGTGATATTTTAAATTACCATTCTATTTATGTTATCTTGCTTTATTCACTTCATCACTCCTATAAAGCCATAAATTTCAAGCAGGAAGTAGCTGACAGATTTCTTGTCATTTAGTAAACCCATGGTTGTACCTTTATGTTATCAGCCACTTAATTGCACTACTTTACAAAAGCACCTCCATAGAAAGAGTTTCATCTGAAGTATTTTAAAAATCTCTAAAAAATGATCACGCTCAAATAACTAGATATTTAAATTTAGGAGAAAAGACATTTAGAGTTCTACCCTCATCCCAATTGGATTGCCTCAATAATCATCTGAAGTTGTTATCTGAATTCTTAAATCTAAGCATGACTTATTTGGTGTTATTTTTAACATATTTCTAAAATCACTACTGTTAGTACTATTGGAGACTTCGCCTTGTACAAACAAACAGCAATGAATGATTTTATTGTTCTGAAACAATTGTCTCTGGTTGAGGGAGGTGGGTGGACCTGAGGCTAGTAATATCCCTGTAGCTGCAAAGACCTCTCTTTAGATTTCTTTGATGTCTACATGAAAGTTTTGAATAAATTATTCAAATAATAGCATATATTTTCTTGACTGACAAGTGTAAGTGTAGTACCCACACACATTTCTTATGGGTGAAGCGTCTTATATGTGCAACATAGGCATGTTTAAAATTTGCAAACAGAAGTTTAGCAATGACAATTTGAAAATACATTGTTTTCTCATGATAATAATTATACATTATTTTATCTCTAAAATATAGGTATAGATGTATAATAAATATAGTATTATTTTGATTGTTTTCATTTGCTTTTACTTTAAAGATAAAAACTTTTATTAAATATAGGAAATGTATTACAATCTATACTATCTTAGAATATAGGAAAAAAGATCTATACATGCTTTTTGCGCTACTCTTCTGTCTTGATAATACACTTTTGCAAGACTCACTATAGATTCAAAAACATACTTTCAGTCTTTCACTTATGATGAGGATGTAGAAAATCACCAGAGACAGATGTTTCCAGCCTAACAATGATAACAAGCTAGGGAAGCTAAACCATCAGATATCTTTTCAACACATAAGAAAGTTACAGAAGCAAAGAATTTAAAATTAACTAAATTTCAGAAAGTTGAAAGTCTTTCTTAGAAGATTCTCACAGCTGTATTCATCCCTGATAGAGAGATGGGAATATTCAGAACCCAGGGGAATTATCCTAATGATGAAAAACTCAATAAATTGCTCAAATAGTCCAGAAATAGAACACATATATTTGGCAAAATAATTGAAAAGATACTCCAACAAAGAAGATACATAAATTGCCAATAATTCCATGATAAGATGCTCAGCATAATTGTTGGACTCATCATTCTTTTTGTTTTAGTAATTCTAGTGAGTGAGAAAATGAATCAGAAGGTGGTTTTAATTTTCATTCTTCTTCTGATCAGTAATGCTTTTCATGTGTTTTTTGACGTATATATCTTATTTCTTAAAGTGTCCATTCAAGTCTTTTGATCATTGTGTTTGTTGTATTGTCTGCCTTTTTATTGTTGGCTTATTTAGGTCTTTATATCTTCTGCACATGAGTTATTTGAAATATAAATATGTATATGTTTATGTAGCATATGTTATACATATTAGTTACATATGAACAGCAAATTATTTATTCTAGACTGAAGTTTGCTTATTCATTTTCTTAATGCTATCTTTTAATAAAATTTTTTTTCTTTTAAGTACAAATCATCTTTATTAATGGTCAAAACTTTTTTGAAACTTTTTATGAAAACTTTTTATGAAAACTTTGCCTACCTTAAGTTTATAAACATATTCTTTATGTATTCTAATATATTTCTTTATAGAATTGTTATAAGCCTAACTTTTACTTTTTGGTGTATTATCAATCTTAAATTAACATTTTTATGTATAGAATCAAGAGTTGGTTCATTTTTTTCCTGCACCATTTTTGAGAAAATTATTTTTTTCCCATTGATTGTGTTGTTTCTTTGTTGAAAATCAAAGTAGAGAGACAATGTTGAAAACTCAGAGAACTCATAAATATCTCACCCTAGTGAAAGTCTAAGTTATCTCCAGAGTAAAGCCTTTCTTAGATCAACTTTAACAAGCTTAAAAACAACTGAAAAAGATCAAGCTATTCCATGATTAGTTTAACCATGAGTTAAGATAAAATTCAATACTCATTGAGAAAACACAATGGTAAGACACTAAAAAGCATAAGATTTATAATTCATCAAATCTGTATTCCTAATGCATGAGAAGCAGAAAATTTTGATTCACAACCAAGATAAAAATCAATACATATAGATTTAGAACTAACAGATATCATATGAAGTGCAGAAAAGAACTTAAACACCTATTATAAACACTATAAATAGACTCCATAAGTTAAAAATACAATGAGAAAGAAAAAGGAAACTACTGAAAACAAACCAATTACAATTTCTGGAGCTGAAAAATACATTATCCAAAGAAGAAAACAAAATGAGATGGGATTAACAATAGACTAGATATAGCAAAAAAAAAAGTGTTCAGTAAATTTAAAGCTATACCCACAAACATCATTTAAACAGAAGCACAGCAGAAGGAAAAGGCTGAAATAAAAATAAATTAAACATCAGTGACAGGGAGTATTATAGGGCAGTTTAATGTATAATAGGTTTGTGAGAAATAAAGAGGGCAGAAACAAACAAAAAAAGAAAATAATGGCCATTTAAAAAATTTAATAAGAACTACAAACTCACAGAGATCTAATTTTCTCAACAAATCTTGAATAGGATAAGCACAATGAAAACCACACCACCCAAATCATTATAAAATCTATAAAATCCAATAATACATAAAAATCAAAAATTGGCAAAAATAAATATGAAAACGCAAAATTTTTAAAATTACATTATTTCTCAGCAGAAGTAATGCAAGTAGGTAACAAAAATAGCTTGAATTAAAGAATGCAAATAAGCAACAGTTTTTAAAATATTAGAGTATTATGCACAAAAAATGCCCTTTAAAAATTAAGATATAATAAAATATTTTTCAGACAAAACTAAACTAAGAGAATTTACTACCAGAAATTTTTTGCAACAAGAAATGTTAAAGTCAATTTTTCAAGTTGAAGGAAAATTATGCTAGATATAAAGTTATATATAAAGATACAATAAAATAATTCAAAAATGGTAAATTTATGAGTAAATATAACCAAAAAACTTTCTTACATTTAATTTTAGAGCAAACATAATAATAGTATTTATTTTTTAAGTCAAACTAAAATTTACTATACAAAGGAAAGTATACAGTTTCAAAGTTCTAATATTGTTGATTGATATAATATGTTTAAATATACACTGATAATCTAAAGATTCTTATTTTAAACTCTAGAGCAATCGCTAAAAATACAAAACTAAGAGGCATAGCTAACAGGTAATAGTGGAGGTAAAATTAAGCAAGAATTCTTGATTCAGTCAGAGGTAGGAGAAAAAATAAAAACTTACAAAGAACAGATGGAGCAAGTAAAAAACAAAATAACAGACATCTCCTCATTACATTAAAGGTAAATGGTTTAAACACTCCAATTAAAAGGAAAAAATTGTCAGATTTGATTTTTAAAAGCAGAAGTCAATTATATTCTGTTACAGGAATTACACAAGACAGAGATAGTTTAAAACCAGAAAGATATAGTAAGATTACAAAAATGACAGTTATTAGAGGCCTGTAGTTACTATATTATAAGGCAAACTAGAACCTAGAATGAGGAATATTTTAAGAGGAAAAAAACACATTTAATGATAATAATATGTATATTTCATTAATAGTACATAATTGTAAATGCATGTGCATCTAAGAGAACATCAACCCACATTAAACAATATCCTTAAAATAAAAGGAGAAATAGACAAATCTGCAACTGTAAATAGAAATGTCAACATCTCTCTCAGAGTTGATATGACAAGCTGAAAAAAATATGTGAAGCAACAACTGTCAGAACTGAAAATGAACACAGACAAATACAAAATCATAGTTTGAAACTTCAACACCCCTCTCTCTGTAAAAAGATTGAAACCTGAGCTAATAACTAAAGGGATGTAATTAACATTAGAATACTGTACTCAATAAAGTGGAGTGCATATTATTTTTCTTGTGCAGATGGAATATTCACCACTCAGACTATATACTGTGACAGAAAACACACACACTTAGTACGTTTTAAATATTTAAACCAAAGTACTACTCAGATAAACATACAAGTAATTTAGAAATCAGTTTATAAGATACCTAAAATGTTCACAAAACAATTCTAAATAACTCATGGCTTAAATAAAAATTATAAACAAAATTACAGATTTTTAATAAAAACTGAATGATAAAAATATTGATGTCTTACATATCAAAATACAAACTATAGGTTAAGCAAAGGAAATACATTGTTTCAAATGTGTATATAGCAAGAAAGAATGATCTTAAAGAAGAGACATCACTATAGATATTAGAGGCATAAGAAATATAATAAAGTCATGCAATTTGGTAACCATACACTAAAGTTGGATTGATACAGAGACAAATAGTATGGCTTCTGTGTAAGGATACACACAAATAGAATGTTCTATATCTTTGAGAACTCACACAGGCCACATGGAAAATATTAATTATAATTATATAATTAATATAATTATAATTAAAATGATATTGTTCTTTCATATTTTCCAATTTTTTTGTTAGTTGATATACAGTTGGTTTATATATGAATATTTATTTTTAGAACATTTTTAGACTTCTAGAGAAAATTTAGTTTTAAAAGTTGCCATATATCCCTCAACCAGTTTTTCCTGTTAATAACACTTTACATTAGTATCACACATTTCTTGGGATTGATGAGCCAATAGTGAGACACTATTAGATAAAATTCATACTTTATTAAGATTTTCTTCGTTTTCACCTAATTTTTTTTTCTGCTTCCAGATCCCAAACAAGATATCACATTACATTTAATTGTCATGTTCCCTTAGTCTCCTCTTGGTTTTGTTTCTTAAATTGTCTTTGTTTTTGATGACCCTGACAGCATTGAGGAGCACTACTCATCAAGTATTTTGTAGAATGTCGCTCTATTAGCATTGATTTGATTTTTTACTTTTTTCCTGACTAGATGGAGGTTATGGGTATGGGGGAGAAAGTCCAAAGTGCTATCGTTTTAATCACATCTTATTGAGCATATGCATTCCTATCAACATGACATCACTGTTGATATGACAAAGATTCTTTCCTTAACCCCTTAACCGAACTAGTCAAACTCCTCTGAGCCCTATATCTGACTAAGCTTGAACCTTAGCCTATAAAAATTAGATTCTTAAACCCAAATGATTTCATCCACTTTTGCATTTTACATTAAAAGACAAAGACTAGCATAATCTCTAACAGCAGGAGGCTGCATGTCTAGAATTATCCTAAACCCTTTAAAGTGTCTGCCTGAGAAAGTTTAAGTCTGCTCTTCTCTGAAAAGGTCATATATGCAAAGTGACCTTCAAATGCCCAAGGGGCCAAACAACCGAAGAAGGAGGCAGATAAATCCAGTTTATTGGTATTGGTGGTTTTATTGACAGAACTTGCTGTGAGAAATGGGGTCTTGGGTGGCAGCAAGACAGGCACATCTCTGCACCAGACCCGGTGCTTATATCCCATAGGGAAAGAGAATATCTGCTCTAGCAAGACAATTAAAGGCAACCCTCCAGAACAGGAAAGACGGTAATGTGCACGATAGCCTATACTGTGTGATAACATTAAGATTGCCATATTTGTACACGAGAGACAGTAAATAAATCAGAAACCAGGAGGCATTCCCAGGGATAGGGGTAATCAGAAGTCAACATGGTGAATTAGCGCCAAGGTGGAGTCACTTTTGTCTCCACAGCTACAAAAAAAAAAAATATTGTTTCTTCTAGCCAACATCTGATTATACACCCCAACCACTCTTCTTAGATCATTTACTAAAAAGGGCTTAAATGGGATTTTTTTCTCTGTACCTTTCAAATGTATATGTGTCTCCTACAACTCAGGAATGTCTTTCTCAAGAACCTGAAAGGCATTTTTTTTTTTTTTTTAATGGAATCAACCAGGAGGGATAGGACCTCTGTCTCCCACTCTGTGGGAGGATAGAATTCTAACTCAGGTAATTGATTGCCAGCTAACAGACAAAGCTGGCCTAATCATAATTTACACTAACCAACTTTTCATATATATTTTTTTACTTCCTTGACTTTACTGAACCCTGTCTGCACCCTTTCTTTACTCTCTTATTCTCACTTTACCCAGTGACCTCTGTATAAATCAAAGATGAGCTCAGTCCACACTAAACCCTCTTTCCAGTGAATAGTAAATTACTAATTAAAATCTGTTCTTATCACTTTAGCTAGTATCTGGCTTTGTTCATCTTTCACTGATAGCACTTTGATCACTTCACTGAAATAGTGTTTATAAAGTTTTCTGAGTGTAAAGTTAGTCTTTTCTCCCCTCCTTTCCACAGGGTACCCTTGGGAAGGAAGTCACTATACGCAGCCCACATTTAAGGAGTAGGGAATTATATTTCACCTCCATGAGAGTGATGGATCAATATAAATTGGAAATCCTCTGCGTGGGAGATTTGTCTCTTCTCGCCAATATTTATTTATTCATTCATGTATTTATATCAATATGGACTCCTTCATATTGATTTTGCATTTTGGTTTATAATCTAATACTATGTATTTTACTCATTTAGTTTTTGCTTACATTGTTTCAGTTTTGGCTCTGTGTCCATCTGACATACTCCCATTATCAGGGGTGGTATTTGTTAGTTTGAGTACTTCTTTACTTTTATTTTTGGCACTACAAGATGCTCCAGATTCATCTTCTGTATTTTTTGTCCAGTCCTAGAATCAGTCACTTTTTAAGAAGTTCTGTTTTCTTTTATTGGAGAATGGTATTTGAAACCAAGATCTGGGAGCTAGGTGTGCATACCATTGACTTATATATTGGCCTTCTAGCCCTTGAATTGGCTAATCACGGATGTTAGTTCTAGAATATTTCATGTGTATTCCTTAGAATTTTCAACACAAATAACCATATTGTCTGTCATAAGTTCTTTGTAGGTTCTATATATTAGCCCTTTGTAGATGCATAGATTGCAAACATTTTTTCCAATTCTGTAGGTTCCCTGCTAACTCTGATGATAGTTTCTTTTGCCATGCAGAAGCTCTTTAGTTTAATTAGATCCCATTTGTCAATTTTGGGTTTTGTTGCCATTGCTTTTGATGTTTTAGGCATGAAGTCTTTGCCCATGCCTATGTCCTGACTGGTATTGCCCAGGTTTTCTTCTAGGATTTTTAGGATTTTAGGTCTTAAGTTTAAGTCTTTAATCCATCTTGAGCTAATTTTTGTATAATGTGTAAGGAAGGGGTCCAGTTTTAGTTTTCTGCATATGGCTAGCCAGTTTTCCCAACACCATTTATTAAATAGAGAATATTCCCCATTGCTTGTTTGTGTCAGGTTTGTCAAAGATCAGATGGTTGTAGATATGCGCTGTTATTTCTGAGGCCTCTGTTCTGTTCCATTGGTCTAGATACCTGTTTTGGTACCAGCACCATGTTGTTTTGGTTACTGTAGACTTGCAGTATAATTTGAAGTCAGGTAGCATGATGCCTCTAGCTTTGTTCTTTTTGCTTAGGATTGTCTTGGCTATGTGGGTTCATTTTTGGTTCCATACGAAGTTTAAAGTAGTTTTTTCCAATTCTGTGAAGAAAGTTAGTGGTAGCTTGACGGAGATAACATTGAATCTATAAATAACTTTGGGCAATATGGCCATTTTCATGATATTGATTCTTCCTATCCATGAGTATAGAATGTTTTTCCATTTGTTCATGTCCTCTCTTATTTCCTTGAGCAATTTTTTTGCAGTTCTTGAAAAGGTCCTTCACATCCCTTGTAAGTTGTATTCCTAGGTATTTTATTCTCTTAGTAGCAATTGTGAATGGGAGTTCACTCATGATTTGGCTGTCTGTCTGTTATTGGTGTATAGGAATGCTTGTGATTTTTGTACCCTCAAACTTTGCTGAAATTGCTTATCTGCTTAAGGAGATTTGGGGCTGAGATGACTGAGTTTTCTAAGTATGCAGTCATGTCATCAGCCGACAGAGGCAATTTGACCTCCTCTCTTTCTATTCTTTTGCTTTATTCTTTCTCTTTATTCTTTCGCTTTATTTATTCTTTCTTTATTCTTTCGCTTTATTCTTTCTCTTGCTTGATTGCCCTGGCCAGGGCTTCCATAACTATGTTAAATAGGAGTGGTGAGAGAGGGCATTCTTGTCTTGTGCTGGTTTTCAAAAGAAATGCTTCCAGTTTTTGCCCATTCAGTATGATATTGACTGTGGGTTTGTCATAAATAACTCTTATTATTTTAAGATATGTTCCATCTATACCTAGTTTATTGAGAGTTTTTAGCATGAAGGAGTGTTGAGTTTTGTCGAAGACCCCTTCTGCGTCTATTGAGATAATTATGTGGATTTTGTTATTGATTCTGTTTATGCAATGGATTACATTTATTGATTTGCATATGTTGAACCAGCCTTGCATCCCAGGTACGAAACCGCCTTGGTTATGGCAGATAATCTTTTTGATGTACTGCTGAATTCGGCTTGCCAGTATTTATTGACGATTTTCACATCAATGTTCATCAAGATATTGGCCTGAATTTTTCCTTTTTTGTTGTGTCTTTGCCAGGTTTTGGTATCAAGATGATGTTGGCCTCACAAAAATGAGTTCGGGAGGATTCCCTCTTTTTCTATTGTTTGGAATATTCAGAAGGAATGGTACCAGCTCCTCTTTGTATCTCTGGTAGAATTCGGCTGTGAATCCATCTGGTCCTGGACTTTTTTTGGTTGGTAGGCTATTAATTACTGCCTCAATTTCGGAAGTTGTTATTGGCCTATTCAGGTATTCTACTTCTTCCTGGTTTAGACTTGGGAGGCTGTATGTGTCCAGGAATTTACCTATTTCTTTTAGGTTTTCTAGTTTATTTGCATGGATATGTTTATAGTAGTCTCTGATGGTAGTTTGTATTTCTGTGAGATCAGTGGTGAAATCCCCTGTATAATTTTTTATTGCATCTATTTTATTCTTTTCTCTTTTCTTCTTTTTTAGTCTGGCTAACAGTCTATCTATTTTGTTGATCTTTCCAGAAAACCAACTCCTGGATTCATTGATTTTTTTGAAGTGTTTTTTGTGTCTCTATCTCCTTCAGTTCTGCTCTGATCTTAGTTATTTCTTGTCTTCTGCTAGCTTTTGAATTTTTTTGCTGTTGCTTCTCTAGTTCTTTTAATTTTGATGTTAGAGTGCTTATTTTAGATCTTTCCCAATTTCTCCTGTGGGCATTTAGTGTTATAATTTTTCCTCTAAACACTGGTTTAGCAGTGTCCAAGTGATCCTGGTACATTGTGTCTTTGTTCTCATTGGTTTCAAATAAGTTATTTATTTCTGCCTTAATTTTGTTATTTACCCAGTAGTCATTCCAGAGTAGGTTGTTCAGTTTCCAGGTAGTTGTGCAGTTTTGAGTGAGTTTTTAATCCTGAGTTCTCATTTGATTGCATTGTGGTCTGAGAGAGTGTTTGTTTTGATTTCCATTCTTTTGCATTTGCTGAGGAATGTTTTCCTTCCAATTATGTGGTCAATGATGATATGCAAAGAATATATATTCTATTGATTTTGGGTGGGGAGTTCTGTAGATGTCTATTAGGTCTGCTTGTTCCAGAGTTGAGTTAAACTCCTGAATATCCTTGTTAATTTTCTATTTGGTTGATCTAATGTTGACAGTGGGGTGTTAAAGTCTCCCACTCTAATTGTGTGAAAGTCTAACTCTCTTTGTAGGTCTCTAAGAACTTGCTTTATGAATCTGGGTGCTCCTGTATTGGGTGCATATATATTTAGGATAGTTAGATCTCCTTGTTGCACTGATCCCTTTACCATTATGTCATTCACTTCTTTGTCTCTTGATCTTTGTTGGTTTAAAGTCTGTTTTATCAGAGATTAGGGTGGCAACTCCTGCTCTTTTTTTACTTTCCATTTGCTTGGTAAATATTCTTCCATCTCTTTATTTTGAGTATGTGTGTGTCTTTGTGCATGAGGTGCGTCTTCTGAATACAGCACACTGATGGGTCTTGACTTTTTATCCATTTTGCCATTCTGTGTCTTTTAATTGGGGGCATTTAGCCCATTTACATTTAAGGTTAATATTGTCATGTGTGAAGTTGATCCTGTCATTATGATGCTAGTTGATTGTTTTGCCCATTAGTTGATGCAGTTTCTTCATAGTGTCACTGTTCTTTACATTTTGGTATGTTTTTGCAGTGGCTGGTACCAGTTTTTCCTTTCCATGTTTAGTGCTTCCTTCAGTAGCTCTTCTAAGGCAGGCCTGGTGGTGACAAAATCTCTCGCATCTGCTTGTCTATAAATGATTTTATTTCTCCTTTGCTTTTGAAGCTTAGTTTGGCTGAATTTGAAATTCTTGGTTGAAAATTCTTTTCTTTAAGAATGCTGAATATTGGCCCCACACTCTTTTCTGCCTTGTAGGGTTTCTACCCAGAGACCTGCTGCTAGTCTGATGGCCCTCCCTTTGTGGGTAACCCGACCTTTCTTTCTGGCTGCTCTTAACATTTTTTCCTTCATTTCAACCTTGGTGAATCTGATGATTATGTGTCTTGCGGTTGCTCTTCTCGAGGAATATCTTTGTGGTGTACTCTGTATTTCCTGAATTTGAATGCTGGCCTGTCTTGCTAGGTTGGGGAAGTTCTCCTGGATAATATCCTGAGGAGTGTTTTCCAACTTGGTTCCATTCTCCCCTTCACATTCAGATACAACAATTAAACTTAGGTTTGGTCTTTTCACATGGTCCCATATATGTTGCAGGCTTTGTTTGTTCGTTTTTATTCTTTATTTCGTAATCTTGTCTTCTCACTTTATTTCATTAAGTTGATCTTCAATCACTGACATCCTTTCTTTTGCTTGATTGATCCAGCTATTCATACTTGTGTATGTTTCATGAGGTTCTTGTGTTGTGTTTTTCAGCTCCATCAGGTCATTTATGATCTTCTCTATGCTGTTTATTCTAGTTAGCAATTCATCTAACCTTTTTTTTTCAAGGTACTTAGCTGCCTTGCATTGGGTTAGAACAGGCTCCTTTAGCTCAGAGGAGTTTGTTATTACCCACCTTCTGAAGTCTACTTCTGTCAATTCGTCAAACTCACTCTCCGTTCAGTTTTGTTCCCTCGCTGTTGAGGAGTTGTGATCCTTTGTAGGAGAAGGGGAATTCTTGTTTTTGGAATTTTAGGCCTTTTTGTGCTGGTTTCTCCCAATCTTTGTGGATTTATCTACCTTTGGTCTTTGATATTGGTGACTTTCGGATGGGGTCTTTGAGTGAACAGGCTATTCCTTTTTGTTTGTTAGTTTTCCTTGTAACAGTCAGGCCCCTCTGCTGCAGGTCTGCTGGAGTTTGCTAGAGATCCACTCCAGACCCTGTTTGCCTAGGTATCACCAGCATAGGTTGCAGAACAGCAAAGATTGCTGCCTTTTATTTCCTCTGGAAGCTTCCTCCCAGAGAGACACTTGCCAGATGCCAGCCAGAGCTCTCCTGCATGAGGTGTCTTTCAGCCCCCTACCTGGAGGTTTCTCCCAGTCAGGATACGCAAGGGTCAGGGACCCACTTGAGGAGGCAATCTGACCCTTAGCAGAACTTGAACGTTGTCCTGGGAGGTCTGCTGCTCTCTTCAGAGCCATCAGGCAGGGACATTTAAGTCTGCTAAAGCTGTGCCCACAGCCGCCCCTCCCCCAGTGCTCTGTCCCAGGGAGATGGTGGTTTTATCTATAAGTCCTTGACTGGGGCTGCTGCCTTTTTTTCAGGGATGCCCTGCCCAGAGAGGAGAAATCTGGCAGTTTGACCACAGCTGTCTTGCTGAGCTGCAGTGGGCTCCACTCAGTTCTAATTTCCTGGCTGCCTGTTTACACCGTGAGGATAAAACTGCCTACTCAAGCCTTAACAATGGTGGACGCTCCTCCCCCTACCAAACTTGAGTGTCCCAGGTGGATCTCAGATTGCTGCTGTGCTGGCAGCGAGAATTTCAAGCCAGTGGATTGTAGTTTGCTGGGCTCCATGGGGGTGAGATCCGCCAAGCCAGAACTCTTGGCTCCCTGGCTTCAGCACCCCTTTCCAGGGGAATGAACGGTTCTGTCTCGCTGGTGTTCCAGGTGCCACTGGGGTACAGGGGAAAAACAAAACAAAACAAAACAAAATAAAACTCTTGCAACTAGTTCAGTGACTGCCCAAGTGGCTGCTCAGTTTTGTGTTTGAAACCCAGGGCTCTGGTGGGGTAGGCATCAGAGGGAATCTCCTGGTCTGGGGGTTGCGAAGACAATGGGACAAGCACAGTATCTGGGCTGGAGTGTGCATGGTTCCTCAGACTCAGTCCCTCACGGTTTCCTTTGGGTAGGTGAGAAAATTCCCTGACCCCTTGCACTTACCAGGGGAGGGGATGCCCTACCCTGCTTTGGCTCGCCACCCCACCCCCCACCCCCACCCCAGGGCTGCACCCACTGTCCAACCAGTCCCAATGAGATGAACCAGGTACCTCAGTTGGAAATGCAGAAATCACCCGCTGTCTATGTCCATCTCACTGGAAGCGACAAAACAGAGCTGTTCCTATTGGGCCATCTTGCCAACAATTCTAGCTTTTTATTTTATACTCTTCAAACTTTGTTTCATCTTTTGTTCATTTCTTAATTCTAAAACTACTTACATATCTCAGTCATGTGATACAGTAACACCCCACTTCCAGGTACCAGTATCTGTATCTGTTTCTTATTTCGGCTGCTACAAATTACCATATAGTTAGTGGTTTAAAAAATGCAAACTCATTATCTCACAGTTCTGAAAATAGAAAGTCTAAAATTCAAGATATTGACATGACTTTGTTAATTCTGGAGGTTCTAGGGGTTCGTAAATTTTCTTGCCTTTTCTAGCTGCTAGACGCTTCTTTCATTTTTTGACTTATGGCTCCAACTTTCATTTTTAAAAACAGCAGTGTAGCATCTTCTCTTTGACCTTGATCTTCTTCCCTCCCTCTTATAAGAATCCTGATTATATCGGACCCACATTCATAATCTAAAATAATCCCTCCATCTCAAGATCCTTAAATTCATTACATCGGCAAAGACCTTTTGCCACAAAAACTAATCTATTCTTTTATTCCAGGAATTAGGGTGTGGATATCGGTAATTGGCCATTTTTCTGCCTGCTGTTAAGACTTAAATAAATGAAGATTATTACTATGTCATTGACTAAAATGCTGTTAATAATGTCAATTTATTCCTAATTTATATATTTATTAATGACCCTTAACAATATCCAGGAAGTGTTTACATAAAAATGTGTAATTGAAAACCAGCAAAAAGAAAAAAATATATCAAGAAAAAATATAAAGAAAGGATGTAGAACCTGTTATACAAGTATCAATTTTTCTATGAAGCTACAATAAACAGGTATTTAAAGAAAAATATACTTAGCACAAGCCCTTTTATAAAAGAAAGTCATAAAAATAGAAAATACGGACAGTACATTTGAAGAGGCACATAGCACAAGGGACATTCATGTAGCCTTAAACCATATGTGTCTGTTCTCTGCCTTATTAGAAATCAGAGAAATGCAAATTGAAGTCATGGGGCAATAATACCACTTTACTCCTACCAGGATGGTTAAAGTTAAGACTGATAATATCAAGTATTGGCAAGAATATTGATGAATAAATACTCTATATTCTTTTATTAGAAATATAAGTTGGCACAGCTATTCTGGATAAAACTTTGGAAATTTTGACTAAATTTGAATATATGTATTCTTCTTGGTATGGCAATTTCACTTCGAAATATATGGTCAATAAAAGTGCATCTACATAAGCACCAAGGGATAGGTACAACAACATTAATTCTGCATTAATTATGGTTGTGCTGACTTGGTTCTGTTTAAATGCTCATGAACAATATAATGAAGACAATACTGGAAAATATTCAGACAAATAGAATACACTACAGTAATGAAAGTACAATAGATAAAGCTCAAAGGCATAATGAAGAGTAAAAGAAATCAGACACAGAAGTGTTCACATTATGTTTATTTCATTGTGCATAAAATCTTTAAGGGCAAATAATTTATGTTATAATTAAGAAGAAGAGGAAGTTTTAAAATTTAGAAGAAATAATGCAGGATGCTCAGTTAAATTTCAATTTCAGATAAACAACGAAAATTTGTTCAGGTATATAACAGAACCACATTTTGTATTTTATCTAGCAATTCTACTCTGGGAAAGAAGTGGGTAATGTGGATTAAAAAGAGGTTTGAAAGTGATTTTAAAAGGTTTTATTTTTTGACTCATTAACATGGTGTGTATTCACTTTCTGATGACTTACTGAGCTTTAGCTTATAACCTGTATATTTATATTTTGTATACTTTAATGAATATCATGTATAAAGAAGAGAGTTAAACATAAGAAGATGATAGAATTCTAGAAAATGTAACATATATTTTAGTACCACAAGTTAATATTCCACGAATACATATAAGTGTTTGTAATAAAAAATTCTAATACTTTTTTGTTATGATTTTTATAAAGCTCACTAGAAATACCAAAGAAAATTCTTTCTTAAGAGCAAATGAAACTTGGTACTTATTTATTTTGGTAAATAAAGTTTAAATTTACTAAAATAACTTACAATAAACCTGCTAATTTTTTTCTGTCAATACTTTTTTTAGTAAATGTTAGAAAGTTTCACCAGTCAATTATCTAATTTAAAGAAGTAACTAGCAAATCTGAACATTTATTTAGCTGCTAATTACAGCTGACTAATGATTTCATATAATGCCCATGTGAGGTAAGAAAATAAACAGTTTACTTCACATTTTACAAATGAGGAAACAAATACAAATATGTTAGACTATTTCCCTGAGGCAATTAAGCAAATCAATTGAAGAAGCAATATTTGAACTAAGAGTTTGAAATCTTTGACTAACCTTTTATTGACCTGTGTTTTTCTGTTTTCAACACATAAAAGTTAAAAGTGAAGTCTTTTTTTGTACAAGAGGTACTTTGTATTCAAATGAACAATTAGAATATTCAAATATTCAGAGAAAAGAGAATATATTCTTTTTTTATACATTTGAATGAGTATTCATTTTCATATATAATTTCTGAATCAACAGGAAGACACAGGTGAGTTATCATTAAATTTTTACTGCAAGCTATATTTAAAGCACTGAATTTAGAATTTAGTGTCAGTAGACTGGTTTCTGGTTTCTCCTTTGTCAATTTATAAGACTTCTGAATTAGGTAATTATTTAGTCATGTACACTTTTAATTTTTTTCTAAAAAATAAAAATGGAAACAACTGACCTGTTTATTTTATTGGCTATTGTGAATATTTAATGTGGGGGCAAAGGGAAAAGTTTCTCTTCATTCTCAGATGGTTCACTGAAAAATCAACTGACAAAAGGCAGATTAATAGGAGAAATGGCATAGACATTTATTAGCATGCACAGTGTGGGGTGAAGAATCACAGTGATTACCTCACCATGTGATGGGTGACACATATATACTGTTCTCTTAGGAGAAAGGAAGATGGGGAAGTGAGGATGATTTTGTAGGGGTAGTAAATGATTATTATGGAAATTCAATCAGCTTGAAGAATATAGAATGGTCTGGGGCAAAGTGTGGTTGGGCCTGCAGCAAACAATGGTTTGTGACAAGACTTTCCAGGTGTGTTTACAAACTTCAGGTTGTTCTTTCTGTGATATGAATTCAGTTAATGAAAACTCAAGGAAGGAACCAGAAGTAATTGTTTCTTCTTTGGTAGGTAGAGACTTTAGGTAGATAAGGGAACTTCAGAGAACAATTTCATCGTATGCTTTGGGAAAGACAGAGGACTGGGCACTGGAGAGGGGTAGTTAGGGCGATGTCACAGAGACCTAAGGCTTCTTCAGTTCAATGTGTCAAAGCGTCATATTTTGGAGTATCAGTTTCTGGCCTATTAATTTTACTGGTTATTGTAGAAGTGTAATAAGTCAGTTTTTGTATTACTGAAGACCTGTTAAAAAATAGCTTTATGCCTTTTGGCACTTTAGCCAAAAAAAAAAAAAAAAAAAAAAAAAGAAGAAAAACTATTTAATTTTAATTTATCTACAGCAAAACGACGTTTTGTAGTTCTTCTCCTTTGTGTGCTTATCTGAATGATCTTAAAGTTTTAATAAATCTATTTTTAAATATACTTATGAAAAGCTAGAATTTTTTAAATGGTCAGGTGTTGAGTTAAATATATGTGAAAAGGCTAATGTAGACACATTAGTGTTTTTGAGAACAATTAAAAATATGGCAAAAAATATGGCAAGTGGATGAACGGAATAATAGCTGAAGTTTACTGAGAATTTACAATTTTAGATCTTTTCATGCATGCTTTTATTTTAATCCCTTCCACATCAGTATAAATTGGGCACTGTTAATTTCTCCATTGTACAAATGAGAACATTAAGGGTAGGGGATTCAATACCTAGTTTTAATTCCCTAATTCCTTACTTAGTAGCTAAATTACCATGAGCAAATTTTTTTTTTAATCAGTTTTCTTACATGTGCTAGGGGTGATAATTCCCATTGTATAGTTTGTGTTTATAATTATTTAGCACATACAATACTAATTCTAAAGAATACAGTAAAATGATACAGGAGATGAGAGACAAAATAGACGTTTTAAGGAAGAACCAAACTAATCTGATAAAGCTGAAAAACTCACTTCAAATCTCAGAATACACTTGCAAGTATTACAGCAGAATTGATCAAGCTGAGGAAATAATCTCACCAGCTCTCTGAAATAACTGAGTCAGACTAAAAGAAAAAAACAATAAGGAAGAATGAACAAAACCTCTAAGAAAAAAGGGATTACATACAGAGACCAAATCTACAAATCATGGGTGTCCTTCAAAGAGAGGAAGAGAATGCAAAGAACTTGAAAAGCATATTTCAGGATATCATCTATGAAAATTTCCCTAACCTCACTACAGAGATCAACATTCAAATTCAGGAAATGCAGAGAATCCTTATGAACTGCTATACAGGAAACCATTCTCAAGACACATAGTCATCAGATTCTCCAACATCAAAATGAATGAAACAATGCTAAAGCCAGCTAGAGGGAAGGTGCAGATCACCAACAAAGGGAATCCCATCAGGCTAACAGCATAACTTTCAGCAGAATCCTTACAAGCCAGAAGAGGTTGAGGACCTATATTTAGTATTGTTTAAAAAAAAAAAAAAAAAAAAGAATTTCCACCTAAGAATTTCATATTCTAAGAGAAGGAGAAATAAAATTCTTTCAAACAAATGCTAAGAGAATTCATTACCACTAGACCAGCCTTACAAGAGGTCCGAAAGGGAGTGCTAAATATGGAAATGAAAGACTATTGCCAGTCACTACAAAAACACACTTAAGTGCATAGGTCAGTGACACTACAAAGCAACCACACACACAAGTGTGCATAATAACAAGCTAACTAAATGATGACAGGGTCAAATCTATACCTGTCAATACTAACCTTGAATATAAATCGGCTAAATGTCCCAATTAAAAGACACAAAGTGGAAAGTTGGATAAGGAAGAATTTTTCCTAAATCTTGATGATCTTTGTTCCTATTCATATTCTGAATTCTATTTCTGCCATCTCAGCCATTTCAGCCTGGCTAAGAACCATACTGGGAACTAGTGTGGTGGTTTGGAGGTAAGAAGCCAGTCTGGCTTTTTGTGTAGCCAGAGTTCTTGCTCTGATTCTCTCTCTCTCTCTCTCTCTCTCTCTCTCTCTCTCTCTCTCTCTCTCTCTCTCTCTCTCTCTTTCTTTTTAGCTCATGATCCTTCAATCTTTGAAGTTGCTGTCCCTTCCATGGATTTTATTTTTCTTTTATCTTTGATGTTCCTGGGGGTTTGTTTGTTGTATAAGGTGGGTTCAGTCAACTGGTTGCGTTTCTGAAAGATTTTTGGGGGCCAAGGCTTAGCTCAGTACTCTTGAGCTCTGTTCTCTATCTCTGGCAGCTGGTGTCAGGCCCCCAGCTTTTTTCTCTGATCCCTTCAGATTAGGAACCTACTGCACTGGAAAGAGTGTGCGCTCCGGAACCATTGATCACAATACGGATGGGTGGTGCCAGCCAAAATGGTTTGTTGGGCAAAATGGTTTGTCCTGCCGTGACAGCAGGACCCGTAGTTGTTTACAAGTTTCAGCAGCAGTGGCAGCACTGCTGGGTGCATATTTGTTGGCTGGGGCGGGTCATTGAGCAAGCCCAAGTGTGCGGGCCTCCGTGCAGGCGGGCGTTTGCAGTGGTGGCGACACAGTGCGGGGGAGGCAGGGCTGCTGGCATCCATACTCGTTTTTTGGGGGCAGCAGCAGCGTCAGTGTGGGAGCGGGGCGCCGGCAAGCACAGGGCCAGCAGCCTCTGTGTTCACACCAGCAGCAATAGTGACCCGGGGCGGGGGACGGTGCTGCTGTACTCTGAGTGTGTTCATGCTGGCAACGGAAGTGTAGCGGGGATGGGCGGGGTGTGCTTATGTCGGCAGCAGTGGCACTGTGGGGTACACATGTATACACGCGCTAGCAGGAAAGAGAAGGTGAGGTCTGCCTACATGCATGCATGCCTGCAAAGCGATATGGGGATTGGCCGTTGGCGAGTGTGTGCTGGCAAAGCGACACAGGGGAGGCTGCGATAGGAGAATGGTGCAGGTAGGCTGGTGCGTGTCAGTGGGTACCACTTTATTGGAGCTCTATAAAGGTCAGGCATGATCTGCCAGCACAGAAGCTATGATGAGGGTCCATGAGAAGCACTCCACCTGGGCATCTTAGGCTGCTGTGCAAGCAGGCATGACCAGGCTGGGTCCCTGAGTGAGGCCAACACAGAGAGTGTGAACTCAGGAGGTAGGACTGGCCCTGTCTGATGGGCAAGATCATTCTACTCTGTTTAATTCCAACAGTTCCTCTAAGACTAAAGTCTCATAGGGGGACAAGGCCAGCCTTGGGGAGTGGGCATCCCTGGTTGTGCTCCCCTGCAGATGTTCCCACACCAAACACGCTGGGCTCTGCATCAGCTAGAGTTCTGCTCCTACCATCTCTCTAAGCTGCTTTACCTGCCAGCTCAAGTGTCCCTAGGAGTTGTGGGGTCTCCTCCTGCGAGAATTCCAGATGTCTGTGGTGAGATTGAGACCTTCCATGTCTACTCAACGCACCCCTTCCCGTGGAGTCACTGGGGACCAGGAACAAGTCCTGGTACAGGGTAACTCCATGCGGGGTTCCCAGCTTTCTCCTGCTTCAGCTCAGCACCTGTGTCTTCCCTGAGTACACTCTCAAGGCCTTCCTTCCAAAGATTTTTGTAACTTTTAAAATGATATTTATTTTCTATAATCCAAATTTACCATGACTCAGAGAAGATATTTTATTTTGTATTGCTTATCCAATATTACTTTCCTCCTCTTCCTTAATAATAGAAACCCAAATTTGCACAATGCAACAATATTCTCGGTGAAAAATATTATCTTTCTCAGATTCCCTTACAGCTAGGGAAATCAGGTAACATATTTATGACTAATGAAGTTAAACAGGATATTTAGAAAGTTTTACCCTTCAATCTTGGTTTAATAATCACTTACCTCCCCTTTCAATTATCTTTCTACCTGTAATAGAAATGCAAGATTTAAAGCAGCAAGGGAAAAGGCCACCAGGAGACCATCAGATGTTAACCATATGAATAAACGCTAGCACACTGAAGTAGAATAAATTTATAAAAAGATTCCACATCCCCAATTACATTACTGAGCCACACACTGTGACTACTATACTATATATATCTTGATTTCTTCCTAGTGATTCAAATAAACTTTCATATTCTATCATTCCTGACTGTATGTGTTAGTTAAGGATTCACTGGGTATGCTGACCACTGACTTAAGAATCACTGAGCTATGTGATTAAATTTTTCTTTTCCTTTAATAGATCCCCATAGGTAAATCTCCAATCATATTAAAATTAAAAATAATGACTGGTGATACGATTTGGGAGCAGTTCAAGTAATTAATAGATAGACTATGGCTACGCGATTAGTAATTAAACTATTCAAGGGCAGTTCTCCCAATCTGGAGAAGTTCCCATTTGGAAATCAGCATGGTCATCTGCTACAAATGGAAGCTTATGATCACTTATAGTTATTTAATAAAGATTTTTTAATTTCATGAGCATTATTTGACATATAAATTGCCTGAGTGCATACTCACTTGACCTCTCTTCCAGTTTTATAAGACAATATTATCCTTACAGCCAAAGTCATCTATTTGAAACTTTTAAAATTAATTATAAGAATAGGTTTTTTTAAAAAAAATCATATTTGTTTAGAAAAGAGTAATCATTTCATGAAAAGCATTTATTAATTAAAATTATAGTCTTTCAAGAAAGCTGTCCTCAATCAGAATATTAAATACTATGTGAATTATTTCCCAGAAGGTTGTAAGTACAAAGCAGTTCATCTTGCTCCCTTGAAAAGCAGACAACTCTCTTATATAGTTTGGACTAAAATTACTGCCTTGATATATCCACTGTGAAAGAATATGTGTGAAGGTCAAAACTTTCTTTAATATACCATTTTTCCCCTGTGAACACTACCCAAATGTTGGCCAAAATTATTTTTTATTTGCTAATTTTAAAATCATGAGGCTATGTAGCAATCACTGTATACCCAATGGATTTTAAACATATTAATATTTTGTTGTATGTATTTCAGGCTTCATTTTGTAAAAATAAATAACACAGATACAGTTGAAATGCCTACGTATACCTCTGTCTGAACATATTCATATATTTATTAATATTATCCTTGTATTAGTTCATTTTCATACTGCTGTAAAGAATACCTGAGAATGAGTAATTTATGAAGAAAAGAGATTTAATTCACTCCCAGTTCCACATGGCTGGAGATGCCTTAGGAAACTTACAATCATGGTAGAAGGTAAAGGGGAAGCAAGGCACATCTTACATGGCAGCAGCTGAGAGAGAGAATGCAGGGGGAACTGACACATAAAATCATCAGATCTCGTGAGAACTCACTCACTATTAGGAGAATAACATGAGGGAAACTGCCCTTATGATCAAATCGCCTCAATTCAAGATAAGATTTAGGTGGGGACACAGAGCCAAACCATACCAATTCTAAATTCAAATATAAAGTCTTTGAAGGAAAAGAGATTGTCATTTACTTACAGTGAGTAATTGCACTGATTTCCTTTTGCCCCCCTTCTTACCCTTGGGGTGACACAATGAGAACCAGATGTCTTCCTACAGTAAGGTGGTCTGCTGTTGTCAAGGAAATCTCAGAAAAATGAAACTTCATAATACAGAGGACAGAAAGGCAGCTGTCACTCTTATCATCTGTAAGAGTACCCTTGAAAATGTAATAAGAAGAATCATGAGTTCTCATATTTAGGAAAGTAAATAAATCTCTTCAGGGGAAAAATAAAACCAATATCTCCAAAGTTAAAACGAAAGAAAGACTTTATAGATCCAGTATTCTTCCTCCCTTGAAATGTAACACATAACCTCTCTCTGGAGTTTTCACTGCCAATTCAGTTACAATTAACATCTAAAGCTTATCCTTTTGTCCAGGCATCAAATTTCAGTAATATTTTCTCAGAGGTCCCTACTTGTACAGAAACATAAAACAAACATTCCTTATACCTTTTACTTCCCTCTTTCCCTTCTCTGGATAAATATTCAGAATTTCAAAAGTTATTGTGTATCCTTTCAGTGTATGTGTTTAGACTTAATACAAATAAAAATATTTCTGAATCTTTCACTTTATCATTTTTATATATCTATAAAACTATTTCACATATACTACCACTCAAACAATGCTAAAGAAGTAAAATGGTTAAAACAATTTTTCCAGATAAGGAAAGGCCTGGGATTACTTGATTGATGGCTTTATCTTTCATCTTAACAGGAATTGAAGCTCTGTCTTTTGGGGGAATGGAAAGTAAAAAGTTGAGTGTTGAGAGTAAAATTTGCTTTGGTATTTCATGAAATCAAATAACCTTGGATCTCTATACATACTAAATGTCCTCTCTTTCATTCAAAATCTCAATACATTTGGAAGGTAAGTTCTACTCATCAATCTCACATTGTCTGCTTTTTTTTTTAATCACTAGAAAGATAATCAAACAATAAATACATTAATGAATTATTAGTTTCATGATTATAGATGACTTCCTTTGAACAACTATTTATCATATCTCTCTATAACTCCATGGGATAATAAAAAAATGACTGCTTTCTCTAAACAATTTGCAGACAAAGTTTTCATGGTATTGTATTTGGTAGCTCCTGAAATGGTTCCCAGTGATCCTTATTTCATGGCGTTATATGACCCCTTGCATGGCCTGGACCTATTCATTTGCTTCTAACAAATAAAATACAGTAAAAGAGATGGGATGACACTTCTAACATAAACTCCCAGAAGACTGTGACTTTAGTTTTGCTCACATTCTTTTCACTCTTCCTTGATCTATCAGATTGTCTACTTTACAGTGAGCTGCATATTAAAAATCCCACACCAGTAGCTGAAGGTGGCCTCAAACAAGCAGCTTGTGAAGAATTGAATTCCATCAACAACCATTTGAGTGAGCTTCAAAGTGGATTATTTAGTAGTAGTTGAATCTTGAGATGACCAAAGTCCTGGCTGATTTCAAAATTAGTCTTTAGACAGCTTGAATCAGAAAACCCAGTTAAGCTGCAGCTGAATTCCTGACCTAGAAAAACTGTGAGGTAATACATGTTGTGGGTTAATACTACTAAGTTTAGTGGTAATTTGTTACACAACAATAGATAACAAATGTCATTTTGATACTGAAAGTAGGGTGATGCCATAACAAACACTAAAACATGCCTTGAACTTGGCAGCGGGCAAAGACTGGAATGATTTTGAGGAGCATGTTAGAGAATCACTAACTTGCGGTGGACAGACTGTTAAAAGAAATCTGGGCTTTGCAAACTCTGACAGCAAGAGTTCTAAATGAAGTAAAAAACATGTTGTTGAAAACTGAAGTAATGGGTATGTTTATTATGTGGCTGCAGGAAAAAAAAAAAAAAAATCTGCAACACTGTCCCCTGCAGTTATGTGGAAATCAAAACATTGCCTGAAAACCTTGATGATGTAACAAAGGAGATCCAAAGAGAGTTGAAAGTGTTTCATAATGTAAGTAGAAAAAAGTAAAAGTATGAAATAACTTTTAAATAAAGAAGATTCAGAGCTTGATGATTTGAAACTTATCTTCTCCAGAAAAGAAAAGACGCTAAAATTAAGAAATGGCTTTTGAGCCACCATGACAATGTGGTTTAGACAATCCAAAATTATGACTACATAATCTTTTGTTCCAAAAGATAAGGTCACAGTCATACAAAGGGCTCTTAAAAAGGCTAAAAGCATGCTTCACAGATACTTTGAATCAAACAGAGGGTAAGAAACTGAAGTTTCATTTCTTAGTCATCTCAGCATAATCTCAAAATGAAGAAGAGATTACCTAGAAAATATTTGTAGTGGTAGATTTTATTTAATGGAATAAACCCCAATGATATTTCAGAAGGCCATAAAGTTTTTGAGAAAACTGTATCTGCTGAAACACAGCTTGGACTGAAAGGGAGAAAGCTGATAACAGAATTAAAAAGGCTTTTGCACCACCAACTTTCTACTGTCAGGGAGCTGAGTCAGCACCTAGTGAGCTACAAACTCATGCATGAAAAAGAAGAGATGACTAGGAGGGCTGTTAGAAGAGCCCAGGGGACAGAGCCAAGCAAGAGTCATGTTGAATTATCCAGAGGCCTTGAAACCTAGTCAACTTTTCAACATTTGTTCAGATGGATTTCACAATTGCTTTAGAAGACCAGTTCCCTTTACCTTCCATTTTTCTCCAATTTTGAACAGAAGTGTGTTTATAGCAGTTATATATAACTAACCATTGTGTATTAAATGGGCGTGAGATTTGGAGGGTCAAATAACTTGTCTCTTTGTTTCTTCATTTTCACAGATTTAAAAAAATTAGACAAATTCTGGTATAGGAAATTTATCCACAACTGGATTAGATGATGAGATGGTAGACTTCAACATAATTGATGGGATACTAATTTTGTAGAAGTTTGAGAGGAACTGAATGGCTTTTTCAGGTGGAAAGGGCATAAATTATTCATTGTCAGAGGAAAACTGTGGTAGGCAGATTCTGAACTTCCACCCAATATTTGTTCCTCTTGGTAATTATGCCATAATATGGTAAAAATAACGAGATGGCACCTCTAAGATCTGGAAGCAAAGCATTGTGTCTCTGTCCTGTTTTAACTTACTCTAATCTCTGTCTCTCTTGTATCTCTCATGATCTTCAGTGAAGCCAGCTGCCATATTATGAGTGGTGAGGGAAGCCTCTGGCCATCAGCCAGCAAGGAACTAAACATTACCAACAACTAGCTGAGTGAACTTGAAAGCAGATTCTTTTCCAGTGCAGCCTTAGGATGTTTACAGCCCCATTTGACGCCTGAAGAAGATATTTGGGTTAATTTGTTACACAGCAATATATGACAGATGCCATTTTAATATTGGAGTAGGTAGCTGCTGTAACAGACAGTGAAAGTAAGGGAGTGGATTTTTAAGCAGACAATCCACTGAAGCGCCACTTAATTACTTACATATAAAAACAATGAGGTAGTACATGCTGTTTTTTAACAACTAAATTCTGAGCTAATATTTTATGAAGCAGACAATTACTAATATAGGTAACGTTGATGAAAATTAAGGGTGTTGAGGCAGAAATAATTTGATAAAGGTTTATTGGATGCCAAATGTGAGGACTGAACTGGAAAAAACACCAAAAAAGTTGGGAGTGTTTCAGAGTCTGCTACAAGTTGCAAGACTTTTATAGTTGTATTAGTCTGTTCTCATGATGCTAATAAAGACATACCTGAGATTGAGTAATTTATTAAGAGAAAGATGTATAATGAACTCACAGTTTTACATGGCGAGGGAGACCTCAGAATCGCGGCAGAAGGTGAGGAGGGGCAAACTCACGTCTTACTTAGCAGCAGGCAAGAGAGAGAGCATGTGCAGGGCAGCTCCCCTTTATAAAACCATCAGATCTCATGAGACTTATTAACTGTCACAAGAACAGCACGGGAAAGAACCACCCCCATGATTCAATTACCTCCCACCAGATCTCACCATGATACATGGGAATTATGGGAGATACAGTTTGAGATTTGGGTAGAGATACAGCCAAGCCATATCAATGGAAAAGTTTAGAAAAAGGAAGGAGGACTTCTTAGAATGTAGTTGTCCTGTTTATTGAAGGGCACAATACAGAGGTTAGAATCCTTGGCTACAGATTACAACATACAGGATAAAATATTCTATGTGCAAGACATTCAGTGAAACTTCATGATTCAGAAACAAATCAGTAAAACTTCATAATCCAGAAACAAATAAGAATCATTTTCAATGTCAGTAGGTTATGTATTAATCAGTACATCAACAGTTTGAGGAATTCACAATAAGATTATTTATTCAGGAACAGGATTTAAGCCATGAATTAATCATAAGACCTCCTGCAGGCAGGTTGTTTTGGAAGCCTGCCAAACCTGACCTGTAGGTTATTAGTGGGAGGTGTTTTTAACTATATTTAAAAATATTTGTAGACTACACTATATTTTTGTGTTCTAATCAATTGAATGACTTTTCAAATATTTTAAATTTGCAATAACTCATAATTTTCTCTAACGAAAATGCATATATTCAGCTCTGCAACTTCATTTCCTTCATATCAAAATTGAATCAATTCACTATAAATTCATAAACAAATTAATGAACCAATTCATAAATTAGCCATGTCACTGAAGTAATTAATAAACTGAATTTTACTATGGAAGTTGAAATAGGGTGTTTAAACAATTTAACAAACTTGGAGCTTAAAAGTTTTGATTTTTTATTATATAAGTACTTTTTGGCTGAAAAAATTCTGTTTAGAAAAAAAATATTCCTTTTTGGTACAAGGGAATCTGAACATTTAAATTTCTCAAAAGCAACTGCACATATATCTATATCCTAAGTCTTATGGTTCCACTGCTACATTGTTAGGGCCCTGATTTTGAAGTAGGAGATTTGTCTAGGTTGAAATTCAGTATTTTGCAAAGTTTTCATCTCTTTCAGTGAAGACCTGTGCCTAAATTTGTGTCTGTTTTCTCTCTCACTACCAGATATGAGGGCCATTGTTAATACTTCCAAGCAGGCCCTGTGACTCTCCCATTGCTTTTAGATGTATATTAATAGAACATGATCTATTATTTCCTTATTTCATTAAATCAATGCCAATTCACAGTAATCATATAATTCTATGGTTCTTATAGACACTATTTGCTCCAAACTCTAAAATGCCAGAGAAAATGCATGTGTTAGTACACGTCCCCTTCAACCTACATCAGTTCAGTAGAGATGAAGGTCTTAGCAATCTCAATAAAAAGCATAGCAGCAACTGTTAGTTCTCTACTACCAGTGTTGAAGTCCTCATTACCATCTGACGTGAAAGTGATTAATCTCCAGAATTCTATTTTTTGAATCTGCTTCCCAGGGGCATACAACATGCTCCTACATCAAATTCTTTAGAAGAAGAACCTGAAGAAGATATTCCTGATGAAGTGATTTATTGTGGGAGTATTCTCAAGGGAAGGAGAGCAAGGGGGCATAATGGGACAATAGAAAAATCTAAGAATTCAGTTTCAGCTAAAGATAAACACCCACAGAGTTCCTTCCCACTTGAGATGGGAAAAAGGAAAGATAATTTGTACTCATATATTAGGCAGTTATTGGACATTATCTGAGGTGGGATGGGGTAATGTGAATGTGGTATGTAGCCTTCCTGGAAGGTGGTTCCAATTTATCTAGGTTCAATTATCTGGAGAAGAGAGCCATTAAGAAGCATCATTATCAGCTAATGCTCATGACAGCTAGAACATGAATGCATCAGCCAATAATGGGGGTCTGTCTGGATGGGCCACAAACAGCATCCACTAAAGCAGTGTACCCTCAGCATTTTTCACATTTTGGGCAGAATTATTGCCCTGAGAGATGGCTCTGGGCATTGTAGCTGCATCCCTGGCCTCTAACACTAGATGGCAGTAACACATCTCCAGTTGTGGCAACCAAAAACAATTCCAGGTGTTAGCAAATGTCCCCTGGTGAACAAAATCATTCCTGGTTGAGAGCCATTATATTAGAGGAAATGAATGTCAAATTAAAATACGGACTCCTCATATTAGGTGTATTTGCAGAGTAACGAATATGCCCCAAACCTCACTGGGTAACAAAGTTAATTCCTCATTCTTGTTACATGTTGATGAATCTGAGTAAGTATCTACAGCTCTGTTCCGTGTTATTTCTCACCTATAAGGCTAAAAGAGAAATCTTTATTTTGGAAGAGCTCTCCTTTAATTTTGTTTTCATATGCATTTTTGCATGTTATTGGCCCAATCAAGCTACACAATCAAGCCTAATAAACTCCACCATGTGTTGATTTGCTAGCTATATTTCTTCTTAAATAATTTCTTAGTGAGTGTTTGTTTCTCATTCAGTTGAGAGCTCCTTCCTTTTTTTTTTTTTTTTTGAGACGGGGTCTCACTTTGTCACCCAGCCCCAGGCTGGAGTGTAGTGGCTTAATCATGGCTCACTGCAGCCTTTACTTCTAGGGCTGAAGTGATGGTCCTGCCTCAGCCTCCTAAGTAGCATGGACTACAGGTGTATAGCACCATGCCTAGCTAATTTTTAAATTTTCTGTAGAGATGGGGTTTCGCCATGTTGTCCAGCCTGGTCTAGAACTCCGGGGCTCAAGTGATCCTCCACCTGGAGCTCCCAAAGTGCCAGGATTATAGGCATGAGCCACTGTGCCCATCCAAGAGTTCTTTATATATTCTAGATACAAGCATTTTATCAAATATATTTATTTAAAAATATTTATTTTCCAGTTTATAAATTGTCTATATTCTCTTAATAATGATTTTCAAAGAATACACACATTTTGATAAAATCCAGTTTATTAATTTATTCCCTTATAAATCCTGCTATTTGTATAATATCTAAAAACTCATCTAGGTCCAGTGTGGTGGCTCACTCCTGTAATCCCAGCACTTTGGGAGGCCGAGGCAGATGGATCACTTGAGGTCAGAAGTTCAAGACCAGCCTGGCCAAAATGGTGAAACCACATCTCTACTTAAAATAGAAAAATTAGCCGGGCATGGTGGTGTGCACCTGTGATCCCAGCTACTTGAGAGGCTGAGGCATGAAAATCGCTTGAACCCAGGAGTCAGAAGTTGCAGTGAGCTGAGATTGCACCACTGCGCTCCAGACTGGCTGACAAAGACTCTGTCTCAAAACATAATAATAATAATAAAATAAAAATTTAAAAAAAACATCATCTAAATCTTGATCACAAAAAGTTAATCCTATTTTTTCTATGAAAATAATTATCAAATTTGGTTTTATATTTAAATAACGTCTATGTTGAGTTAAACATTATATATGGTATACAATAAGGATTGTGTTAATTAAAAAAACAATATTTTTCTCCAATGGTTTTTATCACTATTTCTTGTGATAATTATCCATTATCCACAGGATTGCCTTTGCATTGTTTTCAAAAATCAGTTCTCCATGTATGTGTGAGTCAATTTCTATATTCTCTTCTACTGACCTATTTACATATATGTCAATATTAACAATCTTGATTACAGTAGCTATATTATAGGTTTTAAAAACAGATATTCTTATTCTTCTAACTTTGTTCTTTTTAACATTTTCTTTGAACACTACAGTTCTTTTGCATTTCCACATGAATTTTTAAATTACCTTGTGTAATTCTACAAAATATCTCAGGAAGCCCAGCTGGTAGCTCACCCCTGTAATAGCAACACTTTGGAAAGCTGAGGTAGGAGGACTAGTTGGGGTCAAGAGGTCCAGACCAGCCTTCTATACAAATATATATATATATCAACAATGAAAACAAAATGTCTGCTTGCATTTAATGTATATTTCAAATTAGGGAGAATTGATATCTTTACAATATTGACCCACAAGCACAGTATATTTCTCTCTTCACATATTTATTTATTCAATTATTTATCTAAGTATTAGTTGTAGATTTCTGTGTAAAAATCTTGTACATTTTTTGTCAGATTTATCCCTAAGAATTTCATATTTTTTGATGCTGTTATCAGTAGAATTTCTATTTTAATTCCAATTTCTGATTCCTGTTATTTTTTAGTAATATAACTGATTTCTATTTGTTAAACTTGTATCTTGCAGCTATGCAAAAATCATGTCTTTGTTCTAGTAGCCTTTTTGTAGGTTCATCTGGATTTTCTATATAGATCATTGTAGAAAGGTTCACTGAAAAATCACTGGTAAGAGGCAGATGCATTAACAGGAGGAAAGGAATACAAATTTATTTAACATTCATACACTGGAGCCTTCAGAATGAGAACCCAACTCCATAGTAAGGTACAGAAGCATCTGTACATCTTGAGGTTATAGAAAGAAAAAGGCCTCAAGTCATGGCCAGAAACAGGTCTTAGTGGCCAGATAGGTTATGGGAGTGAGAAATGAAGAGGTTTGGGTTGCAAAAGTGGCTTTGTATATAGATGAAGCCACTCAGGTGGTAGCTCTCAGAGTAGATGGTGAATGTTTTTGTTGTTTGTTTTTGTTTGTTTATTTTGACTTCTAAAGGTGTCAGACTCTCAATCTCTCTTAGATCTGGGAAAGGCCTAAAAAGATAAGGCCTGGCTGCATTAAAGACAGATTTGCTTGCCCACTTATGTCTGCTGGCCTGAATGTAAGACATGGAGTCAACGGAGATTATTTTTCTCAAAGGAAAAAGGGGTGGGCCCCCAAGACCTTGGGCAGTTCCACCTCTATGACTTTGAAGGGTATAGCCCCCATCGCTGCTTCCACAATCTGGCATTGACTGCCTGCAGCTTTTTCAGGCACACAATGCAAGCTGTCAAATCTGTCATTCTGGGGTCTTGAGGATGGTGGCTCTCTTACACTTCCACTAGCCAGTGCCCTAGTGGAGACTCTATGTGGGGGCTCCAACCCCACATTTCTCCACAGTGCTGCCTTGGAAAAAGTTCTCCATGAGGGCTCCACCCTTGCAGCAGATGAACATCCAGGCATTTCCATACACCCTCTAAAATCTAAGTGGAGGCTCCCAACTCTCAACTCTTGCCCTCTGTGCACCCACAGACCTAACACCACCTGGAAGCCTTGGTGACTTCTGGATTGCACCCTCTGCAGCAGAAGACTGAGATTTATCTGGGTCCCTTTTAGCCATTGCTAGAGCTGGAGGGGCTGGTATGCAGAGGGCAATGTGCTGAGGTTGTGCCAGGAAACAGGGACATAGGCCTGGCCCATGAACCATTCTTCCACCCTAGGCCAGTCCTATAATAGGATGGGCAACCACAAAGGTCTCTGAAATGCCTTACAGGCATGTTTCTCATTGTCTTGGCTATTAGCATTCAGTTCCTCTTTACTCATGCAAATTTCTGAAGCAGGCTTGAATTTCATCCCAGAATATGGATTTTTCTTTTCTACCACATGGGCAGGCTGCAAATTTTCCAAACTTTTATGCTCTGCTTCCTTTTCAAGAACAAGTTCCTGTTTCAGATAATCTCTTTTCTCATAAATATGAGCCTATACTGTTAGAAGCAGTCACATCACATCTTGAACATTTGGTTGCTAGAAATATCTTCCAAGAGGTACTCTGAATCATCTCTCCCAAGTTTAAATTTCCACAGATCCCTAGAGCAGGAATACAGTGCCACCATTCTCTTTGCTAAAGCATACCAAGAGTGACCTTTACTCCAGTTCACAAAAGTTCCTTATCTTCATCTGAGACCTCCTCAGCCTGGACTTCACTGTCCGTATCACTATCAGCAATTTTTTTCACAATCATTTGACAGGTCTCTAGGAAGTTTCAAACCTTCCCTCATCTCCCTGTCTTCTTCTGAACCCTCCAACCATTGTTCCACCCTCTGACCATCACCCAGATCCAATGTTGCTTCTACATTTTTAGGTATCTTCATAGCAACACTCCACTCCTGGTACCAATTTTCTGTATCTGGCTATTCTCACACTGCTATAAAGAACTACCTGAGACTGGGTAATTTATGAAGAAAAGTGATTTAATTGACTCACAGTTCCACAGGTTGTGCAGAAAGCATGGCTGGGGAGGCTTTAAAAAATTAACAATCATGCCAGAAAGTGAAGAGGGAGCAGGCACATTTTTACATGGCTGGCGGGATGGGTGGTTGCTACACATTTCTAAACAGTCAGATATCCTGAGAACTCTATTATGAGAACAGCAATGGGGACTTCCACCACCATGATTCAATCACCTCCCACCAGGACCCTCTTCCAAAACAGCGAATTACAACTTGACATCAGATTTTGGTGGGGACACAAAGCCAAACCATATTATGTTATCTGTGCTTACGGAGTATTTACTCAAGATATCTTTTCCCAGACCAATGTCCTGGAGATTTTTCCTAATGTTTGCTTTTAGTAGTTTTGTTGTTTGGAGGTCTTAGATTTAAGTAATGAAAACATTTGGATTTGAAATTTGTATATGGTGGGAGATAGGGGTTCCGTTTCTTCCTTATTTGTGTGTGCGTATCAATATCCAGTTTGCCCAGAACCACTAAATGAAGAGGCTGTCTTTCCCCAGTGTATGTTCTTTGCCACTCTGTCACACATGAGTTCACTGTAGGTGTGTGGATATATTTCTAGGTTATCTATTCTGTTCCATTGGTCTATGAGAATGTGTTTATGTCAGTACCATGCTGTTTTCATCCCTATACCTCTGTAGTGTAATTTGAAGTCAGATAATGTGATTCCTCCAGTTTTGTTCTTTTTTGCTCAGGATGGCTTTGGCTATTCTGGGTATTTTGTGGTTTCACATAAATTTTATATATATATTTTTTATTTCTGTGAAGAATGTCATTGGTATTTTTATGGGGATTGCATTGAACCTGTAGATTGCTTTGGGTAATATGGATATTTTAAACACATCAATTCTTCTGGTCCATGAATATGAAATATCTTTCTACTCTTTGTGTTCTCTTCTATTTTCTTCTTCAGTGTTTTATAGTTTTCATTATAGAGATATTTCACTTCTTTGGTTAATTCGTAGGTATTTCATTTTATTTGAGGCTACTGTAAATTTTGATTTCTTTTTTAGATTGTTCACTGTTGGCATATAGAAATGCTACTGATTTTGTATGTTGATTTTTTATCCTGCAACTTTACTGGATTTGTTAATTAGTTTTAAGAAATTTGTGATGGAGTCTTTAGCTTTTTTCCAAATATAAAATTATAATATCTCCAAACAAAGGTAATTTGACTTTTTTTTTTTCTTTTCAACATGGATGCCATTTACATCTTTATCTTGTCTGATCACTCTAGCTAGGACATCCAGAACAATGTTGTATAGTAGTGGTGAATGTGGGCAATTCATCATGTTTCAGATCTTAGGGTAAAGGCTTTCAGCTTTTTCCCATTCAGTATGATACTAGCTGTGGGTATGTCATAGTCATATATGACTTTTATTGTATGAGGTATGTTCCTTCTCTACCTAGTCATTTGAGGGTTTTGATCATAATGAGATTTTAAATTTTATCAAATGCTTTTTCAGCCTCAATTGAAATGATCATATGGTTGTCCTTCATTCTGTTGCTATAATGTATTACATTGACTGATTTTCATATGTTGAATCATCCTTGCATCCCAGGGATAAATCACACTTGGTCATAATGAATGATCTTTTAAATATATTGTTGAATTTGGTTTGCTAGTATTTTGTTGAGGATTTTCAAATAAATATTTATGGAAGGTATTGTCCGATAATTTTCTTTTTTTGATGTTTCTTTGTCTGATTTTGTTATCAGGGTAATATTGGCCTTGTAGAATGAGTTGGAAGCATTCCTTTCTCTCCTAGTATTTGAAATAGTTTGAATATGATTGGTATTAATTTTTCAGTGAAGCCATAGCATGCCAGGCTTTTCCTTATTGGGAGACTTTATATTATAAATCCAATCATATTACTTGTTATTTGTCTGTTCAGGTTTTGGATTTCTTCCTCATTCAATCTTAGTAAGTTGTGTGTGTCTGGGAATTTATCTATTTCTTCTAGGTTTTTATTGGCATGTAGCTGCTCTTAGTGGCTACTAATGATCCTTTGAATTTCTGCAGTACCAGTTGTAATGTCTCCTTTTTTATCTATAATTTTATTTATTTGGGCCTTCTTTTTTTTTTAGTTAGTTTGACAAAAATTTTGTCAATTTTGTTTAACTTTTCAAGAAATTACCATTTTATTTATCTTTTTTTTAATTTCAATTTCAGTGTTTTCTGCTCTGATCTTTATTATTCTTTTAGTCTACTGATTTTGGGTTTAGTTTGCTCTTGCTCTTCTAGTTCTTTAAGAAATATGGTTATATTGTTTATTTGAAGTTTTTCTTCTTCAGTGTAGGCATTTATAGCTATAAACTTTCCTCTTAGTACTGCTTTTGCTGTATCCTATTGGTTTTGGCATGTTGCGTTTTCATTTTTATTTGTTTCAATAATGTTTTTAAATTTATTTTTGATTTGCTTATCAACTCACTGATGATTCAGGAGCATATTGCTTAATTTTCATGTGTTTGTACGGTTTCCCAATTTCCTCTTGTTATGGATTTATAGTTTTATTCCATTGTGGTCAGTGAAAATCCTTTATATGATTTCAATTTTTTGCAACTTTTTTGCAAATTCAAATTTTTGCAATTTTAAAGATTTGATTTGTGGCCTAATATATGGCCTGTCCTTCAGAATGATCGATATGCTGAAGAGAATAATTTGTATTCTGCAGCTGTTGTATGAAATGTTCTGTAAATATCTATTAGGTTCATTTGTTCTATACTGCAGGTTAAGTCTGATGTTTCTTCATTGATTTTCTGTCTTGATGATCTGTCCAATGCTGAAAGTGGAGTGTTGAAGTCTCTAGCTATTATTGTATTGGAATCTACTTCTTTCTTAAGCTCTAATAATATTTGCTCTCTACATATATCTTGGTGTTCCAGTGTTTGGTGTAGATAGATAGATAGATAGATAGATAGATAGATAGATAGATAGATAGATAGATAGATAGAGATGGATAGATATTTAAAATTATTATATACTCTTGCTGAATTGATCCCTTTATTATTATATAACTTTCTTTGTCTCTTTTTATAGATTTTGTCCAAAAAATGTATACTTTTTTCTGATGTAAGTATAGCTACTCTAGTTCTTCTTTGGTTTTCATTGGCATGAAATAGCTTTTATTTTCCCTTTATTTTCAGTCTATGTGTCTCTGGATATGTTAAGTGTGTTTCCTGTAGGCAACAGACTGCTAAGTCTTTTTTTTTTTTTTAAGGCAATTTTATAACTCTATTTGATGTTTTGAAGATCAGCAATTAGTTCTCATCCACATTGACTGTCTGTAGATTTTTGAAAGTGGTGACAGGTACACAGGTAACCAAAGTATAGAGCTTATTTGATGAATCTTTATCCTCATTACATTTTCTGGACAACCACACGTGGATTCTGTATGGGATATTCCTTATTCCTTTGGCCCAGACAGCTTTGTTGAGCCTGGTATCAATGAGTACAACTGGAATTCCCATCTCCTTCATGGCAAATTTCTGAATCTCTTTGAATGCTTCTTGAAGCCCACTTCATGGATATGCTTGTGAATGTTGATGGTGTATTGTTGGGTCACCACCTCAATAATGGCAGAATGGTCTTTTTTTTTTCTTGCTGCCCTTCTTTGCAGGAGCCATTCTGCTGGGTCTAAGTTGGAAAGGAAACACTTTTTCTTTTTTTTATCTATTCGGCTCCCCTATGTCTTTTCATTGGAGAGGTTAGTCCTTTTACATTCAATATTATTATTGATTAAGGAATTACTCCTATTTTGTTATTTGCTTTCCAGTTGTTCTGTGACCTTCTCTTCCTTTCTTTTTTCTTTCCTGTCTTCCTTTTGGTGAAGATGATTTTCTCTAGTCATCTGCTGATATGTTTTAGATTCTTGCTTTTTATTTTTTTGTGTATCTGTTGTAGGATTTTTGATTTGAGGTTGCCATGTGCCCTGCAAATAACATCTTATAAGCCATTATTTTAAACTGATGACTGATTGCAAAAACAAATAAGCAAAGAGAAAACTAATACAAACTCTATATTTTATCTCCCCCCTTTTGTAACTTTTTTGTTGTTTCTGTTTAACTTGTTATACTGTCTACATTTTAAAACATTGTTGTAGTTATTTTTGATAGATTCATCTCTTAGTCTTTGTACTCAAGATATGAGTAGTTTATAAACCATAATTACTGTGTTATAACATTCTGTGTTTGTCTGTGAACTTATTACATATAATAAGACAATATATAAGCTAGTGCAATTTTACATAAAGATGTTACATAAAGTCATATAATACAAAAAAGGAAATGAAAATATCTAAATGTCAAGGGAAGGGCATTGGTTTATATGGTACATATATGTAATGAAACATAGAATAATTGATGTTAATGAAGATTTTTTAAAGTAGAAATTATATGTGTTTTGTTGCCTTTTGTAAAAGTCAAGTTACCGTTTAAACAATATCATAACAAAGTCTCACAAAACATGCACTCAAATATTGTTTGAAGTTGGGTGTTTACTTGTATACTTCAAATTTGTTCTGTAATAGTTTTCTAGTGTGCAAAAACCATTTTTGAAAATTAGGTACTTCAACTTCAAACAAAAACAAACCAGAGTTAGAAGTACTGTCAAGCATATTAATGCCTCAAGTGTACTTTCAGGGCTTTTTCCAATTGCTTCTGCTCTAATTTCTCCCTATAGCTCTTTGATGAAGCACTCCCTGAGTCAAGCCCTTAGTTACTTATCTAGTCAATTTTGTCTCCCATAGAACCTGTATGATGTTATGATGTTGCCTTTTTGGCCCATTAATAGACTGTCTTTTGTACTCTTCCTAGGTTATGCTTCGGATGTCCATCAGGTCATTCCCTAACCAGAAATGTACTGAGACATTTACAGGGAAGATTTATGTGTATCTCAATCCTATCTGTTTTATATTCTTGCCACTTTGGTTCTTAACAACAAAGGGCTTTCAGAGTCTGTTTGCCCTTTGCCCGCAATGCTTCTATTATGTTTTCCCAGGGTGGCATTAGTGCCAGAGATGCTTAGATTCTGTTAGCCAGGATCCACTAGTATTGGATAAGATTCTTTTGAACATGATGCTTCAATTGGCTGTATATCTCATCATTGAAAGAAACTACTACAGTAAAAATAAAGATTGGCACAGAGTCCTTATGGGCCAGGCTGTAGTGGAAAATTTTGAGAGCAAGAATACAAACAGCCTGCTGAAGTGTTGGTTCTCGCAAAGTGTGAGATCTCCAGTAAAAAAGAGCACTGATGCCAGAAGGGTGCCCAGTGGTAAGGATGAAATAAGATAAATTAGTGTAAGGGTGCAGTGGCAAGCAGGTTTCTGGTGACAAAGAGATGTTTGTTGTTGGAAGACACAAAGAGAAAATCTGGGAGTATAGAGGATACAGTGGTAAATGAGACATTGTTGAAAGACACAAGAAGGCCTGTGGTGCAGCAAAGAGTAGAAATAGTGAAGGATTATAAGAGATCACTGGCAGGGGGCTCTGAATTAAGAAGAAATAGAAACATCAGCTTGTGTGGGAAAAATGTGAGTAAAAATATAATGCCAATGGTCGAGTGGCTTCTGACAGCTACAAGAGTTGGTGATGATGGTGAGTGGAATATGGTGGGGGGGGTGTAATTTTGAAGGCAGTGTGTAAAAAGCATCAGGAAGAAGAGGAAGGAAAGTAGGTCAGGGTTGGGAACCAGTGAAAGAAAATGAGCCTCAATAGTGATAGCAGTAGGAGGCAGACAAATCTCTAGGCAGACAAGGGTGGGTCCCCGATGAAACTCCACCTTCAAACCAGACAGTTTAAAGCCGGAAAACCAAGCTACAGGTCTTGGATAAATCCACAGACTAGATTGAGAACCTCTCTTCCCATTTGGTGTGCTTTTCTCCGATTGATCCCCACCCTTCACCTATTTTACATATTACTACCCTTCCCTAATTGATTTTTTACACTATTGTGCCCATCTTTGAGTGGTGCCTTTTTTGCATACTCACAAACCAATCAGCATGCACTCCCCCATTCTGTGCCCATAAAAGCCCCAGACTCAGTCATGCTTTGGGACTACCAGCCTTTGAGTAGGGGTGGAGAGTACCTGATTTTGGGTAAGATGGCAGCCCAACTTGGGTCCCCCTCTCTGCTGAAAGCTGTTTTGTCACTTAATAAAACTTTTTGCCTTGCTCACCTGCTGGCTGTCAGCATAACCTCATTCTTCTTGGACATGGGACAAGAACTCAAGACCTGCCGATCAACGAGAGCAAACAAAGTTGTAACCCTGTAGCACTCTCCTTTCCACTTGCTGAGCAATGGGAGATGGAGCTTCTGGGTGCCACACACCCTCTGATCATTGGGCTGCAGATGGTGGGACTGAAAGGGCTGTTTGCATGCTGTAGCACTCCCTTTGGGGTTTTTGGTGCACTGGCATCCTTGTTTGGGTGGGGGTTTTGGGGTCACTGGCATCCTTGTTTAGGTGCCACTGCACTCCCCTTGTCCAGATGCCAGTGCAGTGCCCAGTGCAGAAGTAGGTCACAGCACATCTGACCCAGCTGCAGACTGAGCACAGATCCTGTGGTGAGCTTGGTTTCTGGTTGGGAGTGCAAGCCAAGTGCAGCCTGCCAGGCCAACTGGGTGGGGTACCTCCTGCAGCAAGCCCAAGGCCTGAGTGAGGCCTGGGTAAGGTTATTGTCATTCATGGAGGTCTCTGGCTGATGAAGTAGTACCAAAAATTCCTTTGTCAATAGGGTCCTCAGCTAGAGAGACTGCCACCAAAAGTCCCAGAACAGATGGAGGCATGTGATTAAGAGGAATCAAAAAAGGGTATGGTGTGTGGTCCTCTGTAGAAAACAGTGTAGGACAAAGACCGTAGTTAAAGAAGACTTAGAGACAGAGGAGCTGATCACAGGTATTCTGAAAGGTTTGATAAGAAAATGAAGGCCAGGGTTAGAGAAGATTCAGTCAGTGTTTGTGTGGAATCAAAAGAGGACATAAGAGGAGCAACAAATCTCACCGTGTCTCCAAAGAGCAGAAGACCTCTGTTTTCATCGCTGTACTGCATACCTCACAGGCAGGCTTTTGACACAACCGATTAAGAAAATTTCCATTGTCACAGAGTATGCCCAGGTGCCTGCAGAAGACAAAAGGCATAGGATGCAGTCAGGAAAACTGAAGCAGAAAGTCCTGGTGCCCTGGCAGAGGTAGTGGCACCCAATGAATCTTTCCCCTTTACATTAACATACATCTCTGATTTAATAAGTACTCTTTGATTATTCAGTCCACAGCTTTTCTTCACATACCCTTCCCTCTAGCTTTCCTTACACATTTCAACACATGCTATATTTGGTCCATGCTAGAAAAACACGGGAGACAGGATGAAGAAAGTAATACGTCACCATTTGATACAACCTGTGAAGTACTAGATCTGTTGTTATCTCAAAGGAGGAATCTGAGCCTTAGCAAGTTCAACAATTTATATTAAGTAAATTTCGTTGTATATTATGCAACAAAGTTCTGCCTCCAAAGCCAGCCAAATCATTTCACTGTATTTTACACTGTCACGTGGTGGTAAGATCCATTGGCCAGCTCCATCATTCTTTCATTCTCATGGATAGGCTGAAAAGGAATCTGAGAAGTGTCACAGGATTTTGTTTATTTCTCATGATCCTCTCTGATTTGTTTTCTGAGAGATACTTACTCTTATGACTGACATCCTCATAAATTGTAGACATGGGGACCCTGGAAAGGAAAAATTAAGATTAAACCCTGAGGAACTCTAGGTTGAATAGACAGAGTGTTGCCTTGTACATTGTCCTCCTCTTGCCTCCAGATTGATGCAAAAAATAAAAAAAAAGACATAGCCTACAGGGCTTTTATCTAACATAATTATTTATTCTCAAATTTCATAAAGATATTTTCTATATTGTTTTTCTTTGAGAACTTCAAGGAGGGTTTTGTTAGTATGTGATCCTCCCCTGATTTTTTTCAGATAGTAGTTCTCTGATGAAAGGATAGAATGTCAACTCTGTAGGTGAATACACGCTTCAGTAGTAAGTTCAACTACTGCATTCACATTACATGATCTGTATAGTTCAATGTTAATTTCAATAAATTTCACCATGTTTGTACATATTTTCATGATACAGCATGTCAAAATGGTGATACCAACACAAAACTTTGAGTGGATGTTTAAAGACCAAATTTCTAGCTACTACTAAAATATTAAAAAATCCATTTTTTTATTGCCATCTATTGAAAAAACATAACTTTCATGACAAAATTTTAGAGATCAAAAAGATTTCTGGCCAGGACATCTTGACACTCGGCTGGATCTGACCTTACTCACATGTGCAAGAGTAAGAAATATATTTAACATAGCTTACAGAGTTTTATTTTTGAGAACTATAAGATATTAGTTATCCCTACCTGATTCCCAGCAATGATGTTCACCATGATTTGTAAGCAAGAAGAACATGAGGTTATCCAAAGTTAGAAGGCATCTTCATTTTATTTGCTTTAATTTTAAAGTCTTAAAGAGACCTAAGCTTAACATGTGTTGGGCAGTTGTGTTAGAAGTCACAGGTTTGTGATTGTATCAATAATACCACAGAAATAAAACTATGATTTATATCCATACTCAAAATTAGGTAAATAAAGTTTCCATACTGAAAAATATTTTAAAGAACTTGAGGTATAATATACAGTCATCTTTTGGAAAATCATGAAGAAAACTAGAACTGTATCATCATAATATGGAAATTCACTTACATGTTGTTTCCTGAATTGAATTAATGAGGTGAATAACAATGTATTTTTTAGATAAAAACTTTAAAGGAAATAAACATATATAGTATATGTGTGGAAATATTTGACAAAACATTTTCATGTTGAGAAAAATATATTATTGCATAATTTTTAATTTACTGATGAATACAACAAATATACTGCTTCTTTGAGAGCTCTTTTCTTTTCATAGGCCTCCACTAATATCCAAAAAGGTAATATTTGATTTATTTGATGACACTGAATAACAAAAATAAATGTATTTTTTTCCATAGCACAAGCCATTTAACTCACATATAATCTCATTTTTGTACCACAATTTTTGTTTATCCTAATACACATTTTAAGAATAAAAATTCCAAATGCAAGTCAAGAACTCTGTATTCTTTTGTTAGAAAACAGAGGAGTTATTAATAAGTATAATTTTAATATATATTTATGATCTTATTAATTCTGAAAGGAATAATTAATGTTGGAATATTTTAGGTTTAAATAGCATAAATCAGACCAGTGTCAACTTCATCTTTCTCATAATTTAAATGATACTTCTGAGACCCAGAGGATGTATTTCATAGCATGGTCTTCAAATACTTTACCATGGGTTTTATACATGGTTAATCAATACAAATACTGACAGTTATTGATCATTAGCTTCTTAGAGGTTTCTTAACCCTTAAATCACCCTAATAATGTCCTCATAAACTAGCGATTGTCTACTATTACTCTTCCTTGTGTGCTATAGCTGTCATGCTATTGAGTAATACCATCTTTGTCATTTGTGAAAAAATACTATTTTTATATAAAGAACATAATTCTTATTGTGACCAACATTGACATTCTGTACTGCAATCAACACTCCTAGAAGCAGAGTAGAATGGTGGTTGCCAGGGACTAGGGGAGGAGAAGATGGGGAGATGTTGGTAAAAGGGCACAAACTTTCAGTTACAGGATGAATAACTTCTGGGTATCTAAGGTACAGCATGGTGACGATTGTTAATAATACTGTATTGTTTACTTGAAATTTACTAAGAGAGTAGAGCTTCAGTGTTCTCACCACACACATACATATACAATGGTAACTGTGTGAGGTATGGATGTGTTAATTAGCTTGGTTGTGGTAATCATTTCGCAATACATATGTATATTATAATCATCACACTGTATACCTAAAATATATGTAACTCTTAAAATTTTATTTGTCAATGATACCTCAATAAATCTGAGGGAAAAATGACTCCTCTCTCTTTCAAATAACTCATGACAGTTATATAATTTATCATCATGGCGTACACTTAATTGTTCATGGTAAATGTTGAACAAAGATCAAATACATAGAATTTTTCACATTCTGAAAAATACTGCTTTTTGACTGATCAATATCACTAATGCATTTTCATAACTTCAGTTGAATAAAATAATTTTGAAACAATTTTATGGAATTATATTAATAGAAATTAAATTTAGATGAAATCTATTTACTTGTTTGGTCTACTCAGTTTTCAGTCATTTCTAAAACTGTGAAACTATCCAAATTTCAGAGAGAGAGGTCAATTTCATTACTACTGACCCTGATAAAGCTGGTACAGAAATCTGTAAAACACATATTTGTTTTTGGATTTTGTACTATTGGGTTGAGTTAGATATAGTGCAAAATAATCTATTTCTTAATATTTTAGAACACTATTGTAGAACTAGAATAGAACTAGGACTTTGGTGTGAAAAAGCAATGAAGTGTGGAAATACTGAAGGCTGAGGTCAGTACCTGTGAGGAAAATAAGAGGAGAAAAGAAAATTTTTAATCCTGCTACTCCTTCTTCATCTTTGTCTATCTTACTTCTTAGATAATTATTATGTTTTATATTGTTGTGCCTGAAGTAATTGATAATTATCATCTGGGACTTATGCAATGAATCATGTGACACTTTTAAGTTGAATAGAGATGAAGGCATTATTTCATCTTTTAAATGAAAAAACTAAGACCTAAGTTAGGAAAAGAAAAGTCCAAAGGTTTTTTTCTTCTTGTACTATTTTGTTACTTTTGCCAAAAACTAGGGTTTTCTTGTGAATATGATATAAGTTATATTGTCAAGGTGCTTACAAATTAGTGAACAAGGTAGAAAAGAGATAGAAATTGTTACCTAATGTGCTAACTGCTAACTTAGAATAAAGAACTATGTAAAGCACATTGTAGGGACATTTTAATGAATATTTGCTTCAGAAGAATATCCTCGTACACACTGTGTAAGTTGAGATATGAAAGATGAATTGTAACTCACCTAGCAAATGGGAAGTAGGGAGGGGGCAAAGGAAAAGTTTCCCAAATAGGGAAAATAGCATTCATTTGTTCATGCATTCAGGCTTTGTTTATTCATTCAACAACCTTATATTTTGAACACCTATTATGTCCTAGGGATAGTTCTAGATATTAGGGGTCCAAATTTAGAGAAGAAATATACAGTGTCCCTGCCATCACAAAGCTTACAATCTTGTGGCAAAGTAATACAGTAACTGTATTACTGTGATTCATTTTTAATAAATGTCTCTCTTTGCTATCACAAAACTTACAATCTTGTGGCAAAGAGAGACATTTACAAAACAATCGGAGTAATACAGTTGACCTTTGAACAATGCAGTGGCTACTGATGCTGATCCCTTTGCAGTAAAAAATTTGTGCCTAACTTTTAACTCCCCCTAACATTAGCTACTAATAGCTTACTGCTCACCAGAAGCCTTACAGTTGATGTAATCAGTTGATTAACACCTATTTTGTATGTTATTTATGTTTTATGTTACATTTCTACTGTAAAGTAAACTAGATTTAAAAATGTTATTAAGAAAAACATAAGAAAGAAAAAATGTATTTACTATTCATTAAGTGGATTATCATAAAGGTCTTCATCCTAGTCATCTTCATGTTCAGGTTGAGAAGAAGAAAATTAATTGGTCTTGCTGTCTCAGGGTGGTAAAGGAGGAGGGAAATTTGCATGTAAGTGGAGTTCATGGTTCAAACTCATGTTGTTCAAGGATCAACAGTATATGGACAATGGTAACTGTGCCCTATACACTGTACTATCAGTACATACAAGTAAAAGCAATACCTTAAGAAGAGTATCAGTTAACGAGGCAAATTCTATCATTGGAGTGGTGGTTGTATAGTAAAGTGAGCGAATGGAGACTAGACCACAGCATGTTCAGATATCCTGTGGTAGAAGTGTAAGCAAAGGTTATATTTCCATTTCCAAGAAGATTAATGAGATTAGAGTAAGGCAGTTATTGAAGAGTAGCCTGAGTTCATTCAGAAGATCAGCGAGGTTATTGCCATTATTTAGGTAGCTTTGCTGTTTTTATCTAAAAGCTGTAGGAGTATAAATGAAGAGAAAAGATCATTTAAAAAATTTCCAATAGTTAAAAAAAATCACTAAGACTGATCATTATTTACCAAAGTTGAATTTATACATTCACTGTAACACAGGAATTTGACTCATAGATAAATTCAACATACACACACACACACACACACACACACACATACATGTACATTCAAAGACTTGCACAGGCAGGGTGCCGGGACTCACACCTGTAATCCCAGCACTTTGGGAGGGTGAGGCGGGTGGATCACTTGAGGCCAGAAATTTGAAACAAGTCTGTCCAGCATGGTGAATCCCTGCCTCTACTGAAAACACAAAAAATTTAGCTGGGTGTGGTGGCACGCCTGTAGTCCCAGCTGCTCAGCAGGCTGAGGCAGGAGAACTGCTTGAACCAGGGAGGTGGAGATTGCAGTCAGCTGAGATCACACCACTTCACTCCAGCCTGGGTGATGGAGTGAGACTCTGTCTCAAAATAAATTAAATAAATAAATAAATAAATGCATAAATAAGACTTTCACAAAAATGTTTACCTTAGAATTAATATTTTTGATATTTGGAGTTTGATGTGTCTTTGTCATATATAAGGAGCAGGCTCAAATAGGCAGTGAGGTATAAGTTCTGCAATTTATATAAAAGTTCTGGCCTTGAGAAATAATTTTTTTTTCCTCTTCAAGTTTTATTTTAAGTTCCAGGGTACATGTGCAGGATGTGCAGGTTTGTTACATAAGTAAACATTTGTCACGGTGGTTTGCTACACAGATCAACCCATCACCTAGGTATTAAGCCCAGCACCCCTTAACTATTCTTCCTGAAGCTCTTGCTCCCTCAGTAACCCCAACAGGCCCCAGTGTGTGTTGTTCCCCCTAGTGTGTCCATGTGTTCTTATCATTCAGCTCCTACTTATAAATGAGAACATGCAGTATTTGGCTTGTTTTTCTAAGTTAGTTTGCTGAGGATAATGGCCTCTAGCTCAATCCATGTCCCTGCAAGTACATAATCTCATTTCATTTTATGGCTGCATAGTATTCCATGGTGTATATGTACCACATTTTCTTTATCCAGTCTAACATTGATGGACATTTGGGTTGCTTCCATGTCTTTGCTATTGGGAATAGTGCTGCAGTGAACATACTTGTGCATGTACCTTTATAACAGAATGATTTATATTCCTTGGGGTACATATCCAGTAATGAGACTACTGGGTTGAATAATATTTCTGCTTCTAGATCTTTGAGGAGTCACCATGCTGTGTTCCACAATGGTTGAAATAATTTACATTTCCACCAACAATGTAAAAGCTTTCCTTTTTCTCCATAACCTCACCAACACCCGTTGTTTCTTGATTTTTTAATAATCACCATTGTGACTGGCATGAAATGGTATCTCATTGTGGTTTTGATTTGCATTCCTCTAATGATCAGCGACATTAAACTTTTATTTATTGCCTACATGAATGTCTTCCTTTGAGAAGTGTCTATTCATGTCCTTTGCCCACATTTTAGTGTTTTCTTTTTCCTGTATATTTGTTTAAGTTTCTTGTGGACTCTGAATATTAGACCTTTGTCAGATGCATAGATTGCAAAAATTTCTCCCATTCTACAGGTTGTCCGTTCACTCAGATGATAGTTTCTTTTGCTGTGCAGAAGCTCTTTAGTTTAATTAGGTCCCATTTGTCAATTTTTGCTTATGTTGCAATTGTTTTTGATATTTAAGTCATGAAATCTTTTCCTGTGCCTATGTCCTGAATGGTATTGCCTAGGTTCTCTTCTAGGGTTTTTATAGTTTTGGTTTTTACATTTAAATATTTACTTCATCTTGAGTTAATTTTTATATAAGGTGTAAAGTTTTAGTTTTCTACATAGGACTGGCCAGTCCTCCCAGCACTATTTATTAAATAAGGAGTCCTTTCCCCATTTCTTGTTTTTGACAATTTGAAAATTGTTTGGCAATTTCAAAATTCTTTTCAAATTGCATTGGAAAGATATCAGTGGGTTTTAGAGAGCAGAATGCTATGATCAAAGTATTATTTGGAAAATAGGCAACAGGGAAACGATAGTGGAGAAACTTAGGATGTAGTGGATATAGTCTGCATAAAAAATGAAGCTAACAGGGAAGGTGGCAAAAAGAGGTTGGATTTTACATACATTTTGGTGATTTTACTAATGGGATTTGATGACAAAGTGTGGGTGGAGAATTAAAAATAGGTCAAAGATGACTGTAAGCCTTCATGGATAGTGAGAAACACTTTAAGAAAATCATATCATCAGTATTTCTCTTTTACAGTGTTATTAGATATCCAAGGTAAGTCTTCTAGGCAGTTTGATATATCCAAAGGAAACTCAGTGGTAGATTCAGGCTGGAGGTTCAGATTTGAGAGTCATTATTACATTAATTCAACAAATATTTGTTGAACTTTGTTAGATATTGCTTTAGGAACTAAGGAATAGACAATCTATTGCATTACTACTCATTAGGAAGTGATACAGCAGAAAACTATAAACAATCAAGTGCTTTTGTATAACATATATTCTAGTTGGAGAAAAGTTTTAAAAATATTTCTAATTAGCTATTATTCATAGAACATATTCTATCTTTAAAGAACAGTTTTAGGCTGGTGCAGTGGCTCACGCCTATAATCCTAGCACTTTGGGAGACTGAGGCGGGTGGATTGCCTGAGCTCAGGAGTTTGAGACCAGCCTGCGCAACACGATGAAACCCCGTCTGTACTAAAATACAAAAAATTAGCCAGGCTTAGTGGTGTGTGCCTGTACTCCCAGCTTTGGCAGGCTGAGGCAGGAGAATTGCTTGAACCTGGGAGGTGGAGGTTGCAGTGAGCCGAGATTGTGATTATGCACTCCAGCCTGAGAGACAGAGCGAGACTCTGTCTCAAAAAAAAAAAAAAAAAAAAAAGAAAGAAAATTGTTTTAAAAGCATTTTTCATGTAGTTGTTCATTTAATTTTCCCAATAACCCTATAAAGTAAATACTATTATCACTGTAATTTTGTTTTAAATTTCTTAAATCCCCCAAATAAATAAACAGGTGCACAAAATACAATTTCAAGTATTGAAAAGTACAATGCAGAAAAATAAAGTAGGATCGTGAGATAGACTAGTACAGACTAATGGAGTTTGACCTGTTAGATATTTCTAGTTAGGAAAGCCACAAAGATGACATTTGGGAAGACAACTGGATGAAGTTAGGTGGTGAGCTATCAAATATCAGGGAGAAGAGCATTCATAGTAAAAGACAGGCAAAGCTTAAAGCACTATAATTAGAACATTTGTCTTATATTCAAGGCTCAAGGGCATCAGAAGGATCACCATGTCTGGAGTAGAGATGACAGAAGGACAGTGGTAAGAAATGTGATTAGGTTTGTTTTGGGGGGAGATTTTATTTAAAGCTGTGATATTGCACAAGAGGGAGCAAGAATAGAAAGAAGAAAGTGTAAGAGGACAGACCCTGGGGCAATCCATCATTTAGAAGTCTGCACTGAAAGCATCCTAGGTAGAAAAAAGACAATAAGGTTGATATACAGAAGAAAGGAGACACCACGTCTTTTCCTTCAAATGTTGAATACATTAAAAGAAAAGGTTAAATAAAAAAGGAAAAAAAATAGCTAATAGGAGAGGATTTCTGAAGGGCTTGGAATATATTGTCTCCAAAGCACACAGGAAGAGATTAGTTTAACTTAAGCGCACAGTCCTCTTTGGTGAGAGGAAGAATGAGTTAAAGATGTATGAATGTAGATAAACCTGTAGTTCAACTGTTGAAAAAAATGAAGGAATTTTCATTTGATTTCTTCTCTTGTTTGGGAATGTAGAGTGTTAAAAACGTTTAGAAGGGGTGCTAGAGACTAAAATAATTCAATTAACATAGCTGAAGGATAAATTTTGGATGATAAGGTGGAAGAACGTGGACAAAAGGTGATACTTTCTTATTGGAATAAGTGGGCAGGGTCCCCCAGTGTTCCCCACCTTTTGTTCTTTATCCTGACCAAGTAACACAGGGTACCTTGGCTGCTCTGTGACAACACCAGCAACATGTTTTCTTCTGCAGGCTTGAACCCAAACCAGAGTGTTGAGCATTGCTAGGTAGTGATAAAGTTGTTACGTTGTTGCCTGAAACACTGAAAGATCAACTATGCTGCTTCATATGTAGAAACTAGCCCTGGCCCTAAGTCATGTTCTTTAAACCTTAATGTAAACTCCATAACACAACTTCCTTTTTAAGGAGAACATCTCTTGTCTTTCTGTCTGTCTTGAGGACTCTGAAGTCTTCTGTATGTAAGCTCCACTAATGGATGCTTTAGACTAATCACCCCAGTATTTAGTGTTTCTTTTTTGGAATCCCAACTATCCCTATCTTGGGTTGGTTTGGGGCAGTCATTTGCAGAATTTCTACTGCCGCTCCTTTTAGGGCAATTCCAGCTGTCAATTTGGAAAAACAGAACAAGGAAAGAACATGCAAGACTCAGAGGACTAAAGAAATTAAATAGCATGTGAAAGAGTGTGTCTATTTATTAAGGCAATGGAGAGAAAAAAATATTTAAGAAGGAAATAGACATGTCAAAAGTTATGTTTTCTCATAATTGTTCCATATGTTAACTATAGAAATTCACTATGACGTACAGAACTAATCCTAACACATTTTGCACACATTATTTTCCACCCATTCCAGTTTCTTTACTTTTATTTTATTTATTTATTTTTTATTATACTTTCAGTTCTAGGGTCCATGTGCACAATGTGCAGGTTTGTTACATATTTACACACATGCCATGTTGGCATGCTGCACCCACTAACTCATCATTTACATTACGTATATCTCCTAATGCTATCCCTCCCCCCACCCCCACCCACTGACAGGCCTTGGTGTGTGATGTTCCCCTTCCTGTGTCCAAATGTTCTCACTGTTCAATTCCCACCTATGAGTGAGAACATGCAGTGTTTGGTTTTCTATCCTTGTGATAGTTTACTCAGAATGATGGTTTCCAGCTGCATCCATGTCCATACAAAGGACATGAACTCATCCTTTTTTATGGCTGCATAGTATTTCATGGTTGCATAGTATTTCATGGTGTATATGTGCCACATTTTCTTAATCCAGTCTATCACTGATGAACATTTGGGTTGGCTCCAAGTCTTTGTTATTGTGAACAGTGTTGCAATAAACATATGTGTGCATGTGTCTTTATAGCAGCATGATTTATAATCCTTTGGTTATATACCCAGTAATGGGATGCTGGGTCAAATGGTATTTCTGGTTCTAGATCCTTGAGGAATCTCCACACTGTCTTCCACAATGGTTGAACTAGTTTATAGTCCCACCAACAGTGTAAAAGTGTTCCTATTTCTCCACATCCTCTCCAGCACCTGTTGTTTCCTGATTTTTCAATGATTGCCATTCTCGTGTGATATAGTATCTCATTGTGGTTTTGATTTGCATTTCTCTGATGGCCAGTGATGATGAGCATTTTGTCATGTGTCTGTTGGCTGCATAAATGTCTTCTTTTGAGAAATGTCTGTTCATATCCTTTGCCCACTTTTTGATGGGGTTGTTTTTTTCTTGTAAATTTGTTTGAGTTCTTTGTAGATTTTGGATATTAGCCGCTTGTCAGATGAGTGGATTGCAAAAATTTTCTTCCATTCTGTAGGTTGCCTGTTCACTCTGATGGTAGTTTCTTTTGCTGTGCAGAAGCTCTTTAGTTTAATTAGATCCCATTTGTCAATTTTGGCTTTTGTTGCCATTACTTTTGGTGTTTTAGACATGAAGTCCTTACCCATGCCTGTGTCCTGAATGGTATTGCCTAGGTTTTCTTCTAGGGTTTTTAATGGTTTTAGGTCTAACATTTAAGTCTCTAATCCATCCTGAATTAATTTTCACATAAGGTTTAAGGAAGGGATCCAGTTTGAGCTTTCTACATATGGCTAGCCAGTTTTGACAGCACCATTTATTAAACAGGGAATCCTTTCCCCATTTCTTGTTTTTGTCAGGTTTGTCAAAGACCAGATGGTTATAGATGTGTGGTATTATTTCTGAGGGTTCTGTTCTGTTCCATTGGTCTATATCTCTGTTTTGGTACCAGTACCATGCTGTTTTGGTTACTGTAGCCTTGTAGTATAGTTTGACATCAGGTAGCATGATGCCTCCAGCTTGGTTCTTTTTGCTTAGGATTGTCTTGGCAATGCGGGCTCTTCTTTGCTTCCATATGAACTTTAAAGTAGTTTTTTTTCCAATTCTGTGAAGAAAGTCATTGGTAGCTTGATGGGGATGGCATTGAATCTATGAATTACCTTGGGTAGTATGGCCATTTTCATGATATTGATTCTTGCTATCCATTAGCGTGGAATGTTCTTCCATTTGTTTGTGTCCTCTTTTATTTCGTTGACCAGTGGTTTGTAGTTCTTCTTGAAGAGGTCCTTCACATCCCTTGTGAGTTGGATTCCTAGGTATTGTATTCTCTTTGAAGCAATTGTGAATGGGAGTTCACTCATGATTTTGCTCTCTGCTTGTCTGTTATTGGTGTATAGGAATGCTTGAGATTTTTGTGCATTGATTTTGTATCATGAGACCTTACTGAAGTTGCTTATCAACTTAAGGAGATTTTGGGCTGAGATAATGGGCTTTTCCAAATATACAATCATGTCATCTGCAAACAAGGACTATTTGACTTCTTCTTTTCCTAATTGAATACCCTTTATTTCTTTCTCCTGCCTTATTGCCCTGGCCAGAACTTCAAACACTATGTTGAATAGGAGTGGTGAGAGAGGGGATCCTTGTCTTGTGCCAGCTTTCAAAGGAATGCTTCCACTTTTTGCCCATTCAATATGATATTGGCTGTGGTTTTGTCATAAATAGATTTTGTTATTTTGAGATATGTCCCATCAATACCTAGTTTATTGAGAGTTTTTAGCATGAAGAGCTGCTGAATTTTGTCAAAGGCCTTTTCTGCATTTATCGAGATATTCATGTGGTTTTTGTCTTTGGTTCTGTTTATATGCTGGATTACCTTTATTGATTTGCATATGTTGAACCAGCCTTGCATTCCAGGGATGAAGCCCACTTGATCATGGTGGATAAGCTTTTGGATGTGCTGCTGGATTTGGTTTCCCAGTATTTTATTGAGGATTTTTACATCGATGTTCATCAGGGATATTGGTCTAAAATTCTCTTTTTTTGTTGTTGTGTCTCTGCCAGGCTTTGGAATCAGAATGATGCTGGCCTCATAGAATGAATTAGGGAGGAGTCCCTCTTTTTCTATTGATAAGAATAGTTTCAGAAGGAATGGTACCAGCTCCTCTTTGTACCTCTGGTGGAATTTGGCTGTGAATCCGTCTGATCCTGGACTTTTTTTTTGTTGGTAGGCTATTAATTTTTGCCTCAATTTCAGAGCCTGTTATTGGTCTCTTCAGGGATTCAACTTCTTCCTGCTTTAGTCTTGGGAGGGTGTATGTGTCCAGGAATTTATCCATTTCTTCTAGATTTTCTAGTTTATTTGCATAGAGGTGTTTATAGTATTCTCTGATGGTAGTTTGTATTTCTGTGGGATCGGTGGTATTATCCCCTTTATCATTTTTTTATTGCATCTATTTGATTCTTCTCTCTCTTCTTCTTCATTAGTCTTGCTAGCTGTCTATCAATTTTGTTGATCTTTTCAAACAACAAGCTCCTGGATTCATTGATTTTTTTGAAGAGTTTTTTATGTCTCTATCTCCTTCAGTTCTGCTCTGATCTTAGTTATTTCTTGCCTTCTGCTAGCTTTTGAATGTATTTGCTCTTGCTTCTCTAGATCTTTTCGTTATGATACTAGGGTGTCAATTTTAGATCTTTCCTGCTTTCTCTTGTGGGCATTTAGTGCTATAAATTTCCCTCTACACACTGCTTTAAATGTGTCCCAGAAATTCTGGTATGTTGTGATTTTTTTCTCATTGTTTTCAAAGAACGTCTTTATTTCTGCCTTCATTTCGTTATGTACTCAGTAGTCATACAGGAGCAGGTTGGTCAGTTTCCATGTAGTTGAGTGGTTTTGAGTGAATTTCTTAATCCTGAGTTCTAGTTTGATTGCACTCTGGTCTGAGAGGCCGTTTGTTATAATTTCTGTTCTTTTTCATTTGCTGAGGAGTGCTTTACTTCCAACTATGTGGTCAATTTTGGAATAAGTGCCATGTGGTGCTAAGAAGAATGTATATTCTGTTGATTTGAGGTGGAGAGTTCTGTAGATGTGTATTAGGTCTGCTTGGTGCAGAGCTGAGTTCAATTCTTGGATATCCTTTATAACTTTCTGTCTCATTCATCTGTCTAATATTGACAGTGGGGTGTTAAACTCTTCTATTATTATTGTGTGGGAGTCTAGGTCTCTTTGTAGGTCTCTAAGGACTTGATTTATGAATCTGGGTGCTCCTGTATTGGGTGCATATATATTTATGATAGTTAACTCTTCTTGCTGAATGTATCCCTTTACCATTATCTAATGGCCTTCTTTGTCTCTTTTGATCTTTGTTGGTTTAAAGTCTGTTTTATCAAAGACTAGGATTGCAACCCCTGCCTTTTTTGTTTTCCATTTGCTTGTTAGATCTTCCTCCATCCCTTTATTTTGAGCCTATGTGTGTCTCTGTATGTGAAATGGGTCTCCTGAATACAGCACACTGAGGGGTCTTGATTCTTTATCCAATTTGCCAGTCTGTGTTTTTTAGTTGGAGCATTTAGCCTATTTACATTTAAGGTTAATATTGTTATGTGTGAATTTGATGCTGTCATTATGATGTTTCCTGTTTATATTGCTTGTTAGTTGATGCAGTTTCTTCCTAGCACTGATGGTCTTTACAATTTGGCATGTTTTTGCAGTGACTACTACTGGTTGTTCCTTTCCATGTTTAGTGCTTTCTTCAGGAGCTCTTTTAGGGCAGACCTGGTGGTGACAAAATCTCTCAGTATTTGTCTGTAAAAGATTTTTTTTCTCCTTCCCTTCTGAAGCTTAGTTTGGCTGGATATAAAATTCTAGGCTGAAAATTCATTTCTTTAAGAACGTTGAATATTGGCCCCCACTCTCTTCTGGATTGTAGAGTTTCTTCTGAGAGACCTGCTGTTAGTCTAATGGGCTTCCCTTTGTGGGTAACCCGACCTTTCTCTCTGACTGCCCTTAACATTTTTTCCTTCATTTCAACTTTGGCGAATCTAACAATTATGTGTCTTGGAGTTGCTCTTCTTGAGGAATATCTTTGTGGCATTCTCTGTATTTCCTGAATTTGAATGTTGTCCTGCCTTTCTATGTTGGGGAAGTTCTCCTCGATAATATCCTGCAGAGTGTTTTCCAACTTGGTTCCATTCTCCCCGTCACTGTCAGGTACACCAATCAGACAGACATAGATTTGGTCTTTTCACATAGTCCCATATTTCTTGGAGGCTTTGTTCCTTTCTTTTCCCTCTTTTTTCTCTAAACTTCTCTTCTAGTTTCATTTCATTCATTTAATGTTCAGTCACTGATACCCTTTCTTCCAGTTGATCTAATCGGCTACTGAAGCTTGTGCATTTGTCACGTAGTTCTCATGCCATGGTTTTCAGCTCCATCAGGTCGTTTAAGGACTTGTCTACATTGGTTGTTCTAGTTATCCATTTGTCTAATCTTTTTTCAAGGTTTTTACCTTCTTTGTAATGGGTTTGAACTTCCTCCTTTAGCTCAGAGAAGTTTGATCATCTGAAGCCTTCTTCTCTCAACTTGTCAAAGTCATTCTCAGAGAGCATTGATAAAAGGAATCTTCAGAAATGCTACTGAAAAAAAATTGAACATCCTCCCCAAAATTGAAAAATTCATCCTGCCACTGACATATTATACAGAGTTTTGAAGTAAACATAAATTTACTGCTTATTAGAGATATGTTAACTTGTCTCTGTATCTTTCTCTCTTCATTCATCCATTTTCCCATTCATCTCTCTCCAACCTCTTTCTTCTTTCTTTTCATCTCTCTTTCTCCATAAATAGAGGCAGTATGGAGGTTATTAGTAACGTTTACCTAAGTTCCATGTTGTCATTCTGGACATATGATTGGATTGCATATTACTCTCTCCTTAAATTAACTATAGGCTAGTAACTTGCGTTGGCCAATGTAACCTGAGCAGACGTCACATGTGTAACTTTGTGGTTGAAACTTTAAGATCCATTGTGCAACTAACTTCTTTTCCATGGTCATGATGTAAGTAGCAATATGTGTTAATAGAATATCTCCATTAACTTGAGTTGCTGAGTAACTATGTTGAGAAGAGACTATCTGTTCAGAAAATAAACTTTTAATGTATAAACCCATTGGGATTTGGGTTGTTTGTTCCTTGAGCATAATTCTGACTGATACAGGACACTAAACTGAGAGTGGAATTTCTAACAGTAAAATTAACTTTTATATTATTGAAGAAAATAATTGCCAACTTGTAATTGTATTTCAAGGAAAGCAATCTTTCAGGAAGAAATAGAAGAATATTTTTTCTATATCCTGAGATACATGCAGAAAGATTTTGCCATGAGAAAACCCCCACTAAAGATAATTTAAGTGTGTTTTACAAGCTAAAGGAAAGTAAGACAAAAAGATGCCTAAATTGAAAGAAGAAAGAAAATGGTATAAAGATATGAAAAAAATTAAATGATCATTAATTGTATGAAAAATAATGATACTATTTTTCTACATAAAATAATTTTAAAAGATAATTGGGCAAAATCAGGTGAAAGTGATGCAAATTCTTTACACTGTTTGGAAGAAGAACAAATAATGATTAATTTTAGAATTTGATAAATATGTGCATGGTAATATTTTGTAATCTGTAAAAAATAGAAGTAAATATTCTTATTACACTACTTCTTTATTCCTGATATGCCAAGGTTTCTTCTTTTATGATTTCGTGCCATTTAGAAAATTTACTCCAGATTTTTTTCTTAGGGAAAGCCTATTGGCAACGGATTCTCTCAATTTTCCTTTATCTAAGATGTTTTGCTTTCTCTTTCATTCCTGAATGCTATTTTTGCTAAATGTAGAATTGTGGTTTGGCAATTGTTTTTCTTCCCCATTGAAAAATATTGTGTCAATCTCCATGCTTTCTGATAAGAAATATGCTATCTTTAAAATTGGTTTTTCCCTGTAGAGGTAACATATTGTTTCTCTTTTGCTTTTCTCAATATTTTTTCTGTTGGTTTTATTTAACTTCCCCAAAAATCTATACAATATTTTTGTGTCCTACGGTTAGGAAAATATGTCTTACAACACAAATTCAACTAATATAAAATGTAATGATTTATAAATTCAACTTCATGTAAACTTGACAGTTATCCACTGTCTATAATAACACAAATGACAATGCAAGTAGGACTAGGAAAATATATCTTAAAGCCTATAATAACAAAGATTCAATAACCAGCATATATAAAAACCTCTAGCAATTAATTCTAAAAAGACAACACAATAGATAAATGAACAAAATACTTAAACTGGAACTTCACGAATTCCAAATGAAAAATTGCTCAACATTATTAGTAATCAGGAAAATTAAATTAATTATTATTAAAATTCTTAAAGAATGACAAAACTTTAAATTTAGTTAATTGCCAAGTGTTTGAGAGAATATGAGTACTCAGGGTTTCCTGGGAAGTAGATTCATAGGCAGAGTTTAATGTTCAGAATTATTTTAAAAAGTGTCTTTGGCCTAATGTCTGTGGAAGGCAGGGGAACAGGATTGGTAAGAAAAAAAAAAATCAAACTTTAGGGTGACCCAGAAAACATGTCCGCAGTAGAATAACCTACTGTTCTATCAGAATTCCCGACCTTAGGGTAAAATGGCCAAGCGTTTACACCTTCGTCTAAGTAAGTTACTGGACGTGGGCCATCCCCTGGAAGGATGTGACCATAGTGAGGCAACTCTCTGCAACTAAGAGAGTCCCTGAAGGAGTTCAGAGCTAACGGTTGTCCAATGCAGCTCTGCCAGCAGCTGGGTCAAGGAGCTCTTCTTTGAAGAATCTGGGCAGGGCATCACTATGTTTAAAACAAATGTGAACACCACTGAAGTTCTGTACAAAATAGTTGGTACGACCACTTTGAAGAACAATTTGAAATTATCTAATTAAGATGTAGAAGTCCACACCCTATAATCTAGTAATTCCACTTCCAAATATATTATACATGGTTCTCACACTTAAAGAGTGTGTCAGGATCAATGAGAAGTTTCATGAAGATAGACTACTAGGCCCCAATGCAAAGTTTCTGATTAACCATATCTGGGGTAGAACTAAAACATTTGCATTTGTAACATTACTCCCCAGATAATGCTGTTATTGCTGATCCAGGGATCACATTTTGAAGACAACTACTGGTAGAAAATGTGTATCCCATCCCTCTCTACCCCACCCCAACAAACACACATGCACTTGTACATCTAAGTATTGTTTATAGAAGCCGGAAATCATCCAGTAGAATGGATATATAAATTGCAAAATAGTCATGCAATGGTATTGTATACAGTAATAAAAATGAAGTAATCACATTTACATGCAACAACATAGATAAATATTAAAATGTTCAAAAATCTGTATTACTCAGTAATTCATGTGAGTGAGTAATTTGTTCTTAAGAAGAAAAGATGGTTATCACAAATGTCACAATGTTGATTTAGGAAGAAGGAAAACATTTGCGTTGAGGAATGGGCTCACAGGAGGGATGCTTCTGCGATATTAATAACGTTCCATTTCTAGATTTGTGTGGTAGTACATTGATATTCATAATTATTCTCTAAATTGCATATATCTATTTTATCTGCTTTTCTGTATGGATGATACATTTCATAATAAAATAGAAATAAAACGAATGACATAGCAAATTTCTGTAATGAAACATCCATTGAAAAGATTAATTCTGATATAAAATCACTGTTATCTTCTATTGCAACTATTTGGAATCTCATTAAGTTTACAACAATTACTTCCCATCAAAATTGCTTCTTTCCCCTGAAGAGAGTGTTAACTCTAGTCAGGTATTTTTGCTCCATGAGTAGCTGAACCTGTCCTGCTTTTCAAAGAAGGACATTAGAATCAGGTAACACTTTTACAAAGCCCCAGACTTTCTCTACCCTATTGTCCATGGAAATGCTTACATCAAACCATTCCCTTAGTAATTCAGTATCAGATTAAGTAGATTGGTATATTTGTTGGTTGGTTATTTACAAATAATTTCAAATAAGTATTATTAAAATAGCTACAACAAAGTAGCTAAACATTTTAATTTAGTAAGATTAAAAGGTGCTTAACTTTTAAATAATTCCCTATGGATTACTTACCTGCCATTGTTAACTGTGATGCTTGGGAATGAGTATGTTTTCACCACTTCTTTTTCTTCTTGTTCTTCTCTGTCTTCTCCTTCTCCTCCTCCCCCTCCTCCTTCTCTTCCCCCTCCTCCTTCTCCTTCTCCTTTTCCTTCTCGTTTTTCCTCTCTTCCACTTCCTCTAACTTTACCATTGTATCAATTAACTCAGTGCCATGAATGTTACTATTACAATGTATGATCAAATGTAGAGGAAACTGTGAAAAAGACAACATACAGTGCTTTAGAAGAGACACCCAACAAATTAAAATAACCCATGGCAATGAAAAGAGGCCATCTGTCTAAAATAAATGAATATATATTCACTGATGAGCATTTTGCAACTTTGTAGAAGCTAATGTTTTTTTCTACTGTGTCATGAATAAAATACCTGTCAGATCTATTATAATAAGTGTAAACAAGCTCTAGCACTTGGACTCTTTCTTTAAAATGTTATCAACGACATGTAAATCATGTTCTGTATTTTTTTCATGGATAAAATTGTTAAAATGGAAAAGTTAGAGGTATTTGTTTACTTATTTCTTGACAAGATCACTTGCTTCATGTTGCTCTGCTTCCCGTAGGAATTGCTGCTGGCTGCCACATCCATTTGGATCTTTTTGCATGACAAAAAAGCTGGGCTCCATTAAAGTATCATTTGCAATGAATTTACATCCTTCCCCAGGGATAAATCTAACCATTAGACATTTTGCAGGAAGACTGACTTTTATAAAAGACTACTGTTCTTTGGGTTCCAATCTACATCAAAAAAGGCCAAGAATAAATAGAGGCATATGACTGAAAATTGGGATAAATTAACTTTCATGTGACCTTGAGATTTCCTTCCAAATTCCAATGAAAAAGGTAGGAAATGTCTATGAAATTTACAGGATAATTGAAGGACTATCATATTTATAATTGTTGGTTTTCTTCACACAAAATATTCGATATTTTAGCATACAACAGAAATTTGGAATAACTTTAAAGTTTAAGTACCTATTGAAAGTCCTATGTTCAAGATCAAGATTATAGTTCTATGAAAATGTTTAAACATTTGGTAAATTGTTTTGGGACTTGCTAAACATGCTTTCTTGATACAGAAGGCAATTGTGGTGTAAGGAATATTGTTGTTGGTAATTCCTAAAAATATTTTAAAGAGTGACATCACCTAATAGGTGTCAGTCCACATAGCTGCCAGCACAATATTGCTGGAGTGGGTGCATTTATGTAATAATAAGCTTTGTTTATTTCTAACATTGAGCATACAGTAAGTGAATATGTAAATGTAATGCAACATTTTGGGGAGAGGATTAAATAACTACAGATATATGTTGTTAAAGAGTTTAAAGGTAACCATTATTATAAATATTTTTAAATATTAAACATTGAACAATTAATTAAAATATGATTAATTTTACAAAAATCTAGAAAGAAAAAGCTATATATAATAAACATAAAAATATGGTATAATTAATATCAAATGTACAAATGTATCATTGACCACAATGAATTGAATGGTTAAAAATCTTAGATTGGACAAAAAAAGCAGAAGCTTATTTTACGTTTTTGGAAAAGTCAAACAAAAGAGCACAACAGACTGTAAGTGAATGAGCAAAGATATATGCTGTGAGAGATATATGTATACACACACATATTGTAATCAAGCCTATTTTATAAAAACCATGTTTGTTTTACTTATTTTTTTTTCTTTTGTTCTTTTCTTCCTCTATACATGATTGCTTGTATATAGTCATTTTGGTAGACGGTAGCCAGTAATATTCGATTTACTTCATATCCTAATTCCTTGGGGCTGCCCGGACTGCAAGATTAATGAACTTGTTTTTCTTACAAAAAGAACAATGATTGTTCGGCCATGCAGACCTCCTTGATGGCATCCAAAGTTTGGTGGGCCAAGGGACACAAGCAGACTTCGTCATTGGAATATCTGACCACCCATACACATACCTTACTTATGAAAATCCCCAGTTATATTCAAAGGGAGGTTGAATTTGAGAGTTTGCCTCTCCTGTCCTCTTCTGTCCTAATGTTTTGGCCAAATCAAGTAAACCTTTCTCTGCTCTTGTGGGCTGACGTGTCAGTGTTTAGCTAAGTGTGCACAGGCTACTCAAACTTGACTGTTGGGGTTTCACAGCAATATTATTTGCATATATACACATACATGCATATGTGTACAGATATTCATACACATATTTATATATGCTATATATATACATACACAATTATAAAATCAGTTTCCATTCTTTTCAGTGACCAATTAAAGCAAATCACATGAGTAAATAAGATTAAAATAGCCTGTCCATAATTATTCTGGCTGTGTGAGAAAACTTTTTAATTAAGTAATATATCTCTCATGAATATTGTTACTGAGAAGAGAAAGTGACACTTAGTAGGGGAAGATATTTGGTTTTTTACTGTTCATATGGTTTCTTGGTTATTTTTTTGAAATGTATGATCATTAAAAAATAGGAAACAATAATAGAAAGTGAGGTGTATGTGAGCTGTTGGAGAATGTTGGGTTTCTGAAACAAATAATAAAATAGAATACAATACAATGACTTGAGGACTTCCATTTGTTCTTGCACTTGCAGGGCAGATTAAGTGATTAGAAGTTATTAATACAATTATTTCTCTTGTAGAAAGTAGAAATGGCAATTCAATAATGTAAACAAAAGCAAAATTCTAAAGTGCCATAAAGAGCCATGTCTTTACAAGAATGTAAAACAAAATAAACCTAAGTATTCTTAGCATATATTCTGTCCAATTCATTAATTTAAATGTAGATGCTGCAGATGCAGAAATTAAGATTGGGCTTAGGATGTAAATTGAGTGTACCTTCAGCAGTGTTAGATAAAGTTTTTTTTTATTATTATTATTTTAAATTCCAAATCATAGATTTACATTCAAGTGCCTAAAAATTTGAATTTTAGGGACAGTTGTCTTGAGAGAGATGAGGACATGTTATCCCAGCATTTATCCATGTGAGAGTGTGAGGCCTGAATAATGCTAAAAGTGTCATGTAGAATGCACATGCTTTCACCTCACATTAGAGACAACAGTAAGTTTTAACTAGATTTGTTTTGTTATATCCTTCTTTAGGCTGGAATCTTGAAGTCCAATAGGTGACATTTAAGTTCGACTAAATCAGATTGAAAAATATGCTGGAACAAAGTAGTCAAACATATTCTGTAAGACAGAATGTTTTCCCTGGAAACAGTGAATAGTATTTCTAAAATATAAATTATTCTATGGGAAAAATGACAGGATGGTACTGGGTTTTCAGAACTGCAGCCTCAACGCAGAAGGTAAGGAACATGTGGAGACTCTATTAAAGAGGGTTAAGCAACTATATTATAGATAAGGATCAAAAAGTGAAGCTTCAGTGACTGTGAATTCTAACATGAACACCTATAATAGCAGTGTACTTGGTCTTCTTTGTTGTATATCTGCTTCCCTACTTCCTAATGAAATACTCAGAAAAAAGTTTATGTCACTGAATCAAATATTTCCAATAGTCCCTCAAATTTACATGTTCCAAATGTGAAGAGTATTATGTAAGTTGGAATAGAATATTTAAATGTATAGCCCAATACATATTAGCCTAGTTAAGAGAAAGTACACCCTAAGTTTTCTTAGCATAAATTCTGCCCAGTTCATTAATCTAAAAGTAGATGCTGCAGATGTAGAAATTAGGAGATGGGCTTAGGAATATAAATTGAGTGTATCTTCAGCAGTGTTAAAGAAAGTTTTTTTATTATTTTAAATTTCAAAACATGGATTTACCTTCAAGATCACCTACAACTTTTAATGGGAGGATGATTTTCTACAGTTTAAAAAGGCATATTTTAGGACTCTCCATCTTGTTAGTGTTATATCTAAGCTTATGAAGGGTTTAAATATTTTGACATACTTTGCTAGTGAATAGTTGTAGAGTATATTTGTCTCTTTAATTTTAAATTTCCCAATAAGCACTCCATTCAGAATGGAAAATCACTATAGTCATGAATTTGTATAAATATTGTTCAGAGTAATACAACACAATTATTAGAATTATGGTTTTTGTAGCATTGATTTGCCTCATATCTGGTCAATTTTATTATGCTGTATCTACCAGTTTCTATTCTCCTTTCTGAGATCATGTGTAAGACGCAATAAATCTCACGGAGAAAAAGTACAAGAAATGTGCATCTCAACAGCAAAATACATTTGTCTAGTTAACATTTCATTTAGGTTATTTGAAGCTATAGTCTTGCTTCTGGAATTCAAACATCTGATATGTAATTAAGGAAAGGCAGAAACATTGCTCACTCAGTTCATAGTAGTTAATATTGCTATACGTATCTAGATAACTGATTGCTTTAAAATGCTATTATGAGAATAAATTGAAGCTGAAAATGTAGGAAAGTCAAGGTCTGACAATTTCCAAAGATAAATTATATATTCTGAATAGTAGTGGTCTCTCATTCAGGTTAGTGCTAGGAGATGCCATCTAGGTTTCAGAAAATTCAACAGAAGGCATATTTTACAGTATTAAATGTCTCTGTTTAAAATCTTTGGGTCTCTTATTTAAATGTCTTTTTTTGTAACATATTCTACATTTTATTTTCTAGTTGGTTCTCATTGGTATATAGAAATATAATTGGTTCTTGTATAATGACTTTGATCTAACAGCCCTGTTAAATTTACTTATTCATTTTAATACTTTATGGTTTCTGAATTCTTCCTATATTTTAATTAAGTGGCTATCTTCCATGAGTATCATTAAAATTCTATTTTCCAAGTTATTTTTCTTGGTTGATAAAGATATAATTGATTATTTTATATTAATTCTTTAGCAAATGATTTAGTGCTTATTAATTCCCCAACTTTCCTTTGCTAAAGCATTTACTTTACGAAACTCGTAATTTCAAATTATTTTTCTGTTTCTTTTAAAATGTAAATCTCTCAAACTCTTACCAGTTTGAAAATCCAGTCATGTTTTCTCAAAGACCCAGAAGCCATCTCTTTGAAATGTAATCATCAAGAAACATAGTTCCCCTACCTTCCAGTCTCTGTGGGAGAGTAAGAGCCTAACTTCAGTGGATGCCAATTAGCAAACACAGATGGCCTCATCATATTGACCAAACTCCCCTGTAATATCTTCTAGTACTTTTCTCACCCCACTGATTCAAAACGCTCTAGGTTTTTCAAATAATATTCAGGGACTTGGGTTCAATTTATATTCCTTATTGCAATAGTCTTGAATAAAATCTTCTTTGCTTATTTAACTCCATCCACTGTAATTTTTCTTTGACAGTCACTGAGAGTAGTCCTCTAATAAAAAAATCATCAAGTCTTAAATTAACTCTTCTGAGCAATGTGTGTGTGTGTGTGTATGTCTGTGTGTGTGTGTGTTCACGTGTCCTTTTACTTGGTTGAAGATTATTTTCTAATAAACTTTATTTTTTAATAATTTTAGCTTCATAGGAAAATTGAAAAGATAGTGCAGAAGGTTTATATATTTCCCCATCCAATCTACCCTAATGCTAACATCTTATGTTACTATGGTACATTTATCAAAGCTAAAAAATTAACATAATACAATGTTATTAACTGCATTCTTCATTTGCAATTCACTACTTTTCCCATGAATTTCCTTTTTGCTACTCTAGGATTTCACCCAGGGAACCACGTTGTATTTATTCAAATCTTCTGAGTGCAAATATTTGGTCTGTGACTGTTCCATATTCTTCCTTAATTTTTCATCATTTTGACAGTTTGGAGGAATATGGGTCAAGTTTTTGTAGAACGTTCCCCAATTTAAGTTTATCTCGTGTTTTTCTAATTGCTATACTGGGATTTCTTAAAAAGAATGTCACACAGATCTAATGCCATTTTCATCATGGCGTATCAGAGAGTACCTGCTATCAACATGACTTATCTCTAGTCATATTAGCCTTGATCGCTCGTTAAGATAGATTTCTTGAGCTGGGTTTCTCCACTGAAAAGTTATTTTTCTTCCTTTTCATGCTTGCTTTTTGAGAAGTGAATAACTAAAACCAACTCATACTTAAGGAGGAGGGAATGAGGGGTTAATCTCCATGTCCTAGAGGAAGAAGTATGTACACATATTATTTAAAGTTTTTTGCGGGAAAGATTTATCCCTTTTATTTCATTTATTCATCTAGTTAGTCATGTATGGACTCATGGATGTTTCTCCCCGGTTCTGTTCACTGGGAAATGGTGTTAAGAAACCAAGATTGGGTGTTAATGAAAATATAATTTAGCTGAGTATACTGTAATTGTTTCTGTCATGATAATGGGGTAATTAAAGAATCCCATGCTTGGAGCATCTACTAAAGTAGATCTGAAATTGATTCTCCATATTTTTACTTACAGTTGTATTTTTCTGTTTGAGAAACTCAGGAATTAAAAACAAATGAGATATTCATTCTTCTCTGATTGTGGCTTACTATCCTCTTACTATCCTGATTGGTCCAGAGAAAACTCCTTTTTAAACCACATTTTCCCCTTTCCCCACATCCTGCTTTCAGCGCCCCAAATCCCCCATAGACACCTACTTTAGAGTGTTCAATATATCTTTTTTCATATGTACATTTATTTACTGAGACATTTTATTTTATTTTATTTTTTAAATTTATTTATTATTATTATACTTTAAGTTGTAGGGTACATGTGCATAACGTGCAGGTTTGTTACATATGTATACTTGTGCCATGGTGGTGTGCTGCACCCATCAACTCGTCATTTACATCAGGTATAACTCCCAGTGCAATCCCTCCCCCCTCCCCCCTCCCCATGATAGGCCCCTGTGTGTGATGTTCCCCTTCCTGAGTCCAAGTGATCTCATTGTTCAGTTCCCACCTATGAGTGAGAACATGCAGTGTTTGGTTTTCTGTTCTTGTGATAGTTTGCTAAGAATGATGGTTTCCAGCTGCATCCATGTCCCTACAAAGGACACAAACTCATCCTTTTTGATGGCTGCTGAGACATTTTAAAAAATGTTATGTGTAGGCAGTATTTATTTAACTAAATTACAATGTCCTTTAAACGTAATTATTCTATTGTTGCACTAATTTGAATTTCCCTATTTACAGAAAATGAATATTTGTCTATATTTATTAGTAATTATTTCCCTTTGTAAATTTTATGTCCATATTTTTCTTGTGTTTTCTTTCTTATTTTCTATTTAGCTTCTCCATCTCCCCTCACTGAAGTGAGAGCTCTGCAATATTTAAGTAATATACTTAATACATTTAAGTATATTAATCTATTATTTATTTTATAATTTGCAATATTTTTCTGGAGTGTCATCTATTAGTTAATTAGGCCTAGCATCTATTCTTGAATTGAAATAATTAATACAAATAAACTAAACTATATCAACTTTCACATTTTAAATATTTTCTTTTTTTATTTACAATATTCTTTTATCCAAAAATGGTATACAATTTGATATATTCAGATTTTTAATGTACTTCAATTGTATTTTTTTAACTCAAAGTTAATTTCATTATGCTTTTTTAGTTTGGTTGCTACTGTGTATAATTCTAAAATTTATTATCACGTTTTCTTATTGGTTATTGCTGTTGTGGATGAACTGTGGATTTTTGTGCACTGACCTTGCTGAAATATCTCGATTATTTAAAACATTTTATCTATTGATTTACTTTTTAAAAAAATATGTTATTTGTAAATAATGATACTGTGCTCTGTTCCATTTCATTTTTACATATCCTATTATATTTCTTGTCTTAATATATTGGTAAAGACATCCACAATTTTGTTGAACAGTAGCATTAAAACAGGGCTTTTTAAAAATTATTTTTCTTTAAGTTCTGGGATACATGATGAGAACATGCAGATTTGTTACATAGGTACACATGTGCCATGGTGGTTTGCTGCACCTTTCAACCCATCTTCTAGGTTGTAAGCCTGGCATGACTTAAGTATTTGTCCTAATGCTCTCCCTCCTCTTGCCCTTCACCTCCCGACAGGCCTGGTATGTGATGTTCGCCTCCCTGTGTCCATGTGTTCTCATTGTTGAACTCCCACTTATGACTGAGAACATGTGGGGTCTGATTTTCTGTTTCTGTGTTAGTTTCCTGAGAATGATGGCTTCCAGCTTTATCCGTGTTCCTGCAAAGGACATGAAATCATCCATTTTTATGGCTGCATAGTAATTCCATGGTGTATGTGTGCCACATTTTCTTTATCCAGTCTATCATGAATGGGTATTCAGGTTGGTTCCACGTCTTTGCTATTGTAAATAGTGTTGCAGTAAACATAAGTGTGCATGTGTGTTTATAGCAGAATGATTTATAATCCTTTGGGTATATACCCAATAATGGGATTGCTGGGTCAAATGATATTTTTGGTTCTAGAACCTTGAAGAATCACCACACTGTCTTCCACAATGGTTGAATTAATTTGCTCTCCAACCAACAATGTAAAAGCATTCCTATTTCTCCACAGTCTCACTAGCATCTGTTGTTTCCTGACTTTTTAATAATTGCCATTCTAACTAGCGTGAGATGGCATTTCATTGCGGTTTTGATTTGTATTTCTCTAATGACCAGTGATGATGAACTGTTTTTCATATGTTTGTGATATACGGACCAATGGAACAGAACAGAGACCTCAGAAATAACACCACACATCTATAACAATCTGATCTTCGACAAACCTGATAAAAACAAGCAATGGGGAAAGCATTCCCTATTTAATAATTGGTTCTGGGAAAATTGATAAGTCATATGCAGAAAACAGAAACTGGACCCCTTCCTTACACTGTATAAAAAAATAACTCAAGATGAATTAAAGGCTTAAGTGTAAAACCCAAAACCATAAAAACCCTAAAAGAAAACCTAAGCAATACCATTCAGGACATAGGCATGGCCAAAGACTTCATGACTGAAACACCAAAAGTAATTGCAACAAAAGTCATAATTGACAAATAGGATCTAATCAAACTAATGACCTCTGCACAGCAAAAGAAACTATCCTCAGAGTGAACAGGCAACCTACAGAATGGGAGAAAAATTTTGCAAGCTACCCAACTGACAAAGGTCTAATATCCAGAATCTGCAAGGAACTTAAATAAATTTACAAGAAAAAAAAAAGCAAGTCTATCAAAAAATAGGTGAAAAATATGAACAGACAGTTCTCAAAAGAAGACATTTTTGCAGCTTTCATCTTGTGTTTGAATTTAAAAGGATTGCTTAAAATTTATTCATTAAATATGTTTCTTACTAGCTAATTTTATATATTATTTCTATCTTAAGAATCTTTTCATGTTTTCAAGTAGTTTGTTTTTGCTTACATAAGTATCGTATCTTATTAAATATTTTCCAGTATCTATCAAAGTAATCTGATAATTTCTGTTTTTAAGTTATCAAGATGAAGGGACATTTTAAAATATTGTTAGATTGTTTGTTTATTCCTTTTATTTTATATATTTTAATAATGTTATCTAAATATTATTTCTACATACAAGCTCATTAAAATTTATAACTTGAAATGTTTTTATATTTTTCTTTAAACTGGTGTCACTTATTGGCATAGATATTTTTTATTTGTTGGCTCTCATTAATAGTTTCAGCACTCCTTAAATCTCTCATCATTTTTTTCTTATGAATGTATATTCCCTCAGCTATCAGCTATTTTGACTGGGGATGTATACCAAAACTTAGCAATAGGTTGGATTTGGGGAGAGTGGACTCCTAGGAACCAGGTACACTAACTGAAATCATTTTTACTTCTTCGTCACCTAGTGTTAGTGCATTCATTTTCATGATATCTATTAACGATGTGGGGAAGGCACAAGACAGTTTATAAATTCTTCCTCAATCTATGCCTCATTTGTTTACTGGCACTGCTGTAAGCTGTAATTTACCTCTGTAACTGAACTCTCCTAGGATTTCTGTTTTTAAATGTTGATTGGGGCATGAATCTATACCCTCCCTCCTGTGATATTCCTAGGGTTGAGATTCAGGGTGGGAAGGCAAACATCCATGCTGGCTTCTTATCCTGTCACAAACTGGTAAACCAAGTCTGTATGATTTTAACAATTCCCCAGATTATGTTGACTGGAGAATCATTGTTTTAAAGTATCTTTCTAAAATATTTGTCTTAGTCCACTATGTGTTACTATAAAGAAATATCTGAGAGTGGGTCATTTATTTTAAAAAGAGGTTTATATAGCTCACAGTTTTTCACACTGGAAAGTTCAAGGGAATGATCCTCACTTCTGGTGAAGATTTTCCTGGAGCATCACGACATAATAATGAAGATCAAAGGGGAAGTAGACATGTTCAGAGACTAAAACTGGGAGGTATCCTGGCTTTATAACAACCACTCTTTGGAAAACAGTCCCACAAGAACTATTCCAGTCTCAAGAGAATGAGAACTCAGGTACTACTGGGACAACAGTACCAAGCCATTTGTGAGGAATTTACCCCATGATCCAAACACCTATTACCAGGTTCTACCTCCCAACACTGCCACAGTGAAAATCAATTTTCAACATACGTTTTGGTGGGGACAAACAAATTATACTCAAACCACAGCCATACCTATGGTTACAGGCTGACTTTCAACAAGAACTATAAATGAATAAAATTAAGGCATCAAGGAACAGTTGGTATGCAGTTTTAATTTTAATGCAATGTGTATGAGATAGTTTGTTAAAAATAAGAGTCTAAGGCCCACTTGGATCTATTGAACAAAAAGAATTTTGAAGTAAGGATGGGAAGTTAATTTAAATATTATAACCTTGATTCTTATTCAGGGTAAAGTTCAAGAACCATGCTTGTTAGTTCTAAGTGTGAAAAGTATTTTTGTGTCTATATAAAAATTAATTGCAATTTCGATTTGTATTATGTTCTTATAGAAAGTCACTCTACTCTAAATGAAAATGGGTTGGTAGGCAAAACCTTAAAAAGAAAGCAGCAAAATAATTATTAAAATATGTAAAAAAGACTTAATTAATATTCCACATGCCAACAGACACATCTTTTAAATTAAAAATATCTTTTAATCCATAAAAATTATATAAATTATAATTTTATTAAAAATGGAAGATATAAAAAGTATAAAGCAAACATATATAAATTAAAATATAAGTTTATGCATATGGATGGAGATATATGTCTGCTATATCTCAGTTTGTTTATCTTCTCTGATCGCAATAGATTACCAGTGTTAATATGTGCTTATTTTAGAGCTGTGAAAACAATTATTCACAGTATTCAGCAAATAGCATGTCCACAATTTTGCCTTAGACAAATCTGCATTTATTATAGTAGTATGTTTCTAAACTCTTCCATCTAAGTAGTTTAGATTTACTGAAATTTTAGTGGTCAAAAGTGTGAATTTCTTATTTTTACATGTGGAAAATATAGTTGGTAATTTTAATAATGATAATGTAAAGTTATTCTGAGAATCAGATTAGTTAATATATGTAAAGTATTTGGAAAAATGCCAAAAAGAGTAAACTGGAATTGCTAGATATTATTGTTACTATTATCATTATTTTATTATTATTATTATTTTGAATATTCATCACATATAGCAATATATTTCATGTATACTAAACCTCAAAGTCTACAAATTTCACATTTTGTGCACAGAAAATGGTGTGAGGCAGAGTGGTTCAAAAAGCACATCTTGGAATGGGAAAGTCATGGTAGCTTTGAAGGACATATTACAACTTTAATCCATTCTCACAGAATGAACAATCTGACCAACTAAATATAAATTAACAATTACTGAATTTTGCTTCAAGTTGAGTAAAAAAATAGGTTTCAATATAAAAAGATTGAATTCCATCTTTTGTAAACTTAACGGTAATTCATAGCAGAATTAACTGAAACACATTATAATTGTGGTCTTTGAGAAATGTATATCAGTGGTGTATTTCCTGAGCATTAAATCTGAAGAAATATGCCCTTCTATACAAAGCACAATTTGTCTTAGTTTGAAATATTTGAAATTGAAACTTCTCCCATGAAGTCCAAACTCTTAATGAAAAAATATTTATAACTCTCAAAAGTCAATAAAATAAAAAATGAAACTCCATACATGTAAAAGACATCTACCAACAATTTGCCAAAAAAAATGTTATCTGTTCAGTTAAATTGAAAAAAAAAGTTTAAAAATTTCACTTAAGGCAGAAATTAAAGTTACAACAAGAAATTTGCCTTTTGTCACCTTTAAGTGTGTGTATGTATATATATATCTCCTTATAGTGTATATGTGTAATACTATATATATTATTAACACATTATATTATGAATGATATAAACGTATACACTCATGTTCACTTTTGATGAGGTAGAAATATTGGTTGTTGCTTTGGGGAGAATTTCGAAGTTCGTGTTGCAATTTATATCTCAAGTGTTTTGTTTCATTTTATAAATGTTACGAGTCACTAATTGCCTTACTTTGTTCACTTATTTATTTGTGGCCTGTCTTCTGTGAGATTGAATGTATGAATGGAAGGAGAAAGGAAGTCACTGTATCAGCCCTCTGATATAAGCCTCAAACAGCAGAACCAGGGCATGAGAGGTAGAGTTGGATTGAGGCAGATGGCAGACTGTGAACAAAGTGTGTCCATCTTTCAACCTACTTTCCAAAGAGAAGGCCAGTAGTTGTAAATTCTTCCTATAAACTGCCACTTTTATTCAGTATAGGTTACAGTTCTCTAGATTTTGTTCATTTTGTATTTTTTCTTTGTGTATTAATTTTTGGCTCAAAAATAGGCATTGTAAATAAACCTTGCAGCAATTCTGGCTTCTGTCTTGTGATTTTTTGTCTATTTATTTATTGCTCTAGTAAGTAGTGAACTTATTTAGACCCAAACTACAAACATTTTTGTTCCCCATGTGGTGTATAGCTTCTAATATCTTTGAATCCTTAATATTCTAATAAGTTGATGAGGCTTATGTATTTAACTGGACTCCTCTCCTGTGCCTATGTAACTTGGTGGAGAGCCAAGAATTTTAGGATATATTCTACTACTAATTTGGGGATTTTCCTTTTTGTGACTTTTCACTTTTTGTACTTCCAAATTTCCAGCTGTTCTGCTAGTCTATGATTATCTTCTGAGAAGTCAAGTCTGTGAGTCTTCAGAATTCTCCTCTCCAAACTCTGTAAGCTTGGGAATGCATGTGGTTTTAAAAAAGTATAAAAGTCACAGGTTTTATCCTATGCAGATGTATCTTACTATGATGATTTGCTTTCTCATTTATAAAAATTAGGAGATGATAATTTATAAAGTACTTAAATTTATCAGTGGGTATTTTGAGATTTCCTTTGTATCTACATAATTTAGCTTACCATTCCTAGATTTAGGCAGTGTTTATTTTAGGTTTTTGGTCTCATTCTTATGTTTCTCTTACAATATCAGTAAGCCTGCAGCTTTGCTATTATTTTCTACAATCATAACCAGAAAGCCACAGACACAACTCTTACCATTTCCCTCTTCTTTTTGGTTGCAGCTTTTCAAAAGTCAGCTCTCTGTGGGCTTCTGCCTGTGCTTGGACAGAAAATAATTAATTTTGAAAGTAATTAATTTAGTTTTATAATTGTCTTTGTACAAGGATTCATATAACCATGTAAGTGCAACTCCATTATTGTCCACACTTGATATTTTTGTTTTCTGAATATTTAATATATTTATAGTAAGAATGATCGCTAGTTTAACTTTATTAAGAGATTTTATTATTGTTTTGTATGAATCAGAATGGTAAACTCACCAAAGTCAAAGCTTATACATTTCTCTTTAAATTTATAGCACTAAAAAGGTATAAGACTTGTAATAGCATTTTTCCAATACATGTTCACTGAATAATAAATTGAAGAGAGAGGGGTTTTTTGTTTGTTTGTTTGTTTTTGTTTGTTTGTTTTTTGTTTTTTGCATTTAGAGTGTTTCATTGTATCAAATTTTTTAATATTTCATATTGGTTCTGCTTTTATGTCTTGTTTTTACTCTATACTGTATGGTGTCTGACTCTGTACAAAGGACCATAATGTGACTCTCAGAGCTTTAAATCACTTTTCATCCTAAGAAATCTCAATTATTCCATGAGATGCTCACTTTCATTTATAGCAGCTCACAGATTTAGAAGCAATTAATGTCAAATTTAATTAGACTCTAGAACTTTCCTCGAGTAATTATTCACAAATTACAATGAAAGACTGCTTTGAATGAAGCTCTTGACTGAGGCAAGAAGACAAAGGTGAGGTGGTAAATAATGGAACTATTACACAAATGAAGCAGTCAGAGTTGGAGGGAGTAAGGATATCAGAATATTCCTAAATCAGAAAAGCAAGCAAAATCCAAAGAAGTGAGATCACTGTAAAGATAGAATAAGAAAGGGTCGTTAAAGTTGTAAGAAACAGGAAATGATGCTTTACAAAGTTCCTAGGAAAATATTTGCCATAGATTCAGAAAAAAAGTATGTTCATATTATCTCTTATGTTAATCATGATGCTGCATTTAGGAGTTTAAGAAACTTAAGATGGAAAGTCTAAGTAAATTGTGCCACAAAGAATAGACTTTCAGGAGTTGAGGAACTAAATAAAAAGATAGGAGAAGGAATTAACATATGAAACCATAGTAAGAAGAGTATCATTATATTAAAGTAGCTTGATGTTTGATGTTTTAGATGTTCTGACCCTGTTAAGAATATAACCTTAGCCAGATTTAAGACTGGCTTGGTGGTCCATAAGTGACGAGAAATTAACTGAAAATTAAATGTTAGTCCCAAGGTAATGAGTGTTGTTTTGACTTCCTAACTGTCTTGTCTCCTGACACTTGAATCTTCTAATGGTTTCCTTTCAGAGTTAAGCTTAGAATATTTTCAATGTCAGCCATGAGATGGATTAAGTAAGAGTAATTCAAAAGCAAGCCAGCAGTACAGTTTAAAAATTACACTGTGATCCTAGCTAGTTCTGGTGTTCAACATGACAGGAAATAATTTATTCAAACCGTATTTTAGCTGCTATTTTTGTGTTGGTCCAATTTGTAAGACTGCATTCTCATGTTGAACCTCATTCTACAATCTTTGTCTCTATGCAACTGTTTTGACCTAGCCTTCCTCTATATATGGAGTCATATAATAGAATTTCAGCTTTCATTAAGTCTGACTAACAGTTTATTTATTTCATTAGTTTTTCTGAGCTATATTTGAGTCATGCATAATCTTTTAAAGTGGTTTGTATAACATGTGTTGGTTCCAAATGTGTCATCCTTCTACTTGGCACACTTATGTCAATTAGACACTGCCCTAATGGTGATTTGTCAGTTACTGAAATATTCAGCACATATTAAGAGTTTTCTTCAAGTTTGTGTTTTGTTCTTGGGTTTTGTGCCTTAGAATTAGAAGAACCAGGCAGTTTTTCTAGCCATAAAACATGGCGTTGTTGGGATAGTTCTTGGAAGCTAGCAACACTTTATTCCCACTCCATAGAAAAATGTTGGGGGAATCACTAAGAGAAAAGAGAAACATAAAGAAAATCTAGGTGTGATAGTTATATAATAAACAAAAGTTTGCCTAACTTGTATGTTTCATAAATCTGTTGTGGCAAAGTACAACAACCTTAGTGGCTGAAACCATGCCCTCCCAACATCCACCCTTTCCTTCCCAGTAGACATTTACTGTCTCACAGTTCTGGAGGTCAAAATTCAAAATCAAGTAGTTGTCAGGGATATGCTCTATGAAAGGCTCTAGAGGAAAGCCTGTTCCACATTTTCTCTTGGCTCTGATGTCACTGGCAATACTTGGCATCTTTTGGCTAGCATCTGCATAATTTCAACCTCGGCCTCCATCACTACATGATGTTCTCTCTCTCTCTCTCTCTCTGTATCTTCATATGGCCAAATTTTTATACAGATATTAGGAATATTAAATTAGGAGACCAGATCCCTCCAGTATGACCCCATCTTAACTAATTACCTCAGCAACAATCCTATTTTTAAATAAGAGCACATTCTGAAGTTAAGACTTCAACATACCTTTTTGGGCAGAATCAATTCAACTCGTACGCTTATGAATTGATTACCAGGTATAATTATACAGGGTGAAATTTTTTACTCAAAATATTGGAGAGGAATGAATAAAAGACTAAATGATGGGTAGCTAGATGTAAAATAAAATTACTTTTGCATCTAATTTCTTAAAACATAAAAGTATATGATCTTCAAAAGACAGAACTAGTTGTTGGCTTATCATGTGGGTACCCCTAAAAATAACTAGGGATTAATGTTAATGTTGATCAGAGTAAGCTTAAGATAGGACTTCTTGGCCAGTTTTCATTCAGTAAATATTTTGTACAAATTAATCAGTCTCTTTAGCTACTTATTTTAAGAGATTTAACCATTCTTCAATAAGAAATGAAACCAGAAACTTAAAAGTCCTAATCACAAGCCAAAACTTTAGTGTTGGCTCAATTCAAACTTGCATCTATGATCCCTCAGGAATTAGAATTTTAAGCAAGTCTGTCACACAGGCAGATGATATGTTTAACTAGCTTTCATAAATAAATCAATTGGCTTTTATTAGATGTGATATTTTTGATTTGTCTTTAAACCTTTGAATAGCTTTTTTTTTTCCCTCATACTTTTGTTTTAAAATGGGCCATAGAGTAGAAGAGTTTTTCATTTATTCAGTTACAGAGTAACACTAGGGATCTTGTTACTTTTATTCTAGTCTTACCTGTGAAAGGAAAATAAATCTTGGAATTCCCAAATCACTAAGCCAAAGGGAAGAGTCAAGCTGGGAACTGCATCAGGCAAACCTGCCTTCCATTTTATTCTAAATAAAATAGCTACAAAGATAGCAAAGCTATATAATAACTCCCTCATAATTTTCCCACAATGAATTTTGATATCATGTGGTTGCAAAATTCCACAAGGAATTCTTCCCTCAAGATCTTTTCCCTAAAACAATTCTGTTGAATTTCACCTTGACAATGTAAATTGATAGTTTATCTTCACAGATGCGGAACAAAGTACAGACCTCAAAATCATCCCTCTGCTCACCTGAGATAAATGCGTATTTGATTGCTTCCTCTGCCCTATTGTTTATATAAAAATGCAGATTCATAGCCAGATGCGGTGGCTCATGCCTGTAATCCCAGCACTTTGGGAGGCCGAGGTGGGCAAATCACCTGAGGTTGCGAGTTCAAGACCAGCCTGACCAACATGGAGAAACCCCATCTCTGCTAAAAATACAAAATTGGCTGGGCGTGGTGGCACATGCCTGTAATCCCAGCTACTCAGGAGGCTGAGGCAGGAGAATCGCTTGAACCCAGAAGGTGGAAGTTGTGGTGAGCTGAGATCGCGCCATTGCACTTCAGCCTGGGCAAAAAGAGCGAAACTCCATCTCAAATAAATAAATAAATAATGCAGATTCACTGAGTTAGACTAAGGCATAAGTGGCTAATCCTTTAGCCCCCTCTCACGTGTAAATTGCATATTCAGTGAAAGGCTGATCAAGGACTCAAAAAATTGTAAACTTTTGTCTCTTACCTACCCATACCTTTAAAAATGTTCTTACTCTTTCCCCAATATCCATCCTTTCCTCTTTAAATATTGAAGCCCTCAAAATCATCTTTGGAGAAAGGCACGGATCTGTTTCCCAGGCATTCATCCTTAACCTCAATCAAATAAACTTTTTGAATTGATTGAGACCTGTCTCAGATACTTTTGGTTCACACACCCAACAATACATTTCTTGGAGGTACTATTAAGGGTTAACTCCTATTCTCCATTTCCTTTAAAACACATGGTAACAGAAGTTTGTATTTAGTTTTTGTCACTGCAACAGATATTTTGTTGGATGGGGGAGGCATCTAGGCAGATGTTGTGTTTGTTTGTTTCATTTTATTCCACCTAATGAGACATCTTAGTGCTGTAGTCATGTTGACAGTAAAAGTAATAGCTTTACCAAAGCAGTAACCAGTAGCCATATATTGCTGTTCTGAAAAATGGAAGCATTGGTTCAGGGCACATCTTTTTATTGAGCGACCACCATCTATGACGGAAGATATAGGTGAGAAAACCACATTTCTAATCAAAGAACACTCAGATAAGGAGGGTCAATTCATCTTTGTCTTTTGAAACTGAGGGTAGAAATTAACTTCTGTAAGCTAGCGTGATGGTAAAGTTCAAATAAAACTTTCATTATTAAAGTTCTTTGTGACTCTCCTTTTTCAGCCCTTTGCAAATTACTTTGCACTTGTGTCAGCTCATGACTTAATACAGTTGCTAGGGTCTGGTTTGTCACCAATGCTAACAAATGTTGAAAACCATAAATTATCTTGGCAGTGGCTGTTATCTAAACCTGAATGACTGGGTTGCATTTAGATGAGCTCATCTTAGCCTGTTATCTTTCGGGAGATTCACCTTAATGCTACTGAGTGGGAAAGCTAAGTGTAAAGTGAAACTCAAGTAAATCCTGCCCTGCCTGCTTATAGGCTTTGAATGTATAAAGGGATTATGGTATAGCAGAGCACATTACTTGCTCCATGGCTTGATCTAAGTACATCTTATGTTTCTGTCTGAACTAACCCTTGGGAGCCTGATCTAAATATATCTCATGTTTCTGTCAGAACTGACCCTTGGGAACTGCTGATAATTTTGATATAATGATAAATTCTTAAAATGTCCACATTTCAGAGCAATCAAATGGGTTGTGTTTCCATAAAGACACAAATTAATAGAACCTTAGTGTATTTCCTGTGCAGATCCTGACTACAATTGTAATGATCATGATGATTATGGTTTAAGCACCATCTACATTTAGTTCAAATAAATTGCTATCAGATTTGAAAGCGAGGTAAAAAGCCATAACACATTCTAAAGTTATACATCTTGAATCCTAAATTACAGAAATATTTTCCAGTCTATGGACACTATATGTAACAAAAAAAAAGGTGAGAAATATTTTGTGTGATCAAGAGAATGTATCAAACTGGTTGCATCAAACAGGAAGTTTGACTATGGGAAGATCTTCTCAGCAGAGATTTTCAATATTTTGCACAAAAACAGTCTCAAAAAATATTTTTTTGTAACAAAAGGTGTGTGTGTGTGTGTGTGTGTGTGTGTGTATTGTGGTATTCTGTAATGTATAATTGTTACAAATACTTCAATGTGATTCTCCTGATAATTACGTAGTATCTTACTGGCATGTACTGGTGGAATGTTTTAATTTATGTCTAATAAATAAAGATTAGGGATTCAATATCAATGGCACTTATCTGTCAGTTGTCAATACTATTTTTTTATAAGAATTACTACTACTTCAACAAAAGGCTATTACACATTAATATTTTATCTCCTATTTAGCATAATGTTGATTTACTTATGAATCTAAAGAATATTGAGGAAATGGAAGAGACAGTTGCAGTTATGTGATGAACTTCAGTCAACATGATGCCATTTCCTTAGTGGAATTCAATTTAGGTTTTTGTTTTGGTTTTGGTTTGGATTAACAATTCTCCATTACCGGAAGCACGTTCTGAGTTAACAATAAATAGCTTATTCTGCTATTGACACTAGCTATTTTCATAAAACATGTTTTGAGTGGTAAACTTATTTTCATGCAACCGTCTTCTAATTATACCTACTAAAACCCTTTAATGAGAGGTTATATATAATGGTGGAATAATGTTTCTTAGTTAATTAAATTTTTAATGAGGGCTTACCACTTAGCTTTCTCTATGGAAAATAATGAAAACTCTTCCATGATAAGCCATCTCACAAAATAAAAGTGAGGACCACTTGTTTTCTGGTTTTGTTTGTTTGTTTCCTTTTCATATTCCTAGCAGACACCTGTGTGAAGTGAAAAACTCTGACGGTATATTTGGCATTGATGTTTCTTGGGAACATTGGTCTCAAGCTGAACAAAGATATTTTTCAAAATAAAATCTTGTGATGCATATATTCTCTATTTTTTAGGAAATCATTTCCAGTATATTTTCCCCCTATGTGTCAAAGGGATAATAGAATTCTGTAAAATTACATTTCTCTGTTCCTACCTAACTCTAACCTTGATTCCCAGAAAGGCTTTTCTCCAGCAAGAAAACAACCTCATTTTATATAATGACCCTGAAAATTTCTTATTGTTTACAGTCAAAGGACAAAATTAAAGAGCTTTTGCTGAGATCAACAAACTGCTAGAAATCTTGACATAACTTATTGTTCTCTATTTGGAAAAATTATTGGTGGGATGTACTAGTTTTTGTGTGAATAAAAATATGATTGATTGACATGTGTACTTTTTAAATTAATTTGGATCAAGAATTAAAGGTACCCTTCTAGCAAGTGTGGTGGTTTTACAGCATTTGATATCTTCTTAGCTGTGAATGTAGAAACTAACAATGATTAAATAAATCAAAAGATTTAGGGTAACAAAGCTATGGGCAGGTAACACCAATAAAGTTCAACTTGGCTGAGTTTTTCATTGAAATTTGCTTAAAGAAATAATTTTAGTTAGATGTTTTGTTATTCAGAAAAGTGAATAGCAATATAATTATGTATATAAAGTGATAACATAGAAAAGAGGGTCATAAATGTATTGGGCATTCTGAGATTATCTCTTTCTCCTTGCCAGTACATATTATTTCCAAAGGATATTCTCTAGCAGTTTATCCAGTTAAGCTACAGAGTTAGTAAGTGATAACTGCCATCTCTTCCCTGGAGAGAGTGTTATTCACTCATCATCATTAAGAAATCATCATCATTAAGATTTTTGCTTACATTTATCTAAATACTTGTTCTTATTCTGCTACTGGGAGTTCTAATATCTTAAATAATATTATCTTATAGTTGAAGTTTGCACCTTTCAACACTGGCATTTTATTCACTTAATTCTGGTTGTAACTTGCTTTCCAAAATCTGTTACAGATTTTGTCTCCCCTATGCCTGAAATAAATACTAATGAAGGTGTACTTGCTATTAAAGAACCTAGAGAATCCCTTGAGCAGTTATATAAACACCTAAGTTTTATTTTCTCTGCTAATTGACTGAGTGAGAGCTCCTGGGCTAAAATGAAAGTCAGTACAGACAAATACATTAAAATTGATGTAGAATCTAAGATTTAAACAATTGATACAAAGGAAAGAGGAGAAAAAGGAACTCCATGAAAAGAAATAAGCTAAGTTGTTGCAATTGTTCCTTTTTGTATACCTTTCTTTCTGATATTCTTCAACATAAAAAAAACTCTCTTATAGTTAGTTTTGCTCAAAAATGTAAAATAAATAAATACATCTTCATATTTCAAAAACATCAAATATCATTGCACCCTCTGCTATGTCATTTTTTTAAGGGCACTAACTGTCTTTTTAAATCCTCATCAAATCAGAGTGTGTTCTGAAATTTTCAGACAGATATAATTTAAATAGAGAACAGACTGAGTTGAAAGACTCGTGTTGCTGATTCTAAGGTGAGCATGGATTCTGGATTTCCTAGAACAGTTCTGATTTATGCCCTCAAAAAATAAAAACAAAAACTCCAAGGCATAGTGGAAGTTAATCTGAGTGTATTACCAATCAAGGCAAGAAAAGCTTATCCAATGCGAGCAGGTTGGGCTGAGTAAAATAGTACCTTCAGATTAATTATCAAAGAAAAATTTAGAAAAATTTAGTCTAAGGCATTAAATAGATACATAAACACATGCACAGATAGCTAGATAACAGGAAAGTACTCTTTGTGATTTGTGTACCTACTGTGGTGTAAATACAAAAATATTTATATTATTCTTATAACTGCATTCTTCATCAGTGAACTAAGAACCAAAGTTCATATTTAATTATAAAACATGTACTAAATGTGTCTTTTTAAAAGGAAGTTGATTTCATTCACAGTAGGAAACTGTATCCTATCCAAGTCAAATTATCACTGACTGCAAGAAATTAGAAGAAACAAATTTTTGAAAGAAGTATTAGCACTTATTTCAAAAGTGAGTAGTTAATTTAAGAAACTGGCTCTCCCCAAAGATGATATTATACATATGCAGCAGCAGAAGGTGCATTTACAATAATTCTCTATGAAACTACATATTTTATTTAAACAGACACCCTTTTTAAAAATTATATTCATTCATTTTTAATTCTAAGTTTCCTCTGCACATACAAGGTATGAAACAATGACTGTTAATGTGTTGGCTTCATTTAGCAAAGAGGAAATTTGAAAACATATAAATTACCAGTTTTTATATTGGTACCATCAGATTCTCCAAAGAGAAAATCAATTGTATAAGATGCAAGAGTGACTTGAATTTTTTGCAGAAAAGTTTGTGTGATAAAATTCTGTTTTGTAGGAAATTCTTTTCAAAGCAGCAGAAATTACTTGAAAAGATGTTACTGCAAAACTTCAGTTTAAAAAGTTCAATATTGAAGATCAAATTATTATAATAAACATTAAAATTGATAGGACAAAGCTTTTTGGTTGAAAAAAGACCTTAATTGAGTAACCAATAATTTGAAATAATTTGAAATAGGTTTTAGAACAAACATAATTTATAATTATATCCAAAATTATGTGATATTCTGAAATCAAAATAAAAGCTATAGTTATATTTATACACTGGCAGTTACTGAAATACAAACTTTTGTTACAGTTGATACTGCATGCTGAAAAACACTTGATCATTGCAGTACATAACTTCTCTGTTGTTCATCATAAATTGGATTTTAGAACTTTTTGAGCTTTTCAAAAGATATATTTAAAATCAGACTAAAAGTCCCAAAATGGTGTTTGACTTTTTGACAGTAAGTCTTTAAACTGTAGTTCCATAATTTTCAATACCCAGTTGAAATATTTAATTAAAGTAGTCTCAAATGGAGCACTAAAAATGCCATCTTTTAAGCTTTTAGCACATTGTGATTATACAAAACAATGTTTAATATAGGAAGACATGGGGATGTATCACTACAAAGACAAGGGAGGAACTGAAAAAATTGAAGGGGATTTTAGATATTGTATCAAATTTAAACTTTAAAATTTATGTTTATACTTTAGTATACCTCAATGTATGAGAACGCTTTTGTAATAAGGCTGCAAATTTATTTTAAAATAATTAAAAATGTTTATTGAAAAATGATATTTGAATTAGCAAGGGGAATCAAAATAGTAACATACCACAGAATCTATATGTTGGATTTTTCTTTTATCTTTCAGGGTATCTGTTTGGCTTAGAGATCATAAAATACATATAAATACCTTGTGTATATTCACAGATACACATACACACATGTAAGTACATGACCAGTGCGTATTCACATAGGCACGTACATATGTGTACTTGTACATTTACATAGAGATAGCATATGTGTGTGTGGCTGTGTGCATGTAGTGAAATGTCTTTAAAAATAGGAAAACTTTATTCATTCATTTTGCCCTTTCATTAAGATCTATCCTAAAATCAAAGTGTAGGAACCCCCTAGAGATTCTTAAGTTCTCAGAGAGATTCTTTAGTCTTTGTGCATGTCTCAAACTTTTTTCCAAATTTTATTTTCCCCAGTCTTCTAAAGTTATAATTACATATGAAAACTTTGTTGAATATCTGCTGTTGCTCAAGTCAGGTTCACACAGAGCTCAGTTCAAAAATATTTCTTCTTAACTCTAAGCATTATTTAAAATTCTGTTTGCACATGTTTATTATTAAGCATATTATGAAAATTCTTTAAACTTCACCATGTCCAATCCTTCCAGCATTCAAAAAACCAATCATTTTGGTCTTCACAATATCAGAAATCATCAGCTTTGCATGTACCTGTGCTTGAAAAGTATTACTTTACAAAATTCCTACATAGTATGTTTTGTGGCACATACTTATAATATTTCTAGTATTTTGTCTGTGATGGTGATACTTAAATATTTAAGTATTTTATTGTAATTGTCAGTTTTAGGTTTAATAGATCCATGCATGAGTGCTGGGCAGAGAAAGAAATCTCCAAGTGAGCTTCATCTCTTTTAATAAAAAATTACTTTCATTATAAAAACAAAGGTGATTTTAATTTCTCCAAGAAAAATTAGCAAACAAGCAAATTAGTAAAAAAATGATGCACTTATTTGTTAAAAATGCCTAATTTAAAGATTTTAGGCTATTTTAAAAAATAATGAATTGAAAATTAGACTATACCAGTGACAAGATTAATCAAGTATACCAATAAAAGCAAAAGCAATCTGTGAAAAAATGTGTGGGTCTTTTTATTATTACATTGAAAACTTATAAATAATTTTAGACATATACTTAACAGAGTTTGAACTCTCCAGTTATTAACTTTTTTATCACCACAAATCCATCCAAACTGTGAAAGGAAAACAAAATAAAGGCAAATGAATTCTATAACCTTATTATATAAGGCTACAGAATTTATATGTGTATTAATACAAATTGTTATACATATTAGTACATATTGATATAAATATTGATATCTATTTTGGTAGAGCAATCTAGCTGAAAAAATAGATAAGCATAAAAATAAAGTATTACGGGAAAAGCACTAAAAAGGAGACATCAACTCCTATGTTATAAAGCAAACATACTTATAGAAAATCCCTTATTTTTCCAGAAAAGACCTGGGTTTGCATATTACCATCTTTGCAGTTTAAAAATGGTGGTGGTGGTGGGGTAATGGAGATAGACTAGAAGAGGTAATCCAAGTGGCCTTTCAATATATATTCCACAGAGAAGGTATTAAGCTAGCTGTGATGCAATTAAAAACAGTTTCATTTACTCAATTCCCACAACTCACTATTTTTTCATGATTTTGTTTATTTACTTCTCGCCTTTTTCTGTCTCTGCCATTATGTCTCTGCTTCTATATGTAATTCTCAGCTTTCATTCATTATCTTTTGAATTTTTAAGAGGCAACATAGCATATAAGTGTCTAATTGAGAATTTTATAAACTTTAAGCATACTCTAATCATGACTGACAATTCTTTCTTTGAGTACTAGAGACATTCCTAAACTGAAGCATTTGTTAGGTATAAAAAGGAAAGAAACAGTAAAGTATTTTTTTTGCTCTTGCTTCATAAAAAGTTAATTTGTATTGTGCTTCAAGAAGCATAATAGTAAACTGAATTCTGTGTATTTTTAGGTGAAAGAATGCTTAATTAAATTTCCCAGAATGAGAGTCTTGATGAATTACCACATTACGTTATTCATCTATTTCAACTATTGCTGAGTTTTCAATATGCTTAATGGGTTCATTTGCTTAACTTTCCACATTAATATTATCAACAATGGAATGACTAGAATCAGGATCCTGATGGTCACTGAGGAGTCACTCTTTTGATCCTCATTAACATCAGTTATTATTATAACACTTGAAGCAGGACATGAGTTATAATTAAGTTAATTATATTCTCCTTCTTGGTGTGAAGGAAATAGCAGTTAAGCTTGTCAAACTCAGGAATAAGTACTTATCCATATTCCTAGTCTAAGTAATGCTTAAAAAACAACTAACTCAGAACTCACAGAAAAACAAAGGCTCATAGTGTAAGTTTGAATATCCATTGTGGTACAATTATGACTTGAGTTTCTGTTCTCTTTCTTTTCAGACCCTTGCTTGAGGGTTGCTCTTCTCTGGGTCATGTTGTCTCCTGGAAGATGAATATGCACAAGAGGGGACATGCATGGTAGCCCTTCCTTTTATATTTAATTTGATAAAGTGAGTCACATTTGCAGAGGAAATTTAATTCCCCAATAGGCAGGGGCCAGTAGAAAGAAGTAGTAAACATTTTGACAATGGTTCATTCAATCTCAGGGACAAAAAGTAGAAAATGTCTACATTGTTCAGTGCTTCTTAGAGACTTTGGGACAGTCTTTGCAATTCTCTCAAAATACTGTTTTAAGTGGCCATACTAAGCAAGAAGGGACATGAATGGTGTGAAACTTATTTGCCTTTCCTGCTCATGTCCATTTTATCAATAATAATAAAAAATACCCTCTCATTTAATTAAAATTCTTCTTATACCTTTCTCTGCTACTGTCTCCTACCTTCTAGTTTACTACAAATATATTCCTATTAGTATCGAGGGATAATTCAGTTCCTCAAATTAATCCTTTTCTCTCAATCCATATTCCAAAGTATGACCTCGTTTCCTCCTCCAATAAGTTCAATTCTTTGGTGAATTACTTCATGTGGACTCAATATTGCAAAGAAATAGAGACAAGAGGGGCAATGGCTCTCTGTTTCTATGACCACATAAGGTCTTTTACTAAACTAACATATCTGACTCTCTCTCCACTCAACATATTTTTTACTTAGAAAAGGAGAGTGAATCATCCGGGAACTTAAGAAAAGGAACGGAGCATTCCTGCTTTAACCTCTTATGTTTTGTGGTCAGCCTATTTAAACAAGTCTTGCATCATTATTTGTGATCTATCATGTAAAAGGAAGCCTACCTTGAAATGAAAGACCAGCAACTAGTTAATCTGGGGAACCAGTGACAGCTAGGTATATCCAAGACAGAACTGAAGAATTAAAAATTTCATTGATTGCAGAAGAAAAGTCGTATTTTATAATCACCCTACATAGCAATTAAGGCAATAATTTGTTTTTATTACTCACACTCTTTAATCTTTCTCTCAATCTATTCCATTGCTGGGTAATAAACATATTTTATTTATTTGGACCCCTTCAGCCCTGACTACAAGATCCAATTCCTTTTGTCTTTCCATGGATTTGTCCTATAACCCCAATCTATTATTTCTTACAACTGGGTTGCTGAATATTTCTGGGAGGCATGACACAGTGCGTAGATACAATGATAACTTTATAGTTTATATAATTTCCATCTCAGCAAGACATTCAGCACTTAGTGGGCATCACTAGGAGAAAAGAAGTTAAAAGTCTGAGCTCTAAGGTTAACACTGTCTTGGCTCCTTTATCTGTAATACAGTACTTTTAACGAGCTCCTTAACATCTCTGTGCCTCGCATACCTCATCTTTGAAACAGATACATTATTTACCTTGTATGGCAACAAAGATTGAAATAACATATGCACAATGCTCAAAATCCTTCCTGAAAATGTCAGCTGTATTTTTTGTCGTATTTCTTACTTAATTCATCCAGGATACATGTGAGATACCTTCTGAAATCTTACCTTTCTTCGTAAGTGAAATATGGTATGTTTTTATTAATACTGTCTTGATCCAGTTTTGTACCCTTGGCTAGAGGTGGGTCAGTCCTCCTTCAGCAGCTGATTGATTAAGTCCATGTCTCAAACACTTTCCTTCTCATGCTGTTTTACTCCTGACTACTGGACTATCTCTAACTGCCCCAGGGCTATAGAACAGACAATTAGGGACTATAACCCCTACATCCCAGATTCTAAGAAATTATTTAAATTAGTCAATTTGTAAGGAGTCTAAAAACCTAGCTAATCACACCCCACTTGACATACATTAGCTACCGTCTATAGCTCTAGCTTGCTCTTACACTGTCCTTAGAGGCAATCCTTTTGTGACCCTGTTGGGCAGCCTTCTTGTTCAGAGCTGTTTGTGGGAAACAGATTTACCTTTAACCTTCTGAATGTCAGCGTATTGTGCTCCTTCCTCAAAAGAATCTTGTAAAACAGTATGTTCCCTATTTAAGTTCCTTAATGTAAACTCTACAGCCTAGACTTCAGTGAAGTCCAGTATCACACACTAACACTGCAATCATATGTCAATTCTTTTTTCCCCAGTATCTAGGGAAGAGGTGTCTTTTTCTATTGAAGACTCATCTCTCCTCTGTGCTCTTGAGCGTGTCATCTTTTCTTCCTTAAGAGATTTGATCTACTGGTTTAGCATATCCTTTTCTGGATGCCGAGTCTGTCACACTCTATTTTCTTTTCTTTTTTTCTTTTTTTTTTTTACAGCAAATAGCTTATAATAAATCTCCATATTTAAAGGGAAAAAAGTCCCCATTGACGATTTTGTCCTCCTACTAGTGACAATAGTATCACTATTCTTCAAAGCCAATATCCTTCAAAGAATATTCTTCATAAGCTATTCACTCTGTTTCCTTCTTTCCTTCAACTTCCACATGGTAAACTGTGGCAACTGCTCCCATTGTTGAATTTGCCTTGACAAATATTGCCATGGTCATCTGTGCTGCTAAATACTGTAAATAGATTCTTCTATTTCATTTTTCTGAAAAAAAAATACATCATCAAAGATTTTGTTTGTTTGTTTACCTTGAAAGATCTCTCTTGGATTGCATTTTCTCTTTGTTCTTTTCTGGTTATGCTTTTTTCCCCCTCAGATATATCTTCAGTAAAGTTTGTCTCAGAATTGCTTTGAATTTCGAATATCCCCAGTATTTGATTCTTTTCTCCCTTCTCAGCATTTTCCTTAGGAAACTCATTTAATCCTAAGGCTTCAACTTTCACATATTTGATGATATCACCCATTTTTATTTATTTATTTATTTATTTATTTATTTAGCTGGCCAATTAAACTTCTTAGCTGGATTTTCTGATGGATATGCCAAAAACAACGCTATTTCGGTGAGCCAAAATTAAATGTATTAACTTTCTTCCACATCTTTGTCTCTACTTACTTGCTAATTTAGAGAATGGAATGGCTTCACTGTCTTTCACAGCCTACACCTCTCAGATGGCAAAGTTTTGTCCACTCTACCTTACTCTCACCTCCAGTTGTACTTGTTCACTCTCCATTATCACCACCATTTCTTTTGATTGTAGGCATCACATAATGTCTTATCCATATTAATTAAGGTAATATCTACTAGTAGATCTTTCTTTGCAAAAATAAAATCCAAACCATGACGTACAGTTTAGAAGACCCCTTAAAAAAACATTAAAACATTTAAATTTCCTATACCACTCTAACAAATATTTCTGAATGAATATCCCTATGATTTCATATCTTTGTCATTGTTTCTGATGCTCTTTCTATTGTATCAATCATCCTTCAATATCTATCTGAGGAAAGTGTATCTTCGCGGACTCAGACAAAATGTTAGATGGTAATAAAGTTTCCGTGATGAAATTCTCCCAATTTAGAACATTATGTTTTCTTCTTTGATTTTTTATTTTATTGTAGACAGGGTATTATCACAATACTTACACTACGTTACTAATCAAATTTAATTATGTTACATGATTTTTGTGAAAAATAGTGAAAACATTTATAACTCAAAGAATTGGTGTGAACACTAGCTAAACAAGAAAACAAAACAAGACAAACTCATAATAAAACACAGGCTGCTCCAAAGAAGGCATTGTTGCAGATACAAGAAGCAACTAGGTAGAAAAGACGAAGTTAAAAACTTACCAGAGGTTGTTTAACCTGGAAGTTCTTTTCTTACTCTGAATCTGTCAACTTGAATCACTAATAGAAAGAGAATAGGAACTTGGCAGTAGCTATGGCCCTTATTTTGAAGAGCATATTGCTACCATACTTATTAATAACTAAATACTTAGAGCTATGTACTTGCAATTGGTGAATAATATAATATATGATTCTTTATAGGAATGGATCTCTAAAATTAATAAAAGTAACATTAAAGTGATGTAACTCTGGCGGGGTGCGGTGGCTCATGCCTGTAATCCCAACACTTTGGGATGCAGAGACAGGCAGATCACTTGTGGTCAGGAGTTTGAGACTAGCCTGGCAAATGTGGTGAAACCCCATCTCTACTAAAATTACAAAAGTAGGCATGGTGGTGCACACCTGCAATCCCAGCTACTCCAAAGGCAGAGTAAGGAGAATCGCTTGCAGAGGTTTCAGTGAACTGAGATTGCCTACTGCACTCCAGCCTGGGTGGCAGAGGAAGGCTACATGGAAGGAAGGAAGGAAGGACGGAAGGAAGGGAGGGAAAGAGGGAGGGAGGGAGGCCTCAATCAATTGGTTCCAAACTTGTTACAAAGATTCTGGAATCCAGAAAGGAAAACTCATGTATGTTGATGCTTGAATAAGGCATTTGTGTGTGTGTGTGTGTGTGTGTGTGTGTGTGTGTGTGTGTGTGTGTGTGTGTCCTGTTTCAGTGTACTGTAAGCTCAAAAATCTGATGTTCTGTAAGAAGTTTCTAAATAAATCTTCCATAAACACATTGAATTGGAGTAAAATGAAACACTTTGTAAGCACACAGATCTGAAGTCAAAGTACTCATTTGAAATCAACTTTCCACAGTACCATCTATGGAATCTTGAGTTAGTTACTCAACCACTCTGGGGCATATCTGAATTTCATTTAATGATAGTACCTTCCTCAAAGCATGACTAAATGCATTATCATGAGGACTTCAAAGATAATCTGAAATATTAAGCACTCTACTCATTTACTCAAAACAGTTTTTCTTGTTTGTTTGGGTTTTGTTTTTTTGTGTTTGTTCATCTGATTTTTTTTTTAGTATAATGTATCATTCACCAAGATAAATACTAGAAAGCTTATTTGACTTTCTTGATTCTTTATTAGTTTAAAACGTATATTTTAAATTCTGGCAACACCTCATCTGAAATTTCAAATACTCCTACTGTTTTATTAGCATTCTCCCAAGTAAGCAAATAATTTATGTCTTATAAACTTTAAAGCACATTAAAATGTGCTACTATATTTAAGATCTATATAATATATAATATTCTTACTGAAGTTTTTGATAAAAATTTCTGAGTCAGTCAAATTCAATTGATTACTGCTGAATAACACAAAATAATATAGCAATATAGATATAAGGTAATTAACTTTAATAAAACTAACTGGACTATGCTAACTAAATATCTCAATCTGAACTATTAAACTTAGTATAGTTTGAATAAGAGAACATTTTAAAAATATTTTCTCATATATCTTAAAAGTTTTCAAATAAACTTTTGATAAATGATCTCTTACTCTTTCTCTTCAATTTAATAAAGGTATATTTATGCTATAACAGATTTATTAAAACAATAATTGACAGATGCTTATACTTCTGGTATTATAATAAGAACTAAAATCCACTATTGTGTCTAAAATTGGATTATGAGTAAGAATTATTTCTAACTTTAGATATGTATATAGCTGTAATAGACAAGGTTAGACTTTTCAATAATTAAAGAATTGTATGTGTCATCTCAAATAAACTGCTTATTGCTAAAATTTTTAAGTGAGAGCAAGAGTAGTTTATATTCAATATTTAAGAGACTTGTGCTAAACTTCATTATTCTTCATTCAGAAGTGCCATTCTAAGGAACTGTGGCTAAATTTTCAATAGTGTTATTTTATAGACTTTTTTCCTCCATAAACGGTATAGGTCCCACTAACAAATAAAATAATCTGCGAAAGTTAATTTTAAAAGAAAAAGTCTATAACTGATCTCCAACAAAATAGGACAAAATGCAGAATTTTAAAAGAGTTTTTAGAAATATTTCAGCTGCATTGACGACATTTGGCTTAATGTTCGAGGACACTTAGAAAAAAAAATTTTTTCAGTGACTTTAAAATTCATGGCTTAATATATTATGTCTATCAGCTGAACGTTGGTGCATGCTACTGTATGCATAATAGTATATACTTGGTTCTGTTTTGCCACTTCTAGCTATACTATCTTACTATACTTTAATGCAAAAAAAAAAAAGTATTTTCTGGGTGGCTATTCTTCTTATGTGCTATGCAGGTGCCTAGAGACTTCAAAGATGCTTAGACACAGACATATGCTTCTCTAAGGAAGCACATAAATAGAAAACAAATAGCTCAAATACAAATTAGAAAATTATAGAGGCTATGGGAGTTTGAAGAAAGAATGATTTATTCTGTCAGAAGAGCTCAAAGAAGTCAACCTTAGAGAAGAGGCATTTAGTAGACCTTAAAAGGATGGGTCAACTAGACAGCTAGTTATAGGGAGGACAGACATTTAAATAGAAGGACAACTTTGTACACCAGGATGAAAGCAGGACATTGTGGAGCAGGTCGATTTAGAGTGACTGATGCTTGGGTATAAATGAAATGCATTTGTGAGAAATAGAAATCAGGGTTAGAATGGTACACTGAAACTAGATCAAGGAACATTAAAATAGTAGGCTAATGAGTTTGGATGCAATTTGTGAGGCAGTGAGATCCTATGTGTTACACTGAGCAAGGAAATAAAATGATCAAAGGTCAGGAGGTGGGGGAGAACACAGAGGTAGCACATACATATAGAATTGGCCTTGCTTGTATTTTAATTACAACTATGCTAATTGAAGAAAGTAAACCTCAGTTTTCTTATCTACAAAGCTTGCTGGTAAATTATATTTCATTTATGGATTGTGAAAATTAAAGAAAATAATGTATGTGAAGCACCTATGTGAAATACTGGACAGATATTTGATTTCAATAAACATTAGCCCAACAGCAAGCACTGTGGGGAATGGATTAGTCTCTGCAGAGACTTCACACAGGAGACATAATTAATGGACTATGACTGTAGTTGATAAATTTCTGATTATGACTATTGCAGTGGCACTGCCAAGTGTGATATGATAGAAGAAATGCTAGTTAGATGAAGGCTGTCTAGAAAATGAGATATCTGTGAGGATAATGAAGAAAGAAATGGGAGGTGATAGCAATATTTGAAAATTTTTGCTAGGAAAAGTTTCTGTCACTCACACATGAGGAACTCAGGAAGAGAAACAGATTTGAGGAATAGATAATTTAGTTTAGAACCTCTATATTTTGAGGTTGATTTTATGGTGTCAGTGAAATACCCTGGCAATAGCTGTGGAATTGGAGCTTAGGAGAGCAGAGCTCAAGGTAAAACTAGAGTAGCAACTGCGAGAAAACAAAAAAATGAATGGGTTATTAGAAGTCAGAAGTAAAAGTTAAGACTCTGTTTTGTGATATTTTAACCTTTCATAAGGCCCTATGTTTGAATTATATTTTCTGAAAAATAACCACAATATTTTTTTTCAGATTACTGTTGCAAAAATAAATGAGATATGACATATTTAATGCTTCATAATTTAAAATGCAATATTAAATATAACATTAAGTAATTATTGAACTCTTGGAATGAATCTGGCAATGTTCTAATTATGTTGATATATTAATTCATTTAATCTTTCCAACAATGTCTTGAGAGAAGCGTTTTTCTTCTTCCTCCCTCTCTCTCTCTCTTTTCATACACACACACACAAACACACACACACAAATATAAGGGGCATGAGCACAGAAAGCATTAGTAATGTGTCAAAGGTGTCACAGCCAAGAGGCTGTGGTAGAGTTTGGAGTCTTACTCTGCAGGTAAGGCTCCAAGGCTCCAGAATATGTGCACTAAACTACTACCATTTTTGTTTTCAAGTTATCAATTATTAAGTTAAAACCATCTTAATTAAGGAGAATATGCTTTATACCTATTTTTGTCTTTGCATCTTTAGCAGTTAGTATATTTGTTCATAGTAATGGCACCATGAATGCTTGGTGAAATGATAATTGGTCTACATGGGGATTATATATAAACCCATGAAAAGGAATAAAGTATGTCAGATAAGCACATAATAGAGATGAGAAGAAGAAAAGGGAAGGGAAGAGAAGAGACGGGAAAGGAAAAAGAGAGAGGAAGGTAGAGTGGAGAAAGGGTAAGATGTGGGAGAAAGTTAGGATTAGAAACTTGGAAAATACAAACATGGTGGGTTGGAAGTGAAAAATAACTCAGAGAAGAAGAGAGAGATGAAAGGAGAAAAGAAAATGAAAAACCATAAAATCATGATTTCATGGAATGCAAAGAAGGAAGGAGTTTCAAAAAGGAGAGAGTTCTCAAAAATGTTCATCTCCATGGTGGATCTTAAAGGTTCAAATGGCAAGGAGGCATATCTAACATAGTATTTTGGAGTATAGTCTATATTTGTAAAGACCTGATTTTCTTCCTGAGCTTCATATTGGGAGCACCCACCTAGTAGAACTCCTGACCTACTTCTCCACCCCTTACTCACTTCTCCCTCATAAGAGGAGGAATGATTCATCTACTTTGCAATTTGGGAAAAGAAACTGAACATGCTCAGTTTAGTCCTTTTCCAGCTGTATTGTAGAGCTGAGTAATATACCTGTTAGGGAGGGCAGTTGTACATCCATCTCAGAAAATGTGTCTACTTCAGAAGTTAAATATTAGCAAATCCATTGGGGCTTATTCTTCTAGTCTATGGTCTCCACTCTAGGGACAGTTTTGATTTTTAATCTCTGTCTGACTTCTGTGTCTGTGTACAACTGATCCTAACTCAGGCACAGAATATAGATTTTATTTATTGATTCCTTTCAGACTCCTAGAGTATTGTTCTTAATTCTCACTCCAGTTGCCAACTGGAGTTGGATGCACTCATCTTATATGCTTACTAGATGTTTTAGCTCCCACCAAGTACCTATTAATCTTTCTGAAGAAGGTTTATGTCATTTCCTTAATCTTTTATTTCTTGTTTTCTTTCTTCCTTTATTTTTAACTGTAGTGCTTATAAACCTCTCCAGAAGTAGTTCACCTAATACAGAGTAGTTACTTCATTAAGCCAAGTCAGGTGTGAATTCCTAACATCCCCATATGATGGAGTTTCATAATTTGTGAGGAGTCATCTAGGTCTGAAAATATCCACAGGACCAGGTTGAAATGAAGAGTGTCTTGCTTATGTAGCTAGCGGTAGGCCTAGAGTTGATAGGAATCTACAGCCTGCAGACTCAGTGGGAATGGCAAGTTAGAAAATCGACTATGCAGAAGTGGGTCTGGAAATAGAGCCCATAGTAAAGGATTTAATATTCATAAAAAGGCAAATGAGCTGTACAAGGAGAAACAGAGTGCAGAGCAAATACTTTCAAGGGCCATTGTCAAACCTAAATTTGTTTTATAAATGACATGGACTAGGAACATAGGCTGATAATAAAAGTCTCAACTAATTCCCCATTGCTTATGCATTCCCCAGAGAATTCTAAAATGCGTTAGTGCTTATGCTAATTGGGACATCTATGGAGACGTTTGAAAAGTGTTATGAGAGACAGACAAATAGGAAACTGGTGGAGGAGGGAGCCGGAGGTGAGAAAATAGAAAATATGGATTTTTTTTCCTCCCTCTACATGGATGTTAATAGGTAGAAACAGGGTGCTGTAGAAATGAAAGACTGAAATTTCTGTATGCATGCAGAAATTTAATACACATACAGAAAGATGCACTCATCATGTATGCCAGCTCAATGAATTATCAGAATAAACACTGCCAGGTCAAGAAATATAACACTGCCAAAATCCTAGAATCTCTGTTCTATCTTTTCTTCCCAATGGTAGCAACTATGCTGATATTTATGTGATGAGTCACATCTTATGTTCACAGACCTCACCTTCACTCAATGAGAAGTAATTATACAGGATATACATATATCCTGTATATACCTATATATATCCTTTATATACAGGATATACATATATCCCTGTATATATCCTGTATGTCCCTGTATATACCTGTATATGCCCAGGATATATCCAGGATATTATATACATATCCTGTATAATTATACATACATATATATTATAAGATTATATATTCTATATATTATACTATTTATTATATAATTATATATGTTATGTATAATTATATATGATATATAAATATTATATTTTATAATATATATTTTATAATATGTAATATATATTATAATATGTAATATATATTTTATATATATATGTACCCTAGGAGAGGAATTTAGGGATTCTATTGAATGCATTCCTTTTACAGGTGTCAGTTTCTTTCTAGAATGTGCCTGCCTTTATTTAGTTTTAGAGAATTCAGTTTTGTTTTCCTTTCTCTTTTGTTTTGTTTGTATTTTTCCAGAGTTAATATTGTCTGAATCTATAAGGAGGTTCAATCTACCATGAGTTTATCTGGCAATCCCCCAGGCAGGACTTTCTTTCATGTATATCCTATGGAATTATTTGTATTTTATTTTATATGCTATGATCAATTACACTTGTTATCCTTTTTATGCTCAAATCATCCCAAGTGTAGCCTGTGTGGACTCTTTCAAACTGATACCTGAAAAATTATTTATTTATTGCTGGTGGGGAGCATATAAACAACTTTTATAGTCATTCAGGATGTACATTCCTTCTTAAACAACACAGTGGTCCAGGTATACCTAATGCAGTCGCTGCCCCAGACCTAGACAGACATATTTCCAAGGATAAGCCACTTCCTTTTGGAGTTGATGATATTCAGAAACCAAGGTCTGCATGTTACTGAATATCACTGCTTCTAGGTATTCACAGTGTTTGTTAAAACACAAATTTGTATTGATATTTTAAATTCAAACTTAATATTACAAAGTTCTCTTCTTTTGTTATTATTACTCTCAAATTTAAAAAGTTTGTATCTTTTGTTGCTATACTTAAAATATTAAATATACTTGATATCAGGATATCAATATAAATATATCATCTTAATGCACTTACTACTTATTTATTTATTTCTCAATAGTTTCAAAACAATGTTATTCCCTATAAATCCTCTGAGTGAAATAGTTAAGATTTCTTTAAGGTGCTTTTTTCCGTTGTTAAAAACAAAACAAACAGGCAAATAAAAAAAGTGTGCTCAGAATACTGTATTTCAAAATCACTTGGAATAACTTTTTCAACGATGTGAATATTATATTGATTTTATATATGTTTACTTTCATTATTTCTTTCTTGGTTTAATTTCCTAGTTTTATTTGATTTAATTTATGAATATTTAAGATACCCACATCATTTAAAGTTATCATTTAAAGTTAACAAAAATATTAAAATCATTGTCGGAGAAGACCATCTCCATTTCTAATCATTCCATTGTTAGAGCACTGCCTTTTACACTTAATACATTAAATAATGTATCCAAGAAAGTAATGTATTTAATACACGGAAGTCTTCTTTGTTTTTAGTGGACAGTAGGTAATTGTGTGAATGTGCCATGATTTACTCAACCAATGCCCTATTGATGGACATTTGCACTGTCTCATCTTTTACTAATTCAAGTAATATTTGAATAAATTAGCTTGCTTATTTATTTAATCATATTTGTGGATGTGACTTTTTAGGAAAGAATCAGAGAAATTAGGTTAATGGGTTATAGGTAAATGCACATGTAGTGGTGTTAGATATTGCTGACCTCCTCTCCAAATCAGTTTTGAAACTCCTCTAAGCCATGTATCAAAGTATCTATTTCTTCACAGCTGCTCCACAGAGTCTATTATCACTGTGGAGAATACACTTGGACCAGGTGAGAAATAGTTTCTCAATGTATCTTTTATGAGCATTTCTCTTGTTATATTTGTGTTTAGGCGTTTTTCTATATTACGATTATCTATATTTTTAATGAAATTGATTTTAATTCTTGTGACCTATTTTTGGCATTTTTTCTGAATTTTTATAAATTATTTCATATTTGTGATTTAGGACTTTGAAATATGACTCATTAATGTTTTTATTTATGTCGGTGATGTTTATTTCCGTATGCAACTTTTTTATTAAAAAGATGGGTGCTGACAAGTTGATGGGTGCAGCACAGCAACATGGCACAAGTATACATATGTAACAAACCTGCACGTTATGCACATGTACCCTAGAACTTAAAGTATAATAATAATAATAAATAAAAATAAAAAATAAAATAAAATAAAATAAAATTTTTAAAAAGTATATATTTAAATCAAGAATATGTCAAAGTATTGTGTGGTTTTTCATTAAAAAGGGCTCAACTTCTTTTGATAAATTTGAATTATGATTCATAGAACAACCAGAGAGTATGAAAAGCATATCACTGCTTTAATCTTGACACATTTACTAATTTGCTTTCAGCAGTTTGGATTTTTCTTTTTAAACTATGATGTTAAAAAAAAGAATCCTTACTATCTCTTAGACATTTATTTACTACATAAGAAGTTTAAATTAACTGAATTATTCCATAAATAAAATACTAGCATCTTCAAAACTAATTTGCAAAGAAATTCATTAGCACAGCTCTGACGATTTTGAAGCATTTTATATATAGAAAAAAAATTAGATCAATTGTTCTAAAATAGTCACATCAGATGACAGAACGTACTTGCTGCTCTTTCTTCTACTATTTACCCTTAGTAACATGAGGCTAAAATTTTATTTGAAGCAGAAATGAGTTGAGGCAAACTTACCGCATTATTTGCAGGTCATCTTACAGCCATGTTATATTTAACTAAGCCCTTACTTGGTGCACATAGGTGAGAATTGAAGCTTGAGCAGCCATCTTTAATTATGAATTATACTTTGAAAATTATGTGTCAGGATAGCACAGCAGAAAATTGCAAGTATGTTGGCCATAGAAAGTAACCAGACTCTGTAGACATCATACTACTGTCCCTATCTCTGAATTTATAAATGGAAAAAATGTATTTTTAACTTTTCAGTGAACTTTTAAATTTTGTATTTTTTTGTTATATGCTGCCAATATATGCTACTAGTTGATATTAAAAAATTATGTCAAATGCTTCAAATATTGTAATACAGAGCTTTAGTATTTTTTAAAAATAGTCTAAAATAAAATAAAAATAAATTTCAACAGATTTATTTTCAATAATGATCCCCTCCAAAACTTAAATATAAAATAGATCTTAGGAACCATTGAATTACATAATAAAAAGAAAAATGAATAATTATTTGGTTTCTTTCTTGAATTAATATTAAGCATAGACACTAATCATGCATGTTGAATTTTTGTTCAACACATTTTCCCTTTTTATTTTAACAGCTTAGTTGAGATGTAACTTAAATGTCATACAATTGATTCATTTTAAATGTACAGTCCAATGTTTTTTGTATGTCTACAGGGCTGTGCAACCACCAACATTATCAATTTTGGGAAATTTTAATCATGTAATAAAGAAATTCCATAAGCATTAGTAGTTATTTCTCATTTCTCCCCTCCCCTTTTATTGTCTTTCTCTCTACCTCTTGGTCTCAGACAATTGTTTGTCTATTTTTTGTTGCTTTTTGTTTTTGGACAATATTTTTACTCCTTCTATCTAACTGTGACAGAATATTCTTTGACCAATATCTTCCCATTTTCTTCTCCTTTCTAACTACCTCAGGCTCTGATAATCACCATTCTACTCTGTCCTATGATATTAGCTTTCTTTAGATTCTCTCCATAAATGAGTTCATACAGTGTTTGACTTCCTGTGCCTAGTTTATTTCACCTGACACAATATACTCTAGGCTCATCCATGTTGTTGCAAATCATAGGATTTCATTCTTTTTTATGGGTGAGTAGTATTATATATACACACATATGATATGTATTTTATATATACACATATAATATGTATTATATATACGTATTATATGTGAATGTATATATATATATATACACAACTGTGAATTGAGCTGCAATAAACATGGGAGCAGATGTCTTTTTAAGACACTGATTTCAGATCCTTTGAATATATATTCAGTAGTAAGATACGAAGGTCATATGGTAGTTCTATGTATAATATTTTGAGGTACCTCCATACTATTTTTCATAAAGGATGTACTAATTTACATCCCCCCCAATAACAAAAAGCTTTCATATTTCTCCTCATTCTGAATTTGACTGTATATTTACTCTTCCCAGTGAGTTATATACCTTCAGATACTTTCTCTTATTCATGAACATATCTTTCTTTCAGTTAGAAGAACTCTCCCTTTAGCATTTCTTGTGAGATCGGTCTGGTGGGTGATAGACTCCCTCAGCTTTTGTTTGTCTAGGGAGGTCTTTATCTCTCCTTTATTTCTGAAAGGTAGATTTTCTGGGTACACTATACTTGGTTAGCAATTATTTTTCTTCAGCACTTTAAATATATCATCTCACCACCTCGTGGCCTGTAAGGTTGCTGCTGAGAAAACTGCAGCCAGGCATACTGGAACCTCCTTACATGAGCTATGCTTCTTTTCTCTTGCTGCTTTCAGAATCCTCTATTTGTTCCTGACCATTGAATTTTGATTATAATATCACTGCAGCATTATTTGTATTGACTCTTATTGATGACCTTCAATTTTCCTGCACTTAGATATTTATATTTTTCCCCGGGTTTTGAATGTTTTCTACCATTATTTCTTTAAAAAATATTTCTATTCCATTGTCTTTCTCTACTTGCTCTTAAACACTGATGACACAAATATTTGCCCTCTTGATATTATCTCACAGATCCCTTATGCTTCTTTCATTTGTTTATATTCTTTTTTTATTTTTTCTCCTCTGTGTGTTTTTGGAGTGTTTTTTCAATCTTACAAATTCTTTCTCCTGCTTAATCAATTCTGTTGTTGATCCTCTCTATTCCATTTTAAATTTTGCTCATTGTATTCTTTCAGCTTCAAAATTTTTGTGCTTTTTTATTAAAATCTGTAAAGTTTCTTTGATAAAATTCTAAATTGTTTCTCTGTATTTTATTGATGAGCTTTCTAAAAACAGCTATTTTGAATTCTTTAGCATAAAGATCATTCATCGCTGTCTCTTTCGTGTCACTCACTGGCACCTTGTTTTGATCATTTGGTGATGTCATGATTCCCTGACTGTTCTTGATCTTTGCAGTTGTGTCTTGACATCTGCTTTTGGAATATAGGTATTTATCTGATCTTTTTAGTCCTGATTTTTTCTCCTGTCACTGTCCATTTACAGTAAGTCTGTTGGGAAATTCAGAGAAAGTTGTCTGTTTTGGTTTAAGCCTATGAGTGCTACAGCTGGTGCTCCCCAAGCCCAACTGTACTGCAGTAGGTCCACATATTAGTTGCTGTGCACCTGCTCCCCATTCTTTGTTTCTAATTGATCCTTGGTTGACTAGTCCTGCTAGTGCTTTTGATGCTGCCCATGGGGAAAAAAGGCACAGCAACACTCCTAAGAATGGTTGAGAAGATGGATGCCCACTTCCCACTAACTTTTTTACTTAAAAACTGTGTGTCCAGGGTACTTCTCTGCATGTGGCACTGTGTGAGCTTGAGTTTCAGATCACCACTTTTCTTACTGTTTGATAATGGATTTTTCTCAGTTCTGCAATGTGAGAGAATTTCACAGGTTCACTTTTAGTTCTGGAATATTCAATGTGGTGATGAAAAAGCCAAACTTCCTAAAATATCTAAAGAAACTTACTCTGAGCCAAATATGAGTAACCACAGCTCAGGTACAGTCTCAAGAAGTCCTGCGAACATAAGCATACAGTAGTTGGATTACAACTTGTTTTTATACATTTTAGGGAGACAAGTTATAGGCAAAGACGTAAATCAATACATGTAAGGTCCACATTTGTTCAGCCTGAAAAAGCAGGACTTCTTGAAGCAGGGGCTTACAGGTCATAGGTAGATTTAATTTTTCTGACTGGCAATTGGTTGAAAGAATAAAGCATTGTCTAAAGATGTGAGAAGTTAGTACAAGAGAATGTTTGAGTTAAGATAAGAAGACTGTGGAAGCCACAGTTCTTGTTATATAGACAAAGCCTCTAAGTAAGAGGCTTCAGAGAGAATAGATGGTAAATGTCTCTTTTCAGAACTTAGAAGGTGTTAGGCTCTTAGTTAAACCTCTTCTAGATATGGAAAGACATAGAAAGGAAAGGAGATTTTCTACAGATGCAAATTTCACCCCATGCGAGATAACATTGCAGGACCACTTCAAAATATGTCAAACAAATATATTTTGGGGTAAAGTGTTTTGATTTCATTTAAGGCTTGCTATCTGCCATTGTGATGCTATACCAGAATCAAGCCGGAGGTTGGTATCTTGTTGCCATAAATCATCTGTTTTGTCAGTCTTATGATTTCTATTTTAAGGTTAATCCAAATCAGTTGTGCCTAAACTCCAAAATGAAGGGTATATGAGGCATGTCCAACCTTTCTTCTTCTTTTCCCATCATTGTTGGGAATTTGGTTTTTCAGCTTTCCTTTGGTGCAGAGGGGATCCCTTCACTTGGCTGGAGGGCTTAGGACTTTATTTCTTGTTTACAAGGGGGATAAACTTGGCATTGGAAATTTGCTAATTGTAATTCTGTGGGGTGGAGAAAAGCCAAAGAACTCTTACTTTACTATTAGGCTGATATCATTCTCCAATATATCCCTTTTAATTTTTGCAAGAAATTACTCTAGGCCAAGAAGGGAGGCTTGCTTGAGCCCAGGAGTTCAAGAGAAGCCTGGGCAACATGATGAGACCCCATGTCTAGAAGAAATTTAAAAAATTAACCGGGTGTGGTGGCTCATGCCAGTAGTGTCAGCTACTGTGGAGGTTGATGTGGGAGGATCTCTTTAGCCTGGCAGGTCAAGGCTGCAATAACTGTGATTGTGCCACTGGACTCCAGCCTGGGTGACAGAGTGAGATGCTGTCTCAAAGGAAAAAAAAAAGTAAACAAAAAATATGAATTCACTGTAAAGTCTTCTCTAATACAATGGTTGCTTTCTATAAAATTTTGAGAACCTTTGAGATATCATCTCCTAAATTCACTGATTTAAGAATTTTTATTCTGTTTGTATAAACCAAAGCCATTCTCCCTTCTCTCATAATCTGATCAATAAAACCCAGTATATCCCTGATTTTTTTTAACTCACTAAGACACGGTCTCGCTCTGTTGTTGCCCAGACAGGATTGCAGTGGTACGATCATGGCTCACTGTAGCCTTGACTTCCAGGATCAAGCAATCCCCCAAGTCAAGCCTCCTAAATAGGTTGGACTACAGGTGCATGTCACCACTCCTAGCTGATTTTTAATTTTTTAAATTTTTTTTGTAGAGACAGGGTCTCACTATGTTGCCCAGGCTGGTCTCTAACTCTTAGGCTCAAGCAATCCTCTAACCTCGGTCTCCTCAATTGCTGGAATTATAGGCATGAATCACTGCACCTGGCCTTCCCTACTTTTATACGCGTCTAAATGTCTTATTAAAAAAAAATCACTTTCTATTCTTCAGATTCTTCCATTACCAATTTAGACCATGCAATGTTTTTCATGATAAATATATTTTTAAAATATGAATATAGGTACACATGTTAAAAATAAAACCTAACAACGTAATTTTATGAAGTACTTGTAAGTATTAACCAGAAACAAAATCATATGATTTTGGTTAATCACCACATATCATTTTTTCTTGACAGTCGAGAACTCATGTATATGTTAAAATATTCTCTAGAACAATGCATGTTATCTATCCATTTTAAAATCAATATTGATCGATGACTATTTTATTGTCTCAACTTCTAATTTTAATTGACTTTAATTTTGTCAACTTTTTTGAAGATCAAATGGTCACAATATGCACAATGGTTTGCCTTTTTGTTGTTTTAGGACAACTTCCTGTAATCTCAAATATTTGTGACATTATCTTGATATCTGACAATTCCAAGACAGTTTAGTTTCTCATGAATTTTTCTAGCATAAGACATGACATCAGATATTATTTGAATAGTTTGGGTAAATAAGTTGCCAATTACAAATTATGTACATATATATCAACTACTTTAGTCTATTATACATTCATATACACCATGTTTTGAATTACAAATTTCAATATTGAGCACTTTACTAATGAACGTTTAGTTCATTAGTAAACAAAAACTAATGAATGTTTTTGTTTAAAATAATTATGTGCAATAAATTACTTTTTATGACATAATAGGAGCTATCTACGTTCTAAAAACCAAAAGAACAAAAAGTGATTTAAAACTACCCAAACTATAACAACACAGTAGTTCAATTATTTTGAGATGATAGCAAATACGTATTTGAGAAATAAAAATTATTCTGCAAATAGTTAAAGTTAGTGTATTTTAGTTTTTTGTAGTTTAAGCCCAAACCAGAATTTAGAATGTTTCTTCTGAACAATAATTAATTCAGTTTTCTCCTTATATATCTGCAGAAGTCTGAGTCTCAAAGCCAAGTTCACTTGCTAGCAAGGATATCCAACACATAAACTTTAAAACATAGTGAAACAGGAGGAGTTTTCTTATCCCCATTGGCAGGGCATGTGTCAGGAGTGTGGCTCACTTCTTCAATGCCCCACTGCTTAAACCCCTGTGAGGGCATAGAGACGAGAATGTTGTGGGGAGCGTTTTGGGGCTCTGACCCCACGGCAGTGTTTAGGGTTGAGTGTTTACATTAAGGATGATTTAAGATAGTTTTTATTGTAATAAGAATATATTAGAGTGTTGTTATTAGTAGTCAATTAAATAGAATGTTTTAAAAATAATAACCTCAGTCACATATATATAGAACAGTAGACATTATGGAAAAAAAAAAAAAAAGATATGGAAAAGACCATAGTGAGTGGCCTGGAGCTGAGTTGGGGTTCAACTATGTAGAATGGAGATATCTGAACCATTGGAATTCTCATCCACAATTCTTAATTTGGAAATTCTCAGGTAGTCTATGTTTTAATGCAATAAGAGATGTATAGAAATAAAGGAAACGACATACAAATTAGTCAAAATGATAGAGCCAAAGGAAGCCTACGAGGCAACAATCTCCACTTGAGAGAAGACCTGAAAAGGAGTTTGGGAAGAAATTTTGCAACAAAAGGAAAATAGTTGCGCTGTGCCCAAGAGGTTTCTTCTTCTTCAGGACTCTTCTTCTTCTTCCTCCTCCTCCTCCTCCTCCTCCTCCTCCTCCTCGTCTTCCTCCTCTTCTTCTTCTTCTCTCTTCTTCTTCTCCTCCTCCTCCTCCTCCTCCTCCTCCTCCTCTTCTTCTTCTTCTTCTTCTTCTTCTTCTTCTTCTTCTTCTTCTTCTTCTTCTTCTTCTTCTTCTTCTTCTTCTTCTTCTTCTTCTCCTCCTCCTCCTCCTCCTCCTCCTCCTCCTCCTCCTCCTCCTCCTCCTCCTCCTTCTCCTTCTCCTTCTTTCTTCTTCTTCTTCTTTCTTCTCTTTTTAGATGGAGCTTCACTCTTGTCGCCCAGGCTGGAGTGCAATGGCACCATCTCAGCTCACTGCAACCTCCACCTCCTGGGTTCAGGTGATTCTCCTGCCTCAGCCTCCCGAGTAGCTGAGATTACAGGCACCCGTCACCACACCTGGCTAATTTTTGTATTTTTAGTAGAGACAGGTTTCACCATGTTGGCCAGGCTAGTCTCCTGACCGCAGGAGATCTGCCTGCCTTGGCCTCCCAAACTGCTGGAATTACACATGTGAGTCACCCCACCAGACCAGGACTTTCTTTTATACTGCAGATCTGTGCTTCTTGGGCTGATGTGTTCTTGAGTAGTATAACTAACAAACCCAAGATGTTTTGCATGGAAGTATGCCAAAAACCAGTTTCTGGCATGTTGAATTATGTGCTACCTAATTTTTAGATGTAGGGAAGTACATAAATATAATTTCCCAGTCAGCAAAAAGCTGACTCTGACTGATTAATTAGAAAACATATTTTAATAAAAGAATATTTATATACAGAAAAGTCACAGGATAAGTATAGAAAGGTTGTAGGGTAAAAGATCAATATATAAAAGCAGTTGTATTTTCACAAGTGACTAGTGAGCTCTACAAAACGAAACTTAAAATAACCACTTGTAATCCTATAAAAAAGAATAAAATACTTATAAAAAATTTAACAAAAATTGCAAGAAATTTATAAAACTTTAATGAGAGAAACTAAAGATCTAAATAAATGGAGAGACGTTACATGTTTGTGGCTGAGACAATCCAACACAGTACAGATGTTAATTCTCTTCTAATTGACCCAGAGAGTCAGCATAATCTCTATTAAAATTTTGGCATGGCTTTTGAAAAAAATGCCAAGCAGATCGCACAATTAATATAGAAATGCACACCTAGAATAGAATAGACTAAACAATTTTGGAAAAGAAGAGTAAAGATGGAAGACTTTTACTTCCCAATTTCAAAACTTACCATAAAGTTACAGTTATGGCAAGAGGGTAAACATATAGATCAATGGAACAGAATCAAAAGTACAAATACAAATCTATATATTAATATTTATAGTCAACTGATTTTTTATATGGTGCCAAATAATTTAATTGTGGAAAGCAGTCTTACTTTCAGTTGATTAAGTATTCAGGTTTTTTCCCCAGTATTTTTGAAGCTTTATATGCTGTTTTTATTTATTTATTTATTTATTTATTTATTTATTTATTTATTCATTCATTTATTCATTTATTTATTTTATTTTCTCTGTTGTTGTATGTGTGTGTTTGTATGTCTATAAGCTTTTTCTCTGTATGGGTTAGCTCTTTTTCCTCCCATATCAAGCTATTGATATGAATATTTTTATCATTATTCCAACTGCTGGCTACTGTGTGTGCCTTTTCAATATGAAGTATATGCTTTCATGTAACTATAAAATGTTTACATTTTATTAGTTTATATATTCATTTTGTTTGTTTCTCTGGCTTCTTATTAGAAATTTAGGCCATTTTAATCTTGTGCATCATTTTCCTTGGTATCACAATTCACTAATTTGATATTGAGCTCTGTCCATTTAGCTATTCGCTTACTTAAGGGATTTAATGTCAAAATCTTATATTTATATTCCAAATATTTATATTCTTTATAGGTTCTAAGTATTATTATTTTCATAATAAACTGTTCTTCTTGCATCATTTTTATTGCATTGATTTGATTCTTCTCTCTTTTCTTCTTTATCCATCTCACTAGTGGGCTATTTTGTTGATCTTTTCAAAAAACCAGATCCTGGTTTCACTGATTTTTTGAAGGGTTTTTCTTGTTTCTCTCTCCTTTAGTTCTGCTCTAATCTTAGTTATTTCTTGTCTTCTGCTAGCTTTTGAATTTGTTTGCTCTTGTTTCTCAGTTCTTTCCATTGGGTGTCAATTTTAGATCTTTCCTGCTTTCTCTTGTGGGCATTTAGTGCTGTACATTTCCCTCTACACATTGCTTTAGCTGTGTCCCAGAGATTCTGATGCATGTGTCTTTGTTCTCATTGGTTTCAAAGAACATCTTCATTTCCGCCTTCATTTTCTTATTTACCCAGTAGTCACTCAGGAGCAGGTTGTTCAGTTTCCATGTAGTTGTGTGGTTTTGAGTGAATTTCTTAATCCTGAGTTCTACTTTGATTGCACTGTGGTCTGAGAGACAGTTTGTTGTGGTATCTGTTGTTTTACATTTGCTGAGTAGTGCTTTACTTCCAATTTTGTGGTCAGTTTTAGAATAAGTGTGATGCAGTGCTGAGAACATATATTCTGTTGATTTGTGGTGGAGAGTTCTGTAGATGTCTATTAGGTCTGCTTGGTGCAGAGCTGAGTCCAAGTCCTGGATATCCTTGTTAATTTTCTGTCTCATTGATCTAATATTGACAGTGGGGTGTTAAATTCTCCCATTATTATTATATGGGAGTCTAAATCTCTCTGTAGGTCTCCAAGGACTTGCTTTATGAATTTTGGTGCTCCTGTATTGGGTACATATATATTTAAGAATGTTAGCTCTTCCTGTTGAATTGATCCCTTTACCATTATGTAATGGCCTTCTTTGTCTCTTTTGATCTTTGTTGGTTTAAAGTCTGTTTTATGAGAGACCAGGATTACAACCCCTGATTTTTTTATTTTTATTTTTTGCTTTACATTTACTTGGTAGATCTTCCTCCATCCCTTTATTTTGAGCCTATGTGCATCTTTGCACATGAGATGGGTCTCTTGAATACACACACTGATGGTGTGTCCGAAATTGGTGGGTTCTTGGTCTCGCTAACTTCAGGAATGAAGCCGCGGACCCTCGCGGTGAGTGTTACAGTTCTTAAAGATGGTATGTCCAGAGTTTTTTCCTTCAGATGTTCAGATGTGTAGATGTGTCTGGAGCTTCTTCCTTTTTGTGGGTTCATGGTCTCGCTGGCAGGAGTGAAGCTGCAGACCTTCGCAGTGTTACAGCTCTTAAAGGCAGTGTGTCTGAAGTTGTTCATTCTTCCCGGTGGGTTTGTGGTCTCACTGGCTTCAGGAGTGAAGCTGCAGACCTTCATGGTGAGTGTTACAGCTCATAAAGGCAGTGTGAACCCAAAGAGTGAGCAGCAGCAAGATTTATTACAAACAAGGAAAGAACAAAGCTTCCACAGTGTGGAAGGGGACCCAACAGGGTTGCCACTGCTGTCTCAGGCAGCCTGCTTTTATTCCCTTAACTGACCCCTCCCACATCCTGCTGATTGGTTCATTTTTCAGAGAGCTGATTGGTCCATTTTACAGAGAGCTGATTGGTCCATTTTGACAGAGTGCTGATTGGTGCATTTACAATCCTTGAGCTAGACACAGAGTGTCAGACAGAAAAGTTCTCCAACTCCCCACTAGGTTAGCTGGATACAGAGTACCAATTGGCATGTTTACAAACCCTGAGCTAGACACAGAGTACTGATTGGTGCATTTACAATCCCTTAGCCAGACATAAATGTTTTCCAAGTCCCCACTAGACTCAGGAGCCCATCTGGCTTGGATCCTGCACCAGGGCTGCAGGAGGAGCTGCCTGCCAGTAAGGCACCATGCACCCTCACTCCTCAGCCCCTGGGCAGTTGATGGGACCAAGCCCCGCAGGGGTGGTGTTCCTCTGGGAGGCTCGGGCCATGCGGGACCCCACCGCCGTGGGGTTTGGGAATGATGGGTGGCAGGTCCCGAGCCCTGCCCCGCGGAGAGGCAGCTGAGGCCTGGCGGGAACTCGAGCACAGTGCCCCTGGGCCGGCACTGCTGGGGGACCCAGCGCCCCCTCCTCAGCTGCTGGCCCAGGTTCTAAGCCCCTCACTGCCCTGAGCCAGTGGCACCAGCCGGCTGCTCAGTGTGCAGGACCCACCAAGCCAGTGCCGGCACCCACGGGAACTCACACTGGCCCACTAGTGCCACATGCAGCCTAGGTTCCCACCTGCACCTCTCCCTCCACACCTTCCTACAAGCAGAGAGAGGTGGCTCTGGCCTCAGCCAGCCCAGAGAGGGGCTCCCACAGTGCCGTGGTGGGCTGAAGGGCTCCTGAAGCACCACCAGAGTGGACATTGAGGCCTAGGAGGCTACGAGAGCAAGGTCTTCTAGCACGTTATCACCTCTCAATCTCCCCTCTAAACAGGACACCCCAACTGCTCTTGGGAATTTGGCCAATGACCGCTCTAGCTACTTCCTGCTGGATAGGGGCAATGAAGGGGCCCTGCAGTTGTAGTGTCCTCCAGAGGAGAGCTCTCTAGGCCAGTGAAAGTGCCAGCAAGTCAGTCCAGGGGTCCTCGGTAGAAGTTGTTAGTTAAGCTCTTTTCGGTTTCCATTTGTCAGACCATCTGTAGGTTGATGGCCTCGATTCTAGAGGAAACAAATTTGACAAGAAGGTTAAAGATACAGGGCCCAAAGGTGAGTAATAGCAAGATGGCTGCCACGGAACCTAGAAAGGGGAGAATCCATGTTACCCAACTCCAGAGGTTGGTATAAGAATTTGAAAGGTGGTGTCTGATTTCAGAAGCCTTTTCCTGTAAATGCCAGGTGGCATCTCATACTATCCCTGACTGGTTAATGTAAAAATGACACTCTTCCTCTAAGAAGGTGCAGAGTCCTCCTTTCTCAGCAGTGAGGAGGTCTAGGCCTCAGCGGTTTTGGAGAGTCACTGCTGCTAAAGAGTCTATTTGGGATTGTAAAGTAAGGATAGATTTCGTTATTTCTTGCAAACTGTCTAAGAAATCCTTTGAGAGTGTGTGGTAGTAGGATAATGGGGTAGATAAACCAGCTATTCTGGTTCCTGTAGCAGTAGTCATTCCTAACCCTAAAAGTAGGTGTATTAGTTCTATGACTCTGCACTGACAGACTTGAGCTTTAAGGGGTACTGATAAGGTCTGATTTCCTGGGGCAATGGTAATATTGGGACTTAGAAAGACTAAAGTGCAGGTGCCTGTCCAGTTAGTGGAGAGGCAGATATAGGTCGATGTTCCACATAAGAAGAATATATCTTGGCTGGGTAGAGAGAACTGATTATGTCTGTTAAAAAGGTGTATGAGTTTGTTGTTTTCATTTTCCCATACTCTTAGAGTACTCGCCAAGGTAGCTCCAGTGAGCAGCTGGAAAGGGGTGTCGGGAGCAAACTGAGTGGCTCCCTGTGTTCTATTTTCCCATTGGAGAAAAAAACGTTTTGTATCTACTAGGAACCATTCGAGAGAGTGATTGAAAGAGGGGATAGGAAGGCAACTACCCAGAAACAGTGAGGCCAGCCTTTTGTTACTACATCAATTTCCTTACTTCAGTATACCACTGGTTGTTGGGTTGTCCCATGAGTCTGAGTAAGGACTCCAAGAGCTATTCCTGCTCTCTCTGTGACAAATAGAGAGAAGTTTTGTCCTGTGGGAAGGCTTAAAGCTGGAGCTTGTACTAGGGCCTGCTTTAAAGTTTTGAAGACTGTTTCTGCCTGTGGTTACCATTCTACTAGATGAATATTTGCCCTCTGGGTTTCCTTGATTCGAGTATAGAGGGACCTGGCTATCTCGCTGTATCCAGGGATCCGTAGTCGGCAAAAACCGGTAATTCCAAGGAACCCCTGCAACTGTTTTAATATCTTAGGGCAAGGATAAGCCAGTATAGGCTGTATTCGTTCCTTGCTGAGGGTCCTGGTCACCCTAGATAAGATTAGGCCTAGATATTTGACCTGCTACAGGCAAAGCTGGGCCTTTGACCTAGACACCTTGTACCCTTGATTATCTAGAAAGTTCAAGAGATCTAGAGTAGCCTGCTGGCATGAGGCTTCTGAACTAGTAACCAAAAGTAAATCATTCACATACTGAAGGACCAGAGTGCCTGGAATTGAGAAGTGGCCTAGATCTTGGACCTGTGCCTGACCAAAGAGGTGAGGGCTATCCCTAAACCCTTGGAGCAAGATGGTCCACGTAAGTTGGGATGTGTGGTCTGTGGGATCCTCAAAGGCAAAGAGAAACTGGGAGTCAGAGTGCAGGGGAATACAGAAAAATGCATCCTTGAGGTCCAGAGCAGTGAACCATTGTGCTTCCTCTGGTGTTTGAAAGAGCAAGATATAGGGGTTGGGTACAACTGGATATAGAGGTATTACTGCCTTATTGATGAGTCTAGGATCTTGCACTAGTCTCCACTGACCATTTGGTTTTTGTACTCCTAGAATTGGGGTGTTGCAAGGACTGCTGCATTTCCTAACTAAGCCTTGAGCTTTTAAATGTTTAACAATATTCTGTAATCCTTTATGAGCTTCAGGTCTTAAAGGATATTGCCTTTGATAAGGAAAAGTGGTGGGATCTTTTAACCTGATTTGGACTGGGAAGGCATTTTTTGCCCTTCCAAATTGTTCTTCCAATGCCCAGACTTCAGGGTTGATTCTCTCCTCAAGTAGGGAACAACAAATGGGTAACTTGTTCTCCATATTCATGTAGATAATAGCTCCAGCCTTGGCTAACATATCCCTCCCTAATAAGGGTGTGGGACTTTCAGGCATAACAAGAAAGGCATGTGAAAAGAGCAAAGTCTCCCAATTACAACTGAGGAGGTGGGAGAAATACCTGGTTACAGGCTGTCTCAGGAGTCCTCGGATAGTAACGGATCTTGAGGACAGTCTCCCAGGACAGGAGATTAACACTGAGAAGGCTGCACCATTGTCTAGGAGGAAGTCAATTTCCTGACCCTCAATGGTTAAGCATACCTGGGGCTCAGTGAGGGTGATGACATGAGCTGGCGCTTGCCCTGAGAACCCTCGGTCTTGCTGTTGGATCATCTGGTTGGGTGCTTCTGACCCAGAGAACCTTCATCCTCTAAGGCAGTGTACCTTCCAGTGATTGCCTCGACATAGTGGACATGGATGAGTGGGCAGCTTGTTTTTCCCTGGACAGTCTTTTTTAAAGTGTCCTAGTAAACCATACTGATAAAAAGCTTCTGAGTGATTGGCCTGCTCCATTTTCTATCCTCTCTGAACTACCAAGTTTGTTTGTCTGAGGGCCATGACTAAGGCTGTGGCCTTTCTCTGATCTCACTTTTCCTTTTAGGCCTGCTCCTTGTGGTCCATGGCCGCTTGTGGAAGGCAGAAAGATTTTCTTCCTTTCTCTGAGTTATGGTGGACATCATTGAATAATTCATGGGCTTTTTCCTAATTCTCCTTAGTCCTTCTAGAACGCAGGTCGACAGATGTTTACGAATCCAGGTCCATGATCTGTCAAAGTCCTAGTGGGGATCCATACTGGGGATGGCTTGCTGACCAGTAGGGAATTTGTCCCTTTCTTCGGCTGTCATTCTATCATTTACTTGACTAAGATATCAGGTATCTCCAAACTCTTGGGCTGCAGCCAAATTCTTCTCATTAAAGGTCAGGGTTTGATCTAACAATAGCATGACAAATCTCCAAGTGAGGTCAAAGGCTTGCCCTCGACCCTGTAGGACATCTATGTACCTATCAGGATCATCTGAAAACTTTCTCAGGTCTGCTTTGTTCTGCTTTAAATCAGAGAGGGAGAAGGGGACATGTACCCAGGTTGGGCCAAATTCCCCTCCCCCCACAGCTTGAAGGGTACATAACTGATAGCCTGGGGACACTTGCGGTCCTTTGGAGATTTCTTTGCTTATTTCCTTCCGGGCAGGAGAGATTAGAGGAGGCTTATCATTAATAGGAAGGGGAGCTATAGGGAGGATAGGATATGGGGGTAAGCTAGAGGTCCTCCTGTGGGATGTAAATCGTAAGCTTTGCATAGTTGTGTATTTTCCCTCAATGAAAAGAAAGCTTGGACATAAGATATTTCACTCCATTTGCCTTACCTCTTACAAAAAAGGTCAAGCTGCAGGATAGTATTGTAATTTGTACTTCCCTCAGGTGACCATTTTTCCCCATCAGAGAGAGAATATTGGGGCCAAGTCATAGCACAGAAAAAAATGAGTCACCTCTTTTTCAGGGCTTGTGGGTCAAATGGTCCCAATGGCTTAGGATGCATTTCAAGGTGAGCCTGTTGATGCCTGAGGGCTTCCCATCTCAAAGACAAAACCACCCACGGTTTTGGTTTGTTTTGTTTCTCCCCCTGCCCAAGAACCCCGCAATGGTCCCTGGACCCTGCTGATCAGAATAGTTGCGCTCACTGACGCAGCAGCAGAAACAACCACTGCCCAAGAACCCGGCAATGGTCCCTGGACCCTGCTCATCAGAATAGTTGCGCTCACTGATGCAGCAGCAGAAACAACCACTGCCCAAGAACTCTGCAATGGTCCCTGGACCCTGCTGATCGGAATAGTTGCACTCACCAACACAGCAGCAGAAGCACTAGTTTGTCCCCCAAACCACATGGAGGACCGAGGAAGGTCGGATTTAGTGGCCCTTACTGATGCATTCTCGAAAACCTGCACCCTTGCCTGTCCACCCAGACCACATGGAGGACTGGACCGAGAAAAATTGGACTTAGTGGCCCTGACCGATGCATTCTCAAAAACCTGTTAGGGTCCTAAGCATTCTCCTGTTGGTATCGGGACTTTACCCCCGTCCTATAAAGATGTTATGCCCCCAAAATGAAGTGGAGGGCCATACCCTGAGGGAGGGAAGGGATCTCCAGGGTTGGAAGAGTGACACCTTTTGTCCTCACATGAATATGAAGGATACAATTGCTGAGGCTCCCCGTATCCTAGCTTCAAGAATAGCTTTTGTTAGGTCTGCTAGTATAAGGAGGGAGCCTAAAATTCCAGGTAGTCCCCTCTATGATGGGGCTTTGGGCAAAAATTATGTCTTTCTGACTGGTGAGGCTGGATGCCTACAGAAGGTAACAGACTCTTGGAGTTTATACTAGAAGTCATTCTTATAGGAGAAACTAGAAAAGCACCAGAGACAGGGAGCGATTTTTAGAAGCAGGACTAACCTCAGAGAAGAGAGGCTAGAGGAAGTTTGTCTGGCAGGCATTAGGACCCAGGGGGCAAGGGTCAGGGTAGATAGAATAGATGGGCGAGTCTTATTTGGCGACATGCCTTTGAGAGTTCCACTCATGGCCTCAGCGTCAACAAACTTGTTGTCAGGACCCTGGAGCTGCATGGCTTTCCTCTCAGTCGACCCTCGGCTCAGCTCAGAAGTACAGGGAAAGTGGAAGCTGGTTCTAGGCAAACCAACGCTCCCAACTCTGAAGAATTGGGGGTTGTTAGAGGCCCTTTCCCAGAAAGCCTAATACCCGTGTCTAAAGTCCAGCCGTCGTGCTAGTCACTTTTAACTGGCCAACAGGTGCCCAGAATTTAACCCCCAAATTCTAAGTAAAAAAAAGAATAGAAAGTGAAAGGGGTCCGTTGGTGCTCACCACTCAGCGATAGTCGATGTCCCACTGCTTGGTGATAGGCAAAAGTCTCACCACGTGGTGATAGGTGAAAGTCTCATCTGGGTCGCCAAAATGTGTCCAGAATTGGTGGGTTCTTTGTCTCGCTGACTTCAAGAATGAAGTCGCGGACCCTCGCGGTTAGTGTTACAGTTCTTAAAGATGGTATGTCCAGAGTTTGTTCCTTCAGATGTTCAGATGTGTCTGGAGCTTCTTCTTTCTGGTGGGTTCATGGTCTTGCTGACAGAAATTAAGCTGCAGGCCTTCACAGAGAGGGTTACAGCTCTTAACGGCAGTGCATCTGGAGTTGCTCATTCTTCCTAGTGGGTTTGTGGTCTCACTGTCTTCGGGAGTGAAGCTGCAGACCTTCACCAGTGAGTGTTACAGCTCATAAAGGTAGCGTGGACCCAAAGAGTGAGCAGCAGCAAGATTTATTGCAAAGAGCGAAAGAACAAAACTTCCACAGTGTGGAAGGGGACCCCAGCCGGTTGCCACTGCTGTCTCAGGCAGCCTGCTTTTATTCCCTTATCTGACCCCTCCCACATCCTGCTGATTGGTCCATTTTACAGAGAGCTGATTGGTCCATTTTGACAGAGTATTGATTGGTGCATCTACAATCATTCAGTTAGACAGAGTGCTAGACAGAAAAGTTCTGGAAGTCCCCACTAGGTTAGCTAGATACAGAGTACCAACTGGTGTGTTTATAAACCCTGAGCTAGACACAGAGTGCTGATGGGTGCATTTACAATCCCTTAGCTAGACATAAATGTTCTCCAAGTCCCCACTAGACTCAGGAGCCCAGCTGGCTTGGATCCTGCACTGGGGCTGCAGGCGGAGCTGCCTGCCAGTCCCGCACGTTGCACCTGTACTCCTCAGCCCCTGGGCAGTTGATAGGACTGAGTGCTGCAGAGCAGCCAGCGGTGCTCCTAGGGGAGGCTCCAGCAGTGCGCAGCCCACCGCAGGGGGGTTTGGGGCATGGCAGGCTGCAGGTCCTGAGCCCTGCCCCTGTGGGGAGGCAGCTGAGGCCCGGCAAGAACTCCAGCACAGCCAGCAGGCCGGCACTGCTGGGGCACGTGGTGCACCCTCCACAGCTGCTGGCCTGGGTGCTAAGACCTTCACTGCCCTGGGCCGGCGGCGCCCACGGGCAGCTTGGTGTGTGGGGCCCGGGGAGCCGGTGCCTGCTGGAACTCACACTGGCCCGCGAGTCCTGCTGGCAGCCCCGGTTTCCATCGGCACCCCTCCCTCCACAGCTCCTCACAAGCAGAAGGAGGTGACTCCAGCCTTGGCCAGCCCAGAGAGGGGCTCCCACAGTGCCCTGGTGGGCTGAAGCATTCCTCAAGTGCCACCAAAGTGGACGCGGAGATTAAGGAGGTGCCGAGAGTGAGGGCTGCTAGCACTTGTCACCTCTCCGTGGGTCTTGACTCTTTATCCAATTTGCCAGTCTGTGTCTTTTAATTGGGGCATTTAGCCCATTTACATTTAAGGTTAATATCATTATGTGTGAATTTGATCCTGTTATTATGATGTTAGCTGTTTATTTTACCTGTTAATTGATGCAATTTCTTCATAGCATTGATGGTCTTTACAATATTGCATGGTTTTTGCAGTGGCTGATACTGATTGTTTCTTTCCATGTTTAGTGTTTCCTTCAGGAGCTCTTGTAAGGCAGGCCTGGTAGTGACAAAATTCTCTCAGCATTTGCTTGTCTGTAAAGTGTTTTATTTCTCCTTCACTTAATCTTCTGTCTCATTGATCTAATATTGACAGTGGGGTGTTAAACTCTCCCACTATTGTGTGGGAGTCTAACTCTCCTTGTAGGTCTCTAAGAACTTTCTTTATGAATCCGGGTGCTACTGTATTGGATCCATATATATTTAGGACAATTAGCTCTTCTTGTTGCATTGATTACTTTAGCATTATGTAATACCCTTCTTTGTCTCTTTTGATCTTTGTTGGTTTAAAGTCTGTTTTATCAGAGACTAGGATTGCAACCCCTGCTTTTTTTTGTTTGTTTGTTTTTCTTTCCGTTTGCTTGGTAAATATTCCAACATCCATTTATTTTGAGCCTATGTTTCTCTTTGCATGTGAGATGGGTCTCCTGAATAGAGTACACCAATGGGTCTTGACTCTATCGAATTTGCCATTCTGTGTCTTTTAATTGGGGCATTTAGCCCGTTTACATTTAAGGTTAATATTGTTAGGTGTGAATTTGATCCTGGCATTATGATGCTAGCTGGTTATTTTGCCTGACAGTTTATGCAGTTTCTTCATAGTGTCAATGGTCTTTACAATTGGTATGTTTTGGCAGTGACTGGAACTGGTTGTTTCTTTCTATGTTTAGTGCTTGCTTTTGGAGCTCTTGTAAGGCAGGCCTGGGGGTAACAAAATCTCTCAGCATTTGCTTGTATGTAAAGGACTTTATTTCTCCTTCGCTTATGAAACTTAGTTTGGCTGGATATGAAATTCTGGGTTGGAAATTCTTTTTTTTAAGAATGTTGAATATTGGTCCCCACACTCTTCTGGCTTGTAGGGTTTCTGCCGAGAGATCCGCTGTTAGTCTGATGGGCTTCCCTTTTTGGATAACCCGACCTTTCTCTCTGGCTGCCCTTAATATTTTTTTCCTTCATTTCAACCTTGGTGAATTTGATGATTATGTGTCTTTGAGTTGCTCCTCTCGAAGTGTATCTTTGTGGTGTTCTCTATATTTCTGGAATTTGATTGTTGGCCTGCCTTGCTAGGTTGGGGAAGTCCTCCTGGATAATATCCTAAAGGGTGTTTTGCAATTTGGTTCCATTCTCCCCATCAGTTTCAGGTGCACCAATCAAACATAGATTTGATCTTTTCACATATTCTCATATTTCATGGAGGCTTTGTTTCTTTTCACTCTTTTTTTTCTCTAATCTTGTCTTCTCACTTTATTTCATTGAGTTGATCTTCAATCTCTGATATCCTTTCTTCCACATGATTGATTTGGCTCTTGATACTTGTGTATATTTCATGAAGTTTCCATGCTATGTTTTTCAGGTCCATCAGGTCATTTATCCTCTCTAAACCGGTTATTCTAGTTAGCAATTTGTCTAACCTTTTATCAAGGTTCTTAGCTTCTTTACATTGATTTAGAACATGCTCCTTTAGCTCACTGGAGTTTGTTATTACTCACTTTCTGAAGCCTACTTCTGTCAATTTGTCAAACTCATTCTGCGTCCATTTTTGTTTCCTTACTGACGAGTAGTTGTGATCTTTTGGAGGAGAGGAGGCATTCTGGTTTTTAGAATTTTCAGCCTTTTTGCACTGGTTTCTCCCTATCTTCATGGATTTATCTACCTTTGGTCTTTGAAGTCGGTGACCTTCAGATGGGGTCTCTGAGTGGATGTCTTTTTTGTTGATGTTGATACTATTCTTGTTTGTTAGTTTTCTTTCTAACAGTCAGGCGCCTCTGCTGTAGGTCTGCTGGAGTTTGCTGGAGGTCCACTCCAGACCCTGTTTTCCTGGATATCACTGGCAGAGTCTGCAGAACAGCAAAGATTGATGCCTCTTCCTTCCTCTGGAAGCTTTGTCCAAGAGGGGCACCTGCCAGATGCCAGCCAGAGCTCTCCTGTATGAGACGTCTGTCGGCCCCTACTGGGAAATGTCTCCCAGTCAGGATACATAGTGGTCAGGAACACAGTTGAGGAAGCAGTCTGTCCCTTATCAGAGGGACATCGAATCAGCACATTGAATGCCGTGCTGGGAGATCCACTGCTCTCTTCAGACCTGCCAGGCAGGGATGTTTAAGTCTGCTGAAGTTGTGTCCACAACCACCCCTTTCCCCAGGCGCTCTGTCCCAGGGAGGTGGGGGTTTTATCTGTAAGTCTCTGTCTAGGGGTGCTGCGTTTTTTTCAAAGATGTACTGTCCACAGAAGAGGGAATCTAGTGAGGCAGTCTGACAGCAGCTGCCTTGCTGAGCTGTGGTGGGCTCCGCCCAGTTCAAACTTCCTGGTGGCTGTGTCGACACTGTGAGGGGAAAAACACCTACTCAAGCCTCAGCAAGGGCAGGCGCCTCTCCCACTACCAAGTTCGAGCATCCCAGGTCATTCTCAGACTGCTGTGCTGGCAGCAAGAATTTCAAGCCTGTGGATCTTGGTTTGCTGAGCTCTGTGGGGGTGGGACTCACCGAGCCAGACCACTTGGCTCCCTGGCTTCAGCACCCTTTCCAGGGGAGTGAATGGTCTCACAGGCATTCCAGGCACCACTGGGGTATGAAAAAAACTTCTGTGGCTAGCTCAGTGCTTCCCTAAATAGCTGCCTAGTATTGTGCTTGGAACCCAGGGCCCTGGTGGTATAGGCAACAGAGGGAACCTCCTGGTCTGCAGGTTGCGAAGACCATGGGAAAAGCAAAGTGTCTGGGCCAGAGTGGACTGTAGAGTCCCGAATGGTTTCCCTTCGCTAGGAGAGGGAGTTCCCTGATCCCTTCTGCTTCCTGGGTGAGGCAACGCCCCACTCTGCTTCAACGTGCCTTCCTTGGGTTGCACCCACTGTCCAACCAGTCCCAGTGAGATGAACCAGGTACTTCAGTTGGAAATGAAATCACCTGCCTTCTGCATCAAGCTCACTGGGAACTGCAGACCGGAGCTGTTCCTATTTGGCCATCTTTGATTAAAAATCTTATCAATTTATTCTTAAAAATCTGTCATGATATTTCAGGAGGAGAGATGTATGCAACCTTAATCATGATCTTGAGCAACTCTTGCTTATCACTTAAAACACTCTATGTGCTTAGAATTAGGTGACATTTTACTCTACAGCGTTCATTTTCTCTTATACACTTTTAACATGCTCTTCCCTTACTTCTTACGACTCTTTTTATTGTCTGTCCTCGGAGTTCTATACTTGACTCTTTATTCTCTTGATTTAACCACTTTTCATAAGCGGAGTTGAGTTGAAGTATTGCTATCTTTAAATAAGTACCCAGGAAGCTGTCTGGATGTTATGTTTTATTTGCTTTAGAACATGAACCATTTTTAGTTTTTCTTTCTCTTTTATCCAGAGAGTGACTCAACAACTAGAATGCCGTCAGCCTCCAAATCTATAAATATAAAACCAACTCAGCCTGGAAGTTCTTATTACTCAATGGTACCCACTATACTTTCTGGTTAAAATGAATGGGGCCTCTATTTCATGCATGGTAATGGAGAAAGGCAATTTAATAACAATTTGGATCTTCCAAAAGCCTGAAATGCAGTAAAGAAGAATTGTGTGTGCGTATGTGTGTATGTGTGTATTGCTAAGTATACTACAAATGTTATATCTTTTCTCAGTGAGAAGGGTTGTGTAGTCTGTCCCAGTTAAAAGCCATAACCAATCTCCTCCCTTCTAGGAATATTTCTGCTCACTAATAACATATTCATTGTCATATCTCTTCAGATAGCAGAACTTCCATTTAGAAAGCTGACATAGCATTTGCATCATTGCAAAATCAGGTTTTGTGAGATCTCTAGATCTCACTTGAATATTGCACTTTCACTTGATCATTTATACTTCTTTGGCACCAGGCTAAGGATGGCGGATGGTTTTTATCACAAATGCCAATTGTTTTACAGCAATTGCCCCAAATACTACATTGGAAAAAAATTGTAAGGTCAAATATGTACTCTTTGGAAAAGAAAGCTGTAACAAATTAGCAATATGATCTGTAGATGACAGGAGGCACATATGTAAAATGATTCCAACACTCCATTGAAACTTTCACCAAAATCACAGAAACCTGGAAGTGTATAATCACATTTATCCAGCATTATTTCCCTTGAATGCTTCAAATGAAATTTATAAATATAAATCCATTAAAAATACTTAATGAGTGGTCTCCTAATCTATTTTTTTCAAAAATAAGTGGTGTTAAAATCAACACGTTTTCCAGAATACAAAACAGATATATTTTCTCTCCTCTTTTTCATTCTACTTCTGAGATTTTTAGAGAGTGCTTGAAAGCTTATTTCTTTTTTTTTTCTTTCTTTTTGCAATGGCTACTGTAGTGCAGTGGATTGAACTTTCAGAGTTTTTCATTCACACTTCTCAGTAATTGGTAAAATTCATAACAGATAACTTACATTAAAATATTGCTATTAGAGGCTGGTCACAGTGGCTCACGCCTGTAATCCCAACATTTTGGGGGGCTGAGACAGGCAGATCACCTGAGGTCAAGAGTTCAAGACCAGCCTGGCCACATGGTGAAATCCTGTCTCTACTAAAAATACAAAAATTAGCTGGATGTGGTAGCACGCACCTGTAGTCCCAGATACTCGGGAGGCCGAGGCAAGACAATTGCTTGAACCCAGGAGACAGAGCTTGCAGTGAGCTGAGATCGCACCACTGCACTCCAGTCTGGGCAACAGAGTAGGACCCCCTTTCAAAAAATATATACATTGTTATTAGAATATCATAACACATGACTAAGATCGGTGTGCCTCACACAATATTATAACTGAGTCTGGAAGTGGTTGATGCAAATTACTTGTGAAAATAGATAATGTATGTTTAACTTGAGTACATGTGCATTCCAACACAGCATTGAACATACATCATTTGCATATGACTCAGTACAGATTCACAAGTAATTAGAAAACTTTCATTTCTATACCATTTCTGGTATAACTTGCTACTGAAAAACCAAGCTTTCTTTGAACATTAGGGCAAAAAGGCAGTTGTGTGATATTTTACTTCAAATGTTAGAGACGATTTATTAAATTCAATTTGGTTGAAGAGCTTCTAAGAAAAGGTTGATGGATTTCAGGAAAAAGATAGAAAAAAATAGACAATGATAAACGAAAACATATTCTATCTTGCAATAGCATATACTCTCAATTAGATTCCAATGAAAAACAAAAATAATAAAGATACTGCAAACCTGATCATTCTAAGTATATTTTATTTAGTTTTAATACAATCAGAATGATAATACATGTGCATTCTAATTCTCATCTTGATCTTATTAATATTACACTATATTAATCAAATAAAAGAAAAGCTGTGGAATTTCCACCAATGATCAATTTTTTTTCTTAGTTTATCCTAGAAATGAGAACTTTCTGTTGTATCATAGTGACTTGACAGTTAAAGAGTCTAAATACACATTGATCTGGTGTACCAGTACAAAGAAAAGAATGTGGTTCCCTTCATATAATTAGCATGAAATCTCTCTCTGATGTAGAAATGGTAGATAAATGACGTGCCTTTTCAGGGCTTCCTCAGTTTTTTCTACAAATCTTGAATTCCGATGATTTTCATCTGAATATTTACTACATTTTTAATTCATGTCTTTCTAAAAATTATATGTGGGTTTACCTCAATACCTGTTTAGTCGTGTAATTTCATTTTGTTTCCCTGGTCAGATTCAGTTTCTGAGAAATGTGTTAATTGGCTGAGCAGAAATGGCTGCCAATCTTTACTTAAGTCATTCTAGGACATTTCAGATGAGATTGGACACTATGAGTAGTGGTTAAATTTTATTTCAATCAATTTTATTTTGCTTGATAAATGTTAATAAAAGTAGAACGATAGTGTGTCAGAAATATAGTGGAAAATATACCTATTTGGAAGACTAAAATGCTTGTTTCTACTGGCCATAACACTCTTTCAAACTAAGTACATGAGAGATAAAATAAACAAAAGAGAAAGTTGATACACAATGACTCTACAGGAAAATATTCTTACATAATTTTTTCTGTTGAGTCACTGATTATGATAAAGATAAAACAGCAATACAGACTAGAATATTTATTTATATGGATTTATATATCATCTCACTATTACTCCTTTGACAAATGGCAATATATTTTTAATAATATTCTTAATATGACAATCCAAGTCATCCAACTGTTGTGTGAGAATTCTTCACTTCAGCATTTCCTGTTATTTGTCATGCTTTCTTCGGAGGTTGTAATTCTCAATTTGCAGGTTACTTTTTTTTTTTTTTTTTTTTTGCAGGAGAGGTTAGCAAGCTGTGCCTAAATTATCTTATTTTATTTTTGTTCTATGTTCATATATTTATATAATATATGCATTACGGATATTGCTGCTATTTTCCAGTGAGGGTTGAAAAAGAAGATTCAGTTTGCGTCAGAGAAATTTAGATTGAACATTCAGAAAGTTGGAAGAGTTTGAGATGAAATTTTACAACATATATAAGTTTTAAAAATCTTGACATTATATGGAAATAGATGTAAGATAATTTTTTTGGTGGTTGCAAATGTAAAATTATTTATTTTAAAAATGTTAACAGTGATATCCTAAAATGTATTAGGTGGAAAGATTGATACTTAAATATGTATTTGGCCAGCTCACTTTTTATGGTAGAAAGTAATTAAAAACAAAAAAGAGGATCAATATCTATGCTTTAAGATTATAACCATAACTCAAACGCTTAAAATCATATTTGGTAATTTTGTTGGTAGTCTGCATGTAGCATATCACATTTTTACATGTTTTAAATAGGAAAACTAGATAAATGTGTAAAAATTGTATCTCAGCATTTTGGTATAGAAAGATCATATGTTTTCTCATTATATGCCTGATTAATAGACCTTTTACAAAAACCTGAAAGCTATTTATTTTTAAATGTTGACAATTAATTCTAAAACTTCCCTTCCCATATACCTAATCTTTTATATTTCATTGTTTTATGGTATGTTTCCAGGCAAATTTCATTATATTTTGGAATTAAGTATGCAAAAATAAGTGTTTATAGTTACCTCAACTCTTTTTAATTTTTTTCTTTTTCAAAATATTCCATAGTGACTTACGGATGTTTTTTGGAACTTATAGGTCATGATTTGATGTTCCAGAGATAACCATGAATCAAATAGCAAGTATGTAATTAGGATAGAAAAATAAATTATTTAAATTTCTACAGTAGCCAAAATTTAGTAAGAGATTTAATAATTTCATAGAGTTATCAAGTTAGCTGAAGGGATTTTTCCTAGTTTTTATGTAATCCACGCATTATATTCATCTTTCTCTCACATACACCAGGGACCTGTTTTGTGGAAGACAATGTTTTCCACTGACGAGAGGGACAGAAGGTGGGGTAGTAAGGGGGTTGGTTTCAGGATCAAACTATTCCACCTTAGATCATCAGGCATTAGTTAGATTTTCATAAGAGTGCACAACCTAGATCGCTCTCATGTGCACTTCACAGTAGGGTTTGCTCTCCTATGAGAATCTAATGCCACCGCTGGTCTTATGGGAGGAGGAGCTCAGGTAGTAATGCAGGCTGGCTGCCACTCACCTCCTGCTGTGCAGCCCACCTGGTCCCTAACAGGCTATGGACTGTTACCAGTCCACATCCCAGGAATTGGGGACCCCTGAAATACACATTCTCTCTCTCATCTATCTTCTGCCGCAGTTTTCTTGTTGCCACTTTTTTTTTCCTTCTAGTAAATCTAATTGTTCAAAATGACACAATATACACTCAGGAAGAAAATAAAAGCTGTCACCCATGAGAATAATAGAGACATAATTTTCTCAATCTTAGGAAAAAATATAATTAATAAAAGATATTTTCTTTCTGAGCATGACAAAAATGAAGCTGAGTCAAAATGGGCTTAAATCAGTTTAATATTGTAGTCCTAGAAAATCATGCAAGTTGGTAAGTGACCTTGTCAAAATAGTACTTAGAAAAGTACTATTTGAGAATAAAAAAAAAGAATGACAATTACATTCAAAATTTTCTGTATAATATGACAATAAATAATAGCTGTTTGTATTTAGAAAAATAATTTGAAGGCATACACATTAATTAAAGCAGCAAATATTTAATTAGACCCCAGTAGTCACCCAAAATATGGTAGGTAAGGACATTATAGAAAGTTGCAGACAAAAATTCTAGCATTTTATACAGTCTTTTGTAGTATATGATAGTAACATAATTTCAGACTTCCTTATATTTTACTATATTACCCATCTTAACTAAGTCCATCTATAATCTTTCATAGTTGTGGAATTTTTAAAATATATACAGTAGTAGAAAGTATATTTTAATGAAATTTAAACAATTGTCATCAAAATATTAGAATTAATATTTTCTTACTCTTGTATATTTAGTATTTTTATTTCCATCTTTTACTTTTCCCTTTATGAACTTTAATATACAATTTAAAAATATAAGTTAATTTAAATTTTGATGTTTGAAAAACTGTTACATATAATTTATTACACAGCAATTATATTAGGGCCTTTCACAGTTTGAGATACATTCTGAATATATAATTTGTTTTCAAATAAACAAAATTTTTCTATAGTTAATATCAATTTTTAAATCTATACTTAATGTGGACAAGTATTCTCCTAACATTTGGTTAAATGCCTTCATCATAATAATGCAACAATTGTAGGCAATATTCTTAATTTAGTTTAAAGACAAAAGAGTTGTAATTATTTAACAGTTAAATTTGTAAAAAAAGAAAAAAGGAAAATGAAAAAAAGGAAATTAACATAAATGAAATGGACCACTCTCTAGAAAGTTGTTTGTTTATTCATTTTGGCTGAATAGCTGTGTATGTTTTTGTAGAAGTATACTGATGGCAAAGTCATTAATTAATAAATTTTGCCATATTAGAAGTAAAAATTTCAAGGAAAAGAGTCCCCATTGTCCATACCCCTGACAGAATCACACAGATGAGTCTTTCTTAAGTTGTTGTAAGTCACTTCTTTGAAGTATTTCAACATTCTGCCCAGCCTTTTGCTCTATTTTTTAAGTATACACAATGTTTTCTTCTGCAGTGTAGCCATTTTGAAACAGATATAATGACTTGAATTTATAGTGCCTTTCAGGCACAGACTCCGTGGCATGTCATAGATATTAATTGAATTTCATGAGCCATATAGTGATATATACTAATTCCAAAGCACACATATTATATTTAAACACTAGAGACTCCTAGGAGATCTAGACCCTTACATGTATTATTTATATTTTATTGGGTTTCAACTGGCAGACAGGTTGACCTAACGACATAGAACAAAACAGAGTGGGTGGTTTTGCTTTCTAAATTTACAATAATGATATCCAGAGCTCAGATTCCATGTAAGATACTTTGTATATTATTATTTTTTTCTTAATACTATTGCAAGGTCTTAATCATTCACCATATTCTTTATATAGCTTTCTTGATATAAATAAATGAATCGTAGATCATTTCTGAGTTAACAAAAATCTTTATTATTCTGTACCATAAAATATATAAAATATATTTTACCAAATATAAATTATTTTATAAGCTTTTAAAATATTTGTTCTTTTATAATTTTATAAAATTATTTTATTAAAATATTTTGTGCTACTTATTTTTTATTTTATAATGTTACAGATAAATTGCAACTCCCTTCTTGACATAATCATTCATGCATATGTCATGTGTCAGCATAGAATTTGCTGCAAACCTTTATTCTCCATATTCAAATAGATTTGGGTAAGAGAAGATTTGCTTTACCTTGTAGTTGTGAACTTGAGAAAAACGCATCAGCACTCATTGTGAAATATTTTTTGTTTGTTTGCATGATCATAGGCTTTTTATTCCCCCATAGATGTCCTTTAAAAGAAATTCAAAACAGGAATGATTTTTTTCAAACTTACAGCTATTTGAAATTTTAAAATAATACACCACCTCACAATCCAAAGATGGCTGGTGACATGGTAGGCACTGCATATCATTTTACCTTTTATATTTTCTCTTTAAATAAACCAAATTATACATGACAAATTGCATAATAGTGGCTAAAATTTAGTGAACCATGTGTCTGGAATTTTGCTAAAATCATTATATATAATCTCATTTGTTCATATTTTTAAGTACTTTGCTTTTTTTTGGACAGTTATATTTTCACAGTAAAATCTAGAGAAAGGTATAGAAACTTTCCCATATGTCCCCTGCCTTCACATATGCATAGCCTCATCATTATTAACACGTGCCACCAAAGTGACAAATTTCTTAGAACTGATAGTCCCACATTGATACATCATAATCATCTACTCTCCATAGTTTACATTAGGGTTTATTTTTAGTTTTGTTTTTCTCTACTGGTTTGGATGAACCTGTGACAATATATACACCATTATAATGACATACAAAGTATTTTCACTTCCCTAAAATTCTTCTTGCTCTATTTATTCATTCCCAACTTCTGCCTTGCACCCCACCTCCATCTCCTGGCAACCACCAATCTTATTACTGTTTCTTTAGTTTTGTCCTTTCCAATATGTCACATGATTGGAATTATACAGTATGTAATCTTTTCAGATTGGCTTCTTTTACCTAGTAAGATGAATTTAAATGTCTTTCCTTCTTTTATGGTTTAATTGCTCATTTATTTTCAGCACTAAATAACATTTCATTGTCTGCATACCAGTTTATTTATCCATTCACCAACTGAAGGGCATCTTTTTTCCTCCTAGTTTTCACAGTTGTGAATAAAGCTGCTATAAACATCGTGTGCAGGTGTTTGTGTGGACATAAATTTTCAGCTCATTTAGATAAAGCACAAGAAGTGCAATTGCTGGATCTTATGGTAAGAATATGATTAGTTTTGTGAGAAACCACCAAATCATCTTTCAAAGTGCCTGTACCATGTTGCGTTCCCACCAGCAATGAATGAGACTTTCTGTTGCTTCACATACTCGCCAGCATTTGATGTTCTCAGCATTTTGATTCTGGCCATTCCAATATGTGTGTGATGTTACGTTATAGTTTTCCCCCTGGTAACATACGATGTTGAGCATTTTTTCATACACTTGTCTTCAGTATATCTTCTCCTGGTGAGGTGTTTGGTAAGGTCTTAGGCCCACTTTTTAATCAGGTTCTTTGTTTTCATATTGTTGAGTTTTAAGATTTCTTTGTATATTTTAGATGACAGTCATTTATCAGATGTTTCTTTTGTAAATATTTCTCCCATTCAGTGACTTGTCTTCTCATTTTTGGCATTATATTTCATAAGGCAGAAGTTTTTAATTTTAACAAAGTCCAGCTTATCTATTTTTTATTTCATGGGTCATATCTTTGCCGTTTTATTTAAAAAATCATTGCCATGCTCAAGGTCATCTAGGTTTTCTCCTCTGTTATCTCTAGGAGTTTCATAGTTTTGCATTTTACATTTAGGTCTATAATCTCTTGTAAGTTAATTTTTGTAAAAGGTATGAGATTTGTGTCTAGATCCATTTTTATATGTTAATGTCCAGTTATTCCAGCACCATTTGTTAACAAATTTATCTTTGCTCCATATATAGCCATTGCTCCTTTTCAAAAATCAGTTAATTATACTTATGTGGATCTATTTCTGGCTTTCTGTTTGTTCCATTGATGTGTATATTATTTCACCAATATCATATTGTTTTGATTACTGTAGCTTCATAGTAAAACTTATGATTGGCTAGTGCCAGTCCTCTAACTTTGTTCTTTTTCTTCAATATTTTATTTGTTATTCTGGAGTTTTGCTTCTCATATGAACTTTAGAATTAATTTGTTAGTATTCACAAAATGGCTTCCCTGGATTATAAGTGAGATTCCACGGAAACTATAGATTAAGTTACAAAGAACTGAAATTTTGGCAATATTGAATCCTATCCATGAACATCAAATATATCTTCATTTATTTAGTTCTTTGATTTTCTTCATCAGAGTTTGGTACTTTTTCTTATATAGATTTATATATTTTGTTAGACTTATACCTAAGTATTTTATTTTGGAGAAAAATAATGTAAATGGTGTTATGATTTTATTTATTTATTTATTTTGAGACACCATCTTGCCATGTTGCCCAGACTGGAGTGCAATGGCACAATCTCAGTTCACCTAATCACCTCCCGGGTTCAAGTGATTCTCCTGCCTCAGTCTCCTGAGTAGCTGCGATTACAGGCACATCACCACGCCTGGCTAATTTTTTTTTTTTTTTTTTTTTTTTTTGTATCTTTAGTAGAGACGGGGTTTCACCATGTCAGCCAGGCTGGTCTCGAACTCCTGACCTTGTGATCTGCCCGCCTTGGCTTCCCAAAGTGTAGGGATTACAGGCATGAGCCACCATGCCTGGACTTTTATGATTTTAATTTTAAATTTCACTTGTTCATTACTGGTATATAGGAAATCAATTGACTTTTGTATATTAACTTTGTATCCTATAATTTTGTATAGTTTCATATTAGTGCCAGAAACTTTTTCCCAAAAACTTTGTGATTTTCTGCATAGAAAATTATGTCATCTGAAAACAAATAGAATTTCACTTTAACTTTTCTTCATGATCTGTATACTCTTTATTTTCTTTACTTGTTTTATTGCATTAGCATGGACTTCCAGTACAATGTTGAAAGGAGTAGTGAGAGAAGGCATTCTTGCCTTATACTTCATCTTAATGGAAAATCTTTGAGTTTTGCATCATATAGTATAATGTAGCTTTTTTGTAGATATTCTTTATTAAGTTGAGAAAGTTTTACTGCATTCCTGGGTTAATGAGAGCTTTTATTATGAATGAGTGTTGAATTTTGCCAAAGGCTTTTTTGTATCTATTGATATAACTATATGTTTTCTCCTTTAGCCTGTTGATATGATTAATTAGATTAATTGATTTTTGAATGTTGAACCAGTCTTGCATAATTAGGATAAATCTGCTTTGGTCATGATATATAATCTTTTAAATACTGTTGAATTGTATTTGCTAATATTTTATTGAGGATTTCTGCATTTATGTCATAAAAAATATTGGTCTACAGTTTCTTGTCTTTTAATGTCATCTGGTTTTAGTGTTAAGGTAACAATAGCCTCATAGAATAATTAGAAATTGTTTCCTCTGCTTCTATCTTCTGAAAGAGATTGTAGAGTATTGGTATAATGTCATTATTAAAAGTTTGGTAAAACTCACCAGTTAACCCATTTTGGCCTGGTGCTTTCTGTTTGGAAGTATATTAATTATTGACTCAATTTATTTAATAGACATAGGCCTATTCAGATAGTCTGTTTCCTCTTTTGTAAGTTATGACAGATTGTCTTTTTCAAGAAATTGGTCCATTTCATTTAAGTTATCAGATTTGTGGCAAGGAGTTTTTTATAACATTTTTTATTATCATTTTATTGGCCATGGGACCTGTAGTGACGTTCCTGCTTTCATTTCTAATATTATCAATATGTGTCCTTTCTCTCTTTTCTATAGTTTGCCTGGCTAGAAATTTGTTGATTTTAACAATCTTCTCAAATAACTAGCTTCTGTGTTTTTTAAAAAATATCTCTATTGATTGTATGTTCATAATTTTATTGATTTCTTCTGTAATTCTTATTATTTATTTTTTTCTGCTTACTTTGAATTTAATTTTTTTCTTTTCTAAGTTTCAATGTGAAAACTTAGGTGATTGATTTTAGATTTTTCATCCTTTCTAATATATGAACTCAATGTTATAAATTTCCCTCTAAGCACTATTTTTGCTGCATCTACAAATTTGGATATATTTTCATTTGCATTTGGTTAAAAATAGATTTCTTCTTTGACCCATTATTATTTAGAGGTATGTAATTTAATATTCACGCATGTGGAATTTTCAATTATCTTTCTGTTATTGGTTTCTAGTTTGTTTCCTTTGCTCTCTGAAAGCACTCATTGCATGGTTTCTATTATTTTCAATTTATTAACTGATGTTTTATGTCCCAGAATGTGGATTACTTTCATGAATGTTTCATGAACTTGAAAAGAATGTGTATTATAATGTTTTTCAAATTTATGCTCTAGAAAGCTTTTTAAAAATATATCATTCTTGTCACGTAGTGATTGCCCTAAATAGAAAGTTGACTTTGCTATCTAATTATCGCCCAAAAGAAATGTTGAAGTTCAGTTGTTACAAGTCAAATCATCAGTTTGCATTGAGGTACACTGATATCCACAGGATTCAGGTCGAAAGTCCTGGATGAAACAAAATAAGTGACTTTGTCACTTGCCGTTTTGCAACTAGTCTGACCTCTGAGAGAATTGTTTAATTGCTTAAGCACCTGTATCATACACGTGTTTTATTGACTTATTTGGTGTGTATGTGGCTATACAACTTTTCCTCCTTCAAAATATTTCCATACTGAAGCTATACTCTAGAAACCAAAAGTTTAAGAAACGTGAACTCACAGTCTTCAATGAACTTGAATTGATGCAAGTTTTTTCTTTTTGGTCGAGTCTAAAGGTAATTTCTCCATCTACCTGCACACGTCAGTTTGGTAAATGAGCCAAGAGAAGAGTGATCATGTATTTAGGCATGTGTCTCTCTGAGATTCTTTAGTTTTACTGAGAGAATATCTGTTTTATCTCCTATTCTCCTTAGTGAAAAATAACATTGCTTTTTTTTTCTTTTTATTTCTATATAATGAACTAATGTTTAAGGTATAATTTACATGAAGTACAATCTGTAGCTTACAAATGCAAACCTCAATGACTTTTGAATAATCTATGCACCCATATAACCACCATCTGGTAAAGATATAGAATAGTTTTGTTACCAAAGTAAGTTCCCTAATACAACCTTTTATTCAATCCCTGCAACCATAGTTCTGATTTCTATCACTTTAGCTCAGTTTTGCTTATTCTTGAACTATCTATAAATGGAATGAAACAGTAAATGCTCTTATATAATAGTATCTGGTTTCTTTTGCTGAAAATCCTTGTTGAAATTTATCTGTTTTGTTGTTAGTACTCTATTATGTAATTCTTTTTCACAATTTCTTTTTTACTATCCTATTATAAATAAAGCTGTTATAAAAATTTTTGTCAAATTTTGTTGATTTTTTTGAATCATGGGTAAAAACCTAGGAGTTTCATGGCTAAATAAGAGGGTAATAGCACATTAATTTTGATAAAAAATTACAAAATAAATTTTCAAAATATTTATAAACTCCCACTATCAGGCTGTCAGAGTTCCAGTTGCTGCACATCTTCACCAATGTTTGGTATTATCAAGCTTTCTAATTTTACTATGAGGGTGAGAATAATGTAGAATCCAATTGTAGTTTTATTCTGCATTTTTGTAATGAATGAAGGTAGTGGGTAACTAGCCCTTTCTTGTCTGTAAATCTATATAATGTTTTTTTTATTCATTATATTCTATCCTTCTGCTTTTATGTGACCAATCTAAACAGAGGGGACTTTTCCCTAAATGTCCTATTTATTCAAAGAAATAGCTTCAATACTTGTTGATTCTATATATTATATATTGATTCTACTTCATTATTATTTCTACCTTAACTTTCGTTTTTTATAATTTTAATTTTATTTTACATTCTGGAGTTACATGTGCAGATTTGTCACATGGGTATATTACATGACATTGATGTTTGGGGCACAGTTGATCCTGTTGCCAGGTACTCAGTGTAATATCAAACAGTTTTCCAATACTTGTCCCCTTCCTTCCATAACCTCTCTGGGAATCCCCAGTATCTATTGTTGCCACATTTATGTCAATGACTACCCAATGTTTAGCTCCCACTTATAAGTGAGAATAGGCTGTGTTTGGTTTTCTTTTCCTGCAATAATCTGCTGAGGTTAAATGGCCTCCAGCTGCATCCACATTTCTGCGAAGAGCACAGTCTCATTCTTTTTTATGGTTGTATGATATTCCGTGTTGTGTATGTACCATATTTTCTTTATCCAATTCACCATTGATGGGCACCTAGGTTGATTCCATGTCTTTGCTATTATAAATAGTACTGTGATGACCATATGAGTGAATGTGTCTTTTTGGTAGAACAATTTATTTTCCTTTGGATATGTACCCAGTAATGGGATTGGTAGATAGAATGATAGTTCTAAGTTCTTTGAGAAATCTCCACACTGCTTTCCACTATGGCTGAACTAATTTATATTCCCAACAACAGTGTATAAACATTCCCTTTCCTCTGCAGCCTTGCCAGCATCTGTTGTTTTTTGACTTTTTAATGATAGTCATTCTGACTGGTATGAGATGACATCTCATTGTGGTTTTGACTTGCATTTCTATGATAATTAGTGATGTTAACTATTTATTCATATGTCTGTTGACTGCTTATTTGTCTTTTTTGAGAAGTGTCTGTTCATGACTATATCCATTATAATGACGTTATTTGTTTTTTGCTTGTTGATTTAAGTTCCTCATAGATTCTGGATATTAGTCCTTCATATGATGCATAGTTCACAAATATTTTCTCCCTTTTTGTAGGGTGTCTGTTTACTCTGTTGATAGTTTCTTTTGCTGTGCAGAAACTCTTTAATGAGGTCCCACTTATCAAATTTTGTTTTTCTTGCCATTGCTTTTAAGGGCTTAGTCATAAATTTTTCCCAAGGCTGCAGTCCAGAGTGGTGTTTCTTAGGTTTTCTTTTAGGAGTCTTAGAGTTTGAGCTGTTACATTTAAATCTTTAACCCATCTTGAGTTCATTTTTCTATATACTGAAAGGTAGGGGTCCACTTTCATTCTTCTATGTATGGCTAGCCAGCTATCTCACAACATTTATTGAATAGAAATTCCTTTCTCCATTGTTTATTTTTGTTTACTTTGTTGAAAATCAGATGGCTGTAGGTGTGTGACTTCATCTATTTGTTCTCTATTCTGTTCCCTTGGTTTGTGTGTCTGTTTTTCTACCACTACCATGCTGCTTTTATTATCATAACCTTATCATATAGTTTACAAGTTGAGTAGTGTGATGCCTCCAGCTCTGTTCTTTTTGCTTAGGATTGTTTTGGCTATTTGAGCTCCTTTTTGGTTCCATCTGAATTTTAGAATAGTTCTTTTAGGAGTGTGAAAAATAATATTGGTAGCTTGATAGGAATAGCATTGAATCTGTAGATCATTTTGAGCAGTATAGTCATTTCAGTGATATTGATTCTTTCAATTCATAAACCTGGAATGTTTTTCCATTTGTTTGTATCATCTATGATTTCTTCCATCAATGTTTTGCAGTATTTCTTGTAGAGATCTTTCACCTCATTCATTAGATGTATTTCTAGACATTTATTTTTTTAATGAGATTGCATTCTAGATTTGGGCTTCGGCTTGAACACAGTTGATGTAGACAAATGTACTAATTTGTGTACATTGATTTTTGTGTCCTGCAACTTTACTGAAGTTGTTTATCAATTCCAGAAGCCTTTTGATGATGCCTTTAAAGTTTTCTAGGTACAGAGTCATATCATCAGTGAAGGGAGGTAGTTTGATTTCTTTTCCTATTTGGATGCCTTTTAATTCTTTCTTTTGCCAGACTGGTGTGGCAAGAACTTCCAATATTATGTTGAATAGTAGAGGTAAGAGTGGGCCTCCCTGTTTTGTTCCAGTTCTCAAGGCCATACTTCTAGTGTTTGCCCATTCAGTATGATGTTCACTATTGATTTGTCACAGATGTCTCTTATTATTTGAGGTAGTTACTTTGATGCCTATTTTCTTAGAGTTTTTATCATGAAGAGATGTCAGATTTTTATTGAAAGCTTTTTGCACATCCAGAGAAGTGATCATATCGTTTTTGTTTTTAATTCTGCTTGTGTGGTGAATTGTAGTTACTGATTTTCATGTATTGAACAAAACTTGCATCCCAGAAATGAAGCCTACTTGATCATGGTGAAATAACTTTTGATGTGCTGTTGTGCTCAGCTTGCTACTGTTGAGAATTTTGGGATCTATATTCAAAAAGGATATTGGCCTATTGGCCTGTAGTTATTTGTATTCGTTGTGTTCTTGCCAGATTTTGGTATCAGAGTGATGCTGGCTTCATAGAATGTGTTAGGGAAGAGTCACCCATTCTTTTCTTTTCTTTTCTTTTCTTTTCTTTTCTTTTCTTTTCTTTTCTTTTCTTTTCTTTTCTTTTCTTTTTTGAATAGTTTCAGTGGAATTGGCCCCAGATCTTTATTATATGTCTGGTAGAATTTAGCTATGAATTTGTCTGGTCCAGGGCTTTGTTTGGTTGGTAGGTTTTTTTATCACTGATCAAATTTCAATATACAATATTGATCTCTTCAGGCTTCAATTTCTTCCTGATTCTATCTTGAGAGGTTGTATGATTCCTGGAATTTATACATTTCCTCTAGATTTTCTAATTTGTGTCCATAGAGGTTTTCATAATAGTCTCTGAGAATCTTTTGTATTTCTGTGAGGGCAGTTGTGATGTTACCTTTGTGATTTCTGAGCATCCTTACTTGGAACCTCACTCTTTGTTTCTTCATTAACCTAGCTACTATCTTTCTTTGTTTATCCTTTAAAAAAACAACTTTTCAATTTATCGACTCTTTGTATGGATATTTGAGTCTCAACTTTATTCATTTTGGTTCTGATTTTAGTTATTTCTTTTTTTTCTGCTAGCTTTGGAGTTCATTTGTTCTTGTTTTTCTAGTTCCTCTGAGTGTGAATTTAGATCACTAATTTGAGATATTTCTAATTTTCTGATGATGCCATTTAGCCTTATAAACTTTCCTCTTAATGTTGCTTTTGTTGCATCCCAGAGATTTTGTTATATTGTGTCTATGTTTTCATGTATTTGATTTTTTTTTTTTTTTTTTTTTTTTTTTACTTCTTAGTTTCATTGTTTACCCAAATGTCATTCTGGAGCAAGTTGTTTAATTTCTATGTAATTGTGTGGTTTTCAGAGATCTTGGTACATGGCATTTATAGCTTTTATTAAGAATAGCCACTTTTTGCTTTACCCCTTCTAAAACTCAGTATTAACTTTCAAATTATATTTTTGCTTAAATGTTAATAAGTACATTTCTTGTCTTTTGTTTCTTTGTCAGGAAGTAAAATGTTTATTTATTCTCAATAATCATAGCTTAATGTTTTACTCCAAATAAAATGTAATACACTGGTTCTTCACTGATTTCCCACTAGGCCTTTTATAAACTTTCATATTATGTATTTTGATAATATGTGATGAATTTTTATTTGCTATCTTTCAGATGCTAATCATTATCAAAAAGTATTATGTGGAGAAGAATAACATCTAATTAATTTACTCAATATTAGGCTGAAATTTTTCATTCTTTTGCTTTGTTAGTAATCTCTTCTTCACATAAATGCAATATTTTTTTATAAAAGTAAAGAGTCAACAAAAGCCTCAAAAATTAACTTTTCTTAATGATCTTAGAAAAAAGTAGTTTCAAATTTCTAGTCTTGTTACACTTAGTTAAAACAATTATTTTGATGAGTATTCAATTAAATTAACAAACTTTTTTGAGTATGTATTGGTCAACCGTTCCATGAGTTATGGACATACAACAAAAAATGGATACTGTGCTACATTTTTGTACCTATATGTTTTTCTTTTGATAAATAATAATAATTAAAATTAAATTTTTCCAGTAGTGTTTTATAATAATGTCATTTTCTTGAAAACAAGATTGAAAACTATTTCACAATGTAGCCTACTTCTTGTTCAACTCTGCCATGATAGAGGTCATATCTTTACTTGTTTGTTGAAATTATAAAACCTAGTATTTACATTTTAAAACCGTGATCCAAGCGATGACACCACAGTTTTACCAGTAAGCTTCACTTTAATCCTCTAAAATGTGTCTAGCAATATAAAAGGCATAAAATGGTATTGATTTGACAGTGAGGTATTCTCATTAACAAGGTGTTATTGAATTTGAATTAATTACAATAATCATCTCTACTCTTCACATTTAAAAAATATTCAATTCTGGCCTGGCGTGGTGACTCATGCCTACAATCCCAGCACTTTGGGAGGCAGAGGCGGGCGGATCACGACGTCAGGAGATCGACACTATCCTGGTTAATATGGTGAAACCCATCTCTACTGAAAACACAAAAAATTGACCAGGCATGGAGGCGGGCACCTGTAGTCCCAGTGACTCATGAGGCTGAGGCAGGAGAATGGTGTGAACCCAGGAGGGGGAGCTTGCAGTGAGCCGAGATCATGCCACTGCACTCCAGCCTGGGCAACAGAGTGAGACTCCGTCTCAAAAAATATATATATATATGTGTGTGTGTGTGTGTGTGTGTGTGTGTGTGTGTATGCATATATATATATATATATATATATATATATATATATATATTCAATTCTTCAATAATTTTCTTATCATGTTTATTGTGATACAGTCATATTTAGATAGGCTTTAAAGAGTTGAAAAGTTGCCTAACCAAAAATATATTAGCCACAAAGTCAAATTTATTAGATTGGTAAACTTATTACTAGGATAAAATATGACTTTAAGTTAATATATACTAATTTAAATGTCTTCTTAAATGATATTCTAGGATTTCAGTGGTTTAAAATGCTATTAAATTGGTAATACATCTCATAACATTGATTTGCCCACTTCTGGCACCTAGTCTTTACCAAAAAGAACACAAAAACAAAACAGCTTCTGAGTTTTTTCTCTTTTTATGAGAGTTCAAGGTCAGGGAGCAAAAAAACATGAGACTATTACATGTCAGTCTCCACATCAAACAGTGGGATTCGCTTTGCCCAAGACAGACCCAGATAAGATAAAACCCATTGAGTCATCATAGGAAGGTTTTGAATATATTTCTTCTGATATTATTAAAGAGTAAAACCTTAGGAAAGAAGACCTGACATTAAATAAGGTACTAAAAACAGGTACTATGATTTATTTCACCAGCATTTTGTAGTTCTCCTCCAACAGGTCTTTCATCTTTTTGGTTAAATGTATTCATGGGTATTTTATTTTTGTGTGGCAATTGTAAATGGGATTGAGTAATTTATTTGGCTCTCAGCTTTAATGTTATTGGTGTATAGAAATGCAACTGATTTTTTATGCATTAATTTTGTATCCTGAAACTTTACTGAAGTCATTTATCAGGTCTAGTAAGGCAGGAGAATAGGGTATGGAGGCAGGGAACGTAAGGCCGATTCATGCTGACTTCCTACAACTAAATCAAATGAAAACTGCTCAGCAATGACAAGAAATATCCTCTCCATTTACATAGGGTATACACTGAGTAAATGACTTTGTAACTTCATCCTCTGCATTTACATAGGGCATACACCAAGTAACCAGTGGAAACCTCTGGAGGGTATTTAATCCCCAGAAAATTCTGTAAAAGGGCTCTTGAGACATTATGCTTGGGCCCACTCCCACACTGTAGAGTGTACTTTCGTTTTCGGTCAATCTCAGCTATCGTTGCTTCATTTTTTCCTTGCTTTGTTTGTGCATTTTGTCAGTTTTTTCTTCAAGATGCCAAGAACCTGGTCACCCTTCAACTGGTAACACTAGGAGTTTTTTGGCAGAATATGTAGGATTTTCTAGTTATAGGATAATGTCACCAGCAAACAGAGATAATTTGATTTTTTTTTTTTTTTTTCCTATTTGGATGCCTTTTATTTTTTTCTTCCTTGATTGCTCTGACTACATGGATGGAGCTGGAGACCATTATCCTAAGTGAGATGATTCAGAAACATAAAATCAAATACTATATGTTCTCATTTTAAAAGGGGAAGCTAAACAATGGATACATTGGATATAAAGATGGAAATAACAGACACTAGTGACTCCAAAATGGGAATGGAAGATAATGGAAAGAAATGGTACAGCTGTGGATTGTTTCTGGCTTTGATGAAAAAATCAGATTTGACAGGTTGAGATGAGTAAATAGAATTTTACATACAGAGACAAATAGGAGAAAAGTCACAGAAATGTGTGATGGAAATCGTGATGTGAATTGCTACATTTAATGCACTCTTTCTGAAACAGTGTTCTGTGTTAACCAAATGATTATCTAATCCTCACAAAAATTGTGTAAGTCAGGCTGCTATTTTTTTGGTTTAAACCTGGAGAAACTGAAGCTAAACAACTTGCTGAAACCTATATGACCACACATTTAGGATACAGACAAAGGAATGGTTTGACTTGAATGATGATTGTGGAAAAACAAAACAAAAATGTCTAAAATAAAATAAAAGGTAGAATTTAGGTCTTGTGAAGGCAAAGATTTAACTGATAAGCAATAAAACTTTTTTAAATGCTTTCATACATGTCTATGACAAGATTCAATTTCTGCTTAGAAAAGATTAACCTGATACGTAGCAGTTTGGGTTCAAGAATGCAAAAACTTAAGATTGAAAGACCAGTTAGGACACTGGTTTTCTTTTCTTTTTCCACTGTCACTGCCTTTGGATAGGCCTTTATCTTTACCTCCATGAACTACAGAAGTAGACTCAGAACTGGTGTCTCTAATTCCAGCTTCTCCTTTCTTCAATGTATATTCCTCATTGTCACCAAAGTTAACTTTGTGAAACACTGATACCCTTATGTAACTTTCTTGTGTTAAAAGTTTCAATGGCTTGTCATTATATTCAGAAGAAAAGATCTAATGCTTAGCATGGTGTGTGAGGCTCTTTATCATTAAAATAGCTTTCTAGCTCTTTCTCACCTCTCTGCAATCTCCACCCCCCAAAACCATCTCTATATTTAAACATACCAAATGACTGTTTCAAATTTAGACCCTTCTAAATCACAATGCCTTACATGGTCCATAAGACTACAGGGCTCCTTCTGTAATTGTTTATCTAATAATTCATCCCTAGAGACCCACCCCCATCCCAGTTTCCTTGCAGCCCCAGTACAGGGAGACAGTACATTCTCTGAGCTTTCATTTACCATGTCTACCTTCCACTATTAGAACATTTGCTACCTTTTATTTGAACAGTGTATTTTTATCATCTGTCTTCTGCAATTGACAAATACCTAGAAGCGAGGTACAAAATCTGCACTGATAATTCAGTTTTGGAATTGTTTCTTCTATCAATAATATTGCTCTGCTCAGCTTGTACTTTATGTTAGCCAGGAACAAAAGAAGCAAATATCCCACTCCCCTGTGTATTTCTGAAAGGGATGATATGTCAGGTCATTCTAGAGTTTATTTAACCCATAATAATTTTCATAATGTAAAATCATTCTGCTTTGTTTAAGATTAGTTAAGACAAATACGGCAGGAATTCTAAAAACAGTGGCCAATTTTGGGTAAGTTTCCTGGGTTTTCCAGGTAAGAGCCGTAGAGGGTTAATACTGAGAATTTCAGAGAACCTTTATTTAAAAGAGCAAATGAAACTGTATTTGAGAATAAGAGTAATGGTGGCTCTTAGTTTTAGTCCAGATGTTAAGTCCAAGAAAAGTATATCAAGAAAAAGGCAGGCATTCAAGTTCAAGCAGGGATGAAGCAAAACAGCAAAGGGAACTTTCCAAAAAAAAAAAAAAAGGAAGATTAACAGTAGATTGTACTTACAGAGTGCTCTCGCAACCTGAAGGTGCATGTGAGAGATATATTAAACACTACTTTTGAAGCTGGCATCCTGATGTTCTACATTGAAATGCTTTTTTTATTTTCTAAACAGATAAATCACACACACACACACATACACACAGACACACCCCTCTATATAAAATTGTGTTCACTGTATTAAAATATAAAATTTTATAAAAGAAATACCACCAAATGGTAATAAAACCCTAGCATTTGTTTATGTAATGATGAATTTGATAGTTGAGGTTATTACCTTATTTATACAAAAAAATCTAAGATATGTATCCTAAGCTTATTTGTTACAGATGTACTTTGTGTATTTAGCAAGCTACTAATTTCCAGTAGTTTTTTTTTTTTTTAATTAAACTAGGGGCTTGAAAGTAGTAATGCAGCTTCAAAAGCTGAACTATATGCTCCCTTCTTACCAACAGGTTCAGCCTGATATTACATTTAAATAAAGAAACTCATCTATTTTTCTTTAAAAATTATAGTATTCACTGCTTCTACTAATCAAATGTATAATTATTAACAAAATATTTTTTCAGTCAAGTATTTTTCAGTATGTATTTTAGGAATACATACATACGTTTTTGGCAAATTTCTAGGATTTTATTATCATGAAAAAAATCACAGGATGAAGGAGGTGGAGTGGAAAATGTCTCAGTCGTTAAGCTATAACCATTTGTATTTTCTAAATAGGAATGGCTCTTTAGTTTTGATTTTTTAGAAGTGCTCTACTTCTATTCACCTTTCTATCTTCATCTCTGCTACACCCCATCATCTCCACAATCTATTCCCCAACTATAATGAGCTCTAGTTCACTGCACAATGTACTCTTTCTGGTCTGGAAGGTTTCCTTGCCTGTACTTTAACTTCTCTACTTGAATAGCCCCAATTTTTCCTTCAGAACTCAATGAGAGCTCACGCCATCTGGGAAATCTTTCCCTTCCCCCATGGCTCAGGTGAATTGTCGTCCTGCACACTCTCATTTTTGTGTGTGTCCTTATAGTTGCATCGCAATGATTCCCAGGACGCTTGCATGTTAAAATGTGTGACTCTTTCACATGTTTGTGCACAGCCTGAGAGCCAGATGAGTGTCTTCTGAACTGTGAAAAATAACTGGCATGGAATTAACACTTAATAAATGAGTTGAATAAGTAAAGATTCTGAGATATATAAATTGAGATGAAACTAAAGGAATCATGCATGCTAAGGACAGAAAGTCGGCAGCACTCTCCTTAAGTTTCTCTACTTAAAACCATTCGAATTTAACTCAGAAGATGAGAGCAAGTGTTTCAGCATTGGATATTCCTCCTGGGTCACCAACTAGCACCCAGTCAAAATCCACTTCATGTAGATTTTTTTGTGCTTTGGCTTGCAAATCTCCACCTCTTTTATCCCCCTCTCTCCCTTCCTTTCTCTCTGGACTGAGAACCAACTTATTTTAGATCTCAGAATTCTAGCTTTAAGTTGCAGCATCAGAAAATTATACAGAAGGAAGAGTTGGAAGTTACTGTGATCCAAAAGTTTAAGAGTTAATTCCTGCTTAAATATTAAGTATCCAAAAGACATGTCATATCTAGTAGTCTAGTAAAAAGCTATATTTTGGATACAATTTAAATGTTTTTTTATTTGTTAGTTTGCATGACGAATCATGCTGTATTGTGTGTGTCTTTGATGCCTTTCTCTAAGATTCCTATTCAATATGAAATATCAAGGGCTAGAAAAAGTATTAATTTACTGCTAATGTTTATTTAGAACCTACTATGTTCCAGGAAGTTTTCTACCATATATTTCAATATTTATTAATACAATTTCCTCTTATTTAAATTTCTCTTTTTACTTTCTTTGGTTAGAACCTATGCATTTTTTTCCATCTAGACCATTGCAAAACTCAGAGCTAGTAAAATCAACCCCTTGTTTAGAAAGTATGCTAATGACTCATCATTGCTATAACAAGGATTAGCATACTTTTTTCTGCAAAGAGATGGAGAGTAAATATTTTATGCTTTGCATGTCAAGAGGCATAATTATATTTTAAGGTATTTATATAACACAGTAGTAAACAAATTTCCATATATTTAAAATAACAATAATGAACACTTATTTGTTATACAGGTCTACTAATTAGAATGAATTTCAAAGAATTAAAACTTGGGGTTCAAAAATAGTGTTCTGCATTATCACATCAATTATAAGTGCCTGTCTATAAAAACAGTTTTTAGCTTGTGTGCTATACAAGAATAGTCAGTGGACAGAATTTGGCCCATCAGGCATTCGAACAGTGTTCAGTGTCACAGGGTTTTTCATAAGGATTTTTTCTACCCATCTTTCAGACCTCATTCCCATGTTTCTTAATATCTCATTTTCTACTAAACCTATGATTAGGAAAAGATCCACATTTTATGGGTCCTGAAAGCTTAAGTAATTTTAGGGGAGGTGGAAGAGGACTTCTTGAGAAAAAAATGTAAGATTTCAATTTGGTGTGAAAGTGTATATGTACTTGGAATGTGCATGTAAGGTGTAGCAAATTTTAAAAGTTATTTGAATATCTCCCAAATAAGAGAAAACATCTCAAAGTTCCAAAAAAAACTATGATCTATGTTATACCTTCATGCTACAACTCAAGTAAGTTTAAACATTTGGTAATAATGATACTTGAAAGCCATTTCTACACCAAAATGATGAGCAATATCTAAACAATATGCAGAAATGACCTCAAAGCACATACACATCTCCCATCAAACAGCGTGTGCCCCATTTCACTTCCCATTAGTCAAGTAACAAAAATGGCAATGGCCCCTCTGATGCCATTCCGCATGAGGGAAAGTATTACAGAGAAGTCAGAGTAGAGAGAGGAGGTCTTAACTGACTATATCAAAATATATCAGTTTTGTAACTTTAAAATATTATAGGAACAAATAAACACAGGGGAATGCAAGGATCTCTCCTGGGTTCTTGGCTGATGTTCACGCCAGTGAAAATCCTTGATTCACAAGCTTCCTCCATTTGCCAGAAAATGCATCTCTACCCTGTATCTAGCCATTCCCAAACTGTAGCCATTCCATAAAAATGCCATCTATTTCCTGCTGTTGTGTCTTTGCTTCAGTTTCTCCTTCTACTATTAATTTGTATCTTTTTCAAAACATCTAGACTTGAGTTAAACTATTTTATCTTGTATAAATTGTAGGAATTATTCTTATGTTTCAGGGATAATTCTGACGGTATCATTACATGTCTTTATTCCTCTCCTCCACTACTCTATTTGTATATACTTTTTATGGTTTCTGGAGCATAACATCTATTAAATGAATATTTAATTTATGCATTGTTCAACATTAAATATGTGAAGAAAGAAAAGATGATAAGAAATTAAAAATAATTGAATTGATTATAAAATGTCCTCTGAATAGCACTGCTATCAATGTCTCTCTGTGAATTTTGATAGGAATAATTAAATGTTCTGTTAACTTTTAGAAAAAAGGTTTTTTTCTACAAAATAGTATTCATATATTGTATTAAAATGTAGGGAATACATGCATATCTTCTATTGAGTATTTTTATAAAAGAATTCTTTTTAGGTTAGCAAGTTGAATTTTGTTCTTAAATCTAATGCACAATGCAATCTACAGCCTACTAATTTGATTAATGTAATGTTATATTTCAAATAATCTCTAGTGCTTTTCTAATCAAGTTGAGAGTCTTTTTGCAATTTTATAAAAGTGATTTGGCAATTTGATAAAGTAGGTCATCAAAGCTCTGTTTCCAAAATATGTAGCTTCATCAAAGCTGTAAAAATTATGTTTCTACATAAAGACATGCAAAATGGGAGAACTGCATTTTTTATAAGTCCCAGGCACTGACTTTTTTTTTCTTTTGTAATTTAAATTTCATTTACATTAAATAGAGATATAGAGTGACACTGTTTAAACTTTAATTCATAACTTTCAATATATAATTTTAGTAATAGCATTTGTTGATTTTTAAACCAAAGATGGTTAACAAGTATTATTTATATTTCTTGTAGCAATCTTGTCATGATTATCCTCCTTTTAAATATGTGAAACTAAGACTTCAATTTAAACAAATTGAAATTGGAATAAAAAAGATTTTTAGGGGTCTTTTATTTTTTGTGGGTACATAGTAGGTATATATATATTTATGTAGTATGTATTTTGATACAGGCATACAATGCATAATAATCATATTGTGTAATATAGGGTACCCATCCTCTCAAGCATTCATCCTTGGTGTTACAAATAATTTAACTATATTATTTTAGTTATTTTAAAATATACAATTAAATTATTATTGACTATAGTCACCCTATTGTGCTACAAATACTAGGTCTTATTCATTCTTTCTTTTTCTTTGTACCCATTAACCATACCCAACCCCAACTACCATTCCCAGCTTCTGGTAACTATCCTTTTACTCTCTATCTCAATGAGTTAAATTGTTTTGAGTTTTAGACACCACAAATAAGTGAGAACATATGATGTTTCTCTTCCTGTGCCTGGCTTATTTTACTTAGCATGATTAATTCCATCCAGTTCTATTCATGTTGTTGCAAAGGACAGAATCTCACTCTTTTTATGGCTGAATAGTACTCCATTATATATAAGTATCACATTTTCTTTGTCCATTTATCTGCTGTTGAACACTTAGATTGCTTCCAAATAAAAAATATTTATAAAAATCTGAATCTTACATTTGCATTCATTAACACATACTGCCTTCTTTAAAGTGACTTCCCATATATTTGATATTTATTGTGTGTGTTTATGTGTATTTTTATATATGCAGATATAGATAAAAATAAACACATTAATATATGAAAAATATAATTACTGTACAATTTCTGAGAATAATAAGTACTTTCTTTTTCTCCAGGTTCATAGTCCAGGAGTCTAAAACATGCAAGAATTAGGAACAAATGTATTTCCATGTAGGTTAATTCCTGAGAATGCATCTCTTAACTCTGTCTTGGTATTGCATTGTATCCTCTAATCACACCTGATTGGAGAAAGTCATGGCCACTAGACACCTAGACAAACAGAGCTTTACATATTCCATTTAATACCTATTGACTTAGAATAAGGTACTTAACCTCTCAGATCCTCATTTTTTGATATGTATAATGGATAACAATATCTTAATTACAAGGTAGTTTCAAACTAATAAAATAACATTTAGACCACTAAGACTATTTCCTGAAATAATTCCAAGTAACTTCAGGCCAGAATGAGAGATAGACTGGTCCTTCACACATCAAAAATAGCATGCTAATTCTCTCTAATAAAATTAAAACTTTATTTGTTTATCCTGAGATTGCATCTTCCTCAATAAGACAAAATTGATTATGAGTTTTAAGAAGCACTATAAAATTTTGACTTAAAAAAAGATATTCTACTAAGATATTTGTGACAGTAAATTGATTTCTCATTTTCTCCATGCTGTAAAAGAATATCCAAGAGCTGAGATCCCACGGACTTCAAAGCAAGTGTATACTTGCATTAACGGAGCAATGTGCAGGACAAGATAAGAAATGATCCCTTTGATTCTATAAATAGAGGCCTACACACAGCCAAACAGTTTGAAATTCATTTATCTATTATTTTTAAATGCCATATATGAAGATTCAACCGTATTGATATAAATGATATAAATATTAATCTCATGGAAATATGTAAATAAATATTTAAATGCCCTCAAGTGAACAAAATTAAGAAATTAAGTTCACGTGATTTTCTCTATTATATATGAATTACAAATGTCATAAAATTGTTGGTGTAATAAACAGATAAGTTCTTCTGATAAAAATCTTCTTATCTGAGTGAACTTAAATTGTTAAGGTTTCTTTTCAAAAAACCACATATATAGAACTCTTTGATCTTGTGACATTTTGTATATTTAATTCACACAAACTGTAATAAGGAATTATCAGCCTGATCTGATAATTATTATAATACAAGGGTGTGTCCTTTTGAAAAAAGCTGTCTCACTCACCCCTAAGGAATATTGGAATGATACGCATATTGAAATTAATTATGTTTTGTTTCTCATTTACAGTCTGTCATAAAATGAGAAAAATGATAGATTGGTAAATGATGATAAGGATTTTATATACATATCTTTACACACACGTACACAGATATATAGTGAATTTTCAATATAAGAAATGTGCTTTCATAGATTTTATTCTATATATTTTTGAGGTTAAATTGTTTTTCTTTTTTGAAATTATATTTAATTAGTACATAATGGTTGAGTGCATATGTGTGTGTCTTTTTAGATTTTATTATTTAATTTTTTTTTACTTTAAGTTCCAGGATACATGTGCAGAACATGCAGGTTTGTTACATAGGTATACATCTGCCATGGTGGTTTGCTGCACCTATCAACCCATCACCTAGCCCTGCATACAGTAGCTATTTGTCCCGATGATCTCTCTCCCTTTGCCACCCACGCCAAAGGGGTCCCTATGCGTGTTGTTTCCCTCTCTGTGTCCATGTGTTCTCCTTGTTCAGCTCCCACATATGACTGAGAACATGTGGTGTTTGATTTTCTGTTCCCATGTTAGTTTGCTGAGGATGATGGCTTCCAACCCCATCCATGTCCCTGCAAATGACATGATCTCATTCTATTTTGTGGCTGCATAGTATTCCATGGTGTATGTGTACCACATTTTCTTTATCCAGTCTGTCAATGTTGCTCATTTGAGTTGGTTCCATGTCTTTGCTATTATGAATAGTGCTGCAATAAACATATATGTGCCTGTATCTTTAAAATAGAATGATTTATATGTCTTTGGGTTTACACCTACTAATGGGATTGCTGGGTCGAATGGTATTTCTAGTTCTAGATCCTTGAGAAATAGCCACACTGTCTTCCACATTAGTTGAACTAATTTACATTCTCAACAGCAGTGTAAAAGCATTCTTATTTCTCCACAGCCTCTCCAGCATCTGTTGTTTCTTGACTTTTTAATACTCACCATTCTGATGGGTTTGAGATGGTATCTCACTGTGGTTTTTATTTGCACTTCTCTAATGATCAGTGATGTTGAGCTTTTTTCATATGTTTGTTGGCCGCATGAACATCTTCTTTGAGAAGTGTCTGTTGATATCCTTTGCCCGCTTTTTGGTGGGGTTGTTTGTATTTTATTTATAAATTTGTTTAAATCCCTTGTAAATTCAGGATATTAAGTCCTTATCAGATGGGTATATTGCAACAATTTTCTTCCATTCTGTAGGTTGCCTGTTTGCTGTGAGGATAGTTTCTTTTGCAGTACAGAAGCTCTTTAGTTTAATTAGATCCTATTTACCAATTTTAGCTTTTGTTGCAGTTGCTTTTTGCAATTTCGTCATAGAATCTTTATCCATGCCTATGTCCTAAATGCTGTTGCCTAGGTTTCCTTCTAGGGCTTTTATGGTTTGGAGTTTTATATTTAAGCCCTTAATCTATCTTGAGTTTATTTTATATAAGGTATAAAGAAGGGGTCAAGTTTCAGTTTTATCCATATGACTAGCCAACTTTACCAGCATCATTTATTAAATAGGGAATCATTTCCCCATTGCTTGTTTTTGTCAGGTTTGTAGAAGATCAGATTGTTATAGATGTGTGGTCTTATTTCTGAGGTCTCTATTCTGTTCCATTGGTCTATATGTCTGTTTTGTTAATAGTACCATGCTGTTTTGGTTGCTGTATCCTTGTAGTATAGTTTGAAGTCAGGTAGTGTGATGCCCTCAGCTTTGTCCTTTTTGCTTAGAACTGTCTTGTCTATGTGGGCTATTTTTTATTTCCATATGAATTTTATAGTAGTTTTTTTTCTGATTATATGAAGAATTTCAATGTTAGTTTGATGGGACTAGCATTGAGTGTATAAATTACACAGTATGGCCATTTTCACAATGTTGATTCTTCTTATACATGAGAATAGAATGTTTTTCCATTTGTTTGTGTTCTCTTTTATTTCCTTGAGCAGTGGTTTGTAGTTCTCCTTGAAGAGATCCTTTGTGTCCTTTGTTAGCTGTATTCCAATGTATTTCATTCTCTTTGTAGCAATTGTGAATGGGAGTTCATTCATGCTTAGCCTCTTTGCTTGTCCATTGTTGGTGCATAGAAATGCCTGTAATTTTTGCTCATTGATTTTTGTATCCTGAGACTATGCTGAAGTTGCTTATTAGCTTAGGGAATTTTTGGGCTGAGATGATGAGGTTTTCTAAAGATAGCATTATGTCACCTGCAAACATAGATAATTTGGCTTCCTCTCTTCCTATTTGAATACGCTTTATTTCTTTCTCTTGCCTGATTGCCCTAGCCAGATCTCCGAATACTATGTTGAGTAGGACTGGTGAGACAGGGCATTGTTTTGTTGTGCCAGTTTTCAAAGGGAATGCTTCCAGCTTTTGCCTATTTAGTGTGATATTGGATATAGGTTTGTCATAAATAGCTCTTATTACTTTTAGATATAGTCCATCAATGCCTAGTTTACTAAGAGCTTTAGCATGAAGAAATGTTGAATATTATCTAGAAAAGGCCTTTTCTGCATCTATTGAGATAATCATCTGGTTTTTGTCATTGGTTCTGTCTATGTAATGGATTATGTTTACTCATTTGCATATGTTAAACCAGCCTTGCATTCCAGGGATGAAGTCAACTTGATAGTGGTGAATAAGCTTTTTGATGTGCTGCTGGGTTCAGTTTGCCAGTATTTTATTAAGGATTTTTGTGTTGATGTTCATCAGGGATATTGGCCTGAAGTTTTATTTTTTTGTTGTGTCTTTGACAGGTTTTGGTATCAGGATGATGTTAGCCTCGTAAGATGAGTTAGGGAAGATTCTCTCCTTCTCAATTGTTTGGAATTGTTTCAGAAGAAATGGTACCAGGTCCTCTTTGTACCTCTTGTAGAATTTGACTGTGAATCTGTCTGATCCTGGGCTTTTTTTGGTTGGTAGGCTATTTATTACTTCCTCAATTTCAGAACTTGTTACTGGTCTATTCAGGGATTCAAATTCTTCCTGGTTTAGTCTTGAGAGGGTGTATGTGTACAGGAATTTATCCATTTATTCTAGATTTTCTAATTTACTTGCCTAGGTATGTTTACAGTATTCTCTGATGGTAGTTTGTATTTCTGTGGGGTCAGTGTGATATCTCCTTTATTATTTTTATTATGTCTATTTGATTCTTTTCTCTTGTTTTCTTTATTAGTTTAGCTAGTGGTCTATCTATTTTATTAATTTCTTCAAAAAAATCTCCTGAGTTCATTGATTGTTTGAAAAGTTTTTTGTGTATCTTCTTCAATTCCACTCTAATTTTAGTTATTTCTTGTCTTCTGTTAGTTTATTTATTTGTTTGCTCTTGTTTCTCTAATTCTTTGATTATGATATTAGGGTGTCTATTTGAGTTCTTTCCAGCTTTATGATGTGGGCATTTACTGCTAAAAATCCCTTTTAACTTTGTGTCCCAGAAATTCTGATAAGTTTTTTCTTTGTTCTCTTTAGTTTCAAACATCTTCTTGATTTCTGTGTTAATTTCATTATCTACCCAGCAGTCATTCAGGAGCAGGTTGTTCAATTTCCACATACTTGTGTGGTTTTGAGTGAGTTTTTAAATCCTGTGTTCTAATTTGATTGCACTGTGGTCTGAGACACTGTCTGTTTGTTATGATTTCATTATTTTGCATTTGCTGAAGAGCGTGTTACTTCCACTTATGTGGTTAAGCACTGAAAAGAATGTATATTCTGTTGATTTGGGGTGGAAGGTTCTGTAGATATTTATTAGGTCCACTTCATTAAGAGCTGAGTTCAAGTCCTGAATATTTTTGTTAATTTTCTGTCACATCGATCTTTCTAATATTCACAGTGGGGTATCCCACTATTATTGTGTGGGAGTCTAAGTCTCTTTGTAGGTCTCTAAGAACACTTTTATGAATCTAGGTGCTCCTGTATTGGGTGCATATATATTCGTGATAGCTAGCTCTTTTTCTTGAATTGATCCCTTTTACCATTATGTAATGCCCTTCTTTGTCTTTTTTGACCTTTGTTGGTTTAAAGTCTGTTTTGTCAGAGAGTAGGATTGCAACCCCTGCTTTTTCTGCTTTCCATTTACTTGGTAAATTTTCCTTCATCCCTTTATTTTGAGCCTATGTGTGTCTTTGCATGTGAGATGGGTCTCTTGAATACAGCACACTGATGGTTCTTGACTCTATCCAATTTGTCAGTCTGTATCATTTAATTCAGGGCATTTAGCCCATTTACATTTAAGATTAATATTGTTATTTGTGAAATAGATCCTTTCATCATGATGCTAGCTGGTTATTTTGCATGTTAGTTGATGCCATTTCTTCATAGTGTTATTGGTCTTTATATTTTTATGTGTTCTGCAGTGGCTGGTACTGGTTTTTCATTTCCATATTTAGTGCTTCCTTCAGGAGCTCTTGCAAGGCAGGTCTAGTGGTGGTGAATTCCCTAGACATTTGCTTGTCTGGAAAGGATTTCATTTCTTCTTTGCTTATGCAGCTTATTGGCTGGATATGCAATTCTGGGTTTAAAATTCTTTTCTTTAAGAATGTTGCATATTGGCCCCCACTCTCTTCTGGCTAGTGGGGTTTCTACTGAGAGATCCACTATTAGTCTGATGGGCTTCCTTTTGTAGGTGACCTGGCCTTTCTGGCTGTCTGTAACATTTTTTCCTTCATTTCGACCTTGAAGAATCTGATGATTATGTGTCTTGGGGTTGACCTTCTTATGGAGTATCTTAGTGGGGTTCTCTGTATTTCTTGAATTTGAATGTTGGCCTGTGTTGCTAGGTTGGGGAAGTTCTCCTGGGTAATATCCTGAAGTGTGTTTTCCAACTTGGTTCCATTTTCCTTGTATCTTTCAGGTGCTCCAATCAGTCATGGGTCTGATCTTTTTACATAGTCCCATATTTCTCTGAGGTTTTGTTCATTCCTTTCATTCTTTTTTCTCTAATATTTTCTGCTTGCCTTATCTCAGCAAGATAGTCTTCCATCTCTGATATTCTTTCTTCCACTTGATTGATTCGGCTATTGATATTTGTGTATGCTTTATTAAGATCTTGTGCTGCATTTCCGGCTCCATCAGGTCATTTATATTCCTGTCTAAACTAGTTATTCTAGTTAGCAGCTCCTGTAACCTTTTGTCAAGGTTCTTAGCTTCTTTACATTGGGTTAGAATATGTTCCTTACCTCATTGAAGTTATTACCTACCTTCTGAAGCCTACTTCTGTCAATTCATTCATCTCATTCTCTGTCCAATTCTGTGCCCTTGCTGGAGAGGTATTGCAATCATTTGGAGGAGAAAAGGCACTCTTGCCTTTTGGGTTTTCAGGTTTTTCTTTGATTCTCATCTTCATGAGTTTGTCTAGTTTTGATCTTTGCGGGTACTGTCCCTTGGATGAGGTTTTTGTGGGATTTTTTTGTTGATGCTGTTGTTGCTTTCTGTTTATTTGTTTTACTTTCAATAGTCAGGTCCATCTTCTGTAGGGCTGCTGTTGTCTGCTGGGGGTTCACTTCAGGCCCTATTCATCTAGTTCACTCCAGCATCTGGAGATGTCACTTGAGGAGGATGGAGTGCCTGTTTATTACTCTGGGGTCTCTGACCTTGAGGGGCACAGACCTGATGCCAGTAGGAATGCTCCTGTGTAGGATGTCTGACAACCCCTGTTGGGGGGTCTCACCCAGCTGGGAAGCATGGGAAGCAGGTCCCATTTAAAGAGGCACTTTGGCAGTCCCTTGGTGGAGGGCTTGTGCTGTGCTCGGGGAAACTCACTTGTTTAGGCTGCCCAGATTCCTCAGAGCTAGCAGGAGGAAAGACTAAATCTGGTAGTCTGCGGAGACTATAGCCACTTCCCCCCTAGGGACTTAGGCCCAGGAAGATCAGAGTTCTGTACCTGAGCTCCTGGCTAGAGTTGGAGTGCCTGTAGGGAGCTCAGATGGCTTAGACTACAGGCAGCTGCAGCAGTGGAGATGGCTGCCTCTCCCCCAGGGAAATCTCAGACTTAGGCAGATTCTAGCCAAATGGGCATTGAGAATATGTGGGACTCCGTGATTGGGCCCAAGGCCCCAGTGGCATGGACTCCTGAGTGAGTTCTTCCAAACCATGAGTTGCACAGTTCTGTGGAAAAAGTTGGGTTTTCCAGGCTGCGTAGCATGCTCACTCACCGCCTCCCTTGGCTGGGGATAGGGGCTCTGTTGCCCCGTGTGGCTCTCCGGTGGGCTGCTGCACCACACTGCTCTTCCTTCCTCCTCATGGGTCAAGCCTGTTGCCTCGTCAGCCCTAATGACAGAACCTGGATACCTTGGTTGCCGGTGTAGGATTTGCACACTGTTATGGATTTTTCTATAGGAGTCTCTGATCACTGCTTCTTCTAGTTGACCACCTTGGCCCCACCTCCCCATGTGCGTCTTTTAACATTTTTATTTGGTCCAATAAAATGTTTGCAAACTAATGTCTCATAATTAAAGAAAAAATACTGATCTGTGAAATGTATCAGTTTGGTGGGTGCAGTGCCTGCTCTGGCGCAGCACCCAGATCCTCTGTTTATAGCCCAGCACTCATTCCTCCAGCTACCAGATGTTGTTGGCTACTGACAGCTCACAGCTAAGTCTCTCTCAAGGAGTTGGCTTGACCTGAAGTGTTTTGCCTTGTCCAGTGCCACAGCTCCTCCCTGAGAGCACCTTTAACCTAATGACTAGTCCATATTAAGGTACAAAAGCCTGGTCCCCTTGCCTCAATGAGAACATAACTAAAGATCCATTCTTGCTGCAGAGTTCATTTTAGGATTGGCAAAGGCTTCTGTTGAATCCATGTCTTGCAACTTCATTACAGCTTACCTTATCTCTCTGCTAGTGCAACTGGCCCCATTAGAGGTACTCTTCCAGAGAGAATTTTCCAATAATTGACCTGCACAAAAATCTCATCCCTAGAGTCTTTTTTTGTGGCAAATTGATTTCAGATAGGAGTATTGTTTTAGAGATTACTCTAACCATGACATCATTGCCAATGAATATTATCCCAGACAATGACAAGCAATATTCAATTATAAAGCTAATGTAATAATTCACTCTGATAAATACTTTATGATAATTTGTGACTTAACCATTATGAGTGACAATGAGTGTGAACTTGTAAGTAAGATCATAACTAATTTATAGCTTAAAAAATAAGTGATAGCATTATAGCAAATACTTCCTATATGCAACATGATTATACATTATCTTTATTCATTGCTCATTACAAACTTCTGGTGATGAGAAAATCAAAAGTTTATGTTAAGCTATTTGCTCAAAATAATTTATCAAGGCCAACATTCAAATAAAGGTTTGTCTTCTAAAATCTTCATATACTGTGAAATTTTTGCCAAAAGGGCTGCAAAACTAGATGAGGACAAATAAGTAGGCCTTTGTTGGTAACACTTGTGGTATATGTAAGAAGAAATTGTTGGTAAGAAAAATAGATGCAGCTGTACTAAAAGAGTAGGATCCTTGAGGAAAGTCTTCCTAAAGAGTTCCAGAAGAAAAGTAAGTATCATTAGAATGATTCACATCAGAAAAAAGTGGTACAGCTCATGGCAGTAGCTCCCAATGCAGAGCTGTTGGTGACTTTATGGCCTCAGCCAAGGGTTAAGAGAAATTGTGAGTAATTTTCATAGCTAACATTAATTAATGCTACTTATATGTAGTTGCTAAAAAATATTTTACCTACTGTATAATTAAAGAACTTTCAACTGGGAAAGAACTGTATCATTTAATTTAAAACATGTGGTCCAGAGTTTGAGAATGGATTCTGAGTAAAGATAATTTTTATAATCTCTCAACCAAGGCATACCACAAATATTTTTAAAGTGTCCTTAATGACTGTCATTGGTAATATGAGTTGTATTTTTTTTCAATTTAGATGTAATTTTGGCAGCCTTACAAGTTGTTAGAATGTGCTAATCCATGTCATTATTATATTTAAAACAGCACTAAGAAAAAAAGAACATTTTCTATGTAATTAATAAAAAAGCAACTTCCAATGAGCTATTTTTGAAAGGGTTTTTATGTTAACAGAATGTGAGAAAATAGTGAATATGGTTGGGGGGTATCCTGTAAGGTTTCTTAGTATTTGTGTAAACCATAAACCATAAACAAAATGCTCTGCTTTCTTTTATGTAGTTTTTGAAAGTGCTTCAGATTTAATTTTGTTTCAAAGCACTTAAGAGAAATCCTTGTTACAAGCACAGATACTTCTAACACTTCAGATTAGCATAAAGTCTATTATGGCCACAATTGGAAGCCACAAAAATACGAATCTCAGACACCAGAAAAATGTTTTACTAGTGATGTTTTCCTCTTGAAAAATTACACCAAAATCTATAAGATTTTTAGTTCATATTTAAAATAAAACTAGTACTTGTTCTATGACATGTTCAGGTACAAGTTTGGGTATGAAGATATGTGTAGAGCATGAATTCTGTGGTCAATTGAGCAAAGCACAATTGTACTATATATACATAAAATTGTACTATATATTATACAATTGTACTATATATAATATAAATATAAATATAAAAAGTACAGTTGTATTATATATATAATGGTACTATATATATATACACACACACACGCACATATATATAAAAGATGCATTTATGCTTTGGAAGCTTTGACAACGTGACTAAATGAGAAAGAATTCAATGAGAAAATTAGCTCAGATTATGGCACAAAGAACTAACCAGAAAGGAATGAACCCTAGAAAAGGACCTGTTTATTGTTGATAACACCTATAATGTCCCAAAAGTGAGGCTCTGTATATATGCAAGTGCTTCAGAAAGAGGTCATTTTAGGATGTAGTTTTATTACAGTATGGTATAGAAAGACTGAAGATAGCTGGAAAAAAGGGGATTCTGACATAAATAATTTTCTGGGATGAAAATATCCTAGGTGATAGAGTAGACTTTTGGTAGAGGTGAAGGGTTAATTAACAGCTGGATTTGATAAGAACTACGTGCCACTTGCTGTTCCCCACAAGATCAGAGGGGATCTGTAACATAGAAGGGAGAGCTCCAGACATGTGGACAGTAGCTGGAATATCTAGCACCAGATATATGAGTGAGAGACACTTTCTAGCCAGAAGAGAGTGGGGATAAAAGAGTAGGAAGAGCCTTCTCAAAGACTGTTGTGTGAATTAGGATGACAGATTGAATGCTATGCTTATACATATTCATGCCTTCATTCAACATGTGTGTTTTGTGTCAGGCACTATTATATAGTAGGGACACAGACAAAATTATTTACCCTGATAGAGATTACATGCCAGTGAGATGGAAAATAAAAAAGTGAATATACAAGAAATATACATTTTATTAGGTTGTGATGGATGCTAACAAATAAAATGAAACATAGCAAGTCAATAAGTATTATGGGAGATAATTGTATTTTTCTATAGGGTGGCCAGAGTAGGCCTCAAAGAGGAGATGACATTTGAGCAAAATCTAAAAGTAGTTGAAAGAGAGTCATGCAAATATGTGCAGCAAGAGAATTCCAGTTAGACAAACAGCCAGTGCATCTGACTTCCTAAAGAGGGGGCGACTCCAGAAGGCGCAACTGTAAAAGAATGAGGAAAATGTAGAAGAGTGAGAGATAAAGTCAGGGATACAGGAAGGTTATGTAGGTTATTGCAGATCATCATAGAGATTTTGAAATTTAGTATTCTAGAAAATTAAGTAAAATATCAATGCATTTTGTGTACAAACAGTACTAGATTTGGCATCTATGTCTTAAGATCATTTTCTTTCAAGAGACACATGTCATGCCCAGCATAATCAATATTCCATAAGCTACAAATACCCACTGCCTATCACTCAATAAAAACCTGAGTAACAGGGTGCAGTTAGTTCTTAATGAACGCTTAACATAGAGTTTTCATTTTCCTGTGATTTATTGCTAAACTAGCAGGAGGTATGATATAATAGTTTGCCTAGATTCAAGCTGCAGTTTTGCTTCTGTGTACCATCTACGTAATTTTGAAGTAAGTACCTCGTACCTTTATCTTCAAAATGGAAGTATACTGCATGTATACTTTGAGCATTAAAATGTAAATATGGGAATCAACACCATTTCTTTTACACAGTAAATGTCTAATTAATGTTGTCATTATTATATTATCATTATTAAAGCATTAACATACCAAATTTTCAAAAAACTTAACATATTTGTGAATAAAATGTGCCCTCATTTAATAACCTCTTCTGCTGCCAAAACATCTTTTCTGATGCTGCGGCATGTTTCTGAAAAATCAAAAATGAAAACAAACTTGGGCCGACAGTGAACTTTTTGTTGATTTGAAGTTTTGCACTCAAAAACAGACTTGCCCGTAGCTGCTAAATATGTATTTCTTGCAAACTCCTCTTACACATATTTATTAATTCAGAGAGATTTCCTCTGGTTTCTGGCCTGTGTGCCTCTTCTTGTAAACAGAGCTACAGATGGTTATGACAAGTTCTTGTTTGTGCATATCGGAGGGCATGCTGGGTGGCAAATTGCACTCTTGTTTTTCTCAAGTAGATTCCAGTGAATTTTGTTCCTCTTTCATTTTTCCCCATGATAGGGCATCATATGGCCCATAGTGAATAAATGTAAATCTAAAGTAGCACGGGCACAAAATAAGGTGCCAGTAAAATAACATTTCTATTGTATCAAGCTTTAATAAGGCTTGTAATTGGTTTTGGTTGCCAAACATATGGGTCAGTGAAAATAACGTTGAAAGTGTATTAAATGCAATTCAGGAGGCTATTTTAGAACTCAATGTAGTGAATTTTGCTGCTATCAAAGAACAAGTAGTAGAGATGGCATTTCACTGGTGTCAGTGCGCAGTCATTTGATTGTAAACCTTGATGTGTGTTAAGAGCCAACACAGAGGAACTACTCTCAAATTTATGAAATGTAAATGACTCTTGGATAAATAAGATGGTAGAGAACAATTTACCCACAATTTTATGTTTACGATATCATTGATACTGAATTAACTATATTAATAGTTGAATTGGAAAATAGGTAAGCTCAGAAGATGCTATAGAGTCACATAAAGGCTAACTTCTAGCATTGGGCCACCAGGTAGGTATTTTTGAAGGGCTTGACTTTATATTTTGCTGCTAAGGAAAGATAAAACATTTCAGTAGCAAACTCAAACTCCTTCCTTTTACTGGTCCTTTTTCTAATACTAGTTATTTGCAAATAAATTATGCCAAGGAGGACTCAAAATAGATCAGACTCAGCATTGTAAGCAAATACATGAGATAACAGTGTGAATTGAAGGTTTTATTCCTAGGAACCATGCAGAGTGCATGGAATAAGGCATGTGAATTGAAAGTAATCTCCTTCTGCAATTCCAGTTGATTTCCTTAATGCATTTGACACACAACTTTTAACTGAAGCTCAGTAAAGTTTACATACATATCAGAAAATTATCACATTTCACAACAGTGCAGGATACCAACTGATTACTACTATTTTCTCCCCTGTTTTGTGAAATAGAGACTGAGAATGCAAAGCTACAAGATATTGACAGCAAAGATGAAAATTAGAATTGAGAATTTTTAATTTAGACTTTATATTCGTCTATTAATGCAGTGCTTACCACTGAAGAAATTGAATAAAAATCCATAATACATTCCATAAACTTTCACATATAAACCATTATAACTTTCAAAAAACTTGAAAAAAATTTACATATTTATCTATTTTTTTTCTTCCACAATGAGGGCTCCAGTACTACCAAGTTTCAGGTTCATACATTAGTTGCTCTTGAGCAATGTGAGTGCAAATAAATGCTGGGGGGATTTTTGTCTTTGTGGGAAAATTAACTTTCACTCTTATCTAGGTACAGAGAAAAAAATAGTTACTAAATTTATTTTGTCTAAACTTTTCAAAATACCAACCTTTAGCCTGAGAAGAAAAGAAGAAAATTTCGGCTCAAAAAATATTTTTTTCGTGAAGTTAAAGATTCAAGTTCTAAATCACTTTTAACCTTAAATTCAGTATTCACTATCATGAAGGTTGATATGTTAGAATAATATTTTTTATTAATCTCAGAAATGATAAAAATGAAAGGAAGAAGAAAAATAGCTAGTGTGGCCAAAAGCAACAGAAAATTTGAACTAACATAAGTGTTTTAAAAAATAATATAATCTAGTTTTGAGAAAGGTTATGGAACAGGGGAAAATGAATTTTTAGACTAAAATATTATTTTACTCTAAAAAGCACATAGGGTAAATAATTAGAACACTAGTCAGTTTTTAATCAATAACTCAAAAAACTCTTATATATCTATTAGTCACTGATTGTAAAACACTGGAAAATATGCAAAATATTTTTAAAGTATAGATAATGTATGATGATAGAAACTTTGCTTAGCAGAGGCTATTAGGGAATATAGATAAAAGCAAAACAATCATATTTTAAAAATTAAATAGCTATAAAGCACTGTATTTCCATACCCATGAATAATGCAACTGTAAAGGACGTCAAAAACACTCAAGTTCTGTGGTTCTTAATATAGTGTTCTTGGCATTTTAGCTAGGCCTTTATTATATTATCTGTTTTATGCTTTATGAAACTGAGGTGTTAAACAGCTCAAAGAAATTGACAGCAAATATGAAATCATTCCTTGGGAGAAACCATCTTGAATCTTACAAATAGTTAGTTGCCCTAGTTATCTTGTAACTGTCAATAGTGTCCCAGAGTCACAGAGAAAACAAGAACAAACAAAATATGCCCTTTTCTTGTCTAAATGCCCTATGTAATAGACCTCTTCCAAGTTAAGAACAATTGAAGCTAGTCAAAATTCCTTCTTCCACAGATGAGAAAACTGAAACCCAGAAAATTGAACTTTTGTAAACTATTTTAACCCCACCCCACTCCCCACAATATTTGATAACACTGTTATATTTAGATATCACATACATTAACTATACTTCAAATTTTGTACAAATTCTGAGTTATTAGGGTTAATCAGCCCTTTCCCCTACATATTTTTTCAACGAAATATAACTATTTTGTTTATAATTTTATTTTACACCTATTTATGCCTAGCGTTCCATTATTGGAACACTAAGCTTGTGAGAGTTTTTTATATCCTACTGCTCAAGGTCATCATCAAGGTTTGATTTTTAACACACAAAAAATTTGCAACCTCTGACATAAATGGATTAATTTATTGTTATTGTTAAGATTTCATGTCTCCAGCAAAGTATAAAACAATTTAAAATGTGTTCTTAAATGTAATTTTTAAGATGCAAAATATCATATAATTATTAGATATCTTAAAATGTAGATAATGACATAAGTAATGAAAATGAATTAGCATATTTTTAAATTATCAATGGGTTTCAAATTTTTGATGAAAATAAAGGACTTGGAATTTCATTAAAAGCATCTTAGAAAAGTCTAGTATTGACCTAGATGCAGAATTCAGAATATTTTAATTATCTTTATGTTCCTGTGTTTCAACTCATGAACTCCAGCCTCCAAATGCCTAAGTTTGAGGAACACTTAACTTTGACCAACAGAGAAAAGTACATTGAATTTCTGGGACCTAAACTTTGGTATCAGGGCCAAAGATTAAAATTTAAATTGTTTCTTTGGATTCACAGCATATCATTATCATTCATTTTGTTTGTCTTTCTTCAGAATGGTTATTTACGGATCAAGCGATAAAATTCTTCCTTTTCTTGAAGCTCAGTACCCACATATTTTCCTTTCCATTCTTCCTCCACACATACTTATCAAAAGATATCCAACATTACATTGGACTAACAGATAGGACCCTGCCTATTAAGAATTTCTTCCCAGTGCCATCTGCCTACCTCATAGATTTCTGAATACTTATGTCCCTCTATTTCCTTGGATATAAGCAAAAAGAACAAATCTGAAGGCATCACATTACATGAATTCAAACTACACTATGCGGCTATGTTTAGCAAAACAGCATGATACTGGTATAAAAACACACATAAAGATCAAGAAAACAGAATAGAGGATCCAGAAATAAAGCCAAATACTTACAGCTACTCAATCTTCAACAAAGCAAACAAAAACATAAAGTGAGGAAAGAACACTCTATTCAATAAATGGTGCTGGGATAATTGGCAAGCCACATATAGAAAAATGAAGCTGAATCTTCATCTTTCATACAAAAATCAACTCAAGATGGATCAAATACTAAAATCTAAAACCTGACTAGAAAAATGCTAGAAGATAACATCAGTAAAACTTTTTCTAGAAGTTGGTTTATGAAAAAAGTTTATGACCAACAACCCAAAAGCAAATGCAATAAAAATGAAAATAAATAGATGGGACCTAATTAAACTAAAAAGCATCTGTACAGCAAAAGAAATTATCAGCAGAGTAAATAGACAACCTGTAGAATGGGAGAAAATATTTGCAAATTATGCATATGACAAAGGACTAATATCCAAAATCTATAAGGAAGTCAAATCAGCAAGAAAAAAGCATTTTAAGCCATCCTTAATTCATTTTCATACTGCTATAAATGCCCAAGACTGAGTAATTTATAAAAGAAGGAGGTTTAATTGACTCACAGTTCAGCCTAGCTGGGGAGGACTAGGAAAACTTACAATCATGGGGGAAGGTGAAGGCGAAGCAAGGCACCCTCTTCCCGAGGAAGCAGGAAGGAGAGTGAAGGGGGAAGAGCCCCTTGTAAAACCATTAGATCTCATGAGAACTCACACCATGAGAAAAGCATGGGGGAAACCAGCGCCATGATCCAATTACCTCCACCTGGTCTCTCCCTTAACACATAAGTATTATGGGGTTTATAATTCAAGATGAGATTTTAGTGGGGACACAAATCCTAACCATATCACCATTCATGAGAAACCCAATCCCACAATCCAATTACCTACCACCAGGCCGCACCTCCAACATTAGGGATTACATTTCAATGTGAGACTTGGGCGAGGACAAACATCCGATTATACTACACTTAAAAAGAAAAAAACAAACTCTCAGAGAAGAATAGAGATTAGCAAATCCATTCCCGGTTTTTAGACACCAAAGCTGTCTTTGGGGCACTTATCCAGGCAAGTGTGGTAAAAAATATAAACCTGGGTAAAGAAACATAATCATCTTTAAATTGTATACACAATGTTGTGTGTATATGTATATTGCATTTTCATAGGGGCCCCTGAGCCAGAAAAGATTAACATCTATAAATTTGTAGCATGAAAAAGCTAGTTTATACCTAAAACTTTGAGGCGGTCATTCTATCTGTACTGTAAGTTGAAAGATAGGCTGTGATTTATGGGGCAATATTAAAAGTAGGTACATTTGGCCAGGCGCTGTGGCTCACGCCAATAATCCCAGCAATTTGGGAGGTCGAGGTAGGCAGATCACCTGAGGTCAGGAGTTTGAGACTAACTTGGCCAACATGGCAAATCCCCATCTCTACTAAAACTACAAAAATTGGCCTGAGGTGGTGGCACATGCCTGTAACCCCAGCCACTCAGGAGGCAGGAGAATCGCTAGAACCTGTGAGGCAGAGGTTGCGGTGAGCCGAGATTGTGCCATTGCCCTCCAGTCTAGGCAACAAGAGCGAAACTCTGTCTCATAAACAAACAAACAAACAAACAAACAACAGAAATTAGCTGGGCATGGTGGTGGGTGCCTGTAATCCAGCTATTGGGGAGGCTAAGACAGGAGAATAGCTTAAACCCGGGAGGTGGAGGTTGCAGTGAGCTGAGATTGCGCCATTGCACTCCAGTCTGGGCAACAAGAGCAAAACTCTGTCTCAAAAATAAATAAATATATACATACATACACACAAAAATTAGCTGGGCATGGTGGTGGGTGCCTGTAATCCAGCTATTGGGGAGGCTGAGACAGGAGAACCGCTTGAACCTGGGAGGTGGAGGTTGTAGCAAGCCCAAATCGCGCCATTGTACTCCAGCCTGAGAGAAAGTGCCAGTCTCTGTACGTCTTAAAAAAAAAGAAAGAAAGAAAGAAAGAAAAAAGAAAAAAATAGATAACATTTGAAGCAGCTGCACTCTGCTAGAAATAAAAACAAAAAGATCTGATGCTTATAAACAAATCATTATTGTATAATCTGCAAGACAAATTAAGATAGACAATATTTTGTTGTGTAACATACACTCTTCCGACTGCATAGATGGTAGCGTCTTTACCACTCACAGATGTACTTAAAGGTAGTTTTAGACAGATGCCACTTGTTTAAAGATGCTGGGAATAGAAACAAGATTATTTCCTCTGGAACTTTCCGCCCGAGCAAAACACAGAAATCTTATATGCCTATAAACATTTCAGTTGGTACATTTATCCTACATGCATCAGGAATTAAAATTTATTTACCAGATTTTAGAAAAATCTGTACTTATAAATTCACACTATACATGCAGGTTTTCATATTTTGATTTAATTGTAAAAGAAACAATAAAAGAAGCCTCTTTCTAATTACTCCAAATCAAAATGAACCATACTAAATATCTAGAGACACCGTAATTTAGTCCAATGTGAATATTTTATTACCCTTGCTTTTAAAATGGACACATTGGAATGAATGAAAAGTTGAAATTAAAACTGCATTTTAATTGCATTCAGAAATCTAGAAAATGCCTCATAACCATCACCTGGAAGACTTGCTAAAAGTAAAGATGCTCCTCCTCATTCAGAATAAATTAGCATCTATGGAAACAACATTGTATATATACACGTTAAACAAATTCCTTTTGTGACAGTTATACACATTAAAAATCAATGACCCCTGCTTCAAATTTTTTTAACCAAAGTTAATTTTTTTTTTGTAATTCAATATATATTATGAGGAAAAAAGTTGTTTCTCATGAGGGACAGAATACAGAGAGGAACTGATAATGAAATACATAACACATTTTTCCATTCTTTATATTATCTAATATTTCCAACAGTCTGAGTAGTAGGTAATGCATATTTAACTATTTTACAGATAAGTTTAATGATGAGTAGAAAATTTTGGTAAGTATACTAAATAACTGTGGAACAAAATCTGCTTTCTTCTCATTTATAGTGATAAAATTTTGGCTGGTTACATGGTTGTCTAGATAGACCACAACCATGATCCTGTTATGTGTTGCCATAATACTAAATTCTAACTTAGGAATATTTTGAAAAATATGTGTTGCTGACACAGGTCCAGAAAATAATTATCAACCATGCATGTCCGATACTCTTTCTTTCCCCTTCCACTAGCTAGTACCACTTATGATAAATACTAGCTTCAATCTGAAAGATGACATGCAATATTGAAATTTTTGCAGAAAAAGAAAATTAAACCATATTCCTTAAGCTATTACATTTTGAGTCTTTTGACTGACATGACTTAGTTTTTATTCTGGGGAATACAAGAGTTTAGTTTCTCAAAGGTCACATAGTTGTTAAATGTCATATATTATGGTAGAGTTTAAGGGTATTTATACTATACCATGTTTTAGCGTAATCAACTTGAATAAAGTTTATGTTATCTGTCAAGGTAACCATTACAAAGACATTGTATAAGATAGTTTATAAAAGGAATATTGTCTGCTATTCATATCTACAGTATAAAAATATACTAGATAATTATATAGTAATTATATAGCACATTTTATAAAGTTCACTTTTATTAATGTGGGTTGAGTTAATCTAAATGAGGTATGTATTTCTACAAAATTCTAACATAAGGAATACTTCAGGCATAATTTATTTAGATTTATTGCCTTGGTGGATGATATCCATCAAATATATTCAGGATTTTGGAACCTAAAGTAGACAAAGCCTCATTTAAAAAATACCCACACAATTATTACTAAATGAATTTCACCTATTTGTTTTTCCTGAATGATAATAGCAGGATACAATGCTCCAATGTATTATTACAATTTTATTTTAGGTGTTAAGCAGTGAGCCATGAATGACAAAGGAGTATAAATTTGATAAAGTCACATTTATATTTTTATAATGAAAGTAATGTTCCTCCATATTCCTTCTATGTCCTAGTCTATGTGCTTCTGATGTGGCATCAGTGGAATCCTGGTCTTGATTATAACCAAATAATTTGGATGAAAAATGTCTTGAATTCATGTACTGTTCTATAAAGCTCATTTAAATTCTACTTTGTGAAGTTAATAATTAAATAAATCATTATTATTTAAAATGATGTTATAAAATTTGGATTAGGAGTCTAAAATAATAAGCAAAAGACACATATAAACACATAAAATAGACATTTGATCATTTTTGTCACTGAACATTAATTAATAAATAATTAAGTAAAAACCATAAAGTAGTAGGGTGAACATTAAGGAAAATAGAAGTTTGTATATCTCTTTCAATATAAGGTGACTCAAGAGTTACTCTCCATGATTCTTAAAATTGAAAAAATATATTTTATTTCAATTAAGTTAAAATTGAATAGTTTACAAATTACCATAAAATATACAAGCTAACAAAATTTTATTTTTGAGGGAACAGTAACTAAAAGTGTGAAATTCAGAAGTCGTGATAACAGAAGAGAAACGGGCATATTGTTATTGAAATCTCCAAATATTACTCTTGAATTGCCGATCTTCCCTCAGTTCTGTCCATTTTTTCCTTCATGTATTTTGGGTCTCTGTTGTTCAGAAAACATGCATTTACTATTTTTATGTATTTCTGTTGAGTTAGAATGCCATCAATGTTAAACACTTTCTTTTGTCTCGTAAAACTTCTGTCTTAATGTCTATTTTGTCTGATATTAGCAAGCCACTTTAGCCCTCTTGCTTATGGCTTACGTGGAATATTGTTTTCTCTTCTTTTACTTTCAAGTTATTTGTGTCTTTGAATGTGTGCCTCTTGTAAGCTGCATTTAGTTGCATCATACTCTTTTTTATCTATGTTTTCAATCTCTGACTTTTAATTGTTTATTCCATTCACATTGAAAGTAATTACTAATAATGTAGGATTTAGATCCGCTATTTTTCTTTGTTTCCTATATATCTTATGACTTTTTTGTTAATCTATTCTTCCAATACAACCTTAAATTTGTTAAACTTGTATTTTCTAGCACACCATTTAAAATTTCCAGTATATTATTTATAATATTAGCTTTTCTGTGTTATTTTCTTAGTGGTTACTCTGAGATTACAATTACCATCCAGTTCATATTAATATCAGCATAATTTCAATAATATATATTTTAAAATATTTACCTCAAAATAGTTCCAGTTTTGCCCACTCCTTTATGATAATATTACATGTAAGATACATCTTCATACAATATAATCCATTAATATAATTTTATAATTATTGCTTTATGTAGTTATTTTTATATCAGATATAAGAACAAAAATGTCACAACAAAAGTACATTTCAATTATGTTTATATTTATTATGTGATAAACCTGTTAGTCCTCTTTATTTTTTCAGGTGGATACAAGTTCCCTTTTTTTCAGCCTAAAGTCCTTTAGTGTTAATTGTAGGAAAAGTCTACTCACAACAAATCTTTCCATTTTTATTTATTTTTAAATTTTTTTGAGACAGAGTCTTACTGTGTTGCTCAGGCTGGAGTACAGTGGTGTGATCTCAGCTCACTGCAACTTCTGCCTCCTGGGTTCAAGTGATTTTCATGCCTCAGCCTCCTGAGACGCTGGGATTATAAGAGTGCACCACCATGCCTGCCTAGTTTATGTATTTTTAGTAGAGACAAAATTTCGTCATGTTGGCCAGGATGGTCTTGAACTCCTGCTATCAAGTGATCCACCCACCTTGGACTACCAAAGTGCTGAGATTACAGGCGAGAGTCAATGTGCCCAGCCTCCATTTTTATTTAACTTCAAATGTCATAATTACTCTTTCCTTTTTGTAGGTTATATCATTTAAAATTTTTATGGTTGATTGCCATTTTCTTTTTATACTTTGAATATGTAATTCCCAGTGCCTTCTGACTTCCATAATTTCTGATAAGAAGTCAGTTATTAATCTTATGAAGAATTAATCTACATAATGAGTGACTTTCCTCTTGCTGCTTCAAGGTTCCTTAACTTTGGCTTTAAAAAGTATGCTTGTAAGAGCTTGCAGTGAGCTAAGATTGCACCACTGCACTCCAGTCTGGGCAAAAGAGTGAGATTCCATCTCAAAAAAAAAAAAAAAAAAAAAGAAAAGAAAAGAAAAGAAAAGAAAGTATGCCTGTAATACTCATAATATAGGTGTGGATTTTTTAAAGTATAATCTACATAAAGATTATTGAGCGTCTTGGATATTTAGCTTAATACTTTTCAGCATATTTCAAATCTTCCAGACATTGTTCCTTCAGATGTTATAACAGGTCCTTTTTAACTCCTTTAATTATAATACATCCATTTTGCATATGTTGGTATGTTTGTTGGTGTTCCATATGTCACTGAGACTTGATTTAACTATTTAAATTCTTATTCTATTTCTCAGACTGAATAATCTCAATCTATCTTTAATTCCACTGATTCCTTTTTCTGAATGACCATGTTTGCTGCTGAAATCCTCTAGTAAATTTTATATTTCACTTAGTATACTTTTCAACTCAAGAATTTTTATTTGGTCTTTTCTTTTTAATAATTCCTGTTTCTTTATTGACATTTTCTATTTGATGGGACATCATTCTCAGATTCCTTGAATTCTTTAGTCATGGTTTCCTTTATTTATTTGAACATATTATAGTAGCTAACTTAAAATATTTGTCTTGCAAATATGACATCATGGCTTCCTCAAATACATTTTCTATAAACTGCTCTTTTTTTTTCTGTGTGCACCTATTCTCCATATATGTATATTTTCCTGTCTTCTTCTGCATCTCATAATTTTCTTGTTGAAAAATTGGCATTTTATATAACATGGTGACTCTGGAAATTATTGGCTCTCCCTCTTGCCCAGGCACTGTTATTGCTGTTGCTGTTGTTGTTTTGTTGTGGCTGTTTATTAAATGGCTTCACTAGACTATATCTACAAAGTTTAGATTATTTGCCAAGTACAATCAATCATTTATTTCTCTGCATAGCTAGCTTTGAGGTTGGCTGAAGATTGGGCAAATATTTTCTTAAAAGCTTTCAACCAATTTATTCTGTCCTCTTTTGAGAGGATCTCAAAAGAGATGTTTGTTGAGGCAAGTCTTCAATGCTCTGGAAGTTAGTTTACAGTTGTGCCCTAGCCTTGACCTGTTCAAATCCTCAAGGACAGAAAGAGATTAAAAGATTTTTGCCTTCTCAGTTATTTTCCAGACATGTATATTAGTCCTTTTTCACACTGCTGATAAAGACATATCCGAGACTGGGCAATTTACAAAAGAAGGAGGTTTAAAGAGGTTTAATGGACTTACAGTTCTGTGTGACTGGGGAGGCATCAAGATCATGGTGGAAGGCAAGGAGGAGCAAGTCACACCTTAAGTGGATGGCAGCAGGCAAAGAGAGAGCTCATGCAGGGAAACTGCCTTGTAAAACCATCAGATCTGGTGAGACTTATTCACTATCACGAGAACACTACGTGAAAGACATGCTCCTTCAATTCAATTACTTCCCTCCAGGTTCCTACCACAACATGCGGGGATTGTGGGAGTTACAATTCAAGATGAAATTTGGTTGGGGACACAGCCAAATCATATCAACATGTATACAACTTTGAACAAATGTGTGACCTTAGAGAGCCCCAGGAATACATGGGGGCATTTTTAAGTTTCTACTGACATTTCATTCCTTGTTTAATATTGTTCTTTTAAGTTTTTTTAGCCAAATTCTTATTTTCCCCAATTGGTTTCACTGCCTTAGGCAATGGTAGTATTATACATTTGCTGCTGATTATTTTCAACAAACATCCTGTAGATAGAACTTTTTTCAATGGGAGAGCTGTGAATCAGTTCAAATAAAACTTGCCCCATGAATGAGACTTTTCTAGGGAAATGCCAGATCAGTCAAATAGTGACCATTGTTTTGGGATGGGACATTTGCGGAGCAGCAAAACAATTCTGACACCTTCTGTGGCTATTAGGTGACTAGTTTTTTCAGCTATTATGGTTATTGGGAGAAAGAATGGAGTAAGTTAGTATGTGACAAAGCTTACTATCACTGAAATTCAGCTGTTAGTTATTTTTAAAAAATACTGCTTGAATTTTTTAATGTCTTTAGTTAATGTCCAAAGTTGTGAAAGATTTATATTGACAATTTTTATCTTTTTTTTTTTTTTTTTTTTTTGGTTTTCATTGAGGAATAGATGATTTCTGGAATTCCTCATTACACCATTCCAGATGTGCTTCTCCTAAATATATTGTGATAATATAAAAAATAAACAATGCTTCATAAAGAAAAGCAAATATACAAATATGACTTTTTAAGTTAAACAAATACCAGTTGTCTTACTCTAAGAGACACATGTAAAATATAATTAAATATAAAGTTTAAAACAAAAGCATGGACAGAGATTGATTCATTTCAATAAAAAGTGACATTATTGATATCAAAGTAATTAAATTATTGAGGTTTACAAATATGTTTGACAAAGGGTATTAATTCACTATTATGTAATGTAGTCACAAGTGTATCTGATTAATAAAAGCATAAAATTTATGAAAACAAAAATACTTTTAGAAGGTTTGGCAAAAAGAAATTATCAGAGAAGAGATAAAATATATTGCTATATATAATCCAACAGATAAATATATAAAGATTTTGAAATCTGACCTTCCACCCCACATCCCAAAAAGGAACTCTAGGATCAAGAGGATTGATTGAGAGTAAATTTAAAAATTGCCACAATGAGTAATTTGAATGTTATGTAAATTATTAAAAGGATATAAAAATATGAGTAAATATTCAATTTTATTTAATGCAAGTGACCGCTCTGGATCTAAAACCTATAAAAAAAGACCTCAATAAAGAATACTTAGAAACATAGATACCAAAAAATGAAATAGAGTACAGAGAAGTAGAACAAAACAGTACAATTAAAATTGATCAGCCATGATTTGTTTATTATGAAAAGCAATAATGCACACTTCTCAACAATAAATTATATATGAAAAATATGCAAATTCCTAAGTATGCTAAGAAGGCATTTGAAGATGTAATTTTTTCATTGATCATGTATAAATTGGGACTATAATGCTATTTACATAACAGAAATATATATCCACTTTATTTGACATTGTAATGTTGATTCTCAGAATTAATCCTGATATAGTAAACTTTAGGGAATACTTAGATATATTGTGAAACCTCCATATGATAGTATGCAGTTAGACAGTTATGCCACCTATATGCATGTTTACACAAACATTTATGTAAAAAGGAAAATGCTAAGTTATTGCTTAAAAAAGCGGGATACAAAATTTCATGCTTATTATGATTTCAATTTTGAAAGAAGATAAGGCTAGAAAAAGATCTTCTAACCCTAAGTTATTCATGAGTGATTTAATTATAATGCTGCTCACTATTTTTAAATATTTACATATTTTCAAAACTTTTATTAATTTTGCTGTGATTCATATATTAAATTATTTTTAAAGGGCTGGACTACAAACACTGTGTCTAGCATTCTAGACTCCATTGTCCCAACACTTCTTTTTTGCTATGTAGTAAGTAGCTTCTTAACCTTGCTACATATATTAAATACAAAATTAGGGGAAAAGATTTGCCATTACTTTCTTTTGGTCTTTTTACTTTTTATATATGGAAAAACCTTAAAAATAATTTTTAAATTGACTTTCCTTGGAGTTTCAGCACATTCATGATGGTTTTCTGCCCCTAACATATCTTTCAGAATATGCCTGACTATTTTCAGTTATAAACTATGGTTCACCCTTCAAGCAGAAGTGCCTCTGGGAACAGCTGGGCACAGATGCCTGGTGCATCTGGCCTCCGAAAAAGTAATCATCAGAGCCCAGATTTCAAAAGCAGCTCTCATGTTTACCAGTTTTAAAACTAGTAGAGTTCTCAAAGAAGAAGCATTCTAAAATATTCTACGTGGGGATTTTAATATTATGTAATCATGTCCTTTTTCCAGAGAAGATCACTTAGACCTTCAGAATAACCTTTCTAACATTCAAAAACTCTTACTGTCAGGGAATCAATCTTTATATTAAACTTAAATTCTTCATGCAGTAATTAGGATTGTTTCTTATAGCTTTATCTTCCATGGTGAGGGTCCTCTGCTTAATTACTTTTTAAATGCAGAATTTTGCCAAGAGTTATGCCTCTAAAATGTAGGCGAGTCATGGGACAGTTTGCTTTTACTGTAATACCCAATACCAAATACTTTGGGTATTGTAGTTACGTGGTATAAATGTACCCTCTTCCAAAATCTAACACTGAATGGACAGATGACTGGGAGGAGTCCCAATCTGGATGTGAAAATATGAGTACTTAAAATTACTTTAAAGTGTGTACATTCTTGTATTGTTATGAAGGTGAACATTTCTCTATATAAAAATAAGCATCTTGGTAATGAATATTTTTATTTAATCCTCAGCCATATGATATCTTATGGCAGAGAAAGGTACATACAAGTTGTAAAGTAAGGGTCTTTTGGAAAATAAATTTTATTCAGAAAGATAATTTTGGAATCAAAAGACACGTCTTTATGATATCAAGGAAGATGACAGATATGCTGCTCTAGGTGTTTGTCCCTCCACCAAAACAACTATTAAGTTGACAAAAATATTATAATCAGTTATTTTCAAAACTACAGTTTTGAAACAGATACCAACTATTTGTGGCATACAGGGGAATGCTCGATAAAGAAAGAAGCTGGTAAATTCTGGTGTTTCATATAGCAGCTACCATCCAAAATTACCTGTTCCTATAGCAGGCAGCTGTAGATATGAAACCTGTGTTCTGGTGCAGCTTTCTGTTGCCAGGGTAAGAAGTAAGGATGTTATTTTTCAAAATCAAGCTTGTGAGTTATGATCTGCTTGGTGATGCTGGCCATTGTTTCGATGCCATTGGTCTAAAGCTGCTTCCTGAGTGGCACCTGCAGAAAAACTGTAAACAGACAAAACATCTTTTTCTGTCTCTCTCTCTTCTTCCTTTTCTCGAGACAGAGGCTCACTCTGTCGCCCAGGCTGGAGTGCAATGGTGTGATCTCCATTCACTGCAGTCTCGCCTCCCTGGTTCAAGCAATTGTCCTGCCTCAGCCTCCTGATAGCTGGGATTATAGGTGTGTGTCACCACATCCGGCTAATTTTTTGTATTTGTAGTAGAGACAGGGTATTGCTATGTTGGCCAGGCTGGTCTCAAACTCCTGATCTCAAGTGATCCACCCACCTCAGTCTCCCAAAATGTTGGGATTACAGGCGTGAAACACAGTGCCCGGCCCTCTTCTTTTTCTTACTGGATTCAGACCATTAGAAAAATCTGTCAGGTCACAGGATGACTGTAGAGATGATGGAACGGAGACTTCAGTAATCACAAAGGAAAATAAATATAGTCTTTGCAAAAATAATTTGAAACAGACATTAAACAAATGAGCAGCTGTTGCTCTTAATAAGAAAAAAATAGCAAAACACAAAGAAAATTTAAAAATAGTAGTCCCTGGAGAAGTGGGAGAATCTAATTTACAGAGTTATCACATTCCAATATACAAATTCTCTAGTCATCAACAAAAAACGTGCAATGTATGCAAATAAACAGGAAAGTATGACCCATTCACAGAAAAAAAATGAATAAATAAATAGAAAAATAAATAGAAGTTCCCCTAAGTCCATATTGCTAAGTGAAAGAAGCCAGTCTGAGAAAGCTCCACATTGTATGATTTCAACTATATGACATTCATGGAAAAGCAAAACTCTGGAGACAGTAAAAAATCACTGCTGGCCAAGAGTTTGGCAGATGGGATGAAGGATAAATAGGTGGAGCACAGAAATTTTAGAACAGTATTCTGTATGATACTGTAATGGTATATACATGACATTATGCATTTGTCAAAACACATACAACTCTACAACAAAGAGGGTGAACTCTCATGTCAGCTATGAACTTTAGTTTATAATAATATGTCAATAGTGTTTTATCAATCATAATAAATGTACCATATTAATGCAAGATGTAGTAGGGAAAACCGTGTGCAGAGGGGTTGAGAATCTTGGAGAATTGTCAGTATTTTCTGCTCAGTTTTTCTATAAACCTAAAGGGCTCTAAAAATAGTCTATTAGTTAAAATAAATAAATAAAGTTCCAACTTTGGACTTATTAGATAAAGATTTTAAATTAGCTTACTAAGAAAATATTTTAAGTAATCTCAAATATGCTCAAAGAACTAAAGAAAAAAATAGACAAAGAACTAAAGGCAATCAGTAGAATGATGCATGGAAAAGTGGTAAACATTGATAAAGAATACAGATTTTAAAAACAAACCTAATAGAATTTCTGAGGTTTGAAAAGTACCTAAAATGAAAATTCACTAGGTGTGCAACAGCAAATTTGAGCACGTGGGAGAAAAAAAATCTGTGACTTAAAAACAGGGGAGTGGGCCGGGCGCGGTGGCTCAAGCCTGTAATCCCAGCACTTTGGGAGGCCGAGACGGGTGGATCACGAGGTCAGGAGATCGAGACCATCCTGGCTAACACGGTGAAACCCCGTCTCTACTAAAAAAATACAAAAAACTAGCCGGGCGAGGTGGCGGGCGCCTGTAGTCCCAGCTACTCGGGAGGCTGAGCCAGGAGAATGGCGTGAACCCGGGAGGTGGAGCTTGCAGTGAGCTGAGATCCGGCCACTGCACTCCAGCCTGGGCGACAGAGCGAGACTCCGTCTCAAAAAAAAAAAAAAAAAAAAAAAAAAAAACAGGGGAGTGTTATTTCCCAGTCATAAGAGAAGAAAACACAATAAACAGATCTTAGGATATCTATGGGATACCATCATGTATACAATATATATATTTTGGGAGTTCCAGAAAGAAGAGAGAGAAAGGTATAAAAATAATATTTTTTAATGGTCAAACACTTTCTAAATATTATGAATGACATGAATGCACACATAAGAAAACTCAACATATTTAAACAAATTAAAGAGATCTAAACCAACACATTATGATTAAATTGTGAAAATAAAAGACAGAGATAACCTTGAAAGTTTCAAAAGAGAAGTAACTCATAATGTACAAAGAGCACGCAATTAAATTAACAACTGACTTCTTGTCAGAAGACATAGAGACCAGAAGGCAGCAAGATGATACAAATTGTATATTTAAAGTACTGAGAGAAAAAACAGACAAAAAACAAAAACAAAAACAAAAAAACACCTGTCAACCAAGTTCTATATCCAATAAAACTATTATTCAAAAAGGAGGGAGAAGAAAGACATTATCAGATAAACAAAAGCCAAGGAAACTCACTGATATTAAATCTCCCCTACAATAAATAATGAAGGGAGTCCTTCAGGCTAAAATGAAAAGACACTAGATGATAACCTACAGCCAAGCAAACACATAAAGAGCTCTGGTAAAGGTAAATATAAATATAAATATAAACATTAGTATAATTTTTCTTATTTTAATTTCTCTTTTTCTTTTCTGTTTTTTGGTAAATAAGACAATAGTTATAAATCTAAGTTAATGGGCATATAATATATAAAGATGTAATTTGTAACAATTATAACCTAAATGTGTGAAGATGTAGTTAATACACACTATGGAAGCTAAATTGGAATTAATTAAAACTGGATTGGTAAAAATTTAGCATGTTAACTATAATCGCTGTGGTAGTCACTAAGAAAATAACTAAATATACATAAGTGGAAATAAAGAGGGAATCAAAATAGTACACTCAAAAGAATCAATCTAAAACAAAAGTAAAAAGTATTGGAGGAACATAAAATGTATAAGACATATGAAAAACAAATAACAAAGTGGCAGAAGTAATCTCATATTACTAATAAACACTTTAAATGTAAATTGATTAACTCTTCAATTAAAAAGAGAGACGGACAGAGTGGATTAATAACCAAGAGATATGGGGTAGCTATACTAATATCAGACAAGATCTATTTGAAGACAAAATTTCTATAAAAGAAAAAATATATATCAATTAAAAGACCAATTTATCAAGAATACATAACAATTATAAACATATATACACTAAACAAGAGAGCACAAAAATATATGAAGCAAATATTGAAAGAATTGAGGGGAGAAATAGAAAGTTCTATAATAACAGTTGAAGACTGATATGTCAGTTTAAATAATAGCTATAACAAACTAGAAAAAGTATCAATAAGAAAATAAAGGGCTAGAACAACACTATAAACCAATTAAATCTAACAGCTATATGCAGAACACTCCACCTAACAACAGCAAAATACATATTCTTCTCAAGTGTACATTAGGCATTCTCCAGTATATACCATATTTAGGCTACAAAAAAACTCAATAAATTTTAAAATTGAGATTGAAATTATATAAACTAGCTTATCTGACCACAATAGAATAAACAGTAGGAATGGATAACAGAAGTAATTTTAATAATTTCACAAATATGTAAAAATTTAACACATACTGTGCAATAACCAATGGAACAAAGAATGAATCACAAGGGAAATTAAAAAAATACTTTGAGGTGAATAAAAATGAAAACTGCACATATCAAATTTACAGAATTCAACAAAAGCAGTGCTGAGTGAGAATTTAATAGCTGTAAATTTCTGCATTAAAAAAGAAGAAAAAAACTCACATCAGTAACCTAACATTACCCATGAAGGAACCAAAGAAGAGCTGATACCAAAGTCAGCAGAGGGAAGGAAATAAGAATCAGAGCAGAGATAGATGAAGTAAAGGTTAGAAAAACGATAGAGGAGCCTGAGCTTCCCACTTCCCAGGGAAAGAGAATCTTGGTCCAGCAGTACAGCTGTCTCTCCTGGGGCTGAACTGAAATGAAGTGCTTCTAGTCTAAGGAAAACAAAGCTTTGACTAAGCTGTGCCAACACAAACTGCAGGCTGAACAGCCACAGCACCCTATATCCCTGGAATAGCTCCCCTAGAGCCTGAACTGCTGAGGTTCCCCACTCACTAGCCAGTGGAGTAATTGTAATAATAGTTGTACTGCTTCCAACCCCTTGCCCTGCCTCCTGGAGCCTGAACAACTTGGGCCCCACCATTCCTGAGTCCTTACTACAACATGCAGCAGCATAGGGCATAGGCTACTACAACATCCCACCATTCCAGAATCCAGAGTCACCACTGCATGGTTCCTTATTCCCCAGGGCCCAAGTTGCCCTTGTGCTCACTTAGCTTTGGGAACCAAACTGCATCTGTGCCTTGCCCCACGAGATACCAACATTTGAAATATCATTCTTTTTTTCCCCAGAGTTGTATTGGTGCTGTACAATTCCCTTCAGAGCGAAAGTCATAGCTACGTTCATGCCTCTGAGGCCTCAGCTGCTGGGGGTGTTCCTCAAAGTCTTAGATCCCAGCCTTGGGGGCAATTTGTATTCACCCATGGCTAGGAGAGTGAACCTGCACCCCAAGTCCCAGATAATTCAATTCAATTCAATTCAATTCAATTCAATTCAATTCAATTCAATTCAATTCAATTCAATTCAACAGTAATTCCATGAGACCCTGAGACCAGGACCCAGGTTCCACACACAGTTTTGAGTACTTATATCCTGGAACCCAGCACTACTGTGGCTGTCTGTGCAGCACATCAGACTCAAAACCAAGAGGGAATCTCCTCAGCTAAAACTCTCAACTCTGGTGAAAACAAGAATAGGAGGAACTAAAAAGTATTTGCTAGAAAGGACCCTAACAGTCCATACTGCTATTACCGAGGCCACAGACTCCTGCAGCCTAGACCCCTGAGACACCTATAGTCCTCATGGACCATAGCTGATGATGCTGAATGGAGACTACATCACAGGATCAACCCAGAAAAGCAGCCACTTCACCCATCCAATCAACACTCTTGAACCCAACTGAATATCTACATGGAAAAGAATAAAATTGGATCCTTATCTTCCACCATACACAAAAATTATCTCAAAATGAATAAAAGACCCAAATTTAAGACCTAAAACTAAAACTTCTGAAAGGAAACATAAGGAAAAATCTACTTGACATTGGCCTTGACAATTATTGTAGATCACATCAAAGCTCAAGCAACAGAAGCAAAAATAAATAAATTAGACTACACCAAATTAAAAAGCTTCTGAACAGCAAATGAAATAACAAATGAAAAAGGCAGTCTATGGATTAGGAGAAAGTATCTACAAATTATATATCTGATAAAGGGTCAATAGCCAAAATATATTAAAAACTTACGCAATTCAACAGCAGTAAAACAGCCCAATTTAAAAATCAGCAAAGGACTTGAATAGACATTTTTCCAAAGAAGATATAAAAGCTGCAAGTAGGTGTGTAAAAAGTGTTTAGCAACACTAATCATAAGGGATGAATAATCTCAACAAGAAATAAAAACTTTCAACAACCTATAATAAGTAAAAAGATAGAATCAGTGATTACAAATGTCCAAACAACAAAAAGCTCTGGACCAGATGTTTTCAGTGGTGAATTTTATCACATTTAAAGAAGAATTAACACCACCCCTATTCAAACTCTTACAAAATATAGAAGAAAAGTGAGTAATTCCTAACACATTCTGTGAAGCCGTGATTATCCTGATACCAAAGCCAGAAAAATGATGCTGCAAGAAAAGTAGACTGATAGCCCTTATGAGTATAGACATAATATTTCTTAACAAAATAGCAGAAAACTGAATTAACTGCCACATTAAGAAGGTTATACACAATGAACAAGGTGGTAAGGTGGTTTTATTCCAGGAATAAAAGAGTGGTTGAACAAAAGACAATCAATCAATGTTATATACTATAAAAACATAATAAAGGTTAAAAGTACTTGACCCTCTCAATAAATTCAAAGGAATGATTGACAAAAAGTCAATACCCTTTCATAATAAAAACACTCAGTAAACTAGAAATAGAAAGGTACTTCCTTAACATGCTAAAAGGAATTTTGTAAAAACATACAGCTAACATTATATTCAGTGATGACAGACTGAAAGCTTTTCTATTAAGATCGATAAAAAGACAAGAATGCCCACTTTTCCTGTTGTTATTCAGTATTATTCTGGAAGCACAAGTCAGAACAATTAGGCAAAAGTAAAAAGAAACAAAAGGCATCCAAATTGTAAAGGAAAATATAAACTATACCTGATTGTATATGAAAAGACTCTCTAGAAATATCATAAAGAAGCAACAAAATATACTAAAGCTAATAAGCAAATTCTATAAAGTTACAGGGTACAAGATCAACACATGAGTTGTGCTTTTATACACCAGTAATTCATCTGAAAGCAAATTAAGACAATTCCATTTACAATAGTATAATTGTAAATTACAAGTTACAGTAGACAAAAATTCCATTTACAATAGCATATAAGAGTAAAATATCTACAAATAAATTTAACCAAATAAGAGAAAACTTCAAAACATTACTGAAATTAAAGAAAGCCTAGGTAAATGAAAAGACATCTTATATTTACAAATTAAAAGTCTTAGATTATTAAAATGATAATACTCCCCAAAGTATTTTACAGATTCAATACAATCCCTATCAAAATTCCAATTGCCTTCTTTTTGCAGAAATAAAAACGTCAATCACCAAATTAATATGAAATTGCAAAACAACATTGCAAAAGAACAGCAAAGTTGGAGGACTCATAATAATTTTCAAAACTTGCTATAAACCTACAGTAATCAAAACAGTATGGTACTGACATAAGGATAAACATTTAGACAAATGGAATAGAATTGAGCTTCCAAAAAGAAATCCAAACGTCTATGGCTAATGGATTTTTAACAAGGATGCCAAGACCATTCAATGGGAAAGAATAGTCTCTTCAACAAATGGTGCTGGCATAACTGAATAACAAAATACATTTTATTAGAATGTATTTGGACCTGTACCTACCTCAACATACAGTACAAAAGTTAACTTAATATGGATCAACAACTAAATGTGACGGCTAAAGCAATAAAATTATTAGAAGAGAGCATAAGGATAAATCTTCATGATTTCAGATTTTGCAGTAGATATTTTAGATTTGACACCAAGAACACAAAAAATGAATAAAAAATAAATAAATTGGACTTCACAAAAAATGAAATATTTTATGTATCTAAAGTCTACCAAGAAAGTGAATATACAATCTACAGAACAGGAAAAAGCATTAACAAATCATATATCTTATAAATATATCACATCCAAAATACATTAGAAATTCTTGCAACTCAATGACAAAAAGACAAACAACTCAGTTTAAAAATGTGCAACCGACTTGAATAGACATTTCTTCAACAATGATATCAAATGACCAACAAACACAGGAAAAGATGTTCAGCTGCATTGATAATTAAGGAAATTCAAATAAAAACCACAAGTGAGCTACCACTTCATGCCTGCTGGGATGGCTATAATTAAAAAACAATACCAACAACTCATAAGAAAACAAGTAGCCACTGTGGTTTGTTGGTTCCTCAAGATTGTAAACACAGCACCAGCATGTAATCCAGTCATTTTACAACTAGAGAAATAAAAACATATGTCCATACAAAAACTTATACATGAAGGTTTTAGCTGCATTATTCATAACAGCCCCAAAACGGGACCACTCAAATGTTCATCAACAGATGAATGGATAAATAAGATATACGTATAGTGAAATATTATTTAGCCATAAAAAATGAATGAAGTATTGCTATATGCTACAACTTGTATGAACCTCAAACACATTATATAAATGAAGGAAATCAGATATAAAAGGTCTCCTATTGTATGATTCCTTTTATACGAAATATACAGAATAGTCAAATCTGCAAAGACAGAAAAAAAGTTATTGATTGCCAGAGGACATGGGGGAGAAAGGAATGGAGAATAATTACCTAAACTGTACAGGGTGTTCTGGGGTGATGCAAAGTTTTGAGACCAGAAAGAACTGGTGGCTGAACAACATTTTTAATGAACTAAATGAATTTGATATACTAAAATAGTTAATTATGTATTATATGAATTTCACTTCAATAAAAAATACATAACATCCTATGTTATATATTTTATAGTCAATATTTGTAATTATTCCTGTTTGTCACTACTCCCTAAATATTTATTTATTTATTTATTTATTTTTATTTTTCTTAATTTTTAAAATTTTTTTTTTATTATTATTATTATTATTATTATTATTATTATACTTTAAGTTCTAGGGTACATGTGCATAACGTGCAGGTTTGTTACATATGTATACTTGTACCATGTTGGTGTGCTGCACCCATCAACTCGTCAGCACCCATCAACTCGTCATTTACATCAGGTACAACTCCCAATGCAATCTCACCCCCCCTCCCCACTCCCCATGATAGGCCCTGGTGTGTGATGTTCCCCTTCTCGAGTCCAAGTGATCTCATTGTTCAGTTCCCACCTATGAGTGAGAACATGCAGTGTTTGGTTTTCTGTTCTTGCTATAGTTTGCTGAGAATGATGGTTTCCAGCTGCATCCATGTCCCTACAAAGGACACAAACTCATCCTTTTTTATGGCTGCATAGTATTCCATGGTGTATATGTGCCACACTTTCTTAATCCAGTCTGTCACTGATGGACATTTGGGTTGATTCCAAGTCTTTGATATTGTGAGTAGTGCCTCAATAAACATATGTGTGCATGTGTCTTTATAGCAGCATGATTTATAATCCTTTGGGTATATACCCAGTAATGGGATGGCTGGGTCATATGGTACTTCTAGTTCTAGATCCTTGAGGAATCACCATACTGTTTTCCGTAATGGTTGAACTAGTTTACAATCCCACCAACAGTATAAAAGTGTTCCTGTTTCTACACATCCTCTCCAGCACCTGTTGTTTCCTGACTTTTTAATGATCGTGTGAGATGGTATCTCATTGTGGCTTTGATTTGCATTTCTCTGATGGCCAGTGCTGATGAGCATTTTTTCATGTGTCTGTTGGCTGTATGAATGTCTTCTTTTGAGAACTGTCCGTTCATATCCTTTGCCCACTTTTTGATGGGGTTGTTTGTTTTTTTCTTGTAAATTTGTTTGAGTTCTTTGTAGGTTCTGGATATTAGCCCTTTGTCAGATGAGTAGATTGCAAAAATTTTCTCCCATTCTGTAGGTTGCCTGTTCACTCTGATGATAGTTTCTTTTGCTGTGTAGAAGCTCTTTAGTTTAATTGGATCCCATTTGTCAATTTTGGCTTTTGCTGCCGTTGCTTTTGGTGTTTTAGGCATGAAGTCCTTGCCCATGCCTATGTCCTGAATGGCATTACCTAGGTTTTCTTCTAGGGTTTTTATGGTATTAGGTCTGACATTTAAGTCTCTAATCCATCTTGAATTAATTTTCATATAAGGAGTAAGGAAAGGATCCAGTTTCAGCTTTCTACTTATGGCTAGTCACTTTTCCCAGCACCATTTATTAAATAGGGAATCCCTACCCCATTTCTTGTTTTTCTGAGGTTTGTCAAAGATCAGATGGCTGTAGATGTGTGGTATTATTTCTGAGGACTCTGTTCTGTTCCATTGGTCTATATCTCTGTGTTGGTACCAGTCCCATGCTGTTTTGGTTACTGTAGCCTTGTAGTATAGTTTGAAGTCAGGTAGCGTGATGCCTCCAGCTTTGTTCTTTTGACTTAGGATTGTCTTGGCAATGCAGGCTCTTTTTTGATTCCATATGAACTTTAAAGCAGTTTTTTCCAATTCTGTGAAGAAACTCATTGGTAGCTTGATGGGGATGGCATTGAATCTATAAATTACCTTGGGCAGTATGGCCATTTTCACGATATTGATTCTTCCTATCCATGAGCATGGTATGTTCTTCCATTTGTTTGTGTCCTCTTTTATTTCACTGAGCAGTGGTTTGTAGTTCCTGAAGAGGTCCTTTACATCCCTTGTAAGTTGGATTCCTAGGTATTTCATTCTCTTTGAAGCAATTGTGAATGGAAGTTCATTCATGATTTGGCTCTCTGTTTGTCTGTTACTGGTGTATAAGAATGCTTGTGATTTTTGCACATTGATTTTGTATCCTATGACTTTGTTGAAGTTTCTTATCAGCTTAAAGAGATTTTGGGCTGAGACAATGGGGTTTTCTAAATATACAATCATGTCATCTGCAAACAGGGACAATTTGACTTCTTCTTTTCCTAACTGAATACCCTTGATTTCTTTCTCTTGCCTGATTGCCCTAGCCAGAACTTCCAATACTATGTTGAATAGGAGTGGTGAGAGAGGGCATCCCTGTCTTGTGCCAGTTTCAAAGGGAATGCTTCCAGTTTTTGCCCATTCAGTATGATATTGGCTGTGGGTTTGTCATAAATAGCTCTTATTATTTTAAGATACGTTCCATCAATACCAATTTTTTTGCGCGCTTTTAACATGAAGGGCTGTTGAATTTTGTCAAAAGTCTTTTCTGCATCTGTTGAGATAATCATGTGGTTTTTGTCTTTGGTTCTGTTTATATGCCGGATTACGTTTATTGATTTGCGTATGTTGAACCAGCCTTGCATTCCAGGGATGAAGCCCACTTGATCATGGTGGATCAGCTTTTTGATGTGCTGCTGGATCCGGTTTGCCAGTATTTTATTGAGGATTTTTACATCAATGTTCATCAGGGATATTGGTCTAAAATTCTCTTTTTTTGTTGTGTCTCTGCCATGCTTTGGTAGCAGGATGATGTTGGCCTCATAAAATGAGTTAGGGAGGATTCCCTCCTTTTCTATTGATTGGAATAGTTTCAGAAGGAATGATACCAGCTCCTCCTTGTACCTCTAGTAGAATTCAGCTGTGAATCAATCTGGTCCTGGACTTTTTTTGGGTGGTAGGCTGTTAATTATTGCCTCAATTTCACATCCTGCTATTGGTCTACTCAGGAATTCAGCTTCTTCCTGGTTTAGTCTTGGGAGAGTGTAAGTGTCCAGGAAATTATCCATTTCTGCTAGATTTTCTAGTTTATTTGCGTAGAGGTGTTTATAGTATTCTCTGATGGTAGTTTGTATTTCTGTGCGGTCGGTGGTAATATCCCCTTTATCATTTTTTATTGTGTCTATTTGATTCTTCTCTCTTTTCTTCTTTATTAGTCTTGCTAGTGGTCTATCAATTTTGTTGATCTTTTCAAAAAACCAACTCCTGGATTCATTGAGTTTTTGGAGGGTTCTTTGTGTCTCTATCTCCTTCAGTTCTGCTCTGATCTTAGTTATTTCTTGTCTTCTGCTAGCTTTCGAATGTGTTTGCTCTTGCTTCTCTAGTTCTTTTAACTGTGTTGTTAGAGTGTCAATTTTAGATCTTTCCAGCTTTCTCTTGTGGGCATTTAGTGCTATAAATTTCCCTCTACACACTGCTTTAAATGTATCCCAGAGATTCTGGTATGTTGTATCTTTGTTCTCATTTGTTTCAAAGAGCATGTTTATTTCTGCCTTCATTTCATTATGTACCCAGTAGTCATTCAAGAGCAGGTTATTCAGTTTCCATGTAGTTTAGCAGTTTTGATTGAGTTTCTTAGTTCTGATTTCTAGTTTGATTGCACTGTGGTCTGAGAGACAGTTTGTTATAATTTCTGTTCTTGTACATTTGCTGAGGAGTGCTTTACTTCCAATTATGTGGTCAATTTTGGAATAAGTGAGATATGGTGCTGAGTAGAATGTATAGTTTGTTGATTTGGGGTGAAGAGTTCTGTAGATGTCTATTAGGTCTGCTTACTGCAGAGATGAGTTCAATTCCTGGATATCTTTGTTAACTTTCTGTCTCGTTGATCTGTCTAATGTTGACAGTGGGGTGTTGAAGTCTCCCATTATTATTGTATGGGAGTCTAAGTCTCTTTGTTAGTCTCTAAGGACTTGCTTTATGAATCTGGGTGCTCCTGTATTGGGTCCATATATATTTAGGATAGTTAACTCTTCCTGTTGAATTGATCCCTTTACCATTATGTAATGGCCTTCTTTGTCTCTTTTGATCTTTGATGGTTTAAAGTCTGTTTTATGAGAGACTAGTATTGCAACCCCTGCTTTTTTTGTTCTCCATTTGCTTAGTAGATCTTCCTCCATCCTTTTATTTTGAGCCTATGTATGTCTCTGCATGTGAGATGGGTCTCCCGAATACAGTAAACTGATGGGTCTTGACTCTTTATCCAGTTTGCCAGTCTGTGTCTTTTAATTGGAGCATTTAGTCAATTTACATTTAAGGTTAATATTGTTATGTGTGAACTTGATCCTGCCATTATGATATTAACTGGTTATTTTGCTCGTTAGTTGATGCAGTTTCTTCCTAACCTCGATGGTCTTTACATTTTGGCATGTTTTTGCAATGGCTGGTACTGGTTGTTCCTTTCCATGTTTAGTGCTTCCTTCAGGGTCTCTTGTAAGGCAGGCCTAGTGGTGACAAAATCTCTAAGCATTTGCTTATCTGTAAAGGATTTTATTTCTCCTTCACTTATGAAACTTAGTTTGGCTGGATATGAAATTCTGGGTTTAAAATTCTTTTCTTTAAGAATGTTGAATATTGGCCCCCACTCTCTTCTGGCTTGGAGAGTTTCTGCCGAGAGATCTGCTGTTAGTCTGATGGGCTTCCCTTTGTGGGTAACCCGACCTTTCTCTCTGGCTGCCCTTAAGATTTTTTCCTTCATTTCAATTTTGGTAAATCTGGCAATTATGTGTCTTGGAGTTGCTCTTCTCGAGGAGTATCTTTGTGGCGTTCTCTGTATTTCCTGGATTTGAATGTTGGCCTGCCCTACTAGGTTGGGGAAGTTCTCCTGGATGATATCCTGAAGAGTGTTTTCCATCTTGGTTCCATTTTCCCCCTCACTTTCAGGCACCCCAATCAGATGTAGATTTGGTCTTTTTACATAATCCCATACTTCTTGCAGGCTTTGTTCATTTCTTTTTCTTCTTTTTTCTTTAGATTTCTCTTCTCGCTTCATTTCATTCATTTGATCCTCAATCGCTGATACTCTTTCTTCCAGTTGATCGAGTTGGTTACTGAAGCTTGTGCATTTTTCACATATTTCTCGTGTCATGGTTTTCATCTCTGTCAGTTCGTTTATGGCCTTCTCTGCATTAATTATTCTAGTTATCAATTCTTCCACTCTTTTTTCAAGATTTTTAGTTTCTTTGCACTGGGTACGTAATTCCTCCTTTAGCTCTGAGAAGTTTGATGGATTGGAGCCTTCTTCTGTCATCTCATCAAAGTCATTCTCCGTCCAGCTTTGATCCGTTGCTGGCGATGAGCTGCGTTCCTTTGCAGGGGGCGATGCACTCTTATTTTTTGAGTTTCCAGCTTTTCTGCCCTGCTTTTTCCCCATCTTTGTTTTTTTATCTGCCTCTGGTCTTTGATGATGGTGACGTACTGATGTGGTTTTGGTGTGGGTGTCCTTCCTGTTTGTTAGTTTTCCTTCTAACAGTCAGGACCCTCAGCTGTAGGTCTGTTGGAGATTGCTTGAGGTCCACTCCAGACCCTGTTTGCCTGGGTAACAGCAGCAGAGGCTGCAGAAGATAGAATATTGCTGAACAGTGAGTGTACCTGTCTGATTCTTGCTTTGGAATCTTCCTTTCAGGGGTGTACTCCACCGTGTGAGGTGTGAGGTGTCGGTCTGCCCCTAGTGGAGCATGTCTCCCAGTTAGGCTACTCAGGGGTCAGGGACCCACTTGAGCAGGCAATCTGTGCGTTCTCAGATCTCAACCTCCGTGTTGGGAGAACCACTGCTCTCTTCAAAGCTGTCAGACAGAGTCGTTTGCATCTGCAGAGGTTTGAGCTGCTTTTTGTTGTTGTTGTTGTTGTTTAGCTGTGCCCTGTCCCCAGAGGTAGAGTCTACAGAGACAGGCAGGCCTCCTTGAGCTGCTGTGAGCTCCACCCAGTTCGAGCTTCCCAGCAGCTTTGTTTACCTACTTAAGCCTCAGCAATGGCGGGCGCCCCTCCCCCAGCCTCGCTGCTGCCTTGCCGGTAGATCACAGACTGCTGTGCTAGCAATGAGGGAGGCTCAGTGGGCATGGGACCTTCCCAGCCAGGTGTGGGATATAATCTTCTGGTGTGCCCGTTTTCTAAGATCCTTGGTAAAGCGCAGTATTGGGGTGGGAGTTACCCGATTTTCCAGGTGTTGTGTGTCTCAGTTCCCCTGGCTAGGAAAAGGAATTCCCTTCCCCCTTGGGCTACCCAGGTGAGGCAAAGCCTCGCTCTGCTTCAGCTCTCGCTGGTCGGGCTGCAGCAGCTGACCAGCACCAATTGTCCCACACTCCCTAGTGAGATGAGCCCAGTACCTCAGTTCAAAATGCAGAAATCACCTGTCTTCTGTGTTGCTCATGCTGGGAGTTGGAGACTGGAGCTCTTCCTATTTGGCCATCTTGCTCTGCCTCCCCTAAATATTTATTAATTCATTTTCTGTGGAATGGGAATGGGTAATGGGAGGATAGATATAAATCACCTGGAAATGGACACTGTTTAAAGGAAAAATTATCTATAATGTAAAACATCACACTGTTTTATGAAATTATAGAAAAAAAAATAGAGTGCTCCTTTAGAGATTTTGCCTCTGGTCAGAAATAAACTATTTTCATATATAAGTTGTAATCTTGTTCTTTTTCCTTGTTTGGTTTGCTCTTTAGAGCTAGAAGCAAACCACAAAGCTGTCTCACCAGCTTGAAGTAACAGTCAGCCAGTGGATATCAGAAATGTCTTCTGGATTCACTCTTAAAATACTGCCCACCTTCCCTCTTTCCACAATGTGGTCATCACTTAATTTTTACTGCCATGCTGATGATGAGGAAGACTACAATTAATGGAAAGAAAAAGAAAAAAGAAGGACTAAGAAATTTCTTATTTGTAGTTCTCAGAGGTACATTTTAGCCAAGCAGTCCATTTGTCCTAATTTAAGGTTGTGGTATGAAATTTACTATTGATGTAAGGCTACAGAGGCACAAATCTTGCTCCACATCTTACCTTTATATTTTACATTTTATAACTAATGAAACAAAGAATAAAACTAAAGAGGCATCCTGGACATATGTTAGAGACTTAAATGGTGTACTCTCCAGAAGAGAAAAAGATTGGTATCTGTTCTAGCCACATTAGAAATATGAGAGTCCTCAGAGATTATTCCTCTAGCATACTTTCCACTTTCTCAATTCTACTAGGCTTTCTGAATGAGCATTTAATTATTCAAGCTTAATAGTGGGTTGGAATCTTAAACACTTTTACCCAAAAGTTAAAATTGATCTTGCAAATCAGTAGGTGCCTTTACCCCTTAGGAGACATTTTGGGAATTATCTGAAGAGTTTTACTTATAATTAAAATGACGGTGGTCTCACCATTGACATTCTATGCATCAGATGTTAGACTTCTTGTTATTTGTGCAACAGCCCTAAACATTTAAGAATTTTCCCTCATCTTGTGTGATACGTGATTTTTGAATGAATGACAAAGATATATGTATGTGAAAAAATGTATTTGTAACTATCTGAGCCTAGAACCTAACTGCACATTACAAATGAATACATATATTTTGCAAGGTGTAATTTATACTAAAATTTCTAAGAAGGAAATTATAGTAAAAATGAAGAAAATGATGTACATTTTGATGTGTTTTGTATGAAAATTAACCAAACGTTTTTTTCATTGCTACTGAAATAACACCACTTACATCTCAGTTACCACAACAATAACTTGTATTTATCTGCTTCATAAATTTGGCAATTCATGATGACCCTACACACAAATGTAACCATTTAATTACTTCAATGTCTTATAATGGAATTATGTTCCAACATGTAAACATTGAAACACATACACAGATTTAAATACATATTATGTTATTATACAATTGCTTTCCTTTTTTCTTTTATAATATAGACTATTACCAGTGTATTGAATTTTTATTGAAACTATGTATGTACATAGGTTATATAATGATTGAATTAATCTGAATAATAAAAGAGCATTATAAATCATTTGTTAGAGAAAGAGGATATTGGTTCTAGTATGACTGACAACCAACCACTGTAGCAGACCAACTATAGTTGCATATTAGTGCCTTTGATAGGTCCTCGAAGTTTCTTTGTGTTCTGGTACTTGTCTGTCTCTCTAAATTCATCATAGTCTAAACTTTCCTCATTACAAGCTCCAGGTATATTGACCTTTGTGCTTCTCCATGGGCTGAAGTCTTTACTGATTCCGACCATTCATTCCATTTACAATGGCCCTGCCTATTTCTATTGCTTAACTAGCTCTTAGATCTCTTTTTATGACCCTAGCAAAAAGTCACTCCTTAGAGTAGCCTTGCTTGCTTTTTCATGAAAACATATTTTGTTATCTTAGCATTTGTAGTATTTTACAGTTACATTTTTGTTTGATAATTTGCATAAATGTCAGCATTCCCACCAAACTGTAAGGTCCATGAAGTTTGGGACCATATATTTTTGTTCATTTCTATACATTCAAAAATTTTTACAGTGCATAGTATAAAGTGGGGTTTCAAAAAATAGTAAGCAAATTATTTTTAAGTGAAAATAATATGAATTGGAGGATATGCCCTAGAATTAACAAATTAGTTTTAGGTAACTTATGCATGAAATTTTATTTCATTCCTACAATGTGATAATAAATGTTCCAAGTGCAGAGAATATAGCAGTGGACAGAATTTAAAAAGTGTCCTATTTCAGTTTACAGTATATTCAAAAATTTTTACAGTGCATAGTATAAAGTGGGGTTTCAAAAAATAGTAAGTAAATTATTTTTAAGTGAAAATAATATGAATTTGAAGATATGCCCTAGAATTAACAAATTAGTTTTAGGTAACTTATGCATGAAATTTTATTTCATTCCTACAATGTGATAATAAATGTTCCAAGTGCAGAGAATATAGCAGTGGACAGAATTTAAAAAGTGTTCTATTTCAGTTTACAGTATAGAGGGAAAAATAGGTCATGATATACATTACATAAATATATATATGACATATATAATTACACTATGAACTATACTAGATAGCATATAGTATATATAGTATTAGAATAAAATCAAAGTAGAAACAAGAGGAGTGTTAGGTGGTGGTGAGGTTCTATATTGTCTAGCTCAAGAAGGCTTATTTAGGAAGTGATACTTTGATAGAACAGAAGGAAAGGGGGATGGAAGAAAGTGAGCTAATACATAATAGAGGATTTGAGATAAATAGCAAGTTAGAAATTAACAGGAACAAATGAAACAGAAAGAGAAATAAAAATTTGATCATAAGGATTGGTAGGGTTTTCAGGACAAGTGAATAAATGTGTCCTACAAGTCAAAAAGTCTTTTTAGAATTGTTTGGAGGACAAACCAATTTTAGGCCATTTAGAAATTTGGTGAGGGCAAAACTATTTTTCAAATTGTTGATTCAGATGTTTGACATGATACAAGTATACAAAAGTGATAAGAATAAGTTTATTTTTTGTACGGTACACATACCTTTCTATTTCAAGGCCTGCTACCCTGGTTCAGGTCTTTACCTGCTCTTTCCTGAGCTGTAATAACCTTACATCTCCAGATCTCCATAGGCATCAGCTCCAAAGCTCCCACCTGCAATTACTTAATGATTTACTGCTCCTGTAATTTATTCTGTATTAGATATATGCTATGCTTCATATTTCTTCACATGGTGAACTCCTCTCTATGTGGCCTTGATGAGGATGACAGTTATGGTGCTTCTGCTTCCTCATTCCAATTCTACCTGCCATAGTCTTCACTGGGCACTCCATTTCCCAACTAAACAATTGGCCCAGTGGTACCATAAACAAAGTCAATATATATTCTGACCCTATGGCTTACAACAGCTAGACTGTCTGCTATGTGGGACCTCCACAGACCACCAAAACCTACTCTATCTTTGTGCCTCTTGATGATGTGAATAAATTATTTTATTTATTATTTAGCTATTTTTTGGTACCTGCATACTAGTCTTCTTTAAAAAATCACCCTTGCTCCTAAAAGTTTACTGACTCCCTGTGACCTAGAACATTTATTTTTTAGCTTTCAGTTTTGTATACAATACTTACATGAAAAACTTATCGAAATGGTACCGAATGAGTTTAAACATGGGAGATGGGACTGCAGTCTGATTTTTCATTTGCTTCTGGAATTGGTTCCAGATGTATCTTCTAAGAATCCATGCACTCGAAGTAAACATACAGGGAACAAAGTTCAGCCTCTTAAGCCAGTAATTCAAATCTACCCATCAGGTAGGTTCAAATTTTCTTTTATGCTCTATCTTCCATGTTACATATATTTTCTATTTATGCGGGGTCAGTATCTTGACAGAAGTCATTGCTGATTCCAAACTCCCTACATTTATTTACAATTTACATTGCCTCACAAGTGCTTTCATTAAAGGAAAATTCTATTTACATCAAATTCCACTTGTTTGTGGCCTTTCTTAACAGTTTGAGCTTAACAACACAAAACGTAGATACAAAACAATAAAGCATGTTTTTCCTTTCTTTCTGCTCTCTTTGACCATGCAAGGGCACAGCAGGAAGACACTCTCTGCAAATCAGGCAGAGAGCCCTTACCAGAACCCAATTATGTTGCCACCCTGTTCTCAAACTTTCAGCCTTCAGAGCTGTGAAAAATAATTTTTTGTTGTTTAAGCATCCAGTCTATTGTAATTTGTTATAGGAGCCAAATGGTCTAAGACAATTGCTTTTATACTTTTTCACATTAGTGTGTAATAGCTCCCAAACTGCATAATAAGCACCTTAGAGATAAGAGTTATATGTTAATGTTTGAATTCCCACAGTACTCAATGTGTAGTATAACTTTTGCAAAATGGTATATATTTAATAAGAAGAAATCTATACATTCTGCAAATGTAAAGCTATAAAATTCTTGTCTATGAAGACTCCAAATCAGAAGGGAGAAAAATACTTCAACATTTTTATCCTACAAATGTCACCTCTTTCTTTAAACAGTATGCAAACCATTCCTGATTTTTGTAGAAGCAAACATATTCTTCTACAAACCCTCGAAAATATTTGAAACAACATTTTTTCTTAAAATTGTAGACATATATATTTCAGTTTTGCATCACCCCTTCCATTTATACATGCAACAGTTATATAATTTATCCTGGAATATTTTTCTAATTTTAAAATATATAGAAATTATTAAGAATCTGGCTTACAAAGAATAGGTTGTAAATCTCCCCAGTAAAATAAACCACAGATTTTTTTACTTTAGTGTCATAGGTCCTTTAACTTTACAGTGTAAAGCTTTTTCTAAAATTATCATTATTCTTATAATTCAATAGGGGCATCTTTCCACATTTTTTACATTCTATCTTTGAAAGCACAGATTGCACCATAATATTCTGCAAATTATCTGACTGCTATTGATATAACTCAATTCATAGAATAACATCCCTAGTATTGATTATAGGGGAAAATCCTTGCATTTGTGTTCATGTTTTTGAACTGGTCAATTTAATAAATAATATTAATGGGTACTCTTGCTCTCTTAAATCATAATATCATGACAATATCTGAAGTTTCTCAAGTAAGTAAATGATACAAAGAGACATTTGGAAGGTATTAATAGAAAAACTAGTGAATGTTGTTTAAGGAGGACAAATACATATTAAAATTAAGTAAAATATCAACTCTAATAGAGAATATCAATCAACTATAAGAAGTCTACTAAGGAATTTTCAAAAATTTTATCTCTTTAACTGAAAGTTCAGTTTTCTTAATTTTGTACTGAAGTGAATATACTTCTATATGAAGAGAAATGGCTATTGCACTAAAATGTCTCAGAAAATAGATTGGTATTTATGTCTGAAATACATTATTGCACTAATAAAAATAAGCTAACAAAATAAAATAGCTATAATAATAAATTAATTTCACACATTTTATTCTACATATATAAGTAGGCAATAGTTATACTTGAATACTGAAGTAAATACTTGGAAAATAATTGACACAATTTCATAATTTTATAGATTATTCCAAAGTTAATATTTACCTAAATCATCCAATATCTTCAATATTTTTACAGAAATAGATATAATAATGTATAAACATTAAAAATTAGAGCAATGCCTAAACAAGCAAACATAAGAAGTCATAAGTGTCTCTAGATCCTCACCGATAGAAAGAGTGTTTTTATTGGCACTTTATCGATTTCAAGTCCATAATCTCTCTGTGCCAAAGGTCTCAAGATTTTATGAAAAACAAGACCTTTTAGGTACCATCCTGACAGACAGAGGGGTCAACATGTGATGCAGTAACTTCTTTTGTAGTCATGCTGACAAATTGCAGGCATCCATGGCTCTCAAACATTTGCCTTATTAGTTTTAGATGATGGGCAGTTGCATTACTCATGTACAGATTATCTGCTACAATTCAGACAGGATAGACACACAGGAGAATGTCATGGGTCACCTATTTATGTTTTTTAAAAAAGAAATGAGAGCAAAGAATGTCTTCAGTCATTACAAATTAATGTTTCTGAAACCTTAGAGCACAAGTCACAACACTGAAAAATATACTGAATACTCGACAGAGTTATTTTATTTTATTTATTTATTTTTTTGAGACAGAGTCTCACTCTTTTGCCCAGCCTGCAGTGCAGTACAGCAATCTCGATTCACTGCAACCTCCGCCTCCTGGGTTCAAGTGATTCTCCTGCCTCAGCCTCCCGAGTAGCTGGGATCACAGGTGCCTGCCACCATGCCTGGCCAATTTTTGTATTTTTAGTGGAGCCTGGGTTTCACCATGTTGGCCAGGCTGGTCTCGAACCCCTGACCTCAGGTGATCCACCCACTTCAGCTTCCCAAAATGCTGTGATTATGTGATTACAGGTGTGAGCCACTGCGCCTGGCCTGGACAGAGTTATAAAATCTCATATAGTTTTCAAAAATCTGTAACTTTGCCCTTTTTCTCCACTTATTAATGGTGAGATCCTAAACAACTTCCTTTTTTATCAATTCTTATTGCATATCCTGCCTTTTACCTAAGTGAACGTACCTGCTTCTTTCCTGCCTTTCACCTAAGTGAATGTACTTGCTTCTTTCCTTTATTTTTTTCCAAAATATTTATATTGGCCTAACCCTATTTACCAATCGTATTTTTCACAAAGTATCCTAAAGAAGCTGATTTTTCATTGTTTCTATTATTGCTTATACAGCACCACTTAACTTACTTATGAAATCATTGCCCACTATGTTTACCCTTCTAGAGTTTGAAAGATAATTAAATCGTGAACAGAGCTGTAGTCTCTACCCACATGGAGCTTATTGTTTAATTGAAAAGATAGATGATATAAATAATCACACTATGTCCATTGACTATTGGCTGAAAATAATGCTGCATTGCAAATAATCGCAAAAATATAGTGGCACATGAAACTAAAGGATTGTTACTCATTCTTCTGAGGCGGGCAGTGAGGTAGCTTTGCTAATTTCATTGGACTGACTCACGTGGTAAGCAGGTGGTTGCGTGTAAGATGATTCAAGGTGGCTTTGTTTAGGACAACTAAGGTACCTTGGCTTTTTGTTGTTTAGGACAACTTCGGGGTGGCTTTGTTTAGGACAACTAGGGTAACGACTTTTTCCCATGTGTCACAGCCTGGGCATAGTCTTTTCATAATGCTAGAGACACAAGACAGATCAAGGGAAAAGTGAACATTCCTCTGAGGCTTAGACTAAAAAATAGCTCTTTGTATCATCATTCCTCATAACTGCAGGACATCCTTATACTAAGCATTCTGCCACTAAAATAACAAGAGTCCTTTCACAAGTTTCCATAACATATTCCTCAATTCTCACAAAACACTTAACAGCAGTGTTCTTGTGGTTCAGATTTCTATCAATAGTGTTCACAGAGATTGAGGTTTTTCTAAGGTGATTCACAATTTCTCCGTAATTTTCTTTACTTCTTTCTGAACACTCATTGATAAAATCTTTAATGTCCAATTTTTGCTATCAACAATCTTACCACGTGAGTCAGTCCAATTGCTATCAACAATCTTTTCAAGGTACTCTTTTTCTATTTTATTCTTCCAAATTCTTCCAGACTGTACTCATTGATCAATTAAAATGTTACTTCAAAATTTTATCAAATGAAACTTTATACCAGTTCACCAACATGTCTCTTTTCCCCATTTATCCCATTCTCCCAGCTTCTGGTAACTACCATTCTATTCTCTACTTCTATGAGTTTGACTTTTTTGATTTCACATATAAGTGAGATAGTATGATATTTGTGTCTCTGTGCCAGGCCATTTTCAACAATGTGATTGAACCTAGAGAATATAGGCTCAACCATGTTGTTCCAAATGGCAGACTTTTCTGGGTTTTTCGTTTGTTTGTTTGTTTTGTTTTTTAAGGCTGAATAGTATTATGTGGAACATATTGTGAACCTAAAAAGAAAAAAAGAGAATTCTGTTCTTCAGAGAAAAACATTTATTCTGGAATAAATAGGGAATTTGAAAATCCTGGGTATGAATGCTATGGTGAACGCTGGAGGGCTATAGGCATATCCAGTGACACAAATAAAGTGGAATTTTTAAAGGCAAATGGAGGCAGATCACATAAATATTACATAAATCAATTTAAAATACTAATTCTTGGTCACAATAATCAATAAGCAATGGTGACATCAGGCCAAGGGAAAATAGTTACTGGAAAGATATCTTCATAAAGGTGTTCTTTGTACCAGGCTGTGGTTTGGTGGAAATTTTTGAAATGTATCCTGTTATCAGGAATATGGTGCTTGAATTCCTGTTTCTCCCTCCCCTTCATGGCCTCCTGGCTTTATTTAGTTTAGTTGGACATAAGTGAATTCATATGGTATTCACAATTTTTATAATATACATCACATATATTTTAATGAATTTATCTTTTTATGGACACTTAGGTTGTTCCATATCTTGGCTTTTGTTAGTAATGCTACAATAAGCATGTGAGTGCATATGTCTTTGGTACGTTGATTTCAGTTCCTTTGGGTATACAGCCAGTAAAGAGATTGCTTGATCATATGGTAATTCTATATTTAGGTTTTGGGAGCCCTCCAAGCTGTTTTCCAAAACGGCTGTACTAATTTACAATACCACCAAGAGAGTATAAGAGTTCTCTTTAATCTACATTTTTGCCAACACTTATCTTTTATCTTTTTCATCATAGCCAATCTAACAAGTGTGAGGTGATGTGTCATTGTGGTTTTAATTTACTTTGATTATTAGACATGTTCAGCATGTTTTTCATATATCTGTTAGCTATTTGTAAGTCTGGAAATACGTATTCAAGCCCTTTGCTTATTTTTAATAGGGTTACTTGTTTTCTTGTTATTAAGGAGCTTGTATTCCTTACATATTTCAAATATTATCCCCTCATCCAATGTACAATTTACAAATTATTTTCTCCGACTCTGTGGGTGTCTCTTCACTCTATTAATTATCTTGCTGTGCAGAAGCTTTTTATTTTAATGAAATCGCATTTGTTCATTTTTGCTTTTGTTGCCTGTTCTTTTGGGGTCATATCCAAAATATCTCTGCCCAAACCAGTGTCATGGAACTTTTTCTCTGTTTTCATCCAGTAGCTTTATGGGGTCAAGTCTGATGTTTAAGTCTTTAATCCATTTTGAGTTTAGTCTTACATAAATAGTAAAACAAATGTCAATTTTTATTCTTCTGTATGTAAATATACAATTTTCCCAAAACCATTATTGAAGAGACTGTCCTTTCGCCATTGCATGCTCCTGAAACCTTTGTTAAAAATCAATTGACTATAGATGTCTGGTTTTTCCACTGGTCTATGTTTTGTTTTTATGCAGTACCATACTGCTTTGGCTACCTTAGCATTGTAATATGTTTTGAAGTCATGTAGTGTGATGCTTCTGGCTTTGTTCATTTTGGTCAGAATTGCATTTGGTATTTGGAGATTTTTGTAGTTTTATATAAATTTTATGATTGTTTCCATTTTCTATGAAGAATGACATCTATGTTTTGATAGGGATTGCATTGAATTTGTAGATGATTTTGTATAGTCTGGATATCTTAACAATATTAATTCTTGCAATCTATGAACACAAGATATCTTTCCATTTATTTTTATCACCTTTAATTTATTTCAATATTTTATAGTTTTCAGTATAGAGATATTTCATCTCCTTAAATTACTCCTAAGTATGGTTTTTGATGCTATCATAAATTGGATTCTTTTTTAAATTTCATTTTCAGACAGATTGTTTTTACTACATGGAAACACCACTAATTTTTTGTAAGGCAATTTTTGTATCCTACAATTACTAAACTAATTAATAAGCTCTAACTTTCTTTAGTGGAGCCTTTAGAGTTTTCTATATATAAGATTATGTGTTTACAAACAGACAATTTTACTTTGTTACTATTTGAATGCTTTTTACTTCTTTTCCTTGTCTAAGTGCTCTGCCTAGGACTTCAAGTACTGTTATATAGAAGTAGTGAAAGTAGACATCCTTACCTTTTTCCTGATCTAGGAAGAAAAGTCTTCAACTTTTCATCCTTAACTATGATGATACTTGTGCGTTTGTCATGTATGGCCTTTATTGTGTTTAGAAAATTTTCTTGTATACCTAATTTGTTGTATGTTTTTATCATGAAAATATGATATTTAAATTTTCCAAATGCTTGTTTGGCATCTGTTGAGATGATCGAATTGCTTTTGTCCTTCGTTTTGGTAATATGATGAATCATAATTATTAATATGTATATATTTGACTATATTGCATATATTGAACCAATATTGCATCCTAGGGATAAGTCGCAGTTGATCATGGTAAACAATCTATTTAATGTACAGTTAAATGCAGTTTGTTGACATTTTGTTGCGAGTTTTTGCATCTATGTTCTCTAGTAATATTATTCTACAATTTTCATTTCTCATAGTATTTTTGTCTGGCATTGATCAGAGTAATGCTGGTTTCATATGATGAGTTTGGAAGTATGCCTCCTCTTTAACGTATTGAAAGAGTTTAAGGACTGCTATCAGGTCTTTAAATGTTTGGTAGCATTGAGTCATGAAGCCATATGGTCCTGGAATTTTCTTTGATGAGAGATTTTTAATGACTGATTTGATCTTTTTACTCATTATTAGTTTTTTGAAATTTTCAATTTCTTTATTATTCAGTCTTGATAGGTTACATGTTTCTAGTAATTTACCCATTTTTTAAAGATTGTCCAATTTGCAGCTATATGATTGTTCACAGCAGTCTCTTATGATCCTTTACATTTGTGTTGTCAGTTGTAATGTCTCCTCTTTCACTTATGATTTTATCTATTCAGTCTTCGCTTTTTTTCTTAGTTTGTCTAGCTAAGGGATTTTAAGTTTTGTTTAGCTTTTCAAAACACCAGTTCTTCATTTCATTGATAATATTTTTCTACTCTATATTTTATTTATTTCTGTTCTGATTTTTACTTCTTTGCTTCTACTAGCTTTGGGCTTCATTTATTCTTCTTTTTCTAGTCCTTTGTGGTGTAATATTAAGATCTTTGTTTTTTTGATGTGGCATTTATTGCTACAAACTTCCCTTTTTGAACTGATTTTGATGCATCTCATAAATTTCAATATGTTATATTTTCAATTTTGTATCTCTGGATTTTTCAAAAATTTCCTTTTTGATTTATTCTTTGACCCAATAGTTGTTCAGGAGCATATTGTTTAATTGCCGAATGTTCATTAGTTTTCCATGATTCCTCCTGCTATTGATTTCCAATTTATACCATTGTAGTCAGAAAATATTTGATATAAATGTATATTTTGTTGCCATCAGGTAGAATGTTCTGTATATGTCTGTTAGGTCCTATTTGTCTAGTGTCTAGCTCAAATTCAATGTTTTCTTATTGATAGTCTGTCTGAAAGATTTGTCCAATGTTGAAAGGTAATCAAATAATAATTTATATCTCATTATTGTGTTGCAATATGTCTCCCTTAAAGTCTCTTCATGTTTGCATTATATATTTAGGGCCTGGGTTGGGGGCATATATAATTATAATTATAATGTCCTCTTGATATTACAATTTTACCACTATATAATGGCCATATTTGTCTTTTTACAGTTTTCTACCTAAAGTCTATTTTATCTAAAAATAAGTATACTACCTGTGTTCCCTTTTTGTTTCTTTGCATGGAATATCCTTTTCTGTTCCTTCACTTTCAGTCTGAGTGCCCTTAATGTGGTGTAAGTCTCTTGCAGGCAGCATATAGCTGAGTCTTGTTTTTACACATTTGACCAATCTGTTTTTTGTTTGGTTGGTTGGTTGGTTGGTTGGTTGTTTTTTGCTGTTAGAGAATTTAATGCATTCATAATCAACCTAATTATTGACAAATAAGAACATATTAGTACAATTTCGTTAATTATTTTCTGGCTGTTTTGTACATCTTTTGTTTCTTTCTCTCTTTATTCTTTGCTATTTGATGATTTTCTATAGTGATAGTCTTTGGATCTTTTTGTTTTATCTTTTGTGTATCTATTACAGACTTTCACTTTCTGGTTACCTAGAAGCTTACATAAAACATCTTATACTTGGACAGGCACAGTGGCTCATACCTGTAATCCCAGCATTTTGGGAAGACAAGGTAGGCAGATTACCAGAGGTCAGGAGTTCAAGAGCAGTCTGACCAACATGGAGAAACCCTGTCTCTACTAAAAATACAAAATTAATCAAGAGTGGTGGCACTTGCCTGTAATCCCAGCTACTTAGGAGGCTGTGGCAAGAGAATTGCTTGAACCCAGGAGGTGGAAGTTGTGGTAAGCCAAGATCATGCCATTGCACTCCAGTATGAGCAACAAGAGCAAAATTCTGTCTCAAAAAAAAAAAAAAAATTAAAAATCTTGTACTTCTAACTGGGTATGTTAAGCCGATTACAAATTACCTTTGTCACATGCACAAACTAGAGTTTTTATTGTACTTTCTCTCATTTTGTGTTTTTATTGTCACAATTTACATTTTAAAAATATTTTGTATCCTTAACAAATTATTGTAGCTTTAGCTGTTTTTCATAGGTTTGCTTTTTCACCTTTATACTAGAGACACAATTGATTTACAGTATCATAGTGTTTTTGTATTTGACAATGTACTTACTTTTACCAGTGAGTTTTATACTTTCAGTTAATGTTACTAATTAGTGTCCTTTTCCTTCAGCTTGAATAATGCCTTTTAGCATTTCTTGTAAGAACCGTCTAATGGTAATAAACTCTCTCATCTTTTGTTTGTCTGAGAAAGTTTTTATTACCTCTTCATTTTTGAAAGATGGGTTGCTGGGTATAGTATTTTGGGTTGGCAATTTTTTTCTTTCAGGATTTTGAATCTGTCATTGTATTCTCTTTTAGTCAAGAAGGTTTCTGCTGAAAAAATACACTGGTAAACTTATGGTTATTTCATTCTACGTAACAATTCACTTCTCCCTTTCTGCTTGCAAAACTCTCTCTTTGTCTTTAACTTTTGACAGTTTGATTGGGATGGGTCTCAGTGTGGGTCCGTTTGTATTCATGGTATTTGCTATTTTGGGGTCTTTCTGGTTTTGGATTTCTATTTCCTTTCACAGGGTTGGAAAATTTTCTGTAACTATTTCTTTGATTTTTTTTCCTTTTTCCTTCCTTCCTTCCTTCCTTCCTTCCTTCCTTCCTTCCTTCCTTCCTTCCTTCCTTCCTTCCTTCCTTCCTTCCTTTTTGTTCTTCATTCTTCTTTTCAGATTGTATGATTCCAGTGACATGTCAAGTTCACCGATCCTTTCTTTTGCTTGATCTAGTCTGCATATATATAATACACATATAATTTCTTGGTTGAAATTCTGAGTTTGTTTTTGTAATGCTCTCCTGAACTCAATGGTAATCTTTATAACCACTGTGTTACCTTCCAGGAAAAACATATCTCCACTCAGGTCAGTTTCCAGAAATTTATCTTGTTCTTTTATTTGAAATATATTATGTTTCTTTATTTTCCTTGACTCTCTATATTGGTGTCTTTGCATACTGTGACTATTTCTTCCTGTCTTGCCAGAATGGCTTTTTGTAGAAGAATCTCACCAGTCTGTCTGTCCAGTGATTTTACGGTATTCTCAGATCTGTATTTTTGTCTATATTGCTGTCTCTGTTTTTGGTAGCCACCTGGAGCTTAGGGTGTGTCACACCCTATCAGTGCCATGAGACTGGCAAAGTAGGAGTTAGACTCTCTAGATGTTGTTGGAAAAGTTAGGGTGTTGGTTGTATGATTCAATTACTTCTATCTTCATGGAGAAACTGAATTGCAATTTATCTCTCACTTTGTCTGCACTAAGCTGTGAAGACAATCTGTGGCAAATGCCTATGATCACATTCAGGCTGTAGCCTGAGATTCTGGGGAGATAGCTGCTGTATGTCTACCCATTGTAAGTTCACCTCTTTGTTTACTGTGGTCTACAACTACTTAGAAATACAAAGCCCCATTGACTCTCAGGGCTAGATTATTAAGGAGACAGTATCTTTGGTGAGAACTATGAATGCTGTGACACTAGGTGGGTGGCCAGGCTTCTTCTAGGAACAATAGGTAGGTCTGGATTCATCACTGGGACAAGTTGGAGATGAAGCTCGGAAAGTGCTGAGTTCTGGGTCCAGCTGATAGAAGGCCATTGTTTGTTTGCCCTGTAAGTTCTGTAAGTTCCCTTATGCCCAATTTTGTTAGAAGTTGGGACATCAAGTAGCCACTGGAATTGTGTGCCACAACCCTCTCTCAGATAGTAAATGGAAGCTGCATGTTCCTGCCCCTTTTGCATTACTTCAAGAGAGTGTAGACCCTGGACTATCTCTGTGCTCATTTAAACCCAACTCTTTATTCTATGATCTGGGGAGATTTGCATATGTCTCGTCCTTCCTCCTTCCAGGCGTAGGTTTAGAATGCAGTCCCTCAGGTAGAAGCTATTAAAGTTGGGGTGCTCAGGCTGTGGACACTTTCCAAGAGGGATTCATAGAGCAGGAGTTATTGCTAGGGTGATTTGGAGAAAAAGGGTCAGAAGTATCAATGTGCTTCTCAGGCTTAAAGAGGGCTAACATTTGTCTGTCCCTCTAACTTTCTGATGTAAGTTAGTTAGAAGCCAAGCAGCCAGTGCAAAATTGTGTTATAATTCCTTCCAGGGAGAAATAAAGAGTCATGTTTTAAAGCCCCTTCTCTGCACGGCTTCTATGCAATAATTCCCTTGAAAGTGCTTTCATACCTGTGTAAAAAGTGTTACTCTTTTCCTGTGGTCTAGAGAGATACTTGTATGCCAGGACCCTCTGCTCCCAGAATTAAGAGATTTGGGAAGCAGTCACTTGGGTGGAAACTATAAATGTTGAGATACTCAATATGTGGGCAAATTCCTTCCAGGAGGGGCTAATAGACCTGGAGTTATCACTGGGTGAACCAGAGGAGTAGGGGTCCTAAATGCCAATTTTTTTTCTCAGTCTGGCGATGGTTAATATTTGCCTGCCCTTTTAACTTCTTGACGAAAGCTAGTTAGAATCCAGGCCACATGGTAGCCACTGAAAGAGTATGTCATAAACCTTTTCTGTGGAGAAATATTGGGAAGGTTTCGTTAACTCGCTTCTCTACACTCTTCTGGGGGCTGAAAACCCTGGAAGTGCTTGCACTTCCATATAAAACTGCTGCTTTGTTCCTGTGGTCTAGAAAAAGAAGTGTTTAATCCTGTTTACTCCCAGAGTAGGTTAATTAAGAGTCAAACCATGGGTTTGAGTTAGTGTGGTATATGTGAGGTCAAAAACCTATTCTCCATAGGGAGAAGCTCAGTGTTGGCGATTCCTCTCTTGATTTTATAGCACAGTGCCCAGGTAGGGGCTGATACCTGTGTGCCTTAGCTTTTCCTTCTCATTTGGTGTGGATGTTTCCTTAGTTGTCTCGTGGTTGGGAGTCTCTCATCTGACTTTCTCTGACTTTCAGAAAGAATTGATCCATGAATACATGTTTATTTGGTGTGCCTGTATGTGGAGGGAGAGTTAGGAGATTCCTATTCTGCCATGTTGCTGATACCATGCCTGTATTAATTTTCTATCACTGTTGTAACATATATCAAAAATATAAAATGGTATGGCACAATACGCATTTTTGTTTCTCATTTTTGTAGGTCAGAAGTACTGGTATGGCATGACTCATCTGGGTTTTCTGCCCAAAATCTCACAAGGCCAAAATCAAGTTACACGCAGAACTATGTTGCATTCTAGAAGCTCTGGAGATAATCTACTTCCAGATGTATTTAAGTTGTTGGCAGAATTTATTTCTAAGCAGTTGTAAAAGTGAGTACTCTGTTTCCTTGGTGACTAGTAGGTAGGCGCATCTCTCATCTCCTCAAAGCCATCTGTACCGCTTGTCATGTTGCCCTTTCCATCTTCAAAGCCATAAATAATAGGAAAATTTCTTCCCACATTTTTATTCTGACTTCTCTTCCTGCCATGTATCTCTAACTCCAGCTTAAGATATTTCTCTACTGAATGGAATGGAATATGTCCATCTGATAATCCTGTGTAGGATCCTTCTTAAGATCTATAATCTTAATTACATCTGCAAAGTTTCTGTTTCTATGTAATGTCACATATTCACATTATCCAGCAATACATGCATGGAAATGGCTGGGGTGGGATGATGATCCTGAGCATGATGCCAATCACACAGACCTTTTTACATCCTGATAAGCAGCTGGATTGATTCTTTCTGCTCTAATTGAGCAATTTGTAAACTCAACTGTAAAATTGCCAACATTTGGTAGAAAGTAAATAACATTCCTGATTTGGAATAACAAATTAAAGTGAGATCAATTTCTAAAATATTCAGTAAGGGAAAATCTAAATTTGAATTAAAAGAATTCTGTATTCTTTTTATTCTTGTGACTCAAAAATCCAATAGAATAAAAAAGGAATATCCTAATCAATAACTGTTATTTGCTAATTATTTGATGAGGAGCAAAATGATCAGCATTAGGTACTCTACCAGTCAATAGCAGATGAACGTTAAAACCATGAGGCCCTGAGAATGGCTCTATATTTGACCATGCAGGCAGTTGTAGTACACTCTGAAGCTCTGATACCTGTGAGTTCTGGGATGGGGGTGGAAGACACGAAGTAAAAAGGAGGTGTTATGACTTAGGTAGTAAAGGTCAGGGGAAAGAGTTTCATTTCTAGCTCAGTATATTCATAATTACTCTAGATACAACACTATAAAAATGACCCCTCAAATTATGCCTTTTCTGGTAATGCTAATTACATAATCTCACCCAGCATTAGAAAAAAAAAAAAAAATCAAGAGTCATTGGTGTGGCATGATGAATTCAAGGGATTTCCTGACCTCATTTCAATTGCAGCAAATAACCCCAGTGAGTTGCTCAGTATAGCCTGCCAGATTTCTGTCTAATGACTTGCTAAGAAAGAACTTACTGAGAATTTATTTTCTCTGTATGTTTTTGGACATAAATCTACCTGGCATCCTAACCCATGGGGAAGATAGGAAATAGCCACTCAACAATTGATGAAACAGAACTAAAACTGCCAATCTGCTTCTCAAGTATGTGAGGGAAACCATCTGGTTGCATCTTCAAAGAGCATTTTCTCAAGAGTAATTTAGGTGAGAACCACTAAGCAAAGTAGAAAGGATCTGTCACCCATTCTGTAAACAAGATGACACTTCTCAGCTAACAGGCACATGCTTCTGCAAATGTAAAGTTAGGCACATCAGGATATGTAAAATTGGTATTGGGCAGTGGGGGAGAAAGATACAGATGGGCTTTAATTTTTTTTAACTCCAAATGAATATCTAATGAATAGAAAGATAAAGATGGAATTTAAATACTGTCAATTAAACAGCTGTTGCCTCAAACACCTCTCTATCACAGAAAACTTTAACATTTCAATAAAACTCTCTGGAAGACAGTTACAGAGATATAGTCTGTAATAAAAATAAGCCACTATATTTGTCATATTAATGAGCCATTTAAAAATAAATGCTTTTTGTTTATAAGTAACTTCATGAAATATTCTAGAATAACATATAGGCCTTTTAAGGGAAAAATCTCAAGACTGAAATATTTGTCCGTTGACATACAAACTCATGTATTTATTCACTCAACTGATGTATATGATTATGTTAATCTTCTGCTAAAAAATGCCTATTAATTTTTCACTTGTCTGTAATATAAGCTCTAAGGTTCTAGCTTTTGTTATATGCCCCAGTCTTGTGTTTACCTATATCTTCTGATACACTTTGTCAAACAGCTTTGTAGAATGTTTTACAGTTCCACAAAGAAACCATTCTTCTGTCTTTTAATGTGCTCTATTCTGTATGAAATGTTGTTCTAAGACCAACTGGTTTAAGACCTATGTGAAAAAAGTAACACCCTCATGCCTAATATTTACTCAATAATATCAAGCTGAATTAATCATTCCCATTTCTCTGTACCTTTAACATATTTTATTATCTCTCTATAGATTTAATACATATTTTAAATGAATCACAAAGCAAATAGAAATAATCATTGGCTTTGGAGTCACATAATTATTGGTTCAAATACTTGCCCTATCATTTATTTGCTTTAGGACTTGAAAAAATATTACTTTTATTCTATGTCAAGATTAATGCTTATTTTATAGGAACATTGAGAATATTAAATGGATTCATATATAAAAACCACAGTGCCTAGTTGTTAATATGCACTTAATAAGTGTCCTTTTCTTCAAAATTACAGCACTATAAATATGTAACTTATATTCTAATTTCATCCACCTGTGACTATAAACTAACTTATATTTTATTTTTTAAAACCCATGTTTTATGGTACAAGCTTTCTATCATACTTCCTAGAAGTAGTCTTATGTAAATTCTTATTTCATTATTTCCATTTGCTCCCAAGGAAAAATGAATGAATCAATCAAACATTTATTTCACATAAGTGGTAGGTGCTTTAGCCATGTAATCTGTGAGTGTTTGAAAGGAGGTATATTTTGAAGATCAAGGGAGAGCAGAGTTTGAGGAGCACACAAAAGGCTCATTTGTGCACCATTTATCTTAAAAGAGTAGTTGGGCACCCACATGTAGCTGGCCACAGCTAAAATATTTCTAAATAGTCACTTGGAAAAATCATTAGGAATTATGCTTTCCTTCCCTACATGTTGACCTCAAACACTGAAAGCGGACAGAGGGAATATTTTATTAAGTATACAAAAGGTTTTTAAGACTATATGGCAATTTTGTAGAGAGAATATAATATTTTATAAAATATAGATCAAGAGACGTTTTATTTCTGTTACTACTTCATATTTCTTTGCTTTTACTACTGTCTTTAAGTGATCAAGTTAAGCAAAATCCAACAAGAAATCTCAAGATAGCCAAAATGTAATTTCAGAAATTAAGTTGTTCAGAAAAAAACCACAGGAGTTAGAAGGGAGAAGTAAAATATAACATTGAATATTTTACTTTAACGTATGTCTACCTATACTTTCTTACCTATCCTTTTTATTTCTAAGAGACTACAGCCATAGTCAAGACATAATTGAATCCTTTGCTATATGGTGTTTTACCAAGTTCTTATCCTTATTAATTTCAAACTTACTTTGATTACAATTCACTGACATTTAACATATTGCTTAGCTAACAGCTTTTTATATATATAACATTGTTTACTCTGGCGATATTTTTCAGCCTAATTATATTCTTTCAATCTAAAATTTTATTTTATTTTATTCAAAATCTGTGACAGACAAGTTATCTGTTATTTCTTGAATCACGGCACAAATGTTTAATTGCTTTTTAGTTCTTTTTCTTACATCTTAATAAAACTGCCATTTTTTAAACCAAATATAACTGTCCTATTAGTTACCAAATAGTCTCACCACCATTGTAAATAGTTTCTTACCAGTTATAGTCAAATTTAATTGTATGCTTTTACTTATTCTCCAAACTTTTATTCCTTAATATCTAGTCTTCTATTTGGAATCGTCTTCAACTCCTCAATGACATCAAAAAGCAGCGACAATTGAAATTAGTGTTTTCTTGGGGTATAGTATAAACAGGTTGTCAAGTTAAATCTCTGGCCTCCAGGAATTATTGACATTACTTATATTATTGCCTATAAGGCACTAATCTAACAGTTGTGGAGATTTGCAAAAGAAGCAGAAATCTCCTCAGTATCCCATAAGATCTAATCATATAAGGGAAGGGTAAAAACAAAAATTTGTAAAAATGTTAACTGTTATTATTGAAAAAAACAAAGCTGTTTTTAAGGCATGAAGACCTTTCCTGAGTTGAGATAATAGAATGAGACTGCATTAATCCCACCTTATGTAATAATTTGGAGGGAAAAAGGGGCGTATATTTTGGTAACTGTAGGAAGAAGAGAGATATAATAATGGAAAATCATATGCTGCAGAGACAGGAAATATAAGAATTTCATCCTCAAGAAATAAAAAGATATGAGTGATAGAGTATACAGGTAGAAAATTTTAATGAGGATTTGTGGACTGGTACATAGTAAGGGCTCAAAATATGTTGACTCTTTTTTGTTTTATATTTTTTAAATAATGGAGAAAGAATAATTTTTTGATTTCCTCATTGAGAAAATAAGTAAATTAATCTGTGGCTTACTACAAAACATGCTGCTCCTCCCTAAATCTATATCACTTGTAATGTGTCTTTCCATTTTCTACTATCAAGAAATGGAGGCCAGGCGTGGTGGCTCACACATGTAATCCCAGCACTTTGGGAGGCCGAGGCGGGCAGATCACAAGGTCAGAAGATCGAGACCATCCTGGCTAACACGGTGAAATGCCATCTCTACTAAAAATACAAAAAAAAAAAAAAAAATAGCTGGGTGTGGTGGTGGGTGCCTGTAGTCCCAGCTACTCGAAAGGCTGAGGCTGGAGAATGGCATGAATCCAAGAGGTGGAGCTTATAGTCAGCTGAGATGGTGCCACTGCTCTCCAGCCTGGGTGACAGAGTGAGACTCCATCTCAAAAAAAAAAAAAAAAAGGAATTTTTCCAACTCTGAAATCTGGGCTTGACTTGTGAAATCTGGGCTTGACTTATGACTTACTTGAACTAGTAGCATGTGGCAGAAACAACATCACACTGGCTTTGAACAAGGACTAGTAGCATGTGGCAGAAACAACATCACACTGGCTTTGAACAGTCATTCTTATTTTCAAAATTCTACTGAGATACCGTGTGAATAAGCCCTGGCTGGACAGTAAGAGTCAGAGGATTCATTGCCCCTGTTTCCCCAATCAATAGCCATCTAACACCTGAAGCCTAATTTCTTGGCTAAATAGCAGTCAAACAAAGACTCATGGGTGAAGTTGGCTGAGATTACAAGAACTGGCCAGCTAAATCCCAGCAAACTTCTAACCCACACAAGAGAGTTAAGTAAAGTTAATGATTTCAAGCTACTAAGTCAGTTGATAATTTAATTCAAGATAAAATGATACTGTATCAGTTGACACATGTCAGTATAAAAGTTAAAATACTGTATTTGAACAAATATTTTTTGAATAACTAATCCAGTTTTAGATATTAAAATTATGGTAATAAAATAAACAGACCAAGCATGGTGACTCACGTGTGTAATCCCAGCACTTCTTAGGAGACTGAGGTGGGCAGATTACTTAAGGTCAGGAGTTTGAGACCAGTGTGGGCAACATGGTGAAACCCTGTCTCTATTAAAAATATAAAAATTAGCCATGCATGGTGGCACACAGTTACTTAATGCAGTTACTTGGGAGGTTGAGGCACATGAATTTCTTGAACCTGGGAGATGGTGGCTGCAGTGAGATCGTGCCACTACACTCCAGCCTGGGTGACAGAGATCTCAAACAAAACAAAACAAAACAAAACAAAACATAAATTTCTGCCATAGTGGAGCTTATAGAGAAAATAATGCACAGTAAACAAAGGAAATAATATTTATAATATGTCAGATGTTGATAAAGTGTATGGCAAAAATTAAACTAGGAAACATAAATTGAAATTATTGTGAAGAGATGTGGGAAAAACAAGTGGTTTCAGTTAAGATGGTATTTTGAGGTTGAAATTGAGAGGGAGAGAGGAAAGATAAATCCTCACCCAAAATGTGGTTCAGATATTGTGACTATTGACACTCCACACACCAAATAAATTTGAGAGAAAGCTTATTACTCACACAAGGGACTCCAGAAGGAGAGAAGAGTGGGCATAAGATGACTTGGCTAGCTTAATGGAGGTAGATGTGTAGCAGGATAAGCCACAGACAAAACCCCTCAGACAATGAGTTAAGGAAGGGCTTTATTTGGCCAGGAGCATCGGCAAGACTCATGCCTCAAAAACTGAGCTCCCCAAGTGAGCAATTCCTGTCCCTCTTAAGGCTTACAACTCTAAGGGGGTCCGTGTGAGAGGGTCATGATCAATTGAGCAAGCAGGGGGTACGTGACTGGGGGCTGCATGTACCAGTAATTAGAACAGAACAGAACAAGACAGGGATTTTCACAGTGCTTTTCTATACAATGTCTGTAATCTATAGATAACACAACCGATTAGGTCAGGGGTCAGTCTTTAACTACCAGGCCCAGGGTGTGGCGCCGGGCTGTCTGCCTATGGATTTCATTTCTGTCTTTTAGTTTTTACTTCTTCTTTCTTTAGAGGCAGAAACTGGGCATGAGACAATATGAGGGGTTGTCTCCTCCCTTAGATGGAGAGGTAGGTGTTTCTAGTTGCTAAAGGGTGGGAATGAAGAAAAGTTTCCATGTGAAAGCTGGAAATTTGCAAGGTTTAAATTTCTCACAGATGCTGAAGGAGGAGGCATACATGGGCTTTCTTGTCAGCCTGTCCAGATGTGGACCAAAGAGAAATGGAAGTAAAAGTTTTAAAGGAACTCAGTAGTCAACTATTTAAAAATTCGAGTCAGATTGTTTATTATAGTTGGTCAGGGAAAGGCTCCCTGCAAATGTGACATTTGAAATAAAACTTGGAGGCTTTGAGAAGTGATATAATAAAACATATTATTGTCTCTGTCCTAGGTTTCTGGCATAGAGCTTCTAAAATCCCTGAAGTTTCATGAGTAATAGAAGTGTCTCTGTTACACTCATGAGATTGCTCATGGTGGGCCATGGTGGGCCACTAGTAGGCTTCAGGATGGGAGCTGGTCACCAGAAACAGCAACTATGTAATTAGAGGGTTGAGACTTTGTGCCAGTCCAACATCCACAGAAAGGAGGGAGGCTAGCCATTAGGGTCAATCATGTGGTCAATGGTTTTATCAAGCATTCCTACATAATAAATCCCCAATAAAAATGCTGAACACTAAAGTTTCTCAGAGTTCTCTCTTGCAAACACATTGGTGTGTGTAGCAATGATGCACCTGGCCTATGCAAAAAGAAGGCATGGAAGTTCTGCATTTAGGACCCTCCCAGGCCTCATCCTATGTACAATGCTATTCTGAGTTCTGTGAGTCATTTTAGTAAATTATTGAACGTGAGGAAGTCATGAGAACCCCTAAATGTATAGCCAGTTGGTCAGAAGTACAGGTTGTTTGATGATCCCTGAAGTATGGCAGGCATCTGAAGTAAAGGCAGTCTTATGGAATGCCCCTAACTTGTGGATTCTGATGCCAACTCTGGGAGGTTACCATCAGAACTGTATTACCATAAAACCAGTTGGTGTTGTGCCAGTTGATTTTTTACCAGATTATGTGGAGATAGCCTTGTATAAGAGGAAGGAAAAAGATCTTCCCAAGCACAAGGAATAAGAAAGTCAAAGATTTTGCTGAATGAGTGCTTCTGGTATGTTCCAGCAATAGGAAATAGGTCATTGTGGCTAAAGTGGTGTGAGCAAGGTACATGAAATCAAAGAGATAAAAGGGGATCAGAACATGTGAGATTTTATGGGCCATTGTAAGGGTTTTGCCTTTTGAGTGTTACCGGGGGGTTTTGACCGAAGAAACCTGACTTACAAAGGAATTCCTGTCTTCTGTTTAGTTTTTGGTAACTGGAAAGGCAGACACAGAGATATCTATTAGGAAGCTATTGTAATAATTCCAGACACATTTTTGAAGTAGAAGGGGGAAGTAAAGGATTTTCTGATGGGTTGAATATAGAGTATAAGGAATGAATGGAGTTAAGAGTGAATAATGTGTTTTTGCATATTTTAATCAAAGTCCAGTTGGAGCTCAGTGGTGGCTTCATCTTCAGAATTCATCTGGATAATTCAGAGCCACTCCAGGTTACCTGTATCAGCAGCCTGGGCCATATTGGCATTTGACTGCCAATCCTCTGATCTACATTCATAAAATGAATCTGTCTTATTTATTCACATGTTCCAAATTCACAAATAAAGTTAAATGACAGTCTTCTGTCATAAAAATATGTATACTTATAAGGGATTGTTTACACACTGGGCTGTTTTTTCCAAAGAACAATTGTCAAATTTATTTTACTTTAAAAATATTAATTGTAAAAATAATGTCATTTTACTGTTAAATTCACCTTTGTATTTCACTAAAAGTGTCATTATGAAAACAGGTGTATATATTTTTAAAATTTCACTCTCCATACCTATGTAACAAACCTGCACATTCTGCACATGTATCCCATTGTTTAGAAGAAAATAATAATAAATTTTAAAACAAGAACTTAATGTCTTAGTTGAAATGCCTCAAGATGTACTTTTAAAGAAAAACAAACCACTATCTGCCAAGAGAGACTCAGTTTCAAAGTTGCCACCTGCTTTTAAATTTAGACATGGATTCAGTCACCTGGGAGACATTATTTATTCTAGGAAGAATCACTTTAATGGCCCTTCTTAGTTATGTAAATATAATCCAAGTAGACTCTTATTGCCCTGAAAAGAAAGGTATTATAGGGCTTTTTTTTTTTTTTTTTTTTTTGGATGTTGACAAAGCATACCTCTTTCAACATTCCTTTTCTTAAAGGTGGTGGCAAAAAGGGGCTGGACACATTTGCCAGAACCTTGATGGCTTTGTCGGAGAGATTTGTTTTAACAAAGCAGAAGACTTCTGGAGGCCCTTCTGACCTCATAACCCCAGCTCACTGTGCATATTTTGGCAGCAGCAGCTGAAAGAGTAGGTGTAAATTGAGGAGTTTTAGCTTCAAAGCTAGATTAAAGCTAGCTTTGGCCTTTTGCTGAGACCTTAAGTGGCAAAGGGTAAGTACAAATGACCATCCCTGGTAAGAAAAGGTTTCCTGAGGAGCTGTTGATGCAAGGAGTGAGGCATCACAACATGTGTGGAGAACACCTGTTTTCAACTGGTATCCCCTGTGATCTTGACAGACCTATGACACTAGAAAAAAAGGGGCCTATTTTAAGTCATGCCAGATGAAGAGATATGTCCTAATCATATGATCATATGAGCATAAAATTGGTAGAAGATAGATGGATGAGATAGATGGCAGAGATAGATAGATAGATAGATAGATAGATAGATAGATAGACAGACAGACAGACAGACAGATAGAAATGGATGGATAGATGGAACAAGAGTTTGAGATAATGGAGAAACTAGAAGTTTCTGCATATCATTTTGAAGGGTTTCATTGACTATATGAAAAATGTTGTTTTTGGACAATGTCTGATTTGGGAGAAATATGAAAATTCATACAGAATTATATTATATAAGTCACTATGTTGGGTAACCAGTGGAACAAATTTTCTCTTTTATTTATTTTTTATTATACTTCAATTTCCAGGGTGCATGTGCACAACATGAAGGTTTGTTACATATGTATACATGTGCCATGTTGGTGTGCTGCACCCATTAACTCGTCATTTACATTAGGTATATCTCCTAATGCTATCCCTCCCCAACCCCCACCCCAGGACAGGCCCTGGTGTGTGATGTTCCCCTTCCTGTGTCCAAGTGTTCTCATTATTCAATTCCCATATATGAGTGAGAACATGGGGTGTTTGGTTTTCTGTTCTTGCGATAATTTGCTAGAATGATGGTTTCCAGCTGCATCCATGTTCCACAAAGGACATGAACTCATCCTTTTTTATGGCTGCATAGTATTCCATGGTGAATATATGCCACATTTTCTTAATCCAGTCTGCATTGATGGACATTTGGGTTGGTTCCAAGTCTTTACTATTGTGAATAGTGCCGCAATAAACACACATGTGCATGTGTCTTTATAGTAGCATGATTTATAATCCTTTGGGTATCTACCCAGTAATGGGATGGCTGGGTCAAATGGTATTTCTAGTTCTAGATCCTTGAGGAATCGCCACACTGTCTTCTACAAAGGTTGAACTACTTTATAGTCCCACCAACAGTGTAAAAGTGTTCCTATTTCTCCACATCCTCTTCAGCACCTGTTGTTTCCTGACTTTTTAATGATTACCCTCCTAATTGGTGTGAGATGGTATCTCATTGTGGTTTCGATTTGCATTTCTCTGATGACGAGTGATGATGAGCATTTTTTCATACGTCTGTTGGCTGTATGAATGTCTTCCTTTGAGAAGTATCTGTTCATATCCTTCACCCAATTTTGGATGGGGTTGTTTGTTTTTTTCTTGTAAATTTGTTTGAGTTCTTTGTAGATTCTAGATATTAGCCCTTTGTCAGGTGAGTAGATAGCAAAAATTTTCTCCCATCCTGTAGGTTGCCTGTTCACTCTGATGGTAGTTTCTTTTGCTGTGCAGAAGGTCTTTAGTTTAATTAGATTCCATTTGTCAATTTTGGCTTTTGTTGCCCTGCTTTTTGTGTTTTAGACTTGAAGTCCTTGCCCATGCCTATGTCCTGAATGGTATTGCCTAGGTTTCCTTCTAGGGTTTTTAATGGTTTTAGGTCTAACATTTAAGTCTCTAATCCATCTTGAATTAATTTTCATATAAGGTTTAAGGAAGGGATCCAGTTTCAGCTTTCTACATATGGCTAGCTAGTTTTCCCAGCACTATTTATTAAATAGGGAATCCTTTCCCCATTTCTTGTTTTTGTCAGATTTCTCAAAGATCAGATGGTTGTAGATATGTGGTATTATTTCAGAGGCCTCTGTTCTGTTCCATTGGTCTGTATCTCTGTTTTGGTATGAGTACCATGCTGTTTTGGTTACTGTAGCTTTGTAGTGTAGTTTGAAGTCAGGTATCGTGATGCCTCCAGCTTTGTTCTTTTGGCTTAGGATTGTCTTGGCAATGCAGTCTCTCTTTTGGTTCCATATGAACTTTAAAGTAGTTTTTTCCAATTCTGTTAAGAAAGTCATTGGTAGCTTAAAGGGGTGGCATTGAATCTATAAACTACCTTGGGCAGTATGGCCATTTTCATGATATTGATTCTTCCTATCCATGAGCATGGAATGTTCTTCCATTTATTTGTGTCCTCTTTTATTTCATTGAGCAGTGGTTTCTAGTTCTCCTTGAAGAGGTCCTTCACATCCCTTGTAAGTTGGATTCCTATGTATTTTATTCTCTTTGAAGCAATTGTGAATGGGAGTTCACTAATGATTTGGTTCTCTGTTTGTCTTTTATTGGTGTAAAAGAATGCTTCTGATATTTACACATTGATTTTGTATCCTGAGACTTTGCTTAAGTTATTTATCAGGTTAATGAGATTTTGGGTTGAGACGATGGGGTTCTCTAAACATACAATCATGTCATCTGCAAACAGGGACAATTTGACTTCCTCTTTTCCTAATTGAATACCCTTTATTTCTCTCTCTTGCCTGATTGCCTTGGCCAGAATTTCCAACACTATGTTGAAAAGGAGTGGTGAGAGAGGGCATCCCTGTCTTGTGCCAGTTTTCAAAGGGAATGCTTCCAGTTTTTGTCCATTCAGTATGATATTGGCTGTGGGTTTGTCATGAATAGCTCTTATTATTTTGAGATATGTTCCATCAATACTGAATTTATTGAGAGTTTGTAGCATGAAGGGCTGTTGAATTTTGTCAAAGGCCTTTTCTGCATCTATTGAGATAATCATGTGGTTTTTGTCTTTGGTTCTGTTTATATGCTGGATTACATTTATTGATTTGCATATATCGAACCAGACTTGCATCCCAGGGATGAAGCTCATTTGATCATGGTGGATAAGCTTTTCGATGTGTGCTGAATTTGGTCTGCCAGTATTTGATTGATGATTTTTGGATTGATATTCATCAGGGATGTTTTCTAAAATTCTCTGTTTTTGTTGCGTCTCTGCTAGGCTTTGGTATCGTGATGATATTGGCTTTGTAAAATGAATTAGGGAAGATTTGCTATTTTTTCTATTGATTGGAATAGTTTCAGAAGGAATGGTACCAGCTTCTCCTTGTACCTTGGTAGAATTCGACTGTGAATCCATCTGGTCCTGGAGGTTTTTTGGTTGGTAAGCTATTAATTTTTGCCTCAATTTCAGAGCCTGTTATTGGTCTATTCAGGGATTCACTTCTTCCTGGTGTAGTCTTGAGAGATTGTATGTGTCCAGGAATTTATCCATTTCTTCCAGGTTTTTTTAGTTTATTTGCATAGAGGTGTTTATAGTATTCTCTGATGGTACTTTGTATTTCTGTGGGGTCAGTAGTGATCTCCCCTTTATCATTTTTTATTGCATCTATTTGATTCTTCTCTCTCTTCTTCTTTATTAGTCTTGCTAGCGGTCTATCAGTTTTGTTTATCTTTTCAAAAAACCAGCTGATTTTTTGAAGGGTTTTTTGTGTCTCTATCTCCTTCAGTTCTGCTCTGATCTTAGTTATTTCTTGCCTTCTGCTAGCTTTTGAATGTGTTTGCTCTTGCTTCTCTAGTTCTTTTAATTGTGATGTTAGGGTGTCAATTTTAGATCTTTCCTGCTTTCTCTTGTGGGCATTTGGTGCTATAAATTTCCCTCTATACACTGCTTTAAATGTGTCCCAGAGATTCTGGTATTTTGTATCTTTGTTCTTATTGGTTTCAAAGAACATCTTTATTTCTGCCTTCATTTCGTTATGGACCCAGTAGTCATTCAGGAGCAGGTTGTTCAGTTTCCATGTAGTTGAGAGGTTTTGAGTGAGTTTCTTACTCCTGAGTTCTAGTTTGATTGCACTGTGGTCTAAGAAACAGTTTGTTATAATTTCTGTTCTTTTACATTTACTGAGGAGTGTTTACTTCCAACTATGTGGTCAATTTTGGAATAAGCGAGATGTGATGCTGAGAAGAATGCATATTCTGTTGATTTGGGGTGGAGAGTTCTATAGATGTCTATTAGGTCTGCTTGGTGCAGAGCTGAGTTCAATTCCTGGATATCCTTGTTAACTTTCTGTCTCGCTGATCTGTCTAATGTTGACAGTCGGGTGTTAAAAGTCTCCCATTATTACTGTATGGAGTCTAAGTCTCTTTGTAGGTCTCTAAGGACTTGCTTTATGAATCTGGGTACTCCTGTATTGGGTGCATATATATTTAGGATAGTTAGCTCTTCTTGTTGAATTCATCCCTTTACCATTATGTAATGGTCTTCTTTGTCTCTTTTGATATTTGTTGGTTTAAAGTCTGTTTTATCAGAGACTAGTATTGCAACCCCTGCCTTTTTCTGTTTTTCATTTGCTTAGTAGATCTTCCTCCATCTCTTTATTTTGAGCCTATGTGTGTCTCTGCACGTGCGATGGGTCTCCAGAACACAGCACACTGATGGGTCTTGACAATTTTTTCTCTTATTGAGAGGGAAAGAAAACCAATGCTTTAAGTGACACACATGATTTTTATGTACTTCTATGAATTCAAAAGAAGAGATTCACCTGAACAGTTTTAATCAACATGGGATATCTTTGAAATAAAAGTATAATTTTCTTTTAAGGCTACTTACTCAAAGTTTGTTATGTCTTTTTCTTTGAAATGTAGTATAATAAAGGGAAAAGGTACTTTTAAAAAATTTCACTATCGGCACATTTTTTGGTGATATTAAATATACAGTGTCTACATTTTAGAAAAAAAAAATGTCTTTCCAGTATCTGCATGCAAACATTCTATCATATCTCCATAATTTATGCAAAATAGGTAAATTTTTCATGAAAGATATTAAGAATTTCTGACTCATAAAGTTCAATTCTTTTTTTTTTTTTTTTTTTTTTTGAGACGGAGTCTCGCTCTGCCACCTAGGCTGGAGTGCAGTGGCCGGATCTCAGCTCACTGCAAGCTCCGCCTCCCGGGTTCAGGCCATTATCCTGCCTCAGCCTCCCAAGTAGTTGGGACTACAGGCGCCCGCCACCGCGCCCGGCTAGTTTTTTGTATTTTTTAGTAGAGACGGGGTTTCACCGTGTTAGCCAGGATGGTCTCGATCTCCTGACCTCGTGATCCGCCCGTCTCGGCCTCCCAAAGTGCTGGGATTACAGGCTTGAGCCACCGCGCCCAGCCCTGACTCATAAAGTTCAATTCTAAACTTTTGTTTAGTTTTTGATCATAAGACACTACTTACCACTCAGTTCTTTTATTATTTCTGTTGTAAAGAAATTTATTTTCTAAATTGCCTTGGATATTTTTTAATCCAGAGGTAGTATATGAATACTTGTTTTCATAGGCTTTTATTTTACCCTTACTTTGGCTTTACCATATATAGTGCCCAAATAAATACTGTGTCTTATTGTTATTACCTGATTGTGACTCAGAATAATCAGTGACTCAACAGTGTTGGTAAACATTGCTGCATATACAAACTCTCTGCTGCTCTCCTTCTGCCTCCCACTTCACAAACATGCACACATACAAACATATACATGCACACACAATCATAAATAGAGGGGGGATTCTCTTTTCATCAAACAACTTAATACCCACTGGAATATCTCTGTGAAAAATGAAATATGTTGATTCATTATGTCTACTGTAAAAGGTAAAAACACAAGAGCCAACATATTATGTTCTAAACCCTATTATTTCTTGATCATTGTACTCATGTCTATTCTCCTTTAGGAATCATGTAGTGATTATTAAGACCATTATCAAGTGGGATTAAAAGAATAATAACAATTAAAGTAGAAAATTTACATGATTTACAACATGACACATTTTCCCATAAAATTCTTATTCCTGACTTTTAATCTGCTATAATGTTGTGTTAATATTACTCCTTATTAACATAATTTTGACATTTTCTTTTACCTTTGCATATAAAGAGAACTGTCTCTCTCTTCTTAGAAGGCTCATAATGCACAGTCCTAGACCTTTTTGTCATTTTCTTCTTGTAACATTTCTTAAATTGAATAATGGCTTTGAATTTTCCTGAAAGAAATTCTAGAGGCAAAGTGAAATAGGAAAAAATAATTTAAAAATATAATTCTAACTTTATTTACTATTTATGACAATTACAAAATTCAAGATAAAGCAAACTAGGTAGTTTTCAAAGTACTGACCAAAAAATTATATGAAGTCAGGAATTACAAGAGTTGCGTATATGCAGCCCCTTTTTACCTTAGATTATAATATTCCTATTGCACAGGAATGTAAGAATAAAATTAATTACATTTAATAGAATATGAGAGCTGTTTGAAGTTAAAGTGCTATATAAATATATTGTTGTTTATTAAATTCAATAGTCAAGAATGCCTTTTTAATAATATAATTATCCAATAATTTAACAAATGTGTTATACTATGTCTGGGTAAAGCTTTGGGCAAAGTAGTTTGGTAAACGTAAGATTAACAAAATGTCACACTTCCTTACAGTATATCCACAATCAAATAGAAAGACATCAATACAGAGTTAACTTTACGAAGAATGTAATTAGTTAAATGACATGTTATTTGCAAAGTTCTAAATGAAGAAAGAATACAAGTGATTAATTCAGAACATAGTACCAGTGGAGGTTTCATGGAGAAGATAAGTGTTAGTATTATACATTCCTTTACTACAATGTTCAGAAAGTTTTAAGAAGCAAAGGTGGGGAGTATTTTGTTAGGTCCATATGGCTACTAAGATGAAGATGTCAAATAATACTGTCAATATGCCAAGAAGTCTGAAGGATTTGGATATTTTACTACTTGCCAGCTCACATGTTAGGATGCCATGTTTTCAAGAATATTGGTAGAAGACATAAGACTCCTGGGTGAGATACAAAATACTTTATTATTCATGGCACAGCAAGCAGCACATGCTTCACGTTTTCATTGGTTTCTTTTATCATCTGGGTCTTAAAGGAGTAATGTAGGCCAGCCTAGGATATTGAATGTGTAGAGGTTTGCATCACATATTAGGCACCCTGGGCTTAGGACACTCCCCATCTTATAAAGGGACTGCCAGTAAATCCATCCAGCCGTTGCCCCAGAGTAACACACTGCATTTACTGTTCTGGATAGTGCACAAATCTGCCCTTGCCTCAGAGAAATAAACTGTCTCTATCATCCTCAGTTGTTTGCTGTACAAACATATTTAAAAATATAATACAGAACCTAACCCAAAAGCTATCACAAGATGTGCAGAAATGTGAATGACCCTTGGAGAACAGTCATACAACAACAATACACACACATACACACATGCACTCTATATATATGAAAAAAGTGTTTATTTCTATAAATGAAGCATTTACCTATAATATTTTATATTATTGGTCCCTTTATATTATACTTATATATTATACTACATTATATTAATATATATTATGTAGTACATATGTTATCATATATAAGAGGGAAGAGGAAATTTCTAAACATTGCTTGCTGTCCCATTTTCTGTTAGAGACATATTTAACCCAAACATAATGAGATTAAATTTAATGAACATTCTGCATAATGATTTTCTTTTTTTATTTTAATGCTGATCTTTTTTAGTTTATCTTTTATTACATCCAGCCTTTTTCTTATTGTACGTGGTTCCACTAATACGGAAAAATTGGTAACCTAGACTCACTCAAATTCAATAAAACGTAAGTTTGATTTTGTGTTCTTATATCTGTGTGTGTGTGTGTGTGTGTGTGTGCATGCACGCATGCATGTGCCAGTTTGCAGGCATGCAAATTCAGAGAGAAGAGGCAACAATGAAATTATATTTGACTCTAGGAAAATGTATTCTCCTTTTTTTATGGAAAAAGGAACCAGACTTCCTATAGGGAGGCTTCCCTTTTGAGAAGAGAGAGATTAGAAATCTCTAAAACTAAGCTTTGTTCTGCTTGTTCCCAGCACAAGTCTTGCCCTTTGTCTGAACCAATTCTCAGGATCGATCTAAGAGATCAAAGAGAGAGCCTCAGGAAAAGTATATCCGTGTCACCCAGATCGCACAGAATTAACAACTCTGAATGCCCAAAGCTACTTAGGAAAATTTTAAAAGAAACTGGATACAAATTTTAAAAATACCCTCCTACAGTGGCAATAAAAAGGCATAGAGTTAGACATTCCACAGCTGGAATGGTGGTTCAATAATACTATTAGGGACCCCAGCTCTTTCCATCTTTGTAGTCCACTTTTCTTCACATGTATGCCTTCATTCCCATGCTTACCACCTCATGGCTGTAGAATTCTTGCTTCAATTACATCTAGTGCATACTCATTATAAGAATGAAAAAAAAAAAAAACTGTAGAAAGCACATTTTAGGCCGGGCGCGGTGGCTCAAGCCTGTAATCCCAGCACTTTGGGAGGCCGAGATGGGCGGATCACGAGGTCAGGAGATCGAGACCGTCCTGGCTAACACGGTGAAACCCCGTCTCTACTAAAAAATACAAAAAACTAGCCGGGCGAGGTGGCGGGCGCCTGTAGTCCCAGCTACTTGGGAGGCTGAGGCAGGAGAATGGCGTGAACCCGGGAGGCGGAGCTTGCAGTGAGCTGAGATCCGGCCACTGCACTCCAGCCTGGGCGACAGAGCGAGACTCTGTCTCAAAAAGAAAAAAAAAAAAAAAGAAAGAAAGCACATTTTAGAAAATATATTTTTTTTTTCCCAGATAAATTCAGCTTCTATTTCACTGGCCAGGACTGTGGGGCAATGTCATCACTCACTTCAAAAGGGTCTTAACTTTTCCAGAGAGTGCAAAAGACTGACCAAATAAAACTGAGATTTTCTTGGTAAGAAGAAAAGGAAAATGTATTTTACATAATCTACTAGCAATGCCTACCACAAACACGTTTCCAAAACCAAGAATAGGGATTTTTCCTAAGAAAGTCAAAGGAATAAGCAAATGGCTACAACTTAAAAATGCAAGTGATTTGAATAATTCTGAGACCATGTAAAACCTCTGTCTTACTTTGGTCTAGAAGGAGCTAAGTTAATTTTTTAAATCTTTCTACTCAACAACATTTGTGCCCACATTCTCTATTTTCCTGTTCCATATTTTAGATGAACTATTTATATTCCCCCAAGCCAGTCTTTACATCTTGGCACCAAATTCCGTCCCTTCTCAGTTTTTCAACCATTTTGCTTTAGCAATACTTTCTTTTATCCTTGGGTATCTTTTTTTTTTTTTTTCTTTCTCCCAGATTCTTTCCAACAACATGAAAATATTATTTTAATTTCCAAAAAAGACCAACCTGGCCAACTTGGTGAAGCCTTGTCTCTACTAAAAATACAAAAATTAGCCAGGCATGGTGGTGCATGGCTGTAGTCCCAGCTACTGGGGAGGGTGAGGCAGAAGAATTGCTTGAACCCAGGAAATGGAGGTTTCAGTGAGCTGAGATCACTCCATTGCACTCCAGTCTGGACATCACAGCAAAACTCTGTCTCAAAAAAATACCAAAAAAAAAAAACAAAACAAAAACAAAAAACAAAACAATAAAAACAAATACCTTTGCTCATATCCAGTTTCCTGCCAAATTACTGCCCTAATTGCATAAAAATTTTCATTTTCAATTCCTCTTCCTTATTCTTTCCCAAACCCACTTCAACCAGGTGTTCATGCTTAAGCTGAAACATAACTGATCTTAATGATACATCCAGTGATTTCTAGGTTGCCAGTGGATAATTGCTAGTTCCATATTGACATATTATCAGCATTTGATGCAATTGATCATTCCTTCCTCCTTGATATAGAGTCTTTCCCTGGCTTTTAGGACACAACATTCTTGGTTTTTCTCTCACTTTGGAGACTGCTCTGTCTCATCTCTTCTGCTGGTATTTTACTCGTCTCCCTGGACTTCATAATGGTGCAGTATTACAAGGCTTAATTCTTGGTCTTCTTATTTTCACTCTTATATGAACTAATCTGATGATTTAAATATCATCTATATGCTGACTCTTACAAAATTTATATATTTGGCCTAGATAACTCTCAACATCCTAGATTCAACTGCTTTTTTGATATCTTTATTTCACAACTTTTAGACATATCGAACTCAATAAATGCGAATTCGAACTCCTGAACTTCTTCCCCAAATGTGTGCCACTTGCAGCCTTCCATATCATGGTCGATGTCAACCTCTTTCTTCTATCTTTTGAGCCCCCTCAAAATTAGTCATTTATTCCTTTCTTTTTCTCTTACATTACATCCTATAGGAAGTTCAATTAGTTCTATCTTCAAAATATATTCATGATCTGACCACATTTTACAGCTGTAGTGAGCTGATATAATTTGAATTTGTGTTCCTGCCCAAATCTTATATCAAATTGCAATCCCCATTATTAGAGGTGGGGCCTGGTGGGAGATGATTAGATCATAGGGGTAGTTTTTCATGAATGGCTTAGCACCATCCCCATAGTGCTGTTCTCCTGACAATTAGTCAGTTCTTACTATATCTGAAAGTGTGTGGCACTTGCCCGGCTCTCTCTTGCTCCTACTCTAGCCATGTGATGTGCCTGATCCGCTTTCACCTTCTACCATGAGTGTAAGTTTCCTGAGACCTCCCCAGAAACTGAGCAAATGCCAATGTCATGCTACCTGTACAGCCTGCAGGACCACTGAGCCAATTAAACCTCTTTTCTTCATAAATTATCCCAGGCTCAGATATTTATTTGCAGCAGTTTAAGAAGGGACGAACACATGAGCTACAATCATTATCATCTCAATTATCCAAGTAGTCTAAACTGGTCTCCTTTTGTTTCAGAGCAGGAAAGTCCCCAAATTGATGCTCTGTCTGAAAAGGTTGTTGATTTTGTCCAGGCAGAAATTCAAGGGTGAGTTAAATAAACAGGTTAATTGAGGCAGCAGCATTATAGCTCTGTGACTACTCTTGCAGAGCAGGGCTATCCCAAAGGAAGTATGTTGAAGATAGCAGCTGACAGGCAGTTCTGCTGTCACATCTATATCTACTTTTCTTACATGCAAATTAAGGGTCAAGTTATTCAGAAATTTCTAGAAAAAGGGTGATAACTTCCTTCCTCTAGACAGGAAACATTTGCTGCCAGGAAATGGGTAAGCTGGTGAATATGTCAGCCAGTCTTCAATCTGGTCCAGAGTTGAGCCCCACCTCTAGAGTCCTGTCCTGCTGAAAGGCTGAAGTGAGGTTGCTGGAAAAGAGCGAGTCAGATACAGTCAGCTCTACACTCAAAATACACAAATAAACCTAATTTCATTCAGGTAAAAGTTGTTATAACATCCTTCGGTTCTCCACACCAAGATCTTGCCCTTCAGCTTCTCTTAACTTCCAGCTTCACTCCTGCTCCAGTCACATTGGCCTCTTTGCTGTTACATGAATTGGCTCAGAAAATACATTCCTAAAAATGTTTTATTGCTATTCCATCTGCCTCAAATACTTTTTCATTAGTTATCTTTATGACTATTTATGTCCTTGAGGGACTTGCTCAAATTCTACCTTCTCACTAAAGTTTACCCTATCCTATTTAAAACTGCAACCATCACCATAATTTCAGCATTCATAACTCCCAGCTTTTCCGTACTGTTTCTGTTTTCCTTTTTCTTATTACCTATTACCCTGTAACCAACTATGTAATTATCTTTTTTTTTTTTTTTTTTTTTTTTTTTGAGATGGAGTCTGGCTCTATTGCTGAGGCTGGAGTGCAGTGGTGTGATCTTGGCTCACTGCAAGCTCCGTCTCCCAGGTTCACACCATTCTCCTGCCTCAGCCTCCCAAGTAGCTGAGACTACAGGTGCTGACCACCACACCTGGCTAATATTTTTTGTATTTTTAGTACAGACAAGGTTTCATCATGTTAGCCAGGATGGTCTCGATCTCCTGACCTCGTGATCCACCCGCCTTGGCCTCAAAGTGGTGGGATTACAGGCATGAGCCACTGTGCCTGGTCCCTACATTTATCATTTTTATTATAGGTAGTCTCACTTAACTTTAATATAACTAAAAATATTTACATTGTTTGGTAATACCTCTATTATCTAGAGGCTAACATTTTCTAGACATTCCCATAAATGCACAGAGTAGAATTACATTAAGTTTAAAAACTGAGGCCCAGTGGTTGCTAAATAATGCTCTCAGTTACAGTCTTAGTTCTGGCCCAAAAAATCTGTAAGATCTTAGGAGGTCATTTACTTCACCAAAGTTGGTTTATTTACCTAGAAGGTAAAACATACTGGTTTCAAGCTTTGGAGTCAGATCATCTATGTCTCAATACTGAGAAATCAGTCACTCTAAGCTTTTGTATCCTCACTTAAAAATTTAGCATAATAAAAAAGTTCTTGCCTAAAGGGTTTCTTATGAAAGTATTCTTGTCAGCATTTAGTATGATACAGAGAAATAAGCCAACAAGTGTTGTCTATTACGATGATTAGTTTTTCAAGATCTGTTTTATATAATAGTAACTAGACACATGTGACTATTCAAATTTAAATTAATTGACATTAAATAAAATAAAAACATTAAGTTTCTCAGTCACACTAGCCACATTCAAGTGCTTAATGACCACATTTGATGGATGGCTACTGTAGCAGAAAAATGCAAATATATACCATTTCTATCATCCCAGAAAATTTTATAGAATAGTGCTGGACTGCATAATTCCATAGGTTCCTTTCAAGTTTAAATTTCTCTAAGTATATAAACTTCAGGGTTTTGACTGAATACAATTTACTTTACAGTTCTAATTTTTATTGTTTTAGATTTTTTAATCTTTATTTTTTATTTATTTCCATAGATTTGGGGGGCAACAGATAGTATTTGGTTATATAAGTTCCTTAGTGGTGATTTGTGAGATTTTGGTGCACCCATCACCCGAGCAGTATACACTGTACCCAACTTGTAGTCTTTTATCCCTCAACCCCACTCCTGCCCTTTATTCCAGGTCTCCAAAGTCCATTGTGTCATTCTTATGCTTTTGCATTCTCATAGCTTAGTTTCCACTTATGAATGAGAATATACAATGTTTGGTTTTCCATTCCTTAGTTACTTGACTTAGAATAATACTCTCCAATTCCATCTAGGTTGCTGTGAATGTCATTATTTCATTATTTTTTATGGCTGAGTAGTATTCCATGGTGTGTATGTATGTGTGTTGGTGTGTATGTGTGTGTATGTGTATCTCACAATCTCTTTATCCACTCATTGATTGATGGGCATTTGGGTTGGTTCCATATTTTTGCAATTGTAAATTGTGCTGCCATAAACATGCATGTGCAAGTATCTGTTTCGTATAGTGTCCTTTTTTCCTCTGTGTAGATACCTAGTAGTGTGATTGCTGGATCAAATGGTAGTTCTACTTTTAGTTGTTTAAGGACTCTCCACACTGTTTTCTATAGTGGTTGTACTAGTTTCCATTCCCATTAGCAGTGTAAAAATGTTACTTTTCACTGCATTCCTGCCAACATCTATTATTTTTTGATTTTTTTTATTATGGCCATTCTTGCAGGAGAAAGGCGGTATAAAGGGTATCCAAATCTGTAAAGACAAAATCAAACTATCACTGTTTGCTGATGATATGGTCATATACCTAGAAAAACCTAAAGACTCCTCCAGAAAGCTCCTACAACTGATAAATGAATTCAGCAGAGTTTCAGGATACAAAAATAATGTACACAAATCAGTAGCTCTGCTATATACCAACAGTGACCAAGCTGAGATTCAAATAAAAACAACTTTTCTAATCGTTGAAAATACAATAAAATATTTACGAATATACCTAACCAAGGAGGTGAAAGGCCTCTACAAGGAAAACTAAAACACTGTTGAAAGAAATTATGCATGACACAAACAAATGAAAACACATCCCATGTTCATGGATGGACAGAATCAATATTGTGAAGATGATCACACTGCCAAAAGCAATCTATAAATTTAGTGCAATTCCCATCAAAACATCACAATCATTCTTCACAGAACTAAAAAGAAATCCTAAAATTCATATGGAAACAAGAAAGAGCCCACATAACCAAAGCAAAACTAAGCAGAAACAACAAATCTAGAGGCATCACATTACTTGACTTCAAACTATACTATAAGGCCGTAGTCACCAAACAGCATGGTACTGGTATAAAAATAGGCACATAGACCAATGGAACAGAATAGAGAATCCAGAAACAAAGCCAAATAATTGCAGCCAACTCATCTTCAACAAAGCAAAAAAAAAAAACATAAAGTGGGGAGAAGACACCCTATTCAACAAATGGTGCTGGGATAATCAGCAAGCCACATGTAGAAGAATAAAACTGGATACTCATCTCTCACATTATACAAAAATCAACTTAAGATGGATCAAGGACTTAAGTATAAGACCTGAAACCATAAAAATTCTAGAAAAGGACATTGGAAAAACTCTTCCAGACATTGGCTTACGTAAAGACTTCATGACCAAGAACCCAAATCAAATGCAACAAAAACAATGAGAAATAGGTGAGACTTAATCAAACTAAAAGTTCCTGCACAGCTAAAGAAACAATCAGCAGAGTAAACAGACAACCCACAGAGTGGCAGAAAATATTCATAATCTACACATCAGACAAAGGACTAATGATAGAACCTAAATACCTCGGTTGCCAGTGCAGGACTCACAACATTTTTTATCTTTGCAATGGGAGCCTCTGATTGCCACTGCTTCCAGTTGTCCATCTTGGCCCTGCCCCCCACCCCCCATGCCCCAGGTACTTTCTTTTGCATCGACTTTACTCTCAAGTGAGATCTCCCTTTTTGTGGTGTATGCAATGGTAACTAGCAATTCTAGGCATAAATCTTCATTACTGAGAAAAGATGGTATTTTCTCATGACTACCTCCAGCAAACATTTATGGAAGGTTTGTGATACCTCAGCTTGGATTACATGTCTATCCATGAACAATTATTATGGACAAGGACATAGATTCTCTGAGTACCATGCCTACCCTAATTTGTTGGATCAGAGTTAGTTTAAATTGAGCTTCTGTAAGTATGAAAGAGTTATTTACTACAGTAAGTTTTATGTATGTATGTATGTATGTATGTATGTGTATATATGTGTGTGTGTGTGTGCATGTGTGTGTGTGTATTCATGTGTGAATATTTGTATTCCTTTGCGTAATGTCTCATTCAACCATGCAATAAGCAACTTTGACCAGGTTCTTTGTTCATTTTGTTTACCTGTTTATACCTGTGTTTTTCACAGTGCTTAAGAGACAGAAAATAGTTACTAAATATTTGTTGAATGAATGAATGAATGAAAAACAAATAGACATCAGACATGAAGAAAGAGATCAAAGTTTATATTAAGAGTAATAAATTTAGCTGTACATTTACCAATAATTGCCTTTATATCTTTACAGTCAAACTGAAGAATTTCTTTCAAGTTATTTCATCAGATATTCCACTAGTATCATATACTCCTTGAATAATTAATATTTTTTACTTTGATTTAGAATTAAATTTATGTCTTTGTAGCTGTTTAACAAGATAAAAATTCACAAAGGTATAGACCTTTATGTGCCCATCACTTCATTTAAGACAATTTTATTAGCTGTAACAGAAGTTGTAGATTAATCAGTATATTCGGTTGATCAACATGAACTTAACTTTTTATAATCAAAATGGTCAAAAATCAGTAATTTTATATGACTCAACTGCAAATAAGTTATTGGCTTACCTAACCTAAAAATATACAAGTAGACAGTGGCCATGCACAGTGGCTCATGCCTGTAATCCCAGCACTTTGGGAGGCTGAGGTGGGCAGATCATCTGAGGTTGGGAGTTTAAGACTAGATTGATCAACATGGAGAAACCCCATCTTTACTAAAAATACAAAATTAGCCAGGCATGGTGGCACCTGCCTACATCCCAGCTACTCAGTAGGCTGAGGCAGGACAATTGCTTGAACCCGGGAGGCGGAGGTTGCGGTAAGCCAGGATCACACCATTGCACTCCACCCTGGGCAATGGGAGAAAAAATCCATCTAAAAAAAATTAATAAATAAAATAAATAAATAATTACATATATAAGTAGATTTGGTAGAATCTGACAACATTCTGTCTTTATGGGATTGGTTTCATCCCAAGGGAAGCTTCTCTTATGATACTAAGAATTTCAGTAGCACTCAGCATGACATCCTTCCTCATTATTCTTTAAGAAAGAAGGAATGTCTTTTTCACCCTATGTTAAACAGAAGTGCTAAGATGTACTCCCAAATTTCTTAGGTCTCCTACCCACCACTGGACTAATAACTACCTGGCTGAGTTAGTTTGCTGTCACTGTTACAACAAAGTACCCCAGACGGGGTTGCTCAAACAACAGAAACTTATTTTCTTACAATTATAGAGGCTAGTAGTCCAAGGTCAAAGTGTTCTCAGTGTTGATTTATTCTGAAGGCCTCTTTCCTGGCTGCTAGATGGCCATCTCCTCTCTGTGTTTTCCCATGGTCTTTTCTCTGTCTTTTTGTGTCTTAGTCTCCTCTTCTTATAAGGGCATCAGCCACATTGAATTAAGGCCTACCCATTTGGCCTAATTTTAATTTAATTGCCTTTTTAAAGACCCTATCTCCAAATATAGTCACATTTGGAAGTACAGTGAATTAAGACTTTAACATATACATTTTGAGAGTACACAATTCAGGCCACAATATTGGCTTAGATAAGGCTATTTTTTCTACCACTGAAGCCAGAAGAGGAGTTAGTCTCGACAGGACCATATTGCTCCCCAAACTGAAGTCAGGCCTGATGGAAATGGGGATGGGAGAAGGATGCTACAGAGGCAATGGAAATTATTGACTGTCCTTTCTCTAAAAATTAGGATGTATTAGTAATGAATAGTCCTACTCTAGGAAAAAATTAGTCCTCACAAAATTCTTGGGAGTTCTGGATGACCGATATATACAAATTTGGCTATGTAATGTTATATTTATTTTTGAAATAATATTAAAAATATTACCTTCAGCGTTTTACAAGCAATAGTAGTTTAATATGTATCATTTTTTATGCACGAGGTCTTCAGGTGGAGAAGAAAGGAAAATTCTGTTTGACTCTGATCATGAGTGAATTCCAGATGAGCTAAAGGAATGAATTTCCAGTAAAATGAGAAAATGAAAATCTCAGGGAGAGAGAAATGTTAGCCCACTGGAGTAATTATCCAAAAACCCACATATAAGAAAACATAAAATTCTAATAACATCTGGAATCTACAAGGAACTCAAACAAACAAGAAAAAAAAAAAAAAACAAAAAAAACTATCCCATCAAAAAATGTGTAAAGGACATAAACAGACAATTCTCGAAAGAAGATATACAAATGACTAACAAACATGAAAAAAAGCTCAACATCACTAATGATCAGGGAAATGCAAATACTTTACATAGGACTGACTAGGCAGCTGGTTTGACACTTGGAAAGGAAGGAGGAGCAGTGTGGTTCAGTGGCCAACCCGAGAGCCACACAAGGCAGAGAAGCCACCACCCCCGGCCAAGGGAGATGGTGAATGAGCACGTTACCAAGCCTGGGGAACTATGCTTTTTCCATGGAACTGTGCAACTCACGAATTGGAAGATCTCACTTGTTAGCCCACAACATCAGGGCCTTGGGTCCCAACCATGGAGCCACACAGATTCTCAACTCCACTAGAATCTGCCTAAGCTTGCAGGGTTCCCGGGGGAGGGGCAGTCATCACCACTACTGTGGCTGCCTGCTGTCTAAACCATCTGAGCTCCTTGGGGGAGGGGCAGCAGCCAACACTGTGGTTTCAGGGCCTCTCTGCAGGAATGCCAACAACTCTAGCCAGGAGCTTAAGGAAAGAACTTTGATCTCTGTGGGCCTGAGCCCCTAGAGGGAGAGGTGGCTGTAGTCCCCACAGACCAGCAGAGGTAGTCTTTTTGCCTGTTAGCTTTGAGGAATGTGGACAGTCCAGACGAATGGGTTTTCCCCCAGTGCAGCACAACCCCACCAACAAAGGGCAGCCAAAGTGCTTCCTTAAACAGGTCCTACTTCCTGTGCCACCCAACTGGGTGAGACCCTGCCAACAAAAGTTGTCAGACAACCTATCCAGGAGCATTTATACTGGCATCAGGTCAGTGCCCTTCAAGATCAGAGATCCCAGAAGAAGAAGCAGGTACCCATCTTTGATGTTCTCTAGCTTCTTCAAGTGACATCTCTAAAGTAAACCAAATAAATAAGGCCTGAAGTGAACCCCCAGCAAACCACAGCAGCCCTACAGAAGAGGGACCTGACTATAGAAAGTAGAACAAACAAACAGAAAGCAACAACAACATCATCAACATACAAAGTCCCTACAAAAAATCTCAATCAAGGCTCAGTAGCCTCAAAGACTGAAACTAGACAAATTCGTGAAGATGTGAAAGAATCAACAAAAAAAAAAACACAGAAAACCCAAAGGCCAGAGTGCCTCTTCTCCTCCAAAAGATCACGACACCTCTCCAGCAATGGTGCAAACTGGATGGAGGAAGAGATGGACAAATTGACAGAAGTAGGCTTCAGAAGGTGGGTAATGGAAAACTTAGCTGAGGTAAAGGAGCATGTTCTAACCCAATGCAATGAAGTTAAGAACCTTAATAAAAGGTTACAGGAGGGGCTAACTAGAATAACCAGTTTAGAGAGGAACATAAATGACCTGATGGAGCTGAAAAACACAGCATGAGAACTTCATGAAGCATACACAAGTATCAATAGCCAAATCAATGAAGTGGAAGAAAGAATATCAGAGATGGAAGACTATCTTGCTGAAATAAGGCAAGCAGACAAGATTAGAGAAAAAATAATAAAAAGGAACAAACAGAACCTCCAAGAATTATGGGACTATGTAAAAAGACAAAACCTATGACTGATTAGAATACTTGAAAAAGACAGGAAGAATGAAAGCAAGTTGGAAAACAAACTTCAGGATATTATTAAGGAGAACTTCCCGAACCTAGCAAGACAGGCCAATGTTCAAATTCAGGAAATACAGAGAACCCCACTAAGATACTCCACAAGAAGATCAACCTCTAAACACATAATCATCAGATCCTCCAAGCAAAAAAATGTTAAGGGCAGCCAGAAGGAAAGGCTAGGTCACCTACAAAGGGAAGCCTATCAGACTAACAGTGGATCTCTTAACAGAAATTCTAAAGGCAAGAAGAGAGTAGGGGCCAGTAGTCAACATTCTTAAAGAAAATAATTTTTAACCCAGAATTTTATATCCGGCCAAACTAAGCTTTGTAACAAAGGCAAAATGAAATACTTTTCAGACAAGCAAATACTAAGAGAATTCATGACCACCAGGTCTGTTTTGCAAGAGCCCCTGAAGGAAGCTCTAAATATGGAAAGGAAAAACCAGTATGAGACACTGCAAAACAGACCAAAATATAAACACCAATGACACAATGAAGAAATGGCATTACCTAGTGTGCAAATTAATCAGCAAGCATCATGATGACAGGATGTAATTTACACATAACAATATTAACCTTCAATGTCAATGGGCTAAATGCCCCAATTAAAAGATATAGACTGTAAATTGGATCAAGAGTCAAGAACCATTGGTATGCTGTCTTCAAGAGACCCATCTCACATGCAAAGACTCAAGCTCAAAATAAAGGGATGGAGGAATAATTACCAAGCAAATGGAAATAAGAAAAAAGCAGGGATTGCAAACCTAGTCTCTGACAATGCAGACTTTAAACCAAGAAAGATAAAAAAAGACAAAGAAGGTCATTACATAATGGTAAAGGGATCAATTCAACAAGAAGAACTAACTATCCTAAATACATATGCACCCAATACAGGAGCACCCAGATTCATAATACAAGTTCTCAGAGACTGACAAAGAGACTTAGACTCCTCTACAATAATAGTAGGAGACTTTAACACCCCACAGTCAATATTAGACAGATTAATGAGACAGAAAATTAACAACAATATTCAAAATTTGAACTCAACTTTGGATCAAGTTGACCTAATAAATATCTACAGAATTCTCTACCACAAAACAGAAGAATATACATTCTTCCCAGTGCCACATGGTGCTTACTCTAAAATCAACCGCATAATTGGAAGTAAAACACTCCCCAGCAAATGCAAAAGAAATGAAATTGTAACAGTCTCTTTGACCACATTGCAATCAAATTGGAACTCAGGATTAAGAAACTCACTCAAAAACCATACAAGTACATGGAAATTGAACAACCTGTTCCTGAATGACTCCTGGGAAAATAATGAAATTAAGGCAGAAATCAAGAAGTTCTTTGAAACCAATGAGAAACAAGAGACAATGTACAACAATTTCTGGGACACAGCTAAAGCACTGTTACGAGGGAGATTTATAGCACTAAATGTACACATCAAAAGGCTAGAAAGATCTCAAATAGATACCCTAACAGTACAATTAAAAGAACTAGAGAAGGCTGTGCGTGGTGGCTCATGCCTGTAATCCCAGAACTTTGGGAGGCCAACACATGCAGATCATGAGTTCAGGAGAACAAGACCGGCATGGCTAATATGGTGAAACCACGTCTCTATTAAAAATACAAAAAATTAGCCAGGTGTGGTGGCAAGTGCCTGTAGTCCCAGCTACTCAGGAGGCTGAGGCAGGAGAACTGCTTGAACCTGGGAGGCAGAGGTTGCAGTGAGCCAAGATCACACCACTGCACTCCAGTCTGGGCAACAGAGTGAGACTCTGTCTCAAAAACAAAAACAAAAAACAAAAAACAAAAAAAAAACAAAATAAGAACTAGAGAAGAAAGAGCAAACAAACCCAAAAGCTAGCAGAAAACAAGAAATAACTAGGATCAGAGTGGAACTAAAGGAGAAAGAGACACTAAAAAGCCCTTCAAAAAATCAATGAATCCAGGAGATGGTTTTTTGAGAAAATTAAACAGACCACTAGCTACAATAATAAGGAAAAAAAGAAGAATCAAATAAACACAATAAAAAATAATAAAAGGGTTATCACCACTGATCCCAGAGAAATACAAATTACAATCAGATACTACTCTAAACACCTCTACTCAAATAAAGCAGAAAATCTCGAACAATTGGATAAAATCTTGGACACATACACCCTCCCAAGACTAAATCAGAAAGAAGTCAAGTCCCTGAATAGACCAATAACAAGTTCTGAAATTGTGGCAGTAATTTGGTTGGCCTACCAACCAAAACAAAGCCCAAGACCAGATGAATTCACAGCCAAATTCTCCCAGAGGTACAAAGAGGAGCTGGCACAATTTCTTTTGAAACTATTCCAAACAATTGAAAAGGTGGGATTCATCCCTAACTCATTTTATGAAGCCAACATTATCCTAATACCAAAACCTGTCAGAGACACAACAGGAAAAGAAAACTTCAGGCCAATATCCCTGATGAACATCAATACAAAAGTCCTTAATAAAATACTGGCAAACTGAATCCAGTAGCATAGCAAAAAGCTTATACAACATGACCAAGTCAGCTTCATCCCTGGGATGTAAGGCTGGTTCAACATATGCAAATAAATAAACATGATTCATCAAATAAACAGAGCCAATGACAAAAGCCACATGATTATCTCAATAGATGCAGAAGATGCCTTTGATAAAATTTAACATGTTAAAAATTCTCAATTAGAATACTGAAATATTCTATATCATACTGAAAATATCATACTGAGAAAGCAATATCATACTGAAAAAGCAAAAGCTGGAAGCCTTCCCTTTGAAAACAGGACAAGACAAGAACGCCCTCTCTCACCACTCCTATTCAACATAGTGCTGGAAGTTCTGGCCAGGGCAATCAGGCAAGAGAAAGAAATAAAGGTATTCAAATAGGGAGAGAGGAACTCAAATTGTCTCTGTTTGCAAACAACATGATCGTATATTTAGAAAACCCCATTGTCTCAGCCCAGAAGTTCTTAAGCTGATAGACAACTTCAGCAAGGTCTCAGAATACAAAAATCAATGGGCAAAAGTCACAGGCATCCCTATACACAAACAATAGACAACAGAGAGCCAAATCATGAATTAACTCCTATTCACAATTGCTTCAAAGAGAATAAAATAGTTAGAAATACACATAACAAGGGATGTGAAGGACCTCTTCAAGGAGAACTACAAACCACTGCTCAAGGAAATAAGATAGGATACAAACAAATGGAAAAACATTCTATTCTCATGGATACAAAGGATGAATGTTGTGAAAATAGCCATGCTGCCCAAGATAATTTATAGATTCAGTGATATTCCTATCAAACTACCGCTGACATTCTTCACAGGATTAGAAAAAAACTACTTTAAAATTCAAATGGAACCAAAAAAGAGCCTGTAGAGTCAAAACAATCCTAAGCAAAAAGAACAAAGCAGGAGGCATCACGCTACCTAACTTCAAACTATACTACAAACCTGATTAAAACAAGCAATGGGATGGAGAAAGGGTTCCATATTTAATAAATGGTGCTGAGAAAGCTGATTAGCCATATGCAGAAGACTGAAACTAGACCCCTTCCTTGCACTTTGTACAAAAATTAACTTGAGAAGAATTAAACACTTAAATATAAAACCTAAAGCTATAAAAGCCCTAGAAGAAAACCTAGGCAATGCCATTCAGGACATTGGCATGGGCAAAAACTTCATGACTAAAACACCAAAAGCAATTGCAACAAAAGCTAAAATTGACAAATGGGATCTAATTAAATGAAAGAGCCTTTGCAGCAAAAGAAACTATCATCACAGCAAACAGGTAACCTATAGAATGGGAGAAAATTTTTGCAATCTGCCCATCCGACAAAGATCTATTATCCAGAATTTACAAGGATTTTAAACAAATTTACAAGAAAAAAAAATATGAAAAAGTAGGCAAAGGATATGAGCAGACACTTCTCAAAAGAAGACATTTATACAGCCAACAAATATATGAAAAAAATGCTCATCATCATTGATCATTAGGAAATGCAAATCAAAACCATAATGAAATACCATCTCATACCTTTAGAATGGTGATTATTAAAAAGTCAAGAAACAACAGATGCTGGAGAGGCTGTGGAGAAATAGAAATGCTTTTACATTGTTGGTGACAATGTAAATTAGTTCAACCATTCTAAAAGACAGTGTGGCAATTCCTCAAGGATCTAAAACCAGAAATACCATTTGACCCAGCAATCCCATTACTGAGTATATAGCTAAGGAATGTAAGTCATTCTATTATAAAGATATATGCACATTTATGTTTACTGCAGCACTATTTACAGTAGCGAAGACATGGAACAAACACTCATGGACTGTTCAATTACATAACAATACTTTTCCTACTATTTATTTATTCATTTATTTATTGAGCTAGATGTATTTAGGTTTATGCTATTTGAATCAAGACTATTGTTAACCAATATACCTCTTTCTTCATGTGGGGACCTATATATCCTTCAGAATTCCTCTCTCCTTCTGCAAAATTTTATGTTCCAATTGTATCCCACATTTAAGTCCAGCATTGAATGTCTCTGTTTGCAATAGTTATCTCTTTCTTTTTACCTTATACATTATTGGAATTTTAGCTCCTTGAAGGATACAAATTTTCACTTACCTGAAGATGTCTGGTACATAGTATATGCCAATGTCTGTTACATAAATGAATGTCCACTCAGAGTATAAAATAAATTATTACTGGCATCATTATTGGCTTAACATACCATAAAGTGAAGCATTTATATTGAAATGTAGAAAGAAAATAAAGAGAAACTTACCACTGTAAAAGTATGAAAGGCAAGAAACTTTGTTTCTATAATATATCCTCAAATGTGTATGCTTGGTTTCACAGCTTGAAAATTTCCCTCATATATTCCCATTTGATCCCCAAAGCAACCTTGTAAAATAAGCAAGATTAATATCTTGATTTTTTAGAATTGGAAATGGAAGCTTAGAGATTAGTTGATTTCTTGAAAGAAATTTATCCAGTAAAGAAGTAGATTCAGGAAAAATACTGGACATATTATGTATTTATACCTTTAGTAGTTTAAAACTAATGATTTTATTTTTTGTGTGGTTATACTTCTAGTGGCAGTCTGTTATGAATAATAATTTCTCATAATAAATATGTATAGTAGGAGTTTCTCATCAAAAGTGTTTAAGAGATTCATATATAACTGGTATGTAAATATCTCTACTATTTGTGGAATTTAGCCATATTATCTGATTTGCAGAAGTCACAATATTTCTATATAACATACTTCATCTTGTCTACAAAGTTTCGATAAAGACATAATATATCCCAGTGTAAATATACATATACATGTATCAATATATATGTGTGTGTATTTATATATGTACATACACACACAAGATATATATACACACACACACACACACACACATATATATATCCCAGTGTAAATTAGATCACAGAGAAGACCACAGAAACCTTGAGAGAGAGAGAGATTGACTGACAGAGACTCACAAACTTATGTTTGGGTAGTGTAAAGCTTAAACAGTTACTCCACAGTATAATTTTCTTTAAATCCTGTAATTTCTCTCTTCTGTTCTTGGAAATAGCCTTTATCTACATGATTCAGATGACTTTTCAGTTATTCTACATTTTAATTAGGTCATGGGGAAAGGGAGAAAGGGGTTAGAAAAGATGTAAGTATGCCTTGAAATTTTCATGTATCACTTAGATTCACACCTCATTGGTCAAAACTTAGTTAATGACCATACACAGCTTAAAAGGAGGATAAGAAATGCAGTCTTTATTTGAGACAGCCATAAGGCCCTGCTAATAATTGAAGATGTTATTATATAAGGCATGACAAAAAATATCTGTTTGGGGATTATCAGTAGTCACTGCCACAATGCTCTCTTGTAGGCAGCTCAAGAAGGTTGACAGGAGCAGATTGGTTTAAGTGATTCACTCTGGGCAGAAAGAATCAGACCACACAAAGGGTAAGAGGAAGGGGAGGAGTAGCTGCTGAAGCAGAAGTTTCACAAAGGTTAGTTCAATGTGCATTAGCTGTGAAACAACTTTGCCCTTAGGAGGATCCTAAAAAGATATTAAGGGAGAAATGTCTTTATTTGAGTTTATTTGAGAACTAGTAAGCCATTGGTTGCAGATACATAAACTGTTAAAGTGGCATACTAACCTTCACATGACAGCAAGGCCAAAGGTTCATTTTACATATATGTGTGTTAGAATTATGATAGTATTTGTGTATGTAGAAAAATAATATTATATGTAAATTTAGTCATGTTACAACTGCAGATTCATATTTTTGAATGGTCCTATTGTTAATATGTGATGTATAGAGCAATATAAAATATACATTAAACCTAAGATGTACATAGGTTTAGGGTTGAAGAAAATAATTAGTCTAACACTGAAAAGTTAATACATTTCAGCAGAAATAAAACTGACTCAAGATAAAACTTGAAGAACAATTTTGAGGTAGGATTTAAACTGGTTTCTTTAAAAAAAAAATTGTAACTTAAGGGAGTTTCATGCTATGGTTTCATGCATTTTGTGCCCTCCAAAATGCATGTTAAAATTTAATCCCCAATGCAGCAGTATTGAGAGGTGGGGCCTTTAAGAGATGATCGAGTCTTGAGGGCTCTGCCTTCACCAGTGGATTAACTCATTCAGGTATTAATGAATTAATGAGTTAATGGACTCACAGGTTATTATTGGAGTGGGACTGGTACCTTTATAAGAAGAGAAAGGGAGACTTTTGGCATACTCTGCTTCCTCAACATGCGATGCTCCGGGCTGCTTCAGGACTCTACAGAGTCCCCACTAGCAAGGCCTTCACCAGGTGAGGCCCCTTGACCTTAGACTTCTCAACCTTCATAGCTGTAAGAAATAAATTTGTTTTCTTTATAAATTAATCAGTTTCAGGTATTCTATTATAAGTAACCGAAAATGGACTAAGACAGTCAGAGTGTGAAATTTGTGGATGATCAAGTCATTGACATCTTAGAGGTATCTAGAGAAGAATCTTTGACTTGACCTTTGAGTTATATCTGGGTTTCAACTACTCAGCTAGCTCATTCATTTGCTTAGTTTCTGGAAGTAAGAAAACATACAAAAAGGGAACACACAAATAAAACTGAGTTCAGAAGTCAAAGATTTGAAAATAAGCCCCCAAAATGTATTAAGTTCCACAAACTGAACTTTGTATCTATACTGTCACACTGTTATCTGAAAATTCTTATAACAAGATTCTTCACACTGTAATTTTCAAATTTTACTATAATTTAAGTGTTTGAGGTGTAAAATAGTTTGCCACAAAGAGATACAAGGGAAAAGACTTTACAAGCCCCCAACTGAAATTTAAATGAAAGAAATCTGTTCAACATTTGTTAACCTATACATATATCAATGGACAATATCAGGTAAGAAGGAGTCGCCCTCTTTGAGAGTGCCCATAGGGTATTTCAAAATAGTTTTCTAGAGTTCTGAAAGCCAGATTGGTCATATGACAATAATAAAAGGATGTTTTAAGTCTTCTACTATTAGATACTTCCATGCCACAAGTAGTTATGAGTGTATTGTGGAATCTGAACTGCTAGATTTGAATTATGGTATGTAATTGTATGGTGTGTATGTGATAGGGTAAACAGCCCTTAGTATAAAGGCTGGACAAGATGTATTTTCACCTCTTGACTTTTTATCTTCTATACTGAGTTGAAAGAAAAAAAAAAGAAAATTTAAAAATAACATTGATTGCAGGAAAATAGGTCAGTTCTCCTGTTGTTTTCATGAATACATGATTCCCTATTTTTAAATAATGATGTTGTCATTTAGTAGGCTAACTAGCTGTGACCTTATACATCTGAGCCAGGGGGCCTGTGCAATTGGAATGAATTGAAAAAGTCTGATGGGGTTAAACAAAAAAGAGGCAGATAATGCCTGACAGTACATCTCAAAACTTAAGGTGCACAGAAATAACCTGAGGATCTCATTAAAAGGCAGAGTCTGTTTCATAGGCTGAAGTGAAATATGAGACTCAGTATTTCCAGCAAGTCCGTGGGTGATGCTGATGTTAGCACATGAACCAAGTTTCAGCTATTAAAGTGAGGATTATATCATAGCTGCTGAGATTTTATCACCAAGTTTGGGTGAACCTAAAACAGAAACCTTTCTAGAGTTAATTTACTGAGCATCACAATTCCTTGGATGATCAGAACTGTCTGACATATTTAAATGTAGTGCAAGTCAAATACCTCAAGTTTGACCAAGATGACCTGAAAGTTTCCTTCAGCTTGACTAAATTTTAGACAGGTGTCTTCCTAAAACTGGGCCTCTGACCTCCTGTTTGTTAGAGCATTTACTTTAGAAAACTTGTCACTGTAAATCCTTTCTCCCCCACTCTGAAATGTATGCAAATATTTTCCCCGCCTCCTGTCAGTTTTACAATCCAGGAAATGTCTCTCTTAAGGACCTGGGAATAATCTCTTTGAAATGTAAACAGTGAAGGAGGTAGCACCACTATCTCTCAGTCTCTGTGGGAAGGTAGGAGCCTAACTTCATTTGGCACCAATTAGCGAAGATAAATGACCCAAACACAGAGAACATTTTCAAACTTCATTGCCAAGGATGCTAAGTTTGATGACTTCAAACAGAAAAATCTTCAAGGTTCCCCTGTACCTAAGTCATGCCGCAAGTCCCCTTCGCCAACAGCAGATTTATCATTTTTACTTAGCTCCAAAAATAAATGCTTCCATGAAAACAGCATCATACCATGAGCTCTGTCTCCATTTTCTATGGGCTTAAAACTGTCGATTTGATCTAATGGAAGAGAGACACCTGAAAACTCTTCTACCAGTTATCTATTCAATCACTACTTTCAGATGAAAAATAAAGCTCTTTAAGTATTAATTTATGCATGCCTGGGAAATGCCTGAAACCCCATATTCCAAATTTCTACTTATATATAGCCATAATATCCTCCTGTCCTCCTGTGTTTCTTTTATGAATCATCAGAGCTGATATATATCTATATCTATATGTATAGATAGATAGATAGATAGATAGATAGATAGATAGATAGATAGATAGATAGATAAAAAATTTGGTTTACATACATACAAGGATTATCTGTCTATAAAGTCTAATTGAAATATTCTTCTTAAAGCAAACCAAATTATTTAACCCCAAAATATACTTCTTGACATATTTCAAGAAGGCTACTTAGAGGAGCTGGAAACACAAGAACACAAGCTGCCTTTTGTTGGCGAGATTTGAATCCGTCAATTTTGTCAATTTCGTTTCTGCATGACATGAAGTAAACAACAGATGCTAACAGGCTTTCACTGAAGTTCCCCCACACACATCTAGATCTAGGAAAGATTAACTGAGAGTCTGACACTTTTAAAGGATTGAGGGAAACACTTATTACTATCTACCACCGATTCTCTCCGAGGATTGCTACCAGTTAGGTTCCATGACTGCCTTTTCCCCAGGTAATTTCTCTTCTCTCTTCCTCCTGTCTTGCCACCATAACCCCTTTTGCCATGCTCAGAGTCCTTAACTATAAGATGATAAAAGTGACAACCATCTAGCCATTTGAGTTTTTATATTTTGTATGAATCCCGTGCACACAGCTGCATGTAATAAAATGTGTATGCTTTTTATTTTTCCTGTTAATATATTATCAATTTGTCTTATAGACTCAAATTATCAAACCTTCAGGGAAAAAATTTAAATTTCCATACAATCTCAATATATGTAAAGAAAATAAATTTTACAACTGGAAACTAATGCCATCCAAATAAATTAAATGAAACTTTAAAATTCTTTTACTTCCAAAAATATGTGACTTTTTAAATCAAGTATTTTCTGCTTACTGTGGTATTTAATATATTGTTATACATATACATTACATTATATATAATTATTTGACAACTTCCTAAGAAGATTACTAGCACTGACTACATACTATGTGCCAGACACTTTTCGAAACTCTATACTGTAATCTTCACAATAAACTATGAATCAGGTACTCTTTTTTTTTTCTTGAGATGGAGTCTCGCTCTGTCACCCAGGCTGGAGTGCAGTGGTGCAATCTCTGCTCACTGCAAGCACCACCTCCTGGGTTCACACCATTCTACTACCTCAGCCTCCCGAGTAGCTGGGACTAAAGGTGCACGTCACCACACCCGACTAATTTTTATATTTTTAGTAGAGACGGCATTACACCACATTGGTCAGGCTGGTCTCAAACTCCTGACCTTGTGATCCACCCACCTCTGCCTCCCAAAGTGCTGGTATTACAGGTGTGAGCCACCGCGCCTGGTCTGGGAACCATTATTATCATCATTTTACAAACAAAGGAATTTGAAACATAAAGATGCTAAGTAAGTTGTCTAAGGTCACACATCTGATACATGGTGAATCTTGGACTGAAGAATTTACCTCCGTAGGCTTAGTGATTAACCATTATACATTTTGTGACAGGCAGTGGCTATTTATGGTTATTTCTCAATGGCTTAAAATTACTCTGGGCCAGTTGTGGTGGCTCATGCCTGTCATTCCAGCACTTTGGGAGGCCAAGGCAGGAGGATCCCTTGAGCCTATGAGTTCAAGACCAGTCCAAGCAACATAGCAAGACCCCGATATCTACGAAACAATAGAAAAATTTAGCCAAGTATGGTGGTGTGTCCCTGTAATACCAGATACTCAGGAGCCTGAGACAGGAGGATCACTTGAGCCTGGGAGGTTGAGGCTGCGGTGAGCCATGATTGTGCCACTGCAATCCATTCTGGGTAACAGAGTGAGACCTTGTCTCTAAACAAACAAACAAACAAACAAACAAATCACTCTCAAATTGGAAAATTCAGGGATTGCAGCTAGATCTACCTGTGTATACCTGCATTTGTTTTTAGTTCATAATTGTACTAGAGCACTTCTTAACACATGGAGCACTTGTTAGCATTTTGCAGTTTTACACATTCCTGATATTATTGCTACTTCAAATCCACCCACAAACTAGCTAGCCTACAACATTACTTTCACTTCACATTTTATGTTTTTATAACTTTGTGCTTTTTCAGGCACGCTAATATGAAAACACTCTTGATATTTATGTCTGTTAGAAATACAGATGACATAGTAGTTTTTTACTTTTTATTATTATTATACCTTAAGTTCTATGGCACATGTGCACATGTGCACGTTTGTTACATATGTATACATGTGCCATGTTGGTGTGCTGCACCCACTAACTCATCATTTATATTAGGTATATCTCCTAATGCTATCCCTCCCCACTCCCTCCACCCTACGACAGGTCCTGGTGTGTGATGTTCCCCTCCCTGTGTCCAAGTGTTCTCATTATTCAGTTCCCACCTATGAGTGAGAACATGCAGTGTTTGGTTTTCTATCCTTGCGATAGTTTACTCAGAATGATGGTTTCCAGCTTCATGCATGTCCCTACAAAGGACATGAACTCACCCTTTTTATGGCTGAATAGTACTCCATGGTGTATATGTGCCACATTTTCTTAGTCCAGTCTATCACTGATGGACATTTGGGTTGGTTCCAAGTCTTTGCTATTGTGAATAGTGCCACAGTAAACATACGTGTGCATGTGTCTTTATAGTAGCATGACTTATAATCCTTTGGGTATATCCCCAGTAATGGGTTGGCTGGGTGAAATGGTATTTCTAGTTCTAGATCCTTGAGGAATCACCACAATGTCTTCCACAATGGTTGAACTAGTTTGCAGTCTCACCAATAGTGTAAAAGTATTCCTATTTCTCCACATCCTCTCAAGCACCTGCTGTTTCCTGACTTTTTAATGATCGCCATTCTAACTGGTGAGAGATGGTATCTCATTGTGATTTTGATTTGCATTTCCCTGTTGGCTAGTGATAATGAGCATTTTTTCATGTGTCTTTTGGCTGCATATATGTCTTCTTTTGAGCAGTGTCTATTCATATCATTCACCCACTTTTTGATGGGGTTGTTTGATTTTTTTCTTGTAAATTTGTTTAAGTTCTGTGTAGATTCTGGATATTAGCCCTTTTTCAGATGGGTAGATTGCAAAAATTTTCTCCCATTCTGTAGGTTGCCTGTTCACTCTGATGATAGTTTCTTTTGCTGTGCAGAAGCTCTTAAGTTTAATTAGATTCCATTTGTTAATTTTGGGTTTTGTTGCCATTGCTTTTGGTGTTTTAGGCATGAAGTCCTTGCCCATGCATATGGCCTGAATGGTATTGCCTAGGTTTTCTTCTAGGGTTTTTTTATGGTTTTAGGTCTAACATTTAAGTCTTTAATACATCTTGAATTAATTTTTGTATAAGGTGTAAGGAAGGGATCCAGTTTCAGCTTTCTATATATGGCTAGCCAATTTTCCCAGCACCATTTATTAAATAGGAAATCCTTTCCCCATTTCATGGTTTTGTCAGGTTTGTCAAAGATCAGATGGTTGTAGAAGAGTGACATTATTTCTGAGAGCTTTATTCTGTTTCATTGGTCTATATATCTGTTTCAGTACCAGTATCATGCTGTTTATGTTACTGTAGCCTTGTAGCATAGTTTGAAGTCAGGTAGTGTGATGCCCCCAGCTTTGTTCTTTGGGCTTAGGATTGCCTTGGCAATGTGGGCTCTTTTTTGGCTCCATATGAACTTCAAATTACTTTTTTCCAATTCTGTTAATAAAGTCGTTGGTAGCTTGATGGGAATGGCATTAAATCTATAAATTACCTTGGGCAGTATGGCCATTTTCACAACATTAATTCTTCCTATCCATGAGCATGGAATGTTCTTCCATTTGTTTGTGTCCTCTTTTATTTCACTGAGCAGTGGTTTGTAGTTCTCCTTGAAGAGGTCCTTCACATCCCTTATAAGTTGGATTCTTAGGTATTTTATTCTCTTTGAAGCAATTATGAATGGGATTTCACTCATGATTTGTCTCTCTGTTTGTCTGTTATTGGTGTATAGGAATGATTGTTATTTTTGCACACTGACTTTGTATCCTGAGACTTTGCTGAAGTTGCTTATCACTTAAGGAGATTTGGGGCTGAGACGATGGGGTTTTCTAGATATACAATCATGTCATCTGCAAACCAGGACAATTTGACTTCCTCTTTTCCTAATTGAATACCATTTATTTCTTTCTCTTGCCTGATTGCCCTAGCCAGAACTTCCAACACTATGTTAAATAGGAGTGGTGGGAAAGGGCATCCCTGTCTTGTGCCAGTTTTCAAAGGAAATACTTCCAGTTTTTGCCCATTCAGTATGATATTAGCTGTGGGTTTGTCATAAATAGCTCTTATTATTTTGAGATATGTCCCATCAGTACCTAGTTTATTGAGAGTTTTTAGCTTGAAGCGCTGCTGAATTTTTTCGAAGTCCTTTTCCTCATCCATTGAGATAATCATGTGGTTTTTGTCTTTGGTTCTGTTTATATCATGGATTACGCTTATTGATTTGCGTATGTTGAACCAGCCTTACCTCCCAGGGATGAAGCCAACTTGATCGTGGTGGATGAGCTTTTTGATGTGCTGCTGGATTCGGTTTGCCAGTATTTGATTGAGGATTTTTGCATCGATGTACTTCAGGGATATTGGTCTGAAATTCTCTTTTTTTGTTGTGTCTCTGCAAGGCTTTGGTGTCAGGATGAGGTTGGCCTTGTAAAATGAATTAGGGAGGATTCCCTCTTTTTCTATTGATCGGAATAGTTTCAGAAGGAATGGTACCAGCTCCTCTTTGTACCTCTGGTAAAATTCGGCTGTGAATCCGTCTGGTCCTGGACTTTTTTGGTTGTTAGGCTATTAATTATTCTGTCAAATTCAGAACCTGTTATTGGTCTATTCAGGGATTCAACGTCTTCCTGGTTTAGTCTTGGGAGGATGTATGTGTCCAGGAATTTATCCATTTCTTCTAGATTTTCTAGTTTATTTGCATGGAGATGTTTATAGCATTCTCTCATGGTAGTTTATGTTTCTGTGGGATCGGTGGTGATATCGCCTTTATCATGTTTTACTGCATCTATTTGATTCTTCTCTCTTTTCTTCTTTATTAGTATTGTTATTGGTCTACCAATTTTGTTGATCTTTTCAAAAAACCAGCTCCTGCATTCAATGATTTTTTGAAGGGTTTTTTGTTTCTCTATCTCCTTGAGTTCTGCTCTGATCTTAGTTATTTCTAGCCTTCTGCTAACTCTTTAATGTATTTGCTCTTCTTCTCCAGTTCTTTTAATGGTGTTGTTAGGGTGTCAATTTTATATCTTTCCTGCTTTCTGTTGTGGGTATTTAGTGCTATAAATTTCCCTCTACACACTGCTTTAAATGTGTCCCAGAGATTCTGGTATGTTGTATCTTTGTTCTCATTGGTTTCAAAGAACATCTTTATTTCTGCCTTCATTTCGTTATGTACCCAGTAGTCATTCAGGAGCAGGTTGTTCAGTTTCCATGCAGTTGAGCAGTTTTGAGTGAGTTTTTTAATCCTGAGTTCTAGTTTGATTGCACTGTGGTCTGAGAGAGAGTTTGTTGTAATTTCTGTTCTTTTACATTTACTGAGGAGTGCTTTACTTCCAACTATGTGGCCAATTTTGGAATAAGTGAGATGTGGTGCTGAGAAGAATGTATATTCTGTTGATTTGGGGTGGAGAGTTCTGTACATGTCTATTAGGTCTGTGTGGTGCAGAGCTGAGTTTGATTCCTGGATATCCTTGTTAACTTTCTGTCTCGTTGATCTGTTTAATGTTGACAGTGGGGTGTTAATGTCTCCCATTATTATTGTGTGGTCATCTAAGTCTCTTTGTAGGTTTCTAAGGACTTGCTTTATGAATCTGGGTGCTCCTATATTGGGTACATATATATTTAGGATAGTTAGCTCTTCTTGTTGAATTGATCCCTTTACCATTATGTAATGGTCTTCTTTGTCTCTTTTGATCTTAGTTCATTTAAATTCTGTTTTATCAGAGACTAGGATTGCAACCCCTGCCTTTTTTTATTTTCCATTTGCCTGGTAGATCTTTCTCCATCGCTTTATTTTGAGCCTATGTGTGTCTCTGCACATGAGATGGGTCTCCTGATTACAGCACACTGATGGGTCTTGACTCTTTATCCAATTTGCCAGTCTGTGTCTTTTAATTGGAGCATTTAGCCCATTTACATTTAAGGTTAATATTTTTATGTGTGAATTTGATCCTGTTATTATGATGTTAGCTGGTTATTTTGCTTGTTAGTTGATGCAGATTATTCCTAGCATCGATGGTTTTTACTATTTGGGATGTTTTTGCAGTGGCTGTTACCAGTTTTTCCTTTCCATGTTTAGTGCTTCCTTCAGGAGCTGTTGTAGGGCAGGCCTGGTGGTGACAAAATCTCTCAGCATTTGTTTGTCTGTAAAGGATCTTATTTCTCCTTCAGTTATGCAGCTTAGTTTGACTGGATATGAAATTCTTGGTTGAAAATTCTTTTCTTTAAGAATTTTGAATATTGGCCCCCACTCTCTTCTGGCTTGTAGAGTTTCTGCTGAGAGAGATCCACTGTTAGTCTGATGGGCTTCCCTTTGTGGGTAACCTGACCTTTCTCTCTGGCTCCCTTGACATTTTTTCCTTCATTTCAACTTTGGTGAATCTGACAATCATGTGTCTTGGACTGTTAGACGAATCGCTAACTAGAATAACCAGTGCAGAGAAGTCCTTAAATGACCTGATGGAGCTGAAAATCATGGCACGAGAACTATGTGACACATGCACAAGCTTCAGTAGCCGCTTTGATCAAGTGGAAGAAAGGGTATCAGGGATTGAAGATCAAATGAATGAAATTTTGGATTTCATTCAAAATAAAGCTTCTTCCATAAAGCTTTACTGAAAGGCATTTTTGTGTTTCTTTTCTTAGGTAAAGTCATTTTAGTGGAACAATATTAGAATAAGTTTATGCCAGTGAGCCTGGTTAGAGTTTTGATTGTATCACTTGCTAAAAAGTTCTCCTTGGAGAATGAGCATCACGTACTCTCAATGAATTCTCGGATTATTTTTAATGTTTAATATGTTACACTATAGAAATGATTAGTAAGAACATTTTATATGATTATTGGAAAGCTATCATAAAATGATTTTTAAAGTGGTATGAAAATCACAATATGCTATATAAATATAAGTTGTTATTATCATTTCTAAGACATTATTAGAGGGGGCTGAAAGCAAATTACCATAAAAAGCAATTTGTTGGAGTAAGAATCATAGCTAGCATAAGAGTGTACATTCTTTAAGCAGTAGGAGATGTTTCAGCTTGTTTTCATTTTTCCCTAATATTGTAAGCAATGGATAAGACTTAATTGCCATTTTAATTAAACAGCATAGCAACTTACAAGGATATGGTTAGGATTAGTGTTTGACAACGAGAGTTAAAAAAAATGTGCCTTAAGCTCCTGGGAGTAATGCAATATACACTGATAAAAATTAGTATGTATTTTAAACATCAATGTTGAAAAGATAAGTTTAGCCCTACCTTTTATAACAATAGTATATTTTTAAACTTGAAATGAAACTGTTAATGTGAAAAACCTTTAAAATTCAAAATCAGAACAAATACGTATCCTGAAAGTTATAGGCCAAGTATGAACTCTGTACTATCTATTAGAATGCTATTATAAATACCCTTCTTTTAAAAAAAGCATAGTAGGCAGTATATTTGGGAGTCACTAAGTAAGATCACTTTAAAATCTTGTGCTAATTCCTGTAAATAGAATGAGCAGTCCATATTTCAAATACATGTTCCTCAAAATCCCTTGTCAACTTAATTTTATGTGTGTTATGTTTAAACTATATTTAAACTGTAATTCTTATTCATGACTGTAATAATAAGCCTTTACATCATTTGTTTAAAGAAGAGAGAAAAACTAACTGATCTTAACTATTTCTACACAGGACAAAATAAGACTTTTATTTATAAAAAATCTTGAGCAGATGGAGATTTTGGTAGAGACACAGGCAGATTGTTTCAAAGACTCTAGAAAATGCATTGATGTATTTAGAAATAACTCACTGGGTACCCATAAAGAGTTTTCTGTATTCTAAAAGATCTCAATTAAGAGATTAAGTCTAATAACTTGTATAAATTATGGCTAAAGTCTAAATGACAAATCCCATGTTGAGGGAGGAAAAGATATAACAATTAGCAAATCAATAACTTTTCCAATGTTTTATACTTCAATTTCTAAGCATAAAGTTTAATAGGCTTGTCATGTTTATATCCTGCTTAGAAATACTTCCATATGCATGAGCTGAATGGAACAAGCCTTTCTAATGTCAAATATAAGACTGGAAAATCAAAACATTCTCAATTATAAACAAAATTTACTTTATTTTTGGTCCTTGGTGGCCTATAATGGTAATTCAAACTTGTAGGTGATAAACATAACCTCATAGGGTCTTGCTCTGTTGCACAGGCTGAAATGCAGTGATGCAGTCATAGTTCACTACAGCCTCAAACCCCTGGGCAAGCCATCCTTCTACCTCAGCAAGAGTAGCTAGGACTACAGGTAGGTGCCACCATGCCTATTTTGTTTTATTTCATTTTTGTTTTTGTAGAGACAGCATCTCACTATGTTGAGCAGATTATTCTTGAACTATTGGCTTAAAGTGATCCTCCTGCCTCAACAACCCAAAGTGCTAAGAATACAGATGCGAGACACCATGCCCAGCCCCAAAATCTTTACTAATTGGAGGATAGCAAAGAAGGACTTTGGCTTTCGTGGCTCTTTTGGAATGTATTTATTTCTGTTTTACAAACTCAGAGCACTGATTGTCTGATGTCTCCTGAAATATCTCACTAAGTGAAAATAAAAGTCCTAACTTTTCAGGCAGTCCATGTCCTACTGTAAACTGAATATCTACATTTCAGTAAAGACAAGATAATGGTGTGGCACAGTGAGGCTTAGAATAAATTTACAGATCAACACCATTTTTAACGGATCATGGTTCTCTTCACACGTTTCCTTGATGTAAAATAATTTTCTTTTTCTTTCTCTTTCTAAATTTCTTCCCTTATGTAACTAGAAATTAGTTTTTGTTTTGGCTGTGGATAATTTCCAGATTGATATTTCATTCAAATGTAACTGCCTTTTATCAACATTCATTAACGACTAAAAGTGTACATGCTCAGTGGACTAAATTAATGAATACTTATGGCTTCTATGGATAATCACTTTAGCTAAATTTAAAAAGTGTGAAGACCAGTGATGATGAATATTTTTCATGTGTCTGTTGGCTGCATAAATGTCTTCTTTTGAAAGGTGTCTATTCATATCTTTTGACCACTTTTTGATGCGGTTGTTTGATTTTTTCTTGTAAATTTAAGTTCTTTGTAGATTCTGGATATTAGCCTTTTGTCAGATGGGTAGATTGCAAAATTTTTTTCCCATTCTGTAGGTTGCCTGTTCACTCTGGTGGTAGTTTCTTTTGTTGTGCAGAAGCTCTTTAGTTTAATTAGATTCCATTTGTTAATTTTGGCTTTTGTTGCCATTGCTTTTGGTGTTTTAGTCTTGTAGTCCTTGGCCATGCCTGTGTCACCAGAGAAATACAAATCAAAATGTCATCAGAGAAATGCAAATCAAAACCACAGTGAGATACCATCTCACACCAGTTAGAATGGCAATCATTAAAAACTCAGGAAACAACTGGTGCTGGAGAGGATGTTGAAAAATAGGAACGCTTTTACACTGTTGGTGGGAGTGTAAACTAGTTCAAACATTGTGGAAGACAGTGTGGCAATTCCTCAAGGATCTAGAATGAGAAATATCTTTTGACCCAGTGATTCCATACTGGGTATGTACCCAAAGGATTATAAATCATGCTACTATAAAGACACATATGCACATATATTTATTGTGGCACTATTCACAATAGCAAAGAGTTGGAACCAACCCAAATGTCCATCAATGATAGACTGGGTTAAGAAAATGTGGCACATATACACCATGGAATACTATGCAGCCATAAAAAATGATGAGTTCATGTCCTTTGTAGCGACATGGATGAAGCTGGAAACCATCGTTCTGAGCAAACTATTGCAAGGTCAGAAAGCCAAACACTGTATGTTTTCACTCATAGGTGGGAATTGAACAATAAGAACACTTGGACACAGTGTGGGGAACATCACACACTGGGGGCTGTCGTGGGGTGGGGATAATGGGGGAGGGATACCATTAAGAGAAATACCTAATGTAAATGACGAGTTAATGGGTGCAGCAAACCAACATGGCACATGTCTACATATGTAACAAACCTGCATGTTGTGCACATGTACCCTAGAATATAAAGTATTAAAACACACACACACACACACACACACACACACACACACACACACACACACACAAGAGAGACCTAAGCAGCCCTTCCTTGCCTGGCCCCATGCATTCCTCCAGCCTCATCTCATTCCACTACTCACTTCCCATGATCCCCTGGACAGTACCTCAAACTCCTCCAGTATCTGAATTCCTGAGGTTGTTTCTCAACTTCTTGCATTTGCTCAGGCTTTCCCTTGGATGGGGACCACCTGTCTTTCCTTGGATCGGGATCACCTGTCTTTACCCCCAACTGTCTACGTCCTTTTTACCTAAATAGCTCCTCACTACTCATTTTTATATTCCAGCAGGTATCACCTCCCCTAACAATCATCCTCTCCTGGCTGGGACCCAAACATGTCCAAGAGTGTCGACCATAATACTTAACATTTAGGCACCAATCCAGCACTACTAATGCTGGCCACAGGACTGGGCCAGGGTCCGCAGGCAACTTCATCCCCTGTAGCCTCACCAGGTTTAACCCTATCATTACTGATTCTGGTGGTGGAGCAACTGGAGCAGCCAAAAAAAAAATGTGGGAAGGCAATGAATTAAGCATACGTTACTTTAAGTCTGGTCAGTTAATTTTATTTGTATATGAAATATAGTATATATAATACATCTGTATGTATTATATATATGCAAATTTGTTTCTAGCAAGCATTTGGACCATAGTCTTCCCCTGCACTTGCCAGCAATATATGCACGTCAACCACCAAATGTCAACTTTTTTTGAGAGTGATAATTATCCTCCCATAAACCCAACATTAATACCCAAAGGCCTTACTGTTTTTCTGTTTCTCTAATTCAAATAAACCTAGCAATAAACATTCTTAAACTAGATGATTGATAGAGAGTTGATGATAAATAATACAGAGTCTTATATAAATTATGGCCAAAGGAAAATACTCTTAGAAATTAATAGTTGTACTAAGAGGTACCATATAGCCTATTCCAGTATGCTGTGAAATTTACTATTGAATGCATGTTATAAATTTATCACTGAACAAGGAGAAATATGGAATCAAGTCTGTGGAACTATGGGCTCCAAGATTCAATGTAAAATGAAAATTTTCAAAAACTTTTACAATGGTCTAAACAAAGTAATAGAAATTCTCTATACTCATATGAAATATGTATGTTCCTACACATAAATAAAATTCTGAAAGAACACTTACAGCAGAGGAAGGAGATCATAGTACCAAAAGTTTTGTAAGGCCTAATTCCAATATTTCAATATAATCTTTAAAAAAAATTTTAATTAGTTTTTGCTTGATGATGATTATCAAAGCTTTCTCAAAGTATTGTCTTAATAACAATAATCAATGTTAATGAGCTTGTTTCTTTAGCTGACTATAAGATAAATTAAGAAATTTATCTGTTTTATTTTTATCTGTGTTACATTTAAGGCTATATCTGAGGTATATATACCAAAACTCTGGCACTCCTTGTTTGACCGTAAAATGAAAGAAAATTTTAAATTATCGTAAGTAACTGTTGAGTAAATTACCACCCCTTCACCCAAGGTCCATAGAGTGACAATATACTTATTGAATAGATATTGTGTTAGCTTTTTTAAATGACTGCTGTGACAAATTATCACAAACTTAGTGACTTAATATTATCTTAGAGTCTTGTAGGTGGGAGGGCCAGTACAGGTATCACAGGGATGAGGAATCGGTAGGACTGCATTCCTTCTGGAGACTTTAGGGGAAAGTTATGTTTTGTTTCCTTACATTTTCCAGCTTCTAGAAACCACTTGCATTCCTGATTCATTCCCTATCTTCAATCAAGCAATGGCAGTCAAGTCTTTCTTTCATGGTATCATTCTGACCCACCTTCAACCTCACTGCTTCAACTTTAGAAACTCCTGTGATTACATTGGGCACAGCTGGATAATCCAGTCTACACTTCCCATCTTGGGGTCAATTGATTAGCAAATTTAAATTAGTCTCAAAACTAAATTCCTTTTTTCCGTACAACATAGCATATTTTAATGTCCTCAGATTAGGATGAGGATATATTTGGAAGGCAATTATTTTGTCTATCACTGACATACATAGAGATTCACAGTTTGCAATCAGTTTCATTTACAGATACAAAATTCTTCAAAAACATCAAAATTTGCATACCCAATTTTAACCATAAGAAAGATTAAAAACACATAAAAAGCTTTATTTTTATTCAGTTTATCATTCTTTACTTAGGTAGTTACTTTACTTTCTAATTCCTTGAAGGTTTATTTAACAAAACAAAAGAGAGTGGAGAATGCTATTACAAAACAAAAAGGTATATGTGGATAAAAATTACTGAGAATGCAGGAAAATGACATTCTACAATCTTCTTGAAGTGCACATTGCTTTTACAAATCCATAAAACCTGCGGATTGATTCATTCTAGCATGCCCTGGTTCTATTCTGAAATCTGCACAGTACTATCCGCTTATCATTTTTTAGCCGCTGCTGCTCTTCACTGTGTGTGCCAAGTGAGAAGATCAGAGGTCTAGGTCGCAAATGAATACAGAGCAAATCAGCTGCTTTTCTCAGAGTGGCCTGAAGTCAAATACGTTTTAAAGCAATATAATTACAAAATAGCTTGCTGAATTGATGTATTCCATACATTATACATTTTACTTCTCTTTCCAGTAATATTGTCATGTCTAAATGTGTCCAGAACATCTGATCACTCCCTTTTGCAAGTATATTCTCCCAAATCTCAAAATGTAAGACTATGCCCATCTGGTTAAGAAGGTAAGGGTATACTGTTTGAGCAGGGAATATTTACATATAGCATATATTCCTTAAACTTTTCTGTTGGCAAATATCATTTGAAATATACCATAAAGGTTATTTTCATCCCCTGATGCTTAGGCAGAGTTGAATATAGCAATTTAATCCAAGTAGTTGAAACTCTGAAGAATTTCCATTTTCTTGCTTGATGATTTGTAATATGGTGCCTAATAAAACAGTATGAACTACCTAGGGTGTCAAAATGAGAGTTTCAAATAGGAATCTGGAAAACTTAATTCAAACTCAAGGTCTGGTACTAAGGTACTAGTTATATTTAAATCAAAGGCAAGTAAGTAGAACACTTTGTTTTTTATATTTTTATTCATCAATCCATCTATGCACCCACCCACCATGTCATCTATTATCTAAATATCTGTCAACCTATCTTGTGTAAGTTTGTCTACATTCCCCACAACAACTGTTAAAAAGTTAAGTCTACAATATCTAATCCAACTTGTAAACACACTCTAATCATTTTGCCATTATAAAGTTTAAGTATCCATTGTTGCATTTATTATACTCATTCTTCTTACTTAATTGCCTGTCCAGCTAAATCTTACTACTCTTCTTATTAGTCCAGAAGTTAATACCATATAAGACAAGTCTTTAGGAGAAAATTGTTCCTGTGTTTACCAGCTTCACTGATGATTCAAGAATTGTAATAACTGTGGACAATATAAAACTCAATTTAAAGTTTGCAACCAGATTTTAAATATTGATAGAATCAGAAATAACTAAATGCGTGGCATAATATCCCCTCTTCATGAATTGTTGAATTGTATCTGCTTGAGATGCTGACACAAACAAGTTTTACTAATTTTACCAAAAAGAAAATTGCAGTTGGTTCTATCCACAGAATAGCAGCAGATTTGACAGCTTTGTGCCTATTAAATAATAAATCCTTCCTACACCCAAGACAACAGGGATAGTTAATCAATATCACAAGAGGGCTCAAAAAGTCTTCTGGCTTGAACTATTGTGAATTATCGTTAAATAGAGTATTATTGTTTCTGTGCTGATCTCTAGGTCAGGGATTTTGCAATCCTGACAAAGGGAGATAATTGCATATGGAGTTTTCCATAGTATAGCTTCTTGAGTTTCAAACTCAGAGCTTCTCATTCAGTAAATTCATATATTTATTGAGTCTTTACTATATGTCAGGCATTGTTGGAGGTAATTGAGAGCTATGGGAACAAAAGCCAAAAAAAAAAAACAAAAAAACCCTGTAGAATGTATATTTTAATGAGATAAAAGCCTAATAAATACATTGTAAAAGATAAACTTTATAAATAGTACAATGAAAAAATTGGAATAAAAGTAAATGGGAGGTATTTCAATGTAAATATCAGGCAGGCCTAATTGATAAGGTGACATCTGAAGAAAACTTTGCAGATATCTTAGGGAGGGTGCCAATTGACTAAATCAGGGGTTTGTCCATTAAGTAGGAGGAAGAGCAAGAAAGCCAATGTGACAGGGACAGAAAATATGAGGAAAGGATAAGTTTAAAAATGAGGACAAAAACATATCAGGTTTTTGTGAAGGAGCCATGAATAGCTATTTTAACCAATAAAAATGATTCTGAAACACAACAAGAAATGAGAAGTAATCTCTCTATATGTTTTATTAACCTTACCTGTTAACAAATATGGATTTTAGTTTGTAAAAGTAGGGATTAATATTCATGAAGATAATAGAAATTTATCAAGTGGAAGAGAAGTATTATCTAAAAATTAAAGATTCCTAGGATTACATATTTGATATATTAAGAGAAGTAAATGTGAAATATCTCTGAGTTGTTAATTCAAAGCTACTCAGTGATATTGGAAATGAATATGAGTACGTAAGAAAAAAATTGGGAGGTGTATGATACTATTCTTAAAAACCTAACATTTGTAATTTCCATTCAATAACTACAGATGTTTCCATATTTTTATTTAACCCAATGTTTATTTTGGGTTTTGAAGCACCATATGAAAGTCTAAGTAATTTCTTAATACATATTAGAGAAATGTGAATGTGGAATGTGCATATTTTTTAAATCATAAAAAGTGATAATTTAGTTTTGGATATCAAATAATTTAATGTTTTCTAAATTTGACATCAGACTAAAGTCTCAGGGAAAAAATATATTAGTATTTTTGAAATACCTAAGTAATAATTATCCTACATTATCAGCATCATACCCTCTCTTCTCCAAAATCTGCTCCATCTTACTTAATACTGCCACCCAAAATTTTGCAGTTAGTTGAGGTAATCACTACAGTTTTTTTCACTCACAATTTTCAGAAGACTATTAAATTCTCACAACCCCAATTCAACATATTAGATCCTTCTTGCCCTCTCCATAGCACTGCCCTAGAACTGAATATTATCCACCTCTCCACTAAGCTACAGGATGATTTTAGGTGTATTTCTACTTTCTAGTATCATCCACTGCCAAGTAATCATATACCAGAATCTTCTTTTTAAGCAACAAATGTATCCATATTATTTCTCTCCTTAAATCCATTTGATAAGTCACTATCAACTACAGAATAAAACTGACATTTCTTTGCAAGGCATAAAATAGTCCTATAGCCTCTAGAATCTGCCTGTCTTCTAGTTTCATTTCCTGCAATACTCATGTTCTTCTTGCTATATTCTCCAACCACACCAAATAACCCCTTTTTTCACCATCTGATCTCACACCTTCATAACCTTAAACAGGAAACCATCACTTCCTGAAATTCTTTTTAGTCTTATATTTTGATGGTAAACTATAACTTAACTTTCAAGATCCAACTCAACCATTAGACCTCCAGAGAATAAAATCAATCCCTCTTTTAAACTATATTTTTTGCATACCTCCAATATGGAGGTTTGTTACAAATTATTAATATGTTTTGTGTTTTTCATGTCTGCACTATTAAATAATGAGGATTTTTTAAAAGCATACTTTTTTTTTTTTTTTTTTTTTTTTTTACCATTTCTTCTACCCCCATAGCTAATTCAATCCTGGAAAATTAATCTAATAAATATTTGAAGGAAAAATAGATGATGAGAAAGAGACACAGGCAAGAAGGAAAGACGGCAATGCATTGATATTTATGATTCTGTCTTTCTGAGAAAAGCAATCCAGCTTCCCACTTTATTTCCATATTTACAAACAGTTATCCAGATACATAATAGAACTTACATGAGTGTGAAACACACACTAGCCTCATATCTTTATAAAATCAACCGACAATAAATTATCTAGGTTATAGAGAAGAAGCAAAGCTAAATTATTTTCCCCAATATCAAAAAGATCTATTGAAGTGTTATTCAAAAATCATACGGAAAGAAAGAACATTCCAAGCATTTCTGAGTTAAAAAAAAACAGAGTTGCGATGCTACAAAGTCTCAACCCCATTTTTCTCTTAAAACCTGCATGCTCTGTAATTTAATATTATCTAAAGAAGAAAAAGTATTGCAAAATAAAAAATTTAATTAAGTAAAAATTTGCTGCATAAAAGTCCCATATGCTTCAGAAATTCTTTCACAACATTCCTGACACAGAGACCACTATAGGCTTATTATACATTTTCAGTGAGAGAAAATGTATTTTTCAAGAAACATGGTGTCTTGGATGGTCAGAACTATTGACAATTCTATTTGAAATCAGGCACTTTTTTTTTTTTCCTTTGACCCTATAAAGTAACATTGAATAAATTGAATTTTTAGAAATCAAAGACTTCAAACAATCATTCACCTATAGTAACCTCTATTAACTATCTCTTATTCACGATAAATACACCAGATTTATTTCATCATTTTTCAAAAACAAGCTGTATTTTATGTTATAATCTCAAAAAAAATGAGATTAACAAATTCATCTTCTGAACATAAAGCATAACAAGGACCCACATAAATTACTGTAAGTATAACTGAACACTTCCCTCCAATGTATTCTGACTTACATGACTAATATCTAACCAATATACTCCCAGGCCACAACAACAAAATTTAACTTTCAGTCAGATATTCAGGAAAAAAGTAGTATAAACAGTCTTCTAGATAGCTGAATATTAAATCTTAGTTTTAGTTTATAGATTCTATTGAATTGGAGCTCTCCAAGTATTAAAGATTTGATACTGATTGTTTTCTCCCTTTTTTCTTTTTTAGCTATACAAGATTATATTTGTTCTTTTTTTATAACTGATTGTAATACATTGTGGAATTTTGATATATTACAATCTTGAATCACCTTAAATTTTTTACTTACATTGGTGGAATTATCCTTTATTCTCACATGACATTTGCTATAAATTGTTATTATCATTACTTTATTAGACTATCTCAGGTGTAAAAAGAAAAATATAAGATAACTAATTTTTTTTTTTTTTTTTTTTTTTTCCTGGAGACGGAGTCTCACTCTGTCACCCAGGCTGGAGTGCAGTGGCCCTCCAGCTCACTGCAACTTCCGCCTCCCAGGTTCAAGTGATTTTCCTGCCTCAGCCTCCTGAGTAGCTGGGATTATAGGTGCCTACCACCAGGCCCAGCTAATTTTTGTATTTTTAGTAGAGATGGGTTTTCATCATGTTGCCCAGGCTGGTCTTGAACTCCTGACCTCATGTGATCTGCCCACCTTGGCCTCCCAAAGTCCTGGGATTACAAGTGTGAAGCACTGCACCCGACCAAAATCTTAGGATAACTAATGTAATGCTAAGGTAATTTGGTCACCATATTCTGGTTTTTCAATGGTAGCAAACTACTTTATCCTTTTTGATCAACAGCAATTTCAAAGTAGGAATTCCTATTGTTACTTCTTATTTTTTAAAGAGAAGAAATTCTGTGTAAGGCTAGTTAGTCAAATACTTCATAAAATTTGCAAATTTTCAAAATATCAGTGTTCCAGAAGGATTTGGATGTTTACAAATACATATGTGCATATTTATCACTGTTTACAAATGGCTTCCATTCTGGATAACACTAGGTAAATATTTTGTAATGAGATTGTAATACCCTGCCAGTCTATGTGTTACTTCCTACTGAAGATTTCTAAGGAGTTCATAAAATATTTTTAAGTTTATAAAATATTTTTGTTTTATGCTTTTTTAAAATATATGTTCAATATTGTATTTGATATTTTTTCTCTTCATCAAATTTCATATTAAAAAATAAAATTTCAAATTAAAGCCCCTTTATTCATACCAGTACACCTCTTAATACAATTAGGCTTCTTCAGTTTTATAAACAAACTTCATAAATCAAAATTTAGAAAACAATTCCTCTTTTTAGACACCATGTAGAAATTTGCTCACAATATACATTTTCTTTTCTCTATGATGATGAAAATATTTAACTCAAAGAAAAAATTGCTACAGTAACTATGCCTCTTAATTTTTTCAGTCTCCTGTCTTAAACTTCATTTCTTACTTCAATCTTTAAATAAATATTCAATTATAAACTAATTTCTGTGGATATAAGAATAAAATGTACTCGCTTCAATTATTTTGAAATCATTCATATTATAATTTCACTATAATAATTCATCTTATTGTGAAATATACTATAATTAATATAATATAATAAAAAAATTCTACTGTAATAAAAAGTGTTACATAAGAATTTTCAAAAATATTTCAAAGCTTGATTCGGATGTGCTATTATGCCAAAATACTTAAGGACTACCTTCCCAAAAAAGGTATAATTTGAGCTAAGTCATCTTTGCTGGATAAGCATCCTAATGATAGAGAATAAAATAAAAGGAACAGCTGTCCTAATAGAGAGAACTAACATGTCAAAAGGTATCAGAAATCATGGCCCACTAAGAGAGCCACAATTTGTACCAGTCATTTTGTCTGAAATATAGGGCTTGGGTGTGAAAGTGGAAGGAGGTGATTGTGGAAATACTAATGCAGGTCATAATATGAAGAGTTTTGCATACTATTTGAAATTTAACCTTATCATATAGGTGATAAAAATATTAAAGTATTTAAAGCAAAGCTGTAACATAGATTTTTATTTTAGATAAATTATTTGTATAGAATATAAAGAATTGATAGGTGGTTTAAGACTAGAAAAGGAGTAATGTGCATGCAAGTGTGGATGAAGTTGAGACGATGCCCCCAAAACAGAGCTCAAATGAAAAAACAAACCAGAAAAAAATATGTATGTGTCTCTTTGAAACAGGGTCTTGCTCTGTTGCCCAAGCTAGAGTGCAGTAGCATGATCTTGGCTCAAGACAACCTCCACCCCCTGAGTTCAAGCAATCCTCCCATTTCAGCCTCCTGAGTAGCTGACACCACAGGTGTGCGCCTGGGTACTTTTGTAGTTTTAGTAGAGACAAGGTTTTACCATGTCCAGACTTGTCTCAAACTTCTGAGCTCAAGCAATCTGTCCACCTGGAGCCACCACACCCAGCCAAGATGTGTCCTTAATATAAGAAAAGATAACTTCCAGAAGAGAGTCATCAGCAGAATCAAACACCACAGAAAAGGAAGAAATAGTAAATTAAATAAGGACAAAAACTTTATATTTGAGTTGAAATGATAGTCCCACAGGATTGGTAGGCATATAAACTAGTGTGTAAGCCTTTGAGATCTGAATGAAAAGGCATTTCAGACAGTCAGGTAGGCTAATTTTTAAGCAGTCAATAAAACAGTGACTGGATGGATGGATGGATGGATGGATAGATGGATGGATAGACAGATGGATGGATGAATAAACTGATAGCAATTCATTCTAATAGTCTTCAATCCTGTGAATAGTTTACTTATTTATTCAGCAAATAGCCATGCCACGAGCTGCTTTAGACATTGGGAATGTAAAATAAGCAACACAAAGCCCCAACCCTAAAACCCTAACAGCTTAATAGTATAATGGCTGCAAAGCTCTTACATTTGTCTCTACTGCAGTTCTCTAAGCAAAAACAATAGTCACTTGTGCTAATGAGTCTTTCTAAGAAAGGAACTAACCGAGAGTAACTTAGGTTCTAAAGTGATGCAGTCCATTATCTCTCAGCAATGTAGCAATTACATTTTTATGCATCAAGAGTGGAACAGGCATGTATCTGCAGTTAAAGTTTTATGCAGCACTATTTACAGAAGTGGAATAAATATCCATCAATGACATGATGTATATAAGAACATCCATCAAAGGTTAAAAGGAGGAAAGGAATATCTATGATTAATTGTTTATTCTTCAATTCATCAAGCAGTAAAATAAGTATTCTTCAGTTTAACTGCTGACACATTCAGACTAAGGAGTGGGATACTTGTTGGTTCAAATTGTGTATGCTACTAATTTCAAGAGCAAAATAAAAATCCATCAATGCCATGCCAAGTAATTGGAAATGCTTTGGAGGATTTGTCCAGAGATTTTATTTTCCCAAATTGCCTTCTCAGAACTTGTCGTCACATTAAAAAAAAAAAAAAAAAAGCCCTAATTTGTTGATACATCAAGTTCTCTAGGGAAGTAGTTACCGGTCAAAGATTTGCACAACTATTTTTATGACATATGACATCAAAGCTAATACAGGCCATCATGTCATTTTTATGTATTTTTACAAAAAAATTATAATCAGCAAATGTTTGTATTATGTGTTAAAAGAACCTTACTAATTAAATAACAAAATATTGTTTGAATTTTTGTATAGTGTCTTTCCACTTTTCATGATTCAATGATTGGGTGATATTAGTTACTTTTCTCCTAAATTACATCACCATGTGTGATGTATACCAAATTGAAAACTGTACAGTTTCTCAGGTACATTCAATAGTATAAAACATTATACTTGCAGTCCATTCGTGGAATACCTGTCATCATACCAATGTTACATCAAACTGTGTCTTACTTTACATAATCAATAGTGCATCAAATGAATATTTTTGAACTTCAATTTGCAGAGGACTGATGAAACTGAACCAGAGCATAAATGTTTAACCTATTTCCTAGCTTGAAATAACTAAACAATGTTAAATGAAAATAAGATTATTTATTACTAACATACATTGATATTGGACTAAGTATAAGATGACAATTCTTCAAGCTGCATTCTTTTTAAAAGTTTGGGCTTACAAAAAAAAAGTGTTTAAGATATCTAATTGGATTGAGAAAGAATATAAACTGTGAACCATTGTGCCATTCATAAAGATAGAAATCAAATTATAAAGTCCAACTATTACTTGCTCTTCATTTTGATAATACGATGAAAATGTTAAGTCTATTTCTTCACAATCTCTCTTAACAAAATCCATTTGAATAAAAAAAGTTAACTTCTTAAGTGACTCTTTTTCTTCCATTTGAAGAAACTGGTAGAAAAGATTGACTTCACACTTCACAAATGAAGAATTTAATTAAAGCCATTAATGTTGAATTTTTTAAATGTTGAAATTAAAATATCTTATTCTTTTCTCCCCATTTCCTCAGAAATCTACCAGAAATTTATCAATCCAGCTTCAAAGCTGAGTACTTACAATCATAATATTTAGATCCTACTCAAAAGATAAAAAAAAAAAGTAGTCTATAAAAGAGGAGGAATTGTAATTAGAATATCCCAACCTTTTCCATTTCACTTTAAACCTTAAAGTAATTACCTGCATAGCACACTCTATGTACTAGGAAAGTGCTTAGTCAAACCCAGCCAGTCAAGATTCAAATTCTAGAGTTAAACCCTGTAATTGGTCTCCTGAGTTTGGCTACATTTTGCCCAGGAGTAGAATGCCTTATTTGAAGCCCCACAAGATTTAATCCAATAACAGAAAAATTCCTCAAAGTAGAATCAGAGTACCTCTCATATTAACAACAAAAAAACATGGATGTCACACAAGCAACAATATCATTAGAATGTAGCATATATATAATTGCTATTTCAAAAATGATAAAGCATGATATATATGACATATATATGATGCAAGTGTGTGTGTGTGTATATTTCTTGTCCATAATCACAGACTTACCAAGTGATTAGAAAGCTAAAGATTTTTATGCTGTACCTATCAATATCAATGAATTATATACTTAAAAATAAATTTATTACAGACATAGAAATACATTTAGATATACACATAAAAATGCTTGTGCTCATTGGATTGGTGGTTATTTTCTCAGCTTCTATAAAATCTGTATGATCAATGGGGAGTAGAAGGTTCATTAATTTTACAGACATTCTCTTTAAAGAAAATACAGAGGTTGAATGTGAGAATTGCTAAATTGTGCCAAAAGAAAAACAAAAAAACAGTAGCAGTTAAGTGAGTAGTTTTTTATTTATATGCTTAGAGATTAATATAATAGCTCTAACATATATTTCCCTTATGTAATATCAATTATATTAAAAACTATTTCTTCATATAATATTAAATCTCTATGTGTATTGACTAATTAAATCACTAATATTCATATTGCTGTTACATGTTCAATAATTTTAACTAGCTTATAATAGGTCTTTATTAAGTGATTATATAAGATGGATACATTTCCATTTAGTCATCAGTACCTTCTTCAATACTTTATTTTTTTTCAAAGGGAGGGGAAGAAAACACTAGTAATGAGCAACAGACTAAGAGGTATGGGTAAAAATGTTGCTTCAACAGGCATACTCTGAAGAACAAATTTCCCTCTTATTTGGAGAAGTATATAGCTGGGCTTTCTAAAATCTCGATCCTCTTTTTCAGCAGGCAGAAGGGAGGATGAGTTCATTTTCAAAAATGCCAACGTTGAAACTCTGCACAAGTTTGTTATTTATTTAGTCCCAGAGAGAGACACCTTCCCATTGTAAAGGCAAGTAAATTAAAATTTATATTTTAACATGAAGCAGGCAAAAATATTTTGCCCTTATGGGATAACAATGAAAGAGGAAATCAAGATCCATTATTCAGCCAAGCCATCTGAAAGGACAGATCCAGCTGGATAGAACTGCTCAGTTATCAAGTTTATGGGTCTACCAACATGGGTGCCTATAACTACTATAATTGTACATCAGAAAAAAAGAGATGTCAAATGATAATTGGCGATTTTGCAAATAAAAATTACCTGAATGTATAAGCATTTAAGATTCTCTATTACTATTTGACTTGTAGACACATTGGATAATCAACCTACGTTAGAATTATATATGAGTGAACACTAATATACCACGGAGTTACTCAGTTTTATTTTTTTAACCATTATTCAGGGTCTTGGGACACTGATCTTTATAATGATTTCTCCAATAGTGTCTTGCACAAAGGTTATCATAATGAACCTTAAATGAGATTGGATTTTATTCTACAGAAGTATCTCTTCAGGGCAGTAAAGCACATAAAATAGGACTTTATATCACCTAACAAGTACATTTTTAAAAAATGAACTGTAAGTTTAATGTCAGGTGGCTTAGGGTACTTTTAATGACTGTGGACAGCAGCAGCAGGTAGCAGATGTTAGACTACCCACATGGCTCTAATTTTAAGAATGCATATTATATTTCTTTTTTTAAGGAAAAGGTATTTAAAAATCTCACATTTAATCTCTTCTTCAATGCAGGTTATATTACAGCTAAGACATAACACACATTTCTGTTCAGATGCTACTAATATTATGTTATCTAAATAAATTTTCTGACAGATATTCTTTTTTAGAGTAGAGCTCTTTTTTAATCTTAATGCTTGTATTTTAAAAATTACATTTCCTCTACTTAAAAGCATTCATTGCTTGCTCAAGTCTTTTGAGTACATCTAATTTTATTGCACTGTCAAAGAAAATATTTTTACTATAGCAAAAGTCAACAGTCACAATATATTTAAGAGAAGCAGAGCATAAAGTCTAATCCTCATTTTATTGACGGTTTGAGAAAGAAAATGAATTCTTCTTGAAAAATAATATGAATTGTCTCTGACTCCCACCTTTTATTTCTTAGCTAAAATTAAATTTCCTTTGACAGAAAATAAGCAATATAGATTTGTATATCTGTGAGATACAGTTGAAGCAATAATACTTACTGAACAATTAATCTTTTGGTAGTGTTCTTCAGTTAGTTCTGGCAGTCTCTCACAGAGGAGCTTTGAAATAATGCAATTTAAAATCTAAATTGAGCACAATTTTAACCACAATTCAAAACTTTAAAAGAATTGAAAATATTTAGAAAGCACTTATATTGGGGAAAATTCATTTCCCCACAACATATTTAACATTTTCCTCCACTTTTGGTTGTCACTGACAGCCTACTTGTTCATCACACTCAACATTTAATCTTATGGGATGTCATTCCACTTCATATGTTCATAAAACATTTAAAACATTTTACTTAGAAAACTTTCTTTGTAGGGCATTGACTGTGTATACAGTGTCAGACGAATGTGTAGCATCTTCTTCCACTCACTCTATCACACTGACAATCTCTACTACTTCTACATTTTCTCTTCCTCCTGTGCTCTGTTCCTCTGCTACCTACAATGTCTTGGATATTCTTTCTTATCTGCTTTCAGCCCGATTTCACATACATAAAAACATATGCTTTTTTAGGAACTGGGTTTTCTTGCTTTAAAATTTTAATTTTGTTAGTTTTTAAAGTACAGTCCTTTGTGTCTAAATCAGATAGCAATGGTTATTTTTCATCAATAAAGCGTGTATTGAACACTTCTTAATAATTAATCTGGAGCTAGAATAGTAAACAATAGGTGAAGGATAAGTGCCCTGATTCATGCTACAGAATAGAGATCAACATGTTTAAAATACATATAAAGCAAAATGAGGTAAGTTTTTTTTCTTACTACTACTTCCTCTTGTAGTTCCTTAGCTAATTATACCTAACTGTAATCAGCTCTTTAAACATGCCATTATTTCTCAGATATCAGTGCCTTTGCACATTCTTTTTCTATGTTTTATATATCTATCTTACTCCTTTCACCCTAATGAAACTTTAGGCAACATTTCAAAACCAATATTGCATTTGAAAGTTTTCTTTCTTCCCGCTTGCTACACATTTTTGAATTTGTCTCCCTAAGTTTTATGGCACTTTTTAACTTTACCACTTATACAGTCTCATGAATGTCTGAGTTTAATTTACATGACTCTCTTCAGCAATTGTGGCCACTTTGTCTTATACATCTTTGTATACAAATATCTAATATACTTCAGAAGTATATCAAGATTCCATTATGTGTTTGTTTAAGCAATGAATAAATCGGTAGAGAAAATTACCTTGGATAATTTTCTGCTAATGAGAAAAAAGTTAAATGTAATTAAAATACAAATTGATTTGAAAGAAAGAATGATAACATAATTTATCTTTAAAAGTTATTTTTTTAACTGAAGTTACATTTGTTTAGAAAGTCAAAAGTGGAATAAGTCATTGTAGCTTTTAGAATTAACTTCCAACCAAAACTTAAGGAAATGGAATCACCTGGAAATGAGTAAAGAATTGATAAGCAATCTGAGAACCACAATAATATTAAATGACACTTAAAAAAATAAAGACAGTCAAAGAGTATGTAATATTTTCATTATCTGAGCAGTAAGGTATTGGAAGAGAAGAATAATATAAATAACTGGATTGATTTACAGCTGAAGAATTACAAAGAGTCTAAGAATATTTGATAAAAGTTGGAAATTTTGAAGAAAATCTAAGCACAGTCCTGAGAGATTGACTAAAATTATTTTTTATTTAGTTTTGACTTGTGGAAAAATGAAGCAAGGCCAAAAAGAGGCCTTGAAAGAAAGTCTAGAGAAGTAGGAAGGCATCAAATGAATATAAATCTTAATGAGATAAAATAACTTAGGTTTTAACATAGGATTAGAATTTTTGGACAGATATGGTGTTCTGGTCAAAGGGTGGAATTATATAATTTAGCAAATAGAGCAGAGCATGTTTCCAGGATTATGGTAGACTAGATTGGAGGACTCCCACTCACCTTTCCAAAATAACTAGACATAGATTTAAATATTTTGAATGTATTTCTGGGCACTTAGGAATATATGGACAGTCTGCTAAGACCACCATGTATACCCTTTCTCTACCACATATGCCCAGTGGAAACAACAACAAAAACAACCAACAACAATAATTTTTAAAAATACCCATGATCTAAAAACCTGATCTTAAAAGTCACAGTTGGAACCAAGTGAGAGAGCCAGAATGAATTGTTTCATCGAGAACAAATACCAATCACAATTCTTTGGCAGAGATTGTAAGCAACAGATCTACAACAAAGAATGGTTATAACTCATGAAACATTTGTTACATGATGATTTTAGAGGGATCTACAGTAGTCCAGAGTTGACAGTGTCCTCCAAATCAGTCACAAGCCTCAAAAATTAATTTGAATTGACAATCAAGGGTCAATCATCTTAGAAGTTTTGTTGGGAGTACAGAAAAACACCTTAACGCTACATGTTTTGCAAATGTTGGAATTAATAATGCCAATATACAAGAAAAATATATTTAAAAAGGAAAAGAAAATAAAGAGTAAATTTACAAATATGAATGATATGGTTTGTCTGTATCCCCACCTAAATCTAATATTGAATTTTAACTCTCATATTTCCAACATGTTGTGGGAGGAACCCAGTGGGAGGTGATTGAATTACGGGAGCAGGTCATTCCTGCACTGTTCTCGAAATATTGAATGAGTCTTACGAGGTCTGATGGTTTTAAAAAGGGGAGTTTCCCTGCCCAAGCTCTCCTCTCTTTGCCTGCCACCATCAACATAAGGTGTGACTTGTTCCTCATTGCCTTCTGCCATGATTGTGAGGCTTCCCCAGCCATGTGGGTCGCAAGCAGCTCTGCTCCTGTGACTCAGCTGCTTTCACCAGCTGGTGTTAAGTGTCTATGGCTTTTCGAGGTGTGCAGTTCAAGCTGTTAGTTGTTGATTCTGGGGTCTGGAGGACAGTGGCCCTCTTCTCAAAGCTTCACTAGGCAGTGTCACGGTGGGAACTCTGTGTGGGGGCTCTAACCCCCCATTTCCCTTCTGGACTGTCCTAGCAGAGGTTTTCCATGAGGATCCCTCCCCTGCAGCAAACTTCTGCCTGGACATCAAACGTTCCCATACATTTTCTGAAATCTAGGTGGAGATTCCCCAATCTCAGTTCTTGACTTCTGTGTACCCAAAGGCTTAACACCACATGGGTGTTCCCAAGGCTTGGGGCTTTTACCCTTTGAAGCCATGGCCTGAGCTATGCCTTGGCCCCTTTTAGCCATGGCTGAAGCTTCTGGAATGCAAGTCACCAAGTCCCTAGGCTACACAGAGTAGGGGTGCCCTGAGCCAGACCCAGGAAACCATTTTTTCTCCTATACCTCTGGGCCTGTAATGGGAGGGACCTTCTGTGAAGGTCTCTGACATGTCCTGGAGACATTTTCCCATTTTCCCCATTGTCCTGGTGATTAACATTTGGCTCCTCTTTACTTATGCAAATTTTTGCATATGACTTGACTTGAATTTTTCCCCCAAAATGGGGTTTTCTTTTCTATTGCATTGTTAGGCTGCATATTTTCCAAAATTTGATGCTCTGCTTTCACTTGAATGCTTTGCCACTTAGAAATTTCTTACACCAAATACCCTAAATCATCACTCTGAAGTTCAAAGTTCCACAGACCTCTAGGACATGGGCAAAATGCCACCAATCTGTTTGCTAAAGCATAGCAAGAGTCACCTTCATTTCAGTTCCCAACAAGTTTTTTATCTTCATCTGAGATAACCTTACCCTGGACTTTATTGTCCATATCACTATCAACATTTTTGTCAAAGCCATTCAACAAGTCTCTAGGAAGTCCCAAACTTTCCCACATTTTTCTGAGCCCTCTGCCTATTACCTGGTTCCAACCTCTGCCTATTACCTGGTTCCAAAGTTGCTTAAACATTTTTGGGTATATACACAGCAGCACTCCACTCTACTGGTACCAATTTACTATACTAGTCTGTTCTCATGCTGCTAATAAAGACATACCTGAGACTGGATAATTTATAAAGAAAAAGAGGTTTAATGACCTCACAGTTCCACATAGCTGGAGAGGTCTCACAATTTAGGTGGAAGTCAAAGGAGGAGTGAAGGCTTGTTTTACATGGCAGCAGGCAAGAGAGCATGTGAAGGGGAACTTCCCCTTATAAAACCATCAGATCTCTTGAGATTTATTAACTATCATATGAATAGCATGGGAAAAACCCACCCCCAAGGTTCATTTACCTCCCACAGAATCCCTCCAGTGACACATGGGAATTATGATTCAAGATGAGATTTGGGTGGGGACATAGCCAAAGTATCTCAACCTACCAGAAAAAAAAAAAAAAAAAAAGCCCAAGACCAGTCGGATTCACAGCTGACTTCAACCAGATGTATAAAGAAGAGTTGGTACCATTCCTACTGAAACTATTCCAAAAAATTGAAGAGGAAGAATTCCTTCCCTAACTCATTCTAGGAAGTCACCTTATCCTGATACCAAAACCCAGCAGAGATACAACAAAAAGAGTAAACTTCAGGCCAATACCCTTGATGAACATCAATACAAAAATCCTCAACACAATACTCGCAACCCAAATCCAGCAGCACATCAAAAACTTATTCACCATGAATGATCAAGTAGGCTTCATTCCTGGGATGCAAAGCTGGTTCAACATATGCAAATCAATAAATATGATTCATCATATAAACAGAACTAAAGACAAAAACCACATGATTATCTCAACAGATGCAGAAAAATCTTTCAAGCAAAGTAAACGTTCTTTCACGTTAAAAACTCCTAATAAGATAGGTATTGAATTAACACACCTCAAAATATAAAAGCTGTATGTGACAAACCCACAGCCAACATCATACTGATGGGCAAAAGCTGGAAACATTCCTCTTGAAAACTAGCACAAGACAAGGATGCCCTTTCTCATCGCTCATATTCAACATATTATTAGAAGTTCTGGACAGGGCAATCAGGCAAGAGAAAGAAATAATGAGCATTCAAATAGAAAGAGAAAAAGTCAAACTATCCCTGTTTGCAGATGACATGTTCCTATATCTAGAAAACTCCATACTCTAGGCTGGGCATGGTGTCTTATGCCTGTATTCCTAGCACTTTGGGAGGCTGAGGCAGGTGGATCACCTGAGGTCAGGAGTTCAAGACCAGCCTGGCCAATATGGTGAAACCCCGTCTCTACTAAAAATTAAAAAGTTAGCTGTGTGTGGCGGCACATGCCTGTAATCCCAGCTACTCAGGAGGTTGGGGCAGGAGAATTGTTTGAACCCTGGAGGCGGAGGTTGCAGTTAGCTGAGATCGCACCACTGCACTCCAGCCTGGGTGACAGAGTGAGATTCCGTCTCTGGAAAAAAAAAGAAAAGAAAAGAAAAGAAAACTCCATACTCTCAGTCCAAAAGCTTCTTAAGCTGATAAGCAACTTCAACAAAGTCTCAAGATACAAAATCAATCTGCAAAAATCACTAGCATTCCTATACACCAACAACAATCAAACCGAGAACCAAATCAGTAATGAACTCCCATACATAATTGCCACACAAATAACAAAATACCTAGGAATCCAGGCTAACTAGGGAGTTGAAAGATTTCTACAAGGAGAACTACAAACCACTGCTCAAATAAATCAGAGATGACACAAATGGGAAACCATTCTATATTCACAGAGAGGAAGAATCAATATTGTTAAAATGGCAATACTGCTCAAAGCAATTTATAGATTGAATGCTATTCCCGTTAAACTACCATTGACATTCTTCACAGAACTAGAAATAACTATGTTAAAATTCAAATGGAACCAAAAAAGAGCCCAAATAGCCAAGGTAATCCTAAGCAAAAAGGACAAAGCTGGAGGCATTACACTACTGAACTTCAAACTATACTATGGAGCTACAATAACCAAATCAACATAGCACTGGTACAAGAACAAACACGTAGACCAATGGAACAGAATAGACAACCCAGAAATAAAACCACACACCTGCAACTGTCTGATCTTCAACAAACTTGAATAGTTAACAATATAAATTGACATTATATGATGACAGAATCAAAACTCTTAAACATAGTGCTATCAAAGAGAATAAGAATGAAATAAACTTATATAAAAATAAATAAAATATATCTTTAAAAAAGTTCATGAACTAAATAAATCAAAACAATAAACAAAGAAAACACAGGGTAATCTATAACAAGTAAAAGAATATTTTTAAAACCTAATTAATTAAAAAGTATCTTATTCAATCATTTTTCTTCCAGATTTTATTGTAAAGATCTGTTCCACTATTTATAAATGTAGCTGTAAAAAATAATTTGAAGATGTTCATGTCAGCATTACTTGTAAAAAGAAACCCTCCCCACAAAACCAACACAAAATACCCAGGAAAACAAAACATGGGAACAATATAAAATTTCTAACAGAGGAATGATTAAACTAATTATAGTGTTTAAGAACTCTGGATGAGAGTCTAGCCTGAGGATACCAACAACTATTTTACAGTGTTTTTAAGACTGAAACATTGTGCTAATTTCTTTGTATAATAGGTAATATTTCCCCCTATTCTGAACATGTAAACAATGAGGTTTAAATACATTAATTTTCTCAACTATTTCTGTTGGTTCCAAAACTATGCCATAATACACTCTACCATTTTTTCCTATATTATTACAGGGGGAGAACACCTGGGAGATTATATTATAAAACACTTGCTGTGGTTATACGTAGCTGTTAGGATGGTAGATGATTTGTAATTTTGCCTGTATTATATATTTTAAATTAAAAACAAACAAAATGTTTTAAAGGAGTACCATCCTTATTTCTTACCTTGCTTTGTACTTCTTTAGAATAGGGTATTTTGTAGTAGAATTTTCTTTTGTGTTACTCAGAAAGAGCTGAAAAATGGATTAAATTCATACTGGTTTTGATGAATATTTATTGCATAACACTGATAAAATACCTTTATAACAACACTGGAAAATCCAAATATATATACCTACGCAAACAAACATAGCTGATCATTATGTAGTTAGGGCCCTGAACTGATTTGTATAACTGAATGATTTGTAATGATTCCTCACTGAAAATGCAGGTGAAAATTAAATCTATTAATCAAAAAGTATTTATGACATAATCATCAATTTAATATAATTAAACATAAGTTATTTTCAAAGGATAAATATAATCAGTGTTTTCATTTAAAAACTAGGTAATTAGATGTCATATATCAACAGTTTAAGAAATGTTTGTTAGGTTTATATTATGTATTAGGCCCAATGCTTCAACCAGAAGATGAAATGATGAGTAAGTAAGTAAGTAGTTGTCTTAGTCTACAGGTAGAACTGGAGTCTCAGCCAACAACCTACATCAATTTCCAGATGTGGGTATGGACACCTCAAAATGTTTCTACTCTACCATAGAGTGTTCCCACAGAAAACAATGTAGCACAAAAAGATGTCATTCTGGTCTATTCTGCTCAAATACTTGACCTACAGAAACTCACACACACAGAGGACAAAAATAGAAATGATAATAAAAATCCATCAAAAATCACAGATACAGTTTGTTGTATTTAAAGTATGCCTCAATTAAAAAAAAAACTAAAAATGAATGATAGAATTAAGAATATGTACTTTAAGTAGACCAAATTACTGATTAGATGAGCTATTATAGCTGTACAATGTAATATTTAAATATTCAATATTCAAGTAATTAAAATAATAAAACTTTTTTAGATAGTTATGAATAATTTCCAAAAATCACTGAAAATGAAAATTAGTGAGATTTCTGGTCCAGTATTTGCTTCAAAACAAGACAAAACAACAAAAACTAAGAATTATGTGTATATACAAATTATGTCTTTGAAATTATAGACAAGTGACAACAATGGTTTCATGCAGTGGAGGAGACAAATAAATGAGGTAAAGTAAATGAAAGAAAGATTTACTTCTCAATGCATGCCATTTGCTACCTCGGTGTTGACACTATGTGCATTTATTTTTTTTACAAAGAAAAAATAAGCTATTTGAAAAAATTTAGGTTTACTTCAAGGAGGTTATTTAGTAAATTTTATAGAAGGAAATCAATTAATGTAACAACAAAGAAGGGGATTACCTACTTAGCACACAGTAAGTAAATTATCAATCAGAAGTGAAATTCAATATGTAACCCATTCCATTCAAATTGATTTGTTAGTCTCTTCCAATACATTCTTATACTTTCCATGAGAAAACCATACAGTGGTTGCTGTGTCAAAGGATGAAGCTGAAATTTTTATTCAAAGTTACCTTTGAATTTGTTCCATTAGTGTCTTCAAACATTGAAGCTGAAAACTTCAACCTTTCAAGAAACATCCATCTTAAAATAATTTGTTTAATGAATAAATGTTTAACTAATGGAAGTTTCACAGATCATATATATATATATATATATATATATATATATATATATATACACACACACTAGGGCTCTACACTATTAATAGAAGTGTTTCTAGGTAACTAAAGTTATACTTTATTTTATATTAGCACATCATTATAATACAAATATATCCTAATTAATTAAAAATTGAATGTTCAGGAATTTACAAATGTAAGCAAACAGTAACATTAACATAAATATAATTATATAATAATAGGTTCATTTTGCTTATGTACACATTCTAAGGATTCTTGACAGTTTAGATTATCAACTTTCTTTTTAATGCATTAACTCGGAGACTTACCATTTAGGGTCGTGTTATATTAGATATAATATATACTTCTTTTTGTCTGTAACACGCTAATCATTACAGATCTATGATGTGAAAGGTAATTTAGCTGGCTTGTAGTTCAACTCACACATCTAGAAAGATTTTTTAAAACATCAATAATAAGATGTCATGTAAGACATTAGTTTCAGGCACTTCATTGAATTTTTTGAATGGCAGATCAAAAAACCAAGATATCTCAAAAGTCTGAATGAACACTAATTTTATATTTACTTTGGAATTTAACAAAGCTTAAGTTGCCTATTTTCTTTTATTTAGATTCATTTTTTCATTTATTATCATATTTAGCTAAAGTCAAATAGCTAATCGATATGTTATAAAAGTATAATAATTTTCTCCAGTAAAATAACAAAACCTTTCTTACAAAAACATGATTCTTTCTATGGCTCAGTAAAAAAGTAGTGCCTTTTCTGCAAGATGTTTTCTTTTAAAAGAAAGTTCTTTTTTGTAAATTGATATTTCTTACAAATTTTCCAACTATACTAATAAAATAAATTTGCACGAATATGAAGGAAGATATGTTAATAATTAACACTAATTAAATTATAAAGCCAAATTTTACACAATATATGTTAATAGTTTCATCTACATAGACATCTTATCATTATCTGTTTAATTCAAATCAGTCTTATTTATGAAACCTAATACTGTCTCTCTCTTCTATATAAAAGGTGATCACTACTTTTATGTTTCCTTTCTCTCATTCACATACTCAAAAAATGTGAAATTGTTTTCTTCTCATTCTGAAAGAGTGCTATTTCTTTCAACAAACTTCACCATCTTTTTTCCCCCAACTATATGGAGTTTTTCTCAGACCTGATGCTACAGTGACCATAGTTACATAAGAACTACCATAATTTCCTGCTATGATATTTCATTATATTGGTCTTTTATATTTCTGACTCATGCCTATATTAAGCTCTTCAAGAGTGCACATTATTTATTTTTCTTGACACACTCCATTTTTAGATGTCTATTGTAAACTCTCAGGTAACAAAAAAAATTAATAATAACTTCAAGATATTATACCTACATAACATTGTTTTTGGCAAGTATACCTATCTGCCATTCATTAGTTAGGTAAATTTTAATTTAAGATAGTAGGTCTACAAAATAACACATTCGATATATATATTTATTCTATTATAAGGATATAACTAAGCACCAAAAAGACAGTTCTATTAGTAAGATAGATACAAGGAAGTAATGCTGAAACGAGCAAACTGAATGCTTTAAAATACATGGCTTTTTTTGAGGCTGACATTTTAATAATACTTCTTTGGAGTTGCATTGTCCCCATTTTCTTTGCAATTCCCATAAAGAGAGATTATTAGCCTAATTAGAGCTGTTAAATCTGAGAAGAGAAAAATGTGTGAGCAAGTTCTTTCTTTTTTTTTCTCTCAAAGAAAATAAGTCTCATAAGTTATGAAGATCAAGTCAATAAAGTAGTTCATTGAAAAGACAATTTTAGTCCCTTGGAAACAATTTGAGTATCTAAAAACCCACGAAACTCAGATTTCATAAACCAATATAACAGTTTGTATTTAAGAACTCCCTTTGGCTGAAGTTCTCAGAAAATTATCCCCTATTGAACTGGTCCTTAAGAATGGATGCATTTTATGGTGCTCAATACATTTAAATATATGGGCCATAGAGAAAAGCAAACAAAATAACTTGTATTCAAACCTACAGGTGAACATAAAATAATTACTTTCATTTTGCATTCAACCTCTACTTCCAGGCTCTAACACAGTTTACTACAAACACTATGTAAATATGTATAAAGTTATATGTACTGTATCCAGTTGCTTTCTCAAAATCAGCTCTAGGATGGTACCAAAAAGGAATCAGAAATATGTTAGATACCAACAGCTCATTGGTAGCATTTTAAATTTACCAAATTTTTTATTGTTTGTACACTTCATTTGCTTGTCTTCAAACACACTAGATATATTTTTTTTCTGAAATTAAATTCAGAAAACATATTATTTTATGCTTCCAGACCTTCCTTAAAGCCATATTTTCTCCTTTCCTTTATATTTTGTTCAACACAAGTTCAACCTCCCCTTGCCTCTCTGCTGTGGATTGAATGTGTCCCCCCAAAATTCATATGCGTGAGTGTAATCCCCCAATGTGTTGGTATTTGGATGCAGGGGCCTTTGGGCATTAATTAGGTCATGAAACTCGAGCCCTCATTAACGGAATTGGTGCCCTTTTACAAAGAGATACTAGAGAGATGATTTCTCTCTCTCTTTCCACCACGTGAGACTACAAAAAGACAGCCATCTACAATGCAGGAAGAGTGCCCTCCCCAGAACTGAATTGGTGGGCATCCTGACCTTAAACATTATAGCCTCCATAACTGTGAGAAATAAATGTTTATTGCTCAAACCACCCAGCTTATGATAATTTGTTATAGTAGCTCAAGCTAAGACACTCTCAAAATATCAATATGGCCTCGAAAATCTTTGACTTAATTTTATTTTACAAATTGATAAATGCGGCTCTACTAGGTTAATAAATATTAGTATAATAAGGAATGGCCCCAAACATACTGCCTAGTAAAATAAAAATAAAATTAAAATAGACAAAATAAATTTTAAAAAGAACCGAACCCAGCAATAGTGTTTAAAAAAATCAGTGTCTTTAGCTGGTCATTGAACATTGTTCTATTACAGTTCTTAACAATTTATGCTTTGTATTAATTTATTATTTATTAATTTATTCAAAGGTTAGGTATTTAGGGTTTAATGGGTGTCACGTATAGTATTAGATATGCAGTGTGATATGGTTTGGCTGTGTCCTCACCCAAATCTCATCTTGAATTGTAGCTGCCACAATTCCTACGTGTTATGGAAGGGACCCAGCTGGATATAATTGAATCATGAGAGCAGTTTCCACATAGAGTTCTCATGATAGTGAATAAGTCTCATGAGATCTGATGGTTTAATAAGGGGGAAGCCCTTTTACTTGACTCTCATTCTTTCTTGTCCAGCATCATGTAAGACATGTCTTTCTCCATCTGCCTTGATTGTGAGGCCTCTCCAGTCATGGAACTGTGAGTCCATTAAATTTTTTTTAATATATAAAATTACCCAGTTTCTGGTATCTCTTTATCAGCAGTGTGAAAATGGACTAATAGAGTAAACTGGTACCAGTAGAGTGGGGCGCTGCTGAAAAGATAACCAAAATTGTGAAAGTGACTGTGGAACTGGGTAACAGACAGAGGTTGGAACAGTTTGGAGGACTCAGAAGAAGACAGGAAAATGTACAGTTGGGAACGCCCTGGAGACTTGTTGAATGAATTTAACCAAAATGCTGATGATATGGACAATGAACTAGGCTGAGTTGGTCTCAGATGGAGATGAGGAACTTGTTGAGAACTGGAGTGAAGGTGACTCTTGTTATGTTTTAGCAAAGAGACTAGTAGCATTTCCCCCCTGCCCTAGAGATTTGTGGAACTTTGACTTTGATGAGGTCAAAGAGAGATGATTTAGGGTATCTGCAGAAGAAATTTCTAAGCAACAAAGCATTCAAGAGCTTACTTGAGTGCTGTTAAAAATTTAGATTTATAAAGGATGCAGAGCATAAAGTTCAGAAAATTTGCAGCCTGACAATGTGATAGAAAAGAAAATCCCATTTTCTGAAGAGAAATTCAAGCTGGCTGCAGATACTTGCATCAGTAATGAGGTGCCCAAAGTTAATTTCCAAGACAATGGGGAAAATGTCTCCAGAAAATGACAGAGACCTTTGTGGCAGCCTTTTCCACCACAGGCCCAGAGGCCTAGGAGGAAAACAATGGTGTTGTGGGCCAGGCCCAGGGCTGCCTGCTGTGTGCAGCCTACAGTGTCCAGCCACTCTAGCCATGGCTAAAAGGGCTCAAGCCATGGTCTCAGAGGGGGCAAGTGTCAGATCTTGGCAGCTTCCACATGGTGTTGAGCCTGCGAGTGCACAGAAGTCAAGAACTGAGGTTTGGGAACTTTTGCCTAGATTTCAAAGGATGTATGAAAATGGCTGAATGTCCAGGCAAAATTTCCTGCAGGGGCAGGGCCCTTATGGAGAATGTCTGCTAGGGCAGTGCAGAAGGGAAATGTGGGGTTGGAGCCCCCACACTGAGTCCCTACTGGGGCATGGCCTAGTGGAGCTGAGAGAAAAGGGCCACTGTCCTCCAGAATCCAGAATGGTAACTTCACTGACAGCTTGCACCGTGCACCTGGAAAAGTCACAGACACTCAATGCCAGCCCGTAAAAGTGACAAGGAGGGAGGCTGCAACCTGCCAAGCCAAAGGAGCAGAGCTGCCTAATACCATGGGAACCCACCTCTTGCATCAGCATGCCCTGGATATGAGACACAGAGTTAAAGGGGGTCATTTTGCAGCCTTAAGATTTGCCTGTCCCACTATATTTTGAACTTGCGATGGGGCCTGTAGTCCCTTCATTTTGACCTGTTTCTCCCATTGGGAGCAGGTGTATCTACCCAATGCCTGTACTCCCATTGTATCTTAGAGGTAGCTAACTTGCTTTTCATTTTACAGGCTCATAGGTGGAAGAGACTTGCCTTGTCTCAGATGAGACTTCGGACTGTGGACTTTTGCATTAATGCTGAAATGGTTTAAGACTTTGGGGGGGACTCTTGGGAAGGCATGATTGGTTTTGAAATGTAAAGATATGAGATTTGGGAGGGGCCGGGGGCAAAATGATATGGCTTGTCTGTGTCCCCACCCAAATCTCAGTTTGAATTGTAGCTTCCACTATTCTCACATGTTGTGAGAGAGACCTGGTGGGAGACAACTGAATCATGGAGTCAGTTTTCCCCATAATGTTCTCATGGTGAATAAGTCTCATGAGATCTGATAGTTTTATAGAGGAAAACCCTTTCACTTGGCTCCCTTTCTCTCTTCTCTTGTGCTATGTAAGGCATATCTTTTGCCTTCTGCCTTGATTGTGAGGCCCCCCTGGCGACATGAAACTGGGAGTCCATTAAACTTTTAGATTCTTTTTTTAAATTACCCAGTACCAGGTATGTCTTTATCAGCAGTGTGAAGACTAATACACAGGGCAAATAAAGGACAAGTTGTGATATTTCTCAAGAAGCATACCATCTAGTATGTTTTATTTTTCAAGGTTTGATCATTATGAAGCCTTATAGATTAGACTTATACATAGGTAACATTCAAATTTTTTGACTAAATACTTTTTCCCTACTCAAATGTCATAGTCTTTGTTTCTGTGCATGATTAATAAATAGTATGTCTCACATTTAAAAAAAGATTCAAGTTGTAAGCATATAAAATATGGATTCCATTTTTTACCATGCATTGCTTATTAAATAAAAACAGCCAATGGCTATTGACTTTGGATTGTGCCACGTACTTATTTGATGGTTGCCTCAATACACGTTCAACACATTTAATTAATTCTATTTTGATTTAGGCACTCATTCATGCCAAAGGTATATATGTGTGTAGTTGGAAAAAAATAGTATGCATGCTCAAAGAGAATAAAACTTAAGCTATATTCTGAGTGTGGGAGCTATATTCTGAGTGTGGGAAACAAATATAAAATAATTTTGTCTGAAATAAATATGCAATAATTTAGTGTGGAAATTATCAAAAAGTGCAGTAGATACTTAGAAGGTGTGTCCAAGTAGTCCTGAGGAAGTCAGAGCAGGTGTCAGATGACTGATACTTGGGATGACTCTTGAAAGATAATATGAGTGTATCAAGTGAATAGAGGAGTGCATTCCAGGAAAAGAAAAGGACAGTAGTGAAAGCATGACCTAAAGCCTTATTTGTCACTGCCAGTAATTGTGTAAACACTTACTATATTTCTGCATTATATCTCTTTAAAATAGCAAGAATGGTTTCTGTTTCTTGAAGCTAAAATCTAATCTAATATTGCAGATCCCGGACAGATTCTTCGTAAGTTTAGAAGTATGTTATGATCAAGAAGTAACATGAAGCTAACAATAATTAGAATCCAAAGCCAGGTGTGAGGAAACAGAACTAGGCCTTTGATATCATATAAAATCATGAACAAACATGTACACTGTGAATGTAAGCTCGGGCTTTATCTTAAATAATAAAATGTCATTGGCGCATTTAAACAATTCAGTAATATTAACTTCAAAAGTGCATTTAAGAAATAGGACATTAACGGTAGCATTATAGATTTTCTGAAGAGAAGCAAACCTAAAAAGCTGTTATAAAGACCAGCTATCATATATATTCTGGTGGTCCAGGTGAGAGATGAGGAGTGTCTCATTGATGGCACTGATGATGGATTGTAGAGAGGAGAAGATATTTGAAACACATCAGAATTAGAGTAAGACAAACAGTATGAATGATGAGGGAGAGGAGTGTATCTCAGAAGAAAAGTTTCACTTTCCTTTTTGGCATGGATGAGAGTGAAGATGAGTGCCCATTATCTAAGGTAGAAGAAGGCAGTCATGATTTGTTAGGAAAGACCGAGGGAGTAAAGGGTGACGTATACATTTGGAGAAGATGATGATTTGAAGCTTGATCATGATTCAGCATTGATTCATATTTCCTCTCTTTTCCATGAATCATCTCAAGTTTATTTTGTCTCTTCAGGAAGCTAACAATAGCTCAGTTCTTCAGAAAGAAAAGATTATTCTCAAAATCTCCAAATCCACAATAACTTTAATGTCCATATTTTAGATCTTCAAATAAGGAGCCACTTTCCTTACCATCTATGTTTCACCTGCTTACCTGTATCAAACATGGTGTTTACTAATTCTGCTGCACAGTTGCAAACACTATTTCGACAGGGGAATCTGGGACTGATGTCAGGACTTACTGACAATTTTGCATTATGGCTTTCTATCCAAAAAGAAGTAAAAGTTTTGAGGGCCATTTAACAGAAAATGTTCCCCGTGTATCACATTACAAAACACAGACCTAAGTTAAAGAATTTGATGTCGACTTGCTGTGAAAATGCAGTGTTCAATTGCCCAAGAAACTTCAACTTCTACACCTGTAGGAAGATATTTCTAGTGCTTTAACAATGAACTGCAGAAAACAGACAGTAACAGATACTGGTGAAATATGTTTAAGGATATATTTGACACTGCTTTTGAGCTATGCACGTTTATCTCTTTGTTCCAATTGTCTGGACTACTTTGATCTTATGCTATCTTCAGACATATTTAAAGGAAACTATGGGATATTTCAAGGTAGAAAAATATTATAAAGAAAAAACCCCAGCTGGGCACAGTGGCTCATGCCTGTAATCTCAGCACCTTGGGAGGCCCAGGCAGGTGGATCACAAGGTCAGGAGATAGAGACCATCCTGGCTAACACGGTGAAACCCCGTGTCTACTAAAAATACAAAAAATTAGCCAGGCGTGGTGGTGGGCGCCTGTAGTCCCAGCTACTCAGGAGGCTGAGGCAGGAGAATGGCATGAACCTGAGAGGCGGAGCTTGCAGTGTGCCAAGATGGTGCCACTGCACTCCAGCCTGGGTGACAGAGCAAGACTCCATCTCAAAACAAACAAACAAGCAAACCCAATAGGGTCTACTTATACGTATAACCGAGCAGCCGTAAATCATGTACCTATTCTATGTATAACAAACAATAAATTTAACAGTGCTGTTAAATTTCCACCTTGGCATAGGATATATTAAATTAAGAAAAGAGATACAGAGTTCAGTCTTTGCTCTAACAACTTACTTATTTTGCCTAACTCTATCAATTTGTGACCTCTCTTTATGGACACTTACCTTGTGTTTACAGAATCTTGGTCTACAGTATGCCGCCACTAATATAGAATTCAACATCAACACAAATATGCCGGATGCCCAGAACAATCTTTTAAGCACAGAGATTATCAGAGAAATAAGGTCATTTTAAAAGGGAAGATAAAACTCAATGAATGTTCAACCAAACATGTGAAAGCAATTATGGGTAGAAAGCATCACACAAATAGGATCCTAAAAGTTACAGGACCAGAAAGGAAAGAATCAGCTTAAAATTTGGAACCAAAAATAGGTTTAAATATGTTATTCTGATAAAATGATTATATTATTTTTCAATCTCATTGTCATGTTGAAACTGTCTCTATGGAGAAAGTATGTATTATTTTGCTAAATTAGATAAAGTATTATTTCATTTCAAACACATTTTGGGTAATCAGAAATGTTATCATTAAGAGACAGATAATATAAAATCATCAGTGCCATAATCTAACAGAATTTAAGTGTGTGTGTGTATGTTCTGTGTGTGTGTATGTGAAAAATACTTAGTTTTTCTAAAGAAACTGAAGATTTAGACATAAAGAATGATATGGATTGAATTTGTCTGCTGAAAATGCCCGATTTTATCTGAAGGGTCATTTAATAATGAAGATAAAGGTAGGGTTCTAATCTAATAGGACTGTGGCCTTAAAAGAACAGAAAGAGAGATTTTTTTCTCTCTCTCTCACTGTGTGTGTGTGTGTGTGTGTGTGTGTGTGTGTGTGTGTATGTGTGTGTGTGTGTGTGTCTCCAATGTGAGGACATAGCAAAAAGGCAGCAGTCTGCAAGCCAAGAAAGTCAGACACTGAATCTTTCTGGAACCTTCATTTGAATATTCCAGCCTCCAGAAATGTAAAAAAATAAATTTTTGTTGTTTAAACCATTCAGTCTATGGTATTTTTTTATGGCAGCCTAAGCAGAATAAGACAGATATATAGGCTGTCTCTAATTTGAGGATATTCAAAACAATGATGTCATAAGCATTTTTGAACATTCCTGTGCTTTGAAGCACATATGTATGTATCTCTGTCGTGTTTGTATTATATATTTTTTTGTATGTGTGTATGTATCAGAGGGTATGCATGTGTTCACATTTAATATATAATATGTAGTGTTCCAAAAAGATTACAGCTCTAATTTCCCACCATCAATATATGTGTATTTCAGTTCCAGTTGATCTGCATTCTTATTAGAATTTGCTATTGTCAATCTCTTTAATTTTAGTAATTTAGGGGGCATATGTGTAGTGGTGTCACCAATGACTATTTGAGTGGAACAATTTTTTTTATGATTATTGGCTCTTAGGATATCATTTTACATGAAATATCTATTCAACTTTTTTTCTATTGGATTGCTGTCATCTTTTAAATAATTTGTAGTATTTTTAATATTCTTTTAATTGTTTGACAAACAATGTCTTTCCCTAAAGATCTTCTAATATTTGTTCATCTGTATTAAGGTAATGACCCTTTAAAGTAAGTACTAGCAATTCCTGGTACTTCTTTGTGTACACAGTTATGGCACGAAAAATAGTTTGTGTGTTCATTTGAAAAACTGCAAAGGCCAATTCTATCTTTAAAATTAAGAAAATTTTCTTTATTTAGCAAAATATCTAATATAAGGAATAAAGTTCCACCTCTATCCATAGGTGGAGCATCCATGAAACTTGGCAATGCATCCAAATTATTATAACAAAAGGGTACCCTTCTCCAGGACATGTTATTTCCATTTAAACTGTGATTGTTGCAGAAAACTTATCCAGTAATTCTTAGAAATTTGGGTTTTTTTGACATGACAGTTATCAACTCTTTGAGAGAGAGGCAAGGTCTCAAACGGATACTCTCTCACATATTTTATAAAGGGATGGTTGAAGGATATGTCATTTGGTTGTATTAAAAGTTATTAACATATCAGTAATCTGGAAACATAAGTTGGAACTTTGGGAATAATTTTTGCTTTTTTGAGAAAATAAATTCACTTTTAGAAATAGACAGAAAAGCATTCATTCAGTAATAGGCTTACCTAGGTTTTTAGCTATATGATTCAATCAAAGCCTTGCCATAATCATAATAGATGGTCCTGAAAATAGGACCTATTTTTGCTGAGTTCTCACTTTGAAAGATAAGATTATGGGTAGCAAACTATGCAAAAATTTCAAAATTATATGAATTATTTCTGTAGGCTGCAGTTGGGAGTGACAAAGATTTGCCTGCTTCATGGAAGGCTGAAATTTACAGAAAAGTTCAAACTCTGCAGAATTTCTTTGAAGGCACTTTTCTGATAAACTTACAATCAATATGAATATTATTAATTATTTTCTTCCCAAGGCAACCAGTAACAGTGTGACATAGTTGTAAGGATGACAAAACAGAATTGAGGACAAAGAAAATTATTCCTCCCCCTGTTACATTAAAAAAGTTTTAGAGATTGCTGGTACTGTTTTATCCAAGCCAGTCCAGTTTCTGTCAGTGGGAGCTATGAGAAAATTGATTATTTTTATCATAACTTACTTATGAGAATTAGAGTATTTATCACTAATTACAAAAAAAAAGAAAGCTGTGACAATTTGATTTTTAATAATCATTATTTTTAAAGTTGAGTCAAAGACCCTATCATAATTTTAACTACAGATTCCATCCAAAGTATGGAAATTCTCCTCATTTAGATTTATTTTTAACTGGGGTCAACCTTAGCTTTGTATGCCTTGAAAAATGTATATTTTTAAATGAATTATACACTAAGTTTTTAATGAAAAGTGATAGTCTTTGTAATGATTATTTTATATCTTAGAAAACTTTTTATTTACATAATGGAATCAATTTCATAAAATTTGGCATTTGTGTTTTTGTTTAAAATGTGGATGGAAAACTTTCATTATCTTGATGACATTACATTTTTTTTTTTTTTAATTTATTTATTATTATTATACTTTAAGTTGTAGGGTACATGTGCATAACGTGCAGGTTTGTTACATATGTATACTTGTGCCATGTTGCTGTGCTGCACCCATCAACTCGTCATTTACATCAGGTATAACTCCCAATGCAATCCCTCCCCCCTCCCCCCTCCCCATGATAGGCCCCTGTGTGTGATGTTCCCCTTCCTGAGTCCGAGTGATCTCATTGTTCAGTTCCCACCTATGAGTGAGAACATGCGGTGTTTGGTTTTCTGTTCTTGTGATAGTTTGCTAAGAATGATGGATTCCAGCTGCATCCAAGTCCCTACAAAGGACTCAAACTCATCCTTTTTTATGGCTGCATAGTATTCCATGGGGTATATGTGCCACATTTTCTTAATCCAATCTGTCACTGATGGACATTTGGGTTGATTCCAAGTCTTTGCTATTGTGAATAGTGCTGCAATAAACATACGTGTGCATGTGTCTTTATAGCAGCATAACTTGTAATCCTTTGGGTATATACCCAGTAATGGGATGGCTGGGTCATATGGTACATCTAGTTCTAGATCCTTGAGGAATCGCCATACTGTTTTCCATAATGGTTGAACTAGTTTACAATCCCACCAACAGTGTAAAAGTGTTCCTATTTCTCCACATCCTCTCCAGCACCTGTTGTTTCCTGACTTTTTAATGATTGCCATTCTAACTGGTGTGAGATGGTATCTCATGGTGGTTTTGATTTGCATTTCTCTGATGGCCAGTGATGATGAGCATTTTTTCATGTGTCTGTTGGCTGTATGAATGTCTTCTTTTGAGAAATGTCTGTTCATGTCCTTTGCCCACTTTTTGATGGGGTTGTTTGTTTTTTTCTTGTAAATTTGTTTGAGTTCTTTGTAGGTTCTGGATATTAGCCCTTTGTCAGATGAGTAGATTGCAAAAATTTTCTCCCATTCTGTAGGTTGCCTGTTCACTCTGATGGTAGTGTCTTTTGCTGTGCAGAAGCTCTTTAGTTTAATGAGATCCCATTTGTCAATTTTGGCTTTTGCTGCTGTTGCTTTTGGTGTTTTAGACATGAAATCTTTGCCCATGCCTATGTCCTGAATGGTACTACCTAGGTTTTCCTCTAGGATTTTTATGGTATTAGGTCTAACATTTAAGTCTCTAATCCATCTTGAATTAATTTTCGTATAAGGAGTAAGGAAAGGATCCAGTTTCAGCTTTCTACTTATGGCTAGCCAATTTTCCCAGCACCATTTATTAAATAGGGAATCCTTTCCCCATTTCTTGTTTCTCTCAGGTTTGTCAAAGATCAAATGGCTGTAGATGTGTGGTATTATTTCTGAGGACTCTGTTCTGTTCCATTGGTCTATATCTCTGTTTTGGTACCAGTACCATGCTGTTTTGGTTACTGTAGCCTTGTAGTATAGTTTGAAGTCAGGTAGCGTGATGCCTCCAGCTTTGTTCTTTTGGCTTAGGATTGTCTTGGAGATGCGGGCTCTTTTTTGGTTCCATATGAACTTTAAAGCAGTTTTTTCCACTTCTGTGAAGAAACTCATTGGTAGCTTGATGGGGATGGCATTGAATCTATAAATTACCTTGGGCAGTATGGCCATTTTCACAATATTGATTCTTCCTATCCATGAGCATGGTATGTTCTTCCATTTGTTTGTGTCCTCTTTGATTTCACTGAGCAGTGGTTTGTAGTTCTCCTTGAAGAGGTCCTTTACATCCCTTGTAAGTTGGATTCCTAGGTATTTGATTCTCTTTGAAGCAATTGTGAATGGAAGTTCATTCCTGATTTGGCTCTCTGTTTGTCTGTTACTGGTGTATAAGAATGCTTGTGATTTTTGCACATTAATTTTGTATCCTGAGACTTTGCTGAAGTTGCTTATCAGCTTAAGGAGATTTTGGGCTGAGACAATGGGGTTTTCTAAATATACAATCATGTCATCTGCAAACAGGGACAATTTGACTTCTTCTTTTCCTAACTGAATACCCTTGATTTCTTTCTCTTGCCTGATTGCCCTAGCCAGAACTTCCACCACTATGTTGAATAGGAGTGGTGAGAGAGGGCATCCCTGTCTTGTGCCAGTTTTCAAAGGGAATTTTTCCAGTTTTTGCCCGTTCAGTATGATATTGGCTGTGGGTTTGTCATAAATAGCTCTTATTATTTTGAGGTACGTTCCATCAATACCGAATTTATTGAGCGTTTTTAGCATGAAGGGCTGTTGAATTTTGTCAAAAGCCTTTTCTGCATCAATTGAGATAATCATGTGGTTCTTGTCTTTGGTTCTGTTTATATGCTGGATTATGTTTATTGATTTGCGAATGTTGAACCAGCCTTGCATCCCAGGGATGAAGCCCACTTGATCATGGTGGATAAGCTTTTTGATGTGTTGCTGAATCCGGTTTGCCAGTATTTTATTGAGGATTTTTGCATCGATGTTCATCAGGGATATTGGTCTAAAATTCTCTTTTTTTGTTGTGTCTCTGCCAGGCTTTGGTATCAGGATGATGTTAGCCTCATAAAATGAGTTAGGGAGGATTCCCTCTTTTTCTATTGATTGGAATAGTTTCAGAAGGAATGGTACCAACTCCTCTTTGTACCTCTGGTAGAATTCAGCTGTGAATCCATCTGGTCCTGGACTTTTTTTGGTTGGTAGGCTATTAATTGTTGCCTCAATTTCAGAGCCTGCTATTGGTCTATTCAGGGATTCAACTTCTTCCTGGTTTAGTCTTGGAAGAGTGTAAGTGTCCAGGAAATTATCCATTTCTTCTAGATTTTCCAGTTTATTTGCGTAGAGGTGTTTATAGTATTCTCTGATGGTAGTTTGTATTTCTGTGGGGTCGGTGGTGATATCCCCTTGATCATTTTTAATTGCGTCGATTTGATTCTTCTCTCTTTTCTTCTTTATTAGTCTTGCTAGTGGTCTGTCAATTTTGTTGATCTTTTCAAAAAACCAACTCCTGGATTCATTGATTTTTTGGAGGGTTTTTTGTGTTTCTATCTCCTTCAGTTCTGCTCTGATCTTAGTTATTTCTTGCCTTCTGCTAGCTTTCGAATGTGTTTGCTCTTGCTTCTCTAGTTCTTTTAATTGCGATGTTAGAGTGTCAATTTTACATCTTTCCTCCTTTCTCTTGTGGGCATTTAGTGCTATAAATTTCCCTCTACACACTGCTTTAAATGTGTCCCAGAGATTCTGGTATGTTGTATCTTTGTTCTCATTGGTTTCAAAGAACATCTTTATTTCTGCCTTCATTTCGTTATGTACCCAGTAGTCATTCAGGAGCAGGTTGTTCAGTTTCCATGTAGTTGAGCGGTTTTGATTGAGTTTCTTAGTCCTGAGTTCTAGTTTGATTGCACTGTGGTCTGAGAGACAGTTTGTTATAATTTCTGTTCTTGTACATTTGCTGAGGAGTGCTTTACTTCCAATTATGTGGTCAATTTTGGAGTAAGTATGATGTGGTGCTGAGAAGAATGTATATTCTGTTGATTTGGGGTGGAGAGTTCTATAGATGTCTATTAGGTCTGCTTGCTGCAGAGATGAGTTCAATTCCTGGATATCCTTGTTAACTTTCTGTCTCGTTGATCTGTCTAATGTTGACAGTGGAGTGTTGAAGTCTCCCATTATTATTGTATGGGAGTCTAAGTCTCTTTGTAAGTCTCTAAGGACTTGCTTTATGAATCTGGGTGCTCCTGTATTGGGTGCATATATATTTAGGATAGTTAGCTCTTCCTGTTGAATTGATCCCTTTACCATTATGTAATGGCCTTCTTTGTCTCTTTTGATCTTTGATGGTTTAAAGTCTGTTTTATCAGAGACTAGTATTGCAACCCCTGCTTTTTTTTGTTCTCCATTTGCTTGGTAAATCTTCCTCCATCCCTTTATTTTGAGCCTATGTATGTCTCTGTGTGTGAGATGGGGCTCCTGAATACAGCAGACTGATGGGTCTTGACTCTTCATCCAGTTTGCCAGTCTGTGTCTTTTAATTGGAGCATTTAGTCCATTTACATTTAAGGTTAATATTGTTATGTGTGAACTTGATCCTGCCATTATGATATTAACTGGTTATTTTGCTCATTAGTTGATGCAGTTTCTTCCTAGCCTCAATGGTCTTTACATTTTGGCATGTTTTTGCAATGGCTGGTACCGGTTGTTCCTTTCCATGTTTAGTGCTTCCTTCAGGATCTCTTGTAAGGCAGGCCTAGTGGTGACAAAATCTCTAAGCATTTGCTTATCTGTAAAGGATTTTATTTCTCCTTCACTTATGAAACTTAGTTTGGCTGGATATGAAATTCTGGGTTTAAAATTCTTTTCTTTAAGAATGTTGAATATTGGCCCCCACTCTCTTCTGGCTTGGAGAGTTTCTGCTGAGAGATCTGCTGTTAGTCTGATGGGCTTCCCTTTGTGGGTAACCCGACCTTTCTCTCTGGCTGCCCTTAAGATTTTTTCCTTCATTTCAACTTTGGTGAATCTGGCAATTATGTGTCTTGGAGTTGCTCTTCTCGAGGAGTATCTTTGTGGCGTTCTCTGTATTTCCTGGATTTGAATGTTGGCCTGCCCTACTAGGTTGGGGAAGTTCTCCTGGATGATATCCTGAAGAGTGTTTTCCAACTTAGTTCCATTTTCCCCCTCACTTTCAGGCACCCCAATCAGACGTAGATTTGGTCTTTTTACATAATCCCATACTTCTTGCAGGCTTTGTTCGTTTCTTTTTCTTCTTTTTTCTTTTGGTTTCTCTTCTCGCTTCATTTCATTCATTTGATCCTCAATCGCTGATACTCTTTCTTCCAGTTGATCGAGTCGGTTACTGAAGCTTGTGCATTTGTCACGTATTTCTCGTGTCATGGTTTTCATCTCTTTCATTTCGTTTAGGACCTTCTCTGCATTAATTACTCTAGCCATCAATTCTTCCACTTTTTTTTCAAGATTTTTAGTTTCTTTGCGCTGGGTACGTAACTCCTCCTTTAGCTCTGAGAAATTTGATGGACTGAAGCCTTCTTCTCTCATCTCGTCAAAGTCATTCTCCGTCCAGCTTTGATCCGTTGCTGGCGATGAGCTGCGCTCCTTTGCCGGGGGAGATGCGCTCTTATTTTTTGAATTTCCAGCTTTTCTGCCCTGCTTTTTCCCCATCTTTGTGGTTTTATCTGCCTCTGGTCTTTGATGATGGTGATGTACTGATGGGGTTTTGGTGTAGGTGTCCTTCCTGTTTGATAGTTTTCCTTCTAACAGTCAGGACCCTCAGCTGTAGGTCTGTTGGAGATTGCTTGAGGTCCACTCCAGACCCTGTTTGCCTGGGTATCAGCAGCAGAGGCTGCAGAAGATAGAATATTTCTGAACAGCGAGTGTACCTGTCTGATTCTTGCTTTGGAAGCTTCCTCTCAGGGGTGTACTCCTCCCTGTGAGGTGTGGGGTGTCAGACTGCCCCTAGTGGGGGATGTCTCCCAGTTAGGCTACTCAGGGGTCAGGGACCCGCTTGAGCAGGGAGTCTGTCCCTTCTCAGATCTCAACCTCCGTGTTGGGAGATCCACTGCTCTCTTCAAAGCTGTCAGACAGAGTCGTTTGCGTCTGTGCAGAGGTGTCTGTGTGTCTTAGTTTACTGTGCCCTGTCCCCAGAGGTGGAGTCTACAGAGACAGGCAGGTTTCCTTGAGCTGCTGTGAGCTCCACCCAGTTCGAGCTTCCCAGCAGCTTTGTTTACCTACTTAAGCCTCAGCAATGGCGGGCGCCCCTCCCCCAGCCTCGCTGCTGCCTTGCCGGTAGATCACAGACTGCTGCGCTAGCAACGAGGGAGGCTCCGTGGGTGTGGGACCCTCCCGGCCAGGTGTGGGATATGATCTCCTGGTGTGCCTGTTTCCTAAAGCGCAGTATTGGGGTGGGAGTTACCCGATTTTCCAGGTGTTGTGTGTCTCAGTTCCCCTGGCTAGGAAAAGGGACTCCCTTCCCCCTTGCGCTTCCCAGGTGAGGCAATGCCTCGCCCTGCTTCAGCTCTCGCTGGTCGGGCTGCAGCAGCTGACCAGCTCCGATCGTCCGGCACTCCCCAGTGAGATGAACCCAGTACCTCAGTTGAAAATGCAGAAATCACCGGTCTTCTGTGTCGCTGGCGCTGGGAGTTGGAGACTGGAGCTGCTCCTATTCGGCCATCTTGCTCCGCCCCCCAGAACTACCTTTCGACATTACATTCTTAATCCTTAAAAAGAAAAGAGATAAACCTAATAAAATAGTATTTGAGATTTGTAAAGTGAATAAATAACAATGTTACTTTCACACAGATGAATTTAGATTTCTTATAACATCTTAGAGACATTACTGAACAAGGCTTTTAGCATCTATAAGACCATATTTTTAAAAAGACTGCCTTATAATTAGACTCTTTGGTATTTTACTAATGGAAAAATAATGGATGGGATTTAGAAGGACTATCTGCTCCTGAATTATGCTACTAGAGCAAATAATATCATTCATGATGGAGTTAGGATGTTGCAACTTAAGTTTTTAACTGGGGAAAGCAGTAAGAAAAAGTTGTGCATGAATTACAAAATATTTTGTAGAATCAATTATGAGACAAACTAGAGTTCAGATAAAGCTTATTTTGGACTCTCTTCATGGCTCTTTGCATGTTGCCTGATCTTGCTAATATTATCCTTGCTAACCTGAGAACCTACTTGTAAGTATAAATGAGCAACAAGTTTATCTCTGGCTAGAAGTTGTTAGAAAAATAAAAGTAATGCACACAAAACTTGATATAGACTTTACTTTCTCTCTTCCTGATTTCCTTCCTTCCTTCCTTCCTTCCTTCCTTCCTTCCTTCCTTCCTTCCATTCTTTCTGTCTTTTTTCACTTTCAGCAACAATAGTCCTAGAACTCAGAGGTTTTGGAACATAATAATACATATATAAACCCTTCATCCCTTTTCTCACCTATCTCCTCATTTCCAGAAGTTGTCCCAAAGGTTCATGCCCCATAAGTTCCCAAGCTAATTCTGCATGAGCAAGGAAGAACATATAGAGTCCAATCAACTGCTTTTGAGATTTTAAAAAATAAATATTACACACAAGCTCATACTTATGATTCAAAATGCTCTACTTTTTCCTCAAAATTTTCCCAACCTTTGGTAGATAATACTTAAAAACAAGTGATCATTGGTAGATAATTCTTGAGAATTTATATCAACTCATTTAAAAATCTTCAATCATCCAACATCTCTACCTTCTCATCCTCAACATACTACTATCTTATCCAGCCATGAATAAAATCGGAGGCTTTCTCAATTTCTGTTCTTAATGCTGGCTCTCATACATCATTCACTTCCCATATTCTACAGTACCAGTGGGGCTGGCTCTGAACCCACTCAGGAATTGGCCTCCTCTTGCTGATAGCAGAATGCCCACACAATCTCTGATTGTCACCTGACTCCCTAGTCTTTATTGGTAGGTTTTCTCCTTGCCCCAAGCTCCATGAGCCCCATATTGTGACTGAGAATGTTGTTTCACTTTTGCAGTGTTTCTTCCTCCTTTCTTACTACTTCTAATGCCTTCTTAAGAAGCTAATGATGCATTAAGATTAAGACTTAAATATCACAAGCTATAACATTGGCTAAAGAGTCATGTTAGCAAAAAACAAAATAAATATACTATTATATTTATGTCCTTCTGTGTTTTTTTTCAAAAATTAAATGTTGTAGAAGAACACAGGAAGAATCCAACAACCTAAACACTTAGGTCTCTATTATGAGAAGAACAGTATATAATTTTTCAAATTTTCTTCCATGTTTTAAACTTCTTTGGTGATTGTAGGATAAAAAAAATGGATCAGTTGTTTAGAGGTTTTCTAGAAAAATACAATCTATATTTAGTAGATCACTGTACTTCACGCTGTGTCTCTGCAACCCTTAGAGGTTTCCAAGAAGGCTAGGAGAAAGAGGATGTCAAGAGAGCAGATCTCTGGCTTTGTTTAATATATTTAAACTTCCACAGGACTTTATTTGACAAAAAAATGGTTATGTATATTAGTATTTTCCAGATAAATAGAACCAATGGGATATATATATTCTAGATATACTATATATAGAGGAAAAGGAGCTATACAACGAAGAATTGGCTCACACAATTATGGAGGCTGAGAAGTCCCATGACCTGCTGTCTGCAAGCTGAAGACCTATGAGAACTGATGGTTTCTTTCATTCTAGTCAAAATGCTCTGAAAACAGAAGTCAGTGGTACAAGTCCCAATCCTCAGGCAGAAGAAGGTGAAATGAGATAATCCAGCCCAACCAGTGAGGCAAAAAAAAAAAGGGGGCAAAATCCTTCTTTCTCCATCATTTGTTTGATTCAAGCTTTCACTGGATTAGATGATGCCCAACTACATTGGGGAGGTCAATCTACTTTACTGGGTCCGCTGAGTCAAATGCTAATGTCATCTGGAAACATGCTCACAGAAAGACCCAGAAACAGTGTTTAATCTGGGTACCTCATGGTCTACTAAATTTGACATATAAGATTAACCATTACATAATGCTACTTTAGCAGTAATATAAATATTTGGTGTGACCTTTGGATCTGAAGAAAGTGACTTTAACCTGGCAGGCATACACCATTATGTTATCATTATTAGCAAATGCAAAGCCTCCAAAGTACTACATCTTAGACAAAATGCAGAGCAAACATGAAAAGCCATCCTTTTTAAAAGGTAAATTATATGTGCTTTGCAAATACTCAGTGCTCCAACACCACTGGCATATTTGTCTGTGTCTACTGAGAGGCAAATACCAAGATTAAATTAAACATACAAGGACTTCATTAGGGGAGATATCTATGAAAATAAATATGTGAAGAAAGCCAGAAAAGGCTGTGATAGTCATCAGACCATGGAAAGGAGACCCATGTGATAGAGAGAGGGGAAGAAGATTGAGTGGAGGTATTCCAGATAACCAAGCAGGAAGTTTCAGCAAGATTTATCAGGTAGTCATTAATCCAACAGCTTCCAGAGTTCTGTTTCTCCCAGAGAAGCTCTTGTCTTAGTATACCTATTATGTTTAGTTATCACCTGGGAACACTGTGTGAAGTGTGGCCTCAGCACAAATGTGGTAGATCGGAGAGCATAGCAGCTATGACTCTTGGTGAATTAAGCTATTGTTGGAAGTCTGCAAGGCACATTCTCACCATTTTAGATATCATGCTATAAAATTTGTTATTCAGGCATGAAAAGTAATGAACAGTACAGTATGGTCCCTGTGTTTATACGGAGCTCAAAAAGGGCCTAGAGGGGCAGAGGAAGGGGAGTGGTAGGAGAGGGAGAAAACATTAATTATATTAATTACAGACTTTGCAGATGAAGGAAGTATTGAGCAGTAAAAAGAGAAAAATCTTTTGAGAAATGTGGAGAACTATGTCAGTGAAATGCAAGGGGTGGTATAAGACAACATCAGATTGACATCCAGGGACCTGTTATACAGATCTATCTTAAGATGAAGATTAAAGATATTATTTATTATCCAAAAGACAAAGGGAAGCTTCTGTTTATATTTTAAATAATGAAATATGATCACATTTGTATTTTAAATATCATTGTATCTGCTGCATACAGAATGGATTGAAAACTAAGAAGAGTAGATAAAAAAACACTAGTTAAGAGGTAATTTAATTTGCCAAAAAGAGTTGCGTTATTGCAACTTCTGCCTTTTCCATGGTTGTATTTTATGATGTACCTTTGTGAGTTATTTTTATTTATAAACTTTTTTGTTGTAATTTATTTTAGGAATATTTCTTTCAAATGATAGTTATTTTTCATGTTTTAGTCAAAACAAGGGGATTTAGTTTTGCAGGATTTTTTTGTCTTATGCATTTTTTCAACTCTCTTCCCTTCTTTATATATGTTTTTATTGCCTTTTGCTATATATTAATCACTTTTATTTTCTGTGTATAGGCCATTTTCTTATTTGCATTTCTCATACTTTGTATTGAAAACGAAGTATTTTAAATGACATAATGTGGCAATTCTCAAAAATAGATTGTCATCTTTTCCCAGGATTTGTTGTTGTTTGTTTGGTGGCATTTGTAAACTAATTCTGCATTTTGTGTTTGTTTGTTTTTAAATTTTTGTTAACCAAAGTCTCTATTCAGTTAGTGTATTGGTCAGCAAATAATTGACCAGATTTTTAAAAAAATTTTTGAACCCAGTAAGACTCTCAGTTCTAGTGTAAGAACACCGTGTGTGTGTGTTGAGGCTAAGTCAGCTGGGAAGTTGACAACTCTGCCTTGGTCTTCACTTCCTACTTAAAGACCCTCAGATTTAGCTAAAGGTGAGAGATTTGTTCCTTCTCAGGTTTTCCTGAGCATGTGCAAAGCACTGTATATGTGCATAGCTTTACACAGGTATTCCAGATTCATAAGGATATTCAGGAGTTTTTGAAAGTACCTATGGCTGTGGTCTGAGTGAATGAGATATTGGCCCAAAAATATACTGTATTAAGTCAATTTGTCTTCTCTAAGAAAAAAAAAAAAAAAAAAAAAAAAAGGAAAAAAAAGGAAAAACAAACAAAAAACTCCTATGAACATTTCCTTTCTCAACTTAAAAATGAAAACAAAAAACTTTTTATTAATGTTTGCCCCAAATGTTATCCACCATCTTAGTCAGCCACAAAGTTCAACAATTGCCTCTAATTGTTTTGGACAAACTCCCCCAGCTAAAAAGCTCCTTCTATTGGATAAGCTTAGATTTAAGTCAAATAAACATAAGTGTGGTTTTCAAGGGAACCATCAGACTGGTGAAATGCTGACAATTTTCTGGGAATGTGGCATTGAAAGAGCTTCAATCACATTCTGTCCCCTCTGGTGACTTCTAAGCTTTTGGTTTCAGGGCTACCATGGAGCTGGGAAAAAATGCAAATTAAAATACTACAGACTTCACTCTTGTTAATAATATTAAGCTATTTTTGATAAATAAATACTTGTTGGATTGCTGCAAGACTTTGACAGGTTTCCAGAGTTCTAAAAAAGGTGATTCTGATTATTTTCTCACTTTTCTCATTGCTTTTATGTAGGTAAAGAATTTTGCAATTATTTATTCCACTTTTTGCTGTTGTCACCTGTTCTTGTTATACAGATTATATTTAATCTTATTTTTGATGTATAAATTTGTGTGAATGCATGTACACATATATAATATTTCTGTTCTTATTTCTACTTATGTTACTGTATTAGTTTCTCATTGCTGCAGTAATAAATTTCTACAAACTTATTTGATGTAAAAACAAATCTATTCTCTCACAGGTCTGGATATCAGCCTTCTAATATCAATTTTTTTTTTTTTTTTGGACAGGGCTGCATACCTTCTGGAAGATTCCACAGAAAAGTTGTTACTTTTCCTTTCCCAACTTCTAGAAACCACCTGTATTCCTTGGCTGAAGAGTTCTTCCTCCAGCTCCAAAGTAAGAAATGACTGAGCAAATCTTTCTCACACTGCATATCTTTGACACTATTATAGTCAAATCTCCCTCTGCCTCTTTCCAACAAAGATAATTGTGATTAAGTGGGACTTACTCAAAATGTTCAGGATAATCTCTCTCTTTACGATATTAACTTACCATTATGTAATGGCCTTCTTTGTCTCTTTTGATCTTTGTTGTTTTAAAGTCTGTTTTATCAGAGACTAGGATAGCAACCCCCGCTTTTTATTTTTTGCTTTCCATTTGCTTGGTAGATCTTCCTGCATCCCTTTATTTTGAGCCTATGTGTGTCTTTGCATGTGAGAATCAAATAGATGCAATAAAAAATGATAAAGAGGAGATCACCACCAATCCCACAGAAATACAAATTACCATCAGTGAATACTATAAACACCTCTATGCAAATAAACTAGAAAATCTAGAAGAAATGGATAAATTCCTGGACACATATACCCTCCCAAGACTAAACCAGGAAGAAGTTGAATCTCTGAATAGATGAATAACAGGCTCTGAAATTGAAGCAATAATTAATAGCCTACCAACCAAAAAAAGTCCAGTACCAGAAGGATTCACAGCCACATTCTACCAAAGGTACAAAGAGGAGCTGGTACCATTGCTTCTGAGACTATTCCAATCAATAGAAAAAGAGGGAATCATCCCTAATTCATTTTACGAGGGCAACATCATCATGATACCAAAGCCTGGCAGAGACACAACAAAAAAAGAGAATTTTAGACCAATATCCCTGATGAACATCGATGCGAAAATCCTCAATAAAATACTGATAAACTGAATCCAGCAGCACATCAAAAAGCTTATCCATCACAATCAAGTTGGCTTCATCCCTGGGATGCAAGGCTGGTACAACATATGCAAATCAATAAACATAATCCATCACATAAACAGAACCAATGACAAAACCACATGATTATCTCAATAGATGCAGAAAAGGCCTTTGACAAAATTCAACAGCCTTTCATGCTTAAAAACTCCCAATAAACTAGGTATTGATGAAATGTATCTCAAAATAATAAGAGCTATTTATGACAAACCCCCAGCCAATATCATACTGAATGGGCAAAAACTGAAAGCATCGCCTTTGAAAACTAGCACAAGACAAGTATGCCCTCTTTCACCACTGCTATTTAACATAGTGTTGGAAGTTCTTGCCAGGGCAATCAGGCAAGAAAGAGAAAGAAATAAAGAGTATTCAATTAGGAAATGAGGAAGTCAAATGGTCCCTGTTTGCAGATGACATGATTGTATATTTAGAAAACCCCATCGTCTCAGCCCAAAATCTCCTTAAGCTGATAAGCAACTTCAGCAAGGTCTCAGGATACAAAATCAATTGCAAAAATCACAAGCATCCCTATACACCATTAAAAGACAAACAGAGAGCCAAATCATGAGTGAACTCCCATTCACAATTGCTACAAAGAGAATAAAATACCTAGAAATCCAATTTACAAGTGATGTGAAGGACCTCTTCAAGGAGAACTACAAACCACTGCTCAATGAAATAAAAGAGGACACAAACAAATGGAAGAATATTCCATGCTCATGGATAGGAAGAATCAATATCGTGAAAATGGCCATACTACCCAAAGTAATTTATAGATTTAATGCCATCCCCATCAAGCTACCAATGACTTTCTTAACAGAATTGGAAAAAACTACTTAAAGTTCACATGGAACTTGTGAGTTTTGGTGTCTCTTGGTAGAATGGTTTATTTTCCTTTTAGTATATACTCAGTAATGGAACTCCTTGTCAATTTGTACTTGTATTTTTAGTTTTCCAGAAATCTCCAAACTGTTTTCCACAGAGGGTGAACTAATTTGCATTCCCTCCAACAGTGTGTATGTATTCCTAGCCAATATATGTAATATTTTGACTGTTTAATAACAGTCATTCTGATTAGTGTGAGATGGTATCTCATTGTGGTTGTGACTTGCATTTCTCTGATTAGTAACATGACCCATTTTTTTCATGTTTGTTTGCTGCATATATGTCTTCTTTTAAGACGTGTCTGTTCCTGTCCTTTGACAATTTTTTAATTGGGTTTCTTGCTTTTTGCTTGTTGAATTATGTTCCGTATAGATTCTGGGTATCAGACCTTTGCCAGATGCATAGTTTGCATATATTTTCTTCCATTCTGTAGGTTGTCTGTTTATTCTACTGATAGTTTATTTCACTGTGCAGAAGTTCTTTAATTAGGTCCTACTTGTCAATTTTTGTTTTTGTTGCAGTTGCTTTAGAAGACGTATATTCTTTGCCTAGGCCAATGTCTAGAAGGGTATTTCCTCATTTTTTTTTCTAGGATTTTTACACTTTGACATCTTATATTTAAATCTTTGAACTATCTTTTGTTAATTTTTGTGTAAGATGAGAAGTAGGAAACTAGTTTAATTATTTTGCACGTGACTAGCCAGTTTTCTCAGCACCATTTACTCAATAAGTAGAGTATCCTTTTGCCTTTGTTTATTTTTGTCAACTTTGTCAAAGATCAGTAAATTTTAGGTGTATGGCTTGATTTCTGGGTTCTCTATTCTGTTCCATTGTTCTGTGTGTTTGTTTTTGTACCAGTACTACGCTACTTTGGTTATTGTAGCCTTGTAGTGTAGTTTGAAGTCAGATAAAATGATGCCTTCAGCTTTATTCTTTTTGCCTAAGATTGCCTTGGCTATTTGGGCTCTTTTTGGTTCCATATGAATTTTAAAAGAGTTGTTTCTAATTCTGTAAAAAATAATGTTGGTGATTTGATAGCAATAGTGCTGAGTCTATAGATAGCTTTGAGCAGTATGGACATTTTAAGAATATTGATCATGGAAGGCTTTTCCATTTGTGTCATCTATGTTTTCTTTCAGCAGTGTTTTGTAGTTCTACTTGTAGAGAATTTTCACTGCTTCGGTTAGATGTATTCCTAGATATTGTATTTTATTTTTGTGATTATTGTCAATAGGATCCAATTTTCTAATTTGGTTCACAGCTTGAACGTTATTGGTGTTTAGAAATACTACTGATTTTTGTACATTGATTTTGTATCCTAGGCTTTGCTAAAGTTGTTTATCAGATCTATGTTCCTGTTCTCAACTTTTCTTTTTATTTGTAATTATCCTTTATAATTTTAACAATTCATTTAGAATTTAATACTTAGCTCTATTATTTGATAAACTATTTTTTAGATTAGATTTAAATTTATAGGAAAATTGAGAGCACAACGTACATAGTTCTCATATACCTCACACCAAGTGTCACTATTATTAACATCTTACATTAGTATGGTAGATGTGTTATAAGGATGAACTAATATTGATATATGATTATTTACTGTAATATTGATTTACGTTCTGTTTTTACCTAATGTCCTTTTCTTTCCAGGATTCAATCTAGAACAATCCTTGTCTTGTTTTCTTTGGCTTTTCTTCCTCTTGGCAGTGAGAATTTCTCATACTTTATTTTTCTTTTATTTAGGACCTTAACAATTTTGAGGGATACTGGTCTGGTATTGTAAAGAAAGTCAATCAATTGGGTTTGGGGACTATATTTCTTAAAATTAGAATAAGGTTATGGGTTGCTAGGGGGAAAAAAAAAACCATAGAGCTAAAGTGTCCTTGTCATTATTGCACCATAGCAAGGGTACACACAAGCAACATGGCTTATCACTAATTATATTAAGCTTGATCACCTGGCTGAGGTAGTGTTTGCAAGCGCCTCAGCTACAAAGTTACCTTTTTTCTCCTCATATCATATTCTACTCTTTAGAAATAAGTTATAATGTAAAATCTTAATTTTAGGACTGATCTGTTATCCCCCAATTCCTTCAGGAGGGAGTACCATATAAATTTTTTGGAACTTTTCTTCATAGAATTTTTGTATAATTTCCCATTATTTATTCATTTACTTATTTAATTAGTTATTGAACTGAGATTTTATTTTCTAAGTTATGTCTTAATGCTAGAAGTTTCCCTCTAAGTTCTGTTTCTGTTGTATCCACACATTCTGATATATGATATTTTCATATTAATTTATTTCAAAATATTTTTGAATTTCTCTTGACACATTTTATTTGAACATCTGTTACTTATAATTGTGTGGTTTGATTTCAAATATTTTGGGATATTTCCTAGCTCAATTCCTTTATTTCTAGTTAAATTCTATTTTGATCTGAGAACATACATGGTATAATTTAAATACTTTAAAATATGTGAAGGTATGTTTTATGACCCAAAATTTGGTTTATCTTAGTAACTGGTTCCTCCAAGTTTGAGAAAAATGTGTATTCTCCAGTGTGGCATGAACTGTTCTATGAATGTCAGAAAGATCAGACTGATTCATCAGATTGATACATAGCAATATGTATTCTTACACTTGCTCTGCTGCTGTATCTACCAGTTACTAGCAGAAAAGCATTAAAGTCAGACTATAATAGTAGTTTTTATTTATTTCTCCTTTCAGTTCAGTTTTTGCCTCATGTATTTGAGGCAAAACTATGATCTGCTGGTAGGCACGTATACATTGAAGATTGTTTTGTCTTCCTGAAGAATTGATTTTTTTATTTTTGTGTAATGCATCTCTTGTAATCTTCCTTGTTCTGAGCTTAACTTTATTTGAAACTAAAACAGTTACCACAGATTTCTTTTGACTACTGTTAGCCTCATATAATAATATTACTTTCTTCATCTCTTTAATGTTTTTAACTGAACGATCTTTTTCAGTTTTTCACCAATGGCTGTATCATTACCAAAAAGCCTTACATGTTAACTAATTTTCAAAACTAATTTGATGAAAATATTTCTTATACAAAATAATTAATCATCTCCATTTATTCCTTCTCTAGTCATTTTCCTTTACATAGGTACAAGTTTTGGACCTACATACATTATCCTATCACTGAAGAAGTCGTTCAGCTTTTATTGCAGAGCATATCTATTGGCAATACATTTCCTTAGGTTTATTTATTTATTATTTTTTGTTTGAGAAAAATCTTTAGTTTATTCTTCACTTTTGAAAGATAATTTTGCTGAGTGTGAAATTCTAGCTTCATGTGTTTTTTCCCTGACTACATTGATTGTTTTGCTTCAGTGTCTTCCCGTTTGCATGTTTTCTGAAAAGAAGTCCATCGTATAATAATTTGTATCTTTATTCTTATGTTAGTAAGTGTCCCTATTCCCACTTCATTGGTCTGGTTTCTTTCAAGGTTTTCTTTTTCTGTGTTTACTTTTTCGACATTTGAATATTAAATTTCTAGGTGTAGTTTTTGTTGACGTTTGCTTCTTTTTTTTTTTTTTTTTTTCTATCTACCTGTTTGCTTTTCATAGAGCTTTCTTGATCTGTGGTTTTGTGTCTGCCATTAACTTGGGAAAGTTCTTGGCCATTATTATTTTAAATAAATCCTCTATTTTGCTATCTCTTCCCCTTATGGCATTACAACATGCATATATTTTACTTTTTGATATTGTCCCATAGTTCTTGGATGCTGTTTTTAAAAAGCATTATTCCTTTTTCTTTGAGTTTCATTTTGAGAGATTTCTATTGACCTATCTTTGATTCTTACCTTGACTGACTCGAGCTTATTTCACAGAATTTTAATCTGTGCATATACATTACCCAAATATTCTTGAAAGTTGACTGCTCTTTCCCTTGAAATTCTTACCATATTGATCAAGGTCATTTTAAATTCCCTGTCCAATAATGTCAGCATTTATGTCCTGTCTCAATTTTATAGCTTCAGACTGTTTTTTATTGGCGTTTAGCATGCCTTATAATTTTTTTTTTGTTAAAATTTGTATATTTTATATCAGATAATAGGAATTAGTGTGAGATATTACGTGAAACTAGATAGAAATTCAGTTGTGTTTAATTTTTACTACAGCCAGATGATTCAATTCTAGTTTTTTGTGTTGTTTTTATGTTTCCCAATGACTTTTGTATTCCTTAAATATTTTTTTTTCCTCAAGGTAAGGCTGTATCTTACAGTTCTTCTGGCAATAATCAACTGTTAGTACATTGGAGCCTTCTTGGGCTTTAAAACGTGGAGCAAAGTGTGCGTTCTATAATTCCCTGATTAAATTTCAGTGTTTTAGTGGGCCTAGTCCCAGGACTGTGGTATTCACAAGTGTTTCTCTAGTGGACTTCGGCCCTCTCCTCCCCTTTATGTCTTCAGTGTTCTCAATAGACTTCCCTGACCTGACTCCTGTGGACTACATTTTTCATGCTTTGGTGAGAGAAAATTCTTGAGCAGACTTGATTGGAAGGAATTCCCCTTTAACAGCTGGGACAAGGCACTGGCAAAGTGTTCTTACCTGGAGAATAAGATTTTGTCATGGAGAAGATTGCAGCAGCATTTTATAATGATTATTCTCCCCTTTTCTCCTGCCATAGCCACCTGGGTATCTTTCTTGGCTAGGCTCTATGAATCTGGTGGGATTGCTGGAATTTAAGTTCAGCAAAGTAAAAGTGTGGGGCCCACATAAGATTGTGAATCACTAGAACTTTCTCACTATCAGGCTAGTTCACTGTCAGCCTTCAGTAATTCATCAAAATTACCATTTAGGTGTTCTTACCAGTTTATGGCTTATGTGACTTCTTTTCTGTCTAAGCAAATATCAACTTTGTCTCTCCGTATATATTTATTTGTTCAGATTTCAGGACGGTGATTTGCCTTGTGACCTCAGTTCTCTGTGGGATCCAACAAAATCACTGAGTTTCAGTTTGCCCAGATTTTTCTTAAGTTAGGGAGTGATTCTTCTATCACTAAGCTTAACCTTCCATTTTTTAAATGTAAAATTAAACAATTCATCTTGACTTCATATTATACAAAATTAGTCAATTTTTAGTCTTACATATGCCATTCTCTTACTATTTACTTTGCCTTCCAACTTGTGCCAGTGATGTTATTGCTTTGTTTTATAAATATACATATATGTACACATATATATAGATATGTATATATGTATATATTCTGTATCCAATTAAGGTACATTCAAGTACATGAGGACTATTCTCATTCATGTTGTGCGTATCAGAGTCTTAGCAGGGAAAAGCTAAAACACTCAGATTTGGATAATTAGAGGGGGATTCATTTGCTATATATATATATAATATGCTATATAGTGCTATAGCAGAGCATTTAATTTCTGCTCTGTAATGGTACTACTTTTTTGTATCCATAGGTTAATCCTAAACAGGATGGTATTTGTAATATTATGCTCATGTAATTATTATTAACTGCAGAATCAAGTAGTAAAATTGATCTATAGAGAAATGCTACATTTATGGTTATGTGTTACTAAATTTATTTCACTTGAGACAGAATGTTAATGTGTTAAAATGGGAAGGATTCTTTTGCTTATGCTCAATGAATTTCTTAAGATTTTATATATTATATTTTAGTTTGCTTCATGTTTAAACATTATTATTTTTGTACAGAATATAATTGTACCTAAACTTATGTCTTTCTCTTTATTGTTGCTTTCCTTACAGTGTTAGTAAAATTATGAATTTTCTTAAATTACTTATTAAATAACAAATTGACAGATTAAATCTACTCTGTATCTTCCACAATGAGTCTAATTCCACTGTCTCTTGAATTCAGTGTCTTATTTTCTCTTTATTTTTTCATATTTCTCCAAGTACAAATATCACAGTTATATGAGGTAAACTTTCAGAGACACAATATGCCAAATATATTTTGTCTGTCTCTCCAGAGTCCCTCTCTGCTCTTTTAAAACCTGCTTTCTATCCACAAGGAACTAGCCTGTGTGAATTGCATCCAAAGTCTGCACATCATCTAGCTTTCTTCTGGGTTCAGTCCATAAGAAGTTCTGACAGGAGATTAGAAGAAGAAAGAAAAGGTTAGGATATTTCATCCCTGGTTCCCTCCCTGCAAGGGCTTCTCACCATGGATTGGATATTTACTTTGACCAAAGGTCAGATTGAGTGATTTATCTAAATGTCTGTCTTTCAATGTTTCAATGTTCCACTAACTATCCTCTTCTGTTACTAGTCAGAGTTCTCCAGAGAAACAGAACCAACATGATATATGTGTGTGTGTGTGTGTGTGTGTGTGTGTGTGTGTGTGTGTGTGTGTGTGTGTGTATACGGAGGTACAATTTGTTATGAAAACCGGCTTACATGAATTTCGAGGCCAAGAAGTTCCACCATCTGCCATTTGCAAGCTGGAAAACCCGGAAAGCTAGTGGTATCCTTCAGTCTGAGGTTGAAGGCAGGAAAACCTGGGAGGGAAGCAGCGAGGTGGTACTGGTGGGGTCCAGAGGCTGAAGGCCCTCAAACAGGATGGCAGGAGAAGATAGGTGTCTCAGCTCCCCAGCTCAAGACTGCAGTGATAGAGAATTTACCCTTCCTCCACATTTTTGTTGTCTTTGAAACCTCAGGGGATTGGATGAAACCTGTCCACACGGGTGGGGGTAGGTATTTTTTGCTCAGTCTACTACTGATTCAAACACTGTTCTGTCCCTGAAACACTCTCACAGGCACATCCAGAAATGTTTGCCCAGCTATCTGGGCATCCTTTAGTGCAGTCAAGTTGACAAATACAATTAACCACCCACCCTCCATTGCAAAGGAACCCTCCTCTATCCAAATTTGAGCATTCCAGCTTTTTCCTGCTATGACTCTGATACTCAGAACATGAATGAAAATATTCCTTATGTACTTGAATGTACCTTAATTGGGCACAGAATTCTAATTTCAAAACCATTTTCAAATCAAAAGCACTAAAAACATTACACTATGGAGCTTAACTATTCTTTGTTTTTACAGAGGAACCTGGAATGGGCATGCTTCTCATCAATTGGTAATAAAACATATTTCTGAAAAATTTCAGGTGTTTATCTTTGATATTTGGACATTAAACAAGGAAAAATCAAAGCATGAAGTCTTTGTCATTTATTCTCTTCAACCCTTCATAAGGTCTTTCCTACTGACAAAAAATACGTTTCTCACTTTGGGAGGCCGAGACGGGCGGATCACGAGGTCAGGAGATCGAGACCATCCTGGCTAATACAGTGAAACCCCGTCTCTACTAAAAAATATAAAAAACTAGCCGGGCGAGGTGGCGGGCGCCTGTAGTCCCAGCTACTCGGGAGGCTGAGGCAGGAGAATGGCATAAACCCGGGTGTCAGAGCTTGCAGTGAGCTGAGATCCGGCCACTGCACTCCAACCTGGGCGACAGAGCAAGACTCCGTCTAAAAAAAAAAAAAAAAAAAAAAAAAGGGTTTCTCACCTCTAAGAAATATCATTCTTAAAGTCCTTTGATTGGTCCCCTCCCCTGACACACACATACACAAACATTCTCTATTTTATTTTATTTTTCTAGGACTCATTTGATAAATGTTGGCACCCCTGGATTGCTAATCTAGATTAACATCTCCTTAGTATTTCATATTTCTTGTCTTTTCTGGTTCAACTTTTTTAAAGAATTGTCTTTCTTAGAGCTTTCATGTTAAATTTTAAATGGTGGCAATTTAGAAATCTCCATGAATTCTTTGTTGCTGTCTGGTTCCCCTTTTTCCTGCTTTAAAAAAAGTTATTTACTATTATATTCTTAAATATATCTGAAGACTTGAAGACCTGAATATAATAACTGAATTGTAAAAACTACCTTTTTGGTTTTTATGGTTTTTGAAGTATCTCTTTTTTCTACAGTTAGCTTTGCCATTTGCTCATCTTAGTATTTGTTTTCTGTGCTGTTGATGTTCTCAACTGTTTGGTTATTCTTTTTCTCTTCTATCTCAAGCTGGTCATCTTCTTTTTTTTATTTTGCTCCATTTTTTATTCGGAATACACACACACACACACACACATATTTTCACATTTATATTCCAAATATATAACACAATATATATTTTCAAAATATCTCTCTATAAGATTTAGATATGGTCCAAATGTCCACTATGTTTTCATATGTTCAGTTTTCCAACACACACACACACACACACACACACACACACACACACACACACACTCACGCAGAGACAGCATCCTTTCATTTTCTCTGCACTTAAAAACAACTTCTGTGAAAGATTGTTGCCAGTACCCGTTTTATATATAATTCCCTCCCAAGACACATACAAACAGCCCCCATTGCATGTATAATAGATATTATGGAGATCATAACCTTCCCATGCTTTCCAGGAATTGTGTGGGATGGAAAACTTAACTCATTCTGCTGTTCACAGGTAGTCCTTGCATCAATTATCTCAATGTCTGAACACATTCTCATCCATTTCTCAGATCTGGAATCGGTATCTGGTGATAGCAGGCATGACCAAATGATATTTTATTTCACCTTTTCATACTCTGGAAGAGCCAGCCTAATTCTGTACATATGGCATGGATTCATTTAGCTTATCCTGCTATTGTGAGACAGCAGCTTTTCCTAATGGCTTTATCTAACTTGCTTAAATAAAGTAGTAGTTAACATCTGTACATCCCAGTATTCATTCCTGCCAAAGATTTGCCTGTTCTCTGTTCCCTTCCTCTGAATGAGTAGCAGCTTTGAAAACTTTCACCATAGGATATGATGGCTTTCCACAGCATCTATTCTTTCCTGCTCTATTGTTTTCTTCACTATCACTACATGGAGGTAGAAATATGGTTAAAGGAGAAATCTGAATAGGGGATGTTGTTATGAAATACTGCCTCCCAAATGAAATGATATGATGCCTTCATGAGAAAGCATCATCATTGTGCAAAAATACCTCTACCATAGTCATAAAAATATTTTTAGAAGTTGGAAGAAACTAATTTGTAGGCTATGTTCTGATACCATTTTAAAGAGTTATGTGTTATATTTTAATCAGGATTTGAAAAAATATGTATAATCAATTGAAAGAACAAAAATAAGTCCCGTGTAGATACTAGAGAAAGTAAAGAAGCTCATTTACATATGGTCAGTTTTCTAAATTCAATGTATACATTCGACGTTTGGACTTCCAATTAAGAGAATATATATGTGTATATATAGAATATATATAAAGAGAATATATATAATATATATTAAGAGAATATATGTGTGTGTGTGTTAATTATATGTATTAATTTGTTACATCATGAGTGTTTTGATGGCAAACTATAGATCAGGGAAAATAGAAGATCCAACAATTGTAGTTTATCATACTTTTAAGAGATTGCAAACATAGGGATCTTTGCCTCTAGTCTCTTAATGGGGCAATCTCAGAGAGAATAAAGAGCAAGTCTCTGCCTGTCAGGTGGAAATAGGAAGCAGAGCTAATCATTTCAGGAAGTCTCAAGACAGCCTAGATTTTGTAAAAGTAGCAACATAAACCTCAAACAAATTGTGTCCAAGAGAGAAATTTCTCACCCCTAATGAAAAAGTTTTGTTTCAATAGCAACAACATTTATTCTTTTTTATTAAAATTGATTATCTTGTTTTTTATGTGAATTAAAGTTTCAGGTATTTTCTTGCATTGATTTCTCAGATAAAGTACTTAGTTCTACTAGGTCTACCAGAGTCGTTCATACTGCTATTGATCAATAAGTACATTGGGATAAAATCAATCACCTAAACTTCTTTAGACAAATATTTATCTACCAAATTATATAGGACAAGGAATCTTTAAATGATTTAGTTAAATGCAGCTTATCATATTTATTAATATTGATTGTTTTCTGGATTATATCATTTAAGTTTTTTCTAATTTTCTTTTAAAATGTATCATTTAAATATAGATTTTGACTGGTCAAAATAATTTGCATGTTTTTTTCTTTAAAAAAATAGACGATGAATTCTAATCAATTGCACAGTGCTTTAATTATGACAGAAAAGTGAGATGAGACTATGGAATCATTATTTTGAACTTTTTGGGGAAAGTTATAATAGTTAAACCTTCTCTATTTCATAAATACTATTGGGAGAATTAAATTATTTTTAATATAGTAATGAAACCTAACATTTATTTACTGCTATGGTAGCATAGCCACTGTATGAATCTCTTTATTTGGATAAGTTAAATTCACCTGAAAATAAGCAAAAATAACAGAAATAAGTATGAAGCATTTCTGTAATTATCTCTACTTTACAGATGGAAAATTTGAAACTCAGAGAACTTGAGAAACAGGTTAATGGTCGCTTATCCTGCTGCTGGCAGAAGTAATCTCTACCTGATCCCAGATCCAAGCAAGAGTCTCAGTCTCTCCCTCTCTCTCTCTCTCTCTCTCTCTCTCTCTCTCTCTCTCTCTCTCTCTCAGTGTGTGTGTGTGTGTGTGTGAGACTATGATTCAGTTCTATCTGAAGTCAGAAGTACCCACAATTAAAATTGAAGTGTTAAATTATGAGGTATCATCTTAAGCCATAGAGTTGAGGGCTAAAATTCGAGCCATAATTACATTCCCACTAACAAAATGCCAAGGGTGGATGTTTCACTTAGATCAGATGGTGGCCATGTGAAAGACAAAACTAGCCTGGGTTCATTCAAAGCTTCCCTGGGTAAGCAACATGTAAGCTAAAAGCTGGAGTTAAGGAGGTGAGAGATGAAAATTTAGGGTTAAAAGGAAAGCATCTGTAAAATTTGTGTTCTAGAAATCATGGGGGACATGAAGAAATGGAGAAAGATCACTGGTGCTGGAGCAGAAAAAGTGGAGGCGGCATGGTTTTAAAAGAAATTAGACAAGTAGGTAGAAGCCGAACCATGCAGGTCTTTGTAGGCCTCATTCAGGACTGTTCTCCTAAGAAAAAGGTACAGGAAAGCCACTGAGATGTACATATCAAACGGTTAAACATAAACCGTACTATGTTTCCTATCTCCCAAACACGTCTGTCATATATGAAACTGAATATCAAACGAAGTCCAAAATTTCTTCTCTTCTACAGTCTTTGCCTATTAATTAGCTTAAGTAGATGCTCTCAAATTGTACTGTGTTTAAAGATCTTTCTAGTCTCTTGGTCTCTCGACCACTTCAGCAAATATGACTCTGTGGATATTGGCAATGAAAATTCCAATTACCATTTTTATTGTGACAAAAATGACATGCTTGCCCTTAAATTTTTATTGTTATTTTCTAATTTCCATTTGCCCATTAGTTGGTTAAAAAATAAGCAATATATAGACTGCCAGTTGTGCAAAGATAAAGAAAGGCAAAATAATGTGGACTCTATTTTTCCTTTTTTTTTTTTTTTTTTCCTGGTAACCATTTTCTTTTAATTGACCAGCTAGAATTGATTGAAGTTTTGGAAGAGAAAGAGAACTATGTTATTTGCAGAACTCAGGGTATTTATCAAATAAGGAGGGAGCTGTTTGAGGAGTTGAAAGAAAAATGTTGGTTGTCTGGGGAGATGTTTACAGAGAAGATCCTCAGAGTACAGGATATGTGCATCAAGTACATTGATAGTTTGGGAGTTGGTAAAAATAGAATATCACTACTATAAAACATAAGACAATAGTTTAGGTATATTAATTGTCAGTATAAAAGAACAAGGTCTATTGTTCCCTGATGTGGTCTTAAGTCTACTAATTTTTTTTAATGTATATAATCAAGATTTTAAACTCTCAACATTCTTTTAAGGCATATCTAACCTGCACAAGTTTAGGGCATGTGACATTATTGAGATCTCTATTTCTCATTACTTAGAGAAAAAAAATAAACTTATAGAAAAGAAGATTCCTAGCATACTATTAGAAATAAATCAACAAACTAAATTAAGTTCTCTAGACATACAAAGTATAATCAATCCACCAGTAATGATATAACACTATTTCATGACTGTAATTTATTTCTCATAATAATAAAAATTCCTGTGAACATACATATGCTGCATGGTCAAGTTGGCTAGAGAGCTGTTTTTAAAATATGAGAATAAAAAATTCATGTAATTAAAGATAAAATGGCATTTCAAATTCTCAGAACCTCAACTCCATTGCTGCAGGACAACTGATTGGACACTGATGACTCTGAGATTCTACCTCTCTTGATAAGGGTCCTGTAATTTAGTAACACAAGACTTCCCTGAAATTTACACAGCTATGATTTTTTTTTTGCTTCCATAGTATTATTACCTACTCAAAAAATAGTACTTCACATAAAGACATATGTTTTAATTTACATATTGTAAAATTAGCATGCAGTGTACATATACATATATCAAGTACTCAATTTTATAATACTCCTTACATTATATGATATGATGATGCTTTAAATAAACTCATTAAATTAAATGAAATGTTTTATTATTAACCATCAAATGGTTAGATTCAAACAAATGATCCAATATATAGCTTAGAGAATATAAGCCTATAAAAAGAATTTTGTAAAGAAGTTTATTTGTGCCTACTTAAAATTATATCATTTTCATTATAAGCGGCAAAGAATTCATCCTACAGAGATACTCAAATGAGAGCATTAAATCCCCAGACATAATGACAACAACAAAATAATGTATCAAATTGGAAATTAAAATATATTAAGAGAATTATTCATAGAAATTCTGATTTTCCCTTTCAGTTCTTCCTCCTTGAGCGTTTGGTAGTGACCATTGTCCAACATGACTAAGAAAATAGTTTCAGTAACTGATGTTCTTGGCTCTTTCAACTCTTTTAATACATTTTTGTCAAATAGCATCTTTCTCTATTTCCATTGTACTGGGATATTACATTCCCTTCTTTAAGTGCCTTAGTATGGCTTAGTATTTACATCTACAAATGTATTCTAAGTTCATTTTATATACTGAATTATAAAATAACATATACCTATAAAGAAATTGGATTTACAAAAATTATGCAAAATGTTGATTGTCTATTTGATAATTAAAGTGGCTGCCTAATCTTGAAAGTCTTTGTATTTCTTTCCTGAATTGATTGAGTCAGAGTTTTCTCTGCCTTTATTTTTAACCTGCCTTAGAAGTAAATTTTCTTCATGGTCAGAGTTCTCAGAGTCAGAAGCAAAAATACTTTTAATGCCATGGGGCTTCTATGTGTGATGAAGAGTGCTAATTGTTCATCAAAATCTATTCTTCTTTAATAGTAGACATTCTCAAGGATTAGTTCAGTACATAACTATCTCTATGGAGTATGTGTGTGTATAAAATTATATATAAAATAATAATACATAAATGGGTTTAAAATTTAGAGATAATTAAAATTCACAACAATAATAGCATATATGTTAGTAGATAGTGAACAGATATAAACTGTGCTAAGTTCATCTAAGAAATAAAAGCAGTAATTTGTATTAAACTTACATAGCTCAAAGATAAAAATGGGAATATTTAACTACTAAAATTTAATCAAAAGAACCTAGCTAGTTATGCCATGCAAAGATACGTAAAGTATTTAAAGAATAAGTAAGAAACAAAGAACAAATAATATTTATTTATCAGAAAAATATGAAGTCCTCATAAATGTTGATAAATAGAGCCCAAATTCTTAGAGGGGAAGAGAAATTACAAAATTGTTCATGACAGTGAAATCACTTTATCTACCATTTTAGCAATTTACCCAGATATCTATTACTGTAGTAATAGATACCCATATTTAGGGGATGAACACATATTTCTGTAATACTAAAAATACATTTATTCAAATTCAGAATAAAATAGAATTCAATTGTAACAAATTTTCATCAGTTCAAAAGTTAACCAGTATACCTACATTTGCTTAAATCAGAACAATTCAAAATGTAGAGCTAAGTTGTGTCGTATCGAACTTCAAAAATATCACTAATTCTATAATTTTAGGAACCACTATATGCATATGTGAGTTAAAATAAAGCCAATGTGCAGATCAAAAAAGCACAATAATTTCACTTAACCATCCACAGTTACTTGTGCCCTGAAAGAACTAAATGCCAAAAGTGATAATGGATTTGCCCTTACTGTTTGCCATGGGGAAGTGGATGCTTTGTGCAGTGAACTACTTGACAGACTGCTGTGTTTCTCAGTGCCTGGAGAAGCAATCTTTCTCCCCCAGGATTACTGCTAATAAACTGGCACCAGTCAATCTCCTTTTTATATTTTAACATCACTTTTTTTTACACTGACATCTTACTTTTCCTTGAGTTTTTAATTAATTTTTATTAAAATGTTTCTTCCCTGTCAATACCCCTAATGAGCAATTTTTTTCTTATCTTTGCTTATTTACTTCTCTTCCAGTCCACACCATTTTCCCTTAGTAGTTTAATTCAGAAACAAAAATTATATTTTTTACATAAAATATGATATTCAAGAATCTATAAACTTAAGACTATTCAAAAACATACTTAAAGTACTATGCTTTTTATTTGGTTCTCCAATCTTTACTTATTTATCAATGCATTATTTACCACCAAAACAGTGAGTGCTGTGTTAATATATTTATGAAATTTTAAGGGGAAAACAAATGTCCAAGAATCCATACATGAAAATGTTTCATCATTCAAAGTTTAAAAACACAGGAGTCTATGTATTTTAATGTTATTATTAAAACATTCTTAGAAAGTTTAGTTTGTATTATTTATAAAGCTATTCTGAAGTGAGCATGTAACTAAATAATTTTTGCTTTTAGTTGCACATTTGTGTTTCTCTCCTTCTTCCCTACCTGTTCCCTCTCAAGCAAGTAGGAAGTATTGTTCCTTAGAGAAAGTAAACAGCAGAATTTAGTTAGTAGTTCTCAAGACTTCGTTCTTTTTTTTTTTTAAACGTTCCAGGAAGTCATTTATTTACTGTATTCAAATGAATCCAAGTGTAACACTGCATTGAATTCTAGATATTTATGTACCAGATACTGGGAACTCTACCCACTCCTTTCAAGAAACCCCTCCTACAAGTACTCTATGTTTGGCTATGTGACTTGTTTTGTTTTTATCTTTTGAGGATTCTTAAAATCATATTGAGGTCTCTTTTTCAGCAGAGAAAATACTTGATGAATATTTTCATCAACTCTTAACCATTGATGAATGGTTTCTTAAATTTTTTTTATTATTCTTTAAGTCCTGGTATACATGTGCATAAAGTGCAGGTTTGTTACATAAGTGTACACATGCCATGGTGGTTTGCTGCATCCATCAACCCATCATCTAGATTATATATTTCTCCTAAGCTCTCCCTCCCCTAGCCCCACAACCCCCGACAGGCATCGGTGTGTGATGTTCCCCTGCCTGTGTCCATGAGTTCTCATTGTTCAGCTCCCACTTATGAGACAGAAAATGCGGTGTTTGGTTTTCTGTTCCTGTATTAGTTTGCTGAGAATAATGGTTTCCAGCTTCATCCATGTCCCTGCAAAGGACATGAACTCATCGTTTTTTTATGGCTCCATAGTATTCAGTGGTGTATATGTGCCACGTTTTCTTTATCCAGTCTATCATTGATGGGCATTTGGGTTGGTTCCAAGTATTTGCTATTGTGAATAGTGCTGCAGTAAACATACATGTGCATGTATCTCTATAGTAGAATGATTTATAATCCTTTGTGTATATACTCTTATACTCACCAAAAAGTCTTAACACTATTGAAGGGAACAGAGTTTGAAGAGAGAGTTTCTGGAGACTGGAAATGTATTTTAAATTCTCCTAAGTTAGAAGTAGAAAATTCAATGATTGTAGGAGAAACAGCATTTGGTTGTTTGATTTGAATCAGTTCTCCAAAGAAGAAAGTGAAACCTCGGAGAGAAACTGACAAAATAGTACATCTAAGAGAGAAGAGGCAGGAGTGTATATCAGGATTATCAAAGTCATAAAACTCCTCAAACTTGAATGAGAGCAGCAGAACCAGAAGACCTAATAAAAACATCTCAGTGGTAACCACACTGAGCTGAGAGGACACGCTTCTCCCCTTTACATCTTTGCGCTGAGTTAAAAATCTCAAAAACTTGGCACATACAGCCAGAGGAAGCCTAAGTATTATGAGTTTTCAAATTTCTTTTAGTCTGTTCAGATGGAGGTTCTGAATGAAAATTAGCCTGATATTGAAATGAACAACAATAGCAAATAACCGTGAAATGCCTTGAACTTAAATTTGACTCTGATTTATAACTACTACAAACCTATAACTTTTAGTTTTATTTCTAATCAAATGAAATAATGCATGCTTCTATCAGATGAATAAGATAATGTTGAGAGTGGGACTGTATCTTTTTGTGGCAGATTCTTGCTGTACTGGCTTTGATTTATTTGCATCTTCCTCTACCTACTCCTTTCAAGAAACCCCTCCTACAAGTATTCTGTGTTTGGCTACGTGACTTGTTTCGGTCAATGAGGCCTGAAAATCTGTGAAGCAAGCCGACTTGAAACATGCTTGTTCCTTGGGGTTTAACCTCTCTTGCTCCATTTTGGAAATTTGGAACTGCCCTGTGAAATGGTTACCCAAAGGAGGCTTACGTACATCTGCTGGACATACAAGCGAGGCCACCTTACATGCTACAGGCTGGTTTTGCCAGCCCAGAAAAACTGATAAATTTAAAACCATCCAGCCAACTTATAGAAGATGAGATAAGACGCTCTTATCGTTTCAAGGTACTACATTTTGGAGCAGGTTTTATGCAGCAAAACTAACTGGTGCGATATTCCAAAGTTACTGGCAAAGACGGTTAATTATTATTAGTGCTCCTTTTCATTTTTGAACATCCAGGTTTGAATGGTGAATTATATATTTACCCTAATTAATGGAAACAAGAATGAATATTCCAAGGTGCAATAACAAGCAATTTGTTATGTGTGAAGTTTGAGAAGTCCCTGTATACAACTCTTCTCTTCATGAATTCAGAATAAGAGATAGATGTAGAAATCAAACAAATGTAAACATAAATATCAGATTTGTCATTTGCAAATGCTATTTTAGAAAATGTGGTTTACAAATTTTGAAGCAATGGGTTAGCTAACCCTTCACTTCAAAGTAAAATTTACCCACTCAGTCATAAATAGAGTAGAAAAACTACAGAATCACAAGAGCTATAAAATATATTAAATAAAATGGAAGAGGGCATATGTGGCCCATGTTTATAGTTTGCCATTAGCCCACAATTAATTCAATTCTTGGCATCTGTAGTCCAATTAAGGCTAATAAGAATTATAATAAGAAAAAGTCTTTAATATATATTGCCTGGTACATTGAAAACTTTGATTATATGTTAGTTATAGCTCTTTAAAAGAATATCTCCTTATAAAGACAAAGAAGCGGAAAATTCCCTAAAGTAAATAATAAAAAGCCTAGGCAGGCAACTTTTGTGACAGCAGATCACATGTAGATGCCCTTCATACTGTTAATAGCTGGTCTATTTACTTTACCTTCACACCTCTTATTTGTACTTATACAAGATTGGTTAGATTGGCTCTCTTCCTAGACTATGCTACTTGCTTGAACTTTGATGACCCTGAACTTTATTGGCTTGCTGTAATTCAATATAATTGCAATACTCTGTGAACATCAAGTTACTGAGATACTAGATTATCAATTTCCAAATCTTTCTTATTAGGAAAACAAGAAAAAACTTGACTTGAATATCAAGCCCCTCAAGCTTCTGCTATGTCTGTTTAACGTCATAGCCAGCTTCTCTCTGACTTATTTCTTTATCACACATGCCAGTCTATCTTTCAGCCTCATTGTACCACCAAATGAGAACTTGAAAATTACTGGAGACTTTTGGATCAGTAAAGCTAATTAACTTTTATCATTCTTCATTTTCCTATCTAAGCAGCTCTTCTAATTTCTCTCTTACCTCTCTGACTTCTCATTTTTGGTCAGTTTAAGGTTTATTTTATTTTGCTCCACCCTTACATATTAAAATGTCTCAAGGTGCTGCCATAGACCATGTCTCTTCTCACTGTGCTAAAATTTCTTTCATGCTTATAACTTAACAATGAGAACCCTCAGATTTATATCTCTAGACCTCTCCACTAAGTTTCAAGTGCCTATAAATTCGTATTTTCTAGACTGTTTACTTGAAAGTTCTCAAAAGAAACTAAGACTTTATGCATTTAAAACTAACCCTATAATCTTATCCAAATCTTGTCTTTCTCTATTATTATTTCCAACTCAGTAAATGGATCTACCATCCATCCATGTTTCAAGCCAGAAACCCAACAGTTATCTTTGAAACTGTTTATCCTGTATGATACTTAATTATTCGTGTTCAGTTTACTAATAAAAAATGTTTAACTTGGTCATTTGTTCTCTATGTCTTTTACCACTCTAATGCAATCCCAATTACCAAAATAATGCATTTACCACTCTAATTCAATCCCAATTACAAAAATAATGCAAATAACATTTTTTAGTAAACTTTAACAGCATTGTGTATCTCTACCTAAATTACTTTAACAAATTGTTGTAAGCAGAAATCTAAGATGCTCCCCCATAATCCCTGTAACCTAAAGTTTATTCACTGTATAATGCTGCCCCTGTAGTTTCTCTCTCTCTCTCTCTCTCTCTCTCTCGTGTGTGTGTGTGTGTGTGTGTGTGTGTGTGTGTGTGTGTGTGTGTGGTGGGCGGCTGTTGGGGGGAGCCCATTACCTACCACTGGTCAAAAGAATATAACAAACATGAAGGAATTTTGCAAATATTCTTACATTACAGTTCAGGCTTATTCAGAGTTAATTAGCAGGAAGACAGTCTTGCATGGTCTGACTCAATCAGGTGAAACGCCTTAAACAGGGGACTTACTCAGGTTAAAGTTTTAAAAGAATTCAAAGACTCTTACAGGTTTAATTAACAAAGAGGCCATGCTAGAGAATTTCATCTGATGATGAATTGTAAACAGCCTCTAGGACCCCAGGGCTGCTTTCAGCTGACAGGCAGCAAAAGTCAGGGTTCTAGTAACACAGCTGCATGGAAACAAATTTGCCAAAACCTTAAAAAGTTTGCAAGTGGATTTTTCCCCAGACAAGCCTCCAAGTGAGAGTACAGTCTCAACAAAAGTCATTTGCAGCCTTGGGAGATGCTGAGCAGAAGACCTAGCTGAGCTGTGCCTGGATGCCTGACCCACAGAAACAGTGAGATAATACATGGGTATTGGCTTAAGTTTCTAGATTTGTGTTCATTTCTAATGCAGCTGTAGCAACATAAGAGAGTAATTATTTTTATATCTGTGAAGTAGTCTGAATAAATCAGGTTTTGTTCCAGAAACAAACTACCCTCAATCTCAAGAGTTTAACATATTACATGTTTACTTTTTCCTTGAATTCAGTAGGTTACAGGTTCTGGTACACATGTGATGATTTTGGCCTTATATATGAGTAGAATCAATTCATTCACTACCATAAAATAAAAGGCAGAATATATGGATACAGAAATAGGTAGAGTCGTTTTTGAGTATAAATTCTTATCAGATTTTTACATTTCTTGGGGAAATTAGAAGCAAGCAAAATAAGAATAGAATGAAGAATAGGTAAGAAATAGTCATCTCAGAAAGTAAGAGAGCAAATTTCTTTGAGAAATACCGTACTATTGCCAAGCAGTCTGGAGGACTCATTGAGGTTTGTGATAGCACATTTAACACAAGGTCAGTTTGCATGGTTATGTTTTTTTCTCCAATCATGTTCAGTTACTTGGGAGAAGACATGGAGTAGGAAAAAAAAATCATATATTTAACCACACCTGAGGAAATTTCAGAAAAAAAAAAAAAAGGAGAAAGAAAGAATAAGGGAATTGAGATGTGTGGGATTGAGTAATTTCCATCATGTGGCATGAAAGCAAGTTGAGTAAAAAAGGACAATGAGGCTATGGAGGGGATAATGGATGTGAAAAGGTAAGGAGTCACTGGATAGGAGGTACTCGCAGGGTTGAGGAACTGTTGAACTAAGGGTACAAGAAATCCAATGCTGGAATTATAAAGCAATGCCCAGAGAGTGGACTCTAGGGATTCTTGAAATTGAGGCTCATAGAAATGGAAACGATTGTTGATAATGACAATTTGACAGGATTAGTGTGGTGACCAAAGGAGGTAATGGAGTGAAATATAAAATTATGTGAAGCAAAAACATCAACAGGATCAGGATGCATAATCCAGAATAAAAGAAATTATCAAGGCTTATGACAGGAGTAGTGGCTATGAGACAATGTTGCAAATGTTGAAATCTTAAGAAAATGAGAAGCAGAGTGATAAATAATTGCAACACAGAGGGAATGTATATGATGTAATCTGAGGGCATGTGCTTCAGATCCTAGAGCTATTATTATTATTATTATTATTATTATTATTATTATTATTTTATTTTGCCTGGCTTGGAAATGGCAGTGAAGTCACGTTACATACTTACTAGAGCTTGTGGTCAAGTTTTCGTGTGAAGAGTAGGAGAAATAAAAGCCACTGCTTGAGACATCTGCTGGAATTCAAAGAACCCATCAGAGCAATTCAGAGTTTGGCCACTTCTCATAGCTGCTGCTGTGTTGTTCATATAGCCAGAGAAGGTGTATTCTTATCAGTAACAGTGCCCTGGTTCAAGGTTTCATCACTTTTTCCTTGATATTGCTTTTTTTTGTCATTTTAATTTTATTATTGGTTATTCTTTTATTTTTTTAATTATACTTTAAGTTCTAGGGTACATGTGCACAACGTGCAGGTTTGTTACATATGTATACATGTGCCATGTTGGTGTGCTGCACCCATCAACTCATCAGCACCCATCAACTCATCATTTACATCAGGTATAACCCCCAATGCCATCCCTCCCCTCTCCCCCTTCCCCATAATAGGCTCTGGTGTGTGATGTTCCCCCTCCCGTGTCCAAGTGATCTCATTGTCCAATTCCCACCTATAAGTGAGAACATGCGGTGTTTGGTTTTCTGTTCTTACCATAGTTTGCTGAGAATTATGGTTTCCAGCTGCATCCATGTCCCTACAAAGGACACAAACTCATCCTTTTTTATGGCTGCATAGTATTCCATGGTGTATATGTGCCACATTTTCTTAATCCAGTCTGTCACTGATGGACATTTGTGTTGATTCCAAGTCTTTGCTATTGTAAATAGTGCCGCAATGAACATACGTGTGCATGTGTCTTTATAGCAGCATGATTTATAACCCTTTGGGTATATACCCAATAATGGGATGGCTGGGTCATATGGTATTTCTAGTTCTAGATCCTTAAGGAATCGCCATACTGTTTTCCATAATGGTTGAACTAGTTTACAATCCCACCAACAGTGTAAAAGTGTTCCTATTTCTCCACATCCTCTCCAGCACCTGTTGTTTCCTGACTTTTTAATGATTGCCATTCTAACTGGTGTGGGATGGTATCTCATTGTGGTTTTGATTTGCATTTCTCTGATGGCCAGTGATGACGAGCATTTTTTCATGTGTCTGTTGGCTGCATGAATGTCTTCTTTTGAGAAATGTCTGTTCATATCCTTTGCCCATTTTTTGATGGGGTTGTTTGTTTTTATCTTGTAAATTTGTTTGAGTTCTTTGTAGGTTCTGGATATTAGTCCTTTGTCAGATCAGTAGATTGCAAAAATTTTCTCCCATTCAGTAGGTTGCCTGTTCACTCTGATGGTAGTTTCTTTTGCTGTGCAGAAGTTCTTTAGTTTAATTAGATCCTATTTGTCAATTTTGGCTTTTATTGCCATTGCTTTTGGTGTTTTAGACATGAAGTCCTTGCCCATGCCTATATCCTGAATGGTATTACCTAGGTTTTCTTCTAGGGTTTTTAGGTCTAACATTTAAGTCTCTAACCCATCTTGAATTAATTTTTGTATAAGGAGTAAGGAAAGGATCCAGTTTCAGCTTTCTACTTATGGCTAGTCAATTTTCCCAGCACCATTTATTAAATAGGGAATCCTTACCACATTTCTTGTTTTTCTCAGGTTTGTCAAAGATCAGATGGCTGTAGATGTGTGGTATTATTTCTGAGGACTCTGTTCTGTTCCATTGGTTTATATCTCTGTTTTGGTACCAGTACCATGTTGTTTTGGTTACTGTAGCCTTGTAGTATAGTTTGAAGTCAGGTAGCATGATGCCTCCAGCTTTGTTCTTTTGACTTAGGATTGTCTTGGCAATGCGGGCTCTTTTTTGGTTCCATATGAACTTTAAAGTAGTTTTTTTCCAATTCTGTGAAGAAAGTAATTGGTAGCTTGATTAGGATAGCATTGAATCTATAAATTATCTTGGGCAATATGGCCATTTTCACGATATTGATTCTTCCTATCCATGAGCATGGTATGTTCTTCCATTTGTTTGTGTCCTCTCTTATTTCATTGAGCAGTGGTTTGTATTTCCTTATAGCTACTACTATACTTCCACATATGTACTCTTACTTGAAGCCCTGATCATGCTATATGATTAATTGTCTACATGTTACCTAGAGTAGAAAGACTCTCTTTTGTAGGAAAATAAATAAATAAATAAATAAATAAATAACTATTGAATTTTCTTGGAGTCTAAGTAATCAAGGAAATAGCAAACAGTTACATACCACTTACACTGTGCCTAGTACCCTACTAAATGCGTTGAAAATGTTATCTCATTTAACACTCACAAAATGTTATAAGAAAAATGATTAACCTCATTTTATATATAAATAAACAAAGGCTTTGAAAGTGCAAAATCCCAACCAACTGACATCAAGAGACTGGAGCTGTGCCTCCATGTATGACGGTTCGGGTTGATGACCACACAAGCGTGTCTGGCAATTGTTATATATCAGTGTTGAAATCATGTTCTGGCAAGACATGCATTCTCATGCTGGTTTTTTTTTTTTTTTTTTTTTTTCTACCAAAGAGGACGAGATGCCATTACATAATTTTCAACAAAAACAAGCTTTATAGAAACATAATGTCCCTGGAAGAGGGAAGAGGACATGGAATTACAATCAGGAAGTAAAGCATTTAAGAAGTACCTGAGCATAAGCCAACATTAATACATAGGTTATATGCGATTAGATCTTAAGAACACAGAAATATACATCAGCATTAAAATATCAAATGTTTTCTGGGCTAATATGAGAGCTCAGAAATTTAACTTTTATCCTAAAAGTTTGGAAGATTCATTGAATAAGCAAGGAATGATAAGACATTTTGGACTTGAAAAATGTATCTGTCTACAATACGGAGTATAGAGAAAAAGAAACCATCTCTGGAGGCAGGGAGTTCCATTATGACGCTATAGAGCTAATTAAAATAACAAGAAAGGAAAAAAAAGAAACAAAGGAAGAAAATAAGAAAGGAGGGAGAAATGGAGGGAGAAAGAGAGAAAGAAAGAGAAAAAGTGCTCCAACCTCAACCAAGGCAGAATTCCTAGTCAAACCACTCCTCTCTGAGCTTCAAGACCACCACAGCAAGATTTAAGGGAAGCCCATGAAGCTCTGAAAGCCTCTAGCAGGAACATGTGTCTCCCAATATACTCTAGAAATTTTCCCATATGCCACTGGGTTGGCCTGTGACCGCTTTGACAAATTGTATACAGTAAAAGTAATGCTATTCCAATTCTGGCCCTAGTCTTTCAGAGGATGAGCGTGGTTTCCATCTTGCTTCTCTTAGAATGCTATCCTGGGTTCAACCAGCCAGAATGGAAGAAGTTTGACTGCCATGAGGCCACTTTGATCTGAGGAAGTTGACAATGGCCATGTGGAGAGACCACATGGAAGGAAAGTAATGCTAACCAGCCCAGGCACCAGTGAAGAAGCTATTTTAGACATGTCACCACCAGTGAATTCCAAATGAAGATCTGAAGCCTTGACATATGAGCCAAGTTGAAGTATCTAAAACCTTCCCAGATATTTAATCTAGCTCAGCTCATGCCCCAGATACCATATAGCAAAGATAAGCCACCTTGCCTAAACTCCTAACCTCACAGTTGTGAATATCAGAAAATAGTTTTGAAGTCTTCATTGTGATGAAGATGTGTTCTGCAGCAATAGATAATTAAGGTAATTTTTGATTTATCTATTTAGTATTTGTCCACCTTCCCATAAGCTTCGTGAATACCAAGATTTCTCTATTTTTTTCTCATTAAGTATCAATACCTTCTAGAACATACTAATAGTTATTGGAGAAACAAATAAATATGGATTAAAAACAATACAAAACAGCTCTTTGCAGAGCAGAATCTATAGTTCTTATTGACTGACAGGATACAGTTGTGGGCAAAGAAAATAGAAGCTATGATTGGCCTCTGGGTTCTCGATGTGGACAACTGGATTGACAGTGGTACCATCCATAAAAACAGATACATCAAGAGACAGAATTGGCTAGGTATTATAAAGAGTGATTCATTTGATATATATGGGGATTCAGCTATTATGACATTGCAGGAAATGGCAGATAATAAGTTTGATATAAACTCTTGGATATTAGCATGTTGTATCCTTAATACTAAACGAGTAGAATTTCAATAAAGAAGGGATACCAGTAACCCATTATTATGTGAGTAAAACTAGAAAGAAAGCTAAAACATATTGGAGCTTATTTGGTTTTATGTGCTGGAGGCCATTTGTAAACTAAATAAGAACAAATTCAATGAAATTTGACAAAACTAATCTAATAGTAGTAGGCTGAGGTATGAATAAAAATGTAAGAATTGGAAACACTGATTATAAACTGCTTTTTAAAGAAAACTAAGGAAAATACAAAAAAAATAAAATGATAAGAATAAGAGTTCCAGAAGATGACTATGATTCTATAATTTGACATAGAATGTAAGAGTAGCTGAAAGAAGGAAGATAAAAACAATATGTAAGTACTCCTAAAGTATAAAATTGAAAAGATGATGGCATCTTTCAATATTAAAAAAGCAGAAGTCGTGAGGATAGGTGAGAGTATGATTGGGGAAAACTTTAGTTACTGATCAAGTTTAAAATGACATTGTGACTGTTTGAAAAATTCCATATACTTGCTTAAAGCAATATGTAATAATTCTAAGACATGTTTTATGTCTACAGTATCTAAAACTGATATACATATAAATAAAGTAATAGTTATTTTTTACAAAAGATATTTATCTCCAGATTTCAAATAAATTGTTAATAATAATCAAAAGTCTAATAAAAATTCCATTTATAAAGCAGTGAGCAGCAGGTATTCAAACTGTCCAAGCAGAGAACAGACCATTAAGTCAAGCTAATTATTATACTGTTTTTTCTTAAAGCATCAATAATATTATCTCATGAGTCACTGCATTATTCTGTCTAATATTAGCCAATGCTTATAATATTCTGCTTTTACTAGGTAAGTAAATGTAAATATGATAGATAAAGTGCTTATATATTTATAAATCAAAATATAAATGTATGAAGGAGAATCAGGGCCACATTATGAGATTTATAATTCTGAGAAGATAATAGACATTTGAAACAGTCTGGAAATATGTGTCCCTTTTGATTATTTCAATTTGATCTCATCACATATAGAACATTAAATACTTAAAGTTGTTCCATTTACAATTAAAAAATAAGTGAAGGACTTGAGATACAAAAGTCTGTTAGATTTAAAATAAAAACAATAGTAAAAGCTAACTCCCTGAAATGTCCAAGAGGGTAAGAACAAGGGAGAGAGAATGAGAGGGAGAAAGAGAGAACATGTTTGGCTGTAGAGGAGAAAGATTGATAGCTACAAACCTGATATATTTCAAGATTTGTTACCTTCACCAGACAATAGCCTAAAAGATTAACTCCCAGGCTATGGTATCTTAGGAGGAAGGAAGGAATATAACAATAGATTAGTATCAAAGATTTTCCTCAGCTTTCCAGTCTTCACTTAGAAGAAAACTGCTAGGCATGATAGTTCTCTGCGCTAGATTACCCTTTACCTGCAAGGTGCAAGTACTTATGGTTGATTCATATATAACAAAGATTCATATATCTTTGTTTTCTTAGATATTATAATTCACAAAGTATGCCATGACTGATAGTGTTATCTTCCATGAGCACAGAGTGGAAAGTGATGGGATATACCACACATACAGTTCATCTGGAGACTACAATCTTTTAAAATATTGTAAAGCATTCTCGCTGTGCCTTGATTTTTACTATATACATATCATCAGAGTAACAGTATCTGTCCCACATAACCCAAGAGGATATTTTGAGAACTTAACAAAACAAAGAGTGTAAACCAAACAAAAAGCTTTATGAACTGTAAAGTGAAATGTCAATGCTGTATCTATTTATTTAAAGAAACCTCATTTATATGATTAAATTAATTTTAATAGAGGTAATAGGATGCAGGCAGAAAAAAACAGAAGGTGGTGTATCTTGTTATTCAGATTTTAAAATTTCTCTGTTGCTATATAAAAACTCTCATTTTTAGAATATTGTCAGGTCAGTATATGGCTGCTCATACAAGTCACCTGAGAAAACTGAGATCATTCAGCTGGTCTTACTCTGATTTGCTATGTTTTCTTGCCATGCTTAGTCTCACCTCTATGAAGCCTGTGGGACCCAGGCTTGCCTTGGCAAAAAATAATATAATAGTAAGTTCAGGGTTCAGTAAGGTAATAGATGTCTGAAGTGAAGCTAGGTTGGGGGAAATCTTTTTGCTAGAATCAACGCACATCACACTCCATTGGCCAGTGATTGGTTATGACAGGTAATGAGAAAGAAATCCCAAACTTTTCAGTATGAAATAAAAAGTGTATAAACCACCTATGCACTGATGGTGGTGAAATGAGGCTTTCAAAGTGTTAAAATACTGAGTAATTCTAACCATACTGAAAATACTGAGCTATTCATCACTCATTTTTAGGTGTAATACAATATAGGTGTTAGATGCACACCTATCTAATATCAATATGATACACAATGCACATCCTCTCCTGTTAATTTGAGTAAACAAATTACTGTGAATGAAAAGTATGCTGATTAAAGCTTATCCAAGAAAAGCTATGTACAAACAATTTAATAAGAAATCATGCAAATGGTCAAATTATATTTTGTTAATAATTTAAATATGATTATTAAACAAAACTAAGTTTATGAAGTTTTCATCAAGTTAGTTTTCTTTTTTCTATGATTATGATGATTATGTTTTTCTAAACCCTTTACTGGAAAACAGAAATGAATAAAAGGCCATAAAATAGGTCAAATGATTGTTAATCAAGATGTATGTCAGAAAATATTTGATTATTTAATAACATGCAAATTAAATACAGTTTCAGCGTGAGGAATACTAATTCACTACCATTATTTTACTTGTCATTGAATGAAGCAAAAAAAGTTCATCACATTCTCTTATATTCTTTTAATAGATCATAACTTTTTATGTTTATTGAAAAGAAGTATTGCAGTACTGAGAGAGCTATAGAAACCACTTCAAGTGATGAAAAACAAAAATTTTCCATAATAGATGTTGGCTAAAAAGTCAGACATGCTTCTGAGCATGAAACATACAAAACTCTGGTAAGATTAGACGAAGAAATGCCAAATTTATTTTTTTGCTGACACTGAATTTCAGAGTTCCTTGTAAAAGCTTCCCAAAATTGAAGAAGATATTTCAAAATGCATGGCTGTGTCTGTCTATATGTGATATAGTATACTGCTTATAGATGTAAATATTTTGCTATGTGCAATAAACCAGTCACAAAAAGCAAAATACTGTATAATACTGTATGATTTCACTTGTATGAGGTATTTAGTGTAGTCAGAAATCATAGAAACAAAATGTGCAATGATGGTTGCTGGAGACTGGACAGGAAATGGGGTAAAGGAGAAGGCAGAGAATGAGAATTCATTGTTTAATAGGGACTGTTTCCGTTTTGCAAGATGAAGAGTTCTGGAGATGAATAGTGGTGATGGTTTAACAATATAAATTTACTTAATACTACTGAACTGTACATTTAGAAGTGGTTAAAATGATAGAATTTTTGTCTATTTTACCACAATTTTTAAAAAAAAGTCATGATGAGATTCTTTTTTAGGTGTGGAATATCTTATTATTGATGTAATTGGCCATCTACATTACATAAAATACCTATAATCACTGCGCTTGTGGACTTGACCCCAGCTGGTGTGACAGTTGGCTTCTAATTATTGACAGGTACTATTTTTTCCGGAGTATTTTCCCTGGCCAAACAGGAGCTCATCAATTGCTCAAGTAAGAGATTATCTGGACAGCCACTCTTAGCCATCAACAACTAAAGACTTTCTCACCTGAGGACTTCTTTCAAGGAGAAGCTGACTCCCTTACCTTAAAATGAAAACTACCCTTAGCTTCAATTGGTGCTACAGATGTCCCTGTGAGATCTTGCTAAAGCAAGTCTCTGGGTAAAACCAAATTCTTATTTGGCTTTTTTCCATGGTTTGTGCTTCTCCTTCCACTCCTTTCTCCTGAAAGCCCTCTTAAATAAATAACTTCCCCAGGTATCATCTCTGGTTCCAGGGAACCAAACCTAAACAATAGCAAGTATAGCACCGATTTACTAAAAAAATCTCTGGAAACTCAGGATTATCAAATGAGTGAACATACCAGACCTCTCTATATTAAATCTAACAGGCCTCTTTTTCAGCATAATTATGATCTTAAAATTCAAATCTGACTATATATTCAGTGCTTTGGAAGTACCTGTTGCAAACTCATGTGAAAAATTGATAACTTTGGAAGTATTGTCCAGAATATTTCAGGTCTGGTAAAACAGATTGCTACCATTTAAAAAATCTTTCCTATTGTGGAAGAGAAGTCCAGATGGATGTCATAGGAAATAGCTATGGACCTGATGTTAACCATGTATTAATTTTATTATGAGTAGGTTGGCTGAAAAAGTAAAAGAAACTAAAAAAAGCCTTATGGGCATATGGGAACACCCGGGCATCTCTTACAATGGTGAATAGTGTTTTGCTGAAATATGATTGCAGGGCTATTTACAGTAACCTCTGCCAGGAAGTATTAAACAGAATACATCATGGCTATTTGAGCTCATGAAATGGTGCAAAGGAAGAGAATGGGCTACCATATTTTGGCAAGAATTCAACAAAGGAATTGATGAAAAAGTAGCTTCTTGTTTGTTGTGCCAACTCTTATAGCATGAAAATATGAAAGAGATACTAATGAGAAAAGCAGCAGCTGTTATACTGTGAGAACAAGTTGGCACATGAAAGGAAACAGTTATTACTACTGTTATTAGAGACTTGGAATTGTCATTTTATAGTCTGGAACCACTAACATAAAAAGAGGTGAGTATGAAACACAGCATAGTCAATATTCATATAGAGTTAATAATAGCAAGTATAAAAATGTAGAATATGAATTTTGACAAACTATAGTGTTCATGAGTATGCAACTAATTTTGAAATATGCATAATTTGTAAATTAATTTATGCAAAAAATTAGAGAATTAACTTACTCAAAGAGTGTCCTTTGGGGAAATTATTTACTAAATTTATTTTTTTTCAAATTAATTAGTCATATGTAAGATATTCATTTTGTTAAATGATCTGTCAATTACAAGTTGGATCCTGATAAAATATGGAGAATCACATAAAAACATTCAAATTTTAAAATGTTAATGTAGTCTTTAAAAACATATAGCATATAAATGCTGAAAGTATTACTCAAGCCAAAGAGAGTAGATCAAATAATGAACCCTCTAAATTATCATAAATTTTCTTCTTGGGTAAGTAATTCACCTATGATCTTTTACACACATCTGTGAACAGGCTGATTTATCTGCATGTGAATTATAACAAACACTGTATATACTTTATGTGGAATTTTTTTATCACATTTTGGGATTGATTCATTTATCAATATAAGATCAATGTTTACTTTTTACTGATATTATCACTAATAAATTTGAATTTTTAAAAATATAGCACATAAATGACATTAAAACCCATTATCATCACAATTCAGACCAAATAGACCACAAATTTTTGGACGTTTATTAACTCTTGTGACACAATGATTTACTGTGCTTACTATATATTTTGGGATATAGTAAGCACATTGTTAGATACCATTGTTAAACATGTAGAATGCTATTCATGTATATCTGAATTTCTAAACCAATGACACAGCAAAATTAAAGTAAGTGAAATAAATGCATTATAAACTTTAAAAACATAAAACTCTATTCAAGTCATTTGTGATTTCTTTCATTACACAAAAATTTTGATAGAGATTATTAGATCCAAACTATCTTAAACTTTACTATTGCCAAAGATAATTACATTATATACACCATACAACAAAATCCATTATAACAATATTTAAATTTAAATTGACCTTGGGTTGAGTACAGGATTTTACATATGATGCTGGGCAAATCACATAATCATTATGTTCCCAATTATAAGACATGAAATTATTTTCTATTGTGGTCTCCCGTATAAGATAATCATAAGTTTAAATGGTTAAAGCACCATAAATATGAAAGATTTTATTATTTTGTTAGCAACCAACATATTTAGGGAGTATTCTCAACTAAACATTTAATGTTTCCCAGTGGTAAACTAATCATAATATTATGGCCCTTGAAGAAATAATCTGAGGTTATTAAATCAATTTCTCTGTTTCTTCTTTTTTATTTAACTCCTGAACTCAAGTTGAAAAATGAATGACCAAGAGACAAAAATCATGGACAGACTTAAGCTGTTACATTTCTATCTTTCAAGTATTTATCCCCTGGAGAATATCTGCCATTTGGAACATGAAACAGAATGCTTTATTTCATCTTTCCAAGTACTAGGATGTTCTCACTAGAAATCATGTGTTACTAAAAATCCTGGCCAAAGGCGGGGGAGGGGGAGGAGAGAAAAACATTATCACCTAAGCGACATTAATAAGAATGTAAGCTCCATGAGGGCAGAAATGTTTAAATATTTTGCTAATTTTTATAATCTCATGAATATTTTTAAATGCCAGCACATAGGATGTAAAAAGAATATTTGTTTCTTTTGCTGTTCAGAAGCTCTTTAGTTTAATTAGATCCCATTTGTCAATTTTGGCTTTTGCTGCCATTGCTTTTGGTGTTTTAGTCATGAAGTCCTTGCCGATGCCTATGTCCTGAATGGTATTGCCTAGGTTTTCTTTTTCTTTTTTTTTTTTTTTTTTTGAGATGGAGTCTCGCTCTGGTGCCCAGGCTGGAGTGCAGTGGGCAAACTTGCAAACTTGGCTCACCGGAAGTTCCACCTCCCGGGTTCACCTCATTCTCCTGCCTCAGCCTCCCGAGTAGTTGGGACTACAGGTGCGTGCCACCATGCCTGGCTAGTTTTTGTATTTTTAGTAAAGATGGGGTTTCACCGTGTTAGCCAGGATAGTCTTGATCTCCTGAACTCATGATCTGCCCACTTCGGCCTCCCAAAGTGCTGTGATCATAGGCATGAGCCACCACGCCCAGCCGGTATTGCCTAGGTTTTCTTCTAGGGTTTTCATGGTGTTAGGTCTAACATTTAAGTCTTTAATCCATCTTGAGTTAATTTTTGTATAAGATATAAGGAAAGGATCCAGTTTCAGCTTTCTACATATGGCTAGCCACTTTTCCCAGCACCATTTATTAAATAGGGAATCCTTACCACATTTCTTGCTTTTGTCAGGTTTGTCAAAGATCAGATGGTTGTAGATGTGTGGTATTATTTCTGAGGACTCTGTTCTGTTCCATTGGTTTATATCTCTGTTTTGGTACCAGTACCATGTTGTTTTGGTTACTGTAGCCTTGTAGTATAGTATGAAGTCAGGTAGCATGATGCCTCCAGCTTTGTTCTTTTGGCTTAGGATTGTCTTGGCAATGTGGGCTCTTTTTTGGTTCCATATGAACTTTAAAGTAGTTTTTTTCCAATTCTGTGAAGAAAGTCATTGGTAGCTTGATGAGGACGGCATAGAATCTATAAATTACCTTGGGCAGTATGGCCATTTTCACGATCCAACCCAAATGTTCATCAATGATTGACTGGATTAAGAAAATATGGCACATATACACCATGGAATACTATGCAACTATAATAAAGGATGAGTTCATGTCCTTCGTAGGGACATGAATGAAGCTGGAAACCATCATTCTGAGCAAACTATCACAAAGACAGAAAATCAAACACTGCATGTTCTCACTCATAGGTGGGAATTGAACAATGAGAACACTTGGACACAGGATGGGGAACATCACACACCGGGGCCTGTCGTGGGGTGGGGGGAGGGGGGAGGGATAGCATTAGGAGATATACCTAATGTAAATGACGAGTTATTGGGTGCAGCACATCAACATGGCACATGTATACATATGTAACAAACCTGTACGTTGTGCACATGTACCCTAGAACTTAAAGTATAATGATTTTTTAAAAAATGAATATTCATGTCTGAGTTCAGAGAAGAGTAATCCAAAATATGCCTCCTGAAAGGTCACTCTGACTTTTTTGTCCCTCTTTCTTCTGTCTCCCTCTCTCCCCACAAAGCAAGTCATAGAATCTAGAATTCCTATCCCCTAAAGAAAGGTCGCTTTCTGCCTTCTTCTCTCTCCTTTTGAAGATTCTCATATGACAGGTGTCCTGCCCCATATCTGGAGGGAAGAAATGTCATAGAGATAGGAAAGAATCTGAACAAACAGGCCTTGCTGAGTTCCCCCAGTTTATTACCGTTAGATCATACCCGTTTTTGTCCAATCATGTTTCTCCACCATTACTCACTTCTTTCATCAGACTTAGCTTGAAAATACAGTTTTCTCTGTGTCTTTGGGTCTTCATTCTGAAGGCTCCAATGTCACATAAGACTTTGGTTGAATAAATTTATTCTGCTTTTCTGTTGTAAATCTGTGTTGTTATAGGGGTGTCAGCCATGAACCTTGTGATGGGTAATAAAAAGATTTAACTTTTTCTCCCCTACATTGCATAAATAAATGACTTGTTTGCATTTGGTTTGCATTTAGGAAGTATTTAAAGTAGGCAAATTCATAGAGATAGAAAGTAGATTAAAATTACCTGGGGCTGGGGGAAGGAGGGATAATGACAAAGTTTTAAAAATAGTCATTGCCTAACATCATGAATGTGATTAATGCCACAAAATTTTACATATGAAATGGTTAAAATGGCAATTTTTTTAGTATATGTTCTAGAGCAATACAAATATTTTTAAAGAACTGTTACTCTAATATGGAAAAACTTACCATTTTAGAAATAAGTAGATAAAATCACCCAAGGAACCCAGAAAAAGTGAGCATTTATGATCCTAAAGTACCTATCTTAAAGTATACTATTAATAATATATAGTTTTCAATAAAAATTATATAATGATAAATGAACATATCTTAAGTGGAGAATTGCTAAGTTTTGATAAATATATGCATCCATGAAACTATCATTCCTGTTAAGACATAGAACATTGCCAACACCTCAGAAAGTTGCCTCTTCCAAGGATTTGCTGAAGATGCTTTATAAAAATTTGCAAGAGAAGATTGATAAATTTTCAGGAATTTTATGAACTATTTGTTAGACACAAGTTTTATTAAAATAATTAAGCTTACAAAATACATTATATTAAAAACAAAATAGATGTATAATAAAATCATATCTTACTAATAATTATTTTACTATATATTACTGTTCTCTTTTGCTCATGAAGTTACTTCTGCTTCTGAATGTTAGAAATATTAGATTTTGTTATACTACTGCAACTTCCTGATTCTGTATTCAGGGACTTCAACTTACCAATGGTTGTTTGAAATATACAAATTGTAAATTTTGTGAATTAGGGTTTTTCCCTTCCACAGAGAAGTTTTTGAACACATACTTGTACCCCAATGTTCATACACCTTTTCAGCCATTCACTGTTCCCCAGAGATCACCTATGTTTTTCATCTCTAACCATAGTTTAATTTTGTCTATTCTTGAATTTCACATGAATGGAATCATAAAAGATATTATTTTGTGCTTCTACATTTTTGAAATATTTTCCATATTTCCATGTATATCAGTATCTTATTCTTTTTCGTTGTTAAGGTGTAACAGGAATATACTGCAATTTATTTATCCAGCCTTCTTATGACAATATGTGAGCTATTTAAAATTTGGTGTTATTTTGAATTAAACTGCTACAAATATTCTTGCACAGTCTTTTGTGGAGATATATATATATATATATATTAATTTTTCTTAAGTAAATATTTTTCTTAAGTAAATATCTAAAAGCAGAATTGATTAATCATGGGTCTTCAAATACTTTTAATTTTAAAGAAGCTGGCAAATAGTTTTGCAGAGTGTGTACCATTTCATGTTCCCACCAGCAGTATGGGAAAGTTCTAATAGCTATATTTCTTTCTCTTTATTTATTTATTTATTTTTGAGATGGAGTGTCGCTCTGTTGCCCAGGCTGGAGTGCAGTGGCAGGATCTCTGCTCACTGCAAGCTCCACCTCCCAGGTTAATGCCATTCTCCTGCCTCAGTCCCACTCCCCGAGCAGCTGGGACCGCAGGTTCTTGCCACCAACCACAACCGGCCAGTCTTCTGGATTTTTAGCAGAGATGGGGTTTCACTGTGTGAGCCAGGATGGTCTTGATCTCCCGACCTCGTGATTCTGCCCACCTTGACCTCCCAAAATACTGGGATTACAGGCGTGAGCCACTTCGTCAGGTTTTTTTTTTTTTTTTAATGGACTTTTTGCTCTTGTTGCCAGGCTGGAGTGCAATGGCACAATCTCGGCTCACCACAACCTCTGCGTCCAAGGTTCATGTGATTCTCCTACATCAGCCTCCTCAGTAGCTGGAATTACAGTCATGTGCTACCAGGCCCGGATGATTTTGTATTTTTAGTAGAGATGGGGTTTCTCCATGTTGGTTAGGCTGGTCTCGAACTCCCGACCTCAGGTGATCCACCCACCTCGGCCTCCCAAAGTTCTGGGATTACAGGTGTAAGCCACCATGCCCGGCTATAGCTATATTTCTTACCAAATATATAGTATACATGTATTTTAATTTTTAGTAATTCTAGAAATTTTGAAATGATATCACATTATGATTTTAATTTGATGATTAGTGATACTGATCATCCTTATGTGATTGTTAGCCAGCTATCTGTACATCTTCACTTGTAAAGTGTCTATTCATGTGTCTTACTCAATTTCTCTTGAGTTGTATTTTGCTATTGTTTTGTATGAGTTCTTTTTATTGCTGATACATATGCTTTGTCAAATGCATGTATTACAAATATTATATCTGACTTACCTTTTTCTTTATTTGAAAGTCAGATTTGATGAGCATAAATTCTAATTTTAATAAATTCTTTCCCACCTTCCCCCAGACCGAGTCTTGCTCTATTGCCCAGGCTGGAGAGCTGTGGCAAGATCTCAGCTCACCTCAACTTCCGCCTTCCAGGTTTAAGCAATTCTCATGCCTCAGTCTCCGGAGTAGCTGGGATTACAGGCACGCACAACCATGCCCAGCTAATTTTTGTATTTTTAGTACAGATGGGGTTTTACCATGTTAGGCAGGCTGGTCTCGAACATCTGACCTTGTGATCCACCTTCCTTGGCCCCCCAAAGTGCTGAGATTATAGGCGTGAGCCCTGCGCCTGGCCTGAATTCTAATAAATTCTAGTCTATTTTCTATATTGGTTGGTACATTTTGTTCTTTCTAAAAAATTCTCTTCTATTCCAAGGTTATTAGGATGTCCTTCTATGATTTCTCCTAGAACACTTCACTTTAAATATATGTTTCATCTTACATAAATTTTTGCATGTAACTTCAGGTAGGTGTTGATGTTAGTTTTCTTTTCTGTGTGGATATCCAGCAGTTCTAAGACCACTTTTTGAAAAATATTCTTTATTGAATTGCGTTTGTGTTTTGTCAGAAAGCAACTTACCTTATATGTGTACCTCCTTCCCTTCTATTGATTTCTTTTTCTGGATATACTCAAGAAAACACTATCTTAATCACTGTAACTTCACAGTAAGGAATACTAAGACTTGAAACAAGTAGTGTGGAGCCTTTCAACTGTTTTTTTTTTTTTTTTTAACCCAACATTATTTTAGGCTGTGAAAGTTATTTTAAATACCTATACACGGGCGGAGCAAGATGGCCAAATAGGAACAGCTCCAGTCTCCAACTCCCAGCGCAAGCCACACAGAAGACCGGTGATTTCTGCATTTTCAACTGAGGTACTGGGTTCATCTCACTAGGGAGTGCCGGACGATCGGTGCTGGTCAGCTGCTGCAGCCCGACCAGCGAGAGCTGAAGCAGGGCGAGGCATCGCCTCACCTGGGAAGCACAAGGGGGAAGGGAATCCCTTTTCCTAGCCAGGGGAACTGAGACACACAACACTTGGAAAATTGGGTAACTCCCACCCCAATACTGCGCTTTAAGCTAACGGGCACACCAGGAGATTATATCCCACACCTGGCTGGGAGGGGCCCACGCCCATGGAGCCTCCCTCATTTCTAGCACAGCAGTCTGTGATCTACCAGCAAGGCAGCAGCAAGGCTGGGGGAGGGGCGCCCGCCATTGCTGAGGCTTAAGTAGGTAAACAAAGCTGCTGGGAAGCTCGAACTGGAAGCTCAAACTGGGTGCAGCTCACAGCAGCTCAAGGAAACCTGCCTGTCTCTGTAGACTCCACCTCCGGGGACAGGGCACAGTAAACAATAACAAACGCAGCAGAAACCTCTGCAGACGAAAACGACTCTGTCTGACAGCTTTGAAGAGAGCAGTGGATCTCCCAACACGGAGGTTGAGAGCTGAGAAGGGACAGACTGCCTGCTCAAGTGGGTCCCTGACCCCTGAGTAACCTAACTGGGAGACATCCCCCACTAGGGGCAGTCTGACACCCCACACCTCACAGGGTGGAGTACCCCCCTGAGAGGAAGCTTCCAAAGCAAGAATCAGACAGGTACACTCGCTGTTCAGCAATATTCTATCTTCTGCAGCCTCTGCTGCTGATACCCAGGCAAACAGGGTCTGGAGTGGACCTCAAGCAATCTCCAACAGACCCACAGCTGAGGGTCCTGACTGTTAGAAGGAAAACTATCAAACAGGAAGGACACCTACACCAAATCCCCATCAGTACGTCACCATCATCAAAGACCAGAGACTGATAAAACCACAAAGATGGGGAAAAAGCAGGGCAGAAAAGCTGGAAATTCAAAAAATAAGAGCACATCTCCCCCGGCAAAGGAGCGCAGCTCATCGCCAGCAACAGATCAAAGCTGGACGGAGAATGACTTTGATGAGATGAGAGAAGAAGGCTTCAGTCCATCAAACTTCTCAGAGCTAAAGGAGGAGTTACGTACCCAGCGCAAAGAAACTAAAAATCTTGAAAAAAAAGTGGAAGAATTGATGGCTAGAGTAATTAATGCAGAGAAGGTCCTAAATGAAATGAAAGAGATGAAAACCATGACACGAGAAATACGTGACAAATGCACAAGCTTCAGTAACCGACTCGATCAACTGGAAGAAAGAGTATCAGCAATTGAGGATCAACTGAACGAAATGAAGCGAGAAGAGAAACCAAAAGAAAAAAGAAGAAAAAGAAATGAACAAAGACTGCAAGAAGTATGGGATTATGTAAAAAGACCAAATCTACGTCTGATTGGGGTGCCTGAAAGTGAGGGGGAAAATGGAACCAAGATGGAAAACACTGTTCAGGATATCATCCAGGAGAACTTCCCCAACCTAGTAGGGCAGGCCAACATTCAAATCCAGGAAATACAGAGAACGCCACAAAGATACTCCTCGAGAAGAGCAACTCCAAGACACATAATTGCCAGATTCACCAAAGTTGAAATGAAGGAAAAAATCTTAAGGGCAGCCAGAGAGAAAGGTCGGGTCACCCACAAAGGGAAGCCCATCAGACTAACAGCAGATCTCTCGGCAGAAACTCTCCAAGCCAGAAGAGAGTGGGGGCCAATATTCAACATTCTTAAAGAAAAGAATTTTAAACCCAGAATTTCATATCCAGCCAAACTAAGTTTCATAAGTGAAGGAGAAATAAAATCCTTTACAGATAAGCAAATGCTTATAGATTTTGTCACCACTAGGCCTGCCTTACAAGAGACCGTGAAGGAAGCACTCAACATGGAAAGGAACAACCGGTACCAGCCATTGCAAAAGCATGCCAAAATGTAAAGACCATGGAGGCTAGGAAGAAACTGCATCAACTAACGAGCAAGATAACTAGTTAATATCATAATGGCAGGATCAAGTTCACACATAACAATATTAACCTTAAATGTAAATGGACTAAATGCTCCAATTAAAAGGCACAGACTGGCAAACTGGATAAAGAGTCAAGACCCATCAGTCTGTTGTATTCAGGAGACCCATCTCACATGCAGAGACATACATAGGCTCAAAATAAAGGGATGGAGGAAGATCTACCAAGCAAATGGAGAACAAAAAAAAGCAGGGGTTGCAATACTAGTCTCTGATAAAACAGACTGTAAACCATCAAAGATCAAAAGAGACAAAGAAGGCAATTACATAATGGTAAAGGGATCAATTCAACAGGAAGAGCTAACTATCCTAAATATATATGCACCCAATACAGGAGCACCCAGATTCATAAAGCAAGTCCTTAGAGACTTACAAAGAGACTTAGACTCCCATACAATAATAATGGGAGACTTCAACACTCCACTGTCAACATTAGACAGATCAACGAGACAGAAAGTTAACAAGGATATCCAGGAATTGAACTCATCTCTGCAGCAAGCAGACCTAATAGAACTCTATAGAACTCTCCACCCCAAATCAACAGAATATACATTCTTCTCAGCACCACATCACACTTACTCCAAAATTGACCACATAATTGGAAGTAAAGCACTCCTCAGCAAATGTAAAAAGAACAGAAATTATAACAAACTGTCTCTCAGACCACAGTGCAATCAAACTAGAACTCAGGATTAAGAAACTCAATCAAAACCGCTCAACTACATGGAAACTGAAGAACCTGCTCCTGAATGACTATTGGGTACATAACGAAATGAAGGCAGAAATAAAGAAGTTCTTTGAAACCAATGAGAACAAAGATACAACATACCAGAATCTCTGGGACACATTTAAAGCAGTGTGTAGAGGGAAATTTATAGCACTAAATGCCCACAAGAGAAAGCAGGAAAGATCTAAAATTGACACTCTAACATGGCAATTAAAAGAACTAGAGAAGCAAGAGCAAACACATTCGAAAGCTAGCAGAAGGCAAGAAATAACTAAGATCAGAGCAGAACTGAAGGAGATAGAGACACAAAAAACCCTCCAAAAAATCAATGAATCCAGGAGTTGTTTTTTGAAAAGATCAACAAAATTGACAGACCGCTAGCAAGACTAATAAAGAAGAAAAGAGAGAAGAATCAAATAGACGCAATAAAAAATGATAAAGGGGATATCACCACTGACCCCACAGAAATACAAACTACCATCAGAGAATACTATAAACACCTCTACGCAAATAAACTGGAAAATCTAGAAGAAATGGATAATTTCCTGGACACTTACACTCTTCCAAGACTAAACCAGGAAGAAGTTGAATCCCTGAATAGACCAATAGCAGGCTCTGAAATTGAGGCAATAATTAATAGCCTACCAACCAAAAAAAGTCCAGGACCAGATGGATTCACAGCTGAATTCTACCAGAGGTACAAGGAGGAGCTGGTACCATTCCTTCTGAAACTATTCCAATCAATAGAAAAAGAGGGAATCCTCCCTAACTCATTTTATGAGGCCAACATCATCCTGATACCAAAGCCTGGCAGAGACACAACAAAAAAAGAGAATTTTAGACCAATATCCCTGATGAACATCTATGCAAAAATCCTCAATAAAATACTGGCAAACCGGATTCAGCAACACATCAAAAAGCTTATCCACCATGATCAAGTGGGCTTCATCCCTGGGATGCAAGGCTGGTTCAACATTCACAAATCAATAAACATAATCCAGCATATAAACAGAACTAAAGACAAGAACCACATGATTATCTCAATAGATGCAGAAAAGGCTTTTGACAAAATTCAACAGCCCTTCATGCTAAAAACGCTCAATAAATTTGGTATTGATGGAACGTACCTCAAAATAATAAGAGCTATTTATGACAAACCCACAGCCAATATCATACTGAATGGGCAAAAACTGGAAAAACTCCCTTTGAAAACTGGCACAAGACAGGGATGCCCTCTCTCACCACTCCTATTCAACATAGTGTTGGAAGTTCTGGCTAGGGCAATCAGGCAAGAGAAAGAAATCAAGGGTATTCAGTTAGGAAAAGAAGAAGTCAAATTGTCCCTCTTTGCAGATGACATGATTGTATATTTAGAAAACCCCATTGTCTCAGCTCAAAATCTCCTTAAGCTGATAAGCAACTTCAGCAAAGTCTCAGGATACAAAATTAATGTGCAAAAATCACAAGCATTCTTATACACCAGTAACAGACAAACAGAGAGCCAAATCATGAATGAACTTCCATTCACAATTGCTTCAAAGAGAATAAAATACCTAGGAATCCAACTTACAAGGGATGTAAAGGACCTCTTCAAGGAGAACTACAAACCACTGCTCAGTGAAATAAAAGAGGACACAAACAAATGGAAGAACATACCATGCTCATGGATAGGAAGAATCAATATCGTGAAAATGGCCATACTGCCCAAGGTAATTTATAGATTCAATGCCATCCCCATCAGGCTACCAATGAGTTTCTTCACAGAATTTGAAAAAACTGCTTTAAAGTTCATATGGAACCAAAAAAGAGCCTGCATCTCCAAGACAATCCTAAGTCAAAAGAACAAAGCTGGAGGCATCACGCTACCTGACTTCAAACTATACTACAAGGCTACAGTAACCAAAACAGCATGGTACTGGTACCAAAACAGAGATAAAGACCAATGGAACAGAACAGAGTCCTCAGAAATAATACCACACATCTACAGCCATCTGATCTTTGATAAACCTGAGAGAAACAAGAAATGGGGAAAAGATTCCCTATTTAATAAATGGTGTTGGGAAAATTGGCTAGCCATAAGTAGAAAGCTGAAACTGGATCCTTTTCTTACTCCTTATACGAAAATTAATTCAAGATGGATTAGAGACTTAAATGTTAGACCTAATACCATAAAAACCCTAGAGGAAAACCTAGGTAGTACCATTCAGTACATAGGCATGGGCAAAGACTTCATGTCTAAAGCACCAAAAGCAATGGCAATAAAAGCCAAAATTGACAAATGGTATCTAATTAAACTAAAGAGCTTCTGCACAGCAAAAGAAACTACCATCAGAGTGAACAGGCAACCTACAGAATGCGAGAAAATTTTTGCAATCTACTCATCTGACAAAGGGCTAATATCCAGAACTTACAAAGAACTCAAACAAATTTACAAGAAAAAAACAAACAAACCCATCGAAAAGTGGACAAAGGATATGAACAGACATTTCTCAAAAGAAGACATTCACATAGCTAACAGGCACATGAAAAAATGCTCATCATCACTGGCCATCAGAGAAATGCAAATCAAAACCACAATGAGATACCATCTCACACCAGTTAGAATGGCGATCATTAAAAAGTCAGGAAACAACAGGTGCTGGAGAGGATGTGGAGAAATAGGAACACTTTTACACTGTTGGTGGGATTGTAAACTAGTTCAACCATTGTGGACAACAGTATGGCTATTCCTCAAGGATCTAGAACTAGATGTACCATATGACCCAGCCATCCCATTACTGGGGATATACCCAAAGGATTATAAATCATGCTGCTATAAAGACACATGCACACGTATGTTTATTGCAGCACTATTCACAATAGCAAAGACTTGGAATCAACCCAAATGTCTATGAGTGACAGACTGGATTAAGAAAATGTGGCACATATACACCATGGAATACTATGCAGCCATAAAAAAGGATGAGTTTGTGTCCTTTGTAGGGACATGGATGCAGCTGGAAACCATCATTCTTAGCAAACTATCACAAGAACACAAAACCAAATACCGCCTGTTCTCACTCATAGGTGGGAACTGAACAATGAGATCACTTGGACTCGGGAAGGGGAACATCACACACCGGGGCCTGTCATGGGGAGGGGGTAGTGGGGAGGGATTGAATTGGGAGTTATACCTGATGTAAATGACGAGTTGATGGGTGCTGACGAGTTGATGGTTGCAGCACACCAACATGGCACAAGTATATATGTGTAACAAACCTGCACGTTATGCACATGTACCCTAGAACTCAAAGTATAATAATAAAAAAAAAATTAAATAAATAAATAAATAAATAAATACCTATACACATTTTATTCACAACTCATCAATTATTACAAGAAACCATTTTGTTGGAACTTTGACTTGAATCACTTCTTATTTTTTTAGATCAGTTGAAATCTTAGCAATATTTGGCTATTTAATTAATGAACATGATACATGTCCTCATTTATTTAGGTCATCTTTAATTTCCTGTAGCAATCTCGTGCAGGTTTCTTTTCTTTTTTTTTTTGGTTGGTGGGGCAGGGGATAGTCTCACTCTGTTGCCCAGGCTGGAGTGCAAGTGCATTAGTGGCCTGATCTCAGTTTACTACAACCTCTGCCTCCCAGGTTCTAGTGATTCACATGCCTCAGCCTCCCAAGTAGTTGGGGCAAATGGTGCATGCCACCAGTCCAGTGTTTTATTACAATTAAGTTTAGGTTATAGATTATGATGTATCTGTTAAGTTGCTGATAGCTCACTTTGAACTTGTCAAGGCCTGATTTTGTACGTCGTAAGGCACACTTTGGAAAACTTAAGGTTTTTGTTAAGCACCTTTAATTTGGCAAGACTCAAACTCCAAACTTTGCTTTCTACCCTACCAGGCTTTGGCAGAGCCTGGACTCTCTTCTGGGTCTTTCAGTCCTTTGGTTTTTATTTTTAGTTTATTTGTTTTGTTTTATTTGCTTGATTTTTTTACTTGACTCTTTGTACTCTCTCACATGTCTAGGCAGCTTAGGAGTAAGTCATGTCATTAAGAGGAGTATATAGATACATTTTGGGTTGACTCAGCTTTGACTTCCTTCTTTCTAGAACTTACCTCTTTACTTTCCAGCCACTTGGGTTACCTAAAATTCTTTTTTGTGAAAGCTTAAGCTGATAGCACAACCTCATTTTGCTTGAGTTCTAACCGCCATACTGGTGAATATTTGGAAATATCAGCAGTGGAAAGACATGGATACTTGGATCTCATCCTGTTGAATTACACTGTGGAGAATTGAATTCTCTAAAGCATATTCCTAACTTAAATAGCTCTCTAATGCTTTCTTACAACTGTTTCCCACACCCCCGTCTCCCAGAGTTTATAAGTGTTATCTTTGATCTGGCTATTTCAAAACGAGCCACTCTGCTATTTCTGGAATTGGAAATCACTAATTTATTTTAAAAGTACAATGTAAAAGCATTGCTATGACGTTTACTTACCATATCTCTAACTTGAGTTTTTACCAAACAGACATTTAGAGTTTGATAAACCATGGGAAACATATATTAAAGATTGAATTTCAAGAAACTGTTCAAAAAAAAGTTTAGTGGTAATGCATTCAATTGCTATGTGACATATGTGTAGTTGAATTCACTGTCAATTTCTCTAAAAACTAGCTTTAAAAGTCAATTTATATTTTAATGTTATTCAGACTTTAAAGTTTAGCTACTTGAGATCTAAAATTTAAAAGACCATGAAATGATAACAGCTAGTTCTCACACTTATAGAATATCTATGATATCCTATATACTTGGGTCCTATGTTCATAATACATTCAGAAATAATCTTAGAAAAATTAATTCATATAAAGAAAAACACCACCAAAACCAAAACACCACCAAAACCAAAACACCAGAAATAGGTTTGCTAAACACAAGGGGCTTGTAAAACATCAGTGATGTCTATTAAAAAATTTATAAAACATATTCAATAACAACAAAAAAAATGAGTCTTACAATTTAGCATCAAAAAAGTACAGATAAGTTACTTATTTCTTCTTCTTCTTTTTTTTTTTTTTTTTTTTTTTTGATGTAGTCTCACTTTGTCTCCCAGACTGGAGTGCAGTGGCGTGATCTTGGCTCACTGGAGCCTCCACCTCCCAGGTTCCAGTGATTCCCGTGCCTCAGCCTCTCGAGTAGGAGGGATTAAAGTGCACACCACCATGCCCAGGTAATTTTTGGTATTTTTAGTATAGAAGGGGTTTCACCATGTTAGCCAGATTGCTCTTGAACTCCTAACCTCAAGTGATTCAGTCGCCTCGGCCCCCAAAGTTCTGGGATGACAGGAGAAGTCATTGTTTCTTTTTCTCTCGAGAAAGTGAATGGTTGAAGAGAGTTACAATTTCTCATGCAGTGTATTTTGTCAACTACAGATATTCCTCCTCCTGAAAGATCTAAAAAATGTATGAAAAGTGAAAGATGGTAAACTTGGTTGAGTAAAATTTCTTATCAGTGTCATTTCAAATGGATTCATTCTCAAACAGGCTCTCTTCTTATTATTGCACAGTGGCTGGAGAAGCTCCAGACCTCAAAACCTCTCACATCTTTTCTGGCAGTAGGAGGAAAATCCATTTTTCTAAATTATAAGCAAAAGTCGTTGTTTATAATAGACTCTTATTGATCATATGAACATCTCGATCTAGTTATAGAAGTCAGAAGTTTATGATGGACTGATTCCAAGATACATTGTTCACATAAAACCTTTCTTTTCAAAAAGGATGTGGAACTCCACCTAATATACACAACAGAGAATGGTACAAATGTGATTTTTTTAAAGGAAAATTATAAGAACAATCATTATTGGAGGGCTATGATGTAACTAATGTCTACTAAATACTCAATATAGTGTAATGGGTTTTCTTTCTCTTTAGACCTTATCTAGGAATATTTATCACCAACTTTATTAAGGATGTAATTTTAGTTGGAACGTGTTCCTACACCCTGGATCCTACAAGTAAGTCTACCAAGGTCTAATCAAATTCATATTTATGTTCATGAAAGAAAAGAAAAGAAAAGCATTGTCAAGAAATAAAGAGAGAGAGAGAAAGAAAGAAGGGAAGAGAAGAGAAGAGGAGAAGAGAAGAGAAGAGAAGAGAAGAGAAGAGAAGAGAAGAGAAGAGAAGAGAAGAGAAGAGAAGAGAAGAGAAGAGAAGAGAAAAAGAGAAGAGAAAAGAGAAAAAGGAAAAAGGAAAAGAAAACCATTGTCCCAGCTTTCACAGCCAGTGAGGTAAAGATAGAAACCTTCTATTAATAATAAGACTCGCATTTTGTTCCATGTAAGTATTTTCCTTTTTTCATACATATTAAGCTTCTCAAACTGTGCCTAACAAAAGATCCCCACAACAAAAATGCAGGTAATGATCAATATGCAATTCTCTTCTGTATATTTTCTCTTTGATGTGTGCAGGTTGGACTGGGGGATGGAGAAGCTCATGGTTGAGTTATTTTGAGGTATTTTTGAGCTGCTTATTAGCAGGTTCTCATTAGCAGTTTCTTATTACCAGCTTTCCCAGGCAGTTGTGACATGTTTTGAAGACAACTCTTTTGTTCCATTGAAATCATAATGCCTACTTTAATCAGCAATGAATTCTAAAAAAGAGAAGAAAAGGCCAATTAAATTATAAAATACTTCAAAAGTCCTTGTTATATATCGGTAGCTTTTACACCTTAGACAATATTAAATTACAGAGTCTTGAGTGAAAAAGTATATTTTACTTTGAAACCAGTCTGGCAGCAATAATATGTGCTTCCACATAATAATAGGCACCAGAAAAATAAGCAATGCCAATAATCCCTTTAGAGCCGAAAGGAACCCTTAAATAAAATAACTTTAGAGAGGCTGCTGTTTACTATAAGTGCCTTCATTAAAAGAGGGATCATATATCAATGTGTCAAACACTTTAGTGACAATTTATTGTGATGTAATATCAGTGTACCAGGTATTACAGAATTTTGTTTTTTTTTCCTTATTGGTTAATGTAAGACGTTATATGATACTAACTATGCTACAGTCATAAGCACATATGTAATTGCACTTTTAATTCTTAAAATGAGGAAAGTACTGTTACTATTCCCATTTTACTGTGAAGATGCTGAGGCATGAAGAGGTAACAAACTTATCCACTGTTCCATAGTTATAACAAATATGATCTGTCTGCTAAAGCAGACAGTCTAATTCTGGTGTTCAATCTATTCACCCCCTAGGCTAGACTAACCCTGTTTTAAGGATAATATGTGTATTTCTGAACCTTCTTGTGTAAACCTCATCTTCTATCTCCTTTCCTCAGATCTCTCTGTTGGCCCCACTTAGCAATGTTTTTCTTTAATTTGGCCAGGTTTCTTACTAACATTGCCACAGAAATTTTACATCTCCTTCCTCCCCCATACTGTGACTTTGTTCATACTATTCTCAATTACTTAAATAACTTGCATTCTTCAGCACACATTTAACAGTTCCCTATTTAGTGATCTAGATACTGTGTAACTCCTATTAACAAATCTATCCTAGTTTGTTCCCTCAAGATTTGGTTTATGAATCACTTTCTCTGGGAAGTAATATATAATATCCTTTCCTCAAATGAATCATTCCTTACTTAATGTTTTATTATTGCAATTCACATGGAGTACTGTGGATTTCCATTCATTTCTAATTCAAATCCACAGGATTTTGTGGTGAAATGCGCCTGGGATTCAGCATAAGAAGATAAAAACTAAAGCCAAGTATTATTTGCCAAGTCATTTATTGTAGTTGACATTCCTTCTTGTTACCAAAATGTTAATAATAGCAATTATAATGCGATTTAATTCATAGGATTATTAGGAGGATCCAATATGATGATCCAAATAGTCATGCTCTATAAAACCATATAAGATAAATATTTTAGTTTCTTAACCCAAACCTGGTTCCAACTCATGCCCACATTGTCCTTAATATTTAACTAGTCATTTGCAATCAACCATGTCTGGTCCATAAATCAATGCTATTCCAGCCTGACAGACGTTCTAGGGGCATTTTGCTAACTTTAGCTAGTGTGGTCTATAAATTAGTCTCAGGCTATGTGTGTCAAAAAGATTGCATAGGGAGGTTTATTTTTTTTTTAAACTAGATAAAGCAAGTGATTATTGAGCTGCTGCAGTTTCTCCTCCTTCTCATCCTACTTATCCTTCTTGTTTTTCAATTTATTCACAGGTTTATTAAAGTATAATTGCTATATATTAAATTGCACATTTAACATATGCAATTTTTTGGAATATATACACATCCATAAAATCACCACCATAATGATGGTAATGAATACATATATAGACCACCCACATGTTTCCTCATGCCTCTTTGTTATCCATTCTTCCCTCCTCAGTTCCTCTGTCCCTAGGCAACCATTAATCTGTTTTCTGTCACTGTAGACCTTTTTTGCATTTACTAGCTTTCACATAAGTTGAAACCATATCGAATGTCCTCTTTTCTGTCTGATATCTTTCACTTAAAATTATTTTGAAATTTCTTCACATTGTTGTAAATATTATTAGTTAATTCCTTTTTGTTGTTGTGTAGAATTCCATTATATGAATACACCAGAGTGGGTTTATTCATTCACCTGTTGATAGCCAGTAGGGTTGTTTCAAGTTTGCGGTTAATATAAATGATATGCTATAAGCATTTGCTTACCAGTCTCTTGTGAGCATATACTTTCAATTCTTATGGATAAATGTGTAGAAATGAAATGGCTATCATAAAATAGGTGTACATTTACCTTTATAAGAAACTGCCAAACTGTTGAACAAAGCAGTAGTGTCAGTTGTGTCAGCACTCTATCAGAGTTCAGGTTTTGCTTCATCTCCTCAACAACACTTGCTCTACCAGTCATTTTTATGTTTTTTCTTCATTTGGTCTTTTGTCCTATTTAAAATATTTTTGCCTCACGCCTGTAATCCTAGTACTTTGGGAGGCCAGGATGGGTGGATCCCTTGAGTCCAGGAGTTCCAGATCAGCCCGAGCAACATGACGAAAACCCGTCTCTACAAAAAAATACAAAAATTAGCTGGGTGTGGTGATGTGCTCATGATCATGTCACTGCACTCTAGCCTGGGTGACAGAGGGAGAACCTGTTTCAAAAAAAAAAAAAACAAAACCAAAAACAAAAACAAAACCAAAAACAAAAATAACATCTTGCCAAACTTAAGTTTACTAAGATTAGCCTACTTTTTAATAAGTTTCATAATTTTAGTACTTAACATTTAAGTATATGATTCATTTCAAGTTTTTTGTATCTTTAAAAAATCTGATGATGTAGCTTTTTATCTGGTTGGCATCTTTTTTGAAGAAAGCTTTTCAATTATCTTAGTACTGTTCTTTTAGAAAAGATAATGATTTCTTCAGTAATTTGCTTTGGCAACATTTTGATAATGTAACTGACTAGAGAGTATATGTCTATTTCTGGTCTCTCTCTTCTATACAATCTATATGACTATCTTTTTGCCAGTCTCACAGTGTTTTCTTATAGTAGCCTTGTAATAAATATAAACATCAGATAGTGGAAGTCCTCCAAAATTGTTCTTATTCTTCCAAATTTGTTTTGATCATTTTTGTTTCTTTGCATTTCCATATAAATTTTAGAATTAGCCTGCAAAATTGTATTTATAAAAGCTTTTTGGGATGTTGATTAGGATTGTGTTAAATTTAAAGATTAATTTGGGAAAAAATGACATCTTAATATAGACTTTTTTATACCTGTGAAAATGGTATAACTCTGCATTTACTTAGGTCTTTTTAAATTTATCTCAGTGGTATTTTGTTGTTTTCACTATATTTACCATGCACATGTTTGTCAAAATTTCCTAAATATTATATATTTTTGATGTTATTAATGATTGCATTTTGGTATATCTTATCATTTTAAATTCTGATTTTTTATTAGTCATATTTAGATTCACTGATTCATCTTCTATCCTGAAAATTTTCCAAAACTATTAGTTCTACTGAAATGTTTATGGGTTCCTTACGATTTTCTATAGAGATAATCATGTTGCAAGAATGAAAGAATTTTTTTTTCATCCATTCGAATCTGAATGACATACATTTCTTTTGCTTCCCTATTGCACTCTCTAGAAACTCCGGTTAATACATTGACTAGAAATAGGGAGAATTAACATCCTGGATTTATTTTTGATTGTGGGGGAAAGTATTTACTCTTTCACTGCTAAGTATGATGTGAACTGTATGCTTTTCTGTATAAGCCGTTTATGGCACTGACAAAGCACCTTGTATTTGTAGGTAGCTGAGAGATTTTTGTCATTTATGGGTATTGAATTTGTCAAATATTTTCCTTCACTGATTGAGATGATCACATATATTTTAGTCTGTAATTAGGTGTATTACTTTACAAAATGTTAAACAAATATCTCAGATATTTTATGCTATATCTGGCATTTCAAACAAATAAAATATTTTCTCATTTGCTCAGTTAGATCTTCCTCTAACTTTGACTTGCATCTATAATCAGACAAGTTGATCACCTTCAATATGAATTATAAAAATAGAGTTGCGATTTTGTCCCTATTGAGGAAAAAACTTCAATTTTATTATTATTTTTCTTTTTACCTGCTGGTTTTCTTAGAATGGCTAAGTCTAGAATATTTTGAAATCAATTAATATTAATTAATATTTTCTCAGTAAACAAATTTTAAATATAGCTAGTAACAGGATGAACTCCATGGCCTAACCATCTCTGCATAAATACTGAGTCTGTCTCATAGTTGTTATATGAACTTGGCCAAATTATTTAATGACTCTGTGTTTCAGTTTCATAATCTAGCAAACAGAAATAGTATTATTACTTATTACTTACTTCATAGGATTATTATAATTAAATTTATTGGTGTGTAAGTAACTTAGATCAACTTCTAGCATATAATGAGCATGATATGTGTTAAAAATTTTGTATTTTGAGTAACAAGTAAGTTACTCAATCTCATAACGATGTAATGTTTTTATTTGTTAAAATGGGGTAAATAATAGCAGTTATCTTACAAAATTTTATTCAGTGAAATACTGCGTGTTAAGTAGTTAGCACATAAGTGATGAATTAATCTATTTTGATATTACTATTTTATTCTTTTTGTTTTGTTTTGTTTTTGTTTTGAGACACATCTCACTCTGTCACCCACACTGGAGGGCAGTGGCACAATCATGGCTCACTGCATCCTCAACCTCCTGAACTCAAAGGATCCTCTGCTTCAGCCTCCCAAGTAGCTGGAACTATAGGTGCATGCTACCATACTGGGATGATTTTTTTTTTTTTTTTTTTTTAATGTTGTGGAGATGGGTTCTCACTATGTTACCAAGGCTGGTCTTGAACTCCTGAGCTCAAGTGATCCTCCTGCCTCAACCTCACACATTGTTGGGATTACAGGCATAAGCCATCCTGCCCAGCCCAGTATTTTTATTCTTTTTTTTTTTTTTTTTTTTTTTACTTTAAGTTCTGGGATACACGTGCTGAATGTGCAGGTTTGTTACATAGGTATACATGTGCCATGGTGGTTTGCTGCACCTATCAACTTGTCATCTAGTTTTAAGCTCCGTGTAAATTAGGTATTTGTCCTAATGCTGTCCCTCCCTTTGCCCCCATCCCCCAACAGGCCCCGGTGTGTGATGTTCCCCTTCCTGTGTCCATGTGTTCTCATTGTTCAACTCCCACTGTTGAGTGAAAACACGAGGTATTTGGTTTTCTGTTCCTGTCTTAGTATGCTGAGAATGATGGTTTCCAGCTTCATCCATGTCCCAACAAAGGATATGAACTCATTCTTTTTTATAGCTGTATAGTATTCCATGGCATATATATGCACATTTTCTTTATCCAGTCTATCATTGACGGGCATTTGGGTTGGTTCCAAGTCTTTGCTATTGTAAGTAGTGCTGCAATAAACATATGTGTGCATGTGTCTTTATGGTAGAATGATTTATAATCCTTTGGGTATATACCCAGTAATAGGATTACTGGGTCAAATGATATTTCTGGTTCTAGGTCTTTGAGGAATCACCATACTGTCTTCCACAATGGTTGAACTAATTTACACTGCCACCAACAGTGTAAAAGTATTTCTATTTCTTCACATCCTCACCAGCATCTGTTGTTTCCAGACTTTTTAATAATCACCATTCTAACTGGCATGAGTAGGTATCTCATTGTGGCTTTGATTTGCATTTCTCTAATGATCAGTGATGATGAGATTTTTTTCGTATGTTTCTTGGCCACATAAATGTCTTCTTTTGAGAAGTGTCTGTTCATATCCTTTGCCCATTTTTTGATGGTGTTGTTTTTTTCTTGTAAATTTGTTTAAGTTCCTTGTAGATTCTGGATATTAGACCTCTGTCAGATGGATAGATTGCAAAAATTTTCTCTCATTGCCTGTTCACTATGATGATAGTTTATTTTGCTGAGCAGAAGCCGTTTAGTTTAATTAGAATCCATTTGTCAATTTCAGCTTTGTTGCCATTGCTTTTGGTGTTTTATTCTTGAAATCTTTGCCCATGTCTATGTCCTGAATGTTATTGCCTAGATTTTCTTCTAGGGTTTTTATGGTTTTAAGTTTATGTTTAAGTCTTTAACGCATCTTGAGTTAATTTTTGTGTAAGGTATAAGGAACGGTTCCAGTTTCTGTTTTCTGCATATGGCTAGCCAGTTTTCTCAGTACGATTTGCTGAATAGGGAATCCTTTCCCCATTGCTTATTTTTGTCAGGTTTGTCAAAGATCAGATGGTTGTAGATGTGTGGTGTTATTTCTGAGTTCTCTGTTCTGTTCTATTGGTCTATATATGTTTTGGTACCAGTACTGTGCTTTTATTATTACTGTAGCTTTTTAGTATAGTTTGAAGTCAGGTAGCATGATGCCTCCAGCTTTGTTCTTTCTGCTTAGGGTTGTCTTATCTATGTGGGCTCTTTTTTGGTTCCATATGAAATTTAAAGTAATTTTTTCTAGTTCTGTGAAGAAAGTCAATGGTAGCTTGTAGGAATATTTCATCCAATTTTCCAAAGCTTACATGAAATAATTTTTTGAAAGAGTGCATGAGTAATCAAGGAATAGAATTTCCCTAGCCTGATTTAATAGAGACAGCCAAGAGTAATAGGAAAGGATCTCTGAAACAAGCTCTATACTACCTTTCTCTTTTTGAATGTTCCAGATGGATTTGTGTGTTGGTAAAGTGGCTAAATGAACAATTAAGCATGAGAAATAGTGATTTTACGTGGTACAAGGAATATCTTCCTAAGGGATGTTTGCTTTGTAATAGTGAAAATGAAATGTGCTTGAGACTGAGAGAGAGAGAGGAGTCACAGTTAAATCCCAGAAATTAGCTGATAACTTTGAGAGCAAGAGATTAAAAGATTATTTATTGACTGCTATGTTTTTACAACCATTGGTCTATGTACCTCAACATTATCATGGTAAAAATCCTCTGGAAACTAAGGCATTGCACATTAACCCCTGTTGCTAAGATTTAAGAGTAGTATACATTAAAGCTAAGGAGGTATTCTCCCTTGATCTGCATAGGTTGGCTTTCAAACTATTGGTCTCTGCCATCAAGAAACATTTTCAGCATCAAACCAATATATAGAAGGACTTTTTTCTTAGAACTTTTGGATTGGGTTGGTCTAACCTCTTTTCTCTTTCATTCATGTTATTTAAAAATTACCACAACAAATTTCTTTCTGCTGCTATATTACCTATACTCTCATTCCTATATTTGTCAACTCCACTAGCTGAATAACTCTTTACTAGCTAATTCTTCTGTTCCCTCTTAGAGACTTCATTCAGTTGTGAACAACTTCTCCTTCTTCCTGTCATCCCCTCCAATCTTATGACTTCCTTGCTGACCTCTGGCTGGATAACATCAAAATTTTCATCTCCATGTTACCTTCAGGCCTGGAAGTGAATTTCAAATTGCCTACAGAGTCATGAAAGATTTACAGTGAAGCTAAGGACATCTTAATAAAGACTTGAGTTTGAGAACTCCTCATTTGATTTAATATCTTCCAAGGACTCTAGAAATATGTCCATACAGTTTTGTAAAAATTGTAGTAATTTAGTATTTGATTAAAATCAATTATGACCACTTTCACTTAAGATTCACTTTTGTGGTACAATTTAATATTTGTATTTTTTTTTTTTTACTTAAGGAGGACCTCTAAAATTGTATAAATGTCAGATGCCACAGAACCTGTATTGTCATTGTTAATACACAAATAAAAAATGTCTTATTTAAAAATTAACGGGAATAATTGTTTGATCTAAGAAATTTTCTACTTGTCACCTAGGTCATTCTGATACACCTCACAAAGTGTGTGCTAAAATACTGTAAATCAATTGCAGAAATAACCTTAGTAAATCATGCTTAATAAGGTGGAAAAAGAAGTATTCTATTGCACTGAAAAAATATGATATATTTTGAATTAACTATGGATCCGTATTATCTCATTCTTTGTTCCCCTTTATTGACATAGATAATGAAATGTTGGCAATATATTTAATTCTGTTCTCTTTGGGCAGAAGTAAGTGTACCTTTATCAGGTTGCAAGGTTTTACCCATACAGTGAAAACTTTTTAACACTGAGTTAGAAATTATGGGCTGATACCTGACACAGATTGACAAAAATTCAGCAAAGTTTTCCCTCCAACCTTTGACTTTTTTTTTTCATTCATTTATTATTTTTATTATTTATTTTTTTTTTTTGAGACGGAGTGTCGCTCTGTCGCCCAGGCTGGAGTGCAGTGGTGCGATCTCGGCTCACTGCAAGCTCCGCCTCCCGGGCTCACGTCATTCTTCTGCCTCAACCTCCTGAGGAGTAGCTGTGACTACAGGCACCCGCCACCACGCCCAGCTAATTATTTTTATTTTTATTTATTTTTTATTTTTAGTAGAGACGGGGTTTCAGCATGTTAGCCAGGATGGTCTCAATTTCCTGACCTCCTGATCCGTCCACCTCGGCCTCCCAAAGTGCTGGGATTACAAGTGTGAGCCACCACGCCCGGCCACTTTGACTTTTTTGGGACGGATGGGGAGATGTTGAGTGTTGAGTATCATTTGATCCATAGCAAAGGTTTTCATCTAACAATGCTATTTGATTGCTTAAACAACAAATACCCATGTCTCACAGTTCTAGAAGCTAAAAGTCCTAGACTATAGTGCCAGCATGGTGAAGTCAATGGTGAAGGCCTTCTTCCTGGTTTGCAGGTGGCCATCGTCTCGTGGTATTCTTCTAGTTGTGTTCTCAAATGGTGGAGAGCAGAGAGAGGGAGCAGGCTCTGTTGTGTTTCTTCTCATAAGGATGATAGTTCCTGGCTGGGCGCGGTGGCTCAAGCCTGTAATCCCAGCACTTTGGGAGGCCGAGACGGGCGGATCCCGAGGTCAGGAGATTGAGACTAGCCTGGCTAACACGGTGAAACCCCGTCTCTACTAAAAAAATACAAAAAACTAGCCGGGCGAGGTGGCGGGCGCCTGTAGTCCCAGCTACTGGGGAGGCTGAGGCAGGAGAATGGCGTAGACCCGGGAGGCGGAGCTTGCAGTGAGCTGAGATCCGGCCACTGCACTTCAGCCTGGGCGACAGAGCGAGACTCCGTCTCAAAAAAAAAAAAAAAAAAAAAAGGATGATAGTTCCTTAAAAGCACTTTACTTTTTTTCATTACAAAGTGAAGAGAGTTATGCATTTTACGTTGGAACACTTCACTGATAGCCTGTGTCAGGGTATTTCATAATAAAGTAAATAAAGAACTATGAGATGAATGCTTGAATAATTTATCCATTATTTCATATTTAAAATATGGGTCTCCATAAAGAATATATATATAGTAAGTTTCATATCACAATTATTTTTAAATAAGCCTGCATAATGAGTATCTGTTTATTAGAAATACTATAAATGTTTCTAATTGATTATTATATCTGAAACTTAATACATGTAGAAAAAAATTGTTTGACATTAGGATGGTGCTAAAAGGAGACATAGTTTAATGAAAAACTCCTACTGTGTAGTAACATTTAGTATATATATATAGATTATTTTCTATCTCCTATATTTCAGGATATTTTGTTTATATTTTATATAAATATCCTTTGAGACATGCTAGTTTATATACTCTCTCTCGATACTTGCCTGATTTTAACTCTCCAAAATGATTACCCCATTTTAAAACCTAATATTGCCTTTTCATTTAAAAAAGAATGTCAAATATTTTTATATTACCTCTTAAGATTTTAGTACTTTTTTCTAAGCATTTAACAATGATAACAAGGAAAATATAGTGCCAATAGTATGTAAATAGTGGAGTTTATTTAGTGTAAATTGATATTCTTGGCAAAAGGGTAAAAATCAAAACTTGAGAGAATGTACAGCTAAAATTAGTCAGAACTTTATGTGATTCATAAAAGTTAATATATTATTATCATATTCTTATTTATCACCATGATAATATGGTTTGAAATGATTTTTCATTTACAATCCCTCCTTTATTTCTGGATTGGTACCAAAAGCTATGCAGCAAAAGTCTCCGAAACTTTATGAGACTCTCTTAACCTCTAATTTATTCAGTTTATTTTAGCCAATCCAATCCAGTCCTGTTTAGCACAATAGTATATATTGTAAAATATTTGGTATAACTTACAAATGAGCACCTTTAGTTTTATTTTAGCTTTCTATAAACTTCAGGGTCTTCTGAAGCAGAAGCATGTATAAGTTTACATTGTATTAAGAAGCTGAAAATAAAATAAATATATACTTACTTTTAAATTGTGAATCTGTGCAATCAGTCTAGTAAATTCTTGGTCTCAACATTTATCTCCTTAACATATCTTGTTCATTTATCTGACAATGTTGATTTTGCTAAAAACTGATTATGTTTATAAAAAGACAAATTATTTTGTAAAAACCAACACTTACAAAATATTGGACCTGAATTGCTACTTGCAGGTCACCTGAAAAATGTCTGGTCAGAACTTAACCTCAGAGTGACTTTCAAAGTCAAACACTGAGAAGCTGCATGATGGAGTGGAATATAAACAAGCTAGAAATGTAGACACTTGGCTCAAGTAGGAACTCTATTAGGTAATTTCTTAAACAGTTACTCTACTATCTGGATTGCTCTAGCCAGCTTTAACCATTCCTAAGATTACATAAGTACAAATAAACATTACTTTGTAAATTAGGTAAATTTATTTTAATTGTATATTGGTAAACCAATGTTGAATGTAATACTTCAGGTAAATCCTATTATAATTTTAAAAAGAATATTACTGCATGAATAGATGTTTTCTAGTTTGTTTTTTTAACATCTGTATTGGTATGCACTTGATTTCCTTAAAAAGGGTTACACAGACTAATAATTTTATCTGATTTCGCTATATTTCTTTGGTTTTCTCTTACATGATCACAATTTTATATTGCAAAGGTCACCCAGATTATGAGTTCTTAAAGAAAAAGTACATATTGTCTAAAAATGTATTTACAGGTGCTAGGTTGGGAGATTTGAAAACATATTTAAGGCCGAGCGCAGTGGCTCATGCCTGTAATCCCAGCACTTTGGGAGGCCGAGGCAGGAGAATAGCTTGAACCCAGGAAGTGAAAGTTGCAGTGAGCCAAGGTCGTGAGATTGCGTGATTGCACTTCAGCATAGGTGACAGAATGAGACTTTGTCTCAGAAACAGAAAAACAAACAAACAAACAAACAAAACCCAAAAACAACATCAACAAAAAAACATATTTAAAACCCAAAGACGATTTTTAAAAAATCAGGGTAATTCAATTTCGACATTGTAACTTTAACGTAATAATATATTGCTCATTTATTTTAATGAAAAAGGTTGCTAATATATACTTCTTTATAAGATTGTTTCTAAAAGAAAATATTAGGGTTTTACTTTAGTAGAGAAGCATCCATATTATTTTTGATGCTTTCAAAGCACCATGATGTGATGTTTAGAGCCTATGTGCATTTAACCTGTGTTGATTCCTCCTTCAAAAATGTTTATTCCGCATCAACTCTGCATTTTTAAATCCAATAAATATTTCAACAACCAACTTAGGTGCACCCTCCTGCCTGCCTGTAGGGTTTTTTAGAACCATTAATTAAAATCAATTAATTTAATTCATAGCAATTAATATCTAAATTTTAACTTTTGATCTCATTTTCTTCTCATAGTTATTCAGTTTTATCTGTCTCAGTCATTATGGTGACTTGAGGGCAAAGATTTGATGAAGAGGTATACTACCACGAGATTGTGTTATGGCGAGCAATTGTGATTATATCTGATCATCTTTTTTCTTTTTTACTTTTTTTGGGGGGTGCAGGAGAATTCATAGTTATGGCTTCATAGTTTGGTGGTCAGCCAATGACACCGGTGGATGTTATGTTTACAAACCTCAAGTCTATAATGCTTCTAACTTTAGCAAACCAAGCTGTGTGGCTTAAGAAACTTCTTCAAAGTCAAAGCCAGTTCTCAAATTTTCCTTGGCTTCTATTTTTTGCAGAGAACTCCCAGATTTCTCTATATGTGCACAATTGAGAAATCAGTCACAAATATTTGCAGCTTTTACATCAGTATTTCTATTTTTTATCTCACTTATAGATCTTCCTGTGAAATTCTGGCTGTTCTTTCTCTCAACCCACACTTGTCCCGTAACCTCAGGATTGAAAAACTGTAAGTTTTTTTCTAGTAGTTACAAAGCTAGTCGTACATTTAACCAGAAAAGCCATGGGATTTTGCTACATCCTACTACCCCGAAGCTTTCCATTGTGCCTTTCATCTCTTATTTCAAAGTCACTAGGTTTAGTCATCAACCACAAACAGTGAAAGCTGTAGTTTTCTCTAATTAAGCTAGTGAGTAGGATGGCAATAGCCTCAAACAAGAAAGCTACAGATTTGCCACCATTCTAACCTAATAATATTGGAGTTTTGAAAAATTAGTTGTTTCTCAATTTATTGTTTGTAATTGTTTTCTCATATTCTAAATTATGATATTTTGATTTTTTTAGTTTTGTATTTGTTTTCTGCTGAAGGGATAACTCAAGCACCTCATATTGTAATAATCAGAATGTCTGATAAAGTTTTTTTAAGGAATTCTTACTAAAACCCAACACAAATGTGGAAAAAATATAAAGATGCAGAGGATATCATTCCTTAGCTGGGTACTACTGCATCAAATAGAAATTATAAACAAAATAATACCTAATAACATTTAGGTATCATTGAATATCCACATACCTGAGTTCTGTGAGCATACATGAGTGTGTGCAATATTTTAGCAGACCAAATAATGCAAAGGTATATTACTTAAGGTAAAATAGTTACATGTATTATAAAATAATGGTGACATACTTCTCCAGAACAAGAAATTACATTCATCTGACCTCAAACCAGAGGAAAAATGGAAGTGGAAATTATGTGTTGAAAAGAAACCAATTGTCATCTTCTGAACAAAGATCCTACCCCCCCCCAAAAAAAGTCATTTTTTTGTTAATTCTTAAAAAGCATCAAGTTAAGTCAAGTGCTGCTTTAACTGGAGTATACTGTAAGATTTACGACCCAATTTCTTTTACAAAAAAAAAAGTAGTGTTGAATAGTTTCAAAAGTATCTTGTACTTAATGAGCTAAAGATATTAGACAGCCTTTTTAACTTGCAAAACCAGAGCATCTCTTTCTCTCCAAAGGAGCACAATCCTCTCCTCGGCAGCAAGGGAACAAAACTGGATGGAGAATGAGTTTGACAAATTGACAGAAGTAGACTTCAGAAGGTGGGTAATAACAAACTCCTCCGAGCTAAAGGAACATGTTCTAACCCAATGCAAGGAAGCTAAGAACCTTAAAAGAAGGTTAGACAAACTGCTAACTAGACTAACCAGTTTAGAGAAAAACATAAATGACCAGATGGAGCGGAAAAACAGAGCGTGAGAACTTCATGAAGGATAAACAAGTATCGGTAGCTGAATCGATCAAGCGGAAGAAAGGATATCAGAGATTGCAGATCACCTTAATGAAATAAAGTGTTAAGACAAGCTTAGAGAAAAAAATAATGAAAAGAAATGAACAAAGACTTCAAGAAATATGGGACTATGTGAAATAACCAAACCTGTGTTTGATTGGTGTACCTAAAAGTGAAGGGGAGAATGGAACCAAGTTGGAAAACACCCTTCAGCCAAGTTGGAAAACATCCTATTATCCAGGAGAACTTCCCCAACTTAGAAAGACAGGCCAACATTCAAATTCAGGCAGAGAACACCACAAAGATATTCCTCGAGAAAGGCATCAGATTCAACAAGTTTGAAATGAGGAAAAAATGTTAAGAGCAGCCAGAGAGAAAGGTCAGGTTACCCACAAAGGGAAGCCCATCAAACTAACAGCAGATCTCTCTGCAGGAATCCTACAAGCCAGAGGAGAGTGGGGGCCAATATCCAACATTCTTAAAAAAAAATTTTCAACCCAGAATTTCATATCCAGCCAAACTAAGCTTCATAAGCAAAGGAGAAATAAAATCCTTTACAGACAAACAAATGCTGAGAGATTTTGTCACCACGAGGCCTGCCTTACAAGAGCTCCTGAAGGTTAACAATATTAACCTTAAATGTAAATCAGCTAAATGCCCCAATTAAAAGACACAACTGGCAAATTGGAAAAGAGTCAAAATTCATTGCTGTGCTGTATTCAGAAGACCCATCTCACTTCCAAAGTCACACATAGGCTCAAAATAAAGGGACAGAGGAATATTTACCAAGCAAATAGAAAGAAAAAAAAAAAAAAGCAGGGGTTGCAATCCTAGTCTCTGATAAAACTGACTTTAAACCAAAAAAAGATCAAAAGAAACAAAGAAGGCTATTACATAAAGGATAAAGGGATCAATGCAACAAGAAGAGCTAACTATCCTAAATATGTATGAATCCAATACAGGAGCACCCAGATTCATAAAGCAAGTTCTTAGAGACCTAAAAAACACTTAGACTCTCACACAATAATAGTGAGAGACTTGAACACCCTAGTGTCAATATTAGAACAACGAGACACGAAATTAACAAGAATACTCAGGACTTGAACTCAACTCTGAACAAAGCAGACCTAATAGACATCTACAGAATGCTCCACCCAAATCAACAGAATATACATTCTTCTCAGCACCACATCACACTTGTTCAAAAATTGACCACATAATTGAAAGTAAAAGATTCCTCAGCAAATGCATAAGAATGGAAATCATAACAAACAGTCTCTCAGACAACAGTGCAATCAAATTAGAACTCAGGATTAAGAAACTCACTGAAAACCGCAGGACTACGTGGAAATTGAACAACCTGCTCCTGAATGACTGCTGGGTAAATAACAAAATTAAGGCAGAAATAAATAAGTTCCTTGAAAACAGTGAGAATAAAGACACAATGTACCAGAATCTATGGGACACAGCTAAAGCAGTGTTTAGAGGGAAATTTATACCACCAAATGCCCACAAGAGGAAGCAGGAAAGATCTAAAATTGACACCCTAACATCACAATGAAAAGAAATAAAGAGGCAAGAGCAAACAAATTCAAAAGCTACCAGAAGACAATAAATAACTAAGATCAGAGCAGAACTGAAGGAGATAGAGACATGAAAACGCCTTCAAAAAATCAAGGAAGTCAGGAGCTGGTTTTTTGAAAGGATTAACAAAATACCTAGATCGCTAGCCAGACTAAATAAGAGAGAAGAATCAAATAGACACAATACAAGTGATAAAAGGGAGATCACCAGTGATCCCACAGAAATATGAACTAACATCAGAGAATACTAAAAAGACCACTATGCAAATAAACTAGAAAATCTAGAAGAAAATAATAAATTCCTGAAAACATACACCCTCCCAAGTCTAAACCAGGAAGAAGTCGAATCCCTGAAAAGACCAATAACAAGTTCTGAAATTGAGGCAGTAACTAATAGCCTACCAACAGAAAAAAGCCCAGGACCAGATGGATTCACAGTCGAATTTTACCAGATGTACAAATTCTGAAACTATTCCAAACAATAGAAAAAGAGGGAATCCTCCCTCACTCATAATATGAGGCCAGCATCATCATGATACCAAAGCCTGACAGAGACACAATAAAAAAAGAAAAATTCAGGCCAATATCCCTGATGAACGTCAATGCAAAAATCCTCAATAAAATACTGGCAAACCGAATCCAGCAGCACATCAAAAAGCTTATCCACCATGATCAAATCGGCTTCATCCCTGGGATGCAAGGCTGGTTCAACATACGCAAATCAATAAACATAATCCATCATATAAACAGAACCAAAGACAAAAACCACATTATTATCTCAACAGATGTGGAAAAGGACTTCGATAAAATTCAGCAACCCTCATGCTAAAATCTCTCAATAAGCTAGGTATTGATGGGAAGTATCTCAAAATAATAAGAGCTATGTATGACAAACCCACAGCCAATATCACATGGAATGGGCAAAAACTGGCAGCATTCCCTTTGAAAACCAGCACAAGACAAGGATGCCCTCTCTCACCACTCCTATTCAGCATAGTTATGGAAGTTCTGGCCAGGGCAATCAGTCAAGAGAAAGAAATAAAGAGTATCCAAATAGGAAGAGAGGAAGTCAAATTGTGTCTGTTTGCAGATGACATTATTGTGTATTTAGAAAACTCCAGCATCTCAGCCCCAAATCTCCTTAATCTGATAAGCAACTTCAGCAAATTCTCAGGATACAAAATCAATGTGCAAAAATCACAGGCATTCCTATACACCAATAATAGATAAACAGCCAAATCATGAGTGAACTCCCATTCACAATTGTTACAAAGAGAATAAAATACCTAGGAATACTGCTTACAAGGGATGTGAAGGACCTTTTTGAAGGAGAACTACAAACCACTGCTCAAGGAAATAAGAGAGGACACAAACAAATGGAAAAACATTTCATTCTCATGGATAGGAAGAATCAATATCGTGAAAATGACCATACTGCCAAAAGTAATTTATACAATAAATGCTATCCCTATCAAGCTACCATTGACTTTCTTCACAGAATTAGAAGAATCTACTTTAAATTTCACATGGAATCAAAAAAGAGCTCACATAGCCACGACAATTCTAAGCAAAAAGAATAAAGCTGGAGGCATCATGCTACCTGACTTCAAACTCTACTACAAGGCTACAGTAACCAAAAAAAGCATGGTAGTGGTACAAAATAGATATATAGACCAAAGGAAGAGAACAGAGAACTCAGCAATAACACCACACATCTACAACCATCTCATCTTTGACAAACCTGACAAAAACAAGCAATGGGGAAAGGATTCCCTGTTTAACAAATGGTGCTGGGAAAACTAGCTAGCCATATGCAGAAAACTGAAACTGGATCCCTTCCTTATACCTTATACAAAAATTAATTCAATATGGATGAAAGACCTAAATGTAAGACCTAAAACCACACAAATACTAGAAGAAAACCTAGGCAATACCATTCAGGACATAGGCATGGGCAAACTCTTTATTACTAAAACACCAAAACCAATGGCAACAAAGCCAAAATTGACAAATGAGATTTAATTAAACTGTGCTTCTCTGGAGGTATTTTGGTACTGGTACCAAAACAGAGATATAGACCAATGGAACAGAACAGAGTCCTCAGAAATAATACCACACATCTACAGCCATCTGATCTTTGACAAACCTGACAAAAACAAGAAATGGGGAAAGGATTCCCTATTTAATGGATGGTGCTGGGAAAATTGGCTAGCCATAGGTAGAAAGCTGAAACTGGATCCTTTCCTTGCTCCTTATATGAAAATTAATTCAAGATGGATTAGAGACTTAAATGTTAGACCTAATGCCATGGAAACCCTAGAGGAAAACCTAGGTAATACCATTCAGGACATAGGCATGGGCAAAGACTTCATGTCTAAAACACCAAAAGCAATGGCAATAGAAGCCAAAATTGACAAATGGGATCTAATTAAACTAAAGAGCTTCTGCACAGCAAAAGAAACTACCATCAGAATGAACAGACAACCTACAGAATGGGAGAAAATTTTTGCAATCTACTCATCTGACAAAGGGCTAATATCCAGAACCTACAAAGAACTCAAACAAATTTACAAGAAAAAAACAAACAACCCCATCAAAAAGTGGACAAAGGATATGAACAGACATTTCTCAAAAGAAGACATGCATACAGCCAACAGACACATGAAAAAATGCTCATCATCACTGGCCATCAGAGAAATGCAAATCAAAACCACAATGAGATACCATCTCACACCAGTTAGAATGGCGATCATTAAAAAGTCAGGAAACAACAGGTGCTGGAGAGCATGTGGAGAAATAGGAACACTTTTACACTGTTGGTGGGATTGTAAACTAGTTCAACCATTATGGAAAACAGTATGGCGATTCCTCAAGGATCTAGAACTAGAAGTACTATATGACGCAGCCATCCCATTACTGGGTATATACCCAAAGGATTATAAATCATGCTGCTATAAAGACACATGCACACGTATGTTTATTGCAGCACTATTCACAATAGCAAAGACTTGGAATCAACCCAAATGTCCATCAGTGACAGACTGGATTAAGAAAATGTGGCACATATACACCATGGAATACTATGCAGCCATCAAAAAGGATGAGTTTGTGTCCTTTGTAGGGACATGGATGCAGCTGGAAACCGTCCTTCTCAGCAAACTATGGCAAGAACCGAAAACCAAATACCGCATGTTCTCACTCATAGGTGGGAACTGAACAATGAGATCACTTGGACTCGGGAAGGGGAACAGCACACTCTGGGGCCTATTATGGGGAGGGGGAGGGGGGAGGGATAGCATTGGGAGTTATACCTGATGTAAATGATGAGTTGATGGGTGCTGACGAGTTGATGGGTGCAGCACACCAACATGGCACAAGTATACATATGTAACAAACCTGCACGTTATGCACATGTACCCTAGAACTTAAACTATAATAATAATAATAATAATAAATCATTTCCAAGACCAATGTCAAGAAACTTTTCCTCTATGTTTTATTCTAATAATTTTATAGTTTTGGGTTTTGTTTTGGGTCTGTAATCCATTTTGAGTTGATGTGTGTGTATGGTGTAGGATAAGGGTCCAGTTTCACTCTTTTGCTTGTGGATATCAAGTGTTTTGGCACCATTTATTAAACAGACTGTCCTTTAAAAAATAAATAAATAAATAAATAAACAAACAAACAAACAAACAAACAAACTGTGCTTCTGCACAGGAAAAGAGACCATCATCAGAGTGAACAGGAAACCTACAGAATGGGAGTCAATTTTTGTGCTCCATCCATCTGACAACGGGCTAATATCCAGAAACAAGGAACTTAAACAAATTTACAAGAAAAAAATAGCCCCAACAAAAAGTGGGCAAAGGATATGAACAGACTTTTCTCAAAAGATGACATTTATGCAGCCAATAAACATATGAAAAAAAACCTCATCATCACTCGTCTTTAGAGAAATGCAAATCAAAATAACAATGAGATACCATACTATGCCAGTTAGAATGGAGATCATTAAAAAGTCAGGAATTAACAGATGCTGGAGAGGATGTGAAGAAATAGGAACACTTTTACATCGTTAATGGGAGTGTAAATTGGTTCAACCATTGTGCAAGACAATGTGGCAACTCCTCAAGGATCTAGAACAAAAAATACCATTTCACCCAGAAATCTCATTACTGGGTATATACGCAAAGGATTATAAATCGTTCTACTGTAAACACACATGTATTTGTATGTTTATTGCAGCACTGTTCACAATAGCAAAGAATGGGAACCAACCCAAATGCCCATCTATGATACACTGGATAAAGAAAATGTGGCACATATATGTCATGGAATACATGGAGCCATAAAAAAGAATGAGTTCATGTCCTTTGTAGGGACATGGATGAAGCTGGAAACCATCATTCTTAGCAAACTAACACAGGGACAGAAAACCAAACACTACATATTCTTACTCATAAGTGGGAGTTGAACAATAAGGACACATGGCACAGGGAGGGAAACATCACACACTGGGGCCTGTTGGGGGTTGAGCGGCTAGAGTAGGGATAGCATCAGGAAAAATACCTAATGTAGATGACGGGTTGATGGGTGCAGCAAATCACCATGGCATGTGTATACTTATGTAACAAACCCGCTTGTTCTGCACATGTATCCCAGAACTTGACATATAATAAAAAAAAAAAATTCAAAATAAAGATATTGGACATGCCATGTCATGACATGAACAGTCTTATTTGAATAGGATATACAAAATTTTATATAGGTATTTATAATGTTGTGATTTAGTGTCTCTATGGTACCAGTATGATCCTTAGATTTGGTGCTTCTAATAGAACTAATATATTTAACGTTATTATTTATATCTCATTTCTTCTATAACTCAGAACATCAAAGCCCATCAATTTCTTCAAGCTAGTGCCTGAGAGTAAGAGTGTTAAATTAGTTTTATCCTGTACTCTCTCTATGCTAGTCCAGGCTACAGATATCTGTTACACAAGTCTGGACTTTATTTGCAATTACCCTTTATTTAAAAGCCTAATTGCAACACTGATTTTAGTTTTTTGTGTTTACATTTTGAGACCTCAACAAGTTATTTAAATATCCAGTTCTCAATGTCAAGAAATATGTGCTTAATAATTTACCTAACATTTTTTTTAAATAAAAGTAAAACTTTTAAAAAAATTGTCAGCGTATAAGAGATTATTAAAATTAGCTGGGTAATCCCAGCTACTCAGGAGGCTGAGGCAGGAGAATCACTTGAACCTGGGATGTGGAGGTTGAGGTGAGCCGAGATTGGGCCACTGCACTCCAGCCTGGGCAACAGAGTGAGACCCCTTCTGAATAAAAGGAAATAAAATAAGCGATTATTAAATTATTCCTTGCTATTTTGTTGAGAAAAAATTAAAGTTAAATCCATGCAGTTAAGCCTAGAGAACAAATCAAATCCATCATTTAATATAAGTTGGCATTTTTTATCTGACTAAAATGGAAGAAGGGGATTTAAAAACTTTCTCTCATTTCAAACACTATGAAGCTCCTTTGTATGGGGAGAGATATGAATACATCATTATTTTCTTTTTTTTTAACCTAGAAAGACATGAGTTGTCATTTGAAAAACTACTTATTTTTTTAGCACCTGTGGAAAAAAATAAAAATAAGAAAAAGAAAAAAATTAGCTTCAAATCCCTTTTAGACACGTGATTCCATAAATCTTTCGTATCTGATTATCAGATGGAGGAGAATGAGATAAACCTCAACAATTTTAAAAGACTAGTTTTCTTCCCATTGGAAACTGTCTGATACAATAAAGACCTTCAGAGGAAAGGTCTGACTCTGAAAAAGACTTGACCTTGGAGGCAGACTAGATAATTTGTTAACACTCTTACCTAGAATGTATTCTGTTCAGGTGTCATTGCTGAACCTCTGTGCTCAGGGAGTGCGCAGTCACACAGGACTTGATTCTCATGAGCCAGGATTCGTATAAAGAAATTGACTTTGATATGAAGTCACCACTTCCAGGAATATCGCTTTCAAGTCTATTCAGGTGGGAGACATAAATTTAAAAATATGTTTGGGAGAAATTTGATCAGTAGAGTAGAAATAAACATAACATTTGCTTTTACTGTCAAGCAAGGAATTTGGAAAATATACATGTGCCGGCTGAAAGGGAACTTGAGAAACACCTCATGGGAAATTGATGGGAAATGAAAATAGCTTGAGGAAAATCAGCAGCTTTGACAATATGTGAGTCAATTTCAAACAAATGAACTCTAAAAGTTCAAGATCTTAAATGGTTCTTTACACTTTCACTTGCTAGAGGGGCAAATAATTTATCAGAATTCTAAATTTAATTATTTCTTAGTATATCTATTCAAAAGATATTCTGTATAGAGAACTCACAAAAGAGAAAAGTGAGGAGAGTTGACTTATGTTCTTGTAAAGAACACAGGGATTTTTAAAAAGTGTATAACTAGAAAGGGACAGTCACACTGAAAATAAATGTAATTTCATGGTACTTTCTCCCATAATTTAACTTGTAGAAAAATTCATTAAGAGTTTGTGTTTGCATAGCAATGAACATATTTCTAACTATTTTAAAGTGCATGTTGTCAGTTTTTATCAACAATGACAATGATTGGAAAAATTAACTTTTAAAAATTATGAATCTTGAATGTCTTCCCTTTGAATAATGAATCAGAATGGAGAGGATAGATAAGCAAACTTGACATTATCTAACCTCAAAAGTGAATGATATTAGGGAAATATATTTGCTGTATATCTGTGTACATTTTTTATGTACAGTGGTGATAGCAGGTATTGACAGCTGGCTGGGGTAATGTAACACCTGTTAATAAGCTACAGCACCTGGGAAGGTTCTAGAATAGGTATGAAAAATTATATAAATTGATTTTAATTTAGTTCTCCTTAGTCAAGTTTAGGATGTTCTGTAAATCTGCAGTTGGCTCAGTGACATTTTGAAAGGTGAGTCTTTGTTTTAGGCCAGTAATAAATATTTACACATGGGAAAAGAAATTTACACTGAGATTTGGCTTTAAGTTTTGCAAAATTTCAACCTTGCAAATTACATGTATGGCAAAATGCACATCATGTGAAAGCAAAATTGTTGAAGTAAGCATGTCCTGAATTTATTCATTGGCCTGCAATATTTGCATACTTTGACTCTTGTATTTGCAGCCCACAATTATCACAGTGCAAAGAGAGGAGCTGAGGCAGGAAAAACAATAGAAATATAATAGAATTGATCACTTTTCCAAATATAGTCAGTCTAGGTCCCAGGAAGTAAGTTTTCTAAGTAGCAAAGCCATTTATGTGATTATAAATCTGGTACTTGTCACAATGTCTCCTTTTCCCACATGTATCTTTATGTTTGAGCTGAACTCTCTAATTAACCTAACAAAAGGAGCCCTTACTTTGAAACTCTGTCTCTTCTTCCTGTGCATTTACATGCCACATATTTGAAGATTTGCCTTATTTTTCCAAATTGTATTATAAATTTACCCCTTGAACAGAGTAAACTCTTTTTAATATCTAACAAATTATATTTTTTGTTCTATTGTGTTTCTCAAAGAAACATTTAGCTCAAATTTAAAGTGCTAGTATGTAAACTGAACTGTTCTTTTTTTATCACTTTCACGTTGAAACATACTCTCATGGAGAAGAAAAAAATAATTATGAAACATGCCTGAATTCAGGTGGCTAAACTCATATGAAATAAAGAGAGACAATTCAAGTAATCATAATGTAACACGGAACAATGTGATTAACACAACATAAATACAAACAGAGTGCTGTGGAGATGCTTAAAAAAATTGAACTTTTTTTATTATACTTTAAGTTCTGGAATACATGTGCAGTAAGGGAGGTTTGTTATGCATGTGCCACGGTGGTTTGCTGCACCCATCAACCCGTCATCTACATTAGGTATTTTTCCTGATGCTATGCCTCCCCATGCTCCCGCACCCCAACAGGCCCCAGTGTGTCATGTTCCCCTCCCTGTGCCATGTGTCCTTATTGTTCAACTCCCACTTATGAGTAAGTAGATGTAGTGTTTGGTTTTCTGTCCCTGTGTTAGTTTGCTGAGAATGATGGTTTCCAGCTTCATCCATGTCTCTACAAAGGACATGAACTCATTCTTTTTTATGGCTCCATAGTATTCCATAGTGTATATGTGCCACATTTTCTTTATCCAGTGTATTATATATGGGCATTTGGGTTGGTTCCCATTCTTTGCTATTGTGAACAGTGCCACAATAAACATACATGTGCATGTATGTTTATAGTAGAATGATTTATAATCCTCTGGGTGTATACCCAGTAATGGGATTGCTGGGTCAAATGGTATTTCTGGTTCTAGATCCTTGAGGAATCTCCACACTGTCTTCTATATGGTTGAACTAATTTACACCCCTACCAGCAGTGTAAAAGTGTTCCTATTTCTTTACATCCTCTCCAGCATCTGTTGTTTCCTGACTTTTTAATGATTGCCATTCTAACTAGAGTGATATGATACCTCATTTGGTTTTGATTTGTATTTCTCTAATGACCAGTGGTAATTAGCTATTTTTCATATGTTTGTTGGCTGCATAAATGTCATATTTTGAGAAGTGTCTGTTCATATCCTTTGCCCACTTTCTAATGGGGTTATTTGATTTTTTTCTTGTAATTTTGTTTAAGTTTCCTGTAGATTCTGGATATTAGCCCTTTGTCAGATGGATAGATTGCAAAAATTTCTACTATTCTCTAGGTTGCGGGTTCACTCTGATGATAGTTTCTTTTGCTGTGGAGAAGGTCTTTAGTTTAATTAGACCCCATTTGTTAATTTTGGCTTTTGTTGCAATTGCTTTTGGTGTTTTAGTCATGAACTCAACAAGACAGAAAATTAACAAGGATATTTTGGACTTGAATTCATCTCTGGACCAAGAGGACCTAATAGACATCTGAAGAACTCTCAACCTCAAATCAACAGAACATACAGTCTTCTCAGCACCACATAGCACTTATTCTAAAATGAACCACATAATTGAAAGTAAAACACTCCTCAGCAAATGCAAAAGGACAGAAATCATTTAAAAAAAAAAAGTCTCAGATCACAGTGCAATCAAATTAGAACTCAGGATTAAGAAACTCACTCAAAACCACACAACTACATGGAAACTGAACAACCTACTTCAGAATGACTACTGTTTAAATAACATTTAAGGCGGAAATAAATAAGTTCTTTGAAACCAATGAGAACAAACACCAAATGTACCAGAATCTCTGGGACACTGCTAAAGCAGTGTGTAGAGGGAAATTTATAACACTATATGCCCACAGGAGAAACTGGGAAACATCTAAAATCAACACCTTAACATCACAATTAAAGGAACTAAAGAAGCAAGAGCAAACAAATTAAAAAGCTAGCAATAGACAAGAAATAACTAAGATCAGAGCAGAACTGAAGGAGATAGAGACACGAAAAACTCTTCAGAAAATCAACGAGTCCAGAAGCTGGTTTTTTGAAAAAGATGAACAAAATAGATAGATCACTAGCCAGACTAATAAAGAAGAAAAAAGAGAAGAATCAAATAGACACAATAAAAAATGATAAAGAGATCACCACTGATCCTACAGAAATACAAACTACCATCAGAGAATACCATAAACATCTCTATGCAAACAAACTAGAAAATCTAGAAGAAACAAATAAATTTCTGTACACAAACACCCTCCCAGGACTAAACCAGGAAGAAGTCAATCCCTGAATAGACCAATAACAAGTTCTGAAATTGAGGCAGTAATTAATAGCCTACCAACCAGAAAAAGACCAGGACCAGATAGATTCACAGCCGAATTCTACCAGAGCTACAAAGAGGAACTGGTACCATTTCTTCTGAAACTACTCCATACAACAGAAAAAGAGGATATCCTCCCTAACTCATTTTATGAGGCCAGCATCATCATGATACCAAAACCTGGCAGAGACACAACAACAACAAAAAAGAAAATTTCAGGCCAATATCCCTGATGAACATCAATACAAAAATCCTCAATAAAATACTGGCAAACTGAATCCTGCAGCATATTAAAAGGCTTATTGACCACAATCAAGTAGGCTTCATCTCTGGGATGCAAGGCTGGTTCAACATGTGCAAATCAATAAACATAATCCATCACATAAGCAGAACCAATGACAAAGAGCCATTAATAGATGCAGAAAAGGCCTTCAACAAAATTCAAAACCCCTTCATGCTAAAAACACTCAATAAACTAGGTATTGATTAACATATCTCAAAATAATAAGAGCTATTTATGACAAACTCACAGCCAATATCATACTGAATGGGCAAATGCTGGCCACATTCCCTTTGAAAACCAGTGCAAGACAAGGATGTCCTCTCTCACCACTCCTATTCAACATAGTATTGGAAGTTCTGGCCATGGCAATCAGGCAAGAGAAAGAAATAAAGAGTATTCAAATAGGAAGAGAGGAAGTCAAACTGTTTCTGTTTGCAGATGTCATGATTGTATATTTAGAAAGCTCCATCGTCTCAGCCCAAAAACTCCTTAAGCTGATAAAAGAAACTTCGGCAAAGTCTCAGGATACAAAATCAATGGGCAAAAATCACAGGCATTCCTATACACCAATAATAGACAAACAGAGAGTCAAATCATGAGTGAACTCCCACTCACAATTGTTACAAAGAGAATAAAACACCTAGGAATACAACTTACAAGGGATGTAAAGGACCTCTTCAAGGAAAATTGCAAACCAATACTCAAGGAAATAAGAGAGGACACAAACAAATGGAAACACATTCCAGGTTCATGGATAGGAAGTATCAATGCTGTGAAAATGGCCATACTGGCGTGAACCCGGGAGGCAGAGCTTGCAGTGAGCCAAGATTGCGCCACTGCACTCCAGCCTGGGCGACAGAGCAAGACTCCGTCTCAAAAAAAAAAAAAAAAAAAAGAAAGTAGCCATCAAGTTACCACTGGCTTTCTTCACAGAATTAGAGAAAAACTACTTTAAATTTCATGTGGAACCAAAAAAGAGCCCACATAGCCAAGACAATCGGAAGCAAAAAGAACAAAGCTGGAGGCATCACACTACCTGACTTCAAACTGTACTAAAAGGCTAGAGTAATCAAAACAGCCTGGTACTGATACCAAAACAGATATTTAGTCCAATGGAACAGAACAGAGGTCTCAGAAATAACACCACACATCTACAACCATCTGATCTTTAACAAACCTGACAAATACAGGCAATGGGGAAAGGATACCCTATTTAATAAATGGTGCTGGGAAAACTGACTAGCCATATGCTGAAAACTGAAACTGGACCCCTTCCTTACACCTTATATAAAAATTAACTCAAGATGGATAAAAGATTTAAACATTTGACCTAAAACCATACAAACTCTAGAAGAAAACCTAGGCAATACCATTCAGGACACAGGCCTGGGAAAATTGAACATTTAAAAGTAAAAATCAAACAAGAATCATAACATCAATATATCATTATTAACTGGTAGCTAGTATGCTACAGAGATAGAGACTACAATAGGTAGTTGTAAGTGAATATGACTGCAGTGTTTGTATTGCCATGGTTTGTAACTACAAGGAATATTTTATAGTATCTTGGTTTTAAAATTGAAAAATTTTACCATTTTACTGAGGTGTAATTGATATACAAATAACTGCATATATTTAATGTATACAAGTTGATAAGTTTGTACATAATGCATACACCTGTGACAACATCACCACAATCAAAGTAATAAACATATTCATCATCTCCAAAAGTTTCCTTGTGTCTCTTTGTGGTCTTTGTGTACGTGTGTGTGTGCACGTGTGTATGTGTGGTGGTAAGAATGTTTAACAAAAGATCAGCTTTCCTAAAAAATGTCCAATACTGTATGTTTATTTCTAGGTACTCTCTGTAGTACGAGAGATCTCTAGAAATTATTTCTTGTTTAACTGTAATTTTACACCCATTGAACAACAAATTCCCATTTCTCCTCCCCCTGTCCCCGCTAAAAGAACTATTTTCTGCTTTTGTAAGTTTGACTATTTTAGAGTCTTCATATTAGTGGAATCATGCAATGTTTGTCCTTCTGTGACTAACTTATTTCACTTAACCTAATGTCTTCCAGGTCGTTTCATGTTGTTGCAATTCCTTCCATTACATATATATAATTTTATTTATCCATTCTTTCAGTGAATATTTAGGTTGTTTCCATGTCTCTTGGTTACCGTGAATAATGCTGCAATGAACATGAGAGTGCACAAACTCTTTAAAACCCTAACTTCTGGGTATATATATACACAGAATTGGAAATGATAGATCATATGGTAGTTCTATTTTTAAGTTTTCAAGGAGCTTCTATACTGGTTTCCATAACGGCTAAACCATTTAACATTTCCACCAACAGTGTACAAGTGTTCCAATTTCTCCATAATTTTATCCACACTTGTTATCTTTGTGTTTTGCTTTTTAAAATAATAGTTATTCTAACAGGTGTTACGTGATATCTCATTGTGGTTATAATTTGCATTTCCCTGAAGATTAGTGATGTGGAGCAACTTTTCTTATACTGGTAGGCCATTTGTATGTCTTCTTTAGAGAAATGTCTATCCAAGTCCTTTACCCTTTTAAAAATCAGTTTTTGTTTTTGTTTTGTTTTTGCTATTGAGTTGTGCAAGTTCTTTACATATTTTGGAAATTAGCTGCTTATCACATACATGGTTTACAAATATTATCTCCCATTGCATAGATTGCCTTTTCATTCTATTGATTGTTTCTTTTGATATGTAGAAGCTTTTTAGTTTGATGTAGTCTCATTTGTCTTTTTTTGCATTTGTTGCCTGAGCTTTTTGTCTCATATCCATGAAATTACAGCTATGACCAATTTTACGAACATTTTAACATATTCTCTTTTAGGGGTTTTATGGTTTCAGGTTTTATGATTAAGTCATTAATCCGTTTTGAATTGATGTTTGTGTATGGTGTAAGATAAAGGTCCAATTTCTTTCATTTGCAGGTAGAATTTTTAAAATTTAGTCTTTGTGTGTATATGTATGTGTGTGTTTTCAATTCTTTGGAGGCAGTAACTAGAAGTGTTTTAAGATTTTAGTTTTGGCCGGGCACAGTGGCTCACACCTGTAATCCCAGCACTTTGGGAGGCCGAGGTGGGCGGATCACGAGGTCAGGAGATCGAGACCATGGTGAAACCCCATCTCTACTTAAAATACAAAAAATTAGCCAGGCGTGGTGGCGGGCACCTGTAGTCCCAGCTACTGGGGAGGCTGAGGCAGGAAAATGGCGTGAACCCAGTAGGCGGAGCTTGCAGTGAGCCGAAATCGCGCCACTGCACTCCAGCCTGGGCGACAGAGCCAGACTCCATCTCAAAGAAAAAAAAAAAAAAATTATAGTTTTTGTTGATTCGAGTTTAAGATGAATCCAGAACATTGTGAAAATTTGAGTTTTTTGAAACATGAATATTTCTGATGAGCTTACCTTGACAAGATATTTTCACCTACTTTGTTCTCTGCTTCAGTAGGGAATATGAAATTTTTAATTTTATATGTCCAGGTGGAAAAGTAAGACAACCAAGTTTTTCTGCCTGAATGAAGCCCTTTCCAACCTTTGTCTCGGGTAGTAGTTCAATAGTCCATAAACACTGTTACGACCCTCTGAAAACTATGCAGTGTTTCCATATGGAGCTTGATTTGTGGAGGCGATGGGGAAATCCATTCAAACACATAATATTTATTTTAATTTTAGAGAAGTCAGAGATCCTATGATCTCATTCTCAAACCCCAGATACAGAATACCTAATCTAGAGCCTCTTCACATTCAAATATATTTCACTAAAAACAGTATTAATTGTCATACATTTATTAAACCTCAGAAAAAAAGAAGTTTGACATTTGACTAAAAAATCAACTATATGAATCAGAATTGGAATTTTGTTGTGATTATCACTTAATTTAAAAACAAACACGGGGTTCATGCTATAAATTTTTTTTTATTATTTTTTTAAAGGAAGGTGCATTTAGGTTAAAATTTTTTTATTTTGGGGAAATTGTGATTTTTTTCTAGAACTTTTGGAAGAACATTATTGTTATATTCCATTGTGGCTTTTTGAGCTGGAAGCATGACTATTTTGTAAATATGCAATTCATTGAAATTTTTAAATTTAAATTTTGTCATAAAACAAGAGGATAAATAATACTTAAAATTCCTTGGGTCATTCTCTCTTCCATTTACCCTATACTTCCTTAGTATTGAAGATAATATTTTTTAGAGAACCACATAGACATTGTTCCATTATAAAATTTGGAATAATTAACATGACACGTCTATATACTTACTCTTTTATTTTCACCAGTGATTGATACTAAGATTTCGAATTCTGAATGTTCTTGGTACTCAGCTCTCATAAAAAAACCCAATGTTTAATTAATGTAGCCAGAATACCCAATGATCCAAAACTCCCTGTTGAACCTTCTTAGAGATAAATAGCTTTGTGCAATCATAAAAATTCAGAAGCACAAACCTTCACAATTCCGATAGTTGCTACCATTCTCAGTAGATTATTACTTCCAGGATTCAAGGATTCATGGATGAAAATGTTCCAAATAAGACTCTATTTTTAAGCCAGAGGTGTTTACCCTTTGAAATTTATTTAAGGCCAGATAATTCTTTATTTTCAGGAGCTGTCCTGTGTATTGTAGGATGTTTGCAGCATCTCTGATCTTTCTCCACTAATTGCCAGTAGCATCTGCCTTAGCTCTGGTACCAAAAATGTCTCCAGACATTGTCAAATGCCTCTCAAGGGCAAAATAGAACCCCATCGAGAACCACTGTCCCAAATAACATTTTATCTAAGAATGTTGGCCTTCTCTGACACATGAGATCCATCTTCTGATTTACATAGTCTGAGATGGAAAATAAGTTTTGCCTGATAAGTGTGACTTGAGGGTCAAAACTCATTGTTGTGACCCCTTAAAAGTCAGACATGTATCTGAAACGTAAGCGAGACTCTCACATCATCTCCATTTGAAGTCCTCAGTTTTTACTTTATAGGTATCACTCACCTTATCAGAAACTCCAGTCTCCCTCAATGATCGGATAGAAATTGTCATTACTCTTCTGAAGTCAAAAAACATTCTTGTTCTCAAGGACATAGAACTAAATGGCAACTGTCTAATGTCAATCTCTTGGAGAGCTTTGCAAAATGTGGTGTTTATATGGCTTCATTCCACATTTTGTGTGCCATTCCTCTGTCACTTTTTCACTAATAAAGACCAAACTATTAGCAGGTAAGCTGAACTCCAAAATCATCCTGCTATATTTACACACTGATAAAACATTTCTTTACTTAGGAAGTTAAGCATGACCTATCTCAGTCTTTTCTGTCCCCTTTTATCTGGCCAAGTACTGAGAAGTTACTAAAGTGACTGCCATAATTATATAAACATTCAATAACCTTCATGCAAAAAAAAAAATCCCTTGTCTCCTAGTGATGACTGCTCCATATCCCCTAAGTTAGATATTGCAGTCAGATCTACTGTAGTCCTTAATTCACTTTTAAGGCATGTGAAGCCTGGGATCTCTATAATTTATCTCAAGGTAACTCCTAACTTTCTCTCTTCTTTAAATTATATACAGAATTTTACTAAGGATATGACCACTAAAGTCTGACCTCCTGAGTATGAATCCTGAATCAACACTTACGAGTTATATGACCATAGGCAAGTTTCTTAAGGTTTTCTGTTTGTTTGTTTTTGTTTTTGAGGTGGAGTCTCACTCTGTAGCCCAGGCTGGAGTTCAGTGGCATGATCTCAGCTCACTGAAAGCTCCGCCTCCCAAGTTCACACCACTCTCCTGCCTCAGCCTACCGAGTAGCTGGGACTACAGATGCCCGACACCGCACCCGGCTAATTTTTTGTATTTTTAGTACAGATGGGTTTCACTGTGTTAGCCAGGATGGTCTCAATCTCCTGACCTCGTGATCTGCCTGCCTCGGTTACTTAAGTTTTTAACCCTACACTCAAGATATGAAGTATAATAGTGTCTATTACTAGGGTTACTATTATGATTTAGTGAGAAAATTTATGCAGAATGCTTAGGACAGGACTTACTAAATAATGATGACAGAAAGTGTTAGCTATTATTAATCCCAGTTTACTCTTGCTTGCTAAATCTAAAATTTGAAATGACAGGCTCTGGAAATTATTTAAAATAATAATTTTTAGCTTTCCTTCTTTACACAGCACTTCAACCTCAAAGATCTACCATCCTAAAGTCATAAAATCTTTGTACATGTATTTAACAAATAGTATATCCCTCTCACCAATTTGCAAACTTTGCAAATTTTAACTATTATGAGTGAGAGACATGGCTTACCTTACAGAACATGGGAAAAGACAAAGCTATAAAGAGATTATCACTTCTTAGCCAGGACTAAAGCAACTCTTCTCAAATACTTTTTCATCTTCTTCATCTCTGTATAAACACATAGATAGGTAGATAGGTAGGTAAATAGATTTTTGTTCATGCACACAAGTGCACATATACACATGCACACACACACCAACTTCTCTATGAGTTTAAATGTATTTGCTACAAGCAAAATGAGCACTGTTGAATGTCTTAGAATGCACTCTGATTCAGAAGTAAGTTAAAATCTTCAGCACTGTGTATTTTGATGGCAGATGTTAGATTGGTATAATAATAAGATATATTTTAAAATGAAAGCCATAGCAAAACAGAGAGCATAAACTTTAAGAATAACAAGAACCAAAGAAATTAGACTACTGAATATATCATTCAAAATTCAAGTATGTTTAAAATATTTCATTATATGTGTGAAAATGTAAGCACTGACAAGAAGCATTAAGTTGATGAAAGAGTCTCTTACTTTTCCTTGTAAACTTGTCTATGTGGGCAGCACTTCTGTAATTATATCCTAGATCACTCTTAAACTGGCAGGAACTCTTGTTCACTGAAAATCCTACTGACGATCTATTGTTCTCTTTGATCTGTGGAGCCAACCTTTTGAATTGCATTGCATCTCTGTAAAGTGCACTTACCTGGGAATTCATATTTACTTATGTGATTGGCTCATTTCACTTTTGGTCTTTAATATACTCATCCTCTATATCTGGGTATGTCAAGGCATGGGATGGCATTTCATTTCCTTCACTCTAACTTATTTTTTTATTTTACTATAAATTCTGGGATGCATGTGCAGAACGTGCAGGTTTTTTACATAAGTATACATGTGCCATGCTGGTTTGCTGAAACTATTAACCAGTCATCTAGGTTTTAAGCCCTGTGTGCATTAGGTATTTGTCCTACTGCTCTCCCTCCCATTCAGAGACCCCCACCCCCAAACAGGCCCCGGTGTGTGATGTTCCCCTCCCTGTGTCCATGTGTTTTCATTGTTCGACTCCCACTTATGAGTGAGAACATCTAACTTCTAATTAAACGGAAATGAGGTGGGACAGTAGAGTGACTGAAAAAGTACTCCTAGGTACAGAAGGTTATAAAGTGTGCCAAAAGGTACTATAAAAAGCTTACCAGTAAATAAGACATATTCAAATGGTCTAGACTACCATTGTTAGTAGAAAAAATAATAATAATGGAAGATTGTAAAATGACATACTTGATTCTGAGGACATTCTTTTTTCATTTATTTAAGAAATGTTTATTAAGCAACTACTGGGAAATACACTGGAGTTTCATAAGTCAACAAAAATAAAGTATACACATAAATAAGCAATCCCTATGCGATGAGATACTTAATGAAAAAGTGTGATTGCAAGCACATAAGAAGAACACTAGGTAGCTTTAATTTGAAAAACATAGTGTAGACCATTTATAACAAATGCAGTTAGTACCCTACTTACATTTCTTTAACCTTACCACTTGAATGACTGTTGTCCGACTTGCAACTAATGGTGTCTGAATCCTTTGACTAGAAAACTTACAAGGGGAGGAAAACCATTGTGGCAAGTGCCTATCAAGCCAAAAATACCAGAAAATTAACAACACGCCCTCATTCCTGCAGAAGTAGCCCTCAGTCAATGACTAACAGGATTTAGAGGTTAAAGACCCCAGTTTATTTGTCTCTTTTGTGAAATAACTCTGAGACTTGTATGTTATATAATTTCCCAAAGTTTTCTGCAGATTTGAGCTCCAGTCACCCATAAGAGTTGCTGACTTCTGTTTCCTTCCCTTCTTTGCCTCACCACTTTCCTCCAAGTGTTTCTTGGATCTCTCAAATAAGCTATTCTCCCTCCAATCTTCATTTCAAGGTCTGCTTCTGGAAAATGCAAACTAAACCACCATCTAATATAACAATTTCAAAAGTGGTGGAACCTCTTTTATAATAGGAATTATAGCAGTTACATGTTTTTAAAAAACCCTACTAAATATTTGTATGATCTAAAGCTAGCAATCTCTCCTTCTCTTTGTCTTATATCCTGAGTCTGCTGATGTTTTCTCTTACTTCTGTGTGATAATGAAGCTCTGAGCCAGAAGATAGTATCTTTTTGAAAGTTCAAAACAGCAAGACAAAAAAGGTATATCTGGGTCATTTTTAGGAATGACTTAACAGCCAGCTAGATTCTCAAAGTTGTTCCTTACAAAAAAAAAAAAGAGAGAGATGTTCTTAACTTGGGGATTTTAAAAATAAGAACTTGAATTTTCTTTCTTTTAGCTAAATCTTCATAACCCAGTGCTTTTCAACAATGATTAAGTAACACCAAGATTATCTTGTTATTGTAAATGTTATCATGAAATGTTTTGATGGAAAAAACAAAATATATTCAAGTAACTTTCTAAATATTTGGGTGCAATAGGGACATTTCAATATAAAAAGGGAGAGAAAACTTAGAAGTTGTATGATTCTTTACTTACTCTGCACACCTCTAGCAAATATATGAAAAACTCGGATACTTAGATTATGTCACTTTAACCTATTCTACTCTCAGAGGAACAATATTGAAATGTCTATCAATTGCTCTCACTCTCCCCCCAATTAGCTATATTAAACACTGCATCTTCTTTTCTGGCATTGCAACTGAATACTCTGAAGAAAGTCACTTAAATTCCATCCAAGGCTTTTTGGTGTGACTAAATATCATAAATATGTGAAACTAGAAAACAATGAGAATTATAGACATTGATATAAAATACGTGTGTGTGTATATATAATATATATAGTCTACAATCGTATTAAGAAAAAAAGTGATACTCTGTCACTAGGTGAAAATCTTCCTTCTGCAAGCCCCTCAAGTCCTTGTTGAACTGAGGATCATATTATTTGCTAAAATATAACTTTATAAATTTCCCCAAATATGCCTGGGATTGCTGAAATGCACATATTAAAATCGTATACACTTAAGAGGCTTTAATACTTCTTTGTGCATATTTACGTTGCATAAAGAAAAATGTAGGGAGAAGAAAAGAATTATATTACCACTGTCAAATGTACACTGCAGTGAAAAAAGAACTTATCTGCAAACTTGTGCTTCATCTCTACAATAAGATGGATATTTTTCTAGATGACTTAAATGGTTTTCAACAGTTTTAAGAACTTCCTCTTATTAATATAGGGCACATGGATACTGAGTGCCCGAATAATAACGAGAGCAGCAGCAGCAACAGCAACAATAATAAAAATAACTTCCATTTTTTGAACTCTAAATATGTGCCAGAGAATGTTCTAAGCCCTGTACCTCTGTATATCTACTAACACATTTCATCCCCAAAACAGAGATAAATACAATTAATATCTGCATTATTCATGAGGAAAGTGAGACACAGAAGGATTCATTAACTTGCCCAAAGACACATAGCTCTAAGTGACAAAGCTAAGATTTGAATGCAGGCAGTATGAATTATGACCATTGTGCTACTCTAAATGCAGTTATATTACAATAATTTCAAGGGTATAAAAATTATAGCAAAATTTTTACAATAAGGCATAATATTGAGCAATAGCCTTAACCCATTATCCCTTGTCTCTGGAGTGACTGGATATGAAAATGTGAAAAGAATAATACAAACACTTACAGTTACTTTGGAGGAACGGAAATTAAGTTTGCTTGGCAGAATGTTACCTTGTCAGCATACTAGAGACAAGACAGAGCCTCCTGAGGACTAGGATGTGCAAAAATGTTCCACCTTTGGCTTTAAAAGATGAGGTTTTCAAATAGGCATTTGAACACACAGTAAATGCATGTTTCTCAGATTTGATGTTATTCATTAATGATGAAACAAAGATACTAGTAGAAGAAATGTACTTTTACGAATTATCAGAGGTAAGAAACCTAAGATCACAAATCTGACTGGATTCAAAATATGACAGAAACTAGAAACATTTCATGAGATGAATAAAAGAGATTTTATTAAAATTAATGAGTCGTATCTCAATGTTTAAAGAACTGAGGTTTGTCTATTAGAGTTATAGCTAAGTTGATCTATTTTTCCCTACTCTTGAAGTATTATCAGTTATCATGGCTAAATGTATCCCCCAACACATCCTTACTGACATTTGTGGACCAGCAATGCCACAGTCAATTCATCACTCTACTCTCATATGGTCTAAATGCTGAACCTATGATCAAAAGGGGAAAAAATAAAATAAAATATTGACAATATTGATAGTGTTTCTGTCCTAAGCTTTTTTTAAAATAGAAAAATAATATATGTCATAAAAATCTTTTTCCTCTTCAAAATACAGACATATTGAAATAGACTTTCACAGTGGCAAGGATATGAGAACAGGGAACAAATGAAAGGGTGGCACAAAGTACTGTGTTCAGGGGTCAACACTGTCTGTCAATCAATATGGACTTGCTTAATGAATTCTCAAATGTCATTATTAAGAGAAATGATCATTTTTTATTTCAGTATGTAAAATGAATTAATTCTCTGTCAATCCAGGAGAGCTCTGACAACTCTCATTTTTAGCCCTATCATTATTATACACACTGATGTCAGAAAAAGGCATATTTTCACTTTAAGCAACGCATCTACAGACATACATATTAAGTGCCTCTCTCTGGCTGGCATGCACGGTCCATTTTTACTATAAATTCTTCTTGATTTTTGATACAAGTATTGCATTACCTTGGTAAGCAAGCTCATTTAATGTTACTAAAAATAAACCCAATAGACTTGGTTGAAATAAGTTACTTCAGGGCAGGAAAGGCAGAGGCATAATGTAACTGAAAGGCTATAGGCTTTGCTGTCAGAGAAACTAGGATTTCTATGTGATACTGAGCTAGTTATTTAACCATGAGATTAAGTTTACTCAACTAGAAAATAGAGGTAACATGTATCTCATAACAGATATTGTGGAGATTGAATGATATTCATATACCAAAGCTGTATGTGTTGTTAAATTACGTTTAACCTAAAACTGCCTCATTACATACTTTAAGTTTGACCTAAAGGTTTCTCCATACATAGTGAACAGTGACCTAACTGAATATGTAAACAAACTGTAATGTACTCATGTAATAAGTAGCCAAATCTCAGCCAATCACAGCAGCTGAGTTTTGGCCAATCACAGGCAGCCAACTGTTCAAACCATGTTCAAAGAAGGCAAATACCCAGCACTAACCAATCCAGATATTTCTGTACCTCGTTTCCATTTTCTGTACGTCACTTTCATTTTTTTGTCCATAAATTTTATTTGACCATGTGGTAACCCTAGAATCACTCTGAATCTATTCTGATTCTAGGGACTGTGCAAATTTCAATTTTTTTTTTTTAATTAAACTATGTTACATTTGTCCAAAGTTTTTCTTTTAATACTGTTCAACATTTTATGTTAAACAGACTTGGGAATGATAAAATTGATAATGATTGAATAATCAAATTAAAATTTAAAGCTTTATTATATTGTGAGTGGAATGAAGAGAGATGTTTTAGCCAGCCCCCAACAGAGCTATTTCTTAACATTCCTTATAACTTTGTATATAATTTTCAAAATGTAAAAAGGAAACTCAATTAGAAAAAAAAAATCTGACCTAATGAAATCTAATTATATCTAAAATTCAACATACTGAAATAATACTTTTGTTTGTCTACCAAGTTCAGATAGAAGTTAGGATGGCCTATCGTGTAAATCTGCATTGCAGAAAGACATAGCACATATTTAAGTTCATGACAGTGTTAGAAAACTTTTTCTAAATGAATGGTAATTTGTATCAGTGTAATTCACACACATACTTTAAAATGAAATAACACAATAAAGAAAATTCTACAGAGGAAAAAACTGGCTTTCAATGTCATGTCTCAGCATTACTACCATGCCACCAACTGCCTTGCATTTGATGAGTTCCCAGAATTCCTTAGAGTGACTTTGTCTCAGTTCTCTTAACTTGTCCCCTCTCCCTGTGCCTGCTCATTCAGCATGTTATTTCCAAGTACTTGGTGAAGTCCTGAATATATTAAATAGCAGTTAATACAATCTTGCTCTGTGGCTAGAGGTCCTTGGGATTTTAATGCTTGAACCACACTCAACTAAAAGAAGTTAAAATTTTTAACTGATTTCTTGCTACCCCATTCTATGGCAATTTTTCTTCCTGTTGCTGCTTCACCAAGGACACCAACAATTATTATTTTTAGAAGAGGGTTGCATATTCTGCATTTTAGTTAATTTGGATTTCTTCTCTTTGGCTTTCTGATATATTCAAGAAGACTATAATGTTACATCTTTTACAGATTTTACTCTGTGTTAGGGTGCAATTGATGGTAACTTGCTATTTTTATGTCTACATCCTAACCATAAAAATAATACTTATCTTCATTTTAAAGATTATTTTCACTGAAAGTAGGATTTAATTCAGCAATGTAATCCCCCATCTTCCTTCATCATTTATTCTGACAAATTATTTGTCATTGTTATTTTTTTCTCCCATGAAAGGAAGTCTTTTTTTCCTCCTGGCTGCCTGCAAAGTTTACTCTTTTTTTTTTTTCTCTTGGCAATATTATTATGGTGTGTCTTAATGTGGTTTATCACTTTTTTTTTTTCATGCAGCACATGATCTACAGTTCTTCATGAATCTCTGAGTTCATGTCTTTCAACAGTTTGGGACAATTTTTAGACATTTAATATTCTATCCCATTTGCTCTCTCCCTTTTTTCTAGGATTGCCTTTTACTATGAGAAAAAAGGATATATATTTTCACTTTTTTCAAAATTCCTCGTAATCTATTTTATACATTTGTATTCTTCCTAGATTTTCGATTTATAACTTATATTAGTGTGTCTTCTATTACACCACTTCAGTTTCTCTTAAATATAGTTTGCTTTTAGTAATTTTAGTAATTATATTGTTCAGGTCTGAAATTTTCATTTGATTAATTTTTAGATTCACATTTTCTAGTGACATTCTCAAGTTTTCATCTTTCTCCATAATTTTTTCTAGATTTTTAAGTATATCAGTCATAGTTATTTTAAAGAACTGAGTCTGATAACTTTCTTATGAGTATTAACTTACAGTCTATTTATATTCTGATATGGTCATATGTCCCTGCCTCTGTGTGGTGCTAGTCACCTGTATTAAAATTAAAAATATAATCTTAAAATAATTTCTTCTCTAAGAGAATGTTTCCTCATCCTATCCCCAGGTGATAGTTTATTTCTTGAATTCAATCTAGAACTAAAATAAATCACATCTTGGTAGGAGCTTTAATAAATCTTTATCTTCCTTGGGTTTGCCAACTATCTACTTTAGGGCTTCTCCTTCTACCTCTTATCCCTCTGTTTAAAAGTAAAAAACAAACACATTCTTGGATTTGTTTGGGTTATTTCATTGCAGGTGTACAGAACCCAGTTCTAATTAATCTAGTAAGAAACATGTAATTTCTTGCAGAATTAAGGAACAGATGAAAGAACAGGTTTATAACAAATGATAGGCAACATTTCATGAAATAGGTTAGTGCTGGGTGGATAAATTAATTAACAGTCGGATTCAAGTTTCTTGTCATGAGTCTATTAAAATACGATTTATTATTTTTCTAACTTTTTAATTTTTTATTAGATAGCAATTTCTCAGATTTTTTTAAAAAGCCCAATTTTATTACTTGGGATAATTTACTAACAAGTTCAGTAGAACGTGGAACCTCCAAGAACATAAGGAAAGCCATGTAAATTTGGCTTCTGACTAAAAAATGTTTCTTATAAATAAGTACAAGGTAAAAGCCCAAATATTAATATTTCCTAGTATTATCTCATAATACAAACGTCATTGTTTACAAAAAACCATTTTACATTCCGGACACAAAAACAGAAAATGAAATATCTGTTATCTGAAGCCAACAGAAACACCTAAATTTATTTCCAGGATAGCTAGTTATTTTTGGTATTTCTAGATGACTCACTAAGATCCAAAATTTTATGACTAAGGTTTATTTTAAAAGATTTATTTGAAACATAAGATACATTGAATTCAAATAATTCATGTTTTTTTATGTGATACGTTTGAGTTAATCTAGAAAAATTATAATGTGAATAAATAGCACTGATATTGAGAAATGTTAAGAAACATTTACTTTCTGTGGTATGAATCACTGAATGTTATAGCTGAAGGGGACATTAGAGGTCAGATAAACTTAACATACTATTTTATATGAATTATTCTGCATGAAAGTGCTGAGTCAGTAAGAACTGTGTATGGCAATGATTCACCTTTGGTTTTACAGATTCTGAGATTGTTGGGCCTTAGGTCATGGCTCATGATATATTTATTTAATCAAATAATTATAATTAGTAAGATAATTTTTTAAAATATATTTAATAGGCCTATTATGTGAATTATCTTTTTTATATGGCTCTAGAGACCCATGGAGAAAGCAGTTGAGCACTATCACTAGGAATTAGTTGATATTCATGCCAATGCTTTCTAAGACAATGACAAAATGCATGTTAAATACTTATAAATAATATAAACTTTTACACAGAAACAGGATAGGATTAGCATTCTAAATGTTAAAGTTGAATAACCTGTATGTCACTGCCACCAAACTTAGCCTTAAGGAACTTCTCTGCTGGCAGAACTTTAGACTTTTTCATTAGAATAACAGCAATTGCCACAGAAAATATCAGGTTATTTGTTCAAGATCTCACACTATAAGTTAAATGGCAGATCTAGGAAGAGTACTTACTCTCATATCCGAACACTGTGATATTCTGCACAAATTTAATGTAACTCTCATGGGAGGGACAGTTTTTTAACAAGGGGTATTTGCATTGTTGTGTATATTAATGGTGTGTTTTAAGGAGCACTTTATTCCTGTCCTTGAAGAGCTTATCATCTAGTTGGCAGATAACACGCAAATTTGAAATGTTTTTAAATTATTCAATGTACATGCATATTGGCTTAGTAAAAAGTGATTATGTGAGAATTGGCAAATTATGTAGGGTTAATCTGGTACTTTGTGAAGACAAATTTTAAATCAGGCTTTGACAATGATCAAGATGAATGAGTGGAGATATTAGGAGAAAAGTCTGCTTAAAAACACAAAGGTGAGAATACATGAGTGTTCCTTGGAGCTCAGTAAAAATTGTTTCATAGATGTGGACAGACAAGTGGAGAGGCAGTTATTGGGGAACTAGAATGCTACTCATAAGGCCTTATATTTGTCGAATTAGGAAATACTAAAACAAAACCACTGTAGTTTCCTTAGGAGGAACATTGTACAATGAAAATAGATCAGGAAAAGAGTATTTCAACTATAATAAATGTCATATTTTAAGAAAAAAACAGAGCATTCGCATAGCAAATATCAATTTTTAATTCAATATTCTCATTATTCTTCACAACTACCATTTTTGGCTTTAAGTACTAGTTCTCTTACATTTATAGTCTTTTTTTCCCCTTTAGTAATAGAACCTCTAAGTTTTAGTTACAAGATGATAACCTAGCAAGATATATTTCTTAGTCTTTCTTTAGTGTAGATGTGTCCATGTACTCACTTTGGGTCAATGGTATATGCAAGAATATATGAGCAAGCTCTGGATCATGAATTTTCTTCTTTACCTTTTCCTGGTCTGGAAGGTGGATATGGATGCAAGTCAGCATTAATGATGTGATCAAGAACACAACATTTGGAGATGATAGAGTAAAGAGAAAAGAACCTGGATTCCTAAATGTTTTTATGGGTCAGATCGTTTTCACCAGCCCTGAACAATTCACTTTTATACTGGTTCGTGTAAAATTTCAGCAGTATAGCTTGGACACTAAAACACTAATTCAGAAATTAGTACCTAGAAGTGGGGTTTTGCAGCAATAAAAGTTTAAAATATCTGACATTGTCTTGGTGTTGTGACAGCAGGCAGAGAAAGGGTATACCCCATGCCGATATGCCAGTGACACTTGCCATGTGGAAAAACACTTGAACTATAAGCAGTGATAATTGGGAGTCATATTAAATGCTTTTGAACTTGTAGCTGTATGAGAAGAGGCTAGAAAAACAGTGCTCCATTTCTTGCTAATTTTAGCAAAATCCTATAAGAAAAAGAGAAGCCCAAGCAAGAAACTGCCAGTTTGCAAGCAAGGTGGAATCAAGGTTCTCTCTACCTGTGGCCTGTAATCTATGTTACTGAGAACCAGAGACTCAGAGACATGGAAAAGCCAATCTTTCTGTATTTTAAACAGCAGAAGATAAGATTGTCACTCAAAGCCTTTCCTGGTCAGACATGGTCAGCCTAGACTAAAAAAAAAAACAAAAAAAAACAAAAAACAAAAAACAGATTTAGGGTACTATCCTTCCATTTGAATCTATTGTTTTATTTGGCAATCACTCCTGAATTGTGGGAGACAAGGAGGAGGAACTTAAAGGTGTGATTATGGCTGCCCAATGTAATTAATTCCCTCACTAAAGACAACAACAACATCAAAAGTAGGTAAAATGGGGAGGCAAGAAGGAGCACTGAAGATCCGCAAGAATGTTCCTGGACCAAACTGAGGGTTGAACTACTATTTTTTGTGGCCCATTAATGAGATGCAGATAAACTGGAGAAGAAGAGAGTTGTCATTTCTGTAATTGGTTACAGAGAGAAGGCCTGGAAATTATTGGCAGGCCAACTCAAAATTACAAAGATTTCTGGAGCTTATATACATTCTAAGCTATATGTCTATGTGTAAGTGTGCATTTATCTAAAGACATAAGTGATTAACTTCTTTTAGTCTATAACTAAGGTGTGAGTTGTGAAGACCTTCCTCTGGAGCCGCAGTAAATTTATTTAATCTAAATGGGTCCAGGTACTGGGGTGATTACCCTTTATCTTGTCTCCTGCTAAATCATGGAGGTTTGAGGAGTTTCTTTAGACCCCCAATAAACATGTTTGTGGAGGCCTGGGGAGTTTCTTCAGACCCACAATAAAACCTGTATAATTCTAAATGGGTCCTGTTAAGAATTCCTTCCTTATTTTGTCATGCTTTAAGGCCCAGGAAAGGCCCAGGCAAAACTCTTGACGGGCTTTTGTTACAGACCAGCCTTTGTATAAGGATAATGGCTTTTAATATTTAACTTAACCACTCAGTACTGAAACAGTTGTTAGTGAGACTTGATCTGCCACAAGGACAATGGGGGTATCCTAGCTGATTTTTGACTAAAATCCTGTAACCAGAATATAATATCAGAAAACAAAAATAGGTTTTCTGGTTGCTTTTTGGTTCTAAAAACTATGTTTCATTGCTTGAACCTTATTTTGTCACATGTGCTCTAGAAACCCTCTTCATCAGAGCCACTTTAAGGGCTGGGTAAATCAAATCTTGGGTCTCCCCTCCTAATATCTAACAAGTCAGATCACTGCTGGTGGACCGTGAAAACTTTTGTTAAAAAATAAACACCCCAGTTGATTGTTATGCACATTAAAGCTTTGAAACAACTTTCTTTTTTATTAAAAATAAGAATATTAAATATAAGCCACATGTCTGTTTTATTTTTCTTTACATGGCAATAAACACTGTCAATGACAAGCAGATACTGAGCAGACACTGAGACTGAAAACAGAAATAACAGTTATTTTAAAATATCTATTATTCACACAGGCATATGACTATTAATCTACAGGCTGTCAAATAACTCTATGACTGTATCTATTTTCTTTTTTCTAACTTTTAAGGCAGTGTACATGTGCAAGTTTATTAGTTATATATAATATATAGTATATATAACATGTGTATAACAATATGTAAACTTGTGTCATGAGGGTTTGTTGTAGAGATTATTTTGTCACACAGATATTAAGTCTAGTACCCATTAGTTATTTTTCCTGATCCTCTCTCTCCTCCCATCCTTCGCCTTCTGATAGGGCCCAGTGTGTGTTGTTCCCTTCTATATGTCCATATGTTTTCATCATTTAGCTCCCACTTATAAGTGAGAACATGTGGTATTTGGTTTTCTGTCCCTGCGTTAGTTTGCTAAGAATAATGAATGGCCTCCTTCTCCATCCATGTTCCTGCAAAGGACATGATTCCTTCGTTTTTATGACTGCATAGTATTCTACAATATATATATATATATATCACATTTTTATCCAGTCTACCATTGATGGGCATTTAGGTTGATTCCACATCTTTGTTATAATGAATTGTGCTACGATGAACACACACCTGCATGTCTCTTTATAATAGAGTGATTCATATTCCTTTGGATATAACCTAGTACTGGGATTGCCTGGTTGAATGGTATATCTCTTTATAGGTCTTGGAGGAATCGCCACACTGTCTTTCACAATGATTGAACTAATTTACACTCCCACCAATGGTATATAAACATTCCTTTTGCTCTGCAACTTCACCAGCATGTTATTTTGTTCTTTTAATAATAGATATTCTGACTGGTATGAGATGGTATTTCATTGTGGTTTTGATAGATTTCTTTTTTCATATGATTTTTGGCCACATGCATGCCTTCTTTTGAGAAGTATCTGTTCATGTTCTTTGACCTTTGCCAGATGCATAGTTTGCAAAACTTTTCTCCCATTCTGTAGGTTGTCTGTTTACTCTGTTGCTAGTTCCCTTTGCTGTGCAGAATCTCTTTACTTCAGCTAGATCTCATTTGTTGTTTTGCTTTTGTGGAAATTGCTTTTGACATCTTCATCATTAAATTTTTGCCCGTTCCTGTGTACTGAATGGTATTGCTTAGGTTGTCTTCTAGGGTTTTCATAATTTGGGGTTTCACATTTAAGTATTTAATCCATCTTAAGTTAATTTTTGTATATAGTATAAGGGAGGGGTCCAGTTTCAATCTTCTGCATGTGGCTAGCCAGTTATCTCAGCACTATTTATTAAATAGGGAATCCTTTCCCCTTTGCTGGTTTTTGTCAGGTTTTTCAAAGATCAGATAGTTGTAGGTGTGAGGCCTTATTTCTGGGTTCTCTATTCTCTTTCATTGGTCTATATGTATTTTTTTGTACCAAATATGTTTGGGCTACTGCAGTCCTGTAGTATAGTTTGAAATAAGGTGATGCATCCAGCTTTGTTCTTTTGGTTTAGGATTGCCTTGACCATTCTGGGTCTATTTTGGTTTCATATGAATTTTTGAATAGTTTTTTCTAGTTCTGTGAAGAATACCAATGATAGTTTAATATGGATAGCATTGAATCTATAAATTGCTTTAAGCAGTATGGTTATTTTACAGTATCGATTCTTCCTGTTCACCAGCATGGAATGTTTTTCCATTTGTTTGTGACATCTCTGATTTCTTTGAGCAGTGTTTTTAGTTCTCCTTGTAAAGACCTTTCAACTCCCTTGCTAGCTGTATCCTGGGTATTTTATTCTATTTGTGGCAATTTTGAATGAGAGTGCCTTTCTGATCTGACTCTCAACTTGACTGTTTTTGGTGTTTAAGAACATTAGTCATTTACATAAATGACGAGTTGATGGGTGCTGATGAGTTGATGGGTGCAGCACACCAACATGGCACAAGTATACATATGTAACAAACCTGCACATTGTGCACATGTACCCTAGAACTTAAAGTATTTAAAAAAAAAAAAAGAACATTAGTGACTTTTGGACATTGATTTTGTATCCTGAGACTTTGCTGAAGTTGTTCATTAGCTTAAAAAGCTTTTGGGCTGAGACAATGGGCCTTTCTAGATACAGGATTATGTCATCTGTAAACAGGATATTTTGACTTCCTCTCTTTCTGTTTAGATGCCCTTTCTTTTTCTTGCCTGATTGTCTTGGCCAGGATTTCCAATCATATGTTAAATAGGAGTGATGAGAAAGGGCATTCTTATCTTGTGCTGGTTTTTAAAGGGGAATGCTTCCAGCTCTGGCCCATTCAGTATGATGTTGGCTGTGGGTTCATCATAGATGGCTCTTATTATTTTGAGGTATGTTCCTTCAATACCAAGTTAATTAAAAATTTTTAACATGAAGGGATGTTAAATGTTATTAGAAATATTTTCTGCACTATTGATATAATCATGTGGTTTTTGTTTTTAGTTCTGTTTATGTGATGAATCACATTTATTAACTTATATATGTTGAACAAAACTTGCATCTCAGGGATAAAGGCTACTTGTTTATAGTAAATAAGCTTTTTGATGTGCTGCTGGATTTGGTTTGCCAATATTGAGAATTTTTGCATTGATGTTTATAAAAATTATTGGTCTGAAGTTTTCTTTTTCTGTTACATCTCTGCCAAGTTTTGATATCAGGATGATGATGGCCTTGTAGAATGAGTTAGCAAGTTCCTTCCTTCCCTCAATATTCTGGAGTCGTTCCAGCAGGAATGGTATCAGCTCTTCTTTGTACAGGTGGTATAATTTAGCTGTGAATCCACCTGATTTTGAGCTTTTTCTGGTTGGTAGGCTATTTATTCTTGACTTTATTTGTGAGTTCATTATTGGTCTGTTCAGGGATTTAATCTCTTCCTGATTCAGTCTTGGCAGAGTGTATATATCCAGGAATTTATCCATTTCTTCTTGATTTTTCAGTTTATGTGCAGAGAGGTATTCATAATATTATCTGATGGTTGTTTGCATTTCTGTGCAGTCAGTGGGAATATTCCCCTGTCGTTTCTGACTGACTTTATTTGAATCTTCTCCCTTTTCTTCTTTGTTAGTCTCGGTAATTGAGATCCTTCTAGGTTTCTGATGTGGGCATTTACTAATATAAATTACCCTCTTAATGTTGCCTCAGCTGTGTCCCAGACATTCTGGTATGTTGTATCTTTGTTCTCACTAGTTTCAAATAACTTCTTGATATCTGCCTTAATTTCCTTATTTACCCAAAGTCATTCAGGAACAGGTTATTTAATTTCCATATGATTGTATGGTTTTGAGTGAATTTCTTAATCTTGATAACTAATTTGATTGCACTGTGATCAAAGAGTGTTTATTATGATTTCAGCTATTTTGTATTTGCTGAGGAATGTTTTACTTTTATGATTGATTTTATAGTATCTGCCATGTGGCAATGAGATGAATATATATTCTGTTGTTTTGGGATGGCAATTTGTATAGGTATCTGTCAGGTCTATTTGATCCAGTGCTAAGTTCAGTTCCTGAATATCTTTGTTAATTTACTGTCTTGATGATCTCTCTAATATTGTCAGTGGGGTGTTAAAGTCTTTGACTATTATTGTGGGGGAGTCTAAGTCTTTTTGAAGGTCCCTAAGAGCTTTGTGAATCTGGGTTCTCCTGTGTTGGATGCATACAGATTTAATTAAGTTAGATATACTTGTTGAATTGAACCTTTTATTATTATGTAATGACCTTCTTTGTCTCTTTGATATTTGTTGGGTTAAAGTCTGTTTTGTCGGTAACTAGGATTGCAACCTCTGCTTTTTTCTATTTTCCATTTGCTTGGGATATTTTTCCCCATCCCTTTATTTTGAGCCTATATGTGTCTTTGCATGTGAGATGTCCCTTGAAGACAGCATACCAATGAGTCTTGGTTGTTTATCCAGCTCGCCATTCTTTGTCTTTTAATTGAGGCATTTAGCCCGTTTAAATTTAAGGTTACTATTGATATGTATGGATTTTATCCTGTCATCATTATGTTAGCTAATTATTTTGCAGACTTGTTTATGTGGTTGCTTCATAGTGATACTGGTCTGTGTATTTCCATGTGTTTTTGTAGTGGCTGTTAATGGTCTTTTCTTCCCATATTTAGTTCTTTTTTTCAGGAGCCCTTGTAAGGCAGGTCTAGTGGCAACAAATTTCCTCAGGATTTGCCTATCTGAAAAGACTTTCATTTGCCTTTCACTGATGAAGCTTGGTTTGCCCAAATATGAGATTCTGGGTTGAAATTTATTTTCTTTAAGAATGTCCAGTATTGGGCAGGGTACAGTGGCTCATGCCTGTATTCCTAGCACTTTGGGAGGCTGAGGTGGGGTGGATCACTTGAGCTCAGGAGTTTGAGCACAGCCTGGGCAACATGGCAAAACTCCATCTCTACAAAAAATACAAAAGAAAAATAAATAGTCACACACAACTGTAGTCCCAGCTACTTGAGGGGCTGAGGCAAGAGGATTGCTTGAACCCAAGTGGTAAATACTACAGTGAGCTAAGATCATGTCACTGCACTACAGCTTAGATGACAAAGTGAGATCCTGTTTTAAGGAAAAAAGTTCAATATTGGGCTTCAATCTCTTCTGGTTTGCAGTGTTTCTGCTGAGAGGTCTGCTGTTAGTCTGAAGGGCTTCCCTTTGTAGGTGACCTTACCTTTCTTGCTAGCTACCTTTAACATTTTTTCTTTCATTTCAACCTTGGAGAATCTGGTGATTATTTGTCTTAAGGATGATATTCTTATACAGTATCTTACTGGGGTTCTCTGCATTTCCTGAATTTGAATGTTGGCCTCTCTAGCTAGGTTGGAGAAGTTCTTATGCATAATGTGTTTTCCAAATTGGTTCCAATCTACCCGTCTCTTTCAGGGACACCAATGAGTCATAGATTCTATTTTTTTACATAATCCCATTTTTTTTGAGTTTTCATTCATTCCTTTTCATTATTTTGTTTCTATTATTGTCTTACTGTCTTATTCAGAAAGGCAGTCTTCACACTCTGAGATTCCCTTCTTCACTTTATCTATTCTATTAATACTTATAATTGCATTATGAAATTCTTGTGGTGTGTTTTTCTACTCTCTCAGGTCAGTTATGTTCTTCTTTATATTGACTATTTTGTCTTTCAGCTCTTGCAATGTTTTTTCATGATTTTTGGCTTCCTCGCATTGGGTTTCAATGTACTCCTGTAGCTGAATTATCTTCCTTCCTATTCATATTCTGAATTCTATTTCTGTCATTTCAGCCCTCTCAGCCCAATTCAGAACCCTTGTTGAAGAGCTGATATGGTCATTTGGAAGAAAGAAGGCACTCTGGCTTTCTGAGTTTTCAGGGTTCTTGTGCCGATTTTTTTCTCATCTTTGTGAGTTCATCTATTAATAGCTTCAATCTTTGAGGTTGCTAACCCTTAGATTTTTTTTTTTTTTTTTCCTTTTTGATGACTCTGAGAGTTTGATTGTGGCAAATCACAAATCACACAAAACAAGATGGATTCAGCTGACTAGCTTCATTTCTGAGAGATTTTAGGGGTCCAAAACTCAGCTACCAACACCTGGACTGTGTGCTTTAATTCTGGGGGACTTGTATTGGGCCCCAATTTTGTTCTCTGGCTCCTAGAGATTTGGAGTCCACTACTGCACTGGAGGGGGGTTTGAGATGCAGCAGCTGTGGCAAAGGGCTAATAAGTGGTGGGGTGCCTGCTTTTCTGTGGGTGTTCACCACAATGGCAGAAGTAACAGTTGCAGGAGCACTAGGGGCTACTGCCAGATACTTTGTACATGGTCGGTTGCACTGGAGGTGGTATAGGCTTGGGGATGTGGTGCTGCTGGACACAGTTCTGGGTGGCTTCTCTGTGCACCACAAGCACGCATGATCATTCAACGTCTGGGAAGATCCACTGTTCCCTGTGCAGTGTTAGCACAAGGGCAGGGCACTGGCAGAACAGGGTTTGCCAGCTCTGTGCCCACCAAGGTTTCATCTCCAATGGTGTTTGGTGGTGGCAGGGAGCAGACTAGATTCCTGCAGGCTGGTGGGGCAAGGAAACAAAATCCTGCGCAGGCAGACATGTACCAGCAAAGTGATATGGGGAGTTGTCATGGGCCCAGGGGAAGCTGCAGTATGGGGAGGGAAGGAGCAGACTTTTCTGTGGCCATAGGGGCTACCTCATTGGCCTCTCTACTGGTCAGGCATGGTCTTCCAGTGCAGAAGCTATGTTGTAGGCCCCAGGGCACCTAAGACTTCCCTGCAAGCAGGCACAGCCAGGCTGGGGTCCCATAAGTTGACTAATAGACCAAAGGATGCTCAGGTCAGCCCTATCTAATGGACAAGACCACCCTGCACAGATGAGGTCTAACTGTTCCCTTAGGGCTAAGGCCTCCTATGGGAGCAAGTCAAATCTAGGGAGATAGCTGTCCCTGGCTGTGTTCTGCTACAGATGCTCCCACATCAACCCTATGGGCTCCACATCAGTTGGATTGCTGCCCTTACTACTTCTCTAAGCAGCTCTCCCTACCAGCTCGAGTGTCCATGGTGGTCAAGGAGTCTTCTCCTGCTGGGGTTCCAGAGGACCATGGTGACAGTGGGTTTCTCCAGTTCAACTCACCTGTTTCTATGGAGCGGCTGAGGTCCAAAAATGAGTTGTGGTGTGTGGTAGCCCTGTACGGGGTTCCCAGCTTTTCCCCGCTTCAGCTCAGCTTCTGTGTCTTCCCTCTGTCTATTCTCAGTGCCTTCCCTCAAAAGATCTGTTAAAACCATGCTAGTAATCTTAGTCCCTCAGTGGGAGCTCTTCCACATGGCTGCAACTAGTCAGTCATCTTAGATCCTACGTCTATTTCCTCAGAAGGACACTCAACAAAATCACTTTCAATTCTAACTTGCCATAGTTTTTAGAATTAAAAATATTATACTTATTTAAAAAATAAATTATTTGGAAAAAACAATGAACACTTTTGAAACATTTGATAAGGAAGTATGCACAGAGGTGGGGGGAGAGAGAGAAAATTTGTATAGCCCTTCCTTATTAAAAATAATAATCTTGTTAATAAATTAATGACAAGAGATGTGACATACTTACAAACGAGTCCTTCAGAAAAGCTTAATTTCTTCTTATTTTCTGAGTTCCTGTCTCAAAAGAAAAAAAAAAAAAAAGCTTTCATTAAGCTTTAAATAATGATATGAAAGTTAACTTCAATGGTCTTGGTAAATGTTAATTTATGAGCCCTTTTGTTAAATGCAGAATTATCTTTGAATTCAAATAATACTTTATACCAGGAAAGAGTTAAGTTGTAAAAGAACATGGATATGAAACATGTCTTTGAAAAACTGATATTAGTCAGGCATAGTAAATACAAAAATAATCTTTGCTTTTAGCTTTCTATAAATATTTAATAATAATTTTTGCCTTAGCTAATTTTTAACTGCATTAGCATGCCCTTGTGCAATATGTATATTAACCTGCACAGTTAACTCACTTATTAAATCAAATATTGCTTGAAATCAAAATATAACTTTTTATAAATAAGACTATATTATACTATAATTAAATATTAAAATGTCATTCAGTTCATTTCCTCAGTGAAAATAACATATGGTAGCTATATTATATATTTAATGGACTAATCATATATCTCAGATCAGTTCTGTATCCTCTATTCTAGTTTAATTGCTATGCTCATTCCCACAAATCATTTTGTAAAAATTATTAGACTGTTAAGATAGTTCTCATCTCTACCAAACTAAGTAAAGCACTTAACACATTTTAGCTGGAATTTATATCCAAATGACCACCTTATTTAAATATCAGTGCATATTATTCTCATATTATAACAAAATTAGCTGGAATTTATATCCAAATGGCCACCTAATTTAAATATGAGTGCATATTAATCTCATATAGTAACTATACTGATAAATTTGATCTATGGGAATGGTAGCATCTGAATCTTGAAGGTTTTATTAATTTTTTAGCAATTTCGTATTATTACAAGATCTGAAAACTAAAAGTACTAAAAAAAGTTTCTTCTAAAGAGAAGCAAGTATTCTAAGCTAACTTTATAAGGACATAGATAAAAGTTACCTTATAAGCAAATATGTGCTCAACCATCAACAGTGGACAAAACTTGTTTCTATGGAAACTAGAATATGTTAATAGCTTCCCTTTCTTCTTTGAAAACAGCAGGAGGAACAGTAATGTCGCATCAATTAACAAACAATAAAAGCAGGACAGGAGGTAAAGAAAGGAGCTAAATTTAAGTTTAAAAATTAATAGATAGCTAGGCACAGTTGCTGACACTTAGAATCCCAGCACTTGGGGAGGCCAAGGTGGGAAAACTGCTTGAGGTCAGGAGTTCAAGGCCAGCCTCGACATTATGGCAAGATCTTGCCTATACAATAAAAGCAGCTGGGTGTGGTGGTGTGCGCCTATGATCCCAGCTACTTAGGAGGTTGAGGCAGGAGGATAGCTTGAGTGCAGGAGACTGAAGCTGCAGTGAGCTGTGTTCACATCACTGCACTCCAGCCTGGATGATAGGGCGAGACCCTATCTAAAAAAAATAATAATAATAAAAAAATAAAAGAAGAAAAAGAAATATGTAAAAATGGTAAAAATATAAATTCTTTAATTGAAGAAAAGAAAAAATTAGTCTGGTCAGAATCTCAAATTCAGCAGTGATTTGATTTTTAATGTACAAGTTCTGGGGATTGGCAGGAGTGGACAATATATTCCACTCAAAGTGGGCCACCTATTTAAGTCATCTTTGAGGAAGGAACTCAGGGAGGCAGAATTAGATTTTATATCTAGGAACTATTTTTTATTTAAATCTATCATAATTTCTATATTTTGCGTAAGATTAGTATTATTTAATGTGGTGATTAAATTTAAAATAATTGAAAAGAACTCTGTTGAAACCTTGAAGTAGACTTAACATACTTTTCAAAAGTATATGTACTCTGACTGAGTGAAAAAACAGTTCTGGACAATTATTTCACTCTCCCATTAAAGGTTTATATTTTTAAAAGCATTAAAGTACACTTTAGAAAGAGATTATATTTACCTATCAATTTTACAAAATCAAGTACTTAACCAAATAATTTTTGGTTTGTATCCAAATGTGATCATTCTAAAGTTTGTACACACTCTAAAATGAAAGCAATTTGGGAGGCCGAGGCGGGTGGATCACGAGGTCAGGAGACAGAGACCATCCTGGCTAACATGCTGAAACCCCGTCTCTACTAAAAATACAAAAAATTAGGCGAGCGTTGTGGCCGGTGCCTGTAGTCCCAGCTACTCGGGAGGCTGAGGCAGGAGAATGGCATGAACCCAGGAGGCAGAGCTTGCAGTGAGCCAAGATTGCACCACTGCACTCCAGCCCGGGCAACAGAAAGAGACTCCACCTAAAAAAAAAAAAAGTCAAAAACAGCAGCGACAACAGACGTTGGCAGGGCTGTGGAGAAAAGGAAATGCTTACACACTGTTAGTATGAATGTAAATTGCTTCAGCCACTGTGGAAGGCAGTTTGGAGGTTTCTCGAAGAACTGAAAACAGAATTACTATTAAACCCAGCAATCTCATTACTGGGTATATACCAGAAAGAAAACAATCCTTTTAACCACAAAGACACATGTAGTCACATTTTCATCACAGCACCTTTCGCAATAGCAAAGGAATAGAATCAACCTAGGTGCCCATCAATGGTGAATTAGAGAAAGAAAATGTGGTCTATATGCACTATGGAATACTACACATCTGTAAGAGTGAGGTTATTTCCTTTGCAGCAACACAAATGAAACTGGAGGCCATTGCCCTAAGCAAACTAACACAGAAACAGAAAACCAAATGCCACGTGTTTTCACTTATAAGTGGGATCTAAACAGTGGGTACTCATTGACAGAGACAAGCACTAGAAACTGGGGACTACTAGATGGGGGCTGTAGGGAGTGGGCAAGGTTTGAAAAACTGCCCTATTGGGTACTATGCTCGGTACTGGGCTCATAGGATCATTCATACCCTCAGCATTAGTAACACAATATGCCCAAGTAAAAATCCTGCACATGTATCTCCTGAATCTAATATGAAAGTTGGAAAAAAGTATAAAATCAGAAAGAAAGAACTGAAAAATGAAAAGAAATAAAGGTGTAGTAGAAGTGACTACTTTTTAATAGGTAAGTTTGTATTTAAATCTCAACTCCACTAGTTCTGGGATAGTAACTATTGTATATCTGAAGAAATCAGAAGAAAATAAATTCTAGAATTTTGTTAATAGCAAGGATTATAGAACAAAGTCCAACCCTGATAGCGTCCTGATAAATGTTTACAATGGTGTTGGTTGAGTGGAGTGTAATTTTATTGTTTGCCAACTTCCATGGTGTAAATACTCCCAATTGTGGTCCATTGTAAGCTACCAACTGTATGGTAAAATACTTGAAAGTTTAATAATCAGCTCTAGTGTTAGGCCAGTGTGAGTCAGTTCTACTACGCATCTGACTCAATCCGTTCATAATGCAGGTGACATCATCTGCAATGCCAAAATGTATATTGTAATAAAAATAGAACTCATTTGTGGATTTCTCCATGATATATATGACAACATGTTTCCTAACATATAACATATTGTCAAATCTTAGTTGCCAATGACTTTTTATCAATAATTTTATGAATTAGCTATTTAGTTCCTAATACTGCCTTCTTCTTGTAAACCCAATTTTGAAAACAATATATGAATTTATATTTATTAATTTGAATTTTAAGCATCATAATGTAATCTAAAATTTTAAGAAAAAATAAATTGGTAGTTTAGAAATAGTTGTCACTTTTTTAATAGTTTGTGATACATTTTGTGGGACTTTTAAATAAACTTGTGAAAATGGCTGTCATTTAAATAATATGGGGGAAATAACTTCAAATACATTCTTAAACATGCAAGTGACTTGAAATATTTATGTTCACAGATAAACATACACAATATTGTATTTACTGGGATGAAATTGAGAGTGGCGTCTCATTTAAAAAAAACTCATCAGATTCTGGATTTTCAGATTGAAAGTGAAAGTGGTTTTGCTTCTCTGTTAGGATTAGCAAATGTGGCATTGCTTTCCCATTAGGATTAGCTGTCAACCATCAGCTGTAATAGTAGAAAAATTACAGCTGTTCTCCAAGCAAGCCCAGAAGATGATGCTAGGAAGTTACTATCAGTTTCTATCCAGGTATGCAGAGCCAGCAAAATTTACATGAAGGCAAAATCTGTATTGAGTGTTTAGCATGAAATTGTCTGCATTATACTTCCAGTGAATTTATTACCATCAAACTTATTTCATTGAATGAAACACTCTAAGGTTTTCTTTTTCTTTTTATATAAATTTGCCTCCTCTAGAGATAGAAACATCTAAGGTGATATTGTCTTTAGAAATTCAGAAAAAGATCCCCTAAAACAAAGATGTCATTTCTGTTTAGCATTCTTAGATTTGAAACTCAGTATCTGCTTAAAATATTCGGCATGTGACTGAGAAAGGAAATATCACTCTAGTATTAAATTATATATGAATATGCGTATGAATTTATAAACTTATATCAGTTTATATGTTGACATTTAAATTAACACACATATATATCCACCTTAATATGTTGGATATGGATATATATAAAAATATATACATACAGTGTATATATGTGTTTTCCATGGCTAATTTTTATTCAGCAAACATTTGCTGAGTAGTTAGAATTTTTAAATCATTGTGCTAGGAGCTGAAGGGAAAATAAAGGTGAATAAAACATTCCGGATAAAAAGCAGGATTTTATTTTCTGGTAGAGAAGACAGGCACATGTATAGAAAATAAGGTTGATATACGAGGTGGTAAGAAGGAAAGGAAGAACAGAGTGTAAAGTCACCACACTATAATTCAAGTTATAAGGAATTTATTTAAAATCCTAACTCAGCAGATTAGTTTTGAGCAAACAATTCTACTAGGTCTGGTGAGTGTAAATTGGGAAATTTATGCTTAAATCCTTTTCAGAGAGACGCTTCCTTAGACATGAGTAGGATGTAATATCAGCCATGTGACTAGAAAAGAGATAAAGGTTTTTTTAAGGAAAATTTTCTAATATCTATAAATGTTGTTAATGCTACAATCTTTATTATAACAAATTCACTCCTAGGAACTGCTCCATCCCTTTCCATCCAAGCATAAAAGAAACTTTTTTGTCCTCCTGAGAATATTCAAAAGAACATCATTACAATATGATAAAATTAGAAACCACCTACCTAACTTTCCAAGAGAGAAAAATTGCTAAATGGCATAAATTACATCTATACAATTTAATAGCAGGAAAAAAATAACAATGATTTTGTTTAAAATTGTACTTACTCCTATGAAAAAATGTTCACAATAGATTATCATCATAGAACTGTGTCAGACACAGAGTTAGCACTCCATATAGAACATTTTGCTCTTCCAAGCATGACTTCGTTGCATTTAGAAAGAATTTATTTAAATTTGAACCAAAATACTGCCTACTGATTTTTCCATAGCTGATAAATATTAATTACAACATATGTGCGTTTGTGGTTAATAGCTCATGATTAATATTTCACAAAGTGTATCTATTTTTGTAGTCAATTGGATCCCATGACTATGTGGGTTATAGATGATTTCAAGAATCACACCGTAGCTGCACATAGCAAATACCGGTACCTGCCAAATTATGGTTGTTATTCCGTACCTCTATCACAACTGTGTGTGTGTAAGGAATACAAGAACCCTCTCTAAATTCAGATCAGATTTTCCCTGATTGATTATTTAGAGCTAAGCATGGTAGGAAGAAAGTAGCCTTAGGTAAGCATTATGTCACATCTTGTTTAAATTGTTAGAATTTCCAAGTACTGAATAATCTGTAATTGAAGTGGTGACTTACCTCTTTTATTCTCCTAAAACAAACAAAAATTTCTCTTCCAACTTTTTTCTTCAATTTTGAACCTTGTTATACTCTCCAGAGCTTTACTTTTCTCTTGGTTATTTCTACAAGCATCTTAAGTCTTTAAGTTGCCTGAGTGAAAGGGGAACATAAAGCAGCAACACTTAGCAATGTAATAGATGAGTGCAATTATTATTTATTGCCTCAAATGAGAGTTGCAGAATTTGCAATGGATTTTTTTTGTTTGATAATGGATATTTCTATACCCCTAGAGCTTCACTTTAAGCAAACTTACTTTACTATACAAATAGCCCTTTGACTCTCACACTACCACACATCTGATTCTCCATAAATGCCATAAATTTCTTATTACATGCTGAACAAATATGTTTATCTGACATAACTCTAAAACAATGTCAAAAAGAAAATAACTGATGGTTTTGAAAAGTTAACTTGTCACTCTATAATTATTTACGTAGTTCCAAAATCTATCCAAACATACGTTTAATTTACAGACATAGTTGACCTAATTCCTAATTTTTGTAGTAGAAAAGTCTTAAAATGTAGATCTCAATGCCAAATTGTCAATAGAATTCACTTGCATTTGTATTTTGTTCACTTTAATAATTTGAATTTGATTCAGACACTCTATGACATTGACCAGTAAAGTTGGATATCTCTGAACTAACATCAAAGCAAGGCATTTGCTATCGTTGCTGAAAATATTCTTCTGAAGTTTTCTAAAATGGTACATTCAGCAAAATTATTTCAATAGCTCCTGGACATGGGTAGCAGTTTTTCTTTCCTTCTATATGTTTTTATCAATCCAACTATCCTCATTTTACATAAGAGAGAAAAAATAAGATTCAACGGTGAGCCACTTTCTACCTGCCAGCAGGGGAATGTGGGATGGCGCCAGAGACAACCAAAAGTTAGCAGGTTCCTTTCAGACCAATTGAACCTGAATGAACTTCTTACATTTAATCCAATTCCCTTTCTACCAGTTCTCCTCTAGGTAGGTAATTCTAATAATGCATTTAATGCATTAAAAACAGGACAATAACTTTATCGAGTAATTGCTACTAATTAGAAAGTCCTTGGTATACATACGTTTTTTTTTTTTTTTTTCCAATTCTTCCCTTTAATAATTTCTGCTTTTCTAGCTGATCTTTTAGGTGACCCCATTAGCAGCATAGCTGAGAATTCACAGTTAGAAGTCTTGTTCAGCCAAATTAATTAAGTGCCCTTTTCCTTCTAGGAGGAAATTAGCTGCTTAGGTAAATATATTATTTGAGTATTTGTTTCTGTTTATTGTAATCATACTCAGAACCCCTTGGCACAGTTACACCTTGTTCCAAAAATTCTCTTTTAAATAATTCTTTCAGGTATTTTAGTCAGCTTTTGAAAACACCTATAATTTTCTCATTTGTGAACAAATAATTTATATTTCTCTAAATTTACTATGGGATTATTAGCTTTATATCACTTCTTGCCTTTGAAGTAATTTCGGGAGACTGTGGTCTCAGGGTGACTCTGTATAAAATCATTCATGCAAAGCAGGACTTGGCTCAGTTTCTTTAGTTCCTCAAAGTCTGATGACTGACATTACTGAAGGTGATCCCACAATGATGTCCTCAAGTGAGGCCACGTCACAGACACTCTGCTAAAAGATGTAGGGTGTACAAAGATGGATATGCCATGATTCTTATCCTCAAGAGATATAAACCATAAATAACATGAAATAGATGTTAAAATGCATTGAAACGTAAATAAGGCCAGGTGCAGTGGCTCACGCCTGTAATCCCAGCACTTTGGGAGACCAAGCCGGGTGGATCACGAGGTCAGGAGATAAGAGACAATCCTGGCTAACACAGTGAACCCCCGTCTCTACTAAAAATACAAAAAATTAGCCGGCCCTAGTGGCGGACGCCTGTAGTCCCAGCTACTCAGGAGGCTGAGGCAGGAGAATGGCGTAAACTCGGGAGGCGGAGCTTGCAGTGAGCCGAGATCGTGCCACTGCACTCCAGCCTGGGTGACAGAGCAAGACTCTGTCTCCAAAAAAAAAAAAAAAAAGTAAATAAAAATGTTCCACAGGAGCACTACTAAACATAAATTTGGACAGGTATGTGAGAGGGACGTGTGGTAACTGCATTCAAAATAGAGTGAAGTGTGAGAAATGTAATGACATACTGAACAAATGGCAAAAACATCTATTTTGACTAACATGCCTGCCCTGGGCACCTAAGTGTACATACTGACCACTAAAGATGAAGCGTATACTTGAACCAAGACCCTGTAAAACTTAGTTCCTAGCTGAGAAGTTTGAGTTTTAGCATATCAACATGCCTAAAGACTCCATTACGGAGTCTTAAAAAGTTTGAATTCAATTTAACTGACAATCCTAATTTGTTTTTGGCAACACCAAGAGATAGTTTCTTGAATAGTATCTATTTCCCTCACCTACCATCCTTCATTCATTGCATCATTCAAACATTAAAAAAAAAGACATTTATTAGGGGCTTACTGCCATATTTGTAATATAGGTCAATTACCTAATCTGCCATACTATATTAATTACCATGACATACAGTGATGACTCAGATATGATATTATCATTCATAATTCAGAAGGCAAGATAAGAAAGTATATAACTGTAACTGTAGAGTGAATTTCAAGAGAAGTAGAGGATTCAAGAAATAATAATTTAAAAAGTGGCCTAAGCATTGGACTCAGATAAGCTTATCTTTATAGGAGTTATTTTACAAGTTAGAACATCTCAAGGAGAAATAGACATATTGAAAAATAAAATAAATCATTGAATTTGACGGATGCTAACTTAATCTGCTACTCCAAAGTACCTGTCAAAAGACTACAAAGGCTTCTATTTTTCCTTTAGAGAATTCCATTGGCTTATCTCATTGTACTTCAGCTGCATTTGAGTTATCAGGTTGAATGGGTTGTGATAGGTCATGAGAGGAGTAGCTCACCAGTGTGTTACTGAATTTCAGGATGCCTTAGTGTGTTAATTTATCAGATCACATTTTTCCATAAAAGTAATTTAAAACAAGGGGAAATTCAAATTTTGATAACATTGAGATGCCAAAAGATAATGTGGACCATTGCATTAGGGTCAGGAAGATGATAAAATGATTGCATCTAAGACCAGTGGGAAGCATGAACATGGTAGAATAGTAATTCAGAGACCAGGTATGTGGAAGAAGGAAGGAGATCCTGGAAATTATTAAACTAAGGCAACCTTACAGTTTTGCTTACCATTGGTTCTACTCAGCGCTAACATACCCTGGACATGTACCATTGCCTGTTCTGACCTGTCAGTGTCCTTGCGGTATCCACTGTTAAACATTCTACTTCTTTTTAGAACTCACATGGTACCTGTGGTTCATGTGGTACCTCCTGTTAAATATGATAATTATATTCCAAACTTATGTTTAAATTAAATTATTCATGTTAAAACAAAGCATTTTAAAGTACTATTATCTCTTTGATTCAGTCTTTTTTTTTTAACTCTTAAATTCTCATTTGATTCAAAGAAATTATAGCGTAAAGCTCACAACTCTGACTGGCTTTAGTTTCTTAGTCCATCCAATCTTTTCTTCCTAGAGTCTGGTTTGTTTCTCTGTTTCACAGTTCATTGAAGCCCTTTGTGGTCACCGAGTACCATCCATCTTATTTTGGGTTGACTTTGTAAATCTCACACATTTAGAGTAGGTGATAGGGATAAGTGGAATCTGGAAACAAAGGTCTCACACTGGATAGGCAGGTGACACCTAAAAGTAGATTTGACAAAAATGAAAGGAGACAACTTTGGAAGTAATAGATACGATGAATACAGCACATTCTGTGACCTTGCAAAGAAAAGAGTCAATGTTCTTTTTTTTTTTTTTTTCCAGTACAAATAATGTTGATGTACATTTTCAGAATCTTATATTTTTAATGAGTTAATGCATGTCAGCATCTTTTAAAATATTTTTGGTTCCATGTGAGTACTTGAAGTTAATTTTTTCCCCAGCTCATCACCTGTGCTCCTTCATATCTTTCCCTACTTTCCAACTCTATTATAGACTTATCTTTCAGCTTTCATCTCTCTGACTTGTATAACTTCTGATTGCATCTCTTTGGTTTTGTATTTTATACTTAGCACTTATTTAAGGCTTTTAATCTTCAAAGCTCCTAGAGAACATTACCTAATTAAACTTCCCCATAGTATTGTAAGGAAAATCATTATTAGAATTTCTACTTTTTACATGTGGGAAAAATAAGGCAGAGGTTAAACAGCTTACCAAAAATCATAGTGAGAGCGAGTTACAGCTTGTACTGAGACTGTTATGCACAATCCACTTGATCACGTTGCTCTGTTTTTTTTCCCCTTTTCGTATCTTTTCTCTGGTGTTCTCTAGTATAATCCATTTCATTTAATATTATAAATTTTAATTCTTTGTATTTTAAATCTCTTACAATGAACAGTAAATTTCCTTCCTTTAATAATATTTTTCTGTTAATTATTTTTCATTTTCTCAGTACTAGCTTTTGACTTATCTTATTTTTGTGTTTATTTTGAATTTTCTAAGTCTTTCACAATGTCTTCCATATTATTTTTAATTTGTTCCCAGTTTTATATTAATACAATACTTAATTAGCTAATCCACTGTTAAAATGGAAAAGGCAACAGCTTTAAAAATCATAATTCAGATAGAATAATTACTCTCATGATTTTTCTGTAGAAGTTGGTCAAATAAATCAATGCCTCTGATTTATGATATCTTTATGTGTTAGAAAAATAGAGGCTGGGTGTGGTGGCTTATGCATGTAATCCCAGCACCTTTGGTGGCTGAGGTGGGTGGATCACGAGGTCAGGAGATGGAGACCATCCTGGCTAACATGGTGAAACCCTGTCTCTACTACAAATAGAAAAAAATTAGCTGGGCATGGTGGCTCCCACCTGTAGTCCCAGCTACTCAGAAGAAGGCAGCTGAAGGAGAATTCCTTGAACCCAGGAGTTGGAGGTTGCAGTGAGTCGAGATCCTGCCACTGTACTCCAGCTTGGGTGGCAGAGCAAGACTCCATCTCCAAAAACAAACAAACAAAAAAAAGTAAACAAAAGAAAGAAATATATTTCACTGCACTGCTATAAAGATGAAATAGATAACACATGTAGAGTACCCAGCATAGCTCCTGGACATAGTTCTTTCACTTTTCTGTCTTCTTTTTTTTTTTTTTTTTTTTTTTTATACTTTATGTTCTAGGGTACATGTGCACAACGTGCAGGTTTGTTACATATGTGTACATGTGCCATGTTGGTGTGCTGCACTTGCTAACTCATCATTTACATTAGGTATATCTCCTAATGTTATCTCCCCTCCCCCCACTGCACAACAGTCCCTGGTGTGTGATGTTCCCCTTCCTGTGTCCAAGTGTTCGTTGTTCAATCCCCACCTATGAGTGAGAACACGTGGTGTTTTGTTTTCTGATCTTGCGATAGTTTGCTAAGAATGATGGTTTCCAGCTGCATCCATGTCCCTACAAAGGACATGAACTCATCCTTTTTTATGGCTGCATAGTATTCCATGGTATATATGTGCCACATTTTCTTAATCCAGTCTATCATTGATGGACATTTGGATTGGATCCAAGTCTTTGCTATTGTGAATAGTGCCGCAATAAACATACATGTGCCTGTGTCTTTATAGTAGCATGATTTATAATCCTTTGGGTGTACACCCAGTAATGAGATGGCTGGGTCAAATGGTATTTCTAGTTCTAGATCTTGAGGAATCGCCATGCTGTCTTCCACAATGGTTGAACTAGTTTGCAGTCCCACCAACAGGGTATAAGTGTTCTATTTCTCCACATCCTCTCCAGTACCTGTTGTTTCCTGACTTTTTAATGATCTCCATTCTAACTGGTGTGAGATGGTATCTCATTGTGGTTTTGATTTGCATTTCTCTGATGGCCAGTGATGATGAGCATTTTTTCATGTGTCTGTTGGCTGCATAAATGTCTTATTTTGAGAAGTGTCTGTTCATAACCTTTGCCCACATTTTGATGGGGTTGTTTGTTTTTTCCTTGTAAATTTGTTTGAGTTCTTTGTAGATTCTGGATATTAGCCCATTGTCAGATGAGTAGATTGCAAAAATTTTCTGCCATTCTATAGGTTGCCTGCTCACTGTGATGGTAGTTTCTTTTGCTGTGCAGAAGCTCTTTTATTTAATTAGATCCAATTTCTCAATTTTGGCTTTTGTTGCCGTTGCTTTTGGTGTTTTAGACATGAAGTCCTTGCCCATGCCTATGTCCTGAATGGTATTGCCTAGGTTTTCTTCTAGGGTTTTTAATGGTTTTAGGTCTAACATTAATCTCTAATCCATCTTGAATTAATTTTTGATAAGGGGTAAGGAACAGATCCAGTTTCAGCTTTCTACTTATGACTTGCCAGTTTTCCAAGCACCATTTACTAAACAGGGAATCATTTCCCCATTTCTTGTTTTTGTCAGATTTGTCAAAAATCAAATGGTTGTAGATGTGTGGTATTATCTCTGAGGGTTGTGTTCTGTTCCATTGGTCTATATCTCCATTTTGGTACCAGTGCCATGCTGCTTTGGTTACTGTAGCCTTGTAGTATAGTTTGAAGTCAGGTAGCATGATGCCTCCAGCTTTGTTCTTTTGGCTTAGGATTGTCTTGGCAATGTCAGCTCTTTCTTGGTTCCATATGAACTTCAAAGTACTTTTTTCCAATTCTGTGAAGAAAGTCATTGGTAGCTTAATGGGGATGACATTGAAATTATAAATTACCTTAGGCAGTATGGCCATTTTCACGATATTGATTTTTCCTATCCATGAACATGGAATGTTCTTCCATTTGTTTGTGTCCTCTTTTATTTCATTGAGCAGTGGTTTGTAGTTCTCCTTGAAGAGGTCCTTCACATCCCTTGTAAGTTGGATTCCTAGGTATTTTATTCTCTTTGAAGCAATTGTGAATGAGACTTCACTCATGATTTGGCTCTCTGTTTGTCTGTTATTGGTGTATAAGAATGCTTCTGATTTTTGCACATTGATTTTGTATCCTGACACTTTACTGATGTTGCTTATCAGCTTAAGGAGATTTGGGGCTGAGATGATTGGGTTTTCTAACTATACAATCATGTCATCTGCAAATAGGGACAATTTGACTTCCTCTCTTCCTATTTGGATACTCTTTATTTCTTTCTCTTGCCTGATTGCCCTGGCCAGAACTTCCAACACTATGTTGAATAGGAGTGGTGAGAGAGGGCATCCCTCTCTTGTGCCAGTTTTCAAGGGGAATGCTTCCAGTTTTTGCCCATTCAGTATGATATTGGCTGTGGGTTTTTTATAAATAGCTCTTATTATTTTGAGATACGTTCCTTCAATACCGAATTGATTGAGAGTTTTTAGCATGGAGGGTTGTTGAATTTTGTCAAAGGCCTTTTCTGCATCTACTGAGACAATCATGTGTTTTTTGTCTTTGGTTCTGTTTATATGCTAGATTACGTTTATTGATTTGCCTATATTGAACCAGCCTTGCATCCCAGAGATGAAGCCCATTTGATCATGGTGGATAAGTTTTTTGATGTGCTGCTGGATTCGGTTTACCAGTATTTTATTGAGGATTTTTGCATTTATGTTCATCAGGTAAATTGCTCTAAAATTCTTTCTTTTTTTGTTGTTGTGTCTCTGCCAGGTTTTGGGATCAGGATGCTGTTGGCCTCATAAAATGAGTTAGGGAGGATTCCCTCTTTTTCTATTGATTGGAATAGTTTCAGAAGGAATGGTACCAGCTCCTCCTTGTACCTCTGGTAGAATTCAGCTGTGAATCCATCTGGTCCTGGACTTTTTTTGGTTGGTAGGCTATTAATTATTGCCTCAATTTCAGGGATTCAACTTCTTCCTGGTTTAGTCTTGGGAGAGTGTATGTGTCCAGGAATTTATCCATTTCTTCTAGATTTTCTAGTTTATTTGCGTAGAGGTGTTTATAGTATTCTCTTATGGTAGTTTGTATTTCTGTGAAGTCGTTGATAATATCCCCTTTATCATTTTTTATCGCATCTATTTGATTCTTCTCTCTTTTCTTCTTTATTAGTCTTGCTTGTGGTATATCAATTTTGTTGATCTTTTCATATCAACATTCTTTGATTTTTTGAAGGGTTTTTTGTGTCTCTATCTCCTTCAGTTCTGCTCTGATCTTAGTTATTTCTTGCCTTCTGCTAGCTTTTGAATGTGTTTGCTCTTGCTTCTCTAGTTCTTTTAATTATGATGTTAGGGTGTCAATTTTAGATCTTTCCTGCTTCCTCTTGTGGGCATTTAGTGCTATAAATTTCCCTCTACACTCTATTTTAAATGTGTCCCAGATATTCTGGTATGTTGTATCTTTGTTCTCATTGGTTTCAAAGAACATCTTTATTTCTGCCTTCATTTCATTATGTACCCAGTAGTCATTCAGGAGCAGGTTGTTCAGTTTCCATGTAGTTGAGCGGTTTTGATTGAGTTTCTTAATCCTGAGTTCTAGTTTGATTGTGCTGTGGTCTGAGAGACAGTTTGTTATAAATGTTGTTCTTTTACATTTGCTGGGGAGTGCTTTACTTCCAACTATGTTGTCAGTTTTGGAATAAGTGCGATGTGGTGCTGAGAAGAATGTTTATTCTGTTGATTTTGGGTGGAAAGTTCTGTAGATGTCTATTAGGTCCACTTGGTGCAGAGCTGAGTTCAATTCATGAATATCCTTGTTAACTTTCTGTCTCATTGATCTGTCTAATGTTGACAGTGGGGTGTTAAAGTCTCCCATTATTATTGTGTGGGAGTCTAAGTCTCTTTATAAGTCTCCAAGGACTTGCTTTATGAATCTGGGTGCTCCTTTATTGGGTGCATATATATTTAGGATAGTTAGCTCTCCTTGTTGAATTGATCCCTTTACCATTATGTAATGGCCTTCTTTGTCTCTTTTGATCTTTGTTGGTTTAAAATCTGTTTTATCAGAGACTAGGATTGCAACCCCTGCCTTTTTTTTTTTTTTTCCATTTGCTTGGTAGATCTTCCTCCATCCCTTTATTTTGAGTCTGTGTGTGTCTCTGCACATGAGATGGGCCTTCTGAATATAGCAAACTGAAAGGCCTTGACTCTTTATCCAGTTTGCCAGTCTGTGTCTTTTAATTGGAGCATTTAGCCCATTTACATTTAAGGTTAACATTGTATGTGTGAACTTGATCTTGTCATTACGATGTTAGCTGATTATTTTGCTCGTTAGTTGATGCAGTTTCTTCCTAGCATCGATGGTCTTTATATTTTGGCATGTTTTTGTAGTGGCTGGTACCGGTTGTCCCTTTCCATGTTTAGTGCTTCCTTCAGGATCTCTTGTAGGGCAGGCCTGGTGGTGACAAAATCTCTCAGCATTTGCTTGTCTGTAAAGGATTTTATTTCTTCTTCACTTATGAATCTTAGTTTGGCTGTATATGAAATTCTGGGTTGAAAATTCTTTTCTTTAAGAATGTTGAATATTGGCCCCAACTATCTTCTGGCTTGTAGAGTTTCTGCCGAGAGATCTGCTGTTAGTCTGATGGGCTTCCCTTTGTGGGTAACCCAACCTTTCTCTCTGACTGTCCTTAACAGATTTTCCTTCATTTCAACTTTGGTGAATCTGATAATTATGTGTCTTGGAGTTGCTCTTCTCGAGGAGTATCTTTGTGGCATTCTCTATATTACCTGCATTTGAATGTTGGCCTGCTTTGCTAGGTTAGGGAAGTTCTCCTGGATAATACCTGGCAGAGTGTTTTCCAGCATGGTTCCATTCTCCCTGTCACTTTCAGGTACACCAATCAGACCTAGATTTGGTGTTTTCACATAGTCCCATATTTCTTGGAGGCTTTGTTCACTTCTTTTTACTCTTTTTTCTCTAAACTTCTCACTTCATTTCATTCATTTGATCTTCAATCACTGATACCCTTTCTTCCAGTTGATTGAGTCAGTTACTGAAGCTTGTGCATTTGTCATGTAGTTCTTCTGTCATGGTTTTTAGCTATATCAGGTCATTTAAGAACTTCTCTACATTGGTTATTCTAGTTAGCCATACGTCAAATCTTTTTCAAGTTTTTTAGCTTCTTTGTGATGGGTTTGAAGTGCCTCCTTTAGCTCAGAGAAGTTTGATCGTCTGAAGCCTTCTTCTCTCAACTCGTCAAAGTCATTCTCTGTCCAACTTTGTTCCATTCCTGGTGAGGAGCTGCATTCCTTTGGAGGGGAGAAGCACTCTGATTTTTAGAATTTTCAGCTTTTCTGCACTGCTTTTTCCCCATCTTTGTGGTTTTATCTACCTCTGGTCTTTGGTGATGGTGATGTACAGATGGGGTTTTGGTGTGGATGTCCTTTCTGTTTGTTAGTTTTTCTTCTAACAGTCAGGATCTTCACCTGTAGGTCTGTTGGAGTTTGCTCGATGTCCACTACAGACCCTGTTTGCCTGGGTATCAGCAGCGGAGGCTGCAGAGGAGTGAATATTGCTGAACAGCAAATGTTGCTGTCTGATCGTTCCTCTGGAAGCTTCGTCTCATAGGGGTACCCAGCTGTGTGAGATGTGAGGTGTCAGTCTGCCCCTAGTGGAGGGAGTCTGCCAGTTAGGCTACTCGGGGGTCAGGGACCCACTTGAGCAGGCAGTCTGTCCATTCTCAGATCTCAAACTCTGTGCTGGGAGAACCACTACTCTCTTCAAAGCTGCCAGACAGGGACATTTAAATCTGCAGAGGTTTCTGCTGCCTTTTGTTTGGCTATGCCCTGTCCCCGGAGGTGGAGTCTACAGAGGTAGGCAGGCCTCCTTGAGCTGCGGTGCCTCCACCAAGTTCGAGCTTCCATGCAGCTTTGTTTATCTACTCAAACCTCAACAATGGCGGGTACCTCTCCCCCAGCCTCGCTGCTGCCTTGCAGTTAAATCTCAGATTGCTGTGCTAGCAATGAGGGAGGCTCCATGGGCATGGGAACCTCTGAGCCAGGGCACAGGATATAAACTCCTAGTGTGCCGTTTACTAAGACCCTTGGTTAAGCGCAGTATTAGGGTGGGAGTGACCCAATTTTCTGGGTGTTGTGTGTCATGGTTTCCCTTGGCTAGGAAAGGGAATTCCTTTCTCCTTACACTTCCCGGGTGAGGCGATGCCTCACCCTGCTTTGGCTCTCACTCGGTGGGATGCACCCAGTGTCCTGCACCCACTCTCCAACACACCCCAGTGAGATGAACCCCATACCTCAGCTGGAAATGCAGAAATCACCCTTCTTCTGTGTCACTCACGCTGGGAGCTGGAGGCTGGAGCTGTTCATATTCCCAGGTGTTACTGCTTTCTTAAGACTGGAAAAGTTGAGCTCTGTCTTCTTTTTAAAAATCTCTATGGTTTTTCTAAATTCAGGTGTATTTTGCATACATTTAAAAGCTAAGAATTTAAGTGTACAGTTTTATAAGTTTAGACAGATGTAAACATTATATGGCTCAAGATATTTCCATCCTCCCTGAAGGTTTTTCAATGACTGCTTCAAGTCAGTACCATCCTTGAGGCAACATTTTTCTGATTATTGTGGTTATTCTAAAATTTCATACAAATAGAATCATCCAGAGTGTATGCTTTTAATCTGTCTTCTTTCAATCATTATGTTTTTTGTTGGATATTGTCTTAACATTAGTAGTTTTTTCTATTTACCTATGTTTCTAATTTTCCTGTTGATTTAAGTTGTTTTCAGTTTGGAGCTGTTTTGAGTAAGGCTTCTAAGAACATTATTGGAAAAGATTTTTTATGAACAAATATTTTTATCTTGTGAAAATAGTTAGGAATGGAATTGCTAAGTCATAAAAATAGGTAATGTTTGACACTGTATGATATTGCCAGTCAGGTTTCCATAGTGGTTTTACCATTTTATAGAGGTTTGAGCAATGTACAAAGCTCTTGTTGTCCACATTCTTGCCAATATCTGGTAATAATAGTATTTTAAATATTAGGTAATTTATTAGGTGTATAGTAGTATTTAATTATGGATAATTTTTGTATTTCTTTAATGAGTAATGATGTTGAACAACAATTGGTCCAATTATTTTTCTAGAATACTACTGCTAATGTGTTAGCAATGCTATTACTCCTTAGTAGATTTTTCTTCACATTTAGAATTTTAAATTTATTTTTACAATATTAACTTCACAAAATTTGTTACAATAAAAATTGTTCTATCAAAAGCAAGAAAATATATAGTCAACCCTACTAATTTAATTCTCAATACATTCAATATAACATTGGCAAGAACTACCAATTGTCCTCTTTATGGTAAAATGAGCATTGGATTTTTTTCTGCAGATAGAACAATATTTACATTTTTTAGTTTGATGGAACGTTTTTAGTGAAAATGACAAATAAGTCTGGAAAAACTATAATGGAGCACTTATTTTCTATAACATTATAGAGCAGATTGAAACGGAAAGAATATCAACAGTTTGGAAGCAATATTTTCATGTTTATTAAAACTATATGGATTAAGTAATTTGAGGAACAATGACTTAGAGAATCAAACTGTAACTCTGCTTATTAAATGTGACTCATCTAAAGATAGGTATCAGAGAGGAGGGGAAAAAAGATCAGGAACCACTCAACCAGAGTTCAAGTTCCTCCTGAGAATAAATTACCAGCATTTGTATTATACCTTCTCTGACTTTGCATCACCTAGCATATTTTTTATGTGAATAGTAGATAAAAAACTATGGTTTTTCTAGTTGTGACTACAAATGTTTTTCTTAAACACACCTTATTTGAACTTCTTTTTCCACTTGTCATTTATCACTCACTTTAGAAAATATTGAAATATGAGAGTTGTTTTTTAAAATAAGGTTAAAAGTATATATGCCACAGAATAAAGTTCTGCACACGGTATATAGCTGATTGATTTTGGGCTTTTCAGACTGATAACAGCATAGTTGACCAAGCTATCAATCTCAGCTAAATAAACTACTGAATCAAGTCAGCTGTTGGTGATATTATTGACTTCTCATTTAGTAGCTTTAAAGAATGAGAAAAATAAAAGTCCATAGGCCAATTAGTCCTTTGATTCTATGACTTGAGATGGCTACATTATATAAGCTATCTGCCTTTCTGCAATAGATAGATGGCAAGTAGATAGAAAGAAAGAGAGACAGCTAGCTAGCTAGATAGACAGATACAGGTACATAGATATAATCAAACATTAAATAGGGAATGTTCTCCCTTAGTAACTATATTTGGATTCTCACAAATTAATAATATAAAAATATTATATTAATTGGTTATCTAAAATTTCCAAACACACATAATATTCTGGACACTGAACTCAAAATTAAGTTGAGAATAGGACTAATCAGACATAATGTATGCCTGAATATCTAGCTTTTTTATCCTGACTTCAGAGGAGTTGTCTTGTATGCATGTGAGTGTGTGTGTGTGTGTGTGTGTGTTGTCCATTACAACAGACTAGGAAATGGATACAACCCCAGGACAAAACCTTTGGAAAGCTGCAGCTGTGGAAAACAAGAGTAAATTTTATGGTTGATCAAGGTTAGAATGCTGTTAAAGTTTTCAATAATACACCATCTTAGTTTAAGTTCTCTAAAAGCAAACTATGAGATGGGAATTGATGTGCAAGCATTTTATTAAAAAGGTGCTCTCAGGATAAACCAGTAAGAGCGTGGAAGAGGACAGTGAAGGAAAAGCCAAGGAAGGGTGTGACTGTAGATTATTCCACTTTCAATTACCAGGCTAACCTACAAGGAGAATCCTGGAGTTTATGCCTCAGTTTGAGAAATTAATTTGAGGAAATTATACGTCAGTTTGCCCACCTGTGAGTCAATAAAGTTGATCATTCTTACTCCTGTATAGGTCAATCACTGTCTATGAAGCTGCCTCAAGGAAATAAACTTTTTACTATTTCCATCCTCTGGAATCTGCAGTTACTCTTCTGATCTATTAATATGCCCTAAGTAAGGACACCAGAAAACAGAAAAGAGAAAAACTTTCCTGACTATAATAGAATAAAATTAAGTCTGCAAAACTGTTTCTGCCCCTAGCCATTACATACATTTTATGTATTTCTGACATTTATGTTGGTCACAGACAAAGACAAACATAAAAACAACAATATGTCAGACAAAGCAAATATTTCACTATCAAGTTTCAAAAAGCCTAAAAATAAGCAAGCTTGAAAAATACATTCCCTGATTTTGGGTTTAGCAATAAAAAAAGAGGGGTGCTTTAGTCTAGGGTTTGAAGCTTTTGGTCTTTCCAAACAGGTAACTAATGATTCTGTGAGTGTTGCAGAAAAACAAATAAACATACTTTTTACAAAGTCATTAGAAGCAAAGCACAAAAAACTGAGGGTAGATTCAGAGAACTACAAAAATATCCAAAGAGGTCTAGGCAGGGCAGTAACAGTTCTCAATATAACTCTCAATTTGGAAATAAGCTGACTTAGCAGTTTTAAAGGCATCCTGGAGTGTTGGGGGAGTTCTGGGAAAATTTACTAAAGTGAAACTATTCTACCAAACTTGTCAGAGAAGGGAGAGATAACTCTAGTTTTTTAGCATTCATCTCTATGGATGTTGGGAGAAAAACAGAAAGAAAAAGCAGAATAATCATAATTATACAGTGTTAATTACCCCAATAATAGAGACTTTATGGAACATAAGAGAAAATGGTAAAATGTAGAGACCACAAAAGCTCAGTTGAAACTGTCCTTCCCTTCCAACCAGTATACTATGAAATATCTGGTGAAAACTTAATGACTACATAGAAGCGAAGAAGGGTAGAAACAACTACTATGAAGGAATAGAACATACCACTGAACATACCACTCCTGTATTGTCTATAATAGTAACAGACATACCACTACCAAGTGAGAACTATCCAAAGAATGGGATTTTATCACATCTTTTATTATTATAGACAATATAGGAGTTGGATGGTATCTTACAATACTAATTTAAATGGTTATATGAACATTCATATACAGGATTTAAAATAAAAGATGAGATGCTTAAAATAATTATGCAAGATGTCTCCAGCAGTTTAGGCTGCTATAACAGAATATCATAGACAGGGTGGCTTAAACAATTTATTTCTCACAGCTCTGGAAGGTGAAAATCTGAGATCGAGATTCCAACATAGTCATTGTATTAGTCTGTTTTCACGCTGCTGATTAAGACAAAGTCAAGACTGGGCAATTTACAAAAGTAAGAGGTTTAATGGATGTACAATTTCCCGTGGCTAGGGAAGCCTCATAATCTTGGAGAAAGGCAAGGAGGTGCAAGTCATATCTTATACGGATGGCAGCAGACAAAAGAGCTTGTGCAGGGAAACTCCCAGTTTTAAAATTATCACATCTTGTGAGACTCATTCACTATTATGAGAACAGTGCAGGAAGATCCACCTCATGATTCAATCACCTCCCACTAGGTTCCTCCTACGACACATGAGAATTGTGGGTGGTTACAATTTGGGTGGGGACACAGCCAAACCATATGATTCTGCCCCTGGCCCCTCCCAAATCTCATGTCCTCACATTTTAAAACCAATCATGCCTTCCCAACCATCTCCCAAAGTCTAAACTCATTTCAACATTAACTCAAAAATCCACAGTCCAATGTCTCATCTGAGACACAGCAAGCCACTTCCACCTATGAGCCTGGAAAATCAAAAGCAAGTTAGCTACTTCCTAGATACAATAGGGGTGCAGGCATTGAGTAAATACAGCTGTTCTAAATGGGGGAAATTGGCCAAAACAAAGCAGCTACAGGCCCCATGCAAGTGTGAAATCCATCAGGGCAGTCAAATCTTAAAGCTCCAAAATGATCTCCTTTCACTCCAAGTCTCACATCAGGGTCACACTGATGCAAGAGGTGGGTGCCCATGGTCTTGGATACCTCCACCCATATGGCTTTGCAGGGTACATCCTTTCTCCTGGCTGCTGTCATGGGCTGGCGCTGAGTGCTGGGGCTTCTCCAGGTGCACAGTGCAAGGTGTCAGTGGATCTACCATTCTCAGGTCTAGAGGACGATGGTCCTCTTCTCATAGCTCCACCAGGCAGTTCCTCAGTAAGGACTGTGTGTGGGGCCTCCAACCCCACATTTCCCTTTTGCACTGCTCTAGCAGACGTTCTCCATGAGGGGCCTGCCCCTGCAGCAAACTTCTTCCTAGATATCCAGGCATTTCTGTACATCCTCTGAAGTCTAGGCACAGGTTCCCAAACCCCAGTTCTTCACTTCTGTGCACTCACAGGCTCAATACTAAGTGAAATCTTCCAAGGCTTGGAGCTTGCACCCTTTGAAGCCATAGCCTGAGCTCTACATTGGTGCCTTTTAGCCATGGCTAGAGCGGCTGGGATGCAGGGCACCAAGTCACTAGGCTGCACACAGCACGAGGACCCTGGGCCTGACCCATGAAACCACTTTTTCTTCCTAAGACTCTAGACATGTGATGGGAGTGGCTGCAGTTAAGGTCTCTGACATGCCCTGGAGACATTTTCTCCATAGTCTTGAGGATTAACACTTGACACCTCATTACTTATGCAAATTTCTGAAGCCAGCTTGAATTTTTCCTCAGAAAATGAAATTTTCTTTATTATTGCTTTGTCAGGCTGCAAATTTTCTGAGATTTTATGCTCTGCTTCCCTTTTAAAACTGAATTCCTTTAACAGCACCCAAGTCACCTCTTGAATGCTTTGCTGCTTAGAATTTTATTCTATCAGATACCCTAAATCATCTATCTCAAGTTCAAAGTCCCACCAATCTCTAGGGCAGGGACAAAATGCCACCAGTCTCTTTACTGAAACATAACAAGAGTCACCTTTGCTCCAGTTCCTAACAAGTTCCTCATCTCCATCTGAGACCACCACATCCTGGAAGTTATTGTCCATATCACTATCAGCATTTTAAGCAAAGCCATTCAACAAGTCTCTAGGAAGCTTCAAACTTTCCCACATGTTCCTGTCTTCTTCTGAGCCTTCCAAACTGTTCAAACCCTTTCCTGTTACCCAGTTCCAAAGTTGCTTCCACATTTTCAGGTGTCTACAGCAGCACCCAACTCTACTGGTACCAATTTATTGTATTAATTCATGTATCATACTGCTGATAAAGAAATACCCAAGACTGGGCAATTTGCAAAAGAAACAGGTTTCATGGACTTATGGTGCCATGTGGCTGGGGAAGCCTCACAATCATGGCGGAAAGCACAGAGGGGCAAGTCACACCTTACATGGATGGCAGCAGGTGAAGAGAGCTTGTTCAGGGAAACTCCCATTTTTGAAATTATCAGATCTGATGAAACTCATTCACTATCACAAGACCCACCCCCACAATTCAATCACCTCCCACCAGGTTCCTCCCATGACACATGGGAATTGCGGGAGTTACAATTCAAGATGAGATTTGGGTAGGGACACAGCCAAACCACATCAGTTATGTTCTTGGTGAGGGCCCTCTCTCTGGTTATGTCCTCACATGACTTTCTTTGATGCATGCATGCAAAGAGAGAGAGAGAGCAAGAGAGAGATGCCCATGTTCCCTCCTCTTTTTATAAAACTATGAATCCCATCACGAGGGTCCCCTCCTTATCACCTCAACTAAACCTAATTACCTCCCAAAGTTCCGACATTCAAATACCATAAAATTAGGGGTTAATATTTCAACATGTGAATCTTAGGAGGACACAAACATTCAGTCCAAAACATAATACCTAGAGGCAAGTTTACTGTGAAGGTAATGGAGGTTAAACTTCAGTGTCCTCACTTGTGTGAGCTCACTTCAAAGTTTTAAGAAAGACTTCAGCAGTATATTCACATGGATATTTACATTTGTAAAAATTTAAGAAAATAAGATTTTAACTCAATTGGTTGTGTACAATATCTCAATGGTAAATTGTACTTGGTTTTCACCACCCTGCCTCTTCTATCAGATACATTAGAATGGACAAGAGCATTTTAGAATCTGGAGAGTAAATTTGGAGGCAATAGTGTTTGGATTTATTATATCTACTTATGTGAACTGCAGCTATTTTCCTGTGTAGTTAAGTTATTGCTAGTCATTCCGGTGTAAGAATGACTTCCAGAAAAATCCCTACACTAATGTGGTATTTCATCTATTGTTAAGACACAAAGGCACAGATGTGAAGTTGTATCATGATATAAATGTTGCTTATGTTACTTAGTCCTGGAAGTGTGGTTTAGTTGAGGAGAAACAAGATTTGACATGTGTGGGACCAATAGCTAGCTATGGAAATTTCTACCAATCATTAAACTTGTATAATTGTAAAAAAAGCATTTGTGCCACATATATTTCTGGCTAAAACTATCAACCATTAAAAAAAGACTACTTTAGATTAATCATGTTAGGAAAGATTGATTAATATATTCTTCACTCTAAAGAAAATATTACAAAATTGGCATCATACAAATAGGTAATCAAATGGTATTTAGCCAAAATTTTAGGATAAGTTTATTATCAAAATATGTTAATTACATTTTTATTGGTTAATTTAATTAGTTAATTTTTAAAATGTTACATTATATTTCTGAATTTTGTGATGCATATGCATCATGCCTTTGGAGCATGAGATTTGTTCTGATTTACTTTGTTGACTCTAATTGTATATCCACTTTCATACCTAATGATATATTTCCAAGTTTTGATCTAACCCTGGTAAGACCTTTATAGAAAGAAAATCCCTTAATAAAACAATGCTAGCAAATGGAAACAATAGAAGAAAATTAAAATACTACATTTTTGAAAAAGATAATTGAATATTATAAAAGGTCAGTTCTACTTTAATTTATCTATAAATTGAATAGAATCTCAACCCAATTACTAAAAGGATTTTTAATCTGACAAAAATATATTAGGTTATATTTGAAAATTAAACATATGAAATCAGTAGGAACATCATAAAATGAGAAGTGTAGAGAAACAGGGAGATAAATCTTACCAGATAATGTATTCATATTTTGAATCTATGTTAATCAAAATCTTTTGGTCTATAAATAATTAGAAAGATAATAAATCCATCAAGAAGAATAGTTCCAGATATAAACTAAAATGTGTGATTTTAATTTATGATGGAGTTAATTTCAATGTAGGATGAAGAGATAAAAACTGACATGGGAGAATGTGCTGATCATGGGGCAAATTATAAATCATGATTCTTAACTTTGCATTACATCAATATAAATTCAGAACATCAACTCTTCAAGCCTAACCTTAAATTTCAATAACAAGGAGTGGCACCATCCTAGCAGATACCTTGGATATCAAAGGACAGTAGGTTGCTGTACCTGGGAAGTGTGTGGGTAAGGTCGCATGGCTTAGAATTAGGGAACACTACAAACCATAAGTTGATCAATTAGTAAATACTTTCATTGTAATCAATTTCTGTTGAGTACTTTTTGTTATTACCCTTAGACTGGTACACATACATTGTTTTGCCCATCATCCATCAGCTAGACAGCTAAACTTTTTAGTTTAAGTAGAATAAAAATTTCTCTCTTCACAGCTGCAAAACTTGAAAAGCAATATTCTAGTATTGTTAGTTCTATTAGTAGCATGTATTACAAAAGCAGTAATACTACTGAAAAAAATGTTAGAAATTTCTCACATCAACACACCCCAAGCCATCATTGAGTAAAACACACATTTGTATAGTCTCAAATTTTTATAACTATCAAGAGGACTGAGAAGAAATTCAATCACCTCAATCATTTGGCACTAACTTATGACTTCGGGATTTTCTTCTATCCATACAGCTGTTTGAGAATCATAACAAACCTTAAAGAGTTAATGGAAAGTAAACTTTACAGAAGTATTCAAGGTCATTGTTCCTTCAGCATGGCTAGATTCAGGACCTCAGTGAATCTCACATGGACTTTTATTTCTCTCCATTTCTTATAGTTGTTCTTGTGTACATTTATTTAACACTCGGTCTTATTTTTCTGCCTTCACATGTTCAAGAAAGATAGTCTTAATTGGATTCAGTAAAAATTATTCAAATTGCTCCTGATTCTAGCAGAACAAACTCTTCTAAGACTAATATAGCTTAGGGAACACTCTGACCATTATTTAAACCTCAGCCATTTTAGAAATTAATTTTGGCAAGAGTTTTAAGTATTTTAAATGGCTGCCTTGAATCACTTCTCATCTTTGTGTTGCGGATGGCTGTACCATGACTAATATCCCCCAGTGTAAAGATCTGGTAACATTCTGATTCACTTACTTGGATCAGCCACCATTTGCCCTTGTAGTAAAGATAGAATACAATGAGTGACCTTTCAAAATGGTATTGGGATAGTAGGTTTCCTAAAGGCGAGAGCAATACAAAGACAAAATTCATACACTATTTCACTGAAGCTAGAATTCCTTCAATGATAGGAAACACTACCATTTATGTAATACCAAGAAATAAGAGATGTTGCTAATGAAGGTGTTACACTAGCCTTCCACTTGTAGTTTCATTTTATATTAAAATAGATTTTTAGACATAATAATGTTATGCTTTCACTTACATGAAAAGGAAAATATAAGCAAAATATATTTGTTAAAATGTCATTAAAATACTTCAACATTCCGTGTCCAACTCTTCTGAAACTCTTCAACTTAGAGTGTGCATGTGTTTATGTGTGTGGGTGTGTGTGTGTGTTTTCACGTATTATTCTCTGCCAGCAGGAGTTTTAGAATTATAGCGTTTCTCAAAAGAGTATTCATCATCGTATCTGAAATTTTCTTCCAAACTAGCTGCACTTACAATGCAAGATTTTATGGAATGTGCAGACAAAATGGTGTTTCATGACTGCCACAGAAAAATAGCAATTAAAAGTTCAATCCCAAACTGAAATGTTAAACATTAAAATGTGACAAATTTGCATATTAGGATTTGTAAAATATATTACACTTGTTTTGTGATTGTTATTTGTTTTATTCTTGTGTATTTTGTTTTCAGTGAATGAGTGTATATATATTATGACTATTTTATATATACATATACAGTTTATTAATTTGCTCCACTAAACTTATTTTCCCATATGGTTTCTCTCATTTCTAAGGCTTTCAGAAATCTAATTCTAGGGGTTGGGTAGAGATTGCTTAAGTAGTAAACATTTTTGAACTGACACATTCATAATAACATAAAATAATAGATTAGCAGAGTCCAACATTGCAATAACAAAATATTTGGCTACAGTAATAAATACAGCTACATCCTTCTCAATATGAATTCTGAAAAGTCAGTTTATGTTCTGATGTATGTAGAACAATGTTCCCCCAAATATGTCCCTGTCCTAATCCCTGAATCCTGTGACTATATTATGGTACACAGCAAAGGAGAATTCAGGTTGCAGGGAGAAATACAAGTTTTAATTAGCTGAACTTGAGATGAGCATATTATTTTGAATTATCTATCCGGGTGAGCCCAATGTAACCACAATGATCCTTATAAGTGAAAGAGGGAGACAGAAGAGTCAGTGTTACTGTAAGACACAGAGTGAAAAACAACTCAACTGGTCATTACTGACTTTAAAGATGGAAAATAATTATGAGCCAAGAAATATGAGTGGCCTCTAGAAGGGGTAAAAGGCAAGGAAACAGATTCTTTCCTACAGCCTCTACAAGAAATGCAGCCTTGAAAACATCTGTACTAGTCTGTTCTCACATTGCTACAGGGAAATACCTGAGTAATTTATAAAGAAAAGAGGTTTAATTGGCTCACGATTCTACAGGCGCTATAGAAAGCATGAAGCTAGCATCTGCTTGGCTTCTGTGAAGGTCTTGGGAAACTTACAATCATGGTGGAAGGCAAAGGGGAACTAAAGATTCCAGATGGTGGGAACAGGAGCAAGAAATGTAGGGAGGGGCTACATACTTGTAAACAACCAGATCTCATGAGTACTCACCTCACTATTGCAAGGACAGTACCAAGAAGGGTGGTTCTAAACCATTCATGAGGAATCTGCCCTCATGGTCATTCTACAAGACCCTGTATACAACACTGGCAATTACAATTTGACTTGAGATTTGGTGGGGACATGGATCCAAACTATACCAACGTCTTTCTTTTCTCCCAGTGGGACCAATCCAGATTTCAGACCCCCAAAAGTGTAAAACAATGAATTTATGTTGTTTTCAGCCATGAAGTCTGTTGCAATTTGTTACAGCAGCAACAGAAAACTGATGTAATATTTAAGCTAACATTTCCACTGTTAAGTAAGAGTGATGCTATTAACTCGTTTATATCTGTCATTTGAATTTCACAAAACCAAAATTTTTTTCAATGTCACGTGTCTACAGAAATATCTCAATGTAAGTCATGAGCAGAACTTGATTCTTCTGAGAATTTAGAGAGGAAAAAAAAAATATCGATCTTGATATCAGGCTAACTAGTTTCATTTTTTATGATTGAAAGGGCGGGAAGCACTCAAATCTTCCTGAGAATTGTCTTGATTGGATAAATCACAGGTTGGTTAATTTGTCAGGTGACCTTTCCAGAGAATCAAGGATCTTATTACTATGAATCTGTTCAGCAAGAACCATTGCCAGTAATTAAATACCAAGACACGTTCTGACAGTGGTAATTAATAATACAGATTTCTTTATAGGCCTGTAAAATTATCAGAGTATGTGTTTCCTATTGCAAAAGTATATTTTAAATGAACACACACGCAAAATGACCCATGACAAAGAGTATCATCAAGCATTACATAATATGTAATGATTTGTTGGGATTACATATTATGTAAATAAATTTAACTTACATCCTCTAGGTTACAAAATCAAAAAAGGACACGGGAACAGGAGCAAAGTAATGTTGTATTCTTTTTCAAACAAGTTTTATTTTATGGCTTGTCACAGATGGCTGGGAATATAATAAGCAATAGAAATAGTTAACATAAGGAATCAATATTCTCACTATAATTCTGAGTAGAAATTAACATCTATCTCTTCTCTCATTAACAGTTCTGATGCTTCTATGATAGTGTGTTTTCAGACTCAAAGATGATGTGATACTGTTTATCATTAGTCCATGCACTCTAAAATATTCAGTGACCAGAAATTGCACAGTAAATGGCAATATAATTCCTAGAAATGGGGCAAGGGTTGGGGGCTGGAAAGTAGGTTCAGGAAATGAATTTGCAGATGTTGTGTGCTTCTTAACAACCTTTCCATAGTTATCCAAAACACAGCACTGTCTCCCCTGCACTGTTTACCCTCTCATTAAACATAATTTTACTCAACAGCAAAGACTAATAGAGGAAAACCCTTGCATGAACTCTTTGAATGCCTTTGGCATTTTCTCAGTAGCCAGTTACTATAACAATTGTACAGTCATAATGAGCAACCTTAGAGTGTCTAAAAAAGGTAATTATTTATTAACACTATTATAGTGGGTCAATTGAGTGAAATGTAGAGCTGTAACATTCACAGGTTTACTATAGAACATTATAGAAGGTCACTTTACTTTATCTTATCTAAAAATTCCTTTCTGTTTATTGTCATCTATTATAGCACAGGTAACAAGACTTTTCTAGAAGGAAATTGTTTTATTAACAAGCTTTTAAAAGGGAAAAATAATGGCAAATGTTGTGTGGTGAAATAATCTGTAATTCTGCAAAAATTAGGCACAAATGTAATCTTTGACTATTATATTATAATTCAATATTTTAAAACACATATATAAACCAGTTACATATGTGCTAGTACATTTTTATATGTCTCTAGAAGTTATATTAGAATTGTTGCCTTTAACAGACATATTAAAGCTCATTGTCACCTTTCCTAATACAGTCCCCAACACATGTCTATCATTCAGTAAATATGTATTAATGACTAAAATTTACTTCCTGCATAATTTAAGGTTTATTCACTAAATTCTCCACTCTGCATTGAAAAATTGCACTTTTTCTTTGATGCATTATGTGACTGACCAGTCCATTACAGTCATGCAATAATGAGGTACTTGCTTCCTAGGATACACCTAAGCTTGCCTTCCTTGGGAAATAATTGACTCATACACTGAGTTTTATTCTCAATCTCTATGCTTTTTGAAAAACAACCTGCCCTGCATTCCACTATTCAAAATGTTTTCTCAGGTTAGGTGAAAGCTATCTAATCCTGTGTACAATTTCAGGTTCATCAGTGGATGATTATAGCTTAATATCCCACCTCTTACAGGATGATATCAAAGTAAATGTTACCAGGGCTCTGTTTAACATAAATAATAGAAGGAGTAATAGTAATAAAAATAATAATAGCTAAAAATTATGCTTTGGCTTTCATTGCCAAGCAGTAAACTAAAAACCTCACTTGTATGCTCACACATATTTCTCACCACCATCTTCCCATGAACTTTTCACTTATATTCACCCCATCAGTCTTACAAAGGAAGCAGCACAGATTCAGAATGTTTAAGAAACTTGTCAAACTTTGCCCAGTCTGAGCATATAGTACTGAAGATGAAAACCTGAAACTTCTGCTTCCAGAGTTTTAAAATTTAACCTTAATCTTTTGCTTGTACCCTGTTTTAATCCTGAAGAATGATTTAAATTGTACATGTCTATCACCTTAGTAATCTAATGATAGAGATTCTAAGGCAGATACATCACTAACACAAAATCATGCCATGTAGTCCATTGGGTATTGTCCAGTATATCTGGCTGGTACCCAATTTCCAGTAAATTTAACTTTTGTTGAAGTATTCAAAGTGATGGACATGTTAATTAGCTTGATCCAATCATTCCACATTATATACATATATCATATATGTGTAAATATATACAATTATAATTTGTCAATATTCAATTACATTTAAAAAAAGAAAAAAATCACAATCACAGGAAAATATTTGTAAATGAGCCATGATATTGGTTTGGGGTCAGTTATCTATGAAAATAGTCTCTGTTAACTTTAAAAATCAGTTCCACCAAACTACACTGCATGTAATAGATAATCCACAGTTAATGATCAATAACATTATCTGGTTGCTTGCAGATTCTGATTTCCTCACATTTGTCCAGCTGCTGATTTTAAAAGGAATTTGCCTTTCTATTTAGTGAAGCAATATGTGGAAAACTATTTTGTAAATCAATTTCTCAGCTCTTTCCTCCTGCTGGAGATGTAGCTTTTAGGGGCATATGTGAAATACTGGGCTTGCTTCTCATTATCACCTGCTAATTACCTACTGTGAAGAATGTATTACCTGATAATGACACATGGTAAAACTTTGATCAAAGCTTTCCCTGGTACACAGAAGTAACAATGTGAATGTCTTTGTTTTCGGCGACTACGTTGTCACAAATGGGGGAAAATTTTAGGGGCATCTAATTCCATAAAACCACCATTTCCTCTGTATACCCCCCAAAAACATGTAAGAATCTATTTTTTTTTTCATCTATGAGATCATGAGGCAAAAAATCACCTTCATATGAAATCATTAACAATCTGAAGTAATTAAATAGACATGGCTTTGGAAAATGTTGGGCTGTTTAATTACATTAGCCAAAAATCATGAGACTCTGCATGGTATTCACACCTGTTGCAGGCTGTATATATGTATGCCTAAGTTAGCATTCATGGTAAGATGCAACAGGCTTATGCCAAAAGATGTTTTACTGAGGCACACATCCGCATGTGGGTATTTGACTACAAACATGGTAGAAGGTACAGAAAATTTTACTCTACTTTCAAAATTAACTTAAGAGAGTCTAGTAAATTCAGATCCAAATGTAAAGACAAATTTAACATAAGACCCTAACTAAATCTGAACTGACAGAACTTAGAACTGTGAAGAGGCTATAGTAACATAGAAGGAAAAAATGTGGTATTGGTGTTTGTAAAGTTTATCATAAGTTAATCATGGTTTTTTTTCATGAATTAATCAACTACTAAAGCAAAGATGTTTCAATAATAACTATTTTTAGAGAAACAAACCAAAAGAAGGATTACTATAATTTCACATTTTTATCAACTTGGAAGTTTCTTATATGTTAGAGTAAGCATCATTCTCCAAGCAAGAATAAATACTGCATGCCACTGCGCTCTAGCCTGCATGACAGAGCCAGACCCCATCTCTAAAAAAAAAAAAAAAAAAGAAAAGAATAAGCCCCAGAGTTACCTAAATTTAAAAAAAAAATCCCCTCCCTCCCAGGCCCAGAATATGACTCACTAGATACTGGTACACTGTTGCATCATGTGGCTATGCATATTTACTGCAGGATTCGTAACACTAAAGCTGTTTCTCAAGCTGAAGAGTTTTCACTAATAGAAATGTTTGTCCTCTGAAATAAACTCTGTGGAAGAGGGAATGCCAGTGAAATCTACAAACTTATATTTTATTATTATTCGCCAGGTGTTTGTAGACCTGGGCTCTATGGAGAATCTGTAAATTGTATGTTTTTGCTTTCTCACTTCTTTCTACGTATGGCTCTCTCTTTTCTAGAAAGCAGTTTCATCACTGTGAAAATAAATGAAATTTAAAAACTGTTTGAACCCCAAAACACTTGAAACCTTGAGAGAGTGACTGTGAGCTGAGTCACATAACATGTTTGCTCATCTTCTTCTTAGATTATAGCTTAACTCTCTTCCTCATTGTTCTTGTTCTGTAAATGATTAGAAAAGACCAGAGACAGAACTTCTATATCCAATCACTGATCTTTGTTATAGATTAACTGCTTGCTTTATTGTCCTCTGCCTAACTCAGATCAGGTGTCACCCAAACAGGGTGTAGTGTAGAATGTTAAATATATCTTTCATGAAATAATCAATTAAAAAGATGACTTTGCCTAATCAGATTGTGATAACTATGTATTAGGCCTTACATAAAAAGATACTGAAATTCCGTTAAACTTCCGTTAAGCTTTCTTGAACTTTGCCTATATAAATTGTTAATCAAAAATAAAATTCTAAGCCCTTCAACTATCTGAATGGACCCTTCCTCTTGGCAAAGAGCATTCCAAAGATAACCTGAAAAACTAGCCACGATGGGAAGAGCGGGGTCAGACATAGCTTATTTTACCTTCTTCCCTTTTAGAGTTACTGATAGAATAGACTCTAAGCCTAAAAAGAAATATTTACAATTTATTCTTTCTGAAGCCTGCTACCTGGAGGCTTTGCCTGCACAATAAAACCTTGGTTTCCACAATCCCTTATCTTAACCCAGACTTTCCTAAGTATTTATACAACTTAAACTCTTTCAGCCAATTGCCAATCAGAAAATCTTTGAATCTGCTTAAGATCTGAAGGCCCCCACTTCCAGATGTTCCACTTTTCTGGACCAAACCAATGTACATCCTACATGTATTAATTGATGTCTTATGTTTTCCTAAAATACATAAAACCAAGTTTTGGACTGACCACCTTAAGCCCATGTTCTCAGGCTCTCCTAAGGACTGTGTTATGGGCTATTGGTCTGTCATATTTGGTTCAGAACAAATCTCTTCAAATACCTTACAGAATTTGACTTCTTCATTGATAAAACAATCCCAAAATTTCTATTTTTTAGAGCACTGACTTCCATGCTGTGGATCTGTGCTTTCTTGGATGGCTCACCCTCAACCTTTTTGCTAGAATATACTCTTTAAACCAGATTCCTACCTTTTTAATTTTTTAGGTTGACATTATTATTCTATTTAAATGCAAAGAACCTCTATCAGATGAAAAGAACCTCTATCTTTTCTTACACTATTTCTTATTTGAGTCCATTTCTGTTAGTTTTTCTCTCTCTCTCCTCCATAATCTGTGACCACTCATAATTTTATAGGTTATACCTATGTGCATTAAACTTTTCAATCAAAAATAATCTACATTAGTAATTTTCAACTTTCTAATGTTTTAACAAGCATCAGCATGGAGGGCTTGATTAAATTCAGCTTACTTGGCCCCTCATTCAAAATTTCTGATTTAGTAGAATTTGAAGTACTTCCTGAGAAGCTGCATGTCTAACAAATTCACAAGTGATGCTAATGTTACAGGTCTTGGACCTCACATTGAGAACCACTGCTTTAGCATACTAGCATATTTCCCTAACAGAAGAGGTACACAATTTTGACCAATTTTCCTATTCAATGAATTTTTCAAATTCCATTAGGCATTGCTTTTAGGTGAAAACGCTATGAATGCTTAAAGGTGTAAAATTATATATATATATATAGAGAGAGAGAGAGAGAGAGAGAGAGAGACAGCAACAAAAGAGTTATGGAGTTAAATTTAGGTTTGTTTCATCAATATAACTATAAGCCAAAATATATCTTTTTCCTGTATTCAATGAGTAGAATAAGATTCTACGAAGATTCTTCTAATCAGATTCTATAGTAGTCTTTTCTTTCACCCAATTTTATACATATATGAAACAACATCATTGCCATCATTTAATTTTTTTTTATTCCCAACTTTTATCTTAAGTTCAGGGGTATATGTCAGGATGTGCAGGTTTGTTACATAGGTAAACATTTGCCATGGTGACTTTCTGCACAGATCATCCCAGCACCCAGGTAGTAAGCCCAACATCCACCTGCTATTCTTCCTAATCCTCTCCCTCCTCCAATCCACTGCCCTCCACAGACCCCAATGTGTGTTGTACCCTTACACGCATCCATGTGTTCTCATCATTTACCTCTCATTATTAAGTGAGAACATGTAGTATTTGGTTTTCTGTTTCTGCATTAGTTTGCTAAAGACAATGGCCTCCAGCTCCATCCATGTTCCTGCAAGGACATGATCTTGTTCCTTTTATGACTATATATAGTATTCCATAGCATATATTTACCATATTTTCTTTATTCAGTCAACTATTGATGGGTATTTAGCTCGAATCCACATCTTTGCTATTGTGAATAGGGCTGTAATGAACATAAATATTCATGTATCTTTATAACAGAATGATTTATATCCCTTTGGGTATATACCCAGTAATAGGATTGCTGGGGCAAATGGTATGTCTGCCTCTAGGATTTTGAGGAATCAACACACTGTCTTCCACAATGGTTGAACTAAGTTACAAACCACCAACAGTGTACAAGCATTCCTCTTTCTCTACAGCCTCGCCAGCATCTGTTATGTTTTGTCTTTTATATAATAGCCATTCTGAGTGGTGTGAGATGGTATCTCATTGTTTTTGATTTGCATTTCACTAATGATCAGTGATGAGCTTTTTGTCACATGTTTCTTGACCACATGTATGTCTTCTTTTGAAAAGTGTCTGTTCATGTCCTTTACCCACTTTTTAATACAGTTGTTTATTTTTTTCTTGTGAATTTATTTAAGTCCCATGTAGATGCAATATATTAGACCTTTTTTCAGATGCATAGTTTCCAAAATTTTTCTCCCATTCTGTAAGTCGTATGATTACTCTGTTGATAGTTTATTTTTGCATTGCAGAAGCTCTTTAGTTTAATTAGATACCATTTGTCAATTTTTGCTTTTGTTGCAATTGCTTTTGGTGTCTTCATCATGAAATCTTTGTCCCTGGCTATATTCTGAATGGTATTGCCTAGTTTTCCTTCTAGGGTTTCTATAGTTTTGGGTTTTATATTTAAGTGTTTAATGCATCTTAGGTGATTTTTTTTATGTGGTGTTAGGAAGGGGTACAGTTTCAATTTTCTGCATATGGCTAGCCACTTCTCCCAGGAAATCCCTTCACCATTGCTTGTTTTTGTGAGGTTTGTTGAAGATCAGATAGTTGTACGTGTATGATCTTATTTCTGGGTTCTCTATTCTGTTCCATTGGTCTACGTGTCTGTTCTTGTACCAGTACCATGCTGTTTTGGTTACTGTAGTCCCATAGTATAATTTGAAGTCAAGTAGTATGATGCCTCCAACTTTGTTCTTTTTGCTTAGAATTGCCTTGACTATTCAAGCTCTTTTTGATTTTTACTTAAATTTTATTTTATTTTTTTTAATTCCATAAAGAATGCCATTGGCAGTTTAATGGGAATAGCATTGAATCTGTGCTTTGGGCAGTATGGCCATTTTAACATTAATTCTTCCTATCCATGAGCATGGAATGTTTTTCATTAGTTTGTGTCTTCTATGATTTATTTGAGAAGTTTGTACTTCTCCTTGAAGAGATCCTTCCCTTTCCTTGTTAGCTGTATTCCTAGGTATTTTATTCTATTTGCAGAAATTGTGAATGGGTGTTCATTCATGATTTGACCCTCTCACTTGTTTTTTTTGCATATAGGAAAGTAGTCATTTTTCACATCGTTTTTGTATCCTGAGACTTTGCTGAAGTTGCTTATTAGCTTAAGAAGATTTTGAGCTGAGATGATGAAGTTTTCTAAATATAGGATCATGTCATCTACAAACAGGAATAGTTTGACTTCCTCGCTTCCTATTTTAATGCCATTTACTTCTTTCTCTTGACTGATTGCCCTGGCCAGAACTTCCAATTCTATGTTCATAAGGGGTGGTGAGAGAGGGCAATCTTGTCTTGTTCTGGTTTTCAAAAGGAATGCTTCCAGCTCTTGCCTATTCAGTATAATATTGGCTGTGGGTTTGTCATATATGGCTCATTATTTTGATGCATGTTCATTTAATACCTAGTTAATTAAGAATTTTTAACATGAAGTACGTTGTATTATATTGAATGCCTTTTCTGCATGTATTGAGATAATCATGTGGTTTTCATCCTTATTTCTGTTTATGCGATGAATTACACTTATAGATTTGCATATATTAAACAAACCTTGAATCCCAGGGATGAAGCCTACTTGATCATGGCATCTAAATTTTTTGACATGCTGCTGGATTTGGTTTGCTAGTATTTTGTTAAAGATTTTCACATTAATGTTTATCAAGGATATTGGCCTGAAGTGTGTTTTATTTTGTTTTGTTTTTTCATGTATCTCTGCCAGGTTTATTAGCGTGATGCTAGCCTCCTAGAAAGAGTTAGGGAGGAGTCCTTCCTTTTCATTTATTTAGGAATACTTTCAGTAGGAATGGTCCCAGCTTTCCTTTGTACTTCTGGAACAATTTAGCTGTGAATCCGTCTGGTCCTGGGCTTTTGTTTAGTTGATAGGCTATTACTGCCTCAATTTCAGAACTCATTATTGGTCTATTCAAAGATTTAATTTATTCCTGTTTCAGTCTTGGGAGGGTGTATGTGTCCAGGAATTTATCCATTTCTTCTAGATTTTCTAGTTTATGTGCATAGAGGTGTTTATAATGTTTTCTGATCGTTGTTCGTATTTCTGTGAGGTGAGTGGTAGTATCCACCTTATCATCTAATTGTGTTAATTTTAATATTCTGTCTTTTCTACTTTATTAGTCTAGCTAGTGGTATATTTATTTTATTGGTTTTTTTTTTTTTCCAAAAAAAAAAAAAAAAAAAGAGAAAACAGCTCCTGGATTGGTTGATTTTTTGAATGGTTTTTCATGTCTCTATTCCTTTCAGTTCAGTTCTGATATTGGTTATTCTTCTCTTCTGGTAGCTTTGGGGTTTCTTTGTTTTTGGTTTTCTAGTTCTTTTAGTTGTGATGTTAGGTTGTTAATTTGAGATCTTTCTAGCTTTTTGATGTGAGGATTTAGTTCTATAAATTTCCTTCTTAACAATACTTTATCTGCATCCCAGAGATTCTGGTACATTGCTTTTTTTGTTCTCATTAGTTTCAAATAACTTCTTGATTTCTACTTTAAGTTCATTATTTACCCAAAAGTCATTCAGGAGTAGGTTGTTCAACTTCCACAGACTTCTATAGTTTTAAGTGAATTTCTTAATTTTGAGCTCTAGTTTGATTATGCAGTGGTCTGAGAGACTATTTGTTATTATTTCAGTCATTTTGCATTTCCTGAGGAGAGTTTTAGTTTAGATCAATTTTCAATCAAGTGTCGTGTGGTGATGAGAAGAATGTATATTCTGTTGTTTAGAGGTGAGACTTCTGTAGATATCCACTTGACCTATAACTGAGTTAAGATCCTGAATATTTTTGTTAATTTTTTGTCCTGATACTCTGTCTAATATTGTCATTGGGGTGTTAAAGTCTCTCACTATTATGTAAGAGTCTAAGTATTTTTGAAGATCTCTAAGAACTGTCTTTATGAATCTGAGTGCCCCTTTATTCTGTGCATATATATTTAGAATACTTAGCTCCTCTTGTTGAATTGTTTACCATTATGTAATGCCCTTCTTTGTCTTTTTTGATCTTTATTGGTTTAAAGTCTATTTTTTTCAGAAACTAGGATTGCAACACTTGTTTTTTCTGTTTTCTATTTGTTTAGAAAATTTTCCTCCATTCCTACATTTTGAGACAATGTGTGTCTTTGCATGTGAGGTGGGTCTCTTGAAGACAGCATACTGATGGGTCTCAGTTCTTTATCCAGCTTGCCAGTCTCTGTCTTTTAGTTGAGGCATTTATCCTACTTACTTTTAAGGTTAATATTGATATCTGTGGATTTGATCCTGTCATCATGATGTTAACTGATTATTTTGCAGACCTGTTTATGTGGTTGCTTCATAGTGTCACTGGTCTGTGTACTTCAGTGTGTCTTTGTAGTGGCTGGTAATAGTTTTTGCTCTCCATATTTAGTTTTTCCTTCAGGAGCTCTTGTAAGAAGGTCTGTTGCTAACAAATTCCTTCAACATTTGCTTGCCTGAAAAGGATCTTATTTCTCCTTTGCTTATGAAGCTTCATTTGGCCAAATATGAAATTCTGGGTTGAAATTTCTTTTCTTTAGGAATGTTGAATATTGGACTTCAATTTCTTCTAGCTTGTAGAGTTTCTGTTGAGTGGTCCACTGTTACTCTGATGGGCTTCCCTTTGCAGTTGACCCCACCTTTCTCTCTGGCTGCCTTTAACAATTTTTTCTCATATTTCAACCTTGGAGAATCTGATGATTATGGGTGTTGGGGAAGACCATCTCCTGATGTATCTTACAGGGGTTCTCTGGATTTCCTGATTTTGGATCTAGCCTATCTAGCTAGGTTGGGGAAGTCCTCTTGGATGATATTCTAAAATATGTTTTCCAACTTAGTTCCATTCAGCCTGCCTCTTTAATAACTCAATCAGTTGTAGATTTGGTCTCTTTACATAATCTCATATTTCTCAGATATTTTGTTCATTTCTTTTTATTCTTTTTTCTCTATTTTTGTCTACCTGTCTTATTTCAGAAAGACGGTCTTCAAGCTCTGAGATTTTTTCTTCTGTTTGGTCTATTCTGCTATTAATACTTGTGATTGCATTGTGAAATCCCCATAGTGAATTTTTTTAACTCTGTCAGGTTGATTAAATTCCTCTCTATACTGGCTATTTTGTCTGTCAGCTCCTGTATTGCTTTATCATGATTATTAGCTTCTTTACACTGGGTTACAATGTGCTCCTTCAGCACATGAAGTTTGTTTCTATCCACATTCTGAAGCCTACTTCTGTCATTTCAGCCATGTCAGCCTCAGCCCAGTTCTCAATCCTTATTAGGGAGGTGTTCCAGTCATTTGGAGGAAAGGAGGTACTCTGGCTTTTGGAGCTTTCAGCATTTTTGTACTGATTCTTTCTCACCTTTGTGGGCTTATCTACCTTTGATCTTTGAGGTTGCTGACCTCTGGATGGGGTTTTTGTGTGTGTTTTTTGTTGTTACTATTGTTTTTGTTTGTTTGTTTTCCTTTTAACACTCTAGTCATTCTTCCAAAGGGCTGCTGTGGTTTGCTGGAGGTCAGCTGCAGGCTCTAGTCACCTTGGTTTTCCCAGCACCTGAATGTATCACCAGTGAAGGCTATGAAATAGCAAAGATGGCAGCCTTCCCCCCTTTCTCTGGGAGTTCTGTCCCAGGCAGGTACTTACTTGTTCCTGGGCCAAATGCACCATTAGGAGGTTGATGGAAACTCCAACTGGGAGGTCTCACCCAGTCAGCAGGCATGGGATCAGGTACCTACTTAAAGAAGTGATCTAGCTGCGTTTTTGTAGAGCAGCTATGCTGTGTTGGGGATCCTTTAAGCCCCTGATCAGTTTGGCCTCTCCAAGGTCCACTGGCTAGACTGGCTGACATAATTCATATCTGACTGAGATGCCCAAATAGCAAAAGAAAGTTCCCTGGGAACCTCCTCCCAGGGAGAAATTGGAACTCTATCAGCAATAGAGCATTGGTCAGAGTGGCCAGAGGTCCCAGCTGGGAGCACATGCCCAGGGAGAAGGAATGGATCAGGGTACCATTTAAGTCTGGCTATGCATCAACAAGACAGCTGTGCCATGCTGGAGAACCACCTCTGCCCCATTCAACTTGGACTCTCCAAATCCTGCAGGTTGGAATGGCATGTCATTTAAACAACAAAGGTTGTGGCCTCTTCCTCCCCCAAGGCACTCTGACCCAGGCAGAGATATGAATTATGTCTGTAGAACACAGATAGGCATGGCTGGAGACCATGGCTCAGAGGAGGAATGAATTAGACTTCTGCTTACAGAAGCTCTCTGGCCATGTTTTGGTAAAGTAGCTGTGTTGCATTGGAGGGATCTCTTCCTCATCTTGACCACTTGGACTCTCCAAAGCCTGCAGGCTGGAATAGCTGAGTCATGCAAACAGCAAAAGTGGTGGCCCACTCCTCCCCTCAGGAGCTCCATCCCATCTCAGGCAGGTCCTGTTGTGGGTGTCTGGCTGGAATTCCAAGCCAGTGGGTCTTATCTTATGAGGTGCTGTGGAAGTGGGGCCTGTAGACTGACACTGCTCAGACCCCTGGATTCATCTTCCTTATTATCAGTATATATGGAGCTCCTGCCTTGCCTGAGTTGCAGTCACCTTTTGTCAGGTATCCCAAGGCCAGAGTATGTAAAGCTCCTGGGTCCCTGTCAGTGACTGACCAGCTGCTCTGCCTAGACTCCACACAGATCTGTGTGTTGGACCCAAGGCGCTGGTTGAGTGGGCTCAGGAGGGGATGTCCTGATCTGAGGGTTGCAAAGATCAATGGGAGAACTGTAGTTTCTTGGGGTCACATATTCACTCATGGCTTCCCTTGGGTGGGGTTGGGGGTTCTCTTGGCTCCATGTCTTTTCTGGGTGGGTGATCACCCTGACTAGCTTTTCTTTGTTCTCTGTGAATCACATTGTTTCTCTTATTAGTCTCATTGTGAGTACCTGAATATTTTAGATGAAGGTCCTGTATTTACTCACCCCTTTTGTTCCTCTCTGTGACTGCCACACACCGTAGCTGCTTCTAATCAGCCATCTTGGCCCCCTCCTAGCATTATTTTTAATATTTTTGCCAATAATTCCTGAAAACTGCAAAATTCTTCAACAGGATTTGAAGCTCTTAGCACTTCAGAATAAATCAGTTTATATTAACATATATGTAAACATTCTTTAAACATCTCCTGTTTAAGATGCTAATCAATGCATTGGTCTGACATTAAGATTGTATTTTTAAACCAATGTATACAGATAATTATTGTGGCATTAGATTTCAGTGTATTAACAGACTAGGAGTTTGGGGCATAAAATCACCATCAATATCAATTAGTCCAAGAAACCTATATTAGAGACAAAATTATTAAATTTGAGGCTTGGCCTTGTCGCCCATTTATTGATTATTCTAAGATAATATTTTAGCTGCTCTGAACATCATTTTATTTGTTTGCAAAAAAATGGTATTTTTGTAAGAATTAAAAGGATACGTGTGTGTAAATATATATTATAGTAATTATCTCATAATGGAGATTTGCTATCGTTTAAATATTTGTCTCTTCTAAAACTAATGTTAAAATTTAATCCCCAATGTGGGCAGCATTGAGAAGTGGGGTCTTTAAGAGACAATTGGGTCAGGAGAGTTCTGCCTTCATGAATACATTAATTCATTTCTGAATTGTTAGATTAATAGGTTACTTGATTAATGAGTTATCATGGGAGAACTGGTGGCTTTATAAGAAAAGGAAGAAAGACCTGAGCTAGTACAATCATTCCCCTCTTCATGTGAGGCCTTGTGCTGCTTTGAGAATCTGCAGAGTCCCCTCCAGCAAGAAGGCACTCCCTGAATGCAGCCCTTTGACCTTGGACTTCTCAGCCTCCATCACTGTAAGAAATAAATTCTTTTTCCTTATAAATTACCCAGTTTCAGATGTTCTGTTTTGAGCAACAGAAAACGGATTAAGACACCATTCCACAAAACAATGTAATAATAAATGGAATAAAATTAATTAATAAAATAAAAGTTTTTCCCTACCAGTGAGTGGAGAAACTGAGGTTAGAGTTTCGTTCCTCCTCAGGTATATCAGTGATCCTTCTTTTAAGTCTTAGGAAACTCAAAAATCTAAAAAGTTTATCACCTGAAAGAAGAACAAGGTGTTAGACATAGTGATGTGCACCCAGATCCCCATTCAAAGGATGTATTGCCTCAGCTGTCAGTTCCTTCAAGGATAACCTATTCCTCAATGTTACACTTTTCCCTGGGAATCTCACATACAAAAGGTAAAAGATATGGCCAGTTAGGCCAAATTCAGAAAAATATTGAGGGTTCAACTTATTTTGGAGATCCAGGTGTGGGTACCTAAAACTACCATTGACCTACCGTAGAGCTCTACTTCTCCCTTTGCCCTATCCTGTTTCCTTCAATTTGTTTCATTGGCATTGATCCCAAGGGCACTCCCTACAGTCATTCTACTCACAAAACTCCATTGCACAGCTGTCTTTTCAAAGAACTCATCCTCCACCACCGAAACAGGAGCTGAAGCAGTAGCCTCAATAGGAGCATCAACAGTTTCATAAATTCTATGTGTTGATTATCTACCATAGATCATTGCCTATGCTAGACTATTTTATCTCAAAATAATCTTTCATCACAAAAATGTGCCAATTACATTACCCTCACCTTGCCATTCACAACATGGAGGCCCAAAGGTATTAAGCCCAGTGGCAACATCCCATTAAATGAATTTAAAATGGGAAAAGAGTGACAGGATCAAGGAATAGTTGAGAAAGAATAAAGTATTAACTTAGTGGGCTAAGACTTTTCTCGCAAACCCAATTCTCTGTTACCAGGATTGTGTTTTCTCTCACTCTACCTCAAAAAAAAAAAAAAAAAGTGCTTCTTGATTGGTTGATGAGCTTTCTTTTGCATATGTTCTGTCCTATAACTTTTGTCACTGTAGTAATAGACAATGAAAATCTTCATTTTTTAATTTAATGAACTAACATTTATTCTGCATTTATGATATTCTGGTATTATCCTAGTTATTAGGGTTATGGCATAGAGAGAACAAAAAACACAAGGTTTCTGCTTTTATGGAGCATGCATTTTGATGGTGGAAAATTTTAAAAAAAAGTACATAAATAAGCAAATAGATCTTGTATGATAATTCATAAATGCTATAATGAAAACATATTAGAGGAGTATAAAGTGCAGAGTAATATGTGCAAAATCACACTCAGTGGCCACTTAACCAGTTACATGGTAAAGATATTTTTTTCATCTCTACTGTCAAATAAAATCTGGCTTTTTTCAGTCTTTTGTGCTGAGCATGCTTTTCCTGCAACAGGAGGGAAAAAAAAAAGCAAGCTGTTTCACTTGCTTGGGATGACCTCTTTTCCTTCTTACCCTTCAGATCACAGGTCAATCAACACTGCCACAGAAAAGTTTTGTTTACCTTAATGATAAGGTTAAACTCCTCTATTAAAGAAGACTGTGACTGGGCCGGGTGCGGTGGCTCACGCCTGTAATCCCAGCACTTTGGGAGGCTAAGGGGGCCGAGTCACGAGGTCAGGAGGTCGAGACCATCCTGGCTAACACAGTGAAACCCCGTCTCTACTAAAAAAATACAAAAAATTAGCCGGACGTGTTGGCGGGCGCCTGTAGTCCCAGCTACTCTGGAAGCTGAGGCAGGAGAATGGTGTGAACCCGGGAGGCGGAGCTTGCAGTGAGCCAAGATGGCGCCACTGCACTCCAGCCTGGGCGACAGAGGGAGACTAGACTCCATCTCAAAAAAAAAAAAAAAAAAAAGACTGTGACTGTGTAACATTGCTCATAAACACAGATTACATTTGTTTGAATGTTTATTGTTGCATGTTTATTTGACTAAACTTCAAGCTACAAGAGTAAAGTAGTAATTTTGTTGTTTTTACTTACTTTCATATTTCTAACACCTAAGAAAGTGCCTGGAATATAATAAGAACTCAATCCTTTATGTACTAAGTATTGTATTCAATACTTGGTATACAAAATAATAAACAAATAAGTAAAACTGAGTCCCAGACCTCAATGATCTCACAGTATAACGTGAAACATCAACATACAAGTTCAGCATAAATTAGGTGCTCTGCTAGAGTTAAGTTTTTATACTGAGTACATTTTTGTGTCTAATAATTCTGGACAGTTAGATATTTGGAAGGATCTCTGTATACAAACATATATGCTCTCCTCTATGCCATATTGCAAGATACAGTTAAACCATTAATTTAAAAAATATCTATATAACTATGATGTCAATTGAATAATGTAATTGCTCTGTAAAGTTTATACTTACCTTCTCTTTAATATTTAGTCCATTGACAAAGGTATTTTAAATAGCAGTGATTCATGCAAAGATGTGTAAACTTAACCTTCAAATTTAAAGTGTCACTCTTATTGAGAGAAAAGTTAAATTATCCCTCTTTTTCTTCAATTGGACAATAAAAGCATAACTTCAGACTACAAAACAATAAAAATAATTTCTGAAAATATTAGTTGTATGGTCATATAGAAAGCATAACATACAGAGACTACCAAATCCAGACACAAGAAACAAATCCTATTGTAATCCATCCTACTTCCTTTCAATTGTGTAGCAACTAGATCATATCTTAGGGATGATATGTTTAAATTATTCAGGATGGTGCTTTTCCAGCTAAAATCAAAGTTTAATTCATTCTACACTCTACACACACCAACATCAAGAGATAAATACTTTTTATATTATTTCTTGGAATTTTCATTTTTCACTGCAGCCATCAGAATTTCTCTCTAAATCATTATGACAGTAAATTGTCTTTCTGCAAGTGTCCAACAAAAAAATCAAGGAAGCTTACAAAAGGCATGATTTACTGGCATGTAGGCATAAAATAAATCTACCGTGTTTTCTTTTTTAATGAAACTCAGATGAATATAATGTATCATGGAGTTACAGAAAATGGGAGTAGTAAGTTTCCTTCAGATAAATCTGGTGAGTGTATTGATTAATTGACTTAGTTAACTAAGTAGATCAGCAATTCAATGGCAAAGCTATATGTAAAAGTGATTTCCCTAAACTTGTAATACTCTGCAATTTTACTAACATGATGGTACTTCCACAAGTATTTATTTCATTGTACTGCAAAAGTCCTTGCAATATTAGGAAAAATATTTTCTATATTTCACATAAAACAAATAATTTGGGGATAGATTAATAGATCCTTAGAGGCAGTGTAAAACACTATTTGAACTTTTTTAAAAATCAAGAACAGTTTACTTTCTGTTTCATCTTCTCTAACCTAGTAGCAAATACACTGAGAATTTTTATGAGATCATCACTTCATCCTCTATGAACAAACATCTAAAATTATGTGATATTATGTTTCCTACCAGGCAACAAGACCATTCACAATTGTCAGGATAGTCTCATGCAGAAATGCTGAAATCACAAAAACAAAGCAATGGATATATATCTAGCCATATTAATTTATTTTGTGTTCTTAATTTTTGCCCAAATCTTATTGTTTATTTTCCTGTTAATGTCTACATTAATAGAAAAATTGAAGTTTTTAAGTTCCTTTATAACAAAATTAATGTACATGTTTATACAAAGAGTTTTTGACTCTTTTGATGAGTTTTTTTTGAAACTTATGAGGATTGATGTCTTCAAAACAAGGTAGTATCATGTCCTAAACATTTACCCATTGAGAAGGGATCATTCAAAAGCCTGTTGGCCTCTCCACTGTTCTGCGAAACCCACTTACAGCACTAAATTAGAAAGTGATGATGGATTAATAGATTAGGTTTGTTGTTGTTGTTCATTTGGGAATGCAGTTTAAGTCCTGTTTTCCAGACATTGAATCGGTTTAAAATAATTGGTGACTTTAGATTTTCACTTAATGGTATGATCAATTAAAAATGTATCTAGATTCATTGTAAGATACATCCAGGCCAGGCGTGGTGGCTCACACCTGTAATCCCAGCACTTTGGGAAGCCAAGGCGAGCAGATTGCCTGAGGTCAGGAGTTTGAGACCAATCTGGCCAACATGGTGAATCCCTATCTCTACTTAAAATACAAAAAAAAAAAAAAAAAAAAAATAGCCAGGCGTGGTGGCATGCATCTGTAATCCCAGCTACTTGAGAGGCTGAGGCAGGGGAATTACTTGAACCAGGGAGGTGGAGGTTGCAGTGAGCCAAGTTCACACCACTGCACTCCTGCCTGAGCAACAGAGTGAGACTCTATCTCAAAAAAAAAAAAAAAAAAAGATACATTCACAGTGCAATTTGGGAGAAAGTGGATCTCACCATAATTGCGTTAAATCCTTCTGTTACATGAGTTAAGAGATCATTTTAATAATTGTATATATTTCTGGGTTTAAGTTTTAAATTTGATTTTTAATTAAATACAGGATTGTATGCATTTATTGGGTGCAGCATGTCTTAAAGTATGTAGACATTGTTCAGTGGATAAATTGACAAATGCATTACCTCACATAGTAGTCATTTTTGTGATGCTAAACTTAACATCTACTCTCTTAGCATTTTTACAAATGCAATATATCATCATTAACTGTTGTAATCAAGTTATACAAGAGCTCTCTTGAGTCGGTTCCACCTATCTGACTGTAAATAAGTGTCCTTTGACTAACATCTCCCCAAACCTCCCTGCACCTAACCACCTCATCCTCTAGTAACCACCATTTTGCTCTCTCCTTCTGTGAGATCAACTTTAAAATAATTGACGTGGGTGAGATTATGCAGCATTTGTCCTTCTGTGCCTGGCTCATTTCACTTAACATATCCTCCAGGTTCATGTGTGTTGCAAATGACAGGGTTTTCTTCTTTTTTATCATTAAGTAGTATTGCAGTATCTATAGACCATAGTTTCTTTATTCATTTATTTGTTGATGGGCACTTAGGTTGATTCCATATCCTAATTATTGTGAATAGTACTGCAATATACATGGGGTGCAGATATTTTTGGACATACTAATTTTATTTACTTTGGATATAAGTGAGATTGCTGGGTTATATCATGGTTCTATTTTTAAATTTTAGAGATACTTTATACTCTTTTTCACAATGACTGTACTAATTTACATTTCAACCAACAGTGTGCAAGAGTTTCCACATTCTCTTCAACACTTATCTTTTGTATTTTTGATAACCATTTTAGCAGGTGTGCGGTGATGTTTCATTGTGATTTTGATGTATGTTTCTCTACTGAATAATAATATTGAGGATTTTCTCATATATTTGCTGGTTTTCTGTATGTATTTTTTTGAGAAATGATTACTCAGGTCTTTTGTCTACTTTTTAATTGGGCTATTTGTGTTTTGTTATTGAATTGTCTGAGTGCTTTATGCATTTTGAATGTTAACCCCTTACAGGAGTACAGTTTGCTAATATTTTCTCCCATTCTTTAGGTTGTCTCTTCACTTTCTTAAATCATTTTCTTTGCTAGGAAGAAACTCTTTAGATTGATGTAATCATGTTTGTCCATTTCTGCTTTTATTGCTGGAATGTGTGAAGTCGTTTGCGGAAAAAAATATTGTTTATACCAATGTCATGGAGACTTTTTCCCTATGTTTTATTTTAGTATTTTCATAGTTTCAAGTCTTACACTTAAGTCATTAATCCCCTTTGAATTGATTTTTATATATGGTGAGAAATGAGTGCTTCATTCCATTCTTGCACGTATGGATACCCAGTTTTCCTAACACTATTAATTGAAGATATTTTCCTTTCCCGATTGTGTATACTTGACAATTATGCAAAAGTTAGTTGGCTCTAAATGCGTGAATTTACTTCTGAAATCTCTATTCTATTACATTGTTCTGTATGTCTGTTTTGATGCCAGTATCATTCTGTTTTGGTTACTATAGCTTTGTGATATATTTTGAAGTCAGGAATGATGCCTTCAGCTTTGTTAGTTTTGCTCAAGAATGCTTTGGATATTCAAGGTCTTTTGTGGTTACATACAAACTTTGGGACTTTTTTTTTAAATTTCTGTGAAGAATGACATTGGTATTGTGACATGGATTGCATTGAATCTGTAGATCACTTTGGGTAGTAGCAATATTTTAACAATATTAATTTTTTCAATCCATGTCATCTTCAATTTCTTTCATTAATGTCTCATAGTTTTCAGTGAGAAGATATTTCAACTCTTTGATTACATTCATTTTTAAGTATTTTTATAGCTATTGTAAATGTGTTTGTTTTCAGGATTTCTTTTTCAGATAGTTCATAATTAGTGTATAGAATTCTACTAATTTTGGTATGTTGATTTGTATCCTGCAACTTTACTCTATTCATTTATTTGTTCTAAGCGTTTTTTTAGTGAAGTCTTTAGGGTTTTCTATAGATAGATCATGCCATATCCAAACAGAGAAAATTTAGCTTCTTCCTTTCCAATTTGGATGCTCTTTTTTTTTTTTTTTTTTCCCTTGCCTAACTGTTTTGGCTAGAATTTCTAGTACTGTGCTAAATAAAAGTCTTGAAGGTGAGCATCCTTATATTTCAACATATCTTAGAGAAAAGGCTTTCAGCTTTTTCTGTTGATTATGATGTTAGCTGTGGGTTACTCATATGAGGCCTTTATTGTGTTGAAGTAAATTTCTTCTCTCTATGATTTGATGTAAGTTTTTAAGGTGAAGGAATGTTGAATTTTGTTCAATGCTTTCTCTCTGCATATATTAAAGCAATCATATGATATCTTGTACTTCATTCTGTTAATACCATGTATTGTGATTATAGATTTGCATGTGTTGAACCATCTTTCCATTCCTAGAATAGATCCCCCTTGATCATAGTGAATTATCTTTTTTGAAAGTGCTGTTGAATTTGGATTAATAGTATTTTGTTGGGGATTTTTAAAAAAATCTATGTTTATCATGGATACTGGCCTGTATTTGCCTTTTTTGTTGTTGTGTCTTTGGTTTTGGTGTCACGTGAATGCCGGCGTGGAAAATGAGTTCAGAAACATAACTTTTGCTTTAATTTTTTGGAAACATTTAAAAATAATTGGTGTTAGCTTTTTAAAAAAATGTTTGGTAGAACTCAGCAGTAAAGCAATCAGATCCTGGACTTTTCTCTAATGGTAGAGCTTTCATTACCTATTCAATCTCCTTACCTGTTGTTGATCTGTTCAAATTTTCTATTTTTTCATAATTCAATTTTTATAGGTTGTACATGTCCAGGAGTTTTTCCATTTTGTCCATTTTTTTGGTATTCAACTGTTTCTAATAGTTTTTTATAATCTTTTTTCATTTCTATGGTCACAGTTTTAATGTCTCATGTCTCATTTTTCAACTCTGATTTTACTTATTTCAATCTTCTTTTTGTCTTATGTAACTAAAGATTTGTTAATTTTGTTTACTTTTACAAAAAACAGTTGTTTATTTTGTTGATATTTTATATTAATTTTCTAGTCTGTATTTCATTTATTTCTACTCTGATATTATTTCCATCCTTGTAGTAATTTTTGACTTAGTTTGCTATGGTTTCTCCAGTTCTATGAAGTGCATTGTTAGGTTGTTTATTTGAGATCTTTCTTCTTTTTATGATATAGGTATTTATTTGCATAAACTTTCTAGTTAGGATTGCTTCTGTTGTATGCCACAGGTTGCACTATGTTGTGTTTTAATTTTCATTTATCTCAAAACATTTCTAAATTACCTTTTTAATTACTTTATTGACCCATTGATTATTCAAAAGCATGTCACTTAATTTTCATGTATTTGTGGATTTTCTAAGTTTCTCCTGTTGTTATTAGTTTTACTTCTTGATGGTCAGAAAATATATTTGATATAATTTCAATATTCCTAAATTTGTTAAGATTTGTGCCTTAACGTGTATTAGTCAGGGTTCTCTAGAGGGACAGAACTAATACGATAGTTATATACATATATATGTAAAGGAGGGGTCATTAAGGACTTATTAACTCACACGATCACAAGGTCCCACAATAGGCTGTCTGCAAGCTGAGGAGCAAAGAAGCCAGTCCAAGCTCCAAAGCTGAAGAACTTGGAGTCCAGTGTTTGAGGACAGGAAGCATCCAGCACAGGAGAAAGATGTAGCCTTTCTGCTACAAGGATAAGCCAGTCTGCTATTTTCACATTCTTCTGCTTGCTTTTTATTCCGGCCATCCTGAAAGCTGATTAGATTTTGCCTACACAGAATAAGGGTAGGTCTACCTTCCTGAGCCCACTGACTCAAATGTTAATCTCCTCTGGCAACACTCTAACAGACACACCCAGGATTAATACTTTGCATCCTCCAATCCAATCAAGTTGACACTCAGTGTTAATCATCACAAGTCCACCCCTTGTCAACTTGAACCCATACACATCTCCTGAGATCATACACAATCTTCAAATAAATACAATGATAAGATCTTAACTATGATTAACATAATACAGCTATCCTTTGTACAACTGGAACACAACAATCCCCAATCCAAATGCTATTACATAGTTAACACTTAAATGCTAATATGAAGTCAATAAGTCTTATGTTATACGATAAGGATAAAGGAAATAAAATGAAGATATTTTCTTAGTACAAGTATATACATTCACAAACATGTTTATAACAAAAGAAGAAGGAAATACTTATGACAATTACAGTCCTCATTTGTACAGCTGGTTATGTGATCGGAACTGGTATTGATGACTACCTTCTTCTACTACCCATTCTGATTCCCTTTGCTTTCAGCAAGCACCTCAGCAAGTCCTGGCTTTTTTCCTGGTGGAGTGACCCAAACATTATTTCTTGAAGGGTCTGGGCTATTTGTAGTCCTGCCTGGATTAGGGTGTTGTAATTTCCCATTGACCTTAATCACAGAATGGTAATACTAAGAGACTACCCAAAGGATCTCCTGTATTCCACGCATACTCTTTCTTACCTCCCTTGTGAAGTAGTGGACTAATTTCCCCTTGATACTCCAGGTCAGTCACCTCAGCCAACACTGTAACTCCCTTCTTAGCTTGTTGACTTAAAGGTAAGAGGAGCCCAAATTGTCCAGGTGGCAATATTAACTTCCAGTTTAATGGAATTGTTGTTGTGTTTCCTGGTGACAGCATTCCTCCCTCTGGAACTAAAACCTCTAGACTAGCAGAACATAATGTTGTGGGAACAGGAAGCAAAAGTTTTGCTAGTGGATCACTAGCGGTGATGGTGAGTGGTGCCACTTCCACTTCCATCCATCGATTCCTGGACCCGTGAAACCTGGATAAGGGAGAAACAGTACCATATAGTGTACATTGATTTGGAGCATACACAGACTTTTGGAGAACTTTGTCCCAGCCTTGCAAAGTATTGTTACCTAGTTGGCACTGTAATTGTGACTTAAAAAGGCCATTCCACCGTTTTATCAATCCAGATGCTTCAGGATGATGGGGAATATGGTAAGACCAGGGAATTCCACGAGGATAAGCCCACTGCTGCACTTCTTTAGCCATAAAGTGAGTGCCTTGTTCAGAGGCAATGATGTGTGGAATACCATGATGGTGGATAAGGCATTCCATGAGTCCACGGATAGTAGTCTTGGCAGAAGCATTGCATGCAGGATAGGTAAACCCATATCCAGAGTAACAGTCTATTCCAGTGAGGATGAACCTCTGTCCTTTCCATGATGGAACAGATCCAATATAATCAACCTACCGCTAAGTAGCTGGCTGATCTTCCCAAGGAATGGTGCCATATCAAGGGCTCAGTGTTGGACTTTGCTGCTGACAAATTGGGCACTCAGCAGTGGCTGTAGCATAGTCAGTCTTGCGGAATGAAAGTCCGTGTTGCTGAGCCAATGAGTAACCTCCATTCCTGCCACTCTGGCCACTTTGTTCATGGGCCCATTGGGCAATGACAGAGGTGGCTGGGGAGAGGCTGAGTGGTGTCCATAGAATGAGTCCTCCTATGCACTTGATTATTACAGTCGTCTCTGCTGAGGTCCCCCTTTGGTGAGCATTCACACGGGATAAAAATCTTCACAGTTTTTCATCACTCAAAGATGTTCATCCTCAAACCTCTTCTCCAAATTTATTTATTTATTTATTTTTACCAATTTTCCAATCCTGCTTTTTCCAAGTCTGTGACTAATCAGCCAAACTATTGGCTAGCGTCCATGATTCAGTATATAATCTTGCATCTGACCATCCTTCCATGCAAAGTGCACAACTAGGTGTACTTCTTGAAGTTCTGCCCACTGGGAAGATTTCCCATCACCTCTGTTCTTCAGGGATGTCCTAGAAAGGGGCTGTAGTGCTGCAGCTGTCCATTATCAAGGGTAGCGCCTGCATATTGTGCAGAACCATCTGTGAACCAGGCCCTAGTCGTCTCTTCCTCTGTCAATGGATCATAGAGAACACCCCATGAAGCCATCTTCACAGGGTAGGGGAGAGAAGTCAGAGTGGCAGGAGCAGAGACTGTGGACATTTGAGCCACTTCCTCATGTAACTTATTTGTGCCTTCAGGACCTGCTCAACTCTGATCTCGTATATACTACTTCCATTTGATGATGCAATGTTGCTGTGCACAACTCAGTTTATGGCTAGATGGGTCAGAAAGCACTCAGTTCACGATAGACAGTTCAGGTCACGTGATGACCCTTAGTCAAATGTTCAGTTTCTACCAAAGCCCAGTAACAAGCCAAGAGCTGTCTCTCAAAAGGAGAGTAGTTATCTGCAGAAGATGGCAGGGCCTTGCTCCAAAATCCTAGAGGCCTCCACTGTGATTCACCTATAGGGGACTGCCAAAGGCTCAAAACAGTTTCCCTATCTGCCACTGCCACCTCAAGTACCATTGGATTTTCTGGGTCATATGGCCCAAGTGGCAGAGCAGCCTGCACAGCAGCCTGGACCTGTTGCAGAACCTTCTTCTGTTCTGGACCCCATCAAAACTGGCAGCCCTGAAAGGGTCACTCAATAAATGAGCCAGAGGAACACACCCAAATGAGGAATGTGTTGCCTCCAAAATTCAAATAGTCCCATTGGGTGTGTGCCTCTTTCTTGGTTGTAGTAGGGGCCAAATACAGCAACTTATCCCTCACCTTAGAAGAAATATCTCAACAGGCCCCACACCATGAGATAACCTAAACATTTTACTGAGGTAGAAGGTCCCTGAATTTTAGTCAGATTTTTCCCCATCCTCTGGCATGCAAATCTCTCACCAAAAAGTTCAGCGTGTTTCCAATTTCTTGCTCACTGGATCCAGTCAGCATAATGTCATCAATTTAGTGAACCAGTGTGATATCCTGTGGAAGTGAAAAGAGATTAAGTTTTCTTCAAAGATTATGAAACAAAGCGGAGAGTTGATATACTCCTGAGGTAGGACAGTAAAGGTATTTTGGTGGCCTTGCCAGCTGAAGGCAAATTGCTTGTGGTGGGCCTTATGGACAGGAATGGAGAAAAAGGCATTTGTCAAGTCAGTGACTGTGTACCAGGTATCAGGAGATGTGTTAATTTGCTCAAGCAATGAAACGACATCTGTTACAACAGCTGCAATTGGAGTCATCACTTGGATAAATGTATGATAACCCACTGTCATTCTCCAAGATCCATCTGTCTTCTGCACAGGCCAAATAGGAGAGTTGAATGGGAAGTTGTGGGGATCACCACCCCTGAATCTTTCAAGTATTTGATGGTGACACTAATCTCTACAGTCCCTTCAGGGATGTGATATTGTTTTTTATTTATTATTTTTCTAGGTGGAGGAAGCTCTAATAACCTTCAATTGGCCTTTCCCACCATAATAGCCCTTGGCTTACCAGTTAGAAAGCCAACTGAGGGGGGCGGGGGTTCTGCCTGTTGCTAAATATGTCTATGCCAATTATACATTCTGGTACTGGGCAAATGACCACAGGATGAGTCTGGGGATGCACCGGACCCACTGTAAGTCGAACCTAAAACTTCATTAATTATCTGACCTCCATAATCCCCTCCTTTAATTGGAAGACCACAGTGATGTTTTGGGTCCCCAGGAATCAATATCAGCTCAGAGCCTGTATCCGATAGTGTCTGAAATGTCTGATCATTTTCCTTTTCCCACTGCACAGTTATCCTGGTAAAAGGCTGGAGGTCCCATTGGGAAAGGATGGGAGAAAGATTAACAGCATAAATTGTCATAGGGTAGTGGGATCCTTCCTCAAGGGGAATTGGCCTCCCCTTCAATCAAGAGGTTCTGGGTCTGTAAACTGACTCAAGTCTGGAAATTGATTGAAGGGCTATGATTCTCTTTTCTTATAATTCAAAATAGTATTTCATCCACTCAACCTGGAAGTATTCTGCTTATATAAATTAAGTAGGAATGCAGTAGGCTTCCATTCTAGGAATACTGTGATTAATTAGCCAATGCCAGAGTCCTACACTATTATGTGATTGCTGCCTTGCCTTTGCTGTCCATTACAGTAGCTACACCCTCCTTGCCTTTGCCAGTTGAGTCCCAGCACTTGGCCTCTACCACCTTGGGATTCAATTATTCCCATTGCATTTAAATTTTGTAGTTGAATGACTGCAGTTCTTACTGTTAGATCAGACATACGGAGAAGAGCAATTACAGAGCTCTTCAAAGATGCAGGTGCTGCTCTCATAAATCTATTTAGCAAAGCATTGATTAAGGGTATATCTTCTGGACCCTCCCAGCTGGGATGAGTAGGTCTAAGTGACTAATCCACTCCCACATCCCAATTTCCCTAAGCTGTTGGATTCCTTCCTCTACATTAAACCAAGGGAGATCAGGCATTTCCAGTTCACAGTGGGCCATCTTTTAATCCATGTTTTAGCTAACCAAGCAAATAAGCTATTAGAACCTTTTTTTAACTCCCCAAGCTGCAACATTAAATGCAGATTCCCTATTGAGTGGGTCCAAACCAATAAATTCAGCCTGATCCAATCAATGTCCTCACTTTAACAGTAGACACCTGGCAAGGCTGTACAGGCACATTTTGTTGCAGGTCAGCCACTCACTGATAAGTGCTTGTGTCTGTTTTTCCACAATTTCAGCTTTTATTTTCTACAGGAGATAAGACTCTTACTCAGGGCAATGTTAGCAGATTTGAGGCTCAGTGTCTGCTTCTGAAGCTTGGAGTTAGAATCCCTGAGTTTATCATTTTATTTCATCACTTTGTCCAGTGAACTTAAGAGTAACCATCCAACTTCATTATGTTCCTTGGTTCTCTACATATAGTCGAAAATATTATATAGAGAGTCACTAAACTCCTTGCCTCTTATGAGTGGTGAATCAGGAGTGCCAGATGCATTTATTTTGCATAAATCTCTTAGCAGTTTACCCCAAGGACTATCAGTGTTCTCCATACTATTAGAGGTAGAGTCCTTAGCATTTTGGGGTCTAATCGTATTAACCAGTCAACTCCAGAAACCCCAAAACCAATCAAAGAACTTTTTCTTTTATATTCTGTTCCTCTAGAACCACTCCTGGTACCAAAGTCTGTATCAGTCAGGATTCTCTAGAAGAATAAAACTAAAAGGATATATATATATATATATATATATATATATATAGTGATATCAAGTTTATTAAGGAGTATTAGGTCACAGGATCACAAGGTACAACAATAGGCCATCTGCAAGTTGAGGAGCAAAGAAGCCAGTCCAAATCTCAAAACTGAAGAATTGGAGTCCGATATTTGAAGCAGGTAGCATCCAGAATGGGAGAAAGATGTAGGCTGGGGAGATAAGTCAGTCTGGTCTTTTCATGTTCTTCTGCCTGCTTTTTACTCTGGCCACAATGGCAGCTGACTAGATTATGTCCACCCAGGTTAAGGATGGGTCTGTGTTTCCCAGCCCACTGACTTAAATGTTAATCTCCTTGGCAACACCTGCAGAGACACAGCCAGGATCAATACTTTGCAGCCTTCAAACCAATCAAGTTGACATTCAGTATTAACCATCATAGTATGTGATCTATCCTGGAGAATGTTGCATGTGCAGTTGAGAAGAATGTGTATTTTGCAGCTGCTGGATGGAATGTTCTGTATATGCCTATTAAGTCTATTTGTTCTAAAGTGTAGCTTGTGTCTGGTGTTTTCTTGTCAATTTTCTGTCTGCATAATCCATTTATTGCTAAAACTGGAGTGTTGAAGTACCATAGTATTATTGTATTGTAGTCAATCTCTCCTTTTAGAGCTGTTAATATTTACTTTATACATTTAGGTGTTCTGATGTTGGGTGGATTTATGATGTTGGGTGTTCCTGATGTTGGGTGTTATATCCTCTTCTGTAATGACCCCTTCATCATTGTATAATGAACTTCTTTGTCTCTCTTTGCAGTTTTTGACTAAAAGACTATTTTGTATGATATGAATATAGCTCCTCCTGCACATATCCGGGTTTTTTATTTGCAGGAAATATTTTTTCCATCACTTCACATTCATTCTATGCGTGTCTTTACAGTTGAAGTGAATCTTTTGTAGGCAGCATATAGTTGGGTCTTGTTTTTTGTTTGTTTGTTTTAATCTATTTAGCCAGTCTATGTCTTTAATTGAAAAACTGAATTTATCTACATTCAAGGTAATTATTGCTAGGTAATTACTTAATTGCTGCCATTATGTTAATTGTTTTCCAGTTGTTTTGTAGATGCTTTCCTTATTTTCCTCTCACTGTCTTCCTTGTGGTTAAGTGATTTTTCTGTAGTTGTATGTTTTGACTCCTTGATCTTTTTTTGTAAGCATCTATTATGGGTTTTTTACTTTGCAGTGCCATAAGGCTTACAAAAAATATCTTATAGCTATAACAGTTTATTTTCAGGTGATAATGATGTGTCAATATAGGCTCAATGTACTGATATTGTAACACATATATCACTCTGGATAGTGATAGTAGAGTGAGGCTGTGCATGTGTGGGAAGGTGAGTATATGGGAACTCTCTGTACTTACCATTCAATTTTACTGTGAATCTAAATCCAAACCTTCTTTCAAAAATAAAGTAAAAAATAAGTTCATACATACTTTTAATAGTATTTTTGAGAGACAGAGAATATCAACCTATTTTCAATAAATACACATTACATAATTATCATAATATAAGCTAATTTATTTAAATGAATTTCTTTTATTCTTGTACATATATATGCATCATTGCAATGAACATGTTTATATCTAGGGTAAATTCCTAGAGGTAGAACTATTAAGTCAGAAAATTGCATATTCTAATCTTTTGATACATACTGCTCAATTTTTTCTACAGCATTTATTTATAAGACTCAGTTCAAGCTTTATACTTATCTTATTTTGTACTGTTATAATTATTTGTTAGAATTGCTTATAAGATTGACAACATTCTAGACATTTTATTCATTTCTTTATTCCTTCAACTAAAATGTCTAGCACTGGTGTATGACTAGTGGTGTCATGTAACCTATATCCAGCCACAAACAAAAGCAACATAAACCGCTATCCTCATAGAACTTATACTGTAGTAAAGGGAAAAGCAATTAAAAAAATAAACAAAATACAAAGTATGTTAATTGATATGGTTTGGCTGTGTCCTCACCCAAATATCATCTTGAATTGTAGCTCCCATAATTCCAAAGTGTTGTGGGAGGAAACTGGTGGGAGATAATTGAATCATGGAGGCAGTTTTCCCCATACTGTTTTCATGGTAGTGAATAAGTCTCATGAGAGCTGATGGTTTTATAAGGGGAAACCCCTTTCACATGGTTCTCATTTTCCTTTGCCTTCCATGATGTAAGATATGCTTTTTCCCTTCCACCATGATTGTGAGGCCTCCCCAGTCACCTGGAACTGTGAGTCATTAAAGCTTTTTTTTCCATTATAAATTACCCAGTCTTGGGTATGTCTTTATCAACAGCATGAAAATGGACCAATACAGTAAACTGGTACCAGTAGAGTGGGGAACTGCTGAAAAGATATGTGAAAATGTGGAAGTGACTTTGGAACTGAGGAATAAGCAGAGGTTGGAACAATTTGGAGGGCTCAGAAGAAGACAGGAAAATGTGGGAAAGTTTGGAACTTCCTAGAGACTTGTTGAATGGCTTTGACCAAAATGCTGATAATGATAGGGACAATGAAATCTAGGCTGAGGTGGTCTCTGATGGAGATGAGGAACTTGAGGAAGAGAGTAAAGGTGACTCTTGCTATATTTAAGCAAACAGACTGGCAGCATTTTGCCTCTGCCTTAGAAATCTGTGTAACTTTGAACTTGTGGTCTATGATTTAAGGTACCTAGCAGAAGAAATTTCTAAGCAGCAAAACATTCAAGATGTGACTTGGGTGCTGTTAAAGGCGTTCAGATTTTAAAGGGAAGCAGAGCATAAACATTTAGAAAATTTGCAGCTTGATGATGGGATAGAAAAGAAAAACCTTTTGCTGAGGAGAAATTCAAGTTGGTTGCAGAAATTTGCATAAGTAACAAGGAGTCAAATGTTAATTGCCAAGAAGATTTTTAAAAATGTCTCCAGGGCATGTCAGAGACCTTTGTGTCAGCCCCTCTAATCACAGGCCTGGTGGCCTAAGAGAAAAAAGAAATTGGTTTCTGGGGCTGGGCCCAGGTCCCCCTGCTGTGTGCAACTTTTGTTGGTGTCCTGTATCCCAGACACTCTAGCCATGGCTGAAAGGAACCAAGGTACAGCTCGAGCCATGGCTTCAGAGGGTGCAAGACAAAAGCCTTGGCAGCTTCCATGTGGTGTCAAGCCTGCTGGTGCACAGAAGTCAAGAATTAAAGTTTGGAAACCTCTGCCTAAATTTCGGAGGATGTATGGAAATGCCTGGATATACAGGCAAAAGTTTGCTGCAGGGCAGCACTCTCATGGAGAACATCTACTAGAGCAGCATGGAAGGGAAATGTGGGGTTGAAGCCACCACAGAGTCACTACTGAGGCACTGCCCACTGGAGCTACGAAAACAGGGCCACAGTCCTCCAGACCTCATAATGGGAGATCCATTGACAGTTTGCATCGTGCACCTAGAAAAGCCACAGCCACTCAATGTTGGCTGGTGAAAAAAGCTGGAAGGGAGGCTGTACTCTATAAAGCCACAGGAGTGGAACTGCTCAAGACCATGGGAACCCACCTCTTTCATCAGCATGACCGGGATGTGAGACATGGAGTCAAAGGAGATCATTGTGGAGATTTAAGATTTGACTACCCCACTGGATATCAGACTTCAATGGGGCCTTTAGCCACTTTGTTTTGGCCAAGTTCTCCCATTTGGAATGGGTGTATTTATCCAATGCTTGTACCCCCATTGTATCTAGGAACTAACTAACTTGCTTTTGATTTGACAGGCTTATAGGAGGAATGGACTGGCTTTGTCTCAGATGAGACTTTGAACTGTGGACTTTTGAGTTAATGCTGAAATGAATTAAGACTTCGGGGAATGGCTGGTAAGGCATGATTGGTTTTGAAATGTGAGGGCATGAGATTTGGGAGGGGCCAGGGGCAAAATAATATGGTTTGGCTGTGTCCCGCCCAAATCTCATTTTGAATTGTAGTTCCCATAATTCCTACATGTTTTGGGAAGGAAACAATGGGAGATAGTTGAATAATGGGGGTGCTTTTCCCCATACTGTTCTCATGGTAGTGAATAAGTCTCATGGACTTGATGGTTTTGTAACTCTTTCACTTGGTTCTCATTCTCCCTTGTCTGCCGCCATGTAAGATGTGTTCTTCACCTTCCAGCATGATTGCAAGGCCTCCCTAGCCACGTGGAATTGTGAGTCAATTAAACCTTTTTTTCTTTATAAATTACTACGTGATTGGTATGGTATGTCTTTATCATCAAACACAAGTGATTTTTAAATGAAAAAGAAAATATATAGCATGGAAGGGAAATATTCAGATGTGATGATTGTTAAAGTTTTGCATATGATAGTCAGTGAAGACTCACAGAGAAGATGACATTTGAACATATATTTGAGGCATCTGGTGCCATGATCCAAGAAGATAAAACAGAGTGGTGAGAAGTGTTCAGATTGTAATATGATTAAAGGCAAAGTCAGTGAGGTTTGTAGACAAGTGGATAAGGATGTTAGGAATGAGAGAGACAGGAATTAAAGATAACCCCAGAATTATTTGGTCCAAGAAAGTAGAAAGATAAAGTTACCGTTTATTTAACGATGAAAAAGATGCTAAGAGTAGGTATAGGAACAAAAATGTGGATTTAAAAGTGTTACATTCCAATGCCTATGAGACATCAGATGAAAATGGAATAAAATCAGTTAAGTGTATGAATTTAGTGGAAGGTAGTCTGGGCTTAAAATATGTAATTGGTGATCTCTAGTATATCAATTATAATTAAAACCATAAAGTTGTAGCAAAGACAAAAACATGGGAGAAATGAGCACAGATAAAGTAAAGAAGAGTGGCAAAGACTGGGTCCTCGGACATCTTTAACATTTAGAGGTTGGAGCAATATTAAATGTGACTAAAAAATAGCAAAGTGAAGTAGGGCAGCCAACAGATTGTGACAGTATGGAAGAATAGTGAACATAGTGTTTTATGGCTGAGAGTGAACAACTTGATCAGATGTTGTAAAGGGGTCTAGAAAAATAAAATTTGAGAATTGACAAATAGATTTAGTGTCATTGTGCCATAGATAAGCAATTTCATTGAAGCAATGAAGGCCAAAACCTGACTAGAAAGGTCAAAGAGACAAAGGCAAAAAATGAATAAGAGAATAACGGGTATAAATAACTATTTCAGGAAGATTTTCTATAGAAAGAAATAGAATAATGGAGAAGTATTATGACCTGAAGATGTAAAATTTAAATACGTTATTTTTAATGAAAATGACCATAGTCTTTGAGTGTTGTGATGGGCATATTCAGTTGGGGAAGGTAGGTGGAGAATTGATGATATTGGAGATAAAGGGGAGAGCTAATGGAGCTGTTGAGTAAGAAAGCAGGATTAGTATCTACTGTACAAATGCAGGTGTTCATCTTACATAGCAGTAAAAGCCATGTTTCCAAGAAGACAAGAAAGACAACAGAATATGTACATATAGTGGCAGGAAGAAGGTTGGTAGATGTGTTGATGAAAACAGATTTTTTTTTTTTTTTTTTTACTCATTGCTTTTTAGTGAAACATGTATTATGTTGGTGCAAAAGTAATTGCTATTTTTACCATTAAAACTAATGATAGGAGAAGAGGGTTTGAAGGTGTCAGGAGAGAGAAAGTACAAAATTGTCTTTTAGGAATGCAAAATTATGAATCAACAAAGGAATTTAGCATATCTGGAAATAAACATGGGGCCCTTTTGTGATCATTAATATAAATTGAGAGGCATCAGTATGCCTGTACATGCCTGTGTGTGTGTGTGAGTGTGTGTGTGTGTGTGTGTGTGTTGGTGTGTGTGTGTGTATTTTCAATCATGTTCATCTGGCTGTGGGTGTTTCAGAAAATGGTAGGGAGAGAAATCTATTAAGTCAAAGTTATTATTTTCACAGAGAAGTTCAGTAAAAGACGTACTAGACTCAAAGAGCTTGAGTATGTAAGCTAAGAAATGACTAAAATGATAAAACAAAGAAAAATAAGCTAGATTAAGAGGGAAGTGATAAAATGACAATGATGGGGACAGTACAAATTTGGTAAGATTGATGTGTGGTAGTTGCCAGTGGAGTATAAAAAGTGGAGTGAACTGAAAATATAGTGGTTGTTGTTCACAGTGGCTAAAACTGAGAATTTTGGAGATAAATTGACTTAACTGTTTTATGACCATGAGAGTAAGTGTTTAACTTGAAGGAATACATAATATTCAGAGAAACAAAAGAGAGATCAAGTAATTGAAAAAGTATTAGAAGGATCATCAATATGGATATCAACATATTTTAAAATTAGGGCACAAATAGGTAAAATTTCTATGACTATAAGTCTCCAACAGATGAATTAAGGTAACGTTTACATAGAAAATGGCAGCAAGAAAGGTAATGATTGATATAGTTTAATGACAACAGTCCAAGCTGCAGTTTCAGAGAAGAGGCAACAACAATGTACGGAAAAGAGGTCAGTCACCCATCGCCTACTCTGTGACTAGAAATATGAAGAGAGAGGGTAAAAAAATAGTCACTACTTCAGATGACAACAGTGTATACCATGTCTCAGTACTAAGGCAATTTTAATAAATGTAAGAATTAGGAAAGAATTTCCCAAAAAAGGAGTGTGAGGTTATTAAGACATTTGTTAATGGATTGCAGAGTACAGAAAAAATCTGTATGTTTTAGGAAGAGACCACAATATAAAATGGAAAAGGAAATGTACAGATCCAATATAAGTATTAGAATCTGTAGGTTGAAGGATTGCTGGTGAGTTCTAGATTTCTTGTGGTGACTATCAAGTTCAGTTCAATTCAACAAATACTTTTTGAGGCTCACCAACATCCTAGTCACTCTTCTCATCCATAAGAAAAACAAACACAAATTATTACTTTAAGAATCTACAACCCAGGGCTAAAAGCTAAATTGAGATTAGACTTGATCTCAAGTGGAATGTTCATGAAGCTATGAGTTTAGAGGAAAGGAACAGAGGAGGATGACTATATGAAAATGCAGATTTTGTAACCAGTGTTTTACTCTTTCTATTGTTCATGTGAATTCCAAGTGAGAGGTTTTCTTTACCAAAGTGCCTAGATATTCGAAGTTCTCTTCTAATTTCCAAGTAAAGCTAATTCTCGCATTTTTTCAGAATTCCTTCTAATTGAGCTATGAAGATATTTTGTTCTCTGGAACCTGAATTCTGGGGACTGTACACATAGTGTCTCAATTTTAAACAATGTTATTTTAGTTATCAAATTGATTTAAAAGAGTCCCTGTTAGATTAAGAGAACTAAAATATAGGATATATACATTGCAAGTGACTTTCCCTCTTTATTTCCCGTCAAAAGAATTTTAAAAATATATTTGGCTTTTTTAAATGTTACTAAATTTTTTTCAACTTCTATTTTAAGTTCAGGGGTACATGTGCAGATTTGTTACATAGGTAAGCTTGTGTCGTGGTAGTTTGTTGTACAGATTATTTCATCACCCAGGTATCAGGCCTAATACCCATTAGTTATTTTTCTTGATCCTCTCTCTCCTCCCATCCTCTACCCTCCGATAAGCCCCAGTGTGTATTGTTTTTCTCTATTTGTTCATGCGTTCTCATTCTTAATTGATCTTTTACTCCATGTTTTCTGCTTTGGTATTAAATATGGGATATTTTCTTTTTGCTAAAATATAAGTAAAAGTTTTCTTTATGCTTACATGTTTCGGTTTTAAATTTTAACATTGAAAGAGTTTATCTGCTGAACTTCATTTTAATATTGGGGAGTGAGTCTCAAATCTCCCTAACAAAGAAACTTGACAGAAGGATGTTGCATGTTATCTTCTGGGCATCTGAGGGCAAAACCTGAAGCAGCTAATGACTTAATTAAAATGTCTTTCAAGTCCTGTGTTTAATCTTCAAGGGTAAGGCAACACTTTTACCACAGTCTTGTAACATAGAAGTATCTTCAATGTAAAAGTAATTTTAAATAAATCAACATTAAATTTTAGAAAGATGTACCATATTTGTTCTTGACTTCAAGAATCAGATAATATATAAATTATAACCTGCAGTGTATTGCCATTTATAAATTAAAATAAAAGATCATTAGGTAAGGATATAGCTTTACTTATTGTTTAAACTTTATGGAATTTTAGAATATATGCAATAAAATCCATAGATCTTATTATAGGTATATAATTTAATGAATTATTCATAGTGAGCACACTATTGTAACCACTACCAAATTAAACATATGATAGTTTATCATAATTGCAAAGTATCCTCTGTGTAAGTTTCCAGCGGTTATCAATCCTAAAGATAATACTGTTCTCAATTCTTAGACCGTAAACTAGCTTTGCTTAAATAGATACTGTACATTAAAAGTTTTTTCACCATGTACTCTTTTGAACACATCTTTTTTCATTGCATTTCATGCCTATGAGAATTATTCATTATTGGGCCTCTTGATCTTCTCCATTGCTGTGTAGTATTTCATGACTTCATTGCATAATGTATTTATTCATTTTACTCTTGACAGATATTTGGATTATTTCACTTTCAATCTCTAACAACAAATACTCCTGTAATCACTCTTGCATATATCTTTTGTTTCACTCATGTACATATTTCTGTTATACATGAGTGATGGTAACTGCTGAGTTATAAAGCATGCTTTAGTAAATACTGCCAAAGGTCCAAAGAGGCTGAGTTCATTTATATTCCTACCAGTAACATATCATTTAATTTAATGTGATGGTTAACTTTATGTGTCAAGTTTTCTAGGTAATGACACCTAGTTGTTCAGTCAAAAACAAGTCTAAATGTTGCCATTAAAGTATATTTTAGATGTGATTAATGTTTGAATAAGTAGGTTTTGAGTAAAGCAGATTACCCTCCACAGTGTGGGTGCACATTATCCATTAAGTTCAAGGCCTTAACCAAAAAGACTGAGGTCCCCTGGACAAGAATGCTTGCTCTCCAAATATTAGATTGCCAGGCCAAACTGTAACATAAACCAAATCTCTCTTTCTTTCTCTCCAACACTACACACACACACACACACACACACACACACACACACACACACACACACACACACTCTATTGGTTCTTTTTCTAAAGTGTATTAACTGATGAATGCACTTCGCATTGTCATTTGGTTTTTGGCGGTAGACATTTTCTGGGTACTATTGTCTGAAAGTTTGTATCTTCCCCATATTCATATGTTGAAATCTAACCCCCCCGGAATTCATATATTAATAGTATTGGAGGAGGGACCCTTGGTAGGTGAGAAGATTATAAAGCCAGCCCTCATGAAAAGGATTAATGCCCTTATAAAAGAAGCTTGAGAGAACTCCTTCAGCCCTTCCACCAAATGATTACACTAAGAACCAGAAATCTCAGGATACCATATCTGTTGGTACTTTAATCTTGGACTTAAAAATATCTATTCGTTATAAGCTAACCAGTTTATGGCATTTTGTTACAGCAGTCTGAAGGGACCAAAACAGTGGATATCCAGCGTTAGCTCATGATTTTATTTTTTAACTTTCCTGGTAATCACTGGTCATTAGAGAAATGCAGATCAAAACCACAATGAGATACTTTCTCACACCAGTTAGAATGAGGATCATTAAAAAGTCAGGAAACAACAGATGCTGGAGAGGATGTGGAGACATAGGGATGCTTTTAAAATGTTAGTGGGAGTGTAAATTAGTTCACCCGTTGGGGAAAAATAGTGTGGCAATTCCTCAAGGATCTAGAACCAGAAATACCATTTAACCAAGCAATCCCATTACTAAGTGTATACCCGAAGAATTATAAATCATTCTACCATAAAGGCATATGCACACATATTTACTGCAGCACTATTCACAATAACAAAGACTTGGAATCAACACAAATGCCCATCAATGATAGACTAAAGTTGTGTACCTTTTTTTTTTTTTTTAGAACATATATATATATTTTAATTATGCTTTAAGTTCTGGGATACATGTGCAGAACCTGCAGGCTTGTTACCTAAGTATACACATGACATGGTGGTTTGCTGCACGCATCAACCTGTCAACATTGGGAATTTCTCCTACTGCTATCCCTCCTACTGCTCCCCTGGCCCCGCCACCCTCCGATAGACCTCGGTGTGTGATGTTCCCCTCCCTGTGTCCATGTGTTCTCATTGTTCAATTCTCACTTATGAGTAAGAATATGCGGTGTTGGGTTTTCTGTTCCTGTGTTAGTTTGCTGAGAATAATGGTTTCCAGCTTCATCTATGTCCCTGCAAAGGACAAGAACTCATCTTTTTTATAGCCGCATAGTATTCCATGGTGTATATATGCCACATTTTCTTTATCCAGTCTATCACTGATGGGCATCTGGGTTGCTTTCAAGTCTTTGCTGTTATGAATAGTACTGCAATGAACATGCGTGTGCACGTGTCTTTATATTTGAATGATTTATATTCCTTTGGGTATATACCCAAAGGTATAGGTATTCTTCAAGGATCTAGAACCAAAAAGTTGTTTAGTGGTCAATTAAATAATACCCTTTCTGAAGTGACTTTCAAGTATTTTGACTACCATATGTAAAATTTGTCTGCTTTGGTTATATATCTCTAGAAATTCTTTATAATTTTGGAAATAAATACTTTGTCAAACATGTAGTGGAAATATATTCTCCTCCTTTGATTTCCTAAATAGAGTCTTGTCATAACAGAAATTCTTAATTTTAATAAAGTCCGATATTTCAATCTTTCCCTTAGGGATGGATACAGTTTTTTTCTTATTTAAGAAAAATTTTCCACCACACTTATATGAAGATATTATCTCACGTGTTCTTCTAGAAGTTCTATTGTTTTGTCTTACACTTTTTTATCTGTGACCTAACTGAAGTTTATTTTTGTATCAGGTGTGAAGTAGGAGTCAAAGTTTATTTCAACAGAAATATGCAGCTGATCCAGCAACATATACTGAAAATATTCTGTTTGACCCACAGAATTTCTGTGAAATACTCTATAAATCAGGTGACCATATATTTATGGGTCCATTTCTGTTCTTAGACTATTTTATTTATTTGTATTTTTGATTTATTAGTATCAGTACATTTTTAATTACTCTAGCTAAATAATAAGCATAAATTTTAGGCAGAGAAAGTTTTCTCACCTTTTTATTCTTCTCCTGGAGTGCATTAACTATTTCTGGTCCTTTTCATTTTCAGGTAAAATTTTGAAAGAGCATTTACTTTCCACAAATAAGCCAAATAGAATTTGAATAGGACTGTAACTGAGTCCCACTTTGGAGAGTGGACACTATTTTTACAATAATGGGTCTCCCAATGTATTAGTAAATTCCACTATTTTTTTTTTCTTTAATTTCTCTCAATTTGTTTTCTGTGTATAGGTCTTACACATTTTAATAGGTCTATATTTCAGTGTTTGAGGTTTTTTTACATTATCATAAACATTTACTTTCTCTAAAATTTTACTTCTAGATTGCTCATGGCTCATTTATTTAAAAATAAATTACATATTACATTTATATTTTTATGTTTATTATTTTAATATTTTTTATTTTTATAAATTTTAGAGGTACACATGCAGTTTTGTCATACAGATACATTGTGTCATGGCAAAGTCTGGGCTTTTAATGGAACTATAACCCAAATAATATACATTGTACCCATTAAGTAATTTCTCATTCCTCATTTCTTCCACACTCTTACCCTTCCAGGTCTCCCGTATCTAACATTCCACACTCCACATCCATGTGTACACATTGTTTACCTCCCACTTATAAGTGAAAAATTTAAAAATATACTTAACTTTATATTTCTAATTTGTTTTACTTGAGATAATGGCCTCCAGTTCTATCCATGCTCCTGCAAAAGAGATACTTTCATTCTTTTTTTATGACTGAATAGTATTCTATTGCATATGCACACACAAACAACCCCCTTTATTCAATCATGCACTGATGGAAAATTAGGTTGATTCCATATCTTTGCTGTTGTGAACAGTATTGTGATAAATGTATGATGTGGGTATTTTTTTAATCTAATTATTTCTTTTTCTTTGGATATATACGCAATAGTGGGATAGCTGGATCGAATGGTAGCTCAATTCTTAGTCCTTTGTGAAATCTCATATTGCTTTACTCACATACTTTTAGTACATTTACATTTAATGATCATGCTCAATTTAGTTATTAATTCAAACAGCATGTGTATAGATGTTTTAAATTTTATATGGTAATCTTTGAATAATATCCAGTTTTATTTCTTCTTGCATAATATCACTAAATAATGTATAACCAGCATTTCTTAAATCTCTCTCCACCCCCTTTCAGCCATTATTTTTCTTTGAGAATAATTTAATATCCTGAGTTTTAAATGTAAGTATTGCTATGCCTAATTTGAAATTCATATAAAAGAAACAGCATGGGATACTGTGTTTTGTGTCCAACATCTTTCACCCAATATTATGGTTATGAGATTTTTTGAAAACATCGTTGAAGTTTTATTTCATTTATAATCATTATAGTATAATATTCCATTGTGTAAACAGACCATAATTTTCTGTTCGATTGGATTTTCCCCTATTATTTTTAGCTGACATGTAATAATTATACCTATTTATGGGATACAGAGTAATATTTCAATAGATATACACAGTATGCAATTACCAAATCAGGACAATTAGCATATCCATCATTTCAAACGTTTGTTATTATTTTGTGTTGCAAACATTCAAAATTTTCTCTTCTAGCTTTGTGAAAATATATACTACATTATTGTTAACCATATTCACCCTACAGTGCTACAGAACACTAGTATTTCTACCTCAAATCTAGCTATAATTTTGTATCTGTTAACCAACTTCTCTCTATCCTTTCCTTTCCCCTACCTTCCCCAGTCTCTAATAACCACAGTTCTACTCTCTGCATCCATGAGTTTATTTTTTTAGCTTCCAAGTATCAGTGAAACATGTGGTATTTATTTTTCTGTACATGAGTTACTTAACTTAACATAATGTCCTCTAAAACTTAACATAATGTCCTCCAGGCTCATATATGTTGTCATGAACAACAAGATTGCATTCTTTTTTGTAGCTACATTATATTGTATTGTGTATACATACCACATTTTCTTTATTCATCTGTTGATTCCATATCTCAACTATTGTAGGTAGAGCTGCAATAAACATTGGGCACAGGTATCTATTTCATATATTGATTTTCTTTCCCTTGGATAAGTCCCCAGTACTGGGACTTTTGGGTAATATGGTAATTCTCTTTTTAGTTTAATGAGAAACCTACATGCTGCTTTCCATAAGAGCTATCCTAATTTATGTCCCCACCAACAGTATATAAGAGTTCCCTTTCCCTGCATCTACGCCAGCATTTGTTTTGTTTTGTTTTTCTTTTTAATAATAGCCATTCTAACTGTGGTCAGATGGGATCTCACTGTAGTATTATTTTGTGTTTACCTGATGATTAGCGATATTGAGCAGTGTTTCATGTACTTATTGGCTGTTTGTATGTCTTCTCTTGAGTAATGTCTATTCAGATCATATGCCCAGTTTTTCATCAGATTATTTACTTTCCTGCTCTTTTCCATTTTGAGTGACTTGTTTATTTTTTTTTTCCTAATTGCCCCAGCTTAGACTTTTAGTACTATGTAAAATAAAAGTGATGAAAGTGGCCATCCTTGTCTTGTTCCAGTTCTTAGAAGAATATCTTTCAGCTCTTTCCCATTCAGTATGATTTTAGCTGTGGGTTTTTCATATACAGCCTTTATTGTGTGGAGGTATGTTCCTTCTAAATCTAATTTTTTGAGAGTTTTTATCATGTACAGATGCTGAATTTCATCAAGTGCTTTTTCTATGTCTATGAAAATAATCATATAGTATTTGTACTTTTTATTAATTTGATGTGAAGTACTACATTTATGGATTTGCAGATGTTGAAAGTCTTTGTATTCCTGTGAAATATTCCAGTTTATCATCACATATTATCTTTTTGATATGTTGCTGGATTTGGTTTTTCCACAATTTGTTGAGGATTTTTGCATCCATATTTATCAGGGATATTGGCCTGTAGTTTTCTTTTCTTGTTTTTTCCATGTCTTGTTTAGGTATCAGGGAAATGCTGGCCTTGTAGAGTGATTTAGGAAGAATTTTCTCTTCATTTATTGGAATATGTTGAGAGGAATTTGTGTTAGTTCTTCCTTAAAAGTTTGACAGAAACCATCAAGTTCTGGGCTGTTCTTTGTTGGGAGACTATTAATGATTCAATCTTATTACCGGTTATTGATCTTTTCTAATTTTCTGTGTTTTCCTTTTTCAGTATTGGTAGATCACATGTGTATAAAAATCTATCCATTTCCTCTGGGTTTTCCAATTTATTGGCACATAGATGCTCCTAATTGTCTCAAATGATCATTTGCATTTCTGTGGTATCAGTTGTAATGTCTTCTTTTTCATTTCTGATTTTATTTTGGTTTTCTATGTTTATTTCTTAGTGTAGCTAACAACTTGTTTATCTTTTCAAAAAAATTTCTTGATTTGTTGACCTTTTGTATTTTTTGTCTCCATTTTGTATAGTTCTGCTCTGATTTTATTATTTCTTTTTTTCTTCTAATTTGGGATGTTGTTTATTCTTTCTAGTTTCTTGAGGTGTATCACTAGGTTTGCTGTTTGAAATCTTCCTACTTTTTAAAATGTAGACATTTATTGCTCTAAATGTGCATTTTAGTACTTTTTTTTCCTGTATCCCATGGATTTTGTATGTCATTTTTCTATTTTTCTCTATTTCAGGATTTTTTAAATTTCCTTCTTAATTTCTTTATTGACCCAATGGTCATCCAGGTACATGTTATTTAATTTCCATGTGTTTGTGCTGTTTTCAGATTTTTTTCTTGTTATCAATCTTTTATTGTGGTCTGAGAAGATACTTGATATTATGTTGATTTTTAATTATTTTTTGTGATGTGTTTTTGTACTAGCCTATAAGATATTCTGTATAATGTTTCATGTATGGTTAAGAAGAATGTGGATTCTGCATTTGTGGGGTGAAATGTTCTGAAAATGTTTGTTAGGTCCATTTGGTCTAGAGTGCAGTTTAATCCTAATGTTTCTTTGTTCATTTTTTTAATAGATGATCTGCCAATGCTGAAAGCGGGATGGTAAAATATCCAACTATTATTACGCTGAAGTCTAACTCTCTCTTTATCTCTGATGATATTTGTGATGGGAGCAGCCTCCCGGAGGGTGCTGGCTGCAGCTGGGGAGGCACGGCTGGTGTTGCAGGCTCCACAGGGCAATAGGAGCTGGGATCAGGCAGGAGCCCCTCCCGCTACTGAGATGGTGAGGTGGGAGCCCTGTGCTCCCAGGCACAGCAGCAGCCACACAGTCACAGCTCCCTACCTGGGCATCCTTGAGCTCTCGGGGGTCTGGGAAGCCCCTCTGCCCACACAGGGTCATAAGTGCCTGCTTCCTCTCACTGGCCTCTCTCTGCTCCTGGTGACCGCTCCAATTTTGGAGCAAAGTTGTTGCCAAGCCCAGGCACTGTCACAACCTGGCCAGGTGTGCACACACTCAGGGCAGCACTGACACGCTAGCACCCTCCCACCCCCATCTAGTCCCCTCCAGACCTTGGGTGCTGACAAGTGTAGGAGGGAGGCCTGTGGGGTGCTGAGTGCAGCTCAGTGTGAGCCTGCAGGTGACCCTTAGCACAAACAACCTGGGTGCCATGGATGACATTTTAATGGCAGCAGGAGTCAGACAGATTCTTGGACAGAAAGGGGTGGGTCCCCTGTGAAGCCCCACCTTCAAGCCAGTGTTCACCTAAAGCCCAGAGGCTAGGCTATCAGTTCCAGATGGAGTCCACGATCTGGAGTGAGAACTTAGGGTGCTTTTTTATGGACCCGCCTATGATTGTCCATGGACCAATCAGCACATACTTTCTCCCTTCTGAGCCCCTAAAAATCCTGAACTCGGCTAGACTCAGACATACATTGGGACTATCAGCTGCAGGAGGGAGCTACACACTTCAGGTCTCCTCTACTCTTCAGGACGACCTGCCTGTAGAAAGGAGCTGCCCACCATAGGTCTCCTCTCTGCTGAGAGCTGGACACTTGTTGGGATGAACTGATCCATTTGAGTCTCCTGAGAGCTGTTCTGTTGCTCAATGAAGCTCTTCTCTACCTTGCTCACTCTCCAGTTGTTCACATACCTCATTCTTTCTGGATGTGGGACAAGAACTTAGGGCTCACCAAATGGTGGGAGTGAATGAGCTGTAATGCGAACAGGGTGAAACGCACTCCCCACTTGCCACGTGTAGGCAACAAGAAAGAAGAGCTACCGCCCTTAGGGAAGCCCAGACCTAGGGGCTTCCTGAGTCAGGGCTGTGAAACCCTCTTTGGGGCTTTGTGGTTCCTGGCATCGCCAAGCTTCCAGGCACCACCACATTCCCCAGTGCCCAGAGTGGAAGCTGTTTGTGGTACGCCGGGTTCAGCTGCAACCTATGCTGGCCCCTGGAGCTGCCCACCCTGCTGCAGCCGGCGTGCCTAGCACAGTGGCTGGACCCCATGGTTGTTCACATACCCCTTGCTGCTCCGCGCCTGTCTTGCCCTTGACGAGTGTGGGATCTGAGCCAGTAGCATAAGCTGAGCACAAGCTGCCAGGCTGAATAGGCAGAATAAACACAGGGAATTGAGCAAAACTTGGGCAAAGGTGCCACCAGACCCAGAGGTTTCTGGCTAGAAAAGCAACAACCTACAGATCCTGTGACATTTGTTCGACATATCTGGGTTCTCCAGCTTTGGGTGCATATGTATTAATAACTATTATATCTTCTTGCTCAATTAATCCATTGATCATTCTATAATGGCCTGTAGTAACCTTCTTTTTCTATTTTTATGTTGTTGTTTTCTTTTAAAGTCATTTTATATGATTCCTATTCCTGCACACTTTTGCTTTCTGTTTATATGGAGTATCTTTTCCATCCCATCACCTTTAGTCTGTGGGTATCTTTGCACTTGAAGTAAATCTCTTGTAGGCAGCATATAGTCTTATTTTTTTGCTTTTGTTTTGGTTTTGGTTTTTTTTTTTGTTTTGTTTTTTGTTTTTTCTTTCAGGCACTCTATATTTTTTGAATTGGAGAACTTAAATTATTTACATCCAAGGTTGCTATTGATAGGTGTGAACTTCTATTATTTTAACTAATTTCTTATTGTTTTGTGTATCCTTTGTTTCCTTCTTTTTTCTCTCATTGTCTTTTTGTGTAGTTTTGTTGTTTTCATTTGATTTCTTTCCCTTCCTCATTTGTGTATCTGCTTCACCACTGAGTTTTATACCTCTGTGTGTTTTCATCATGGTATGTACTGTTCTTTTACTTCAAGATGTAGTATCCCCTTAAGGATTTCTTGTAAGGCCAGTCTAGTGGTACTAAATTATCTTGGTTTGTCCTTGTCTAGGGAAAACTTTTTTTCTCCTTTATTTTTGAAGGTTATCTTTGCTGGGTATGGTATTCTTGACTGGCATTTTTTTTTTTTCTTTCAGCACTTCCAATATATCACTCCATTCTTTTCCAATCTGTAATGTTTCCACCGTGAAATCTGCTGTCAGTTTGATAAGAGTTCCTTATATGTGATTTGACACTTGTCTCTTGCTGTTTTTAGAATTTGTCCTTTGTCTTTGGCTTGTTATATTTAACTTCAGTAGCCCTCAAAGAAAACCTTTTTGGTTGAATTTATTGCAGCATTTTGGAGTTTCTCGTATCTGGATATTTATATATTTTCTATAACTTAGGAAGTTTTCAAGTATTATCTTTTTTTTTACTTTTTTCTTTTTTTTTTTTTTTGAGGCAGAGTCTCTCTCTGTCGCCCAGGCTGGAGTGCAGTGGCCCTATCTTGGCTCATTGCAAGCTCCGCCTCCCGGGTTCACGCCATTCTCCTGCCCCAGCCTCCAGAGAAGCTGGGACTACAGGCACCCACCACCACGCCTGGCTAATTTTTTTATATTTTTAGTAGATACGGGGTTTCACCGTGTTAGCCAGGATGGTCTCAATCTCCTGACCTCGTGATCCACCCACCTCGGCCTCCCAAAGTGCTGGGGTTACAGGCGTGAGTCATTGCGCCCAGCCTCAAGTATTATCTTATTAATTTGTCTGTCTTTCCCTATATCTTCTCCTTCTGGAACTCCGAAAATCCAAATATTTGTTCACTTGATAGTGTCTCATATGTCACATAGGTTTTCATTTATTAAAATATTATTTTTTGTCTAACTGAATTATTTCAGAAAACTTGTTTTCCTCTTCAGAATTTTTTTCTTCTGCTTGATCTATTGTTGAAATATTTGATCGTATTTATGTTTATTTTATTCATTGAATTATTCAGTTCCAGTGTTTTCCTCCGTGGCTCAGTGACCCGGGCTGGAGTGAAGTGGTGTGATCTTGGATCATTGCAACTTCTGCCTCCTGGGTTCAAGCAGTTCTCATGCCTCAGCCACCTGAGTAGCTGGGACCACAGGTGCACATCACTACACCCAGATAATTTTTGTATTTTTAGTAGAGATGAGGTTTTGCCATGTTGTCTAAGCTGGTCTTGAACTCCAGACCTCAACTCCTGCCTCAACCTCTCAAGGTACTGGGATTACAGGCACATGCCACCATGCGTGGCCACTGTTTGGTTGTTTTTCATAATATATATCTTTTAATTAAATTTCTCATTCAGATAGTGAATTATTTTTCTGATTTCTTTATATCATCTATCTAGGTTATCTTGAATGTTGCTATGTTTCCTTAATATCATTTTTTATCAATTCTTTTTTAGGCATTTCATAGGTTTCTTTTTCTTTGCAGTCTGATACTGGAGAATTATTGTGTTCATTTAGAGGTATGTTTCCTTGTTTTTTCATGTTTCTTGAATCCTTATGCTGATATTTGTGCATCTGGTGTCACAGTTGCTTCTTCCACTTTTAGGAACCACTTTTGTAGAAAACAACCTTTTCCTGTGTATGTATCCATAGTGCCATCTGGGTAGGGTATTTTTGCTTTGGTTCTGAGTGGCTACCATAGTGGAATCATCATGTAATTTCTTCAGCTGTAATCAATGCAAGCTGTATCTGCAAGTTCCTCAGGGGCTTAGGTGCCAGTTGTTTGTGGTGTCTATATTGAGGCTTTGCTGGGGACTAGGGCACTAGGTGGGCCAGCCCTCAGCCCTCTGAGTGGTGTACAGGGGCACCCTCAGTGGGGACCGAGGGTACCAGGCAGACAGGCTCTTAGCCCCTTAAGTGGCTTATATGGGTCCTAGAAGTACTGGTGGTGGGCTGGGCAGAGCCAGTCCTTGGGACTCCTGACACCATGCATGAGTGCCTGCAGTAGCAGCTGTAGCCCAATCAGGCAGTATTTTGGGTCCCTGGCTGGTGATCACAGGTGCACTGCGCCCCTGCTGCTAGAGCAGGTAGGATTGCTGGCAGTGCTGATGGCCCTGAGAAAGGTGGCTCTCAGACTCTGGGAAGCAAAGGCTTTGACTCCCTATGTCCTGAGAGCAATCTCTCTCATGTGCTGGATCATCTATTCCTTAGAGAATAGAGCACTGCATGAGCCAAGCTCAATGATGCTATTTTTATTTTTTTAAATTATTTTTGTTGTGTGCTTCTTTTTGGATTGTTTTTATTGCTGTATCTTAAAGTTTACTTATCTTTTCTTCCATAATGTTTATTATACCCCAAATTGTATCTAGTGTATCTTTTATCTCAGGTGCATCCCTAGGTGGGGATATGGTTGCACTACTAGGTCTAGCTGGTGCCACAACACTGCAGTACCCTGAGTGGATGTTGGGAAATGTCAGGCCCCCAGTGATGCAGGGGTTATTGAGCAGGATGTAGCCTGGCGTTGGGTCCACTCTCAAAATGTCGTCATATTGCAACACCCTGGCTCCACGGGTATGGGGTGGATATCCAGTGTGAATTCTCTCTTTGCGACAGTGTAGTTACATGGATTCTATACACCTAGTTGTTTTAGACTCAGGTACTATCAGAGGGCTGGGAGGCTGTCCAGTTGCAATTTCGGGTTTCTATGGTGAGAATATTTACTGTAGGGATCTTTAACTTACCTCTTCTTACAGTAGGGAACCTTCCTGCCTGCTTCACTTCCTTCTCTATACTGCCATCTTTTGTGTCCATGACTGAGAGGGGCATGTCATTTCCCTGCTGAATACCAATACTCTTCCTTAGACATGGTATTTGATGTGTAGTTATCTACTCACTGCTTTGGTTCTTCTTTGTGGAGGAGATAAGCTCTGCATGACTCTAGTCAACCACGGTGGTGACATCTTCTATCTGCTTGACTGCTGATTGAACTCTGTTTGAGGCTCTTTTGAAAAGTGGTGTTATGCATATTCTAGTACATATATTTTAAGCTATTTTATTATAATGTGCCTTGGTATAGTTATATTTTAGTTTCTTGTTCTTGATTTTTCTTAAGTTTCTTGAATCTGTGGGTTCATAATTTTTATCAATATTGGAAAATTTTAGATTATTATTTCTTCAAATAATTTTCTGTATCCTCTTCTTACTCTTCTCCTTAAGAAACTCAAATTATGATTATGTTAAGCAACTGGGATTTGTTTCATAGCTCAAAAATGTTATTTTTATTTTTTTAAACATATTTTTTCTGTGTTTCTTTTTTGATTAATTTTATTGCTATACCTTAAAGTTTACTTATCTTTTCTTCCATAATGTTTATTCTACCCTGAATTCTATCTAGTGTATCTTTTACCTCAGACATTGTGGTTTTCATGTCCACACAATTGATTTATATATATTTTACATGTCTTGTCTTTCCCTAATATTAATGAACATAAGGAATGGTTATGATAACTCTTTTGTTGTTCTTTTCTCTTAATTTTAAGTTTTATGCTAATTCTGTTTTATTACTTTTTCACCTTATATTTTGCATTTTTCTGCCTTTCTGTATGCTTGTTAATCTTATTGGATGCCAGACATTGTAAACTTTACCTTGTTGAGTGCTAGATATTTTTGTTTCTCTATGACTATTTTAAACCTTTGTCCTAAGGTCCAGTTAAGTTATTTGGAAACAGTTTATCCTTTTGGGTAATTTCCTATGATTTGTTAGGGAGGTCTAAAGTATTGTTCAGAATAGTAGGTCTAAAGTATTTCTCAGTTTAGGGCTAATTGTTTCTTATTATTAAGGTAAGGCCTTTATTTGAATTACAAGTGTGGTAGGTTGGGACCTGGCCCTGTGATAACCCTGGAGATGGTTCTGTTTAGTCTTTTTGGATGGTTGTTCTCAACTGTCGAGCAGTTTCTTTATCAGCCTGTACCTATAAGTACTCAAGAGATAAAGTCCAAACATCTCTGGAGTGGTCTTTCTATGCTCCACTCTTCTCTTTTTAATTTTGATGGATTTAAATGACATTTTAACTGTCATAATGAACTGCTTAGGACATCCAATATAGTGTTGAATGCAAGCAATGAGAGCATTCAAGCATGTTTTACCTTTTAAGGTGGGAAGCTTCTACAATTTCTTTTATATATATATATATATATATATATACTTTAAGTTCTAGGGTACATGTGCACAACGTGCAGGTTTGTTACATATGTATACTTGTGCCATGTTGGTGTGCTGCACCCATTAGCTCATCATTTACATTAGGTATATCTCCTATGCTATCCCTCCCCATTCCCCCACAATAGGACCCAGTGTGTAATGACCGCTTCCTGTGTCCAAGTGATCTCATTGTTCAATTCCCACCTATCAATGAGAACATGCGGTGTTTGGTTTTCTGTTCTTGCGATAGTTTGCTGAGAATGATGGTTTCCAGCTGCATGCATGTCCCTACAAAGGACATGAACTCATCCTTTTTTACGGCTGCATAGTATTCCATAGTGTGTATATGTGCCACATTTTCTTTTTTTTTTTTTTTTTTGAGACGGAGTCTCGCTCTGTCGCCCAGGCTGGAGTGCAGTGGCGCGATCTCGGCTCACTGCAAGCTCCGCCTCCTGGGTTTACGCCATTCTCCTGCCTCAGCCTCCTGAGTAGCTGGGACTACAGGTGCCCGCCACCGTGCCCGGCTAATTTTTTGTATTTTTAGTAGAGACGGGGTTTCACTGTGGTCTCGATCTCCTGACCTTGTGATCCGCCCGCCTCGGCCTCCCAAAGTGCTGGGATTACAGGTGTGAGCCACCGCGCCCGGCTGCCACATTTTCTTAATCCAGTCTGTCACTGATGGACATTAGTGTTGATTCCAAGTCTTTGCTATTGTGAATAGTGCTGCAATAAACATACATGTGCACATGTCTTTATAGCAGCATGACTTATAATCCTTTGGGTATATCCCCAGTAGCGGGATGGCTGAGTCAAATGGTATTTCTAGTTCTAGATCCTTGAGGAATTGCCGCACTGTTTTCCACAATGGTTGAACTAGTTTACAGTCCCACCAACAGTGTAAAAGTGTTCCTATTTCTCCACATCTTCTCCAGCACATGTTGTTTCCTGATTTTTTAATGATCGCCATTCTAACTGGTGTGAGATGGTATCGCATTGTGGTTTTGATTTGCATTTCAATGATGATGAGTGATGACGAGCATTTTTTCATGTGTCTGTTGGCTGTATGAATGTCTTCTTTTGAGAAGTTCTGTTCATATACTTTGCCCACTTTTTGATGGGATTGTTTGCTTTTTTTTCTGGTAAATTTGATTGAGTTCTTTACAGGTTCTGGATATTAGCCTTTTGTCAAATGAGTAGAACGCAAAAATTTTCTCCCATTCTGTAGGTTGCCTGCTCACTCTGATGGTAGTTTCTTTTGCTGTGCAGAAGCTCTTTAGTTTAATTAGATCCCATTCATAAATTTTGGCTTTTGTTGCCATTGCTTTTGATGTTTTCGACATGAAGTCCTTGCCCATGCCTATGTCCTGAATGGTATTACCTAGGTTTTCTTCTAGGGTTTTTAATGGTTTTAGGTCTAACATTTAAGTCTCTAATCCATCTTGAATTAATTTTCGTATAAGGAGTAAGGAAAGGATCCAGTTTCAGCTTTATACTTATGGCTAGCCAATTTTCCCAGCACCATTTATTAAAGAGGGAATCCTTTCCCCATTTCTTGTTTTTCTGAGGTTTGTCAAAGATCAGATGGCTGTAGATGTGTGGTATTATTTCTGAGGGCTCTGTTCTGTTCCATTGGTCTATATCTCTGTTTTGGTACCAGTCCCATGCTGCTTTGGTTATTCTAGCCTTGTAGTATAGTTTGAAGTCAGGTAGCGTGATGCCTCCAGTTTTGTTCTTTTCACTTAGGATTGTCTTGGCAATGTGGGGTCTTTTTTGGTTCCATATGAACTTTAAAGCAGTTTTTTCCAATTCTGTGAAGAAAGTCTTTGGTAGCTTAATGGGGATGGCATTGAATCTATAAATTACCTAGGGCAGTATGGCCATTTTCACAATATTGATTCTTCCTATCCATGAGCATGGTATGTTCTTCCATTTGTTTGTGTCCTCTTTTATTTCACTGAGCAGTAGTTTGTAGTTCTCCTTGAAGAGGTCCTTTACATCCCTTGTAAGTTGGATTCCTAGGTATTTTATTCTCTTTGAAGCTATTGTGAATGGGATTTCATTCCTGATTTGGCTCTCTGTTTGTCTGTTACTGGTGTCTAAGAACGCTTGTGATTTTTCACATTGATTTTGTATCCTGAGACTTTGCTGAAGTTGCTTATCAGCTCAAGGAGATTTTGGGCTCTGATAATGGGGTTTTCTAAATCTACAATCATGTCATCTGCAAACAGGGACAATTTGACTTTTCTTTTCCTAACTGAATACCCTTTATTTTTTTTCTTGCCTGATTGACCTAGCCAGAACTTCCAACACTATGTTGAATAGGAGTTGTGAGAGAGGGCATCCCTGTATGATATCTAACTTATTTAATAAATGCCAAATTATTCAGAATTTTTATTTACTTTTTTGTCATTTTTGGTAAATTGATTTACAAAAGATTTTTTTTTAATTGAATTTCAATTGTCAAATGTATTATTATAACATAGTTTGTACATACATATTTTGTACCTACAAATTTGTACTACAAATTTTCCTTTAAGCACTTTTGTTTAACTTTAATACTACTGCTTTTGATAAGACCCATATATGTGACTTGATTAAGAATAGCTCTCTGTCTGATATGGTTTGGCTGTGTCCCCACCTAAAATCTCATCTTGAATTGTCATCCCCATAATCTCCATAATCCCCATGTGTCAAGGGGGAGAGAAGGTGGAGGTAATTTGATCATGGGGGCAGTTTCTCCCATACTGTTCTCATGATAGTGAGTGGGTCTCACAGGATCTGATGTTTTTATAAGCATATGGCATTTCCCCTGCTTGCACTCACCCCTCCTGCCTCTCTATGAGGAAAGTGCCTGCTTCTTCTTTGCCTTCTGCAATGACTGTAAGTTTCCTGAGGCCTCCCCAGGAATGCAGAACTGTGAGTCAATTAAACGTCTTTCCTTTATAAATGATCTGGCCGTGAGTATTTCTTCATAGTAGTGTGTGACAGACTAATCAGATTTATAATTGGAAATCTGATCTTTTTAAGAAATGCAAAGCTCAATATAAGTCCAATAGCTAACTCACAAAGAAATGTCTTTTTCAGAGCACATTAATTTTAATAAAGCCATGTGCTGTCATACTGCCAAGGATAAATACACATTTAAGAAAAAATTATAATGTAATAAATAGTAATAAAAACAAAATAAAACAATAATTTATAATATATCAACTATGCAAAGTCAAAAAATAATTTAAAGAAGAGAGAGAATATGAAAGGTAATTCGTTTCCTTAGAAAAGTAAGCTATAATATTGTAATCTTGAAAGAAAAATGAATTAAATTGTTTAAAAACTTAAAATATAACAGAACGAATTAAGAGTTGGAAAATAAAGGAGATTTTCTTGAAAGTATAGCCAAAGAGAAAGCAATAGAAATTACGAAATCAAACACTTAAAAATAAACAACAACCTAGGTACAATCAATTTCAGAAGTTTAAATCCCAGAAAACGAAAAGACTAGAAGTCAAAGAGAGAAGATGGAAGAGCTAATTCAAAGCTAATTCAAAAAAATCCTTGAACTAAATGAAGTTTTCAGACTGAAATGAATTAGCAAGGCCATCTCACCTTGGATGAAAATAGACCTATAACAAGACGCATTTTCATATTTCAAAATACCAAACAGGGAGATGTTTCTGCAATTATGCAAAAGGAAAAAGACAAAGAGAGGAAGGTTTTATTCAGTGAAAAAAATCAAAATGGCACTAATTTTCTTTATAGCAATATTGAAAATTGTAAGACAGTAGAGCTTCACTTTTTAAATTCTGAAGGAAAATTATTTCCAACTTAAAATTTCATCGAGTTTTCACCTAAGCATTTCAGGTAGAATCAACATATTTATAGACATGGCAAGGTGTATAATTTTACCTTCCTTAGAGTGTGCTTTGTAATAACAAGAGATTAAAATAACAAATAAGTTAATATATGATTCAAGTAACAGAGAATCTAATCTAAGAAAAAAAGCAGAGAATGTTTAGGAAAATTGTGAAGGAATATGTCCACACACCAGGCCTAAAGAATAGCCGGATAAGACTAAACTCAATCAGAATCATCTGGGAGAAGGTTCTCAGATGATTACATTGATGGATGATCTAAAGTTTTCTAGTGTAGTGAGATAATACATTTAGGGTTAATTTTGTGAACAGAACATAGAAAATAAAACAAAGGAAATATAAGACATTATTGGTTTAGCTATAAATAGCCATGTAACTATAAATACTGAATGTCTATGTAATCAAAATTAAAATATAACTTTTGGGATGGTGGGAGGTGTAAATAAAATAGGAGTCTGGGAGTACATGAAAGAGGATTAAATTCTGATCTTCCATAGCAAGAAGTCAATAGACAATATCTCAAACTGAAAAACTAGGAAAAATGATATAAGAATATTATTTAGAGATATGGAAGTAAACCTTTGAAAGTAAGTTGAAAATTGTCATTGCCCTGCTGTGTGCCTAGTAGCATGTGTGAATCCAATTGACTCTTTAAATCATGGTACCTGGATAAGTTTGATAAAAATAAAAACTAGGTTTAAAATTTAATACAATGCACTCTTTACTAGAGGCAACATTATAAGTAAATCTTATAAAAATCACATGGAGTGAATGAAGCTCAAAGTAGTAGACTGTATATATATATATATATATATATATATATATATGTATACACACACACACACACATATATAAATATATACCCCTTATATAAAGTACAAAAAGACACAATTAATGTATAGTGTTAGAAGTCATGACAGGCTAGTGTTTTCTGCTGAAACATAATTCGAGCATTTTTACTACCCATTATAAAATACTTAGGTTCTCTAAGTTCAGTTTTTGTCTCTTGTAATATAATCCACTAAATGTGTAGGTGTCAGCTGGCTTTCCTCATGTCATCTTTTAGTAATTTAGGCTTAGAAAGTTGGTGCTAAACAATGATGGTACTGTGGCTACTGCTGTTGAAATCTTTATCTCTGACCCAAAAGTCTGATGTTTTCTGCCAAGATCCATGAAATGATGGCAGGCTAACTTTTTTATTCACAGGTAAGGTAAAATGTCAAACCCTTTACAGTCCCTAACAATAATATAGTTATAAATATAAGTTAAACAAATATTTGACCCAGGAATTCTAATGCTAGTTATATATACCCAAACTCTATGTATCCAGGAACACCGGGAGAAATGCACATAAATCTTTATAACAAAATTATTTATACTAGCCTAAATATGCAAAAATATCATTTGCTTCATAATAGAATAAACAAATTGTGATATATTCAAACAATGAATCATCTTGTATCAAGGGAAAAAACTATAGCTACCTATTTTTAAAAAGCATAAGTAAATTTTTAAAACATAATGTTGAATGATATTAGCCAAATACAAAAGAATACATTCCAAATATATGATTAAAATCAGACAAAATTATGTGTCTTTAAAGATGATTATTTAAATATTCAACTGTCGATAAAAGCAAACAAGTGAAAAACTTTAAATTAGTAAATTGTTTAAGTTTGTGAATGAAGGGGTTTGTGATCGACAGGGATTCTGAGGTGCTGGCATGTTGTTTTTCTAACATGGTATGATGTACATTTTAGATGTCAATTTGATTGGATTAAAAAATATCTAGAGAACTGGTAAAGCATTGTTTCTGCTGCATCTGTAAGGGTGTTTCCAGAGGAGATCGGCATGTGAGTCAGAGGACTGAGTGAGGAAGATTCGTCTTCAATGTGGGCAGGCATTATCTAATCTTTTTATTCTAATTGGGTTCTAGTAGAACAAAAAAGTCAAGAAAAAGGCAATCTTCCCCCCCCAACACTACCCCCACACATAGACACCGTCCCCCACACCCCCAACCCCTGTGTCCTTGCCTCCTGGAGCTAGGACATTCTTCTTCCTTTGCACATCAGAACTCCCGGTTTGCCTGCCTTTGAACTCCAGGACTTATACCAACATCACCCACTACCTGGGATTCTCAGGCCTTTGGCCTCAGACTGAGAATTACACCATCAGCCTCCACAGTCCTGAAGCTTTTGGCCTTGGACTAAGCCATGGTACCACATATCCCAGGGCCTCTAGCTTACAGAAGGCCTGTCATGGGATCTCTCAGCCTCTATAATTGTATGAGCCAATTTCCGTAATAAATCACCTCCTATCTATCTATCTATCTATCTATCTATCTATCTATCTATCTCCTCTTAGTTCTGCCTCTTTGAAGAACCTAATACATGTGGGTTTAATTACACATGTCTATGCTTTATGCAATATTATTAAGTTGTTTACTTTTTGTTTTGTATATTTTGCTTTTTGTGTTTTATACTTTATAATTGAGATGGTTACATTTAAAAACTATAATTAGTATCTTAATGAAGGGGCTATGTATCAGATGTGATAGGCATAACTCATTTTCAATAAGCCAGAAAATGAATCTGATATGAAATTACCTAGAATGCCAAATAGACTCCACAACCAATGCAAAATATTTAAAATAATTTAAAAATCATGGAGAATAAGTGCAAGCTCTAACATATATCTAATTTGTTACCAGTGGTAAGAAACAGAAAGAAACGATGAACAAAGAAAATAGTAAACTTTAGCACATTTAAACCAATATTTTATTTTTAAAATAAAAATAATGATGACTGAAAAGAATGAGAAACTAAATAGTGAACATCAATAGGACAGATTCAAATATGGGGTAATACAAGTTTGAACATTAGTATGGTCACCTTATCTACAATGAGGACATATTGATGAAATGTATGGTTTTTGAAGTTATATAAACATTTAAAAATCTCTAAGTAACCACTAAGTAAATATAGTGTAATTAAAATTTAAATAGAAAGACATAAGGAAAAACAGATGTAAAAAACAAAAGAGAAGTGTATAACAAGCTGGAAGAAATGATTCTAAATAATACAATAGGCACAATTATGTAAATGAACTAAATTTCTAGTTAAAATACATTTGTCAAACAGGATAAAAAACACAATTTAGCTATTTACAAGATATGCACTCGAACAATAAAAACAGGAAAATTGAAAGTAAATATTTGCAATACTATATATCATGTATTGTTAACCCAAAGTAAAATCTAACAAAAGAAAACTTAAGGAAAAATGTGTTTTACTATCCTTGAAAAGCTACTAAATATTGGCAAAATGGTTAGATGACCAGGAAAATATAACAATTCTAAACCTGTGTGTACCTACAAATGTGACTTCAATAGATGTAAAGTAAAAATTAATGAAATTATAAGCAGAATGACAAGTTTATTATTTTAGAAAATGTCTACCATCTTTTTTAGAAATGTTATATCAGTATATTTTTTAAAAAGAATATAGAAGACGTGAACAACATAATTAATCAACCTGAACTTAATAGACATAAATAGAATACTGCACCTAAAAATTAAAATCTCTTCAAGTATGTTTGAATTATTAATGAAAAAAAATTTCCAACAAATTTCAAATAAGCATTGCTGTACATAACACATACTCTGACCTCAGTACAAATAAGTTAAACGTTAATAACAAAAAACATTAAAATTAACATTTGTATGTTTTTAAAACTACTTCTAAATAAATTGCGATGACAGTGGCACAATTATAAATTTGATACACATCATAATTAGTTCATCCTATCTCTTGTATGTGTGAAATGTATTTTATTATATATACATTATATCTCAGTAAAGCTGTTAACAAAGTAGTTCCCATCATGTTATCAAGAAATGATCAATTCAATGCAAAAATAGCCCCAAAATATAATTATTTTACGGCATAGAAATCACCAATAAATATGTGAAAAGTGTCTCACCCTCATTTGAAATCAGAGAAAGGCAAAATATAAACAAACTGGGAAATCATTTTATGTCCAAACTTCACAAAATGTGAAAAGTCTGGCAATACTCTTTAAAGAATAGCATGGAAGATAACAGGAACCATCATACACTGCTGCTAGGAATCTAAATAGACAAAATTGTCCTGGGCAAAATGGTATTATCTAGTGAAGTGTAAATTTTTCCTTTCACCCAGTAATTTCAAGTGAGTGTTTGTATATGTGTGCATGTGTGTGGTGCATAAATAATAGCAGGAACAACAAAAAGAAACCTAGAAACATTTAAAATTTCCAACAACAGAAATATGGATGAATAAACTGTGATGTATTTATACAATGAAACATGTAAAGGAGTGAAAACTGAACAAATTACTGCCAAACATACCAACATAAGCAAATTTCAAGATCCCAAGACTGAGTAAATAAATGTCATTGAAATATAGAAAGAGCATAATTTCGTTTATAGCAATAGAAAAAAGAAAATGAAATCATAGATGGTTCTCAATATATATGTATATATACGTGTGTGTATGTATGTACATATATATGGTAAAATAGTTTAAAGGGATGGAAAAAACTTTCACAATATTTAGAATAATGGTAACCTCTGGCAAGAAGGCAGATACAACCAAAGAAGGGTTCATGAACACTCTTGAAGTCTCTGATTATTTTGTATTTATTTTCCATGTAGGAACATATGCATGTCTCATTTATTCTTCTTCAAATTGGACCAAAATATCATTGTATAACCTTCTCTATTTTATTTCTTAAAATGTTTATTATAAATATATGTCTATTCTATGAAAATCTTTTTTTCCCTTTACATAAAGACTCTATAGAGCCATGTCATTTGATAATATGGTCAGTTTGTTTGTTTGTTTGTTTGTTTGTTTAGTTTACCTTAACTCAGGAAGTTGCTTTTGGCTTTATCTCATCTTTTAAAAAATTCATATCTTATTATTACTTCTGTAATTTCTTTGAAAACATTAAGTAGATGATATTTAAAATAGCTTCAGTTTTCAAAAGAAAATGTTAAGTATGTATTCTTCCCAAATTGCTTTGTTTACTAAGTTTTTCCACTTTGGAGATTATTTTTGGTATTCTGTGTTTTGTGTTGATTGGTTATTGCTGGTATTGTCTTTACTTATTCTACATTGAAAAGGCATATACCCTTTATTCTGAAGTCATGCTAAATTATTACAAATGAATAACTATTATTTCTCCTTATTATTCACTAATTAGAATTTCTATTTTCCTCTCAGAAATCTAAAATCAATTATAAATTCATAATTAAATTCTCATTAGAATGAAAAAATAAGCAATACACATAGAACAAAATTCTTCCGAGGCCACCTACTTCTCCAATAGTTGCCCACTCCCTAGATGCAGTTAACATGTTTTCTCCAAATTATTCTATTAATGTATTATAAATCTAATCAGTTTAAACATGAAGTTATTTTTTAAATTTGATGACTTAATTTTAAAAACTAATACATAGAAATGTGGACTTTTATATATTTAGTTTAGACAGCTACTTTATTAAACTATCTCTTTCCTTTTGATTAGCTGTTTCTAGGTATATAATTCTATTCTCCATTAATAATGATACTTTTTGTTCGCTTTGTAATGACTAACATGCTTCAAGTTCTGTGAATGAAAATGCAGACAGAACCCATTCTTGGTCTAGCTACAATTATAGTAATTTGTCATTAAATGATGATGTTGGTGTTTGAGACCTAAAATGATTAATTTTATTCATTTTAATACTTTATGTTACAGTACAGTAATGACGATGATGATAGCTAACAGTTATTGAGAAGCCCAAGCAATGTATCATATATCAATGTAACTACTTTACATTCCTTATCTCACTTTGTCTTTCTAAGAACCCATGGCATAATGCAGAAACTAACTTTACAGGACTGATCAGCTAGCTCGCAGTAGAAGTAGAACTCAAACTTAGTCTATAGTAATGCAAACTATTCATTATTTTAATTACTATGCTATTTATTTAATAATAGTTTTAAATAGTCTTAAGCCTATTAAAAATCAATTCCTAAAGCAGGTATATTTAAGTATACTAAAATGTTAATGATTCAAGTGACAGGTCATAAAAGGTAAATTCATTATCTTTTAAAAACCAAAGCAAGATTTGTTGAACTTTTCTTCCCTTCTTCACTATTTCTTTTTTTTCCCCTGTGTTTCTCTGTTCCATCTGTTTCACTTAAATTACACTTCAAACAAAACAGAATTGTAAACCTCTGGGCACATGAAGTATATAACCTTTGAGCTGAGTTCATTGCCTTGCCTGTGGGCCACTACACATTTGACCATCACCTGTATTTTCACTACATTGCATGGTCATTTAAAGTTCTGTGCTTGTTTTAACTTGTTTACAAGTTGTCCTAGGGTTTAATTTTGCAAGTAATTCAAACCTGAACCTTCTCTTTTACCCGACATATTTAACATATTTTTGTCAGACCAAAATTATATTGATTTTTCATATCATTTCTGATTAGCAAGCAAAGTGAAGAGTAAAACCCAAACACCTTTCCTAGAAATCTAGGGGGCAATTAAAAGAAATCACTAGGGCATTGTGTAATGTCCCTAACACTTACTCCTTTTGATACCCATTGCTTACTTTTTGAACAAGTTTTTTCCTGAACACTGGCATGCAGGAGGCAAATAATATTATCCGTAATAGATTGTGCAGTAGATCCAAGCAGGGCTGGCAAAAAACCAAAGCAAACACAGCATTCATCTTCAGTTGTAGTACAAAAAGACCAGTAATGCCAATTTGTTTCCCAAACAAAATAAAAATAAATGAGGAAATATAGCCTGTGGTGGAGAAGGAAGAATGATATATCCTGAATTTACAAGACTGACAAAAGTAGAGGGCAAATGCGACTACACAGATATCAGTTATTTGATTTTTCTGCAAATTACTTACATTCTGAGTCAAGCGTCTTCATGTTCAAAATGAGGATAATTCAATTTTGCTAATAGTGTTTATTGTGAATATACACAGTGAATATAAGAAAGACTGAGGTTTCCGTGGCAGCAGTACTTGCCAAAATGGCAAAGATCCAGCTGACTAACAGCTCCATGAGATGCACTTTGTCTCTGTAGTACCATATTGGCTGTAGCTTGCCTGTCTAGGATATTCCCCAAGCTTGGTTCTCTAGTTTTCCTACTGATCTTACCCATAGCTCAGCTGAGACCTTTTCAATGAAGTCCTTTTCTGCTTAACTTGCTTCTGTTATTTATAACTGAAAACCATACTATATTATACTCGTTAGTCATTCTATACTAGTCAGTATAGAAATGTGAATGGTGTCCAAGAACAAACCTTCAGTGGCATAGGGAATTCTAGGCTTTGTTCACTGGCATAATTGAGACTGAAGATTATGAACATTCAAATTAACATTGAGAGTTACAACAATCCAATCACATTCTTTTATTTTAAAATATACAATTAAGTTATTATTGACTATAGTCACCCTGTTGTGATATCAGATAGCAAGTCTCATTCATTCTTTCTATTTTTTTTGTACCCACTAACCATCACCACCCCCTCCGACAGCTCCCCACTTAAAGGATAAATGATTGAGGGGATGGATATACCATTCTCCATGATGAACTTACTTCACATTTCATGCCTGTATCAAAACATCTGATATACCCCACAAATATATACACCTAACATATATCCACAAAAATTAAAAAATAATTTTAAAAATTTAAAACACAGGTGGGTGTGGTGGCTCATGCCTGTAATCTCAGCACTTTGGGAGGCCAAGGTGAGTGGATCACCTGAGGTTGGAGGTTCAAAACCAGCCTGACAAACATGGAGCAACGCTGTCTCTACTAAAAATACAAAATTAGCCGGGCATGGCGGTGCATGCCTGTAACCCCAGCTACTTGGGAGGCTGAATCAGGAGAATCTCTTGAACCCAGGAGGCATAGGTTGTGGTGAGCCGAGATTGTGCCATTGGCCATTGCACTCTAGCCTGGGCAACAAGAGTGAAACTCTGTCTCAAATAATAATAATAATAATAATAATAATAATAAAAACACAAATTAACAGTAAGAGATAGAAATTTGTCATTCTATGGTAAATCCGTAAGGAATGGGTTATCCAATCCATTTCTACAGCCATCTGAAATAAAGTGCCTGTTGATAAAAATATCTTTGGGATCTGAATGGCAACTGCCATAAATTAGTATGATGGGCATGTGAAAATAAAATGTTTATTTCTACCACACTAAACATAATAAGAAATACAGCAACAAGATCAGATTTCAAAATTCTCAGCTAAAGGCAAAGATTGAAACTCAAGCCCTTTCTGGGTTCCTTTTTATTATTAATTAATTAATTTATTTATTTACTTTTATACTTTAAGTCCTGGGATACATGTGCAGAACATGCAGATTCATTACATAGGTATACACGTGCTATGGTGGTTTGCTGCACCCATCAACTTGTCATCTATATTAGGTATTTCACCTAATGCCATCCCTCCCCCATCCACAGACCCCCCAACAGGCCTCAGTGTGTGATGTTCCCTTCCCTGTGTCCATGTGTTCTCATTGTTCAACTCCCACTTATGAGTGAGAACATGCAGTGTTTGGTTTTATTGTTCCTGTGTTACCATTCAGGACATAGGCATGAGCAAAGATTTTGTGACTAAAACACCAAAAGCTATGACAACAAAAGCCAAAATTGACAAATGGGATCTAATTAAACTTAAGAGCTTCTGCACAGCAAAATAAACTATCATCAGAATGAACAGACAACTTAACTGAATGGGAGAAAATTTTTGCAATCTATCCATCTGACAAAGGGCTAATATCCAGAATCTACAAAGAACTTAAATGAATTTACAGGAAAAAAACAAATGTCCCTATCGAAAAGTGGGTGAAGGATATGAACAGACACTTCTCAAAAGAAAACATTTATGCAGCCAACAGACATGAATAAAAGCTCATCACAATTGGTCATTAGAGAAATGCAAATCAAAACCACAATGTGATACCATCTCATGCCAGTTAAAATGGTGATCATTAAAAAGTAAGGAAACAACACATGCTGGAGAAGATGTGGAGAAATAGGAATGCTTTTACACTGTTGGAAAATTAGTTCAACCATTGCGTAAGACAATGCAAATTAGTTCAACCATTGTGGAAGACACTGTGGCAATTCCTCAAGGATCTAGAATCAGAAATACCATTTGACCCAGCAATCCCATTACTGCGTATATACCCAAAGAATTATAAATCATTCTACTATAAAGACACATGCACACATATGTTTATTGAAGCACTGTTCATAAGAGCAAAGACTTAGAACCAACTCAAATGCCCATCAATGATAGACTGGATAAAAAAAATGTGGCACACATACACCATGGAATAATATGCAGCCATAAAAAAGGATGAGTTCATGTCCTTTGCAGGGACATGGATGAAACTGGAAGCCATCTGGGTTCCTTTTAAAACCACCCAAGGAGTCTTAGTAAAAGAAGCTAACATTTGCACCAGGACATTATCAAATTAAAAATGAAAATAATTTCCTAGCTTCATAGATCTCTTATGCAAAATTTAGATTATTTGTGGAGGAGTTGGACCATGATAATTGGAAAGGGAGATTAAAGAGAACAAGAATATCCTAAAACCCAAATCAACTGATAAGAGTCTTTCACTGAAGAATTACTCTGCTATCATGAAGATTCTGTAACAACCTTGGCTGATGGAGTTGCCCTGAAAAGAGAAGAGAATTTCCTAATGCTTTCCCTCCCCCTTCCTCTTCATCTCTAGCTGATAACTCCAGATATCGTCACTCATCTGGATGAATGATAAAAATACAAACAAATCAAAAAACCTAGCATTGGAACTTTTGTAACACTGAAATAATTATGATTCTTCAGTTACATGACAAAATTACATATTCTCAGGATGGATTCAGTAGGTGCTTGGTCAATGAAAAACTTTTTTAAAAAAAACTTAAAAATAGCCAAATTTATGGGCTTTTTTTTAATACAGTGAAAACTCCAGTGGAAGGAAAGAAAAGGCTAGAGCAAGTAAGGCCAGTAGCAGCAACACCACCACCAGCAACAACGAGCATTGCTATTCTGAACATGGTGCACTTGCAGTGCTCTCTTGTCTTTGTTTGGCTGTTCTTGTTCCTTTTCAAATCCAGGTTCAATTGATTCTGTGATCTACTGAAAAAACTTCTAATATATTTCTTTTTGGCATAAATTAACCAGTGTTAATTTCTGATTAATACAATAGGTATTACTATTGTATAGGATTAATACAATAGGTATTACTAATTATTGGAATACTTTGTAACATAAATTGGTTATGTTACTATGAATAATAATAAATAAAATTTCTAATGTGAAAATCAAGTTGAATTTGAATTTGCCAGTGTGTAACTGAACCCTAATAAGTAGATTATAGAGTAGCTCTTATATAAATATTCATCAAAGAAAAAATAATTATTCTATAGTTATCACTCTCTCACCTTTCTATAGTTATTATGGAATTAAATCTACAATTTATTTGCACAATTATAATTTTGATTATGATTAGTCTTATATACATATATTTTACAGTAATAGTCAAAATTTTCAAAATCATTCCTCTATGATATGAATAGAAAACAATGCCTAACAATAGAGAAGACATTTTAAATTCATATTTTAAAATGTGGTTACTAGTTTGTGCAATGCTTAATTTTCTCATTGTCCATTCAAACATTCTGCAACTACCTATAAATTACCAGAATTGCAATTTCAATCATCAGCCGTCAATCAAAATGTCAATATAAGGAAAAAAAGCTTCCATCTTTGGCACAGATTAAAATAGTACTTATTTCACTATGCTACATTAAGAAGTTTGAATTCATTTGTTTTATAAAATTCATTACCCTATGGAGCAATACATATTTTGAAATGCATTTAAGTAATAGATTTTTGTTACTGTTATTAATAACTCTAATAATATTTTCAAAACAAATATTTTAATACTATAAGCATTATGTTTATGATTTTTTTTCAGTGATATGACTTAAAACTTTATTTAGGATTTGACTTAGAAGGGAGGTTTGAGCTGATTTTATTCAGATCTCAAGCAACCAGGTGAGCCTAACATATCTATGTTATACCACTTAACTGTGGGATAGAAGCAAGTCAAGGAAAACACCTCTTTGCTAGTAATGAGGCTGGCCACCATCTGGTTTAAGCATACCTGTCAGGCTTCCCCTTTTGCCACTCTTCACTCCTCTCCTCCACGGACACTTTAAAATGCTACTAAGTATTCTTGGACTTAAATATCTCTATAACTCTGTCTGCGATCTTTTGTTTTTCTGAAATATGTGATGCCCCCTGAAATCATCTTGATGAAATTTAGCTCATGCTTTTAGGATCGGCTCAACTGTCATTTCTGGGAAATCTTCCTAAATTTCCTAACTGTTCTACATCTTTATAGCTTACTTAATAAACATTCATTTACATGTGCATACAACTTTATAGAGCATTGGAGGGGCAAGAGAATTACTGTAGACTGAAGGCTAGTATAAGACATTCATTAATAATTAATTTTGAAAGTATTTTGACCACCTTATTATGTCAATAATACTGTTCTTAGTATTGAAGAAAGAAATTAATATGGATACAATAAAATTAAAATCAGAACTTGGAGAGTAAAGGAGAGAGGAAAGACATGAGAAACATACAATGTGGCATGATGGCAGCAGGTTGGCTCAGAAATGCTGTGAGTCAAACAGGCCTTGGACGAAAAACTTGCACCATCACCTCTTAGTTCGGGACTCATCTGTTAAAAAGGGCTGTTGAGAGGACTGAATGAAATTCATTATTTTTATGATTTTTAACATTTTTTCCCATTCCAAAAATATACCTCATGTAATCTCGCCTACTCTACTCAACAGTTATTGTATTACATTATATTATTCTCCTTTACATTTATCAATATTTAAAATTATCATACACCTTTATTTTGTTTAATTGCTGTTTTTAGCCTAAAAATATAATACTGACAAAGTTGTCATTCAGATACTAAAAAGACAAAGAGACATTTTTAGGCAAATAAAAGCCAAGGGAGTTCATTACCACTAGGCCAGCATTACAAAAAAATGCCACAGGGATTTGTTCAAGCTGCAATGAAAGGATGTTATTTCATAACATGAGAACATATGAAAATATAAAACTTGCTGATAAAGGAAAGTATGTAGTGAAAATCAGAATAATACTCCAATGATGGTGTGTATCTTGCTTGATGCTATTACAAAGGGTGAAAAAAAATATTAAAAATAGGTAAGCTACAATAATTTGTTAACATATGCACGCATGCCAAGATGGAAATTGTGACTTAAATAACATAAAATGTTGGAAGTAAGAGTAAAAATATGGAGTTTTTGTACGTGATTGAACTTAAGTTGTTATCACTTTATCATAGACTGTTATTAAAATAAGATGTTTTATATAATCTTAAGATAATCATAAGGGAAAAACCTCCAGTAGATATGCAAGAGTTACAAACAAAGGAATCCAAGCATACCACTGAGAAAATAATTAAATCATAAAGACAGAAAGAGTGAAAGAAAGAATGAAAAGCAGTCAGAAAACAATTAACAAAGTGGCAGAATTACACCATTACCTATCAATAATTACTTTAAATGTAAACAGACTCAGTTCTCCAGTCAAGATACATAAAGTGGCTTAATGGATAAAACCAAGATCCACCTATATGCTACCTACAAGAGAACACACAAGATGAAGTGAATGGATGGAAAAATATATTCAAGACAAATAGTAACCAAAAGAGAGCAGACAAAATAGATTAAATTCAAATCTCTCACAAAACACAAGAAGTTTATTAAATAATGATCAAAGGGTTAGCTTAAGAAGAAAATATAACAATTACAAATATGCATGTACCTATCATCAAAACGCTTGAATATATACCAGCATAGATGCAAAATATAAAGCATAAAGCAAAAAAAAAAAAAAAGTAAAATCTAAAATATAAAGCAAACATTGCTAAATCTGAAAGGAGAAATAAAGAATAATACAGTCACAGTAGAAGACTGAAATACCCCATTCCCCATTACTAGTAGATCATCAGACAAGATACAAGATACAATAAGCGTACAGCCAAACTGAGCAATACTATAGACCAAATGGACCTAACAAATATAAAAGGAACTTTCTACCCCAAAACAGGAGAATACATATTCTCAAGCACACGTGGAGCATTTTCCAGGGTATAACACATGTTGAATTACAAAGTGAAGTCTCAGTAAATTAAAGCAGACCAAATTCACTCCAGGTATCTTTTCCATCATAATGAAATAAAACTAGAAATCAATAGTAGTAAGGAAAAAGGAACATTTACTAATACGTGGAAACTAAACAAGACACTCTTAAGCAACCCTGGGGTTAAAGAGACAATCAACAGGGAATTAAAAAAAATAGCTCAAGATAAATGAAACAAACAAACAAAAAATACATAGCAAAGCTTATAGGATACAACAAAAGCAGTATTAACAGGAAAGTTTATAGCAATAAATGGTTACCTTAAAAAAAGATTCAAATAAGTATTAAAACAGGAGAATAAATTAAGCCCAAATATAGCAGAAGAAAAAGAATAAAGATTAGAGCCAAAATAAATCAAAGAGTTTAGAAAAATAATTTTAAAATCAACAAAACTATGATTTTTTTTTAAAGTAAACAAAACTGACAAAATCTTTAGCTAGACTAAGGGGAAGGAAGCATTGAATCAAATTAAATCAGATATGAGAGAGAAGATATCATAATAAATATCTCATAATTTTTTAAAAAAATTATAAGAAACTATTATAATTATACATGAAGAAATTGGATAATCTAGAAGAAATTGATTATTTCCTAGGAATACACAACCTATCAAAGCTAAATCAAGAAATAATGAAAACCTGTACTGACCAATAACACATAGGAAGTTTGAATTAGTAATTAAAAGCTTCCCAACAAAGAAAGACTCACCACCATATATGTCTTCAAGGGTGAATTCTAACAAACATTCAAAAAAGAATTAAACTTTTCCAAAAATTTGAAGAGGGAACGCATTCAAACTCATTTTGTGAGTCTACCTTTAATCTGATACCAAAGTCAGACAAAGGCGCCACATATACAGAAAACTACAGGCCAATATCTCTGATGAATATAGATTCAAAATTTCTCAATATAATATTAGAAAACCAAATTTAGCAGCACATTAAAATGATTACAGAGCATAACCAAGTGGTATTTATTCCTGGGAGGCAAGGATTGTTCAACATTCACAAACTAATCAATGTGATATGTCACATTAAAAAAAATAGAAAAAAATATGATCATCTCAATAAATGGAGTAAATGCATTTGAGAAAGCTCCACATACAATCATAATTAAAACTCTCAACAAAATAGGTATATAAGGAAATTACAGTAACATAAGAAAGGCCATAGATGAAAATGCTACAGCTGACTTTATAATAAATAGGGAAAAACTCAAAATTTTTCTCCCAACATACAGTAGATTTTCAACACTTCTATTCAACATACTATTAGAAATTCTAGTTAAACAATTAGACCATTAAAACAAACAAAAGGTATCCAAATAAGAAAGGAAGAAGTTAAATTAGATCTGTTTGCAGAAGACATGATCATATATGTAAAAAACCATAAAGACTGAACCAAAAAAATAAAACCTGTTAGAACTAATAACACATTCAGTAAATTTGTAGGATAAAAAATCAACATAAAAAATCAGACCCATTTATATAAAAAATGATGAACCATTGGAAAATAAAATTAAGAAATACTTTCATTCACAATAACAACAAAATTAAAATACTAAAAACTAAACCCAATCAAAAAGTAAAAGACTTTTAAAAATTATAAAACATCAATGGAAATTAAAGAAGATACAGACAAATGGAAAGCCATCCTATACTCTTGGGTTGAAAGATTTAATATTGTTAAAATGTCTATATTACCCAAAGTGATCTAAAGAATCAATGCAATCCCTATCAAAAATCTCAGTAAAATTCTTTACAAAAATAGAAAAAAAAATCTTAAAATTCATGTGGAATCACACAAGACCACAGATAGTTATGCAATTTTGAGCAAGAAGACCAAAACAGGAGGCATCACAAAGCTGGAGCCATTAAAAAATATGGTAATGGAACAAAAAGAGAGATTGATTAATGAAACCAAACAGCGCAGAAATACAACCATGTTTCTTGTCAACTGATATTCAACAAGGATGCCAAGAAGACCCAATGGAGAAAGGACAGTCTTGTCAGTAAATAGTGCTGAGAAAACTGAATATCCATATGAAAAGTTTAAAATTGGAACATAATCTTATAAAACATTCTAAAATCGACTCAACTTTGATTAAAGATTAAACTTAAGACCTGAAACCATAGAACTACTAGAAGCACATATAGGGGAAAAGTTTCTTGATATTTGTCTGGGCAATATTTTTTAGATATAAACTCTAAGAACAGATACCCATAGCATATATAGACAAGTCAGACTGTATCAAATAATAGAGCTTCTGCACAGCAAATAAAATCATCAACAGAGTGGAAAGGAAGCTTATGGAATGGGAGAAAATATTTGCAAACCATATGTCTGATAAGGAGTTAATATGCAAAGCATATAAAAAATGTACACAACTCAATAGCAAAATAATAAATAACCTGATTAATATATGGGCTAGGGACTTGAATAGATATTTCCCAAAAGAATACATAGACATGGACAACAGGTATATGAAACAGTGCTCAAATCACTAATCATCAGGGAAATATTAATGAAAACCAGAATGAGATATTACTTCACATGTGCTTGAAAAGCTATTATCAAAAAGATAAAAGAGAAGCATTGGTTAGGATGTTGAAACAAGGGAATCCTTTCACAACGTTGGTGGGACTATAAATTGGTATTGTCATTGTGAAAAACAGAATGGAAATGCCTCAAAAATGTTTAAAAAATAGAACTACCATATAATCCAGCCATTCCACTTATAGATGTACATGCAAAGGAAAAATCAGTATCCCAAAGAGATAACTGTATCATCATATTCTCTATAGCGTCATTCACAATAACCAAAATGTGGAACCAATCTAAGTGTTCCTGGTAGGAGGAAGAGATTAAAAACATGTTACACACACACACACACACACACAAGTGAAATGAAATATTCCACAGTCAAAAGAAGGAAATACTGCCATTTTCAATAACATGGATAAACCTAGAAGACATTATATTAAGTAAAGTAAGCCAGACACAGAAAAACTAATACTGCATAATTTCTCTTACATGTGAAGTCTTAAAAAGTCAAGCTCATAATTGCAGAGAGTAGAACAGTGGTTTCCAAAGCCCAGAGGCTGAGAGAAGTGGGGAAATGTTAATCAAATGGTACAAAACTTTAGTTACACAGAATAATAATTTCTGTAGATCTAATATATAGCACTGTGACTATAGTTAACAACAACATATTGTATATTTGAAATGTGCTAAGAGAGTTGATCTTAGAGAGTTGATCTTATAGAGTTGCTCTTAAGTGTTATCAGTCCAATAACAAGGTATTTGAGGTGATTGATATATTGCTCAGTTTGATTGTGAGCAGTTTATAGTGCATACATATATCATGACATCAGATTGTACAGCTTAAATATATACTTTTTTTATTTGTCAAATATACCTCAATAAAGTTAGAAAGAAATAGTATGTGAAATTGATTGCTGGTGGTAGCCATGCATTAACAAGTCCTCAACAAATTGTATTTTATTCTAATGGACCCATGGGTTGAATTTAAGCAGTTGTTTAATTAATTATGATTTTTATAATTTTCTCCCTGATCATATTCTCATGAAAGAAATAAAAATTTAGATTTTCCTTTTGTTCTAAAATGTAAAGTTTCAACAGAACATCGATTCTGTGGTTTGAATGCATCCCCCAGAGTTCATGCATTGGAAACTTAATCCCCAGTGTAATAGGGATGAGAGGTGAGACATTTAAGAGGTGATTAGGTTATCAGGGCTCTGTCATTATGAATAGAGAAATGTCATTATTGCAGGGCAAGGTTTCTTATCATGACAGTGAATTTGTTATCATTTCAAGTTTGGCCTTCCCTTCCTCCTTCTCATGTGTTATCTTACGTTTGCTCTTCTGGTTTTCCATCTTCTGCCACGGGATGACAGAGCAAGAGGGCCCTCATCAGATGTAGACCCTCCATCTCAGACTTCTCAGGCTCCAGAATTATGGGCCAAATAAATTTATGTTTATTATAAATTACTCAGTCTGTGGTATTCTTTTATAGCAGTACACAGTGGACTAAGACAATAGAATACTGTATATGCCCCAAAAGTTGTTTTTCCTATTTTTTCTTTCAGGAAATGTAAATAATTACATATGCTCTATTAAATGTCAAATGACTATGTCCCATATTTGTTTATAGAAAATATTTTTAACCTATCACTCTGAGCAAAATTTACGAAGTGCTGAAATATTTTGAAGTGAAATGGAAACTTAATTTCATATTATTATGGCATCTTGACAATTTGCTAGTTCCAAATTCTAGCAAACTTTTTTTTTTCCTTCTAAGATTGAGATGTTCTATTAGCAACACTTCAGGAAGGGAGAACCTGTGACTTTCCTCTATTTTGTTGGTAATTATAAGCAGGAGGCAATCACAGCTCAACTACGTGTTGTAGATGTGTGCTTGGTTTGGGAAGGAGGTTTACTTTGAGGAGAAAAACTAACCTATTATCCATGGAGTAAGAAAATGCCAGCCAGCGCAAATCTAAAAGTTTTTCAATTAAGCCAAGTAATTAGATTTTGGAATGTAGCCAGTGAACTTCCATTAAACAATCTAAATTGTGAAACTCAATGCCATTTCCAAAAAGGTTGTGTAAGAATTATAAATAAAATTGAAACAGAATAGAAACTGTCTGATGCATGCACTTATGACAAATGTGCTCCAGGACCAAAAACAGAAAAATATGCTTTCCAAGTTTCTCATAGCATAATGTGTACTAATGAATTTTACACACGAATCTTATGTGTGAAAGCAGTACATTGAATGAGCATAGTTTTCATAAACATAACCAAGCATCTCTAAAATGGCATCCTCTTTACCCACTATAATATGGCATACCACTGTATGACAGAATGTAGACTCCACAAAATGTATGCCATTGTCTTTTTGAATCGTATTTTTACAGTCATAAAAATAAAATCAGTCTTTTTATTAGGTTAGGTTACAAATCAACATTGAAAAATTACCAGTAAAAAATAGCATTTTTAATAGAGGTTAAATACAAACTTTGATGAACTTTTCAGATAGTCTAATTTAACTCTCATTACATCTCTAAGAAGTAAAATAGTGAACATGTTATATTTAAGTCACAAATTAAAATAAGAGCTAATTTAAAAAAAAATGTTTTTTAAAACTTAACTTTGGAATCATCTCATGCTGCTTATTCTTACATTTTTACCTGCACTTTTTAAATATCGTTTTGCATTTACTTTTTGTCTTGTTTTAGAAGAGAACATAAGAATGTCAAAGTGGTGTGTATATATTTAATTGACCTCCTGCTGCAAATATCTAACATTGTGGAGCTTTATGCTATGAAATAAAATTAATATTGACAATGATGAAAACTATTAGACAAAATAAAGCCATATGTATTTTTGTAGCCCAGAAATCTCTGTCATGATGGAATATAAGTGCTGCCTATGCATTTATGAGGACATATGAGACCATTAAAATGAATACATCTCTTCATCATGAAAGACAGCTCTTCAAATACCCCATGTTTATGGATAATGGATTGTTAGGGGTTACAAACAATGTCTAGTGTTCCCTAACCCGCTTCCCACAGACACATAATCGTCCAGAAGATGCCCTATTATTTTTCTGAGTATCTCTTGGGAACAGGAAAGATGTTTCAGAGCCTGTACCTAGAGTGACAATGTAAAATGATACCTTATACTTACATAGAGTTTTAGTCAAGATATGGGAAGTAGAGGAATTAGATGATAGGTATTACTTTTTACAATGTTGTAAAACATGCCTTTACACTCCGAAGTGCAAAAATGAAAAAAAAATGAAATAGAAAAAGAAAATATAAAAGCATCAAACATAGCTATTTTAAATAGAATAGCAAAATGTTTTATTTTTCTTGATAAAAAGACAATGAGAATCTGCCACGGAGCTCTGAAACAAAGTTGATTTTGCATGATGTATATATGCAAGATTGACAATTCAAAGTTCTAGATGAACTAAAAAAATAGAAGGGAAAAAAAAGGCTATTAGTCCCTAGCAAGTTACTCTGCTTACCCTTTTTATCTGATCTCCATTTGAAGATAGATAGTTATAAATTATGAAACTTCTCTATAGAGAACTCTCAAGTGAACTCACTATGTCCTGAAAATAGCTGAATATTCTAGTATCTCATCACTAACCCTGGATCCTTTGGTTCCCAAATGTCCATCCATTTATTATTACTGAGAACCAATGTATTATTATTGAGAATCAGGATGCCTTCTCCCACAATAATACTACAAATCTCTGATCTTTGTTACTTACGAACTGCAAGGTCTGGAAGCCAAGATGTTCATGCCAAGTCCCAGGTGAGGACCATAGGCTGTGGACCATATCTATCAGTAAGAAGAGTCTTAGTGCAGAGTTACCTCCTTTGTTCAGCAGGAAAGGATGGCAAATTGGAGGAATTCACATTCAGCAGCCAAGTTTGTTCAGACACTGTGAGCCTCTATTTTTTCTACAAAAAGTAGAAAAATTTTGACACCACTTGGAGTCAAAATACCTATGTTTACATATCAACAATAGGACTCACTGCTTGTGTAACTTGGGGATCTCAATGGTAAGTACTGCTCCTAAAATGAGGAAGTTAGTGCAGTGAGATCTAATTCAGGTATTGGATTATTTGTGAGAATTTATTTTATTTTATTTTATTTTATTATTTTTGAAATGGAGTTTCGCTCTTCTCGCCCAGGCTACAGTGCAATGGCAGAATCTCGGCTCACTGAACCTCCACCTCCCTGTTCAAGCGATTCTCCTGCCTTAGCCTTCCAAGTAGCTGGGGATTATAGGCACATGCCACCACACCTGGCTACATTTTGTATTGTTGGTAGAGACAAGGTTTTGCCATGTTGGCCAGGCTGGTCTCAAACTCCTGACCTCAGGTGATCCACCTGCCTCAGCCTCCCAAAGTGCGGGGGGAGGGGAGTGATTACAGGCATGAACCACTGCACCCGGTCTCTACAGAATTTAGTAGTTAGCTTTTGAACAACACTTGATACCATACTTAAATATTTTAAACAATAAGGAATCATTAACCAGCATAAAGCATTGAGAATCATGTGTTTCAGATGCTTGTTTCAGAATGTTTCTTGATGGAAAAGTGATGAGAGATGAGAGGTGAGAGCCTGGGTATCAGAAGACTGGTTACAAGAGTGGTGCAATTATCAGGCCACAGATGATGAAGCAGAGAACACATTGAGTGGGTCCAGCATATTCAGTGCAGTTTTCTCTGTGGTGTGAGTTCTCTAGAACTCACAGATAGGTTGCCAGAGAGGGACAAAATCATTAAGGAAACTTCTATTCCATGAGATTGGTGCTCTGTAGAATGGATAGTAATTTTGTCTGGGTTTTCTAGGAACTCTATGCATCATAAGAGCTTAAGGGAAGGGAAAGAAAGAGCAGTTGTTCAACTGTGATTTATAAATGGTTTCATAGAACAAATCTAGCACTGGTGGAGCATGCATCTAAACGTAGTGCCACCTAGGGGAAGGAAGAGATCCAGATAAAGTCAACTATCCTAAATGTCTCTGGGGGCAAAACAAACTGACCTAGTATGAACACGATCTATGCTTATCAGTTGGAGGTTATTAAAAATCGTACCCACCCACCACTATTCCTGCCATGGACATATCCAGAAACTGAGATTTAATAATTCCCTTATATAAAAGACTACTGTTAAAGTGTTAATATGCTATTTGAGTGATGTCTGGTATTAATCCATTACCGCCTATTTGTAAGTAGCAAAATCAATACCATCAAGAAAGGGAAACACCTATGAGAAAATGGGAAACAGGCCAGATCAGTTGGGATGGGGCTGTCTTGAAAAACACTACCAAGAAAACTGAGCTGAACCTAGCTAGGACTCCAGAAAAGAAGATTTTTCTCCGTTATGTCATGTATGGTATCAGCATCCTATAGGTACTTGGCATTCCTGTGGTGTGTGCTGTTCCCTCCAAATATAAGGAGGGAACAAATATAAAAACATAAGCCTATGTTTCTATATACTGGAAATTAACTCTAGAAATGAAACTGTTCTCATTTTTTCTTTCTATTTTTCCTGGTGATTAATTATTGTTCTTTCATGGTTTTTTTCTTAAAATCATCCAGTTGATCTATAAAAATTTATTCAAGTTATGGTGTGGAAACACCCTGAGAAGAACAAAGAGAAGTTTAAATAATGAGGACCAGGATACCTGCAAGTGAGCCAATAGTCATTCTTTTCTTCCTTACTAAGGACAGTTTTATTCAGTTTGAAGTTTGAAGGACAGTTTTATTCAGAGTGAAAATGGACCGACTAAGAATTTATCATTTTCTGTCTCTCCCTGGAAGCTAGAAACGTTTATGTAACATAGTTTTGTCCAATCATATATAATAGAGAGAAAACATTTGAGTTTTTTGAGAAAAAATATCTAAAGAGAACTAATCCAGCCAGGATATACACTTTTACCTCCTGCTGCTCTTGTGCTTCTTGCGCAGAATATAACTGTGATGCTGGAAGTAGGACAGCCATTTTGTGGTTTCAGGGTGATATGTCTGAGCTAAAAAAAGCAAATTGAAAATATAAAAACTAGGATATCTGATGGCATTGTGTTTCACATTACTAGTCTCATTAAGTGAGACAAATAAAACTCCATAGCAGAAAGAATTAATTAATTTAGGAGACTCATGTCGATGTCTACGTAAGAAGTAATGAGAACAAGACATCTAAGCTTATAGCTGGACATTCATGTCTTCAAGAATTGCAAGTCTTATTGAAGACATCAGAGATAAGTAGATAATTCTACTTTTGTAAGAGAAATTCTGCAATATTTATGAAACCATGGAGTTACATTTCACTGACTTGGCTTGAGTAAATGTTTTTCAAAGGAGGTAACACTTACAGTTACTTGGAGAATGAGAAGTTTTCCAAGCAGTCTCGGGGAGATATGAAACAAATAGCTGGGGAGGAAATTCAGGCAGAGAGATGAATCTGTGTAAGAGCACAAAGTCTTACTTAAAAGATGGAGAGAGGTGGTTACAAATCTTTTGAGGCAACTGGAGTCTTATTTGCACATCAAAATGGTGGGAAGATGAGCCAAGTCAGAGGTCAGGAGCCTGATGTCGAAGGACAGTATAAGCCATGCTTAGGAGTTTGGGCTTCATCCCATAACCAGGATTTGCAAACTGGCAGCCAGCCTAGAATCCCTGCTTGGTTTGGCAAGCACAAAATTTTGTGAGTTTTAAATTAGAATGTTCTAGGTAAAGAGGGCTCTGTATCCTTGAAAAGTACACATATATAGAAATAAGTGGAAGATAGATACTTCACATTAGAAAAGGCTTCATTTCAGACAAACAGAATATGTATGTGTGTGTGCGTGTGTGTGTGTGTGTGTGTGTGTGTATATATATATATATATATATATATATATGCCAGGAGAAGTGAGAAGTTAAATATCTAATAAACTCTAGCAAATATGGGAGGATGTAAGAAATGGTCCTGTTCAAGAGTTCAGAAAGGACAGCAGAGTAGCCAGGGAAAATATTTATTTCCAATTAGTATTTAATAAATTGAATTTTACAGATAAAATTTTCAGGATTAAAAAATACAGCTATCTAATCCCTTAAAGTCACTAATATATTGGCATCCCAGTCCAAACAATAAATAATTGATTAGTAATTTAATCAACAATAAATATTTAGGAAGTATTTGCCAGATACAGATATAACTCTCTAAACTTTTTGGAAATCTAATATATTTTTGTTTAATAGTCATAACTTCTAAAAATAAGTTGTGGAAACACTATAGATATTCATTATTATAGCAAGAAATAAAGTAGATAGTAAAAAGGAAAATTAACTATTAAAGAATAACAGATTTAAAATGGTCAATTTACAAGGTAATATTAATAAATTATCAAGTTATGCCAAAATATATTATTTAACCCAAGTAGTTTTAACATCTTCAATAATGAGTACACCATATAAAATGCACAAATAGAAAGCCAGAATATATCCTGTGAGCATTTTTACCAGTGCGTTAATGACCTGCTTGAGTTAGTACCTTGGGCTTTGCCTCCAGCCTTAAAATACAGTCAGTTATTACCTGCTCAAATCTATGCCAGCATGTTTTAACTAGACTAAATATACTCTAAAGAGAGGTAAATATTATACTATTTCATTTTCATTCTCAGCTTCTAAAATCACAGCTATTATTCATAATTCAATTGTAGTTTTGAGTATGCTATAATGTACCTGTAAGTGAAAATCATGTACTTGTGAGAGTGTTTAAGTTTTTTGAATCATAAAATTAGAAATATCAGAGTGTGAAGTGGATTTAAAATATGTTCTTATATATCCTTAAACAATGTATTATCATTTTTTTTCTTTTTTTTCCAAATATAGTTTAGTTATGCCTTCCTTAGGTCATAACTTTTGAGATGACATTAAAATACAGTTTGCAAAATAAACTAAAAATAACTGAGATTTTAAAACCATTGTTAAAGTATAATAGAAACATATGGTATTTAGGGCAAGTTTCATTCATTTAAGTAATTATTGTCAATTTGCTCATTATTTGAACTAACTCCTCCTCCTTCCTCTTGTTCCATAGCCAAAAAGCAATTTGTGCTGTGTTAATTATTCACAGAAATAAAGTATGTGGGAAGGGGGACAATATTTGAAGATTTAAATGGTCAATGCTACTGCTGCATTTCTTGTTCAACCAAAGTAAAACTAGATAATATTTTGTGTAAGCAGCACCTTGTTGGCTGGATAGCTGACAAATTATCATAATTTAAGTCTTCGTTTGCTTGAAGTTTCAATAAGCTTAGGGTCATTATGAAGCATTCCCTTGTCATGAATTTTAAAGATAAAATTCATATTGAGGATGATGATGATAATAACATCCACATATATTAGTTTTAATTAAGCAAATAGAATGTACAAGTACTATATTAAATACTTATTCACAGATTACCTACTTTCATCTTCAAAACAATCCTATACAAAGTAAATGCTGTTATCTTGGTTTTGTAGATACTAATAGCCAGTATTTGTTGAGTTCTAATTATGTGTTCAGTTATCAACATCACAATGAGATAGTTACTAATTATGTGTTCAGTTATCAACATCACAACAAGATAGTTATCAACATTACAATGAGATAGTTTCTAGAAAAGAAAATCCAAACTTAGAATGAGAAAGTGATTTACCTACATTTCCATATGTAGTGATATTGGAACCATGACTCACTTGTAATTTAAAACCTCATGTTCTTAACCACAGTGCTGTGGTTATTATATGTATTATCAGTGTAAGTAACTGTAGATGCTTTAACAGAGAAACTTTGAATTTCATCAGATTGACAAAATAAAGTTTACATAGTTTACTCATGTTATGTATGATCCAAGATTCAATGCTGTTGGAATGTTGAAATGTTGTCTGTCAGTAATGGAATCTGAGAAAGAGACGTAATCGGAGAGAGACGAAAATGTAATAGATTTGGAATAAATAGAACATTTTATCTGCCACACCTTATAAGTAAATCCTGACTTTTCTATGTGAAATTAGAGAACTATTGTATGATTTTAAGCACAGAATATAAATAAATTTCTATTTTAGAATTATGACTATGGTAATATTACAGAGACTAGACTGTACAGAGTTGAATGAGATAAGAAAATATGAAGCTATTTAGGGAAACCAATTTAGATGAGAAATGATGGGAGCAGGAATAATACAGTGGTTACAGGAATTAAGAGAAGAGGTAGGAAAAGCCTCCAAGAGCAATTTGGAGAATAGATTCAAAAAGATTTATTCAATATTGGGTGTAACCAATTAAGCAGAATGGTCAACAATACTCCTGAGATCTTAACTAGGGAGAACAGCATGGATGGTGGCAGGTATTATAATGTAGAGGTGACTTATCTACATGTATGGAGCAATGTCAAATAGGAGTCGTTTGTCTACTTGGGACACATACTGATTGTGCTGCATATGAGTTTGTTTGCATTTTTATAAGAACTTTCTAACAGCAAAATCAAGAAAAGTCAGAAGAGAAAAATCAAATAAATGAACCTGGTTTCATTCATTCAATCATTCATTCAACAAATAAATTTGGACTGTGCATTATTTGTCAAGCACTGTGCTAGAAATTGTGAGAAATAAAAGACACAATCTCTGGGTTGAGGATATTTAGGTTGAGCAGAAGACAGTTGTTGATAAGGTTTGGCTGTGTCCCCACCCAAATCTCACCTTGAATTGTAATAATCCCTACATGTCAAGGGTGGGGCCGAGGTAGAGATAATTGACTCAGTTTCCCCCATACTCTTTTCTTGGTAGTGTATAAGTCTCACAAGATCTGATGATTTTATAAATAGGAGTTCCCCTGCATAAGCTCTCTCTTGCCTGCTGCAATGTAAGATGTGACTTTGCTTCTTCTTTCCCTTCCACCATGATTGTGAGGCCTCCCCAGCCATGTGGAACTGTGAGTCATTGAAACCTCTTTCCTTTATAATTTACCCAATCTTGGGTATGTCTTTATTAGCAGCTTGAGAACAGACAAATACAGTTGTGATTCATCTTAATAATTGTCAAATCAAAGCAAATTTGAGATTTTATAGCAACTTATAAAATAGAAACCCAAAAGGGTAGCAAGAGCATGTCAAAACTGCATGTTCTCACTTATAAGTGGGTACTAAACCTTGGGTACTCATGAACTTAAAGATGGCAGTAATAGACACTGGGGACTACTAGAGTGGGGTTGGGGATAAGGGTTGAAAAAGTAACTGTTGGATAGTATGCCCACTACCTGGGTAATGGGATCATTAGTATCTCAAGCCTCTGCACTGCACAATATGTTCATGTAACAAACCTACACATGTACCCTCTGAATCTAAAATAAAAGTTGAAATTAATTTTTTAAAGTCTTCATAAATGTTGAAAAAGACATAAAAGTTCTCTAAGCAAACAAAAAGAGAAGATATGTTTAGCCTTACAGAAGTACATGCACATAGGTTCAGGAAAAAAAAAAATAGAAATGTCGTGATTGAGGATTACAAGAAAGTAAGTATGACCTGAGTAAGGAACTGGAGAAGGATTGGCAAGAAATAGGGCTTATGAGGTAAGAGTTGTTATGATATGAAAGATTCTTACAGTGTGTCATAAGCCTTTTAAAGACTTACTAGAAGTTGAAAGTTAAAGTCACAGAAGAATTCTTGGCAGAGAAATGATATAGTCACATTTATGCTTTATAAAGGTAATTCTTACAATGGTGTGAAAAATAGATTGGATAAAAACAGAACCAGAGGCATGGGATCCTGTCAAGGCACTTTTACAGAAATCTAGCAGAGAAGCCATAGTGGTCTGAAGCAAAGTAGTTGCAGTGAGAATGGAAAGGAACAGAGGAATTCAAGAAGTCTTAAGAGGCAAAATGGATAGAGTCTTATCTCCAATGAAATTAAAGGCTAAACAAGAGGGAGAAATTGAGCCTAATTTCCAGGTTTATGATTGAACTAGGTATTTAATGGTGGCAAGAGAGGTATTTAATGTCAAGACAGGAAAAAATGAAAAGATAAGGAGATCTGAGGAGTGAAGAAGAAAGTAAACCTAGTATTTATAATGTGTGTCTATCTCTGAAGCATTCAAGTAGAGATGTACAGTAGAAAGTTGGATATAATTCTCTAAGTATAATAAAACATGACTCTGAGTTTCATGCATTGTCTATACCTGTCTCTACATAGGTCAGTGCTTTAATGATGCCAAGTTAAGCCTCAGTCTTTTTTTTTTTCTTTCCCGTTTTACTTGATTGGAAGACTCTTACAAGTGACAAGTGAGAATAGGAGAAAAAAGGTTAAGTGCAAACCCATCACCCACCATTACTACTTGCTGTCAGTAGTATCATCTTTTTTTTTAAAGATAATTATTAATTGGAGGAAGCCAACACTTACGTTTTTTATATCTTATCCCTGCTTTGAAAGAAAGGTAACTTGAAAAGAAAAATCTAAGCCAAAAATATGATGACACTTAAGAAAATCCCATCAGTTGCTAATTTATAGTTTACACTGATGACCATATATTTACAATGACAAACTATCATAATTTGAGTTCAAATGTTGTACCTTTTCTGAAAGGAAAAGTCGAATAATGAATATAAAAAGTCAATGAATATCAATCACAAGGACTGTTATATAAGACATATTACAAAGACACATTGTAGTTATACAAGATTATGATCTTCATAAAATAAGTGGAATACGAATTCAGCCAAAGAAACTACATAACTGCAAAGCAGGGTCTGAAGCAACTAGATTAAATAATGGGGCTTCTTAAATAACAAAATCTTTTTAGAAAACAAAGCTTTCTGAAAACTTTTCCAGAATGTTTTAATACAGGCTACATGATTTATAGCCATTTATTTAAAAATCCAAATTAAGCAAGGTGGACCAAGGACATTACAAATGAAATTATCTGGGGAAGTATCTAGAAGTTTGTTGGTAGGCTCCAGACATATGGATTGGTAGGGTTTCCCCTCATGTGAAGCAGTTTAAATATTTCTTATTATTTTATGTTACTAATTCAAAGCCTAATAGCCATTGCTGGTCATAGCGAGCATGTGTTCCAATATCTCACAACCTATGCTAACCTCTCAGCTTTCTCTCAAGAGCCCTTCTTGCAAGAACATTGGGAAACTTATCTGACCACCATAAAGCTCTATAAAATCATTAGAGAAAAAAATTTCTTAAGAAAATCCAGAAATTTTTGGTAACATGCCTTAGAACATTACTTTCTTTGCCTCTTGGTATGTATAGACATGGTATTAATAGTTTCAATGTGTTTCTTTGCTCTTTTATATAAATTGCTTGTCTGAGAAGACTTTTCTTTAGAAATTGTGACTTTTTCAGTTCATAGTTCGAAATCATATAATCTCTAAGTGAGCTCTTTTTTTTTTTTTGAGACGGAGTCTCGCTCTGTCGCCCAGGCTGGAGTGCAGTGGCACGATCTCGGCTCACTGCAAGCTCCGCCTCCCGGGTTCACGCCATTCTCCTGCCTCAGCCTCCCGAGTAGCTGGGACTACAGGCGCCCACAACCGCGCCCGGCTAATTTTTTTTTTTTGTATTTTTAGTAGAGACGGGGTTTCACCGTGGTCTCGATCTCCTGACCTTGTGATCCGCCCGCCTCGGCCTCCCAAAGTGCTGGGATTACAGGCGTGAGCCACCGCGCCCGGCCTAAGTGAGCTCTTACATTGGTGATTTAATTAGAAAATGTCTCTACTGAACAAAGTTTTTTTATTAATATGCAAATGAATGCCATAAGGCAGATGACACTTTTCCCAAACCACATTCAATTAACATACCAATAACTTTAGGTGCTCCTAGTGTAATCAGAATTAATGTTTTACATGACAGATTTTTTAACACTTCCTAGATTCTAAGATAAAGATTAGATGCTATTATTTTTTACCATGATGCAAATGCAAAACATAGGCTGAAAAGAATAGAAGAAAAGAGCCAGAGATGACATAAATATAACTATGTTATAAATGCTCTTATTCAGGCTCCTGAATTGATTACTAAACCAAGGAACCACATAATTACCCTAGATAGGGTATTTAGTATTAAATTTAATAATAGTGACCATCTGTGATGTTACAAGAAAGCACAACAGATGAGAGGGCAAACTGCTCAAACTACTCAGTATTACCTAAAGCAAAATCACATAGTTGAGGCATTTTAAGAGATTAAGTTTCAAAATTAAGAATTAACCTCAAGACATTGTCTACAGTCTTCTATGATAAGTGGGAAATGAGTTATTCAGTCTCAGCAGATTACCAATTGATGTTTCTGCTTAAAGTATTATTTACCTGCCATCAGGCAGGTCAGAATCAATATGGAATGAAAGCACTGAAGTCTTTTGTTTTCCCTTCTGTGTGTTGGAAAATGTTTTTATAAAAATTTCTTCAGCAACTACTTATTTTTCACCGATTATACTGTAGCCATTATTATACACACTAGGACCATAGTGTGAAAAATATTCTTTTAGTATTCAAATGTAGATTTTTACATATTGGATATTATTTTAAGAAATATAATTTATAATTTATAATGCACAATGCTATTATAATGGATGTAAAAATGAAGTGTGTTTTTGAAACTACCATCTCTGAATCACTTTATAGGTTTCATCACATAAATTTTTTTTTTTTTTTTTTTTTTTTGAGACGGAGTCTTGCTCTGTAGCCCGGGCTGGAGTGCAGTGGCCAGATCTCAGCTCACTGCAAGCTCCGCCTCCCGGGTTTACGCCATTCTCCTGCCTCAGCCTCCGGAGTAGCTGGGACTACAGGCGCCCGCCACCTCGCCCGGCTAGTTTTTTGTATTTTTAGTAGAGACGGGGTTTCACCGTGTTAGCCAGGATGGTCTCGATCTCCTGACCTCGTGATCCGCCCGTCTCGGCCTCCCAAAGTGCTGGGATTACAGGCTTGAGCCACCGCGCCCGGCCCACATAAATTTTTTGACCATTCAAATATATAGGTTTCCAGTAGAATGGTAAAGACTTATATATGTCAGCATGTTTGTTAGAGTATTTACTATGTTCTGAGTAGTATTGACATTGATGATGATTTCTCCTGGGAAAAAGGCTGGCACCCATTTTCCAGTTCTGGTATTCAATATGAATCTAAGTTATGCAAAAACCTAAGAAGTACTCTACGGAATGTTTCTGAAACTTAGAGTCATCACAGATGCCATTAGTATTAAACAAATCAGGGTAGCTTCTCTGTAATCAAAACAAAGATTTTACATTCATTTGAATGTAAACACTTTTTTTGTACTTTGAACATTAGTTTCAAGCAGTCTATTCCTGACATAATACAAGGAAAATCATTTAAAAGAGGAAGTTGATTTCTTAATTAAATTTAGCACCCATCATCCTCAGTACACTAATAATTTAAAATTTAATATTTAAAAAATATTACACTTTAGCCAAATGCTTTACGTGTAACTATTGTATTATGTTAGGAGATTATTCTTGCCATTCATATGGCTGATATCCAATATGCTACTCTCCAACAGCAGATCAACAATGTAACTTTCAACAGCTCCTGTTGGCATGATACTATTTGCTATAATTGCTCTTGGAGAAGTAGCACATTCCCTTAAGACAATATTGTGCCCTTTTAACATGCACATATTATTTTTAGCTCTAGCAAGAGTTTGAAGGGTGTTTTTTACATAAGAAGAAATAATAGAGGAAAGAAGGACAAAATCCCAGAGATATCATATTTACAGTTCTATAGTAACATTTTTTTTTTTTTCTGCTGGGGGAAGGAGCATTAGTGATTTGCCCAATAAAATGAAATGAAATATAAAAGCAAAAGCAAACCAACATACCCTTGCTGGAATACTCCTTCTGTAACAGCTGTCACCCTATATCTCAATTTTAAGCTAACCACATTTTAAAAAATATTATTTTATGTAAGCAAGGCAGCAAATTGAATGGAAGCTTTTGTTTTTCATTTTATTTGACTTCAAAGCAGCATTTGATCTTATTTATTTATTTCTTTTTTAAAGCACACTCTTCACTTGGCTCCATGGCACAACAATTTTCCGGCTTTCCCTCTACCATTCTACCTACTTCTTCTGACTCCTTTGATGACTGTTCTTCCTCTACCTGGGCTTTTAATAAAAACTTAGCTGTTCAGTATTTCCCACTATTCTTTTTCGGTACGTAAGAAGAAGTAAGAAGAAATAAAAGAGGACAACTTTTAATATCAACAGCTTCCTCTAAGATTGAAACCTTAAAATCTAACTCTCTGATTAATATTTCTTTTGGGATATCTCAAATTTACCTAGAATTGAATATTTCCAAAGCAGAATGTTTTGGAATTCAATTATTAAACTCAATTATTATTAAATTCAATTATTTAAACTGATTCCTTTTCTGCTGCTTTATTCTAAGGAATGGCATCAAGTTTTCAATTTATCAAGAAAGAAACTTTATATATATCTTTATTAACTACCTCTCAGTCTACCCTTAAAATCAAGGCATCACCAAGTTTTTTTGATTTAATGTCCTAAATTCATCTTTTATTTTCACGAACTTCGCTCATCCAGGTCCAAAGAACTATCATTTCTTTGGGACACTACAGAGGTCTTGATAGAAACACAGACAGACCAACTGATCAATAAATAGATATATCCAATCCATTCTCCATATTGAACCAATAATTTTACAAGATAATGTAATTATTTTATTTTTTTCTCTCTCTTTCTCTAGTTCATCTCTCTCTCCATCTCTCTCTCTCTCTCTCTCTCTCTCTCTCTCTCTGTCTCTCCCATACATACACACAAACATACATACACATATTCAACAATTTCTTTATTGTGGTAGGTTAAATTAAAACTCAAGAGTCTTCATTATTTCTCCTTCCCCAATAGAGTAGTGAAGTACATTTCCACACCCCTTGACTTTAGTAGTAGAGTGTATTTCCTCAGCCATGTGATTTGCCTGGCCATTAGTTGAAACTGGAAGACAAAGTGATCCATTTCCAAGTCCAGACCTTCAGATGCCTCAGGATTTTTCACCTGCCTTGTAAGTAAGTGCTTTTCCACCCCTTTGAAGAGAACTTGCCCAGGCTATCCCGTGGCCAAAAGGAGAATAAGAGACTTAAGGAACAAAGATGAACTGTCTCTCTGAATCTACTGCTAAGATTTTTGTGCTTGACTGTTATACAGAATAATTGAGAGTATTGGTAAATGATATTTATGGTTTCTTGTTTTTCTAAATATAAAGTAAAATAACTTGAATCTGTTCAAAAAATCCTGTATAATTTGTCCCTCTACTTCATGTCAAGCCTCATTTGACACCAAACTCCCTATGTCTTCAATTGCCAAATCAGAGTGGCTTTATTCTAGTTCTGTGAACTCACCAATGATTTCTCAAAACTCAGAAACTTACACATTATTATATCTCTTTTTTTCTTCTTGTTCCTTTCTCGTTAGCTCCGTCTTAATCTTCAGAATCTGAACTTAAGTACTAGTTTCTCAAGATTAGCTTGATGCAACTACTATTCTACATTTGTGTGTCTTTATAATTGGTTTCCACCATTAAATTAAGTCTTCTAATAATAGAATTATTAAATTATTGAATAAAGTAATTAATGAGTGAGGTGATCCAAGCCAGATGTGAGTCATTTTCAAAGGTCCCAGTAATTGCACACCTTTTGACATTTGCTAGCCCAATAGCATCTATTAAGCATTTTTTGCAAATAGTTGTATGTGTATTAAAATAAGTTATAAGTGACATAAAACAAATTTAATAAATGCACTCATGGTGTCTCTTTCTCTTTATAACCCCAAACTAGGAAAAAGTTTAAATTTCTTCATCAACTTCTTTTAAATAGAATAAATCAGTCAAGTTGAGAATCCATTAGCCCTCTTACTCTATGCTTCCTTGGTGTCTTCCCATAAGATGCTTTCACTTTCTATCAAGAAAAATACTAACTTAACCTTAAGCATTATTTAATACATTTGTTTAAATAATAGCAGATGTGAGTTATAAATTCATAGCTTTTCTTTTCAGCTGCTAGCGTTGGGAATCAGATCATTTCCTATGCCACTAAATTGGATTTAAAATGTGTTTTCTATACCATGATAGCAATTTTAATTTGGAATTCTGTGCAAAATTGGTATATAGTTGGGATACAATAAATATTATAAGTACCTTTGGTTCAGTCGCTTGTTCATTCATTATTGTGGGTACAGAACTGTCTCCCAGATGGGATTGTATGCACATTTCAAAGGTAAGAAATTAATTTTATTCACATGTATATTCTTCCTTTACTTCTAAAATACAGCTTAGTTTTAAACATGCAATGGCTAATCTATATTTGTTGGAATGTTAAAATTTATTAGATATAAAGTATTACCTCTTCCACAAACATCATATTGGCACCAAGGCAAAAAGCTGGAATAATTTTCACTCTCCTCTTTATTACAGAAAGGCATTCTACCACACTCAACAATTTATCCTTATTTGAAGTCCATATCATAAGATTCTATATCCTCTCTCTCATTTTTATCAAAGTCAATCTCCAAATTTCCACACAATCCCCACTTATCTCAAGAATATATTAATCCCTTTTCCACTATTTTTAAGTTTATCCAAACTCTTATTAATATCCTGAGGAATCTCAGTCATAACATGAAAATTTCAACAGTGTTATCTTAGAGATGCTGTAGTTTCTCAAAGAAAACTATCTTTATGTTCACCACAGGAAGAAACTACCAATTTGGGCTTCCAAATATTAATAATATCTCTCTCTGGCATTTTTACTTATCTATATCCATTGAGTTTGCATCACTTTTTCTTCGGTCCTCTGTTCCCTCCGTTTGTTCCAATCATGGCAGCCTATCACACCCTCCTAGTCTTATAGTCCTTTCTATTAATTCTAATCACTTTGATTCACTGTTCCAAATCTTCACTGTCCTGCTTTCTGGATACCTTAACTTATTTTATTTGTTTGTTTCCATCTTGCTAGTTTAAATCCCTGGATAACTTCAATTATCTCTTTAGTCGCTCTTACTCCTGGGATGTTATTATTGACAAAAATAATGAAGCTGTTATTCTTGCCGTTCTACTATAATAGGCAAATGTAGCGTTGTTTGGGGTGCTTGGCTTGATAATGCATTGCTGAATATATGGAACACAAATAAATGTTCAAAGGCAGACTGGAGAGAGATTTGACCAAAAGAGGCTGCTTCCCAAATTTGACAAATAGAGGCTGTGTCTCAATCTGTAGATAATAGGTAATACCTAAAGTTACTAAGAAAAGGAAATCATATTTCTTGACCTGTCCTAGAGATTAAAATGTTTATATTATGGTAACACAAAAACAAGTTATTACAGTTTGAATGTATATTAATATAAAATCAATCGTATAGAGGAAATGAAGATGATAAAAATAGACTTCCTCATAGGTGAAAGCTAAATTTTTAAAGGAACTGCTATGAAAATATTTCTTAACTATAATATCCAAACCTGCCGATTTATACTAATCATGTGTGGGATTTTTTTCAAATGCTGAGACCAAGGTTCCACTCTAGAGTTTAAGATTCCCTATGTCTGCAGTAGGGATGAGGAATCTCCATTCTTCAGAAGCACCACTAATCACTGTGATATATGGGCAGGTCTGAGAATCACTATAGGAAGCAAAATTCAGGTCACCTTTACCCCTCAATATATGGAGTTTTACTTCCTTTTTTCCCATGATCAATCATTTTAGGAGAAATCTTTAAGCTAGCAGCAGTTTTCTATTTATTGCAGTGGAAACCATTTTTCATGGGTTGAAAACACAGTCCTCTATGGGCCACATTTCCCTCAGTCAGAGATGTTTTGCATTGTCTTGCTGTCAATCATTCTTTCAGTAGTAATCGCCTATCAATTTTACGTCTCTTGTCAAGTGATTTTTATGGCATTTATGATTTATGTAGCAGGAACTGCTTTCCAGAGCAAGGCATCCGTTTTGAACATTGTTTACAGGACTAAGATCCATCTCAATGCCACGCTAGCAATGATTATCCTGAATGCTATTGAGAAGGAATTTGAACAGCTTGAGATTCAGTGGCAATTCTCCCCATGCAATCATCAGACGAACTCAGCATATTGGATTTCTTTGCCAAAGGGGTGAAAAAATAAACATCTCAAAGTTGAAGAAAATTTGGTTTATAATTCAAAAGCTATTAAATATTTTTCCAGCTTTGTTGAGGTACAGCTGATAATTAGATTGTATATATTTAAGGTATATAATATGGTGTTTTGGTATAAAATATATCTGAAAATACTTATACACTTGTGGAATAATTTCCACAATCAAACTAATTAACATATCCATCACCTCACATAGTTACCTTTTTGTGTATTTGTGCTAGAACACTTAAGGTCTACTCTTTGCAAATTTCAATCATCAATATATTATTATTAAACACAGCTAACAGGCTATATTTTAAGATATCAGGAATTTATTCATCTTATAGCTGAAAGTTTATATAATTTGACAAAATCCCTGTTTCTACATTCCCCTGGTCCCTGGCAATCACCATTCTATTCTTTGTTTCTCCAAATTTAACATTTTTAGATTTCACATGTAAATATCATCATGCAAAATCTATAAAACATTATCCTATCAGTCACAAAATGGATTTAGAAGATTATAATTCATAGGACTTCAGCAATGGTATGAAGTGATTTTCTTCAATAATTAAAATCTAACCTTATTACCAAACCTTAAGTAAAAATGAGCAAACACCTTTGGAAAGCAATTTCAAACCTGAACTCTTAAATAAATTAAAGATTTATTTTGACTGACCCCAAATTTTGTTTGGTCATTAATAATTTGGAAAAACCTGTTTACTTAGATCCAAAAAACAAGTTTCTGAGAAGAAATTCACTTTGTGACATACAAAATTTTGACACATTTTTTGACTAATTCACTCTTGGGCATACTCCCATAATCTCATCTTGAGAATCATTTTAATAGAGTCAGTAAATGCTAAAACATAAATAGTGCAATTAGTTAAAATTCCATATTTTTAGAGCTATCATTTTTCTTTTCCTTTTGCAAAGAGTTAATGTAATCTAGTTTTTAATGTACAATTAGAAAATATATTGCCATCTCTTATGAGGCCTATTTTCTGGTTGTGGACAGGGCTGAGTTGCCTGGCAATCTAGCCATACTTCTATGATTTAAATATGCCACTTCAGGCCAGACACAGTGACTCACATTTGTAATCCCAGCACTTTGGGAGACCTCACCTGAGGTTAGGAATTTGAGACCAGTCTGGCCAACATGGTGAAATCTCATCTCTACTAAAAATACAAAATTAACTGGACATGGTGGTTCATGCCTGTAATCCCAGCTACTCGGGAGAATGATGCAGGAGAAACGCTGGAACCCTGGAGTTGGATGTTGCAGTGAGCCAAGATCATGCCATTGCACTCCAGCCTGAGTGACAAGAGTGAAACTCCATCTCAAAAGAAAATAGATAGATGGATGATAGATAGATAGATAGATAGATAGATAGATAGATAGATAGATAGATAGAGATAGATGATATCACTTTATCAAATCCATGGTCATGTATTTCAGGCTTAGACCTGATTAAATATCAAAGCATTGCACTCATATTTCAATAATATTAGAAGAAATCCAAGTATATTGTTCATAATCACTAATTAAAAATATCTGTTCTTCTCTGTTCTTTGTACTTTGAAAACTGCTGAGAGAATCTCACCTTACTTCCCCAGCTGAGCTCACTTTCCTACATCATTTCCAAATTCTTCCCTCTTACTTATTGCTGTGTCTACTGCTATGCTGAAACAGAAAGCAGTTTATCCTTCACTCTGACCATTTTCCTGTGATAATCTGATGAAGTTGCCTTTGTCCTTTCTACTTTTTGGTCTTTCCGCACTCCTCATAATGGATATCCAGAGAAGAGATGAAGTCAGTATCCTAGTGGACAGAAAGGAGAAAGACTAAGAAACACATAAACTGTTTTTGACACTTTCCTCAAAAATGTACATGATAGAAATAGTGCTTTCAGTTAAATCTTGAATTTGAAATGCTGGAAATCATGAAAGAATGGAAGAATCCAGGGAGCTAAGCAGCATCATTCTTTATGCCCCACTTTCAAAACATCTCACAAGTTAAGACCCACTGGTTTGGAATTCCAGCCAGCCAATGGCAAAGGCTGGAGTCTGCCTGAGATGAGACCAAATTCCTGGGGTGAGGGGTAGCTGCCATCTCTGTGGTTCAGTAGACTCAGCCGTTCCAGCCTGCTGGCTTTGGAGAATCTAGATGATCCGGATGAAGGGTCCCTCACAACACAGCACAGCTGCCCTGCCAGATCATGGCCTGTTGTGGGAAGTCAGGGACCCTGAAGGGAGGAACCAGCTGAAGTCCCAGCAGAAGAACATAAATTGTGAAGATTTCATGGACATTTATCCCTTCCCCAATCAATACTCTTGTGATTTCCTATGCTTATCTTTACTTTAATCTCTTAATCCTGTCATCTTCATACTCTGAGGATGAATGTCACTTCAGGACCCTGTGATGATTGCGTTAACTGCACGAATTGTTTGTAGAGCATGTGTATTTGAACAACATGAAATCTGGGCACCTTAAGAATAGAATAACAGCAATTTTCAGGGAACAAGGGAGATAACTTTAAATTCTGACTGTCTGCGGGCCAGACAGAACAAAGTCATATTTCTCTTATTATCAAAAATGGGTAAGATAAATATCGCTGAATTCTTTCTCCAGTAAGGAATATTAATAATTAACAGCCCTGGGAAAAGAATGCATTCCCAGAGGAGGCCTCTGAATGGCCACTCTGGGAGTGTCTGCCTTTATGCAGATGTAGATAGGGATGAAACATGCCCTAGTCTCCTGCAGCACCCCCAGGCTTGCTAGGATTAGGAAATTCCAGCTTGGCAAATTATAGTCAGATGGGTTCTGTGCTCTTGAACCTTGTTTATCAATGACAATGCGTGCAAAGCTGGACATGAAAGTTCATTAGTGATTCTAATTTCGCCCTGACCTTGCGATCTCTCCCTGACCTCCTGCCTTGTGATCTTTTGTCGCCCTTAAAGCATGTGATCTCTGTGATCCCCACACTATTCATGCACTCCCTCCCCTTTGAAAATCGCTGATAAAAACTTGCTGGTTTTACAGCTCAGGGAGCATCACGGAACCTGACGACATGTGATATCTACCCTGGACACCCAGCTTTAAAATTTCTCTCTTTTGTACTCTTTCCCTCTATTTCTCAGACCAGCCAATGCTTAGGGAAATAGAAAAGAACCCACGTTTAATATTGGGGGTGGGGTTTCCCCGATAATGGCCAGACTGCTTCTTTAAGCAGAACCCAGATCCATTTCTCTTCACTGGGTAGGACCTGCCTATGGGGGCTTCAGCCACTCCAGCCAGGCTTCTACAGACCCAGCTCTGATCTTTCCCTGGGATGGAGCTCCCAGCAGGTGCTGTGGCCAATATCTCTGCCATTTGATTAACTCAGCCATTCTAGCCTGCCAATTTTGGGGAATCCAAGTGTTCTGGACAAGAAAGGGCCCCCCGCAATACAGCACACCTGCTCTACCAGAAAGCTGCCAGACTGCTTCTTTAAGTGTGTTGGTGATCCAATTCCTCCTGACTGACTGAGACCTCCTAAAGGGGCCTCCAGCCACCTCCTACAGGTGCATTCAAGCCAGCAACAGGTCAGTAACCCCTGGGATGAAGCTTCTAGAGGAAGGAAAAGGCTAACACCTTTGCTGTTTTACAGCCTTCACTGGTGATATGTCCAGGTATAGGAAAAAATGGCAACAAGGGTATTGAGTGAATCCCCAGAAAACTGAAGCAGTCTTGTGGAAGAGTGGCCTGACTGTTAAAAGAAAATAAACAGAAAACAACAAATTCAACAAAAGAGACCCCACAAAAAAACCCACTGAAAGGCAATCAACCTCAAAGATCAAAGATAGATAAGCCCACAAAGATGAAAAAGAATCAATGTAAAAATGTTGAAAACTCAAAAGCCAGGGCACTTCTTCTTCTCCAAATGACCACAATACCTCTCCAGCAAAAATACAGAACTGGGCTGAGAATGAGATGGCTGAATTGACAGAAATAGGAGTCAGGTGTGTAACCTAATATTAGGTGGATAATAATGAACTTCACTGAGCTAAAAAAAAAAAAAAAATCATTTTATAACCTAATACAAAGAAGCTAAGAATCATGATAAAACAATGCAAGAGCTGATAGTCAGAATATCTAGTTTAGAGAGGAACATAACTGACCTAATAGAGCTGAAAAACAGAACACAAGAAACTCACAATGCAACTACAAGTATTAATAGCAAAATAGATCAAGCAGAGAAAAGAAACTCAGAGCTTGAAGACTATCTTTCTGAAATAAGAGAGGCAGACAAAAATAGAGAAAAAAGAAGAAAAGAAGTGAACAAAACCTCTCAGAAATATCTGATTATGTAAAAAGACCTGACCTGTAACTGGGGTACCTGAAAGGGAGAACAGAACCAAATTAAAAAACATACTTCAGGATATTATCCAGGAGAACATCCCCAACCTAGTAAGACAGGCAAGCATTCAAATTTAGAAACTGCAGACAACCTCAATGAGACACTCCAGAAAAAAAAATCAACTCCAGGACACGTAATTGATAGATTCTCCAAAGTGAAAATGAAAGAAAAAATGTTAAGGGCAGCCAGAGAAAAAGGCCAGTTCACCTACGTAGGGAAGCCCATAAGACCACCAGTGGACATCTCAGTGGAAACCCTGAAATTCAGAACAGATTGGAGGATCAATATTCAACTTTCTGAAGGAAAAGAATTTCCAACCCAGGCTTTCATAGCCAGTCAAGTTAAACTTCATAAGTGAAGAAGAAATAAGATCCTTTACAAACAAGCAAATGCTCAGGGAATGTGTCACCACCAGATCTGCCTTGCAAAATCTCCTTAAGGAAGCACTAAATTTGGAAAGGAAAAACCATTACCAGCCACTACAGAAACACACAGACTAGTGACACAATGAAGTAACCACATAAACAAGTCTGCAAAATAACCAGCTAGCATCATACTGACAGGATCAAATTCACACATAACAATACTCACCTTAAATGTAAGTAGACTAAATACTTCAATTAAAAGACACAGAATGACAAGATAGATATAGAGTCAAGGCCCATTGATATGCTGTCTATAAGAGACCCAGCTCATGTGAAAAGAAACATATAGGCTCAAAATACAGGGATGGAGGAAATTTTACCAAACAAATGGAAAACAGATAAAAAGCAGGGGCTGCAATACTAGTTACTGACAAAACAGACTTTAAACCAACAAAGATCAAAAAAGGCAAAGAAGGACATTACATAATGGTAAAGGATTCAATCCAACAAGAAGAGCTAACTATCCTAAATATATATTCACCTAATACAGAAGCACCCAAATTTATAAAGCAAGTTCTTAGAGATCTTCAAAGAAACTTAGAGTTCCGCACAGTAATAGTGGGAGACTTTAACAATGAGACAGAACATTAACAAATATATTCAGGACATGAACTCAACTCTGAATCAAGTGAACCTGGTTCATATGTACAGAACTCTCCACCCAAAAACAACAGAATATACATTCTTCTCATCACCACATGGCACCCACTCTAAAATTGATCACATAATCACCACCAAGACACTCATAGGCAAATGCAAATGAACTGAAATTATACAAACAACCTCTAGGACAACAGCACAATCAAATTAGAACTTGAGATTAGAAATTAATACTACATGAAAACTACATGAAAATTGAACAGTCTTCTCTGGAATGACTCTTGGGTAAGTAATGAAATTAAGACAGAAATTAAGAAGCTATTCAAAACTTACGGGAACAAAGAGACAACATACCAGAAACTCTGGGATGCAGCTAAGACAGTGTTAAGTGGAAAATTTATACCACTAAATGCCCATATCAAAAAGCTAGAGACTCAAGTTAAAAACCTATATCACAACTAAAATAACTAGAGAATTAAGAGCAAACAAACCCAAAGCTACCAGAAGACAAGAAATAACCAAAGTCAAAGCTGAACTGAAGGAGACGGATACATTAAAAAACTCTTAAAATATCAATGAGTGCATATAAAATATATAACAATAGATATATAAATAGATATACCACTAGCTAGACTAATAAAAAAGAAAAAAAGAGAAGTATCAAATAGACACAATCAGAAATGATAAGGAGGTTATCACCACTGACCCCACAGAAATACAAACATCAGAGATTACTATAAACAATTCTATGCATATAAACTAGAAAATCTAGAAAAAAACGGATAAATTCCTGAACACATACAACCTCCCAAGACTGAACCAGGAATAAATCGAATCCCTGAATACACTAATAATGAGATCTGAAATTGAGGCAGTAATAAAGAGTCTACCCACTGAAAAAAAGCCCAGGTTCAGACAGACTTACAGCTGAATTGTAACAGGGTTATGAAGAAGAGCTGGTACAATTTCTACTAAAACTGTTTAAAAAAAAAACTGAAACAGAGGGACTGCTTTGTAACTCATTCTATGAGGCCAGCATAATAAAGATACCAAAACCTGGCAGAGATACAAATAAATATACATATATATATGTAAACAAAATAACTTTTGGCCAATATCCTTGATAAACGTTGATGCAAAACTCCTCAAGGAAATACTGGCAAACCAAATCAAGCAGCTCATCAAAAAGCTTATCCACCATGATCAAGTTGGCTTCATCCCTGAGATTCAAGTTTAGTTCAACACATGCAAATCAATAAATGTGATCTATTTGATAAAATTCAATATCCCTTCCTGTTAAAAAGTCTCAATAGACTAGGTCTTGAAGGAAAATACTTCAAAATAATAAGAACCATATATGAAAAACCCACAGCCTACATCATACTGAATAGGCAAAAGCTGGAAGCATTTCCCGCAAAACCCAGCACAAGACAAGGATGCCCTCTCTCACTGCTCCTATTCAACATAGTATTGGAAGTTCTGGAAAGAGCATTTAGGCAAGAGAAAGAAAGAAAGGGCATTCAAATAGGAACAGAGGAAGTCAAATTGTCTTTGTGGATTACACAACCCTGTATCTAGAAAACCTCAACATCTCAGCCTAAAAGCTTCTTAAGCTGATTAGCAACTTCAGCAGTCTCAGTACACAAAATCAATGTGAAAAAAGTCACTAGCACACCTGTACACCAACAACAGGTAAGTAGAGAGCTACATAAAGAAAATGTGGTACAGAAAGAAATGTGGTACATAAACACCATGGAATACTATGCAGCCATAAAAAGGAATGAGTCCATGTCCTTTGTGTGGACATAGATGGAGTTGGAAGCCATTATCCTCAACAAAGTTACACAAAAACAGAAAACTAAATTCCACATATTTTCACTTATAAGTGGTATCTAAATGATGAGAACCTATGGACACATGAGGGGGAACAACACCCACTGGGGCCTGTGGTGAAGGGGTGGGGTCAGGGGAGGGAAAGCGTGAGGAAAAATAGGTAACAGATAGTGGACTTAAAACCTACATGATAGGATAATCTGTGTAGCAACTCACCATGGCATATGTTTACCTATGTAACCATATACCCCTGAATTTAAAATAAAAGTTGAAAAAAACCAATAAATTATTGAAAGAGAAAACAAACATTATATATAATATATAATTATATATACTATATATACATATCTTTTATTTTTATATATTTTTTTATATATATATAGAGAGAGAGAGATCGCCCAAGAAAATCTGCTGAGTATGACGACTATATTAATCCTAAAGATGACTGCTACTTTTAAAAAAAGCCATTATTTTTAAGAGTTTTTTCCAAAACATGAAACTTAAAAGCTAGAGTTAGAAATAAAAGTGTTAAGATTGTTATAGCGTTCCTAATATTTCATATTACGTTTGTAATTCATTCAATAAGTGAACAAATTTATCAGGATGAAACAGAGATTCAATTCTCTTGCTCTCTTGCTAGAAATTTGTAGACTAAGGGTTAAATCTTAACATTGCATGGGAGAGGGGAATATAAACATATAGGATTGTAGACAACCATCATAGTCTCAGCCATGGTTAACAATTCCTATATATTTTTAATCCTTTAGAGATAGTCTTCATTATACATCTAAATAGCTTTGAGCCAAAGACACCAAGATCATTTAAGCATGAGAAAATGTCCTATCTAGAATTTTAAATCATGTGATTATATTCTCATTCATTGATTTAGCCCTCAGGTACACAGTCTGTCACTCCATTAGCTGACTACTGGTATGGTTAATTAGCTATTCTCCCTTGAAGTGATCCATAGAGACTTGAAGAATCAGCAGTGCAGCCTAAGTCATTTCTACTAACCTATTCTATAGGTGTCACTTATTTTATTTTGTACAAAGCTTTTCATAGCCACATGCCCTGGGAAAGACTAATTAAAATCACTGAAGGAAATATGATAAGCCATATGAGGCAGAAAATAAATCTATGGGAAAAATCATTTAATAGTTGCTGCATATTCGTTATCAAATGCTTTTCTGTGACGCCGAAAAAATATATTTTACTAGAAGTTATTAAGCAGAGATTGTGTAATTTTCACTTTATTTTCAGGTATGATAACATATTTAAAAGCCCTATAAATATTTTGAGAAACATATATATTAAGAATGAAACAATTTAACTTAAATCTTTGTTCTAGATAGCAGAGTACACATATAGCATAAGATGTGGAAAGGGGCAGAGCAAGATGGCCAAATAGAAGACTCCACTGATGATCTCCCCAACTGGAACACCACATTTCACAGCTATCTACACAGAAAATTACTTCATAAAAAGCAAAAATCAGATGAGCATTCAGAGTACCTGACTGTAGCTTCATATCACTGAAAGAAGCACTGAAGAGGGTAGGAACGACAGCCTTAAATCACTGACACCACCTCTACCCCACGCCCACCAGTAGCCACATGGTGTGAAGAGATAATCTGTGAGCTTGGAAGAGAGACAACACAGCAACTATGAAACCCTGCATTGAAATCAGTGCTGCCCAGTCACAGCAGAAAGCAAACCTAGCTGGCCAGGCACAGTGGCTCACACCTGTAATCCCAGCACTTTGGGAGGCCAAGGTGGGTGGATCACGAGGTCAGGAGTTCAAGACCAGCCTGGCCAACATGATGAAACCCCATCTCTACTAAAAATACAAAAATTAGCTGGATGTAGTGTCACTCACATGTAGTCCCAGCTACTTGGGAGGCTGAGGCAGGAGAATTGCTTGAAGCCAGGAGGCAGAGGTTGCAATGAGCTGAGATTACACCTCTACACTTCAGCCTGGGAGACAGAACAAGATTCTGTCTCAAAAAAAAAAAAAAAAAAAAAAGAGCAAAACTTGGTTGAACTCAGCTGACACCCTCAGAGGGAGCATTTAAAGAAACTCTAGCCAGAAGCAAATTGCCCAGCCTAGCAGGCAAAAACCACAAGCTAAAATGTTCCGAGGCCATAAATAAACTTGAAAGGCAGTCTAGACCACAAGAACTGCAACTAGGTGAATCCCAGTGCTGAACTGGGCTTGGAGACAGTGGACTTGGAGGGCATGAAACCTGCAGAGATACCAACCAGGGTGGCTAAGAGAGCCTTGCACCACCACTTCCCCAACCACAAGCAGCACAGTCAAAAGAGACCCCTTCTTTCACTTCAGGAGAGGAGCTGGGGAGCAGAAAGAGAAAAGAGGACTTTGTCTTGCATCTTGGATACCAGCTCAGCCACAGTAGAATAGGGCACCAGTGAGAGTCATGAGGCCCCTTTTCCAGGCCCTAGCTCTAGGGTGACTATTCTTAATATATCCAGGGACAGAAGGGAACCTGCTGTCTTGAAGCAAAGAATTGAGTCCTGTTAGGACCTATCATCTGCTTACTGAGCCCTTGAGCCTTGACTAACCAGGAGCAATACTGATATAGAATGCTGTGGGTCTTGGGTGAGCCTCTGAAACTTGCTGGCTTCATGTGAAACTCAGCACATTCCTAGCTGTGGTGGCTATGGAAAAAGACTCATTTTGCTTGAGAAAAGCAGAGAACAATGTAAAAAGAACTTTGTCTTGCATCTTAGGTACCAGCTCAAACAGGGGCTAGGGGACCCAAGAGAGATCTCAGGGCCCCCCATTATAGGTCTTGGCTCTTGAACCACTTTTCTGGACCTGCCTTGGGCCAGGGGGCACTACAAGCTGACTAAGGAGCCGTTGGGCCTTAAGTGAACATTGGAGATAGCCTGGCAGTACTTTCTGTGGGCCTATGGTGTTGGTGGCCATGAGGTGAGGCTCCTCTGCCTGGGGAAACGTGAGGGAAAAGGGGGAAGGACTGCATTGTGTAGTTTGAGAGCCAGCTAAGCTGCAGTAAAATAGAACATCAGGTAGACTTCTAAGGTATTTTTATTCCTAGCTCTCAGATGGCACCTCTGGACCCATCCAGGGCCTGGGGAACCTTGCCATCCTGAAAGGAAGGACACAAGCAACTGACTTTTCCACTGGCTGATTTGAGAGCCCCAGGGCCTTGAATGAACATAGGTGGTAGCCAGGTAGTGGTTACAGCAGGCATTAGTACACAAGTCCCAGTTCTGTGCTGGCTTCAGTTCTGACCCAGTGCAGTAGCAGTGGTGGTGGCCACAAGGGTACTTGTATCACTCCTCCTTCAGCTACAGGCAGCTCCGAACAGAGAAAGTGACTCTATTTGGAAAAAAAAAAGGAAAGAGAACAAGTCTCTGATTGGTAATCCTGAGAATTCTGGATCTTCTCCAAGACTATCAAGGTGACACGTCTATGTGTCTGAAAGAATCTCAGCATTACTAGGCTTGGGGTGTCCCCTAATAAGATATGGTTTAGATCACAACACCCAAGTCCTTTCAAATACCTGGGAAGCATTCCCAAGAAGGACCGGTGCTCCTGGGACCTACCAAGACTGAGAGGCTATAATATATACCTATTATTAATGCCCAGATACAGTTGAAAATCCACAAGCATCAAGAGAACCCAGGAAAACATGACCTTCAGGGTTTTTATAGGTTAGGGTTTTACATGTAAGTCTTTAATTCATCTTGAGTTAGTTTTTGTGTATGGTGTGAGGAAGAGGCCAGTTTCAATCTTCTGCATATGGCTAGCCAGCTATCCCTGCACCATTTATTGAATAGGGAATCTTTCCCCATTGCTTACTTTTGTCAGGTTTGTCAAAGATCATATAGTTGTAGGTTCTCTATTCTGTTCCATTGGTGTATATATCTGTTTTTGTACCAGTGTCATGCTGTTTGGTTACTGTAGCTCTGTAGTACAATTTGAAGTCAGGTAGCATGATGTCTTCAACGTTGTTCTTTTTGCTTAGGATGACCTTGGCTATCTGGGCTCATTTTATGGTTCCATATGAATCTTTAAAAAGGTTTTCTCTAGTTCCACGAAGAATGTCAATGGTAGTTTAATAGGTATTAACCTCAGTATTAACCATCACACACAGCAAAGAAAAGACTGGGTCCTAATGGCTTCACTTCTGAATTTTACCAAATAGCTAAAGAAAAATTAATACCAATCCTATTCAAACTATTCCAGAAAACAGAGGAGTAGGGAATACTTACAAACTTATGCTACCAGGCGAGTATTACCTTGATACCTAAACTAGAAAAATAAACATAAGAAAAAGAAAACTATATATCAATATTACTGATAAATGTTGGTGCAAACATCCTAAATAAAATACTAGGAAATCAAATTCAACAGTACATTAAAAAGATAATTCATCATGACCAAATGGGATTCATTTCAGGAATTCAAGAAAGGTTCAAAATATAAAAATCAATTAATATGATACCTCATATCAACAGAATGTAGGACAAAAACCACATAATCATTCCAACTGATGCTGGAAAAGCACTTGATAAGATTCAACGTATCTTCATGAAAAAAATCACTACCCTTTAAAAACTGGCTGTAGAAAGAACATACCTCAAAATAATAAAAGCAATATGCAGCAGAACCACAGCTACTATCCTACTGAGTGGGGAAATACTGAAAGTTTTTCTTCTAAGATCAGGAACACAACAAGGATGCCCACTTTCACCACTGCTATTTAACGTAGTACTAGAAGTTCTAACCAAAGTAAACAGAAAAGAGGAAGAATAAAGGGCATCCAAATTAGAAAGGAAGAAGTCAAATTATCCTTGTTTGCAGATAATTTGACTTATACCTTTAAAAAACCTAAAGTTTTCACCAAAATAGTACTAGAACTAATGAAAAAAATTCAGTAAAGTTGCAGAATACAAAATCAACATACAAAAATCAGTAACATTCCTATATACCAATGGAAAATAATCTGAAAATAAATCAAGAAAGTGATGCTATTTACAACAGCCACAAATAATATTAAATGCCTAGGAATTAACTTAACTAAAGGAAAAGTTCTCTACAGAAAACTATAAAACACTGATGGAAAAAATTGAAGAGGACATACACAAAAAATGGGAAAATATTTCATGTCATGGACTGGAAGAATCATTATCATTAAAATGTCCATACTACCCAAAGCAATCTACAGATTCAATGCAATCCCTGTCAAAATACCAATGACTTTTTTTTTTCAAATAAACAGAAAAAAAAAAATCCTAAGATTTATATGAAACTGCAAAAGACCCAAAATAGTCAAACTTTCTTAAGAAAAAGAAGAATATTGGAGAAATTTGACCTGACTTCACATTATACTACAGTGCTAATAACAAGCACAACTGCTTGAGATTGGCATAAAAACAGACACATACATCAGTGGAACTGAATAGAGATTCAAGAGATAAAGCCATACATCTACAATGAAATCATTTTTGACAAAAGTGTCAGTAGTAGATACTGGGAAAAGGACAGTCTTTTCAATAAATTATACTGGAAAACCTGGATATCCATATGCAGAAGAATGAAACTGGACCCCTATGTATCACCATATGCAAAAGTTAAATCAAAATCAATTAATGACTTAAATCTAACACCTCAAACTATAAAACTACTAAAAAAGAAAAAAACTCTGGAAAAATATCGAACATGTTTGACTGAGGAAAGATTTCTTGAGTAATACCCCACGAACGCAGGAAACCAAAGCAAAAATGGGATCACATCAATTTAAAGAGCTTTTGCAAAGCAAACAATCAACAAAGTGGTAAGACAACGCGCAGAGTGAGAGAAGATATTTGCAAACTATGCATCTGTATTATTCAGTTCTCACACTGCTATGAAGAACTACTGAGACTGGATAATTTATGAAGAAAAGAGGTTTGACTCACAGTTCCAGAGGGTTAGCAGGCAGCATGAGTGGAAGGCCTCAGGAAACTTACAATCATGGTAGAAGGCAAAGGGGAAGCGAGTATTTTCTTCACATGGTGGCAGGAGAGAGAAAGTAGAAGGAACATACCTCAAAATAATGAAAGCAATACACAACACACCCACAGCTAATATCCTACTGAATGGGAAAATACTGAAAGCCTTCTAAGATCAGGAACACAAGGATGCCCACTTTCACGACTGCTGAGGAAAGAAAGTGAAGAGAGAAGTGCTACACACTTTCAAACAGCCATATATCATGAGAACTCTATCACAAGAACAGTATGGGAGAAGTCAGCCCCCATAATTCAATCACCTCCCACCATGCCTGTCCTTCAACACCTGAGGATTACAATATGACATGAGATTTGGGTGGGGACACAGAGCCAACCCATATCACCATCTGATAAAGGTTTAATAGCCAAAATATACAAGAAGCTCAAACAACACTACAGGGGAAAAAATCCAATAATATGATTAAAAACTGGGCAAAAGATATCAAAATATACATTTCTCAAAAGAAGACATACAAATGACAAACAGATATATGAGAATGTACTCAAAATCACTGATCACCATAGAAATGCAAACAAAAGCTACAATGAAATATTATCTTACCCCAACGAAAATAGCTTTTATGCGAAAGACAGGCAATAACAAATGCTGGCAAGGGTGTGGAGAAAAGGGAACCCTTATGCATTGTTGGTGGGAATGTAAATTAGTACAACCTCTATGGAGAACAGTTTGAAGATGCCTTAAAAAATAAATATAGAGCTACCATACAGTCCAGAAATACCGCCTCTTTATATAGAAACAAAAGAAGGAAAATCAGTATGTCAGATAGATATCTGCACTCCCATGTTTATTTCAGTACTATTCAAAATAGCCAAGAATTTAAAGCAACCTAAGTGTCCATCAACAGTTGAATGAATAGTGAAATTGTGGTACTTATACACAATGGAGTGAGTATTATTTACCCACAAAAAAGAATGAGATCCTGCCATTTGCAACAACATGAATGGAGTTGGAGGTCATTATGTTAAGTGAAATAAGCCAGGCACAGGAAGATAAACTTCACATGTTTGGACTTATTTGTGGGAGCTAAAAATTAAAACACTTAAACTCATGGAAATAGAGAGTGGAAGGATGGTTTCCAAAGGATTGGAAGGATAGTGGGTGGGTGAGGGGGACAGTAGGGATGGTTAATGAGTACAAAAAATAGTCAGAAGAATGATTAAGACATAGTATTTGCTAGCACAACAGAGTGATTATAGTAAGAAAAAATAATTCATTTGTGCATTTTAAAATAAAGAAGTATAATTGGATTATTTGTAATACAAAGTATAATTTCTTGAGGTGATGAATACCCAATTTATCATGATGTGATTATTAAGCATTGCATGCCTGTATCAAAATATCTCATGTACCCATAACTATCTACACCTACTATGTACCCACAAAATTTCAAAATAAAACACCAAACAAGAAAATACTTTAAAAAAAAAGAACAGGATATTTGGTATCTAAATAAAAGGATAGAAAAAAGAGTGCAGGTGCTCTATTAATCAAATAAAGGTCAGCAAAGAATGACTGGAAAGACATAAAATATGGAGAGATGGAAAAGGAGCCAGGACAGGGAAATGTCCTCCAATGAGAAGTAACACTACATTTCAAAAGACCAGCGGATTAGATCTATCAAAATGAATTTGTGTTGTAGGAGCATTGTCACAGATTGGTTTCCCTGGCAAGCCAGTTCTGAAATGAAATTCAAAGTACAGTTTTATTAGGGTTTCCTTGTCACCCATGCCTGAGGACAGATGGGAAAGGAAGCAGAAATGGCTGAAAAGAGAAATAGAGCTGCAAAGCAAGTCCACAGAGAGCCCCAGAGCTAAAATAATCCTTCAGTTTTCCAGAGTTGTGCTGAGATTACCTGACCTTTGTATTCCCTCATGGATCAGTCATTGGATAAGAACTGCCCCGGAAATGAGCATGACCTTGGACAAGGGAGCTTTCCACAACTCAGGAAATCCCTGAACAGTGTGACCAATGAACACTTATCTGTTGACAGCAGTTCCACAAGCTGGGACAAGTCCTTCCTTGAAGAAAGATTTGGTACATCATAGTGTCCACCATATTACCACAACGTGGCCATAATAGCCATTGCCCAAAGGAACCCATTTGTCTCCTGGTCAGCAATATCTTCAGACCCTCTCGAAACTGTGCTGCTTGAATTTTCTTGGAAAGAGAAATGGGTGAAGTGTTATGCCATAAAATATACACACAAATTACCACCTCCCAAATCTTTCTAACTCAAGAACTCTTCAGGTACCTCTTGCTAGTTAATCAAAGTACGTCAAATTCATTATGAAGTGTAACCTGTAACTCTTTATCTCTTTACAATTAAAAATGTTCAGGTTGTAAATAAAAATTGAATTATCATTACTGTGTCTAATATATTTGTTAAAAATACCCTTTACTTGTAAATACACAGTGCCTATTATTATTTAATACCTGTCTCTAGACAGGCAAAGGATTCCAAAATATAAGAGAAATAAATAAGATGTATATTTGCTAAGCTAAGTAGCTTGCTATAAATCACCTCAAAGTGGTGATCAGATTTAATTTCAGGCTATGAAAATCCGTAAGAGAGAAGAGTGTGACCACACTGAGCCTTGATACCTATCTATAGGCCTAAGGTAGGAAAGCTTGTATTTCAAGAATAAAACCAGCATAACTACTTCTTCCAAAAAGTTAATCATAGATTAGCAAGCTTCCTCAAAAAGCGTCTCGATGAAAAGCAAAATAAAAATATAAAAAGCTAGAAATTAAAATGCATGATTTTCTTTAGTAATGATATAAATTTTATAGTTTTCACTTACGTCTTGCCTGGTTAATGGAATCTGAAATTATCTTTTTCCTGGTTTTTAGGAAGGGGATGACAATCAGTGATTTTTTCAAAAGTGATAGCTGTTGTTTGACTAAACTACATTAGTAAAGGTATATATTTTGTATCATGTACACACACACACACACACATCCCTACATATATGGAATCCTGGAGCTTTTGTACCAGTTATTACTGGGAAGAAATCTCAAAATTATCATCATGATCCAATTATTTTTGTTGTACATTATTTTATTTTATTTTATTAATTTTTTAGATGGAGTCTCACTCTGTCCCCAGGCTATAGTGCAATGGCACGATCTCGGCTCACTGCAACCTCTGCCTCCCGGGTTCAAGCAATTCTTCTGCCTTAGCTTCCTGAGTAGCTGGAACTATAGGCACATACCACCATGCCCAGCTAAATTTTGTATTTTTAGTAGAGAGGGGTTTCACCATGTTGGCCAGGATGGTCTTGATCTCTGGACCTCATGATCTGCCAACATTGGCCTCCCAAAGTGCTGGGATTACAGGCATAAGCCACTGTGCCTGGCCATAATTTGATTTTAAATCCTGTAAATTCAGTTTCTAAAATCTACGTTGCTGTTTTTTTCAAAGTAGCCATTTTCAAACTCCCCTTTACTTGGGTTATGAATTTAGTTCTTTATTTTTATCTTTGACTATTTCAAACATGTATTTAAGTTCCTCTTGCTGATTGTATTGTTAGCAGGAGCCTGTCACTTTCATGACAATAATATCATCTTGTGATTTGTAATTCCTATGAATCCAACCTTAGAAGACCTGCATGTTGAACACTTCAACATACACTCTCCCTGTGACAGTGTTTTGTGGCTGTCTCTACCATGGTTTTATGAAGTTCACCGATTCAAGATCAGCTTTTAATTAGTATCAAGGCTACAGATTTTAGCATCGCATGAGTCATACAAATTCAATTTTTTGCTTATGCAAAACTCATGCTTTCACTGCTAAATTTTCACTGGGACTCTTTCCATTGTTCTAGGTAGAACACCACTGTGCTCTGGCACTGGTGGTTTTATTAACTTCCTGTTTTAAACCCAAGGGTGTCACAGATTGAACAATAAATTGTATGGTCCCTAACACTAACAAGAGCTATGGACTCAACTCTCTGTACTGTGTTGTTCCAACTTCACCTTCTAAAGAAGGAGTTCTGAAACATTAGCATGCATTTTATTAAAACCACATTGCTGGGCTCCACCACCAGAATTCTGATCCAGAAGATCTGGGTGGGGTTCAAGAGTTTTGAGCTCACAAATTCCCAGATAATGTTGATGCCTGCAGTCTGGGACTACACCTAGAAAGCAACTGACTTAAGCTGTGTGTGTGTGTGTGTGTGAGAGAGAGATTCAGATACACATTAAAGTCTTACTTCTTTTCAAATTTAACATTTCTTTGTCTACAGAGATCAGAGATCCCTCCTCCTACTTTGTAATCTCTGTCTACTTTTCCTCCTCCTTTTGATACTTCAGCTACTACATTTTTTTTTCTTTAAATATTTTCAATTCTAACTGGAGTCAAGAGTGGAGCAGAGAAATGAGTTCAACATAGACCTCATTTTACAGAGTACTGCTATGACTGGTTATTCAGGGTCTTCCTTTGTTTTATTCCCCTTACTTCCATTTCCTCTACAACATGATAACCTACAGATGTGTTGAACCTACAAACTCAAATTCCTGTTATCTTGAATTTCTGTAATGCACCTTATTTATGATATATTATTTTTAAAACTCTATTGGATTTATTTAGACGCAATTGTGTTTGACGCTTTCACCTCTATATTTACAACTGGAAATAGGTTAGCTTTTTTTAGCTTAATTTTGTCTTTGCTATTTTAATTAAACTTTGACCTGGCTTTAAATTCATATATTATTCTGACAAATGTATAATGACATATACCTCTCATTACGGTATCATACAGAATAGTTTCACTGCCCTAACTGTGTTTCATCTATTTCATCTATTGGCTGTGTTTCATCTATTCATCCCTCCCTCCCTCCATTGACTTTTGTCTGGAAATTCTAGTCCATATAATATTATGACCGTGTATACCTGTGTAAAGAAACTGCATGTTCTGCACATGTATCCCAGAACATAAAGTGAAATATAAAACAAATTAGTTAATATAAGTTAGATAGATATTAATTGAATTATTATTTCAACTTCTTTATAAATTTGGCATTTTTAAAAGACAAACATTTGGAATTAAATATGTAAAAATGCAAGAAAAAATCATTGTAAACCAGGATATAATCAATTTTGTATCCTCAATAAAGTAGGATTTGAAGATGTATGGTGTGTGCCTATTGTGTTATTTGAATCTTCTACATATTTGTTTATGTAGCATTTGATCAATGAAATGTCTGGGATGAGTCTTTTAAAACCCTGAGCATTGGTTTGGCTTTATCCATAGTTCTGTTAATTACTGCTTGTTCTGCTAAATTATTTTTTCTGTATACATATTTGTAATTATTCAGTCAATGTGTTCCTCTTTATTGAGCCCTTACTTTGTGTCAGTCAATGCTTTAGGCATTAGACACACAGCAATGAACAAAACCTACACAGTGTCTACCACTGGGGAGATTACATTCTTGTAGGTGGTAGGGAGCAAGGTAGAAAATAAACAACTGAGCATAACATACAGAATGGGAGACGCCAATAAGTGCTGTAAAAATTATAGCAGGTAGTAAAAAGAAAGTTACAGGGAGTGGGAATAAGATCTCTCTAAACAGTTCTGCTTTGACTAAAAATCTGAAAGAAATGAGATGGTAGGAGTCCATGTAGATATTTGAAGAAAGAGCATACTAGATCAATGGGCCAGCCTAGACAAGAGTCTTGAAGCAGCAGTTTCGTGCTTAATCTACATGAATAAACTCCTAATTATTATTTTCTATCAGTTATGAAAACTCATTATTCTTCACGATGTTATTTACTTTGAATTCTATTTTGTTTATACTGGAATTCTTGTCCATATTTGGCAGTTTCTAACTAGTTACCCAATATTTCTTTTCTTCCCCTTTCTTGCTAGCAGTTATCAGGACCAAGGGAAAATTTCCCCTTAGCCCTTTTAATGTTCACTAAAAAAATCAACTCAAAAAAGGCAGATTAATTGAAAATAAGCCATACAAAATTTTATTTAATGTGTACAAAGAGTCTTTAGAATAAAGACACAGAGAAACAGAGTAAACAGTCCATTTTTATTCTTAAGTTCAACAAAGTATGTACAGCCATGCGAGAATATAATTGTAATGATATATAGTTTCTGACAATAAGAAACAAATACACTTATTTTCCTAGACATCCTTGGAGCTAAAGGTACTTGGGTGAAACAGTCATAGACCCTGAGTCCTAAGCAGAAATTGTCCAGTGGTTTCAGGGGAAAGTATTATTTTCCTAATATAAATGACATCCTTTCATCTTCCTTCCTGTAACATGTATGTGGTTGAATGTGAAACAATATACCACCTTTCTAAGCACTCTTTTTCTTGAATGATGTGTCTCCCTTAACTGATTTTGCCTGAGTTTTAGAGTGTCAGTGGAAGAAAGAGTAAGAGATGCTTTGGTCCTGGTAATCAGCCTGTGCTTCTTTTTATACTCTCTTTCTCCAGCCAGTCTTGGCATGACTTTGATGTTACCCCTATTGACTATAGTTCTCAACTGCAGCTGTTGTTTTTCTACCCTAGTTGTGTGGGAGCACGAAATAAATGGAAAAACAATGAGCAGAAATAAAAAGTTCTCTCCAGACCTCCTGCCCATATTCCAAATTATGAAAGTTCACTCTATCTACCCTGAGCTAGTGTGTTGCTTTCCACACCAGGTCACATTTGCCCTTTTTTCTTCAGGAGTTTCTCACACTTACTGTAATTACTCAATTCCACATATTTTCATTTCCTTGCTGGCACCTTCCGTCTTAAGCTGGGAGAGAGACCCAGCACACTGGGTTGGTTTTTCATGTTGTTATGAGCAAAAAATCTCAGAAACTTATTTAAGCTTTTTATTTCCGGCTGCTATTTTATTTTTCTTTGTGTTTGTAAGCAAAAATAAGTTTTACCACCTTGGTTCAGTCCACCTTTTGGTTGAAGGTGCATTTTGTAACTTTAGGTTTCTGAACTTAATTCTTATAAAATCCATTATCTTCTATGTTATTTGCCCTGTTTTTTAACAGGTGAGATTCAAAAATGGTTATTTTCTAAGGTTCGTACAAGAAGAAGTCGAGTAAGCCAGGTTTGAAGCTATGTTTCTCATATCTGACAGTTCTGCAGGCACTAGATTAGTATAACGTGTTTTCCTTCTTTTACTCAAAACATTTCACAGAGTCAGCTTATGCATAGGACTCACATTCTCAATGGCAAATAGAAAAAAAGATACACGGCTAGATAAGTGACAGCATTGGTCAAGAGAAATTTTAAAGGTGTGGAAGATAAAGTATAGGTTTTTCTACATGCAATCTACTTAAAAGTCACTTAATTGCCTTTAATTAAATTTTATCTTCTTGTGTAGACATAAAACTGAGTTAATCATCTGGCTCCTTCATGTCTGTGTTATCTAAAATGTCTGCTTCTCATCAGCTGCACCTGTGCTTGAAAAGTCTAGTTTGCAGAATAAGAATCTTGGACTGAATATACAACATTGTGTATATGTTTGTGTGTAGTTTATTCTCAGATTGTCAGCAGCTCTGACAGAGGGAAGTAATTCTTAATTTTACACTGAAGGCTGCTTAGAGCATAAGTTTATATTTTTAGATATATAAAATAAAGATTTCCAAGTTGAACAGAGAAAACACAGAGGATAATGATCCAAAGACTCAACTTGAGATTGAAATTGATGTGGTTAGTCTAAAGCACTTGTGGAGAAAGGTGTGATTAATTCTTACATTCTATAGGAGCATTTTCTTGTATGTGTAGGGGTCAGGCAGGAGTTCACAGTAGGACTAAGTTTAACGATCTTAGTGGTTTGACTAAAATATCTTGTAGGTACTACATCCTCCTATCATCTACAATACTGAAATTGTAAATGTGGGTTCTAAAAAATGCATTTTTGTCAATATACCAAAAGAAAAATGGGAGAATCTTCTCCTGAAAGTCACATAAATAAAAATGGAGAACAATTTGAACTGATATATTGTTGACCTTCACTGTACCTAAAATAATGCACTATGGAGTCAGAGACCTGGATTTGAATCTTCTTTGTCATCTATGAGCTGTGGGACCTTGGGCAGGTTACTAAAGTTATTAAAAATCAGTATTATCATGTGTAAAGTGAGAATGATTATAGCTTTCTCAGTAGCCAGTTGCAAGATTTCTTTGTGTTAATCAGAGTTCTCTAGAGAAGAAGAACCAACAGTACATATAGATACAGATGTATCTAATTATATAAATCTATCATCTGTCCATCTGTCTGTCCACTGTCTGTTGTAAACTCTGAACATCTGAGACAGGTCTCAGTTAATTTAAAGAGTTTATTTTGTCAAGGTTGAGGACATGCACTCATGACACAGCCTCAGGAGATCCTGATGACATGTACCCAAGGTGGTCAGGGCACAGCTTGGTTTCGCACATTTTAGGAAGACATGAGACATCAATCAATATGTGTAAGCTGTATATTGGTTCAGTCTGGAAAGGTGGGATGACTTGATGCAAAGGCAGGACAACTTGAAGTGGGGAGGGGGCTTCCAGGTCATAGTTAGGGAAGAAACAATTAGTTTTATTCTTTTGAGTTTCTGATTAGTCTTTCCAACTGAGGCAATCAGATACGCATTTATGTCAGTGATCAGAGGGGTGAATTTGAATAGAATAGAAGGCAGGATTGCCCAAAGCTGTTTCTAGCTTGACTTTTCCCTTTGGCTTAGTCATTTTGAGAACCCAAGATTTATTTTATTTTCCTTTCACAATTTCACCCCTTTACTTTTTAAAAATCTTTTGGAGAAAGCATTTTAGGAGAGAATGAGTCTCTGGTCTTGGGTTTTGTCTGATCTCTCATGGAACTTTATTTCATAGAAGGAATCTCAGATAAGACTTTTTGAAGCCAATCCCAGCCATGGATTTGTAGTATCAAATATCTATGAGTTGGGTGAAGTCCTCTTCATGTGAGGTCCAAAGACAACCTTGGGGCTCCTAGGCCTGTCAGAAAGTGACATTCCTTTTTTTTTTTTTTTTTTGAGACAGAGTCTTGCTCTGTTGCCAAGCCTGGAGTGCAGTGGCACAATCTCAGCTCACTGCAGCCTCCATCTCCTGGGTTCCAGTGATTCTCCTGTCTCAGCCTCCTGGGTAGCTGAGATTACAGGTGCATATCACCAAACCTGGCAAATTTTTGTATTTTTAATAGAGACAGGGTTTCACCATGTTGGCCAGGCTGGTTGTGAACTCCTGACCTCAGGTGATCTGCCCACCTTGGCCTCCCAAATTGCTGAGATTATAGGCTTGAGCCACTGAGCCTGGCCCAGAAAGTGACATTCTTTACTTACCACAGGTCAGTAACCCTGTAAAGGCACTGTGTAGACAAGGTCTGAGGCCAGTTTTCCTGAGGGGCCTTTATTGGCTCCATGAGTCAAGTTTGATTCCTTAAAAGAAAGCATACCATTTCAGTCAAGGCTTTGGTAAAATAACCAGTTTCTACAGTTGTTTTCTGTTATATATGGAAACAGATTCTTATTGCACTTATGCAAATAATTATATTTTGCTGTAAGTTAAGAATACTTACAAATAGTTTCCAAATTCTGGAGAAATCAGGTAGAGAGAAAGACATATGTTCTAAATTCTGTTCATAGGAGTATTCTAAATTGTAAAAAGCTGTCAATAGCTGAAAAGAAAAGTTTCCTTGAATCTGAGAAAAAAAAAAAGGATCAGCAACATTAGTTCAGTCCATATAGTTAATTCCGATTCTGCTTGATATGAACATTTCAGTTATCTGTGAGTTCTAAAAGTTTTTTTTTTTTCTATTCTGATGTCACAGTCTCCAAAGTTATCAGAAACGTGTATTCAAGAGCACCTGTTAGAGTTTTATAGCTGATAATAAAACCACCTTCTAAAGAGGACCAAAACAAGACAACAATTGTCCACGGATGACAAAATATTTTAGGGAAATCACAGTCAAGGACACAATTGACAAATTTGTTTCCTCTGTGGCACACAATAATTTAACATAACAATTATAATTACTACTGACAATGTACACTAAGTGATATCAGAATTATAGGATTTTTTCATAATTTTGGAGCAAACACCAATAACATATTTTTACAAATACAACCCAAAGAAAATCAAACACTATTTCATATTTAACAATGTTGTCTATATGATTTTTATATTAAATAAGACAAATTATGTCATTTTTGGACTTTAGGGAAACCAATATCTTAAAGAATTAATTAGGTCAGGAGAAGACATAATTTATAATATGTGGTTTAAACCACAAGAGAGATCTGCTGTTAGTCTGAAGGGCTTCCCTTTGTGGGTAACCTGACCTTTCTCTCTGGCTGTCCTTAACAGATTTTCCTTCGTTTCAACTTTGGTGAATCTGACAATTATGTGTCTTGGAGTTGCTCTTCTCGAGGAGTATCTTTGTGGCGTTCTCTGTATTTCCTGAATTTGAATGTTGGCCTGCCTTACTAGGTTGGGGAAGTTCTCCTGGATGATATCCCACTTGGCTCCATTTTCCCCCTCACTTTCAGGCACCCCAATCAGACATAGATTTGGTCTTTTCACATAATCCCATACTTCTTGAAGGCTTTGTTTATTTCTTTTTCCTCTTTTTTCTTTAGACTTCTTTTCTCACTTCATTTCATTTATTTGAGCCTCAATCGCTGATACTCTTTCTTCCAGTTGATCTAGTTGGTTACTGAAGCTTGTGTATTTGTCACATATTTCTCGTGTCATGGTTTTTTTCTCTGTCAGTTCGTTTATGGCCTTCTCTGCATTGATTATTCTAGTTATCCATTCTTCCATTCTTTTGTCAAGATTTTTAGTTTCTTTGCGCTGGGTACGTAATTCCTCCTAGCTCTGAGAAGTTTGATGGACTGAAGCCTCCTTCTCTCAACTCGTCAAAGTCATTCTCCGTCCAGCTTTGATACATTGCTGGTGATGAGCTGCGTTCCTTTGGAAGGGGAGATGCGCTCTTATTTTTTGAATTGCCAGCTTTTCTGCCCTGCTTTTTACCCATCTTTGTGGTTTTATCTTCCTTTGGTCTTTGATGATGGTGACGTAATGATGGGGTTTTGGTGTGGGTGTCCTTCCTGCTTGTTAGTTTTCCCTCTAACAGTCAGGACCCTCAGCTGTAGGTCTGTTGGAGATTGCTTGAGGTCCACTCCAGACCCTGTTTGCCTGAGTATCAGCAGCAGAGGCTGCAGAAGATAGAATATTTCTGAACAGCGAATGTACCTGTTGGATTCTTGCTTTGGAAGCTTCATCTCAGGGGTGTACCCCACTATGTGAGGTGTGGGGTGTCAGTCTGCACCTAGTGGGGGATGTCTCTCAGTTAGGCTACTCAGGGGTCAGGGACCCACTTGAGCAGGCAGTCTGTCCCTTCTCAGATCTCAACCTCTGTGTTGGGAGATCCACTGCTCTCTTCAAAGCTGTCAGACAGGGTCGTTTGCATCTGCAGTGGTTTCTGCTGCTTTGTGTTTAGCTCTGCCCTGTCCCCAGAAGTGGAGTCTACAGAGACAGGCAGGCCTCCTTGAGCTGCTGTGGGCTCCACTCAGTTCAAGCTTCCCAGTGGCTTTGTTTACCTGCTTAAGCCTCAGCAATGGCGGGCGCCCCTCCTCCAGCCTCCCTGCTGCCTTGCAGTTAGATCACAGACTGCTGTGTTAGCAATGAGGGAGGCTCCGTGGGTGCAGGACCCTCCTGGCCAGTTGTGGGATATAATTTCCTGATGTGCCCTTTGCTAAGACCCTTGGTAAAGTGCAGCATTGGGGTGGGAGTTACCCAATTTTCCAGGTGTTGTGTGTCTCAGTTCCCCTGGCTAGGAAAAGGGATTCCCTTCCCCCTTGTGCTTCCCAGGTGAGGCATTGCCTCGCCCTGCTTCAGCTCCCTCTGTTTGGGCTGCAGCAGCTGACCAGCATCCTTTGTCCGGCACTCCCTAGTGAGATGAACCCAGTACCTCAGTTGAAAATGCAGAAATCACCGGTCTTCTGTGTCGCTCCCGCTGGGAGCTGGAGACTGGAGCTGTTCCTATTTGGCCATCTGGCTCCGCCCTTGCAACTTTTTCTTATAATTGAAATAATACAAAGGCCGCAAATTTGTAGTAAACTTCATTTTAATTTCAAGTATAATATCTTGAGTGCTTTTTTCAGGAAACCATTTTAATGATACTTAAATTTCCATGATAAGATGCTGCTAATATTTTTTCATGATTTCACTATTTCTGTACCATTATTTTATATTTAACTATTTTCCTATTATAAATATCCATACTTTTAGTACTTTATGGGTAATTTTTATCCATATTTATGATTATTTCATTAAGATAGATTCCCATGAGTCTTTTTAAAACCTAAAATGGAACTCTTGAGTTAAAGAGTATGAACATCTCTGAAACTACTAATAGGCATTGCCAGATTGTCTTACAGAAAGTCTCACCCATTCATATCTTACCACTGTTGTACAGCTTATAAATTACATTGCCCTTGCCAGAATTTATCTATCTGTCTATCATCTATCTATCTATCTATCTATCTATCTATCTATCTATCTATCTACCTACCTACCTACCTACCTATCTAAAGGATACTGAAACCTGAGAAATATTTTGTTTTTTATATTTAAATGTCTGATTTTAAGTAAGTTTGTTTTTCTGTAAGTAATTACAAGATATTTTTAATTTCCGCTTGTGTGTATGTAATTTGCCTTTGCTTGTTTACTGCTCATTATTTCTACTGGAGTTCTATTTTGTAAAAATATTATTTTATGAATTCTTTATATTTTAATATCATTACTTATATATCATACATACTGCAAAATATTTGCTAATCTGTTGTTTAGTGTTTCTACTGTTTTGCATATTTTATTGTATTGTCTTAATCTGTTTTTAATTTAAATTTCCTTATATAGTCAACCTTGCCTTCTTTCTATAGCTAATAAAAATTTCCACATTTTATGATTAATATTTATTTGCTTCATAATCAATGACTTGGAATTTATTTGTTGCATGATGTGACATGAAAACAATCTGATTTTTTAACATACTTAAACATCATTTCAAAATTATTTATTGAAAAAGTTTTGATACATCACTTATTTTATTATATATGTAAACATGAAATACAGACGAGTTTGTCTCTATATTTAAGTTGTGGTCTTGCTAACTGCCTATCTATTGTTAAGCCAACAGCAGAACTAGTTTTAACCAGTACAGTGTTAAAACACAGATCATATATCATAGAATTAGCTCTCCCATGTAACTCATTTTCCAATATCCTGGAGTTTAAAATTACCTGGAATTCTTCCAGATGAATTTTCACAGAGTTTTATTTTTCTAGCTAATTTTTTTTTTCACATGTCAATACGATTGAGATTGTTATTAAAATTACCTTAAATTTGGGAAAAAATATAGAAATATTAGTGCTATCTTAAATTATTCAAGTTATTTTTATATTCTGCTGCAGTAAAGGATTGTGATTTTCATTTCCATAGCCCACTCATTTCCTCAGATGGCTATTTGCTGTCAGTTTATTTGGGAGTACCTGCTGCAGTATGGCTTTTTAAAAAAAGGCATTATATATTCCCAATTATTGCTGAATATAATGTCACATATTTTATTTTATTTTTAAATTTTATTTTATTTTACTAGAAAGGTATTGTTGTGAGATTCATCTAAACAGGTCTGAAGACATTCATAATGGATAGCGTCTGAGGCAAAATGCGATTTTCAGGTTGCCTGCACTTTCTTCCTCCTGTGGACTTAAAGGTAGAGGAAGCTTTCGGTTTTCAGTAATATTCTCCCTTCTTTAGAGGAATCAATATGAGCAAACCTTTTAGTTTATGCAAATCTAAAGGAAGCCCTGTATCTGGGATGGCGGTATGCTTTGGATGGAAAAATTAAGCGTTCTATTTAATCATGAAATAGATATTCATTCCAGGCACAGAGATATCTCCGTGAGATTATGAACTATACATATTTTTTTTTCTTTATTCTTTTTCTTTTTTGAAAAAGAGGAGATGGATTGGAGGGGGCTATTCTGCTGGAAGCTGAGTTCTTAGAATCTAGAGTCTAGAAAGGGAGACTTTTAAAAAGGAGACTACTGTTCAGGCTAGATCCAAGGAGAAGGGATACTCCCAGGAAGGAAATTAACCAACGGACTCTAGGAGGAGTAAGACCTGATTATCTGGTTTTAGAGTTTCATTTTACGCATTGTAATTCCTTTATGTTATCCTCAGCATTTGATAAAGTTTGTTAAACAATCAGCCTAGTTTTATCTCTAATTTGGGAAATTAAGAGAATAATTTGAGGCATAATGGAGCAGGAAGAATTGTGGCAGCTTGGGGAACTATTTATGAAAAGGTCAGAATTGTTCAGTGGAGATTCATAAGAAAGACAGTTTTACAGGATATGTAAAGGCACTCATCCTGGGGAATGTTCAGGAGTATTTGAATGCTGGAGTGAGCTTTTGTCAACATAGATCATGGTTTCTCACACTATATCATCTATATATTAATGAAAATGCTTATCCACACAGACCGACTACCACTTCCCATAGACATGCACCACCAATTCAGAAAGAAATATTACATTTACCATAGATCCAGTTTTTTTAAAGCTGCCTTTGTAAATCTAATAGTTCTCAATGGATTCTTTAGAAATTCTAGATATATAACTGTGATGTTAGACAATTATAATTTAGCACTTTGCTTTTTAAAAGGTTTCTTCTCATATCTGTTTCATTTATTCATGTGTTAGCCAGAACATTTAGAATCATATAAAATAACAACAGCAATTACAGACGTCTTCACTTCCTTCCTGGTTTTAATGAGTATAACTTTAGTGAATTACCATGTTTCATGTTGACTTTTGGCTTCAGGTACATATTTTATATAATTTTATGAAAATACTCCTACATTCCTGCTTTCTTAAATTAGTTAATAATATTAAAGGATTCCACTGCAGATTATAAAATGAACTTCAGGATCTCCTTAGGTGATATTTTCTAATTTTCTTATTAACACATATTAATAGATTTTTAATTAATAAACTATCACTGAATTCCCAAAGTAAATCCTACTTAATGTTAGTGGATTGTAATTGTCAATATATTTTTGGTTTTTGTTTCAAGTAACAGAGACTCAATTACAAGATGCTATCAAGAAAAAAAGGGGTGGGGAGTGAATGCCACATAGTGAATTCTAAGGGTAGACACGCTTGTACCTCATAACTGAATTCAGGAGCTTAGATCCATACAGGCATTATAGCAATTTCTATTACTGGGTTATAATGCTGTATGAGTATTGACTTAATTATTTTGCAGTGTTCTTTCCTAAGAGGAGAAAGATGGCTGCTAACAATTCGAAGTCTACAAAACTTTTTAAATCTTGCAATTCACAAAGAAAGAGTGTATCTCTTTTTTATTGTATTAAATATGAGAAAATATTATGTTTAACACTATTTGGGTGAAATATTTCACCTTTATTGAATCAACATATCCAAGAAAAATGCAATAGTCTGATAGAACATACTTGGTTATTTGTCCATTCTTGTGCCAAAACAGTAGGGGATGCTGACTGATAGCTTCAATGATAACATAAAAACAAAGATTTCTTAATAAAACAAAGCAAGATACTGTAACCAGAAGTAATGGTAATGAATAGAGTGCAGGTATAATTCAGTTCTTCTTGTGGGTGGCAAGATTCACATATATATGTGTGTGTATATATATTATAATATATAAGTATATATTATAATACATATATATAGTAATGGTGATATTTTTGGTTCTCTGTAAACTCTGTAGAAAGATTAACATAACTGAAGAAACATTTCTGTATCTTTTTTCATATTTTATTCATTTTCTGTAACACATTATAGCATAATAATTATACTCTCAATAGTGAAAGAACCCACCTGAAGAATCCTCTTCTTTCATGGTCTTCTGTAGATGTAATTCCTTCCAAGATTATTAGTCTCTTATTTTTGGAGTCTATTCTAGTTATTTCTATTTTCCAGAAAAGCATTCATTTGCATTTAAAAGTTCAATCACACACAAGGATTATAATGAAAAGTTTAAAAAGATAGTTTGAATTTACTCAGAATCAAGTGAGGTAGAAAAATTAAAAATGTAGAATTTAAAATAATTACAGTCTTTTTAAAATTTACTTTATCTGTGTTTCTTGTTCCTTCAAAGGATACTTCTAGAGATCATTAGTTAACTTTACTTTGAATCTTTGTTCTATTTATTTTCCATATTTTGGTTTATTATTAATTTTTTGAAGTTACACTTATTTTTTAACTTTCTTGGCTAGATTGTGTCATTTGTTCTTTATGATTAATAAAGTATTTAATTTTAAGACATTAATTTATTTCTGAATTCATCTTTGGCTTAACTTTTTAAACATATTTGATTTTACCCTTTGACCTACTTTTGTAAATCTTCTGGAGTCAGGTTTTACATTTTAAAATTTGTTACTAATTTCTTATTCTATGTAACATAGTGTCAATACCACAGTGTCTGCTACTTGATCTGAGTCTGCAACATGCTAGCATTTTATATTCATTACTTTTTTATGACCTAATATAAATCCATGTTTCTTAAATGTTCAGTAGATTCTGAAAAGAAAATAAAATTATTTCATTTGTTAATTAAGTGGTTTTATTATATATCCACTATTTTGTATTAAGTGTATTTTCTCTATGTGGATCACCTTCTGTGTCATAGAGTGTGGGGTATTTGCTGAAAATCTCCCAATGAACATATATTTCTTTACATTTTTCTTTTTTAAGGCAAAATCTTTTTTTAGATTTATGTGGCAACTACATTATTTGACACCAAAATATTACATTATTATAAGTTAAAGTTAATACAAATTTGCTTTCATCATTTAAGATTATATCTCATATTAATTCTTTTAGGATGTTATGGATTGAATTGTGTTCCCCCAAAATGCATATGATGAAGTCCAACCCCCAGTGCCTCAGAATGTTACTGTATCTGGGTATAAGATCATTACTATGTAATTAGTTAATAAGATCATACTGGAATAGGGTGGCCCCAAATCCAATATGACTATTGTCTTTATAATGATGGAATATTTGGACACAGGCACCCATGCATGTGTCCCATGCATGCAGGCACCCAATGTGATTATTGTCTTTATAATGATGGAATATTTGGACACAGGCACCCTTTCCATGACATTTGGGAAAGGGACACAGGAGACTAGAGCCATCCACAAGCCAAGCAGTGTCTGAAGCTACCAGAAGCTAGGAGCAACGCCTAGAAGACACTCTTTCTTAATGCCTTCCAGTGGAATATAAGCCTGCTGATATTTTGATTTTGGACTTCTGGTCTCCAAAACAATAAATTTCTATTGTTCTAAACTACCTAGTTTGTGGTACTTTGCTATAGCAGCCCTAGAAAACTAATACATAGAGTGATAGTTTTAGTGTTATTGAATTATTTCTCTTCCATTGTGTTTTTCACTTCTTCCATCAATTATATTGTAGATTCTCATTTGCAACCTTAGTATATGGTACAGACTTTAGTCTTTCTTTTAAAAGTATCACGTAACTGGAGTTTTCCTCTGCTATAAGCTAAAGAAATTTAAAGCATTAAGCTTACTCTTTTCAAATTAGATGTTTGTGTATAAACCTAGTATCTTTATGCTGTGATGCTGTTTCTTATTTTTGTCTCATTGTCTAATGTACAGTTTACATGTTTCTTTTCAATGGATTTGATATGTGTATAAAATGTTTCTCTTAAGCTTATAAAATATGTATTTCCACAAAACTTCTCTAATTATGAAAAGTAAAAGCAAAGAATAAGTTCGATCTTTTGTATTTATCAGAAGAAATTGTTTACATTGTTAGGATTTCCTAATATATATTCCTAATAACATATCCTTTCTTCCTAGCATGTGTTGACATATTCAAAAAATTTAGCCTGAAATTATTATTATACTCATACTGTTTTACTTCAGTTATATTTTATTTTTAAATTGCTTTTCTATTTGCCTTCAACTTTATGACTACCAATTGTATCAATTATTCCTAACTTATTATAAAATATGTATTCTTACAAACGTTGCCTAATCTTTCTATAATAAGAATTTGTCCTATTTATATTATAAATTTTGACTCTTCTCTCATTAGACTAGTAATCTCTAAATAATATTTTAAGGAAATATGTTTTTTGAGCTCTTGCATAATTCAGAATGTAATTATGTTAGAATTGTACAAAAACAATACTTTTACTAAGTCTTGACTATGGTTATGATGGTTCCCCATTAATTTCTCTTTCAAAAGTAAATGACTTTATATTACTAGGTTGGTGGAAAAGTTATTGCGATCTTTGCCGTTAAAATAATAATCAAATAGAAAAGTAGGAATAATAGAATCTGCCAACCTAATCATAGAATCGTGACTTAATGAGAAGGAAATAGACATGTTAGATGACTCACTTTTCTTGTAAATATTAATTGAGTTCTGACTGTGTGCTAGGCGGAAAGTACAGCAGTTGAAAAGAAAAAGCAGAAGTGATGTTTGATAATAAGTAATAGAGAAAAAAAACAACATGAGATAGGATAGCTGTGGAAGAGGTTGTGATTTTAAATAGGCAGGCCAGGAAAGGTATCAATAAGGAGATGCCCTTTGAATGAAGACCTTAAAAGAGCAAGGCAGTAACTAATGTGGAAATCTGAGGGAGGGCATATCTGGTAGTTGGCAATATACCTATTTGAGAACAGCAAAGAGCCAATGTGGCCGGAATAGAGGAAGGTAGGGTGATAGTCTTGTGAAATAGGCCAGAAAGTTTAAGGAGTGGCAGAATTCATAAGGCCTTGGTGGGACTTTGGATGTTAATCTCCAGGAGATGAAGGAATATTAGTCGATTTTACAGCAAGAAATAACATGATAGGTGTTAGTTTCATATTTACAGTTTGGAGACTAGGCCACAGTGGGGGCAAGTACAGAATTTAGAAGATCAGTTAGTATGCTACTAAAGTAATCTGGTCATATTATTAAGAATATTTAATGCTATTTAAATATTAATATTCAAAGCTACATCAGAGTAGTAGCTTTGGAGAAGGAGGGTGAAAGGAAGTTAACTAAGTGATTGGATATGGGGTGTGATAAAAAGAGAAAGACCAAGACCAACGATGAAGCTAAAGTTTTTAGCTAGAACAGCTGGAAGATACAGTGGCATTCATTAAAATGGGGGAATCTAGAAAGAAAAAATTATGGGGAAGAGGGTATGTCATTAGTATAGTTCTTGATATGTTAAATTTTTAGATACTTAGGAAGCATCCAAGTGGATGTATGGATTATTCATTTGAACTTCATTCTGAAGTTCAAAAGAGATAAAGTTTGACATCACCAAGGGCATGAATGTAAATTCAGAACAGAAGAATTTTGGAGGCTGAGATTTGAGGCACTCCAAATATAACATAAGTAGAAAGGATGAGGAAGATCAACAAGGATATTAGAGATAAGAGGCAGGTGTACAAGAAGAAAACTTGGAAGGATTGCTCTCCGGGAAACTAAATGACAAACATGATTAAAGGTGATGAAAGTATAAAATGTTGTTTCTAAGTCAAATAAGATAAGTATTGAGAATTAAGATTGAATTTAGCAAAGTAGAAGTCACTTTTGACAATGATAGTAGAAATTTTGTGCATACATAGGAGAAAGTGATTTATTAAAGAAGTTTCATGTTAGAAATTTAAGAGATAAATTGGAGATAGCCAATATAAGCAAGTTCTACAAGGGGATTTATCATACATGATAACAGAACTAGAAGCGTAAATGGACAGTAATGTAGATTCAAGATAGATTTATTTTATTTGAAATATTGGAAAATAAGCAATATGATCATATACTGATGGAAATGAGGTTTAGACGAAAATAAGCAATGATGCTGGACATAAAGAGGAAAATTGCTTAGACAATGTCTTTAGTGGTCAGCAGATATGAGAGCAAGGGCCCAAGTGGATTGTTCTTAGATAGGAGCATAGATATTTCATCCAAAGGAAAAGGGAGGGATAAAGAGTATATGGGCACAGCTGCAAGTAGGTAGGGATTATGGGTTTTTTGTTTTTTGTTTTTTCAATAAATAAGAAAGGAGATCTTTAATTAAGGTGAAGACAGAGGTGGTGTTGTCTAGGGGAGTGTGACCATAAATGGACTAGGGCAGCAGCCCTAAAACTGAGGTCCAATGATCCCAGCAAGGAGAATTCTAAGACTTTTTCAGGGTTTCAGGGGCCTTCTCTTTTGTAACTACATATTGGTGTGTGGTGGGATAATTTTCTCATACTCCGACCAAAACAACAATGCAGAAGCATATGCAAGAATCCAAAACTGTCTTTTTTTTTTTTTTTTTTTTGAGATGGAGTGTCACTCTGTTACCCAGGCTGGAGTGCAGTGGCTGATCTCCGCTCACTGCAACCTCCGCCTCCTGGGTTCACGCCATTCTCTTGCCTCAGCCTCCTGAGAAGCTGGGACTACAGGCATCCACCACCATGCCCGGCTAATGTTTTCTTTTCTTTTCTTTTTTTTGTATGTTTTTAGTAGAGACGAGGTTTCATCGTGTTCGCCAGGATGGTCTCATCTCCTGACCTCGTGATGCGCCCACCACAGCCTCCCAAAGTGCTGGGATTACAGGCGTGAGCCACCATGCCTGGCCCAAAACTGTTCTTAATTAAAAGAAGCATTAAAAATAAATTTGTGCAAAATAAAAACAATGTCACTCTGTTACTAAATTTTTGTTTTACAAAATATAGTTATTTATCATGAAATATATTATTCAAATACATTACTCAGTAATTTATATTTATCATGAAAGATATTTTTCATGAAATATATTATTCAATATATGTACTACTATTACTTTAAAATGAATTTATTCATAAATAGTTTAAACTTTTCCTCATTTCAGAGATGAGAATATGCCACTCCTAAATATGCTTCTTTATCATGAAGACTATTTTGAGCTGATTATTTTTAGAAACTGTGGACACAAGGGAAGCTTAGGAAAGAGAGTAGAATTTACCCTTTTAGAAGGGAAATTTCAGTCTAAATGAGATCTCTGTACCAGAAAGAGAAGGATGAATCTATATCACTAGGGATTTATTATTTGAGAAGGCACCAACTTAAACCTACATAACAAATCTTATCATTGGTTTTCTTGGACTTCCTCTAAAAGTGGCCTTCCCCACAAATTTCTTATTTGTTTCACTAGATGACGATACTAAACTTGAATTCAAAGCCGTCTCTTTGAGATTTACTCATTTCTCAGGGTATTTCCCATGTGTACATGAGAGACAAACTTCTGTATGATTTTCTCCTGTTAATCCTTTGTTATAGGGAGTTCTGACCAAGAATTAAGAAAGAGTAGACAGAATTAGTTTTCCTCCCTTATTCCCATTTTTATTCTCTAACATGACAAATTTCATTGATATGACCCACTTTTTATAAAAAAGCTCTTGGTATTTTCAATAATTTTAAAGAGAGTTTAAGATATTTTGTGATAAAAAAATGTTTAAAAACTAGTAGACTTAGAAAGTGAACTTGGGTTGTTCAAAGATTTTTGCTAGTTTTTTACAGCCTTTATTGTTGTTCTGATTTAACTTGTTGTATGCTTACTTTCTCCATAATGTTTTTCTAGTAAAGCCTCTATAATTGCAGTTAGTATAACTGCCTCTCACATACTTGCCCACTTATTCTTTGGACAATGAAATTGTTTCCTCTGAGTCTTATTTGGAATGCCTCAACTGACTTGTTTCTCAATATCAAAAATCATGGCTCTTTCATTATTTTATAAGGGAAATAAAGAGGAAATGCCTGTAACAGTCAGATATTATATTACCTACTTGGTATGGGCTATAATGTATTACTTCTACAATATTTGGAATACAGTAGGCATTTTCCATTGTGAGTTTATCGTCTTTCTTCTTTTGACTTAGAATATTTTTCTTTTTTCTCATACATAGACAGTATAGGGCAGTGTATCTTGAAATAGCCTTTCATGATATTTTTTCATAATATATTACCTTTATACACTACCTTTATTGTTAGAATATTTATTTGCATATTTTAACTCTTCACATGAAAACTTAGGAATATGATTTCAGTATTTCCCATTGAATTGCAGTTTCAGCCTGACTTGGGAGCAACAAGAATGTCCCCAACCAGACAGGTATTCACCTTGTGGGGGGGATAAAAAAAGTCTAACTCCCAACATTGCAGAGCCTGTGAGACTTCTAGGTTATTATTGACTTTAATTATCACTCCCATAAGCTGCAATATTCTTTACTTCTGGTGCAGCAGCACTCCACAGAGTGTGAAATCCTTCCCTGCTTTTGAAAATACCCAAGAAATGAACTGAATCACTTCCAATCTACTGTGACAACTGAACACCCACTGATAAGTATAAGCAAGGGGAAAATTTATCATCACCAATAGAAAATAGCCTTTTTTGAAAGTGGGATTTGAGACATCTAGCCGGCTGCTTACTACCAGCAGTGATCAGCAAAACCAAATCCACTTTCATTTTAAACTCACAGGCATTTTATTTTCCCTGATTGGTACTCAAGTCAATAAAAACGCACAGTCTTTTTTATGTTCCTACTTTATTTATTGCTATAAAATTTAAACACTAAAATATCAAGATAAATAGTTCTTGGGGTTATAACCATTAATTTCCAGTCCTACTTCTCTCCACAATGTCTGTTTTTTTTTTTTTTTTTTTTTTTTTTTTTTTTTTTTTTTTTTTTTTTTTTTACCATCAGACGCTTCAAGTACAAATCAGACCTGAGGATTTTGAATAGGCTCCATTTAGTCTCTCTTCTGGAGGCCCAACCCACACAATCCCAATTTCTTTGCCTCTTACAGTAAGGCTTATATAAACATGCAGCAAAGAAACGTATGCTATTCAGACTGAAATCAGTTCACAGTGATTCACTTCTCCATATTACCTCAGGTTTCAGCGGGTGCCCATACTAAGAACACAGTGAATTCCCTACTAGCTCTATCCTCTGATTTTCAGACCTAGCGGGGGGAAAAACAATAAAAGAAAAACTGTAGAAGGGAGGGAAGCGACTATATGCAAGAGTTTTTATATGTTTACTGGATCTCCTCATTCTTTTAGTTATCTAAATAAAATGACAAAATTTTATTATAAACTAAAAGGAAGAAAAATGTAAGAGTTTTTAAGTATAGTAAATTCATTTTCAAAATGAGTTATATATAAACCTCTTCTATTTTTTAAAACCGTAATTCTATTTAGCCTAATAATTGTCAGTGACATAAGACACTAGATTTTCTCATTTATATTAATTTGTTATGGAAACTTTAGAAATCTTTCCCTTACATGTTGCTTTCATTTCTAAGTCCAAGAGGTATGACTCACTTATTACTATATTAAAAATTCTGCAATTGTCTGCAGTATAGCAAGTACCCAGTGATACGGCAAAAATGTATGAACACAAGACTGCCATTTACTGATGTTCAGTGTTACATTTCTTGTGTGTGCCTTCGATTTTTAAATATTGTAGTTCTTGAAATTGCAGGTATGAAAACCACAAGGTAAATCAAATCAGAGAAAAACGATACCTGTGAAATCAGTTACTTTGGGTTTGGCTGTCTTGCTGCTACTGATGTTGGAAATGGAAAAACCTGTAGTGGTTTTGTAAATGGTAGAGGAGTCTTGATTTTTGGAAAGAGGAAATTGTAGAGCTTTATTCTTTCCAAAAAAGATAGATAGATGATAGATAGATAGATGGATAGATAATAGATAGATGATTGATAGATAGATAATAGATTGGGAGATGATTGATAGATAGATAATAGATTGGGAGATGATTGATAGATAGATAATAGATATAAGATAGATAGATGGATAGATAGATAGATAGATTCCCTCTTCTGAAGTTTGTTTGTGACCTTCACCATAGGGAATACCAGAAATCAGAATACTTATAACAAACCTTACACATTTTAATTACATGGTTATTCATAAAGATCATAATTTTAATCATCATAATTTTTATGTCCCATACAATTCTCTATTTCATGTTCCCATCTCTATAATTTTAGAAACTATTGTTCTAACATAGTGTTCAGTTGGGTACAGCACTGCATGTGAATACAGAGAGTGTATGCATTTCTGGGGGAAAATGGAAGCATGAGGAAAAGAGAAAAAAAACATAGTTAAATGACACCAAAGGGAACAATTTTGCTCAAAATAAGGACACCAAGTGAGTGTATAGAGTATTTTCATAATTTAAACTGAACTTCTATTTCTTAAAATGGTAATTTGATCATATATTAGGTCAAGATTTGCAATTCAATATCACAAACACTTCAGAATCAGTAATCCTTTTACCAGCATTCTGAGATGTGTGCAAACAATGGTAGATACTGTTGCATACCATGTAAAACAAAACATGCAAATGTTCTCTGTGTTATGGCACTTTTAGGTAACTTGGAGACTTGACATTTGTGCTATTATTTTCAGAGCCAGAGCCAATTTCCTTCAAACCATATTTTTTTAGCTGGAAAGTATTAGCCAGGAGTAGTCAAAATGACAAGGCACTAAGAATATGAACAGAATGAATACCCGGCAAAGAAGTTTAAAGGAATATGACTGCAATAAAAACTGGTAAAAACTGCCCAGTGATTTAGATGGTGAACTATCTTTAAGTTTTAAATACTTTGAGAGAGTGTGTGTGAATTGCTATTCCAATTCTGTGGCATTTTTTGAAAGAAAAAGGAAGATGACTAGATTGCATTTGCTCTTAAAATACCTTCAAATTTGGTCTGGGTGAAATAAAAATGACATGAAAATGTCACCTGAGCCTCAGAAGATTTAGGGTATGCTACTTTGAGATTTAGTTGATGGCAGGTATCAGTAGCCTAAGCAGTTCATTCCACTCTCTGATTTCATCTTCAAGGATAACTTTTTTAGACATGAGTTACAGGAAGAAGAATTAAGAACCCTTCTTCTCCCAATCACCATGCTCTTAAATACCTGTTTAAATAGAAATGCTTAAAGTAGGATCTTTGGCAGAAGAAATTTTTAGGGAATCAGTTCAAAAGTACAACTCAAATCCAAATCCAAAATGCATGATTTTCTATAGTTCATGTATTCAGTAGACATTATGCTGTCATTATTGTTTGCTTCAGTAAAACAACTGGCACATTCAAATAAAGATACTGTTTTGATATTGTAACCATATTTGCAGGTATAACAAGAAAAACTCTCTACTTATGATTACTTATTTACAGCAAAGAAGATAATTAGAAAATGCTAATAACACTGCATGGGATGTTTGACAAAAAAATGTTATTACTTACATGTCTGATAATTTTGGGGTCCCTCAAGAGCAAATAGAAACTTAAGATTAAGAAAATAATGAGTATTGAAGGAGAGTAGTCCATGGATATAAATATTATGCTCACATCCTGTCACCTAGGTTTGTGTGGACATGGAAAGTAGATAGAAGAAAATACAGTCATGTTTCAAAATAGCATCTGTAGAGCACAAATTTAAAGATTCCAAGCTGTTATAAGTATTATGTGGAGCTGACATTGAAAAATTGCAGTTTTTTGACATTTGGGGTAAGGAAAAAAAAAAAAAAAAACATTGAAACTGGAACAAGTGATAATGAGCTTATTTTCATGTTTGTTGGCCTCATGAATGTCTCCTTTTGAGAAGAGTCTGTTCATATCCTTTGCCCACTTTTTGATAGGTTTGTTGTTTTTGTTTTTTTATTGTAAACTTGTTTAAATTCCTCTAGATTCTGGATATTAGCCCTTTGTCAGATGGATAGATTGCAAAATTTTTTTCCCATTCTGTAAGTTGCCTGTTCACTCTGACGATAGTTTCTTTTGCTGTGCAGAAGCTCTTTAGTTTAATTAGATCCCATTTGTCAATTTGGGCTTTTGTTGCCATTGCTTTTGGTGTTTTAGTCATGAAGATTTGCCCATGCCTATGTCCTGAAAGGTATTGCCTAGGTTTTCTTCTAGGGTTTGTATTGTTTTAGGTCTTACATTTAAATCTTTAATCCACCTTGAGTTAATTTTTGTATAACATGTAAGGAAGGGGTCCAGTTTCAGTTTTCTTCATATAGCTAGCCAGTTTTTCCAACACCACTTATTAAATATGGAAGGCTTTCCTCATTGCTTGTTTTTGTCAGGTTTGTCAGAGGGTTGCAGATGTGTGGTGTTAAAGCTCATCATCACTGGTCATTAGAGAAATGCAAATCCAAACCACAATGAGATACCGTCTAACGCCAGTTAGACTAGCAACCATTAAAAGTCAGGAAACAGGCCGGGCGCGGTGGCTCAAGCCTGTAATCCCAGCACTTTGGGAGGCTGAGGTGGGTGGATCACGAGATCAGGAGATCGAGACCATCCTGGCTAACACGGTGAAACCTCATCTCTACTAAAAAAATACAAAAAAATTAGCCGGGCGTGGTGGCAGGCGCCTGTAGTCCCAGCTACTCGGGAGGCTGAGGCAGGAGAATGGCGTGAACCTGGGAGGTAGAGCTTGCAGTGAGCAGAGATCGCGCCACTGCACTCCAGCCTGGGCAACGGCAGAGCGAGACTCCGCCTCAAAAAAAAAAAAAAAAAAAAAAGTCAGGAAACAACAGATGCTGGAGAGGATGTGGATAAATAGGAATTCTTTTACACTGTGGTGGGAGTGTAAAATAATTCAACCACTGTGGAAGACAGTGCGGTGATTCTTTAAGTATCTAGAGCCAGAAATGCCATTTGACCCAGCAATTTCATTACTGGGTATACACCCAAAGGGTTATAAATCATTTTACTATAAAGACACATGCACACGCATGTTTATTGCTGCATTATTCATAATAACAAAGACTTAGAACCAACCCAAATGCTCATCAATGATAGACTGGATAAAGAAAATGTGGCACATATACACCATGGAATACTATGCAGCCATGGAAAAGGATGAGTTCGTGTCCTTTGCAGGGACATGGATGAAGCTAAAACCCATCATTCTCAGCAAAGTAACACAGGAACAGAAAACCAAACACTGCATGTTCTCACTCGTAAGTGGGAGTTGAGCAATGAGCACACATGGACACAGGGAGGGGAACATCATACACTGCAGCCTGTGGGAGGGTGTGTGCTAGGGGAGGGATAGCATTAGGAGAAATACCTAATGTAGCTGATGGGTTGATGGGTGCAGCAAACCACCATGGCACGGGTATACCTATGTATACATGCACATTCTGCACATGTATCCCAGAACTTAAAGTATAATTAAAAAAAAAAGAAAAGAAGAAACTAGAACATGTTAGATTTCTAATCACTCTATTTCTAGCGACTAGACACCTTTCTCTCTCTGTGAAGGTCTGCATGAATGACTTATTTCATGAACCCCGTGCAGAACCCCATTGTCTAGAACTGTATTTCCTTAAGCTCCCATGGTCCTCTGTTTGTACCTCTTCCATAAAACTCTTATAATCGACATAGTGCTGAAGCTATTTACACCTGCCTATGAGTTCCCGGAGAGCAGAGATCATATCTTGACATTATTTTTATCACAAATATCCCCAGTATAGCGTTTGCACACATATCAAATTATCAATAATTTGTCAGTAAGTTAATATCTTTCCTATTGTTCTTTTTATATGAAAGTGAGTATATTTGGAAAACAAAATTTATTCCATACCTCAATAAATAAATGTCTTCTAACAATATTTAAAAATGAAAATAAGACTTAATTAACTAAGGAGATAACTGTTTCAGCTCTGAAAATTAAGCATTAAAAATTAAAATAAGAAATATTGGCCGGGCGCGGTGGCTCAAGCCTGTAATCCCAGCACTTTGGGAGGCCGAGACGGGCGGATCACGAGGTCAGGAGATCGAGACCATCCTGGCTAACACAGTGAAACCCCGTCTCTACTAAAAAATACAAAAAAAACTAGCCGGGCGAGGTGGCGGGCGCCTGTAGTCCCAGCTACTCGGGAGGCTGAGGCAGGAGAATGGCGTAGACCCGGGAGGCGGAGCTTGCAGTGAGCTGAGATCCGGCCACTGCACTCCAGCCTGGGCGACAGAGCGAGACTCCGTCTCCAAAAAAAAAAAAAAAAAAAAAGGAAATATTTAATTTTTTGAAGAAATTTTGAAAGTCTATTTTAATATATTTTCTGCTCATCTTTTCTGCTATTATTATTTTAAAGGTGCAGATATTAATTTTACCTTTTACATAGTCACATAACATACACATTTCCCATGTCATTAGAGAGCCTTCATAACTATTTAGATATCCTTCATAACTATTCTAATAGTGACAATATAATCTACCAAAGTACCAAAATTAATTTAATAGTTTTGTTTCTTTTTGATCTTGAGTTTTATTTTTCCAATAGTAGATATTTATGAAAAGCATTTCAGTAAATATTGTATTAAAAGTGAGAAATGTTATTTTATTTCTCAAATTATTATAAATAATACTCATTATTTGTATAAGTAACAGTTGGTGGGGTAACACTGAGGGCCTAAAAAGACAGAGAAATCATGATCAATACAGCAGAGTAGTTGTATATATTTTTATCTGGATGTTTGCACTTTTGGAATTTTACCTGTAATCAAAGGGGTATGGAATAATGTCCAGAAAAGAAACACGCCTTCAGCTAACATGGTAGCTGTGTATGCAATAAAGCTAAAAAATCTACCTGCATACCTCTTTCACACTTCAGTATTTGAAGTGAGGTAGCAAGCTGGAAAACAATTCGTCAATGATAAGACAATTCCCAGTTAAAAGTCATGTTATGTTCTCCCTTATAAGTGGGAGCTAAATGATGAGAACACATGGACACATTGACGAGAACAATACACACTGAGGCTTATCAGAGGGTGAAGGCTGGGAGGTGGGAGAGATGACCAGGCAAAATAACTAATGGGTAGTAGGCTTCAAACCTGGGTGATGAAATAATCTGTACAACAAACCCCCATGATACAAGTTTATCTATGTAACAAACCTGCACGTGTACCCCTGAACTTAAAATAGGTTAAAAAGAGAGTACTAACAAAAAAAACATGTTAAAAAATTATTCATTTATTTAACACGTTTTTAGTAGGAAACGATAGTATATTTCATTGTGGAATACAGTCAAATTTCCAGAGATCAAATCACACTTCTTCCACTGAATAGCTGGAATTTCTTCCCAAATTAATGGGATTTGGGGCAAGTTATTTAACTGCTCTGAACCTATTATTTCAATTCCAAAACGTGGAATAATAAATGTACCTATCTCATAGGATTGTTGTATATGTAAAATATGCAAATAATTTGTACAACTTGTGTTTTGTGTACAATAATGTACATAAACGTATACATATATGTAAGTATTTTATATGTAATATAAAATTTAGAAAGACAGTGTTTCAAAGTGTGGATTGTGGAGTTAGACTAGATAGGTTTGAATTTAGCCCTGTGACTTAGCTGAATGGCTTTGGACATGTTATTTAACTCTTCTGTGACTTTATCTGTAAATTAGATAATAATACCGATGATGCATGTGTTGTTATACAGATTAAATAAGTTAATCTTTTTAGTGTCTCGATTGTCCATTACATAAAAAGCTTTATATCTGTTTGTTACGTTAATTTAATGTCTGCTATTACTACGTAACTAACAGCAGAATGCTGTTGTAAGGAAGATAGAGGAAATACACTGAAATGATGAATCTGTATATCAGCAAATCCCCTTTTTCAGGAACCCCAAAATCTTCATAACTAGAAAAATGGTAACAGTATATGTAATACATAAGCATTGCTTTTTCTTTTTTTTAATCTGTGACTTGAAATGTTGCCATAGCTAAAGATTACATACTTTAATCATGTAAGAAAATTACCCCAACATTTTAGAACAGAAACTACAAGGTAAATTCTGAAAGGTCAAATGTAATTACTAAGTTGAATTTGGACAGCAATTTTGGGGAAAGCAAGGTATCACCATCACTATGAGAGGTAGAAAAGGAAAACTCCTAATTCAGTGGTAGAAATGGAACTTAAACAAAATTACTAAATAGGAAAGCCAGGAAATAAAAGACACACATGACAAGTAAGGTACAAAGGAGGAAAACGTACAAAGTGAACCCTAAAACTTGAATACAAAGTAGTTTTTCTTAGAAAACTTAAAAAATCATAAAACATGCTGTTACAAAAACAAGTTGAGGGTGTATCCTTTTTTTTTTTTTTTTTAACCACTACAGACATTTCTCAGGCTTAATGAATTCATAAACATGAAAAAGTTTATACTTTACTGCATGCAAACAGTTTTCTGTTAATTTAGCCCAGAATTTTTCTACCGTGGCACTACTGACATTTTGGGCTGAATAATTTTTTGTCACAGAGAGCTATCCTGTGCATTACAGCAGGGGGTCCTCAACCGCTGGCCAAGGTTAGGAAGCAGACCACACAGAAGGAAGCGAGTGGCATGGTGAGCCAGTGAAGCTTTATCTGTATTTCTGCGAGTTTGCTCACCACGACTCGCATTACTGCTGGAGCTCTGCTTCCTATCACATAAGCGGTGGCATTAGATTCTCATAGGAGTGGGAACCCTGTTGTGAACCACACCTGCAAGGGATCTAGGTTGAATGCTTCTTTTGAGAACCTAATGTCTGATGATAAGTCACTATCTACCATCACCACCAGATAGACTGCCTAATTGCAGGAAAACAAGCTCAGGATTCCTACTGATTCCACATTATGGTAAGTTGTATAATTATTTCCTTAAAATTGTATAATGTAATAGTAATAGAAAGAAAGTGCACAATAAATGCCATCTGAATTTCAGGATCATCTGAATGATCCTGAGACCATCCTCCCATCCCTAGTCCATGGAAAAGTTGTTTTTCATGAAATGGGTCCCTGGTGCCAAAAAGGTTGGGGACCACTGCATTATAGGATGTTTAACAGCATCCCTGGTCTCTATCCTCAAAATGCTAGTAGAGCCTCCCCATTCATGACAAACAAAAATGTATCTTGACATTGCGAAATGTCCTCAGGAGAGTAGACAGATGACCCCTGATTGAGAACCACTGCTTTAGGCAAAATAAAGTGAAAAAATCTCAGCTTTGAATGACAGCCAAGCAATTATACAGTTCAGCTCTCCAAGTAACATTAATCTTCTCCTTTATACCTTCAACTAGTGTTCATATAGTTCCCTCTTTGAATTCTATCTGGCTGCAAGCTCACTTTCTCACAATCAAATTATATGCTACACATTATGTAGTAGTTCTTTTTTACATTTACATCTCTGGAGATGAATTTATTGTAGCTACTTCTACTTTCTTTCTGCTAAATATTTTTATTACCAGGAAAGGAGGGATATCAATTATCCTTTTCCCTAACCAATGATGGTATATTGCAGCTTTGAGCCACTCTAACATTATATCAGTAGAAGATGCTTATAAACAAATACTCCATATTTAGTGTCAATGGAGAAAAACACAGCCAAAAGTATGATTGACCTTTCATCTCCCTTGTTTCAGACTCTGTATGGAACCTGAAACCACATGACCTTCTTTAGAAGACTTTTCAAACTGTTCAGTTACATCAAATCAGATGACAAGAAAATATTCACATCATTTCCATTTGCTCTACTACTATATTCTATGTGCCATGTTTTTTCAGAGTCCTTGAAACAAAAGGGGTATATAAATTCCAGAGACCACTCATGATTTCATAATAACTCAAAATCCTCATTTATACTATTCCTCAGGTAAGATAGTCCATACATTTAATAGCAGGAATGTCAGAGGCATGGATCAACCAAAACAGATTTCTGCCCAATATGATTGAAAGCCTGCCACAAATGACCAGTAGAGACAATTTGCCCAAACCATCAAATAGTAGTGAACTCTCACACATGATTTTTAAAACTAATTTCAGGAGTCCACATTAAATCCTGTATTTGAATCTACTATTCTATTCTGTTCAGGTTATTCTGGATTCTGACCATGACCCAATATGAACGTTGTAAAATACACCTCTTTAATGGCCCTAGCTTATTTCAATTTGTTCCGAATGAGGAACACAAAAGAAACACAAATGAAGTGAAGGAGTTTTTGTTAGTTAATATCAGATCATCACCTCCAATCAGAAATAAATATATAATCCTTGTTCTTCTAACTCCAAACAGGAATAAAAACTGGTATGTGTTCTTATTCACAGTTTTCCTAAAACCTACTCTCATGCTACTCTCAGCAATGTTGATTCTATTCCTATTTTTACTATTCTTAATATAAGAGTCTTTGCCAGTCAGAGTTGTTCATGCTTATCACATTTATTCCTTAACTATTTTTTTTTTTATCCTAAGTCAGTTTATAGTGTCATAAAATTTGAACAAATTGTATACCAGGCTTTTTCACACAATTGATCAACATATTTTTTATAGACAAATTACCACACCGTCTGCTTGAACAGCATAAATAATGAATTAACAATTAAATACAGAAATTTATATGCTAAGTATTTTATTTTGTAATCCATAATCCTTTAAAACATTCATCTCCTTCACAAGAAAAAGTGAAGGAATTTGATATGGCTACCATAAGACAAACTGAAAAAAAATTAGTAACATAAATAGAAAACCGGATTCTGGAGATGAAATTTAAAAGATAGAATACAAACTTGCTAATGTGAAAGCTTCTAAGACCACAAAAAATATTTTAGAACTAAATTACGTTTCTTTGTATTTCCAGTGCCGTTTCATATCTACATCTGGAAATGATAAATAAATATTTTTTATATAACAAATGAGCAAAATCGTTTTCATACAAGTAATGTTCATAATATACCCAGTTTTCATTCTAAAATTTTGTACATTTTTATATTTTAGGAAACAAATCCTTAGGAAAGTATTTAGAGAATATATTTCAGAGAAAATAAATTTTAATAGAATAAATTCTTATTTATGAAGTATTGATTTAGTTAAAAATATATTAATTGATGTCATTAGTATCTGACAGTGATATCTAAAATTATTAATTCTAATATCTTTATTAAAACAATAGAATCTTATAATTAAATTAACAGTATTTTTTGATATAGAAGATCCAGAGGATTGTTCTTCAAACACTGATTAAGCAATAACAGTAATCTAACAGTGTATTTTGTGAGTTCAGAGAAATCAAATAGAGCCCTCTTTATTATCTTACTGTGAGCAAGTTTCCGTTCTTCCTTTCAAGTTTAAGCTTCCTCTATTTATGTATAACAACCTCTCTAGTTTTGTTCTTTGGAAAGCACAGAATAAATTCTTATCTATTTGCCAAATCTAGTCTAGGTTTATAAACCAAGGGGAGGATGCATTTTCAAGCTATATATAATATGTAATTTATGTATGTATTCATTATATATACAATATTTTATATACATATATCACACTACCACACTCTCTGGAAATGCTGATACAGCAGACCTGGGTTTAGAATTCTGGGATGCGTATCTGTAAAAGACACCTTGATTATACTGATCACCAACCTACACTAGAAACCACCAGTCCATCTATCAACTTTATACCTTAATTGTGAAAATAGCACATCATTCAGGTGAAGTATGATTTGTACTAAAATTAGAAAACAGAAAAGAAAACTGAGTTCATTCTAAGTATATATAGACCACTTTAAGAAGAGTAGTTAAGACAGAGACTTCAGATGTGAAGATACTTTAAGAAATATACATTCTTTTTTGTGGTAAGCCTGGTGATGAGATCTTGTTTCTGCAGAATGAGAAAGAATGAAGTGTAATTTTTGATAAAACCAACTCAACTCAAGATATGTTGTGAGATGAAACACTTTTCTCCAACAGATGGATTTTGATGACCTTATTAGAAACTCTGCGGGAAAGACCTTTTGATGACTAAAACTATAGCTGGTTTCTGATTTCTTAGTCAATAAATAAATCGTTATGAAGTCGATAGTGAAAATTCAGTGGCCTCCTGGAATTCCACCTTTTTGGAATCTTGCCTGAGCCACTTCACACTAGATTTTCCACAAATATATTTTGTGAACAGTTCACATGTACACCACTGGGGAAATATGAAAGAGTATTTCTTATAACAAGAATGAAAGCTTAATTAATGTGATTTCTTCTTTCTTCTCTGACACCAATTAACTTTAACAAAATTAGAAAAATTACCTCATTATGCTTATGTTATTTGTTTTTGTTTAAAATAAAATAATTTAAAAAGATACATTGATTTATTAAGCACATTTTTGAAAGTTATTTTATACGAGGCATTCTGATAGGTACAAATTGTATATAAGTCAAAAATAGGGATCCTAGAGTAGTAGAAATCAAAAATCATATTTACCAATATTTATAATGCAGCATAAGATGTATTATGTGAAATAGAGAAATGCAAAAAATTACTGTATGATTTCTAAGGGAAAAGATAATTTTTGCTTAGAGGCACCAGGGAAGTTTTTCTTCTTTTCTTCTGCTATCACTGGAAGAATGAATAGGATTATCACATGCAAAGTTAAGTGATGGTGGTGCTTTATGGAGGGGTAACTATATTAGTCAGGTTTATCCAGAACAATAGGATATATTCTTTTATTTGTGGTAAGTCTGGTGATGCAAATTTATTCTCTATCCCTAACCTACTCTTATTTCTGTCACTGCAGCATCATATTCCTGTGTGTGTGTGTGTGTGTGTGTGTGTGTGTGTGTGTGTAAACAAACTTAGACTCTTATTATAAGGAATTGGCTCACATAATTCTGAAAGCTGAATAGCACCAAGAGATGCAGTCAGCAAGCTGGAGACCCATGAGAGCTAATGGTGTAGGTTCAGAGTTCAGAGTCCTGAGATGCACGAGAACTGATGGTTAAACTTCCAGTCCAAGGACAAGAAGAGGCCAATGTCCCAGCTCGACAGTCAAGCAGGCAAAGTTCCCTCTGACTCAGCTTTTTATTTTCATTTATTACTTTCATTTTAGGTTCAGGGGACCATGTGCAGGTTTGTTATGTCAGTAAATTGTGTGTCACAGGGGTTTGGTGTATTGATTATTTTGTTACCCCGGTAATAAGTACAGTACACGATAGGTAATTTTTTGATTCTCACCCTCCTACCACCCTCCACCTTCGGCTAGGCCCTAGTGTTTGTTTTTCCCTTTTTTGCATTTAGATATTCGCAAAGTTTAGCTCCCACTTAAATAAATGAGAACATTCAGTATTTGGTTTTCTGTCCTTGCATTAGTTCATTTAGAATAATGGGCTCCATCTCCATCCATGTTGCTGTAAAGGACATAACCTCACTTGTTTATGGATGTGTAGTATTTCATGGTATGTATGTATTTGTCTTTCTTTCTTTCTTTCTTTCTTTTTCTTTCCTTTCTTTCTTTCTCTCTCTCTCTTTCTCTTTCTTTTTCTTTCCTTTCTTTCTTTTCTTTTCTTTCTTTCTTTCTTTATTTCTTCCTTTCTTTCTTTCTTTCTTTCTTTCTTTCTTTCTTTCTTTCTTTCTTTCTTTTCTTCCTTTCTTTCTTTATTTCTTTCTTTCTCTTTCTTCCTTTCTTTCTCTCTCTCTTTCTTTCTTTCTTTCTTTCATTTCTTCTTTATGCTTTCTTTCTTTTTTGTTTCTCTCTCTCTCTTTCTTTCTTTCGTTCTATTTTTTCTTTCTTCTTCTTTTTTTTTTTTTTCAGACAGTGTCTGGCTCTGTCACCCAGGTTAGAGCGCAGTGGTACAATCTCAACTCACTGCTACCTCTGCCTCCTGAGTTCAAGCCATCCTCCCACCTCAGCCTCCCAAGTAGCTGTGACTACAGGCATGCAACATCACGCCCAACTAATTTTGGATTTTTTTGTGGATATGGGGTTTTGCCATGTTGCCCAGGATGGTCTCAAACTCGTGAGCTCAAGCGATCCACCTGCTTCAGCCTCCCAAAATGCTGGGATGATGTGTCTAAGGCACCACGCCCATCCATGCACTACGTTGCATTTATCCAGTCTCCTACTGATAGGAATTTAGATTGATTCCATGTGTTTGCTATTGTGAATAGTACAATAATGAACATACACGTTCATATGTGTTTATGGTAGAATGATTTATATTCCTTTTGGTATATACCCAGTAATGGTGTTGCTTGGTCAAATGGTAGTTCTGTTTCAAATTCTTTGAGAAATCACCAAACTGCTTTCCATAATGGTACACAGGCTTTTTTGTCTATTTGGGTCTTCAATTGATTGGTTGAAGAAACATGTTAGGAAACATAATCTGCTTTCCTCAGCCCACTGATTCAATTTTTAATCTCATCCAGAAACACCCTCACAGACATACTCAGAATATTATTTGGTCACTCCTTGGCCCAGTCAAGTTGACACATAAATTAAACATCACAGGTACTTGCTGAGCAAGGGAGATACAACAGGATAATGTTCTCTTAGGGATACGTTGTTTGGATAAGGTTTGAGAGAGACTACAAACATCCTCAGAGACCTAGTATATTCAGGGATTCACTCATACACGGCAACATTATTATCTGGTGTTAAAAGAGAGTTCAAAATTTTCCGGCAGAAATAAATATAGGTTTAAAAGCATTGAGATAATGATAGTTAATGTGAGTGTCGTTATGTTAATAAAGAATTAAAAATGGCTTAAATATTTTAAAAATACCTCAGTGGTTTTTAGGTTTGCTTGCTTGTTTAGCAGCTTATTTTATTTACACATACAATTTTATCGAGAAACCCCATGTATCAAGTAAATAAAAGTATAGCTGCTCTGTTTGAAAGGGGGAGGAGAACATGAAGCCCAGAGCTCCATACAAAGAGTCTCCCACTGGATTTCAGAGGCTCCGCTGAGAAACTTTGGTTTATTCGGAGCTCAATTGAAAATGATGTGCACAGTGACTGGAAATATTATGATGCCATAGAAAGAAATGGAATTTGTAAGAGGAGTCAGTTGGGCATAGAGGTTAATGAATTTGGTGCCCACACTGAGATGACAAATAAACATTCAGGTAAATATGTCCAAGAGGAGACACGTACAGATACACACACTCACAAATGGTTAATTCTCTAAACAAGAGTTACATTGATAATCATTGAATTATGATTATTTTCTAGTAAAGCTTTTTAAGTTTTAGGTGCTTTTCTGATGATCCACTGATCTAGAGTATAGCCAACTCTGGATTAGAGCTCAGGGAGAGGTTAAGGCAAAGGATATCTGTTGAAATAATTGCTGACATTGAAATAAGAGATAATATTGGTGGAGAAAATGCAAAAGAAAAGGCAAATGGATAAGGACCAAGTATCGAGGAATACAGCAATTCAAAGTGTGAGAAGCGCAAAGAACCCTACAGAGTAACAGGGAGAGAATAAGGAATGAAGCAGGTGAATGTGGAATCGAAGATGTCTTAACAACAACTTACAATGGTTGTAAAAAACAAGGAATGGCATTTTGCTTATTGGCTGGTTTCATGTTTGTAATTTTTTGATAAAATCATTTTCATAATTGATAATGTTCTGTAAAATAAGATTTGCATCTACAAATACAAAACAGCCTTTTAAAAATATATATGTTAAGAAACATACTTCTACTAGATTAATTCATGAATTAATTGTAATATTCCATTGTATTAGAAATTAACTTAAGGGAACTAGAGTATACACCAAAGCAAAGAGAAGAAAACTTGAAAGCAAACCAAGAAAAAGATGATTATCAACTTGGGTTTTATCCGATTTATTATAGAGAGAAACTTTTTCCCCCTATTATTCTGTAGGAGAGTCAAAAGTGTTATATGATATGTCAAGGGAAAGTTAGACTTCTTAATGATATTATTACTTGGAAAAATTATATCAACTACTAACAAAATTATACTTAAACTATTTTTCAGTTGATGCCATAACCAAGTACTGTGGAGATATCAAAAGAATGAGTACAAAGAAAACATACAGAACTGGAAGGTTAGGTTAAGGCTGTTCACTGCGACTGAATGATCCCTAAAAGTCTCTAGTAGTTCTATGATTAGGTGATTCTAATTATTCCTAAATAAATGTTTTTATATTGGTAACTTGAATATTTTCTTTTTATACATACACATGTGCATGTGCGTTTTCCCCTACACATACACATACCCTCACAAATGATTAATGCTCTGAATAACCATTGAATTATGATTATTGATGATAATCACTGGATTATGATTCAATTATGATTATTTTCTAGTGAAGCTTTCTAAGTTTTAGGTGCTTTTCTGATAATCCACTGATCTAGAGTATTGCCAGCTCTGCAAATTATAAGGATATTGGATAATTTATCTGCATTAACTAAATAGTGTTAATCTGTTGCTATTAACTCTTTCTTTACCTGATTATAAAACACCATGTCACCGGATTTATGGGGGTGGGATTGGGATGAATGTCTCATATGGCATTCCTAATATTTAAGTTGGTAATTTAAAAAATACACTGAAATATTTCTATTGTCAGGAGTCGAAATGTTTCTTTGCACATCAATTCCTCTGTTATATATTTCTCCAACAGTTGAAAATCATGACCTAAGGCAAAATATAAATTTTATGCCTCTCCTAATAGGTGTCATGTTTATAGAATTAGGCTGAGTGTTGTATATTACTGTGTTGTCCTCAGTGAATACTTAAACTGCTTTTGCTTACTACAGTCTACTCATAGTTCTGCTATCAGAACTATATGTTTTGCATTTAATTCTCTTTCCAAAATAAATTAATACATAACAGAAAATATGCAGCACTTTTAGAGAAGAATAAAATTATCAAAAGAACTATCATATCAAAAGAATTATATTAAAAGACTCATATATGAAATAAATATTCCATATTATAAATGATCTATCAATAACTTATTTTAATGTGAAAACATGAAGATGTAAGAGGCAACTAATATTATTGACCTAAATTAGTTCTAGAGTACACTGATCAGTTAGAGTATTTAAAACCTATTTCTGAATAAAAGTGTTTTTACTTGAAACCAATTTTCTTTTCTGCCATGGCAACAATACACACCCTGCCTCCCCAAGGCCCAGAGTCTCCTCCATCTTACTGGAGCTCCACTAAACTCACCAAGTGTGCACATACTTTCATCCTGCCAGCTTCACTCTGGAACTTTGCTTTCTTGACTACTATAGGTAATTATGTTTGTGATCTGTGGAATTTTACAGAATGACAGTCAATGTTGGAATTGTAGTTAATTGTCATAACACAAGTAAATCAAAGGATAAATATGATTACAGTCATGCATTGCTTAACTATAGGGATATCTTCTGAGAAATGCATCCTTAGAGGATTTTGTCATTGAGCAAGCATCATACAGTGTATTTATGCGAACCTAGATGGTAGAGCCTACTACATACCTAATCCACATGGTATAGAATGTTACTCCTAGGGTAAGAAGCTATCTAGCATGTTAATGTACTGAATACTGTAGGCAATTGTAACACAAGCGTAAGTATTTGTGTATCTAAACATTTCTAAACATAGACAAGGTACAGTATTATAATCTTATGGGATCACTGTCATATATGTAGTCCATCATTAACTGAAATGCCATCATGCAGTGCCTGACTGTATATGCCTAAATGACACTAATGGAGGTTAAACATGGACAAGATAATTAAGGATCAAGGGAAAGTGAAAAAGATCTTTTGATAAGGTTATCCCACCCCAATGATATGTGGCCTTCCACAGACATTGAGTCATTTCACATCCCATGCTTTGCATATACTTCATCTTTTAATTCCGTTTCCTATCTCTCGTAGTTAGCCTTCAAGTATATCATAGTTTAAATCACACTTTCTGAAAAAAAAAATTCTTGATTCTGCCCAACTACCTTCCACCAAAGTAGCACTGACCCACAACCTCTTTTTGATCCTCTTTTTTAATATACACAAGACTGTGTCATAATTACCAATTTATCTCTTATTCTATACACCATCTGTTAAGAATAGGGCAAATGTCTTTATATAGAAAAAAAGCTAACCAAGTTCTTGGAATATAGAAGGGGCTCAGGAAATGCTCAGTGAATAATTCAAATTTAACATAACTAGTTAATCTATTTGGTGGTTTTCAGTATCTCATCTGGATACGATGTAGTTGTCTTAGTCAATGTCTGAGGTACCTCCACTCAAAAATGCAGACCAACTACATGAAATTCTGACATCAATGCCTTCTTTAACACTACTGACTCCCTTCATTGAAAATTTTACCATTTTTTTCTCAGAAACCAATCTTTTTATCTTAGACCTCCAAAAGGGAGGCTCCTTCTTCCTGCCCTTTCATATTGAATCCTATTAATAAGAAAGAAAAAAAAAACTTAGTTTACAGTTGCTTCTTACTGTCTTTATCTATAATCCTCTCCTTAACATTAACACATGTTCATTTGCTTTCAACTACTCATTCTTTCTACATTAATTCAAAGTTTACATCTCTAGTCTTCAATGCCAATTGTCAGGAAGTAATTATGTTTGCAAAGAGGCAGTTTTTGAATTCTGGCCCCTTTCCTACTCTGTAAATTATAATATTGTTTAATGTCTACCTCAGGGTTGTTGTGAGAATCAATTGAGCTCACACACATAAAGTGCTTACAAAAAAAGGTCAAGAAATAAATATGAATCGGTCTTAAAATCCATTGTAGTTGTGGATAGACTCCGTAGTTGTGAATAAACTTTAGTTCATTTATAATTGTGGGAAATGAGTTTGGATGGAATTTTAGACAATCATTTAACATTTCTGAAAGTTTCTTAAAAGGACCATCAGATTAATGGTTCAGTCTATGTAATCCAACTAAAGAAAAAAGTCTACAGGTTGATTTGTCTATTTTAGGTTCACCTAAAACCCATTTTAGAAAGGAATCAATGTTCTCTGTGACACGTTCTCAAGGAACCCAATCTATGTGTTAGTATACTTTCTAAAACTGGTAATAATTTGGGTAGATGGAATTTCAGTTTAATCATCTGGATGTAGTGGAGATAGTCTTTAGTGTTCTTTTAAAGTTTTGACGATTAATAGTTTGTAAAAATGAAATAAGGTCTAAAATCTAAAGCAGAATTTCTTTATTTCACTTACAATTCACTTTTGAATATTTTTATCCTTGCAAATAAGAAGAGTAGGAAAAAAAAGCCACCTTTAAAGACTTCCAAGTCTTTTAAAGTTGCATCCTCTCTTTTTATTAGACATTTGAAGTTGTTTCGTGAGGAATTGTAGCAAATGAATTTCAACATATTATTTCTGAAATGGCAAGAGACCTTATAACTTAATCCATTATGCCAGAACAGGCTAAACTTCCCCAAAATCTGAACATGGAAAACTATGTTTTGTCAAACATAAAATACAATAAAAACATCCCACAGAGTTGAGCACTAGGGAATAATGCCTATACGGTTCAGGTTTTCATTTTCATTTCTAAAATCATTCTACCTCCCTTCCTTACAACTATAGTACTTTTTTCTCTGCTGTCAAATATAGAGGCAGATACAGTATAGCCTTAATGTTCTGATACTTTTATAATAAAATATTTTATATTAGACATTTTTCCCACAACATCATTAAATTTGCTGCAGAATTGCTATGGGCTTAATACAAAGTTCGAAAGCAAAAGGAAAACATATTGCTCCATATACTGTTCCATCAACTGTCAACCATGAGCAAGAAAGCTAATGGCAAAATGCCTTTTTCTTCTAGAACTGAACTTTGTTCACTCAGAAAACACACACCGGCCCTCTCAATACTTTAAACTTTTCATGTATTTATTAGATTGCTTGTTTTAATTATATTCTGGGTTATGAAAATCTCAGTAGAATAAGAGAAGGCTCACCTTTTACAGCCAGTGTTCAAAAGAGCAATAGCTAACGAAGATGTTAATAGACATGATTTTAAAACAAAATAAACAAACAAAAAAGGTTTCATGTTCCAAAAAGCTTGGACAACTCTGGGTACAGGAAAGTTTATTTACTACAAAATATGCAGAGCCTTTAATATGCTAATTTATATTGTGAATCTCCAAGGTATAGAAAGCAGCGTTTGTCAAAGAAAGATTACAGAAATGATTTTCTTTCTAGCTAGTTTCTATTTATTTATTCATTAATCAAATACTTATTTATTTTGTGTTTACTATGCTTTGTATATTCTCCAGCTTACATTCCTGTATGGAAAAGACAGAAACGGGTATATAAATTTGTTAAAAGTTAAGGGCAGGGTGATATAATGTGGGGAAGGGAACATCATAGCCACAGAGGATCTCAAAGGGGATGTGTACCTAACCTAGGCATACAAAGAGTTGAGAAAGAAAACTCTAACCGGAGGAGGCAGAAGTGAGAAAAAGTTAAGCATTATCATTGTTGCATAAAGAGAATGGAGGCTAGTATGACTACAGCAGAACTGCACAGAGGGAGCAGTAAGACATGAGATTGGAGAAGCAGGCAGGCAGGTCATATAAGATACTTTATGGCATCTGGTTTAGATTTCATTATAAACACAACACAAAACAAATTAGTAGCAATGGTAATAGAAAAGAACAAAACCAATGTAAGCTCTATGCAGGCAGGTAAGTATAACTAGCCATAGAGCCGAAAATAGTGCTTGGCCTATAATTTTGTTGAATTAAGACCCAGAAGGTGATGATTCTTAGCTAGAAAATGTAAATTTAGCAGAAAACAAAAACAGGAATATCTAATTTGGCAATGGTTTCTATTTCATGAATAATAATTCATATACAGTGTTAAAATTTTCAAAAGTGATATAGAAAATGGTTTTAGTGAGAGCTCATTCAGCATATATTTGTATAATTTATAAATGACTTTAGTCCTGTATTTATAAAATTACTAAGGGGGTATAGGGCTTTCTTACATTTTTCAGATAGGTTTCTCAGTCTTTTATTGGTGAATTACATATTATAGTGCCTTTTATGTATTTGGAGAGTCTCAAAATTGTTAGAATATTTACCTTATAGATGACAAGGGTCTACTCAGTTTGCAAATGGATGATCTATAAACAAATGAGAGATTATTGAGAGTATAAACTTCCTCTAAAACATAATTTTTTAGGAAAAATGTATTTTATTTTAGGGGAAATTTTTCCAATTACCTTAAAATATTATAACATCCTTTATATTAACTACATAGTCTACTCTAAAATATTTTTATAAATATGCATGTTTATAAGGTAATTTTCATGCAGCCAATTTACTATGTAAATATATAATATAAAGAGGTAGAGAAAATATCTAATTGCATAGTAATATCCTCACATATTTGGTGTAAACATCTTTAGCTAAAATTACAATATAATCACATGTACATAAATGTTTAGCTAACTAGCAATTATAGCATAATTATTACCACGTTCAGGATGAAAGTAATATATGAAAAGATATTTTCAGTAGTTTCAGAGTCATGAATCTGTTTTTCATATTAATAACAGGTAATTACAAACACAATTTTAACCCCTAACTTCATATACTTAATGCTTATTCCAAAAACATTCTGATTTTTTGGTCATTAAGAAATATAGGTTTAGAGAAAAAATTATGTTTTGAGAGAGAAAATTAATATATATATATATATTCTGTGCAGAGTAGAGTTGAATAAAAAATAATTTTGGTGGATAAATAGCATCTCAATTGTGCTGATTCTAACCATCATTTGCTTTTGTTTTTAATTTTCAGACTTAAAAATATATTATCCATATTTCTGCACTATTAGACTTCAATATTTTAATGTTAGCATTAGTCCTGGTTCAAAATGTGATAATGAGTATAAATTGTGATTATATTTCTAATAACCTGTTTCTTTTGAAAAACTGAAGTAAACCATAAGATTGCTAAATTCGCTAAATTCGGAAGGACAATTACAGAATCAAGATCTTGGATCATTATAAAAATAAGCATGAGATAAATGACATAAAGTTTTAATCCCAAAATGTTTGAGTTCTATTCAGCTATCTTTAGGGTTTCACTTGGAAGGAAGCACCAGATAAGACTTTTACCTCCCAATGCTGTCAAGTATTTTTTAAAATTAGTCAGGTCATTTGAAGACAGGAGACTCCTGACACTACCTCAGAACATTTTTGGGGCTCAGAAACCAATACCCCAAGATACAGTGATTTGAAATGCTGAACTGAGGGAGAAGTCTCAAGGTCTCTCTGACTCTCTGCCTGCTCTTGTCTCTCAATCTTCTCTCCCAACGCACAAAATGAATTTGGTCTCTGAAGGGCCCTTATGTGTGTAAAGTTCAGACCCTCCACAGACAACACAATTACCTCTAGTTAACACAATTACCCCTTCCCTGAGTTTCATTGACTGAACTCACACCTCAGGAAGGAGGCTTCCATCTGACAACACACCTGGACAGACTTTTGTCACAAACCACTCTTTGCTCTGTGGGCCCAGTAGATATTTTTCTAGGCCATTGTAAGTTTTTCAGACCTATGAAATGCCCCTAAAAATCAGTTACTATGCCCATAATATTATCCACATCTCTCCATCTTCCTGTCCCATAAAAAGAAGGGTCTACAAACATCTGAACCCTACTGTGTGGTGAAGTAATCATTTTGTGATTCTCCCCTATGCACGTTAATAAATTTTGTATGCCCTTCCTTCTATTAATCTGCCTTTTGTCAGTTGATTTTTGGTAAACTTTAAGAGGGTGAAGGGAAAGTTTTCCCTTGACCCCTACAACATAGATGATATAAAGTCTTGGTAATAGGAATAATAATCCCTACTCCCAAAGGTTGTTGTGAAGATTAAATGAAAATAAAATGTATTATGCATATTAATGAGCTTTACATATTTCGGATGCTCAATTTTTTGTGTGTGTTTTTAATTAATAAAATGACTGGCTAATAAGATCTACTTTTCATGACTCCTTCAGGGTTCTTCAGTGATGTTTCCTGTGGAATCATTCCTGGGACTAGAGAAACTCCAGTCGAATTGATAGCATCTACTTTCTAGTAAATAGAACTATATTATATAATCTCTCTCTCTCTTCCACCCCTGCCCCTCCTTTCTCTGTCTCTTTGCTAGGGATTATGAAAACACCAGTCAGTAACTGCCTTCTTCTGGGACCAGGGACTAATAGATAACTAATATCATTATGTTGATTGCTGGTTTGCCTTCACTACTTTGCATGCACCTGTCCCTCAAGGTAGTCTGAGCTCAAACTGCAGTGAGGCTGAGAACCACATCTGTGCACCCAAAGAAAAACTCCAGGGGAAAGCACATTCATCTGTAGAGAAACTCCAAAGGTTAAAAATTTCTGAGGTACTTGGGGGTGGCTCTGTGTAATTTTGTACAATTAATTGCTTAGGGATCATGAGATAGAAATGATGAAATATTTTACTACATGTTCTTAAAGATTAAATATTTAAAATCTACTTGTCTATTTTAAACAAATGAACAAATCCTAGAGGAAATACATTTGGGAAGAAGTACAATGAAGAGTGAGTGGATAAAAGTTTTATTTAAAAAAAATGAATTCTTCATTACAGAACTTACAATTTAAGTACTTAATGATGGAGGGAAAAATGAAACAGTGCCCTGAGGTCTCTTCCAGTTCAATCATTCTATTTTGGGAATTCATTCTGAACAAAGTAAACATTATCAGTAGGCTGAATAAAACCATATGATGAGAAAATGAGGTTTGAAATAAATCATCTGCTGGACATGAAAATACAGAATAATAATGACCTCATGCTGAATATTATTTCTTTTGTGAAGGCTGATTTCTGGTAAAAGATGAATATATCTGAGACAGGGGAGTCCAACAAAAGCATTTAGAAATTATAATTCCTTTTTAAGCATACAGTAGGAAATGGAAAGAAGGAAATCACTTTGGGAAACTTATTTCAAAATGGTAATATTTAAAGAATAAATAAAATCATTTTTCTGCCAAAGCATATGATACAAAATGCCTTGCCATAAACTATTGAAGTTATACATGAATCCCAACTGAGTAAATAAACAAAAACAATACGAATTGCCGTGATTGATATTTTCCCAAAGTTTAGAAATGGAAAAATAATTATTTTGCCTGTCAGTAAATTTATGCATGAGGAATTATTAACAATTTCTTAATAGCATCTTAGGAAAATAACTTTTCAAAAAATTAAACAACTATGTATTTTACATTGGCAAAGATTACAGGTAAAATATTAGGCACATTAATTTCAAACATTAATTAATTTCTAGTAGATGTTGCCTTTCTGATGAACATACACTTCAGGTTGTATAGATGACAGGCTTCCATTTCCATACAAGTCTATGCATTCATTCCTGTTTATTAATGTAAAGCAGAATATGGATTGGGATTTGTTTTGGACTCCTGACCTATCTCTGTCTGCATCTTAATTTCTCCCTAGGAAAATTCAATCACAATCTTCTATTTGAGGAAGATATTAAAAATAATTAACAATTAATATGACACAAGCCAATATGTTTAGAACAAAGGTCATCTGTAGTTACCCAGTGTGGCCAGACAGAAACTAACAGAACAGCAGCCTTCCTTCTACTAAAATTTAAATATAAATCACTACCAGAATTATTGAACTTCCTCTTTGGTATCACAGTGTAGTTTTTCAGGGTGCCAACTCACACCAAACATGTACAAAATGTAACTCATATTTAATCCACAAAATTGTATGCTCTTATTCCTGTGATCATTATTTAGGAAAGAAAGCTATAATTCACCCTGGTTAAAAAATTAAACCATTGCACAGGCCAGAAGCCAAATAATCATTCTTAATATATCAAGAAAAGCAAATAGCGAGGAGAATTTGTAGAATTTTGCAGGAGGTAGATTGCTGATGCTTTGTAAACCATCTTAGAGGGTTTTGAACTTTATCCAAAGCATAATGGATAGCTCTGTGATTTTATCATTACACTGTAAGATATGCTCAGGTCTAACTTTGCACCCAGATTTTTTGTTAACATTATTCAGTGTTATGGATTTCTAAGTTATTTTAGTATCCAAACATGCTATTTTCAAACTATTTTTCTGCAGTTATGATAATTTGCATTTTATATAATGAATCCTATTTTATCCTATTTTGCACATATTTCTAACTTCCTTATGAACATTTTGATTACACGTTTTTCATGGACTTTAAAATAGCTTTATTTTATCAACAGCTAAAAATTTTGTTAACCCTTCATCTACTTCTTCTCTTAGTTTTAGCATTATTAAATGGCACAGGGCATACTATTTATCTTTCAAGTCATTTCCCTCAGTGTATGAGTTCTCATATACTTATTGTTTTCATGCAAGTCTTACAGCACATTAGATTCACAGACAATCATACTTGTATGTGCAATTCAATTTTATCAGATACATATGAAATGCTTTAGGAATTTTTTCTTATATATAACTCATAATATACTTACATTTTATATCAATATCTTGTGATTAATATTTCCTTATAAGATAATGCTTTCAATGAATTTTTTAAAATCTTACCTTTCTTTTCTAAAATGTAAAAGCAAGCAATATTATCATCTATTTTAAAAATTCATTTAAAAAAAATGCAATAAATAATGAAGATGCCTTCATTTTCAGTCAAGATTTTGATTGAGGATTTTCAGCAATAATTTCCAGCTTAATTATTTTCTGAAGAGAGACATATTTAAAACAACTATCAGATGAAGAAGGTATCATTCCACCAGTCATTTTTAAATTTATTCATGTAAAGAGTCTTTTTTACTGCCAAATAAATTACTCATGATGAATAAAAAATTGAACCAGACTAGAACTCGGTCTTCCAAAAGCTAACATACTTGGTTTCACATAAAAGATATTAGGTGATCAAACTGATGAAATTTTTGTTTGTTCAATTAATAAATTTGAAAAATTTCCTCTGCTAAGAAAAGTAAATGACGTTTTGAGGACTATTCACCATAGCAGAGACATGGAATCAACCTAAATTCCCATGAGTGACAGAGTGGATAAAGAAAATGCAGCACATATGCACCATGGAATACTATGCAGTCATAAAAAATAATGAGAGGGGGCGGAGCAAGATGGCCGAATAGGAACAGCTCCAGTCTCCAACTCCCAGCGCGAGCCACACAGAAGACCGGTGATTTCTGCATTTCCAACTGAGGTACTGGGTTCATCTCACTGGGGAGTGCCGGACGATCGGTGCTGGTCAGCTGCTACAGCCCGACCAGCGAGAGCTGAAGCAGGGCGAGGCATTGCCTCACCTGGGAAGCGCAACGGGGAAGGGAATCCCTTTTCCTAGCCAGGGGAACTGAGACACACAACACCTGGAAAATCGGGTAACTCCCACCCCAATACTGCGCTTTAAGTAAACAGGCACACCAGGAGATCATATCCCACACCTGGCCGGGAGGGTCCCACGCCCACGGAGCCTCCCTCATTGCTAGCACAGCAGTCTGCAATATCGCGGCAAGGCAGCAACGAGACTGGGAGAGGGGCGCCCGCCATTGCTGAGGCTTAAGTAGGTAAACAAAGCTGCTGGGAAGCTCGAACTGGGTGGAGCTCACAGCAGCTCAAGGAAAACTGCCTGTCTCTGTAGACTCCACCTCTGGGGACAGGGCACAGTAAAAATAACAAAAACAGCAGAAACCTCTGCAGACGCAAACGACTCTGTCTGACAGCTTTGAAGAGAGTAGTGGATCTCCCAACACGGAGGTTGAGATCTGAGAAGGGACAGACTCCCTGCTCAAGTGGGTCCCTGACCCCTGAGTAGCCTAACTGGGAGACATCCCCCACTAGGGGCAGTCTGACACCCCACACCTCACAGGGTGGAGTACACCCCTGAGAGGAAGCTTCCAAAGCAAGAATCAGAAAGGTACACTCGCTGTTCAGAAATATTCTATCTTCTGCAGCCTCTGCTTCTGATACCCAGACAAACAGGGTCTGGAGTGGACCTCAAGCAATCTCCAACAGACCTACAGCTGAGGGTCCTGACTGTTAGAAGGAAAACTATCAAACAGGAAGGACACCTACACCAAAACCCCATCAGTACATCACCATCATCAAAGACCAGAGGCAGATAAAACCACAAAGATGGGGAAAAAGCAGGGCAGAAAAGCTGGAAATTCAAAAAATAAGAGCGCATCTCCCCCGGCAAAGGAGCGCAGCTCATCGCCAGCAACTGATCAAAGCTGGATGGAGAATGACTTTGACGAGATGAGAGAAGAAGGCTTCAGTCCATCAAACTTCTCAGAGCTAAAGGAGGAATTACGTACCCAGCGCAAAGAAACTAAAAATCTTGAAAAAAAAGTGGAAGAATTGATGGCTAGAGTAATTAATGCAGAGAAGGTCATAAACGAAATGAAAGAGATGAAAACCATGACACAAGAAATACGTGACAAATGCACAAGCTTCAGTAACCGACTCGATCAACTGGAAGAAAGAGTATCTGCGATTGAGGATCAAATGAATGAAATGAAGCGAGAAGAGAAACCAAAAGAAAAAAGAAGAAAAAGAAATGAACAAAGCCTGCAAGAAGTATGGGATTATGTAAAAAGACCAAATCTACGTCTGATTGGGGTGCCTGAAAGTGAGGGGGAAGATGGAACCAAGTTGGAAAACACTCTTCAGGATATCATCCAGGAGAACTTCCCCAACCTAGTAGGGCAGGCCAACATTCAAATCCAGGAAATACAGAGAACGCCACAAAGATACTCCTCGAGAAGAGCAACTCCAAGACACATAATTGCCAGATTCACCAAAGTTGAAATGAAGGAAAAAATCTTAAGGGCAGCCAGAGAGAAAGGTCGGGTTACCCACAAAAGGAAGCCCATCAGACTAACAGCAGATCTCTCAGCAGAAACTCTACAAGCCAGAAGAGAGTGGGGGCCAATATTCAACATTCTTAAAGAAAAGAATTTTAAACCCAGAATTTCATATCCAGCCAAACTAAGTTTCGTAAGTGAAGGAGAAATAAAATCCTTTACAGATAAGCAAATGCTTAGAGATTTTGTCACCACTAGGCCTGCCTTAAAAGAGACCCTGAAGGGAGCACTAAACATGGAAAGGAACAACCGGTACCAGCCATTGCAAAAACATGCCAAAATGTAAAGACCATGGAGGCTAGGAAGAAACGGCATCAACTAACAAGCAAAATAACCAGTTAATATCATAATGACAGGATCAAGTTCACACATAACAATATTAACCTTCAATGTAAATGGACTAAATGCTCCAATTAAAAGACACAGACTGGCAAACTGGATAAAGAGTCAAGACCCATCAGTCTGCTGTATTCAGGAGACCCATCTCACACGCAGAGACATACATAGGCTCAAAATAAAGGGATGGAGGAAGATTTACCAAGCAAATGGAGACCAAAAAAAAGCAGGGGTTGCAATACTAGTCTCTGATAAAACAGACTTTAAACCATCAAAGATCAAAAGAGACAAAGAAGGCCATTACATAATGGTAAAGGGATCAATTCAACAGGAAGAGCTAACTGTCCTAAATATATATGCACCCAATACAGGAGCACCCAGATTCATAAAGCAAGTCCTTAGAGATTAACAAAGAGACTTAGACTCCCATACAATAATAATGGGAGACTTCAACACTCCACTGTCAACATTAGACAGATCAACGAGACAGAAAGTTAACAAGGATATCCAGGAATTGAACTCATCTCTGCAGCAAGCAGACCTAATAGACATCTATAGAACTCTCCACCCCAAATCAACAGAATATACATTCTTCTCAGCACCACATCGTACTTACTCCAAAATTGACCACGTAATTGGAAGTAAAGCACTCCTCAGCAAATGTACAAGAACAAAAATTATAACAAATTGTCTCTCAGACCACAGTGCAATCAAACTAGAACTCAGGACTAAGAAACTCAATCAAAACCGCTTAACTACATGGAAACTGAAGAACCTGCTCCTGAATGACTACTGGGTACATAACGAAATGAAGGCAGAAATAAAGATGTTCTTTGAAACCAATGAGAACAAAGATACAACATACCAGAATCTCTGGGACACATTTAAAGCAGTGTGTAGAGGGAAATTTATAGCACTAAATGCCCACAAGAGAAAGCAGGAAAGATCTAAAATTGACACTCTAACATCGCAATTAAAAGAACTAGAGAAGCCAAGCCTGTAATCCCAGCACTTTGGGAGGCCGAGACGGGCGGATCACGAGGTCAGGAGATCAAGACCATCCTGGCTAACACGGTGAAACCCCATCTCTACTAAAAAATACAAAAAACTAGCCGGGCGAGGTGGCAGGCGCCTGTAGTCCCAGCTACTCGGGAGGCTGAGGCAGGAGAATGGCATGAACCTGGGAGGCGGAGCTTGCAGTGAGCTAAGATCCAGCCACTGCACTCCAGCCTGGGCGACAGAGCCAGACTCCGTCTCAAAAAAAAAAAAATAAATAAAAAAAAAAAAAATAAATAAATAAAAATAGAACTAGAGAAGCAAGAGCAAACACATTCGAAAGCTAGCAGAAGGCAAGAAATAACTAAGATCAGAGCAGAACTGAAGGAGATAGAGACACAAAAAACCCTCCAAAAAATCAATGAATCCAGGAGTTGGTTTTTTGAAAAGATCAACAAAATTGACAGACCACTAGCAAGACTAATAAAGAAGAAAAGAGAGAAGAATCAAATCGACGCAATTAAAAATGATAAAGGGGATATCACCACCGACCCCACAGAAATACAAACTACCATCAGAGAATACTATAAACACCTCTACGCAAATAAAATGGAAAATCTAGAAGAAATGGATAATTTCCTGGACACTTACACTCTTCCAAGACTAAACAAGGAAGAAGTTGAATCCCTGAATAGACCAATAGCAGGCTCTGAAATTGAGGCAATAATTAACAGCCTACCAACCAAAAAAAGTCCAAGACCAGATGGATTCACAGCTGAATTCTACCAGAGGTACAAGGAGGAGTTGGTACCATTCCTTCTGAAACTATTCCAATCAATAGAAAAAGAGGGAATCCTCCCTAACTCATTTTATGAGGCCAACATCATCCTGATACCAAAGCCTGGCAGAGACACAACAAAAAAAGAGAATTTTAGACCAATATCCCTGATGAACATCGATGCAAAAATCCTCAATAAAATACTGGCAAACCGGATTCAGCAACACATCAAAAAGCTTATCCACCATGATCAAGTGGGCTTCATCCCTGGGATGCAAGGCTGGTTCAACATTCGCAAATCAATAAACATAATCCAGCATATAAACACAACCAAAGACAAGAACCACATGATTATCTCAATAGATGCAGAAAAGGCTTTTGACAAAATTCAACAGCCCTTCATGCTAAAAACGCTCAATAAATTCGGTATTGATGGAACGTACCTCAAAATAATAAGAGCTATTTATGACAAACCCACAGCCAATATCATACTGAATGGGCGAAAACTGGAAAAAATCCCTTTGAAAACTGGCACAAGACAGGGATGCCCTCTCTCACCACTCCTATTCAACATAGTGTTGGAAGTTCTGGCTAGGGCAATTAGGCAAGAGAAAGAAATCATGGGTATTCAGTTAGGAAAAGAAGAAGTCAAATTGTCCCTCTTTGCAGATGACATGATTGTATATTTAGAAAACCCCATTGTCTCAGCCCAAAATCTCCTCAAGCTGATAAGCAACTTCAGCAAAGTCTCAGGATACAAAATTAATGTGCAAAAATCACAAGCATTCTTATACACCAGTAACAGACAAACAGAGAGCCAAATCAGGAATGAACTTCCATTCACAATTGCTTCAAAGAGAATCAAATACCTAGGAATCCAACTTACAAGGTATGTAAAGGACCTCATCAAGGAGAACTACAAACCACTGCTCAGTGAAATAAAAGAGGACACAAACAAATGGAAGAACATACCATGCTCATGGATAGGAAGAATCAATATCGTGAAAATGGCCATACTGCCCAAGGTAATTTATAGATTCAATGCCATCCCCATCAAGCTACCAATGAGTTTCTTCACAGAATTGGAAAAAACTGCTTTAAAGTTCATATGGAACCAAAAAAGAGCCCGCATCTCCAAGACAATCCTAAGTCAAAAGAACAAAGCTGGAGGCATCACGCTACCTGACTTCAAACTATACTACAAGGCTACAGTAACCAAAACAGCATGGGACTGGTACCAAAACAGAGATATAGACCAATGGAACAGAACAGAGTCCTCAGAAATAATACCACACATCTACAGCCATCTGATCTTTGACAAACCTGAGAGAAACAAGAAATGGGGAAAGGATTCCCTATTTAATAAATGGTGCTGGGAAAATTGGCTAGCCATAAGTAGAAAGCTGAAACTGGATCCTTTCCTTACTCCTTATACGAAAATTAATTCAAGATGGATTAGAGACTTAAACGTTAGACCTAATACCATAAAAATCCTAGAGGAAAACCTAGGTAGTACCATTCAGGACATAGGCATGGGAAAAGACTTCATGTCTAAAACACCAAAAGCAACGGCAGCAACAGCCAAAATGGACAAATGGGATCTCATTAAACTAAAGAGCTTCTGCACAGCAAAAGAAACTACCATCAGAGTGAACAGGCAACCTACAGAATGGGAGAAAATTTTTGCAATCTACTCATCTGACAAAGGGCTAATATACAGAACCTACAAAGAACTCAAACAAATTTACAAGAAAAAAACAAACAACCCCATCGAAAAGTGGACAAAGGATATGAACAGACATTTCTCAAAAGAAGACATGCATACAGCCAACAGACACATGAAAAAATGCTCATCATCACTGGCCATCAGAGAAATGCAAATCAAAACCACAATGAGATACCATCTCACACCAGTTAGAATGGCGATCATTAAAAAGTCAGGAAACAACAAGTGCTGGAGAGGATGTGGAGAAATAGGAACACTTTTACACTGTTGGTGGGATTGTAAACTAGTTCAATCATTATGGAAAACAGTATGGCGATTCCTCAAGGATCTAGAACTAGATGTACCATATGACCCAGCCATCCCATTACTGGGTATATACCCAAAGGATTATAAATCATGCTGCTATAAAGACACATGCACACGTATGTTTATTGCGGCACTATTCACAATAGCAAAGACTTGGAATCAACCCAAATGTCCATCAGTGACAGATTGGATTAAGAAAATGTGGCACATATACACCATGGAATACTATGCAGCCATAAAAAAGGATGAGTTTGTGTCCTTTGTAGGGACATGGATGCAGCTGGAAACCAACATTCTTAGCAAACTATCACAAGAACAGAAAACCAAACACCGCATGTTCTCACTCATAGGTGGGAACTGAACAATGAGATCACTTGGACTCGGGAAGGGGAACATCACACACTGGGGCCTATCATGGGGAGGGGGGAGGGGGGAGGGATTTCATTGGGAGTTATACCTGATGTAAATGACGAGTTGATGGGTGCTGACGAGTTGATGGGTGCAGCACACCAACATGGCACAAGTATACATATGTAACAAACCTGCACGTTATGCACATGTACCCTAGAACTTAAAGTATAATAATAATAAATAAATTTTAAAAAAAATGAGATTATGTCTTTTAAAGAAACATGGATAGAGCTGGAGGGTATTATCCTTAGCCAGGAAGAACTAAATACCATATATTCTTACTTATGTGGGAACTGAATGATGAGAACTCATGAACACAGAAAAGGGAACAGCAGATACTGGGGTCTATTTGATGGGTAGATGGTGGGAATAGAAAAAATTAGCTAGTGGGTATTAGGCTTAATACCTGGGTGATGAAATAATTTATATAACAAACCCTCATGACGTAAGTCTACCTATATAACAAACCTTCATATATACCCCTAAATATAAAATAAAAGGGGAAAAAAACAGTAAATGAAGGAGTTTTCTTAATTAGAGGGAGTTAAAAATTTAAGTAAATATAATTTTTTTTTTTTTTTTTTGAGACGGAGTCTTGCTGTGTCGCCCAGGCTGGAGTGCAGTGGTCGCATCTCAGCTCACTGCAAGCTCTGCCTCCCAGGTTTATGCCATTCTCCTGCCTCAGCCTCCCGTGTAGCTGGGACTACAGGCGCCCACCACCTCGCCCAGCTAGTTTTTTGTATTTTTTAGTAGAGACGGGGTTTCACTGTGTTAGCCAGGATGGTCTCGATCTCCTGACCTTGTGATCCGCCCGTCTCGGCCTCTCAAGTAAATATAATTTTTATAAGAAATAAAATAATTAACATTACTATGCAAAAAATCTTCAGTGCAGTTTTTAAAAACTCAGCGATAAAAAAATAAGTAAATCCTATGAACAGGAAATTCACAAAATAAAAAATGTAAATTGCTTAAAATAACCTTATAGTGGTTTGCCATTATTAGTGCGAGTTGGAAAGTCTATGATGGTTGAATACAAAGCAGAATGAAGGTTTAGGACAAAAAGGTAATAAATTTCAAAATTTTAACTTTCATATGTAGGACCAATCTTGGGAAACTGCAAAAGTGAGCAAAATGATTTATGCATAACTAAATGCAATTAATTTTATTTAAAAATTATAAAGCAATAATTTAAATTGTCAGAGATTGATTATATAAAATACATAATTCAGATGGACAGTCATACTGTTAAAGATTATATTTAATATAAATATTTAAAAATAAAGAAATATACAACCATGGTAAGTGATAAAAATATTATATTCTATATAATCTACATTTTATTATATTTATGTATGTGTGTATACAGTGTTAGTACAATGTGAAAAATAAAAATAACTGGGAAGTGTAGACATAAGTAACATTTCAAACTTTATACAAAAAACTCTTGAAAGGATATTGTAATTTTCATAAACTGGAAATTTAGCAGTCACATATGGTTCACATTGTAAACATTTAAGAAAGACGTTTTACACACATAAACAACTAAGAACTGTGAAGGACAGCATGAAATTAGTGTTGTAGTAAAAGATTTGAGCAGAGTTTGGGTATTTTGAAATAGAACAATAATTTCTGCTAAAATAATTCAACAAAGATTTTACACACAATGAAGACTTTCAACTGAACTTTAAAAGCATGACTGAGGCCTACCACAATCAAAAGCCACAAGACATCAACATGTGCATTTCAAGGCAAAAGGAATACAGTCATCTCTCCATATTCATTGGGAATTAGTTCCAAGACCTCCGCGAATATTAAAATCTGCAGAGACCCATGCCCCTTATGGCACATCCCTCCAGGTACTTCAAATAACTTCTATATTACTGATAATACCTAATACAATGTGAATGCTATGTGAATAGCTGTTATACTATTTTTTTTACTGTTGTATTGTTATTATTTACTTATTAGGAATATTTTCTATATCTAGTTGGTTTAATTCATGGATGTGGAACCTGTTTATATGGAGAACTAACTAGTTATTTTTGTGAGGTCAGAGTAGAAGTTGCATGAGGGAAGCCATCTAAGGAATCTGGAACTTTCCCAGCCAGTTACAGTAATTTTGTATTGCCCTATTACAAATAAACATTGAAACTATATCATTTTACCCAAGGTTAGATATAAAACCATTCTCCCTAAGTTTCTCAGGTGAACTACTCAGTGAGTTAAATGAATCATTTTCCTATTTTCTTTTCAAGGGAAATCATGTTACATGATTATAAACACAAATAAATGAAAGCGCAAATTGCAAAGATTTTTTGAGATTAACCTGCTTTTGTTTTGGACAATGCTAAAGCTGAAAATACTTATCTTCTAGAACCCAGCTTTTTTCTTTAAGATGTCCCAGATCAAGTCTCAGGTGTTTGTCAGTCTCAACCGTTTCACATACAACTCCATGTCTTGAAAGTTCCATATACATTTAACTCTTCAAGGAAATCTTAAGACAATAAATACCTTTTTTTCCCAGCAACTTTTGTCTTAGGGTTAGAGCATCTAATTTGAAGAAAGTGTTATAATAAACATTAAAAAAACGGAACTATTAATGTTCTAAACTACTTTTGTCTTTCAATTTGACACAACTTTAAAAATATATATTCCAAAATTAAATGGGGTTCTAGATGTTTTTCAGGATAAAACATTGAGATTGTTTCTATAACATTATACATTTAGCCTTCACGTCTCTAAAGTAAACCAGTTTATCACCATCCTTAAATCTAAAATAGTAGAACTTGACTATTAAATGTATGTATTGCAAAAAGCCATTATTTTATAGACATTTGTAATATTCAAGGAATATGTAATTAAATTACTTGTTTAAATATTTTTTCTAAATTTATAGATGATCTAACTCTAGAAGTCTCCATCAACATTTTGGAATGATTTTTGCTTACCTGTGACATCCAGAAAAAACAATGTTCTTTTTTTTTTTTACACAGAAATCAGTGACATGAGTGGAAAGAAAATAGCACAGAAGGTAGAAACCTGTGTTCTGGAATTAGACTGCTGGCGTTTGAAGCTCATCTCTGCCACTAACCACTTATATGATGTTAGGCAAATTATTTTATCTCTCTGTGCTACTGTTTTCTCAAAAGTAAAATGTGAGTTGCAGTGTAGTTTGTTTAACCCGAAAATTTTGAGATTTGAATATGATAACATCCAAATGCTAAGATGTGTACCTGACACAGGATAAATGCTCAATAATGATAATCTCTTCTTAAAAAATGCACAAAATGTAGAAAGCAATACATTGAATTCCATTCTTTCAAAGGAGCACATATCTAAATGCTGAGTAATTTCTTACGAGACCTTACAGATCTACTCATAGGTCTTTTTTCTATTGTTTCCCTGGAGTTATTCAGAAAAGCATTTTCTTTAAGCAAGTTCTAATGGCTGTCACTATGATTTAAAGCTTTCTACAGAATCTTTCACATAGGGTATGGCTGCCTAAATTACTTTGGACCTAATTTTAGATAAACTGCCATAGCAAGTGTTGAATAAATGCATGAGTAAGCAAAGTAAAGCAAAACAGATATTTAACGTTTGTGACTGGTGTTATCTTTCTGGAGTGTTTGAATAGAAGTAGTTTAGGTTGGTTAATTAGGTTTCCCCCCACCACAACAAAAATTCATGTTCAGAAACAGTACGTTACATTCATCATTTCTCTAAAAGGCTTGTCACTGAATTACCTCTAGCTTGAGAGAGAGAGAGAGAGAGAGAAAGAGAGAGAGAGAGAGAGAGAGTTCAGATCAATTCCGGATACATTTCCTTCCAAGACACCATTTCATCTTTTAACACAATAAATACCAAAATATGAGGTGAAATCCTATATTAAAATACATTTGGGTCAGCAGGATTTTTCAGCAGAAAAACTCTATGATATACATGATGTTGTCTTGGTAAAATTAAATTCTATTCTATTGCCATGATGCATATTAGTTATTAAACTGGGTGGATATCTTTAAAATTAAATAAATTTGATACAATGTATTTGACAAGATGAAAAATGGAGGAAATGGCAACATTCTTCAACCTGCCGTTGAATTTTAAATACAGCTGAAAGTATAATAGAAATGAAAGTATTCGCGGTGGCTCAAGCCGGTAATCCCAGCACTTTGGGAGGCCGAGACGGGCGGATCACAAGGTCAGGAGATCGAGACCATCCTGGCTGACACGGTGAAACCCCGTCTCTACTAAAAAATACAAAAAACTAGCCGGGCGAGGTGGCGGGCGCCTGTAGTCCCAGCTACTCGGCAGGCTGAGGCAGGAGAATGGCGTGAACCCGGGAGACGGAGCTTGCAGTGAGCTGAGATGCAGCCGCTGCACTCCAGCCTGGGCGACAGAGCGAGACTCCATCTCAAAAAAAAAAAAAAAAAAAAAAAAAGAAAGTATGGACTGCACGTGGATGGAGAGGGACTGATATTTCTTCCTGTATTTCTTCTCCCGCACTGTGCATAATGAGCACAAAGATCTTCTCCTCATAGAGCTGGGCCTAGAAATATATTGTAAAAAGATTTCATTTTAGCAGTATTTTTTCAAAATCATTAAGTATTTAAATAACTTTTAATTAGTGTATGTGAATAATTTCCACTTAATCCTCTATGAATTTGTTTTAGGAAATTTGAACAGATAACTCAGACATTGGCCCCTGAAACTCCTCCTTAATATTCAATATTACAAGTGCTTCTACTAAACTGAATGGAAACTTTAAATGCAAATTGACCAGAGGATAAAATCAATAAAATGAACACAAATGCTAAATGACATCAAAGGATAAAAACCACAAGAAAATAGACAAATCAATAAAGTGATGAAAGATGGCTAATGTAAAAGTTATTATTATCAGTCCTAAGCACCAAACTTACTTTTAGAATGTCAAGAGGATTTTCAGACTTTTAGAATGTCAAAAGCTTAGCATTTAAAAGAAAGAAAAATATAGATGCTTTAGTAATTAAAAAAAGCAGTTTTCTTGTCTGGAAAATTGAATACTTGTAACTGTATTCTATTCTCATAATTACAAAAAGGCATTTATTGACAGTTGAATCATTTGAAATTCTTCCTAGGTCTGTGTAGTTTATAGCCGATAACTTCAGGTTTAGTTGACTGTAAACACAGTAAACAATTTTTTTCATACAGTTTTGGTGAAATGTCCTAAGTCTTTGGTACTTCAATATATGTGAAAAAAAAAAATGTATTTACAGACAAAGACAACTGACTTGGGTATTAGGCCACATCTATGCAAAAAAGTTTTATAAAATGTCAAAAAACTTCTTAAATTTGGATCTACTGGTTTTAAAATGCATATCCTCAACACTAAACTAGCAGAGCCAATGGCTGCTAGGCAGTTGAACCAACTCAAAAGGAAGCTCTTTGCCAACACTATGCTTCACAGTTTATTAAGATTATTATTGCCGCTCTATTTTGATCATTCAGTCTTCCCCTGCAGTCCAGATGACTGGCTGCAGCTTTACAGATGAACTATGGGTTTTCCACATAGGTATATTAACAGATGTACTATGAATTTTCCACACATTTCTAAAGAGCAGTTTCTTCCTATTCTCAATTCTAATTCCTGTTCTGTCACTATGAACTTCATTCTTCCCGGCTCCTCCCTTATCTCTTAATTTCTTAATTTTCTAACTCCATATGTCTTCTACTATTCAAAAACAACTTTTTTTTTTTTTTTTTTACCTGTTCACTCAACCGGCAGCATCTATCCATACCCTCACAACTATTCAGGTGGGTTGACGGTTCTAGCTGCAGTTAAAATAAAGCACTCTTACTGTCTAGCTCCTTGCTTCTCAAGAACTTACTAGAAATGAAGGCAATACCCCACCCAGATCTTTTGAATTAAAATCTGCCTTGTAACAAGATCTCCAGATGATTCAAATACACATGAAAATTTGCAAAACACTGAAGCTCACACAGTTCTCTCAGGTGATAAGGCAAGATGACTTTTTTTCTTTGTTACCAAATATTCTTGTCATGTAGTTGGAACAAAGGGGGTGAAGAGAACGTGGGTAAGTCAATGAAGGCTGTTCTCTTCCAGCCACATAAGATGCAAATGAAAAGGGCTACCTGAACACATGCCACTGTAGCACACTAATCACCAATGGTCCAGCTCTCCAAAACAGGTCTCCAGCACCCAGTGCTGTTTTATCATATGATCCTCACTATGTTACTATAGTAAATAAATATTTAAAATAGATAAAATGCTAAAATTTTATTACTTTTTTCTATAAAATATTTTTTTCAACAAAATTAGCTGGTAGGTAGGCACTTCCAAAAACAAACTTTATTTCATGAAACAATATTTCATCATTAGCAATTTAGAAACTGTGCATGCCCACCATTAACTAAGCAAGTGAACCTAGATATATGAGATAAGAGGAACTTATTTTTAGGGAACACAAAAATGTTTTGTAACTGGAAACCTGCAAATATACTTTTTTTAAAGAAAGGAAATACGTACTCATTTCATTATGTATGTGAGTTTGTATGATGTTTTTAGGACTGTCTCATTTTCAATGCTATGCATTTTCAACATGCATACAATATTTAAAAAGACTATTTCAAGATATAGTTTAGGCTCGGGGGCTGAAATTTTGAATTCTCTCTCCATCCGCACTACTGTTTCCATCTACAAAGTGATAGCAATGGCACAATAAGGGTACAAAAACATCATATAAAATGTGTGTAGGGCATGTCTTCCACAATGAAATAAAAGGCTATATTTCAAAACATGGCATTCCATTTTAGTAAAGGTGTACACTGCCATTCTTAAAATAAATACTCTGTGCTCTCAATGTACCTTTCATAAGGCACATAATATATGTCCATACTGCAGTTCTGATGGATTAATATTATTTTCACTCTTGAATCACCATGTATGCAATTATATAATTTCATATTTATATAGAAATTCAATAAAATAAATAATATTCAGTAAAATACAGTGAAGGAAACTTAAGTTATAAGACTAACATATTAATCTCATTTTATTTATTTATAAAAATGCCTAGATTATTATTTTAAGAGTAAGCTTTATTACTGACAGTTCTTATTATTATAGCTCCTTTGGAACCCTTGAAAGACAATTATTGTGAAAAATTAAAAGTTTATTCTGAACTCTTGCTTTTAAAAAAAGATATATGGTAGTGTTTGCAAATCTTAAGGCTATAATCTTTTCTCTCTGTCCCTCCAGGTAGTATACTTCTATCATAATTCCCAGAGGAGAGTTGACTAAATATTTGATTGACTTCCCCTTCGCACACAAACTGACCAAAGATACTATAAATCAATACTTTCTCTTATGAAGTCCGTGGAAACAACTGCTTTCGCTGAGGTGGGGGAAAAAGTCTCCTTTTTTGCTCAAGTAATATTCCTAAGTCTTTTCCACAACACTTTTCTAAAGATACAAATGTTGGGACTATATAGCAGTGGTTTCTTAAATTTATGTATAAATAGGTCAAACTTGATTAAAAACAAGATTACAATTGGTAGTTAAAATATTTTGAAATAGTTACTTAGCTAACTGATTCTCATTTCTGAATCTATATTGTGGAGTACTGGTAAAATACTACAAATTCATGTGATATGTGAGGTTGTGAATCCTAGAGTTGTTTGTCTTGGGATACAAATCTGAATCACCCAGACCAAACGGCAAAAGTCTTGACTTGGGGATACAAATCTGAATCACCCAGACCAAACGGCAAAAGTCTTGACCTTAGACTTGAGGTGATGATCAATTCTCTCCTGTACTGCTTTGCTTCTCAGCAATGAAATATTTGATTATGGGCTAATTATCAGTATGAATTTTTCAGTTCTTACTCCCTGAGAGAAGGGAGTTACTGCTGAAAGTGGTCTAAGATAAATTTTATTCATTTCTAGTAATACTGACACTTGACAAATTATGAAGGAATTATTTTGTTTCTGATGTTATATAAACCAGAGAAGTTGAAGCTTAGAGGAGAAGAACAGGAAATGAAAGATAACTTCCAAGAACCAGTACTAGCTGGAGCTTTACTTCTCTATGTAGCTAAAGAAAACAATCTAAGGGTCAGCATCCTACAATGAAAGCAATATGGTAAGAGTGGTTATATAAGTGAAGACTCCTTAAGGCCCTACCCATTGGTGTTCTGGTGGCAGGTATTAATGCTTTAGGTATAGATATTTAAAGACAGAGAAAAACAAGACTTTCTACCTTAAACCCTGTGAAGAAAACAAGAATAGAGCCAGTGTGAAAAGAAAATGCCTACTTATATATTCCAAGATACTTTGGCAATAAAATGATGCCTTGACATTTTTCCTGCCTTGAAGCTCCTGGTTGCTTATGAAGACTGCAGGGCCCAGGGGAGACAGCATCTAGTGAACCAAAATTTGAGGTTGTATAATATTTTTTAGGTCTTTGGTTATTAATCCACATTATTACACGCAAATCTTAGATATCTGACTTTCAAACAAATTTCAGATATATCATCAGTACAGTCATGAAAACTTGTTAAGAATCTAATTTCCAGATTTGGAGGGGCATATCCCAAATTAGTTACCATAATTTTTTTCATACATATGCTTTACTTTTTAGTCAACAGTAATAAGTAAATTTCCTAAGTAATTAAAACTGACAAGCACCTGCAGTTTTTCTGAATCGCCATACAACAACATATGTATAATTTATTCATTTTTTCTATTATATTTGCAAAATAGAAAAGTATGATCACTATGCATTTTAGTCAAATTCTGTTCTTCACAATAAGATAATATGGCAGTTATATAATTATTGCTCCAAAGTCATATAACTGTCAATATATACTGATGGAAAATGTTTGCACTTTTCTACAATGATCAAAACTGCCACAAGCAATACGCTCATACTAGTCTCAGCCCCTGACATCTTGACATGTTGATGGATCCAAGGAGCAGCTGTTGGACCCCAATAACAAATCAAGGTTTCAAGAAGTTTATGCTGTTTTGTGTCAAGTGCAGTCAAATGCAAAAGGAGAGGAGGAGAGCAGAAAAAAATGGTAAAGGAAAGCGAAGATCTATACCATGTTCAGAAAAGTTCAGAAAAGAGAGTGATGATAGAATGCAAAAATAGCACAGCAATAGTACAATGTTTGACATAATTTGGGATAAAAATCCACAATACTCTTTTCATTCTATATGGACAGTTTTCCTCTATTCTCTTTCTTTCCCCTATACATCAGTAATTCTTTGCATTTTTCACCTTCATGTTCTGTTCCTTTGCCTTCTTTTAGTCTGTAAAATATTTCTCATGCCTCATCTTTCAGTCACATAGCAATTTCTATAGGACTTGTTCATCTCCAAGAGTAATACTTACGGATAAAGGGATTGCTGTTCCAGATCCTTCAGGATTAGTACTGGAACTAGAAAATTCTCCTTTACAAATAAAAGCTTTCCACAAACCACTTTATAAAATATTTGATAATGAAGACAGTGTCCAAAAATTATTTTGAAAGAAACCTAATTGCTTCTATTAAAATTATAAGAAAAAGGTAAAATACAATATGTAATACATTAAAATTATCAAGAAATAGAAAGTTTAAAATGTAATATTTGAGAAAAACATAAATTCAGCTGATGGAAAAAACTGTGAATAAAGAAAAATATATATTGAAGAGTAGAAACATTAGACAAATATAAAGGCTAAAACTGCCATTAGAAATTGATAACATTGCACTGTTATATGAGAAAAAGTACTTCTTAATAGTCCTTAGAAAACTCAATCTGGCAATATGAAGAATTTATTTTAGGACATAGATTCTGATTTCTGAGTTTTAAAGCCCATGGAGATATTAAATGTGTCTCAGAAGACACAGAAATAAAGGTAAAGATAAAAGAACTGCTTCCCAATTCTGAGCAGCATTACTAGTTGCTCCGGAAGATCACAGTGTAACATCAGAAGGTAGAGTATTGAATGAGAATGGGAAAGGGGCCCAAAAGGACTGGCAGAAAATAGGAAGAATTTGATACCCTAGGGAAAAAAAGTCAGCATCTCTATTTCCAGTGATACAGATGTAGGTGTAGCTATTTGGTATTAATCCTCAATTGTTCTACACTTTGACAGTGTGATATGTGTAGGGATTTAGAAAGAAGGCAATAAAATGTCTCCTTGTGGCTGAAGGCATGTTTTCATATGGTTGAGTTTTATGTGATTTGATGGCTCCAAAAGCTGGCTTAGAATTATCGTAGTCATGTTCAATACCTGACCTTTGGAGGACTTGCTAGTGCCCTTAAAACACAAAACACAGTGTATTACATTCTCCCCCTTAACAGCACTGTCATCTGTCAACCTGGCACTTGTTAGGAAAAGAAAGTTTCAAAGAGTGTTTTTATATATGATGAAGGATCACTTTTCAAACAACAGTATCTACCATACATCACACAAGGTCTAATAAATGTTTTCAGTGTTACGTAGATCAATAAATAATTTTACATTCTGTGTTTTAGAATCTCATTGGTTTATACTGCGCACTTGATTGATAAATCCAAATAACACCAAGTTGCTCAAACTTTCTGAGCCTTAGATTTGCCATCTGTCATGTAAGGATAATAGCTGTCCCTATAGTTTTTATAAGATTAAATGAGATTCTTTAATTACACAAAGTCTGGCACATTGTAGGAGTTCAATAAATAGTAGCATTTGCTATTAGTATTGTCGGTGATGTTATTGTTAACATCTATCCCAAAGTACATATGCATATGGACATATATGTACATGCTAATGGATATGTACACATTCAAGGCATTAAAGAAAGGATATTAAAATATTAAAGGCTAAGATATATTTTCATTTAGGAACAAGATATAATAATAGTATAATGAAATGAAAACTTCTCCAGGGTATGTAATTTGTATCTAGTTTTTAAATATGAAATTTTTATGGTGCCTCAATTTTATTGATTTGAAACTCAATTCCTTCCTTTCTTTTTCCAAAGTGGAAGGGAAAAAGAAAATCAATGAAATTCTTCTTTATGTCTCATAATAAGGTAACATATATAAACACATAAACATTTTTCTTGGTAAAAAATAACTCACAAACACACAAACACACACATGCACATATAATATCTTGCCTGGATCAAATGCTTGCTGTGTGATCTTTGAAAAGTCCTTTAACATTTAAGTATCATGTTTTGACTCATAAAATCAAGGCAAATAAGCTATTCTTGATGGTATTGTTTTTAAGCTAAAATTAGATAATTCATAAGAAAGCACTTTGTACATTAAGAAAGTTCAATGCAAATAACTAACGAGAAGACAGAGTGTCTGTAAAAGTATTACATGATCCCTTAGATCTGTTCTTTTAAAAATTATGAATCTAAAAAACTCTTCAATTCAAAAACCTATTATAGTATGCCTCTTAATTTATCTTTCTCCAGCTGCCTGGCAGATATCCCATTTGTTCTGCTGTCTTCCTCTCTTCTTGGTACTTAAATCTTTCTAATTCTAAGAAGGACATCAGCCATATCTTCTGTATAATGAAGTCATATTTATCTATAACTCATACATGCATTCGTTCAAAAAGTTCATTAACATGATACAATATGGGCCAGGCACGGTGGCTCATGCCTGTAATCCCAGCACTTTGGGAGGCTGAGGTGGGTAGATCATGAGGTCAAGAGATCGAGACCATCCTGGCCAACATGGTGAAATCCTGTCTCTACTAAAAATACAAAAATTAGCTGGGTGTAATAGTGTGTGTCTGTAGTCCCAGCTACTCGGGAGGCTGAGGCAGGAGAATCGCTTGAACCTGGGAGGCGGAGGTTACAGTAAGTTGAGATCATACCTCTACATTCCAGCCTGGGTGACAGAGCAAGATTCTGTCTAAAAAAAAAAAAATATATATATATATTTGTATGTATATTTATGTATATATACACACACACACATATATACACACACAATATAAGTTTGCATTTCTGGTTTAAGTTTTGCCATTCACTAAATATAATGGTGAAATATTTGCTATCAGAAAGACAGTGAGAAGAGTCACACAAGAAGAGACACACCATCAGAGATGCATAGTCACATTTCAGCATCCAGATTCCTTTCCCTTTACCCACTTTCAGGATGCTATCTTCCTCTGCTCTCTGGATCTTCCAGCTTTTGTCGGAATTTGCTCAGATGATTTTCCAGACCTTCAAACTGCTTCATCATCTGTTCCTTTTCAGTTGCTTCTACATATTACTCCACCTTCAGAAGGCAAAAATTATGTTCAATAGATTGTAGGCAATAATCTGACTTGATTCTATTTTACTTGACCTTTATCTTCTTACGATGAAACAATACAGCACTCTAACCTATACTATATGGCAAATATGTTTCCACAGTGAACCATTTAAACAAAGACCTGTTGTCCCTACACATTTTCCGAAGTATTGTTTTACTGCTGGTAGTTTTATATTTAATTGAAACTTCTACAGCTGCAAAAATAAGTGACTGTGTGTTTAGACCAGCTCAAAATGTTCTATATCCATTCAAATTATTTCCATATTTCAGAGTAGTTTGGGATTTCATTTTATTTCCTGTATAGAAACAGTCTCAGTGTGGATATTTTTTTGAAAAATTAAAATGGAATGATTTTCGTTGTTCTTAGCTGTATAGGACTATGGCATGCTTTATACACAGTTCTAAAATAAAAAAAGATCTCTTTTATGAGATATATCTTCCTGTTTGAATAATTTTATTAACTCATATAGAATGCAAGGTGAAGCTTCTGAAATCTCTATTTGAATAACTTTGGCAAGTTTCACTTCTATATCCATGAAACAGATGCAAGCCCCCTCAGAAATAGTAATCCCTATAAACCAAATCATTTTACCTAAGAATTGGAAGCTATTGACATTGTAATACCTTGCAAGAGTGTTTGTAGCTTTACATGATGATCATTATTAATATAAATGACTGCAATATAATTATGAGTTGCCTAGGTAAAAAAAGATCTAGAATAATTACAAATAAGTAACATGTGAGCCTGAGTTGCTAGCTTAAAACAGAAGGTAATTCTGCATAATAAAAATCACTTTTGAGAGATGCAGCAGATTATAAAACAACTAATTATTATCAGACCCTATCCTGGTAAGAATGAGTATTTCAAAAACACCCAGAGGCATATACAGTCATCAGCCAAAAATTGATTATGCACAGGTGGATTGCCCACATTGCAGTCTCCAGTCACAGCAGATTTCCTTGCTCAGCTGCTTAACACCCCCTTAGGCAAACTCTGCTCTCCAGTATAACATTTCTGTTGCTCAGTCAGGCTGACCTACTCTTTTCAAATTATGCAAGGTCTTGGGCAGCCCAATCCTCCTGCCCCAGCTCTGCAAAGTACAATCAACCTCACCTACCCTCCCACTTCCTTTGCATTCTCAGGTGGCTCTCCCAGGTTTTCAGGTGAGTGCATGCCTCCAAAACATTTCTACTTTGCTTTCCATTAGGAGTCTTAACTGTTCCCTAAAGTGCCCTATGAACAAACATAAATCTCTTTCTAATCCCTTCTCATCAGGGGATTGGGAAAGTCTAAACTAACCCAGAGACATTTCTAGTTTTCAAAAGTAATTCTTGGAGGCTGCCCTGAAAAGGGTCAGGGGCACAAAAACAGCAAAATGGAAAATTAGAAAGCCCTCATATCATTCTAACCAGGGCCAGGAAAACATTGGAAGGACATGTACTTTTAAGGACTCCTAATATGTATACAATTACAACATATTTAAGAACTTAGAACAATTATAATCAAGAATTCGTATGATTCTTTTCAAATTACTGCTATGTTTAAGGACTCATAAAACTAATAACTATGCATGTTGATGTCACCCCTGTATTTACAATAGCAAAGAGGTTACCTGGTGCAAAATAGAGCTCAACAAATAACTACTGATAGAAAATATTCATATAGAGAACTAATTCAGGTGCCTCTTGTTTACAGTTTATGAATATCCTTATTTGATCTACTAGGGGGAAAAAACAACTGGGTGTTAGTAATTAATAAAACAGTCGGCATGATAAACACTCCCCCAAAATAACTTCTCTAACTATTTTCTGCAATGTATTGAGTTGACTGTAAGGCAGTTTGATTCTCCAATTGGAATAGAGAAATTAGAAAATTCTTTCAAAATACTATAATAAATTTATTTTTCTAGTAAAGTTAGATTTTATTTTATGTCATCACTAATGGGAGCTCTATTCTTTCTCTTTTAGTCAATTTTTTTCTTCTTTCTTTGCTCCATGTATCATTAGTAATTACACAGAGTCAACTCCATGCCAGGCACTAAGCAAACACAAAATACTGCCTGTATTTGATTTCGTTACCTGTGTTTTTGACATCATACTCAAGAAAATCTTTGCCCAGATTAATGCCCTGAAGCATTTCCCCAAAGATTTCTTCTAGTAGTTTCATACTGTCTGGTCTTAGTTTTAAGTATCTAATCCATTTTTGTTTGATTTTTGTAAGGGTGAGAGATAGCGTTCTAGTTTCATTATTCTGCGTATATCCAGTTTTCCTAGCACCATTTATACCAGACAAATTGAATTACATGAAGCAAAGCAGCTTCTTTACAGCACAGGAAACGATCAACCTAGTGAAGAGACAATCTACAGAATGGGAGAGAATACTGTAAAGTATATATCTGAAAATGGATTGATAACCAGAATATACAGGAAATTCAAACAACTCAATAGCAAAGAAAGAACCAAACAAATAATTTAATTTAGAGAACAAAATATTTCAATAGACATTTCTCAAAAGAAGACATACAAACGGTCAACAGGTACATGAAAAATGCTTAATATCACTAATCATTAGAGAAATACAATTCAAAATCACAATGAAGTATCACCTCACTCAAGTTAAAATGCCTTGTAACAAAAAGACAAAAAATAATGGAGGCTGGTGAGGATGTGGAAAAAGGAAAATCATTATACACTTGGTGGGGATGTAAGTGAATATAGCCACTATGGGAAACAGTATTGGGATTCTTCAAAAAATTAAAAATAGAACTGCCATACGGTCCAGCAATCCCATGACTGAGTATATATCCAAAAGAAAGGAAATATGTATATCAAAGATATATCTGAACTCCCGTGATTATTGCAGCACTATTTATGATAGAAAAATATGAAATCAACATAATTTTTCATAAATGGATGAATGGATTAAAAAATGTGAGATTTATACACAATGAAATATTATTTATCTCAAAAAAATTATGAAGTCTTGTCTTTCGCAGCAACATGGATGGAACTAGATGTCATTATTTTATACAAAATAAGCCTGGCATAGGCAGAAAAATATTACATATTCTCATTTATATATGAGAGTTGAAAAGTGGATCTCATAAAGATAGAGAGTAGGTTAGTGGTTATTAGAAGCTGAGCAGCATAGAAGGGAGGGGAGAATGGAAATAGCCTGGTTAATGGGTGTGAAATTACAGTTTGATAAAAGAAATAAGATCTAGTGTTTGATAGTTTGGTAGGGTGCATATTTCAAAATAGCTAGAAGAGAATAACCGAAGTGTTCTCTGCATAAAAATATAAGTATTTGAAATAATGGATATCCCAATTACCCCAGATTTGATGATCACACAGTGTATGAATGTGTCAAAATGTCACATGTACCCTGAAAATATGTATAACTATTATGTATCAATAAAAATATAATTCCTATAGTTAAATTATAGTTGTCACAAAAGCAACTTATTATAGGGAACATGATCTTTTGGGGGGCATCAGGAAAGCCTGCTCTGAGTAAGTGGCCTTTGAACTGAGATCTGAGAGACACTACTTTAGATCAGATTCATCAGAGTACAGATACTGAGATGATTTTTTGTACAAGTGATTTATTAAGGAAGTGGATTCTCTCAAGTGTGGGAATAGCAGAAGAGGAAAAGAGGCAAGAGCTAAACAAATGTGTGATCTGGGGCAAAGCAACAGGCAGCACTAGACAGAGTGCAATTCTGCAAAGAAATTTTCCGCCGTGGGCTCTTATGTGTAAAGGCATAGAGAAGGCAGTTAAGGAAGTACATAGATTGATAAAAAGAGATTCGGGTAGACCTGCGCAGAACACTGTCGTATCTGCTGCTGGTACCTCTCATTTCAAAAGGACTGATACAGTAACATGTGCAAAGCTACTAGAGAGTATTCCAGGCAGAGGAATATTACATACCATGGCACTGTGATAGAATAAAGCATCCAATGAACTAAATTAAGTCCAGTGAAGAGAACAAAGTGAGGCAAGAAAATAGCACAAAGTGAAGCTTCAGAGGTAAAATAAGCTAAACCATCTTAGGCTATATAGGCTATACAATCCAGAATAATACTAGCTATTCAAAAAAATAAATCCCAAAATGTCAATGGCTTAACATAAAGTTTATTTCTCATTTACCTGACAGTCCAATATAGTTATTTGTGATTGATTAGATGGCTTTTTGCATGGGATGATTCAAGACTCAAGTTTTTTTCTGTTTTGTGATTCTCTACTCTCTGTGACCTTAGAGTTGGCTGTATTCATGAAGGAGGGAAAAAAGAGAATTGAGAAACTGCAATGACTCCTTAAAACCCTGGCTTAGAAAGGATAATTATGACTTCCCCTCATATTTCTCTATTCCACTCATATTTCTTAGAGAACTAGTAAAAAAGGAAAGAAACTGGGAAATGTTAAGTCCACATGAGGACATTGCTTTGAGGTCCACACTATGTTGTTTTAAGGATTTTAGTTTTGGATTTTCTTTTCTTTCTTTTTTTTTTTTTTTTTTTTGACGTAGTTGGTCAGGCTTTTCTTGGACTCCCACCTGCCTCAGCCTCCCAAAGTGCTGGGATTATAGGCTTAAGCCACCATGCCTGGCCGGTTGGTTTGTTTTATGTATAATTGAAACGAGGGTTTATGTATTGAGGCTCTCCAATATTCAACTGGTAGGCAGAAAATAATGAGACTGCATGAGAGAGTAACATCCAGTTAGAAAGAAAAAATGTTAGGATACTGTACGTAATGGTTCACAAAAGAAAGGAGAGAGAGAGAGAGAAAGAGAGAACATTCCAATGTGAGCATTATCAATATGTCAAATACTACTGGAAAATAAGGATGGGACCTAAAAAATAACCATTGGCTTGAGGGTATTGAGTCATTGATGACCTAGGGAGAAGGGTTTTAGCAGAGTGATATGGGTGGAAGTCAACTCAGAACAGATTGAGGAGAGAGTAAAAAGATAACAAATAGAGACATGTAGTAGAAGCAATTCTTCTGGGATGTTCCACTGGTAAATGTGGGAAGGAAATAGGGTGGTGAGTGACAGGTATTAAGGGTTCGTAGAGGGTTCTTTCCAGTGATTTGGGATTAATACTTTCTTGTGTTTATTTTGTTAGTTTACTGTTATCTATAATTTAAATATATTTAATGGGAAGACCCAGGGAAAGTTTGAATATACAGGAGAAAGCAGGCATAATTAACAGAATCTGGATTCTGAATAGTTGAGACAAAGGAAGCACAGGGAGAGGAAATGGCTGCAAGAGAGAAAGGAGAATACTTTTCTTATTATAAGACCAAAGAAGGAGGATAGAGTGGTACAAATATAAGACTATCATAAAAGTATGGAAAGAAAATCAGAGTTTCCATTTAATACCCTCCCCTTCATTTTTTTTTCTGTAAACTGGAAAGTATATTCATTTGCTGAAAACTAAAATTCAGAATGGGAATGGGGTATGTCAGAATAATTGAGAAGGTTTGAAATAATTTTCACACATTTTAGGACTGAATTGACCATAGGAACATAAGAAGACTTTTGAACAATATAGAGAATCCAAATATAACAGCTAATTATTAATTTATAATGATTTATGGTATTATTAATCTCCCCTATTAATCTTTTCAAAGAGTATTTGCATGCATACATAGTGCAAGTGGATAGTTGGGTTCAACCAGGATTGGAGTTTTGTTAAATAAAACGAATACATGTAAAGACAAAAGGGCAAGGAAGTTTAAAGTATAGCAAGATACGACAGAAATTATAAAAGTCACATCAACTCTAAACTGGATTAAAAACAGAGAGAAAGGAATTAAGATGACAAACTTGGAAATTGGAAGAAAGCAGAGTCTTGAATGGACAAGAGGTCCCAAATAGATAAGGGGTTAATGGAACCTGCACACTCAACGTAGAATAGAAGATTGTGGCTAAGGAGTGCAATGACTGAATCAGACCTTTTGAAATCAGAGAAGTTTGTGTGTTTCTGGTTATTTCTAAGATGGCAGCTGAGGTGTGATAAGTGTCGAAATTCATGAGAGGTGACAAAAAAGCATTGAGAAACCACAGGGTTCATCCATGGGGATGTTGGAGTCATCCAGGATGGACCAGGTGCTAAGACATTTACAAAAGGAGAGAGGAGTCTTGAAAACTGCGTGTGCAACAGTTTACAAAATGGTTGTTCTGAACTAGGTTCTTTGAAAAGTGCTGACTGTTTAGGAGTCAGTAAAAGTAAAACTTTTATATCCCTAGAGAGTGTGGATCAGAGCTAAAAGTCACCTGGGGACATCAAGTTAATGTATTGCCATGTGGGTCCTGTTGCCCATAGAACCAAATCTATTTCTGCATATATCCACACTGTCCATAGGTCCACTTCATTTATTTATTTTTTATTTTTATTTATTTATTTATTCATTTTTGAGACAGAGTCTCCCTCTGTCACCCAGGCTGGAGTGCAGTTGTGCAATCTCGGCTCACTGCAACCTCCACTTCCCAGGTTCAAGTGATTCTCCCGCCCCAGCCTCTCAAGTAGCTGGGATTACAGGCACATGCCACCAGGCCCAGCTAATTTTTGTATTTTTAGTAGAGATGGGGTTTCACCGTGTTTGTCAGGCTGGTCTCGAACTCCTGACCTCATGATCTGCCCGCCTCGGCCTCCCAAAGTTCTGGGATTACAGGAGTGAGCCACTGCACCCGGCTGGTCCACTTTACTGAGAAGAGCACTCCAATATAGGAAACCATTTCTTTTCTATTTTACAATGCTCACTGGGATAAAAATGTGTCCCAGGATCAAATTATTTTTGGACAAACTATATACTTCATTTACTTTTTAGAGGTCATCATATTATGCAAAATTCTGAGATATCCTGCAGAAATTTTTAAATCTCCAAATTATTAATCATAAACCCATTTTATATTACATTTATTGAAATTATTTAGCAAAATATTGCAACAGAATAACAATACAAGCTATAATTTATTGAGTATTCACCAAGGCTGGATAGAGTATTTTACACACAATATTTTATCAAATCCACACAATAATTTATTAAGTGGGGCCAGGCATAGTGGCTAGTGCCTGTAGTCCTGGTTACTTAGGAGGCTGAGGTGGGAGGATTGTCTGAGTCCAGGAGATTGAGGCTGCAGTGAGCCATGACTGCACCACTGCACTCCAGCCTGGGTAACAGAGTGAGACACTGTCAAGGAAAGAAGGAAAGGAAGGAAGGAAGGAAAGAAGGAAGGAAGGAAGGAAGGAAGGAAGGAAGGAAGGAAGGAAGGAAGGAAGGAAGGAAGGAAGGAAGGAGGGAAGGGAGGGAGGGAGGGAGGGAGGGAAGGAAGGAGGGAAGGAAATGCATAATTTCTTATTCAAAAATTATCGAGAATTTCAAGAGAGTAATTGCAGAACACTAAACAGGGCCCTTTGAGAGCATGGAATTTTGCATAACTAAACAGATAGTATGCACATGAAGCCACCCTTGTCACTAGTAACACTGCCATCACATATGCTATGGTCACTATAAAAAGAAACTGGATGTCATTATAATGGATACCATTATCATTTAAACTATTGAGTAATCTCCCTAAATTGAATAGCTCACAACACTTCCAGTTTAAAAATTTTGCACCCACTGTTGTGAAGGCTAGAGTCTGCCACTTAATCAGTATTTGTTTAAAACAATGAAATATTAATTTGTCCTAATGTTCATTATCATCACCATTTTATGGTCCCAAAGTCATCATGAGCCTAAATGATTTACTCTTCAGGAGTACAACTTACTATTCCGGATACTGAAACATTTTCTTCCTTCAAAATCAATTGAAATTATTCTAATACTAAATGGTGTAAATGATTAATGGCAAAATCAATTTGAAAGACACTGCATATAAAATACTTTATAGAATGTATAAATTTGAGATGATAAATGGTAAGAGAAGTCACTCAACAAACATTTGTTGAGCACCTACATTTCTACAGAAAAATAGGATATCTATTATAATTTCAAAGGATGATTTGGCTGAAAAATCATTGGGATTAATTAAGCATCATTGTACTGAGTCCCATGAAAAATTCTGAATTAGTGAAGCAAATACAAATGGTCATCAAAATTGAATATAATCCTTGAAACTAAAATCTCTTTTGCCAAGAGCCACCTGCATTTAATGTGTTTGTTGTTATGAAATCCTGTCATATGTTCTAATATTTTTTGTTTTATGATAAAATTTAAACATTTCCCTAAAAAAATTCGTTGATTGAGTCATTAACTACTTTCTTGAGTTACTTGCCTCTGTTCTAAACTTGCCTTGATTGACTTAAATTGGGTGTGTATGGCCATGGTAAATGAGCAGAACATAGTAAATTCTGAGCAGACACAGGTTGACAGTCACAAACAAAAATTATGCAAAATTTAATTGACATTTACTGATTTGTATGATCGTTATTATACTGTAGGAAATTAAGTGTAAATATTAGGGAGTTGACCAAAAGGGTTGAAATTAGTATTACCTTTACAAAATGTAGTATTACTATAATTGGATCTGAGTCAGGAGGTTTCATGGAAAATAATAAGCCTTCCTTTAGGGATCTATTGAATCATGACCATTTTATCTAGCTTCTAAAATGAGCTTGGTTGCAGATGATAGGGGGAAAGAGCAGGTTTGTAGAATGATATATAAGATATGATAAGATATTTTCTTTGGGACCTCTATTCCCCCATTAAATACATGCAGCTGGATCCAGAGGGCAAATACATTCAGGTGCACTCTCCAAGAAGAATATGAACATGATATGTGCTTTCCTGTTTGTTCTGTCTGACAGATGTAACCAAGTGGTGGTACTGGGAAAGATACACAGCAGACACTGGGAACAGAACTAGAGACAGGATACAATTTTCATGACCAAAAATTGGGCTAGTATAATGAAGAAAAATCTTACTATAGATTAAGACAATGTTTCACCACTGAGTCAAAGTTGGCAAAAGTTAGGAACAAATAAGGAACACAGTGTATGATTTTCTGTCACTGTCAAAAACCTTGCAGACATGTAGTGTGTCTGTGTTGGCATGGTTAAAGGTGCAGAATCAAAAGCCACATGACAGTAAAAATACAGAAAATGGGGTAAGATGAGTGAATAGTATAGTACATACAAATGATAGGTCTTGGAAATGATTAAGTGTGAAAAGAAGGAGAGGGAAAAGATTCAACCAGGGTTCCAAGATGCAAAAAAATATGTGACAAAAAGAATGGTGGTTTATAAATAGAAAGAAAAAATACAAGGGAAGATGATAGGTAAATTCAGTTTGTCCATTTGTATTAGAGGTGACATCAGGGCACTCACGGCAAATTTTCATTAATTCATGTGAGTAAATTTCGGTTGGAGAGAAGGCTTACAAATGGACATACAGATTTGAGGATAATTTGCATTAAAACGATAGTTGAAAATCATGAAAATAGATGAAATGATAATAGAAAGAGAAGTCAGTAAGGATAAAAATTGCTAATCATCTACATGAAAGTGTGTGGGGGGGAAGCAATTGTGGATTGTGCTTCAAGAATAAGAACACTAAAAATATATTGCTACAGACTACAGAAAGAAAGAATATTCAAATCTTATTCTCCTAACAGCCCAACTTCAAAATGTAAACGAATTCAAATTTTCTTGTTAAATAACAGGACCTCAATCACCATCCCACTTTATTAGTCAATACAATCTCTTTTGCAGGTGAAGTAGCTTATTTCCTCTGCAGTCATTGTGTTAAATAAGAGTTGCAAGTATCTCTGTATTTGACAAGCAAACCGTTGACTTGCTTTTCCTTTGATCAACATTAAAATTCTTCTTTCTCTTTGTGTTTTCTGTCACTCAATTATATCTATAGTATCCCATAAAATATGGCTGTGTGGGAAACATTAATTGTACTATTATTTGATTCCCTTTCCTTTATGATTCTCTAGTGACTCTTCTTCGAAAGACCCTAGTAATACTGTGCATTTCATTGATATGTTGCTTGTCTTGTGTTCTCCCTTGATGTCTCTGAAATTACAGCTCAAATAGAAATCTCTGCGTTTTAATAGGATTCCCTTGTCTACAAACTCAATATCAACTCAATTATATATTCTTAAAAGCTATTTACAGCTTTAAATCTAATGCAAATCAGGAAATTTAATTTAAGAACTGTGAGTTACTCAACAGTAATAAGAATTTCATAAATAGAAGATGACTTTTGTCTAATAGAGATAAATTTCTCAACATTTTAACTGCATGCTAATTCTAATAACAACATTATACCATGAAAATGAACTCAGAACTTATGAATATTATTATTGGAGACATCAAGAAAATTGGTTGTTCACTTCTTACAGAGTTGAAATGCCTTTTATTATTGCCATATTCTATCCAACCAAATAAACTCAACCATATTGCAGCATGAAGCACTTTAATGATGTTATATAAAAATATGACCAATGAACAAAAAAGATTATTTCTAAATTTAATCAGTCACCATTCTAGAACTATTCACAATAGTAGAAAATGAAACTTGATGATATCATAGAGGTGATTTCATTTTTATTGTAAGAATACCTTTTCTAATTGGAAACAAAATATATATACCATGGAAAGACTGAGAAAGAGAATATTTCCAATTTTGAGACTTCCTAGTAAATTTGAAAATAAAGTAATGCATTGTTTTATTGAAAGCCCTACACATGTTTAAGGTGACTAATTTCTCTTCCAGTTCAGTTCTTTCCTCTGCTTGATCCTTTCCCTTTTGTGCCTGCATGAATTCACATGTGCATAAATGTTATATATTTGCTCGCTGACTTCATATTTGAGAGGTTGACCAGAGAAATGTGTGAGAAAATCAGTCCCCCTCCTTTTGAAGTAATCAAGATCTCTAAGTCTCTGATAACTTTTATTTCAATTGGATTTGTAATAAGTTTGTTTTTTTTTAATTATTATTTTGATATTTTTGCTATATTGAATTATTTGGCTAGTAAGAACAAGATGAAAAAAATATATAAGAATAAATACTGAAAGTGAAAAGAAAAACAACTGTGAAAAACAGCTATTTATAGCAAGAGATCAGAGTAAAATTTTTACTTCCTATCCATATGTTAAAAACTTTCTCTCTCTCTTTGCCTCCCTTCCTCTTCCTCTGTCCATCTCACCCTCTCTCCCTCTCTCTACAAGACTGAAAGAAAGAAAAATATCCCTTGACCCCTTCTACAAAGAACAATAAATGACAATTTAAATAAAGTGTTTTAGAGTGCTGATTTCTTGGCCCAGTTTTGATATATTAAGTAGTATAGTATCTTCTTTGCTCAATCATCAATTTATTAACAGAGTAAAGCTCTTAAAAAATTAATAAAAACACAGAGCTGGAATCAGATACAGAAAAAAAATCCTTTTTTGCAAACATATTATAAAAATATGTTAAATACAGTTATTAAGGACAACATCCATTTTGAGAAGGAAGTTGGAGACAATAAGTGGACAGAAAACATGATCTGGTATTTTGCAAAAATATGTTTAAATAAAACAGTATGCAGACATATTATTCTTTCATGCATAGGGAGCTGCCAAAGGAAGCATAACTTGTTTGCCTTTCTTTGAGACTCCAGCACAAGAAAACGACAGTGGTGCTGGCAAAGGGAGAGTGCTGAGGAACACTGAGATGTAGCTCTCCAATTGGGTCTCCCTTGAACTAACACATCTTTATGCACAGCTGCATCTAAGAGCATGCCACAGAAAAACAGACTGCAGGCTGAAGCCAGAGTGTTTCTCCTGCAACACCAGGTGAGACTAAACTGAGTGGGTTTTTCATTGCAACTCTGATCCTTGGCAGAAAAAGCTCTAAGTCACAAAGATTAAGACCACCTATTCAGGCTGGGCATGGTGGCACATGCCGGTAATCCCAGCGATTTGGGAGGCCTAGTCGGGTAGATCACCTGAGGTCAGGAGTTCAAGATCAGCTTGGCGAACATGGTGAAACCTCATATCTACTAAAAATACAAAAAAATTAGCTGGGTGTGTTGGGGGGCACCTGTAATCCCAGCTACTCAGAAAGCTGAAGCAGAAGAATCGCTTGAACCCAGAAGTGAAGGTTGCAGTGAGCCGATATGGTGCCATTGCACTCCAGCCTGGGCAACAACAGCAAAACTCTACAAACAAACAAACAAACAAACAAACAAACAAAAAAAACACCTATGACAGAAATTTTACAGATAATCCATACTCTGTGATTAGAAGTTAAGTGTATAGTTATGAATGGTTTATTATAATTTGAACTGGTTTTTTGGTAACTCACCATTTTTAAGTCATTCCGTAAACAAATCTCTATAATGATGTTAAAGTGGCTACATGGGAACTCAATAACTGTCTTCTTTCAGTACTAACTTAGCTTCACAAACTATGTTGGAGATGAATGCTTTCACTTTATAGAAAAGTGCATTACAGACAAATGAAAGAAAGGTATTCTGTTACTATTATATACCTGTGGGTTGTTGAATCAGCCAAAATTTCATTCCCCTGCTATACTTTTAACTTAAATTTAAAATATTGACTTTCATGAAAGCCTAATATGTTAATGAAGCAAACATATATTAAAAAATAAGCTATTGAAGGCAACTGTATTACTCTGTTTTCATGCTGCTAATAAAGACATATCCGAGACTGAGCAATTTACAAAAGAAAGAGGTTTATTGGACTCACAGTTCAACATGTCTGGCAAGGACTCACACTCATGGTGGAAGGTGAAAGGCACATCGCACACAGTAGCAGACAAGAGAAGGGTTACCATGGTCTTGGGAAGCTCTACCCCTGTGGCTTTGCAGGGCACAGTTTCCCTCCCAACTTCTTTCACAGGCTGGCATGGAGTATCAGGGTTTTCCAGGAGCATGGTGCAAGTTGATGGTGGATCTACCATTCTGAGGTCTGGAGGATGGTGGCCCTCTTCTCACAGCTCCACTAGCTGATGCCCCAGTAGGAACACTGTGTGGGGGCTCTGGCCCCACATTTACCTTCTGCACTGCCCTAGCAGAGGTTCTCCACGATGGCCTCATCTCTGGAATAAAATTCTGCCTTGACATCCAGGCATTTCCATACATTCTGGGAAATCTACGTGGAGGTTCCAAAACCCCAATTCTTGACTTCTGTGCACCCACAGATTCAACATCACGTGGAAGCTGCCAATCCTTGGTATCTGCACCTTCTGAAGCAACAGCTGGAGCTGTACCTTTGCCCCTTTTAGTCATGGCTGGAGTGGCTGGGATGCAGGGCACTAAGTCCCTAGGCTTACATACAGCACAGAGACCCTGGGCCCAGCCCACAAAACTATTTTCTCCTAGGTGTTCAGACCTGTGTTGGGAAGGGCTGCCATGAAGACCCCTGACATGCCCTGGAAACATTTTCCTCATGGTTTTGGGATTAACATTTGGCTCCTCATTACTTATGCAAATTTCTGCAACTGGCTTGAATTTCTCCTCAGAAAATTGGTTTTTATTTTCTATCACATTGTCAGGCTGCAAATTTTCTAAACTTTTATGCTCTGCTTCCCTTATAAAACTGAATGCCTTTAACAGCACCCAAGTCACTTCTTGATTGCTTTGCTGCTTAGAAATATCTTCTGTCAGATACCCTAAATCATCTCTTTCAAGTTCAGAGTTCCACAAATCTCTAGGACGGGGGCACAATTCCTCTAGTCTCTTTGCTAAAACAATGAGTCAGTCACCTTTGCTCCAGTCCCCAACAAGTTCCTCATCTTCATCTGAGACCACCTCAGCCTGGATTTCATTGTCCATATCATTATCAGCATTTTGGTAAAAGCCATTCAACAAGTCTCTAGGAAGTTCCAAGCTTTCCCACATCTTCCTGTCTTCTTCTGAGCCCTCCAAACTATTCCAGCCTCTGCCTTTTACCCAGCTCCAAAGTTGTTTTCACATTTTTGGGTATGTTTTCAGCAGTGCCCCACTCTACTGGTACCAATTTACTGTACTAGTTAGTTTTCACACAGATGATAAAGACATACCCAAGTTTGGGCAATTTACAAAATAAAGACGTTTATCAGACTCACAGTTCCACGTGGCTAGGGAGGTCTCACAATCATGATAGAAGGTGAACAGCACGTCTAACATGGTGGCAGACAAGAGAAGAGAGCCTGTACAGGAAAACTCTCCTTTATAATAGACATCAGATATTGTGAGACTTAATATCATGATAACAGCACAGGAAAGACCTGTCCCCATGATTCAATTACTTGTGCAGGAAAATTCCCCCTTATAATAACCATCAGATATCATAAGACTTACTCAATATCATGAGAACAGCACAGGAAAGATCTGCCCTCATAATTCAATAACTTCCCACCAGGTCCCTCCCACAACATGTGGGAATTTAAGATGCGATTTGAGTGGAGACACAGCCAAACCATATCAGCAACCAATGTCATTTCAACTAAATAATATACCCAAATCAGCTCTTTAACAAACATCAAGGGGCAGATGGGGGCTTTACTGCTGTTAATAGCATATGCCTCTTTTTAGGTTACAGTCACGGTAGCTTAGCTATCCACCATAGAGTTGCATATAAATGCCTGAAAATAACAGATGGTATTTTAAACAAACATATTTCCCACTATATCATCAGCATAAAGTTAGATACAGATTGCTTGTTTTCATTCTGATGCAGCATCAGTGAACTCATCAATAGCACATCTTTGTTAAAGCGAGTATTAATTATAACTCTACTGTGTCTTCAGAGTGTAATGTCAGAGGTAAAAACGTTGCTGCTTTTAAAAAAGTATTAATAAGCCAATTATTTTTCTTCACTTTGTCAAATTTTAAATATAAATTCTATTTTGACTAATGTAGCAATTAAATTTGTTCAAATTGTAATCTAGATACACAGGCACATTAGCATAAGTGTGCTTCTCTTCACATATCCTGACAGAAAAGTAATAACCAAATGGAAGACAGTGAAATATAACTCAGAATTCTCTGGAGACCTCTGTCCTATTTTGCTGATTGGGAAGTTTCTAGCTCTTAAATTGTATGGGAATTAAATAGTACACCCTTAAGCCTAGCCCACAGGATTTACAAGCTCTAAATTCCAGCTTTTTATTTTATGTATTCCCTATGATAAAAGTATCAATAAACTACAGATTTTTTTTCCTAAAAAATATTTTTTAATTTAAAAACAAAGATTCAGCATTTCTAATGCTTGGTGGTAAGATTAGGAAATGTTACACAAACCATTACTTGTGAGATGTGACTCAGAAATACGTGTATCCAAGGGCCTAATTTTAAACGCCAAACTATTACATGAGTAGAGTAAGTGAAAAAAACCAAATTGCTACAACACTTGCCTTGCAAGTAAATGGGCAATTAATGTTTGAGTAGGAAGACATATTTGTGAAAAAGTAGTATATATAATTACCAAATATTAAGATAAATAATTTTATATTATTTATAATTATATTATTAATATGAAACAAAAAGCATACAAAATATCAACATAATTTTAAGTACAGACCCAAAGACACATGATGAACTTGCAAATTTTTTCATTCCCCAGAATGTTTGAGTATATTAATTATAATATTAACTATTGAGAATTGTAATTAATTAAATACATGGTTATTCATAATCTACTGTATCCTATGACAAAGTATATAGAAGTAAAAACAAGATAAAAATTCTTTCTTTTCTATATCTTAAGGTTCTTCATAATATTTAAATGTTGCAAAAAATTATAGTTTAATAATATTGACAATGATTTAAAATTATTTTTAACATACTTTGTGTTTTTATATTTAACAGAAGGCTATGTTGTATTTCTTTAGAAATGAAGCATTTTTTCTTTCATTTTTTTCATTGTGATAAAATAGATGTAATGAAATTTATCATTTTTAAATATACAGTCCAATGGTACGGGTACATTCATAATGTCGTGTAATCATCACCACCATACACCTCCAGAGCTGTTTTCCTCTTAAAAAACTAAACCTCTCTACCCATTAAACAAATACTCACCATTCACCCCTTCCTGAGATCCACTAACCTTGTTCTCTATGATTTTGACTGCTATAGGTACCTAATGTAAGTAGAAACATATAGCATATATCTTTTTGTGACTGGCTAGCATAACGTCCTCAAAGTTTATACATGCTGTAGCATACGTCAAAATTTCTTTCCTTTTGAATAAAGGCTGAATAAAATTTTATTGATATACCATATTTTACTTATCTATTCATCTGTCCATGGGTATTTGGATTACTTCCATATTTTAACCACTATGAATAATGCTCCTATGTACATGAGTGCTATGGCCTGAATGTTTGCACCCTCTGCAAACTTGTATATGCAAACGTAATCAACAACGTGATGGCATTAGAAGGTGGAGTTTTCAGGAGGTGATTAGGTCATGAGGGTTAAGACCTCTTGAATAGATGAGATTCCTTTATGAAAGAAGTCCTAGAGAACTGATTCACTCCTTCCACCATGTGAGGACACAGTGAGAAAGCACTGCCTAAAGTAGACCCTCACATGACACTGAATCGATGAGTGCCTTGATCTTGGACTTCTCAGCTCTCAGAATTGTGAAAAATAAATTTCTGTTGTTTATAAGCTACCTAGTTGATGGTATTTTTTTATAACAGCCTAAAGGGACTCAGACAGTAAGTGTACAAATCTCTTTGAGACTGTGATTTTCATTATTGGGGGTATATACACAGAAGTAGAATTGCTGGATCATATGAAATTCTATTTTGTTATTATTTTAGGAACCACCATACTCTTCCAGAGCACCTCTGTCATATCATGTTTCCACCAGCAGGACACAAGTGTTCCAATTCTCCACATCCTCACCAACACTTGTTATTTTAGAGTAGTCATCCTAATTGCTGTGAAATGATATCTCATTGTGGTGTTGATTTTCATTTCCCTAATCATCAGTGATGCTGAGCATCTTTTCATGTGTTTATTGCCCATTCATATATTTTCTTTGTATATATGTCTTTTCAAGTCCTTTGCCTGCTTTTGAATTATTTGGTTTTGTATTGGTTTTTTGACAATTGAGTTGTAGGAGTTCTATATACATTCTGAATATTAACCCCCTATCAAATATGTGATCTATAAATATTTTTCCCATTCCATAAGTTGCCTTCTCACTCTATTGATAGTCTCCTTTCATGAACAAGTTTTAATTTTTATAAAGTCTAATTTTTATATTTTTTCTTTTGTTGCCTGTGCTTCTAGTGTCCTATCCAAAAAAGTCATTTCCAAATGCATTGTGATGAAACTTTTGTCTCATGTTTTCTACTAAAGTTTTATAGTGTGATGTCTCCTACATTTAGAATTTTTATTCATTTTGAGTTACTTTTTATATCATGTTACGTATGTGTCCAATGTCATTCTTTTGCATGAAGATATTCCATTTTCACAGCATCATTTGTTGAAAAGACTATATTATCCCCAGGATAACCATGATACCCAGTTCAAAAATCATTTTATAATATATGTAAAGGTTTACTTCTGGACTCTGTATTCTATATTACCTTGAGCTATATGTCTGTAATTATGCTAACACTAGTCTTTTTTGTTACTATAGCTTTGTTGTAACTTTTGAAACCAGGAACTATGAGTTCTCCAACTTTGTTCTTCTTTTTAAGATAATTATGGCTATTAAGGATCTTTTTAAATTCTGTATATATTTTAAGATGGATTTTTCTATTTCTGCAAACACGTAATTTTGATAACAATTACATTGAATCTGTAGGTTGTTTTGGGGAGTATTGGCATCTTAAGGCTTCAATGCATGATTATAGAATACTTTTCCATGTATTTGTGTATTCTTTAATTTGTTTCAGCAATGTTTTATTATTTTTATTGTACAAATCTTCCATCACCCTGGTTAATTTGTTTCAGCAATGTTTTATCATTTTCATTATACAAATCTTTCATTTTCTTGGTTAATTGAATTCCTACACCTTTCATTGTTTTTGATGCTATTGTAAATGGAATTGTTTTCTTAATCTTTTTCATACTGTGCATTGCTAATGTACAGAAATGCAAGTGATTTTTGTACATTGACTTTGCAAGCTGCTACTTCATTAAATTTGTTTGTTGTAATAGGTTCTTGTGGAATTTTTAGGGTTTTTAAAATATAAGATAATATCATTCTCAAACAGAGAGAATTTTACTTCTTCCTTTCCAATGTGAATGTCCTTTATTTCCTTTTCTTGCATGACTTATCTGGCTAGGACTTCTGGTACTATCTGGAAGAGAAAGTGTCAAGAGTAGGCACCTTTGGTACTATCTGGAAGAGAAAGTGTCAAGAGTAAGCACCTTTGCCTTATTCCTGATCTTGAAGAAAACACTTTCATTCTTTAATCATTGAATATGATTTTGACTGTGAGATTTTTTATATGGCCTTTATTGTGTTGAGATAAATCTGTTCTATACCTATTCATTGAATTTTTTTTTATCATGAAAGATTGTTGAACTTTGTCAAACGTTTTTCTGCATCAGTTAAAATGATCCTATTGCCCACCATCTTCATTCTGTTAATGTGTTACTTTATTTTTGTATATGGGATTATTCTTGCATTTCAGGAATAAATCCCTATTTATGATATATAATTGATATGGTTTGGCTGTGTCCCCACCCAAATCTCATCTTGAATTCCCACATGCTATGGGAAGAACACAGTGGGAGTTTATTGAATCATGGTGGCAGGTCTTTCCAATGCTGTTCTCATGAGAGTGAATAAGTCTCAGGAGATCTGATGACTTTATAAGGTAGATATTTCCTGCACAAGCTCTATTTTTGCCTGTTGCCATCCATGTAAGAAGTAACTTGCTCCTCCTTGCTTTCTGCTATGATTAGGAGGTCTCCCCAACCATGTGGAACTGTAAGTCCCATTAAACCTCTTCCTCCTGCAAATGGCCTGGTTTCAGGTATGTCTTTATTAGCATCATGAAAACAGACAAATGCAGTAAATCAGTACTGGTAGAGTGGGGCACTGTTGAAAGATACCCAAAAATGTGAAAATGTCTTTGGAAGAGGGTAACAGACAGAGATTGGAAGAATTTATGGGGCTCAGAAGAAGATAAAAAAAAATGTGGGAAAGTTTGGAACTTTCTAGGGACTTATTGAACGGCTTTGACCAAAATACTGATAACAATATGGACAGTAAAGTCCAGGCCCAGGTGGTCTCAGATAGAGATCAGGAAATTGTTGGGAAATGAAGCCAAGGTGACTCCTATTATGTTTTAGCAAAGAGACTGGTGGAATTGTGGCCCTGCCTAGAGATTTGTGGAACTTTGAACTTGAGAGAGGTGATTTAGGGTATCTGGCAGAAGATATTTCTAAGCAGTAAAGCATTCAAGCGGTGACTTGAGTGCTGTTAAAGGCATTCAGTTTTATAAGGGAAACAGAGCATAAAAGTTTGGAAAATTTGCAGCCTGACAATGTAATAGAAAAGAAAATTCCATTTTCTGAGCAGAAATCCAAGCCTGTTGCAGAAATTTGCAAAAGTAATAGGGAGCTGAATGTTAATCCTCAAGACAATGGGGAAAATGTTTCCTGGGCATGTCAGAGGTCTTCATGGCAGCCCTTCCCATCACAGGTCCAGATGCCTAGGAGGAAAAAGTGGTTTCATGGGCCAAGTCCGGTACCCGTGCTGTGTGCAGCCTGGGGACATGGTGCCCAGTATCCCATTTGCTCCAGCAGTGGCTGAAAGGGGGCAATGTAGAGCTCGGGTCATGGCTTCAGAGGGTGTCAGCCTCAAGCCTTGACAGCTGGCATGTGGTGTTGAGTCTGCCAGTATACAGAAGTCAAGAATTTGAGTTTGGGATCCTCTGCCTAGATTTCAGAGGTTTCAGGGAAATGCTTGGAAGTCAAGGCAGAAGTTTGCCTCAGGGAAGGGGATCTCATGGAGAATGTATTCTAAGACAGTGCAGAAGGGAAATGTGGGGACCGAGCCGCCACACAGAGTCCCTACCATGACATCACCTAGTGGAGTTGTGAGAAGAGGGCCACCCATCCTCCAGATCCCAGAATGGTAGGTCCATGGACAACTTGCAACACTCACCTGGAAAAGCTGCAGACACTCCATGCCAGCCCATGAAAGCAGCCAGGGCTGCAAAGCCATAGGGGCAGAGCTGTGTGGCAGCCCACCCCTTGTATCAGCATGACCTAGATGTGAGACATGGAGTGAAAGGAAGTCATTTTGGGGCTTTAAGATTTGACTGTCCCACTGAATTTTGGACTTGCGTGGGGCCTGTACCCCTTTGTTTTGGCCAATTTATCCTATTTGGAATGGCCTTATTTACCCAATGCCTGTACTCCCATTGTATCTAGGAAGTAACTAACTTGCTTTTGACTTTACAGGCTCATAGGCAGAAGGGACTTGCCTTATCCCTGATAAGACATTAGACTGTGGACTATTGAGTTAATGCTGAAATTAATTAAGACTTCGGGGGACTGTTGGGAAGGCAAAATTGGTTTTGAAATGTGAGGACATGAGATTTGGGAGTGGCCAAGGACAGAATGCTATGATTTGGCTGTGTCCCCAACCAAACCTCATCTTACATCCCCACTTGTTGTGGGAGGAACCTATTGGGAGGTAATTGAATTATGGGGGCAGTTCTCTCCTGTGATGTTTTCCTGATAGTAAGTCTCATAAGATCTGATGGTCATTATTAGGGGGAGTTTCCCTGCACAAGCTATCTTTTTGTCTGCTCCAATCCATGTGAGATGTAACTTGTTCCTCCTTTCCCTCTGCCATGATTGTGAGGCCTCCCCAGCCACGTGGAACTGTAAGTCTCATTAAACCTCTGTGTTTTGTATATTGCCCAGTCTCGAGTATGTCTTTATTAGCATCATGAAAACAGACTAATACAATAATGCTATTAATATGTTCTTGAATTTGGTTTACTAGTATTTTGTAAAGGAGTTTTACATCCATGTTCATAAGGAATGTTGGCCTATAATTTTCTTTTCTTATAATTTGTTTGTCTGGCTTTGGTTTCAGGACAAGACTGGTTCATAGATTTAGCAAGTGTTTCCTTGTCCTTAATTTTTTGGAATAGTTTGAAAGGTTTGATGTTAGTTATGCTTTAACTGTTTGGTACAATTCAGCAATTGTTTGAATTGTCAAGTCAGAAACTTACAGAGTCAGAATTAGATGAATTACAAGTCAGAATTAGATGAATCTAATTCATCAGTTAGATCAAGGGCATTCATTTGTTGATATTTTCTATATCTGATTAAATCACCTTATTAGTTATGAGTTTTATATTTGTTCATGATTCAGTTGTGGTAAGTTTTGTGTTTCTAGGAATTCATTTATTTCGTCTGGGCTGTACAATATTTGTTGCCAATAATTGTTCTAAGTACTCTTTTATACTCCTTTTGATTTCTGCAGAATTGAAAATAATGTTTCAATTTCATTTCTGATTTTACTAAATTGAGTCTTCTCAATCTAGCTAAAGGTTTGTCTACTCTATTGATATTATTTGATAACCAACATTTGGTTTCATTGCTTTTCTCCATTTTTCTATACTTTCTTTCATTTCTCTGTGATTTACTTACTTTCTTATTTCTTCTAGCTTTGTGTTTAATTTGTTCTTTTTCTCTGCTTCTTTAATTTGCAAAGTTAGGTTGTAGATTTGAGATCTTTCTTATTTTTTAGTGTGAGCACATATAGCAATAAATTTTTCCCTTTGCACTGCTTTTGCTGAATCCTGTAAGTTTTAACATGTTATGTTTTTGTTTTCAGTTATAACTAAGCACTTGTTAATTTCCCTTGTGATGTCTTCTTTGTTCATTAGCTGAATGTGTTATTTCCACAAAGTTGTAAGTTTTCCTGTTTTGTTTCTATTATTGGTTTCTAACATTATCCCACTGTGGCCAGAGAATATACTTTGTGTAACATCTATCTTTTAAAATACATTGAGACTTAATTCGTGGCTTACCATATAATTTATATTGGAAAATGTCCCATGTTTACTGGAAAAGTATGCATTTTGTTGTTAGTAGAGTGTTCTGTGTGTGTATGTTAGATTCAACTAGTTTGTTGTATTTATTTATTTTTATTTTTTATTTTTGTAGGTACATAGTAGGTGTATATATTTATGAGGTATGTGACTTTTCATTATGCTATGTACATCCTGTTTTCTGACTAATCTGTCTGGTTATCTATATTAAGAGTGAAGTATTAAAGTCTCAAGCTATTATTATTGAACTGTGTATTTCTCCTTTCAAGTCTGTCCATTTTTGCTTCATATATTTTGATGGTGCATTATTATGTATATAAATGTTTATAAATAGTATCTCTTATTGCTGTATTAAAACTTTGTTTAAATATGATGACTTTCTTTGTCTTTTGTAAACTTTCATGATTTCAAATATATTTGTCTCATATTATTAAAGCCACTCCTGCTCTTTTTGGGTTACTACTTGCATGGAATTTTCTTTTCTTTTTTTTTTTTATTATTATACTTTAAGTTCTGGGGTACACGTGCAGAACATGCAGCTTTGTTACATAGGAAACCACGTGTCATGGTGGTTTGCTGCACCCATCAACCCGTCACCTGCATTAGGTATTTCTCCTAATATTATCCCTCCCCTTGGTCCCCACCCCACGACACACCCTGGTGTGTGATAGTCTCCTTCCTATGTCCATGCAGTGCTTGGTTTGCTGTTCTTGTGATAGTTTGCTGAGAATGATGGTTTCCAGCTTCATCCATGTCCCTGCAAAGTACAGGAATTCATCCTTTTTTATGGCTGCATAGTGGAATTTTATTTTCTATCCTCTCATTTTTAAACTTTATATATCTATTTGTATCTAAATTGAGTCTCTTGTAGATAGCATACAGTTATGTCATGTTTGTTTAATCCATTGTGCTCATCTTTATCTTTCGATTAGAGTTTAGTCCATTTACATTCAAAGTAATTACTGATAGGGAGAAACTTATTTTTGTATTTTGCTATTTATTTTCTCTACACTATATGGCTTTTTTTGTTCCTCATTTCTTGTATTGCTATATTCTTTGCAGTTTCATTAATTTTTTTGCAGTGAAATATTCTCATTTTCCTTTTCATTTTTTCATGTGTATTCTGTAACTATTTTCTTGGTTGCTACAATGAGTATTACATTTAACATTATTAAGTTATAACATTTTATTTTTAATTCATACCAGGTCTCCTTTGATGACACATAAAATAAAAACCCTGGTCCCTTTCAGCTTCTTTCTCACTCCTTTCAATTATTAATTTCACAAAATTATATATTTATATGTTGTGTGTCCCAAAACACAAACTAATAGTTGGCTTTAATGCATGAATCTCTTAAATTATGTAGAAAACAAAATGTAGAGTTATAAATTAAAGTTACAACCCGCTAGCTTTTAGACTAATAATTGCTTAGTAATGTACTAGTGTTTTAAATCATGTAAAAAACAAAAAGTTAGGCTACAAAGCACTGTCATGATAATTTTAGCTTTTATTATTTCCCATGTCTTTACCTTTATTAGTATTTTTATTTTTTCAGTTACTGTGTAATGCACTTCTGTTGAATATGGCAGTCTACTGACTTCTGGCCTTCAAAGTTTTCAACGAAAAATTTGTTAATAACATTACAAATTATTCTTAATGTATGATGGGATTACATCCTGTTAACTCATTATAAATCAAAAGCATTGTAAGTGAAAATTACAATGTAATTGAAAAACTACAACCCTAACTGTTTATCAGGGGTTACTAATACCCTAATAAACCCATTATAAAGCCAAAAAATTATAAGTCAAACCTTCATAAGTTCAGATGCTCCTCAACTTATGATAAGGTTACAGCTCAATAAACCTACTGTCAATGTGAAAAATTACTAAGTAAAACCATTGTTAATTAGTTGCAGTAAGGACCCCTTGAACGTGATGAATCAGTTCTCTCTCTCTCTCTCTTTTTTTTTTTTTTTTTTTCTTTCAAGATTCTCTCTGTGTCTTGGATTTCAAAAGTTTAATTACAATGTTCTCTGGGCTGGTCTGCTTAAGTTTATCCTACTTGAAGTTTGTTGAGTTTACTAGTTGTTTATATTCATGTCTTTCACTAAACTTAGTAAGTTTTATTGCCATTATTTCTTCAAATAAGCCCTTTATCCTTTTCTTTCTCTTCTCATTCTGAGACTGCTGTAATTGTCATGTTGGTCCACTTGATGATGTCCCACAGGTTCATTAGACTCTGTTTACCTTTCTTCAATCTTTGTCCTTTTAATGCAAAATTTTCAATTGTTATATCTTCAAGTTTACCGATTTTTTTTTTGCCTTCTTAAATCTGCATTTCAACTTCTTTAGTAATTTTTTATTTCAGTTATTATATCTTCAGCTCTAGAATTTTTGTTTTAGGTTTTCTTTCTTATTGATTGATTGACTAATTTTTGAGACAGGCTCGAGCTCTGTCACCCAGGCTTGAATGCAATGGCATAATCATGGCTCACTGCAACCTCTGCCTCCCATGCTGAAACCATCCGCCCACCTCAGCCTCCCAAGTAGCAGGGAGTACAGGTGCCCCCCACCAGACCTGGCTAATATTTTTCTATTTGTGGTAAAGACAAAAATCATCATGTTGCCCGGGCTCATCTCGAACTCCTGAACTCAAGCAATCCTCCTGCTTGAGCCTACCAAAGTGCTGAGATTACAGGCATGATTTGCCATGCCCAGCCTGTCTTTCTATTCATTCATATTTCCATTTTGTTCTTACATTATTTTCTTGACTTTCTCCATGTTTTCACTTAGTTATTTGAACATCTTGAAGACAGTTTTTTTTTTTTTAAGTCTTTGTCTAGTAGGTCAACTCTCTGGTCTTTCTAAGTAACAGTTTCCTTCGGTTTATTTTTATTTCCTTGAGTAGATGATACTTGTCTGTTTCTTTGTATGCCCTAAAAGTTTTTTCCTCAATACTGAAATTTAAATCTAATAATGTGGTAACTCTGGAAATTAGATGCTCCTCTTTACCCACGGTTTTGGTTCGGTTTGGTTTTTATTGTTGTAGGCTTTCTCTATGCCAAAGACCTTTCTGAGGTGTAAATTTAGGATCTTCTCAGACTCTTTTATGCACCTGTGTCTTTCCCTGGATATACACAGTGGCTTTCTAACTTCCCCTGTAAATGCAGTGGCTTTTGAATATCATAGTCTTTACTGTTTAGCTCACAAATGGGGCAAAACAGAGAGAGAGAGAGAATTAAAAAAAGGCACTAGCCATTTAAATCCTATGGAAGTTGCTTTACTAGATCCCCTGGAAGTTTCTTTAGCCAGAGTGCGTGCGAGTTGCAACAGGGTGTGTGTCAGGGGAGGGGGCAAGCAATAATGGCTACTTGCCTCTGTTTATGCTCCTCCATAATAAGAAGCAGCAATCAGTGATCAGAGCACAGATCCCAGATATTTGGAGGACAGAGACCTTATTGCCTACTCTGGCTTCCATAAGCTATGTACAAGCTACTCCTGCAATTCCTCTGCCTACCATGGGACTCAGGATGGAGGATAGATGGCTTCTATTGAGCCAAGAGCTGAAATTAACTGCAGTTTATTATTCAAATCTTCTCTTGGAAGTTATAACTTTCAATAGATTTTAGAATTTCAAAATAATTACATCAGACAGATTCTGCTAATACAGTTGTTTTTCTAGATAGAGAGACAGGCTCCTAAGGCTTTCTACTCAGCCATCTTCCCAGAATTACATAAGGAAGATATATTTATGTAATGTAAATTAAAATGTCTATATAAAAATGTCTACTATTGGTTATTTTTAAACTAAATTCATGTTTTAGTATTCTTGACACTTATCCCTAAAGTTATAAAGTCAAATATTCCATTGTCAATTATGGTGCTTTTTTAAATTAAAGCAATTTTCGACACATTCAATTAGAATACATTTTTCCCTCAGGTTACTTCTATAAACCCTTTATGTTTATTTCTGCTAGTTCATATAACATTGTATAACTGACAGCAAGAGCTTTGTCTTATTTGTACCTAGACTAGTTTAACATGTAGATGTAAAAGTTTACTTATAGTCTGCCTTTAGACTGAAAATAGGAAGTAACTATTCAAGGAATTGATAACTAAGTGGACAAATTACTATTAGTAGATGCTACATGAAATTTTTTAAAAAGCATAGTAGAAATATGGAATAGGAGCTGCATATGTCAAGCACTAAGACCAACTCTGTTGTAGTAATATTTTCTTCACTTTTCAGATTTGAAAACTAGAATATAGACCAGTGGTCTTTGGCCTTTGAAAGTGTTTGTATTGCTATATATATACAAATAAAAGCAGCTAGAAAATAAAACTGAGATTTCAACCTAAAGTTTTTAATTTAGTTCTTTCATGCTGGAACTGAAAATCTTAATATTCTATTATTATGCCATGCTCTTCTTTTGTTCTACCTTACTCTGTTTGCTTGTTTATTTATTTATTTATTTACTTACTTATTTATTTATTTATTTTGAGACGGAGTCTTGCTCTGTCCCCCAGGCTGGAGTGTAGTGGCGCAGTCTCGGCTCACTGCAAGCTCCGCTTCCCGGGTTCACGCCATTCTCCTGCCTCAGCCTGCCGGGTAGCTGGGACTACAGGCGCCCGCCACCTCGCCCGGCTAATTTTTTGTATTTTTTTTAGTAGAGACGGGGTTTCACCGTGTTAGCCAGGATGGTCTCGATCTCCTGACCTCATGATCCACCCGCCTCGGCCTCCCAAAGTGCTGGGATTACAGGCGTGAGCCACCGCGCCCGGCCACTCTGTTTATTTAATATTTCAGTAAATTTATGTTCATTATTTGAAACCAAACATTTTCACCTCCTCTGCCAAACATTGTCATTGTAAAACCTATAGTCTTTCATAGTGCTTCTTAAACATATGTCTGTCATAACAGTTATCAAATCATATTGAATTTGGTTGTATCGCTTACTCTTCACATTGTTAATTTTTTTTAAAGCAATAAATATGCCAGACTTACTAAGTTTCTGGCACTCAGCCCAATCCCTGACTCTTGACAAATTCCCAATAAAAGATGATATAGAGGGCAGCAGTTAGAACTAGGATGGGAAACATTTTCTCAGTAGTGAAGTATATTCCAAAGCTTGGAATTACAAATAAAAGAGTACAGTGTTTAAGGACAGTGATGCCAGTCTGGCTGGAACAAACAATTTAGGAAAACAACATATGGTCTCATGTAATATTTAATTCAACTAGCAGAATTGAGTAATATAGAAAGCTCTAGTGAGTGTCAGAAAAAATATAATTTAAGATTTCAATCAGTTCAAACCACTATATTTAAAGCACTGCCAGAAGGAAGAACAGTATGTATCATGTGTAGATGCAGACATCAGTTTTTATGGGTGAAATTATGAGTAAACTGATTTCAACAAATTCTGGGTCAGTACATTCTAACTGTTAGTACAAAATCGACCACTATATCATTTAGCTTCTTGTCATCTTGCCATGACCAGTTATAGATTTTTTATAATACTTAATACAATGTAAATGTTATGCAAATAATTGTTATGCTGCATTGTTTCTTTATTTGATTTTTTATTGTTATTTGTTATTTTTTGTATTAACTTTCAAATACTTTCAATCCATAGTTGGTTAAATCTGCAAATGTAGAACCCAAAGATACAAAGGGCTAATTATAATCCTAAATCAGACTCAGAAATGTTCTTATAAATCTAGAAATTATTTTAAATATTATTTTAGTGTTATTAATTAATAATTTTATATGTTAATAGAAAACCATGTGAAGTTTTGATATATGTTTACAATGTGGAATGATTATGTTTACAATGTGGAATGGATTAATTCACAAATCCATCACCTCATATACTTATCATTTTTTGTAGGAAAAACATTTAAAATTTACTCTCTTGACAATTTGAAATATACAATGCAATTTGTTATTATATTGACCATTCTGTGAAACAGATAAATAAAACTTTCCCCTCCTGTCTAACTGAAATATGTACCCTTCGATCAGTATATCTCTTCTCCCTAACCACACACCTCTCCCAGCCTTTGGTAACCAACTTCCTACTTCTATGAGTTCAACTTTTTTAGATTTGGTATATAGATGAGATTATGCAACATTTGTCTTTCTGTGCCTAGCTTATTTCACTTAGCATAACGTTGTCCAGGTTCATTCATGTTGTCTCAAATGGCAGGATTCCTTCTCCCCTTTGCAAGGCTGACTAGAATTCCATTGTGTATATATACCACGTTTTCTTTATCCATTCAACTGATGATGGACACCTAGGTTGTTCCCATGTCTTAGCTATTGTGAATAATGCTACAAAGAAAATGAGCATGCAGATAACTCTTTTGCCTACAGTTTTCAATACTTTTGGATATATACTCAGTAGTAGTAGTACTGAATCATACAGTAATTCTATTTTTAGTTTTCTGAGGAAACTCCATACTGTTTTACAAAATAACTGTATTAATGTGCATTTCTATCAACAGTGTGCAAGGGTTTCTTTTTCATCAGACACTCAACCAAAACTTATTAACTTTTATCATTTTGATAATTGCCATTCTAACACCATGAGGTAAAATCTTATTGTGATTTTAATTTGTATTTCCCTGATGATTAGTGATTATGAGATTTTTTCCCATATACCTTGTATGTCTCTGAGAAGTATCTAGGTCCTCTGCACATTTTTTGATTAGGTTGTTTGTTTCAAGCTATGTAGTTGTTTGAGTTACTTATATATTTTGGATATTAACCCCTTAATATCCAAATATTGTGGTTACAAATATTTTCTCACAATCCATGGGTTGTCTCTTCACTCAATTAACTGTTTCCTTTGCTATACAAAAGCTTTTTGCGTTTGATACATTCTACTTGTTTAGTTTTGCTTTTGCTGCCTGTGCTTTTGAAGTCATAGCCAAGAAATCTTTGTCTAGAACAAAGTTGTGGAGCATTTCTCCTATGTTTTATTCCAGTGATTTTACATCTCCAGTTTTAACATTAAAGTCTCTAATCCAGTTAAGTTGATTTTTGTATATGATATAAGATACGTTTCCAATTTTATTCTTGTGGGTGTTCAGTTTTCCCAATACAATTTATTAAAGAGATTCCCCTTTTCCCATTGTATGTTCTTGACATCTTTGTAAAAAAGTAATTGATCATAAATGCACAGGCTTAACTGACCATAAATGCAGTACCATGCTGCTGTAATTACTATACCTTTGTGGGAGATTCTGAAATTAGATAGTGTGATGTCTCCAGCTTTATTCTTTTTGATCATGATTGCTTTGGCTATTTGAGGTGTTTTGTAGATCCATACAAATTTTAGAATTTTTTTTTCTATTTCCATTTAAAATTACATTGGAATTTTGACGGAGATTGTGCTGAATATGTGATCTACATATTTGAGTAGAATGGTCATTTAAAAAAATAAATTCTTATAACCTATGAAAATGGGATGCTTGTCTATCTATTGTGACAGATACAATTTGTTTCATCAATACTACAGTTTTCAGTATACAGACCATTTACCTACTTGGTTAAATATAATCCTAAGTATTTTTTATGTGATTGTGAATAAAATTGACTTAACTTCTTTTCAGATAGTTTACTCTTAGTTTAAAAAAATACTACTAATTTTCATGGTGATGTACTCTGAAAACTCATTGAATTATTTTAACAATTTTAATAGTTGGTGGAGTATTTAGTATATACATACACACACACACACATACATATATATATAATCATGTCATCAGCAAAAAGACAATTCAACTTTTTTTCTTTTTATTTGGATGCTATTATTATTATTATTACTAATTTGTCCAATTGCTTTGACTAGAACGTTTAGTATTATGCTGAATAGAAGTGATGAGAGTGGGCATCTTTAGCTTGTTTCTAACCTTAGAATAAGAGATTTTAACTTTTCACCATTGAGCATGATGTTACCTGTGGGCTTATCATATATGGCATTATTGTATTGAGGTACAATCTTTCCATGCCCAATATTTTGAGAGTTTTTTTAATGCAAAAATGTTGAATTTTGTCAAATGCTTTTTCTCCATCTGTATGTCCATATCTCTCTAAAGACATGGAAAGCTTTTAGACAGTATTTCTTTAAATAAACTTTCTTTTCCTTTGTCTTCACTTCTCTTTTGGGTACTTCAATAATTTATATACTTCTAAGTGTGATGGTGTCTCATAGATCCCTTCTGGTTTCTTCAATCTTTTTCTCTTTTTTTCTCTAATTGGCCATTTTTAAATGACTTGTCTTCAAGCTCACGAATTCTTTCTTCTGTCTAATCAAGTCCGTTGTTGAAATTCTCTATTGCTTTTTTTCAGTTCTGTCGCTGTATTCTTCAGCTCCAAGGTGTCTGTTAGGTTCTTTTTCATGCTTTCTATTTCTTTAGATAACTTTTTATTTTATTTATATGTGGTTTTTCTAATTTCATTTAGATGTCTATCTGTATGCTCTTGCATCTTACTGAGCTTAAGATTATTATTTTGAATTCTTTTTTAGGCAATTATTATAGCTCCATTCTTTTGGGTATTGATTATTAAACTTCATGTGTTTTCCTTGATAATGTCATGTTTGCTTAATTTCTTTTCTTTTTTTGAAACAAGGTCTCACTCTGTCACTCAGGCTGGGGTGCAGTGGCACAATCATAGTTCATTGCAACCTTAGACTCCTGGGATCAAGTGGTCCTCCTACAGCACCCTCATTCTTTGTTAGTCATGTAGCTTTGTGTTGGTGTCTGTGCATTTGAAGAAGTAAACCAAACTTTGAGTCTTACAGACTGATTTTGGCAAGTGAAATTATTTTTCTATCACATAATCTGGGCTGATGAAATTGCCTATGGGCTTGCAGTTGAGTGGTATCTGACATGGGTCACATAGCTGATGCTGGGTTCATGGGAGAGACCACAGTTGGTGGGCCTATTCCCAGGGACTCTAGTAGGCATGTGTGTTATCTGTTCCCTGGGTGGACTTAACCGTCTCCAGAGCTTTGGTCTATGGGGTTGGCACTAGGATGAGAATACACTTCAGTGTTTACAGATCACAGGCTAGTTGCCAAGTGTGCTTATGAGTGTGGTTTCTTTGAAATCTCTGGAATGGCTCCATTGCGTCACTGGATGAGTTCCTGGCCTGACCATTCTATCCCAGTCCATGGCTGAGATGGGCTGAAACTGAGACATAGGGTTGTTTCATGTCCATAGCCAAGACAAAAATCTTCAAACATGTCTTTGGGCTCATGAATAGATGTTTCTTTATGGTGGGTTCTTGGGTTGGCAGGCCTGCTCTCATACTGCAGTTGAAAGGGACTGGAAAAAATTTGTAAGGATGTTTCAAGATCAATGTGGCTTTGAAGTGAGGGCATCAGCCTGCAGGAGTGCTGCTGTGCATGCCTTTCTCCAGGTCCTCAGAAAGGCTCACCTACTCTTAGTCTACTAATGAGAGGAGCCAGACCAAATCCTAGGGCTATTTGAGGATACACTGAGGGACAGAGGCTGGCAAACCTGCCACAGGGATTCAGATGCATCTATCTCTCAGTAGAATCCAGCTAGGCAAAACCACTCAAATACCACAGCTGAAAGGGGCTAAAACTGAGCTTCGGGGCTCTGCTGTGGGGCTGATGTTGATAAGTCCAACCTGGTGGCACGAGTTCTTCCCTGTGTTCTCCCGACACTTTCCTGTGTCAGAAGGATTGCTCACAGTTGGCAGCCAGGAGAGGTTGGAGCTCAGATTCAGGGCCCTTTATGTAACTACTGTGGAATAGATGCCAGCAAGTATGTCCATATAGGTCTTCTAGGAATTTTTTACATAGGTGAGATAACCCCAGAGCAGAGAGGAGTTGGAACTGAGACAGGACTCCTTCAAAATTGGCTATGGAATGGAGACTGGTTGCCTGTTCAATTGGCACAGATGAGTGCACCCCCCAACAGTTTTTTTGTGCAATCTGGATTACTTTCAGCCTACATTACAGAGGGGATGGAGTGGAGCTTCAGGGCTCCTTTAGAACCTGCTGTGGAATAGAAGCTGGCATATCTGTCACAGTAGTACTGATTAGGGTAATCTCCCAGATGTTTTACGTAGAGGTGGGATAACATCTTGGCAGCAGCCAAGAGAAGCTGGAGTTAGAAGAGGGACCCTTCAGGGTATGCTAGAGTAAGAAGGCCAGCATGCCTGTCCTGATGGCTGAGAGGAACTAGTCTCTCAGCAGTTCTGTGTGGGCAGGGTAACTCTCGGGCTGTGGCAGAAAGGTACTGAAGCCAAGATGAGGCCTCTTCAAGATCTTCTGTGAAATGAAGGTCACCAAGCCTGTTCTGATGGTTCAGATGGGCCAGTCTCCCAAGAAATCCCTGTGCCTTCAGGATAGTCCCCCGACTATAGTGAGTTTGCCTGGAGCTGATACTGAGCTCCGTTAAGATCTGCTTAAAGAAGACATGAAAACTGGCATGCCTGTCCTTGTGGCTCCGACAGGTGCCTCTTTAAGCACTACCATAGCACAGGTGGAATAGTTCCCTCTCTGTGGCAGAGAGGGCCTGGAGCCAAGACAAGGCCCTTTTAGCATCTGCTGTTGGACACGGGCTAGTTAGCCTGTCTCAGTGTCACAGAGGTGCAGATGGGCGAGTCTCGTTTGAGTCCTTTTGCAGCAATACTGCACTGAGACCACAACTCAGTGGGATTGGAGCTAAATTACAGGTTAACTTTTGGGTCTATTAACAAGAACAACATGGGTGGTCAGACAAGCCTGTCTGCTGGGGCACCAATGTGCCTGATTCCTGCTGAACCCCTTGGCAGATAGTTTTGGTAGTACACTCAGAACTTAATGGGCCTGTAGTCAAGCCATTTGGGGAACAGAAGCACTTCTGGATCTGATACAGGTAGCACAATCAGCAGATCTGTCAGCTGGGTGTGAGTCTGCATGCTCACAACCACCATCCTACATCTTGGACTCCACTGGGGTTTTACAGCCTCCTACCTGAAACTTAAGACTCCCACAAAGAGACTTTTTTCCATGGGTTGGTGCAGAATCTTGTTGCTTGGCGGAGATTCAAGTGAGTAGCAAACTATCCCACCATCTTGCTGACATCAACCCCCAAGGAACTAATTTATCTTAAAAAATCTGTTCTGTTTATCAGAAAGTCCTAAAAACAATGAGTTAGCCCCACCATCTCTGAAAGTACTGTATTCTCTTAAAACAAAACAGGACTTTTAGATCCAAAGCAGGAGATGTATAAGATGAGCGTTTCCCCACTAACAAGCAAGTAAGCTATCAAAGACAGTTAAAGTACATAAACCCCACTGATCAAAATCTGGAAAATTTGACACCATGAAGATAACTGCAATGGATTCAAGCATATCAAATGTGTCCTAACTTTATTAATGATATTCAAAAAGAAAAACCCAAATTGGTTTCCATATCAAAGATAGTAGATAAATAATTCACCATTTTGAAAAAAAGGTAAATAAAAAAATGAACTAGCATTGACTCTGCCTTTTTTCTATAACTGTCCTCTGTATAACCAAGTAGTAGATGAGGAGATGTTTCCATTATAGAAGCATTCCAGAGAATAAATTAATATATTTATTAGTGTATTAAAATTTACAAGTCCTACTAAATTAATACATCTAGGAAGTGATGAGAATCAATGACAGCTACCACCACAAAAAGAAAAACAATTGTATTTCTCATGCTGGATATACAACTACCCTTAAAGGTCTTTTTTTTATTATTATTATTATACTTTAAGTTCTAGGGTACATGTGGATAACGAGTTGATGGGTGCAGCACGCCAACATGGCACAAGTATAAATATGTAACCCTTAAAGGTCTTTAAAAAATAATTTTAAAAAAAGAACAAAACAAAGTCTTTAGCAGTGACCCTGAATCTAATTAAGCTTTTAGATTTTTATAATATCTCCAGGTAATACAGAGAAAAGATAAATATTTTATATCACGTGTATACAGTGAGCAATACCTTCATGATATGAAACTCTGCAGAGCAAATAACAGAGTTTATGCACCAAATAACTAGAAGAAAAAAACCTAAATAAAAATTAAAACAGGTGGAAGGTTGCAGTTTAAGCCATTTGCAATGCATGTTCCTTATTGAAATGATCTTGATTCAAACAATGAGGGAGAAATAGAGAAAAAGAGAAAAAAGACAAAATATTGACCATCAAGGAAGATCAAAATAATATCAAAAAAAGGAAAATTAAATAGATATTACAGAATTGTTTATTAATTTTGGGTGTGATAAAGGTATTGTAGACATTTTTTAGAGTCTTAAAGTTTGAAAAACATTAAAACATTTATGAAAATATGATGTAAAGCCTGTCCTTTGTTTCAAAGTAATGTTGTGGGGGTGAGATTGCATTGAGTGAAAGTTGACTAGTATTGGGTAGGGTTGGGTAGTGGGTGGAGGCATTAGGTTTGGGAAAATCAATGAGCTTGGCCATGCTGATTATTGTTGATACTGAGTGATTGGTATGTGAAGGTTCTTTATAGTTTTATCTCTATTTTTGTGTATGTTTAAAACTTTCCATAATAAAAAATTTTAGGAAGAGACAAAACATAAAGATAAGTAGAAAAATCATTACACAGAAGTTTTTAAACTGCTACTATGTTGGGAGCCAAGATGACTGACTAGACACAACCAGGAGAAACACTCCCAACTAGAGACAGGGACATCAGAAACACTAGCAAACTCCAAGCAGATCTTCAGAGAGACTATAAAAAAAAGTGAACAGAGGGAGAATGCAGACATTGGGCTGAAGAAGGACGAAACTAGGAAATCTGTACTAGGCTGCTGAACTCCAGCAATTGTGCATGGCCTCCAGCAACTTCTGGGAAAAGGGCAAATTGAACAGGTGAGGAGTTCCTTAATCTCATAATGAATCTCTGGAATTCTAGCAGCAGGAGACCCCAAGACTTCCAAAGACACTAGAGCTGGCAGGGATTGCTGCTTAGAGCGATAGCAGGGGCAGGACTCCAACCTGTATGGAGCCTAAAATGTTTGGCATGGGAACGGTTGCAGTGGGGCATGGCCAGAGACACCCATTCCCCAAGGTTTGCCACACTCTTTGTGGAGAAGGTTGAAGGAGGCTTTAGCCTTTGAGTGACTGTCAGATCTGAATACAGCAGAGCATTTGTTCTCATGGGATGGGGCAAGTCTCTTCTGAGCACCATCCTGTCTGCTGACCTCTCTTAGGATCCCAGCCTGGACGTACCTCATGTAGTGCAGCCTTGGATGCCCAACCAGGATGCTTCCTGGGGCCATCATCATAGCTCCTTGGACAGCAGATTGTGCCTATCACAGAGCTCAACGAGACTGGTCTACACTGATACACACCAGCCCACCTACAGTCTTGCCCCACTGCAGCCATCCCCTGCCACTCTGCTAGCATGCCTCACCCATGCATCTCCCACCAATTTGTCTATTTGTGTGCACAAATGAACCTCATCTTTCCATCCCCAATGATGTGCGCGTGCACATGCACCTCACCACTACCAACATGAGCACATGCCATTATCCTACCCTAGCTGATATGTGGACATCCTGCTTCACCGCTGCCAGAGACAGCATAAATACTTGAATAGACTCCAGCAACCTCATCCCCACCAGTGGCCTATCCCCTCCATGCTGGTGGCAGAGGCAGTGCAAGTACTCACATGAACACTACTGACTTGCTTCTGCCGGTGCACTGACCATGCCAACTGGCATGCACCCCACCACACCATGGCTGCTGGCACATATGAGCAAGCACAGATGTCACTGCCACCGTGCCAGTGAAGCATTTTGGCCAACATGCACCACTGTAAGTGTTGTGGTAAGTAGACTGGAAATACTTCAGTCCTGCCACTACAGCAGGTATGTAACCTAAAGGGACCAGAGAACTAAGAAAGGGGCCCAGTACTAGTCCCTTAAAATATAAAATAGGATACACACACACACACACAATATACAGCTCTCTATATATAGAGATAGATATAGATATAGATATAGATCTGCTCTATAGATGTATCTATATCTATATATAGAGAGGGATGGGGAGTTTATGAAGTATTATCTCACGTGATCACAAGGTTCCACAAAAGGGGGTCTGCAAGCTGAGGAGTTTATTAAGTATTAACTCACATGATCACAAGGTTCCAAAACAGGACATATGGAAGCTGAGGAGCAAGGAGAGCCAGTCTGAGCCCCCAAACTGTAAAACTTGGAGTCCAATGTTTGAGGGCAGGAAGCATCCAGCATGGGGGAAAGATGTAAGCTAGGAGGCTAGGTCAGCCTAGTCAGCCTAGTCTTTTCACATTTTTCTTCCCACTTCATATTCTAGTTGAGGTGGCAGCTGATTCAATGGTGGCCACCTAGATTAAGGGTAGGTCTGCCTTTCCTAACCCACTGACTCAAGTGTTAATCTCCTTTGGCAACACCCTCACAGACACACTAAAGATAAATACTTTGCATCCTTCAATCCAATCAAGTTGACACTTAGTATTACCCATCATAGGAACTCATCAGGTTAACAGCAGACATTTAAGCAGAATCTCTACAAGCCAGAAGAGATTGGAGACCTATATTCACCATACAAAAAGGAATAAAATTCCAACCAGGCAATATATATCCAGCCAGACTAAACTTCATAAATGAAGAAGAAACATCCTTTCCAGACTAACACATGCTATGGAAATTTGTTACACCAGACCTACCTTAAAAGAGGTCCTTGAAGTAGTGCTAAATATGAAAATGAAAACAGTACTGGCCACCAAAAAACACACTTCAGTACATAGAACATTGATACTATAAAGCAACTACATAATCAAGTCAGCATGATAACCAGCTAACAACACAATGACAGGATCAAATCTGTCCACAACAATATTAACCTTGAATGTAAATGAATTAAATACCCCCAGTTAAGAGTGGCAGGTTGTATAAAAAGGAAGACTCAAATGCATGCTGTCTTTAAGAAACCTATTTCCCATACAATGATAACCATATGTTCAAAGTAAAGGGTAGGAGAGGAATCTATCAAGCCAACAGAAAAACAAAAAAGCAGGGTTGCTATCCCAAATTCAGACAAAACAGATTTTAAATTAATAACAATCAAATAAAAAAAGAAAAACAAAGAAGGACGTTAAATAATGGTGAAGGATTTAATTCAATAAGAAGATCTAACTATTCTAAATATATGTGCACCCAATACAGAAGCACCCAGATTTATAAAATGAGTTTTTAGAGAACTATGAAGAAACTGTGATAATCACGCAATAATATTGGGAGACTTTAATATACCCACTAGAAGTATTAGATAAGTCACTGGTGCAGAAAACTAAAAAAGAGATTCAGGACCTGAAATCAACAGTTTACCAGATGGACCTAAGAGATGTCTATCTACAAATCTCTGCCTCAAAATTTACAGAATATACATTCTTTGCATCTGCATATGGCACATATTCTAAAATAAACCATGTAATTGGTCATAAAATAATTCTCAGCAAATAATATAAATCATATCAACCACATTCTTTGACTATAATGCAATAAAAATAGAAATCAATACTAAGAAGATCACTCAAAACCATATAAGTACATGAAAGTTAAACAACCTCTTCCTAAACATCTTCTGGGTAAACAATGAAAATAAAGCAGAAATCAAGAGTTTCTTTGAAATTAATAAGAACAAAGATACAACATCCCAGAATTTCTAGGACATAAAAATGTTTACATTCCCACATCAAAAAAATTAGAAAAGTCTCAAATTAACAACCTAATATCACACCTAGAGGAAATAGCATAACAAGAGCAAATCAATTGCAAAGCTAGCAGAAGACAGAAAATAACCCAAATCCAAGCTGAACTAAAGGATACTGAGTTGCAAAAGAACCACATAAATGATTGACCAATCTAGGAATTGGTTCTTTGAAATAATTAATGTGATAGACCACTAGCTAGACTAATAAAGAAGAAAAAGATCCAAATAAACACAATCAGAAATGACAAAGGGGCCATTAACATGGACCCCACAGAAATACAGAAATGCCTCACAGACTGTTATGTACACCTTTATGCATACAAACTAGAAAATCTACAAGAAATGGATAAATTCCTGGAATCATACAACTTCCAAGATTTAAGTAGGAAGAAATTGATACCCTGAGCAGACCAATAATAAATTCTGAAATTAAATCAGCAATAAAAAGCTTTCCAAGCAGAAAAAGCTCAGGAGATGGATTCACAGCTCAATTTGAATGGATGAGAAAAGAAGAGCTGGCACCATTCCTACTGAAACTATTCCAAAATGTTGAGGAGGAGGGACTCCCCCTTAACTCTTTTTAGGAGGCCAAAATCATTCTGATATGAAAACCTGGCAGATAATCCCAGCACTTTGGGAGGCCGAGATGGGCGGATCACGAGGTCAGGAGATCGAGACCATCCTGGCTAACACGGTGAAACCCTGTCTCTACTAAAAGGTACAAAAAAACTAGCTGGGCGAGGTGGCGGGCGCCTGTAGTCCCTGCTACTCGGGAGGCTGAGGCAGGAGAATGGCCTAAACCCGGGAGGCAGAGCTTGCAGTGAGCTGAGATCCGGCCACTGCACTCCAGCCTGGGCGATAGAGCAAGACTCCGTCTCAAAAAAAAAAAAAAAAAAAAAAGAAAAGAAAAAAGAAAACCTGGCAGAGACAGAACAAAATAAAAAAGACAACTTCAGACCAATATCCTTGGTTAACATACATGCAAAAATCCTCAATGACATATTAGCAAACTGACTGCAACAGCACATCAAAAAGTTAATCCCACCACAATCAAGTAGGCTTTATCCCTAGGATTCAAGTTCAGGTCAACATACACAAATCAACAAATATGTTTCATCACATAAACAGAAGACAAAAACCACATCATTATCTCAATAGATGGAGAAAATGCTTTTGAGTAAATCAAACATCCCTTCACGTTAAAAACCCTCAATAACCTAGGAATTGAAGAAATATAATTCAAAATAATAACAGACATGCATGAGAAACCAACAGCCAACATCAAACTGGATGGGCAAAAACTGGAAGCATTCCTCTTGAGAACCAAAGTAAGACAAGGATGCCCACTGTCACGACTCCTATTCAACATAGTACTGGAAGCCCTAGCCAGAGAAATCAGGTAAGAGAAACAAATAAAAACCATCCAAATAAGAAGATAGAATGTCAAACTATCTCTGCTTTCAGATGATCTGATTCTATACCTAGAACACCTCAGAGTTTCTGCCCAAAAGCTCCTAGATCTGATAAATCAGTAAAGTTTTAGAATATATAATTAGTATAGAAAAATTAGTAGGCACTTCTACATATCAAAAATGTCCAAGCTGAGAGATGAATCAAGAATGCAATTCTATTCACTAATAGCCACACAAAGAATAAAATGTCTAGGAATACAGCTCAATAAGAAGCGAAAGATCTCCCCAATGAGAGTTACAAGACATTGCTAAAATAAATCAGAGATGGCGGAGGTGACCAAGATGGCCAATTAGAAGCAGCCAGTGTTTGTGGTTCTCATTAAGAGGAATGGAAGGGGTGAGTAAATACAGCACCTTCAGCTGAGACACCTGGGCATTTGAATTGGGGATAATCACAAAAGAACCCAACCCATGGAGAATGAAGAAAAGCAAGGAAGCACAGCAGCCAATCTGGGAGTGACGCTAAGCCAAGGGAACCTTCCCAGTCCAGGGAAGTAGGTAGTGAATGTGTGACCCCAGGAATCCATACTTCTCTCATGCAATTTTGCAATCTTCAGGTCAAAAGATCGCCTCATGAACCTATTCCACCAAGGCCTTAAGTTTGACAGAGAGCTACATGGAATCTTGGCAGAGGAGCTGCTCATACATGCATGGAGACCCCATGCCATAGGTAGTAGGACTTTCTGGACATCCTGGCAAAAACAGCTACAACTCTGGCAAAATGAGAGATTACATCTCCCCATATGAACCCCTCCCTAGGAAAATGGCAGAATCCAGGGTTACAAGTGGCAACAGTCTGCAGGCCCCACTTCCATGGCACCTCACAGCATAGGACCCATTGGCTTAGAATTTTAGCCAGCCACCAGTAGCAGGATTATACCTACCTGAGACAAAGCTCCCAGGGAGAGGGGTGGACTGTCATATTCGCTATTTGAGCAACTTAGCCATTTCAACCTTAGGGCTTTGGAGAGTCCAAGCTGACTAGGGCTGTAATACATCTTCCAGCACAGCACAGCACAGCTGTACCATGAAAATATGGCCAGGCTGCTTTTTAAAGCAGACCCCCTATCCTGTTCATCCTGACTGGGTGAGACCTCCCAACCAGAGTCTCTAACCACCTTCAGCAGTGTTCTCCCGCCAACAGAGATTTGAAAACTCCCTGGGACAAAGCTCTCAGAGGGAGGAGCATGTCACCATCTTTCCTGCTTCGGCAACTCACCCATCGTAGCCTTCAGGCTTTGGAGAGTCGAAGCCAACCTGGGCCAGAAGCGGTGTCCCAGCACAGCATAAATGCACTATGAAAATATGGCCAGACTCCTCAGGTCCTTGGTCCTGTAACTCCTCACCGGGTGTAACTCCCAAACCAGGGCCTCCAGGCAATCCTGCTGGTGTTCTCTTCCTAAAGAAGATTTGAACACTGTCTAGGGCAAAGCTCCCAGTAGGAGGAGCAGGCCACCGTCCTTGCTGTTCAGATGACTTAGCTGTTCCAGCCTTTGGACTTTGGATAGCCCAAGCCAATCAGAGCAGAAGTAGCCACCCAGCACAGCACAGCTACTCTATAAAAATGTGGGCAGACTGCTTCTTTAATTAGGTTTCTGATCTCATTCCTCACTGAGCGGAACCTCCCTATTGGGGCCTCCAGCCACCTACTACATGTGTGTTCAGGCTGGCAACAAGTCCATACCTTCCTAAGATGGAGCGCCCAGAGGGAGGTGCAGGCTGCCATCTTTGCAGATTCACAGTCTTCGCTGGTGCTACCTCCAGGTACTGGAAAATCCAAGGTGACTAGGGCCTGGAGTAGACTTCAGCGTACCACAGCAGCCCTCTGGAAAAGTGGCCAGATTGTTATGTGGGTGCTTTTTCTGATATCTAGTACTTTGCAGAAAGCAGAGGATCCTCTTCCACCCTGAGTGATCACTCCTGCTTGTAAGGCATAGAAAAGGCACCCAGACCTGCATCAGCAAGCCTGCATCTTTCAAGTCCTTGATGGTGGCACTAGTCACCACAGTCCCTCCAGATATATGATATTGTTTTTTATTTAGTATATTTTTTAGGTTGAGGCAGTTCTAATGGCTTCCATTTAGTTTTTCCTACCATAATAGCCCTCACCCTTACCAGTCAGGGAGCCAGTGTGGGAGTTCTGAGACCAAATCAAGATTCCTCAGAATTAGATCCTAGCAGGTGTGCCTGGAAAACTCAAGGATGTATTCTTTTTAGAATTGTCTCAGGGTCTTAAACTACTATTGCAAAACATACTAAAACTTTTGCTTTTTTCCCAAGCCTCTGACTAATGGTGATTCTTTTTTTTCCTTTAGTAATAGGTGAGGATCTTTTTTTCTTCCTTCAGCCTTTGTAGAAAACATGATAACACAACCTTTTTTCAGGCACCAAGAAATTGAAGTCATCTTTTCTTTGATAATAGTTTCAAGGAGCAAACCAAGTAGTCCAATAGTTCCATGAGATAAAATAAGAGCATCCTCAGAGTTTAATAGTTACCAGCAAAAGCTGAAATAGGCTCAAAACCAGTCTGGAAACCAAGAGGCACTGGCCAGAAGTAACCTTATCAAGTTCTCACAATGGGAGCAGTCTACCAAGGATTGCCATCCTGGACATGTCATTGGATGCTTGGTGCAATGATTCATTGACCTAAGATATTTCTGGTAACACTGAAGAGTAACATCTTAGCTATTCCTGTGATATCTGTGATTTTGCATTACTCCCTAAACAGTCAAGTTCAGACAGGAGAATCTAAATCATATGATGTTTTGCAGTCTAATTGTAGGAGCTGGATTACCACCTCTTTCCTAGGTTCTCAGAATGCTGTTCTCCCCAAAAATAACAGAAAACGTGTTCAGATAATAATAGCCAAAATAGTCCAATGGTCAATATGCCACCCTTGCAACAAAATGTGTTCAGTAATCTATTGTATAGCCAAAATTGTATAGCCAAAATGTGTTCATAGCCTAGTCACCGAGGTAAAACGTTATTCCCAAGGCAGTTTATATACCAATGCTTCACTTGACAATCTGTCTTTCAAAATGAGCTGAGTGACAGAAAAACTTACTGCTTATGAAGAAAGGTTGTGTAGTCAGACCAGCTATAATGTCACGTCCTAGCTTTCCCTATTACAAGATGTGAAACTTTGGGCAAGTTATTTAACCTTTGGTCAAATTTGGTTTTATTGTCTATAAAATTGAGATTAAGTTAGTATTTACCTCAATGGGGTAGAATCTTAAGGGGCACATAACCATTCCTGGCACATAGTAAGTGTTTAGAAAATGTATGCTTATTACTGATACCATTACTGCTAGCAACAGTGTTACAAAAGAAAAGAAATAGAAATAAAAATAAGTCTTTATAATTATTACTGACAACTGTAAAATAAAACAATTTTTTAAATGAAAAGAGTGAAATTACACTTTGAAGGTCAATTTTAGTTTTATCATTGGTTCCTCTTTACTAAGGCATTTCTCCATTTCCTAAGATTTACAACAGAGTTTTATGCCCTGAGCTAGATAATCTTGTAGGAACTAAATAGCACCTTCAGAATGGACCCAAAGCATCTCCTGATAGTTCTTAGATTAGTATAATAATCTGGAAACCAATAATATATTTATAAATGTTCTGTTTTATCTGATGCAAAACACCTGGGAACAGTATAATTTGTATTAATTTAAATGCCCAGAGATCACTATATATTACATCCAATGCAAGTGCTTCTTTCTGTCCTTCCTCCTCTGATCAGCCAGATTAATTTTTCTATTTAGTTTAAATATTTGTAATTTTTCTTTATCATTCCTTTTTCCCCTTCTCACAACAGAGCTGAGAGCTCCCTATCCATGTGATATAACCTAATATTTTAGATATTTAAAAATTCTCTTTAAACCATTGAATTTCCTAGTCATGTCGCTGGAGAAAAGCAATTATTCAATTAATGTTGGGCACTACATAAACTAATTAATTCTATGAAAGAGGCGTCAGGCTCAAAGTAAAGATTTTTGTAAAAATTTGGTATTACAATGAAATTATTGTAGCTCACACTTATTTAAAAAATCTATTAAAACTTAGAGTGAACATTGATTTTGGTCTCTATTCTGCTTTAAGACTGAAAAGATTGCTGAAAACAAACATCGCCATTGATCATCTCATTGAATTTTTTATTGAAATTACATGAATTATAGATCTTTGTAAACTGTTATACTATCTATAAATAAGCTATTATTACTAACCATCTGTTCTACCATATGATGTTATAGTTTTGATCATGCAAATAAAATTTTACTGTAGAAAAATACTAAATTGCAGAATTTTGTCAAAAGAAGGTATAAAATTGTTTATGTTTTGTTGGGTAATATATAACTTAGCACTCAGTTACATATAGCATAATACACATGTAATATACCATTCATCAATTATTTATATACTAAACTGAATATATGCATACATAGGTATTTGTAAGTATTTTTAAATTCAAGTTCAAAATCAATTAATGGCATTTTCATGCATAATAAGAAATTATAATCCCATAAAAATAAGACAGTAAAATTTCTATTTCCTGAATCCAAAATTTCTAGACTTATAAGTTAACTTCCAGTCACAGGAAGTACAAGGATATACTCAGCCCACTTTTTTAATCAAAAAATGAAATATAATTGACCTAAGCTTTTATATTTATTATTATTTGGATACACATTTTTAGAGACTTCACTAGAAACTCTCCTTTTACATTCTTTAAAGCTAATCTCAAATAATTCTCTCATGACTAAACTACATCCTCATTCAAAGCATTGTTAATAGAATACACATAAAATTTACCTTCAATTTCCATAGTAATCACTCTGATTTACATAAAATTTACATAATAACAATTATAATTAAGTAGCATTATAGTAATGGTTATAAAAACAACCATCATAAATAGCATACACTGAAATAAGTTTGGCATAGACAGGAGCTTTAAGCAATATCCATATTTATTTTATTGTTTTATATTACTGGAAATATATGTATGCCACCAATCTCTTGTAATATTTGTATTTAACTTTAGCACAGAGCTGTAAAGATATATTACTTTTTAATTTTCAGAATAATATAAGGTATTCTGATGATCTGTTAGCCAGGAATGTATTAACAAATTTTCCATTTGTGACCAATATTTAAAAACATGTGAAGGGATTAAATTACCAATTATTTATTCTTACTGTGTCATTGTAATATGCTTTTTTTTTTTTTTTTTTTTTTTTTTTTTTTTTACCTCTTACAATTGACTCATCATTTTGGATCAATTTGATTTCTTATCTTTAATCTTTATTATTTTTATTAAGTGGTCTTCAACTCCAACACTTTTATTCTGTTTTTTTTTAATTTCCAAAATGACTCAATCTGTCATTTGATATGCTACTGTGCAGATAATGAATGAAGAGCTTGACATGCAGTGAAAGTAATATTTCTTTACATAGAGGATGTATTAATTCGGATTAGTGTCAAAGAAAAAAATTGCACTGGACAAAGTTAAATAAGCAAAGTTAAATAAGCAAGTCTTACTGAAGACTATTTCAACAAGTGAAGAGAGATTAAACTAAACCTTATCGAAATAAAAAGATGGGGTGCGCTACTGGAAAAGGACTGGAGGACACTAGGGAAAGGGCGGTCACTGTAATTAGGCCATCTGCACGTACTACTTGGTGATTACAAAGTTATGCTTCTAACCTCCACAAAAATTGGAAGGGAGAGGTGTAAATTATTTTTTTTCTTTTTAAAATTGTTTTTTACTGTGGTGAGAACATTTAACGTGAGATCTACTGTGTTAATAAATTTTTAAGTGGGCAATATTGTTAAGTATAGGCACAATGTTGTACAGCAGATCTCTAGAACTTATTCCTCTCCATAACTGACATTTTATACCCATTGAAAAGCAACTCCCTGTCATCACCTCCCCCCACCTTTAGCAACCACCATTCTACCCTCTGTTTCTATAAGATTGGCTATTTTAAATACCTCATATAAGGAGAATTATATGAGATAATGATAATTTTTATCATCATTATTATGATAACCATATAATATGATATATATTATTATGATAATAGTATGATCATTATTATGTGACTGATAATTTCATTTATCAAGATGTCCTCCAGGATCATCCTTATTGTCACATATAGCAAGATTTCTCTTTTAAGACTAAATCAGTATCCATTTTATGTATACACTACATTCTCTTCATTCATTCACCTGTTGATTAACATTTAGGTGGTTTCCATAACGTGGCTATTGTAAATTATGCTGCAATGATCATAAGAGTGCAGATTATCTCTTCAAGATCCTGATTTCAATTCTTTTAGATATATATCCAGAAGTGGGATTCATGGATCATATGGTAATTCTAGCATATGGTAATTCGAAGGCAATTTTTTGAGGAAGAATCATACTGCTTTCAATAGCAGCAGCACAGTTTACATTCCAAACCATGCACAAGTTTTCCCACTTGTCCATTTCCTTACCAACACATCTTTTTATTTTTTTAAATAATAGTTATATTAACATAGTGAAAGTGATATCTTGTTGTGATTATGACTTACATTTCTCTGATGATTAGTGATGCTGAGCATCTTTTCATGTACTTGTAGGCTATTTGCATGTTCTCTTTGGAGAAATATCTATTCATATCCTCCCATCCATTTTTAATGCAGTTAGCTTTTATTTATTTATTTTTGCTAATGAGTTGTAGGAATTCCTTGTTATTTTGGATATCAAAACTATCAGACAGAAATATGGTTTACAAATAGTTTCTCCAATTCTATAGGTTGGTGTTTCACTCTGTTGATTGTTTCCTTTGCTGTGCACAAGTTGTTTAGTTTGATTTAGTCCCATATATCTAATCTTGCTTTTATTTCTTGTGCTTTTGTTGGCATATCCAAAAAATCGTTGCCAAGCTCAATATAATAAAGATTTTCCCTTTTTTGCTATGATTTCTTCTAGAAGATTTACAATTTCAGGCCTTAATTTCAAATCTTAACCTACTTTCAGCTGATTTCTGTGTAGTGTAAAATATGGATATATATTCATTCTTTTGTAAATATTTAATTTTCCCAACAACATTTGTTGAAGAGGCTGTCCTTTCTCTATTGTATATTCTTAGAAGTCTTGCAAAATATTAGTTGATCATAAATATGTGGATTTATTTCTGGGCTCTCTATTCTGTCCCATTAGTTTATATGTCTATTTTTATGCAAGAAGCACACTGTTTTAATTATTATAGCTTTAAAACATATTTTGAAATCAGGAAGCACAATCCTCCAGGTCTGTTCCTCTTGCACAAACAGCTTTGTCTATTCAGAGTCTTTTGTGGTTCCATATGAATATTAGGATAACATGTTTCTATTTCTATATAAAATGCTATTGGAATTTTGATAGGGATTTAAACTCATTTTACGAAGACAGCATTACCCTGATGCCAAGGCCAAAGAGACTACAAGAAAAAAAAAATCTCTAATAAATATAGATACAATGAGCACCATCCAAATACTGGCAAACCAAATTAAACAGTACACTAAAACAAATATATAAATATATATATTTATTATTTATATATATTTATAGGTATATTTATATATTTTATATGTGTATGTATATGTGTGTATGTGTGTGTGTGTGTGTATATATATATATATTTCTTTTAGTGTACTATGACCATTTGGTATTTACCTCTGGGACATAAGGATGGTTACGGTTCAACATACACAAAGCAATTAACATGATATACCATATTAATAAACTGAAGGATAAAAATCATATTCTTATTTCAGTAGATCCAGAGAAGATATTTGACAAAATTTAACAAACTAGGTACGAAAGAAGTTTACCTGAATGTGGTCAAGCCCAGATTAGAAAATCCCACGCTTAAAATCATACTTAATGATGAAAAACTGAAAGCAGTTTTCCCTCTAAGATTAAGAACAAAGCAAGGATACCCAGTATTGCCACTTCCGAATAGTACTGGCAGCTCTAGTTAGAGCAATAAGGAAAGAAAAAGAAATAAAAGCCATCCAAATTAAGAAGTTAGAAGTAAAACTGTTTTCAGATAACATGGTCTTACATGCAGAATATTCTAAAGGCTCTACCAAAAAAAACTTTATTACTAATTAATGAGTACAGCATACAAAATCAACACATAACATATAAAAATTGTATAACTACATATTAACAATGAAGCATCTGAAAAATAAATTAAGAAATCAATCCCTTTTACAATAGCATCTAAAGGAATAAACTACTTAGGTGTAAACAAAACCAAAGAGATGAAAGACTTGTACACTTAAAACTACAAACCGTAGCTGAAAGACATTACAGGCACAAATAAATATAAAGACATTCAATGTTGCTGGATTGGAAGATCTACTATTATTAAAGATGATCATACTACTCAGGAATTGTCTTTCTTAATGATTACATTTCAGAGGCATGGCTCCCAGATCCTTGAGAAAGACATGGCTAAGTTGAAAAACTTGCCAGAATCTGAGAAAAGAATCGTATCTTAAAGGAGAAATGCTCAAAGAAAAAGGAGGTTGGTGGCTACAGTCAGGAAGAAATCTGTCTAAAGTTTTTAGTTAAGCTGACAGGAATATTAAGGCCATCTTGTTCACTAAGTTTGGCTACAAATATAAAAAAGCCCAAAAGAACAGTAGATGAAATTTCATTTTTTAGAAAAAGTTCATTTATCTCTCATACATAGATATGAATATTTGCAGTCCACAGTGAATGGCAGTTCTGTCCTATAAAATGTTTAAATCTACATCCCTTCTAGATCCAGATAATCATTCCCCAATTTCTAGGGGGTGACCATCTTCTCTATAGTTCAGCAGCTGTCCTATTCTCATTTTAGGCAGCAGAGAATGGAAAAAGTAAGGAGAAAGGATGACAGGAGAAAGGAAACAGTAATAAATATAAATGTCTTGCATTTACTCTCTCGAGGGAAGTTCCTAGAAGCTGCCATAGGACATATGTTTTTATATTATTTGCTCAGATAATTCTGTCACAGTACAACATTTTGGTCACCTAAATAGCAGTCACACTTTACTTTTTTTCCCACAGATACAACACATTTGTTATCTCCTCAAAGAATGCAATCCCAATGTCCCATCCAGTTCAATGTTAGGAACTCTAGGGGATGTGTTATTCTTTATATCATGTCAGGTTGTTGTAGCAACTCATAGTACATTAACTTATGAATCAAGTGACAAATTCTCTGTCCCTATTCTAGTATCGAATGGAAGAGTGGGAATGAGATAAGTCTATTTGGAGTAATTTTAGATTTATAAAAAGTTGCAAAAATAGTACAAGGAGTTTCTTTATACCCTTCACTAAGCTTACAACAATATTAAAATCTTACATAATCATTGCAGAATTTTGTATTTGTGCAAAAGGAAACTAAATTTTTTTTAGAACATTCAAAATCTCTCACAAATGCCCTTTTGTTGTAGTTACAAGATCCAATCCAGGATCCCTTATTGCATCTAGTCATCATAGTCTCCTCTGATCTGGAACAGTTTCTTAGAGTATTTTTTGGGGGGGGTGTGTGTGTGTGTGTGTGCGCGCACTAAAGTTCTGAAGAGTTTTGGTGACATAGTTTGTAGAATGTTCCTCACTTTCAGTTTTATTGATGTTTTTTTCTCATGTTGAGACTTGGGTAATGGATTTTATGGAAGAATATCACAGTGGCAAAGTGCTCTTCTCAGGACATCATATCATGTCAATGTGACTCACCACTTTTGTTGTTGATCTTGATCACTTGGTTAAGGTAATGTCTGGCAGGTTTCTCTATTGTCAGTTACTTGAACTTTTGAAACCTATCCTTTGGAAACCAGTCACTAAGTCCAGCCCACATTCAAGTGTGTGATGGGGGCATTAAGCTGCACCTCTTGGAGGAAGTAGTATCTACATGCATTATTGGGAAATTTACTGAAAGGAAGATTTGTCTCTTCTCCATTTGTTTATGTATACAGTCCTTTATTCTTATCAGTATGGACACATTTATATTTATCATTACTTTAGATTATAATCTAATAAATGCTATATATTCTTGCTCAAATTTGTCCCTCTTTGGACATTAAAAGCTCTTTCAGATTCGCTCCTGTCTCTCTTACATGTCCCCCACCATTTTGTTTTTAAGTACTTCTTTACATTCCAGCAAAGAAGATTCTCCAGGTTCAGCTTATATTTTCCCTGCACTAACTCTAAAATTATGTTTCTTCCTAAAAAAATTACAAAAACAAACCTTGGTTCATTATGCCAGAGAATGTTATTTGGATGCTAATATCTGGGCACTAAGTATGCTTATTGCTTCTAAAGTGTCATTACCTCTGGGCCCTCTCCACCAACAGCTAGGAAATATATGTATAAACATTAACACACACACACACACACATATATATATACACACACACATATTTATATTTGTTTTTCTATGTGTATATATTATAAATATAACAAACATAAATTTATGCTGATATTGTCAGATATATTTATAATGGAATAATATAACCCTATAAAGGGAACCAACAAGCATAAATTAAAAGCATAGTACTAGACAAAAAAGCACCGTAGGATATATTTATTATAAAACATAATTTGAAAACACATCCACAAATTCCTTGATTCTCATATCTGTCTCCCCTAGAATATGGGATGGATTTAGAGACTGGCTTCTAATAAATAAAATAATAGAATGTAGTAGAAGTGACACGATGTGACATTAAAGGTAGGTTAGGAAAGGCACTGGATTGTCCAGCTGGCTCTCTCAGAATGCTCACTTTTGACACCCAACTACTGTGCTGAAGGAAACCCATGTGAAGGGCCATTTAAACAAACTCACATTGACAGACAGGGGTCCCCAATATTTTTGGCACCAGGGACCAGTGTCATGGAAGACAATTTTTCCACAGACAGGGGGTGGTGGGGGGGACGTGGTTCGAGATGAATCTGTTCCACCTAAAATGATCAGGCATTAGTTGGATTCTCATGAGGAGTGTGAAACTTAGATCCCTCCCATGTGCCCTTCACAAAAGGGTTCTCGCTCCTGTGAGACTCTAACAGGCTGCTGATCTGACAGGAGGCGGAGCTCAGGCGGTAATGCTCACTAGCCCACGGCTCACCCTGCTGGGCAGCCCAGGTCCTACCAGGCCACCGACTGGTGCCGGTCTAAAATCTGTGGTTTAGGGACCCCTGTTTTATGTGATCCTGCCCTTGAGCTGTCCCAAATGATGAGAAGTAGATCAGCGGTGAACTAATCCCACCCAGATATGCCCAAATCACAAATTCATTAGCAAAATAAATGGTATTGTTGTGCTCGAAGTCACAGTTTTAGGGGTGGTTTATTATACAGAAATAAATAACTGAACAATTGAAATGTGTATATGTTTTTCAGTAGGATGCAAAATGATACTATATATAGATTTATTACACATGTGTGGCAATAGTGTGTCAACATGAATGGGAATGATAAGCCAGAAGTTCCGAATGGTGGGAAATTATTGAGAAAGAATAAGAAGAATGGACTTGGGAACATCCAAAAAAGGTGTGGGCCCAGGCAGTTGTAACATTTTTGTTATTTTTTGTTTGTTTGTTTTAGAGATGGGAGTCTTGCTATGTTGCCCAGGCTTGTCTTCAATTCCTGAGCTCAAGTGATCCTCTCACCTCAGTCTTTCAAGTAGCAGGGACCATATGTGAGCACCACAATGTCTGCTGGTTTTATTTAAAGGTGACCTGCAAAAAACTAAAATTTGATAAAGCTAAATGGTGGGAATATAAGTTTCTGCTTTATTATCCAATATATTCTGGTACTATTAGATTATGTCCTGATAAGAAAAATAATTAATTTGTCACCTAAAGTAAAAAAGACAGATTAAATTTCACAAAGGCAGCACAGTATAGTGAACAAAGGCTGAAGCTTGGAATTAGAAAACTTGGTTTTTCAATTTGGATTTTTATGGATGCTAATCATTTACTAGTAGCAATCATGTTACAGACAAACACTGGGGACCAAATAAGAATCAAAAAGTATCACTAGTTTTGTAATACACAAAACTAAGACATCCATTTCAACAGAGCCTTGTATCTCTATCCCTGACTCTAGGCCTCAGAACTCCAGTGTTCCTGACGCCTACTGAAGCACAGGACAAAAGATGGAACCAATTAATAAGAACTGTTTGGACAGCTTACTGCATGCAGTTTCATAACCAACACTACGTTTGATTTCGGATCCTGCCACTCGCTAGTTTGTGACCTCAAACAAAATATTTAAACAGTCTAAGCCTCAAAGTTTTCAAATTTAGAAAAAGAGGGTATTTACATCTCCCTGTGGGGTTTTATAAGAATTCGAAATACGGTGCTTGACTGGGTGTGGTGGCTCACGCCTGTAATCCCAGCACTTTGGGAGGTGGAGGCTGGTGGATCACCTGACGTCAGGAGTTCAAGACAAGCCTGGCCAATATGGTGAAACCTTTTCCCTACTAAAAATACAAAAATTAGCCAGGCTTGGTGGTGGGTGCCAATAATCCCAGCTATTATGGAGGTTGAGGGAGGAGAATCACTTGAACTCAGGAGGCGGAGGTTGCAGTGAGCTGAGATTAGGCCACTGCACTCTAGCCTGGGTGACAGAGTAAGATTCCATTTCAAAAAAAAAAAGATAAAAGTGTTTACTTTTTAGGACAGGTTTACAAACAGACACCCAAAAACAAGCCATGGTTTTAAATACTGAAGGCAATCCCTCTTGGAGCAATTCCAAAGATATTTTGAATATTTACCAAACTAGAGGAATATCTGTTCATCTTATGGATGATTATTTTAAACTAATCCTGCAAGCATATATGAATGCAAGATAAATGTAAATTATCATTATATAGAATAGCATAGGAATTATGATTAATTTTTAAATAATACAGCTTCAATATGCTCAAAAACACTATTTATATTGATTTTAACACAAAATAGATTGCCCACAATGATTTGTTTGACTTAAAATTATATATAACCCAATTAACTGGAATACAATAGTCTAATGTTTTTTAGAATAAACATGAAAATTGATCACTCATTGCTAAGAATTAAACATTGTTGGAATTAAACTGGAGTAAAAATAGGGGATGATAGCTCCTCTGGATACATGTTTGGACAGTTTAGGATGAGTGGCCTTTCTGACCAGGACAATATGCCCGGTGATGATGAGGTCAGATGGCAATTTTCTCCTAATCAAAGGATATCTACTCATTCTTCTCCTTAAACCCAGGCCGAAGGAACATTTCTGTTACTGTGTTGACACAGAGAAAGCAAATTTTAATGAAAAGATTATGAGCTTTGTAAGTCAGATAGAGATTCTTAAGTCTGATCCCATCACTTCTCAATATGTGTGAACCCAAGGATACTAATGCCCACCTCATTATGTTGTTTTGGAACTTAAACGTAGTAATATATGTAAAAACACACAATACAAATTGGTGCTCAATTCACATTAGTTCATTTTTACTTTTCCAATTGATTTCAAGAAATATGCTATTATTGCTTGTCCAAGCTCAAAATAAGGTGAATTGCTACAGTATGCAAAGACACAAATTTTCCAAGTGTGGATTAATGCCAAGATGACTGAATTATACATAAAGATAGTTATGATCAGAGTTATGATCAGCTACATCTCTGATCTGAAAATCTCATTTATCCAAACCTTTGCACATAGTAATAAACAGTTTTATTCTCTCATTAAATTAGGAGAAAAGTTTCTAAACACCTCCTGGAAATTTGGGGGTACAAATATAAAGACCAAGTAGAATATACCAGACTGGGAAATCGTGGGTTATAATAAGACGGAAAACAACAGAGGATCACTTGGGGGCATCCTCTAATCTAATCACTGTGAGCGGATTACGTGGGCATAGAGGGTATAGCAGGTATTATGTTCCTTATGCATTCATTCAGTCTGATGAGACACGGACACAGTGCAGACCATCTTTTGGAACAGCTCTGTCAACAAAATGGTGTCCAACAGACATTTTACACTGAAAAGATTCCTCCCACAGGAACTGTTAAGCTGCACTAGGGAATTTCCAGTGCTAGAAACTGTGGGGCTTTGGTTGATAATAATTAGTTCTTGGACTCATTTGCATGCCATGGGATAGAATTATTGCCAGACCCTTGTATTTATAGCTTCCCAGGCAAGAAATTTGAAAGTCCTGAAGGGAAGTGAATTTCAAAGTAAAATTGCTGCACTCCCTCATTGCAAATGAATAAGTGTGCAGGTAATCTCCAAAATGACAGAATAATTTACAGGAATATAGAAAGTCCCTATTAAGAAAGTATAAGGAACTTATAATTCTCTAAAAATGATATGGATATGGAACAATTAATGGATACAGAATCTTAAGAAACAAAAAGTAGCTAAAGTAGATAAAAATTCAGAATGAGTATGCTGTTCTATCTTGGAAAATAGACTGGGAGTATTATAGAACAAAGAAAGGAAAAGACTCAAATTGCAAAACACAAATAGCAAAAGATTATCAGACTGAAAAGAAGGCACATAGCAAATGTGAACCATCAGGACCTAGTTTATGATCAGCCAAATTAAATCAATATGACACATCTCTAATACAACATGTCATTGTACACACAGCTCAGCTCTCTGTGTCCTTCTGTTGCTTGTGATAAGGGCAATCATCCTATTTCTCATTGTTCTTTAAAATATAAACATAGCTAAGACCAGAATCAACATGACCAAAAAGACTGCCAAAATGTGCTGATAGTTAACTAAGATGTTCCATAACTGTCACATTTAGATTCTCATTACACAAATAATCCCAAATAAAACCAATAAGCATCTAAAGATTATGTCCAAATAATGTAACTACATGTACAAATATAAAATATTTTCATGTAAAAATATAAATGTAAAGTGTAAAAATATAAAATAATGTAATTATATAAAATAATTCATAAAATATAAAATCATTTGAACATGTTGAATATCTCCATTCCAAGTGATCTATAATTCCCTACTTATTCATTTATAACATTCATATTAAAAAGGTAGTATCTTAATTTCCCTTTAAGAATGTTCAGATTTTGCCTTTTAATGTCAGTCAGAGAATGGGAATTAACATGGGGTCAAAAATGTGAGAAAAGTATGACCAGTTTGTTGTTTATTTCTAATTTTGGTTTGAAATAAACTAGCAAAGAAATCTTCAATGACGTAGATATTATTTTCTTCAAACGGTGCTGTGCTTAGGTGTATCAGAATTGCTTCTGGGGAAAAATGGCTATAATATACAAATACGTGAGTTATACACTTGAAAATTTTTCCGAATAGAATCTTCAATCTAACCAAATTTGTCATAATTGGAATAGATATTGTTTTGAAACCTGCTATTATTTCAGAAGCTGGAATGAATTTTCTTACTTCATTTTTGCTGCTATAACAGATATACCACAAACTGAGTGCATTATAGAAAAACAGAAGTGTATTTTCTCTCTGTCTGGAAGCTTGGAAATAAAAGACCAAGGTGCTGACAGGTTTGGTTGTCTGGTAAAGGCTGCTCTCTGTTTTCAAGATGGCATCTTATTGTTACATCCTCTGAAGGAAGGAATGCTGTGTTTTCACATAGCAGAAGGCAGGAGCACAAGATTGCCAAATGTTCCCTGAAGCCTCTGTTATAAGGGCCTTAATCACACATAAAGGAGGAGCCCTTATAGCCCAGTCATCTCTTAAGGCTCACTTTGACCATTATCTATCACATTGGCCATTACATTTCAACACTTGAATTTTGAAGGTGACACATTCAAACAATAGCTACATTCTTAATTAAAACATAACTTCTAGAAGGCAAGAATGTAATCTTACATTCTGTTTTTTTTTTCTTCCTGGTGTTATAGCATTCTTCTATCTGCATATTAGAAGATCAAAGATAGTGATTATTTGACAGAAATAATTCTTGTGATTTTAAGTATTGACTCTAGAAAATCTAAGTGGCCCAAATTTAACTGTTAGTATTTAACTGTTAGTATATTTTTACCTTCCACTCCTTCCTTTCTACCAACCACTTTTCATTTCACCTCTTTGCTTCCTTTTCTTTTATTCTTTATTTTCTAACTATGCCTTTCTATAAAATAATTTTTTAAAATGACCCAATGACCTTTTTTTTTTTTTTTTTTTTTTTAATTCCCACTGATGGCACTCACAGATAACAGGGTTACTTAACACTGTCCTATTCCCTAGGAAACAGGGAAGCGATGTTGAATTGAGTTAGCTTCATCTGAAAAAATGGGTATTAACCCCTGGCCAGAGTACAGGTGAAACAAAATTTGCTGATAATAATAGCTCTTTTTTTGCTCTAGTGTCTTTCACCATGTTTAATTAATCAGAGAATTCCTATTCATTGATATCAGTGTCTTTAGTACATCTTGCTACTATCATTTATCAATTTCATTTTAACATATAACTGAAGAAATTCATTTTTACCTAGGAATATAGTTTTTTAAAACAGGTAAATTTATTAGTTCTCTTGTTAAAAATTCTTATCATTTGAAAGAAAACACTGTTTTTTTTTTCCTCTCATGCAAACAGCCTATATGGGACTATATTAAACTAGGTCTGTTTTAGTCTTTTATACTCTACCTGCTAGTATCTGTCCAAAGGGAAAAAAGGTACAACAAAAACTCAGAAGATTTTTCTGAGTTCAATGCTTCTTCACAAAGGGAGAATTTATAAGTATTCATCAATATAAATCATAGGACGATAATATAATTAAAATCATTAAGAATGCACTTTGTAGAGCTCTACTCTAGCATTTCTTGGCTTTTAGACACTTATTAAATAAGAAGACACTTTGAAAGGGATGGAATTTCTGATGCATTTGAAATATTCAAGTTTTAAGGAATCTATTTTAGATAAAATGAGAACCCTTGCTGATCCTGCCCCACTTTTAAAGACACATTCGAATCCTAAGCTTTTGTTATTTCTAAAATAGGTTGTTAAGTGATTTTCCTTTATATTTTCTCCCTTTCTGCCTGAAAGGACCCACATCTAAACACCGACACTGGTTTGTAATGGCATTTCTGGAAATACAGAGAACAGTTATAAATATTCTCACACTGTTTACTTACAAAATAGGTCTTGTGTGGCTTTTTGATCTTGTGTTTGTATATGCCAATATTCTAATTGTTCAAATGAGTACAATACACAAATGCCAATCAAATAAACTGAGTTGTGGATGCTAATCAAATGCAGTACTTGACATTCTGAGCTTCACATTTCCTCAGACATCAGTACAAATTTCTGGACATCATGCACTTGTTTCAATTTCACAATGAGAAACAAGAACATGCTGATCACAGGGAAATGGTCATCTTTCTGTTGAACTAAATTTACCTTCTCTTCCATTTCTTTACACCACTAACAATAGGCTTTTTAGTCCAACTGTGATAATACTTCTGCTGTGAACATACACTTTCCTGTAGGAAAGTAAAAACAGGCAATTGACCCTGGGATGACTTAGAAGAAAATAAACATACACACACATGCAACTTACACAGAAATAGAAAAGAAAACTTGTAATGATTAGCAAGGTGACTATACACATGTTAGAACACAAGTGTTATGAATGTCTATCAACACTAGATTTTTCTATTCTTGTTAATATCATTGTCACTTAACTAACGAGAAGAATCATCAAGCTTTTCAGAGAAAAAGAAAGGAGACCAGTAACTAAGAGTTAAGCTTTCTCAAGTAGAGTGTTCTTAAAGTAGCACAGTTACAATAGGAAACATAAATCAATACACTTTATTTGCCAATAACTTTCATGAGCAAAAATAATCATTTCACAATGAGAAATTTCCAAGGTCCAATAACACATTAAAAGTATTGTTATTTGTTATAATTGGCATTAAGAGCAATACAACTAACCTTCACCTACTTTTCTCAAGTAAGGTAAGTATGGAAAACATTCCTGTAATTGATTTCCACATATGTTTTATAATAAAGCAGCTTATTTGATTAATGAAGTATTAGCCATTCTATGTAAATAAATAGAACTGTCTATGTCATTAGTAATGAAACTTATTTTGACCTTGAATGAAGTCTTACTGTACTTAGTGTTCTCGTTAATTTATAGATATTCTACATATCAGTATCTTTATATATCCCTGAATTTTGATATATTCTTGGATATAGGGAGTTGCGAACAAGAGATTCCACTCTTGGAAAAGTGAAAAAGTATAGTAATGAGAATAAACACAGTTCATAGGAATGCTGAAGAGAAACTCTCTTGGTGAGGCTTCCAAAAAGGCCTTTTTGGAATACCACAGTGGTTCAGAGCCCTAAGAGGGTCAACATCATGATCTATGCCAAAAATTTACATGTCCCAAAAATATCCCTTCTCCTCTCATTACTCAAGTATAAACCAAAGTATTATAAGAGTGTATCTGATTTTCTAAAACTAAATTAATCTGTAACTCTAGCTACACAGGGACTGAGAATAGTAAATTGTGTATCTGCAGTTTCTATATTCCAGTAAAAAAGGATTGAAATGACTTTTGAGAAAACCAGTTCACTTTCTTTAATTACATTTGAAAACCAAAATATTTATAGGTATGGGCTAAATCAACCAAAATTTAATCCCACTGAAGGCAATTTGGTTTTACCATGGACCACCACAATTTACTATGAAAGCATTGTTTTACATAATTTCCAGCTGAAAGAAATGAATGAATCATGAGAAATCCATCACCATTCATTGAAAAAAAATAAAAAATCCTAAAATTGTGAATACTTCTCCTATTTATTGATGGAAAGTCAAAATGGTAATTTTCACTTATCAAATGTGAAAATCATGTCCATGAGACAGAGCACTAGTCAATCTGAAATTTATTGTATTTCATACAGGAGCTTAGACAATCATTTCTTGCATATCAACCCAAGCATACTGTGAGAGTTTTAAACAAGAATCTTAATAAAGCTATTATAGTTACATTCTAAAGAAGTGGATTTGTTTAAATATATATTAAATTTTTATAAAAAAGTAAAACAGCAATCAGTGACAGAAAAATAAATTTTGAACATTTTATTATAATTTTAAATAATACACAGGTTGATGTTGAAGGGTGAAATGCTAGTTCTCATTTTGCTTATCTCTTCTCCAACCAGGGGGAAACAGGGAAGTTTGAGGATATCTAGAAGCCCGAGATGGCACTAATAGGGATATTGTAGAAATTAAATGCTTCGGTTTTACCAAGTTATTCATCTAGAGGATTGTGGCAGGGTGAGAAGTACAATCAGTTGAGTTTGTAGGTGGTTGAATAATCAAAGCCACATTTTTATTTTGATGTCAACCTAGGAGAAAATTGATGTGTGAGAAAGATACTAATCTTGAACATGAGGTATTAAATATTTCAGTTACAATAAAAAAGTTATTATTTACTGAAAGTTTAAAAGATACATTTGCATCTCATCCAGTTTTCAGAATTACACAATGAAATCTACAAATTTAGTACTACATTTTACAGATGAGGAAACTGAGTGTACAGAATGTTACTTGCCAAAGGTAAAACAGACAATAACTGATAGGGTCAATATTTGAACTCATGCAATCTGATCAGCCTTTTACTACGCTACTGCTAGAAAGTCAAATAAATATGTAGATGATGAGCTATATTAAATGCTATTGGTCAAATACGTATGCATACAGCTGACAGATGAATTAAAACTAAGATTAAAAAATAAAATAGGTATGTGAAACTTCTTTATTCGGTTTCTAGACTGCAACCACGCTGGTTTCCAATGTTGCCTTAGTAATTTTTAAATAATCCATAAAATCTGTACAACACAATGTTCACAACATATCCCTTTGAGAAAAGTTTACCGAATAGCATATAAATTGTGTGATATAAAATCCAATTTCATTGGAGTCCATACATTTGTTAGACCATGCCCTTAATGACATGCTTAGTACCCCCCTACCCAGGCAGTGGTTCAGTAAATAAGTTACAGTTTCACCCATTGAGATGTTATTTTTACAGTGATAAAGTATAATTCCATACATGTAATACCTGGTCATTATCTTATGTCCTGAGATTAGTACAGTAATATTGTAATGTTGGCATGGTTGACATTTTACCGATTCCCAAATATTAGTCTGAAAACTACCTCTCACCATAAAAGCTATGAGGTAACTATGCAGGATTTTCCTGGTGATACAGCTGTGGCTCCAAAAGTCTGAGAAAATCCTAACTCAGCCTTTCCCACAATCTGATATGATCTACATTAGACAAGCTGACCACTTGCCACCCTTGAGATGCTCTCCTGCACAGGAGCTATAGAAGACTGGAGATGCCATATTTACTGAAAATTCTGTCCTTGTCATCTTACATCTTTTGCTGAAATGTCTATCTTATAAACCTAAGGCAGTAAGTAAAATTTCAAAAATCTTTTTCATTTTTAACTCCCCCACATTGGACTATTTATCACAAAGTAGATTTTTTTTAAGCGTCTAATTTATTGTACAAAAGATTGAGGAAAGGTCCCTGACTGTTTCTCTAGGATTAATTCTAAGCCCAGAAAAGATATCATTTCCAAAGAGACCCCAACCTCTTCCATGGGAAGGTTAATTAGAATTACTAAAGAACACCTCCACACTCTTACCTCTAACTCAAGTAAAGTAACACATGGCTCATGCATTATAAATTCCGTCAATGCTTGCTGTGTTAACTGTAGTTACCAACACCAGCTGACTATAACACAAAGCAATGGTTCTCAAACAAGCTGCACATTAAACTTACTGGAGGTCTTTAAAAATGTGGATGCCCTGAAACCTTCCCTAAAGCTATTCATTCAGTTCATGCGGAAGGGGACCCAGGCATTTGTGTTTTCAAAAGTTCCCCAGGTTTTCCTACTGCATTGCCAGGATTGAGATCACTAAGGTAAATGTTCAGAGATTGCCTTATCATTGCTGGGTCATCGTTCCAGGAACCAGGTGAATATTTTTAGGTTCATTTAATGAATTTCCCAAAGACTAAATTTACCATGGTTCACATTATTTTTTGAACTGTATCATTCCCTACCCAAAGCTTTTCCAAGCATCTGTCATTGATGACTATATCAATAATGCTATCAATTGTCAATGCTGTATATATCCTCCACTCACCCAACCTGCATTAAACCTCTTCTTCTAAAACCTTCTCACCATGTCCTCTGGTGAAAAATATTATCTTCAATAAAGAAGAATATTTTTCCCCATGATACCTTTTCTTTTAGAGTGGATTCCTAAGGTTATAAGTCTCTCTCCTCTCTAATTCTTCCTGTAAGAATTTCAAATTTATTGGTATTTTATTTTTAATTGTTATATTTTATTTTTAATTGTTATATGTTAGATTTAGAAACAAATGTCTTTGCATATTGATTTTTATCTTTATAAGCTTCTGTTACCTGTTTATATTTTCAAGTGAATTTTCTATTTTTTAAACAAATTAAACATTATTATTTTATATTCTGTGTTTGACCATCTCCCCATATCAAAGGTCTTCACTGGTTTGAGTCTACTAGCGCTATTTTTATTTTTCTGACTCTTACTCATAGTGCATTGTTTTCTTGTGTGTTTTGTAAATTTTGACCCTGCACTCTTGTTTTGGAATTCCAACTGCACAAATTCTTTGAGGACCAGTTTGAAAGTGCATTCTTTTAGAGAGTGTTGTATTTAATTCTTCAGAACCTAGAGGCATTTTGAACAGTTTCAAGTTAAATTCTCTACTTAAGGAGTTTCTGTTTACATATGTTTTATAATATCAGTCACAGATTTGTGGGGGCAGATTTGTACTCTTTTGCAGGAATTTCATTTTTATCCACCTAGCATGGACATGGGAAAGAGGGATGGGCAAATTTATTTTTCTTCATTTACTCATACACAAGTGGGTAAATGAAATCACTTTCAGGGGTCTTCTGTCCATGAGAGGCTCCTATATACTTTATCTCCAGCCTATCTCAACATGATTCCACACTTGCAAAATTGAAGCTTATGAACAATAGCATTAAAATCCCCATTTTTACATTATTTTAGATCTCTGTAGTTTTCTTACTTTCCTCTCAGTCTGGTGACATTTTTTAAGTCTTCACTTTTTTAGAGGAGTTTAAGGTTCCCAGTAAAATTGTTCAGAAAGTACAGATATTTTCCATATACCCACTGTCTCCAAACATGGATAGATCCCTGTCAACATCCCCAAACTGGTACATTTATTATAATTGATGAACCTATATTCACATATGATAATCACCCAAAGTCCACAGTTTACATTAAGGTTCACTTTGGGTGTTATATATTCTATGGGTTTGATTAAACATATAATGACATATATCCATCATTATATTAATAGTATTATACAGAGTATTGCCCTAAAAATCCTCTGTTCTCTGCCTATCTATCCCTCCTTCCCCATGAACTCCTGGAAACCACTGATCTTTTTACTGTCTTCAAAATTTTGCCTCTTCCAGAATATCATATAGTTAGAATGGTAAAGTATGTTGCCTTTAGAGATTGACTTCTTTCACTTAATCATATGCATGTAAGATTCCTCTGTGTGTTTTCATGCTTGATAGCTCATTTCTTTTAGTACTGAATAACGTTCCATTGTCTGGACATACCACAATTTATTTTTCCACTCACCTACTGAAAGACATTTTGGTTGCTACTGAGTTTTGGTAATTATGAATGAAGTTGCTATAAATATCATATTAACCTTGTTTTTTTAAGTTGTTTTCAGGGGTAGAGATAGAGTGACATAAATAATGCTATACTACCAGAAATGAAAACTTACAAAATTATTGATAGTTTGCTTTTCTGAGTATGTATATCCTGAGAAAAAAATATTGGACACATTAGAGCCAGTGAAGACCTGTCATATGGAAAACAAAATATTTATTTTGTAATCTTCAAAAACAGAATTAGAATTCACAAGTTAAAAAAAAAAAATCCTTGAGGTTCATGTACACAATGCTCATGATATTCTGTTTTCTATGAGATGGACAGCTATAAGTAATAGAGTTTAATGTCAATTCAATACTAAGACAAACATTCAAAAAATTGGTTTAAAAATGGAGGTAGTAAAACTACCTTCCACTGAGAATGTTTTAGAAAAGCTAAATAATTTCTTTGTAATTTAATATAGAACAACATATTATTTGGTGTTTGACTAGATTATAAATTATTTTTCACTCTAGTATGCAAAATGCATAAATCAATGATTTTTAAGCCATGTTAATTTAATAAAAAGTAATTTTAAAAATGACCACTTCTCTTCAGGTTCACATGATTGAAATGTTTTCCAAGTTAATTTCATCATTACAATCTGTAAATCAGGCATTTTTTCAGTTAAATGATTGTTAAGTAGAGTGATGTTTTCTAAATCTGTCTTGACTCTGTTCAATGTGAAATTACTCTAGCAGACAAAAAAAATTGAACTTTATTTTGGTTATATATTTCCAAGTTCTCATGTGTTTCAACAATTATTAAGTTAAAGATTTCCATGTTTCCTTTTTTGTTTTGTTTTGTTTTGTTTTTTACTTCTAACTTGTGTATCAGAAAGGGTATCGTCAGTAATTTAAAATAAAAGTACTTCAGTTCTATCACATTAATACTGAATATTTAGAGTTTGCTTATGTGGAGAAATTAGTATTCAGGTTTAACAACAGTATTGTAACAAATTGAACCCAAAATTATATCAAATTCTAAGTATAAATAAAGGCAGAGCATCAAAAACTAGCCCAAATTTACATGTGTATCTCTTAATAACCTTGCATAATTCATATTGTATCTATGAAATTGTCATTTTCTATAGAAGCTGCATAGCATTTGTTTCTTATAGACTTTTCATTTGTTTGCTTGTCTTTATGTTGTTATGTTTCAGGAAATCCCATTTCATGTTTCTTGCCACAATGTGTTCCTAGAAAACAAGTCATAAAATAATAGTATTATAATTGCACGTTGTGTTCCTGACCAAAAATTCAGCCTTGAATAAATCTTAGCCTGAAAAAAAATGGCATAAAGGTAAAAACATAAAAAATACAAATCTGTAATTATTTAAATAATAAAAAAGCTCTGATAACGTAAAATAAACATAAATGTCACGTGCTTATTGATTATGGGGGGAAATCCTATAGCAATGTTTAGATAGAACTATTCTAAAAATTTTACCTAAAACTAGAACTTAGCTAGAAGAGGCATCAAGCATTTACCTAGGAGTAATTTTTCTTTATGTCCTTAAAATTTAGGATATGTAGGAGATAATGATCCTGGTATCTTTAAAAAGGTTTATAAGGGTCTCTGAACCATAGTCGTTTTTTTCCCCCAAAATAAACTTCTCAGTGGCAGAAACTTTCAAAAAAAAATCATTACTCTGACCTTGGAAGTAGAATTTAAGCAGTATATTTACTGCTTCTGGTTTTGTTTTACCCACTGAAAAGCATTTAAAATATGAGATGCTACCTTTTACCCATCTCCAGCAGGAAGGAAGCAGTTTTATTCATCATCTTCAAGATTTATTCTATGTACTGAGTTTTCACAACACTCCCTGATTCAAATGCTTAAATGCTTATTTCCCTTTCTAGCATTTAACCTTTCCACCCGAAGGTAGTTCCATATGTCTTTGAATAAACCAAGAAGAAAGAGGAGGTTGAAATGACTTTTTATTTTTTTAAGTAATGTCCTACTGGGGAAGAATTGATGACTTCATCATAGTGAAACCTAAAGGGGTAAAGACTATATCCCAATAGCAGTTAATATCTACTGAAAACTGTTAGGCATCAGATACAGTGATAGGTACCGTAGGCATTTTATTTCCTATCCCCATGCCAACAGTTGCAAAATGTTTTTATTATTTTTCTTTTAAGGATAAAGAAATCAGGGTACAGAGAATTTACATAATTTTTTCAAGATCACACACATAATGAATGAAAAACTGGACTTTGAACTGAGTCAGCCTGTCTTCTAAAATCTGCACTCTTTCCCCTCCCACACTGACTTTCTAGGAACCTAGAGAGTATTAGGGAAAGTTATTTGGGGTTTAATTCCCAGAAAAGCATATTTGATGGGTAATTTATTTTCACGCAATTTCACGAACATCTAATAAATGGGTATTTTGTGAACACTGTATTATGCTGATTGCATGCAGTATTCAAAAACTCTTTAAAATGGCATTGTATGTTCAATATGCTTATAGTACAGAAACTAAATAAAAGAGTCCAATCTATCTGTGCCAATTCCATCCTAGTTTTGATGTATTTGTCAATTGTATACATCCTGATTCTGTTTTCAGAATCAGATAAAATCAATAAACATGAAGATTGTTAACCTTTTTCTTCCTGTAACATAGCAAACAACCTTGCTAAGGTAATTTCCACAGTCTGTTTTCCCATGAAGAAATTTTCAAAGAATCATTAAATAGATGAGTTTAGCTTCAGCTGCATTCTTAAAAACGTGATTTGATTTATTTTGCAACAAAACCACACAATGTGGAGGGAGTGGACTGTTGTTATATGATGCCAACCCTTCATTCACCAACCTACATGGCTTAGACAATTTTTACTAAGAATGTCTCTTGATGGGCATAATATTGAGTCACGGACACCACTGAGATTTCCCCCACTGAACTATAGCTACTAGATAAACTACCAAAGTGAACCAGTCTCAGTCCAAAGATTTTAGACATTAGCATTGTGTACTTGGATACTTTTAAATACATTCTGGACGTTCCAACCAGCATTCTTACTCAAGTGTCTAACCAAAAAGCAAATCCAAAAGTGAAATAAACTTAATATATTTGTGGAGCTCTTTACCCCTAACTAAAGCAAATATGAAACTCTTTATTGAGCCATTAACTGAATTAGGTTTTGTGCTGGGTTCTTTTTATATATGTTTGGTGTTTCTTTCATAATTCAGCCAACTAGGTTAAGCAAGAAAGAATATCTAAGTATGTCTCAACCAACAGGTACAAAAACAACATAAATTTTTTTTCTGAACCAAACTTAAGACAACTGGTAAATAATTGAATTCAAACTTGCGAGATACAGGTGTGAGGAGAACTATTACATTGGCTTCACCTATGGCATTGCAGTAACTTGAAGATACTCTCGTGATACTAAACATCAATAATGAATTTCAGCAACTCATCCCTCAGGCACAATTATGTCTGACTCTCTCTTGATATTTTCCTAAAATGCTTTTCATTTTTTTTTTTTCACAATTCAGAGAACCAAAATGAATTATCTGTCTTCTCTCTCTCCTTCTCTCCTTTCTGTTCCTCTCTCTCTCTCTCTCTCTCTCACACACACACACATACACACACACACACACACACTCACGTATGCACCTGCGCATGATAGCTCCAATCCCATTGTTTAAGAAAAAAACAAAACGTAATGTTACTGTGAGTTTTACTAGGTATACATTTCTCACTGTCACTTTCAAGTTCTATAATATAGCTGTCTTGGTCTATTTTGTGTTGCTATAACAGAATATCTAAGACTAGGTAACTTATAAATAAAAGGAGTTTATTTATTTGATTCATGATTCTGGTGGCTGGAAAGTCAAAGACTGGGCAGCTCCAACAGATGAGGGCCTCATGCTGCTTCCATTCATGGCAAATATAGTAGTCGGGGGCAGTGGGTGCAAAAAGATCATGCTGTAAGAGAGGTAGTAAGAAAGAGAAACCAAAGAAGCCAGACTCTTTTTAACAACTCTCTTGCTCTTACAGAAACAAATCCATTTCCACACAACAGTGGGAACTCACTCACGCCTGAGGAAGGGCTTTATTCTATTCATAAGAGATCCTGACCTGTGGCCTAAACACGTCATACTAGGCCCCACCCCCCAATACTGCCACAGTGGGGATCAAATTTTAACAAGAGTTTTGTTGACGGAAACCATATCTAAACCATAGAAATGTTCTTAATATACCTTTACAACATTGCAACATAAATTTCTCCTCTAGAAATCCTGTTGACACTAAATTGAAATAATTTACTATGGTTAAAAGTAACCAATAACCTTCTATTCCTGTGGCTTGGTTAATGCTATTCCTATATTGGGAAATGCAGTTGTTAAGGCTTTGTTAAGCCAAATGTGGTCCATGGACTAAGGGCTTTGGCATTACCTGAAGGCAGATTGGAAACTCATCTCATGACCACTCCAGATCGATTGTATCAAAATATTCATGTTAATAATATTTGAGGTATGGCATATATACATTAAGGTATGAGTCATTTCAAATAATACTTTTTTTCTATGACATCTGACTGATGTGATAGTTTCCTCTTTTGTTCTTCATATTCAGAACTTAAGTCATCATTTTTTCAGTCTGTAAGTATTTATTAAGTTGCTACTATGTTTCAGGCAAAACTGAGGAGGGCTAGTGTTTAGACTGACACTGGTTAACTTTTGAGAGCTCATCTGGTGGCTGTAGCTCAACAAGGAAATTCCAGTGGTGTCTGGGACTCAATATGTGTATTTCCATCAGGAAATATTCTCAGTAGAATTTTACTAAGCCATGTAGGTTGCTAAATAAAGGGAACTTGGGGAGTTGGCCTAATATAACAACAGTCCACACATTTCACTTTGTGTTATTTGCAAATCAAATTTTTAAAAAGGAAAAGCTCTTATTTATAGAGGAGGAGTTGTAAAAATGCAAATAGTTTGAACTATCTGAAGGGTGAATTATAGATGGGAAAACAGTAGAAAATAGAAAATATAATCAGAGGCCTAATTATTCAACTGAAAACAAAAGACTATATATAATATATCCAAAAGGGTTAAATGCAAGGCAATAATTGCCATTTTTTGGTAGATTATTTTCTTCAGAGATTCAAAAAGGAATTGCACAGTGGAAGTAAAGTTAATATTAAGAAGACTAGATAGGAGGTTGTTATAAAAATTCAAATAGAGAAGATTAGAAATTTGAACTAGAGAGTAATGGTAGACATCTATTCATTCGTTCAACAGGTATTTATCGAGATTCTTTGAAATACAGTGAATTGCAACCAAGACAATCTAGATAGTAAAGTTTGTCTCACAACTATTTCACTTAAACTTACAAGTTTACTAGCTACATCACAGGCCTTCTACATTTTTATAGGAAATAATTCTATGAAATTATTTGCCATGCATGGATCACCATATCTTCCAGACCCTTGTAATTGTTTGTCACCCACTGCCAGAATTCAAAGCCAATGTCACATATGGCACATGTTTTATTAAAGCAACTCTCAGTTTTGGTGCCTATTTTTCTACAGAGGCCCTCCATTCAGCTTATCAAGGTTCCCAACTCTGGGATTGCTCAGATTCCTCTCTGTTCCACAAGCGCAATTGCTGAGAGTCTTAGCCTGCCTTTGCAAGAGCTCTTCCAAGCAATGACAGGATAATAGTTTCTGAGTAATCCTCCCTTTATTCCATAAAGCATCCAGCATTATAAGTAGAAGACACTCAATAAATTTTTGTTGAAGCAAGCCAATACACTCATTATTGCATATTTCATTATTATACTCTTAGCTCCAAACAGGACAGATTGTCATTAGTGTTTGATGCAGCCTCATATTACAGTATGGTTAGTTGATTGTGCTTCATCAAGATATAGCTGAAATTGAGCACGTTTTATTCTGGAAACTCACTGTCTTGTTTTCACATCAGGATGTCATTTTAGGGGTGAAAGCTATTTTTAGAAGTTCTTTTCCGTCGGTCCCTTAATTCAATCTTTCATGATATACATTAACTGAGAAAAAAATAAAAGACCACAATGATCCAAAATAACCGATGGAAAAATAGTTTCAAGAAGCCCCCCTTCGCCTGAAGCTATTGCAAATGAGCCATTATGTGCAAGTTCTTAAGGAGTAGCTCTCAGGTAATAATGATTTTTTAGGTGAATTTCTGATCTTACACATGAGAATGTAAGTAAATGTAATTGCTCTTCATCAGCTTATCAGATAGCTAGTTTTATACAGGAAATGAATAATGTTCCAAATGTAAGATATTGTTAGTAACTTTTGTTCCCCTCAAATCACCATGATTTGAGAACCATGATGGCTGTGGTTACATTAGTGTCACACTTGCAGCCATTTTCATTCTTTCTCTTGTAAGAATGTATCACATTATTATCACAATCAACTAACATTATCGTAATCAACCACATCATCATCTGTGCACACATGGTCACATGAAGATGAGTGACAGGTGTAAGTGCAGATTCTATGGAGAATGAGATAATTTTTCTCGAATAATTATTCTAATTCACAGGGCCTTTTATAAACTCCTAGGTTTGTGAACCAAAGCTTTGTGTTCAGCAAACTGTGGGAGAAAATGCTTATTAAATAGATCATGGGTAATTTTCCACTGGGCATCTGAGTCACCTACCTAGATGTCATAAACATTAGACTGTGGAAAGCAGTTTCATGTGTTAGAAGTAAGATGTGACATTTTACATTCTAATCAGAATGAAGAAGCTCAAAGTTCCAAGTGGACATTTTACAATATAGGTAGAAAAGTCCTGTCCGAAGTATCCTTGTTTCTTAACAGTTTACTGTGCAGAGAACAGTGAGCTCTCTTTAAAAAGTTAACTTTTTAAGGATTTTTTTAATCAACTTTTTCATAGTGTTCTTTTTCCTTTTATGTTCTTATGATTATTTCATAAGCAGAAATAAATTAGTTCAATTGCTATTTTGATTTTGACTAGTTCCAAATGAATATGTAAATTACCATTTTTATTATTTTTTCATACTTGAATGTATCAAATACCTTAATATTTAGTTTTCTTAATACCTTTATTAAAGTTAATAACAGTTTTCTTAATACCTTTATTATAGAAAATTAAATTTCACTCATGGTGTCTGAACCATCAGAATATATTTTCATAGATAAAGTACCAGTCCTTCTACATTAGTTGTCTATTGCTATATAATAAAACACCTCAAATTTCAGTGGCTTATAATAACTATTTATATGGCTTATGAATCAGCAGGTTAACTTGACAGCACTACTAATCTTAGCTTGGCTCACTCATGCATCTACAGTCAGCTCATGAGTCAACTTGAAATTGGCTGGTCTAGCAAGGTCTAGGCCAAGGCAATACAGCTCTACTTCATATAGCCTCTTACTCTCTAGCATGCCAATGCAGCTTATTCACATTGCACTGGGTAGTGTTCCAAGATAGTGAGCAGAAATGTTCAAGGCTCTTGAGGACTAGACTTGGAAATGGCATGTAACATCTTTTGCATTTTGCTGGCCAAACCAAGTTCCAAGACCAGTCCAGATATAAAAAGAGGGGAAAGAGACTCCACTTCTTGAGGAGAGAAGCAACAAGGTCAGCAAAAAGGCATATATAGGAAGAAATGACTGTGGCCTTTTCTGCAATCAACCACACCTCTATTAGTGACAACTTTGACATTTTGAATGTAAGCAAAATGAGCCTTGTGTATTTACAACTATGTTGCCAACATGTGGTAGCTGCAGATTGATCCTGTTTAGCAATTAGGTAACCCACTGTGAAGTTGAAGACTGACAAGATTACAGATATAATATGGGAGGTTGCCCTTTTTGTGGAATGGGTTGAAAATTCCATGATTTATATGAAAATCCTTTCTGTACTAATAAACATGACAGGAAAGACACAGTAACAGAGAAAAAATTGAGCAGTGTCCTTCAAGTTCAGGCCTATTTTCATGGAGTTCATGTGATATAATACCCTATGGATTATTATTTTTTTAAGTCAGTGGGGTCTCAGTACATAGACAGTACTTGAAGGAGATGAAAGCGAGGCAGAATGTTCTGTTCTTTAAAGTAGGAAAAATTGTAATGTGCACACCTTCCATTTCAATAGAAAAACCCCATGCAAATGTAGTATTCCAAGCAGAACTAAGAGTCACTACAATACTGCCTAGTAATATTGCTTCTAAAAAGCTATCATAATGCATAGCTGGATTTCAGCAGTCTTGTTGCTCATGAATGTTCAAATTGCTGTGAAAACATATTTAGAATAATTATCTGTTTTAAGCTACAACAAAGATATTTTCTTTTTTTCCTAGTTAACTATGGAAATATGTACAAGTGGAAATATCACAATTTAGAAAGTGGAATAAAAACATCACCTGTGTTTTGAAAGTGAATAGTAGACTATGAAGTGAAACAGCAATTATAGATGACTATACATTAAAGGTATACACATTTTTTGGACCCAATCAAAAGTGGTATATTCCTTCAATCCTTTGGGAGAACAACTATTTGCATTGGTAGATAACTAGTGACCCCATATGAGGAATGCTGTGAACTAAGGTCAATAATTTAAAAAAAAAAAAAAAATTCACGTGTATATCACTTTGCAAAGTGTGTTCATATAATTTGTATCATGTTATTCTCATCAACCTGTAAGGAATACAGAGCATTATAATTGCTTCATTTTACATGAAAACACTGAAGCTCAGAGAGATAGATGACTTGTCAAATGTCATACGGTTCATACATAGAAGACCATGGGAAATATGTGGGTTTTCTTATTACACATCTAGGACTTTTCTCCATACATTATAACTTTTTCATCACATAACTCCAAACACCAAGAGAAATGGAGATGTATCTGTGGTCCTTATTTAAATGAAGCCAGATTCCAAGTGTAGCAAATTGCAAGATGGTTTTTGAAGTCTAAAGGACCTCCTAGGGGAAACTCATGCTGGGAGATAGAGGCAGGAATGCTACATTTTATTCAACAAGATAATTTTACTTATTAAAGACCAAAAATAATTTTGAATGTGGTGTCCATCACTTAAAGCCATCTTAAGGTTAGCCTTGTGTATGTATGGATTCATGCTTGGTCCTCAGGAGAGAATGAGAGGGCTGTGATTAAGAAAATTTAAAAGAACATTTTTTTTTTGAGACAGAGTTTTACTCTTGTTGCCCAGGCTAGAGTGCAATGCCACTATCTTGGCTCACTACACCCTCTGCCTCCAAAGTTCAAGCGATTCTCCTGCCTCAGCCCCCGAGTAGCTGGGATCACAGGTGTCCGCCCCCAAGCCCAGCTAATTTTTGTATTTTTAGTAGAGATGGGGTTTTGCCATGTTGGCCAGTCTGGTCTTGAACTCCTGATGTCAGGTGATACACCTGCCTCGGCCTCCCAAAGTGCTGGGATTACAGGCGTGAGATACAATATTTCAATACACTCTGTAAATTTTGCACAGTAACAACATTGCTGTAAGACCCCTTTTTCTGAAAGCAAACTAAAGGAGGGACAGGTATTCTTCCTCTCCCCACAGTACCAAAGATCAACAGCTTTATACTAGTGTTGATTCTCACTTAATGAATGTATTAGTTCATTCTCACACTACTATAAAGAACTACCTGCGGATGGGTAATTTATAAAGGAAAGAAGTTTAATGGACTCATAGTTCTGCAGACTCTACAGGAGGCATGGCAAGGGAGGCCTCAGGAAACTTACAATTCATGGCAGAAGGTGAAGGGGAAGCCAACATATCTTACATGGCAGGAGCAGGAGGAAGAAGGTGAAGAGGGAAGTGCTACACACCTTTAACAAGCATACCTTATGAGAACTCACTCATTATCATGAGAACAGCAAGGGGAATATCTGCCCCCATGATCCAAATCCCTCCCCCAACATTAGTGATACAATTCAACATGACACAGACCCAAACCATACAGTGAGTGACTGCAGTGACTGTGACCTCTGTATTGGTGACTGGTAGGAGACTGATTTCTGGCTGTGTGGTGGCGATGACTAGTGGAATATCACGGTATGAGCAAAGCAAAAGACTGAGAAAGTGTCTTCATGAGTACAATGTGACCAAAATCTATACCTTGTCTGAGATATTTGTAATGAATATAACTATTTCTACTTCCTAAAATAAAACACAACTTGGCTCTTTGGTTGCTTTCACCATATAAGTTACTTTATCATATTCAAAGATACTCAGTATAGTCAAATGATTTTCCAGAAAAATTCAAGTCCCTCTCCACTCCAAAGTTTAGGAACTGTGAAGGAAAACAGTATTGCAAGGCTTTTCAACCATGTACATTCACCCCTTGCTACCATCTTTCCCCTTAGGATTTTGTGTATTTCAAAATCAGGGGAGAGAGATGGAATTCATCGATGGCCTCCTGGCAAGGAACTTTCTTTCCCTTGGCCCATGAACTTCTCTGACTCTCTGTAGTTTATTGTCTGGTATATAACTTGGCTCACCTGATGTTCTGTATATATGCTGCCACTTGTTTTCATAACCTTGGATGTTTCCATTCTGTGTAGTTGGAGCTACCTTTACTCTATGACCTGCTAGCATAAACTCAAAATTTGTTATTGATTGGATTTTTTTTTTTTTTTTGACACAAAGTCTCACTCTGTCACCCAGGCTGGAGTGCAATGGCACAATCATAGCTCACTGCAACCCCCTCCAGGGTTCTAGTGATTCTGCTACCTCAGTCTCCTGAGTACCCGAGTTTGTGCCATTCTCCTGGCTCAGGCTCCCGAGTAGCTGGGACTACAGGCACCCACCACCATGTCCAGCTAATTTTTTGTATTTTTAGTAGAGACAGAATTTCGCCATGTTAGCCAGGCTGGTCTTGAACTCCTTACCTCAGGTGATCCGTCCGCCTCGGCCTCCCAAAGTGCTAGGATTACAGGCATGAGCCACCGTGCCTAGCCTGACTAGACTTCTTATACTTCCTAAATATCAAGACAACGCAGGTGTTTGTACTGTCTTCGCTGCACCATAATAAGGAGTTTAAGACACTATGTGAGTTTGCCTAGAGGCACCTACGTAGATGCACCCACAGAAGTTGGTCCCATATTGCTTCCATGCCACAGGAGACACGGAGCCATAACAAATACAACATTTCTCTGGAAGGTTCGTAGTCTCCCAAGGACACAACCACAGAAATGAGGCACTAAACATAACCTGAGTGTTTCCACATTTTATATTAACTTCATAAGCCTTAAAAACTCAGGTTTTGCCAAAGCGATGACATCTTTTTCTAGATATTTTCTTCTTCTCCCCTTGAAGCCCTAAATGCTTCTGCTTAAACAGATGAAATATATAAAGTCGCTAGGAAATCTTAGTATATTATTTGAAATAAAACTGAATTGATTTATTCTTTTAAAAATAGATTATTCACATCATTATCAAATATAATTTATTCCTGAAGACTCATTTGGAGAGGTTGCCATAATTGTTCATTAAAAAGTTGGATAACTGAGCCAATAAAACTTGAGTCATTATTGCAAATGTGATGTCAGCTGTGCCTACAAGCAGACGAAGTCTAAGAAACTAGCTTGTAAAACTTTGCTGCATTGGGATGGATACATGACCCAAAAAGCTTATTTAGTCCAGTGATTTTCAGACTGCACCCCACAGTGAGATACAAGTCTGTTTCTAGGAAACCCACTTGACAATAGGAGCATTTGTATTGCTTTACATAATAGCATTTCAATTAAAATTTAATTCAAAGGAAATACTAATTCTTACAAAATATATAGATAGATGATACAGTGACAAAGAGATAAAGAAGTAGATAGATAAATGAAAATATCTGTTTTAACCCATAAATTTCCTGACACACAAATTGATACTAGTTTATGGCAATATGCTGCTCATGGCCGAAAAGGAGGACTAACTTGATTTTCTTTTGTGGAACAATAGTGTGCTATTCTTTTGTGGAATAGTGTGCTATTCTTTTGTGGAATAGTGTGCTATTCTTTTGTGGAACAATAGTGTGCTAATATGCCATGCTCAGGTCTCCCTCTTCTTTTAAAGTCACCAGTTCCTCTCCTATGGTAACCCATCTATCCATTAACCCTTTAAACCATTAATCCATTAATGGATTATTTCATTCATGAGTGCAGAGCCCTCATGATCCAGTCACCTGTTAAAGTTCCCACCTATCAATAGTACCATATTGGGAATTGTGTCTGAAAATGAGTTTTGGAGGAGACATTCAAGCTATGCAGAATACTATATTCAAAGTTATAATTGTTAAAAGTCATTTTTCTATTTCAGATTAAACTGGTTTAACCAGATTGCATAGCTGCCAGACCAAATACTCACAGTCATTGTAATGAGAGGCATTGTAATGTATTAGCTAGACTACGTCTGTGCCAAAAAAGAAGAGAAGTAAGGAGGAGTCAGTCGGGATGAGCACTCCAATTATACACCTTTCCTTAACCACAGGCCCAGAGATTTTCCAGGAACTACTCCTTGTTTTCCAGTCAGCACACTTGAAACTCTCCAAATATATATGTCATCTTTTATATGTTTTATAATGGAATTGCCTCCTACTAATGGAATTTGCTAATCCATTATAAATCCCTTTCTTAGGAATTGTTTTTGTTCTAGACATTGTTTTAGGTGATAAGGTCGGACGTTGAAAAAAACTAGAAATTTGTCATGGAAATTATGCTCAATACATAACAAGCAGTAAACAACAAATAAAGAAACAAGCAGATATCAATGAAAATAAGACAAGGTGACATGATAGCAATTACGGCTGGCAGTTTAGCAGTAGTTAGGAGCTAGTGTTTAGAAATCTGCCTCGAAGACAGCCCCAATTTCCATGTGGTAAGCTGACCATATTGGGGAATTGATTTCCGTGCTCTGATTCTCAGTTTCTCTACATATAAATTAGAAACAAGAATGTTAACTATTTCAAAGGGCTATTGAGACTATTAAATGCAATGTTATATACAACATATTTAGAACAGAGCTTGAAACATACTTTAGATTAAGTAGTCAGTGCAGACTTATCCAACAAAGTAATACTTAGGGTAAGACTTGAATAAGAAACAGTACATGGCTTTAAAAACGTTTGAGTAGAACATCTAGGGCAGAAGAAATAGCTTGTAAAAAAGCTCTTATCTAGAAACCAAGTTTGAGTTTTTAGGAAAAAAAAGGAAGGTCATTTGTATCTGAAGCATGGTGATCAAGTGTTTGAGTGGGAGGGTGCTACACCTTGTGAGCTCTTGATGGAGCTTGGATTCATTCTGGGTTTCATGAGTTGTCTTCAGAAGAATTTAACTGAAAAGTGAAAGATGTGTTGGGCATAAGAGGATGCTGTAGTACTTAGTTGTCATGATAACGGCTTGCAGCAGAATCATAGCTGTGTGATGGAGGAAATTAGGTAGATTCCAGAGCAGAAAGAAAAGGTGCCAAAATGGAGAAGAAGGAGTTGTGAGAGAAGAAAGAAGAAAAACACTGTAAAACATGGTGTCCCCATACACATAAGAAGAATATATTTCAAGAAGGAGAAAAAATTCAACTCTGTCAAATGTTGCTGAGATATTGAGTAAAATGAAGACAGCGAAGTGACAGTTCATTACTTGATGATGGTCACTGAAAACCTTGAGCAAAATAGTTTTAGAGAAATTCTGTAGATAAAAGACTGGGTAAGGCAAGGAGACAGAATGGTAGACTATGATGTGAAACAGCAATTATAGACAACTATTCTGAGAAGTTACACTCTGAAAAATGGACTAAGTGGAGAAGATTGTAGGATCAAAGAGATTTTGGCACTTTTGTTTTGTTTTGGTTTTGGTTGTGCTGATTATTATTGTTTTTGATATGGAAAATATTATTAGAGCATCAGCCTTTATTTTCTAAAATTATTTGTAATTTTTGGTCAGTAAAGACACATACAAACACATTTCACCTATCCAGACACTTCTAACTGTCTATTTTCCAGGTTGTTAATGAGTTTGAGCCTTTTAAATACTTAAATGTTTTCTATAATTTCCAGAAGTTGAGGCCAGGAAGAGGAAGCAAGCATGTGTGTTCACTATTTCACTGTCTTGACTTACTCTTGTATTTGTAATTATCAAAATATCAGAATTAAGATGTCAGTGGTGCCTGGAGCTCACCTCACTTCAATGTGTTTAATTAGAGGAAATAAAGGCCAAATCAAACGGTTATAAAAGTGACATTGTGCCTGTCACTTTCCTTTGTGTCTATTTCAACTATTTTGTTATTTCAATGTTGTTTTCAGTGTTGACCTCTATTAAATGATCACGTATATGTCCAAATATGCATATACTCAAATAATTCAGTAATGTGGATCATACTGAGGTTGAATTAAACACATCCCCTCAATATATCTACCCTCCAGTTTCCCAGTGCTCAGGAGCTTACAGCTCCATTGTACACTCGCACCTGATATGGCATTTCAATAGTGCATAGCACTTCTAAAGTGTCACACCGAGAAAATAACATCATCTAAGAAATGTTATTTTTAAAAATGTTTTATTTTCGTGAGGAAATAATCATAAAAATCCAAACTGAGATTCATACAGCAGAACAACTGCTTTGGTCTCTATAAAAATGTCAATGTTATGCAGACAAATAGAAGGCTGATCTGTTCTGGACTGAAAGAGATAAGATAGAGGTGACAATGAAACAACGTATAACTGCTTTTTGATCTTGAGTTTAAAAAATGCTTAAAAAGGACAGCATTCAGACAATTAGGGATATGTGAATATCACATAATTTGAACTATGTAATAGATACCAATATTATATCAATATTACATTCCCCTAGTGTTGTAATTATTATTGTGGTTATTAAAAGGATGCTTGTGTTTTCAGGAGCCAGATTCAGAACTATTTATATGACTTACTTTGTTTTTCTGCAATGCTTCAGAAGAGACTAACGGGTTGACAGAGAGAGAAGAATAAAACAAACAAAAGGAGCAAAATCTTACATTTGGTACGTCTAGGTAAGATAAGTTTTTATATTATAATTTTTCAATTTTTTGAGATTTATACATTTTTCTAAGACTCTAAATAAAAATATAAATGACATAGACATAAATAATCCATTCTTATGTTACTATCCATATTTAGAAATCTAATCTGGACACAAATGTATATAGTATTCACTGTGTGAAAACTAAACTAAACTATAGTTTAGTTTTGCTAACAAGATTCCAAAATCTGTGTGGGCAGGAAATAAGTTATATCCCTCTTTATCAATGCATTAAGCTCTAGAAAAAAAAAATAATTGCAGAAAACAGAAACTCGATAAATGTTATTAACACAAAACCCATAAAAATGCTAAAAGCATTGACGAAGCTGCTAAACAAAAGCGCTTAAAACTTTCTGATGGAATAAATATGGTCTATACAAGTTTTTTGCAATTTTGGAAACTATATCTTAAGCCAGATATATCATAAAGGATCCAGCCCAGATATCAAATTATCATCACAGCCTTAGAAATAACATGAATGATGAGCAATTTTATACCAGTCATAACCAGGCTGCTGTTGAACATTGTTCAACAAACAAGTATAAAGAAATCTTTTACTTACAAATAATATCATATAGAAAATATATCAATACAAACCATCAAAATCCAAATACTTTCAAAGTTAAATTCATCATTTTAGCTGTATAAAAATGAACTATTTCATTTTCAGAGGATATAAGAATCCACAAAAATATGTAATGTCAAGCCTTTTTGTTGTCAGTAAATAAACTCCTGAGGGTTTTAAAGGGCTTGAAAGATTAGGTATCATCAATTTGTAACTTTTCCTTTTTGTTGCTTTGAAAGAACTATTTATACAAGTCCATTTTGTACACTTTATAAAGAATCCTCTCTAGTCTCTCTCTCTCAAAGAACCCTTCATTGTGTGAGAAGGTTGGGAAAAGGTTAGAACCAATCAGCAGAATTGACTTCAATACCTATCATCTCTGTCTTCTTCCACTTTTAAGACTCTAAAAAAATAATCAAGATAAAAATCGTATTCTTGTGCTTTCAATAGGCAAATTTTCTGTGATTCTCCTCTTAATGTTACAACATGTAAAGTATGTGAAATTAATCAGAGCGTTCCATTCATTCATGGTAAGAAAATAAAGGTATAAAATATACAGTGACAATTTGTGTGGAACCATGAATTTTTATTTTGCCAAGTTTCATAGAATTCCTCATCATTCTTTGTAGAGTGTCTCATCTCCCCTCAATACCACCCTCTCCCAGCATGACCCCCAACTATCATTACAATCAGTAAATGAATATTGGATTAAAAAATAAGTCAGGTTCCTCAGCACCAAAGGAAAATTGGAAAATATACTCTTTCTCAAAATGAAAATGTATCTTTACATCTTATGAAATAGTTTACTTTGATATTTTGTTTTAATTTAGCAAGCTGCTGTTACTTTTATTGAGCAACTCTATCTTTTAGAAGCTATGTACACTGTATATTAACCCCCTGCTAAGATCAGGCTTAAACAAAGCTGTAAAAATGAGGGTGGGAAGGAAGCAATCAAAGCTATGCTTAAATATGCAAATTTAGAAAACTGTACTAGAAAATATGATACATAGGTGAAAATTTGTTTAAAATATACTTCTCCAACAAAAATACTTATAGTGACCTAGGATTAATACTCAACACAGGAAGGAAAAGTGTATTAGTCTGTGTTGCTATAAAGAAATACATGACCTGGGTAATTTTTAAAGAAAATACATTTATTTGGCTTATGGTTCTGCAAGCTGTACAAGCATGGTACCAGCATCTTCTCCTGGTGAGGCCTCAGGAAGCCCACAATTATGGTAGAAGGCAAAAGGGAAGCTGGCATATCACATGGCAAGAAGGAGCAAGAGAGGGGGGAGGTGACAGGCCCTTTTAAACAACCAGATCTCACGTGAACTTACAGAGTGAAAACTCACTCATTATCCTGAGGACAGCACCAAGGCACCCTTATCACCCAAACACCTCTAACTAGGCTCACCTCTAACCTTGGAGATCACATTTCAACATGAGATTTGGAGGTGACAAAAACATCCAAACTATATCACAAAGTTTTTCTTCCTACTTATACTATCTATTAAGATTCTCAAGACCATACACTGGATCATAATTTTTTTTTTATTTCATTGTAGAGTTCTTTCACATATTTAAATGTTAAAAATATTTATTTTTAAAATTATCTTTACTTCCTATTTTTATTCCATGTATCCTTTCACTATCCATACCTTAAAAAATCTAACACCTCAGCCTTCATACAGACATTAGCCCCTTTTTGATGCTTCAAGACTTTTAATTATGTATCCTTTAAAATCTTGACCCATTTTTTTTTATTTTACCATTTAAAATACTGTTTTAAGGCCGGACGCTGTGGCTCACAGCTGTAACCGCAGCACTCTGAGAGCCGAAGTGGGCAGATCTTGAGGTCAAGATATCAAGACCTTCCTGATTAGCGTGGTGAAACCCCACGTCTACTAAAAAAACAAAAGCTAGCTGGTTGTGGTGGTGCACACCTGTAGTCCGAACTACTCAGGGGGCTGAGGGAGGAGAATAGCTTGAACCTGGGAGGCTGAGATTGCAGTGAGCTGAGATGGCGGCACTGCACTCCAGCCTGGTGACAAAATGAGACCCCATCTCAAAAAAAAAAAAAAAAAAAAAAAAAAAAAACCCACTATTTTATTTTATTTTAACTGATGCTCCTACATCAACTGAACTAAATTCAACAGACAACTAAGTAGGAGGACAAACTAATAACTCTCCTATAATGTAGACATGTTCACTGTTGTTGAAAATGTAAAAACTCACTTACTTATGCTTATTATTTCTTCTCACTTTTTAAATAGCAGAATGCTTTATATCAAGCATGCTTAGGTTTTTCTGTCTAATAGGAGCCAGCAGGATGAGAATAAAAATTTCTATTACCCAATTGCTGCTAAACAAATCATATATACCAAAGTAAACAATATAATCAATAATATAATCAATTTATTCTTACACTATATATCTGAGTGTTTAATATATTTTAATTTATCCTTATTTCTTTAAATGGGGTTACACTTTTATTTTCTAATAACTAAACTGAAATTTTATATGGACAAATTTTCCAGATTTGATCTATACTAGTCTTCACATTCCACATATAACTAAATTGGTATCTCCAACATAAACTCTAAAATTTAGCATAAATTCATATCTCCAACATAAACTCTAAAATTTAGCATAAATTCATATCTCCAACATAAACTCTAAAATTTAGCATAAATTCATTAAGTGTCTTCTTGATTATCTATTGGTTTACATATTTCTTTACTCAGCTTTTAACATATACATGTCTTTTGTAAAGAGTTTAACTCCACATACGCATCCACAAACCCTTTGCTAGAGAAGATTTGAATTTAGGCATAGTATCACTCTACTGTTGTCCTGGAGAGACCCACAAAGCATTTTAACTGTACATGCAGATTTTGAATATCTTTATAACATTGCCATGGAAATCCCCAATCTGCTTTTGCATCTGTGAAAATGAAGAGTTTCATCAACAAAAAATGGACTATGAAGATAGTGCAAGCCTTTTATTCTTATGAGTCCCTTTCTAGTATCTGATGTTATTGCAGTAGGGACTGCTTAGGACAAAGAAAAACTAGGCCAAGTTTAGATCCAGCCAGTTTACTATTTCCCTTTATGTTCATTGATGTACCATTTTCAGTAATAAACCTTTATTCCTTGATTTGGCAACTCAAAGTCATGAAATTAAAATGATGAAGGAAAACATATTGCAGGCTGTTTATCTTTGTAAGGTAGATACTTTAGAAATATCAGTTATGTGTTTAAACCAAGAAAAGTAACAAAACAATACAATTCTTAATTACTATTGGCTTAATTCTGAAATTTATATTTATTGATAATATTTTTAGTAACACAGTTAGAATATATAGAAATCCAACGTAGACACAGAATTATTGAGAGAGAATCAGTAGCCAAGAATTTCTATTAAAATAATACAAGGATCCTTGCTTCAGACCACAGAATGTTTTTTGTTTGTTTGTTTGTTTGTTTTTGCCATGCATACAACTCTTTCCAATCCTTTCACTCTTTCCCAAATTTAGACCATCTGCTTAAAACTCCACTTCATTGCAGAAAAAACTGCAAAAGTCATGTGCTATTCTTACATCTCAGAAACACATATACTGATTTCCAGTTTTAGCTCCAACACATAAAGAGCTAAAAAGTAATTATTCCCATTCTTACAAGAAAAAAAGCTGAAGAGATTCAAAATCAATATGTTTTTTTGAATTCATGATAGAACTGAAGTCACAGGGTGAACTGCCACCCCAAAAGCTGGAAATACAGGCAAACACAGAGAGTCACGGCTAATATTTACTTGCCAGAAACAGAAGCAAATAAAAACATAAACTGTACAAACACACAAATGGCAAAATTGACAAAGTGCTGCAGGCTGATTGTGGGCTATTATGAGAGTGAGAATTTTGGGGGATACAACCTTGCAGTGGGGAGACGCTGCAAACTTTTATGGTTTTTACCTTAAGGAATTCCACTAGGTTCTCAAGAGGAAGAACCAAGAGAAATCCCTCAGGGCTCTAAGGGAAAGGAAAGAACAATCATTGTGAAATATGACCAGAGCATTCCCCAGAACACAAGCCTACTCCCCAGAGGAAAAGAATTTACCACAGTCCTATCCCACCTGAGAGAAGGGTATTTCTCAGACTTCATCCCTCTCAAGCCTTCCGGTCTCACCTAAAGAAAGGGAAAAAAAGCTTCACATTTGTGAAGGCTGAGTTCCAGGGACATAGGCTCACTATAAATGTGAGTTTTAGTCAGATTATAAAACAATCACTCTTCTCCACATGTTAGCCCTGCACCAGCAGGACTCTAGTATAATAACAATGGATAATAGCTGAAGGAACTGAGAGAAAAAGACTCTACATAAGGACTTAGGGAATTTCAAAGACAAAATGAAAAAAAAAGAGAAGGAAAAAGAAAATAGTATTAATATTTGAAGCCTCTGACACTTACAGCTTTACAAAATATTAAACACAGTTCTAATTCTTGCCAGATTAACACATAACCTCACACTAAAGACATATTTACCTCAGTTCCTATTATCCAATATATTAGGCAAAAATTACAAGTTACATCAAAGGCAAGAAAAAGCACACCTGAAGAGCTAAGGCAACATATGAACCAGGTTCAAAAAATGACACAGATTTTGGAATTGTCAGAGTAATCAAAGTAACTGTGATGAATATATTAAGGGTTCTAATAAAAAAAAGCAGACAAAGTGTAAGAATATATTGGTAACACAACAGAAATTAAACCACACATTTACAACCATCTGGTCTTTGACCAGACAAAAACAAGCAATGGGGAAAGGATTCCGTATTTAATAAATGGCGTTGGGAAAACTGGCTAGCCATATGCAGAAAACTGAAACTGGGCTCCCTCCTTACACCTTATATAAAAATTAACTAAATATGGATTAAAGACTTAAACATAAGACCTAAAACCATAAAAACCCTAGACAATAATATTCAGGACATAGGCATGGGCAAAGACTTCATGACTAAAAACTCCAAATACAATGGCAACAAAAGCCAAAATTGACAAACGGGATCTAATTAAACCAAAGAGCTTCTGCACAGCAAAAGAAACTATCATCAGAGTGAACGGGCAACCTACAGAATGGTAGAAAATTTTCACAATCTGTCTATCTGACAAAGGGCTAATATCCAGAATCTACAAAGAGCTTAAAAAATTTACAAAAAAAAAAAAAAAAGGCGGGGGGGGAGGGCAAAGGATATGATCAGACACTTCTCAAAAGGAAAAAAAAGTCCATCATCACTGGTCATTAGAGAAATGCAAATCAAAATCACAATGAGATACCATCTCATGTCAGTTAAAATGACAATCATTAAAAAGTCAGGAAACAACAGATGCTGGAGAGGATGTGGAGAAATAGAAACACTTTTACACTGTTGGTGGGAGTGTAAATTAGTTCAACCATTGTGGAAGACAGTGTGGCGATTCCTCATGGATCTAGAATCAGAGATAACATTTAACCCAGCCATCCCATTACTGGGTATATACTCAAAGGATTATAAATCATTCTACTATAAAGACACATGCACACGTCTGTTTATTGCAACACTATCCACAATAACAAAGACTTGGATGTTGGGAGCAAGCCCTCCAAAATCTGGCCATAAAGTGACCCCAAAACTGGCCATAAACAAAATCTCTGAGCCCTATAACATGTTCATAATGGCCCTAACGCCCAAGCTGGAAGGCTGTGGGTTTACGGGAACGAGGGCAAGGAACACCTGGCCGGCCCAGGGTGGAAAACCACTTAAAGGCATTTTTTTTTTTTTTTTTAATTATACTTTAAGTTCTAGGGTACATGTGCACAACGTGCAGGTTTGTTACATACGTATACATGTGCCATGTTGGTGTGCTGCACCCATTAACTTGTCATTTACATTAGGTATATCTCCTAATGCTATCCCTCCCTGCTCCCCACAATAGGCCCTGGTGTGTGATAGCCACAAACAATAGCATGAGCAATCTGTGCCTTAAGAACACGCTCCTGCTGCAGTTAACTAGCCCAACCTATTCCTTTAATTTGGCCCATTCCTTCGTTTCCCATAAGGGATACTTTTAGTTAACTTGACATCTATAGAAACAATGCTAATGACTGGTTTGCTGTTAATAAATACGTGGGTAAATCTCTGTTTGGGGCTCTCAGCTCTGAAGGCTATGAGACCCTTGATTTCCTACTTCACACCTCTATATTTCTGTGTATGTGTGTCTTTAATTCCTCTAGCACCACCGGGTTAGGGTCTCCCCAACCAAGCTGGTCTTAGCACTTGGAACCAACCCAAATGATGATAGACTGTATAAAGAAAATGTGGCACATATACACCATGGAATACTATGCCGTCATGAAAAAAGGATAATTTCATGTCCTTTGCAGGGACATGGATGAAGCTGGAAACCATCATTCTCAGCAAACAAACACAGGAACAGAAAATCAAACACTGCATGTTCTCACTCGTATATTGGAGTTGAACCATAAAAACACATGGACACAGGGAGGGGAGCATCACATATCAGGGCCTATTGGGAGGTGGGGGGCCTAGGGGAGGGATAGCATTAGGATAAATACCCAATGTAGATGACTGGTTGATGGGTGCAGCAAACACATGTATGCATGGCATGTGTACACCTATGTAACAAACATGCATGTTCTGCATATGTAAACTAGAACTTAAAGTACAATAAAAAATGAAATAAAAAAATTAGAAAATAATATATTGCTGTTGTAAACAGATAATTGAAGACTCTAAGGAAATAATCAAAACTAAATGCTATAAATTAAAAAAAAAAGGTAACAGAAATTAAGAACGCTTTTAGTAGGTTCATCAGAAGACTGGATATGACTAAATAGAGAATCAATGAGCATTAAGATAGTTTAATAAAAACATTCCAAATTTAAATACAAATGGAAAAATAATAAAAACAAGGGAACAGAAAATGTAAAAACTGTGGATAATTACAGAAATTTTAATGTGTGTTTAATTGAAAATATACACGCATTAATTGGAACATCAGTAAGACAACGAGAGAAAGAGAATATGAGTGGAGTACAAGAAATATTTGAGGTAGTAATGGCTATGATTTTCCAAAATTAATAAATTATATCAAACCACAGATTCAAGAAAGATAGAAGAGCAAACATGATAAATACCAAAACATCTACACTTAGACATATATTTAAACTGAAAATTATAAAAGAGAAAGGGAAAGTCTTGACAGAAACAAGAGAAAAGAAAAAATATAAAACTTTCCTCTAAAAGACCAAGAATATAAATTACAGTAGACTTCCTGGAGAAGATGGCAGATAAGAGTCAGGGTTAACATGTGTCTCCCATTTGGATGGATAGAGCAGTTAGTAGAGATTTACACTGCAAACTTTTGTTCCAAGAACTACTGCAGGACTGTACCAGGAAAACTGAAGGAATTCACTGATCCTTTGAAGGAAACAGCATGCCCTGAAAACTCAGTGAGACAGGCGAAAAACTCCCAACACAAAAGACAAAAACTATTGGGAGTTTTATAGCTCCACCCATCACCTGGGAAACCGGAATACTTCCCCTGACAAACTTAGGGCAAGCTCAAATCCCACTGCTAACACTACAGCTAGTACTTTCTTAAAAGCACTACCTCCTGGCTGGAGGCTAACCAACTCAGGCCATTACAGCAACTCATGTCAGAATAACTCTGCTCCCAGAAAGGAGAAAACAACAATTAGTATTGCTGCCTGCAACATCCTGGCTAATCAGAGCTCCTGAGTCTGTCCACATAAAAATTTCACTGCTAGCACAACCAGCATTCAAGAAAGCCAGCACATGAAGCCTGTTTACAACTAAGGATACCCACAGAGTCTACATCCCTCCCTGGACACCTCCACCAGAGCAGGTGCTGGTATCCATGGCTAGGAGACCTAAAGACTGGTCATATCACTGGACTGTTTGCATACATTCCCCAGCACCAGTCCCGTGCCTGCTAGGCCCTCTGGATGGCTAGACCCAAAAGACAATAACAACCACTGCAATCAGACTTAGAGAAAGCCCCATCCCTAAAGGAAGGGGGAGAGTATCACATCGAGGGATCACCCTGTGGAATAAAAGAATCTGAACAGCAGGTCTTGAGTTCCAGGTCTCTTTGCAGGAGTAGAGACATCATTACAATACTGGGTGCAGTAGGGAAATTCTGCATCTATACCCTAACAGGCAGACAGCTTCTGTGATTATGGAGGTCTTTGGAGAAGGGGTCCTTGTTCCCCCCGGCACTGCACTGCTGATACAGCTGGGGCTTCCTCCACAGGAAAGTGACATAGAGGTACCTATAGATAGCCTTCCTGGAACAACCCAGGGTAAGTGCAGCCCCACAAGAGGACCACTCCCCAGATTCAGGCCTGCACAAGAGGCAGAATCACAATTTTTCCCTACTTGGAACATTAACATTCCTATAGATGAAAAGAGGTGCCTGTCTAATCTGAATAGATTGAAACATTACGATAGACATGAGGCTGTGAGATGAATAGCTTTCCTGCTGACCTGGTAGGGCAGTTGAAGTAGTTCTCATTCTTCATCCTGATAAAACCTCACCATATGTAATTGAGAGCTCTGCCAGCCACCATCACCAAGGCTGAGACCTTGGCCCACCTTTGGGTATTACATCTACCTACCTGCCTCAGCCACAACTGATGCCTACCCAGGGATACTTCCCTTATTGGCCGGAAACGTGAATCATCAACTCAGTAAATAAAAGACTGGGAAAATAAATAAATACCATAAGAGAATGAGAGGAACTTCAAGAGATTCCTGTCATTCCAACTCCATATCAGTCAGTGAACTCACCCACACACCAAGAATATGACAATTACAGCCAGCATCAGAGAAAGCCAACACACAAAGACTCTCTATAACTAAGTAACAGAGTCTTCACTCCTATAAGCACCAAGAATCAAATTAGGCTAATATAAACATTAAAGTCTGGTCCCTATGAGGGAAAAATAAATAAATTTAAAAAAAAAATCCCACCAAAAATAAATTCAAGAACAACTTGAAGAAATAATCCACCAAAATGAGAAGGAATCAGAAAAGTAATTCTGGTAATATGACAAAATAGAGTTTTATAACATCCCCAAATGATCACACTAGCTTCCAGCAGTGAATTCAAACCAAGAAGAAATCTCTGAATTGCCAGATAAATAATTCAGAAGGTTGGATGGATTGTTAAGCTTAATTACTAAAATACTCAAGGATATCCGAGAGAAAGATGAAAACTAATTTAAAGAAATTTTTAAAAACAATTAAAATCATGGATGAAAAATTTTCCAGAGAAATAGATATAACAAAAAAATACAGTCACAATTTCTGGAACTCAAACACAAACTTAGGGAAATACAAAATGCAGTTGAAACTTTGAACAATAGACTAGAACAAGTAGAAGAAAGAACTGCAGAGCTCAAAGACAAGGCTTTTGAACTAACTTAATCAGACAAAAAAAAAAAAAAAAAAAAAAAAAACATTTAAATGAGCAAAGCCTCTAAGAAATTTGGGATTATGTTAAATGGACAAACCTAAGAGTAATTGGTGTTCCTGGAGAAGAAGATAAATTTAAAAGTTTGGAAAATTTATTTGAGGGAATAATTGAGGAAAACTCCCCTGTCCTTGCTAGAGACCCAGACATCCAAATACAAGAAGCTCAATGAACTCCTTGGAAATTCATTACAAAAATATTGCCTCATCACATAGTCGTCAGATTATCTGAAGTCAAGACAAAGGACAGAATTTTAAGAGCTCTGAGAAAAAGCATTAGGTAACCTATAAAGGAACATCTGTCAGATGAATAGCTGATTTATCAGCAGAAACCTGACAAGTCAGAAGGAACTGGGATCCTATCTTTAGCCTCCTTAAATGAAATAATTGTCAGTCAAGGATTTTGTATCCAGCAAAACAAAGATTCACAAATGAAGGAGAGAGAAAGTTTTTTTCAGACACATGAATGCCGAGAGAATTTACTACTACCAAACAAGTACTACGAGAAATGCAAAAGGGGTTCTAAATCTTGAAACAAAACCTCAAAATATATCAAAATAGAATCTCCTTAAAGGTTCTGCTCACAAAGCCTATAAAACAATAGCACAATGAGAAACAAGACACTTATGCAACAATTAACATGATGAAAAGAATAGGAAAGCACATCTCAATACTAAAGTTAAATGTAAATAGTACAAATGCTCCACTTAAAAAATACAGATTGGCAGAATGGGTAAAAACTCCACCAACCATCTGCTGTCTTACCTAACATATAAGGACTTATATAAACTTAAGGTAAAGGGGTAGAAAAACATATCCCATACAAATGGAAATTAAAAGCAAGCAGGAGAAGGTATTCTTATATCAGACAAAATAGACTTTAAAGAAACAACAGTATTAAAAAAAAGACAAAGAAGGGCATTATATAATGATAAAAATGATTAGTTGAACAGGAAAATAACACAATCCTAAATATTTATGTACCTAACACTGGAGCTCACAAATTTATAAAACAATTACTACTAGACCTGAGAAATGAGGTAGAGGTAGACAGCAACGCAGCAATAGTGGGGGACTTCAGTACTCCACTGATAGCACTAGACAGGACATTAAGACAGAAAGTCAACAAAGAAACAATGGACTTAATGGTGGAGCACTGTGGCTCATGCCTGTAATCCTAACACTTTGGGAGCCTTGAGGCAGGTGGATCCCATGTGTTCAGGAGTTCAAGACCACCCTGACCAGCATGGTGAAACCCCATCTCTACTATAAAGGAAAATACAAAAATTAACCAGGCATGGTGGCACACGCCTATGGTCCCTGCTACTCGAGAGGCTGAGGCATGACAATGGCTTGAACCTGGAAGGCAGAGGTTACAGTGAGCCAAGATCGTGCCACTACACTCTAGCCTGGGTGACAAAGTGAGACTCTGTTTCAAAAATAAAAAAAAAGAAAGGAAACTATACCTTAGCAAATGGACTTAAGAAGTATTTACAGAACATTCTGCTTAAAAACTGCAGAAATATACACTCTTTTCACCAGCATCTGGAACATTCCCCAAGATAGGCCATATGAAAGACTACAAAACAAGTCTCAATAAATTTAAGAAAATCAAACTCATATCAAGTATCATCTCAGACCACAGTGAAATAAAACTGGAAATTAATTCCAAAGGAACCCTCAAAACTACACAAATACATGGAAATTAAACAACCTACCCTTGACTAATCTTTGGGTTAACAATGAAATCAAGATGGAAGTTTAAAAATTCTTTGAACTGAAAGAAAATAATGACAAAACTTATCAAACCTCTGTGACACAGCAAAAGCAGTGCTAGGAGGAAAGTTCATAGCATTAAATGTCTACAGTAAAAAGTCCTGAAAAGCGCAAATAGACAACCTAAGGTCACACCTCAAGGAACTAAAGAAACAAAACCAAACCAAACTTAACCCAGCAGAAGAAAAGAAATAACAAAGATCAGAACACAGCTAAATGAAATTAAAACAACAACAAAATAAACAAATGAAACAGAAAGCTAGTTCTTTGAGATGCTAAACAAAATTGATAGACCATTACTGAGATCGACAAGAAAAGGAGAGAGAAGATATAAATAAACTCAATAAAAACTGAAACAGGAGGCCAGGCACGGTGGCTCATGCTTATAATCCCAGCACTTTGGGAGGCTGAGGCAGGCAGATCACCTGAGGTCAGGAGTTTGAGACTACCCTCGGCAACATGGTGAAACCCTGTCTCTACTGAAATATAAAATATTAGCTGATCGTGGTGGTGCTCACCTGTAGTTCCAGCTACTAGGGAAGCTGAGGCACGAGCATCGCTTGACCCTGGGGGGGTGGAGGTTGCAGTGAGCGGAGATTGTGCCAGTGCACTTCAGCTTGGGCTATGGAGTGAGACTCCATCTCATAAAAAAAAAAAAAAAAAAAAAAAAAAAAAGAAAGAAAGAAAAGAAAAGAAACAGGAGATATTACAACAAACACTATAGAAATACAAAAGATCATTCAACACTACTATCACACCTTTACATGCACAAATTAGAAAATATAGAGGACATCAAAAATCCCTGGAAATATGCAACCCTCTTAGGTTAATTTAGAAAGAAATAGAAATTCTGAACAGACCAATAACAAGTAGCAAGATTGAAACAGTAACAAAGAAAATGCCAACAACAACAAAAAAAATCAGGACCAGATGGATTCATGGCTGAAATCTATCAGACATTTACAGAAGAATTGCTGCTGATGCTATTGAATCTTTTTCAAAAGATATAGAAGAATCCTCCCTAAATCATTCTGTGAAGCCAGTTTCACCTTAATACCAAAACCAGGAAAGGACTTAACAAAAAACAACAACAACAACAACAACTACAGACCAATATCCCCGAGGAACACAGATGCAAAAATCCTCAACAAAACACTAACTAACAGCATATCAAAAGTACAAAACATCATGATCAAGTAGGTTTCATACTAGGGATGCAGAAATGGTTTAACATACACAGGTCAATAAATGTGACACATCACATAAACAGAATTTAAAAAGAAAATCACATGATCATCTCAATAGACACAGAAAAATGCATTGGACAAAATCCAGCATCTCTTTGTAATAAAACCCTCAGCAAAACTGACATAGAAGAAACATACCTCAAAATAATACAAGCCATGTATGACAAACCCACTGCCAATATCATACTAAATGGAGTAGAGTTGACAGAATTCCTCCTGAAAACTGAAACAAGACAAAGATGCCCACTGTCACTTCTTCTATTCAACATAGTACTGGAAGTCCTGACCAGAGCAATCAGACAAGAAAAAGAAATAAGGGTATCCAAATTGTAAAAGAGGAAATCAAACTGTAACTCTTCACCGGTGATAGAATTGTATACCAGAAAGCACTAAAGTCTCATGCAAAAAGCTCCTAAATCTGATAAATGAATCCAGTAAAGTTTCTGGACACAAAAATCAATGCACACAAATCAGGAGCTACTGCTGTATACTAACAATGACCAAGCTGGGAATCAAATCAAGAACTCAGTTCTAGCCAGGCTCACGCCTGTAATCCCAGCACTTTGGAAGGCCGAGGCGAGCGGATCACTTGAGGTCAGGAGTTCAAGAACAGTCTGGCCAACATGCTGAAACCCTGTCTCTACTAAAATATAAAAATTAGCAAGGTGTGTTAGTGTAAGCCTTTAATCCCAGCTACTTGGTGGCTCAGGCAGGAGAATTGCTTGAATCCCAGAAGTTGAGGTTGCAGTGAGCCGAGATTATGCCACTGCACTCCAGCATGGGTGACAGAGCAATTCTCCATCTCAAATAAAATAATAAAAGAAAAGAACTCAGTCTCTTTTGCAACAGCTGAAAAAAAAAAATACTAAGGAATATACTTAACCAAGGAGGTGAAAGATCTCTACAAGAAAAACTACAAAACACCGCTGAAAGGAATTACAGATGACACTAACAAATTGTAGTAGTATAAAAATATGCTTGCAGTCCAGTGGAACAAAATAGAGAACCCAGAATTAAAGCCAAATACTTATAGCCAACTGACATTTGACAAAGCATACAAAAACATAAAATGGGTAAATGACACCCTACTCAACAAATGGTGCAGGGATAATTGGCAAGCCACAGCTGGATACTCATCTCTTACCTTACACAAAAATCAACTCAAGATAAATCAAGGACTTAAATCTAATATTTGAAACCATAAAACTACTATAAGAATATTGAAAAAACTCTTCTAGACATTGGCTCAGGCAAAGACTTCATGACAAAGAATCCAAAAGCAAATGCAACAATAAGAAAAATAAATAAAAGGAACATGATTAAAAAGCTTCTGCATAGCAAAAGAAATAATCAGCAGAGTAAAAAGACAACCCACAGAGTGGGAGAAAATATTTTCAAACTGTCCCTCATACAAAGGACTAATATGCAGAATCTACAAGGAACTCAAACAAGTAAGCAAGAAAAAAGCTAATAACCCCATCAAAAAGTGGGCAAAGGACATGACAATTCTCCAAAGAAGATGTACAAATGGCCAACAAATATATGAAAACATTTTCAGCATCACTAATTATCAGGGAATTGAAATTAAAACCATAATGAGATATCACCTTACTCCTGCAAGAATGGCCATAATTTAAAAATCAAAAAATAATAGATGTTGGCATGGATATGGTGAAAAGGGAACACTTTTACACTGCTGGTGGGAATGCAAACTAGTAAAACCACTATAAAAAACAGTATGGAGGCTCCTTAAAGAATTTAAAGTAGAACTGCAATTTGAACCCAGAAATTCCAGCATTGAGGTATCCACCTAAAGGAAAAGAAGTTATTATATGAAAAGGATACTTGCACATGCATGTTAATAGCAGCACAATTCACAATTGCAAAAATACAGAGCCAACCTAAATGTCCATTGACCAATGAGTGGATAAAGAAAATATAGTATATATACACCATGGAATACAACTCAGCCATTTAAAAAAATGAAATAATGACATTTGCAGCAACTTGGATGGAATTGGAAACCATTATTCCAAGTGAAGTAACTCAGGAATGGGAAACCAAATACAGCACGTTCTCACTTACATTGGTAACTAAGCTATGAGACTGCAAAGGCATAGGAATGACATAATGGACTTTGGGGACTGAGGAAGAAGGATGGGATGGGGGTGAGGGATGGGAGACTACACATTAGGTACAGTGTACACTCCTTGGGTGACAGGTGCACCAAAATCTCAGAAATTGCCATTAAAGAACTTATCCATATAACTAAAACTACCTGTTCCCTAAAAACTATTGAAATAATTTTTTTAAAAAAAGAAATAAAAAGAATTCTAGTAGACTTCCTGTTAGAAAGCAAACAAGAAGAGTGAAGTGAAATATTTAAATTGCTGAAAGAAATAAGCTACCAATTTAGCTTTCTATATGCAGTAAAATTATTTAAACTGAAGGAAAAATACAAATGATCAACAAATTCTCTAAGGATCCCCTTAGACAAACAAAAATAAAGGATTCCACAAAAACTAAGGGAATTCATTGCCAACACACCTGACCTACAAGAAATGTAAGAACAAGAAGTTATTTGGAGAGAAGGAAAATGATATTCCAATCCATAATTTTAAGAAAAAGCCTTGGAGAAAGAATAAGGAAAAGTAAAATGCAATCTTTTATTTTTTTCAATCTTCACTGATATATTTTTTAACAATTATAATAGTAGCCATGCACTGAATTATAGCATATAGATTAGCAAAATGAATGACAGCAATGATATAAACGATGGGAGGGAGGAATTGGGAATACTCTAAGTTATCTGCACCATTCGTGAAGTGGTATATTATTACTTGAAAGTGAACTTAGATTAGTTAAACATGTATATGACAAATTCTAGCGTAACCACTACCAAAATTTATAAAGAAATGTAATTGATATGGGATATGAGAGAAAATGAAATGCTCAATTATAGCCAGAGAAGCGGAAAAAAAGATTAGAAAAAAGCAACAAAGAAAAAACTCCACATAAAGAAATAGTTACAAATATGGCAGATAAGGATCCAACATAAAAATAATCACTTTGAGTGTGAATTGTCTAACTATACTAATTAAAAGATAGAAATAATCAGATTAGAGGGGAAAAAGAAAAACAACACCATGAGGTTTATGAAAAATTCACTTAAATATAAAAATTCAAATATGTTAGAAGAAAAGAGATGTCAAAAAATACACCATGCTAACACTAATTTTAAAAGGGCCTATATTGATTTCAGACAAAGCAGAATTTACAACAAGCAAAAGAATCAAGAATAAAGAAGGGCATTACACAAAAATAAAAAGGTTATTTCCTCAAGAGGACACTGAACAATCTTTAATGTATTTGTACCTAACAACAGAGTATCAACACGTGAAGCAAAAACTGATTAACTGCCAAAAGAAATAGATTAATCCAATATTTTATTTGGATACCTCTTTACTCCTCTGTAAGTAACAGGTAGATAGATAGAGCAGACAGAAAATTAGTAAATATACGGTTTACCTAAACAACACTGTCAGTTAACTCAATCCAGTTAACATTTACAGAATACTCCATCCAACAACAGAATATATTCTTCTCAAGCTCATATAAAGCACTCATCAATGAATAGAAATTTATACAAAGTATATTCTCAAACCACAGTAGAATCAAACTAGAAATCAATAACAAACAATCGCTTAAAAATTCTCAAATATTGGAAATTAAACAATATTTTTGTAAGTAATGTTTTGGTCAAATAAGCCTCAAGTGATATTTTAAAATGCGTTGAACTAAATGAAAATAAAAGTACAACTTATTAAAATGTGTGTGTGATAGCATTACTTTGACAGAAATTAAAGTATGTATATTAGAACATATGGTACATCTTAAATTAATAACCTAAACTTATGCTTGAGAAGACTAGCAAAGAAAGAGCAATTTTAGCCTAAAGCTAATAGAAACAAAAAGAAATAATATAAACTTCATCAGATTTCAATAAAATTGTAAACTAAAAAATCAATAGAGTAAATCACACACACACACACAAAAGCTAGTTCTTTGAATGATCAATAACATTGACAAATTTCTAGCCAGGTAGGCCAACCAAAAGTAAGAGTGAGAAGACACAAATTGTTGACTACAGAGAGAAAAAGAGATCGCCACAATGTACCACCTGAATATTAAAAGAATAATAAAAAATACTATAAACACCTCTATGCCCACAAATTTTGTAACTTCGGCAAAATAGACCACTTTTTTAAAAGATGTAAACTACTCAGATAAACACAAAGAGAAATAAGTAACCTAAGCGACCACTATCATTAAAAATGTTAAATAATTGGCCTACATCATTAAATAAAATTAAGGAAATTAAATAATTGGCCTATATTATTAAAGAAGTTAAATAATTAATAACCTAAGAAAGAAAAAAAAAAAAAACAGCAGTAGACCCAGATAATTTCACTGGTAAAATCTACCAGTAAATTCTCTTTAATAAATAAATGATAGCAATTTACCAACATATCTTCCAGAGGATCAGAGGGAACACTTCTAACTCATTCTATGGGGCTACCATCACCAAAATAACAGAACTAGATAAACATTTAACAGGAGGAAAATTGCATACCAGTATCTGTTTTAATAACAGATACGTGCAAAACCCTCAATAAAATATTAGCAAATCTTATCCAGCAATCTATAAAAGAATTGTACACCACAGTTATATCAGATTTAGTCCAGATATACACAGCTAGTTCAATTACAAAATCACTACAGTCCACCATATCAATAGGCTCAAGAAGAAAAAATTGGTAGAGAAAAATCATTTGAAAAAATCCAGCCGGCCCGGTGGCTCATGCCTGTAATCCCAGCACTTTGGGAGGTCGAGGTGGGCAGATCATGAGGTTAGGAGATTGAGACCCTGGTGAAACCCCGTCTCTACTAAAAATACAAAAAATTAGCCGGGCGTGGTGGCGGGTGCCTGTAGTCCCAGCTACTCAGGAGGCTGAGGCAGGAGAATGGCGTGAACCCAGGAGGCGGAGCTTGCAGTGAGCCGAGATCGTGCCACTGCACTCCGGCCTGGGTGACAGAACGAGACTTCGTCTCAAAGAGGAAAAAAAAAAAAAAAGAAAAAAAGAAAAAATCCAATTTATTTATCATAAAATATCTTAGCAAATAAAAATAGAGGAGAACTTTTTCAACTTGATAAATATATACAAAAACCCTAAAACTAATGTTATATTTAATGGTGAGAATCCGAATGGTCTTCTCTGAAGATCATGGACAACGTAAATATATCCTCTCTCACCGGTCTTATTCAACTGTATAGTGGGAGCTAGATAACAGGAAAAAATAAAAGTTATACAGACTGAGAGGAAGAAAAAGAAAAACTGTTTCACTTAGCAGATAACATGATTGTCTATGAAGAAAATCCCCCCAAAATAAACCAAAAAACTTCAGGAAATAATAAGTTTATACAGCATGGTCACAAGATACAAGTTCAACATACAAATGCAATTGCTTTCATATAAACCAGCAGTGACTATTTGGAACTTGAGATTAATTTTTTTTAAAGGCACAATTTACAATAAGCATTCCAAAAAAATAAAATACATGCACATTCATTAAAATATATATAGAATCTATATATAGAAAACCATAAAATCCTGATAAAATAAATTTAACAATAAATAAATGCAGATATATTTTGCATTTATGGATTGGAAGACTCAATATTGTTAAAATACTAATTTTTTACATCTTGAGCTATAGATTTAACACAATCCTTGTCAAATTCCCAGTAAGTTATTTGTAGTTTTTGAAAAATTGATTCTAAAATTAAAGGGAGAAAAAAAATCTAGAAGATCCAGCACAATATTAAGAACAAATTTGAAAACCTCACGTTACCTGATTTCATGATTTGCTATTAAGCTGTGGTAATCAAGAGCATATATGATGGAATGATGGAATGAAATAGAAAGTCCAGCAATACGACTCACATAAATATAAACTGATGCTAGACAGTGCCCCTAAAAAAGACAATTCAACAGAAGTTTCCAGTATAAGTGGACCTATAATATGCAAAGAAAAGAATCTAGACACAGACCCGACACCCTTTACAAAAATTAACTCAAAATGTACCTTACACCTAAATGTAAAATGGAAAGCGATAAAGCTTCGAGAGAATCTGGGTGACCTGGGTTTGCCAATACATTTTTATATAAATACAGCTAAAAGCATGATTCACAAAGAAAATATTGATAAGTTGGACTTCAAGTAAATAAAAAATGTCTTCTCCGTGAAAGAGACAGTGGAGAGAATCAAAAAACAGGCTAAAACCTGGGAGAAAATGGTTGCAAAAGACATATCTGATAAAAGACTTATATTCCAAATAAACAAAAAACTGAAACCTCAACCATAAGAATGCAAACATCCTAACTTGAAAGTGGGCAAAAAAATTACAAAGCCACCTGGCCAAAAAAGATATAGAGTACTAACAGCAAAAATGATGGCAAAAGTAACTCCACAGTCCCATTCATCCACAGAAACATCAAAAAATTAAGTAAAACGGTCGGAATCAATATTGTCAAAACACTAAAGAATAGTCAAAGCTTTACAGCAATAAAGTGAATGCTGAAAGAAGCAAAAGGCAACTGTAAAGTAATAAGAAAACTTGACAGCATTTTTACTAGTCCTTATTACACTCCCCTACTCAATTCAGAGCTGGTCTTGAAGATGGCATCCCGTAGTCCAAATATGGAACACTGTTCTCTGTTTATAGAGAGAGCAGATCAGAATTTGTTTTTAAAGAATTGTGTTTGTCTGTTTTGACCTATTTAAAAGTGGCCTGAAGGCCCAACACAAGTAACATGTCTTTATTTTCTCTTACTCAGAATTACTCAAAACAGAATCACCCATCATTTCTCAAAAACATTGTAAAGCACATAAACAACTTGCTGCCATCTGGGGCAAAATATTATATTTAAGGCAGAAAAAAAATAAAATAAAATGTATCAAAAGCCTAAGAGGAAAAGCTGGGGAGAGTATTTTTGAGGGAAATTGTGACATCCAATAGGGCAAGGCTATTTGGAAAGCCATGCATATGTGCATGCTCAGGGCAGAATCCATACTCAGAAAGGCCTTAGAAAACCCTAAATTTTGGTCTCTGGTTCATCTATAGTCAGCGCAAACAGGAAGTGAAAGCTAAGATAGAGTTGTAAACTGGCTGCCTGGCTAAGTTTTGAAAGAGTGCTGCAGCACAGAAATAAGCTACAAAAATGGCAATTTCCTTCCTTCTTTCCTTCCTTCCTTCCTTCCTTCCTTCTTTTCTTCCTTCCTTACTTCCCTCCTTCCTTCCCTCCTTCTTTCCTTCCTTCCTTCCTTCTTTCCTTCCTTCTTTCTTTCCTTCCTTCCTTCCTTCCTTCCTTTCTTCCTTCCTTCCTTCTTTCCTTCCTTCCTTCCTTCTTTCCTTCCTTCCTTCCTTCCTTCCTTCCTTCCTCCCTCCCTCTCTTCCTTCTTCTCTTCATCTCTCTTTCTCTTTCTTTTTCTTTCTTTCTTTTCTTTCTTCTTTCCTTTCTTTCTTCTTTCCTTTCTTTCTTCTTTCCTTTCTTTTGTTTCCTTTCTTTCTTCTTCATTTTAGTTATGTTGTATTCCTTTATTATTCAGTGAGAAATATTTTCTAATCTTTCATGTGATTTTTCTCATTAATATAAGAGGTATTCAAGTTAATTTCTAAATATTTTGGAACTCACTTAATATGTTACTCTTACTGATCTCTAATTTAATATCATTGAGGACAAGAAACAAAAATTTTGTATGCTTTAATCCTTTAAATATATCGAGATATGTTTGTGTTTTGTGCCCCACCATATAATATATGTACAGGTGTAGTTTACCAACTCTAATACTGCTATAGTATACTAACAATATACTAACACCATTAGAATTAGCATACTAATCTCTACTATTAGTACTAATATATATAGTATAGCATACTAATAGTACTAACATACTAATATTGCTAGTATACTAATACTGTGTAATTGTATATAATTGTATTAGTATTGGTATACCTATACTAATGCTATTATACTATTAGTATTATAATATACTATTAGTATACTATACTATACTAATAGTATAATATTACTAGTTTAGATATACTAATATATAGGTATACTATTGTATACTAGGTATATAGGTATACTTATATAGTATACTAATAGTATATGTTTAATACTAATAGTATAATAGGATTAGTATAGGTATACTAATACTAATAAAATTACAATACTGCTACGATTATATGTATTGTGTACAAATAATACTAATAGTATAGTAGAATTAGTATAGGTATACTATTAGTATAGTATAATAGGATTAGTATAGGATACTACTAGTATAATAGTATTAGTATAGGTATACTAATACTAATACAATTCTAATACTGCTATAGTATCAGAGTTGCTAACTCATATATGTGTACATATATTCTATGGTGGGCCATAAAACACAACTCAATACAGAATTGAACAATTAAGTTAAAGGATGGTGAATAGAGGGGATCCAGGCTTCTCACTTTCGGAGTGAGAATTTACAGATAAGCAATGTGATGAGACCAGAGCAATTGATGTGGTAGTGGGTTACAGTTGAAGACATCAACAGACATTCATATTTAACTTATAAAGACACAGTTCCAAATACATACATATAAAGATATTTGTATATACAAGAGTTAGCATATACACAAATATTTCCTTGCTATGTCAGCTGAGAGGGCCTAGAAGAAATGTCACACCTCAGTAGGGATAAACAACTCACTTTGCACCCAGATATTGGTTTCTGATATCATTCTCCATGAAAAATAACCAGGGCTTCTTGGAAAAAAAGTGGCTAACATTGGGAATGAGGTAGGAAATACAGAAAGAAAGAAAAAAAGGGAACACATAAAGCAAGTGACAGAAATACAGAAGAGGAGTCTGGAGTATTCTGCTCCAGAAAATAAGAAAGTGCAGAAAAGAAAGGAAAAAGGGGAACACAAAAAGCAAGTGAAACAACTTGCAATGACCAAAGTGAGAGCAATTTGAACAAGAAAATATACAAAATGATATTAGATGTAACTCAAAGTTTAAATATATATCAATGATCATACTGATAAAAATAATTGATTGAATAAATAAGATGAGAAGGGAGGACAAATCTCAGGAGGAAAAGTGAAACTATTGACTCCTTAAGTGTGGGCTTCACATAGGGACTTTCTTCAAAAGAGTACAGAATTTAAAGTGAGAAATAAGAAGGGTAACTTCATAGTGGAGAAACCTGACAAATCTTTCTCCTCCAGGTGATCAAGGTCAACATTAATAGTACTAAGTCAAATTGATATTGTATGTCCTTGGTTTGATGAGATGAGAAGGGCACTTTGCTTCTATAATCTTCCTTCCAAAAACCTATAACCTGTTAAAAAACATCAGACATATCTCAATAGAGGAACATTCTGAAACATACATGACCAACACTTCTCAAAATTATCAAGATTATGAAAAACAAGGAAAGTTTAAGAAACTGTCACAACCAAGAGAAGCCTTAAGGAGATATAGACAGCTAAGCGTGATGTGGTGTCCTGGTTGGGGATCCTAGAACAGGATCCTTCCATTAGATAAAAACTAAGAAAATCTGATTAAAGCATGGGCTTAACTACAACTCTTTTCACTGTAACAACTATAGCATACTAATGTAAGATACTAATAACAGGGGTAACTAGGTTTGGGATATATGCAAACACTCCATACTATCTTCACAATTTTTATGTAAATCCAAAACTGATTTATTTACCTTATTTATATTATTCTCATTACATTTAGAGACTGGGTCTTGCTCTGTTGCCCAGACTAGAGTGCAGTGGCATGATCATAACTGAACGCAGCCATGAACTCCCGGGTTTAAGCCATCCTCCTGTCTCACCCTGTTGAGTAGGTAGGACTACAGGCACATGCCACCATGCCCCAGCTAATTTTTATCATTTTTCTGTAAAGACAGGGTCTCACTAAGTAGCCCAGGCTGGCCTCCAATTCCTGGCCTCAAGCAATCCTCCCACCTCAGCCTCCCAAATTGCTAGGATTAGAGGCATGAGCCACTGCACCCAGCCCCTAAACTGCTTTAAAAATAAAGTTCGTTTTTAAAAAATATATAAGCTTCCATCCCCCTCAATAAACACAATCTCACACACACACTTTTTCCATGTGAAGGAGTGTGAAGATCGGGAGAGCTCCTCAGCACTAAGCAACAGAGGTTCTTGAGGGGAAAGTATGTAGAAGCAGCATCTATACAAAATATAATCATCCAATGATTATATTCCATGACTGGGTTGAATGGCCATGATCATGCTGTGCATATTTAAGACTAGAAAGTGTTCATTATTAGGGTTTGTTATTTTCTACCCCCTCTCCCAGTGGTGGGCACCACAGAAGGACCTAGACATTTAGAAATTCTAAACAGGTATTATTCTGACCTTTATTTCTGTTCACATCCCTGCAGATACTAATGTGTTCACTTCTCCCTTGCTACTCACAATTCGGTGTTCATACAGTTCTTCTTGAGCCTGATGACACCAGAAGCCTCAGGACCTATGATTAACTCAGTAAAACAAGCCATATTCTTCATTAGTCAAGCCGAACAACTTGAATGACCTGTGATGAACCCCTGCTGCTACCACAACAGTAGCTCTGAGATAGATTGATAAGATCTTTCTATAGCCCTGAATTCTTCATCCATGCCTTAAATGTAGTTATTTCGCATAAATGTCTATAAAGAGAAGATTAGTTATAAAATGCTTTTATTTTCATATGCAATAGGTTATCTACAAATTGGCTTTTGGCACCTGTCAAGTAGGCGGGAGATGTTTTATACAACAATAGGAGGACTTCTACTTCCAGTTAGAATTTTGAAAGTAATAATGTTGGGCAAACTATAAAACTGGAAATAAGCTGAATAAACTACCCAACAATAAAAATGTGCAGAGAGTTAAGAATGCAAAGAAATCTAAATGAGCTAATATCCAGACAGTAACAAGCCCTTTCTATAAGAAAACATATCAGCACTTTAGGAGGCCGAGACGGGCGGATCACGAGGTCAGGAGATCGAGACCATCCTGGCTAACACAGTGAAACCCCGTCTCTACTAAAAAAATACAAAAAACTAGCCGGGCGAGGTGGCGGGCGCCTGTAGTCCCAGCTACTCGGGAGGCTGAGGCAGGAGAATGGCGTGAACCCGGGAGGCGGAGCTTGCAGTGAGCTGAGATCTGGCCACTGCACTCCAGCCTGGGTGACAGAGCGAGACTCCGTCTCGAAAAAAAAAAAAAGAAAGAAAAAGAAAACATATCACCACTGTGTTTTCCTGGTGAAGAACAAGAAGAAATAATTGATTGAGGAAACAATAAACCAGACAAATGTGTATCAAACTTTTTATGGCTACATGTGAGCTAATATGATGAATTAGAATCCCAAAGAGCCCCAGCCACAGGGCAACTTGTATTCACCTACCAATTCTCTTCATAGACTCCAATCACTAGACTTCCTGTCTCACCAAAGGGAGTTGGGGGAAATATGATCAACAGAGTTTAGGGTTTGGAGGAAATAGACTAAAAACTGCACTAGAACAGGAGTAGAAGGAAAGGGGAACAAAATCCATGCTACTTCAGAAATACTTCTGAAGGTCATAGCTTGGAGACACAGGCACACTAAACAAATTCAGGAGTAGTTCGCCAAAGACTGAGTTAGAAAGGTAAAGAAACTGAGAGGACCTCCTTGAAGCATGTAGGGCCTTCCCCTAGGACAAAGCAACACCTGACTGAAGAATGGAGTTGGGACAAAATATCTGAGAGAAATTTCTATAAAAGGCTAAATCAACAGCTACAGAAAGCATGGAGCCCACATACATAAATACATATATTTTAAAAGACTAATAACCATTTAGAACAAAATAATAAAATGAATTGTGAGGTTTCTGCATGTGGAATGGTGTAATATATGACAGGAGCAAAAAGGGAGGAAAGGGTAAAAGAAACAATACTATTGAAAGGCTTATCCATTTGCCATGAAGTCACATAATATTATTTAAAGGTAGATTATGATGACATAGACATTTTATACTTTATAACAATGACTAAAATATAAAGTAGAAAAGTATAGCTAATAATCCAATAGAGGGATATAGCAGTAGGTACCCAAGTATTATTGTATTTTTCCCTGTTATCTTGGGGATTCTCTACAATAAAATGCAATGCTAAAAAATGCCTGACTCTGAAAAGAAGTCAGGAAAGGAAGAACAGAGAAACAAAGAATAGACAGAACAAATGTAAAACAAATACCAAGATAGTACACTTAAATATGAACATATCCATTATGAAACTAAATGTAAATGGACCAAACACTCTAAATAAAGGCAGAGATTATCAGATTAGATGAAAAATAACAAAAACACCTATATTTTACATACAAGAAATACTGTAGACTTCTGGTTTCAGTTCTGACATGTAAAGAGCCACTCCTATACTTAAAACCAGAAAAAGTTAGAAAAACTGAAAATCAGGGACTTTTTTGGATCCATAATAAAATTGGAGATCATAGGGCAAACCACCGTCCTTCAATCCAGAAAATCAGGCACATCTGAAAAGACACAGCACGATCTGCCTACCTGAAGCAGAAACTACTGAAGCCAGAAACTGGCAGAAACACTGGGAATTGGGATACATTGTAGGAGGCTTATTATGGACTAGTTAGAGAGTAAGAAACTCCTAGAAGACAAAGTCTTGGGGTGGAATGGGGGACAAACTTTCCTAAATTTCCTCTCCATGATTTCCACCAGTTTCTCACTTTGACAATCCACGAGGAATCCCCCCTGTTTACTGTCATGGAAGGGCAAGAGTAGCCCTTGGGTACAATCGTCACAATATTTCCCCTAATCTTTTAGGCAAAGGACTTAGCCACAGTGCAAACTTCAAACTTTAGAAGAGAATTTTTCCTCCCTATTCTAGTCACTAGACTTCCTGTCTCACCAAAGGGAGTTGGGGGAAACATGGTCAACAGAGTTCAGGGTCTTGAGGAAACAGACTGAAAATTCTGCACTAGAACAGGAGTAGAAGGAAGGGGAATAAAAGCTACGCTATTTCAGAAACACTTGTGAAGATCATACCTTGGAGATACAGACCCACTAAACAGCAGATTAATGAGAAGATTACAAAATTGTCCCCTTCCCTTTACATTTGAGCATTATGCCAACAGGGATCCAGTGTAATGATTGTGCATTACAGCTGAATAAGATGCAAAACATAGGCTTTCTGAAGAAGAATAATAGGGAAGCCCAAAGATAACAGGGAAAAACACAATAACGCTTGGGTACCTACTGCTGTATCCAACAGTAAACACAGGCTAACTTTTAGTCAGATTAACATAAATCCTCACACTAAGGGCATATTGACTGTTTCCACCAGCTTCTCACAGTGAGATTTCCAGGATTTCCATCAGCTTGTCACAGTGATAATCAAAGAGACATCTTCCAGGTGACCCAGGCAGGGAAGGGAAAGAGTAGCCTAATGCAACATACCTGGTGTTCAATAACATTTACAAGTCATGCCAAAAGAGAAGTAAAAACACACTCTGGAGAAAGAAAACAGAGTTTCATCAGAACCACACTGAGATAAGAAACAGATATTGGAATCATCAAACAGGGAATTTAAAATAACTGTGATTAATATGTTAAGGGCTCTAATGCCACAAATGTATAACAAGCAAGAACAGATGGGTAATGTAAGCAGGGAGAAGGAAACTGTAAGAAAGAGTCAAGAGGAAATGCTAGAAATAGAAAAACACAGACACAGAATTAAAGTATGCTTTCAATGAACTCACCAAAAAACTGGACATGGCCAAGGAAAGAATCAGTGCACTTGAAAATAAAACAATAGAAAACTCCCAACTGAAATGCAAAGAGAAACAAGAATAGAAAACAAAATAGAACAGGGCATCTCAAAATTGTGAGACAATACTGAAAGATATAACATATATGAAATTGGAATGCCATAAAGAGAAAAAGAAACATTTAAAGTAACAATGACCAAAAACTTTCTAAAATTAGTGACAGACACCAGACTGCAAATTCAGGAAGTTAGCACCAAGCAAGCAAGATAAATACCACCCACTCCCAACCAGAAAAAAAAAAAAAAAAAAAAAAAAAAAAAACCTCAAAAAACAAACATACGCACACACAGGCATATTACATTCAAATCGTCAAAGTTCAGAAAACAAGAAACATTTTAAATACAAGACATAGATTGAATGTAAAAGAGCACATATATATCCATTTCTAGATCTATATACACCATAAATACGGTAAGCACATGAAAGTCAACATGGTTATATTATTATCAGGCAAATTAAGGAGTATAATCAGAAGTAGAGGCATTTCATAATGATAGAAAGTCAAATTATTATAGACATACTAATGTACCTAAAACAGAGTATGTGAACCTAATAACAAAGATTCAAATTCATGAAGCGAAAATAGAACTAAAGAAACAGACAAGTCCATAATTGCATTGGAAGTTTTAATATCCTCCTCTCAGTAATTGATAGAACAATGAAAGAAATGCTGTTTATGATAAAGAATATTTGAAAAACACTATCAACATCCTGTACCTAATTTATATTTATAGAAAACAACACCTATCAGAATCATAATATACATTTCTTAACTGCACATATATTATATGGTGGGCTCTAAAACACATCTCAATAAATTTCAAAGGACTGAAAAATACAAAGCCTTGCTTTCTGACTACAAATGGTGTTAAATTAGATTTCTAATTAAATTACATTAGAAATCAATAAGGATAAAATACAAAGAAAATGCCTCAAATAATTTCAATATTTGAAATTAAGATACTCATTTCTGAATAACTCATAGGTCAAAAAAGAAATACATAGGAAATTAGAAAATATTTGTTACCAAATAATAATGAAATACAACATAGAATTAGTGGAATGGCGATAGATACGGCTATAATAAAGAGAAAAACTCCATTTTTGATGTTTCACTACTGACAGCTTACAAGCCTATCCTCCCCTTCCTCTTTTGTCCTACATCTAGCAAAGCCAATTAAAAAGTTTATGTACATCCTTCCATGGTACCGGCAGAACATACATATCACCGAAGCTCAGACCCATTTGTACAGGCATGAAATCTTCCCATTCCCACCTCTTAGCCATAGTAAAAATTAACTCACTCTCTCTGCTTCCCTCAAGTTACCTAAACTGTCTTGAGCCTGTCCTACTTTACCCAGAAAATCCACATATATATATGTAATAAACCTTTTCACAGCCTACTAGTGTTTGTGATGTCACCAGTCTCAACTTCTCACACAGTTTTGAGGGGAGAGTTAATCTTACTTTTGGCAATCAGCCACAATCAACTGCATCGAGTAACATATACAGCTAAAATATAGAGCTATATGGCTATATTTGAAAAGAAAATGGTCCAACGTAACGTTCAAAGCTTTTAACTCAAGAAGTTAAAAGAGTGGCAATTCCAAAATTATTAGAAAAAAAAATGAAATGAAAAAAAAATAACAGCGAGTAAATAAAATAGAAATACAAACAAGCAATGCCAAAAATTAGTTTCTTGTAAAAATGAAAAAAAAAGATAAAAAATTAGAAGGACTGGTTAATAATAATGTGTGTGTGTGTGTGTGTGTGTGTGTGTGTGAGAGAGAGAGAGAGAGAGAGAGAGAGAGAGAGAGAGAGAAAGAGAGAGAGAAAGAGAAAGAGAGACTAATGAGACTAATTCCCAATATCAGGAATGAAAGAGAGGAAATTACCAAAGATTCTACAGATATCAAAGGGGGTATTGTGGATAAAGTATGCTAAGAATTAGACAATTTAGATAAAATAGGCAATATCCTAGAAAATAACAATTATGAAAAGTACACAAAAAATAAGAAATGCAAATATGTCTACATCTGGAACCTTTATACACAGTTGTTAGGAACATAAAACTGTGTAGCTTTTTAGATTGTCAATCTCTTATGAAGTTAAACCATCATTCACCCTATGACTCATCAATTTCACTTGTATTTATACAAGATAAATAAAAACATATATCCACAAGACTTACTCAAGAATATTCATAGTAGTCATTATAGCCCAAAACTGGAGAAACATTTTTCTGCAACAAGTGAATAAAGATAAAATTGTTGACATTTTATACTATAAAATATAGTATATACCCATAGTATATATAGAGTTTGGTGCTATTTGGGGTTTCAAGCATCTCCTGGGGGTCCTGGAATGTATCTCCTGCAGATAAGGCATGATTACTTATACTTACAAGTATACTTATAAGTAGAATTACTTATCTGCATAGTAAGAAATGTCATGCTTTATCTGCAACAGATATATACCAAGACCCCCAGAAGATGCTTGAAACCCCAAATAGCACCAAATCCTATATATACTGCTGTTTTTTTCTTATGCATGTATACCTATGATAGGGTTAAAATTATAAACTTAGGCACAGTAAGAGGTTAACAACAATAACTAATAATAACATGGAACACTTACAGCAATACGCCAGTACCACTACTCTTGTACCTTGGGGCTGTTATTAAGTAAAATAAGGGTTACTTGAACAAAAGCACTATGATACCATCACGGTCCATCTAATAACCAAAGATGGCCACTGAATGATTAATTGGCAGGTAGACTATGCAGCATGGACATTCCGGACCAAGGGATAATTCACATCCCAAGCAGGATGGAGTAAGATGGTACAAAATTTCATCATGCTACTCAGAATGCTGTGCAACTTAGAAATTATGAATTGCTTATTGCTGGAAGGTTTTATTTAATATTTTTAGGCTTGATCGATCGTATGTAACTAAACCATAGAAATTGAAACCATGAGGCCAGGCACGGTGGCTCATGCCTGTTAATTTCAGCACTTTGGAAGGCTGAGGCGGGCGGATCGCCTGAGGTCAGGAGTTAGAGGCCAGCCTGACCAACATGGAGAAACCACGTCTCTACTAAAAATAAAAAATTATCCGGGCACGGTGGCGCATGTCTGTAATCCCACCTACTTGGCATACTGAGGCAGGAGAATCGCTTGAACCTGGGAGGCGGAGGTTGCAGTGAGCCGAGATCGCGCCATTGCACTCCAGCCTGAGCAAGGAGAGTGAAACTCTTCTGTCTCAAAAAAAAAAAAAAAAAAAGAAGAAGAAGAAGAGAAAGAAATTTTAACCATGGATAAGGAGACCTAATACACAACGTCATACTACTCAGTAAGAAAAAACATGACCCGCTGATAATGTAACAAAATGAATGAATTCAAAAACTATTATGTGGAGTAAAAGAAGCATGATATATAGTCTGTAATGAACGCCAAAAAGGAATCAGAAAGCGTTTGCCAGTGTTGGAGGAGGGTAGAGTTTGGGGTGGGGATTGAATTGAAAGAGGCACTAGGGAGCTTCTTGCAGAGATGAAAATGTTCTGTATCTTGATCAGGATGGTGGTTACACAGATACATACCTTTATAAAAACTTGTCAAACTAAATATTTATAGTATATTTATTTTATTTTTTGTGACTGATACTTCCATTAAAATAAAAAAAAAAATGAACATTTCTGCTTTTTTCCTAAAGAGTTCCAAAGCATTTAACAAAAGTTCCACTTAGTCTCACAGTCTCACTACTCTTCAATTCACTCTTTTAAACTCATCGAAAGTTATTCAGAAGGCCTTTTGAAGCATCTTTTCAAAAAATCAATTCAGTATCTCTAACTTCAATAAATGTGCTTTTTAAACATCTTTATTGAATTTTAGGGATGCATCAGAATTTTCTCTGTTCTTGGGTCTTAGTGATCTGACAATTTTTAGATGAACCACTTTCTACACAAACACTTTAAAATATCATTTCAAAAATCTCAAAGCAGTATGCAAAAGAAGCTAATGATAACCAATCCGGTAACAGCAGTTATAACAAAAGATACTTATAGAAAATTTTCCCACTGAATCTGTTCTTCTCGACATGGTTAAAACCTTTTGATACTAAAGCAAATGATTGATTCAGTCAATAATAATAATTTTAACATTAAATGGCTTTTTATTAAAAGTCAGGTACTTTGTTAAACATTTTTGTATTTATCCTTTCATGTAATTCTTCTAGTAAATCTATACATACTATTTTTACTTCCATTCAATAGAAAACTCTCTTATAGAAGTTAAAAGAGTTGTTAAAAATTACATAGCTAGTTAGTTTCAGAGCAGCACTAGAACTAAACAGGGTCAGCCTTCCATTCCTTGTGTTTAACTCCTGTGCTGTACTATTGCCCTAATTCAATTTAAATTCTTAATTCAGTAGAATAAAAAAAAAAGAGAGAGAGTAGCTAGTTATCTAGAGGCAGAGTAGTGTAGTCTTAGGAGTGTGGTCTCTGGAGCCAGATTGCCTGGGCACAAATTTCTGCTATATGACCTTGAGCAACTTACCTCTTTCTACCTCAATCTTCTAATCTACAAAACAGATAGTAAGGTCATAGTATTGTCAGGATAATGAAATGAATACATACATACAAAGCAATAAGAACTGTTCCTGGCACACTGTGAGTCTATATAAATATTAGTTACTTTTTAAAAATTTGAATAAACCAAAGGAAAATTTGACTGAAAGAATTATCATTTGAATAGCTTCATTTGTAAAAACTTCTCTGAATCTCATTTTTGTGTTCTTTGTGTGTGATGAGCTACAAGATTGTATTTTCAACCTTAGTTCCTCTGTGAACCTTTGCTCAAGACTTAAAAAATTTCACTGACATATCATCAGGTTCCTCTACTGCCTGTCCAATTCTATATTCCTTCTCTACCAAAACCCTCTTCTTTCTTTTATTCATAGCCATACTAGTGTACATATTTAATGACTGCAATTTTGTATCCCATCTCTGCAATATACTACTCATTACTCACATAACCTTATACAAATTACTCCTACTGCATGGTATCACAATTTCGTTATCTGTAAAATGGGACCATGCTTCCAATTCAACTCACAAAGTTATTGTGCACATTGCCTAAAAGTGCTTCAAAAAGCAGAATGCCTCATGTATTTCTCAAATTTCACAAGGGTATTTTGTAATCAGCAAAAGCTATATGTTTGTGATTCCCTGTCTCTGCAGGCTTTGTAGCTATTTCTGGAAATGTGTCTGTGGGTGTGTCCCATCTCCCTCTCTTTCATTCTTTCCCTCAAATGAATTGATGTACTAGAGAAACTTCAGAGACTTATTTTTCTTCTTTTAGAAGTATCTGTTTTGTAAAGAAGCTACGTTATAAAAGTATGGTATGCCAAAATAATGAAAGATAGTATATTGCAATTTTACATCTTCTGGCAATATAAGAAACTAAAGAAAAGAAACATGCAAAGCATATTTCTTGTATGTCTAATTAGTAATTCATCTATTTTTGAGAGCTCATAAAACTAAGAATTGTATTTGGTTTTGTTTCCACGCATCACATCTATTCTTCCATCGTAATGGTGGTGGGTTTGCGTGAAGACATTTATCATATTCTTCAACTGAATGTCTCACAATCAGTGTGAATTCCAGCAGGGATTCTGATGGAATACACAACTATGGGCCAGAAAAATGTATCCAAATTACTTCCCTTGAAATATTACAGTCTCTAAAAATGTAAAAAAGATTGAGGAGATCAAGTAGGTCAATGCTGACATGTCACCTTCTCAGGCAGTCATAATGCACTGTAGTGTATTTGAAGATTATTCATTTAATCATGGAATTTTTATTGAATTCCACATGTGAGGGAATTTTCAAGATTCTGGTGACATAGAAGTAAACAAAGCAGAGAGAAATTTCTGCTTTTGGTAAGTTCATAGTCTAATATGTACAGGAAATTTCCATTACACAAAAGAAATCTTATTTGACTTGGGTTAACTCAGTCTATCTCAAACCCTCATAAACTCTCTTCTTAGAAGAAAAATTAAAATATTAGTATCTCAGTATTATTTGAAAGAGAGCTTTGAAAATAGATGGTAGAAAAAACAGCTTTTTTGAATGGATGTATTTTATCTGCTTAACATTTGCCTGAGCTAACAGCATTGTAAATGAGTATCATACCTGGCATATACTCAACCTCTATAGATTGCCTAATAGACATTCTACTCGGGCATTACACATTATGTTTGTGAATCTTGAGTCATCACATGACTTCCCAAAGGATCTCAGGTTGTTACATTTAAGATTAATGAGGCATTGGATATCCATTAAGAAGGTATTAAGAATATGCATTTAATTAAAATGAATTATGTATATGAGGTAATGCCATTCAACCTTTTTAATTTAGAGAGATAAATCATGACTATTTTACTCCTGAGAGGGGTCCTAACTTTGGCAAATTGAATATTGATGTTACAAGACCCAAATAATTAATTTCAGTGAGATTCATTCATAATAGGTATATCCTGAGACTTGGCCCACCAGAGAAAATTAATTATTTCTTCTTCAGTTGACTACGTGTATGCACTTGCACATGTAATGAGCTAAAGAGAGTAGTGCAGTGACACTTATACATAATCCCTGAATACAAAGCAACTGGTAACATCAGTTCTCAAGAAAATACTGACCAGCCACAGCCTTAACTGATTCGTCAGTATTAGTGACTCAACTTATTCATCGGCGTTAGTGGCTCAGTATGAATGTTATTTTTTTAAACTCACACACTATTCATATACAACACCCTTACCATTTATTGACTTAGTAAGACTTCCAGCAGCATTTTTTTCTGCTCAAGGGATATGATGCTGGTATTTTAATTCTACCAGGTTTGCATTCAGAACTGTGTCATGCATCCAATGGGCACCGAAATACCCTGAAAGATAGAAATTACCTTGCTTTTTTTCTATGCCTTATGGTACCATGTACCAGTAGGCATTCTATTTATGATGAGTTTGGTTGAGCCAACACTAAGTGATTAAAATGTTCTAATATTTTACTTGGATTAAGTTATAAAATCCTTACAAAAATCACATTAATTATCTATTACTACTATCCTATTTATGCAGATAAGGAAACAGAAACTTAACAGGTTAAAAAATTTTCTCAGGATCACAGAAATAGTATGTGATAAAGCCTGGATTCAAACTGACAATCTGACTACCAAAGCTGCCTAAGGTTTTGCTGTTCTGGTGTGTTAAATGTATAATATTTCATAGTATTATGAGGTCGAAGGACCTCACACTTCATCTCTTTTGTTTGTTTCCTATTCATGTTCAATGAACTTGGTAATTTCATAATCATCAATATCAGATTCATTCTGAATCACAATTCTTGGTTCTTCATGTTTTCTAATGAAATCTGATTACTTATAAGTACATATTATTTGTCTCATAGTAAATAAATATACCTAGACCTCTTGAATTAAGTTATTAAATCCTTACGTTAAATCCTAAACCTCTTGAAATATGTGTATGCATATACACGTGGCATGCATGGTAATAACTCAAATATGAAGAAAGGGGTGAAACTTCATACAGCCTAATAGGTCTTCATATAATTAGAATCCTTTTATAACAAGAAGAAAAATAATATTTAATTAGAAGTTTCCTTTTAGAAATGAAAAGACTCTATTAGTTACCCAGGAGGAAGTAGTGAAATGTCAACACTAATGTGCTTACAGTTTCCTAAAAACATTTCATTTGTTTTTCAATCACAGTCATCACAACTGCAGCCATCTGACTACAAGCATAACAATAACCTTAAAAGGCTTATATCACATAGCTTGTGCTGTACTTTCACCAAGAGCTTCACAGCAGTTTAATCAATAAAACAGCACAAGCTGTGCACAATTATAATATAACACCTTAAGAATGATCCACAATTAAAAGGTAGGGGGAAAAGAAGTCCTCAATTTAGATAAACCAATCTGCCACTCAGTTTGATGAAGTTCAGTTGAAGTGTTCTGACACTCTCATGGCACCTATCAGCAGAAAGCTCTCTAGCCTTGAATGTAAATTAACTCTTCAAGTTGTAAAAGAGTAAAGAATTATAGGCATCTACTTATATACACTGGAGTATTACTTATATAATGACAACAAAAACATCCTACTGAAATTTCACATTGAAGTTTATCCCACAAAGAAAAGTCTATATCAATTTTAACAAGTGCTTTGAAGTATATTTCTGAAATGTGACAACTCTTCATTTGAGCAAATGAAAATTGATAAACCAGCTTATAATTCTTTTAACAATATATAGTGATCACCTCTAATTTGCTAAACAATAGGGATTAATAGTAAATAGACTTGCTCACTACTCTCTTGGGGCTTGCATTTTTATGATGTCCTATTCTACACTAGACTTGAAAAATGTGTTAGTGAGAAGACAGGGTGGTGGAGGGGCATATATACAAGCTAGTCTAGACAAAGAGAATATATGTGCAAAATGTGGATACCCAAAACAGCCTTACCTTTGAGAACTGAAAATAGTTGAGAGGCAAAGGAGGCATATGAGAGAATAGTGGTATTTAAGGATATTTACTATAAAGTTTTAAGACAAAGAGTAATAAGATTTGAATTTACAAGTTACAACTTAGAAATAATTCCCTGGATCCAGTAACAAGAATAGATAAAAAAGAAGCAAAACTGGAGAATATCACATTGTTTCAGAGTAGAAGCGTTGAAGTCTTTAATTTTTTTCAGTAACCTCTGCTCTGGTGGGTGATCTAGACTTGGTAAAGAAGGTGTAATGAGAGTATGGAGAATATTTACAGGGTAGATCTCAAGGTTGCACTTCTTCAGTTTTTAGTCTTGACACTCGTTATCAGATTCATGAGTTAAATAACATTTCCATGGATGTGCTTCTAAACATTGATTAGTATATTTTTATACCATTCTTAAAGCATCTAGGCATTGTCTTTCTCATTTTCATATTCCCTTAGTTGTTAACTGGGATACAGCAGTGGTGGTCATTCTATGCTTATGAGTAATACCGAGAATGGAAATTTGCTGTGGAAGCAGATGCACTAGAAGATAGTGACATTATACGAAAATTTCATGGAGAATTGATGGGTAGAAAACATGTTATCTGTACATATGCAGCTGTATCAGCATCACTCAAAACCTAGTTGAGATCATTCATCTGGCTATAAGTCCTCCGAGTTAGTAGTAGATTGGTAATTTAGAGATGGGATGGTGAGAAGAGCAGCTTTCTACACTGTTATGCTACCTGAGGTCCAAGATCTGTGAAATAAGGCCAATGGAGTATGAGAAAGCAGAGTACCTGAATGACTTGCAAAGAAGTAGATTTAAATGTTTGAAAACAATACAAAGGCTTAAATGTATTAGTTTACTGTTAATCTCCAAAAAAGTGAAATATCACTCTTGCTGTGGAAAATGTAAGATTGGAAATAAAGAACATCATGAGACATTCAGTGGCATTCTCAACAGGCCTATCCTAACCCTGGTTGAAGATTCCTAGTTTGTAGTACACTAGGAGTGTCTCAGGTTGTGGTGCTGCTGTAACAGAATACAACTGGATGAGTAATTTGTAATGAACAGGAATTTATTTCTTACAGTTCTTACGTTAGAAGGTACCAGACTGAAGGGTCAGCAACTTGTGGGGACCTCCTTGCTACATCATCCCATGGCAGAAGGTGGAAGGGCAAGAGAGAATGAGAAAGAAGAAGAGAGAGCTTTCCTTTCTATTTAAAAAAAAAAAAAAAAAAACCCTCTCCTGAGATAATGGCATTAATCCACTCATGCAGATGGAGCCCTCTTGTTCTAAACAGCCCTCATTAGGCCCTACCTCCCAACACTGTTGCACTACGGATTGTTTCCAGCACATGATTTTTGGGAGGACACATTTAAATCATAGCAGTTTAGTTATGTCGAGTATAGAACAGTTAAGTGCTGCTTTAAATGTTGTTGGCATTTTGAATCAGATGAAATAATTTCCAGGAAGACCACATATCAAACCAGTGGTAAACAGACGAAACCTCATGGATGGAAGATAAAGTCTTTTCTTCTGTTTTACTTCCTATCACCGCCATCAAAATACTTTAAATATGATTAATCACTCTTGGCAGTCTGATGACCACACAAGTCTTAGATGATCAAAGCTAGAAATAGTTGATCACAAAGTACTCAAGCCATAGAATTGTAGTCTTGAAAATTTTTTAAGGTGTAAGCTTTTTCGTTCTGTCTGCCAAAATATAGCTGATGGAAAAATCAAAACTACCAATTCAAGGCCCTCACTTAGGTTGGCCTCGGGTACTTTAAATTATGATGATCCCATAGTTGTATAGTAGGGCTAGGTATGTTTTATATCTCTTCATCAAAAATATTCTGGATCATCACCATTTCTGTTTTATTAACCAGAAAACTTTAGGTGCAATAATTTTCTTAGAAAAATAATTTTTGGTAGCACAAACTTTAAATATCTGGACCTCCATTATAGAATGATTCTCATCTTAGAATTGGAGGCATAAATTCAAATGCAGCAAGAATTGGTCCTATAGGAACAGATTAATAAAATGTTAAGATGCTTGAACATACAAGGAGAAAGTAGAGAATTGGGTAAAGAAAAGTTACTTTCTGTGATGTATATAAAGGACAGGACATGAATTATATGGGCTATCTGGAAACTTCAGGAAATAACTATACAAATTCAACTTTTTTGGGTGTCTCCACTCCTGTATCACATCCAAGCAAAATGGCATGGCTTTAAATTTGTCCCCCACATGCAAGCTATTGAACACATATCTTCTCAGGATCACTTATACGTGTTTTGCAGGACATGCTAGACAGACTAGAATAATGATTACATGAGGTCAAAGGAATAATAATAATAGTATCTCTGTCAGAGAGTTAAATGAGGCAACGCATTTTATAAGGTCTTAGAATAGTGTCCAAGTATGGATAATAAAGACTCAAAATGTTTTTATTGTTTGCTTTCATATACATTACATTTTTTAGATTTTAGCTATGATTGGGAATGACTTAGAGTTGCAATGGCCTACTTGGCTTTAAAAAATTCTTCTTGGTTAACGCTTGGAGAATAATGATTTCACTACTTTCACTCAATGTTTACATTGAGAAATAATTCATCTGCCTCTCATGTTTCCACAGATCTTTTCAGCTGAAGCACTGACAGCTTTTGTTTCAGAATTCTTTTATAAGGATTTTCTATAGCAGACAGCCTCAAAAGACGATAGAGATAGTGTCTCCTGATTCAGATTTTTTTGCTGTGAAGAAAATGAACATATTTAACCCCAAAATTTGGCTTTCTGGTATAATAACTATTTTATATTAAAAACCCTTAGAGATCAGCACGCACTGGAAGGGACTTTTCCCCTACGTACCTAAAGATAGCACTGACCTGCCAAGGAGAACAACAGTTTTTACTCTGCCTCACACTGCCCGCACCTGCCATTATCTCATTATCCATTACAGGAAAGAAAACCAAGAATGTAACCATATCTGAAGTGACCCTTTTTCAAGACAATGACTGCCTCCAAGGATCATTTAAGGAACACTTAAATAAAAAAAAAAATTAAAAAAACTATTTACATGTCAATTTTTGTTCCCCAGTATAATCATTCTACCTAGTAATCATGTATTGACTCTCAGTAGAGTTCTTCTTCTCCCCCTCCCATAACTTGCCTGACCAGGATTCAAGTCCTCATTCTTTCTGTACCCTCAAGATGGCATATGAGCTTCTGTGCCTCATTGAGAGATTGGGTCTTCATTCTGAAGGCTCTCATGTATACACATTAAATAAATTGGTATGTCTTTTCTCCTATTAGCCTTTCAAAGCCCTTGGCCCCCACAGCTCTCTAATATAAAAAGGGTCATATCTCCAGGGGAAATAATGAACAGGTTTGCTTGCAGCTCTTTCAAAAGATTGGGGCTTACTTGGCTCAGAGTTCCCTGGTCATCATGCAGATCTACTGCATGCACCGCTTCTATCTGGCCATTTCACATTGCTCCCATGGGATTTAGCAGACAGGGGAAAATGATGCCAACATGCAGTTTATACTGCCTACTGAGCTATGATTAACAGTTTTGTTTTTTGTTGTTGGTGGTGGTTTGTTTATTTTGTTGTTGTTGTTGTTGTTGTTGTTTGTCTCTGACCCAAGAGTCTCACGTCTTTTGCCAGAAACTATGAAATTCTGACAGGCTTCTTAACTTAAAAACAGGAAAAAACCCTGAAATCTTTCAAAGTTCTTGACAAAGTAGTTATTTTTTAGTGGCATAACAGGAAAGATATCTCAGCTGATTTGTGAGAAAATTTTCAAAGTATCTCCAGTTTCAGGGATATGCATAGTTTTAATTCAATTTGTTGTATAAGGACCACATCACTACTATGATATAATTAACTAATTTGTGGCATAACAAGAGGAAAAGGAGAATACAGTTAGATTAAGATATTTTCAAATTCAAAGGGGCCTGCTTATACGGTCTGGATATGAGACCTTCAACAGAGACGCCAATGTAAGAAAATTTTCTCCACGTGAATTTATTATCTCTACCACCCACATGACTGCCCAAGGTTTTATGCTGTACTGTTATCTACCAGATTTTATCTAGAGTATATTCATAGACTGAACCTTTTTCTTTCCACTGCTTAAATTTAATGTTTTCAATTGCCTGGTTCCAGTATGTCCTCATATTCTTTTCCAAACTACATTTTCACTTCTTAGATGAGGTTTTAGAGTTTCAACCATTCAAGGGGCCAACAAAATCTGACTAAATCCATATGTAGTAGCAACCATGTGGTGCTACTATAACTTTAAATAAAAATTATCAAGTGAGTAATGAGAAAATTTTATCTGTTCATTAACTTCTTTTCTTTCTGAGTTGAAGTCTCGCTCTGTCCCCCATGCTGGAGTATAGCGGCACAATCTTGGCTCACTGCAACCTCCACCTCCCCAGTTCAAGCAATTCTCCAACCTCAGCCTCCCAAACAGCTGCAGACTACAGGCACACAGCATCATGCCTAGCTAATTTTTGTATTTTTAGTAGAGACAGGGTTTCACCATGTTGGCCAGACTGGTTTTGAACTCCTGACCTCAGGTGGTCCACCCACGTTGGCCTCCCAACGTGCTGGGATTACATGAGTCAGTCACCGTGCCTGGCCAGTTCATTAACTTTTAATGATATTTTAAATTTAGAACTTCCCTAAAATTAGATAGAATTATTGAAATCATATGATCTATGTACTTAAACTATATTTAGAGTAGTCCTCCCATCTGCAGTTTCGCTTTACAGAGTTTCAGTTATTCAAGGCCAACCATAGACGAAAAATATTAAATAAAAAATTCCAGGGGCGGAGCAAGATGTCCAAATAGGAACAGCTCCAGTCTCCAACTCCCAGCGCGAGCGACACAGAAGACCGGTGATTTCTGCATTTTCAACTGAGGTACTGGGTTCATCTCACTGGGGAGTGCCGGACGATCGGTGCTGGTCAGCTGCTGCAGCCCGACCAGCGAGAGCTGAAGCAGGGCGAGGCATTGCCTCACCTGGGAAGCGCAAGGGGGAAGGGAATCCCTTTTCCTAGCCAGGGGAACTGAGACACACAACACCTGGAAAATCGGGTAACTCCCACCCCAATACTGCGCTTTAAGCAAACAGGCACACCAGCAGATCATATCCCACACCTGGCCGGGAGGGTCCCACACCCACGGAGCCTCCCTCATTGCTAGCACAGCAGTCTGTGATCTACCAGCAAGGCAGCAGCGAGGCTGGGGGAGGGGCGCCCGCCATTGCTGAGGCTTAAGTAGGTAAACAAAGCTGCTGGGAAGCTTGAACTGGGTGGAGCTCACAGCAGCTCAAGGAAACCTGCCTGTCTCTGTAGACTCCACCTCTGGGGACAGGGCAATAACAAATGCAGCCAAAACCTCTGCAGACGCAAACTACTCTGTCTGACAGCTTTGAAGAGAGCAGTGGATCTCCCAAAACAGAGGTTGAGATCTGAGAAGGGACAGACTCCCTGCTCAAGTGGGTCCCTGACCCCTGAGTAGCCTAACTGGGAGACATCCCCCACTAGGGGCAGTCTGACACCCCACACCTCACAGGGTGGAGTACACCCTTGAGAGGAAGCTTCCAAAGCAAGAATCAGACAGGTACACTCGCTGTTCAGTGTAGCCTCTGCTGCTGATACCCAGGCAAACAGGGTCTGGAGTGGACCTCAAGCAATCTCCAACAGACCTACAGCTGAGGGTCCTGACTGTTAGAAGGAAAACTATCAAACAGGAAGGACACCTACACCAAAACCCCATCAGTACATCACCATCATCAAAGACCAGAGGCAGATAAAACCACAAAGATGGGGAAAAAGCAGGGCAGAAAAGCTGGAAATTCAAAAAATAAGAGCGCATCTCCCCCGGCAAAGGAGCGCAGCTCATTGCCAGCAACGGATCAAAGCTGGATGGAGAATGACTTTGACGAGATGAGAGAAGAAGGCTTCAGCCCATCAAATTTCTCAGAGCTAAAGGAGGAATTACGTACCCAGCGCAAAGAAACTAAAAATCTTGAAAAAAAAGTGGAAGAATTGATGGCTAGAGTAATTAATGCAGAGAAGGTCCTAAACGAAATGAAAGAGATGAAAACCATGACACGAGAAATACGTGACAAATGCACAAGCTTCAGTAACCGACTCGATCAACTGGAAGAAAGAGTATCTGCGATTGAGGATCAAATGAATGAAATGAAGCGAGAAGAGAAACCAAAAGAACAAAGAAGAAAAAGAAATGAACAAAGCCTGCAAGAAGTATGGGATTATGTAAAAAGACCAAATCTACGTCTGATTGGGGTGTCTGAAAGTGAGGGGGAAAATGGAACCAACTTGGAAAACACTCTTCAAGATATCATCCAGGAGAACTTCCCCAACCTAGTAGGGCAGGCCAACATTCAAATTCAGGAAATACAGAGAACGCCACAAAGATACTCCTCGAGAAGAGCAACTCCAAGACACATAATTGCCAGATTCACCAAAGTTGAAATGAAGGAAAAAATCTTAAGGGCAGCCAGAGAGAAAGGTCGGGTTACCCACAGAGGGAAGCCCATCAGACTAACAGCAGATCTCTCGGCAGAAACTCTCCAAGCCAGAAGAGAGTGGGGGCCAATATTCAACATTCTTAAAGGAAAGAATTTTCAACCCAGAATTTCATATCCAGCCAAACTAAGTTTCATAAGTGAAGGAGAAATAAAATCCTTTACAGATAAGCAAATGCTTAGAGATTTTGACACCACTAGGCCTGCCTTACAAGAGACCCTGAAGGAAGCACTCAACATGGAAAGGAACAACCGGTACCAGCCATTGCAAAAACATGCCAAAATGTAAAGACCATCGAGGCCAGGAAGAAACTGCATCAACTAACGAGCAAAATAACCAGTTAATATCATAATGACAGGATCAAGTTCACACATAACAATCTTAACCTTAAATGTAAATGGACTAAATGCTCCAGTTAAAAGACACAGACTGGCAAACTGGATAAAGAGTCAAGACCCATCAGTCTGCTGTATTCAGGAGACCCATCTCACACGCAGAGACATACATAGGCTCAAAATAAAGGGATGGAGGAAGATTTACCGAGCAAATGGAGAACAAAAAAAAGCGGGGGTTGCAATACTAGTCTCTGATAAAATAGACTTTAAACCATCAAAGATCAAAAGAGACAAAGAAGGCCATTACATAATGGTAAAGGGATCAATTCAACAGGAAGAGCTAACGATCCTAAATATATATGCACCCAATACAGGAGCATCTAGATTCATAAAGCAAGTCCTTAGAGACTTACAAAGAGACTTAGACTCCCATACAATAATAATGGGAGACTTCAACACTCCACTGTCAACATTAGACAGATCAACGAGACAGAAAGTTAACAAGGATATCCAGGAATTGAACTCATCTCTGCAGCAAGCAGACCTAATAGACATCTATAGAACTCTCCACCCCAAATCAACAGAATATACATTCTTCTCAGCACCACATCGTACTTACTCCAAAATCGAATACGTAATTGGAAGTAAAGCACTCCTCAGCAAATGTACAAGAACAGAAATTATAACAAACTGTCTCTCAGACCACAGTGCAATCAAACTAGAACTCAGGACTAAGAAACTCAATCAAAACCGCTCAACTACATGGAAACTGAATAACCTGCTCCTGAATGACTACTGGGTACATAACGAAATGAAGGCAGAAATAAAGATGTTCTTTGAAACCAATGAGAACAAAGATACAACATACCAGAATCTCTGGGACACATTTAAAGCAGTGTGTAGAGGGAAATTTATAGCACTAAATGCCCACAAGAGAAAGCAGGAAAGATCTAAAATTGACACTCTAACATCACAATTAAAAGAACTAGAGAAGCAAGAGCAAACACATTCGAAAGCTAGCAGAAGGCAAGAAATAACTAAGATCAGAGCAGAACTGAAGGAGATAGAGACACAAAAAACTCTCCAAAAAATCGATGAATCCAGGAGTTGGTTTTTTGAAAAGATCAACAAAATTGACAGACCACTAGCAAGACTAATAAAGAAGAAAAGAGAGAGGAATCAAATCGACGCAATTAAAAATGATAAAGGGGATATCACCACCGACCCCACAGAAATACAAACTACCATCAGAGAATACTATAAACACCTCTACGCAAATAAACTGGAAAATCTAGAAGAAATGGATAATTTCCTGGACACTTACACTCTTCCAAGACTAAACTAGGAAGAAGTTGAATCCCTGAATAGACCAATAGCAGGCTCTAAAATTGAGGCAATAATTAATAGCCTACCAACCAAAAAAAGTCCAGGACCAGATGGATTCACAGCTGAATTCTACCAGAGGTACAAGGAGGAGTTGGTACCATTCCTTCTGAAACTATTCCAATCAATAGAAAAAGAGGGAATCCTCCCTAACTCATTTTATGAGGCCAACATCATCCTGATACCAAAGCCTGGCAGAGACATAACAAAAAAAGAGAATTTTAGACCAATATCCCTGATGAACATCGATGCAAAAATCCTCAATAAAATACTGGCAAACCGGATTCAGCAACACATCAAAAAGCTTATCCACCATGATCAAGTGGGCTTCATCCCTGGGATGCAAGGCTGGTTCAACATTCGCAAATCAATAAACATAATCCAGCATATAAACAGAACCAGAGACAAGAACCACATGATTATCTCAATAGATGCAGAAAAGGCTTTTGACAAAATTCAACAGCCCTTCATGCTAAAAACGCTCAATAAATTCGGTATTGATGGAACGTACCTCAAAATAATAAGAGCTATTTATGACAAACCCACAGCCAATATCATACTGAATGGGCAAAAACTGGAAAAATTCCCTTTGAAAACTGGCACAAGACAGGGATGCCCTCTCTCACCACTCCTATTCAACATAGTGTTGGAAGTTCTGGCTAGGGCAATTAGGCAAGAGAAAGAAATCAAGGGTATTCAGTTAGGAAAAGAAGAAGTCAAATTGTCCCTGTTTGCAGATGACATGATTGTATATTTAGAAAACCCCATTATCTCAGCCCAAAATCTCCTCAAGCTGATAAGCAACTTCAGCAAAGTCTCAGGATACAAAATTAATGTGCAAAAATCACAAGCATTCTTATTCACCAGTAACAGACAAACAGAGAGCCAAATCAGGAATGAACTTCCATTCACAATTGCTTCAAAGAGAATAAAATACCTAGGAATCCAACTTACAAGGGATGTAAAGGACCTCTACAAGGAGAACTACAAACCACTGCTCAGTGAAATAAAAGAGGACACAAACAAATGGAAGAACATACCATGCTCATGGATAGGAAGAATCAATATCGTGAAAATGGCCATACTGCCCAAGGTAATTTATAGATTCAATGCCATCCCCATCAAGCTACCAATAAGTTTCTTCACAGAATTGGAAAAAACTGCTTTAAAGTTCATATGGAACCAAAAAAGAGCCCGCATCTCCAAGACAATCCTAAGTCAAAAGAACAAAGCTGGAGGCATCACGCTACCTGACTTCAAACTATACTACAAGGCTACAGTAACCAAAACAGCATGGGACTGGTACCAAAACAGAGATATAGACCAATGGAACAGAACAGAGTCCTCAGAAATAATACCACACATCTACAGCCATCTGATCTTTGACAAACCTGAGAGAAACAAGAAATGGGGAAAGGATTCCCTATTTAATAAATGGTGCTGGGAAAATTGGCTAGCCATAAGTAGAAAGCTGAAACTGGATCCTTTCCTTACTCCTTATACGAAAATTAATTCAAGATGGATTAGAGACTTAAATGTTAGACCTAATACCATAAAAATCCTAGAGGAAAACCTAGGTAGTACCATTCAGGACATAGGCATGGGAAAAGACTTCATGTCTAAAACACCAAAAGCAACGGCAGCAAAAGCCAAAATTGACAAATGGGATCTCATTAAACTAAAGAGCTTCTGCACAGCAAAAGAAACTACCATCAGAGTGAACAGGCAACCTACAGAATGGGAGAAAATTTTTGCAATCTACTCATCTGACAAAGGGCTAATATCCAGAACCTACAAAGAACTCAAACAAATTTACAAGAAAAAAACAAACAACCCCATCAAAAAGTGGGCAAAGGATATGAACAGACATTTCTCAAAAGAAGACATTCATACAGCCAACAGACACATGAAAAAATGCTCATCATCACTGGCCATCAGAGAAATGCAAATCAAAACCACAATGAGATACCATCTCACACCAGTTAGAATGGCGATCATTAAAAAGTCAGGAGACAACAGGTGCTGGAGAGGATGTGGAGAAATAGGAACCCTTTTACACTGTTGGTGGGATTGTAAACTAGTTCAACCATTATGGAAAACAGTATGGCGATTCCTCAAGGATCTAGAACTAGATGTACCATATGACCCAGCCATCCCATTACTGGGGATATACCCAAAGGATTATAAATTATGCTGCTATAAAGACACATGCACACGTATGTTTATTGCAGCACTATTCACAATAGCAAAGACTTGGAATCAACCCAAATGTCCATCAGTGACAGATTGGATTAAGAAAATGTGGCACATATACACCATGGAATACTATGCAGCCATCAAAAAGGATGAGTTTGTGTCCTTTGTAGGGACATGGATGCAGCTGGAAACCATCATTCTTAGCAAACTATCACAAGAACAGAAAACCAAACACCGCATGTTCTCACTCATAGGTGGGAACTGAACAATGAGATCACTTGGACTCAGGAAGGGGAACATCACACACAGGGGCCTATCATGGGGAGGGGGGAGGGGGGAGGGATTGCATTGGGAGTTATACCTGATGTAAATGACAAGTTGATGGGTGCGGCACACCAACATGGCACAAGTATACATATGTAACAAACCTGCACGTTATGCACATGTACCCTACAACTTAAAGTATAATAATAATAAATAAATTAAAAAAAAAATTCCAGAAATAAAAAATGTGTAAATTTTAAATTATGTGTTTTTCTAAGTAACACAATGAAATCTCATGTGGTTCTGCTCCATCCTGCCTGCAAAGTGAATCATCCCTTTGTCCAGCATATCCATGCTGTATACTCTACCCACCCTTAGTCGCTTACTAGCCACCTCAATTATCAGATCCACTATCTTGGTATTATAGTGCTAATGTTCAAGTAAGCCGTAATTTACTTAATGGCCCTGAAACACAAGAGTAATGATGCTGGCATACTATTATAATTGTTCAATTTAATTATTATTGTTGTTGTTAATCTCATACTGTATCTAATTTATATAGTATTCTTTACCTTAGGTATGTAAGTATAAGAAAAAACATAGTATATATCAGGCTCAGTACTGTCCTAAGTTTCAGGCATCCACTGAGGATTATGAAATATATTCCCCAAGGCTAATGAGAGACTATTTTATAAACAAATTATTAATATGCTAAAATATATGAATCAGTCTTAGAATCTAAAAACAATAGATTATACAAATTAGATTTGTCCCACTGTTCTCAATGTTGCAATTAAGTATAATTATGTACAGTCATGGAAAATGTACTGATTTTCTAGAGAAACACCAATAAAGAAATTTCAGAATCTGGGGAAAGATGTGGAATAAGTTCATATAATTTAATAGTTCAGTTAATTTAATAATTACATTCATGCAATTACTACTAAGATAAAAGAACTTACTGTTTGTGTTAACTTATGTTGATGACACATTTGTGCCCTTTAATAAACAATTATAAAATCTGTCATATTATGTACACAGTTCATAGAAATAAAAAAAGGCTAACAGTGTTGTTTTTTGTTTGTTTGTTTATTTAAGTCTCCAAAGTCTTTGAGTATAAAGAAAATGTAAGCTGTCTGATGTGGTTTGGTTCTGTGTCCCCACCCAAATCTCATATTGAATTGTGATCCTGAGTGTTGGAAGTGGGGCTTGGTGGGAGATGATTGGGTCATGGGATGGTTTCTAATGGTTTAGCACCATCCCCTTAATGCTGTTTTGTGATAGAGTTCTCAGAATATCTGGTTGTTTGAAAGTATGTAGCGCTTCTCCCTTCACTCTCTCTTCTGCCTTCTCTGGCCGTGTGAAAATGTTCTTGCTTCCCCTTCACCTTCCCCCATGATTGTACGTTTCTGGAGACCTTCCCAGCAGTGTGGAACTGTGAGTTGATTAAACCTCTTTTCTTATAAATTACTCAGTCTTAGTTCCTTATAGCAATGCAAGAATGGACTAATACACTAAGGATTACATTGCAACATTTTATTTACCACATTGAATGCTAATAGTAAACATCTTATTTTTGGTATATCATTCTAACTAGAGATGAATTATTTATACATATTTTATTGTGAATATAATGTACACATATTATATATTTATAAATAATTTTTGAAAATTTATTTTCAATTTGTATACAATTTGCTCTTTGTAATATAGTTATGTGAGTTTTGACACATACAGTCATTCATTTACCACCACAGTTAAGATAGAGAATATTTCATTTGTCTATCCATTCACCAACTGAAGAACATTTCTACTTTTCAATGACTATTGTCAGATACAGTAAGTTCCTCTTCAAAGGTTTAATTTCTGACTTCCTTGTTCTTTGTTCTGGAGATCAACTTCCTTGACCCTTCTCCTAAGCTACCTGCTCTGTAAACAACTTCTCCCGCCAGTCCCAATCTGTAACTCACATCTCTTCCTTATTCGGAAAGGGTCCTCTTTACTCCTGGCTACCCATTCTGTAAACTGTCCCTACCACTGAAACAGCTCTTCCTCCAAAACTACCCTTCCCACCTTTGCTGCACCCTGACATACCCAAACATGCCTTGTACTATAATGGACAGCCTCTCCCTTCTTGCCTAATTCACCATATTCAAATTTAAATGGTAGCCAATAGGTTCAGTTTAGATTGTGCGGTCCGACTCCAGCCAATGGGGACAAGACACAGAAGCAGGGACTAACAGCATTAGGAATAAAAACCCCTGCCCTCTTTTGTTTGGTGTGCTCTCGCGGTGGCCAGAAGTGCGAGCAGCACCCTTCCGCAGAAGTAAATTTGCCTTGCTGAGAAATCCTTCATTTGAGTGCTCATTTTCCTTGCAACTCTGAGCTCTTGTTTCTAACATTATGAATAAGTATGTTATAAATATTAATATATAAGTTATAATGTGAACAAAAGTTTTTATTCTCTTGGGTAAACACATAGGAGTGGGATAGCTGGGTCATAAGACAAGCACATTTAACATTCAAAAAACTTCCAAACTCTTGTATCATTTTGTATTCCCATAGGTAAAGTGCGAGAGTTCCAATACTCCATGTTGTAATGAGCATTCCATATTGTAAGTTAATATTTTTTTGTTTTTGTTTTTGATGTTCTAATATTTGTGTAATGGTATATCATTCTGAGTTTAATTTTTATTTTCTTAATAACTAATAGTTTTGTGCACATTTTCACATGCTTTCTTGAAAACTATATACTTTCTTGATGGAACACCTACTCAAATTTATGGTCAATTTCTCAGGGGATAGAGGTTGTTTAATTTATCACTGTTGTCTTTCAAAGTTTCCTATATATTCTGATATATATCCTTTAGCAGGTATATGATTTGAAAATATTTTCTCCTAATACATGGCTTATCTTTCTTTTTCTTTCACAGTATATTTTATGGAGCAAAATTGTTTATTTTGGTAGGTTTAATTTATCAGATTTTTTCTTTTTTTATTGATTGTGCTTTTGATGTCTTATCCAAGAATTCTTTTTGCCTAACACAATATAACAAAGGCTATCTCATATGTTATTTTTCTAGAAGTTTTATAATTTTAACATTTAGATCTATGTTAATTTCAATATAAGTTGAAAAGTAGAGGTTACATTTCATTTTTATTACACATGGACATGCAATTTTTCTGCATAATTTGTTTAAAAAATTACTCTTCTCTCTCCATAATTACCCTTTTTATCTTTATTTTAAAAGTTTACTGTATTAATTTGAGTCTATTTCTGAAAGTTCTATTCCATTATATAAATTTGTGAATCTATTCATCAATAGCACAATGTCTTGATTGCTATTGCATTTTAAATTTTTTAATCAGGTAGTTTCAATAATTTAACTTTATTCTTACTTGTCAAATGTTTTTGGCTGTTCTATTTCCTTTGCCTTTCCATATAAATTTTAAAATCAGTCTGTCAATGTTTACAATAAAATCATGCTGAGATTTTGATTAGAATTTCATTGACATCATAACAATATTGAGTCTCCAGTTCATGAACACATTAAATCTATTTATTAGGTATTCATTCTTTGTACTCTTTAATCAATGCTTTGTAGTTTTCAGAATACAGGTTTTACGCATTTTGTTAAATTTATATCTAAATATTTTCTTCATTTTTAGTGGTATTTTAAATGGCAGTTTTTTAAAAAATCCAAAGTTATTGATAGCATATAGAAACAACGTTCACTATTACACATTGATCTTGTGCAATATCTTACTTTGTTTTGTGCTGTTATAAAATAACACCACAGCCTCAGTAATTTGCATTAATAGAAATTTATTGGCTCATAGTTCTGAAGGGTGGGAAGCCGAAGATTGAGGGGTCAGTGCCTAGAAAAAGCCTTCTTGCTGTGTCATCTCATCATGGAAGGGCAAAGACAGAGTGAGAGAGAGCAAAAAGGAACCCAGCTTCTTTTTTAATAAGGAACTCACTCTTGTAATAATAATTGCCCCTTTTGCAATAATGTCATTAATTTGCTCATGATGACAGAGCCCTCATATTCCAATTACCTCTTAACAGTTCCACCTCTTAATAACGTTACAATGACAAATCAATTTTAACATGAGTTTGGGTGGAGACAAACATCCACACTGTAGCATATAAAATGACATGATTAAACTGACTAATTAATTCTAGGTTTTTTGTAGATTTGGGGATGCAGATTCGTTTTATTGGTAGACAAACTTTAGCTAGGACTAATGAATTTCATTTTTTTCTTTCTAACTTGGGTAATTTCTGCTGACTTGTCTTCAAGTTTACTGATTTTTTTTTTTTCTTTGACTGTCAAGTGTTCTGATAAGCCTGTTAAATACATTCTTTATCTCTGTTACTCTGGTCTTCATTTCTAGAATGTACATCTGATTCTTCTATGGTTTCTATCACCCTGATGAAATTATGCATCTTATATTTCATGTTGTTCATATTTTTTCAATTCAGCCTTCTATATATTAATCATGCATACTTTGAATTTCCTTTCTAATAATTTCTGATAGTTTGAGTATCAGTGTTATATTTCTCTGTCTTTTAATAGTGTGCTTTTTCTGTCTTTTCTGTATGACTCATAATTTTTTATTTAAAGCCAGACAATTTGCATAGGACAACAGATACTCAGGTAAGTAGTTTTCATGACTAGAAATGGGTATGCTTTGTCTTATTTTAGAATTTTAGTGCATGAATTTGGGTCAATCTAGTCAATAATTGATCAGTGTTGAGGTTTGCCATTGCTATTTTTATTCTCAGTGCACTGTAACTTCAAATTCCTCTAGTGTTATCATCTCTTTAGAGGAGGGGTTGGTTCATAGGGAGGTTTCCTGCAGTATCTATTTTGCCTTCATCCTAAATCATCCTTTTACATTGTACCTAATAAAGGATCTCTCTGTGCTCTTTTAGTTCTTTTAGCAGTATTGCATTTCTACTTGTTATTCAACACTGGTGTTATGGGAGGTGGGGTTAAAGGTATGATGGTTCTCTCTTGTACTGATTTTGTCTAAGTTACAGAAAAGTGCTATGCCTCTAAGTCTGGATGGCGTGGCCTTCTCAGAGGTACTGATCCTATCCTAGGGCCAGTTCTGGACCCAATAAATGGTATTCTTACCCTTCCAACACAGAAGAAGGTTTTTATTTCTGTTTTTTCTTCCCCCAATCACAAAGTTTTCAGCAATGCCCTAAGGGCATTGATTGCTGTCTCTGCTTCTTTCCCTAGCTTAAGGCTTTTGTAGTGTAGAGGAGGCGTAGTTTTGTGCCTTTGCCCTGGGTAAGGTTTTTTTCCTTTCTCCACCGTGGCTGTTCTCCTCCTTTAGTCCAGTGTTTTGCCAGAATTTTTGATAAATATTTTTGTGAGCATCCAGTGAGGTTATTATTAATAATTATCTAATTTCATTATAAGTCACATATAAAACAGAATGGTCTTAACAGGAATTTCTCAGGGAGATAAATCTTAAACTCAACAGACCCCATATTCCTGGAAAATATGTTATCCATTGAAGCGCAGATGTTATAAGATAAAATTAAACCAGATTATTATGAAATGTTATAACTAGGCCATATGACGTAGGATCCTCCCCACTTCCATTTCCCCCTACACTTTCTGTTATGTGAAATGCCTATGGCTTTTCCTACTACAAAGGACACTGTCAGATGTACTGCATTATGATTCAGAATGCACCTTAAAACATTACACAAAGTCATCTTTATTATGGCTCTGAGGAGAAGATTCCCTCTAATCATAGGATCCTGAGCCACAAGTTCATTTTTACTTTAATGACGTTCTCACTCCAAAAACTAAACATGGTTACACTGCTGTTTGAAAATCTAGAACCAATTTTAGTAAATGAAGAAGATTTTATGCTTTTAAAGTATTGAAGCCCTTACTAACCTAACTTCTAGCTTTATCTAAATCTTCTTATGCAAATATTGTGTATGATTTTACTGTTATTTTATTTTATCTTATTTTTATTGAACATTATACAAGCCACCTGAAATCCTTTCTAGAACAAAAGTATTAAAAATAGATTTATAGTTGGTATGAACATGAGAATATCCTGTGGCCTGTACCAGCTCAAAAGATACAGTTGTGTTCTTTACAAACTTTGTGCTCAGCAATCTCACACTGGAAACTTAAAATTGGCTGTGGTGGAAGTATTTACATGATAGAAATCAACAAATATAAAAATTAGGTTTTTATTTTTTTTTTTCTGAAGAAACAGTTATCGGCATAGCCCTAAGAATATACATATTTACATTTTAAAATAGAAAAATAATTTTTGGAGCTAAACAGTTTCTAATACAATTTTAATGTTTACTTCATAATCATTGAGGTAGGACAAGTACTATACTGGAAAACATAAAAACAATATGACTCTCAGTAGAGCTATGGTGTAGTGTTGAAGCATTAATAAAAGATCATCATTTACACAATTGTCTCTAAAATCCTTCATAAATCCAGTAGATACCAATATTTTATTTGGTACACAATTATAAATCATGATTGTACTCTGATAACAAACTTGGAAGATTATTTTTTCTTGGAATAATTTTATCATAATGCTTCAGTTATAGCCTATTTTGCGTCATATTAACCAGATACCCTTAATAAATTTTCTACCTTGAGTATCATTTATTATGCTATTATTGACTTAGGACTAGAAATATTGGCTTTACTAAAAGCCTTAATTTTATTGTCTTAGTGGATCACCTACAGATTGCCTCAATATAATCTATTTTATAGGCTCAAGAAACTCAACTCCAAAAACTCAAATTTAATAAAAATTATTTGTCTTTTTAATTGTATTTATTATATTTCTCCCCTCCCCAACCAACCACCATCTCATCCTCATGAAGAGGAGTTATCAAAAGTAATTTCAGAACGTGATCTTATCAAATGTAATTCCATAGTGGTTATACTTTTGTTACTTCAACATGGTAGAGTAGCCTCGTATGGATTCCCTTCTACTGCCAATAAACTTATTAAAGAAAAAAGCCATTAAATATTCAGCTAAGCTCAAAAGATATGAATGAAAATTTAATTTTCTAGGTTTAAAAATATAACTCACAATAGCTTCTAGAAGCTTAGGGAAAATAATTATCAACCTATAATTTATATTATGAAATGAACATAGCTAAATAAAGATATATTAGAACAAAAATTAAAACAAAACAAACAACAAGACTTTATGACTTCGAGTCTTGTACCAAAAATGCCCTTGTAGGATATTCTGCAGTAAGAAGTACATAGAAAGAAGAAGGGGGTTATCCATCAGAATTGAATTCAGCTGCATGTAAGAGAAATCCCCAAAAAAGGGTGTAATGTTAAACCATAAATTTTATTTTCAGCACATGAGAATAAATTCAGATGTGGGAAGTTCAGAGATTTTCAGTGATTTGCAACTACAAAATATCATCCAAATTCCAGCATTTTTCTATCATCCTCTTTCTCTCTTTTTTCTTTCTCTAACAACTGACTGCCTTCCTTATGCTTTCCAGTTAGCTCTTGTATCTCCAGATATTGCATCCAGATTTTCAGTCAGGAAGAAAGAGGGAAGTTGTGAAGGAGAAGCATCAAATACCAATAAAGTTGTCCCTTTTTATCAGGAAAATGGATTTCCTAGAATCCTTAACAAATATCCTCTGTTTGTATCTCATTGGCCAAAATTACATCATGTGGACAACTCTACTATTCACCATTCTAAGTACAGAGGATCACTAAAAATACAAAAAAATTAGCCGGGCGTGGTGGCGGCGCCTGTAGTCCCAGCTACTCGGGAGGCTGAGGCAGGAGAATGGCGGGAACCCGGGAGGCGGAGCTTGCAGTGAGCCGAGATCGCGCCACTGCACTCCAGCCTGGGCGACAGAGCGAGACTCCGCCTCAAAAAAAAAAAAAAAAAAAAAAAAAAAAAGAAGAATATTGGATGGACCACATACAAACAGTGCCTGAAAAGGCATGAGAGGCAAATAGCAAAGTTGGACAAAACAATTAAGAAACATGGATAAATCTGAATACACACAGACTTTTAAAAATAAGATTATTTGGAGGAGAGTTTAAAGTATTACAAAAGATATGTTTAACATCGGAGGCAAGTAAGAATTAAAGTCTTCATTTTTGTGATAACGGTAGGAGCATTGGTAAACTTTAAGTTGTGTGTAATTAAATATTGAATTAAACTTTCCCTGTGGTCTTAGGATTAGCACTAAGAATCATAACTAGAAATGCTAGTAGCACATATGACTTCTATTCACACTGGTGAGAACTAGTCACATAGGCATATCTGTAGGCAAAGAGAACAAAGAAAAGCGGTTCCTGACTGGGCAGTCACTGTCCAGCAATAAATCTACCCTATGGAAGATAAGACCTGGTTTTTTGGCAAGACTGGGCTCAAGTGGATCAAGTGTACAGTGGATGTTGGAAGTGTAAAGAAAGAAAGATTTACATCTCACTCACCACCCGTTGGGTACTCTCCTGAGGCAGAAGGCATGTCGGATTAGTGGATAACAGCAACACAAAGCAGAATGGAGGATTTGTGTGTCTGGAGAGGACATGGGAAAATCTTCACCTCAATTCAGTAATGAGTAATAATGAGTAATGAGATTGTGACATGGGATTGCCCACATAGCTTCAATGCCATGCCATTGGTAGCATTACCTACTGATGGAGCCAAATGAGTTTATGTAAATCTGAATAGACCAGTTCTTGGTAAGAGAGTGAGCTCAGAATAATACTGAACACCACTCCAAATAGCCACAGATGACATCTATATCACCATAACATCAGTGGGAAGCCACCATCAGCAGAAAAAATCTAACTGAACCAGAAAAGCAAAGAAATAAAATGCAACCAGTTGCCCTAGCAAAACTGTGTTTTCTGTGTAATTGCTACTCAGTGTGATTCGCAACCCAAATGCATCATGATCACCTGGGAACTTGTTACATATACATATTTTCAGGCATCCTGGAACCTGCAGGACTTACCAAATGAGAAAGAATAGATTGGAATAACTTTTGCACTTGAAATTCCTTGAGCAACAGACTGAAGTTGTTCAATATAAGAAAATACAATTTAGATTTATTTTGAAATTGAAGCTTTCAATTGGATTATTCCTTCAAAAATAAAAGGAGACAAGAAAGTTATGGAATTCTTTTGACAGACAAGGAAGAGAAATTCAGATAGGGCGCCAGATAGGGTAGAGATTTAGTGTGTGTGTTAGGCAAAGTGTGAAGGACACATAGTGTTTCCATGGGGAAGAAAGCTTATCCATGTAAATCAAACCTTACTTTTGCAATCATATTCTTGGCCTCAAAATTTGCATAGTTGTTTGTAATAAAGGGAGTTTAGGATCTGTTTAAAAATGCATTATTAGAAATAAAGTGTTATAGAGATAAAGCACTAAACAGTGAAAAGAAAAAAAAAAAACTAGAAAAATATAACAATGCTGAACTTCATGCATCCAACAATACAGCCTCCAAATATGTAAGGCAAAAATAAACAGAATTATGAGGATGAATTTAAAAATGCACATTTATAACAGAAATATCTTTAATATACCACAATCAGAAAGATAGAAATAAGAAAAACAAATAAAATTAGCAATAATATAGAAAATTAATCAACTCAGTTAATGAGTTATTATCATTTCTTATATGTTAGCTAATATTAGCCAATATCAACTCATATATATGTCAAGCCAAATATTTAAAGATAATTTTTAATGTTATATAGAACATTTATACATATTAATCATTTGCTGAGATAAAAAAGAAGTTGCAACAAAGATGAAATAATTCATATCACCCAGAACAAAGAGCTTTCTTATAGAAATAAGATAAAATTGGAACAATAGAAAAATAACTTCCAAACTACATGTGTATAAATTGATACAAAAGGTCAAATTGATATAAATGATTAAAAATATGTTTCTGGATACCCCTAAATCGGAGAGAAATTATAAGGAAATTTATATAAATCTATATATGCTAAATATTTGTGACACTTTTTTTAAGAATGAGCATTACAAATAAAAATATGGAATATAAATTCTAAAAAACTGAATAAAAATAAGTATGTACGTACGTAAGAATGAAATACATGAAAAAACAAAAGCAGACAAGCAAATGTATAAAAGGTTATTAACAAAATGCACTAATGAAAAAGAACAAAGTAAATAAAGAAAAAAGTCTGAAGATATTAAATATTTCAATAAATATAGGTAAACTAAGCATATGTTAAAAGAAATGCCTTTTCATCTTTTTAAGTAATATATTTTTTAAAGAAGACACACCTGAAAGTCAAGGTTTCCTAATATTGAAAATAAATGGATTTAAAAATACATTTAAGTTAAATATGAACCAAAATAAAGTAAGTATATAGTTATTAATATCAGGTTAAATATGGCCTTATGAAAAAATGCTGGGCACAGTGCCTCATGCCTATAATCCTAACCCTTTGGGATGTTGAGGTGGGCAGATCACTTGAGCCCAGGAGTTCAAGACCAGCCTGGACAACATGGCAAAACAACATTTCTACAAAAATTAGCTGAGTGTGATGGTGCTTACCTGTACTCCCAGCTACTCATGAGGCTAAGGTGGAAGATCACCTGAGCTCAGGAATTTGAGGCTGCAGTGAGCTAAGATTGTACCATTGTAGTACTATTTAAATTTTCAGATGATCAAAAAGTACTATTTAAATTTTCAGATGACCAAAAAATTTCAGAAAGGTATATCAAATAGGAATTAATACGTGACTTTAGTGAGGCAACTGGATACAAGGTGTTTATACAAAACATAATATTTCTATATACTAGCAATTAATTGTAAAAAATTAAGATAGCACTTGCAAAATCTCTTAAAACATAAAATATCAAATAATAAATTTGTCAAAAAATATTTAAGACTTTCACAGAAATCTGCATCACAAACTTTAAAAGACCTAGTAAATGTTCATATATTACAAGACTCGGTATGGTTAAGATATGGTTTAAAAAATAAAAATGGAGGACATAGCTTAGATATCTCAAGGCCAACAGCCTATAGTCACATAGCCAAAACTCAAGTCATTGTGATTTTCCCCAAAATGCTAGCTCTAATTATTTTTTAAAAACACATAACATATGCTTTCTGTCCTTGACAGTATAAATCAGTCAAATTAAAAAATCCGCTACAGATCAATAAGTTTAAACAGTTCTACTTGCCTAAAAGGAATCTAAGTTTATGATAGCCAATCCCAATAAAAATCAGTATATGCCCTCATTTATGCTTTGCATCCTGCACTGTAACTGTCCTGACCAGGGTGTACTTTGGTTTGAGGTCCCCCAGTTTGTGAATGTTTCATTTGTATGCACAATAAACTACAATTTTTATTTGATCTGATTTTATTTTTGACAATATTAGTCTCCCTTCCAAACTGATCTATACTCAGAACAACAATGTAATCTACATGAATAATAAAACATTTGTTATTAAATGAAGCTATTGTTATTTCTTTTGTTATTACTGCCCTAGCCTGCAGTATCCCTGGTAATTGCCAAAAACCAAAAAGTCTCATAAGACTAATTATTGATAAAGATTTGCGAAACAGAAACTCTTACTGGTAAAAAGTAAATTTGTTCAAAGCTTGGATAGCAATTTTGGAAGAGTTAAACAAAGCTGAAGTAATAACTAATCTGAAATATCATTTCATTTTATGCTAAATAGTCTAAGTACACTCTTGCATATATATATCCATATATATAATATTCATATATATAATATCCATATATATATATTTATGTCCATATCTAAGTAAACTCTCTCATATGTATGAACATAAATGTGTGTGTGTATGTATGTATATGCGAGAGTTTACTTAGAATATTTGTGAGAATAAGTTTACTTAGAATTTTGTGAGAATGGATGTAGAATTTGAAGACAGTCACAGGCCACACAATGACATTTCAGACAGTGATGGACTGCATATATGACAGCAGACTCATAAGATTATAATACCATATTTTGACTATGCCTTTTCTATGTTTAGCCATATTTATATGCACAAGTATTTGCCTTTGAGTTACAATTGCCTATAGTATTCAGCACATTAACATGCTATACAGGTTTGTGGTCTAGGAGTAATGGGCTATACCATATAGCCTAGGTGTGTAGCAGGCTAAACCATCTAGATTTGTGTAACTACACTCCAGGATGTTCTCACTATGGCAAAATCACCTAATAACACATTCGTCAGAATGTATTCACGTCATTGACACATGACTGTAGTACTGTTGAAATAAAGACTTCCAAAATCAACACAAGCAAAGGCTATTAACTGAGAGATTGCTCCAGCAAGGGAGTCAGCTACCATCGCTTATTTGGCAGAGACTCAAAGGCAGGCAGCAGAGTGGGAAAATGTTATGGCAGAAGGGGAATGTTTGAAGTCTTCTGTGATTGAAAGTTGTTGGAAAGGGAAAGCTGAAAGTGGGCTAACTAGAAGCAAAGCATCTATGTAATTGGTAAGGGCAGCATATTTAACTTTTTCTGGTTGGTCCTAAGTTGGAAACAGGGACAAAAATTAGAGAAGTGAAGAGTTATTTGACCAAGTAATTTACTGTTTTGGGCTGATTGATGCAGAGGTTGTGAGTCAAAGTTCTATTTTTGTTCATACTATGGCTATTGCTCATTTCTATATTCAGTCTATCACCACACGACTGTGAAGACAAGTAAACTAAGTCTTCACATATCAAAATAATAACTTATTAAAACATAACATTAGCTGAAAGAGAAGGAAAGCTTTTTAAGATAGTCTAATATGTTAGGATTTAGGAAAGAATGTTATATTTTATTATGGATGCAAATATATGCAAGAACAGTAATAAAAATCTTCAGAGAAAGGATATATAGTAAGTTTGATAGTTGTTTGCCTTGAGAAGGAAGGAGGAGAGTTTAGAGTATAAGATTTTATTTCCCAAAAATAAATCAGAGGCAAATGTGGCAGCTATGAGTTTATAGATGTCCATTTTCTATGTTTTTAGAATGTTTAAATATTTATCATTCAAATTTTAACTATCTTTCTTTTTCTTCTCCTCCTCCTCTTCTTTGAATAAATTTTATCCACCTGTTCCCTGCACATTATAATTAGCTCTCGGCAGACACAGATCAGATTGGAGTCAAGATCTCATTGTCCACCACAACCAGGCAGATAACAAAGCCATGTGGATGGGGCCTATATAAAACAATGAAAAATTGTAATGACTGAGATAAAACTGAACATGAATAATCCAATTAAAGACTTTCAAACTGAGGATAGTATAAAGCAGTGTGTAAGCAGTGCCTGATTTGGTCTATGGATTGGTAGGGTTTGAACAGTGTTGTTAAAGATTTTCTTGTGAACCATAATGAATGCAGTGAACAAGGACATTAAAGAAAAAAAAAAAAAAAAAAAAAACCTTAGAAGAGCAAGTGCTAATAGGAGCTAGCAAGAATGAGGAAAATCCGAGAAAATCGTCCAGGCCTGCATGAGCTAGATCAGCAGTGCAAGACTGAATCACTCCCTCAATCCACAAGCATTTATGAAGCTTACTGAAAGCCAGGTATTGCAACAAGTGCTAAGATTTCAAAGATAACATCAAAGAGGTGACAAAAAAGAGTGTCCTGAATTAAAGCAACAGCAGCAAGTCTAAAAGAGAGAGCTTGCTTTGAAATGTTTTCAGAAGACAGAAAAGTTTTGTTTTCTGGGCATCAACACAGTAGGCACTAATTATTTCCAAGTGAGGCTGTATACATCAGGGGTTCTTATAAGATCAGGAGGTATGAAGAAGGATTGAAAAACACCCCATCCTGATATATGTGGAAGGATGATAAAAGTCTACAAGAATGAAGAGGTTGAAAAGGTCTATACAGTATATCAAACAGGTTACACTCTCAGTCATTCACCCCTAAAACAAGATGAAAAAAGAAGTGGATACTTGCATGACACAGATGAAAGAAAGCCAAGCTGCACATCAGCAACAACACTGTGGGGATATAAAGATGGACCTCTTAATGAACAAGTGCTTTAAGTATATTCTCCACATCTGCATGATGGCATAGAATAGATTCCACTGACATTCAGTTAATATGAGTCATGTATTGATATCCTAGATGGCTAGTTCCGAATTCAGCTGTTCTCCAAGAATTTACGTGAGTCAAACCAGTTATGAGATATTCTTCACGTATTTTGTTTCTATTGATGAAATGTTGATGGTTCCTGTCTTTCTTTCCTTCACTTCTTTCTTTCCTCCCTCCTTTCTTTTCTTTTTTCCTTTCTTTTCTTTGTTCTCTTCTTCTCCTTCCTTCCTTCCTTCCTTCCTTCCTTCCTTCCTTCCTTCCTTCCTTCCTTCCTTCCTTCCTTCCTTCCTTCTTCTTCTCTCTCTCTCTCTCTTTCATTTTATTGGAAGGGAAAGTGGAGTTACAATTAGAGTTTTTGGGAATATGTCATGCATGCTAATATCATCTATCAAATGTGATACAACAGAAAAAGAGAACTGATGAGTTGGCTGAACATCAGTTCTTTTATTCCACATGGGTAGGACAACTGAGATTTAAAGCCCTAAAGTATAGTACACTCTAGGTACTATGCATGTCTGAAATATAGAAAAAAAAAAGTGCAATTCTGACATTTATTCAAGAAACATTTCTAAACAACAGCAAAAAACAAGCCCAAGTGATTTGACTATTACAGTAACATCAGTGATATTTTAGAAAATGAATCTAAAAATCTATCTTTTTTTTTTTAAGTTTTTTCTTTTAGATGGAGTCTTGCTCTTGTTGTCCCTGCTGGAGTGCAATGATGCTATCTCAGCTCACTGTAAACTCCGCCTCCTGGGTTCAAGCTATTCTCCTGCCTCAGCCTCCCGAGTAGCTGGAACTACAGGCGCACGCATCACCATACCCAGCTAATTTTGTATTTTTAGTAGAGACGAGGTTTCGCCATGTTGGCCAGGCTGTTCTCAAACTCCTGACCTCAGGTGATCCGTCCACCTCGACCCCCAAAGTGCTGGGATTACAGGCGTGAGCCACCACGCCTGGCCCACATTAAAAAAAAAAAAAATGGCTTTAAGTTCTGGGATACATGTGCAGAACATGCAGTTTTTTTACATAGACACGTGCCATGGTGGTTTGCTGCACCTATCAACCCATCATCTAGGTTTTAAGCCCCTCATGCATTAGGTATATGTCCTAAAGCTGTCCCTCCCCTTGCCCCCCACCCCCCAACAGCCACCGGTGTGTGATGTTCTCCTCCCTGTGTCCATGTGTTCTTATTGTTCAACTCCCACTTATGAGTGAGAATACGTGGTATTTGGTAATGTTACAAATTGGTATATCAGAAGGGAAATTCTTACAACGACTGTGCTCAAAATGTTTTTGAATTCTTTCAGAATTCGTAGTATATTGAGTACCTCAGACCAATAGTTTCTTTTATGAGAATGAATTGGTTTTTTAAACAGCCAAACATTATTTAATGGCAACTTAGGTAAATGAAAGAGGGCACTGACAATGTAGTTACTCAAAATTTGCCTCATAAAGCAATTTAAAGGGTTCCATAGAAGTTGTGATCAATTAAAACAATTCTGAAAAACATGTATTTAATACCATGTTGGCTACTCCAAAAGACATCTCTTTAAATGTATTTTCCAGTATATCCATTTTTTAAACATTAGAGAAAATACAGGCCTTGGGACTTCATTAACACGTATCAATGAGATTACATATATGGCTTCAGACAAAATTTTATAGTTTCTCTTTCGATATTAACTATCTAAAAAAAGTCAAAGCTTGCTTTATACATTATACATAAAGTTATATGGAAATATGCTGCCCAGTGATTTCATTGGTGAAATAAATTCTGAAATATATTTTCATTTTCAGATACTCTTCTTGACATTAAACTTTATAATATTTTTCTGTAACATCAAAGGCTTAATTTCTGAATTACTTGATATATTAAAAATAATGTATTCCTTCCTTCGTTTAATCCAACTTCCTGGAAAGAACAAATTGGAATGTGTTAATATATTAACTTTCTATTAAAATGCATGCAGATTTCTCAGATGTGGAGAACCAATTTGACAGTCTTATGAACTTTATATCTACTGAAATGCCTCTTAGTTGACATAATAGCTTGAGGAGCATTGAGTACTAGGATTGAAAGGAATCTGTCAGTACTTATTTCTCCATATGAGTAATTTCCCTATGGAAAGCTGTTTGCATCAAAGAGGATACTGTCTATTTAAATAAATTTATTATTACATCATTTTAGTGATAGATAACAATCCTTGAAAATAGTTTAACAGGAATTATAACTTCATCTTTGTTCTACAACCAGCATTATTAATAAAATAACCATGCTTTCCTTATTTTCATCTTTCAGGTAAATATTTCAAACTAGTTGTATAGCCATATTTTCAATTAAAATTTACTCTGCACCTCAACGTCCTCCTTTCTGAGTCTGTTGAGACTATAAATACAAGAAGGTTGAGGTTATAATCTTTCTCAATTCACAGTTAAACTTCTGGAATTGAAGAAATAAATGCATGGACCTCCACTTACACTGCACTGGAAGATTTCCCCCAAGAACCCGCCAAAATAATATGGGAAGGTAAAAGCTGACCTTCAACGCACCATGCCTAGACAATCTGTTGCCTATCAACCTGACTCTGAGGTCAGAACGAATTAAAAAAGGATTAAAGAAAAACTACTGGAAAAGTAATGAGGCACCTGAAATAATGTTCCCTTTTAATTATGTTTATTACTTTTTTCACTTTTTTTCAATAATTTTGGAAGTAATTGATTACAAAGAAGACTGAGTTAAGCCAAATGTCAGAACCAGTTACGAGTGGCCAACTTGTACACTGCTTGGCCAGAGAAAATTCCAATTCTATTGATGCCCACACAAATTAAGTTAGCTTTAAGATCTTTTGATGTCCTCAATATTTTTAAAGCATTCTTCTTAGCAGCATTCAAGTTTCTATCAAATATTTATTTTTTTTAAAATCACCAAGATCTGAAATAAGTGCTTTGAAAAAATCTCTTTGCATGGTACATAGTAGATACAAACCATTTTATTGAATAAATCAATTTATAAATTTTAAAATGTTCTAAAATTATTTAGCTATTTCTCTTAGTGGTAAAATATATTTCTCACCAAATATATGTACTTAACATTTCAATTCCAATTCAGTAAATGATTAAAAATTACTTCCCCTGGGCCACAATCTATAGTATATTCTGCTGATAAGAAGGCGAATAAGATTCATGACATCAAGGAGTTCCCAAACTATTATGTGAAAAGAAACACCTCCAAGGACTACTTATAACCTCCTTCTTTATGATCTTTTGGGTGTAATTAAGATCCTCCGCAGTAATGAACAAGTCTTACATTTACAATTGTGTATTAAATGTGAAAGATGCTGACATTGACAGTGATGACATGCTAGGTCAGTTGGTGCCAAGCCAAAGCAATCAATAGTATTAACAAAACATGATGGGCTGGTCCTAAGGTGGAAAAGCTCAAGCTTTTATGGATGCATAATCAGATGCAGTAAATCCAAATGCCTCTGAATCAAGCAGCCATTACTACACAGTCATGTTCTCTCTTTAAAATGGTTAAGAACAAATGTGATACTATTTGACAAATGTTATACAAGTTCTGTCATAATTGCTATAAAAGCACAGAGATAAATACATTCTGCAGGTATTGAACAGAGAAGAATTTCAGAAAGTAAATTGTGACAGAATTTGAAATTCTCAATATTTATCAAATCCACCAAGACCCAGGAGAAATTTTCAATAGCAAAAACATGTTATGGACTGAGATGAAACAGCCAGATAATGAGATTGAAGAAGTTATTGCACTAACCCCAACTAAATTCTGCTATCTGAAAAGCCCAGATACTTCACATTGAAGGTTCTTCTAACTCTATAGTACAGTATCTGTGCAGCTCCATTCAGAAGTAATTACTAGCTTTTCTTCTACATTCCTTTGTATGCACTTTCCAATAGAGTAACATCACCAAAGGCAGAAATTACCAACTGATGGTGCATTATAACCCAAGCTGTGAGCTTCACATTAGGAAGGATGGAAATACTAGAAGCCCTGGGAGCAATAGCAGTTACAGGTGTCCATGCCCTGTTTGTTGTTTCATGCACTCCAAACCAGTCCAAACTGCCTAAGGGTAGCTTTCTGTCATACTTCTAGTCTCTGAGAGCAAAAGTTTTCTTCTTTGCCCTACAAAAAAAATTTGATAAACGACATAGACATGAAAAGATTGACTTACAGTCTGTGCACATCAACAATCTCTCCTGCTAAAAATCTAATAGGACTTCAATAATATCCACCATCTCTGGGGGTGGAGAGTGAGGTGGTCAATGAGAATTTATTGATCCTGCTTATTGGCTACCAACAGATCTAGGTAAATATGTCTTGTGTCAGGAAGGATAAAGGACAACAAAAGAAAACAAGAAAAATATAAGGAAAATAACTTAGATGTTGTGAATAGATCTTGCCCTCAAAGTATTTTAAAATTTAACAAAATGTAGTCAGTGCAAAATATCCCTGATGTGATCTCTTAGTAGACAAATGAAGGAGATGGAAACAGAAAGACAAGGAAGGGAGTTTACAGTTAGATTGAAAGCAGGGACAGAAGGGTTGGTTTTAGGGAATACAGTGGGTCTTTGTCACTGCTAGTGCTCCTGAGTTAACAGTGTTTCAAAATTCTGCAGCCAGTGTCTGGTGTGGGCGGATCATGTCTGAGACTCTACACCACAGCACGAGGCAAAAATGCAAAGAGATCTCACTTCTGGTGATGTTGAGGGGAGAGGCCCCCCCCCCCCACCACTTTGTATCTTTCCCATCATGGTTCAGAAAATGTTCTTGATGATGACTGACGAAAGCAGACAGAACATCTTTTGTCAATAAACTTGGATTTGGATGAAGCTTTTATGCTTGAGGCCATTTCAGGGAAAGAGAGAGGAAAAGCCTCCACTTCTTTAAAAACGTTATGTCTTTTTCTGGATATGTCATCAAGCTTACACAGGACACTATACATGTTTTAGAAATGTACTCCTTCAACAATGTGGTGATAATATCTAGTTGTTCTGTAAAGGAAGACGAGAGAAATTTTAGAAAGTTATAGGTTAAGTGGGCATGACTAATAAGCCCATTTAAGTCAGAAGGTTATGACAAGTTTTGGGACACTGGGTTATAAACCTTCAATTTCAACATGAACCTCTGGCTCCTTTTTTTCTTATATATATACTTTAAGTTCTAGAGTATATGTGCACAACGTGCTCTGGCTTCTTTACTTGCCAATTGTGTGATTTCTACTTGCCTTCCTATATGTATTATCTTTTGATAGAAATGTTAAAAAAGAAGGGGCTAAGAACTTTAATTAAACATTGTGAAATGCACAATCAACACTTTTGTATACAATATAAGAAAAAATTAATGAGATTAGATGTTTAGTACTCCAGGGAACCAAAAGGGTGATATGTATGCAAGCTCATACCATTAAATTTTGTCACTTCAACTCTCCTGGATTCACCAAAGCATAGAGGAAATGTGCTGAATGCTGTTAATAATATCTGGTATCTGAATGTGTGAAATAAGTGATTGCCACAATATTGACTTGAACAAAGTGAAAGAACTGCTGAAAACCAAGACGAAATTGACTAACCTGATTAGTCATATCCTTGAGATGAGTGGTGATACATACAGAGAAGGAAATTTGAAAATATCCTGTAATACGTCAGAGGTTTGATTCACAATGAAAGAGTTTTCAAAAAAAGGAAAAAAAGTATTAAAATATCTTGTACGTCATGGGTCCACTTTTAAATTTTCTGTAAACAAGCATGCTTTATACAAAATTAGGCATAGACTGATCTGGATAGACATATTTATTCACAAATCACCTTAAGAAATATATTTAAAGAATCTTAAAGTCTACACGTAGAGAAAGAGAGGAATTGTCACTGAGAAAATCAAAATAGAAGAAGCTTGCCAGGTTTCCAGGGTTTCTGGAAGAGTCACGTGAACATCTAACTTGCAAGACTATAGACGAAGAATTTGCAGCTATTTGTTCAAAAACAGAACAGGTAATGCCAAAGCAACGGGAGTGAGTTCTTTTATCCGGTGATTGAAATAAGTGGCTGTCAGCAGGACTTTGCATGCAAAACTCAGAAAAGCTCAGATCTAGTCATCTGAAATCTAATTATTCTGATTCTTAAGGAAAGACCTGGAACATTTAAATTCCTAATTTAAAAATTTAGCTATGGTAGGTTGCTGTGCAAAATAGTCCAAAAATGAGAAAGCATAGCTCATCAGAGAATATTGGAATTTAAAAAAAAAAAATGTTTTCACTGAATTTTTAACTGAGAAAGAAAGTCATACAAATGAAGCCTTAACTTTCAAGAAAACATTATTCAAGATAGCATTGATCTTCTAGAAACTGGCATTGGATCTAAAGATAATGTTTCAAACCAGAAATAAAATTTCATAACAGATATTCTTTCCTTCAGTTCAAACATTTTGTAGCCAAATATTATGAACTGGTGAAGTTCATAAATTCAGATGAGAAGGTTTAAAATTCATGTAAAATTATTAAGCATTAGTTCTTAATTGTTTAAAAAAGTGTAATATAGTTGTGTTACTTTTAAAATCTAGAGAATTAGTTATATTTAGTTGAGAATATGTATGATACATTTTATTTTATATAAAATTTTACTATTTTCAATGCATCTAGCATAAATATGATCCTAGGAAACGCTTTTGAATTAGTTGTCAGAAATTGTGCAATGACTTAAAAAAATAGAGATGAGTTCCTAATTTAACAAAAGAAGGGTGTATGAATATTGCATTCAATAAAGCTGAACTTTTTTTTTTTTTTTTTTTTTGCCTGGGAAGTCATTTTAATATAAATATCAGGAAAGTCAAGAAATCAAGACTCATGGATTTAAATAAGAAATCAGTTTAAAGAGATAAATATTCTCTAGCAAAATTTTCTTCCGGAGAAAATGAAATGTTTATGTTAGATACTATACATGTTAGCTCTCTTATTAGTTTATCTACATTTTTAGTAATACAATCTAGTTTAAAATGAGAAAACTTCCGAATCTGTCCTTTGGTAAAACCACCTCAATTTAAACTGAAATACTTTCAAAAAGCTAAGGTGAAAACCAAAAAGACCAAAATAAGGCCAATTATCCCAGCAAACAACGTGGGCACACAGACTAATTTAAATTTCCATGGGCTTGGATGACAGTTGCTTCATAATATTAGTATAATTTAATTCTTTTAGTATAGTACAGTACTACATAAGACTCAATTTTATAGGAAAAAATAATGCTATGTTTTTTAAGAAAAATCATTTTGTTTCAAAAATGAAAACTTAAAATTTTTTTTTTATTATCATTATACTTCAAGTTCTAGGGTACATGTGCACAATGTGCAGGTTACATATGTATACATTTGCTATGTTGGTGTGCTGTACCCATTAACTCATCATTTATATTAGGTATATCTCCTAATGCTATCCCTCCCCGCTGTCTCCTCCCCACAATAGGCCTCCGTGTGTGATGTTCCCCTTCCTGTGTCCAAGTGATCTCATTGTTCAATTCCCACCTATGAGTGAGAACATGCGGTGTTTGGTTTTCTGTTCTTGCCATAGTTTGCTGAGAATGATGGTTTCCAGCTGCATCCATGTCCCTACAAAGGACACAAACTCATCTTTTTTATGGCTGCATAGTATTCCATGGTGTATATGTGCCACATTTTCTTAATCCAGTCTGTCACTGATGGACATTTGGGTTGATTCCAAGTCTTTGCTATTGTGAATAGTGCTGCAATAAACACATGTGCATGTGCATATGTCTTTATAGCAGCATAATTTATAATCCTTTGGGTATATACCCAGTAATGGGATGGCTGGGTCATATGGTATTTCTAGTTCTAGATCCTTGAGGAATCGCCACACTGTTTTGCACAATGGTTGAACTAGTTTACAGTCCCATCAGCAGTGTAAAAGTGTTCCTATGTCTCCACATCCTCTCCAGCACCTGTTGTTTCCTGACTTTTTAATGATTGTCATTCTAACTGGTGTGAGATGGTATCTCATTGTGGTTTTGATTTGCATTTTTCTGATGGCCAGTGATGATGAGCATTTTTTCATGTGTCTGTTGGCTGTATGAATGTCTTCTTTTGAGAAGTGTCTGTTCATATACTTTGCCCACTTTTTGATGGGGTTGTTTGTTTTTTTCTTGTAAATTTGTTTGAGTTCTTTGTAGGTTCTGGATATTAGCCCTTTGTCAGATGAGTAGATTGCAAAAATTTTCTCCCATTCTGTAGGTTGCCTGTTCACTCTGATGGTAGTTACTTTTGCTGTGCAGAAGCTCTTTAGTTTAATTAGATCCCATTTGTCAATTTTGACTTTTGTTGCCATTGCTTTTGGTGTTTTAGACATGAAGTCCTTGCCCATGCCTATGTCCTGAATGGTATTACCTAGGTTTTCTTCTAGAGTTTTTATGGTTTTAGGTTTAACATCTAAGTCTCTAATCCATCTTGAATTAATGTCCGTATAAGGAGTAAGGAAAGGATCCAGTTTCAGCTTTCTACTTATGGCTAGCCAATTTTCCCAGCACCATTTATTACACAGGGAAATCCTTTCCCCACTTCTTGTTTTTGTCAGGTTTGTCAAAGATCACATGGCTGTAGATGTGTGGTATTATTTCTGAGGACTCTCTTCTGTTCCATTGGTCTATATCTCTGTTTTGGTACCAGTACTGTGCTGTTTTGGTTACTGTAGACTTGTAGTATAGTTTGAAGTCAGGTAGCGTGATGCCTCCAGCTTTGTTTTTTTGGCTTAGGATTGTCTTGGCCATGTGGGGTCTTTTTTAGTTCCATATGAACTTTATAGCAGTTTTTTCCAGTTCTGTGAAGAAAGTCATTGGTAGCTTAATGGGGAGGCACTGAATCTATAAATTACCTTGGGCAGTATGGCCATTTTCACCATATTGATTCTTCCTATCCACGAGCATGGAATGTTCTTCCATTTGTTTGTGTCCTCTTTTAGTTCACTGAGCAATGGTTTGTAGTTCTCCTTGAAGAGGTCCATTACATCCCTTATAAGTTGGATTCCCAGGTATTTTATTCTCTCTGAAGCAATTGTAAATGGGAGTTCATTCATGATTTGGCTATCTGTTTGTCTGTTATTGGTGTATAGGAATGCTTGTGATTTTTGCACATTGATTTTGTATCCTGAGACTTGACTGAAGTTGCTTATCAGCTTAAGGAGATTTTGGGCTGAGATGACAGGGTTTTCTAAATATACAATCATGTCATCTGCAAACAGGGACAATTTGACTTCTTTTCCTAACTGAATACCATTTATTTCTTTCTCTTGCATGATTGCCTTAGCCAGAACTTCCAATGCTATGTTGAATAGGAGTGGTGAGAGAGCGCATCCCTGTCTTGTGCCAGTTTTCAAAGGGAATGCTTCCAGTTTTTTCCCATTCAGTATGATATTGGCTTTGGGTTTGTCATACATAGCTCTTATTATTTTGAGATACGTTCCATCAATACCGAATTTATTGAGCGTTTTTAGCATGAAGGGAAGTTGAATTTTGTCAAAGGCCTTTTATCCATCTATTGAGATAATCATGTGGTTTTTTGTCTTTACTTCTGTTTGTATGCTGGATTACGTTTATTGATTTGTGTATGTTGAACCACCCTGGCATCCCAGGGATGAAGCCCACTTGATCATGGTGGATAAGCTTTTTGATGTGCTGCTGGATTTGGTTTGCCTGTATTTTATTGAGGATTTTTGCTTCGATATTCATCAGGGATGTTGGTCTATAATTCTCTTTTTTTGTTGTATCTCTGTCAGGCTTTGGTATCAGGATGATGTTGGCCTCATGAAATGAGTTAGGGAGGATCCCCTCTTTTTCTATTGATTGAAAAATGATAAAGGGGATATCACCACCGACCCCACAGAAATACAAACTACCATCAGAAAATACTATAAACACCTCTACACAAATAAACTAGAAAACCTAGAAGAAATGGATACTTTCGTGGACACTTACACTCTCCCAAGACTAAACCAGGAAGAAGTTGAATCCCTGAATAGACCAGTAACAGGCTCTGAAATTGAGACAATAATTAATAGCCTACCAACCAAAAAAAGTCCAGGACCAGATGGATTCATAGCCTGATGATGTGACAGAAAATAACAACCCATTTTCCTAAGAGAAATTCAAGCCTGTGGCAGAAATTGGCATAAGTAACAGGGAACCAACTGCTAATCCCCAGCACCATGGGGAAAATGTCTCCAGGGCATCTCAGAGATCTACATGGAATTCCTCCCATCACAGGCCTGGAAGCCTATGGAAAAAATGGTTCTGTGGGCTGGCCCCAGGGTCCCCATGCTGTGTGTAATCTAGGATCTTTGTGTCCTGCAACCCAGCTATACCAGCCATAACTAAAAGGGGTCAAGGTACAGCTCAACTTATTGCTTCAGATGGTGGAAGCCTTAGCAGCTTCCACATGGTGTTGGGCCCGCGGGTGCACAGAAGTCAAGAATTGAGGTTTGTGAAAACGTCTCTGTCTGATAGCTTTCAAGAGAGTTGTGGTTCTCCTAGCATGGAGTTTGAGATCTTATAACAGACACACTGCCTCCTCAAGTGGGTCCCTGACCCCCCAGTAGCCTAACTGGGAGACATCTCCCAGTAGGGGCCTACTGACACCTCATACAGCTGGGGGCCCTTCTGAGACAAAGCTTCCAGAGGAAAGATCAGGCAGCAACATTTGCTGTTCTGCAATATTGCTGTTCTGCAGCCTCCACTGGTGATACCCAGGCACACAGGGTCTGGAGTGGACCTCCAGCAAACTCCAACAGACCTGCAGCTGAGGGTCCTGACTATTAGAAGGAAAGCTAACAAACGGAAAGGACATCCACACCAAAACCCCATCTGTATGTCAACATCATCAAAGACCAAAGGTAGAGAAAACCACAAAGATGGGGAGAAACCAGAGGAGAAAAGCTGAAAATTCTAAATATCAGAGCACCTCTTCTCCTCCAGAGGAAAACAGTTCCTCACCAGCAATGGAACAAACTTGGATGGAGAATGACTTTGGTGAGTTGAGAGAAGAAGGCTTCAAACGATCAGTAATAACAAACTTCTCCGAGCTAAAGGAGGATTTTCGAAAACATTGCAAAGAAGCCAAAAGCCTTGAAAAAAGATTAGATGAATGGCTAACTAGAATAAACAGTGTACAGAAGTCCTTAAATGACCTGATGAAGCTGAAAATCATGGCACAAGAACTACATGACACATGCACAAGCTTCATTAGATGATTTCATCAAGTGGAAGAAAGGGTATCCGTGATTGAAGGTCAAATAAATAAAATGAAGCAAGAAGAGAAGTTTAGAGAAGAAAAGAGTAAAAAGAAACAAACAAAGCCTCCAAGAAATAAGGAATTATGTGAAAAGACCAAATCTATGTCTGATTGGTGTACCTGAAAGTGACAGGGAGAATGGAACCAAGTTGGAAAACACTCTGCAGGATATTATCCAGGAGAATTTCCCCAACCTAGTGAGGCAGGCCAACTTTCAAACTCAGGAAATACAGAGAACACAACAAAGATACTCCTCGAGAAGAGCAACTCCAAGACACATGATTTTCAGATGCGCCAAAGTTGAAATGAAGGAAAAAATGTTAAGGGCAGCCAGAAAGCTCGTGTTACCCACAATGGGAAGCCCATCAGACTAACAGCAGATCTCTCGGCAGAGACACTGCAAGCCAGAAGAGAGTGGGTGCCAATATTCAACATTCTTAAAGAAAAGAATTTTCAACCCAGAATTTCATATCCAGCCAAACTAAGTTTCATAAGTGAAGGAGAAATAAAATCCTTTACAGATAAGCAAATGCTTAGAAATTTTGTCACCACCAGGACTGCCTTACAAGAGCTCCTGAAGGAAGCACTAAAGATGGAAAGGAACAAACAGTAGCAGCCACTGCAAAAACATGTGAAATTGTAAAGACCATCATTGCTAGGAAGAAACTGCATCAACTAATGAGCAAAATAACCAGCTAACATCATAATGACAGGATCAAATTCACACATTAACAGTATTAACCTTAAATGTAAATAGGCTAAATCCTCCAATTAAAAGAGACAGACTGGCAAATTGGATAAAGAATCAAGATCCATCAGTGTGCTGTATTCAGGAGATACATCTCATGGGCAGAGACACATATAGGCTCAAAATAAAGGGATGGAAGAATATCTACCAAGCAAATGAAAAACAAACAAACAAAAAAATCAGGGGTTGTAATCCTAGTATAAGATAAAACAGACTTTAAATCAACAAAGATCAAAAGAGACAAAAAAGGTCATTACATAATGGTAAGGGATCAATTCAAGAAGAAGAGCTAACTATCCTAAATATATATGCACTCAATATGGGAACATCCAGATTCATAAAGTAAGTCCTTAGAGACCTACAAAGAGACTTAGACTCCCACATAATAATAATGAGAGACTTTAACACCCCACTGTCAACATTAGACAGATCATTGAGACAGAAAGTTAACAAGGATATTCAGGAATTGAACTCATCTCTGCAGCAAGCAGACCTAATAGACATCTACAGAACTCTCCACCCCAAATAAACAGACTATACATTCTCAGCACCACATCACACTTATTCCAAAATTGACCACATAGTTGGAAGTAAAGCACTCCTCAGCAAATGTAAAAGAAATTATAACAAACTGTCCCTCAGACCACAGTGCAATGAAACTAGAACTGAGGATTAAGAAACTCACTCAAAACCACTCAACTACATGAAAACTGAACAATCTGATCCTGAATGTCTAGTGGGTACATAACGATATGAAGGCAGGAATAAAGATTTTCTTTCAAACCAATGAGAACAAACAAACAACATACCAGAATTTCTGGGACACATTTAAAGAAGTATGTAGAGGGAAATTTATAGCACTAAATGCCCACAAGAGAAATCAGGAAAGATCTAAAAATGACACCCTAACATCACAATTAAAAGAACAAGAGAAATAAGAGCAAACACATTCAAAAGCTAGCAGAAGGCAAGAAATAACTAAGATCAGAGAAGAACTGAAGGAGATAGAGACAAAAAAACCTTCAAAAAAATCAATGAATCCAGGAGCTGTTTTTTTGAAAAGATCAACAAAATTGACAGACCACTAGCAAAACTAATAAAGAAGAAAATGGAGAAGAATCAAATAGACACAATAAAAAATGACAAAGGGGATATCACCACCGATCCCAAATAAATACAAACTACCATCAGAGAATACTATAAACACCTCTATACAAATAAACTAGAATATCTAGAAGAAGTTGATAAATTCCTGGACACACACACCCTCCCAAGACTAAACCAGGAAGAAGCTGAATTTCTGAATAGACCAATAACCAGCTCTGAAATTGAGGCAATAATTAATAGCCTACCAACCAAAAAAAGTCCAGGACCAGAAGATTCACAGCCAAATTCTACCAGAGGTACAAAGAGGAGCTGGTACCATTCCTTCTGAAACTATTCCAATCAATAGAAAAAGAGGGAATCCTCCCTAATTCATTTTATGATGCCAATATCATCCTGATACCAAAGCCTGGCAGAGACACAACAAAAAAAGAGAATTTTAGACCAATATCCCTGATGAACATTGATGCAAAAATCCTTAATAAAATACAGGCAAACCTGTGGCACATGAAAAAGCATCAACCATGATCAAGCTGGCTTCATCCCTGGGATGCAAGGTTGGTTCAACATACACAAATCAATAAACGTAATTCATCAAATAAACAGAAGCAAAGACAAAAACTACATGATTATCTCAATAGATGCAGAAAAGGCCTTTGATAAAAGTCAACTGCCCTTCATGCTAAAAACTCTCAATAAACTAGGTATTGACGGGACATAGCTCAAAAGAGATATCTCAAAAGAATTCAAACAAATTTACAAGAAAAAATCAAACAACCCCGTCAAAAAGTGGGTGAGGGATATGAACAGACACTTCTCAAAAGAAGATATTTATGCAGCCAACAGACAGATGAAAAAATGCTCATTATTACTCGCCATCAGAAAAATGCAAATCAAAACCACAATGAGATACCATCTCACACTAGTTAAATGGCAATCATTAAAAAAATCAGGAAACAACAGGTGCTGGAGAGGATGTGGAGACATAGGAACACTTTTACACTGTTGGTGGGACTGTAAACTAGTTCAACCATTGTAGAAGACAGTGTGGCGATTCCTCAAGGATCTAGAACTAGAAATACCATTTGACCCAGTCATCCCATTAATGGCATATACCCAAAGGATTATAAATCATGTTGCTATAAAGAAACATGCACACGTATGTTTATTGCAGCACTATTCACAATAGCAAAGACTTGGAACCAACCCAAATGTCCATCAATGATAGAATGGATTAAGAAAATGTGGCACATATACACCATGGAATACTATGCAACCACAAAAAAGGATGAATTAATGTTGTTTGTAGGGACATGGATGAAGCTGGAAACCATCATTCTGAGCAAACTATCGCAAGGACAGAAAACCAAACACCGCATGTTCTCACTCATAGGTGGAAACTGAACAGTGAGAACACTCTGACACAAGGTGAGGAACATCACACACTGGAGCCTGTCATGGGGTGGGGGGAGAGGTGAGGGATAGCACTAGGAGATATACCTAATGTAAATGACAAGTTAACGGGTGCAGCACACCAACATGGCACATGTATACATATGTAACAAACCTGCATGTTGTGCACATGTACCCTAGAACTTAAATAATAATTTAAAAATTAAATTAAACAAAAAAGAATTGAAGTTTGAGAACCTCTGCCTTGATTTCAGAAGATGTATGGAAAAGCCTGGATGCCAAAGCAAAAGTTTGCTGCAGGGGCAGGGTCCTCATCCAGAAACTCTGCTAGTGCATTGCAGAAGGGAAACATGGGGTCAGAGTTCCCACACAGAGTCCCTACTGGGGCACCACTTAGCAAAACTATGTGAAGAGGTTCATTGTCCTCCAGATTCCAGAATGGTAGATCCATGACAGCTTGCACAATGCACCTGGAAGAGCAACAGACACTCAATGCCAGCCCATGAAAGCAGACGGTGGGGGAGAGGGGTTATATCCTGCAAAGCCACAGGGGCGGTGCTGCCCAAGACTAGGAACACACTTCTTGCATCAGTATGACCTGGATGTGAGACACGGAGTCAAAGGAGATCATTTTGGAGCTTTAAGCTATGACAGCCCCACTGGATTTCAGACTTGCATGGGGCCTGTAGGCCCTTTGTATCGGCCAATGTCTCCTATTTGAAATGGCTATATTTACCCAATGTGTGTACCTCCATTGTATCTAGGAATTAACTAACTTTTGACTTTACAGGCTCATAGGTAGAAGGAACTTGCTTTGCCTCGGATGTGATTTTGTACTGTGGAGTTTTGAGTTAATACTGAAATATCTTAAGATTTTGAGGGAATGTTGGGAAGGCATGATTGCTTTTGAAATGTGAGGACATGAGATGTGGGAGGGGCTAGAATGGAATTACATGGATTGGCTGTGTCCCCACCAAAATCTCATCTTGAATTCCAACGTGTTATGGAAGGGATCTGGTGGAAGTAATTGAATCATGGGGGCACGTCTTTCCCATGCTATTCTCATTATAGTGAATAAGTCTCACCAGATCTCATGGTTTTGAAAAATGGGAGTTTCCCTGCATAAGCTCTTATTTTGTGTGCTGCCATTCATGTAAGACATGACTTGCTGTTCCTTGCCTTCCACCATGATTGTGAGGCTTCCCCAGCCATGTGGAACTGTAAGTCCGATTAAACCTCTTTCACTTGTAAATTGCCCAGTCTCAGGCATGTCTTTAGCAACAGCATGAAAATGAACTAATACATCCATTTTATCTATAAATGCAAGACTTATTTAGAAGCATTAATTTTTCTTAAATTTTATGATTCATATATATTTGTTAATTCTTTTGTCAAGTTTTACAGCTATTGTTTTATGATAAATTGAACTTCAGTCTACATTATCAACATTTTGAGCATGTTTCTGAGACTCCTTTTAAAACCATTTTTATGAATGTATTACACACATTTAAAAAGAATATGCAACTTTTTTTTTTTTTTTTTTTTTTTTTGGCCAGGGAATTTTGTTGAGGAAAACACTCCATTGCTTAATATCTAGTATGCCTAATGAACATAGAATATAGGAGGTTTCAGAAAAGACGTGGACTGATCACTCAAATGTCTCCTGGTTTATTTGGCTTCAATTAGTTTTCAGCACCATTCACAGTTGTAATTTTCTATATGTGTCCTTGGCTGAGGCTTGTCTTCTAAATTGTATTTGTTTTCTAACTTTTGGGACCTTGTCACAATATCTGGTCCTGGGAAAGAGCCTATTTGATTTTTGCTTTCCTGTTGTTTAAATTTTATATTGTTTCTAGATATTTGTTACTAGAGGGTAAGAGTGAAGCATGTGCACAGCTCACTATCTTGAAACAGAAAGTACAATATGTTATTACTTAAACTTAAATCAACACACTTAAATCAAAATTAAATAGGCAAAAAAGCTGAACATTTGTTAGGTATGCTAGACAAGAAAAAGAAAGAAAGGTAACTAATATTAATCTCAAAAAATTGAATTTAAAATAGTAAACAAAATATCGGGAGTAAATTTTTGCTCCAATAAAGTTATACATATTTAACTTTATATGTTCTAAAACTATATCATCCAAGTTAAAAATCACCACAATACAAAGATAAAAATGTAAGAAATATGAGAAAAATGTGATGGAAATGTTTATATTGGCAAATTTCTCAGAGTTTGAGAGATCCAAGTTGGTTAAAAATAAAATGGATTCAAATGATGACAAGTAACTTTCATACTAAACTTTAATTTTTAGAAAATTGATTATATGTCTTTTTAAGCATCTGTTAATAAAAGTTGATCACATGTATTTCCACAAAATATGAATGTATTTGAGACAGCAGAACTTACATAGCTAACAATATTCGACCAGGTTGAAAAATACTACTATATTAAAATCATATAGTTTTCATATTATTTATTACATAATGGTCTGCATGTGATTTTTAAAGTCAATATGGCAACTTTTAAAAAATTTCTATTATTTATTTGATTGTTTATAATCAGTTTCTTCCAAACTGTGACCAGTGATCATTTTATATGTTACCTGAGGAACTCAGTGTGAAAGCCTGAATTAATACAAGATTTTATACTTAGTCTGTAACATGTTTGTATGCTGTATTTCAGCACCTCAGACAGCCTCCTTCACTCTTTGTCCTGTCCTGCACAGTTCCGAAATCATAATCATTGGTGGGTTTTTAATGTCCTTTATCAGATTCTCTTAGAAACATGCTTGACTTCATCACTTTTGATTGTCATCACTTTCATATGCTATTTTGGAGAATTCCTTTACACATTCATTTGCAGATATTTTAAAAGAAAATTGTGGAGTCTCTAATATTTTCTCTTACTCTGTCATAATTCCAAGTGACAAGACCATTATTTGGCCAGTAAAGGGAAAGAACAGCATGCATAGCTGTTATATAGACTTTGGAGTCAAGACAACTGAATGTGAATGCTGGTTCCCTAAATTACAGACAGTGAGTATTTGGGAAAGTTACCTAAACTTATAAAGATCCAGATTTCAAATATAATTTGCAAAGAAAGCCAGTGTTTTCTTAGTAATATTAGTAGATTATACAAGATAATACACACAAAATTCCTTATGCAGAAACTAGCATCTAATAAAATACAATAAAGAATAACTAAAATCACTGTATGTTACATTTAGCTTTCAGAAGTCATGTCAGATTCAAATATATTCTAAGTAATTATATACACATAGACCCTTTTACATTCCACACAGATATATAATCTATGGAATGTATGAATCAATTTATCTTTTAGTGCACAGTAAAAAGTAAAATACAGAATTGTGTTTTTCAAAACACAAGTTGCTTCTTGTAAGTGGATCTTTGTACTCAGAGTATATCTTCTATTTACGCTTCTTTCTTTTTCTGGTGTTTTTAATCAGAATATTTCCTATCTCTTCTGAGTTCAGCCTCTATTTCTGAAAACAGAGGAACAGCAAATACTATGTATATCATAAACTTTTTTGAGTATGGAGGGTGGGAATTAGTATTTACGTATGTAAAAATATTGCGTTAGACTTCTAGGTTATTTAGGTTTGTGTAGTTCTCATAGGATTAAAATGCTTGAAAATGTTACTAGGATATCTCCATATGAACCCAATTTTTAAAATGGAATTATCAGGTTATTTTAATAACCAAATTATTTAGTTCACACAAATAACTCTGGTTGGTTTATAAAAATTATCTATTTTTTAAGTAATTGACTGATTTTGTGAGTGTTTTGGTATCGCATAGAATTACTCTTTGTGTAAAAGCTTGATGCTGGATACAAGTAGCTAATGTTTTAAATGAAAGTAAGAATTTTCTCTATTTTCAGCACTAGAGTAAGTTCTGATTCATATACATTGCATTTACTACCATGTAATTGTCACACTGGTAGATTTTTACCCATTTTTTTTTACAGGTGCAAGCAATTGTTGGTCTCTTCAGGCATATAATACATTTAGTTAAAAGTACCAGTGATATTTTAATCTGTATTTGATAAATATTTTAAAAGCTAAGATTAAAAGATAGTAATGTAGAAGAAAAAAACAAAACTATTGGGAGGTAATATAGCATGATTTGTACACATTTAAACAAAATAAGTTTATAGAAACACACACACACATATATATATATATATATATATATATATATATATATATATATATATATATATATATATATATATATATATATTTAACCGAGTATGTTAGTCACGGTTCAATTAGAGAAGTGGTGGCTATTGTTCCTGGGTCCTACGTGGAAGCCTGAAGTCTGTAAGATATGCAGTTAGGAAAAGAAAGTGGATATGAAGAGGGGAAGGAAAGAATAATCTGAAACTTGTGAGGCTGAACTGGAACACAACTGGAAACAGTTTGCCTTCTGTACAGAAGGTCATACAGAAAACTGCATTTGTCCCTGACCATTTCCAAGCATCCAGCTTTGATGACTTTAATTATGAGGATGTCCTGCAGAAGAAGCTAGCATCCTTTTGTCTCAGATAAACACATCCTGTCTGGGAATTGGAGACACTTAAAGAGAAAATCTGGCATAAATAGCATACCCCGTGTATTCATTTTCTAGGGCTGCCATAACAAAGTGCCACAAACTAAGTGACTAAAAGCAACAGAAATTTATTATTGCACATTTCTAGACCTAGCGGTCGAAAACTAACTTGTCAGCAATGGGCAGGAGCTCGGAAGAAGTCTTTTTTGCTTCTTATAATTTCCCTTCTATTCCTTACCTTATAGCTACATCAGTCTATTCTCTGCCTCAGTCTTCACATGGCCTTCTCCACTGTGTGCCTGTCACCTCTTTTCTTGCAAAGACAAGGCTAGGTGCAGTGGTTCATGCCTGTAATCTTAGCACTTTGGGAGACTCAGGAGGGTGGATCACTTGAGCTCTGGAGTTTGAGACCAGCCTGGGCAACATGGAGAAACCCCATCTCTACAAAAAATACAAAATTAACCAGGCTTGGTGGCACGAACCTGTGTTCCCAGCTACTTGTGGGGCTGAGGCAGGAGGACAGCTTGAGCCTTCGAGGTGGAGGTTGCAGTGAGTGGAGATCACACCACTACATTCCAGACTTGGGGGACAAAGTGAGACCCTGTCTCAAAAATTTAAAAAAAGACACCAGTTATATAGAATTAAAACCTACTCTGTCCAGTATGACCTCATCTTCATTTTTGTATTTTAATTTTTGTTGGTACATAGTAAATATATACATTTATGAGGTCTATGAGATGTTGTGATACAGGCATACGATAGGTAAAAATTAAATAGGGATAAATGGAGTATCCATCACCTCAAGCATTCATCCTTTGTGTCACAAATAATCCAAGTATACTCTTTCAGTTATTTGAAAATGTACAATAAATTATTGTTGACTATAGTCATCTCATTGTGCTCTCAAATACTCGATTTTATTCATGCTATCTAAATAGTTTTTTGTATCCAGGAAACATCCTCACTTTCCCCTTCTCCCTTATTATTCTTCTCAGCCTCTGGTAACTGAACATCATTCTACACTATCTTCATGAATTCAGTCGTTTTAATTTTTCAGCTCCCACAAATGATTGGCAGCATGTGATATTTGTCTTTCTGTGCCTGCCTTATTTCACTAAACATGATGACCTACAGCTCCATCTATGTTGCTGCAAATCAGAAGATCTTATGCTTTTTGGTGACTGAATAGTACTACATTGTGCATACGTCTGACACTTTATCCATTCATCTGTTGATGGACACTTAGGTTGCTTATAAATCTGGCTATTGTGAATAGTCCTTAAATAAACAAGGGAGTGCACATATCTGTTTGATATACTGATTACCTTTCTTTTGGGTATATACTTAACAGTGGAATTGCTAAATCATATGGTAGTTCCATTTTTAGTTTTTTGAGGACCTTCCAAACTGTTCTCCATAGTGGATGCACTAATTAACATTCCCATCAACAGAGCCTGTCTTTTGGATAAAACCTATTTTAAGTGGGGTAATTTGATATTTTATTGCCTTATTAATTTGCATTTCTTTGTGGTGCAGTGATGTTAAGTATCTTTCCATGTATCTGTTTGCCATTTTATGTCTTCTTTTGGGAAACATGTATTCAGACCTTTTGTCCATTTTTTAATTGGATTATTTGATTTCTTTCTGTTGAGTTATTTGAGCTTATTATATGCTCTGGTTATAAATCCCTTGTCAAGTTGGTAGTTTGCAAGTATTTTCTGTCATGTTGTGAGTTGTCATTTCACTTTGATGATTATTACCTTTGCTGTGAAGAAGCAGTTGAACTTGATATAATCGCATCTGTTCTTTTTTGCTTTGGTCGCCTGTGCTTGTGGGCTAAGAGGCAAGAAATATTTGCCCAGTTCAATGTCCTGGAGAGGTTCCCAGTTTTTTCTTTTAGTAGTTCCATAGTTTTAGGTCTTGGATTTAAGTCTTTAATCCATTTTGATTTTATTTTTGCATATGGTGGAAGATAGGGGTCTAGCTTTATTCTTATGCATATGAATATACAGTTTTCCCAGCACCATCTATTGAAGAGATTGTCTTCTACCCAATGTACAATCTTGACACTTTTGTTAAAAATGAGTTCACTGTAGATGTATAAATTTGGGATATTTGTGAAATTTGTCTTTCTGTGTCTGCCTTATTTCACTAAGATCATATAATCTGCAAACAAAGATAATTTGACTTCGTTCTTTCCAATTTGCATACCCTTTATTTTTTTTCCTCTGATTGCTCTAGCTAGGACTTCCAGTATTATGTTGAATAACAGTAGTGAAAGTTGGAATTCTTGTCTTATTCCAGATCTTAGAGAAAAGGCTTTTAGTTTTTCCTCTTCAGTAAAATGCAAGATATGGGTCTGCCATATATGGCTTTTACTGCTTTGAGGTGTATTCCTTCTGTATCCATTTTTTTGAAAATTTTTATCATGAAGGGATATTGAACTTTATCAGATGTTTTTTCAGCATCAATTAAAATGCTCATATGGTTTTACTCCTTCATCCTGTTGATATGATGTATCGCATTGATTGATTTGCATATGTTGAACCATCCTTGCATCCCTGGGGTAAATTTCACTTGGTTGTGAGTAACTGCATTTTTAATGTACTGTTGACTTCAGTTTGCTGGTATTTGCATCAATATTCATCAGGGATATTGGCCTGTAGTTTTCCTTTTTGATGAATCTTTAGTTTTAGCATCAAGGTAATATTGGCCTCATAGAACAAATTTGAAAGTATTCCCGCCTCTATTTTCCAGAATAGTTTGAGTAGAATTGGTGATATAATTTGGAAGTTTGTCTCCTCCAAATCTCATGTTAAACTGTAATCCACAATGCTGAAGGTGTTTGCATCATGGGGGCTAATTCCTCATGAATCACCATTGTCTTGGTGATTAGTGAATTCTCACTCTGTTAGTCCACACAAGGTCTGATTGTTTAAAAGATTGTTGTGCTTCTTTTCCCTTTCTTGATCCATCTCTCACCATGTGACATGCCTGCTCCCACTTTGCCTTCTACCATGATTATAAGCTTCCTGAGGTCTCATCAGAAGCTGAGCAGATACTGGCACCATGCTTCCTCTACAGCCTACTGAACTGTAAGCCAATTAAACCACTTTTCTTTTAAGTTATCCAGTTTCAGATACTTATTTATGTCGATGAAAGAAGAGACTAGCAGATAATTGATCCCAGGGAGTGAGGTTTTTCTATAAAGAAATCTAAAAATGTGGAAGAAGCTTTGAAACTGTAACAGGCAGAGGTTGGGAGAGTTTAGAGGGCTTCTAAGCCTAACAGGAAATAAGAGAAGGACAGGAAGATGAGGGGAAGTCAGACCCCCTTAGAGATTGGTTGTTCCACCTCTGTCATCTGTCAATGGTTAGACTATGTCTCGTTGGAATTACAAGTGCACAGGACAGCTTTTTGTTTTTTTTCATTGCTTAAGATTTTTTTTTTTTCTCTTTATTTCTTTTATTTCTCCAAGCTCTGAGCAACTTTTTATAAAAATACTTTCTGGTGGTAGTTATGTCTCCTGCACTCTGAAGGTATGTTTTCTGGGAATCCAAAATTCATATGTTACGGATTCTACTGAAGTTTCCACTCTGGGAAACAAGACTTCAACGTCTGTTCCCCACGCCTCCAAAAGTCATCAAAACAGAAGTTTTTACCTATTCACAGATTGGCAAATGCCTTTAGGACAAAACGATTTAATGGTTCCACTTACCTCTCTGGATTCCTAATTCTCTTAAATCCATTTACTATAATGTTGGATGTCTTATTATTTAAAATTATTTTAAAATGAGTTATATCAAACTATTTTAATATTTACATTAATATTATTACTCTGAACAATCTAGCCCACCATTTTTCTAGAAACAAAAGTCCCAATCTTTTTTTCTTAATACTACACAGAATATCTGCTATTTATATGAATATATAAACATGAAATAATTGCTAATGATGTTTTAATAAATAAAAGAAAAAGACCAGAATCCCATTAAAATGAGTAAATTGTTTGAGTGGCAAATTCACAGTTAAAAAAATTCCAAAGGGCTAATAAACATACAAAAGGAAGAACATAGACACTTAAATAATCTACAATGAGTTCTATGAGGGAGCCTCACCTGGAGGCTCATAGGAGAAACACATACAAGACATACAAGACAAACACAATGCAGCATCCGTGCTCAATAATGTCATCTTGAGATGATGTTTAAGCTGTTCTTTTGCATCTTTATCCTAAGAACACCAAACTCAACCAATAAATTAATTATTTAAATGCTACATATTGAAAACTTTATATTTCTTATTTTTCTGTTCTTCTATGTCTCTTTGACTCTAAGAATTTTGCTTACATAATACATAAAACTTTTTCCTTTAGGCCATTTTATAAACACCTTATTTTGTATCTACATTTTCAGAAGTAAGATATTAAAGCACAATCCATATATGCTAGTGATTTTTAAGTAATAATCAATCATTTCTTTCTGGAAAATAATCTATTTGACCTAATAGCTCTTTTATCTAGTAATGGAAAAATTAGAAAATGGCCAAAGGAAGTTCTTAATTCATTTTCCTGAAAAAGTTTGTGGAGATATATAATTCACATATCACAAAATTAAAGCAATAACCTTACCAAATGTCTTTATCTGGGGTTATCACATTTTGGAGTTTACCATTAGTCTCATTATTTATGTATTATGGCATATTGTTTCAAAAGCAATTTAGAAAAATTCCAATAAAAAAATTGGCAAGTGTTTTTAGTTTAAATTACTTTTCTTCATTAAAAAATTTTATTACATATTGTTTTTTCATTAGCACATTTGCAATTAAGAGAAAATCAAAATTATTTTTTACTCCCCATTACTAAAATAAAGAAAATATTTTTCTTTCTGAGTCTTCCTTTCTTTTCCCATTTGTGAAACAGAGAGGTCTGAGTAGATGTTTAAAATGTTTAGTTATAAAATTTGGAGCACCTAAGATGTAATGGTTTTAAAGAATAAAATTAATATTCAATTGTTTACCATTTCCATACCATGTATGACTAACAGCTATTGATAAGTAACACATTTAAGGTGCTCTGCAAGCCACCAATTACTTCCACTTTCCTTAGCATTCAGATACACTAGATAAATTCCTTGAGTAACAAAAACCCCAGCACAAGTCAGTGTACAGACAAGTAAGATGTTCAATTAAACCACTCAAAATTGTAGAATAGCGATATATCAAAAAGTTTGATTTGGCGAACCAGATATTTGTAATGTCCAATTTGTTAAAATGTCTTAGACAGCAAGCAAATACATTATAGGATTATCTTTTTGTTCTTATTTCTATTGATGGTAAGTTAAGTTTTCATCAAATTCAAATAAAACTAAAGTCCATGATAAATGTAAAGGAAAAATCAAAAAGTTTTCGTTTGTTTGGAGACAGAGCAACAGGGCCAGATAGAAGCCTCTACCAACCATCCATCCTGCAGGATCACCAAATTTAACAATTATCTACACAAAAAAAGCACCTTTATAAGAACCAAAAATCAGGTGAGTGATCACAGTGCCTGCTTTTAACTTCATATAACTGAAAAAGACACTGATGGGGGTAGGAAAGACGGTCTTGAATTGCAGACGCCACTCCTCCCTCATTCTTGGGCAGTTGTCGTGTGGTACAAAGAGTGAACCTGTGAGCTAAGAGGAGGCAGAGCACAGTGAATACAGGACTTTACATTGGAAGTCAGTGTTGCCCTATCACAGTGGAAAGCAGTACCAAGCAGAGCTCAGAGCATTTAGACCAGCACTAGCCAGAAGGGAATTGCCCATCATGGTGGTCTCAACTTGTCTTCTTGCAAGTAATGCCACTGCAGGTTAAAGAGTTCTCGCATTTGGCCGGGCACAGTGGCTCAAGCCTCTAATCCCAGCACTTTGGGAGGCTGAGGCAGGTGGATCACGAGGTCAGGAGATCAAGACCATCCTGCCTAACACGGTGAAAACCTGTCTTTACTAAAAAAAAACACAAAAATTAGCTGGGCATGGTGGTGGGCGCCTGTAGTCCCAGCTACTTGGGAGGCTGAGGCAGGAGAATGGCGTGAACCTGGGAGGCAGAGCTTGCAGTGAGCCGAGATCGCGCCACTGCACTCCAGTCTGGGCAAAAGAGAGATCAAAAAAAAAAAAAAAGAAAAGAAAAAAAAAAAAAGGAGTTCTGACATTCTATATAAAGTTGAAAGGCAGTCTAGGCCACAAGGACTGCAATTCCTGGACAAGTCTTGATCCTGCGTTGGGGTGCATAGTACCAGCTGGGGTGACCAAGGGAGTGCTTATGTCACCCATTCCCAAATCCCAGCAAGTTCAGCTTACAGCTCTGGGAAAGACTCTGCCCTTCCATTTGAGGAGAATAGAGAACAAAAAAATAAAAAAATAAAAAATCATGAGGACTTTGTCTTGCAAACTGGATATCAGCTCAGCAATAATAGGATAAGGCAATAGGCAGGGTCCTGAGGCCCCCATTTCAGGCCCTAGCTCCAGACATCTCCAGATACACCTTCAGCCAGAAGTGAACCTGCTGCTGGCTGGTTCAAGGGAATGACCAAGTCCCAGCAGGATTCATTACTAGATGACTAAAGAGCCCTTAGGTCAGGAATAATGAGCAGTGATGGCCAGATTTTACATGCCATGAACTTTGGTTAAGACTCTGAGATGGTCTGACTTCAGGTGTGACCAAGCACATTCCCAGCTATGGTGGTTATTGGGAGGGACTCCATCTTCTCTAAAAAAGGCAGACTACAGGAAACTTTGTCAGCAAGGCATGGTGGCTCATACCTGTAATCCCAGTACTTTGGGAGGCCGAGGCAGGCGGATCACAAGGTCAGGAGTTTGAGACCAGCCTGGACAACATGGTGAAACCCTGTCTCTATTTTTAAAAATACAAAAATTAACTGGGCGTTGAGGCATGCATCTGTAATCCCAGCTACTCAGGAGGCTGAGGCAGAGAATCGCTGGAACCCAGGAGGTGGAGCTTGCAGTGAGCCAAGATCACACCACTGCACTCCAGCCTGAGCGACAGGGCGAGACTCTGTCTCAAAAAAAAAAAAAAAAAAAAAAAAAAGTTAGAAAAGGAAACTTTGTTGTGCAGCTTAGGTACCAGCTGGGCCACAGTGCGGTAGAACACCAACTGAGCTCCTGCGGTTCCTGAATGAAGGAAGTGGATCTTGGATGGCATCACTGGACCTGCTCTGGGCCACAAAGGACCAAACTGCCCTAAAGGGAGAGTGCCAGGCCTGGTGAGCATTCACCACATTTGACTAAAGAGCTCACGGGCCGTGAACATGAGCGATAGCCAGGAAGTACTCACTGAGGGTCTAGGGTGTTGGTGGTCATAGGGAAGAGACTCCTCTGCTTGAGCAAAGAAGAAAGAAGAATGGGAAGAACTTTTTCTTGTGGCTTGGGTGTTGGCTCAGTCACAGTAGAATATAGCACTAGTTAGATGCCCAAGGTTCTGTCGTCCAGGCCTTGCCTCCAAGATGACATATCTGAGCCTGTCTGAGGCTGAGAAAACTTGCCACCATGAAAGTCAGGACAGAAACCTAGCTGGGTTCATTATCTGCTAATGATAAAGGCATGGGGCCTTGAAGAAACATAGGCAGTGGTCAGGCAGTGGGTACAATGAGCCTTGGTCAGGTGCCAGTGCTGTGCTGGCTTAAGGTCTGAACCAGTACAGTCCAGCAGTGGTGACCACAGGGGTGCTTTTGTCACCCCTCCCCCAGCTCCAGGAACTTCAGCAGAGAGAGGCGGGGGGGCAGAGAGAGAGAGAGAGAGAGAAAGAGAGAGACTACATTTGTTTGGCAGAAAGTAAGGGAAAACAACAAGCCTTTTTGCCTGGTAATGCAGAGCACCTTTCAAGATTTTACCCAAGACCACCAAGACCATACCTATATAAGTCAATAAAAACTACAGCATTACTGGGCTTCGGATGCCCCCTGATATGGTTTGGCTGTATTCCCACCCAAATCTCATCTTGAATTGTAGCTCCCAGAATTCCCACATGTCATGGAAGGGACCTGGAGGGAGGTAATTGAATAATGAGGGAGGGTCTTTCCCATGCAGTTCTCATGATAGTGAATAAGTTTTATGAGATCTGATGGTTTTATAAAGGGTAGTTCCCTTATGCAAGCTATTTTGCTTGCCACCATGTAAGATGTGGCTTTGCTCCTCATTCACCTGCAGCCATGGTTGTGAGGCCTCCCCAGCCACATGAAACTGTAAGTCTATTATACCCCTTTCCTTTATAAATTACTCAGCCTCAGTATTGTCTTTATTAGCAGTGTAAGAACAGACTAATACAGTAAATTGGTACTGGCAGAGTAAAGTGCTGCTGTAAACACACCCAAAAATGTAGAAGCAACTTTAGAACTGGGTAATATGCAGAGGTTGGAACCATTTGGAGGGCTCAAAAAAAGACAGGAAGAGGTGAAAAAGTCTGGAACTTCCTAGAGATTTGTTTCATGGCTTTGACCAAAATGCTGATAGTGATATGAACAATAAAGTCCAGTCTGAGATGGTCTCAAATGGAGATGAGAAACTTGTTGAGTACTGGAGTGAAGGTGACTCTTGCTAAGCTTTAGCAAAGAGATTGGAAGCATTTTTCCCATGACGAAGAGATTTGTGGAACTTTGAACTTGAGAGAGGTGATTTCAGGCACCTAACAGAAGTTTCTAAGCAGCAAAGCATTCAGGCTGTGGCCTGGGTGCTCTTTAAAGCATTCAGGTTTTTTTTTGTTTTTTGTTTTTTTAGATGGAATTTCACTCTTGTTACCCAGGCTGGAGTGCAATGGCACGATCTCAGCTCACCACAACCTCTCCCTCCCGGGTTCAAGCCATTCTCCTGCCTCAGCCCCTCAAGTAGCTGGGATTACAGGCATGAGCCACTACTCTTGCCTAATTTTGTATTTTTAATAGAGACAGGGTTTCTCCATGTTGGTCAGGCTGGTCTTGAACTCCTGACCTCAGGTGATCTGCCCACCTCGGCCTCCCAAAGTGTTGAGATTACAGGCATGAGCCACCATGCCCGGCAGCATTAAGGTTTATTCACTCACAAAGATATGGTTTGGAATTAGAACTTATGCTTAAAAGGGAAGCAGAGCATAAAATTTCAAAAAATTTGCAGCCTAATGATGCAATAGAAAAGAAAAACCCATTTTCTGAGGAGAAATTCAAGCCAGCTACAGAAATTTGCAAGAGTAAAAAGAAGCCAAATGTTAATCACCAAGACAATGGGGAAAATGTCTCCAAGGCATGTCAGAGGGCTTCATGGCAGCCCTTCCCATCACAAGCCAGAACGCCTAGGAGGAAAAAATGGTTTAAAGGCTTGGACCCAGGGCCTTGCTGCTTTGTGCAGTCTCGAGACTTGGTTCCCTGCATCCCAGTCATGTCTACAAGGGGCCAACTATAGCTCAGGTTATTATGTCTGAGGGTGCAAGCCACAAGCCTTGGTGTCTTACACATGGTATTGGGCCTGCAGGTGCACACAAGTCAAGAATTGAGGTTTGGAAACCACTACCTAAATTTCAGAGGATGTATGGAAATGCCTGGATGTCCAGGCAGAGGTGTGCTGCAGGGACAGAGTCCTCATGGAGAATCTCTGCCAAGGCAGTTCAGAAGGGAAATGTGGGGTATAAGTCCCCACACAGAATCCCCACTGGGGCACTGCTTAGTGGAGCTATGAAAACAAGGTCACTGTCCTCCAGAACCCAGAGTAGTAGATCCACCAACAGTTTGCACCATGCACCTGGAAATGCCACAGACACTCAATGCCACCCCATGAAAGGAGCCAGTTGGGGGCTGTCCCCAGCAAAGTCAAAGGGGCAGAGCTGGCCAAAACCATGGGAACCCAACTCTTGTATCAGCATAACCTGGATGTGAGACATGGAGTCAAAGGAAATCATTTTGAAGCTTTAAGATTTGACTGCCCTGCTGGATTTTAGACTTGCATGGGTCATATAGCACCTTTGTTTTGGCCAGTTTATCTCATTTGAAAAGGGTGTATTTAACAAATGTCTGTACTCTCATTGTATCTAGGAAGTAACTAACTTGCTTTTGATCTTATAGGCTCATAGGTGAAAGAGACTTACCTTATCTCAGATGAGACTTTGGACTGTGGACTTTTGAGTTAATGCTGAAATGATTTAAGACTTTAGGGGACTATTGGAAGGGCATAATTAGGTTTAGAAATGTGAGGACATGAGATTGGGAGGGGCCAGGGTAAATCTTGTGAGCAAATCTCACAAGGTCTGATGGTTTTATAAAGGGGGTTCCCCTACAAAATCTCTCTTGCTTGCCTCCATGTAAGGGGTGACCTTGCTCCTCATTTGATTCACCTGCAGCCATGATTGTGAGGGCTCCTCAGCCATGTGGAACTGTAATACAGTTAAACTTTTTGTTGTTGTTGTTATAAATTACCCAGTCTTGGGTATGTCTTTATTAGCAGTGTGAAAACAGACTCATTCACTCCTGAATGCAGATATGGCTGCAGTGACCTACAACTTAGATCACAATACCCAAGTCCCTTTGAATGCCTGGAAAGTCATCACAAAAAGGACAGCTACAAATAAGCCCTGATGGTGAAGACTGCAATAAATACCTAATTCTTTAATGGCCAGATGCTAAAAAACATCAACAGACTTCAAGGCCATCGAGGAAAACATGACCCCACAAAACAAATTAAATAAGCATCCAGTGACCAATCCTGGAGACACAGAGATATGTGACCTGTCCACAGATAATTCAAAATAACTATTTTGAGGATATTCTATGATATGTAAGATAACACAGAGAAGGAATTCAGAATCCTATTAGATAAATTTTAAAGGAGTTTAAAATAATTGAAAAGGGTCAAATAGAAATTCTGGACTTGAAAAATGCAACTGACATACTAAAGAATGAATCAAAATCTCTTAACAGCAGAATTAATCAAGTAGAAGGAAGAATTAGTGAGCTTGAAGACAGGCTATTTGAAAATACATAATCAGAATAATAAGATGAGATAGTTTGGCTCTGTGTCCTCACCCAAATGTCACCTTGAATCATAATCCTTATAACCCCCACCTGTCAAGAGTGGGACCAGATGGAGGTAATTGAATCATAGGGGCGATTTTTCCCCCATGCTCTTCTCATGATGAGGAGTAAGTCTCACAAGAACTGATGGTTTTATAAGCATCTGGCAATTCTCCTGCTTGCACTCACTCTGTCCTACCACCCTGTGAAAAATGTGCCCACTTTTCTTACGCCTTCCACCATAATTGTAAGTTTCCTGAGGCCTCCCCAGCAATGCAAAGCTGTGAGTCAATTAAAATTATTTCCTTTATAAATTACCCAGTCTCAGGTATTTCTTCATAGCAGTTTGAGAACGGACTAATACATAGACAAAACTAAAAAGACTAAAATACATGAAGTATACCCACAAGATATAGAAAGCAGCTTCAAAAGAAAAATCTAAGAATTATTGACCTAAAGAAGAGGTAGAGAGAGAGAGAGAGATGTGGGTAGAAAGTTTATTTGAAGGAATAATGACAAAGAACTTCCTAAACCTATAGAAAGATGTCAATATGTAAGTTACAAGAATGTTATATAACACCAAGCTGACTTAACCCAAATAAGACTACCTGAAAGCACTTAATAATCAAACTCCCAAAGATCAAGGGTGAAGACAGGATCCTAAATTCAGTAAGAGAAATAAGCAAGTAACATACAAAGGAGCTCCAGTACATCTGGCAGCAGACTTTTAGTGGAAATCTTACAGGCCAGAAGAGAGTGGCCTGACATTTTTTAAGTGCTACAGGAAAAAAACTTATATCCCAGAATAGTATATCCAATGAAAAATATCCTTCAAATATGAAGGAGAAGTAATGTTGTTTTCCAAACAAACAAATGCAGAGGGATTTCATAAACTCCAGACTTTTCCTACATGATATGCGGGCAGGAGTTCTTCAACCTGAAGGAAAAGGATGCTAATGAGCAATAAGAAATTATCTGAAGGTACAAAACTCACTGTTAATATTAAGTACATAGAAAACCACAAAGTGTTACAAAAGTCTAATTGTGGTGTGTAACCTACTCGTATCTTGACTAGAAAGACTAAAAGACAAACCAAACAAAAATAATAAAACCAAAAGCATTCAAGATATAGACAGTACAATAAGATATAAATAGAAATGGCAAAAAGTTAAAAAGTGAGGGATTAAGTTAAAGTGTGGAGTTTTTGTTAATTATTTATTTGCTTGTTTTTTGTTTATACTATCAGTGAAAAATTATCATCAGTTTAAAATAATGGATTATAAGACACTATTTTCAAGCCTCATGATAACTTCAAATAAAAAAGATACAAGGTACACCCAAAAAAATAAAAAGGAGGAAATTAAATCATACAAGCACAGAAAATTACCTTCCCTAAAAGGAAGGCAGTAAGGAAGGAAAGATGAAAGAGAAGACCACAAAACAACCAGAAAACTAACAAAATGGCAGGAGTAAGTCCTTATTTATCAATAATAGCATTGAATGTAAATTGATTAAACTCTCCAGCCAAAAGATATAGAGTGGCTGAATGAACAAAAACAAACAAACACAAAAACCCCTCAAGACCCAGCTATCTGTTGCCTATAAGAAACACACTTTGTCTGTAAAGACACACTTAGATGGAAAATGAAGAGATGCAAAATTATAATGCATGCAAGTGGAAACCAAGAAAGAGTTGGAGGAGATATACTGATACTAGACAAAATAGATTTCAAGATCAGAAGTATAAAAAGAGACAAAAAAAGTCATTATACACTGATAAAGGGGTCAACTCAGGAAGAGGATATATAAATTGAAAATATATATGCACCCAACACTGGAACACACATATATAGGGAAATTATTAGAGATAAAGAGAGAGATAGATTCAAACATAATAATAGCTGGATTCCTTAACACCTAACTTTCAGCTTTGGACAATTAATCTAGACAAAATTAATGAAGAAACATCGAACTTAATCAGTACTATACATCAAATAGACCTGAAAGATATTTATAGAATACTTCCTCCAAAGGCTGCAGAATACAAATTCTCCTCAGAACACAGATTATGCTCAACTAGAGACCATATGTTAGGCCATTAAACAACTCTTAAATAAATCAGTAAATTGAAATTATATCTTATATTTTTTCTAACCCCAATAAAATAAAAGTAAAATTCAAGAAGAGAAATTTTTGGAAACTATACAAACACATCAAACACATGGAAATTAAACAATATGTTCCTGAATGGCCAGTCAGACCAGGAAGAAATTAAGATAACATTTTTAAAATTCACCAACAAAATGAAACAGAAACAAAATATACCAAAACCTACAGGATAGAGTGAAAGCAGTACCTAGAGGAAAGTTTACAGTAACAATCACTTACATCACAAAGCAGAAAAACCTTAAATGAAGAACCTAATGATACATGTTGAAGACTAGAAAAGCAAGAGAAAACACAACCCAAAATCAGTAGAGGAGAAGAAATTAAAGACCAGAGCAGAAAGAAATATAATTGAAACAAAGAGAGCAACACAAAAGATTTACAAAACTAAAAGTTTGTTTTCTGAATAAACAAAACCCACAATATTTTAGCCACATTAACTAAAAAAAAAAAAAAGAGAGAGAGAGAAGACCAAATAAATCAAATGAATGATTAAAAAAAAGAGACTTCACAACAAATATTGCAGAAATTGAAAAGATAATTGGAAGCTACCATGAGCAACTATATGCCAATAAATTGGATAATCCAGAAGAAATTGATACATTTCTAGATGCATACAACCCACCTAGATTAAACTATGAAGAAATACAAAATATGAGCATATCAATAACAAATAACAACATTGAAATTATAATAAAGTGTCCCAACAAAAATAAGCCATCTGATGGTGTCACAGCTGAATTTTACTAAACATTTAAAGAAAATCTAACATCAATCCTTCTCAAACTATTCTGAAAAATAGAAGCAGAGGAATTACTTCCAAACTCATTCTATGATGCCACTGTTACCCTCAAACTAAAACTAGACAAAGACACACATATACATAAACTATAGCTCAATATCTGTGATGAACATTGATGCAGAAGTCCTAAACAAAATACTATCAAACTGTATTAAATAATACATTAAAAAGATCACTTATCATGACCAAGTGGGATTTATCCCAGGGGTGCAAGAATGATTCAACATATGTAAATGAAGTAACATGAACATTATATCAACATAATGAAGGAGAAAAACCATATGATCATTTCAATTGATGCTGAACAAGCATTTGATAAAATTCAACATCCCTTTATGATAAAAGCTCTCAAAAACTCGGTATAGAAGAAACATACCTTAATACAATGAAATCCATGTACAATAGATTTATGTAGAGTATCTTACTGAATGGAGAAAAACAATGCTGTTGCTCTAAGATGTGGAATGTGACATAAATATCACCTTTCAGCACTGTTTTCACTCATCATAGTACCGGAAGTCCTAGCTAAGGCAATCAGAGAAGAGAATAAAAGAAAGGGCATCCAATTTGGAAAGGAAGACATCAAATAATCCTTGTTGGTAGATGATACAATGTTACATTTGAAAAAATGTAAAGACTCCATCAAAAATTTATTGGAACTGATAAACAAATTCAATAAGTTTACAGCATAAAAACTAAACATACAAAAAATCCATAGCATTTCTACATGCCAACAGTGAACAATCTGATACAGAAATGAAGAAAGTAATTCCATTTACAATAACTAAAAATAAAATAAAATACCTAGGAATTAACCAAATAAATGGAGGATCTCTACAACGAATACTATAAAACATTGATGCAAGAAATTAGAGAACACAAAAAATGGAAACATATTCCATGTTCACGGATTGGAAGAATCTGCATTGTTAAAATGTTCACACTACCCAAAGCAACCTACAGATTCAATGCAATTCCTATCAAAATACTAATGACATTCTTCACAGAAATAGGAAAAAAAATCCCAAAATTTATATAGAACCACAAAAGATACAAAATTGCAAAAGCTATTATAAGCAAACAGAACAAAACTGGCAGAATTATATTACCCAACTTCCTATTATACAACAATGTTATAGTAACCAAAACAGCATGGCAGTGGCATAAAAACAGACACATAGACCAGTGAAACAGAATGGAAAACCCAGAAACAAATTCATACATCTACAGTGAGCTCATTTCTAACAAAGGCGCCAAGAATGTACATTGGGGAACGGACAATCTCTTCATTAGATGGTGCTGGGTAAACTGGATATTCACATGCAGAAAAAAGAAACTAAAGATCTATCTCCTACTATATACAAAAATCAAATCAAAAATGGATTGAAGATTTAAATCTAAGACCTCAAACTATGAAAGTACTAAAGTAAAATTGGGGAACCTCTCCAAGACATTGGACTGGGCAAAGATTTCTTGACAAATACTCCAGGAGCATGGGCAACCAGAGCCAATATGGACACATAGGATTATATCAAGTTTAAAAGCTTTTGCACAGTAAATAATCAATAAAGTAAAATGACAACCCTCACTATAGAAGAAAATATTTGCAAAGTATCCATTTGACAAGGGATTGATAACCAAAATATCTAAGGAGCTCAGATAATTCTATAGGAAAAAAATCTAATAATCAGATTTAAAAATGGGCAAAAGATCTGAATAGACATTTCTCAAAAGAAGACATACGAACAGCAAACAGATATATGAAAAGGTGCTCAAAATTATTGCTCATCAGAGAAATGTAAGTCAAAACTACAGTGAGATATCATCTCACCCCAGGTAAAATGGTTTATATCCAAAAGACAGTCAAAAACAAATGCTGGTGAGGATGTGAAGAAAAGGAAATCTTTGTACACTGTTGGTGGGAATGTAAATTAGTCAACCACTACGGAGAACAGTTTGGAGTTAAGAACTAAAAATAAAGTTACTATATGAGCCAGTAATCCCACTGCTGGCTATATACCCAAAAGAGGAAATCAGTATATCGAGGAGATATCAGCACACTCATGTTTATTGCAGCACTATTCACAATAGCCAAGATTTGGATGCAAGATAAGCATCATTTAACAGGTGAATGAATAAAGAAAATGGGGTACATATACACAATAAAATACTATGCAGCCACAAAAAAGAATTGTTGCAGGAAGTCAGGGACCCCGAATGGAGGGACCAGCTGGAGCTGAGGCAGAAGAACATAAATTGTGAAGATTCCATGGGCATTTATCAGTTCCCAAAATTAATACTTTTATAATTTCTTATGCCTGTCTTTACTGCAATCTCTGAACATAAATTGTGAAGATTTCGTGGACATTTATCACTTCCCCAATCAATATTCTTATAATTTCTTATGCCTGTCTTTACTTTAATCTCTTAATCCTGTTATCTTCATAAGCTGAGAATGTACATCACCTCTGGACCAGTATTGTAAAAATTGATTGTAAAATATGTGTGTCTGAACAATATGAAATCAGTACACCCTGAAAAAGAACAGAATAACAGTGATTTTCAGGGAACAAGGAAAAATAACCATAAGGTCTGACTGCTGCAGGGTCGGGCAAAATAGAGCCATATATTTTTTTCTTACAGAGAGCCTATAGATGGATGTATGAGTAGGAGAAATATCACTGAATTATTTTCCGAGCAAGGAATATTAATAATTGATAACCCTGGGGAAGGAATGCATTCCTTGGGGTAGGTCTAAAGACGGCCGCTCTGGGAGTGTCTGTCTTATACAGTTGATATAAGGACCGAAATATGCCCTGGTCTCCTGTAGTACCCTCAGGCTTACTAGGATTGGGAAATTCCAGCCTGGTAAATTCTAGTCAGACTAGTTGTCTGCTCTCAAACCCTGTTTCCTGTTAAGATGTTTATCAAGACAATGTGTGCACAGTGAGACATAGACCCTCATCAGTAATTCTAATTTTGCCTTGCCTTGTGATCTTTATTGCCCTTGAAGCATGTGATCCTTGTGACCTACTCTCTGTTGGTATACCCCCTCCCCTTTTAAGATCCCTAATAAAAACTTGCTGGTTTTGTGGCTCGGGGTTGTCATCACAGTCCTACCAATATGTGATGGTACTCCCGGAGACCCAGCTGTAAAATTTCTCTTTTTGTACTCTTTCTCTTTATTTCTCAGACTGGCCGACACTTAGGGAAAACAGAAAAGAACCTATTTTGAAATACTGGGGGCTGGTTCCCCCGATAAAGAATGAGACCCTGTCATTTACAGCAAAATGGATGGAACTGGAAGTCATTAGCTTAAGTGAAATTAGCCATACAGAGACAGACAAACTTCACACATTCTCACTTATTTGTAGGAGCACAATATTGAAATAATTCAACTAATGATGACAGAGTAGAATGAGAGTTACCAGAGGCTGGGAAGAGTAGTGGGGGGTAAGAAGTATAGATGGTTACTGGATACAAAAAACAGATATAATGAATAAGATCTAGAATTTGATAGTACAGCAAGGAGGCTATAGTTAATAATAATTTAGTATATATTTTTTAATAACTAAGAGTGTAATTGGATTGTTCATAACACAAAGAATAAATGCTTGAAGTAATGGATATAGCATTTACCCTGATGTGACTATTACTCACTATATGCCCATATCAAAATACACCATGTACTCCAGAAATATATTATATACCTAGTATATAACCTCAGAAATAAAAATTTAGAAATTTAAAAAATGAAAATAATAATTTAAAAAGTGATAAGTGGATTGTAGCTACCAAAGTTTTCTGTTTCATGAAATAAAAGCACCTCTCAGGCTACTCTGGCTAATAGGTATCCCTCATTTCATCAGCTGCATTAATTAAGATTAATTAAAATTTTTCCACATCTAAATTAGATACAATAAAATTGTACTGTACAGAAGAGAAAGCTTCTATTTTGCTTTAGCAATGGTTTACAGGTTCAGTTTAAGAATAATGAAACATTTTTTATTTGTGTTTAATAAAACTATCATATAGTCAAAAAATTATTTCTTCCAAAGAAAAGTAATATTTTGACATGATTATCAGTATATATTTTAAGTATAAAAATATGAAAATGCAATATAATATGAATTTTAATAATTAGCATTCTTTCTATACCTCTATAGCTATGCAAGATAGAAATATAACCCCACAGGAGTGGGCACATGATAAAGAAGACATCTAATTTCCTGGTAAGCATTAACACTAGAAAAAAGTGTCAGTTCTAACAAAAGTTACAATAAAGGTAGTATTAGAATATGTTTGTGGCCAGGCAATTAATGATAGCGAGGTTGTAAATACAGACTCCCACTCAGCAACAAACACAAGGAGAGCACAGATCTTGGGATATATGGATATAGGGCAAGAGCACAGGAAAGGAAGGACTCTAAATTGCGTATCTCAGCTTGACCCCACTCTCCACTGTTAAGTCTCAGTTTCTTGGTGAACTTAATTTTACTATAGAACCACGTTAGGTCTACTTCATTTCCAGAGCTTAAGCACGGGAGAGTAAAGGGACGTGACTTCAAGAGTGTGATGCCCAATACTACCTTGCTATGTATACTTTAGAAGCAACTCAAAAGTTGTTATCAAATAATTTCAAGAAATGTTATAAAGATATGTTTGTTTTGTGCCAAGAAGGGTGGGAGTTTCGAAGTCATTGGCCGATGTTCTCTGATAATCTTCTCTCATCTTTCAGGCTTCAAATTTAAGTTAAAAAATATTCTGATTAGTATTATAATGCATTTAGCTCAGTAAAATCAGAAAACTTCATTTTAAAATAATTTAACTTATAAAAATGCATTGCTGAACTTAAAATTCAGCCCAAGAGTTTGGCAGGCTTCAGGCCACATATATCAGGGCTCTGGTCTGCTATTCTGCCTTTCACAGTACTCATTGTTCTGCTGTGTCACATATTGACTTATCCTCATTCTGACAGCAAACACCTGCAAGACTTTGAAAGTTTCATTCAGACTCCTAAGCAAAAAGAATTCGTCTAGTTTTAGAACTTCTTGAGAGTTAGGCATTTGAGTCCATCCCAAAAATCAATTTCTAGCAACAAAGATGGATTAAATTAGTTATTTCCAACAGAGTAGTTGTTGAAGTGTTGATTACAATGACTTCTACCATACATACAATACCTTGGCCTTAATTCTAAAGGAAAATTTACGTCTTGAAAATATATCAACATTGTAAGATATACAATGTAATCGGTTGACTTGAATTTGGTTAATCAAAAGATTAAACTCTACATGGCAGATTTGTTGGTTGGTAAGCAAAAGGCATTGCATGATCCTTTTCTGAAACAACTTTTATCTATGAGTATGTTGTTCTACCAGCTTAGAATACTCTTCTACCCATTTTTATGATGCTCAATTGTTATACTCTGGGTGTAGGCTGAAATTATATTCTCCTCAAAGGACACTGACATTTGTAGGTTTCCTGCTTACCTCAATATTCTACCAAAGTATTTTTTAATTGTATTCCTAGCACTTACCATACCTTTAAATAATATATTTATTTGATGATTTTTTTTGGTTATTTATGATTCCAGCTAGGCTCAGATTTTCATTGGAGCAGGAACTATGTCTATTTTTGTTTTGTTTTGTTTTGTTTTCTTTGAGACGGAGTCTTGCTCTGTCGCCCAGGCTGGAGTGCAGTGGCGCGATCTCAGCTCACTACAAGCTCCGCCTCCTGGGTTCAGGCCATTCTCCTGCCTCAGCCTCCTGAGTAGCTGGGACTACAAGTGCCCACCACCACGCCCAGATAATTTTTTGTATTTTTAGTAGAGACGGGGTTTCACCATGGTCTCGATCTCCTGACCTCGTGATCTGCCCGCCTCAGCCTCCCAAAGTGCTGGGATTACAGTCACCGCACCTGGCTACTATGTCTATTATTTAACCACTATGTAATAGTGAATGCCACAGTGTGTAGCACATAGCAGGTATTAACTAAACATGTGTTGAAAGAAAGGATTAAATAAATTTATATATAAATTAAAACTTACATACATGAATAAGAATAATCTAACAAAAATTTCTACACTAGGGTTTTAATATATTATGAGAAAGACATTTCAGATAATCAGATAAGGATCAATTTTAGTGATTTTGAGATAAATTAGCTTTATTTTAGGAAAAACTTCTTTTAAAAGATAACATTTTATGTGAATTCAAAATTAACTTTACCTTTAAAAAGTAACTATAAAAGATAAATACTAGTATAAAATAAAGGCCAATCTTATCAATTTATAAGAGGATTTTAAAAAATCCTTCTAAGCAAGCCATAAAATCCACAATTGCTAAAAGACTAGATTGATACATTTTATTATATAAAACCTACATCTTATATATAATGAAACCTATAAAAATTTGTAATAATTTTATGTAAAATAATAAAACAAAAATGAATAGTATCTATTATCCTAGATTATCTAAGATCTTATTATCAAGAACTGTGAAGGATCTGAGATGCTACCCTACTACCAAGCAACAAGTTCCCCTACAGGATTCATAAATAGTGGGTAAAATACAGGAATAGATATTTTTCAACAGAAGACATACAAATGACCAACAAGCATATAAAAAAATGCTCAACATCTATAATCATCAGAGAAATGAAAATTAAAACTACAATGAGTTACCTTCCACCAGTCAGAATGGGTTTTAAAAAGTTAAAAAATAACAGATGTTGATAAGCATGTGAACAAAAAGTTAATGCTTGTGCATTGTTGGTGAGAATGTAAATTAATACAACTTGTATGAAAAACAGTATGGGGAGTTCTCAAAAAACTAAAAACAGAACTACCATTTTATCCCACAATACCACTACTGGGTATCTTCTCAAAGAAAAAGAAATCAGTATATAAAAAGATACTTGCATTCACATGATCATTGCAAGACTATTCCTTCACAATAGCAAGGATATGGAACCAACTTAAGAATCCATCAGTGAGAGCCTAAATAAAGAAAATGTAGGCCGGGCGCGGTGGCTCAAGCCTGTAATCCCAGCACTTTGGGAGGCCGAGATGGGCGGATCGCAAGGTCAGGAGATCGAGACCATCCTGGCTAACCTGGTGAAACCCCGTCTCTACTAAAAAAAAATACAAAACACTAGCCGGGCGAGGTGGCGGGCGCCTGTAGTCCCAGCTACTTGGGAGGCTGAGGCAGGAGAATGGCGTGAACCCGGGAGGCGGACCTTGCAGTGAGCTGAGATCCGGCCACTGCACTCCAGCCTGGGCGACAGAGCAAGACTCCGTCTCAAAAAAAAAAAAAAAAGAAAATGTAGTATGTATACATAATGGGATACTATCTAACTATAAATAATAAAATCATGTCTTTTACAGCAGCATGGATGGAACTGGAGGCCATTATTTTAAATGAAACAACCCAGAAACAGAAAATCAAACACCACATGTTCTCACATATAAGTGGTAGCTAAATAATGTGTATACATGGACATAGAATGTGGACTGATAGGCATTGGAGATTTGGAGGAGTAGGGAGTGAATTATGGGAAATTATTTAATGTACATTGTTTGGGCAATGGAGACACTAAAGGCCAGAATTCACTATGCACTATACTCATGTAACAAAATTTCACTTGTACCCCTTAAGTTTATTCACACAAAAAAAATTAGTGGACAGTGGTAGAAGACACATAATTCCTGGATCAGAAATGTAAAGCAGTTTATTACCCACAGCAACAACATTAGTCAGAGTATTCTAATTTTTACTCCAGTTATCCAAGTCCCAATTCTTTTTTTTTTTTTGAGACGGAGTCTCGCTCTGTCGCCCAGGCTGGAGTGCAGTGGCCGGATCTCAGCTCACTGCAAGCTCCGCCTCCCGGGTTCACGCCATTCTCCTGCCTCAGCCTCCCGAGTAGCTGGGACTACAGGCGCCTGCCACCTCGCCCGGCTAAGTTTTTGTATTTTTAGTAGAGACGGGGTTTCACTGTGTTAGCCAGGATGGTCTCGATATCCTGACCTCGTGATCCGCCCGTCTCGGCCTCCCAAAGTGCTGGGATTACAGGCTTGAGCCACCGCGCCCGGCCAGTCCCAATTCTTACAGGCAACATGAAAGGGGCATATGACACTGAACATGTAGTGAGTTACATGATAGTAGGACAAATCTAAGCTTAGGGATCTCTAATTGCTTATAAGGGGCAGCAAATATACCTGACATTTGCTTCAGAGGAAGATGCTATCTCTGTCTTCCAGGGATGTAAGCCAACCTGTCCTTTGCTACAAAGAAACTCTCTCTCTCTTCAATGACTGTTGATTATGTAAACATTCTAAAACATGCTCCAGAACACAAGGCAATTCGTGCTTCATTCACAAAACATGCAAAAATGCAAAATGCCCTTGGAGAATGGTATCTTGATTTTTATCTATTCTAAACCATTCTCTCCCTTAAACAGAGGTTGAATCCCTTCTCAGTTACTCCAGGACATTTTTCCACTCTCTCATATCAATAATTTTTCACTATCAACTGAATCCCTTGGATACATAATTACATTGTTTAATTCTCATTCCAGCTTTCATCCCATTTCTCTGCAAAACTTTGCAGCAAAAAGCTTTTTGCATCTTTGCCATCTCCCTCTCTTTCTTCCTTTGTTCTTACATACATTCCAACCAGCATTTTGCTCACAGAATTCCACTGAAATTATCTTTCTAAAGATCATCAGTGGCTTAGGATGACCATATAATTTATCATTTGAACTATGATACTTAAGAATGAGAAGTGGCATTATTATTAATTAAAACAAGGCAACAAACTGAAAGTGTCAAAGGTGCAATTAGGATGGATGCTCTCCCTATCAGAATTCTACATGTGGCCAAATCCAATAGTCAATTCAATGTTTTATTTTACTTGACAAATTAACAGTATAGATATGCATTGCTTAGCAACAAGCATACACTCTAAGAATGCATCATTAGGCAATCTCATTGTGCACATATCACAGAGTGTACTTACACAAACCTGGATAGTAGAGCCTACTATATACCTGGGATATATGATATTGCTTATAGCTCTGTGGCTACAAACCTGTACAGCATATTAGTGTACTGACTTCTGTAGGCAATTGTAACACAATGAGTATTTGCATGGCTAAGGGTATCTAAATATAAAAAATCTTAGTGCAAAAATGCAGTATAAAATATTTAAAAAGTTACACCTATGTAGAGCACTTACCATGAATGTAGCTCGCAGAACTAGAAGTTGCTCTGGATGAGTCAGTGAGGGAGTGGTGTGAGTGAGAAGGCCTAGGACATTACTGTATACTACTGTAGACTTTAAACACTGCACTCTTAGTCTACACTAAATTTATTAAAATATTTTTATTTTTCAATAATAAATTAATCTTAGTTTACGATAACTTTTTATTTTGTATGCTTTTATTTTTTTACTCTTTAATTTTTTGTAAAAATACTTAATTTAAAACATGTTGTACAGCTGTGCAAAAATATTTTTTCATCATATCTTTATTCTCTAATCTTTCTTTTCATTTTTAAAGATTTTTTTAATTTTTAAATTTTTGTTAAAATCTAAGATACAATCACACACATTAGCCTAGGTTTCCAAAGGATTAAGATATTACTGCCTTCTACCTCCACATCTTGTCCCACTGGAAAGTATTCAGGGTGAAAAACATGCATGGAGCTATCTTCTCCTATGAAAACAATGCCTTATTCTGAAATATCTCCTGATAGAACTGCCAGAAGTTTTCTTAGGGTTATTTTTTTAAAGTGGAGGGCGTACACTCTAGCCATAAATAATATAGTATAGTAGATGCATAAACCAGTAACATAGTTATTTATTATTGTATCAAGTATTATGTATTGTACGAAATTATATGTGCTATATTTTTATATGACTGGTAGCACACTAGGTTTATTTACACCAGCACATTACACCACAAGCATGTGAGCAATGTGTTGTGCTATGACATTCTGACAGCTATGATGTAACTAGGCCATAGGAATTTTTCAGCTCCATTATAATCTGTGGGACCATGATCATAGAGCTGTCTCTTATTGACCCAAACGTCCTTATGTGGCACATGACTATATTTGAAACAACAGATTATATAGTTTCATCACCTGTTTTCTTTTTTTTTTGATATTACAGTCATTGATTGTTCCTTCTCTTAACATTAGTCTTCTCAACAATATTATTATGGAATCCCACACTTCAATCTCTAATTCTATTCCCTTCACTATCTATACTCTCTTTCTTCCTTTGCAATCTCATCAAGTCACACGGCATAAGATATTATCTACATGCCATTGATAAATAAGTTTATACCAGCTCTCCCTTCTGAATTCCATACTACTATATCCAACTACCTTCTCAGTATCACCACTTGGATTCTAATAATATTATCAAACCATGAATTATTTGAATATAATTCAACCCATGTTGAAAATCTCGACACAGGAAATCAAATATGTCAGGACAGTTGAAGTCTCAGATTGTAGTATATTAGCTATCATTCAAGCTTTGGGAAACAGCACATCTGATTTCTAACTCTTCAATCTCTTATTTAAATCACTAACAGAAATATTAGGCTATATAAGACCATTAACAAGTGAATGAATATAAAATGGGAATTACAGTTGCAAGGAGAGCTTTAAATTCCATCTCCTTTTCCTACTCCCTAGCTGTGGGATATTACCACATAGCTCAGAGAGTTCTTATATTGTGTGGTAAGTAATGATTACGCTAGGAGTAGCAGAAAGCTTGACCAAAAATGACTTATATAAATAGGATTACATTTTTCACCTAATACAAATGCTGGAGGTAGGGAGCTCAGGGATGCTTGAAATACCCAAAAACATCATCCAAAATTTAAGTTTAGAGTAACTTTCTACTCTGACTCCCTTATTGTGTGGTCTGGTTGAAGATGGCTGTTCCTCCTCCTTATCACTATCATACTATTGTCCCAGTTGGGAAGAAGGGATAAGAAAACAATTAAGGACAAAAGAAAAAACCTTACCTTCACAGGGGTTTGCCTTTTTTTATTTCTGAAGACAAATTTCTGAAAGGAAGCCTTCTCTCTGGGACTTATACCTCCATGTTATTAGCCAGAACTGTGTCATATTAACATAACAAGATGCAACAGAGCCTGGAACTTTAGCTAGGAACAGTGAAACCTTGAACAAAACAGGAAACATTTTAGTAACAAATAAGATAAATTGGTTGGTCAAATAACATGCATCCCCCAAAAATTAATTGAGATAATGTAAGCAAAAGCACCTACCAAAGTACTTGACAATAGGGGCCTCAGTATATACAGGTCTTGTTGAGCAACATTGTTGAATACAATTTGAATCTGTCCAATACTACCCTTAGCCAAATTTACTGTTTTATTAACAAGGATATCATAGGAGATTTGGGTCCAAAGCTTTGCTCAGTCATAGGATTTCTAGGTGGCGAGAGTTGCCTGACACAAGAGACAGAGGATAGTAATGAGTATATTAAGATGAATGATGATTCATTAACCTAGAGCAAAGTGAGACTCTAAAAGGTACCAATCATTTACACAATCCAAGGTGTGACAGTAAATGAGCCAAGAATTTTAGTCCATTCTTGTGTTTCTTAACTTTGTGCTCTCTCTACATGCTTCTGTTTTCCACATGCTCACTAGGAGGCTGGGAGGTCTAACTAAATTTAATAAGACCCGTAAGTATCCTAAGCCCCTTGCAGTTCAACAATGTTAAAAAATGCAAGACATTTTTAGTGTGGAAAGCACTCCTTCCTCCACTCTCCGCTGAGAGTTTGACAAAGTTTTCCTCAGTTTAAACTTGTAGTTTTTGTGCTTGTTATCTTTTTCAGCACAGCTTGGTCAATCACAAAGTCTCTTACTCCCTGCACAAAATTATACAACCATAGCAACTACCCTTTGAAAAGGAAATATTGCCATAGGGGGAGGCAGCAAACTCACTCAGGCTCAACTAGTCCAGAAGTGCTAAGCAGCTGCAAAGAACATCGAAGGGGAGATGGCTGGGGCTTAGGGCATTTTGAGAAATTAATTTGAGAGGTTGACTTTCTTCATGAACCCCTCTAGTTGAATACCACTTTTCATCGCGTGGAGCTCCTGCCTGTGGAAAATTCACTATGGCAGGGGGTCGGTATATCCAATGTATGACTGGATTTCAAAAGAAGCTGACTGTATGCTAAGAACAAAAAATAGCACTGCTACCTATTTGCCAGGATAAGAGAAATGCATCATGAGCTATGGGGTTAAAATATACTCAGCAGGTACCAAGATAAGTTTTTGGTGTTTTTTTTTTTTTTCTCAATCTATGGTGTCTTACAGTGGAAACACTGCTGGAATTTCCTTATGAAATACTAGGTTTGGATTATTTTAATATGTGTGGATGTTGAGTATAATACGTCACCATTTGTTCACTCAAATAGAAAAAATTCAAGCAAAAATAATTATTTTTCATTTCTTTTGGAATTTCTGTCAAATATTTTTTAAATGAAAGTTTAATGTATAGGCCTGACTTTCTTTCTTTTTACTCTTTTTTCTATAAATGAAACTCATCTTGTTAATTATAATACCTAAGAAACATTATTAGTGTTACTCATTTCATATAAGACTTGACCTTAGAAATTGTGTAAAAATAATTCTAAGAGAAATTGCAGTTTTAAAAAATATGTTGAATTTTCTCATCAAGCAATGGTTACTCTCTAATTTATATTTTTGTTGTTATATTCATACTTTCACATGTGTTTGTGTATGTATATATCTATACAAACATGTTTCTATAGATGTGCTTATTTTATATATTTATATTTTAATATATGAATACACTAATGCTCATTTATATAAATTAGTTTATATATATGCCATAAAAATTTAAATATATACTTATTTAAAATTAACTATAATACAAGTTTGTGAAACTTTTAACTAAATGAGCTTTTGATTTGTTTTAGAATTTTTCATTTCTTTGTTTCTCTAAATTACTTTTGGAAGACATTGACAGAATTTTTTTTAAATAAGCTCATATTACAGATTTATTACTAAAATATTTAAACATGTTTGGATATATACATACTTATCCAAATATATTCTACCTCCTTTGTTCGTATAACTATATTTGGGTACTACAGAGTGATAATCATGATCCTGAGACCTTGTAAGAACACCCAGAATAATCATAAATAGAGGCATACTTATGCTTATTTTTAACGCCAAATGGAATGGTAGATTTTTAAATAACTGTTTTATTGCAGACACTAAGTTGTTTTATATACATCGACAAATTTATTATTAATATTTTAATTTGATATAATTCCAACAATGCTCTTTCTCATAGAACTCCATTTATTCCAAAGATAAGAAAACCCACATATGAAAAAAAAAAAAAAAACTGGTCTGCCAAAATCAAGCTCTAAAAAGTGGAAGCAATACTAATTCTTAGTTTTATGATGTCAGGTTTCATTTTTTTAAGGTTAAACTATATTAGCATTGCTCAGAAGTATTGTACAATCAACACTGTATTTATAAAAATAGAATACTAGATCATCTTTATAATAAATGGATGAATACAGAGATAACAAACACTATCATCGAAAGGTTTCCTCTTAAATAATTTGATTACTTCTGAAAAGAAAGATTTAAGAAATATATCAAAATCAAGGGTGTCAACAGTAGTAAGGGATGTGTAAAAGAGGTCAAATAATATCTTGAAACATTAATCTGTCTTTTTTTCACACTTTATACTACCTGGTAATTTGTTTTTCCAATAGGTAGAGTCATCCAAACTTCCTTGACATAAATTGAGATTATTATAGTAAAATTACAAAGAAGAATGAAAAGTCAATGCTTAGTTGTTGACCTCCAAATTTGGATTGTCAAGCCCTTAACAGAAATAATGTCTTTGAAAGCTAAAGCCTTATTTTTATATTATGTTTCAGATGTGTAAAAGGTATACAGAATAATAAAGAATTTGTATTTATCATTCAGATTAATATACTAAATGCTTATAAATATAATTGTTGTATCCTTTGTATCTCCAACCAGTCACATTCTCTTTTTTCTCCACCATCTTGAGTTTAGTCACTAATCATTTCCATGCATTTTTTAGGTAGCAATATAGTCACATGGTTTACAATTAAACATATAAATTATATATATAAATAATAAGTTTACTCCTACTCCTGCCTCTATTTACAATATCTCTCTTATTCTCTCCCTCCCTCCCTTGGATATTAATTTTTAGTTTTTTATGTGATTATCAGAATTTCATATATCACATTTTTTAAATACATTTTTACATATGCATGTCTACCTAAACTCAATAAAGTAACTTTCTGCTTATTTTTAAACATTTTATATTCTTCTATAATTTGCTTTATACATTAAAGATTAAATTTGCAAATTTTATTTATATTCGTATTATTCAATCTAATTCATTCATTGTTATTGCTGAATAGTACACCAGTATACAAATATACCACAATTTAAAATCCATTCTATCATGGACATAGACTGGCTTTGAATTTTGTTGTCATTGTTTTTGTTTTTTCTGTCATGAACAATGCTGCTAGGATATTTTACATATCTCTTTGTACACATATTTGAGCATATCTTTATGGTATATACCTAAGAGAGAAATTGCTGGACCACAGAGTCATTTTTTCCTTCACTAGATATTGCCAAATCATTCTCTAAAGTGGCTTTGCCAATTTTCATTCCCCACCATTTTAGTTTCACTTTATCATTTTCTACTTGCCAGTGCCCTGTGAGTTTTCTTTACTTCTGTAATCTCAGTTATTCATTTAAAAATATTTATCATGTGAAAACAACCATTTTGGTGTATTTGGTAACAATGCATATTATGTTGATGAAAATCAAGAAAGCCAGAGATAAGGAACTGAACCTGAGATTACACAGAAAGATGCAGATTCAACATTAAGAAATAGCCCAATCTATGTGGAAGTTTCAGAAAATGCAGGATGCTTTCTTTTCACCCACAGTATAATTAAGGGTGATCTCTAAAAGAGAGCCCCAAGCCTTTCTACTTGAGTACAATTAGAGAGTAGTGACATGCACCCCTGTCACACATGTTGTTACAGGAGGTAGCTAGTCAAGCTAGTCAAGTATGAGAAGGGCAGGAGAGGGCTTCCCCTACTCACCAGGAGTGTTGGGCGACCATCAGGTGAGGGTCAGGAGGTTGTTAACTGTTTCTCTAAAGTAATAATAGGGCCGGGTGCCGTGGCTCATGCCTGCAATCCCAGCACTTTGGGAGGTAGAGGTGGATGGCTCACCTGAGGTCAGGAGTTCCAGACCAGCCTGACCTACATGGTGAAACCCTGACTCTATTAAAAATACAAAAATTAACCTGACATGGTGTCTCGTGCCTATATTCCCAGCTATTTGGGAGGCTGAGGCAGGAGAATAGCTTGAACCCTGGGGCCGGAATTTGCAGTGAGCCAAGATCGGGCCATGGCACCCCAGCCTGGGCAACAAGAGCGAAACTTGGTCTCAAATAAATAAATAAATAATAAAGTAATAATTGTTCACTGCCAGTGCCAGGGAAAGGCAGTCTCCTAGTAGAAAGAAAATACCTGAAATTGATCAAAAGTTTCCCAATAAGATCTCAGGCATGGGAAGAAGTAATGCAAGATCCTGGAAGTATGTCAACACAGACAACCCCAAGTCAAGAGGTCAGGCTGTGCATTTAGTTTCTCAAATCACCCACTTGGCCCTCTTCCAAGTCGTACTTTCCTTCTTTTCTTTCTTTTTCTTACAGTTCTAAAGCCTTTTTAAATAAACGTCTACTCCTGCTCTGAAATTTACCTCGGTCTCTCCTGTCTTAGGCCCCTCAGTCGACTTATTTCTTCTGAGGAGGCAAGGACTGAATTTGCTTCAGACACGCGCTGATAGGCAGCCAGTAAATCAGGGTAATTCGGATTCATTCTACTGGTAAAATGTCATAAAAGGAACTAAGAGCAAATGATAGAAAGTCTACAGAAAGAATGATGGAAGGAACTGTAAGCCTGTCTTCAACATTTGAATTCTGTAATTTATTCCATTCTTTAAAGACTGATATTGCCTGCCAGGCAGGTGTATTTATGTAAAATAACATGGAGACCCCAAGATTTACAAAAACAATTAAAATAGGACTTTTGAAGGTGTGGTAAATTCTTCCAAACCAGAGAGATTCAAGTAGTGACTGTAACGATACCTGCATTTGGTTTCAGTCTTATTTAAGCCCTAACCCAGCACTTTCCAAATATTAGACACTTAGTAAATATTCATCAGTACAGCTAACAAATGAAATTATTGACCCTTAAGTCTCTTCTGATCCATAAAAATCTTGCAAATATTTCTAGAGTATTAGTTTTGTATTCACAACCATACTGCAAGTGTCTTAGGAAAAATAGAGTATTTTAAGCTTTTATATAAGACTCAAAAAGTTTCTATAGCTTCTCTAGAATAATAGACACTAATTTCGCCCACATTTCATAGGGAGGTGTTTGACCTAGGCAGGCACAGCAACGAGGGTAGTTGTATACTGCTTTTGCAAAATTTAGAAAATTGAAGCAGCCAGGAGTTGGAGGCTGAAGAAAGATAGATGCAGAGAGGGACACTTCTGATTCCCCTCAATACCAATATAAAGTTCTTTAAACAGACCTCTAGATCTTAAGAAACACTGGGGTGGGCCATAAGTATCATATCTGTGAGAAGAAGAGAGAGAACTTGAAGTTATTTTAGACTCTCCTCAAGAAGATCATCTGGAGGAAGAAGCACACCTTGGCAGAAGGAGGCTTGAGGGAGATTAAGGGATCAGCCGGAGGCGTATTCGGTGGAGAAAAGAGAATTGCAGATGAGAGCACTTCCCACACCTCCAGCAGAAAGAATCTGCCTCTTTTTAGCTGAAGGGGTATTGGGGACAGTGAAAAGGATCTGGGAAGGTAAAAAGGAAAGAAATGTCTCCCCACCTACCCAATATCCTTTTTCCAGATGCACTTTTCCTACTCTTAGCAGGCCTGAGCTAAGCTTGAGGTACTTTGATATTCAGAGATTTTTTTTATTACATTGTAATTTTATTATTACATAATAAATAATATTATGAGAATATGTTAGTTACTGAACTGAGACTATTTGAGAGACTGAAGTGATAAGAGGATTTTTAAATATTATTGTTATCTTAGAATGAATAGATAATCCACCCAGGCTACCTTCCCAAATTTATTATATGAGAGAAAAATAACAGCTCTTGGGTTTTGTAGATGCAACTGTGAGGAGAAAATATCTTTATGATTACACTCTGGGTCATGGTTATTCAATATAACAGTTACATGAACATGAAAGAACTCAGAATTTAGGGGCTGATAGGATGGTGTTCTAATTCCTTATTTCAGAATTACTAACAGTATTAACTTGGGTAGCTCACTTAATTCCTTTGGGTCTCAAGATTCTTATCTGAAAAATTCCAACCTACAAAGATTAAATGCAATTATGTATTTATGTGCAAAACGTATCAGATCGCTTGCCACATAAAAAATCCTCAATATACATAAATTTATTTCCTATAGCAAATACCAGAGTTCCAAGCATATTAATATGCTCTGTCAATTCATGTGAATTAAACTGGATTCAACTAAACTCTTTTCTTTCGTCACTTCTTCATCACAATCAATATGGTATTGAGTGAATAGAGAAGACAGCAAATTATGGCTCTTGGGCTAATTCTAACTCACCACCTAATTTTGTAAATAAATTTTACTGGAAAACAACAATACTCATGCTTTACATATACTCTATGATTGCTTTTAGGTAATGAATTGGCATTTTATGCATGATAAAGAGAGTTGAGTAGTAGCAACAAAGAACATAGAGCCTGCAATGCTCAAACTATTTACCCTCTGTCCCTTTTACAGAAAAAGGTTGCCAAACACTAAATCAAAATTAATGAAAGAAAGAGTGAAGAAGGATTGCCCACTGGCTCTTACATTTTTCTGTATGGAAGTGACACACATCACCACCCTAGTCCTTTATCCAGAGCTATAGGTATAGCCTCATCCAGCTGCAAGGGGTTGAGGCAGGTTTTCAATATATGCCTTTGCCACATGCATGAAATAGATTACACGTTATAACTATGTTAAAGATAAGGATACAGGGGGTGAGGGAGCTGAAGAAACTCGCCGAAGGCTACACAGCTAGTAAATGGCATAGTCAGATTTGAAACCTAAGCCTTTTAATCTCCACAGACCATGACATCTTTTGATATATTCCTTTTTTCTCTAAATGTTCTTTATTATTCTTTATTTCCCCAGTTAAGCTTGCTATTCTTAATACCAACTTGGTTTTCAACATAATAGATGTTTAATATGATGGAGATTCTAATCTATCAAGAGATGACCTCACCATAGGATCATTCTTTGTCTTTTTGGTTACATATCTAGTTGAGTTTGGTAATTTAGAAAGCATTAATATAAATTTTTGTATTCATTTATTTGGCAAGTACTTATTGACTTAGGGTCTAGTAAATACTGAGGATCTAGTAAAAAACTGAATAATATAGTATTTATTTGTGGGTTATCATATAACATTTTCTGGGGAAATTTTCTTGACATTTTTTTTTTTTTTTTTGGAGACAGAGTCTTGCTCTGTCACCCAGGCTGGTGCGTGGCACGATCTCGGCTCACTGTAACCTCTGCCTCCCAGGTTCAAGCGATTCTCGTGCCTCAGCCTTCCAAATAGCTGAGATTACAGCATGCACTACCACACCTGGTTAATTTTTGTGTTTTTAGTAGAGAAGAGGTTTCGGCATGTTGGCCAGCCAGGCTGGTCTCATACTCCTGACCTCAAGTTATCTGCCTGCCTCAGCTTCCCAAAGTGCTGGGATTATATATGTGAGTCACTGAACCCGTGACTCTGGGGAAAATTTCAAAATAATAAAAGATACTCTTACAGATACTCCATAATAAATATAAGATGCTCCATAAGAGTATCTTTTATTCCATAAGAGGAGATAACCTTTAATATAAATAGTTATGCTCGTGCATAAGAGTTTACTTTTTCAGGTTTCATTTCGCTTTTATCTTTCTTTTCCTGGATCATTGTAACATAATGAGAGACTTAGGATTTTCTTCATACTCTTAGATGAATGTGATTAATATTCCAAACGAGTTTGTCTTATGTTTTTGTTGTTGTCATAGTTGATTTATATCTAGCACCAACAAGCTAACGAAAAACCATTTGTTTTAACCTGGAATTTTTTTGCATACACAAGAGTCAGAATATCTTTTTAAAAATGGTTTTGGAGAGAAGGTTTAGAGAAAGAAGGATTTAATACATAGTTGAAGTGGAATATTTTTGCCTTATAATTAAATAGCCACAACAATATAAAAATTTAAATGGTATAAATTTTCAAAGTCTAAGTAAGAAATAAGCCTCTGATTTTTAATATTAAAGTTCTAATGTAACAAAATATAGAAAAGCATAAATCATAAAAATATTTTATTTTATATTTCAGTGTTTAATAATATACAATATAACTTCTAGGCTAAACTTATAGAAAACAGAGAAAAGCAAGAGTTATGTGTTGGGGTTTAAGCCCTCTATTCACTTTTTTTTTTTTTTTTTTTAGTAAAACTTGTCCAAAAAAGCTCAGAGAATATATCAAAGAGATGGTGAATAGATCCTGCTGAAAAGTTCCTCGGGCATATTATTCAAAATTAAATATACTTTTTCTTCCATACCATTACTCTTGTCCAGAACTTGAAGTAGGAAGCTTTCAGACTTGCTGCTTTATTTTTTTCCAAATTGTAACAAATAAATGGTATACTTATTCATGAGAATCTGTTTCTAATTTAGAAGCCCCACCTTTAAGTGCACCTTTACTGGGCAAATCTCAGGGGAAAGTAATTAAATTTAATGGTCTCTATGAGTTCTAAACAAAGGCATACAATAGATACAATGATGACGATCAAATTAAGGTATTCATTAAAACTGATACTTCCAGAAATTCAAGTGTAATGTCATATGTATGTGTTGTATTCTGGAACTACAGAAATTATTTAATTGCCATTAGAATGGTACCTTTCTCCTATGTTTTGAATGTTAATATGCAATTATGAATTTGCTATTGAATTATATTTTGCTCAGCTACTGTAATCAGATACTGCTGTGGTGAACATATATTTTTCATAAGTCCTCTTTCCAAACTCAAAACTGATTTCATTATTTGCTTCAGTAAGCAACAAAAGGGTACTTAACCAACTATGACAGATATGTGAATAATGGAAATGTGGACCTAGTGGGAAATAGATGCTTGTAAATAATTCATCAATTTTGCAGATGCACAAATCCATTTTTAAGGTTTCAATATTTACAATCAGTATAAGATGTGAACACACAGCTTCCAGAAGAGAAAATGCTATGGCATTTAAGCATAAATGAATGTAAGACAATCTCAATCACACTAAACACATAAATGCAAACTGAAGCTTCATTGATGTTTCATATATTTACTTGTCACATCGGCTAAGATCAAAAATTGTAAAACACTGTTTTTTGACCCTTTTTTTGAAATAGGCTCTCTCACATATTGCTTATGAAAATATAAATTGGCAAAGCCTCTCCAGATGGTAATTTGTGTTCATTTGTTAAATTATTAATTCATATGTCTTTGATCAGAAGTTAGTCTTTTAGAAATCGTTGTATAGATGTGTTTAAAGGTGTATGTACAATTATATTTTCAGCATTGTTTATAATGGTTTTAAAAAGGAAACAATTTTAAATATCTATCCATTAGAACTGGTTAAATAAATTATGGAGTCTTGCTGCTAAAAGTTTTATGTACTAATACAGAATGGTTGATAATAAAAGAAAGAAGCAAAACAATGTGTGTGGAAAGCTTAACATGTGTCAAATATTAACAAAAATATATAGATATGTGCGGTATCTCAGAAACTGAAAAAAGCAAAAACAAAACATAATTGCTCTGAGGGAACAGGTTGGCCCAGGAAGAAATGTGAAAGAAAATCTTACATTTCAATATATTTAAGTTTTTATAATTTGCATGTATTGCCCATTCAAAAATGATTCAGAAAATAATAATTTGGGACGGTATTTTGAAACTGCAATATAAGAATTACAGACACGATTATTCAATCATTACTTTCTATAAGAAACAAATACATATCATGAAACTTTGAAATTTATATTTAATACAAATGGATTTATATTTATTCAAGGGAAATTATGGTACTAATGAGGCTAAATAACTTTAAAATATGGTTCCGTCTATTCTCCATTCTTACTCCTATCTTTTATAAGGGTTCTAATATTTAATTTTAGGTAATGATGCCTCTCCTAAAATTAATCTTGTGTCTTTAATTATTCAAGTATCCAGTCTTGCTGAAATCATTCTAATTATTCCCACTGCTCAATAGTATTAGTAAAAATTACATTTAAATTCAAAATAATTTAGAGACCTTAATATTCCCACAAGCATTTAGCTATTTTTATACTTTCACCTCTTGAGATTAAAAAATAAATAAATAATATTGAATATAGATAATATCATTGTTTTGATGTAAGTGATTTTGTATTTTTATCTCTAATGCAATGCCATAGAAGGTGGATTACAATTAGCTCTCTATTTTTTGATTTGTAAATCCCACCTCTTGTATTACCTTTTCATTTACACTTTTAAAAATTTTATGATGCTCATATTCTTTTATTATCTGTTAGGTTAATCAGCAGACAAAATTTTATGTACATTTTCTAGTGCATTGCCCTTGAGAAATGAAGCTTATTATTTGTCTTGAATAAATAAATACCATGTAAGATTGTAATGGTAGTTTTAAAACAACATGAACTGCCACCCAACGTTATCTGGTTTGCTAGATTATGCCATCTATTTTCTAAAAGATTATATGCCTACATATGCAAAATAATAGTATGTGTTATTGAAAATAACATGTGGCATTTAGAAAACTTTAAAAAATCTTTACAGTGTCTATTAAATTATTTAACAAATAATTTTCAGACTATGATCCTTGTATTTAACATTGATTTGAGTGGGAGACAAGAACACAAGTCAGCCTGAAAAATAAAAAGTAGAAATGGGGGCAATACATACACTTCTTTCATGGGTGAGTCTTAAAATTTTGATTTAGGTTAGATAAATTAAATTACTTTGGCCTGTGCTGCCTCTCCCCCACCACAGCAATATTATTCCCAAGAGTCTATTTTCTACTGCTGTATATATGATTTGCAATGATGACATTCAAAGACTTTGTATAGCATTTCTCCCTTCTAAGCCATATACAACAGAGGCACAAGGCACAATAAGAAAAAAAATGTCCAGCTTAAATATGAATCTTCATTGAAATTTCTGCTTGTGACTGTTCTAAAATTCTATACCATAAATATTCTGAGATAAGCAAGCTTAAAAGATCTTTGTTAAAGTTTATCTTAACGAGAAAATAACTTATTTTCTGTGACCTTTGGAAAGTAATGTGAATGCTTTATTTTTCATGATAGTGATGCGGAGCAACAATGAAATGCAAAGCCTGGTCATTAATCACATCATAGATTAAAGAGAGTATATTTACACCGTGCCCCCGAATGAGCTCTTTGGTGGCTGGAACATTGTGCCCATAATACAATGACTCCACAAATTTTGTTAACTAAATGTCAATTCTGAGCCAGCACTATAGGAAATTTTAATGAAAGATTGAGTAGTACAACAAGCTTGAACACTGGTAGTAATTTTCAAGTGAATAGGAAACCACTAACCACAGTCAAAACACATACAGATTCAAACACCTATGTTTTATTTGAACATAGCCAGATTGGCATCTAAAACAAGCCTCTCCTTTCAAGCAGAAGGAAACATTGACTTGCATCAAACACTTCAAAAAGTCCAAACATCAAAACTGAAGATTGAAGAAGTCAATGTTTTCTTTTGTCCATTCAGGACTGGGGAAAACTCAACCACTTCTTGCTCTTCTTTACTCAGGATTATCTTTTGATTGCTAGTGATTCTGAAAGCTAGCATCCTTTGACCCTGTAGATGGACATATTCGTGAGTAGCAACAGTTGTTGATGTAATGAAAGTCTGCTTCCTTTTAAATCACATGGGCCTTTAGATCAAATTGAAATATATGTTTTTAAATTTTTTGAAAACAGTACTTCTAATCACATTGCTGTAGTGCTTATTTCTTAAATACAGTTAAGTAAAATTTTTGATATTTTTCTCTTATTTAGTGGGATCTTTGACACGGCTTATTGCCTTACTGAGTGATGGTGATCAGTGGTAACTCAAGAATTCTGTACAGAAAACAGGAAAGTGGAAGAGGGGATAATAGGTGCAGGTTGAAGCCATCTTAAACAGCAAATAAAAGATATTTACTTTGATTGTATTCTCATGCATGAGGAAGACTAATAAAAAATGTCAGGAAGTCTCCAAATCTCCAACAACTCCTCTCCCAATATTCCACTGACTCCAACTATAGACAGTGAACTAAAATGCTTTGCAAAAACTTACCCAATCAGAGTACAAGGTCCGTAGGCACTGCAATTTCTGGCAGCAGATAGAGACCACACAATACACCAAGCACTGGCAGAAAAATCTCTTAACCTCTTTCTTCCTAGAAATACTTGCAACCAGAAAAGTTTTCGCAAGCCATTGTCAGATTTTATGCAAAGTGTAATTACAAATTTTCTAATGTGGGTCAAAATTTAAATGAGTTACTAATTTGATAAAAGGACAGCCAAATAACACATTTCATGAAACTTACAAACAAATAATTAATGTCTTAACATATACTTAACATATACTTAAGTATATAACATATACTTAACATAACATATATATGTATACTTAACATATACAACATAACATATATACATAACATATACTTATTTTAAGTATATCCATATTTTAAGTAGAATGTCTTAGTAGCTCAAAATGTCCAACTTAATTCAAATTATGTGTGAAGAAGACAGTAATTTTCTGAAAAATCACTGAGATTATCTTGAGGACCCAGAATAAATTTTTGCTTCTCATAACTAATTCGAGATAAGTTTATGCTTATTTTCAATCTTAGGTCTGCTTCCACGGAAAATAGACTCTGAACTGAATATTTATACAGAGGTAGTTTATTAGGGAGTGTATTAGCCTATTGTCATACTGCTATAAAAAAAATACCTGAGATGGGGTAATTTATAAAGAAAAGAGGTTTAATTGACTCACAGTTCCAAAAGGCTGGGGAGATCTCAGGGAACTTACAATCATGGAGGAAGGGGAAGAAGCATGTCCTACAGGGCAGCAGGAGAGCTAGAGAAGAGCGAGCAAGAGCAGGGAAAACTGCCTTGTAAGACCATCAGATCTTGTGAGAACTCACTCACTGTCAGGAGAAGAGCATGGGGGAAACCATTCCCATGATCTAATCACCACTCTACCTTGACATGTGGGTATTACAGATCTCTCCCTCAACACGTGGGGATTACAATTCACGATGGGATTTGAGTGGGGACACAGAGCAAAACCATATCAGGGAGTGTTCTTTACAACAATGCCTGGATGGATTAAGGAAACGATTGGTCAGAAGAGAAATTGTGATACAATTGCATTAAGACCTTGGCCAATACAAGAGTTCAAGAGAGGATGGCCCTTCAGGATCCTAAGTTGAAGCAAGAAGGTACCAAGGTCTAAACTCTTACACAGACAAGTCATTGGATATAGTCTCCCCAGGGAAGAAACAGTACCGTAGACAAGGTACTTCACTTCGGCCTAGGGGAAGTTCTGCAGAAGAACTGACTTATAAGTCCTTGTTTAGCAACATTTCCAGCAAATGAACAAATGACTGCCTCATTCTGAAGTGGGAGATCTGTGTGATACACTACAGGATTTACAGGGCTTTTTTTTTTTTCCAATATAAATCTGAAGTCATTCAATTTTTGATAATGAGAACCCATCAATTGTTAGTTTCTTATATCTGCCATGCAATTATGGGTATATAGAGTTTAATATATTCAGAATATTATTGACTCTAACACAAACACATCTTAACTATTTGCAAATGTTTATTTGTGTTTTTTATTGACAGAAGGAACTGTTTAGCATCACTGATTTCTCATTAGCAATCTTTAAAACATAAATTTTTGACACAACACATAGTTGCAAATAGACAAAATTTGTCAATACAGCTGTCAGATGAAAAGAAAGATCTGACTTTCCTTTTGTAGTTCTGCTTTTCAATCAATATCTGTTTAGGGCTTGGATGAAAGGGGCTCCATGAACAGGTCACGAGCTTTTGTGCTGACATAAATTCTGTGTCTTTGCAGCTGTGTGCTATGTCAAGTCTACACCATCTCTCAGCCGGATTCTTACAATCTTACACATTTTACAACCTGCCAGTGGTTCCTCCGTGTTCCATCTTTATCTCTCAAAATCATTCTTTACATAGGAGCCAGTGAAAATGTGTTAAAATGTGAATTGGAAGACCTTATTCCCCTGCTTAAAATACTTCCATGGCTCCCATTGCACTCTGAATATATTCCGAAGATTTTATCACGGCCTACAAGGTCCTTTATCATCTGGCTCCTACCTGCTTCTTTCAAATGCCCTCATAAAACCAACTGAGTTCCTAAGATCAAGCAACACTGGCCTCAGTTCCGTTTATGTAAAATAATAAACATTTTTGACTCAGAGCCTTTGCACTCTGTGTCTCTGTGTTATTTATACCTGAATTATCCTCTCCTTGAGTCTTGGCAATAAACGTCCTTTCCTTCTTTAATTAAGATATCCAAGGATACTTACATATTGCCCTTCCTTCCCTTCTGGGCTTCTATTACTTCTCCAGGTACCTGCTCACACCTTGGCCAACCAAATCAATTTTTACTGTTTTTACCATTACAACTATCTATAGTAATTGTGATTATGAATTTGATAGCATGCTTATTTTCTATCACTTTCACGAGAATGTACACTGCATGTTTTCTTCCTCCAATTTTCAATAATCTGTAACATCTATCCCAAACAATATTTAGTAGACATAGAAAGCACAAAGGGGAGGGTATCTGAAAGTATGATACTTGAATGTTAGCCAAGGACTAGACCGAGAAACGTGTTTTAGGCCACGTTCAACTTCTGGAGCAATAAAAAACATTGTTAGGATTTTAGGAGTGTGGCCTTGAGGTAAGAAGAAGATATGAATATTTCTTTTTTTTCAGATAGAATATTCTGTTTTCAACATATACATTTTATTTTATTAAATATATTTATTTAAATGGTTATCATCAAATTGTATTCTTATTGCAGATTAATGCTAAGATTACCTATGTTTTTGAAACATTCATATTGGGCCAATTCTTACAAAATCTTTCTATGTATTTGTAATATTTATGTAAAGTACTCATTAAAAAGTGTCTTTTGATTCTGAGAAGAATCATATATGACCGAACTGTTTGAAATAGTGCCTATCTCAGGCTGTCCCTAAATTCTTGTCACCATTAATTTTCTTCACAGCACTTGTCCTGATCACATCTATGTATCTGTTTATCTATCAAGTGCATGACTACACAGGGCGAAACTGTCTTGTATTCTCCTTTATCTCTGTCCCTAGAATAGGACTTGGCAAATAGGAAGCGCTCCACAAATATTTGTCAAATTAATGAATGAATGGATTTCCTGATCTAGGAAATTCAAATATATAGAAGCTACTACTTCCCAATGAAGCTGAATAAATGAGTTCTCTTAGTCACTACAGTCCTTTCACTCTGAAAGGGTAATAAAATTTATCTTTCTTTTAATTCCTTGTATTTAGGTATACAAAATGACTGTCTAATCTAAGGCACTCATATCTTACTAGGAAGTAATTAAACTCCTTTGCAATCTTTTCTATGGTCATGTAAATAATGAACATCTAATTGTTACTCAGTAATAGTTGCATTGATATATATTGTTCTCTACATATCTTCTTGGTAGATACGTAGTTATCACACTTAAATGAGGTATACACTTTTAATAGGATTATATGTGCTGTTTCAAACGAAACACATACACAGTTGTAGGGAACAAGAGAAATTTTTGTCTTTTTGAATAGTTATTCTGTTCATGATGCTGAGTAGTACTCATGGCATCATTCAGTAAATATTTGTTGAATTAGTATGTTATCATAATTTATGCTTAGCCAAAGTGAAGGAAAGCTCTTTACTGGGAGATAGATCCACATATGTACCTATTTTTCAGTTAGATTTTATTTTTACCATGGATTTTTATCAAGCATATTAGGGAGGCAGGAGCACTAGATTAGAAGTCAAAATCATATTTCTCTTTCAGGCCCTTCATTATGTGACTGTATGTAAATCCTTTAAATCATATGGGATACAGCTTCCTCAATTATCAAAAGAATAAAAGGTTACTTTATTTTTTAAGGTTCCTTTTGAAATCAAAACTATATGTTTTCTTTAACTCTTACCATGAAAGTCCACTTTCATATACATCTGTTTTCAGAGACAATGTGTAGACCAACATAAATTTTTGTGTCTTTTCAAGTATTGTAATGAGAAAGTCAATGAATTAAAGTCTTTTTCATTCAACTCCCCTTTGTTGGTTGTCTCCTGTCTGAACTATATGGCATGCCTCTAATTGCATAATTAAGGGATAATAATTGTATCAATGTTGTTATTAATCTAAGAATTAATAACTGTGTGAGATGGATAGATGAGTTGACTTACCACAGAGGAGTTTTATGCATTTAGGTGTTGTTGATTAAAGCAAGAATATGGTAAAACTACCCAGGCCAGTGTTCTATATTGAAAAGCTCACTCAAGCAACTGCTTGCAAGGCCAGTATGGAGATCGTATTGGGTAATATAGTTTCTATCTGATTTTTGCAGGGATTTTGAGGCAGTTAATGCTTTCTATTAGCCAGTTGGATCAGTTACATTACTTAGCAACCTTTTATTCAGGATAGAATTACCAATGTCTTTGAAAGTGAGATGGAGTACTTTATACCTTATAGTATTTAAGCTATTAAAGATTCCATTAAAGAAGAGTTATCAATAGAAAATTATATTCTTTATTATAGTTTATCTAAGAAAAAAATCTAGTGAAACAACCAGTACATAAAATAAGAATCGTTTCCTTCTACATTTCAAGTAAAAGTAATTGAGGTTTTAGTCTTTTTTTTTAATCTCTGTGATGTGAGCTATGAGATTGGGCTAAGAGACATCTGAACCACGTTCTCTAGTACAGAGGGCATGGTGAAATCAAACAGTCACGTGGTTTCTTCTGTGAGGCTGTCTGGGATATGCCAACATTTTTAAGGGGAGAAATCTTTACCTCTAACTCATGTGAATGTCTGTTTGTCACCCTAAAACAAACTCCGCTTCCTTCTTCTTCCTCCCCAAATCTGGTTATTAGAATCACTTAAGACAATTCTTAGTTATGCACCTACAGAACCATGATTGTGTTTTGGGATCCATCATTGCACTCGCATAATGGGAAATTGAAATCATCTCCAGTTCCGGAATGCATATCAATCTAAGATACTCACGGCAGTCCAATTCCCTTTACCAATACATTAGTTTATGAATAGACATGGGAAGCACATCTGACCCCTTTCATTCTTTCATCTTTTCAACAATTATTTTTGATTGACCCTTATGTGCCAGGCACTCTTCAAGGAATTGGGGATACAGGAGGAAATCCAAGTCACTATACTTCCCAGAGCTCATATTTTAGAGGAATGAAACAAATACAGCAAACATAAAGAGTCAATAAATAATATCTTAGGCCACAAAAAGTGTCATGAAGAAAAATAAAGACAGGTAAAGTGATAAAAAGGAATATGGGAAAAATACCCTATATCAATATATGTGATCAGCAAAGTCCTGCATATTAAGTGGACATAGAAGTTGTGACGGCCGGGCGCGGTGGCTCAAGGGCCGGGCGCGGTGGCTCAAGCCTGTAATTCCAGCACTTTGGGAGGCCGAGACGGGTGGATCACGAAGTCAGGAGATCGAGACCATCCTGGCTAACACGGTGAAACCCCATCTCTACTAAAAAATACAAAAAAACTAGCCGGGCGAGGTGGCGGGCGCCTGTAGTCCCAGCTACTCGGGAGGCTGAGGCAGGAGAATGGCGTAAACCCGGGAGGCAGAGCTTGCAGTGAGCTGAGATCCGGCCACTGCACTCCAGCCTGGGCAACTTAGCGAGACTCCGTCTCAAAAAACAGAAAATAAAAAAAAAAAAAAAAGAAGTTGTGACAAAAAAGTTGGAGGGTGGTGGGACTAGAACAAGAATGGATATTATTTTAATACCTATAATTGTTGCGCAACCCTAAGAGACAAGAATATATGAAAAGAATGTAAGATTGTTTAATGTCCTGTGATCTTCATATTTATATGGCAGAGGTATGTGCATATATCATGTAGCAGAGAAAAAGAAAGCTCACTCAAATAATATAACCATTTCTATGGAGGTTTTAAGTGATATTTTAATCTCACTTAAAAATTAATATTGGTCAGGCATGGTGGCTCATGCCTGTAATCCCAGCACTTTGGGAGGCCGAGGCAAGTGGATAATGAGGTCAGGAGTTCGAGACAAGCCTGGCCAACATGGTGAAACACTGTCTCTACTAAAATTACAAAAATTAGCCGGGTGCATTGGCAGGCACCTATAATCCCAGCTACTCCGGAGGTTGAGGCAGCAGAATCGCTTGAACCCGGGAGGCAGAGGTTGCAATGAGCTGAGATTGTGCCACTGCACTCTGGCCTGGGCAACAGAGCAATACTCCGTCTCAAAAAATATAAATTAATTAATTAATTAATATTCATATTACTCAAAAACAAGATGCATGAACACATTTTCCTCTGCCTCATGAATTGTGGGCTGTGAACGAGTTTTATTAAAGTTCAGTCACTTCAGGTTTCCAATCTGAGAAAGCAACCTCAAAACTTACTTGGAAAGGTATTCCTGAAAATTGTGTAATATTATATAATTATTTCCTTATTGCATAGTCATCTCTAAACCCTCAATAAATTTATAATCAACTTTAGGAATATTTGGAACAAGAAAATAAAACCCACACTGTTAATCTTTTATATTTAAAAATCTATGAATGTTTGGTGATACAAGTACTTGGTAATACAAGTAATGCTAAAGAGAATGTAGTCTATTAGACAGATCTACTCTCTGACTTGTCTAACATGTAAACCTCAATATATTTATAAAAATTATCACTGTATTTTGGGAATGTTTTTCATTTGAGATAAACAAACATAGTACTTGAGGAGCAAATTAAATGTATCCAATTTGTAAATACACCTTAAATATTTAATGGAACATAACTAAGATTATTGAAGGGAACAAATATTAACCAAAATTTCCTTAAAGGTAACCATTATAATTACTAGCCTTATAAACAGAATCATAAAGTATATAAGTCAAACTTGTTAAGAATGTGATTTTATAAAAGCAATAACTTTAGTAAACTGAATTATTTTTTTAAACTGACTAAATGTCTGAATAACCTTTAGTGTGCCAAAAAATACCCATGTGTGCAAAATAAAACTTACATTTGTCAGTGGAGTAAGTTTTGGACAGAGACCTGACTATCGTGGGGAAATTAGCCACAAGGGAAGACTGTCTCTGGCAGAAGGAATAGTACTGACAAAAGCCCTGAGGCCAGAACATGCCTGCCTGATGTTTGTGGCCAAGTGTGATTCTTGGAATTTGTGTGGCCATCTTGCTCCCAGACCACAGCATCACGCCTAAAATAGAAAAGGTTAGTCCCCAGGACCAATGTGAAGTAGAAGCCGATTCCTCAAATACTCTGCACATCTTAATTATTATTATATAGAGTAACAAATGCCCCCTTTTTCTTTAAAAAAAAAAAAAAAAACCATTTGAGTTTGCAGTTATCTGCTGCTTGCAGGTAAAACATCCCAATTCAGGTTACTATTTATATTATTTTAATCTTCTTCAGCTTGCCAAACAATGAGCTGGCAATCTTTACCAGGTAGGTAGACTAGGGTACATGATTTTCCAGTAGATTTTTAGTTGCAGGTTACGATGTTTTGTCTAGATTGTCACATAATGACTTATATATCCTTGCTATGTCACTTTTACACACATTTTTTTCTTCTCTGCGTTTCGTTGAAAGTCTCATGATAAAGTTCTTATTCTCAGCTTATGGAGAAGTAGACTGAGAGGTTAAATCACTCGTATTTGAAAGCAAAGGTGCAAGGGTCAAATCCATTGCTATTTTATTATACTCAGCTGTTAAAAACTGGTCTTTGGCATAAAGCGGGGGACAGTTGAAATTTCAGAGTCATAAATCCAGGGAAATGAATCTTTAATAAAGGAATTTTTAGCAAGCTAAGGAGAAAAATGATTTGGTGGAGCAGACTTCTATACAGAGCTCTAAAAAACAAACAAACACACAAAAAACAGAAGGAAAAAAAACAACTATCAGTAGCCTCATCTATTAACCTTGTGTTGGAAGAGCTAGGAGCTTGTGGGGCATTTGAGAGAATGTCTATCATTTGGTAGCTGAGTATTGAGATTCAGTTTTCTGATTACTAAATTATTATGGAGAGTAAGGTACACATATAAATCCTAGTACAGCACCTGGCCTATACTAGCAGCTCAATATATGATAATCACTCTTGGATAAAATAAGAGCAAAAGTGAGTTGCCCTTTAAAAATTTTACAAGGAATCACTAGGGGAAATGTGTTTTTAGAACATTCGACTATGCTTGAAATTGCATAGAAAAAACAAAATCTTAACTTTTTTTACCAATATGTTTAAAACCTTCCTCCCTCCTTAACTCTACTATTATCTTATCTGTCTAACCTCCACCTTCATCACTCAGTCTCTGGTTGATTCTGGCCAGCATCTATTAATACACAGTAATACAATAAAAATAAATGAAGGAAGGATTTCATGAAATGTTTGAACATGATATCAGAGATGAAGATACAGCAGTTAGATAAGTTAAAAGTTATAAGGAGAAAAAGATGAAGTCAATGGGGATAATAACACAAAACATTCCAAATGGAAAGTATTAAGACATTAAACGATCAAGAAAAGACTTTGAAAACAATCGATTAAACTCACAAATACTTTTATAAAAATGAATCTCTTATGGTCACATTGACGAAGTCCGAATAAAGTAAAGAATTCCATTATGTCTTACCATTATCATATATTTTTATAAAAAACATCATTTAATTCATTATTCTTTGAAAAGAACGAACTTAATGACAATTATGAGATATTTTGTTAAATATAAGATGAAATAAATTTATTGTCAATTTCAAAATGTAAAAATCCAATTTTTTCATTTCATATGAAAATTTTTTTCCTCTTTTAAGTAATTTCACTGTGTTATTTGCCTTAATTAATTTATCTTCTCATGATAGAACTTCCTGTAAAACAGTACTGTTAAAGGCTAATTCTCAAATTACAAGAGAAGACTGAAAGTGAAAGAAAACTATCCATTAATTGGGGGGTAAATGAGTCAGTAATGGAAGGTTCATAGCCTAAGGAGGGTCACAGCAGCAATGTCAGTAATATTGGCCCTTTCTACTGCTCACAGAGGGAATAAACCATGTTTAATGGCCTGCATGGTTTCCCCACTCAAGCCATCCCTTTGGGCAATGGTTTCATTCAATCACCCAATAAATATTTATTGAGCATTCACAGAGTCAGGTAGGGTCTATTGGAGATACAGTAGTGTACAAAACAGATAAAGTTCTTCATGAAGCTTATTTTCTAGTAGGAGATACACTCAATAAAATCATACGCAAGTGAATTATATACCACATTTGCTATTAGTAAGTAAGAAAAGAATAAAGTAGGTTTGAGGTATATAAAATGTTAGGTGGGGCTATATTGGAAATCTTAAATATGAGCTAGGAAAATCCCCATGAGTGGTTATGAAGTCAACACTGGAAAGAAAAGGGGATAGCTATGAGAACCTCCGTAAGAAGGGCATTCCTAGCAGAGAGAACAGTGAGTGAAAGGGCTTAGAAGTGAGAGGATGCTGACCTGCTCAAAGAACTGGTAGAAGCACAGTGTTTGGAGGCCAGCAAACAAGCAGGGGAGGCATGAGAAATATGACTGGAGTTGTGACAGACAACCAGTCTTCCTAAACCTTGCTTCCTTTTCTGCCAAACAGGTATAATAAAGATGTTCTCTGCCTAGGATGGCTGAAAGTATTCCATGAGATAATTCTTCCAAAGTAGTTAGTACAATGCCTGGCACACAGTAAGTGATTAATAAATTTATGTTGTTTGACATTCATAGAAATGGAGCCAAAAAACTATGCATCCCTGATAGCACCAAACATTTGATTCATTTAACTGACTCCCTTAACTCTGACTCCATGACTGCTAGGAAGCCCTGGGATTGTAATTTCTTTTCCTCTATAGTTTTACCTACAGGGGGAATATGCCAGTATTACTAAGGTAGGTGACCCAAATTAGATGACATTAAGAGTTCCCTTTCTAAGCTGAAAAACTTGAACTTTGCCACGGAGACTAAGTAATAAGAGTTTGCCAGTGAGAAACAGATCTACTTTCATCCATTTTACTTGAAAAATCTGGTTTCTAATTTCAGATTACCAGACTCTACCATAGAAAATTCCTTGAGGTTATTCAACTCAGGGCAGCAGCCTTCGGGAAAGCAGGACTGTCCATGTACTATGATTTTATCACTTTTTATTTTTAAATATTGCAAACACCTAACCACCACTTACCATCACTCAATACTGTCACATACATCATCATATCTTATTCTCTATATTTTTTGTGAGTATGCAAATCAGCTGGTACTGTAATTATTTATTTACTTGTTTATTTTTATGTATTTATTTTGAGACAGAGTGTTGCTCTGTTGTCCAGGCTGGAGTGCAGTGGCACGATCTCGGCTCACCACAACCTCCACCTCCCGAGTTCAAGCTATTCTCCTGTCTCAGCTTCCGAGTCGGTGGGACTTCAGGCACGGCGCCACTATGTCCGGCTAATTTTTGTATTTTTAGTAGAGGCGGGGTTTCGCTATGTTGGCGAGGCTGGTCTCGAATTTCTGACCTGGTGATCCGTCCGCCTTGGCCTCCCAAAGTGCTGGGATTACAGGCGTGAGCCACCACACCTTATTTTATAAATGCAGAAGTAAGACATAGAGAGATGAAAAGACAGACCTGGACCCTGAACCCAGGTATTCAGACTTCCCATCATGGAAACAAACCTTGGGATCTAGTCCTAGAATCTCCATTACCAGTGACGTGATGTTGAAATATCCTTCCTCTTTGGGTCTTTGTTTCTCCAGGGAGTTGGACTGTAATATTTTGAATATAAGGACTCTAGAACTAAGATAATAGTGAAATGAGCAAATTAATAGAATATTTGATAAATCAATTAAACTAGACCAAGAATTAACAAAAGAATATATATGTTACAAATGAAAAGAAATACCTCTCCCATCTCCCATGTATAATTTATGTATAAGAAGTTAAGGAAGTGGGAGGAACAGAGAAATACAGGCCCTGAACAAGTATACGAAGCAAAGGGATCCCAGGCACATTGACAGCTACTACTTATGTTTCTATTTTTCCCTTGGAGTTATTTCATGGAAAAAAAAAAAAAAAAAAGTTAATTAAACTTGTACTTCCAAACAAAGGGAAATTGAACAAAAGCCTTCCTGAACACTCCAAAAATATCTATTTCTTAAAATTTTTCAGTGTATTTTTAATTGCATTTGTTCTGAGGTACATGATTAGGCAAATTCTTGAATTAGTCACTACAATATTTCCGTCCTTTTAAGATCCCACCATGAAATCCACAATGGTCTGTTTTTGCTGGAGACTCCTGTCTATTATCTCTTGGTTCACTGATCTGTGTGTTTATTGGACATATTGAAGAGGTCTTGAGGGCTTTGGCAGTCCAAGTGCCCTAGCGATTTTCTACCCTGTCATCTTAAAAGGGAACTGTACTGCATCATATGAAACCACCCTCACTAGAGCAGTGAAGTGGCAGGGAAAAGGAGGGCAGTCAACTCACCTCAAAAGACACAGAGTATGTTCTGGAAAATTGTCTGTCTGGTTTTCTTAATTTTCCTGATGAATCTGCGCCAGCTATCTGAATACAACAGAGATTTCAAGAAGCTACAATTTTCCTGCTCCACACTACCCTGATACTTCAGTTAAATACATGCATTTAGGGCAAGGTAATTGAAAGGATCACAAATTAATTGCACCTGTTTCAAGCTAACATAGAGAAACTCTTTCGGATCCTATGCATTAAAATGTCATTTCTCACAGCAAGTATACCAATGCATATAAGCTCAGATTAAGACTCCCTTATTGGGGTAGGGAAAACGGGAAAGAGGATCACCTATTCCTATGAGAATACATATTTGTATATCCGTACATAAAACACTCCTGTATTTTGGTCGCAGGCTTTTAGTTATATCCCAGGGAGAGAGTGACTTGCATTGATTATTTACTAATAGAATACAGAGAGCATAAAAGAATGTGATTCACTTCTCTATAAACAATGATGGCCTTCATGCTTGTTTGTGCTGGCATTTGAAAATTTCCTCCCTTCTCTTCCCATGATACAAGATTCATTAAAGCACCATCTAAGGTTTTCTGACTTTGAAAAATCAACACAGATTTAAAATATTCATATAATAAATGGGCATATGGAAGGCACAGAGACTAAATTAGTCACATCACTGGATTCCACTGCTGCATCTACCTCTGTGGTTTACTGAGGATGTAAGCTTAAATTTTGCCACAACTTGAATTCTTATACATTAATGTTTTTCCTACAACTGAATATCCATATTGTTATAATACCTGGAATTCTTCATTGCTCCATTTGTTATTCAAATAAGTGAATACTATTTTCCATTTACTTTCCTTTGAAACAGGTTACTAATAAGTTTAAGCCAAATAGGAACAAAAATAGGTGCAACGATATAAAATAAAGAAAATAAGTTTGAATAGTTTAATAATTTAATTTATTTATTGCAAAATAAATAAGGGAACAGCAAGTGTCGCATGTAAATAGACAACACTAAAAGGAAAAAGAAATGGCATTTACAAAAGTGTGTATGTAGCCATAGAAGATATGTGATTAAGATATAAGGACCTAATCAAATCTCACTTGCCTGTATCCAGAAAAAAAAAAGTTGCATGCAAGTTGGATGGAAAAACAGACTGGATGTGTACTGGTGATGATAATCCAGTCACCTGTATTTAAATCTTATTTTGAGTAGATTTAGAATTACAAAAGGGATAGATTCCAGTGTATGATGCAGTCCCTATCGTAGAAGGAACTCAAGTGAAATGAGCATTTGGTCACCACCTCCTCTCCTTGTCTACAGTAAGAAGATGATGTGTTCACTAGAAATGCTACCCAAAAAAAAGTGATAGAATCACAGATTCACAGAATTTACAGTATTCATAAATTTAAAGTTGATGATGTTTATGAAGAGTACCTTCATGAATGTGAGCTATGTAAGTATTTGTTTAAGGGAAGAAAGACACAAGTGAATATCATATTTCCTTTGGATTTAACATTTAACCCAATCTCTTAGGGACAGAAGAAGAGCAATTACATTTAATAGCAATGCTTCCTAAATGTTTTTAAATTGAGCTCTATGATTTCTTCTTAGATCATCACTTTCTCTGAGAATAGCCATATATAAAGCCTATTAAAAATACTCAGGAAATTAAACATATTTGTTTTGAATATTTGCAGTTTTTTAGGCATCTCTAGAATCACAAAACAAAGATGAGGATTCACTATTTTTTGGCTTTGAGACATTGAAAAATATGTATACTACAGATAAAAAGCTAATTCTATTCTACTAGATTATCACTCCAAGAGTCATTGCAAATATGCTTATAAGCCACTAGGTATTTACTTCTAGATTGTAGGCTTTCCTAGGGAGATCATTTTTGAAAGACTGAAATAAAATGATCCCTGATTTTTTTGTCATTAAAAGCCTCTGTTCACAAACTACAAGCCTTAAGGGAGTGAGATCAACCAAAGAAAAATATGTGCTACAAAGGCAGCTGTAGCTCATGTTCTGGTCATTTAGACAAGATTTAATGTCACCATTGATTTACACCATGTATTGTAGTTAAGATAGTAATTGCTACATCACAGTTTATAGTATCTCTAGTACCTCTGAAAGATGTTCTTTTTAAAACACCACTGTACACTAGTAAGACATTGAGCCATTACTGGCTTTGTTGTATTTTACTTCTCACACAGTATTTTTTAAAAGGAAATGCAAGCACTTTTCCCCTCGAGTTTTAGCGATCCAAATCCTTCTACAGAATTATTCCATAGGCTCACTAAAATTTGACATTCTAAATATGGGTTTCAACCTGGTATGTGTCAAGTGCAATGCCTGTCACTGGGGAGTCAGGAAAGAATAACACCAACTCTGCCCTTAAAGAGATTTTAGTTTTTGTGACTGTAAGTAACCACGTGGTTACATTATGTGATAATAACATAAGTGCAGTGTGTTATGGAAGAATGAATGAGAACATGAGAAAGAGTTATGAATCTATCATGGAAGCTTCTGAAAGGGTTTGTTGACAGGAGTTAGCTAAGAGAGAAGAGGAGTGAAAAATATTTTTGAAAGATTAAAGGGATACTCAAAAGAACAGGAAAAAAAGAAGTGTGGTCATTTAAGGAATCAAAAGTAGTTCGATGTCGAGCCTATAACATGATGTAGAAGTGTCATTAGAGGAAGATAGACAGTAAAGAGGGACCCAGATCTTAAAGGGTCTGGACTTTATATTGAGGGTCATGGACTACTAAAGGGTTTTATATCAGTCACTTCTTCTGCACCACAGCAGATCTTCTGCACCACAGTCCAGATCAGTCTGGACTGACTTATCTCTGGGACCACCTGCCATTTTTTCTCTCCAACCAAACTACAGAGATCAACTTTGTGTGGGTTCAGAACAATTTTACACAGGGACACACAAACAACTACATTCACAGTTGAAACAAACCATGGAGTTTCAAGTCTTCACTGAGTGCTTTTTGCCTCACATTCCATGGCTTCCCTTTTGCAACTGAAGCACAACATATCACAGGAAATGATTAGTGCCTCTGAAGTGCAACCAAAGAATGTGGGGAAGGTTAGGCCCATCCTTAGAGGACAAGAGTACAAATGGATGTGTCATTCCACACATCTAAAGGTGCTAAATATTAAGAACTGAAAGTTAACCTAACAAGCTCTTAAATATGTTCTGTCATCCTACCTTAATAACAATGTAGGCCAATTTGAAATAAAAATGTTCAGACTCTTTGTAGTTTTGTACATGTGTCAGTTATCCATTGCTTTGTAACAAATCAGTCCAAAATTTAGAAGTTAAAAGCAGCAAGCACTTACTAACTCAAAGTTTCTATGAATGAGAATTTAGGAGCAGATTTGCTGAGGGGTTGCACCTTAGGGTCTCTCTTGATATCAATCAAAGTGTCAGTCAAAGCTGTAATCTTTTAGAGTCTTGACTGAAGAATTCACTTCCAACCTGGTTCCTATGTGACCATTCCCCAAAGCCATCAATTCCTTGCTGATTTTTGGTGAGAGGACTCAGTTTCTTGCCATAAATATGTCTCTATAGTGCTGCTTGAGTATCCTTGTAACATAATGGCTGGCAAGCAAATGATCCAAGAAATAGCCACAGAGAAAGCTACAATGCATTTATGTAATAATCTTAGAAGTCACCTACCATTGCACCCACCACATTTCATTGATTAGAAGTGAGTCTCTAAATTCAGGCCACATTGAGGCTATGCTTTTTAAATGGAAATGTGTCAAAGAATTTGTAGATTTCTGAATGTTAAGCCACCACAGCATAAAAACATATTAGACATCCAGGGCTTAGGAACCCACTTGCATTCCCTGTCTACCATTGATTAACTCAGCAGCTTTGCACAGTCAGTGGCCTCACATGTACCTGTATGGACACTCAAACCATACATTTAAGCTGGGTCCATGCACCCCACCAACAGCTGCTCCTTGGCTAATTCTCAGGCTTGAAGGTACAGAAACCAATTTTGTAGTCTGTCATGGTAGGGTAGACTAGGGAAAGAGACATGTGCCAGCTGAAGAAGAATTGTCGTTGGAGCTACTTGGGCAGAGAATTCCAGGTACCCAGAGTGTGTGTGGTCAGAAAAGGAGGGCATGCATTCTGACTGGGCATGTATTTTGTATAGACAATCCCCCAGGTAAGTGAACTCCTCAATTTGTGGGCGAAGGCCCAGCCAGAGAAGGAAGCAAAAGGTGTGGAACTCTATAAAATGTAGGAGCCAAACAACAACCCCTCACGCTAATATCTAAAAACAGTACTAGGACAAACTTTGACCAGTGACATATAGAAGGTAGAATATATTCTCCTCCCTTATGTCCCCCAAGAAGAATGGCTGTGAAACCCCATAATTAATACAGCTTCTGAAATCCATGAACTTAAGCAGAAAATTGCTCTTGATACTAAGTGGTAGTCACCTTTATATCAGCTCTCCTCTCTTCCCTCACTTCACTTTTTCCCTTTTTCCTCACTTGAGCTTTCTATCGTTGCATTCCTTAATAAAACTATAGCAGATTATATTTTTTTCTCAGATTCTGCTTTCTGAGACCCCAACTTTAAACAAGTTTTCAGCAGAGGAATGACATTATGAGATTTTTTCCTGATAGATAAATGCATTCATTGATCTATTTAACAAGTATTTCCTGAGTACCTTGCAGAATAAAAGGAATGTGCAAAGTGATGAGGATAAATAAATAAGACAGATATGGCCCTACCTTCATGAAGAACATAAACTGGTTGGGAGGGAGTGCAGGCGGCAGAGAGGTTAACTATAGTTATAGTTATAGCAGTTCCTATAGAATGCAGCGTGGGATGCAGTGGAAAAGGGCAAGACTCTATTGGAAACCATAAAAGGGATACCTAACCCATTCTTGTAAGCTGATGGCAAGTTTCCCAGAGGAAAAAAAGAATCCAGATTGCAAAAGCCTGGTAATCAGTGACTGTATTCTTCCATCACCCACATTCATTCCCCCTCCTTCCTCCTTTTTCATCTCTATTTACCTTTTGTTACATCTTCCAATATGCCAAGCTCTCTCTCACCTATATTACTTCTTTGATCTGAAATATTTTGCATCACTTCCCTCTCCTATTGCTTAATTCCAATTCTTTTATTCTCTAGAGTGCTGATAGAAAGTTCTAGAGAAATGAACAAAGCCCATGCCACAGATGAATTTATGTGCCAGTGTAAGGTGTTTGGACTTCATCCAAAAGAGTGAATAAAATTGTAATATTAGATTAGCACTTTGGAAAGAGTTTTCTGGCTACAGTGTAGAGAAATGGAATGAAGTAAGCCCAGAGGCAGAGAAAGCAGCTAAGAAGCTCCAGAAATAAGGCAGGAGAGAGATTATGACAGGTTAGTTGAGGGTTTTTGCAGTAAGAAAGCAAGAATTAGAGGCATTTGAGAGCTATTTTGATAGTAAGAATAGGAAAAATAACGGAGAGAAAGCAAAGAGGAAAGAAAAGTTTCAAAGTCATACCCAGTTTGTACCTTAGGAACCTGGATCGGTGTTGGGCAATATAATGAGGTTTGCATTGCCACTTAAAATATTCTGTTTACTAAGTATGGGAACCCCAACTGAGTTAGAGAACACAGAGAAAGATATGTTTCTGAGAATTATGGAAAAGAGTTAGAAACATTTCCACCACCATTCAAACATGCAAGGATCACTTGGGAACTAACTTCAGGTTAGAAAATTTTGAAAAATTGAGAGTGCTAATCACTCATTCTTCTAAGTTTGAGCAAACTGAGGATAAGAAGGAGCCAAAAGAAGATTTAAGTATGACTTATGATTAACATATGAATAGTATAGTATAGTACACAGTAACTTCAAAAGAATAGGCTCCCCAGAAAAAGCAGTTAAATTCAGAAGCAAAAGGGAAAAAGAAAACAGGATTTTTATTCTATTTCTCCCTCTCTGGCCATTCTTCCTACTTGCTCCAAGTGTAGACCTTAAAACCCTGTCACACAGAATTAAATCAACACAGAAGATATTTAGCTATAAAATGACAAGGAGAATGCCTCCTATTGCTGGTTATGATCAACAGAGAGAAACAAAGACAGAAACACAGACACATACTCTATCTGTAACTAGAGTTCTATATAAAAATATCATTACAGTTGTTATGTAGAAAATACTTTAAGGAGAAAAATTTCTGGAAACGGTTTTTGTAGTGGATAAGATAGTGTTCAAACATAAATAAATAGTGGAAACAGAAAGTATTCGAATTGATAGGGGTGGGATTGTCAGGACTTAACCAGTGGGTTTTAGGACAGAGAAGTGTTAACTGTAGTGTGAAGCCCGAGTTGTAGAAGGGACAGTCAAATGACAACATGTGATTGTGAACATGCTAGTGTGTGAATGCATGGATATTCTGGAGGTGTATGTGTGGATAGATAGATAGATAGTCTGGAGGTCAAAGGAGTGATCAAGGTAGATCAAAAAATATCTGGGAAGATAGCAAACATTGTAGAATAGTTGAATCAAATAGCATATTGAGCCCTATTTCATCATGATCTTCTACTCTAGAAGCTATTAAAACGAAAACTTAATTTCTTACCCTCCAATAAAGGTGTGAATGAGTGTGTGCCACAGTTATGGCCAATAAGACATAAGGAAAATTGTAATGTGCCTCCTCTTCCTTTTCCTCCTTTTATAAAGTTCAGAGTTTAGACCTAAAGCCTGGATTCTAAAATGTAAATCCGATGACAAAATACTAGATGCTGAGGATGACAGACCAGAAAGATAGAAAGGGAAACATTGAGATGGTGGCATAAGCCCTGCCCTGTCTCCCTCATAGACCTTGTATTATGTAATAATAATGAGTATAATAACAATAACATATCCTCTCTTACTTAAGCCACAGTAGTTTTGTGGTTAGTTTGTTTGTAACCGAATATATTCTTGACTAATATAGGTGTTTGTTGGTTTGTTTGTAACTGAATATATTCTTGACTAATATAGGTGTTTGTTGGTTAGTTTGTTTGTAACTGAATGTATTTTTGATTAATATAGAGAATCATTAGAAAGAGATGATGATGGAAGCACTAGGAGTAGATGAAATTATCCAGCAAGAGTTATAGAGTAAGATAAGAAGAGGACCTAAGGCAGAATCAATCATGTAGGAACTAATATTCAAGAAAGAAGAGTCTAAAATAAAAATAGTATTAAGAAGTAAACAGAGAAGTAAGAACAAGTTGGTAGAATGTAACACCACTGAATCTCAGGAGGAAAGATAGCATTATTCAAAGCAGAGAGGATTGTATAGCATTAAATGGTGCAGAGAACTAAAGAAAAAAAATGTAAAGCAGTAATTTACACTTAGCAACTAGTATTCCACGGGTGACCTTGGAAAGAGCAGTTGTGGTGAAATTTAGGCAGTGGAAGCCATTTCACAGCAGGTAAAAAAGTTGAACGAAAGGTGAAGAAATGGAGAAAAAGAGTGTACACATCTCTTGCAAAGGTTTTCCTGGTTAAGAGGAGAAAGAAGTCAATAGCTGTTGGACAATGCAGAGTTGTTGAAGATTTTAAAAGTGTTTTTATTGTTGGTGGTGGGGTTGCTTACTGATTATTTGAAGGTGTCTTGGTGTTAATAGAAATAATATCGAACAGAGTGCACTGACTCATGCCAGTAATCCCAACCCTTTGGGAGGCCAAGGCCCAGGAGTTCGAGGCTACAGTGAGCTATGATGGCATCACTGCATTCCAGCCTGGGTAACAGAGCAAGATGCTGTTCTCTAACAAAAAAAAATATGAAATGATATTCAGTGGACAAAGGTCTCAGGCTGCAGCATGCCAATTTACAAGCAGATGAGATATTTTTTCTATTAAAAAAAAAAAAGGAAAGAGGGTATATAGACACGTGACCAGGGATTAGCATAATTTTATGTGTGAAGTATTACTTCGTATTAAAAAAAAGAAGACTAAAAGAAATGTCTTCATAGCAGTGCTGAAAAAAGGTTGTGATTGTCCAGAGAATTAGCAAACCTCTACTCTGCTTTCTGTTTACAGTTAATTGGGATTTTCTTACGTGATTTTTCTTAAGTTAAAAATTAGAAGATCTGAGCTACTTCTTGGCTGTTCGGGGACTACATGCACAAATAGTAAGTGAAATTATTCCCCAGAAGTGATTACTAATTTATCAATTGTATATCACAAGTTTTTATAAGGTACCTAATTTTTTATTGTTTTTTTCTCAGATTGACTTCTGAATATGAACAGATTCACATTAAGCATTCATAAATAATCAACATTTGGCTTTGGGTAACCTTGATATAGGTTATTTGGCACCATATAGACAAAACTGCCTGATTATTTTGCCTTGGATGTTTTATTGTCATAGAAAAGACGGCCCCAGAAAATGCTCTCTCCAAATTTTGGTTTCTGCCAACATTTTCTTCTAATTACTAATAAGCATAATAAAGTAAAAAAGTAATTCTAGCCCAGTAAGACTGCTACTCCTTCTATCAAACCAAGTTATTTTAGGAATAATTGCTGTTCTGACGACTGTTGTAGCTTTCCTTAACCCCCTGCAGTGACTTCTCTAGCTTCTAACTTCTCCAGTATTATCAGAATGTATTATCTTTCAATGAGAAAAGCATTGATTTTTGAACATATAGCCAATCTAAGTTTGTTCGAAAGCTAGGCAGTGGGGCAGCCTTCATTTTCACTTCATTACACACCCAGCATTTTATCAATGTAGCCACATCAAGACCCACAAATTATGTGTCAAGAAGGGAGATCCACAGGATATGCCTTCCTGGGATTTTTTTTTTTTTTTTTTTTTTTTTTTTTTTTGCTTCTACTTCTGTTGCTTTGGAAATTCATAGATTGGAAGTAAACAACACATGAGTATCCTATATATAAAAGCTAGTCACTCTTTCCATAAAGTAGCGAAAGTGATTGAGCACTTACATCCACTTTTGAAGATTTTATGCACTTTCTAAGGGTATTAGATTATGCTTCAGCATTTCATCCTGTGCAGGGAGCCTAAATTGTAGATACTAATCATTTTATTAGCTTTTTAAAGGATTTGTATTACATAAAAAATCAGCAAAGTTTTATTCACATATTGGTTTTGTATGTCAAAAAGATACTCATTTACATCTCTGCTCTTATCGGAGATTTTTAAGTATTCTTAAGCAAGAATAAATTTAAAATAGTTTATGAGTCTTATTTGGTGCTCACAAAATTCTATTTTTTTAAAAAGGCATGCACTATATGTTTCCCCTTTTACTACTTCTCACTGGTGCTATTTTTAACACTTTGCCATATTACCTGCTTACTAATAAATATGTCAAAAAATTGAGATTCTTCATGTGAATCAGTCAAAGGAAATTATTTAGTTCATCTATTAACTTTTATTTTTTAAAAACATAACCAGGTTTTATAATAACAGCTTATAAGAAAGACAGTGAAGTTTCCATATACTACTATGGTTCATATTTAATACCATAGCTGTTCACTGTTTTTTCACTCTACATTATCTTTGAAAAAGCATTTTGCAGCATCAAAGTCATGGATCGAATTAATGGTCAAATCCTCCGTTTGTGGGTAGGATTTTTTTTTTTAATCAAAAAAGATTCACTATAGTATATGTATTTGAACTAGCAGGTTGTTTATGGTGCTTCTGTTTAATTCTCAAGAAAATAACATTGTTTTTCTTTTGTAGAGGTTGATATTCTTTAAAATTCTCATTTGGTGGCAATCTGAATATAAAAGTACTAAGAACTGAAAATCTGTATCAATCTAAATTGGGTACATATGGTCCCTTCCCCCAATCTCTTTATTTGAGTCACTTTGCAAAGCAAATAAAGACCAAGCTCATTCTCTATGTGCCTTTTTGGTCTCAGTGCACATGTGGACATACCACAGAGCTTTCAATCAATAGCCTCCCAAATTCCTCAATTACTTTATTCTCAAGGGTCTGTAAAAGAGGTGAAAGGGCTTTAGGTCTCCAACCCACAAGTATGATGGGCATTTATAAGGCTTACATCTGTGACAGTTTTGGCTGAGCATGCTCTTTATCAATTATCCACTTAAATATACAAAAAGACAATAATGCAAACAAAATAATGCAAGTGAATTAGCTATTTTGCTACATTTTAAACTCTTCCCCAGGAAAATGCGCATCAGTGAAATAACCTACATAGATTGTTTGTTTTTAACCTTACATCATTATAGTACTATATGTAAGCAATGAGTATGAATTAAACCTGTCACTGTAGTGCATTAAGAGACGCTTTTAAATTGCATGTTATGTCAATGTTTTGATGCATATCTAAAGGAAGCACATACCACATGAAAATATGCTCACTTCTCAGAGAACAGAAATGGCATATTACCAATTTTGTCATTTGGCAGAAAAATAAAACAATTTACTTCTCTTTACAAATAGCGAGGAAAACCTAAGTAACATTTTTCTCAGATCAAAACAGGTAAAGACTCTTGTAAATCTTGCTTCTGCTGTAAGAAATTGCAAGAATCAGATGTAAGATGTTTTGGGGGATTCTACATTATTATGACATTCGTATGAACTTTACAATTTTACTCAGTTATTTAAATGCATTAATCAGCCAATGTACTTTGCTGTTGTTGTTTTTGGAGGGAGATGTTGTTGTTGTTCCATAGTGTGTTTTATATAAAAGCATGTCATCTGCAATGTTCTATAATCCTGCTATCACAGTAACTAAATGAGACACATCGTTTAATCTACACTGAAGTTATATTCATTAGTATGTATAAATTACTATTTATACTATTTATTCATAAATATCAGTGAGGTTTTATATATCATTACATAAAATCATTTATTTCAGGAAAGCATATAGAAAAGTTTTTACTTAACATACTCATAACCCTCTAGCTATCTTCTCTTATAATTATGCAATATTTTCCCTAAGAGAGCTAACAGTCAGTCTCCTCCCCAGTCTTTGCTCTATGAATGAAAGAGCAGTAGATGTTTCTCCCTAACCATCTCCACATCCCATTGTCATATAATAGAACCCCAAGTGACTCAATAAGTTACTTCCTTACCAAAGCAACCGATTACATCACCAATGTCCCTATAGAAACATTAGAAAAGAGCCTTAAAAAGATGGAGCTGCTAAATATTTAATTCTGACTAACAGCTGTACTAAGTCAAGACAATTAGCGAATTTTATTAGTCAGGGTTCAATCTACAGGATTATTTTCAGAGATAAATCTTTATGAAAGTCTAACTTATGTGTTCATTACAGAGTCAGGGTATGGAAGTAGCTGCTACACATCTTCTGTGAAATGCAAGGCTGTGAAATTCTAAAACTCCTGCATAGGTCAGCCACATTTTTAATTTTAGAGCTAGCAGTGACCTCAATCAAATACAAACATTTTAATAAATAAAATGGTTTAAATCAATAACAAAAGCATAAATTGTGTCATCATTCATGAACATCCTTATTATTTTTTCCTAATTTAGACACTTATTGATGATTTGGCCTTTGTAGATAATGTTTTATTATTCTAACGTGGTATATTTTTTAATAAACTGAATGAAAGTGTTATTTTTATGTTCACTAATCTTTAATATTAACATTTTGGGTAAATATATCATTCCAACACACTGATAAATATAAAGACAGAACTATAAAGAAAGAATATCTTTGGTATAGCAAATAAAAAGAAATGAATCCTCCTCACTGCATCTTTTTCACGAAAATAGAATTGTTAAGACTATTTACTAAACTGACAGCACTGTTCTACTACAAATTGTATCTCCTAGACTTGTGGGTATGGGTTATGGCAAATATATATAGAGAGACAACATGTGAATACCAATAGAGAGATTATCTAAACTGTATATTCATCCATTTTTTTCATGGTTTCATTGTCTTGGAATCACAACTATTATAACTGCATGGAAACCTGAAGATGATGGAATATAAACAAGCTTATTAATCTAATAGAAATTTCGCTCAGGCTGTCTTATAACCCCATAGGGATAAGGAGTTTCCTTTTGAAAATAATTTCTGTAGTGACCATTACTACCTGGAATCAAAAGATTTTCCTAGTGACTGCTAAAGAGGATGGCGTGAGTTGAATCAAAAAGTAAGGAAAAATATGAGGGAAGGATAGCAAGTATGAAAAAGCTTTTCTCAGTATAAGGAGCTCTTGCTCCTGGGAGAAGACATTGCCCTAGACAACAGATGACTTATGCCCAACACTTGATCTAAGTGAGGGTTGAAGCTCATGGAGTCAGAATCAGACACTGTTAAACTAAAGTTAGGCTTTTCAAAACACAGAGCCATATTTTAAAAGATGATTTATCTTATGAAAAATAAATATTAAATTATGAAATTTATTTTTATTTCTCAAAAAAATGAAGCTTTTTGGAAAAAGCATTCTTATGAGCCTCTTGACCACTAAATAAAGTTGATTTTGCTGAGAAACTTAAAAAAACCTAAGGTTCTCTTTCACTGTATCATTTAAATTGCAGGGCCAAAAATAAAATGATTCATTTTCACATGTTTGAGACAGATATCTGAAAGCTCTACTAAACATAAGAAAATATAATATATTTGAATTATATTCACTGTCAATGGAATGTTGTCTGGAAGTTTCATATGTTAAATATGAGTTTAATTTGAGCATTTCCATTTTTCCAATTTAGGTTGAGATAAGTGTTCTTATGACAACTTATGTTAATAAAACTAAACCCCAAAGAGTGTATTCAATGAACCAAGGAGCCGTGAATATCTCCATGAGGAAGATGATATCATAAATGACATTGATTACTATTGCTTTCTCTTATGTCTAGAATTTTACTGGTTACTTTTCTAAGTGCATAATAATTTTTAGCATTCCTGAATTATTTATTATATGAGTGTTGACTTCTACGGGTACCTAATATGAGATATTGCATAGAATTTTACAACAGTACTCTGAAATCACATTGAAAATTGATGCATATATGCTGATTTACATGGCTTCTAATACATTATCTCTTGTTGCCTCTGAACATCCCATTTCTATAAGCAATATAATACACTCAGAAGCCATAAAAGGAGCGGCAGCTGCACAGTGGAGAATCAGCCCATTTAAAGACTAATGTTACAATCAAGGCTGTATATCTTCAAAATCAACCACAGAGATTTTAGATCACAAAATTGCAGTTATCCTGATGCCAAGTGCATTTGAGCAACTTGGCAATAAATGTAAGCCACGTGATTTTGCCAAGCAATAATATAATTTAACAATAAAAACCCAGTTGCTTTAAAGTAGAAGAGACTTAAATACTTTTAAGAATGACTTTTGACATAAAATGGGGTGTTTGAAATTTTAGACAAGTAGGTGATATGCAGAGGGAGGGCACCTGAATCTATCAGTGCACAGGTCCTTAAACTTGACTTCGCATCTATATTTGCTCTCCATCCCACCCTAGAAGCATTCTATTTCTCTTTTACAAACCTAATAAGCCTATCTTGGATCAGAAAAGAGACACATACTTTCCATTAAGAGAAAAAAAATGAGAGACAGAAAAATAATTTTCAACAAGTTTTCTCCTTTTCTGCTTTTGCTTCTAAAAAATAGCTTTTCTTTGTTACATGCTTTTTCCTCTACGGAATAGTAATTTTGAGCCACTTACAGATGTGGGGGTTAGGGTAAAACCAATGTTTCCTCCCAAGAAGAAAGCCAGCAGCTGATTTTCCTTGAAGCTTGATGACGGTGATTTAGGCTTCCCATCTTTGAAGAGCAAGGTAGAATATGACAGCTTCTAGTGGCCCGCTGGAATTCCCTGAGCATTCCCTGAGCTTTCATCTCTGCCTTAGTTTCTTTAAGAGCCACTCTTATTTACTGTTCCTGCCTGTACTGAGAAACTGTGTTTAGGGAGTTTGGTCTCCTTGTTTATTTAGGCAGAGCTAACAAAAAGAACACCATTTTGCGGATTTTTACAATTTTTAGACATCTAGCTGTGGATATTTGAGTTGAAACACTAAATATGTTTGCTTGCTTTGCACAATGCAAATAAAAACTGCTTTTCCAAATTGTCATTACAACACCAGTATTTTCTCTCTCTCTCTCTCTCTTCCTTTTTTTTTTTTTTTTTTTTTTTTTAATTATACTTTAAGTTCTGGGATACATTTTCAGAACATGCAGGTTTGTTACATAGGTATACAGGTGCCATGGTGGTTTGCTGCACCCATCAACCCATCATCTACATTAGGTATTTCCCCTAATGCTATCCCTCCCCTTTCTCCCACCCCCCGACAGGCCCAGGTGTGTGATGTTCCCCTCCCTGTGTCCATTAGTTCTTACTGTTCAACTCCCACTTGTAACACCAGTATTTTCTAGTGAACTGTATTCTTCCTAAAATATGGACAGTTTATCTTTTGAGAGTTGATGGCTGCTTTTATTTAGTAAAAATCATTTCCTTTGCTCCATTTCCTTCTGTCACATTATTCAAGGTAATAAATACTCTATGGCAGAAACTGCTCCTAGGGGAAGTCTGTTTAAACCCAATTGGGGAAAGGCTGAACTTTATATATTCAAAAGCTCTCTATCATCCAACATTGTACTGTCTCGACTGATTCCTGTGAATTACATATTTCTTTATACTTAAAAAAACACCCAGGCAAAAATCTAGTTTAGAGCATGTCACATGTCATGTACTGGCAAATTTGAGCATTTTGTCAAGCTTTGATATATTTTTAAATAATAGACTTATGAAAATGTATAATTTCACATTTTCTAAATTTCCTTACTTTGCAGCCTTTCTGGTCATTAACCATTTCTTGCTGACCTTTATGTTTTTACCTTGAGTGGAAATGGACAGTGAACTGAAAAATCTATTATTTCCATGAGGGAAATAAATTAATTAACTGCACACATAGGAGTGAAGAACTCCTGGATTATTAAAGGGATTCTTCTCCTCTACATTAGAATCAGTACTTTTGATTACAGAGTGGTGAATAACACATTCTACCAATTAAAGGATGTATAAAACCTAATATTTGGCTGTGATAATCAGAACACCAACCAGTTAACAAAAAATATATACATTTTTTAGAGTTGTATAAAGATTAAAAGTAAAAGCAAATAAGTGTCATTGACAGGAACCCTTTACTCTATGAATTAGCTGCTTACTATCTCCCTCAGCCTTGTTTTTACAAAATTTTGAAAATTACAAGAATGAAATTAAGCATAAGAGAGTAACCACTACTGGAAGCAAAGCCCAGGATTGAGGATCTACTAAACATGTGCAATTATGGAGTGATCTTATTCCAATGTGACAGTGTTAATGTGAAGCTGCTCTTTATGGCAAGGAAATTCACTGTATCTCAATTTAGAATTTTAAAGTTAGAAGAAAACCTTAACGGTCATCTAGTCTGACTCTGTGTTAAATCTCCAGTTTTACACAACCATATAAAAATAGGGAGAATCTTATATTTTCTTAAGTAGCAGAATATGATACATTATTCTTAGATTCATTACTTACTAAAAATTATTTTCAATTTCAACATAATGGCTTTACTGCTTTATTAAAGTAAACAAAATATTTTTTGACATTATGAAAACCAAAATTGATTGTTTCATCAAAAATGAGATTCATATTCACTTGAAGTAATGAACAAATATAACTCCTAAAGAAAATATCTAAAAATTATTAAATAATGAGGGTAATGTCCTTTTATCTTAAAGCATATAATAGTCCAGGTGTGGGGTCTCACGCCTGTAATCCCAGCACTTTGGGAGGCCAAGGTGGGCAGATCACAAGGTCAGGAGATCAAGACCATCCTGGCTAGCACGGTGAAACCCCATCTCTACTAAAAATACAAAAAATTAGCCGGGCGTGGTGGTGGACACCTGTAGTCCCAGCTACTCAGGAGGCTGAGGGAGGAGAATGGTATGAACCCAGGAGGCAGAGCTTGCAGTGAGCCAAGATCATGCCACTGCATTCCAGCCTGGGCAACAGAGCAAGGCTCTGTCTCAAAAAAAAAAAAAAAAAAAAAATATATATATATATATATACACACACACACACACACACACACACACATATATATAATAAAAACTAAATAATTTTACAATATGATACATATTTGTAGACAGATAAATGATTAATGGAACAGTTAAAAAATGCAGAAATAGGTTTTATAGAATATAATATACCAAAAAGGAGAAGTTAAAGCATTAAAATTTATTATAAGAAAATATTTTTAATACTTGGGGTCAGTGATATAATTATATGAAATAAAAAAGGTAACTACTTCATGCATAAAATTCCTACCTCATACATAAAGTTAAATTACAAGTGGATTAGTGAATTTAAAATTAAACTATTGTTCCAGTTATACTTCCTGTATAACAAATCACCCCAAATTTAGAGTCATAAAACTCCTCAATATTCAGGACCTCATTGGAAGGCTGAATAGGTGGTGGTGTTTGGGGGCTAGAGGAGGTCTCTATCTGGAGGTCTCTATTGATTAGTCTGACTTTTGACTGGGAATTCAGTTGGTGCTTCCTATAAAGGCCCCTTTGTGTGGTCTCTCCACAGGGCCTGGGTTTCCTCACAGCATGGAAGCCTCAGGGTAGTTGGAATTTTTACATGGAGCCTCAGGACTAAACATCAAATGATTAGGAAGATAAGGCAGAACTTCTGTTAACTTCTAAGACATAGTCTCAGAAGTCATATATGTTTATTTCTTCACTTTCTATTTTGAAGTAGTTTCTCTGCCCAAATTTACCAGAAAGGGCTATTGACCCCTCTTCACTTTCTATTTTGAAGTAGTTTCTCTGCCCAAATTTACCAGAAAGGGCTATAGACCCCTCAATTTGATGGAAGGTTGGCAAAGTCATATTGTAAAGAGCATGTGCGAGGAGAAATACTATTATGGACATCTTTGGAAAAATACACCCTGATATAATATCAAACAGTAAGTAAAAGAGAAAGTGGAAACAAAAAGAGATATTTTTCCAACTTTTATACTGTTTTAAACAGTGGAAAAACTAAAGCTGAGCATAAGCATATTCTAGGATCCAGTAATTTTCCTGCTAGGATGTACTCAAGAGAAATACATTTACAGAAAAATTTACAAGAAAATGTTTCTAAAAACTCTATTGATAATAGCCCCAACTGGAAAATACTCCAATACTCAACAGCAGTTGAATGGATACCTAAATCGGATAGTCAAACTTTGGAATATCATACAGTAATGAAAATAAATTGTATACAGCTATAATCAATAGTATAAATGAATGAGATAAATATGTTGAGCAAAGGAAATCAGACATAAAAGTGTATCTATTGTTTGGTACTAATTATCTAAACACAAAAGGATAAATTAATCCTTTCTGTTATAAATCAAAATAACAATTACCCCATGCAAAATGAGGATTTAAGCCTGGAGGAAAGCAAGAAGACTTCTGGGAATACCACACGCTGTTTTGTTTCTTGAGCTAAGTGTTGATTATATTTTCAGTTTGTAAAAATTCAGTGTCTTACACATTTATAACATATATACTCTTCTATATGTATATTATGTTTCATCAAAATTTACATGAAAATGTAGAAGACACAGTAAAAATTTCAATAGATGTAACTAGTAAATGTTTAAGCTTCTCAATATAAAAAATTAAAAGTCAAAATAAAATTGGAATAAACGTTTATAATATATATTTAAAAATTCACTATGTAATATAAAGGATATATACAATTACATAAGAAAATCATTAAGATCTCAATACATGAATAATTGACAAGTTTAAGTTATTCAAAATCATACAAACATTTGGAAAAATAATAAACAAACATTTGGAAAAATTTATAAATAAACTATAATCAAAGAAATGAAAAATGAAGGGAAAAATAACCTAAGTGCCCAAGAATAGTGTATTGAGCATTGATTAATAAGTAAATGAATCTATTCAATGGATATGTTGTGTTGGGAGGAGAGAACAGCTTACACCTGAGCCCATCTATTTGCCTCAGCCAATAAATAACTTTTCACTGTTACTTCCACCCCCATTTTCCTTGAAGGAATTAATTTTGCCTGTTTCTCTATTCCTCCCGCATGCCCCAGCTCTTCCCTGTTCATAAGCCCTCCTCCACTTTCACCTTCATGAATCTGCAAAAGAAAGCATGTTCTTACCCCCTACACAGAAAGAGGTAGCTTCCTTTTCTCCTTTACTTTCTCTGCATATGTGCTATATGCCTTCATTTTTTTCTTGCTTTCAATTAATTAAGTTGCTGGGGCAGAATTGACCTTCTGCCTCATCTCCATCCAACTTGCAATTTGGTTAGGCATTTGTAAGTTATAAATGCAACTATGCACTAAGGGAGCCCAAGCAAACAGATTCAATTATCATGTTCTCTCTCAGTAATCATGCATAAACATGCAGTTTCCATGTGTTTCTTTGTTAGATTTAGGGTATGAGTCTATTTGTCGTTTTGCCCTCAGATCTTTTCCTCACTCCTCACTACAAATTGTGTTTCTCAGACTTCTGTGCTCCTGGATTCCCATGTTGGTTTGGTCAATAGGAAGCACTGAAAGGAAAACTGGAAAAAATAAATTAAGAGGGGAGATGCATGGAATTACTTTCTTTATCCACATTCCTTGCCTGCTTCACTTGGCATCTCTGACATCTTTTTCATAGATACAGCTCCAGCCTGGTGTCCCTATTACTAGGTCTTAGATCAGGTCTTAGAGAATCTTCCTTTTACCCTTCTTCTTTAGGGGTGAAAGAGGCTTCTGCTGCTGTTAGTCTCTGAGTAACAGACAGAGGCTGTAAGATGTGGAGGGTTCAAAAGAAGATAGGAAGATGAGGGAAAGTTTGGAACTTCCTAGAGACTAATTGAATGGTTATGTCCAAAATGCTGGTAGAATGCACAATGAAGTCCAGGCTGATGATGTCTCAGATGAAAATGAAAAACTTACTGGGAACTGAAGGAAAGGTCATTTTTGTTATTCCTTAGAAAAGAGCTTGGCTGCATTGTTCCCTTGTTGTAGGGGTCTGTGGAACTTTGAACATGGAGAATGATAATATAGGGTATCTGATTGAAGAAATTTCTAAGAAGTAAATAATTTAAGATGTCATCTGGCTGTTTCTAATAATCTGTGCTCGCATATATGAGCAAAGAAATGACCAGAAGTTGGAACTTATATTTAAAAGGGAAGCAGAACATAAAAGATCACAAAATTTGCAGGCTGGCCATGTGGTAGAAAAGAAAAGACCATTTTCAGGGAAGGAATTCAAGCAGGTTGCAAAAATTTACATAAGTTATCAGCCAAATGCTGATAACCAAGACAATGGGGAAAAGGACTGGAAAGCACATCTTCACAGGAGCCCCTCCCATGACCAGCCTGGAGGCCAAAGAGGACTGAATGGCTTTGTGAGACAAGCGCAGGTGCCCTGCACAGTATGGGGACACTGCTCCCTAATCCTGGCCACTCCAGCACCAGCCATGGCTCAAAGGGACCCAGGTACAGCTCAAGCTGCTGTTTCAGAGAATGCAAGTCATAAGCCTTGGCAGCTTCCAAACCCAGAGGTGTTAAGCCTCTGGGTGTGAAAAATGAAAGAGTTGAAGCTGGGAGCCTCTGTCTAGATTTCACAGGGTGTATGGAAAATCCAGAATGTCCAGGCAGACTCCTGCTGCGGTAGCTGAGCCCTCATTTAGAACCTCTAGTAGGGGAGTGCAGATGGGAAATGTGGGGATCCCCCACACAGAGTCCCCCATGGGACACTGCCTAGTGGAGCTGTGAGAAGAGGGCCACCATTTTCCAGATCCCAGAATGGCAGATCCACTAACAGCTTGCATCCTGCACCTGAAAAAGCCACAGGCATTCAATGCCAGGGCTTCAGGGTAGTCACAGTGGCTGAACCTTGTGAAGCCACAGGGGCAGAGCTGCTGAAGACCTTAGAAGCTCACTCCTCACACCAGTGTGCCCTGGATGTTGGACATGGAGTCAAATGAGATTATTTTTAAGCTTTAAAATTTAATGACTGCCCTGCTGGGTTTCCAACTTGCATGTGGCCTGTAACCTCTTTCTTTTGACAGATTTCTCTCTTTTGGAATAAGAAAGTTTACCCAGTGCTTGTATCCCCCATTGTATCATGGAAGTAACTAATTTGCTTTTTATTTCACAATAATTTTATTTCGTATGTGGAAAGAACTAGCCTTGTCTCAAGTGAGATTTTGGTCTTTGGATTTCTGAGTTAATTCTGGAATGAGTTAAGACTTTCGGGATTGTTGGGAAGGCATGATTGTATTTTGCAATGTGACAAGGACATGAGAGCTGGGGGCCAGGGGCAGAAATAATATGGTTTAGATCTGTGTCCCCACAAAATATTATGTCAAATTGCAGTCCCCATTGTTGAAGTTGGGGTCTAGTGGGAGGTGATTGGATCATGAGATGGGTTTCTCATGAATGGTTTAGCACCAACCCCTTGGTGCTATTCTCATAATAGTTAGTGAGTTATCATGAGATCTGGTTGTTTAAAAGTATGTAGCACCCCCCGCTCTCTTTTGTTCCTGCTCCCACCATGTGAGAGGCCTCGCTCTCCCTTTGACTTCTGCCATAAGGGTAAGTTCTGTGAGGCTGCCCCAGAAGCAAGCAGATGGCAGAATCATGCTTCCTGTACAGTCTGTAGAATCGTGAGCCAATTAAAACCCGTCTTTATAATTCCCAGTCTCCAGTATTTCTTTATAGCAATGTGAAAATGGATACATGCAAGATGCTTTTTAAAAAGTTAAACATCTAACAAAAACAAATATAGTGTATTCCTCTGCCTCTTAATAAAATGGTCAATCAATAAAAATACACCATCTTCTAGAGATGGAATACAATAAGATTGGAACACAAAGCCTAGCTTAATGTTCAAATAAATATTAATATAAGTATTAAATTATAAATGATCCAAATAAGACATGACCATATTGTGTTTGTTGGGATTTGGTAAGTTACAGAATAAATAATCTAAAAATTTTACTTATAGTTTTTTTCCCTCCTTCCCCCTAACCAAGAATCCTGTATCTGGCAAAACTGTTTTTCAAAAGTAAGCAGAAAATTAAGGCATTTCTAGACAAACAAAACTAATGCAGTCTGTTATCACTAGACTTGCCATTCAAGAAATGCTCAAGAGAGGCTCCGCATGGTGGCTCATGCCTGTAATCCCAGCACTCTGGGAGGCCAAGGCAGGCATATCACTTGAGGTCAGGAGATCGAGACCAGCCTGGACAAGATGGTGAAATCCTGTCTCTGCTAAAGATACAAAAATTAGCCTGGCGTGGTGGCATGTGCCTCTAATCCCAGCTACTCAGGAGGCTGAGGCACAAGAATCACTTGAACCAGTGAGGTAGAGGTTGCCAAGAGCTGAGATAGCCCCCCCAGCCTGGGCAACAGAGCAAGACTCCATCTCAAAAAAAATAAAAAACAAATGTAATTATATCAGTCCAGGTGAATACATGAGCAATTATAAGGTAAATATTATTGTTACAATGGTTTGTAATTCCACTTTTTGTTTTTTAATGATATTCTATGTATTGAATAAACCTAAATATAAATATACCAAAAACGATATGAGGCTAAAATATTTAAAAAACAATTAATAGTCTAAAAGCTAGTATGATTGTAACTTGGTTTATAATTCAACACTTGTTTTCTATAAAATTAGAAAGACTAATTCATCTAAAAGAATTATTATTTTATGTTTTGGGACACATAGTATATAAAGTTGTAATTATGTGATGTCACCAACAACTGAAAGATGTTGGAAAAGAGCTGCTAAAGGACAAGGGTTTTTATATGCTGTTGAAGTTAATCTGATATATTTTCAAATTTGAGTGGTATATCCTTAGAATATTGAGTAGTCACAAAGCAAATAGTTGTAGACTACATACGAAAGGAATAAAAAAAGAATTTAAATGTTTTATTACAAAGAATAAACAACATAAAAGAAGATATTAACACAAGAAATAAATATCTATAAGGCTGTAAAAAACAAATAGCAAAATGTTAGAACTCCCTTTTCATCAGTGATTATAATTGTGCCTCAATATCCATGGGGAATTGGTTTCAGAATGTACCACTGACACCAAATTCCACTGACACCAACATCTCTTATATAAAATGGTATAGAAATAGTCTTATGTAAAATAATAAGAAAAAAATGTCCATACACGTTCAATACAGAAGCAATCACCATTTTTTAAAATATTTTTGATCTACAGTTTGTTGAATTCACAAATTCAGAACCCACAGATACAGAGGGCCAACTCTATTTTCAACATAAATGGTTTAAATTCTCTAATCATGAAACAGAGATTGACAGAATAGATTTTTAAAATTATTCAACTATATGCTGTCTACAAGAGGTTCCTTTTTAGGTCAAATGACACAAATACATTGAAAGTGAAAGGATGAAAAAAGATATTTCATGCAAATAGTAACCAAGAGAGAGCAGGAGTGGCTGGATTAATATCAAAGGATAGAGATTGAAGGGAGAAATAAACAGTTACATGATAATAGTTAGAGATTTTAACTTCACTCTTGCTAATGGATAGAACAACCAGACAAAAACTAAGTGAGAAAACATAGGATTAAAACAACACAATAAACTAACTAGGCATAGCAGACGTATAAAGAACACTCTACCAAAAACAGCATATACAGCATGTACATTCTTCTCCAGTGCATATGAGAATTTTCCCAGAATAGAGTTAGGCCTAACAATTTGTTAGGCCACAAATTGTTTTGATGTATTTTAGAAAGATACAGATAGACACCATGCAAAATATTTTCTTTAACCACAGTAGGATGAAATTAGTTCACAGATTCATGGAGTAAACAACATTCTCTTAAACAGCCAATGAATCAAAGACAAATTCAAAAGGGACATTGGAAAATATTTAGAGACTATGGAAAATCAAAACATAACATACTAAACCTTTTGAGTGGCAATGAAAAGCAGTGCTAATGGGAAATTTATAGCTAGAAACACATTAAACATAAGTTCTCAAATTAACAGCTGAACTTTACAACTCATGAAAATGGAAGGAAAACAAACTAAGCCAAGGTAGAAAAAGGAAAATATAATAATAATGATTACATAGACATAAATGAAATTAAAAAATAGGAAAACAATAGAGAAAACCAATGAAACCAAAAGTTGGTTTACTGAAAAGCTCAACTAAACTGACAAAATCTTACCTATATGGACTAGTAAAAAAAAAAATTCAAAATACTAGAATCAGAAATGAAAGTTGGGACATTACTACTGATTCTACAAAAATAAAAACCATTATGGAGAGTGCTATGATAAATTCTACACCAATCAATTGGATAATTTAGATGAAATGGACAAAATCCCAAAAACACAAAAGCTACCAAGACTAAATCACAAAGAAATAGAAAATCTGTATATACCTACAACTAGTGAGGAAATTTAATCAGTAATAAAAAAAAAAAAAAAAATCCTAGATCTGATGGCTTCATTGGTGAATTCTACCTAATATTTAAATAACTAACACAAATTATCCAACTTTTCCCAAAAAATGTAGACGAGGAAAGACTTTGTAACATATTCTATGAGGCCAACATTACTTGCTAACAAAGTCAGACAAAGACACCACAAGAAAAGAAAGCTACCAGTCAATATCCTTTATAAACATTGATGCAAAATCATCAACAAATACTAGCAAATGAAATTCTGCAATATATTTCAAGGATTATAGACCACGATCAAGTGGGATTTATTCCTGGAATGCAAGTATGGTTTAACATATGAAAACTGATCTGTGTAAGACATCACATTAACAGACTGATAGGGAAAAACACATGATCATCTCAATTGATGCAGAGAAAGCATTTGACACAATTTAGCACCCTATCAATAAGCTAGGAATAAAAGAAAACTACCTCAACATATAAAAGCCATATATGAAAAGCCCACATACTACACAATGGTAAAAAGCTAAAAGCTTTTACTGTCATAACAGGAACATAGCAAGGATCCTTACTTTCGCCACTTCCATCCAACATAGTACTTGAAGTTCCAGCTAGAACAATTAGGCAAGAAAAAGAAATTAAGCCATCAAAATTGAAAAGAAAGAAAAAAAAATCCTTTTTATAGATGTTACAATCCTATATGTAGGAGGCTCTAAAGAGGCCTATACATGAATTGAGCACAATAGCAGAATTCAGCTAAACAAACAAAAATCAATTGCATTTTTATACACTAACAGTGAGCAAACTGAAAAAGAAATTATAAAAATAATAAAATAATTTCACTGGCATAGCATTCACAAAGAATAAAAACTTAGAAATTAGACAATAAGATGAAAGAATCATACAATGAAATCAACAAAATATTGCTGAGAAATTAAAGAAGACAAATTAGTGGAAACACATCTTCTGTTCATTGATTGAAGGGCTTTATATTTTTCAGATATCAATACTGCCCAAAGTGATCTACAGATTCAAAGCCATTTCTATTAAAATCTCAATGACACCTTTTAGAGAAATAGAAATACCTATAGTAAAATTCATATGGAATTAAAAAGTACCCCAGATATCTAAAAAAAAAAAATTGAAAGAGAACAAAGTAGGAGAACTCACATTTCATGATTTCAAAATTTACTACAAAGCTATAGTAATCAAAACAGTCTGATACTGGCATAAAGGCAGACATGTAGACTAAGGAAATAAAATATAAGCCTAGAAATAAATGTTTAGAGGTATGTCAAAAAATAATTTTTGACAAGGGTGCCAAATCCATTCAATAGAGAAATGGCAGTCTTTTCAATAAATGATGCTGGGAAAACTGTATATTCACAAGCAAAATAATAAAGTCAGACACCTAACACCATATACAAAATTAACTTAAAACAGATAAAAAATCTAAATATAAGACATAAAACTATAAGAGTCTTAGCAGAAAACATAGGGCAAACGTTAATGACATTATATTTGGCAATGATTTTTTGGATATAAAACCAAAGGCACAGGCAATCAAAGAAAAATATAGATAAATTGACTTCATATTGTTTTAATTGTGTATCTAAAGACAAGATCAACAGAGTAAAAAGGCAACCTGAAGAATGGAAAATAATATTTGCAAAATATAATATTTGAGATACATACACACACACACAGACAGATAATTTTTACCTTGTATATGTATATACAGGATATATAGAATATATAAGAAATGCCTGAAAACAACAAAAAAAAATTCAAAAATAGGCAAGGATTTGAATGAACATTTCTTCAAAGAAGATATATAAATGGCCAATAAACACATAAAAAGATTATCAACATCACTAATTATTATGGAAATGAAAATCAAAATTACAATGAGATAACACCTCACACCCATTAGGATGTCTAGTATAAAAAAAAAACAAACAAACAAAAACAGAAAATAACAAGTGTTGGTAATGATGTGGAGAAACTGAAATCCTCATTGACTCTTGGTAGGACTGTAAAATATATATACTGTTAAATACAGTATGGCAGTTTCTCAAAAAGTTAAAAATGAAATTATAATATGATCTAGCAATTTCATTTATGAGTATATACCAAAACAAATTGAAAACAGGGTCTCAAAGAGATAGTTGTATAACCACGTTTATAGCAGCAATATTCACAATAGTTAATATGGCTAATATGTATAAACAAAACAGGTGTACATCAACAGATGACTAGATAAGCCAAATGTGGCACATGCATACAATAAAATATTATTCAACCTTAGAAAAAAGTATAATTATGACATATTCTACAACATGGATTAATTTTGAGGACATTGTACTAAGTGAAATAAGCTAGTTTCCAAAAGACAAATACTATATGATTTCACTTACATGAGATCCTAGAGTAGTCCAAATCACAGAGACAGAAAGTAGAATGATGGTTGCCAAGAGAAGGGGGAAATGGGGAGTTACTGTTGAATGTATACAGAGTTTCAGTTTTATAATATGAAAATAATTATAAAGATGTATGGAGGTGATGGTTGTAAAACAGTATAATTATTTAATATGACTGAATGTTACACTTAAAATGATTAAGAGGGTAAATGCTACATTATGTGCATTTCACCACAAAAAAATAAATTGAAAAAAAAATTCAATACCTTGAGCCAGTAGCAGTCTGAGCTGACTGCCTGGGGAATGTATTTGTAAATTTTTCTGTGTTCATGGCTAGTTGACTATTGTCAAATATAGTTTTCAAACATATTTGAAACAAAACATATTTTAAATTTAAAATATATGCTCAGTGTTACATATAAGTGAATTACTATTCTGCCATTAATTGCTGTATAAAAGTACTCCAAACTTTGTGGTATAAAACAGCAACTGTTGACTAGAAAATCAGGTAAGGCACTACGGAAACAGCTTTTCTCTGCTCCATGAAGTCTGGGACCAAGACAGAAACTGAAGCTCTACTTGGACAACAATGATCTCAGCATAAAGGAAAAAGAGTAAGAGAGGTGATAAAGCTATGTTTTGGTTCAGAAATCTATTCAGTGTTGCTCACATGCCATTAATGTGGAAGGAATATATGATCCTCCCACTGGAAGCACTGCAAATCACAAGGTAATGGGTAGGAATGCACAGTCATTTTGGAGGGTTGGAAGAAGTGGCAGTAATAGATTCTATCTCTTGCTACTGTTGCAGAATTTTCTCCTTAGTTTGGCTAAAAACAGTCTCTTGTCATACGACCAGGAAACATAAGGCTCGCGGACACAAAGAAAGGTGAGGAAAATGGAATTTACTGGGTGAACAGGATAATGGAAAAATAACTCACAGCAAAGCAAGAGAGAGTCCCGCTGGCACGTTTCCCGCCTCACAAATTGAATTCCAGGTCACCACCCAGAACTGAAGAGGCCAGGCTCCTCCCCACTGCAAACCGGCGCAAACTTTCCGAAGCTCCACCCTGTCCTCCCAGTGCGCAGGTGGGCATTGTTAGGGAGAATCAGTCAGGAAAGGGCGGGCTTCATCCGGGACCAGCAGTCCAGTTTTTCAGCCTTCAGGCTGTTTTAGACTTGAAGGCAGGGTTTCGCTGGAGACCATTTGCGGTCTCCTGTCTCTGTCACTATGATTTGTAGTGACCTTTTCCAATCTCCAGATAGTTCTTAAGACCCTGTAGCTTTGGGAATCTGGTGTTCTAGGCTTGGACTCTAAAACAAAAATTACAAATTATATTTTACAAAACATTTCTCTTGAGCCATCTCAATTTGCCTCTTAAATGATCTTCATAGATTTATGAGTATGCCTTTGCCAACAAAAACAATAACTTGCAAATTGTAAATCTTTCAGAATGGAAAACAAAGACTGATCAGGATTCCTGCACTCACCTCCCAGATCAAACGGACAATTACCCAGCAGCTGTCCCAGAGGGTTACGGATTTTCAGAGGAATGACTTCCGTATATGCGTGTGTGTTTAAGCAAATATTTATTTGTCACCCTTTACCTTAATTGCAGCTACTTATTTCCAAGTGGTTATTTCAACTGAAAGGCAGAAGGGCTGTAGGCATGTGTGAGTAACAATGGAAATGCAAAGTATTCTTAGCATTGAATGATGACAATCTAATGAAAGCTACAAATGATGAAGTTGTCCGCAGATATTGTTTGATTATCATTAACAAATCACATTATCTTCCCCTTCTCTCTGCAGCAGTCAGTCTCCTGAAGCAAACTACATGTAAATTCTTTTGACAGAAGGCAATTCCTTTTCTCTATTTCCTCCTTAACTCCATAATGAAATCCTAATGAATACTAAAGGTTTCTGTGAGTAGTACAGTATTCATCTATTGTATTACTGATTGAAAAGAACTTGCTGCATATTCAGAGAGATATAAAGGACTTGATTTTCAAACAAATAGTTTTGATAGGCAGATTCAGGATAAATCTAAATTGTATTTAATTATGCTACTGTTGCAGTGCTCTTATAACAATTTTTCACGTCAAGTTATTATCTTTAATATCTTTAAGAACTATTGTAATATGTAGAGCCTATTTCCTGATTAGCTACATCCATTTTAATATTATTTCCACCTATCAGTACTATGGGAATAATGGCATAATAGTAGTCTAGGAAGTCAAAATATTGTCCTAAATAAAACCTCTAGGGATGAAGTCTTGGAACACGTATGCCTAAAGAGAGGGGTGTCTTCTAGCACTAATTTGATGGCCTTTCTAAAAATAAAAATACTTTTGTTTTCATGCACTCTCAATTGCCTACAGGTCTAAACTCCCTTTTGTAAAGGGAATACATACATGTGTGTATATATATAATGAAAAAATATATACATGTATATAATGAAAAATGTGCTGTTTCAAGGGTGTTTATTATGGCATCCCAAACTAATGAATGACTTGCTGTAGCCAAAAGCTTGAGGCTTCAAACCTGAACACTTCTACATATAACTCATCCTATGTGCTCACTGTACCTTTACAGTGTTAACAGAGAAAAATATGAATACATCCAAAAAGTTTTAACTCAGAAGAAAAAGCAAATGTGATTTTTTTAAAGTTAGACTTCAAAATAAACTCAGTGGAAAATTATTGCCACTTGGAAAGAATTAGCTTCATTATACTCTATGTCTTTACAGTCAGGAGCCTAAAAATATAATTTCCTTGAATTTTCACCTTTTGATGTTATTTCCATTTTTATTAGTTTCACTTTAATCCATCTTTTATGTTTTCCTAAATATATTTTTGATTCCTCTTTATTTAGGCATGGAAAAACAAAACAGGATAAGTGACCCAATAAATCTTTGAATTACACTACTGGGCATTTCGCATTTATCATTTTCTTTAACTTACAAAATGAAAGACCAATTGTATCCAAGTTTGGCTACCAAAATGAAGTTTACCAAGATATCGTTTATCTTGATTTTGTTATTAATCTATCATCTTGAAACCACATTTCATTCACTTGAAGTTTTCAAATAGTGTTATCTTCTGTGATTACACCGATTTGATTCCACAATTGGTAAATTCTTAAATCAAATGGTAGAGTCTATGTAGAAACAAAGTGATATAAATTTTTTTATAATCTTTTCTTCTAATTTCTTTAAGAACTACTGTGAGGTGCTCTTTAATTGTGGAAATAATTACACCTTATATAGTTATTAAGAACCAACTCAAAATGAGCCATCTCAGCTTGGTCTTGTATTTCAAAGGAATAAAACTCACTGTACAAATACATAAATAATAAGATACTCATAAAATAAGAGGTTAATCATGACTAAAATATGGTTTTAAATGTGTGACTGAAAACTATAGGAAACACTGAAGTACAATCAAGGTGATGAGGGTATAATCTCTATAGCAGGTACTAGAATGTGATTGTAATTAAGAAAGGTGGAACCCAATCAACTGTATTATAAACTGTGAAAAAGCATTTAGAGTAAAGTACATGAAAAGATAATTCAGATACGTGAAAATACAAATGACTAATGAATAAGATTGTACGTTCATCTAGTAACTTAATTAAAATAATAGTGAGAGGTCATTTTTGCCTATCAATTTGTCAGTTTATCAATAGAATAATACCAAATGCTTGCACAAGTTAAACAAAGAAAGTAACTTCACACATTTCTGTTGGAATATAAATTTTGACCTATTCCAAAATGCAATTAATAAAAATGTATTAATAACTGTTGAGTATATTTCTAGTATTTTTATTAAAACTACTTTTAAGGAGTTATTCTATGGGGATTGTGTCTCAAAATGTATAGAATTATATACCAAGCTGTTTATTGCATTTGTTAATAATAAAGTTATAAATAACCCAAATGCCAAGAATGAGAGACTGATTAAATATATACATTATTTGATATAATGAATTATTAGCAGTCTTCAATTATATTTTTGGAGAATTTAATAGCATGTTAAGGTGTAAAAACATGTACATTTTAATTCATTTTACTATTCAATTATGTTACCTTCATGTATAGAAATATGCTAGTTAAGAACATTAAAATGTTAAACATTGTCGCCTTTATATTCTGAAATTGTGGTTAATTTTTGCTTAATTACTAACATACATAATATATAAATACTTAAGCGGTATCTTTATTTTGGCAATGTTTATTTATATTTACTTCTGAATAGGTTCTCAAACTTACCTCTGCTACTTGCTTTTTACAAAATTAACAGTACTGGCTGGGCGCGGTGGCTTATGCCTGTAATCCCAGCACTTGGGAGGCCAAGGCAGGAGGATCACAAGATTAGGAGTTCGAAACCAGACTGACTAACATGGTGAAACCCCGTCTCTAATAAAATACAAAAACTTAGCTGGGCGTGGTGGCACACGCCTGTAATCCCAGCTACTCAGGAGGCTGAGGCAGGAGAATCATTTGAACCCAGGAGGCAGAGGTTGCATTGAGCCGATATTATGCCACTGCATTCCAGTCCAGTCTGGGCAATAGAGCGGGACTCCATCTCAAAAAATAATAATAACAACAGTATGTTATTGTAATTTCATTCTGTTGTATGTAACTGTTGGTCATTTCCCTTTACTCTCAAAAGAATTGGGGGTTTTGCTGCATAATAAATCATATCAAAACTCAGTGGCTTAAAAGAGCATTCAAGGATAAGCTCACAATTCTGTGGGTCAACAACTTAGGTCAGGCTTAAATAGACAATACTTATTATGCTGGTTTCCCTGTGCACACATGTACAGCTATAATCACCTCATAGATTTGTGTGGAACTTGGACACTCGAGGATGGCATTCCTTACATGTTTGGTGATCCATGCTGGCTGTCGGCAAGGGATGGCTGTCTGCTCAAGTCATAAAGTTAACTGGAAAAACATGTTTTCAGCCAGTTGGCATGGGCTTGTACAAATAGTGGCAGTCGCAGAGTTTCCATGAGCCACAAGCTCCAACGAACAAGCATTTTTTAAGTTTCTTCTTGAAACACATTTGCTGTTGTCCCACTGGCCAAAGCATATGGTGAGGCCCAGAGTCAGTAAGCAAAGGTGCTATCTAAACACATGGATTAAGGAAGGGATAAATAAAAATTGGGATTGTTACTGCTACAATCCACTATACTCTTCTATTTTATTCTATATACAGTCAGCCCTCTGTATCAGTGGGTCCCTCAGCTGTGGATTCAACCAAACACAGATGGAAAATACTTTTCAAAAAATTGTGCCTGTACTGAACCCGACAGACAATTTATTGTTATTATTCTCTAAACAATATAGCATATCAACTATTTACATAGCATTCACATTGTGTGAGATATTATAAGTAATCTTGAGATAAGTTAAAGTTTATAGGAGGATGTGCATCGGTCATATGCAAATACTACACCATTTGGTAGTGGGGACTTGAGCAACTGCAGATTTCAGTATCCAAGGGAGGCCTGGAACCGATCTCCAACAACAAATAGAGATGACTATATTGCCACAGCTTATTTATCCATGTTTCTCTCAACATTTAGATGGTTCCTGGAATTTGTTTTTATGAACAGTTTTACTATGAACGCTTTTGTATGTCCTCTGTTTATAGGTGCAAGAAGTTTTCTTAGATCCTTAACTAGGAGTAGAATTTCTGGGAAAATATGTAAATAGTCAATTGTATAGAATATATCATTTTTTCCTATCAAGATTGTTTCAACTATACTCCCACTAGCAATGCAGGGCACAGACAATTGAAACAAATCATTAACAGCTATGTAGTTTTATTTTTTAAAATATCATTTTATCTTTCTTTTTTTTCCTTTTTGAAATTGAATCTCACTCTGTCACCCAGGCTGCAGTGCAATGACATGATCTCAGCTCACTGCAACCTCCGCCTCCCAGGTTCAAGCAATTCTCCTGCCTCAGCCTCCTAACTGGAATTACAGGTGCCCACCACCATGCCTGGCTAATTTTTGTATTTTCAGTAGAGACAGGGTTTTGCCATGCTGACCAGGCTAGTCTTGACCTCCTGACCTCAAGTGATCTGCCCACTTCAGCCTCCCAAAGTGCTGGGATTACAGGCATGAGCCACCCACCCCAGGCCATTTTATCTTTATTATTGAAAACTAACAGTTAAATTACAAAGTAACAAAGGTAATTTGAGTTAAGTAAGGAATGGGCTACATTAAACATACAATATGAATGCTAGAATGTGTAAACTGTTTGCTCAGTACTTCATTCATTCGAAAACATTTATTAGGTACCTTATAGAACACTGTGTTCAGAGCTAAATATAATTGTAAAGACATGTTCTTTGTCTTCAAGGGCTTATGATTTATTCCAGAGTTTGAAAAAATAAATAATTAACAGAAACAGCTAACACATCATGCTTTCTATGTACTAGATGTTGTTCCAAGTACCTGGCATATATTAACTCACTTAATCCTCACAATAGTCCTATGAGAGTGACACTGTTTTCATCCCCATTTTACAGATAAGGAAACTGAGGCAGAGGTTAGTATTTTACACAAGATCAACCAACTACTAAGTAGTGGATCCAGGACTCAAACCCAGGCACTCTGTTCTCAGAAGCTTCATCTACCCTTTAATCTCCATCTACCCCTTAACTCTTCTATTCATTCAAAAAGTAGTGAAACAAATATGAACAACAATATGCTCAGCAGATTAACATGTAATAGAAATCTGCTTATTTGAATTGGACCTGACCTATTTAATAAAATCTCCAAGATTTTTATACCATAACTACCAAATCACATAGCAAATGAAAATAAATACAATCATGACGTGTGATCTTTTTCTTTGTTTTTTAGTCAATTATCATTAGACAGAAAACAAGTGTTTTAATATGCTAAATTAACTCTGCCTAACTTATATAAGAGTTATTGTTCTTTTCCATTATGTGAATCAAATATGGCAGACCTATATACAGGTTGAGTATCCCTTATCCAAAATGCTTGGGACCAGAGTGTTTTGGATTTCAGATTTTTTCAGATTTTGTAATATTTGCCTTACTTACTGATTGAGCATCCCAAATCCCAAAATCTAAAATCTGAAATGCTTCTATGAGCATTCATTTTGAGCATCATGTTAGTGCTCAATAAAAGTTTCAGATTTTGAACAATTTCAGATTTGAGATTTGAGATGCTCAACCTGTATATGTATACATATTTACATATGTATATGTATATATACACATATCACATATTATATATTACATACTACTTGCTATGTACAATGTATTATTTATTACATTTTATGTTATATATATGTAAACAAACACATATGTATGTATAAAACAGTGAAGATTTATCATTTTGCATTCTTCATTATCCATTTTCCCTAACAGCAGCTTTATTTATTTTGAAAAATTACTCATTTCAAGCAAAGAGTGGTCTTGTTGGAACAGTAAATTTGGATGCTGATATTGTTTGGCTCTGTGTTCCCACACAAATCTCATTACACAGTGTAATCTTCATGTGTGGAGGGAGGGACTTGTAATCCCAACGTGTAGAGAGAGGAAAGTGATTGGATTTGGGAGAGGTTTCTTCCGTGCTATTCTCATGATAATGAGTGAATCTCATGAGATCTGATGGTTTTAAAAGTGGCAGGTTTTTTTCTGTGCTCACATTCATGCTGTTTCCTGCTGCCTTGTGAAAAAGGAGACTGCTTCCCCTTCTTCCACGATTGTAAGTTTTCTGAGGTCTCCCTCCCCGTACTTCTATCATGCCTGTGGTACTTTGAGTCAATTAAACCTCTTTCCTTTATAATTACCCGGTCTCAAGTAATATTCTTTACAGCAGTGTGAAAACAGTCTAATACAGATGCCCTGCTTCCCACTAATGGGAGCCAAAGGAATATCTCAAGGAGGTCTCCTTTAACCACAAAGGTATAGTCAAAGCAGAGTCATGTGAAAGACATCCCAAGTATTATGAGACTTGGCTGTCGCAATGGGTCATTTGCAATCCAAAGGAATCATACTCCCTCAATATACCCCTCACTGGAATAAAGTATTCTTTGTTCATTATAATAACGTGATCTTTTAATGGATAGTCCTAGAATTATTCTAAGAATTTCATTCATTGGATGTGTTCAGTATTTTGATACTCAGAGATAGCAAATTATAAATAATACTTAAAAATCAGTACAGTATTGTGTATGCTAACTCAGAAACTACTCATTTATGTCTCAATCCCCTATTATTTCCCTCCTGAACACCAGGCTATAGTTTATTTCCTAACTTCCGATGCATTTAGGTGTGGTCATCTAAGTAATTCCTGGTCGATGAATGAAGAAAAGGTGAGGTACTCCATACCCGAGACTAATTCATAAAACTTTCCATGCAGCTACCCTCTCTCCTCTTCCATCTGTCACTCATTATTGATTCCCAGAGCAACCTTTAAAGTCAAAAGGGAAGTTGGCAAATCCTACATCAACCTGTGTCTCTTGTGACAATGTTGCCATTTATACTTGGTATTTGCTCTTGTCTGAAGTTCTTCCACCAATATCTCATAAGTCTGCCTAAACCTCTGTCGGGCTTCTGCTTAAATACTACTTTATGGACAAGGACTTCCCAATATACCTTATTTAAAGTAGCAGCATACTTGAGGACACTCTGTGCCTTTTTATTCTGATTCAGTTTTCTCCTATAACATTACTTTCTTGCACACTTCTTTTTTTGTCCATTACCTGTCTCTATCTACAGAATATATGTTTCATGAGGGATGAAGCTCATCCGTCATGAGCTTCAATTTTTTTTCAATGCTATGTACCCATAACTAAATAGAATGCTACAATGAATATTTCTTGAATGCATGAATGAACAAATAAATGGCTATTGGGCATTGTGCTTGAATTTCAAGATATTACATATGTTAAGTGGAATCATGAAAAGAGAAATCTTATATATTAATGTTTTCAAGAGTTAAATGATATATTTTTTAAACAACATAAATATAATGAGAGATAAAGAAAAAACTTCCCTTAGAGTTAGAGTTAGTATATAAATTAGAAAAAGAAAAAAAAAGGAGAAATGACAGAGAATAATTACAAGGAAAGTTCAAAGGCAAATTGGTTTAAACGTTACTTGTAAATTGTCTCTATTTTGATTCACTGGTGATTCTTGTTCTGTCACATGGATTATAGAGCAGGGAGAAAGGTGAGGAGAAAAAGAAATACCAGACATTTAAATTATAACCCAGCAAAAAGGTCAAAGAAATGCTGCTTAACACTTTTCTTCTTAAGGAAGAGGAAATATTAAAAGAACTAACAGCTCAAGAATAGAAGAGCATTTGCCACATTCATGCCAAACTCAAATTGGTTTCCAGAGAAATAATAAAAATGACATTCTTTTTGCAAGCAAAAAAAATGCAGAAATAAAAATGCAATATTACAAATAGAAAACAGCCATCCCACTGACTAAGTGTCCATTTCATGGACCAGCTTCATCAGTTGTTGTGTTTCCCGATCAGTTACTGTTACATATCACCCAACAGATTAGAATTCACTGGAACAGTCTAGCTGACTTGACATGATCATGGAGAAAAAGAGGCCTTATTTATCGGCAAGTTCTGCATTTTTGAATTACTATTACTTTACAAGAATGAAAAAGGATTTTTAAAAAAACATAAATATGGCCTTTAACAAATTTCTAAATTATCTTGTTACTCTTATTATATATACACAGAGAGATGACAAAAAACTAGATTATAAGAGGTTGGAACCAGAAAACAATGGGAAAAGAATAGCTGTGTCATAAAAAACTTATGTGACTTTTTCCATTTAATGCTTCTATCAGTCAGAGTATGCCAGGTTGCACTGAAATAATACACACTCCACAATCTCAATGGCTTAAAGCAATAAAAGTTTATTTGCGTGTTACATGTCCACCAAGGGTTTGCTAAGGGATTTGCTCTAGTGGTTCTCATGATAAAACTTTTACTAGAACATTACCAATAATCATAGCAGACAAAAAGAGAAGGTAACAAACCACCCAAGTGACATATTAAAATTTTTGCCTACATATTAATGACCAAAGCCTATATATGGCCTCACCTAACTCCTACACCTAACTCCTAACTGACTTAATCATGCAATTCAACCAGGTGCACAGGAAGAAAATCGAATCTGCTAGATAGAAATAGCAAATACTACAATGCTTATAAAAATCTACTTGAGTAGTAAAACTAAGCCACAGGGAAGTTAAATAACTTACTCAATGACACTTGTAAGTAGCATAGCCAGTTTTGAAATTCAGGCTTTTCTGATTGTAGGAAAGAAAGCAATAAGAATTAGCAGATGGTGAGGATGAGACCTTGATTAATTCAATGTTACTAATCCCTTGCTACTGGAAGTGTTGTTTGTGGAACAGCAGCATAGCATCACTGGAGAATTTATTAGAAATGCACAATCTCAGCCCCACCCCAGACACTAAATCAGAATCTGCCTTTTAACAAGGTCTCCTGGTGACTCATGTGTATATTAAAGTTTGAGAAGTACTGTATTAAACTTTATCTCTAAGCGCATATTAAGTTTCATTGGAAATAATGTATTACGGTTCCCTGCTTCAAGTCTACACCTATCCATTAATGAGGTCTTCCACCAGATTTACCACCATCACCATCATCCAGGTGTTTCTGGTACTCCTGTGTAGGAATACAATAAGTACACTTACCTTTCTTCAACTTTAACGCACTACTCTTTACTTTCCCCGTAGTCCATGATCTCCAGGTACAGTGACCTCTACTTCCTTCCTCTGTCAGTCCTTGGGACCAAAAATACATCTTATTGTCTGTGTTGGGGTTGAGGAATGAATGAAAAATGAATATCTAGAACTCAAGTCAGCATTAACCCCTGGGTCTCTCAGCAGCAATGCTTTGTTCCCAGGGTCAAGCACATTTGTCCGTATACACAGCTCATTCATCTTTTCTTTTAGCAACACTTTTCAAATGATTCAAGACCAGTTTATGGAGCAAGTGTGTGCATTCTCCTCATCTCTATCATCTTCATAGCTCTTTTTTTCTCCTCCCAAGAACATCAACCCCAAAAGAACCCCCTTTAGTCAAAAATAAGTAAATAAAAAACCCTCCCATGGATGTTAAATCATGTAAAAAACACTTCAGGTAAGGCGGACTTCAGACTAGCAGAAATTATCTCTTGTAATTAATACATCTAGGCTATCAAATAGAAAATTATCATTTCGAATAAATCTAAAGACTCTTAATTGGACAAGTGATATGGCTTCACACTACTTTCAATCCAAATAATTACCAAAGAGGATATTGTCCTTGAGTGTCTTGGCATCTTTCTCCTATACATAATAATAAATTAAAATTTCATAAGAAAATCTATAATTTAAAAAAGATAAAGAATGAAAAGAAAAAGTCAGATAATAAATATACATTAATAGAACAGAATGCAATATATAAAATATAAGCAGACTTTGTCTGGTACGGTGGCTCCTGCCTGTAATAGCAGCTCCTTGGAAGGCTGAGGCAGGAGGATTTCTTGAAGGCAAGAGTTTGACAACAGCCTGGGCAATATAGTGAGACCCCAGCTCTTACAGAAATACAAAAGTAAAACAAAAATTTTCTTAAGAAATATAAGCAGATACGAGTTTTCTCATACAAGGCTATCCTTCTTTGTTTTAGAAACAAATTCCTCTTACTTCCAATTTTGGTTGTAATGCCCACCTAGACATAACGTTTTCCAAACCATATGACTAAGTTTTAGCCAATGGATATGAGCAACTTTCAGGTCACATTTTTAAAAGAAGGCTACTTGCCTTCTAAGTGTTTGTTTTTTCCTCCTAAGCTGAGACATAGCAACAAGCAGAACAATCACCTTTAATCCAAGGATGAAATTTATGCTGATGATGAATAAGCAACGTTTTCAAACCTGATTATATACCAGCTTAGACTTTTATGCAGAGGAGAAATAAATCTTCTGCCATGTTTAATTCGCTGCTAATTGATCTCTCAAAGCATTTACATTCATATTCTAATATAAGACTTAATACAAAAAAATTTTCAACAAAACCTAACCAAATAAAGAAAACACATATACTGAGGGTCTTGCTTGCCTGCTGAGTGAGAACTAAAAACAGTAGAATTATTACATAAGAACAACAAAAAAAGACAGCTACATTTCACTTTTAAAAAGAAAAATTTTTTATTTAAAAAATAAATTTTGAAAGGCATTTACATTTTTCATAGATATAAAACAAAATTTATTTGCAAAATATTTTTATATCTAGTGAGTGAGGATCTTTTAAGTCTACACAGTTTATGTTTTTTTGTTTAATAAAGTGCACCATGTAGACCTTTAAATATCTTCTCTTTCTAGATTTTATTTCTTAAAATGAGACCATCATGTTCCCCAGCTCCAATCTACCCTGCCAATTTTTATTCCTACTTCTTTCTGCCATCTTATTAGTCTCTTCTTTGTAGTGCCTCTCATGTGAATTTCTTCTGTTTCACTTCACTGTTCTGTTCAAATCCTTACCTACTTCTTCCAGGGTTCTTGAAATAATAACACTCTATGTGGCCATTGCTCCAGCTCCAGCCTCCAGTTGCCTCTAACCTCTTGCTCTTTCTCTTCTTCTAGTTAAGAATTTACTGGGACTTATTTAAAAAAATCATTTTTGTGTAAATCATCTCTTTTCCCAAATACCTTTAAAAGTTATAGCAGAAATTTCAAATTTCTATGACTACAACCTATTTTAATGTGTTTCTTAAGTTTCTCAGTAGTTTTCCATAGAATCCTCTGCTTTGTCCAAAGACAACTGCTCTTTAATTACTAAGTACAACCCATGTATTTACACCTCTTCCATTTGCCTATTCTACATGCGCCTGAAAAGCATTCTGCATGCAAAACTTCCCTAAAGCCTATTTTTCCTGCAAAGTTCCCATGGCCCCCGACTTTTTCCGTTAGACTTTCTTCAGCTGTCCTAAAACCAGTCTCTCTGCTTCTGATTTCCCAGGGTTCTTACTGTCTGTTCCATTCACTTGGATTTTCTATTATTTCTCATCCTTCAAGGGTCATCAATCAATTATTAAATATGTTTAACCTACCGTGCAGAAAGTACTTGGCCTGATGTTGGGAATTCAAAGAACCAAAAGATATGATAATTTGAAGGACCTACAACTTGGGAAGACCCATCACAAAAATTTTAAAGGATAAATTACAGTACAATGTTATTTAGAGTTCTTGGGATTCAGAATAGGGCACATTAACAGCTGTAGCTCTTACCTCAGCACCCTGAGAATTTTATCATTTTGTCTTCCTTCTTCTTAACATCAATTAGTTAAAACTACCCTCAATAATTTATATTGAAAGTTTTTGGAATTAATACCATTTAGAAGAAAAAGTTTTTGCCTCTGTCCAAATCAAAGCAAAATAGAAGTGAAGTAAGACGTGAAGCACCTTACTTACTGTCATAGGGAAGCCTCACAATCTTTAGTCTGTTTAATTCTGACACTCTCACTCCTTGCTATTTTTGTGTGTTCTTTGGAAATCTCACTGTTACTCTCTCTTACATGAAGTTTCCTTGACTCACACAAATGCACTCTACTTTGGGGTTTGCCTATTCCTTCTTCAGGTTCTAGGAATTGGTGTTCTGCTTCTGGTTCCTCTGCTGAGTTCAGACATGCCCCTAGAGGTGTGAACTGGACTCAGCAGAAGAGTGTCCCTCTAGGAGTGCACCAGAGCAGGACACATATCCCACACTGGTTTCCTTTGCCCATGTTCTACATCCGGTCAATGGGAGAAAACACCCATTCTTTGTTCAGGCAAATGGCCAATGTAAGGCTAATCCCACCCTAAGCAGGTGACTAGCCCATCTCTCACTCTCTAGATTTCCAAGGCATGTGTGAAACATTAGTCAATTGTATTGCCATAACTCAGAGTCTACATATCACACTCTCCTGGTTAGGGCTGTCAGATTTAGCACTTTAAAGTGTAGGACTTCCAGCTAAATTTGAACTTTAGATAAATAACAGATGTTTTTTAAGTTCTAAATTTGGTTTTTATTTATTATGTTTTGTAAATACTAATTATGTAAGAATTCAAAATAAATATATAAAAATCAAGTAATACATGCTTTTTTTTTTTTTGCAAATGGAGTCTCACTCTGTCACCCAGGCTGGAGAGCAGTGGTGCATTCTTGGCTCACTGCAAATTCCCACCCCTGAGTTCATGCCATTCTCCTGCCTTAACCTCCTGAGTAGCTGGGACTAAAGATGCCCGCCACCATGCCTGGCTAATTTTTTTGTATTTTTAGTAGAGACGAGTTTTCACCGTGTTAGCTAGGATGGCTCGATCTCCTGACCTCGTGATCTGCCCACCATGGCCTCCCAAAGTGCTGGGATTACAGGCGTGAGCCATAAAATACATGCTTATTTTAATGAAACTATAGTAATATACCGAGGTATATAAAGTGAAAAAAGAAAGTCACTCCCTGAAAAAGTAGTCACTGTTAATAGTATTCTTCTATACCCTTTTTCTATTCAAGGATATGTTTTCATGTCAGTATATGAAGATTACGCTCATTACCCTTTACTGCAATGTTGTATTCTATAGTATGAATGCATCACAATTTATCTATTTTCTTATTGATAGACATTTAGAGACTCTCTCAAGTTTAAATTATCTTAAATATGCTTATGCCTATGCATTATTTGTTATTTTTTGCTCTTAAATTATATTTTTTAATTGATACATGGTATTTGTACATATTAATGGGGTACATATGATATTTTGACACACGCATACAATGTATAAATGTGTAATGATCAAATCAGGATATTTAGGCCATCCTTCCCCTTGAACATTTATTATTTCTTTGAATGGACACTATTTTAAATATTCTTTTCTTGGTATTTTGAAATACACAAAATATTATTGTTAACTGTAGTCCCCTCAATATGGATGCAACTTGAGGTGATCGTGTTAAGTGAAATAAGCCAGGCACAGGAAGACAAATATCATACGCTCTCACTCATATTTGGGAGCTGCAAATTTGATCTCATGGATGTAGAGAAATTGGGAAGGGTGTGGAGTGGAAGAGGGGATGTAGAAGGGTTTTTAATGGGTACAGAAACATGATTCAATATAAGGAATAAGCTGTAGTGTCAGATATCATTTTTAATATAAGAATGTGCTCTGAAACATTTTGGATATGTTCTTACTAAAAGACCATTCATTATCCAGCAATTCTAATTCAGCTTGGGTATCCCATATTTTATCTTTAAACCTTTTAGTAGGGTTTACTAGGAAATCCTACTCCTAGTACTTGTGTTGTCATCGCTACCCCACTATTCTTCAAACTAGGCAAAGGTTTTAGGCAGAGAGGGACTTCCTCAGCACTCTCCTTGAGTGATGGTACACATGGATCTCTTAGCTTTATACCAAAAAGGAAAAATCCTTCTCACAAATCCACCAATCTCCACTTTTCGAAATATTTCAAGGTGGGGCTCGGTAGCTCACGCCTGTAATCCCAGCACTTTAGGAGGCCGAGGTGGGCAGATCACTGGAAGCCAGGAGTTCAAGACCAGCCTGACCAACGAAACCCGGTCTCTACTAAAAATACAAAATTAGCCAGGCATGGTGGTACACACCTATAATTCCAGCTACTTGGGAGGCTGAGGCAGGAGAATGGCTTGAATCCGGGAGGCAGAGGTTGTTATGAGCTGAGATTGTGCCATTGCAATGCAGCCTGGGCAACAAGAGTGAAACTCCATCTCAAAAAATAAATAAATAAATAAATAAATAATCAATTTTATGGATGACTACTTTTCTCAATATCTTTTGAAAATTTGCATTTTGGTTTAGTAGAGATACAAGGGTAAAAGCACTCATATGCATTGCTGGTAAAAATGATAACTGTTACAACCATGTTTGCATACAACCTAAGTATACTATATTAAAATAAAAAATACCTAGACACTTTGGAAATTGCTTTTCTGAGAAGAATTTATCCACCATGTGATATGCACATGCACATACACACATAGAAATATGTAACATGACACTAGTATAAAGATTTTATAAAAAGATTAGTCTAGCAGTATTGATTACAGAAGCAAAAATGAAAAAACTTTACTAAAAATGTAAATTAGCACTAGTATAGGAATGGCTGAATAATTTGTAATACAAACCTCAATCTAAAATATTAAAAAGACTAAATTGGAACTTTACCAGTTGACTTGGAAAGATTTCCATAAGGTATAGTTGACTGCACAAAAAGAAAATCTAAATTCACAAAAAAGTATATACTATGACTCATTGCTGAAAAATAATAATTTCTTTTAAAATACACTAGGTATATTAATATATGCATTTTTTTCTTGTAACTTTGGAAAATAAAGAAAATACAGAAGAATACATATGCTTATGTTTATGGCATGGTAATTGGGGTAAATAATGTAGAGGTAGGAAAATCAAGTGGGAGGGCATAGTTTAGAAAATTTTTAGGATAAAAAAGGTTCACAAATTTATATGATTTTAAAATATATAAATATGTATGCATTTCTACATGTATGTAGATGTCAAAAATAAAATATTAAAAATCTACTCTTTAAGAAATTAAGAAAATAATGGATACTATTTTTTGCTAAAAGCAAACTTCTCTTTTTCAGTGTACAAATTCCACTTTCAAAAGCTCTTTTACCACATATTGACTCTTTCCATTAAACCACTTAGATCTAGCCTTTATTATTGATTTTCATATATAACCTTTACCCTAAGGCTTCAGGCTAACTTTGTATAAGTAAATTGTTCAATCATTAAAGTAGTTTAAATACCACAGATAGTAGTTTCAGTTGTTCATAGGCATATATGTTAATAAATAAATAAATAAATAAATAAATAAATAGTTTCTTCTAAATCCTAAAAGGCAGACAAGTTGATTTTCAGGGAGACAATGGGAGACAATAGTGAACAGAGAAAATTTAAATCTACCAGGAACTTTCTTAAATTGCTCCCACAAAATACAAAACTTACAAACCTATTTATGCCAGCAGATAACATATTTTTCCCTCTTGTTGCATTGGAAGAGATGGTTTCTCCCTTCTAAGCATAGTCCTTTAATAATCTGCTTTGGGACCTCTTCACTTTTGCGTTCTGACAATGCTTATGCTATTAATTATTGCCTTTACTTCCTATTTGTGTGCCAGTTAAAATTGCCTAGATCCATTTCTCTAACATAAAATTATACAAAATCAACCTTAAACTCCAAAGTTGCCTCCAGCTTATCTCCACACACTTCTTTACATCTAACTTTTAGAAATAATTGTTCATAGTTGCTATCTCTGTTTCTTCAGCTCCAGTCACTCCTCAGTCTACTCCAAAATGGCTTTCACTCTTGTCTACAGTGATAATTTCCACTGATGTTACCACACCATTGACCTTCATGCCAAAAAATTTATAAATATTATTCTCTTCTTGTCTTATTGAAGTTTCCACAACACCTGATAATATTGACCAGTCCATAATGTCTAGTGTCCTTGATATTATCCTTCTCTTTTCTGGGTTTCTATGACATAACCCCCTCTTTGTTTCCCAACTGTATCTTCGTTTTCTTTTCAATCTCTTGCTTATGTCCATTCTTCTAGATCCAGTTATTTAACGGTGCAATTTTTCATGGCTAGACGTCTTCTCTTCTCTCTGATTCTCTCTAAGCAATCAGACCCATGCCCTTAAATACCATCTAGTTGCTGGTGACTTCCATCTTTTTGGCTTCAGCTGAAGTCTCTTCTCTGGAGCACACATCTAACTGCCTGCTCAACTTGACTGAATGCCAAAAGCATTTCAAACTCCTCATGTTCAAGGTTCAGCATATTATCTTCCTTCCAAACTTTGACACTCTTTCGCACTTTAGGTACCACACATCCTGCAGATGCATGAACCAAAAACGTAGGCGTCATTATTATTACCTCTCATTCTTTCATAATTATTTAATCATTAAATTATTTAAGTTAATCACTGAAATATATTTTGAACTTCTATTCTCATTACCATCTCCTCTGCAACTAGTCCTTATCCAAGCTACTCTCATCTGCTTCCTGGGTAATATTTATAATGCATTAAAAATATAAATTAATATTATTATAATTATTAGTTAACCTACTGACTGCTTTGCCTTCATCCATATTAGATGCCTCCCACTATTCTTCAAACTAGGCGATGGTTTTTCCAGTAATAAATCTGGTCAGGTCACTTTCTGCTTAAAATTCTTCAATAACTTTAGATTGTCCTTAGGAAAAATCCCAAGATCCTTATTTTTGCCTACAAGGTCCTGTATTATCTGACCCTTGCCATCTTTTTAGTCTTACCTTTCAGATCTTCTTTTCACAGATAAATATTTTTTAATCTCACAATCCTTTTAGATCTTCCTTTTGTCAGGGAAATATTTTTTAACTTCACAATCCTAGTGAACTTGGTTTATTTTATCTTCTCAGGGAATCATGTTTTCTTCCTTCTGAGTACCCTCAGTTTTTAATTAAATATCTATTAATGCCTACACCTTTCATTTGTAGTCTCCTTTAGAACAGGGAGAGTTTATATTTTCTCACCATTGCATTTCTAGCTCAAGGCTCTTGACACGGCACTTATTCAGTACCAAAAATTGTTTATTAAATGAATGAAGAAAAATAAAAACATAGTAATGTAATCATTGAGAGAACACACTCTCTAAAATCAGATACACTGCAGTTCACATTCCAGCTCTACGCTTACTAGTTACATGGATAGTCTCTTCTAGTCTCCTCATCTATACTAAGGAAACAATAATCTTCACTTCTTATAGTTATTAACAATATTAATAGCTAGCTTTAAGTAAGTAATCTGGGTTTGGCACTGGACTAATTACTTTTACATTAATTATCTTACTTAAAATTATTAGTGCCATGGCTGGACCCAGTGGAATTACATGCCTGTAATTCCAGCACTTTGGGAGGCCAAGGTGGGCGGATCACTTGAGATCAGGAGTTCGAGACCAGCCTGGCCAACATGGTGAAATCCCGTATCTAATAAAAATACAAAAATTAGCCAGGCATGGTGGCATGCACCTGTGGTCACAGCTACTCAGGAGGCTGAGGCAGGAGAATTTCTGGAACCTGGGAAGTGGAGGCTGATGTGAGCCAAGATTACACCGCTGCACTCCAGCCTGGGGGACAGAGTGAGACTCCATCTGAAAAAAAAAAAAAGAAAAGAAAAGAAAAGAAATTAGTACCTTAAGGTAGGTATTCAAAATAATTCCAATTTTAGAAGTGAGGAAACAAAAATTTCAAGGGTCGGTTAACTTACCAAGGTTACACAGCCAGTAAATGGAAGAATTATGAGTAAAGCAGGTCTGTTTGACTCCAAAGTTTATTTTTTAGCCTTATTGCTTTAGTCATTATGCTTCCCCCCAATATTTAAATATTGGGTGGCTCAATTCCAATCACATATACACTACTTATTATGGTGTCTGGAACATAGTAAATCCTCCAACTGTGGTTTATTATTTTCTTGATATTATGAATTTTATTAACTAACAATATTGATTAATGTTATCATTATTACCGCAGCTAAGACCCACGAAGTTAAAATACTAGATTTCCATTTTCCTGGAGGATAAATGCATACAGTCAATAAGTTCCCTGTCAATGCCAATTGCCACAGAGCTGGCGGCCTACATTTAACATAGTGAAGCTTTCTTCCTAGTCTTCAAAATCCCTACAAATTATGTTATGTCCAAGAGTGCTGCCCAATATCTCCAACAACAGAAACTTACCCTCCTCAGTACTCAGTGCAACTTGAACTTCCACTAAAGACAGGGTAATTAATCATAGACCATGAAGCACCATTGCTTTTTACTATTATTTTTCTTCTAAGGTTAGAGGCACCTTGGCATTCCAACTGAATTATAATTTTGCTGAACTCCAGCATCTTGCTACTTTGCAATCCCTAAGCACCCAACCAAATGCTTTGCACACCATTAGCAAAGGAACACATATTTGTTAACTGATTGAAAAGAGGCAAAAATAATCATAATAAAAAATTTTACATCCTCTTCAGAGACCAAAATATTAATGTTCAGATGTGAGTAGATTATAGGAGGGATGTTTTAAGTTCAAAGAAAGTTCATTCAGAGGAATGATTTTTTCAGAAGCTTCTCAACAGGTAGGTTAATTTCTCACTACGATGACTGATTTCCACAGAGGCACTATCATAGCTTACGGGGACATTTCTGTATTTTGAAATCTATAAAATTGTAATAGAATGTATCTCAATAGAGATTTAAGTGACTGGTTTTCCAAGGGCTATTGACATTATCCATATCTCTTGCAATTATAATTATAGCCTGTACACTAATATAAACAAAACAGTGAATGTATGACTATGAGTTATGAAAATAAAAATATACTTGTAGAAATATATCTCCTTATATATTCAAGAGAGATTTTTGAAACACTTGCAATATTAATAGATAAGTATAATGTGTTCCTAATTAACATTAATTAATAAGTAACCACATATACACAAGTATGTTAATAAGTTTTTTCACCTACGTATACCTAACTCGTTTGTAATTCCTATTTGTTCCCACTGCCCCTTTTCACTGTGATAAAATGGTATCTTAGTGAGTGCTGTCAAGTTCATGTGTATCTGTTTATTTTATGAACTGATAAGGTTATTTGCCATTAAATTAAAATCTTATAGTCTTTGACATTGAATTAAATTATTCCAATCAACACTAAGGTCCCAGATTTTCTTATAATTGTTGTTTAGAGGTAGAAACTGGTTAGAAAGGGGAAAAGAGAAGATAGAAAAGGCTTGGAGATGTTTTGAAACTACACTTTCATGGCAAGTATACTGATTTGTTTAGATGAAATATTTTCTTGGATTGTCTTATGAATAAACTATTGGAGAATATGTTTGGGGGAAGCTAAAACTGCCATCCACTTCCTTAGTATGTACATCTAATTTTTATGGTGGTGAACCATGAACATGCTGGCCAAATTATTCACAAAGGACAATCTTGGTGTTTCATCTTCCTCAAATCAGTAATTAAATAAATAATAATAATGTTGTTAACTTTCTGTTTAGGCAACATCTAGCTAGTCAAAGCTTTTCCTGGATTTATTTGTGCCTATAGAGTAACTGAAAATATGGTCATTTTAAACTACATATATGTGTAAAAACTTTGGAGTCCTAAATTTTAGGTAAAGGACTTCCTTGCTGACATTTTTCCTTAATATAACAGTATATTATTCAGTTATTTTGCAAATAATATGCTTGACTAAGGAGGGCACATAAATACATCTTTTCTGCAAGTATGTCTTTCAGAAAGGCTAGCCAAATTGACAGTTCACAAACTTAAATTTTAGTGTTTTTTTCCTGGTCTCATGTAAACAGTTTCTCCAGAAATACTTTCAAACACATTGTTTAATCAAGAGAATTGTAAAATAAAGAAATCTGTAGAGTGTTATAGAAACAAATACTAATGACGAATAGCATTAAAACTCACATGATATTTCAAGAATATAAATGTTATAAAACAGATGATCTGTAGCAGAGCTATATCATGATAAAGTCACAAGATACTGTGAATAGTTTTGACCACTGACAACAGTTACTGCTATTTGTTAAGTTATATTGGTGAATATCTTGCTTATCTTCATCATTTTTCCAAATGAGAGAATGATAGCATAGAGAAGTTTCACTTGTTCAAGATAAAATCACCAGATATTAAAATATTCATCACTAAAATAAAAAAATTTATTAGTTATTAAATGTATGTTTCTTTATTAAAACAATTTTCAGATACAGTTACTAATTGTAGGTTTCTTTATTGATGCATTAAATAGCAAGAGCTGAGCGTCCAACAAGTATAATGTAATAATGAATGTAAACAATAGTTCAAGAAATCTGTGACAACTGTCAATCTGACCTATCTGAAATTTTATTTTTTTATTTTTAAATTTTATTTTTTGTTCATGGGTATATGTGCAAGTTTGTTAGATAAACTGTGTGTCATGGGAGTTTGTAGTATGGATTGTTATGTCACCAAGGGAATAAGCATAGTATTCAATATGTCTTTATTCTCTCCCTCATCCCACCATCCACCCTCAAGTGGGCCCGTTGTCTGTTGTTCCCCTCTGTGTCCATGTGTTTTCATTGTTTAGTCCCCACTTATAAGTGAGAACATGCGGTATTATTAAGTTTTCTGTTCTTGCATTAGTTTACTTAGGATAATTACCTCCAGCTCTACCAATGTTGCTGCAAACAACACAATCTCATTCTTTTTCACAGTTGCATAATATTCCATGGTGTATATGTACCATATTTTCTTTCTCCAGTCTACCATTGATGGTCATTTAGGTTAATTCCAAGTTTTTGATATTGTGAATTGTGCTGCAATTATGCAAAATAGAAATCATTCTACCATAAAGTCACATGCACACATATTCTGAATATTGTTTAATATTGTTCAATCAATATTCTGAATATGTGTGCATGCGACTTTATGGTAGAATGATTTCTATTTATTTCTGCATTTTTTACCCAAAGATGAAATTTTTGGGTTGACTGGTAATTGTGTTTTTAGTTATTTGAGTAATTGTTCCACTGCTTTCCATAATGGCTGAACTAAGTTACATTCCCACCAGCAGTGTATAAGTGTTCTCTTTTCTCCACAACCTTGGTAGCATCTGTTATTTTTTTACTTTTTAATGATAGCCATTCTGGTGTGAGTTGGTATGTCATTTTTTTAATTTGCACTTCTCTAATGAATAGCAATGCTGAGCATTTTTTTTCCATATGCTTGTTGGCCATGTGTATGTCTTCTTTTGAAAAGTGTCTGTTCATGTCCTTTGCTCACTTTTTAATGGGGTGATTTGCTTTTTGCTTATTAATTTGTTTAAGTTTCTTTTACATTCTGGATAGTAGACCTTTGCCAGATACATAGTTTGCCAACATTTTTTTTCCATTCTGTAGGTTGACTGTTTAGTCAATAGGTTCTTTTGCTGCACAGAATCTCTTAGTTTAATTAGGTCCCATTTGTCAATTTTTGTTTTTGTTACAATTGCTTTTGGTGTTTTGTCATGAAATCTTTGCCAGGTCCTATGTCCAGAATGGCATTTCCTAGAATATATTCTGGGGTTTTTATAGTTTTAGGTTCCACATTTAAGTATTTAATCCATCTTGAATTAATTTTTGTATATTGTATAAGGAAGGGTTCACTTTCAATCTTCTGCGTATGGCTAGCCAGTTATTGCAGTGACATTTATTGAATAGACAGTCTTTTCCCCATTACATGTTTTTGTCAACTTTGTCAAAGATGTGATGGTTATAGGTGTGCAGCATTATGTCTGGGCTCTCTATTCCATTCCATTGGTCTGTGTGTCTGTTGTTGTGCCAGTACCATACTGTTTGATTACTGTAGCAATGTAATGTAGTTTGAAGTCCAGTAATGTGAAGCCTCAAGCTTTGTTCTTTTGTCTTAGGATTGCTCTGGGTATTTGGGCTATTTTTTGTTCCATATGAATTTTAAAAGAGGTTTTTCTAATTCTGTGAAGAATGTCATTGGTAGTTTGATAGGAAAAACTTTGAATGTATAAATTGCTTTGGGGAGGATGGCCATTTTAACAATATTGATTCTCCCTATTCATGAGGATGGAATGTTTTTCCATTTGTTTGTATTATCTCTGATTTCTTTCAAATGTGTTTTTCAACTCTCTTTGTACAGATCTTTCACTTCCTCAGTTACCTGTATTCCTAGGTATTTTATTATTTCTGTGGTTATTTTGAATGAGACTGTGTTCCTAAATTGGCTCTTAGCTTGAATGTTGTTGGCAAATTGGTATGCTACTGAATTTTGTGCATAGATTTTGCATCTTGAAACTGTGCTAAAGTTGTTTGTCAGATCACAGAGCTTCTCAGCAGATTATAGCGTTTTCTATTACAGACTCATATCATCTGTAAGAAAGAATAGTTTGACTTCTCTTCGTATTTAAATACCTTCAATTCTTTCTCTTGCCTGAGTGCCCTGGCCAGGATATCCAGTTAGAGTGTGCATCCCTGTCTTGTTCCAGTTTACAAGGAGAATGCTTCTAGCTTTTGCTCATTCATTATGATGCTAGCAGTGAGCTAAACATAGATAGCCCTTATTATTTTGAATCATGTTCCTTCAGTGCCCAGTTTGTTCAAGGTTTTTAACATGAAGTGATGTTGTATTTTATTGATAGCCTTTTCTGCATCTGTTGAAATAATCATACAGTTTTTGTTTTTAGCTCTCTTTATGTGATGAATCACTTTCATTGATTTGCATATGTTGAACTAACCTTGCATCCCAGGCATAAAGCCTACTTGATCTTGGTGAATTAGCTTTGATGTGTATATTTATTTGGTTTGCTAGTATTTTGTTGAGAATTTTTGCATCTATCTTCATCAAGGATATTGGCCTGAAGTTTTCTTTTATTTTTTTTTACTGAGTCTGTGGCGGGATAATGCTGGCCTCATAGAATGTGTTAGGAAATAGTTCCTCCTCCTCAATTTTTTAGAATAAAAAAGTTTGCAATAAAAATGTTTCAGTAACAATAGTACCAGTTTTTCTTTGTACATCTGGTAGTTTTTCTTTGTGAATCTGTCTGCTCCTGGACTTTTTTGATTGGTAGGTGTTGTAAACCTGGTTCAATTTTGGAATTCACTGTTGGTCTGTTCAGAGATTCAGTTTCTTCCTGGTTCCTGGTTCAGTCTAGGGAGATAGTATGTATCCAGGAATTTATTCATTTCTTCTAGGTTTTCTAGTTTGTGTGCAGATACATGTCCATAGTAGTCACTGATGATTTCCTTGTATTTCTGTGGGATCAGTAGTAATGTCCCCTTTGTCAGTTCTGATTATGTTTATTTGAATCTTTTCTTTTATTTCATATTATTCTAGTTAACAGTCTATGTTATAACTTTTTCAAAGAATCAACTTCTGGATTTTTTTTATCTTTTGTATGGTTTTTCTCATCTCAATTTCCTTCATGTATATTCTGTTATTTTGGGGTGGAGAGCTCTGTAGATGTCTATTAGGCTTATTTAGTCTGGTGTTGAGTTCAGGACTTGAACATCTTTGTTAATTTTCCATCTCAATTATCTCCCTAATATTGTCACTGAGGTGTTGAAGTCTCCCATGATTATAGTGTTGAAATCTAAGTTTCGTTACAGGTCTCTAAGACCTTTTTTTTATATATCTGGGTGCTCCTCTGTTGAGTGTGTATATATTCAAGATAGTTAGGTTTTCTTGTTGAATTGAACCATTTACCATTATGTGATGCCCTTCTTTGTCTTTTTGGATTTTTGTTGGTTTAAACTCTGCTGTGTCTGAAATTAGGATTACAATCCCTGCTTTTCTCCTGTTTTACAATTGCTCTGTATATCTCTCTCTATCCCTTTATTTTGAGCCTATGGGTGTCACTGTATGTGAGATGAGTCTCTTGAAGACAGCATACCATTGGTTCTTGACTCTTTTATAAGCTTGCCTCTCTCTGCCTTTTACTTGAGGCATTTATCCCATTTACATTCAAGATTAATACTGATATGTGAGGATTTGATTCTGTCATTGTCTTGTTAGCTAATTATTATACAGACTTGTTTGTGTGGTTATTTTGTAGTGTCAATGGTCTGTGTATTTGAGTGCATTTTTGTAGTGACTGGTAACAGTATTTCCTTTTCATATTGAGTGCTTCTTTCAGGAGGTAGGTCTGGTGGTAATGAATTCCCTCAGTATTTGCATGTCTGAAAAAGATCTTATTTCTCCTTCACTTATGAAGCCTAGTTTGGCTGGATATGAAATTCTTGATTGGAAATTTTTGTCTTTAAGAATACTGGATATAGGCCCCCAAACTCTTCTAGTTTGTAGAGTTTCTGCTGAAAGGTTTGCTGTTAACCTGACGGGGTTCCCTTTGTAGGTGATCTACTCCTTCTTGGAGGTGGCCAAGAAACAGATCTTGTATAGTACCTCACAGGGGTTCTCTGCATTTCCTGAATTTGAATGTTGGCCTCTCTGGTGAGGTTTGGGAACTTTTCCCTAATGATATCCTGAAATATCTTTTCCCAGTTCCTTGCTTTCTCCTTTTCTCTTTCAGGGATGCCAATGAGTTATAAATTTGGTCTCTTTACAGAATCCTGTATTTCTTAAAGTTTTTTTCTCATTCTCTTTATTATTTTCTCTTTTTTTTGTTTGACTGAGTCAGTTCAAAAAGCTCAGTTCAACCTCTGAGATACTTTCCTCAGCTTGGTCTATTCTGATGTTAATACTTATGATTGCATTAGAAAATTCTTGTAGTGTTTTCAGTTCTATCAGATCACTTTGGTTGTTTCCTTATAATGGCCATTTTGTCTGTCAGCTTCTCTATCATTTCACTGTAATTGCTTAGATTCCTTACATTGGATTTTGGCTTTCTCCTGAATCTCAATGGTCTTTATTCTTACCCATATTATGTATAGCATTTCTGTCATTTCAACCATTTCAGTGTGATTAAGAACACTTGCTGGTGAACTAGTACGATCATTTGGAAGAAAAAAGACAGGCAGGCCTTTTAAGTTTCCAGAGTTCTTGCACTGGTTCTTTCTCATCTCTGTAGGCTGATGCTCCTTTAACTGCTTTGTGATTTGAATGCAGTGAGTAGACTTCTTTTCTGGATGCTTTTCAGAGGGCCAGGGCTTAATGCAGAGTCTTTATTTGTAGCTGAATCCTTGTCCTTGGTTTCACAGGGGGATATATTATTCAAGTATTTTGGATGTGGAAGTTTGGGCGTGATCCAGTAGGCAGTGCATAACCATACTGCCCAGTATGTAGGCTCTTGTTTAGCCACTTGGCTCCTCTGTATTTCTCATCATTGCAACCATGCTCGCTCTCAATGTGCTGAAAGTGTAGGCTCCTCTCCCACTTGACTGTTGGCTGCAGATCCTGGCTTGGCACTCCCAGGCTACACATTGCAGCTCTGGGATGAGCTCAGGCTTTATGTTTCCCACCAGCTTGGAGGCAGAGGAAGAAGACTCCTTGGCAGTGGTTGTGGTAGAGGGCCTTTCACTTGTCTCTTCTGTCCCCACCCCAGCAAGATGCAGAGCTGTCATCAATCACTGTGATCACCCTGGGAGGAAGCAGATGTACTGTTGGCCAAACCCAGGGAGCAGGAGGCCTGCCTGGTGATGAGCAAGGGTTCAGGGATGTCATGTTTGAGACAGAGTGGTTCATTCTTCTTTGGGCCACTGCAGCTTGCTGGCAGTGTGGTTTTTAAAGCACTCAGGGTCTTTGCTCCTTCCCCAGTCCAAGGGCAGCATGGGCAGTACCAGTGCAGTGGCCATGGCAGAAGGGCTTTTGGTTAACTTTGCAGCTCCATCTCAGAAACATGGAGCCACTGGTACTGGGAATGTTCGGCCATGGGTTGGGTGGCTGTGCCTCTGGCCTGAGCTGGGGCTTCACTTGTTAAGGATCAGGGCATTGAGAACTCACAGAGAGGAGAGACTGACTCTTCTATATGGTGATTGTCAGGTCCTAGAAGTGTGAATGAAGCCCGCAGGCTCTTCATTGTGTCCCCTGATGAATGACAGCATGGTCAGAACTGCTGCTGTGGCAGTGGCAGAGGGGCTGTTGCTTGCCTCTGGTAGCCTCTACTCAGGGAAACACAAAGCAACTACCAGTGGGTATGCTAAACCAAGAGCGAGGTGGCTGTTCTGCAGTCCTGAGCCAGGATGCCTACCGGTGGAGCGGGAAATAGGATCTCACAGGGAAGAGAGGCTAGATTCCTCTCTGTATGGTGGCCGTGGTATGTTGGAAGTGCCAGTGTAGCAACCAGGCCCTTTGTTCCTTCTCCAGCCTGAGGGTGGTTAGGGTGGGATCATGCAGCTGCAATGGTGAAGGGGCTGTGGGTTGTCTCTGGGATTTCCTCCTCAGAGAAATGTGGAGCCATCTCTGACTGAAGTGTTACAGCAGGGTTAGGGTAGTTGTTCTGAGGTCCCAGGTCAAAAGGCCCCAGCCAGTGAGGAGAAGCAGTAATAGAGACCTGCGTGAGAAATAGTCTGGCTGTGTTTCCTTGGGGCAGCTGCACTGTGCTGGGGATCTGTGCCAGTCCCTAATCACCGCTCACCCTCCAGAACCTGAGGACAACAGTGGCAAGGGCTTCAGGGCAGCAAAAGAGGCAGCCTGCCTCTCCCCATGGGAGCTCTGTCCCAGGGAAGTGCAGAGCTGCTACCAGCTTGAAAGCCCAGGTGGGGCTGTTGTGGTCACACTAGGTTCCCAGGCCAGTGGTCCTTATCCTGCAAGGTGCAGTGAGCATGAGGCTTGCAGTTCATTGCTGCTTAGCCCCATAGATTTGACCACTTTCCTAGGGACATGAGAGACAGCCTGACCTCACCTATTGCTGGATCTGTAGCTGCTAATGCCATGATGCCCAGCGATGCAAGGATCTCAGAATTCCACAGATGCAAGAGCAGTGCCTCTGCCCAGAATTCACATATCTCTCTGTGTCAGTCTGGAAGCCCCAGCTGGGGGAGTGACAGGGGATCTCCTGAGTCCAGGGTTGCAAAGTCACATAGCAGAAGTGTGGGTCCCTAAAAACTCTCACTCACTCACCATTTTCCAACAGTGGAGAGGCCTCCCCTGTCTCTGTGCCACTCCCAGGTAAGCAATCATCCTGTCTCATTCCTCTGTTCTCCATGGGTCAAGTTGTTCCCTTGAACAATCCCAATATGTCCACCTAGATGTACCCATTGCAAAGTACCCATTATTAGTCACTCTTTCTTCTGTCCATGAGAATGGTACACACTAGCTGCTTCTAGTCAGCCATCTTGGCCCTCCCCAAATTTTCTAATGCATTTTTATTACCTTATTCCACAGTTGTTTGCTCATCTAAGAATTTAGTATTCTTCAATAATGTTATAAAGAAATATTAAATATTGAGGTTTTGAAAAGGAGCCCATGTCTTACCTATATGAAATAAATTTTATTCAATAACTCAGAGAGAAATTGAATCTCTTTTAGTAGATTCTAGACAACCTACCACCAATTTCTGAAGTGCATGTGTATTTTCTTAACATTGATTTAATTTTTAAAATAAATCTGGAGAAAAACTTGGAAAATTAACTCTACATCAGGTGATAATGTAAAAGTGGAACAGAGTCTCATAAAGCATGCTCTCCAAAATAGAATAATTATTCCCCCCAAAAAACTCCTTATTGCTATAAAGTATCTAAAAATTTTGTTTATAATTAACTGATATTTTTGTTTTATTTTTTAATAGGCAAGCAATAATGCACATATTTATGAGGTACATAGTGATGTTTTGATACACATAATATATCCTTAATACCTTTAAAATACACAATTAAACTTGTGAGATGGCGAGAGACATCTCCAGAAACCAAAAACCAAAGAGGAATCAGAAAATTCGAGTGACAAATACATGCTATTGTCTGATAATCACAGTAAGCTGTTCTGGTAAGAAGAAAAAAATCTTATAGTTGAGTTGAGAAAAGTGACAATAAAAAAAATAAAGAAGGAAGGAATGAAATAGGAGAAGGAAGGATATAAAAAGAAGACAAAAATAAATGAAAGGAGATACCAGACAATGATGAAAAGGTGTACAGAAAATATAAAGAGTGATATGATAGAGGATGACTAGATGTTTCCTTTAGATTCAATAGTCAGGGTTTCAGCATGTTGATGTTTTCTGAGATGTGAATAATATAAAATGAGATAGTCACACAAAAGCCAGGGCAAAGAATATTTCAGGCAAGGGAAATAATAATATTATTATCCATGAAGTTTCATGCAGTCATTAAAGAGATCATAGAAGATTTATTGAAGGAAAATGTCCAAAATAAATTGTTTGGTGAATTTTGCTTTCAAAAGTCAAAGTATATATAGTGTGGTGCATTTCTGTAGAGAAAGAGGCACATACAGAAGCAAAAAATAATTGTGAGAATAGACAGCTAATGCTTTTAGTAGTTATCTATGGGATAGATTTATGAATAATGTTTATATTAATTTTGTTTATGTTAAATTTTTCAGAAGAACCAGCATTATCTTGAAATAAGAGAAAAGTAAATTTAAAACAATTAACATTTTATTTGAAATTCTTGTAGGAACACCCCACTGTGATCAAGGGCCCCGATTCCATTCATCCATGCCCCTCAATCGAAACACCAGGCCCTTAATTTGAAGACAAACTACTCTTTGACAACGTTTTTCATTTGAGGTAAGATGGACTAAATTAAAATCACACAATGAGGAAAACAAATATGCTCTAATCTCAGTAATTATGCAACAGTTATCTGTTCCTGACTTCCATAGTAAGCTTTCCAGAAATTGATCTCACTGCAAAATTAGCACCAGTGACTCAGAATAAGATGAGATAGGAGTTTCCCCACCAGCTGTTTCAAGGCCATATCCCCAAGTGTGATATGCTATTTCCCAAAGCTCACAAATGAGAGTCATTAAGAATTTGCCTTAGATGTTCTCAGAGGTACCTTTGATTTTCAGAATGAAAGCAAATGTATAATTACTGGGGAAGTATGGGCTCAGGCTTATTTACACTAGAATACTAGGTGAAGAAATCCAATCTTTCTCTATTTCCCTTGGGAGGTCTGCAGCTGGTGTACATCTCTTCTTTCTCTCCAGGCTGAGACACATCGACCCAGTCTGTTACTTAATCCTGTCTCTCTCATACTCCCATAATGTACTCAGGATTTATGTTTACAGAAGACTAACAAAATTGCAGAGTGGCATCTGCAGCAACATAGAGAACATTATTTCTCTAAATAAAGGGAATTATTTGCTACTTGCAAGATTACTCACTCAGAACATAGCTCATTGCTGCTTTCTTGGACTTCACCTATGCTTAGAACATGAACAAATCTTAGAAATAGTAAATCTAACAATCTGCAGATTTTCTAAGAAAAATGTTACTGTTCTTTTCAGCAACACAAATATTTTTGGGTTTTCTCACCCACTCTCGAGGCTTTCCCACATGATTCTGTATGTAGTACTATTTTCATGAATATTACAACATTTTTACTGCCCTTATTAGAGGTTCCAGACTGACACCCTAACTTTCCTAGGGTGGTAAAAACAGGTTATAGCCTCACAAATCTCATTTCCTCATCATGAGTACAATAGAAGATTTCAATTCCCAATCTCCTTTGTGGTTAGGTTAGGGCTAAAATGCCCGTGAAGCATGAGCAGACATTGTATATTTTTCCCAACCCAGTCTCTAAAATCTTCGGGGCAATTCAGCTCCCCTCCTTTTCCCAGGCTGTGTGACTGAAAGTGAATCCTGAAACTGCTGAATCTCACAATTGTCAGAGGTGTTTGAACCAGGGCAACTCCATCTTGAACAGGGGCTGGGTAAAAAAAAGTCTGTGACCTAGTGGGCTGCATTCCCAGGAATTTAGGCATTCAAAGTCACAGAATGAGACAGGAGGTGGGCACAAGGTACAGGTCACAAAGACCTTGCTGATAAAAGGATGCAGTAAAGAAGCCAGTGGCCAAAATCCACCAAAACCTAGATGGCGAAGAAAGTGACCTCTGGTCATCTCACTGCTCATTATAGAGTAATTATAAAGCATTATGTGCTAAAAGACACCCCCACCAGTGCCATGACAGTTTACGAATGCCATGTCAATGTCTGGAAGTCACCCTATACGGTCTAAAAAGGGGAGGAACCCTTAGTTCCAGGAATAGCCCACCCCTTTCCCAGAAAACTCATGAATAATCCACTCCTTGTTTAGCATGTAATCAAAAAATAACCATAAAAATAGTCAACCAGTCAACTCTGCCTATGGAGTAGCCATTCTTTTAGTCCTTTGCTTTCTTAATAAACTTTCTGTCACTTTACTCTATGGACTCGCCCTGAATTATTTCTTGCATGAGATCCAAACAACTGTCTCTTGGGGTCTGGATTGGGACCCTTTTCCAGTAACACTACGACTGGTGCCTGGATCCCAGAGTCCCAGCTTGCGAGAAATCTGCCCAAGAGAGACTCTTGACCTACTTCCAACTTACGGAAAGCGAGAAATACATTCTTAGAATTAATGGGTTAGGCTGTTGAGATTTGGCGGTACTGGGGTTGTAGTTGCACTAATTGCCCTAAATATACTGAGTTTCTCATCTCTAACAGGGGTGTTACTCTGTACACTACAGGGATGTTGTGAGTATTAAATGACCAGATGCATTCAAAATGCTTAGAGGAGTGTATCATCTTCATTCACGTTGTTAAAGAGCCTATTCTTTGGGGGTTTTATAGTATCTGGCTTGGTTCCATTATAAGGATGGGCCCCACATCTCCAGTTCACATCCTCCTTTAGATCTCTTCCAATCTCCACAGTTGTAGCACCAACCAAGTCATCCATCCCATCCCTTCTCCTTTTTCACTCAAGATATTTCACTTTTAATAGCTAGTGTATTAGAAACTATTACTTACAAGGTGCTAAAATTAGTTTAAAAGATTACCTTACTCCAGGGATATTTGCAATGTAAGAATGGTGCTTAGTGATTGAATGGACTTTGAGACAAAAAACAATATAGAAGTTCTGATTGTGAAATTAGAAAGAAGCAAGAAACTCGTTGGCACGCTGGAAATTATAACAATTTAATGTTGAGCACTAACTATTCACCAGGTGCTGAATGAAACGCTTTACATTTATTACATCATCTCACCATCAGAGTATGCCAGTGAGACAGGTACAGTAAAGTACAGAGAGTATAGATAGGGAAAGCTGATTTTCTAAGTGAAGAAACTCAGACTGTGTGTGGTTAAATAACAGGCCCATGGTCAGACACAGTAAGTAGAGAAGCTAGAAAGAGAACCCTGCTCAGACTGGCTGACTGAAGTTCATGCCTTTCTTGTACTATGCTGCCTCCTGAGATTTGGAGCTGGTTACATAGTGAGCATATTTATAAATTATTTTTCCTTATCCTTTCTTAACATTGTCCTTCGTATCTTATCTTGTATAAAAGGCCATCTGTTCTGCTTTGTGAGAAGGACTGTACTCATGCTTGACAAGTGGAATTTAGACCAATTGTTGCTGGGAGGTAGGCAGTCTCATCCACTCCTATACAAGACACAAAGTATTAGCTAGGCATGTCTAAAAAGATATCTGTGATGTTTTAAAAATGTAATTGCTCAGACTCATTATCGAAGAAATATAGCTAAAAACAAAATCTTCTCCTAACACAGAAAAGATTTCCACAAAAGTAGTAGAGAAAAAACAAATTTGCTACTGAAAAAAACATTAAATCGGAATGTGATGAGTATCACAGGCAATCCATTAAGAGACTGCCAAGACAGAAAAAAATCTTACCTTTTTATCTAGCCAGGAAGATACAGCCCATTATATGTATGTCTTCAAAATAAACGATAACTAGTCTTTAAGTAAGAGGACTAGACAATGCCATGTTTTTAATACACATAATTCATCCTAAATTAACCTGGTAAGTAAGATTCTATGTATGTTAATTTATGGACTTTATACAGAGAAAAAACAAACTTCTCCTATCTTTATGACAGAAGGTAACTTTGGAGCTTGGAGCAAAGAGCTCCTGGAAGTTAGGCTCCTATCCTTCCACAGACACTGGGAGATGTTGGCACTATCTCACTTGATGTTTACATTTCAAAGAAATGGTCCCAAGTACTTAAGAAAGACATTCCTGAGTTTTAAAAGTGGCAAGAGACTTATTTAGCTGTTAAAAGGATTTATTTATGTTTAAAGGAAAAGAAGAAAGAACTTAAAAGTTTTCTAAACTAAATGCTTTAAGAAAATAGAATGAAGGAAAATGTCTACGTATTTTCAACAGAGATAATTATCTTATTTTTTTATTTGTATTTTTCAACTCAGCATTTACCAATATGAATTGATTAATTTGTTCTGGGTTGGAACCAAGGACTCCAAATCCTCCTGAAAGTAGCATTTGAGAACAGACCTAGATAAGTAGTTTGTCCATCACTGTCCACAACAATTCCCCAGAAATAGATGTGAATATGAAAATAACGAGCACTCATCAATTAAAAGAGCATGTGTTCTGTAGTAGGAATTAGGGTAATGGAGTCACAGAACAATTTGACTCATTTAAATCAATTTAGTAACTGCTGACACCAGGATACCAAGGTTGGAGAAATGTTGGGGAAATGTCACGTAGATGAGTCAAGACTTATTTGACTTCCAGAAACAGAAATACAATGTAAACTAATAATATGCAGAATCCAGCAAAGGCTTAAACAATTAAGATATAGCAAGGTTGGAGGGGCAACAACCAGAACACTTTCGGACTCTATTTTCCTGTCTCTATTTTATTCTCTTTTGTTGCAGATTGATAACAGCTCCCTCCCCATCGCCAGTGGGCGGGATATATAACTTGCAAGCATACGCAAGGCAAATCAAGGCCAGGACCAAAGCCTGACTGATTCGACAGGTAAAGTTACAGCAAGCCACTTTGAAATTCAGACAGTTTATGACTTACATTGACAGTGAAAAGAAAAGTTAAGTCAAAGGTGCCAGCTCCCCAGGGTTTTTGTAGCACTCACCAAAAAGCAAGACACTGAAGCATGAGGGGGCCAGATGACTACAGTGTGAGTTGTGAGATTCCCTGTTGATGAAGAGCCAATTCTAGACAGCAGTTAAGTGTTTTTACATTCTGCAGCTCTATTCCTGGGGGAGGAGGAAAGGGCAAGGCAGTGCCTCATCAGCATCAAAGTGTGGATGAGAAACTGTCTCATGACAGACTCTTAGTAAAGATGAGGAAGCAAGGGGGTGATGGCTTCATAGTAGCTCCTTATAGGCCTCCCATCCTGTTCTGGGAGACTTGCAAGGCGTTCTGCCAAGACTCAGAATTGCTGGAGTTGCTATTCTGAGTCTTGGCACAAGCCTTTGTCTGTGTGGCCTGTGCAGGCATGCACAAGGTCATCAGGGTACCGTGGTGGGGTCATTGCATTATAATAATAACTAACCACCCTTATTTTTAAAAATCTTACTCATTTACTAGAAAGACACAATGATTTAGAAGCACATTTTATAAATCCATGTTCTTAAAAAAATACTCGAAAAGAGACTCGTTAATCCAGCTTAAATTAGGTACCCACATTTGAACCAATCAAGAGTCTCAAACTATGGCAGTTTTTTCCCACAACTTTAAGGGAAACAGGGGAACATATATATAAATACACACACACAGATATGTATATGCATATCTTTACTGTATATATATATATTAAAATACACACGCACACACACACGTATATATACATATACATATACATATACATATGTGTGTGTGTGTGTGTGTATTTTAATATTCAGAATCCCCTGAGTGCTACTCAGAATCTCCTGGCCATGAGCACAGTAGAAAAGTCCCTGAAAAGAGATTCAAGAAAAAGGAGATAATGCAGAATAATAATAAAGCTCAAAAAGATAGTAAATGGTACATTTCCTATTGTCTTGGAGATTTACAGAGTCCCCAAATTTGAGATCAATTAGTAATCAATAACTTACTGACAATTATTGCAGAGTTTAAGACACAACTCCACAGACACTACACAGAGGTAACCTATGACTCCTAACAAATTCTACTGTAGCAGGACAAGCTGCAGAGAAAACCCCTTAGACACCGAGTTAAAGAAGCAAGGGCTTTATTTGGCTGGGAGCTTCCACAAGATTCCTGTCTCCAACAACCGAGCTCCCTGAGTGAGCAACTCCTGTCCCTTTTAACGGCTCACAACTCTAAGGGGGTCCCTGTGAGAAGGTCCTGATCAATTGAGCAAGCAGGGGGTATGTGACTGGGGGCTGCATGCACTGCTAATTAGAAGGGAACAGAACAAGATAGGGATCTTCAAAGTGCTTTTTTAATGCAAATAACTGATTAGGTCGGGGGTCCATCTTTAACTGCCAGGTCCAAGGTATGGTGCCGGGCTGTCTGCTTGTGGATTTCATTTTTGCCTTTTAGTTTTTACTTCTTCTTTCTTTGGAGGCAGAAATTGGGCGTAAGACAATATGAGAGGTGGTCTCCTCCCTTACTACCTTCAATCTATACAAGTGTTCCCAAAATATTGAGTAGAAATAAACATCAAGTATCCTTTGAAGATAACTAATAATTTTAAGTGAGTTATCTTTTCCCTCTCTTCTCTTGCTTCCCCAGCTCATGAGTCAAGTTGGGAGGCCCATGACAACTTTCATAGTGATGGTGTTTGACAATAAGCAAAAGAGATTACAATTTCTTTCTCTGGTTGGACAATTAATGAATCTATGAACCACAAAAGCCCTCCTACTGCTAGAATAGAATGTGCGAGAATTCCTCTAACTTGAGTCTCCTGGAGTTTGGGAGCCAGAGACTAGACCCAGATGTTCATCTACAGAAATTTGAAGGTAGAAAGTTGAATGAAGGAGGTTGCAATGAAGGAAGCTTGCATTCCACCACTGTCTGGGCAAGACTGAGTGTGTCCCATAAGTGCCATTCAGGTGGAAAGGAGCCTGTAGAGAGGGCCGCCTGTTAGGATGAAAAGGCCAGGGATGTACCATTGGAAGGCAGTAGCAAGGAAATAATAAGTGATCAACAGGAAATCACCTCCTTCAGAGAACACAATGTGGTATGTTCTATGAGAGGTCTCTGAAGAGACCAAAGACATCCCAGGAGAGACAAAGCCCTATGTTCCAAAGACAGAAGGTATTAATATCCAGCACCAATTATCCAATGGTCTTTAAATTATTGAGTTCTTTTACATCACAACCTATGGCACGCTTTACATAGCAATTCGGTACACTCACACACTTGCTCTCTCACTCTCTCTCCTCTCTCTCTGTGAAATGTTGCTGAGGGACAGAATCAAAATTTCACCAATTAATGCATATCTTTACTGTAAAAGACAAAATATATATTATGAAGTGTTATGTAAATTTATGCTAATCAACTTAATTTCACAATATGTTCATAAACAATTAAATTCAGTATATAAACTTTGAATGGATCTTGACCCATCAGCCTCCTGGGAGCCAGAAGGAGCAAAACTAGTGCAAAGAAAGTGGAGTAAGAAGAGCAGTAAAGCAGAACTTTACCTGCTGTTGACCTGCAGGGTTTGGACTCAGGCTTTAAATTGTACAACAGATTGAAGTTATGATTTTATACTTGACTCGATTTTTTTCTATCTGTTCTTACATCCCCGACACACTTGGAAAAAAGATGACATCTGCCTGACTCATTGTACTGGGGTGAGCACAGGAGAATGACCTAACCTCTTAAAAGACCGTATTTCGAAAAATAAAATAGAGCTATTTTTTCTTTGTACTCTTATTAAGTTCAACCATGCAATAAGCTTGTCTCATAATAATAGTTTAGCCTTTATAAAGACCTTAACTATGTGTCTTCTGTTTCCAAAACCATTACCTCATTTAATCTTAACAATAGGTACCCCTAAAGTACTTATTAAGAGGAGTTTGATGGTTTCAAGCTGAGTGGTGCAGTTTTCTCGTCCTCTAACCCTTGAAACACAATACTCAATGTCAACTGGTGGAGACATTTGTGACAGAAACTCAAGGTGAAAAGAAAGAGGACAACACGAATACCTTAGGGTGAAGGGCTCAAGGAGGATCTCTTTTATGTAGGTGGAGAGGGAAGGGTCACTGAGGAAATAGCTTGAGAGGCAGCTTCTGCATGTGAAGGCAAGACTACTAGCGAAAATTAAATTGTAAAAATATTGCTGGGTGTTTGTGTTTTCTCTCATGCAGTTCAAGAATACAGCAATGGAACTGAGAGCTATTGATGTTATATTTGCATGAAGAAGCTTAAGAAGCTTCACCAGTTAAAATGACATAGGGCTAGGATTTGAATCCAGACTAACTCTCAAGTTCATGCTACTGAACTTAGTTTGTAGATATTATTCTAATTGCTAAAATGAATAGGAACCTGCATTATCTAATTGTGAAGCTTATAAATGTGGCTGTCCCTGTTACTTAAAACTGTATAACAGGCCGGGTGCAGTGGCTCAAGCCTATAATCCCAGCACTTTGGGAGACCAGCCTGGCCAACATGGAGAAATCCCATCTCTAATAAAAATACAAAAATTAGTTGGGCCTGGTGGCAGATGCCTGTAATCCCAGCTACTCTGGAGACTGAGGCAGGAGAATCGCTTGAACTTGGGAGGTGGAGGTGGTGGTGAGCTGAGATTTCGACATTGCACTGCAGTCTGGGCAGTAAGAGTGAAACTTCATCTCAAAAAAAAAAAAAAAAAAAAAAAAAAAGTCAGGAGCCCTAAGGTTTACTTTCAAGAGTACCTCATTTTCAGGTAATTTTTTCTAATTGCGCATGTCACTATGGTTCAGGAATAGGCTGTTAACAACACAGAAATTCAACGTATTTTATAATTGGCTTCACCTTTTCTCAGAAAAAAATTCAATGTGCTTCGATGTATGTATGTATGTAGCTCTCTGTACTATCACAATGGAATGAGGAAATGAGAAGCAGCAGGTAATCTATTCAAAGCACCTTTGGAATGCTGATAGATAGAGAAAGAATATGTGTGAATAACTGAAACTCATACACTGAGTCAAAACTCATAGAACTACTCAGAAATCCAGACGAGTTCCTATACAATATTTGTTAAAATGAAATGATATATAAAAAGTTAGGATGACACCTTTAAAACTGCCATTTCACAAGATAGTATAACTTTATCTGTGGTTAACTTTAACTTAGTCACAAGACTTAGAACTAGTTCTTGTTGACATACAGACTGAGTTAATGTTGAAAAGATGTAATGATAATCACAAAATTTCAAATGTTAATTACTCTGATGAAGTTTCAACAATGAAGCAGTGGTTTTAAGGCAGTGAGCAGATACAAAAAGAAAAATAAGGAAAGTTTTTCCTTCACTTGAAGTGAGTCTCTGTAAAGGAACTTTTATATGTCACTGCCTTCTTAACAGGGCTCCTCCACATCCTTCCACTTACAGAGAGAATATATAAAGATATTAACTTCAAAATCATTTTCAACAAACTAAACTAAGGCAACAAAACTTTTCCCTACCACAGTAAGCAGCCTTCAGATATTTCATATCAAAAGGTAAACAGTAAAAATGCATTATTATTTTTCCATTACACACGCCAGCTTTACTTTAAATTACTTTATGCATTATTCTTTCCATTTTTGAATAATTTGATTAAGTTTTAGGAGAACAATTATTTCTGAAGATGTCTTAAGATTTTATCAGCATTGTGTTTATTAACATTCATTGTTTTTCATCATTACATTTTTGTAGGGATGTCTGGAAATACAAGGTATAAAGAAAATATATCTTATGAAAATAATAACAATAAGCCAAACTGAGAAATGAGAAATTCTAGAGGTAGAAAGAACTTTAGAGATAGCTAGTCCAATCACATTATTTACAAATGATGAAACTAAGGTTCAAAGAAATGTGAATAAGCTGGCTGACCCCACTCATCCAAAAATGTTATCAAAATACACATTGAGTTCAATAGTCTTTCTATTATCCAATATCGTGATTCTTTAGGTAGAGATTCTTTTTGTAAGCACTTTATTCCTTTACTCATTTAATTTCTCTAGTGAAGAATAAGAGACTGTACTATACTTTATACATCAATGTCTCGCTTGATTAAATTATAACAGATAACTATCTTTCCACATTGATTGGAAGCTACTCAACTACCGAATCCAAGACCAAACATTATTTTATTAATAGTTGCATGTCATATCTGACCTTCTAAAGTGACAGAAGATTTTTGTTTTTCCAAATAAATATAAAAAATTCATGAAAGTGTTTTTGTAAGGAGCTTATTACCTATAAAGGTATAGCCTTTTAAGACATACTTTAATATAAAATATGTATAACTGCCTTATAGATTATTAATAGGTTCCCAGAATGTTTAGCACACTAAATGTGTTAGAGAACCAACTGGAATGTTGATCATAAGTTTTGTTTCAGATCTGTTTTTTTTTAATTGTGTGAGAATTTTCATAGATTATTTATTTCTAAATTCCTCTGATAGGTAAGAATTGGTTAGACCATCCAAAATGATCTTGTATTGAAGAAAAACAAATAAAATTCATTTATAATCAAAATAACAAAGCAATTTACTTCAGTGATTCAGGTAAGGATTAATTATACCAGAGTGTAATGCAAATGCAATAAACATTTCTGTACATGAATTCAGATTTATCTACTGTACATTTTTTTCCATCAACTAAAGAAGAATGTGAACTGTGTCATATAGGGACCTAGATAAAAAGATCAAGATGTTAGACTGTACCTTAGTGACTGGACAAAATATTAATGGATGGATTTTAAAAAAAAACCTAAAAATATAAGAGCCAATACCTATTTGAAAGCTGTTAGTCAGAACTTGTTTAAAATTTTTCAAGAAGAACCACAGAGGAAAGTTTCCATATAATGAATTTCTTCTTTATTGCCATAACTTCATTTATTCAACAAATTTTTATTGAACATATACTTTATACCAGGTGCTCTTCAGGATGCTGAGGATATAGCAATGAACAAAATTATCTATCCTCACAGAGCTTATGTTCCATTGTAAGGAAACACATAAAATGCTATATATCAGGTGATGAAATGTCATGCACAGCTGTGTAAAGAGACCACCAAACAGGCTTTATGTGAGCAACAAAGCTTTTTAATCACCTGGGTGCAAGCAGACTGAGTTCAAAAAGAGAGTCAGTGAAGGGAGATAGGGGTGGGGTCGTTTTCCAGAATTTCGGTGGGTAGTGGAAAATTACAGTCAAAGGGGGTTCTCTCTGGGAGGCAGGGGCGGGGGTCACAAGGTGCTCAGTGGGGGAGCTTCCAAGCCAGGAGAAGGAATTTCACAAGGTAATGTCATCAGTTAAGGCAGGAACCAGCCATTTTCACTTCTTCTGTGATTCTTCAGTTACTTCAGGTCATCTGGATATATACGTGCAGGCTTGGGCTCAGAGGCCTGATATTCCTATCTTCTTATATTAATAAGAAAAATAACATAAAATAGTGTTGAAGTGTTGGGGCAGAGAAAATTTTTGGGCAGTGGTATGGAGAGATAATGGGCGATGTTTCTCAGCACTGCTTCAAGCAGGATTAGGGACAACGTGGGAACCTAGAGTGGGAGAGATTAAGCTGAAGGAAGATTTGTGGTAAGGGGTGATTTGTGGGGTTGTTAGAAAGAGCATTTGTCATATAGAATGATTGGTGATGGCTTGGATACAGTTTTGGATGAATTGAGAATCTAAACAGAAGACACAAGGTCCAAATAAGAGAAGGAGAAAAACAGGTATTAAAGGACAGCGAATTGGGATGACCCAGTAAGGGAGGAGACCACCCCTCATATCGTCTTATGCTCAATTTCTGCCTCCAAAGAAAGAAGAAGCAAAAACTGAAAGGCAGAAATGAAATCCACAGGCAGACAGCCCAGCGCCGCTCCCTGGGCCTGGTAGTTAAAGATTGACCCCTGACTTAATTGGTTATGTTATCTATAGATTACAGACATTGTATAGAAAAGCACTGTGAAAATCCCTATCCTGTTTTGTTCCGATCTAATTACCAGTACATGCAGCCCCCAGTCATGTACCCCCTGCTTGCTTAATCAACCACAACCTTCTCACACACACCCCCTTAGAGTTGTGAACCCTTAAGAGGGACAGGAATTGCTCATTCGGGGAGCTTGGCTCTAGACAGGAGTCTTGCCAATGCTTCCAGCCAAATAAACCGCTTCCTTCTTTAATTTGGTGTCTGAGGGGTTTTGTCTGTGGCTTGTCCTGCTACACCAGGACATCCAAGTAGAGAGTGACCAAGGGGGTTCAGCATAATTACTTGCTTGGATGGTGAGTTTTTGGGCTCTATCTATCCTTGAGTTTTTTTATGTTGTCATACACCAGGCCAGATTGATTCAGGTAAAAACAAAACTCTTCATTTAAAAATATACAGAATCCTCCTTTTTCAGCAGTGAGTAAGTCAAGGCCTTAGCAGTTTTGGAGGATAACTGCAGCAAGAGAATCAATTTGGGTCTGAAAGACTGATAAAGTTTGATAGAGCCCAAAAAACTTGCCAACAAGCAAGTAATTATGCTGAATCCCCTTGGTCATTCTCTAATTGGATGTCCTGGGTCATCCCAATTCTTTGTCCTTTAATACCTGTTTTTCTTCTTCTCTTATTCAGACCTTATGTCTTCTGCTTAGTTTCTCAATTCATCCAAAACTGCATCCAGGCCATCACCAATCATTCTATACAACAAATGCTCTTTCTAGCAACCCCACAATATCCCCCTTTACCCCCAAATCTTCCTTCAGCTTAATCTCTCCCACTCTAGGTTCCCACACCGCCCCAATCCTGCTCGAAGCAGCTCTGAGAAACATCGCCCATTATCTCTCCATACCATCCCTCAAAAATGTTCACTGCCCCAACACTTCAACACTGTTTTATGTTATTTTTCTTATTAATATAAGAAGACAGGAATGTCAGGCCTCTGAGCCCAGGCTAAGCCACCATATCCCCTGTGACCTGCACGTATACACCCAGATGACCTGAAGCAAGTGAAGAATCATAAAAGAAGTGAAAATGGCCGGTTCCTGCCTTAACTGATGACATTCCACCATTGTGATTTGTTTCTGCCCCACCTTAACTGAGCGATTAACCTTGTGAAATTCCTTCTCCTGGCTCAGGAGCACCCCTACTGAGCACCTTGTGACCCCCACACCTGCCCACCAAAGAAAAACCCCCTTTGACTGTAATTTTCGACTACCCGCTCAAATCCTGTAAAACAGGCCCACCGCATCTCCCTTCGCTGACTCTCTTTTTGGATTCAGCCCACCTGCACCCAGGTGATTAAAAAGCTTTATTGCTCACACAAAACGTGTTTGGTGGTCTCTTCACATGGATATGCATGACAGTGATGACTGCTGAGAATAAAAAAAAAAGGCAAAATAACACAGGGAGTTTGGGACAGGACAAGGTGCTATTTTAGGTAGAGATATTCAGGGAAAATCTCTCTTATTAGTTAGAATTCTGAAGGAGTGAAACATACAGACATCTGAAGAAAAAGATTCTAGGTAGAAGGAATAACAAGTGCAAGAAGGACCCTGGATGGGAATAAGCTTGGCCTATTGCCACAGCATCAAGAGGTCAGTGTGGTTGAAGCAGGGTGAGTAGAAAGAGAGTGGCATGGATGAGGACAGGGACATAACTTGATTTTGGAGGGTGTGCTGCATCACTCTAAGAACTGTGGATTTTATTCTAAGTGAGTTGGGAAGCATTAGAAGGATTTTGAAAGTGATACAAATTATGACTGCTATTTTAAGACATTAACCAAGCTGCTATGTGGAAAATAGTCTATAGTGGTGTTATGAAAAAGCCAAACTCTGTAAAATATTTTAAGAGGTTTATTCTAAGTCAAGATGAGTGACCATGGCCCACAGTGAAGTCTAAAGAGGTCCTGAGAAAGTGTGCCTGAGGCAGTCAGGTTATAATTTGGTTTTATACTTTTTAGGGAGGCAGAAGTTATAGACAATACATAAATCAACACATATAAGTATACATTATTTCAGCCCAGAAAGATGGCAAAGTGGGGGGTTTACAGGTCGTAGGTGGATTCAAAGATTTTCTTTTTCTTTTTTCCTTTTTTGACACAGGGTCTTGCTCTGCCACCAAAGCTGAAGTGCAGTGGTATAGTCATGGCTCACTGTAGTCTCAACTTCTTAGGCACAAGTGATTCTCCCACCTCAGCTTCCCGAGTACTTGGGACTACAGGTGCATACCAACCCACCTGGCTATTTTTATTTTTTTAAATTTTCTGTAGAGATAAGGCCTCCCTATGTTGCCCAAGCTGGTCTCAAACTCATGAGTTCAAGTGATCCTCCCACCTTGACCTCCAAAAGTGCTGAGATTACAGGTGCGAGCCACTGTGCCTTGGCCAGTTCAAAGATTTTCAGATTGGCAATTGGTTGAAAGAGGTAAGCTAAAGACTTGAAATCACTAGAAAGAAATGCTTGAGTTAAGATAAGTGGGGGTTGTGGAAGCCAAGGTTCTTATTATATAGATGAAGCTCCCAGGTAACAGGCTTCAGAGAGAATAGATGGTGTCTTCTTTTAGGATCTTAGAAGGTATCAGACTCTAAATCTCTGCTAGACATGGGAAAGACCTAGGTTCACTAATAGAGATTCTCTACAGATGCCAAGTTTCCCCTACAGATGACAACATTGGAGGACCATTTCAAAATATCTCAAGGAAATATATTTAAGAGTAAAATATTTTGATTTCCTTCAGAATCTGCTATCTGTCATATCATGCCATACCAGAGTGACACTGGAATTTTGTATCTTGTTACTACAAAGAGTCTGTTTTGTCAGTCTTAACCATCCCTATTTTAATGTCAATACTAGTCATTTGTGCCTAAGCTCCAAAGAGGAGGAGGCATAATGAGGCATGTTTGACCTCCGCTTCCTGTTAAAATCCAGAATTTAGTTTTTCAGAGGTGGTACATTCAGTTGGTTGGGAAGCTTAGATTTTATTTATGGCTTACAGAGGCAAGGATAAAGCAATAAGACCACTGTAAACCAAAAATAAAATTATAAGGCCCCCCTCTCCCCACCGCAACCATCTGAATGGACTTCCTCCTCAGCCAGAGCTCTTAAAATTTAACCTGAGAGTCAGTTGCAGGCCCTGATGGGAAGTGAGATTCAAACATGCCTCATTACACCTCTCAACATCAGCAGAGACTTTAAATCTGATAAGAAACATTTTACAACCTATTCTTTCTGAAGCCTCCTAGTTAAAAGCTTCAGCTGCATAGTAAAACTTTGGTCTCTACAACCTCTTTTGCAACCCAGACATTCCTATCTATTGACCCCAGATCTTTAGACAAACTCAACCAATTGTCAGCCAGAAAATTTTTAATTTACCTTTAGCTTGGAACCCCGCCTCCTACCCCTCCCACACTTCAAATTGTCCTCTCCTTCTGGACCAAACCAATGTATTTCTTAAATGTATTTGATTGATGGCTCATGCCTCCATAAAATGTATAAAACCAAACTGCACTCTAACCACCTTGGGCACATGTTCTCAGGACCTCCTGAGGGCTGTGTCACAGGCTATGGTCATTCATATTTGACTCTGCATAAATCTCTTCAAATATTTTACAGAGTTTGGCTCTTTTTGTTGACACCAGTTGTAAGATAGATACAATAATTCAGGCAAGAGATGACGTTGAACCACAGTGACAGCAGTTGTGGTAGGAAAAGTGGTGACACTGTAATGTATTTGAAAAAAAAGTAAAAATTTTTGCTTTTGGTAGCAATTTGCTGTGTGGAAAGCAGAATAAAGGCCTCCCAAATGTTCATGTCTAATCCCCAAAACAGAACATGTCAATATGTCTGGTTATAAAGCAAACCAGAATTAAGGTTGCAAATAGAATTAAGGTTACCCAGGAGCATACCTTAAAATAAAGAGACTATTCTGGACAATTCTAGAGAGCTCAATGTAATCATAAAGGTCCTTAGAATTGGTGAGGCAGAAGAATGAGGAAGAGGAAGAAGTTTCTACCAAAGAAAGATGCATTGCTGCTGACTTTGAATATGGAGGAAGGGCTGCATGTTCCAAGGAAAGTGAGCAGACTCTAGAAACCGAAAAGGGCAAGGAAATAGGTTGCCCCTGAAAGCATCCTGTCTAGACTTATGGATCTATGTTCGGTGAGACCCGTGTCAGACTTCAAGCCTATAGAATAGTAGGATAAGAAATTTGTTGATATTTAAGCTACTAACTTTGTAGTAATTTGTTGCAGCAGCAATAAAATACTAATCCAGATTTGATATGGTGTATAAGAGAAAGAGAAGAGCCGAGGGTGACTCAATGATCAATACAAGTTTATTTCTATTACTTTTTTGGCTTTTAAAGTGTGGATTCATTTTTTGGGTAGCTAAATATGCTGTTTAAATCTTTTCTTTTTGGGGGAGGTTCCAAGATGGCCGAATAGGAACAGCTCCAGTCAACAGCTACCAGAGTGAGCAACGCAAAAGACGGGTGATTTCTGCATTTCATACCGAGCTACCAGGTTCATCTCACTGGGGCTTGTTGGACAGTGGGTGCAGCCCTCAAGGAGCATGACCTGAAGCAGGGTGAAGCATCGCCTCACCCAGGAAGCTCAAGGGGTCGGGGAATGCCCTTTCCTAGCCAAAGGAAGCCGTGACAGACGTTACCTGGAAAATAGGGACACTCCCACCCTAATACTGTGCTTTCCCAACAGTCTTAGCAAACAACACACCAGGAGATAATATCCCATGCCTGGCTCAGAGGGTCCCATGCACGGAGCCTTGCTCACTGCTAGCACAGCAGTCTGAGATCCAACTGCAAGGTGGAAGTGAGGCTGTGGGAGGGGCACCCACCATGGCTGAGGCTTGAGTAGGTAAACAAAGCCACCAGGAAACTCAAACTGGGTGGAGACCACTGCAGCTCAAGGAGGCCTGCCTGCCTCTGTACACTCCACCTCTGGGGACAGGGTATAGCTGAACAAAAGGCAGCAGAAACTTCTGCAGACTTAAACGTCCCTGTCTGACAGCTTTGAAGAGAGTAGTGGTTCTCCCAGCACAGAGTTTGAGATCTGAGAATGGACAGACTGCCTGCTCAAGTGGGTCCCTGACCCCCAAGTAGACTAACTGGGAGATACCTCCCAGTAGGGGCCGACTGACACCTCATACAGCTGGGTGGCCCCTCTGAGACGAAGTTTCTAGAGGAAGGATCAGGCAGCATTTGCCATTCTGCAGTATTTGCTGTTCTGCAGGCTCCGCTGGTGATACCCAGGCAAACAGGGTCTGGAGTGGACCTCCAGCAAATTCCAACAGACAGACCTGCAGCTGAGGGTCCTGCCTGTTAGAAGGAAAACTAACAAACGGAAAGGACACCCACACCAAAACTCCATCTGTACATCACCATCATCAAAGACCACAGGTAGATAAAACCACAAAGATCAGGAGAACCTAGAGAAGAAAAGCTGAAAATTCTAAAAATCAGAACACCTCTTGTCCTCCAAAGGAATGCAGTCCCTTGCCTGCAAAGGAACACAACTAGACGGAGAATGACTTCGACGAGTTGAGAGAGGAAGGCCTGAGATGATAGGTAATAACAAACTTCTCTGAAATAAAGGAGGATGTTCAAATCCATCGGAAAGAAGTTAAAAACCTTGAAAAAAGATTAGATGAATCGCTAGCTAGAATAAACAGTGTAGAGAAGACCTTAAATGATCTGATGGAGCTCAAAACTGTGGTATGAGAACTACGAGATGCATGCACAAGTTTCAGTAGCCGATTAGATCAACTGGAAGAAAGAGTATCAGTGATTGAAGATCAAATGAATGAAATGAAGTGAGAAGAGAAGTTCAGAGAAAAAAGAGTAAAAAGAAATGAACAAAGCCTCCAAGAAATGTGGGACTATGTGAAAAGACCAATTCTACGTATGATTGGTGTACCAGAAAGTGATGGGGAGAATGGAACCAAGCTAGAAAACACTCTTCAGGATATTATCCAGGACAACTTCCCAAACTGAGCAAAGCAGGCCAACCTTCAAATTCAGGAAATAAAGAGAACACCACAAAGATACTCGTCGAGAAGAGCAACTCCAAGACACATAATTGTCAGATTTACCAAAGTTGAAACGAAGGAAAAGATGTTAAGGGCAGCCAGAGAGAAAGGTCGGGTTACCCACAAAGGGAAGCCCATCAGACTAACAGCAGATCTCTCGGCAGAAACTCTCCAAGCCAGAAGAGAGTGGGGGCCAATATTCAACATTCTTAAAGAAAAGAATTTTCAACCCAGAATTTCATATCCAGCCAAACTAAGTTTCATAAGTGAAGGAGAAATAAAATCCTTTACAGACAAGCAAATGCTTAGAGATTTTGTCACTACCAGGCCTACCCTACAAGAGACCCCGAAGGAAGCACTAAACATGGAAAGGAACAACCGGTACCAGCCATTGCAAAAACATGCCAAAATGTAAAGACCATCGATGCTAGGAAGAAACTAATGAGCAAAATAACCAGCTAATATCACAATGACAGGATCAAGTTCACACATAACAATATTAACCTTAAATGTAAATAGGCTAAATGCTCCAATTAAAAGACACAGACTGGCAAATTGGATACAGAGACAAGACCCATCAGTGTTTTGTATTCAGGCGACCCATCTTATGTGCAGAGACACATATAGGCTCAAAATAAAGGGATGAAAGAAGATTTACCAAGCAAATGGAGAACAAAAAAAACCAAGGGTTGCAATCCTAGTCTCTGATAAAACAGACTTTAAACCAAGAAAGATCAAAAGAAACAAAGAAGTCCATTTCATAATGGTAAAAGGATCAATTCAACAAGAAGAACTAACTATCCTAAATATATATGCACCCAACACAGGAGCACTCAGATTCATAAAGCAAGTCCTTAGAGACCTACAAAGAGACTTAGACTCCCACACAATAATAATGGGAGACTTTAACACCCCACTGTCAACATTAGACAGATCAATGAGACAGAAAGTTTGCAAGGATATTCAGGAATTGAACTCAGCTCTGCAACAAGTGGACCTAATAGACCTCTACAGAACTCTCCACTCCATATCAACAGAATATACACTCTTCTCAGCACCACATTGCACTTATTCCAAAACTGACCACATAGTTGGAAGTAAAGTACTCCTCAGAAAATGTAAAACAACAGAAATTATAACAAACTGTCTCTCAGACCACAGTGCAATCAAACTAGAACTCAGGATTAAGAAACTCACTCAAAACTGTTCAACCACATGGAAACTGAACAACCTGTTCCTGAATGACTACTGGGTACATAATGAAATGAGGGCAGAAATTAAAGTGTTCTTTGAAACCAGTGAGACAAAGACACAACATACCAGAATCTCTGGGACACATTTAAAGCAGTGTGTAGAGGGAAATTTATAGCACTAAATGCCCACAAGAGAAAGCAGGAAAGATCTAAAATTGACACCCTAACATCACAATTAACAGAACTAGAGAAGTAAGAGCAAACACATTCAAAAGCTAGCAAAAAACAAGAAATAACAAAGATCAGAGCAGAACTGAAGGAGATAGAGACACACACACAAAAAAACCCTTCAAAAAAATCAATGAATGCAGGAGCTCATTTTTTGAAAAGATCAACAAAATTGATAGACCACCAGCAAGACTAACAAAGAATAAAAGAGAGAAGAATCAAATAGATACAATGAAAAATGATAAAGGGGATATCGCTACCGATCCCACAGAAATACGAACTACCTCTGAAATTGAGGCAATAATTAATAGCATACCTACGAAAAAAAGTCCAAGACCAGACAGATTCACAGCTAAATTCCACCAGATATACAAGGAGGAGCGGGTACCATTCCTTATGAAACTATTCCAATCAATAGAAAAAGAGGGAATTCTCCCTAACTCTTCATGAGGCTAATATCATCCTGATACCAAAGCCTGGCAGAGACACACAAAAAAAGATAATTTTAAACCAATATTCCTGATGAACATTGATGCAAAAATCCTCAATAAAATACTGGAAAACCAAATCCAGCAGCAGATGCTAAAGCTTACCCACCACAATCAAGTTGGTTTCATCCCTGGGTGCAAGGCTGGTTCAACATATGCAAATCAATAAACATAATCCAGCATATAAACAGAACCAAAGACAAAAATCACATGATTATCTCAATAGATGCAAAAAAGGCCTTTGACAAAATTCAACAGTGCTTCATGCTAAAAACTCTCTATAAACTAGGTATTGATGGGACGTATCTTAAAATAATAGCAGCTATTTATGACCAACCCACAGTCAATATCATACAGAATGGGCAAAAATTGGAAGCATTCCCTTTGAAAATCAGCACAAGAGAGGGATGCCCTCTCTCACCACTCCTATTCAACATAGTGTTGGAAGTTCTGGCCAGGACAATCAGGCAGGAGAAAGAAATAAAGGGCATTCAATTAGGAAAAGAGAAAGTCAAATTGTCCCTGTTTGCAGATGACATGATTGTATATTTAGAAAACGCCATCATCTCAGCCCAAAATCTCCTTAAGGTGATAAGCAACTTAAGCAAAGTCTCAGGATACAAAGTCAATGTGCAAAAATCACAAACATTCCTACACACCAATGATGGACAGAGAGCCAAATCATGAGTGAGCTCCCATTCGCAATTGCTTCAAAGAGAATGAAATACCTAGGAATCCAACTTACAAGGGATGTGAAGGACCTCTTCAAGGAGAACTACAAACCACTGCTCAACGAAATAAAAGAGGACACAAACAAATGCGAGAACATTCCATACTCATGTATAGGAAGAATCAATATTGTGAAAATGGCCATACTGCCCAAGGTAATTTATAGACCCAATGTCATCCCCATCAAGCCTCCAATAACTTTCTTCACAGAATTGGAAAAAAAGTACTTTAAAGTTCACATGGAACCAAAAGAGAGCCCACATTGTCAAGACAATCCTAAGCCGAAAGAACAAAGCTGGAGGCATCACGCTACCTAGCTTCAAGCTATACTACAAGGCTACAGTAACCAAAACAGAATGGGACTGGTACCAAAACAGAGACATAGACCAATGGAACAGAACAGAGCCCTCAGAAATAATACCACATATCTACAACCATCTGATCTTTGACAAACCTGATAAAAACAAGAAATGGGGAAAGGATTCCCTATTTAATAAATGTTGCTGGGAAAACTGGCTAGCCATATGTAGAAAGCTGAAACTCGATCCCTTCCTTACACCTTTTACAAAAATTAATTCAAGATGGGTTAAAGACTTAAATGTTAGACCCAAAACCATAAAAACCCTAGAAGAAAACCTAGGCAATACCATTCAGGACATAGGCATGGGCAAGGACTTCATGACTAAAACAACACAAGCGATGGCAACAAAACCCAAAATTGACAAACGGGATCTGATTAAACTAAAGAGCTTTCTGCACAGCAAAAGAAACTACTATCAGAGTGAATAGGCAACCTACAAAATGAGAGAACATTTTTACAATCTACCCATCTGACAAAGGACTAATATCCAGAATCTACAAAGAACTTAAATTTACAAGAAAAAAATCAAACAACCCTGTCAAAAAGTGGGTGAAGGATGTGAACAGACACTTCGCAAAAGAAGACATTTATGCAGTCAACAGACAGATGAAAAAATGCTCATTATCACTGGACATCAGAGAAATGCAAATCAAAACCACAATGAGATACCATCTCACACCAGTTAGAATGGCAATCATTAAAAAGTTAGGAAACAACAGGTGCTGGAGAAGATGTGGAGAAATAGGAACACTCTTACATTGTTGGTGGGACTGTAAACTAGTTCAACCATTGTTGAAGACAGTGTGGTGATTCCTCAAGGATCTAGAACTAGAAATACCATTTGATCCTGCCATCCCATTTCTGGGCACATACCCAAAGGATTATAAATCATGCTGCTATAAAGACACATGCACATGTATGTTTATTGCGGCACTATTCACAATAGCAAAGACTTGGAACCAACCCAAATGTCCATCAATGACAGACTGGTTTAAGAAAATGTGGCACATATACACCATGGAATACTATGCAGCCATAAAAAAAGATGAGTTCTTGTCCTTTGTTGGGACATGGATGTAGCTGGGAACCATCATTCTGACAAACTATTACAAGGACAGAAAACCAAACACTGCATGTTCTCACTCATAGGTGGAAATTGAACAATGAGAACACTTGGACACAGGGTGGAGAACATCACACACCAGGGCCTGTTGTGAGGTGGGGGGAGGGGGGAGGGATAGCATTAGGAGATATACCTAATGTAAATGATGAGTTAATGGATGCTGCACACCAATATGGCACATGTATACATATGTAACAAACCTGCACATTGTGCACATGTATCCTAGAACTTAAAGTATAATAATAAAGAAAATTTTCTTTTTAAAATCTAAGTAAATACATTTACAAATGAAGGCCATTAATTTAAATGCAGGTGTTTAACTGTGATCAGATCACCTCTGACTAATGATGATTGCACCAATATAATTTTTTATTTTCAGAATGTGAACACAAACTTTTATTAAATTTGATCATTTAGCACAAGAATCTATGAAGTGTGATTGGAAAGCATGGAACATTTTTTTATGTAGCTATTAATTAACATGGTAGTATTTAAAAATGAAAATTGTCCTTTCAGACTGCCAGCTTTCATAACTAAATCCTAATAGCAATCTGGTGCTATGTCGAAATAGGTTTAAAATTCTTTGGCATTGCCTCTAGAATCTGTTTATAAATCCTACAAGCAAATCGTATTACGAATTTACAAAAACACTTTTTTTTTTCCCTGAAAACAAACCAGCAAAATGTGTTGCTCAGTTATTTTTTTATTTGTATCTTCAATATTATATATTTTAAAAAAGCCAGCTGGGACAGGATCAATCACTTTCTTCATCATTTGTAATTGTAGTAAGTCCATTCCCTGATGCACAGAGCAAGTCAATACACCAAGACACTGGGTTGCAGCGGAAAAACAGGTTTAATCCACTGAATCACCAATGAGGAGATGAGAGGAAACCTCAAATTTAAACTCTCCAAGGAATTTGGGTGCAAGGTTTTGGAACGAAGCAAAGTATGGGGATCATTGGTCAAAGAGTGCAGGGTGAAGTCTTGAGACAGGGAGATGAAGAAATGATATTCTCATGCAAATCCATTCCTCTCTTGGGGTCTTCAAAATAGTTGGCCTCAGCTGTTTTGCTGCAATTCAGGGTCTGAAAATGATCTTAAGCAATTTTTAAACAAGCCTTTTGATTCTAATGTCAGAGACCCTATTTATCTTAAATAAAAGCCCTGTGATTTTAATGTCAGAAATTCTATCTGTAGAAACAATGGAGATGCAAATGGTCAGTATCTAATGCTATGTGATTTGCAGTTACAAATTGGATCAATGTGCAGCCTGATTAATGCCCGATTATCACTATATTTCTGTCCAGAATGCTTGTTAACCCTGTGATGACAGCTTCACATTCAACAGACGTTTATAGTTTTATACTTGGTTCACTGGACCTATATGCAAATCTCTTGTCTGAGAGGATGTGCATCTGCTATTTTATTCCCTTAGCAACAAGCTCCAAGGCAACCAATCAACAAGGGAAGCCAGGTGTTACCCCAATTATTGGGGCCCAAAAGGACAAAGGCATAACAGTGTCATTCCTAGAAATCTGAGCATATGTGGAAGAAATTGTCTATACTGGAGCGATGAGGCACGATCAAGTTCCTGGGAAAATTCATAAAAACAAGATCAAAGACAGAGCATAAGGCTGAAGTGAGAGATGTAGTTTACATTGAAGCTTTGATCCTACAGGCGGGAATTAGTGGAATAGAGTGAATCTTTAAAGTCAAAAAAGGCTCAGTCCTATGGTCTTATAACTGGAACCATAGTAATATGAAACACTGTAACTAGGTGAACATCTTGGGCTTATATCTAACACACTTGACTCACTATTTTGTTGGCAGCTAGAGGAACATAGGAAATGAGCTACACAGAAAATAGATGGCTCTGAGGGTCTCAAGTCTAGGACAAAGACTTGATCTAAAGCCAATCAGACAGAGGTTGTAGGGGTGAAGGAAAAGCTGAGATTGTATTTCTTGATGTTTCTGTGATTGACTCAAGAATTAGATGGGTCTGGGTCTACATGGAGCCATGTAGGAAAATGGAAGAGTATAAAAACATAATAGAGTCAAAATAGAAAATATATATATATATATTCGTTGGGTTAAAGTGGTAGAGTTCAAAGAAGCTTACTTCTTAAAGATGAAAAGAGTAACAGAGTTCAAAGGGAAAAGGCATAAATTCCCAAGGGCCTTTTACTTTCATCCTCCTATGCAAAACTGAAGCCCTTAGCATCTGTCTCACTTTAGTAGGAGCTCTTTTATTCCATACCTGTCCATCGTGTCTCTTCTGCATTGGTTATACATCTCTTTTACCATGTTCAGAGCAGGAGTTAACTTTCTAAAGTTGCCAAATGAATCTCAAAATACTCTTTCAAATAAATGTGTAATCTAGCAATAATTTAAAAGTTACTTTTTTTCCAGATATGCATCAGGCCTTGCCTTTGAGGGTGCTAACTTTCATTAGAACTACTCACATCAAAAGTGCAGCTTATCTCAAATAATTAGGGAAATACTCAGAATATCTTAAGCAGTTCCTCCGAATACAGGTGCCAATACTGCAGACGTTTTGCAATTTCTGCTTATCTCAGCACCCATATAGATAATATTCCTGCCACCCAGAGCATGGAAGATGATGAAGAGGCTATGGCAATTGTCTTAGACACAAAATTTAAGAAGGTGCCAAAAAATTCAGTAGCCAAGGTAAATAATATTAAATACAATATTTTTAAAAATCTAAATTAATATAAAATTAGTACTGAGACAATATCAAATTGATAAGCAAAATGTCAACATTTTAAATAAAGACAGGATCAGTAATCCTTTTCTGGTGCTCTGATGAAGTAATATTTGGCCTAAGAAGTGAGAATGTGCTCTAAATTGTGTGTGCACTAATATATTTCCTAGCATTAAAAATATGGGATTTAGTTTATTGATTACTCTTTATATAAATATGAAAGTGTTAATTGCTAAATTTTTCTCCCATTGAAGTTACCAAATTAGTTGCTAATTAGTAAGTCACTGAATGTCTGATACTTTTGATTTATCTCTCATTTTTACTTATCTTTCACTTATCACTGATCTATACAGAAGAGATTTTGCATACTTTTATGAGATTTTTTTTTCGCACCAAGTTTTCAGATATATTTCTCAAGATACCCTGTATACAGAACTACATGAATTTTTAAAAATGCTTTTGAGGTAAAATCAAATTTTATCCATCAATGAAAATTACATATAACTCGGCTGTTAGACATTTACCACTTCTGTATAATCCACCTGTATCTATCTGAACTCAAATTTGACCCCAAAACTAGCTCCAATAACAGCTTCCTGGAGAAAACTACACACAATGCCTGTAGCTCTAATGAATATTTGTTGGAATGTGTGATGGGTCACTTTGCAGTGGGTAACATGTGACATCAGAAGGCTTGCCTTGGATGCCCAGCATTTTCTCCTGACTGCAGTCACCAGATCACATCTTTCCCTTTTCCCTTCCTGCTACAGCAGGGACTCTGCTGCTCTCCTCCTTCCCCTGCTTTCCTCCAAAGGCTGAGAAAACGACATCACTTTTCTCAAAGGAATTTCTGTGTCTGCTGCTCTAAAGATATATGTTTCAATGTACTGTTACATATTTATTTTAAAAAGAAAAAGAAAACATGACTTGTAGTATTCCTTCTAGAGAATTCCTCTCTTTTCTGGAAGATAACAATGTAGAGTATTTACCTGTCATTCCTAGGTGTATCCCACTCTTCTCTTCTGACTTTCACGGCATCTGTAACTGTGTTTCAAACTGTCTCCTGGGCTACCCAGTTACCTATATTCATGAAAGCTTTCCTTCTCCCCTCCTGGACACATCTCACAACCTAGTCAAAATATTCCCATTGCTGCTTCCTGAGTGTCAGCTTCTATCTCTAGGAGTTCTTGTTCAGGAAGCATCATAGGGAGCCAGGAAAGGAAACCATTTCAGCAGCCTGAGTTCTTGGCTGTATTTCCTCTCCTCTCAGGGCAAGGGTCCATCCCTGTGTATATATACCGCCCGTTTCAGCAACTTACTCCAGCAATTCTATATCCTACAAAGATAGGTTTTTATTAAGGTTTTTTTTTTCTGTCATGGTACTAAAATTTCTCATTACTCCTACCCCTTTCTCATTTTCCAACATTCACCTCTCAACTCTCAAGACATAGTTATCTTTATGGCTGTACGGTTCCTAAGATCTCCAATCTTGTTTCAACCCTGCTCTTTTCTACTTTACATAATCCTGGGAACTCCTTTATATGTTCTCTCTTAATCTACCTCCAAATTCAACTTGAGATCCCTAGGTGCTAAGAGTTCAAAGCCTGGGTAGATGAATACAACTGCCCTATTTGGGCTAACATTTAGCCAGTTTTGCTAACTGGAAGCCAGGTGACTGATATAGTCTCTGACTCCATCACATGGTATCTTCGGGGCAACATTTCGGCCAGAGTTGGATGATCTGGTTACTCCCATTTCCTGACACCGTGCTTGTGTGTGATTATATTTAGAGAGCATAATCATGATGGTATCCGTGTCAGCTCCCTAAGTCTGAATTGTTGCCTTCAGTCCCAGTACAACACAACTATCCCATCTTTGTTTCTTTGGGGGTGCTGTCTCTTTCATCTCTTCTTCAGTAATTTATTTTACTATGAGTGAGAAGTGGAGGAACCTTCTGGCCTTTCCTGGATCCTGAAGTTTTCTTTATTGTAAATAGCTCCTGCGGCAATGTACCCTAACTGGTGATGATTTTTCATACTGCACTCCACAGTACTTCAATGCAAAAGTCCCTCAAGTTTTGATACATATACTAAGGTACTTCCAATGATGTGTGTTCACAAACTTGACATGTAAGTCTCAGCATCTACTTGTGTTATTGAGTAACTTTTCGACTGATGTCAGACACTATGCTGTAGAAAGGAAGGCATTTTATGGTTTTTGAAAACCTACATAATTCTTAGTGCCAGTCTCCACAAACTTTCTATTAATCTCTGTTGCATCTATACTCCAGAGGCTTTGCACCCCACTAACATTCCTATGAGGTGATCTAAACACAATATAACATTTACCTCTCAGGTCCATGGCATTGAATTTTTGCCTGTCCCATCCCTGCAAAGTCTCTAGTTCTCAGGTAACACAAGTTCTCAACCAAGAGCCCAAACATTGGCTCTAATAAAGTTTTCAAAAACAGACCTGTTACAGCTAATAAAGCCAATTGGGTCTTTTAAGCATATATGCAATACGTGCTTTTTTCACTTGGCACTTTCCAATTTCCTAAGAATGATGTCAGCTTTATTTTAAACATAAATGTACAGTTAGCTCCTTCATGAAAGAATTTCTTTGATCGATTCTAATCAGCTCACAAAACACTGGGTATGAGTGACTGTCCAGGTAAAACATTCAATATCCAACCATGCATTTTTTCCAATGGCTTTTCCACAACATCCTTCTGACTTTCAGTTCCTTTCCAAAGACCAGCTCTGCTCCTCAGTCGATGTTCCCCACACCATTAGCCATGCTGAATAGGCACTAGAGGTTCTATTAAGAGTGATATGTTAATCAGATAGGAATCTAGATGCCCTCCTTAAAGTATCTCAGAAAATTCTCTAAGGTCCAGATGTCAGATTTACCCCTTAACAGTACACATTATTTACTTCTGCCCAATACCAAACCTGGTTTTAAAATACAGCTATTTCTTCAGTTTCTAGATAATGTGTCATCACACCAAATATACTGAGATGTTTACATTTTTTTAGTTCTATTCCAGTTTTGTAGGGACATGTAATTTATTTTAATTGTATTCCTTTGCTCAATTCACCAAGTCTCTTTCCTGACCCCAATCCTACCCACATGTAGATTCTGAGTAGGCAGTTTGCTACATAGTTCTAGAATTCAGGGAGGTTGGATTGAAGATGTTGAATAGAGAATATTTAGGAGCCTGAGTTCTGAGGCGTTCCAAATTTGGGAGGTTTGGGAAATAAGAGAAGACTGACAAATGTAAAAATGAAGAAGTGGTCAGCAAGAAGAAACCAGGATCATGTGAAAGCCAAGGAAATAAAATGTTGAAAAGATAAAGGAGTCATCAACTGTGCCAAATAATGCTGAAAGGCCAAATCAGAGGAAGAATGTGAATTAACCTTTGAATCTGACAATAAGAACAGACTGTCATAATTATACTGACAAGAACAATTTCAATGGGGAGGAGCAAAGGTCTGATTGAAATAATTTCAAGAGAAAATGAGAAGAGAGAAGCTGGAGGTAATGAACATAGACAATACTTTTGAGGAGTTTTGCTGCAAAGTGAAGAAGAAGAGGGATAGAAGGCAGCAGCACACACAGGCTCAGTCAGGTTTTTTAAGTTAGTAAAAATAGTAAAGTTTGTATGCTTATGAGGAGAAGATACAGAGAAAAGAAGAGAGATTTTGTTGTTGTTGTTGTTTTTGAGATGGAGTCTCCGTCTGTCACCCAGGCTGGGGTGCAACGGTGCGATCTCGGCTCACTGCAACCTCTGCCTCCTGAGTTCGAGCGATTCTCCTGCCTCAGCCTCCTGAGTAGCTGAGATTACAGGTGTGCACCACCACGGATGGCTACTTTTTTTTTTTTTTTTTTTGTATTTTTAGTAGAGACGGGGTTTCACCATGTTGGTCAGACTGGTCCTGAACTCCTGATCTCGTGATATGCCCACCTCTGCCTCCCAAAGTGCTGGGATTACAGGTGTGAGCCACTGTGCTTAGCCTGGAATAATGGTCTTGAGAGGGCAAGAGAGCTTGGGTGAGTACACCAGTGAAAAGGTTGACCTTTACTAGAAGCAAACAGGTCATCCACAGTAACCAGGAGAGTAGGTTCAGCATAAGGACCTAATTGTCCATATGAGTAGATTTGTTGTTGGGTTCCAGTAATATTTCTTTTCTAATAGCTTCTTAATTCTCAGTAAAATAGAAAGCAAAATCATGAGCCAAGAGTGTGTATAGGGATGGAGGTTGGGGGTTTCAGAAGAAAAGTAAAAATATTAAATAATTATCAAGGAGAGTAAAAAGTTAGCAGACTAGAGATGTAATCTGATGGCCAGACAAAATTAATGGCACGGGTAAAATTAGTAATCATGAATTTAAAGTAGATCGTTGGCTATAGATTCATACAGCTTTGATCACTTGTGTGGATTCAGATATTCAGCAAGGTTGGAATTTGGTTAGGATTGATTAGGATTTTACTTGGCTAAAACAGGTATAAGAAAGTGAGAAAGAAACACCAAAGTTGCAGCTGTTATGCAATAGAGTGACCATAAGAATTGATGAGGGAATTTGAGCAGACTAAAAAGAAGAGCAAAGATATAAGGCAGATAAGAGAAAGTATAAATTGGTAGAATCAATGGATTTGTGACCGTGCTAGGTATTATGTTTTCTGGTTTTAGAATACAAAAGGGAATGAGTTGGACCAAAAGAAAAAAAAAGAGTATAGATTTTGATAGGAGAGAAAAGGTGATATTTGAAATTAAGATTAAGAACACAGTGTGATTTTTTTTATAATGATAAGGTCTGAACTATGACATTAGAAAAGATGACCAAGAAAAAGTATAAAACACGATCATTGGAGAAAGTTCACAGAACTAAGCAGCCACATCATTATAGGACCATCTATGTAGACATCGAAATTACGAAGAATTACGGCAGGAGCCATGTAAGAGAGAGTGTGTGTACCAAGAGCAAAATCCTTCAAGGAATCAGAGGAAATGACTTAAACATTTTTATTATTATTTTTATTTTTTTGAGATGGAGTTTCACTCTGTCTCCCAGGCTGGGGTGCAATGGCACAATCTCTGCTCACTGCAACCTCTGCCTCCCAGGTCAAAGCGATTCTGTTGCCTCAGCCTCCTGAGTAACTGAGATCATAGGAACGTGCCACCACACCCAGCTAATTTTTGTATTTTTAGTAGAGACGGGGATTTCACCATGTTGGCCAGACTGGTCTTGAACCCCTGACCTCAGGTGATCCACCCTCCTAGGCCTCCCAAAGTGCTGGGATTACAGGTGTGAGTAACCGCACTCGGCCGACTTAAACATTTACGGGAAAAACAGTCTTTCTCTCTGTTAGTCAATCTCTAACAAAAATAGATGCCTTTTTATTATGTTTTCAGTATAAACACATTCAGTGCACACTGAATTGAACATCGTTATTGTAGGCTGCTAAGCATTCATTTAACCCTTTCTCTTTATTTACTATGTGGACCCTAATTTTGTTCTGTTATCCTTTGTTTGTTTGTTTGTTTTGAAATTATGTACCAAAAGGACTGTCGCCTCAGCCCCAATCTTCAAATGGTGCCTGATTGTATTAAGGATAATCATATTCCCCTTACCAATGACATGTAATCTAATGTGTGTCAATGAAATACCACAAGGACTTTCCAGAGCCTCTGAGTAGTTTCTTTCCAGAACTTTAAAAAATTCTTCCTGAAAGGGCTTTCAAAAGGGACAATATCTTCCATCTTCCAGTTGTTATCATGTATGGATGTGATGCTTGTGCTTCTTGCCACCAGTATGAAGATAAAGCAAAAGCAAGAAAAGGGAAAGAAACCCAAATATTTCAGATTGATTGAGTCTACCTTACAGCCAGTCCCATTGAGGACTTCCATTTATATGAGCCAATAAATTTCCTTATTGTTTAAGGATAAGCCCTTTTTTTTTTCCTTTTTCTTTTCTTTGTTTTTTTTATTTATTTATTTATTTATTTTTTTTTTAGATGGAGTCTTGCTCTGTCACCCAGGTTGGAGTGCAGTGGTGCTATCTCAGCTCACTGCAACCTCTCCTTCCCAGTTTAAGTGATTCTCCTGCCTCAGCCTCCTGAGTAGCTGGGATTACAGGTGCCCACCACCATACCTAGAAAATTTTTGTAGTTTTAGTAGAGACGGGGTTTCACCATGTTGGCCAGGCTGGTCTTGAACTCCTGATCAGCCAGCCTTGGCTTCCCAAAGTGGTAGGATTATAGGCGTGAGCCCCCATGCCAGGCCAGGATAACCCTTTTGATGGAAGTTATTTCTTACTTAAATAAAGTAGTATACTCAATACATATGCCAAGAAAATTATAAATGTTGGTGAAATTGTTTGCATCAGAGGCATGGAAATACAAATAAAAACACTGAGAAATCTCCACTTCACAGAGTAGGTCAGACTCTCACAGATATATCAAATTGTTGATCATCTTGATTCTCCAGAACATCTGTAAGTGTTATATGTGCCTTACTTTTAGGGAAGTAAAAAGTATTCCTTTTTATTAATTAAATTAAGAAAATGTAATTGTCCAATATATGAAAAAACAATAATTTTAAAAATCCTGAACTGTTGATAATGGAAATATATTGAGTGAAAGCATGAGGAACTGAAAGTTGGTGCTGGTGATCAAAAAGGCATCAGAGAATATGTAATATTTAACACATACCTTATAGGCTCATACAAAAGAAAGAAGTTCTAAGACTAAAAAAAAAAAGCACAGGACCAGACAGATTCACAACCAAATTCTTCCAGTAGTACAAAGGAGGAGCTGGTACTATTCCTCCTGAAACTATTCCAAACAATTGAAAAGGAGAGATTTCTCCCTAACTCATTTTATGAAACCAATATCATCCTGATATCAAAACTGGGAAGAGACATAACAAAAAAAGAAAACTTCAGTCCCTGATGAACATCGGTGCAAAAATCGTCAATGGAAACTGAATCCGTCAACGTATCAAAAAACTTATCCACCACGATTGAGTTGGGTTCATACCTGGAATGCAAGGCTAATTCAACATATGCATCACATAAACAGAACCAAAGACAAAAACCACATGATTATCTCAATAGATGCAGAAAAGGCCTTCAATAAAATTCAACATCCCTTCATGTTAAAAACTCTCAATAAACTAGTTATTGATGAAACATATCTCAAAATAAAAAGAGCTATTTATGACAAACCCACAGCCAGTATCGTATTGAATATGCAAAAGCTGGAAGCATTCACTTTGAAAACTGGTCCAAGACAAGGATGCCCTCTCTCACCACTCCTTTTTAACACAGTATTGGAAGTTCTGGCCGGGGCAATCAGGCAAGAGAAAGAAGTAAAGGATATTCAAACAGGAAGAGAGGAAATCAAATTGTCTCTGTCTACAGATGACATGATTTATATTTAGAAAACCCCATCATCTCAGCCCCAAAACTATTTAAACTGATAAGCAACTTCAGCAAAGTCTTAGCATATAAAATCAATGTGCAAAAACCACAAGCATTCCTTTACACCAACAAAAGACAAGCAGAGAGCCAAATCAAGAATGACTCCCATTCACAATTGCTACAAAGAGAATAAAATACCCAGGAATACATCTAAAAAGGGATGTGAACGACCTCTTCAAGGAGAACTACAAACCGCTGCTCGAGGAAATAAGAGAGGATACAAACAAATGGAAAAACATTCCATCCTCATGGATAGAAAGAATCAATATCATGAAAATGGCCACAACGATCAAAGTAATTTATAGATTCAATGCTATTCCCATCAAACTACCATTGATATTCTTCACAGAATTAGAAAAAAACTACTTTAAATTTTAGATGGAATCAAAGAAGATCCCGTATAGCCAAGACAATCCTAAGCAAAAGAGCAAAGCTGGAGGCATCATGCTACCTGACTTCAAGCTACACTACAAGGCTACGGTAACCAAAACAGCATGGTACTGGTACCAAAACAGACATCTAGACCAATGGAACAGAACAGATATCTCAGAAGTAACACCATGCATCTATAACCATCTGATCTTCGACAAACTTGAAAAAACAAGCAATGGAGAAAAGATATCCTATTTAATAAATGGTGCTTGGAAAAGTGGCTAGCCATATGCAGAAAACTGAAACTGCACCCATTCCTTAAATCTTATGCAGAAATTAACTCAAGATGGATTTAAAGACTTACATGTAAAACCCAAAACCATTAAAACCCTAGAAGAAAACCTAGGCAATACCATTCAGGACATAGGAATGGGCAAAGACTTCATGACAAAAACACCAAAAGCAATTGCAACAAGAGGCCAAAATTGACAGATGAGATCTAATTAAATGAAAGAGCTTCAGCACAGCAAAATAAACTATCGTCAGAGTGAATAGGCAACCTACAGAATGGGAAAAAAATTTTGCAATCTACCCACCTGACAAAGGTCTAATATCCAAAATTTACAAGGAACTTCAACAAATTTACAAGAAAAATCAAACAATCCCATCAAAAAGTGGGCAAAGGATATGAATAGATACTTCTCAAAAAAGAAATTTATGGATCCAACAAGCATATGAAGAAAAGCTCAATATCACTGATCATCAGAGAAATGCAAATCAAAACCACAATGAATACCATCCCACGCCAATCAGAATATGATCATTTAAAACATCAAGAAACAATAGATACTGGTGAGGATGTGGAGAAATAGGAATGCTTTTACAATATTTGTGGGAATGTAAATTAGTTCAACCATTGTGGAAGACAGTATGGCAATTCCTCAAGGATCTAGAACCAGAAATACCATTTGACCCAGAAATCCCATTACTGGGTATATACCCAAAGGAATATAAATCATTTTATTATAAAGACACATGCACACATATATTTACTGTAACAATATTTATAATAACAAATGCATGGAACCTACCCAAATGTCCATCAATGATAGACTGGGTAAAGGAAATGTGGTACATATACACCATGGAGTACTATGCAGACATAAAAATGAATGAGATCATGTCCTTTGTAGAGACATGGATGAAGCTGGAAACCATCATCCTCAGCAAACTAACACAGGAGAAAAACAAACACTGTATGTTCTCACTCATAAGTGGGGTTAGGGGGCAAGGGGAGGGAACTTAGGGAACAATAGGTGCAGCAAACCACCATGGCACACATATACCCATGTAAAAACCTGCAAGCTCTGCACATGTATCCTGTTTTTTTAAGAAGAAATAAAGAAAAACAAAAATTATAAAATAAATAAATACATCCATCCATACATACATATTTAAAAAATTCTACCAATATCTTTTAAAAAAAGCATTAGAAACTGAACTGCATTTGTATTTAAAATGCATACAATGTCAATATATTTTCCCTCAAGCATATAAATTAATTGTAAAAATTAGAAAAGTTAAAATTAATGTTCAATGTTTTTAATTTCTATTTCTTGCACAATATTCAAAATTATCTATTAGAATTAAAAGACAAAATGCAGAATAGGTAACTAATAAAAAACATTTAAATGAAAACAAATATAGGAAATCAATTGAAAATAGTTTTTGGCCATGTAACTGTCAAAGTATCAAGAAAAGCTGAGGACACAATTTATAAGAATTTGACTATTTTGGCATTACCTACTCAACCATTAAAATGAGGTAGTAAAATAGTCATGCTGAATAGAAAACTGAACAGCAACAATAGAGTTAGAGTACACAACATCTACTAAGATGTATACAGAGGACAAATGAATCTTGGGAAATAGAACAGACTTTTATAATTAAGGAAACATACAAATTACTGGATTAATATTCTTGATTATTCTCTGCAAGTGCAGTGAGAAGATTAACTATTCCTACCTGTGCCATGTGATTTGCAGAAATTCCTCCCTACAGGTGTCAAGTATTCCAGTAAAATGTGATGTAAAGTTTATTGCAGAAGCTTTAGATGTCATAGCTAGGCTTTTCATCTTTTCTTTTTGCTCTTTCTCAAGGACAGTGTGTCTACATAGAGGGCTTATCAGTCAGGATGTTTTAGCTAACAAGATGTTTTGCTTGTTTTAGCTAATCTTAAGAAAATCCATGTAAGTGTCAACAAAAATGTATAAAAGAGCTGAAATTATATATTTTTATGTATAAAGTCGTAGACCGTAGCACATTGAAGATAAAATTAGAGTCTTGTTAATAGTCAAAAACAACAATTGATTTCCTCTCCTTCTACCTGTTTTTCATCTTCTTGATCCTCATACGCAAATTCCTTCCAGACATTTCCAGAAACACCTCTTGGATATTTCAAGGGAGATGCAAGATTAGTCTTCTTGGTTTTTCTGCAACAATTACTAGTCTCTTCCTTTCTGGCTCAGCTTGCTGCACAGATGTTTTCTGTGTCTGCCAACATAAGAAAGATTATTTCCACAGCTAGTGTACACCAGGGGCATTGTCAATGCTGTTGGTATCTTTTGGAGTCTATTCTGAGGCTTCCGATGCCAGATATCCAGGGAGCTGATGTCTGCAAGAACAGCATGGTCTATGTCCCTGCTAAAGTGGTAATTGCTAACTAAACTTCCATCACCAATTCCATTTTGCCCTTGTGTTTCAGGTCCCTCAGAAATTTTGTAGTAATACCATTCATTTGCTTTCTTTCTCTCTCTCTCTCTGGTATCTTTCACTTTCTTGTCAAACAAAACAGAGATGACTCTAGGGTACCGATCCAGATGAGATTTTAAATAACTAACACTATTCTATATTCAAAGTGGTTCCTTCTTTCCCTTGCGAGTCAGATGCCTTTGAAAGCAGCATCTGTAACTTCACTCTAGGGCAAGTTTTTTTCCAGATGGGTTCACAGTCTCTTGTATACCTAGATCCCTGCCCAACACCCCCACATTGTTCAGAAATGCATTTAACAGTCTTGTATTGAAGGCACGCTCTGTATTGGGCATGATGATAGGTACATACTGGAGATGGAATGCTAAATGAAAACTCATTAGCAAACTCAACCTTGGTCCTCAAGAAGCTTGCAGTCTATTAGTAAAACTGAAAAGTAAATAGAAAATTGTAGTAGGGCTAATTCCAATATACTACCCAGTGAGTGGGAATAAATTATTTAGTGGTCAGGAAAGACTCTCCTAGAAAAAAGCAAGTTTGATGTCAAACCCAGGGCATTGGAGGAATTACACCATCAAATAACAGGAAGAACGACAGGAGAGGCAGGGGAGCAGCATTTTTAAAGGCCTAGAACTGAGACAAAGTATGATCAGTTTGGAGAAATGAAAGTCAGACAACATAGATGGGTCCATGACGAGCACACATGTAATATGAGCAGGACAGCGTCACTGAATTCGCCATGCCTGGTATTTACCTAATGCATAGTAATTACTCAGGAAGAAGGAAAGATGAATGATCCCACATTTGTGGGAATTTAAAAAACGTACTATATATATGGTGGGAACAAGATCATAAGGGTTCTTGTAAGGTGCTTTAAGTATTTTGGATCTGATAGCAATTGATAATCATTTAAAGGATTTTTTGTTTGTTTGTTTGTTTGTTTTGAGATGGAGTTTCACTCTTGTTGCCCAACCTGGAGTGCAATGGTGCAATCTCGGCTCACTGCAACCTCTGCCATCCAGGGTCAAGCGATTCTCCTGCCTCAACCTCCTGAGTAGCTGGGAATACAGGCGTATGCCACCACTCCCAACTAATTTTGTATTTTTAGTAGAGACGGGGTTTCACTATGTTGGCCAGGCTCGTCTCAAACTCCTGACCTCAGTTGATCCACCGGCCTCAGCTTCCCAAAGTGCTGGGATTACAGGCATGATTCACCATTCCTGGCCCCATTTAAAGGTTTTAATAAGAATAAGGAAGGACATGATTACATTTGCACTTTACTGCAGTGTTAGAATGGTTTATATTGATGACTAAGAGTAAAAAAGGAATTCTACTTAGTAGGTTATTGCAGTCATTAACTAATATTAGTAATAACCAATACTTATTTCATATGTCCTTTGAGCGTGGCCCTATTCTAAATGTTTTACTTACATTATCTCATTTAGTCTTGTGGAAAACTCAATGAAGTAAATAACATTATTTTATATATTTTACAAAGGAGGAAGCGCAGGCATAGACAGTTTAAGTAACCCGCTCAAGCTCAAGATCACACAGCTAGTAAGTAGGTAAGTATTAGATCTAGGATTCAAAACTAGATAGTCTTACTCCAAATTCCACATTCTTTTTTTTTTTTTTTTTTTTTTCTTAAGACAGAGTCTTGCTCTTTCACCCAGGCTGGAGTGCAGGGGTGCAATCTCAACTCATTGCAACCTCACCTCCCAGGTTCAAGCTATTATCCTGCTTCAGCCTCCTGAGTAGATGGGATTACAGGCATATGCCACCATGCCCAGCTAGTTTTTGTATTTTTAGTTGAGATGGGCTTTCACCATGTTGACCAGGCTGGTCTCAAACTCCTGACTTCAAGAGATCTGCCCACTTCAGACTCCCAAAGTGCTGGGATTACAGGCATGAGCCACTGTGCCTGGCCTCAAATCCCACATTCTTAAACTCTTTCACATATTCTACATCATGAGAAAGATGATATTGATTTATTACAGAAATAAAATTTTAGAAGTATGGTATTGGTAGAGAAAATTGGCCCAGAAAGAGAGTTACTAAGGGAAAATTAACAAGAGCAGAGAACAGGATTAGATGAGTGGGATGTGAATAAGAAAGACAGAATCAAGAACAAAGTCAGTTTCTAGCTTGAGCAAATGCGGAAGCACAAAGAAAAATATTGAGGTTGCAAAGAAATTGGGATAAGAAGCTAAGTTGTAAGTACTTGTGAAATATCAAATGGAGGTGTTGAACAGGTAGATATAACTCTAGGAAGGAGATTTAGATTTAGATCATCAACTTTGATTGTCATTGAAACCATGTTTGGTGCATTCATTCAGGGACTGTATACAGTGAAAGAAGAAGAGAAAGAATGAAATCCTGATGTACATGAAAATTGAAGAGAGATCAGAAGTTCCCATAAAAGAAACAGATAAGAGTTAATCCAGGAGAGTGTGATTTCACAGAAGCCAGAGGGATTGAGTGTTTCAAAAAAGAAGATGTAGCTGACAGTGCCAAATACTGCAGAAATGTCAACTAAAGTAGTCTGAATATATCCAGTGGACTTTAACAGAAAGAAGGTAATTTAGGAATGTGAAAAAATAGGAGAGAATCTTCCTGATAATGAGAAATGTTTAACACATATAAGATGCTCCAAGAAAGGCTATTTTTTAATGCAAAGAAAAGATAAGAAGAGTCCAGTTTAAGAACAGAGATTGAACTTATATAACTTTTGGTTTTCAAGCCTCAGACATCAACTTCAGCTGACTTAAAAACATAGTGGAATTATTTTGTACAAGCCAGAAGGGTCTTGATATAATCCAGGACACAAATGTAGCCAGACTCCTACGAGAGAGTGGCAGGCAGCCTGCAAATGGCCCCAAATGATGCCTGCTTCCCAGGATTTGTGCACTTTTAAATTCTCTTCCCTTGGGTGCAGGCTGACCTAGTGACTCATTTCTAATGAATAAAATATGACAAAAGTGAAAAAACGTCACTCCCAATATTAGGTTACAAAAATACGGCGACATTTGTCTTGTTCACTTTCTCCCCTAACACCTCTCTTTCAGTTTTTGCTCAGGGGAAGCCAGCTACCATGTTACAAGTAGCCATAATTTCAGTGTGTGTATGAGTAGACAATTTTTCTCTTTAGTTTTGTCGATCTAAAGATTTACAGATGAGAGGAACTCTAAGGAGCTATACTTAAGAAACTGTATCTGAGAATCTTCATCTGCACCCACACCTGATTTATACAAAGAGCTTCTGGGCTTTGAGCTCATGTTGTAATAGGATGAGACTTTTGAGGACCTTAGGAGGGGCTGAGTGTCTTTTGAATGTGGTAGGGATATGAATCATTGATGGCTAGAGGACAGGCTTAGTAGGGAGCCACTAGAATAGCACTCAATGATCTTTATCTCCTGGTATTCATGCCCTTAGGCAATCCCTTCTTCATGAGTGTGGGCTGGCCCTAGTAACTCTTTTCTAATGAATAAAATAGAGCAAAAGTGATGGGATATAAATTCCCAGATTAGGTTACAAAAAGCCTGTGACTTTTGCTTTATTCACTCCCTCTCATTCTTCCTCTCTCCCTCCAAGCCCTAGCTCTGGGAAAAGCAGCTCTGAAGAAAGCAAGTAGCCCGTAGAGAGGTCCACGTGGCATGGAAATGATACTTCAGACCAATAACCAGAGAAGACCTTAAGCCTGACAACAGCTATATGTGAGTGACCCGACAAGTTTTGCAAATCAGGCCTTGAGATGACTGCAACCCCAGCCAATCTCTTGATTGCAGCTTTGTGAGAGACCCTGGGAGACAGGTAGTTAAGTTCTATATGGATTTTGGATCCAAAAACACTATAAAATTGTAAGTGTTACTGTATTAAGTTGCTGCATTCTGGAGTAATTTCTTACATTAAAATAGGTATCTAATACACAGAAATGAGAACCAGGGAGCATAACTGTCTCAACATCTTGACTTCTCTATTCACTGCTTCTCTGTACCTTTTTCTCTCTCTGTGCACATCATGGTAGAAAACACAGATGTCCTTGGGGCCTAAACTCCTGGGGCACTAACTGGCCGCATTTGTATTAGTTGTCTCTTCTAGAAATATCAAGTATGGTCAACAGGGTAGGGTTACCTCCACCATAGCCACTATTGGTCATGAGTGAGGAGTGGTCCAGGTAAATGAGGTCCTAAAAAATCTAAGCACATGTAACTTAAGCATGGACACTAAAGAAGGTTCCATTTGGAGTCTTTTAAAAGCCAGTTTTTACAATTTATTCTCAAATATATATTATGTTAAAATGTATGTATTTTCCCACCCTAAAAACTTTTATTATGAATTTTAAGTCATGTTAGATCATTCAACTATGTGGGTTTTTAAATTGCTTTTTACATGCCTGGGGAAACTCTTTTCAGAAGTCAGAAATTATTGCCACTTTCTAAAATATTTAATACAAATGAATACCAATCACTCCTAATCTCAGTTTCAGAGCCAAACATTCCCTCAGTAGTTTATGCAGAAATAATAATAAAATTCAGGGAGAAATATGGCCTTCTCCATCCCACAAGTAAGGGATTTGAAAGCATTCCTTTGAACACCTCAAAGTAATAATTGACACGCTAATGTTCCTATTGAACCATTTACTTATAATTATTTTAATAACACAAAGAACAATGAAAATTTTTTACAGAACAAAATTTACATATATGTTGATAGTTGGATTTAAAAAGATAAAAGGTATCCAATAGGCTAATTTTAAACGTGGTCCTGTTAAAGTATTAAAGAGTTCAAGGTACTAAATTGAAACCAAAATAAATGGTAACATAAAAATATGGGTGGGGGCAGAAAAGGTTAATGTTTACTGTATCAGTCTGTTTTCATGTTGCTAATAAAGACATACCCGAGACTGGGTAATATATATACAGGAAAAAGGTTTAATGGGCTTACAGTTCCACGTGGCAGAGGAAGCCTCACAATTAAGGCGGAAGGCAAGGAGAAGGAAGTTACATCTTACGTGAACGGCAGCAGGCAAAAAAGAGAACTTGTGCAGGGAAACTCCCCCTTATAAAACTGTCAGATCTCATGAGACTTATTCACCATCTCAAGAACACCATGGGAAAGATCTGCCCCCACGTAGTCCCTCCCACAACACATGGGAATTCAAGTGAAATTTGGGTGGAGACACAGCCAAACCATATCAATTTGATTGGGGTATAATCTTGCTTCTAAAAGAATTTGATATGGGGTAAAATAAAAACTCAGGTACAATAAAATTAAATATACATAATTATAAAAAAGGAATAGAAAAGTAATAGACAATTAGAAAAATCAAAATGTTAAAAATATTTTTTAATATTAAGCTGATTTGCTTTTATTCTTTCATGTAGTATACATTTATTTACTCCTTTACTCATCAGATATACATTAAATTCTCTTGTATGCCAGGCCTTCTGATAAATTCTGAATAAGACAGATGCTATTCCTACTTTGTTGGTGTATTCAGAAAAGTTTTTTCTTAAAACAAATATCTAGATTCTGAAAACATGCCAGCCTGAAGTGAAAGAAGAAAAATGAAATTCTAAGCAATACATTTTGTAAATGTTGAAACATGTCTGGGAGTCAAGGGTACTTTTCTCTTGCTATATCATCGATTACAAGATTTCCAGAACACAGTAGATTAGAAAATGTGAATACTATGACTACCATCCTGTTTTTAGGAATTAAATATTCAGGAAATGATGCTGGTTATATTTAGACACCTTGGGGATTTTCCAGTGTTTGATAAACTAAATGAGCTGACTGACTCCTGTTTAAAGAGAGCAGAGAAAGCATAATAAGCAACCTCACATTCACAAACAGATTTTTAACCCAATCTTTACTTAAACAATTTTGCATTTGTTTTTAACGTAGTAATGTGTTGACTTTTAAAATTTTTTAACTGAAGAAGTATGCACAAAAAGGAAATAAAATGGGATTTGTGTGGTTAGATTTTTTTTTCTTTGTAATAAGTTATGCTACTATGCTTCCTTCCTACTGGGGGGTCCATATTTTAAGACTCATGAAAAACAGTATGAACAGAGAAGGCCTATACTTTTTCTGTACGAGTTAAGCAAGCAATTGAAAAGCAAAGATGTAAGGCATGAATAAGGCATCTCAGTCACCAACACTACATCTTGGTGGAGGATATTAGCCTCAAATGCTTGTGCCATTCACTTACTTATTTACATATTTATTTATTCCACACATAGTTATTGAGCACTTAGTAAATGTCAGGTACTAAAAGTATGGGGATATAGTGATGGCAAGGCAAAGACCCTATCCTCATAGAGTTTATAGTCTAGTGAAACACAGACATGCCCATGCCTGTGCACACGGGCACACACACACATGCACACACGCACACATACACACACACACACACACACAGAGTAACTTATGTTCAGTTAGTGACAACTGCTTTGAAGAAAACCAAAACAAGGTTAAGGGGAGAGATAGTAAGGGTGGTGGGCATTATAGAAAGGGTTATAATGAAAGGCCTTTCTGAGGAGGTGGTTTTGAAAATAACCTTCATGAAGTGAAGCTAGGGGAAAGAATATTTATGCAAGCATTGGGAATTAAAGCAATTTAGGAAGAGAGAGCAGCCTGTTACAGTCTATAAAAACAGGCCTGGCATAGTCATAAAATGTCAAGAAAGAGGTGTGCAGAAAAGAGAGAAAGGCGATCAAAGAAGGAAGATACAACACAATATACACAGATATGATGCAGTTAACCTAGATTTTCTAGGCCATTGAAAGCGCTTCATATTTTATTGCTCGTGCAATGAAAAGCCATTGAGCATGATATGGCCATCTCTATTATTATCTAGTGGCAACATTTCCAATTCAACTTTCCAAAAATCAAACTCATTATCCATCCCATACTTTGTTTTCCTAAAAAGTCTTTATGTTAAGATTCCTCTATGACATTTAAAAATCAAGATTCTATCCTTCAAACACATATACAATATTATGGTCACTATTAATTCCTTCTTCTTCCTTGCCTTCCCCCATAATGTATACAGAAAACTACACTAGAAGTCTAAGCCTCTGGATTCTAGCCTTTCCTCAGTTACCTACCTCGTCAGGGACATTTAGTAGGTCACCAAAACTCTCTGAATATCTGTTTTCCCAGCTTTAAGATACAAATAATAGATAGCCACTGTCAGGATTATTGTTTATGGGGTGTTTATTACATGCCAGGTTCCTCACAAATGACCAATTTACAGATAAGAAAACTGAAGGACTAATAGGCAAATTAATTTGCCTTGAATTAGGCATCTAGTAAAAGGGATTCAAAGGCAGTTTTCTCGCTGCAAAGGTGAGGCATTTAGCTAAGCATACTATCCTTCCTTTAAAGTGCAGCTGTACATGAGAGTGTGCTTTGAAATAAAAATCAAAGTATTATCTTTTTCATTCATTTTTTGACATAGTTTATACTTCTTATTTCAGCACTTATTCTAACACTTATTCTGATTCATGCTCTGTCCAGAGGATAAAGATATAGGAGACTCCAATCTTTCCCTCAAGTAGTGTCACATTTTTAAAAAAATCTTTGCAATATTGTTTAAGAGCCTTATTTCAGTGAGAGATGAAGCAGAGCAAAAAGATTGAATATATAAATTGGCACATGTGAGAAGTCTTGAAGGATAGCATTTAACACAAAAGTTCCAACTTGGTCTTACCATTTCTCTAACCATTACACTGGTTCAAGTCCTCATTGCCTCAAACATTAAAAGTGGAAGAAATCTTAGTGTTATGAACTGAATGTTTATGTCCCCCAAATTTCATATGTGGAAACCTAATCTCCAGTATGAAGGTATTTGGAAGGGGAGCTTTTGGAAGGCAATTATGCCAGGAGGGTGGAGCTCTCATTAACAGAATTAGTCCTGTTACAAAAAGAGGAAGAGGCACAAGATTTCTTTCTTCTCTCTCCACACAGGCACCAAGGAAGACCATGTGAGGATATAGAGGACATAAGCTAGCAAAGGTCTCTCACAAAGAACCCAACTATTCTGGCATCCTCATCTCAGACTGCTAGTCTCTCGAACTGTGAGAAATAGAAGTTTGTTTTTTACGACATCCAGTCTATGGTATTCTTTTGTAGCAGTACAATAGAAGGTGCGTAGGAATCAACACTTTAAGACCAATTAGTGTCCACCTGCTGGTGCCACACTGAGCATGCCTATGTTTATACTCATTTTATTTTTAGCATTGTCATTTTTCTCTCTATTCTGGCTTATTCTTTAAATGTCTTTATTAACTTCCATATTTTGCTATTTTTAGCATTGATTTAGCAATTTCCTGTGCCTGTTTCTTAAATGATTAATTTCATATGTTTTGCCCTTTTAGTTTTTTTCTTAGTTCTCTTAACTCCTTTTTCACTTCATTTAGAGTTGTATTTCTTGTTTCATATAATCCATTTGAGAGTGTAAACCACTTGCAATCTATCCTAACTGCCCCATGCAAAATTGCACCTCTTACTTTCTTTCCATTTATTCTGCTTTATTTTTCTTCTTAGCACTTTTCTAAGCCAAACTTATTCTATTTTTATTTTCTAACTCCCAATTTGTATTTATCTGATTTTTTTGTTTCATTGCTGTCATCCCAGTCACTGGTACATGCTTATCACAAATAGGAAGCTCAGTATTTGTTGAATTCAATGAATCTCATTTTTTAAAAATGTCTAGAAGTATATGTTTTCCTAATGTGAGCTCCATGCCTTTCTTTTGCAGGCTGGTGTTGCTTTCCTTCTTTGTGTTGCAGGATTTTTTAATAGATTCAATGTTGGAGTGAGTTTATCTCTACTTACATATCTCTGAAAGTGTGCAAATTAATAAGTAACTGGTATTTACTTGAAAAAGAGTTGGTATAGTCCATTTATATCAATGGCCTGTTATACCTGAGTATAATTTTTCTGTTCTCTTTCAAACTTGAGTTGGAGGGCTGGCTCTTAAGGTTTCACCTATCCAGTAACCTGAAGGAGATAAAGAAGAAACTAAGACCACCAGCAGCCACAGTTATGGAATTTTACATCTGCATATTCTTTGTCTGTATGTTTGTTAAAATTCTATCTGAAAGTCATGTTTAACCTACTGAATTGGGAGCATTTGCCACCTAATTAAGGTTTCTAATAAACTGGATTTCCCACCTTGGGACAAAGTGGCCATTTCAATGAACAGTTTATTTTGAAAAGTGTGGATTCTATTAATTTCATGTGACTATACATCTTGTCCTGGCAGTTTCCTGCTGTTGATGTCCTTTAGTTGTAAAAATGGCTTTGGAAGGCCGGGTGCGGTGGCTCATGTCTGTAATCTCAGCACTTTGGGAGGCCAAGGTGGGCGGATCATGAGGTCAGGAGTTTGAGACCAGCCTGGCCAATATGGTGAAACCCCATCTCTACTAAAAGTACGAAAATTAGCCAGGTGTGGTGGTGCATGCCTGTAATCCTAGCTACTCAGGAGGCTGAGGCAGGAGAATTGCTTGAACCCGGGAGGTGGAGGTTGCAGTGAGTTGAGATCACGCCACTGTACTCCAGTCGGGATGACAGAGTAAGACTACATCTCCAAAAAAAAAAAAAATGACTTTGGAATATTCTTTTTCACTCTCCTGCCTTGTGCCTAATTTATAGTCAGTTGAATGGTAGCATTCAATAGGTATGTCCACAAACCTGGGAATGCGATCTTATTTGGAAAGTAGGGGAAGGCTTTTGCAAATGTAATTCAGTTGAGGATACTTAAATGAGAAAAGTTTGGGTTATCTGGGTGGGCCGTAAATTTAATGACAAATGTCTTGGCAAGGATATACAGAGGAGAGACACACACAGAGAAAGAGATGAGGCCATGTGGAGAAGGAATCAAAGGTTGGAGTTAGGTAGAAGCCCAAGGAAACTAATACAGCTCTTTATCCTAGATATTGTCCTTCCAGGTAAGGTAGAAATTCTATTCTTTATTTGAATACACTCTGCAATTATTAGAGAGTGAAGGCAGAAAAAAATTAATGGAAAGCTCTGGTCACATATATTCTCTTGAAATTCTCTCATTAAAATGTCAGTATGACATTAATATGCTCTGAGGACAGCAGCTTCCAAATGGAATATAACCTTCGTTCCCTTGCTGTGCATGCCCCACACCCAGTCATTCCTTAATTTGCAGAAGGAGTAGAGCACTCTTGAAAAGTATGTTTTACGTGTTGTCTGTGTTGGCAGTGGTGTTTATGGAAGTCCAAACTATTTCTTGGATTTTACCTTCATTTTGCTGCAAATTATAGTGTGTTTGGCAGGTAGTCCAAGCAATATAAATGGAAGAAAAAAATCATTATCTGATTTTGAAGCTAATTTTTTTTGGCATTCAAAACTTTCAGTTGTGTTTTTGAAAGGGAGCAATTTATAAATCTGCACTTTACATCCTATCTTTTTTGCAGAACTTTATTTTGCTCTTGAAAACTAAGAAGATAGTTGGTATATTGTCTAATTGCTCTCCCCATTGTCAATTTTGCTCAACACTTATATATGTATTGCATATATATTATTAAAAATAAATGTAAGTACCATAAATATAAATTTCTGGTTTTATAAGGTATCTGCTCAGCTAACAGCAATTCCAATAGCATAAACTTTAATGGTTCATTGATCATTGGATATGCTTATGATCAGAGTATCTTCCTGCCTCCCATATCTTCATGGAGGAAATCTCAGGCTATTCTACCTTCCACAGCAGTGTGTTTGTAGAATGTTGAGGGTAATACCACTGACTGCAAGATCTACCCCCTTCATGTGCCAACTCATTGACTTCCTTCAAAATACATATTCTATTCAATCACAGAGTACAGTCTCTATCAGAGGAGAAGTATGAAAATTATGAGACATAACCAAAAACATATGATCAAAATATTCCTTTAACATTTCAAATATTGTATTACCAAAATACATTCATTGCCATACAGCATAAATTCTCTAAACCAATGCAAATAAATAAAAATGCTATGGGGAAAGTTTTTCCAAACAAGTCTCTTGGGACTTGAAATAAACCCTAGTCTGTTGCTTTAACCTCCTCATTAATGACTTGGAAAAGGGTGGGAGCCAACAGCACATTAATTAAATTCACAGATGTTTCTTAATTGAAAGGTATAGCACATATAGCAAAGGACAGAGGCTCTAAGGTTAAAAATAGTAGCACAGAAAAAAGTGTATAAATATACAAGCAGGAAAATAATCTAAAAATCCAATTCCATGGGTTGAAGATACTTGACATGGTGTTTATAGTTCAATGACTCTAAGGTGGAAAATGGAAGTACATAATATTATTATACTATAATCAATATTTTTAATAGAGTAAGTTTAATTGTTTCACTCTTTATAGACATATATAAACATACATTTTCATGTTTATATACATATATAGTTCCAAATCCTATATATAAATATATAAATTCTATACATAAATCCTATTTTGGAACTTCTCTGGGTACTTATTATTGCTATTACTATACTTTAAGTTCTGGGACACATGTGCAGAATGTGCAGGTTTGTCACATAGGTATACACATGCGATGGTGGTTTGCTGCATCCATAAACCCGTCATCTACATTAGGTATTTCTCCTAATGCTATCCCTCTCCCAGGCCCCCACCCCCCGACAGGCCCTGGTATGTAATGCCTTCCCCCACCCATGTCCATGTGTTCTCATTGTTCAACTCTCACTTATGAGTGAGAACATGTGATGTTTGGTTTTCTGTTCTTGTGTTAGTTTGCTGAGAATGATGGTTTCCAACTTCATCCACATCCCTGGGGTTTCTGCAGAGAGATCTGCTGTCAGTCTGATTGGCTTCCCTTTGTGGATAACCCCACCTTTTTCTCTGGCTGCCCTTAACATTTTTTCCTTCATTTCAACCTTGGTGAATCTGATGATTATGTGTCTTGGGGTTACTCTTCTCAAGGAGTATCTTTGTGGTGATATCTGTATTTCCTGAATTTGAATGTTGGTGTGTCTTGCTAGGTTGGGGAAGTTCTGGATGATATCCTGAAGAGTGTTTTCCAACTTGGTTCCATTCTCCCCGTCACTTTCAGGTACACCAAGCAAAAGTAGATTTGGTCTTTTCACATAGTCCCATGTTTCTTGGAGACTTTGTTTGTTCCTTTTCATTCTTTTTTTCTCTAATCTTGTCTTCTCGCTTTATTTCATTTAGTTGATCTTCAATCTCTGATATCCTTTCTTCCACTTGATCAATTCAGCTGTTAATACTTGTGTATGATTCCCTAAGTTCTTGTGCTGTGTTTTTCAGCTCCATCAGGTCATTTATGTTCTTCTTTAAACTAGTTATTCTAGTTAGCAATTTGTCTAACCTTTTTACAAGGTTCTTAGCTTCCTTGCATTGGGTTAGAACATGCTCCTTTGGCTCGGAGGAGTTTGTTATTACCTACCTTCTGAAGCCTACTTCGGTCAATTTGTCAAACTCATTCTCCATCCAGTTTTGTTCCCTTGCTGGCAAGGAGTTGTGATCCTTTGGAGGAGAAGAGGCATTCTGGTTTTGGAATGTTCCACCTTTTTGCACTGGTTTTTCCTCATCTTCGTGGATTTATCTACCTTTGGTCTTTGATGTTGGTGACCTTCGGATGGGACTTTTGTGTGGACATGCTTTCTGTTGATTTTGATGCTATTCCTGTTTATTAGTTTTTCTTCTAACAGTCAGGTCCTTCTGCTGCAAGTCTGCTGGAGTTTGCTGGAGGTCCATTCCAGATCCTGTTAACCTGGGTATCACCAGTGGAGGTTGCAGAACAGCAAAGATGGCTGTCTGCTCCTTCCTCTGGAAGCTTCATCCCAGAGGGGCACCTGCCAGATGCCAGCTGGAGCTCTCCTGTATGATGTGTCTGTCGACCCCTGCTGGGAGGTGTCTCCTAGTCAGGAGGTATGGGGGTCAGGGACCCACTTGAGGAGGCAGTCTGTCCATTAGCAGAGCTCGAGCACTGTGCTGGGAGATCTACTGCTCTCTTCAGAGCCAGCAGGCAGGAGCATTTAAGTCTGCTGAAGCTAGCCCCACAGCTGCCCCTTCCCCCAGGTGATCTGTACCAGGGAGATAGAAGTTATATATATAAGCCCATGACTAGGGCTGCTGCCTTTCTTTCAGAGATGCCCTGCCCAGAGAGGAGGAATCTAGAGAAGCAGTCTGGCTACAGTAGCTTTGTCAAGCTGCAGTGGGTTCTGCCCAGTTCAAACTTTCTGATGGCTTTGTTTACACTGTGAGGGGGAAAACCACCTACTCAAGCCTCAGTAATGGCAGACGTCCCTTCTGCCACCAAGTTCTAGTGCCACAGGCCAACTTCAGGCTGCCATACTGGCAGCAAGAACTTTAAGCCAGTGGATCTTAGCTTGCTGGGCTCTGTGGGGGTGGGATCTGCTGAGCTAGACCACTTGGCTCCCTGGCTTCAGCCCCCTTTCCAAGGCAGTGGATGGTTCTGTCTTGCTGGCATTCCAGGCACCACTGGGGTATGAAAAAAAAAATTGCTGCAGCTAGCTCAGTGTCTGCCCAAACAGTCACCCAGTTTTGTGCTTGAAACGCAGGGCCCTGGTGGTGTAAGCACCCGAGGGAATGTCCTGGTATGTGGGTTGTGAAGACCATGGGAAAAGCATAGTATCTGGGCTGGAATGCACTATTCCTCACAGCACAGTTCCCCATGGCTTCCCTTGGCTAGGGGAGGGAGTTCCCTGACCCCCTTGCCCTTCCCGGGTGAGGTGATGCCTGCCCCTGCTTCGGCTTGCACTCGGTGGGCTGCACCCTTTGTCTAACCATTCCCAATGAGACAAGCCTTGTAATTCAGTTGTAAATGCAGAAATCACCCACCTTCTGCACTTCTGCATTGATCTCGCTGGGAGCTGCAGACCGGAGCTCTTCCTATTCGACCATCTTGCCAGCCACCTTCTACACTATGATCAATTTTAAATGGCCAGTGATCCAACTTTGGAGAGAGGGGAACACAGAAGGACATCATATACTATATGAAGATGCAAATAGCTCTTGAAAAGATGTATTAATCTCAGGTTAGCATAAATGTAATAGAAGATCAATTTTTTAAAGATTGGCAAGAAGAGATAGCTGAAAGAACTAATAATTCATAAAAATAAAAATTTACGTAAGGTTACTTAATTTTGTTGAACTTTCAAAGGGGCCTGTCCAATCACATGATCCTAAAAAGTGTTATTAATTTATAGATAACACCAAGAAAGGCTAAGCTACTAGCCCAGAGTCTTAGAGCAAATATTTGACAAAACTGGGCTGAAGGTTGTCTCCTGACTACTAATTTCTGTGCTGAACTCTCACACCATTGCCAGGTCCACCTTAACATTAGCATCCCAGGGACATGAAAATATTCTGATTCTCATATAGGAGATTCCTTGTGAAGGAAATCTAGTAGACATTTAAAATTCCATACTAATTTCTTAGAGGAATAAAGGAAGCAGAGTTCATTCCACTAGGGTGAATGCAAGAATGGTGGTTTGTGGTAGTTTCTTCTCTGTGGACCATTTTGTGATATGTTCCACACTGACTTGTAGAAAGCTACAAGAACAACATGTGAGGAATCAGAAGAATTTGGTCTGAAACCTTAGACATTTATTTCAGCGTTGTGACTCTCAGCTCCTAAATTTGCAAATTAAGGCTAGTATCTGCGCTAACCAATTGACAAGGCTGTGGTGAGGATCAAATTTTTAAAATTGTATAGGAAGAGTCCGTGAAAGAGAAAATCCTATATAAATCAAGGCATAATTTTTCCTGAATACTGACTTGATGATATGCTCTAGCTTCCCAGGGAAAGTCCACCGGATAGAGGTCATGTAACTGCAGCAGCTTTTAGAGAATGTCTAACCAAGAAGGGAGCAGAGACTCAAGGGAAGTAAACTAAAGCAAGTTTAAAGAGCTATCCTCCACTGAAGTGAAATGTTCCTGCCTTTAAGATAAGCCAGAAAATAGTAGGTTGATATTTAGCATATGTATAATCAGTAAGAAAGCTAAACATTTCTAAATTGATTGATTAAAAATACCTCCAAAAGTCAGTCCAGACTTAGTGTCCAGGATTTAGAAAGGTGTAGAGAATGTGGCACAAATTTTATTATTTACATCAAAAAGTTGTAAGGATTCAAAGAACACATGTCAATTCTCCAGTACAGTGCTGAATCTACATCATAATAATTTTCATGCCTTCCAAAGCAACTGTGGAAAATTTCTTCCAGATTAGAAAACAGTCCTGTAGTTTGCGTGGAAGTTGACTTCTAGGGGATTTATTTGAAACCCCAAGATAGAAACTAAGCTGTCAATGTTAAAGAAAATAAAGACGAAGGTCATTGAATGTACGTAGTTATAACTCCACCAACAATACATAATCATACTGTGAAACAGTTTTGCCCTCACAAGATGATAATATTTTACATAATTTCATGAGTCCTTTTATTTCTGATTTCTCTGGCTGTAATTTTCTAAGTAAGTTAGTTAAGGAACAATTCAAGCCTATGTGGAGGTAGCTAAAGAAAAGATTGTTCAACTAACCTTTTGCTGTGCTATTAGTTCCATTAAAACCAACTCATTAAATATAGTCAGGTCAGATTCAGAGAACAATGAAAATTAGAAACAACGGGTTAGATCTTTTAGGTAGTCTGAGTCACAAAATAATCACAGCCATGATTTTCTCAGAGCTAACCATTTATTTGCACCCTAGCACTTATGAATCATTATGTTATTGTTTTCCTCTTAATGTCTGCTATGCATCAATGGTCATAATGGATGGAGATTGATGGGGAATTGAGACTTAGCAGCAACTTAGCAATTAAAATACTCAACTGGTCTTTGTTCGAGTGTTCCCTGGTGAATATGGCCCTGTTCATTAATCTGCATGTTGATTGCAGCCACAGTGTGCTATTGATCTGTGTTTCCCCGTCCTGTGACTGCAGGAGTATTAAGTTGCCATAGGCATCTATAAAAACTCATACCTCAGAATTTAATGCTGCTGACAGTTGTGCAATGAAAAAAAATATATAATCACCTATTATTCTGACTTGAGGATAGATATGAAAAATTTCAAAACCTACTTACCTTAAATTATTTTAATAAGATAATCTAAAGACTGAGTTTATTTTATACCACAGATGTTGTTCTAAAATTTCCGGGTAATAAAACCATATTTCCTTATGGACCTACTTTATAAATTTCAAGTAAATATTGTTTTTATATTCAAATATTAGTGATTTCATTACATTAGTTCTAAATTTCTCTCTTCTGTTCCCAACCTTTTCCTCTCTATCAAGCAGTTAATGACATGTAAACTAACACTTAGGTGTGTTGAATGAACATACATTTTTTTCAAAGATCATGAATCTTTTTATGAAACAGTTTTTTAAATTGTGAATAATAATCTTGATCTGTATATGTTTATATTAATTTTCTTAGAATGGAATATACTTCAAAATAATTGTGATATGAAGAATGAAGCTATTATAATTAGCACAAGATGAAGCATTGTTTTAGAGCACAGTGATTGAGAAGAATGATTTGGTAAGACTTATATTTAGTAAACCGTAGTTAATAGCACAGGTGTTAAACATGAATATTTGAAACATTGTTAAACTCATCAGTAGGATCTATAAATACGTTCGCTTAGATGTTTGCTTTGATAACTGTTGCATTTTAACAATGTAGTTAATTTCTTGGGTTCTGTTTTAACACTAATAGTAGCACCTACTTTGTCTAAGGCATTTAAATTTTTGGAGGATGTAACATGACCTTTATACATAAAACTCTTAGAAGGATGAGAGAGTACTTAATTCGTTTTTCAAAGTAACGACAATTTTTTATTAAAGTCAAAATTATAAACTCATATTAACATGAATAATATGCTTACATAAACAAGTATATTATAAATTTTATTCACCACCAGAATTTAGGTATTACTATCCTTTCACTACCTTGTCTATTTCTACAAAAGTGAAAATAGATGATAAATTAACACATTTTTATCATACTGAAAACATGGAGATGAAAAGAAGAGAATAAGTTACTATCCAAGAAGCAGTGAGATTATCTGAATATTGCCTGAGAACTAATGTTAATTCAACAACATATGGCCTGTGCTTTTAAAAAATTATTCTGCCAAAGTCCAACCCCTAAATCAAACTGCTTTGCTAGGTCTAAGGTCACTTTATAAAGTTAACTCAGCATAGGCCATATTTCACATTATTTGATATTATATTAAGTTTGGAAAAGACCACTTAACTGGTCTAATTCATCCCACTGAATCACTTCATATGCCTTAAAAATATTCTCGGCCAGGCGTGGTGGCTCACTCCTGTAATCCCAGCACTTTGGGAGGCCTAAGCAGGTGGATCACGAGGTCAAGAGATCGAGACCATCCTGGCCAACATGGTGAAACCTGGTCTCTACTAAAATACAAAAATTAGCTGGACATGGTGGCTGTAGTCCCAGCTATTCGGGAGGCTGAGGCAGGAGAATCGCTTAAACCTGGGAGGCTAAGGTTGCAGTGAGCTAAGATCAGGCCACTGCACTCCAGCCTAGCAACAGAGCAAGACTCTGTCTTAAATATCTATATCTATATCTATATCTGTCTATTTATCTATCTATCTATCTATCTCCTCTAGGGTCACTGCTTAGTCTTGAATATGCCATGTGGAGTTCTTTTTCAATAGGTTTCAAATAAGATCTTAGTGTACAGTTGGCCCTTGAACAGCACAGGTTTGAACTGTATAGGTCCACTTATGCCAGATTGTTTTTCAATAAAAGTTACACCAAGTTTGACTATCTTTCTTGCATCCCTTTCCATCTCCTCCACTTCTGCCTCTGCTACCCCTGAAAACAGCACCAACCCCTCCTCTTCTCCTCCTCTTGAGCCAACTCAATGTGAAGACGATGAAGATAAAGGCCTTCATGAGGATCTACTTCCACTTAGTAAATTGTAAATAGATTTTCCCTTCCATATGATTTTCTTAATAACATTTTCCTTCTCTAGCTTACTTTATTATAATAATATAGTACATAATACTTATAGCATACAAAATATGTGTTCACTGACTATTTATGTTATCAGCAAGCTTCCAGTCAACAGTAGGCTACTAGTAGTTTAAGTTTTGGGGGAGTCAAAAGTTATATGCAGGTTTTCAACTGTGTGGAGGATTGGCAACTCAACTTCCATGTTGTTCAAGGCTTAATACTATACTAAATTGTAAGTCATCATTATGACCACACACTATCTGAATTCCAAAGGATTCTGTTGTATATCCCTGAGATAAATTCACCTAAAAACATTGTAGAAGCAACGTTGATCTGACTTAAGTGCAGCTATTGCTTCAATAAATTATAATTTCAGAGAAATCTCAAGGCCTTACCATTCAGCAACAAAAATGTCCCTTACTTGCATGACACTTACTAAAACTCTTCTTTCCCACCAACAAACTTGTCATTTCTTTGAGTTGACTGTTTTTTTTTTAACAAGAAAATCTTTGCTAAAATTTAAATGTATTCCCTGAGCAGAGAAAAAGATTTACTCTCTCACATCCATTAGGCTACAAAAAGAAAAAAAAAACTAGACATAGGTCAAGAATAACCTGTCATAGGTGAGAAGGTGTTGACGAGAAGGCAGAAAAGATTCCAAACACCAGAGGATCCAAGCGTGGAAAGGAGGAAGAGAGGATGAAGAATGAAGACATGAAAGACTTGGAGGTCAAGAGAAACAAGAAGCAAAAACCAGAAATGTATCTCCTGCCTAAAGCATTTTTAATTTTTGTAATTTTTTTTAGGTCCACCCAAAGTTGTGCCACTCTGACATCCAATTTTTCACCACATAGTCAAAATTCAGAAGCCATAACCATTATTTAGAGCATAGAACATTTACTCCTAACTTTGTTTACTCAGTTTTAGATTATTGTGATGACTTCAGCTTCATCTTTTAACTGGGAGTAATAGTGCTACATCTCAGCTCATCTACTTCAGAGTTATTTTAGTTTGAAGGCTTCAGCTAATACATTATGATTTAAAGATAATAGAAGTCTTCCTTTTGCTTAGACATCAATACTGATCTCAGTAATATTTTCAACTCTGAAATAAACAAAAATAATATCTTCATTATTTGCTATCATTCTTTCTCTACCTAGAATTTGACTTAAGTTCTTTTCATAATAATAAAATAATGAATATTGATTTTGATTTGCATAAACTCAAATTAAATTTATTATTTTTGTTTTATAATTTAAATTTACCCTGTTTAATGTATTGATTACTTTTTACAATTATGTACCAGTGAGAAGCAGATAAGTCAAAAATGTTTTTTAACTCAAATGCATTCTCAAAAGAAATAACTTTTTATAATAATTTGCTCCACAAAAAGTAAGTTGTAAGAGCTGTTTTTATCTGAGAATCATGAAGTCTATTCCAGCAACCATCTGCTTCTTTTTATCCTGACTCCTAATCTACTCTCTAGAACACAAGTGGAAGCCAGCCTCTTTGTTGATATTCCCATTAGCTAAAAGGAATTGGATCCTCTGCCAGTCATTTTTCATCCACCATCACCATAGTGCCTTCCATCATAATGCCCTGGTAGTCTGAGACCCAACAATCATAAACATAACTCCTCCTGTGAAAAGATGCTACAATAAAAATTATTCCTAGGATTTTCTTGGCAACAGGAGCCACTGTAATTCTCTACGGAAACTTCGTTCTTCTCTATTTTTCTACAGGCGCTGATAAATTTTGTAGCATCCAAAGTACCTCTTAGATACTTAACCTGATAGTACAAGTATTACATGAAGAATAGCTGATTGTACTCTTCCATTTTTCCAGGTATTATAGAGACCATAGCCTATGAGTTCTTAGTATTTTGGGTATGTGCTGACTAATAAATATGACTTATACTGCACTTAATGTTACTTTCAGCAGGGGGCAAATAGGAACAAAGTTTAGTAGAGAATGACAACATGGAACATTATGTCCACAAGTTTTTCCTCTACTTTATATTGTATAGTCAATGCTACATGACTCTTTAATTCTTATGAACCTGACTGCATATACAAGTTGTAGCTGTGTAATGTAGCTTTTCTTTTTTAGTGATTGAGTGTGAGCCTTAAAGAAGCAATGAAATGAATTGGGAAATGGGATCTGAGTTATATAGCTGCAAGCACTCAGATAATAAAACTCATACAAAAATCATAAGAGGACTAATATAGCTAAAAGATAAAAATCAGATCACAGGTATCCTGTATGGGATAAACATTTTCCTTGAAGACACATTTTTCAAAAGGCATTAGTAAATGATCTGGTCTCTTTGCAGGCAGATTCAGAGAGAATGAAATAATATGAGTTGAGAATGTAGGGGAAGAAATCAGGAAGTGGGAAAGATAGAATAGCCTTGTGATATTATTTACCATGACATCTGGAAAGGAAAATAAATAGAAATAATATCTGTGAAGTAGACGAGATAAGAAATACAAGACAAGAAATTGGGTATATTTTAAAAGCCTAGCACAGCATAAAGTGGCCAGAAGAGAAGGTCAATCATATTCTTTATAACAGAAAAGAGAGTGACCAAAATCAAAGAAATAACATATATTTATCACAAGGAAAGTTTATGCTAATGTTGAATGAGTGATTTATTTTTAACTGTAGGATAAAACATAAAAACAATTGACAAGATTCTACCACAGTCTGAATGAAAATAGAAGGTAATATTCACCCCAAAAGTTGTGTTTTGTAATGATAAAAAATGACTTCAGAAGTAGAAAATATTGGTCAAGAAAATATTACCAGTATGTAAAAGTCAAATAAAAACTAAACAAGTATGTACAACATTGAACAAGATAATTTTCAGCACCAATATGAATCTGACATGCTCCTTGTCTTAAAGAAACTTACAGCCTAATGAGATAGACAGGCATATCTATTAGTAATTGTTACATAACAAACCATTGCAAAATTTAGTGGTTTAAAACAAAAAGGGTTGTATTGCTCATAAGTTTATGGGTCAGCTAATTATTTCTATTGATCTGGGACAGAGTTACTTGATTGAACCTTTTAGACAACTACATGCAGCTGGTAAATCAGTCGGCTGGTCCAGGAGAGCCTGAGTTCAGATTATTAGTCTCTGCTTCATGTAGTCTCTCATACTCCTGCAGACTAGGCCAAGTTTATTGACAGGTATAACAAAGTTTCCAAGAGATGCAGCTGAAGCATGCAAGGCCTCTTAGGGCCTAAGTGTAGAACTTGCAAATTCATTATTTTTATGACATTCTATTGACTAATGCAAGACATAAGGCTATCAGATTTAGGAGAGAGGAAACAGATTCCACCTCTATATGCAAGTGGTTGCAAAATCACATTGGAAGGGAAAAGAACAGTGTTAAATCATAGATGTCTGAAAAAATATGACATTCAGAAACTGAAACTTCATTTCTAATGGCTAAAACGTAGGCTGAGTGGGGAAGAGATAACATGAGAAGATGGCTTGGTTATATTCTATAAGAAAAGTAGAGTTTACAAGAAGATAATCAGGGACAAAGCTGAGGAGTGGAAATATAGAGATATTGATAGGAAGCTATTAAAATAGTAAAGTAAAAGAAGACAAGAGAATAGAAATTAGATTCAAGAGTCATTCAGAAGTACATGGTTGATGGATTGGATGTTTGTATGCAAGATTGAAGGCTAGAGAATGAGGAAGAGGAATTGAAGGTGATCCCAAGGCTTCAGCTTTAGACAATTGAGCTAATGTAACCCTATTTACTGGAGCATATTGCAAGAGAAGTATTTCTTTTTGTGTGGGGAGGGGGAAGGTATTAGGATGTTCTCACACTGCTAATAAAGACATACCTGAGACTGGATAATTTATTTAAAAAAGGAGGTTTAATTGACTCACAGTATTTCACTTCTAGGGTGGCCTCAGGAAACTTACAATCGTGGCAGAAGGCAAAGCAAACATATTCTTCACATGGTGGCAGGAGAGAGTGAGAGCCAAATGAAGCGGGAAGCGCCTTATAAAACCATCAGCTCTTGTGAGAATTTACTCACTATCACAAAAATAGCATGGGGTAAACTGCCCTCATTATTCAATTACTTCCCACCAGGTCCTTCCAACAACACGTAAGGATTATGGGAATTACAATTCAAGATGAGATTTGAGTGGAGACACATAGCCAAACCATATCAGGGAATAATAAGGGCTGAAAATTAGAAAAGTTTGGGAAATGCTGTTTTTTTTTTTTTTTAATGCCTCTGATGATGAATTTCAATGAGGTAGGAAAATTAGAAATCAAACTATAAGTTGATGAAAGAATTGGAAGTTAAGCTGAGACATATTAGGCATGTAACTTTTATGATGCTTCTCTGAAAAGAGATGAAAGTTGTAGAATGTAGTCAGCATAGAATGAAAGACTGAAGAAGAAATGTGTTTGCTTTTTTATTGTTTGTCTTTTTGTCAGATGAAAAAAAGCGTCAGCATTTTTCTAAGTTGACAGAAAGAGAGAAATTAAATATATAGCTATTGAGAGGGTTGGGGATAGGATTAACTTTTGGAAAAGGAATAAATAACAAATTTAAAAGAATGTGCATTAGATCCTTTTTTGGTGACAAGATGGGGAGTTCAGAGTTAAATGCCTGACAAGCTCCTTTCTTTTTTCATATAAGTTTGGTTAGCAGGGCAGAAGGTTTAGGAAAATAAAAATGATATAGAATAACTTCCTTGGAAAATCTGGAAAGATAGTAAACTTAAGACACATTAAAAAAAACTGTGAATGAAAGCTGATGACACTGTGAAAATAAAAAGCTTTATTTGCATTGCAAGGAACCATGTCAGGTCTTTTCATAGGTGTTTCTACATTAGAAGTTTTCATCAGCTTCTTCTAAGGCAAGTAATCCCATTTTACACATGGAGAAATAAAAGTTTCTAGAGGATGAATTACCAGATCATCCTAATACAGAGGGTGAATGACCAGGAATTTGAGCCCAGGTCTATATGTCTCCAAAGCAGATCTTTCCACATCATACCTCTCTCAAATTCCAATTTCCCATAGTTTTTGATATGTACTTGCCCACAATTTATAATTTCTCAAGCGTTTCCCTGAAAAGAAAGAGCTTCTTTCTGCATAACAAGTATAATCGAAGGATTGGTCCTTCCAGGGTAACCATTTATAAAATAGGAGGTTGGGGCACAGACAGGGGGCTGCTGTCTCATTTCCACGGTAGATGCCCACTCAGGCACCAAACTTGTTGAGCTGTTTTTTCTGATTAATTATTAGGAGAAACAGGATTTATGAGGATGCAATATGGAACAGAGTTGAGGTGGCATGCACCCCCACTGTTTGACACAGTAGGTAGAGTGTAGAGTGTTTTCTCTGGGTTAAGGTGTTTCTGAGAAAGGTAGCTGGGCATATACCGTGCTTATAGGACCTGCCCAAGAAAACTGCCTCCTGTGCAAGAGTATCCTGACAACAGGAGGCTGAGCAGAAGATGATAGATCATTTCAGGACAGGTTATCCCACAGTAGCCCTCCCTATTCTGGTGTCTTTGCAGCAAAGAGACCTCATTCAGGGATTCCCTAGAAATTAACCCACTCATGCACCCCATGAGACAATAGGCACTGTATGTACTGTAACAGAGAACAGCTAAAGAAGAATCACAGCATGACTAAGACCTAGTGCGAAGAGAGAAAAACTTTAAGATGGATTTGAAATTGAAATTACAGCCTGGACTAAGCTTAACTGGGCTTTTTAGTACCTAACACAGCAAAAGAGCTAAAAGAATTTTAGGTGATGTTCAGTGGCAGAAACAGGAAAAGGAACAAATTATAATTAAAAATTGTGATTAGAGAAAAAATAAAACCATTACTTCTTTACAACTCTAACTTTTAAATCATATTATTTGATAAACAAATTACACATGGAATCATACAAACTCAAATTAGTAAGATCCTAAACACTTAATATTTAACATGGTTTGGTAAGAGCATCAGAATGAAAGTCAAGACTGCAGACTCAAACACCTGGAAATGATGCATATGGCATGCAAAGTACAAACATTTATAAATGACATATTTATTTATGGCTTATTCATACGGCTTAATCTGTCTTTTTGCCATAAACATTATCTTCATTCAAAGAAATGATTCTTGCATTCTTGCTTATGTTCTCAGTCTTTCATCTCCACGGCCAAGTACAACTCCAATTTCTATTTCATTAAAAAATAAAGTTTCTCCATTTCATTTATGATTTCTAGGTTCCTTTCCTTTAAAAAGTAAAGCTAATTATTATTTATCCTCTATGTGAAATAAGCTCCTTTCTCTGATTTTTCTTTTCTGATCTTAAGTAGTCAGTCAAAGTTGAGAGAATGAGTTGAGCTGAGAGAGTCCTTCAGCAGACTTGAAAACATCCAGGAACAAGCTCAAAGGCACTGATTGACTCCCTCTGTAAATATACGATTCTAGGTTCTCCCCAACTGGACTTATGTTAAACTACAGGTGCTCCATAATTCATTTTCCTTTTATAATAAACAAAGAAATCCTAACTGCTATGGCTTGGATATTTGTCCCCTCCAAATTTCATGTTGAAAAGTAATCCCCAGTGTTGGAGGAGGGGCCTGGTGGGAGGTGTTTTTGTCATGAGGGTGGATCCCTCATGAATGGTTTGGTGCCATCCTCCCAGTAATGAGTGAGTTTTCACTCTATAATTTTATGTGAGATCTGGTTGTTTAAAAGAGCCTGGAACCTCCTTCTTGCTCTCTTGCTTCCTCTCTCACCATGTAAGGTGTCTGCTCCCCTTTTGCCTTTTGTCATGATTGGAGAGCTTCCTGAGTCCCACATCAGGAGCAGATGCCAATACCATGCTTCCTATACAGCTTTTAGAACCATTAGCCAAAATAAACCTCTTTTCTTGATAAATTACCCAGCCTCAAGTATTTCTTTATAGCAACACAAATGGACTAACACACTAACTGAATGTCTGAACATTTTAAAGAGCCTAATACTTGGCACAAATAGGATGTTGAGTCCTTTTATTGTATCTAATGATGTCTAAGGCTAGAGTTGAGAAAGTTTTTTAAAATACCTCAAAAAAAAGTGATGTTTCCCAAAAGATGCAAAAGTATTAATGTAGTGTCATGGAAAACCAACATGGACTTTGAGGGAAAATGGATTTGAGTTAAAATCTACATACACCCCAGTGCTTTTATTTCATTAATTGTAACCTACAGGTTCTAATTCTTATTTAAGAGAGATGATATAGTAATGAATAAGATAACAAATGTAGGCAGCCACCCTGGCAAGATAAAAGGATTCAGTGCAATGAGAGATTCACCTGGGCTGGGCAAACCAGGAGTACATTGGGGTCATTACCAGCATCATCAAGTACATTGAAGATTCTCTCAACTTGTTCAATATGCCTTGTCATTCAGGACTGACAGTGCTAAAAGAGGAATTGATAGCCCTTGAAGGGAGACTAGGGTATGCTGAAGCACAGGTAACAAAATGTGAGATGCCACCTAGAACAATGCCATGCTGCTACTGAGAAGTTGCTTTACAGAACAATGGCCACATGGGAAGGGCCCCAGCAGCCTTGCTCATTCTTCTCCCCTTAAAGAGAAATGGGACTTATTATTGTTTTTCTTTTTTCAAAAGTGTGGCCTTTGGGCTCTGCCATGTCCACAGGTGGTATGATGTGGATGAAGGGAGAAGTCCAGAGGAACTCTTGGAAGCAAACAAAGCATTTTGCCTTTTCAATAACGTTTCATGGAACTACTTGTCAATGTATTTGAGGCATTCAGAGCCAACAGCCTGGAAATCTTTTTATAGATCCTTCCCAGTGCTTTATTTATCTCTCAGAAAGTTCTCATTGCCTCTACACTAATATTATAAACAGTGTCTCCTCCCCACTCTTGGTAGGAAGTAGGAAGTAGTCCTGGCCAAGATACTCAAGCCCTGGCGATGCAGCTGCCAGAGAACGTTGCTACTAACTCACTAGTTTCTTGTTGTTTGGGGGAGGTCATGGCCAGGCCCCAACTTGGCTTGAAAGAACAGCTTCAGACTTTTCTTTCTATCATGTGGGGTGTCTATGCCTCTCATATTTCCATAATAAACTCTTCAACTTTATTTGACTGCTATATTATTTTGGGGAGAGGAGCTAGAGACACACTCACTTATTCTGTAGAGATGCCATTTATGGGATTATTATTCTAACATACGATTTTCAGATGTAGCTCTTTGATTCAAATCCTAGGTGGCTTACCAGCCCAAGCTCCCATGCTTGCACTTTTAGCTGACTAAGTCATCCTGGGAATCATTTGGTCATTCAGGACATTTACATATTTATCAAGTACTTACTGTGTAGGCTTGTAATACACCAATAAAAAGATATAGCATTGAATTAGGGGAAATAAAAACAAATTTAGAGTACCTGACACTTAATAGTTGTTCACTCTTTTTTCATAGAATGCATAATGGTTAGATTTATGCCTGTACTATGTGATATGTGATTAACATACTTACAAATTTGGAGAGTATGGACATATTCACTTACCAATGAAATACTTTTGATCTATGTTTTTGACAGGGGCAAAGATGGGGTAAGTCTTGGAAATCTCTTAAATTTATCTTCATCATTTAAATCTCCCTTGGATGTTTTTCCCATCTGAGTTCCGCATCTTCCCCCACTTTTGGATATTGAGATGCCTTCTATTTTTCAGTCTCCTCCACCTAAAGCAGGTCTGGAATAATATTATATATATTTATCAATACTGCCACATCTATCAATGATTGCTTCTATTGATTTGTATTTTCACTTTGTAAAAATTCATGTCTCTAGCTTGGTACAGGGATACAGATCACATGGCTACATCCTGTGAAAAAAAAATTTAAGTCAGAAAATATAAGTACTAAATGGAAGAAAAATATTACCTAAACTTTCTTGAGTGTTTCCTGTGTTCCAGTCTATGCCAAAACTTTATATACATTATCTCATTTATACTCAAAACAAGCCCACCAGGTAGATATAATGATTTTCGTCATTTAACATACAAAGAAACTAAAGTATGGAGAAATTAAATAAAGTTATATGGTCACATAGCTATAATGTAGATTTGGGATTCCAATACAGGCAACCTGTTCCTTGAACATATACTATTATTTTATCAATCACTATTCTATTTTCTTTCTTCTTTCACAACCCTCACCTCAAATTCTATAAGGGGGTCACTTCAAGAGAATCATTTATAAGGAATTAGATGGTCTGTCAGATACAAAAATATATACTAAGAAATAATAAACATAGAACACAAATCAGTTACATGAACTGTATTAGGTGTCTTCTGCTACTATGACAAGTGAGCAAAAACTTAACGTCTTAATACAAATTTATCTTACAGTGAAGAAGGTCACATATCTAAGATCAGTTTCACTGGGCTAAAATCAAGATATTAGCAGGCCTATATTTCTTCTGGAGGTTTTAGGGGAGAATCCATTTCCTTGTCTTTTTCACCTCCTACACTCACCTATATTCCTTGACTTCTGGTCCTTTTCTCCACATTTCAAGCCAGCATCTTAGCATCTCTCCTGTCTGGCATCTGCGTCTGCTGTTTTGTGTGGATTATTGCTGGAAATATGGGCCTTAAAGCTGTTGCTGATGAGGGCTCAGAATAAAGTGAGGAGCATGGTAGAGAGAGCCTATATCTTCTTAGAGAATAAATACATTGTCATAAAAAGAAAATTAGTACAAATATAAATGTTAATGGCTCTGCTGGTGAGTGCTCAGAAGGAAATTAGAAATAGGCTATTGAAAACTGAAGGAAAAGTGATCCGTGTCATATAGAAGCAGAACACTTAGCTGAATTATGCTCTTCAGTTGTATGAAAGCAGAACTTTTTTATTTTTATTTTTTATTTTTTTGAGACGGAGTCTTGCTCTGTCACCCGGGCTGGAGTGCAGTGGCCGGATCTCAGCTCACTGCAAGCTCCGCCTCCCGGGTTCACGCCATTCTCCTGCCTCAGCCTCCCGAGTAGCTGGGACTACAGGCGCCCGCCACCTCGCCTGGATAGTTTTTTTGTATTTTTTAGTAGAAACGGGGTTTCACCGTGTTAGCCAGGATGGTCTTGATCTCCTGACCTCGTGATCCGCCCGTCTCGGCCTCCCAAAGTGCTGGAATTACAGGCTTGAGCCACCGCGCCCGGCCGAAAGCAGAACTTTAAAGCAACAAGCTTGCGTATGTAGCCGAAGAGATTTCCAAGCAAAATGTTGAAGGTGTGATCTGTTTTTTTTTTTTTTTCCTTGCTTTTTGTTGTAAAATGCTACAGAAAAGAAATAAATTGAAGAAAGAAGTGTTAAGCAAAAAAAAAAAAGACCACAGACTTGACGATTTTGGAAACTCTCAGCCAATACAGATTGCAAAAGAATAAAAAATTAGGAAATTCACCATCATGAAAATGTGCTCTGGGGTGAAAACCGGAGGTGTGGCTGGACAACCTTTTGCTAATGCCTTGGCAATATCCAAAGTTCAGAGTATTCAATTACACAGAAGGCTCTTTAAAGAGTTTAGACATATGACTTGACCCATAGATCCTCTTCAGTCTTTCAAAAGAAGCCGAAATAAGAGATATTATCAAGATTAAGATATAGGGAGGAGCATCTTTTCCAATAGAATAAATTTGTATGACATGCATTTGAGATTCACAAGATTCTGGGAATGTTGTAACAGTAGAAACACTGACAAACTGGTCTAAAAGGGACACAGAGACGTTAGAATGAAAGAAGGCTGCTGAACTTCCAAAATTCTATAGTCAGGAAACAGGCCCATAAAACAACTCATCTGCAAATATGTACTGTTCTTTTTACGAAAAGAAGGATGGCTTCAGAAGATGAACTAGCTGTGTGAGCTGAGAGGAAAGAGCTGCTCAACATAGAGGATTATTCCCAGCCTTTGAAACCTAATGGGATCTCCCTGCTGCGATTTCACAATTCTTGAGACTGATAACTTCTTTCTTGTTTTTCATTTTCTCCCTTTTTGAATAAGAATATCCATAACAATTATCCTTACCTTTCCTGTCATTATATTTTGGAAACAGGTAACTTGATTTCTAGTTTCACAACTCTAAAGATGGAGAGGAATATTGCCCCCATGATGAATTAAACTCAGCGTTGCACTCATACTTGATTTGCACTATGAGATCTGGGACTCTTGAGCTTATGAGACTTAAATGAGACTTTGGACTTTAGTTGATGCTGAATGGTTTGAAGCTTTTGGGAACCTACAGATGGGGTGAATATATTTTCATGTGGAATGGACATGAATCTTTGGAGCCAAGAGGGTGTCCCTTCATGTGTTTTGAAGTTATTAGGTACATTCACTTTTAAAATTTCTTTTGTTTCCTTAATGAACTCAATCCATGTTTGAGAAAAAAAGAAGCAGAAAAAAATATGAGAAAGAAATAGGACTTATTGATAAGGTTTATTTTTAATATTACTTTCTAACAAATATGTAGTTCAATATTCTGTCAAGTCATCCAGACAGAACTTTATTTTATTCGTCAGGATGTAATTTGTCTTACAAATTAATTCACACTAAGTTATGAATGTCACAAAGCCAAATACAGAGGAAGGAGCAATGGGGTTTATCAAGATATTTCTGGAGAGAGTTCCTTCTTAGTCATGCTTCATTTCAGTATTCTCTATGTATCAACTGGCTGTGTTGCACACAATCCTAAGTCTCAGTTGGAGAGGACAGCATATTTGCTTAGAGAAAAATTGCATATAAATTATCCCCTCAAATCAGAGACTCTAGAAAGCACTGAGTAAGGGAATCGATGAACAAATATTGTGGAACACATGGTCTTCTAACCTTTACAAATAATCTCTATTCTCATTTTTTAGTATGTATAGTTCTCTTTCTCTCTGCCATATAGTATTTTATTTATTGTTTGAAAAGCTTCAAAGGCAATTTAGCCAATTATATTCTCAGAAGCTTTGTTCGCGATCTGTTCCAGTAACAAAATTTCATAGCACTTGGTAAGTATCAGTTTCAGTCTATGTCTACACAGCACCAAATGAAAGAGATTCATAGTACTATAAATATTTTTCACTACAGATTAAGAGAATTAAGCTTGGAATACTTTATGAATCACATTTTATTAATTGTTAATAATCTCAGTAAGTAAATATTAACCAAACTTTTAGCTGTTAATGAAGCTATGTGACAAAAAAGAGGCCTTCTCGGAAATAAATTTTTGCAGATATAATAGTCTCATCGTACACTTTTTCATCTAACACATATTAATTAAGCATTAATATCCACCAGCTATAATTCTGTACATTGAAATAGTGAAAAAATGAAATAAAGTTCCTTCTTTTATATTTTAATGTAAGTACAATGAGCAAATGAACTTATAATGTCAGTGAGAAATGCTAAGAAGTCAAAAATAATGGAGATACACTTCTGAAAGACGGTTAGAAAAAGTTTTCCTGAGGAGGTGACATTTTAACAGAGATAGGAATAAAGTGAGGGAATGAGCAGGACAGTTATGTGGTGAGAAATCATTCTAAGCAATGCAAACAGTTGGTGCAAAAGCTCTGAAGCAGGACCAAGCAGAGGCCAGTGTGGTTTCTGCAGGGAAAGTAAGGAGAGGGTGGTAGGAGAGAAACATTAAGGTCACTGGAGGCATGTGGGACATTAGATAATGTGCTGCCTTTTGGATTTTATTCCAAGTGTGATAGGAGATCATTGGAGAATTTGAATAGATAAGTGATTTGCTCGAGATATTGCATAGGTCAAAGTGGGTAAGGTGATGGCAAAATAAATAAGAAGTAGTAGGATTCGGGATCTTTTCTGAAGAGATTTTGATAACAGATTAGATGTGAGAGAAAAAAGAACTTATATGTTTTCAAGGTTACCAGGTCACCACTGAGAGAATGATTGGACCAATTACTGAAATTGGGAACACCAAGAAAAGAAGATTATGCTATGGGGTGGGGAAGAATAGGAAAAGAATCAAGAGTCTACTTTTGAGTATAGCAAATGTGAGATGGCTACTTTCCATGTAAATCAGATGTTAATTGGGCAGTTTGTAGAATTCCAAAATGTGTTTCACAAATTTGGGAGCCACCAGCATATAGATAATATTTAAAGCCATGAGTGTGGGTAAAAAAGAGGTCTGAGGTTGGAGCCTTGGAGTACACCATGTTGGTATCCTGGACTGCTCCATCACAGAGATGAAGGAATGACTACTGAAATAGAATGAAGACAAGAACTTGTGTGATCTCCTGGAAGCCTATGAAAAAAAAAGTATTTTAGAAGAAAGAGAAAGTGACTAACTTTGTGCATTTGTCTTTCAATCAAAATTAATGTAACTAGGGAGAAATATGCATTTGTATCTGTGGAAGAGCTAGAAAATAAAGCTGAAATATAAAATAGAAAATGTAGGGTAAAATAGGGTTATATGCCATTTTTCCTGACCAAGAAACCTGGAATCCATACAAAATACACCATCATCTTATTTATAAAATCATTGGAACTGATAGAGTAGCACCTCAGATCAGGAGCAGATGTGAATATATATCTATTTCTGTGGCTGTGTTTAATGGCAATGACAGAATCATTTTCTTTTTTTTTCTGCCTTCCAGATTCAGTGATGTGGGTAACCAATATATTTAGAAAAATACCCATAGTGATGGTGGTAACCAATATATTTAGAAATGAATCATTCACCAAGAAACTAAAATAACTATATAGGATGTCACTCAAAATGATCTATTCCTAGTTGATTTTTAAAAAAATCCTTCTAAACTTGTATCTCCTACTTAAAATTTTGAATATTACTTTGGTGCTAAAATTTTCCAAGGCTTTTTTGCAACTTTATTTTTTATTATTATGGATATACAACCGTTATACCTATTTATGGGATACATGTGCTATTTCAACACAAACATAGAATGTGTAATAATCAAATCAGGATAACTAAACCACATGGCTGCAATATCTCTGTTATCCCATGACTGTAAGTGTATAACGTCCTCAATCTAGATAGAACATAGGAGATACCTTATTTCTTTTTCTCTGTTAAAAGAGCTAAAACGAGTATATTCCTCGTGAAAAACACACCATCTATCTATCCCCACAGAAGCCAGTCTGTGCAAGTTAATTGCTTAGACCTGACAGTGCAGAGAACAGCATTAATAAATGGGGTGTACTGGGTTGTAGAAAGAACAGATGTGAGTGTTCTGCTCCACTGTACGATGAATTAATTATCTATATCTCCATTTATATACTGTGGTCACCATTCAGGACCTGTGTTTAAAGACCCTATGGTAAAGCACTCTTCATATAATCTCCACTATTTCAAAAGTCTCCAGTGGCATTTGAAATTTCTCCTTTAAGACGTAGTCCTTTTTCACAGTGTTGGGAAGGAGAAGGGGGAATTTTACTTGAAATGCCACTGAATTATGATTTTTGTTTCTGGTTGCTCTAAACAACTTGTGCTTACAGACCTACTGCCTGGAGAAACTAGAATTGTACAATAATCTGTAACTTTATCCCAGTGGAAAATGTAGTTCAAATATGTTTTATAATAAATTTTGCCTTTTTATTTTTTATCTAACTTAAGGATTCACGTCTTTAAGCTCCTAGGGATGTAGCATTAGTTAAGGATTCAGAAGTGTGACCCTTGAAAGAAATGTACATATTTTAGTACCACACTGAAGTAAAAGTGTTTTTTGTCATGAAGTTCATTATTTGATATCAAATGTCTTTGCAAATCTTACGGGTACTAATTGCTTCTCTGGGTATAGACCAAACACTTCTAGATTAAAAAAAAAAATTCTGAGACTGTTACTAGACAGAAGTTAGAAGTATAGAAATATTTTTCCAGTTTCTATGATATTCTACACATTGTGCTATACATATTTGCTACTCTAGCACACTTTGTTATCACAACGGTCTTGTGTAATGGTAAGAGAAACTCTGTGGAACAGAACTTTCTTAAGACTCAATTTTCTTATCTGTAAAACACAGAGATCAATTTTATATAACTCATAAAGATTCAGGGAGTAATACCTCTAGATTACTTAGATTAGTTCCTGCATAAAAAGCTCTCTTTGTTAACTACATACCACCTGTGAGTTAAATAATTTGTAACAAATAAAAAAACAAATTGTCTTCTATGTAACATGGTCCAATTTCATAGACCATAAGATAAAAATCTAGAATTCATACTCAAGACGATTTCCAAATATCTACAACCCCTACATTTATTGAATGCTTAACTTTACAACATGCTAGTAATTTTCAAGTATTAATTCACCTAATTAAAAAAACACGTGTGAATAAGGTGATAATATTTTCTTTTTATAAATGAGGAAACTGAAGATTAAAGATATTAAGAAATATCTAAAGCTGCTAAAGTTCATAGAAGGAGGAATCAAAACCAGTTCAGATGCATTGCAAACTCTACTTGGAGAGTGGAAGTCAATATTTGGTTCTGTGACTAGCATATGGACAGTGTCTACTGAATGGTTGTGGAATAAATCAACCAGACTCAAAATATGTATTTTAATGTGGCATCAATTCAACAAACTTCAAAAATATCTTTATTAAACGTCACGTTTCAGCCGGACGCAGTGGCTCACGCCTGTAATCCTAGCACTTTGGGAGGACAAGGCGGGCAGATCACCTAAGGTCAGGAGTTCGAGATCAGCGTGGGCAACACAGTGAAACCCAGTCTCTACTAAAAATACAAAATTAGCCGGGCATGGTGGCACATGCTTGTAATCCCAGCTACTCGGGAGGCTGAGGCAGGAGAATCACTTGAACCTGAGAGGTGGAAGATGCGGTGAGCCGAAATCGTGCCATTGCACTCCAGCCCGGGCAACATGAGTAAATCTCCGTCTCACCAAAAATAAATAAATAAATATAAAAAATAAAAGTCATGTTTCATGGAGTAACACTGTATGTAGAGCCTCAAGCTAGTAACTTAATTGCCAAGCTAAGATGGGATTTTCAAGACTGCCACCAGCAAGGGATCAGGATGAATCCTACAATTTCAAATGTGTGTTCTGAACTATTTCCTTTGGAAAGAGAAAAGGCAATTTGGCAGAGTCAGAAAGAGGGAGTATGTGGACCTCTATCATGCCATGGAAAGGCATGCCAGGACTAAGGCGTCTCCTGGACAGGATGTGAATTCTCATGCAATGATACCAAATAAACTAGATTTAAATTATCACCTATTTGTGGACATTGTTTATAAAAATAAACTGCCAATTATCTGGAGACTTTGGAGTTTTTCTTTATCAGGAAAAGAAGATGTCCAGAATGTAAAATGCTGTACCTAGATACAGCTGAGTGTGGAATTAATCATTTTAGAATCTCAGTTTAACTAATCATCAAAATTTGATTTCATTCCTAATAACCATAAAAGTTTCACAAAATATAGTCGGTGCCAATATATTTCATATAGTGTACTTGGATCATTATTTTGAGATATTTTTAGTTGATAAATAATATTTGTACGTTTATATGGGGTACATGTAACATTTTGTTACATGCATAGAATGTGTAACAATCAAGCCATCACCTCCAGTATTTTATTATTTCCATGTGTTGAGATCATTTCAAGTCCTCTTTTCTAGTTATTTTGAAATATCCAATACATTATTTTAACTATAGTCATCCTACTGTGCTATCAAACATTAGAACTTATTTCTTCTAACTGTTTGTTTGTACCCATTAACCAACCTCTCTTTACTTAACATAATGATATCTAGTTCCATCCATTTAGAGGCTAAAGACATGATTCCTTTTTTAATGGCCAAAACTTTTTTTTGTTTTGTTTTGTTTTGTTTTGTTTTTTTGTATATATACCACATTTTCTTTACCCGTTAATCTGTTAATGAACACTTAGGTTGATTCTACAGTTTTGCTATCGTGAATAGTGCCACAATAATCATATGGGTGCAGGCATACCTTCGATATGATGGTTTCCTTTTCTTTGGATAAATACCATATAATGGGATTGCTGCATTTTCTGGTAGTTCTATTTTTAGTTTTTTTGAGAAATCTCCATACTGTTTCCTATAGTAGCTGTACTAATTTACATTCCCACCAACAGTGTATAAGAGTTCCCTTTTCTCCTCATCCTTGTTAACATCTATTATATTTTGTCTTTTTAATAATAGCCATTCTAGGGCAGGGTGTGGTAGCTCACACCTGTAATCCAAGCACTTTGGGAGGCCAAGGCGGGCAGATCACCTGAGGTCAGGAGTTTGAGACCAACCTGGCCAACATGGTGAAACCCGTCTCTACTGAAAATACAAAAAATTAGCTGGGTGTGGTGGCAGTTGCCTGTAATCCCAGCTACTGAGGAGGCTGAGGCAGGACGATGGCTGGAACCCAGGAGGCAGAGGTTGCAGTTAACCAAGATCTTGCCACTGCACTCCAGTCTGGGCGACAGAGATTCAATCTAAAAAAAAAAAAAAAAAGAGTCACTCTAATTGAGGTAAAATGGTATTTCATTGTGGTTTGGATTTACATTTCTATGATGATTAGTGATGTTGAACGTTATTCATATGCCTGTTTGCCATTTGTATGGCCACTTTTGATAAATGTCTATTCATGTTCTTTGCTTACTTTTGAATGTTTTTTTTTTTTTTTTTACCTGTTGCATTGTTTGAGTTTCTTATATGTTATGTATATTAGTCTCTTGTCAGATATCAGGGGAATAGTTTGCAAATATTTTCTTCCATTCAACAGGTTGTTTTTTCACTCTATTGATTGTTTTCTTTGCCATGAAGGAGTCTTTAGTTTAACATCATCTCATTTGACTATTTCTGTTTTTATTACTCACACTTCTGAGGTCTTAGCAATAAAATTTTTGCCAGTGTTTTAAATTGTTTCCCCTATGTTTTCCTCTAGGAGTTTAATAGTTTCTGATCTTGTGTTTAGGTCTTTAATCCACCTTAAATTTATTTTTGTATATGATGAGAGATAAGGGTTCACTTTCATTCTTCTGGATATTTATATACAGTTTCAAAGCACTGTTTATTGAAAAGGGTGTCTTTTCCTCAATGTATGTTCTTGGCACATATGTCAAAAATTAGTTAGCGGCAAATACATGAATTTATTTCTGAGTTTGCTATTTTGTTCCATTGGTCTATATTTCTGTTTTTATACCAATACCATGCTGTTTTGGTTACTGTATCTTTATAATATATTTTGAAGTCAGGTAGTTTGATGTCTACAGTTTTGTTCTTTTGGCTATTTTAGTTCCATATGAATTTTATCCATTTCTATTTTTGTGAAAAATGACATTGGTATGTCACTATAGAGTCTAATAAGTACATAGATTGCTTTGGGTAGCATGGCCATTTTAACAATAATAATTATTCTGATCTATGAACATGAGATGTATTTCACTTGTTTGTGTCCTCCTCAATTTCTTTCATCAGAGTTTTGTAGGTTTTTTTTTTTCCTTTTTTTGTGGAAGTCTTTTAACTCGGTGGTTAAATTTATTTTTAGGTAACTTATTTTGTTACATATATATACATGGTATTGTTGTTCTTGATTCCTTTTTCAACTATTTCATTATTGGTGTTTAGAAATACTCCTGATTTTTTAAATGTAGATTTTGTATCTGCGACTTTGTTAAATTTATCTGTTGGATATAAAAGGTTTTTTTGTTGTTGTGAAGCCTTTAGATTTTTCTAGATATAAGATCAGGTCATATACAAAGAGGGACAATTTAACTTTCTCTTTTCCAATTTAGAAACCTTTGATTTATTTTTACTTTCTAATAACTCTGTCTAGGACTTCCGGTACTATGTTGAATGGGAGTAATGAAAGTTGGCATCTTTGTCTTGCCACAGTTCTTAGAAGAAGGCTTTCAGCTTTTCTTCATTCAGTATGATGAAAACTGTAGGTTTGTCATATATGGCCTTTACTGTGTTCAGGTACATTCTTTCTATGCCTACTTTGTTGAGTTTTTATCATTCAATGTTTAACCATCTTTACATCTCTGAGATAAATCCCACTTGATCATGATGTGTCATCTTTTTCATGTGTTTTTGAATTCAGTTTGCTAGATTTTGTTGAGGATTTTAAAAACCTGTGTTTATCAGAGATATTGGCTTGTAGTTTTTGTTGTTGTTGTTGTTGTTGTTGTTGTTGTTGTTGTATTTTGTCTGGTTTGGGGATCAGAGCAATACTGGCCTCATAGAATGAGTTAAGGAGAAGTTTCTTCTCTCCAAGATTTTGGAATAGTTTGAGGAGAATTGATGTTAGGTCTTCTTTGTAAATTTAGTAGAATTCTGCAGTGAAATCATTTGGTCCTAGGCTTATCTTTTGTCAGGAGACTTTTTATTACTGATTCAATTTCATTATTTATTACTGCTCTATTCAGATTTTTTTCTATCTCTTTCTAAGTCACTCTTGATAGGGTATGTGTTTCCAAAATATCTATTTCCTTTAGGCTTTCCAGTTTGTTAGTGTATAGTTGTTCATAATAGTCTCTGATTATTGTTTATTTTTCTATGGTATCAGTTTTAATGTCTTATTTTTTCACTTATAATTTTGTTAATTTGGGTCTTCTCTCTTTTTTTCTTGGTTAGTCTAGCTAGTGGTTTATTGATTTTATCTTCAAAAATTCAACTTTTTGTTGTATTAATACTTTATATTTTGTTTTTAGTGTGTATTTCATTTAGTTCTGCTCTGATCTGGTTTTGTTTGTTTGTTTGTTTGTTTTTTGTGCTTCTACTAATTTTGTATTTGGTTTGTTCTTGCTTTTCTAGGTCTTTGAGGCACATCATCAGATTATGTATTTGAAATATTTCTACTTTTTATATAAACTTTCGTAACTTCCATCATAGTACTGCTTTTGCTGTATTTCAGATTGTGGTATGTTGTGTTTCAATTTTCATTTGTTTCCAGAAATTTTTAAATTTTCTTCTTAAATTATTTTCTGACTCAGTGGTCATTCAGGAGCATGTTGGTTAATTTCCATGTATTGTTATAGTTTTCAAAATTCTTCTTGTTATTGAGTTCTAGTTTTATATCATCGTGGGAAAACACTTGATATGATTTTGATGTTTTAAAATTTGTTAAGGGTTATTTTGTGGCCTAATATGTGGTCTATTCTGGTGAAGGTTCCATGTACTGATAAGAATGTGTATTCAGCAACTGTTGAATAAAATGTTTCGTAAATGTGTGTTAAGTCCATTTGGTGTAAAGTACAGTTTAAATCCAATGTTCCTTTGTTTATTTTCTGTGTAGATGATCTATCTAAGGCTAAGAGTGAGATATTAAAGTCTTATTGTATTGAACTATTGAACCATTATTGTATTGGAGTTTATTTCTCCCTTCAGATCTGATAATATTTGCTTTATATATCTCAGTATTCCAGTGTTGGGTACATATATCTTTAGAATTGTTATACTCTTGTTGAATTGATGCCTTTATCATTATATAATGACCTTCTCTGTCTGTTTTTACTGTTTTTGTCTTAAAGTCTATTTTATGTCATGTAAGTATAGCTACTCCAGCTTAATTTTTGTTTCTGTTTGCATGGAATATCTTTTTCCGTCTCTTTACTTTCAATCTATATGTGTCTTAGAGTGAGATGAATTTCTTGTAGGTGGTACATAAATCAGTCTTTTTTTTTTTTTGCCACTTACTCAGTCTGTATATATTTAAGTGGAAAGTTTAATCCACTTACATTCCAGGTTATTACTGATATGTAAGGGCTTATTCCTGTCATTTTACTAAATTATTTTCTGGTTGTTGTGTATATCCTTTGTCCCTTTCATTCTCTCTCTCTCTCTCTCTCTCTCTCTCTCTCTCTTTTTTTCCACTGCAACCTTCACTTCCCAGGTTCAAGAGATTCTCCTGCCTCACCCTCCCGAGTAGTTGGGATTATAGGCCCTTGCCACCAAACCCAGATAATTTTTTTTTTTTTTTTTTTTTTTTTTTAGTAGAGACAGGGTTTCCCCATTTTGGCCAGGATGGTCTCAATCTCCGGACCTTGTGATCCACCTGCCTTGGCCTCCCAAAGTGTTGGGATTACAGGTGTAAGCCACCATGCCCGGCCTCATCCTCTCTTATTTTTTATAGTTTTGGTTGATGATTTTCTGTAGTGGTAATATATGAGTTTTTTTCTCTTTCTTATTCATGTGTTTGCTCTACCAGTGTGTTTTATACTTTCCTGATGGTAGATACCATCCTTTCATTTCTATGTATAGGATTCCCTTAAACATTTCTTATAAAGCTGGTCTATTAGTGATGAACTCAGTATGCTTTTGCTTGTCTGGAAAAGACTTTATTTCTCCATTTTGAATAATAACTTACTTTCCTGGGTATATCCTTGACTGGCAGTATTTCTTCTATCAGCACTTTGAATACATCATCCCATTCTCTCCCGACCCATACAGTTTCTGCTGAGAAATCCACTGTTAGTTTGATGGGGGTTCCCTTATAAGTGACTGGACACTTTTTTCCTGTTGTTTTTAGAATTATATCTTCAGGGTTTTTTTTACTTTTGACAGTTTGATTAGAATGTGCCTTGGAGATCTTTTGTGTTGTAACTTTCTGGGAATCTATGAGTTTCCTGTGTCTGGATGTCAAAATTTCTTGGTAGACATGTGACATTTCTAGTTATTATTTAATTAAATAGGGTTTTTTTTTTTGTCCTTTTGGCCTTTTATTTGTTTCTGCAACACCTAATATTAAAATATTTGGTTGCTTTATGGTGTGCCATATATTATGGAGGCTTTTGTCATTCCTTTTATTCTTTTTTCTTTATTTTTGCTGACTGCTTTATTTTCAAAGGCCTATCTTCAAGTTCTGAAATTCTTTCTTTTTCTTGATCTAGTCTATTATTGAAGTTCTCAGTTGTATTTTTTTTAATTTTATTCAATGAATTCTTCAGCTTCAGGATTTCTGTTAGAATGTATTTTATGATCTCTGTCTACTCAGTACATTTTTCATTCATATACTCGCTTTTTTTCTCATTTCTTCATATTGTTTATCTGTGTTCTCTTGTATTTCACTGAGCTTCTTGAATACCATTATTTAAACCTCTTTTCTGGCATTTCATAAATTTCTTATTAATTAAAGTCTATTGCTTGAGAATTATTGTGTTCCTTCAAAGGTATCATATTTCTTTGCTTTTCCGTGTTTCTTGTGTTCTTATGTTGATATTGACATCTGATGTGATTAATGCTTGCTCCAATTTTTTGGCTTTGCTTTTATAGATGAGGATTTTTCCTAAAGATGTATCGATAATATTGATGGTGTAGGGGCACCTTGCCTTTGATTCTGGGTGCATGAAGCAGCATAGTGTGAATATACTTTCTTCAGATATAAACAGAATCAGTGGTCTCTGTGATTTCCTCAGAGGCTTAGGGTACAATTGTTAGTGAAAGCTGTGGTGAAGTTTTGCTTAGGACAGGGATGCCAGGTGGGCTAGTCCTCAGGCTTCAGTGGTGGCAGCAGTGGAGGTATACACTGGTACCAGTGTTAGCATGTCCAGGTCAGTCAATTTATGGTCCTCCAAGTGGCTTACAGCAGAGGCAGTTTTGGACTGTGAACGGGTGGGTCCTCAGGCCCCTTGGCAGGCAGTGTGGTGTGCGTAATGGCAATAGCAGTGGTGGAATAACCCTCTGGCTCCCAAGAGATCCATGATAGTGTTAGTGGTGGCTGCGATGGCCTTGGAGAGCTAGTCTTCAGGCTTGTATTAACACATTCAGTTGGACGAGCCTGCTTCAGGGTACATGCCAGTGTGCTATAGCCCTCCTGCTGGGGATGGAGAGTGTGAGGTTATTGTCAGTGGCAACAGCCATAGGTAGGTGGCTGGCATATTATTCCATTTTCATACTGCTATGAAGAGATACCCCAGACTGGGTAATTTATAAGGAAAAAGAGGCTTAATGGATTCATGGTTCCACATGGCTGGGAAGGCCTCACAAACATAGCGGAAGGTGAAGGGAAAGGAAAGACACATCTTATATGGTGGCAGGCAAGAGAGCATGCGCAGGGGAACTTCACTTTATAAAACCATTAGATCTCATGAGACTTACTCGCTATCACAACAGCATGGGAAAACCCACGCCGGTGTCTCAATTACCTCCCACTGGGTTTCTCCCAAACACATGGAGATTATGGGAGCTACAATTCAAGATGAGATTTGGGTGGGGGCACAGCCAAACCATCTCAGCTGGGGAGCATGTGTTTCAGCTCCAGACAGCAGCTCCAGTGGGGAGAGTTTGTTCTCTGGGCACTTGTGAATGCATGACAATCCTGCTGCTGTGGGTAGCAAGGTTGCTGCCGGTGGCTCCTGCCAGTGACTGGCACTTCAGCCTCAGTGGCAGCAGCTAGCAACAGTAGCAGCTGTGAGTAAGGAAGCTTATTTCTAAGGCAAGTGCAGATGCATAGAAGTCCCACCGCTAGAGGTGATGGGGTCACTACCAGCAGCTTGTGCTTCAGTCCTGGCAGCAGTAGTGGCTGCAGGTGGGGGCTGTTGTCCTCATAGCACATGCAGATGCACAACGGTTCAGTTGCTGGGGACAGTGAGGTCATTGCCAGTAACCTTCAGCCCTGGCAGCAGCAGTCAGCAGCAGTAGCAGCTCAGGCAGAGGATGTCAGTGGGGCTCCAGTGATGTTGTGATGTAGGGGGTGTTGGGCCCAAGGGCAGGATGCAATCTGGTGGGGGCTGTGCTCTCAAAAATGGCACCATGCTGTAACTGCTTAGGTCTCTGGGGTTGTGTGGGACCCAGTGTGAGCTCCCTCTCTGGAGCAATAGAGTCACACAGACCCCAGGCAGTTCACTATATTAGTTTTAGGACCCCTGAGGGTTGAGAGGCTCTCCCATGGCTAGGATTACAGGCGTTTGCAGTGGGAATATGGATCACTGGGGATCTGTCATTTATTCTTTCTCCACAACGAGTAGCCTCTCCAGACTGCTAGTCAATACTGGACAAGGAACTTGCTTCACTTTACTCTCCTTCCTTGCCTTAGCTGTTTCCTGTCACTTTCCTGTTGAATGTCAGCGCTCTCTCTTAGATGGCCCATTCCAAATCTGATTATCTACTCACTTTGTTAGTTCCTCTTTGTGGAGGAGGTGAATGTCAGATACCTCTAGACAGCCATCTTGAAGCCCTACTCAAAACTATATTTGTGTGTTTTAATCAACAAATTTAGCATGGTACTAACATCGTTTGTATAAAAATATATACTTAAAATGATTCTACATTATCATGGCACAAATATTGGAAACTTCTAGAAATATTTAATTTCTTTTTTTTCTTAAAAAAGAAAAGGGATACATATGCAGAATATGCAGGTTTGTTACATAGGAATACGTGTGCCATGGTGGTTTGCTGCACCTATTGACCCATCCTCTAAGTTTCCTCCCTTCAGCCCCCACCCACCAACAGGCCCTGATGTGTGTTGTTCCCCTCTCTGTGTCCATGTGTTCTCATTGTTCAACTCCCGCTTACGTGGTATTTGGTTTTCTTTTCCTGTGTTAGTTTGCTGACGACGATGGTTTCCAGTTTCATCCATGCTCCTGCAAAGGACATGATCTCTTTCCTTTTTATGACTGCATAGTATTCCATGGTTTACATGTACCCCATTTTCTTTATCCAGTCTTTCACTGATGGGCATTTGGGTTAGTTCCATGTCTTTGCTATGGTAAATAGTGCTGTAATAAACATATGTGTGCATGTGTCTTTACAGTATAATGATTTATATTCCTTTGTGTATATATCCAGTAATGGGATTGCTGGGTCATATGGTATTTCTGGTTCTAGATCCTTGAGGAATTGGAACACTGTCTTCCACAATGGTTGAACTAATTTACATTCCCGCCAACAGTGTAAGTGTTTCTATTTCTCTGCAGCCAGCATCTGTAGTTTCCTGACTTTTTAATGATTGCCATTTGGACTGGAGTGAGATGGCATCTCACTGTGGTTTTGATTTGTATTTCTCTGATGATCGGTGATGTTATTTCTTTTCCTGGTTTATGTCATTAGATTTTTCTCAGTAAAACCTCAGAGACTTATTTTTAATGTTTGTGAATCCAGGGATGGAAAAAAAATGGTTTCTAGAGCAAGACATACTGTAATATATGAAGCTTCTCACAGACCTATACCAAGACGCCTCTGCTATTTTATTATTAAACTCAGATTTTCACTGATCATTTACCAAATAATATTAAGGCCTAAACAAAGTTAAAAGAAGACAAAGTAAATTAGAGCTGTGGAGATACAGTTAAGTCTTCCACAGTGACAGGTAGCCAGGAAAAGGCCTAACATTCTTAAAACTCAAATTGACAAATTCCAAGAGACAGGATGAATGAACTAACGTTCCACTTGAAATGTACCTTGATCAAGATACGGGATTTTTGTTGAAGAGTTGACATTTAATGTAGAACGGGATCTAAAAGTAACAGATTGATTAGCAAATTTGGCTGAAGGAAAATATGAAACGATATATGATAAGAAATCTCATGTGGAAAATCCAGAAGTATTATGGATGCAAAACATGAGAATTTTTGGACCATTTATTCTTTCAATGATCCAAATTTAATAAGGCCTTCATGTGTATATATGTTTTATTTTAAGTTATTGTTTTATTATGTTTTCACAAAAACTGTATTTTTATATTTGACTGGCATTACTGACACACACACACGTCAAGTTCATTTCTTTTCTAATACCTGTTATTCCTTATCATGTTAAAAGTTATGGTGTAAGATAGCCTTAGAGCAGGAGAACAAACAGGAAAGGTAGTAATGGGATGATGATATGTTTAAGAAAAAGTGCTAGACTGTAAAATAGATTGGAGTTGAGACTTAGTTCCAACTTGCTGGCTATGTGTCCTTGAGTAAATTATTTAATCTCCCTAAGCCAGTTTTCTTATCAGTAAAATGAAGATAATAATTTATACCACATGGTGATGTTGTGAGTTTTAAATGAAATTACACATATAAAGAGTTTTGGATAGAGCTGATGAATAATGACAGTTTTTTTTGTTAAAAACACTATTGTAGCTATGATGAGTTATCAATTAGTTCTTTACATGTGCAGGAATCGTTTTGATTTCTCTGAAATCCTCCTTTAGACTTCATATGATATTAGCCTAACACGTTTTTCTCTTTGGGGTTGAGAAATGAGACCACTCTGGCTCCAAGCAGAGTTATTATCCTAATGTATGGAGAACTCGTCATTAATCATTGCCTGTTGAGCTTTAAAAAACTCTCAGTCTAGGTGAAAGTTGGTACAGCAACTTTGTACATTTCACTGGTACCCTCTCCACAGACCACCACTCCAATTTTCTAAGAGGCTGTGAGCTGGGGAGCAAAAAGATAGTTGGACGAAAAAAAAAAAAGGTTGACTATTGATGTTGAAAGTAATGAAACTGAGGTAGACGTGCCTTTTCAAATTATGGAAAATGAAGGTAGGGCGTATTCGAAGTCCACTTCCCAGCTGAGTTCTGAGTGTACCGCAAATGAGACACAGGTCACAGTGAAGCAGGGACCAGAAGAATCACGATGGTGGCCGGGTGCGGTGGCTCACACCTTTAATCCCAGCACTTTGGGAGGCCAAGGAGAGCGGATCACGAGGTCAGGAGATCGAGACCATCCTGGCTAACACGGTGAAACCCGTCTCTACTAAAACTACAAAAAAAAAAAAAAAAAAAAAATTAGCCGGGCGTGGTGGCGGGCGCCTGTAGTTCCAGCTACTCAGGAGGCTGAGGCAGGAGAATGGAGTGAATCCGGGAGGTGGAACTTGCAGTGAGCCGAGATCACGCCACTGCACTCTAACCTGGGTGACAGTGCGAGACTCCGTCTCAGAAAAAGGAAAAAAAAAAGAAAAAAAAAAAAAGAATCAGAAATATTCAAACAATCGAACCTTACCTGAAGCTAGGAGAATGATGTAAAATTCACTTGGGAAGATGATCTTTAACTCAATGAAGATATGCATCCAGAAACAGTAGCTGGGACTGTGTGGCAAAATGCCACTGCAACAAATGCCAGTGAAATTGGAAGCCAAACAGCTGTGCATCTCTGTATACAACTACACAACAGATTAAAACCAAGAAGTGGAGTTTTCTCCCTTCCAAAAATACAGGCTTTTCCCATAAACTTTGAGGCATAGAATCAACTGCAGAGATAAAGAGAGTAAAGGAAAACATTTCTACATTTGATTTTGAGTTTGAAATAATTACAACATGTTTAAGTTTCCCTAGAGTGAATAGATTACAGATTCTGACACTGGATAGAATTGGGGAGCAAGATAGAAATTAACTTCAGGTATGGAAAAATAATGTTACTTTTTTGCACACTTGAATTTGTGGTCCGTGAACCTATTTTGTTGCTTTCATTGACTCTACAGAGCAGGTTTTATTTCCACATAGAAAAAGAATATGTATTAAAGAGCTCATATAATTAGACTAACACACATAGGCAGACACTGCAGCTGCTACCAGATGTACAATGGGTCTTATTTGTACAACAGATCAGTGTTCCTGAAACACTAAGGTGCATAAAGGGCTTATCAAAATTACCCTACACATCACATATTCGGATTCCTTAGGTCTGTGGTGAAGTGCTAAAATGTGAAACTTTAACGTGGTACCAATACTATTTTGATACAGCTAAGCCATTCAGCTTTTTGAACTGGGTCCAGTTTAAAAAGAGGAAGCAAACAGAGACAGACAGACAGGTGTGCGTGCATGCAGACAAACACACACACACACACACACTAAGAGAGAGAGACAGAGAGAAGGACTAAAGCATATGACCAAATATTAAAATGATTACATATTTAGGTCATAGCATTATACTTACTCTTTAAGGAAAGAAATACCCTGTCACAATATTTAGGGACAATATAAATATCTAAATTTAAACTATTGGATTGTCCTCTACCTTAATCTATCATTTATTGGACCATAAACCAATTATAATGAAAGTAGTACAAACCTTATTAGAACAATTATAAATGCAAACATTACTAAAATATGCAAATCCACTGTAAGAGTAATTATTTTAGAAGTAAATCACAATAGTAAATATGTGTTACTAAATGGGCACAGAACAGCTATTTTAAAACATTTAAAAACCTAAACTAGCAATATATTGGACAAAAGTCTGGTCACATAAAGAATGAGCTGCATCTAACAATGCCACAGGAATTAGCCTTTGTGATATTGGTTAAGAGGTCAGTGATTAAAACATTTACCAATAAGAAACAGATTAACTGTGAGAGGACCTTGACACTCCCTTATTGTAATTTCACCTCTAACCCATATACCTCTGTAGAAACACCTTTCATCTCTATAGAAAAACCTTTCACCTCTATAGAAACAGAAGGTTTTGTTAGGCATTATGAAGCCGTGGAGACTTTGTCAGCATATTATCACAATGATATTATCATCAAAGTTGCTCAACTTTGCAGGTGGGGTCAACAACTGTCCAGTTTATTCAGGACTAGCCTAGTTTCAGCACTAAAAATTCCACATCCTAAGAAAGAAATCCCAAGTCTCAGACAAACCAGGATAGTTGTTCACTCTGTTTGCTGGAGAAAAAATAGCATGTCTGGTAGACATTCTACTTAGAAGAATATGAGGACATTTGTGGTGAGAGCAACATTTTGAATACTAACCATGAATTGTCTCCTTTGTCTTCTCAAGCACAAGACTTTCAACAGATCCACCCAAAGCCTTCATCTACTAGGGCATGCAGGTGAACAGTGCTATGGAGAATGACATGAAATTTGAGACTTGATATAGAAAGGATCCTTGGTGAAGGAACAGTATAATATTTGGCTTCAGATATGTAACTCAGGGCTATGCACTGAGATGATAGTGTTTTTGTCTAGGATACATTCTTGAGAGAGTATTTACTGGATTGTTTTAGTTCCCCGTTTACCTTGACACACAAGCTGAAATACATAGAATATAGAGTTCCCCCTATAGGCATGGTGCCTATGTTACAAACAGTCTTTTACCTACCTCAGAAATCCAGGTGATTTTTATGATATACAACTCATATGATATCAGGTAACTAAAAGAATTGCTCTTTTTCCCCTGGGACACTGAGGAAAGATGAAAAATGGAATTCAAGAAAGAGACAAGTAGAGTTGTACTGTCTCTAAGCACTACCAGGGAAGAGGAGAGTGTTGCATTTCCTGATTAGAGTTCAAAGAGAAGACTGTCTCCCCAAATGCCTGTCACAGTTTCAGGCTTTGAAAAATCACAGTAACTGGTGCAACAGAAGACTCTAGGTGGCTACACTCTCAAGCCATTCTCGGTTCCCATGTCACATGGATAAGATGAGAGTCAATGGCCTGCAAGGTATGTGTTATGAGTGAGGAAGGTGCTCCGCTTTCCCTGTCAAGTTTGTGAAAGGATCCCCAGGCCAGTGCAACAGATGGAGAATATGGCAGATGCCCACGGTCCTACAACCAGCAAAATCCAAAGTGAAGGAGTGCCACAGAGGGGATGCTAAATAATAATGATGGGTTCACCAGCTACGGACTTGAGCAACAGAGGCTATCAGAGCCCTGATTATCCAGTTGCACATGAGTTTGCTTCAGCAGCCAGAGAAAACTAGGCCCAAGGAAAAAAGAAGAGTTTTCATTTTCTAACTTGAGATCATCTATACCCTACACCCTTCCACCCATGCACTAGACCTCACCTGAAGGAGAAAAGCAGAGGAAGAGGGAGTCTTTAGCATTTGAGACACCGGAAACTTGTATCTAAGAAAGACTAACTTTTACCACCAGGGAGGTTTGAATTATTCGATCAATTAGACATACAGTTATTGTTTTTCCTACTGTCTAGAGAATGGGTTGTCACAATGAAGTGCAAGTCATTGAGTAAATAAAAAAATAGAAAACTATTTTTTTGTTTACTATGATTGTTATTGTAACATGAATTTGTGCTACTTTTTAGAGTCTACATACACCCACCCTTCTGTTTTAAGTGTAGAACAAGTACCCTGGTATGAAAAAGGCTTCCTACTATCCACCCATATTCTTTTTACCATTTTCCTGGCCAAGCAGCTGGATCATATCTACAAGCGCACTTTGAAGCTCATGCCAGTAAGTCCTAGCTAAAGGAATATGAGTGAACTGAGAAATGCCACTTTATGTTTGGACAAATAAAATCTTCCACATATACGTCTTTCTGTTTCCTTTCCAGTGGCCAGACACAGAAAACTCTGAGGCAGCAAGCATCTAAGGTCCCTGAGTACTGACCCAGATTGCCCTCACCGGGTTGTAGTTTGTGTCAGACAGAAATTTTTATTGTGTTAAGTCACTGGAAATTTGGGATTTGTCTTTACAGCAGTTAGCTTTACCTTAACTAAATACATGCTACACAGAAGGGAAAGTTAAGGGTGGACAAAGAGGATTAGAACAGGACTGGTGGGTTTAGAAAGGAGAAGAAGGAAGATCAAACAGAGAAGGAGATTCTCAAAGATTCCTAGTAGTGGTCTTAGACCTGAATGGCACTTAATAATCTACTATTTTGCTTGAATGTGACAGAAACATAACAAACTAGATTAAGCTAAAATGATATTATAATTCATGGGCTCTTTAAATTAAAAATTTTACCCTCACAGAGCTAGAACCAGGAACTTATGTTACCCTTAGGTCTCCCTCTCTCTCACTCTCCCTTTCACTCGCTCCGTCTCACTGTCTCAACATTTTTTCTAAGTGTGCTTTTTTTTTACCCACCAGATGGAGAAGGATAACTTTTCAAAGAAAAAGCTTCAGAGCATGCAAAAATAACAAATATCCACCACAATGACTTACTAAAAATGTGGATACATGGATATATACATAGAGAGATAGACAGATAGAGATATATATACATAGAGAGAAAAAAGAGTGTGTGTGTGAGAGAGAGAGAGAGGGAGAGATAAAGCTAAATAGATAATGATTCACATCATCCTCTAGTCTCTTTGTGTCAGTTTTCAGGAAACAGAAACACTTCCTTTGCTGAAGTGGGATGGACTTAAATATCATTTCAGTTATTATGAGTACAAGTAAGATGTTATATTTAGAAGACTATATTGTTGAACTGTGGAAGTATTGAATTGTGCCACAGTTTATGGCTGTTCCCAAATAAAAACATATTAAAGAAGTCGGCCAAACATATCAGCCAAACATATTCTATCACAACACCATCCAAATGATCTGTTTATATTTATTTATTTATTTATTTTGAGACAGAATCTCACTCTGTTACCCAGGCTGGAGTGTAGTGGTGTGATCTCGGCTCACTGAAACCTCCACCTCTTGGGTTCAAGTGATTCTCCTGTCTAAGCCTCCTGAGTAGCTGGGATTACAGGCATGCACCACCATACCTGGTTAATTTCTGTATTTTTAGTAGAGATGGGGTTTCATCATGTTGGTCAGGCTGGTCTTGAACTTCTGACCTCAGGTGATCCACCTGCCTCGGCCTCCCAAAGTGCTGGGATTACAGGCGTGAGCCATTGTGCCCGGCCCAATGATCTGTTTATTAACTTCTGGATAATGAACCACACTCCAGAACTGAGTGGTATAGTGACTTAAAATAACTATTTTAATCACCTCTCATGATTTGGTGCAATGACTAGATAGCTGGCTGGATTTTTGTGCAATGTGATGTGGGCAAGGTCTGTAATCAATGAGGGCATGACTTGGGCTAGAATGCACTATATGTCTTAATTAATATGGTTATTGACTTGTTGCTCAGCTGGAGTTGTGGACCAGTTCACCTATACATGATCTTTCTATGTTGCTTGGGCTTCTCATAGCATGGTGCCTATGTTACAAAGGGAGTGTCCTAAAAGGAAATGGTTCAAGATGACTAAAGCAAAAGCTGAGAGTCTGTCTAAATGCTAGGCTAGAACTGTCAAAATGTCATTTCAACCACCTTCTGTTAGTTAAGCTGTCACAGGTTAAGCTCAAATTCAAGGAGAAGGGAAATAAAGCCCAAATAAACTACCACTTGATGAAAAGAATGACCCCAAAGCTGCAGCTATCTTTAATATACTACTCAAACTATCAGGAAAGTGGTGTGGAAAATGTTCGTGAGTCCATCATGAACAACCACAGCATTGGGATACCCTCTGTTTCAGTCAGATACTACCAGAGAAACAGGAGCAATAGGAAATATATATACACATATACATGTATACACACACACATATGTACATGCATATGCATGTACATACATACTTAGAGTGAGAGATTTATTTTAATAAATTGGCTTATACAATGTGTAAGTCCAGTCTGAAATCCATAGAGCTATCTAGTTTTTCTTTACAGAATATGATAATTTGTTGGAGCAACTAATCAAGACTACTTTAACATTCCTTTCTGCTTGACTAAATTTTAGATAGGCCTCTTCCAGACTATAGGCCTCTGTCCACCTGTTTGCTAAAGCATTTACTTCAAAACACTTGGAATCGTAAATTGTTCCTCTGCCCCTTTGAGATGCAAATCTTCCACAATCCAGAACCCTCTTTCTCAAGGACCTGGGACCACCTCTTTGAAATGTGATCATGAAGAAGATAGGATCCCTCTATCCCAGTCTCTGCTGAGGAGTAGGAACCTGACTTCAATAAATGCCGATTAGCAAACATAGGTGATCTAATTGTATTAACCAACCTCCCCACTAATGTCTTCTGGTACTTTTCATCTAGGTCACCCAACTGCTTAAAAACTATCCTGCTTTTCAGTGAAGTTGAGTTCTATTTCTGTCCCCTGTCTCAATAATTTTGAACAAAGTCTTCCTTGTCCATTTAACCAGTCTAATGTAATTTTCTTTTACAACAGGTGTAAAGCTAATTGTTGATAAGGCTGATCCTTTTGTGGCTTGCTTTCAAGTTTTCTTAGAGTGGTTCTCTAGTAGTCTTTTTATTAGGGCTGCTTTAGCCTTAGGCATCACAATGTTGTAGTGGTCTTTATTGAATTCCCATGTTTTGTGCCACTGAGGTTACACCACTCTAATGAATTAGAACTTGAAATTCTACCAATCTTCTACAAGCTATGGAAATTGTTTGACTTATAACAGTCTAGTATTATTTCCCTGAGCATGAGAAATGTCCCTATACATGTGTACAGGTCAAGTCCTTAGCCAAAGATCCAAGAGGACCTCAATACAGATTTTGAGCTTCTTATCTATGTAGCTCCCTTCTCTATAACACCTTGACCAGCAAAATTTAGCTGCCTTTGTCTTTTTGAACTCCTATTACTGACCTTTTGGCTCCATGAATCATGGTTCTGAGTCTCACGTCCCCACATTGTTGTCTGGAAACACTTCTCCAGGCAAAAAGTCAGGAGAATAGCAGAACTCATTTCATTTTTTCCATTTTTTCTTGGACCACTATCTTCTGTTTGTTGTCTCGTAGGTGAAAATTGTTTCTTCAAATGTCAGTTTTAACCCTAGTTTTTGTTTTATTGTGGTGTTGGTCAAATGCCGTCTTCTTTTCTTGATAAACGGAAGTGGAAGATTTAAAATATTATATAATTTGAAATGGCTATTCTATGGTAGATAAAGGCTTTGTGCCCAAAAAGAAGTCATTAAAATTCCTAGTATCCTTATGTGTTTATGTAAAGTGTCATTTTGTTTGTATTTGAAAAACAGAAGTTTCCTAGATTAGTGCCTAAATACACAGCTGGTCAATTGCTTGCAATGACTTAATGTTAAATGCAATTTTATATAATTATTTTCATATATTTCTAACAAACACATGGTATGTTATTGGGGTTATATTTAGATCTGTAGTATATAAAAATCCTTTAAAGTATTCGTTTATATAGAGATCTATTTTAGCTGTCCTTCAAATTTTAAAAAAATTAAATAAAACATAAGAATGCTAATTGCATGACTATAAAGTTTTCACAGTGAGGCTGTTAAAAACCTGCAAGTGCATCATCAGAAAGCTTTTTCCATACTGTTGCGTTTATTTTTCTCAAACTCAAAGTTTCCAGATTCTGTAGCTCAAAGAAAGATACCACATCATGTGCGCAAGTTACACCTGAGAGCCAGCCAAAAAAAAAAAAAAAGTTATTGAATGATGAGGCTCATGCTTCAGTTCTTACTGGTAAAGATATTGTGGTAGACAAAATTCTAAGATGGTCTCCAAGATTCACACCCCCTGATGTATGTGTCCAGTATAATCCCTCTCTCCCTAAGTATGGGCAGGACTTTGGAATATGGTTAACATAAACACTGTGATTAGTTTATGACTAGTTTACATCGTAAGCTAATTGTGCAACTGTGAGGGGATTTTGCAGATGTAAATAAATCCTTAATAATTTGATTTTGAGCTAATCAAAAAGGAGATTATCTCAGATGGGCAAGACCTAATCAGGTGAGCTCTTTATTTATTTATTTGTTTGTTTATTTAATTTTTAAATTATATTTAGTTTTAAAATTATAACTTAATTTAGGTTCAGGGGACATGTGCTGATTTGTTATATTAAGTAAACTGCATATTACGGGGGTTTGGTGTACAGATTATTTAATCACCCAGGTAATAAGCATAGAAACAAACAGATAATTTTATGATACTTCCCCTTCTCCCACCTTCCACTGTCAACTAGGCCCCAGTGCATGTTGTTCCCCTCTTTATGACCATGCATGTGTTCCCACTGTTTAGCTCCCACTTATAAGTGAGGACATGTGGTGTTTGGTTTTCTGTTCCTGCATTCGTTTGCTTATGATAATGGCCTCCAGCTTTATCCATGTTGCTGCAAAGGACATAGTCTTTTTTTTTTTTTTTTTTCAATAACTGTAAGTATTCCATGGTGTATATGTACCATATTTTCTTTATTCAGTCTGCCCTTGATGGGCATTTAGGTTGATTCCATGTCTCTGCTATTGTGAATTATACTGCCATGAATATATGACTGCATGTGTCTTTATGGTAGGACGATTTATATTCCTTTGGGTATATACCCAATAATGGGATTGCTGGGTTGAATGGTAATTCTGTTCTAAGTTCTTTGAGAAATCACCATATTGCCTTCCACAAAGGCTGAACTAATTTATAGTCCCATCTGCAGTGTATAAGCATTCCCTTTTTTTGCCAGCATCTGTTAATTTTTGACTTTTTAGTAACTGACATTCTGACTGATGTGAGATGCTATCTCATTGTGGTTTTGATTTGCATTGCTGTAATGATTATTGAGGTAGATAGTCTTTTCATATGCTTGTTGGCTGCATGTATGTCTTCTTTTAAAATGTCTGTTCATGTACTTTGCCAACTTTTTAATGGGGTTGTTTGTTTTCTGCTTAGAAATTTAAGTTCCTTATGGATTCTAGACAGTAGACTTTTGCCAGATATATAGTTTGCAAATATTTTCTCCCATTCTGTAGGTTGTGTGTTTATTGATAGTTTCTTTTACTGTGCAAAACTTCTTTAGTTCATTTAGATTCCACTTGTCAATTTTTGTTTTCATTGCAATTGCTTTTGGCATCTTTGTCATGAAGTCTTTTCCATTTCCCATGTCCAAAGTGGTATTTCCTGGGTTATCTTCCAGGGTTTTGTGTTTTAGGTTTTACCTTTAAGTGTTTAATTCATCTTGAGTTTGTTTTTGTACATGGTATAAGGAGGCAGTCCAGTTTCAATCTTCTGCATATGGCTAGCCAGTTATCCCAGCACCATTTATTGAATAGAGAGTCCCTTCTCCATTTTTGTCAACTTTGTCATAGATCAGATGGCTGTAGGTGTGCATCATTATTTCTGGGTTCTCTATTCTGTTCCATTGGTACACATGTCTGTTTTTATACCAGTATCTTGCTGTTTTGGTTACTGTAGCCTTGTAATATTGTTCAAAGTCAAGTAATGTAATGCTTTATTCTTCTTCCTTCTTTTTGTTTAGGATTGCCTTGGTTATTCAGGCTCTTTTTTCATTTCATATGAATTTCAAAATAGTTTTTTCTTAAATCTGTAAAAACTGTCATTGGCAATTTGAAAGGAATTGCATTGAATCTGTAAATTGCTTTGGGCAGTATGGCCAAGAATCAATGATACTGATTCTTCATATCCATGAGTATCAAATGTTTTCCCATTTGTATCATATCTGATTTCCTTGAGAAATGTTTTGTGATTCTCATTGTACAAAGGTTTCACCTTCTTGATTAGCTGTATCCTAGGTATTTTGTTCTTTTTTTTGCAATTATGAATAGGATTGCATTCGTGATTTGGCTCTCAGCATGGATGTTGTTGGTGTATAGGAATGCTACCGATTTTTGTACATTGATTTTGTATCCTTAAAATTTGCTGAAGTTGTTGATCTGATCAAGGAGCTTTCAGACAGACACTATCAGACTTTCTGGATATAGACTCATGTCATCTGCAAAAAGGGGTATTTTGATTTCTTTTCTCCCTATTTTGATGCTTTTTATTTCTTTCACTTGCCTGATTGCTTCAAGCAAGTATAGGACTTTCAGGACTATTAATGTATTGAATAGGAGTGGTGAGAGTGGGCATCCTTGTATTGTTCTAGTTTACAAGGAAAATGCTTTCAGCTTTTGCACATTCAATATGATGTTGGCTGTGGGTTTGTCATAGATGGCTCTCATTATTTTGAAGTATGATCCTTCAATGCCTAGTTTATTGAGGTGTTTAACAAGAAGAGATGTTTAAAATGAATTCGTTTCAATAAAATGAATTTTATCAAAAGCCTTTTCTGCATCTATTGAGACAATCATGTGGTTTTGTTCTCACTTCTCCTTATGTGATGAATCATGTGTATTGATTTGCATATGTTAAACCAACCTTGCATCTCAGAGATAAAGCCCATTTGATCACAGTGGATGAGCTTTTTGATGTGCTTTTGGATCTGGTTTGCAAGTATTTTGTTGAGGACTTTTGCATCTATGTTCATCAAGGATATTGGTCTGAAGTTTTCTTTCTTTGTTGTGTTTCTGCCAGCTTTTGGTGTCAAGATGATGTTTCATAGAATGAGTTGGGGAGGAGGATCTCCTCCTCAACTTTTTGGAATCGTTTCAGTAGGAATGATACCAGCTTTTTTTATACATCTGGTAGAATTCAGCTGTGAATCCATCTGGTTCTGGGCTTTTTTTGGTTGGTAAGCTATTTATTACTGATTCCATTTTGTAACTTGTAGTTGGTCTGTTCAGGGATTCAATTTCTTCCTGGTTCAGCCTTGGGAAGTTGTATGTGTTAAGAAATTTATCCATTGCTTCTAGATTTTCCAGTCTGTGTGCAAACAGGTATTCATAGTACTCTAATTTATATATTTTTTAAATTTGGAGACAGTGGTAATATCCCTTTTGTCATTTCTAATTGTTTATTTGGATCTTCTCTCTTTTTAAAAAAATTAGTCTAGCTTGAAGTCTATCTATCTTATTAATGTTTCTAAATAAGACACTCATGGTTTCATTGATCTTTTTATGTTTTTTGTGTTTCAATTTCCTTCAATTCAGATCTGATTTTGCTTATTTCTTGTCTTCTGCAGCTCTGGGTTTGGTTTGCTCTTGCTTCTCAGCTCCTCTAGTTGTGTTAGGCTGTTAATTTGAAACCTTTCTAACTTTTTGATGTGGGCATTAAAGCTATAACTTTCTATCTTAACACTGCCTTAGTTGTGTTCTAGAGATTGTGGTATGTTGTATCTTTGTTCTCATTAGTGTCAAAGATGTTCTTACTTCTGCATTAATTTCATTATTTACCCAAACGTCATTCAGGAGGAGGTTGTTAAATTTCCATGTAATTGTATAATTTTGAATGACTTTTTAGCATTGATTTCTATTTTTATTGCATTATGGTCCAAGAGCATGATTAGTATTTTTTTAAAGATTTTGCTGAGGATTATTTTATGTCCAATTGTGTGGTCAATTTTAGAGTATGTACCATGTGGCAATGAGAAGAAGGTATATTCTGTTGTTTTGGGGTAGTGAGTTCTGTAAAGTTCCATTAGGTCTATTGGTCAAGTGCTGAGTTCAGTTCCTAAATATCATTGTGAATTTTTTGCCTTGATGATCTGTCTGATACTGTCTGTGGGGTAATGAAATCTCCCACTTTATTGTGTGAGAACTTAAGTCTCTTCATAAATGTGTAAGAACTTCTTTTATAAATTGGGGTGCTCCTGTGTGGACGAGTACATATTTGGGATTGTTAGCTCTTCTTGTTGAGTTGAACCCTTTACCATTATGTAAAGCCCTTCTTTGTCTTTTTGATTTTTGTTGGTTTAAAGTCTGTTGTGTCTGAAATTAGGAGAGAAACCCTTGCTTGTTTCCATTTTTTATTTGGTTGGTAGATTTTTTTTTCATTCCTTTACTTTGAGCCTTTGGATATCATTGCATGTGAGATGGGTCTCTTGAAGGCAGCATACCACTGGGTCTTGATTCTTTATCAAGTTTGCCACTTTGTGCTTTTTAATTGGGACATTTAGTCCATTTATATTCAAGGTTAGTATTGATATGTGCAGATTTGATCCTGTCATTGTGTCATTAGCTGGTTATTAAGCAGACTTGTTTGTGTGGTTGCTTAAAGTGTCACTGGTATGCGTACTTAAGTGTGCTTTTGTAGTGCCTGATTATGGTCTTTTCTTTCCATATTTACTGCTCCTTTCAGGACCTCTGGTAAGGCAGCTCTGGTGGTAACAAATTCCCTCAGCATTTGCTTGTCTGAAAAGGATCTTTTTTCTCCTTTACTTATGAAGCTTAGTTTAGCTCGATATGTAATTCTTAATGGGAAATTCTTTTCTTTTAAGAATGCTGAATGTAGGCTCCCAATCTCTCCTGGTTTATAGGGTTTCTGCTGAAAGATCTGCTGTTAGCCTGATGAGTTTCTCTTTTAGGTGACATACCCTTTTGGTTTCATTTAGACCTTGGAAACTGATGTTTATGTGCCTTGGGGATGGTCTCATGTAGTATTTCATGGCGATTATCTGCATTTCCTGATTTGAATGTTGGCCTCTCTAGCAAGGTTGGGGAAGTTTTCATGGAAGATATCCTGAAATATACAAGTTGCTTGCTTTCTCCTTTTCTCTTTCAGAAACTCCAATGAGTCAAGATTGTCTCTCTTTTTATAATCTCATATTTATCAGAGGTTTTTGTTTGTTCTTTTTTCTTTATTTTTGGCTGACTGAGTTAGTTCTGAGAGAACTCGGAGATTTTGAACTCTGAAATTTTTCCTTCAGTGTGGTCTATTCTATTAATACTTTTGATTACGTTACGAATTTTTTTTTTTTTTTTTTTTTTTTTTTTTTTTTTTTGAGACGGAGTCTGCTCTGTCGCCCAGGCTGGAGTGCAGTGGCCGGATCTCAGCTCACTGCAAGCTCTGCCTCCCGGGTTTACACCATTCTCCTGCCTCAGCCTCCCGAGTAGCTGGGACTACAGGCGCCCGCCACCTCGCCCGGCTAGTTTTTTGTATTTTTTTAGTAGAGACGGGGTTTCACCTTGTTAGGCAGGATCGTCTCGATCTCCTGACCTCGTGATCCACCCGTCTCGGCCTCCCAAAGTGCTGGGATCATAGGCTTGAGCCACCGCGCCCGGCCTGTTATGAAATTTTTGTAATAGGTTTTCCAGCTCTGTCAGATCATTTTAGTTCTTTCTTTTCCTGGCCATTTCATCAATCAGCTCCTCTACTCTTTTAGTTTTATCCCTAGATTCCTTGGAGTTGGTGTCAATGTTCTACTGAATCTCAATAATCTTCGTTCTTATCCATATTTTCAATTCTCTTTCTGTCATTTCAGCCACGTCAGCCCAGTTGAGAATGCTCGCTGGGATACAAGTGCAGTCATTTGGAGGAAAGAAGCCACTCTAGCTTTTTGAGTTGCTGGAGTTCATGCACTCATTCTTTCTTATACATATGGGCTTTTGTTCCTTTAACTGAAGTGTAATTTGTGAACAGTTAGTAGTCTTTTCTGGATATTTTCAGAAAGTGGAGACCCTGTGCAGGGTCATTATTTATTTTTATTTTTATATATATATATTTTTATTTTACTTTAAGTTCTAGGGTACATGTACAACGTGCAGATTTGTTACATATGTATACATGTGCCATGTTGATGTGCTGCACCCATTAACTAGTCATTTACATTAGGTATATCTCCTAATGCTGTCTCTCCCCACTCCCCCCACCCTATGGCAGATGCTGGTGTGTGATATTCCCTTCCTGTGTCCAAGTGTTCTCATTGTTCAATTCCCACCTATGAGTGAGAACAAACTGGAAACCATTATTCTCAGCAAACTGTTGCAAGGACAAAAAACCAGGGTCTTTATTTGTAACTGAATTATTGTCCTTGGTTTCCCAGGATTGGTATATTAGCAAAGTATTTTTGGTGTTGAAGATTTGGCCTGTGATCCAGTAGGTGGCACAAAACCAAAATGGCCAGTATGTAGGCTCCTGCTCAGCCACTTGACTCCTCTTTATTTCTTCAAGATGGTAGCCATGCTCCTTCTCAGTGTTCTGAAAGTGTGGGCTCCTCTCTCACTTGATTACTGGCTGCAGATCTCAGCTTGGCATTCTCAGGCTGCAAACTGTAGCTCTGGAGCAAGCTCAGGCTTTATATTCCTTCCCTAGCTTGGAGGCAGCAGGGGAAGGGATTTTAGCAGTGGCTGTGGCAAAGGGCCTTTCACTTGTCTCTTGGGGCTCCACTCCAGAGAGATGTCACTGCAATCAATCTGGGATGGGGCAGTTGAACTGTGGGCCCAAGACAGGCGGGCCCTTCCTGGTAGTGAACAAAGAGGGAGGGCAGGTAACAGGAGAGACAGACTCATCTCTTCTCCTGAGGGCAACTGCAGCTTGCTAGAGGTGCAGTTAAAGCACCCATGGTATTTGCTTCTTTCCCGGTCTGAGGGCAGCAAGGGCAGTATCACTGTAGTGGCAGTCAGAGAGGGGTTTTTGGTGTTCTCTGGGAGCTCCATCTCAGAGAAACAGGGAGCCACTGCTACTGGGAATGTTCAGCCAGGTGGTTGAGCAGCTGCACTGCTGGCCTGATCTGAAGGTTCTGCTTGAGGAGGAGCAACGGGGGTCACGGACTCACAGGGAGGAGAGACTGATCTCCTCTCCATATGGTGACTGTGGCATGCAGGGCGTGAGCCCTCAGGCTCTTTGTTTCTTCCCCAGACTGAGGGCAGTAGAGGAAGAACCACCACTGTGGCAGTGGCAGAGGGGCTGTCAATTGCCTCTGGGTGGCCCTCCCCAGGAAAACTCAGAGCCAATACCAGCGAGTGTGCTCAGTAGTAGGTGGGGCAGTTCATGTGTAATCCTGAGCCTGGGGCCCTGCTTGGTGAAGGGTCAGAGGTGAGCTCTTAGGTGAACTGTTTTAAAGAGGACAAGCCTTCCCTGATTTTATAGATTCTCCTGTTTTTCTAGAAGAAGTAGTGAGCTATAAGAGACGGCAACCCCTCTACAACTGTGAGAGGCTTCCAGTATCTGAAAGTGACCCATGGACAAAAGCTAACAATGAAATAACAATCTCAGTCTATATCCACCCACAAGGATCTAAATTCTGTAATATCTCTGTGAGTCTGCAGCTGGACCCTGAGCCCCAGAACAGAATGCAGTCTGACCAAAACATTTAATTGCAGTCTTGTGAGACTTTGAACAGAACATCCAGTTATGCCATGCCTGAACTTATAACCCACAGAATTTATGAGATAATAACTTTGTTATTTTAAACCACTAAGTTTTGGGTACTTTGTAATGTAGCAATTGATAATTAATAAAGCCACATTGGTTAGTAAAATGTTAAATACTTCTACCAGTTTGGAAATAGCTTCTGCCTAAGCTCCTGAATACCCCTCCACCATACCTGGTCATCAGGCTATCATTGCTCTTAGACATATGGATGCATCACCTAACGGGTTAACGCTTGAACCAGCAGGGACCTCCAGGACCTTGCTTCATCAGCATAGCAGTTTCCCTTCTGATTGGCCAGTGTTCAGGTAATGCTAAATATTATACTATATTATATATCATTATCTATTGAGTTATATATATCAATATGTGCAGATATTCCTTGGCTTACCATGGGGTTATGTTTAGATAAACTCATAATAAGTTGAAAATATTGTAAGTCACAAGTGCATTTAAAACACATAACCTACTAAACATCACAATTTAGCCTTATCCACCTTAAATGTGCTCAGAACATTTACACTGGCCTACTTCTGAGAAAAATTTTCAAACCCAAAATCTACTAAAATTAGTTGTTGAATAGTTCGTGTTATTTATTGAACACTGTAATGAAAGTGGAAAACAAAGAGGTTGTATGTATACTTGAAGTATGGGTTCCACTGAATGTGTGTCACTTTCACACCATCATAAACTTGAAATCTGTATATATTTCTCTCTCTCTCTCCATATATATATATACACACACACACACAAACATGTTTATATATATATATGTTACATAATATATAGTAATCTCTTATTATATTGGTGCAGAATTAATTGCAGTTTTTGGCAAAAACTGCACAATTACTTCTGAACAAACTTAATGCATTATGTAATATATACTACTATGCTACATATGTTAAAGGTATATCAAAGAGTTGTTGAAATTGTAGAGAATAAAGCAGGAAAAGTCCCTGCCCTCATGGGACTTACTTATGAGCTAAAGAAGAGATAGAAGAAAAAAACATCAAGTTAACAAATACAATTTTGGACAGTGATCAATACTATAAAGGAAGTCAACAGAGCCTGCATGACATAAACATCTGCTTCATGTCAACAATTTGCCAGCTTACTTTCCTGAACTGCCCTATTTTGTCACAGCTTCCTTCTTGACCTCTTTTCTCATTCTGTGCTGCTGCTGATTATAATGATGATACAATAAAAATAAGCACAAGTATGCATCCAGAGTTTTCTCTGTGCCAGGCAAGGAGATAGTTGCTTAACATACATTACCTCACATAATTCATTCAACAACACTGTGACTTGAGTATTCTTTAAAGTACTCGTTTGATATATAATATGTCAACATATATATAGCAAAATATATAACATAGTAAGGATAATATTTAAAATATTTAACAGCCAGTATGGCATGACTACCGGCCAAGCAAAATGATGGAGATTGATTGGCAGGAAAAGGACCTCTCAGAAATGTGGGATTTGAACTCAGATCTTAATGAAGCAGAGTCAGCCATGAGACAATCTCTAAAAGGTAAGTTCAGAAAGGTAAACCAGGTCACTTTATTTAATGCTACTCAGACAGTTGCAAGTCATGTAATTTTGTTTTTAAGTGATAGGAGTGGGCTTTCAGTAGGGAAATGACACGATTTAATTGACTTTTTAAAAACAGCACTCTGCTTCCTGCTGCATTTAACCTCCAGCATCTAATAGCCAGGCAATATTGCCAGGAGCTTTATATAGGGAGTTCCTATATAATACTTCTCTGTACCCACATGAGTATCTCATGTGGCCTCTCAAGTGAACAAATTTTAGTTAACTGGAAGCTACCAGTGTAATTCCTGACACCCTATTATTTACAAAAGTTTTAGGTCAAGTCATGTAGCTGTAGCGTGTGTGACATTTTTTAAGCATATTGATGAGGTATATACTTAGTTGATCCTCATTTCCCCACTTCTTAGAGAAGCTGGAGAATCTGTTTTAGTACAGCTGTAATAGAAGAATGTAGGCTGGATTGCTACATGGCTAGAAAAATATTAACTGCTGCTGTCTTTCCATCATCCTTTCCCATGTCTCCTAATTTAATACAGTATTTTGATGATATTGTATTTTTGGCTAGGATCTAAATCACACAAGCTTTTCTCACACAGAGTGGTCAACACATGACCTAAAAAGGGTTGTATTTAATGACAAGGTTTAGCTTGGTAGTGTGGATGACAGTTTGGGGCTATGTATGCTCCTCCTGATTCATTATTGGCCTGGAGCAGTACCTTTAAGGAGCTGTCCTGCTCTGGAAGTGCACGCTGAGCTCTGCATGACAGAAACATCTGCTTTATGTCAGAGTTTGCCAACTTCGTTTCCTAAACTGACTTATTTTGTCAGTGCTGCATTGCATTCCTCACAAGGTCTCTACTTCTTGGCTTCTATTCTTTCTATGATGATAGTAACGATGATACTTACAATGATAATACAGTAACAATACCCAACACAGTATGCATCCAGTGTTTTCTGTATGCCAGACATGGTGATAGTTGCCTAATACATATTAGATCATATAATTCATTCTATAACTCTGTGACTTGAGTATAATTTTTAAGCCCATTTTACGGAGAAGAAAACTGAAGCCTGGAGGCTTGACGATATCATAGCTTGTGAGATGTGAACTCAATGTATACCCAGAATAGATTAAAGACCAAACAATTTCCATCCATTTTTCTTTTCCAAACTGCTGAGTGATCTTGTTCCTCTAAACTGTAACTGATGATTTAACTTGATGTGTACATAGACTTGTTTGGGTAATAATGCTTCCAGCTTTGTCTTGCCTTGGAAAAACCCTTCCAACGTGCTTCTCTTGAGTAACAAAGGCAGATCCATGGTTTTCTTTCTCTGATTTACCTACTAGGCTTTCTACTAGGCTTCCTACTAGGCTTTCTCACTTAAAGCCTCTTGCAGAGCTCATAGATCAAAAGGAAACTATGTTATAAAAATGTTGTAACTTATACAAACTGAATTGTTATTGAATTATGTTGCAGGGGCCAGAGAGTTTTTTATAAGGCCAAGAAATATATGTTTTTATTGATTAATATACACATTGTTAAAAAAAAAAGATTTAAGGCCATTAAAAATACAATATCAACTCAACCTGAGGTTCTTTAATACAACCTTAAGGTAGTTACAGAAAATTAATTGAAAAGAAGTTTATTTTGCTAAGTAAAACTGTTTGGAATTGTACTTGGTCAGAAAGAAATATTTGTGTTAGCCATGAAATATGTAATGGTTTTATAAAAATCTATTTTTCTCTAATCACAATGTTGGAAATGGTAAAAGAATATTTATCTTTTAGAATCTTCTAGATTTCATCAGTACTTGTATTTGAATATGAAAAAGTATTTTCTTTCCCACTTATGAATTGAGTTAAAATAATATTCACTTTCCGCAAATGATTTGAATTTGCTTTTATGTTGCATACGCATTTAATCTGCTTTTCATACTCATTTAATCTGCTTTTGTGTTTGTCTGTTTGTCATTGAATAGCATGACAAGGCAATTTATGATTCTTAAGCAGCAGGTAGTATTTATTTTCTGGCTACCCTTCTAATGGATGCAGACTTCAATGTAGCAAGATAGAAATATTTTCAAAAGTACAATATTTGGATATACCCTCTGGCTGACCACAGTACCCTAACTGAGTAATTTCATTGGTTCTAAGGGAAATAATTCTTTCTTTCTTTTTTCTTTTTTTTTTTTTTTTGAAATGGAGTCTTGCTCTGTCACCCAGGTTGGAGTGCAGTGGAGTGATCTTGGCTTACTGCAAGTTCTGCCTCCCGGGTTTACGCCATTCTCCTGCCTCAGCCTCCCGAGTAGCTGGGACTACAGGTGCCAGCCACCGTGCCAGGCTAATTTTTTGTATTTTTTTAGTAGAAATGGGGTTTCACCGTGTTAGCCAGGATGGTCTTGATCTTCTGACCTCGTGATCCTCCTGCCTCAGTCTCCCAAAGTGCTGGGATTACAGGCATGAGCTACCGCACCTGGCCTCAAAGGGGAATAATTCTTTAAATAATATTGCAGCATTACAACACAGTAAATGGTCCAATAATTTTCAGCAGTGACTTTTCTTGTGCATATTAATTCGGCATCTTTATATAAGCACATATATAGGTAAAAATAGACCTGGGCATTCTCATCCTCAGAAATTCCATTGTAAACAAACAGATGTGTTTTTTTCCAATGGTATTTCCAGATTTACAAGTCAATAAATTTAAAATATATTAACTATTTAAAATAAAAATATTTTTAAATAGTTTTTTCTCAATAATAATGGCAAAATATATTTTGAATACATTTCTGATAAATGCATTTGAATTGTTTTCCCCAAGTTATCTAAACTGAGTTTATTTTCTGACTGAATTTGTCTCATTGTTTTATCTTCTAAGGCAGGGAAATTGCTATCTTCAAAGAACATAGTAAATAAATTCAAAAGGCATAATCCTGTCTATTTCCCTTTGGATATCTAAGCAATTTTTCAAAGACTTGTTTAGTTGAAAACATACATAAGAATGGTAGCAATAATTCATTTTTTAAAAACAACATTTTGAAAATATTTGTTAAAGTACAAGAGAAGAGACACAGGTGATTGTCATAGGTATAAAACTTTTCTGATTCATATTATACTAAACTAGTTATCAACTCATGGAATTTATATAAATCCAATGGAATGAAATTTGAGTTCATTCTAGTACCACAGAAAAAGTAACTCAGAATCTTCTAACTGCACATAAAAAAGGACATAAAAGTTAAGTAACGTTTTTTTTTCTGAATCTTGAATAATATTGATTCTGTGATATAGTGACTTGGATATGCTTACCTTTCTTATTTCTTGGTATATATATGTAAAAAGACAGTGTTTAGTTTTTTATTCAAGTACATTATGTTGGATTTTTCCAATAAAGCCTTTAAAATCTCCAAGAAAGTTGATACTCATGAAAAATGGTAAGCATTCAATGAATGTTTGCCTTTCAAGATGATTTTGGTTAAAAACAAAGAGTCTGACTAAGCATATTTATGGCTAAAATTAAAGAGATAATTGTGTTTATTTTCAGTTCTTTTGTGATCCATTTTCTCCCCCTGGAATCCTCATAACTAGAATGACAAGATGGTCTATATTGGTTTTTCTAGTTTTTATTCATTTTATTCTATTTATTTCTCTTGAGGTCTCAAACGCTATTATATATCATAGTTGTTTCCAATTATCTAATTACTTTTCATTTTTAAGAACTAAATTGATAAGGGCATCGGCCCTGTGGACTATTGGAATTTTGCCAACTCTTAATTGTTGGTTGACAGCAAAGCCTTCTCCACAGACAGTGAAATACTGCTTAGGCATGATTGGAGTAGTTTCTGGGGATAGGAGATTATCTTATTGTGCCTCTTGCTGCCATAAATGCATTTTTATAAATAAAATCAGGTTAAAATGAATGTCATGGGGACACATGAAGGGAAACACAAATTGCTAAAAATGTAGTAGGCAGATTTGGAGAGCTGGGTAGAAGGTTGCAGGGGCCTGCGAATAGCCAGGAAACTGAGTGAGAACATGGACTGTGGACTCAAAACAGTCGTGACTCGAGTTCTATCTCTACCACTTACTAACTGAGCAGGGCACTGGACCTCTCTGAGCCTAATGAATAAATAAGGATAACGTTAGTAGGTATCTCATAATATGATAAATAATTTAATACTAAAATTAAAGAGATAATTATGCCTGTTTTCAGTTCTCTTGTCATCTGTTGTAGGCACCATGGATACAGCATTAATAAAGTTTAATCTCTGACTTCATGGAATTTGCGGGGGAGAGGGACAATAAATAAAGATGCAATTGGTCAAGAAACAAAGATAATACAAGATAAAAGAATAGAGAGTGAAAGGGAAAGAAAGTAGGCAGGCTGTTAATATTTTAGAAAAGATTCTCAGTGAAGATCTCAGCAAAATAATTGAATCTGAAGGTAATGAAATAACAAGCCATGTGATTGTTCTGGAAAAAAATACCATTCTAGTCAGAGAACAGCACGTAGAAATGATTGAGTCAAGAACACGTATGGTTTGTACAAATAACAGCAGGGTCACCAATGAGGATTCAGCAAAGTAAGAGGGGAAAGAAGGTGATTTTCATTAGATAAGGGGCAGTGCGTGGGAAGGTAGCAAATCATACAGGACCTTAAGTCAAGGTAAAGACTTTGACTGATATGTGAAGCCATTGGAGGATTTTGTGCAGAAACATGACACAGGCTTGTTTATGTTTCGTAGAATAGCCCTGGCTGATGAGTTGAAAAGGCAGTAGGAGAGAAAGAATGGAAACAGAAAGAAGTGTAAGAAATAAGATAATTGCAACTCCAACTAATGCAGTAGCCCAGTGAACAGATTCAAGACATCATTAACAAATAGACTTAAATGAATTTACTTATGTATTGACTGTTGGGAAGGAGAGAGAGAGAAGGTGTTTTGCCTCAGAAATAAATTATCATATACTGAAATGGTAAAAATTAGAAGAGGAACACTGTTGATAGAGAAGAGAGGTTAAGGATGTAATATATTTGAAATGCTCATTGGTAGGTAGTTACATATAGGAGACTGAAGTTCAGAAAAAGATGGAGATATAAATTTAGAATCCATCAATGTGCAGCCATTATCTTAAGTGAAGACACTATGTAACTTCTTCTGGACAGTTAATGTGATAGATACAGGGTCTAAAAACTAAACTCTGTGACATTCCAGTGTTTGAAGTCAGAGAAGATCAATAGAAACCCACAAAGGGCCCCGAGAAGAAATGGCTAGTAAAAAAGGAGGTGTACTTAGAAAATTCCAGAGAATCAGGGAAGAAAATATTCCAAGGAGTAATCAACAGTTTCAACTGCTATCAGCAGATGAGTAATGGAAAGTGACTATTGAATTTTGTAACATGGGAATGACTGTTGACCTGGATAAGAGAAATTTTGGTAAAATGGTGGAGACAAAAGCACTATTGAAATGAGGTCGAGAGAAAAGGGAAAGGGTAAAACAAAAGATAGCAACTCCTAGGCAACTCTTTCAAGAAATTTTACTAACCAAAAAAAAAAAAAAAAAAAAAGGAAAAATAAAGTAGCTAGAGGAGGAAGTGTGATTAGTAGTTTTTTGTTTCGCTTTGTTTTAAAATAAGAGATTATCATGTCTCATAAATGAGATAATACATATAATGAATATAGAAGAGAGACTTACAGCACAGTTATTCATTGTGGCCTTTGACTGATCCAGGAAAGATCCAAGGACAAAGAAAATATCTAAGAAAAGAGGGAACCCCCGCTTTTCCTTCATGTGGCTCTCAGAATAATCATAGTATGTGTTGGGAATACAATATTCTGAGGTAGGGAGGAACTTGAGTTAAAGAGAGCTGTCTAAGACAGCTGAGGCCTGGTTTCTCACTCCCCTCGAAGCAGAATGTCCTTCGAAGCTTTGCTCACTGGTCCTGTTGCTTTTGAGTTATATAATCTAGGATGGTCTGCCTTTTGGGGCCCTCAGCTGTGATGCAAGTGGGGCACACATAGTAATAATTTCATCTGCTGCAGGCAGCTTTCCTGAGCCTTAGTGAACTGGCTCACAAGGGATCTTAGCTTTCTCTTGTTCCTTGCAACTTACCTGCAGATAATAAATCCAATTCGTATAACTTGTTGCATATGAGTGTGCTCTGTCTCTGTGGACTTAGACAAGTTGATAACCAGTGCACAGTGAACCTACTCCTCCAGACTGGCATATAACAGCTCAATATGGATACAAAAAGATTCTTTAACTTTCAACATCTTTTTTTTTTTTTCCACTTACCCTCAAATCCAGTTACTTTTCTGGTCCTAGTTTACATCTTTGTATCTATTTGTTTAAATGCCACCTGCTATGGTTTCGAAGTTTCCTCCAAAACTCATATTGAAACTTAATCTCTATTGTGAAGGTATTAAAAGGTGGGGGTCTTTGAAGGTAATTAGTATTAGATAAGGCCATCAAGGTGGGATTCCCTGGATAGTATTGGTGGTTTTAAAAGAAAAGAAAAACCTGAAATAGCATACCATCTCAGCAGCATGAAGCCCCTAATCAGATGCAGCCCATCAACCATGGACTTTCCAGCATCCAGAGGTATAAGAAATCAATACTTTGTTTATAAATTACCTAGTCTTAGGTATTCAGTTATAACAACAGAAAACAGACTAAGGCATCATCTAATGTTTATGACTCACAAATTTATATCTCAAGCCTAATCATTTCCTCTAAGTGCTAGACTCATGACAGCTCTTCTTGAATGCCTAGTTGTCACCTCAAACTTGGCATATTCATAGCTGCAACTCCAAAGAATTCCCCATCACAGTAAAAAACATCTCCATTCATACATTCCTCTAGTCTTGAATTCTGTGGTCATTCTTAACTATTCTATTTTTCTAACACCTCACTTCCAATTTATCAGCATATCCAATTCTACTATCAAAATGTATCCCCTATAGGTGTCAGTTCTGACAATTTTCTACCCCTTCACAGATGCTACCATTATCTTTTCCCAATAATACTGAAATAGCCTTTGTGGGAGGCATTATTTTTGTTAACCAATATCTGGTTCTTCTCTATTTGTGGGTACAAAAATTCTTGCTCGGCCATGTGACTTGTCTGAAACAGTAAGATACGTACAAATATAATCTGTTTCACTTCCAAATGAAGTCATTTAATTACCATTGCTGACTTTCTAGACCTTTCTTTCCCTTCTTCAGCAACTGTAGAAGCACCTGTTGGTGTGGTGGTGCCATGAAATTGAAAAAACCTACAACGCTGCACGTAGAAATGCCTCCAACCACAGCACACTTTGCATTGTTGTTACCTAGCCTGACCGATACAACCTCCAAACTGTTTTCCTTGATATTGCTCTTATTTCCACATACCTATAGACTAGTTTCAACCAAGCAGCTAATTTCTCTCTTAGCACATAAAACATTATATCAGTCCTCTTCTTCAAGCCTTCTGCTGGTTTCCCATCACACCATAAATATAATCTACAGACAATACCAACACATCCAAGGCCCTAAATACATGATTTGATCCTACCATACTGTTTGATGAATCTTAACCATTTCCCCTCACTCATTCATTACTCCAGTTACACTGAGCTTTCTAAATTCTTTAACTATGACTACTATGCTCCTGCTGGAGCAAAAATTAAAATAACATCTCTTTTGTCATCTACTCTCTGGTCAGAGCTCCCCAGTGACATAACTTAACCAAAAATCAGCTGGGAAATACCATTTGTGGCTTTCTATTTCTAGCAATGCAGAGAAGAGTATACAGGAGCAAGTATGGGCTAAGAGTCATAAACAACTAGCCAGTGCTCTTGGCATAATATAAATTGCATAATAAATATTTATTGAGAAGGTAAAATGAATATGTCCTCCTCAAAGTTTTTCCTATTAATCAGCACTGGCTTATAAGATTATGAATAATACAGAGAAACACAGCTTACGACAATGGAAGTGGTAATTAGAGAGTTGTTTAAGTAGGTACAGTAATCTTCAAAACTCAAATGTTAAGCAAGCCAGTACAATGAGACTCTTTTCTCAGAGGTGAAAGTTGCATTAAAATATGTCACTGAACAATACTCTTATTCAAATCCCCCTCCTGAAAAGATGTGTTATAGTGCTAGTCTAAGGCTGCAGTCTGTTGAAAGACAAAATTAGAATAAATTTTGTTAAAGATCTAATTGGCTTTTATTCATGATTCATGGATTGGGCAGCCTTTATTCTATCAAATAGATGAAAGCTCCCACTGTGCAATTGACAGAACAGTGGGATCTGTAAGGTAAAAACAACAAAACAGGATAATAGAAAAAAAAATGCTGTTGGTGAACATTAGGCTATTTCAAGTTTCTTTTCTTGGAAGGGTAAAAGCACAGGGGACTTCCTTGTTACACTGACATGGGTGACCTGAGCTCTTTTGGATTGGGTGCTGTGAATATCCTGTTTTCAAGAAAAAATTGATATGTTTAGGGATCCCACTGCTTTCTTGAAATTTCAGTATAATTATGTGACACTTAGCATAAGTGATGCCATTTTTCTTTGGTCTGGTCTGTTAAGGCCCATTGCAAAAGATCAGTTCAAAACAATAGTCCCTCATAATTCTTGTTTAACAGATTCTAGTATCAAAATATGACAATGATGCTAGGACTGACATGAAGGTCCCAGAGCATGAACTAAGGGAGATCTGAATAATGATAACCAGAGATAAAGCAGTAGTTTCATGAGACTAGGTAGTGAACATAATGAATAGTGAATACAGTGAAAATAAGGAATGGACAAAAACTAGAGTTGTGAAGAAATGGAGAAAAGGCTTAGAATAAAGGATACGAGGCTGAACCTTACAAAAATGCTTGTAATTCTGGAGCAGAGCTCTTGGTAGCTTTCTGAACAGAAGCAAGTCTTTATTCTCTTTAAGGGGAAAAGCTTCTGACACACTGTGAGATTATGAAAGAACAGATACTCTGTTAAATTCTAGGCACTGTGTTAAGCACTTTACCTGAATGCATTATCTAATTTGTAGTTTATATTTTGTTCTGTTTGTTTTTGTTTGTTTGTCTGTTTTGAGACAGTGTTTCACTCTGTTGCCCAGGCAGGAGTGCAGTGGCACAATCACGGGACCTCCTGGACTCGAGCAATAATACTCTCACCTCAGCCTCCTGAGTAGCTGGGACCATAGGTATCACCATGCCTGGCTAATTTTTATTTTTATTTTTACTTTTTTTTAGTAGAGATGGGGTCTCTGTTTGTTGCTCAGGCTGGTCTCAAACTCCTGGGCTCAAGCACTCCTCCTGCCTCAGCTTCCCAAAGTGCTGGCATTAGAGGTGTGAGCCACTGTGCCCAGCCTAATTTGCAGTTTAGAAAACCCCCAAAGTTTCTACAGTCTCAGTTTCATAACTGAGAATAAGACCCTTAGAAGTTAAGTCATTTTCCTTAAGTCATACAACCAAGGAGTGGAAACAGACAAAAATCAAAGAATGACCTGTTTTCACAGGGATGGTCTTCCCCAGTAGCCAGATCTCTTGGTAAAAGTTTCTGGCATCAAACATATTAAATATATAGGACACATATACACACACAGAGGAAAAAACATGTTATCAATAATGCAAAACATAACTGTCTTAGAAACATATATAGTGAACTGATTTATCCTGCTAATCAAGTTTCTCAAATTAAAATTAGTATTAAAATGCTTCCCCCCGCCCCCCGCCCTGAGCTGCACAAGCCCTGTAAGAATGTGAGAGCACTCAAGGATGTTGGCTACTGGGAATAAACATTTGTGACTATAACCCACAAAACTATCTGCACATGGCTAATCAAGAGAAGACTGCATTTTCCTATTTTTGGTTATATGACACCAGTAGAACATTTCGCATTAAATCTATAGTGATGATAAACTGCCCATTGGGATTTTCTGCATTCTTGTAATCACCCTTAGGATGGAAAACAATCCCATAAGTTTGCACTTTGTGAATTCTATTGTGGGGAATGCTGCAGTTAGGCGCTATTGAACCAATCTTTGAAAATTAAGAGCTGTAGAAAAATATGTCAGTTTACATTCCACTTTTTCACTCCCTTTCCCAGTGTGTAATAGATTAAAAACAATGGGTTATCTCTGTGAAGAACTTGGAATGTAGCATTAAAATCATTTAAATGTGCTATATCCTAGCACATTTCTCTGCCAAAGGCCAGGAAGAAGCATTACAATCAAAACAACAAATTTTATACACAATTTAAAGATATAAATGAGAAAAGTAACTTAAGGAAATAAGATCTTTTTTTTTTTTTTTTTTTTTTTTAAGATCTTGAAAGGAATTAGCATTTTACCTAAAAACCATTTTACTATTAAAGGCTAATATATGTAGCAAAGTTACACAATCATTTATGCTAGATTTTTTGTCTACCCTGGTTGACACCCATATTCTTTACTAGAACCATTATCCTTTACAGCAATGTTAACAGCTCTCAGGCACTTTCTAACCTCCCATTCAAACCACTACCAGTTGAATCTACCAAACGCAGAAGTTGCTATCCTAGAATTTTTAGATTCTACATAGCTAAAAAGTACACACCTAATTCAATTTTTGATGTATTTGATACTATCATTTGATACCAATTTCTGGTACTAATATTTACCAGTACCTTCTCTTTGAAATTTTCCTTCTTTGGGTTGTTTATCAACATTCTTCCCTGGTTTCTTCCTACCTCCCTGACCACTCCTTTACAAAATCTTCTGAGGATTTCCCCTCTGCTTTTGTTAATACTGTGTTAGTGCTCAACAAGATCAATTTCTCTACTGTCTTCTATAAGCCATTAATTGTGATCTCATCTCCTCTTAATTACTATTTCAAAAATTATACTAGATCTTTTTGATTGTACAGCACACTGGATAGTTCCAGTCGAGCCTCTATATCGATAAAACTAGATGCAAATCTATCATATTGACAAACAATCTGTTCTTTATCCTGTATTCTTTATTTTGTCTAATGTCACAGCTATTCATATAGCTTTCCTAGTCCAGAATCTGGGAGCTGTCTTCAGCTACTCTTTCAATTGAAACACCCAACACACCTGAAGGAGAATTAATCAATATTAATACTATAATTTTAACAAATACATGCAAAATATTTCAATTCCCTCTCCTTTTACTACCCCTTTTCTTCCATTTTAAATTTTTAATTTTATTTTACATTTATTTATCTGTTGTTTTATTTTATTTTGTTTTTATTTCCATAGGTTTTTGGGGAACAGGTGGTGTTTAGTTACATGAATAAGTTCTTAATGGTGATTTGTGAGATATTGGTGCACCCTTCACTGAAATAATATATGCTGTATAAAATTTGTAGTCTTTTATCCCTCATTCCTCTCCCAGCCTTTCCTCCAGGTCCCCAAAATCCATTGAATCATTTTTATGCCTTTGCATCCTCATAGCTTAGCTCTCACTTATAAGTGAGCACATAAGACGTTTGGTTTTCCGTTCCTGAGTTATTTCACTAGAATAATGGTCCTCGGTTCCATCCAGGTTGTTGAACATGCCGTTAACTCATTCCTTGTTAAGACTGAATACTATTCATATATATATACACACACACCAAATTTTCTTAATCCGCTTACTGATTGATGGGCATTTGGACTGGTTCCATATTTTGCAATTGCGAATTGTGCTGCTATAAACATGTACGTGCAAGTATACTTTCCATATAATGACTTCTTTTCCTCTGGGGTGATCCCCAGTAGTGGGATTGCTGGATCAAATGGTAGTTTTACTTTTAGTTCTTTAAGGAATCTTCACAATGAATGGAAAAAAGTTGAAAGCATTTCCTCTGAGAACTGGAACAAGACAGGGATGCCCACTCTCACAACTTCTATTCAATATAGTACTGGAAGTCCTAGCCAGAGCAATCAGACAAGAGAAAGAAATAAAGGGCATTCAAATTGGTAAAGAGGAAGTCAGACAGTCACTGTTTGCTGATGATATGATCATACCCATAGAAAACCCTAAAGACTCCTCCAAAAAGCTATTAGAACTGATAAATGAATTCAGCAAAGTTTCAGGATACAAAATTAATGTACACATCAGTAGCTCTGCTATACACCAACAGAGACCAAGCTGAAAATCAAATCAAGAACTCAACCCCTTTTACAGTAGCTGTGAAAAAATGAAATATTTAGGAAGATACCTAACCAAGGAGGTGAAATACTTCTACAAGAAAAACTACAAAACAATACTGAAAGAAATCATAGATGACACAAACAAATGTAAACATATCCCATGCTCATGGATGGGTAGAATCAATATTGTGAAAATGACCATACAGCCAAACCCAATCTACAAATTCAATGCAATTCACATCAAAATGCCACCATCATTCAGGAGTACATGTGCAGGTTTGTTATATAGGTAAACTTGTGTCACAGGGGTTTGTTGTACAGATTATTTTATCACACAAGTACTAAGCCTAGTATCCAATGGCCTTTTTTTTTTTTTTTTTTTTTTTTTTTTTTTTTGCTCCTCTTCCCACCCTCCATTAATAGGATTTTGTGAAGAGATTCCAAACCATGTTGTAATTACCTAATTGTTTGTTCTGCCTGATGGACAGGCAAAACAAATTTAATGAGTCCACGGCATTGCAGTAAAGAAAAAGTTTAACTGATGTGAAGCTAGCCAAGCCATATAGATGAAGTTGTGACTCAAATCAATCTCCCCATGGAGGTTAGAGATTTTCAAGGACAGTTTGGTGGGAGGGGAACTAGGGAAAGAGTAATGCTAATTGGTTGAGAATGCCATCATCATTGAGATACAAAAAATCGTCCTTGTGTACTGTAGTAGTCCATTTTCATGCTGCTGATAAAGACATACCAAAGACTAGGCAATTTACAAGACAAAGAGCTTTAATGGGATTACAGTTACACGTGGCTAGGGAAGCTTCACAGTCATGGTGGAAGGCAAAAGGAAAAGTCATGTCTTACATGAATGGCAGTGGGCAAAGAGAGAGAGAGAGCTTGTGCAAGGAAACTCCTATTTTTAAAAACATCGGATTTTGTTAGATTCATGCAGTAGCAAAGGACAGCAGAAGAGCATGGGAAAGTCCCACCTCCATGATTCAACTATCTCCCACCAGGTCCCTCCCACAACATGTGGGAATTATGGAAGCTACAAGAAGAGTTTTACATGGGGACATAGAGCCAAACCATATCATTCTTTCCCTAACCCCTCCCAAATCTCATGTCCTCACATTTCAAAACCAAGAATGCCTTCCCAACAGTCCCCCAAAGTCTTAACTCATTTCAGCATTAACTCTAAAGTCCACAGTCTAAAATCTCAACTAAGACAAGGCAAGTCTCTTCTACCTATGAGCCTGTAAAATCAAAAGCAAGTTAGTTGCTTCCTAGATACAATAGGTGTATACGCATTAGATAAATACAAACATTCTGAATAAGAGAAATTGGCCAAAACAGAGGGGCTACATACCTCATACAAGTCCAAAATCCAGTGAGACAGTCAAATCCTAAAGATCCAAAATTATCTCCTTTAACTCCATGTCTCACATCCAGATCACACTAATGCAAGAGGTAGGCTCCCATATGTGGCAGCTCCACCCCTGTGACTTTGTGGGGTATAACCTCCCTCGTGACTGCTTTTATGGGCTGACATTGAGTGTCTGTGGCTTTTCCAGACACACAGTGTAAGCTGTCCGTGGATCAACCATTCTGGGGTCTGGAGGAGAGTGGTCCTCTTCTCATAGCTCCATTAGGTGATGCCCTAGTAGGGACTCTGTGTGGGAACTCTGACCCCACATTTCCCTTCTGCATTGCCCTAGCAGAGGTTATCCATAAGCGCCCCCCACTCCCCGCCCCAAAACAAACTCCTGCCTGGGCATCCAGGCATTTCCATACATCCTCTGAAACCTAGGCAGAGGTTTCCAAATCTCAATTCTTGACTTTTGTACACCCACAGGCTCAACACTGCATGGCAGATGCCAATGCTTGGGACTTCTACCTTCTGAAGCAACAGCCCAAGCTGTACCTTGGCCCCTTTTAGTTATAGCTGGAGCAGCTGGAACGCAGGGCTCCAAGTGCCTAGTCTGCACACAGCAGAGGGACCCTGGGCCTGGCTCACAAAGCCATTTTTTCTTCCTAAACCTCTGGGCCTATGATGGGAGGGGTTGTTGCAAAGGTCTCTGACATGTCCTGGAGACATTTTCCCCATTGCTTGGTGATTAACCTTTGGCTCCTCATTACTTATGCAAAATTCTGCAGCAGGCTTGACTTTCTCTTCTGGAAGAAAGTCTGCTTATTATTTACCTGTGCCTGCATCTTAACAAAATAAAGGCCCCTCTCATAAACTTAACCTTGTGGACTTTCATTAGTTTTACAAAGGCATTTTAGTTTTGGGAATGGCTATTATCAGTCTTGCTTTAAAGTGAAACTATAAACTAAATTTCTTCCAAAGTTGGCTTGGCCTATCCCCAGGCATGGCAAGGACAGCTTAGAGGTTAGAAGCAAGATAGAGTTAACTATGTCATATTTCTCTTGCCATCATAATTCTGTAAAGATGGGTCCAATGTTGACACAAAATACAACAAATATGTACACATGTATACATAAAAATACAGACATACATAAAGGTCTTATAGGTTTCATTTAACAAATTTTAGCTATGAGACAGGTACAATAACATAAAACTCAATGGTTTATAAAGAACAGTTGCATCCAAATTGTGCTTTTGCAAGTTAAGTGAACCAGTTCATATGGCTAAAGCCCTTTACTAATAGTAAGAATGCCTTCAATATTTTTTATTTGGTCAAGTTTTAAATGATTTAATTTTTCTAGCGAGTCATTACCCTGAAATTTATTTCCAAAAGATAGCTACTAAGTTCTAGAGAAGATGGGATAGGAAATTAACATACCAAAGGTAAAGAGAAAATAATGCAAGTTTTTCCAAGAAGGATTTTAGAGTGTGTCAGTAAGGTCAGACATAGAGGAGGATTTAAAATGGATGCCCAAGTAACCAAAAATTATTACAGAATTTTACAAAGAAATGCACAGATGGACCTAGAGAAGGTTCAGAAGTCTAACTGCATTTGGTTATGGAAATGTGAATCCAGCTGGGCACGGGAGGTGGACTTGAGCTTAGGAGTTTGAGATCATCATATGCAATGTGGCAAAACATCATCTCTACAAAAAATAACAGAGGTTAGCCAGGCATAGTGGTGTGCACTTATAGTGTCAGCTACTCTGGAGCCCAAGGTGGGAGGATTACTTGAGCCCAAGAGGTCGAGGCTGCAGTGAGACATGTTCACACCACTGGACTCCAGCCTGGATGACAGAGCAAGACCTTGTCTCAAAACAAAGGAAAAAGAAATGTGAATACTTCTTACTCACCTCATGTATCCTCTTAGTAATTTTCTCTCACTGACCACCAAATAAAAAAAGCAGGGACTTGATGGAGAACATATCAAGGATTCAAGGGGACCAGATGGAAGATTGAGGGTGGGAAAAGGAAGGAGGAGCAGAAGGAAATGAAAGAACAAGTCTTAGAGGAGCCAGTTTGGAAAGATCTTAAGTCTACAAAAGAGGCCAATGAAGTTTTATATTATCCTCAGCAAAAATCATTGCAGTAAATAAAGCAGACATAGGGAGCAGACTATATAGTTAGCATGGCTTGGAGAAGAAAGAAATTCAGTTGACTGAGATGTTCACATGGGAAAAGCAGGATCCTATAGAGAGAATCAGAGTGGAAAACAAAACAAAACAAAACAAAACAAAAAACCATAGCCTGAATATCAGTTTTGAATTAAGCTGACTTCTGACCACAGAGCTCTTTTTAAAATTGTATTTCCTTCATTATCTTAAGTGCAGGACAATTTCAGTTCCAATATTCTGACATCTTACAGTATCTGCAGGCATCCTGAAATGGATAGCTGAGGTTTTGGGGTTGACAAAAATAGGTAGGCTTCAAATTGCCTCTAAACGCACATTCTTGTTTTTGTAAAAGACTCAGTTTGTAAAACCCTAACAGTTGCTTTTAACTCTTCAAAGAATTGCGATGCAGATTAAATGATACCAACGGACTGACCCATCAGTCTAATCTAATTGCATTATCTTTAAACTTTTTTTTTTTTTAAATCAGGAGAACATTTCCCACTAAAATATAAATCAAAAGATTTACCTGTTTTAGATTTAGAGCTGTTCATCTTTGAAATATTTTAATAAACTTACTTCTTATATTCTGAGTATGCAGTTCCATTTTAGCTTAGGAGAGAAGACAACAAAAAAATCCTATCACACTCTGAATATAAACCAAAGTACTAAACCGAAGGTATATCTACAAGTGACTCAAGACCAAAACTAGTATGCAAGGCAAAATTATTAAGTCTTTTAATGGCTTTAACCAAGATTTCCTAAGAGAAAGCAAAAAGATCCAGCCCTTTAGAGATCCCAAAAATAGACAAAAAGAAAGAAAAGCTTCAACAGTTAGTGTACTTATCCATAAATGAAGTACTACTCACATTTCTGTCCAGCCATATTCTTAGACCTCTCAACCTTTTGGCTGGTAGCCTACACATAAAGGTCCTATAACCTGTATCCCCACAATAGACAGAGAGTTTTAAAAAAGACATCAGTTGCTAAGATAAACAGGGAAACAAAAGCTGTTCATAAGAGAAAAGAGGATCACTAACAAATGGGTACCCCAAAAATCAAGAGTCAGACCAATTCGAAACAATTAATTTAAACTAATTCTTGTAAATTAATTCAAAAGAATTCTTATAAAAGTTTTTCTCTGAAACTATAGAAATTTCCTGACGAAACAGAGCCACATTCAGAGGAAGGAAATTTTAAACCAGGAGCTCAGAGATCCAGAAGATTTTCAGCTCAGAGGAAGGGAATTTATGAATTTTAACTGATTTCTGCTTTTAATTTTGCCAAGAAATTCTCTAAAGTTAGCCGTTACATTTCTTTGTGTCCTCTTTTTAATTTGATCTTTTCATAAAAAGAAGTTCTCAAAGGTTTTGAGAAAATATTTTCTTAAAAAATCTTTTCTTAAAAAATCTTTTTAATATTTTAAGAAAATATTTCCCTAAAAAATCTTTTTTTTAAAACATCTTTTAAAACATAGCCAATTTATTCCAAAAGTGACTGAAACCAATAATCCTTCTTCATGGAAAGACATGGAGGTAACTTTTCAGATTTAGAATACCATGGCATTGTCAAAGTGGGTGCACAAGATGCAGCCCTGCCACCAATTTAGAAAGTTTACTCCCAAAAGACAGAATAAGAAAGCAAAGAAACTTTTCATTACCACAGACAGTTAAGAATTGCGTTTGTGAATACAGCATCTCCAGACTCCTATGGGCCATGGGGGGCCACATGGAGTGCCTCCAGTCGCAAACCTGATCATCTGTGACACTGGCTGGGCAGACATTATTGGGATTGGGCTTTCTTAGCACTCTCCAGGCAACAGAGGTTATGATGACAAAAGCCTTTATGGACTGGGGCCTCTTAAGATAAACTCTCCTGAGAGATGGAACAGCCTGACAAAGAGAATGTTGCTTGGTACTTTGTGTCTTGGGTTATGAGCCTTTTTGACTAGCTATCAGATGCGACCTGACAATTGCACCCCTCTGGGTGGCAGAAACAAGAAAGAGACGTCCTTCCTCACTGGGTCAGAAAGCCAAGCTCCCAAGACACAAAACAATATAAAAGGAGAACCTCTCATCCAGTTTTTGTGTTGGGCACCCACAGGAAAGTTTGTCTAAGGAGAAGCTGCTCTGATGAGAACTGTGAACTCACCAGTTCAAGGCTGGCTTGAACAGTAGGTTTACAGGACCTAAGCCTGTGTGCTTTAGCTTTTCTCTTTATAACAAAATGACACAAAAGATGAATACAAAGAAAAATAAAGACCATCTATGAGAGGGAAAGGATCATAAAACAGAAATACTCACACTAAAAATAAAAACACCAAAGTCGCTATACAAGAACTCATTTACATACACTTTTTTTCCTGCTAATCTACATTTGGAAAGGAAAAAGAGAAAAAGAGAGACTCCCGCCACTTGCTCAACTAGACTCCACAGGCAGAAAGCCAGGAGACTGACTTGACAATAATTCTTACCTTTTGTCAGCTTCGTCAGGTCTCAGGGTCTCACAGCCTTCAGAGTGAGCAGAGAGATTTGTTCGCCTGGCTTCTCTCCGAAACTGCAGAGGGGAGGGAAACTTTTCTTCCACTTTCTGAAGTTTTGATAATTTCAGTCTCTGGAACAAACTGAGAGCAGACAGATTAATAGGAGAAAAGACTTACAAATTTATTATGTGCACATATGCATGGGATCCACACAAAGTATGAGACTCAAAGAAAGGCCAGATGGTTGAAGCTTAAATAGCGTTTTGAGCTGCAGAAAGAAATAGGGGCTTGGGGCTTCTCAAGGGGAGATGGCAACATAAGCAATGGGAGGGTGAGGGGAGGAAATGCATGATGAACAAAAGCTACCTTGTAATGTAAATATAATTTCTGAGGTATCAGTTGTTCAGAAGAATAGACAATGTGGACCTTTAGTATCCTTTCCTATGAGTTAATATTTCCAGTTTGATGAGATGATAGGGATGGGGGCTCAAGACAATTGCATTCCTTCTAGAGGAACTCCACATAAGGGAACTTAAGTCACATAAGGGAACTTCAGAAAGTCCGTTCCTGCATTTGCTGCTCTCAAGGTGCTATTGGTTTGAAGTGCAAAGTGGCATATTTTGGGCTATCATTTCCTGAGCTCCAACACCTGAAACTAAACATGTAAAATAAATCAAAATGCATATTTTAAAGTAAACTGATGTAATGGGAGAAAAGAGAATCAATTTTGATTTCAGATTTTTTCTTTAAGTGGCTCAGAAGCCTTAACATTGGACACATGGAAGAGAAATTATGTTGTCATGTAGCAAATAGTATATCATTAATCTTAATCATGTGACCTCTGTTTAGTGCCTTTTTGCTTTGTGCTTTCCTTTTTTTTTTTTTTAAAAAAAGCCTTTAATACTAATTATAATGACCAAACAGAATGTAAAGTATTGTAACATGAAAAATGCATTATGTTAAAGCTGATTTTTTCTGAAATGAGACCCTCAGATAAAGATTTCAGTGCAGGTATTTTACTAGAGCTAATTCCAGGAAAAACCAAGAGAGGAATGAGGAAAGGAGACAGGGACAGGAAGGAAGACAATAAAAGGATTATTATTAAGGACATTATCTCTGTGGACGTCTGAGCCTCATTCCTACTGGAAAACTGGGATTAATCCAGCCTCAGAGTTGCCTTCCACGGAGGGGTAAGGATACTGGGGTATGTGTCTTCCAAATCTCACCTGCCACATGCTAAATCTTAATACTTGTGGCCTGCCCTGTGGGAGGCTGGAGAGGAAGCCCTCATGCAAAGTCAGAGGTGTTCTCAGATGCAAGAAACAATGTATGGGAATGATAATGCTAAGGAAATATTAGATGAGTGCCAATGGTTTCTGCTAATGTCCACATCTTGCATTGTTTAGATCTACTCACATATTATATTACTCACATATTCAGATCTACTCACATATCTACTCACAAGGTTATATTACTAAGAGCTATCACTTCATCTTTACGCTAGTGGACAGTCAAAATTTCTAGGGGAAAAAAAAGAAAAATGACTTACAAGTTAGGAAACTTCATGGGACAAGCTACTGTTTTAGATATTTATTCTGTTTTTGGCTAGTGGACAGTAAAAATTTCTAGCGGAAAAAAAAGAAAAATGACTTATAAGTTAGGAAACTTCATGGGAAAAGCTACTGTTTTAGATATTTATTCTCTATTTTTGGCACTCATTCTAGATTTCTCTCACCATTGAACATTATTCTGTTATTCTAGATTGCATGTTTGGTGGGTATCCCAGACCTTTACCACGAGGTATCTGAGACCCTGGTCACTGTGCCCTTGTCAAACCTTGTTTACTGCAATTGCTCATTTATGATTATCATTGAGAATGAAAGCAGCAAGAGGCAACCTACTAGGTCTCCTGAGTCCTGAAATACTTCTCACTGCCCAAGTATGTTACAGCAGCACGGTGTCTCTGCAATAATCAGGTCAACTATTCCTGGTAGTATAGTCATTCCTTTATTTGCCTGTTGGTCTGCGGGCATAAGTAGCCTAAAATCATCAGGTAGCAGATTCGGCTTGTATTTAGTTGAATATTCACTATGCTCCCAGTTGTACCACCATCCCTCCCCTTACCTCATAAAGGAACCAAAAATTTTAGTCTAATAGAGACTAAATTGTAAGGACAAGAATAAAGAGGAGTAATGTTGAGTTGGAGACATTCTATTATACTTCCACCAATTGTTTCATAGACCCATGTACTTTAGCTATTTACATCACAGTAGCATAAAATGACCATTGATGTAAAGTATACACTGCATTTTGAGGAACAATGCTCAATACTGAAGGATGTCCTTTCCAGATGACACCTTATGTGCACTTTGAGAGGCTTTTCCAACACTCTATAAGACCAACAGTTTCTGACATTTGGAACTCATGATCATGTGCCCCTTGTTATATTGCCTTAATCCAATAGTGGGTTCTTAATCCTAGGTAATATTATATGAGGATCCTTTAACAATAAATCAGATACTCTTTGAACCTTCAGACACTGCTATTAGCTGAGGCACTATGGGCAGGGAAGGCATATCAATCTCAGTAAGGAAGAACTGTTATCAATACAATTAACTAGCCACCAAATTACTGGTTGGATTCCTCAAAAGATGATACCATATTAGCAGTTTAGTGATACCTCTGTGGCTGTGTGATACCTCTGTAGTCAGACATTCAGCAGCAGATAATCCTTAGCAAAAGGGAACTCATGCTATTGGTCTTTTAGACAGCCCAAATCCCTGCCAACATGGCTTCTCTATTCATGGGCCACTCATGTAAGTACTAGGTTGGAAGAACAGAGGCTGGTTAGTGTATATGAAATGAGTAACTCTGTCCACCTGATTTTAGTAACTTCTTTGAAATTGAAACATCTAGTGAGAACTGTCCTAAAGCAAATAATAATAGTAATAATAATCAACAAGTTTCTGTGTCACTCCCATATATGTCCATTTGCCTGCCTCTTACCTATATCTTCTTATTTTCAATTGACACTTGCATTTTCCAGATTTCTTAACAAGCTGTCAAGCTACTCAGTTCTTCCCAGTATTTTGAATATCTCAAACCACTTCTTTCTTAACATAAAATTAATGTCAAGTATACTGAGTAAGCCTCTGCCCAGTAGAAAACTTTTTATTCACTGCCAAATTTTAGTGCCACCCCAAGTGATAGCAGTGTGACAGAAGTACTTTCTTTGTTTGAACAAACATTTAAACATTCCAACCATGATCCAGGCCTAGGTGTTTTGCAATTCTATCAGCTATTCTCAAGGAATCCTCAAAGACAATGTGCCTGTGAGCTTAGGAAGAGTTCGTTGGTACAAACAACAAACAAGAGTCTCTGGTGAAGGAACCAATGTGAGGTTTATACATCTAAAAACTTTACCCAAACTGAATATTCCCTCAGATACCAGAAAAATTACTACACTGTATGTATGTGAAATGGATGTGAATTAGGACTTCATTTATCACTTGGCCTCTGTATGCCTCCCTTGACAAGGGTGGCCATGTTGATTTTATGGTACTCTGGTGTTAATGTCAGCACAGAATCTGCATCTAAGTGCTCTCTCGGGAGATCTATGTATTTCTCCTTTTCCCAATGTATGCTATCTTATTAGAAAAAAGGAATGGTGGTGGGGGATTGCTATTGCTTTTTATGTATATTCCTTCTTATGAGTTCTTCCTCTCCTTCAATCAATAATTCTGAGTCTGAAAACTGGCTAAGGTCTGGAAACAAGGATTGTGATTTTCCATTATAGAGGCCGACATCAATCTTCTGACTTGTTCTTAACCTTCTTTGATTATATAGGTCAGGGTCCTAACTTCTCCTGTAAAGGTCTAGACAGTAAATATTTCATAGTTTTGTAGGCCATACAGTTTCTGTTTTATCTACTTAACTTTGCCAGCATAGCACAAAACAGCCATAAACAGTAGGTAAATAAATGGACATGGTCACGTTTCACAGACAAAAGACTACATTTGACCAACAGGCTGTAGTCAGCTGACCCTGATACAGGTCAAATAATGCTGGTTACTGGCTACCTGTCTATCTCATCCCTAGCTCTATGACCTATTACATATAATGGATCTGCAGTGTAGGTCCTCTGCATGTCATCCAGACCTTGCTACCCATCCTTATAAGTAGATATGCTTTGCTACTGATGGTTAGATGCTGTCACCTGATATCAAATATGCCATGATTTTATTATCCATATTGACCCCAAAGGCACAAGTTCCATATAAAAATCTTCTATCATCAACCCAGAATCATAGACACAGTCACAACTATACTTGTCATCAGTGTTGGCACCTTTGTCAATGGTGAATTCCTTATCATTTTAGTAAGAAGAGTGCTCTCTAGGCCCCTCCAGGAAACATACTTAGATGATGTACTTTCCAGATTTATATAATACATTCATTTTAACATGCTTGGTTCTCCGAGATTTTCACCCCTTCTGTCACACTCTGCTAAAGCAAGTTTATTTACTTTAGGCTACCATTCCAAGCTTTAAACAGTTAAGCCAATAATATGATAGAAGCAGCTCATGATCACATTTCCAGAATTTTAATCCTGAGTTATGAGAGACTACTACCCCATCTCCATTGATATCGTTTGGCTGTGTCCCCACTCAAATGTCATCTCGAATTATAGCTCTCATAATCTCATGTGTCGTGTGAGGGACCCAGTAGGAGGTGATTGAATCATAGGGGTGGGTTTTTTTCCAAGATGTTCTTGTGATAGTGAATAAGTCTCACAAAATCTGATGGCTTTATAAAGGGCAATTCCCCTGCACAGACTCTCTTGCCTGCCACCTCTTGTCTGCCACCATGTAAGACGTGCCTTTCCTCCTCCTTTGCCTTCTGTCATGATTGTAAGGCCTCCCCAGCCATGTGGAATTGTGAGTCCATTAAATCTCATGTTCTTTTTAAACCACCCAGTCTCAGGTATTTCTTCATAGCAGTATGAAAATAGACTAATATAGTAAATTGGTACCAAGAGTGGGGCACTGCTATTAAGATACCTGAAAATTTGGAATTAACTTTGGAACTGGATAACACACAGAGGCTGGAACACTTTGGATGTCTCAGAAGAAGACAAGAAGATGTAGCAAAGTTTGGAGCTTCCTAGAGACTTGTTGAATGGTCTTCACCAAAACGTTCAGACTGCAGTGGTCTCAGATGGAGGTAAGGAACTTATTGGGAACTAGAGTAAAAATGATTCTTGCTATGCTTCAGCAAAGAGACTGGTGGCATTTTGCCCCTGCCCTAGAAATCTGTGAACTTTTAACTGGAGAGAGATGATTGAGGGTATCTGGTGCAAAAAATTTCTAAGCAGCAAAGGTTTCAAGATGTGACTTGAGTGCTCTTAAAAGCATTCAGTTTTATTCATTCACAAAAATATAATTTGTAATTGGAACTTATGTTTAAAATGGAAGCACACTATAAAAGTTTGGAAACTTTGTAGCCTGACGATGTGATAGAAAAGAAAATAAAACACTTTCTCAGAAGATATTCAAGTTGGCTGCAGAAATTTGCATAAGTAATAAGAAGCCAAATGTTAATTTCCATGATAATGGGGAAAATGTCTCCAGGACATCATCATAGCCCTTGCATCACAAGCTAGGAGTCCTAGGAGTGAAAAATGGTTTTGTGGGCCAGGCCCAGGGCCTTGCTGCTTTGTGCAGTCTCAGGACTTGGTGCCCTGCATTCCAGCCATGGCTAAAAGGGGCCAACATCCAGCTCAAGTCATTGTTTTATAGGGTGCAAGCCCCGAACCTTGGTAGATTACATATGGTGTTATGCTTACAGGTACATAGATATCAAGAATTGAGGTCTGGGAACCTTACACCTAGATTTCAGAGGATATATGGAAACACCTGGGTGTCTAGGCAGAGGTGTGCTACAGTAGTGGAATCCTCATGGAGAATCTCGCTAGGGCAGTACAGAAGGGAAATGTGGGGTCAGAGCTCTCACACAGAGTCCCCACTGGGGCACTGCCTGGTGGAACTGTGAGAAGAGGACCACCATCCTCCAGACCACAGAATGGTAGATCCACTGAAAGCTTGCACTGTGCACTTGGAAAAGCCACAGACACTCAATGCCAGCCCATGAAAGCATCCAGGAGGGGTGCTGTACCCTGCTAAGCCACAGGGGCAAAACTACCCAAAACCATGGGAGCCCACCTCTTGCATCAGTGTGACCTGGATGTGAGACAGAATCAAAGGAGATCATTTTGGAGCCTTAAGATTGATTGCCTCACTGGATTTTGGACTTGCATGGGGCCTGTAGCCCCTTCATTTTTGGCCAGTTTCTCCAATCTGGAATGAGTATATTTACGCAGTGCCTGTATCCCCATTGTATCTAAGAACCTACCAACTTGTTTTTGATTTTATAGCTCATAGGTGGAAGATACTTGTCTTATCTCAGATGAGACTTTGGACTGTGGACTTTTGAGTTAATGCTAAAATGAGTTAAGATTTTGAGGGGCTGTTGGGAAGGCATGATTGGTTTTGAAATGTGAGGACATGAGATTTGTCAGGGATCAGGGGTGGCATGATATGGTTTAGCTGTGTCTTCACCCAAATCTCATCTTGAATTGTCACTCCCATAATCCCCACATGTCATGGAGAGGTACTGAATCATAGCGTTAGGTTTTGCCTGTGCTGTTCTCATGCTACTGAGTAAGTCTCATGAGATCTGATAGTTTTATAAAGGACAGTTCCCCTGCACACACTATCTTGCCTGTCACCATGTAAGATGTGTCTTTGTTCCTCCTTAGCTTCCACCATGACTGTGAGGCTTCCCCAGCCATGTGGAACTGTGACTCCATTAAATCTCTTTTTCTTACAAATTACCAAGTCTCAGGTATATCTTCATAGCAGTATGAAAATGGACTAATACATTCTTAGTGTTCACTATCTAGCCTTATATTCCATTACCCCATCCCCTACTTCTGGTATAGCATTTCAAGATTAATTATGAGGCATATTATCCCAATTTCTGGTAGTATATTTCTGACAGTTCCTACTGCTCTTCTGGTAAATTATCCTTTTCATTTTGTTTCAGTACAGTATTTCATTACTTGGGCCATGTTGAAACAACTCTACTTATTGGTCTAAAGGCAATGGGGTGAGGCAGTGGAAGATCTTGAGGAAAGTAACCATGCAAACAAGAAGAGGTTGGATTCTCTCTTCTTGAAAGGAGTGTTGGTGAGATGGGGGGACTTTTGCTAATGTAGACTATCTGGGATAATATGGGGATTCAAGCTTTTCAAGTCCATTCACCCACATATCTTAATCTAGCTCTAAGGGTCCCACTTCTTCCCTCTTAGAGTCCTGACATTGATGTAAGAGGACTGTAAATTTAAATCTTCATAAGAGCACAACAATTAAAATCAGGAATTTCTGATTTTCAGCAGATCCTGTTCCCTTTGGCGCAAGATTTATGATTCTCTTTATTATTGCCATGGAGACTTTCCAGTTTTTGCACAATCCTTTGGTAATTAGTAGCTGACCTAAGCCTCTCGTATTCTTCCTTCAGGATATCTGGGGCAGTTAACAATAGTCAATCAACTCCAAGATGTAAATAATAATCATTTCCTCCATGTCTCTCAAGGGCTAGAGCTATAGCATAAGCCAGTGCATCCCCTTCCACCTGTATTTTATTACAAGTCATCACAGGTAAGAGCCTTAGCAATAGTGATGCTGTGCATGCCAGGGTATACATCTGTCAGTTACTAAGTCATGGACCAGTTCCCAGGAGTTTCTTTATCTCAGACCACTTCGTCCTTCCCTAAAGTTTATGACAAGATGTACTGAATGAAGTTTTGCCCATTAGGGAAGACATTTCCTCACTGCTATCTTTCTACCTCTGAGTAGCAAATCTGGTAGTTTTCCTTTTTCTGCTTGCACCAACATATCAAGCAAACCACCCCTGATCCAGGCCCAAGTGTTTAGCTTTTGTATTAGCTGGTTCTAAGGGTTACCTCAAGAGGCCATTCGCAAGAGCTCAGAAATAAATTCTGATGGAGTTCTTATCACCAACTGACTGGAAAACTCTCTAATTCCAGATTTTTTTTTTAATCAAGGGATAGATTAGGATCAGAACTTTTCATACTACCTTGAGTTCCTCAACTAGCATATCTCAAAATAAGGCCAGGCACGGTGGCTCATGCCTGTAATCCCAGCACTTCGGGAAGCTGAGGCGGGCTGATCACCTGAGGTTGGGAGTTCGAGACCAGTCTGACCAACATGGAGAAACCCTGTCTCTACTAAAAACACAAAACTATTCAGGCATGGTGGCACATGCCTGTAATTCCCAGCTACTCGGGAGGCTGAGGCAGAAGAATCGTTTGAACCTAGGAGGCAGAGGTTGCGGTGAGCTGAGATCGTGCCATTGCACTCCAGCCTGGACAACAAGAGTGAAACTGTCTCAAAAAAAAAAAAAAAAAAAAAAAAAAAATTGAGGATAAGCAGCTTATTTGAGAGTTTTGAGACATGTTCCCAAAAAGTGTTGTCAGGGGAAGAAGAAAATAATACAAATAAGGGAAGGAAGACTGTATTATCCATCAAGTTAAATATGTGGGCAACTAGAATGCAATCTTACTGGAAAACTCTAGGAGACAAAGTAAAACATGCCTCGAAATTACATTTCCCAAGGAAATCGTCAGGAAAGCTGGAGTATTTTTCTTCAAACTCCAGTCCATCGGTGGCCAAGGACTGCTCCTGGGGTGTAACTTCCTATTACTTTCAGAGGTGAAAGGAGGGAAAGCCTTGAGGCTGAAAGTGGCAGTCATTTGCAGCAGGGCCCTGTGGTATGCACTGGCACAGAGAGTGCTAAGAGGATCTGAGCAGGACATGAATGTGCTGCATATGATAGATCTGATGGAAAGTGAAAAGACAGACGGCCAGAGGAAGAAAAAATTTTATTTCTTAGACTTAAAACATATCATAACAAAGACCCTCCCAAAATGCTATGGCTCAAAAAACGATAGAAGCTTATTTTCCTCTCATGGGATGCTCAACATTCCTGGTCAATAACTGGTCCATGCCATCTTTCAGATTCCAAGACTATGGAAGTTTTACAATATTCAACATATGGCTTCCAAGCCCCACTAATGATCATCTTTTCAACCAGAGGAAGGAGAAAAGAATAGAATGTGTGTTAGGGTTCTCTATATAATAGGATATGTATATATATAACACATATATGTGTCTATATATGTATGCGTACATATATATCTGTACATGTATGTGTATATATATGTGTGTATATATGTATATATGTGTATGTGTATGTGTATATGTGTGCTTATGTATATATATATGGGGGTTTATTAAGGAGTATTAACTCACATGATCACAAGGTCCCAAAATAGGCTGTCTGCAAGCTGAGAAGCAAGGAAAGTCAGTTTGGGTCCTAAAGCTGAAGAAGTTGGAGTCCAATACTCAAGGGCAGGAAGCACCCAGCTCAGGAGAAAGATATAGGCTTGGAGGGTAAGCCAGTCTAGTCTTCACGATCTTCTGTCTGCATTTTACTTTGGCTATACTGGCAGTTGATTGTGCTCACCCAGATTAAGGGTGGGTCTGCCTTTCGCAGCCCACTGACTCAAATGATGGCAACACCATCACAGACACACTCAGGATCAATACTTTGCATCCTTCAATCCAATCAAGTTGACATTCTGTATTAACCATCACAGAAGGTAATAATATTATTTTAAGCAAATGTATAGAAGCTAACAGATATCATTCCCACACCATGTTGTATTAGCAAGAATTCTGTCACATGATTACATTTAGCAACAAGTCTTTCTGAGAACCGTAGTACTTAGTTGGGCAGCCACATTTTAACTAAAACTGTTTTAATATGGAAGTAAAGGAGGATGGATTTTGGTGTAGTCTCTGCCTCAGAAGGTAAAATAACTATAGGGTATCCTAGGCCCTAACTGAAGATCATGGAACAAGAAATAGTAATAAATGTATTATTCAAAATTATAAAGATAATCAATATAGCTATCAAAAATTAGAAAGAGAGGAAGGGAATTAATGTCAGCAAGACAAATAATCATGTTTCATAAAAGGGAGTCAAAAGTAATTGTTTAAAGGTTATTTTAGAGGTGATTATATAGTAGCCTAAATTAATCACCAAATGATTTTAAAACAAAAAATAGTTTATAAAATAGTTGCATCTAGGTATAAGTGGCAGGATAGGTAAAACTTAATCTTTACCATTGCCTTGAAAATAATTAAGATACATTTTGAAAATAGAAAAAAATGAAGTAGATCTCAATTTCCTGGTTTAAATTGATTTCTAAAATATATTATCATCAGATAAAAGTGAAGTATATAAATGTATTTCAGTACTATCCCATTAGTATGAATAAAAATGATGTACACACATACACACACAAATGTGCTTGTTTATCTTTGCAATTATTTTTAGAAAGATACAGGAAAGATTGTAATCAGGAAGCTATTGTTATCATCAATGATTGAAATTGCTGGTCAAGAGTTTGGATTAGAAAAAGGAAGATTTCAATTCTTCAGATATTTTACTACCACTTTAATGCATTACTTTCATTTAAATAAATTTTAAAAATCTATATACAGTGAAATTATTTAAGTTCATTGGATAAAAATGTCAAAGCTCTTAACAACATGTTCTAATTGTGCAACCTGAGCATTGAGCTCTTTTAAAATTCCTGTCTTCACTGCAGCCGTCTGTCTCCCATCAGTTGCTAAAATTATTGAGTTATAACAAGACAGAGTTTCATTAATATGGACAAAGAAGAGCACTCTTTTTTCCCACATTCCCCATCAGTGCTATCTGACTGACTTCCATTCACTCAGAACAAGACAGTTCTAAGTTAACATGCATTCATTCATCCATTTATCAATTCATTCATCTCCTTAAAATTTCAAGTCAGAAGCAGCAACAAAATCATTAGAAGCAGCTGATGAAAACATCATGGTGGGTGATGGATGGTGAAAAGGGAATTTCTGAAGACAGCTATGTTTGGGAATAGGTATTTGCATTATTTAATGAGACTTTAACAGCTATGGCCAGAGTTGGAAGGGATAGTCTTAGTTTTTGTTTCCACAATTTTTAGATTATTTTAAATTTTAGATTGTTTTTTATTGTAAATCCTTTAGAAATAACGACCTTTAGAAGAAAATATTGAGAGGAAGGATGTTTATTTATAATAATGATTTTCCTATAGTACTTTAATGAATGCGATTACTGAAGTGTGGTAGATGTCCCAATACATCTCCTTACCTGCTCCCTTTCTACAGCCAAAGAGTGATCAATAACAGTCACTGTTAGTATAACATACATTCATGATTTTTTTTGTAACATAAGGCAAAGTTTCCATTTCTACATAATGAAACTTTATGTGATGTAATTCTTTTCACTTCTCAGCTGGTTCAATGTATTTTTTCTCCAAAGGCAATCAAATCTGCCCTGTAGTTTACGCAGTGAGGTCCTATGGCCATTGAGAACATCACATTGACTCTACCTTTGTCTGATGCTTCTGATCACATGGATACATTTGAAGTTGTTCTTGGAGGTATTTACATAACTTATTTAAAAGCTTTGGTGCTGTTTTAATTTCCTTTCTTCCCCTAGGATGCTGGGGTGGGCTTGCTCTGAGTGGGGTTTTGGATTCTGCTGGGCCAAGCCCAGAGCTGGGAATCTCATTCCCAGATATCAGGGTCATGGAGGCCAAAGAAGCAAACAAAGCCACAAAAATAGCAAAAATGTCCAAAATCAAAATGGTAGAAGGTGACTCAGAGGGTCATTCAATGTGAGGCTATCAGAGGCAGACTTCAGAGTAGAGGTCTGGAGAAACAGGAGTCTGGAATTTGGAAGTGGGTACAAAAAATAAATAAATAAATTGAAACGAAAAGCTACAGGAGGTCTTAGGAATTGCCCAAAATGATGTTACACTGGTATCCTTGACAATGACCAACCAGGCAGGTGGCTATGTGTAGCTGTTCAGCTTGCTCAGTGTATAAAACCAACTGGAGATGCCAGTGGGGGCATCTCCACTGGTCTAGTCTGCCCAAGGGAAGCTTGTTTGTTTGCTTGTTTGTTTTTAATTCACCCAAAGGGTTCATACAGGACAATGTAGCCTTGAGCTCAGTTTAAATAGCCAAGCTTCCACCTGGCTGCATTATACCTTTTAATCATATTCCTTTCTCTAAACTCTAACAACCTGTCCTCAGTCAAGCAATAAGCACATAACAAAATCATTGCAAAATAAACAAAAACAATAATAACAAAAGAATTAAAGCCAAAGTTAGAAGACAAATTTGCAGAACAAATTAAGAGTTTCCATATGACTTAGAATTCCTGGTAGCTACTTTCCCATACAATTATACATATATGTCTGTGATTATATACACACATATATATATATAATCAAGTGGGTAATGCTCAGGGTAAGACTATCTCTTACTCTCTCAGTAGAACACTACAATTCTTATTATTCATTGTTTTTAATTATGGGATTTCATTATTTGCTTTCTTTTACAAAAATGCATTGAGTTCTTACTTTATATATTCCAGGAACTATTCCAGGAAATACAATGGTCTTTGCTTTTATGGAGCTTACAATTCAGTGAGAGAAAAACAGCAATCCTACCAAGATAAGCTTTCTAGTCTAAAGAAATAGAAAGAATGCTTTGGGAGCATGAAACAATGGGAAATGGATGCGGGAAGTAACTGATGCAGACCTCTCAGCCTCCTGGTGGCAACAGATGATGTTCTATGAAAATACATCAACACGTTTCACTCCATGAGATTAGTGCATGGCTTTTGAATTATAAACACCTTAATAAAATAACAAATGCCCTGTAGCAATTAATCAAGTGTTCTGGTGTTCTGAATGTTCAACTGACAGTCATAAATCTAGTTACAGACACTGGGGTGGGATCACTTTCTTATAAAGATTAAAAAGGGTTACATATAAGGGTGGAGAGATAGTACATCTGAGCTGAAAGGATGGATGAGACCCAATTCTGCTTCATCCCAGCTTTCCAGTGCCTTGTAATAAAGTAACCCACTCTTTTCCCAACATTGCTAGAATTCAAAGGACTTAAATTTGAATGCCACCGTACTATTTGTTATTGAACTTTCCTGCAAGTTTCATCACTTGGGAAAAATAATGTTTGTCAATGTTGAAGGATTAAATGAGAAAATAGAAAAAAAAAATGCATAGCGTTAAATAGATTGTGTGGTTTTTAAACAATTAGTAATCTCCTTGTTGAGGAGTATTTATTTTGACATAACTCAAGAAAAAAACTGGCCACAGTCTTGATTAACATAGAGAGGAAAAACTTGAGTTTCAATATCTATTGTCTGAGACTTGCAGCCAGCCACAGGGCCAGAGCTCTCTCTTTTCCCACTTCCCTTTGGGACCAGCAGAAATTAATTAATTCCATTAATATGCAACTGAAGTCTGAGATGCCACAATGTAAGACAAAAGAAGGAGTGGTTGCTACTCCTTTTGTTGCTACTGTAACCAATTACCAAAAACTTGGACATTCAGATGCCAATTTATTATTTCAAATTTTCTGTGAGGCAGAAGTTCAGGCACAGTGTGACTCAGCTGTTTCTCTACTTAGAGTTCCCCAAGGAGGAAATCAAGATTGCATTCCTTTCTGGAGGCTCTGGAGAAGAGTCAGCTTTCTCATTCGGGTGAGTGGGCAGAATACAGTTCCTTATGGTTATAGAGATGAGGTATATGTTTCTTTGCGGACTTTCAGTTGTAAGCCTCTCTTGGTGACCAAAGACCACTTGCATTCTGCTCTTTGCCCCTCTCATCTTTGCACCAGCAACGGGGCATCGATTTCTTCACTCTGAATCTCTCTGCCTTTCCCTCCTGCTTGATTCAATGGAGGTAATTCTCTACATTTAAAGCTCGTGTGATTAGATCAAATCCAGACGGAAAATTCAGGATATATATATATATAAAATTTTAAGGTCTCTAACTTTGATTCCTCTGCCAACTAATATCATATATTCACAGTTACTGAGAGATTCGCGTGCAGACATCTTCTGAGGCCATTATTCTGCTTATCTCAGCTTGGTTGCACTCTGGTTTCACCTGTGGGAAAAGGGGAGGAGGAGACACATGGTAGAAATGGGATGACAAACAGGATGGTTGATTGAAAATAAAGAACCCGCATCTGTTTGAAGATTTTGTTTGGCTAGCGGGGTGTTTGCTGTTTGTATTGTTTCTAAAGTGAATCTGAATGCCTTTTGGGATGGCATGTATATGCGTACTGGTTCCACATTTCCCACCATTCCTTATTACGTTACTCTGCCCTGCTTCACACAATTTTCTTACACGCCTGGTCTCTGAGAGCCTCTATGTTTGCAAAGATTGCCTTCCAGTGAGTTCCATGGAAGACAAGGAGGATAGAAGAATTAGGGCATATGAGGGTCAGTGTTCATTTGGTCAGGGGAAGACAGAAGAGTCGTGATTCTTGCCATTTCACCCCATGGGGATCTGAAGAGCACTAAAAGATCGATCTTTGTAGAGTACAATGCTCCACAACCAGAAAATGGCTCCCAATCCAGAGTTATTCTATCATCAATTTTTCTGATACTTTTCATCTAGAAAGAAAATAGGAACATATCCTAGAGGACAGAAAGAAAATGTCTCCCAAGCTTAGCTATACTAGTATATAGCTTACTTCTACTGACTTGTCTGCCTCTCTTCACGAGCTCATTTTTTAACTGTTCACTAAAATGCCTACTAATACGGTCTCTGTGCTTGCCATTTATCACATGAATAAATTCACAACATGAGTACCTTCATAAGAAGCGATACAGTGACATGAAAGTTAAAGTGAGCACAGGTTCTGGAGCCAAACTACTGAGATCCAAGACTTGGCCCTACCATTTATCAACTGCTTACAACTTGGGAAAGTTATTTAACCCTTCTGGGACTCACTTTTCTCATCTGTAAATTCGGAAGAGAAATAGAACCTACTGCAAAGGATTTATGTGAGGAGCAAGGAGGTTACCACATATAAAGAGACCATCTGCTATTTAGTGCTTAATTAATAAATATTGAATATAATTATTATTAAAACCTCTTTATCTGTGATATTTTTAAGAAAGAATGAATATTGCATTGCTTACAGATTGAAATGTTGTTTTAATATTTTGTGTTTAAGGTTTAAAAAATGTACTGACTTCTCACAAGGGGCTCATTGGCCTTGTAAGACTTCAAAGTAAACTGACTTTACAGGAAATAACATAGAATTCCCTGGCAAGGAGTGCAGGACAGGGGCAGGAGAATAAATGTGTGTGTGTGTGTGTGTGTGTGTGTGTGTGTGTGTAGAGGTGGGAATATAACTGACAGAGAAATAAAATTCTACCTTAGCCAGAGGTGGATTTTCCATGACACTAATGAAGCTTAAACTTTAAAAACTTTTATGATACAAACCTTTCCAAAACTTAAGAGGGGACCTAGCAATGTGTCAACTTAGATTTGTGTTGGTAATTTTGTAATAAGTTTCTTAAAGTATATCTACCAAAGGAAAAAATTACATCAGATTTCTCCCCAAAAATATAGCCAGGTCACCTCAAACCTGGTCTTAACCCCCAAAAAAGTATTCTTCTGTAACTAATTCTATGGGATCCTGAGATCTACATGTGCTTTATAAGTATCCCTACTGTTTATGTCTGCCAGGTTCTGTGCTATTAACTCTACAATAGGTTTGGTTTATTGACAGAAAATACCCAGTCTCTCTAGTCAGAAACCTATTTATGATTGGAAACTCTTTCCTATCCCATAGCCATCATATTAACGGTGGCTTACATCCTAGAGTTTCTGCCTCCTAATAGTTCTCAAGGACATTACCTTTGTTCCGCCTCCACTGCCATGCTTCTGTTCAGAACGTCATCAGATCTGATATGGATGAATACAATAAGCTATCAACTGATGTCAGAGCCTCCACCCTTATCCTAATTTTCAATTACCACAAGTATTATCTTCATAAAACTCAAATATGATCATGATAACCCATTTCATAAAATCCTTCAATTACTTCCCATTTCCAATAACATAAATGCCTTAGTAGGAAATTTAAGATACTTCATAATCTGACCAGTGTCTTTCAGTATAGTCCCATCTTCTGCCATTTGTTTTGTTCCCATTTCCCTGCAATATTGAATTACTCATTTTCCAAATGTGCTGTTCTGATTCACAATTCCACGTGTATCCCTTCCTTCTACCCCAGGTAACAATGCATTTAACCCCAATACTCTACTGCCTGTTGATCATACTCTGCCTAGTGAATTCCAAGTCAACTTTCAGGAGTCAGTTTTTTTTAAAAAATTAACTCTATTAAGGATTCCTTGACATGCCCCCAGAATTAGGCATGCTTTCTTTTATGGGCCCATTGCTCTTTGTTTACAACTCCTTCATAATTATTGCTACATCATCTGCAAAGGCAAGAACCATTTATTTTCTTTGTTGTAACCTCAAACCCTAGCCTAGCACTTTCTAGAAGATGATATGTTTTCATAAATTTTTGGGGAAAGGAATGATTGAACGAATGGAATAAATTAGGAGAGATTAAAAATGGTTGCCTATAAGTTAATTTGCATGAATAAATCTTGCTCTTCCAAGAAATATTTCAGTAAGTACGTCATTGGCATGCCATGTCTTTTCTTTCCATATTAATCTCTTGAGTACTTGTCACAGTACAGAGAACATTGTAAATACTTTTTAATTGATTAAACTTTATCAGCAAGGGCAATCTAAAACACTCAATTTAACTTATCTAATAGAAAAGTTAGAGAGTGCCACCCAGAGAAAAATAGGAGCAAATAAAAGCCAACTTCCACTCCAGGTATGGAAGGTTGCCTTCCTTCCTTAAGATCTCTAAAACAGCACTGAGCATCCAGTTTAAGAAAGAAGATCTCTGTGATAAGAAGCCCACAGCAGTTTTCATAGTTTCCATCTTATAAGAAAAGTCAGTGGGAGCCATTAGATCCCTTCATAGATTAATCTAATTTGGGCTTTTATTTTTTCATGGCTTGGAAATATATACTGTTTGTAGCTATATTGATTTCAAGGTATGTAGGTCTGGGTTCTGCACACAATGCATGTTGATATAGTTTATGTATTTGTTCTAATTGTAAAAAAAATACAAACAAAATTAAAAGAATAGGACTACTTCTAATCTCAGTACAAACAAACACAAACTTTAAAGAACTAAAGAGTTCTTTAATGCTCTTCTTAAAAACCCCATCATTAACATTAAAATTGAAAAACCAAAATCCTTTTTCTTAAACAACTATACATTATCATTGAAAATGCACTCAAAAAGACCAGCCTGAGCAAAACATAATCAAGTTTTAGATGTGCATGCTAAATATAACCATTGAATCATAGGAAGTATTTTAGTATTGTTCTACATAAAAATATTCCAAAAGAAATATATTTTGTCATTTATTTCTCTAAAAATCTGGTACTTAATCCAATCTAAGATTACAAGCATAAAATTAGCATATTATTATTGTAAATTAGAATGACAGGGATATGGGCAGCAGCATATTATGAGATGCTGTTAGAGAAAAATGGGTTTCTTCCTCCAAGAAATATGGAGAATTCTCGTTCTTCTATTATTAAAGGGAAAATAATCATTATCAGTTATGTTTTTTAAGAACCACTTTGTGTGTTATTTGCCAAGCTTCCTTCCTCCAAATGAAGACTAGGAAAATCATTGCCACTGAAATCACCTTGAACTGATGTGAGATTACATGTTCCCAAGTCAGTGGTAGTGATAATAATCACAGCTACCATTTATTCATTGTGAATTATGTTTCGAGAGTTTCATGTAAATCGTTTTAAAATCTATGCAGTAGCTCTAAATGTTAAATATTATCTTCTCCCCTTTTTCAATTGATTAAATGGAGGCTAGGAAAACTCAAATTGTCTAAGGATACATACTCGGCTAGGAAAGCGCAGATTCAGGAACCTATGTCAGGTTACAGGCTAGCTTTCATCCACTGGGTCACATTTACTCTCGGAAGAAAACTTGAACCCTTTAGGCTTCTATCAACCTTATCATCAGGAAGGTTTCCTTCCTTATAAGTTTCCATTTCCTATGTAAGTCTATTTCGTCCAATTCTGCCCCTGAGGAAGAAAACAGCTGGTCAGTGCCCTCCTCCTAATAAAGTTAACTGATTCACTGGTTGAGTAATTTTGCTTATGAGCGATTTTAAGTCCCTAGAGAACCAAGTATTTACTCACAGAATGAAACAAATCTACACTGAACTAATGGAAGAGGAATATTTCCTTAGCATCAAGCTTTCCTTGTGTTTTTAATGTGAGTAGGATGAGAATAAGCAGACGATGTAAAAGAGCCAGAGGAGAGATATTTTCTTAATTTGTTTTCTTAACTATGATCTAGAACTTGATGACTACAGACAGAAAAGTTGATGGAAACTCAGAAAGTACCAAGAAAATACCCACGCAAACAATTGCAGTGATTACATCCTAAGCCAAATTGTCAAAAATTGCTTAACATGTTATAAATATTTTTCAGTAGTGTAGTATCTTTTTTTAGGTAGGGCCTCTTACCTCAAATTTATCATTCAATAATCACTTTACAGCTATTCTTATTTCATGAATATTTTTGAGGGATCTTTGTGTGAGCTCTCTCATCAGGCTCATTTAATGCAACACTATGGTTTTACTCATTAATCTCTGCCTTTCCTTTGAAAGATAATCTGTGCGGGGTGCAGTGGCTCACACCTGTAATCCCAGCACTTTGGGAGGCCAAAGCGGGCAGATCACAAGGTCAGGAGATCGAGACCATCCTGGCTAACACGGTGAAACCCCGTCTCCACTAAAAATACAAAAAATTAGCCGGAATTAGCCGGGAGTGGTGGCGGGCGCCTGTAGTCCCAGCTACTCGGGAGGCTGAGGCAGGAGAATGGCGTGAACTCGGGAGGCAGAACTTTCAGTGAGCCGAGATCGCGCCACTGCACTGCAGCCTGGGCGACAAAGCGAGACTCCATCTCCAGAAAAAAAAAGAAAGATAATCTGCATTTAGTGGATACCTTATGTAATGTGGAACAAGGCAAAACTCTACTATACATTCCAAGAAGGGCAGTATCATAATGTGTCAACAGACCTCTTTGCATCAAAATCCTATTGATTCAATTACTAGTCTGGGGAATTTTAGAGCTTTACTATCTTTATTTTTCTTCATACTGATTCTAGAAACTAGAATTCCACATCATTCTGCTATTTCTCAAGGGATTACCAACATCGCAACAAAGATAAAAACCATCATATGTCAAAATAAAATATAAATTTTAAAACTATATTTAAATTAGTAAGTTCTTGGAGCAGAGGAGATCCCCATTTTCTCTGTGTTCAAACATGACTGCAGTTTCTAATGTATATCAGGCTTGATAATGAATTCAAAGGGTAAGGTATTTTTTCTTGAGTATAAACATAGTGCTGAGCCCTATCTAATTGAGTGGCTGGATTGCACAATACATAACAAGTTCTTTCTAGAATAGAAATAATTGAAAATTATTTTACTCTTTTGTAAGAAGGCAAATAACTCGTCTCTTAGTGGATGAACGAATGAATGAAAAAATTTTAAAGTAAATGGGTTGCTTGGTTATGATCTCAGTCTATAATTTCCTCCCCTGTACTTTCTTTGAAATTTTCAAAGTATGATAAGCCCACAAGTCCACAAAGGATAATTCTTACAGAATAAATACAGTGCTCTTCCCTCATTTCAGATTTTTATTCCAATGTATTGGAATACCTACTATGTATCTATTTGACCAAAGCATTGAACTCCTACTATGTGCCAGATACTGTGTAAGTCACTAAGATACAAAGATAAATAAGAATAATGTTGTCCTCCTTGACTTGACGTTCTAGCAAGGAGACAAATGGATAAACAGATGATTTCTATGCAGTGTGGAAGGTTTAAGATTGAGATCTGATTCAACGAAAGTACAGAAGAAAGGTAACTAAACACTTGACAGAGCATGCATCACATCTTATTAAAAACACTTCTTGTCACTTAAACTTTCTCCATGCATGCTTTACATGTACACATTTAACCCACAAAATTGCAAAATTTCTTCAAAATTCTGCCAGCCAGTCATGAAATGTACAATAATAGCTGACTCTTGTTGATTACTTACTATATGTTAGTCCAGGTGTTGTTCTAAGTTCTTATGTCTATTAGCTCAATCTTCTTACTTCTCTATATGTGTTAGGTACAATTATTAACATTTCACAGATGAGTAAACCAAGGCAAGAGAAGCCAAGTTACCTTCTCAAGATCACAGAGCTAGAAAGTAGAACTGAAATTCACATTCAGACAATCCGACTCCAGATATCAAGTTCTCAAACACTCCACTTCACTGCTTTCTGATGACTGAAAGTACAAAAAAGTAAGAAGAATTTGGTTTGAATCACTGCTGCAGCCTGTATTAACTCTGTGATTTGATGAAAGATCCCCAATTTCTCAACTTTTAACCTTTCTAGTATAAAATACAAAAATTAAGTTTTTTCATTTTGCAGTTTTAAATGTGATTTTAAAATTATTTGGCACACTGACCATCAAGACATGGGGTTTATGTTCCTCCCTTTGCATCCAGATTCTGTAAATGACCAACATAATTCAATAGAGGTGACACTGTGACAGTTCCCAGACATGGTCCTTAAGAAACTGCCGCATCTACTGCTTATCACCTTGGATGCTCTCTTTTGGAATCTAGTGTCCAAATATGAGGAAGGCCAGGCCACATGGAAAGGCTGTGTGTAGGCATTCAGGCCAACAGCTCTAGTAGGACTCCACCTGGTATCAATCCTAGACATGTAAAAGAAGAAATCTTTAAGATGACTCTGGACCCAGCCACTGTCTGACTCAAGTACACGAGAAACCTTGAGCAAGAACCACCTGTGCCCAGTCAATTCCCAGAATAATGAAAAATATTTTTTTTTTAAATAGATGGTATATTAATCAGGGTTATCTAGAGGGACATAACTCATAGGATGCATACATAAAGGGGAGTTTATTAAGGAGTATTGACTCACACAATCACAAGGTGAAGTCCCACAATAGGCTGTCTGCAAGGGGAGGAGCAAGGAAGCCAGTTCAAGTCCCCAAACCTCAAAAATAGGGAAGCCGTCAGTGCAGCCTTCAGTCTGTGGTCGAAGGCAAGAGACCTGAAGGTGAAGAACTTGGAGTCCGATGTTCATGGGCAGTAAGCATCTAGCATGGGAAAAAGATGTAGGCCAGAAGACTAAGCCAGTCTAGTCTTTTTCACGTTCTTCGGCCTGCTTTTATCCTAGCTGTGCTAGCCGCTGATTAGATTGTGCCCACCCAGATTGAGGGTGGGTCTGCCTTTCCCAGTCCACTGACTCAAATGTTAATCTCCCTTGGCAACACCCTCACAGCCACAGCCAGGAACATTATTTTGCCTTCTTCAGTCTAATTAAGTTGACACTCAATTTATTAACCATCACAGGTGGTTTGAAGCCTGTAAATTTTAGGATGATTTGGTATACAGCAATAGATAACAGAAACTGTTATTTATCCTGTCAATATTATTACAAGTATGAAAGTCCTTGGCAAATTGTAAAGTATACAAATGTAAATAAGTATTATTTAACCTATATCAAGTATATATAAACAGACGATTCCCTATAGAATAACACACCATCATAGAAATCTGTCTAATACCAGGGGCCAGTGAGTACATTAATTTAAATCCAGTGGGTATTCCTTGAGTGTCTACTCATTGTTAGCAGTAAATTAGGTTCCATGAAGACACAAAAACAACAAAGGCAGGAGTATTCCATACATTCTAAGAATATATGAAAAGCATCTTAAAACTGAGCTGTAAATGAAATGTTTTATTTAGCATCCTAATTTCTCAGAAACCTTGTTTTATTCCCTAAAGCTTAGTTTACTTCTTGATAGAAAGTTGGTCGGTGCTGGCATCAGGAAATTTGGGGTTTCAGTCTTTCCTCTAATACTTCCTTGAGTACATACAAAACATATTTCCGTGATGGGTTCCTATTGTAAAATGAAGGTAAAAATGTCTATATTGCCGGAGCCTTGGGAGGATTAAATGACATGTATATATTAAGAGCCTAGCACAAAGAATGAGATCAGTTAATAGACAGCTCCCATTATAATTGATCCTTCTAGGTTTGATCTCCATTGTAAATTTGCAATAAAAAAAACTATCACAAGAACAGAAAACCAAACACTGCATGTTCTCACTCATAGGTGGGAACTGAACAATGAGATCACTCGGACTCAGGAAGGGGAACATCACACACCGGGGCCTATCATGGGGAGGGGGAGGGGGGAGGGATTGCATTGGGAGTTATACCTGATGTAAATGACGAGTTGATGGGTGCAGCACAGCAACATGGCACAAGTATACATATGTAACAAACCTGCACGTTATGCACATGTACCCTACAACTTAAAGTATAATAATAATAAATAAATTTAAAAAAAAAATAAATTAAAAAAAAAAAAAATCATGGGGCCGGGTGCGGTGGCTCATGCCTGTAATCCCAGCACTTTGGGAGGCCAAGGCGGGTGGATCACGAGGTCAGGAGATCGAGACCATCCTGGCTAACATGGTGAAACCCCATCTCTACTAAAAAATACAAAAAATTAGCCGGGCATCCCAGATACTCAGGAGACTGAGGCAGGAGAATGGTGTGAACCCAGGAGATGGAGCTTGCAGTGAGCCGAGATGGTACTACTGCACTCCAGCCTGGGTGACAGAGTGAGACTGCGTTTCAAAAAACAAAAAAACATGGACATCTATCATTATTGTTCAGAAATATGGCTGTCAGGTTTTCCTGAGTTCAATTCTTAAGAGCAAAAGGCTGCATTTGTTCTTGAATTACTTCTAATGCTTCTCTATGAACCACAGACAAGTCAACAAATCATGTCAATTTTACCTTTTTAAAATACCCTGGATCCAGTGCCCCTCAAGACTTCCAGCAGCACCAAACAGGCAAAATCACTGTCATCTCTCACATGAATTATTATAAGAGCCTCCTCATTTAGATTTCTAGAGCTTTCATTAAAAAGTGCCACAAACTGGGTGGACTAAGACAACGGAAATTTACTTTATCATATTCTGGAGACTTACAGACCTAAATCAAGGTTTCAACAGGGCCATGCTCTGTTTGAGGGCTCTGGGAGAGGGTCTAGATCCTGACTGCTTCCCAGTTCTGGTGGTTGCTGGCAATCCTTTACTATTTCTTGAATTGTGTCAACATAATCTCTGTCTCTGTCTTCATAAGACTTTCTTGTTCGTATGGGTCCAAATTTATCTCTTTTTATAAGGACAACAATCATTGGATAAGGGACAACCCTAATTCATAATGACCTAATTTTAACTTGATTACATCTGCAAAGATCCTCTTTCCAAATTATATCATTTTCACAAGTATCAGGGGATTAAGACTTCAACACATCATTTGGGGAGATAAAATTAAACTCATTAAACTTCCCAGTTGATCCCTGCTTTCCCTTTGATTCCTTTAGACTATTCATTCCATTGCAGTCAGAATGCTTCCCATGTAAACTCTTTAGTAATGCTCCATTTCCCTGCAAGTAAAAAAAATCAGTGTCATGAAAGAGGACAAAAAGTTCATCATGAGCTCCCTTTGCCTGTCTCCTATACTCACCCCAGGGTCATTTCTCACAACTCCTCTTCCTGGTACTCATTACGTTTCACTGCGTCAGGCCCACTTGAAGTCCCAGTGCCCCTGCTCTGGGGCTTTCGTACTCAGGGTTCCCTATATGTGGAATTATCTACCCTTAACTCTCATAGCCTCACAGTTTGCTTCCTTTTCCTTTGGGTTTCTACTTAAATATCACCTTTGTGGAGAGAACTTAATGATTACTCCATAGAAATTAATACTCCCCTTTATCCTATATTACTTGGCATTAGTATCCTGCTTTGTATTTCTTTATAGATGGTACATGTCTCTAAAGGTCATATTACATATGTATTTGTTTAATATTTGACTTTAACTCCTTGACACACACACACACACACACACACACACACACACACACGAATGTAAACTCCAAGAAGGCAGGGATTCTGTTTTTACCACTGTATCTCTTTTGCTTATGTGAAATATCCAATAGTAATGCAAATGATTCTTGTTCATAGACATACAAGTTGTGTCTGGTAGAGATTTGCCTGATTTATTGCCTGGTGAATACTGACCAGTTTTACCAGTTTGTCTTCAATTAAGTGCATTTATATCAGCATTCCTGGTGGTCTTATATCCATGTGGTTCTTTGAGGTTTTGAACAGCTTATAACATCTTACTATTTCCCATTAATTATCATCTCATTTGTTAATTTCTCATTAACTATCTCTTTACACCATTCATATTGATAAGGTTTCTAGAAAGGGGTGAATATGAATTGAGTTTCAAAGAGAGAGTGTAGGTATGCACTAGAAGAAGGGAGGGCAGGTGACACATGGAGACTTACAAAGCAAAGAAGGCAATAGAATTTATGCATAGTAAACCCTGTTAACTCATAATTTTAAAAAAGTAAGATCATGACTCATAAAAATGTAAAATAAAGATAATTCAGCACTTTAACTTGTTAAGTAATGAGGGAACTAGTAAGATGTGAACAACAGTAGAGAGTCTTAATCTTTGTAAGACCAATTCTTCAAACTGCCAAGAGCGGGAATCATTTGCGTCACTATGGACAGGAAGTATCTGCACTGCCATCAGCCTTTCAGAAGTTTATCTGTATCTCTAGAAAGGTGAAAACTACACCAGTCACAAGTAACTCAAAGGTGCATACCATGAAATACCATAAGATAAAATAACTCTTGAAGACTATCCTAAAAAACATTCAACATTCCTTTGAAACGACATCAGTAAACTTTTTCAAAAATCTTTCGCAATGTCCCTAAAAACATCAAGCATATTATGTAATGTATACAGTCCCACATGTTTCTGAGAGTGATGACTATTTGTTCGGTTGGATGAAGGGGTAGCCCAGTTGGTGAAAGATGTTATTGAGAGGCAAGTTAGGATTTTATATAACAAGTTATGGAAAGTCACTCTAAATTCTCAAGCAGAGGAGTGATTTGATGAAAACAACATTTAAAAAGAATCATTTTAGCAGAGATGTGTAGGATGGAATCTTAGAGTTGGAAGATAGGCAGGGAGAAGACAGGAAGCAACAAGAAACACTCAGAAATGTTCTAGAGGAATTCAAACCTGATTTAGTCCTGAGATTTGCAAATGATCCAGAAGAGGTTGGACAGAGAATATTGGTTTGGAGATAGTTGATATAACTGAATTCACTGAGAGACAGAGTTAAGGCTCCTTGAAATTTTTCAGAGGATACTTCATTGTGAGGAGATTTTATAGTTCTAAAATGTGTACTTTCTAACATTTGACAGTCTATTTCTCTGCATTTATATTACTTTTTCGATGGCATGCTAATAAGTTATTTTCTTTGAATTTAAAATATCACAGTCACCTTTTATTTAAGCCTTAGGCTTTTGTAAAATTTTCTTGCCTAAAATGTTTGCTCCCTAAAATGTTTTTCACCTCTATCACTTGAGAAAGGCATACATCCATAAAATATTCAAGTGTATTTTTTTCACCTCTGTAGAAGTATTTGTGATATCCTTTCTATGATGGATATTATTTAGATGTCAACTCTCGTGTAATGAATTCATATAATTTCACTAATATTTAATGTTTAAATGCAATATTGTATGCTAATTAAAGCTCTTGCAATATCTATAGCAAGCTTAGAGAAATCCGTTTTCTCTTTGTAAGTTTTTTCTTTTTTAAATAAGTAGTTTAATTACATTTTCTGTTTGTGTGTGTTTGTTTCACTGGATTTTACTTGGTTTATTAAAAAATAAGAAGAAGCATCATGTCTTTTCAATATTAGAAAACAAAGCATATCATTCAGGTCATTTAAATCCATAGCAAAGCATGTTTGACGTGGTTAGGATATAGCCTGATTTCAGGAAAACAAAATATCAAGGAATAGTCTCATAGTAACTGCAGCTAAACATTTGAAGTTGAAGCCATGTTTCCAATCTGTGATTTGAGTATGCTTTTTTTCACTCATATGGATTTTGTAGAAATTAAACAGTGGTATTTTATGAAAATGCCCTTTTGTAGCTTGACATATTGTAAGCAAACATACACACTCCAAAAATGCACATCCAAAGTTAACCTTTTGAAAATTCAGGCTGTACTGAGGACATCATAAATGATTCACCAGTGACAGACATATAGGTAATTTTTATGACCTGAACCATGAATCGTTCTTTAGTTCTTGATTCAAGTGACTACTTTTCACTATATTGAGCCATGAGTTTCAGAAATAAACCTTTTGCTGATAAGAAGATTTACAGAGAACAAAAAAGCCTGAGTCAACTATTTATCTGGGACCAAATTCTGTGAACTAAGCTTAGTTCAAGCAAGAGTTTTTCTAAGCAGTTCATTTATTTTAATATGGTGGTGCAAACGATTTGGAGTTACATTGTAGCTTATGTTCACAGAGCTTTGACAGAAGAGGCGGGGAAAGGCCTGGAGGTAACACTTCATGCATTCTTAGAGATAAGAATTAAGCACCTGCTAGAAGCAAAGCCCCACGCCAGATGCTCTGGAGATACACAGGCCTAGCCTGCAAGGAGTTTCCCTCTATTCTAGAGGGAATAAAACAAGTTCACAGATCATTATGTTATGATAAATTATAAGACAGAATGTTATAAATAGCAAAGAAAGGGTAAAAAACAAACTTTTTTTTTTTTTTAAGAAATTCCAAAGACAGAGAAAGTACATTGGTTTTCCAGGGGAATGAAAATGACTTGATGGCGTTTGAGTAGAACAGTGTTTCTCTAACTTCTGCATGCATAAAAGATACCTGGAGAGCTTGTTACAATTTAGATATCTGGACCATCCCTAGAGATTCTGATTTCTAACATCTGCATTTCTAACCTGCACCTTAGGTGATTGAGATAGAAATGGCCCAAGTACCCTGCTTTAAAAACACACGCTTAGAGCCTTAAAAGATAAATAGCATTGAGATGGCACTCATAAAAGGAGAAAGTATTCAGATGAAAGGAATGATGGAATTTAGAAAGGAGATAAAATGGTGAGGATCTCACCTTGGTGGGTGGGCAGCAGGCTGGGGAGGGGTGTTGGAATCCCTAATCAGGATTAACCTATTAAAATAATGGTTTTCTGATGAGCAGTTCCAGAGAAAGGGAGTCTTAGAGTTTAGCAACAGAACATATTTCATAGTACTACTCAAAAATTATCTCTAAGTTGATCCAAAATTGATGAAAGAGTAAATAAAATATCAATAAGAAGTTGTCACATTGCAGGTAAAGCTCTTCTAAACAGCTACAGGACAACAGAAGGGAAAACATTCCCGGAAACTCATCAGGGAGCCCAGCAAAGTGACAAGCTCACTTGTTTTCTTTTTCTTTTTCTTGAGACGGAGTCTTGCTATGTTGCCCATGCTGGTCTAGAGCTCCTGGGCTCAAGTGATCCTCCTGCCTCAGCCTTCCCAGTAGCTTGGATTACAGGCATGTGGCATGTGCCCATTTATGGTCAGCTCATTTTTGAAACAATATGCAGTTACAGGTTTTCTGTTGGTCTGCTTTGAGTAATTGTTGTTGTCTGCTGGTGCCAGGCTGGATCACTGTATCCCTGCAGTCAGCGAACAGTACTCAATAGCATGTGCCAATGATGGTCTTCGTGGAGTTGGGGGAGGGGAGTCAATTACCTTTCTCCTATATCCAATTGCAAATTGTTAGGGGTTTCCTGTCTCCTGTATTTCTGAGCATAAGCTTGGAATCCCTCACTTACATTTTATTTTCACTCACATCCCTACTTTACATATTATCTGCCCTCACACAACATTCTACTAAAGAAAAGGAAACTAGCACTCCTTATCTGTGTCAGCATGTAGCTAAAGCAGCAGAGGCTGGGGCCAGAACTCAAAAAAAAAAAAAAAAAAAAAATGTGCGATTGGTAAAGAGCCCATTTCCAGCCTCCAGCAAATGAGAATTTTCTAAATGCTCATCACCACAGAAAACCTGCAAAAGAGTCAAGAAAATTATAGTCAATGTGTGATGTACAACAAGAAATGAAAACCAAGGAACAAATAGTACATCAAAGGCAAATTGTAAAAGATCTTGAATGTTAGGGCAAAGAACTTTTTTCAACAGACCAAAGGCAATCATTAAACATGATCCAAATTTGGCTGTAGGAGGTTTGAACTGGCTACAGTATGGAAAGCATGCAGAAATTGGTTAAAAGCAAAACAAACAGGAATTTTAAAGAGATACATGGAGTTAGAATTATTCTTGGTAAGTCCCTGCAAAAATCCTTTGTTGACCTATAGAAGACATGTACTTACATGATTAATTCCAATTTGTTTCTTAAAGAGTTTTTGAAACTGTCTCCACAGAATTTTTATAAAATTGGTTAAGGGAAAAAATAAATTTCAACTAGGCTTGCAGCACAATCAGCAGCAATCATTAAGCCAGCATGCCCTTTGGTCCACTTCCTTGTAGAAGTCACTGCTTGCTACACCAGGTTCATGGAATCCTTGTCATAAGTTTCTTTGTTTCTTTCTGTTCTATAAATAAAGTCTAAGAAATTGAGAGATGATAAGTTTTCCACTTGAGTTTCTCCTTTAAGTTCTGCAAACCAGTAAATTACCTCCATTACCTGATCTGAAGGGTCCAGCAAGGAGCTGACTCATGGAAGAATATCGTTTCTACATCCGGATGATTTTATCCTCATTACCCCAATCAATCAATGACCCCAGTTCTCCAGCTCTTCACTCTCTATGATCCTCTTAACACCCTAGGCCAGAACCCCTCACGGAGACAAATTTGAGGCTTGCGAATTGCAAAAATCAGGAAATAAAAATATTAAAGGATTATACGTATATTTGTTTAGTTCCTTTCCTGCCATATAGTTCCATCACTTACATTTTAAGCAGGCATTTATTCTCTATATTAGGTTCTTCTTATGGTAATCACTATTCTAAAAAATAAACCTCAAAATAGAAATACTTTCGGAGGGCAGAGCAAGATGGCCCAATAGGAACAGCTCCAGTCTCCAACTTCCAGCGCGAGCGACACAGAAGACCGGTGATTTCTGCATTTTCAACTGAGGTACTGGGTTCATCTCACTGGGGAGTGCCGGACGATCGGTGCTGGTCAGCTGCTGCAGCCCGACCAGCCAGAGCTGAAGCAGGGCTAGGCATAGCCTCACCTGGGAAGCACAAGGGGGAAGGGAATCCCTTTTCCTAGCCAGGGGAACTGAGACACACAACACCTGGAAAAGCGGGTAACTCTCACCCCAATACTGCGCTTTAAGCAAACAGGCACACCAGGAGATCATATCCCACACCTGGCCGGGAGGGTCCCACACCCACGGAGCCTCCCTCATTGCTAGCACAGCAGTCTGTGATCTACCAGCAAGGCAGCAGCGAGGCTGGGGGAGGGGCGCCTGCCATTGCTGAGGCTTAAGTAGGTAAACAAAGCTGCTGGGAAGCTCGAACTGGGTGGAGCTCACAGCAGCTCAAGGAAACCTGCCTGTCTCTGTAGACTCCACCTCTGGGGACAGGGCAATAACAAACACAGCCGAAACCTCTGCAGACGCAAACGACACTGTCTGACAGTTTTGAAGAGAGCAGTGGATCTCCCAACACGGAGGTTGAGATCTGAGAAGGGACAGACTCCCTGCTCAAGTGGGTCCCTGACCCCTGAGTAGCCTAACTGGGAGACATCCCCCACTAGGGGCAGTCTGACACCCCACACCTCACAGGGTGGAGTACACCCCTGAGAGGAAGCTTCCAAAGCAAGAATCAGACAGGTACACTCGCTGTTCAGAAATATTCTATCTTCTGCAGCCTCTGCTACTGATACCCAGGCAAACAGGGTCTGGAGTGGACCTCAAGCAATCTCCAACAGACCTACAGCTGAGGGTCCTGACTGTTAGAAGGAAAACTATCAAACAGGAAGGACACCTACACCAAAACCCCATCAGTACATCACCATCATCAAAGACCAGAGGCATATAAAACCACAAAGATGGGGAAAAAGCAGGGCAGAAAAGCTGGAAATTCAAAAAATAAGAGCGCATCTCCCCCGGCAAAGGAGCGCAGCTCATCGCCAGCAACGGATCAAAGCTGGACGGAGAATGACTTTGACGAGATGAGAGAAGAAGGCTTCAGTCCATCAAATTTCTCAGAGCTAAAGGAGGAATTACGTACCCAGCGCAAAGAAACTAAAAATCTTGAAAAAAAAGTGGAAGAATTGATGGCTAGAGTAATTAATGCAGAGAAGGTCCTAAACGAAATGAAAGAGATGAAAACCATGACATGAGAAATACGTGACAAATGCACAAGCTTCAGTAACTGACTCGATCAACTGGAAGAAACAGTATCTGCGATTGAGGATCAAATGAATGAAATGAAGCGAGAAGAGAAACCAAAAGAAAAAAGAAGAAAAAGAAATGAACAAAGCCTGCAAGAAGTATGGGATTATGTAAAAAGACCAAATCTACGTCTGATTGGGGTGCCTGAAAGTGAGGGGGAAAATGGAACCAAGTTGGAAAACACTCTTCAGGATATCATCCAGGAGAACTTCCCCAACCTAGTAGGGCAGGCCATCATTCAAATCCAGGAAATACAGAGAACGCCACAAAGATACTCCTCGAGAAGAGCAACTCCAAGACACATAATTGCCAGATTCACCAAAGTTGAAATGAAGGAAAAAATCTTAAGGGCAGCCAGATAGAAAGGTCGGGTTACCCACAAAGGGAAGCCCGTCAGACTAACAGCAGATCTCTCGGCAGAAACTCTCCAAACCAGAAGAGAGTGGGGGCCAATATTCAACATTCTTAAAGAAAAGAATTTTCAACCCAGAATTTCATATCCAGCCAAACTAAGTTTCATAAGTGAAGGAGAAATAAAATCCTTTACAGATAAGCAAATGCTTAGAGATTTTGTCACCACTAGGCTTGCCTTACAAGAGACCCTGAAGGAAGCACTCAACATGGAAAGGAACAACCAGTACCAGCCATTGCAAAAACATGCCAAAATGTAAAGACCATCGAGGCTAGGAAGAAACTGCATCAACTAATGAGCAAAATAACCAGTTAATATCATAATGGCAGGATCAAGTTCACACATAACAATCTTAACCTTAAATGTAAATGGACTAAATGCTCCAATTAAAAGACACAGACTGGCAAACTGGATAAAGAGTCAAGACCCATCAGTCTGCTGTATTCAGGAGACCCATCTCACACGCAGAGACATACATAGGCTCAAAATAAAGGGATGGAGGAAGATTTACCAAGCAAATGGAGAACAAAAAAAAGCAGGGGTTGCAATACTAGTCTCTGATAAAACAGACTTTAAACCATCAAAGATCAAAAGAGACAAAGAAGGCCATTACATAATGGTAAAGGGATCAATTCAACAGGAAGAGCTAACTATCCTAAATATATATGCACCCAATACAGGAGCACCCAGATTCATAAAGCAAGTCCTTAGAGACTTACAAAGAGACTTAGACTCCCATACAATAATACTGGGAGACTTCAACACTCCACTGTCAACATTAGACAGATCAACGAGACAGAAAGTTAACAAGGATATCCAGGAATTGAACTCATCTCTGCAGCAAGCAGACCTAATAGACATCTATAGAACTCTCCACCCCAAATCAACAGAATATACATTCTTCTCAGCACCACATCGTACTTACTCGAAAATTGACCACGTAATTGGAAGTAAAGCACTCCTCAGCAAATGTACAAGAACAGAAATTATAACAAACTGTCTCTCAGACCACAGTGCAATCAAACTAGAACTCAGGACTAAGAAACTCAATCAAAACCGCTCAACTACATGGAAACTGAACAACCTGCTCCTGAATGACTACTGGGTACATAAAGAAATGAAGGCAGAAATAAAGATGTTCTTTGAAACCAATGAGAACAAAGATACAACATACCAGAATCTCTGGGACACATTTAAAGCAGTGTGTAGAGGGAAATTTATTGCACTAAATGCCCACAAGAGAAAGCAGGAAAGATCTAAAATTGACACTCTAACATCACAATTAAAAGAACTAGAGAAGCAGGAGCAAACACATTCGAAAGCTAGCAGAAGGCTAGAAATAACTAAGATCAGAGCAGAACTGAAGGAGATAGAGACACAAAAAACTCTCCAAAAAATCAATGAATCCAGGAGTTGGTTTTTTGAAAAGATCAACAAAATTGACAGACCACTAGCAAGACTAATAAAGAAGAAAAGAGAGAAGAATCAAATCGACGCAATTAAAAATGATAAAGGGGATATCACCACCGACCCCACAGAAATACAAACTACCATCAGAGAATACTATAAACACCTCTACGCAAATAAACTGGAAAATCTAGAAGAAATGGATAATTTCCTGGACACTTACACTCTTCCAAGACTAAACCAGGAAGAAGTTGAATCCCTGAATAGACCAATAGCAGGCTCTGAAATTGAGGCAATAATTAATAGCCTACCAACCAAAAAAAGTCCAGGACCAGATGGATTCACAGCTGAATTCTACCAGAGGTACAAGGAGGAGTTGGTACCATTCCTTCTGAAACTATTCCAATCAATAGAAAAAGAGGGAATCCTCCCTAACTCATTTTATGAGGCCAACATCATCCTGATACCAAAGCCTGGCAGAGACACAACAAAAAAAGAGAATTTTAGACCAATATCCCTGATGAACATCGATGCAAAAATCCTCAATAAAATACTGGCAAACCGGATTCAGCAACACATCAAAAAGCTTATCCACCATGATCAAGTGGGCTTCATCCCTGGGATGCAAGGCTGGTTCAACATTCGCAAATCAATAAACATAATCCAGCATATAAACAGAACCAAAGACAAGAACCACATGATTATCTCAATAGATGCAGAAAAGGCTTTTGACAAAATTCAACAGCCCTTCATGCTAAAAGTGCTCAATAAATTCGGTATTGATGGAACGTACCTCAAAATAATAACAGCTATTTATGACAAACCCACAGCCAATATCATACTGAATGGGCAAAAACTGGAAAAATTCCCTTTGAAAACTGGCACAAGACAGGGATGCCCTCTCTCACCACTCCTATTCAACATAGTGTTGGAAGTTCTGGCTAGGGCAATTAGGCAAGAGAAAGAAATCAAGGGTATTCAGTTTGGAAAAGAAGAAGTCAAACTGTCCCTGTTTGCAGATGACATGATTGTATATTTAGAAAACCCCATTGTCTCAGCCCAAAATCTCCTTAAGCTGATAAGCAACTTCAGCAAAGTCTCAGGATACAAAATTAATGTGCAAAAATCCCAAGCATTCTTATACACCAGTAACAGACAAACAGAGAGCCAAATCAGGAATGAACTTCCATTCACAATTGCTTCAAAGAGAATCAAATACCTAGGAATCCAACTGACAAGGGATGTAAAGGACCTCTTCAAGGAGAACTACAAACCACTGCTCAGTGAAATAAAAGAGGACACAAACAAATGGAAGAACATACCATGCTCATGGATAGGAAGAATCAATATCGTGAAAATGGCCATACTGCCCAAGGTAATTTATAGATTCAATGCCACCCCATCAAGCTACCAATGAGTTTCTTCACAGAATTGGAAAAAACTGCTTTAAAGTTCATATGGAACCAAAAAAGAGCCCGCATCTCCAAGACAATCCTAAGTCAAAAGAACAAAGCTGGAGGCATCATGCTACCTGACTTCAAACTATACTACAAGGCTACAGTAACCAAAACAGCATGGGACTGGTACCAAAACAGAGATATAGACCAATGGAACAGAACAGAGTCCTCAGAAATAATACCACACATCTACAGCCATCTGATCTTTGACAAACCTGACAAAAACAAGAAATGGGGAAATAATTCCCTATTTAATAAATGGTGCTGGGAAAATTGGGTAGCCATAAGTAGAAAGCTGAAACTGGATCCTTTCCTTACTCCTTATACGAAAATTCATTCAAGATGGATTAGAGACTTAAATGTTAGACCTAATACCATAAAAATCCTAGAGGAAAGCCTAGGTAGTACCATTCAGGACATAGGCATGGGCAAAGACTTCATGTCTAAAACACCAAAAGCAACGGCAGCAAAAGCCAAAATTGACAAATGGGATCTCATTAAATTAAAGAGCTTCTGCACAGCAAAAGAAACTACCATCAGAGTGAACAGGCAACCTACAGAATGGGAGAAAATTTTTGCAATCTACTCATCTGACAAAGGGCTAATATCCAGAACCTACAAAGAACTCCAACAAATTTACAAGAAAAAAACAAACAACCCCATCAAAAAGTGGGCAAAGGATATGAACAGACATTTCTCAAAAGAAGACATTCATACAGCCAACAGACACATGAAAAAATGCTCATCATCACTGGCCATCAGAGAAATGCAAATCAAAACCACAATGAGATACCATCTCACACCAGTTAGAATGGCAATCATTAAAAAGTCAGGAGACAACAGGTGCTGGAGAGGATGTGGAGAAATAGGAACACTTTTACACTGTTGGTGGGATTGTAAACTAGTTCAACCATTATGGAAAACAGTATGGCGATTCCTCAAGGATCTAGAACTAGATGTACCATATGACCCAGCCATCCCATTACTGGGTATATACCCAAAGGATTATAAATTATGCTGCTATAAAGACACATGCACACGTATGTTTATTGCAGCACTATTCACAATAGCAAAGACTTGGAATCAACCCAAAGGTCCATCAGTGACAGATTGGATTAAGAAAATGTGGCACATATACACCATGGAATACTATGCAGCCATAAAAAAGGATGAGTTTGCGTCCTTTGTAGGGACATGGATGCAGCTGGAAACCATCATTCTTAGCAAACTATCACAAGAACAGAAAACCAAACACCGCATGTTCTCACTCATAGGTGGGAACTTAACAATGAGATCACTTGGACTCAGGAAGGGGAACATCACACACAGGGGCCTATCATGGGGAGTGGGGAGGGGGGAGGGATTGCATTGGGAGTTATACCTGATGTAAATGATGAGTTGATGGGTGCAGCACACCAACATGGCACAAGTATACATATGTAACAAACCTGCACGTTATGCACATGTACCCTACAACTTAAAGTATAATAATAATAAATTTAAAAAAAAAAAAAAAAAAAAAGAGCAGTCACTCAGGTGGTGAAGGGGTGACAGACATATAAAAAGCAGTTTAAAAGCCTTTGAGTGTTTTGACCTGAAGGTGTGCAGACTCAGAGGGAAATGATCACTGTCTTCAGATCTCTGAAGGGCTGTCATGTGAGAGAAAGAACAAACTTAGTCTGCCTGTGATTCTGAATAGCTTCATTCAACAAATACTGAAGACTTCAAAAAGTCCCCAGGAGATAGACTCAGTCTTGATCAAAGAGGTCTTAGCCCACTTAAACCTGTTTCCTAACAGTATGGAGATTTCTTGAAGAACTAAAACTAGAACTACCATTTGACCCAGCAAATGGTATCTAACCAAAGGAAAGGAAATCACTTTATCAACAGGACACCTGCACTTGCATGTTTACCACTGCACTATTCACAATAGCCAAGATGTGGAATCAACCTGTAAGTCCGTCAATGGATAACTGGATGAAGAAAATGTGGTACATGTACACAATGGAATACTACTCAGCCATAAAAATGGAATGAAATCATGTATTTTGCAGCAATTTGGATGGAGCTGGAGACCATTATCTTAAATGAAGTAACTCAGACACAGAAAGACAAATGCCACATGTTCTCATTTATAAATGGGAGCTCAACAGTGTGTATAAATGGACATAGAATGTGGAATGATAGACAATGGAGACTAGGAAGAGTGCAAGGGAGGGAGGAGGTGATGATTAATTACTTAATGAGTATAACATATGTTATTTGAGGGATGGATAACCTAAAACCCCTGACTTCACCACTATACAATCTACCCATGTAACCAAATTACACTTGTAACGTATGTACCCTACATATTTATACAAATTTTAAAAAATGAAAAAAAATAAACAAAGCTGTTCCCTTGTGAAAAAAAAAAAATAGAAATACTTTGTTCTCATCGGATCAGAAAAAAATAAATTAAAGCTAGTCAGACCCTTTCTCCATCTTTGGTGGATAAAAATGGTGAAGAGAAGAGGTCCTCAAGGTCTTATTTAATTCTTTCAATATCATTACATGTCTCTTTCACCCACACCGCCCCACAGCTTCTTGTCTTGCCTTTCATGGAAACCACAGGTAATGGGTAGTAATCTTTCTCCAACGCCATTTACTCCATAAAGTTTTCTTAAAGCATTCAGTCCATACACAACTTTCCTTTCCTCTGTAGTGACCTCAAAATATATTTTGTATGTTTTCCTGTATTCTATTATATATATTATGATATATAAACATATTAATAAATATAGCATATTAAAACAAATATATAATATAGAATATACATATATTAACACATTAATACTATATATTTATATATAGTATATAGATCTTGAAGAATTTATATATATTATATATATACAAAATAGGATACAGGAAAACATATATACATATATATATATAAAATATGTTTTACTATATCATACCTTATATGGTATTCTGTTCTATTTGTAATTGCTGTTTGTCCAAACAAGAAAAAGTTCTTTTAGACTAAAAACTATGCCTTATATTACTTTAATGTCAGCATTGCATCTAATATAGATTTGAGCACACAGTAGGTCAACAATAATATACTATTTATTAGCTCCATAGTGGGATATAGCTTACACCATTAGCATTTAGTAAAGATTATGTAATTCTACCTGATCTCTGTTTTATATTAAAATATCAAAGAATAAAAGCTTAATGAAATTTTCCCAGTCCAATCCAAAATCTTGCAAGACATTTGAAATCCATAAATGGCATCATTTTCTTGGATAGACGTACATTTTGTGGCAATAAAGGAGATACTGAGAATGTTTTCCATCTGATGATAACTTGAGAAAGCAGCACACATGCAAAATCAAATATACGTGAAGTTGATAGATCATTAAATGGAAAATGTGCTTTTTTAAAATCATAGAATTTCTATTAACAGTGAACAAAAATCTCTTTGAATAAGCCACATAGACACTATTTTTTTAAAAATTATCTTAGTTAGTTCAATTTTTCAACTAAAGTTTCTCTCTCCCTTGTGCATTTTACAACCTTTTGGCAGCTTTATTGTTGAAAAGCTAAGGTACATTCGTAATTGCACCACAGTAACATGCATTTATCATTGGCAAAGGTTCCGTACTATAAATGAATTACTGTAATAGATGTGTCATGAAATAGCATCTTATTATCCTCCTCTTCTTCTACTTACTCCACCAAGTGGGTCAAAGTCGATAACTAGTGTTGCTTTAAAGTGATATTTTTGAACAAATTAAAGAGATGGCGTGAGCTTTAAAGCTTTAGCTTTGCAATGCTTTAAAATGATCAACACTTTTTATTATGGTTGTGGCTCTACATTCTTAAAACTCTTTTTGCTCTGCTTTTTTTGCTCATACTGGAAAGTTGTTGGTTTTAATACTGGAACTTAGGTTGTTCTCAATCAACAAAATGTGATTGAGAATTTATCATATTTGATGTTTCTGTCAAAAATGGAAATAAATACCATCTGTAACCTTGAAGAATTCATAATCTATCAAGGAGATAAAACATATCGATTTAAAATATATATCGTATAGTCAGTAAGAATTATACACATGTAAAAAGAAGATCTGTTCAGAGGAGAGACAGTTAAATTGATACAAAAAATTAGCTTTATCACACCACTGCTCTCCGGCCTGGGCGACAGAGTGAGACTCAGTCTAAAAAAATAAAAAATAAAAAAAGTTAGCTTTGAGTATGAATAAATGAATGTTTAATGTAGATTGTAAGATTTCCAGTTGGTTTTAGTCAGATGTATTTGGGAATTTTGAGAAAGAAAAATTCCCTCCCTCCTTCAAAAAGCTTTGGTAAGATATTAGAGTAAAACTATGTTTTGGCTATATGGTGTATTGATAGCTGCCATTTCTGTTTTTTGGGTAGCTAAAAGAAAGTGATTAGAAATGTACAAGTATAGGGGTCTGTTACCAGGTTATTTTAGCTCCTTTATTAAGCCCTAAAGAAGGCAGTGCATAGTCTGTGAGCACAGAGAAGTTGTCCCCAAACAACATATAGTACCATGTAAACACAGCCTAACCACTGGATCTACACACATAATCAACGGAAGAACTAATGGCAGGTATCTGATCTACTGGCACAATGACATTTAGGGGGAAAATTCCCATGACAATCTCATGTCATTATTTAAATGAGGACAAAGGTGACATGCTACTCACATGTAGAAAGAGAAGTTGTTACAAGGAATGACATTATTGAGATCCCCAAATTCTCAGACAACAACATTAAGCAAGAAAAAATATTAATTTCTTGTCTTGTGTGTATAAAACAGCCAACATTTAACTAAGAGTTGGCTTAACAATATTCAAACTTTGGATATTTAATTGAGCCAAGAGCTATGTAGAGCAAACTCATCTTTATAAGAACACTGTTAATTTAGATGTTACTAGAAGTATAGAAACTAGGGTATGCCAAATGATATTTTGCTTTATCTTTGCAGTGTGGCTAACCTATGCTAGGGCTATACTACAAAACCAAATATCTCAAGTGAGGATGAGTATTATAGTAAGCAAGGAAAGCATCTATAGTCAAAGCAAATGAGATTTTTGTGCATGAAATTCAGGCAAAGTATTTGCTTTCACTCATCTGATCCAAGTAATTGAGAATGACTAGAAACTTAACACATGGGGACCTCTATTTTAAAAAGAATTTGTGGCAGAACAAAGAGATGCTCATATATCACCTGTCGCTTTGGGTTTCCTGTGTTTTGTTACTAACAGAAAGGGCAACATGAGTTCTTCAGTTTCATTTATCCAAAGTTAGGTTTTGCTTTTTCCTTTTGCTCTCAAGAGAACACCCAGTTTCTACGTACCCAGATATCTACTGAATCTTATTTGACAGTTCTAGAAACTCACATCACTTTCTATTGAACCAAAAATAATAATATTACACTTCAGTCTAAATCCCTCCTCCAGCTCACCAAGTATATTTTCATATGCAAGAATATGAGGATTTTTAAACTGGCAAATTGAAGAAACTAATTCTAAAATATTGAAAATATATTAATGTGTAACATGGGACTTTAATTTCAATTTTATGTGAAAATATGCTTGGTCAAAAGTTGTGTCATTTGTTCTTAACCTTTTCTTATTCTCCCTCCTCGTCCATCCGAAACATACACACATACATACACACTTAACACCTCATAAACACTAGCCAGTTTTTGCGCTTCATAGGCAATGTGAGTAAGATTGAAGGATTAAAATTAATATTTACTTTAAAACTTGTGCTTATCACCTGAAACATTATATTTATTTCTCTCAATTATTTTTCTCAAATAAATTCAATGGAAAACATTTGGATTAACCAAGAACCAGGGTAACTATTGCCTGTAAAATATATTCATGATTGCTGAAATTGCCTGGAGTTATTTACATACCTGTTGCATCTTTGCATATTCTCTGTCTACTAAAGTCCACCACTGTCATAAATATGGCAAGCCTATTTTCCAATCCCTTATTTTGTGCTAAATTTTCATGTATGCCTCCAAGTGGATGAAATAAAGCCATTCCTATTAAAATTTAGCTTTAGGACTTTTACATAGATCTTTGCTCATTAAGCATTTCCCTCTTTTTCTTTACCCAGCAGGCAGTTGTTGGAGTTCTTGGGTAGACCTAAATTTGTCACAGATGTCTCAGTAAAGTTATTCATCGTAAGAATTCTGGTAACTTAATAAGAAGCTACTAACTTGGAAGGTCTTACTCTACAGCAAAATTTCCTTTCTGCATGAAAATAGTTTCAATACTAAATCCTATAAAAACAATTACAAGGGGTGAAGGATGGAGAATGAAAAAAAAAATAGCAAAAGGAGGACAGGAGGATTAGAGTTTATTTTTTTTGTCAGATACGGCTGAAGAGTTATCCAATTAAATAATTCACCCTTTCCTCTACCAGCTTGCTAAAATGTTCAAGAGGTGACAATATTTCCAGTTCTCCTTTTATTAAAAAAAAAAAAAATTAGTTTGTATGCTGAAATCTCTAATTAGCTAGAGACTTTAGGAAAGAAAAGCAAATTTTAACAACCGAAGGGAAGCCAGAACTAAAGGATTGACGAATGAGCACAAAGACTCAAAAGTACAACCAAGTAGTTTCAATGTATCCAGATGCCCTTTGGGTCTTGTTTGACAATCCCAGGAACACATGTCACTTTCTATTATGCACACAGATAGAAACAGCTTAAAACTTCCACTGTTCTTTTTGCAATGTCAAGTAAAAATACAGTGTCTGTGGCTGAAAAGGCTCAGTGCTCATCTGGCAGGTCACATGAGAGAAAAAGAGAAGGGAGAATAAAGTAAAAACAACCACCACAACAAAAGACAACTGGAAAAGGAGTAACATTTCAGATGACAATAGTGTATAGTAATAGTTTATGGTGTGTTTATCTCTCTCAGTAACAACTTTAACATATGTCATTCCTGATCTCCAATGTCAGGCAATTGTGAAATGAGTAGCAGAAAAAAAAAATTGTTTTATTCAGCAGAGTAAAGGTACAGTCATTTAATGGAAAACGCTTCCAATGGGAACCTCCTTTTTTAGTGTTTTTAAATTTTTTTTTTTTGTATTTTACTTTAAGTTCCACGATACGTGTGCAAAACAAAAGTTAAAAATTTGCTATTGTTGATAATAGTAGATGTGAAATTATTCACCCTCATTTATATAGGACTACAGGGGAAAGGGGGTGGTAAGATAAAGCGGGTGACAGCAGAAAGAGTCAGAACCAGGAAGGATCAGGCAGCCACGTGGATGGCGCCAGACGACTCAGATTTATACTGTGGCAGTGACATGTCAGGGCAGTAAAGTCAATTGTCCAAACTTCGTGTTTGCTTTTCACTATTAAGCTAATTGAGAACATGTTTTGACTTCCATATTTGGTGAAGAATGCCAAATAATAGTATGAGCTTAGATTCTTGAAAAATAGGTACTTCCGGTAGTATTCTGTAATTAATGTTCAAGCTACTTTATGCTTAATTTGGTACCTCCTCTCAGGGGTCTTGAATGCTATATATTAAAATCAGGTGTTTTTAAAAATGCTTAAATGAATGCCCCATGCCAGAGTCTTTTTTAGTTGGTCTGAAGTGTGACCCAGGCATCAGCATGTTTTAAAAACAATTCAGGTGAGTCTAATATAAAGTCAGGGATGCGAACCACTCTATCTAGCCAATGTTTCTTGAAGCGCAGTCTAGATGGATCACCTCCGCCAGAATCACATACAATCCATGTTCAAAATGTAGATGATTATATACTACTCAACACCTACTGAGCCAGAATCTATAAGCTCCCGTGTGGGTTTTACAGAGTACCCTTGCTATCATGCCAGTATAATTCACCATTCATTTGACAGGCTCTCCAAGTTAAGATGGTACCCATCTGATATTTTGCAATAGCCATTTTCTGACTTATGTGATTTTTCTGCAGCACAATTTGGACAGGGAAATACATAATATATATGTGTATGTGCTGTTGGGGATATATACACTTATGTATATGTAATGTATGTATATAAGATTATATATATACATACTATATGGATATTTTATTATATATAGTTATACATAAATATATGTATATATGTTATACATGTATATGTAATGTAGACACTACTGGAGATATATAAATACATATGTACATACAAACACACACACTCACACACACGACACTGTCTGTATCCCTTAATAGAAATATTCTTTGCTCTGGCTTGGAAAGCCTTCTCTTTCTTACCCTCATGTTCATGGACGAGAGGAGGATTATCTATGGCTGTATAAAGTATTATGGGAAAGGCTAAAATGAGTGGCTCTGCAAATTCAAATTCTAATGCTTTCTGTCTAATCCTTAGAAAGAGAAAAACCCAGAGACATTGAAAATATATTTTGAGTACTACTTACGAATCATGATTATATATATTTTATAGCCCTGTTGTTATTGAAAACTGTTCTTGAAATTCAGAGCCTGAAAGTCTGTCGAATGCAGAAAACCTATTAAAAAGCAATCTGAAATGCATTTCAGGTGAAATAACTTTTTACCAAAGTGCAGATCATTTCATTTATTCTAAAGGCATATAATTAGAAAGAAGAATAAATTGGTATTCTTTTTATTTTTACAATATAGCACAAATACATACGTTTTTATTCTAGCTTCAGAATGTGTATAGTCTTGAAAAAGTCCATCTCAGAGAGAATAATTTCTTTTTCCATTTGCATGGACTTCTACAATATATATACTCAAAATTTAAAAAATGTATTTTCAAGTGAAAAAAGAAGCATTAAAAAAACAGATGGTATTATTTATTTTGGCCTTATCTGCATGTCAGAAAATTAAAACTTTTTAAATTGTGATACATTACACATTACTGTATAAAATTTGATTATCAGAGGCAAAATTCATATTTGTACTGCTTAAAATACAGAAGACAAATTTTCTCATTTAGAAAAATTAATTTTGTTAGGGCTTGGCCAGAATGGAATAAAAATTTCATGTTGAATACATACTAATTCAATTTTTACTGAATAATTTTAAAAGCATTAATTGGAAACATCTATCTACTAAACTAACAAAAGGTCATTTATTTGGTCAATGTTTTATTAACACTCATTTACTGAGAGAAGTTACTTTTTAATTCTTAAATCTTAAATATTAGAAAGGAAAAGTACTTTTATATGGCGTATTTTAAATAAGCCTGTTCACTTGGGGAATGGATTTAGGAAAATAAATTTTATTCCTGAGTAAATTTAGGTTCATTCAAAATAGTTCATATAATATTTTTAAAGATTATCTAATAAAGTCAGTGGTGTCCAGAAAGCCAATTACAAAAGCTCAAAGATAGAATTTCTCTTATTGTTCCAGTAACTAGACAATGCATAATACAAGTCCTAATCTTTTTTAGTTTTTCAGCCCTAATCTGTTTTTGATATTATCAAAATGCAAAGGAATTAAAATATAGCAATGAAAAATGATAAATAGCTTTATATGTGGCAATATATAGGTAGCATTCAAAAGGATAATGTAGAATTGCTGTTACACAATGTTTTGAAGGTAGAATACAACATTTGAGGAAAAATTCGCTCAAAAATATTTAGCATTTGAGAAATGCTAGTTAATAAACCTATTTTAAATAAAAGTAAATAGCAAAAACTTAATAATGAATGTTCTCACCCAGTAGGTCATAAGCTATGTAAAGGTGGGAACAGAATTGTTTACAAGAGCAAATGCAATACTGTGAACATAGTAGAGGTTAAAAGGGTAGCTACTAAATGATTAACTTAAAAAGTAAATGCACTGTACATTTGAGGCAGATGTTAACTCCATTGTAATATTTTCTATAAAACGTTTCACTCTTTCATTTACTTACATGACATAAGAAAAATGTATGTGATGAGAAGTAAGTTGACCTGTGTAGAGGCAAGTCAAAGCATTTATCTTAGACTGTATCTTCACACAGCAGACCCGTTGAAAATGTAAGTTTAAATAAATTAAGCAATTGCAGTCCATCTATACTTCTAAGCAGAATGACAGAGATACTTCTCTGACCTCACTACTAAGCAAAAGGAAAGTTCTGGCTAGACTAATGTGTCTCCTCCACGTGCAAAGACAGAAGTTTAACCTTAACTTTGTGGTCCACTGGTAAAATCTTTGCAATTTATTTTGTCTTTTCACTTATTTTTTTCATGTGTGTGGCTCGTTGGCTGAAATATCTGTTAATTATCTGTTATAACTTAAAATCCACTACATAACATGCTAATGTAAAATGTTTTCATGAAAACTTTTTATGGAATGTATATAGCAACTTTGTTAAGAAATGAATGGTAAACCAGAATACACAAATTAACATTTCTTTCGAAAGAGCCAGTGACAATGATGAAGTGTGCTAAGTATCAATTCAAATCTGCTATAGAGAATGGTCTGTACGGATAAACATTACGTTTTCATGCATGCTGAAGACACATTAATGACTAGTTTGAGCCATATAAGGCTTGAGTTTGCAGAGTTTTGAATCCCAGCGAATACCACTAATTAATCATGTAAACTGATAACAACTCTGCCTCCATCTACTCTTTGGTGAATTAAATCTAATGACATTTCACAGGGTTATTAATTGAGATGATACCTATAAAGTGCCTAGCATTCAGCAGGCATTCAAATTTTTGTAGCTTCCCTTTACCTTAACTTACTTAACATTAATACAGCACAAACATTTAATTCAGAGCAAAAGAATCAGTCGTTTTGTTTTCTTTTCTCTTAGTACATTAATAAATGAACTAGGAATGTACAAAAGATAAACGTCTTCAAAATACTATCCATAAAGCACTAAGTATTTGAAATAAAAGCTGTTAAAGTGGTATGTTTTCAAAATCGGGGGTAAAATCATCAACTAGTGGGGCCAGTTGTGAAAAACCTATTTAAAAAACAAAATGTATGCAATGGCATATATGTAGTATAGTTAACATTAGAACATATATTTTTAACAACTGTTTTATTAAATATTTAAGACAGTTTGAAAACTTTCCTTATCTAAACTTTAAAATAAAATTTCACAAAATAAAAAATAAAAACTACTGAAATACATTTTTGTTAGACTTTTCCTGAATCTATATCACATTAAATAAAATACTAATTTCTTAAAAAACTTCTTCATTAGTTCAAATCAATTGAACAAAAGATTGTTCTTATATAATTAAAATTTAGGATTCTAGAATAATTTACAAGAACATTTTTTCATAAGTTCACATATACTAATTTCAACAAATTATTGCTTAGGATGAGTATTATTTAATCTGCTTTAAAGAATATATAATTAACTTAAAATTAACACATTGTGAGATATCGATAGTATGCTGAAACCATTTTAGAAAACTTGAACTACTTTTTCATAAGTAGATTAAAGTATTCCTGCAACTTATTAATACTACTAAATTGTTCAAACAGCTTTTCTTAAGGATAAATTCCATCTCAATTTATATTACAATTATTAGAGTTTAAACTCTATTATTTGATTATAATTTCAAAATGTAACCTATTTCTGTAAAACACAATTGAGCACTAGGAAATCAAACAATTAAAATTATACTAAGTATCGTAAAAGTTTTGAGAACTAGTGTACAAAAATAGTTGTATAATATTATGTATACCTAAAAATGATTTACTTCCCTCTCTGTAGCAAGGAATTATTTTTCCTGTTGCCCTCTTTCCCCCGGTTCATTATTTCTTTTTCTTTTTCATTTATTGTGATATGAATTCATTCCTTCAGGCCATTTTCATCTCTGTATTCCTTTCCCTCTCTAGGTGCCTTGTGAAATAAAAGATGCTCAATAAATATTTCTTTAAGTATAGTTATATATTGTATCAATATATAGCTATTAGTGTCAAATGATAATTTAGCTATGATCTCTGATAATGAAAAAAATCAGTTGTAAGAATTAGTTTTCATTATATGTGCTTTTACTACTTCTTTATTAGGTGTACACGGTTACTTCATGAGAGTACCCAGGAGAATAAGCAAGCTATTTTAGGTTCTCCAACTTCTTAGAAAAGAATTCCTTAAAATTCTAATTGCCAGTAGATTTTAATTAAATGTATTACTGTAAACTTCCTTAGGGATTCCTTTACTGCATCTAATCCAGTAGTACTAAAATTGCATTGTTTTTCAAAACTTAGTCTGCATAGATTTATAGACATTTTATCAAATATTATTTTTACTGATTTAGATGCACACAATTATCTGCATTCTGACCATCTGTTACCACAGACAGAATTTATCAGATAAATTTGTGTTGAAAATTAAGCAAATTATCAGTACTTTAAGGTTATGTTTAAACAATGTTCAGTAAAAGACAGGAAATATAATTAATAAACTAATGAATTAAATTCTTTATCCCAATATTTGATTACTTATACTGACCAAATTGAATCATAACATTTCATCCAGTTGTTTAACATCCTGCAAATTAGAAATGCAAAAGTTAACAATGTAATTATTGTAAATATATTTAATTGTGTATTTTGATGCTGGTCTAGTATTTGGAAAATCTCTGACTAATGCAATGGATAGAGATATTATCAACATATATTTATATTTTAGTGGGGAATGATGTTGTGATAGATGTAGGTTATCATATTGGCTCCCAAAATAACAACATTGTGATTTTATTTTATTTTTTTAGAGACAGGTTCTCACTTTGTCACCCAGGCTGGAGTAAAGTGATCATAGCTCACTAGAGCACTGAACTTTTGGACTTCAATGATTCCGCCACCTCGGCCTCCCTGGTAGCTGGGACAATAGGTACACACTACCATGCCTGGCTAAGTTTTCATTTTTATTTTCATAGAAATGGGGTCTCAATATGTTGCCCAGGCTGGTCTCCAATGCCTGGGCTCAAGCGATCCTCCCACCCTCGACCTCCCAAAGTGCTGGGATTACAGGCATGAGCCACTGTGCCCAGCCCCATTTTGAAGTTTTAAATAGCTCATGTTGCTACCTGAGCCCCAGTTTTCTCATCAGAATATTAGGGCTAACAACATTTATTATGTTTTTGTGATAAGTCAAATAAAACAAAATGTGAAACAGTTCTTTGAGAAAGCAATGCATTTTATCAATACATGGCATCATCTTAATAATACCCTCACAAGATATTATAGTTATAATATTTGTAAATAATACTATCACAAAAATCTCAGTCCTATGATATAATTGTTCTGGAGACTATATAAACTAATGTGAGTTTATGACCCAACTAAAATACATGTTATTGAAACTCAAGAATAGACCTAGTATTGTACATATTAGCCTTAGAGGTTGAGATTGTATATTTTAGAAACTTCAAAGATTATAGAAAAATTTTAAGAAAAAAATGTGTAAAAATGGAGAAATCTTTTTATTTACAAGTTACCTGGAAATGTTTAATACTCGATGTGATAAATAATGTTGCCCTTTCTAATTGAAACTACTTGTTTTGTACATATATTGGCGCAGCAAATTGCTATGGCTGGAGGTTGGACACTTTCAACAGTTTGTTATTTCATGCATATATATAACTTGTAAAACTGACAAAAAAGAAAAGATAAAAACTCTAAGTAGAAAATAGAATTTTATAACTACATTTTACAGATTATTCCAAGAGATATCATTGGTTATTTTATTATTTTGAAAATATTACTTATTTAAACAACTAAAAAAACCGGTAAAGCCTGATATAGTTTCAACATTAGAAAGAATAAATTATTGAAAAATATGTAGAACAAAAACACCATCTTAATGCCACTGATACCACTATACTGTTGAACAAGTATTATATGAGGTATTGAACATTGCACATAATTATACAGTTAGAATTTGAGATTGTAGATAAACCAGTTGTTCAAGGCCACTAAAATACTGAAAAAGGATTATGATTATTAACAGTGGGGAGGAAAATACAACTATAAAAGCCCTTCAAACTTAAATCTGGAAATGGTAATTTTACTCAAAAATATACCACAACTACTAAGAGGTTTTAGTAATTCATGACACAAAGCAAGACATCCACCTATAATTTTTTCTTATCTATTACATAGATTCAGTGGTGACATAGCACATATTTGGGACCTGCATTGCAGTGTGATATTTATTACTGTTATGTTTTAAAAGTTACCCATTTAATTAAGGATTTTGTAAATGTGATATGTAGTAACTGGATTTTATCACTTCTGATAAGTGGAAAAAGTTTAGATTTTATACTAAGTATTATCATGCCTATTCACATCATGTAAAATATTTAAAATTCATATATTTTAATTGAATGAAGTGCTGAAAAATTTAGATATGACTAATAGGTATTACTTGCTTATATGATAAAATTCAATTTTAGGTGGTACTTTGTAGATTAGGAAATAGCTCTTCTTTTCTACTAATTTAAAATAATTCTATGGCTCTGATTTCTAAAATGTCTAATTATTTTCACTATTCAGTGAGTACTGTTAGAATATATTTCTTTCAATGATTTGTAAGATTTGGAGGAGTGAAAAACCTCCTCAGGAAAATAAGAAGTGATTTACAAACATTTGGCTATGTAAAGTAGTTGCATTGTTATTTTATACTGGTAAACTTAAAATATGCTAATTTTGAAGCATCTAAGCAATGTTTGGAAAGCTGGCCTACTGGGTGAGAATACCATTTAAAAACATTTGTGTTACATAACACACAGCCATGAAAATGGCTATTCAAAATTCCCAGGTAGAACACAATTGTCAGTGTCAAAAGAAAAGCTTTGCACATTAACACAAGAAAAGGAACTTTTCATCTTAAGGGATGGCACAACTGGCATAAAAGGTCATTAAATGCTAATAGACCCACTTGAGGTATGCTTGCTTAATGGAGGATTAGAACAAAACAGACTTAAAAACCAACACTCAGAGAATGTTTAACTCTCTGAACTACTCAACATAAGGTAGGAAAACAAGATGGAAAATAAATTGTTTTTCAGCACTAATAATTATAAGTTTACATAATTGTTTCATGCAAAAGGAACTCTGACAAAAATGATGGCAGAATCTATATGTAAGGCTGTCACAGGAGAACTGGAAGAGTGGTTAGTTTATACAAAAATTTTGTTTGTATTCATCTTCATGTAGTAGAATAGACCACTGTTCAAGAAGTAGATGAAAAATTCTTAACAGTTGAGAAATTTAGTCAGGACATAGAAAGAATAATGTTGAGATAAATTCCTTGAAGCCTTTTGCAACTGTCCTTAAGTTTATAAAAAGAGATAAATTTTCTTTGATCTGAAGACATTCTTTGTACATGTGCAGTGTACAACATACTATATACATACGGGGCTTCCCTATGTACATATACATATGTATACACTATCTATATGCCTTTTAAAATGTATACACAGCTTTAACTCAAAGAAAATGAGTTAGCAACACAGTAATCATTGCCAGACAATCCAAGTGCTGAAATAAGTGATGTTCATCACTTCAAGGGCTATTTTACTTCTCACATTGCCCAAAATTGAGAATATCATTTCTGTTTTTAGTTTTTCTTTCATTGCAACACTGATTGTCATATATAATCTTTGTGCTTTTGCATAATGCCCATCCTGGATGTAACATATATTCACACACAACATTGGACATTTGAAATAAGCATGCTGGAACACAGGCAGGACCATATATCCATGCAGAGAATATTCTGAATATGTTTTTCCAAATTGACTGTAACATCAACATGCATCACTATCATATTTGGTCCTGTACAGCAAGGAATGTACAGCTGAAGCAATCATGGCTAGTTTCACTTGCAAGAGTTGCTTTAGAGAGGAACACCCAGTAGAGAAACAGAACAGAATGAATGAAAAAAAAATATCCCCCAAAACCAAAAACTAAAAACTAAAGAAAAAAAAAAAATTCCTCCCACATGTTAACACTGAAAATCTGGCCATTTTCCATGTAGTACATTTTCCTCATTCCACAAAAAACGTGTCTTCTCATAAAATTCTGAGTTGAATTGTTTATAAGATACATATATTAGTGTCTTAGAGCTTTTCCTAACCATTGGAAAAGCTCATCTTGGTAAAGCATTTTCCAGCGTACATTGGCTTCGACAGTTTCCACAGCTCGTGAGAAAGAAGCAGCAGCTACCCCATCATAGTTCTTCATGAAGTTCTTGAGCTGGAAAAATAAATTTTTGAATGGTAAATCTGCCTGTCTTAAAATGAACTCATGTCCAACATACATGAACAAGAATTTATTTAAAAAATAAAAAAACTCAATATATTTGAAACAAAATGCCACAACCACTATAGAAGACATATTTAATACTGTGGAGTGAGTTTGGTAATGAAATGAAATATGACAGATTATGTCAATTAGTTATGAAGTAATTGATTTTGGAACAGAAAAAAGAAGAGTGGACATTACAACTTAAATAGCTCCAAATTCAGCTTCATGTTTCACAATTAGATATTAAAACAGACATTTAATTGATTATTTTAAAAGCAGTTGATGGGATTGTGGCAAGGACTAGTTCTAACTTCAATGCGTATACAATGCACCAAGTAGCCTCAAACACTGAATATAAGGATTAAAGTTCACATTTTGTCAGTAGAGAGAAAATTATTTTTCATCTTCTCCAAATGAATGATATTGGGCTTGACATTATCTTTGATGTCAAGGAATACCAAAGTATTGTCTGGTGGAAAAAAGCAATGGTGCTATGAAAACTGGATGATTAATGACATGGCAATCACCTGTGTAACTAGATTTTGAAATAATAAAGGAGGGATATGGTCTTATTTAGCTAGAGAATCTGAGCATTTAAGTAACAAGTTTTAAATGCTTTGCCATATTTTTGACATAAAATTTTATTTAGAGAGTTCACATACTCTGGAAATACTCCAAGATTTTACTTCAAGATTAAATACCAGAAGTTTTTCCTTTCTGTTTGATATATCTTAAGAAGCTGGCAACGAACTAACAATTGTGATGCTAATAGACAAATGTGAAAAATCAACTTGCAACACAGAAACATTATGTGGTGTAATTAGTGTGGGGTGTGATTCATCATATGGTGGGCGCCACATGGAGGATATGCCAGGAGAGAAATGCAGTGTATCAAGACTGGCTCAGGGGCAGGCAGAAATGGTGGTGGAGGACGGAGTTAAAATGCGGTAATAACTTTCTGAATTATTTTAGAAATTAGTTCATGGGCAGCTTAGTTTATTTATAAGCGTTACTTTGATTACACGATATGATGGGTTTTCTCAGAGTTTTTACTCTGCTTTCCTACAAAGCCCTTTGCCCAGCAGCATTAGCAATAGATAACTGTATCTCAGAGATACATCCTTTAGAAGATTTCAAAAACGCTGTGATTTTATAACAAACATGTAAAATAGGCAATGTATTACAAACAATTATGGGTGTTGTCCTTAAAACTGATATGGCATTTGACCAAATTACATATATTAAGAAAAAAGGAAGAAGCAAAGGGATTGGAGTTAATAAATATTAATAAATATTACAGGCATTGTGCCATGGCAATAGAAATATAGATACACATATATATAAAGGGGAAGTCTAATGGAAGTACTTGACTCATAATTTTAAACTTTATCTGATTCACATTAGAATACATTTGTACTTATATATTTATGTTCAGATTCATCCAGTCTATATCCTTAAAGCAAAAAGTAATACATTTTGATTCATTTTGAATTTTGTTTTAGTATAAAATATGATATTGTAATGGCATTATTTACATGTTATAGGTCAATCATAAAAAAATGCTTATACTCCTTTTAAAGTATATTCTGAATTATTACATTTTTTCCTAGGCAGTCACTGAATACACCAGAGAGTCATAAATGACCCTTTAGCAACTTTAACTCTGTGGAGCATGCTCTTGGTTTCCTTATGAGATGGCAAGCCAGCCTAAACACATGAAGTAAAACTCTTAAGTCCTTCTCAAAGGCAAACTATGGATTTGAATATGAACGTTTATTGACAGAAGGAGAGTAGGTTGGATTATCCTGCAAAATAACTCTCAATAGAAAATGTGAACTGGTGTGTCTCCAGAGATTCACTTCTTAAATCATGATTTCAGTGCGGTAAATACTCCCCTTGTGGGCTCAGAGAGTCTGAGGTGCCTCATATGCATCTTAAGAGGAACTTATTCATCAGAACACATCTGGCCTTCTTTCCACAGTTGCCATTAATTGATCTTATGCCTTGTAATTCTCCATAGCTCTGATATCCAACATGTGGTTGGAATTGCCTCTGACTGGCCCTAGTGCACACTCACAGTGCCTTACAAACCCCTGCCTCACTTTAGAGGGCTTGGGGTAAAAGAAAGGCAGTTAGCTTTCTAGTTTGCTTCTTTCTTTCACTCTCTGGTAGGATTTATGCTGCCATTTGTGGGCAAAGGATTACCCAGGTGCCAAGGCAAGAGACTGAAGGCACAAACTTTAGCAGTATAATAAAGAAAATAGTTAGAATAAAGAATAGTTATAACACAAATTAGATATAGAAATGATCATGGACAATTATCAATCATTAGTATAAACATTATTAATCATTAGATTTTAATATTACTCTTTGTTGCATTACTAATATAACCTAGGAATAACAGGCAAGCATAGGGTCAGGTGCCGAAGGGACATTGTGAGAAGTGACCTAGAAGGCAAGAGGTGAGCCTTCTATCACGCCCACGTAAGAGCCGCTTGAGGGCTCCTTGCTCAAGTGGTAATGCCAGTGCCTGGGAAGGCACCGTTACTTAGCAGACTGCAAAAGGGAGTCTCCTTTCCTTGGCGGAGTCAGGGAACACTCTGCTCCACCAGCTTCTTGTGGGAGGCTGGATATTATCCAGGCCCGCCCGCAGTCATCTGGAGGCTTAAACCCCTCCCTGTGGTTCTGTGCTTCAGTGGTCATGCTCCGTGTCCACTTTCATGTTCCTGCCATACTCCTGGTTCCTCTTTGAAGTTCGTAGTAGATAGCGGTGGAAGAAATAGTGACAGTCTTTGATCTTTCTTATAAGTGCAGAGAAGAAAACGCTGACATATGCTGCCTTCCGTCTCTGCTTTGGCTACCTAAAAGGGAAGGGCGCCCTGTCCCATGATCACGTGATTGCTTGACCTTATCAATCACTTGGATGACTCACCCTCCCTACCCTGCCTCCTTGTCTTGTATACAATAAATATCAGCACGCCCAGCCTTTGGGGGGGGGGGGGGGCGGGTGTCTTGATGGGAGTGGTCCCCTGGGCCCAGCTGTTTTCTCCTTATCTCTTTGTCTTGTGTCTTTATTTCTTACAGTCTCTGCAAATGAGGAGAATACCTGCTAAGTCCCGTAGGGCTGGACCCTACATCATTAGTGTTTTTTTTGTTTGTTTTCTAACTATACCATGATACGCTTTTATTTTAAAATGTTGCAAGTTTAGGCACTTTTATAAAATAACATTTAGTAAAATGGCAATGTTGTTTGTGTTCCCTATCTTTTTAGCACAAAACTTTGAAGCATGTTTGTTAATTTTTCTATTAAAAAGATTTTAGCATTAAAATTTCCTCTTATTTCAGGGTATCCTATCATAAGATAAATTATTTTTAGAGTAGATTGTAAAACATAATATACTCTTAGTAACTATGTAAATGAATAGAATTAACTATTGCCCTATTATAAAGTTAATATCTTCAATATTAAAACTGTAAATGTGATGCCTTCGATGCACAGGATCTATGCTCCTCCACAACAGTGAGGTATGTTAGGTTTAAAACGCAGAAAAATGGGCATGTGAAAAGATTGGTTAATGGTCATTAATGTGGAAAAATGGCAAGGGCCTCTGAGGTTCCAGAAGATTGTCTCCATTAGTTTAAAATCAAATAAATGACAGATTGCTTTATGGAGAAATATTGTTCAAATTGCTAGAGCCATTCAATTAAAATTAAAAGGAAACTCCAGTTTCAGGTACTAGAATACTGTTTTTGGGAGAAAACCATGGAACAATGTAAGTGTCTTTACTGAATCCACCTAAAGCTGATGAGGATCATTAAAATCTGGAATGAGTTTTCAGAATTCATAAAGATGCTGATTCCCTTTTGATCTATAAACCCTTAGAAATAAGAATATGCCATATCCACAGGGAGGACGTTGGGCTTTCTGCTTATGAGGTGTATGGGTTATGGTAGAATGCAACTGCATTCTCCTCAGCCTTTTCTATTTAAGAAAGGGAGGTTATCATCATAAAAGCCAAAACCCCCACCCCATCTGACAATAGTGTTCCTCAATCTTATAGATGATGTAAGAATTAAAAAGCCCCAGGCAGCACCTGTTAAACTGCAAAGCCAGAGTAAATAACTCCAGAGTGAAGAGATTCATTCCTCATGCCACTTAGAGACTGCATTGTGACGTTAGCTGCTTTGTAGATAATGAAATAAAAGCCATAATTTAGTTTCAACTTTGAAATTATACCCTTCATCATAGGAGCACTTTGAAACATCTGAAATGGCAATTAAATAAAGTGTAAAAATTTAATAAATCAGTGAAATATGTAAGACAAAACAGTCAGTATGTGATAAAAGCAATTAAATGTCTAAAATATTTTCTTTTCATGGCCTGGGTGTTACCAAGTCCAGGAAACTATGAAAGGCAGACAGAGTTAGAGGAAAGTAAGAAGAAAAATAGAGAAGGGATGAGAGAAGAGAAGAGAAGAGGGAGAGATTTTGCTTTGTGCTCACTTCAATGGCTGCAGAGGTTGTGACTAAATGAGTCTTTCATTCCCAGATTATTGAATGTGAAATCATGAAATTAAAAGTACTTCATTTAAATACAGTGAAAAATGGAAGCAATCATTAATTTAATTGTTCTTTCTTTCTGTTTTTTTGTGGATATGAAAACAGTCCTTTCCATTTAGCTTCCTATATTTAAAAAATAGTAAAATATGTTCCGGGGCGTTCAAATTTAATCCTTCAGGGTCGGGAACACACATAGCAGGGATAAAGACTGAATTTCAAATCATTACAATCAGAGACTTAGCTTAGCTTAGCTCATGGTGTGAAAGAATCCAAGTTAGTGCACGCGGGATAATCACAGGAAACTGGACAATATTAGAAGACATTAAGGATGGTGCCAGGGTTGATGCTTCTAGGGAATGGTGCTCAGTGTGATTAGCTGCGGGGCACAGCATTAAGCATTCTGTCAGTGAAAACTGAGAAAACCATCATTCTCAATGTCAAATATCAGCTATATTTTACAATGGAGAACAGGAGCACGAGAAAAGGCAATCAATGTTTGAAGCATGATCCACTGTAATCAATTAAAAGAGTCTATATTTTGCTTATTTTTTCCTTCCTCCTTAACCCTCTCCCCATTTCTCATCTCTCTATATTAGTAAGGTGACTTAATGGCAAAACAAACAAACAAAACTAGCTGGCTTAAATTTCCAAAGTAATAAACCAGAAATAATATAGTAAGGAAATGTTAAATACTCCGTAATCTGGACACCAGTCCTTAAAAATCAAGTTTATTTTCATTAATGAAATTCATTTGTGATTGTACCAAGCAGTTTTAAAACAATTTATTAATCTCAATATGTATTACCAGATATGCTCCTTTCTACACATAAGAATTTGTTTCATTTAAGAGGCTACATAGCACAAAGCAATATTATTATGTACAGTAGGTCCATTGTCTGTTTAAGGCTGACCACAAAGCAGTGAGACCCACGGTCTGTATCTCAACACCAACCTTCGTCCATTATACAAATACTGAGTCATTAACAGGATGGTTTTGTTGTTTAGTGAATCCTACAGTGGGTTAATAGAATCATTTGAGGAATATCTGATTGGATCAATGATCTCTGAAGTGGACTGTGGATCTACAGGTTTGAAAATTATTACATTCAACCATTTCTTGCAGGCCTTTAATGTTTGATATGTTAAAAATACTCCTTGCAAATTATGAATTGAGTAGTCTTTAACGTGTGTCTGTGTGTGGGGGGGGGGTGCGGGGGGGGTGTGCATGTGTAAGTAAAAGGAATGGATATGAATCTGTTGGAAAGAAATGACTGAAGTAAATGCATAATTTCAAATGTTTAGAAAAGAAAATAATTAGACCTTATCTTAAAATATTTACCTCTTTGAGTTCACCTTCAGTGTTAAGAAATTCTGTGACACCACTGATAAGTTTGGAATTCATAAACAATGCTTCTCCGTACCTCAAAAGAAAAAAAGAATCTCAATGTTAATGCAGGTAGTAATCACAAAAATATTACTATAAAGATTTTGTAGAGTTCTTCTCAAGGGTTCCATTTGATCAATGTTGTCAGAGACGGCCAGATCTCTGAGCACTCAAGTCCATTTCTCTAGGGATTTGGGGACGGACAGACAGTTATGGCTATGGGATATCATCAGTTCCCACCTAATATGGCTCACAGTGTTTCAGAGAAGTCTGAGTTGTAGCGAATTTTTTAAAGGAGCCCTCTATAACTGGATTTAGGGATTAACAGTATATTTCCAAGGCAAGGCCTGAGAACAAAATCTTTTAAAACTTTCAATCACAAAGCAACCTAGCTCACTGGAAGGGAAAATGATTCCAACAAAGGCAAGAGGAGCTGCAGGATCAACTTGGGCACTGTCAGATCCTTTGGTATGATTAGTCATAATTGACACTGGCATTTTCATATTTTATTCTTACCAACTGAGGCAAAATGCATTCTCCAAAATGCTCTCCAAAATATTAGCTTTTTCATGGGTACATTAAAGTATAACATCTACTTGTTCATTTGGATTGCCTAATCCTTGTACCACAAACACAGTTACTTGACTTTTCACCCAAGGCAAGGAACAACTTGTGTCAGTGAATTGAAAAGAATTCTCATTTTACTGATTTGTCCCTACTATGCTAAGGATACCTATCACAGGTCATCATACTTTTAGAACTAAGGTAAGTACAATAAAAACAAGACTCTGGATTTTTAAAGACAAGGATCTACACACTGTTACAAGAGGTTTTCTAATGCTTCCGTAACTTGTGGGATCTTAAGTATCTGATATAAGATTTAATTTAGCTTCTGTAGAATTTAGTTCTCTCATCTATAAAATGAGAAGGCTGAACTAGATGACCACTGAGATTTATTATAATTCTACCATTGAACTATTCCACAGAAAAAAAAAAAAATTAGCTAGGTAAAAGCAAGCAAATAGCCATTCAATAATAATAAAAGTGATCACTTTCAATCAGTATGTGGGTACAAAATTGTCCAACTATCCAAGCAAATAATATTTTTTTTTCTAAAGAGGTATTAGTTGCTTTTACTTATATTGTCCTGTGACGATAATAATAAGGTACAGTTTGTCCCTTGAAGGTATTATACTATCTAGTTGAAGAGTTTGACATGTAATCAAATAATTTCCATGTATTGTGGCTAAATGAGGTGGTGATAAAATTATACACAGTGCTCAGAGAGGATCTCTTTATCTGTAGGGTCTTGGAATGGCTTCTGGGAGGTAATGGCATCCAGATTGACCATGGAGTAGTTATGAGCAACAGGGAAGAATGTAATTTTAGGCAAAAGATGAACATAAACAAAGAGATGTGAAAAGACATGGTTTGTGCAGACAACTACAAGCAGTTTGATATTAACAGTGCATACAGGCCAAGACGATGGTTCACGCCTATGATCCCAGCACTTTTGGGAAGCCAAGGCAGGTGGATTGCTTCAGCTCAGGAGTTCGAGACCAGCCTGGGCAACATGGGGAAACCTTGTCTATACAAAAAATAGAAAAAAGCCAGGCGTGGTGGTGTATGTATGTAGTCCTAGCTACTCAGGAGACTGAAGTGGAAGGATCACCTGAGCTCAGGAGGTCAAGGCTGCAAAGAGCTGTGATTGTGCCACTGCACTCCAGCCTGGGTGACAGAGTGAGACCCTGTCTCAGGGGAAAAAAAAAAAAAAAAAAATAGTCCATACACTGATACATTGTGAGCCTGGGGATTGAAGAACAAGACGCTGAGAAAATATGCAGAGGACATATTAAGGAGCTTAGATTACAAATCTCACTTAGAAAGTTTTATAGCAGGGAAATATCCCATTTGCTTTTCTGAAAGATTCTTGGGATAAAGGGAAGAGGCTAAAGTGTGTTTGTGTAATTATAGAGGCAGTGAGACAGAAGGCTGTTATTTTAAGAGTACTGGGAAGAGATGAGAACCTGCACTAGGGAAGTCATCGCAAAAAAAGAGAGGAAGAATTCAACAAACTTTAGGAACTGCTCAATTGACACAACCTAAAGTCTAATTGTTATATATGACAAGAGAAAAGGGGACGACTGTTAGACTTCCAGATGCTGGGCTTGAGCAATTGGTGGATGGCCACAAGATTTACTGCGAAAAGGAGGATAAGAGAAAAATCATGGATTTAGCTTTGCAGGCACACTCATAAAGGCAACCTCGATGGGCAATAATCCATTACAGGGAGAAAGGTAGGGACAATGTCTGAATTAGAGATACAGATTTGGGAGTAATTGAAACCATGAGAGTAGAAGACATCTAAAATCAAGAAGAACTTGTAGAGTGAGAACAAGGGTGCCTTCAACAGAGCTCCGTGAATGCCAGCATTCAAAAAATCGACAGAGGAGCAGAAGCCCATGAAGATTATGCTCCTATTTGTCAATGTAAACACCATTGTATTTTTGGATAGGATGGAGATCATGGATTCAGTGAGACAAAATAAGCATATCAGGAACCAAGCATTTTTTGGTAGGAAATAAACTATATATGCCTATAATTGCATTGCCCTGAACTCTGACTTACAAAACCACTCTCTAAAGAAACTGTGTATTGGTGATATTCTTTTAAGTTAGATGTTTGTATACATTAATTTTACCTTAAGTGTCTGACTATTCGCTCTATTATATGCACAAAAGCAAAGCAAGCTTTAATCGCCCAACTATTACAAGAGCTGAGCTGAAAATATTAAAAGTCAAAGTGTCTTATAGAAATATCAGTGTTTTTTCACAATGAAATACCTAAGGATAGAGGGTTTTAATATGACACAGCCATTCTAATTGAACTTATTATACCAGGGCAACTGATGAAGGTATGCTTAAAAATAATAAAGATTGCACACTAGCTTTTCAGAGACAGAACAATAGGTCTGCGTACTGTCTGGGATCATTGAAGTTAAAAAAAAAAAGCAGCATTTACACGCTCTATAATAAATTGAATTTTAATAGGCCATAGAGATGATCAGAGTAATAAATTAGCGTGTATTATAATATATTTAAATGCATAATGAAATATCTTATAAAGTTGAGGCTAAAGAATTCTAACCATGAAACAAGATGTCCTGGGAATAAATTTTACTGCAAATGGAATTATACAATGATTCAAATGATTAATATTACTTCTCTATATCATGGTTTTATTCAGGTATTTTAAGATATTTATATTTAAAGAAAATTTAAAACAATTATACGGAAGTAATTAAAGTTTTATTTTTATAATAGCACTGTATTTATAAATCATTTCTATAACATATTCAAGATATAGGGGTTTTATGATACAGTGTCTTCAACTTTGGACAGTTTGATAGATTTTCCAGGAAAGTTGCTGAGCTAAACCTTTTTTACTCCAAATGTTTGCACATATAATTAATTAAGGTTATCAATTTTAATAAAGGAAATATATTATAGAATTTAAAAAGTAATTTTGAGTTTCACAGGAGTGGCAACATTCGTCTTGGTTGAGTATTTTAAAATCTAATCCTATTGCATGGACCTTAGCTTTAATACAAAACTTGGGCCTTTATTCTTCATATTTCAGCTTTAATTTACTCATTCAAGTAAGAATTCTTATGTCTACCTGGTATTTAGTATCTTCCATTTATCTCTGAAAAACTTCCAGGCAAGGTCTCGGCCATGTGGATTTCGAGCTACATGGATTATGACATCAATTGCATCTTGATCCAGCACCACCTCAGAATTCAGTGACAGATTTAGAAGCCTACAAAGATAGAATTTTGTAAAAATTTTTAGTCCAATAACTTAAACATTTTTATAATCTTACTAAAATTTTAGGACCTAGTTTGTCATATTCTTCAAAAGAATAGTCTAGTGCAATCTTTAATAATGCAAATTTATAAATAGAACACATTCGTTTATAAAAGAGAGAGGATCAAACTCATGGTATTTTAATTAAAAACATTAAACTCTAAAAAAATCTTGTGGAAGGACAAATCACAATTCCGGTTTGATGATGCAAATTCTCCTTTAAAACTCTTTATACTAAGCACTTCCTTTTATAATGAAATATTTTCTTAAACATATATAAATTATATAAAATAATTAGTCATTAAAAGATATAACCTCTGAAATCAAGTAGCTTTAGTCTTTAACATGGCAGTTTTTCTCACCTTTAGGAAGATGTATTTTAAAATAACTAACATATATTCAAGTAAATAAAAGCAATTTCAGAGCAATTTGATTAACACAGAATACTTTTGTTACAGAAACAAATTTAGAAAATCAGTTGACTTACCTATTTAATAAATTTCTGTCATCACTGCAAGTTAAGGCTTCCAATAATATTTTCTTCTCAGAAACTGCTGTGGTGGAATGGAATTTCATCCATATGAATTCCCAGACATCCTCATCCAGTAGTGACACTCCTGTACAGTATACGATGTCTCTAACATTTAGTGGTATTCTAAAGAAGCAACCCATGGTGGTTTTCTATTAATTAAAAGCTTAACAGTATTGAAAATAAAGACAGATTTTGCTTTACTACAGTCAGTTTTTTAAAAGATTATTTTGCTAATTAGATTTTACCTGAAACAGAATACTACATAGTAATAATATTTTCAAAATATTTCTCACTGAATGAATAATGTATTTTATTCAAAGGTAGTTTTGAACATAATTATTATTTCTACTCTTTACTATACTTAAACAAAAATAGTAACATAAAGGCTTCATAAACCCATGAAAATAAGGCACTTTATCTTTTCACCAACTTTAATATGTTTATTACACAAAGATTTTGCTCTCATAATTGGTAGACCCAAGAATGTCAAGAAAGTACCAGCTGAGGAGACTAATTAATCTGGATAGAACAGAAACATTTTCTCTTAAATTCTTAGATAACTTCATAAGTAATTTTCTCAAGCAACTCTCCAAATTTTGGAGACCTAGAAGATTATAAATATAGGTAATAAACAGATACCAAAACATAAGTAGAAAGTTATTTTTTCTTATGTTTATAAAATAACTTAAAATATACTAAAATTTGACTTTGATCTGAAATGCAATATTATAGTGGGAAACAGTAAATTTAATTAGACTTGGCTATTCATAAGTTTTAAATTTTCATCCCTACTTTGTCAGAGTGATTTTTCTTACTAAATATTATTTCTTTAAGTTTTGGTATGTACCCTACATTTACTGACTTTTTAATATGCTTCTCTGAAAAATGCTCCAATACTTTTTTTTAAGGTTTCAAAATTTAATTTTGCTTTTTTTCAACATTCACTCATCTACTATCAAACAGCTCATTAATAATTTGAATGTGGCAGTTATATACTGCTTTTTCTGGATAGCAAAAGCAAACAATGCCTTTTAAAGATTTAGGACCTTGATGATTAAAATACTGTTATGATTAAAGGAGTATTTGGAGAACAGGAAGAATTGTGTGAATGACTGCCAGTAAGATAATCTGAATCTCATTTTGTTAAGCAGCTAAGAAGGGCTACAATCAGGATATTGTGGCACTATACCAGGTGTGTAGAATTCTAAGAAAGTATCATACAAAATTCATGTTCCCAGAAAAGGCTAAACTTATTCTGTCTTTTTCAACAAATAAAGTATTTGGGGAAAAGTTACTTTAATTTGGTTAACTGAAGCCCTTTTGCTTTGTGGCATTAGAAAGCATTTTGTTTGATTTGTTTTTAATGAAACAAAAGGAATACAGACATAGAATAAACCATTAAAGAGCTTCACATCTTTCTCTTGTTTTCCATCTCAGCCCTGCAAGCCCTGTGGAAAGTACTAACAAAAGCCTTCTCAATTACTGGTGACATGTTCTCTCTGCTGTGTTTATGACCAGCTTGACACAGGGCATCCCTGAAATCACTAAGGAAGGCATTGTCACCACATTTTGAAGGATGTGCTCAGTTCTGGTTAAGATTACAGAGATGCCTCCATCTTTAATAACTTAAATCAACAGCTATAAAAAAGGGTGGGTCTTTTCCTCCATATATTACAGGCTGCAGAGCACAACACTGCATTATTGCCCTACTTTTGCCAAAAGAGTGAATAAAAACTTGCAAGAAAAAATCAATAAAATATCTAGTGAAATCACTAACCCACCAATCAATGTACATTTCCTCAATGTTAAGCATGATATTATAGTAACAGTTTACTTTCTAAGATATATTTATTAAGCTGTCAATATACCAGAGAGAATATAGGGATAAAGCCCCTTAAGTCAGGATTTTTATCACGTATAGAACCAACCTCCAATATCAATGTTCAAGAAGAAAAGGCACGTAGAAATATAGAAAAATATGTAACAGAATACACTAAACTATGTTGCCTGGAAAGCACTTGAGTACCACATACTATACCGGTGCCATATACTACAGTTACCTGTAAAAGTACCCAGCCCCTGGCAACCATCATTCCACTCTTTAATTTCATAAGCTTCACTTTTTAAAATATCTCATATAAGTGGAATCCTATCTGTCTTTCTGTGACTGTCTCTTTCACTGAGCATAAAGTCCTCCAGGTTCATCAATATTGTCAATATTGAAAAACGTCCTTCTTTGTAAAGGCTGAATAGTATTTCATCGTATGTATACACTACATTTCCTTTACCCATCCATCTGTTGAACATTTACATTGTTTCCACATCATGGCTAATGTGAATATTGCTGTAACAAACTTGGGAATGCTAATATGTTTTTGATATCTTGATTTCAATTCTTTTAGATAAATATACACAAATGAGATGCTGGATTATATTGTAGTTCTATTTTTAGTTTTTTGAGAACATTCCATACTGTTTACCATAGCAGCTGCACTATTTTGCATTTCCATCAGCAGTGTGGAGGGGTATTGATTTCTCCACAACCTTGACAACATTTGCTGTGTTTTGTTTTTTGATAATAGTTATCCTGAGTGTGAGGTGATATTTCATTGTGATTTTGATTTGCATTTTCCTGGTGATTAGTGACTTTTTTTCATATACCTGTTGGCCATGTCTGTGTCATCTGGGGAGAAAAGACTTTTCAAATCCTTACCCCTTTTTGTAATCAGATTAATATTGTTTTGCAGCCGGACGCAGTGGCTCATGCCTGTAATTCCAGCACTTTGGGAGGCCGAGGCAGGCGGATCACGAGGTCAGGAGATCGAGACCATCCTTGCTAACACGGTGAAACCCTGTCTCTACTAAAAATACAAAAAATTATCCAGGCGTGTGGTGGCGGGCACCTATAGTCCCAGCTACTCAGGAGGCTGAGGCAGGAGAATGGCGTGAACCCGGCAGGCGGAGCTTGCACTGAGCCTAGATGGCGCCACAGCACTCCAGCCTGGGCAATAAGAGAAAGGCACCATTTCAAAAACAAAACAAAACAAAAAACCTATATATGTGTATATAGTTTTGCTGTTGAGTTGAAGGAGTGTCTTATATATTTTGGAGATAAACCCTTTTTCAGGTATATGGTTTGCAAATATTTTCCCCATTCTGTAGGTTGCCTTTTTACTTTTGTAGATTGTTCCCTTTGCTGTGCTTTTTAGTTTGATGCAATTCCACAATTTATTTTTATGCTGCCTATGCTTTTGATGTCATATCCGTGAAATCATTGCCAAGATCAATGTCATGAAGTTTTCCCCTATGATTTCTTTAAGAAGTTTACAGTTTGGGATCCCATTTAAGTCTTTAATTCATTTTGAATTGATTTTTGTGTCTGGTATATAACAAAGGTCCAATTTCATTATTTCTTTTACATGTGGATATCCAGCTTTCCCAGAACAATTTGTTGAAAAGACTATCATAATCTTCCTATTGTGTATATTTGTCGCCCATTGTTGAAGAGCAGTTCAGCATATATTTGTGAATTTATTTTTGGCTTTATATTCTGTTTAACTGGTGTATATGTCTGTCTTTATTATAGTACCATATTATTTTGACCACTGTAGCTTTGTAATTTTTTTTTTTTTTTTTTTGAGACGGAGTCTCGCTCTGTCACCCAGGCTGGAGTGCAGTGGTGCGATCTCGGCTCACTGCAAGCTCCGCCTCCCGGGTTTAGGCCATTCTCCTGCCTCAGCCTCCGAGTAGCTGGGACTACAGGCGCCCGCCACCACGCCCGGCTAGTTTTTTGTATTTTTAGTAGAGACGGGGTTTCACCATGTTAGCCAGGATGGTCTCGATCTCCTGACTTTGTGATCCACCCGCCTCGGCCTCCCAAAGTACTGGGATTACAGGCTTGAGCCACCGCGCCTGGCCTGTAATATATTTTAAAATTAGCAAGTATGATTTCTCTAGCACTGTTCTCCTTTCTCAAGATAGGTTTGGCTATTAAAGTAGTCTTTTGTGGTTCCATCTGAATTATAGAATTTTTTAAATGTCATTGGAATTTTGATAGAAATTGCATTGAATCTGTAGATTGCTTTGGATAGTATTACAATTTTAAAATATTAATTCTTCCAATCCATGAACATCAGATGGCTTTCCATTTGTCTTATTTTCTTTCATCTATGTTTTATGGATTTTAGTACACACATTTTTCACTTCCTTAGTTCAGCTTATTTCTATTATTCTTTTGAAAGTTTATTTATATATATATTTTTTTCATAGAGATGGGGTCCCTCTCTGTTTCCCAGGTTGGTATCAAACTCCTGGCCTCAAGTGATCCTCCCACCTTGGCCTCCCAAAGTGTTGAGATTACAGGCATGAGCCGCCATGCCCAGCCTATTTTATTTTTTGGTGCTGTTGTAAATGGGATTGCTTTCCTGAGTTATTTTTCAGATAGTTTATTGTTAGTGTAGAGAAACACTACTGATTTTTGTGTGTTGATTTTATATCAAGAAAATATACTGAATTTATTAGTTCTAACAGTTTTTTGGTGGGGACTTTAGGGATTTCAATACATAAGATCATGTCTTGTGCAAACAGGGACAATTTTACTTCTCTCTTTTAAATTAGGATGCCTTTTATTTCTTTTTCATCCCTATTTTCTCTGGCTAAGGTTTCCAGTATTATGTTTAAAACAAGTGGTTAAAGGAGGTATTCTGATTTTGTTCTTGGTTATAGAGGAAAAGCTTTCAATTTTTCACCATTGAATATAATGTTAACTGCAGGCTTTTCATATGTGGCCTTAATTACATTGAGGCACTTCTCTTTTATTCCTTATTTATTTGTTGAGAATTTGTTTTTATCATGAAAGGATGTTAAATTTTGTCAGTGCTTTTTATTTATTGAGATGATCATGTGATTTTTATCCTTTATTCTAATAATGCGGTATGTAACAGTAATTGATTTTTGTATGTGGAAGCATCCTCGCACCTCAGAGATAAATACCAGCCAGTCATGGTGTATTATCCCTTAATGTACTATTGGTTTCAGGCTGCTAGCATTCTGTAGAGGATTTCTGCATAGGGGTATTTACCTGTAGTTTTCATTTCTTGTGATGTCTTCGCCTGGCTTTGCTACCAGGGTGATGTTGGTAAAATAAGTTTGGAAGTGTTCCTCATCAATTTCTTTTGAAAATTTCAGGATTGAAGGATTCTTTAAATGTTTGGTAGAATTCACCTTTCAGTGAAGTCATCTACTCCTAGGTTTTTCTTTGTTGAGAGGTTTTTGGTTTTCAATCTCCATCCCAGTTATAGATCTGTACAGACTTGCCAATTCTTCATTAGTTAGTCTTGATAGGCTACATTTTGTAAGAGCATGTCCATTTTTTTTATTATTTCATTTGTTGGCATATAATTGTTCATAGTAGTTTCTTTTGATCCTTTTTATGTCTGTGGCATCAGTTGTAATATCTACTCCTTCATTTCTCTTTTTGAGTCTTCTCTCTTTTTAAACTAATCTAGTTTAAGATTTATCAATTTTATCTTGTCTGATTTTTTCTATTGTTTTTCTGTTTTCTATTCTGTTTTTTTCTGTTCTTATCTTTGTTATTTCCTCCCTTTTGCTAACTATGTGGATAGTTTGTCCTTCTTTTTCTCTCTCCTTGAGGTGTAAAGGTAGTTTCAGGTCATTATAAATATAGGTATTTATCGCAATAAACTTCCCTCTTGGTTCTGCTTTTACTGTATCCCGTAAGTTTCATTACGATGTGCATTCATTGTGCATTCATTTTTGTTTGTGTTGATGTACTTTTTACTTTCCTTTTGGATTTCTTCTTGACCCAATTGTTGTTCAAACGTGTCTTGCTTAATCTGCATATTTGTAATTTTTTCGTTTTCTTTTTGCTATTGATTTCTAGTTTCACTTCATTTTGTTGAGTAAAAATATGTGATATAATTTCAAACTTCTTAAATTTGTTAAGACTTGTTTTACGACCTAACATGTAATCTAACTTGGAGAAAGTTCTAAGTGTGCTTGAGAAGAGTGTATATTCTGTTGTCGTAGGGTATGATATTCTGTTTATGTCTGTTAAGTCCATTTGGTTTATAGCGTGGTAAGCCCTCTCTTTCCTTATTGATCTTTTGTCTGGATATTTTATTTATTATTAAAAGTTGAATACTGAAATCTCCACTATTTTTAATGCTTTTTATTTCTCCCTTCAGTTCTGTCAATATTGGCTTTATATATTTAGGTGCTCTAATGTTGAATGTATATATGTTTATAATTCGTCATATCTTTCCAGTGGTTTGACACTTTTATTATAATATAGTGCTCTTCTTTGTTTTGTGATGGCTTTTGACTTAAAGTCTTTTTTGTCTGATATAAACATAGCTACACCTGCTTTCTTCTAGTTTTCCATTTGCACAGAGTATCTTTTTCCATCCCTTCACTCTCAGCCTATATGTGTCCTTAAAGCTAAAGTGAGACTTTTATAGACACTACACAGTTAGGTCTTGCTTTGTTAATACATTCAGCCACTTTTTTTTTATTGGGAAGTTTAATCCATTTATATCTATAGTAATATTGATAGAGGAGAATTTGTTTTTGTCATTTTAACAAAATTGTTTTCTATTGGTCTCGTAGTTTTTTTTTCCTGTCTTTGTCTCACTTGCCATGTTCCTTTCTTTGAATTTTTATATTGATATGCTGTGATTTGTTTTTCCCTCTCTTTTGTGTAACTTCTGTGGCTTTATTAGTGTGCTTACCTTGATGTATACATATAACAGTCTATTTTAAGCTGATAACAACTTAAGCGTAAACGCACACAAAAACTCCACAGTTTAACTCCTGTCCTCACACTGTTATTGTTTTCACAATTTGTATCTATTCATATTGTGTACCTTTTAATATGTTTTAGTCATACTGATTTTAATACTTCTGTCATTTAAATTTTATACTAGAATTAAAAATTATTTACCCACCACCATTACAGTAATAAAGTGTTTGTATTTATCTATATGTTGATTTTTACCAATGAGCTTCATACTTTCTTAGGCTATTTTGTTGCTGTTTAGCATCCTTTTATTTCAACTTGAATAATTTCCTTTAGCATTTCTTTTAAGGCAAGTCTGCTGGTGATGACCTCACTTAACTTTTGTTTGAGAAAATCATTATTTTTCTTTTATTTGTAAATGACATTATTGCTTGTATAATATTCTTGCTTGACAATTTTCTTTTTCCTTTCAGCATTTTGAATATATCATTCCACTTCCTTCTAGCTTACAAGATTTCTGCTGAAAAATCTTTTGATATTTCTACAACTGTTCCTTAGCAAGTGCCAAGTCACCTTCCTTTTGTTGTTTTCAAAATTCTCTTTTATACTTTTGCCACTTGGATTATAATGTGTATTGGTGTACATTTCCTTAAGGTCACTTTCTTTGGGGTGCTTGGGCTTTTTGCTTCTGAATGTCCATTTCCTTCTCTAGATTTGTGAAGTTTTCAGCCATTATATCTTTGAAAGAGCTCTCTAGTCATTGTATTTTCTGCTTCTTGGACTTCCATGATGTATATATTGGTTCACTTGCTGGTATCCCAAAAGTCCCTTAAGCTTTCTTAACTTCTTTTCATTATTTTACATTTTTGCCCTTCTAAGTAAATTTTTAAATACTTGTCTTTAAGGTTGCTGATCAATCCATCTTCATGAATCGGATCTGCTGTTTAACCCTTCTATTAATAGTAGATTTTCAGTTAAGTTATTGTGTACTTCAGCTTCATTACCTGTTTAGTACTTTTAAATGTTTTATATCTCCTTGTTTAAATTATCATTTTTTAATGCACTGTACTCTTGACTTCAGGGATCTTCTTTATGATAGTTATTTTGAATTATCTGTCAGGTAAATCATATGTTTCATTATGATCAACTTTTGAAGTTTTATCTTGTTCCTTTGTTTGGGACATCTTTCCTAGATTCTTATTTTTTTTTTCTATCAGTTGCTGTCTACACATTAATCAATTACTTCTCCGAATTCACAAACTGGCCTTGTACAGAAGAAGATATTCACCCAACAGCCTGGCTAGAGACTCTGGGAACCTCTACCGTCTTTATTCCCAGGGAGAAGCAGGCAGCTGTGGTTGTGTCTGCTTGCTCTGTGCTGAGCTGGGGAGAAGCTGCAGTGTCTTAACAGTTCAAGCCACTGTTTCTGTTCTCTCTGTGGCTAGCCTGCATCAGACCCATCAGAACGCCAAGACTGAGAAGTAGGATGTTAATTCGTTGGGGTGCCCCAGAGAAGTTTGAGCACTGGATGCACAGATCAACTCTTTCCCTCCCCATGGGGAAGCCAAGAGCTGGGAATTTCCCTCTATTTGTTCTGTGCTGAGCAGTAGACAAGATCTCTGACATTTACCAGTCCAAACTCCTATCTCTGTCCTCCTCCAGCTAGCTAGGCTATGGCAGATCTGTCAGAGCTCCAAGACTAGTAAAGCAAATGCTCATTCTTTGGGCAGCACCAGAAACATTGAAGCACTGGAAGCACAGATCAAATCTCTCCCTCTCTAAAAGGCTGTCAAGAATTAGGATATTTTTTCCCCATTGCTCTGTGCTGAACAAGGGAAAACAAAATGGCATCTCTAGCTCAAGCCACCACGTCCATTCTCCCTCATATGGCTAGATTGTGCTAGACTTTTTAGAGTTCCAAGGCAGGCAAGACAGAAGCCAGTCTTCTGGAGATACCTTTGAAAATGGTAAGATACTGGATGCATGAATCTACTTCTTTTATCCCCTGGGAGAAGCTGGGAGGAGGAATTCTCTTCCTGATTATTTGACTGTGTGCTAGGGAGTAGAGATTCTGATAAGTGTGCGTCCTGAATCACTCTACTAGCTTTGATGAGTGGTTTTACACTCACTAATGATACAGGAACATTTCAGTTAGTTTCTGGATTTCTCACAAAGGGAATTTGCCCATTAATTGTTGCTGAATCATTGTGTTTGTCAGGGGAAGAAGAATCCAGTGCTTCCTGCTCTACCATCTTGCAGATATCACACTAAAAATTGTATACCCTTCAAGAGGGTATCATTGCCATGCCCTGGGCCTAACCAGTGAGCTGCAGAGTAATATCAAGGCATCCAGCATATAATCTTCTGAGAGTTGAACTGTACACAAATGTTACCTGTAACTTTTTTTTTAATTACTTTTTTTTAAAAAAATCCACAGTTTAATCAGTCATCTTTGGTAAATGTTTGATGTTGGAAAGACTGGATTTCTGAAAATAAGTATTCACTGTGTTCACCAGCATTGAAGTGATACTTGCTAAAACACAGCCTCTGGGTGAGTTAAAAGGATATAAAGTAGCAGTATATTTAAGGAGCTACTGTATGGCAAGTTGGTCATAAGCAGAGCAAGAAGAAGAGATTCTGAAAGGACACTCAGAAATAAAATACTGGATAAAATGACAGACAGGCCACCCTGAAGGAATCTAACACAAATGGATAAAATAACAGACAGACAACCCTGAAGGAATCTGACACAAATACGGGGCAAAGAAAGTCTTTGAAGGCAAAGCTGCCTATAACAAGGGCAGGTTCTATATTTGTGTCTGTAGCCTCAAATCAAGAGAAAGACTGCATACTTTGAACATGCTTTACAAAAAACTGCTGGTCAAGTTTCAGTCTTCTCAATGGCTATCCATCACATAGCAGATATATCAAATTTGATGAAATTTCATTACTATGTAAATGAAACACACATATGTTTACATATATAATTTAAAGCATGTTGATGGTCCATTGAAAAATAGTTCTCAGTCTCAGCTACAAATCCCCAAAATATCAGGGAAGAAATGACTCTATTAGCAGCTGCTAAGAAGTACAATTGCACAGGTTTATATGGCTCCTTAGAAGAGAACAAGTAGCACCTCTTCTCACCCCATCAACTCATGTTTTTTATCCATGCAGCAGATGAAGAATCAATGTAAAGTTCACAAGATCATTTTTACTCATGCCTATAAATGAAATAAGATTGGTAAGCACCGGATATGTCAAGTGCCTTCGGTTCCCAATGACTTCCATTGTTAATGAAACCCCCTTTTGTTGCTAAATTTGTAAAGATGTTCTAATAACATTTCAGCAAAATGATTGCTCTGGGGACAGTTTAAGATCTCTTTGTATAAACCAAAGTCATTAGAAACAAATGAAAATGTTCATTTGTTTGTAAAGCATGAGCTAAAAAAAACCCCACAGAACCCACACTTATGAACAGTACAAATGAGTCCTGTGAGACTCTTGATATTAGCATCACAAGGAGAGGGCCCCTCCTAGTGAACATGGAGATTCTTTATAAAAATGTGAAAATTCCCACAGTCATTTCTCTTTCAATGCTGCCTGAGAATTAAATTCTTTATAGAATTTTATTATCTGGGAAGGAAAACTGTGTTTGTTTTTCTCTAGGTATGGTATACACGATAAACACGAACAGTGAGTTAGCCTCTCCTAGCTACCTTCACACAAGATGAATCCCGGGGTAATGCTTAGCCAAAATAAAATATCTTTATCTTTTTTAGGATACTGACATTACAGATATTATTACCTAGTTAGAGTAACTTGTTTGATAGTTTATTCCATTCTTATTTTAAATAGGATTGTGACAGAGTTCATTTGTATGATAACACTTTCGAAAGCATAGAAGTTCAGTGTATCATTGTGAAATAATTTCTTTTCATATTTTAGTGATGTATTTAACTTTATTATCTTACTCAAAGCAAATGCTGTGGAAGGAAAAGTTAAAAAATTAAGTAGGTGGAAAAATAAAGACATACATCTTTCAGGAAAAATGTTTTACTGAGTTAAATAATAATAATGGCTGCCTTAGTCTGAACAGCTATAACAAAGTACCATATGCTGGGAGGCTTATAAACAACCGAAATTTATTTCTCACAGCACTGGAGACTATAAGTCTGAGATTAGGGTAACAGCATGGTCAGGTTCTGGTGAGGGCCTCCTGCCAGGTTGTAGACTGCTGACTTCTTGCATTCTCACGTGGCAGAAACAGGGCGAAAAAGCAATCTGGGGTTTCTTTCATGAGGTTTTTAATCGCATTTGTGAGGGCTTCAGCATCACTGTGATTTAGCTCCCAAAGACCCTACGTCTTAATACTATCATATTGGGGGTTAGGATTTCAACAAACAAATTTGGGAGAAAAATATGTTGTTCATTCATAAAAACAGTCGAATGAAACTAAATCATAGTAAATTGGTATTTTAGTTATTAAATGAAAAACAGTGAAATGAATTGATAAAATAAATAATTAAGACAATTTCCAAAGATTTTGCTGTGAATGTTTTCATTGCTTTGTGGTAGAAAATCTGAACTCAACTAAAATATCAACAATAAGGCACTGGTTTAAGTTAACATGCAAATAGCAACCGAGAATAATATAGATTAATATGTAGTCATATAATAAAATATACTAAAGATATAGTATAATGCACATATTAATGAATAATATGTATAATACCATTGCATAAGTTTTCAAAAATAACATAATGTGTATGTTCTTAGGAAAAATAGACTGAAGGAAAAATGAGTATCTTAACATCTGCCTCAGGGTTTGGTCATTACAGGTAACTACTCTTTCTTTTTTTAAGCTCATATATTTTGGAAATCATTTAATAACTTTTATAATTAGTTTGGAAATAAGTAAATGTATAATTTCATTTGTAAAAATAAATTATGTTAATGTTAAAATAAAATACATTCAATATATAAAAATGATATTGAATAATATGTAGAGATAAATTTAAAATACCTTACAGAGGAAAATTATACTTGCCAAAGAAAAAACAATACTTAAAATACGAATTTTGATACTTAATTATGACATAAGTCTATTTCTAAGCAAGTTTTTGGCGGACCTAATTTGACCAGTAACTGCCTCTAGATCCAGGTAAGTCAAGGTCATTGCTTTGGGCTTCATTTTTTACCCTAATTGGACAGGGCTAAATACATGAGTTCTACAGTCCCTTCTTGCTCTGTGAGTACAAGATTCTTTCATTAGTGATTGTATTAACACTGAAATGTGGATTTAATTATTTTCAAACACAATGTAAAACATTTCTCAAACCACTAGCCTCTCTAAGAGCACCTCATTCTTTCAGTGGCAGTATACGTGCCATTGATTTAGAGTGAGGCCTAACAATTAATTTAGAATTAATTCATTCATTTGAAAGACTGTTTGCCTACTCTAACTGAAAATTAAAAGCTTTGGTGGAGGCTTCCTTGAAAATATTCCAAATCTTGTTCTGCCTTACAAATGCTTATACCTTTACCTCTTTGGGAACAGGCAATTCATGACTTTGAAATAGCAAACTGAAAAATAACCTGCATTTACAAAGTTTGACTTTGTTCATAGTGTCCTCTATTCTCATTTCTTACTATTCTCATTCTTTAGCCTCTTGTCTGCTGCTAATAAAGCCACCATGAATAAAACCTAAAGCTGTTTAGAAGGAATGAGCAACTTTTTATACCGATGTGTCAGTTTCCCCTTCTGGAAAAAGGAGATAATAATTCCTTACAGGACTGTTACAATGATTAAATGAGATGTCTGTCCAGTGCTTAGCACAGTGCCTGGTGTATATAAAGGGTTCGGCAGGGGCTTTATCTCCACAATGCGCACCTCCCAGCGCTGGGAAAACAGCAAATTGTTCTCAGTATTTGATGAGTCTCCTCCTCCTCATTATTTTTATTACTATTATTATTGAAATGGAGTAACAACCATCTTTCCCAAATGAGTAATGGAATTTTTAAAAAGCACCAGTAAAACTAAGAATCTCACTGAAAGTGAATGAGTAATTTATTGAAAAACCTGACTGATAATATGTCTCAAGTTTAAAGCATTGTAATAAAATACACTTTTATAATCCCACCTAACTTTACTAGTATACTTGTCAATCAAATATAGTACCACTAAATTCACAAAAACCCTGGCAACCAGGAAGAATGTGGTTTCTAGAAATCTCTACAATGCCCCCTAGCAAATAGGGGACAGAATCCCAAGTGAAATGCATAGCCAGTGATGGGTGGAAAGGTCACTAGGAAGCAACGCTGTTTGCTAGGCACTTTTCATGCTGAAGCTAGGGTGGTTCTGTTTCTAGGGAGCTCTCTCACTTGTGCCCAAACAGCATTTGCGTTCCCACTGAACCTTAAGTATAACCAAAAGAAATAGGAAAATCTCAAAACAAAGGAAAAGGCAGTTCAAAAACAGTCTGCAAAGGCCCTGTGAAACTTAGAAGAATAGCACTGGAAAAACCTGGTAAGAACAGAACACATGTATTTAAAATTATCTGAATATATTCTAAAATGATGTTCAATACTCCTTAATATTTTAATTTTGCATGTTTGCAAAGAGGCATATGCAGCTCTTTCTATATGAAAAGAAAGACTTGCTGGTGGGAGACAAGGGATCTTAATTCTTAACAGCCTGAATCTATCAAAAGATTACGATTTAAAGTAACTGTACTCCTTTCAATTGGCTTTTAAAATTAAAGTAAACGTACTTTGAAAGGGACACTCACTTTATCTAAGTTTAAGTAATATATATGAAATTACTTTGTAAAGGTTTAAGTTCCATATATAAAATTGTTATTATTTCTGCAGAAATAAAATTGGATGGTCAGAAAGAGGGATGATGAAGGTTAAGTATCTGGGCTATAAGATCACTTTATAAAATATAATTGCCAAAGCACAAAAACATAAGAAACTGAGTTGCCCAGATAACATTAAAAAGAAAAGGTCAAAAAGGAGACATCAAAGGAAAAGTAAAAAGACAGAAAGAACACAAGTGAGAAATTCACAGAGGCCAAAAATTTCGGTGTGAATGACAAAGGCAAAAATGACAAAGACCTACAAAAAGGTAAAGAAAAAAAGCAAATAATTAGAGGAAAATTCGTGACTTGTCTAGTGGTTTTTTTTTTTTTCTTTTTTTTTTAATGGTCCAATGTTAAACACATCCTACTGAAAAGCCTAAATGCTGGGTATTTAACATTTCACAACTTAGAACCCTTGCGATTTTCGTGCAATATATCCAGCATCAATTATACCTATAAGAGTTAAAAATGCTTTATAAGTAGAAAAATTAAAATATCTATGATGGCTCAGTCTAAAACAGTGAACAGCAGGCTGCTAATATAAACAGCTCTGTGAGCATAACATAACTTAGTACTTAAGAGGTATACAATTGTAGTAGAAGTTGTGAAATGGCTGATAAATTGCCCTATTTATAGACTCCAGTGTTAAAGATGAGATAAATTGTATCCTGATAATCACCTGCCTCTTATCCATGGCTTTTTAACTCATCTGCTCCATCCTGACAATGAATATTTAAGCTGCTTCTTCACTCAGCTCTGGTCAGGGCACTGTAAATCTAAGTACCTGCTATCATATAAAGTCTAACTATAGAAACAAAAATTATTGGTGTTGTCTGAATCACAATAATTGGGAATTAGCACTTTAGCTTAACTTGTTAAGATGAAAGATAAATTATAAGAATGAAACATTAGTTACCATAGCAAATACACAAGCACTGTCCTCATTCAAATCATGACCCAGGTCTGAGTGTCTATGAAAGTTCCACTGGATTATATTAGGCTCCACCTCGACAAATAACATTTGTTGCTCAGGAATGATTTATAGCAATTGTCATCATCTTTTGTATTCTTCACACAAATGTTGAAAAATTACAGAGATTTATCTTATCCATCAATGTAATACTTCCAAAAATGTGAGGAATCAGTGCAAATGTGGTTTATCTTAATCTCTAATGCACTGTCAAGGTCACTGAGATTAACAAGCCTGATTCCTCAGACTGGGAAGAATTGATTATTGCCATTTTGCTGAGTTTTTTGGCATAACCATAAAGCTGCCTTGAGTAGAACAATACTGCATTTTTCTCAATTGAAGTTTCCCAACCAAAAATGGATTTTATTTTGGCTAAAATAAATTTTGCTACTTGTGTGTGTGTGTGTGTTTATGTGTATTGCTCAAAATATAATTCTCTAGGCCTTTAATTGATAGTTGTATTTAATTGATTCATTATATAAGAAAATGCTGTACTTTTTAAAAATAGAGAAATTTTCTTATTCACATCCAATGTGAGATTCTATGACTTTGCTGAAATGTATTTTGAGCTTCCTGTTTTCTTTTTATGTGAAAAGCAGTGAAATGCATGATGAATCTCATATATATGTGTATTTTAAGGAATACTGATATAAATTTGACAAAGGATACTCACTTAAATAGTTAAGAATCTATTCCTATTTTATGAAGTAACAGAAAATTATTGAAAACAAAATAAAATAACCTAGCTTCTGGCAAAAAGGAGAATGGCATAATTGAATGAAAAAGTTACAAATTAGGCAAAAACAGACATTTTGCATTGTGAGATGATATACCTGAGAAATATATTTTAAAAGAGTTGACATTATTATTTTGTGAAAAAATTGAAATATTTAAGGTGTATACATGCACATATATGTGTAATTGATTATGGCATTACATATGTCTGAAGAGAATGAGTAAACAGTACATGTTGAATGCCTGCTCTGTATATTTCAGAATAAAATAAAGTTTATTTATATATGAAAATTAAATATAATATCTATTAAATAGGATAAAATAAGGTTTATATATGAAAATTAAATATAAGTCACTTTGTTTTTTTCTATTTGATTTCATAATTATAAATGGAATCTCGAGTCATTAGAAAGAAAAAAAATGAAGAAACTCTAAGTAAAGAGATCCTGAAAAATGAATATGGGTGTTTTGGTTTTTTTTTTTTTTTTGATATGAATTTTAGGAAGATTTCCATATATTATTCTATTTCATGGAATGGATCACTCCCATGATTTTTTCCCTATACAGTTAAAAATAATATTATACTGGCTGATGATTACAATTTTATCTTAATTTTGTGAGTAACAAGAAGAAACTGCTTCCTCAGTATTTTTTATTCCTCCTTTTCTTAATGAAAATCTTAAGTAAAAATAAGGATGAAGTTTGTTAAAGTGAAAAAGTTAATTTGCAATACCTCCCTGATATTCCATCAAAAAAAGGAAAAAACTCAAAAATACTGATTATACATCAAGGCTTGAATACAAGGCAAAGACTGAGGGTGTGTGCATTAGTTTTCTAGAGCTGCCAAAACAAATTACCATAAACTTGGTGGCTTGACATCACAGAAATTTATTCTCTTACTGCTCTGAGAGCAGAAGTTCAAAACCATGGTGAGTTTCCCCTGAAGACTCTAAGGGAAAATATAGCCATGCCTCTCTCCAGCTTCTGGTGGCTCCAGCAATGCTTGGTGCTCCTCTGTATTTACGTGACTTACTCCCGGTATCTCTCTCTGACTACTTTTCCCCTATAAGGACACTCATCACCAGATTTAGAGGTTTCTCTAAACCTAGGATGATCTCATACTGAGATCCATAACTTTTTACATGTGCAACAATCCTACCTCTAAATAAAATCACATTTACACATAGGGATTAGGATTTGGAGGCATCTTTCGGAGGCCGCTATTCAACCCATGGATGTATGTGGGTGTGCTTTTAATTTTGCTGTTATTGCCAAGAACTTCTGAACTATAAAAGTTCTCATTTTCCTATGTTTCAAATACTTTATATATATTCATTATATATACATAAAATGAAACAATATTGATTCTTCCATATTTTACCATAATTATCACAATGTTAAATTAATGTTATCACAGTATCATTAGAAGACTAACATAAATTATTTTCATTTTTATTTTGAAATAGAGTGAACTATATGTATAGAATCAGTCTTAAGCCTTAATCACAAGGGGAAAAAATAAACAAAAAGGAAATATTAGTTCTGTTGAATGACTCCCCTTAGTGATAGTATGAATGCTTACATTACATTAGGAAAATGTGAAGGAAATCTCTTCTTTGTAGTGGTTGGCAATGATTGCGATGAATTTTATACTCAATCTGTCAGTGTAATACACTCACTGTGTCTTAGTACAAATGTTTTGGAAGCTGCAAATATTTTTCTTGGCTATTCAGCAAACGAAATTCCAGTTTAGCAAACAATAAGGCTTATTATTATAAGTTTAATAAGCATTGTTCTTAGTTGCCCATGGGAATCTATATTCACCGAGCCCTTGTACTGTAATCAACAGTTGGGCTGTTAAAATAGAGGTACTCTACAACTAATCAGTAGGCATATGTCTTTTGATAGAAGACACAAAAGTGTCTGAAATCAGTATAATTTTAGGTAAACAATACTGGCACAATAAGAAAACTACTATTGGCAGTAATGGGGGAGATCCAATTATACTGCAAAGAAAAAAAATTAAATTAAATCACATTACCTTCAGAAAAGCATACTTATGTAAAAATTAAGATACTTTGAAGAAATAACTATTGACTATGTGCCTCTATGCATGGCTAGTAATATAATTTTTTTAAAGAGGAAAATGTCAGGAAAAGACCAAAGTGTTGGGAAAAGGAATACAAGTGTATGATTATTTCTGCATTTTAAATTAGAATATAAAGTCGTTAATGCATTTAGATTAGAAACTAAATGTGACTATAAGAAAATGAATAGAATTATGCACTCACTGGAGTTATATTAGCCATAGAAGAAATTAAAGTCCCTGCTATATAAAAACTAAATTAAAAATACAACCAGATTAGTTATTCCCTAAAGTAGGTCATTCAGTCAAACATTTATCTCATGATGAACTGAACTGAGTTGGCATGTATTAAATTCTCTAAATAGCAAGGAATAGTGGTATTCTCAGTGTGATTTCAGAAAAGCTTAGGGAAAAGAAGGATCAAAAGTTCTTGTCTATATTCAGGTATAGCCACTATTTAAGTAATTCTAATATATGAAGACCTGTAATTATACAAATAATAAGCCAGGTAGCAATTCCTGTCTATGAAAAGGATTTTCATTTTGACAAAAGAATTCACAGTAGGATAAATTCAGATAGCAAGTACACTCACTACATTTCATATATTATTTTTCTTCTATATAACTTTTCCAAAACACTTGTTTGGTAACATATTCTAACATTAGAATAGAGATCCTCTAAAGGTTTGATGAAAGAGCATAATCAACTTACTGGGATTTTTGCTCCTCTCAGCAAATAAAAACAAAACAAAGTGATTAATTAAAAATTAGCTTGCAAAATTTTTAGAGGATGTTGTTGTTTCAGTACAGATTCTGCCCAATCAGGTAAATTTTTGAAAGTATGAAGAATTTAATCTTGAGGAAGGATGTTGTGAAAGAAGCTCATTTTTACACGCTGTTGTTTCCATTTAACACCTGCTTTCCTTCTTAGTCTAAACAATGTGCATCTCTCCCAGCGACCTCAGTTTACTTGCCATTCTGCAAGGAAGTCAACTTTACTGACAGGTCGAATTGTCCTTCTCTTGTAAACTTTCCATCTGGCTTCTCATCACAGTTAAGTACTACATTATTTGTATTACATCTGACATCTGATTAGCGTTTGTCTACCCCATTAGATTGTAAGGCAGGAGCCATGTTCTTTTGTTCATCATTGGATCCTTGGTGACTTTTAGCATGATGGCTGGAACATGGCAGAGGCTCGGCATGTTTTACATCTGAATCAAATACTGTAAGAGTTTGAATTAATACTGGTTAAAACAAGTAAACTTATAACTATGGAAGAAATATGCAATAACATCTTATTTTAGAAAAGTTAAAAGTCCAGTCGATCCCTGCACTTTGACAGACCATGGCAGGAGGATTGCTTGAGATGGGGAGTCTAGGAGGACTAGCCTGGGCAACATAGTGAGACCCTGTCTCTAAATAAAACAAAACAAAAAAAATATTAACCAGGTGTGGTGGTGTGGAGCTGTAGACCTAGATATACTGGGACGCTGAGGTGGGAGTGTTGCTTGAGCCTAGTAATTTGAGGGTGAAGGAAGTTATGACAGTGCTACTGCACTTGGATAATAGAGCAAGACCTAGTTTCTAAAAAAAAAGAAAGTCAAGTCAAGTTGACTGTTAACCAGACATGCCATTATCCATATGTAGACTGGTGAATCTGGCCCTACAACATTGCAACTGTCCACAATGAGGGATGCAGCATATTAAATATTTTATTTTTCAACCTTAAAGAACTATGAAGGAATAAATTGAAAATGAGATGTCAATAGTAATGATTTTCATGATAACTGTGAATGCCAGAAGTGCCCATACCATTTTCTTCTTTAAAGACTCTTACTACCAATCTCTAAGTTTTTGTGCTAGGACTCTGCAGGCAACAATTCACAATGAACTGAATAGCCATAATTGCTGATATATATGGCAGAAAGGTGAGGGAAGGAAGATGATTATCTTTAAAGTTATTTTTCTAAGCATATGAGAGTGAGAACAAAAAAAAGTGCCCTCAAGTTTTGTATTGGTGGAAAACTAGCTAAAAGTACTCTAAAAATCTGTACTACAAATGTGCAAGTAGGCTTTTTATGGTGGTGTTCCCCTCACCCTCAATGAGCCTGTCATGAAGCATGTGTAGGGTAGAATTTGCACAGGGTAAAATAATGAGAGGTATATCACACTCTCTATCAGCAGTGTACCGTACTGTGCAAAATACGGTATGGGGAATTAGCCAAATAAAATTACAGTGTGAGATGCTGTATTACTTCACATGCAAGAAAAAATATGAATGACTAAATATACTGCTCAGTTTTTAGTTACTTAACATAATCTGCTGGGAATATAACTACTTTTTATGGCATAGTTTCTAAACTCTTAAAAATTAAAAATTTAATAATTTTTAATATTCTCATGAAAAAAGCAGTTTCTATGCCCAGGGTCAGTAGGAGGTAAAGAGATACATAACTTGATTTGTAAAATCAACATTAGCTAACTATTAATAGTAAGAAAGTGATTAAAATTATTTTGAAAGTAAAATATAAATTGTCTATTATGTGATATAAAATAGAGTGCAAGTAGTTGTATATTTTAAAGGAAAATGAGTAAAAATAAAATTAAGAATTGTGTAAATTTCCTGGGGACATATATAAAAGTAAATTCCAGGAATAAATCCTTATAAAATATATCTTTTTAATATATCTATATAGATATGCATCTATTTCTTTAAACAGAGAGTAAAAGTCTGGAATTTTAGTGGAAAGAATAATAAATGACAAAAAGGTTTATGAAAATTGATAGAAGAAATAAAGCCACTTTAGAATACTCTGTAACTGTTAAAGTTCAGGAGCCACAGCTTATGTCTGGATTATACCCAGGTATTTAATGCTGTGATTTCTCAAGTCTTAGTGTTGAACTCCTCTTTATGTATGTTCTCTGCCTGGACAATCTCACCAACTTATCATCCTTTCAGTGTTTACCCACATGCCAGTGCAGTTGTATTCAAAATGAGGCATTCATAGCTCTGGGGATAAAAGATGACTTTCCAAGGAGTACCCAAAAATATGTATAGTATCATGAGCATCAAGTTCCAAATCCTAAACTTTCATATGGATACTTTTAATAAAATCCTTTCTGTTTTTTTCCACGTTCCAGGAGAAAAGCATATTTTTCACTCATCTTGCCTTTTCCAGGGGTCCGTTGTACTGCAGTAGCAAAGAGAAAATTCTAAATATTAGTGCTGATATTTAGGAAACGAGTTTTGAATTTTTAAATTCTTTGCTTCTATAAAATCTGGAGAGAGCCCTAATCAAATTTTCAGGTGATAGTTAAAAAATTTTGGTAATAGATTACTACGTGATATTTAGCATAAATTTGGGAAGATTGTAAAGAACTGTGTCATATTGCTACAACAAAACACCTTTCATTCCCATCTACTTATTTTTATGCATAAGATTTCTCAGAACTTTAACATGAAAATAGGGATGGAATTGATGGTGAAACTTTTCTCATTCAGAAATAAGTAATATTTTTCCTTAAATATGTAAGTTCATTGGAAAATGGCCTATCTTATTTTTTTACTTCCATATTTAACAATTTTTTATGTTTGGAAATTATCAAATTAACAATTGTAATGATAAGTCAATTTAGAAAACAAATTTAACACAAACTTTTAGTATGACATGAAAAAATAACATATATATGTGTGTTTGGATTTTTTTTTTTTTTTGCAGAGGGGTATGATAGGATGATACATAAAAGATTTCCAGGAAGCAATATATTGGAACACAAGTTTGGGGGAGAGAGAGAAATGATATAAAGTCTGTGACTATTAAATTAAAAACTTCATCACATTTAAAAATGACTAATGGCCACTTTGAAGTAAAAAATAGCTATGACTAACGGTCGTTATTTTAAAGTAAAAAATAGCGAGGCTTTTAGATTATACTGGATACATTTAGAGAGACTGAAAATATTTTATTTGAAAATGCCTATAAAAATATGCTAGAAGTTAAAACCTTGCAATTATCTAAATGTATGATGGAGAATTTTAGATGTAAACTTAAACATATTATTTTAGGAGATACATGTACATAAAGTTTGAGAGCTATTCAATTATTCTAGTAAATTGTCCTTAATGCATTTCTTTCTCTTACTCAATAATGCAATCATTAACTCCCGTCACTCTTTCTTCCTCAATAACGGTCAAATAGCTCCAATCCTTTTCATTGGCACTACCAGCTCTCAGGGCTGGACATTTTTTCCTCATCTCCTTGCACTTACCAAATTCTCATTTGAGAGTCTCTCAGAACACCACCAAACTTTCATTTGTTGCACTTGTCTTGAGTTGTATTTTTACCTTTGTGTGACTATTTGAACAACTTTTATTTTCCTCTTACCTTCTTACCACTCCACCTGACTTTGGGGTGTGTAAAGGCAGGAACTATGTATTTTTAATTCCTGACAATAAAAGGGGCTAGCATTAGTTGACTGAATGAATGACACATTCTAAATGTGTAACACTGCCCAACACATAGGAGTTATTTGATGTATATTTATTGAGTGCATATGCATAAAACATACACCATTCAACTCAATAATCCAAAGAGAAATGAAATTAGTCCTATTGTGGGAAAATTGTATGATTTATGGATTGATGTTCATACACAGTGAGTGTGAAATTTTGAACTTTTAGAGCTGATATAAGCACTGGAAATTTGGGGGCAATCTCTTTACTTCAGAAATACAGTTGAGATTTTGAGAATTTAACTGACTTGTCTAAAGCCACAACTGTTTAATGACAAAGGACAAGCTAATTCCTGAGCCCAACTCATTGGAAGGGTGGGCAGCCCTGTTCTTTTTTCTATTCCATACAAACTCCTTGCTATGCTCACTGGTCTACAAAATGTCTATGTTGGTTACAGCACTAGAGTGGCAGGTCTGACTTTAGCCTATGAAAGTTTAGAGTGAAACAATTTATAATAAGAAAAATAAAAATAGTGGTATAAAGAACTGAGGAAATAGGACCACACCAACTTGGAAACATAAACAATAAGTTAGGATCTATGTTTTGGGGAAAGAAAACATGAGGTTTCTGGACGAGATATACACAGACCATAGTGGAAAGAGTCTTTTGTACCTCCACATTTATGTTCTCACATAAGAAAAGCAAACATTGATGATAAGGATCAGACATAAAGGAACACAGCTATTTGGAACACTCTACACTATGAGATAAAGTGAGCTCTGGTGGACAAAGAGATATTTGCCATGAATAGCAACTGATTAAGAAGAGCAAAGATGAAACAGTTATATCTGCCAGGAGGCCAAGACAGGCACTATTCCTCAAAATAGGGGAAAAGGGGCAAATGTCCTCCTGCTCCTAAATTGAGAATCTCTATGGTAGCATTTTGTTTTATATTTTATGTCACAGGTCACATCCTTGTAAGACTCAAAACTTATAGAGGGTAGATTGAGCATTGAAGGCATTCAATAAGTGTTACTATTTCTACTGTCCCCACTTAAAATTCACACTGCCCACTATCCAAAGATAGTGAAAACAAGTAGGGGGTAACCCTGAAGAAGACCAGTGTTTTATAATTTTCTGCAAAGGTTAAGTATTATATAGGCATTCTTTTACATAACTCTCATGACTTGTGTGGTTAGTAATATGATTGCCATTTTGCACAGAGGAAACTAAAAGACTTTTCCAAGGTTATTTAGGGAAACAACTTCAATTTGACCACAAGTGTCTTAACTCTGAAAACAGTAACCTTTCACTAAACCAGCGATTCCCAAAGTGTGGTACCTATACCACCAGCATCAACATTACATGGGAACGTGTTATAAATACAAAACCTTGGGCCTCATTCTACCTACTAAATCAGAAACTCAGAAGGTGGAGTCCAACAAACTGTTTTAATCCCATCTGATATTTCAGGTGCATGTTCAGGTTCAAAAACCACTGGCTTCTGCCATATAGCACCATGCAACCCATGTGCATAAAACTGTTGCTTACTCACTGAAGTGAGTACTTGACGTCTGTCAGACAATTTTTATTTATTCATTTTACCATTTTTGAACAAATGTATTTTACTGATATATAGTAGTGTGATATACTGCAGAACCACATGCAACAGCGTTAGGGGGCAGGCAAGCTAGGTAAAGAAGTCCAGCTCTACCACCTATTGTCATATAATCTTGGCAAGTTGCATAACTTCTGTAAATTTAGAATTTGGTTTCGGTAAGAAACAAAAATAAAAATAGTGAGATAATACACAAAAAGCACTTAGCCAGCACTCACAATGCAGTAAATGCTCAATATAGAAAATAAAGAAAATATAGCTTTATGATTATCATTAAAGACAATATTAGTAATGTTATAACTAATTAAATAAGTAGTGAAGCTCATGTATTGTGTATGTTGCAAAGAAGAGATTTGCCTCTACTTAGAATTTTTATTATGGAATTGTTTTGTTTTTTCAGTTTCAAAATGAATACCCAATTTATTTCAATTCAATAAACATTTACTATATAAGAAGGTGCTGTGTTGTTTCAGGGTAATTTTTTTAAGTATAGTGAAGATACCAGTCTTCAATTTATGTTAGGGAATAGACATTATTATCTATTGAGTAATGATTTAGATTAAATCCTTGGGGACTTGGCACCAAGATGGCCGAATAGGAACAGCTCCAGCATCCAGGTCCCAGTGTGAGCGACTCAGAGGATGGGTGATTTCTGCATTTCCAACTGAGGTACCAGGTTCATCTAACTAGGGTGTGTCAGACAGTGGGTGCAGGACAGTGGGTGCAGCCCAATGAGTGAGAGCTGAAGCAGGGCGAGGCATTGCCTCGCCCAGGAAGTGCAAGGGGGAAGGGAATTCCTTTTCCTAGCCAAGGGAAACCGTAACAACACCTGGAAAATCGGGTCACTCCCACCCTAATACTGCACTTTACCAAAGGTCTTAGCAAATGGCACACCAGGAGATTATATCCTGCGCCTGGCTCAGAGGGTCCCATGCCCATGGAGCCCCCCTCATTGCTAGCACAGCAGTCTGAGATCTAACTGCAAGGTGGCAGAGAGGCTGGGGGAGGGGCGCCCACCATTGCTGAGGCTTAAGTAGGTAAACAAAGCGGCCAGGAAGCTCGAACTGGGTGGAGGTCACCACAGCTCAAGGAGGCCTGTCTGCTTCTGTAGACTCCACCTCTGGGAACAGGGCATAGCCAAGCAAAAGGCAACAGAAAGCTCTGCAGATGTAAATGTGCCTGTTTGACAGGTTTGAAGAGAGTAGTGGTTCTCCCAGCACAGAGTTTGAGATCTGAGAATGGACAGACTGCCTCCTCAAGTGGGTATCTGACACCTGAGTAGCCTAACTGGGAGACATCCCCCACTGGGGGCAGACTGACACCTCACACAGCCAGGTACACCTCTGAGATGAAGCTTCCAGAGGAACAATCAGACAGCAACATCTGCTGTTCAGCAATATTCACTCTTCTGCAGCTTATGCTGCTGATGCCCAGGCAAACAGGGTCTGGAATGGTTCTCAAGCAAACTCCAACAGACCTGCAGCTGAGGGTCCTGACTGTTAGAAGGAAAACTAACAAACAGAAAAGACACCCATGCCAAAACCCCATCTGTATGTCACCACCATCAAAGACTAAAGGTAGATAAAACCCCAAAGAGAGGGAAAAAACAGTGCAGGAAAGACGAAAATTGTAGAAATCAGAGCACCTCTCCCCCTCCAAAGGAACGCAGCTCCTCACCAGCAATGGAACAAAGCTGGACGGAGAATGACTTTGATGAGTTGAGAGAAGAAGGCTTCAGACGATCAAAATTCTCCGAGCTAAAGGAGGAACTACGAACCGAGCACAAAGAAACTAAAAACCTCGAAAAAAGATTTGACGAATGGCTAACTGGAATAACCAATGTAGAGAAGTCCTTAAATGACCTGATAGAGATGAAAACCATGACACGAGAAATACGTGACAAACGCACAAGCTTGAGTAACCGACTCGATCAACTGGAAGAAAGGGTATCAACGACTGAAGATCAAATGAATGAAATGAAGCGAGAAGAGAAGTTTAGAGAAAAAAAGAGTAAAAAGAAATGAACAAAGCCTCCAAGAAATATGGGACTATGTGAAAAGACCAAATTTACGTCTGATTAGTGTACTTGAAAGTGATGGGGAGAATGGAACCAAGTTGGAAAACACTCTGCAGGATATCATGCAGGAGAACTTCCCCAACCCAGTAAGGCAGGCCAACATTCAAATTCAGGAAATACAGAGAATGCCACAAAGATACTCCTCGAGAAGAGCAACTCCAAGACACATAATTGTCAGATTCACCAAAGTTGAAATGAAGGAAAAATGTTAAGGACAGCCAGAGAGAAAGATCGGGTTGCACACAAAGGGAAGCCCATCAGACTAACAGCGGATCTCTTGGAAGAAACTCTACAAGCTAGAAGAGAGTGGGGGCAATATTCAACATTTTTACACAAAAGAATTATCAACCCAGAATTTCATAACCAGCCAAACAAAGTTTCATAAGTGAAGAAGAAATAAAATCCTTTACAGACAAGCAAATGCTGAGAGATTTTGTCACCATCATGCCTGTCCTACAAGAGATCCTGAAGGAAGCACTAAACATGGAAAGGAACAACTAGTACCAGCCACTGCAAAAACATGCCAAAATGTAAAGACCATCAATTCTAGGAAGAAACTGCATCAACTAACAAACAAAATAACCAGCTAATATCACAATGACAGGATCAAGTTCACACATAACAGTATTAACCTTAAATGTAAATGGCATAAATGCTCCAATTAAAAGACATAGACTGGCAAATTGGATAAAAAGCATCAGCACCCATCAGTGTGCTGTATTCAGGAGACCCATCTCACGTGCAGAGACACACATAGGCTCAAAATAAATGGATGGAAGAAGATCTACCAAGCAAATGGAAAACAAAAAAAGGCAGGGGTTGCAATCCTAGTCTCTGATAAAACAGACGTTAAACCATCAAAGATCAAAAGAGACAAAGAAGGCCATTACATAATGGTAAAAGGATCAATTCAACAAGAAGAGCTAACTATCCTAAATATATATGCACCCAATACAGGAGCACCCAGATTCATAAAGCAAGTCCTTAGAGACTTACAAAGACAGACTCCCAAACAATAATAATGGGAGACTTTAATACCCCACTGTCAACATTAGACAGACCAACGAGACAGAAAGTTAACAAGGATATCCAGGAATTGAACTCATCGCTGCACCAAGTGGACCTAATAGATACCTACAGAACTCTCCACCCCAAATCAACAGAATATACATTCTTCTCAGCACCACATCGTACTTATTCCAAAATTGACTACATAGTTGAAAGTAAAGCACTCCTCACCAAATGTACAAGAACAGAAATTATAACAAACTGTCTCTCAGACCACAGTGCAATCAAACTAGAACTCAGGACTAAGAAACTCAATCAAAACTGCTCAACTACATGGAAACTGAACAACCTGCTCCTGAATGACTACTGGGTACATAATTAAATGAAGGCAGAAATAAAGATGTTCTTTGAAACCAATGAGAACAAAGATACAACATACCAGAATCTCTGGGACACATTTAAAGCAGTGTGTGGATGGAAATTTTTAGCACTAAATGCCCACAAGAGAAAAAAGGAAAGATGTGAAATTGACACCCTAATATCACAATTAAAAGAACTAGAGAAGCAAGAGCAAACACATTCAAAAGCTAGCAGAAGGCAAGAAATAACTAAGATCAGAGCAGAACTGAAGGAGATAGAGACACAAAAAACCCTCCAAAAAATCAATGAATCCAGGAGTTGGTTTTTTGAAAAGATCAACAAAAGTGATAGACTGCTAGCAAGACTAATAAAGAAGAAAAGAGAGAAGAATCAAATACCTGAAATAAAAAATGATAAAGGGGATGTCACCACCAACCCCGCAGAAATACAAACTACCATCAGAGAATACTATAAACACCTCTACGCAGAAAAACTACAAACCTAGAAGAAATGGATTAATTCTTGGAGACATACACTCTCCCAAGACTAAACCAGGAAGAAGTTGAATCCACGAATAGACCAACAACAGGCTCTGAAGTTGAGGCAATAATTAATAGCTTATCAACCAAAAAAAGTGTGATACACAGTCAAATTCTACCAGAGGTACAAGCAGGATCTGGTACCATTCCTTCTGAAACTATTCCAATCAATAGAAAAAGAGGGAATCCTCCCTAACGCATTTTATGAGGCCAGCATCATCCTGATACCAAAGCCTGACAGAGACATAACAAAAAAAGAGAATGTTAGACCAATACCCCTGATGAACATCGATGCAAAAATCCTCAACAAAATACTGGCAAATCAAATCCAGCAGCACATCAAAAAGTTTATCCACCATGATCAAGTGGGCTTCATCCCTGGGATGCAAGGCTGGTTCAACATATGCAAATCAATAAACATAATCCAGCATATAAAGAGAACCAAAGACAAAAACCACATGGTTATCTCAGTAGATGCAGAAAAGGTCTTTGACAAAATTCAACAGCCCTTCATGCTAAACACTCTCAATAAATTAGGTATTGATAGAACGTATCTCAAAATAATAAGAGCTATTTATGACAAACCCACAGCCAATATCATACTGAATGGGCAAAAACTGGAAACATTCCCTTTGAAAACTGGCAGAAGAAGGGATGCCCTCTCTCACCACTCCTATTCAACACAGTGTTGGAAGCTCTGGCCAGGGCAGTCAGACAAGATAAAGAAATAAAGGGTATTCAATTAGGAAAAGAAGTCAAATTGGTACAGATGACATGATTGCATATTTAGAAAACCCCATTGTCTCAGCCCCAAATCTCCTTAAGCTAATAAGCAACTTCAGGAAATTCTCAGGATACAAAATCAATGTGCAAAAATCACAAGCAGTCTTATACAATCATAACAGACAAACAGAGAGCCAAATCATGAGTGAACTCCCATTCACAATTGCTTCAAAGAGAATAAAATACCTAGGAATACAACTTACAATGAATGTGAAGGAGCTCTTCAAGGAGAACTACAAACCACTGCTCAACGAAATAAAAAAGCACATAAACAAATGGAAGAAAATTCCATGATCATGGATAGGAAGAACCAATATCGTGAAAATGACCATACTGCCCAAGGCAATTTATAGATTCAATGACATCCCCATTAAGCTACCAATGACTTTCTTCACAGAATTGGAAAAAACTACTTTAAAGTTCATATGGAACCAAAAAAGAGCCCACATTGCCAAGATAATCCTAAGCCAAAAGAACAAAGCTGGAGGCATCACGCTACCTGACTTCAAACTATACTACAAGGCTACAGTAGCCAAAACAGCATGGGACTGGTACCAAAACAGAGATATAGACCAATGGAACAGAACAAAGCCCTCAGAGGTAATAACACACATCTACAACCATCTGATCTTTGACAAATGACAAAAACAAGAAATGGGGTAAGGATTCCCTACTTAATAAATGGTGCTGGGAAAACTGGCTAGTCATAAGTAGAAAGCTGAAATTGGATCCTTTCCTTACTCCTTATACGAAAATTAATTCAAGATGGATTAGAGACTTAAATGTTAGACCTAAAACCATGAAACCCCTTGAAGAAAACCTAGGCAATACTATTCAGGACATAGGCATGGGCAAGGGCTTTACGTCTAAAACACCAAAAGCAATGGCAACAAAAGCCAGAATAGACAAATGGGATCTAATTAAACTAAAGAGCTTCTGCACAGCAAAAGAAACTACCATCAGAGTGAACAGGCAACCTACAGAATGGGAGAAAATTTTCGCAATCTACTCATCTGACAAAGGGCTAATATCCAGAACCTACAAGGAACTCAAACAAATTTACAAGAAAAAAACAAACAATCCCTTCAAAAAGTGGGCAGAGGATATAAACAGACACTTCTCAAAAGAAGATGTTCATCCAGCCAACAGACACATGAAAAAATGCTCATCATCACTAGCCATCAGAGAAATGCAAATCAAAACCGCAATGAGATACCATCTCACACCAGTTAGAATGGCAATCATTAAAAAATCAGGAAATAACAGGTGCTGGAGAGGATATGGAGAAATACGAACACTCTTTCACTGTTGGTGGGACTGTAAACTAGTTCAACCATTGTTGAAGACAGTGTGGCAATGCCTCAAGGATCTAGAACTAGAAATACCATTTGACCCAGCCATCCCATTACTGGGTATATACCCAAAGGATTATAAATCATGCTGCTATAAAGACACACGCACACGTATGTTTATTGTGACACTGTTCACAATAGCAAAGACTTGGAATCAACCCAAATGTCCATCAATGACAGATTGGATTAAGAAAATGTGGCAATATAAATGGTGGAATACTATGCAGCCATAAAAAAGGATGAGTTCATGTCCTTTGCAGGGCCCGGGATGCAGCAGGAAACCATCATTCTCAGAAAACTATTGCAAGAACAAAAAACCTAACACCGCATGTTCTCACTCATAGGTGGGAATTGAACAATGAGAACACTTGGACACAGGAAGGGGAACATCACACACCAGGGCCTGTTGTGGTGTAGGGGCAGGAGGGAGGGATAGCATTAGGAGATATACCTAATGTAAATGACGAGTTAATGGGTATAGTACACCAACATGGCACATGTATACATAGGTAACAAACCTGCACATTGTACCCCTGTACCCTAGAACTTAAAGCATAACAAAAAATAAAATAAAAATAAATCCTTTCAAACTTTATGTTGTATTGGCTTACAGCTTTAAATTGTGCCCTTTAACAGTATTTAAATACATTGTTATGATACATATTTAACTTCTGGTCAAATTTATTACTTAGGGAAAACCCTGTAATACCATATCTGCAGTAATACTATGTCCAATTTTTTTTTTTTAAACTCAGTGAGACTTGGGCCTATTATTTCTTCCTTATTTGCACCAACCAGTGAAAGAAACCAGTTTCTATTCCCTTTATAATGCTTTTATGCATAGAAAAAGGCCGTCATCTTTTCTATGTCTTTTTTTTATTTTTTAAGATTTTCAATTTTCACAAGCTCCTCTCATAGCTCATGTGCTCAAGATCTTTTTATCATTTGTATTGTATCTCCACCAAATGCTTGGCAATTTGTCTCTTTTTTGAAATGTGCTTTTTTTGTTGAACTGAGTCTCCAAATTGCAGCCTAACAAGACCTGAATGTAGCTCAATCCCTTTTTATGCATGACATCGCTATTACAATTCAACACACTGTAGCATTTGAATATTTTAGCAGGTATTAGAATGTCAACTCATTCAATTTATCATCCACTGTAGCTCTTGAATTTTTCTTTCTGCTGCTACAATCTCTAACTATTCATTGTACTTTTTGGTTCCATTATCCCTCCCTGCAGCACCTTTCACATTCATTCCATTTTTGTGATTCTGATGTCACTGATTTTACCCATATCCCCAATGTATCAATATTATGCTGCATAGTATAGTACAACACCCCCAAATTTGCAATCCCTGCTACTTCTATGACTCACTGTTTTGTAGACATATTAGAATAAATATGTATTTCCCAAGATATTTCATAAGTCTACTACATTACCTCTAGTATTCTTTTCTTAGACGACTTCTGTAAATCACTCTATTTAAGGCTTCAGTTAAACAAACAAAAAGCAAACAAACAAGGATTACTGGTCTATTGTTACAGGGCCATTTTAAAAAGAAATATTGTTCTTTCTTTTTTGACTCAATTTGAGAAACTTAAACTCAGCACCAACTACAAGATTGCATTATTGTTTAATTATTGAGCTGTCATCCAAAAAATATAGATTACACCTCTGATCTTCACACACACCTAGTAGCATAGGGGATATCATCTGTCCTCACTGCCGGAGGTGACCTGTGCTTGCTGGGCGTGTCATGTGGTGGGTTAAGCAAATCTTAGTAAATACAGAGTTAATTTCACTTAACATGTTTACTTTCCCCGTTACAAAAGAAAGCAAGGCAGAGAATATAAAATGAAAGTAATGAAGGAAATGACAAAAGAATCTTAAGTTGTTTGGCCCAAATTTTATTATTTTACCACAGATAAGTGGCAGAGTTACCAAAACCAAAATGAGCTGATGAATTGTTCAAGTTTACAAGTCAAATATTACCATACTTATTAAATTAAACAGAAACACGTGTGGCTTTATTCTGTCTAGAATTCCCATCTACCCACCTTACATATTCATAGACACCTACTCCTGCCTTGAGTCCTGCCCTATCCACTGAAGTCTTACTTATGCTTCATGAATCAAAATGAGATCCCTCCAAGATAGTAATGTTTCCTTTCTTTGTGTTCACACTCTATCTTGTACTTAGTTCTTATTTCAAAATCAAATTGTTTAAAAAGCAGTTCCTCTATGAATGTTAAGATCCACTTCTTTGATTTCCAGCTACCAGATGGTACTGAGAATTATTCAAAAAGTATTCCTAAATAAATGAACTATTTTTAACGTAGCCTTTTTCCCAAAAGCTATATTTCTAAAATTTAGACAGTGATATTAGGAGTCGAATGCTTTCTAGAGAAATTATGGTGATGCAATGGTGTGAGTCCAATTTTAACAACATGGTAGAAAAACATGTTTATACGAGTAGAACCATTAAAGTTTTAAAACAATAATCAGCCCTGAAAAAGCGCACGTGTATAGCAAAATAAAACAAAAACAAACAAAACACACAAAAACAAAAGGGAAGAAAGAAGAGACTATAATTTCTCCATAATACATTTCATCTTTTTTATATGTATATATGATATGGATTTTAATAAAATTGTGGCTGTATTTATTTTGGATAAATATTTACTTCCATGGTCGGATTATATGTGGTAGAATTGAAGGAGGTGGTAAAAATAGTAAAAAAGTTTGTATAACATTTTCAAGTCTAATGAAATAGTTTTCAGAAGACTTAGCAAAATATCTTGAAAATTTAAAAAATGGGTACACTTTGGTTCTAGAGAAGACAGATGAAATATTGGATTGCTGTCTTCAAATAGATGATAGATCAATTGGCAGATGATACTGATAAAATATTTTCCTTTTTAGCTTATATAAGACCAGAAACAATTAATTTAGAGGGCAAGCAGGAAATGCTACAGGAAGGTGAGGTATTATGATGAGTTACTAAATAATGCAGTGAAAGATTCCTACAGAGACCTTTTGAACAGAATAGTTACTCTTTGATCTAGTCATTTAGATATTAAATCTAAACCTAGGGGGTGGAGCAAGATGGCCGAATAGGAACAGCTCCAGTCTCCAACTCCCAGGGCGAGCGACACAGAAGACAGGTGATTTCTGCATTTTCAACTGAGGTACTGGTTTTATCTCACTAGGGAGTGCATGACAATCAGTGCTGCTCAGCTGCTGCAGCCAGACCAGCGAGAGCTGAAGCAGGGGGAGGCATCGCCTCACCTGGGAAGTGCAAGGGGGAAGGGAATCCCTTTTCCTAGTCAGGGGAACTGAGACACACAACACCTGGAAAAATCGGGTAACTCCTACCCCAATACTGCGCTCTACCAAGGATCTTAGCAAACGGGCACACCAGGAGACTATATCCCAGGAGACTATATCCCACACCAGGCCGGGAGGGTCCCACGCCCATGGAGCCTCCCTCATTGCTAGCACAGCAGTCTGCGATCTCCCCGCAAGGCAGCAGAGAGGTTGGGGGAGGGGCGCCCGCCACTGCTGAGGCTTAAGTAGATAAACAAAGCCTCTGGGAAGCTCGAACTGGGTGGAGCTCACAGCAGCTCAAGGAGTCCTGCCTTTCTCTGTAGACTCCACCTCTGGGGACAGGGCACAGCTAAACAACAACAACAACAACAACAAAAAGCAGCTGAAACCTCTGCAGACACAAACGACTCTGTCTGACAGCTTTGAAGAGAGCAGTGGATCTCCCAACACGGAGGTTGAGATCTGAGAAGGGACAGACTGCCTGCTCAAGTGGGTCCCTGACCCCTGAGTAGCCTAACTGGGAGACATCCCTGACTAGGGGCAGACCAACATCCCACACCTCACACAGTGGAGTACACCCCTGAGAGGAAGCTTCCAAAGCAAGAATCAGGCAGGTACACTCACTGTTCAGCAATATTCTATCTTCTGCATCCTCTGCTGCTGATACCCAGGCAAACAGGGTCTGGAGTGGACCTCAAGCAATCTCCAACAGACCTACAGCTGAGGGTCCTGACTGTTAGAAGGAAAACTATCAAACAGGAAGGACACCTACACCAAAACCCCATCAGTACATCACCATCATCAAAGAACCAGAGGCAGATAAAACCACAAAGATGGGGAAAAAGCAGGGCAGAAAAGCTGGAAATTAAAAAAATAAGAGCGTATCGCCCCCTGCAAAGGAACGCAGCTCATCGCCAGCAACGGATCAAAGCTGGACGGAGAATGACTTTGATGAGATGAGAGAAGAAGGCTCCAGTCCATCAAACTTCTCAGAGCTAAAGGAGGAATTACATACCCAGCGCAAAGAAACTAAAAATCTTGAGAAAAGAGTGAAAGAATTGATAACTAGAATAATTAATGCAGAGAAGGCAATAAATGAATGGACAGAGATGAAAACCATGACACAAGAAATACGTGACAAATGCACAAGCTTCAGTAACCGACTCGATCAACAGGAAGAAACAGTATCAGCAATTGAGGATCAAATGAATGAAATGAAGCGAGAAGAGAAACCTAAAGAAAAAAAAAGAAAAAGAAATGAACAAAGCCTGCAAGAAGTATGGGATTATGTAAAAAGACCAAATCTATGTCTGATTGGGGTGCCTGAAAGTGAGGGGGAAAATGGAACCAAGTTGGAAAACACTCTCCAGGATATCATCCAGGAGAACTTCCCCAACCTAGTAGAGCAGGCCAACATTCAAATTCAGGAAATACAGAGAACGCCACAAAGATACTCCTCGAGAAGAGCAACTCCAAGACACATAATTGTCAGATTCACCAAGTTGAAATGAAGGAAAAAATCTTAAGGGCAGCCAGAGAGAAAGGTTGGGTTACCTACAAAGGGAAGCCCATCAGACTAACAGCAGATCTCACAGCAGAAACTCTACAAGCTAGAAGAGAGTGGGGGCCAATATTCAACATTCTTAAAGAAAAGAATTATCAACCCAGAATTTCATATCCAGCCAAACTAAGTTTCATAAGTGAAGGAGAAATAAAATCCTTTACAGATAAGCAAATGCTTAGAGATTTTGTCACCACCAGGCCTGCCTTACAAGAGACCCTGAAGGAAGTACTAAACATGGAAAGGAACAACCGGTACCAACCACTGAAAAACATGACAAAATATAAAGACCATCAATGCTAGGAAGAAACTATATCAACTAACGAGCAAAATAACCAGTTAATATCATAACGGCAGGATCAAGTTCACACATAACAATTAACGTTAAATGTAAATGGACTAAATGCTCCAATTAAAAGATACAGACTGGCAAACTGGATAAAGAGTCAAGACCCATCAGTTTGCTGTATTCAGGAGACCCATCTCACATGCAGAGACATACATAAACTCAAAATAAAGGGATGGAGGAAGATCTACCAAGCAAATGGAGAACAAAAAAAAGCAGGGGTTGCAATACTAGTCTCTGATAAAACAGACTTTAAACATCAAAGATCAAAAGAGACAAAGAAGGCCATTACATAATGGTAAAGGGATCAATTCAACAGGAAGAGCTAACTATCCTAAATATATATGCACCCAATACAGGAGCACCCAGATTCATAAAGCAAGTCCTTAAAGACTTACAAAGAGACTTAGATTTCCATACAATAATAATGGGAGACTTCAACACTCCACTGTCAACATTAGACAGATCAACGAGACAGAAAGTTAACAAGGATATCCAGGAATTGAACTCATCTCTGCAGCAAGCAGACCTAATAGACATCTACAGAACTCTCCACCCCAAATCAACAGAATATACATTCTACTCAGCACCACATCACACTTATTCCAAAATTGACCACATAATTGGAAGTAAAGCACTCTTCAGCAAATGTACAAGGACAGAAATTATAACAAACTGTCTCTCAGACCACAGTGCAATCAAACTAGAACTCAGGACTAAGAAACTCAATCAAAACCGCTCAACTACATGGAAACTGAACAACCTGCTCCTGAATGACTACTGGGTACATAACAAAATGAAGGCAGAAATAAAGATGTTATTTGAGGGCGGGCGCGGTGGCTCATGCCTGTAATCCCAGCACTTTGGGAGGCCGAGGCGGGCGGATCACAAGGTCAGGAGATCGAGACCACGGTGAAACCCCGTCTCTACTAAAAATACAAAAAAAATTAGCCGGGCGCGGTTGTGGGCGCCTGTAGTCCCAGCTACTTGGGAGGCTGAGGCAGGAGAATGGCGTGAACCCGGGAGGCAGAGCTTGCAGTGAGCCGGGATCGCGCCACTGCACTCCAGCCTGGGCGACGGAGCGAGACTCCGTCTCAAAAAAAAAAAAAAACAAAAAACAAAGATGTTATTTGAAATCAATGAGAGCAAAGATACAACATACCAGAATCTCTGGGACACATTTAAAGCAGTGTGTAGAGGGAAATTTTAACACTAAATGCCCATAAGAGAAAGCAGGAAAGATCTGAAATTGACACTCTAACATCACAATTAAAAGAACTAGAAAAGCAAGAGCAAACACATTCAAAAGCTAGCAGAAGGCAAGAAATCACTAAGGTCAGAGCAGAACTGAAGGAGATAGAGACACAAAAAACCCTCCAAAAAATCAATGAATCCAGGAGTTGGTTTTTTGAAAAGATCAACAAAAGTGATAGACCGCTAGCAAGACTAATAAAGAAGAAAAGAGAGAAGAATCAAATAGTCACAATAAAAAATGATAAAGGGGATGTCACCACCAACCCCGCAGAAATACAAACTACCATCAGAGAATACTATAAACACCTCTACGCAAATAAACTAGAAAATCTAGAAGAAATGGATAATTTCCTGGACACTTACACTCTCCCAAGACTAAATCAGGAAGAAGCTGAATTCCTGAATAGACCAATAGTAGGCTCTGAAATTGAGGCAATAATTAATATCCTACCAATGAAAAAAAGTCCAGGACCAGATGGATTCACAGCTGAATTCTACCAGAGGTTCAAGGAGGAGCTGGTACCATTCCTTCTGAAACTATTCCAATCAATAGAAAAAGAGGGAATCCTCCCTAACTCATTTTATGAGGCCAACATCATCCTGATACCAAAGCCTGGCAGAGACACAACAAAAAAAGAGAATTTTAGACCAATATCCCTGATGAACATTGATGCAAAAATCCTCAATAAAATACTGGCAAACCAGATGCAGCAGCACATCAGAAAGCTTATCCACCATGATGAAGTGGGCTTCATCCCTGGGAGGCAAGACTGGTTCAACATACACAAATCAATAAACGTAATCCAGCATATAAACAGAACCAAAGACAAAAACCACACGATTATCTCAATAGATGCAAAAAAGGCCTTTGACAAAATTCAACAGCCCTTCATGCTAAAAACTCTCAATAAATTCGATATTGATGGAACGTATCTCTAAATCATAAGAGCTATGTATGACAAACCCACAGCCAATATCATACTTAATAGGCAAAAACTGGAAAAATTCCCTTTGAAAACTGGCACAAGACAGCGATGTCCTCTCTCACCACTCCTATTCAACATAGTGTTGGAAGTTCTGGCTAGGGCAATCAGGCAAGAGAAAGAAATCAACGGTATTCAGTTAGGAAAAGAAGATGTCAAATTGTCCCTCTTTGCAGATGACATGATTGTGTATTTAGAAAACCCCACTGTCTCAGCCCAAAATCTCCTTAAGCTGATAAGCAACTTCAGCAAAGTCTCAGGATACAAAATTAATGTGCAAAAATCACAAGCATTCTTATACACCAGTAACAGACAAACAGCCAAATCATGAACGAACTTCCATTCACAATTGCTTCAAAGAGAATAAAATACCTAGGAATCCAACTTACAAGGGATGTAAAGGACCTCTTCAAGGAGAACTACAAACCACTGCTCAGTGAAATAAAAGAGGACACAAACAAATGGAAGAAAGTACCATGCTCATGGATAGTAAGAATCAATATCGTGAAAATGGCCGTACTGCCCAAGGTGATTTATAGATTCAATGCCATCCCCATCAAGCTACCAATGAGTTTCTTCACAGAATTGGAAAAAAACTGCTTTAAAGTTCATATGGAACCAAAAAGATCCTGCATTGCCAAGACAATCCTAAGTCAAAGGAACAAAGCTGGAGGCATCACGCTACCTGACTTCAAACTATATTACAAGGCTACAGTAACCAAAACAGCATGGGACTGGTACCAAAACAGAGATATAGACCAATGGAACAGAACAGAGTCCTCAGAAATAATACCACACATCTACAGCCATCTGATCTTTGACAAACCTCAGAAAAACAAGAAATGGGGAAAGGATTCCCTATTTAATAAATGGTGCTGGGAAAATTGGGTAGCCATAAGTAGAAAGCTGAAACTGGATCCTTTCCTTACTCCTTATACGAAAATTCATTCAAGATGGATTAGAGACTTAAATGTTAGACCTAATACCATAAAAACCCTAGAAGAAAACCTAGGTAATACCATTCAGGACATAGGCATGGGCAAGGACTTCATGTCGAAAACACCGAAAGCAATGGCAACAAAAGCCAAAATTGACAAATGGGATCTCATTAAACTAAAGAGCTTCTGCACAGCAAAAGAAACTACCATCAGAGTGAACAGGCAACCTACAGAATGGGAGAAAATTTTCGCAATCTACTCATCTGACAAAGGGCTAATATCCAGAACCTACAAAGAACTCAAACAAATTTACAAGAAAAAAACAAACAACCCCATTGAAAAGTGGGCAAAGGATATGAACAGACATTTCTCAAAAGAAGACATTCATACAGCCAACAGACACATGAAAAAATGCTCATCATCACTGGCCATCAGAGAAATGCAAATCAAAACCACAATGAGATACCATCTCACACCAGTTAGAATGGCGATCATTAAAAAGTCAGGAAACAACAGCTGCTGGAGATGATGTGGAGAAATAGGAACACTTTTACACTGTTGGTGGGATTGTAAACTAGTTACACCATTGTGGAAAACAGTATGGCGATGCCTCAAGGATCTAGAACTAGAAGTATCATATGACCCAGCCATCCCATTACTGGGTATATACCCAAAGGATTATAAATCATGCTGCTATAAAGACATGCATACGTGTGTTTATTGCGGCACTATTCACAATAGCAAAGACTTGGAATCAACCCAAATGTCCATCAGTGACAGACTGCATTAAGAAAATCTGGCACATATACACCATGGAATTCTATGCAGCCATAAAAATGGATGAGTTTGTGTCCTTTGTAGGGACATGGATGCAGCTGGAAACCATCATTCTCAGCTAACTATCACAAGAACAGAAAACCAAACACCGCATGTTCTGACTCACAGGTGGGAACTGAACAATGAGATCACTTGGACTCGGGAAGGGGAACATCATACACCAGGGCCTATCATGGGGAGTGGGGAGGGGGGAGGGATTGCACTGGGAGTTATACCTGATGTAAATGACGAGTTGATGGGTGCTGATGAGTTAATGGGTGCAGCACGCCAACATGGCACAAGTATACATATGTAACAAACCTGCACATCATCCACATGTACCCTAGAACTTAAAGTATAGTAAAAAAAAAAAAAAAAAAATCTAAACCTAAATAGCTCTTAACAAGACAAATACCAATTATTAATAAGTAGGTTATTCTGACTGCAGTTCTCTTAAGTTTATCCAGAACAAGTGTCTTTCTTTGTTGCCCATGGGATCATCCCTCACATGCATATCAGGAACAACCCTGCTATTGCAAATAAAATAGCATCATCTGTACAAATCAACCCCTAGCTTCTCTTCCTTTTAGGAAGAAAGACTCTAGTTATGGGGGCCAGAAACTGGAGAGGAATGGATATCAGTTGTCCAAAGTGTAAAAAGAAATAGTACATTAATACCCTTGAAAATATATAGATACCTTAAGAAGACTTAAAATACTGTAGGCATAATACTAATAATCTTTGATTATGTTTATGTTTAGTATTCCTTTCATTAGCAAGTGACATTTGGCAGAGTATTTTTTCCTCAAAAGTAATTTAATTAAACAACTTTAACCTCATATATTAAAATACTATATGGCAAAATTCTAAGATAAGATACAAGTTTAAGGTCATTGTCAAGGGTCACTGAAAAAAGAAAGATCTTTTTTTCGTAACCTTTTATTTTTAGTTTTTAATATTAACATTTGTTATGCTACTTTGTTTATGACATATGCTGGTAATTGTTTTATGAATAAATACCACAACCTTTATAAAGAACCTGTAAGAGTCTGGATTGAATTTCATTATTTTGTTCTCATGAGATAGCAGAGCTTTCAAAACTTGAAATAAGGTGACAACTTATATATATATTTAAAAATAAAGATCTAAATTAATAAAGTTACCATTAACTCAATGAAACATTTCAAAGATACCTGTATTGTGACTTTCACACTATTGCCTTGGAAGCTGTGAACCTGATACAAAATGTTGCTGCATGCTTTTGTTTTTCCTTGTCTTCTTTTTCTCCAGTTGGTAAATGAAATGCATCCACTGAGAATCTGAAAGCACTATTGAATAATATCAGAAATATAGGATTTGGCTCAATTTACCTGTTCCTGTTGCTGGAAATCCAATCTGAAATAAGAGTTGATGCCTGTTGGTGACAGTGCTTGTTGCCAAAACTGCAGGCCAGCATTATAACTTCTCTACGTAGTTCTCTAGATATCATCAAAAGGGAAACAAATTAAAAAGAAAGTTAGAGAAATTCATTCCCTAAATAGTAGATAGATTATTAACATAGGAATGGTTTTTAGATCTGGAAATCCTATGCTGCTGAGTAAAAGTCACTTAGGCAGAGTGGAAGTTAAACATACTAAAAGTTTGACAGTACTCCAGTGAGAGGCATGGGTTCCGATCTCAATATCACCAATAAAGGTAGATCTTAAATTAAAACACAGCAAGGAAACGTCTCTGTTCTCAGGATCAGGCAATGGAAACTGTGCTACCCAGCGGCAGTCCTCTTGGGAAAGCGAAATGTAAGATGAAGAATGAAAGGAAGATTGTCTCATGCTGCTAAAGTCACAATGGCACTAGTAGTACATTATTTTACAGTTCTACGGGAAAAGAAGAGGATAAGAAAATAAAACAGTACTCATGTTGGTAGGATGCTTGAACAAGAGATCCATTAAAATTATTTTTCGGCCACCCAAGCTTGATATACGTTGTTGCAACTTGCTTTAAAATATATTCCTAAATGGGGTATAGAATAAATAAACATAAGGTCAGTTTAAAACTTCTATATACTAATAATTAAAATTCTATAATAAAATTAAAATATTCTTAAAATGTACCTACTTTCAAATATCAGTAAAATTATAAGTACAGTAATGTTCTATTATAATTTTATTCAATGTAATATTTCATATATAGAAAATAGGGATAAAATGCTATTGGAATGGTACAAGTCTACTCTTCTTCCTATTAAATCACTAATTTGCATGAGTAAATATTTTAGATGATGACTTTTGTAAGAAAATGAGGAAAATAAATAATATTGATAACACCTATGTGTACATATGTACAAATGTATATAGATATGCTATATGAAAATGGACATCTATTATTTATGCATTTTATATCAACAGGGCATATTTAATGCAAAACTACTATGTTGGCCCAACCAATAGCCTAGTATTGATGAAGCTGAGATACACAGAACTCTTCAGTGTAATTATAATGGTATTTCAAAGTCAACAATTCATTCAGCTAATGACATATTTAGGTATCAGTATCAAGGTAAGGCATGGTCTCCCTCGCTATTTTTTGTTTTATTTTAGACAGGGTCTCCACTCTGTTGCCCTGGCTGGAGTGCAGTGGCAACAATCACGGCTCACTGCATCCTCCACCTCCCAGATTCAAGCCATCCTCCCACCTCAGCCTCAGGAGTAGCTGTGACTACAGGCACAAGCCACTACACCCAGTTAATTTTTGTATTTATTTATTTATTTTTTTTTGTAGAGATGGGGTTTCCATGTTGCCCAGGTTGGCTCTCCCTCACTTTAATGTGGTTCTTAAATTTTGCCAAAGGAATACAAACATTGAAATTACAATGAAAACAATTCTAAACTGTTTACTGAAAACAAAGAATCTGACATGATACACTATTCTAATGTACAAATATATTCAAAAATATATTTTACTTTTACAAAGATTTAATATCGCAGTGTTTTTGTGTTAGGGAGAAATTAATGTGCAATATTTCTCTAGCAGGTAAAAAATCATATCATAACTATAACAGCCCATTTATTTGCATGTCTGTTCTAAGGGCTTAGACAAAACTAACAATGAATGTAATTATTCCCATTAAAAAATCATTAAACAGTTTATTTTCTGTAGGTTTAAAGTAAAAATAAAAAGGAAGGAATTCTGATGGCCATCAGAAATCAGATGGCTCCAATAAAAAGATTTCATGTCACAGGAATCCACTTTTCAGTAATCCCAAATGTGTATGTTAATTAGTATAGTCAGTATGATATAAAAAATAAGATAATTTTATAAAACACAGAGCAGTCTCTTACACTAACTAAAGGAAAACAAATAGTGTTCAAAGATCACGGAAGGCACAATGATAAGAAATTTAAGAATCAAAAGGCTCATGAGCCGTACTTAATCCTAATATTATTGAAAATAATTATTAAATCAGATTAGGTGGCATGAGCAGTGTAATTTTGGTTTACTAGGTTTTGAGTTCAGAAAATCTGGTCAGGTAACAATTTGGAATGTTTGTCATGTCTTCTTGTCTATTTAGATTATCTGTTGTTTGCTTTCCTGTATCCCCTTGGACCCAATTATGAATGGGCTTTTGCCTCAATGTTGATCTTATCCTTGTTAATTAAGGCAGTGAATTGAATTCACTATGCCCTTTTGGATAAAAATAATGACTAAGAATCGTTACTGAAAATGCCTATATTCTGTTAAGATCTTTGGGATCTTTCCACCCAGGTTAAGTCCTTTGTGAACACAGAGCCCTCTAACTCTTGGAAAGTAAGTTTGAACTTTAAAACTTTGCCATGTATATTTCTTCTTTAATTCTGGAGCATTTAAGCTTAATTGACACTTTTAGGTCAGAGCAAAAGGTAGATTTGTATTAAATTTCTTCTTCAAATAATTATCATCTGTGTTGCATAGACAATTAGGACAAAAATCAGGATAGCACAAACTAGAAGAACAAACTAAAATAACTTGGGATCAGTTGCATACATAATAGTAGAAAAAGAATAAAATAGTGTATCTTCTAAAAATTAGAAAGAAAAATTATATCTTTTTACATTGAAAACGTTGTAGTTTTCCATGCGGTCCAGTAATTTATCTAGTGGATAAAGAGCTCGGCTGGCAGCATGCCATGGAAGAAAATCCTTCTCCTCAGACAGGTATCTGATAATCTCCAGAGGAATATTCTGAGGCAAATAGCCAGCCCTACAGTTAAAAAAAATAGATACATGATGATGCACAAACGAAGATTTTTACGCAAATAAAAGACAGAAAAGCAAGATTCATCATAGTATAAAGAAAGCATATTCAGTGCTATAAAAATAAAATTACTTTTAAAATATAGTCGTACTTAGGATGCCAGTGCCACCTTAATATATGCAGAGTTGGACAGTTAAAAATTTATGAATACAAAAACATCAGAATGCATATTTTTTTAACAGCAAGCAATTGTGGAATATAAGCAAGACTAAGCCTAGATATGTTCCTTCACAGAAACTCTTCAGAGGTTAACAAGCAATTGAAAATAATTGATTACTGAAATGCAATTTCAGTTTCTCCATATATTGTCTTTACTTGTCATTTAGCTCAGGGTAATGATATTTAATACACATTGTTTTTTAAAAGATCATCAAATTAAAGTGTCAATTTGCAGTTCTGAGTGTTTGTTAGATTACAATATTAGCATGTTTTTCAAACTTTTTTTTAAAGTTGCTTTCTATAACACTGATGAAAATCTGAGCTAGATTTTAATAAAGTCCAAATTATAAAAATGTTAAAGGAATAGCTTTTTTTTTTTTTTTCCTGAGATGGAGTCTCTCTCTGTCACCCAGGCTGGAGTGCAGTAGTGCCATCTCGGCTCACTGCAAGCTCCGCCTCCCGGGTTCACGCCATTCTCCTGCCTCAGCCTCATGAGTAGCTGGGACTACAGGTGCCTGCCACCACACCCGGCTAATTTTTTTGTATTTTTAGTAAAGACAGGGCTTCACAGTGTTAGCCAGGATGGTCTCGATCTCCTGATCTCGTGATCTGCCCACCTCAGCCTCCCAAAGTGCTGGGATTACAGGCGTGAGCCACTGCACCTGGCCGAGAATAGCTCTTTTCTTCTATTATTTTCCTTTCAAAATAAAATGTGTCACCTTGAGAACCAATATCAGTTTCCTTAGAAAATACTAAATTGTACCTTTGAAAAATTATCTTAATACATATTGTCTATAGTATAAGAGGCCGTATCAAGAAAAGAAGCCAAAAAGAACTATATATCTCTTTTTTCCAGTGGACTATAGGTAATATTCTAGCAAAATCAAAGCAATATAAATGAGAGTCCACAATACACTAAAAGATGGTCTTAGCCTTGATGTCTTCACTGCATATAGTGATATTATGTATTTTGGTGGAATTTTTCAGCATTGATATTTGCTATGGTTTGAATGTTGATATTTCCCTAAAATGTATGTGTTGGAACCTAATATCCATTGTGACAGGATTAAGAGGTAGGGCCTTTGGAAGTGATGAGGTCATGAGGGCTCTACTTTCAGGAATGGGATTAGTGCCCTTATTAAAGAGGTTCCAATGTGTTTTCTTGACTCTTCTTTTCAGGGTGTGTGCAGCAAGAAGGCACAATCTCTGAAGCAAGCTCTCATCTGCTGGAACTTGATCTTGGACTCCCTGGCCTCCAGAACCATGAACAAAAATTTCTGTTGTTCCTAAATTACCCGGTGTAAGGTATTTTGTTATAACAGCCCAAACAGACTAAGACAAATCAACTGAATGCAGACTGTTAACATAGGGAAGAGGGAACTATGAAAGCTAGAAAGCCTGGTTGTCCTGCTTATCTACATTTCACACTGTTCTTTTGTAACATAACAAAATTAGATGGACCTTTGTATTTGTGCATGGTGGAAAGTGGACAGGGAGGAAACAGAGCCCTTTTCATCTTCAGTTAAAATAATTTTTCCATATTATTCAGTCTTCATTCAATGTCACATGCAAAAATTACCCTACGGATGAATATTAGCTTATAATTGTGCTTATAATGTTCATAATAAAAACCAATTCTGAAGAGGGTGCTGCAGTTTTCTTTTAATTAAAACAAAAGAATGTGTGACACGCTAACGATTTTGATTCAACCATAGTACAAGATCAACCATAGTACAAGATCACAGGTTCATAATTCACATAAATAAAATAGTGAGCAAACTTCAAATTTCACATAATTTAAAAATCTGAAAATTTATAATTTACACTATACCTAGATTAGTGCCACTTTTTTCCTGTGCAAATTCCATTTTATACATTTTTGTAGAAATAGCATGAAATTAGGCTATGGCAACAATAATTAAATAAGCAACTATATTTTAGCCAGGACAACATCCCAATAATAACTTAAATTTTGATTTCACAGGTTTGTTCCACTCCCTGAAAATGTAATACAATTTTTATTAAAATAATATTTTAGATTATGTCCTTAAAAGAAATGTAGCTTCCAGTAGTTCAGATTTTGTAATTTGTTTCTCTCTAACTTTTAATTCTAAATATTAATTAGTGTGGTGATTAAATATTCACCTTCTCTTTATACATGCCATGGATTGTATAATGTTAAAGTTGAAGATTTATTTAGAAGCCATTCTTATTTTGTTAAATAAGAAAAGTAATGTATTATTTTAAAAAACTTTTAGTAAGTAGCTAACTTATTATAAAACTTCAAATAAGTTTGGAAAGTTGCTTGAATCTCATTTCCCATAAATTTGGACATGATAGCTTTATGTCAATTATAATTTATTGTGTTTTATTTCATCTCTAAAAATGTATAGACATTATTTAATGATTCATACTTTGTAGGGAATTTGCCTACAAATAAAAACGATGACAAATAATGTTATGGAAAGAAACTCAGATTTGAGAAAGAGCCTGAATCTGACTACTACCACACTTGTACAATTAGGCAAATAATTTATCTCTCCAATGTTCACATTCTTTGTCTATAAAAGGATGGAACTAAGAGACACCCATTATGGTACAGAAAAGCTTTTAATCTAACCTATATATCTACAATTTAATCTACTGAAAAACAATTGTAATAATATGGGTACAATTTAACTATTTAACAATTTGAAAAATACTTTGTAATTTTATATTCTCCATTCTTTAGTTGCTTAATATGTACAAGTCTAGGAGACAAGACGTGGATCTAGGTTTTATAAGACATCTGGCATTGTGTGAAAAAAAAAAGCAAAGCAAACTTGATAAAAGTTCCAAGTAATGGAAAGGCAAGTAAGGAAAACCACTCATTAAACAGAGAAATGGAGCAAGTTCTGTTGTGAGTCCTTTTGGCAGGAATCTCTAACTGCTCACCCAGATCCATGCTCTTCTCTTCTTCTTTGAATGAACTATACTTCGCAGTTCTCCTGGTACTTAGGTGTGGTCATGAGACTGTGATCTAGCCAATAGAATATGAATGTGCCTCTCTGCCTGGATTGTCCTTAGACATCTCCCATTAGGTATTCTATGTTCTTTCTCCTTAAGTGAACCTTCCAGGTGACCTTGACAGTCTTGTATTGAATATATCAAAAACCTGCCTGGGTCCCTGGATGACTGCATGACTATATCAATTCTCACACACACTCCAGTTATGTGAGCAGAAATAATTTCCATTTTATCTTACCAAATGTGTTTGGGGTCAATTTTTTTTTTTAACAGCAGTTAACCTTCTTTAATGTTGACCTCGAATAGAATAAGAAACAGATTATACTCAAATTGCCCTCCTTCTGTTGTGGTACCAACATATGTAATTACCAACTACATAATTTAATATACTTGCATTTAAGCCCACGACATCACAATATGTAGGTACACTTAATTGGAAAAGAGGCTGATCAGCTTCATTACAAAATTAAGAACTGTAAGAGATAATGTTGGAGTATAGGTTACCTAGCTCAGATGCGTGTTTGTGTAATTGGCTGGTAATGATATCTGTGATTACTACTACTGATAGTGCAATCAATATAGGAAAGTATGTGGAATCCAGTGAATGAAACACGACATTAGCTCACTGTAATCGGCCCAGTAGGCAGCACACTTAGGGTTCTGATGGTGAAATGCAGTTTCCCTAAATTTGCATCACCACAGGGAAATATTGCTAACAAAAATTAAAAATAGCAAATTTAAAGAATACATATTGTATGTATTTCATATATAATTAAGTGTGTCCTATTAATATTTTAGGAAGAGGTTGTAGATTATACCTTTCTCCCCTACTATTGGAGTGAGGATGAGCATAAGAAATGATTTGGGAATCAAAGAAAAGACAATGAGAAAGAAGCAAATGAGGAATGTTACAAAAATAAATAAAAGATTGTCCATATGCAGCTAGACAGCTGCTCCTCCCATCCCTTGCTACACACACACATATATCTTTCCCTCCTCCTCCTCCAATTTATAAGCGCTTGAAATAAAATATATTTTTAAGTGCACTAGATAATGTATTTTATAAGAAAGAGATTAAAACAAGACTATGTTAGCTGATATTGAAATGCTCTGACCTTAACTGGCTTTGTTTCCACCTAAAATCCAAAATTGCTTTTTAAAAACCATTCTGAATTCCTTTGAATGTTAACCCCTGAATCTTACTGAGATGGGTGGCTTGTATAGAAAATAACCTATTTAACTGTGAGTTTTCTTTAAAGGCAATTGATTTCTAGGCTTGAAACTTAGAGAAATACAAATAAAACACAATTCTCAGATTCTTTGGAGCATCATACTCTACTCTTGATACTCTACATCATACTCTAATAAATGAATATTAACTGAATATTCATTTAAAGCCCAAAAACAGTCTCCTACATATTTCACAATGCTTGCTGAAGATACTTTCACTGTCCCTTAGGGCACAGATTTTTAAAGCACTTGCTGAAATGCTTAATTAAAAAATTTAGTAGGATTTATCTGTTATTTTTCATTATTCATTATTAAAAGGCTTTATACGCTCTTTGTGGGAAAACCTTATGGTACAGATTGGAAATCCCAATAGTTCTTGATGTACCATAGAATAAAAGGGGAAAAACACAGGGGAAGTATCTCTGTCAACCAACAGCTCATTTGATCAGTTTCTAGAGAGAAAAAAAAGATATCATTCAGCCATTGCTTAATTGTCTGAAGAGATGTAAAAGAAAGTTATTAATTTGTAGCCCCATAAAATTAGTGATATAGTATGAACATTTGTCCCCGCCCAAATCTCCTGTTGAATTGCAATTCCCAATGCTGGAAGTGGGGCCTGGTGGGAGGTGTTTGGATCGTGAGGCAGATCCGCCTTCATGGATTGGTGCTGTCTTCCTGATGCTGAGTTCTCATGAGATCTGGTCATTTAAAAGTATATGATGCCTCCCCCTGACACTCTCTCTCTTGCTCCTACTTTTGTCAGATGATATGTCTGCTCCTACTTCACTTTCAAGTGAAGTTTCCTGAGGCCTCCCCAGACACCAGGACTATGCTTCCTTTACATCCTGCAAAATTGTGAGCCAATTAAACCTCTTTTCTTATAAATTACACAGTCTCACATATTTCTTTATAGCATTACAAGAATGGCCTAACACAATTAGTAACGTGAAAAGGTGCACAGAGAAGAGATCTCAGAGCCCCTCCTCCTTCTGCTCCTTCTCTTCCAGAAAGCCTGATCCCAAACTTGACTTAGGCACCTTTTTTCTGGGTTCAACTAACACTTTGAGAACACCTCTATTCATAATAATTATCGGGACGTTAGTCATTATTTTCTCACAGTGTTATCTTACTCACTGGCCTTAGCTCTTTCAGAAAATGAAATATGCTCCACCCGTCTTTTTATCCCCACAGCCTAATGCAGAACCCAGCACAGAATAGGTACTCAATAAATGGTCCTTAAACCAAATTAAATTATGTCAATAATGTCATAGCTTTTAAAAACAGGAGCACTTGCCAAAGATACTATAAAACTTAAACATAACCATATTTTTAATTAAGCGTTTTTGAAGGTTAAAAAACAGCAGGATGAGAGAATTTTATTAGGGTGATATTGACAGTATTTTTTCTCATCTATTTTATTAATGATAACACATATAGAAGACAAGAAGGCCACAGGTATCTAGATAACAGCTTTACATTAGCGAGTCTATACCAAAATAAAATAGCTTTACAGCCAGTGAGCATGTAGAGGCATTATACAAACATCTCTACTTTATTTTTCTCTGATTAGCAAATTACTTTCCTAGAAGCAATCGTGTTATTTATGCCATTCATTTAAATAAATTGATGGAAGGCTTAGAAATCTCTTTCTCCTAGTCAGAAAATTGGCAAGGGTAAACAACATGATTTCTAGAGTTCCTTCTTCAGTAAACATTTAAAAATTAAAAATAAGACATCCAGGAAACATTTATTTTGTAATTTATGTAGTCTCACTACCACCATCATTGCATCCAGCATTTCTTCTCTACACATGCTTTCTTCTGTATTTCCAAACATAATATCATAAGAAATCAACCATCATCTTAAAACAGAGTCCATTGGGTACTTAATAGTGTCGAGAAATAGGGTCAATGTTCGACCATTAATTGGAAGAATTAACAGATGTCAGTTATTTGGTCAAAAAGAGAAAAAAAACCTTAGTTTTAAGGCCCAAGTCAACTATTGTTTAGGAAACTATCCACTTAATAATTTCAAGTTATCATGTATTGAGGAATTAATGTATACCAGTTATGATGTTACGAAAACATGGTCTAAATTTATTTCAGTCTACTATCCTTTAGAATAGTTATACTAAGCATCAATATCAGTACTATTATGCCCATTGTTTTTAGAGAAAGAAGCTAAAGTTTCAGAAAATATGCCCCTTGCCAACCTCACGTGGCTAACGAGTAGCAGGGCTAGAATTCAAACCCAGGACTGACAAGAAAGCTCCTGCTGGTTCTACCCGATGAGGCAACCTCTCAAAATACGTCTTTGAATTAGGGTTAACTGCTTTCTTCCTTCCTTCCATTCACATCTGGCTTGCATGCCACTTTCATGGAATTTATCACATTAGACTTAATACACAAATACATACATAATGTGGTCCCAGATGATATGAAGGGAAAGCAAGCAGGGTCAGGGAAAGAAGAATTAGAGGGGAGTGGTTTAAATAGGGTGGTTAGGGAACGTGTCACCTGCATGAAGTGAGAGAACAGGTTGATCGATTCTGGTGAGAGAATTATTCTGACTGAGGAAACAGCAAGTTTGGTGGGAGGAGAATACTGACTGAGGAAACAGCAAATTCAAAGGTCTTGAGACAGGAACAGACTGGGATGTTGAAGGAATAACAGAGGGCCTTTGTAGCTGGCGTGGAGTTAGCTGAGGAAAAAGGTCAGGGTATGAAGTTGCAGAGGTCAGCGGTAACCAGAGCATGAAAAACCTGAAATAATAAGGGCTTTGGGTTGTTTTTCTCTTTTGTCCATCAGAAAATGTATTTGTTATTAATAGTGAATGAAGAAAAGATGTCAGTATTCATGATAGAGAAGAGATTGTAAAAGCTTAAGGTTGCCTTTATACTGATTTTTTAAATGCCTTATTTCACTTGTAATCATAAACATTATTCTAACAAGAGGTAAATTTTCCTTCCTTTTTGTCTCTTACTGGCATGATCATCATAAGAAGTTAAAGTGAAAGAACTCTTATACAGTCAAAGGAGAAAACCAATATGCCACAGCCTAGATAATCTCACACAGCACTCTTTTCCTAAGATCTAGGTTTTTCCCCTCTCTTCTTTACACTCCAATTATCAATAACTTAGCCTCACCCTCACCCCTAGCTTTGTTAGAGCGAAGGTTCATGAAATGAAGGAGCTTGATTAGAAGAGAAAGTTTTTATGGCCAGTAGAAGTAAAAAGTGCAAAAAGGTCAAGAAGGCTGTCTTTTCAAATCATTACTGATCAAAATGTGACATAATTTGTCAGAATTCACCCTCTGGTGCTTCTCTTTAATGGTATTCTCTTTAAATGGGTTAATTTCTTGCTAGGAAAAAAATGTTCTACCTCTGGAATTAACGTTGAAGGAGATTTGCTTGTTCCAGAAGTTGATATTACCATCTCTTCTCAATCATGTCCTGTTTGGCGTGATGAACACAGCACACTTACAGGTTAGCTACTGCAAAACCACTGAGGGTCTGGTGTGTGCTCTCTTGACAACACTGAAGAATTCTGGCCCGCAGATCAGCACAGATAGGACAAAACTCATGCCACTGAACTTTACTTCCATCCCTTTGGCAGCTTTCTGATATTGCTCAGTGGTGACTTTGTGGAACTCAGCTCCTCTTCTCCAGTCTAGCCAGCTGCTCCTTGTAAAATGTATCCTGCTGTTTTGCCACTAGGTCTTTCTCTTCCAGGTGCTTAGCCAGGTGCTTTGCCTTACAGCCTTCCTCCTCACTTGATAGACTCTCTGAAGCAAAGCTCATTGGCAGTGGCCCTCTCTTGGTTGGTCCGGTTCTTTACCTTGCTTTAATTAGTTCTGATTTTCAGAATCTTTATTTTAGCATGCTCCAATGCCAGTTCCTCAGGTACTCTTCTTTTTAAATCTTCATGAAAAAACTGATGCACCACAAACAGCAGAACACTGCTGCAACATTAAATTAGAGGATGGGAGTTGCTTTCTTCCATCAGTTACATTTTCTGAAAGTCAGATGCCCTGCACCATGGTGATGTTCTCATTCTCATGCGCTTAGAAGGTGACTCCATGGGGGCAGGCAGTCCACCTGTGGTTCCTGCTTCTGCCCCTGCAGAGACCTAGCGCAGACCCAGGTGCATATACACACATGCAGGCACCCGAAGTTATTGCTGCACAGTGGGAGCTCAGATTGTTTTTCTACGTGTGATGGAAAGCCACCGCAAGTTTTTGAGCTGGGAAATGACACGATCTGATTTATGCTTTAAAAGGGTGACTCTGGCTGCTACGGAGAGCAAACTCAAATGTGCCACGTGGTCTTTCAAGATGAGAAGGATGTGAAATATGATTTCCCAGTTGGTCTTGTCTCACTATACGGACTATGCTTACATGAGAAAAATATATACCTAGTGAGTGAAATGAATGACATAAAAACAGAGAATATGAGTTTTAAAGACAGACCATGCATGACGTTTGTTTTAGAAAGTTTCTTATGAAAATATCAGAAAAAAAATTACAAAACTTATCCACACATTTTTTATTGTTTAAATGTTAAAAGCAGCATTAGAAAACATAGGGAAGGTCACTGATAAATAATTTCAATAATGAATCCACTTTAAAATAATATGTTCTTTATGTACAGGAAGGTGTATATTCCACTTTGGGTTAATTAGCAGAATTAGCCTAGGATTTAAATACAGACTACTGCCGGAAATGAATAAAAAAAAATCCACAGAGATTATGATTTCCATGGAAAAAGCAACTCTTAAAGCTAGTATGGAATTCTGCTTATTGAGCAGTGAAGTTTTTCAGTGCTCTAAAGGGGCCACATGGGAGTAAAAAGAATAAAAAATTCCAACAGAATTTTTCAGAGGTTGAGTCTACTGCCATCAGGACATCCAATCTTTAACCTAAAGGTCCATAAATCAGTGAAGCTTCTAACTTCCTATATGGCTGCTTTTTGGAGAAATCTGTGAATAACAGGAAACTAGAAAAGAGTAAAAACATCACTCAAACCAAACAACTTAAAGAGAACTGACTTTGTCTTCTCTAGTCTAATATGTATGTCAAAAGTTTTGTCTTTTATATATTACACAAAGAAGTTTATATATTTAACTTATTGTGGAGGGAGGGAGGAGGGTGAAGATTGAAAAACTACCTATCAGGTACTATGCTTATTACCTACATGACAAAATAATCTGTAAACCAAATCCCTATGACTCGCAATTTACCTATATGACAAACTTGCACATGTACCCCCGACCCTAAAATAAAAGTTAAAAAAAAAATAAAGAAAAGAGCAGGAAATAAAATCAGTACTCAAAAAATTTTTTGCATGTTATTCAAATTCTTCATAATTACCTTTGGATTGGTTCTAACAACATTCTGTTGAGAAGATTAGTGTAGTTCACTATTGTCAAATATTGTGGTTAATACATGTTTTATATTGTAAATAACAGGTCTAAGAACATCTTTGTACATAATACTTTTACATGTTCTGAATGATTTTCTTTGGATAGAATACCCAAATTAGAATTATTAAGCTAAACATGTGTTTCTTGGAAAATCTCTGAGTACATGTTTTCAGTCTTTGTAAAGCAGCAAATGATCCCAGACAAAGGAGCAGACAGCCTTACATAGATCAGACAGGCACTGTGATAGCCAACATTGCTTTAGGGTTCTGTGTATGTGAAAATATCTTCTCAGGTTGGCAGTATTACCATCCCCATTCCACAGATCAAAATTGAGGCTCAAAAAAGTTTTCTAACCTCCCTAGGGTCATATTGCAAATAAGGGGAGAGCTGGAATTTGAACCCAGTCTTCCTACACCATGCCCATGATATTCTTGCCACTATTCCAAAAAGAACTGGTGGTAATTTTTGATTCTCTTTACCATGTTCTAGTAAAAGAAAATACGAGAGAAAATTATAGGGGATATCAAGTGGGAATAATCCATGGAGGTCTTATGAGAAAAGCATAACAATAAATGGGGATGGAGGGAGAAGTTTGGTTCATGGATGACATTAAAATGGAGGTCTTAGTGACTCATAAATACTCCTTTTAGCCTTTGGCCAATTTTTGGCCACATTACCCAAAGCCATGTTCTTAACCACTGAGCCCATTCCCTGGATTCCTTTAGTATTTCATCCAGTCTACATAAATCAGAGAACACTCTTAGCCCAGACACTGGCCTACAGAGGCTGATTCAGTTACCAGTACTATACCTACCATGAACAGCATGCATTACAATAACACTTTGCTTTCAGAAATATTGTTGACACAGGTAAACAAATAGAGTACCAGGATGTGGTCCCCCAAAAAAGGGGACGTAATGACATAAAGTATATTTAATTTACATAAGAAAAAACGCTTCAAACAAAGAAATACTTTCTATCTCAAGGTTTTATAGGAAAGGCAAGAATTAAGGCTATGGAAAGTGGTTTCAGGTTCTATACTTTGCCTGAGAAGGAAAGGGTGAAGGACTCAAATAATGGCATATGGTGCATGGGAGTAATCACATCCTCTACAAAACTGTAGGGCTGACTTTTGGGCCTGAAAAGAAACCCAAAGATAGCCCATCTCAATTAAATATTTCAAAACTAAATCTCAAAACCAAGTACAGCTCTAGCTCATACATGCAGGTATCAATACATATAGGAGCCTTTTATAATTTTTTCAATGTAGGGCTAAGGTTAAAATTTTAGACTGACACAAAGTTTAATAATTAAGCAGGAAGACAATACAACACTCCGAAAAATGGTACATTTTTGAAGGAAAAATAGAAACACTTTTAAGAGTGTAACCTAGTGATGCTAAAGGGAATGATGGCTTTAAAAAGAGAAAAGGCTTGGAAAGGCTTTGAAAGGCTTTAAAAGAGCAGCCAAAAAAGACAGAGGGACTCTACCAAGAGCAAAGTGATAGCAACCCATTGAATCTGTGCTCTGCAACCCACTTAAAGAACCTCCTGGCCAAAGTTATACCATTTTTGAGTGTCATTAAGAATAAAACTGCTATGACTTGAAATCTATCTGATAGACTTAAATTCATAAGGTCAAAACAAAACTTAAAGACAAACCAAAACAAAATAATTGGTCACTATAGGGCACGCTAGAGAACTGGCTCATTAGTTTTGTAACTGAAAAATAAAGAAAACCATCAAGCATTTATTCTGACTTTTAAAAAAAAAAAAAAACTGTATCACTGGTTACCAAATAGTAAACAACAGCAAGTTTCCTTTTGAAAACCTATTCCATTTACACATAAAAAAACAAAACAAAACAAAACAAAACAAAACAAACAAACCATGAATGAAGGAAACAGCATTTTGCAACACCCAGTGAATTAACAGATTTAGACATTGGACAGCAACAGTTGTGAATATCACAAAAAGACAGACAATTATTTATGTTATGTGTGCATATAGAATCAACTCTGAAGTAATTTTGCCTAAAATTTAAACCTGTACTGGATCAAGCCTCTAGATCCAGTTACCAATTTACAGTGAAAAGAGGGGACAGAGGAACACATAAAAGTGCACAGTGGGGATGCAATCAGCAAAATCCAGACTGTGGAAAGTTGAATAGGAAAAACAACTTTCCTCACTAAATAGTTGGGAAGGAAATTGTTTTTTAATTAAAATGAAAAATAAATAGTTTTAAACTGAAAAGATATTAACTAGTCACTGAGAAGTAAAATCATTTAGATCCTAATTCAAGCAAACTGTGAAAACAATATGGCATTTATGAGACTGTTGGAAATTTGGACACTTCCTGGATAGTTGATATTACTAAAGGGATGTTCATTTTTAGATGGTCATGTTTAAAAACAATAATAATTATTAGAGATACACAGTGAAAATTATTTAAATAAATTAATTTGAAGTGTGGAATTTGCTTCAAAATAGTATAAAAGGTTGGATGGGGACATGGATGAAATAAGATTGACCATGAGTAAACAATTGTTGATGCAAAATGATTGATACAGCAGCTTCATTACACTCTTTTTCCAGTGTGTGTGCACATTTGAAATTCTTCACAATAAATAGTTAGAAAACAAAGCAGAGTCTAAATCTTATTTATCTCTGTATCCCCAGCATGTATCATAAAGCCTTCATATGGCGTATGCTTAAGAATATTTGCTGAATAACAAACTTCAAGAAAGGCGACCATTTTAGTCTCAGTTTCTTCCTTTATACAATGGGGGAAACGATATTTACCTTCTAGCGCCATCATGAGTTAAAAGACAAGAAATGGAAGAGTATTTTGTAAACTGTAAAGTGCCACACAAAGGTGGCAGCCTTAAGACTGAAGAACTAGAACTAGAATTCAGCATCACGTGCCGTGCATCTGTATTCTGACCTTGATTTGTTCCCTACATTGAGCTAATAAACTCATGTACAGATCCCAGCACATTCATTTTCCCCTTAGGGACAAAGTACCAAATGGTAGTGTAATTGCCAAGGGAAAATTATTACTCTGTTCTGAATTATTTCCATCATAAATCCGAAACCAGTCAAACAGTCTCTATCACAAAAACGACAGGGTTGCTGTACAGTGATGAGAATCCCACATACAAGTGCCCCATAAATTCATGAGTATCACAACCCTCCAAAGTCATTCTGAATCATGTGTTTAAATCGGAATTGGGAAGCTAGACTGGCAGCATGTTGGTCAACACTGTGGAAACAATGAAAATGAAGTGATTTACTCAGCCATCAGTTAGAGAAATATCCTATCATCTGTCTCATGTAGATTGTACAACATAAGAAAGGCATTTTATTTGTTTGTCTTTAAACATTTATCTATTGCATCAAAGGAAAAAAGGCTTTTTTCATTTAGTAACAATAATACACAGTCATTCATATTTCTCTTACATTGAATTACAGTTGCAAAAAGATATTAAAGCATGTCAAAGAAACTATTTCAAGCAATAATGAATAATAGAAAATGGATAGAGAAGGACACAACTTCTATGTGTGCCATGCATTTTCACATTCTCTAATCTTAGTAAAATATCCATTTTTACTTACAGAGAAATGAAATATCTAATCTAATTCTTTATGATTTAAAGTGATCTTTTCCTGCCTCTCAGAATATTATGCTGTATTCCAAATTAGAGTTAAAAACCCTCAATGCTATTTCAGATGAAGTGTGGAAAGAAAAAATATGTTTTATTACTAGTGAGACAGAAAAAGGACTTCAAATATATAATTCATTGTATAGAAAATGGTTTAATATCTTCAAAAAGATAGTTGTGCACACTTGAAACCATCTTTCAGGAAGCAGGAATCTTAGATTTTTGGTACTTTGCTCTCCCTCAAGGGTACTAAATAGTAACTGAAAGAAATAAAGGGCAAAGCTAAAAAAATACACTGATCCACAAAGAGTATAATGTAAATGGTGACATAGAAAAAATGCTAACAATTTATTTTAAAATTTGAACCCACAAAGTGTTTTGGATTTATTTAAGGAAATTTTTAATACTTAGAATTAAAATATATTGAAACCTTTTTGAAATCATCTAACATCTATATAATATAATAACTGATACTTTTTGTCCTTTGGGACATTAACTTATAGTTTTCAAAACATCCAGGGACAGAGGTTATAGGGAAGACAGTTGCTTCTGATAGCTACCTATTTATCAAATTTCTCAATTTTAGTTGCAACTTCCAGTGTCACAAAATTCAAAAAACACTATTCATCTAGAAATATTTAATTACTCTTGGATCTCCAGCTCAGAAATATGACTGTAACTTTGCCTTGATTTTCTTTAATGGTGATAATGTTCAAATAAAACATAGAAAAAGTAATGATAATGATGTTCTAACTCCTTAATGATGATTAACAATTAGAAGACATTAATGGTATAGATTTACCATGTTCTAACAGTGACACTCATTAATTTTAATAACAGTCTCATAGTTAAGTCCTTGCTTACTGTCTGAAAATTTACCCCTCATTAACACTTGTAAGAAGTAATTTTCTAAAGTTGAAGCATCAATGAAGATACAAAACAATAGCAAAAAAGTGCTAGTTAATTCAGAACAAGGATATATATTAATATTATTCCAAAATGTGAGTGCAAAATAAAGTGACACTTTTTAAATAAGAATTATATTAAAGAATATTTTATATTTTACTATAATGATCACATATAGTTCAACAATATTATTAAAACTGAAAGAGTATAAAATTGAGTTAGAAATTTCTCTTCTGTAAGAGAACCACTGATACAAGAAGAAAATTCTGGAACCTTAATTTAATAACAGTCATTATTATTATTGTTTAATATACAATGCTAACACAACAATAATTTTCTCAAGAATCACATGTTTAATATTAAGAAGCAGAAACCTAGGAGAAAAGATGATAAAGTGATAAAATCTTTTTCAAAATTGATAGTTTTAGATAAAATGACAGAAACTGGTACATCCCCTATGACTAAAATGCCCTTAAAAAATAAAAACCTTACACTTGCTGCTTGATTATTTCAAAGAGAATTTCATCTCAATTAAAATACCTTAAAGGAATATTTTTTTCTATGGATTTGTCTGTAGTTTGTTTAATCTGTATCTTCTGAGTCTCTGCTAAGAAAGATGAGGAAATAAGCACACGTACACTTTATACCACCTGTTTTTTATCCCCTCTGAACTTTTATTTGTTAAATTACTTCTAAATTTTCCTAGTTTACAGATTTACCTTCTATTTTGTAACCTTCATTGTCCTGTTTCTTTACCTTTGATTCCATGTGTAAGTAAATTCAAGACTCACCATATCCTTTAGTAGCCAAAGGATAACTTGATTACATATAATACTTTGTATTCTAGCTGCTGGATTATCTTTGCTTATAGAAATCTCAGCCTGCCTGAATTTTCTACTTTCTAGCTAACTTGCCTTGTTTAATCTTTAAAGCTCAGTTTAGTCACCATGATGTGTCTCAATGTTAATCCCTTTGGGTGAGATTTCTTTCCTAAAACACAGGGTGCCCTTTCTGTACACTTACATTTTTTTTTGTTTGTTTGTTTTGTTTTGTTTTGTTTTGTTTTTTGAGTCAGAGTCTCACTCTGTTACCCAGGCCTGAGTGCAGGGGCACGATCTCGGCTCACTGCAAACTCTGCCTCCTGGGTTCATGCCATTCTCCTACCCCAGCCTCCCGAGTAGCTGGGACTACAGGCGCCCACCACCAAGCCCAGATAATTTTTCGTATTTTTAGTAAAGACGGGGTTTCACCGTGTTAGCCAGGATGGTCTCGATCTCCTGACCTCGTGATCCGCCTACCTCAGCCTCCCAAAGTGCTGGGATTACAGGCGTGAGCCACAGTGCCTGGCCCACACTTACACTGTTATAATAAGAAAGTTTACTCTGTCTATATCTTCATACTTCTTTTCCTTTGCTTTCATAAATATCTAATATAGACACACCAGCACACCAACACACACCACACACACCTGCCAACACACAGGATACCTCTTGTTACATTATGACTTTCATTGCTTTTTCCATTTCATTTATGTCAACTATCTCAAGCTTATTCTCCATTTCGCCTGACAATGATTTCCCCTGAACCTATAAAATTTTTTTACTGCTTCTAACGTGGCTTTCTTTCTTGCAATGTCAGATCTTTTTCATTCTTTTTGTTTCCTTATCTCTTCTTTATTCTTTTGCATGTTTTTTTCAAACTCGCCTCAGAGAAGCCTTATTTCTTTATCTGAACTCTTTGAACTCACATAGATGGGTATATTTGAAACTTCTGCTTGGTGTTATAGTTCTGTTGTTATGGCTATTGCTAACTATCCTTCTTTTGGTATTTTTCTACAGTTCTAAGGATTTCAGTCTGGTTTATGTTTAAATATCATTCATAGTTGAAGGGGCAAGTCCTATCCAGTAGAAGTAGTTGCTACTGGATTGTGGCTAAAGGGCAATTGTGGGGAATAGATTGAAGGAATAGCAGTTTACATTTAGAGTTGTTATTTCAGACATGGTTCTAATCAAATTAGTGGTTCCATCTGTTTAGGGGCACATTTCTGCTCCATAGTCCCATTTCAGAATATGCTGGAGAGCTGTGTGATTCACAGTTCAACCCTGTATATTGCAGGTTCTCATTGTGGTGATTTAGAATTTAATTGTTTTTTTTCCAGCTGTCTCAATTAATGGTTGCCAAGCCAATTGCCATATATATTTCTTCTCCAGCCCACCACTTCTGCCCCCTGCTTCTTGCAAAAATGGTACTTTTGCATGTCTTCTCTTTCAGGCCTAAATTTGCTTCCTGCTCTTCCATGTGGAGAAAGATTTATCAGTGTAACCCACCATACCTCCAGATTTCATTATTCCAAATAAGGCAGTCCCTTCAGGGATGTGTCTTATTTTTGTAGATTTCTCTGTCTTATAGAGGATCTGTAATTTTTTCATATTTTCTCAGAATCCTTCTGCATTTTCATCCACAATTCACAAAGTTTTTCAGTAGTTCTTTACTTTTAGTGTTTGTAGTTGTGTCTGTCTCTGTCTTTCTCTCTCTCTCTCACACACACACACATACACATGGAGTTTTCAACCCTATGTTTTCTTTTTCCTTCCTTGCTGGGGTGGTTATTAGATATGGATGTTGGGAAATCAGAGAAATGGAAGTAAGTGTGTTTCTCTCCCTTCAACTTTTTAAATGTCCTTAAAAATCAAAGCAGAACAAACAAAAAATGGTCCTTCAGAAGGATGTGTGGAGGCCAGCACTCTCATGAAGCTCTGATAGGATATTCAATTAGTATCTATAAAGAATTCAGCTTGTTCTTCACCAAATAAATTTTATTTTAATCCTGAGGACACAACCAGACTTCATGTACCCAATTACATCAAAATTGAGGGTTACCACGTACAGAGATATGGTAAGTTCAGTTTCAGAATACTGCAATAAAGCAAGTATTATAAGAAAGAAAGTCACATTTTTGTTTGGTTTTCCAGTGTATATAAAAATTACATTTACATTGTACCATAATCTAGTTAGTGTGCAATAGCCTTATGTCTAAAGAAAGAATGTACACACATTAATTAAAAATGCTTTATTGCTAAGAAAAAAGCTGCCAATCATCTAAGGCTTTAGTAATCCATAATCTTTTTGTTGGTACAGTGGCTTGCTGAATAATAGTGGTGATTGCTGAAGGTTGGTGTGCCTGTGACGATTTCGTAAAATAAGGCAACAATCAAGTTTGCTGTATTGATTGACTCTTTCATGGAAGACGTCTTTGTAGTGTAAGATGTTGTTTGATAACATTTTACCCACAGTAGAACTAATTTCAAAATTGGAGTTAATCCTCTCAAATCATACTTTATCAAGCAAGTTTTATGGAATAGCAAGTAAGTTTATATAATGTTTTAATCCTTAGTTGTCATTTTAACAAAGTTCACAGTATCTTCACCAGTAGTTGATGACATTTCAAGAAACCACTTTCTTTGCTCATCCATAAGAAGCAATTCAACATTTCTTATAAAGTTTTATCCTGAGATTGTAGCAATTGAGCAACATACTCAGTCTACGCTTCTGATTCTATTTCTCTTGCTATTTCTACCACATCTGTAGTGACTTTTTCCACTGAAGTCTTAAACCCATCAAAGTCATCCCAGAGAGTTGGAATCAACTTCTTCCAAACTCCTGTTTATGGTGATAATTTGACCTCATCCCATAAATCATAAACGTTCTTAAAGGCATCTGGAATGATAGATCTTCTCCAGAAGGTTTTCAATTGACTTTGCTCAGATCCATCAAACGAATCACTATCTGTGGTAGCCATATACATATAAAATGTATTTTAAAATAATAAGACTTAAAAGTTAAAATTATTCCTTGATCTACAGATTGTAGAATGGATATTGTGTTAGCAAGCATGAACACAACATTAATCTGCTGGTACAACTGTATCAGAGCTCTTGGGTGACTAGGTGCATTGTCAGTAGTTTTGAAAGAAATAGTTTTTCCTGAGCAGTAGATCTCAACGGTAGGCTTAAAATATTCAGCAAACCATTCTGTAAATAGATGTGTTGTCATCCAAGCTTTGTTGTTTCATATATAAAGCACAGGAAAAGTAAATTTAGTGTAATCCTGAAGGGTCCTAGAATTTTTCAAAATAGTAAACGAGCATTAGCTTCAACTTAAAGACTCTGCCAGAAGACTCCTGGAAATAACAAACAACTTCAGTAAAGTTTTAGAAAACAAAATGAATGAATACAACCCTATAGTATTTCTATACACCAATGACATTCAAGCTGAGAGCCAGATCAAGAATGCAACCTCATTTACAATAGCCACACAAAAATTAAAATATCTCTAGCCAATAAGGTGAAAGATCTCTACAAGGAGAACAATAAAACACTGCTGAAATAAGTCATAGATGACACAAACAAATGGAAAAACATTCCATGTTCATGCATTGGAAGAACCAATATCATTAAAATGACCATGTTGTCCAAAGCAATCTACAGATTCAACTCAATTCCTATAAAACTACCAACATCATTTTTCACAGAATTAGAAAAAAAAAATTCTAAAATTCATATGAAACCAAAAAGGAGCCCAAATAGCCAAATAAATCATAAGCAAAAAGAACAAAGCCAGAGGCATCACATTACCCAACTTCAAACTATACTATAAGACCAAATATAAGTAAGTAAGCCAAAACACCATGGTAATGGTACAAAAACAGATACACAGACCAATGGAACAGATTAGAGATCACAGAAATAAAGTTGCACACCTACAGCCATCTGATCTTTAACAAAGTTTACAAAAATAAGCAATGTGGAAAGGATTCCCTATTCAATAAACAGTGCTGAAATAACTGGCTAGCTATATGCTAGAAGAATGAAACTGAACCTCCGCTTTTCACTGTACACAAAAATTAAGTCAAGATGGATTAATAATTTAAATGTAAGAACTCAAACTCTAAGACCCTTAAAAGAAAATGTAGGATTTTCTAGAAAATCTACCACAATGAAAACACCACTGTGGACATCAGCCTTGGATAAGAATTTATGACTAACTTCTAAAAATCAATTGCAACAAAAATACAAATTGACAAGTGAAACCTAATTAAACTAAAGAGCTTCTGCACAGCAAAAGAGACTATCAAAGGAGTAGACAGACAAACTATAGAATGGAAGGAAATATTTGCAAACTATGCATCTGACAAAGATCTGTTATCCAGAATCTACATGAAACTTAAATAATTAAATAAGCAAAAGCCAAACAACCTCATTACAAAGCGGGCAAAGGACATAAACAGATACTTCTCAAAAGAAGGCATACAAGTAGCCAAGAAACCTGAAAAATGACCCACATCACTAATCATCAGAGAAATGCAAATCAAAACCACAATGAGATACTATCTTACATGTCAGAATGGCTATTATTAAAAAGTCAAAAAATATTAGATGCCCATGAAGCTGTGAAGAAAGGGAACACTTTTACACTGATGGAGGGAATGTAAATTAGTTTGGTCCCTGTGGAAAGTAGCCTGTGGAGATTTTCAAAGAATCCAGAGCTACCATTTGACCCAGCAATCTCATTACTAGGTATATATCCAAAAGAAAATAAATTGTTCTACCAAAAAGACACCTACACTCTTTGTTTGTTGCAGCACTATTCACAATAGCAAAGACATGGAATCAATGTAGGTACCCATCAGCAGTGGGTTAGATAAAGAAAATATGGTACATATACACCATGGAATACTATGCAGCCATAAAAAATAAATAAAGCCATGGCCTTTCCAGCAACATGGAAGCAGCTGGAGGCCATTATTTTAAGTTAATTAATTCAGGAACAGAAAAGCAAATACCGCATTTTCTCACTTATAAGTGGGAGCTAAACAATAGGTACTCATGGACATAAAAATGGCAGTAATGGACACTTGGGACTATTAGAGGGGTAACGGAGGGAGGAGGGGCAAAGGTTAAAAACGTACTGTTGAGTACTACAATCATTATCTGTCTGATGGGATCATTTCTATCCCAAACCTCAGCACCACACAATATATTCATGTAACAAAACTGCACATGTCCCCTCTGAATCTAAAATAAAAGTTGAAATTTTTAAAAAGAAAAGAAAAACTAACCAGGAAGCTAGTCTCAAAAAGCAAAACCAAAATCTAATGAATAAACTTTGCTCTCCAGGAATTCTTCACAATGACCCTTGTGTCTTCCATTTCTCCCTATTTGCAATGGCAGGTTTTATTCCATGCCCCACCACTTAGACTTGGTTGTATAAGGGACAACCAACTTGTTAACGCATAGGTTTCCAGACATGCAAAAAATTGGCATTTCATTTAATATAAAGAAGATATGTGGGAAACCTATCTACTCCTTGAAGTTTATCAAGTAAAGTTTTCTCTACAGTTTTCAAATATAAAAAGCCATGTAGAAACTTAGCTGTAAAGTTAGGCAATCGAATATGAATAAAGGTTATTGATTCTAAGTAAACAAAATATTGAATAAAATGTTGATTCTAACTATATTCATAGATAGGATCACTGATGTTAGCTCTGTTAGTTACTAAATATAAACCATTTGAGTTTTTTCTTTGTTTTCCTTTTCTTCTTTTTTTTTTTTTTTTTGCCACTTTTTAGGTATGTTACATAATCAATTTGTTCAGGCAAGAGTTGGTTAAATTTGCTCAATTTTTTTGAAAAATAAATATTACTTGGTAATATCTGAGGCAAATGGTATTTTAAAGAATGGTATATTTTAATAATATAAAAAGATTGCAACAGTTTTCCTTTCCTTTTTCCTCCTGAGTTATGACATGTATAAGGAGAAATAGTATAGCACATTTGTGTCTTTAAAGAAGCTTCACATATACTTTCTATTTTAAAAATTATAAAAAAGTCTCATACATAGTTTCTATTTTAGAATATATATCTATATACATATGTCTGTGTGTGTATGCATATATACATATACACACCTCTTAGTTTTTTTTTTCTTTTTTTTTTTTTTTGAGACAAGGTCTTGCTCTGGCACCCGAGCTGCATTGTAGTGGCATGATCTCGGCTCAACCCAATCTCCACCTCCCAGGTTCAAGCGCTTCTCCTGCTTCAGCCCCAGAGTAGCAAAGATTACAGGCACATGCCACTGCACCTGGCTAATTTTTACATTTTTAGTAGAGACGGGGTTTCACCATGTTGGCCAGGCTGGTCTCAAATTCCTGACCTCAGGTGATTTGCCTGCCTCGGCCTCCCAAAGTGCTGGGATTACAGGCATGAGCTACCGTGCCTGGCCCCTCTCTTAGTTTTCACAAATCACTATTGACTAATAATACAATATAAAAAGAATCATGAAATTGCTAATAATTACCAAAAATGCATACCATGTAATATTCTAAGCATGGATCCAACACTAAGAAACCCCAAAATATTTTCAATTCAATGAGGCCTAAAGGAGAGACATTCGTATTTTCACATCATCAGTGAGTTCCCGCATAGCAGTGCATAACTAGAGATACTTATGTTCTCCAGAGTGACAGCTTTTTACTTTCTTATAGTGCTATCTCAGTGATATAATTTAGAGAAATATGGTTAAAACTGGAACACATAAAAAATAAAACTGGTTGGCAAGGGAACATTTTTAAATGGTCTTTCTATTTTTGCAGATCATTCTAACTAGGTATAGTCACAATTTGTATATCCTCTATCTGGAGGTTTAAAATCTGAGCATGTTTTTAAATTTAAAATTCAGAATAGATTTTCATAATGGTAAGGAATTCCTTTTTAAACATAAATTTAACAAATATACTATCATTTTATCTTTTTCATGCTGATTTTTAAAATGTTTTCCTCCTTCTACATTCATCTGTTGCAGTCACTTTATTTTGAGTCTCTTTGAAAATTATCCTGAAATACTAGCTACCGCTAAAGTGCTTGAGATCAAGTATCAGATAATGCTGGATGGAGATGTCTTTATATCATTCATGTGATATGACTTGCCTCCTATAGATCAAAGGCCATCCTAAATCTTTAATTGCCACCTCTTCTGTGAAGCATGAGGAAATTTTCAGTACACTATCCAGAACTGACTACTCCTTCCTTGGTTATATTTGTATTTAAACCACCCAATATTATTTTAGGCAAACATTAAATACCTTAGACCAATGTATTATTACATTAGGTAAAATGCTACATTAGATAATTGTGAAATTATAATAGCTTTCAAAATTCTAAGGCATTTGAGGATATCCTATGAGATTTTTGTTGTATATATCTAGTTCAAGACAGTGTTGCAGTGGAGTACTCATAAACATTTATTCAGTGAATGACTGAAATATACATTTCTTATAGCTGTGCTTTAATGAAGAATTTTATTTTCTATGTAAAAGTGGTTTTAATAGGTTCTTTGCTCTCAAGCCATATTTATTCAAAGATGTTTGCAACTCCTCTATCCATTTATCAAAAATACTAAATTTAATATTAATATGCAACTGACATATCTAAAATTACATTTTGCATACTGGAAGGATTATTTTAGATTACAATGATATTTCTCACCAAAGGGAAACTAGGAAAGGATATATTATGTAGAAAGATGAATGAAGATGAAAACTAAGAGTCAACAACTTCATAAAAATGGACTCAGACTAAAACTTGGATATATATTTTCAATAATATCAACCCTGAATAATTTGTTCTAAACTGATGTGAAATGAAGGCAAATAGAGAATATCCCTGATTCACTACTTTTCTAGTCCTGAAATCTCAGCTCAATATAATTTATCTTTTGAATATTATTACTATGATTCATGACTGAGTCTGCTATGGACTGTTATACAATAACAGAAAATATTCATTAAACACTCACTGGACCTAAGTTATATGACATGTTTTAATTATACTATCTTATTTAATGTTCAAAATAAAACTTTGATGCAAATATTGTCTTATCCACATTTTGTAGATAGGGAATCCAACCATAAGAGAAGTTAGTAACTTGCTCAAGGTCACATATTTTATTGAAGCTAAGACTAGGTTCATATTTAATTCCAGAGTCAGTGAACTTAACCACTGCACATTTTAATTAAAATTTTTAAAAAGGGAACACTTTTTTTTTTTTTTTTTTTTTTACAAATAATCATTTATTAACTTTTTTGTCTAGAGTATAGAATAATATAAAAAGTGAAATGAATGACATCAGTTTTAAAATTAGTCACTCTGGAAAACACTCTCATATTCTGCTTGAGAGAAATCTGCTTATGTTTAATGACAACTTGACAATTTGTCTCAATAGTTTTAAACGTATCTACAATCATGCCCCTAACAATAAAAGTTCTAAAGACAAATCTTAGTAGATAATTCATAATAAAAAAATTCATGTACAAAAATATTCTTTAGAGTAGTTCATAAGTAAAAGTTTGAAGATATTTCCAATAACATGAAACTGTTTTATAAAATACAGAAAATACTTTTAATTTTAAATGAATAAAATGACAAGTGGGAACTATTTCAAAACATAAATACCAAATGGGATTAAATGAGTAATTCTTATTAGTACTTTACTACTAGTATTATTAAAAAGAAAAAAAAAACTTACACCTGTAATCCCAGAGCTTTAGGAGGCTGAGGCGGGTGGATGACCTGAGACCGGGAGTTCGAGACCAGCCTGACCAACATGGAGAAACCCCGTCTCCACTAAAAATACAAAATTAGCCTGGCATGGTGGCACATGCCTATAATCTCAGCTACTCAGGAGGCTGAGGCAGGAGAATTGCTTGAACCCGGGAGGAAGAGGTTGCGGTAAGCCGAGAAAGCGCCATTGCACTCCAGCCGGGGCAACAAGAGTAAAACTCCATCTCAAAAAAAAAAAAAAAAAACTGTTTAAGAGTATAATATTCATTATTGTCCCAATGAGCATAAAAGTATCAGTGAATTTAATCCTCTGAAAAAATGTTGTAAGTGTGACAATAAAAGAACATGATCTTTGCAGTCACTGAGATTGATTTTGATGAATTCCAACTCTTACATGTAATAATAGATTGAATGGTGTGCAAACAAGTTTACCCTTTCTGAACCTTAGTCACTTTATCTATAAAATAGGGGTGAGGTTTCCCATTTAGCCTGGGGCTAAGTGCAATTTCTGCAGCATGTATAGTGGCATAGTGCCAGCAAAAAACATGTGGAAACACAGCCTTTCTGGACTGGTAACCAAAAATGAACTTGGAAACCATAAACACTGAAGTGAGTAGGAGATCCCCAAAATGAAAGAGACAGTGAGCGTATTCCTCAACTCTACTCACTTTTATGGCGGATCACTGTAGCACTCATATGGGAATAGACCAATAACAGGATCTGAAATTGAGGCAATAATTAATAGCCTACCAATCAAAAAAAGTCCAGGACCAGAAGGATTCACAGCCGAATTCTACCAGAGGTACAAGGAGGAGCTGCTACCATTCCTTCTGAAACTATTCCAATCAACAGAAAAAGAGGGAATCCTCCCTAACTCATTTCATGAGGCCAGCATCATTCTGATACCAAAGCCTGGCAGAGACACAACAACAAAAAAGATAATTTTAGACCAATATCCCTGATGAACATCGATGCAAAACTCCTCAATAAAATACTGGCAAACCAAATCCAGCAGTGCATCAAAAAGCTTATCCACCATGATCAAGTGTGCTTCATCCCTGGGATGCAAGGCTGGATCAATATACGTAAATCAATAAACATAATCCAGCATATAAAGAGGACCAAAGACAAAAACCACATGATTATCTCAATAGATGCAGAAAAGGTCTTTGACAAAATTCAACAATGTTTCATGCTAAAATCTCTCAGCAAACTAGGTATTGATGGGACATATCTCAAAATCATAAGAGCTATTTGTGACAAACTCACAGCCAACATCATATTGAATGGACAAAAACTGGAAGCATTCCCCTTGAAAACTGGCACAAGACAGGGATGCCCTCTCTCACCACTCCTATTCAACATAGTGTCGGAAGTTCTGGCCAGGGCAATCAGGCAGGAGAAAGAAATCAAGGGTATTCAATTAGGAAAAGAGGAAGTCAAATTGTCCCTGTTTGCAGATGACATGATTGTATATTTAGAAAACCCCATTCTCATTCCAAAATCTCTTTAAGCTGATAAGCAACTTCAGCAAAGTCTCAGGATACAAAATCAATGTGCAAAAATCACAAGCATTCTGATACACCAATAACAGACAAACAGAGAGCCAAAACATGAGTAAACTCCCATTCACAATTGCTTCAAAGAGAAGAAAATACCTAGGAATTCAACTAACAAGGGATGTGAAGCACCTCTTCAAGGAGAACTACAAACCACTGCTCAGTGAAATAAAAGAGGACACAAACAAATAGAAGAATGTTCCATGCTCATAGAGAGGAAAAATCAATATCGTGAAAATGACTATAATGCCCAAGGTAATTTATAGATTCAATGCCATCCCCATCAAGCTACTAATGACTTTCTTCATAGAATTGGAAAAAACTACTTTAAAGTTCATATGGAACCAAAAAAGAGTCCTCATTGGCAAGACAATCCTAAGCCAAAAGAACAAAGCTGGAGGCATCACGCTACCTGACTTCAAACTATACTACAAGGCTATCATAACCAAAACAGCATGGGACTGGCACCAAAACAGAGATATAGACCAATGGAACAGAACAGAGTCCTCAGAAATAATACCACACATCTACAACCATCTGATCTTTGACAGACCTGATACAAATGAGAAATGGGGAAAGGATTCCCTATTTAATAAATGGTGCTGGGAAAACTGGCTAGCCATAAGTAGAAAGTTAAAACTGGATCCTTCATTACATCTTATACAAAAATTAATTCAAGATGGATTAAAGACTTAAAACCATAAAAACCCTAGAAGAAAACCTAGGTAATACCATTCAGGACATAGGCATGGGCAAGGACTTCGTGTCTAAAACACCCAAAGCAATGGCAACAAAAGCCAAAATCGACAAATGGGATCTCATTAAACTAAAGAGCTTCTGCACAGCAAAAGAAACTACCATCAGAGTGAACAGGCAACCTACAGAATAGGAGAAAATTTTTGCAATCTCATCTGACAAAGGGCTAATATCCAGAATCTACAAAGAACTCAAACAAACTTACAAGAAAAAGAAACAAACAACCCCATCAAAAAGTGGGTGAAGGATATGAACAGACACTTCTCAAAAGAAGACTTTTATGCAGCCAACAGACACATGAAAATATGCTCATCATCACTGTCATCAGAGAAATGCAAATCAAAACCACAATGAGATACCATCTCACACCAGTTAGAATGGTGATCATTAAAAATTCAGGAAACAACAGGTGCTGGAGAGGATGTGGAGAAATAGGAACACTTTTACACTGTTGGTGGGACTGTAAACTAGTTCAACCATTGTGAAAGACAGTGTGGAGATTCCTCAAGGATCTAGAACCGGAAATACCATTTGACCCAGCCATCCCATTACTGGGTATATACCCAAAGGATTATAAATCATGCTGCTATAAAGACACATGCACATGTATGTTTATTGCGGCACTATTCACAATAGCAAAGACTTGGAACCATCCCAAATGCCCGTCAATCATAGACTGGATTAAGAAAATGTGGCACATATACATGGTGGAATACTATGCAGTCATAAAAAAGGATGAGTTTATATTCTTTGTAGGGACGTGGATGAAGATGGAAACCATTATTCTCAGCAAACTATCTATCGCAAGGACAAAAAACCAAACATCGCATGTTCTCACTCATAGATGGGAATTGAACAATGAGAACACTAGGACACAGGAAGGGAAACATCACACACCAGGGCCTGTCATTGGGTGGGGGCATGGGGGAGGGATAGCATCAGGAGCTATACCTTATGTAAATGACAAGTTAATGGGTGCAGCACACCAACATGGCACATGTATACATATGTAACAAACCTGCATATTGTGCACATGTACCCTAGAACTTAAAGTATAATAATTAAAAAAAAAAAAAGAAAAGAAAGAGATTTTAAAAATTTCACCGGCCGGGCGCAGTGGCTCATGCCTGTAATCCCAGCACTTTGGGAGGCCGAGGCTGGTGGATCACCTGAGGTCAGGAGTTTGAGACCAGGCTGGCCAACATGGCAAAACCGTGTCTCTACTAGAAATACAAAAAAATTAGCCGGGCATGGTGTCAGGCGCCTGTAATCCCAGCTACTTGGGATGCTGAGGCAGGAGAATAGCTTGAAACCAGGAGGTGGAGGTCGCAAGGAGCCGAGATCACACCATTGCACTCCAGCCTGAGCAACAAGAGCAAGATTTTGTCTCAAAGAAGAAAAAAAAAAAAAAAAGAAAGAAAGAAAGAAAAAGAAAAAGAAAAGAAAACACCTACAGGCAAAAGACCTTAAGTAATACTACAGCTGCCTCAACAGAAAAACTGCATTTCAAACCTACCCAAGAAAATTTGGAAAAATAAAGGAAACAACAAAAACAGAGAAAGAGAGAGAGAAAAAAATCACCACAACTTAATGTGCAAATAACCAAGTATATAACCCAAAAATAACTAACTTATGAGGAATCAAAATAATAGAACATACGTTAAAAAAATCAATTAATCTTGTTACTGAAATGAATCAGATGTTGGAACTAACGTAAGTACTTTTAAATGACTTTTATAACTGTCCTCAAAGAAGTAATACAAAGCACGTACTCAAGGTATGTAAAACTCAGGTAAGAAATATAAAATTTCAGAAGAAATATAGAAACATATAAAAATAACCAAATAGAAATTCAAGAGCTAAAAAATACAGTTTTACTGGATAAACTTAACAGCTGGTTGAACATGGGGGAAATTAAGAGAAGAAAAGGTGGCCGGGCGTGGTGGCTCAAGCCTGTAATCCCAGCACTTTGGGAGGCCGAGGTGGGCGGATCACAAGGTCAGGAGATCGAGACCACAGTGAAACCCCGTCTCTACTAAAAATACAAAAAATTAGCCGGGCGCGGTGGCGGGCGCCTGTAGTCCCAGCTACTCAGGAGGCTGAGGCAGGAGAATGGCGTGAACCCAGGAGGCGGAGCTTGCAGTGAGCCGAGATCGCGCCACTGCACTCCAGCCTGGGCAACAGCGTGAGACTCCGTCTCAAAAAAAAAAAAAAAAAAAAAAAAAAAGAGAAGAAAAGGTAAACTTGGAAAGAGATCTATACAAATTATTCTTGGCGAAGAATACTGGGGAGAAGGCAGATAATACCAAATGGCTCACATTAAGTATAACTGGAATAATATAAATACATAAAGAGTGAGTGGGAAAGAAAAAAATATTTGATCAATTAACAGCCAAGCTTTTTTCAAATTCAATGGAAAAAAAAATTTGCAAATACAAAATGCTAAACAAATACCATACAGAATAAGCACCAAGTGCATGCATGCATATATCACAGTTAAACTGTCAAAAGTCAAAGATAAAAATCACACTTTGAATACAGGAGAAAAAAATATACAATTGCATATGGAAATAATGGGCAATTAATGGCTGATTTCTCATCAGAAACTATTGAGGCCAGAAGACATTGAAAAAAAAATGTTTAAAGTGGTGGGTGAAAGACACCATCAATCCATAGTTCTGTAATAATTAATAATAATAATAATAATAATAAAAACTCTTCAAGACTGAAAAAAAATGAAGAAATCTTCATATGAAAGAAAACTCTTGGAGAATTTTTGTCAGCAGAATTGCACTTCAGGAAATAGTAGCAAAAAAATCCATATCCTTAGAAATTGATGGATAATTCAAAACTGGCAAATATTAGGGTATGTGCAAAATTATTTTTCCTTTATCTTTCTTATTTTCTTCATAAGCATATAAATATTTTTAAAATTATAACATTTTCTTTTGGGTTTTCTTAAGTATATATATGCATACATTATATGTATATTTTAATACAAAGGCAGGAAGCAAATAGCATACGGACCAATGTAGTTGGAGGATTTCTATATTTTATTTGGTGGGGTAAATTGTTAACTATAAAATAACTGAAAAGTTAAATATGTTTATTATAGTATGTAGAGAAATGTAGAAAAACTATGCAAAGAAGCATAGCTCAAAATTCAACAGTGATATGGATTGGCTGTTTCCCCACCCAAATCTCATCTTGAATTGTAGCTTCCATAATCCTCACGTCATGGGAGGGACCCGGTGGGAAGTAATTGAATCATGGGGGTGGGTTTTTCTATGCTGTTCTCATTGTAGTGACTAAGTCTTCTGAGATTTAACGGTTTTATAAAGAGCAGTTCCCCTGCACATTCTCCTTACTATTACCATGTAAGACATGCCTTTGTTCCTCCTTTGCCTTCCGCATGATTATGAAGCTTCCCCAGCCGTGTGAAACTGAGTTCATTAAACCTCTTTTTCTTTATAAATTACCCAGTCTCAAGTATGTCTTTATTAGCACTGTGAGAACAGACTAATACAAATGGAAAAAACAAAAAGGAAATCTGAAATTATCTAGATAATAAAAAGATAGAGGGAACAATAACAGACAAGAAGAAAACAATAGCAACAAAATGAGAGGCCTAAATACAACTGAATCAATAGTTACATTAAATATTAAAAGACTAAACATTCTTATGAAAAGGCAGAGATTGTCAGAATAAAATTTTTAAAAATCATAAGCTGTATAAAAATGCATTTTGAGTGCAAAGATACAGAGATATTTACAGCAAATATATTAAAAGTAATAGCATGCAAAAATAAGATTAAGAAGGCTGGAATGATCACATTAATAGCAGATAAAATAAATTTCACAATAAAATGTATTACCACGTACAAGGAAGATACTTCATAATAATAAAAACATCAATTAATCAGAGAGATAACAAACAGAAATGTGTATGTGACCCCATTAAAAAAAAACATATAAAGCAAAAATTGACTGAACTAAAATGAGAACTAGATAGTTTCCAAATGACCAAAAATTATAAGACCATCAATTTATAATACTAGTCAAAATATCAACAAACACATAATTCTGAATAGCACTATTGTTCATCTTGATTTAAATGCTCTGAACATCAGCAGAATACACATTCTTCTTATGTACACACAGTATGTTTACCTGGATAGAGTAATATCTGGGCCATAAAACAAGACTGAAAATATAAAGTTTGAAATCATATAGAGTATGTTCTCTAACCACAATGGAATTGTTTTAAAAATAACAAATAATAAAATATAAATAAATACAAAAAAATATAAATTAAGTAATATACTTGAGTAATCATTATTCTCAAGAAGAAATCACATGGGAAATTAGAAAATATTTTAAACTGAATGATAACATATATAAAATTTTATGGGATGCTAATAAAACTGTGTTTTGAGGAAATTTTATGGTTCTAAATGCATATATTGAAAAGAAAAAATATCTCAATCAGCAATCTAGGACTCCATTTAAAAAACTAGAAACAGTAAAGCAGATTAAATTCTAAGCAGACAGAAATAAACAACAAAGATAAGAGTGGAAATAAATGAAATTGAATATTGAATAATTTAAAAATTAACAAAACCAAAAACTGATTATTTGAGAATATCAATAAATTAACTCTAATTAAAAGAATCACAAAAAAGAAAGAAAACAAAACTTACCAATATCTACAATAAGAGAGAAGACATTTTCACAAAACTCATGGACATTACAAGAATAATAAGAGGATATTATATATAACTCTATCCCAGTGACTGTAATGACCTAAATGAAATGGACTAATTACCAAAATAGACTCAAGAAGAAACGGAAAATTTGAACAGCCCTGTACCAATGAGCAAAATTAAATTCATGATTAAGGACCTTCCCATACAGAGAATTTCAGGCTCACATGGCATCACACCCATCTGATGGTAAATTTTTATCACATATGTATGGTAAATTCTATCAAATATATGAAAGTTATAACAGTCATCTTACATAAACCCTTTAAAAAAATAGACAAGGAAGAACACTTCCAAACTTTATGAAGACTGATTCCAAAACCAGACAAAGAAATCAAAAGTAATGAAAAACACAAACAATATTCCCCATGACTACATATGCTGAACTTAAAAAAAAATAACAAATCAAATTCAACAATATTTAAAAGTTTAATACATAATTATCCCTAGAATGCAAGGTTGGTTTAACATATAAAAAAATAATTAATACAGTCAGCCTTCCATATCCATGGGCTCCGTATCTGTGGATTCAACCAACTGGGATTGAAAATATTCAGAATAAAATGAATGGTTGCATCTGTACTAGACACGTACAGATGTTTTTTTCTTGTCATTATTCCCTAAGCAATACAGTATAACCACTATTTACATAGTATTTGCATCATATTAGATATTATGACTAATCTACAGATGATTTAAAGTATATGGGTGGATGTGTATAGGTTATATGCAAATATTACATCATTTATATAGGAGACTTGAATGTTGTGAATTTTGTTATCTGTTGGGGGAGACCTGAAACCAGTCCCCCACAGATACTGAAATATGACTATATAATTCACTACATGCTCAAAACCATATCACTATTTTAATAGATACAGAAAAAGTATTTGATAAAATTCAAAATCTATTCATGATACAAATAGCAAATGAAAACAAGAAGGTAACTTCCCCATTCTGATAAAAAGCATCTATGATAAAGCTACAGATATCATTCTTAGCAGTAGAATGCTCAACACTTTCTATGTAAGATCCCAAACATGGTAAGGATGTCAGTTATCGCTACTTCTGTTTACCTTTGTCTTGGAGATCCTAGCCAGTGTGGTAAATCAACAAAGGGAAATAGAATACATACATACCAGAAAGAAAAAAAAATGACTATTGCTACATCCAGATGATATTACAATGTTTATAGAAAACTCTAAGGAAACTATAAAACACTATGCAAAATAATAAATGAACTTAGCAAGGTTGCAGGATATAAAATCAACATAGAAAACTCAAGTATATTTCTCTCTATGTAATAAGTTGCCATATTTTATTTTAAAGGAAGAGAGAATAAATATTTCAGGTCTCTTGCAACTACTCAATTATGTCTTTGTAGTATGAAAGTTGAAATACACAATGTAAAAGTAAATGAGCATGGTTGTGTTCCAATAAAACTTTATTTACAAAGACTGTCGGGCAGTGAGTGCACCATAGTTTGCAATCCCTGCTATCTATTAACAACAAAGCAGACAAACATGAAATTTAAAAAGCAACATAAAAAATAACATACACAGGAATAAATGTAATATGATATGTGCAAAACCTGTGTATCAAAAATCTACAATCAGTCTCAGGATACTAAATCAATGTGCAGAAATCACAAGCATTCTTATATACCAATAATAGACAAACAGAGAGCCAAATCGTGAGTAAATTCCCATTCACAATTGCTACAAAGAGAATAAAATACCCAGGAATATCAACTTACAGGAGACATTCAAAGAGAACTACAAACCACTGCTCAAAAAAATAAGAGAGGACACAAACAAATGGAAAACATTCCATGCTCATGGATAGGAAAAATCAATATGGTGAAAATGGCCATATAGGCTCAAGTAATTTATAGGTTTAATTTATTGAATTTATTTATTCAATATAGGTTTATTCCTATCAATCCATCATGGACTTTCTTCACATAATTAGAAAAAAATTACTTTAAATTTCATATGGAACCATAAAAGAGCCTGTCTAGCCAAGACAATACTAAAAGCAAAAAGAACAAAGCTGGAAGCATCATGCTACGTGACTTCAAACTATACTACAAGGCTACAGTAACCAAAACAGCATGGTACTGGTACCAAAACAGATATATAGACCAATGGAACAGAACAGAGACCTCAGAAATAACACCACACATCTACAACCATCCAATCTTTGACACACCTGACAAAAACAAGCAATGGGGAAAGGATTCCCTATTTAATAAATGTTGCTGGGAAAACTGGCTAGCCATATGCAGAAAACTGAAACTGGACCCTTTCCTTACACCTTATACAAAATTAACTCAAGATGGATTAAAGACTTAAACATAAGACCTAAAACCATAAAAACCTTGGAAGAAAACCTAGGCAATACCATTCAGAACATAGGCATAGGCAAAGACTTCATGACTAAAACACCAAAAGCAATTACAACAAAAGCCAAAGTTGACAAATGGGATCCAATTAAACTAAAGAACTTCTGCACAGCAAAAGAAACTATCATCAGAGTTAACAGCCAACCTACAGAATGGGAGAAAATTTTTGCAATCTATCCATCTGACAAATGTCTAATATCCACAATCTGCAAGGAACTTAAACAAATTTAGAAGAAAAAAAAAAACACCAATCAAAAAGTGGCCAAAAGATATGAACAGACACTTCTCAAAAGAAGACATTTATGCAGCCAACAAACATGATAAAAAGCTCATCATCACTGGTATTTAGAGAAATGCAAATCAAAACCACAATGATATACCATCTCATGCCTGTTAGAATGACTATCATTAAAAAGTCAGATAACAACAGATGCTGGAGAGGATGTGGAGAAATAGAAACGCTTTTATACTGTTGGTGGGAGTGTAAATTAGTTCAACCATTGTGGAAGACAGTGTGGCGATTCCTCAAGGATCTAGAACCAGAAATACCATTTGACCCAGAAATCCCACTACTGGTATATACCCAAGGGGTTATAAATCATTCTGCTATAAAGACACATGCATACATATGTTTATTGCAGCCCTATTTACAATAGCAAAGACATGGAACCAATCCAAATGCCCATCAATGATAGACTGGATAAATAAAATGTGGCACATATACACCATGGAATACTGTGCAGCCATAAGAAAGAATGAGTTCATGTCTTTTGCAGGGACATGAATGAAGCTCAAAACCATCATCTTCAGCAAACTAACAAAGGAACAGAAAACCAAACACCACATGTTCTCACTCATGAGTGGGAGTTGAACAATGAGAACACATGGACACAGGGAGGGGAACATGACACCCCTGGGCCTGTAGGGGAGTGGGGGGCTAGGGGACAGAGAGCACTAGGACAAATACCTAATGCATGTGGGGCTTTAAACCTATATGACGGGTTGATGGGTGCAGGAAACCACCATGGCACATGTATACCTATGTAACAAGCCTGCACGTTTTGCACATGTATCCCAGAACTTAAAGTGTAATAATAAAAAAAAAAAAGTGCAACAGAAAGAAAAAAAGAAACACAAATGAGCATATGAAGATTATCAGCATCATTGGTCATCAGAGAAATACGAATCAGATCAATCATAAGAAAATATATTATTCACCCAACATAATGACTGATGTTTAAAGGAAAACATCTGCATGCATCTCAAACTATGATATGTGAACCTCTGTCATTCCAGAGGCTACCATGTTGCTCTGGGCATCTCTTGATCCTTGCCAGGTGATATTGTTTTGCTATGTCCCCACCCAAATCTCATCTTGTAGTTCACATGATCCCCATGTGTGGGAGAAACCTAGTGGGAGGTAATTGAATAATGAGGGTGGTTACCCTCATGTTATTCTTATGATAGTGAGTTCTCAGGAGATCTGATGGTTGCAAAAGGGGTTTTTCCCTCTTTGCTTGCCACTTCCTTCTCCTACCGCCCTGTGAAGAAGGACATGTTTCCCTTTTCACCATAATTGTAAGTTTCCTGAGGTCATCCCAGCCATGCAGAACTGTGAGCCAATTAAACCTCTTTCCTTTATAAGTTACCCAGTCTCAAGCATTTCTTCATAGCAGCATAAGAATGGACTAATACACCAGGTAAATAGCCATAGTATCATCTTCAACAGTCTTTATAGAGTTTGTCCTAATGACCTTTCTAACTAGGCTCCCTGCTTCAAACTCATTCCTTTGTAGTATATTCTTAACAGAGCAGACAGAATGAGTGATCCTTTAAAAACACAGGCCTGGTCATATCACTCTTCTGCTTAAAACCCTCCCAGATGCTTTACCTTTCACTCCGAATAAAACCACAAATTCTCACAATAGTTTATTACACGATCAATGTCCTGTTCCTGCCTAAACACATTTAGCTTGCAATGCTCCTTACTCACTCCATTAGAGCCACGTCTACCTATCTCTTTTCCTTAAACATGCCAAGCACATACTCCCTCAAGACCTTTGCACTTGCTGTTCCTCTGGAATGCTCTACTCAGATGGTTCCCTTATTTACTTCTTTCAAACTACTTCTCACGTATCAACTGGAAAATGAGGGCTTCCCTGACCACCATATTTAAAATAACTCTTTTCCAAATGTACAAAGCTATTAAATAACAGAAAGATAATACTGACTAACTTTGTATTACAGAATTTGCCATTTGTTACGTATTCTTACTAACAAGCATCAAAAATTAAAATGAGAAAAATCAATACACTATAAGCATTGTGAAGTGCTTCTCATGCTTCTTAGAATCTTTATTTTGCCTGTCTGTGACAGATGCTTGCTTATCGCTTACCTGTACAGGATAAGGGGAAAATATAGTTCATTTAATATTGTGGATATACACTTCAGAAACTGACTTGTTTGCAATGAGAAATAGGTATTGAATGATGATAGCACATACAAACCTGACTAAATATTGAAAGATTTTCCTATAAGCTTTTATGTGTTTTTAAAATTTAAAATTTTTAAAAACAGACCAACAAACTACGAACATATTTATACCTTACATTTAGTTTACCATATCTTTGAAGCAGGTGAATATTTAAAAATTTCTGCATCAAACACTTGCAACCTTATGTTACATGTGATAGCTATTTAGTATATAATTCATTTGTAGAAAATACTTTCTCTCAGTAATATCTTTATTCCACCAAGAATATCACTTGAATTTATTTTAACTACATATGAGCTGTGATCCTTTAATTTTAAAATTCTGTATAATTTTTTTCATGACACCATAGCAAAGATGTCTTTCTGAGGCTAAATATAGTAATTTCACCATAGCATGAAGTGTTATGGCTTTATCTTTGTTATCCGTCTACTTTTATATCTACCTACTTTCAGATAATTCATCTGCCTATCATCTATCTATCTATCTAATCTATCTACATACCTAGCAATCTATCATCTATCTACAAATTCATTAATGTACACACTGTATACCTAATTTATTGAAATAACCTACATACTGTGTCTATTGAGACAAAAATTTTCATAAGAATTTCTCAACTCTTCATACTTAAAAAAACTGATAATCTACCAATGTTAAAATTCAACAGAATTTAAAAACATTTTAAAATAAAGGGAAATAGGAAACCTGGCAAACTCTACAAAGACGAAAATTTAAAAACTACAGTAAACTAGGAGGCCAGAGACTTAGTTGCTCTGCACAGTAACTATTTTTCTGTAATAATTGCAGCTTCACTATCAGTTGAAAAAGGATAAGTAATATTTCCCTCAACATGTCATGGATAAAATTCATGATCTGCCCTCAGCTTACACAATTAACTTTTTTATATTTGTACACTGGGGATGCAACACCAACTAATTTTCTTCTATAGTTCTTTCTATTTTGGCATTTTTGACAGCATTCCCAATAACTGCCCACTAATTTAGAGTGTGTTTAAGTCAGCATCCACATAAAACTCTCCGATACTCAATCATTATTCTCTTCAGGGCCTATTAGCCTTACTCAAATTTGTCAAACACAGACTTCTAGACTAACAATATTTTCTTCCTTATTGCAAACTCTCTTTTTTTATTTTCCTTTTGGTTAGCATGACCACCTGGTGTCCTGGAGAGTTTATATTGAATTTCTGTTTAATCCTCACCCTAATTAGATGAAGCAGCTGAGCAACAGGAAGCCTCTGCTACCTCCCTTTAGGGGCGTGAATCAACTGCACTCCAGGCCATTCCTAGTTTAGGAAGGAAGAATCTAATCTGTGATTCAAATGTGGTCTGAGTTCACAGGGCCCAGCACTACTTCTTAGCTTCTCTGTTGGCCTGTACTAACATCTTCACCATTAAGTAAGCACTGACATAGTTGCAACAAGTCAGGTTTTCTTAATCCGATGTTTTCCTACATCCAAAATAGTGAAGGCCTCTTCATTGGTACTCCATCCACATAAGGACATTTGAAGCATTCCACAAAGAATAGCTCAAATTGCATGCAATTAAGAGAGAACATCATGTATTTCAAATCACCTCCTAAGGCTTTACGGTTTGCCACATAAGCAAAGTGTATGTTACTTCGAATTAACCATTCACCTTCATTGCACAAAATGTTGGAACTAGATTTTCTTTCTTTTCTTTCTTCCCCAAATTATCACCTTTTCATACTTAAAAATGAATCTTTTATATTTCATGACTAGTGGAAAATAATGTAAAATGCTTATTTTCTATTATCTTATTCTAGTTCTCTTATCATGATAGCACTGCTACCTTGCCTACAGTTGAAGCCAAAATTAGATTTCATGAGTTCTGGGATTAAAAAATACGAGCAGCTCTTTACTTTATCATTGGCTAATCAGCATGTTTGGTAAGAAAGATGATTATCAGAAGGCTCCTCTGACTCTTTGTTCTGAGGTAGGAAAAGATCAGAATGAGACAACTTAAAGCAATAAGTAATTACCCAAACATAAAGCCTGTATTAGTACCTGTATTCATATAGTCCTCATTTAAAAAATTTCTTTAGAGTTTAATTAATCATAATAAAAATAAGGAGATTTTTATTTTGAGTTTTTTGAGAAACAGAGTAGATAGAGATCTTTATAAAAATGAGGCTTTTATATTGACAGGTCAAATGTCAGAAGGATTCAGTTTCATTTTTCAGTAGTCTTGGTCTACCTCAAAACTCTCATTTTCTTTTCTGGTAGAATAGAATGTCCCGTTTTGGCTGAGTCCCTGTCAGACTTCTTACATCTAATCAAAAAGCAAGTAGTTTCTGTCCTCTTTAGCAGAAGCAAAACCAGCTATGCTTTACTTATATTCTACTTCCTCTTAGAGTTGGCATTAGGATGTGTGTATACAGATGGTTTGGGGCAGCCTAGGAAAGGGGTCAGTTTAGAAGATCAATGAATACGGTGGATTGTAAGGTAGTATATAGGAAATAACAATGATGTCTATTTACTCTGGAGTGACCATGAGTATGTGCTGTGAAGGTAGGAAAGGGACAGAACAAAATTAGCATTTATTTAAATAACATTTATTTATTGTTAGTTATTTCATAGAGCAACAATTCCAATTCTATGTAACTTGATAGCCGATGCTCTTACCAGTTGGGAAAGGAAATCAAATTATACAGACTTGAATTAGTATTTAAAATATAAGACAAAGAAGAAAGAGAAAAGACAAAATGAATTTCTAGAATACAGAAAGGATCAACATATAAATTTTAATACAATTAAAAACGATATGAAGAAACAGACAAAAAATGACTTGTAGAGGCTATAGTCCCATCCTAGCTAAGCAATTTCAAGCAAATGGTTGCCAACAACCATGGTATAAACTGGTCATGTTCAGGCATGTGCAGATAATAGTAGTCAGTTAAATGGCAGGCACCAGGCAGAGGCAGAGCTTCTTGCAGAAAATGATAAAAATAGTGACAAATAGATAAGGTTTTCCCAACACGAAGGCTCTACTTTGGCTATATGCTTATTAGGAGAATATAGGGACAATATGGTATTTTTAAAGTACTGTTGCTGTCAAAGAGAGATCTGCACTTTCATGTTTATTGCAGCATTATTCACAATAGTCAAATATGGAATTAACCTAAGTTTCTATCAAAGGTTGAATCGACAAAGAAAATGTGGTATATATACACAATGGAACACTACTTAGCCATAAAAAAGGAAATCCCTCTCATTTGTGACAACATGGATGAACCTGGAGGACATTATGTTAAGTGAAATAAGCCAGGCACAGAAGGAAAAATACCACATAATCTCACTTATATGTGGAATCGAAAAAAGACGATCTCATAGAAATAGAGACTAGAATGGTGGTTGCCAGAGGCTAGGGTTGTTGGAGGAGAAGGAGTTCGGAAGATATTGGCCAAAGGATTTAAAATTATAGCTATATTGATGGAATAATTTCAAGAGATCTATTGCATAGCATGATGACTATAGTTAATGACAACATATTGTATTCTTGAAAAATGCTAAGAGAGTGAATGTTGTGTTCTCATCACAAAAATAATGATGTGAGATAACGCACTCAGTAATTAGCAATACTGAACCATTTCACAACATATATATACTTCAAAACATCGTGCTGTATGTGATTAATACATACGATATTGTGTCAATTGAAAAAAAATAAAATGGACCGTACCTACAGAAAAATGTCAAAATACTTTGCTTTCACTTTCTACTCAGCACTCTCAGACAGTAGGCATTAATATTAAAACATTTTCTCCTATAGAGATGAAACACAAATTTGTACTGGAAGGTTACAAATTTGCTTTTGATTTAATGCAGAACAGTTTAAAAGTCTCTAAGAAAGTTTGCCATCCTTAAGAGCCACAAGCCTGCCCCTTAATGCCTCAGGAGATTTGTACTTCTCATAAGTACCTGGTATTGTAGCTCCTCATAAATCCTCATCCCAAGGACAACATCTGTGACTCCACCCTCAACAGATTTCTAAAGACAGCTCAAAGGAATGTATTAACTCAGTCTCTAACCTTGAGCAAACCAGCATATTCCTGCAGGAACAGTGTAGTTTGAAAATCCAGAAATATACTCTAGGCTTTTACTGAGTTATAATAGAAATAAGTCTAAAGATTCCCAGCTTGTTACAGTTAAATGTCCTGAAACTGTTTTCAGACTATTTTTGACATTTATCTGTGGCAAAGTGTTGCATAAACTAAGACTAATTTAGAGGTCTTTGGGATATGAATTTTTAAATAATTGCATGCAGAAAGGTATAAAACAGGAATGCTTCAAGGTGACTTTTTTTGCATGTCTCAAGACTGAGCCTTCACTGATGATAACAAATAGATAATTAGAATCCCCAGCCTCAGAGATGTGAGAAACGTGATCTTTTGGGAATGGCCATGAAACTCCTGGAAGGATTCACTGTGAGTCCCTGCTCATATCGTGGAACAACCTATACCAGTTAGAAAGGCTGAGAGGATAACAACAAGCTGATTTTAATAACTTTTGGTCAATGGCAGAAGAGTGTAAGCATATAGTCAACAATAAATCGTAGTTTGCAATAAACAATTTTATCATTTTCAGGACTTCATAAATATTTAATATTTATCCTTTTGCACACATATTCTGGTGGCTTAACAAAAGATAACTAAGAGCTATAACCATACATAGACACCACTCCCAAATGAATCTAATACAAATAGCTGAAGAATCATCCTTCTCTCCATGTCTAATGAGAGCAAAAAACAACACATTCAAATCAATGTTCTATCATTATTATTAAGGCACATAATTTCATTGTAAAACACAACTAAAATAAAAACGATTATACTGAGATTTGTATAGTACTGTAAAAACAGAAAAAGATAGGGATTAAAGAAATAATTTTGAAACTAAGCATCCTTTATAAAATCAACATTTATAAAGCATTAGGCAGTATATTAGAGGGAGCTAGGATCCTTAATTGGGTTTTCTCATGGCAGTGTTCAGCTGAAGTAATGTAGTCCTGTTATCTCCATTATAGAATGAGGAAATCAAAACAAAAAGTCCAGTCTGCCAAAGTATTTCTCACAAAAGGTTTATAAGTCATTCCTTCTCAATTTCATTTTTGTAACTTCAGCACATTACACATTTAAACAACCAGCTATCAAAGCAGGAAAAATTGCTACTCATCTAGCCAGGGTCAGGGTGCACTTGCTTTTCAGGCACATTATACTACTATTTTCTGCAATAAGTGAAAAAATGATCAACATGTTTTGCAAGAGAAACCTTAAACAAGGTACAAGAGAGCCATCCAGAAGACACAAAAGAACTTCTAACAAAAACCGTGCTGAAAAAAGTCCCAACAGGAGCAGATAAATTCCAGAGTTTGCAAATGTTGTTAAGGTTATTTTAACAATGCTGTTTCCATTTCTGAAACAAGGCTCAGAAATGAAAACAAAAATCTGTAAGTTTTTGAAATGTTCTCATCATTTTCTTCTTCTTTAGCCATTATATTTTCAGTGGCTATGAGGCTGAATTCCCAGGCTTCTAATATATCTCAAATGTATAAGCTGTTAGACAAGTAAATAAAAGTGTATTTATTATTTTTTAACTTATATATTCATCAGAGATGTATTATGCACTACTGATGACTGCTGTCCAGTGCCAACAGCACTTCTAAGAGGGACAAACATAACTTCTAGACACAGGCCCTTATGCTTTTTAATAAAACACTCATAATTTACAAAAAATAACATCTTATTTCTAAACAGTTTGTGAACTAAAGTGTAATAATTTGCCCTCATCATGGGAAAATTTGTAAACGACTGGATTTTTTAACAGAGTAGTCTATAACATAATTTTTAAAATGTTATGCACACTAAAAAAGTATGTTATAATATTAAAAACACAATAGATTTGCATATGTTTTGCAAAATTGAATATTCCAGGAAACTGGTGGCTAAATTTTAAAAATTAACATAGTAACTGCCCAGAGCAAGGAGGACTATGATGGTATTTATGATGATGATGATAATGATGATCATGATTTAACCCTGTAATGCTTTTGGGTATACACAATTTTCCAAATGATTTTCATGTATTTTGGATATTTTCAAATAAAATGCCATGTGAATTCACAACCCAGTGATATACATATTTATAACTTTAAAAATTGTACTAAGAGCATGTCAAAAGCTTTAAATATCCAACCCATTGATTATATTTTCTATTTTAAATCTTCTAAATATTTAGTTTCTATCATATAATAACTGATAAACAATTTCAAAAATTAGGTAAGAATTTTCACCTTATCTAGTTGCCAATTCACCTCCTGAGAAATCTCAAATCTCTGCTTTATCCAAATTGTGCCATGAGGCATTGCTGCTGTAATAGTTCTGTCATAAGTTTATCCTCTAATTTATACTTTTTTCGGCTCTGATTCTCTTACTTTTAAACCTGTAATGTATTTCCATAGTAAACTTTCACTCTCCTGATGTTATTTCCTACAGAATATTTTGATGTTTTCCAAAATATTCCTAGGCCACACTAATTCTTTACTCCTTAAGGCTTTCATAACATTTTATTCATAGCATGTATACACTGAATATAGTTAGTTACGTACCATGCATCTTCCCTGCTAGATTGTGAGTTCACTGAATATAAGAAATGCATCTTGTTCACTTTCATATCCCCCAATACAACCATGCTTATCAAAACAAACAAACAAAAAAAACAGGCCAGGAACTGTGGCTCATGCCTGTAATCCCAGCCCTTTGGGAGGCCAAGGTGGGTGGATCACCTGAGGTCAGCAGTTCGAGACCAGCGTGACCAACGTGGCGAAACCCCATCTCTACTAAAAATATAAAACTAGCTGGGTATGGTGGCGGGTGCCTGTAATTCTAGCTACTCAGGAGTCTGAGGCAGGAGAATCAGTTGAACCCAGGAAGCAGAGGTTGCAGTGAGATAAGATTATGCCATTGCACTCTGGCCTGGGTAACAAGAGTGAAACTCCAACTCAAGAAAACAAAAAACAAATATGAACATCCAATAACAAAAATATCTAGGCATTTTAGTCACTAATTTTAAAGTGCAAGCCATAATACAATGAAACTTGAAAAGGCAATTAATTTATTCCCTAACTGCAAGCATTGAAATTTATAATATGTAAGTGTGAAAACAGTGCCATATTGTAAAGCAGCATATACCTTTTCAAAAATAACACAATATTAGCAGAACCCATGTACATGAAACCATAGGGCTTAACTTTGGGACCTGAATAAATGAAGACAAGTAACATTGTCATTGGAAAGCTCAAATTAGAAAAGATGTTAATACTGTACAAAATGATTTATAAATCCAATGCCTATCTAGTCATAACTGTAGTGTGATATTTTTTAGTAGAGGTTGTCAAAATGACTCTAAAAATAATATAATAATTTATATTGAAAAGAAATGTGTAAGATTCTGAACAAGAACAAGATAAAATTTGGTCAATGGCAACGTACAATAAATCTAAACCTATTAAAACAATATGACAGTGGTGCAAAAAAGAACAAACAGAGAGGTTAGGCAAAATAAAAAAATCTCTAAAACATGGGAATTTGCATCAGGATAAAGATATCATTTCAAATCCATAAAAATGAAAAACTTTAAATAAGTAGGATTAAAATAATTGGCACTTATTAAAGTTCAAGAAAATTAGACCTCCATTCAAAATATAAAAATTGATCAGAGAAAGAAGGGTTGAAGAGACAGATGTAAAACAAAAACAATCTCTTAAGAAAAAATAGAATATTTTCAAAATCTTCAGATAGGGAAGCCCTTCTATGTTGGACAGAACCAGAAAGCTATAAAAGGAATGGCTTGACGCATATATTAAAAACCTCTGAATCATGATAAACACCACAAAGTTTGAAAAATAATTGGCATCGTGTTGAGTGAAAACTACTGTAAAGTGTATGCTACAAAAAAGGATTAATATCTAAAAACATCCAAAATATATAGGAAAGTATAGTAGGAAATACCTTTGCTCATTTTCTATTAGGTTTTTAATACTTTGTTTTTAATTGGGTGATAGTTCACAGAAGAAAACATACAAACAGCAAATGTATATGAAAGGATGCACAACTTATTTTAACCAGTAATGAATAACTTTTATAAAATAACTTTTGCCACTAGACTGTCAAAAGTTTAAAAAATATATACCATTCATTATAATGCAGGATTTGAGGAAATTGGACCTGCTCACACATGGTTGATGGAGGGTTAAATTGGAAAAGCCTTCAGAATACAATTTCTAATATTTATTTAAAAAGTCATACCCCAAATTCAACTTACAAAAGTAAATATTTTTAAAAGACACATATACAACAAAAGACTCCTCATGGACACTCATTGCAGTCTTGATTCTAATAGTGAAAAATTAGAAACAATGAAAAGATCCCCAGACTTATTTTTGTAAATGAGTCAGAGAATAGACTTTCTGTTCATTAAAAAAAAAAAAAAAAAAAAAAAAAAAAAAAAAAAAAAAAAACGAAACAGTAAGAAAATGTAAAGAAAAATGGCTAGATAAATACATGCCAAATATTTTACCTGTGAGCAGGATCAAATGGCAGGGAATGAAGGGAGTAAAAGAAGATTTCACATTGTCTCTCTTGTTTTGTTTCAGTCCTTTACAATTAGAATGCATTCAGGCAAATTTATATATTTAAAAAAACAACCAAATAAAGAATGACTAAAGCAAGTTTGCTTAATCTCACAACAAATAGTGGCATAAAGTTAATAGTATAAATAATTAATAATTTATCAATTCAGGTAACAAATATACACAGGCACAATCCTGTAGCAAACATTAGGGAAGACAGTAGTCATATACGGATGACACAAAGGCTTCTCCTCCACATCATCGAAGAACTATCAGGAACCCAGAAAAGTAACTGGTTGAGCAATAAGGTGACAATTGCTGTGACACAGATCTATAGAATATCACCTTACTTTTGCTGAGAAGGACAGATAAGTCCTCAATGAGGGAAGGTGAGTAAAATCATACATTTTTTTCAGTGTATGATAATACTCTCAACAGTCAAGTGGAATGAGGATAGCAAGAAATTTCATGTAATGGGCAAAGTTACTCTTACTTGAGGTCATGGACTCTGCTGTGCCACTGTTTGGGGTTGAACTACTGCCTCCATCCCTGCCCCAAAAGCTCTGCAGCCTTACCTAAGCAACTTAACCTCTCTTAATCTCAATGCCTCAGCTATAAAATGTCAACAAGTAACCACACCCACTCCATTGGTTCGTTGAGAAGACTGATGGAGATCATTCGTAAAAGCATAAGCATTTCATAAATATTTGCTATTCTTTTATTTGTTATCTTTTTTTTTTTTTTTTTTTTTTTTTTTTTTTGAGACGGAGTCTCGCTCTGTCGCCCAGGCTGGAGTGCTGTGGCCGGATCTCAGCTCACTGCAAGCTCCGCCTCCCGGGTTCACGCCATTCTCCTGCCTCAGCCTCCCGAGTAGCTGGGATTACAGGCGCCCGCCACCTCGCCCGGCTAGTTTTTTGTATTTTTTTAGTAGAGACGGGGTTTCACCGTGTTAGCCAGGATGGTCTCGATCTCCCGACCTCGTGATCCGCCCGTCTCGGCCTCCCAAAGTGCTGGGATTACAGGCTTGAGCCACCGCACCCGGCCTATTTGTTATCTTTAAAGAAGCCAGAGTGCACGATGTGTTCAGGAGATTGAGAAAAGATTGATACAGATTGAATAGCAAAACTACGGAATATTTACAATACTACAGTGATATATGAATAATCCTTAACTCCAAGTAAGAGCAGAGAATTTGCCTAAATGAATCTAAATTTGTATTTATTTATTCTTACTGTAATAGGAAAATTATCTCTTAAGCAATAAAACAAATTATAAGTATATATTCAATGAGATTTGCATGTTTTTCTGGTGAATTTATATAAATGATCATGAAATTATTTACTTCAAACTTTTAAGGCTCCCAAAATTGCAATTGAAAGCATCCAAAATTGGAATTGAAAGCAATGTTCTATCTTAGTGAAGAAGAAATCTAATTTTTGAAAAAGAAATTTATCCACTAAAATTAAATAAAATATTTCATCTAAAAATAACTTCTATCATTTAATGCAGATGAGTCAACAGATCCCTTCCTTTTAATTTCCATCTGGTCTCTGTCATTAGGTTATCACAACTTACTTGCTTTCTCACCATCATTTCAAACCCGTAACGATTCACATGAACAACTGCCTTGAAACCCCTCAGTCCTTCTATATTGTCTGGCTCTTTTATTACAATAAATATTATTACTTCTAAGATGCAGCTTAGTGCTTTGGTTAATGGCAGAGGCTCTGCAGACAGACCACCTGGATCCAGGCTGTGGCTCTGCCAATTATCAGTTGTGTGACCTCTCTGAGCTTCCATTTCCTCGCATTTAAAATTTGGGAGGCCGAGACGGGCGGATCACAAGGTCAGGAGATCGAGACCATCCTGGCTAAACCGGTGAAACCCCGTCTCTACTAAAAAATACAAAAAACTAGCCGGACGAGGTGGCGGGCGCCTGTAGCCCCAGCTACTTGGGAGGCTGAGGCAGGAGAATGGCGTAAACCCGGGAGGCGGAGCTTGCAGTGAGCTGAGATCCGGCCACTGCACTCCAGCCTGGGCTACAGAGCGAGACTCCATCTCAAAAAAAAAAAAGAAAAATAAAATAAAATAAAGTGGGAATAATAATAACAATAATATCTACCTATATATCTTATAAAGTTGTGAAAATTAAACAAATTACTATATGTAAAATAGAAAAGCATTTGGCTCCTTAAAAGTGCTTAATAATTATTAGCTAATGAAAACAGCTTTCTTTGAGTTCCTTACCCTTTCTTTGTGGTACTCAACACTTCACTCTCTCTTTTTCTGCTTCTCTTTCAGTACATTATCACATTAAATACATTATCCTTCTGGCTTTCTGGACTCTCTAAACTTCTGTGCCAAAGTAATCTTTGTTTCATACATAAAACTTTCTACAAAGACTTCAGATTTTACTGCAGAGCAAAAACTACATATTAAACATTATCTCCACATATGATTATCTCAGCAGGCCTTTATGTAGCTCTATTATTTCTAAATTTTTGCCCAATAAGATAGTGCTATGGCATGGAAAAGCCTTCGTTTATCTTTACTAGAACTGAACCCTAGTTCTTATTACACAAATACATTCAATTGGTACAATTTCATTAGCAGTTTCCTTGCTGATAAATTGTTCTTAGGTTTGCCATTCAATTATTAGGCAAATATGTGCCTGAAATTGTACATGTTTGGTCAGAATGAGGCACTGATACAGCATCACTCACCAAATAAGAAAAATATTAGCAATGTTTTTCGTTTCTTTAGTAGCAATAAGGCAGGCAAAAGTCAGAGTATTTTTTTAAATAGAAAAGCACCTGAAATTTTTTCCTTACCCTCTATATACTTGTGTTCTCCCCTCTATATTGCTTGTTTTTACAAAAATCAATCTCTGTAATTTGATCCCAAACTTTGGCTTTGCTTCTATCAAAGTAATTATCAAGTCTTCTATGTGTAAGCTCATTATTTTGATGGATCAGGATCCTGTAGTGTGTAATATGCTTTTTAACATATGGAAGAGAATTGAATTTTGATTGAATACATAAACTGTAAAAGCAGTTTCAGGTCCCATGAAACAAAGCCTATTACTAAGATAAGTCATGTGTTAATATCAGCACAAGCATAACTAACCAGTTTCCCCTGATTATCTTAGAAGAAAATGTGGTAAATCATGATAACTAGGTAAGTAAGGAGAGTCACCCATGTCTTAATTGACAGCTTGTATAATTCTATTATTAAAATTAAAACTGTACTTGGATGTGAAACAGTATAAAATATTAAAGGAACTGAGTTTGTTTTACATTTTAGTCTCAAAATTGAGCAAATAGCTTCAGTTTATGAGCAACATTTCATTTAATGACTATTCAAAGGAATAACTAATTTTAATATTGTAAACATAATTATGGAAATAACACAAATATTACTATAGTACAACTAAAGTCTTCTACAAGATTGATATATATTTTGTTAAGAACAGTCTTACTCAGTGGAATATTGATTTCTGTTCTGCAGCATAAGCTTCTTAGAATGAATAACATTCAAAAAACATTTTTAAAAGATATACTAGTATATATCAGGGAAAAATTGGCAATACTTGAAGGTAATTTCTATCAAAACTTAAATATGGCCCAATGGTCATTTTATAGAGTTCATTAATGAAATCGGGAAGAGACTATTAATCTTCAGTGTTAAATTGAACTTGTGGAGAAATTCATCAAGCTTATCCTGACTTAGAAATACCCTATAGCTATTATTGATAGAAAGTTTGGGAGACTAATTAGAACTCATATCCAAAGTCAAAGAACATAAGATAGAAATAGATTTTTTTAAATGTCCTAAATAAAAGACATATACATACTATGCAGTTTAATAGAGGAAGTCTTGCAGGCACGAATTTTTATTGGGGAGATCCACAGGAAAACATACCTGGCTAGGCTGAAGGCATCGTCGATCAAGCCCGCTCGGTTACTCACAGAAAGAACCTAAGGCCAATTAGAAAAAATAATATGATAAATTAGGATTAAAATGGCAGATATTCACATACCAGAAAAGGTATTTGATAAGCAAATCTGGAGTGTACCTCATGATTCCGGATTAATTGATCAATTAATAATCTCCAGTTCCTTAGGTCATAGTTGACTCTAAAATAGCCAGTTTGATTGATGTTCCCCAGCAGCCAGCTTCCTTTGTCCAAATAGGTTATTCTGTGGTGCTCTGAAAACAGCATTTTTGGGATATATTTTAAATTTTAAGAGTTAAAATGAAGTATATTTTCTTAGTGCCAGATATAACAATACCAATAATTAAGTGAATGCCATTTTAAATACCTAATTGAAGCCTACTCTTTAATTAATCTAATTCTAGATGCTAGAAACACCTTTAATTGGTTACTCACTATCATCTCAATTAATTGTTTTCTTATAATTAACATTTTTGTTCTTGACAAAACTCCATTACATATACATAATTTTCTTTCTCAAAGTAAGTGTAACCTAGAAATCTACCACTGTATTCAGGCAACTTCTAATTAGATTGTATGGGGATATGAGACTAGAATGAAAGAAGAGGTTTTAGATGTATATTCTACTATTTTTATTCAGTAAGAATATATTAAAAAAATAGAGCTCATTTACTTGAAAGTCACTGGTGTTTGCCTTTTTTCTTGTGCTTTCTTGAGAGAACTAATAAATAACAGACTTAAACATCGTCAATAATGCTAATAAAATAACACTTGCTTGTTCAAGATTTTAATATTTCCACATAGAATTAGAAACAAAGATAATAAATTCTGCTTATTGGGATCACTTTGGAAAATGGCAACTTGATTATTCTCACCAACTAATTCATTAATAGAAGCCAGTAAAAAGTAGAAACAATATTATAACTTCTTATATATTTAACTCCTTCAAAAATGGTACAAAAAAGGGACACAGTTCACTTAACATATAGCCTTTATTGACTCCACGGAAACACAGTTGACTATTCTAATAATTATGTTGTTGATTTTCAAGTCTCATATTTCATAAAATTTATACAGTGGAGTTGACTTTAAATGTATACACATACACACAGACATACATAGTCTGACATCCAGGTGGAAAAAAATCAAAACCACATGGGTCTACTCTAATTTCTACAATGACTCAGAACTATAAAAGGCATCATAAAAACCATAAGCCTCTGGTCTGAGTAGGGATACATCTCTAGTTCTTACTCCAATGTCAAAGTTTTTACACATTCAGACTTCAAAATAGGAAATAAATTTTCCCTCTCATGTCCTTGAAGGAATACATTTACAGAGTACTCACTCTCAAGTAGAGACCACACAAGAAGAATTTATACCACAAAACTTATTAATGACCACTAATTTCTCAGGTTTGGAATAAAGTGAACTAATAAACCCAATGCATGTTATAGATGATCAATTTTCTAAAATCTGCAGTAAAATAGAATGTACTTAAACCCCAAAGTACACTGAATATAAAAATTTAATGTTTATCATTTCCAGTATCACAACTTCCCACCACCTTTATAAATTGTGTCTATTAGAACAGATAAAGAAACAAGGCTCAGACAGGTTAATCGAATTATCCAAGAAAAGAAGTGGTTCATCTTATGTCTCCTGACTTCAGCGTCCAAATTTTTACTATGTTATATTCTATTGATACAAGATGGTATAACACTTTTACTGTAATATGATATACATTTTTCACAGTCTAATGTTGATTTGAAAGGGAGAAAATGGCACTGGAAAAAGAATCAGAGTACGATAGAAAAGCTAAATTCTTGTCTCAGCTTTCCTATACGTAAGTGTTTAAATTTATGCCATTGATTCTCTTTGGTCCTCAATTTCCTTACTTGTAACCTGAGGGACAAATAATGGCCCTTAAGTTTCCTTCCAAATCTATGATTCAATGGAAGAAGACATTTATGTATATTATTTTATATACTATACTTAATCCATGGAACTCAGAAAAATAAATCATCACATATTTTTTCTAAAATGCAAATAATTTCTCTAGTCTCCAAAACTATGATTGTATAGTTTTCAAAATTTAGTGTATTTATTCAAACAGTTGCTACAAAAATTTAGAATTTCATATCTATTTGAAAGATGTAAAAATGACTACATAAATAAATAAGAAAATACCATTCTTTAAAATTAAAATCACCTCATAAAGAGAGATCTTAATTAATAATGTCTGAATTCAGACAATGAAAATTGAAACTTAAATATTGAGAACATTGTTTCTTTTTTATTGTAAAAATATTAGTAACCTTGAAGGCAGAAATAATTAATCTCTAAGTGTCTTCAAGTATACTAAGATTTTTATAACAAGAAATATTTAAAGTATACTTGAATTCACTTGAGCTGAGAAAAGTTGATAAATTTTATCTAAGAAGTGTTTTTTTTTTTTTCTTCAAAAAGTTACAATGTTAAAGCATCAAGTTTAACATATAAACACATACTTTGGATTTTTACAAGTTTGAAATGGTCATGCATTACTGTAATAGTAACTATATTTTTAAAGTTATTTCCTGTTCACATTTTAGATAACTAGAATAACTTAGCCCCACTTGATTCGCTCGAATCTAATTTTTAAACTTAATTTCAACAACTTATAGATAGGATATAGTCAAATTTAAGTTAATATGTATATTAAAATAAGAAAATAATTCCTGTACTTTCTACACTGTCTGACCAGAATAAGAAAGACAGGCTTCTATTGTTTTTAAGTATGTCATTATTAAATTTACTACTAAAACCTGAAGGTTATTACTGTTCACGAATATTTTTATGTCTTTGTTACAAATGAGATCGTTGCAGAAATGATTCCCTGAAATTTTTTGTAATAGATTTTTAAATACCTTTTCTGTTCTAGTTAATTATATCCCTAAAATAAAATGTTCTTCAAATTAACTTATGGCAAGCAATGAATTTTAAAGAGATCTTTTCCAATGGCCTAATGAGGTATGGTATTTGATGAGTACCATAATAAAATGTATGGAAGTTATATCTTGATGCTGGCAATAATAATTAAAAATTATATTTAGAATGTATCCAAAATGGCACAAGGCTTAGGCTATTGAGGTACAGAGTAGTTGGTATTTTATAAGATTTTATATTTTTTACTTTCTATTGGAATAAAAAGGGAAAAGAGATTAGGTATCTCTATCCAATATTTGCCAGTTGCAAAGAATTCGAATTTTAAAAACTTTTTAAAAAGGTCAACCAGAGTAACAATGTGAGACAAACTCAGGGAAAATAATACATATTGGTTTTATCACTTGACTCTTGTGAAAATCAAATGAGGATATTTTGTAAAACCTATAAAGAATCATGTGCATATAATCAAAGACATCATATTAAATAACTGACAGATCCACAAAGCAATCTACCATAGTAATAAATCGTGTGTGTGTGTGTGTGTGTGTGTGTGCGCGCGCGCGTGTGTGTTTGCAGAGTCAGGTGAAGGGTAGAAAGCAAAGGAAGCCAACTTTCTAAAGCCACCTCTTTACGTAATCAACTGATTTTTTGGACAAATTACTTCTCAAGTCTTAATTTCCTCATTTGTAAAATGGGGATAAAATAATACACATTTGAAAGGTTGTGAGTTTCAAATAAACCAGTGCTTCAAGAAAGCACTACTGCATTATGCTACTTTTCATGATTGCTTTAATTTTCAGGATTAATTTCTCTTCTATTTTAATATTTTCTTTTCTAACATTTGGCATTACATTTATTCCTCTCCACGAACCGTTAATTGAATAGCCAGTCAACATGCAAGCTACTACATATACAAATGTCTGAATTTTTGGTATTTTCATAATAAGAATGAAAAAGACAAACACTTCAACCTGTTTTCTAAAACTGAAAAATTGTTTTAAAAATTATTTTTAGGATAAAATGATCTATGCTTTACCTTAGCATTAATTAAATGTTTATCCAAAGTATTTTCCAAAAATGAACTGACAAGAATATATGATGATCCAAATCTAATTCGTACTTTATATTATCCACCACTGATTGCATTAATATCATGTAGATCAAATCTATATCACTAATGACAATGAAAAACTACAAAAACATTGACCCGATTGTTATAATTAAATTATAACATAATTTAATTATGTTATAACATAATTAAATATGGAACTGTTTTACATATGTTTATAAGAATTGAGCAGAATTTTTTCTTCATGTTTTTGTGGGAAACAGTTTTCACTGTGATTTAGTTGACAGTATTTTGAAAAAGAGGAGATGGGACAACATACACAAGGAAACAAAAATTAACAATCTTTTCTCTTTTTTTCCTAATTTTTCTTTGTTGTTAGTTTTTTATTAGTCATCAGAATGAAGGACTTCATAAAAAAAATTGAATACAATAAACTGGGACTGAAAAGGCAAACAGGAAAGTGCTCAGTCTTTTAGATGCCTCTTGTAAACTTTGCAGATTTTTGTATTTACAAAGTTTTCAGAAAACATTTCAGGAAACATTAACTTAGTATGGGCAATCTGCAAGTTTTAATATTCTAAATGTGACAATGTTATATCAAACAGAAGATAGTGTTATGAATGTGTCATTTTTCATTAAAATGTCCAAGTTGCACCTTACACAACTTTGGGGTGTGGGCCTGTGCCATTCATATCATAGCCTGTGCAAATAGTGCTTCCTAGAGTTATGTACTGCGCCAACTCTGCAGCTGTGTATAAGGACCATACATATCAAGATAGGTGATATTTTAGGCAAACATATGGTTTGAACCAATACATTGTTTTATTCTTGAATAATAATGAAAGACAGTAAAGGAAAACAATCCCTCAAACATAAACCGTGGCCACTGGTCAAGAAAAGCTGGTATAGCTGGTATACTATCCTACTTTTCCTACTTTTTTTTTTTTTTTTTTTTTTTTTTGAGACAGAATCTCTCTCTGTTGCTCAGGCTGGAGTGCAGTGGCGCAATCTCGGCTCACTGCCACCTCCGCCTCCTGGGTTGAAGTGATTCTCCTGCCTCAGTCTCCCGAGTAGCTGGAACTACAGGCACCCACCATCATGCCCAGCTAATTTTTGTATTTTTAGTAGAGACAGGGTTTCATTATGTTGGCCAGGCTGGTCCCAAGCTCCTGATCTCAAGTGATCCACCCGCCTTGGCCTCCCAAAGTGCTGGGATTACAGCCGTGAGCCACTACGCCCAGACTGGGATACTCTGTGAAAGATAAAAAGATATCATGAATAACAGCATGGAAATAACTAGGAAGTGAGAAGAAATGGACCCGGAAAGGTATCCACCAGAATTACTCATCCTGAATCCTTGCACGATCTAACAGTGAAGTTTTGGGAGAATCCCCATGTTTGATCAGTATCTTTACACTCATTTTCCCATTTCCATTCTACCTTCCAAAGATAAATATTTTACCTTATTTCTGAAGATAGTTCTATCACATCTCATAGGAATCCTATAAAGAGATGACTTCTTTCTAATTTGGTCATTATAACAACTCACTGCTCTCCCTCATCATTTCACAACAACTTATGTAGACAAACAACTACACGACAGGAAAAGACAAATATAAAGTCAAGTAATACAGGAAGTGTGAATTCAGAATCACGATATAAACACTAATTCCAGTAAGTGAAAGAATAGATTATAATGAACAATTTAAAAGGAAAAACACCAACAAATTTTAAAGTATCTCAATACATTGCTACATTACATATCAATGTTTCATATATAGTGTATATACATGAAAGCATATGTTTTCATTGTATGTCTTTATGTGTTACAAATATAATAACATGAAAATGTATGTAAATATCTGCATGGAACTGTAAGTGTTCATACTGCTGATAACCAGATTCCATTTTACTGTAACAACTTTTTCTTGCACGTATACATATATGTATTCTGAGCACTTAAACCTCCCTTATAATAGCAAGCCTGAGGATAAGAAATTGTATTTGTTTATTTATTTATACTTCACCCTATTTCAAATAAAAAAATTGTGGCTTTTTAAAATAAGGCTTATGAAAGAGCAAAATAACATCAATTAACAGCATCTGAGAAAGGAGTAGGAAAAACAATATCTGGGCACACTTGACTATCTAAACCTAAATGAAATGTTACACAAAAGATGATAATTGACTTTTTCTCTAACTCAATGGAAAACATAAATAAAAGGGACCTGTTTCACACTCTAGAATGAAGGCTATAGATTGGATTCAAGAAATAGCTTTCTGACAGTAAATTGAAATAGGTCACTATCTTATTTGAAGATATTTAGAAAGAGAATAGAATCTCATCTCTCTCTGCTCCTTGAGGTTTGACCCCACCTAAGAGATGGCTTGCTAACCTGTCCAAGCCCCCCACCTTCTGGCCCTGTAATTATATAATTCCATGGAGAATATTGCCTCTCTCATCCTTTAAAGAGACAGTCTGGTAAAGAGAAGATAGGAAAGTGGAATTAAAAATGAGACCTGTGTTTTCGGTATTTGGCATACTCTTCTCTTTGAGGTTATAATTATATTTTAATTACATGTGGAGTTATAAAGTAATACAATTTTAAACACCTAAGATTAGTATTACAAACATTTATTTTTAAGTTTCGTCTTTACCCTTAAAGAAACAAATAAATTTAGTAATTACAAAAACAAACTGAAATTAGACTATTTAGTAACTATCCTATATCTAATTTTATAGGGTTGATAATCATTCCTTTATATTCTCTTTCTAATTTGTCTTTATTCACATTTTATAACAGCTGAAACCAGAGGTTAAGTTGCTAAACAATTATCTGAAACCAGATAGTTCCTCAGGGGAGAATATATAGTTTACCTGATTTGTTCGACACCCAAATAATTGCTTCTGAAGACACATGGCTTCTATTTCCTACCACAATAGTTAATGGAATCTGCCACAGGTAACTGCAAAATAAAAGAGAAGCTTTAAGAATAAAAATAGCTATATCAAAACAAAAACAAAAAACATTTCCCATGCGCCTTCTGTGTGATTTTTACTACTCTCATTAGGTGAACTAAAAAACATTCCAGTCATAAAAGTAAGGCATAAGTCAAAAAGATGAATTCACTCTTTCAATGCCATTAAGGAGACTTGGCCTCTACGAATTTTAATTGCAGTGCAAAGAGAACTGCCAACAAAAGCATTTATCTTGGGGGATAAAGGTTTTGCATTTTGAATTTGAAATAAAAAGTAACTAATATCTATATACCTGAGCCATATTGATTAAGGTCTAAACATAACTCCTTTCTACTTGTTTTTATGTTAGATTAAGACACATCTCAGTGGCTCCATGCATTTACATTTTAATATTCTCCTTATTTATTATCTAATGACTCTCTGGGACACTATTAACGTAGTTTACAGAAAAGTTAATATGATATATCTAAAGTGATTCAGCAGAAAAGAAAAAAATAAAAACTAGTCAGATTCCCATACAATCCAGATCAATAGAAAGAATATTGTGGGACGCACTTAATGCTCTGTTTTGTGAAATGAAATTTCTAACTTGATGTGTCAAAGCAGCCACCAACATGCAGGGACCAATCATGAAACTCATCTATTAAAGAGAAGCATTTTGCAGCATTTACCTTTTTATAGGATAAAAATTGAGGCCTATACTTATACATGAAGTAATATCAGTTTAATCTCAAATGAATAGCCAGAGATATGTTGGATGGTCTTACTCCAAGTCCAATGACTACATGACTGTATTTGTTTCCTGCCTTGAAATATAGCCAGATTATTTCAATCTATCATTTCACCATTATCAATAGAGTAGCCAACAATTCCAGTTTGGAAAAATATATTTTTCTATTTTAGAAATGTAAGAGATATTGTGTGACCTCAATAACTGTGAGAATAAATAAAGAATTAAAAAATGTTTGGGAAACATGCCTGGGGGTAATAAACATTATAATGAATATGTCTTTTGGGGAGTGAGAGAGAAGGACATCTTCCATGAATCTGTCGTGTGAAATTTGACTATTTTATTATTCCATGTTTTGCATTCACAATAAACAGAATTCAGTAATAGTAAAGAGTTCAAATGGAAGGTTGAAAGAAATTCATAATTTTATACCAACTCCTATCTCTAGTATGGAAAATCAAAATAATATGTTTACAGTTCTTGATTTTAAAACTGTGTCCTATACTTAATGAAAAAAAAAACATTTTGGAGGGCCTAACTATGTGGAGATACTATGCTATACTAATAATGACTGCTTACAATCGGTCTAGTAACACAACAATTTATAATAGCAAAATCTATATTGACTCTTTAGACAGTAGTTCATGAACAACAACTCATGTAAACTCTTTAACAAATACTTCCAAACTTTCAATATAGGTTTAAAAATATGCCCCAGATATTTAATGACAGATTTACTGTCAGGAGGAGACAAAGAACTGATCCATTTCATTAACAGCTGTTCTCTTAAAAATAATGGATCTCTTTTGGCTAATTGGAACACTTAGTTAAGAGACAATGATGCCCAACTCTGGGTCTGATTCTCAAATTAAATGATAAGCTCATTTTTGTGTACTTAGGTCTTGAAAAAGCCTGAAAATAGGAGGCATTTCTACTCTAAATCATAAATTACTATTGAATCTGATTGAATGGACTTGGAATAAAATGAAATAAAAGGCATCAAACCCATCTATAGGTAAGACAGAATAACTTCATAAACTTGACTTTAGTACCTATCCATATTGAGTTGGGTCAGCTAAATTGTGAAGCCAAATAAGTACTGGTTAAGGCAAAGGATATATAAAATTGAGGATATTTAAAAATTCTCAAGGATAATTGTGTCTTTTTTGTAGCATAATCATAAAATGTTTGTGAATCATTGTTTGCCCCTAATATAAATAAACGGAATTTCCATATATTTAAATTATTTATTCTAAGTAACTAGAGATTATGATAAAAGTTGGTTTGTTTCTATATTTGGGTTTTAGAAAAAAATCTCTAAAATAAAGGAAAATGATTCATATAAATACCTGCATGTCAATACCACATATATACAGCAAATTTCCTAAATGTCAGACATTGTATCTCATAGCTGTTCAGATACAAGTTAACTACAAGGTTAACTAAGTTAAACTATAAACCTTATAGTTATAACTATAAGTTTTGGGGATACAAACTTTGAGGCAGTTTTTAAAAATTAAAAAATATATATTTACATACTTCCTAAGAATCTTTTTGTTCCCTATTCTATGTGTGTTTGTGTGTATGCACACACATAACCAAAATCTACATATAGTAACAAAGACAAATTAAAAGTTCCAAGTTAAAAGCATATTTGAAATTTGTATTTACTTTTGAACTACTATACTGTGAATATATTTCACAACTTTCCAAACATCATATACGTGGACTCTTCATAAATTTCGTTTTAAAATCAAGGAAAGCCTCGTAATTATGTTGCTTTGTGATTTTAACTTAAAAGACTAGAAGATCCTAAACTTAGTTTAGTGAAAAGCCCTCTGTGTTGTAAAGAAATCCAAGATTGCAATGGATTATGTTTAAAACGATATTAGAAAAAATAACTTAGGAAATTAGATTGTATTCTAGCTGTCTCAGTTTTAACTTGACTTGTCATCATGTTATTTTAAGCATAAAAAAAGACCTCCCAAGATATTTTTTTCTTTAACAGTTCCTGCGACTACCTCTCTTATCAGTCATTTTCATTGTTATAATAAAGCAACTTTTACTCTAATGATTATATTAAGGTAGCAAAGAATAGGTGCATATAAACCTGAATGAGACTTTTTTTATAAAATAGCATCAAAATTAATGAAGCATTTGTCCAGACTTTGTGAAAAACTGGTCAGATGTCACTGTCATCAGGGCATTAAGAGAAGGAAAGTATGACTGTGGAGGTTAGTAAAATTCTCCGCAGCAAAGAACACTGAGAAGCTCCTCAGTGTATAGGGAGACATTACTTTACATTGCAATGCATTAACTTTATAATGGAAAAGGCTATGCAAATTCACAACTTCCCAAGTACCCAAATTCTAGAATGTATTTGACACTCTGTTACACATCAGCTAACTTTATGTGACTATTTAGTTATGTAAAGATCTTTCCTTTCTATGTTGTAATACAACTATTATATATAAAAATATAATTACTGGATTCACTTAAAATGTTCTAGGCATATTGCAATGATGTTCTAGTGTTTCTTAGAAAAATGAAAAGACAAATAATTGATTTTCCTGGGTCAGAAAATATACAGATTTCACAGGATTTCTGGAATAGATAGGCAGTTGGTTTTACTCCATCAACTCTTTGCATTGTGAAATAAAGATCTAGGAAGGCTACATACATAGGCCAGAGAGAATCAAACTGAAGCTTTGACCAGGATGTTACAGTGAATTAAATGATCAATAATGTAAAATTGCAATAATCCATTTTCAGCTACAAGGTCTATAATTGCAAAATAAATAGAAAATCATTTTTTAGACAGGATGGTCCTGCATTATCTTACTCTTAATATTTTATATGCTAAGTTCTCAGAGTTCAAAATCATACATATGATTTTATAATTCCAGAAGACAAACCGACAAAGCTGTCTAGATGTTACATATGATTATACAGCCTGGGAGAAATTCTTCCTTTAAAGAATTAGATTCCTGGCCGGTACATCTGATGTATGTTATAGGTTGACAGAATATTTTTGTTCAAAATTTGTTCTGTCATCTGCGTGTCCTTTATGTTTTTCTGCATCAGTGATGCTTGTGTCACATTGATCATTCTCAAAGGCCTGGCCCAAATCTCTCTAACTTTGCCACAGTCAAGTAGTTTTTATGTACTTCCCGGCAAGGCCAGAGTTGATGCCTACGCTTGTGCTTGTTTCGCCTCGGACCAGACATCAGAAGGTTAGAAACAGCACCTGGCAGATGTGGGAAATCCAGGCTGGGGGAAGAAGCAATGACAGAGTCAGTCCCTAACAGTGGTGACAGTGTGGCAGGGTACAAGCACATTCCATGAGTCTACACAGTTGGATTGCAAAGGGTAGCGTGTTGAAGGTAAATATAGACTGTATATGGAGAGATACAAGACACTGCTTTTCTAAATCGGATTCCAAATGTAGTCACCAGAAACATTCATGAATTTCTCAGTCACTTAGATTGAGTGACTGGCTGGTCTTGGAGCTAGCCTACAGGGGAACAATTTCCATTCTTCTTAGAGATGACAAAGCAAACTTAATGTCTGTTCCAGATCTCCTGGACATGGGTGGATGATAAAGTCAGACTCCTAATTTTCCAAGATAATGGGAGACAGCATGAGTAACCTAATCCAAACATCTCATTGTGTTTATCAATTTTAACTTCTCTCCCTCTTCCTGTACCGCCCATCCCCCACACACATCCCCAGCCTCACTGGAACCAAAGTCTTACTAGGGCTTCTTAAATGAAATGAAATGGACTGATTTAAGTTTTAATATCTTTCCTTGGCCCAGACTTTAATGAGACACAAAATAGAAAACATAAAGTAGAAAAGAAAGAAAAATGCTACATGCTGAGTTATCAGTAATTAAGAGTTTCAGCAGAAAGTTAAAGAAACAACAAATAAAGATTTTATGTATGCTGTTGATTGATTTTAAACACTAAAAATGAGAAAGAACATATGTTGATACTAAGTGACATTAATCGTTAGATCATTTCAAGGTACCGTTTTAAATTCCTTTGACTCAGACATTATTTCATTTGATTTTTGTTTTAGTTTTTCTGCATTATGAGTTTCTGTTCTCACTTGCTTTATAAATCTCACAGTGGGCTCAATTCCTTTTAATTCACAGCAACACATTTTAACTTTCTTGCATTTAATTCAAGAAACATTCATGGGGAAAAGTGAAAAATAACATTTTTTTTTTAAACACCATGATTATTTAAAATTCTGTCTTCCTAAACAAATAACTTTGGTGTTTTTTCAGCTTGAAGGTTCAGATATCCAGGAAACAGGAGTAAAAAGAGAATCAAAATAACTTGTGTAAATAAAGAAACAAAAACTATATTTCACTTAATATATGTTTTAATAACAAAAAGCATTTCAGAATTTTGTTATTAATGCTCTTTGAAATATTAAAACTGCAAATGTAAGAATAAAAACAATATTTTTCATGTAAAAAAGAATGTTGTACCTGCTATTTTGAAGTTTAAGTGCTTTAGTTTTAGCACTGATATCATAGATAAAATGTTGTTGGGTAATTATTATTCTATTTTCTGCTGTTGTGTTTCCCAAGATGGTGATAACAGGATAACCCATCTGGAGTGTCCACTGATCCATTACTTCTTGTATATTTACATATTTCCCATTTCTTTTTAAAGCCTTTACAAGGAAAAATGTATAAATTAGTTTTATAAACATGAATTATCAACATAATTAACATTAAGCCATTTTTATTTCTATCTTTACTATTTACCTAAATATGAAAACATTTAAAGTCAGTGAAGCCAATATAATGTTAGTGAAATTAATCTTCTTACCCTAAGTTAAGCTTCATACATGTATATAAAAATGAAAGTTGTATTAACATTAAAGTTTTTACATAACATAAAATAAAATATGTGTTATTATTAAAGCAAATCCCTGCAGCATCAGTAAGTATTCCCAGCATGTCTAGTGTTCACATTTAAATATTTGACATATAGGAAAAATTATTTCAAACTTCAATATTTATGTTTTTAACATGAATATCTTACACCATATTAAAATTATATTTCAGAAATATTGTCATGTTTGAAAGTAGGCGAGGTATCTTTTACTACCATTTGTAGTTTAGTTTTAAACCCCTTTGTTTTACAATATATTATATAAAACAAAAAATCAATATGAACAAATGAAAAATGTAAAAAGTGAAAACAAACTGTCAGTGTCAATAAAGGCTATGAATGTCTTATAAATGCAATTCAAATATTCAAGTAGAGGTTTTGATATTTGAGCTTCCTATACTTTACCTCCGATAATGTATTCCAGAGATCATTTCTGGCTGCATTGCCATACTTATGAATGGTTAAATAATCCTATAAGAATATAAAATTGTAATTACAATTCAAAGGTTAAACAGTAACTAGTAAACACATTTATGTCTCAATTCAGTTAATAATTTTCATATGTTGGAATTATATTACTAAAAAAGACATAAAAGAAGATAAAGAATCTCATTTTAAAATATTCCAAAGAGATTTAAGTATAGAATATTTCCTAATTAAGTCATCAACCAATATTAATCTCTTAAAAATTATTTTCATAACTATAATCACTTCTTACAGATATCCAGGGTCAAAGATCTTTCTCTAATTGAGCGAGTCAACCTCAGTCAATTCTGAAAACACTACCTCTTCAATGAAAGGTTTAGAGAAACTTTCCCATCAGGATTTTGTGTTAAAGTGTTGAAAAAGAAATATTTTATGAAAAAAAGAAAGGGCTAATATATGCTGATGTTAAGAGGGATTGCTTTGCCGAAAGAATACTCTCTTCACAATCTGTCTCCAGTTCAGTGGTCTCTCTGCAAAGGAAAGACTGCCTATTACAATAATGATAAATACTTATTTCCATGGATTTGAAACACATATTAATATTTGATAAGAAAAAGTCATTCCTAAGTTTATTTAATATTTTGGGGCTTTGGACTTGCCATTTTTAATGTTTAGTTATTAGTGGTAAAACCTATACACTTTCTATCCGATTCACACTTTGTTCTCCTCTAAGAAGCACGGTTTGTCTCGTCAGGGTGCTATTTGGTTACGGCTGGTTTGCATTATTTTTTCTGCTTTCAAAACAGAAATATGAATATAAAAATAGTGTTATATTGTAAAAGTCCCTCGTTCTTCATTTGAAATTCCATTATCCCTGCAACATATAGATAGTAGACAAAATCCTAAATGACATCAAAGTACTGAAAAGAAAAATGCTGACTCCTTCAGTACTTTATATGGAGTGGGCTACTCTGGGGATAATTAAACTTGGGGGAAGCAAATTTTCTGAAATACAAATTGTAACACCTGTGACAGGTTCAGCTTTTGTTGGCAACTCACAGCACAGCAAATGGCAACTCCCACTTAATCAGATGCCTAGAGATGCAATGTCCAACACTAACTTAGCAACCACAAATTCATCATTGCCATCAGGTGTTATGAATAACTTTGTTAAAACATATAACCCTGAATAACCATTCTGAATCCTAATTTGGCTTTGAACATTCCATGTGAGGTTTTTCAACATAAACCCAGAGACCAGGATTTAAATAGATTATTTCAGATTTAACTTTCAAAATTATTCATTATGCTCTTTCCACTTAAATGAATAAATTTGGGAATAAGATTTACAAAATATAAAAGTGCGTTTTATTTTATTTTTTAATTTTGTATTTGAGACAAGATCTCACTCTGTCACCCAGGCTGGAGTGTAGTAGTATGATCAGGGCTCACTGCAGCCTTTACTTCCCAGGCTCAAGTGATACTCCTTCCTCAGCCTCCTCAGTAGCTGGGACTGCAGGCGCACACACCACTACACCCAGCTATATATATATTTTAAATTTTTTGTAGCAACAGGATCCCATTATGTTGCCCATGCTGGCCTTGAGCTCTTGGGCTTGAGCTAGTCTCTCTCCATGGCCTCCCAAAGGGTTGAGATTACAGGCCTTAGCCACAGTGCCTAACTTGCATTTTATTTTAGTGATGTAATAATAAACGGTGCTAATATTAGAACTCTTTAGTCTTAGGTTCTGTTTATGGGTAGTGCTGCTAGGCTAATTCAGCAAAGGAGAAATAAAGGAATACTATAAAATCCAATATACAATTTTCTTCTCAAAGATCATAAAAGTCTAACTATTCATAATATGAGTTGACCTTGTCCTACTATCATCAGTTTGAACTATTTCTTCCCTTCTCAGTTTAGAAAAAGGTTCAAGTTTCCACTTCAAGCAGGCTGAAATGAAAATTATCCAGACATAAGAAGCAATTTCCAACTTGCCTGCCTCTGTATTCAGGAAAGATAACATATCTTCTTGAACTCTCAGTAACCCTGATATTCAGATGTTATTGGAATTTTACATGTGCCAACTTTTTTTTTAAAAAAGTTTCCCTTTTTTTTTTTAAAGAGAAAGCTTGCATAAACATACTCATAGCTTGAATTAAGAAAATTTTGCAGAATTATAAAGAAACTTAAAGGATAATAAGTATGTTTTAATAATCAGTCATCAATTTTTTTTTTCATTAATTCCACAAAATGTATGGAGCACTTAGCGTGTTCAGGTAACTTTCTAGTACAGGGGAAACAATGGTGAAGAAAAGGTTACTGAGAACAACCACAAATACTGAGATGTGATTTGTGGAGGGAGATTTCCATGACTGAAGCTATAGAAATCTTGGTATAATAACCACTTGGCAAGATGAAATCATATTTGATATCTCATTGAATAAAAATATTTTAAGTTCTTTTCAAACCTCTAAGTCAGTGAATATGAAAGTCCTCAGAGATATAAATCTGAAATGGAAATCTAAGTTTACGTTTATGTGTATAAAAGTCAATCTTCAGCAGATTTGACATTATGACATAAAACAGAAGAATGTTTTAATATTAACTTTAAAAGAATTGTGGTTTCTCTATACTAGGTATTTCAGAAATAATAGAGTTATTGTAAGGAATAAAATAAAGATAATCACCAGACTATTCTTAAGAGACATAACAAATAATATAGACTGATTAAAAGTTAAAACTCTATTAAACAAGAATATATTACATCTGCCTATGGAGAGAGGCATCACAGCATAGTGGTTTAAAATGCAGTAACAAGAGCCTGCCTTGGTTCAAACCCAAGGTCCAACATTCACTAGCTATATGAGCTTTAGAAAGCTGTTTAACTCTTTGGGCCTATCTTCACATATGTAACAATGGGGATAATAAAATAACTACTATATATATTTTTCTGAGAATTGAATGATTCAATATACAGTGTTAAAAGAGTGAAGAGTGCCTAACACATCATAAATATTCGGTGGGCGTTCTCTGTGGTAATCTTTTTAATAATCTCAGGCTATAGGTTGGAAAACTGAGTAACTGAGAAGGAAATGCATCATTATCAATAATAATGAAAGAGCACAGCACATGAAAACAGTAATATTTGTCTCCTTTTTAACACTGTGCGAGTTGTCTTATATTTTATCTCATTCAATCCACACAACAACATTAGAGGTAGATATTATCATCATCAGCTAAGAAATCAGAACATTGGAACTCAGAGTCTTCAGACTACATCCAAACCCCATGCCTCTGGCTACCCAAATCCAATATCCAAGATATCCAAGCCACATAGATAACTGAGTCCTATTAGCCACATAGATAACCAAGTCCTATTAAAAACTGAACTCATTATCCTCCCCTACATTGGATCCTTTTGGTGGCCCTTCTCCAGTGAAGACCTTTTCATCCACCCCTAGCAAAGAGTTATCTTGATGCCTTGACAGCCCTTTCCACCACATTCAATTAATAATACATGAACTAAATATACTCCAAGAGTCCCACCTTCCCTTACCTGTATATCTACTGTTCAGAATCTTACATGGATGATGACAGCTGCCCTTGTTTCTGCTTTGTCCCTTTCATATCTAGTCTCTCCCAAAAAGCCAGAATATTTTTGATTAAATATACACATAAATCCCTGCTATGTTCAGAATATAGTCCAAACTCCTTAATATAGCCTAAAAATTGCCCTCATAGTCTTGTCCCTCTGTATTTCTCAAATCTCATTTGTTAACTTGTTGCTCCCTGCATGAATTTAGCCACTTTCAGCTTTCTGAAGATGTCTAATGGATATATTGTCTAATTTCTGGTTCTCTGCACATGCAATTCTCTACATACTCTTTTCTCCTTTGGCTACCTCAATTCAATTCAATTCAATTTCCAGGACTCAATTTTGATGCATTTCCTCCAGGAATCATTTCCCATCCACTTCAACCTCCTTCCTAATTCTAAGTTAAATATCTCTTTTATATTGTCACACAATGTTCTATATAATAGCATTTATCCCACTGTGTCATAGGTGCCTGTTTATTAGTTTGACTGTTCACACAGTCTGTAAACTCCGTGAGAGTAATGACTGCCAATCTTGTTTACAACTATTTAACCAACATCCTTGTGCCCAGTCTAGTACACAATAGGTGCTTTCTCTCTCTCTCTCTCTCCATACATATATATATATATGTATATCAGGATCCCCAAAAATATCATATTTAAATATTAAGATGGGACATGATTCATTATTTCTGTATATATTTGTCAGGCATATAACTTGAATGGATATATGCGATTGCATATAATGTCATAAAAAATTGTGAACTGTTGCATACAAGACCATTTTTGTTTTATTTCATTTGCTAACAAGTGATGTGGTTCATAACATGTCATGTGTAAAATCCAACAGGACTAATAAAGACAAGGGGAAAAGTAAAGAGTGAATTAAGGAAGTAAAGCTCTATTATCTTTTAAGGTTTATGGAAATGAGATTTATTGAAATAATTATGGAATAATTGCTTTCCTATTAATGAGTCTTTTAGCATGCTAGGATAGAGGATTAACCACATAAATGGTTTACACCTTGAGACATAAAGGGATGATTCCATAAAAACCATATGGATTCGTTTACATGTGTTTAGCTGCAAGTAATAAACATCCACCACAGAATGACTTTTAAAATAGCAGTATTTAGGCTGGGCGCAGTGGCTCATGCCTGTAATCCCAGCACTTTGGGAGGCCGAGGTGGGCGGATCACGAGGTCAGGAGATTGAGACCATCCTGGCTAACACGGTGAAACCCCGTCTCTACTAAAAATACAAAAAAATTAGCCGGGTGTGGTGGCAGGCACCTGTAGTCCCAGCTACTCAGGAGGCTGAGGCAGGAGAATGGCGTGAACCCAGGAGGCGGAGCTTGCAGTGAGTAGAGATCGCACCACTGCACTCCAGCCTGGTGACAGAGTGAGACTCCTTCTCAAAAAAAACAAAAACAAACAAACAAAAAAGCTGTATTGATTCTTTCCTATCATAAGTAGGTAGGACAGAGCTGTAGCCACTTTCTTCTGGAATTATTTTGGTCCCGCCCCATCTGTGACTTAGCTCCATTTTCAGGTTCGTGGCTAGATGGCAGCAGCAATCATCATATTCATACATGACATTGTACAAAGGAAAGATACAGAATTTCTTCCTGAGAACCTCCTTTAAAGAATCAGGAAGACTTCCCCTCAAATTCTGCAGCAAATTTCCCACATTTGTCATTTGTCAAAATTGCATCATGTGCTCTAGCAAGAATCTGTTACTGCATCTTAAGGGAGCATTGTTTGAACTTTACCCAAGGAAAGACACAGTCCTCTCAAGTATATGGTTGTTTAGAAGAGGGTGAGAATTTGAAAAAAAAAAAATCAGAATTCAGCTAATAAAAAAGGGAGACAACTAGGTATAGGAAGACCACCACCAGTAGTGCTTCCTCCAGTAAGACAGGGTACAGCAGCCTGGGACTCATTGACACTGGGAAGTAGGATGTCCTATACTTGTAAGACTAGTCTGGAAATGCCAGGTAAATTCAAGCATTGATTTTTCTGACTATGTGACAAGAAGGCTGAAGCAAGAGTTTGAAATATTGTTGCTTTCTATCAAGAATAATTGTACCTCAAAAAATTTGTAGTGGGCATTTGTCATTTTTTGGCTTTCCAGCATTTAAACACCAGTTTTATAGGGGGGCAATCACTCACTATGGAATCTGGGAGGAAGGCAAAATCTCTGCCTTCCTCTATTGAAATGGCAGGGACAAAATACTAAATATTCCCTCTCCACTTTCCCTGGCAGCTAAAGCCTGGGCATGTGCTCTGGCCTCAGACAAGGGGATGCTTTGTCCTAGCACTATGAATCCTAAAAGAGTAGTACCTGTCATGGTGACACTAAGGGTCCTGTGGTATCCACTGTAATGGGGAAAGCTGAACCTGACACTCCTGTGACATAACCTTGGCTACATCTCTTGATCTTTTATCTCTTTTAGTTCTTATTCTATTTTGTAAGCCTGGTTCTTCAGCCTTCCCAATGATTCAATGGGCTACCTATATCCTTCAAAAAATTTCCGTTCTGCCTAATTTAACCAGAATTTGTTTCTGTTGCTTGCATAATACAACTCTAATGGGTTAAACAAAATGAAGGAAGACACTTCTACACTATCTTAGCGATCCCTAGTAAGAAAATAAACTATTGCCTACAACTTATACAAAATAAAAGCTAAAGAACATTAAAATCTATTTAGTAAATCAGTTAGGCTTTTGTTGTTGTTATGAACAGTAGGTATGGCATGAAAGACATGTATACTTAATTTTTTATGTTTTAAAAGCAGACAAGAATGTTGGAGAGAAAGATTAAAACTGAAATAAAGTGGAGAAGGTTCTATAGATGGGGGGGCAGACAGAGTGACAACAACAAAAACATTTTAAAAAGCAACACTTTTGTCTTAAACAAAGCTTCCAAAGCAGTGACTTCTGCACTGAGAACTGTAAGTTCTGAACTTATATATTTGTAAGTATGTGCATTATTAGAGTAAGATGATCTTAAAGGGATCCATGAACAACAGCAAAAGTAGATTGAAAGTATCAGATCACAGCAAAGTCACACAAGAGTTGGATGAAACCCATTTGAAGCCTGGCCCATGCACTTCAGAGGATGTTTTTACATTCCCTAACTTTGACAAACAGGAGCAAGGAGACTACAACAGTGACAGGTGACCAACTCAAACAAAGAAAGCTAGACTATAGACCAAGGTATCTATTTGGATTCATACCTAGAAATTGATGGAAATTTTAAGATTAAATAAAAATGAGTAACAAAGCACTAAGAAAGCCTTATGCAAAGATTAAAAAATAATATTTATATTTTAATTATATTAGATAAGAGTCAAAGATGAAAAGGTATAAATAATTATTGAAACTTTTCTTTGTTATTAAATTATATTAGGTTTCCAAGACATAAGTCCAGTATAATAAGAACCATTACTAAACTTTTTGAGGTACAGCCGTTCAAGCCACCCGACATGAAAAGAAAAAAAGAGATGACAGATCTGGGAAAGAAAGCTATTGGAGAGATAGAAGAAGAATAATTGAAAGTCAGTTTTCATGCTTTGCATGCCATTCTGATTCTGAATTTTTAAATGTGTTTACCCTAAATTTACCTTTAGAAGTGGCTTGCTTAGATATGAGAGTATTTAGGACACAAAAGTCATTTTACATGTTTTGCAAATCCATTACTCTACCCAATTAATGTAAATTTTGTAAGAATAAGTGTATTCTTATAAGTGGCTGCTAAATATAGTAGAACATCAGAACATTTTAAATCAAAACAACGGGCCAGCTCATGAAAGGGTTTCTTGTTTGTTTGCTTTAAATTACAGACAATGGCATCTTCTCACACCACTTTTGTTTTCAAATATCTCCTATGTTGTAATTACAGATCATACCGTCAATTCCTCAACCTGCAGGCACATGACCAGAGTTACAATATTTCTGCTGTAGGATTTCTATGCCATTCCAGAACAAAGTGACAAGGTCCTACACCTGTCAGTGAAATAATGTGTTACAGTCTATAGAGGAGTTCTGGGGTACTAAAATATTTCTACATCTCACTTTTGCTGCTGGCATGAAATATTACTGAGACATAAAGTGAATCTATTGGTAAAAATGAAGTTTGTGAATTGCTTTTTCTGAATATCCTGATAAAGGGCTTTGATCATCACTCACTCCCAAAATAGATAAATTACATCCTGGTTGGTAAAAATGGACTGCTTCTTGTAAATCAAGTTGCCCACTGATTGTAGACATATACACAGAGTTCCCCTCTCCCACCTCTGTGCTCTCTCAGACCTGGTGCTGGTGGCAATTTGGGAAGAAATGTAATTTAGTTGAGAAAGAAGGTATATATAAACTAGGTATAGGTATTAATCCAGGCTGATCCCTACCAGTCATGTGATCTGTTAAAGTATCTATTTTCTCTAAACCTTAATTTCTTCAACTGAAAAATGTACATAATGTAGTGCTTACCTGATAAGGGTATGCACAGAAAATGATATAAAACAAATAAACAACTTAGAAAAATACCAACCACATAAAGGATCCAAAAAACTTCAGTTATTTTACTAGCAAGATAAATGGGGAAAAAGGGCTAGTGTCAAAAGTCTTCTTCAATCTTCCCTCCAAGAGAAGCCAAAATGTTCTAGAGACACCATAAGAAAATTATATAGACTTGGCCAGGAGCGGTGGCTCACTCTTGTAATCCCAGCATTTTGGAAGGCTGAAGCACGTGAATCACCTGAGGTCAGGAGTTCAAGACCAGCCTGGCCAATGTGGTAAAACTCATCTCTACTAAAAATACAAAAATTAGCCAGGTGAGGTGGCAGCCACCTGTAAACCCAGCTACTCAGGAAGCTGAGGCAGGAGAATGGCTTGAATCCAGGAGGCAGAAGCTGCAGTGAGTCGAGATTGTACCATTGCACTCCAGCCTGGGCTACGAGAGAGAAACTCCAAAAAAAAAAAAAAAAGAAGGAGAAAAGAAAAGAGCAGAGCAGAGAAAGAAAAGAAAAGAGAAAAGAAGAGAAGAGAAGAGAAGAGAAGAGAAGAGAAGAGAAGAGAAGAGGAGAGAAGAGGAGAGAAGAGAGAACAGCAAAGCAAAGCAAAGCAAAGCAAAGAACATTATATGTACTAATTGAAGGAGGAAATTGCCTGGGTGGGGGGATGCAGTGGAGCAGTAGAAAAGGAAAAGAAAAATTAAGAACAAAGCTTCCTTTAGGCTTGAGAAAAGCTGCTTACAAGACTTCCTTCCAAATACAGGAAAGTAATAGGTTTTGGACAGTTCTCCAAGTTGTGGGGCCTAGCAGCCTGTCTTTCACAGAGCTCTACTGAGATGACAAGACCCCTGATGGGCAGTTCATGGAATGGGTACACTAATTCGACTCAGCACAAAAGAGACTTACCCAAGTTGGCACTCATGCAATAAAGACACTAATCTTACTGTTCTTATTATTAATGGTGGGTTATTTGTCTAGCAGATTCTTCCTGTCTTCTCTTCCCTGAGTATCCAGATTAGATTTCATAGATCATCTTAATCAATCCTGGGAAACAGCCTCATCTGTTTTGTTTTACCGTCCTTCAATTACAGTAGCTTGGCAAAAATCCCAGTCATGGAGGAATCCAAATATTTGTCTTCTCTAAACCTGTACTCATACAGCTGAATATCGCAGAAGAAAATCATGCAATTGAAAAGCTGAGCTTATTCATAATTACCAAATTCAAATAGAAACTCAAAAATGTTAGAAAGTACCTTTCTACTCTTTGAATTCTCTATCTTCAACTTTCTCCACTTCCCACTCTTACCTCATTTTCATTCAGCTAGTGACCTTCTCTCAAAAAACACTAAAAAACTATAAGTCATCAGAAAGGATTTCTCTGATTTCCCCATTGCCAGCTTTCCAAATTTACTGGAGATAAATCTCCTATTAAAGACAAGTGCCTTCACCTTCTCAAAGAGCAAGGTCCTGGAGTTATTTCTCACTTCTCCAACATTATCAGAGTCATCTCCTGAATCTTTATCTGCCAGCTTAAAACCAGTACAACTCCCTGTCATCTTTAAAAATAAAACAAAAATCTTCCTTAGCCTTTATCCCGCTCTAACAACTGACCCTCTTTTTCTTATCTCCTTCCTTGAAAAAATTCGTTTAATTTTATTCTACATACTCTGTTTCCATTTCCACATTCCCATTCACTCTTTAACCTACTCCACTGAAATCGATGAATTTACAGGGTACCAAAAGGAACAGTTTACAGTTGTTATCCTTCTCCACCTTGCTACTGCATTTAACATTGTTGGTCACCCACTTTCTTGTTCTTGCAACAAACTCTTCTCTAAGCATCTGTGATACGATGCCTTGGTACTCTGCCTGCCTCTCTAGCTGTTCCATCTCAGTCATCTCTACGGGCTCCTCCTCTTCTCTGAACCCCCAGTTGTTACGGTTGTTCAAGGCATGTTTCCAGGTCCTCATCCCAGAAACCTCAGAATCATTCTAGATTACATTCTCTTCCTCACTTCACATACCATGCTCTTCATCCAATTTATCCCTAGGTCCATTGTATTCTACCATTAAAAAACATTTGAGATCCATCTATGTCTCCATTTCTATGAACCATTTAAGCCTTGATAATCTCTCACCTGAATATAAAAATATCCTCCTTACTTTTTTTGCCCAATCCCTTTCTTGGTATTCTGACTGCCCCAATCTCAGTGTGTTATTACAATTAGCCAGAGAACTGTTCTGTATGTAAATAGAGCCATGTCATATCCAGTTTAAAACTGTTTAATACAGCACTTAGAATAATATTAAATCTTCTTAGCACAGACTATTGGGCAATGCATGGTCACCTGCTGCTCACCTCTCCTACTTCTTGTTCTTACTAACTCTACGCATCCACCAGTTTCTTTCTTTTCCTTAAACGTGCTCAGTTCTTGTCTTAGCCCTTCCCTCTTCTTGGAATCTCCCTGACCCCCATCTTTCTTCCTTCAGACCTCAGCATACCTACCGTCTTCTCAAGGATTCCCTAAACAACCGATCTAGAGTTGTTCCAACCACCCACTCGCTATGCTTTCTCACAGCATCCTATTTTTCCTTCCTAGAATTTTTTCACATTGAGCAAAAAATAGATTCATTTGTTTTTTCCTATCTATGGTGTATTCCCTTTATCCTGTTACATGATTCATGAGAACAGGGGCCGTATCTACTGTGTACAGCATGCCCTGAATACTTAGTACTTATCACGATGTCTGACATAGACTAGATGCATAATAAATACATGTGGAATAAATGAATGACTGGACATGTCTAATGGGTGGGGAATGTGAACTGTATATATAAAACTAAGCAAAGCTGGTACAGGAAGAGAAATTATAATTTTGTTTTTTAGCACAAAACATTAAGAAATGATTTTTAATACTTACATGTGTTATTTTTCTTAAATGGAAAAGAAAATGATCTGTAAAATAATCATAAGGAGAGACCTTGAGCAGAAGAGAGAAGGTGAATACAGGAGACTGATTGCAAAAGGAAATCAGATTCAGTATAACAAGTGAATATTGTTATACTATGGTAGTATAACAATAACTACCATTTCTTTCTGTGCCGTGTTAACACGAAGTTCTCTCTTCCATAAACAAAAATACAGAGGTAGACAAAAGGGAAATTTTGGATGCATACAAACCTTTTGTAAACCAGGTTCAAAATATGTAACTTAAGTCTTTGTAACACTCCTAGGCCAATAATTTATAAGGTGTTTTTTCATAACAACAATTCTAACATATTAAATATAAGAGAAAAAGAATTTGCAGTAAATATGTTATAGTTCATTATTTTTATTTTATAACTAAATAAAGTTACTAAAAAGAGAGTAAGACCTCAATTTTAATGCATAAGACACATGGATAAATGTTATAAAAGAGTGAATGAAAGGAGTGAAATGCAAGCAGAGAATGTATTAAAATATTTCATAGCCTCATTTATGATAAAATGTATACACTGAAATAACAATGAAAAAAGTTTACTTACTAAATTAGTAAGAAATTTATTCTGAAAAGTTATAAGAATCCTGTTTACTTAGTATAGTATAAACAGAGAACTTTCACACTTCTAGCATTATACACTGGTTTAATATTTTGGAGAAAAAATTGATACTCTGCTCCTAAAATATATATCTGAAGAGATAGTTGAAAATATAATGGAAAAAATCAACAATGTAAAGATTATTAGAGTGTTATTTAACAAAAATTGGACAGCAATGTAACTGCTCACAAACATGGATGAAACAAAATATATTATGGTACATCTATGTCATATTACTAGTATTAAACTAAGCTATGTAACAGAATCATGTCAAGCAATTATGAAAATATTAGTAAATGAGGAGAAATATTTTTAAGTTAGGAGCAATTTTTGTAATGTTTCCAAATATATAGTTCTAGGCTATTACATGCACTTTCCAAAAAGAGAACATAAAATAAAAAGAAAAATAAATTTTAAAAGAAAAAGAAAGAAAACTGCTGATGCAGGAGCTAAGTAGGTTACAGGAAAATGCCTGTAAGGCAAGTTTATTATAGTACAGAACTAGCGATCTAACCAAATGGCAATGTCTACGAAGAGTCAGAGACAGTTTTTAGTAGATGTGTCTATATTTACAGATTGGCGTGCATTTACACATATAGCAACATACAAATACATCCATATGTCAACTAAATGTGTCTAATAATTTCACAGATACATTTAAATAACCAAAAATGTCATTTCATAGTATCAACCCAATTAGCCGATATGTAATACATCTTGAGCCCTTAACTAACAGATAAAAGATAACCGATACATATAAACATATGAGACCTCCTGTTGAGCTGGACAAATTTTTGCAGGATTATTAAAAAGAGATATATGTCTCTAAAAATAAGGGCTTTTTAGTTATATAGCCACATTAGTTGGTTAACAACCTATAAATCAGAAGAAAAATAATAAAGATTCAATCAGTGGCTGTATTTTTAAAAAACTGATGAATAAAAGTTATTTCTCTCTGATCCAGAAATATGAATACAGAATGCTATTTACTTTTTTAAAGTACTTGTTTGTATTAAAGATGGAATTCTTAATTCTGAAATCCATCAAATCTTTTCTGAAACTTAAATATTTCTTTCTCTATAACATGCTCATTAATTTCCCTTTATAGTTATGTCTTTAATAAATTAAATGCCAATTAAGTCAAATCTTTAATTTTACAAATTAAAAATTAGTAATGATAACATTATTATCATATGACATTGAGTGAACACATCAAATTATTTTCAAGTTGTTAACCATTTTACCCATAGCATATCTAAAACTGCATAGCATTTTAAGCAAAACTAGGAGACATTGGAGCAAAAGCTGTCTATGGTCATTCATTTTAGATTAAGTATGATTCAGCTGCCATCTGGATAAAAACACAATATTATCTCTTCAGAAAGAAAATTAACTTTGACACAATGTCTCTGCTCCTCTATTATTTTCTGACTTTTTACTTATCTGAAAACCTACATGTAAGGGAGAAAACACTCTCTCACAAATGTAAGCCTGCAGTTTTCAACTAAAAATCCTGCATACACGTGTTACCATATAACACTTCATTGGAACACAAGTTATTGAGTATGTTGTTGCTACTAATAATCCCTATGGCTTTGTGCCTGTCATTACCTTCAGGCTATCAGAATTTTATGAGCACAAACCAATAATAATGATATTTCCCTTTTGCTTTTTATCCACACCTCATTGCCTTACATTGATTTGCATAAGCAATTTCCACCCTGATAATTGGAGCCAAACATCTTGTTGTAGGTTACCTTATGGAAAAGAGCAGTTAAATACTAATCAAGAGAAATCTTTCTTTATTCAACCATATTTTAGATGATGCTGAATTACCCTCACTGCTTGAGCAGGAAGGTGACTCACTTTCTGACAGGGATTTCAGACTTTTGGGTTTGTATCAAGCTTAATAATGATCTCACTTTATAATTTCAATACCCTGGTGTTGACTCATAACAACATGAAGAATGGTACGACTAGGCTCAAATCATTAAAACAATATTGTTTTGTTTGAAAGAAAAAGCCATAGCACAGGTACTAATTATTTTTTTAATAGCTACCGAGCCAGTCAATGTTATCTGAGGATTTTATAATTACAGCTTTAATTTTTATTGCCAGAAAAATCTGAAAAAAATGTAATTAGGGAGATTAAAACATAAAAATGAAATAAGAAAAATCCAAGTCATGTAAAGATATATATCTAAAAGAATCATTACTTGAATTACTTACTTTAAAAGTAAGACTTATTCTACTTATGTAGAATCAGGATTTGAACTATTGGACTTAAATTATAAAAACAAAGTTAAAGAAGTAGATTCTAATTTATTGATCAAATGAATATTTTAACTATAAGCATTGTTGTATATGGATGAATAGTAATGTATATGCATGTAAACACTAAGAACCCTGTAAGTGAGAGATGCAATAATTACCAAAAGATGCTGTTAGGTGAGTAATTTTTATTAGAGAAGGAATTTAGATAAAACCTTTATTTATAGGAGAAGGGTATATTTCAGAGAGATATGTGAAATCACCAAGAACTTCTATAGAGACAGACAAAAATATTAGGGCAAAATTGCAGTATATTTATATTCCAGGTACCACACAGAAAGGGAAATTCAACAACACTGGGTCCTAAAGTCTGTCCAAGAGGAAGAGACGATAGGAGTGGGGTTACACTGCACATATTCCACCCCAAAGTTACACTAGTAAGGACTCTACTTATGCTTGCAACATTTTAATGAGAAAACCAGATTCCAATAGTAGAAATATTAAATAGGCATGAAACCCATGAGTGATCTTGCTAGCTTGTCCTTAGAAATGACCTAGGAAGGAATTTGGAGATGTGTATACCACAAACAAAAATGAGGTGCTAAAGATAAGAATTATATAAATCTAAAAATTGTAACTGGAGCTTCTGTACAAGAGACAGTTTCTAGTTATTGCCGACCTGCCTATGGCATTTCTCACTGACTCTGCTTAAGTTGCAACAGGTCATGTATTATGCAGATGCTTTCTTAGTCATCATTACTCTCTGGAATTATCGCTAGGAGAAAGTCTTGGGTTGGGAGAACACATAATCTTGTTTTCCAGATGTCCTATGTAGAGGTGGTCTTAAATCAAAAGCAATTTCGGTGAACTGCTGCTGTACTTTAACTTATCCCAGGAGGACTGGCCCACCTGGGGAGGTAAGAATGAGGATCCTACAGTTGTGATTATGCAAACCAAAGGCTAAATTCGTAAGTTAATCAAAAACCAAAACAATTATTCACAGTAGTAAACTTCCCTGTCTTTTTTCCAGATCCTTATTTTATGAGTAATCACTTTAGAAATTTACAAATTTTATATATTACTGGTACTGATTCACCATGATATAATCAAATCTACTCATTCAAAGAGAAAACTGGATATTACAGACCACAAACAACTGGACTGAAGTTATGAAGTTAGTAAAATGTGGTAATTGTTGATTTGATTTCCTTATCTCTCATCATATGTCCTGGTAAAATTATTGAAATCAGTTGAGAACATTCTCTGCTCTAGCTAGGGAAGTATCATATGGTCTTAATACAATATTAAGGAAGAGATGAATAAAGGAGTTAATACTTTTTAAATATCCATATGGTAATAAAACAACCTGTAAAAACAATGCAAATAATATTTAATCAATAGAACAAAGACATTTATGGATTAAGTGTGTCAGACTGTTGGCCATTCACCACCACTTCCCCTACCATCTACCCTCTTGTGCACTGCATGGGTTAGAAGCTTGAATGCTACATTTCCAGGAATCCTTTGCTAGTTAGGCTCAACTTTATGTTCTGCAAAATGAAAAGCACACATAAAAGAATATGGATGGCAGTAAAGGAGGAGGAGTTGTCATTGCTCAGATAGCAGAGAGCAAGCATGTGGGCTTTGGCAGAAGGCAAGGGTAAAGTATTACCAGTGGCTTTCAGGTGTATTCCAGGCAGCTGAGAATATGTGCATTACTTCCCTATGAAACTCAAATGTCTTTACTTCTGGAAGGGTGGCAGTAGCTTTCCTGACCTTTACTTCCATAACCCTGCCAACAGTTTCAGAAAATGACTATATCCAATGTTAATTCCCTTTCTGCTTGAAATATTACTAAAGGTTTTAGTATGTTACAGAATTACATACCAGAAGTGATTGTAGACCCTTAGAGATGGTTATCTACAGTTGTCTGTCTGCCTTGATTAGATTTAAAGAAGGTAATGTCATTAATAATGAGTAATAGGATCATGATAATTAATCATTTTCAGGCCAAAACAGTTGCTTAAATGATTATCGATAGTTTCCTAAACTGAAGAATAAGATTTGGGAAAACAAATGACTGTTTCAATAGAACATTATGGATGAATAGAGAATTACAAAGTCTTTGAGAGGCTTGGCTATTTCTGACTGCACTGGAGAGATTACAAAAACAAAACAACCTTAGTACTTTAAATTCTCAGCTGAAGGTTTGGCAGGGAACCAGAGATCTATGACTATGTGAAAAGAATCATGTCTCTTTTAGGCTTAGAATCAATGTATCCAAAAAGTAAACTATGATTTAAAATTCTGAATAGCAAAATTACAACTCAAGTAAATTTTGTCTTTTATGTGAGAGTTAGGGTATGGACTAGGAAAGTGTAGGATGCAGAATCGGAATGCAGGCCTCAAAAGTCTAAATTTCACTGAGCCTCCGTGGTAGCTTTTCTTGTCTCTGAAAAAGCAAATTCCCCTTGTTTGAGTTCCCTGTAATGTCATTCATCAAGGAGGCTGCTGACTCCTCTCAAAACCAATTCCAACATATCTAAACGCAAAACCAATAGGTAGAATTGGTTTCAGCAGATTTCAAGAGTTCAAGTAGAAATTTCAGCATTAGAAGATGGAATTTACACTGAAAATCACCAAGAAATTTCAAGAGTTCTTAGCATATAACATCTAAAACCACTGTAGCTTAATCATAAATTTGTAAAGTATCCAGAGCCAATTATGAAAGTGAACAAGTAAATAAAAGCCAAAGAAATATAAGTCGTTTCTTGATACTAGAAAAATAAAACTCACCAGCAAAAACTCCCTGTTACAAAAATGCTGCTCTGGTTTGACTACATTTATAGTTCTCTATATATTGATAGTTATATAATACAGTCTTAATATTCAAATGATTAAAGATTCATAAAAAAAATGGAGTCACTCTTGCATATCTAGTTTACAAATGTGTCCATCAAATTAAAACAGCTGTCCCAAATTAAATATATCAAACCCAAATTGTCTAACTAGTAAACTGCATTAAAGTAATCCTAGATTTAGTGAATATAAAAGATAAAAGGAATCTTACAGTATTTAGTCCAACTCTTACATTTCATAACGATAATGTCAGAGGTCAAAAGAGGTCTAGTGACTTGCAGAAAACCACTATTAACTGGAGGTATAAATGAGAAATATTTCTCCTTATTTATTCTATTGCCTAATGTTTCTCAAAATATGCCTGCTATCATTTTGAAAATGGATTACACAGAACAGTAGACATGTAGAATTTGCAAACACGTAATCATTTTTGCATTTAAAAATATGTATTATTTATTAGTGACACATAATATAACCACAGAAATGTTTAAGCTCAATTCAGTCCAGTTCCACTTTCAATTCAAACATTAAAATGCAAGCCAATTTGTTGGTGGTGTTACCAACAAATCACCAACAAAAGCTGTGATTATTCAATAAGAAATTGTTCTCCTAAACATTCTCATAGCTGATCCAGTGGGTAATATGACTATTAGAAACAAAATTTTTCTCAGAAAATCTCTAGAGTCTCTTCCTGCTGAAAAATACATGTTTAAATTGAAATTTAAAACATATTCCTATATAAAATATTACAAAAAATTGAAAATGTAGTTGAAACTACACTGGTACTTTATAAGTCAAATATGAATATATGAACTAACCCAGAAAACTACTACCTTTCTATATTACATATATATACACACACACATACACACAGGTATGTATTTTTAAAGTTTGCCTTGTTCCCAAAAGACCTTAAGGTGGGTCGTAAGGATACATAAATTGCAAGAGAACATAAATTTTAGGTAGATAATAAATCAAGAAGAAAGAGCATTAAGGCATTTTTCCTATGTGGAACATGAAGATTAGGGTCTGAGTCCAGAAAAAAAGAAGAAAGGAAGAAAAAAGAGCAAGAGAGAAAGAGAGAAGAAAGGAGTAAAAAATAGTGGGAGAATAAAAATATATATGAAAAACACACTATCCGCAATTTGGAATTGCAAATAGTAAACTTTCATTTGTCAACATGGAAATAACCATGGTTAATGTAAAAACAATTCATAGGTTTTCCAGCCCAGATAAGTGCTGACAGCCTAGATTAGCTCTTTCAACAACTTGTAAACCAAGACTCCCCAGGGCCTTCTGGATGGGAAGCATATTAATATCAACTCTGTGACCACTCAGCACCATGACATGAAGTGTCTGCTCAGGAGGTCATCTCCAAAATGTATCCCATACATCTTCATGCACAAGAGATGATAATTTATCACCTAGATGTAGGGATCTACTGTAAACTAATCCAAACTGCTGATGATACACTAAATCAGTTTGAATGATGAGTATAAATAAAGCTGCAAGCGAAGTACTGAAGGATACAGATCTATCTGATCAATGAGATGTCACCAGGCAAATGAAATGCAGTGTTGACAAACATAGAGTACCTCAGTTGAAAATTAACCAAATCAAGTATCAGAGCATAAAGGCACACATTAATACAAGCTAGGAATGAAAGTTTAATATGATATGAGTCAGAGGCTATATTCTAACTGTTTCATATAAAACTGAGCAGAGTGGGTCAGTGGAAAAGAATGTATTAAAAATTGATATATTTTGCACACCACAGAAAGTATGACAGGACGAAGAAAAATGCTGCAAAATAATAATCCTTTCCAAATAATATAACTGTAGTTATTCAATCTGCTGAGCAAACCCATATACACAGATGAAGAAAAACAATAAGAATTTTATACAGAAAATGATTTCACATCAACTTGCTATGAAGAAATCAAATTCAATTTGTGTTGCCCTTATGAACAGTTAGAAATTTTCCGAAACTGTCATGCTACAACTTCAATGGGGAAAAACAAAGGAATGGGGATAAGGAAGGACATTCCTCCAGATAGTTGATATTCATGAAGGACACTCCTTAAGAAAAAAAGATTTTCCCAACTATGTGATCAGAATAGAGCCTTTAATATACAACAAATAGATTCAATGGATTCAGCTATTCTGAAGGTGTCCCTAATGGAAAGAGCTGATTAAAGTAAATTTCAAACCCTGCTGGAACAAATCTGTAAAAATATTTTCTGAGGGAAATAATTCTTCAAAAAAGTTGTTTTCATATATAGTTTTTGTTGTAAGTATATAGAGAGAGTTTGTCATAACATAGTTAACTCTTGCCTTGTATTTTATCTTTCAGTTTATTTGGGGGTACAGATAGAATTATACTACTAAAATATGACCTGGACCCAGATGTAGTTTATTTAAATTTCAAAATGAAAAGCTTACTAAGAACAGATAAGATTGATTGCTCTCTCTGTCTTAGCATAATTGTATTTCAGGTGAACATCAATTTACTTTAAAGGACACTTCTAAGTAGCAGAATGCATCATAAATAATTCATCAATCACAGCTACTAGGAACATGATTTACTCCAGCAGATTCAATGGAATAAAAGTTTTTTTAATATATTGTGTCTGCTTTAAGAAGTTTCATAATCTTCCTTTTCTAAGAATTTATTCTTAGATTCCATACTTCATACTCTAAATGCATTATGATAAAAACTGTATCTTTTTCTTCCTTTTTTAAGAAAAACATATTTTCTAATTAAAATAAAAACAATTAAAAACCTTTGGAACAAATAACAGTCTATGCATATCAACAGCAAAATAACAAAAACATATAAGGTACATATTTGAAAAATAGCCTTAAGATTTCTCAAACACATAATTCAAATAATAATAACAAAATTTGTTTCAGCTTATTTGAATTTTTAAATGGAAGAAAAAGAAGGTAGTCTTTCCAGAAGTCTTTTGTAGAACATTTAGGATCTGGCATATTTTAAAATTACTTCAATTTAAAAATGCAAATCAAACAGATTCTAAATTGTTCAACAGTTCAAGTTTTGTCAGGTGATATCGTGAGTATCCTATCTAGAACTTTCATTTGTCATATAGAAAGACATTGCTTACCTTACACATCTTAAAGTTTTCTATCAATTTCAGCAATTTTGTACCAGCCATTTCCCAAGCTGTGAAACATATTGACAAGGAAAAATGTAAAAGAAAATAAAAAGCATTTCACTTACTTGCAAACCCCTCTGGAAAACTGAATGGCCCATAAAATTAGCCAGCATTCTTATTAAAGCAGCACCCTATAGGAAAGAGTAATAAAAAGAAAAGAATTTCAACAAAGTATCATGATTGTAAAATTGTTTTAATCAAACGTAGCCTACTTCATTCATGCTATTCTATTTTCAAAAATAATTAAGAAACAGGAGTATCATGAAAGTAACATCCAACTTAGTGATAACAATTTCATTTTTTTGTCTTGTGAATTTTGAAGTTTTATGTAATACCTACAACTACAAAATGGAAGTCCTCTAGAAAGAATATCTCAGGGCAATGATAAGCTGTAATTCAGGAGTACTCAATATTTTATTGAACACTATATATGGCAAATTTAATAAAACATGGTTCTTGTACTTACAATCTCATAATTTGTTCATGGAAGGATATCTGTGTTAATAAATAATCATATTAAAATATAACTTTGAAGTAAAATAGGTGCTTAATGTACTCCTTAACCAAGAAAAGTTCAGCTGTGGAAGTAGAGAGTAGAGTACCAAGAAGTCAGACTGCCTAGGTTCAAAACTTAAGTCTGCTACTTACCATGTTTACTCAGTAAGATTATTTCAGCTCTCTGCTCCTTACTTTTCTCCCTCGTAAAGTGCAGTTAATAGTAGTTATATTTAATATGGCTGTTCTAAAGCTTAAATAACTCAATATATGTAAATCAGTTTGAGCTAGGTCTTTAAAATAGTAAGCCATATAGGAGTGTTAGCTATCAGTATTATTTCAAATTGTCTAATCATTTTTATTTCCTATTTCCTTTCGAGGCTGTATTTAGCCATATATATCCATATACAAGTAAAACAATGAGATCAATATAAGAAACTGGAGAAATAGAAGAAAATACTAATTTACAAGAGTCTCTCTTATCTTGAGAACCATTATAATATGGCAGAACAACATGAATGCAAAAAGGTAGGTATGTAATCAATATGAAACATTCCAAGGAATGACAATTAAGTATGGATTATAACAAATCTTCATGTAAAATATAAATAAGTCTTCAAGAAGACACTTGACCAAATTGAATTGGTATGGAGCAATGGATTGTAAACAATGAATGTTTAAATACAAATTGTAGCCTGGCTTGGGGGTTACAAATTTCTTTATGACTACATATCCCATTTCATACTCAGTAGAAATATACAACTGTAATAATTCATTTCTTGCAAGATGTCTCTTTTCACAAGAAAATTGTAAGAATCACAAATAGAATCATTCAGCCAGGGCGTGCACTGCTGTGCAGTCCAGCAACACAACAACGGATTTCCATCATTTGTTACTAGAATGATTTGCTAGAATTCTGGGACTTGAATGCAGTGCAATACTCAGACTCCATGAATCACCATTAAAAGATGTGTATTATAATTTCAACCACCACCAGAATTGCTCCCCAAGTCAGTATTTTATTCTCATCTCAACAAATGATAGGCTGAAATATAATAGTTTAATGAATTTTCTGATATTTTTTTCTTCTCACACCTTCCATTCATTGCTCTTTCTTTAGCTTCTTCCTCTTAATCTTCTGCATATTTGCATATGACCATAAAACAGAAGCATTTTTGATTCAATCTGAGGACTAGTTTAGAACTCCCTTTAGAACATATCAGCTGTGTTCCTTGAATTTCCTTGACAAGCTCTCCTCCTATACATTTCTCAATATAATCGACCCATCCTGAGGGTGAAAACTATCCATTTTTCAGCAAACCTGACCATTACCACCTGGGAATTGAGACTTAGTATCAAAGCAGTCAACTTAAACTTTCCTTCAGCACTGAACAGCTCTCTTCAGATGATTTAAGTGTTTCCCTCCAGGTAATGATGACTTGGTCTCTTGTCAAGTTATAAAAACTATTAATTTAGCATGGTCTAATGACACAAGAATCCTTTCTGATCATAAAGAATGTACCAGTTTTCCTGTCTGAATTAAGCTGGACAGAGTGGTAACAGGAAAGAAAAACTGAAAGTACAATCAGTATTCAAAAGTTATAGACTATCACTTAGTTCCTGATTATATTGTATAACTCAATTAAGTTTTAGAAAATATGACTGTTACCCATCTGAACATTTTAACAGTCTCTGGAGTGGCATGCACTCTTCTATGTTTAACTAGCCTTTTCTTTCCAAAGTTAAAATTTTAAAATCCTTATTTTATAGAACTTCATAGACAGATGGGCTCTCCAACTGTCATGGTTTAGCCAACATATACTAAGCACATACTATGTACGGATTATAACAAAGATCACAACCCCTAACACAGGCAGAGCTCATTATAAACTTTTTAAAGAAAACTCAGAATTCCTTTTCATCCTTTCTTTAAAACATTTGTTTATCAAGCAAACTTTGTTTACAATATTGTAACTTATATTACCTTTTGATTCAAAACTCCAGCCCCAGTCAAACAAACTAGACATTTAGGAAGCCCAAGTAGCTTTACGAAAAGTAAATATACTATTTCTTCAAGATGTAATAAATTTTTAGACTTGTTCTAGAAAATTAATCACTGTTTGCTAAACTAATATTTAAGGATATATTAAGATATCTACTTGATTTTTCTAAAGTTTCATAAAGAATATTCCACAAAAGTAGGCTTATAAAACTCATTCGTCATTTAGTAATTTTTATATTTGGAATATCTTTTTAATGTAAGTTCCCACCTAAATTTTCTTTTATTTTACATTGGAGCCATTTGCGTGCACATCAGTCTCTGAGGTATTTAACATCCCCAGAGAAAAAAACTGTGTCCTCATGACTTGCTATCACCCTCTTCCTACGTCTGGCTCAGAGGAGGTGCTCCCTTAATGCAAGACATGGAAAAGAGAAAAAGAGAAAATTCTGCGCACGTAACAATTACTTTGTGTTCTTGCAGAGGAGCTATTCAGACAGGATATACAGTTTATTACTTCATTGGTATACATCAGTGAGAAATCCTCACTTTTGGAGAGGGAGATATTCTCAACTATTTCTTTAGCACATGCTTATTGAATAAGGTGGTATGTTCAGCATCCTAAATGACACAAGTCTCTGTCTTTGAGGATTTCAAAATCTCATAACTGAGATGAGATGCAAAGCAAAATAAAATGAATGACAAGAGAAAGTATTCGACTGTGTTTCAGAAGAGGTAGAGGTTATATCTGGAGGGATGAAGGAAAACGAGGGTCTAAAGAAGTAGTATTTGTGTTGAACCTTGGAGGATGGAAAGCGTTCCATGAGTTAAGATAAACAAAAAGCAGTTGCATGTTACGACAGGAATGAACTTTATGTGGTCAAATAGGTGTGAAAGTGGAAATCACAAGTAGGAAGATTTACATGGAAAGACAGTAAATAAAACCGGAAAATGGAAGACTAGATGGAAAATAAGATTGAGACAGTTTTTAGAGGAGTTTGAATACCAGGGATAAGGAATTTGGAAAACCGGTTTTTAAAAAAGTCAGGATTTAACTATGATACTCCAAGGAAGAAGTAAAGTAACCAGAAACAAATGATAGCAATGAGGATAAAAATTAGAAAGAGGTTTAAGAAATGGAGCAAAGATAAGTCTGTATTTTAAAGCTAGAGTGGATGATGACATTAGCAGATATACAGAATTTAGAAGAAAATGCTGGTGAGGTGAATATAATAACATCTGTTTGTAAATGTGCTGTTTGAGGAACAGGTATAGAACTCAAGGAACAGAGGGCAAGAGCAACCACAGGAATACAATTCAGAGGAAGGTTATGATTGAATATATATATTGGGAATTAGAGTGGATGAGTCTGCCAAGAGAAAAGTTCTAAGGCTTCAGTAAGAAAAATATAAAACAGAATCAAATAATTGTTTTCTATTTGTTTATTCTGTTTTATGATTTGCACTTCAGTGCTCGTAACAGGTGCTCAACAAATATCCATTGAAATCAATGAAGAATGAAATTAAGAGAAAAAAATGACACATTGTGATAAAAAACAGAAGGCAAACTGGGTATAAGTGGTGTCATAGAAGAAGACATGTTTTAAGAATTAGTGCTTCAGAGTTCAAGGAAAATAATAGCTAAGAGAAGGCCATAGTAGGCCATATTTAAGAGAGGGCTATTTAAATAGACTTGTGGGTATGAAAGCCAAGTGCAAACAGAAGGAAGAAAAGAGAAATTCAGAAGCAAATTCACATGAAAGGTTCGTTTGTGATTTTCTTTGGTAGAAAATGGGAGAAATTTTTTCTGCAAAGCAAAAGATGACCCAGTGGAGATAGAAACTGAAGACACAGTCAACCAAGAAATCATTATTGAAGTAAGATTCTAGAAAAGCTAGATGAGAATTTAGGCTAATCTTGGGAAAGAATAACAACAATCTACTCTGAGGTAGGACTGAGGCAGAAAGGGGAAATAAAGATAAATAAGAGATTTTTAAGTGTAAAGCACAGAAGTTAAGAAAGTACATTGCACAGAATAGACTGTAATCTCCATCAAGGTGGGGACTTGGTCTGTCACCATTATACGCTCATTGCCAAAAGCAGTTCCTGACACATGACAGGCTCTCAAAAAATACTGAACACATGATGGACTGTCACTTTCCAATAATGTAGGAGATGTGGTCTGAAGATAACATGAGTTGGAAAGAGTCGAACTAGGTTTGAAGTAACCCATTGAAAATGTAATAAGGAGTTTAAGATGTGGAAAGGTGTAGAAAAGTTGTAAGTTGTACTAGTCCATTCTCACACTGCTATAAAGAACTGCCCAAGACTTGGTAATTCACAAAGGTAAGAGGTTTAGTTGACTCAGGAAACTTACCATCATGGTGGAAGGTGAACGGAAAGCAAGCACCTTCTTCACAAGGCAGCAGGAGAGTGTGAGCACTCAGGAAAAACTACCATTTATGAAACCATCAGATCTCATGAGAATTCGCTTACTATCATGAGAACAGCATGGGGGAAACCACCCCCATAATCCAATCAGTTCCCTTCCTTGACACGTGGGGATTACAGTTCCCCTCCCTTGACAAGTGGGGATGACAATTCGGCATGCAATTTGGGTGGGGAAACAGGGCCAAACCATATCATAAGTCCTAGCTGAAGTTATCAATAAAGTAACTGTCATTCATTAACTATTTGTACTACATGCTAAGGCCATAATATCATAAGGAAAATATTACTATATTTATCAGGTCAGAAAATTGAGGCATAAAGGTTACACACCTTGTAGAAATTGACATGGGTAGTAAAAAATGGAGCCAGAATTAGAAACCCACTTATACTCAGCTCCAAAATCAGTAATTTAAACCAATTTAGACAACCTCTTGTGATCCCAATTCAAAATATTTACATGACTATCTCTAGAAACATGGTGCATCGCAAGAACCTAGAAAAATAAAGGAAATTCTTAGAGTTACTGAGAGTTTGAAATCAGTGAGATGCTCACAGAAGAGGATGAAGGAAAGCCTAATTCAATAGGACATAGTTGAAATGCCCGACCCATATTCCCAGGATTAGGGATGAAATAGAAGACAGATATGAACTTGCGGAACAGGACATGTTTATGGTCTAGGAGACATAAAGCTTCTTTATGGCAGGTTTGGTAAGAACAAAAGGCTAGCAAAATTGAAAATAGTGATATTTTTATCACTGTATGTGGATGTGGCAGCTGTGAAAATGCACTGCTCAGATTTCCCACTGCTGCCCCTCTGCATTTACCATCACAAAGGCCACACTTTCCTCAGTTTACTCCTAGCCAATCACTGAGCAGAACAGTGTAACTACTGCAGACGTGTTCTAGTGAGACAGGAGACTCTGCCAATGGATAACTCTAACTAGATGACTCGTCATTGGTGTGGATGATTTTTTTGCAATAGAGCTGAAGTCTGAAACTACCAACCCAACGCCTCTTCCTTTCCTCTACCCTTGCAGAGACTGTCAATTGTAATGTGGTCTGAAGGCAGCTCCCCCTACCTTCTCTGGCTTCTATAACAAATAAATCTTTGCATATAATGTTTTCTGCTTCTTAGAAAATCTGGACTAACCTAGTAGCTCCATTTTCAGTGCAGAAGTCCACACAAATATAAACTAATGATAGGTCCCTAAAATAAGCTGGTAATGAGAATACTCTAGTTAACAAGTAGCACATCCACCAAAACACAATAATCTTTTCCTTCTTAAACCTTTCAGGAAATCTTTGGCTAGTATATATTCTACACTACAAATGTCTTTGCTTAATGGTTTGCTCTCCTCCAGCACAGGAGAAGGTAAGAAATAAGGTATCATTACTTTCAGTTGACATACAAGAGAGACTGAGGTGAAGGGATTAGGTGCTTTGTCCAAAGTTACTTGCTTCCATTCACTCAGTTGTTGAGTTCTTTGATTAGCAAAAAGACTATGAAGTAAGAATTTCTTGTTACTTTTTGAGTTACTGAAAGGATTAGTCTATTGATTCAAAATCAACGTACTTTTAAAATGTAAATTTCTAAATGATGCCTCTGCACTAATTCTGGACATGTGTGGAAATAAAACAATGTTCTAACAAGATTTGTTACTGAAGCATGTCTTTTGGTATGGAATAAAAGCACATCTTAAATCTTCCATTTTTTTTGTAAAACATGTTTTCTTCTCTGTTTTTTTCTTTTTCCATGATAATATGTTAGCTATATTTAGCATCTGAAAAACAGAAAAAGAAATACCTAATCCTGAATATCCCTTACTCACAAGTTGATTACAAAAAAGAAAGGCAGAAAGAGAGGATAGAACAAGAGAAAAAAAAGAATGAAAGGGAAAAGCAAGTCAATTCCACACAAGAAAGCAGAATTAATGCCCCATTGCTTCAGTTACCCATGCTTGGAGGCTTGGAGTCCTCTATGATTTATTACTTCCTGAGGCCAAGCCTCCACCTCTGCATAGCTGAATTATTTCACTGCCTCCTAGAGACAACCCCAGATGCATTCTCACTCTCAGGAATCCATCCTATGGACCACATCAGACTAATTTTAATAATTATTTTAGAAGTATAATGTCTGCTAAGAGTCCTGGCTCTGTCATGTACTTAGGCATGTGAGATGATCTAAGTATCTACAATTAGAACATAACAATAAAAATGATGACAACTATATTACTACCTTTAATAAGAAGAACACCTATTTCAAAATTTTTCTGAGAATTAATTTAAATTATTATAAAGCACTAGATACTCCATGTTTAGCATATAATAATGTTCAAACAATATATAGGTATTGATATCATCATCATCACTATCATTATTTTTATGTTAGTCCTCTGCCCCCTAAATCTTTACTTAAAAAAAAAAAAAAAGTCCTGTGGGAGTAATCAGGGCCATACATAATGAGATTCACCACTACTTACCAATGCTTTTTTACATATGACCATATAATCAGCTTCTTCACTAGTTAAGCTCATCTTCCCATTATCCCATGAGCATACCTTACACACTGATGTTTTAATCATGCTTATTTATATCAGCAGCAATGTTAATCCTTTTTGATCCTATATTCTGAGCTCTATACATTATTAAAAGCACAGGAAAAGCCCATACCATAGTATAGTCCACACAGCTATACTGCCACCAGTAATAATAATAATAATAATAATAATAATATTTACCTCAAAAATTTTCTGAGAATTACTTTAAATTATTCATATAAAGTAATTGGTACAGTGTTTGGTATATAAACTTCAAAAATGTATGTAGGTATTGTTATCTTCATCATCATCAATATCATCATTTTATGCTAGCCCCCTGCCCCCCAAAATTGAGTACACAGTAGTCAATCTCCCCTATCAAGAAACACGGCATATATCTTTCACTGGGAATGTACATTTTTTGAGCATTCTCAGGCAATGGCATTCAAACAGGCTGGTCTACACTCAAAATAATAGGACACCAAAAAGGTATTTAAAGAGGACCATAGATCCCAGGAACAAGAAAACAGGGATAAGAAACTTTCCACAACTATGTTAGCTCTCAATGTTTTTGTCCCTCCAAAGTCATAAATTATTTAAGTCTGAACTAAGCAATTTGTCAAGTTATTTTAAATCACTCAAATTGTTTCACGTGACTTTGTCTCCTTCCCACAACTACATGTAGGTCATTTAACTACATTAATCTAGTTTAACTAGATTATTTAAACTAACCATTGGCATATCTGTTAGTTGTTGATGACATAACTTTTCCATTGCCAATGAAATATAATCCTGGCTAAGAGAATTATCCACCAACTCCTTTCTAGTTTCAAATCAGCAATCCAGACTATGAGATTCCAGCCTATACCCAGGTACTCATCAGTCTCCCCTGTCATGAAATTCAGCATACATCTTTTACTGAGGCAGTATGTTTTTTCAGTATTCTCAGGTAATGGCATTCAAACAGGGTAGTCTATATTCAAGATAATAGGAGACCAAAAAGTATTCAAAGAGGATCACAGATATCAGAGACCAAAAAAAAAAAAAAAAAAAAAAAAAAAAAAACTTTCAACAGTGTCAGAAATAGCACTTGCATGAAAGCATTCAACTCAAGAAATCTGAAGCATAAAAATACTGTACAATTAAATGAATGTACATAGAAGGATAAAACATAAAAGCAAAAAAAATGGAAAACAAATGGTTAAGATGAAAAATAAAACAAACAGTCTATGAAAAAACTAATAAAATAGCAAAGCTCTGAGAAATAAATTGAAGTAAAAAAGGAGAAAAGAAGAAAAAATAATGTAAATATTAAAAATGAGGACACAGCCACAGAAAAAAGTTTTTAAATTTAAAATAATAAGAATATTCTAGAAACATATACTAATAAATATGAAAACTCAGATTAAAAGAAAGATTTTTTGGCCAGGCATGGTAGCTCATGCCTGTAATCCCAGCACTTTGGGAGGCTGAGGCAGGCGGATCACAAGGTCAAGAAATCGAGAACATCTTGGCCAACATGGTGAAACCCTGTCTCTACTAAAAATACAAAAATTAGCTGGGTGTGGTGGTGCGCACCTGTAGTTCCAGCTACTCTGGAGGTTGAGGCAGGAGAATCGCTTGAACCTGGGAGGCCGAGGTTGCAGTGAGCCGAGACCATGCTACTGCATTCCAGCATGGGGGACAAGAGCAAAACTGTACCCCCCTGCCAAGAAAAAAGAATTTTCTATAAAACTGCAATGTTACTAAAGAAAAAGTAATGGTTTAAAAATAAGAAATACACCAAAAACAAACACAAACACACATACCAAAATCCAGGATAGTTTTAAAGGCAAACTTTTAAGAAAACATTGTCACATACTACCCTTGTTTTAGATAGAGTATTATAAAGGAATTGAAAATGAGTACAAGCTTTTCAACATTTTCATGATGTTGTGTACCTGAAATGCCAACTGGACAATGTAAAATATAGTCCAATATCCTTCATATGGTCATGTATGTAAATATATACATAATTGATGGGATAAATATCACATATGTAATATACACTAATATAAGGACAACTTAATATATATTACATGTGATATACAACACAATATATAATATAATCTATCTATATATAATATATATTCCATGAAGTGAGAGAAGATATTTAAGAAGAGTCCATTCCAGAAATTTAAAAATTGTTTAATAGCAAAAATTATATTATAACTAATTGCATTAATAGTGGAGACAAATTTTTTAATATCTCAAATGTAGGAAAACCATTTAATATTACTTAGCATTCATTCATTCTTATTCAAAATAATAAGATATCTTAATAAACTAGGAAGAGAAGGGGACCATTTACAATAAAGGCAATCTTTATAAAGTATACTCAATAGTGAAACATGAGATGCATTCTCCTTAAAGTTGAAAATAAGAATTCACTCTACTAATATTTCTATTCAAAAGTATAATAAAATGAATGAACAAATGAAATTAAAAACTAAAGCAGTAAATTATCATAATTCAAAGATGATGTGACAGTTCTCACAGAAATCTAAAATATATAAAGCAACATATAAAATCAAAAAAAGAGTACAGCAAAGAGATTAATGAATTATTTATTCATTAAGTTAATCTCTGACATGAGATTAATGAATAAAATCAAAAGAATTAATATGTTACTGAAATAGAATCTAAGGAATTAATTTATTGAGTTGTATTCTCAAAAGGAAAAGTACAAACAAATATTACAAAACAAAACAAAATAAAAAAAATTTCAAAATTGTAAAAAGTTTTCATGGAAAAAATTATAGAACTTAACCAAACACACAAGGACCTAAAAATGAAGAACTACATTCTTTAGAAAGCTAGAAAAAGTAATTGCAAAATGTCAAATATCCTAAAATTAACGTGAAAACTTCTCAAAACAATTTCTTTTTCACAGAAATTGTCTGGATCTGAAAATTCACATGGATTGGCAAAGAGTAAACAACAGCAATTTTGAAATGGAAAAAGATGGTGAATCATCTCTTTTGATAACAAAACTACAGAGTTATAGTGGTTAGTCCTATGATGGTAATGTTGGAGTAGAAATAAACATATAAACTAGGGACCAGATCAAGGGACTGTAGATATGCCAATACTGATATCAGTGATAACTGACAGAGATGGTATGTGATACCAGCAGCATAAGAGCAGGAAATTCAGTAAATTACACTAGAATGATTGGTTATCTAAACTAAAATTAAATTACATTGGACATCACAACATCAACAAAGAAAGATCACCCAAAATACCCAAATGGATGATTAAAGAACTCAATATACAACGCAAAACTTTAGAAATATTAGGTGAAAATAAAAAAAACACATCTTCATGAATTTGGGATAAAGAAGGATACTTAAGCAAAACAAAACAAAGAGCATGAAGTATAAAGGAGAAAATAGACAGATTACATCTGAACTTTAAAATCTATACGATAAAAGACATCATAAATTCATAGACAAGGTGCAGTACTGTTATCAATGAAAGATTAGTATCCAGAATGCAAACAAAAACAACTCTCATTAATTAACTATTAAAATGAATAGGAAAACAGATTAAAAAACAAAGACCACATTGGAAAATAGGCAATGGATATAAATAGAAAATTCAGGGGGGTCGGAGCAAGATGGCCGAATAGGAATAGCTCCAGTCTCTAACTCCCAGCACGAGCGACACAGAAGACCAGTGATTTCTGCATTTTCAACTGAGGTACTGGGTTCATCTCACTAGGGAGTGCCGGACAAACGGTGCTGGTCAGCTGCTGCAGCCCGACCAGCAAGAGCTGAAGCAGGGCGAGGCATCGCCTCACCTGGGAAGCGCAAGGGGAAAGGGAATCCCTTTTCCTAGCCAGGGGAACTGAGACACACAACACCTGGAAAATCGGGTAACTCCCACCCCAATACTGTGCTTTAAGCAAACAGGCACACCAGGAGATTATATCCCACACCTGGCTGGGAGGGTCCCATGCCCATGGAGCCTCCCTCATTGCTAGCACAGCAGTCTGCAATCTAACCGCAAGGCAGCAGCGAGGCTGGGGGAGGGGCGCCCGCCATTGCTGAGGCTTAAGTAGGTAAACAAAGCTGCTGGGAAGCTCGAACTTGGTGGAGCTCACAGCAGCTCAAGGAAACCTGCCTGTCTCTGTAGACTCCACCTCTGGGGACAGGGCACAACTAAACAACAACAGCAGCAGAAACCTCTGCAAACGCAAAAGACTCTGTCTGACAGCTTTGAAGAGAGCAGTGGATCTCCCAACACGGAGGTTGAGATCTGAGAAGGGACAGACTGCCAGCTCAAGTGGGTCCCTGACCCCTGAGTAGCCTAACTGGGAGACATCCCCCACTAGGGGCAGTCTGACACCCCACACCTCACAGGGTGGAGTACACCCCTGAGAGGAAGCCTCCAAAGCAAGAATCAGACAGGTACACTCGCTGTTCAGCAATATTCTATCTTCTGCAGCCTCTGCTGCTGACACCCAGGCAAACAGGGTCTGGAGTGGACCTCAAGCAATCTCCAACAGACCTACAGATGAGGGTCCTGACTGTTAGAAGGAAAACTATCAAACAGGAAGGACACCTACACCAAAACCCCATCAGTACATCACCATCATCATCAAAGACCAGAGGCAGATAAAACCACAAAGATGGGGAAAAAGCAGGGCAGAAAAGCTGGAAATTCAAAAAATAAGAGCGCATCTGCCCCGGCAAAGGAGCGCAGCTCATCGCCAGCAACGGATCAAAGCTTGACAGAGAATGACTTTGACGAGATGAGAGAACAAGGCTTCAGTCCATCAAAGGAGGACTGAATTACGTACCCAGTGCAAAGAAACTAAAAATCTTGAAAAAAAAAGTGGAAGAATTGATGGCTAGGGTAATTAATGCAGAGAAGGTCATAAACGAAATGAAAGAGATGAAAACCATGACACGAGAAATACGTGACAAATGCACAAGCGTCAGTAACCGACTCGATCAACTGGAAGAAAGAGTATCAGCGATTGAGGATCAGATGAACGAAATGAAGCGAGAAGAGAAACCAAAAGTAAAAAGAAGAAAAAGAAATGAACAAAGCCTGCAAGAAGTATGGGATTATGTAAAAAGACCAAATCTACGTCTGATTGGGGTGCCTGAAAGTGAGGGGGAAAATGGAACCAAGTTGGAAAACACTCTTCAGGATTATCATCCAGGAGAACTTCCCCAACCTAGTAGGGCACGCCAACATTCAAATCCAGGAAATACAGAGAATGCCACAAAGATACTCCTTGAGAAGAGCAACTCCAAGACACATAATTGCCAGATTCACCAAAGTTGAAATGAAGGAAAAAATCTTAAGGGCAGCCAGAGAGAAAGGTCGGGTTACCCACAAAGGGAAGCCCATCAGACTAACAGCAGATCTCTCGGCAGAAACTCTACAAGCTAGAAGAGAGTGGGGGCCAATATTCAACATTCTTAAAGAAAAGAATTTTCAACCCAGAATTTCATATCCAGCCAAACTAAGTTTCATAGGTGAAGGAGAAATAAAATCCTTTACAGATAAGCAAATGCTTAGAGATTTTGTCACCACCAGGCCTGCCTTACAACAGACCCTGAAGGAAGCACTAAACATGGAAAGGAACAACCGGTACCAGCCATTGCAAAAACATGCCAAAATGTAAAGACCATCGAGGCTAGGAAGAAACTGCATCAACTAACGAGCAAAATAACCAGTTAATATCACAATGGCAGGATCAAGTTCACACATAACAATATTAACCTTAAATGTAAATGGACTAAATGCTCCAATTAAAAGACACAGACTGGTAAACTGGATAAAGAGTCAAGACCCATCAGTCTGCTGTATTCAGGAGACCCATCTCACACGCAGAGACTTACATAGGCTCAAAATAAAGGGATGGAGGAAGATTTACCAAGCAAATGGAGAACAAAAAAAAGCAGGGGTTGCAATACTAGTCTCTGATAAAACAGACTCTAAACCATCAAAGATCAAAAGAGACAAAGAAGGCCATTACATAATGGTAAAGGGATCAATTCAACAGGAAGAGCTAACTATCCTAAATATATATGCACCCAATACGGGAGCACCCAGATTCATAAAGCAAGTCCTTAGAGACTTACAAAGAGACTTAGACCCCCATACAATAATAATGGGAGACTTCAACACTCCACTGTCAACATTAGACAGATCAACGAGACAGAAAGTTAACAAGGATATCCAGGAATTGAACTCATCTCTGCAGCAAGCAGACCTAATAGACATCTATATAACTCTCCACCCCAAATCAACAGAATATACATTCTTCTCAGCACCACATCGTACTTACTCCAAAATCGACCACATAATTGGAAGTAAAGCACTCCTCAGCAAATGTACAAGAACAGAAATTATAACAAACTGTCTCTCAGACCACAGTGCAATCAAACTAGAACTCAGGAATAAGAAACTCAATCAAAACCGCTCAACTACATGGAAACTGAACAACCTGCTCCTGAATGACTACTGGGTACATAACAAAATGAAGGCAGAAATAAAGACGTTCTTTGAAACCAATGAGAACAAAGATACAACATACCAGAATCTCTGGGACACATTTAAAGCAGTGTGTAGAGGGAAATTTATAGCACTAAATACCCACAAGAGAAAGCAGGAAAGATCTAAAATTGACACTCTAACATCACAATTAAAAGAACTAGAGAAGCAAGAGCAAACACATTCGAAAGCTAGCAGAAGGCAAGAAATAACTAAGATCAGATCAGAACTGAAGGAGATAGAGACACAAAAAACCCTCCAAAAAATCAATGAATCCAGGAGTTGGTTTTTTGAAAAGATCAACAAAATTGACAGACAGCTAGCAAGACTAATGAAGAAGAAAAGAGAGAAGAATCAAATAGACGCAATAAAAAATGATAAAGGGGATATCACCACTGACCCCACAGAAATACAAACTACCATCAGAGAATACTATAAACACCTCTATGCAAATAAATTAGAAAATCTAGAAGAAATGGATAATTTCCTGGACACTTACACTCTCCCAAGACTAAACCAGGAAGAAGTTGAATTCCTGAATAGACCAATAGCAGGCTCTGAAATTGAGGCAATAATTAATAGCCTACCAACCAAAAAAAGTCCAGGACCAGATGGATTCACAGCTGAATTCTACCAGAGGTTCAAGGAGGAGCTGGTACCATTCCTTCTGAAACTATTCCAATCAATAGAAAAAGAGGGAATCCTCCCTAACTCATTTTATGAGGCCAACATCATCCTGATACCAAAGCCTGGCAGAGACATAACAGAAAAAGAGAATTTTAGACCAATATCCCTGATGAACATCGATGCAAAAATCCTCAATAAAATACTGGCAAACCAGATTCAGCAGCACATCAAAAAGCTTATCCACCATGATCAAGTGGGCTTCATCCCTGGGATGCAAGGCTGGTTCAACATTCACAAATCAATAAATATAATCCAGCATGTAAACAGAACCAAAGACAAGAAACACATGATTATCTCAATAGATGCAGAAAAGGCTTTTGACAAAATTCAACAGCCCTTCATGCTAAAAACGCTCAATAAATTCGGTATTGATGGAATGTACCTCAAAATAATAAGAGCTATTTATGACAAACCCACAGCCAATATCATACTGAATGGGCAACAACTGGAAAAATTCCCTTTGAAAACTGGCACAAGACAGGGATGCCCTCTCTCACCACTCCTATTCAACATAGTGTTGGAAGTTCTGGCTAGGGCAATCAGGCAAGAGAAAGAAATCAAGGGTATTCAGTTAGGAAAAGAAGAAGTCAAATTGTCCCTCTTTGCATATGACATGATTGTATATTTAGAAAACCCCATTGTCTCAGCCCAAAAGCTCCTTAAGCTGATAAGCAACTTCAGCAAAGTCTCAGGACACAAAATTAATGTGCAAAAATCACAAGCATTCTTATACACCAGTAAGAGACAGAGAGCCAAATCATGAATGAACTTCCATTCACAATTGCTTCAAAGAGAATAAAATACCTAGGAATCCAACTTACAAGGGATGTAAAGGACCTCTTCAAGGAGAACTACAAACCACTGCTCAGTGAAATCAAAGAGGACACAAACAAATGGAAGAACATACCATGCTCATGGATAGGAAGAATCAATATCATGAAAATGGCCATACTGCCCAAGGTAATTTATAGATTCAATGCCATCCCCTTGAAGCTACCAATGACTTTCTTCACAGAATTGGAAAAGGCTGCTTTAAAGTTCATATGGAACCAAAAAAGAGCCCGCATCTCCAAGACAATCCTAAGCAAAAAGAGCAAAACTGGAGGCATCACGCTACCTGACTTCAAACTATACTACAAGGCTACAGTAACCAAAACAGCATGGGACTGGTACCAAAACAGAGATATAGACCAATGGAACAGAACAGAGTCCTCAGAAATAATACCACACATCTACAGCCATCTGATCTTTGACAAACCTGAGAGAAACAAGAAATGGGGAAAGGATTTGCTATTTAATAAATGGTGCTGGGAAAATTGGCTAGCCATAAGTAGAAAGCTGAAACTGGATCCTTTCCTTACTCCTTATATGAAAATTAATTCAAGATGGATTAGAGACTTAAATGTTAGACCTAATACCATAAAAACCCTAGAAGAAAACCTAGGTAGTACCATTCAGGACATAGGCATGGGCAAAGACTTCATGTCTAAAACACCAAAAGCAACGGCAGCAAAAGCCAAAATTGACAAATGGGATCTCATTAAACTAAAGAGCTTCTGCACAGCAAAAGAAACTACCATCAGAGTGAACAGGCAACCTACAGAATGGGACAAAATTTTTGCAATCTACTCATCTGATAAAGGGCTAATATCCAGAACCTACAAAGAACTCAAACAAATTTACAAGAAAAAAACAAACAACCCCATCAAAAAGTGGGCAAAGGATATGAACAGACATTTCTCAAAAGAAGACATGCATACAGCCAACAGACACATGAAAAAATGCTCGTCATCACTGGCCATCAGAGAAATGCAAATCAAAACCACAATGAGATACCATCTCACACCAGTTAGAATGGCGATCATTAAAAAGTCAGGAAACAACAGGTGCTGGAGAGGATGTGGAGAAATAGGAACACTTTTACACTGTTGGTGGGACTGTAAACTAGTTCAACCATTATGGAAAACAGTAGGGCGATTCCCCAAGGATCTAGAACTAGATGTAGCATATGACCCAGCCATCCCATTACTGGGTATATACCCAAAGGATTATAAATCATGCTGCTATAAAGACACATGCACACGTATGTTTATTGCGGCACTATTCACAATAGCAAAGACTTGGAATCAACCCAAATGTCCATCAGTGACAGACTGGATTAATTAAATGTGGCACATATACACCATGGAATACTATGCAGCCATAAAAAAGGATGAGTTTGTGTCCTTTGTAGGGACATGGATGCAGTTGGAAACCATCATTCTTAGCAAACTATCACAAGAACAGAAAACCAAACACCGCATGTTCTCACTCATAGGTGGGAACTGAACAATGAGATCACTTGGACTCGGGAAGGGGAACATCACACACCGGGGCCTATCATGGGGAGGGGGGAGGGTGGAGGGATTGCATTGGGAGTTATACCTGATGTAAATGACGAGTTGATGGGTGCTGACGAGTTGATGGGTGCAGCACAGCAACATGGCACAAGTATACATATGTAACAAACCTGCACGTTATGCACATGTACCCTAGAACTTAAAGTATAATAATAATAATAAATAAAAAATTTAAAAAAAAAGAAATAGAAGGTAGATTCATGGAAGAAATAGAAGGTAGATTCATGGTTGCTTAGAACTGGATGGTGGGAGGGTGCTGGGGAGTGACAGTTAATGGGTACAGGGTTACTTTTGCAAGAGAGAAATGTTTTAAAATTAGATTATGGTGATGAATGTATATATCTGTGAATGTACTAAAAAATACTGAACTGACCACTTTAAATGGGTGAATGATATAGTATGTAATATATCTCAATAAAGCCATTAAAAGAGAAAAAAAAAGAAAATTCAAAAAGTAAGCAACTCAAAAGGCAATAAATACATGAAAAATATTTAATCTCATTAACAAACAAATAAATATAAATTAAAACAATAAGAGCATTTCCTAGCCATTGACCAGACAAAATTTTGAGAATTTAACAATAATAAGCACAGATGAGGATGTGAGAAAACAGGATCTTCTCAAACTCTCTAGTAGGAGTGTGTACATAGGGACAAATGCTTTGGGGAAGAAAATGTTATGTTAAAATAAATGTTGAGATTAATTTATTTGTGCATTTAACCAATAATTATTGAGTGCCTGCTGTGTAAGGCACTACAATAGGGTCTGAAAATGATGCAGAGAACAAACCAAATAAAGCTTTCATGCAGTTTACATTGTAGACAAGATCAAAATATTTTAACACTCTACAGAGGGAAGAATAATTGAGTGGAGAAGGAAAAATGAATGTTTCAAAAGACAAGAAACAGCTGAGCGTGACCAATATCATAGACTAGACAAGAGGATGGGGTCCAGCACAGAGTGGAGGCATTGGCCTATATCATAGTACAGACCTTCATCCACTGCGACAAATAGCAATGGAAGCAGAGTATACAGGAATTGATAGGTGAGATGTACAGGGTTGGAGGTGTGAGAACATTGGTTTGTTTATTGCTTCCAATATTTTAGTGAAATAAAAGCAGAGTAATCAGATAAGAGTGATGAGGGATAACAGAGTGTGAACACTAAGAAAAAAGTAGGCATTAGGTGTCTGGAAGAATGATAAATTGAGTTGGGAAATGTGGATGCATGTACCTCCCAACCCCACAATTTCTCTAGCTGGATACACAGAATGACCAGCACTCACATATGAACACAAGCACACACATAGAAAGACGTAGAAAGAGGTCATTTGCAACACTTTCTAATTTCTAATTCTAATTTCAATAGTTTATGATAGACAAAAACGTCAAACAAACATCAGCCCATTAATAGGGGGATGGATTTGTAAACTGTGCTTTATACATATTGTAGAGCAACAAAGATAAATATAATAGAGGTCTGAGTATTAAAATATGAATGAGAGTTATGTCTCTTTAATGCTTATCTCTGGGAAGAGAGGGAGGGACGGGGGTTAAGAAAGGGATTAGAGGACTTTAATGCTTTTTTCTTTAAAACAAGTCACATGTAAATACAACAAACTAAATAATAATAACTGCTGACTTTGGGTCTTGAGTACACATATATCTGGTAATATCTTCTGTATGTTTAAAAATTTCTCAGTTGAGATTTTTATTTAAAAACAACAAATAGGAGTCTTTGGGAAAATTGCTAACCTGCAACATCTTATAACTGATCTCATTTAGTTCAGTCATGGTTTATATAAATTTCTTACTCCTCTTGGTTTAAGCACCATGATCTCTCTCTAGAGCCTTTTAAGAGCATTTTAGTCCTATAGTTTAATTTTTTGGTTTTTATTTAAAATAAACTTATCTGACAAAGGAAAAATGAAATAAGTTAAATTTAGCCAGACACTTGAGGTAACTTTTAAACAATGAAGATCTAATGAATAATTATTTTATTTTAAGAATAAAATTATTAGTGAATATATTATAATCACCATTAAAGTATAAAGGTATTAGCAAAGCAATGGTTTAAAAGTGCTAAAAATATTTAGTTTGTTTATTTCCGGATCCAGTGGAAGACTAAAATACCCCAAACTAATAACAGTATTGAATGAGTAAAACTAACTTAATTTTGTTTTAAGAAGGGCCCACACAGTAGCTCACGCCTGTAATCCCAGCACTTTGGGAGGCAGAGGCAGGGGGGTCACAAGATTAGGAGTTCGAGACCAGCCTGACCAACATGGTGAAACCCCATCTCTACTAAGAATACAAAAATTAGTTAGGCATGATGGCACACTCTTATAAATCCAAGCTACTCAGGAGGATGAGGCAGGAGAATTACTTGAACCCGGCAGGCAGAGGTTGCAGTGAGCTGAGATCACGCCACTGTACTCCAGCTTGGGTGACAAAGCAAGACTCCGTCTCAAAAACAAACAAACAAAAACAGAAGCTCAGAAAACACTATTTGTTTGTAAAAAATTCAGTTCCAAATTCAGTTCAGAACTTATGAATAACAGGCTGTAAAATAACTAACCAAAGACAACAATACTGTTTGTGTTTTTAATATCAGCCAACAAATAGTATTCTTGTCATTTATTGTAGAACAATTGTTCCTTGTCAGAGTTAAACTATCACAGCTAGAAACAATATGAAATTATAGTATTAAGAAAGATACAATGTGAGTTAATGTTAGTGAGGAAGTCATTTCAAAAGTACTAAATAAACAAGGCTTTTAAAAGATGCTTGCATAATATTGTGCCAGAAAACGTCACAAATAAAATACTTAACAGAATTATTACAAATTAGATTTTAGGCACATTTTGAATACAAAATACTTTCCCAATTTCCATCTAACATAAAAGATGGCATAATCTTAAAGAAGCATGACTGGAATTGGCTGAATGGTAACAACTTAAGTAAATATGGTTTATTATGCAAAAAAATATATATTAGTGTTATAAAGTTTTAATGTCAGATAGTTTGTCTGAAAGTTGAGCATAGGGTTAGCTTTTAAAAAGTTATTTATTATGATACATATTTTCTAAATAATGTAAACATTCACTTTTGCAACAAAATGCCAAATACACGAATATATGAAAGTTATTCATAAACTAGTTTATAAGCACATTTAGTTACATGATGAAATTCATGCTTTTTTCTAGTTTTTCTTTTCTAATATTTTATTGTGTATGTTGATGTATATAATATTGATGTGTATAAAATATATATATAGCATATGTCATCCCTTCATATTTTTAATATATTAAAATAAGAAAAAAATAATGGGCATGTGATTCTTATGAAAATAACATTTTCTTGGATCTGTCTCTTCTTCGTAATCTCTCTCTCAGACTCTGGCTTATTTTGTCTTTTTTTTTTTTTTTTTTGAACTCCTCTTACTATCATTCCCAATAATATTCTCTTTTGAGAGACTATGAAAAGAGTTATCTGCATAGTTTCCTGCCTCTGATGGCCACTTCTTCTGGTCCCTGAAACAGATTCTGTACTTCCCATTATCCTTATTTTTGTATACATTCTCCATGCCTAAAATTCCACAACTGCTCTAAATCGAATTTTTAACTTTATGCAACATAACTCTAGTATCACATATTTCTAAGAAATCTTTCCCAATTCAAGTCAAAATTAAAATTGTTTTCACAATTTTATAACACTTGTTTTGATATACATTAAATAACTCAGGAAATAGAACATTCTATCTTATTTCAGAATTTATACATAACATATACTTGCCATACCATTAGGAATCAGGAATGGAGGAGCCATGCTCTGCACTACCCAGTATTTTGCTTCATGACTAGACATTCAATACATACGTGTTAAACTAGATATCTCAGTAACTGCATTAATGTGCAAAATATTAGTAAGAAATTATAGGGAAAAATAAAACACTAAATAAGTATAAGAGCAGTATTATTTGAGACAAAGACTAATCCTTGGTAAAATTTCTTCTATTTTCTAGAAACCAATACAAGTAGAGAGATCAAGAAGAAAATAATTGTTTAAAACTGGATGCAGAATTCACTATTCATTTACATTGACTCCTCTTTTCTGATTCTCAAACTTACAATTCCCTTTTGTTGATTTGCCCTAATAATCTATCTATTTATCTCTCTCTCTCTCTCTCTCTCTCTCTCTTCATCATTTGCCTGAATCTCATCCACTTAATCATTAAATTATAATTCTGAATCATAAAAGTTCATTTTGGTATTATATCAAAATCATAAAGATACATGGCTCCAAAACTCAGATATCCACGTGCAGACACACTTCACTCACTCTATATTCAGCTGAAACATAACCAAGTACATCCTTAATGAAAGTGACATTTAGTAAAGGATGAACTATGGCAGAGGACAGGCACTTTTGGTTAATCCTTTTGTTGCCAGAGAAAATTTGTTTGCAGGATACGAAGAAATGATTTGATAGTATTTGAGAAAATATCTTTGCATATTTATTTTTAAATGATAATTTTGAATTATGACTTGTCATCAACAAAACATTTAGAAAGTACAGTCATCCCAACAACATAAAATATCAATTATGAGCTTAATAACCAAGCCCAAAGAAGTTGGAGTCTTGAGGTAATATTTCTAAATCTTCTACCAAAAGCTGACAAAAAGTAAGCAATTGTTACTGTGTGAGTTGCTAAGAAAAAGGACTTTAGCAATAAATTATCTGAAAAATGTGTAAAGAAATCAATCCAGTCAAACAACAGTAGAATACATGTATTTGCTCCCAAGTATCCTGAAACTGTTCAGAATGGACATGATATTGGGATATAAAATATCATGCAGAAAAAACATTATATTGAACATGATTTGCAATAACTATGTACTGAAAAAATATATACGTAAAAATGTCAGAGGACAGCAGAGAAAATCCATAGATTAAAAAAATAAGTTTTAAAAACTAGATATAATTTTTTTCTGGAAAAATGGGGGCCAAACACTTAATAATAATTTTCAAATGTGCAAAAGTTTTATATATAGTAGATGTGGTCAGCTGATTAACTCCACTGGGAGTTAAATAACAACCACAGGGTAAAAAAATGACTGAAACAGAAATACTAAAGGCAGAAAGTGTTCCTTAAACCATGAAAGCCTTACTATTTGGCATTAATCACTAATGGTACACCTAGATTGTTTTTCAAAAGGTAGCCTGAATAAACTATATTTTCTTTTTGTGTTAAAAATTTAAGTATTGACCTGCAAGCAAGTAGAAAAACTTTCTCTGTAAAGACTTTCCACAATCAAACAGCTGCTCCCAAACTGTTTCCTACCATAGTTCACTGATACTGGAAAGAAGGGAATGGCCGAAAAATCACCAACTTTCTCTCTCTCTCTCTCTCTCTCTCTCTCTTTCTCACACACACACACACACCACACACAAAATATGAGCAGTCTAGTATGGTATTTCAAGGCTCCTTGTGATGATAAATGATAAAGGCAAACAAATTTGAGTATAAATTTCAATCACGTCATCCTAAGGTATACCAGGCATAATCTTTTAATTTTATTTTTAATTAGATTATTAATCTAATTACTATTAAATATCTCATCATACTACATTATTTATTTTTAAAAGACTTGATATTTTTAGAAATGATAAACCTTGGGGAAAAAAATTAAAACTGGGTTTTGACTTCAAAATAGAATATTTCTAAATTTTTTAAAAAATGCAAATATCTAAAGCACAAAGTCATTTTATTCTTATTTTAAAAGGAGATTCTAGCTTTTCAAAACCATTTTTCCTAAACCATGAATATGTTCAAGTGACTTTTAAAAATACCATTAAATTGAAGTAAATAAGAGTACAGATTTGTTCACAGGGTAATTTGCGTAAACATCTACAGTTTGTTTATGTAATTCAGAAACTCCAGATTCAAATATGTCTTAGTATAAGTTTTGTCTTGGATGGATAAATGCATCAGTGAGAACAGGTGTTAAAAGATTCCATGGAAAATTAAGGAAATTTAAGTCAAGGACATTGAGTCTTGGAGGTCAGTTCTCTGGAATTTTAGGCATACTGTCCATATGAAAAAGATTCGCTAGACATAACCATAAATAACTGTGCCCTTCATGTGTGCTCAGGATTGTCTGTTTTCCTTGAAAACCAGGATACATAAGCTGCTTACTCTTTCAGACAAAGTGTTGTGGGGCCTCCTCTTATAGTAGAAGCTTTATTTAGCAGTTGTGGTGAACGTCTCTTGTGTTCTGACACGACAGACAAGGACAAAAGCATAGTATACTTTTTCATTAAGCATCCATATGAGGAAATCTTCAAGGATGGGCTCACATAAGAGGCTGATGAGATTATTTACACAGATGGGCCATCACTGAGTTCAAGAACAATATGGAATAAAGCCATGCTTCTCAAACTCCACTGTGCTATAAAACTAAATTTACCATCCTGCTAGATCCATAATAAATAAAATATGTATTACAAGTGAATACCAGCATAACTGATGTTTCCATCACACCAATTAATCTGCAAAGGAAATGGACCAATTGAGATCTGCACCTTGTTTCATCACTCATATATATGTAGAGAAGCAAGAAAAAAAAAAATCTTGTCTAGGGCATGGGCTTGGTAACTGAATGACACTTTGTAATCTTCATTGTTGAATTCACTCATACATGATATGACCGATTTTCTGGAAGCTAAGAAAATCATTTTACTCTACCAATATTTGCAGGATAAGGGAAATAATTGCTTGAGTAAGGTTTTCTCTCTCTCCCTTTCTGCTATTCTGACTTCAGGGAGAGTTTACGGAGAGGATGAAATGTCCTGATTAAAGTTTCATCAAACCACCTTCAGCTGTTCCAAAAAAAAAAAAAAGAAAGAAAGAAAAGAAATTAGCCTCTTCATGTATATCACCATGAAATAGATGATTTCTTTCTTTGCTTTTCTTCCAAAAAGGCAGAAGTCACAACTCCAGTGTGGATGCTGTGCATAGCAGAGGATAATGGAGAGCAGGTTAGTATTGAGGACTTGATAAAATCTAGAAGTCCATCAATGAGGTAAATAATCATCACCATCTCAGCTTGTAAAACAGGACAGCTTTCGCTTCCAGTTTTTGCTTTTTGTTTTCAGAGTGGCAAAGCACAGATGTATTCTGTCCCTGGAGAATTTCAAAACTCAAAAACATAGTCCAGGGAACTAAAACAAGCCATTTATCACAAAGCAAACTCTTCTGACAGTGGTGTATCACGAGCAGAATCAGCCCAAGTTTTTATGTCAAGACAAGCAAATACAGTCTTATTAGAGTGTATTCGGCAAGCCCATGTAAGAAATTCATTGTTTAAGGCTTTCATTGAAGGTGGAGTTTTGTGTAATGCCATTAAGTTAAATCAAGGAAATCTGAAGTTTCAATATCTGAGTTAAAGGTAAGAAAATAATTTTTATAAAATATATTGTAGAACTGGCATTCCACAAATTACATTTTGGGCAGCACCACCTTTATAAAATAAAACTTCCCAAGATATATACGTAAAAATAAACAATGCCCTTTACCCTAGGAACCTATAAGTAAGCATTTAACACTCTCTAAGCAAATATCCACATCACAGGTCCAGTTATGGCCTCTCCAAACTTTAGCTTTCTGTATGTGGTAGCAAGTTTCTGCTTCTAGCTTTCTTCCATTCTTTTTCCATTAACCAAAAGAAGAAATATTGACAGTTGCTACTAACAGGAGCCTAGAAGAAATAAACACCCTAATATGAGATGATCTAGCACCTTTTCATTTTAAAACAATTAAAGGTAACTTAACATTCTTATGATTTAATATAGAGCAAATGTAAGAAAGAAAAAAAAAAAGCAAGTTACTCTTAGGTCCTTGTTCCTCAGGAAAAAGAAACAGTGTTTTATTTCACTTGTGGCAAGTTTCTCATGTAATCCACTGGCAACATCGTGGCTTCTGCCTACAACAGGGTCACTGATAAGAGACATTAAAATAAGGTGATAAAAAAACATTTGGTCCCAAAGCTATAAAAATGTTTTCTCAAGCAGAAGTGGAAAACAGTGAAAGATTTAGCTCTTAAAGTAAACAACAGTGGAATTAGGAACAAAACTGCCATAAAGGGGCAGATCAATGGTCTGTCAAACTGTGAGCTGACAAAAGCATCAGGGGATGTGGAGAGGCGGGTATGTTCATTGCTCTCCATGACCTTCATCTCAGAGGTGAGGGGCGTGCTCTGCATGTTCCTAACTTCTCCCTCGGGTTTGTATAAAGCATCACAGGACACCAGAAATAAGGATTATCACTTGGTGCTTGAGGAAAGTAATTTAGAGCAAACTAAAGAAGCTTTATTCTCCAGTATTTTTCAGAAGAGATGTGACTAGTTCAAACTAAACTCTTTAAAAAGTTAAGAGGAACATTTATTAATAAAGTATGATATTGCTTCATAGTATAGAGTCATGTTTCTCTTTTCATGCTAGATGTTTAACAATTTAAAAATTATCAAAACCCATTGCTGTTAGTAATCTGAAGCAACCAGAGATTCAATTTGAAAGACTACCTTAAAGCTTCTGTGGGCTTGGAGAGTAGGATTAATCACTGTTAAATTCATTCTAAATCCTGAACTATAAGTATTAGTTTTTGCTCACTATCTGTAAGTCACTGTACTAGGGGATAACTAGGATGTTTCTAAAACTTTAATTCTAAAAGGACTAATTATACAGATATATGTAAATAATTACAAAATACAATAACTCGACTGAAAAATAAATGAATGTTTCTTCATGTTTTATGGGTAAGGTGCTCTATAAACATAAAAAGAAATCAAAGGGTAAGCAGTCTGGTGTAGGTGACTAAGAGCACAGATAGAATGGCCAGTGTTTGAATCCTGACTCCACCATTTACTAACTGCAATGTTGGGTAAGTTATCTGTAAACTTACTGTATTTTACAGATACAGTGTCCTCATCTGTAAAATGGAGATGGAAAGAGTATTAATATAGCATGTGATTGCTGTAAGAATTAAATGACTTAATATACGTAAAAAAATATATACAAAAATGTCTGGTACATAGTATTATATTCATGTTAACTGAGGTTATTATTTCATACATAACCATCTCAAAACCTGCTAACTTTTCCCTAACCCTACCATCACACTCATTTCAAACTGGAAAAACATTTTTAGGCATTAGACAGCACTTAAAACTCTTGCTTTTACTCTTAACGAATGTGACTACTGAAATAGTTTCAACAGCTCCAATTTAGTAGCAAGGTTCCTGCTGTGACAGATCCCCTTCCAGAAGGAAAATGATGTGGCAATAAATGTTTGCACATTTCATCTTAAAATTGTGGAGCTGGAAAACAGTTTGGGGACTATGTAAGCAAAACACAGACATTCAGCTGCTTGGTCATTGCTTTACTTGGGCTTATAGTACTTACCAGGGGAACACATACCAAAAATTCTCTACTTTAAGCTAGATATTTTGATGGCACCGAGTTAACTGCATCCTATTGTAAAATGACAGCAGAGAGGCAGCACACAACTAAACGGCACAAGTTGGCTTGCCTGGACGTGCTCTACTCTGTAGAAGCCAAACCATGTTTCTCAGAATCGCTGCGACTCACACTCTCCCCTCTACATTATGCTCATCTCCACTCAGGGTCTCTGAGCTCCGAGATAGCCTTGGCATAGCATTTTTCTGAGGTCCTTATGCTGTTCGCTGAAATGCAGAGGGTAATTCAGAAAGTACTAAATAGGGTAAAATAGGGATTGGTGAGAAGGGAGGCAATGCAAATTAAAGTATCTCATCAAGATAGACTCTTTGGGAACTATGAAATCATGAGACTGGTTTTGTAGGAAAGAATGAAACTGTATCTGAAAATTATTTCCAAAGAGGGAAGAAATAAATGGTCAGATGAAAGGAAAAATTATTTGGATACATGTATAGTATTCTCTACTGTGAAAATCAATACCTATTTGACTATGTAATCAGGCAATCACACAACAGGGTAGAATTTGGATTTGGGAAGGTTGGGTTGAAATCTTGGTTCTGCTACTCATGAGCTATTATGAGTCTGGGCCAAATAACTAAACTATCTTTCAGCTTAATCTAAAGTTTAAATTGTATGATATCTGGTAAAACTCTGGGAACATAGCAAACACTCAATAAATAACAGTTAATGTGAAAAAAGTACAATTTTAAAAGTTAATATCAGTTTTATCTCATTCAAGTTTTTAATATGGTAATAAAAGAGAATAAAGATTATAAAATCGGGCTATGTTGATGGGTGAACCTTATTACTTTAAGACTTAGATCAAACTCAGAGCTCTGGTTCTAAAAATGATATTACTGTTTCAGGCAAAAATTTTCTGATGTTAAGAAGCTATAATTCGATAAAGAAACAAAAGATTGAAAAAGTAAGGGAAGTTAAGGCTTGAATCCATGTGTTACAAATTCTCACTGCCTTTTCTATACATCTTTATGTCTCCTGCAGAGCTCTTGAATACATAGTATCTTCACTACTATCATTTAGTTTATAATTCTCTCTTTAGCTTTTTTAAATCTGTGATGAAGTCGTCTGTCATATTTACTATATTCTTAAATGAAGTTATTGCATTTTCATTTCGAAGAATTCTCACTAGTTGTTCTTTATATATGCTTACATTTTGCTTATAATGTCTCTTTTTATTTCCTCAGATTTATTAATATACTATTTTATGCTCTAAGTCATGTATCTAATGTCTCAGTCATATGCACAAATGATTCTTCTCTTAATTGTTTCTGCTGTCTCATATTCGTGGAAACCTGTTTCTTTGTGTGACTGGTGATTTTTGACTGTAAATTTTTTTTTCCTTGAGATTTGTCTGTGGAAATCTTTTGAGATGAGATATGAAGGTGGGCTTTTCTAGAAAGGATATGTTTTAGTGTCTGTCTGGTGTCTGGGGACACCTTCTAGTCCAGGACCAGCCATTTTAAATTAAATCCTGGCCTGAGGTTCACAGTGTACCAAGATGGTTTTCATCTGAGATCTGATGCCAGTCAAAGGTTGCTTGTAGTTGCAAATTTTCAGGAGAAATTTTCTTTCCCGTTTTACTTGCTGCCAAAGTTTGGAACAGGTAATTTCTTTGTAGTCCCCTGAGGATGGGGATAGGTTTATTTCTAGTTCATCTGTGTGCTAAGGTGTAACTCTTTAAGGTCCTAGCTTTATGGGAGGCCTCCCATTAAACTTCTCACCTTCGGCTTTGTCTTCTTTTCATTTCTCTGTGAAACCTTAAAAATGGTGCTTAAATTCTCCTTCTTGGGAAAATGCCTTTAAGACAAAAGCCAGATTTTATACTTTTTTAAAAAACTCTGTGTCTTCAAGGTAACAGTATGTTGCATGAAATCACAGTTAAACCTCCTAATACTGATTCAAAATTAACTCAGAAAAAGCTGAAAGACATTCTATTTTTAAAAGCACAAAAATCAACGACTTGATTTTGGTCCTCCTAGGAAATATGCAATAGCATGAATGACAATGAATATAGACAACATGTAGTCTCTAGATAATTTTCTCAGTATGTCATCAAATGGTCCTTAGCTTCCCACGAAAGAATCCATAAAAATATCTGTGAGAGTATGTCCAAAGAAACAATTTCATCATTTCCAAGGAAATAACATATTTACCTGAGAAAATAAGACTTGGGACAAAGAGAAAAGGCGTCTTTGTTGTTTGACTAGGATTGTATCTGCCCCATGGAGCAACATAGTTTGACCTGTTTGAAGCTGAAATTCTGATTGAGGTTTATATATGTCTTCAATTAATTAAGCCCTGAACTCTTAAATACTTCAAAAATACAATTTTTATAATGAAACAAGATAATATTTAGATCCACATGAAAAGGAAATAGTATAAAAGGTGACCTCAATGGTAAAAACAACTGTGTACTAATGCTTCTGAACATCATGTATAACATTGCTAACTGTATAGGGCTTTTGAAGATGTTTATATTTCATTAACATACCATGTGTGGTTGATTAAACATTGGTGTGTGGTTATGTTGATTAAAAATCATTCCTCAAATGCCAAAACACAACTCATTCACAATTATTCCACAGGAAAAATCAATTCAGTTCAACCGCTTTCAATATTGTTAGATACACAAACACTACTTACATTCTAAATATGTTTATTCTGAATTTTCTCCAAGTGTTCTTTCTGTAAATAGGAAGTATTATCTCTATTCTCCTTTTCCTTCCTGTATACTTTTCATTTATCAAAATGTCAATCCTTGATTCTAGTTGCCTTGCTTATTTATCCTTTACATCTTAATTTATTCCTTTCTAAGTACTATAGAATTCTGTCATTCTGAAGAGTCTATAAAAATCTATATTACCATTTATATTATATGTTATATAATATGTTATAATATTACATATTACCATTTATACTAACTTAAATGCTAACTTTTTATTTTTCAATATGACTACTGATGAAGTCTAGCATAAGTAAACCCACTGCAAAAGTCATTAGAACTAAGCTTTTTGCATAAGCAGAAGACAAGAACAACTGTAGCTGTAGAAGTATTTCTGAAAGCCGTGAAAGCATAACCTCACTACAGCCAAGTTTTGCTAGCTAAGGGTTACATGGTTCTGGCCCTTAAGCTTCTCATATCATGAGATCACCACTTTGGCTCTCACAAAGTCTGCATAAGAAAGCAGAAGAATAGAGTCAAAACCAACATTGCACTTTGTTAAGCTTTCCATCAAAGTAAAAAAGACAGAAACTGTGTGCAACAGAGGAATTCAAAAGTAGTTATCTAAACCATTAGTTAACAATAATACAGTGTGACACAAAGAGGGACAGGAGAAGATAACAAGAATCATTTGAATAGGATTAATCTATTCCTTACTCTATTCAGCAATCTGCTACCTATTTTTATTAAATACAGACTTTTTCTTTCCGTCTCATCAAGTAAATGCCAAACCAGAGATGGACATCTAATGGGGAGAGGTGCAAGTGTCTGGAACGAAAATAAGCTGTATTAAGTGTTAAGGTTTGCACAGGAAAAAATAAAAAGAAACCATTAAATGATGATGAACCAGTCAAATATGTGTGCAAAGGAAAACTTGCCTCCATCAGCAAAATGCACAAATTAATAATTTACCAGTAAGTGGTAAAGGCATTTATCACAAAACATCAATGAAAGTATCTCCTCCCACATGTACATTTTCTTTATGAAGGCAAATAGGAATTTTCTTTACAGAATGTCTTAATATTGCTGCTGGTCCAGTATAACGTTGATTTAGCTTCAAAAGCAAAGTCTGGTAACAAAGAAAAAGAATAACAAAAATATGTTATATCTAGAAATTATTGTGATGATGTTTAATAGGTATCAGTAGACCATTCAGTGATAGATGGGAATTAGTTTTACATTTTTTCTGTTTACCTAAGAAGCTAGTAGTTCTTTTTTTAACCACTCACACTTCTATATTTAAAACAAAAAGAAATTTAATGACACACACATAAATATGCAAATAAAAAATTAATTTCTGATATGCTATAAATTTTATATTATCTGACTATTATGTAACGTGAAGTTAATATCCAGGAGGAATTTTTTCAGTAGTTCTTCAATTTAATTTGTTAATTTGGGAGCACATTTTAAATTTCATTTTTAAAGAATATCAAAGAATGAAGATTTCACAAGCCTAAGTAGTTCATATTAAAATGTTTAATTGCCTTTTATGTCAAGAAGTTCTTTCTTATATTAACTGAAATTTCTTCCTGTAATTTAAATCCATCTATCTTACTCTGACCTTGATGTTGACAGAGAAGTGGTGAGCAGCCTTCCCATAATGACCATTCACATATTAGAGCCAATTATTAAGTCACCTCTTAGCCCTCTATCCTCCAGGGTGGACATATGTAAGTTCTTTAGCCTTTTCTATAGGCTTTATCTCCAAATGTTCCAACATCAATCTCTCTTCCTCCCTTCTTTTTCTGGCTTTTTCTCCTTTGCCTAATTTTTTCAGTCCCAAGTTTGTTCACATTTTCCTTGTGAGATGATCATAATCAGTGCTTATACTTCTCAGATTTTATAACCTGTATTTTTGATATGCATGCCAGTATGTTACTTATTTTTAAATAAGACTTTTTTTTCATTCATGGAATGAAAACTCAAATCATATTTTCTATTGAAACAATGGCACAATAGACAAGAATCCTGGTAGAGTGAAAAGCATATCAGTTAGAAACAATAAGATGTGAGTCCTAGGTCTGACGTTTAGGAGCTGGAGCACATCATTAAACTTTCTAGGCCTCTATTTACTGTTATGTAAATTGAAGATAATAATATATACCTTATATTGTACAAGTGTGGGAGATTAAATAAGTGGATGTTCAGTGACAAAAAACAGCTGATACTATTATTGCCTATTATTGCCATCATATAGCACACTAAAAGCCTATTGTCCAACCATTTTACAGAAATGACCACAAGTGTTATATTTAACCAATACATGTAATATACCAGATACTGTAGGACATCTAAAGAGTATCACAAAATAGTGATCTATTACATTCATTTGTTAGTATATATGTAATTGATTCACTGTGAGTAGGGAAAGCAAAGTCTAAGAAGGACCTGTTTTAAAAAATAAGAGCCAGGAAGACTTGCAGAACAGGAGGCTAATTGTGCCTGAGGCAGGAGAGGGAACAGACAGCAGGAGAGTAGCTGAGCTCACAGAAGGGGGTCCCATGAGGTCCAGGGCTGAGGGGTCAGGCCACATGTGATGAAACCCATTAGAAAACTAAATGACTGGGTAATACAATCTTTCTTTCCCCTCTGGAATTCATATGGAATTACCTTGGAAATTCCTTAATCCTATTTCAAGAGCCAATTCTTTTTCCTAATTCCTATAAACAGATGGGATCTTTCCCTCTGAAACACCAGAATGTTTTGTTTATATTGTTTTTCTGACATTTACTTTAATTTAACTCAACAAATACTTATCAGAGTGCTTTCTGCACACAGGCAGTATAATAGGTACTGGAGATACATTAGTGATAAACCTAGACATAGATCTCTGCCTTTATGAAGCTCACATTCAATGGGGGAAAGTGGAAAGCCAAACAATATAGTAAATATAACAAACAAAATAGTAAATATAGGATCAGAATAACAAAAATGAGTGGGGAAAAAGAGTGAAGGTTTCAGTTCCAATTTTAAATGGGAGGTCTTCTTGAGAAGGTGACATTTAAGCAAAGGTTTCAAGGAGAGCAAGCTGGGACAATGACACTATGTGGAGTAACATTTTTCATACAAAGAGAAAGACCAATTCAAAGGCCCTCATGTGGGAGGGAGTTTGGTAGAGCTCAGGGGAAACAAGGGAGCTGGTAGAACAGTAGCACCATTAGTGAGGGGAGAGTAATAAGAGAATAATTCAGATAGATAAGAGATAAAATAAGAGTCAGGGCTCCATAAGTCACTGGGGAGAATAGAATGAGTAGAGATCAGGAAGGGATTCGTGGGTCACTATGAAGACTGTGTCTTTTATTATTATTTTGTCCAGGCCGGGGGAGGGTCATTATGGAATTTCCAGCAAAGAACTGACACAATATGACACAGGTTTTATAAATATCACTCTGAATGCTTGGTAAAGATAGGCTGTAGGAGAACAGGATTAAAAGCAGAGAGACGTTGCAGAAAATGATTCTGGCAAAATGGTGCTGATTTAGACTGGGGTGGTATATTAGTCCATTCTCACATTGCTATAAAGAACTACCTGAGACTGGGTAATTTATAAAATTTAAAGAAAAGAGGTTTAATTGGCTCACAGTTCCATAGGAAGTACGGGAAGGATGGCTGTAGAGGCCTCAGGAAACTTACAATCATAACGGAAGACAAAGAGGAAGGAGGCACATCTTACACGTCTGAAGCAGAAGGAAGAAAAGAGCGGGGGAGGTGCTACACACATTTAAATAGCCAGATCTCATGAGAACTCATTCACTATCATGAGAGCCACAAGGGGGAAATCCACCCCCATGATTCAATCACTGCCCACCAGGCCCTCCTCCAACACTGGAGATTGCAGTTCAAAATGCGATTTCATGTCCTTCTCCCATTGCAAAATACAATCATGTTTTCCCAGCCATCCTCTAAAGTCTTAACTCATTCCAGCATTAAACAAAGTCTCATCTGAGAAAAGGCAAACCTCTTCCAACTATAAGCCTATAAAATCAAAACAAGTTAGTTACTTCCAAGATATAATGGGGATACGGGCATTGGGTAAATACTCCCATTCCAAAAGCATTTGGAAATTGGCCGAAACAAAGGGACTACAGGCCCCATGTAAGTCTGAAACCCAGCAGGGCAGTGATTACATCTTAAAGCTCCAGAATATCCTCCTTTGACTCCATGTCTTACATCCAGGTGACACTAATCCAAGGGTTGGGCCCCCAAGGCCTTAGGCAGCTCTGCCCCTGTAGCTTTGCAGGGCTCAGTTCCCATGGCTGTGCTCAAGGTCTGGCATTGAGTGTTTGTGGCTTTCTAGGGACACGTTGCAAGCTGTTAGTGGATCTATAATTCTAGGGTCTGGAGGATGGTGGCCCTCTTCCCACAGTCCCACTTGGCAGTATCCCAGAGGGGATTCTGTGTGGGGACTCTAACCCCACATTTCCCCTCCACACTGCCCTAGTAGAGATTCTCCATGAGGGCTCTCCCCTGCAGTAGATTTCCACCTGGACACCCAGGCATTTCCACACATTCTCTGAAATCTAGGGTAGGCTCCCAAGCCTCAACTCTTGTCCTGTTTGCACCCACAGGCTTAACACCACATGGAAGTCACCAAGGGTCATGGCTTACACCCTCTGAAGCTATAACCCAAGCTATACCTTGGCCCCTTTTAGCCACAGCTAGAGCTAGGGCAGCCACAATACAGGGTGTCATGTCCCAAGGCTACACAGAGCAGCAGGGATATGGGCCTGGCCCATGAAACCATGCTTCCCTCCTAGGTCTCCAGGCCTATGATGGGAGGACCCGCTACAAAGATCTCTAAAATGCCTTCAAGGCATTTTTCCCATTGTCTTGGCTATTGACATTCAGCTCTTCTTATGCACATTTCTGCAACCCACTTGAATTCCTCCCCAGAAAATAGGTTTTTCTTTTCTATCACATGGCCAGGATATGAATTTTCCAAATTTTTACACTCTGCTTCCCTTTCAAATTTAAGTTCCAGTTTCAGACAGTTTCAGATCACCTGTTTGCTCACACATATGAGTATACACTGTTAGAAACAGCCAGGCTACATCTTGAAGGCCTTGTTGCTTGGAAATTTCTTCCGCCGGACACCATAAACCAGCACACTCAAGTTCAAAGTTCCCAATCAGTTCCTCATCTCCATCTGAGACTTCATCAGCCTGACCATCTCTGTTCATACCAATATCAGCATTTTGGTCAAAATCATTCAAAAAGTCTCTAGGAAGTTCCAAACTTTCCCATATCTTCCTGTCTTCTTCTGAGCCCTCCAAACTGTTTCAACCTCTGCCCATTATCCAGTTCCAAAGTCACTTCCATATTTTCAGGTATCTTTATAGCAATGCCCCACTCTTGGTACCAATTTTCTGTATTAGTTCTCACATTGCTACCTGAGACTGTGTAGTTTATAAAGAAAAGAGGTTTAATTGGCTCGCAGTTTTGCAGGCTGTATAGGAAGCACGGGTTGAGAGGCCTCAGGAAACTTACAATCATGGTGGAAGGCAAAGAGGAAAGAGGCATATCTTACAAGGCTTGAGCAAGAGGAAGAAGAGAGTAGCAAGAGGAAGAGAGAGAGCAACAGAAAGTAGACAGTGGCAAGAGGAAGAAGAGAGTAGAATATCTTGTCTCTGCATGACAGGATCAAGGGTGGCCTGGGAGCTTGGAGTTGCCATCCACTGAGATGGTCCATATCATAATTTGCCTTGAAATATATTTATTTGTGAAAGACTTTGTAGATAAGAGCTCAGGATTCAAACTTAGATATATCTGTCATCAAATCCTGAAATGTTTATTTGCTTAATATCTGATGCTGTGGTAATCACTTAAGTACCTAAGTGTAAGTTTCCTCATCAGTAAAATGAGTTAAAAATGCCTGCATGCCAAGTTTTCTGTCAGGAGTAAATGGGATAATACCTGCAAAGCATTTCACAAAATACATTGTACATAGTAAGTGATCATTAAATGATAGATATGCTTTAGTAGTACTCATAGTACAATTACTATTATTATTTCATGTGTTTTATGTCTTCTATTGGGTTGCATTCTTTTCTTGCTCTTTTTGTTGTTGTTGTTTGTTTGTTTTAGTTTGTTTTTTGACATAGGATTTTGCTCTCTTATCCAGGCTGGAGTGCAGAACTATCATAGCTCACTGTAGCCTCTAACTCCCAGACCCAAGCATTCCTCCTCCCTCAACATTCTGAATAGCTGGAACTAGAGACATGCACCATGATGCCTAGCTAATTTTTAAAAAATTTTTAAATGTTTTGTAGAGATAGGGTCTCACTATGTTCACCAGACTTGTGTTGAACTCCTGGGCTTAAGCAGTGCTCCCATCTCAGCCTCTCAAGGTGCTGAGATTACAGGCATGAGCGACCATGCCCGGCAGGGTTGCATTCTTGAAGAAAGGCATCATCTTTTTTTTCTTCCCCCTTGCAGAAATAAGGCATACTGTGTGTAGCATTAATAGTGCTCTCTCTGCGCATTAATCATCACCTGACTGGCATGATTTTGTGGATGAGGAGCCTGGTATTACAAGGGATGATAGATGCAAATGGATGATTGGCCTTTCCTATTCATTTCTAAAGATGACAGAAATTTCACATGTTGACTTCTGTTGGTCAAAGGGTTTTCAAATTTAAGGTGTGGAATATATTGGCAAAGCACAGCAAGTTAGATTTCTACCACCATCACTTTTTAAAAAATTTGTGTCCCCAGTGTTCCTTTGAAGATTTTTTCACTTGCTAATTCTCTTACCTTTTATTTTATGTAATTTTGTTTGGTGTACAAATATACTAACCATGACATAAGAATTGCTGGAAAAGTGTTCTTGTTTGTAAAGGATCTCTTTAAAATTGAAGTCATTTTGAACTCTGTTTTTCTCTTCCAAGCTTATAGCAACCCTCTCCACCTTGGCATCATATGTAAATTTAATGAGCATTCACTCACTTTCATCATCTAGGTCATTGGGTCATTGATTCTTGTTTCCTTTGTGCTTCTAGAACAAAGAGATTGTCTCAATCCACCTATTCCAGTCCTTCCAGTCTATGGACAGTATTTTCCTGCTTCCGTTACACTTCAAGAATAAAAGCATTTTCAATCTACTATTAAAATGGGAAACTTGTTATTTCACCAGACCTAATTTTTTGAAATAGTGTAGTTTTCATGTTTTTCTCTTCCCATTCTTAAAAATGCTTGCAATTTTAGGAGTTTTTCATTTGTTTAATAATAGTCTTGGGACTATCCATATGGAACATTACCCAGTATTTCTTCAAAGGCAGTCAGCTCTTAAATTCAATCCCAAATTAGTAGCTGGCCTATTGGTTCCTAACCTTTATTTTTTGTATAATCTTCTGTTCTGCTATAATACATTTCTTTATAAAAAGTTATTTAAAGTGTATTGTAATTACTATTCAGGGAGAATAACAAAAAAACAGAACTGGGAATAATTAGAATAATTATTAAGGGAATAATTACAAGAGATGGTAAGCTAGCAAAGCACTGATGCAATGAGGGTTTGACTGTTGGCAGAGGTTAATGTTGACTAGTAACAGAGACCTTTAGGGAGAACAACACAGAAGAGCAGTGGCAAGAAATTTTTATTGTGTTACACACAATATTACCAAATATAAGTGATGTATGCTACAACTCCAGTCTCTACAATCTTTCCTGAATTGTCCAGAACTATCAATATCAACTCCATCTCTACATCTACAGGAATATTCTTTTTAGAATGCAATTTTAATTATGTTACTCCTCGGCTTTAAATTCTCCTTGGTTCTGTTTGACCTTTTGGATAAAATACAAATTTCTGTCTGGGAACAGTGGCTCATGCCTGTAATCCCAGCACTTTGGGAGGCTGAGGCAGATGGATCATGAGGTCAGGAGTTCAAGGCCAGTCTGGCCAATATGGTGAAACCCCATCTCTACTAAAAATACAAAAATTAGCCAGGCGTGGTGGCGGGAACCTGTAGTCCCAGCTACTCAGGAGGCTGAGGCAGAAGAATTGCTTGAACCTGGGAGGCAGAGGTTACAGTGAGCTGAGATCACACCACTGCACTCCAGCCTGGTCAACAGAGCGAGACTTTGTCTCAAAATCAATAAATCAATAAATCAATCAATAAATAAAAATTCTTAGTGTGAAAGGAAATGTCTTCCAAGTTCATATCCCGCTTATTCTTCCAGTCTGTCTGCTACTCAAAATTCACATTCCGCTATGATTATGTTTAACTCTTTGATGTTCCACTTAATCACCAGTTTTCTTTTCTGAGCTTCCTCTGAAGGATGATTTTCTTGTTTTCTTACAGTTCCCCTCTACTCCCCTATCTCGTGACTGTATCTTGTAGATATTCCTGTCATAACTCCTTAGATTCTGAGGTGGCATCCGTTACTTTTTTTCTACTGATCGTTTTCTTTCGGAAATTGTTCCTCCTCTACTTTGAGTGATCCCAGGAGTCCTAACTGCTATGGGACTTTTGTCTCACATCACAGAGGATGAGCTCATGACATTCACTGACCAGTCAGAATACTCCATCCCGGCGGACACAAGGATTGGCCAGTGATAATCTCTTTCCTAATCAAAACAAATCATAGCCCTTTGGGGAAACAGATATAGATTCTATTGTATGGGAGTCAATTTACTCTTTCTCTGAACTCAGTAGGGACACAAAATTGAGGCCCATATGAGATGAGTCTTAGTGCATCCTAAGGATCATCCAGAAATTAAGTCAGAGAGAAAGAGAGCCAATAAACTGAAGAAAGGTAGATTTCTGATGATATTGTAAATATCTAACTCAACCATTCTGAAAGTTAATACTACATATCAAATTTACCCATTATTTAGTCAACAAGATTGAATAAATTGCTCAAGATGACTTCAGGTAGGTGTCAACATTTAATATGGAAATATTGCTGGATAGCACTCATATGTTACTGCACTGGTTTATTTATGTTTTCTCTCCTTTGTGTATTACTGATTGTTAGATCTCTTCTACTCAGCACACAGTGCCTAGAACATAAGCACAGGCTTAAATGATCTTGGAATAAATGTTCCAGCCAAGCTTGTTAATCAAATATGAAAATAATTAAGAATACTGGCTCTGGAACCTGATTTTCTGGGAAACATATCCTTGAATTTACCATAACTCAACATATTTATCTTTAAAGTGAGGATGATGATCATAACAACCCCATTAGATGCTTATAAGAATTAAATTATATAATAAATGTAAAATGTTAGTTTGGTGACTAGTACAGAGTATCCATGTAATAAATGTTAGCAATTATTATTTATGTCTCCAGAATCATCTATATTACCTGTCATACATCCCAGAATGATGTTGTTTAACCTACAAAACCCAACATAGTTTACCTTTGTTCTACTTACAAAGTAATTGGTTATTACCCATTATGCACATACTAGTTTTCTTATAGGAAGAACCTGAGTGAAGCCAAATCAAAGAACAAGGCTAGGAAACTGAATTTACATCAAGGCCTGATGCTGGATTATCAAAATGAAGTCCCTGAAATTTCAGCCTAAATGTTTTAATCCTCCTTTCTCCATATTCACATTTGAAAATTATTTTTCAGATATGCCAGCAGATAACTGGGTCACTATTTTTCTCCACAGTTTTAGATGTTTGATTTGGTACTATGTGAGGGAGTCCACACAATGAAGGCCCATCGAGAAAGCATGATGAACAAGTGGACAGAAAATCAATAAGGATACAGAACACTTGAACAACTCTATCAACCAACCTCACCTAATTGGCATTTATAGAACACTCCAGCTAACACTAGAGGAATACATATTCTTTTGAAGTGGATACAGTACATTTACCAACACATATCAACTTCTGGGTCATAAAATAAACCATAATAAATCTAGGAAGATTCAAGTCATACAGAGTATATTCACTGACCACAATAAAATTAAGTAAGAAATGAATAACAGAAAATTTTCTGGAAAAATCTTCTAATATTTGGAATCTAAATAATACACTCTGAATAAGACATGGGGAAATTAACAAATGAAAGGGAGAATTAGCAGGCATTTTAAAGTGAATGAAAATGAAACTTAAACATATCAAAATTTGGGAGATTTCCTAGGTGGTACACTTAAGAAAAAATTTACAGAATAAATGCTTAAAATGGAACAGAAGAAAGGTCTCAAGTTAATGACCTCAGCTTCTACCTTAGGAAATTAGAGAAAAGAAAAATTTAAATTCAAAGTATGTAGAAAAGGGAAATATTGATTAGAGAGGATATTTACGAAATAGAAAACAAGAGAGAAAATCAATTACAACAAAAGATGTTTTTCTGAGATCAATAAAATTTATAAATGTTCAGCTAAACAAATCACAAAAAAAGGAATAATACACAAATTACCAATATCTGGAATGAAAGAGGTTATATGATTAGAGTTATTAAAGGGATAATAAGGGAATATATCCTCTAAAACTTTATGCCAATAAATTAAACATTTTAGATGAAATGGGCCAAGTCCTTGAGAAAGAAATAAACCACCAATGCTCACATTAAAATAAATAAATAACCTACCACATATTAACAAAATTAAATCATTAGTTAAAAACCTTCCCAGGGAGAAAATTTCAGGTCTCTACTGTTATACTGGTAAATTTTAACAAACATTCAAGAAAGACATAATATAAATTTTATACAAATTCTCCCAGAAAGTTGAAAAAGATAATAGTTGCCATTACATGATGCTAGTATTATAGTGACAACAAGGAAGACGTTACAAGAAAGATAATTAGGCACTAATATCCCTCATGAGCACAGGTGCAAAATTTCTAAACATGTTTTTAGCAAATTGAATCTGACAATTTATAAAAAGGATAATATATTATGACTAAATGACATTTGTCTCAGAAATGCAAAGATGGCCTAACATTAAAGAGTTAATCATTATAATTCACCATAATGACAAACTAAAAAACAAAAAATATATAACCATCTTGATAGATGCTGGAGAAAAGCATTGAATTGAGTCAACACTCATTTCTGATTAAAACTTTTAGCAATGTAGAAAGAGCATGCAACATCTTCAACCTGATAAAAGGCATTTATAAATATTTAGAGACATACTAATGGATAAAGACTGAAGGTATTGCTTCTAAAATTAGGAACAGCACAAGGGTTTGCTTCACCACTTCTATTTAATATTGTACCAGATAAATAGGCAAAAATGAACTGTATCCTATGTATAGCAACACAAAAATTAGAAATGAAATTTCAAAATACTACTATTACAATTGCCCGGAAATGTGAAATACTTAGGGATAAATCTGAAAAAAAAATATGAAAAATGTATTCAGTAAGAACTACATCATGGACAGAAATAAAGGGGACCTAAAGGAACTGGAGGCATACTGTATTCATGGGTCAGTCAATATTGCTAAGATGTCAACTCTCCCAAATAGTTTTATAAACACAATGCACATTTCTGCAATTCCAGTATAATTTTTGTAGGACTTTACAAACTCATTCTTAAACTCATATGCAAAGGACCAAAGAAACTTAAAAAAAAAAAAAAAGAAAAAGAACAAAGTTGGAGGACTAACAGGACCCAACCAAAATATTTTGTGTGTGTGTTAACTACAATAAACGCTTCAGGGAATAACTTCTACCTTCCTAGTTATTTGCATGCTGCTATTCATGATATCTTTTTACCCCTCACAGAGTATCAAGAATAGTATTCCAGACTGGGCATCAAGGCTCAAACCTGTAATCCCAGCACTTTGGGAGGTCGAGGCTCGTGGATCACTTGAGATCAGGAGTTCAAGACCAGCCTGGCCAACATGGTGAAACCCTGTCTCTACTAAAAATACAGAAATTAGCCAGGTGTAGTGGTACATGCCTGTAGTCCCACGCTGTAGTCCCAGCTACTCAGGAGGCTGAGGCAGGAGAATCACTTGTATCCGGGAGGCAAAGGTTGCAGTGAGCCATGATGGCGCCACTGCACTGCAGCCTGGTGACAAAGCGAGACTCCGTCTCAAAAAAAAAAGTACATAGAAATTCCAAAAAATGCAATTTAACCTACACTAAAGATCACAGCAGACTTTGATCCTATTTCAACCATCATTAAGTGACTAGTACGTGTAAAACACGAAGAGGCACATCATCACGTTAAAATTAGAACAACGAAGAGATACAAAGAAAAATCCTAATCCAAGTAACAATGGGAAAAATTCATATTTACCTTATTTTTACATTTAGTCATTGGCTCAAAATTATTCATTGCCAAAGTCTAGTCTTTTTAAAATTTTATTTGTTATGTTTAGTTATTCAGGAAACATGTTTAATTTTCAAAATATCTTTCAAATAGTACATATAAGATGCATGTATCATGTCATTACCTATATCCATTTGTATTGGCCCATCAAAATAAATTAGTATTTAAGGGCATTGGTGAAAATTAATTTGTCACTATATGGGTCAGTTCTTTTATTAATAATAATAAAAACTGACATTTACATAACTTCGTTTGTAGAGCAACTTCATATTGATTCTCCAAATATTTATTAATATTTCCAATATTTCTATGCATTATTTGGCAAACATTAATCTCCATTTTGCCAACTTTTAAAGCAAAACCGTAGCTCATGAACCTAGTGACTCTGTTTTGTAACTCACAGTCTATGTCTATCCGCCCAGAAGAAAAGAAAAATATACACATCTAACATGAATTAGTTTAGCTATCTTGGTAGTGAAATATCTAATTGGCACTTTGTTCTTTATTCCCACCTTTTTATATGCGATCCAGTCAAACACCCTGTCAATATCTGTTGCCTGCAGCACTTCCTGTGATACTGGATGGGAACTGACCAAGCCGTCCAGCAGCATCACTTCATGCAGAACATCGGTCAGGAACCTCTGTTTTTCCTGCAATACAGTAGACAGGGCAATATCATAGGTGATTCATAGTTAGAGAGAATGTGTATGATGACTTGAACATAATGTATGTCACTTAATTGCTGATGTTGATCAGTCTTCCAAGGCATGACTCAACTCTAAAGTGAACCCAGTAAAAATGCTCCTTAAGTTACTCTAAAACGAAGGTGGTTGACTTAAGCTCAACATGAAACAAAATCAATGGACTACATTGGTCCCTAAGTAGATAAAAACAGTGAACTCTTGTGTTTTAACAGTGGCTAAAGCAAATTTGGACAATGGGCAGGCAATAATAACAATGATAAGATGCAGACTTATTTGTGCATTTTACAGGGTAAACATTATAATTCCAGTCCCAAATGAACTTTTAGGTAAGTTCAATATAAGAAATACTAACCTTCTGTTATTCATACCATGGATTTCTAATACCATTTAAACAGCTCTTTTTTTTTTTCCCTGTCCTTCCCTCCCTTCACTCCCCCTTCACACACTCGCATAAAACACACACACACATTTATTTTCTGAAAAAATTTCAAGAGACCACAACTAGTAATAAAAGGCACTCTTCACATCAAGCTAGAATACTGGTGGATGTATTTGGGGATTCAAAATAGTGGACATAAAGTGGAGACCAATCAGTATTAATAATCCATTACCATGAAGAAATGAAAATAGAAAAATCATGAGATTTCCATTTTCTGCATATTGAGACGTTAGCATTTGCTCTGGTAAAAGCTGATTTGCTATGTTAAAAAATAAACTGTAAAGAAAAAGTACTTCTCTGTTTTGGGGTTTTTTGTTTGTTTGTTTGTTTGTTTGTTTTGGAAAGCCCACTTTAAAGAAACAGCTAGGGTTTTGTTAATAGGAATGCTGGCAGCTAGTAGTCTTCTCGGCCTCCTGCCTTCATTGAAAGAGGAGAGTAAGAAAAAAGAAATTGCAAAATATAACAAGGGCTAAATAGCCCCTAGATAGTTGTGACCTGAGGAGTATCATTACAGAGATTAACACTCCAATGCTTAAACTGCCCTAGCTAATTCTGAACTCACTCCTGGAGTCTCCTAGTTTTGAGCCCAGCAGATAAACAGCATGTTATTTCTCAGTGAGTTGTAATTTCAAGCTGAGAATACACCAATCCTGGATTTAAAGACATGGAAATGGAGAAAAAATATGCCAAGAAAAGAATTGTTAACTGGACATAAATGTGTGTGGTAATTTAAATTTGGCTTTAAAGAAAGATTTCTTTTCAACCTCATTAGCTCTATGATTTAGTATGTTTAATTGATAATGTATTTAATTAGGCATCTGACTACATACTGCAAGGTTTGTTTTCTAATAGATTATGTTTTATAGTCTATGGTCCATATATTTAATTTCTTCAGTCCTCTCTTGCTCTAAGAGCTTCACAGCAATGATCTTTTCTCCATCCAAGAGGATTATATGGTAATGACAAATCATACTTTGAGTCCCTGAGGGCTGCTCCGGATCCTAAGAGGCCACAGATGAGAAGTTCAAACTTAGACTGAATTAAACGACAAATATGACATAAATACTATATTTCTTCTCAAACCAATTTCCTAATTCCAGACAAATTAAAAAGAGTAGAATTAGACTTTATGCTTTAAAATTTTAAGATTAATAACACCAATATTCATATTGTTTATTTAAGTCCACTGAGAAGCAACAATAAGATCTCAGAAAAATAGCATAGTCTTAGAGAATAAGAAAAATTTATGTACCAATTTCAAAAGAAAAAATTTAAGGTTACTTTTAAGCAGATATACAATCTTGTTATTCATTCAATTTTAAAATGTAGATGAAAACTATCTGATATTAGAATTAATGGGAGAAATAATGAAATTATAATTATACTTCAACTTGACCAATGAACACTTTTGTTTATAAGAAATACCAATTAAACGTGTGATTCCATTCTGAAGATAAAATAATATTTAGCCATTTAAACAGCAATTGCCTGCTCTTTTACAAATCATTCAAGCACCTGATCTAAAACAACCAGGTAAAGTGAACTTAAAATGATGCTTTATTTAAATCTTAATTTTAAAAGTTGGTAACAATAAATTCATATTGATCAATATTAAAATTTACTAAACATACCTTGGTTTGCTAGAAATGTAATTTTTAAAATGGTATAAAGAAAAATGGCCATGTAATTTAGAAAATAAAATCTAAATTCCAAAGAGAAAACTTTCCTGTTAAAAGAAATATGAATTATATATTATATTATTGCCTCATGCTTCTGGAGGAAAACAAAAACAAATCTTGCCTACTCAGTAGACTTTCAATAAGCAGTGTTTAAGTTTTGTAGTGCTAAATCATTAGCAAAAGATTCATCTGTCTACCTTGTTGGAGAGAATGATACTGTGTAATTGAAAAAAATAAAAAAGTTTATATGCATAAATGGATTTAGAGAGAGGGGAAACAAAGAAAAAAGCCTGGCAGGAGAACACTCACAAATCCCAGAATAGCTAATACCTTAAATTGAGGAGGAAAAAAGAAAAGTCTAGCCAGAGGCAAACTCAATTTTACAGACTTGCAAAGAGTTTCCAGCAGAGAAGGTGCTAATTTTTTATAAAGACCTGTGTCACTATAAAATAAGAAATGATCTCAGCTTGTCAGCCCTGGCAGGGGCTCTCATCATCATCAAAATCAACAACATCAGCAAGATTAAGTATTGGTTAATTGCCTACTGTTTACCTGAAACTATGAAAGCTTAAAAATAAAGAAATCCTAGCTTTAATGTGAGGTAAGAGATAAAACAGAATATTTGGCCATAGTAAATGAAACACTAGTTTCATCTTACAGGCTGAATGTGCTAAAGGGATTTCGAGAAAAACAATACTGATTTGGTTTGACTCTGTGTCCCCACCCAAATCTCACCTTGGATTATAATAATCTCCACATGTCAAGGGTGGCGCCAGGTGGAGATAATTGAATCACAGGGGCTATTTCCTACATATTGTTCTCCTGATAGTAAATAAGTCTCACGAGATCTGACAGTTTTATAAATGGAAATTCCCCTGCACAAGCTCACTTGCCTGCCGCCATGTAAGAGGGCTCCTCATTCACCTTCCGCCATGATTGTGAGGCCTCCCCAGCCATGTGGAACTGTGAGTCAATTAAATCTCTTTCCTTCATAAATTACCCAGTATCACATATGTCTCTATTAGCAACATGAGAACAGACTAATACAAATTCTGTTAAATGAAATGATTCGTGGAACATTTAAAGGAAGAAGTAGAATTTGATCTAACTCTTGGCAGGAAATTTAAAGTTTGGTGTGTGTGTGTACACATGCATGGTGAAATAATATATTTGTGGTGAATATTCAACAGGTACTTATCATTTTACATCATATTTTAAGGTCACCATGATAAGTGACCTAACACTTTGAAAAAGCAGCACAATAAAACAAAATGGAGAACTTTAAAATCTGTTTACAGTAAGTTCAATGTCAACAGTAACCATAAATTCTACCACTTCAATGTAGGTGCTACCTAGAGTAGTTGAATATGTGCCCACATTTAAATAGTTACAATAATATCAAATATATCATTTTGTATTCAACTATTTTCAAAATTCTATTGCATTTGAATTTTTGGAGAACAGTACAAAGGCATTTCAGAAAAGTAAAGAAAATGTGAGTAAATGTAGAGTTGAGAATGAACACCATATAACACTGCCATTATTTTATGTATTCACTCATTCATTTAACAAATATGTATTAAATTACCACTCTATGCCAGATATTGTGCAGCATTCGAGGAATGAATATATAAGCAAAAACTAGGCCCTAACCTTAAATAACTCAAGAGTAGAACAAAAAGTACAAAAAAGTACAGATAAACAGCAAACTGTAATATAATATGATGGATGCTATAAAACACAGAGGATGAAATGATTAATTAGTTCAGAAAAGGCTTCATAGAGGAGGTGACATTAAAGTGGGTTGTTGAAGGATGAGTGTTTACTCAGATAAATGGGGGAAACAGCTGAAAAGGGCAAATCTGGCAGAGGAAACACGAAAGAAAGATACTCTGTATTCTCAATTATCAGGTTGAAGTTTTTTTCTTTATAAATAGGCAGTGGCAGGCATAATGGCATAATAAAAGTAGTGTCTTAGGAAAATTAACTTATCTGCCATACACAGGATTATTTGATGCATGCAAACAGGAGACAGGAAGTGGGATGTGGTGATGATGTATTAGAACAAGATGTTGCTGAAGGACTGTTGGATCTGAGAGATATTTTGAATGCAAAAATTCAACCAATGTTGATACTTTGATGCCTTGGTTCCCTTAGTAGATAAAAGAGAGGAAATACTCAGTGATAGCTACATAGCTTTTAGACTTGATGAAACCCCCCCACCACCAAAAAAAAAAAAAAAAAAAAAAAACCGGGGGAGGAACTACTGACAGAAATGGAGAGGTAGAAAAAAAGTTTGGTTTGGAGGATATGCTAAAAACATCTAGTTTTAGATATTTTGCAAGAAAAATTAAGGTAAATATCTAAAAAGATATGTGCCATAGGCAACTGAAAGTAAAAGCCTGGGTCTGAGATAAGAGGCTAGTGCTAAAAATCTTTTGACAATAAACTGTAGTCTATATATATATGTGTGTGTGTGTGTGTGTGTGTGTGTGTGTAATATCACAAAGAATTCACTCAAACGTTATTTATTACAGTATTAGCATTTCATATATTGGTATTCAGTAGCATCTGTGAAGGGAATTATCAATAGTTCTTATCACATTAGGCACACATGAGAAATTATATTTCTTTATGTCTTGTAATGGCTTCTACCTGAACACGTCAAAGTCTGAGGGGTTAAAAGAGAATATGCCTGGCATAGCCACAGTCACTGGTGATGGATGGAAAATAGGAAATAAGAGTAAGGATTTTGGCAGGTTCCCCTAGGAAGGCTGACTAATTTTAGGGAAGAGCAACACAAGGCAGATACTTCGACTTTGTCACCAAAAAAAATACACAAAAAAACAAACAAACAAACAAAAAACAAGCAAACAAACAAAAAGCAGACCAAAAAATCATAGAATAATCTAAATCAAGATCAAAGAAAGTCAGATACATCAAACCAGAGACAAAGAAGAAAAGAGCCAAGACTGAGCCAATTCAAGTAGTTGTGAGGTGTTCATAGGCATGGAGAAAGCAGAAGAAAAATTATCAAAGAGACATGGGTTACATCAGAGCAGCTACAAATACTCAATTTTCTAGAAGGATAGATCTGAACATAAATGGCTTTTCTGGTATTCCTAGGATAAAAGGGAGACACATTGAAGCCTCCAGACTGGATATCTGCCACTCACTGGCTGTATGACCTTGAGCAAGTTACTCAAACTTTTTAGACCTCAGCATTCTCAGTTGCAAACATATATGGTTGTGAAAATTAAATAAGATAATTAGTTCTACAAATATTTATAAGCAAATATTTATAGTAATATTTATTAAGCACCTGCTACATCTTAGATGGTATGCCTGGTTCTGGGATTAGAAAGATACAAAGACAAAGGATACTGGCAAAGGCTATAGATACTTGCAAAGGCTATAGAAGTATGATAGACGAAGGTGAAAACAAATGTTAAAACACAACTTGCTACATGTAAAAATGGAAGTAGGTTCAGGATGTAGTGTGACTACACTGAAAAGGCTGCTAATTATTCTGCCTTAGGCAGGGTAGAGTTTGAATTGAATATTTAACGCTGATTTGAGTTTTCTAGGAGGAATGGCAGAAAAGGGCATTCTTGACAGAAAGGAATATGTGGGAAAAGTCATGGAGACCTTAGTGTGGTTTGTTTGGGATACTACAATGTTTTGTGTGGCTAAAGGCAGATTTTAACATAGCAAATTACTAGTAATGAGAAAAAAAAAGATAGGCAATAATGAAATCATCAAAATTTGTCCATGCCTAGTCAGAAAGCTAGTGTTAGGAAGTGACATCATCAGGGCTACATTTAGAGATATAACTCTGAATATCTCTGAATAGTAGGAAAGCGGACTAGAGTGATAAACAACTAGAAACAGAGAAACAGGACAACATTGCATAATTGTGCACAAATAGCACACAATATGTGCTTTGCCTTTGTGATCAAAACACATTGCACCAATTATTTCTCTAAAACTTAGCTCGATTTTATAACCAACAGTGATCAACCAATGTATTTACTTTGAAATCCAAAATGCATACATTAAATATAGATATAAATGTAAATGTAGGCAGACTGTAGATGCAAATATATATATCCAAATACAGTTATTTCATTTTTCAGTATTTTCATTTGTTTATGTAATATCATATTCTAGATTGTAATGTTCACAATATCTGGATATAATTTCTTAGGAACAGATAAAGGAAGTTTTTTAATGCTGGAATCAAACCAATAGAAAGTCTGACTAAAATTATAATGCTTGAAAAATGCAATCTAATTCCACATATGTTTCCCGACTCCCTCATCTACAGGAGGTCCTGTGTTAGAAGCAAAGGAGATATAATTGAGACAGAATTCTGCCTTTAAGCAACTCCCATTATGGTATGAAAGATAGATACACATACAGCCCATTAATGCCATGTGATAGGTACAGTATTATTAATAGTATAAAATACTGTGAGAGTAGAGAGAATGTTATGAATAAAAATGCTTTCAGTGTCTAAGACTATGTTGATTCAAGTTTACTTGATCTATCATAAAGAGAACAAATAAGATATATAATTTATGTTTTACTTCTCTGGAAATCTATACTATAACATGATAAAGACTTTTAAGAATACCTAGGTTAAACAAAATACCACATGAATTTTTACTAAACTGAATTCCTTATTTATACAAGGCTAGAATGAAGGATAAACACATAATTAGCATTGCACAGTTGGTGTTTTTCCTTCTTGTTTTTCATTACCTACTCAAATCATGACAAAGGTTAAAGCAGAGAAATATGATCAAGAATTGAAAAGAAGTAAATATATTGGGGGAAAATATCCATCAGATTTTAATCTATGTGAAATAGTATCCCTGTAACTTTGCAATTATCATCTTTTGTAAGCATACAGCACAATGCCATATTTGAAATTAGAAATTATGTAGACTTCAAATTTCCTATAACATTGAAAGAAATTTACTTTGTAAATTTTATATTGTCATCCAACTCTTTATAAAGTTCTATAATGTACAAAAGTATTTTAAGTTCTACCAGTTGAAAGTTAGCTAGATTTACTAGTGAAAAATTATATCATCATTTAGTTGACTAGTAAATAATTTATGCACAGTTAAATCATACTGAGGGAGAAAGTAAAAGCTTGTGAAAATAAATGTTGCTTCCATATACCAATGCACTTTAAAAATTAACATTTCAAAATCTCATGTGTAAAATATACTTGTCCAAGATGTTAATAATTATTTTCACTTGCAGCCTGTTAAAACAGTCCATTTATACTAAAGCCAATCTTGTGTAAACACACTTATATACAGAAGGTATTTTTGAAAAATAATTTTAAAAATAATCACCACTAATGCCTACAATGAAACAAGCACTGTACTGAAAAGTTTATGTGTTTGTTTGCATAACATTTTATTGGAAGTGTTACATGATCACAAGACTCCAGGCATATCTCTTACTGATATAACATTATTCTGTGATTTTGCATAAGCATTACAATTAACTGAAATAATGTGTTCCATATGTTATTTCTTTCAGCCATCAACTACATTTCATTCAATGCCAAGCTACAAAATCTCTAAGATGCCTTAATCAGTGCATAAACTAAAAAAGCGATTATGTTTTTATAAGAATATCTCAGATGATTTTGTGCCTCTCATAATCCCAGATAACCCTCTGCACAGTTTTTATGAGCTTCTATACTCTGGAACACGATGAACACAGAGAAAGTGGGTTAAATTGTGGGTCTGTTCCATGACTAAACCCTTCAGCTGCCTCATGTTTTGTTTTTAACATCCAAGCTGAATGCGTCATGTCTCATTTTATCCAAGATGTGATGCAGCTAAGGGAAAATGCTAAGATAGAACACAAAACGAACTTAATTATATACAACCAAATTCTTATCATTCTGCAGACTTACTCAAGAATCTTAAAAATATAGCAATATTGATACAGCAGAAGTTATCAATCAGTCACTCACATTTTCATTACTTATGATAATCCTGGGTCTTATGGAACAATTGTGAATGTGCTTCAAATAATGTCAATCACAGTAATAATTATGAACAGGTTGTCTAATTACATAGCTCATTCTGATTCTAGCGGCCCAAAAAATCACTGCAAATAATCGCCATATGCCATGTGCTTATCCTTTAAAAATATGCATGTCATTTAGCTTTCATTTATTTGTGAGGATTTCTTTTTTTTTTTGTTGCTTAAACTATGAATTGTGATTTAAAGTGTTCTTTTTAATAAATATTATTGTGTAAATTTAAGGTATACAACATAACATGGAATATAGATAGATAGTAAAATCGTTACTACAGTGAAGCAAATTAATATATCCATCATCTCACAGCTACCTTTTTTTTTTTTTTTGGTTTTGTGGCCAGAGCAGCTAAAATCAACTCATTTGGCACGAATCACAGACACAGTACAATTTTATTATTTATAGTCCTCATGTTGTATCTTAGACCTCTAGACTTGTTCATCCTACATACCTGTTAATTTGTATCCTCTTAACTACATGTTCCCATTTTGGGACCACCTCTCCACCTGTACCCACTGCCTTCTTTTCTATCTCTATATATTTGAGGGTTTTTTTTTTTTTTTACAGATTCCATATATTAGTGAAATCATGCAATATTGTTCTTTCTGTGTCTAGCTTTTTCACTTAACATAATTTGTCGTATCCATGGTATGACAAATGACAGACGTATCCATGGTATGACAAATGGCAAGATTTTGTTCTTTTGAACAAAGTGTGTGTGTGTGTGTTTATACACAAAATTTCTTCATCGACAAACACTTAGGTTGCTTCCATATCTTGGCTGTTGTGAGTAATGCTTCAATGAACACTGAAGTACAGATATCTTTACAAGACGGTGATTTCATTTCCTTTGGGTATGTAGGCAGAAAAGGGATTGCTAGGTCATGTGGTAGTTCTATTTTTAATCACTAAAGAAACTTCCATACTATTTTCCATAATAACTTATATTTCTACCAAGTGTACAAGACTTTCCTTTATTCCACAGCTTTTCCAACATTGGTTATGTTTTAACTTTTTGATAACAGTCATTCTAGCAGGTATGAAGTGGTATCTCATAATGATTTTGATTTGCATTTCTCTGATGACTAACAATGTTGAGCATCTTTTCATATATCTGTGGGCTATTTTTATGTCTCTTTTGGAGACATGTCTATTGTGGTCTTTTGCTCATTTTCCAATTATTTTTTCAATTATTAAGTCTCATATGTTCTTTATATCTTTTGGACATTAATACCTTATTAGGTATATGGCTGGAAAATATTTTTTTCCCAATCCATAGGCTGCCATTTTATTTTGTTGTTTTCTTTGCTGTACAGAAGCTTTTTAGTTTGATGTAGTCCCATTTATTTATGTTTTCTTTTGTGGGCTGAGCTTTTGGTATATCACACCAAGATATCATTGTTAACAACAATGTTCAAGAGTTTTTTCCCTACGTTCTCATCTGAAAGTGTTATAGTTCCAGGTCTTACATGTAGGTCTTATCCATTTTGAGTTGATTTATATAGATGGTGTAACTCAAAAGCCTCATTTTATTCTTTGACATATGGAAATCTAGCTTTCTCAGCACCATGTATTAAAGACACAATCATTTTCTCATCGTGTCTTCTTGGTAGCATTGTCAAAAATTAGCATAGCGTATATATTTGGATTCATTTCTGGACTCTATATTCTTTTCCACTGGTGTATGGGTCTAGTTTAATGCCAGTACCACCCTCTATGATCATTATATCCTTGTAATATATTTTAAATCAGGAAGTGTGATGTCTCCAGCATTGTTCTTCTTGCTGAAGATTTCCTGTGCTATTCAGGGTTTTTTTATGTTTCCATATAAATTTTAGAATTGCTTTATTCTATTTCTGTGAATAATGCCCTTGGGATTTGGAGAGGAATCATGTTGGATATGTACATTGCTTTTGGTAATATAGACATTTTAACACATTAATTATTCACATCCATGAACGTGTAATTTATTTCCATTTATTTGTGTCTTCTTTTTTATTTCTGAGTTATCTGTTCAACTTCTTCACTTTAATTTTTTTTTATTTTTTGATTTGAATCTTCTCTCTTTTTTTCTTAATTTTTTTTTATTTTTTGATTTGAATCTTCTCTCTTTTTTTCTTAATTAGGCTAGCTAAAAGCTTGATGATTTTTTTTTTCCAAAAAAAAAGCTCTTAGTCTTATTGATTTTTTCTATGGTTTTTCCATTCTGTATTTGATTTATTTCTGCTCTGATTTCTATTATTTCTTTTCCCCTGCTAATTTAAGATTTAGTATCGTCTTCTTTTTCTAATTCCTTGAAGTATAATGTTAGATGATTTATTCTGGAGCTTGATTCTTTTTCAATGTAGGCATTTATTGCTATAAAATCCTCCCTTAGAAGAAACTACCATCAGAGTGAACAGGCAACCTACAGAATGGGAGAAAATTTTTGCAATCTACACATCTGACAAAGGGCTAATATCCAGAACCTACAAAGAACTCAAACAAATTTACAAGACAAAAACAAACAACCCCATCAAAAAGTGGGCAAAGGATATGAACAGACATTTCTCAAAAGAAGACATTCATACAGCCAACAGACACATGAAAAAATGCTCATCATCACTGGCCATCAGAGAAATGCAAATCAAAACCACAATGAGATACCATCTCACACCAGTTAGAATGGCAATCATTAAAAAGTCAGGAAACAACAGGTGCTGGAGAGGATGTGGAGAAATAGGAACACTTTTACACTGTTAGTGGGATTGTAAACTAGTTCAACCATTATGGAAAACAGTATGGCGATTCCTCAAGGATCTAGAACTAGATGTACCATATGACCCAGCCATCCCATTACTGGGTATATACCCAAAGGATTATAAATTATGCTGCTATAAAGACACATGCACACGTATGTTTATTGCAGCACTATTCACAATAGCAAAGACTTGGAATCAACCCAAATGTCCATCAGTGACAGATTGGATTAAGAAAATGTGGCACATATACACCATGGAATACTATGCAGCCATAAAAAAGGATGAGTTTGTGTCCTTTGTAGGGACATGGATGCAGCTGGAAACCATCATTCTTAGCAAACTATCACAAGAACAGAAAACCAAACACCGCATGTTCTCACTCATAGGTGGGAACTGAACAATGAGATCACTTGGACTCAGGAAGGGGAACATCACACACCGGGGCCTATCATGGGGAGGGGGGAAAGGGTAGGGATTGCATTGGGAGTTATACCTGATGTAAATGACGAGTTGATGGGTGCAGCACACCAACATGGCACAAGTATACATATGTAACAAACCTGCACGTTATGCACATGTACCCTACAACTTAAAGTATAATAATAATAAATAAATTAAAAAAAAAAATCCTCCCTTAGAACGGCTTTTGCTGCCTCTCATAGGTTTTCGTATGTTGTGTTTTCATTCTCATTTGTCTCAGTATTTTTTTTTTTTATTTCCTTCGATTTCTTCTTTGACCCATTCGTTGTTCAGGAGTATGTTGTTTAATTTCCACATATTTGTGTATTTTTCACGATTCTCTTTGTTATTGATTTCTAGTTTTATACAGCTGTGGTCTGAAATCATGCTACCTATGAATTCAATTCTAAAACTTGTTTTGTGGTCTTACGTATGGTATATTCCGAACAATGTTCCATGGTTCTACAGAAGAATGTATATTCAGCTACTATTGGATAAAATGTTCTATATATGTCTACTAGGTTCATTTGGTCAAAAATGCAACTCAAGTACAATATATCCTTATTGATTTCATGTCTGATTGATGTTTCCATTGTTGAAAGTGGAGTATTGAAGTCCCCATTATTGTACTGCTATTTATTTCTCCCTTCATGCCCATTAATATATGCTTTACATATTTAGGTACTCTAGTGTTGGGTGCATATACATTTACGATATTTATACTCTCTTGATTATTTAACCTCTTTCTCATTAGATAATAACCATCTTTGGCTCTTTTGATTGTTTGTGATTTGAAGTCTATTTTATTAGATACAAGTATAGCCACCCCTGCTTTCTTTTGGTTACAATTTACATGCAATCCTTCCACCCCTTCACTCTCAGCCCGTGTGTCTCCTTAAAGCTTGAGTCTCTTGTAGGCTGCATCTAGTTGGATCTTGTTTTATTATATGCTCAGCCACTCTATGTTTTTTGATTAAATAATTTAAGCCATTTACAGTCAAGGTTATTATTGATAGATTAGTATTGCCATTTTATTCTTTGTTTTCTGGTTGTTTTATAACTCCTTTGCTCCTTTCTTCCTTTCTTATTATCTACTTTCGTGATTTGATAATATTCTGTAATTCTGAGCTTTGATATCTTCCTAATTATTGCTCGTATATCTGCTGATTTTTTTTTTTTGTGGTTGTCATGAGGCTTACATAAAACATCTCATAGTTATAATCAACTGTTTTAAGCTGATAACAACTTAACTTCTGTTGCATACAAAAACTCTGAACTTTTACCATCTCCTTCCACAGTTTATGTTTTTGATGTCACAATTTATATCTTTTTATATTGTGTGTTCCTGGACTTTTTGTAGCTTTAGTTATTTTTGACTTTTAACCTTCATACTAAAGATATATTGGATTTATATACCACCATCACTATATTGAAGTATTCTGGATCTGACTATACATTTACCACTACCAGTAGTTTTATACTTTCATACATATTCATGAGAGTAATTACTATTCTTTAATTTTCATTTGAAGAACTTCTTTAAGTATTTCTTGTAAGTACAGTGGTAATATATTCATGTCACTTTTGCTTATCTGAGGAATACTTCATTTCTCCTTAGTTTCTGAAGGACAGAATTGCTGGGTATAGTATTCTTGTCTAAAAAGGGTTTTTTTTCTTTCAGTACTTTGAAAATATCATCCCATTCTCTCCTGGCCTGCAAGATATCTGCTGAGAAATACACTGATAGTCTAATGGAGGTCTCCTTATATGTGACTATGCTTTTTTTCTCTTGCTGCTTTTAAAATTTTCTCTTTGTCTTTCACTATTGATAGTATAATCAAAAAGTGCCATGGAGAAGAAATCTTTGAGTTGTTTCTGTTTGGGGACTGTTTGGGGACTTTTGACCACATCACTTCCAAGACTTAGGAATTTTCAGCAATTATTTCATTAAATAAGTCTTCTCTTTCTTTTTCTCTTTTCCTTCTGAAAATTGCATAATGTGAATATTTCTTTACTTAATGGTGTCCTATAAATCCCATTGACTACACAGTTTTTAATTTAAAAAAAAAAGTTCTGACAATCATTTCGAAAGAGCTATCTTCAAGATTCTTCCTTCTTTTTGTTCTAGTCTGCTGCTGAAGCTCTTCAGTGTATTTTTTATTTACAGCTGAACCCTACAGCTCCATAAATTTGATTTGGTTCTTTTTTAATGATATCTATCTCTTCTTGTTGAACTCCTTACTCAGATAATGAATTGCTTTCCTGACTTCATTGTCTATTTGTATTCTTTTTGTATGTTGTTGAGTTTCCCTAAGATTACTATGTTAAATTCCTTATTAGGCAGTTTGTAAACTTCCATTTCTTTACAGGTTAGTTGCTGGATAATTATGTCCTTTGATAGAGTCAGGATTCCTTGCTTTTTCATGTTTCTTGTGTCCTGCATTTACATCTGCATATTTAATGGTACAGTCACCTCTTCTAAGCTAAGAGTGGCTTTTGGAGGCTAATACTTTTACCTGCAGATGGTGCCAACTGGGCAGGGTGAAGGTGCTCTGGTTCCATGTGGGTGAAGTGGCATAGTCTTTGTATAGCTTCTTCAGTTGTTATCTACATTGGCAATAATTGTGGTACCTCAGTGGTCTTGGCTGCAGGAATTTGTGGAAGTGATGGTGACTGTATAGGTTATTAGGGCAAAGACTTTAGGGATCCTTCTCTTCTTATCTTCCCCACAGTAGGAGTCTTATCTGAGGGGATCTCTCTTGGTGTCAGGTCTGACATGGCCCACAGGCATGGTACTTGGATACAAAGCACGGTGCTCAGATAAACTATGAAGACAGGTTTCTGGGATCAGGGTCTTATAAGACTAACCATTATAGCACCTGGGACTTGAGTTGCAGCTTCACTTTCCAAGGTATGAGTGGGTGCAGTTCTCCCACAGAGGTAAGAACTGTTGCTCTGAGGCACATCCCAGCAACCTGGACCCAGGGAACTGGGGTGTGGCTGTAGTTTTGATCCTAAGTGTCAAGGCACAGTATTGACATATCTCTGGGGAAGAATAGGTTCGCCAGAGGCTAAAGCCTCCTGGAGCAGGGTACAGCTGCAATGCAGGACCTGGAACCAACAAAACACAGCGGGGTATGAGGTACCACACAGTGGTGACTGTAGACCCTGAGATGATGGAACTAAGCTGAACGGGTTCTGTGACACCAGGTGCAGCAGCAGCAAGTACCCAGGAATAGCAAGATGTCTATACGGCTTGGGAGCTGAAGGGTAGGAAGTAGTGCAGAAATGACCACTCCCTATAGAGGTGGGACATCTTAGAATCTCAATCCGGGCACCTGCTCAGCCTGGAGGTCAAGATAGTACAGCTCAGCCAAAGCTCTGATTCACCAGGACACATGGTATTAAATCTTCTCAGCCCCATAAAATGTGACTACATGGGTCAACAGAGCCTCTGCATACCTTTGTATGGGGCAGGACTGATAGTTAGCTGTGACACTGGGGGTGAAACTGCTCTGGTATTCCTGAGACTCGGATCCCCAGGGACAGGATGCTGCCTCACCTGTAGAATGGGGAGGGGTCAACTGCTCTGGTGTGGCAGAGGCCCCCTGATGTCCCCAGGGGCAGGGCACTCAGCTGTGATGCCAGAGATGTGACTGTTGTGGTGTGCAGGAGGCCTGAGGTCCCCAGGGGCTGGGGTGCTACTTCAGCTCAGCTCTAGGAGGAGGGTGCACCAGCCACTGGAATGCAGAGGTTGGAGCAGTTCCACAGTAGCTTGCCCCTTGGAGGTAAGGAATGGCAGCAGATCAGCTCAGGAATGGCATGCTACCAGGTGGGCATATTGCAGGGGCAGCAAAGTCTCAGGGATGGAAGGGTACAATGACTACTCACCCCTGGAGCAGGACACACTCTAATAGTGGCTCTAATTCAAGGTGGCACAGCACAGTAGCAACTTGAGCCATGGGGATGGAGAATAGCCACACTCCTTCTCTGGGTGTAGCTCAGTGTGTGGACTCTGGAGAGCTTCTTCAGCTGGGCTCTGAGCCTATGAAGACTGAAGGAGTCTCCAGTAGCAAAGACCGCAGCATCCATGGTGGTGATTGAGGCTACCTGGGTCCTCTTGCTTACCTTTTCTCTGCAAGAAGTTGTCCCTCCTGGTTCTGATTTGATTCCACCCCTGGGAATGGGGTGATGGAGGCAATGAATTTCCTTCCCTTCCCTACACAGCCATCCTGAGTTTTGGTGCTCTACAAGATTTCTGCTGTTTCTTTGTTGTTCTATGAAGCTCTCCTTTAGCTATTTTGGTCAAAATGTAGTTATTTCTTTGTTGTTTGGGGACTTTTCTTGTGGGGAGAAAAGAACACTAAAAACTTCTTGTCGGCCATCTTGCTGACAGCCAACCTTCAGGATTTGTTGCCACCTTTTCCTGTTTCCTCAAAACATTTATCCAATATAGTTTCATAGGTATTCTAATTTCAATATCTTCTTTTGTTCAATGAATGCATTCCTAATGGCAACATAGAAACTACTATAATCTTTCATAAGTGATCTTGACATTTGTTAACATTCATTTCATAACTTTCTGTTAATTTTTGGCCAGATTTGTATTGCTGAACATCTCATATATGCTAAACTTTCAGATAAATACTGAGAAATGATGGTGAAATAGACAGTCCCTATTTAAATGACTATAAACAGTCCCTGATAAAGCATATATCATTAGTGGGGAATACTTGCTTTCTCTTCTTTGCTAATTAATATGAACTCATTCCCATTCTTCTAGAAAATGTCACTTTAGGATCCTGTACATAGATTTTAAGTTTCTAGGAGATAATACCTCCTTCACCTTTTCAAGAATTTTATACCTACTTTGGCAGTAAGAATATTTTCCTCCATGCTAAATTTTTTAACAGTCTGATAGGACATTTCAATAAAATCAAATTGGCTAATCTTTTTTCACACTTATCCATTCATTTTGCACATTAGTCACAGAGAGTTATCTCCAATATTTTGCAGACACATAAGAGAATTAAGGCATTTTTTTGATTGACAAAATGTAATTCAGAGCATTTTTAAATGTATACTGACTAATTTTCTTAAACAGATTATATTTCCATTTAAATTTCTAATGGAAACTTTCTCATACCATTCAGGTTTGGAAGAATTCCAAGGATGAGCTAATAGACTCCCAGAAGTTATTAACATGGTGATAAATTTATGTTATTTTAATTTATAAAATAAATATCCATTCAACTGATCTTAATTCTGTAACAAAATTATTATTAATCTTTATTAATTGATCAATAGATTTTATAAAATAAACCATTTTTGTACTTTACTTTCAATGTGATATGAATTGTCAATATATCATATAACCCAGTCTGATAAAACCTTACATTTGTCAGATAATAAGAAGTCTTTATATTTCCAACAAATATAAAAAATATATTTTTTGGAATTTGAAAATTTTGATAACCCATAGCAAACAACTCTAGAACATATAGCATACGAAGAGCCCAGAAAGTTAATCAATTAAGAACCTATCATATAAAACTTTATTTCAAAGTAAGCTATTATAATACTTATAAACTGATTATATAATGAGTAGAGAAAAGCTTTGCTCTTCAGAACGTAAAATTTGAACTTGCAATCCATTTATAAAGCATAAAAATGTTAAAATATTATTACCCTGCAGATAATACTATTACACTTAACTACCTAATAACAAAAATATTGGTTAAAAATGATAGTAAGAATATAGATTTCTTTAATTCTTAAAACCAGTCTGTGATATAAACAACCCGGGGATTTCATACATATTTTGAAGATGAATAAACAAGATCACACAGCTATTAAGTAGCAGACAGCCAAAAATTTAATTCATGGGATAGGCAGAAAAAGGAATTGAACTTCATTCTAGCTAACTGTAAAGTAGTATTACTCTAACGCTAATGAAGATAATCTAACTAAATTGGTAAAATAGGTCTGTGAGACTTAGAGGGCATTGATGTTCCATACTTATTTGAGTGTCTCCCATCCCTAATGAGAAACCAGCCAAAAAAAAAAAAAAAAAAGGCAGGGGGGCATCCAGTAAGTGTTTATTAAATGAAAGAAAAAAGAACAAGTCAGTGCAGATTAATCCTTGGAAATATTTGGTCAGTGAAGATCCGAAATATGACAGCAAAATACTTAGCAATAAATTGAAAATATTATCTTGTTGTAGGAAGCCAAATTATTTTTAGGCCTGGTAAGTTATATGTCCTGTCACCTCTCTAAAGAAGCCAACAATTTCAAGAAAACTTCCCTGTTTTAAAACTAGGGCAACAAATTTGTTTATACAGTTTTTTAGTTTTTAATTAGTCATCATCAATAGTGTATCATGATTCAAGTGCCTCAAATTGGACCAGTCATGCGAATAGTTAGGAACAGAATGTAATTAATGCCAAATTTTCCTCTGAAGGGGCAATCGATCTAAACTTGTCTTTAATCAGGAAACTTATAATATAAACAATATTTAGATGAAAATATTCCACCATACTACCACCACTGCCACTACAATCAAAAGAACAGAAATCTGCTTTTGTAGTAACCTATCTTGCAAGCAAAGCTGTGATGTTTAGGGAAAGAAGCAAGACTCAAAAGCATAACTTACATGAGCAGAAAGATACTCAAAAATCTAATGAAATGGCCATTGTAAGTTGGTTAATCTCAGCAAACATTACAAAATATGCTTGAGTCCTGTACTATAAAAATAATAGGTAGCTAAATGTTCTGATTGTTCTATGATTTTGCTAATCCTCTGAAACTTACCATGCCCAATTTTACTTTTCAAATATATCTATGAATGTGAGCAACCAGACTGAGGTGATGGCTCTGTATTTTTTTTGGGGGGGGGGGGAATTTATTATTATTATTATTATTATTATACTTTAAGTTCTAGGGTACATGCGCATAACGTGCAGGTTTGTTACATAGGTATACTTGTGCCATGTTGCTGTGCTGCACCCATCAACTCGTCAGCACCCAACTAATCGTCATTTACATCAGGTATAATTCCCAATGCAATCCCTCCCCCCGCCCCCTCCCCTTAATAGGCCCCGGTGTGTGATGTCCCCCTTCCCAAGTCCAAGTGATCTCATTGTTCAGTTCCCACCTATGAGTGAGAACATGCGGTGTTTGGTTTTCTGTTCTTGTGATAGTTTGCTAAGAATCATGGTTTCCAGCTGCATCCATGTCCCTACAAAGGACACAAACTCATCCTTTTTTATGGCTGCATAGTATTCCATGGTGTATATGTGCCACATTTTCTTAATCCAATCTGTCACTGATGGACATTTGGGTTGATTCCAGGTCTTTGCTATTGTGAATAGTGCCGCAATGAACATACGTGTGCATGTGTCTTTATAGCAGCATGATTTATAATCCTTTGGGTATATATCCAGCAATGGGATGGCTGGGTCATATGGTACATCTAGTTCTAGATCCTTGAGGAATCGCCATACTGTTTTCCATAATGGTTGAACTAGTTTACAGTCCCACCAACAGTGTAAAAGTGTTCCTATTTCTCCACATCCTCTCCAGCACCTGTTGCTCAATAAATTCGGTATTGATGGAACGTACCTCAAAATAATAAGAGCTATTTATGACAAACCCACAGCCAATATCATACTGAATAGGCAAAAACTGGAAAAATTCCCTTTGAAAACTGGCACAAGACAGGGATGCCCTCTCTCACCATTCCTATTCAACATAGTGTTGGAAGTTCTGGCTGGGGCAATCAGGCAAGAGAAAGAAATCAAGGGTATTCAGTTAGGAAAAGAAGAAGTCAAATTGTCCCTGTTTGCAGATGACATGATTGTATATTTAGAAAACCCCATTGTCTCAGCCCCAAATCTCCTTAAGCTGATAAGCAACTTCTGCAAAGTCTCAGGATACAAAATTAATGTGCAAAAATCACAAGCATTCTTATACACCAGTAACAGACAGAGAGCCAAATCATGAATGAACTTCCATTCACAATTGCTTCAAAGAGAATAAAATACCTAGGAATCCAACTTACAAGGGATATAAAGGACCTCTTCAAGGAGAACTACAAACCACTGCTCAGTGAAATAAAAGAGGACACAAACAAATGGAAGAACATACCATGCTCATGGATAGGAAGAATCAATATCGTGAAAATGGCCATACTGCCCAAGGTTATTTATAGATTCAATGCCATCCCCATCAAGCTACCAATGACTTTCTTCACAGAATTGGAAAAGGCTGCTTTAAAGTTCATATGGAACCAAAAAGGAGCCCGCATCTCCAAGACAATCCTAAGTCAAAAGAACAAAGCTGGAGGCATCACACTACCTGACTTCAAACTATACTACAAGGCTACAGTAACCAAAACAGCATGGTACTGGTACCAACACAGAGATATAGACCAATGGAACAGAACAGAGTCCTCAGAAATAATACCACACATCTACAGCCATCTGATCTTTGACAAACCTGAGAGAAACAAGAAATGGGGAAAGGATTCCCTATTTAATAATTGGTGCTGGGAAAATTGGCTAGCCATAAGTAGAAAGCTGAAACTGGATCCTTTCCTTACTCCTTATACGAAAATTAATTCAAGATGGATTAGAGACTTAAATGTTAGACCTAATACCATAAAAATCCTAGAGGAAAACCTAGGTAGTACCATTCAGGACATAGGCATGGGCAAAGACTTCATGTCTAAAACACCAAAAGCAACAGCAGGAAAAGCCAAAAGTGACAAATGGGATCTAATTAAACTAAAGAGCTTCTGCACAGCAAAAGAAACTACCATCAGAGTGAACAGGCAACCTACAGAATGGGAGAAAATTTTTGCAAACTACTCATCTGACAAAGGGCTAATATCCAGAACCTACAAAGAACTCAAACAAATTTACAAGACAAAAACAAACAACCCCATCAAAAAGTGGGCAAAGGATATGAACAGACATTTCTCAAAAGAAGACATTCATACAGCCAACAGACACATGAAAAAATGGTCATCATCACTGGCCATCAGAGAAATGCAAATAAAAACCACAATGAGATACCATCTCACACCAGTTAGAATGGCAATCATTAAAAAGTCAGGATGGCTCTGTATTTTTGAGCTGCTCTGTAAAAAAGCTACTTCTGACAGAGGTGTGATCAGTCAGCTAAAGCCTTAAAAAAAATCCTTAATTTATATACATCTACTAACTGAAGCCACCAAGCAAAAGATAAATACAAAGTACACAAGAAACTGATAGATACCAATTCCATATTAATATTATCATGAGATTTATTCCATAGAAATTAGCATGAGTGGCTTATTTTAGGTACTTGACAATTCTCTGATGGAAATAAATAGAATGAATGAAATATATGAATGAATGGAATGAGAAAAAAATATAGCAGCAATACATCAAACTAACTTATATACAATTATTGACCTAGTATACCATTAACAGCACTTAAGAAGGGCCTCACTGAACTATAAATAAAATATGGAGAAGAAAAACTAAAATGATTAAGGGAATTAATTGGACACAGGTGTTTTTGAAGTGGGTGCTAAGGGGAGAAAAGCATTCCCATGTATCTTCATCTTTAATGATGCATATGACACAAACTGACAAAAATAAGACTGTAATCAGTAGAATTTTGTTTCATCAATCCTAGGAAAAGGTACAAAGCTAAAGACATAACAATTTTCAAAGGGAGCTCACTCAAGTTTGTGAATGGTATATCCACAGAAGTTATTCAGCTCAATGTCAAAATATGTTCTACCAAAAATCTTTTTTGAATTCATGGTTGAGAAGAGCTGCCTGAATGGCAGAACTGAACAGTGATCTAGCCAATATAACACTCTTCAGACTTCCAAAAAACAAAACAAAACAAAAAAAGGACAATAGAGAAATTATGCATTCTCCAGATACTGGCAGGTCTTACTCTATTTCACAGTGAATTAATATATGTCAAGTGTTTAGAGGTACAAATAAATGCTATATGAGTCTTTATAATTAAAACGGTTAAAGGAGTAACTGAGGCAAAATCTTCATAAACCTCAAATTACCCTTTTTTTCCTAATTTTCTCTTCACAGAAGGCTCTTTTCTATTTTTCTGATTTTTTTTATTGTATCACTTGAACTCACTACTTTTATTTCTGGCATCCTTGTCTAGTAATATCTCGAACAGTATTAAAGTAACCTTGAGAAAAAGAAAAAAGAAAAGTCCCATAAAGTGTTATGGACTGAGACAATCACTCTTTGCTTAGAAATGAGTTGTGTTCTAATGTCTTTTAAAACATATAACTGTCTGGTTAAGGATGATTAATAATTAGAAAATTAATGAATTTTTCTTTGGTTGCCCTCTGAGTCCCCAGCTTTTAGTTTTGGCTATGTTTATGTTAGAGGATTTGCAAGGCAAATTTATTTTACCTGGGGACATGCTGAATAACATCAGATGTTGAACATTCATATATTAAAAGAGAATAACGTTTTTACCAGGAGTGGTGAAAAGGACAGATAAAAGAGTTGTCTCATATGCTACGGCCACTATTATATGTTTGAGAATAATAATGTCTAAGAAGACATTTTGTCATTTTGGTATAATTTTTGGATTATCAATTTTTTGGTTTATCAAGTGGTGTCTGACAGTTTTGTAGCAAGCTGGAATATTCTGCTTATGAACTGCTCTTACTTGAAACGAGAATGAATAGATTCATTTTCCCTGTGGTATTTCTAGATATGAGAAAGGATGGCCTTGCATTATTATTAGACTCCAGGTTTAGTAAGTGTTTTCTTCTTAGAAAGTGTCTAATGCTGTAAAGTTACTGGTTGGTTTTGAAACTCTTACAAAAATGTAAAAGGACCTTGACTCTATGCAAATCCTAACACAGTGCTCAGAAGGAATACTTTATTCCATAGGGAATGCTCATTCATCTGAAATCTCTAGGTTTAAAGTATACAAAACCTGAAACAATCTTTCTGAGCAAAATGACTCTGCTTTTAAAAAAATCATCCTTTAAAAACATGTATAATTTTTTAAATTTTCAGCTTTATTTTACATTTTAAAAATTCATGTAAGAAAGAATGTGAGGTAATGTGACTAACAAACCTTCCAGATACTTACCTGAGTAGATAGAAATATATGTGAATATACAGTGAATATACATGAATACTTATGAATTATGTTTGTTTTATCTTCCTTTTCTAAAGATATCTTACTTAGTAAAAGCTGGTCTTTTATTTGAAGCAATGAAAGAAACAGATTTTCATTTCCTGAAACTTAACACATCTTTGTAACATTGAGGCTCTTCAAAAGTTTCTATTTCCCAAGCAACTGTGAATCCAAAATCTTGATTTTTATAAAAGAACTACAAGTGCAAACAAAATGAAACATGTATGTATTATGTATTCTTCAGTTGTAGTATTATACTCAAAAATGTATTTGTGCTACACAATTTCTACATCAGTTAATATACTTCAACAATTAACAAAGATTGTCCAGCCTTACTCATTCATCTTTCTAACAGATGTTCTTAACATTGGTACCAATGCTACAATAAGACATGTTCTAAAATGTACAGAATTAGTCCCAAAAATGAGGAAAAAAATGTAAATATAAGTTGTTATTGCATTAGCCTCAGTGAAAGCTAGTTTAACCTGTTAGTGTAACAGGTACAGCTCTTATTTTAACTGTTTTTTTTTTTCTAAAAATTATTAATAACTCTTCAGTCTCCACTGGTTAGATTCCAGTGTCAGGCCTGCTTAACTCTGACATTCTTTTTGAATTATCTGAATACATACACCCTTGGAGTTCTAGTCTAATCCTCAATGCATGGGGCATATGCACATTAGGATTCCTCAAGCAATACTCAGAGTACAGCTACAGCACAGGAGATATTTTGCTTTAATGGCACTAGCTGCTGCTCTCATTGCTGCTCTTATATCCTCTTTGTAGTTTCTTTGTCTTTGCTATAGGCCCATTATCCACCAATGCCAAAATCTGCTCTAACTGCAAATGCTAGGAGAAAGGTTTACCTTTCTCCTGTAACAGTGAGCTGCAGGTTCCCAGTTCCTCTTAAATTGGAAAAACATGTTTCTATTCTTCTTTTTCCCCCATTTTTTATTTTTTAGGTTGTAAATTTTTTTTAATATACTTTAAGTTCTAGGGTACATGTGCACAATGTGCAAGTTTATTACATATGTATACATGTGCCATGTTGGTGTGCTGCACCCAATAACTCATCATTTACATTAGGTATATCTCCTAACGTTATCCCTCCCCCGCTCCCCACAATAGGACCCGGTGTGTGATGTTCCCCTTCCTGTGTCCAAGTGATCTCATTGTTCACTTCCCACCTATGAGTGAGAACATGCGGTATTTGGTTTTCTGCTCTTGCGATAGTTTGCTGAGAATGATGGTTTCCTGCTGCATCCATGTCCCTATAAAGGATACGAACTCATCCTTTTTCTTAATCCAGTCTGTCACTGATGGACATTTGGGTTGATTCCAAGTCTTTGCTATTGTGAATAGTGCTGCAATAAACATACGTGTGCATGTGTCTTTATAGTACCATGACTTACAATCCTTTGGGTATATCCCCAGTAATGGGATGGCTGGGTCATATGGTATTTCTAGTTCTAGATCCTTGAGGAATCGCCACACTGTTTTCCACAATGGTTAAACTAGTTTACACTCCCACCAACAGTGTAAAAGTGTTCCTATTTCTCCACATCTTCTCCAGCACCTGTTGTTTCTGATTTTTTAATGATTGCCATTCTAACTGGTGTGAGATGGTATCTCATTGTGGTTTTGATTTGCATTTCTCTGATGGCCAGTGATGATGAGCATTTTTTCATGTATCTGTTGGCTGTATGAATGCCTTCTTTTGAGAAGTATCTGTTCATAAACTTTGCCCACTTTTCAATGGGGTTGTTTGTTTTTTTTCTTGTAAATTTGATTGGGTTCTTTATAGGTTCTGGGTATTAGCCCTTTTTCAGATGAGTAGATTGCAAAAATTTTCTCCCATTCTGTGGGTTGCCTATTCACTCTGATGGTAGTTTCTTTTGCTGTGCAGAAGCTCTTTAGTTTAATTAGATCCCGTTTGTCAATTTTGGCTTTTGTTGCCATTGCTTTTGGTGTTTTAGACATGAAGTCCTTGCCCATGCCTATGCCCTGAATGGTATTACCTAGGTTTTCTTCTAGGGTTTTTATGGTTTTTGGTCCAACATTTAAGTCTCTAATCCATCTTGAATGAATTTTCATAGACGGAGTAAGGAAAGGAACCAGTTTCAGCTTTCTACTTAGGGCTAGCCAATTTTCCCAGCACCATTTATTAAATAGGGAATCCTTTCCCCATTTCTTGTTTCTCTCAGGTTTGTCAAAGATCAGATGGCTGTAGATGTGTGGTATTATTTCTGAGGACTCTGTTCTGTTCCATTGGTCTATATCTCTGTGTTGGTACCAGTACCATGCTGTTTTGGTTACTGTAGCCTTGTAGTATAGTTTTAAGTCAGTTAGCGTGATGCCTCCAGTTTTGCTCTTTTGGCTTAGGATTGTCTTGGCAATGTGGGGTCTTTTTTGGTTCCATATGAACTTTAAAGCAGCCTTTTCCAATTCTGTGAAGAAAGTCATTGGTAGCTTCAAGGGGATGGCATTGAATCTATAAATAACCTTGGGCAGTATGGCCATTTTCATGATATTGATTCTTCCTATCCATGAGCATGGTATGTTCCTCCATTTGTTTGTGTCCTCTTTTATTTCACTGAGCAGTGGTTTGTAGTTCTCCTTGAAGAGGTCCTTTATATCCCTTGTAAGTTGGATTCCTAGGTATTTTATTCTCTTTGAAGCTATTGTGAATGGAAGTTCATTCATGATTTGGCTCTCTGTTTGTGTGTTACTGGTGTATAAGAATGCTTGTGATTTTTGCACATTGATTTTGTATCCTGAGACTTTGCAGAAGTTGCTTATCAGCTTAAGGAGACTTAGGGCTGAGATAATGGGGTTTTCTAAATATACAATCATGTCATCTGCAAACAGAGACAATTTGACTTCTTCTTTTCCTAACTGAATACCCTTGATTTCTTTCTCTTGCCTGATTGCCCTAGCCAGAACTTCCAACACTATGTTGAATAGGAATGGTGAGAGAGGGCATCTCTGTCTTGTGCCCGTTGTCAAAGGGAATGCTTCCAGTTTTCTCCCATTCAGTATGATATTGGCTGTGGGTTTGTCATAAATAGCTCTTATTATTTTGAGATACGTTCCATCAATACTGAATTTATTGAGAGTTTTTAGCATGAAGGGCTGTTGAATTTTGTCAAAGGCCTTTTCTGCATCTACTGCGATAACCATGTGGTTTTTGTCTTTGGTTCTGTTTATATGCTGGATTACGTTTATTGATTTGCATATGTTGAACCAGCCTTGCATCCCAGGGATGAAGCCCACTTGATCATGGTGGATAAGCTTTTTGATGTGCTGCTGGATCCGGTTTGCCAGTATTTTATTGAGGAATTTTGCATCGATGTTCATCAGGGATATTGGTCTAAAATTCTCTTTTTTTGTTGTGTCTCTGCCAGGCTTTGGTATCAGGATGATGTTGGCCTCATAAAATGAGTTAGGGAGGATTCCCTCTTTTTCTATTGATTGGAATAGTTTCAGAAGGAATGGTACCAACTCCTCCTTGTACCTCTGGTAGAATTCGGCTGCGAGTCCGTCTGGTCCTGGACTTTTTTTGGTTGGTAGGCTATTAATTATTGCCTCAATTTCTGAGCCTGCTATTGGTCTATTCAGGGATTCAACTTCTTCCTGGTTTAGTCTTGGGAGAGTGTAAGTGTCCAGGAAGTTATCCATTTCTTCTAGGTTTTCTAGTTTATTTGTGTAGAGGTGTTTATAGTATTCTCTCATAGTAGTGTGTATTTCTGTGGGGTCGGTGGTGATATCCCCTTTATCATTTTTTACTGCATCTATTTGATTCTTCTCTCTTTTCTTCTTTATTAGTCTTGCTAGCAGTCTATCAATTTTGTTGATCTTTTCAAGTGGACTAAATGGTCCAATTAACAGACACAGACTGGCAAACTGGATAGAGTCAAGACCCATCAGTTTGCTGTATTCAAGAGACCCATCCCACATGCAGAGACACACATAGGCTCAAAATAAAGGGATGGAGGAAGATCTACCAAGCAAATGGAAAACAAAACAAAACAAAAAAGCAGGGGTTGCAATCCTAGTCTCTAATAAAACAGACTTTAAACCATCAAAGATCAAAAGAGACAAAGAAGGCCATTACATAATGGTAAGGGATAAACTCATCAGGAAGAGCTAACTATACTAAATATATATGCACCCAATACAGGAGCACCCAGATTCATAAAGCAAGTCGTCCTTAGAGACTTACAAAGAGACTTAGACTCCCATATGATAATAATGGGAGACTTCAACACCCCACTGTCAACATTAGACAGATCAACGAGACAGAAAGTTAACAAGGATATCCAGGAATTGAACTCAACTCTGCACCAAGTGGACCTAATAGACTTCTACAGAACTCTCCATCTAAAATCAACAGAATATACATTCTTCTCAGCACCACATCTCACTTATTCCAAAATTGACCACATAGCTAGAGGTAAAGCACCCTTCAACAAATGTAAAAGAACAGAAATTATAGCAAACTGTCTCTCAGACCACAATGCAATCAAACTAGAACTCAGGACTAAGAAATTCAATCAAAACTGCACAACTACATGGAAACTGAAAAACCTGCTCCAGAATGACTACTGGGTACATAACAAAATGAAGGCAGAAATAAAGATGTTCTTTGAAACCAATGAGAACAAAGATACAACATACCAGAATCTCTGGGACACATTTAAAGCAGTGTGTAGAGCGAAATTTATAGCACTAAATGCCCACAAGAGAAAGCAGGAAAGATCTAAAATTGACACCCTAACATCACAATTAAAAGAATTAGAGAAGCAAGAGCAAACACATTCAAAAGCTAGCAGAAGGCAAGAAATAACCAAGATCAGAGCAAAACTGAAGGAGATAGAGATACAAAAACCCTCCAAAAAATCAATGAATCCAGGAGCTGGTTTTTTGAAAAGATGTTTCTATTCTTTAAAAAGAAGTTTATATTTTCAGTAAGGAAAAAAGTTTCCTTATAGAGCAAATCATCTATATTTCAGTTAGTCAATGATTTTCTCAACTTCTGTTGAGTAAAAATAAAATAGCTTTAAAAGGCAGGAGGGAACAGAGAAAGGAAAATGCCGTCAGCAAAGAGGTCCATTTCAAAGACTGGGATTCCATGAGACCCAAACAGGCACGCGTTCTACTTTCCTTATGGTCTCTCAATGTAAACGTCACTTTTAAGCAACTGAACAGAATCAAAAAGACCAAAAGTCCTTAGGTTCAGCTCTAAGAAGTCTTTAAATTTCTCACATTCACTGGGTATCAGTCATTTCAGTATAAAATTTCAATAAATTAAAACAATTGGATCACCTTCTAGTTTATTACTTTAGAGGAGTTATTTTGCAGACTGAATTTTAGTTGCATTAATAATCTTTATGCTCAGGTATGTGTCCTTACGAAAATTAGGAGAAAAATTCCAGTCTGCTGACTTTATCAAAGTATAACTTAATGTTTTTGGTGGGTGAAGCTCTTTATCTTCCCAAGTTCTTTAATGAAAGAACATATGCTCATGTTTAATGATTCTCATTATGGAAGCACTTTCTTGTAATGCTACATTCCAGAACCTGAAGTAGTCACCTAGAATATAGACCACACGAATTATAATGAAACCTATGCAATATACACAGGGGATATGAGTTGACCTGCGTCGGCACCAGGTCTTTAAAATGAGTTCTCCATTGCAGTATTTTAACAAGCAACTTTTTGCTGTAGTAAAATTATTTTAACATAAACTTTTTTCAAATTAAAATGATCAAGAGTTGTTAAAGAACAGTTACTGTGCTGTGTCAGTTCTTCTTTTTATCTGTTTTGAGGAAACATAATAAGATTTAATATGATTGCTGTCAATGGCATACTATAACTTAATCCATCCAATAATGTTGTCACTAACAGCCAACTTTGATAAAATAACATCAGGCAAAAAGACTATTCATGCCATGAATCCTCTTTGAAATGTGTCTTCAGCCCTAAGCTGAGGAGGTTGTTTCTAATGATCTTGACACTTCTCTTTGATGAATGAAACATTATCTAAGGCTTACGTTCCTATGGAATAGTCCGCATTGCCAGTACAGATAAGAATTTATTTGGTGAGACTGAATTTAGATACCAAGTTTATTTTGTATGTATAAATAATTGGTATAAGCCTAAGAAGCCAAAATGGATTACTAGGATTGGAAATGTTAGAGTATCTATATGTAAAATTGATGTACGTTTCTAATAGAGAATTTATTTTCCCAGGCCCATGATGCCTACTCACATTTGTATAGCAGTTCATACATTTCAAAGACGTCATAAGTTATTTTGTCTTCAAAAAAAAATTATGTGGACATACTAAGTCACTATAATTCTCCCATTTTTCAAATGATGAGTTAGGGGAAATGCCTTTCTTGGAATCCAAGCTTCTTATTTCCAATCTATCCCCCTGACTTGTGTCATACTCCCTGTAAAACCCCATATCTACAAAATGGTAAACTTGATTAGTTTGCTAGAGGACAAAATTGTCACAAAATGCTTATTGTGATAATTTTATTATATGTAGTATTCCTTAATTCTATATCAGAAACTGGCTCTGAAAACACACATACATACAACCTAAGATTTTACTAACAGTTAAGCGAAGTATATTGGCCTAAGTCAGAACAAGAGCTTCCTTAACAATACTATGTAATTCTGGGCTGCTTCATTGCTAGTCCATGGAAGGTAGATTGCCATAGTATCTCTCTAGCAGATAAAATTGTTTTTCAGTGTTTGAGCCTTGATGCCTAAAAAAGCACTGTTTTTGAGATTAATGGCAAAGTAGGTCAACTTCCTGAATTTCTTTACTCCTGACATGAGCCTGACTCCTGGTTTTTCTATTACAGGCTTAGGTCTAGTGAACCTTAAGCCATGCACTTACAGGAAAGCTTTTATGCACATCACAATAGTATGAGTTACTGCTGATGCAGCTGTCACTCTTATTCTTCAGAGTATTTCTTTCACTCTTTTGTTGATGCCATTATGAAAATTAGTGCTGGCACAGCCTTCAAGGCACTTAATATCCTCTCTTATTTATGTGGTTATCTTATTCTTAAAATTTTGTTTGCAAAGAAGGTATTAATTACATATGGAGGGGCAGAAACGCTATAGAGTTTCTACTCGTAGGTTTTCTGGATTTATATTGAGGTATCTCACAAACTAAAAAGCAAAAGCAATCAAATAGCAGAAAGTTTTTTAAATCTATATAACCTAAACACGAAAACACATCATGACCTGTAATCCCAGCACTTTGACAGGCTGTGGTAGGTGGATCACCTAAGGTCAGGAGTTTGAGAGCAGCCTGGCCAATATGGTGAAACCCCGTCTTTGCAAAAAATACAATACTTAGCCCAGCATGTTGGCTCACACCTGTAATCCCAGCTACTTGGGAGGTTGATGTACGAGAATCACTTGAATCTGGGAGGCAGAGATTGCATTGAGCCAAGATGGTGCCACTGCATTTCAGCCTGGGCCACAAAGTAAGACTCTGTCTCAAAAAAAAAAAAAAAAAGACCATCATATTAAGACTTGTTTCTTCTCATTATTAACTGTGTAATTAAATGTGATGGAGTTTATTGTTTCATTTTTTACTTTAATAGGATGAGTTTTCTGTGACACTGTAATTGTTCTGTCATTAGTTTTCATTTCTTAATTATTAAATATGGATTTAGAAGTAATCAAATCTTATATCTGACTAACCTCTAGGTTTTTATACTTCTAATGCATGGTCTGTGTTCAATTAAGAACAAAATCTCAGTTGTCTTATTTACACTCTGTGTTCATTTTCAATACCTCTAAAAAATATTTTCCAGAATTCCTATATTTACAGTATAACTGATAAAATGATGAAGAAATATGAAAAGTCATTCAAAGACAAAATTTGGAATGAGGACACTGAAACTGAAGATATATTACCATGCTAAAACAATCAAAAGCTGTCAGTTTTCACCCCATCTAAAATTCTGTTGACTACTTTTAAATCTAAGATGTATTTTTCATAATGGTGAATAGAAAGAATTTTATCACAAGTATCTGAATGAGCTAAAAAAAGCAATACCTATGCATAACATGTCACTTGTAATAAGGACATCTTTTAATATTGAAACATAATAAAATTATAAATCAGTAATAATCCACAGCATAATAAAAAATGAGAAATTTAAACAAAGTTGGTTGAAAGTCATCAAAAACCAAAAGATACTTTTGGAAGTGTTTCAGTAACTGTAAATATTTACATTTTAAAATTACACATTTTTAAAAGAATACTTTCAATAATATGACATTATATTGCTGATTTTTCTTCAAAGTCATTTAAAGCATTGTTAATTTGAATGCCAAAATAAAACACTTCAATTAAGATATTAAAATTATGTTATACATCTATAAATACCTAGGCACATAAATCAAATAAACTTATCTTATACATTTGTGCAACTGAATTATTTTGCCTTCATAAAATATTGGTAAAATTGCATGAAAATAATTGAAACACGTTGATATGGTATTACTATCTTCACATTTTTGTTAAAGTAATTTCATTTTTTTTCTCAGCAGGAGTCAGTTAAATTTATGTTGGAGAAGTTATATGATGACTTACAGATGCTTTCATATTTTACCTTGGTTTACGTGTTCTTCAAATTATACTTGGAACAATAACAAACAAGTAGATAACTGCCTATTAATACTTTAGAACATCAAAAGGGAGCAGTATAAAATATTTTTGGAAGCAATCTATCCACTGACAGATGAATGGATAAAGAAAATGTGGTGTATACATGCAAGAGAATACCATTCTGCCTTTAAAAAAGAAGAAATTCTGCCATTCGTAACAACATGAGTGAACTTGGGACATCAGGCCAAGTGAGATAAAATAGACAAATACTACATAATTCCACTTGTATAAGGAATTTAAAATAGTCAAATTCACGGAAGCAGAGAATAAAACGGTGGTTGCCAGAGGCGTGGGGGAGGACGAAACAAGGATGTATTAGACAAAGGGTACAAAGCTTCAGTCAATGCAAGATGAGTAAGTCCTAGAGATCTACTGTATAGCATAATGTGTATATTTAATAATTCTGTATCATACACCTGAAAACTTGCTGAAGGGCAGATTTCATGTTGTGTTCTTACCACCAAAAAACAATAAGTAAAGAAGACAGGAAGAAAATTTTAGAGGTGATGAATACGTTTATGGCATAAAACAAAAGATGACCATTTGTGTTATGAATGTACACTTATCTCCAAACTCATCAAGTTGCATACATTAAATATGTACAGCATTTTGTATGTCAATCTTGCGTCAATAAAGTGGTTTAAAAGAACATATATATGTGTGTGTATATATGTATGTGTATATATGTATGTATGTGTATATGTGTGTGTGTGTGTGTGTGTGTATATATATATATAAAATCACCTATGCTATGTCAAAAATAAAATTTGAGCTTTTGGAAGTTGATAAGTATTGGTACATTGCAATTTTTACTTAATTTAATAGTACCACTTTAAATAAATTTAAAATTTTAATTTCAGAACAACATATATGTATCCTGGGTTCTATTTAATAATTACACTGTCGCTTATTGATCAGTGAAAGCTTATATAAAATGAAAAACTGATATAAAAGGACATATAGCAAAACTACACCCTCATTCTACTTTTTCTTCTAGGATGCCCTATAATAGCACAGCTTAAGGCACAAAAACCTTTCTTCAAGTTCTGACATTCCCAAAGTATAGGTATAATATGAATAACTCTTCGTAAATAAAATTAATGACCTCTTATTAAGTCATTTAATCCTAAAATACATATATCTACAACGATAATACATCATATCTTTTAGATGGTTTTTGTGTTTTATCTCATCAATGAGATGTCAAGTCCTCATTTTTCTATGTTTGATATATTCTGTATATTTAAAATATTATTAACTACTCTTGACTTCTTTATTTTAAAGGACAATTTGCCTTTACTATAAAATACTACAATTGAAAATATTTCTATTTAGGTAAATTGTGGCATTTTGAAGCTAATGAATAGCAAATCAGATTATATAGTTCCTAATAAGTAAAAGATGACTCTTTAAGAATACTAACATTTAAATTTTTGATTACATTTTATCGATACATTTTCATGCATCAGTTGGTACCTTTAGCCATCTCTAATGATGATATAAGCCTAATGTAACACTAGATCAGCCTTTTACTAAAAGTTTCAAATAATTCAAGGGCACTTACCATGTTCCAGCCAGGATAGAGGTAGTCTGTACCAACAAATTCAAAGTAGTGAGCAAACCCTTCCTTCAGCCACACGTCTTCCCACCACACAGGCGTCACGAGGTCACCAAACCACTGCAGTAACAAAATTAATGGTCATCAAATAAAATGAAATCTATCCCCAAACTATTTTATCTAAACTTACATGTATTAAACTATGATTATTATAACTGGAATTAATTCCCCAATTGATTTTGTGATCTTAAACTGTATTGTGGCAAAACCGTATTGATTTATTTGACTACTTGGGTGACACTAGTTTTTTATACATGCTTTCAGAGAGGAACAAAAAAGAATAATCAATGAACACAAAAGAATATTTGACTTGGAGAAGAAAGGGCTCAGGAGAGAAAAACTGATGAGAGCTGTCTTCAAATATGTGAAGACCTATTATATAGAAGAGGAAAGGCTTGTTTCCTGTGACCCTACAAGTGACAAACCAGGACTAATGAATGGAAATTAGCATGGGTAAATGTCTGCTGAAAATGCAGAAAACCCTCTAACAGACTGAGATGGCCAAAGATGGGAACATTCTGCCTTGAAAGGTAGTGAGCAGTTCATCACAGGAGGTATATAAGCATCACCCTCTAGTGGCAGAGGCAATTCAGAGAAGATATTTGCTGATTGATAAAACTAAGGGTTTTTGAGGTCCCTCACACTTGACTCTCCATGATTCTATTATAATAAGGATTTAGACCAAAAAAAATTCTCTAAGATGCCTTTATGAAAAATAATGTAATTTTAAAAGGTATTTTGATTAGATAATGATGTATTATTCCGAAACTTGCTTAGTTTAGGAAAACGTTAAGGAAATTCTTTTCTCATTAAAAAGCAAAAAATACATTATATGCCAGGAGCTAGCCTAAAGGATTCAGTGAAGAAAAGTTATATAATGTTCCTCCTCATGCAGTTGACATTTTATTGTAGAGGCACGGGGGATGAGGGGAGGTAGACGATAAAAAAATAAATAAGCAAATGAACAACGCAATTTCAGATCCTAACAAAGTGCTACAGGAATGAGGGAGGAACTGCTTTACATTGTAAAACCAAAAACATTCTCTCTAAGCAAGTGACATTTGAGCTCAGACTTCAATGATAAGGGAGAACCAGTCATGAGAAAGGCTTGGGAAGGAGAATTTCAGGGACATGTAATTAACCCTTAATGTGAAGACTCTATGTGGGAATGAGCTATTTAAGAAACAGAAGAAAGACCTCTGCGGCTGGAACATAGTGGACCAGGAGGAGGAAAGTGTGAAAGAGTCCAGAAAGGCAGACAAATACCAGATCATGTGTGGCTTTAGCAGCCACATTAACAACCTTGGCTGACAGTTTCAATAGTAACAGTAAAGTATCTATTCTTCAACAGAATCTCTCATTGAAATACAAATCAAATCAGCTCTCAGTATGTTGAGGACCACAAAGTAAATGTTTAACCTTTTAATAACTTTTTAAATAAAAAATGCATGTTTCTCCTGTAACTTGAAATCCTATCTTCAGAATTGTGACTACAAATTGGTGGGCAGGAAAGGTAACATAGAAATTAATTGGTTAATGACAATGGAAATTATTTCAAGTGTTTCTCCTAGCTTCTGGTTCATGATTCCATAGTAAGTGCCCTACAAATACTAAGCTATAACAAGAAAGTAACTTAGAATATGAAACAAATGAAATCCAGTTCTTCGAACAATTATACATTATCAGTGCACTTTCACTTCAACAGAACTATATATCTAACTTGTCATTTATAGGAGCATTCAAAAAGCAAACTGCTTTTGTCTCAAATAATTACAAGATATTCAGTCAAAACCATCCTCTTTACTACAGACTAGGAGCACCAGACATCTCTGCAAAGGATCCCCTTAAGCCTGGGGTGAGAAACACACCTCAGAGATCTCATCAGCAAGGCAGATACAAACATCTTACAGGTTCAGTGCAAAAAACTGACATTTAGGGGCCAGGCACGGTGGCTCATGTCTGTAATCCCAGCACTTTGGGAGGTTGAGGTGGGTGGATCACCTGAAATCAAGAAGTTCAAGACCAGCCTGGCCAAGATGGTGAAACCCCATCCCTACTAAAAATACAAAAATTAACTGGGCGTGGTGGTAGGCACTTGTAGTCTAGCTACTTGGGAAGCTGAGGCAGGAGAATCACTTGAACGTGGGAGGCGAAGATTGCAGTGAGCCAAGATTGCACCATTGCACTCCAACCTGGGTGGCAGAGTGAGACTCGGCCTCAAAAAAAAAAAAAAAAAAAAAAAGCTGACATTTATGTAAACAGTCCTCTGGCTCGCATCACTTCATCATTAAGACAGTATTCATTTATTAGCATTTAACAGTTTACCTTTTTTCACTGACAGTGTTTTTCACATCACTCTTTTCTTCGTTTTTTCAGCTTTTAAAAAGCTGTGGGGTTTATAATTTATTGAAATCACACTGTATCACAGTGAGATTTCTGGTGTTATAAGTTTAAAGCTATCCATAAATACTAGTAACCAGGACAGGTATCACTTTCTGTTGGCATGGACATCTATTTTCAGTGACTTTTTCCCACAAAAATTAAGATTCAAATAAGCACTGCGAAATCTCTCTAATGCCATCCATTCATTGTGAGAAAATGCATAAAATCAAAATGAAATTAATTTTATCTTAGCTTCACTACAAAGTTGGCTAATTTACATATGAATTTCTAAACATGCCAAGACAAAAAATATCAATCATTTGAGAACAAAGAGTCCACGGCTGAGTTAGTGAAAGACTTCCTAAGTGTCTATGTGGTGGGAAAAGGGGAATAACAAATTGATTTCAGCAAAAGCAAATTTTGACACGTACACAAAACTCAGCTGCATCTTGCAGCGATGCAATAAATCATTGCCATCACTGCACTTACCCTATATACACACTAATAATCACAAGAAAATACAGCAAGGTTGATAACTGACTAGATAGGGGCTCCAAAGAGGCTGCTGGGTGGCAGTGCCATCTCACTGCTCAACTAAATGGAATGACAGTTGCTTACTCAATACGATCAGGGTGTTTGTTTTTGTTTATCCTATGATTGAAGAAAAATGACATATCTTCCAGAAAGAACTACACAGTGCTCCATATAAAATTAAAATTTATTTGGGAGGATAATAATTTAGCTCTTAATGTAGCTATCCAAAATCATTCTCAATAGCTTTTACATTATACTTACACCTGATTCTTTTTCTCATACCTGGTGACATATCTCATGAACAATGACCATGGTGACATCCAGCAAATAAGAAATAGATGAAACACTGGGATCCAGCAGTATTCTTTGTTCCACAAAAATACTTAGTCCCCAGTTCTCCATAGCAGCATACGGATGCTTAGGCACAGCTAAAAGATCTAGAAATAAAATAAAACAGTTCCAAAGGCTTTAACAAAGACACCAGATTCTGAATTTATGTGCTAAAAATGTCCAGAAATCCTAATTATAAGGGATACTTGATTTGACTTAGTGATTTTTTTTTTTGGCAAATTAAACTACCTGCCATTTCTACATCACAGCAGAAATATAGGCTATCACTGCAAATGCTGGTCATATGCATTCATCACAGTTCATTTTCAAGCCCAGTGCTATAGGTAGCTGGAAGTATCAGTGCCGTTATTGATGGGCCCATCCTAATAAATTTTATAAGTCAAGGAAACCAAATGCAGCAGGAACCTACAGAGGCAAAGGCGTTGTGCCTTCTAATGAAAATATATTTGACTCAATGCAGTAAATACTATATTCTTACATTTACCTCAGTATTGTATAAGAGAAAACATTTTATATCTGGTTTAAAATGTGGTGTTATTTTTCTAATTGCTTAAATTCTAGTGTATTTTTTCAGTTATATTAAAAGAAAGATGTTACATGTAAATATATCTTACAGAGAAAGCTTTGCTAGTGGATATAATGGAAAAAAAACTAAAAACTATTGAGGGGACCCACAGACTCTGGTCTGGCTCTGTCATCAACTGGCTATGCAACATCAGTAAATCACTTAACTTCTTAAGACCACAATTCCCTCACCTATGAAATAAGGTCATTAGCCTTAATTATCTCTAAAATACCTTCTAGCTCCAAATATCTACAATTAGATGATTCTAAGATCTGTGCTTATTTTAAAAGGTCATAGAGGTATTATCAACTTCTGGTTATGGTGACACAAAGAGTTCATGCTTTGATGTACTCCCTCTGCTCCAGAGGCATAGTGATGATAAATAAAATATTAAAAGGGAAAACGAAAAAAACATCTCCGGGCTTAAAAATAAACCTCTCCCTGGACCAGAAATGGTACAGAAATGCAAAGTGGTGATTACATGTGAAGCCACAGGCCTGCTGGGCACTGGCTCCAGCATCAGGCAGTGGCGGCTGGGAATTGGCTCTGGCAGATCCTTCCAGAGCCAAAAGGACCTAAGCCACGCTGACTACTTAATGCCAGGGATTGAGGTAGGGCACGCATGCTCATGAAAACAGGTTGAAAATAGCTGGCGCTCCTTGCTTCCTGGGAAAGTCAATAAGTGGCAGGGTAGAAATTTGAACCCAGCAGCCTGGTTCCAGCACCTGTGCTTTTAATCACAATGCCAAGCATAGTGTTTACAGTCTCTGACCCAGAAGTTCTACTTCTCCATATAGCCCTGTGGTAACTCCCTACGATGCAACAGAAAATTGTATAAGAATGTTCGCTATAGTATTGTTTGTACAGGTGAAAAGGGAAAATTAAGTGCGTTTAAGCAAGGTAAAGGACAAAGAAACTGAGAAATAGGTACATAAAGGAGTATTACACAGCAATCAGAACAATTGATCTTACCACTAGATTCTAACACTACATACATCAACATGGACAATCTGAGAAAGAGAATATCGAGGAAATAAGTGAAGAGTAAAATGACACTATAATAACATCCACTATTTAAAAACAAGTAGAATAACACCATGTCATGTAAATGGATAATCATACACGAACACATGCACAGAGACAGTAATGGCAAGAGGCACACACAAACACACATACAGCAATTATAAACATTAAAGTCATGATGGCTTAATGGAAGAAAGGAGGGGAAAAGGATGGAAGACAGTCACACAGTGAATTAAATAGTTATGTTTTTAATAAGAATATTTCACTGTTGGTGGTATGGCTGATTATAATATTACTGATTCTTTTCCACATGCTTTAAATATTTCAAAATAAGAAAAAGAATAAAATAGTCAACAGTCTTATAATAAGGTTGATTTTTCTTTATTCCTGACTTTAAAAAATATCTTCTCAGCATTGGTTGTCGGTATTTGTTGTTGCTATTTCTGTTTGTTTGAGATGGAGTCTCGCTCTGTTGCCCAGGCCAGAGTGCAGTGGCGCAATCTTGGCTCACTGCAACCTCCGCCTCCTGGGTTCAAGCGATTTTCCTGCCTCAGCCTCCCAAGTAGCTGGGATTACAGGCATGCGCCACCACGCCCAGCTAATTTTTGTATTTTTAGTAGAGACGGAGTTTCACCATATTGGCCAGGCTGGTCTTGAACTCCCGACCTCATGATCCAACCACCTCGGCCTCCCAAAGTGCTAGGATTACAGGCCTGAGCCATTGCACCTGGCCGGTTGTGGTCTTAAGTCTGAAATGTATATTAAAGTAAGTCAAATATGACCCCGTCTTCTGCTACATTTTAGACTAAGCATGAGGGCATAATAGCTATAACACGAAAAAAAGGGAAATATGAGGTAATAGTTGAAGAATTAAGAGTGCTGAGAGAGAGAAAAAACAAATCTGATTGGGGAGGTTTTCAAAGAGATGGTACTTAAGTTGGACTTCAAAAGGTAAATAGGATATCAAAGGGCAGAAACACGTAATCTGCGCATTCACATATACAACAAATACTGATTGAGCATCTCCTTTGCTCAGTATAGACATGGTTTTGCCCTGTCCTGCAAGCTCGTTCCTCTCTGTCATCATGGTGCTTATATGCATATGTGAGTGTGTGCAGGAGGTCAATTAACCAGTAATAAATGAATGAGAAAATTAGTAAATGATAAATGCTACAAAGACAATGTAACAGAGTAAGATATTGATTGATTGGTGGGGTAGGTGTGGTGTGGTCAAGGCAGCCCTCTCTAAGGTAGTCACATTTCATCTGAGATGTGGGTAATGGTAGAAACTAGCTTGTTTGAAATCGGAAGTGCATTCTAAGAGAGGACAACAAATGCAAAGGCCCTAAGGTGAAAATGAGACAAGTATGCTAGACAAAGAAGGTTGATGTGGCTGAAATATATAAAGTGAAGGAACACAGATCAGAGAACTGGTATGAATTGTAAGTTCATAAGCAATAGATATTCTTTTATATAAGATTTTACCTTAACACCTTGTCTAACTATGAACAAACCAGGTAACAGGACCACAGTGTGTCAACTTTGTCACCAGTAGATAGCAACAACAGTAGCAGATCTGGTGTCATTTACTTGTAGCAACATGTGACTAATAAACAAGCCTTCTGACCCAAGCCTGTGACAAAGTCGAGGCAATTCTGTAAGCTGTAGTCCTCCAGGAGCCAAGAGTAGTCGGTCGTCAAGGCTAAGCGAGCATATCAAGCCACACATTGGGATTTGGATTGGCTCAAATAGCACAGGAAGAAGACTCGACACATATGAGCCAGATGCAGTCTAGGAGTTTGGAATAAAGAGGAAGGTAGACTTGGGAGCATTTGTCAGAAAGCAAAAGCCTGACTAACAGCATAAGGAGATATGATGTGGAAACAACTGGAGGCTGGTGATAAAGATATCAGGCACTGGTGACCTAAGCAGGCAGCTGGTTACATACTGGAATTGAGAGGTATGAGGTTACAAAAGTCAGGCCTGGGTAACAAGATCACAGATCAACCAAACAAGGACTCTTCAGCAAATGGAGCCAGAGTCAAATTAAAGTCATTAAAGAATAGAGTAAAACACAGATCAGTAGTAGAGGACGGCTTCTTATATATACACACAGGTTTTATAATAAATACGAGGAGCCATGATTATAGATGACAGAGTAGGGAAAAAATAAAGAAAACATTGTATGCTACTAACCTTATAACAGTGTATTGAAGAAACTTAGATTTTGTTGAAGCAACTATGGAGAAGTATTTTTAATTGTGGCTCTGTTCTATGTCTTCACAACTTAAGGAATCTTATATGATAGGTTTATAATTTAAGAGCACTTACATCAAGTATATATCCACACAAACATCTGTACACAAATATTCATAAAAGCCTATTTCCAGTAGCTAAAAACTAGGAACAACTCAAATGTCCATCAATAGGTGAATAAAGTAAGTATGGTATATCCATGCAACAAAATACTACTCAGCAATAAAGAGAAATGAACTATGGTTACAGTCCACAACATGATTGAATCCCAAAATAGTTACGTGGAGTAAAAAAAGAAGAAAGCTCTATCTGCTGTATGATTCATGCCATTTATGTAAAATTCCAGAAAATGCAAACTAATCTATAGTGTCAGAAAGCACATCAGAGGTTGCCTGGGGACAAAGATGGGAGGAGTTAGAAGATAGCGACGAGAAACTTTTGGGAGTGATGAATATGTTCATTATGGTGATAATTTCCTGTGTGTATACATGTGTTAAGGCACCAAATTGCATACTTTAAATATGGACAGTTTTCTTGTACATTACTGTACCTGAATGAAGCTATTAAAAAAAAAAAGAGCAAACTCAGTAACAAAAATACTCTTTTGTTTATTTAAGGCAGATAACATTAATTCACAATGAATTATTTTAATTTTTTCAAAAGAAATTTGTTACGAGACCATACTCATTAAAATGTATACCCATAACTCTTTCATATGCCTTGAAAACAGAAGAAAATTCAAATGTTTCAGAATCTAATTTACTTGGAAAGTCAAAGAAAATGCTTGATAAAAGTAGGCATAGTAGTCTGCTTCCAATTAAATAGTATAGTACAAAAAACTATAGACAGATATGAAATAATTCATATAATACTAGTGAATGTGATAACATAAATTAACATAAAAATCTGACTTGCTCTACTTGTTTGCCTCCTACTCACCCTCAATGCACTATAATTTGCCTTCTATTCTTAACACTATCCTGAAACAGCTCTGAATAACTAAATTCACAAACTCTCATGGACACTTCTCAGAATTCATCTTTTTTTGGCATTGCTGAGAATTATCATATGGTAGGCTAGCGTCTATAATAACAGAATATCCATGTTTTTCCTCCACTTCTCAGATTAGCTTTTCTTCTTGTTTTGTTTCGTTTTGTTTTTCATTTTCTTGCCACTCTCTGACTTTTGAAAATCAAAGTTTCCAGGATTTCCATCTGTGGCTTCTATGTTGCTTTGTTTTACTAACTGCTATGATTTAAATGTGTCCTCTCTGAAATTCATGCTGAAATGTAATCTCTATGGGTCTCTTCTGCCATCTGAAGACACAACATTCATCCCCTCTGGAGAATGTAGCAACAAACAGTCATCTTGAAAGCAGAGAGTAGACCCTACCAGACAGCAAACTGGCCTGTGCCGTATCTTGGACTTCTCAGCCTCCAGGATTATAAGAAATAAATTTCTATTATTTGTAAATTACCCAGTCTCGGGTATTTGGTTATAGTAGCATAAATGGACTAAGACACTTACTCTGCTACTTATTTTCTTTGAGTGTTCTCATCCACTTTAACATCATCCATCACCACCCACATGCCCAGACTGCTCTCTTTGAGCACTAGATGAAAATATCTAAGTATCTTATAGTAGGCTGCTATTTGATAGGCCCCCAGTGTGCTGTGCCTCCTTGTGTAAGCCTCTCCTCTTTTAATCTGGTGTAATAGTACATACTAAAGGAAAGTTAAGAAAGCCTTGTATCTTTCTGTTTTGCCCTCTAGGGAAAGTCAGCCCTCATAAAATGAAATGGCCCATTGCCCTGAGAACATCATGCAGGGAGAAACCTCACAACTTTACAAAAGGTCCAAAGAATCCACATGAGGTCTGTTCAATAGTATATACTAACTGAAATCCAGTCTCCAGCATTAGTGAAAGTGTTGCCTTATTACCCTTCTGATGCATAACCTTGTAAGCTAGAAATGTACTCTAATATATTCCAGATTATTAAATAATCACTAACAAAAATGTGTACAATATCCGTTCTCTCCTGTCTGCCAGTCAGATTCTTATCTCACAGGTCATGATAGTCAGTCCAGAATAAGATGCTTTGCCCCTGCTTTGAGCTCTTCTAAGCCCTGGCTCCAGTGCGAAAGAGTCTGGTATCCTCCAGCTCAGATATTCTCCGCTACATGATCAAGCTCACACTCCGCACTCTAAGTGTGAGAAGAGTACAGGAGATGCTCTCTGATATGTGACCTCAGATAGTTATCAATTGTCCTACTTTCTCTCGTACTTTCCTTTTGCCTAAGCCATACTACCTACAGTACTGACTTTTCCTGGCAATATTTCTTCACCAGCCAATTTCTGCCTTCTAGTTGTCCACACTCAAACTTATCAGTTCATTCTAGATTTGTCATCCATTTATTTAGCTAATTTGAGATTCATAACAAAGTCTGCAATAAGATCAGAACCTGAATGCCCCAGACTTCAACCTTAATCCTGAGGGAAAAGGGATAGAAAGTCCTGGAAGACAAGAGTTTTAATGCTGAAGAAATAAATATCCCAGCAATTCAGGAGCATCACCTCAGCAGCCAATCCCTCCATGCCTAGGCAGAAAACAGACCTGCTGCTGAGCCCCTAGTGTAGTCAGGGCATGTGGCATCTTCCTGAAAAGCAGCGCTGGTCTCTGATTGGATGTAAGATATTTTTGCTCAGAAAATCTAAAGTGCCATACATTCATATTAGAAGTTGTGGTTTCAGAACAGAATAAATTCTATACATTTGTTCTTTCTGGTTTTCCTTGTACATGTAATGTACTTCTTTGAATCAGGCATTCATTCATTCATTCAATAAAGTTTGCTGAGTCCTTATTCTGTTCGAGCAGAGAAGGAGACTAACAAAGATGCTGCTGTGTCCAAGCTCATGTTCCAGTTTTGAGGGGCTGGGGGATGCAAGTAGGGCAGGGGGTCAAATAATACACAAATAGACAAATAGATAATACGAGACTGCAATTGGGACTATCATGAAAATTACACATAATATGTTAAAGAATAACAGAGTTGGAGGCAGAATACATTTGATCAAATGACCAGGAAAAGTTGAAGAAAATTAGTATCTAAGCTGAAACATCAACCCAATCCAGGAAGACAGGGCAGTTTTAATCTTAATAATTGCATTTGCAGTGCTAGCATAGTACCAAGCGCATGGCTAATGTTCAAAAGGTAATTGCAAATTAAATGAATAGCAAGTGATGTGATGGCAAGTCATGGTAAATATAGCTTACAACTAGTTTTGCCTGCGATCCTAAGCCACACAGATGTATAACCACTATCAACACCACCCAGGAAAGGGCCTTTGGTTCCACAGTTCTGGTCATGAATTCCACGGTTTCACTCTGCCATGTAAAGAACTCTGCGGCTCTTCTAAATCACCTCTCTACTCCTATGCAAAGTGTCACTTAGATGCATTCCCTTACGATTCACAGATGGGCTCTATGCATACTGATTCTTCCAACCCAACACCATCTTGTGCTCAAATCTGCAGCCTTCTGACCTAACTCTTACTTCTGTGTCCCGCCACACTTCACCCTTCGAATTTTACCTTCAATGTTATCACCAGGCTGTACTCTAATAGCATCTCAATCACAAGCCAAGTTATTTTACCAGCTCTGCTCCTCAGATCTTATTGGCAGAAGGCAATGGATATAATGTTTAAAGCTGCAAGTTGTGGAGTCCATACTGGGTTTGGGATCCAAACCCACATTGTTTAACCTCTCTCAGCTTTCACTTTCTTATTGATAACATAGGGATATTAACAGTACCCACTTTGCAAGTTGCTGTGAAGATTAAATGAGTTATACCATGTAAAGAACTTAGTCCTACATAGTAAGCAAGATAAATGTTATCACTATTTGAGATCTTTCCAGTCCTTTCCCACTCTGGGGAATCGAATGCATCGTAGGCCTCAGGAAAGAGAGGAGGAGGAGTCTTATCTTCAAACAAAGATGAAGTTTAGGTTAATATGTTCCATTATAGATTTTAATTTTCAAATTAAAATTTTATCTTGTGATTTAAAACAACATAGATCCTACTTAAGAATGAGCCAAAAAACATTATAGAATATGCCCATATTATCATCCAGGGACATTAATTTTAAAGGCATAGGTTAAAAAAAAAAGTTGTATTTTGATTATACCATGACTGGCTGTTGCTCAAGACTGTCTATACACCTTAGTGTTTCAGAATAAAAAATGGAACATCTTGCTCTGAAGATTAATATACAGGGCTAGTAAAAATATAAACTACATTTGAAATAGTAATAGTAATAAGACAAAATTTATAGAAGTAACCCATAACTAATATTTATAAAATGAGAACTACCATTCTTTTCTTCCTTTCAAGGGTATATTCTCAAGATTTTTACTGATAAACCAGTTAGGTTCTGAATGACTCTTTTTCAGTTTGTTTGACAAAGAAGTTTAAACTTCGCTATCCTTAGATACATTTCTACCAAATTTAGGAGTCAGTCCTTCAAAGTTTTAAAGCAAAATACACTTTTCTCCTGATGGACTTTTATTTGGGCATCATTCATTTAAAACAGACTAGTTTCAGCTACACATTGTGGATTCTAACAGAACTTTCATCAGCACTACTTGTATTCAGAAGCTTAGCTTTCAAGTTCTCAAACTTCTAGCATTCTCCTGAATTAGCATTAGGCCATAATAGGCAGGCAGTGTTTTTGCGGATCCTCCTGCCACACATTCAAAAGATTTTTTTTTCATTTCAGCAATCAATTTTCCTCGACATTTACTGATTACTGTCAATTGCAATGGAGGAATACTTTACACGTTTTGCTTGATTTCTTTTTTTCCCTGAAAAAGGCTTTCTATGCCAAAGGATATACCCCATATGCACAGGGAACATTTGTCAGTTTCTCGCCCCTTTAATTTTTAAAATTAGTGCCACTTTGATTTTCACCATCATATTTTTTTGTTGTGCATCTAGTACTTTCAAAATCACAGTCTTTGCTTTAAGAAACATGATTAGGTATGAACACAGAGAAGACATTAAATGACCCCTTCTGCCCATCCACTGGTGATAGCCCAAGTTGACTAATACTTGTTATATAACAAAGATTTGCTGTTATCTCAGAGAATACAGGTTGAATGTAAGGTTCCTTCCTATTAAGGTTCCATTTACAGTGTATTTTCATTTATTCCAAAAACACTTGCTCATTACCTAATGCTGGCCAGACTGATCTAGGCTGGGCATATAAACATTGAACAATAAAGACATAGTCCCCTTAAATTTTCATGGAGCTTAAAAACCAATGGGGGATACAAACAAGTTAAAAAGTATATATATTATAGACACACATGATGGCAATTACAATGTAGTGCATATGCTACAATGAGTGCACAGTATAATGGCTGCAGCATAGAGCAGGGATTAGGAACATGAACTCGATTCTGCTACTTAATGGGGCACGTTACTGATCCTCTCTACCCATCATTTTCCTCACCTGTAAAATGAAGATGACTATAATTGCAACTATTTTGCAGGATTACTGTGAGGACTACTGTTGAAACACAATTCTCAAGGGTCTCTCACATTTCTGTATATCTTATGAACACAGGCACTGACTGCTTTTTGTTCCACACTTTCTTTTTAAGGATGGTTTTGTATAGCAAAAACAGAGATAGTAGGCTCTCCAGAGCAAAAAGGTGGCATACATATTATCACTTTTTAAAGAACCACATTCCCTAGGGTCAGGTATAGAATCCACTGCATGTGCAGCTATCAGCTGGACCTATGTGTGTCACTCTTGGGAATTAGGGCTCTGGGAACTGGTACAAAAAATATGATACCAGCAGGACACAGTGGCTCATACATGTAATCCCAGCACACTGAGAAGCCAAGGAAACAGGATCACTTGATCCCAGGAGTTCAAGACGAGTCTGGGCAACATAGTCAGACACTGTTCCTACTAAAATAACAAATTAGCTGGGCATGGTGGTGCACGCCTGTAGTCCTAGCTACTTTGGAGGCTGAGATTGGAGGATTGCTTGAACCCAGGAGGTCGAGGCTGCAGTGAGCTATAATGTTGTCATTGGACTCCAGCCTAGGCAACAGAGTGAGACCCTGCCTCTAAAAGAATAAAAAATGCTTATACTCTGGCTACTGCTGTAGCTAGAATAACAATGTCTTTTATTTCTAGTCCAAGAGTTTCATGACTTCTGCCAGCATTCATGAAACAGTGGCGGTCTGACTAGTTGATATTACAAGTAGGATAAGGTAAAACTTTAGACTCCTCACAGTTCTTGACAACTATACAAATTAATATAGGTAGCGTGCTTAGAACAGTACCTAGCAATTGTTAAGTTCTCAATAACTGTTAGTTATTGTGGATAAAAGATGTCCAGGTCCTCATTCCTGGAACCAGTGACTATATTAGGTTACTTGGCAAAGGGGAATTAAGGTTGCTAATCAGCTGAAATTAAGATAGGAAGAATATCCCAGATTATACAGGTGGACCCAATATCATCACAAGTGTCTTGAAAAGTGAAAGCAGGAGATGGGAAGAAAGTCAGTGTCAGATTGATGAAATGTTAGAAAGACTCTACCAGGCATTCTGCTTTGAAGACAGAAGTGGACCATGAGCTGAGGAATGCAGTCTCTAAAAGCTGGAAGAGTTCCAAAAATGTAGAAGATTTTCCCCTAAAGTCTCCAGTGAGAGTAGTGTCAGAATTTCAGCCTTCATAATTGTAAGATAATAAATTTGTGTTGTGTTAAGCCACTAATTAGGTGCTAATTTATTATCGCATCAATAGGAAATGAAGTTAACCATTATCATCATCATTACCTTTATTATTATTACCATTACTCTGTAAAAGAAGTCTCTAATATTGACAGAAAAATGAGAAGGCTTCCTTAGAGAATGCCAATTATGGGATCTGTTGAGTGAACAGTGGGTAGCCAGAGGGGAAATATATTGCAGGTTAAGGAAGTAGCATAGGCAAAGAAGAGACAATACAGTACCTTCAGTAATCAAAAAAACCGGATCAATATGACTGAAGCATATACTGACAAATCCTGCTTTGGACATGCTGAGTTTGAGTTACCCCTAGAACATCCAAATAGAGATATCTACTAAGAGGCTGAATGTAGAAGTCTGATGCATTGGGGAGAGGCTGGGGTGGGGGAAAAGATTTAAGAAGTCATCAGCACATAGATGAGAGGAGCCCATGACCAATGCTGAGTAGAGAAGAGGGCTAAGACAGATGTCTGAGGAGCACTAAGATTTAAGAGAGGCAGAGGACGAAGGCAACTGGGGTAGGGCCCACAAAGTATACTGACAAGATGCTGTCATGAAAGGGGGAAAGAAAATCAGGGAAGTGTGACATCGCATCATTCAAGAGTAGTGATCCATCCACAGGGGAGGGAGGACTTGACAGTGTCTATGACTATCTTAGGTATATTTATAATACACAGGCAATATATAATCAAGTAGTTGAATTTTAATTAACAATTTCAAAGAATACTAGTTTCTCATTCAATATTGTTTTCAGCAGATTTCCCAAATAAATTGTAAAATATTTTACACAGATCTAACACCAGATCTAATCCCATATATTAGCACCATCACCTGAAGGGAGGGAAAAACCAGTGCTGTTAGGGGTTCTCATAATTAGCTCTTTAATGAGTGTCAGTTGCTGAGCGGGCCCATCCCACAGCATGGAACTCAGGACTCTCTCCTGTTTTCAAAGTCTGAGGTAGGTGGAAATCAATTTAGCGGTTTGAATAGCTCTTTGACACTCTTTAATTGACAGATTCACATTTCCAGTAGAAGGGAGTAGGAAAACAATACTATTTATAAATGAGCATTCTTAACTCTTGAAATTTGCAGTTGTCAGTAAAATGTATTTCCAAATTCTTATGTACTTTAGACAGTGTGAGTACAAAGTGGTTACCTCTGAAAGAAATTATTTATGTAGGCTTGGTAAAGTGAAAACAAAGATGTATTGTGCCTTAAGGCCAGTTCCTCTTAGCATAAGCTGTACTAGTAGTTCACACAACATTCAATAAAAAACGCAAACATATAATCCAAAGGAACCAAATGTTCGGTTCTTAGTCTAAAACTGTACAGCATTAATTTCAAACAAAATCAAATACTTGTTGAAGCCCCTGAGGGGGAAAAAAAAAAAACACTGATACCCAAAGTTTGCTTAATTTTTTAAAAATCACTTATTGCAGTGCATAGTATTACCTAATATTAACTGGCATCTAAACAATGAATGGATTATCAGAAAGCTAGTTGTATAAACAGGAGATACTGAAATTCACTGTGAATTTTATAGGTTCCTAGGAACAACTGAGAGTGCTTGGCGTAATGAGGGCAGAGAAAAGAGAAGAACAGATCATTTAAAAACAGCACAATTATACAAATGGAAAATTGATGACATGGTGTTACTTTACTACATTTTAACACTAAGATGAAGCTAATTTGCCTTTAGGGGAACTAAAAATAGAACCTTATCAATTTAGTCCTTGGCCTGCATAGTACTGAAAGACTTTATCTTTTTTATATCCAAACCTATAGACTTTCCATTTGACATACCATCACGTCATTCAATGTCATGAAGAAAAATGAATGCCATGTCCCATTCAGGTTGAATTATGTATCAGCTGGGAGGCATTGATCAAAATATGAGCCATGTCTTTCATTACTGAAGGTACCTAATGCTTTGTTATAAATATCTTCTTGAGAGTATAAAGAAACTGCCTTTTCCAAATTTTTTCACAGAAGAATTTCTGAGAGCTTCTATTCAATGATTTTTTTCAAGACCCATTACTAGTGTTCCAAATATTCCCTAGTTCAATTTACATTAGATCAAGAAATGAAATACAGAAAGAACTAATAATGAGGCAGAGATTGAACTGAACCCTTTACCTCTCCAAGCTCCAGTATCTAATGTGAATCACTAAATTATATTCCTAAATTGTATTTTATAAGGAGGAAAACACTTTGTGCCCATAACGGGAAAATGCTGAGAAAAGATTTTTTTTTTTTTTGTACTCATGATAAAAATGTTTCTCCTAATGTAAATACTCAGGGAATTGACATAATAGAAAATTGCCAGGAGCCATTTTCCTAACACCACAGTTAATAGAGCATGAGGGTTCTTTAGCTCAAAACGACATGTAACTGATCACTACACTTGCAACAGGAGACTACCATGAAGAAAATGATAACACCCCCCTCATTATTTGTTTTTTCTTGTCCTCCTAATATACTATGCAAATCTTTTATTTGTATACTTGGCATCTATTTGAATAGTCATTAAAATGAAAGCCAGGACTCTAATATAAACATAACACGAAGTGCTGTATTAAAATGCAGAGGTCCAAGAGTGCAAAAGCATCTGCTCATGTTTTGCAGTAGCATTTGGAATATTTCAGTCCTGGATGGGGATGGAACCCTTACAGCCTGGCCACCTTTCCCCGCTTCTAGCCTGGACAGGGAATACCCCAAAATGAATGTGATGAAAGCTAACAAACTCAAGGAACATATGTCCAACTCTCTGAGTCTCTGTGTGTGTGTGGGGGGGTGGGTATAATTACATATTATATTTATATAATATTTCTATTATATAAATATTTATACTGAGTATATATGAGTGTATATACTGCATAATAATATTACATATATACACATCAGAATTCAGAATATATGTGTGTGAGTATATACATATATATATAGGAGATACACATGTAAGATTAAGATTAGCCAAATTTTGGTAAACTAGTTGAATTTTATGAGTCTATGATTCTAAATTCATACTGAAAGTAGACTCCTCTGTATCTAGTCCTACATAACTCTAGGCAGACGGAAAGATTAAAACTAAGCTATACTTATAGGTTCTGTCCCAATGGGTCCAATTTAATAATAACAGCAAATAGTACTTTTTAAAAATCATTTGTAAAGTCTCCAAATTATAAATACAATACCTCTAACTTTTATTTCTGACACTTCTAACATCTCAGACTGTTTTAAACCTGACATACTGATCTCTACCACCCTAAAGGGGTCTAATAAATTGTTGACTACTAGGTAAGTTTTCATATTTAATGTAATTGCCATCCCCAGCACTTCCATTTGTTACTGGAAACATAAATCCATCCATTAAAGATTCTGCACTTAATTACAAATAAGTATAATGATATTTCAGGAAAAAAACATTTCTACAGAAGATATAACATTATAAAACACATTAAATAACCAAAAGTTATAAATTTACCTTTACAAAAAAAACTTTCAAAATTTTCAGCCTTGACTTATAAAATTATTTTTAAAGTTTACAACTACTAAACACTTGTATAAAGTATGCAGATTTTTGCACCAAATAACCAGTTGGTTATTATTATATTACAAAGATATACCGCATTTTCAGATCACATATAACATTTTTTTTAATGGCAAAGAGTACCTGAAAAAGTTTTTACAAAATTTTCTATGCTGATCATCTATTGATAAGATTTAGCACTTGGAAATATCAGAAATATTAAGCCTGAGAACATCAAAGTCATTAAGTTTCTAAATTTGAGATCACCATTGATTCTGAGACTTTATTAAACAGTCATCTCTCCCTTCTTCCTTCCTGACCTTCTTATCCTATATTACTGAGTCTTAGACTAAAGGTGTAAAATACTGTGTTCAATGAATCATAAAGCGTTCTCGATGTTCTGGGAAGCCTAAGATCCATGAAGAGAAATGGCAGGAGGCAAGTTAGGATGGAAGCAAATAAATCTTGAAGGATATTGTATAGCTTTATGGGTTTTTACTTAAATAGTGCAGGACCATGAACAATTTGTGTTTAGGGAGAAAACTATCACACTCTAGCCTTGTTACTCCAAGGTGTAGTTCATGAATCAGCAGCATTGGCATCACCTGAGAATTTGTTAGAGCTGAAGAATCTCAGAACCTGCTCCAGACTAACTGAATGAGAATATGCATTTTAACAAGATCCTCAGACTACTTATATTTACATTAAAGTTTGAGAATCACAGACTTAGAGTAAGACTTCCATGATGGGGTCCTTTCCTGTGAGGTTGCTTAAGACTATCCATGAAGATTGGAGAGTAAAATACAATGTTTATTTATATTTATTTTTGCCTGGTACAATAAGAAATAGATTAAGCTTTTTTCAGTATTCAACATAAGATATTCTCTTTTGTTTATGTAGCAAGGTCCATGAACAGGTTTTAGTGGTTCTATAGATGTCATAATAGCACTGCCTTTCTCATTCATTCACTTTCAAGGGAAAAGGGCACGTGACAGCACCTGAGCACCAACTTAAATCAATTTATAAATTATATTTTCTAGTTTAAACAATCTTCACAAAATAAATAGATAGCTTAAAAAGATTCCTGAAAAAAATATTATATTGGCATTAACATTTATAAATGTTTAGATCCCTCAACCATTATACTCCATTTTATCCCATTTTTATTATAAGTTAAAAACAAAGAGTTAATTACATATTTTAAAAAACATTATCAACAAGCATACTTGCACTATTGATTTATATTACCCTTACAATGAACCTTACTCTAAATGCATATGTGCCTTGAAATTTAGCTATTGAAAATCATAAGTGTACTACTTCAAAAGTAGATAAATTCAGCTAAGTCAGAATAAATGTACTCAAAAACATCTGGTATAGTACAAAATTGAAAATGAAAAGGAGACTGTGACAAAAGGTATAAATTCTTGGAAGCTTTATGACACTGCCCATCACCTGAGAAACCCAAATACTTATCCCGGTCAACTTAGGAGAACTTGTGCACCCACAGGTTTAACACAGCATGGTAGCTGCCAAGGCTTATGGTTTGCACCCTCCGAATCAGTGGTCTGAGCTGTACCTGGGCCCCTTTGAGCCACAGCTGGAAATGGAGCAGCTGGGATGCAGGAAGCAGTGTCCCAAGGCTGCTCAGGGCAACAGGGCTCTGGGCCTGACTCAGGAAGCCATTCTGTCCTCCTAGGCCTTAGGGCCTGTGATGGGAGGGGCTGCTTCTTAGGTCTCTAAAATACTTTCAAGGCCTTTTTCCCATTGTTTTCTCTATTAGCACTTGCTTTCTTTTTAGTTATGCAAATTTCTCTAGTAAGTGGTTGCTCAGCAGTCAGCTTGAATTTTTCCCCTGAAAATGGGCTTTTCTTTTCTACCACAGAGCCAGGCTGCAAATTTTCCAAAATTTACACTCTACTTCTCTTTTAAATACAAATTCCAACTTATTTCCTTGTTCCCACATCTGAGCTAGGCTGTTAGAAGCAGCCATGTCACATCTTGAATACTGCTGCTTAGAAACTTCTTTTGCCAGATACCCTAGGTAATCACTCTCAAGTTCAAACTTCCACATATCCCTAGGGCATTTACACAATCCAGCCAAGTTCTTTGCTTAGGCAAAACATGAGTGACCTTTGATCCAGCTCCTAATAAGTCTGTCATTTCCATCTGAGACCTCATCAGTCTGGATTTTACTGTTCCTATCACTATCAGCATTTTAGTCACAATTATTTAACCAGTCTCTTAAAAATTCCATACTTTTCTTCATCTTCCTGTCTTCTTCTGAGCCCTCCAAACTTTTCAAATCTCTGCCCATTACTCAGTTCAAAAGTTGTTTCCATATTTGTCTGTATCTTTATAGCAATGCCCCACTGCTCAGTACTAATGATCTGTGTTCTCACATTGCTATAAAGAAATATTCAAGACTGGGTAATTTATGAAGAAAATAAGTTTAATTGGCTCATGGTTTCACAGGCTGTACAGGAATCATGATGCCGACCTCTGCTTGACTTCTCAGGAAGCCTCAGGAAACTTACAATCATGGCAAAGGAGGAGTAGGCATGTCACATGGCCAGAGCAAGAGCAAGAGAGTGAAGTGGGAGGGGGCTCATGATTTTAAATGACCAGATCTCATGGGAACTCACTATTGTGAAGACAGTATCAAGAGGCTGGTACTAAATCATCCATGAGAAGTCCACCCCCATGATCTAATCACCTCCCATCAGGTCCCATGTTCAACAGTGGGAATTAGATTTCAATATGAGATTTTGGCAGGGACACACATCCAAACTATATTATCCATATATGACAACCCATAGCTAACATTATACTCAATAGCAATAATTTAAAAGCCTTTCCTCTGAAATCCAGAACAAGACAAGGATGCCCACACTCGTCACTTCTCGTAAACATAGTCCTGGAAGCCCTAGCTAAAGCAATTACTCAAGAGAAGAAATAAAAATCATCCAAACCAGAAAAGAAGTTCAACCGTTCTTATTTGCCAATGACATGATCTTACATATTGAAAACCTTAAAGACTCCACCAAAAAACTACTGGAGCTAATAAATGAATTCAGCAAAGTTGTAGGATACAAAATTAATACATAGAAATCAGTGGTGTTTCTATATACTAACAAGAAACCATCAAAAAAATCAAATAAACTATCCTGGTTACAGTATCTACAAAAAAAAAAAATACTTGGGAATAAATATAACCAACAAGGCAGAATACCTATACCATGAAAACTAAAAAACACTGACAAAAGAAATAGAAATCACACCTGTAATGCCAGCACTTTGGGAGGTCAATGCGGGCAGATCACTTGAGGCCAGGAGTTTGAGACCAGCCTGGCCAACATGGTGAAACCCCGTCTCTACTAAAAATACAAAAATTAGCTGGGCATGCTGGCACAGGCCTGTAGTCCCAGCTACTTGGGAGGCTGAGGCAGGAGAATCGCTTCAACCCAGAAGGCAGAGGTTTCAGTGAGCTAAGATTGCACCACTGTGCTGAGCCTGGCCAACACAGCAAGATGCCATCTCAAAAAAAAAGAAAAAGATAAAAGAGAAGAAAGAAAAGAAAAAGACACAAATAAATGGAAAGATATCAGTATTTATGTATTGAAATAATTAATATTGTTAAAATATTGATAAATTACCCAAAGCAATCTATATATTCAACATAATTCCTGTCAAATGACTTTTTTGCAGAAACAGAAAAAAAAATGCCTAAAATTTATATGAAACCATAAAAGAGCCCAATACCCAAACCAATTTTGAACAACAACAACAACAAAACCAGAGGCATAACACTGCCATAATTGAAAATCTACTACAAAGCCATAGAAATAAAAACACCACAGTGCTGGCATAAAAACAGACACGTAGACCAATAGAACAAAATTGGGAGCCCAGAAATAAATCCTTGCATTTTTGGTCAATTGACTTTTGACAAATGTGCCAAGAACACACAATAGAGGAAGGACAGTCCCTTCAATAATTGCTGCTGGAAAAGCTAAATATCCACAAGCAGAATAATGAAATTAGACCCGGATCTCATACCATATACACAAGACAATGCAAAATGGGTTAAAGATGTAAACATAAGATCTGAAACTATAAAACCACTAGAAGAAAACAGGAGAAACGCTCGATGGTACTGCTTTGGGCAATGATTTTTTTTGGATACAATCTCAAAAGCACAGGCAACAAAAACCAAAAATAAACAAATCAGATTATATCAAACTAACTTCTGTGCAGCAAAGGAAACAATCAAAGTAAAGAATGGGAGAAAATATTGGCAAACTATATACCTGATAAAGGGTTAATATAAGAAAGTTATAAGAAAATCAAACAACTCAATGATGAAAATAAATAATTTGATTTTGAAATGAGCAAACCACTGCAATAGACAGTTCTCCAAAGAAGACACACAAATGGCCAACAAGTATATGACAAAAATGTCAACATCACTAATTATCAGGAAAATACAAATGAGAACCACAACAAGTTATCACTTCATGCCTGTTAGAATGGCTACTACAGAAAAAACAAAAGATACTAAGTGCTGGAGAGGACAAGAAGAAAAGGGAATCCTTGCACACATTCCCTTGATGAGAATGTAAATTATTACAGCCATTGTGAAAACCAGTGTATAAGTTCCTAAAAAAATTAAAAATAGAATTATCATATGATCCAGCAGTCCCACTTATGGGTATTTCTCCAAAGAGTACAAAATTTCAGTCAGATAGGAGGAATAAGTTCAAGTTGTACAACATGGTGACTATGGTTAATAGCAATGTACTATATTCTTGACAATTGGTAAGAGAGTAATAAGTATGTGAGGTAGGTAATGTATATGTTAATTAGTTTGATTTAGCCATTCCACAATGTACGCGTATTTCAAAACATCATGTTGTACATGTTAAGTATATACAATTTTTATTTATCAATTATAATGGTTAATTAATAAATTTTAAAAATTAATGCTTGGTGTTCACTTCCAGAGATTCTTAATTTTTCTAAGGTATGACCTAGGCCTCTTCATTTGTCAAATGGCCCAAAAGTGAAATGAAGGTTGAAAATCACTGCTTTAGATGGAAGGAGAATAGAAACAGATATTGTAGTAGTAAGAAATAATAGAATCCTATGTAAAATATAGAGGCATTTCAGAGGTGGAAACAGGCAGGACTTGGTAATTAACTAAATATTAAATTCAGATGAGAAACTCACCAAAGAAGCATAGACCATGCTACCTAACTGAATGAATGGGGAAATGAAAAGAATCATGGTATTCCATTAACCAAGATTGTGAATCCAGGGAACTAGAAGGGGAAAAGTGAGGAAGGGGAGGGAAAATAAGTGGAGAAAAAGAAGGTAATATTTTCATGTTACAGAATAGAACAAAGCATGTTTTTGTTATGTTAACTTCAAAAATTCCATTTATTGCTAGTAAAGGAAAAGTAATAACAAAAGTTCCTTCCCATAACACCATGTCTGTCTTTAAAATCTTTCAAATAGTTAAATCCTGGGCTGCCTAGCTTCAGAGACCATATTTGCAATCTCAACTTTATGCTGCATCCTGTTCTATTTTTATGTTAATGGAAAAGGGGCTCAAAGGATCAACAATAAATCAAAAATAGTAGGGATTTGCACCCAGAGCTACGAGATACTGAAAAGATCATGCCTAAGCTGTCTATCCTTCTATTACTAATAATGCAGTCTAAACTAAAGTCTATTGTTTTACAAAGCTTTTTAAAGGAAAAAAAAATAGTAGAGGCAGTGAGTATGAAATGCCAGAAAAAATATTCAAAAATCAGATCACATGCATTTCTGCTATTACCTAGGTAAATATTAAATAAGCAACATTTACAGTTTTATTATGGATTAACACGGTTGATTTCCACAAATATTCAATTCCTTGTCACAGCATTGTAGTATAAAAGGCAAGATTCTGTGTCAACTTGCTCTAAATTTCTTTGCTTTAGTGCCCATGAGTTTATATAAAAATTTAATTAGATCTCTATTTCAAACATAAACTTTTTGGCTACTGAAAGCCTGCATTCTTTAGAATGGTATATTATCTGGTGTCAATGAAAAACATCAAAATGTGCTCCGCCATAAACAAACACGCCCCTTAACAAGAACTAGTAATCTTAAACATTAGAGGAAAAGAGGAAGCTGGATAAGATGCAAACCATGCTCTGTTGACATTTTCAAATTAAGAAAATATATATGGCACAGTACTGACTGCGACAATATACAAATGTTTCATTTCCACTCTGACTGAATATAACAGCAGGTGGTAAAGTGGCATTACAAGCCAGTCACTTACACTTTAAGCCCAAAGGCAAAGTGATCCATTATTTTTGCAGAGTTAGCTTAAGTTATTCCTCTTCCACACAAAAAAAAAAAAAAAAAAGGAAAAACAAAAATTTCCATTACCTCCAAAGGCAAACAAAATGACTAGTGATAATATGTCTCCTTTTCTTTCTTTCTTTCTTTTTTTTTTTCCTAAATTGCTTTCTGTAATGCTGTGGTTGAAATCATTGGGCTAACCTGTAATAGCATTTTACATATTCTAAGACACTTTAGAGATAGTAAGTTGTAATTCTTAATGTCATAATTCACACTATAAAACATAATGGACACAACTTTGAAAAATAGTTCTAAAATAGTCAAATGAATTAGGTGTTAATACTTAACCTTCAAATAATTTTTCTAGAACACTACTAACATAAGTTTACCAATAAATTAACTAAAGTATATTAACTGTTTAACACTGATACTAAATAAAACCAATGCTTATTTGTCAAACAATGGTTACATAGTATGTTTTTCAGTTGAAGTAGATTTGTTTTATCATGAATTCATAGTGGTTTTATTTGTTAAACTAAATAGAGCTTTATTGCTAGCCCAAATGAAGCCATTACACAATTTACAAAAAGCCACCTCTTACGCAAGGCAATGTAATACCATCAACCAGAAAACAGTCTGAATAAATGCACAAATCTATGATGGCAACAAACGTGAATGGCAGCCTTCTAGAGTTATGCAGTGCACAACTTTATTAGGTTGTGTCAACAGAATTAGCAAGAAATGTTTCCTAATCCATAAAGCACAGAAATATAATGCATTCTGCAAGGAGATAGTGAAGGCTTTCAAAATAACAAATACACTTGTAAAGAGATGACTTATGAAACACCATTTTTGATCAAAGGACCTAGTAATCATTAAGAATATGATGGGAAATCAGCTACTTTTTTCTTTACAGAGGATATAGCAAGAAACAAATGGACTTAAGTTAGAAGTGTTACAGATATAAATTTTTTCTGACAAGAGAGCTATTGAACATTCAGGTAATGTGCCAAGAAAGGCTCTTTACTGAGCATGGTTCTCAGCTGTGCTGTACCTTAGAATAAATTGAGAACCTTTTAGAAATACTGATGTCTGGGCCCCACTCCAGATCAATTCTCTCTGAGTCTCTAGGGGTGCGGTTCAAGCACCAATCTTTTTTGAATATTCTCCAAATAATGTCTAACGTCCAGCCAGGGTTTAAAACATCAGACTTAGAAGGTGATTTTAAAAATCATATTCCTACCTGAGATAGACTAAGATGGTGGTTCTCAAACATGAGTATGTATCAGAGTCACCATCAGGGTTTCATAAAACAGACTGCTTGATTTTGTAGTTGCTAATGCTTTTGGTTAAGAATCATACATGAAGAACCACTCTTCTAGAACCTTACTACTCAAAATATTGCCCTGGAATGGCAACACTGACATCACTAAGAGCCTGTTAGAAATGCATAATTGGGCCCCACCCATCACTGAATTGATATTTGGATTTTAACAAGGTCCCCAAGTGATTCACATGTAAATTAAAATTTGAGAAGCACTGGTCTAGGGCACAGACCAATTAAAAAGTCTACTGAGACAAGGAGAAATACAAATGGGGATGAAATAGAATAGAGACCTGTAAATAACTGGGGAGCTCATATTCTAAAACCTTCATCCCTAAACAACCAGTGCCCACGTGGGAATGCAGCCCCAGTGTTGCCACATACTCTAATATTTCAGGAAAGCCAGGGGGAGAAAAGCAAGCAAGCAAGCAAGCTAGTAATCTGGATTTTTATGTGAAATCTCCCAACTGTAAAATATTGGCAATTAATTCAAAGGCTTCGTAACACCTTTAAGACCAAATAAAATCTATCCATGTGCCATATTAGGCCTAGAGTTTGTCTGTTTGTAACGTCTGATCTAGAGTCAATCATAAATTGAGTTGGAAATAAATCAGTGGAATTCCTTTAAAAGTTTAAGATGAATGAGATATTTGGTAACAGTTAATTATTTTCCATAGGGCACATTTCTACCTAACATGAACTCAGCAAAGCAATAGAAATAAATGCTAGGGCAGCTTTGAAATACAAGTTATGGATGAAAGAATATCCAGCTATGAGGTAGGAAGCAAGAGAGGTTGCGGAAATGGGTTGAGATTGTCTCTGAAAAACCTGAGAAGCACAAGCAATCAATCTCATAATGAAAAGGGCCGAGGCATTTGATTATGAGATAAATACACCTATGGACAGTGCAATATTTTCTTCAGAGTGGAAGAAAAATAGTAGTATTATACACGTAGAATTTATTTTCACTTATTAAAAAATATGTGATAAAACAACCTCAGTTCCACAGTTCATTTTCATCTATATTTAATAGCATTAAATCATATCATTTCCTTTAAGAAGCAATTTGAAATAAAAAATTCCAGCTGACAACATGCTCAATGTCTGATACTTTAGTGATTTCTTGGTCATTGAGTATTTTTCTTTAAACCTTCAAATAATCACTTGATAAGATGTCTTAGAAGCTATCTGGAGAAGAAGAAGAAGGTACTTGTTGAAAAGGTCACATAGGAATAGAAAAATACAGAGAGCAACTAAGCAGGCTGAGAGAATCATGAAAGTCAAATTACATATCTGAATGGGAGAAAAGAGAATAGAAAAATTATGAAAACTGCTTATTACTCTGCTAGAGTACCAATAAACAAGCAAAGTTTCATAAACGCCATGGGAATGGCGCAGAAAAAGACCAAGGAGAATATCCAGCCTCTCCTCACCAGGCGTCCTTTAAAATACATTCCTTTCACTATGCGATCCTTAACTCCATAAGCTCAAGTGGCTCGCTCTCCAGATTCACTAACAGACATTTCTTAGCCTGTGATAAATGGTGTTCATAATATGGTTTGGATTTAATCTTATTAAATTATTAAATACTATCTCTCACTTCTCTCCAAATCCCTTCAATTAGGCCCACAATTAGGACAATAGGTATTTCACTCAACTATGCCCTTATAAAGTCTTCAAGTTTTGCCATTAGAATAATAAACCAAAGTTTAGCAGGATGTTTTTCTTGGTTCAATATTTAAGGGTAACTATCATCTCTTACTTTATTCTGCTATCAACTGATATTTCAAAAAAAAAAAATGTTGGACATGCCAATAACAGTTGAGTAACAAAGAAATATCAGATAAAACCATTTCCCTTAAAAAAATTAAGCAGAACTTTGAGCTGCACCCAGCACCCTAAAGGACATAGATTAGCAGATGAAAGACAGACTTTTACAGTGCAATTAGAATAAGGGAATTTGTAGCAGAAGCTGCCAAGATTGGGGGTTACAAGTGTGAATATCTCCTAGAGTCTATACTTATAAAAAAGAAAACTTCATCTTTGAGTTTTTTTTTAAATACTGAAATCAGAACATCTTCTAAAAGATGAGTGCACTGAAAATCTGGAACACCTTGTTTTTTTAGCTTTGCCTATAAAGAAACTATGCGACCCAAGGCCAGGGCATTCTGGTTTCTTTATTTTAAACTTATGTCACAATTCTTCTTTATATGCAAAAAGAGGAATAAAATAAATTAACATTTAGTTTATTATTCAATATCTTCCAGGCTCTGTCTTTGGCAAAATTACCAGTCAGATGGGATGATGAATTACACAATCTTTATGGCCCCTTTAATTGAAAAATTATCTCATTTCTATGGAATATTTGAGTAAATTGATATGTAAATCACATGTAAATCCTGATAATAGTAAGTCACACTAGCACTACTTTTCTCTTGGAATCCACTCTCTTTCTATAGCAGCCTCTCCCATCTGCAGTGAATAGCTCCTTTACCTACTTGTTAGTACTAAACCCAGAAATATAGAAAGGATTCATAGCAGGAATCAAACAAAATGCCTATCTTCCTGATCATATTGTCACAATACATTATAATATAAAATATATAGAGAAAAATAGATACAGCTTAATGCAAAATGTTCCACTGAATGTGTTCTCCATTTTTTCTCACAATACACTAAAAGTTTTCCTTATTTTTAACCAGTTTACTTCATTACCATTGTAATGTTTATACCCAGCTATTATGCTAAATCCTACAGAAAAAGAGGTGAATAATACCCAAATCTAAGTCCTTGCTTCTTAGGTCTCAACAAGGTCATGAAACATAGTTTAAGTACCTAGTAAGTGCAATATAATACCTGGGATACTAGGAAAATACAAAAAGAGAGCATCTAATTCAATCATGGAATACAAAAAAACGCTTTCTAGAGTAATGGTGATTGAGTAGACTCCCTTAAAGATAAAGAAGTTATGAACAAAAAGAATGAGGATACAAGGCTTCCCAAGCAGATTAAATAGCGGAAAACACACACACATACACACACACACACACACACACACACACACACACACACACAGGAGAGAAGTAGCAAAGTATGTGTGGAAAATAAGCTATAGAATACTATTGTAGTACAGTGTTGGAAGCACAGGATTTGGGAAAATGAAGCTAAAGTGGTAGTCAATGGCCAAATTATGGAGGACTTTATATGTCATGCTAAGAACTTGTATTTTATTCTAGGAGCAAGGGGAAGCCAATGAAGAGTGCAAGAGAATAGCATGGTCAGATTTACCTTTTTCAAATTTGAAAAGAGGATTTCAGGTAGAAATAACTGAAGGCAAGAAAATAAGTGAAAAGTGAGTCCTTATGCTGTGCAGTGTTAACAGAACTATGGAAGAGTGGATAGAATTAAGTAATAGTTAAGATGTGAAATTGGATGACTGATATGAAGGCAACAAGGTGAAGGAACCTAAGAATCCTCTCCTTATTGTTTATAGCTTTTAGGCCAACTCCTTACATGGGAGGGCAAACATTTGAGACACAAAATACATGGGAAGAGCCTAACTGTTCAGGGTGCAAAATGGGAGCAGGGAAGCTGAATGCTGTTTGGATCTGCTGCAAAAATATAACTCATAATCCATGAAGGGAGGTCCAGTAAGCATTAATCAAAGTGGTAGAGGGAAAAACAGGAGGTAGTGCTATCAGAGGAAATAAAGTTCCAAGAATGAAAGATGGATCAATAACGCCAAATGCAGCAAGGAGATGCAGATAGATAAGTAAGGAAAAAGTGTTTATTGGATTTGGCAAATTTGCCTTTGCCAGGTAGTTTCAATGGACTGCTGGAGATGACAGCCAGACTGCTATAGGCTCAGGAGTGACTAAGTGATAAAGAAGTGACAACAGTAAATCTTCCATAGATTGCAAAGTCATGTGGATAAGTAAGACTTGCCCAAGTATCTCTGCCTTCTCTTTGTGGAGCAAAAATCTCCTTTGTATTTTATCACACATCGATAAGGCTCCCTATCAAGATGGCTTAAAAATAAAATTATTTCCTTTAAACTGAATGAAAAGCCTTAATCACATTTAAAAGTCAATGTGACTAGTTATCAACCACCTAAACAAGTCTCATGTAGAGGGGCAGGATGAAGCAGGATGCCAACGTAAATACCAAATAATCCCAGCATCATTTAGACTATCCTCTCTTTGCAAGGTGAAATGTTATTCTAATTACAGAGAATATAAAGAGACTTGTCGCTTCAGTTAACACCCCCCACTCAGCCTTTTGCTTAGTGTTCACAAGGAATGTTCTAGAAAATTCTGTCTGCTGTTCTCAAGTTTACTCAAGGAAAAATGGGTGGCAGAAAATGGGAGGATTCCTATCCAAATCAACTTATTCATTTATTTTATATTCCAAGCACTATCGCTGATATATTATTGTTCATTTCTATTTCTTACAAGCATTTGCTTTATTATCTTGTTTATCTTTGGATTTTGAAATCATCAAAATTCAATATTTATGAGATGTATTTGGCCAACAAAGTCAACTGGAATGGAATAGCTTTGAGTTCTCTGGAAATGAGAATATACCTTTAACAGCTCTCTTCATTAAACTCAAACCCAATATTACTTATATTTTATGATTCTGCCTGTAACAGTAAACCACTTAAAAACATTTTCAGAGATTCTCCAGAAGGATTAAAAGGAAGCTGTATTTCTCATCAGGTTTTCTCCACACCTCCTGTCCTTTTCCCTTTCCTGCCTGTCCAGCCTGATGTCAATCACCTTGTGTACTACAATGATGAACTGTCTTACTCCTCACTGAAGGCTTTGAGAGACAGAGCAAGAAAGTCATCATGGGGGTAGGAAGAGCAAAAAGAGTAAAGGGAAAATTGAAAAATTATTATTAATCAATTTTATTACTGCTGTAACCAAATAACAAATTATTTTTTTCCATGCAAATGACTACATAACTTCCATGATAAAAAGGGAAAACATCATATGAGAGGAAGGCAAATCATCATTTATAGTCAAAGCAAAACAACAGCAAAAATAAAACAGAAAGAGTCTATTACAACATAGCCACTGTAAACTGCAAGTAGTTAAAATTTCTCCATCGATTTTTTTTTCTTTAAGCCCTTATCATCTTATATAGCACTGAAATCTCAAGAGATAGCATGGAACTGAGTATAACAGTATTTTGATTCCCCTTAATTTATCCTGATTATCTTCATTTCAGAAAGTCATAACACATGAATATCCTTCACTCCAAAAAATTGCCAAGTATGTATTTTTTATTATTGAATCAATTGTTACTAGCTTCTTGATAAATATCCATTTTGAATGTGCACATCTCTATCCTTTGCAGTCAAAGTAAATATGTTATGTCATCTGAATCCCAGAAACTGAAGTCCTGGTTGCTATCATTAATAGTTACCAAACATATACCTGTGACAGACCCTGTGTTGGGGGCGATCTACTCTGATGTTCCAAGCATACCACAACTCCCACTAAGAATACAGCATGGGGGTTTAATACCTCAGATGCTAGAGCCAGGCTACCTATTGAATCCTGCGTCTACCACTTACTGACACTGTTTAATCTCTATGTACCTCAGTTACTGTTTTTGTCAAAGTATGCTGATATGGATATATATCATTGGACTGTTATGAAGATTAAATAAGTCAATATATGTACTAGCATTTATATGCTTATATATTTTATCTAGCATTATTAACATGAAATGTAAAAGAAAAATATATTTTGAGCCCTCTACAAAATGAAAAACAGTTTGTAAAAAAAAATCTCAGATGCCAATTTATTCTTAAAAATATGGATGTGAAAATAAAATTGAGATTGAATAAGTAATAAAAAGTCTCATATCAAAGAAAAGCCTATGACTTAATGATTTCACTTCTAAATTATGTAAAATGTTTAAAGAAAAACTAATATTAAACTAATATTAATTCTTCTCAAAGTTTTTCAAAAAATTAGAAGACGAGAGCATAACACTGATACCAAAGCCAGACAAAGACACTGCAAAAAAAGAAAACTATAGGCCAATATTCCCCATGAACATAAATGTAAACATCCTCAACAAAATACTAGCAAATGGAATACAACAGCATACTAAAAAGATCACTACCCATTATCATGTGGGATTCATCCCAGTGATGCAAGTATGATTCAACATAAATAAATCAATAAATGTGATAAATTACATTAACAGAATGAAGAACAAAAATCATATAATCACCTAAGTAGATGCAGAAAGAGCATATGAGAAAATCCAACATTCTTTCTTAATAAAAACTCTCAACAAGTTAGGTATAGAAGGAATGTCACTCAACAAAATAAAGACTATATATGACAAACTCACAACTAACACAATACTCAGTGGTATGCTATTATGTCAGAAAAGTTGAAAGCTTTTTCTCTAAGATCTGGAAAAAGAAAATGATGCTCCCTCTTACCACTTTTATTCAACACAGTACTGAAGGTCCCACCCAGAGAAATTAAGCAAGAGAAAGAAAATGCATCTAAATAGGAAAAGAAAAAGTTAAATTATTCATGTTTGCAGATGCCATGATCATATATATATAGAAAGCCCTAAAGACTCCACTGAAGCACTGTTAAAACTAAAAAAAAGTAAAGTTTCAAGATATATATAAACACAAAAATATGAAATCAGAAAAATAATCATATTTCAGTAGCTATGAAAAAATTAAGTACCTAGAAATGGATTTAACCAAGGAAGTGAAAGATCTTCACACTGAAAACTATGAATGAAAGAAATTGAAGAAGACACAAATAAATGGAAAAAATCCCATGTTCATGGATTGGAAGAGTTAATATTGTTAAAATGTTCATATTACTCAAAGCAATTTATAGATTCAATGCAATGGCTATCAAAATAACCAATGATATTCTTCAAAAAAAATCTCAAAAAAATCTTCAGAAAAAAATCTCAAAATTGTCTATAGAACCATAAAAGACCATGAATAGCCAAAGAAAACTTGAGCAAAAAGATCAAAGCTGGAGGCACCACACTACCTGACTTCAAAATACACTATAAAGCTTTAGTAACCAAAACAGTATGGTACTAAGGAGAAAAAAACAGAACCATAGATCAGTTAAGCAGAAGAGAGAACCGAGAATTAAATGCATGCATCCAGAGCCAACTGACATTCAACAAACGCACCAAGAACATACAATGGGCAAAGGACAATCTCTTCAATAAACGATGCTTGAAAAATTGGATAGTCACATGTGAAAAAATAAAATTGGACTCATCTCACAACATACACAAGAATCAGCTCAAATGGGTTAAAGACTTACACATAAGGAACTCAAATGGTTTAAAGACTTACACATAAGGTTCAAAACTACGAAACTACTAAAAGGTGAAATGCTGCAACACCTTGGTCTGGGCAATGCCTTTTTAGATGTGACCACAAAAACAGAGGCAACAAAAGTTAAAATAGACAAATGAAATTATATCATACCAAAAAATTTCTGCATGGTAAAGGTAATAATCAACAGAGTGAACAAAAAATATTTTCAAAGATTTTGCCAAAATATTTGCAAACTCTACACCTGATAAAGAGTTAATATCCAAAATATATAAGGAACTTAACTCAATTAACAAATAATCTGATGGAAGAAAATATGATTGCAAGAAAATCTGATGAAAGCAAAACACCATGATAGACATTTCTCAAAAGATGACATAAAAATAGCCAAAAAGTTTATGAAAAAATGCTCATCACTAATCATCAGGAAAATGCAAATTAAAATCTCAATGAGATATCATCTCATATCTGTTAGAATGGCTATCATTAAAAAAGTTGAAAGATAAGTGTTGGTGAGCACATAGAGAAAAGGGAATCCTCACACATTATTGATAGGAAAGTAAATTAGTACAGCCATTACAGAAAACAATATGGAGGTTCCTCAAAAAATTAAAAATAGAACTACCACATGACCCAGGAATCCCACTACTGGGTAAATATACAAAGAAAATGAACTCAATATATCAAAGATATATCACTCTTCCATGTTCACTACAGAATACTCATAATAGCCAAGATATGGAATCAAATTAAGTGTCCATCAACAGATGAATAAAGAAAACATGGTATATATACACAATGAAATACTATTCAGCCCTATAAAGGAAGAAAAGCCTGTCATTTGTGACAACATGGATGAACCTGAAGGACATTATGTTAAGTGAAATAACCCAGTCATAGAAAGACAATTACCACATGATCTCACTCACAAACGAAATCTAAAAAAGTTGATCTTATAAAAGTAAAAAATAGAATGGTGTTTACCAAGGGCTGGGGTGATTGGGGTGAGGTTGGAAATAAATTGACTCAAACATACAACATTTCTTTTGGATAGAAGAAACAATTTTAAGAGTTCTATTGTATAAATGGTTACCATAGTTAATAATATATTGTATTCTTGAAAAATGCGAAGAAAATGAATATAAAGTGTTTGCACCATAAAAATAACTACATTAGGTAATATATATGTTCATTATCTAGCTTTAGTTACTTCACTATATATATTTCAAAATATGTTGTTTATGATAAATACATGCAATCACATGTCAATTTTTAAAAAGTGAGTCAAAATGTCAAAAAATATTAAATAGAATCTATTTTGCACTCGTATACTTTGAAGATTTCTACCATACTATGATTCCATAAAAGTGATCAAACCACATAATAAGCTGAAAATCACAACAGTAGTTCAAAAGTTGCCTGAGTCTGACTTCTAATGAACTAATTTTCCCATTCAGTATTGTTTGACAAAAATTACTTCGTTCCTGAAGACAACAGAATGAGGGTATCAGACCTCTTTTAAAAGCCTAAAATACTGCATGGACAAAAGTTGGATCAGCAGAAATACAATGGAGAGATGGGTGACAGAAGACCAGAGAGGGATGAACTTTGAATTCACTTAGAGAAAAGGAAAGGTTACAAAGAGGCACAATAATAATTACTTCCACAGAGCATTCATTCTCTGTAAGGCAATATTCTAAGTGCTTTACTTCTATTAACTTATTTAATCCTCACAACCCAAATTAATCTATTAACTTATATATTCCTCACAACCCAAATTAATAGGAAGGTACTTTTATTATCATTGCTATTTTATACATGGGGAAACAGAGAAATTAATAAACTTGTCCAAGATCATGCTATAGCTAGTAAGTAGTGTAAGCAAAAATTGTGCTCAGTCTGGCTTGTATTCCTGATACTATCCAGCCTCCTTCAAATATAAAGGGATATTTGTATTTAGCTTAAACAGGACATGTATAAACTGAAAATATAAATGCTTGAAAATAGATCATGGAGGATGTCCAGATATTAATATAAAATTAATATGTAGATGATGGGTGGTTGCATGTTAAAATTTTGTTGTAATGCTTTAGGATCTATGAAGCTCACAAGATTGTTCAATTATGACACTTAATAAAGGAGTTCACACTGTATTTTTCACCTGTCCAGATGCTTCATGGACAGCACCAAACAGAATGGGCTTCTAAAAGCAAGACAATAAGAAAATTTAGAAAAATTACTCTCTGCTCTTCAGTACGTCAACTTTACTGAACTTTCAAGATCATTAATTCTGAAGAGTATGTCAGGCTGACTCTCTTGGAATATTCTTAAAGGAAGCATTAGTACTTATTCCCAGGCCATGTCTTATCACTGGGCCTGACCTCATAAGAACCCTGTGAAGTTCAGCAGATAGGGTACACTTGAATAAACAAAACAAAACAAACACCATTACTTTGTAGTCCTTCAAAATAATCCCAATTAAATAATTAGCATAATGTCTTTATATGAAGAACATCTAAAATTTTTAATAGGTTTGTATCATGATAAATCAGTCTAAAAACCAACAGGACAAAAAAGAAGAAGAAATGATTAATTAAATTAACAGGCTGGTATATTATCAGGATTAGAAATAAGTCTGGTCATACTCTACATTTTATTAATGACCTGGAAGAAAACTACAACATGTTAATTGAATCTATAAGTTCAACTGAACTGACATGATATTTCCAAAAGTTAAGCTAGGACAAAAGTCAAAAAGAAGCATGTTCACCTTAAGAAAAATATTTTCAATAAGTTGAAGTACTGTCATAAACTCTCACTCAAAGCACCATCAATTATCATTGAACAAAGATGCTCTTTAAATAAAGGTCAAACTCCACATAATAAAACACCTGAGGACAGACACATGACCCTGGATTTAAGAAAGACTTTGTCATTTATAGTTTCATTTAGTGTAAAAAGCCTCCCTCTTGTTTTTATTGGTCGGGGGGGAACATATGTGAACAAGTGAAAAAATTAAATTTTCACCTTTATCATTTATACTTTTTTTTTTTGCCTTTCCTACTTAATGAGCCAGAAACCCTCTGTTTGCTTGTAATAGCATAATTATGTCCTTGGGAACTGGTTTTTATATTGCAGCTATTTATTCCTTTACCTATCAGGTCATTAGTTCAAAATTATATGTTTCTCTTGTAACAGCTAATAATAATAAATTCTTACATTGCATCCCCAAAGAACTATGAAAATATGCCTATTAACCACTTCATTCAGAACAAACACAAGGCAACAGTGGATAGAAAAAACTCTGACAAAAAAAAAAATCCTAGCTGGGGATCTATTTTCATTCAAGCACTGTATCCACAAAATTGGATCAAGAGTATTATGGATTTTTTTTTGCAATAAAAACAGCACAATGTTATTAACATCATAAAATTAGAAGATTTTTTTCATATTCTAATCAAACACGTAACAAACCTGATTGGAAGAGATTTAGGTGAGAATCATTCAATCCTGAATAGCTTCTCATCCTGGTTTAGATATGGCCTAATTCCCCAACACAGGGGGCTCTCAAGCTGAAAGAACACCAACGCCAATGAACTGACAATCAGTTCCTACAAGATTAAATAAACTGCTGCAGTTTGATGGCAGATTTCCATCCTTTGGGGAGGACAGATTGCTAAAGTAGATATTAATTCATCTGGTGACCAGGTATAGATGGCAGTTATGTTTTGCTTAATCTGCAGAATTTAGTTTTAATTAGTAGTCAGCAGTTTAAAAATTGGGAGCATTCTCATATGAAATAAATCTACATTTCTAGTTCCTCTTGAAGAATGACAAGATCTGACAATGACAAACATATTCATAAGGAAACAATGAACTGCTGATGAGGAAGAAATTTACCCTTTAAAGGGTGATACACCTCCAATTTACCTCAGTCCTCAGTTCTGTTATCCCCACCACACATTTAAACATGTAAGGTATATTTAAACTATTTAAATTTGCCATCCCTGTCCCATAGTTCAAAGAACAATTCTTCATGCCCTGGTTCTACTCTGGAATGGCATGTTTCTCCCTTTGTAAGGGAGAAACGTGGGGGTACAACAGAAGGAGAACAAGTGGTGAGATTAGTTTCCCATCAAAGTGTGAAAGTGTTGGGAGTGGACAGAGATTAGGTGTACACAGGTGAATATTTATTATTTATTTACATGAGCCTTTGATTTTCCTGAAGACAGATACAGCCTGGATTTCAAGAGACATGAATTACAGCATGGGACCTCATTATTAGAAAGAACGTACAAGGTCATTTTGTCCATGCTCCCCCCAATTGGCTTACTGTAATAATTGTTGAGAAACCTTTATTTTTACAGGAATTTCAGTAGTGACTGAAAATCTAATCTAGGGATTCAGAATATATCCAGAATGGCAGCATGAGGAGCTCCATAAAACCACTCCTCTCACACACACACAAAACCTACCTGATAAAAATTATAAAAACAGCAAATATATAAAGTATTTGGAAGCTGGTCAAAGACATATAATAAATAAACTTTTTTTTTTTTCTTGAGACATACAGAGTCTGGTTCTGCTGCCCAGGCTGGAGTGCAGTGGTGCCATCTTGGTTAACTGCAACCTCTGCCTCCCGGGGTCAAGTGATTCTCCTGCCTCAGCCTCCTGAGTAGCTGGGACCACAGGCGTGGGTCCGCCATGCCTGGCTAATTTTTGTATTTTTAATAGAGAAGGGGTTTCACCATGTTGGCCAGGCTGCTCTTGAACTCTTGACCTTAAGTGATCCACCTGCCTTGGCCTCCCAAAGTGCTGGGATTACAGGTGTGAGCCACTGAGCCTGGCCCACATTTATTTAAGAAAATTTACTAAGTCTCAGTAAAACGGTGACTGCCTGTGGCACTTTAGTCCTCACTCACTCCTCTCCCCAGTTCAGCTCCCCATTTTAGCTCCACAGCAGGCAGGACGGCCAACGAGATGGAGCTCACAGCTTTCTTTCCCACCAGCTCTCAGTCACGGGCTACAGTATCTCCTCTGGAGAGACAGGCTTCCAGGAATTCTCCTCATCACCAGCTCCCTGTTGCAGAGGCTAAATTTCAGGCATGTGCAGCAAGAGATTAAGAGCCTTCTTTCTACATCCAGTCCCCACTTGTAAGGGAGACTCTACCATAGATGTGGGAGGCTGAAAATAGTGAGTTCCTAATTGCCTTTGCTTCAGCTTGCTCATAGTGCAAAGGCTCCATGCTCGGGGAGGCAAACCAAGGAGACTAGAGGCTACTGCTCCTGTCCAGCACCCCACCCATAAACTAGAGTCAAACCAAACCTCAAAGACTGGACCCTAAATTACTCCCACAAAGGGGTCTGAATTTAATTGGACCAAATGTTTAAAGAATACCAGTTCTTCACAAATAGAAAATTCCCAAGTCATTCTATGAAGGCAGTATTACTCTGAGACCAAAAGCAGACAAAACTTCAGAAGAAAGGAAATGTACAGATCAATATCTCATGAATATAGACAAAAAAATCATTATCAACATGCTAGCAAACCAAATCCTGAAACAAATCAAAATGATTATATACCATGGCCAAATATAACTTATCCCAGTAAGGCAAGATTGCTTTAAAATCCAAAAATGATTACTGTAATGCACTACATCAATAAAATAAAGGGCACAAGTCACATGGTCATCTCAATAGAAGCATTAAAAGGATTTGAAAATATCTAGCACCCTTTCATAATAATAAAAATATACATAGGTAGTAACTTCTTCAATCTAATAAAGGGAATCTATGAAAAACCTCCACCTATCAATGTACCTAATGGTAAAAGACTAAATGCTTCCCACTAAGATCAAGAACAAGATAAGGATTTTTCACTCTCTCCACTTCTATTCATCATTATACTGGAGGTTCTAACCAGACTAAGCAAAAAAATCAAATAAAAGGCATCTGTATTAGAAAGAAAAACTGTCCCTATTTGCAAAAGACATGACATTTTATATAGAAAATCCTAATGCCCCACTGTGACCCAAGACGCCTGTATGCCAGGGGTTCACCTGCTGCTTCTCCTCCCAATCGCTTCTCCCTGGATGCCCCAAACCCAGGCTTCAAATGTTCGATGACGTCTGCTGTGGGGGATGTGTCAGAGTGGTGGGAAAAACTGTAGGGAAAAGACGCAAACCTTCTGAAAGGTCGGAAGGCTCTGCAGATCCCGGCGGGGGGCGGGGGGGAAATAGCGGAAGGCAGCTGTTCTATAACCCTGAGGCAGAGGCCAAGGAGTAGGTACAAGGCAATGTGGGGGAATTTATCTTAAACAAACTTATTTACTTATGTTGACCAGGAACTGACCTTTGATCATCTGCACGTGTGACATTCCCGAATGGGGAACAATAAATGTTAATTAGCTACAGGTTGTGTTGGCTCCAGGTTTTCGGCATTGTGCCTGCAATGAATAAAAGCAAGCAGCTCCAGCTTCTCGGGGTTGCTCTCTGGCCACTAGAGCCAGGCAGTCACCTAGCTGCTCTTAAACCGCATACCCATGTCTGAGTACTCATTTCATCCATCAGCCAGGGTCTGTGGGACAGACCCAGCAGTCCACCACACAGTCTCTGTAATGCTATTGCTCTCTAATGCCTCTGATCAGACCCATCAAAGGAGAAAGGGGGTGAGAAAGGAGGTCTCTATACCATGGCTTATATAAAGGAGACCACGTGCAAATCAATGATGGTAAATAACCTAGGAAGCAACTGGCTACAAAAGTGAAACCTCTTTGGGAGGAAGAAAGAAACCTCATAGTTACAGGCCTGGTACTGTGGCACTCCGTGAAATTTGTTATCAGAAGTCCCCTGAACTAGTGATTAGCAAATTTCTCAGGACTTCAAAACATCTTCACTTCCTGAGAGCCGCTATTGGAGCTTTGCAGGAGGTGAGACCTATCTGGTCCACCTTTTTAAAGACATCAACCTGTGTGCTCTCCATGTCAAACATGTAACAGGTATGCCAATAAACAGCCAGATAGCAGACCGCATACATGAAGTATATGCCTAAGAATCCACTATGATGGGAAACATTTCATTCTAAAAAAAAAAAAACTCTTCTTGTTATTGGCAGATCTGAACGTTAGATATTTTTTTCCCATAGAATCAAAAGGTACCTAAATATAAGATTGTGAGTGGAAAAATAGAAGACAGAAATCAGATAGTGGCATTTTTTCCATTTCATCTTTGTGTGAATTTTTAATGTAAATGTGGGGACATAAAGCATTAATGTAAGTCAAAATATTTCAGTGATCAAGTTTCAACCATTCAACTTCATAACAACTATAGATCAACCTGTTAATTTTTTCTTCACAATGTCAGCATTTGTCTTGTTTTTAAAATAAGTAAATTTCTTATTAACAGCAACTAAATGGTGTTCGTAGCATTTTTATCATACAGTAAAGAGTATAGTACATCAATTGACTATATTTTTCTGAGTTGTCCTACACACAAGTTCATGTTTTTAATGTTTTCTTTCTTGAGTGCTATTTCTGTATGTTTACCATTAAAATACATTAAACTAGAAAAAAAAAACTAAGAAATTCACTACAAAACAAAGACTAAAAAGAGTTCAGCAAGATTACTAGATACAAGTTCAATATACAAAAAAAAGCGGCATTTCTATATGTTAGAAATGAGCAATCCAAAAATAAAACTGAGAAGACAATTCCATCTACAATAACATCAAAAAGAGTAAAATGCTTAGAGATAGATTTGACAAAAGAAATGCAAAATTTGTACACTGAAACTATAAAATATTGTTGAGAAAATTAAAGGCCCTATTAAATACCTAAATTAATTTTAAAAAGCATCCTGTTTACAGATCAAAATACATGATATTATAATTACAATACTCCCCAGACTGACATAAAGATTCAAAGCATTCTCTATCAAAATCACAACTTGTTTCTTAGCAAAAGCTGACAAGTTGATCCTAAAACTCATATGTTAATTTCAGGGATCCAAAGTTGCCAAAATAACCATGAAAAAGACTAATAAAGTTGGAGTAGTAACACTTTAAGGTAATAGAAATCAAGAAATCACTTGTAGTACAAGGATAATGATAGACATATAGATCAGGGGGACAGAATGCAGAGTTCAGAAAAAAATCCTCACATTTATGGTAAATTAATTTTTTCACAAGAATGCAGTGACAATCCAACATGGAATTAGTTTCTTCAAAAACTGGTATAAGAAAACCTGTACATATATATACATATATCCACACACACACACATATATATACACACACACAGATGCATATGTATATATTGCATATATATACATGCAAAAGAATGAAGTTGGATTCTTTTCTCACATTCACATCATGCACCAAAACAAACTATTAATAAAAATGGATTACAGACCTCAACGTAAGAGCTAAAACCATAAAATTCTTGGACAAAACTACAGTGACCTTGAGTTAGGCAAAACCATTTTAGATATGACACCAAAAACAAAACAACAACAAAACATAGCTAAATCATATTTCATCAAAATTAAAAATGTTGTGCTTTAAAGTATGTCATCAAGAAAGTGAAAAGACAACCCACAGAATTTAAGAAAACATTAGAAAATCTTTTATATGTATCTGATAAGGGACTTGTATGTAGAATACACAAATAATTCTTACAACTCAATAATTAAAAAATTTAAAAATTTACAAAGATCTGAATAAATATTTCTCCAAAGATATATGAATGGCCAATATATACATGAAAAGATGCTCAACATCATTAGCCATCAGATGCCAATCAAACTATGATGAGATTCCACTTCACACTAAGTAGGCTATAATTGAAAAGACAGATAATAATAACAAGTGTTTGCACGGATGTATAAAAATTAGAACCCTCAATACTGGTGGTTGGAATGTAGAATGGTCCAGACACTTTGGAAAATAGTCTGGCAGATCCTTCAAAAGTTAAATATAGAGTTCCCATATGATCCAGTAATTCCACCCCTAGCTATAGACCCAAGAAAAATGAAAATACATATCCACAGAATAATAAGTACATGAATACTCACAGCGGCATTATTCGTAATAGCCAGAAAGCAGAAATATGTAAATGTCCCTCACCTGATGAATGTATAAATAAAATGTGGTATATCTTTTTTAAATTTCTTTCTTTGTGAATTATTATTATTATTATACTGTAAATTCTGGGTTACATGTGCAGAACATGCAGTTTTTTTACATAGGTGTACATGTGCCATCATGGTTTGCTGCACCCATCAACCTCTCAGCTACATTAGGTATTTCTCCTAACATTATCCCTCCCCTAGTCCTCCACCCACCAACAGGTCCCAGTGTATGAAGCTCCCCTCCCTGTGTCCATGTGTTTTCATTGTTCAATTCCCACTCATGAGTGAGAATATGCAGTGTTTGGTTTTCTGATCTTGTGATAGTTTGCTGAGAATGATGGTTTCCAACTTCATCCATGTCCCTGCAAAGGACATGAACTCATCCTTTTTTATGGCTGCACAGTATTCCATGGTGTGCATGTGTCACAAAATGTGGTATATCTGTACTAAGGAATTTTATTCGGCCATAAGGATTAATAAGATACTGATTCATGTGACACATAAATGAACTTTGAAACATATGCTAAATGAAAAGAACCAGCCACCAAAACCACATATTGAATGATCTTACTTATAAAAAGTTTCTATAACAGGCAAAGCTGCACAGATATAAAGTAGATTCATAGTTAGATTTTTAGGCAGAGGATGGTGAGGAAAATGGGGTTTCCTTTTTAGGTTGTAAAAATTCTCTGAAATTCTGTTGGCAATGGCTACACATGTTGTGAATATACTAAAAATCATTTGCTTGAACAATCTAAATTGGTTGTATAGTATGTGAATTGTACATATATTTTAATTGCCTGTACAGCATTTATTCCTCCCTTCTAATAAAAAAGAAATAAAAATAAATCTGTTATATTAAAAATAAAGCTCAATAAAGCTGTTATATTAAAAAAATTAATCTAGGCTTTGTCAAAGACAGAATGCTTGATCCTTTTCGACACTTTATCCATAATTGACAAAAGCCTTTCAGCAAGTATACAAATATATACATATACACCCATAGATAGATATAGACATAGATATAGAGATAGAAATACATATTAAACACATACATATTAGTATTCAACATCACATTGCTTACAAATGACACATTATGGAATTAGTGAAATAATTCAATATATCCAAACCTTACAACATGCTGTGCTTGTCATCAAGAGTCATGATGTAGTTACATTTGTTCCTATGAAATGACCTAGAAATATGTCCTAGTATATGGTTAGGACAAATTTTATAAGGGTATAACACAAAGTATAAACAGATTCAATCTTTGCAAAATTACATATATATGAAATAACGTGAACCAAAATGTTAAAAGGAATAATGTCTGGCTGCTGGGATTACTGTTAACCTTTATGTTTTCTTTAAATGTTCTATGTTGTCTGAGTGCCTAACAACGATGTGGAGTTTTATAAAACAGACAGATCACTTGACCTCATCTTAAACCTACTACACTTCTGGAGGTATGACCTAGGAATGTGAGTTTTCCTCAAGTTGTCCAAGTCATTCTGACACAGCCAATCTGGCACAGATGTGGGATTTAGAAATCAATAGTCTATCTAATTTATGATCTAATAAAAGAATTACCCTCACAGCATCTTGCACATATGGCCATCCAGCCTGCGCATGAACACATGAAGGGAAAGGGCTCTGCCAATCTCAGATGGCAGCTTATTCTATCATCACAGAGCTCTATTGGTAGTATGTTCCCCTTATGTTATCTAAATATATTAAAGCCACCCTTTTGGTGCTAGTTTTGCATTCTCAATAACTTATTGAGAATTGCGATAATGATCATTAAGTCAATACGAGAAAGAGTGTAAAATATCCCATGTAACGAAACTTTCTCTAATCCCTCCTTCCCCTTCCCCAACAAAAGCCAGGAATACAAATAGAGAGAGATGGCATTGAGACTAAAAGAAGAGTAAAAAAACAACGAGTCTTCTAGTGTGATATCTTCCATGAGCTAACAGGAAATCATACTACACAACTGAAATACAGTAGGATGAAATGACTTACAGCCCTACCGAGAAGCTGAAGAAGAGAGGTTGGGTCCTGGGGAAAAGAGATGTTAAAGAGCTGTAGAGAGAGTTCTAGGGGAGAAGACAGCACCATAATCAGGGTCCCTTATAGATCAGGCAATATGGCACACACACACAAATTAGGAAAGAAGCCTCTGTCTCCAGGTGATACTACTGTCTAGATCAGGGGTTGGCAAACTATAACCTGCAGGGCCAAATCTGGCCACATCCATTCATTTACAGATTTTCTACGGGTACTTTCAGGCTACAACTGCGTAGTTGCCACAGAGACTGAATGGTCCACAAAGCCTCAAATACACCACTGCTGTAGAGCCTAGATAATATAATTTGGCAGAATTTGTTTTAGAACCTAGATAACTGAAGATCCACTTTTAGTGTTCTGGGCCATCTGAGGGTCAGGACTACATATAGGTGACGTTTGACCACTAAAGTAAAAACGATTCAGATGAGATGAATTTTCTTTTCATGGAGAAAGAAGTTTGGCAATGATAAAAACATGACCAAAAAAAAATGAAGTATTAGCAATCATTTTCTCTGTGGCTTGCTACAGGATGTTTTTTACTTCTTGATAACTGATCCCTTTTCTCAGGAAAAATAATCCCTAAGAATGTAAATTATTAAGAACTGGGTTTTTTAAAATCTGTTTTTGTGGCTGCCATATCTCTAGCACCTGTACCACTACCTAACATAAAAAGGCACTCAGTAAATAGCTGTTGAACTTGTCCTGTCTCTACCACTTACCACATAAGTGGCCTTTGGCAAGTAACCTACTATTTCTAGTCCTTAGGTCCCTCATCTAGAAAATTAGGAAAATAATAGTCCCTACCTCTTAAGCTTATTGTTAGGATTAATGGAGTAGATACATGTAGATTATTTATAACAGTGTCTGGAACAATGTGAAGTATTTATTACTGTTGTTAGTTTTTAAATCTTCAGTTGTACTATATAATTAAACCACTGAAAGTGTTTTTCTTAGAAGTTTTAAACTTTTCTCAGTCTCTTTCACATAAAGTTTGCAATTTATAAACATGTAGAATAGGAAGCCCCAGCATATATGGCATATTCTTACGAACATATTTTACCCATTAAAATACAATAACAATTGACTAGGCACGGTGGCTCACGCCTATAATCCCAGCACTTTGGGAGGCTGAGGCAGGCGGATCATGAGGTCAGGAGATTCAGATCATCCTGGCTAACATGGTGAAACCCCATCTCTACTAAAAATACAAAAAATTAGCCGGGCATGGTGGCAGGTGCCTGTAGTCCCAGCTACTCGGAAGGTTGAGGCAGGAGAATGGCATGAACTTGGGAGGCGGAGGTTGTAGTGAGCTGAGATAGTGCCACTGCACTCCAGCCTAGGCAACAGAGCGAGACTCCATCTCAAAGAAAAAAAAAATACAATAACAATCTTATTACATTCAACAGAGAGAAAATATGTATGCCAGTGTGATTATTTCTTCAGTTAATCAAACATATGTTTATTTAGGATATCTCCAATAACATGTTACTACATTCTTTGAAACCAAATCTACCTTGAATTATTGAGAGGTTCTATATACTGTTGTCACTTGCATATAATTCCATTTACTGCACACTATAGCAAATGAGTCCTTAATAATGTGGGCATCATCCCTGCCACCATTTCAATTGTTTGATTCTATCACCAGTGTTTATTGGCATGAACAGTTGATGTCTTGCTATTTTTTTAGACCTTCTGTAATTTTATATATATGTGTGTGTGTGTGTGTGTGTGTGTGTGTATATATATATATGTGTGTATATATATGAGTTTTGGTAGCTCCAATAGTTCTAGAGCTTCTTCGTTTCTTTAGTGAAAATTTATTCTTGTTGTGTTGCTGCTGCTGTTGTTAACCACAACATTGAATATGGTTTATTGATCATAGACCCATAGTAAAAAGCAAATAGTAAATTAATTAATAAAGTAGTTAATTAGTTAATTTCCACCAATAATAAGAGGCAGCATCAAGGTATTTTTTTAAGTTGCTTCTTTCAACATATGTTGGAAACAGAAATATGGCACAGAAACTTTAAAATCTTAAATAAATGGTTACTTAGAATTGAGACAAGAGAAAAATGTTGTTTTTTCATTTATCTTCAATCTTGTGATAAAAAATTATTTTAAGAGCATTCCATCAACTGTCACAAAGTGAGGATCTTAATGACAAATTATGGAAACTCAATTGATTTGATAACTTAAAGTACAACTGTTAAGCTAAACAGAGCCAACAGACATACACACAGATGATCTGGTTAACAGATTCTTTCAACTTCTTCTATAAGTAACAATTTTAAAACATCTAAATGTACTGTGGAACACTTAGCAATCATACAAAAATAAAGACTGATATTAACTATATTCAGTAGGCATATTTAATCAGGAATATGCAGGCTGCATTAGCTATAGAAATTGAACCAAACAGAAAAATAAAACTGATCCGCTATAGTTTTCCAGGGCAAATCATTGAGGGTTTTGCTGGCCAATGGAATGCCAACATTTTCCGTGCTACACTTGCAAAGCTACATTTTTAGAGTAAGCCAAACTAACAACAACAACAAAATGCATATGCAATTGCTCTTTTTATCAAGCTGTCCTAAACCCAAAATAAAATTTAAGGTAAAACACAAGACCAATATTGCTTTCATTTTTCTTATGGGAGTAAAGTTTTTATAGTAACTATAGTAAAAGTGACTATAAAATGGTTTCATAGCACATTTTTAAAGGACTTTTTTTCCTTTCTGTGATTTCAGTTTTATTTTAGTTTCAAAGTAGCTCCTCTCAAAGAATTATTTGACACTATGACAAAGGAATTATGTTCTAGATGAGAATTTAGCATTCTTTTACTAAACACTTATTAAATGAATATTAGGTGGTAATTTCTCAAAGAGATACAAAGAATAAATTGCTTCTTCCCTCAAGAGCTTTAATATTAAAGAGACACAAAACATAACAAAACAACAAGGGAATGATTAGTGATGAACGTTTATTTAGAAAAGTATAAACAAGTTCATACTGGGAGAATAGATGGAATTTAGCAAGAAGAGATAGGAACTTCAGAGACGAGACAGCATTTGAGTTGGTCCATGTGTTAGTTTTCTATGACTGCTGCGTAACAAATTACCACAAATTTAGTGACTTAAAACAATACAAATTGGTTATCTTGTAATTCTGGAGATTATAAGTCCAACACAGGTCTCACTGGGCTAAAAGCAAGGCACTGGCAGCCTTGTATTCTTTCACATTGAAGCCCTAACTCATGGTACTTGCGAATAAGATCTTATTTAGAAATAGGGTCTTTTAGCTTGAAGCAATTTAAGATGAGGTCATTAGTGAAGGCCTAATCTAATATGACTGATATTCTTATAAGAAAAGGAAAACAGCATGAAAGACAGAGACACACAGGAAAAGTGTCACGTGATGATAGAGGCAGAGACTGGAGTGTGGCAGCGGCAAGCCAAGGACCACCAACTATCAATGGCCACCACCAGAAGGCAGGGAGAGGCAAAGGAAGATCCCATCCAGAGTCTCAGAGCACGGATATCCCTACTGACACCTTAGTTTAACCTCTAGATCTTGAGACTGTTAACCTCTAGATCTTGAGAAAACATATTTGCTGTTTTAAGTTACCCAGTTTCTTTCAAAGAATTTGAACAGATTCTTTAAAATTTTGTGGTACGTGGTTATCCAGTTTGTGGTACTTGGTTATAGCAGCTCTAGGAAATGAGTACAAGGGGCAAATCTGTTTCTTGCTTTCTTTGCAGCTTCTAGAGGTTCTTAGCTAGTGGCCCTCCCCCTCCACCTTCAAAGTCAGCAAGGGCAGGTCTATTGCCTCTCACATGACATCACTCTGAGTTCTGCTTCTATCATCACATCGCCTCTCTGACAGATTCCTCTTCTGCTTCCACTTCCACTTTTAAAGACTCTTCTGATTACATGCAACCCACCTAGACAAATTAGGAGATCTCCCTATTTAAAGTTAAACTGATACACAACCTTGGTAAACTGATTGTAAATAGCAACCTACCTATTTGCAATCTTAATGTCCCTTTGCCATTTAATATAACATACCCATGTTTCCCAAGATAAGAATGAGGATGTCATTAGGAGAACATTATTCTGCCTATGACCATCCATGAATTAAAGTTCCTCAAGGTGTTGTGGACAGAACACCCATATCAGAATCACTTTGTTGTCTGTTAAAAATGCAGATTTCTAGGCTTCTCTTGCTGCATTATGAGTGGGAATCAGAAAATCCACACCACCTTAAAAGATGAACAGAATTTTTGACTGCTGGTCTCGAGAGAAGAAAGTAGCTCAAGTGGAGGAACGCTTTGATCCTATGTAAAGAGGAAAGTAAATAGAGATGCTCCTCAACTTAGAATGGGGTTGCATCTCAATAAACATATAATAAGCTGAAAATATTGTAGTTGAAAACTCATGTAATATGCTAACCTACCAAACACCATAGCTTAGCCTAGTTATTAAATGTGTTCCACTTTTGCACCATCATAAGGTTGAAAAATCTTAAATAGAACCATCATAAGTCAGGGATCGTGTATATTGTGATCACGGAAGTACAAATAAGTAGAGTTTTAACATAAGGAAGGATTCATAAAAATAAGTTTGGATTCTAAAGGAAGTTTGGAAATGAGGATAGGACCAGAGTCAAAAGAACTTTGAGGGTCTCCGTACATTTTCTGCTGCTATAATAAAAATATCTGGGAATGGGCAACTTATAATGAATATAAATGTATTGGCTCACAGTTCTGGAGACTGGGGAGTCCACGATCAAGGTCTTGGGTCATCACATGGTGGAAAGTGAAAGAGCAAGAGCACAAAGATGAGAATCCACTCCCACAAGCCCATTTATAAGGAAAGAGTCCTCATGACCTAAACACCTTTGATTAGGCCCTATTTGCTAACATGGTCACATTGGGGATTACATTTGCGAGACATAAATTCTGGGGGACACATTCAAACCATAGCCGAGGACCAATCCAGTAAATTTATCTTCACTCAGAAGGTCAAGAAGCTGAAGACATTACAGAAACAGTCAACTATTTCTTGCACATATTTGCTTTCTCTCACAGAAATAAATTTGTTCCAGGAAGAATCAAATGAAAGCATTCTGTAGTCTTTAAAGATATAATATTGAAATAAAACCATTTTGTATTACTCAGTTATGAGGCCATAAAAATTACTATTCCTATCTTAATCCATTTCTCTCCAAGAATAAATCACAGGCTAGAATTGAAAAGATAGATTGCTAATCAAAATGTCTCAGTCACTTGACACTGCATAAACCAGAACACAGTATCTTTTCTTTCACAGCTAATGAATATAGACTTGAAGGATTGTATAGGGAATGCAAAAATTAAATGGTAGAAGTTGTAATAAACGTTACCCCTTTCCATTTCAGCATGATTCTAACTGCGAGTTCACCAATTTTCAAACTCTTTCATTGTTTTAAAGGTGCAGCACAAAATTGGCAAGATTTTCTCCTCTTGTCACTGTTTCTAAGAACCATAAAACCCCAAATGAAAAAAAAAAACCACTATATACCTATAGATAAAAAATTAATAATATAATACAAGAAATGAATAGCAACAACCCGAGAACATTTTAAACCATTGTTTCAGGATGGGAGATAATAAATTATTGTAGCTATGAAAAAGACACAGGACTTTTTATAACAATAAATCTATGTCAATATTAAGGAATAAAGGTAGATATATATATCCATTGTCTCTGGACCATAAAATATTTGGCATTCTGGTTTACACATTTCTATTGAATAGGATATATGAGTATATAACCATTACAGCTTTTACAAAAATATCCTGAGGCAGTGATGATTTTAAAACTCACAATTGAACGGCTTTTGCCAACATAGATGAGTCTAAAAAAGCCTAAGTGTGCATCAAGAAGTGACTTGCAGGTTTCCCTAGATGTTTCCACTTTAACTCATTGGCCAAAAAAAAATTAATCAAACTAACTAAAATCAGCATAGTGTGGCAGATGTTTTTTCAAAAATTCCCACAGCAATGTCTCCCACCCCACAAGGTCTTTTACAACACGATTTTGCAAATTCCCTTCCTTTTGAGTGTGGCTGGTTTTAGAGACTCCATTGTAGCCAACAAAATGTAGCAAAAATACTGCCGCATAACTTTAAAGGCCAGGTCAAAAGAAGCCCTACAGCTCCTGCCTTGGTTCTCAGGCAGCTCTTTCTCTGTGCTTCTTCTCTGGCCATTACCTATAGAACCTGTCACCATGCTGTAAGAAGGTCAAACCGCATGGAGAGACCACGTGTACCTATTCAGATCATCAGCCACAGCTGAGCTCAGGCTTCAATTCCTCCCAGCCCAGTTATCAGATACGTGAGTAAGAACCCTCCAAATTATAACCCAGCTATTCAAGAGTCACCTCCAACCCTAGGATCTCCCAAGTGAAGCCTTACACAGTGTGGAGCAGACACAAGTGACACATCCATGAGTGTAACAAAATGGTTGATGTGTGACAAATTGAGTATAAAATTTCCAAGACACAAATTTGAGTTGGTTGAATTTAAGTTGACTTCTTACGCAGAATGAGATAACTGGAACACTCAACCTAGCTCATATTTGTTATAGAAATGATGCCAATCCCACCCGGGAGGCAGAGCTTGCAGTGAGCTGAGATTGTGCCATTATACTCCAGCCTGGGCAACAGAGCGAGACTCTGTCTCAAAAAAAAAAAAAAAAAAAAAAAAAAAAAAAAAAAGACACCAATCCCATAATTAGTCTGTAAGAAAGGAACCCAATACATAGGAGGTATTCAGTATTTAGGAATCATGCCACATGTATGAAAAGTCTGCCACCTACAGGTTCAGAGCCATGCCCAGCCTTTAAGACAAGTTTGAGAATTTTGTTTGAGAGTATATTAGGAGTTTAGCTACTAATAGTTGAGATATATTTCCTACACTTGATGGCCTAAACATGAAGGCAATCCCCATATGTGTGAAACTGATTAAGAGCATACCTATATATACCGTCTGTGTTGTCAGTCTATATAATTGGTTTTATTCCCTAAACTCTGGTGGAATTGAACCCAGTCTATTTCAATGGTAATTTAATCCCCTTAGCTTTTTTCAAGACCTTCTCTCCAGAAATAAACTCTGCTTTTAGGAAGTTTTCAGCTTCCCCTATCTATGACTAAGAACCCATATGATGCAAAGAACCATGAATAATATCATATATCCTATGATCCACACCCATTGAATTTAATACTGGCTTGAATCAGAAAGGTCCTAAGTCCTTTATAATTGCTTATGTAAACAGTTCACACCTTCCAGACATGAGATAAACTTTCTGTCCCAAGATTGTTCCCTCAGCTCCTAACCATCACTTTATGAAAATTAGAATACCAGGAGTTGCTGCTAAGATAAAGAATTAAGAATATGCAACCAGACAAGGCCAAAGTTCCAAAAATTAGGGCTGGACTGCCTAAATACTAACTGTCAGAGTTTTAGAGACGATCAACTGCATTCAATCTAATTTTAGTACTGATCTTAGTAGAGATATGGGGTGGCCTGAATCTACAGATGGTGTTTCACACTAGCTGTAGGATGTAGCAGAATGCAGAAGCCAAGAAAAAAGCACTGCTTAATAGAGATGACTGATCCTCTGTTATATTCCTGATGAAAACCTTTGAAATAATGCATTCTAAAATTGTATGTGTTTTTATTTATTTGTTGACTATAGTTTTGCTAATTTGTATTTTTGCTTCTTTGGAAAATGAGACACTTCTCCATTTCCATTCTTATTTTCATGATTATTCAATGACTAGCCTAGTCTAGCAAACATCTGTAATTCACTGGGATACAATTCATCTTGGTCTGGGAAGGAAGTGTATGGCAACTAATGTTTATTTATTTATTAAGTAACCACAATTTGCTAGACTATATCAGTTATCTCCTTTAATCTGCTAATTTATAGGAGGTAAGTGTATTTTTCTTGATCACAAAGTAGTATGGTTTGGATATTTTTCCCCACCAAATGTAATCCCCAATGTTGGATGTGGGGTCTGATGTGAGGCAACTGGATCATGGGAGCAGATTTGTCATAAATGGATAGCACCATTCCTTTGGTTCCATTCTTGAGATAGTGAATGATTTCTCATGAGGTCTGACTGTTTAAAAGTGTATGACACTCCCCATCTCCCTCTTGCTCCCACTCTCACCATGTGGAATGCCTTCTCCTTTTTTGCCTTCCACTATGATTAAAAGCTTCTTGAGGCCCTCACTAGGAGCAGACGCTGGTGCCATGCTTGTGCAGCTTGCAGAATCATGAGCCAAAAAACCTCTGCTCTTTATAAATTACCTAGCCTCAGATATTTATCTATAGCAACACAAAATGGACTAAGACAACTGGTCACACACCTCTTATTCCATCATATTGTATACAACTTTTTACATCTTTTCTCTAGCAACTTCCACAAGAAACTTCCTGGATAAATAGACCAATTTCTTTAAACACCAATTATGTTATCAGAATTTGGTGTTATTTTCTGTTCCTCTAGATCCATCTACTCATTCTTGAGTCTCCATCTTAAGTGTTTAAATAGCTCCTCCCTCATTAACTCTTGGATGGCATTGCTGCTTTTACCTAGAATTACTTCCTATCCCTTTCCCTTTAGAATTTAACATCTCTTTACCCAAATTTCAGTTGAAGTAGCAGTACTTCTACTCATTCTATATCCCAAGAAAATAAAGTAACTTCTGCTTATCATCATTATCCATGTGCTTCCTTGGTAACTTTTTAATAATAGAGATTGTTCTGAAGCCTTCTCTTCTTTAGCATCAAAATGCACAGAACATAGCAATGTTCTTTGGTAGCAGAAACAAAAGACAAAATTCTATTATAAACTTGATCTCTGACTCAGCACGTGATTTGAAAAAATAAGACCTCTCGATATTTTCTTTTTCTCACCTGAAATACTGGGACAATAATGTTTTCCAATTATTGGTGTGAGGATTAGTGAGACAATGTTTGTAAAGCACTTTGAGTACCTCCCATGAAAGTTGTTCTATTGTTACTCTGATTTCCCCTTAAAAGATGGGGAAATCAATTTACCAGTCTCTATGGAAAGTTTTTTAAAAATCCATTTTACTCACTTTTGTAACATAGCTGGAGGGCAAACAAGAAATTCACATAGGAAAAGAATCAATGACTTTGAATTGCATGTTTTCTTCAGAACCTGAAGCAGGTTACACTTATCTTGTATGCAAATGACAGCTTTTAAATAATTTAAATATGCATTTATCTTTAAAAATTGGCATTTTATTAGTAAATATCACATATTTTAAGTCATCCATGAAAATATTTATCTTACATTTTGCCACTAAAATGGAATACAAAAAGAGAAACACTGAAGTAATGAAAACTTTGATTCATGCCTGAATAAATATGAGAATTAAAAGTTACTCTTGAGAACCTATTTTGATTCACATCTTTATGCCTCAAAGAAATTGAGCAATAAACTCTCTGATGATTATTTTTGATAGCAAGAATTAATAAAGTAGGAATTATGGCAAGATTTAAACTTTAGCATAAGTTTAAAACCTAAAGTCTAAAATTTTTTTTTTTTTTGAGACGGAGTCTCGCTCTGTCGCCCAGCCTGGAGTGCAGTGACCGGATCTCAGCTCACTGCAAGCTCCGCCTCCCGGGTTCACGCCATTCTCCTGCCTCAGCCTCCTGAGCAGCTGGGACTACAGGCGCCCGGCACCTCGCCCGGCTAGTTTTTTTGTATTTTTTAGTAGAGATGGGATTTCACCGGGTTAGCCAGGATGGTCTCGATCTCCTGACCTCGTGATCCGCCCGCCTCGGCCTCCCAAAGTGCTGAGATTACAGGCTTGAGCCACCGCGCCTGGCCTAAAATATTTTTAAAAATATTAGTTGGGAAATCTGAAAGCACAAAACATGTTAGTTTAGTTTACAGTGTCTTCTTCCAGATAATGACCATATATTAAACCTACAGTTTTCTGCTGCATTTAGTAAAAAATAAATGTTTTGAATTTGCTCATGAAATTGAGAAAGAAGAAAATATGAGAAAGACTAATGAAATCTCGTCAGTAAACTTAAAAAAAAATAAAACCTATTAATATTTGTATTGAGGAAATTTTGATGATCTAGAAGTACTTACGGCTTATTTAGTTGATTAGGAAATTCAGAATCAAGCTAGGAAAAACTTCAGTAACAATATAAATTATACGCACCAAATAGAATCGCACAGCCCAGTGATTAGGGTGAAAAAATCTGTCACAGAGTACTAATGTAAATAAAATAAAGTAAATAACATTACTAAAGTCCCACCTTCCAGTACAATTTTCCCCCTCTGAAAAATAACATCAAATTCAAAATTATCAATATTATACTTGGTACAGATAGAATCAATTTGAGCAACCTGCAAAACACAATTGTTTTACAGAGAGACTGAGTAATGCTGTGGCTTGTCCCAGACTGTACAGGGCATTTAAAAAAGTCATCAAATAAGCCAAAGCAGATGTGAAATTTGAAGAATAAAAAGAGTCTAATTGTTAATCTCTGCCAATGCTCACTTCCTACCAATTCCAATTACATGTCTGTTGAAATAACACATTAAAACTTAGGACTATCAAAGTTATGTTCCAGCCTGTTTGTGATTACTACACTTGTCATTTAAAGGTTAATAGTCCAGGACCCAAAATCAACATACAAAAAGCAGTAGAATTTGTATATGCTAACAGCAAACAATCTGAAAAAGAAACCAAGAAAGTAATCTCATTTTAAATAGCTACAAATAAAATTAAATACCCTGGAATTAACTTAACCAAAGAAACAAAGGATCTCTACAGTGAAAATGGTAAAATATTGATGAAAGAAATTAAAAACAACACAAAAAATGGGAAGATATTCCATGTTGATGGATTGGAAGAATCAAAACTGTTAAAATGTCCATACTATGCAAAGCAATCTGCTGATTCAGTTCAACTCCAATCGAAATATCAATGCCATTCTTTATAGAAATAGAAAAGTAGTCCTAAAATTTATATGGAACCACAAAAGGCACAGAATAGCTAAAGCTCTCCAGAGCAAAAAGAACAATGCTGAAGGCATCACATTACCTGACTTCAAATTATATTACAAAGCTACAATAACTAAACAGCATGGTACAGGTATAAAAACAGACACATAGACCAATGAAACAGAATAGAAAACCCAGAAATAAGTCAACATATTTATAGCTAACTCATTTTTGACGAAGTTGCCAAGAACGTACTTTGGAGAAAGGATACTCTTCAATAAATGGTGCTGGAAAACCTGAATATCCATATGCGGAAGAATGAAACTAGACCTCTATCTCTCACCATACACAGAAATGAAACCAAAGTGAATTAAAGACTTAGACCTAAAACTATGAAACTATTAGAAGTAAACATTGGGCAAATTCTCCAGGGCATTGGTGTGGGTAAAGATTATTTGACTAAGACCTCAAAAGCACAGGGGAAAAAAAAAACAAAAAACGGAGTCACATAAAGTCAAAAAGCTTCTGCACAGCAAAAGAAACAATCAACAAAGAGACAACGCACAGAATGGGAGAAAATATTTGCAAACTACCCATCTGACAAGAGGTTAATAAGCAGAATATATAAGGAGCTCAAATGTCTCAGTATTTAAAAAACAAATATTCCAATTTTTAAAATAGGCAAAAATCTGAATAGACATTTCTCAAAAGAAGACATACAAATGGGCAACAGAAATATAGAAAAATGTACAACACCACTAATCATCTGAGACATGCAAATTAAAACCACAATGAGATATTACCTCACCACAGTTAAAAAAGGTTTTTATGAAAAAGACAGGCAATAACAAATGCTGGCAAGGATGTGGAGAAAAGGGAACCTTCATACACTGTTGATGGGAGAGTAAATTAGTACAGCCACTATGGAGAGCAGTACGGAGGTGCCTCAAAAAACAAAAATAGAGCCACTATATCATCTAGCAATCCCACTGTTGGATATATACTGTTCTTTTTGTTTTTTGTTTTTTGTTTTTGTTTTTTTTTTAAAAAGGGAGATCAATATAGCAAAGAGTTCTGCACTCCCATGTTGACTGCAGCGCTATGCACAATAGCCAAGGTACGGAATCAGGCTAAGTGTCCATTAACAAATGAATAGATAAAGAAAATGTGGTACATATACACAGTGAAATATACAGCCATTAAAAGTAAACAAATCCTATCATCTGCAACAATGTGAATGGCACTGGAGGATATTATGTTAAGTGAAATAAGTCAGTCACAGGAAGACAAATAGTGCATGTTCTCACTCATATATGGGAGCCAAAAAAAAAAAAAAATGAACTCATGGAGAGAGACAGTAGAATGATTATTACCGGGGGCTGAGACGGGTAGTAGGGAGGGGGAGCAGAAAGGAGGAAGAGGGAATGTTTAAAGGAACAAAAATACAGTTAGACAGAAGGTATAAGATCTAGTGTTTGGTAGCACAATAGGGTGACTATAGGTGACAATAGTGTGTTGTATATTTCAAAATAACCCAAAGAATGATTAGAATGTTCCTAACAAAAAAAAATGATAAATGTTTGAGGTGATGGATACCCCAATTACCCTGATTTTACTCTTACACATTGTATGCCTGTATCAAAATATCACATATATCCCATAAATATGTACAACTATTATATATCCATTACAACTCTTATGCATGCATAACAACTAAAAACATTTTTAACAAAGTGATATATTAATGGACTGTAGAAGTGGTTCTCCAAGTGAGGTGTTGAGGAGCTGGGCAATGCAAAGCAGCATGATATCACATGGAGATCTTAGTTGTGTAAATTTGCATCAAGGACTCCACTTCCAAAATACTAAAATAGAGATTCATGAACCAACGAACAGTAGGAGCCCCTGTCAAAGACAGAAGCGCCTGCATAGGCCTCAGGTCAGATAAATATAACTAAATTCAAATCCTTGTTTAGTCCCTTACTAAGTACGTGATTTTAGACCATTTAAAAAATGTAAGTAATTAAATTTTCTGAATCTCAGTTTTTTCATTAAAAATAAAAGCATAGTAACACCACCATCACAAGACTGTCGTAATAATTAATGGTTTAATGTATGTAAAGAGACCAACAAAGAGTAGTAAATGAATAAATTATGTTCTCCCTGTCCTCACCCTAGAAGATACTAAGAAAAGATCAATTAATACATCCCATGTCTCTACCAAAATGAAACACTATACAAATGAAAGCCTTTTAGGGAAAGCAATTTTACAGCTAGCCACCTCTAGTAGGTTATCATAGTAATTAATAGCCTTGCTGCCAAGATGTTGGTCTCTATTGCTTACATAACTGCAAATTAAGTCACTTTCTTCTTGACCTTATTCAATTACCCTACTCTATTCTTAATTCGACAGAGTTGTTATTGAGAAATGCTTTGCCTTTTTCAATTCATTGTTAAAACTAAAATCTATGAATGTCTTTTTAATCTTTCTTTCTTTATTTTTCTTCTAATTCTATGTAAAGAAGCAATAACCTCAAGTAGCTAATAGCTAATATTGGGTTAGTATTACAGCACATGAATTTCATTGTCTCTCTTACTTCCATTAGTCTTTCAAACTTATCCAAAGGTGTTCCTAGGCTCTGATGTTTTCCCCTACTAATTTATAAAGTAACTAGTTTCATTGCTTCTTTAAAAACTCCTAAGTTTATAAAATACTGATTTTAAAATTTGACCCTGGTCATATAAATTTTTTTTTCACATTTAGAAACTTTATGTTAGGATGTATCCTCAAATCTGCCTACAGTAACTTTGAATCCACTTGTAGAAGTAAAATAAAAGACTAATAGTAATAGGCCTCAATCCCAAAACAATATACAAGAAAATGAAAAATTCTATGGCAGAGACAACCTATATAATACTAAAATGAAATACCCTTTAAAAGATTTACTCTTTAAAAGTCACCTTACTAAAAACTAGCATACTTATCTCATTTTATTGTTGCCATTGCTTAGTAATCTAATATCACACAATTTTATAAACAAAGGAATTAAGACCTTATTAAATTAAGTAACTTTATGAAAGTGACATAGCTACATTGCTGTGATTTGAAGTCAAATTTGCACTACAGCAAGGCCAACAATTCTTTGTATTTTACCATAAGTGTATGACAATCTAGATTTGGAGGACTGTGATGCTCATGAACTTTTCTTATATCCAGACACCTCAGGAAAATTTTAAGATTTAATGTGTGTATTAGTTATAATAGATTAGTTTTTGGCAAGTAATTTACTATATTTGGGACTCATCTTTATCTATAAAAAGGACTCAATTGACATTATCCTTAAGAAATAAAATTAGTTACATATGTAGTTTAAAATTTCTAGTAGACATATTTTAATAATGAAATAGGTAGAGTTAATTTTAATAAGGTTTAACCATATATATAGCCCAAATATCATTTTATATATAATCTATATAAAATTAATAGAATTTTTAATATTCTTTTTTCATGGTAAATCTTAGAAACCCAATGTGTATTTTAGATACACATTTTAATTAGCCACATTTCAAGTGCTCAATAGTCACATGTGGCTAGTGGCTACCATATTGGATGGTATGGCTAGCTGTAGAGAACTTCAAGTTCTCTTCTACCCAAAAAGCCTAGAAACCTATCATTCTATAGTTTGCAAAATAAACACAGGCTGAAAAGAAGTTTTTTGAATTATACCATAGAATTGTCTGGGTACCAAAGTAACACTGACATTTATGTGGATTTGTTTTTGCCAAACTGGATCTTTTAAAAATTATTAATTATGAAATAACATAGATAGAAGTAGTATATAAAACACAAATGTAATCTTAAAAATAATGATATATTGCAGCCTCCCAAATAATCACTATCTGGGTCAAGAAAAAGAACTTAATAAACCACTTCATAACCAATGACCCCCGAGGTGTGCACCACCCCAATCACTGCCCATTTCTTCCCCCTTAGAGGTAAATACAACCCTGATATTTGTGATCATCATTTCCTTATTTTTCTTTAAAATTTTATTACCTAGTTATGCATCCCCCAAACTATATACACCAGTTTAGTTCTGCTGTTTAATTTCATATAAATGAAATTACATAGTGTGCATAATTTTGAGAATTTCAATATCAAAGCTATCTTTGTGGGACTCATATATGTTTAGATATAGTTCATTCATGTTTCTGGCTTTATTAGTTCATTGTGTGACTGCAGCATTCTACTACTGACTTACACTCAAGTTCTTTCTGGTGTTTGGCTATTATAAATAGTTCTGCTTTGAACATTCTTGTCCACCTACCTTGAAGAGGTACATGCCCAAGAGTATGTCAAGAGTACACTTAGGAATGAACTTGCTGGATCATAGGACAGGGCCATCTTTAACTCTACTAGATAATGTCAAGCCTTCCTAAACTGATGCATAAGTTTACACTTCCACCAGCAATGAGTTTTGCTACAACCTCCCCAGTGACTGGTATTGTCGGATTTTATAATGTTTACCAACCAGATGAGAATATAATAGCATTTCATTGCAGAATTATTTATCTAATTATTAATAAAATTGGTTATCTTTTTATATACACATTGACCATTTGAATATTCTCTTTTAAGTTGCCTCTTTTTCTTACTGATTTGTATGTCTTTATAAGTCCTGAATATTTGTCCTTTTTGTTTGGCTGATTTGGGTTATATAAATTTTTAACAATTTCCCCAACTGAGTAATTTGTCTTACCACACTTTTAAGGGGGTGTTTTGATAGATAGATGTTGTTAATTTTAATACAAATTAATATGTCAGTCTTTTCCTCTATAGGTACTGGTTTTTGTATCTTGTATAAGAAAGACTTTCCTACCTTGAAATTATTCTCTTATATTATCTTCTAGACTTTTGTATTTGACCTTTGACATTTCAGTCTTTAATATGCATGAAGGTCAGTTTTTATATGGTGTGAGGTAGGTGTCAACTTTAATTTTATTTCAGTTTGATATCTAAATGGTCTAGTATTATTTATTTAAAAGTTTGTCTTTTTCACACTAATCTGCAAAGTTATCTCTTCCACTGCTCAAATATCCCTCAAAAAGTGGATTTCTTCTTGGACTTTCTACTCTGTTTTTTCCCCAACTTGCCTAACCCCATGCCACTGTCATAATTACATAACTTTAAAATATGTTTTGATACCTGATAAGTCAATTATTCCCATCTTATATTCCCTTCTTAAGATTTTCTTGGCTTTTCTTGACCCTTTGAAGTTCCATATACATTTTGAACAAGCTTGTTGAATTGAACAAAAGAGCCTGCTAAGATTCCATTTGAAATTCATTAAATATATAGAAATCAATTCTGTCTCAACTAAGATAGAACTGAGACTTTTAATAATTTTGAATATTTCACTCCACTGATCTTTGTTCTAAGTTTATTTCAGTCATTTTAATATAAAGTTTTATATTTTTTCCACAGAATTCTTATATATCTTTGTTAGATTTATTCCAAATTGCTTCATGTTTTCTTAAGTTAGAATAAAATGTGTATTACCTCATTTTAACTGTTATTTTGCTGGTATATAAAAATGCAATTTGTTACTGTACGTTACTATGCATATTATTGAATTCTCGTGAGTCATAATAATTGAATCTCTTTGATGTTCTATATAGAATCATGCCAACTGTTATCAGTTGCAATTTTGTATGTTGTTTTTAATCTCAAATCTTTTTTTTTTTTTTTTGTCTGTCTGTCTGATTTGGGTCAGGTTTCAAATGTAACGTTGACTAGAAATGGTGGACAGCCAACCAGCATCATTGATTCCTGATCCAAAAGAGAAAATGTTAAATGTCATTTTAGGTTTGATCTGCTATGCAATTTTTGCAAATGATATTTCATTATATTAATGATGCTGATCCTAATTTGCTAAGAATTTTTGTCATGAATTAGATGTTGACTTTTATTACCTGATTTTCTGCCTCTATTAAAATAATCATATATTTTCTCTTTTTTAAATTGTGCTAATTTATACTGATTGATTTTTAAATGTCCAACGAATTTCACATTTCTGGAATAAATTCAACTTTGCAATTTATTTTTATATTTGCAAAATTTTGCTTAGAATTTGTACCTATGTTCATGAATGAGAAAGACCTATGATTTTACCTTTCCTAATGGCTGTGTCAGGTTCTGATATTAAAGTTATGCTGGCCTCATAAAATAAATTGGGAAATGTTCCTTCTTTTCTACTAATATTTAAGAATTTGTATAAAAATTATTTTACTGTTTGGTAGAATATGACAGAGTTCAATAATAAAGACAGAGTTCTTTGTAGGAATATTTTAACATACTTTGTTTATTTAATAGATAAAATACTATTCATATATATCTATTTGTCTGTCAACATTAGTAAGTTTGTTTTTCTAGGAATTTGTTCATTTTACTTAACTGTCAAAACCATTGACATGAAATATTAATAAAGCCCTAATATTATTTTTAATATATGGTATCTGTGATCTCTTTTTATTCCTTAAATTATTTGTACATTCTCTTTCTTATTCCTTGATTATTCTCAACAGATATTTGTAAATTTTATTATTCTTTTTAGAAAATCGACTTTTTGGCTTTATTGATCACTTCTTTTTTAATAGCTTTATAGTATTTTAATTGCTGCCCTATTCCTGGGTAATGCAAGGACCTTCAAACACTTGAATTATATTTATTCCCCTCTCAATGTATGTGTTATCATTACCAGTTACTATAATTCTATTTTATGCCCCACAGTCCATTATTATCATTTTAAGTAATTCATATTATTTATATTTGTCTATAATTTCCTGTCATTACATTTGCTTTCCAGAGTTCCCCTCTGGGATCATTTTCCTTCAGCCTAAATCACATCTCCAAATCATACCACAATCACAGGTAAATCCAAAATTGTATTGTCTTACAGTAACAAAGGTTTATTTCTGTCACATTTACATCTATGGAGGATCAATGAGAGCTCTGCTGAATGTGCTCTTCATTTCAAAATCAAAGCTTAAGGGGCATCCTCTATCTGGGACACCAGTTTCGACAGTGCTCAGAAGTGTTGCTTGTCACTTCCACATGCATTGTATTGTCTGATAAAATTGTCTGATAAAGTGATATGGTCAAATCTGATGTCATCAGGACATAAGGTCCCTATTAGAAGAAGCCAGAAAAACTGATATTAATATATTAATATGATCTGCTCCATCATGTGTTTGTATTTCTATTAAATAGCACCTGTTGTTGAAAAACTCAGTGTTTCCCTGAAAACTGTGTTTTATTTACTGAAATTCTTAAAATATATCTTCCCTGGGTATGCAATTTCCTTAGTATTTTTCCATTTAATACAATAATGATACATTTTCCCTTTCTTCTGACTCTATTGTTGTTATTAAGAAGTTAGCTCAGTCTAGTTGCTATTCCTTTAAAGACAATTCTTTTTTATTTCTGGCTTCTTTTAAGATTTTAACTTGTATGTGGTGCACTGATGCTTCACTATGATATATTCAAGTGTGTATTTCTTTCCACCTGTCACACTTGAGATTTGCTGGACATCTTGAATCCATAGATTAGTATTTGTTCTGTTCAGGAACATTTGCGGCCAACAATTCCTCAAATATTTCCTCCTCTCTATTCTTTCTATCCTCTTTTTCTGGAACTCCGATTAGACATATATGAGAATTCACATATTAGACTTTCTCTTTCTGCCCTCCATGACTTTTTATTGCCTCTTTTATATATTTTTCATCTCTTTGCTTCTTCGTGCTACATTCTGGAAAGTTATTATGACTGATCTTCAGAACAATTATTCTGGTTGATTCATCTATTGAGTTTTTACTTTCAACTATTGGACTTCTCTTTTGTAAAAGTTTGATTTGGTTTTTCCAATCTTCTAGGGCACTTTTCGAGTATTCTATTATCAGGAATATTTTTATTTCTTTAAACATTGTTGGCATGGGATTTTATAACTTGTGGTTATAACCATAGTATCAAGTCTTTGCAGATTTGTTTCTGTTTTATGTTTTGTCAGCTGGTTCGTAATATTAGTGCCCTTGTTTATTTGTGTGTGATTGGTTATTATCGCCAGTGAGTACCCATTAGTCGTTTTCCTTAAAAGTGTGTTTATAGGTACTCTTTAAGGATAAAGATGAAAATAACTTTCTGCAAAAAACATTTTAATTTACTTTTGCTAGGTTTCTATGGATACCAAGAACCACTAGTCTAGTAAATTTGGGTGTTGAATACTCACAAAAGCCACATGTGGTTATAACTTTGCTGAGAATTCCTGCTGTGCTCTGACTGTGTTCCTCAAAAGTTTATTTATCGGAAACCTTATCTCTCTTTCCTTATGAATGAATAAAGGAATTAATGAGTATGATGCCCTCATGAATAGATTAATGTCACTATTAGAGAGTGCTTATCTGAGAGTGGTTACCCTAGTATCATGCAAGTAGGTTTCTTATAAAAGCAAGTTTTTTCTAGCTCCCTTGCCCTTGCTCTGTCACAATGTGATGCCTTCTGCTGTGTTGTAATGCAGCAAGAAGGCCCTCACAGATGCTGGCTCCTCCATCTTGGGCTTCCCAGCCTCCAGAACTATGACATAAATATTTCTTTATAAATTACCCAGTCTGTGGTATTCTGGTACAGCAACAGAAAACAAACTAAGGCAATTCCCTCTTCTGTTTTGCTAAGCATCAAGGTCACGTTCGTAGCAAATGCATGATACTGGGAGAATGAGGCTAGTTTACTTCTAATTACCTCTCATTCCTTGGGGTTCCCAGATCTTTAAGAAAGGTGCTGTCTATTAGACTTCCACCTAGAGTGGGCCCTGTGTTTGTTTACCCTTTACCCTATTTCACTTTTATTCAAATTTAACTCATTTGACAAACATCCCCAGAGAAAAGTGGATTAAATGATTCTCTTACATTCTGATTCCAGTTCTTACTTATAGTTTAACTTGGTAGATCTTTACTATCTTTTTAAATCTTACATTTCTAAAAATACATTTATTTTCTATTGTATGTAGCACTTTTAGTTGTTTTATTCCAATGCAAATGTTGGCCCAAATGAACTCTCCCTGACACTTTCCTCTGAGGGTAACTACTGGACAAATTCTAAAATGATTCCACACCAGCGTTCTCCTGGGTAGCGCAGATCCAGCTAATGGGAAACATTCCACATCCCTTGCTCTGACTCTGAAAGTGCAGGTAAATCAAAACACATCAGCCCCCTCTTAGCTTTATCATAAAGCAATCTTTCAGTCTTTTATCACCTCCAGATTTCTCAGACAGGAGTCAGACATCAGTCCAACCTCTGCTTTAGTTTTCTCACATGTGAGTCAGACACGAGTCCTCTACAGCTTCCAACTGCGGGAGACTCATTTAAAGTTCTGAGTTGTCTCACTGAAGCCTTCTTCATCTAGCTTTCAGAGGAAGGAACAGACCATTCCTCTCCCCACAGCAACAGAACTGAAACACTCCACAGAGCAGTAGCTCTCTGAAAGAAAACCTTTGTGACAACTCATCCTCCCAAATCTGATTCTTTAAGGCCTTGATCACGCTGAAGAGTACAAGACTCATGGAACAGCTTGTCATTTTGTAAATTCTGCATGGGAAGCGAACTGTCCTCTTACTTGGCATCTTCCTATAGTTTTCACACCTCGGTCAAGAACGAAACATTCTGTACACTTTGATATCATTTGTCATAATGAAAAACAAATTATGAAAATTTGAGGTTTTTTTACTTTCAACACCACATTTAGCAGTAATCTGTGCAATGCTATGGTGAGAAGGCTAGTATCTATTTTCACCATGTATTTACTATTTTTAAAAAGATACAAGTAAAACTACATGATGTGCTAAATTGTACTAAATTGTTGGAACTTTATAATCACTAATTTATAAAAACATCCAAACTCTAGAGGTGAAAACAAAGGGAAATAAATATGTATCTCACAAAGAAGAGTGGGAGGAGAGCAGTAAAGCTTTCTAAAAGATCAGGAGATATTTAACAAAACTTAAGAGAATCTCTCCCTTAGGAGAAGAAAACAATTCACCCTCACCAAAAAGATCCAGGTACCCCCACTCACTTCCTATTAAGACAACCAGCACCTAACAATATAAACCCTATTTCCTCTAAAAGCAGAGTGCCTCTGACATGAGGAAAAGCCCAAGTATCTTGACCTCTGCTCAGAAGCAATACTATTACAAGCCAAGAGATTTTTGCTAGACTTTGCGGGACATCCACCGGGACTCTCAGTGGAAACACTAATCTGTTGACGTATAGAGCACTACACAATTCCCTCAGAAGCCCTAATTCTCATAAATCAAAAGTTCTACTTCAATGCAACTGATCTATTTTGCAGAAGGCAATCCTGCTCAGAATTAGATTTGTCATGGCACATCCTTTTAATCTTTATCGGTATGAGCTTTGTAAACATAGTATTTGAAATAATACAGCATATTATTTTATACAAAAGCCTTGAGAGTCCTAGATTCCTGAATACTTTCTAGTAAAACAGCCAAGTTACTTAAGCTGCTGCTGCTTCTCCTCCTCCTTTTTCTTTTTTAAGCAAGAGTGAAGTAAAAGTCCTACGAGCTAGTGAGCAAAGAAATGTTTGAATATTGAGGGAGTTAATGAGACAGAGATAATGCTGTTTCAGTTGGCAAGTCCTACAAAGCAAAGGTTTGTGCAAAGGTAATAGTGATATGAATTGAAGACAGGGATACTGACCATCTATTTGTATTTGATATACACCCTCAGAATCTTTTCCTCAGCAACTGTTTCACATATGTAACACTGCCAACTTGCTTGAGAATATAATCTTCATAAAATGTTATGTTTTCCTTTACACTGAACAAGCATTTGCCCTTTTGGAAATATCAAAAAAAGACTTTAGTGAGGGTTTAAGTCAATCTACATAAAATGTCTTTGAAGTAGCCAAGTGATTTTCTGTTTGCTTTTAATTATCTCTTCTGTGGTCCAAGCACTTGGAGAACAGATGTGAGAGAAGGCTTTGTATAGAAAATAAAAGAAATAACAGAAGCTTTCAATGAGATAGACGTAATGTAGTGGTGGCTCTGGGGAAAAGTATAATTAGGAATTAAGCAAATATTAGAGACCACAGATACCAATGTACAGCTAGATACCAGAGATGCCAATGTACAGCTAACTCAAATCACAATAGGTGACCATTGCAGAGAGTGAAGACGTCATAAACATAGTAAACGCAGTGATCTATGGAGAGGTCCATTTAAATGAACAAAAATGGGCAAGTTATATACAATATTCTAGAAGTCCATAGATTTAAAAAAATTAAACGTGATATCCTATATGAAGTCTTACATAATCTGTCCCCTCACCCACAGCCAAGTTAAAATGTCTTGGGATGGTGTTCTATCAGATATATCTATACATGAGTCCCCTTTTGTTTCAGTTTTGTCTTTTGTAAAAACAGCTAATGATATCTTAAGGATTAAGTAGAATAACTCCTAAAAGTCCTTAGCACACACATTAAACATAGTAGGCACTCAAGAAATAATCATTATAATTATACTGTAATTTTGTACTTAGATTGGTCTCTCTCATTACAATCTCCTTCAAGAATGTATCATAGCTAATCAATAGCTACTGTTAATTATGAAGTTTTTGTACACTAGGTATTGGTCTATGTGATTTATATGTAGATAGTATTATTATCCTCATTTTATAGACAAGGCACTGACAGGATAACTAACTTGCCCATGGTTACCTATCTCAGAAGTAGCAGAGCTAAGACTTTTAACCCACACACTCTGGTGATATGGTTTGGCTGTGATCCCACCCAAATCTCATCTTGAATTGTAGCTCCCATAATTCCCATGTGTGGTGAGAAGGACCTGATGGGAGGTGATTGAATCATGAGGGCAGGTCTTTCTTGTGCTGTTGTCATGATAGTGAATAAGTCTCATGAGATCTGATGGTTTTATAAAGAGGAGTTTCCCTGCATAAATTCTTTTTGCCAGTCACCATGTAAGATGTTCCTTTGCTCTTCTTTCATCTTCTGCCATGATTGTGAGGCCTCCCCAGCCATGTGAAACTGTGAGTCAATTAAACCTCTTTCCTTTATAACAAATCTTATTATGATGTGTTTTGTTTTTTGTTTTGTTTTGTTTTGTTTTTTGAGACAGAATCTCACTCTGTTCCCCAGGCTGCCCAGGTTGGAGTGCAGTGGCGTGATCTCAGCTCACTGCAACATCCACCTACCAGGTCAAGCAATTCTCCTGTCTCAGCTTCCACAGCAGCTGGGACTTCAGGCGTGTGTCACCATGCCCAGCTAATTTTTGCACGGCTAATTTTCTCTGTGTTTTTAGTAGAGACAGGGTGTCATCATGTTACCCAGGCTGGTCTCGAACTCCTGAGCTCAGGTGATCCACCCGCCTCAGCCTCCCAAAGTGCTAGGATTACAGGCATGTGCCACCAAGCCCAGCCCTCGGTTGTGTCTTTATTAGCAGGTTGAAAATGGACTAATACATCTGGCTAGTACAACTAGTACAACATACTGAGTACTGATATCATAGAAACACACACACACACAGGCAAAGATGTGTTTGTGTGCATTCTGTTTAGTTTTAAAAAGCACAAACTTCAAGTCTAAGTCAACTCGATTCCTTAACATTTTTCTTTCTATCCATAGTCAAAATCAGAAATGCCTGCTGAAAAACATCTTCAACTATGACCGACGCCCTCCACTCCACTCCAAGCCCCCATAATCCGACCTGGTAATGCTGGTTTCCTTCCTGTTGACTTCTGCTATTCTGACTATCCTCTTCAGACAGAAGTCAGGCTTGGACTTCCTAGCTGGATTTCAATGTTGGCATCATTCCAGAATCTTATTTAACCTTTGGTTTCAAACTCTGCTGCCTTTGGATCCGGCCTATTCTACTCCAGCATCTAATCCAGGTCATTGGGAATGCAGTCCTGGCCCTTGTTTTAGAATCCATCTTTTTCTTGAAGGCGAGTATAAATATTTAAAGTCTAACTTGGGATTGAATCCCAGGGATCCCGGGCAAGCTTTTAATTTTTCTGAGCCTCAGTTTCCTCACTGGAAAGATGTGAAAAATATTAAGACCTTTTTCACCAGGTTGCTGTGAGAATGAAATAAAAAAAAATACATGTAAAACAGAATTGTGCTTGGCACGTAGCATACAATGCAAAAGCGTATTGGATGAAAAAAGGATGACAAAAGGGTAATTTAGTCTGATTTTATTATTTTGTCTGAAAAATAAACACAAAGGCCCTGAATGTTCCCTGCATTTCTCACATCACCTTCATTCTTCAAGACTCAGCTCAATTATTTATTCAAGGAAGAGACCCTCCTTTGTGCTCTCACAACAAACCAAACAAGCTTTTATCTCGGTCCTTGCCACATTAAGTATCATGTGTCTCTTTGTCCATACCACTAGATTGTCAGCTTCCTGAGAGAGGCCCATGTGTGCATGTATGTATGCGAGTGTGTTGGGGGTTATTACACCTTAGTCACCTTTGTTGCCCCAGTTCCTATCATAGGCACCAGATTTTTCTGGGCTCAACTAAACTGTGTATGTGATCTTCTGCCAGAACCACCAAATGAGAAGGTACCAACTGGCTAAATAATGAGATTGGATGAAGCAAAGGGAGATTCATGAGGAAGCAGTCATCAGCTTAGAGCTGCTCCTCAACTCTGAAACAGAGTAAAGACACTCACACCTCCATCATAAGAGAGTCAGATGGTGTCTCCAACATGGACTACTTACCTTTTACCTTACGAAATAAAGGGTGAAAAAGTTGTGCCCTATGAAAAAAAAAAATTAATGAGGCTATTTCATAAGAAATCTAGCATCATTAAAACTAGAATGGGATATTTTTATGTATGTAATTGTGGTCTGCAAAAAGAAGATGACATCCTAACCCTCAGTACCTGTGAATGTGACCTTACTTGGAAATAGTCTTTGCAGAGGATCAACTTAAGATGATATCATTAGGGTAGGCCCTGATTCAGTATGACTGGTGTCGATATAAAAAGAGAAAATTTTGACACAGGGACAGACCCATGCAGTAGGAAGACATGCACAGGAAGGATGCCACCTAAAGATAAAGGCAGAGATTGCAGTGATGCTTCCACAGATGAAGGAACACCAAAGATGGCCGGCAAGCCCCTAGAAGCCAAGAGAGAGGCATGGGATAGATCAAGCTTGTCCAACCTGCAGCCCATGTGCTGTCTGCAGCCTAGGATGGCTTTGAATGTGGCCTAACACAAATCTGTAAAGTTTCTTAAAACATTATGAGATTTTTTTTGCAGTTTTTGTTTGTTTGTTTGTTTTTTGTTGTTGTTGTTGTTTTAGTTCATCAGCTGTCATTAGTGTTAGCGTATTTCATGTGTCACCTAGGACAATTCTTCTTCCAATGTGGCCCAGGAAAGCCAAAAGATTGAACACTCCAAGACAGATTATTCCTCACAGCCCTCAAAAGAAACCAATCCTACCAACACCTTGATCTGCAGTTTTGGCCTCCAGAGCTACGAGACAATCAATTTCTGTTGTTTGAGCCAGCCAGTTTGTGGTACTTTTCTATAGCAGCCCTAGAAACTAATAAAGACTTGTTAAGGAAATAGCAGGAGAATCTCAAAAAAAGGAAGTATAATGGAATACCATCAAGAAAATCAGTAGTAGTAACCATTTTAAGCTTCAAACCCACTACCAATAACATTTTAAAGTATTCAAAATACTGAAACAGAGAAAAAGATGCTACTCATCCCAGGCAATCAATTCCACCTAAAAGCTTACCATTCATATCTAGAAAAGCAAACATTCTCCAACCCCAGTTATTACTATTGTCTTTCCAAATGGTCGTGGTTCCTCCTTGCTCATCTATTTCCATTATTACAACCGAACTTCAGGATCACTCTGTTAAGTTCCCAACTTTATTATAAGATGATATAAAAAATAATTCACATAGATGTTTAAATGGCATTGAATATAAGGTTCAAACATTTCTTATTAATTATATCACTGGGTATTTTATGAAAATCTGTTGTTGATGTGAACTTGTTCATTTGATTACATTTTTAAACTGTCAATTGCCAGTGTAAAGGAAAACACAGACTTCCCTGTTGATGTAATGGTCAGTTGCTGGCTCTGGAGCACATTACTTGGGTACAAATCTTCACTTTTCCACTTGCTTCAAATGTGATTCTAGGCAAGCTGCTCAACCTCTTTAAAGTTTCCTCATTAGTAAAATGTGGATAATGCTAGTAATTACCACATAAGGATGTCAGAATTAAATGAGATAATGCATATTAAGCAACAGCCTTGTAGAGAGCAAGACCTCAGTGGGTGTTAGCTATTATTGTTGATGTAGTTAGTATTAGGTATGTATTAACTCCCTAATGGGAAATTGAGAAAGCAAAGCTGTCATGGAGATCTGCCTTTAAAAAAGACAAATACCCACCAAAAGCCAAATATCACTTAAAAAATTTATAAAATGGTCAAAAATCATTCTCTCATTTTTACATTTATCCCTACTGTAACTCATTTAGAAACCAAGGAGAGCTGAATAAAGAGTTAAGCATAGAAAAAAAGAATGAGAAATTGGCTAAATAGGACCATCTTAAAATATTTTATTAAAAAAAAATTCCCTGAATACTCTCAGCACATTGGAGTGCATTTATCTTAACTGTATATAAAATATAGTAGCCCAAGAAGAAGAAATTATTTTACTCCATTTTCTTCTTTTATAATTGAAAGACACTTCTTTGAGCAAATAAATAAAGTGCTCTAGGCAAAAAGACACAAGAGAACATTATTCAACATGCAAAGTGTTTTGGAAATCATAGCTTCTCTAATTAAGATAAACTTTTTCGTAAGACTGAATAGCGTACAAAGTACAATAAAATAAGATGTGTGATTTAACAATACATGTAACCTGTAATTCAGTTCTAACATGTTTTATTTAAAATCTCTAAAACTAGAGATCTGGTTCCCTAAAGTTACTTATAAATACATGGTAATAGCTTGAAATATATTTCTGCTAGTATCTCTGCAAAGTCCTCACTACTCTCCCAAGGTTTGAGAATATGTAATATCTATAAATGAAAGCTCCCTCAGTGCATAACTGCTAATAGGCACAACAAACACCAGTTTACACTGAGAATTTTTATTCATCAGTATGTAAAACCTGATTTTGCTTACACCTACATATTAAATTAAATGTAGGTGTAGTCTAAGATGTAGCTCTTCTTTGAGCAAAAGAATTGCTCATACCGACAGTAATTAATTCCAACACCTAGTTTCTCACATTGCCGTGTCGTAACTCTCAGAAAACAAGGAATAATTTTAATATTAATAAACTTGAACACTCTACAAAATACCTTCTGCTGTAGTGTCCTATAAGTATATTTTCACTGTAAAAATTAATTTTACTAATATACAAGAAGATACCCTTGCCTAATCAGATAGAAAAATTGAATATAGGTATCTACTCTATATTCACCCAATAACTCACTTTCTGACTCAAAAAGCTTTACACCCAACTGTCAATACCCTAAACAAAAAGAATATGACAAATCATAAGATACCCATTTATTCGATTAAAAAACCGAGGTCCAGAGAGATTTTTGCCCAAAATTAAAGAGTGAGTTAGTGGCAGAGTAGGAAATTAAAACTGAAATTATAGCACTCCATTTTCTCCCTGGATAGCTTATTCATCTACATTTTAAAATAGACCACAGACAATTGAGATACAGAGGCAATAAAGAATCTAGAAATCTGTCACTCATTTATCATTGAAAATTTACTCTTTTTAAAAAGTAGCCTAGTTTTTAAACTTAAAAGAATAATTACACTTTAATAAAGAATCAGAAGAAATAAAACAAGTTTTTTAATTAAACTTGCAGAAATCATCTAAAATCCAGTGAAAGGAAGTTATTTTTGAGCTTATATGTCTCAACAATTACAAACTGGGTTTAATTTAAACTTTCTGTGTGAAAATTTTTGCTTTTGCCAAGAACTATAGTGTTTTTCATGATAAAAATCAGTTTCTTGGTGAGAAATAGAATTTGAAACATTGACATTTATGTTCTTATGTGAATAATAAGTAAAACATCTCTGTTTCCTATATGTTTACAAGCAGCACAAGAGTAGTTTATTATTATTAAATAAATAAGATATTAGCAAATTTGGAGTCAGATTATTCTAGAAATTGGAAAATGACCCACTTGTTGGATAAAATGGTTAGTACTTTCCAAATAAAAATTAGATATTCCTCTCTTGCAAACTCAATTTCATGATCTAATGTTTGGAAGTTTCTATTAAGCCACTCTGTGAAGATTTTTCTAACATTAGCCTTCAGATAATACTTAAAGCAGACATTCCCCCAGGCTTTCTGGCATCAGGGACCAGTTTTGTGGAAGATAATTTTTCCAGAGACAGAGGCGGGAGTATGGGGTGGTTTCAAGATGAAACTGCTTCATCTCAGATCATCAGGAATTAGATTTTCATAAGGAGCACGCAACCTAAAGATCCCTTGCATGTGCAGTTCACAGTAGGGCTTGTGCTCCTATGAGAATCTAGTGCCACCACTGATCTGAGAAGAGGCGGAGCTCAGGTGGTAATGCTCGCTGGCCACCTCTCACCGTGAGGCCCAGTTCCTACCAGGCCAGGGACTGGCACCAGCCTGGGGGTTGGAGAACCCTGGCTTAAAGTTTTAATTTTTCTATTAATTTGTAAACATGTCAAGCTTGGACTAGTAAAAATGGTTATATTAACATAAAGCATCTAACAACTTAATCTGCACCTCTGGAAGATGGGTAGAGTGAGGGATACCCTACCAATCCCTCACTCCCATTAACCAGAGAAGCTCTGCTTATATTTGTTGTCTTCATAGGGGCCTCAGATAAGATTTAATTTATTAAAAATGCAGTTCTGCTGACTTAAAGTAATTGAAAAGTTGTTCAAATTTGTTATAGAAAAGAGTAAATCAGGAGTAATTTGAAATAAAACACTGATATTTGGATAATTCTCTTATCTAATGCATATTTATTAAGCATCTACCATAGGTCAAGTAATGTTGGAAACATTAAGAATATCATAATAAAATTCTTGTCCTCAAGAAACTTTCAATTGAATAAATAGACACTGCTATGTAAATGGCAAAGTACATAATTCAATTCTATAAAACATAATAAATGCTATAAAAAAAGGACAAAAAGGTTTTAATGGGCAGTTACTTTTGATAATGTCATCAGGGGATGTTTCTATGCCTCTCTTTCTCTCAGAAAGTAGCACTTGAAAATATTTCCAAAATATATTTCTAGTGAAAAGCATTTCAGACTAAGGGAATGACAACGTAAAGTTTCTGAGGGAAATAACAGTGATGTATTCAAATAAGCATAAAAAGATCATATCAATAGGAAGGGGTGAGCACAAGGAGAATGGTGGTTTGGGTCAGCAAGGTAACAGGAATTAGATGGTGGAGAGCCTCATAGGCTGATGTGAGGACTTGTTTTAACTTTGATAGGAAGAAATAGAGGAAGATACTCATGTAACGTGACTTATGTTTTTAAAGGTTTACTCTTGGTTGTTGTTTGGTAATAGAATGGACAATAGGAAAAGTTGCAAAAATTTAAGTAAGGAGAGTAATTTAGAAGCTGTTTCAATGGTCCAGGAGGAAAAAGGTGATGACTTGGTGACTTGGAATAGCAGCGAAAATGTGGAGAATTAGTAAAACACAAGATTATTTTTAAGGCAGAAACCTGTAGGACTTGCTGATAGATTACATAAAAGGTATACAGGAAAGATGAATCAAGGTTGACTCTGATTCTGTTTCACCAGAGCAGCCTGATGCATGGGTTTGCAATTTACTAAAATGAAAAAGGTAGAAGAGTAGGCTTGATGGGTGAAAGAAGAGTTCTGTGTTTGAAATGTTTGCATTTGAATTTCACATTGGAAATTTCAAATAAGAAATTAGAGTCCACAGAGGTCAGAGGTGAAGATATAAATGCATCAGCATACAGGTGGCTTCAAAGCCACAGTACTGAATAAGATCAATAGGTAGATATACAACTGAGAAAAGAAGAGAGTGAGGAGTCCATTCTTGGAATATCAAATATATAAATGTTGAGAAAATAAGAAGTACACAGGAAAGCAGTCTGAGAAACAACAACCAGTGAGGTAAGAAGAAACTGGTGTACCTTTCCAAGAGCCAAGAGAATAAAGTTTTTTTGTTTTTTGTTTATTTGTTTGTTTGTTTTGAGATGGGGTCTGGCTCTGTCGCCACACTAGAGTGCAGTAGCGCAATCTCAGCTCACTGCAACCTCCGCCTCCCAGGTTCAAGCGATTCTCCCGCCTCAGCCTCCCAAGTAGCTGCAACTACAGGCGTGCACCGTCAGGCCCAGCTAATTTTTGTATTTTTAGTAAAGATGGGGTTTTACCATGTTGACCAGGATGGTCTCGATCTCTTGACCTCGTGATCCACCCGCCTCAGCCTCCCAAAGTGCTGAGATTACAGGTGTGAGCCATCGTACCTGGCCAAGAATAAAGTCTTGAAAGAGTGAGTGAACGACTCTCCTACATGCTATAGAGGGGCCAAGTAAATTAGGTCTCTTGGCTGACCATTGCACAGCAACCTTAGAGCCCAGGCAAAACTCAAAGCCTGATTAAAGTGAGCTCAAAGGATAATGGGAGTTAAAGAATGGATACTGTAGAGAAAACATTTTGAAGAATATGCTATTAGCAGTAACAGAGAAACCATAGCTAAAGGGGGAATCAAGATCAGGAAATGCTTCTTATTTGCTTAAGACAGGGTATATTGAAGCCTGTTTGTTTAAAGATAATTTAGTTGGAAGAGTGGGTACCTGATGATGCGAGAAAGAGTGGATAATTTTTAGAGAAAAGTTTTAAAAGCACCCAGAGGATGTAGGGTCAAGACCATTTTAGAGGAGTTGGCCTCATATAGGTGTACAGAAAATTCATACATGGCATACCAGGAGGAAACACAAGGTATATGAGTACAGACCCAGGCAGATAAGAGAAGGAATTTACTTCTGATTTTTTTTGTAAAAAAAAGAAAAAAAAAGAAAGAAATATCCAGATCATTGGCTAAGATTGAGAAAGGAAAGAGAACACTAGAGGTTTGAGGGGAGGGAAAAAGATGTGAGATTGTTTTCTTGGAGAATAGAAGAGCTAAATAATTACAGAAATATAGAATGATTGGTGCAAAAAATTAAGGGCTCATTTTACTGCGTAGTCATAAATTTAAAGTAAATACCATGATCAAGTCAATGCAGGCATAGAATAAGCATAGAGTAGGATTTAACAAGGGTAGATGTTTTTCAGGTGACAATGATAGAAAGGCACAAAAGAGTTGAATATGAAAGCCAAGGGATGATACAATGATATATTATATCATCTAACCTGGGTGAAATGAAATGGAGGATACGAGAAGAGTCATGATCCTGAAAATATGTAGGATTAGTAGTTTGGGAATTCTAGGAAGAAGGAGGGTGACAAGTTGTTGGAGGAGAAGAACTGGATGAACAAGGCTACAAAGATAGGATGTTGCAAGCAGAGTAGGATGCTTGAAATGAAGATGTTTCAAGGTGGTACAGTTATTGGAAATGACAGGGTCCAGGGTATGACTGTGAACTGAATGGGGGGCAATGAAAAACATCAATAGAACTGAGAATATTAAGGCCTCTCAAGGGTGTTGGAGGGATCATCAATGTGAACGAGGAGTGATGGAAAGTCAGTGTTTCAGGTTCATCAATAACCTCATGGAGAAGGAGGGAGAAGGTTGGGAAGATGTTGGTCAAAGGATACAAAATTTCAGTTAGATAGGAGCAATAACTTCAAGAGATCTATTGTACATGGAGACTATACTTAAGAACAATGTATTGTATTTGCTAAGAGTGTAGATTTTAAGTATCCTCACCACAAAAAATAGTAACTATGTTAGGTAGTGCATATGTTAATCAGCTTGATTTAGGTTTAGACATTTCCCAATGTATACATATTCCCAAGCATCATGTTGTAAGCAACACATACGTAAAATTTTTTAATTTAAAAAATGTTTAAGAAAACACCATTTGGTTAAATATGATTCCTGGGAGGTAACAGTAGATTAATTCAACCAAGCTGAGGAAGCAAGAGGCATACTTCACCTGCATCCACTCAGGTAGCCAGAGGTTTCTGGAAGGTGGCAAAGATAAAAAGTAACCTGGAATTCGCTCTAAACAATATGACACCTATACCACTTGTAAGCTTGTGTGTTGCAGGATGTGAAAGGAAAATTATCCACACTTGAAAGAGTCACAGGGGAAAGAGTATCTTCAACATATAGCCAAGTTTCAGTAAGAGTTAAAAAGTAAACAAAACATTTATAGAAGTTAACGGCAGAGGGGGATTTGCAATGAGCAGAATGGGAGAGTCTGGAACAGAAGAAGTGAACTTGAATCAGATTAAGGAATGTACATATATATATGTGAAAAAGACTCAAGGTGATAAGGGATGCCCTGGGATGTTTGAGATTATGATGATAATGAATTAATCATCTCTCTGGGGAAGGCTAATTAATATAATTATGGTGTTCTTCCTTGTACTGATCTCTTAGGCAGTTTGTTACGGTGTTGGGAGGTAAAAGGTGTGCAATTCATGGCAAAAATACTTGCTGCCTATGGATCTCCTTTAAATCCATTGCAAGTGGCATTTTCAGAATCTACTGTTAATTGGACTATTAATCAAATTTCTCTGTGTTTAGAATTTGAGAGCTCAGAAAGCATTGTCTTGCACCATTTATTAGACTCTGGTGATGTAACAAACTTAAATTAAGCGTGATAAAGTAAGCCTGATAATAGTTCATTTTAAGGTCTCCAAGTCAATAGAATTAATTGTCCAAACCATATTTCTTAAACTTGTCAACCTCAATGCACATAACGGGTAATATATACCTGAGTATGTTCATATGAGCCAGGTGTACACATTTACAGTTACTAGCTCTAATTCCAATCCATTCATTCTCTCCCAATGAAGGATTGCAGAAAGAAAATGCATGAGAGTTGGATTGATATATTAACCATGACTCCACCAGATTTTTGAAAGAAATAAGATTTATTAAAAGCAAGATTTAATATTTTCATGAAATTCATAGTAATATCTTTGTGATACTTGTAACATACTTCACACCTCAGCTCAACATTCTAAAATTCGCTCTCTAGGCTCTGTACAAAAAAATGTCAACTGTAACACAGCATTATATTGATCAAAATAAATCAACCACCATCCAAGAATAAGGATCAGCATATTTTCCTTTTTGTGATCATTTATTTGTAGTTTTCTTCATCTCATATCTTCAGTGACTGATATGTTTGACAACAGATATACAAAATCTGACACTGTGGGAACAGATCTTCATTTTTACCATTTGTTAGGTTTAAAAAATGTGACAGATTCTGAAACATGTTATGTGTTCTCTGAGATTCACTGTCTGTTTATGTACTCCCCTCACTGCCCTTGCCTCCCACACCCCGCATTTCTCAGGGATAGCTCTAGCACACAGAGAACCACTTTTCTCGGGCCCAAGCTCTGAAACAGGGACTGCAGTGGCCTACGCATGAGACTTGATGAACTTAGTAATTTGAGAACCAGCATTCTATCAATAATACGCATTATTATTAGATACATAGATCTGAGATTTAAGTCCAGTCACCTGATTCAAATGTCTATATGATTAGCCATTATTCTCTATCTTCCATCTTAGTCTGAAGCATTATTAGAGGTTGCAGAGGAAAATAAGTGTTAATCCTGACAAAAAAAATCAGGTTTTCCTGACATTATTCGCTTCAGGTGAGAATGTAAAATAACATGAAGCAACATGAGTCTTTGCATAAATATGTCATATTGAATGTAAATATACAATAGGTGAAACATTAACATTCACTCAGTATATATAAATAAATTTGTATACAAATGTGTAGTGTATAGTTTTTAAATGTATGTAATAATAAATTGATATACAGTATATAAAATATAGTATATAGTGTTTATTAACACAAATATAAATTCCATTACTGTGATGATTCTGCACATATTAATAAGAAAATGCATGCCCTTAAAAGAAACAAAATGTACTAGTTATTTTAAATGTGCCAGTTTAGTTTGATTCTCGATCATATGCAAAAATGTAGAAAAATAAATCTTGAACAAATGCCTTTCAGGGATTTGTAATTTTTATATTATTAAACTAAAGGGGTTATCAAGTAATGCAGGGTTCAGCAAACTGTGGTCCATGGGTCAATTCTGGCCAACCATCTGTTTTAGTAAATAAGATGTTATTGGAACACAACCATATCCATTCATGTATATTTCGTCTATGGCTGCTTAGCTATAACAGCAGAGTGGCATAATTGAACTGAGATTATATAGTTTACACAGTTGAAAATGTTTTCTCTCTGGCCCTACACAGAGAAAAGTTTGCTGATCATTGTGATATTGATTATGGAGGCGTCTTTACATTATGAAAATTGTTTCAATCACATATTTTTTCACTATAGATCAGAAGCGGGGATGACACAGAGTAGAAGATATTTAAGGAGGTACATAAAGAATTTCTTCTGAAATTATCAAAGTAATTCAGACAAAATTGAATTGTGATTGAAAGAGCTGAGTAATTCATGTGGTTGCCATACTCTTTATTTTGGCCATGTCCTCACTGGCATTCCCATCACAAATCTCAGCAAAATGATCTAAGCCTTACACAGGTATATTAGTCAGCTTAGGTTTATGTGACGAAATACCATAGACTGGGTGGCCTAAACAGCAGAAATGTATTTTCTCATAGTTCTGGAGGGTAAAAGCGTGAGATCAGGGTGCCAGCATGATCAAGTTCTGGTGAGGACTCTGTTCCTGGCTGATAGATGGCCATCTTCTTGCTTTGTCCTCACATGGCAGAGACACACAGAGAGAGAGATCTCCCTTCCTCTTAGAAAGCCAACAGTTCTACCACATTAGGATTCCATGTTAATGACCTAATGTGGCCTTAATAAAGCCTCCTAATTACAACTCAGTTACCCTCTATTTCAATACAGTTACATTAGGCTTTAGAGCTTGAACATATAAAATTTGAGGAGACACAATTCAATCCACAGCAATAGGTATAAGAAATTATGCCCAAATTTCTGCTACAGACATGGAATGTTGGTTTTGTCCACTAGAGAAGTTTGGCTCATCAAGTTTCATACCATTTACCAGCTACCTTTATTAATACTAATAAAAATTGACACGGTATATCTCAATGTATTTAAGAAGCTAAATGATCCAAAATGTTACCAACCTACCAATTATTTTATGGCTTAGTGAATATTTTTCAGTCTGTAAAATAAGAAGAATAGCTAAACAATTTAAAACCTTAAAAACATCCTATTCTATGCTACCGAAGACACATTCTAGGTCATTCGTGAATTATTTACCATACGAAGACAGAACCCATAAGGAAAAAAAAATAAAGCCAATAAAGAATAAATCTAAGTTACAAACCATTAAAATTCCTCCAACTGAAAAATGGCATTTGAGACTCACTCTCTCTTTCAAAATCACCCTTTAAAAAGCTTCAGCGATGCCCTGAAGGCTTCATTTACGACTACCATATTGGATTTGCTCTGCTTGTGTACTGCAACCTCCCTTACAGGCTAAGGTTTGTTTCACACTTCAGTCTACTTTACATTTCAAAGTACATAAGCAGCAGCATCAAAATTCTCAAAAACAGTAATGAAAGATTTTAAGACTACAAGGTGGGCCAGGAGTACATTTTTCATTTAAAACCTCTCAAAATGTTTCATTCCAAATCCTAAACCCCTCCAGTGTCATGAGGGATAAAGTCAGTCATAAGTTTGAGATTTTTTAAAATAGCCAATTTTATAAAAAATTATTTATTATCAAAATGATTATATCACTTTTATAGTGGCTGGAAATTTCTGAGATTCTTTTTTCTTGTAATAATCTCTCAATAATCATCCAAGTTGAATTTTATATGATGTGCTAAGGACTTGCCTTTTATATTAGACAAGCAAGTGCACAAAATAAATACATCTCACTCAGGTTACAATAGTACCTCTGCTTCTTACCCCACAAAATTATAAGCAGATATCCCACAGTTTACAGCAAAGATTTTTATTATGCTTCATTATCTGATAAGATAATAAGACTTCAATGCAAAATGTAAAGGAGTGATGTCCTGATTGTAATAACCACTTAGAGTTCCTAAGCCTTAGAAATGACAATCAATCAATAAGTAATCATGGAATATCTTTACAATGGAAAGGTCTGAAAAGTTCTGGATAAAGAACACTTACAATAACACTGGGAAGAAAAGGAAAAAATGTATTTTGACTATTTCTCTCTTACATAGTATTTTGCTTTAATTGACTTTTAGATGGTTAACCCTAATTTACATAACTATGCCTCAGTCTCAGTTACTTGAAATGAAGCTATTTTGAAAAACCTTCTGATCTCAATACAAGCTATTTTAGCTCTAAAGTTTATGAGAATGGCCACCTTTCTTTTAAAATTGGCTGATTGGCAGCGCTGCTTTCAGCAGTAATCCCCAGCTAGACTTTAATGAAATGTTCCTCCCTTTCTCTAGGGCTTTGGATTGCTATTTGGCTATAATTAACTCCAGATTGACCAATAGCCAGTGAAGGAAGCAACTTACTCCATGAAGAGGATTATTACAACCATTATTTTGTTCTAAATACAGCTGTTCTGGTTAGAAAATACAGAAAATACAAATTATGTATCTTGCTATGTTGATTTCAAATAACCAAGACAGACAAAAGGAAGTATAAAAAGATTGGTCCTTTTTACTATAGCTACACAAGCAAGCAAACCACATGGGAAAACAAAACAAAGCTCATAGTTTTTCAAGCTTGTCACAGTCTCCTAAACTGCAGTTGAAAACAGCCAACATCAAGCCTTCATTTGAATCTTATTATAACACAGCAAATCCTGTTGATTCTCCTTTGAAAATGTATCCAGAATCTGCCCCCTTCTTACCACCTCCATTACTACCACTCTGGTCCCATATACTATTGTTTCTTAGATTAACGCAGTAGCTTCTCTCTGCTTTGATCTTTGCTCCCATCCCCCAAGTCTGTTCTACATGAGGCAGCCAATGTGATTCTTTAAAAATGTAAGTCACACCAGATCACGCCTGCTATGTACTGAATTGTATCCCCTCAAAATGCACATGCTGAAGCCCTAAGACCTAATAAGATAGTATTTGGAGATGGGACCTTGGGAGGTAATTAGGTTTAGATAAGGTCGTGAGGGTAGGGCCCTCATGATGGGATTAGGGCTTTCATAACAAGATACACCAGAGAACTTGCTCATTCTTTGCCATGCGAGAACACTGCAAGGAGGCTGCCATCTGCAAGCCAGGAAAAGAGTCCTCACCACAGCCTGACCCCACCAGCGCTCTAGTCTAGCCTCCAGAACTATGAAAAAATATACTTCTGTTGTTTAGTCACCCGGTCTATGGTATTTTGTTATGGCTGCCCAAGGTGACTAGGATAATACTTCTGCTCAAAGTGAAAGAGCATATCTTTCAATAGCCAGACAACAGATCCTTCTCCATCTGGCACAGTTACTTCAAAGATTTCATTTCACCCTCATCTCGCTCTCACTGACTTTGATTCAGGGACACTGATCTCCTTGGTATTACTCCACAAGTCAGATGTCCTCCTCCTTAGGGTTTCCGTACTCTTTCAGATTTTGACTCAACTGTCACCACTTCAGCAAGCATTATCTGATCACCCACCTGTTTAAAACTGTAATCCTTCCCCAACCACCACCATTTCTGACACTTTCTTCTCTGCTGTATTTTCTTTATAGCAGTTATCACTTTCTACATACAACTACATAAATACTTTTTCTGCCTTTCTCCCTTATTAAAATATAAGTCCAATGAGGACAGGGATTGCTGATTTTTATTAATTGATGATTTTCTATTACCTAATAGAGCAGTGTCTAGTACACAAGGGTATTCAATAGATGTTTGTCAAATCTACAGTAAATGTTCTCTTTAAAAAAAACAAGGAAGAGAAGAGCTGATAGGCAACTAGATATTTATTTCATTTTCCAATTGCAAAAACATTCCAGGTACAAAACATAACTTCTTTAATAGCCTCACCATAGGATTGCTATGATAATAATCCAAAAGCTCATTATTTCTTCCAGGTACTAAGTCATCCATTTTTCACCAACAATTTCCTTTAGAGGGATCCTTAATGAGAAAATAGCTGCCACTATAGGTAAGTCATCCTTCATCTCTTCTATTTTTATTTACAGAAAAGAGTTTTCTTGGTAATGTATAAGGTACATCACCATTATTTCTTTGAAATCATATTTTATTTTATTTACACAGCAGCTGAAGCTTTGCCTTCTCTTCCTCTCCTGTGTTGTGAAAATGATTACAACAGGAAGAAGTTAGGAATTATTCATTTAACAAGAATTTATTGAGTGCAACTTTGGGCCAGGCACACCTCTCAGTAGAGGGAATAGAGCAGTGAACCAACAGGCAAAGACACTGGTTTTCATAGAGCTTACATTTGGGTAAAGAAATAAGGGAGATGTGGAAAACAACTAATAAAGAAAATAAACAATACATAAACAAAACACAAGTTAAGTGAGATAATAAAAAATACCATGGAGAAAAGTAAATCAGGGAAGAGATTTGGGAAATGATCTGCAAGGCTGCAATATAACAGAAGGATCCGAAAAGACCTCACTAAAACAGGGTGATATTTCAGCCATGCATCTATTTGAATGAAAAATGTTTTAGGCTAAGGGAAGAACAAGAACAAAGGCCTTGGTAGTGGGTTTGGCCTGTTGGAGAAACAGCAAGGAATGCAGTGCAGCTGAAACAGAGAGGGAGTAGGAGGGAAATAAATGAGACTAGAGGGTCCAGGGTGTAAAGGGTAGGGGGCAAGCATGCAGGGTCTTGCAAGCCACAGAAAGAATCATTTACTGTGTTAGTCCGTTTTTCCACTGCTGATAAAGACATACCTGAGACTGGGTAATTTATAAAGAAAAAGAGGTTTAATGAACTCACAGTTCCACATGGCTGGGGAGGCCTCACAATCATGGCGGAAGGCAAAAGGCACATCTTACATGGCTGCAGGCAAGACAGAATGAGAACCAAGCAAAAGGATGTTCCCCATATAAAACCATCAAATCTTGTGAGGCTTATTCACTACCAGGAGAACAGTCCGAGGGAAACTGCCCCCATGATTCAGTTGTCTCCCACTGGGTCCCTTGCACATGTGGAAATTATGGGAGTCACAATTCAAGATGAGATTTGGGTGGGAACACAGCAAAACCATATCAGAATCCTAGACTTTATGAGTAATGGGAAGCCATTGGAATTTTTGAACAGCAGAACAACATCACCAGGTAAACTCAACATCCCTTACAAAAACTCTGTAAATTAACTCTTTAACTTCAAATTTTATTAGGTTGACCCCAAGCAAAAGAGTATGGTGGTTGGAATGAGAGTACTAGCAATGGAAATAGTGACAAGTGATCAGCTTCTGGATACATTTAGAATGTGGAGCCAAAAGGATTTGCTGATAGGTCAGATGTGTCACATTACAGAAAAAGTATCTAAGGCCAAGATTTTATATATAAACGATGGTGGTTTAGGATCTGGGGTTCAAATTTAAACATGCCAATTTAATATACTCATTAGGCATCTAAGCACTGATATCAGTAAAACATAAAAGTCTGGAGTTAAGGAGAAAGAACCAGGCTGGAGATGAAAATTTAGAAATCATAAGTATCAGCATATGGTGTTAAAAGCCATAAGACTTAATGAGGTAACCAAGGGAGGCCACTACCAATGTAAATAGCAAAGAGAAGAGATTCCAACCTGAGTTCTGGGGCATTCGTGGTTTTAGCAGCTAGAAAGGCAAAAGAGCAGGGGAAAGAAGACTTAGAGTGGCCAATGGGTAGGAAAAACAAAACAGAAAAAAAGTGTTGCCCTGAAAGACAAATGAAAAACTGTGTTTCAAGGAGTTGGAGAGAACAATTGTGTCAGATGCCACTGATAGCTCAAGATAAACACTGAGAATGGAGCATTGGATTTAGCAGTGTGGAGGCATTACTGAACTTGAGAAGTTTTAGTATAGTGTTGAGGGGAAGTCTGATATAAAATGCATTCAAAAGACAAGACAGAAATCCAAGTCAGTGCAGATGGACAATCCTTTCAAGCAGTCTAACTCTACAAGGAAGGAGAAAAAAATGGGTCAGTAGCTGGAGTGAATGTGCATGTGTGTGGTTAAGTTGAGAGAAATAGCACCATATTTTTACTGCTGATAGGGAAAAATTCAACAAAGAGAGAAAATTGAAGATTCAGGAGAGAAAAGGAAAAATTGTTGAAGCAATGTCCTTGAGCAGATGAGAGAGGATGGGTCATGAGGTGCACAAAAGGAGGAAGTATCTATTACTAGAGCAATGCCAGTTGACCCATAGTAATAGGGGAAACAGCGGTGTATAAGGAACAAGGCTTATGCAATGACTAAATATGAAAACGTTAAAAATGGTTATTTCCTAACCTAATGGCAAAGCTGTAATGGCCAAAGCACTGTTGGATTATGTAAAACAATGCCTTGGAGGCCTCTTTAAAATATACATTGATTAGGTTACAATCCTGTTAGAATTAGTGAATATATGCTTAGGAGTAAACTCAAAGTTGTGAAGGTCTGAAACTCTTAAAACTAGAGAAAGGGGGAGGAGGGCAGTAAACAAATTAAACATGTAACAATATAGTCAAGCTAGCAAAATAATTAAAAAAAAAACTTCTCTTCAACTAGATTTTAGGCTTCTAGGAGAAGATGCCACTTACTATCATTGCTGAGCACAATGTACATAGTGACTACTCAATAAATGCTGGTTCAATTAATTCAGTTGTATGTTGGTTTGTATTGCATTAGTTTAGAGAAGTAATAATCTCATGCATTATTCTCACTAAAATGCATTATTTTCATTAATTTCTTTCATCCTTACTGTTGTGCTTATTTCTCTTTTTTGCATTAGTGGTTGAATATCATAAACATTAAGTATCCTATATATATTTTGTTTTTTATTATAATCTTTAATGTATACAGCATGTAATAGCTGCAAAATAGCTTAACAAGAACAGTTAAATGGCCATATTATAGAATAATTAATGAAGGGATAAAAGGCCTTGTTAAATTACGTTAAAATAACTATTAAATATTGAAATAACTGTGTCCATTTTAATATAATTTGGTGTTGTTTTAGCACAAGTGGTTATCTGAGTGGGGGGTGAGAAACACATAAAAATATTTCCCACTGAAAAAAATGATAACTGGTATTTTGGTTTATGAGAAAATAAACTTATGAAGGGTTTTTCAGAATTAAATTACCTACATAAAATAGGGAGAAAACATTTATTTGATTTTCTTTTTTTTTTTTTAACTTTCATTGTTTTATTTTTTTTTTTCCTTTTTTTTTTTATTATTATACTTTGAGTTCTAGGGTACATGTGCATAACGTGCAGGTTTGTTACATATGTATACTTGTGCCATGTTGGTGTGCTGCAACCATCAACTCGTCAGCACCCATCAACTCGTCATTTACATCAGGTATAACTCCCAATGCAATCCCTCCCCCCTCCCCCCTCCCCATGATAGGCCCCGGTGTGTGATGTTCCCCTTCCTGAGTCCAAGTGATCTCATTGTTCAGTTCCCACCTATGAGTGAGAACATGCGGTGTTTGGTTTTCTGTACTTGTGATAGTTTGCTAAGAATGATGGTTTCCAGCTGCATCCATGTCCCTACAAAGGACACAAACTCATCCTTTTTTATGGCTGCACAGTATTCCATGGTGTATATGTGCCACATTTTCTTAATGCAGTCTGTCACTGATGGACATTTGGGTTGATTCCAAGTCTTTGCTATTGTGAATAGTGCTGCAATAAACATACGTGTGCATGTGTCTTTATAGCAGCATGATTTATAATCCTTTGGGTATATATCCAGTAATGGGATGGCTGGGTCATATGGTACATCAAGTTCTAGGAATCCAACTTACAAGGGATGTAAAGGACCTCTTCAAGGAGAACTACAAACCACTGCTCAGTGAAATAAAAGAGGACACAAACAAATGGAAGAACATTCCATGCTTATGGATAGGAAGAATCAATATTGTGAAAATGGCCATACTGCCCAAGGTAATTTATAGATTCAATGCCATCCCCATCAAGCTACCAATGAATTTCTTCACAGAATTGGAAAAAACTGCTTTAAAGTTCATATGGAACCAAAAAAGAGCCCGCATCTCCAAGACAATCCTAAGTCAAAAGAACAAAGCTGGAGGCATCACACTACCTGACTTCAAACTATACTACAAGGATACAGTAACCAAAACATCATGGTACTGGTACCAAAACAGAGATATAGACCAATGGAACAGAACAGAGTCCTCAGAAATAATATCACACATCTACAGCCAGCTGATCTTTGACAAACCTGAGAGAAACAAGAAATGGGGAAAAGATTCCCTATTTAATAAATGTTGTTGGGAAAATTGGCTAGCCATAAGTAGAAAGCTGAAACTGGATCCTTTCCTTACTCCTTATACGAAAATTAATTCAAGATGGATTAGAGACTTAAATGTTAGACCTAATACCATAAAAACCCTAGAGGAAAACCTAGGTAGTACCATTCAGGACATAGGCATGGGCAAAGACTTCATGTCTAAAACACCAAAAGCAACGGCAGCAAAAGCCAAAATTGACAAATGGGATCTAATTAAACTAAAGAGCTTCTGCACAGCAAAAGAAACTACCATCAGAGTGAACAGGCAACCTACAGAATGGGAGAAAATTTTTGCAATCTACTCATCTGACAAAGGGCTAATATCCAGAACCTGCAAAGAACTCAAACAAATTTACAAGAAAAAAACAAACAACCCCATCAAAAAGTGGGCAAAGGATATGAACAGACATTTCTCAAAAGAAGACATGCATACAGCCAACAGACACATGAAAAAATGGTCATCATCACTGGCCATCAGAGAAATGCAAATCAAAACCACAATGAGATACCATCTCACACCAGTTAGAATGGCGATCATTAAAAAGTCAGGAAACAACAGGTGCTGGAGAGGATATGGAGAAATAGGAACACTTTTACACTGTTGGTGGGATTGTAAACTAGTTCAACCATTATGGAAAACAGTATGGCGATTCCTCAAGGATCTAGAACTAGATGTACCATATGACCCAACCATCCCATTACTGGGTATTTGATTTTCAAGATGGGGGAAAAGGTTAGTCCCTTGAAGAAACTTATTTCTCTATGGTACTTGATAACTTAGAAAGCAAACTACCGCCTTAGATAAATCTCCAGAAAGGAACTAATCATGCTAACCCACAGAGAGATCCTTAGGTTAGTTTCCACCAAGAAACCATACAATAGCTGAGTATAAGATCTTCCAAATATTTTGAAGAGCTCTTGTTGAAGGAAACTTTTTATATTTTTTTTTTTTTATTATTATACTTTAAGTTCTAGGGTACATGTGCACAACGTGAAGGTTTGTTACATATGAATACATGTGCCATGTTGGTATGCTGCACCCATTAACTCATCATTTATATCAGGTATATCTCCTAATGCTATCCCTCCTCTCTCCCCCGACTCCACAATGGGCCCCAGTGTGTGATTATCCTCTTCCTCTGTCCAAGTGATCTCATTGTTCAATTCCCATCTATGAGTGAAAACATGCTGTGTTTAGTTTTCTGTTCTTGTGATAGTTTGCTGAGAATGACGGTTTCCAGCTGCATCCATGTCCCTGCAAAGGACACGAACTCATCTTTTTTTATGGCTGTACAGTATTCCATGGTGTATATGTGCCACATTTTCTTAATCCAGTCTGCCATTGACGGACATTTCAGTTGGTTCCAAGTCTTTGCTATTGTGAATAGTGCCGCAATAAACATACATGTGATTGTGTCTTCATAGCAGCATGATTTATAATCCTTTGGGTATATACCCAGTAATGGGATGGCTGGGTCAAATGGTATTTCTAGTTCTAGATCCCTGAGGCATCGCCACACTGTCTTCCACAATGGTTGAACTAGTTTACAGTCCCACAACAGAGTAAGAGTGTTCCTATTTCTCCACATCCTCCCCAGCACCTGTTGTTTCCTGATTTTTCAATGATTGTCATTCTAACTGGTGTGAGATGGTATCTCATTGTGGTTTTGATTTGCATTTCTCTAATGACCAGTGATGATGAGCATTTTTTCATGTGTCTATTGGCTACACAAATGTCTTCTTTTGAGAAGTGTCTGCTCATATCCTTCGCCCACTTTTTCTTGTAGTTGTTTGTTTTTCTCTTGTAAATTTGTTTGGGTTCTTTGTAGGTTCTGGATACTAACCCTTTGTCAGATAAGTAGATTGCAAAAATTTTCTCCCATTCTTTAGGTTGCCTGTGCACTCTGATGGTAGTGTCTTTTGCTGTGCAGAAGCTCTTTAGTTTAATGAGATCTCATTTGTCTATTTTGGCTTTTGTTGCCATTGCTTTTGGTGTTTTAGACATGAAGTCCTTGCCCATGCCTATGTCCTGAATGGTATTGCCTAGGATTTCTTCTAGGGTTTTTATGGTTTTAGGTCTAACATTTAAGTCTCTAATCCATCTTGAATTAATTTTTGTATAAGGTGTAAGGAAGGGATCCAGTTTCAGCTTTCTACTTAGGGCTAGCCAGTTTTCCCAGCACTATTTATTAAATAGGGAATCCTTTCCCCGTTTCTTGTTTTTGTCAGGTTTGTCAAAGATCACATGGTTGTAGATGTGTGGTATTATTTCTGGGGGCTCTGTTCTGTTCCATTGGTCTATATCTCTGTTTTGGTAGCAGTCCCATGCTGTTTTGGTTACTGTATCCTTGTAGCATAGTTTGAAGTCAGGTAATGTGATGCCTCCAGCTTTGTTCTTTTGGCTTAGGATTGTCTTGGCAATGCGGGCTCTTTTTTGGTTCCATATGACCTTTAAAGCAGTTTTTTCCAATTCTGTGAAGAAACTCATTGGTAGCTTAATGGGGATGGCATTGAATCTATAAATTACCTTGGGCATTATGGCCATTTTCACGATATTGATTCTTCCTATCCATGAGCATGGAATGTTCTTCCATTTGTTTGTGTCCTCTTTTATTTCACTGAGCAGTGGTTTGTAGTTCTCCTTGAAGAGGTCCTTCACATCCCTTGTACGTTGGATTCCTAGGTATTTTATTCTCTTTGAAGCAATTGTGAATGGGAGTTCACTCATGATTTGGCTCTCTGTCTGTTATTGGTGAATCAGAATGCTTGTGATTTTTGCACATTGATTTTTGTATCCTGAGACTTTGCTGAATTTGCTTATCAGCTTAAGGAGATTTGGGGCTGACATGATGGGGTTTTCTAAATATACAATCATTTCATCTGCAAACAGGGACAACTTGACTTCCTCTTTTGCTAATTGAATACATTTTAATTCTTTCTCCTGTCTGATTGCCCTGGCTAGAACTTCCAACACTATGTTGAATAGGAGTGGTGAGAGAGGGCATCCCTGTCTTGTGCCAGTTTTCAAAGGGAATGCTTACAGTTTTTGCCCATTCAGTATGATATTGGCTGTGGGTTTGTCATACATAGCTCTTATTATTTTGAGATATGTTCCATCAATACCGAATTTATTGAGCGTTTTTAGCATGAAGGGCTGTTGAATTTTGTCAAAGGCCTTTTCTGCATCTATTGAGATAATCATGTGGTTTTTGTCTTTCGTTCTGTTTATATGCTGGATTACATTTATCGATTTGTGTATGTTGAACCAGCCTTGCATCCCAGGGATGAAGCCCACTTCATCATGGTGGATAAGCTTTTTGATGTGCTGCTGGATTCGGTTTGTCAGTATTTTATTGAGGATTTTTGCATCGATGTTCATCAGGGATATTGGTCTAAAATTCTCTTTTTTTGTTGTGTCTCTGCCAGGCTTTGGTATCAGGATGATGTTGGCCTCATAAAGTGAGTTAGGGAGGATTTCCTCTTTTTCGATTGATTGGAATAGTTTCAGAAGGAATGATACCAGCTCTTCCTTGTACCTCTGGTAGAATTTGGCTGTGAATCCATCTGGTCCAGGACTTTTTCTGGTTGCTAGGCTATTAATTGGTGCCTCAATTTCAGTGCCTGTTATTGATCTATTCAGGGATTCAACTTCTTCCTGGTTTAGTCTTGGGAGAGAGGGATTTATCCACTTCTTCTAGGTTTTCCAGTTTATTTGCGTAGAGGTGTTTATAGTATTCTCTGATGGCAGTTTGTATTTCTGTGGGGTCGGTGTTGATATCCCCTTTATCATTTTTTATTGCATCTATTTGATTCTTCTCTCTTTTCTTCTTTATTAGTCTTACTAGTGGTCTATCAATTTTGCTGATCTTTTCAAAAAACTAGCTCCTGCATTCATTGAGTTTTTGAAGGGTTTTCTGTGTCTCTAACTCCTTCAGTTCTGCTCTGATCTTAGTTATTTCTTGCCTTCTGCTAGCTTTTGAATGTGTTTGTTCTTGCTTCTCTAGTTCTTTTAATTGTGATGTTAGAGTGTCAATTTCAGATCTTTCCTGCTTTCTCTTGTGGGCATTTAGTGTTAAAATTCCCCTCTACACACTGCTTTAAATGTGTCCCAGAGATTCTGGTATGTTGTATCTTTGCTCTCATTGATTTCAAAGAACATCTTTATTTCTGCCTTCATTTCGTTATGTACCCAATAGTCATTCAGGAGCAGGTTGTTCAGTTTCCATGTAGTTGAGCGGTTTTGAGTGAGTTTCTTAATCCTGAATTCTAGTTTGATAGCACTGTGGTCTGAGAGACAGTTTGTTATAATTTCTGTTCTTTTTACATTTGGTAAGGAGTGCTTTACTTTCAACTATGTGGTCAATTTTGTAATAAGTGTGATGTGGTGCTGAGAAGAATGTATATTCTGTTGATTTTGGGTGGAGAGTTCTGTAGATGTCTATTAGGTCCACTTGGTGCAGAGCTGATTTCGATTCCTGGATATCTTTGTTAACTTTCTGTTTCGTTGATATGTCCAATGTTGACAGTGGGGTGTTAAAGTCTCCCCTTATTATTGTGTGGAAGTCTAAGTCTCTTTGTAAGTCTTGTAAGTCTCTAAGGACTTGCTCTGTGAATCTGGGTGCTCCTGTATTGGGTGCATATATATTTAGGATAGTTAGCTCTTCTTGTTGAATTGATTCCTTTACCATTATGTAATGGCCTTCTTTGTCTTCTTTGGTCTTTGTTGGTTTAAAGTCTGTTTTATCAGAGACTAGGATTGCAACCCCTGCCTTTTTTTATTTTCCATTTGCTTGGTAGATCTTCCTCCGTCCCTTTATTTTTGGAGAATGGAACCAAGTTGGAAAACACTCTGCAGGATATTATCCAGGAGAACTTCCCCAACCTAGCAAGGCAGGCCAACATTCAAATTCAGGAAATACAGAGAACGCCACAAAGATCCTCCTCAAGAAGAACAACTCCAAGACACATAATTGTCAGATTCACCAAGGTTGAAATGAAGGAAAAAATATTAAGGGCAGCCAGAGAGGAAGGTTGGGTTAACCACAAAGGGAAGCCCATCAGACTAACAGCAGATCTCTCAGCAGAAACTGTACAAGCCAGAAGAGAGTGGGGGCCAATATTCAACATTCTTAAAGGAAGGAATTTTAAAACCAGAATTTCATATCCAGCCAAACTAAGTTTAATAAGTGAAGGAGAAATAAAATCCTTTACAGACAAGCAAATGCTGAGAGATTTTTGTCACCACCAGACGTGCCCTACAAGAGCTCCTGAAGGAAGCACTAAACATGGAAAGGAACAACTGGTACCAGCCACTGTGAAAACATGCTGAAATGTAAAGATCATCGATGCTAGGAAGAAGCTGCATCAACTAACAAGCAAAATCACCAGCTAACATCATAAGGACAGGATCAAAATCACACATAACAATATTAACCTGAAATGTAAATTGGCTAAATGCTCCAATTAAAAGACACAGGCTGGCAAATTGGATAAAGAGTCAAGACCCATCAGTGTACTGTATTCAGGAGACCCATCTCACATGCAGAGAAATAAAGGGATAGAGGAAGATCTACCAAGCAATGAAGGAAACATTTTGAGAGTTAATTCACATTACATAAAATTAGACCAAACTACCAAACTATATAAAGAAACCTCAGAGATTTTATTTTAAAAGGCTGTATTACTTTAGGCTAGTAACAAAACACATACATAGTAACTGAGTATTTACCTAATCAAAGACAAGGCAAGAAAAGTCATACTTTAAAAAACATAAGAAAGGTTCAAACTATGAGATATTTGATAAAGATCAAGATAGTATTATATAAGCGTAACCTCAAATTAAAAACTGCAAACATATTCACTAAAGACAAAAACACATAACCACAGAGGATAAAATGTCCAGAATCATTATAAATATTTTATATAAATTTAATAATACAAATGTGTGATGAAAAAGCTTTAGTATTTGCAAGTAGTAAATTATCATCATCATTACAATCATCATCATCACAATAAAAATATATATTTATTATATTTTAAGCAAAAATGAATCATGTAAGCTAGCCTCTTATTTGTGAACTTCAATAGGGTAATTTATCCCATAATTTATCTATTCTGTTATGGAAAAATGTTGACTCCATCAGCATGATACATAGATCCTAGGGTATTCATGGACTTTCCTACTACACAATTCTCAAAATGGCCTCTTCTCTCGTTTCTTCTCCAATTAAATTCATGTATTTTTTGGTCCAGCATGAAGTAAAAATAAGACTTCTCTTTATGTGTATTTTATTCCTACAGCATTGTACAACGATCCCACTCTTTTAGCATAATACTAAATATTTACTCTACAAAATGTTGGTGCTTGATTATATTCTATATTTTGTGAGTCTTTAATTCATTCATTTCTGTAAATATTGCATTCTCTCAACAAAACCACAATCTCCTTGAGGGCAGAAATTCTAGTTACAAAACACCTGAGCTCCCTCTACAATCATAGCACTGTTCCAAATAAGTACTGAATTCTTCATAAAAGCATGGTGTCTTGAAAAAAAGCAATCAAACTCCTTTTTGAAACATTGATTTACAAATTACAGAGTAGTAGTAAAAGGAAACTGAACATTGTCATTAACTGAAGTCTAAATAGGGTGAATAACAAAATATTACAATATAAACCTGAGTCATTTTATCTGACGTCTAATTAATTATACTGCACGTATGATTAAAACATATTTGCAATACTCATATGTCTTCAGGTTAATACAATTATGAGTTATAACACATGTACTTTTTTAAGTTTTCAAATTCTCTTCAAAGACCATCAGTAAAAATATCAGTAAAAAATTAACAAAAATAGCTGTTATATCATTCCTCTAACAATCAAATCATTGAGTTTATAAGGCAACCTATATTTTAATCTCTGAATTATTTAAATTTCTGGAATCCATTTCAGCAGAATCCCAAGATTTTGGAGCCAGACAGCCTGGGTTTGAATTTCAAATCTACGTTTACTGCTGTGTGATCAAAACATATTACTTAGTCACTGAGTGCCTAAATTTCCTCATCTGGAAAATGAAAAAAAAAAAAAAAAGGAATTACCAGAAAAAGCTGAAATAAAGATTAAATGGGGGGCCAGGCACAGTGGCTCACCTGAGGTCAGGAGTTCAACACCAGTCTGACCAACATAGTGAAACCCCATCTCTACTAAAAATACAAAAATTAGCTGGGTGTGGTGGCACACGCCTATAGTCCCCACTACAGGGTAGGCTGAGACAGGAGAATCACTTGAACCCGGAAGGCAGAGGTTGTAGTGAGACAAGATCATGCCATTGCACTCTAGCCTGGGCAACAAAGCCAGACTCCATCTCAAAAAAAAAAAAAAAAAAAAAAAAAGATTCAATGGGTTAGAATGGTCAAAGCCCTTAAAAGTGGCTCACATTTCATAAACACAAATAGTTGTCATTTTATCGATATGCTTTTGAGATATAAAAAAGATAACAATTCTTTTATATGTCTACAACTTTCTTTTAAAGTAACACTCCATGCCTTTGACAGTTCTTATGAAAATACAGTGCATAGATATAGAAAGGATTGCTGTATTGTATTAAGTAGGTGCTATACCTCTTATTACAATTTAATACCAAGAAATAGAAAATCTCTGCAAACCTTAGTTTTAATTACCTCAGTTAGAGATTTAAAAACAAATTTTCACATAGTGTGCTCTGGTTACTTATTTTGGCTTATCAATGATAAAGGAGAGCCTTTATGTAACAAAGAGAATAAATTATTATCCTAACAGCAAGAATCAGATATTATCCTAACAGCAAGAATCAGAATTCCTCTTAGGGAACTATCCTGATAAACTACTTGAGGTGGAAACTCAAATCCTTAGAGATGAACTAGCATGAGATGAGGCCACAGTGGAGAAATTTAAACTAATTCCACATCAGAAATAAAAACGAATTCGGGAAGAAAGAATGTATTGTAGAGTTTATGACAGAACAGCAAAACGACTTTTGAGAGAAGAAGGATCCAATACTAAGTTTTAAGACTTTGTTTGTACTTTCTTGTTTGTCTGGTTTGCAGTGTAACACCCTGAAATTCACACAGACAAACATTCCCTCCAAAGCTTCGGTAAAGTCAGGCCAACTGGTGGAGAGTCTTCCTATTTATTTATTTATTTCAATTTTTGGTTTTCTAATGCAAACCAATGAAAGAGGCAAATTCCACACCTCCATTGACATGATTTATTTGTGACGTAAGAATGCCATCACTTCAGCAGAAACAGCTCTTCTTCAGAGGTGGGTATTGTTAATATTGTTATACCACAGGTCCGTCTCCCTCTCCCTCCATTCCCAGAACCCTCCCTACTGAACATTTTTAGAAATGCAAACAGATGATCTTCATTCACTGCTTCTAGTCACTGTCTCCCTTCCCCAACCCCATGCCCATTTGCTTTTAAGCACACCTGTCAAGTCTGTATTCTAGAACTGCTTTTGTCAAGGTCACCGGTGACCTTCATATTGCTAGCATCAATGAATGGTTAATTCTGAGACCTCATCTAACTTGATTTAACACAAGTTAGATGTGTGTGATTTTGAGGAACCACAAAAAATCTGTGAATATATTACCAGACTGAGAATATATATCTATAAGTTATGCTTCCTTTTTTTTCTTTGGAATTAACTGTCTTTATTCCCAATATGCAAAGTATTACTTACTCTTTGAAATGCTTTCTCCACTTGATGTTCCCGACACTACAAACACCTGGTTCCCTTAACATCAACCATATGCTGCTGCTCAGTCATCATTTCTGACTCCTAGGAGTCTTCAGCCTCTGAACATGGGACCAGTGCCCTCTTGCTCCTATTTTCTTTCTATCTGCCTTCACTGCTGTGGTAGTCCCATTCAGCTTCACAGCTTTACACAACATAATATGCTGGCAAATGTACATCTCTAGTCAGATTACTCACCCAAATTCCTGGATTTCTTAAAGACATAAAAGTGCTACCTAAATGTTAAATAGACATGTCAGTCTCAAAAATTACCACCTTCCACAGTCTTTCTGTCTCAGTAAAAGGTACTTCCACTCTCCTAGTTCTCAAGCCAAAAGCCTTGGAATTGCCCTAGATGCCTCTCTTTCTCTTACAATCCCATATTCCATTCACTATTAAAAGCTTTTGTATCTACTTACAATATATATCCAGAATGGCACCACTTCTGACCTCTAACTGTTAACATCCTCATCCAAGCAGCCATCATATTTTGTCTGAATTTTGCTATAGCCTCTTAGCTAGTTGTCACGCCTCTGTCATGTCCTCTTACAGCAGGTTCTTTCAACATTGGTAGTATTGATATTTTGGGTTAAATAACTCTTTGTTGTGAAGAGCTATTCGGTGCATTGTAGGATGGTTAGCAGTATCCACCAGGCCTCTACCAACTAACTGCTAGTAGCACACACTGTACCCACCTCCCAAGTTGTAATAAACAAAAATGTCTCCAGATATTACCAAATGCATCTGAGGAACAAAGTTGTCCCACAATTGAGAATCATTGCCCTACAGTGTATTCTCATTTTAGCCACAGAATGACCGTTTACAACATTAATCAGATTATTATATAATGCCTCTGCTTAAAACAGACCCATAGATTTCCATCTCACAAAACAATAAAGAAGAAAGAGAGAGAGAGAGAGAGAGAGAGAGAGAGAGAGAGAGAGAGAGAGAGAAAGAAAGAAAGAAAGAAAGAAAGAAAGAAAAAGAAAGAAAGAAAGAAAGAAAGAAAGAAAGAAAGAAAGAAAGAGGAGAGGGAGGAGAGGGAGGGAAGGAGGAGGGAAGGAAGGAAGGAAGGAAGGAAGGAAGGAAGGAAGGAAGGAAGGAAGGAAGGAAGGAAGGAAGGAAGGAAGGAAGGGAGGAAGGGAGGGAGGGAGCTACAGCCTGCTGGTGGTCCATGACCTGCCACCTACCCATTCCTCCTTGACCATATCATCTACTTCTCACCCCTTTACTCACTCTGCTCCTGTCACACTTGCGTCTTTGTTGTTCCTCAAAAATACCAGGAAAACTTTACCTCAATATCTAGGCACTTTTTTCCCTCTGCCTGTAGTTTTTGCCCCATGGTATCTGCTGAGTTTAGTCCTTCACTTAAAAGCCATCTTCCCAATGAAGCCTTCCATGATTGCCCATTTTAAAAACTCATCCCCTTTCCCATGTCCCATCTGTCCCCCATGCTTCCTGTCCCTCTGTTCTAGCTTTATTTTTAACGGCATGCATCTCCAATCTGATATGCTATAAATGTTACTAATTGCTTTAATGTCTATATTCATCTAAAAGAATGTAAGCCCCAGAAGAGAGAAGAATTTTGCCTTTTTCATTCACTGGTATATCTGCTTCCCATAGAAAAATGTCCATGGTAGGCAATCAATAAATGCTTATAGAACAAATTAGGGCATGCAGAAAGAGTTGAATAGGTCTCAAAAACCATCTTAGATATGAAGGGTCAAGGCAGCCTCAGCTGATATCTAGGATACATCCATATGCATCACCAACAAAGACTAAACTGGTTTCCATAGAATTTATTTAAAATATGATTCATAATGTATAATGGAAAGTAGGCACTTGTCAAAATGCATATGTGCTTATGGGTTTTTATGTAAGGGGTATTTACAAAGCATATTTATAAATCCATTAACATAGATCTAAATATCTGTAGATATATAAAATAAGTAGAACTTTAAGAGAAATTTTACAAAGCACTATGGGCTATGGTAACTCCCCTAGATACATAAAAGGAAATATGCTGGGATAAGTCAAGTCATTCAATTATATACACCATAAGGTAGCTTAACAAGTAGTGGTAATGGCGAACAAAGCTCTTTTCTACAGATGAAAGGCTGCATGGTTCAATTGTGAGTGAAACAGAGGAACAGAAATGCTTCCTGCGCAAGCTGACGGTTACATGGAACCCCCTGACGTTATACATTGAGTTCCTCTGCTAATTACTGGTCTGAAGGGGACAAATAAAGATCCACATTTTATTTCTCTTGCTGAACTTGCAATATAAGCACTTGTGAATTTTACATTAGGGTCAAGCTGGGAAGTTCCCAGCCAGTTATACCTGGAGTAGATAACAGTGCCACCTTCCATGCAAATGAGGTCAAGTATTCCTTTCTGCCTTGGGTGACCACCAGGGAGATTTCAGTGTAACAGGTTCTAACAGGGAAGTTGATATACAGGGAGAAAAGAGAAGGAAAACAGAACAAAACAAAACATTGATCCTGTTTAAAATAAAATTTTGCCTATGAATTCTAAAAGCACATATTTCAAAAAGATCTCAGAATTTTGTAATATCACTCATAAAAATTGTATGTCACACCCATTGATAACAATATCAACTATTCTCTTAACTTTCTGAACTAACTACTCATTGCAAGACCAATAAAGCTACACAGCAGGCAAGTACTTTAATGAAAGCGGCCCGGTTCTCCAGGGAGGGGAACCTGTGGTTCAAACACAAAAACTTTTGATCAAGTAAGCACTTTATTCTTGCCAATGAGAAATACCTTTAATGTGGAATTTGATCAAAAATGCTCTTGGGAAAGATAAGGGAAGAGGAGAGATGAGAGGGGAACAAAGGACTGTTGTGATGTAATATTTCAAAACAGGTTTTCTGGGAAGGAAAAATAACTTCCACATTTCTAATGCATGTAGGTACCCTTCTAACTTCCTGGAAAGTATTGTTCACTCCCTGGCAAAAACAGCAGCCTCATTGAAATTCAGATAACCAATCAATTCATTTATGCATTTGACTGACAATTACTGAGTGCATTCTCTTTGTAAAAGGAAGAAATATAAGAACATTCACACAGAATACAATCTCCATTATTACCAAGTTTCTCTTCTCTTTTATTTGTATTCTATTTACTATAACAGTATACTAGATATATGACTGAACAAAAATAATCTAAGGGATAACATACATCGAGGTCTGACATGTGAAAATTTGGAAAGAGAAACAAATCAATGAATGTCTTCTCCAGATAAAATAGTGAGTTGTTTGGGGAGTCATCAAGACCTAGTTTGAAATCCCAACCCCTTCACTTACTGGCTGTCTAGATGAATGGAAAATTCCCTGGGTCTCAACTCCCTTATATGGAAAATGTTCTAGTTGTACCTACCCCCATGGTAGTTTTACTGATTAAATATGATGTTGGCAAGCACCCCTCTATAGTACATATTCAACAAATTATAGCTATTTGGCTTGTCTTTTGGAATCCTAAACTAACATAATGCCTTCTTAATTCCTATGAGCACTTCTTGGCAAGACTCCAGAAACACTAAATCTTATTTTACCTCTTCAAAAGAAATTTTTTTATGCTTATCTTCTCTAAAAATATAAATCTCAGAATGTTCACACTTCTGGATGGCCCAAATAAACACATGAAGAAGAAATTCCACTTTCAAGGAGCCCTTCCAATAAAATAACCAAGAAAATTCTTACCCAGTTTTGGCAAGGAATAGGGCACTTTAAAGTAGTCTTCATAAAATTCTATTAATCTCTTTGTTATATGGAGAGCATAGTCCCCGGATCCTCTTCTGATAGCATCAGGTCTTGCATATAATCGTACCTAATTAAAAATATATATAAAAGTTACTTTAGCCTTTTAGCACTTGAGTTTTATCTTCCCTGCAAATACAAATCTACACAAATCACTTAGAATACTACAAAATTTAAGCAGGATTCTTGTTCATATGCTACATCAAAGCACACTGGGGCTGAAAGGACCAAACTTAAACAATTGAAATCATTGAAGTAACCAAGTAGAGCAAGTCACAATTTCCTCGCTTTACAAGATGACATTGAGAAGATTTACACACTTTGCATCAAAATAAATATTCAACGTTATCACTTACATGTGCTTGCTAGAGATAGGAAGGTACAGTGGATTAGTATAATGGGACCTTGACTATGCTGAAAGTAGCCAGGATATGGTGGCTTGGCAGGAGAAAAAATTCATGGTTTGTTAAAGACAGGTTATATCAAGCTTCCGAAGTATTACCAGACTGAGAATATATATCTGTAATTTATGCTTCCTTTTTTTCTTTGTAATCAACTGTATTTATTCCCAATATGCAAAGTAAGGATAGAAAAGTTTTCATGTATATAAGCAATCACCATTCTGGAAGGCTGTCTGCAACTGCTCCTGGCTTCAAACTCAGCAGAGTAATTCATATTTCTAACACAATCCAGATACTTAATATTGATTTTTAAAGCAAGCATTGTATATTATCTAGTCCTTGGCCAAAAAAAAAAAAAAAAAAAAAAAAGCCTAAAGCAAGTAACGTAAAACTGAACAAAACTAACAATTGTATAGAAAAGGTTAAAATGAGATTAGTTTTCATAAAGCTTTCATAAAGCTATCTAGCATCTTTCTTTCCAAAGGCTAAATCTATTTTTCACAGATGTGGTCCCTAATCCTCATATCAATTCTATGAATAAGAAATATGTATTTTGTGGAGCAGTTGAGAGTACAGTGGCTTGGGAAATGGATTTTAGTCCTACTCTGCCACTAACCAAGGTGGGTGATATTGAACAAATTAGTTAATTTCTTTGGGTCTCAAATGTTCTCATTTATAAAATGAAAGTGTTGGCCACCAGCTGGCTGCTAAAATGCTTTCAGTTCTAAAACACATTACTTCCAATCCCATTTTACAGATAAGGGAATTTGTGGTATTTTCAAATACCTAAAAAAAAGTGTTTACTCAGTATACAGAAGTGAATACTTACATTCAATAAAAAAAGAAAGTTGTACTCATTAAATATTTACATTCAATTAAAAAACAAAAAAAAAGCTGTACATGTTTTACATCATTTATTATGATTTATAATAAAAATTGATTATATGATTAACTATTATCTCTGCCTAAGGAGAGAGAACAGAAATGTGTGTAATTAAAAAGAGTATAAAGTCAAGGAAAACACATTCTGACTGTATGTTCGAAAGACTTGTAATGCACTAAGTTATTTACTAAATTCTATAACAATTATTTACTGAAATTGTGAAGCCACTTTCCTACCAACAACTAAATAAAACATCAAATTTAGTCTACAGTCACCAACATTTTGGGCTGGCAGTATTAAAAAACCAAAAACTATCAGGAAGACTACCTGCAACAGCAGAACTTGACACTCTTAAGAAGGCAGTGGTTAGGATCCCCTACCCCTGACAATAACTGTGAATAAATATGCAATATCTGAGGTAAAGTTCCTAGGAAGCAGACCTTTAAAAAAAGATGAATGTACAAGTGATTTAATAAAGAAGTGCTCTAAGGAGAAACTTACAGGAGAATGGGGGAAGCAAGAAGATGGAGTATAATAAACCAAGTAAGGTTGCAATTTCAGGTGAAGTCCTGGACTCAGCCTGATCCACAGGAGCTCTGGAGTGTGAATTACACTGGTGAGTTCACACTGCCTTGGGGCAAGAGAACTAGACATCCATACTCTTGCACCTTGTCATTGGCTACTGGTTACCAAGGGGAAGACATAAAACCCCAGGCACTTCTGGTTCTTGAGCATCTTGATGATGCAGGTCTCACTGGCAAGAGATAGTCCTTTGGAGAAGATGTCCTGTGTGAGCTGTTAGGAGCAAAGCAGTGGGAGCTAGAAGATATGCATACCAAACAGGAAAAGAGATCTAGTCTGTCTATGCACCAACAACATTCACAAGAGACAGTTTTCATTAATTGTGCGTTCATTCATTCAACAAATATTTATTTGGCACCCACCTTGTATCAGGGCCTGGACTAAGCATATGTAATTTAGCAATGACGAAGGCATGCATTATTGAGATAAAAAGCAATGAAGATGCAATCACCATTCTCAAAGACCTTCTCATTTATTAAGTTACATTGTGACCACAGATAATGATACCTGCCATATGAATGGTAAAATATAAATGTAAAATGGATACTGGGGAAGAATGGATAGCTTTCAAAAGATTCTACATAAAGTATCTAGTAGATTCATGTTAAAACCATAACTGGAACTACTCTAAAATGATACAGCAAATGTCACTGGTTTTACTCAGGACGCTTCCCTGTTTTTGGCGGAAACACAGCCATTCCTATCAATCAATCTTACCAGTTAGTCAAGCTATCTGTACACCCAGACAAGAGAAACACAATTAAATTAATCTAGTTGTCAAGATTTGACGGAAATGATCCAATTTAAGCAAGAAGATAAAACATATACATGTTTAGCACAGTGTCTTCATTTGCTCATTCAAACCTTTATTGTGTACCTGCTGTGCACCAGACATTGTACTAGGGAATAGAAATAGAACAGTAAAATTCCTACCGTACAATGAATAAGACATTTATACTTACTGCTCTTAAGAGGTTCATAATATGTGGGAAAATAAACAAATAAATTAACAACAAAAATACAATGTGAGAAATACAACAATGTGCCCTCTCTTCCCTCCCATTACAAAGGATGAACTGACTAAGCTCCTATCCAAGGCTAAGCTCTTCACATTTAATCTCCTCTTGCCTTTTCAAAGGCATAATTCCCCAAATATCCCCCTTTATCTTCCACATCACCAATCTATGCTTTCTTGATCACAGTTCCTCCAGCTATGGTTTCCAGATAATGCTCCTTGAAAGAGTTTCCTGTATAGCCAAGGTGAACACGTCAGTTAACAGCCAAACCAAAACACATCTGAGAATATTTACAACCTGAGACTATCAGTGCAAGTAGGGCTTTCACCTATTTATACTCCCTTTTTCTAGTCTTCCTTGAACGCATTTCAACAAGGCTTTCGTTCCCACTACTCTACCAGAACTGTTCACATAAAGATCACTAATGGCCTCAAGATACCAAATCCAACAGTCAGTTCTCAGTCTTCAACATGCTTCAGCTATCAGCAGCATTTGCACAGCTGATAGATCACTTCCTGTCCTTAAAGCATTTTATTCACTTCTCTTACTTTTCTATCTATCTCACTGCCACTCCTCAGTCTCCTGCCCAATTCCTACTCTACTCATCCCAATCACTGATAAACGTTGGCGGGTTCCCAAGTTTCAATACACAGATCTCTTCACTTTTCCACTACACTCAGTTCCTTGGTGATAACATCTAGTCTCATGGCAATAAATATCATGTAGACGCCAAAAGTGTATCCAGTTATTCCAGACTTCCAAATGCATTAATTCAACTGTCCACTTGACATTGACATTTCTACTTAGAGATCTAACAAGCATCTCAAACTTAACAGGTCTAAAACCAAACTCCTGTTATCACATACACACACACACACACACACACACACACACACACACACACACACACACCCCTTCTCCTTCTAAAATCTTTCCCACCTCAGTTAATGGTAATTCTATCCTTCTATCCAGCTGTCCACTCCCAACCCCTGTATGTTCATCATCCTTGTTTTCCCTCTTACTCTCACACTCCATGTTCAATTAGTCAGCATATCCTAAGCTCTACCTTTAAAAATACATCCAGAATCCAACCAATTCTCACAACCCCACTACTACCACCCTGGTCCAAGCCTCCTCCATTTCTTGCCTGAATGACTGCTTTATTTTCCTACTGATGCCTCATCCCTTGCTCCCTTCAAGCTGTTATGTATACAGCAATCAAAACTTTCTTGTTAAAATGAGCATCAAATCATGCACTCTTCCACTTTTCCTCCTTCAGTGGCTTCTCCCCTCACAGTAGAAGTCCAGGGTTTTACAAGGGCCCCAAATGTCCTTTACTAATCTAGTCCCTTCTAGCTCTCCAGATTCATATTCTAGCACTTTGCTGCACACTAACTTCAACCCACCCATAACACTAGCTTCCTTGTCACTCCTCAAACATAACAGAGAGATTCTCGATCAAGGATTTGGAGTTTTCCCCTAGATAGCCCCATGGTTAGTTCCTCCATCTTCTTTAGATATTTGTCCAAATCCCACACTTTCTGAAAATCCTTCCCTCTGACCCCAGGACCATCTATCTCCTTTTCTTGCTTTATTGTTTTCTGAAACACTTATCACCCTTTAGCAAAATATGTTTTATTTATTCATTTTGCTTCCTGCTACCATTTTTTCAGAATGTACATTGTATGAGGGCAAAGATTTTTATCCACTAGCTCAAGCCACATGAAAGAGCCGGTTTTGTGAGTCGAAATGTTTTGTTCAGTTTGCCTCTCAAATGCCTAGTACATACAACTTTGATGAATAAATGAGCAAATGAATGAGTTTCATAGGTATGTATAGGTCCTAAGGAAGTATGAAGTATGTAATAAGGACCCATCTCAGAGGAGGGGAAGTTTCAGCTGAATCTTGAAAGATGAGCTGGACATAGGAAGCTACCAAGAGGAGGATGATATCCCAGACGATGGTAACAATATGTACTATGGCAACGGTTCTGACCAAATAGTAAATGACCTTAAAGGGATTACTGAATACTGGGGTGTTATTTTAAAATGTGTGGGAATTGGCCAGGTGCGTGGCTCACGTCTGTAGTCCCAGCAATTTGGGAGGCCGAGGCAGGTAGATCACTTGAGGTCAGGATTTCGAGACCAGCCCGGCCAACATGGGGAAACCCTGTCTCTACTAAAAATATGAAAATTAGCTGGGTGTGGTGGTGCATGCCTGTAATCCCAGCTACCTGAAAGGCTGAGACAGAATAATTGCATGAACCCTGGAGGCAGAGGTGGCAGTGAGCCAAGATCATGCCATTGCATTCCAGCCTTGGTGACAGAGCAAGACTCCATCTCAAAAAATAATAATAATAATGAATTTTTTAAAAGTGTGGGAATTCATAGGAGGATATTAAGCCAGAACATGATAAAATTAGTTTCATATTTCAGAAAAACGACAGCAACCTATACTAGGTGAACTGAGGTATAGAAATCTTCCTGTTAAAACTGCAGGCAGAAAGACTAATTAGAAAAGTGAGGAGATATATAGTGATAGGTGACACTGGAGAAGCAAAGAGAAGCTACAAAACATATTACACAAGTGTCTGTAAACCGAATTGCAAAACATGAATTTAATATCGTCAGCACAAGCAAGTCACTTAAAGATTTTAAGCCATAAAATGACATGATCGGAATCAGGTTTTAGCAGTCTATATTAGCTGCAGTGAAGATGATGGATTAGGAGGAAACAGAAACAAATAAAAGGACATGAGTTAGACTATTGTAGAAGTCCGGGTGAAAGATAACAGTGGTTTGGACTGGAGAGATGGCAGTAGGGATGCAGAGAAATAGATGGATTTATTCAATCAGTCCTAACACTCTGTTGAACATGTCCTTTAGTTACCAAGTAAAGCCAATTGTAGTCGCATTTTTACTTAAAAACAATCATTCACCTTATCTGTACTCCAGTATCTCACTCCAGTGACCTGCTGGAACACATGAGACCCAGTTGAACAAGTGGGAGAAAAGTACAAAATATTTTGCAAACTGAGTAATTACTGTATGGTTAATTAAGTGAATTTTGTAGAATAATTCACTTTATACTGTGAAAAAATCACAGTTGTTTTCTTCTTTTAGAGTAAGTAGGTCCCACTTAATCATAACACGGAGAGTAAATCTTCATAAACATAGCTATTACTCAAAAGTAATAAAATATAATTTTATTACTAAATGTTCAAACTCTATGAACATTTAGTCCAGTGGAAAGGACATTACACTAGGAAATGCATGCAGGGACTGGAGGGTCAACTTCCCATAACTACTGTGCAGTTGTGAGAGTCATTAACTTCTCTGGGTCTCAGCTCAAAGTTCCTTCCAGGGGCTATAGTTCATCATTATCTATTTATTATATTATGTATGAGAGGTTGGTGTGTCATACAAACATGTCAAAATTCTTCTCATCTAGTCTGCATTTATTTTGAAGAGAAAATAATGAAAAGGGTTTTTTTTTTTCCTGACACAGTTTTACTCCTTTACATTTTTTTATTTCCTTTGAAAACACAAACCAACTGCTCAGTTACCTTTCCCCATCCTTTACTCCTGTGTATTACTCTTTGCTTTCCTGATTGGCCATGAACTTGGTACTGATTGAACAGAAATCACTGTAGTAGTAACCAATACAAAACAGAAGCTGGCTGTGGAAAAATACGCTTATGACATCACCCTGGTGGTAATACATCATAGTAATGAGCTAAGGTGGAGGACTACAAATTTTTGATCACTTAGAACAAACTGGGAGCTCCTATTGTTGTTTCTATGGGATCTAGCAGCCTTTACTCTGTAATTTCATGAATTCGCTATAAATATGTTTATTTCATCTCTTTACAGAATTTTAAGTATTTTTATCATTGAAAGGAAAAACATACTAAAGGCAGATATCATCAATCCGTTTGGTCATCTCACTTTCCCACAAGTCAAAGATGGCAATAAAGTTTCAGCTATCCTGACAATGTGAGTGGCTGCCTAGAGGACATGCTGGGAAGAATCCTGAGACCATATCTGGACTTGGCAGAAAAAAGTGCTGTAATCCGTGAAATGCCGGCTGTGCACACAAGGGTAGGAAACACAGCGCTGGTGCCAGATACTCAACACTATTAGGGTAGAATATTCTTTAGGAAAAGTGTCAAAATGGAAGAGAACTTCAGATAGATTTGAATTAATTATATCTCATAGTTGTGCAATTTAGAAAAAGAACATCAAAGACTGTTTAAGGATTTCATCAATGGGATTTTTCAGTTAATTTATTTATTCAGTTAATAGTTAACAAGGGTCTATTAAGGGTCAGGTCACTATTCACATGCTGAGTGTTCAAAGGTAAGCAAAAGACAAAAGCTCCCTTCTTTCAAGAAGCTTGTAGTCCACTGGGAGAGACACAATAACATGGTCCTATAATTTAGAATAACAAAGTGGATCTAATTTACATGCGCTCTTCAGAAAAGTTCTACCTAAAGAGATGGTGACTCAGAGGAACAAGGTCAGAGTCCCATGAAAGTAAAGGTGAGCAATTATTCAAATTATTACATATAAAGTTCTACCTTTCATTGTACTAAAATTTTCAAAAGAAAGGTAAAAATACATATATAATCACAATATGATGCAAAATCATAAAAAAGACACATTCAGTTGTCAGAATTATTATGAAATCTACTAAATAAATTTAGAGACTTTCTTCTAATAATTTAATGTACCTTAAGTTTATCATCATAAACTACCTGGAGTTAGCAATAAATTCTGATTTTGTTGGTTAAGAATTTGAAGAGATTTTCTAGTCATTGATTCGCTTTCAAGGGAATGAAACTAAATCTCTCTGTCTAAAGCCTTTCTTCTAGACTGTATTAATTATCTGTTGTTTAAAAATGACTTGTGGTAGTTGTTATATAATTATGTGAAACAGTGTATAGTTATACCACACAGCCAAGAAAAAGAAAAAAACATTTACAACAGTAGTGCACCTGTTAAAGACTTAAATAACATTTTCTCTAATTTGACATTTGTAATTTGGTACTTTAAGTTAAATAAACCTTCTGACTTGCCAGAGTTATTCTCTGAGAAAATTTTACGCTGCAAGAGTACATTAGAAACTTTGGAAGACATAGTAATTATTTCATAGCTTTAAAATACCACTATAACAATACATTTACTTTTCCTTTTGCCTATAACTGAAAAACTAGTCCCCGTCTTTAATAATTCAACACAACAATGCACTGAATTGCAGCCAATAAAGCTGAATTAATTCACCTATGTGAATATAATTTGATTTGGGGGTTCTTCCTACAAATCAGGAAAACAGAACAAGCCAGGGAAAAAGGAGCAGGTTGACACGAAGAGGAAAGGATGTTGTAAACAAGAAACTAAAAGCCCAGGAGTATTAGTCTTATTTAAAATTCAGAAGATAACATTCTTTTTCCTAAGCAAAAGGGAAATAAATACACATGAAAATCTAACAGAAACAGGGAACTAACGCCCAGATTCACATTCAAGAGCCAATAAACATAAAGAAGAGACTGGAAGGAGGAAGGGGAAGGCACTGGCCTGGGAGTGGCAGGTGGCAGAGGTCAGAGAGCCTTGACCTCTCATATGAAGACTGGACATGTGGCGCTGAGGAGTTGAAAGCCACTGTCGAGTTTGAGGCAGAGTGACATGATTGAAAACGACAAAGACAGATTATTTAGGCAACAGAACTTAAGACTCATTGAGACAAGAAGACCAGTGAGTAGAAAAGCATAATGTTACAGGTGAAGAATTTGTTCTGTGGTGTTTATGGCAAGAACAGCCAGTAATAGGCACTCTCCATTACCAGAGTCAAAGAACTCATTCTGAGAAGGAGGAGAATTTATCATTGGTGATGGATGGGGAGTAAAATCTCAGTGCTAAGAAGGAGGCACATGATGATATGAAAACCACAACTACCTCAAAACCTAACAAAAACACATTGCAGAAAGAAATCTCAGAGCCTCTCGGTGAATCTCACCAAGAATCTGCACCACAGATACATATAATAGATATTTCGAGAACAATTACTTAGACTTCTTTACTGAGGTCAAAAATCAGCCTTATGCTAAATTTCACACCATAGCAAATACCATTACAAGGCAAATCCGAGTATTGTCATTGATAAAGTTGCCCTAATGGCCTGTCCCTGCTTGTACTTTCCCCCTTCCCTCTTTATAGAATTTTACTAAAAAATCACTAAAAATTCTGAAACAGGTTTGCTACATCCTATGGGGATTTTGGGGCCCTGTCGCCCTTATTTTGTAGGTTTATAGGCTCCTTATACTTAAAGTGTGTTTGACTCATCTTTCTACAGGACTTTAAGTTTCCTAACCATTGGGTCTGTCTTTTCACTCCTTACCGTGTCTAATATGATGCCTTGCACCCAATGGGGACTGACAATATGTTTCTGAGTCCCATAAAATGGCAATAAACTTTGAAGGTCCTTGTCCACTCTAGCAGTAAAATGCTGCTATAATAGATTGATTACATCTTCCAACTGCATTTTGCTTCAGGCAAGGAAATTAGCAGTGTGGCATACTGTACAGTCTCTTCTTGTAAATCATTTCACATTTATTTACTAAGCTGTTGAATTTACAAGTTGAAGTTACTTACAGGGACTTCTAGGAACAGGAAGGACTTTGCTATATTCACGCTGATATTGTCACATTTTTCTAAACATGTATGTGGTAGGCTGAGTGATGGCCCCCAAAGATAGCTACATCTTAATGTTACCTTCTACAGCAAAAAGAACTTTGCAGGTGTGATTAAATTAAGAGATTACTGGGTTACTGGAGATTATCCTGGATTATCCAAGTAGATCCTAAGTGTGATCACAAACGTCATTATAAGAGGGGGTAGAAAGAGTTTGTTGGACCACCAAAGAGGAGAAGGCAATAGGATGACAGGAGCAGAGAGAAATGTGAAGAAATACGAAGATGCAAAGATGGAGAAAGGAGCCACAAGCCAGGGAAGGCAATGGATGCAGCATTAGAAGCTGGAAAGGCAGGGAACCAGATCACCCTGCAGAGCCTCCACAGGGACCAGTCCTGCGCAGTCCTTGGTTTAGCGCTGTAAAACTCATTTTGGATTTCTAATCTCCAGAAGAGTAAGACAATAAATTTGTGTTGTGTTAAGCCACTGAATTTGCAAAAATTTTTTACAGTTGCAATAGGAAGCTAATATATTACACCTTCTTATCTTCTTGCCAGTTAACTCACTGCTTCGGATTAGATTTTCAACTTCCTGTGGGAGCACAGTGTGTGTTCTTTTTGTGCTTTTCTCTTTATTGTTGGTATAATTCTTCACAGCTGTCAAACTGCTAACTTTGGCACACCTGTATTACTCGCCTATATTATTACCAAGCTTGCAATACATTGATGCATGTAAGTGGTACACAGAAGAAAATGAAATAATTTTAAAAAGTTAAACTCATCTACAGTTATTTTTCTCCAAGTATTGTCCCACAATGTTTGCATCAGAATCACCAAAGGTTATTGTTTGAAATTCAGATTCCTGGGCCTAACCACACCAGAAGTTCTGAATCATCTCTCCCAGGCAGGGCCCTGCATTTAACACACTTACAGTTGAATCACATGTATTCTAAAGTTGAAGAACCACTGGACTAGAATCACCTGAAGAAGCTTTTGTTCATTTAGCCCCACAACCAGCAAATCTCAAAGCTTGAAAGAAATATTTAGCAAAAGCCTAACACACAGGAAAAATATGTATCATGTTTCCTTAAATCTGTTTCAACATCAGAGTCTTCAACGAAGATACATTCAACGTGGCTGTTATTATTTTTAACTGTAACAACTAATCTTTCTCCTGCACAATAAGCAATAACAGATAAGTCGGATCCAACATTTGGGAATCAGAAAAAGTTGGTTAATCCTGTCACAGCCCAGAGATAAAACAGCAGTATTTAATCCCTCTGTGAAATCCCTCTGAGTACCTCTTTTGTAGTAAACTGAACTGCACTTTTTTGGTTGTTGGTTTGTTTTTAAACAAGAGAATAAACTTACAGAATTTCCTTATTAAGCTATCTATTTTATGCCTGATCGAACTTCTTCAGCAAGACTGACAGCCAGGTACATCTGTTTGTAAATACAGGGGCTGAATGCAGAGTTGAATTCAGTATCAATTTAGTTTGGCCCATCAGTCCTTTGATTCCTGGATTCCCAGCTGCCTGCTGACCTCACTTTGACGAATGCCATCTTCCTCTCTAAATCAACACCATCCTGTTCAAGCACAGCATTCTGCCTTCACTGATTATCCCTTTTGTGTATTTTAATGATGCTGGCATCCCTCTATCCCCCAGGGTAAGAACTTCAGGAGTCATTTGTTTGTTCATTCATTTTACAAGCATTTATTGAGAAGCTACTTTGTGCCAGGCCTTCTCCTAGGTGCTGAGGACATAGAGTGAACCAAACAAGTAGAAATCCCTACTATGGAAAGCTTACATTCTCATAGGAAAGACAGGTAATAGCCAGATAAACACAATTTATAGGATGTTAAATAATAAGTTCACAGGAGATTAAGAAATGTCCAATGCCAAGGAAAGCATCACTCAGAAGGTATTATTTGAGGAAAAATATAAAGTGAGGATGTGAGTAACAGGGATATAGGTTTCTGAGAGGAATGAATTCCAGGAACAGCCACTTATCCATGTCCGTAAAATCTTCATTGTATCAGTTCTCACACCTATCCATTCAACTCTTTTGTTAAATAAATTATAAAACGCCTACTCAAATAGAAAGTACAAAGAATAATATAACATTACTCTTATACCTCAAACAGATTTAATGTTGATATTTTTCCGCATATGCTTTGGATATTTTTTCTTTTACACTTTATTGCATCTTTCCAACAAATCTATTAAATATTACTATTGGCATTTTATAGATAATGCATGTCTAAGCACAAAATCCATCTTTCATTCAGTTTGACACATTAACTTTGTTAAAATATCTGGATTTTCACCTCCAAAGCATATAGTTTTAACAAAACACCTGAATAAGTTGCATGGGATTTTTTTTTTTTTTTTTTTTTTTTGAGACAGAGTCTCACTCTGCCGCCCAGGCTGGAGTGCAGTGGCCGGATCTCAGCTCACTGCAAGCTCCGCCTCCCGGGTTTACGCCATTCTCCTGCCTCAGCCTCCTGAGTAGCTGGGACTACAGGCGCCCGCCACCTCGCCCGGCTCATTTTTTGTATTTTTAGTAGAGACGGGGTTTCACCGTATTAGCCAGGATGGTCTCGATCACCTGACCTCATGATCCGCCCGTCTCGGCCTCCCAAAGTGCTGGGATTACAGGCTTGAGCCACCGCGCCCGGCCCCGGGATTTTTTTAACATGGTAAAGTTAATGTTCTTCTAAAAGGTGTGAAGGGCACAAAAAAAAAAGCTTTAAAGAGCAATTCCACAGAAGAATTAACAAAGAAGTAAAAGGAGAAACAGACACTAATATACACAAATTATCCTCAGCTAACTAGTGCAGGAACAGAAAATCAGACACCACATGTTCTCACTTATAAGTGGGAGCTGAACCATGAGAACATATGGACACAGGGAGGGAACAACACACACTGGGGCCTGTGGCGAGGGCTGGGGGAGGGAGAGCATCAGGATAAATAACTAATGTATGCAGGGTTTAATACCAAGGAGATGGATTGATAGGTACAGCAAACCACCATGGCACATGTTTACCTCTATGTAACAAACCTCCACATCCTGCACATGTATCCTAGAACTTAAAATTAAATTAAATTTTTAAAATATGTAAAATATCATAACTGCAACACACTCACTTCATCCGATTCCCATCCCTCCTGCTCTAGAATTACCCATGGCCATGAAGTATTGGCTTCCACAGTCAACTGTACAATATATTTTCAATTCATTTTATATTTGTTTTTCACTAAGTTTTACTTGGTATTATCCATTTCTCTTCAAAAGAGTTGTACCAATTTACATCTTACAAGTACAAGCCCTGCTTCCCCACATCCTCACCAAAATTCTATTTTGAGATATTTGTTAAACAATGGGTATGAAATAGTGTTCCATTGTTAGTTGTAATTTGCTTATTTCTGATAATAGTGAGGTTAAGCGTCATTTTATATGTTTATTGACACTTAATTTTTTCTCTTCTGCAAACTGCCTTGTTCTGCAAACTGCCTATTTTACCTGTCTATTCTACCACTGGATCATTTATCTTTTTCTTATGATTTGTAGAAATTCTTGTATATCTTGGAGAGTAATCATTTGCCAATGTGCAATTTGCAAAAATCTCCCAGTCTATGACAGCCTTGCACATTATGGCCTTGATCAAATAGAATTTTTTACTTTGGAGGTAGTCAAATATCAAATGTTCTCTTTAGGATTTGTACTTTCTGAGTCTTTTTAATGAAATCATTCATTGCCCTCAAGGTCAAAAGATTATTTGTTTTCTTCTAAAAATTTAAGACTTTTGTTTTTCAAAGTCAGGGCTTCCATTCATGTGGAATGTATTGTGTGAGTGCTGTGAAATGGGGATCTCATTTTATTTTTTCTGTGTGGATAATCAATTGTCTCTGTACTATTTACTGAATTGTCTTGCCTTTCCACTGACTTATAATGCCCTTCTCGGATATACCAAGTTCTCATCTATACTGGCCTCTTCATAGTTTCTTATTGGCTAGTCAGTCTCTCACTGTGCCAATACCACATTCTGTAATCACTAAAACTAGGCAATAAATCCCAAAGCCTTGAAAGACCAATACCCTCTCCTTATTCTTTTTCAAAATGTCCTTATTATTTTGTATGAATATTAGGATAATTTTCCACACTTATACACAAAGTCTTATTGTAAACGTTGCTAGCATTGCACTGGATTTGCATGTCAACTTGACACCTTCAAAATATTAGATCTTAGCATTTTGCCCTTGGAATAATATCACTTGATTGTTTCAGTCTTTGCCCCATTTCTAAGTTTTACAATTTCCTCCACATAAGCCTTGCACAACTTCTATTAGATTTGCTTTTAGATACCTTATGGTTTGTTGTTACTGTAAATGGGATTTGAAAAATCATATTTCTAATCTATTATTTCTGATATTAGCTACCTATTGATTTTTCTAAAGTGACTTTGAAACAAGTCAACTTTCTCAATTAATTCAAATAGTTTTTCTGTGTTGTTTTGTATTGGCTTGTCTCAGTCAGGATATCTAGAACAATGCCAAATAGGAGCCACGAAAGATGGTACTGTTATCTTATTTCCGACTTTATTTGGAATGTTTCTACTGTTTCACTACCAACTATAATTCTTGCTTGCAAGATAAGGACGTTCCCTTCAATTCATTGTTTGCCAAGAATTGTATCATGAATAGTGTTGGATTTTTCGAAGGCTTTCTTCACCTCTCTTCAGATAATATGTTGCTTTTTTTTTTCTTGTGACCTGTTAAGGTAATGAATTATAGTAATAAATTGTCTAGTGTTAATTATTTGCTTTCCTGGGGATGTGGGGGTGTATTAGTCATGTTAGGAAACTCTCCTGTTTTGTTTAAGATAAAATTTAACTTTTCCTGAAGAGTTAGTGAAACATACCTAAACATACCTATAAAACTGTGTGAACCTGGTGGTTCTTTTTGTAGAGGGGGAAGTGGTTAGAGTTTTGACAGCAGATTCAGTATCTTTAAGGTTCTTGATAGCTTATCGTTTTCTTAAAAATTATGCATTTCATCTAAGTTTTATAAGCATAAGCATGAAATTCTTCATAATACTCTCTATTTCTAAAATCTCTCCCTTATCTGCAATTATATTCAATTCTGATAATATTTCTACCTTTTCTCTTTTTCCATTAAGATTGCCAGAAGTAGGTCTCACAGTCTTTTCAAATAACTCTTTTTGGCTTGGCTGAGCCTTTTTAGTATTCTTTTAGCCTTTATATCATCAATGTCTAATCTTATCTTTATTATTTTCTCCTTTATTTCCCTGCATAGTTGATCCTTGAACAATGTGGAGGTTAGAAGTGCTGACCCCACACAATAGAAAACCCATGTATAACTTTTAACTACCCCAAAACTTAACTATTAATAGCCTACTGTCAACCACCCCATTGGTAACACAGTTGATTAACACAAATGTTATATGTCATGTGTATTCTATACTATATTCTTACAATATAGCAAGGTAGACAAAAGAAAATGTTATTAATAAAATCATGAGGAATAGAAAATATATTTACTATTTATTTAATGGAAGTGGATCATCATAAAAGTCTTTCATACTCATTGTCTTCTTGCTAAGTAAACTGAGGAGAAGAACGAGGAGGGGTTGCTCTTGCTGTCCCAGGGGTGGGAGAAGTGGAAGAAAATTCATGCATAAGCGGACTTCTGTAGGTAAAACCCATGTTCAAGAGTCAACTGTATTCTGCTATTTCTCTAAACTCTTCAATAAAGTGGTCATCTGATAATTTTAAATCATTCATGTTGTAAAGAAGACCTTTTACACTATCTCCTCATAGGCTATAAATCCCTCCTAAGTACTGCTTTAGTTGCATTCCACAAAATTTAATCAGCAGTGTTCTTATTTTTCATTAATTTTTAAATATTTCATAACTTTCCATTTGAATCATACATTATTTAGAAGTTTTTTTTAACTTTCTAATGTCATAATTTTTCAGTTATCTTTTTATTATTGAGATCTAACTTTACTGCCAAAAGCATGGTCTCTTTGATACTGATTCTTGGTATTTCTTTTTTTAAAATACATTTTATTGTGTATATTTAAGGTATACATGATGTTGTAAGATACTATAGCAAAATAGTTACTATAGCAGAATAAAGTAACAGCCGTCATTTCACATGGTTACCCATTTTTCCCCTTTGACAAAAGCTACTATAATCTACTTGTTTAAAAGAATATCAAGTAATATTTACACTCTAATGATCATTGCAGCACTATTAACAATAGCCAAGATATGGAAACAACCTGGGTGTCCATCAATGGATGAATGCATAAAGAAACTATAGCATGTATACATTGAAATATTATTCAGTCTTTAAAAAGGAGGAGATCCTGCCATTTGCCACAACATGGATGGATCTAGAAAACATTATGCTAAGTGAAATACACCAGATATAGAAAGAAAAATATTGCATAATATCACTTATATGTGGAATTAAAAAAAAAAGTTAAATATATAGAGATAGAGAATAAAATAGTGGCTGCCAGGGTTGAGGTAGGGGGAAAATGAAGAGACGTAGGTCAAAAGATATGAAGTAACAAATATATGAAACGAACCAGTAAAAAGATCTTGGCATTTCTTATTTTTTTGTGAACTAGTAATTGATGAATTTTGTAAGTAATAGGTATTGCTTAGGATTGCCTTGACTATTCAGTGTCTTTCTTTGGTTCCAAATGAATTTTAAAATAATATTTTCTAATTCTGTGAAGAACGTTGTTGGTAGTTTGATTGGAATAGAACTGAATCTGTAAATTGCTTTGGGTTCTCTCTGGTTGCTTTATTTAAACACGGAAAGTTTTAAGTATACATAAAAGAAGAGAGAACTGAATACAGATTCAACAACTATCAAGAATTTGCTTCATCTATTTTGCTGAATTGTCTAAAGGAAATCACAGGCATTATGTCATTTTATCCATACTATATGCATTTCCAAAAATATGGATATTTTCTTATGTAACCACAATGTTATTGTCAACCTAACAAAATGATCTCTGGCTGACGGGTAGGTTTTCTCTTTGTGATTGGTGTTTCATAGTTTCACCATGATGTTTCCAGATGTGGATTTGTTTTTACTTATCCTGCTCAGTTCATTCTTGATCTCTCCCTCTACCTCACCAATCCAATCCATCATATATCCTTTTAATTTTACCTCTTTAACAAATTTTTAATCTATCATTTTTCTCCACATCCACTACAATCCTAGTCAAGTGACTTCATCTTTCATATAGACTGCTGTGAACCTCATAACTTCTCACATCCATTCCTTCCCCTCTACATCCACTTTTCATAATGTAGCCAGAAGATTCTCTTTTTTTTTTTTTTTTAACTTTTATTTTAGGTTCAGGGCTACATGTGCAGGTTTGTTATATAGGTAAACTCATGTCACAGGGGTTTGTTGTACAGATTATTTTGTCACCCAGGTACTAAGTCTAGTACTCATTAGTTATCTTTTGTCCTCCTCTTCCTTCTCCCACCCTCCACCCTCAAGTAGACCCCAGAGTCTGTTGTTCCCCTCTCTGTGTCCATGTGTTCTTATCATTTAGCTCCCACTTATAAGCGAGAAGATGTGGTATTTGGTTTTCTGTTCCTGCATTAGTTTGCTAAAGATGATGGCCTCCAGCTCCATCCATGTTCCTGCAAAGGACATGATCTCATTCTTTTTTTATGGCTGTGTAATATACCATAGTGTGTATGTACTACAGTCTCTTTATCCCATATACTATCGATGGGCATTTAGATTGATCCTATGTCTTTTTCTATTGTGAATAGTGCTGCAATGAACATTCTCTTGCATGTGTCTTTATGGTAGAACGATTTACATTACTTTGGGTATATAGCCAGTAATGGGATTGCTGGATAGAATGGTAGTTCTGTTTGTAGCTCTTTGAGGAATTGCCACACTGCTTTCTACAATGATCATCCCATCAACACTGTATAAGTATTCCCTTTTCTCTGCAACTTCACCAGCATCTGTTACTTTCTGACTTTTTAATGATAGCCATTCTGGCTGGTGTGAGATGCTTTCTCATTATGGTTTTGATTTGCATTTCTCTAATGACCAATGATATTGAGCTTATTTACATATGCTTGCGGGCCACAGGTATGTCTTCTTTTGAAAAGTGTGTGTTCATGTTCTTTGCCCTCTTTTTAATGGGGTTGTTTTCTCTTGTAAATTTGTTTAAGTTCCATACAGATATTGGATATTAAACTTTTGTCAGATGCATAGTTTGCAAACATTTTCTCCCATTCTGTAGGCTGTCTGTTTACTATGTTGATAGTTTCTTTTGCTGTGCAGAAGCTCTTAAGTGTAATTACTTCCCATTTGTCAATTTTTGCTTTTGTTGTGATTGTTTTTGGTGTCTTTGTCATGAAACTTTTGCCAGTTCTTATGTCCAGAATGGTACCGCCTAGGTTGTCCTCTCAGGTTTCAAAGGTTCTTTCTAGAAGGCAATTTTATCATGTGGTGTCCATCTTCAAACCTTTATTTGCTCTGAGGACTTCAAAGTTTGCATGGTCAGTCTAATCAGCTATGCATGTACTCCTTGTTTAACCTTGAACATCTTCTCTAACTACAACTCTCCACAAACCTGAACCACTTCTGAATTAACTTCAATGATCCTTCAAATTTCTCACCCTTATTTCAGGGAAACCACCCTTGGAACCCAAATGTAGGTCAGGGCTTTAATTTCATTCTTTTTCATAATTTTTCATAATGAATACTTGGCACAATAGCAATTTTGCACCTTCCCTTTTGTTGTGTGATTATTTGAATAAGATTATTCTCCCCAGGAGACTAAGAGGTCCCACATTGTATTCACCACACTTAGAAGAGGAATTGACAAAAAGCAGGAACTCAATCAATATTGGCCAAATGACTGAATGAATGAATTACTATTTAGTAATTCCTCCTCTGTGCTTCCATTTTACTCTGCAAATTCCTATCTCATAGTACTTATCACATTTGACATGATTAACAGTTTTTCACTCAATCTCCCCAAACAGATTACAGCTCCTCTGGGCAAAGAATGTATTTGATTCACTTTTTCACTTCTAGCTAGACAACTGGCCTAGTGCCTACACACACACACACACACACAGAGCGATAACTATGTATATGCATATTATATATTATATATATTTATGTGTATATAATTATAAAATAAGAAAATAAGTATATATTTTATATACATATTTTAAAAGTATTTAAAATAATTTATTTTAAAAAATTATTATAAATATAAAATAAGAATTTGGGAAAAGGGCATCAGGCACTAGTTTTGTTTGGATCCCAGATGCGTGGATCTGAATTGATCATCCTTAATTTATATATTCATTTTTCATTTTCATTTTACTTATTTGAACACCTGCTATGCCCTAGGCACTGATTTAGGCACTCAGGACACAGCAATAAATAAAACTAAATTTCTGCCCACATTAAGATTATGTTACTCTACATTTTTACCAGGGATCTGTGAAAGTTTCCTCTTCTGTTTCAGATTTTTATTTTTACTACTGTTTTCCCTTTTATTCCCTATTCCCAAGACCATTCTTCTTTCCTTTTTAGTAACTACCCTTTTGTACATTCTATTCATCAAACATATCTGTTTTTACATGTAAGAATATCCAGAAAGACATATAGTATTTTGTGTGTATTTTACATTTTTAAAATAAATGGTATTATGTTATAATGTCATTTTCTTCTTTACTTTTATTATTTGTTCATTTGACTAATTTTGAGATCTATCACATTTCTACATGTAAAATCTAGTGAATTTCTTTTGAGTATTCCATAGTATACCATTCTATGAATATAACAAGGTATTCATTTCTCTAAAAAAGGATACCTATGGTACTTCAACTTACCACACCCCAACATTGATATAACAAGCATCCAAGTACATGTCTCCATGTGCATCACCTTGAGAGTTTCTCTCTGCCACATATCCAAGAGTTGAACTGCCATGACATCAGGATTAGCATACTCAATTTCCATAAGATCTATAGGAAGCTCTCTGAAATGGCCACACCACTTTACACACTTATCAATAGTAGAAGATGTCTCCCCTTGTCTTCACATTCTCCCTGGCATTTGTCAAGTATCAAAATTTCCCACTTTTGCAAATTTGATTATGGTAAGGTATATTTTATTATTATTTTAATATATATTTTTTCTGATAATTGGTGAGATGAGTATTCATATATGTGTGAGAGGTTCTAAAACAGATTTCCATTTATATCCAAGTAGTCATGAGTATATTAACTGCTCCATGACTCAGAGCAGTTTTGTTTGGATCCCAGGTGCATGAATCTTTTACCTCCTTTGTAAAGTAGGAATGACTAGTACTTCTCTTGTGATTAAATGGTTAAAAAATTAGCCACTGGGAATAAAATCTGTGACAAGAAAATGTTAGCTGTCATTATCTTTTACATTTTTTACTTTTATTTTTCATTCAAGTAGCCTCTTCTATAAATTGCCCATTAATATCCTTCAACCACTTTTCTTCCATATTTCCTGTATATTCCTTTCTGGTTTCCATGAGCCTCTTGTATATTCTGGGTATCAACCCACTACAAATGCTTCTATCTGAATAAGTGAATGAGTGATCACAGATTGAACACTTCAGTTTTGTTTTACAAAACTCCCAACTGTTTGCTCTTTCTGCTCACTGCCTTGCTAGGTAATTTTTGTGGACATAATTTTGAATGTCAATGTATTTTTAATCCGACTAATACATTTTAAATAAAATTTAATTTATATTCCATTTTTCTATGTCCACAATGCAAATCTACAAGTGTGGGGGAAAAACAAATCCTAGTTCCAAACTGGAAAAATTAAACAATTGTATTTGTGGTTTTATTGGGTTATTTAAAAAAAAAAAAAAAAAAAAAAAAAAAACAGAAACAAGTACTACTTTTTTAAAAAGTGAAAAAAAAAGGTACAGAAAGGGTACAAATTTTGTCAAATTTTCTCAGAGACAAGTACTTTGTCTCAATTTCAAAGTCATTATAATTCAATCTTTAAAATAGGCTGCCCAAACAGCATAATTTTCTGCGAGATTCCTAGAGGAACTATTTATCACTGTTAAGAGGCCATAGTTAATAGAATTCTTAGCAATCATTTACAAAATCACACAGAAAACCCTCAAAAAAGTCATAGCAGAGCATGATAAACATTTGATAAGAATCAGTGTCCAAAGTAAATCTATGTAATGAGCCCTAAACTTTATGAACATTTTTCTAGTAACTTAAAACAACACAGAAATTGATAACAGTGGCACACAAACTGCATAGCCCAGATCTATATAGGAAGCTTATAATTACTAGATTATGTATTAAACAGATATTCAAAAGTATTACTCAACAAAAAAATAACTGTCTTCATCTTGAAAAAATATATTTTATATAAAAATGGCGACGTGGGAATCACAGCTAAACTAGAAATACCAGTGATGACTAGCCACCACCACTTCCATATACCACTCCAATGGGTTTCTAATAAATGACGCTATTTGATTTTTTTAAATGACAGGGCCAGGTGATCTATACAAGAATTCACACATTGACAGAAAAGGCATCTGGCGATCAACAAATTGTTTCTATCTGCATCCATAATATTAAGTAGGTAAAACATCCATAATAGGTAAAACAGTAAGTAGGTAAAACATCCATAATAATTAGGTAAAAGAGACACAATTAAGAAAATGTTGGCCAAATCTTTTTTTTTCCTCCCAACAAATTCCAAAGCTGATATGCTGATTCACTCAGTCAATCATTCAATTTAAGCTTAATGAATATCTACTGGATTCTGGAGTTTATAAAAATGAGGAAAAATTGACAACAACCCTGTTATGACTAAGCAGAGGAGACAAATGTTCATTTAAAAATCGCACAAAGGTGAAATTACTCTGAAAGACAGGCTCATGGTCAACGTTACAAGAGTCTATACTGAAATAATCTGACCTAGTCAGGAGGATCAGAGAAAACTTCCCTGAGCCAACATCTGCAGAAGAATGAGTTAAGCTGGTAGGCAAATGAGTAGGGGGAAGCATATGTGCAAAACTCTAGGGTACAAAAGAGTGTATTGAGTCCACAGCAATAGCTAGGATGAAAAGAATAAAGAAGATGCAAGATAAACCTGGGAGAAAAGACATATCCAGAATGTGCCTAGCTATATGGCTATCTTAAGTGTTTGTTCTTTAAGTGCAATGGAAAGATATTGATGGGCTTTAGGAAAGGAGCTTCTAATTTAGAGCATGAATTGGAAAGGCAGCAAGAATGGAAACCAATTATAAAGATGTTGCCATAGTCCAATGGAGAGACAGTAGTAGCTCAGACCAGGTGGTAGTGATGGAGATAAGGAGAGGCTCAGGGACTCTAGAGATACTGAAGAGGCAAAATCAATAGGACAGGATAGGAAAGGAGAGAGGCAACAAATGCCTCTTTCATAATTTCTCCATGAATCTTTCCAGGCATTGTACTGCTTTCTCTATTATGGCTGCCAGTTGAGTACATCTCTGTATGTTAAAAGGGAGCTGCTCTCTTGCGACTGCTTGGATACCCAGTCAGAATTTTCCATGGATCCATTAAAGAAATAGTTTCTGCACCATTTGTGATAAGGAACACTTTTAGTTCTGGATATTCTGTAATCTAAACTTTTGTAACATGGTGGAACTAATTTTGCAGACCAATATATGATCCCGTTTAACCCTGTGGGACATCCATTACTTTCATTGCTGTTAACCTCGTTTGTTTCTTCAGCACACCTGATTGTCACAAGCAGGGTGCTTACTTCCCAGAACTTCATTCTCATATAAGAATTTCTTGCAGTTTCTAAAGTATTTTGTCTGTAAAACCCGCAGAAGCTTAGAATTTTTTCTAACCCTTTTCTCCAGCTCTCCCATGTGTTGAACAAGGTGTGTATGACAGAAACACAAACATGTTTAAAGATTTTTGCTACAATTTTTCCTTCAAGTTCACAGTCAATTTTATGCATTTGGCTAGTTCTACATGGCTAGGTTTGGATTCTTTTGTTATAGACACTCATAGTAACATTGACCATGAGCCTGTCTTTCAGAGTAATTTCACCTGTGGGATTTTTAAATGAATGTTTTTCTCCCTTGCTAAGCCAAAACCACTAGGGATGTTGTGAGTTTTTGCCATGTCCTCTCAACTGGAGTATCAAATTATTTGTTAATATCCATTCACATATTATGAAAACATGCCCAGTTTTAATCTTTAGAATATATCTGTACCCCTATTTTTTCTATCAAGCCTCATTTTCCATAAGCAATTCAGCAAGGGAGTTCAGTACCTAGAAGATCAAAACCTAGACAAGTAGAACAAGCCATCCCAACCACCTTCTGGAATTGGGGGCCTATGCATCAGCACAGGCAGTCACTGGTTTAAAACACTGACTTTTGTGTCAATCTGTTACTCTGCCACTTAATAGCTACATGTCCTTGAACAAGCTGTTTAACCTACCTGAGTCTCAGTTTCTTACAAAAAGAAGATTACAATATATTATGTTCTATATTACATTATGTAACTAATATATTGAGAAATATAAAACATAGAGGGCTTGCAACAGAGAGATGTGTGGGAGCTATCATCGCCATTACTGCTTTCATCTTTGTTATGTTTCCTACTTTCCTCCAGACATGACCATCCACCAAATGGGGAGGGATGTTTAAGAAGGAAAGGTTGTGCCAGTCGTCTCTGTCTCCTGGCATGTTGAAAGTTACAAGATTGAACACATCATGAAGCAATTAATAATAAATTTTTAAAACTCAGTAAGTTCAGCAAGAATATATGGAGAGAGAGGAAGGGGTAAAGTGATGCTAGCATATGTGTTTGTTGAGGAAAGATGGTTAGAGGAAAGAGTAAATTGTAGTTTTAAAGAAAAAAGTGCATGGAATATGGAAAATGGCACATAAAATGGTATATACCACCAATTGAAGAAAAGGAATGATATCACAGACTTGAATCCAGTATCATGACCTTTCAGATCTATGGAAGAACAAGCATATTCTGGTTTGTAATTAACAGCTAGACATGAGAAACGCATGATAGCTGTTACCATTTTACAGATGTGACAACTAAGTCTCAAAGAAGTGTCTCATTTATAGTTATATATTTAGAAAATAACAGAGCAAGACCTAATCAGGTGTTCTCACTTCAAAGTCCATACCCTTTTTACTACACCAAAGTCAATCCCAAGGCCACATGGCTTGGTCTTCTTTGACAAGAGTTGCAAATGCAATTAGTTACAGTCACAAATCATCATCCTCAACAGAAAACAGATATTGTTAGGCCTCAGTGTAAAGTCAGTAGGGTCTACGGTTCTGAATGCTGTAAGGGTGTGTATTTGTTTACAAGCCCCCTTTCCCTCCCCCCCAAAAAGGCAAGGGGACCTAAAAGCATGCCAGCTACCTTTTAAAGGAATCCTTTTACTAGAGGTAAAACAGAAGGAAGAAAAATCAAACCATGTTCATATTCAAGGCATCAATAAAGTCTCAAAGGTATCAAATAAAGTCCCTCTGATAACAGCATTGCTGGTGATATTCCTTTCAAGATTGCCATATAATGCTTAAAATTTTCAGAAGCATAGAGAGCATCTATTTGTCTAATAAAGGCAATAAAATAAAGTCAGGCAGTTTAGAAATGAAACCATGTATTTCTATGATGATTCAGAATATTTGTATGAGCAAATGAATTCCTGATATATATGGTTAATATTTCTAGGAATGCAAAGATATTCATAGGAAAAAATGGCAGAAATGCATGCTTAGCTAAATTCAACTTTATGTATGAGAAGTTACAACTATGGTATAAAATCCACAGTAGAAATGAAACAGGATTACATCACTTACAATTGCTAATATTAATGGACCAGAGGGAGACTACGTTCCCTCAAGCTAGAAACATGTCAGAGGGGAAAGACATACAATTCAGCTTGAAAAAGCAAAATCCATTAACCATGAAATAAGGAAACAAAAAATCAAACTTACCATATACCATATCTTACTGGAAAAAAATCTATTAGCAAAAAAGGACCTCTACTAAACAAAAGATTTCCAACTCAGAGAAAATGTAAAAATAAATGATTTCAAGTAAAGAAAATTTCCAGAAAATTCATATGGTTATTTTTATGGCCATCTATATCCATCAAAGTACCAACATATTTCTGAGTATATAGGTCTCAAAAGAATGCATATAGTTTGGATCACACTTAAATGCATTTTTTAATTTAAGAAAATATTATATTAACTATCACAGATTTGATGTGAAGCATTCCAAGTTTTTGTCTCTATTGTGAAATTACTCCATCTGGGAAAGAAGTCCTAGCTTCTCTAATAAGAAGAGTAAGGCAAACAGAGATTTAACACCTTCAGTATACTTACATCAGTTAAGATTTATAACAGCTTCTTGAATAATCTTTTTAAAATATTTCACACCAGAAAAAAAGGAAAGATGGCCTGAATCAAATAGAGAGTTGCTCAAATAGCAAGACTCCCAGATGTAAAAGATCAAGGCCACTGTCAGGGATCAAAGCGATTAACTGCCTCACCAGTGGTCCAGGGTGATGCAGAAGAGATGTGGTGTAGCATGCACACACAAAGAATTAAGCCAGCACACAGAGGCTTACTATTGCTTTAATGGGATTAAAGAAATAAAATCCAAGATGACTGACAGAAATATATTTAAAAACTGCTAAGAAAGTAAACTGTAAGTGTTCTTATCACAAAAAAATATGTGAGGTAATGCGTATGTTAAGTAGCGTAATTTAGCCATTCCACAATGTGTGTGTATATATATACACACACACACATATTGTGTTGTATACCATAAATACTGTATATACAATTTTTAACTGTCAATTAAAATATTTTTTAAAAGTTGAGCAGCTACTTCAAGTGCAAATGCTTACTCTCATAAACAATCAAGCCTATGTGTGGGTAGCCTTTCTAAGAGGGCCCCCAATGATTTCCCCTGCCTACTAGTATTCACACCCTTCTGTAATTCTCTCCTTTTGAGTATCACCTGAGTCTGGTAATATACTTCTATTGAATAAAATATGACAAAAGTAATGGAAGGCCAATTCTAAGACTGGGTTAGACAAGACTGTGATTCCTCCCTTATGCTCTATCTTGTTATTCTAGCCTGCTCACTCTCGTGAAGCCAGCTGTTGTGTTGTGAGTTTGAGTTGTGAGGGTAATTTGCCCTATGGAGAGGCTCACATGACAAAGAACTCAGGGCAGCCTCCAGCCAATGCTAGCAAGAAACGGAAGCCCTCAGCCCAACAACCCACGAGGCACTGAATCCTGTCAACAACCATATTAGTAACTTGGAAGTGCCCCCACCCCCAGTGGTGACCTGAGATTACTGTGGCCCCTGCCAATACCTTGATCACAGCCTCATCAGAAACCCTGAGCCAGATAACCTAGCTAAACTGCATTCAGATTGCTAACCCACAGAAACTGTGAGATTATAAATGCTGCTTTCTAAGCCACTAAATTTCGAGGTAATTTGTTACACAGTAATGGATAATGTACAATTTGTAATGAAAACAGCCTCCTAATTAATACTCATCTATGAATAAATACATTGCTGATTTTAGAATGCAAAGATCCTTGTCTCTACCCAAAATCTGATTATTCAGTTCCAGAACCACAGCATATTTAACTTAGACTTGTCTTCTTGCTTCTCATTTGGTCTCCTCTGAATCCATCTCTTATGGGTGTGAGTCCCTCAAAAACTTAAACATTGAAGTCCTAGTCCCCAGAATGTGAATTTATTTAGAAATATGCCACATTTAGAAATAAGGTCATTGCAGATATAATTAATTAAGATGAGGTCATATTGGACTAGCCTGGGCCCCTAATCCAATATCACTGGCATCCTTAAAAAGCAGACAATTTGGATACAGACACACACACACAGAGAACACCATGTGAAACTGAAGTTATCCTGCCTTATGCCAAGGAACTACTAGAAGCTGAGAGAAGCCTGAAACAGATCCTTCCTTAGAGTCTTCACAAGACGCATTGCCTTGCTGACACCTTAACTTAACCTAGGATTTCTAGCCACCAAAACTGAGACAATGACTTTCTGTTGTTTAAGACGCTCAGTTTGTGGTATTTTGTTAGAGCAGCTCCCAGCAGGCTCAAGCCACCTTCTACACAGCTTGCCAAGAAAGATCTACTTGAAATATGAATCTTACCATGGCATTACACCTATTCATTCATTCAGCAAATGAGAGCCTCTTCCATGCCAGGCTCTAAGTTTGGCACCAGGCATTGGTAACAAAAAATCCAGCTGCAGCACATGCTAGCACAGTAGTAATAGGGTGCCTTTGTGCTTGAGAAAAGGGAGCCATTCCCAGGCAGACAAATTGTGAAATGGCACCCCCTTGTGGAGGATGACTTAACATAACGATGCTCCTCAGGGGAAGAGTTAACACAAAAGCACACCACATGGGCAGACAAACCCAACAGCTCTATCTTGGAAAAGTTGGTAAGAGTGTGCCCGCTGGATTTTAGCATGCATTTCCACCATCTTGGCTAAATGTTTTTGTGAGGGACGGCTTGCATGCCCATTAATGACGGACCTGAGTAAAGGTCTGTACTCTCTCTGCTCTCATGGATCTTTCAGAACTTAAATTCCTTCATGATTCAACATCAACTCTTTGTCGAGGATACCCAAGAACTCAAAATCCTGTGCTCCAATAGCCCAAACAGTAGTTTGCTGGAGCCAGCTTTCACAACAGGTCTCAACGTCCACAGAAGGCCCCAAAATAGCAGTGGAGAATAACAGAATCTTCCAGAGGTATCCAGAAATACAGCACCTTGAGCATGAAATTTATGTTCTGTGTTATTACCTTTGAAAAGCAAATGCAAATTTTGCATATCATTCCATGATACATTCATTCTTTATTTTAATAGAAAAATAATGGATTTTCCTCTCAAATTCCTGAGTAAAACTGATGTATCAAAATGTATTATACTTTCAGATTCACCCAACCAAGGAACACCTGTCACTGCTTGAGAAGCACAGAAGGCAAACTAAAAGGGACTCTGTGATGTGACCTCAGAACTGTCCTTTACTGTGAGGAAACAGGGCCCCTACCCGGCCCTGGGCTTTGAAGAATCTCTCTTTACCTCTTCAGCTGCCTGTTTCCCCAAGGGATAAAGTATCCAAGGGGTATGCCCACCAGGAGCCCACACAATCCTCCACCCCATTAAACAATGCTCTGTATACCCAGGAACACAAATCCCATGACCAAACAGCTCAGACAATGGTGTCCTGGAGGCACTCCTACTGGTTCACAAAAGTCCATTGTTATATTTTCAAAAATTTTGAAAGCTGGATGTTAGACATGACCATTATTAAAAATAAAGTGTATGAACTTAAATCAGTTATATTGAAAACAAAGGTAATTAGTATTTAAAACTCATCAGTTTCTAACTATTTTACTATTGTTTATGTACTTGTTATTTATGCCTGTTGCATCTGTATGGTGGCAATACTAGACAATGGTGTGCGACTGTGCATCTCTTCCCAACTCTGCATTCAATGACATCATGTTAGCAACTGGAAATTGGCTTTAGTGAGAGTATCTACACCATATAAATCAGCAAATACTTTAAGTTACGGCTTGATTTATTTTTTCTTCATTGTCTAGGCAGAAGAAAGTGATGGAGAAAATATTAATAAAACCAATTAAAGTTTAAAATGTGTCATGTCAGTAGCTTTTACATGTATATATTAATACAAAAAATGGGAAAACATTCTGCCACTGTTTAAAAACTACTATACAATTTAGTGTAATAGTTGCACTCCTCATTAATTAACAAGTGAAGTTCTATTTGTTTGTTTCACTTGCTCAAGCCACCTTCTACACGGCTTGCCAAGAAAGATCTACTTGAAACATGAATCTCACCATGGCATTACACCTATTCATTCATTCAGCAAATGAGAGCCTCTTCCATGCCAGGTTCTAAGTTTGGCACTGGGCATTGGTAACAAAAAATCCAGCTGCAGCACATGCTAGCACAGTAGTACATAGGGTGCCTTTGTGCTTGAGAAAAGGGAGCCATGCTCTTTTCACTTGCTCTTCAACATAAATAAACATATCAACTACTGTGCCATATGTCAACCACGTAGGAATTATAATCAGAAAGCTAGTTGTTAAACATACCAGCACACTGTAGGCCCAGAGTCCATTTCCAAGGCCAACACGAACCTCTTTTTTTAATCCTTCCTCTCAAGTCTGGACCATGCTACCTGGAGTGTGTGCCCCTGAGGGACAGATGTGCAGCCAGGGGTGTTCATTCATAAGAAAAGTGTTCCTCATAATGCTTGACCAAGCAGGAGTAGAAAGACAAGAGGGTTGGCAGCAGGTCAAAGTTGAGGGGTGGAGGCTTGGGAGTGGCCTCCACTTCTGCATGTATCGGGGAAGTCCAGGACCCATACCACTCTCTCCAATTGTATTTTCTTTTGCACACCAACAGCACACCAGATTACTTGGAATTCTCTGCACAATTGTTCTTGCCAAACCCTTGTTCATGTGGCCCACTTGCATGGGATGCTCTTTTATTTTCATCATCCTATCACTGGGACCCAAACCAGGACATGGCACACAGTAGGACTCAGCAGTTTAAAATAACGAATAGATTAATTTTACGGATTCCAATCTTGGTCAATTATCTATTAGCTATGTGGCATTAGGCAACACATATAAGGCCCTCAGGCTTTAACTTCCTCAGCAGCAAGTGAGAATTAATAAACCTTTTTTGTAAACATTAAAAGATATGTGATAATTATAGTAGCAACCTTTATTAAGCACGTACTTGCTAGGCATTGTGTTTGATGCTTTACACAGATTATCAAATTTTAATCCCTGCACATTTTACCTCTATGAGAGAAGTATTATAATAATTATGTCCACTTCAGAAATGTGGAAACAGGCTTTACAAGTTTATGTCTGTATCATAAGACTCAACAGATCTTCATCTACTCCTACAAAAGCCATAATATATTTTGGGTCAGTATTTAACCTTCTATAAGTTCCAATACAATGATTATTGAAATATTAACAAAGATGTAGCTCATCTTTAATCTGGCTATAGGTTCAGGAAATCTTGTCCTGAAGAGCAAATGAGTCCAATGAAAAAAATACATATAAGAAATGTAATAAATATAGATAAAGGAGATTAAATCTAATTCTACCAAAAAACTGGTTTAGACAGACAAGAATCACAATAGCAAGATAAGTTTTCAGTGAACAATGTGATAGAAATTATCTATTTCAGGGCGCCAACCAGCAAGAGGTTCCCCAGCCCTGAGAAGGGATCTCCCATTGTAGAACCAATGAAGAAGAAGTGCATTTTAGGAAGTTCAACCCTTCCTTTAAATCTTTTAAGTCTCACATTACTCTATATCACTAGTCAATTCTTTTTCCACTTCAAAACTCATATAAGAAAGTATATCCATTGGGAAGAATACTCATCATCAGTTATGAATGATTTAAAGCAAATAAAACTGAAAACATAAACAATTGGCACAATAAACAGGAAGGAATACATAAAACTGAACTTAAAGTAACAGTTAATAGGTTGACAATTACACCTGGCTTAGGACAAGAAAATGTGGAGTGTTATGGACTATAGCAAGAATCATGCAAATCTTAATGATATTTAACTTTGCAACTCAACACAGTTGACCCTTGAACAGGTGTTTGAACTATGCAAGTCCATTCATAGGCATATTTTTTCAATCAAATGTGAATTGAAAAATATAGCATTCACAGGATGCAAAATTTACATATATAAACGGCCGACTGTTTTGTATATTCAGAAAGCGCAGGTCAACTGTGAGGCCTTGAGTGTGTGCAGAGTTGAGTATGCACAGGGGCGGGGGCGGGGTGTTTCCTGGCACCAATACCCAATATCCCACATATCCTGAGGGACAATTGTACTCAAATTGAGAAGCGACTTTCTCTGTTTTCTTCTTTGGGAGACTCAAGTCTACATCATCAATATATGCTACCTATAAAGCAGCGTGATTAAGACCATAGGCTGAAGTCTGACTGCCTGGCTTCGAATCCTGGTTCTGAAAGTTAGTTATGTAGCCTTGTGCAAGTTATATAACCTCTTCGTTCCTCAGTTTGCTAGTTACACGATGGAGGTAGTAACAGGATCCACCTCATAGGACATTAGAATTATTACATGTGTAAAGCACTCACAACAGTGCCTGCCACATAATAAATGCTGTACACTGGCTATAATTACTAGCATTATCATGAAAACTAAATAAAATCTCAAAGCTTAGTTGCTACAATGGCTGAGTTCCAAATAGATGAAAGGGAAAAAAATGCTCCATCCAAGGATCCTGTCTATAAAACTATATTACACAACACTATAGTGAAGAAAGAAAATCAATGAATGTGTTCTAATTCCTATATGTACAACTTCATCTTCCTCTAATATTAAGAAAGACAATAAAAATAGCTCTTCCTCAAAGATACTAGTTAAATCTACTTATCAAACATATAAATTATACTCCAATGTTTTTCTCTTTATTCATTGCTTACCTCACTAGTTAATTAAAATAAAAAAGATTAATTCACCCAATTCCATATCTCAGTTGCCTATACTAATCATATTCTCTTCATTATTTCTTTCTTTAGGAAACAGGCAGAGTATATTCAAAAATACTATTTAGGGAGAGATATGTCTCAAATTTTTAGCAAACACTGGAATCTCCCACTTCTTGAAAACCCATTCTGTTTTCTAAGAGTTCAAGATACTGAAAATTAGTTTGGAGTACACATTTAAAAAGAAATGATTAGTTGAGAACTAAAACAAATTCTTAGTATGGCAGATTTAACTTATTTTCACTTAAACCACATTGCTCAAGTATTTGTCAATCTAACAAAAAGGTTATAACCATGATTTTCTTTAAATTAGGTTATTGTGTAATGATAAAAATGAGTGAATAGAATCAAAATATAACAGTAAAACACAATTTGAAAGAGAAGTAACAAATGTGGGCAATTCTTTCTCTAAGTGAGCTCCAATTTTATTTCAAATCACAGAAATTTGGGAGTTTTTAAAGTCTTTTCTTTGTACTCATATTTGTATCCTGAGCAATGATTTTGAATTGTGTATTTCAATCCTTCCTAATACTGACTTATTTCCTGCTGTTTTGTAGCTTGTCATTTCTGTAGACTAGTTCTTCCAAAATCATTTTCAAACATTCCTTCTGAATATTCTTGTAACTTACCAGCTCAGGATTTTGAAGAAGTTAGTTTTAGAAGGCTTTTAGAACTGTCTTTAAAAACACCAGATTCATTTTCTATTAAATATACATTATTTGTCCACAGATACACAAGTTTTAAATTCTGTTGATTCTAATTCCCAAATATTTTTCAAATACTGCCCCTTGACTCTGTCATTGCTATTGCTAAGTTCTACCCATCACCACTTCTCATTTACATTAATGCACTAATTTTAGAACTCTCTCTGCTTCTAATCTTAACTCCTTTCAATTCATCCAATTTTCAAGTTTTCAAAAAAATTTCCAAAGCAAACATCTGATAACAACACTATCTGCTCAAAAACCATCAATGCACTCTTTCATCTATAGAATAACAATGAATCCTTTAATGTGAATAATATGATATGCCAGTTAGAAAATTATTTGCAAATAACAGAAACAAAGTCAGACTTAAGAAGACACATGGGGTGATTCACAAAACTAAAGCTGGAAACCATCATTCTGCGCAAACTATCACAAGGACAGAAAACCAAACGTTGCATGTTCTCACTCATAGGTGGGAAATGAACAATGAGATCACTTGGACACAGGGTGGGGAACATCACACACCAGGGCCTGTCAGGGAGTGTGGGGCTGGGGGAGGGCTAGCATTAGGAGAAATACCTAATGTAAATGATGAGTTGATGGATGCAGCAAACCAACATAGCACATATATACCTATGTATAAAATCTGCATGTTGTGCCCATGTACCCTAGAACTTAGAGTATAATAAAAAAAAATGAAGGAAAGACTGATAAAATAGATAAAATAGAATGAGAAAAAAGAAGTTCCAAGTCTTAGAAACACATGGATGGTCCTTTAGGGACACCCTCCATGTCAGCTGTGGGTCACTCAGCTCATACACCATAAACAAACAGAAGAAATGGGCAAATAACATGGCTTAGCTGAGTTAAAGTCACTGCCCACTCCTGTATCTAACAAGATTATACCCAATGGGAGGTGATAGTTTCTGTGGCAGAGACTGCTAATTATTCACAATATTCTGTCTTTTCATCCTATTTTTAGCTTCATATGTAGTCCTTTATAATAAAGCTTACAATTTTACCATTCTACACACTGTGTGACCATGTTCTGGCCAATGGAACATATGAGGGGAAGTGTACAACTACTGTGTACAACTCTTGGAAGTATCCTTAAAGATGGGGACAAGCCTTTTTCTCCCCTTCCTCTTTTCTGCTGGCTGGAATGCAGGAGTAGATGGGTCAAGCATGCATCTTGGACATCAGGTGGCTTTGAGACTGGAAGCCACCCAGGTAAGGACAATAGCATAGAGTGAAGTTGAATCCCCAACACCATGAAGCACCACAGCAGCATCAGACTGACTACCTCTATACTCCTTTTATGTGAGAGAGAAGTAGGCACATTTCTAGTATATGCCACTGTTATTTGTGGGGTTTCCATTATGTGCAGCTAAATCTAATCTGAACTAAAACAGTTCCTCATAGCAAACTCAATGTGTTAATACTGGAAAAAAGTGAAATGGGTGCTAGACAGAAATAAAGCAATAGATGCTTACTGCACACAGCCATTCACTTTATGCAGAGTTCATTTCTATTTAGGGTTGCCCAAATACATCAAGCCTTATTACAAAAAAATATTTGGCTGGTTGAATTGCATTTATCTGCTTCATCTGAATAGCTAACTTCTACAGACACCAAGTATCAGATCATCAGTCGTGACTTCTCTGTCATTTTCTGAGTTCCCTTACTCCCTGGTGAGTTTTGCAACAGGGAGAGTTGCATACAGAAAGTTTGTTGGGATGTACTCTTACAAGATATATCCATAAGGAAGTGGGGAAGGTAGGACTGGGCAGAGGCAGAATGTGACCTGCAATGCAGTTACAACTGAAACCTCAGCCAATCCTAAGGGGAGATATGTGGCTATGAAGTTTCTTCAGTGTTGTCACAAATTGAGGCAAGAAGGCATACCTGTCTATCTTTACATCAGACAGTCATTTATTTTGCCCTTTCCCCTTCTCTCCCAGGGAGATAAACCTTGGCTGAATAAGGTCCCTGTGGCCAAGGGCAATTTCCAGAGTGGGACTCAACTATGATCCTTCAGTAGCAGGCATCCTCAACGGGTAGGGGACAGGTGAGCACTAGAATATCCACCATAGTCATGGGCTGTGTCTCATTCGTTTCTAAATGTCCAGTGCCTAACATAATAAAACCATGATTTGATTTTGTTTTGAAGGAACACATTGATGGATAATCAAACCAATAAATAATTACATCTGTTTTCAGGCAGAAGGAATAAAATCAATAGAGGAAAAATAGAAGATGTTCATTAGAAACATAATTATGAGAGCAAAATCCTGCTAGATAAAGTAAAATAGAATTGGAGTACCCTATCAGCTCTATGCTGACGTTCCTTAGAGATGAGGCAAATGAGACCCCCAAAAAACTTAAATGGTCTTATTAAGGTACACTTTCAGTGTGAAATGGCACAACCAGTAGGTGCAAGGGTTAAGGCATAGGTACAGAAAGATAGTCTTGAAGATAAGAAATGATACTTCATTTGTTGAGATAACAGTGGATGAAGCTAGTAACACTAGTCAATATTACTGGAAAGGTAAAGGAGGAATTTGAAAGCAAAGGTTTCAATATTTTCAGTAAAATATAAGGTAAACATAATTAGTAGAAATTAAACTGTGTAAGAGCTTCAGGACAGTGAAAATTTACCAAAAAGGAAAAAATTACAGGAGTATCCTAAGAAATCAAGAGATGTGAAGAAGGTGGACTTTTACATAGGGATTGCTCCACTGGAAATTCAGTTAAAGCGAGATGGCAATTACCTGTCATTCAACGGATCACAATATTCAACACATCAAAGAAAAAGCTTATTTCTAGAATTTTTACTTAAGTAATATTCTTATACTGAAAATACAGATAGACTCAATTTGTTTACTTTAATATGATCCTTTCCTCCTATGAAAAGCCAATTTCAAAAGAGAAAGATTTTAAAGGCTTTTTCTTCTTTAAAGAACACAAACCATGTTGATTGCGATATCTTGAAATTCTTGGAGAAATCATATATTAAGAGTCTCCTTTTGTTAGTATCTCTCTATAAAGACATGTTGTCGGTTCACAAATTTATCTAGAATATGTCTTCCTCGTGGGACTTAAGTTACATTACCATAAGCAGCAGTAGCAACAGCATCTTCATCATCATCTGCGACTTGATATGTTTATGGCACATCATTGTTTGCATAGGGCTTTACATACATCAACCACTGAATCCTCTTTATAGCCTTGTGAAGTAGAAGAAACTTATCCTCAGTAAAAAGAGGTGACGTGGGCAAAGTCATATAATGAGTGTATGTCAGATAAAAAGCTAGAACCTACACTCTAACTCCTTTTGGCAAAGTACTTCTGTCCCCTGTATACCACACACTGATGCTCAAATACATTCTTTTCTCTGCCATCAATGATCCCATGTTCTGTAGGTGATTTTAGCTATTTCTTCATCTTTCTTTAATTATTTAAAAATTACCAAGTGCTACAAGTAGAAAACACCAATTAAGATCACATTCTGTTTACATGATCAACCTGAACCGTGACATAACAACTGCCAAGCAGAAAAACAATCATCACCACCGTCCTTAGTTAGAAAACAACAGGATTTTTGCCTAAGGCAGGATGGTAGAATAAATTCTCACATTGGCAATAAAAAGCTTCAGAGGAAAAGCTTGGCATCAATCTAATAAATAAGTATAGCCGAGAAAGAGAAAAAGCATTTCTTTCCAACATTCTGTGTGAAAACATAAGCAGGCACAGCAACACTTGTACAAAAAGTCATCTGAAACATATTTTCGAGTTCCAGTTAGCAGAAAATTCCTGCAGATCCGAAATTTCTATAAGTTGCTTTTTTTTCTGAGTTCTGCTTGAAGATTTACTTGATTTTGTCGATAGATTTTTCACAGATCTCTACTTTCTACCTAAAAGTGTTGCTAGTATTACGTGTAACCACAGCCAATTACATGCAATGGGAAAACAGTGTATTTTTCTGTTACATTTAAATGTTTGCAGTGGTCTGACAATAACAATAATAATAATAATAATACCAGTGCAAATTTCAGAGATGCATATTAGGGACAGCAGGTAACGTCAGGGAGGAAGCAGTGAATCCAGACCAGCAAAAGATATAAGCAGGAACTCGTCTGACTCAAGCAGTTTGGGAATAATGCAGATAAATCACAGAGCACGCAAAAGGGAACAGAATGCATTTCAGACTTGGCTCAGAGGAAGAGACACACTCAGGGAAACTGAATTTATACAGTCTAGAGAAAGAGCTTCAAGGAAGGAACCTGATCATAATCTATAAATACCACCAAGGTAACACCATAAATAATTAAGGGGAGAAACTACTCGTTGTTTCTGAAGTAGGTCTAAAAATGAAGTTTTAGATTTACTTCTCCCTTTGTTTCTTCCTGGCATCAGAGCACATGTGTATTGAGAGTTGTTTGCTCCTGCCTGGGATATACTGGGGCAGAGCACCAGAAGGGTGAGTGCCTGAAGCTCCTCTGTCCCTGCACGAGGAGCACGACTATCTCCCCTTCCTTTCAGCCATGCAGCTCATCCCGGCCTGAAAAGAACAACTACAGGAGCAGAAGGAAAAGACCTCTGTCAGCTGACACTCCAGAGACTTGTCTCTGCCACTCCAGGAAGCTGGAGCAACCAGACCTTCCTAAAACCCAAGCAGAGAAGTGGGCTTCGTGTACGTTACTATCATTTACTGTTGCATCTAATTGCTCCAAATAGTACTAATCATGTGCTAGGATGGGGCTTCTCAATTAAAATGCACACAAATCACCTGGAGAGTTCCTTAAAACGCAGATTCTGATTTAGTAGGTCTGGGGTGAAACCTGAGATTCGGCATTTCTAACATGCTCACAGATGACGTCAATGCTGGCAGTCTGCAGATCGCTTTGAGTAGTGCTGTGGTTTGAATGTGTCCCCCAAAGTTCACGCACCGGTTTTGGGAGGTGGGGACTAATAAGTGGTGACTAGGTTATGAGCACTCTGCCCAAATGAATGGATTAATGTTCTTAATGCAAGAGTCAGTTAGTTATCGTGAAAGTGGGCTTGTTACAAGAGTGAGTTTGGCCTCCTCCTGCTCTCTTGCTCTTGGACACCTCTTCCCCTTCCACTTTTTGCCATGAGATGACACAGCACAAAGACCCTCACCAGATAATGACATCATGCTCTTAGACTTTTCAGCCTCCAGAATCATGAGCCAAATACCCTTCTACTGTTTGTAAATTATCCAGTCTCAGGCATTCCATTACAGCAACACAAAATGAACTAATACAAGTACCAAAGCTCCAGGAGCTGAGTTTCTTGGGGGAGACAGACACAGAAAGGGATAACTAAATGCAACGTGTTGACATGCCATAGGCAGCTAACCCATCCTGAAAGGCACAGAGAAAGCAAACTTCATGGAGAGGACAATCCTCGAGCTGATTAAACACAAGGAGAAAGCACAGAGGAAATTCCCATGATATTTTCATTCAAAGATAATTAATATGAATAACTTTTGGAATTAGGAGAGATTTGTATTAGCTGCTGATTTCCTTTTGTTGGTCTAAGATTTTACAATGTTTTAACGTAAAACAGTGTGCAGCACAGGTTTTGGAGTCAAATAACCTCTCTGAGTTTCAGTTTTCTAGTGGCAAAACAAGTATAATAAAACCTGGCTCTGAAGTTTTAGAATAGATAATAAACGGTAAACAAATGTTAAAACTCTTTTCTCCTTATATTGGCACCTAAAGAAAACTGCATCTCCAGCCTCACCATAAATGCTCTATCCCACATCCTACATATGTACTTCCATTCCTGACTACTTAAATGTGCTTATGTCTAACAAAAATCACATTAAATTTACAATTTTACTTCTTTTTTTAGATGTGTTAAATGTATTATCCAACTTGCTCACTAAGCATTTCTAAAATAATTGTTCATGAACCTCATGTTATTTAACAGAAATACAGATGTGGCAATTGTACACCCTGGGTTTTTTAAGGCAGCTCTGAATTCCAATATCCTGCCCACTTATCAAACTATTCTCTCCAATTTGGGGCTTCCAAATATGATCAGAGATACACAGTTTGTGGGAAATATTTTACTAAATGTTTCATTCAATAAGTTCAAGTGTTATTTAAAAATTCCTAAATGCAAGGCTCCACAGGGCAAGCCTACATGATTATGATACCGTCTGTGCCCTCAGTTTGCTCACATTACAGTGCTCATGGAGAGCACTTACTTAATGAATGATTGTGTGTGTGCAGAGAGGTAGTTGGCAGGAGGCAGGGGAAGATCTGCGTGATATACGCCTACCTAAGTACAGTCTGGTGTTTGGTGCCAAATGTCTTGTTTTAGTTCCTGTCTACTTTATCTTTCTGGCCCACCACAGAAAAGACTGAAATAAAAGATGACTAAATGCCAAATTAATTTCTAGTATCATACATGGGTGCCCACTGGTTCATTTGTATTTAATGTCTGCGGTTCAAGGAATGATCTTCCTAAAATAGATATAAAGGCTTTGCAGTAATAATAGGCTGTGCTCCCTGAAATCTCCGGCTAGAATCTAGAATTTACCCCCAAGAGCACATAAAGGAAATTCTCTGTGATTGGCAAGCTGTAGTGAATTCTTATAATTTTATGTTGCCTCAGCATCCATTTTGAGTATAAGTTTAACTCCCTCATGCCAGAAGCAGGGCACAGTCACCCTTGACACAGTTTCCAGGTCTATACCACACCCAAATGGATTAGGCTGTGGCCAGAGGTAAGAACTTAGAGGCATTTCTCCTGCCTACCAGACTGGACTCTCTGCTTTCCTGCTGCTTCCTTTAAAGGGATCATTCTGGCATTTGCCTGCAAACTTAAAGTGACCAAGATCCTATTCCTTTTATATACACTGTTAGTTGCCATGCTCTATTCTGTCTCCCTGCCGGACTCTTTTCATTCCTGCCTGGCGTGACCCGGGGATGAAGGACTGCCCTCAATCATTGCACCCTCCTCGCTCGGGATCTGTAAGTAATAAATCTTTCAACTTATTTCCTGTTGTGGTGGTGTACTGAATTTGTGCCTTCGATCTGATGAACTCGGGCCTGCTCAAGCTGGGTTTTCCCTGGGAGGCCAGAGTGAACACAAGGTCAGGCTCCCAGTGCTAGAGCGATGATCAGGCATGGATAAACTGGATATGGATCAAGGGCATTTGCCAGGATAAACAAGTTTCCTAGCTGAGAGACTCCCGGGTTGCAGATCAGACAGCTGGGCATCAGGCCATCTGCCAGGTAAAAGAAATTTCCTGTAAAAGATACACAGATACACTACAAACACCCATATCCGGCTCTCCTTCATTTCCTATTAGGGCAGGGTTGCTAGCCGCTCTGGTGCTAGAACCCCAATTTAGTTGTGGACTCTTAAAATGCAAGCTCCTAAGGAATGCACAGTAACAACAAGCTAGAGTTCGAGTAGGAGTTGATTTGGAATATACACTATTCTTACCTCTATTCTATCATAAAGAATCGGATTGAACCCTGTAGCTACTCATTAAATCATTTTTACTGAAGAAAAATTCTGGCAAGAAAGGAAAGATCTACAAATGAGCAAAATGTCGACTCTGGCAATTATGATGATGAATGATTTGCTGAACAATATATTACACAGAGATTTTTACTCTCCATGAACACTGTAATGTGATTATTTTATGCCATGCCCCTTGAAATACAATTCTAATGGTAGAAGCCACTGCTGCTCTTCTCTCTCCACTTTCAAAGAATGAAAAGAGAGAGTAATTAGGAAAGCCATTCAGAAGACTCTCAATAAACCTAAAATTATACCCATTCCACTAGCTATAGAGAATCAAAAGGTTGACTTTAATCCCTAAATAACAGGACCATAAAACATCACTTCTCTCGATGTACTGTCACTTAAATTTGAATTATTCAGCATAATAATGCTTTTTTAAAAAACCATGTTTCTTGAATAATAGGATTTCCAACAGGAAGTCTATGTACTCCTGAGAGAAAAATATTAAGAGATGACCAGGGTTCAAAATAACACTTTACCTCAACCCCACATTCAAAGCACTGGCTCAATCTGATGGTGTTAAGATATTTTTGTCCCCATTTCCATCTTTAGAAGTGTATTCATGCCATATAGGCAAGAGGATCAAACAAGATTTATTAAGGGGATATGTATGCATTCTTGTCTATACACTTAATCATTGAGGTTTGTGAATTTCCATCTCCTGGGTTCCTATCGCCCATGTCTATCCACTTGTAATGCATAGAACAAGAAATCTTCAGTAGTACAGAGCTATGATTTTAACCTCATTACTGTCACAAATTTTTCACAATATCTCCCCAAAACACTTTTTCTAAAATTAGGTCTCAATTCTCTTCACCCAGATTGCTACTCTCTCCTAGTCCAAATTCCTAATTGTTAACATTTTCCAATTCAGGCAACCTTCAAATCTACTAAAAATATCTTTCCTTATTGTTTTTATCCTCACATCGAATCTTATAGTAGGACATCAATACATATTGGTAAACGTTTGAGAAAATCTATATTTTCTGATTTAATTTGTATTAGTTTCTCCATCATCTAACCAACCTGTTAGTCTTCATTGAGTGCCACCAAAGTTCTTTGCCCTGAGTTAGAAGCTGAAAAAAAGATAGAAAGGTACTGAGTACACTCGCCATTACCAGGGACATTAAATCAAGGACCTGACAACCATTAGTCAAGGATTTTATTTCCTTTGCATCCTCATAAATTCCTAATTTTCCTTTGCTCATTCTAGGAAATGTATTCATCTCCTAAGTCAGACTGTTCTCCAAAGGTGGTGATAATTGCAGTAAACTTGAGAAGAGGGCAAATTACTAAAAGCTGAATGGTCTAGTGCTTCTCAAACATTAAGGTCCAAATGAATTGCCTCAGAACATTGTTTAAATGTGGATTCTGATTCAGTAAATCTAGGCTGCACCTGAGATTCTGCATTTCTAACAAACTCCAAGATGATGCCCGATACTGATGCTGCTGATCATTGAATAGCAAGGGGCTCCATTGTTAGGTCTCTGAGAGCAGTGTCTCTGTACTTCAACTGTCACTCTAGAGTCTAGCACAGTAGACTCAGTACCTAGTATGTAGTAAATATTCAATAAATATTTTAGAAATAAATAATTAGTTGAGGAAGAGATATTATTAAAGAAGAAGTGATATGGTTTGGATGTTAGTTCCCTCTAAATCTCATGTTGAAATGTGATTGCCAGTGTTGGAGTTTGGGCCTGGTGGGAGGTGACTGGATCATGGGGGCGGATCTCTCATGAATGGTTTAGCACCATCCCCTGGGTGATAAGTGGGTTACCACTCAGTTAGTTCACTCAAGATTTGGTTGTTTAAAAGGGTTTGGGGCCAAGCATGGTGGCTCATGCCTGTAATCCCAGCACTTTGGGAGGCCAAGGTGGGCAGATCACGAGGTCAGGAGATTGAGACCATCCTGGCTAACATGGTGAAACCCCGTCTCTACTAAAAATACAAAAAATTAGCCAGGCGTGGTGGCAGGTGCCTGTAGTCCCAGCTACTCGGGAGGCTGAGGCTGGAGAATGGCATGAACCCAGGAGGCGGAGCTGGCAGTAAGCCGAAATTGTACCATTGCACTCCAGCCTGGGCGACAGAGCGAGAATCCGTCTCAAAAAAAAAAAAAAAAAAAAATAGTTTGGGACCTCCCCCTTAGCTCTCTTGCCCCGGCTCTCACCATGGGTTACACTGGCTGCCCTTCACCTTCTGCTATGATTGTAAGCTCCCTGAGGCCCTCATCAGAAGTAAGCACCAATACCATGCTTCTTGTAAAGCCTACAGAACAGTGAGCTAATAGGACTTCTTTTCTTTATAAATTACCCAGCCTCTGGTATGTCTTTACAGCAGCTCAAGAATGGCTTGGCACAAGAAGTAAAGAATATAGACAAGGAGTGCACTCACCTTAATTCAACTTTCCTTTATGTAGAGTTGGTCAAATAATTTCTAAACCCAGCTTCTCATTCTAGTCATTCAAACTGATCCATATGTAATTCAACATGCCTATCTTTCCACCTCTTGCCACACAACTTCCTCTAGGTTGGGCCATTTTCTTCACTGCATGTATACAAATGCACATTCATCTCGTAGAGTGCCCCACAACTCGTTCCTCTTCCCTCATAAACCTGGGTCCACCCACCTTTTCAGCTCAAGTCCTACCTCTTCCATGAAGTCCCGCCCAGTTTGCTCAGCCATACCTGATGCCACCCTTCCCAGGAGGTCTGTATCTCACAGTTATTTTTAGACATTGGAAGCAGAGCAAAGTGACAAGTGAGCAGTTCCATAGCAGAAATAATTAGTTCATTCGATGGCATAGTAATGAAATGTCTTTCTGTCAAGGCACAATTTACTGAGAGAATTAACGTTCTTACATTTCTACAGTCCCTGCTAAGTAAGTAAAGAGAATTAATCATCTTCAGTAGCTTTTTCCATTCTTTTCTTGGAACACAGGGACAGGTCAAAAATATGACTCAAGCTATACAAAAAGACAAGACACTGGTAAGTGCTATGGGATAGTGGTTAGCACACGGTTTTGGAGATCAACACTTACATTCAAATCCCGGTTCCATCACTTGTTATATCTATGTCTTTGGGTAAGTCTTTTGACTTGTGGGAGCCCAAAGCTCTACACTTAAAGAGAGTAAATGATATACCCAATAAAATTTTGTAAAGATTAAATGAGATAACAGATGTGAATTGCTTAGCAAATTGCCTGGCATACAGCAGGTTTTCAAAGTTTACTATTGTTACTATTACTACAGAGGGTTTCATGTCGGCAGTGGTTTTCAAAATGTGGTTCTCGGAGCAACAGCTAGCAACATCACCTGGAAACTTGTCAGAAATGCAGATTCTCACGCTTCACCCCAAACCTCTTGAATTAGAATCCTGGCAATGGGGCCCAGATACCTGTGTTGCAACAAGCCTTCCTGGTGAATCTGAGGCATGCTAAAGTTGAGAGGCACTGTTCTAAAGATTGAGGAAACTGTAGGTGTAAACCACCCAAGCTTAGTGTCAGGCACAGGAGGGACTACCCACTAAATGTCTCCTAACTTTTTAATAGGATATTATTTTCGCTCTTAAAAGTACTTTATTTTCCTACTTCCCAGCACTAAACTGTCCTGCCCTGTGTATGAAACTACCCAGTTACTTCAAATTACAGAGCTGCCTAATTGCCAGCCTTTGACAGTGCTCCAAACTGCTGCTCACAAACTATTTAATTGCTTATCCAATTGCCTACGTAGAAACACCCGTGGGTCTAATTACCAGCCGCTGACCCCTGGCTGCAGAAGCATGACCACAGGCTCTCCCATCGCCGTGAGAGTAGCATTCCAGGCAGAGCGCTGCTCACTCGGCTCCGGTTCTGACACTTCCGCTCGCTCACGTAACATCCCTGTGGCCACATGAACCAACTATGTGCATCATTATGAATTGCTTTGGCTTTTTTGAGCTATGGGTTTTTTGTTTGTTTGTTTTTTGTTTGTTTTTTTTTTTTACTTTTCTTTGCCTTTATTTTTTAAGAATCGGGAGGTGGGGGTCCGGGCGTTAGGGAGAGTTGCTTTTGTTTCCTTAACAGCAGAACAGTAAAACTTTTCCATAAAAACTGTGTATTGCTCAAGGCCAGGCCGTTAAGCAGCTGGGGCATTTTGGGCACTGCCTGTTACTGATTTTATTTCCTTTCCACTGCACTTGCAAGCAAGTCATTTATCTTTAAGTTAGCAAGCAAGAAATGGGAAATAAAAGAAATACGTTTTATTTAAAGCAGTGTTTGTGGCTAGGCATGAGGAGGGAAATGGGCACTGCCTACACTGACCTCATTTTCATTCCACAGAACTGACAGCGGATCAATTTATCTTTTTTGGAGTCCCACGTTCATCTCTTATCTCTCTGATTCCCTTATGTTTCTCTTGGTGCTTTCCCTCCACCCCTCCTGTCATATCAGTGTTCTCAAATTTTTAGAACAAACTGAATCCAGGCCAAGGGATTTCTTCTTGTATCAAAAGCCCCTAGACATCTTTTTCCTCTCTGAGGGAACTGGCATAGGATAAATAAGCCATAATTTCATGGTGTAAACTAGATGGGAACCTCTTTTTTCTCCATCCAAATGGGACAAACAATAATCAAAGAAAATGTTCTACTTCCATCATCTATTCTTCTTTAATATGGGTATATATGATTCTACCATTCATCAATGCAACCTGTGACATAATAACGAAACAAAATAGGAATGAGCTATAAATGTCCTCAAAATACAAAGATATTGGTTTTTTGAACACATTCCATTTGCTTGCCTTTAAAATATTACACAACACCCGCTTTAAAGACTTGCTAAGAAAAAGTATAGCATTACCAACATGGAAGGGTAAAAATGGGTTCAACGCATTTACTATCATCAGAGTAAATCTCTGATTTCCCGAGATCTGCTCTAAATATACCTGACTCATGTTTCCAAATCAAATGGCATTTTCTTGTAGCCTAATTTTTTTAAATTGCTTGTTTTCTGCTATTTAAACTTTTAAGGACGGTTTACCTACAGTGGATAAATTCTATGCCCACTATTGTTTATTCAATGAATATCCAAAAGTAAGAATGCGCCTCTAGCTTTGCCATAATGCGCTCTGCTTCGTTTAACATAGTAGACAATATATGATAATCACTGACTTTCTTATCTGTCCCTAACGAGCTAACTGTGAGCTGGGAAACATCTACTATATCCCAAGAGTCTAGCAAAGGACAAGAATATGAGCTCTTCGTAAATATTTTTGTGATAGAATGAATAAAGAAGAACTTTACAAAACTTTGAGACTCTTTTTTGTATTTTTACATAGACATATTTTCACTGACACCAGAGAAATGAAACCACATAAAAAATATAACTTATAATCTTTATCCCATATAAAAGATAAGTTATTTCAAAGAAGCTTATATAATTTAACTATTAAACTAGTTATTAGGGTAGAAGTTAAAATAAACCATGAGGTATTTACTCAAAAAGGATGATGCCAATTAGGAAAATCCCTTGAAATTATGCTACCTGAAAACTAATAGTATGACAAGCTAAACAAACTTTGCAGCAAAGAAACTTTTCCTCTCTATAAAATTACTTCACCCAAGTCTTTTCATGTTCAACCATTTCAGCAAATTTTTTTCTGGCCCAGTCAACTTATTATGCATGTGTAGTACAGTTTCTCTCTAAAATATAATATGGTAAAAATACACTAAAATCCCAGAAGTGTCTAGAATAAACATGATACACATGCTCCCACAAAGGCCCCCAATCATAAAGACACACATTGCTTTCCTATTTTTATCTTCCTCAGATCATAATGAATTAAATCATCAATAATCCAAAAGTAAATGCAAGATTTAAACTTTAGGCTAATGCACAAGCATTTTTTAAAAACCAATAGAAATGTGAATGTTGTTTGTGGAAAGAATATAGATCAAACTTAAATTTAAACCATTAAATTGTAGTAAGGTGACCTACCACGAAAAAGAAATTCCAAATTAGGCAATTACTTATAATGTGTCTGTAACACTCAGCTTCTGTTTTAATCGTCCTTGAATGCCTAGCCCACCCTATCAAGGGGAACCTTTATAGAAATCTAATTTTAGTGTGTGTCAATACACGGAAAAACAAAAGTACACCAAACTAGCATCAATTTCAGAATGGACTTTTCAGACCTCAGATTTGCATATTTTGGCTTTGATGGATAAAATTCACGATCTGACATGGTTTAAACCTAGCAAGCCAGGTTTCTTCCTCTGATGATACTCATGGGCCATATACAATGCATGTCAGTATGCAAAAATCCAAGTGACTGGTGTTGATTAGACAAAAGCCAAGCAAGGACAATTACTAAAACTGGGCTGCTTGCCCTGTACACACTTCTAGTAAGAAAATTGATGAGGAAATGTGTGTGAGACAAGTGGCGAAAAGAAGCCTGAGCGAAACAAATTCCCAAAACAATCTTTGGAAGTCAAAGCTGGGATTTTTTTTTAACATTTACAGTCTGACATGTAATCAAATAGCTTAGGTGTTAATTTTATGTTACATCTTTTTTTTCTTTTAAAATTAATCCCATAAAAGAGAACAGCTGCTAAAAGCTAGTTTCATCCAAGATTTAAGAAGTTTCAAATGAAAAATAAAAGAGTTCAAGTCTGCAAGCAGATAAACAACAACAACAACAAATTCCTAAAATAATACACAACTTCTCTTAATTGTGGTCTCAGAGCAGTTTCCCCTGTTGCTAATGTTACTATAAATATAGTGTTGAATTCTGAAAATAAATCTCTCTGGTCAGTTTGGTGATTCAGTGTGTTCTGCTAGATGATCCATTTCATTGTAATGATTCCCCAAATACAAACACTTTTAGAACATCATAAACGTAACCTAAGTTCTTTAACCAGGAGAAGTCTTAATGATGTGAGAAAGGACATTGACTTATTCATTCACACACTCTCCCAATCAATGGGAAATCTAGACCATACTCCTATCACTGCCCAACCCTCAGGTCTCACCCCTCTGCCTCATTTTCTCAGTAGAAGTCCTGAGGTTAATTAAAGGAAAATAAGAAAAGGCTCCCTGAGTCGGGCTTCATTCTCACTAATTAGAGTTCCTGCTCAGTGTCTCCAACCTCCATGCCCCCTTTTCTCACTAGACATGTTAGCTCAAACAATTTTCTGAAATATCTTTGATTCTGTGAAAGATATGAGTGAGATAAAAGTTCTCACAAGGAAGTCAGACCAAAAAAAAAAAAAATCAAAACCTGATAATAGATCTTATAACTTCCTCCAAACTGCAAAAATGTATGCTTAAAGGAAGGAACACCACATAGAATCATGAAATCAAAGAACTGTAGAGCTTGTAGGTATAGCAAGATATAGATATATAATCATCTAGCTCAGCAGTTCCCAAATAAGAGTCCCAAAGCTGCTGCCACTCCTTGTCAAAGTGTTCACCATTAAAGTCAAAATGAAAAAAGTAAAGGCAATGTAGCAAGTTTTGATAAGGCTCAATTTGTTCAATGTGAAGGATTACCTGTTATTCTGAAAGTGGACTTCCTACGTTTTTGGCATTAAAATACTTTATTTAATGGAATAATGGTAATAAAGATGATTTGCTTGGGGAAGAGTTACTTGTGATTACTTGACAAACTAAAAGTTGACAAATCTGTGTTGGTCCACAATATATTTTTCTTAATTTTCTGTTGTGTGAATTTCCTAAGCTTGAAAGTTTTATTTAATCCAAACACTACTTTTTTTTTAATTTTACTTTAAGTTCTGGGATACATGTGCGGAACTTGCAGGTTTGTTACATAGGTATACACGTGCCATGGTGGTTTGCTGCACCCATCAACCCATCATCTAGGTTTTAAGCCCCGCATGCATTACGTATTTGTCCTAATGCTATTCCTCCCCTAAGCCCCCACCCCTCAACAGGCTCCAGTGTGTGATGTTACCTTCCCTGTGTCCATGTGTTCTCATTGTTCAACTCCCACTTATGAGTGAGAACATGAGGCGTTTGGTTTTCTGTTTCTGTCCAAACACTATTATTTTATAGATGAAGCCTGGTAAGATAAAGAAATTAGAACAAAGTTATGCAGTCTAGTAAGTGCCAGAATGAAATATAGGATTTGTCTTTTTTGACTAGAAGTCAATGCTTTTTGGTTTTGAACTGTATAGGTGTCTTTTAAACATAATAATAATAAAGACTATTTTTTTCTCATGAACGTGGAACAGTTGGTGGTTAAGAAAAAGAAGAGACCCTCCAAATATTGGAGTTGTTCTGTCTCTATGCAGTTTGTTAATAATGCCAAGTACTTGGAGAACTGAATTGATAATTGTTTTGAGTGGTTCCACAAGAAAAAGACCCTTTTCCTCCAACAAACTGGCAAGTTATTTGAGTGAACACACCACATCAAATGCCTGGTTTATAGTTCCATAAAACAAGAATCATATTTTGTGTCGAAGCATAGTGAATTGCACATGTTACTATCCAGTTAATTTAAGCAAAAAAAAAAAAAAACAAAAAACAAAAAAACCCAAACCTACTATTAAAATAAGAATTGGCTTGGCTGTATTGTCAATTTCACTAAATAGTTCCTCATTTCAAAGTAATTAAACTTATCCTTACAATAGAATGATTTAACCATGGTGCTCAACATAGAGAGAAACATGGCTTAATAACCATTGATTAAAATCACTGAAAGGCTGAAAATAATAGAGATCTACAGATATAAACAAAAGATTAAATATAGGTAAAGTACTTCTGACAAAAGGAAAGTACTACCTTTTTTCTGGCCTTTATTTTTTCTATGAAATAATCTCTTATTTTGTTGGTGGTGTTTGTTATATTTGCATGGTTTCTTTATTCCTAAAACATGGAATTCCAGTTACAACAACAAAATTGCCACTGAAGTCTTGCTTTACAAAAGGCTGTTTGGTAAACAGAACTGTTCATTTGTTCTAATGGCTTTCTTTTTCTAGATTTTTCCTTTCTGGGATTTGAATAAACATGTGAAAATACATAAACCTCTGAAGATAAAAATCTAAATCTCTTTAGTGGGCAGTGTTAAAAGAATGGTGGCTACATGAGAATAAAACTGGAGGATACAGATTTAAACTGAAGAAAATAGAATTTCATTTAGAATTAAGCCTTTAAAAAATAACAATGTTATGTCTACATAACCCAAAATAAGGGTTTTTTCAAGTTAAAAAAAATGAAGCAAATGGCTATGGGCAATGTTTTTGTCAAAAGAGTTCCAACGAGTTTCATTCTGCTTTGCTTTTTTTTAATTCTTTTTCTATTGGGATTCAAATATTTGCCCCTTTCTTTTAGTATCCCCAAGAGGAACATTTTGGCTCAAAAGCTCGCAGCTGATGATTGACACTCCAGAAGTAAAACCTACTGTACATTTAGGATTATAGTAACCAGCAGTTCCTAAAAAGTCAAGCCATACCCAATGTCTAGAACAATGTTTGTGACAGAAAGACAAGAGAATATCATTTAAATGTAGTTATCCACTAAGGAGCTTTATAAAATCATACCTAAAGATGGTGTCATAGGCCTCCTTCTGATATAGAAATCTAGGGATGAAAATGAAGGTCTGTAAAGATTAGAAAGTGAAAATAATTCACTGTTTCAGGAGAAAGTTATCCTCAATATAAATATTTCGTTTATGCAGTGACATTCCGCCCCTTTTCCTGATTCTAATTTCTCCACAGAACCAGCCCAGCCTATTTTTCACTATGTCACAAATGGAGCACGGTTTGTATCCGCTGGAGTCTGAACTTCCCTACCTAACTCCCGAGCCTTGATCTGATGACTCCTGTGGCCAACATTTAACAATAGGAATTTTCAGCTCATGTCTGACTTTTCACCTGACATCTCGCCCATGTATCATTCCCTTTCATATCCTTCATGACGTTTTTACCTCCATGTGAAAGGTCCATTTCTCCTTCGCTGTAAATCCTCCCAGTCACCTGCACCTCCCCTCCTCTGGGAAGCCTTCATCTATTCATGGAGGCAGTATGTAAATATCAGGGACTATGGTATCAGGGAGACCAAGGTCCTAGTCCTGGCTCTGACACATTTACTTATTTTTGACTCTATCATTTAACTTCTCTGGGCCTCAAATGCGTCTAAGATTCCTGTCAGTTTTAACTTGATGTTAACAAATTAAAAGGTACTCACTAAACATGAATTATTTTGATTACTCCAGCCTCACTACTCAATTTTGTTAGACTTTTTGGTTCCAAGGAAGAAAGTGAATCAAGGGGCTGATGCAACTGAGGGGTTATCGTAAGGATAAACATGCACAGGAAGTGTTGAACAATCTGGTATCAGGAAGACCAGGCGTTATAGTCAATTTTGGTCTCAGAAAGCATAAAACTTTGTAGCAAAGCTGAGCCTTGGGGTTTTCAATAAATATTTTGCCCTATGACTGAGGTGGTCATTCTGTGTCTACTTCTCTGATGCCATCTCTATCAGCCAGATTCTCCTTTCCATCTCTCTCTCTCTCAGTCTCTCTCTCTTTCTCTCTCTCTCCCTCTCTTTCTCTATCTCTCCATAATTTCATCTTGCAAGACCCCCATCCATGACAGCCCAACCTCTCTATACATCACAATTGCCTTTGGCCTTCAATTCCCACAATTGTCTCGTTCTGTAACTATTTCCTAGTTCAAATTTGCTAAGAGGAAATTGGATAGGCTCAGTTCATATTTTGGCACCAAGCCTTCCCAAGAGTCAGTCACAGTCTATGGACTAGCTTCTTTTGTATCAAGTGCCCTCGTATAATCCAACGATTTGTGGAACTGAGGTGAGGCGGTAGAGTCAGGATCACCTGGAACAAACACGACCATGAAAAAGCAGCCCCTTCCGAACCATGACCACCTAAATGGAGTTGTGGGAAGGACAAAGCTCCAGAATGACAGCAAGTAGATTACTGTCCTTTTCTTAGAACTTAAACAACTTTCTTTATCAATAGTTCTAAAGTTTACTCTGTTAGAACACATTCTAAGGAACAGCACAAGTGGAGAGGAGGGTTATGTGTAGTTAATCTGGAAAATTATTCACCACCAGATGATTCTGATAAGCCACTCTCTGCCATTCACATCCAGGTGGAAAACTACTGCTCAATAGGATCTAATTTATCCTTTTATTAGACATCACTTCTTATTGTTTACTATTTCAATTTTAGTGTGTTCTCCCAAATTAGTTATTACCTTCTTAATTGTAGGCATGGTGCTTTATATAGACACATTTTTTGTAACCTTTCTCTTTCCCCTTTCCCAAGATCACGGGGAACCACATGAGTGCTAAATTAAGACTTTCGTTTATAAATATATATGATTTTAGCACTGGAAAGAATGGAAATCTTCACTCTACTTGTTGATTTTAGAGATAAGAAAAAATAGTCCAAGACAGTGAAAATGGCTAAATGGCTTCTCCAATATTACACAGCTAATCAGTAACAAAGCTAGGACAAGAACCCAGGTAGGCTAAGTCCCCAGCCAGGCTTCTGCACCCCCTATATCCACTGTTAACTAATACACAAATGTGGATAACTCAAGTCCTAAAAACTCATTTACAGTTTATCATATAACTAGCTAGCACTGAATTTGTCAGGTATTTCCTCCAATACCAAAGTGGTATCTGCAAATCTGTATACATATTGAAAATCAATCAATCATCTCAGTGTTTTCATAAAACATCTATTACCATTATTCACAGCTGTTATTTCTATAAAGTTGTTGCAAACACTGAATTAGCAAATACTGAATCATTGTCCCTGCGCAAAATACAAGTTTAAGTTACCGTGAGCCTCTCGTCACATTTTTGTCAACCCATCAATACATAACTTTGTTTGATATCTGTTTCTGTTAAAGAAAGCTTATTAAATATATACTGTTCATTAACATTGAACTCATGATCAACAACAATATAACTCATGCCTGTACGAAGTTTATCTAACATACTGTTTTCTTTATAAAGCTTATGGCAGCCTTCTTGCACACAGAAACACTAGATAACACTTAAGCACTACGTTTGGGGGCCATTTTAAATAGCAATCCTTAAGTAATCACCAAGAGAAAAAGAGTCCCTGCAAAATGCAAGAAAATAGACCACAAAAAGAATACCTGTTTACAGCATGAGGGATGAAACAAGTAGGTAGAGTATCTCCTTGTTCAACCTCAGCTGAGAATGTTGACTTCAGGTGACTCAAATTTTTTGCCATTCTGTCCATGTCTTTGAGTGACCATGAAAGCACCACAAACATTGATTTGGGGGTTACAAATACATTTCAGCAAATAGGAGAATTTTCAAACAAGAAATCCATGAAGAATGAGGATTGACTGTACATATACAGACTGGGTGAATAAACTGGGTCCTATTTTCTCTTTGATACTTTATGATCTCCTATGCATAAGAACCACCATAATAAGCAATCAACAGTTCCTTTGATGGTAGTGGAATATAGCCTCTAGGACTCTTGGGGTGTGTGTGGGTGTATATAGATATATATGTGTATTATTCACAACTAGGCAGAGAGCACCAATACTAAACACTAAACAAAATTATACATTATGTACAAATGGTTATTTACAAATACTGCTGCTTTTGTACTTTACAACTATATTAACCTTGCATTTTAATGTGTACTTCTATAATGCATTCACAGTAAAGAGTGCCTTTTAGAAACAAAACTGAATATATTTAGAATATTATGTATATATTTTTAATGAATATTCACTAGAGAAAAGGCTTTGTAATGCTTGGTAAAATAAACGCACCTTTACTTTCTGAAAACAACTTACAATGTCTTCTTCCTTGGATCTATGCAGCCTCAAATGCAACTTTCCAGAGCAGAAATGGTGAACAAGTATCCCAAAGGTCAAATATCATGTTTAGTTTTCCCTGAGCAGTGTTAACCCACTTTATGTATTTTTTTAAATTTGGGGCTAACTGCAAAAAGTTATAAATTGACAGAACTTACAAAAATTTAATTTCCCAAATTATTTTGAGAAAAATTATCTGTGCACACCATCCCCAATCCTTTCCTAGAAGCCATCAGCCGGCACTGAACAGTGGCTGCCTCTTGTTCAGGGCACTTGCTCCCTTCTGTTATCTCAGTTTCTACCACTTACTATTCATTCTGTGTCTGAGTGTCAACTGCCATTTTGCTTTTGTAAAATTAAAAGATAAGCATTTCTATTACTAACGCCTCTATCAAAAATGACATAAAAATCGCTGACAACCACAAGTTTATTTTTCTCTCACCCTGCTCATTCTTATTGTCATTCGAGTTGATGATTCCTTTTCTACACTAAGGCAGATACAATTCCCACGAATAAGTTGAAATATCCTTCACTTTGAATCAAAGCTTAATTAACAATCTTACCTATAGCTCTTTACAGTTTACAGAGGCTCATGCATTATTTAATTTGATCTTTCTAATAAAGCTAAGTTGGCTAGAGCAAGTATTTTCACCCTCACTCTACCATAAAATGCAAAACTTGCAATGATTAAACAGCTTGCCTGAGGCCACACAGCTAGTAACAGACCAAGAAAGGTGAAATTCAATCTTCTGATTTGAAATCCAGAGTGCTACCTAATACACTCTGTCATATAAGCAAAAGGGCTGACCCACATTTTATCACATATTGCATTTTTTAAAAATATACCCTTTTTATCAAGGTAGAACTCTGGAATGACAGAAATTAAGATGTTGCTTTTATTTTTATATTTCACATAGAAGAGCCAATGCAATTACATTACTTGCTACACACACACACACACACACACACACACACACACACACACAGAGTCAACCCTCTGGATCCATAGGTTCTACATCTGAGGATTCAACCAACAACAAATAAAAAATATTTAGGTTTGGGAGGCCGAGACGGGCGGATCACGAGGTAAGGAGATTGATACCATCCTGGCTAACACGGTGAAACCCCGTCTCTACTAAAAAATACAAAAAAAAAGCTGGGCGAGGTGGCGGGCACCTGTAGTCCCAGCTACTCAGAAGGCTGAGGCAGGAGAATGGCGTAAACCCAGGAAGTGGAGCTTGCAGTGAGCTGAGATCGCGCCACTGTACTCCAGCCTGGGCAACAGAGCGAGACTCCATCTCAAAAAAAAATACATATATATATATATATATATATATATATATATGGAAAAAAATGGATGGTTGCATCTGCACTGAACATGTACAGATTTCTTTCATGCCATTATTCCCCAAACAATACACTATAACAACTATTTATGTAACATTTACATTATTGTAGATATTGTAAGTCATCTAGAGATAACTTAAAATATACAGAAAGTGGGTGTAGATTGTGTGCAAATACTATTCCATTTTATATAAGGGACTTCAGCATCTACAAATGTTTGTATCTGTGGGGGGTCCTGGAACAAATCCCCCACGGATATTGAGGGATGGCTATACGTATATGTATGTACATGCCTCTGTGTATGTGTATGCACGCTGGTGTACACATATACACCCCTCATTCCAAACAAGAACTGAAGCAATTTACAAGACTAAAATAATTGAGAAAATCATGTGTAAGGGGAAATGAAAGTAGGGTAGATAAAATAACACTAAAGGGTTCAAGCCTTACCTGGAGAATCAAAAAATAAATAAATAATTTTTAAGCCAGAAGTATTATTAGTACAATAATAAAATGCCATAATTATCAGATGCTTTAGTAGGGACCGTATATTTTACTCTGAGCTTCCTAGCAGTCAGCAGAAAGAGGGAAACATCATCAGCTATTCAATTCAATTATGCCCAGAAAGAAGAACATGTTATTGATTTCTAGGAAACATTTTTTTTTCCCAAGAGTCCTCATAATGTTCCCTTTGGGCAATATAAAGAACCAGATACTCCACAATATTAAAACAATGAATAAAAAAATACATAATGGTTCTTATTATCTCTTAATATAAGCTGCCAGCATAATGCCAAATCACAGTTCAGTAAAAAGCAATCCTGCAAAGAGCCAACATAATGCGGTCCAAGTACTCAGAAAATCTGATGGCCAGATTAATAAAAACAGATAGGTGATGATTGATGATAAATAGAGAAAGATAGAGAGAGATAAAGTTATCACCTAAGGAAGTATCTAGAAAAGCACAGCTTTCAGGCGTTCCATATGTACCATTTTTTCCATCCAAGTTTTGATTAAGTATTGAGCAGAAAAGAGTTCAAGGTTAAAAATCTCTGACAAGTTCTTGACATACAAATATTTCATGTTGTTGATTAAAGTCAAATCCATAACTTCTGATGGTCTACTGAGGTGGACCTAGGTTTGACACTAAATATGAAATAAAGAGACCCACTCCCACAGTCCTACAAAGGGAAGTCAAGAAAGGACCTGAGGCCAAGGTCAGCGGCACTTCCTTTTTCACCTAAACACCTGGCCCCTCTATGAGACATCAGAAAGCAAAAAAGGCTACAGCACTTGACCACTCTCCTGAGCTTCAGGCCTGTGTCATCAGCAGTCAGCTGGACATCTCCATCTGGCATAATGTCTGCCCTGAAATGTGCTTTTCTATTCCTGTATTCCCAGTATTTACTGGTGACCTCCCATCCTACCCATTCATTCAATCCCAAGCCATGGTACACCATCCAGTTTCCTCTCCCTACCCTTAGCTCTCACCGACTGTGCCCTCTCTCCATGCCTACTTCCACTATGTTGATTCAGGAGAGAATCTCCTCGTTTGCCTTCCAGAATCATCCTACCAATGATTTCTCTGCCATTCCTTTCTCATATGTACCCTCCCCCAGTCTGATAGAGTAACCATTACAAAATAATAATAATAGCATTTATTGATTGAGATTTTACCACCTGCCAGGAACTGCTCTAAGTACTTATTATTTCATACATTTCTCATAACTCTGAAATAGCTCCATTTTTAGACAAGGAAATTAAGGCACAAAAATAAAATAACTTTTGGAAGATCACTCAGCTGGGACATAATGGAGCCAGGGTATAAAAATGATCAGTTTGAATTCACACACTGAACTCCTAGCAACTGAAAAAGAGAACCTTCTGACACCTGGGAGTCAGCCTCGCACTCACAGCTGGGCCGTGGTGTTCTCTTGTTGGGAAAAACAATCTCAGGGAACATCAGTACTGGCCAAGGTCACTGTGATTGTGATGAATGGAGACCAACACCAAGACCAAGCATAATCGTATCTAAGCACACACACAAACAAGGTCACTGTGCAAATCACAAAAACATCGCACATCACCTTCTCCCAGCTAATATGAGTGACTGTTGCTTTTTACCAATTACAAGGTTATGCCTGCACTTATCTGCCTTCCTTCCAGATAAGATGTGTTGAGGTACCAATTCACTGTATTCTCCTGTTTACTGATAGACCTTTATCTGGAATGTACCCTCATTTCTTTGGACTCTCCACAAAATCACCCAACTATGATCCAAATCCAGTAAGTATTTTCTGACACCCTCTAAGACACACACACCACTCCCCGCATTGCTCATAGCTTTGTATTTTTCCCTCATTGACATATATAGTAAATCCAACCTGAACAATTAAAGATGTGTTACTGGTGGTCTTTGGTTAAAGGACATTGACACTGCTGTGCTGTACTGCCTCTAGTCATGATTCTCTTACGACAGTCCTTTAATGGCTATAAATTCCTTACATGGAAAGGTTTTAGCTCATGAGAAGGAAAACCCACTCCCCCAACCTCTCACCTGTTCCTCAGCCTCATTCCTACCACATCCTTCCTCCTGCCCCTTCACCCCTGCCACCCATCTTGAACGTCTTACCACAGCACTGTTTCCCAAATATTTCATACCTTTACACATGCCATTGTTATCCCTTGAATGTTCCCTGCCCATTCCATCCTACAATTCCCCCCTTCTTTTACTCTTACTCTGCAGGCTGACATTGGTGTCCCTCTTTCATGTACCTATAGTTTCCACACCTGTTGCTATGTTTAAATGTTTATACCCCTCCAAAATTTAAACTATATCTCCAATGCAATATTAAGAGGTAGGGCCTTTAAGAAGTAATTAGAAGCCTTCAAGAATGGGATTAGTGTCCTTACAAAAGGGTTTAAGGGAGGCTGTTTGGTCCTCTTTGCTGTGAGAACAAAGCACCATCTTGGAAGCAGAGAGTGAGCCTTCACCAGACACCAAACCTACCAGTGCCTTTATCTTAGACTTCTCAGCCTCCAGAACTGTGAGAAATAAATTTCTATTATTTCTAAATTACCCAGTCTTCGGTATTGTATTATAGAAGCAGGAACAAACTAAGACACCTGTATTACAATTTTGATCTGCCATATTAAAATTCTCATTTAATTTACCCACTTGTGTCTCCCTACCCCACAAGAATACAAACTCCAGGCATGCAGAGATTAAAGCTTGGTCATCTTTAAAGGGATACAGTAGAAAAACTATGAATTTTAAATCAAATAAAGCAGCCTAAATTCACACTTCTGCCACTTAGAAGTAGTATAAAAATAGGCAACTAATTTTAACTTTCTAAGACTGTCTTATCACCTATAAAAATGGAATTATGATACCCTCAGAATTGTTGTGAAAACTAAAAGTTCCTAATATAGTGTCTGATGCTCAGTATACGTTTAGTGAATTTATTAGTACAGGGCATAATAAAAAACACATAACTCTTCTTTTGATATGTATTAGGCCCAAACATCTTCATCTTTAAAAATTACTATATTCTACTTTCTCAGGAATTCGAGCTTATATTAAATGCTGTCCTATATGAGATACCACAAGATAACGTGTAACTTATATACCAGAACACATTTCTCTGAATAATCATTCCATTTTAAACTTTACACCAAGGAGGGACTACAGAGTCACTTAACCCAATGCACTCTTATTTTTTAAAGAGATAAATCATGGCATATTCATATGATGGGATCTTTGCTACCTGCATCAACATGAGTAAGTTTTATAGCCATATCAGTGAGTGAAACAAGCCAGAAACAAAAGAGCACGTATGGATGATTCCATTTACACAAGATTCAGAAACACACAAAAACTAATTTATGGGGTAAAAGGCAGGACAGCAATTTCCTTTCGGAATAAGGTGGAGTTTGTGACTAAGAGGAACCTGAGAGTGCCATCATGGGTGTTGGTGGTGTCCATTTCCTGATCTGAGTGGTGGTTATCCGCGTGTTTTCATCTTGTAAAAAGTCACTGGGACATAAGCATACGACTTAAACACATTTCTGTATGTATATTTCAGTGATAGCCGTGAGTATTAGCTATACCCTATGCTGCTTCCACGTTCTTAGTCATACTTGTTTACAGACAATGCGCTCATTTTTAAAATGAGAAGGGTGCGGCAGCAAAGTAACTACCCCAAAGTCATATAACAAATCCATGGCCAGAACTAAAACCTGCAAGTACTGATTTTCTTGCCAGAGCTCTTGATTTATGTGTATAATGCTATTCCAAGTAAATATATCAGTGTCTTTTCAAGGAAAAATTTCCTTGGATTTGTGCATTCAGAAGCTGGAATAGAATACATTCACTGAGAAGCTACCCCCTTGGCCATATCCCAGCTATTATGCTGGCGGCTGGCAGAACATCCTCTGAATCTATGAAAATTTGAGAATCAAGGCCAGGCCTCAATCCGCAGCTGGCACAACACATTTCTGTTTAAAATGGAATTTAGTTGTGTTTTTCTCCCCCAGCTAAATTACATATAAAGGGGGAAAAAAATCATTGAGTATCCATTTAAAGCAACCATAATTCCAAGGCCACACAATGCAATTAAAATGCTGCAGAAAATCAGGCTACATAGCAATAATGCTGCATTGCCAGCTCTCCTTTCCCATCACTACCAACAGGCTGATCAAAGTGAGTTAGGGGCAAGGCAGCATCAGGCAGTCCTACCTAACCGGAGGACTCAAGGCTAAATCAAAAGACACCCAGGACCCCTGGCAGCCTCAACCACCAGTCCTGGGCTCCTGTGGTCAACCACAGTTTCCAGCAGCTTTGCTGATGTGCCTCTGAGAGGTCTTGATTTGCAGATCATCTGCTCAGGTACAGAGAGAAAGTGCATACCATAATTTTACAGCTACATGTCTTGCTATCCTGCAGCACTTTACTGTGTTAAGTATTTAGATGGCAATAAGGCTGGAGCTATGCATAACTAGATGCTGATTAAAATGCACAAGGAATCATGAGTTATGGCACAGATGGCTGCTTGAAAAAAATCTAAAGTATATACGGACTTACAAAATCTAAACTACTTGTTTCATAAAATATTGCCACCTTGAGGAACTTGTATAAGACCTATCAGTTTGGTTTTTTTCTTACAAAATTAGCAAACAGCAATCCTTAGCTATCACTTTAAAATACTTCCTAATCTCACCAGAGTCTAAAGTAAAAGTTTATCTTCCTCATCTAAATTATGCAAAGGTTTTGAGGCAAGTAGTTGAGAAAAACTACAAATGAGTCAATTTGTTTCAAAACATAAAGGACACCGTTTTCCTTTAAATTGAACAAAAAAAAATTATTTTAAAAAGCTAAGAGTTAAAATACTCTGAATAAATGTTAAGAAATCATCCTAATGTAAGTTATACAGATATACCTGCCTAAACAATTTATTTTTAACTAGGTAGCAACAAGTTAATTTGGTAAATTTGCAATTAAAACATGAATTATATTAAAAGGTATTTGTGGTTCAGTGAGTACAAACCTGCCATCTAACCGTCTGAACATTTGTCCTAAAGCAGTGTTTTAAAAAATGTTTTGTAAGTGTAACAACGTTTCCAAATTTCAATTCCTAATTCTAACGTTTAATCAGGGAAGCTAATTTGGAATTTTAAAAAGACACAATGTCAAACACAAAACATTAAAATCACAGTCACCAGGCATCTTCACGTTTTAAAACTCTGATTTTATTTTATCCACTTGCCACAATTCAATATAAACTTCACCTGTGACTCTTGGTAGGTCCAAAGGGAGGCACTCCACAGAAGTACAAACTGTAGATATATCAAACCCAAAACTATCATTTCAGTGTTTCCTACCATTTTTCCTTCAGTGACATTCGTTTGAAACAGGAGCAATTTTATGCAAATAAAATAAATTCATATTATGTACGGTGTCTACAGTAAATGCTGCCATCATGGATAATGTCTATAAGAAAAACATTATATATGAATGGCTCATTCTTAGTTTAATTTTCAAAATCAACCAGAAATCCAGAGTAACAGATTGCAAGTTTGCAATCTATAAGGTTTTTTTTCTTTTAAAAAAAAAATGGAAGGAAGGAAGGAGAGAGATAGAAAAAGAAAAGGAAAGAAAGAGAGAGAAAGAAGGAAGGGAAGGGAAGGGAAAGGAAGAGGAGAGAGAGAAAAAAAAGAGAAAAGGAGAAAAGAGAAGACAAGAAAAGACAAGACCTGGTATCTGGTGTTCTGGTACATTCAATTCAGTTCACATGTGATAAAACAGATTTTTTTGTGAAGAACTGCTAAGGGTCTGAGATTTTGCATTGCTTGCAAGTTAAGAGTTTAGCCTGCCACAGTTTCACAGAGGCTGACAAAAGACATGAGACCCCTAGGTCAGAAACAAATAACTTTATTATCCAGAGAAGAGCAGGCAGCATGAGCTTCATTTACATATGGGCTTTCCTTGCTCCCAGGTCCTGTGGGGGTGATGCAAAGCAGATGGATGCTGCACACACACTGGATCTGAGGAATCCCAAGCCTGAAAAATCCCCAGTGTTACAAAGTGAACTGTAAGCAAACTTGCCTAATCTTTGTTCCTAAAGGAGTTTGTCCTGATCAGGGAACAAATCTACCCTCTTCTCCAGAGGGAGACAGTATCTCTAGCTTTTAAAGTTATTTACTATGCCTCAACTATGGAAACATCCTTAAAAGATAATCCAGAATTGAACAAAAGCTTTCACAAGACTTGTAGAAAACCTTAGAGAATTGTCCCTCAAAGTTTTGTGCTATATGTTTCATACTTCATTAAGATTATTTATTCTAAAAGCTTCTACACTTTGCTTAAAAATAAAGACATTCTAGGAGAACATTTTTTCCATGATAAAACAGTGCAGAGTTTGGCGTCAATAAACAGAAAAAAAATAAAAATTATAACGCCCTTTTAATGATAGAATTAATTTCAGTACAATAATATATTTTGGGCTATATCTTATACTACCACAGTTACATCACATTTGCATAAAAGAACGCTTTTAAAAACACTCATTTGAACATTTAAGAAGTATTATTTTTGAATGTTTTAATTTAAATAGAAGGTCAAAAGGAAAAGAAAAAACACAAAGAGACAAGACAAAAAACTTGTATTAATATTTGGTCTATCAGGTGTTCCACAATGCCAATAAGGTCTGAAATTTTTTAAAAATCCATCAGTATGCTGAAAGGAGCCAAATATTTTGGTTTTAGGAAAACAGTAAAATTATTTATCTGGCCCAGTTGTTTGAGCCTGTAAATATTGCCCACAATAATGAAATTATAAACCTGATAGCTATAAAAAAGTAATGTTTACATTCTACCCAAATACAGCATAAAGGCTTATTATCACAAGAGTAAAAATATTTCAAATGGCTAAAAACCAAGAACATAGGAGGAGGGTAGGGAGGGAGAGAGGAAGGACGACTTCCTGTAAAAGTTTTTGAAAATTTTAATTAAAGTTTTGCTTCAAGACCCTCAAAAACTAGATGTTTGTTGATGTATATTGGCAGAGATGCAGGAAGAAAGAGGGAGGAAGGGGAAAAATAGTGGAGGTAGAGGTCACCACTTTAGTACTTAATAAAATTCCTGGACCAAATACCTTTTTATTACCTACGAAGCTGATGTTTATCTCATCTTTTAAGTGGCATAACCTTAAGAAGTGGAACTATAACCTTTGTGACATTTTATTTAGGTTTGAGAGAACAATATAGCCCAATGAAATCTTGTAAATTCATAGCCTCCCGGAAAATGTGTTCATCTTCTCTGAGTGAAGTAACGGGAAATGGTGGTAGGCTACCAATATTACCTTTTTAACACCCACCACATTGTTACATAATAACCAAAGGATCATTTCTTGCGTTATTTATTTATTTTTATTATTTTTAAAACAATTGCTGAGTGCTCTTGGACCATAATTAATAGCAAGCTGGAGAAGGTCTGGTCATTACTTTACAGGAAATGTCTGACCTAAAGGTCATCATATTTATTATAAGTTGTTCTAACCTCCTATATATAGAAAATAAAAAGGGATTCCTGTTATTTGTTGAACAATTCTACATAATCATAAAGTTGATGCTCTGTAAACAATATCAATACATTTAGCCAGCAGATAAATAGAGCATAAGGGATGACATTGAAAAGTCATCATGCTGCATAATGGGCAGCAATACAGGAAATCAGCAAGGTGAGGTAATTGACTATGGCCTTTGAGGGCAGTCCTGATTTTACTAGCTGTGTGACCCTGGACAAGCTCCCTTTCAGTTTGCATGTCTGAAACGGTGATAACGGTACCTACTTCTCAGGGTTTTTGCGAGGATCAAGCAAGACATATTTTAAGTGTCTATAACACATGTGGCAGAAACTTAGCAAGTATTTGTTCACTTTGCTTCCACTTCTCTCTACATCTATGCTAATCGAGACACTGAAATTTACATAATAGTCTTAATGAAGAAGATAAGAATAATAAAAAAAAAAAGAAGTGTAAGAAAAGATGCCTTTCTGGAAGCAAAGTACTAAATGATTTCAAGCTATTACAGCAGACAGCTAAAATAGTGAGTTTCATTCCCCCCCATATGTTTAGGAAGAATTTATATTGCCCCTCAATTGCCCATTTTGCCAGTTTTTTCTCCAGTTTCTGTATTACTGGATATCTACCAAACTGTACTGACTCAACTATGATACTCCAAATTGGTCAGTATAATGGACAAAACAGGATTAATACTGTCATTATTATCATTCTCATCATCCAGATTAACTGAGTTTCTCCCTGAGAGTAGGTAAAGCTATTTAGTTAGTATCCCATTAAAGTATCATTTATTTGATGAATAGTCAGCAATATTTACTGAATGACAAGTGAAAAACAATCTCTTCCTTTTGCTGGATTTTCAACAATGTTAATGTGCTGATTCCATCCATGAAGATTGCACCACTAGCCCTAGCTGCTCCAAGATATGAATGAAACTTGCATCTGTAGACCCATGAGCGCCATCTTTATTCAACTGCCCATAGATGACCACAACTACAGACACATACACTGATATGTTCACACACGCACAGATGATGGATAAATCTGGGTGTCATTAGTAATGAAGTCCAATAACAGGTTTCCAGAACCTGTTTAAAAATAGATAATTGATATAAATGACTTTCTAGAAAAGACAAAACAGTGGGAAAAGGAAAAAAAATCAGTGGTTGCCAAGGCCTGGAGCTGGGGTAAGGGACTGACCACAAAGACATAAAGGAACATTTTGGAGTGATGGCAATGTTCCATATCTTGATTGTGGTGGTGGTTAATGACTATATGCATTTGTCAAAATCTTCAGAACTATATACCTAAGAAGGGTAAATATTATTGTATATAACGTATACACCAATAACCCGGCTTTAATAAAAACTAATTGGAAAAGGAAAAAGAAAGTAGAAGGGCCAGAGTGACAAAATATGCTCTGATTTTTTCTCCAATAATACTCCAAGAAGCTCAAATGCAGAGTTGTCAGAAATCTTTAAAAAAAACTTGCAACATTCTATACATGAATAAATTCTTGACTCAATACCATTAGAGGTCGGAATCAGCTGAAATTGGTATTGATTAGGGACTGTCAAATTTCCACTCCACATGCTAAGGAAGGAAATAGATCCACGAGGAAAGCAAAAACTTCATTTTAATTAGGAATTTAAATGGCTGCCCTCTTGCCAATGTTTTTATTCTTCAGAGCTACAAGTTAAAAATATACTCATATAAATATATAATCAAAATTATTATAATAATAACTGACAAAAGTTTTCCAATTCCCAGTGCAGCTCTATATTTATGTAAACATTTCATATTTCATAGTAATTTCACACTTATTGCTTTATTCTATTTAACTGGAATGCAATTAATACAATACATTATGTAGAAATCTAGTGTTTCAAAGTTACAGAACACTTTTATGTACATTATCCCATTCACTTATCACGAAAATAAATGCAGTCAAGATTTTTAAACCTATTTTACAGATAAAGTAAGTGAAAAGTAATCAGCAACGGTTGAATGCCTTGCCCACAGGCACAGGCCAAAGGCTCTGAATTTAGACAGGAGACTTGAATTCAGGTTTACCGACTTCTAATAATACAAGCTAGACTTAGCTTTTGGCACATATTAAGGCACTTAATTTTCACAACAACCCTATAAGGTGGATACTATTATTCTCTCCCTTTAACAGGTGAAGAAAGTCAGACATAGAGGGGTTATGTAACTTGTACAAAATCACACAGCTAGAAAATCCAAACACAGGCAACAGGGCTCCAGATTCCATGGCCCAGCACCATGAACTATTGTGTCATAGCATCTTCCATTATTCTTGTGCTGGGCATACGGCCCATTCTCACCAATGTATACCCTCTCTTCATTAGTTTTAATGGAAACAGAATTGCATTAAGAAGCAACAAAATAGAATGATCAGCATTTCACTGTTTTGTTTTAAATAGGACTTCAGATCTAACAGAGAAAATAAAATGTTCTTTGCCTTACCTCTACCCCTTGACTCCTGACTCTGACCGGTTTCCTAATCTGTTTAAACTTCATGGTGCATAGCATAGCATCAACCATTATATTACAAGCATTCAATTTCTTGATTTTCCTGTCTTTCCTCTGCACCATCTGCAGCATCAAAAAACCCATCTTCTTCTTTTTTTTTTTTTTTTCTTTCTGCTACATTCTGGCCACAAAGAGCAATTGAAAGAAACACACACACACACACACACCTTTTTATATTTTTTTTCTTCTCTACATCTCTCAACACATAAACTTTTCTTGCACATGATTGAAGAAATTGAACTATCAAATATGAATCCTTCAGCTGTCTCCAAGTATAGTAATATACCTCTTATCTGCGTCATATTGGACCACCTCATCTCTTTTTGAGGAAAAGCTGTTTTTCCTCATTTCCAGTTATTCCCCAATTGTGGTTTTTACCCCAGCCCCTCTCATCTCTTTAGGGACCCTCTTTCATCATTGATCTCATCTTTTCAGTACTTTCAAAATCTCCCTTTCCACTGCTTTTTCCATTCAGCACATAATACATGCAAAACTTTAAAGAAATCCTTCCATTAATCTGTGTCTGACTACCTCTCTTTCTCGGACTTTCTCTTCACAGACAAACAGCTTGAAAGAGTAGATGTTCTCTCTCTCTCCTCTTTACCTCTTTTTTGTTTCTCAAACAAATACCATCTGCCTTCTACCTCAAAAATGACTTTTAAAGGCTCATCAACTCAAACTCAGTGTACCAGCTGCTGGGGACTGGAAACAGAGGGAGGAGCAAGAAGAAACTTCTGGGGGCGATGGAAACCCAGTGACTTGTTCATTTTAAAAGGGTGACATCCCGTACATAAATTATACTTCAAAAAAAGTTAATTAAAAAATAAAATCAATGTGACAAGAGTTCTAACATTAAAAAAAGAACAAAGAAACGAACTTAAAGGAAGTGGATTAGAGTTATCAAAAGGTGAAGTCAGATAAATTATGCAACTAGGCACTAAATTGAGATGGGAGTTTCCTCTCAACTAAGTCAGAAAGGGATTAGAGAAGTTTCTTCATGGCATAACTTCATATCATACCATGATCACTTAGTCCTTACTTGTGAGATTTTAGGTAGCATAATAGTTTTGAAAAATACATAGAAATAATACTTAATTGGACATTTTATATATCACCTTCTACTTTAAAAAATGAGTATATAACATTAAATTATTACTCAATAAAAGCATTTTTACAGCTACTGATATAACCTGGACTGGGCTTATTAGTTTTTGACAAGGTAATACACTGCAGGAATAGATAAGAATTGAAGAAAAATCATCCTCCACATGCCAGGTACTTTTTACGTGTAATCCATTTTATCTAACAAGCTTTTATTATGCTTCTTAGATTAGATTACTTATTTAAAGTGGTTAAGTAATACAGCTAACACAGAGTAGAACCAGAATCAGTTCCAGAATCTGTCAAACTTTAAAGTCCTTCCTTTATGCCACACACGTCCACTGATGTAAAAATGAATGAATTGTCCACATGCCCATTAAACGACCCCTCTCAGATATCAATTGTCTGACGAAGTTATTGGCAAATACTGGGTCAAGGCAATTTGTCCTCACATTCACCCACATGCACATGAAGTACCAATAGTCTATGCGACTGGAGGAGAAAGAAATGTGCTTTAGCCACCAAGAAATGCAGGAGTTAGAGTTGTACTGCTCTGAGAACCCAACTAAGAGTCTCTCAAGGTCCTCCCTCCATAATGATGTAAACTAGAGGATGATCTCCGAGAAAGCAAAAAATACATTATCAGTCTTGATTCTACTGAAACTTTCAGGCAGTTATTGGTGGAACCCTAAGCATGCTAGACCACATAACATGAAAGAGACAGGCATGACCAAAAAAAAAAAAAAATCCTACCTTGACCATAAGGCATCTGATTTGTAATAAAAACTTCATTTTTACAGGTGCACATAAAATGGGTTAGCTGCAAAATTCATCCTTAAAGCCTCAATTAATTACCTTGTTGGGTAAAGTTATTTAGTATTATCCATTTAGACAATGGAAAGATTTTCATTTTAGTTTAAGTTGAGCTGATTCAGAGCTGCTCTTTCTGACAACAATGAGCAACAGCTCAGCTGTTCCCTGTATAACCTAGAAATGGTAGGCATCATATTAACATAAAACAGAGTATTCCTCGAGTTCTCTTATTTTCTCACAATCCACATCAAGTATATATCATGAATTCCAGAAGTTCTGCCTTCAAAATATATCCCAAATCCACTACTTTTCTACACTCCACTCCACACACTGCAGTAACCACTTACATAAGGCTCTGCCTCCAGCCTTACCCCACCACAGTATATACCCATACTGCAGCCAAAGAGATTATTTTGAAATACAAGTCTGGCCTTTAATTCTAGCACTTTGAGAAGTGGGTGGATTCGCTTGAGGCCAGGAGTTCCAGACTAGCCTGGCCAAGTGGCAAAACCCCATCTCTACTAAACACACACACACACACACACAAATTAGCTGTGCATGGTGGCGCCTGCCTGTAATCCCAGCTACTCGGGAGGCTGAGGCAGAAGAATTGCTTGAACCCAGGAGGCAGAGGTTGCAGTGAGCAGAATGCAGTGAGCCAATATCACGCCACTGCACTCCAGACGGCGTGACAAAGGGAAAGTCCGTCTAAAAAAGAAAAAAAACGAAGGGAAGGGAAGGGAATGGAAGGGAAGGAAAAGTCTGATACATCACTCCTCCACTTGAAACCTTCCAAAGGCTTCCCATAGCACTCAGACAAAAAAAGTACATGTCCCTATACCCACCTAGAAGGCCCTACCTACACATGCACACACACAAACACATACATATCTGATCTCATCACCTACCATTCTACTCTTTATCCTAATGCCTTTGCAACACCTGAAACATTCTAGGCATTCCCCTGCCTCAAATCCTGTTCCCTCTGTGTGAAATCCTCTTTCCCCAGATATCTCACGGTCTACTTTCTCTGTTCAGTCTCTCCTCAAACACTCATATTCAGAGAGGCCTTTCCTAACATCCTATCTAGAATTGCATCATTCCTTTTCCCCACTTTGCTTTTCTCCTTGGCATATCTCATCACTTTATATATCGTATATTTTAATGTTTTTGTCAACCTCACCCCACTGGAACAGAAAGAATGTAAGCTCTGTGAAGCTTCGCCCATTTTATTTATTGCTGTGTCCCCGTGCCTAGAACAGTGCCTGGAAAATGTGAAAATTTAAGTATACAATGGTTAAAAGAACATCATTGCATGACTGAATGAATGAAATCATGATACCTACAAAGATAAGAATGCTTGTCTTCTTGTTTGCTGCTGCTGAAGTGTGTATGTCTACTTACTCTAATGCTGTTGCTGAGTTGTCTAATGTAAATTTAAAATGAATGAGAAATTAGGGCAAAACTCTGTCTTATATAGTTCAATACTGGAATTTTGTGTATCATAAAATAAGTCCTCCCCACTCTCATTTAATAATGTTAGTATTATGCAGATTTTCAAAACACATTGACTAGCTTGTGATTTACAGAGATACTATGCTTAGTCCATAATTACTTCCTGACATGGAATCAAAAACTGATGGATGAATCAACGAACACTGTCCTCCAGTTTGTTTTCAGTGAATACACAAATATAGAAAACATTTGTAAGAAGTAGATGTATCTAAGTCCTATTTATTTCTCTTGCAAAATATTAGATTAAGTCATCTAGTCTCATAATTTTTTACAAGAAAGCTGAGTTTCAATTTGATATCCACCAGCAGAAAAAAACACTCAGCCATGAGGCAGCAGAGGGGAAAACGGAATAACAGAACAAGCCAAACTGCATGAGACTTGACTTTGGATTAGTGTTTCTCACTGGTAATAAGTCTGGCAAGATGGGGCTGTCCGTACCACTGGAGTGTCAAGTATAAATAAGCTAAAAAGTAATCATGGCCAAGGTAGAGAGAGGTAGAACACCAACAGAGAAATCTAGGAGTGTCTTCTAAGGTTTGGAGTGTGTGGAGAATTCATATAACCATGTTTGAAAAGAATCCACGTTTTAGGCACAGAATCGGTGGAACCAGTAAATGATTTCCTCTTTTCAGACTGCCTACTCATTTTCACAGCCTTCACATCTTCAACCATAAAATCTCACTACTGTTGAGTTTTTGTTTTACTGTTTTGTTTCGTCTTGCCAGCTTTGGATTGCTCAACCACTTAATAATGCCCTTCTCCTGCATATTAAACTGGACACAGAAACATCCTTTCTCCAGTTGCAGGTACATCCTAATACAACTGCTCTCATATGGTTAGGGTGAATCCTATTGCATATGTTAGAACCTATTACTGAAGAGGCAAATGATCCTTGTAGCCAAAATCCTCCTGGATTCATAGTTATCATTAGGTAACGAATTATTTGACTTGCCCGGATGGCAATTTATGATTCTGTGATTTCATTTGCAGAAGTCATACCATGAGCAACAGCAATGTTCCATCATAATCTTATGTAATTGTCCATAATGACCTAGGCTGGAGCCTTTTAGTGGGATTTAGTAATCCATTTTTCAGGGAGGATTAATTTGTTGAAATGATTTAACCTAATTTATGGAATAACATTTATTATTTCCTCCTGAACATGTCAAAATGTTATCTTTCTAACTTTGTCAGAGTTGTTTGCTGTTATTATTGGGATTTCAATACTTTTAAATAAAAATACAAAATGAACTATAAATGATACAACACTCATGTAACTATTCCCCATAATTAAGGGCTTTTATTGTTGAAATTTCTCTGGGTCTTTTTTACTAGTGGAGTATTCTAATATCTAGCTTTTCTCTCTCTCTCTCTCTCTCTCTCTGTGTGTGTGTGTGTGTGTGTGTGTGTGTGTGTGTGTGTGTGTGTGTCTTTCTCTCTCTCTCTCTCTCGTGCTCTCTCGCTCTCTCTTCCTCTAAATCTTTAACCACAAGATAAGATAGCAGACACGTGGGACATTAAGACCAATTTCTGCTTATCTACAACCTATAACCCTATACAACCTGCTTAGAGAGGAAATACTTCCCTAGAGACATCAGCATGCTATAAATTACTCACCATTCAAAAAGTCAGTCATAGACTGGATAAATGAATTCCCTATATTAATAATTTCCTAAAGCATCCCTGGTTCATTTAGATGTGTAATCTGGCATAGTGATAGTGGGAATCAAAAGAATTCTAGAAAAGATTTCAGATGAGAGTAACCATAGTAGGGATAGACTTAGCTATGGGGAACTCATTATCAACTGTCATCTCGATTAGACAGACATTGCTCTAAGACTTTCTAGAGACAGTTGTTTGTGTCATCTCAAGATGATAAATAAGCTTAACTAGGTATATTTTCTACTTGATTCATGAACTAGCTATCATGGAGAGAGGCCTATATATTCATACAAATCCAAATCAGACTTTCTATAAAGCTTACCCTGGCGGGATCACTATGACAACTTCAAGATTTCATTTTATTAATGTATGATCCTCTGGATTATTGGGAACCATAAGCTCAAAATGTTGCCAAATTTACTAAATAACATCAGGCTCCCTCTGCAGCTGTTCCCACCTTATGGTAGTATTTCTTTTCCTCATTTACAATTAAGAAAACAAAGTAGATATTAAATTCAAAATATACAGTAATATAATTCTAATAAAATTGGAACAATTAAGATTATTGACATTGATATTACCAATAAGGGCAAAATATGTTATATATATATAAATCTAAAGACCTAAAATCTGTAACTAACAGATCAGTTGGGGAAATTAAGGGAGTGTGATTAGATAGTCTAGCGGAAAATGCTTGTAGAACCAGATAGAACCTATTTAATATTTTAGCCCTAACATCCATGAGCTATGTGACAATGATCAAGTGTTCAGTCCTTCCAGATTGCATTTCCTCATCTATAAAATAAGGATAATGCTAGCAGCCACATCACCCAGTTGCTTTTCTCTGCCCCGGAAACGTTCTGTGTTCAACAACTGTCTGATACTGTTACTGTGTTTTAATAAGAGTCTGTGGCAAGGACTGTTAATTATCCACCAATGTCCCTTCCCCTAGATCCTTAGTTTAAGAACCCTTCATTTTTGGTTTGACACATGACCGTGTGACATGGAGATTACATTTCCCAACATAATCTGCAGTTAGGTATAGCAAATAAGAAAGTTATGGCCAATACGAATTTTAAAGACATGCTCTGTGTGTGACTTCTGTGCCCTTAAAGGGAAGAAGCAGAGCCACCAAAGATCATCCCAAATGGAGAGCATGGGAAGGAAAATTTTAGTCTATGCTTCTTGCTCCAGGGTGTCTCTCTGAGACTTTTAATATACCCTTAAAGCTGAGCTTCCATATCTGAAAGTGCAGATTCACTAAGTCTCGAGTAGGGTCCACAAATGTGAATTTTGAAAACAAAAGTCCCCAGGTGACTCTAATATGCACATGTAGTTTAAGAGCCACTGCTATAGGGGCTCCACCAAGTCTCACACATTTAGAATATGAAGGGTAAATGAACATCAGTCAAACAGTGCATTGGAAACTCTGCAAACTGAACAACCCTCAAACCATCCCTAAAGCCTCCAAACAATCCCTGACCATAGAAGATACTACAAAAATGTCCTTCTCGTGTGTTCTTTCCACATGAGGAGCTGTTTCCTATTATTAAAAGGGAATGTTTATGGCCAGGCGTGGTGGCTCACGACTGTAATCCCAGCACTTTGGGAGGCCCAGGAGGGCTGATGACGAGGTCAGGAGACCGAGACTATCCTGGCTAACAAGGTGAAACCCCGTCTCTACTAAAAATACAAAAAAAAATAATAAATTAGCCGGGCTTGGTGGCGGGCGCCTGTAGTCCCAGCTACTCCGGAGGCTGAGGCAGGAAAATGGCATGAACCCGGAAGGTGGAGGTTGCAGTGAGCCGAGATGGCACCACTGCACTCCAGCCTGGGCTACAGAGCTAGACCCGGTCTCAAAAAAAAAAAGGGGGTGGGGGAGGAGAATGTTTATATCTTACCCCTTTTGTTTTAATTCCTAACGTCTCTAGTGATATATACTAGGTTTTTTCTCATTGCATTTGGGTCCACGTTTATCTGGAGAAGTAGAGATTAGTGAGAGAAACGAGTCTTGATAAGCCCATGTCGCCCCTTGAATGTATGCTCCAAATGGGCTGCACACCTCCAGATGGAGTCACCACCATAGGACCATCAACCACCAAAGTCATTATTCAAGCATAGTTCTCAACCAGGGGTGATTTTGCTGGGGCACATTTGGCAATGTCTAGAGACATTTTCAGTTGTCACATCGGGTGTGCTACTGGCACCTAGTTAGCTGAGGCCAGGGACGCTGCTAAATATCCTACAATGCACAGGACAGACTCCCACAACAAAAGTTCTCCAGTCCAAAAGGTCCACAGTGTTGAGCTTGAGAAACCCTGTTCCAAAGGGTGGTAAAGGTAAAACCTTCCTCAACAGATCTGTTGTTAGAAGGCTTAAAATTCACATTCTCTGAGAAGTGTCTACCATCTAGCTAACAAGTAAGTTCCACGAAGAGAAAGAGACACCCCTGTGTCTGCCTATAGTCATTCAATCATAGCCTCTGCCAAACAATGAAGAGCAGGATCTCTGCAGTCACATCACCTGAGCTTAAAGCCCAACTCCAGCATTTACGATGGGCAAGTTATGCCATCTCTCTCAGCCTCCATTTCTTCATCTATAGATTATAAAAATATTATGGTAGAAACATCCCTACATTATTATGAATATTAAATGAGATGATCTTTGTAAAGACCTTAGAATAGTACCTGAAACATAATGAATTATTTTTAATCCAATTTTTAAATAAAATTACTTGAATGATTTTTATGAAGTTCCTTTAGGGCAGAAATATTCTCTTTTCCATCTTTCAAGTTGTATGTCATTTTCCTCCACCCCACCTTTAATCACAGCCTGATAACTATAATATAGTTATCAGGATATAATTGTGTATATAACACACATGCAGGATATAACTATGTATATAACACACATGCACACACAAACACAGACACACATACACATACACATAGATAATAAGCATAGAAAAATTTAGGTTACTTAATCACTATCTCTTCAAACACCTTTCTCTCTCTGGTTTCTTCCTGGAAGCAATTCTTCCACAAACCCAAGAACATTCCATCTTCCCACATGTAACAGAATCATAAATGAACATACTTCACAAACATCTCACTTCCTCTAATAATTAGGTTATAAGTCATTTGCACAATGTTGGTAATCACAGGAAAAATAAACACTACAAATTTTGCAACACGTTCCACCATAGCATTATGCTAGGAAATTTAGCACTATTATAACAGAAATGGCAGTATTCCTGTCTTCACTTCATAAGCAATGCCTCCTTGCCTTTTGCAAATGACCTTTTTTAAGCTGTCCCTATAGAGGATCCCATTTAATCATCTGTGCTCATTCTCCCTCACCCTACCTACAGTCCTAGCCTGTTCACTAGTTAGACATCAACTTGATCTTGCCTGTGTAGCTGCCAAGTTTTGCACACTCTTATGTGTCAAGCACTTTGATAGGCACTGTACTTCCATTGTTTTAACTTTCTCAACTGTGTTACAACATCTACATTGTTATCTCTATTCTGTGTAAGAGAATACAAATCTAGTTAAGAAGCTTACCTCTAATAAGTGGTGGAATCTAAAACCCAATCCCAATCTGCCCAATACCACTGCTATTTCCACTAACTTTCTCTCTCCAGCCTGTGCTTGACTCCTCTATAGCCTTCTAAAAACACATCATTTAATAGGATCCCTAAATTCTCAGTTGATTCTTTTGCATAGGACTATTTCACTCTCTCACTGTTCGCATTGCCTTTCCCCAGGGAAAGGTAAGCTAAAAGGATTGTCTCCACCATAAGCATCTCTTACATTCCCACAGAGGCACTTCTGATGGAATTTCTCATTGTCTAATGAATTACTGAAAGGAAAAAAAGAGACCACTCTCCCATTTAGACAAAGTGGTCCTTTATTCTTTTCCCTATCTGAAATACTGAGAGATACTTTGGCATTAATTCTAGGCATGTGTGAAGATAACCTAACTTTCAGCCCGACTTGCCATTTAAAAGATTTACATTTCATCAGAGAGACACATGTAATAAATTTGCCATATTAAAAAAAATAGAACTCCGTATTTCTTCATTTTACTCCCACTGATACAACACAATCATATAGTGTTAAGTTTCAGAGGAAGAAAGGAAGCAAAATGTTTCACTCTGGCCAGTCCTCCCCCTGAACCTGGAATTCAGCAGAGAAGAGTGGGTGAAAGTAAGAGAGGAGGGGAAAGAATGCAAAGAGAAAAACTTCCAGAAATAACAGCACAGGACTGATGTACCATCTACTCAGTCAGGCAACCTGAAACTTTGAGGTTTTCTTTGATTCACTTCTATTTTTTTATCACCCAAATAAAGGCACTCATCAAAACCTATTGATTTTTTTCTTCAGACTACATCTTACATCAACCATCCTCTGAATATTTACTGAATGACTACAGTTGCCAAGGAGCTGTGCTATGTTATGTACCATGGGGATTATACACACATACACACATATATATACGCACATATACACTGTGTGTATATATGTGTGTGTGTATACACTATATATATCATGTGATAACATATATATACACACATACACACACATGCTATACATCTGTGAGCTGCTCAGGATACACATGCACACATGCACATGCACACACACACCCACATATATATATGCCATACATTATTTCTATAAGCCTCCCAAGATGATAAATACATATATAATAAATATATACACACACATATACGTATATATGTCTGTGTGTATATAATATATACATATATATAAAATACACACATACCACACACACATATATAATACATATCTCTGTGAGCTGCCCAGGAATATGTGTGTGTGTGTGTGTGTGTGTGTGTGTGTGTGTGTGTGTATATATATATTATTTGAGTGTTTTTTTCACCGGAAACAAGTCTTGTCCTCAAAGATCTTGCAATCCAGTAAGTGATAAAAGATGTGAGAAAACAACAACATAAATATATTAGCACAATGATTCCAAAACACTGAAGGCCTATTACAGTTCAAAGAATGAAAACAATCCAGCTGGGGCAAGGCTACATGGAGGAGATGAAAAGTAACACTGCCTAGAAGAACAGTTACCCTCTTGTACTTCCTTTTTATAACAATATTCTTTTTTTGGGGGGGGGGAGGTTAAGATTTTTTTATTATTATTATACTTTAAGTTCTAGGGTACATGTGCATAACGTGCAGGTTTGTTACATATGTATACTTGTGCCATGTTGGTATGCTGCACCCATCAACTCGTCAGCACCCATCAACTCGTCATTTACATCAGGTATAACTCCCAATGCAATCCCTCCCCCCTCGCCCCCTTCCCCAAAATAGGCCCTAGTGTATGATGTTCCCCTTCCCGAGTCCAAGTGATCTCATTGTTCAGTTCCCACCTATGAGTGAGAACATGCGGTGTTTGGTTTTCTGTTCTTGTGATAGTTTGCTGACAATGATGGTTTCCAGCTGCATCCATGTCCCTACAAAGGACACAAACTCATCCTTTTTTATGGCTGCATAGTATTCCATGGTGTATATGTGCCACATTTTCTTAATCCAGTCTGTCACTGATGGACATTTGGGTTGATTCCAAGTCTTTGCTATTGTGAATAGTGCCGCAATGAACATACGTGTGCATGTGTCTTTATAGCAGCATGATTTATAATCCTTTGGGTATATACCCAATAATGGGATGGCTGGGTCATATGGTACTTCTAGTTCTAGATCCTTGAGGAATTGCCATACTGTTTTCCATAATGGTTGAACTAGTTTACAATCCCACCAACAGTATAAAAGTGTTCCTATTTCTCCACATCCTCTCCAGCACCTGTTGTTTCCTGACTTTTTAATGATTGCCATTATAACTGGAGTGAGATGGTATCTCATTGTGGTTTTGATTTGCATTTCTCTGATGGCCAGTGATGACGAGCATTTTTTCATGTGTCTGTTGGCTGTATGAATGTCCCCTTTTGAGAAATGTCTGTTCATATCCTTTGCCCACTTATTGATGGGGTTGTTTGTTTTTTTCTTGTAAATTTGTTTGAGTTCTTTGTAGGTTCTGGATATTAGCCCTTTGTCAGATGAGTAGATTGCAAAAATTTTCTCCCGTTCTGTAGGTTGCCTGTTCACTCTGATGGTAGTTTCTTTTGCTGTGCAGAAGCTCTTTAGTTTAATTAGATCCCATTTGTCAATTTTGGCTTTTATTCCCGTTGCTTTTGATGTTTTAGACATGAAGTCCTTGCCCATGCCTATTTCTGAATGGTATTACCTAGGTTTTCTTCTAGGGTTTTTACGGTATTAGGTCTAACATTTAAGTCTCTAATCCATCTTGAATTAATTTTCATATAAGGAGTAAGGAAAGGATCCAGTTTCAGCTTTCTACTTATGGCTAGCCAATTTTCCCAGCACCATTTATTAAATAGGGAATCCTTTCCCCATTTCTTGTTTTTCTCAGATTTGTCAAAGATCAGATGGCTGTAGATATGTGATATTATTTCTGAGGACTCTGTTCTGTTCCATGGGTCTATATCTCCATGTTGGTACCAGTACCATGCTGTTTTGGTTACTGTAGCCTTGTAGTACAGTTTGAAGTCAGGTAGCGTGATGCCTCCAGCTTTGTTCTTTTGAGTTAGGATTGTCGTGGCAATGCGGGCTCTTTTTTGGTTCCATATGAACTTTAAAGCAGTTTTTTCCAATTCTGTGAAGAAACTCATTGGCAACTTGATGGGAATGGCACTGAATCTATAAATCACCTTGGGCAGTATGGCCATTTTCACGATATTGATTCTTCCTATCCATGAGCATGGTACGTTCTTCCATTTGTTTGTGTCCTCTTTTATTTCACTGAGCAGTGGTTTGTAGTTCTCCTTGAAGAGTTCCTTTACATCCCTTGTAAGTTGGATTCCTAGGTATTTTATTCTCTTTGAAGCAATTGTGAATGGAAGTTCATTCATGATTTGGCTCTCTGTTTGTCTGTTACTGGTGTATAAGAATGCTTGTGATTTTTGCACATTAATTTTATATCCTGAGACTTGGCTGAAGTTGCTTATCAGTTTAAGGAGATTTTGGCTTGAGATGATGGGGTTTTCTAAATATACAATCATGTCATCTGCAAACAGAGACAATTTGACTTCTTCTTTTCCTAACTGAATACCCTTGATTTCTTTCTCTTGCCTGATTGCCCTAGCCAGAACTTCCAACAAGATATTGAATAGGAGTAGTAAGAGAGGGCATCCCTGTCTTGTGCCAGTTTTCAAAGGGAATGCTTCCAGTTTTTGCCCATTCAGTATGATATTGGCTGTGGGTTTGTCATAAATAGCTCTTATGATTTTGAGATAAGTTCCATCAATACCGAATTTATTGAGAGTTTTTAGCATGAAGGGCTGTTGAATTTTGTCAAAGGCCTTTTCTGCATTTATTGAGATAATCATGTGGTTTTTGTCTTTGTTTCTGTTTATATGCTGGATTACATTAATTGATTTGCATACTTTGAACCAGCCTTGCATCCCAGGGATGAAGCCCACTTCATCATGGTGGATAAGCTTTCTGATGTGCCGCTGAATTCGGTTTGCCAGTATTTTATTGAGGATTTTTGCATCGATGTTCATCAGGGATATTGGTCTAAAATTCTCTTTTTTTGTGTGTCTCTGCTAGGCTTTGGTATCAGAATGATGTTGGCCTCATAAAATGAGTTAGGGAGGATTCCCTCTTTTTCTATTGATTGGAATAGTTTCAGAAGGAATGGTAGCAGCTCCTCCTTATACCTCTGGTAGAATTCGGCTGTGAATCCATCTGGTCCTGGACTTTTTTGGTTGGTAGGCTATTAATTATTGCCTCAATTTCAGAGCCTGCTATTGGTCTATTCAGGGATTCAACTTCTTCCTGGTTTAGTCTTGGGAGAGTGTAAATGTCCAGGAAATTATCCATTTCTTCTAGATTTTCTAGTTTATTTGCGTAGAGGTGTTGATAGTATTCTCTGATAGTAGTTTGTATTTCTGTGGGGTCGGTGGTGATATCCCCTTTATCATTTTTTATTTTGTCTATTTGATTCTTCTCTCTTTTCTTCTTTATTAGTCTTGCTAGCAGTCTGTCAATTTTGTTGATCTTTTCAAAAAACCAACTCCTGGATTCATTGATTTTTTGGAGGGTTTTCTGTGTCTCTATCTCCTTCAGTTCTGCTCTGATCTTAGTTATTTCTTGCCTTCTGCCAGCTTTTGAATGTGTTTGCTCTTGCTTCTCTAGTTCTTTTAATTGTGATGTTAGAGTGTCAATTTTAGATCTTTCCTGCTTTCTCTTGTGGGCATTTAGTGCTATAAATTTCCCTCTACACACTGCTTTAAATGTGTCCCAGAGATTCTGGTATGTTGTATCTTTGTTCTCATTTGTTTCAAAGAACATCTTTATTTCTGCCTTCATTTCGTTATGTACCCAGTAGTCATTCAGGACCAGGTTGAAATCTGCACTCAGTAATTAAATCACAGCCACTCCTGAAACTAAAAAAGGTGTTTCTTACTCTAAGAAAACCCAGTGGTCATCCTTTCTGTGTACACTCTTCCTCTCATGAAGACAACTCTCTAATTTGCCTTCCATCTACCGTGCCTATCCATCCCTCAAGATCCAATAATTCTCAATCATTATCCATTCCCTCGCTGGTCTTCTTCTATGTTCTTTTTTAACAGCTAGCATCCCACTGAAGTTACCTTTTCTTTATAAAACAGCATTGTACCATATCGTGCATGATAGTATGTTTATCTTCTCTTATTGTCTGGATGATGCTAAGCCCAAAGAGGACACTGAGTTGATTAAGGTTAATCAGAAAAGTTTAGAAATTTTTCCTCTCTCTGTAACTCAAAGTCCTACATCTATGTGAACTTCTGATGAATTCTGCTCAGTCAGTGCTCTCTTTGATCTTAATTATGACAGGATTTTCCAAATATTTCAGTTCATTATTGAATACAGTTGCTTAATATATATTTGTGAATTAATGAAAGAATGCTTTTCTATGGTTTTAAGATGACAGTAAGAAATGATTTTCAGTACCATGTGAACAGCACATATGGGCAGTGATTGGTTTTAGGCATTTTCCAGTTCCTCCCAAAATTAAACTTAATGAGAAAACAACAGCATCTCCCAGACCCAGCAAATCTTCATCTTGCCATCTGGTCTGATAAGGAAGTCAAGAAACATTAGTAGGTGGTAGTGGTTGAGGACAGACCGTACTATTAGTACTTTTGCTATCTTCTTCCACTCTGAATATTCACCCTTATTTATCCATCTGAGTACAAAGGTCTTCTGAGAATAATATTTGATTCTTCAGGAAATAATTTGCCTCTTTGTTTCCTACAAGTCTCATCCCTAGAAATATTAATATATCTCAACAGAATGTCTTGGTAAATCTTCCTGAAATTTGATATCAAATCCTTTAAGAACCATTTGCATCTGAGTGACATCAACGTTTAGAATATAATTTTGTCTTATCATTTGTTTTGTATCATGGTCACCCAGAGATTCTTCTCTGTAGTGCAACACATCATGTGCAAAAGTTTGGCCACTTTTTCATGCCAGCTGCAACCTAAACTCCACTTGCTTGCCCAGACAGTCACTTAATGCCTATTCCTTAATCCTCAGGAAAGCTGAGCTAGATCCCTATGGCAGCCTTAATGAAACAGGAAAACAGATCCTGGTCAGGTAAATAATGGAGAAAAGAAAATGAGAGTCTTTTGACAAAGAGGATAAGACATTTTGTATTATCTCCATGCTTCTAAAGAATGCTCCTTATACAACCCTGAAGTCCTCCCAAGTTCAAATCCTTCAATGGCTCCCCTCTGCCTAAAGCATACAATCAAAACTCCTTAACATGACATACAAATCCCTTCATTATCTGGCTCCTGCATAAATCTCCAACCTCATCTTTCACTCCTTTCTTTCTCAGTATTACACAACTCTCTACCTCTCTTGGATTATAAAGGCTTGGCCAAAAACAGTTATTTAAAGTAAAAGTCCTAAAGAACTGGAATATAAAAGAAGAGGAAAGTCAAAAAATAAAAACAAATCTGAAGCCAGAAAGAAAGAGCAAACTTTTAAATAGTATCAGATTATATGCCATTGCTTTACTCTAGACATGCCAGGACCTTATCTAAGAGACAATTGGACTGGCAGCTCCCTCTTCAGCCACCCAAAATTCTACCAGGAAGAATAAGGGAAGGAAGATCACAGCCAGAATCATCTCCTTCCTCTCTACTGAAGGAAAAACAGACCTGGCTGTGCACCATGCAATCTATCACACACATTATCAAGTGTAAACACACTGTAATCATGGATACACTGACCAAACTGTTCTGTTTTTTTAGATTTGTTTGTTTTTCACTTCAAGCTCTTTCTATTAGCTTCTATTAGCCTCTTCAATAGGTAGACTCTTAAACCTTAGGGAAGTTGATAAATTGTAGATTATATAACAAAACCCATTATCATTCATCACTGAATCCACCATCAGCCAAAGCCAGCCACAAGGGGATGGAGATTTGCTGAGGCTCACTCCATTACATCAATATCCCAATGGAAACCTTGGGGCTCAATGGTTCTATAAGCTCCTCCATTAACTAAATTTGGCCTGCTCAATCCTCCCTCTGTTCTGTTGTTAACATGTCCCTCCAGTCTACCATTCCGTCTGCTGTGTAAGTAATCCTTTTTCTCAACACTTTTATCCTTTGCACAAACCCCTGACTCCCACTACTTCTGCCCACACTCTCATCCTTAAGCAGATCTGCTCTCATCCACCCTCGGAGGCAGAGAGAAGGATGAGCACTTTCCCAGCTCCTGCCATTGCTGCTTTTACACCACTGTTCCTCCACTTCCGTGAAAACAACTCTCCTCTTTTAGAGTTCATGGCTTTCACTATTCCTATTTTCTGTCTGGCCCTGCAGGTGACACTCTTGAACATTTTTCGTGAATCTGAAGCCTGATATACAGCTTTTTCAGAGATTCTCCCAACCTGTTCAGGATCACCTCTCCATGTTATTCACATTTGTTCCAACACAACCTTCTGGTTACTTTCTTTCTGCTCACTCCATGATACTATCCTCAGTTCCCTTCATCCACCCAACTTTGCCATAACAGGCTTAAAATTCCTCCAACTCACCCTGAAATCTGAAACCCTCCTCTCTATCACATACAATCTTTCCAGCTCACCCACTTCATATCTCTACTCTTATTTTACTTTTAAGGTGACTTGTAGTCTTCACCCCTGCTATCCATTTTTCTGAACATCACTTCCATTATGGGTTCACCTGCCTCCCTGCTTCTCTGGATACCACGGCCAATGATTCCAACAATATATTTATGATTACTCTAGATGTCTTGCCCTCATGACTGTTGGCCATTTGTGCCTTGTCAATTCCCCAAGTTCAATCTTCCTACATTTGCTTTCTCTATTCCTATTCCTGGGTTCCTAAAACTTGCAGAAAGGTGCAAAACAGTGTGGCTATTTCCCCTGTAGACACAAGCCATTAAACATCAGGTAGCTCTTGGCTGCTTTCTGGAAACTTTTTGTTCTGTTCTTATAGATTCAGCTCTCCCATAATCTAAAACCCCTTGGAACAAGCTCTGCATACATAATTTTCTTACCCCTTCTCTTAACTAGCACTCTTAAAAACAGTCTACAATCACTACAACCATTTCTTCATTCTACACACACTCTGTAATAGAACCTACTGACTCTGCTCCTACCACACTAATGAAATTTCTGGAGGTTCATCAATTTTATTCTTTGCTTTTTAACTTCTTAAACTCCTCAACTCTAATAAACTTCTGACCTGGCCATGTAGCCTTCTGATACCACTGCAGACCTGACTGGGTGACTCATGCCTGGCTCAAACATCTCTCTCATGCAGCAGAGGTGAGCTGGACGTCATAAAAGCAATAAAGGCACCCATGTGGCTGCAGACCACTGAGCCAACTCAGGCCCCACCTAGCTATGACTCAGCTATTACTAAGAAATCAACAATACTCAGGCACTGCTTTCCTAATGGAGAACAGAGACAGTTCTTTGTCTTTCTGCTCACAGGAACCATCCCATTTCTCCTCAGAGTCTGCACTGGATTCAGTTCCCTGTTTGCTCCTCAGTACCCGACTCTCTTTAGTAACTCTTTTCACTTACATGTTCCTGCAGATGTCCTTAAAAGTGATGATATTGGTATTGTAACATTTTCTATTTTTATTTCAATATTGGTCAAAATTATTTCGCATGAATTTTCAGGCCCTACATATTAACCTAGCCAAAAGGTTTTGAAAACCCTTGACATTGTGGTCTATCTGATGGAAATTCACTTATTTAGACAACCAGTGGAATTTCACTGAGTATCTATCATTTTCTACATACAACATGAACTGCAGATCTTACAAAGATGGTACCTACCTTCAAAGAGTTCACAGTCTAAAGTAGCTGGCAAGAAAGCTCTACGAACAGCAGAAAAACAGCTATGAGAGATGAGTGTAAAAAGTTTTCAAAAAGTAGAGAGGAGAAGGATGACTAACACTTCCTAGGGTAGGAAGGAAGCCTCTACTTACATTCCTAAATAGATTGTAATCCAACTCTTTTGTTACTATTTCTTTTCATTTCTCTATGGATCATTATTACATTTCTAATGCAATCTTATTAGAATGTCTAATGACAACAGGACTTTAATGACTAACGTAATTTTTTCAAAAAATAGAATATATGCTTAGAATACATTAACCTACCCTCCTTTAATTCTCTCATTAAAAATAGACTTAATTTGTTTTCAGTAGGAAACTTCACAGAATAGTCCTATGTTTTAAGTGTATATACAGAATATCATATCTAGAAAAATAAGCATCAGGAATGTACATTATATGTATGTGTCTTGTACTTTCCTGGATGTGGGCATACATATATAGATACCACCACTGTAAATTGTGTGTGTCCTTCCTATTGTAGTCAGTCCACACAATAAAATTAAACGGTATGTTTTGAGTACTTGTAGCAGTTTTTTGCCCAGCATCCCTTCTCTAAAACTTCCTTCTTTTTTGCAATATATATTCCCATCCATGAGGTTGAAACAGAAGATACCATGTTCCTATCATAGTGATGGCAGCGGTGGGCCATCTGGAGCAGCTGCTGCCATCACATTGGCTGCAGCAGGGAGGCGCAGTCAGGGCTGCCCTCTCCATGGAGCCCACGAGAGCCAGGGACAAGTGGGAGCCCTGCCCCTTCTGAGCTGGGGCAGGGACTCCCCAGTGCTGTTGCAGCCGCCCAAACCATGCTGAAGACCCAGGTCTCCCTCTCCCTGGAGCAGGCAGGGGCCCCGTCCACAATCCCTCCCACCCTTCGACCCCTTCCATCCCCTAGCCCCCCACCACCAAGCTGCAGTCACCCAAACCGCAGCTGCGGACCCAAGCATCCCTGGACTACTGGGGGCCCAGGAAAGACCCGCTTGCTCTTGCAGGCTCATAAATGCCTGCTCCCACTGCCTGGCTTCTCCCTGCTGTCCTTGCCTGCTCTGATCTCGGAGCAAAGTCGGGGCAAGCTCCAGTGCTGTCACTGCACGGCTGGGTATGCACATGCTCAAGGCAGTGCTGACACTCCAGCTCCCTGCTGCCTCAGCCCCCTCCAAATTTTGGGTGCCAATGAGCATAGGAGGGAAGCCAAGGTGGGGCTGAGGGCAGCTCAATGCTGGCCTACAGATACCCCTTGGCACTTATAGCCTGGGTGCCATGAACAGGCAGCAGGAGGCAGACAGGTTTCTAGGTGGAAGAAGGTGGGTCCCCAGTGAGACCAGGGAACAGGCTGCCATCCCACAGACCAGAGTAGGGACTTGTGGTGCCTTTTCCAGGCCCAACAATGGCCACCCATGGCCGAATCAGTGCACACTTCCTCCCCACTGAGGCTTATAAGAGCCCCAGGCTCAGCCAGACGACCGGATGCAGAGAGGAGCAACACACTCTAGGTCCTCTCTGCTGAAAGCTGCACAAGCAACAGGATGACCAGTTGCAGAGAGAAGCTACCTTCTCTCTAGGGGCTGAACACTCATCAGGATACCCTGGCTGTGGAAAGGATCGGCCCACCCTCCCACCACACACACACACACACACACACACACACACACACACACAGGTTCCCCCTGAGCTTTTCTATCATTCAGTAAAGCTTCTGTTCATGTTGCTCACCCTCCACTTGCCTACATACCTTATTCTTCCTGGCACAGGACAAGAACTCAAGACCCATTGAATGGTGAGGCTAAAAGAGCTGTCACACAAACAGGGCTGAGACATGCCCCTTGCTTACCATGTTGTGGGAAAAGAGAAGGAAAGAAGAGCTACAGTCCTTCAAGGAGCCCAGACCTGTGAACTCCCTGAGCCAGGGCTGTGACTCCCTCTTTAGGGCCCTTTAGGGCCCTGTGGTTCCTGGCATCTCCAAGTTTCCAGGCACCACCATATTCCCCGGTACCAGCCATGAAAGCTGCTTGTGATGCACCTGGTCCAGTGCCCATGACAGCATCTGGAGCTGCCTGCCCCACTGCAGCAGCTGGCATATCTCATTGTACACAGTGGTTGGACCCCACGCTCACTCACACACCATTCCATATCTGACTTACCCTTGGCTGGTGTGGGACCTAGCCCATAGTGTATGCCAAGCGAAGCTGCCAGGCAAAGTGGGTGATATGAGCCTAGCTGGCCCAAGCAAAACTCAGTCAAAAGTGCCATCGGCCACAGGTTCCCAGCCAGAAAAACGACACCCCAAACATCCCATAACAATAGAATGCCACATGTTCATGGTATACACAGTAACCAGCAATGATCGTTGACTCAAGCCAGGGCAATCAACTCACTCCCTATGAGTTTGGGAATTAATAATGATCACTTTCTTGGGGTCTTTGGGAATTAATAATGATCACTTTCTTGGGGTCTTTGGGAATTAATAATGATCACTTTCTTGCGGTCTTCACATTAGGATGCAAAACTTGGGAACTTTTGGCAGCCATATTCCAGCATATGAACCAAAGATGAGAGGAAGCCTGTCCCCAGTAAGAGAGTAAAGAACAAGCATTGACAAAGACCCAAAACAGAATTTCTGAGCTGCCCACAGTGCTCCAAGCCCTAGGTTCATCCCTAACCTGGGTTCCTTGATACACCTTGATCACTTTCTAATAAATTTCCCTTTTTGTGATAAATAGATGAGACTTAATTAAACTAAAAACTTCTGCACAGCAAAAGAAACAATCAGCAGAGTAAACAGACAACCCAAAGAATGGGAAAAAATATTCACAAACTATGAATCTGACAAAGAACTAACATCCAGAATCTACAAAACACTCAAAAGTATTAGCAAGAAAAAAACAAATATTCCCATCAACATTAGACCACCCTGCTATTAATACAAGGAAGCTCAGGCCACTTGGAGAGACCAATGGTAGATGCCCCAGATGAGAGCTCCAGCCGACGTTCCATAAAACACACAACATCAAATACAGTCATTTAGTAAAGATTCAGTCAGAAGATTCTTGCCCCCAACTATCAAGTTAACCCCAGTCAATGAGGCCTCTCCCACTGAGACCTCAGACATCGTGTAGCAGAGATAAGTTGTTCCCTGCTCTGTACCATCCAAACCCTTCACGGCCTTTTCATGCTCACACTACTCTTCACAGTGAGCATTAAAAATGGTTACTTATTGTTGAAACATTTTCAAATGATTTCTTATTCAGCAATATTGATTTGAACCAATTTTGATACCTGGAATTAGGGCGCCGCCATATCAAAAGCCTTAAAATATGTGGTATTGACTTTGGGACTAGACTAGGAGCAAAAACTAGAAAAGCCTTGGGATTGTTAGCAGAAGCCTCTGGGGCTTGAGGAGGCTGTTGGTGAGAGCTTGAAGCATAGTAAGGTAAATGTTATTGAAAGCTGAAGGAAAGGGGACCTTTGTTATGTAGTAGACAAAAGTGTGGCAACCTCATTACTTGTAGTGCTATGGAAAATGAGAAATATAACTACTGAACTATATTTTCTAGCTATGGAGATTTCCAGGCAAAACATTTAAAGTGCCACCTGGCTTCTTCTCACTGGCCATGAAAATTATAAAAGAGAAGAGATGAGGTTAAGATTAAACTGTCTGGTTTTCAAGCAAAATTTAGAGGAAATATAAAAGAGCCAGGACTTGCTAGTTTTGAAATTAAAACTTTTCCTTCTTCTCAGCTTCTTCAGATAATGGAAGATTCTCATAGTAAGAAACAGCTTCAGAAAAACAACAAATTCAGGTCACTGTCAGGACAAAAATGGTCTAAGGATGAAGCCAAGGACGAGTCTTTATCAAGACCTCAGAAACTCTTAAAGTGATGCCCCATAACCTCTTCAAAAAGGCAAAAGGCTTTATAAAGATCTTAAGGGTATGCCTTATAAAGCCTGTTAAATAAAAGAGCATCTAAGAATTTTTATTCCACAAAGCCTCAAAGTAGACAAAGGTTCATCTTAAAGAGATCTGTGGGTATCATTTTGTCTAATGGAGTGGATATAACTTGATACATAAAAAGCCAACATTTTTTAACATAAGTGTACCTGCTTGGGCTGAATGTAACAGAGCCAATACAAAAGAAAAATAGGTGTTTGTAGCCCCAACATTTTACTGGTAGCAAGCAAGCTGAGGTTATTCAAATCTATTGTAAACACAAGCTACAGTCATCCCTTGGTATCTATGAGGACTGGTTCCCGGACCTCCCATGGATACCAAAATCTATAGACAGTCAAGTCCCTTATATAAATGGTATAGTATTTGCATAGAACCCAAGCATGTCTTCCTGTATACTTTAAATCATCTCTAGATTACATATAATACCTAATACAATGTAAATGCTATGTAAATAGTTGCCATATTCTATTGTTGGGAAGAAGAACCAGAAAAATAAAGTCTAGCTCCTGTTCAATACAGATACAATTTTCTTAAATAGTTTTAATCCACAGCTGGTTGAGTCCCTGGATGTAGAACCCATGGATATGCACTGGCTGTACTTTTATGCAATTATGACTATTTGGTTGCAAACACAAACTACTTTTTAATTAGAAGAGAAAGGATGCCTCAGAAGGCAAAACAAAGAGCCCAAAGGGTAGGGCCAAATGCCAAAGAGAACAGTTCACAGGGACCGGCCATTCATCCATAATTAAGGAATTGGTAACATGTGCCCAGTTGGGTTTCAGAATTGCTGTGGGCTAGTGACTACTGTATCTTCCCATTTCCTCCATTCTTGAATGGAAATGGCTTTTGTCATAACCATATTCCAGTCTTATTGTCTGTTGAAGGGAGAAAAGTGAGGTAAGATAGCTTGTATCTTTCAGTAACAGGTCTTCAGAGTGAGAGAAACTATGCCCAAGAAACCAAAGCAAGTCATCTCTTCGATGCTTGAACCTAAATTAGATGGTGAAACCTGGACCTCAATTCTGAGCCTGATGCTATAATGGGATGAGACCTACTGACAAGTATATGTTGTCTGTAGGATGAATATAAATAATCTGCAGGCAGAGAGCAGACTATGTTAATTTTAAAACAGGCCTACAAATTCTTTTACACTCCTCCTGTCAAGAGTTGGGGTCTAATGCCCTCTTTTGCTGAAAGAGCACTATGCTTAGTGACTCATAACCAATAAAATGTCTTAGAAGTGATGCTCTGTGACTTCTGAAGATAAGTTAAAAAATTCCACATAACGCCCACCTAGTTCTTTTAGGACACTCACCTTTGGAGCTCTGAACTACCACATAAGAAGTCCAACCATCCTAAGACCATCATGCTTTGAACAAGCCCAGGCCACATGAAGAAGCCACACATGGATATATGACTGACGGCCTCAGCTCACATCCCAGAAGACTGACAGCACAACCACCAGACAAAGATGGTTTCAAATGATTCTGGCCCCTAGCTGTCAAGTCACCCCCCAAACATCCTGCTTCCCCAACTGAGGCCCCAGACATCATTGAGCACAGAGAAGTTACCACCACTGTGCCCTTCCAAATTCCTAGCCTACAGAAACTTTAAGCATAATAAAATGGCTGTTTTATGCCACTAAGTTCTGGAATAGTTTGCAATGACATGATAGAAACCAGAACAATATTGTAGAGGAAAAATTCATACTTTCAGTTTTCAAACAAGAAAATCAGAATAAAAAGAGGTTAAGTAATTAACAAAGTTTGCAGAGACGCAAAGCAAAGCAATAATTCTGAAACAGACTAATCTGATTCTAAAATCAATGTTTATAATCATCATGCTACACTATATTCCATAGAGATATCCCTACCTCTGTGTCTTTTCCTATTAATATTTCCCTGGCAAAGAATTATATGCACACATTATCTGCCTCTGTAAGACCAAGCCATCATTCAGGGCCATATTGAATCCTGTCTCCTCCATGAAGCACATCCCTAGACTTCAAACATTAACAATTTCTCCCTCTTCCAACTAGTCTTGAACTTATTTTCCACAACTTTCAATCAAAGCAATTCGTGAATATGTGAATACTAGTGTTTCTAAATCACAATTAATGAATTCATTGTTTTTCCTATGTACAGTCCTAGGCTACCCTCTGGATTTTCAACTCCGAACATCTATAGGATTGATCAAAACAGGAACTAAGTATCAGTGAAACGGACTAGATGCAAAAGAACAAAAGTGGTCTGGATTAAGTTAAACTGGGAAGCAAATGCCCCACATAAGTGAGTCACCACTACCCAGCTCTAGCATAGTGATTTTCATGATAGCATATATCACTACCTGACATATTATATATTTTTTGTTTATTGCCTCTCTCCCCTCATTAGAATATAAGCTCCCTGGGAGCAGGAAAGTTTTCTGCTTTGTTTGATGCTATATCACAAGAGTCTAGAACAATACCTGTCATTCAGTCAATAAATACCTGTTGAAGGAATAAATGAATGAACAAGTGGTACCAAATAGGAGTATAACCTAAGTGTTACAAGAGCTTTCCATTTTTCAAGAGAAGCCAGAAATAAATAAGTTTATGTGGATTCTTCTACTTTCTAAATGTTGACAACTAATATAAAAAATGTTCAGCCATTTTGGGGATGGGTAAACAAAACATGGCTGCAGCCTTGGATTCAGTCTGAATACTTGAATTTGCAATCTCTGTACCAGAAGGATTTTAGATTTTTAAAAAATGTTTCTAATTACTTAGAATAGAGCCTTGCAAAGTGTAGGTAGCTTGATAAGCAAAGAATAACAGTGATGATGATGTCTCAAATATTCACATTTATGGCCCTGCTACCATTTAGCTGTGTATTATTTATATGCTACTCAAGTTCCTCTTTCATATCTCAAAGAAAATTGCTTCAGTTTCTGATCTGAAATGACCACCTGGACTTCCTGTGACCGTCCTACATCCAAGATTCTAAAGCTAAACTTCCACTCCTTCCAGCTGTTAAGTGTTGAGAAATGTCATTCTCATATGCTCCGAATAATAAAGGGGAAAGGCAGTGAAAAGAAAACAGATTGTATTTCAAAAGAGTGACAGAAAAAAAGGAGGTAAGTTTTAAACTATATTTCCACAGTTGATAAATAAGAGCTCCCAATGGCAATTTTGTTTTCTTTTTTATAGATGTTAGTATTTTAGGTTATGCAATCTAAAATTTTATTTCAATTGACCTTTCAGTGTTCTCTGGTAGAATGTTTTATCATTTCTACATAAAAGTTATTAAGCAAGAATTTTAAAATATTTAGTAATTACTTAGAGATTCTTAACTCTAATAAAAAATCACATCTAAATAACTATTAGAGTGTGTCTGGCTTTAAAACATGGGTCACTTAGCAATAAGCATAATTGTTTGGGCTGAAAACACTTTTAAAATACTTTAAAGAAAACATACTAGAAAAAAGAATTTCAAATGTACCCTATGCTAGTTGACCCACAGCAAGTCAATCATCAACTTTTGAAGACGTAAAATGAAATGAGGTGTCTTCGTGTTCCATGTCTGTGTATGGTCCAATGAGTACAGCCTTGAAATGCCCACAGAAGACATCAACAAACATCAGAGAAATTCAACATATCAAATGGTTATAAGTCCAAAAGAGTAAAACGCCTACTAGCCTTCTAAAAAGTCTGCATTTAAAACATGATGTTAATGATTAGATAGATGAATTCATTACAAGCAGTTTTTCAGTAATAGCATTGATTTTGTATGCTGGCAGATTTTATTTCTTAAACAGGTCCCACAGTGATTTAAATTAAAAGTAACAGTGAGGAAAATTTCTGTAGCCAAAACTATTTTTCAAAATTTAGGTTATTTTAGAACTATCAACTTCCTACAAATTAAAAATATAGATTTCTATTCACCTATTTTGCTGTGTTCAAGCAACACTGAATACAAAGGTTACTGGATGAGAAGAATCACAATCTGAATTTTCTTATAGACACACAAGTGAAATAGTGGAACACAGAATTCATAAGGCACAGGGGGAAAAGCCCAAAACGTAGGATCAAACCAACCAAATTTGATTTACAGCTCTACCATTTGCTTACGTTTAGCCCCTGGACAACTTACTTAATCTCCTTAAACTGTACTCGATTTACTTTACTCATTTGGAAAAAAAAAAAGTGGAATCATAATACCTTGTCTTAAAATTAATAAGAAAATTAAAATAAATGCATATGTATCATGTAAGCCATTGAAATGAGGCAAAAATTGTTAATTCAACATGGCATAGTCTACCCTAATGCAATGTAATTGCATGTAAAAAGTGCCTAGAATACCATGGTGTCACAAATGATAGCCATCAAAGAGAATCCAATAGATTCTTATTACAAATTTAATGCAGACAATGCTCCCTCTATCCCATCCTTCCTAAGAAAATAAAAATAAAATGAAATGAAAATAAGTTGCAAGATATTATCTACAATAAAAAATCACTTACGTGAAATTTTAAAATATGTCATGTATTTTGTGTGTGTGTGTGTGTGTGTCTATACATAGATATGAAATAATTGCAGGATAATATGTATGGAAATAGCAAACACCAAATTCAGGACAGTGTTGATCTCTAAGGGAAAGGCCAAGGCAATGAGATCAAAGGATGGTTACATGGAGAGCTTCAACTGCATCCTATGTTTTACTTTCTCAGCAATAACATTAGACTGAAGATGGTAAAATATTTAGTTCTGTTGATCTGGCTAGTAGGTATATGGAGTTTACTATATTACTCACCATATGTTCTGTACATTTCAAATATGTTACAATAAAAAGAAGTAGCTTTCCCAGTCATACAAACAGGCAATTTTCCAAAACAGACAGCAGCAGCTGTTCCAGAGATGTACAATAGTGCAGGTAGAGATAAGGAAGAATAAGGATGATGGGGGAGGGAGGTGGAGGTGGTTAAGGGAATAAGAGTGCTGGGTATAGAAGACAGGTTTCTCTCTGACAGTTTGAAACCAGTAAAATATGTAACCCCCCTGCCCCGTAAGAATTAAAGAAAGAATTCCACTATATAAGGTGTAAAAAGGTTAGAAATGATTCATCGTTAATCCAGAAATCAGGTTACTTTACACAGTATACATTATCCAAAAACATCATTAAGCTGAAAATACTTACTATAACCCCACTCTTGGTGGTAGTTTCTCTGTATGTGAAGTTGCAAATTGCCCAGGCTAAATAATATGTGGACATGAGAGGGGTCTGTGAAAAGTGATCCGTAACCCATCCATCTTCCTCAAACACGGAAGTTTCCACTGGCATATTAGATAAAGATAAATAGGTTGCTTGATGCTTGATGCTGATTTTGAAAGTAGCCTTGTAGATTGGCTCATCAAAACAAGGAAATGCCTTTCTGGCATGTGTAGGCGAAAACTGAGTAACACCAAGGAATCTGGAAAAAAGAAAATGACATTCTCTATTACATTCATGTTATGAGTTAAGTTATGGCCACATTACACACGTCTGTTGATGAAATAATATATTATTCCAAATTGCAATTATTTTTGTGAACCAAACTTAAGTGCATGAATAGTATGAAAGCACAATCCATATGTAATATACTTCCCCAACCATAAAAGATTTCAGGGCAGTTTCTGTCTCAATTAAAATAAATTCGCTAAACCCAGAGAAGTGCTTGTTAGATGAAAGATGACACACTACAGAAAAACAGCTCACTGGCATCACACTGGCCAGAACTGGAAAGTGATGATTCTCCTTTTTGGTGTGCTTCACTTTCTTCCCTGAAGCTGCACAACATGTCAAGACAATGAAATCAAAATCCAAAAATTGTCCTCAGATATATGAAGAACATAGATCATCACTTGGGAAATATCTGTGCCCTAAAATCTCAACAAGACACAGCCTGGTTTTGTTCAGAAAAGGGATTTTGAGACCTGATAAATTCTGGTCTGAATTCTGGCTCCACAAACTTTCTTAGCTATGCCATCTTGGGCAGTTATTAAATTTTCCTAAGATGTAGTTGGTCATTGCTGAAAAAGTAAATAATCAAGTCTAACTCAAAAAGTATTGTACAGCTTAGAGGAAAAGAAAGGATGTAAACCACCTATGACTGTGACTAGCATGGAGCAGTTGCTGATTCACATCTTCAACCTTTCTTGGAACACAGGAATAAATGTTTATACTGAATAGTCTGGAGAACATTGTTTTTTCCTCCTCATAATAAATGTTATATTAATACATGTTAATGTTAATATACCAGATGTATATTAATATAATAAATATATAATAAATATATGAATAAATAAAATGTCAATGTAAGCTCACACATGCATATACATACATATATATTGCACTCAAGTTTTCAGATCAAGCTGTATCTTATTAAAATTCCAACTGAAAGCACCTTTTATATTCTTTCATGGTTTATGGTTACAAATGAAGACAAAGATTAAATATTTTAAGAAGAACTCTTCAGTCGGGCACAGTGGCTCACACTTGTAATCCCAGCACTTTGGGAGGCCGAGGTGGGCAGATCATGAGGTCAAGAGATCAGGACCATCCTGGCCAACATGGTGAAACCCCGTTTCTACTGAAAGTACAAAAATTAGCTGGGCATGGTAGCGCATGCCTGTAGTCCCAGCTATTCGGGAGGCTGAGGCAGGAGAATCGCTTGAACTCGGAAGGCAGAGGTTGCAGTGAGCCAAGATCGCACCACTGCACTCCAGCCTGGCGACAGAGCAAGACCCCGTCTCAAAAGAAAAAAAAAAGGCACTCAGACATTCTTCTAAATAAGAAAAACATTCATGACAAAAGTTAATCAAACTTTTTAAATAATACTAGTTACAAAACGATATAAGGCAAGTCAATATTAGACTGTTAATAGAATACTATTGAGTTCTGAAGCGATTTCTTTAAAAAGTTTGTTCCTCCATAATAGTTCTGCCACCACTCCTCTCTCCATCATCCATGATATACATGGTTAATCTAACATGGCAACTTTCCCACTGAACCCAAACTTGGCCTCAGAATTATTCTCAGCACAGCACTTCAGGCAACTACTACCAATCAATACAGGTTGACATGTGTATTGAATCTTATTGGCTATCCCTAGCTCAAAGCACAAGGTATAAATTTTACACTATTTTTAAATTATGAAGCTTACATTGATCATTGAGGGCCTCATTTTTTAAATCTTAGTTTTAGAATAGAGAAAAATAAAACATTTTAAAGATAAATCGTTACTTATCTTCATAGACAAGGTTTTTGAGAGTTATCTTGTAAATAGCAACAGGCTGCTACACACCAAGCTTGGTTAAGTAACTTAACTATCTGACCCTGTGTTTTCATTAGTACAAGGAAAATATGTTTTCTAGGCTTTCCTTACAAAAGTCAAGATGATAAAATGAGATAATATATGGAAAAGAGATTTTAACTGTAAATCTTCATACAAATATGAGGTTAAAGCTGGAAGCAATATTAGAAACAAAGTGTCCTACTCTCATAAATTTCTAAGTTGAAAAAGTGGATCCAGTAGGATGAAGTGATTTATCTGAAGTTATACAGACAATTTGCACAAAGCTGGGTCTAAAACTCACATTTTCTGAATTACATTTCAAAACAGTAAAATTAATTTTTAGCTATAATTATAAACATCTTAATTCAGCTGTAAGTAACAAAGATTCTTCTTTCCCAATTTGCCAGTATCATGGTAATATTTTTCTTACTATTTTTTACTGATTAGTAATACACTTTCTGCTTAATGAATTGTCAGTACTTTTAGTTAAAATGCACCCATTTATGATTTTGTCTTCATATGCTTTTATCTTACATAATGCTTGTGAATCTTATCTTTCAGCTTATTAATTAAAATGTCCACTGAGCTTAATATTTCTCACTGAGGCTACTTAAAAGATGCCTATGGGATTTTATATATGAGTCAAAGTTACTTCCTTTTAACTTTGAAATATCTGAGAACTCCAATTCAATCACTGAAGGAATGTTGTCTGCTATGTGTGAGCTTTATGCTATACAGGTTGAGTATCTCTTATCTGAAATGCTTTGGACCAAAAGCGTTTCAGAATTTGAATTTTTTTAGATTTTGGAATATTTGCATTATATACTACCACTGAGAATCCCTAACCCAAAAATCCTAATAAAAAATATTCCAATAAACATTTCCTTTGAGCACCATGTTAGCACTCAAAAAGTTTTGGGTTTTGTAACATTTTAGATTTTGAAGTTTTGGAGTGGGGATACTCACCCTGTATTAGGTACTTGGTACAATTTCTTTTAAAGATATAACCATTTTCATATTTAAGGCCTTTGCAGTCTAATTGAAAAATATATTTTTCCATGAAATATATATATATATGTGTGTATAATATTTCCTCATGGAAAATTAAAGGACAACTAATAATACTAGGGGAAGAGTTCTACAAGAGTTCAACAGAGAGGTTGTAATTAGAATGAATTGGCCTTTAAGTGAAAATCAAAGATGTCTTTGATATTAAGTAATTAGTGGGTAAGAATTGATTAGGTGTAAAAGATGTAAATACCTCTGGGCTAAGGATAATTTGATTAAACAAATATTTGTGCAGAGAAAAAACACAGTGCAGTCTCTTTTTGCCTTACCAAGTAAGTAAGCATGTTAGGGAAGGAAGCAATTTACATCACTGATCCTCGGGGTTGAAAAGAACGATACAGATCACCTAGTGGCCTCTTCTGCAATTACTATTCTTAATGAATTCACATACACAGTATATACCCATGCACAGAGGGCCACCATGTGTTCTGATAATGTCTAAATGAGGAAATACCAATTTCACAGTCTGGCACCTGAGGATGATTGCAACTGAATTTCAATTCATTATTTAGAAAATCAAAAGAAGTCCTTTGGTAAAGAAGAGCAGTTGGACTAGACTACATTTAAGGTGTTTTTCAAGCTTGAGATCCTACAACTGAACAAAAATCAGAAGTAAAATATTCCCCAAATGTGATTGGTTATTTAAAGATGTTAAATTACACTACCACTAAACAGCTTTTTACTACAAGTTCTATAATGCATTTGCTCCTTTTAATCATTTATTTTTGAGTGTTCAATACTGGGAAGAAAACGATAAATATATATGGTTCCTTCCTGCAAAGAGTTTCTATGCTAATAAAATAAATTAAACATATACCTGGACAGGTATTATACAAACAAAGCCATGACAAAGAGGGAAAAATGTATGAAGAAATTACATTCTCCTAAAGCAGAGTTTCTCGATGTTGGCACTACAGACATTTTAGGCAGATAATTATTTGTTGCGGGGACTGTCCTGTGCCTTTAGCAGTATCCCTAGCCTCTACCACTAGATGCCAGTATCATCTCTCCCCAGTTGAGATGGGCAAAAATGTCTCTGGACATTGCAGATGTCCACTGTAGGAAGAAATTGTCCCAGCTGAAAACCACTAGCTTAAAGAACTCAAAGAAGGTTTTATGAAGAAGAAAGCATAATAATTGGTCTGAAAACCTGGGTGGAAGTTTAAAGGTCAGAGTTGGATGTAGAAATGAGTGAGCTGACTATAGGTAGCACAGAAATAAGCCTTCAATAAAGTTTTCACTCACATATTAAGTTTGTGCCCTGTCTGCTGTCTTGCAAATTCTGGTTACATCAGATCTCAGTATTTCAAGTCTATCTGTAACATCTTTTTCAACCTTGATACTCTTTTCTAACAAAGAGAGCCAGTTTCAGGTCGGTGCCCTTAACAGGCAACAATGCCTGCAGAATTTCAAAAATATAATTTTGTCTTCACTGCATATATTTTGTGGTTGCCTTCAATTGGTGGAAGTGAGACTTCTCTTCTGCTTACGGTCATTAAAAACATCAAAGAGGCCCACAACAACGGTGATTTTGAGAAAAAAATAACAAGTTTGGAGTGAAATTGTGGTGAGTTTGAGGTGGTAAGCAGAATACCAAGTATAAGAAATATAAAAAATTAATTAAAAATAGAAATATTTCAATATATAGTGTGGACATGAAAAATATATGTAAATGCAGCAAAAAGTAAACAAAACAGCAAAAGGCAGAAGGTAATGGGGATAAGCATTTTGTTGTCTATTATTCTCCACCTTTCTTAAACAAAATCATTTTTATCTTTTAATGAATCTGTCTATTACCATAAAAAATTCCACTTTCAAAAGTGACATTCTGGGAGTGTGATTCCTAGAATGTCATTTTAGCATAACTGGAAAAAATGTGAATAACATACATGTATTTTAATTCTCTTCTATCTAAAATAAATTACTTTATTTTCTTAACAACTTGTCTATTTGACATTTTGGTTGAGCTAAGAAGGAAGGCTTAAAGCTCCGTGTTGCCTCTGAAGGATATAGAGAATTGATTTCTTTTTATTTCTGCGGAAGTTCACTAGGCAAGCTACATGTATCAAGTCATTATGATAACATTCAGCAGAAGTAATGCATTAATGTTGGTTGATATTGCCAACAAATTACAGTATGTGATACAAAACAATTTCTGCTCCATTATTTTTCAGTTTGCCTTTTCATAAAGGTAAGACATGCAGAGGAAACAAACATTTGCATAACACTGTTAGTATTCAGATTGATTCACAGCATTTCACTGTGGAATCCACCAAAACCAAGAGAACCTCACAAACAGCATGGGTGATTTGAAAGGTTTTCTTTTTGACCACATCTATGCATAACACAGAGGAAAATGATTTTGAACCTACTTCTATAGTAACTGCAATTTCTCTAATAAAGCAGTAATTTAAGATTGGCAATAAAAACTTCCAAGACCTTAAGGAAAGTTTCAATGGAACATCTAGTTACTATTCAACTGATTGCAGTAAGCGGACTGTTACAAGGTCATGGAAGTCACACGTGTTCCATTTAAAATTGTTAATCCAAAATGCAAATTGTTACTCTATGACAAAATTCTTTTTTTTTTTTTTTTTTTTTTTTTTGAGACGGAGTCTCGCTCTGCCGCCCAGGCTGGAGTGCAGTGGCCGGATCTCAGCTCACTGCAAGCTCCGCCTCCCGGGTTCACGCCATTCTCCTGCCTCAGCCTCCGGAGTAGCTGGTACTACAGGCGCCCCCCACCGCGCCCGGCTAGTTTTTTTTTTTTTTTTTTTTTTTTTTTTTTAGTAGAGACGGGGTTTCACCATGTTAGCCAGGATGGTCTCGATCTCCTGACCTCGTGATCCGCCCATCTCGGCCTCCCAAAGTGCTGGGATTACAGGCTTGAGCCACCGCGCCCGGCCAGTTCTATGACAAAATTCTTTAAGCCAAAATGGGTCGTTGTTTAGACTGTGTGTTTTTATGCACTTCAATGAGTCATTAAACCTCTGCTATTTCAGAAGAGAAGTACTCCTGCTGAATATTCAATACTATAAGCAAGTGTGTAGTCTATTTTTTTTTTTAAATAACCATTGGAGTAAACTAAAAACATAAGGCAATAATGCCAGCAATATGTATGTAGGAAGTGGTGCATATGTGAATAATCGTGTTATAAAAACAGAGCATAATATTCATAATTGTTTCACCATTTATGTACTAAATACGCTTACCAAAAATAAGTACTGTGTACTTGATCATCATTGTTGAAGGGTATTATGAATGCATTAAAATGACTTTCCCAGGTCATAATAGTAGGTTTTCATAAAAATAAATAAAATTAGTGTCTGAGATTCATGTTTTTCTATTGGAAAGAGGCAAAACATTACGTAAGTATTATAAAGTACTGCTGTTGTCAAAATTCACATAAAGTCTTAGGAACAATATCTAATGATTGAGATGCCTTTCCCTTGGTACGTAGGGCTTTTCTTCTTGTTGTACCGGTACCCTTCTGACCCTTCAGTCTCTGGTTCCTGCTATTCTCACTGCTAATAGAGAGTACTGCTGTAATCAGAGACTTGTGTGTTTCTCGTTTCCCTCAGTCTTTCTGCTCCCTCAACCCTCTCCATCTCCCAGTATTTGATCCAAGCTAGGAGGTTCTCTGGCTGAAATACCACAACCTTTCTTTCCTTCTCTTTTTTCTGGTGACCAGGCTCTTCTTCTTCCTACCCACCTTCTTTTCCCATTCCCTGTCTTTTGAACTCTGCTTAGGTGGTAAAAACAAACAGCAGTCAAAGGAATGTCCACGGTGACCATTTCCCCACTGTTTTGCCAGCAATGGGAAACCCCAAAGCAAGAATGTTGGTCCTACACAACCCGGTACTAGCCCAAGTAGCAGATCTCCAGCCATGGAATAGTATAATTATATTTAATAACCACAGATGTGCTTACTAATTATCAGACACTGTTCTAAGTGCTTTATTACTGATGTGATCATCACAACCACCCTGTACAATAGAGTATCATTATTTCCACTTTCCAGAGGAGGACACTAGACACACAGCAATTAGGAAACCTGGCCAAGGTCTTAAAGCTAATAAGTCGCAGAGTCAGGACATGAGGCCAAGCAGTCTGGTTCCACAGTCCATGCATAGGAGGAAGAGAATGAACACACTAAACACACACACACACACACACACACACACACTTCCATCCAGCAACACAACAAAAGTGGACTATTTTTTAAAACATAGAAGATTTTTTTAAATAATTTATTTTTTAAAGACGTAAAAAGTAACCAACAACCATAGTTTTTAAACTGCTTTCTTTGTCTATCCTCTGATTTTTCTTTTTTTAGTTGTGTAGTCATGAGGAAAGACGTGAATGATTAAAACAAAACTTCATCCTGCAGCACACACATAGGTGTGCACTGGGAGGAATTAATTCTCCCTGTCCCTGTACAACTGGGGCCAGAGTTCTATACATGTCAGGCCCACTCAGGCATTCAGAAGCTTGGAGGCAAAGAAGGCAGGAAGGGTGAGCCTGGGTTCTTCACCCTTACTCAGCTCCACGCAACATTGCCAATCTTATTCTACCTTCACAGTGCCACCACCACCATACAGCTGTGCCTGTTTGTGCATCATTTCAGGTTGTCCAGGAAACTGGAAAAAGCAGGAAGTATTTTTCACATTTGAATTTTCCAAAATTCTGCCTACTAAAATTCTATCTGTGGGAGAAAGTATACAGTCTCCTGCAGTAGAAAGTAGGATGGCATGAACTTTGAAAAACCCTGGTGGAAGCTGGCCAGTAATGTAAATCTGGAAGGAAGTAAAGAACAAGCAAAGAATTGAGAAATGATGATGATGGTGATGGTGATGATGAAGATTTTGACTGCTGGGGTTGGAAGGATGAGCATGGGGGTGAAGGAGGGATGCCCTCCCTACAGACTGTAAAACATTTATGCCTTAAAGGTAAATCATTTCTTCTTCACTGTTTTTGTATCACTCCTTGAAGTCATACTTAAAGAGGTAAGTCCTATTTTTGTAAATAATATTGACCAAATGTCACCATCTTCAAGCACACCTAAAATATCGTCCTGCATTATTTGCTCAAGCCCATCTACATACACAATGGCAACAATCAGTTTAAAGAAACAAACACGTTGTGCAAACCAAACAAATACTGGGAAGTCCAGCATCAGGTCCATCTTTATTTGAAAGGGATCCAAAGCAGATAGGCTCAGTTTGGAGTTGCACTGAATAAATAAAAACAAAGGCAACTGCACAGGCAACAAAAGCAAAAAATAGACAAATGGGATTGCATCAAACTAAAATGTTTCTGCACAGCAAAGGAAATAAACAATAGGGTAAAATAACAACCTATACAATGGGAGAAAATATTTACAATCTGTACATCCGATAAGTGATTAATGACCAAAATATATAATGAAATCAAACAATTCAATAGCAAGAAAAAACAAAACCTGATTTTTTTAAGTGGGCAAAAGACCTGAATGAAAATTTCTCAAAATAAGACATACAAATGGCCAATCAGTATATGAAAAAATGTTCAACATCACTTATCATCAGGGAAATGCAACCACAGTGAGATGTCAACTCACACCTGTAAGAATGGTTATTATCAAATAGACAAAAGATAACAACTGTTAGCAAGGATGTGGAGCAAAAAGAACCCTTGTACACTGTTGGTGAAAATGAGTACACTGTAAATTAGTATAGCCATTATGGAAAACAATATGGCAGTTCATCAAAAAATTAAAAACAGAACTACCACATGATCTGGCAATCCCACTCTTGGGGGATTATATATCCAAAGAAAAAGAAATCATCATGTTGAGGAGATATCTGCAACATGTTTATTGCAGCATTCTTCACAGTAGCCAATATACAGAAGGAACCTAAGAGTTCATCAATGAATGAATGGATAAAGAAAATGTATTCATACACTAAGGAAGTACTATTCAGACAAACAGAAGGAAATCCTGTCATTTGAGACAACACTGAGGAACTGGAAGACTTCATGAAAGTGAATAAGCGAGGCACAAAAAGACAAATATCGCCTGATCTTAGTCATATGTGGAATCTAAAAAAGTTGACCTCATTGAGTTAGAGAGTAGAATGATGTTTACCAGATACTAAGAGGTTAGGGGAAGAATGGAGTTGAGGAGTTGCTGGTCAAAGGATATATAATTACTTAGATAAGAAGAATAAGTTCAAGGGATTTGCTGTAAAGCAAGATGACTATAATTAATGACAATATATTATATTCTTGAAAACTGCTGAGAGTAGATGTTAAATATTCTCACCACAAAAATAGCTATATGAGGTGATGCATTTGTTAATTAACTAATTTGTTCCAAATGTATGCATACTTCAAAACATTAGGTTATACATGATACATACAATTTTATGTCAATTAAAATAATTTGAAAAAAACTGTACATTTAATTACTATCCAGGGTGATGAAATCGAATGGCACTACAGGAAACACAGCAAGACAAACACAAATTGCATAAATTTTCTCCCTGAGTGAGTCATTATTAAATGGTCAGAGCTTTTTTTTTAGTAAACATTGTCTAGATATAGTTTACTGGTAGCATTTTGAATTGTGTTCAAAATCCAGCACTGAACTGAGTTTTGCCATATGGTTATGTGAGCCTGACACAAAAACAATGAGCTAAGTCCATTAAGGAATCATAGAAAAAAGTTTTTACAGAAACAAATGGTTCTCAAAGATTTTTTCAGTTCACAGTCCTCTATAGAGGGACAAAAAGCGATATACTCCTACTTGCTCATGTTAAGCTATCTTCTTAACAGAGTGAATGGGAGAAGTGAAGCTGCTTTCAATCTAAAAATAATGTAGTGAATGTCTTGTTTGTATTAAATATCATGAGTATTAATTCATTCCCAGAAGATTACAGGGCATCGGATCACAGAAATACCACAGTAGAGCAAATGCCTACCCAGAGATAAAATCCTCCATTCTCTCCCCAAGATTTTTGCAAAAGGATGGTCCCAATTCTCTTTAAGAACTATCACTATTATTTTCCCATTTTACTTGGAGACTATCGTTTCTCTCTAAACAATCCTTTATAGAAAAGGACCTCCTATTTTTAACGTCGTCTCACTTTGGCATGTTATAGACCCTATCATGTTGGTCAAAGAAAAACAGCCTCCCTTTTGAAAGTGAATAAAATGTTCTTTATCTTGGCTATATTTCCCTTTCAATCCAACCATCTGGATCTAAATTAAGGTACCCTACTTTGAACATGGGTATGCCCACCATCTGGCTACCCAAAAGTGGCAATTATTTCAGGTAAATGAACATTTTACCTAATTCTAAGCAAGCATACTCTCCTGTCGAAGACTACAGCATAAATACATACCCATTTTTATCTGCCTGCTGCACACCTAGTTGATGAAAAAGTGAGTATGTATTCTGCCTAATTTACTTCTTGGTGTGTAAACATGTTGATTTTAAGAGAATTTAATTTCAATATTCAACAAGTGTAGGAACCAAGGGTAGAGAATTTGTCTCAACTTGGGAAACCTTCGGCTTCACGGGGGGAGCTTGTCTTCTAACCTTTGTACAGTACAGTATGGAAATCAGGAAAAGCAAGTCTTCCCAGTTGTACAAAGCCAGGCTACCTACGACACCCAGCAGGAGATAAAACCTTCCAGAGGTCCAAGGTATATAGCACACAGTGGAATCTAATTTCCCTGCTGTCGCCAACATTATTTTGCTCAGGCCTCTGAGAAGCAAGTTGAAGAATCAGACTGATAGGATTTTAATGAGTTAGTGTTTCCACATAGGCTGAGAAGTGAACTGTATTGTAGTATTGCTCTTTTAAGCATTTCAACTTGCTCAATATGACTTCCTTTATCAGATTAAATATTTGTTTTTATCACAGAAATTATCCTATAATTAAATTGGCAAAATTATATCTAACTAAAGACCAAAATTTTTAATCATTAGTCAAATGAAAATTCAGTGTTCACATCTGTGTCCTACTTGAAAGTGGGTTTTAGAATGCCAATTTACATTGCATTTTGTGGACAAAATCATCACCAAAGTCCAACCCTAGCTGAGATGCTGATAAGGGTCTGTTTAAAAATGCTCCAAGTGGCTATAGTAACAAAAAAAGTTTAATAAATAGAAAGTTTATATAACTATGAAATGGTTTATTAGATTTATTTCTTTTGCTTTATCAACTCCAGTAGAAACATCCAAGAAATTATGAGATTTACTCTAGTAATAATAATGAGGAATGAAAAAAAAATGAGGAACAAAGACTTCCTCTAAGATGCTGTATAGAAATAAAACAATCCTGGGATTTTCAAAACACTGTGTTCTGCATTTCTACTGGGATGATGAGTTTAACTATATGTGAACTAGGTTAAACTTCCAACCAAGTTATTTACTTCTTTGAGGAAAACTGCAAGATAGAGTTTGAATATAAATATGCACTAGGGTTACAAGAAATCAGTTACGGGTCAAGCAGAAACATCTGGTCTTTTTAAGAGTCCTGTTAATTTGAAAGCATTGACCAAAACAAGCTCAGTTCTGCCAAACATATTTTGGCATGGCTCAAAAAACAGGATTTGTCGAAAGCATTCATTTCACCACAGCAAGATGTGTCAGTAATGATATGCAACTCCCACTATTGACATTTTGACATAACAAGCTTGTTCCTAAACATAGTATGCAAATTTGTTTTCTATGCCTTTCCCCCAAATTTGATATAATTCTGGGTTTAAAAAATATTTTTAATCTGTATTCTTTAGAACGTGTCGGAGGAAGTGGTAGAAGGGGGTTTAAATTATCCATATCTGATGTCAGGAGTAAGACAGTGAAAAATTTATACATTCACTTACAGGAGGTTTTAACTATCATACAACTACTAAAGCATTGGGCATTTTATTTATAGGAGGTTACTTCATAGAACTCTATAAATAATAAAACTTTTGTTTACTTTCACAACACATTGCAATTTCCCCAGCCTCTTACACAATAACTTCTTCTGAGAGTTTCCAAACACCATAAGCTGTGTCTGGTCCAGGGATTAGAGAACCAAAGTTCAAGTCCTAGCTCTCCACTGACAAGCCTGCTCACCTCCAGGGCCCTGGGCTTCCCTGAGCCCATTTTCTGCTGTTGTGAGAATCACCTGAGAAAAGGAGAGGCTCTGCCTCCTTACTGATCTGCAACCTGCCTCCTCTTCTAAAGTTCTTGGTTTAATTTTTAAGCTCACTTTGGTTGTTCATCTGCCCTATAGTCATTTAATTAATCGAAGTTATTTTAGCAATGAGGGAGTTAGAGCAAAGAACAAGAATCACTTATTCATTCAACAATATACCTGAGAGCTTACTGCCACAAGACACTCATGAGAGCTAGCATTTATGGTGGATACTCTATGTGCCAGGCACAGGGGTAAGTACTTTGTAATGCATTCACTCACAGACGTCTACACCAATCCTACAAGCAGAATATTATTATTTGTATCCCCAAGTTAGAATTAAAAGTCTAGGCTCAAGAGCCAAACTCCCTGGGTCTAAATCCGTACTTTGCTCACTCTTGGTGATCTTGGTCAAGCTATGTGACCCACCTGTGCCTCCATTTCCCCGCCCGTAAAATAGGGAATGCTGATAATAGCGTCTACCTCATAGGGTTCTTGTCGGATTGAGTACATGGGTGTGCAATAAGCACTAGAAAAGGAGAAGGTTAATTACCTTCTTCAAACCTTCACCACAGTTGGACGAACAGCAGAGATTCGAACTCGGTTCTATTGCATTATGAAGTCTGAGCTCTACACAAGTGGTGAAAAGCTCCACGGACTTTCAGATTTTTTTTTTTATATAAAAATACCAAAGTACCCAAATGTGAAACGCGCCAAAGATAGTAACAAGGCATTTGAAACTGACTACTAGCTTTCCCACCCTTGACCACTGGAATCATCTCCAGAGGCAGCAACTCATGAACAAACAACCTGAGTCGCCCTGCCTCAGCACAAAGCTGGCAGCGCCCGCGAGGCCACTTATCGCTGGCTCTGACCTTGGCAACCTCCACCCCCGTCCCGGTCCTCTCAGCCTATCTCTGAAAACCACTATTTTCACTCCGAAACTCAACTTGAAGTTTGGGGAAAGTTTACTCAGCCAAAGCCCATCCTCTGCTCTGCACCTGGCAGGGGACTACTAATAGGCAGGGGAGATGGGCATGTGAGGGCGGGGGTGGAGAACGGTGTGTCCCTGACCTGCCTTGACAAGCTAACCTGGATGCGCTGTTGTCTTGGCCTTCAGCGCCACGTATTTTCCCTCGACAGTAACTTGGCAAGCTTTTCATGTCACTCTGGCATCGCTCAGATTACCAGTTACCCTTCAGAAAAAGGGCCCTGCGTTTCAATGGCTAAGGAACTTTGACAGGAAGAGGAGAGGTCCTGACTAGAGGAGGGGGCGGCATTCATCTTTTAGCACCGGCGAGTCAGTTTGAGGAGTTGGCTGCAGTGAGACCTCAAGGCATCTGGGAGACCCCGGGGTTCTGACTGCCCTACCCCGCTTTCGTTTCCTTCCCCCACCCCTGGCTTCCCGAGTATTGGAAGCCAGCTGGGTCCCCGGGGTCGCAGGCCGCCCAGAGGTTCGAGCCGCGCGGCGGGGTGGGGCGGCGCGGGGCACCGCCTCCCTCCATACCTTCTCTCCCCGTGGAGCACATAGGAGCTGCGGAAGAAGCCCAGGAGCTCATTCTCGATGAGCGCGTTGTAGATAATCTTCAGATTGTAATTCCTCTGCGCGTCCAGTGTCCTATTCAGCACCACCACTAAGACCTGGGTTTGCGGGTAGAGGAAAAAACCGGCCACAGGGACAGCCCCAAACGCCCTGTCCTCAGCCAGCTGCACTTTCTCCACCGCCACTCGGGAAGCGTGCAGCACTACGTAGCGGGTGGCGTTCCGGCACGCGATCTCCACGTTGACCTCCCCGGAGAAGGTGAAGTTCTCCATGAAGGCGGTGAGCATCAGATTGTAGTGCAGCGGCTTCAGGTGGCCCGACAGGCGCAGCTGCGTCCACGGCTGCCACGGCTCCCGCTCCTCCTCCGACGGCTGCTGGGCCGACGGGGTCCCCGGACTGGCCACCCCACCCGCCTCAGGCTGCAAGGAGTCCCCGCCCGCGTGGTGGTTGCGCCGGGCCGATCCGGGGAGGCTCCCGTTGCCGCCGCGCTCCGGAAAGCCTGCGGGGCCACCTTCGGCGCCTGGCGTGGCACTCGCCCCGCACTCGTCGAAGCGCAGGCTGAGCAGCACGGCAAGCATGGTGACCGCGAGCAGTGCCACGAGGGACACGGCGAAGGCTAGCACAAGCCGCTTGTGTACCGCGATGTGGCGCTCCGTGGTGCGGGGTCGCACTCCCACTGAGTCTGCCCACGGGTCGGAGAGCCCCCTGCCGCCAGCGCGAAGCGCGGCGTCGTCTTCCCCCATCCTGGCCGCGAAGGGTGAGCTGCTCTTCTCGGCCCCCTCCTCCTCCTCCTCCTTCTTCTTCTTCCTCTTCTTTTTCTTCTTCTTCTTTTTCTTCTCCTCCTCTTGCTCCCCCAGCTCGCCGTCCAGGGCCATCACACCGCCTCCTCCTCCTCCCCCGCCCCCTCCGGCACCCCCCGCGGGCGGGCCGCGCGGGCCACCGCCAGAGCAGGCATCGGAGAGCGCACGCGGGCCGAGGGCGCGCTACTGGGGATGCTGGCCCGGGTTCTTTTAAGACGGGTTCTGGCCACAAGCGACGGCAGCTTTCGCGACCCCCATCAGCCCCGCCTCACTCCGGACACTGGCTGCCGAGGCGCCGGGCTGCGAGCTCTGGGACGCGCCTAACTTGGAAAGCGTCTTGCTTGCCCAGCGCGCGCTACTTCTCGGGCGAGCACCCTGCGCCGGGGCACATGCTGCCCCCGCCCCTGCGCGCCTGCGGCTCCCGGCTCTCCCTCCCCTGCGCCGCGCTCTCGCCTCGCTTTCCGCGGGAGCCTTCCAACCGGTCCTGGGAAGAAGGACGGGAGCTGTGGGAAGAGCGAGGGTGTAGAGAGGGAAGTTAGGGCTTCCGCTTTCTCCCCCCACTCCAGCGGCGGCGTTCAGTCCTCTGGGTGGAATGTGCTCTCAGCGGCAGTGACCGCGGCCACAGCACTGGAGGCACCCGAGCCATACACCCTGCAGCTGGAGAGGAAAGGATGGCCGAGGTGGGAGAGACTAGAGTGAACCAGCAGGAGGAAGTCCTAGGGCCGCGAAGCTACGGCGGAGATCTGTCCTGGAAAAGCCTTCTCCACCCTGGGCACTTTAAGCGGCGGTGGCGGCAAACAGCAGGAGGTTGCAGACCCGACAGCGAGCCTGCCTCATTCCAGTCTTGCTCTGCCCTCCGGAGATGACAAGTGAGAAAGAAGTGTCCGGCCGGGCCATCCCCTTCAGGTAGATGAAGCTCTGGGTTTGCTCCATATCCCCAGGGGGAGAGCCGAAGTGCGTATGTGCGAGCGCGTGTGCATGTGTGTGCGCGTGTGTGCGTGTGTGTATATACACGGGCTCCGGGTTTAGATTGCCAGGGCTACTCCAGCTGCATTGAGGGACTGAAACTCCCCGAGAAAGGCAAAGGAGAGAGAGAGCGCGCGAGGAGGCAGGAAAGGCGGGAGGGAGGGGAGCGACTGAGCGGCAGAGGCAGGCACTGGGAGATTAGAGAGCTTTTCTCCGCTCTGTCACACCAGACACCCACAGCCACAGAGGGGGTTGCTGAGCCGCCTGCAAGAAGTACATTGTAAATCTTTAGCGCAACAAGCCCCACAGTCACCCCTCTTCCTGACTCCTTAGCCCCACCGCGCTCCACGGAGAGATCCTAGGAGCCTTTGGCTATTAGCATAGAGAGCAAAAGAAGATCCTGCTAGGGAGATGTGGCTGTGTCCGATTTCACATCAAGCTCGCCAGAGGATTTGGAGGATTGTATGTAAATTGAAATAAATTCTCCAAAACCTGACTGCATACATTACATTATACTGTGCGATGTGTCCAGGTGTGCAGTACTAAAATAATGCTTAGCAATGAAGCATTAAAATCCTCCGGAAGTAAAGGCCAAAGCAAGGTGATGTTTTCCCCATAGGATAATTTCCATCTTTAGATTGGGGAAATGATTAAAACACAATGCCTACAGTGTAACATTCAGGACCAAAAGCTTGAGACTGAGAAAAGCTGGGCTATGAGCTTAGTAGAACAGTAAACGAATACATTCCATGATTGGTCAGTTTTTCATTTCACCTAGCCATAATTACTTTCTTGCAGCTTTCCAGTGTTTCCATGAACATTGTTTAAACTTTGTTAGGATAGTTATCAATAGACAGTTTGCTGACAGCAGGCAGCATCAAAATAGGTTCATAGCCCATTGGCTGGTTATGGACTCTTGTCTGAGTATATTGGAGTTTAAAATTATAGTGCAGAGTATGTATAAATATGTAGGATATCCAACCCTCAGAATTTGTGTGAAGAACTCTAATTGGAACAATATTCAGAAAACAGCCACCCCAAAGGTGACAGCTAAGAAGCAGGAGTCTCCAGTGTTTAATAAAACAAAGTGTGATTGGCTTATGGGTTAATTTAAAAAGTGAATAATAGAAAGAAAATGAGGTAATTCCTTTTTACATGTTTCTTTCATGTCTTCAAATCTTGAAGGCATTTTACAAATCATGTCTATAGCTATTTTCTTACAAAAAGAAACAGTTAATGCTTCTGGCTTTGGAGTACTGAAAATAGGCAATTAAAATATTGTGTTTGCCTTTAAAAGCTTGACCAAAGAGACCGATTACACATTAACCTTAGCCTGATAACCTCTAAAAACACAGCCCTGCTCGAGGAAGCCCTTTTTCATTTATCCCCAGATGGGATACATGCTTAATGCCATGCATTCTAAATGTCCATTTGAATCATTTTTAAATGATGATGAAAATAAGTGCCAGGGTGGGATTTTTTAAGCATGTTGTATGTGGGCCGTTAGCAACAGACCAAGGGAAATGCCACATTCTGTTCAAGTTACTTTTTTCTGCTCTGTTTTTAAATGTCTGTGCTCTTGCTGTCCATATGCATCTGGCTATATGCATTTTAAGAGTTGAAGAGTTGGGGTTCCTTGGTTTGTTTTCACAGAATCAGGAACTATAGTGCAAGCAAGTAAGACGAGCCCTGAGATCCTCAGCAGGTCACCAGACTTCTCTGACTTTAGGGTTTTAAACTGGTAATTCAGTATTACTGATCCAATATCCATGGATTTAGTGCATTTGTTTATCAGAGGCTTCTGGAATCCTCCCCGGGAGTCTAAGAACCACTGCCTAAAGGAAGAAGTTACCCACTAAGGGATCTTTAAGACTTTCACTTTCTAAAACATTAGTCAAGAAAAGATTCAAAGAAGGCTTTTTCTGTTTGTCTTTTTTTGAAAATGTGTACAAATTTGTGGGATACATGAGAAATTTTGTTACATGCACATAATGTGTAGTGATCAAGTCAGGGTATTTAAGGTGTCCATCACCTGAGTATAATGCATTTTTGCAAGGTATAGTTACCCTATTCTGCTGTCAAACATTGAACAGCTAGACTCCTTCTGTCTTCCTGTATGTTTGTACCCTTTAACCCAGTTCTCTTCATCTTTCCCCTTTCCCTCACTCATGGTCTCAGTCTGTTATCTCTTTCCTCTCTTTACCTCCATCTATTCTTCTTTGTATTTTATCAATGTGTGTATGTACTTCTGAAAATTACTACAAGGAAAGTCTCAAATATTTCTTACTAGCTCATGGATTCCCCTTAAATGTAACTTTGCATAATAAAACTTACTATCAGGATCAAATAGGTAAATATTTCCTCCTTTCATATCAGTGTTACAAAGGTTTTCAGTGAGTTTTCTTTTTTTTAATTTCTGAAAGTATATAGCACACTTTCCCAAAGAAGCAAGCAATTTAGTAAAATAATTTTTAAATATTATTTTTCTACAGAATGTTCATTCTACCTTCAAAGCAAAAGTGGAGGGGTGAAATTTCAGAGTGTGTACCTCAGAAAAATATTAAAGACATAATTTACTAATATTCCTTTTTAAAGTTGTTTTCAGTGTTATAGGTCACTAGATTCGAGATAGGTTTGATTTTGCCAATACTAGAGCCATGTGGTGCTGTAAACAAGGAAATTAAACTTCCCAAAGTACCTGATGCTTCTCTCAGAAACATGTTTATTTGTTAGGAGAATTTCATGATTACTTTATTTAGCTAATAAATATCACTAAAGTCATGATGTGGCCATATTTGATTCAGGGGTTTGTAAAAGTAAAAATTATCTGAATATTTAATATACAGGAGGCCAAACAGAAGTTGTTTTTAATAAAATCTATACCTTGGTCCTGAAATGATCAAAATGAACTATCTTCAGTGAATGTATTGGCTTCAGGATCTTACTCTTTGATTGTTTACAATTTAACTGCCTTTTTTTCTTTTCTTTTCACACTGGGTGGTATATAGAAGCACATAGTTAGGTGTCCTTGGGTACTCAGTCTCTTCACATGTGAGTAAAACCTCATGTCCAGAAACAGCTTGGCTCGGGAGAAAGAGCTAGATCCTGATCACCTTCATCTTCCTCCATTGTCCTAACCCAGTTACTTAATGGACTCAATTTCTCAATGTGTTAATGTAAAGGAGTTAGATTTGGGGGTATCTTTCTGCTCTGAACTTCTTGGAAAAATATACAGAAGCTAATATACTACCCTCTTTATGTTCTCAAAAAATATTTAATTAATCTTCATGAGAAGCAAAAAAGTAATTCAATTAAAAACTAAAACTTTAATGGGTAAATAAATTTAATAAAAGCACACTGTACTAGAAAAAGTACAGGGGAAACAAACAAATCTTACTATTCTGGCAGTCAAAACTAGGCTGATGTATCATATGAGAGGGATATGTTTCTGAAGACCTCCCTCAACTGGAAACCAATATGAAAAAAGAATGGTGAAGTTTCTGTTTAGCAGCTGAAGTGGTGCCGCCATGTGGCAATAGCAAAACAGCAGTTTGAAATTTGAAACGGATCATTTGATGAAATGTTTAATTTAGAGCAATTAACATTACTGCAAAGTTTATTAATATTTTTATATTGCAAACTTTCAAAATTTTATAACATTTGACCCACTTGATATTGTGGGGTTTCATATAAGAACTACCCTTCCAGACAGAACATTCCTCAAGATCTTGAAGATGAGGAAAGAATTATTTAAAATTAACTATAATTGAGATAGTGAAATTTCATGATTTCTGTAGTTTGTCACAACAATTAACACCTTCATTTAACTGTTAATTGTCTGACTTGTTATTTGAAAGGATTAATCTAAATGGAATTTACATCTAAATTTGATTATATCTTTTTACCTCATAAAAACCTGTGAAACCATGAATTTGTTTTTATCTTTTTTCATTTTTTATTTTTACTTTTTATTGGATTTATTTTAGAGATTAGGTCTCACTCTGTCGCCCAGGCTGGAGTGCAATGGTGTGATAAGAGCTCATTGCAGCCTCGTACTTGAAGTTGTTTTTAACAGAAATATTTCCTAACCTATTAATAGAATACTATGTGTTCTTAGTCCCAGAAAAGTCTCCCGAGTATGTTTATACCAAGCTAGAACAAGCCTCACAGCATAAAATGGATATCTCTAGAGAGCAAATGTAAGGAAAAGAGTGACCAAATAATTCAAGTGTCATTTCCAATTTTAGCATTACATGTTATATCCAAAGAGAGAATTAGTATCTCAAGAAAGTTATATCATTATTTGAGGGGCTCTAATGCTAGGTTAAAACGCTTTAGCATTCACTCTAGACTCTTTGGTTTATGACTTCTATAAGAAAGCTCTATAAAAAGGCAAAGTATATATCATGGAAATGTTTACAATTTGTTCATGAAACATGCAAGCATAATATAGACCAAAGTCTACAAACAATAGAAATTAAGTATTGTTCCGGAAATGTTTCCATTGAACTAGTTAATTTGTCTAGTCACTCAAGAAATTGAAATAGTGAATATACTCCTATAATTGCTACCATGAACTTAAATTGCTCACATCCACGTTTCCAGATAAATATGGCAGGAAGAATTAATGAAAATAGTAATAATCACTAAGATTTTTCAAGGGCTTAACTTGTGCCAAGTATTTGTGTAAGCATTTTATGCTGTCTTATGTAATCATGAAAATCACTGCCTTCAGGTCAATGCTATTATTTCTTCCACTTGACAAATCAGGAAACTGAGGCTAAAAAAGATTAAATATCTTGGCCAGAGTCATTTAATTAGTAGATGGCAGAGCTGGAACTCAAAGCCAGCAGGTCATTTCATTACCTTTACACTTAACCTTTATGTCATACTCCTTCCTGAAAGATAAGCCAAATATGAACTATCCAATTGCATAATGAATACTTGCTACATAAATTATGAAGTCAGTGCCAGGCACTATGCTAGTGATGTATCACTGAAGCAAACATGCCTGGTCTATACTCTCCTTGGAGAGGACTGGTCTATACTATCCTTGGAGAGGACAGTGCCTAGTACATGATAAGTGCTATGTGTTTGTTGAATAAATGAATAGAGAATAATCTAGTATGACCCTGAACAGATAAATAATTATAATTTTGTAAGATAATGATAAAAAGAAAACTCGACAACATTATTACTCCTGGATTGAGAACTAAGTAATTGAAAGAGTTGACTATAGCTTATTTTCATACTGCAGAATAAGCAGTTTACATGCTTTAGGAATCTTACCTCTTCAATGAATCCAAAAATATATATTTAACCCAGGCTTATTTGACAGCACAAATTTACATAATTTGAATGGTGCCTCACCTATTTCAAACCATGAAAAGTATCTGCTTGAAAGGCACAATAGACAAATATTAATGTAAAGTCACGTAAAGACATCTCCTGCTTTATTTCATCCACATGTATCTTCTAGTCCACGTACTTTTTTCTGTCTTCCAATCATTTATTTCCCATTCTTTCATTTAATAATAAAATATTGTTTATCATTTAAAAACTTTGCTTACTACAGATAGATTCTGCTTACTACATACATGTTTATCAATATAGCTGTTTAAATGAGGTAATTACAGTATTTTCTTGAATCTGAGTAACAAGTGATTATTATAAATGGGTTGATGAAGACACATTGGAAGAAATATGGTGAAATTTTTCTTTTAGATAATGAAATATCACTAGTATTGAGGTCATATAGCTGTATGTAAAATTTAAAACCTAATTTTGAACTACAGTGTTTTCTTATTTTTAATGATATATAACATAATATAAAATATATATAGTTTTGCTAAGTGAGGATTCTGGTCAAAGATACAGTCATGTTAACATGAGAAACACCCCTTCTGTTAGAGAATAGATCACAATATGTGTATATATAGCAAATATACAACAATAATTACAATTGTTTTATTTTATAAACCTCACTGAATTCCTACTTTCAAACTACGGAAAAAAGATGTATTCTGATTTTTTTCTTCAGGTACTAGATCTGTACATAAATAATATATTTTCTTAATCGTGAACTGAAAAATAGCTCTTCTTTGGGGGGAGGGGGGATCCATGCCTTTTCGTTGCTTATATTCAGAGATGTTTGCTAGAAAACTACCAGTTTCTTCCACCACATGACACTATAAGAATCCTTCATGACGCTATAAGAAACCTCTTTAATTTCAGGGTTACACACCAAGGCTACACCAGCATCATATCATTTTTTCTTTCTCTGTACATGTTTTCCTGAGAGTATATTGTCCCATTCACATCCCTATATAGGCTCTGAAGTTACTCTCCAGGTGCCTTGAAAGTTAGGTGAAAAATGTATTTGGGGATCCAAGAATTAGTCCTGAAGTTCAAACAATTAGACTTTGGCTAAAATGGCTTTTTCTTGGTCATTAAAAAAATTATTTGTATGCTATAATTACAAATACTAAATCTAAATATGTTAGTATGCTTTGTATTATAAAGTTAAATATGTTGGGTCTTTTCTTTTACATTTATATTAACAACATTAAGCACTAGGCACTATACAAAAGATAAAAGAGAAACAGAGTTTATAACCAAATAATAATCATGGAATCTGTATCTGGAAAGAGATATAACTTTCCTACAAAATAACTACACAAAAAGTTCAATTACTAATTCTTGAAAATAGCCAGCTGCTTGATGGAATGAAACTTTTGGATCTAGAACAGTCTCTATTAAAAAAAAAAAAACAATGAACCTAAAGATGACTGTTTTGGGTTATCAGCATATTAAAATTTGGTATCACTTTATGAAATAAATTTAATTCTCATAATAGAATTGATGTAATATCTAACTTGCCTGTGATCTTCACTTTTGTCACTTTTCTCTTTGGTGCCACCTTGTGGGTCAGCCAGTAACAATACATATATAGGGTTTGGAGGGTTTTTAGGTTTTTAACTGTACTTGTATTAAAGTTAGACTTACAAAGAAATGTGATACAATTCATATGTGAGGCAATTTTGTTTGTTTTCTCAGAGAAGCAACCACTTCACAAGAAGATTCTGAAGTTGGCCATTTTGAACCCCAGAACAGCTTCTCATAGATTAGAAATATTGGAATCTGCACAGAAATCGATATTCATTTACAAGATCATCAAACTTATCTTGCATAACATAAGTGGCAAGCTCTGACTTGTGATTTTTTCATAAGAAAAATGTTTTTTAACTCAGTATCATCATTTCTACAAGTGTCCCATGATAATTGATTCTAGGTGATTTGAAACACTGTTTAGTCCTGTTTTAGAAAAAGCTCCTGTATCTGATTTAGTCTCATATGCAGCTTACTTCTAACATCAGATTGAATTTGCATTGAGTTACCTTACTCAGTTTGTTTTTTAATTATGTTGCACTTACAAGGGAATAAGGAAAAGTCAGTATAGTGTGTTGAAATGTCTTTTTTAATTGGGACACACAGGAAATGTGTTACAGGTTCCCAAACCTTCTTCATGTATTAGACATGTTATAATAATCTTTTGAATAGCCAAGTGAAAAGGAATGGTTTCACCTGAACATGTTAGAATTTATTGCTACATTTTTGTGTGTTGTGGTGGAGAAATAAATTTTTAAATTGCATTTATGGAGTCATTTCAGAACAAGTAGAAATCATATGTAATCTGGTCACTTTGAATGTGTAAGTGTTTGTATCTGAACTCCTCCTGCCCTATTAAGAGTTGAAGGTTGTACTATATGTTACTCAAAAAGTAATTTTCCCCGGATGTGCAATAAGGCCTCAGATTTGACCTATAACCTGAATGTCATAAGCTATCCATTATCTATGCTGGAAGCACACCACCAACAACAAAATAATTTTAAGCATTTTTATAGGCTTGCTAAAATCCGATTATAGAACCAAGGCAGTCAAATACCACGAGTAAGACTGCAGAAACCCTAGAATTTAACTCCCTAGTTATTCTTAAAGAGCGAATACTATGCTTTGTGTCTAAAAGCAATGTATTACACTTTCCAATTCAGAAAATGCATTTTAATTGTTATACCCATTGATACATCAATCTGTCCATGACACTCTGACATATATATACAGTTTCCTATGGATTTGGTATAGGAGCAAATTAAAAGATACACTAGAATGGTAACATTTAATCTATAATCCTCCATTTAACCTTTATGTGGCTGTCACTGAACAAGTCCTGTTTTTAGCATTGAACCAAAAAACAAAAACAAAAACAAAAAAAACATGCACACACACTAGAGAAAGTGTGTTTTTTAACCTGGAGACCGTGAAAAAGTTTTGACCATTCCCCCACCCCCATGCTTCAACTTTAGCTTTGATAGTGAGAGTATTTCTTCCTTCAGTTTAAGTTGAACATACTTCTGCATAAGACCCTCCAGAAAGCCTCTTGAACACATACAGTTTTGGGGGCAATGGGGACTGAACTATGTATAAATACGTGATACCTCAGCACACAATTCCTGGGATAAATTTTATCCTCTTCTCATTTTTATTCTTGTTAACTACATGGGGTTTTTTAAACAAGTTACCAAAAGCAAAACACATTTTACCTTTACTCTGATACATGTTTCAAATTAAGCAGATCCTAATTAATTGGGTTACATTTTATAACAATAGCCTTTTTAATATAATATGGTTTTTATGATCTCTCTTTTATTTTTCTTAAAATGAGACCGCAGTAAAGATTTTCTTGATATTTCTGAGAATTTCATTTTCAGTTTCAAGAAATTATTTATTCATTTAATCTTTCAATGTGGAAAAGTAATGAATACTGATTCATTTTTAGAAGCGCTAACATTCAACTAGGTAAACTTCATATGTGATGGCTATTAATGTTCTCTTTCATCTTCTAGACAGAAAATCAAAGCTATTTAAAGTAAAGGATTTGTTTCAAATCAATGTACGTCTACAAGTTAACATTAATGTTTACAAACACTTCCTGTGATCATTGTGTCTTATTTGGGTGTATATATGTCTTTATATCTATCTGTAAAGATGTAGTTGCAAGTAGATGAGAGACGAATGTTCATGTTTCTATATAGTCTGAACAAAAGTGTTATCACTATGCTAACCTGCAGTGTTATAAAATGCACCAGTAGCTCTTTGTGCCACTCCTTCATTTTCAGTGGTTACCAAGATAGTCAAATTAAACTGCTGATGTGATAATCATCCAAATATTTAATTCTAACACTAGGCTTATAGACTTTTTCTATTTCTATGAGATTTACCTATAGTAGATTTCTGTTTAATGTTCAATGTTCTATAGCAGTTTCCTTTTAAATGTTCAGAGCAGGAGCTATACCCTCTAGGATGTGCAAATAATCAAGTCTTAGCAACATTATAAAATATAATCCACATTATGAATCAAACAGAATGAGCCTTCAGATCTGATTGCCTAAGGCTCAAAATGTTAATGCTCCTGAAACACCTTGTACATATTAGCTAGTTGAAATTGCATTAAAACAAGAGAACGAATTGTAGTCTTGACCTCAGTCTCACTTCACCAGTCTTTGCCTGCTACTGCCAGCCTGAGAGGGGAGCTTCTGCTCTGTAGATGGATGGACAGCTGCTGATCTTCACCTCCTGTCTGTTCCCACAATTCTAAAAGAATTAGGCCTGAGGAACTTTATCTTCTGGTGTTCTATTGTGAACTGACTTTATTAAATTTTTTCCAAAGTTCAACGTTCTTCAGTTCTTTCTTGGGAGTGCAAATTGAAGAGAGACAGAGTCAGTTCCAAATGAACTGAAATTGTTTTGTAAAAAATTAATTCAAACAATAATGCCATGGAAGAGCACTTTGAATTTTTCAATTCCCAGGCTATTGATTCTAAAAAAGAAACAATTCCAAATTATCCACATGCTCTCATTTATTAGTCTAGAGCTCTTGCCCAAAGAATTATTTGCCAAAGTAATATATAGAACATCAGGATGATTTACTTGCTTTTCTAATACCGTTTTGCCCACAAACTCTATGGAACTGAAAGCATGTCAGCAGCAAAAGAAGGTCCACTAGCAGCTATAAAAGAGAGCTCACTAATGAACAATAAATATCTAAAAGTAAAGGGAAAGGAGTTGAATTCCATTTTCAAAAGCCAAACTTCTGCAGTAGGTAAATATCACAGATAGCATTGCTTATTATTTATAATCACCAAGAGTAATTTATCATTTATTTAAATCCTCAAAATATGTCGCTGCCAGCCACATTTCCACCTGCAGAAAAGTTTGTTATGACTGCCTGGTTTTGTAAAGTCCAGACAACTTTACACTAAACTTAATAACGTTCATTTACTCAAAAGCTGTTCTAAAATTGTGTAGTTGATGAACACTAAATGAAAGTTAGTGCTTTAACTGAAAGATAATTTTCTATACCCTTTGGAGTCCAGTCCAGTACCATCAAGATCTGGGAAAATACAACTAGTAAGCACTTTGACTTTTTCTCAGAAAATCATTATCTACTTCCTTCATACTTACTTAACATCTCAAGAAGAGGAAAGAAAGGCGGGGGAGGGGAAATATCTAAAATTTTAATCTAAATCTTTCTTAAACTGTACCTTTCAAATACATAAAATACTGTGTGAAAGGGCTGTAAAAAGTAGTATCTAGTAATGACTTCCAACTCTATAACTTGGTATAAGCCTTATGGAGAGTAATTTACCAACGGCTGTCAAAATTCACAAATCTAAAGACTGTAGCAAGACTCTTGAGATACCTTGTAACTATTGGCATGATTCTCTTCTACTAGAATGAAAGTTTCTTAGAGGGCAGGAAACACATATGTTCATTTCTGTATCCACAGAGCAAGCAAAGATTCTGAGACATACTGTTCTTCATATGCATATTTTGAATGAATGAAGGCTCCATTTGGTCGTATTTATCATCAGCTTCTTGGCCCTTACTACTCCCTTCTCTCATTTAAAGCTTGTGTCCTCTTCCTTGCCCAGCACTCTTTTGGTTGCATACCTGATAAGGGTGCTCTTCAGCTTGGCCTCCTTTGACTTTATTCCTCCCCTGTTCTACTTTTAGAGTCTCAATAAACTCTTATTTCTTATAGTGGAAAAATGCATTTATAAATCAAGACTGTGCACTGAATTTGCTCATTGCTGCTCAGGTATTGTTGCTCCCATGTCCAGTTGCTCCCAGTGAGCCACTCTATTGGAGTTGGTCCCACAGCCAAGACCCTACTCTTCCCTAGCTCTAGCCTAGAAACTTGTCACCAGAGCATTAATCTACATTTTAGAGAGGATTGTCTACCAAAAAGAACTGCATCATTTTTCCTGAATAAATAATATGTTCTAGAATCAGTGTGTGATCCTCTCAGCTTCCTTGTTGGAAACCAAATGATGGTTCTCCTGGAGAAATAATTCAACTAAATGTTGAAACAATTTAGGCTGTACAATAGAGTCATACTTGACAGAAGAGTTAGATTTTGAAATCAGCATATAAGGTAAGAAGTACCTAATGTCAAATTTGCACTTGAAAAAAAAATTCCTAAACTTTGTACACTTCGCATTAAACCATGATTTTGCAGATCCATTCCTATACAGCAACATTTATATATAGATGTGCATAGAAAGTATGTGCCATCTTACAATATTTTCAGTATTTTAATTAAGTTGAATTTGAATAAATAAAATACTCACATGCTATAACTCGGCTGTTTTAAGAACACTGCTACCAATTCACTACTATGTTTACGTGATGCCTAAATAGGCAGCCAATGCAGAAAGGTCAGTTAGAAAATGATGCCAATGCTTGCTTTTCTTTCTTTCCATTGAAAGGGTGCCGGTGAGTGTCAGGGTCCACACAAACTGGGAGCTGGAGTGGGCATGAAGGCAGTTTGACGGGAGTCAGGGTCTACGGAGGGAGGGCTGCTGAGCAGGGCAGAGACCTGGTAGAATCAGATGCTTGGCTCCTCACAGGGAGTCCACTTTCCTAATGCTGGAGAAGGTACAAACATGGAAAGAGGAAAAGTTGAGGTGAATGATGTGGTATTAGATTGCAGTTGGAAGAGTGGATATATAAGTATATATGACATGTAAATAAACATGGATTTAAGGGTCTGTCTGTATGTATCCATTGAAGGAACCTGGGAGCAACAATGCCTGAGCAGCACTGAGCAAATTTAATGCCTGGTCTTGATTTCTAAATGCATCTTTCCACTGTAAGAAACAAGGGTTTATTGAGACTCTAAAAGTAGAACAAGGGAAGAATAAGGAGCTTTGAACATGTTGGGTCAGAAGGTAAGAAAGTTCTCAGAAAAACAATGAGAACATGACCAAATAATCCAGGAGCCACCTTGAAGGAGCTCCTACTGACCAAATCTGGAAAAACTTAAGCATAAAAATAAGTAATGAGAATAATGGGATTATAATCCACTGCATAAAGAGGAACCCATGAATCCACAATTATATAATAAGTAAATAGGTAAATGGGAAGAAGATAAACAGTTAAGAGATTGGGTAAGAGATTATTTCTTAAATTAGAATGCCAAGTAATAAATACAAAAGGAATTCAAGCAAGACATCAATAAATGCTAAAATTAGTGGATGAAAGTGAGATGAGAAACATAATTTTACAGAGCTTCAAAGTATCTTTCTACAAAATGTTTAATTACAAAGGGAGAAAAAGTTAATGTTATAGTGGAGAAACCTAACAGACATTATCTGATGAAGTGATCAAAGTTAACACTCCCAGTAATTGGAAAAATCAATATCATATGTCACTTAATCAAATGCAATGAGAAAAACACAACGTCACTTCTCTAAAATTTATAACCCGGTTATAATCAAGAGGAAACATCGGACAACAGAAATTTGGAGAACTTCTATTGAATAACTGACCTTCAAAAATGTCAAGGTCATGAAAGTCAACTAGAGATTGGAGAACTCATTCAGACTAACAGAAGGTAGAGAGACATGGCAGATAATGGAGTGTAATGTCTTCTCCTGAACTGGACCTTTTTACTATAAAGACATTATGAGAACAACTGGCAAAACTTGAATCAGGTCTCTGGGAGAAGTATATTCAGGAGTCCACAATACTATTCATGCAAATTTATTAAATTCATTCATGCAGATTTTCTGTAAGTTTGAAATTATTTGAAAATGAAAAAATAAAACAAAACCAACTTTATTCTTATTAATTCTTTTTTTAAGCTCTCACTGCAACTCTAAAGTTATACAAGCCAAGAAAGGAACATTAATGGGAAATTAATGACAGTATCAATAAAATGGAAAAGAAGATGAACTAATTACATAACGTCAACCAACCAGTTTTTTCAAAACGGGTTTTACTGTTTGGGATTTGTCTACTCTGCTGGCATCCTGTAGGTACCAGCTTTGCTTATTCACATTTTCCCTTCACATAGCCTGTGTACCCATTTTAAACACAGCAGAAGATACTTTGAGAATACCTTCTGCACTACTTTTATCTTTTATTTTCTTTCATTTTCTTACCTTCCTTCCTACTCTCCTTTATTTTTGGAAGCTGCACTCACCCTACTGGAAGAACCTATTCTGAACATAAAGTAGTTTGCCTCATCCTGCTCATCCTCATGACAAATAGGTTAAGTAGCATCTGGTAAGATAAGAGAAAAGAATAACTACACATTTACCCTTCTGCACCCTCGTCTTCTACCCAGCTGTCTCTCCTCCCTCTTCCTCTTCATCACTATTTTCCCCTTCTTTGGACCAGAGATCTAAACTGTTCTTAAAATTTATTAAAGAGAAGTGGACCTCCAGCAAATTTTCTTGCCCCTATAATCTAAAGTATACTCCTCACTTGAAACATGAAAGAAAATCAGGGTATAAACGTTCCCCTTTTTAAACTTTTTTATTTTCTCAACCATCTTCCTCTGCATTAAGTCAGGGCTTTGTAACAGTCTGCCACTCTAAACAGCACTTGTCAGGAATGTGTGAAGTTATTAAAAGAGAAAGAACTTTAGAAGATCTAAATTCAAATTACCTTGACTACCATTCTTTAGTAATAAAAGGGGAGGTAGAAAGAAGACAGTAACCACCAGATTGTCTAAAATCTCCAGCAATATTCATCCATCTAAAGCATCTGCGAAACAATGACCCCAAGTTATATTGGGAGAGATATTTTAGCTCTCTTGCCTGAATCTAACTCACAGAAACTTGGGAAATGTCAAAAATCCCTTATTCTAAATGCTTGGGTCAAGAAGTGTTTTGGATTTCAAATTCTGGAATATTTGCATATACATAGTGAGATATGTTAGGTGTGGGACCCAAGTCTAAACACAAAATTCATTTATGTTTTATATGCCCTTTAAACACCATAGCCTGAAGGTAATTTAATATAATTTTTTAATAGTTTTGTGCATGAAACAAAGTTTTGACTGTTTTGACTGTGACCCATTACCTAAAGTCAGGTGTGGAATTTTACACTTGTGACCTGGAGTGCATCATGTTGGCATTCAAATAGTCTTGGATTTTGGAGCGTCGGATTTCAGATTTTTGGATTAAGGATGTTCAACCCGTATTAGATAGCCTGGTGCTTTTCTCCTCATAATCACTCCAATAATTATGAAAGGATAATCATAAAGATGACAACAATTACAACAAAGATGATTTAAAAAATTAAGCCACTTGGCAGCACTATTTGTGGCCTCATGAAAATGATTCCCAATGTCATAATTCCCTCTGAGATTCCCACAATAAAAAACTATTGGAACTAGAACTGCATACCGCACTTACTAGTCATTTCACATGATGCCATGTTCAGGCATAGCTGGTATGAGTGCTGTTTGCTTTCACCAGTGGAGCCATTCTCAGTAAGCTTCATCTCTGTGCTGATGAGAGCCTGGGTCTGTTCTTCTGGCCCAGGATCTTCTCCACATCTCTCACAGGACTGCAGCTCTCCTTTAGATATTCTGTGTACCACAGGAAGGGGCTCAGATGTGTTCCCCAATTTACAGCAATCTCTTTTCAACATGGTAACTAATGCAAGTATTAGACCACAAGGCTTCTCTTTGGAAACTTGTCCAAAGGAGGTTGTCATCTCTGCTATTCATTCATTCATTCATTCATTCATTTATTCAATAAATATTTATTAAGCAACAACTGTGTGCCAGGTACTGTTTTTGGCATAGTGAACAAAACAGATTAAAACTACTAATCTTGTGGAATTTGCATTGTAATAGGGGAGACAGACAATTTTTTTTAAAATGAAGTAAAATAGATAGGGAGAAGAACAAGGAGATAAGGAGTGCTGGGCCCAGGAAGAAGGGTTACAATACTAAATATGATAATTAGGGAAGCCCTCAAATTTGAACAAGGATCTGTAGGAAGTGGTATGTTGATATCTGGGGAAGAGGGAACAACAAAAGCAAAGGAATTGATACAGGAATGTCGCTGGTGTCTGAGATATGGCAAGCAGGTCTAGGTGGCCAGAGTGGAGTAAGATAGGAAAAAAGGAAAAGTAGGTAGGGTTGGAAAAATAATGGGGAGCCAAGACTGGATAACATTTTGTAGGCTATTGTAAGTACTTTGACTTCTACTAAATGATGGAAAGCAACTGATAAATGTTGACTTTCAATTGGAAAGAGCCATGAAAGTTGATGGATGGTCAACTTTTGACCTGAGGAATTACATGACCTATTGTAGATTTCAGAAAAGTCCTTCTGGTAGATTTGATGAAAATTCAGAGAAAGATAAAAAAGAGGGTAATTGAAATAATCCATGCAAGAGATGATTGTAGCTTGGATAAGGGTGGTAGCAGAGGGGTCATGAGAAGTGATTGAGTTTTGCTGAAGGATTATACATGGCGTGTAGGTGAGAAACCTCAAGGTTGATACCAGGATGTTTGATCTGAGCAGCTAGATGGATGAAGTTGACATTATCGCAGGACAGTTCCCCAAATGGCCCTGGACCCACCCAATTCTCCCCCTTTCTTATTTATAGTTACCAAGAATAACTGTAGAATGTGCTGGGAATGCAATGTCCTGAGATAAGGAGGAACTGCCTGAAACAGCCTGGACCTTATTCCTGTACTTCCTAGGGAATGTAACATCTCAAGTTAAAGAGGAACTGCCTGGGACAGCCCTGGGATTGTTCCTCTCTCCTGGGAAGGAAGATCACCTCCAAGGCTTATCCATTGAGTCACACTACCCCTGTGGTGGCAGGCTGCCTCTCCAGGTTCCTCAGCTGTGGTGCAACAGAAGCAAGCACAATCAAGACTCCATCTGTTCAAGGCAGCTTTCTCAAACCTTGGGGAACCTACTCACAATGGATCACAGGCTTCTTTTGTTTCTTGCTGCTTATCTGTAAGTAATTAACTTGCTGCATATAATGTGTTGCATATGAGTGTGTTCTGTCTCAGACTCAGGGAATTGGTAACACTGCAGCCGAGGACGCAGTGGGCAGAAGTGTTCAGACTCCTGTTCCCTGTGGTTGACGCAGTGATGATAATCTCTGCTGTCCTCCACAGAGTGGAAGTCCTCTCTTGGGATTGGTTATTGGTGAAACCACTTCCCAATTTATTAAGATGGCAAAAGCTTAGGGAGGGGCAAATTTGAGGGGAAGATCAAGATTTTTCTGTCAGTATTGCGAATAGTCAAGAATATGTGGTCCAAGAAGTGATCATTATCTTTGGCATTGTGCAAGTCATTAGTGACCCTCACATGAACAGGCTCAGTGTTGGAGTGTTGGAGGAAAATACCTAACTGAAGAAGGTTCAAGAGTGAATGGAAAAAGAGCAGTAGTACGTGGAGAGTACAGACAAGTATTTCCAGGGGCTTTTCTTTAAAGAGTGATAGAGAAAGGGACATCACTTTTGGATGGGGGGAGAGTTAATTATAGTATGTTTGTATGCTAATAGAAGTGATCTACTAATGGGGAAAATCTTGATGCAAGAAAGAAAGGGATTTGTTGGAATCTTGTCCTATAACAGGTGAGAGGGGATGGGTTCTAGAAGAAAAGCATCTTTGTTTGAGGTCAGGCAATTCATCTGTAGGAACCAGTAGGAAGATGGGTACCTGTGGTAGTGGATGTTTGTGAACATTATTTTCTTTTCCATTGTTTCTATTTTCTCAATAAAGTGGGAAGTAAAAATCAGCTGAGTGAAGATGAGGAAGAAGGTGTTAAAGGTTTGAAGAGAAAAAATGAAAAGGATATACTAATCCAAGGGGATGCGTAAGTAGAACATAGATAATGAAAATGCTGGCCCTTAGGATTGTTGGGCGTAAATGCTCATATGATATTGGTGGTCACAAATTTGAACTTTCTCTAAAGCCAATTTTTGCATGTGTGTGCAGGCCTGGAGTAGCTGGAGAGGTGGATTTAATAGGATTGAGGATCAAGCAACTACAACCAGAGAAGAGTGGGACAAGGGAGATAAAGGATATTGGCAGGGGAACAATTATAAACATGGACCATGATCAAAACTGAATTTGAAGGAAAATAGGGATAAGAGGGGTGGAAGGTAAAAAATAGTGGAAATGAGATAGAATTAATAGATTGTAGGTCCCTGTAAAGTTGAAGAAGTATTATTATGCAGTACTCGTTATTGAAATGAGGTCACTATGCTTAAGGCACAGTGAATCCTAGAAAACAGTGGCTTTTGTTTCTCATTAGGCAATACATTCCTCTTTGCTCCAGAATGCAACATACATGCATCCTTTTCTGTACTATTATTTATTAAGAATTCATACTTAATTCCACTGACTGACACTCAATTTTAATGTACAGTAGGGAATTCCTGTACTATATATTATGAATCCATTCCTTTGAATTTCATTTATAATACTTCATGACTGACACCTGGCTTTCCACCAAGACTCAATTTTCATAGCAAACCTCATCATCATAAGCCCCCAAATTAACAGGATGAGGAGGAAGAATTGGCAGGCTAAAGAAGATGATTATATCAATTAATGCAGAGAAAGCACTTGATAAAATCCAATATTCGTTTGTAATTAAAAACTCTCAACAAGTTAGGAATAGATAGGAATTACTTCAACTTAATGAAGAGTATCTTTAAAAACCTTGAGTATTTTCATCAATTATAACAAATGTACCACTCTGGTGGTGAATGTTGATAAGGAGGGAAGCTATACATGTGTGGGGAAAGGAGATATGTGAGCAATTTCTGTACCTTCTACTCAATTTTCTGTGAGCCTAAACTTGCTGTAAAAAATAAAGTTCTTTTTTAAAAAAACCTACAGCTGTCATTCTTAATGCTGAAAGACAGAATGCTTTTCTCTAAGATACGGAACAAGGCAAAGATTCAGTTCTCACCACTCCTATTCAACATAATACTAGAAGTTCTAGCCACTGAAATGGGGGCAGGTTGGAAACAGAAAAAGAAAAAAAATAAAAAGCATACAGTTTCAAAAGGAAGAATTAAAATGGTCCTTATGTGCAGATGACATGATTGTCTATTTAGCAAATTCCATGGATTATACAACAATAAAACTCCAAGAACCTAAGAAGTTATTTCAGCAAGATCACAGGATATAAGATCAAGATGGAAACCAATGTCATTTCTATATACAGTAAGTCCTCTCTCTCTTAATATCATCAATAGGTTCTTGGAAACTGACTTTAAGCAAAACAACATAAAACTAAACCCAATTTTTCATCATCAAAGTTATAACAAAGTGATGTTGAGCAAAACTACATTATTTCAGGACCTGCCATACATCATGTCACTTAAAATTACAGTCTCTAAGAACCTAGCAATGGCATTATGTGAGAATTACTGTAGTAACAATAAACATATGAAAACCAAAATTAAAACACATTTACAATCAACCCAAGGAAAATGAAATACTGAGGTATAAACTCAGTATTGAGTATTGATGAAAGAAATCAGTGATGACAAATAAACAGAGAGACATACTATAGTCACAAATTGGAAGACAGCATAGTAAAAATGTCAGTTTGCCTCAAAGTAATCTGTATGTATAAGACAATTCTTATCAAAATTCAAGGAAGTTTTTAGTAGGCATTGGCTAGACTATTCTAAAATTTATATGAAAAGCACAAACCCTAAAATATCTAAGATAATCTAAAAAGAAGAATAAAGTGAGAGGAATCAGCCTACCTGATATTAAGGTTTATAATACAGTAACAGTAATCAAGACTGTGTGCTATTTGCCAAGGCATGGACAAAGATCAATGGAACAGAATAGAAAACACTGAAATAGTCCCATATAAGTATTTCCAACTGATTGTTTTCCAATCAATTTGTAACAAAAGTGCCAAAGTAATTCAGTGAAGGAAGGATAGCCTTGCAGTAAGTTGTGCTGGAGCAGCGAGCACCCATAGGCAAAAAGAAAAAGAGAACATCAACCTTAACCTCACATCTTATACAAAAATTAATCCAAAATTGACAATAGACTTAAATGTAAAATATAAAACATTTCACAACAATAGAAGAAAGTCTTCAGGATCTAGGACTAGACAAATAATTCTTAGATGATATCAAAAGCATAATTCATTAAAGGAAAAGTTGATAAATTAGACCTCATTAAAATTAAAAACTTCTGTTCTGCAAAATGCACTGTTAAGAGGATAAAAAATGTACAGACTGAAAGAAAATATTTGCAAGCCACATAACTGACAAAGGACTAGTATCTAGAATATAAAGAATTTTCAATACTCAGTAGTAAAAGCAAAATAATTCAACTAGAAAATTGATATGAGCAAACATGTTACTGAAGAGGATGTACAGATAGCAAAAATGCATGTAAAAAGATTTCAACTTCATAAACCATTAGGGAAATGTGAATTAAGCAACAATTAGCTATCACTATGTTCCAATCAGAATGGTGAAAATGTTTAAAAAATAGTAACACCACCAAATATTGGCCAGGATGTAAAGGAATCAAATCACTCATGCATTGCTAGTAAAAAAATGTAAAGAGGTACAGCCACACTGGGAAACCTTTTCACAGTATTCTAAAAACAAAGCATGGAATTACCATACATCCCAGCAGTTCTACTCATCAGCATTTATCCTGGAGAAATAAAAATTTATGTTTACACTAAAACCTATACATGAATGTTCATAATAGCATTTTTCATAGTAGCCAAAAATTGGAACCATCTCAGATGTCCTACCATGGGTGAATGGTTAAACAAACTATGGTGCATCTATATCTACCATGAAGTAGAACTCAGCAATAAAAAGGAATGAGCTATTCACACACAAAATAACTTGGATGCATCTCCAGGGAATTGTGCTGAATGAAATTTTTAAAAGCCCCAATTCCAAAAGGTTATATACTGTATGATTCAATTTCTGCAATATTTATTAAATGATAAAATTACAGAAGTGGGAAAATGATTAGTGGTTTTCAGGGGGTATATACTGTAAGGGTGAGAGGGCTGGAAGAGTGCAGTTTTATAAGGGCAGCATAAGGGACCCTTATGGTGATGGGACTATTCTGTATCTTGACTCTGTTGGTAGTCACATGAATCTACACATGTGATAAAATTGCATAGAATTAAACATATATACATACTCAAATGAATGCATGTAAAACTGGTAAAATTTGAATAAGGTAAATGGATCGTAATCAATGTCAATTTTCCAGTTGTGATATTATACTATAGTTATGCAAGATGATATTAGCATTGGGAGAAACTGGGTGATGGATATACAGAATCTTTCTGTATTATTTCTTGTAATTGCATATTTATCTTGATCTCAAAATAAAAAGTTAAATAAATAAGAGAGACCAAAAAGTGGCTTTCCAGTGGAGAACTGAGATAATCTGAGCATCTTATGCTCCAAATAGAGAAAGTATGCAGTAAAAATTAAAAAATTATACATCTGTAAATTATATTGAAATTTACACACCATTTTGGGGAAAAGTCAAAGAAGCAAAAACAGCAGCATACACTATTAGTTTTAACGTTAGGCTTTGAGACTATCTCTGGCCTTTTCTCTGGCCAAAGGGAAAGAAATTCTCAGATCTACTCTGAAGCCTTTCTTAGACTGAGAAGCCTCTGATAGCATTTCAAAGCAGCTTAGTGCCAAACATTCTTTGAGCATCCAGTAAGAGTCTGTTTGCAGCTTAATAGAAAGATTTTTTTAAGTTGCCTTTTGACTATACACAATGAGTTCTCTTTTTATCTGGTTCCTGATTACTCTCTGACCTTTATCATACAAAGAAACATCTTTCAGCCTGTTTCAATCTGTACTAAAATTCAGACAAGAGGAAGCATCCTCAAAGTTGGATTATCTGACTCCGAAGCCAGTGTGATCCTCCTACTGCCTTCAGCAGCTTTTCATAGTGTTCAGCCAGAACTGACATTTGTACATTCTACACTGCCAGCCCATAATGACCTCTCTCATCTCCAAACTTCTATAACAATTATTACCTATACGATACAATAAAAAAACACTCATTTTAAGTATAAGTTTAATGCCATGTTGACAAATGAATTCAGCCGTATATGACCATTGTTATAAGTAACAGAACATTTCCATCACCCTAAAAAGTTTCCTTGGCCTCTTGCTCTGGTCCCCAGTCCCAGGCAACCATTATTTTGCTTTTTATCACTATAGTTTTGTCTGTTCTAGAATTTTACTTAAGTGAAAGCAAAAAATGAATATTATTTTGTCATCTGGCTTCTTTAAATTCCTCAGCATAATTTTTTATATTTATCCATGCAGTTCTTCTTATCAGTTTATTTTTATTGGTGAGTAGTAGTCTTTTGTTATCTAAGTTATATAAGTGGTATTATATTTTGTTTATTCATTTACCTGTTCTTGGACATTGAGTCACTACAAGTTTTGGACTATTACAAATAAAGCTAATATGAATATTCATGTATGAGTCTTTGTATGCCATCATATGCTTTCATTTCTCCTGGGTAAATAACTAGAAGTGGAATGACTGGATCTAATAGCAAGTGTATATTTGTTTAACTTTATAAATACTAGAGTATTTTACATTCCCATCAACAACACATGAGAGTTCCAGTTGCATTCTTGCTAATACTTGCTTATTCTTTTTATTGTAGCCATTCTGGTGTGTGTATAGTTGTCTATCATATGGTTCTAAATTACATTTTCTTGATGACTAATAATGTTGCACAACTTTGTATGTGCTTACCAGCTTTCATATGTCTTTTTATTTTTTGAGAGTTCTCACTATATTGCACAGGCTGATCTGAAACTCCAGGGCTCAACCAACCCTCCTGCCTCAGTCTCCAGAGTAACTGGGATTACAGGTATATGCCACCATGCCTAGCTCATATATTTTCTTTCGTGAAGTATATGCTAAAATCTTCAGCTTATTTTTTTTTTTTTTTTTTTTTTTTTTTTTTTTTTTTTTTTTTTGGAGATGGAGTCTCGCTCTGTCGCCCAGGCTGGAGTGCAGTGGCGCGATCTCAGCTCACTGCAAGCTCCGCCTCCCGGGTTCACGCCATTCTCCTGCCTCAGCCTCCCGAGTAGCTGGGACTACAGGCACCGCCACCGCGCCCGGCTAGTTTTTTGTATTTTTTAGTAGAGACGGGGTTTCACCGTGTTAGCCAGGATGGTCTCGATCTCCTGACCTCATGATCCGCCCGTCTCGGCCTCCCAAAGTGCTGGGATTACAGGCTTGAGCCACCGCGCCCGGCCTCAGCTTATTTTTAATTGGGTTGTTTCTCTTCTTATGACTCAGTTTATGTACTATGGATAAAATTCTTTGTCAGGTACACAGATTATTAAAAATTGCCTCCCAATTCAAGGCTTAATTTTTGTTTTACTTTTGAACGTCTCTGAAGATCAGTGTTTTCATTTTAGTAAGATCCAATTTATTATTTTTTAAGTTTTGCTATTAGCTATTTTTGTCTTCTGTGAAAATTTTGCCTACCCCAACGTCATGAAGATTATCTCCTATGCTTTTGTCTAGATGTGTTATAGTTACATCTTTTATATTTAGTGCTAGGATGCATTCTAGTTTTCTTTTGATTCAAAAATAATAATAAAAACCAGAGCTCAACACCCTTTGTCTCCATTAATATAAAACTTATTTTAAGTGAACCTATTAAAGGATCTATGTTTTATTTTAAAAACCAAAGAATTACCAACCGTGTAATAAATAAGAACATTAAGATCTATCAGTGAGGGTTTCAAATATGTAAACTGCTTAGATTTTTAGAAAACTGCCTAGATTTCTCATCTGCCAAGGCAAAGGCATTAACAATAAGAATTCGTACCTTAATTGTGCACTTTTCAAGAATTCCACCTCTGGTTCTGTCTTTGCTCTTGAAATTCTTACAGCTCAATACATTTTGCATAGAAAACATGACAACAGGAGGGCTCAATAGCAATTCTCCCATTTTCCTGTAGTCAAGAGTTAGAAAAACCACTACACAATCAGTAAATTCTAAACCTGCTCTTTTTGTTCTCCTTTCTCTTCTCTGATGTTCTATTTCCAATGATTTATCCTCTGAAATGGGTTAGTCTCAGAAAATGTAGGAGGGAATTTCACAGTGAGTAAGGAAAGGCATTTTTAATATTGATTCTTTTTTTATTATTATTATATTTTAAGTTCTAGGGTACATGTGCACAACGTGCAGGTTTGTTACGTATGTATACACGTGCCATGTTGGTGTGCTGCACCCATTAACTCGTCATTTACATTAGGTATATCTCCTAATGCTATCCCTCCCCCCTCTCCGCACTCCAAGACAGGCCCCAGTGTGTGATATTCACCTTCCTGTGTCCAAGAGTTCTCATTGTTCAGTTCCCACCTATGAGTGAGAATATGCGGTGTTTGGTTTTCTGTTCCTGAGGTTTTCTATTCTTGCAACAGTTTACTGAGAATGATGGTTTCCAGCTGCATCCATGTCCCTGCTAAGGACATGAACTCATCTTTTTTTATGGCTGCATAGTATTCCATAGTGTATATGTGCCACATTTTCTTAATCCAGTCTGCCATTGATGGACATTTGGGTTGGTTCCAAATCTTTGCTATTGTGAATAGTGCCACAATAAACATACGTGTGCATGTGTCTTCATAGCAGCATGATTTAAAATCCTTTGGGTATATATCCAGTAAAGGGATGGCTGGGTCATATGGTATTTCTAGTTCTAGATCCTTGAGGCATCGCCTCACTGTCTTCCACAATGGTTGAAATAGTTTACAGTCCCACCAACAGTGTTAAGAGTGTTCCTATTTCTCCACATCCTCTCCAGCACCTGTTGTTTCCTGACTTTTTAATGATTGCCATTCTAACTGGTGTGAGATGGTATCTCATTGTGGTTTTGATTTGCATTTCTCTGATGGCCAGTGATGACGAGCATTTTTTCATGGGTCTGTTGGCTGTATGCATGTCTTCTTTTGAAAAATGTCTGTTCATATCCTTTGATGGGGTTGTTTGTTTTTTTCTTGTAAATTTGTTTGAGTTCTGGATATTAGCCCTTTGTCAGATGAGTAGATTGCAAAAATTTTCTCCCATTCAGTAGGTTGCCTGTTCACTCTGATGGTAGTTTCTTTTGCTGTGCAGAAGCTCTTTAGTGTAATTAGATCCCATTTGTCAATTTTGGCTTCTGTTGCCGTTGCTTTTGGTGTTTTAGACATGAAGTCCTTGCCCACGCCTATGCCCTGAATGGTATTACCTAGGTTTTCTTCTAGGGTTTTTATAGTTTTAGGTCTAACATTTAAGTTTCCAATCCATCTTAAATTAATTTTCATATAAGGAGTAAGGAAAGGATCCAGTTTCAGCTTTCTACTTATGGCTAGCCAATTTTCCAGCACCATTTATTAAATAGGGAATCCTTTCCCCATTTTTTGTTTTTGTCAGGTTTGTCAAAGATTAGATGGCTGAAGATGTGTGGTATTATTTCTGAGGGCTCTGTTCTGTTCCATTGGTCTATATCTCTGTTGGTACCAGTACCATGCTGTTTTGGTTACTGTAGTGTAGTTTGAAGTATAGTTTGTAGTTTGAAGTGTAGTTTGTAGTGTAGTTTGAAGTCAGCATGATGCCTCCAGCTTTGTTCTTTTGGCTTAGGATTGTCTTGGCAATGCAGGATCTTTTTTGGTTCCATGTGAACTTTAAAGCAGTTTTGTCTAATTCTGTGAAGAAACTCATTTGTAGCTTGACGGGGATGGCATTGAATCTATAAATTACCTTGGGCAGTATGGCCATTTTCACAATATTGATTCTTCTATCCATGAGCATGGTATGTTCCTCCATTTGTTTGTGTCCTCTTTTATTTCACTGAGCAGTGATTTCTAGTTCTCCTTGAAGAGGTCCTTTACTTCCCTTGTAAGTTAGATTCCTAGGTATTTTATTCTCTTTGAAGCAATTGTGAATGGGAGTTCATTCATCATTTGGCTCTCCGTTTGTCTGTTATTGGTGTATAAGAATGCTTGTGATTTTTGCACATTGATTTTGTATCCTGAGACTTGGCTGAAGTTGCTTATCAGCTTAAGTAGATTTTGGGCTGAGATGACGGGGTTTTCTAAATATACAACCATGTCATCTGCAAGCAGGGACAATTTGACTTCTTCTTTTCCTAACTGAATACCCTTGATTTCTTTCTCTTGCCTGATTGCCCTAGCCAGAACTTCCAACACTATGTTGAATTGGATTGGTGAGAGAGGGCATCCCTGTCTTGTGCCAGTTTTCAAAGGGAATGCTTCCAGTTTTTCCCCATTCAGTATGCTATTGGCTGTGGGTTTGTCATACATAGCCCTTATTATTTTGAGATAAGTTCCATCAATACCGAATTTATTGAGAGTTTTTAGCATGAAGGGCTGCTGAATTTTGTCAAAGGCCTTTTCTGCATTTATTGAGATAATCATGTGGTTTTTGTCTTTGGTTCTGTTTATATGCTGGATTACGTTTATTGATTTCCGTATGTTGAACCAGTCTTGCATCCCAGGAATGAAGCCCACTTCATCATGGTGCATAAGCTTTTTGATGTGCTGCTGGATTCGGTTTGCCAGTATTTTATTGAGGATTTTTGCATCGATGTTCATCAGGGATATTGGTCTAAAATTCTCTTTTTTTATTGTGTCTCTGCCAGGCTTTGGTATCAGGATGATGTTGGCCTCATAAAATGAGTTAGGGAGGATTCCCTCTTTTTCTATTGATTGGAATAGTTTCAGAAGGAATGGTACCAGCTCCTCTTTGTAACTCTGGTAGAATTCGGTTGTGAATCCGTCTGGTCCTGGACATTTTTTGGTTGGTAGGCTATTAATTATTGCCTCAATTTCAGAGCCTACTATTGATCTACTCAGGGATTCAACTTCTTCCTGGTTTAGTCTTGGGAGAGTGTAAGTGTCCAAGAATTTATCCATTTTTTCTAGGTTTTCTAGTTTATTTGCATAGCAGTGTTTATAGTATTCTCTGATGGTAGTTTGTATTTCTGTGGGGTCAGTGGTGATATCCCCTTTATCATTTTTTGTTGCATCTATTTGATTCTTCTCTCTTTTCTTCTTTATTAGTCTTGCTAGCAGTCTATCAATTTTGTTGATCTTTTCAAAAACCCAGCTCCTGGATTCATTGATTTTTTGAAGGGTTTTTTGTGTCTCTATCTCCTTCAGTTCTGCTCTGACCTTAGTTATTTCTTGCCTTCTGCTAGCTTTTGAATGTGTTTGCTCTTGCTTCTCTAGTTATTTTAATTGTGATGTTAGGGTGTCAATTTTAGATCTTTCCTGCTTTCTCTTGTGGGCATTTAGTGCTATAAATTTCCCTCTACACACTGCTTTAAATGTGTCCCAGAGATTCTGGTATGTTGTGTCTTTGTTCTCATTGGTTTCAAAGAACATCTTTATTTCTGCCTTCATTTCGTTATGTACCCAGTAGTCATTCAGGAGCAGGTTGTTCAGTTTCCACATAGTTGAACGGTTTTGAGTGAGTTTCTTAATCCTGAGTTCTAGTTTGATTGCACTGTAGTCTGAGAGACAGTTTATTATAATTTCTGTTCTTTTACATTTGCTGAGAAGTGCTTTACTTCCAACTATGTGATCAGTTTTGGAATAAGTGTGATGTGGTGCTGAGAAGAATGTATATTCTGTTGATTTGGGGTGGAGAGTTCTGTAGATGTCTATTAGGTTCACTGGTTGCAGAGTTGAGCTCAATTCCTGGATATCCTTGTTAACTTTCTGTCTCGTTGATCTGTCTAATGTTGACAGTGGGGTGTTAAAGTCTCCCATTATTATTGAATGGGAGTCTAAGTCTCTTTGTAAGTCTCTAAGGACTTGCTTTATGAATCTGGGTGCTCCTGCATTGGGTACCTATATATTTAGGATAGTTAGCACTTCTTGTTGAATTGATCCCTTTACCATTACCATTATGTAATGGCCTTCTTTGTCTCTTTTGATCTTTGTTGGTTTAAAGTCTGTTTTATCAGAGACTAGGATTGCAATGCCTGCCTTTTGTTTTGTTTTGTTTTCCATTTACTTGGTAGATCTTCCTCCATCCCTTTATTTTGAGCCTATGTGTGTCTCTGCATGTGAGATAGGTCTCCTGAATACAGCAAACTGATGAGTCTTGACTCTTTATCCAATTTGCCAGTCTGTGTCTTTTAATTGGACCATTTAATCCATTTACGTTAAAGTTAGTATTGTTATGTGTGAACTTGATTCTGTCATTATGATATTAGCTGGTTATTTTGCTCGTCAGCTGATGCAGTTTCTTCCTAGCATCGATGGTCTTTACATTTTGACATGTTTTTGCAATGGCTGGTACCAGTTGTTCCTTTCCATGTTTAGTGCTTCCTTCAGGATCTCTTGTAGGGCAGGCCTGGTGGTGACAAAATCTCTAAGCATTTGCTTGTCTGTGAAGGATTTTATTTCTCCTTCACTGATGAAACTTAGTTTGGCTGGATATGAAATTCTGGGTTGAAAATTCTTTTCTTTAAGAATGTTGAATATTGGCCCCCACTCTCTTCTGGATTGTAGAGTTTCTGCCGAGAGATCCGCTGTTAGTCTGAGAGGCTTCCCTTTGTGCATAACCCGACTTTTCTCCCTGGCTACCTTAACATTTTTTCCTTCATTTCAACTTTGCTGAATCTGACGATTATGTGTCTTGGAGTTGCTCTCTTCAGGGATTATCTTTGTGGCATTCTCTGTATTTCCTGAATTTGAATGCTGGCCTGCCTTGCTAGGTTGGGGAAGTTCTCCTCGATAATATCCTGCAGAGTGTTTTCCAACTTGGTTCCATTCTCCCCATCACTTTCAGGTACACCTATCAGACGTAGATTTGGTCTTTTCACATAATCTCATATTTCTTGGAGGCTTTGTTCATTTCTTTTTCCTCTTTTGTCTCTAAACTTCTTGCTTCATTTCATTCATTTGATCTTCAATCACTGATACTCTTTCTTCCAGTTGATTGAGTTGGTTACTGAAGCTTGTGCATTTGTCACGTAGTTCTTGTGTCATGGTGTTCATCTCTATCAGTTCGTTTATGGACTTCTCTGCATTGGTTATTCTAGCTATCCATTCTTCCATTCTTTTTTCAAGGTTTTTAGTTTCTTTGTGCTGGGTATGTAGTTCCTCCTTTAGCTCTGAGAAGTTTGATCGACTGAAGCTTTCTTCTCTGAACTCTTCAAAGTCATTCTCTGTCCAGCTTTGTTCCATTGCTGGTGATGAGTTGCATTCCTTTGGTGGGGGAGATGCCCTCTGAGTTTTTGAATGTCCAGCTTTTCTGCACTGCTTTTTCCCATCTTTGTAGTTTTATCTGCCTTTGGTCTTTGATGATGGTGATGTACTCATGGGTTTTGGTGTGGGTGTCCTTTCTGTTTGTTAGTTTTCCTTCTGACAGTCAGGACCCTCAGCTACAGGTCTGTTGGAGTTTGCACGAGGTCCACTCCAGACCGTGTTTGCCTGGGTATCAGCAGTGGAGGCTGCAGAAGATAGAATATTGCTGAACAGCAAGTGTTGCTGTCTGATTCTTGCTCTGGAAGCTTCATCTCAGAGGTGTAACCAGCTATGCAAGGTGTGAGGTGTCAGTCTGCACCTAGTGGGGGATGTCTCCCAGTTAGGTTACTCAGGGGTCAGGGACCCACTTGAGCAGGCAATGTGTCCATTCTCAGATCTCAACCTCCATGCTGGGAGAACCACTGCTCTCTTCAAAGCTGTTAGACAGGGACATTTACATCTGCAGAGGTTTCTGCTGCTTTTTGTTTAGCTATGCCCTGTCCCCAGAGGTGGAGTCTACAGAGGCAGGTAGGCCTCCTTGAGCTGTGATGGGCTCCACCCAGGTTGAGCTTCCCAGCGGCTTTGTTTACCTACTTAAGCCTCAGCAATGGCAGGCGCCCCTCCCCCAGCCTCACTGCCGCCTTGCAGTTAGATCTCAGACTGCTGTGCTAGCAATGAGGGAGACTCTGTGGGCGTGGGACCCTCTGGGCCAGGCATGGGATATAATCTCCTGGTGTGCCATTTGCTAAGACCCTTGGTAAAGCTCAGTATTAGGGTGGGAGTTACCCAATTTTCCAGGTGTTGTGTGTCTCAGTTTCCCTTGGCTAAGAAAACAAATTCCCTTCCCCCTTGCGCTTCCCAGGTGAGGCGATGCCTCACCCTGCTTCAGCTCTTGCTGGTTGGGCTGCACCCACTGACCAGCACCAACTGTCTGACACGCCCCAGTGAGATGAACTGGTACCTCAGTTCAAAATGCAGAAATTACCCATCTTCTGTGTTGCTCATGCTGGGAGCTGGAGGCTGGAGCTCTTCCTATTCGGCCATCGTGGGCATGCCCGCCTCCTGATTTTTCGATTCTTTTCTAAATGTATGTGAAAACATATATGAATAAGCACTTCACTTTTTTTTTTTTTTTTTTTTTTTTTTTTTTTTTTTTTTTTTTTTGAGATGGAGTCTTGCTTTGTTGCCAATGCTGGAGTGCAGTGGCACAATCTCGGCTCACTGAAACCTCTGCCTCCTGAGTTGAAGCGATTCTCCTGCCTCAGCCCCCCAAGTAGCTGGGATTACAGGTGTGTGCCACCACACACAGCTAATTTTTGTAGTTTTAGTAGAGATGGAGTTTCACCATGTTGGCCAGGATGGTCTCGATCTCTTGACCTTGTGATCTGCTCACCTCGGCCTCCCAAAGTGCTGGGATTACAGGCATGAGCCACCGCACCCAGCCTAAGCACTTCACTATTAAATTTAAATATTCTATTCCATTAGCTATGTATGTGCATACATATATACACACATACACACACATGCATACATACACAGAGAGACAGATGATTGATTGATAGATCAATGATAGACATGACAGATTGATAGATGATAAAAAGATAGATGATAGATAATAGATATAGATAGATAGACACGTACATACATAGATACATATATGAATGGATACATTGATAGATAAACTAGTGGTCTATACCTAATGCAAATGAGATTCCAAAATACCATTCTGGTGTCAGTAATTCTGAGAAAGAGGGTCTTGAAATTGCTCTGACTCAATCTCCACACAAAATAACCCTAATCTACACATTATGGCCCAATATTGTGATAATCGTATTATATTTTAAATGTTTTTGCACTTGAAGATATTTGAGTACAATCCCAAAATATACTTTGAGTGTCTGTAATGAAAAACACTATGCAATGTTCTACAGTGATTTTGAACTCCAGCTGCACATTAAAATAACCTAGGGAATTTTTATAAAATAACAATGGCCAGGCCTATCCCAATTAATTGAATCAAAGTTTCTGAGTCTGAGGCTCAGAGTACACGTCATGTTCAGACAGATGGAGAGCCATTGTTCTAGATCAGAAGTTCTCAAAATATGGTCCATGGAACAGTGGAGGTCCCTGAGACCCTTTCAGGGGATCTATGATGTCAAAGGTCAAAACTTTCCCCAAAATTCCTATATACAGTCAGCCCTCCATATCCACAAGTTCCACATCCATAGATTCAACCATGCAGAAGGTTGAAAATTTTTTTTTAATTCATAGTTACATCTGTACTGGGCATGTACAGATTTTTTCTTATTTCTTAAACAATGCAGTATAACAACTATTTACATAACACATTGTATTAGGTATTGTAAGTAATCTAGATATACTTTAATATATATGAGAGGATATACACAGGATACATGCAAATACTATACCATTTTATATAAGGGACTTGAGAACCCATGGATTTTGGTGTCCATGAGGTCCTGGAATAAATCCCCCATGCATACTGAAGAATAACTGTAATTGCTAAATTGAGCTTTAGTATGTAATATATACATTTTTGTAAAGTTGAATTGAATTAATCATGATTTTGATCTCACCCAAATTAATAGAGTTTTTCTTACCCAGGACATTTTATATCAGAGAGTAAGAGAACTGACAGAAGAAAATACAAATGTTCCTGCACCTTTAAGTTTACTCAGAGGTTTGAAATAAGAAAAACAAATCATTATTTGCAAGTTCACTCTTCTGTGCTTATAGGAACAATTTGTTGGAAAAGTTTCAACAGCACCACCTTAATATAAAGAAGAAAATAACTTTTCCAACACTTAATAACAAAGTATTAGAACTAACCAAAGCAAGAGGAATAGAAGGTGAGGTGATTATTCCTTTGGCCCTTCAGGGAGTGTCCTCAGTTTGTGTCCTTGCCGGAAGCAATATCGAGCTATTTATGTTTAAGAGTCAGCTGCTTGTGGTGAAAGTGAGCAGGCCCGAGGAAGACCTCTCTATACTGCTGATCAAGAAAGATGAAGACAAAAATAGAAAAGTGGAAATGATCCAAAAAGAAAACCAGAAAATATGTCTTTTTAGGAGCCAGAGGGGAATCAAAAATCACATCCAAATAATACTGAACAGATAAATATGGCCTAGAGGAGAAAGAAAAGTAACTCAGTATTACTGAAACTCAAAATAAGTGCCTGTCACTTCTCACAGAGTAATGCATCAGAAGTCAGAGATGGAAAATTAAAATGTCTACAAGAATTCAGGCTTTCTCTAGTTGGTTGGCACATTCTAAGAGTTACTATATGCAATTTTCCTGAGGGTGTAGGGAAATTTTTTCCATTGTTATCTGAACATAATATGGCATAGTTTTTTTGAGGACAAAAAAAGGTGAAAATGTGTAGTCATTGATCAAGAAATCCCATTTATAGGAATTCCTCCTTGAGAAATAATTAAACATGAGCACAAAGATATATTCACAAGAATGTTTGTCACAACATTGTTTGTGACTAAGAAAGAGGCTGACCATTGTAAACCTCCTACATGGCCATAATAGGGATGGTTAAATACAGTATAGTACTTTGTACATTGTTGTAGTTAGAATAACAAGATAGATCAACAGAATATATACTATACTCCCAGTTGTATAAAAATGCCTTGACTAAATATATGTGTATGAACTTAAGTATACTGAAAAATTTTTAAATAATTTCCTGGATAGAGGAATATTATGCGGGAAAAATGTATTGAATATATACATATGTGTATATATATGTTCATACATACATATATGCACATATATACTCCTTAATTGTCTTTATATACTCATAGTTTGATATTTTATAAATTTGAAAATTAAATTGTGTATTTCCATGTAGAGAGAAGACAAGAAACTTCTAGAAGGACTATGAAACCTTGAAGAGGAAACTGAAGGATTTATAGCCTTGTAGGACTGTGAGATGGTAGAGTGCTTTTATTGTTTTTCCCTCTGAAGGTTGAGATTTTGGAGGAAAAGTAGTATGTGGGAAGTGAGCAGCTGGAGACATGGGTAGGTAGAGAGCCTCCATCTCTCCAGCTATTCACTCATATCTATATCTATATCTATATCTATATCTGTATGTATATCTATATCTATATATCTATCTATCTACCTATCCACCTATGTAGAGAGATGGAGAGCTAGACCTCTCCCTCTACATACACATATATATATACACACACACACACATACATACATACACACAAACAGATATATAATCAAAGAATGTGACTGGATTTCTAAACCATGGGTATGGTGAGTCAGGAATGTATTTATGTCACACAAGTGGTGAGATATGGACTACATGTTATTTGACTTCTTCAAGAGAAATTTATATTGAATAGGATGAGCTGGAGAAAAAAAAATGCCCAGATAAAATTTGACAATTTTTACTCTAGGGCATCAGTTTTTCCTGCACCCCATAGAAGATGTTGTAAAATTATTCACATGCCTTTCACATTCCTGAATTAACATCTAAAAATTCTAATATAAGTATAAATGGTTACAAAGGATGTAAATTTCTTGTGTATTTTAAATAATGACATTTAAAAATAGAATCATGTCTACACATTTAATGTGAGTGAAATCTACCTAAATACCATAATAATTTGAGTTCTTCATTTGCAGTCAGGATTTTATATCATTCCTTTTTCTCTCTAAACTTACATTTTCATTTCCCCATCCCCAAAGAATTTGATTTTAATATAATATATTGTTATGTTTAAAGTATTTTATTGATCAACCTATCATATTATCTTCAATAAAATATGTATATAAACTTAATTTTTAATTTTTAAAAATTTTATGGGAACATTATGGCAGTGCTTCTTCTGGATTGAATTATAGCTAAAATTATTAATCAAATCATAAATATATCTAAAATTAGTATAGTTAGCAAACACAAAAGTAAAATTTTACTGGGAATTTGTCTCTTATTGAAATGATGGTGCTCTTTTTGTTTAATTAGTTAATGTAGCCATGGATGATTATTATTTTTATCTACAATGAGGGGCCAGTGGAAATTAATAGCCAAAAGAATGGTTAGGCCATTATTAGGAGCTGAACATACAAACAGTGTTGTTAAATGCATAACTTACAATACCCAACTCTAACATAATATCCTTTGGAAAAGCTCATTTGCTCCTATGTGTGCCTCAAGTTGAAGGCTGCTGTTATGAAATATGTCAGAGTAACATAAAGTGATGGTGAAGATCCAACAGGCAAAATGAGAAAGTCACTAGGTAGGGGGTCAGTAACATCATAGTCTCCAAAATCTATACACCAATGTGCAAACAATGGATAATAACATATATCCAATAGCATAGGGTGATAAATAGAGCCTCATACTGAATACCAGGCTTAGTAAATGATGTGAGATGATGGAAAACTATGATGTAGTCTAAACGAACAGAGATATTTGAGGGAAGGCGCAGTAGGACTATATGTTATACATATCCTACACACCTGGTCTGTGGGCGAGTGTTAAAAATACAGAAGCCTGGGCTGTATGACCTAATTAATCAGGTTCTCAGAGGATAAGTCTAAGAATATGTTCTACAATAATTCCAGGCTTCAGGTCTGTCATATTTGAGAACAACTTAGTACATGGAAAAGAGAACTCAATAATTTCAAAGGAAAAATTAGCCATGAAGCCTTTAAAAGTGAAGATAAATCAAGATGGTTGAAAAGGTTTTAAAACAGTCTCATGATGCAAATATAAAATATTCCAATGAACCAGAAAAGGCGGAGTTCTCAAAAGCAGTGCTGTTACATAGAAATATAATGTGAGCCACATATGTAACTCTAAATTTACTTGTAGTCACATTTCAAAAAGTTAGAGGAAACAAATGAAATTTATTCTAATGGCATAATTATTAAACCAATATTTTCAAAATATTGTTATTTCAACATGTAATAAATATAAAAATTATTTTAAAATATTTTGCCTTCTTTTTTAAAATGAACTCTTCAACATCTGGTATATATTTTGCACTTTGCAGTACTTTTCAATTCAGAATAGCCACATTTTAAGTATTCAAGAACCGCCTGCAACTGGACAGCACAGATTTAAAGAAAATAGATGACAATAGAAGGGACTCTCTGAAGTTCAGATGTAAAAACAAGAAACGTGTATAAAATGTAGTAAAAAGAATACTGTACTTTAAGATACTTTTGGCAGCAAGTAAAAGCTTCAAACCCCAAACCTCAAAAAAGCTTAAAGGGGAAAGCCAGTAGCATTCATCGCAGGAAGTCCTGAAGTAGGGCAGACTCAATCATGTCATCAAAGACCAGGTTCTTTTCATGTTTTTATTCTGCCATCTGGGTGTTGCCTTTATCCCAAGGCCGATAACACAATGGCAGCAGTAGTCCCAGACGTCACATCTTGATATAACAGCATTCAGAAGTAGAAGAAAGAGAGCATCTCTTTTTGTGTGTCTCTCCCAGTAGTGATAAAACTTTGCAAAGACTGCTCCCAATAGGATTTCTTTCATATCTCATTAACTGGAGTTGAGTTAAATGCCATTTCTTAGCCAATCACCATCAAGAAGTGGACATGGCAAGTTATAATTTTGGTTAGGTAAGATGAAGTAGCCGTTCTCCGACCTGTCTTTCCCATTGAATGCAGTAGTAAAACCAGGACAAAACACATAGGACAAAATGCAAATATCTACTTGAGGACTCTTGAAAGTGAATAGTACCAGGCAGATTGGGAAAGGAAATGGGATTCAAATCACCTCTGACCAGCAGTGAGTTATCATTTTTTGCCCTCCAGTTTTTCACTGCCTGATCTCAAGGCAACCCAAAAGCCAGATGTGAACACTGATGTGGGTGGAGAGATCTCAAGAAGCAGCCCACTACTTCCCACTCAAGAAGCAGGAGAGTCTACTGGCAGCAACAGTCATGGCAGCAGGAGCCTACAGCACCCAAAACAGAAGACTTGTACAAAATATAGAAAAAAGAATACTGTACCCTAAGATATTTCTGGCATAAATTTCTTCTCTGAGCAGAGGAGCTGTGGCCCCAAGAGGGTAGCAAGAATCCCCACTAATTTTTTCTCTCTCTAGCCTCTTGAGGCTTGACTGTGGAGTTGGAAATGTGGCAGAGCAGGGTAAATAAAGCCCCAGCTTTCCAACCACAAAAAGGGAATGCAGGGAACTATCAATTTCTGGGGAGACAGTAGAGAAGAAGGAGCTCAAAAAGCAACTTTGATAACCAAATTCAAAGAAATTCTTCATGACCCAAGATTATGCAAAGTTGTCTTAGATATGACACCATACAGATAATCTATTTAAAAATTGATGAACATTATCTTTTTTAAAAAATTGTTCTATGAAAGACATTGAAATATAATGATGAAATAATGTATAGATTGGTGAAAGTCTATTTAAAATATATATCTGACAAAGAATTTGTATCCAGAACATATAAAGAACTGTTATAACTCAATAATAAAATAACTCAATTAAAAATGGGCAAAAGACTTGAACTTCATCACAATGGACATATGTAAATCAACTAAGTGCATCAAATATGTTCAACATCGTTAGCCACTGGGGTAATGGAAATTAAAACCATGACAAGAGACCAGTACATACCTATGATAATGACTACGTTAAAAAAAAAAAAAACTAATGTAAAGACTGATGATGATACCATAAGCAGGTGAACATGCAGAGCAGCAGGTACTCTTGTAAATTGCTGATGGCAACAAAAACTGACTCAGCCACTCTGGAAGACTGTTTGGCAGCTTCTTATGAAGTTAAATATACACTTACTATATGGCCATTAATCCTACTCCTGAGTGTTTGCCCTAGGAAAATGTTCATACAAAAACTCACACACAAACGTTTACTACAGCTCTATTCCTGATTCCCCAAATTAGATACAACTGAAATGTCTTTCAATATGTAAATGAATAAATAACAAATGGATAAACAAACTGTGGTACATATTTATAATAAAATACTACTCTGCAATAATAAAGTATTAATGCACACAACAACTTGGATATATTTCAAAGGCATTATGTGTAGTGAAAGAAGCCAATCTCAAAAGGTTATACACTGTAGATTCCATTTACATGACCCCCGCAAAAAGATAAAATGATAGCGATAAAAACTAGATCAGTAGTCCCCAGGAGTTAGGGATAAAGGGGAGTATGTGACTACAAAGGGATAGCACAATGATGTGTTTTGAGGTGACAGAACTGTTCTGTATCTTGATTGTAGTGGTAGTGACATTAATCTACACTTATTAAAATGTGTGGTATTGCACACCAAAAAAGTCCTTGTATGTTAATTGTTTTAAGTGGAATTAATTAGACACATGGCTGCATGTATTGGGAGTGGGGTGCAGGGTTGGATTAGGGATAATTAAAACAAACAGGAGTCCTTTTGGGAAGAAGGAAGAGAGGAATGAATAATACACCACCACCAGTGATCATTATAGGTACACATAATGGACAAATGAAGGTAAGAGAGTGGCTTGCGGCTGTTAGAAATTGGGACAATGGGTAAATTTCTAGATTGAATCGAGATGTGTGAAAAAATAATGCCCAGATAAACTTGTTTATTTTTTTTAAATTAATTGGAGAAAAAAAGGAAGCAAAAAGTCCTCTGCTAAGGGCAGATGGTATAAGGTTAACAGATGACAAAGAGAGGTTGGAACTATCTGATCTTATTATGCCTCCATGTTATCTGTCAAGATGACCTCACATAAGTAAAAATGGTGAGTTACAAAAACAGAACGTACAATATAATGTCATTTGATTTACATATATATTCAAATATATATATATACACACAAATATATATATATATATATATATATATATATAATGTGAGAAGGACATACACAGAAATGTTAGCAGTTTTTATTTTTGGTGTAGGATTTTAATCTTGCTGTGCATATGTATTTCCCAAATATTCTACAATTCACACATATTACTTTAAAAATGAAACTGAATAAGTGATTTAAAAATGAAAAAGGGTGAAAGAAACTTTAAGAAAACAGAAGCTCAAAATGAGGGGGTGTTAAAAGAACACATAGATTTTTATTTAAAAGTTAACAATTAAATACACTCCAGAGCACTGCAAGAACTTTTGGAGAACAGAAGACATGCAAAAGTAGTTCCAGTAAAACTACAGGAAAATTCTATGCCTAATTGTTGAAAGAACAGATTTGGAGAACTTAGAAAAGAAGCACCATTAAAATTCTAGCTTAAGCTCACTGAAAATAAGTCATGACAGGTACATTTTCTTTTATCAAGGTACTACAAGTAATCCATTGCTACAAGTAATGGATGCTGTGTCCTCAGACTCGATCTATTCAAAACTTTTGTCTCTTATGATAGTATCTCAATTTTATGTAGGAGAACTATTTTGACTATTTTATAGACATCTCATGTCTATTGATATGTCTCAATATATCCTAATAGTTCCCCTAAAACCTGCTCCATTGATGATCTCTAACATCATAGGAAATAGAAATTGCATCCTTCCATTGCTCAGGCAAAACATCTTAAAACCATTCTTGACTCCTCTCTCTCTTTCTCACAGTCCACATTGAAATCCATCAGCAAATGCCATTGGTTTTACCTTTAAAATCTATCAAGGATCTAAGACCTAAAACCATAAGAATCCTAGAAGAAAACCTGGACAATACCATTCAGGACATAGGCATGGGCAAAGACTTCATGTCTAAAACACCAAAAGCTATGGCAACACAAGCCAAAATTGAAAAATGGGATCTAATTAAACTAAACAGCTTCAGCACAGCAAAAGAAACTATGATCAGAGTGAACAGGCAACCTACGGAATGGGAGAAAGTTTTTGCAATCTGTCCATCTGACAAAGGGCTGATATCCAGAATCTATAAAGAACTTAAGCAAATTTACAAGAAAAAAAAAAGAACCCCATCAAAAACTGGGCAAAGGATATGAACAGACTCTTCTCAAAAGAAGACATTTATGCAGCCAACACACACATGAAGAAATGCTCATCATCACTGGTCATTAGAGAAATGCAAATCAAAATCACAATGAGATACCATCTCTCGCCAGTTAGAATAGCAATCATTAAAAAGGTCAGGAAACAACAGATGCTGGAGAGAATGTGGAGAAATAGGAATGCTTTTACACTGTTAGTGGAAGTGTAAATTAGTTCAACCATTGTGGAAGACAGTGTGGCAATTCCTCAAGGATCTAGAACGAGAAATAACATTTGACCCAGCAATCACATTACTGGGTATATACCCAAAGCATTATAAATCATTCTACTATAAAGACACATGCACACATATATTTATTGTGGCATTATTCACAATAGCAAAGAGTTGGAACCAACCCAAATGCCCATCAATGACAGACTTGATAAAGAAAATGTGGCACATATACACCATGGAATACTGTGCAGCCATAAAAAAAGATGAGTTCATGTCCTCTGCAGGGAGATGGATGAAGGTGGAAACCATCATTCTCAGTAAACTATCACAAGAACAGAAAACCAGACACCTCATGTTCTCACTCATAAGTGGGAGTTGAACAGGGAGAACACATGGACATAGGGAGAGGAACATCACACACAGGGCCTGTCAGGTGAGTGCAGGGCTAGGGGAAGGATAGCATTAGGAGAAATACCTAATGTAGGTGACCGGTTGATGGGTGGAGCAAAACAGCAAGGCACGCGTATACCTAATGTAACAAAACTGCACATTCTGCACATGTACCCCAGAACTTAAAGTATAATTTACAAAAAAAAGTTTATATGTATATGTCAAGGATCTGACCACTTCTGACCACTGCTTTTGCTACCATCCACACCCAGTAACACTTATCACCTTTTCTCACCTAATGTATTACAATGGTTTCTAAAGGAAATCCCTACTCACAAGTCAAGTCATATCACCCCTTGGATAAATCCTTCCAGTGACTCTCCATTTCATTCAAAGTCAATGTCAAAGTCCTTACCATGGCCTTCAGGGCCACTGATGAAATGCCTGGCCTGGCCTCCTTCTTCTTCTTCTTCCCTCTCTTTTGCTCATTGGCCTTAACCACAGTGGTCTTGCTGGACTTTGTACCAGCCAGGCACACTCCTGCCTCAAGGCCTTTGCATTAGCTCTTTGTGCTACATGGAAGGCTCTTTTCCAGATCCCACATAGGTAGGGTGTCCCTAGATCCTGGTTTGCCTGAGAGTCCCTGAATTAATCTGTTTTTGCACTGCTATAAACTTACTACCTGAGACTGGGAAATTTATAAACGAAGAAGGTTTAATTAACTCACAGTTCCGCATGGCTAGGGAGGCCTCAGGAAACTTACAATCATGGCCATAGGCAAAGAGGAAGCAGGCAACTTCTTTACAAGGTGGCAAGAGAGAGAGTGCACACAATGGAAACTGTCACTTTTAAACCATCAGATCTCATGAGAAGGCCCTCACCATTGCAAGAACAGTAGCATGGGGGAAACTGCCCCCATGATCCAATCGCTTCCCACCAGGTCCCTCCCTCAACAGATGGGGATTATAATTGGAGATCATATTTGGGTGGGGACACAGAGCCAAACTATATCAGTCCCCACCTGTGCCACTGTCCCAGCATAACAGGCGCAATCTTCAAAGTGTCTCAATTGAGATAATAAATTATATAGTCACCGTACTCACCGTTCATTGCTTCATCTCTTTCAAGTCTGTTCAATCTCACCCACTCACTGAGGACCCTCTGACCATCGGATTTAAAATTGTAACCCCTACCCTAGTCTCTCTACCTACCTTCCCTGCTTTGTGATTTTTTTTTTCTCCACGGCCCTTTTCGCCTCCTGATACACTGTTACTTTTTTATTTATTATGTTTTACTGTCTGCCTTCTACTACTACAATGTAAGCTCCATGAAGACAGACATCATGCCTGTTTTATCTTGAATACTGTATCACCTAGAACAGCACCTAGCATAAAGCAGTTCTCAATGAATATTGCTGCATGAATATACACAAGTAAGTGCCTAGAGACTTGTTTTCTCACCAGCTATCAAAATGAAGTAAAATAAAAATTAGTCTTCAGGGATTTTGAGGACAAATAAATAGTCTACAAAACATTCCTTGAAGACACATAATCCAAAATGCCTTATTATCTAATTAAAATTCATCAACTTGGCCTTTAAAAGTGCTGGAGTTTTAATTTAAGTATTTTCCTGATTTAAATAAACATTTTCATAAACATACACAATTACACAATTATATTGAATATATAGATATGCCAGGATTCCTTTGGTTGAAAGTGATACAAATTTAACTTGAACTTCCTGGACCAAAAATAAAAGGGGGTGGGGAATGTTTATTGGAAGCATACTGTGGATTCTCACAGAACTGAAAAAAGTGCCAAAGAACCAAACCTTTGTACAGCAGCTTCCAGGATTTTAGAGTCTAGACACAAAAAAGCTTCCAGGATTTTAGGGCCTAGACTCAAAAATTCAAACATAAACAGGATTCTTATTTCTGTCTTCTCTGCTTCTTGCTATATTTGAGCATCATTCTCTCCTATTGCAGACTGACTGTGGAACTCCCAGTTTCTAGCTGTAGTTTAAAAAAAAATAAAACTACTGGGGAAGGACTGACTCTCATAGCCTCCACTGGACTCACATCCACTGTGAGAAGACAGGTTAAAATCCTGTGATTGGCTCAGTTTGGTTACAGGACTCCCTCGTCCCCCAGAGCAGTCACTAAGGTCAGAAATGCAGGTTTACAAAATGGCAATAACCCTTCCCACAGGTATAGGAGAGAAAGAGGGAGAGGTACTCTTCAAAAGAAACCAAGTCCTTTTCTCAAAAGAGATGACAGGTGCAGAGGAAACAAAAATGTACTTCAATATTTTATTATATTTTGTAAATGCCACACAATGTTATACTTTATTCTAGAGATTAATAAACCCTAATATAGGATTTGCTCCTAAATGATTATGATTTTTTCTTATACATTGAGTCTCAGATCCAGCACTCTGATAAGCTCCCTGCAATTTTACCACCTAGTAGCCAATTTACTTTGCTTTAAGAAAACATTACCAAAATACTGTACATCCTTTAGTCATAGAAACTCTCTTTTTTAATACATTAAATAATGATATACATTTTCAATTTATCTGTGGTGAATGTTAGGCTATGACAGCTGTGTTTGTTTTTCACGATGTAAAGTGAATGATAATATCTCACAAGCTGATTTATTTCCTTCTTTTCTATCCACAATGATCTCACTATGCTATTTCAGCTTAAAAATATGGATATTGATACACCAGCTGCTTTAACTCTAGAGAATAGCTCTTTCCCATGAACCAACAATTTTACTTAAAAGAGGAGAGAGACAGAAAATAAAGAAACATTTCTCAGGGCCATCTAAACCAAATTTTTAAAAATCCCAAAACCTATATACGCTTTGACAGCATTGCAAGATTTCTTTTGTTAGGGTACAAGATACAGAAATTCCCATGAAAATAACAAATCAATTAAAGCATGTATTCTCCTAATTAAAGTTGTCATTGTTATTTTCATGTTGTTAATAGAAAAAAAATCTCATCCACATTCCCAATTAAATGTGCTGCATAACTTGTGCAAAGCAAGTACTATAAATTGATCTAAAAGGCTGTGGATGGTATGTAGCATATGTTTTTTGGATTTTGTTTTGTTTTATGTGGTTTTTTTTACTTTAGAGGAACCTAACAGATTTTATCTTCGTTTAGAAAATCATGCACGCAGGGCCTGAAGCAATGATTTATGCTATGGTATAATATGTTTTTGACACAAAAAGTACTTGTCAAAAATGCAAGACACAAGAGCAACTATTCTAAGTGTTTTAAGAGGAGAAAGGAGTATCTGACTTTCAGTCAATAATATATTTGACATAAATAATGATTGAAAACTGACAGTTACAAGATATGATTTAGATGCTTCAATTTCCTGCAAATAAAAAGGTAAGAAATAAGCATTTTGTATTTTATAGTTATTTTTCTGTGATGTGATTGAACTGCTTTACACTGCAACAAGCATTATAATTGTATTAGTAACTGGTGAGTCATATCATGAATAACATATTTAATTGAATACTTGTTTTCATAGTATAGCTGCAACTCTGCCTTGATTTGGCACTATAGAAGAATAGGTTTAATCTTTCATCTTCCATCTGTTTTTTTCTGAGTAATTTTATATTTAAAAACATACCAAAAGAAAAACCATGAGGCTACGTACTGATGGAGAGTTTTAACTAGTTATGGTCAGTAAAAATGATGAACATTAATTTTGGAAAATGTGACTCTTCTGAACCTTGAAGAAAGACAGTATACTTTCATAAAACCAAAGATAAATGCCTGTTCTAAGTGGCTCTAGGAAAATCATGCCATCACAAAATATTTTTCTCAAAACACTCATAATCTGCTTTGGGACTTCAAAACTTCCCATTTGTATATATTGACTCCCTCACTCCAATGCAGTAATATACTTCCCACATTACTGATGTTGTCCATTGGCCAGACTTGCTTTGTTTGCAGACTTTTGTTGTTAGCAGATGTTTTGTGAGAAGAGGCCTTAAATATGCTCATGTAATTTGGGCTTGGCTGTAGTGCTCTGATGATCTGCCTGAGAAGCATACCCTAGGAAGCTGCGCACCCTTCAGCCTAAGCCTATCAGAAATCATGTACATAGTTAACCTGAATCCAATCTATAGCCTGGACTGAAAGCCATCTGAACCACTATTGGAAACAGAGCCATCCAGCTGAGTCCTTCATAGATTGGCCAAACTATGGTTAACCTGAAGACCTGTAAACAAGAAAATTATATGCTTGTTGGAAGACACTGATTCAGGGAATGGTTTGTTAAGGCAATAGCTCACTGATACAGACAGGCTGCCTTAGCATAGTATGGTTAAGAGTGTAGACTGTAAGCCTAAAGTCCTTTATGTCAAATCTCTACAATTTGTCAGCTATGTTTCCTTGTGTAAGTTATTTAAATCATGCCTCAGTTTTTTCACTTGTAAAATGGGATGATGATAATATCAATCTCATGCAGTTAATATTTTTAAAGTTCTTAGAACAGTCCCTGGTACATAGCATCCTCCGAAATAGTATATACTGGATCAATAAAATAAACCTCATTAACCCATAAATGTGTCCCCTAAAGACCCCTATCAAGGACATGATGGTTTCTATATTTGTTGCTTCTGCCAGAGGGTGCTTGATTCTCCAGAGACTGTCTCCAGCATCATCAGGAGTTCGTGTTACATAATACTTAAGAGTTCCATATGTTGAAGACTTTCTTCTGATGAGTCAGATGACCTGGATTTGAATTTTTGTTTCACTGTCTAAGCACTGTGCCAGACACTGAGTTTCAATTTCCTTATCAGTAAAGTAGGTACCATAATAGCTCTGAGCCCTGCAGTTATCAGGATTATATTAGATGCTCTATAGAAAATCTTTTAGTACAATATTTATTGCATTGCAAAGACTTAATAAATGTTAGTTGTCCTTAATTTGCTCAAACAATTTTAGGAACTACAAGGTCACTTTTAGCTTATTAAGAAGTGGATTTTAACTTCAAAGTGTTGTTTACCTAAATTCATTAAAAGGTAACCTTCTCTGATCAATTTAAGACAAAGTAGATTTTTTTTAAAGCACCTAAAACCAACAAAAAAAACACTGCATTATTTTCTCTCCTCTGCTACTCCAAATCTCTTCAGCCTTTATTTTCATTTTGTTCTCATTTATCATTATAATAAAAATCATAAAAATGATTCTTGTTATTATGTCTGTGTTATCTTCACTTTATTTTTATGTAAATAATGTTGTCTCTACCTTCTATTTACTAACACTATTTCTCTTATTAATCAAAAAGAGCCCTCAGATCACATTCATTTCAATGGAAATTTAATTTAAAACGTAAGAAATGTAGATTATGTAAAATACTAAGCCACAATGTGTGCATCTTTTACATGAAAATAACCCTAATTTCCCTGCTTGACTGAGAAAAGAAATAAAAAGAATGATTGCTATAAATCAGGAAAAATTCATAACTTGCTGGAGGTGTAACAGCTGTTGATTTAAGGTCTGCATCTTCGATAACACAATGCTGCTGGGAAGATAACATCTTTTTGACAAAACTGTGAACATAAAAATTACAAGGCTATACTCGACATTTAAATATTTTCTCCATATCACTTAGACAAAAAAATTTCTTTAATTCACTTATACTAAAATCTGTTTGAAGTTTATTGTATCTCATCAGCAAGTTTTATAATAAAATTTAGTGTTTTCTTGTTTCATAGGTATATAGTAGATGTGTCATATCACAAATAAAAATAAATTATCCTCAGTTTAGAGAAATGGTCTACTGTTGTGTACAAGTAGTTCCTACCATTAGCAATACAACACAGAATTGGGCATACACTCGGGATATTATTCATTTCTTTTATTATCAGCTAGAACTAGGTGATTGAAAAATTAGGTGACAAAACAAAGCAAGTATTGCATTGGCTGAAAAAAAAAATCTTCAAAGTGGAATCTTGAAAAAAAGTGGAATCTTTTAAAAGAGAATAACTTTGCCAAGCATTTGGAAACAATAGCAGAGTTTTTATTTATCTAGAGGTTGCTATATTATTTATTGTACATGTTCGTGTACTGTTGACTCACAAACTATAAAATTTTATGCTGATGTTTTGTGTTTCTTATTTATCAGTGAAATGCACTGAGAACATCACCAAATATAGAATAATGCTAAGTAATGGCCTTGTCTACTCACTCTTCAACAAAACCCAGTGTGCTTCCTTTCTTTTATGAATTGCATTTACCTTGGAAAACAAATTTGCTTCTTCTTATTAAAGTTTTTTAATGCTTCTGTCTTTTACCTAAGACCATCTTGCAATGTCACTGTAACACCTGTGTGCCCCAGCCCTTTAGTCATAGCCATCTCGAGTCACTTCTTTGAATGTTCAGATAAAATGATTTGACTCCCCACACTACATGCTTGAGGAAATACAAATCCCTTTCTGCCCCACTTAAGAATTAGGGCAGAGTTGCCTACAATTCTTCTGGATACGTTTTATTCCAATTTTACTCTGAATTCCTGCTCTCGCTTAATTCTTGATTCATAAGAGTGGTTTCTCCTGGAGCTCCCACCTTCTTGGCACCATTTCATCCCAACTTGGACAGTACTTCTGGTTCATTGACTGGAGCTCTATTACTAAAGGTTGTGTGTATTACAGAGTGTTATTGGAGGCTTGGGGAGAATGGAAAATGGAAAACAGCTTTAAATTGAATGTTGACCATCACTTCTCATTCACTTACTCATTCACTAACAAATATTTATTAAGCTCTTATCCTGTACAGGCACTATTCAAGATCATGGAGCTACAGAAGTGAACAAAACAGATTAAATCCCTTCCTTTGATAGCGTTTGGAGTCCATTTATTCAAGAGAGATAATAAACAAAATAAATTAGTAAAATAGATAAGTCAGAGAGCAGTGTTTTCAAAAGAAATAAAGCAGAGAAGGCAGAGAAACTGTAGGAAGGGGTGCACTTTTAGGTAGAGTGGTAGGGGAAAGATTTACTGTAAAGGTGTTATTTAGAAAAAGACATAAAGGAAATAAGGGAAGAAGTCATGGGGAAATGTTTGGAAGAGTGGTTTAGGTAGCGGAAAATAGCAAACGCAAAGGTCAGAGCCTCCCTGGAATACTAGAGTTCCAGCAAAGAGAATGCTAGGGCTGAGCTCTCAAATTTCTCACCACCTAGACCCTTCTCCTGATTCTAGAATTCTGCATTAACTCTATTATTTTTGTTATTTTCTGTATTCTTGGTGCTCTGTTGTCTGGGCCCTCACTGACTTGGGAGAGACTACCCTTCCTAGATGCAGTCAGTTCTTAAAAATAGCAAACTATTCACCTTGGAGTGCACTTTTTATACACAAACTCACCAAACCAAAGCCCATATTCCAGCACCTCCTGTATCTGACTTTTACACACCCGGAGGCAGCATTCCTCTGCCTCGATTACCCTAGGGCCAGGTACCAGACAAGGAGGGCCCACCTCTATAGGCCAGAGCCTGCTGAAGTTATTCAGACTGTCCAATCCGAAGGCTGCTGAGCAGCTCACCTGCCTGGCCCATTCCTTCCTGTGAGAAGCACAGTAAAGACTCTGTCTGTGCCTGCCTTTAATCATTCTATCTCCTGACTGACGCTGGCACTTCCCATGTGGCCCTACATGGCCTGGTGTGCCCCTCCTCTTGAGAACCATGAGCAACAAACTATCTTTTCAGTAGCAGTTGTCTCTTTATCTCTTGGCCCCACCATACCTGAATAAAACCAAAATCCCAAGTACATTTTCAAACAAGTCCCTACCTAGAAGCCAGTAGACAACTTACAAATTGATTTTATTCCTCAACAGAGAAATAGGGGTAGTTTCCTTTCCATTCAGACTAGGTCTTGGGTCTACCATAACTAAAAGGCACATTAATTAGCTCTCCTACACAAAATAAAAGTTTTCCTTATGGCAGAATAATTCTACTCCAGCTCTGATTATACAACCATCACCCCTTGTCATCACTCCATAGCCTTACTCAAGTTGTCCACATCGTTAACTCTTTAATATAAGTGGTGCTTCCTAATCAGATGTCATCCACCACCTAAATAATAAGCAGTATGTTCAGCAAGGAGGTAACCAAATCTGAGCTAAGCATAGTCTTTCCAGAAGATCTTGTGACCCAAGAAAATGGGTAGTTTTTTTTAGAAGTAACCACCTTCAGACCATAGAAGTTGGTTTCCCTGGAGATTCTATGTTCTGCGTTTTCTGGGCTCTAAGAAAAACACCTGTTTGGTTTGATAACACAAAAGCAGCTAAGGCAGGAATGGCCTTATGGGCCACTCCAAACTCTGATGGGAATTTAATAAGTTAGTTTCCTAAACCATCGGACAACAGAACTCTTATCAAGCTTAATGTTCCTCCAAAAGGGTGGGGGGGACTTCCTTAAGCAAGTAAATTTTGTCAATACTGCATAATATGTTTTTCAAACTTGGATATTGGCACATTAGACTGTGATTTGAGAGGGAGGGGAAGGTAACTAAATGCTAGAACTTATAAAAACCTGATCCCAAATGTTACAGTTGTCTCAGTGACTAGAGAAACATTCAATATTTTGGTTGCTTTTGTGTGTAATGATTTTTCTTTTATTTTCATGCCTGTCCTTGGTCATAACAAAGAAATATGTTTTTATGTACTTCTAATGTTTTTATCAAAAGACAGTTAAAACTCTTATATGCTAAATTTCTACCTAGTATGTGAATTAATTCTATGGGAATGACATAGTTCTGATATCCAAGTGTTGATAAATGTCCAAATTCCAAAATGACAATATCATTTTTGTTACTTCTTTTTCACGGTTTATATTAATACTTGATCCTAAAATAACCCAAGTATGTTATTTTTCATTTACATTTCTACACAGCGATGAAAACGGAATAATGATTCATAGTAACAGTATGTTTGCCTTAAATAGAGTTTTATGCTACATTACCGTATTTTCTAGTTTATAAGCTTAGGCAGTTTATAAGGCACAATCAACTTTTATAAGCATATTTGGCTGGAGTGGAATTTTACAATAAGGACAGTAGAAAGAAAATGCATCTCCCTACTCTGATAAGGTCGATGGGTCTTTCTGTGTCCTGAGAGCTTTTGCAATCAGCCACTCCGGGAAAAGCTTAGGGTTGTGAGTGGGGAGCTCTGGAATTTGTTAAAATATCAGTTTACTGTACCATCAGAGGATTTCACCATCTAGTAGCAGCTACTGCAAATTTTAGCCAGTTACTCTGAATGAGATTTATTTTGGGTGTGTGGCTGAACAATTTACTTCTGTAGACAGCTTTTATGTGACAGAGTGAATTTCCATATTCTAAATTGACTATGATGTGATTGATACATTAGAAAACATGTTTTGCAAAACACAGATTATTGGTTATATCAGGATCAGGTCTTGTTGCCAATGCATTCATGTAAGAAGTAAAATTGAAGCAACTGTTACAACAGCTGCTTTCTTTATTATAATAGATGTAATAAGGATGATAAGAATGTATGGAAGCACTGTGCTGGTGGTATAGTTAATAGTGATGAGAAAACAAACAGCATTATTAATGACCGAAACCTACATAGGGTCTAAGGTAATACTTAGTAAAATTCCTTCAGAGAATACAATTTTAGTTTTGCAAGTTTTTTTTGTTTGTTTGCTTGTTTTTTTGTTTGTTTGTTTGTTTTTTTTTGTTTTTTACAACTCTTTAGGTCTTAAGGCCCTTTTGTTCTCACGAGCACAACAGTTTTTATAACACAACTTTTGATAACTCAGGAGTTTTGTAGGAACACAACCATCAGGTGGTGGCAGACCACAGACCCTCTTGCTAGCACATCTAGAGACTGACAATATTTGTGTCATTTCTTATATTGTAAAAATATTTATTTGCCCATGTCTCTTAAAATGAATACTGACTTATCACATTTGAGAAGTCCATTCTGACCTGTAACATGGTATTAGCATCTCACCTATCTCCTCTTTTGACAGTTCTCATTATCTTTAAAGACCAATTGTTCTTCTAGGGTGCATTAGGGAGTTTTCCACCTCCCTCTTCCTCACCTCATAGATTGCTGCTAAATCTCATCTCCCTTTTTTATGTATAACTTTATTTCAAGCTATGTATCAGTATAAATAGTTAAGCTAATTTTAATTAAAATATTAAGTAAGCTTTCATATGGCATTAAGCAAATGATTTTAGTAAAGTACAGTTATATTACATCTACTGAATTCCCTTCATCCACTTTGCAATTTGATTAAAGGCATGCAATTCAATGTCTGACATGATCTGTTCTGTATCAGCCCATGCTGCTTATCGGCCAGGCTTTCACTACTCTCTGGATGCATATTGATATGGTTTGGCTGTGTCCCCACCCAAATCTCATCTTGGATCATAGCTCCCACAATTCTCACATCATGGGTGAGACCTTGTAGGAGGTAGTTGAATCATGGGGGCGGGTCTTTGCCATGTTGTTCTCATGATAGTGAATAAGTCTCATGAGATCTGATGGTTTTAAAAAGGGGAGTTCCCCTGCACAAGCTCACTCGTGTCTGCTACCATATAAGACATGCCTTTTCTCCTCCTTCGTCTTCTGCTATGACTGTGAGGCCTCCCCAGCCATATCAAACTGTTAGTCCATTAAACTTCTTTCCTTTATAAATTACCAGTCTTGGGTATGTCTTTATTAGCAGCATGAGAATGGGCTAATGCAGACATTAGTACCAGGAGTGGGGTACTGTGTAAAGATACCTGAAAATGTGAAAGCGACTTTGGAATTGGGTAACAGGCAGAGGTTGGAACAGTTTGGAGGGATCAGAAAAAGACAGGAAGATGTGGGAAAGTTTGGAACTCCCTAGAGACTTGTTGAATGCTTGTGACCAAAATGCTGATAGTGATACGGACAATGAAGTCCAGGTTTAGGTGGTCTCAGATGGAGATGAGGAACTTGTTGGGAACTGGAGAAAATGTGACTCTTGTGATGCCTGAGCAAAGAGACTAGCAGCATTTTTCCCCACCCTACAGATGTGTGGAACTTTGAACTTGAGAGAGATGATTTTGGATGTCTAGCAGAAGAAATTTCTAAGCAGCAAAGCATTCAAAAGATGACTTGGATATTGTTAAAAGCATTCAGTTTTATTCATTCACGAAGATATGGTTTGCAGTTGGAACTCATGTTTAAAAGGAAAGCAGAGCATAAAAATTTAGAAAACTTGCAGCCTGATGATGCAATAGACAAGAAAACCCCATTTTCTGAGGAGAAATTCAAGCCAGCTGTAGAAATTTGTACAAGTAAAGACAATGGGAAAAATGTCTCCAGGGCATGTCAGAGGTCTTCACAGCAGGACCTCCCATCACAGGCCCAGAGGCCTAGGAGGGAAAAAATGGTTTCCTGGACCAGGACCAGGGCCTTCATGCTTTGTGCAGTCTCTGGACTTGGTCCCCTGCATTCAAGCCATGGCTAAAAGGGGTCAACATCCAGCCCAGGTCATTGCTTCAGAAGGTACAAGCCCCAAGCCTGGGAAGCTTACATGTGGAGTTAGGCCTCTGATTGCACAGAAGTAAAGAATTGAGCTTTGGGAACCTGCACCTAGATTTCAGAGGCTGGATGGAAATGTCTGGCTGTCCAGGTAAAGATGTGCTACAGGGGCAGAGCCCTCATGGAGAACCTCTGCTAGGGCAGTGAGGAAAAGAAATGTGGGGTTGGAGCCCCCACACAGAGTCCCCACTGGGGCACTATCTAGTGGAACTGTAAGAGGGACACTGTCCTCCAGACACCAGAATGGTAGATCCACTGACAGCTTGCACTGTGCACCTGGAAAAACTGCAGACACTCAATGCCAGCCCATGAAAGCAGCCAGGAGGGAGTCTATATCCTGCAAAGTCACAGGGGCAGAGCTGCCCAAGCCCATGGGAGCCCACATCTTGCGTCGGCATGATCTGGATATGAGACATGGACTCAAAGAAGATCATTTTGGAGCTTTAAGATTTGACTACCCCCTGGATTTCCCGGAATTGCATAGGTCCTGTAGTCCTGACACTTTGGCCAATTTGTCACATTTGGAATGGCTGTATTTACCCAAAGCCTGTACACCATTGTATCTAGGAAGTAACTAACTTGCTTTTGATTTTACAGGCTGATAGGCAGAAGGGATTTGCTTTGTCTCAGATGAGACTTTGGACTGTGGACTTTTGAGTTAATGCTGAATGAGTTAAGACTTTGGGACACTGTTGGGAAGGTATGATTGGTTTTGAAATGTGAGGACATGAGGTTTGGGAGGGGCCTGGGGCAGAACAATATTGTTTGGCTGTGTCCCCACCCAAATCGCATCTTGGATTGTAGCTCTCACAATTCCCACATGTCATGGGAGGGACCTGGTTAGAGGTAATTGAATCACAGGGGTGAGTCTTACCCATGCTGTTCTTGTGATAGTGAATAAGTTTCATGAGATCTGATGGTTTTATAAAGGGGAGTTTCCCAGCACAAGCTCTCTCTTGCCTGCCACCACGTAAGACATCCCTTTGCTCTTCTCCTTCGTCTTCTTTCGCGACAGTGATGCCTTCCCAGCCATGTGGAACTGTGAGTCCATTAAACTGCTTTCCTTTATAAATTACCAGTCTCAGGTATGTCTTTATTAGCAGCATGAGAAAAGACTAATACACATATATAACACTTTTTTTCCTTAATATCTACTCTGTTATTTTGCTAAGAACTTAAGATATTAATAGCCAGGAAGGGTTTATTTCTTTCTTTCTAAAATATTTTTATCTTGGTTGTTGTTTCCATTGTTTTTGAAATGCTTTTGTTATCCCAATCCCAAGAAATATTTCCCAATGGAAACATAAATGCCAGGGAAATTTTCCTGGTGACTAAGGGTGCTTTATTTAAACCAAAGGTGCTTAATTGCTGTGTTCCACATATTCATTTTTCAGCCTATTGAGTTCAAGTAGCTTATTGATGTTATCATTAATCTTAGGTACCATTCTTATCTTTTCAGCTAATTATTCTCTGATAGAATCATAACAAAAATCTGTAGTTTCTCAGCCATGTGCCAGTTCAATTAGAGGTTATGTTTGTCTGTTGTTCATTTTAGAGTACCTCTAAATACTTTATGCCAACTCCATGACATATTAAATTATGCCAGCCTCAGCACATTTAAATGATGATTCTATTTATCACTTTAGTGTACTCTTTATTGCAATAAGTCAAATAATTACTATTTGGTCTCTGGAATTCACAAATCAGCAATGAGGCTTATAGTCTGTTTATTTTATATAAGCTAAAGATCATGACTTGAATTTCTACTAAACAGAAGTAATTTATATTTTATTAATATAACTATTTTTCTATTCAAATATGCTGCAGTTAAAATTAACTGACCCAATTTTAAAGAGTTTCCCCAAAATAAAAAATATTGTTTCCATACTTTTGTATATATAGGAGTTTAAAGGGAATGAGAATGTTAACAGCAAGGAATAGCACTAATCCCTTTAGAAATTCTCAGGAGTGAACAAGGTAAGGTGTTCATGCTAATGTGAGCAGTTTCTCCTCATACACAAAGGGCTAAGAATGCTATGTTTCCTTTTTATATCAAATCTAATCTACCTCCGGAACCTCATTTGCCATGGTCAGCGATGTCAGTCATTTTAAATGGCTTCCTTCCCTCTCATAGAAGCTTATAAAGGCCCCTGAGCTTACAAATCCTGTGGAAATAAAGGAGAGCTCCTGGTCTCAGTTAAAATGCTCATCATGCCTATGCACACCCAAAGGTGGACTGTTCTGCAGATAGCATTCATATCATTAGCATCCAGCTAATCTGTGGTCCCCACAGGACAACTTTTGGTATACAATCCTCGCTGACACCTAGACAAATATCATCTGGGGAGTCATGACACCTCTTAGACACTACTCTCTGGTGCGATCCCAGTCTTCACCACACAAATGAACAATCAGCCTCTGGTTCCTTCTTCTCTGAGGAATTCTCCTACTTCCTGAAAGGTCAAACCTTCATTTCTCCAACCCCTGGGAAAAATACAAACACCTAGCCTTTCTTTTCATGGCCCTGTTTTAGTGGCACATCATGAAACTTCAAACTTCAGGACCACAAAAGAAATTACCTTTTTTCCTGGTATCTTTAGGAATACAATAACTGATCTCCCACCTTCCAAGGAGAATGGTGTGATTATAAACAGAAAAGAAAGAAACAATACAGTTGACCTTTCACATATTACTACATTAAATGCTTAATAACTCACATTTTATACAAGGAAACCAACACAATTATTTTTTCCAAATAATTGTCACAGTCATGAAAGAAGACGAAGGAGAAGAGCAAAGGGATGTTTTATCTGGTGGCAGGCAAGAGAGAGCTTGTGCAGAGAAACTCCCCTTTATAAACCATCAGATCTCTTGAAAAGCTTTTGAATGAATTTTAGTGTTTGTGCTTAAAGCTGTTACTTCATCATCCCATTACCTACTCCTATTTCCTGGCTTTCTTCTGTCTTTCCACTGGCTTTTCTCTAACTTTCTGGATAGTTGGAGATGAATTAATGCTATGTGAGAAGCAGATGCACTAGGCTTTTAATAAATAATAGATTTTTATATGTAATGGTGATAAATATTATTTGAGCAATTCACTTGGTTAGAGGGTGTGCTGCTTATGAGGCTAATGTTGCACATTCATTCCTTATCTGAGTCAATTAACTTCATAGACAGAAATATCTTTCTGCAAGTCTGCATCTCTAACTACAGCCAACAGAGTAATTCAACATGATTGCTAGAAAAAAACTTTAGAGAACATTTCCTGACAGTTAGTCAATTACATCATTTTAATATATGACAGACAGCATACTATTATATTATTACTTGCCAGGAAGAGGTGTATTTCTCTGCAGAACTCCAGTGCTTCAAGAATAGGAAAGTTTACTTAAGATCAATGCAAATGGAGTTTGTGCTATTAGTATCAAAGTAAACCTAAAATTATTTAGATCCAGTATTAATAAATAAAATTGAATAAACATTTGACTTAAAATATGAAGTGCTGAGTGAGATAATGAGTATTTTAAAGAGAGGGGAGGTTAACATGATTTAAAATGTAACTATTTGTGTAGTTGCATTAGCAGAGAGATATGGCTAATAATCATACCACTGAAAATCTTTATAACTCACTTTAATGCTTTAAGGTGGTTTATAAAATACATATGCTGCAAAATACTCATTAGTATAAAACTGTATCCTAGCAGTTAATTTTGTTGTTACTGAATTATAGCTTGTTGATTGCTATCTTTGAGTAGCTCATAATGGCAATCTAGGGGAACCCCCAGTGTGGAGAAAACCTGCAGAAAATCCCACTCTTTCATAAGGATGCAGAACTTACCACTACCTCTAAAAAGTAATCTCTCCTACAACCCTCTCTTGGGGAATCATGTGGCCTCTGATGCTCTCACAACCAAATTCCAAGCAAAACATAGTAATATTTTGCAGTCACCAAAGTCCAGTTAGTGACATGGAGCAAATTGGTATGAATAGGATATAATATTGAGAGATCAACCTGACTGGCTGACCTTCCCATATCACCATACCCATTATTCCTGAGCACCACAACCTATAGCCTTTTCTTGGGTAGACATCATCTGTAAAGGTCCAGAGATTTTTAGCAGTTTATAATCCTAACAGCTCTGGTTCTAGTCTACCTAGCAGGGTTCCTTCATATTTGTAACCACAGTTTGAAATAGATACATGCATAGATAGATTATAGATAGATAGATAGATAGATAGATAGATAGATAGATAGATAGATAGACAGACAGACAGACAGGACACATATACATAATTCATTCTAGGGATTTGATGCAAGGAGAAGGAGATTATACCATGTGTTCCATTTGCAATCTTAAAACTGGAAGTATAGAGTTCGTTTGTCCCAACAGAAGAAAAAATAATTAATTCACAAACAGATGGCCGGATGCAGTGGCTCATGCCTGTAATCCCAGCACTTTGGAAGGCCAAGGCAGGTGGATCATGAGGTCAGGATTTTGAGACCAGCCTGGCCAACGTGGTGAAACCCCATCTCTACTAAAAATACAAAAATTAGGCGGGTGTGATGGCGGGAGCCTGTAAGCCCAGCTGATCAGGGGGCTGAGGCAGGAGAATTGCTTGAACCTGGGAGGCAGAGGTTGCAGTGAGCTGAGATCGCATCACTGCATTCCAGCCTAGGTGACAGGGCAAGACTCCATCTCAGGGAAAAAAAAAAAAAACAGGTAAAATTTTTAATGTTTTGTGTCTGTACATGAAGTGATAAAAGCACAAGGGAAAAGAGGATACAAAATAAGACATAAATCAAGTATGAAGTTTGTACATATAAAGTATTCTGTGCCATCTCATCAACTTCCTGGACACAGGGCAGAAATGTGACTCTAGGCTTTCATTTGCCCCACACAGAAGGAAACATGATTAGATACATGACTGAAAGTGAGTAGGACTCAGGAGAAGCTGAAGTATCCCAATACTGGGTCAGAAATAAATGTGCCCCATTAGTCTGCATAGAAAGAACTTATGAGATATGAATAGTACCTTCAATATTACATTTGTGGAAAATACAATGTTAAATTTTAGGGTAAATCAGTGACATTATGCTAAAATTTAATTCCGTGAAAGCAGCATTCAATGCACGAGTGAGATGATCTGGCTTCATTCAGGAAAGAAAAAATCAAGATGTTTTGTTTCCCACAAGAAAGAAACCATCCCTTAGATAATATTTTGGAAATTTTGAGAGGTTTTTATTATTATTGTTGTTGTTGTTCTCACTGTGTTTGTTGGGCATTAAAGGCATTCTGTAGGAAGGAACCAGAAGTTCCAGATGTCCTGCGATGCACAAGAAAGTCCCACTCAGTGAAGATTTGTTTCACACCTTCATAATTCCAGTATGTTCTGCTAGACATGCAGATACTGAATACACGTCCTGACGTGTGGTAGCATTCCAGAATGAGAAATATGTTTTCTCTGTTATTTCTTCACTGACCAACCTATGCCATAAGATAGAAACTATTTTCATACTATATTTACAAATAATACCAGCTCATTTGCTAACTCTAAAAATCCTCCATTTTGACAGTTTGTAATTTGTGATGGCATGTTATCCCTATCTTGTTAAGGTTTTTTTTTTTATTTTTCTCTTACCATTTACATGTAAGTCAGGCTATTATTACTTACCATTCCACTAGTTTTAATTAGGGCCCACCCATTCTTCTGCCCTTTAAATTTTCTTCCTATATAGAGAATGGCTTCTGGGTTTTTAAAAATCTTAAATCCAAATATTCATCATAACTAGTAGCAAGAATGTGACTATTTCATTATGTTTTCTGGTATAATCATGTCAGAGCACTTACATATTAATATGTATTGCATATTATTTCATTATAAACTTCATTATGTTCCTTCTCCTTTATTTTATAGTTAGAGCATTGTATTATTCTTTCAAATTTATGTTCCTTTAAAAATTAAATATGCTGTTTTATAAAATTTCATTATCTCTGAATTTAATTTCATGATTTAAAAAAAGAAACAATACAAAGTATTGTTTTTAAAAGAGTGCACTGGATATGACAGAGTTGAAGGTCACTTGTAGAGATGAAGAATGTTTGCAAGGAAAATAGACTCACCTCTCACTTCCTGATTGGATATACCCTTATGTAGCATATTAGTTGATCCACATTGTGTATGTAGGTAAACAGTGGGGGAGAAGTTAGAATGAAATAGTGAGAGAGAAAAGAACGATCAGTGGGCTGGCCTGCACTCTTATCATTTGAAGTGGCAAGAATTTAAGTCTCACTGAGTTTCATTGAGAGGGAACACCATAGAAAATAACCAAAGAGGCTGCCTGACAAAGAGGGAAGCCCCAGTCGTGCAAGGCTTGGGTGTGCCACTGGGATCCAAGACTGATGGGACTTGGATGAAGTCTTGCAGGAGCACATCTCCCATGTCAGGGATGATTCAGTAGTGACTCTGCCCTGGAGCCAGGGTTGGGTGCCCCCTATACAGAAGTCATCAACTATAAAGGGAAGACTGCAATAGTGTGACTTAAACTGGAGATATTTCTCCTTCACCCATCCTTTACACCTTGCCTTAATACCCCAAGGGATAGAGTAGCACAAAAAAAAAAAAAAAAAAAAAAAGGAGGAAGAAAAATGATAGGTTCTGTTCCCTTTCTTAGCAAGAATCTCTACCTGGCCAAGGGTGAATTAGAGGCTATGCAGTGCTTTGAGCTGGATGCAAGATAGAATCCTTAAAGTGAACTTTGTACACCTGAAAGGGACTGAAAATCAATGAGATCTGTCCAAATTCTACATAATGGATGAATATGGGCATGTCAAGTAAGCATGTTTGAAGTCAATTATTGGAGAAAATTAAGATCTTTTAAATCTATATATCACTGAGTTCATATTGCCGAATATTGATTAAGATAGGTAGATAAATTTCTATTACATTAACAGTTCTGTAACTTGGGGTTAGAAAATATTTATCTTTTTAAAAAAATTGAATAAGGAAGATTCTATGTGCACTGAGACAGAACTATGATCTTACATGAATATGGACAGAATCAGAGCCCAATATTCAAAGTTGTCCTTGAACAATTATGGTAAAAGATGCTCTTCCCTGCCTGCCTTATTTGGTTTGAGCTTTTAAGTCAACTGTGAATAAGCTTTACCAGTGAGAGTATCAGGGTTTCTACAAAGTTCAGAGCTGTTAACCTTGGGTTGTAAAACCAGGAAAAATAAATCTCCAGATGTCCTCTGGATGGCAAGCTTCCACGATATCATCACCAATTTCAGATCCCAGGAGACTACATTGTACAATCTGCCTTCATTTTCTGATTTTACAGCTAAACTCGGGTCTTCCCACAAGGATTAATTACACCTGAAATTTTTTAAAGCCATAAAAGGAGACTATAAGAATATTTAAATTTGATGGGATCCCAGATTGCCTCTTGTAATTTCTTTCTCAGTTCACTATGCTGACTTGGTGAGAAGTTTTGGGCAGTACAGCAACACTTGTCATATAGGGCCCATCACCACAGTGCTATGTGAATAGAACTTGTCTTAGGTTATCAGCAGCCCTTTGGTGAAAGATATTAATAAAAGGAGGAGCTTCATCTTTGGCACCTGAGGCAGAAGTTTTTTAAGGGGTCAGATGGCAACAAATTATCTTCTGTGGTATTCCTTTCCACCAAAAACTCAAGTAACCTTTGCACTCCAAATGGTAGAGGTGCAGGCTGGCTGAAATTCACAAAGCCTGGAGATTTCTCCTATTCTCCTTATCCCACACATCTCCCTAGGACCGCTATGAATGCAAATAGGGGTCTGGAACAATCCTGAAAGGGATTTAATACATGGAAAAGGATTGCTTACTCAGCCCGTGACATCCACATGAAGGATAGTAGTAAGTAAAAAGAAACAAGTGCTATAATGTAGAATGGAGGTTCTCAAAATGTGTTCCTCAGACCAGTAGTATCAATATCACCTTGGAACTTACTAGAAATGCAAATTCTCATCCTCTTATCCCCAGATATAACAAATCAGAAACCCAGCCAAAGATCCAGAAATCTCTGTTCTAAGAAGCCCTCCAGGTGATTGTGACACATGCTAACATTTGAAAATCATTGATCTATGATGCCGGTTATCATTATAGAGAGATGAGGAGACTTTCCCTCAGATTTATCCAAGAGGTCCCAGTCAGCAACCTGCGACTTAGTGTGGCAGGCTGTATTTTGCAAAGATGGCTGGAACAATCTCTCTCATTCCACATGCTCTTCTTACCAGAAACAATCTCTCTCATTCCACACACTCTTCTCACCATGATATTGACAACCCTTCCATCAGAAAAGCACATCTATGTCCTCTACCCCTGAATCTGGACAGACTTTTTTTTCAGTGTTAACCAAGAGAATGTGGCAGAAATGATGCTGTGAGACTTCTACAGCTCAGTAACAAAATACAATTTAGTTTCTGTCTTCCTTGCTGAAATACTTGTTCCTGAAGCCTTCAACCACAATGTAAGAAATTGGAGTCCCTGAAGCTTCCACATTGTGAGGAAGCCCAAAGTCACCAATGAGAAGAAACCACATGAAGAGACCCCGACACTACACAGAGAGATGCTGGTCCAGAACCCAGCTGCTCCAAACCATCATTTCACTGCAACTGCATGAGAAAACATGAACCAGACCCAATCATATGGGTCTTTCTCAAATTCCTGACCCACAGAATCTGAGACAGATAACAAAAACAGGGTCTTGTTTTAAGTCACTATGAGTAGATAGCTGAATGTATGGTATTCTGGTGACCTAACTTTGTTTTTTTCTCCCAAATATTGTCAGTTATCCAATGTCATATATGAAATATTCCACCTTCTATTTGTTCTTTTTAAAAGCCACACTTACTAGGTCAAATATGTTCATATTCTTGTGTCTATTTCTGGACTTTTTCCTTTAAACTACTGATCTGTCTCCCTAGTTCTGTACCTTTTCTACACTATTTTAATTACAGCTGTATACTATATTTTAATAATGAGTAGGACTCTTCTCATCCTGAATTGCCATTTCAATAGTGTTATCTCTAGTCTGCTGGATGAATTTTGGAACAATTTACAAGGTCTGAAGATAAACAAAAAAGATTACTGATTAGCTTGTTTTACAACAGTAAGATGTCTCACAGAACTTGATATATTTATTCATATATATTTCTTCATATACTTCTTTCAAAGAATTTCTTTCATGATATTCAGTAATTCTTGAGTTTCATTCTTTCCATGCTTCTAAGGATTTCTTCATAAATTTATTCTTAAGCATTTTCTACTTCTGTTGCAAGTGTTATTAGATTGTATCTTTTTTTCTCAAATACGCATACATACATATTTTCTAATAGGCATATTGCGAAAGCATTCTCTCAAATAAACTGAATATATTTAGTTTCCAAGTAGATGATTATGTCTTCAGCAAATAATTATAATATTGCTGCCTCCTTTCTAATATTTATACCTCGTTTCATTATCTTGCCTCGTTTCATTGGCTAAAGGTTTCAGAAAAATGTTCATGATTTTTATATATTTAAAAAATGAAGGTTGTTATATTTATTTAAAACTCTCTTAGAAACAACCACACCATACCAACTTTCATAATAAGGAAAGGCAACAAAAAAACCCACATCAAAAATATCCAGTAGCAGTCCTTGGTGGAAGAAAAGTCAGCCAACGACAACAACAAAAATTTAGAGTCAAATTGATGTAAAAAATTAGATAGGATGTCACATCCATAAATAACTACAGTATAAAACTCCATGTTAAATGTCTTCAAAGAAGCTCAAGCAAAATTATATAAGAAGAAAGGAGAAATAATTTCTGACTAAGGGGGATGGGAGTAACCTTCAAGTGAGAGTTTGAAGTATGGGTAAGATTCCAACCTATGAAGATACTACAGCAACAAAGCTGGAAAGAAACAAGACACAGTCAGGAAAACAATGAGTTCCTTAGGTTTTGGACAGATTGGAAAGTGATGATAGAAGAAATTGAAAAAATAACCTAGAGAATGCAGGAATGCCAGGCTAACAACACAAATAACATGAGTAATTTACATGAAATGAGAACTGGCCATGTGCCTGCCAGGCACTGTCTCAAGAGCTTCACTTATATTATCTCTAAAACAAGAGCTGCAAGCCTAGACTATATGTTTTAGGTCATAGCAGTCTATGTCAATTTTTCAACAAAAAGATAACATGACCAAAACAAGCGTTAAGGAGAATAATTGGATAACAACTTTCAGGACTGAAGAAAAGAGAATCCACTCACCACAAAGACATTTAAGAGGCTTGTTAAAAGATGCAATCCAAGTCATATAAAGCTTTCACTCTGTAACCTCTGGCCCCATTTCATACTCTCCCCACTACACATCCTAAACTGATCTAACTACCCTAAACTGATCTGAAAGTATGCAGTACCCCTTCCAAAGCCTGTGCCCTTTCACATCCCATTTTTTATTTATGCCTGTAAGGCTCACTCCATGCTTGTCCTTTCATTTGTCAATCTTAACACATTCCAGGCTTAGTTAGTTATTTCTTTCTGCAAACAGTGCTTTTTCCAGATCCCAATGAGAGTAGTTACCATGCTATGTTTTAATTGAAAGTTTACAATTGTTCTTGCCTACAAATTGTGAGTTATTTGGGGGAAGTACCTGTGTTCTACTTATATTTACATTCCCAAAATCAGGTACAATATCTCAGCAGACCTCCAGTGAACACATGCATGAAATAAATACCAAGATGGACAAAAGGACCATGGACTATCAGGGAAAATCCAAAACTGAATGCTACGCACTTGTAGTGCACAAAACCACACTTTTGTGATGACCTTTAGCAATGGTCATCAACATCTTCTGTTTTTGTCTATGCAGTTTCTCTCACCTCCTTTTAGCAATAGGCCTATCACGTGGACCCCCAGGGCTGAGCAGGTGATCCAAGATGGGAAAGTGATTGCTTCAAGGGTGGGAAGGCACATAGTTCAGGCTGAGCCAATTGGAATCCTTCCCTGAAAATGAATCTCACTGTAGCTGTGGAGATTTCTTACCTCTTGGTGATCAAGTTGAAAAAATGTGGATTACTACAATTTGGGCTTCATGAGAACAAAAACATTCTTAGTCTCATTTATAGCAAGACAGTGATGGGCACAAAATAAGCTCTTAAGAATATATGTCAGATGAATGAATCCAAAACTTCAAGCAGCTATATTCTCAGAAACAGAGTTTTGGCCACTGGCAAATAAGAGTCCTAATAAATTGATAGATAAATCAATTTAGGAGTTTCATTGCATTAGTACAGTCTTTTCCAAAATGTGCCAAGAAAAAAAAATACAGAAAATGTTTTAAAATAATTGCCATCTACTATTACTATCACATTTTAATAAGAAGAAACTAGGGAGGACTAACCTCAGAATAAAGAACCATTCTCTGCATTTAATTTATTTGACTTTGTGAAAATTTTATTGTCATTGATTCTTTTATTTCTTTGCTATCTGGCAAAATTTAGATTGGACTTGACCAATTTGTGAAACTAGGGTATAAGGGAGTAAAATAGGTTGAATAATGGCTCCCCAAAAGATATGTCCAAGTCCTAGCCCTCAGTATCTTACTTGGAAAAAGCATCTTAGTAAATGTAATTAGGTTAAGGATTACAAGATAAGGTCATCCAGATTTAGGGTGGGCCCTAAATCCAGTAATAAGTATCCTTATAAGAAGAAGGGAGAGGGAGAATTGAGTCACTGAGTCACAGATGGGAAGGCCATGTGAAGGCAGAGACTGAATTAGAGTTATGTGTATGCAGTATAAACCAAGGAACATCAAGGATTGCCCGAAGCCACCAGAAGCTAGGAGAAAGGGCTGGGATGCATCCCCCCTTAGAGCCTCCAGAAGAAATCAACCCCACTGATACTTTGATTTCAAACTTCTAGGCTCTAAAATTCTTAGAGAATATATTTTTATTGTCTTGAACCACCAAGTTAGTACTAATTTATTACAGGAACCTTAAGAAACTAATACATGGGGTTATTCAAATTGAAGAGTGAGAAAAAAAACAGCATCATGAAAATGTAAGAAATTGTAGGAATATATAGTCTGAGAAAGGCCATTGTATTTGGTATTTTATGTCAGAAGAAGAATATCAAAGTGGCAATTCTCTCAACTTTGCATTTCCTTTAGCTGAGAGCTGGTAATCATACATAGCCATAAGCTACATTTTTAATCAAACTTGTTTGATGAAATTTATACCTGATCCAGAAGCCACAATGATGAAATTTTCTATTATTTTCCTTTTAAAATCTCACTGATACAAAATTGTGATCATATGGAAAGTAACTTCATATTTTTTCTGTGCCTATATTATCTATAACTCACATTAGTATCTGTAATGTTTTATTACACGTCTGTTCCAATAAATGAATGACCATGAATGAAAGTAAAATTCAAGCCCATTGATGCAGACTACTTATGTGCCATGGTTAGATCATGAAGTGACCTACATCATCAGTCATAATCATGTATACATTTTTGTTATAGACAAAAATTTAAAATTAATACTAATCTTAAAGTTTGTCTTAATATGCAGAAATAAATGAGTATATGTGACTCCAGGTCTCTGTAAGATAAGTGCAATATTTTGTTCTAACATTTTCCCATCAAACATAGTAAAAAGCTTGGGCTGTTGTTGTTCTGCAATCTGACATTTAAGCTTATGTTTTTAAAATTTTTATGTTTCTCATGTTTCTGATTCATTATATTGTGCAACGAAAGCATCTCTGTTTCACTTAGCATTCTGTTGAATCTGCAGAGATCTTGCTACTTTAAATGTATATGCACTGTTCTTCCAGCATAAAAATCAGTCATTAAGTTGGAATGATGGAGCAGCGATTTCTGGGTTTTATAGAGATTAACAAGGCTTACTTCTACCTACAGAGACCATCTAACTGACAGACTGCACATTGATGACCAAATAAGAGATTGACAGATGCAAGGAACTCTCACGTGCTGTCAGACATCCATTGAATTTTTCCAAATATAGTAAATGATCTTTGGCTTTTTCAGAAGCTGTTGAGTAAAGCTACCATCCATTAATTACTAAAGGCACTAGGAAAAGTCCTTAACCAAGATGTGGATGGATAGTTATTTAGGAAACCAAAGGCTAGAAAGGGAGGTATTTAGTATTAATGAGGTTATGGAGTAACTTGATTCATTACAGCTACTAGCTGAAATTGAATGGAACAATCAAAGTTCATTACTAGGCCTGATTTGCTGAGCAGGAAAGAGTAAAGATACTGTGTATATGAACCTGTTTCCTATACCTTCATTTCTGCTCTTCTTTTTTTAAGATTTCTTGTCACTAAACATTATTCACTTCCTATTTTGTTTTCTTAGGACAGCAATGTACACTGAAATTCAAAAAGAAATCATTTATGGAGTATATAGTAAAATCAGAAAACTATAATTGCTCATATGAACAATTTCTTTAACACAATCTTACTTAAAAAAAAAAAACTAGCATTACCTTAAAATCCGTTCAGACACAAAATGCAAAAATACCCATGAAGTTAGGTTGCTGTTTACTTTTCATGGCCAATACCATTAAAACGAAATTTGAAGAATTCAATTTATGTAAATTTTTTCCATTAAATTATTCATAATAAGAAATTCTCTCAACCTTTCTGAAGTGAAATGAATGCAAATTTAATTCATTAGATGACTAGACTGGTATAAAACCTTAGAGGAAATGTAAATGGTAATTGAAAATATAGAAATGATATTTGTTTGGTGACACAACAAATCAATCAGCATGAATTGTCAAGGTACAAAAATATTACTAGAATGTTTCTGTGTTTTCCCTTAAAAGGCATTTTTTTTCTCTTTAAGGCACATATCTTACAGGAGAATAAATGAAGTAGAAATTGTAGGTTCAATTGATCTGAATGCCATGAACCTTGCAAGACCACCATATTCCCTCCTCTCAGAAGAGGCCCCTAAAGAAGGCACTGTTGATGACAGGAGACCTGACTTTTATCTTTGCTTCTCCTAATAATTCTGTGACTTTGGCTAAGTCACGAGACATCTGTAAACATCAGTCCCTTCATCTATATTAAATGGAGTTTAAATACTATACATGTAAAATGCTGGTCCTACATCTACCAAAAGGATTTCATAAGAATAAAGTGAAATAATGGGTTGACAATGCTCAGTAAATCATAAAATACTACAGAGCTGGCATGCTTTAGTAACTACACATGAATTCCAGGCTGCTACCCTAAAAGTTTCATAGAATTGAACACAAAATCTACCCAGTCTTTCCTTGGTTGCCCTTATTCACTAGATTTCTGGAAAGCATAAAGCTCACTAACATTCAAATGCCTTCTAAGTCTTTGTATAGTCTAATTTAATCACTATGACAAACTAGAGTGATAAATTTTCCTATCTACATCTTACAAATGAAGAAAAAGACTCACATTGACTAAATTGCCTAATGTCATTTAGTAGGATAGAAGAGATGACATGTAAACCCAGCTTTGTCTTGTTACAATACCTCAACTTTTTCCAACTAAATTTATAGCCCATCCAAATTTTTCCTTTTGGCGAAAGCGCATATTCAGAAGTGAAATGTTAACATAACCACAATCCTCTTCCATATTCAAAGGTAGCTGCTTAGTTTCCAAATTGTGAGTCTCCAACCATTTCTGAGCGCCAATTACCCGTATCCCAGGAATTCAGGTGTCACTGCTGCCATGCAGTGAATTCCAAGGCATTGATATGCCATGGGCACATTTCCATCTGTCCTTTTAAACTCTTGCTGAAGACACCAAACAAAGCTGCCTCATGAGCCCAAATTTATCTAAATCATCATAAGCCCTGAAAACAAAGCTGTGGGATCTCAAACTACACTATTGCCATGATGATTTGGTAAGGGCAGTTGAAGACGAGCAAACAGTTGTTGAACGAAGTGGTAGAAAAGTATATAATGAATTAGGAACCTGAGCTGGCTCTAACCCACGTGCCTCCCATCACTGGCAAGTAGGTCATGTATGGGGAACACCTAACGCAAAGAAGGCACTCAATAAATGATCGTTTGCATAGAATTAAAAAGTGAAAAAGACACAATTCTTTCGTTCTAATGATGTCTACAAAGCTTTCAGAGATTCAGGACTATTGCTGCTGTAGCACAGGAGAATATATATATATATAGAAAAATTATTTTGTTTCCTTGGCCAGGAGTAGGATGAAGAGAAATGATCTCAAAGGAGAAAAAGTATAAGCAAATATGGATTTTAATCCCAATTTAAGTTTTGTCTTATAGGGTCTATTTTTTCTTCAAAAACATATCCATGTATTCAGCACTAGGTAAACATTATGTGTCATTGATATTGTTTGTTTGTTTTGTTTTATATTGTTGTCATGGGATAATTTTGTTTCAAATATCTTGTAGAGATCCACGCAAATGTAAAACACTGAATACTTTATTACAAAGTCATTGAAACCTTATCATTAGACTTGTTACTCAGCAATTGAGTGAGCCAGCACTTCAAAATATCTAGAAAACCAAATTCATGACCTCAGGAAAAAGCAATAATTGTTTTGCAGATTAAAATCCTTTTCCTCACTCCAGCCAGTAACTTAATTTTCAAATGTAAATGTGGTGTGCAATCTGAGTAACCCAAAGGAGGAATTACGCATCATTTTGCCTTAGTGCCAGCAAAATATCTCTAGTTGACAGTTATTAATTTCTAGTCAAATTATCCTGGAATAGGGTCAAAGAGAACTAATGGTTTTATTTTACATTCTACGAAGTGCTGTGTTCCAGTATTCAAAATGCAGTGCTCTGGAAAGAGAACTGCAGCAGAATGTAAGAGACCTTCGTGCCCTCTCTAAAAAATGTTAGCCAGATTAGTAAGTATATTAACCCTTTACCATTTCTAAGGCACGCTCCCACAAACTATAATAAAATTATCCAGCTATTTATTCTTGATCTTCATTGAGTAAAATGTACAAAATTTTAACTTTCCTAAAAATATAAATATCTAATTATATATCACTGACCAAAGATTAAAAGGGTTGTTATTGTTTTCATTAACTTTGCAGTTTGTGTTTTACTTTTAAGTTGGAATTTTAGCATACTAAACATGCATATGGAAGTTAAGGAGATCTAAAGTATTAGTTATTTAAAGCTCATTTTCCCCCTCAGTTCCCAATTAGATGATCCATGTGATATGGGTTGTACCAAAATAAAATTAATTATTCAACTCACATGTAATCCTTTTAATTGGCTCACAGAAGTTTAAACAAATTTTGTTCTATGTTATGGCATGCAAATAATGCAAGTAATTTGCTTTTGAATTTTACAAAATCCCAGTACAAATCCAGGTACATAAGTTAAATAAGTATATGGAAAACGTTGGAATTTGATCTTTGCAGGTATAATATAACCAATGGCATGGTACAGTGGAAACAGCAGGAGATTTCAATTAAAAAAAATTTAATATCCCTGTTCTAGCTCTGTTAATTTCACCTTGGGCAAGTCACTGTCTCTCTCTGAAGCTAGGTTCCCTCTCTAAAATTTGTTTGAAAATAGTATTTATTATTAAGAAATAGCAACAAACTTTATTGTAGCATTTAAAAGAAATATCTAGAAAAGTGCCTTTGCTAACTGTGATGCACTCAAAAGATGATACTTTTAACAGCTTTATTGTCATGTAATTCATATGCAGTATAATTTACCCATTTAATGTGTACACTTCAATGTTTTTAGTATATTCGCAGGATTGTGCAACAATCACCACAACCTACTTTTGAACATTTTGTGTCCCGCTAAAAGTAACCAATACCCATTAACAATCCCTCTCAACACACTCCCCCACCCTCATCTCAAGGTAACCACTAGTCTACTTTCTATCTTTATAGATTTGTCTATTCTGGACATTTCATAGAAATGGAATCATATATATATGCATAACATGTAATCTTTTGTGACTATATTCCCTCATTTAATTTAATGTGGAAAAGTTTTATCTATATTATAGCATGTATCAGTATTTCATTCCTCCTATTGCCAAATAATATCCCACTGTATGGATGTACTATATGTTATTTATCCACTCGTCAGGTAATAGACATTTGAATTGTTTCTGGTTTTTGACTATTATGAATAACACTGCTATGAGCATTCATGTACAAGTTCTTGTGTGGATATGTGTTTTCATTTTTCAGGTGTGTGCCAGGAGTGTGACTGCTGGGTTCTATGATAACTCTATGTTTAGCATTTTAAGGAACTGCCAAATCATTTTTCAAAGTGGTTGTGCCATCATACATTCACTAGCAATTTTCAAGAATATCAATTTTTCCATACTTTTGCCATCATTCGTTATTGTCTATCTTTTACATTATAACCATCCTTGTGGATTTTAAGGGGTATCTCATTGTAGTTTAATTTCCATTTCCTTAATAACTGATGATGCTTATTAATCATTTATATAGCTTCTTGGGAGAAATGTCCAACACTTTACCCATTTTAATGGGTTATTTGTTATATTGTCATTGGATTGTAAGTGATATTTATGTAATTGGGATACAAGTTCCTTATCAGATGTGTGGTTTGATAACATTTTCTTTCATTGTGTGGATTCTTTTAACTTCCTGATGTTATTATTCATACCACAATGTTTTACTTTGAATGAAGTTCAATTTATCTTTTTTTTCTTTGTTTGCTTGTACCTTTGGTATTCTATCTAAAAAGTCAATCATAAAGTCTAACTCCTAAGTTTTCTAAGAGTGTTATAGTTTTATCTTTTTACATTTGGGTTCAATTTTATTGTTATGTCAATTTAACGTGTCTAAGCCAATGCATTAATTCTAAGCCAATGAATACATACATGTTCATTAAAGAAAAATCAGAAAATATGTATCTGAAAATATAATAAAACAAAATACAACCCAAAACAACTACTTCTAGCATGCTGGTTTATACTTCCAAACCCTATTTTCTGTATGTGTATTCTAATTTTTGTGTATATATATGTACATGTATGCATGTATACATTTTAGTGGGATTACATAATGCACACAGTTCTGTAGACAGGTTTTTTTCTTTGATATATTGTAAACATATTTGCATATCAGATTTTTGGACTTGGCTTTTCTGAACTTCAAGTGTTTTAGCTGCATGAGAGCAAGTAGTTGTGATAATCAAAAGAAATAATGTTATAAACGCATTTTGTAAGACTTCATCTATAGAGTAAATTAGCTTTATTCTATTATTGTATTAAATTAGTCTTTCTTGTTAAAATACTTTCTCCAAATACTCTATAAAATCCCTTATCATATTAGAATATTAAACTAGTAAGTTTTTGAAATACCTATGTCTTCTAAATTCTTCAGGACTAGCAGTCTACATAGCTTTGGGTCCCCGGGGCCTGTCACAATTCCTGGGCCAAAATAGTGATGAATAATTGTTGGAATTAATATGTATTATCAACACCTCTGAATATTTTAGAAACGGTACACTGTTGTTCTTTGATCACTGATTAAATTATCGAAAGCTTGATGAATATATGTTTATGACTATTATATCTTCCTGATAGATTGACTATTTTATAAAATGTTCCTCTTTATCATTAGAAATAATTTTGTTTTAAAGTCTACTTTATCTAATATTAGCACAGCCACTTCAGCTCTTTCATTGTTACTTTTTGCACAGTATATATTTTCCTATCTGTTACATACAAAGTAAGCCCCTTCAACCAGAACTATGAAGCCCTTCATCCTCATGGCTTGCCTTCCCTTTGGGCAGAACCTTAGCACCATTGCAACAGAGCTGGGAATGGTGGTCTCTAGTTTTCTCTGATTGCCACTCCTAGTGTGGAACCTCTGTCATCCAAAAGAGCTGGACTGGCAAGCAAAGCTTTGTCCAGAAGCAGGAAAAAGAGAGTTCCTGTTTGCACATTATTCACCTGACTCATTGAGTTCCCTTTAAGTGTGAGGAAACAAATACTGGAGTCAGGTCTAGGAGAGTGGTCGAATCAACGGATAGGCATCAATTACATGGCCAGCCAGCTGATAAGGTCCTAAAATTTCATTAGTTTTGAAATAAAGCAACACTGCTTTTGAAATTTTTTACCTTATGAATGTTATGTTGAGATTTCGGCATTATGTGTATGAATCAGAAAGTATTATGAATGATTTTAAAATACTTGAAAGAAAAAGGAAAAAGAAAAGAAGTTGGTGTTAACCCTCACCATTAAGATTATCTCTATCTTTGGTTGTTTTGACCATACTATTTAGAAAACTGATAGTAATGAAAATGTTTCTTGCTCAAAGTTATGCAAATGATTTCTGTTCATACAAATGCAAATAGACTTTGTCCAAAGGAAAATATAAATTGTTGAAAGTTAAATTCTCCTTTTAACCAGTTGTAACATCTTACTGGTTCTCATTAATTAAAAAGTTAAATAAAATTTTTGACATATATTCATTTCATATTTGTAGGAGTCATAATTTTCTCTTTTTAAAAATATTATCCATTAACAAAAATATTGAACATTATTTGGGCAGCATTATTGCTGTTACCCTGATCTTTCTGTCCTTTATTAGTTTCCTCTCCCTTCTTAACCTTTCTTTCCTCTTCACTGAGCTTAATCTGCAGGGCAAGAAATAAACAATAGCAGACACATTGAACATAGATGATGCACAAGGGAAACAATGGAGATCATCATCAGAATACTGTCATGTCAAGAAGAAGGCATATTACTGAGAAGAACGTTGCTAAAATTTTTAATGTCATACACTAAAGGTACACACACCCAAGAGATAGGTATGCTACTTTATCAGAAAGTAGGTAGGTAGATAGATAGATAGATAGATAGATAGATAGATAGATAGATAGATAGATCTCATAGAACTTGTAATCTTTGTGGTTCTAGATATCACAAAGCTCATATTTTAAAATATTAATATTGAAATTTTAAATTTAAAATTAACTGGAAAAGTTTTAAAATTAACTGGAAAAAAATCCATAAACTGTTACCCTTGCAGTTATTATAAATTTTCAACCTCTTAAATAATGTCCTTATCATTTATTCTTTTTTAGGCCTCAACCATGTCTATGTCTGGTCCTGGAACATTTTTCTCTGATTTTCTTAACCAACAATTCAGTGATAATAAGCATTCAAGCAGCATGAAGGATTTAAATCAACACTTGCATAAATGCATCAGAAAACAAACTGTATAAGCAGAGATAAACTGTAAGCAAATATATACTGTCTTTGTAAGCCATAATTTGTTTGAAAGTAAGTTAGTTCTGGAATAGAGCGTAAAGTAGTTATTTTAACCTTAAGTGAAAGCAACTTGTCTCCACCGCTTACCAAGATGAATCTTAACAGAATAAGCATGTTTACACCTATTTTAATGTAGCAAGAATCTTTACAAAGAGAAATCAGATCAGTGAAGTAAATCATCAAATACATTAGATTATTAGATGATCCAAAATCATCTCTATCTTTTCCAACAGTTAAATTAATTTGTTTCCTTGCCTTGGCATTTATGAATGTTAATTTAATCACACAAACTTAGACTTCCTGTGAGAGAATTTGAAACCACATTGTGAACATGATTTTCACATAGGGTTTGTTCCTTTTTCCCAAATTAGAAAATAAAATTTAAAAACTGCATGCTTGTATTAGACCCTAGGCAAAATCAGCATAGGCCTGCCATCTCCCGTTACATTGATTCAGGACTCTGGGGAACCATGTCACCATCTGGACGGGAGAGCATATGGTCAGAGGGAGGCCTGGGAGAGTGTCCTCAAGAAGACCCCAGCTGGCTGAGCAGCCACCTGTTACTGAGATGAGCGAGGGCAAAATAGATCATATTCATCACAATCCATCTGCTTATAATCTCCAAATATTCAGTCCTGTCATGGCAGGGTACAGCTTCAACAGGAGAGGACTGACTCAGAGAGACCAAGACCACAAGTCCAGCTAAGCAGAAGACATGTGGAAGATCCTCTATGATGAGAAATAGACAAGGAGGGAAATCTGAAAAGGTCAAGAAGGCAGGGGTAGCAGGCTCGGAGCAGCAGAAAGGCAGTGATTATCTATGGCGCAGGAGCCTAGTGAAATCATAAGAATAGCATTGATGAACAGGGTTGGAGGTTTCAGACTCTAAGAAGAGTGGGATGTTTTAACAACCTGCTGAACACAACTGTCTCTGGATTCAGAAATGTTGATCGTGGCTTCAAGACGGGCATATACGCATGAATTAATTCAACTCCTGATTAAGGCATGGATATAGAATCTAGGATTCATTGATATTTTTCATGGCAAACAATAATAGTTAATAATAGTCAATAGGTACATCGCCCTTCATAAGTACTATGCATATATTTACTAATCTAATCTTCATTGAAACCCTGTAAGATAGATACTACTATTATTCCCAATTTGAGGTTCAGAAACAAAATAGATAGAGGATTTTGGTAACTTGCCCCAATCATATAAGTAGTAGAGCTAGATTTGAAACCCAGCAGTCTGTACTCGTAAGCACTACTGTTTGCCACTCCCATTCCTTTTACTTTCCAAGAGGCTGCAATGACTGAGCTCATCTCTTCCTATTTTACACTCTCATTTCCCTATCTAACCTGTTTTACCCTGATTTTCCCTGTCTCTTATATCATGAATATCAGATTGGATATTCATGTGGAACCTGAACAATGACTGCAAATAAATGAAATGTGCCCTGCCCCTCCTCCTCCGAATCCATTTGTTTAAGTTGAAATGAGGAAGGACTCTTGTTTTAGGTTAAAGGGGAGGTTTGACTCTTGAGTGTCTAAACTGTGTAAAGGGTATGAGGGGTGTATGTGTGTGAATGTGTGTGTGTGTGTGTAAAGGGCAGAGGGTGGAATATGGAAGGTAGAAATTAGCGAACAGCTGAAGGTTGAAGGTAGAAGCTAGAAAGGCTGTGTTTAAGAGGAACTCCATGAGATTTACGATTTACACAGGCCTAGTAGGGCTAAAATGTGGGACAGTTATGGAGGGGGCAACAGAATGGACTGAGATGCTCAGCATGGCACCAGCACCAGCGACAGTACTGAGACACTTCCGACAGTGACTCGTGAGCAGCTGATATCAGAGACAAAAGCAGATTAATGGGATTCTTCTTCAGACGTTATGAGAACCCTCCCAGAGATGCCTAGAAATAAACAGGGGAGATTTAAAATGGGAGAAGGAAAAAATTGATGTCCCACAGTTGTACAGAAAAGTGCTACAAAGCAGCAAAATGCAGGTATTAATGTTAATATGGCTTCACTGCTTGCAGAGAATGGTGAGGCCTGCAGATATCCTAGTTTGCTGTATACAAAGCAGTAGGGAAGAGTAAGTGCAACACAACATAAACTATCCTGTTCGATCATGTCAAGCACAGCTGCTGACATATTCTACTAATAAAGGGCAACATAGACATTTTACCAGAATAGCTTATAATCTATTGGTGTCTTTTTTGTTGAGGTTTATTTTTGTAATCATTGCATAAATAATGAATTCTAGCCATATATTAAAGTTGCTGTCCTTTTTGTTAGGGAATTCTATCTCCTATTATTCAACTTTTTCGTGCATTTTTTTCACTAGTATTGACATATGGTACCCAACCTTGTCACTCTAGACAAGGTTCAATTCAAGTCCTAAAAAATTCAACTGTGACCTTTTAATTGTCCCACTGAGCTTGTGCTTTCTTTGTTTGCCTAAAGTCAGATTCCAAGGATCAGGTGACATGGGATAAAAAACAGAATAAGCACTTTTGATCTAAGCTAATGTGACTGGACCATATGTAATAGCCCTGCTGTCCTCCCATTTTCTATTTTGCACTATCGTTTCTGGTCATCAGCTGTAACAGGCAATCTTAGGGGGGAAGCAGCCTTTTAAAATTTCTCAAAAGGATGAAGTATGAGCAGATGTCCAAGAGAAAGATAAAATAACATTGCAAGTAAAATGTAGAGATTTATTGATTCATTTTAGCAAGCTGTAATAGAAAATGTTGAGAACCCTACAGTACAACACTAAAAGAGAAAAGTAAAAAGTCTTATTTTCATCCCATTGTGTTCAATAAATCATGTAGTTCCAGTTGCTTTCAACAAGTTTGTTTCTTTACTTTGAGTTGTCATTAGTGCCAAGTTCAATTCACCATATGCAAAATATTTTCTCCTATATATATTATTATATGTAGATAAACATATTATATATTAGTATTTACATGTTGATTTGTAGAATGTAACATTTCATGTTAAAATAAAGCTATTACACACAAAGCAATATAATTATGTATTAATATTTCTTTTTTAAAATTTTCATTTTGTAACAGTAATAGAATAATTACCCCAACAAAATAGAATTCCATGGGAAAAGGGATAATATGGAAACACAGTCCATATTTTTCTATTAAAAAAAGAAGTAGATGGCTGGTGTTGAAAAGATCAGCACTTTCTATACATGCTGACAGATGTACAACCAACAGGACATAGATAACCTGCTAACAGGAATTAAATATAAATATGTATTGAACACCTACTATGTACTAGGCACTATGAGGTTACAAGTAAAGTTTCTACTCTATGATTAGTGAAGAAATAGACATGTAAACAACTAATTCAAATGCAAGACAGAATTGAATAACAATCAGTCCTGCTGGATGCAGTGGCTCACACCTATAATCCTAGCACTTTGGAAGGCTGAGGGGGGTGGATCGCCTGAGGTCAGGAGTTCAATACCAGTCTGGTCAGCATGGTGAAATCCTGTCTCTACTAAAAATACAAAAATTAGCTGGGCATGGTGGTGGGTGCCAGCTACTTGGAGGCTGTAATCCCAGTAATCCCAGCTACTTGGGAGACTGAAGGAGGAGAATCACTTGAACCCGGGAGGCGGACGTTGCAGTGAGCCAAGATAGCGCCATTGCACTCCAGCCTGTGTGACATAGCAAGACTCCATCTCAAAAAAAAGAATCAGTCCTTTGGCATAATGAGATATCATGCCACACCTGTTAGGATGGCCACTATCAAAAAACAGAAAAATCACAGGTGCTGATGAGGATGTGGAAAAATTGAAACCCTTGTGAAGTATTTGTGGGATTATAAAATGGCACAGCTGCTATGGAAAACAGCATGGAGTCTTCTCAAAAATTAAAAATGGAATGACCATAAAATCCAATAAACCCATTTCTGGGTATATTTTCAAAAGCATTAAAAACAGGATCTCAAAGAGATATTTGAACATCCATGTCCATTGTACCATTATTCAGAATGTGAAAGCAACCTCAATGTCTATCAATTGATAAACTGATACAGAAAATATAGTATGGACATACAACGGAATACTACTTAGCCTTATTTAAAAAAGGAAAATTCTGTCATATGCCACAACATGAATGAACCTTGAAGATATTATGTTAAGTGAAATAAGGCAATAACATAAAGACAAATACTGCATATTTCTACTTATGTGGGGTATCTAAAGTAATCAAATTCATAGAAAAATCAGGTAGAATAATGGTTGCCAAGAGCTGGGGGAAAAGGGAAATGGAGAGTTGTTTTTCAGTGGGTATAAAGTTTGTCATGTAAAATGAAACAGTTCTAGAAATCTGCTGTACAACGATGTACATATAGTTAACAATATTGTAACGTACACTTAAAAACTTTAAAAGAATAAGTTTATGTTATATGTTTTTTAGCATGATAAAACGTTTTCTCAAAAAAAAAGAAAAAGAAAAACAGTGCTTGGGCACATGAAGGGAAGGGTGAAGGGAAGAGTATTAATTCTAATTCAGAGGATTATAGCTTCAGAGCCATGGCAGCATTTGACCTGAGTTTTCAATAGTGAGTAAAATTTTGATGTACCAAAGGGGATGGAAAAGCATGAACAAAGACCCAAAGTGGAAGTTCATGGATTGTTTGAGGAATAAGCAGTCTGAGTGGCTGAAACATAGGCTACGGAGGGATTAGCTCAGACCGTTTATCAAACAAGTTCCTTGAAAAGACAATAACATCTTTTCCATTATCTGTAACAATTTACAGCTATTTTACCAGCACACAATGTTATTTTATGTCCTCATTGTAAAAATATTATCCATCATAGTTTATTTAGCACCCTTCCTAGAAAGTGTGAAAAGAAATAAAGATGGTAAATCCACTTAATCTTAACCTTTTTGCCTTTAAATTTTGAACAGCTGTTTTTCATGGCCTGACATAGGACAAAGCAACTCAACCCAATAAACATAAACATTGAAAATACTAGTGAGGAAAAAAAGTATATAGGAAGCTCATTATCTAGTTTCTGATATATATAAGCATACATTTTGGTATTGTCAAAATCTTTTACTCAAAGACAGTTATTGACCTTAATGACCCAATCTTATTCCTGTCTAATTTGACAATGATGCTGAGAATTTAAATAGAAAATTGGGAAGAAATTGCAAGAAAAGTAATGAATTTAAATTTGGACATGTTTGAGATGCCTGAGGGACATCAGCTGGAAATAATTAATCAATTAAATCAGGAGTTTTGAGCTCAGGAAAGAATTTGACTAGTAGGAAAACATAAGGAGGCATCAAACAAAAAGTGATTGTTTAATTTATGATTTTATATAATCACCCAGGGAGAATGTGTAAGAGAAAAGAATTAATTCATGTAGAAAAAAAATAACAGGAAGCACAGTGAACGAGGGGTGGATAGGAGAAGATTCAGGTAAATTGAGAGACTGAAGGTGAGTCAGAAGTGACAAATACCCTGGAAGCAAAGAGATGGGGTAATAGATGAAGGAAAATGTGGGCAAGAGTATCAAATGCCACAGCAGCCATGGAGGAGGATAATAGAAATATACTATTGAACCTACCAATTATATGGCTACTTTGCTAGAAAAGAAAGACTGAGTAGACTAGTGAGTCAATTCAAGAGTGTATGTTCAAAAAATATAACAGACTTGATAACCTGAAACCCTCCCACAGCAAATCCTAAGATATCTGGCTGTGATTTAACATTCTTGAAATGCATTACTCAACTCAGAAAAAAAAACAAGTGAAATAATCAGGTGCCAAACAAGATTCCCCCAGACTACCATGTAATAACATGGAAATCCTCAAAACACCGTATAATGACATAAGCTGATGCTATAATTGGGAAAGTGAGGATGGGTCAAAGGGAGAGTAGCTAATCTTACTATTTTAGGACTTGACACACACAAGGAAAAAAGAATGTGTCTGGTCTATGTATGTGGAGACTTGCAACCAAGATACCCTCATAAACCCAGGATCTTAGGGTTACATGATCACTTAGGGGTATAATAGAAAAAATTTATTCACTAGTACAGGCAGATGGTAATTGACTTTAACTCTTCCTGAGCTCCAAGTGAGTAAACAACTAAGAAAGTTTATTAGAAACATCACACACCAAAAAATAGGCCTGTGCTAGTGTGTGGTGTTCAGAACCTCAGAGCCAATAAATTAATATAAAATAGCATAAAATAGGTTCAGGCTTTTGACATTCCTAGGACTCCTGAAATAAATGAGTGAATTGCAGTGACTCTCCCACATTCTGCAGCATTAGACCATTCTCCTTTTTTTTTTTTTTTTTTTTTTTTTTTTTTTGAGACAGAGTCTTGCTCTGTCACCCAGGCTGGAGTGCAGTGGCACAATCTTGGCTCACTGCAAGCTCCCCGTCCTGGATTCACGCCATTCTCCTGCCTCAGCCTCCCGAGTAGCTGGGACTACAGGCACCTGCCACCACGCCCGGCTAATTTTTTGTATTTTTTTTAATAGAGACGGGGTTTCACCATGCTAGACAGGATGGTCTCAATCTCCTGACCTTGTGATCCTCCCACCTTAGCCTCCCAAAGTGCTGGGATTACAAGCGTAAGCCACCGCGCCTGGCCTAGACCATTGTTTCTCTCTTCTCTCTCTCTCTCTATCTCTCTCTCTCTCTCTCTCTCTTTCTCTCTCATACACACACAAAGGTGAACTGAAAATAAGCATTATAAAAGAATAGTTCAATATGTGTAAGAGATAGCAAACTTAAAAACAGTTGGATTGGAACTATGAAAACTTGAGATTACAGAAATAAAATTTAAAAATATATAAAATATGTTTAAAATAATAAAAATATTAAATAGCTGAAACCCAAAGGAAAAATCTGAACATTATACCAAAGGAATGGGAAACATAAAAAAGAACCAAATGGAGTATTCAGAAATTTAATAATATAGATAAATATTTTATTAGAACAAAAGATTCTAAATGATACAATTAACAAATGTTTAACCTAATGGACATACATAGACTATTTAGAAGGGAAGTGGTATATTCTGAATTGCATGTTAGGACAGCTCTGCCTGAAATGGGACTTAGAGATGATAAAGGTTTCAAGTATTGAATGGTCAGGATTCCCACAGGAAGTAGATGGCACATTCATATTAGAATAATTCTAGGAGGGTTTATATAAAAAGAAATTCATTTTAATGTTCCGAGTGGAGATAGCGAGCCAGAAAGGATAATGCAGAAATCTGGAACTAGAAGTGAAGCTAAAACCAATCTTAGGCCCAAAGGGACATCAGCTTCCCACAGTAGAGATAGGAAAATAATGTTTGATTTCCTAAGCTATATTAATTACTTTACTCCTTTAAAAACAAAAATTAATTTAGAAAAGTATTTTTGAGAGTGCAATATACCAGGGACTATGCTAAATTCATATTATTGAAACTTCTCAACAACTCTATAATGTGCATTCTCCCTGAGGCATTTAAATGAATAAATACATGACCTTACTCTCCTCCTTTCCTCAGATCTCCTTTCAAGGCTCCCCACTGGCCAGAAAGAGGAAACTAAAAGACAAGGGATCTCACTGATAGACAAAAGGGGAATCCTAGCAGCAAAGAAACAAGAGGAACTCATGCATATCTAAGACCAAGGCCTACCATGGAGTTGGATGCAAATTAAAATCAAAATCTGATTTTAGTCATCTCACCAAGCAATCATCACGATTAACTGGCTTCCCATATAGGTTGCTTGCTGAAAGAGACAGTACTGTTGAGGCCAGTACAAATATCTCATCTACTCTGCATTTTATATTTTCACTCAAAATTAATAACAGAGTTCTGGAATTACTAAAAATGGAAACTTTATGAACTGTTGATTATTTCTTAATGAAAGTTTTGGTAGTAGCTTCCATAGTTTCATGAGTCTAACAACGTAAATGATAGCATGTGGCTATGATATAAGCAAAGACAGAGACCAGAGGACACTTTAGTCAGTTGTCAATATTTGAAAAAGCAGATGTGGCAACACCAGGGCAGGGTTACTAGCCATCAGCTGGCCTAGTAACTGCTGCTTCCTTTAATGGCACATGCTTGGATCAGCATGCTCCATTTCCCTCCTGTGTTTCCCTCCCAACATGCTTCACTCACCTCCCAGCATGCTTTACCCCCTTCCCAGCATACTTCACTCCCCTCCCAGCGTGTTTTATTACCTCCCCGCATGCTTCACTCCATTAGGTTAACTACTTCACTCCTACAAGTATTTGAGGTGATCCCCATTATGATCCATAGGAGACTCTTCTCAGAGGTTCTGGAGCCTAGAGGAGTCCTCAAGTTACCTCTTGTGCAGGGGCAGCACATGAAATTGACTAGAAGCTTAACAGAGATAGGCTAAATTAGGGAATAACCGAACTTCAAAATCTTAGCCAAAAATATTGATCTCTCCTTATTCCAATTTTCTACTTTATTCTTTTGATAGCTCTCTGCCTCCCTAAAATTTTCCAAAAAAAAAAAAATCTATAATAAGTATAAGTGATTGGATTTGGATCTTGCAACTCTGTTACTGGTTCCAGCTGTGGCAATTTCTTTTTACCCTTTAATTATTTTTCTTTCACTGACTGAAATTCCTTAACCTGGCTTATGAGGACTCCATGATCTGACCCTGCTTACTGCTTCAATTGTATCTCTTTCCATTCTTCCCTAGTCCCACTCCAGGAGAGATCTCCTAGAGAGATCAAAGAGACCTCCAGGAATACTAAGCTAACTAAACTAATATAGTTAATGACATATAGTACTCCAGAATTTTACCCCTAGCAATTTTTACATGCTGCTACCTCTATTAGGAAGTCTTCCTGTATCACTGTCCTACTCCAGACCTCTTGCTAAGGCTCAATTTAGCTCACAGCTATTCCCAAATGCTTCCCTGACCCCCACACCATCGAGATTGGTTTAGGTGCCCTGCCTTTGCACACTTATAAACATGCTGTACAATTAGCCCCATCTGTATTATATAAGCTTGTTTACTTTTTTGTTTTCTCTACTTGACAGTCAGACCCTTACAAGCAAGACAAGCTGTACAAATGGCTAAGTTAATCAGTACCTTCAGCTTCATCTAGACTGCAAATTTGCAAGACTGCCTCTCCATTGTTCTACTAGGTGTTAACAATAAAATTTGATCCCTAAAAGTTATTTCTTCATTATATCTCCTTTTAACTCCCTGCATGTCCCAATCTAGCCACAAAAGTAAACTTCGTAATTTTTATTTGTTTCCCAATAGTCAATACTCGCCACTTATGCTCAGGAAACCTGTTTTCTAACTTCATAATAAATAATATAAACCATTATCAAAAATAATATTTTTGTAGAAAACGTAACTCAAGATGAGATACCAGTTTTCTCAGGCAACAGGTGTCTATTCTAACACACATCTTTTGGATTACTTACTAAATGGAGCCCTCTTATGATAGACTTCAAGTTCCTTAAATAAACTGAGGTTTGAACATTATGTTTACAGACTTTCCTCCTTACTATCTTTTCTATCCCACCTTCCCTCTCCTCAATACATTCACAAATCCACAAACAATCCTTACTATACTACACAAACCTGTTTGGCTTTCAATTACAAGAGATGTCGGCTTAATGGATTGCAACTGACACTGTTCTTATTCCATTGGAGGAACACAGTCAATTGGAAATAAATCTCCAGCCATCAACATGCAAGAAATAAAAAGACTCTCTAGTCACTCTTTTATTCACTTAAGGAATATCTTAGAACTCCATAAAACTACTCAGTTGTACCCTACATTCAGTTGAGAGACACACATACATCCCCACTAAAAAATTTACACATTCATATAACCACTAAGGGACTCTAAAGAGTTCAAGCTAATTTCACCACAATTGACCAAATTTAACACAAAGGAAAAAAAAAAACCTCAAACAAGCTAGCCCTTTAGAATTTAAATTCATACTAGGATCCAAACATGAAAATAGTGTGAGCTTCCTAATCAAAATGCATTGGTGTATAGAGACCAGAAGAATCTTCACATAATCCAAGAACTAAATGGCAAGCCCCTAATTCACTGAATGAATAATGAACAAAGTAACTTAATTGAATTACCTGCCTCTTGAAGGCCTATCTCAGTTGCTGGAGTGGCATACTAGTTTACTATGTCTTTATCTTCTTTCCCTTTTTATCATGTCACCTATTTAAACCACCATAGTAGCTCTTTAATATTTGTAGGAGTATTGGGGCACAAATATTACTTGGCATCTACAGCCTTTCAAATTCTAGCTCCAATCTATATCACATTCTCATCCTCCATGTGGTCTTTTCTTTGGCCCTTCAACATGCTACCACAGTTTGGCATAAATGGTTTCCAGGTAGTTTCACCAACCCAACAGGCTCTATCCAGGTAGTATCTGATAACTCTCCTAGTCATTGGCACTCTACCTGTCCCTCTTTCCTTTTATTTCCAAATGCACTTAAAGTCACAGGAAGTTAGAGCTGAGAGCAGCTTGACCTACCTCTGTTGTGTCCAGTGAATATTTAAGCTGTTTTTTTTTAAGCTCTGACATACCTCCTATGGTGATCTTTAAATGACATAATATGTAGGAGCCTGTTACTCTAAGCACATAGTCACTCAAGTCAAAGGAAAGGGATGGTGACTGAGGCAACCTCACACTCACTGCTATGGTTTGTCTCTATGTCCTCACGCAAATCTCATGTTGAATTGTAATTCCCAGTGTTAGGAGAGACCCGGTGGGAGATGATTGGATGGATTTTCCCCATGCTATTCTCATGACAGTGAGTGTGTTCTCATGAGATCTCTTGATTTAAAAGTGTGTGGCAGTTCCTGCCTCGTGTTCTCATGAGATCTCTTGATTTAAAAGTGTGTGGCAGTTCCTGCCTTGTTCTCTCTCTCTCTCTCTCTCTTTCTCTCTCTCTCTCTTTCTCCTGCTCCATGTGGTAAGACATGCCTGCTCCTCCTTCACCTTCTGCCGTGATTGTAAGTTTCCCGAGGCCTCACCAGCCATGCAGAACTGTGAGTCAATTAAACCTACTTTGTTTATAATTTACCCAGTCACAGGTAGTATCTTTATTGCAATGTGAAAATGGACTAATACACTCACCTTGACAGAAAATATTTGGAAAATATCTGATCTACTCCAATCTTTCCATTTTACAAATGAGAAAATAAGAACGGCCCACAGATATTAAGAACTTACCCAAAGCCACATATCTAGTTCAGACAGAAAGAACTTTTTAGCCCAGTGTTCTAGCTTAGAATCCAGTGCTCCTAAAATAAAATTCACTATAAAATGCTAACCTGCCCATTGAACCATGAGCTGAAAAAGCAGGCTGTGTATGGTGTACCTGCAAGCCTTTATTATTCAACAAATATATATTGAGTGCTTGTTGTGGCCAAGAATTATTCTAGATACTGAGGAATTATTACAGAAGTGAACAATATAGTATAATCCCTGTCCTCATAAAGCATATCCTTATTTTAAAATTGGCAGTTAAATAAGGAACAAACAGATAAACATATAATTAAAAATTGTATATACACAAGAGAAATGAAAATATATATCCCACCAAAATTTGTACATAATTGTTTATAAGATTATCTTAATAGCCAAAAAAAGCAAAAACAACCCAAATGTCCATCAACTGATGAATGGATTAAAAAAAGTGGTATATTCATACAATACAATATTATTTATCATCAAAAATAATGAAGTATTGATACATGCTATAACATGAATGAACCTTGAAAACGTTATGCTAAGTGAAAGAAGCCAGACACAAAATATCACATATTATATGATTCTACTTATAAGAAACGTCCTAAAAAGGCAATGCTGCAGAGACAGAAAGTAAATTCATGTTGACTAGGAACCACAAGGAGGGGAAAATGAGGAAGGGACTGCTATTGAGTATGGGATTTCCTTTAGAGGTGATACAGATATTTTGAAATTAGATAGTGGTAATGGTTGCACAACTTTGTATATGCTAATAATTACTAAATTGTATATTTTAAAAGGACAAATTTGTGGCATGTGGATTATATTCAATTTTAACAATAAAAGATGTAATCAGAACTCAGATATATGAATAAAGCATATAGGGTATGCTAATAGAGAATGATAGGGGAATACCTAGAAAATATGATGGCCAGGGAAGGCCTCTTTGAGGTGGTAATTATTAATCCCATACCTAAAGTATAAGCAGGATCCAGATACACAAAGGAGGAAATGGTGTTCCTAGAATACGGAACAATATCAAGACCTTGAGGCAGAAAAATGTTTGGTGTGTTCTGGGAACTCAAACTAGAAACAAGAAAGAGAGGAACACAAGAAGTCAGACAGGAAGGAATGAGTAGATCACCCAGAACTTATGGTCCATAGTAAACATTTCAGATTTTACCTTAAGTCTAAAAATAAACCATTTAAAAGTTTTAAGCAAAAAAGTTACATCTGCTCACTCAATAAACTTAATTATCATCTGCTATGTATTAAACACTGCTTTGTAATAGGAAGTACAGCCATAAAAAAAATTAGACAAATCCTTTGCTCTCATGAAACTACTATTCTAGTGAAGGCGTCAGCTATCTAGTAAAAAAATAAGTGAAGCATATTGTATGTGGATGGCAATGTGGGTGCTATAAAGCCAAGAAAGAAAGTACCATTGTGGGTTGCCATTTTAAATAGAGTAGAATGGGAAGGCCTCACTGTGATGTGATACTTCAGCAAAGACCTGAAGGAAGTGAGGAAGCATGCCATGAGCATGTATAAGAAAATCTGAGAAGGAACTGCCAATGAGGTAGGAAGAAAATGGAAACTGTGATGGCACAGAAGCTTACTAAAGATAGTGTTTCAAGGATTAAAGAATGATCATTTGTGCCAAATGAGGCTACAACTCAGTTAAAAATGAGGCTAAACATTTACTGTTGAATTTTGCAATGTGGAGGTCATTGGAAAACTCTGATTGAAATAGCTTCAATAAAATAATAGTGGTGATCTGATTGGAGTGGACTCAGGGAGAATGGAAGAATTGGAGGAAATTAGGATAAATTACTATTTAGAGGGCTTTTTTGTAAAAGGGAGCAAAAAATGGGGCAATATCTGGAGGGAGATTTGGAGAGATATGATCATAAATATGATACAATGGAAAGGGGAAAAGTGATGAAACCAGAGAGAGCAAGAGGGCATCTGGACTGGTACAACTTAGTAACTAAGAGGAGATGCCATGTCACACACAAGTAGAGGGTTAGCTTGGATGAAATAATAATGAGTTTATTCAAAATAATAGGAAGAAAGAAAAAGTGTTAAAATGGCATAGGTATAGATAGGTGGAGAGATGTGGTGGTGGGAACCTGTGGATATAATTAAAGTGAAGTTTTAAGAGTTCATTCTGTACACAAAAATCAGTAGCATTTCTGTACACAAATAATGTTCAAGCTGAGAGCCAAATAGAGACTACAATCCCATTCACAATAGCTGCAGAAAATAAAATAAAATAAAATACCTAAGCATACATCTAAAAAAGAGGTGAAAGATCTATACAAAGGAGAACTACAAAACACTGGTGAAAGAAACCATAGATTACATTAAAAATGAAAAAACATGCTGTGCTCATGGATTGGAAGAATCAGTATTGTTAAAATGGCTGTATTGCCCAAAATAATCTATAAATTCAATGCTATTCCTATCAAGCTACCAATATCATTCTTCATGGAGCTAGAAAAAAACTCTCCTAAAATTCATATGGAACGGAAAAAGAGCCTGAATAGCCAAAGCAAGCCTAAGCAAAAAGAGCAAAGTGAGAGGCATCACATTACATGACTTCAAACTATACTGTATGGCTACAATAACCAATACAACATGGTACTGGTACAAAAAAAGATACATAGACCAATGAAACAGAATATCGAGCCCAAAAATAAAGCTGTACACCTACAGGCATCTGATCCTTGACAAAGTCAACAAAAATAGCAAAGGGAAAAGCACTCCCTATTCAATAAATGATGCTTGGATAGCTGACTAGCCATACGCAGAAGAACGAAACTGGACCCATTCCTTTCACCTTATATACAAAAATTAACTCAAGATAGATTAAAGATTTAAAATAAAGACGTCATAATATAAGAATCCTAGAAGAAAACCTAGGAAACACCATTATAGACATCAGCCTTTGGAAATAATTTATAACTAGGTCCTCAAAAGCAATTACGACAAAAAACAAAAATTGACAAGCGGGACCTAATTAAACTAAAGAGCTTCTGCACAACAAAAGAAACTACTGACAGAGTAAACAGACAACCTACAGAATGGAAAAAAATATTTGCAAACTGAATCGGACAAAGGTTTAATATCTAGAATCTATAAGGAACAAAAACAAGCAAAAAACAACCTCATTTAAAAATGGTCAAAAGACATGAACAGACACTTCTCAAAAGAAGACATACAAGTGGCCAACAATATGAAAAAATGTTTCATGTCACTAATCATCAGAGAAGTGCAAAGCAAAACCACAATGAGATACCACCTCACACCAGTCAGAATGGCTATTACCAAAAGCATCAAAAAACAACAGATGCTAGTGAGGCTGTGAAGAAAAGGGAAGGCTGACTCACTGCTGGTGGGAATGTAAATGATTTCAGACACTGTTGAAAGCAGTTTGGAGATTTCTTAAAGAATTTAAAACAGAACTAACCTTTGACACAGTGATATGGTTTGGTTGTGTCCCCACCCAAATCTTATCTTGTAGTTCCCATAATCCCCACGTGTCGTGGGAGGGACGCGGTGGGATGTAATTGAATTATGGGGGTGATTACCTTCATGCTATTCTCATCATAGTGAGTGAGTTCTCACAGGATCTGATGGTTTTATAAGGGGCTTTTCCCCCTTTGCTTGGCATTTCTCCTTCCTGTTGCCACGTGAAGAAGGACATGTTTGCTTCCCCTTCCACCATGATTGTAAGTTTCCTGAGGCCTCCCCAGCCCTGAAGAACTGTGAGCCAATTAAACTTCTTTTCTTTATAAAATACCCAGTCTCAGGTATTTCTTCATAGCAACATGAGAACAGTTGAACACACCCAGTAATGCCATTACTGGGTATGTATCCAAAAGAAAATAAATTGTTCTACCAAAAAGACACATACACTCGTAACAGCACTATTTGCAATATCAAAGACATAGAATCAATCTAAACACCCATCAATGGTGGACTGTATAAAGAAAACGTGGCACATATACACCAGGGAGTACTATGTAGCCATAAAAAGGAATGAAATCATGTCCTTTGCAGCAATGTGAATTCAGCTGGAGGCTATTATCCTAAGCAAATTAGCACAGGAACAGAAAGCCAACTACTGCATGTTCTCACTTATAAGTGGAAGCTAAACAATGGACATAAAAATGGCAACAACAGGACTACTAGAAGGGGGAAGGAGGGGGGAAAGATTTGAAAAACTATTGGGTACCATGCTCAGTACCACAGACCTCAGCATCACCCAGTTAACAAACCTGCACATGTATCCCCCAATCTAAAATAAAAGTTGAATTTTTTTTAAGTTCATTCTGGCTGCTCTATAGGCAATTGGGCAAGTGTGAAAACAAGGACCTCCATAAGAAGGTTGGTGCAATAGTACAGATGAGAGGTCTTGGTGATGTAGACTAAGGTAGTGACAATGACAACAAAGTTTTATTTTATGATTAAACAAGAATATATGTTATCTCATTCTGTATATCAACATCAATAATCTTTCTAAATGGGTATTTACACATTTATTTTTAAATAAATTCAAACTCTTAAATTATATCTCAGAGTAATTAAAGAGAAAGAAAATTTTAATCTCCTATCACATGTATGGCTAGAAAATTAATTACTTTCCCAAAAGTTTTTATGTTCTGTTGGGTGTTTATCAAATTATTTAACCTTATTACAACATGATATTCAGGAATCAAAAAAACATGCAAATAATAGATGACAACATTTTTAATTACTCTTATCTCCCTCATACTTCCACCAGTTCCCACAATCATAGGTATGTGACAGGAATAGTTCCTGTGTTTTTCAAGAGATGTTACCTATAAGTTACTGGAAAATGTAGCTAGCTGATGGAAAGGAGGTGTGGATCCTGTTCATGAATTTTGAAAGAATTATTACCCAAAATGGAAAATTTCCATGGAATGGAGACTGAGAAAACATACCTCTTTATTTTTTCATTTTTTAAACTCCACGATACTGTGGATTTATTCTTTCTGTCTCTTTTAAAGCTTCAACAACAAAATTATTGGTAATCATTTTGCTCTTTTATTTGGTCACCTGATGTGAAACCATGTAACATGCACAAAACACAAGATTCAACCCCCTACTTCCCAGTAAGGTTTGAAACATGCCTAGACTCTCTGGTAGAAAACAGGTAATTCCCAGTGAGGGAGAATGTTATGCTGTAAATAGCTGCCTCTTGTATTAATCCACAGGCTTTACTATTTGCTCCATTTTCTTTCATAAGATTAACATTTAAAAAGCCTCTTTGTCACAGGCTGAAATTGAATTGTGAAATGTGCTACTGAATAAATAATTTCTTCCTGAATGTTAATTACATAGGCAATTATCCTGAAGTAAAATTTTACATAAATACAATGTTGGGGTTCTACAGATGCAAACAACTGCACAAATGCCTCCTCATTTGGAAAAAAAAACTTTTTGAGGTTGAAATGGAACATGCTGAATACATATTTAATATTAATCTGTATGTTTATGGAATTCATCAGAGGCTTTAGGGTGACTACACAGCTAAATCTTTATAAACGCAAACTTTATTTTCTTTACATATTTATAACAACGGCAAAATTTAGTATACTGATACTTAAAGATCCTAGCCAAAAATTTTAAATGAGACAATTTCCAATTATAAGAATCTGAAAATAAAATTTATCCAAATTTCATATTCACAATTTCTTTCAGATAAAGTATTTTATATGTAATTATCAGCTTCTTATTTCATAATGATGTGATGATGATGGTAATAAACTAATATTCACAAAACCACCTCATCCACTGGCTACAGCTAATAGATTTTTGGTCAAGACTTCTTACTCCAATAAAAATTACAAATTGGATCTAGACTCCTTTGCTTATTGAAGATAACAACTAGCAAAATAGGTAATTTTTGAGCACTTATTATATACAGCACTCAATTAAGCCTTTCACCTGTGTTGTCCCTTTTAACATCACAGCAACTCTGTGGCATTCAGATCAGGAAACCAAGGTTAGGAGTTTTTTAAAAATTTATTCAAGTTCATACCACAACAACAAAAAATTTAGATCCAGGCTTCAAATCCAGGTTTTGCTAACTCCAAAGTTCACACTATAAAGTAGATTCTGCTTTGTAATGTAGAAAGAAACACCTTAGAGTTAAGCCAGAGTTCAAACTCTGTCAGTGCTTTCAATCACAGCCTCAAATTCTCTGCCTTCTTTCTACTTTTGTAAATATTTATCCTAAATTGGCATTAGGTCTTGGTTAGATGCAGCACCCAAATAATTTCTCTCGATTATAACAGTAAATCAATCAAATTATTGCTGCTATCTTAAAAGGGCAAGACAATTCAATGATTTCTATTTCAAACTTCGGCTTAAAATTTCTTCTTATTCAAAGTGCAATCTGAAGACCAGAAGCATCAATATTACTTGGGACCTTTTTAGAAATGCAGAAATTCAAAATCCACTCCAACCTGCTGAGTCCCCAGTTTCAGAAGCACTAATATAAATAATAGGTCCTCCAGGTTCACATAGACTCTGAACTAATCTCCTCTAATATTACATAAAATCACGAAGAAGTTTTACAAGAGTCATTTATAAGTAGTCACTATAAACTTCTAGCATTTGATAATAATGATGAAAGGAGGTCAGCAGATGCACAAAGTGAGATCTGGAAAGTACAGACCTTGTGTTTTGAAATTCCCCCAAATTTTCCAATCTATAAAGCTAACCCAGAAAAGCTTCTATTTAGAGACTTTTAGGCAGACATCTTTTACTAATGCTATTATTGCTGCTCAACTTCAGTGGCAGGATTCTGTTTTTAGAAAGTATTTCAGTCACAGCTTTTAAAAAATAATGAATAGATATAATTTTTGCATTATATTAAGGCTTGTTTACACTTTTATTCTGTAGCGCATTTCATCAATCACAAAATACCACATTGACATCTCCAAACACTTTTTATTATTGCTAGTTTACCTTTACATTTTTTTACTTAAACTCCAAAAGAACTAATACCTATACTCTGTTTTTTCCCTTTCTCAAAGTTTGAGTATTATGACAACAATAAAATATTTTAAGGATATATTATAATCCATTACTGTTGAAACGTTCTCAAATTTCCACATGTTAAAAGGCCCTGGTTAAAATAACCTTTACTCGTACGTAAACAGTTGTCTGCAGAAGGATATTAGGAAAGACTTTCTCACCTATATCAGTCAGGATTCAGAAAGAGAAAAAATGAAATCCATAGTTACTAACTGAAACAAACATGGAAATTGTTACAGGGGGTTATTACATGACAGTCTTTAGAAGGGCTGTGGAAACTGAAGGTAGTCTGAGATGCGTGGAATGACACCCAAAGTCTCATTCTAGAACTTGGATGCTATGAGAGCTGCTGTCCCTGATACAATAAGACAGCTATAGAAAGAAGAGGCTGGCTGTAGAATCAGGAAGCTACTGTAATAGCTCCTAGTTCCAGAATCAAATCACTTCTGCCATGATCTCCACTAACCAGTATTCAATAGAGCCCGCTAAGCATTCTATAAAGGTTTTTGTCTGTAAGTGACATAGTACATAGTAAGACCAGTGTGTTCCATGAAAGTACAACCACTGTCTTTAACTTTTATTCAAAATAAGTTATTTATTCTGGCTCAATGTTGTATAGAATACCATAGCAGAAGTTGAAGCATTCAGTGAGTCTACAGGTTATGGTGCATGCAGAAATATGGCAGCATCCAGATCAAATCCAGAATGAATAACTATTTCAATGACAAGTTGCTGTCCCTTCTAAAACAGAAAGGGCTTATTTAAATGACCTACCATTAAGGTGGCTTCCAAATCTTTATATAGTATGGTGCAAATCACACAATGAGCAGGGCAGTAGCCTGATCCATCTTGGTGAAGAGAACTCTGTTTTGGAGTCCATGCATTACTTTCATCCCTGCCACCATGGTCACGTTTTTCATTTGCCATTGATCCCGGTGTGGCCAGGAAAGATAATAATGACATCTACAGGAAAAGTTGTTTTGTCCACAAGATTACAACAGATCTCTACAGAGGAGGAACTTCGGTAAATATTCACATGGATACAAACAATTTTATGTTCTGGGCCCATTATTAGAAGTCTATTCACATATTTCTTCCCTAAACTTACTTATCACCAATCTTCCAACCATTGTCTTTCCAAAATTCCTGAATTCCTTAGTTTCTTTCCATGAATTGGTACTGAGCCGTGATTCTGACCATTCAGACAAAATGGAAAATCACTTAAACCATTCAAATTTCCACCTGCTAAAAGAATCTTCTTTACCCATTATGCTCTAGGCCCACCTCCTCCCTGGATTAAAATGCTACAGCAGGGCATTTGTGCACTGCCCAATTGCCAGGCAGGGCTCCATGTAAACCAGACTTGAACTTTTTCTCTGTCAGTTAGCTGGTTGTAGAAAATGCTTCATGAGGCCACAGGTGGGTTGATGGCAAAGTAACACTACAAAAGGAGTAGGTATTTTGGAAATGTGAGTCACCTGCTTTTACAATTTATTAGTGCCTACAGGCTTGGCTTAAGCCTGGTCGTATAGATGCCATTTCTACATGATGATGCAGTGCTGCTAGACAGACTTGATATTAATGCCTGGTAAGGCAAAAAACACTCAGGTCATTATTGGAGACTAAGTTTACATGATCAGACTTTCAGTGGGCCCCAGTAGCAAGCCAAGAGCAGTTTCTCAAGAGTAGACTATTTTTTACTTCCGAATACTACTTGTTTGGATGCATGTAGTACATATTCGGGTAGGTGGGTGTGGTTCCTAAAGGTGTCTGCTGGAAGCTACATAGGACATCCCAACTACAGACACTTCAAGCACCACTAGATCTGCAGGCTCATAAGGACTAAATGGCAGAGCTTTGCACTGAAGCTTCGACCAGCTGCAGTGTCTTCTCTTACTCCCACTCTCACCCAAATCTGAAAGCTTTATGGGTTCCCTCAATAAACAGGTCAGAGAAGATTCCCAAATGTGGGATATGTTGCCTCCAAAGTCCAAAGCGACTCCCTAAGCATTATGCCTCCTTCTTAAGGGCATTTGGGGGGAATATCCCTTCATATCCCAAATCACTGGTCTCTCAGAAATTTCAACAAGGTGGCCAGCCCCTACATTTTTCTTTAAATTTTTCTTCCACTCTCAAATTACATATTTCATACCAGGGCATCAGCATCTATCCATAACGTCCATCATTCCCCCTTCAGAATACCCATTTACCTATAAGGTTTGAAATCCTACTATTTAAAATTAAAGTACATTCTTTAATATGAGTGATGTATACCCCTGAGTTGAATATAGTATTAAGCTGTTATCAATCATTTATACCTTAGTAAAAATTAGTTGATCAGATTTCTTCACTCTATAATATTTACTGGAGATCATCGCACTGAAGCAAAAAAGAATCTTTTTTTATTACAGGCAATTGCAGATGTTACTTCATTTATTCATTCTTTCCTTCCCTGCCTACCAAGTTTTTAGGGCAGCTAAGTGAATATGCATTTTATTATCCTCATTTCTGAGAGGACAGAAAATGAGTAGGAGTATAAATAAGTTGCTTAAAGGGCAGGTCTGTCTCCAAAGGCCTTTCTCCTGACCCTCACGGGATAAGCATCTATCTGGATGGGGAAGATTCTTGCAGCTGAGTAGGTGGTACCAAAGACACAAGGAAAAGGAACAAGGCTAAACTTCAGAAGTATGCAACTGTCAATATGCAAGGCAAAAGTTAACCATAGGCATGCTTTCCCCTTCCCTAAGTCTTTTTCAAAGTGCTTAATTTATTCTGATTTTTTTTTAAAGTCTTTCACATATACAAAAAAAAATCAGATTTCTTGGCATTTCTTGAAAGACTGGATGATGTGGCAGCACTAAGGCCCACATTTTCACACAGTAACATCAGCAGGAGCTAAGGCTGCCTCTGTAGATGAGTTCACATGCTAATTCACCACGGAGCCCAATAGTCTGTTGAAACCCGGCCACTCTCTCCCATTAATGTAGCCTACAGTGCTCTTGAAGGCATTTAAATTTACTGTTACTATCCCAACTCTACTTGGTACAGGGTTGAGAGAATACAGAAAAATAGGCAATAAATAATTTGGTCTGAAACAGATCTTGATAGCTGAGATACAAAAATACTATTTTCTGATTTGATGCCAATTGTTTTAGAGATACACTTTCACAATGGATTTACCTATTTAAGAAGAACTGAAAATTAGGCTAGTTTTATTCCAAATGCAAATGCAATTGAAAGAGTTTACTCACAACTATAATGAATTTCATCTTGCTCAAGACTTGGAACTACTGATTACTAAATCTCTATCCCCAAAATCATAATAGCTTTAATTTGTTCCATCTCCACATTTGTTTTAGCAATTCCTCTGAATCATATGTCAACAATATATGTCATTGCTGTGTAAATTCTCTATATGGTTGCTTTGTTGAAGGGCAACATCAGGAACTATCACTGTTAATTTAAGTTTATCAAACAACACATATGTTCCTTTGGCCAGAGTTTTCATCTGTTTGTTACGGCTATATTATCTCATATTTTCATATTAATTATTTCATATTACTTCCTTGGTTTAATATATATAATAGACCGTTAAACTGTTTATTTGTTTAAACTTAAAGATAACCTATTAATATATAATCTTAGCTACATTTAATCTGGTAATGCAGTTCACAACAGTCAAAGGCAGTATATATCTTTCAATTACAATGTAAATCCCAGTTCTGCCTCTCAGAAGTTGGGTGTGATGTTTACTCTTATGTGTCAACTTGACTGGGCTAAAGGATGCCCAGATAGCTGGTAAAACATTATTTTGGGGTGTTTCTGTGAGGCTGTTTCCAGAAGTGATGAACATTTGCATCAGTATACTGACTAGAGAAGATAGGTAGAGGAAGGGCAAATTTACTGTCCCTCACCCCATTTGAGCTAGGACATCAGTGTTCCTGCTTCTTGGGCCTTCAGACTTGAACTGGGATGGATACATCATGCCCCATCCACCACCAGTGCCACCACCACCATCCTCTCGGGCCTCAGTCAGACTGAATTATACCATTAGCTTTCCTGGTACTCCAGCTTGCAAATAGCAAATAGAGACTTCGTGTGTGTGTGTGTGTGTGTGTGTGTGTGTGTGTGTGTGTGTGTGTGTGTGTGTTAGTTGTGTTTCTCTGAAGAACCCTAATACACTACATGACCTTAACCAAGTTATTTCAGCTTTCTGAGCTTTTATTATCTGTAAAATAAGGTAACAATATCTACCTCATAACATAATCACAAGGATCAAATGAAATAATAAGAAGGAAAACACTTCATGAACTGTTATGAATTAATCCTATGTGACTTCTTAAAGTTGCCTCAATAGCAAGTACTTCTTGTACTGAATGCCGAAAGTCTGTTTCTAGGCTAGTGTACTACTTAGTACATGATGATATAAATGTTGGTAAGAGTACAGTTCCAGCTAAACTGTGAGCTTCTGAATACCTGGTCCTATGCCTCATCCTTTTCTCTTCCACCATGCCTAATATAGTTTCTATCATCAAATTGGTAAGATAAGCTGGCAACACAGACTCTTTGTCCTACTTCCTATCAGCCAGGAGACTTAAAATCTAATGGAATCTAATTGGAACTAGTGCTACCCCACCCCGAGGCCAATGAAGGAGAGCCACTTACAACTGCAGTAGTAGGGCTTAAAAAAAAAAAAGATCCATATCTAATAAAAAGTCAAAATCTTTTTAGTAAAATAATTATATTTGCAGATGTTGTTGTTTTGCAATGAGCAATGTCAATTACATTAATAGAAGAAATATACTTTACTTATTTCAGATAATTCTGTGTTGTCTATGAAAAAAAATCCCTACCTTGCTTCTTCGGTGAAATTACTGAGGAAATCAACCACAACTGCTGGAGGGCAGACTGAACCAGGTTTGAAAAATCTTACTTTTCCCTAATGAATGGGGCAAAAAGCCATACCTTTCACCTCCAAATCAGATACAGTCAAGGCCTGAAGCTCTTAAGACACAAGAAGAAATTGCAGGTGAGGGGAATAGAAATTGTCTTCTATGAGGGAGGAGTAGGGAACAAAACAGGGAACAGGAAAGCAGACAGAAAATTATCAAGGAAAGAGAAGTCATTCAGGGGAGAGAGAGGATTTTTTAAAGCCTAATTAAAGGAAGGTTCTTCCTTTCCATACTACAGGAAAAAAAGGAAGAGAGACAAAATCTTCATCTCTGTTCTTCTTGATTGGTTCTGGTACTTTGAGACCCTCAAGATGCCCCATTAAAAAACATCAGAAACCTCTGCAGTAATTAAACATGTGCTTGGGCTGGGGAAGAAGCGGGGAGGGGAAGATCAGATACGGAATGGTAACCTTTCTGTAATAATCTTGCTCAGGCTTTGGAAGAGAAGGAACTGGAAGGATGTTACGTCGCTACCAATGAATTACAAGAAAGAGTTATGCCTGTCCATCCAGCAAAGGAGAAATACAGGTGACAGCAGAATAGAAGACCCCAGGCACCGAAGACCCTCTTCCCCTAAGGGTAGCAAGAAATAACCTTTGGTGTTCTATAAGATATAGCATGAATAAATGAAAAAAAAACTAAAAATTCATTATGAACGAGTGACCTGCATAACCTTTGATTTTCCCTACTTGCTTATATTTGTGTTGTACTGCTTCTAGCTATTTTATGTAGCCTTGGGTGGCTCCTAACCATTTATATTTTACAGATTAGTAAAAATTCAAGAACAAATTTGAAGGCTGATATACATTTTCCGCTGGTTTTTTTTTTTTTTTTTTTTGAGTGAGATTTTAGAAGTATCATCTACTGTAACATCACTTTACAGAAAAATATATATTTTATCCAGCCCAAATCCCATAATATCAGGATTTTAAAATTGAAGACATTTAACTGTTGAAAAAATCCTTCATACTGTCATTATTTCTCTCACTTTGCACAGACAAACTGCAAAATTTTAACTGCGGTTTGTGCATCATTTCTGTATGCTTTAGTCTAGACTAGACTCTAAACAGTCTGCATGAAGAAGCCCTCACCTCTCAGATACACAAAGCCATTAACGCTATTATGGTGCGTAATAAAGTTGATGCATATGAAATTACCAATATTTGACTATTTTGGCCTATTGAAAAAATGAAAATGTCATATGGCTGAACCTAATATCGTGATCTTTTTGTCTGTACTTGACCATTTTATAATGTCAAATAAATGTTAGAACTATGACAAATGTATTCACAGCAATTCTGGGGAATTATATCTTATCTAAAGAAAGCGTTTAATAATTCTCCACACATGAACTAGTGTTCAAGATAAGATTTTACTAAGTGCTCCTTATCATATTCTATGCAGTTTCTGGGAGTCTGTACTGGGGCGAAGGGGGCTATTAAAATGCTAAACCTTTTAAATATCAAATCTTTAATTACATTCATTACAACAAATCAGCCTCTCACCAAATTAACTCGAGATTATTGGGTACATACCACAGTGTAATAAAGTTTTAGTAAAGGTTAGTTAGTGTCTTAGGGATGGCTTGGTTAAAGAGAGAGGAAAGTTTTTCATCCAAGTTAAGTAATAGAAGTTATAAAGAGTTGAGGGACTCTCACAGAACCCATACTAAGAAGAAGGGGCAAGCTTCATGGCAATAGAAATGTCAGGTAGCTCCTTTTTCCACATTTTCTGCCAACTGTTTGATATCTCACCTCCTCTTCCCATATTGTTTCTGCTTACAGACTCCTAATTCCTATTCCCCCATAACATTGTCTTACAACACTGGTTCCAAGACCACATAGAGAAAATAAGCCTCTTTCCAGCCCCAGACTCCTGCTTTGGCCCATAAAACTGGACGTTTTCCCTGTTTCAAGAGTATTGGGAAGGAAATGTATCTTCTCTTTACCCTCTTCCTACACTTCCTTCCCTGAGCAGGGTCTATCTGACTGGTGAGGCCGAGAAGAGCATCTTTGGACATGTAGAATCCAGGCTTTTCTTAATTCTTTCTTTTGGGGTCTGCCCTTCCTACATGGCTTGGGTATTCTCTCTCCACCAGGGTGGTATGTTTGCTGTACAGAATGCTTATCCTGGCAAGTCTTCCTTTCAACAGGAGTGGATAAGGGGGAGGTCTGTGAAATTATATCTGTTCTTTCCGCTACTAGAAGAAAACTTCAACTACAGAGGTAACAGGTAAGAAGCCAGCCAATTTTGGTCCTGAGTCCAGGTGATTTTCCAACTCACATTTGCTAATAGCAAAGCTGATATTTTGGTACAACTGAAGTCCTGAATCTTTTTCTTTAGCACAATTACTTGATTCATTCATTCCCTAACAACAGCTCTGGGTCCTCCAGCTGTCCAATTCGGTCTTTATAGCTCTTAATTCAAACAAAGGAAAGTGAGATAATTTAATTGGTTCAGTTTAAATAAACTCTCCATCCCTGTTGTGGACAGTTACTCCAGTCATAGCCAAAGGGGTAAGGTTACTTGAGCCTAGGTCTACTTCTTCAGGAGAAAATGTGGGGAAAATTCCAAAGAAGGTAAGTTGGGTAGACACACTGAAAGTCAAAGGACTATTTTGATTTCTAACATTTCAGGGCTCTAAAATACCATTCACCTGTAAAGCCATTGTTATTTAATAAGTTCCACCTAATGCATCCAGTGACAGGATGGCTCTCAATTTGACAGATATAAAACATTTCTACCCCAACTCCACATTTAAAAGATGTTGGATATTTTCTACTTTTATTGCAATGTGTTTCTAAAAATTATGTCATAAAGTGGGTTGCCATTGAGCAAACTATAAAAACGACATAATAAGTGGGAGGTGTAGGCCACTACACTCCATGTACATTACAGCCATGTACAGCGCATAAAAGTTCAAAATTGATCAACTTCCTTGTCCCTATCTCCAAAATTGAAGTTATCCACCCAATAGCAAGCAGAACAGCTAGAAATTTCTAGGCTTCTCCCCACAGAGACCTGCCCTGATGAAGACTTCAAAGACAGAATGATTGTAGAAACTAGTCTCTGGTCAATGAAAATCACGCTTCAAATCTTACAAACAGGTATAATATTCTCCAGTATATTATTAGCATACAAATACATAATTTTAAATCATGCTATATATAAATAACTAGGTTTATAGCTTCAAATTAACCCAAAACTAATATGCAAATGATAATACACATTAAATATTTAATTTAAATTTTTGTTGCTTGAAACTTTGTAATTTATAAAGAGAGAAGTGAGCTGGTTTGGTTAGCCTAGGGCCCTTTGAAGAAGCTGCACAAGTGAGTTGAAACTGGGGTTTTCTTTTTCTCTCAACAAATTCCAATAAAGCTAGCAGAGAAATTCAAAATCATTCTACTGACCTTGGAGATGAACTCGAAGCATTAAGCCCGGAGGTCAGTAGAGGATTGTTGTTGATGCTAATGATAGGGCTTCTCTGAGTAGAAAGCATTTTAAAAGTCAAGGATGACCCAACATTTCTTTCCTTCAGTGAACCCTTTCTACTACTGAAATGTATTTACAAGGCGCTGCACACCAGACACTTCTTAATTGCATACTGAATTGAATCCAAAACTTCAAATGTAGCTCTATATAACAAAACCAATGGTGCCACCAGGAAAAATAAGTCATCCATTCTCACTCTTCTTCTACCTTGTTATTTGTTACCAAGAATCAGATACCTTCATACAGGACTGCCATTAACAATTACCAGGTCATTAGCACTCTGGATTGTTCAGGGTAGGCTAACTGCCATAATAAAGAGACCTAAATAAAGTTTTACCATAGTTGTATATATTTTGCTCACATAACAGGAAGCATAACAGTCAGTAGGTCAGCTCTCCTATAGTCAGGATCATTGAAGAATCAGACTCCTTCCATTTGTGGCTCTGCCAAGTACATGGGCCCTTATGTTCATCTGCATCCAGCTTCAGAAGGAAAAAGTCAGTGGAGAAGTATGCATGGAAAGTTTGCATGGGGTAGCCTGAAAAGTAACAATTATTGCTTCTACTCCATTCATTGGCTAGAACTCAATCTACTGGCCAAACTCAACTGCATGGAAAGCTAGAAAAACATAGTCTAGCTTCAGATCCAGGACAAAGAAACTGATTGTAATGAAGAGTTAAGGTCTCTGCTATAATATCCCTTTTCAAAAGGAATGTTAAAATAAGGATAATAAACTCAAGGGTCTAAAATGACCAGGTAAGAAACATATAAGAAAAAGGGCCTGGGAACTGTCCAAAACTAGAGAACATTCCATGCCTAAAGGGGCTGGCACTATTTGAATCCAGCAAATTGTTGTCCTGAAAAATAGGGACATAGTATTACCAGATCTAATTTTTCAAGAGAAGGCAGGAATCTAGTGTTTTTAATGTTAATTCTTATTATAATATTAAGATGTTGACAATTATTTAATGTTTTAAAAAAAAGATGAAAGTCACACAAATATTTCTACATGTCCTATTTGCCTCAAAGTATCCAAATTGTAAACTGCTTTAAAATATATAACAAAGCTCTAAAAACATAATTTTTTTTAAAAAAAATCACACCTTAGTACCCTAATACATATTTGCATAGGCTGAGATAATAAAAGAACAAATGAACTTCAGAATGGAGGCACAAGTATTAATTAAGCTGCATCAATTAATACCACCTAATCAATAGTAATTATTACTAGTAACATTAATTACTAATTATTAATAGTGATTATTTATTAGATAATATTAATTGGCTACCATGTGCTACATGGATAGCACAACTTGTTGTAAAGTAACAAAGGGCAGGGACTGCCTGTACCTTTATAAATCCCATAAATAACTAGAAGAATCACAAGTAGACTCAATCATATTTCTTAGTTTATTAACTGTTTGGAAATTAGGCTATGATTTGTTTGTTGATTTAACAAATGTTTACTGTATATACAAGATACTGTGTTAACTGCTGTAGAGAAACTCATTCTGATTAAACTCTTCCCTTGAGGAATTTATATTTAATAAGGAAATAGTATAAGAATATAACTAGCTATAATATGAGGTCAAAAGCAAAAAAAAAAAAGCCATACATGAGTTATGACTGTAGAGTTCAGACAAGGAAGAGACGGTATCTCACTGAGATGACCAGAAATGGCTTCACGAAGCAAGTGGTATTTGAAGGTGAGATGGGGATATGTAAAAATGGGGAGGTAGGGATGCCATGAAAAGCAAAAAGCATTAGCAAAGATATGTAACTTGGAAAAGTAAAGGTGTGTGTTAGGATAGTGGGTGACTGGAACATGAGGTGCCTGGAGGTGACAGGTACATTCTATAATAGTTTAATTTTTTAGTCCTTCAGTAATTTGTAAAATCCTTGAAACTCATCAGTGGAGATATTTCTCTCCCAATGGGACAAATCTATAACAAAACTCATGCCGATAGCTTATAGAAGGTAGGTAAAATGTTACTGATGTAAATTCTACTGACTTCAAAATACTGTTATTTGCAGTTTTTGCTTGTTTCTGTGTCTTATTAAATCCAGTATTCTTCTGATTTACTCACGATATATCCTGTAACAACTCCAAGTGTTGTCATGAACTTCTTGTACCAGAAATCTGCAATAAGTCAGGTCCTGAGCTTTCTGGTTACAAGCTGCTTTTATTACATCAGTCACCTCCTGTTCGTATTTCCAATAGGTGACATTTGCATGATTCCATCTGTCCAATTTATCTCTTCTCAAGGCCATATTGTTTCAGTGACATTTGGGAACCTTCCAAATTGTTCTTCTATATATCTTCAGTTTGTAGAAATTACCTCTGCAGTCAATTTCTCATGAGAAGTAATATCAGAGATATTTCTTTTGTTTATTTTTTAAAAATATTTTGATATTTCTTGCCCTAGATTTATCATTTTATTTGCTTTCACAGTTCAGATAAATCTGTTCTCAAGTCAATTTAACAGTGCTAGTCAAATACGTTATAATATCTTGTATTGAAGTTAGAAATATTCTTCTTATGTATTACAATTAGTAGAAAGTGATAACTTTTAAACTGATGCCTGAGTGGGATAGATTCTGCAGGTATATAAGATTTCTCATTAGCCATTCTGGAACTACTCCACTCAGCATGATAGCTACCTCTATTTTGATGTTCCTCCATTTCCATCCCTCTTCAAATCTTGTCAAACCCACAGGCTACAGTAATTTTGTTCCTTTCTATTATTGAGATATTTCTAGTTAGTAAAACAGTTATCAGCTTAGGCTCCTTTGTATTATTAGTTTGGGAAAATAAAATGTTTGGTCTATTGGGCAAGATTTTTAAAAATCAGTTCTTAGAGTTCTAAACCACTTTATGTATTGTCATTATTTCTTTTGGAATTATAAATTTCAGTCTTGATATCATCAGTGCTGTTACCATTATTCTTATTATTATTGTTTTCATAAATATTGCTATTTATAATAGCAGTAAACTGTCTGATGATTCAATATCTGGACCTGAATATCCTAATACACAGTACAATATTCTATGTACACCATCATGCTACCAAACTAAGTCAAAGTAAATACTTTCCCTATGTGTTTTTCAACTTAGAAGCATAGACTATTTAATCAAAAAAACTTCTGAATCATCTGTGAGGCAAATTTATCAAAGCAAAGGCGCAAACATTTCAATTAATGGTGCTCGATATCATAGAAATTGCTCATTTTCTGAATTGTATGTTAAAATGATCTTTAAAAAACTATTTAACACTTTTTAAAATGTATATTTGGCAATTATAGCCCCAGACTTCTCTCTCAAAAAGTATCCTTATTTTATGTATCTTTGAGATTACTTTGACAAAATACAATATGGCATAAGGTTAGAAAACAGTTCCAAGTACTCACTTGTATTTGTTTATTTTTCCTTTCATAGGCAGCCCAATCATTACTTTCATAAGTAATATTGCTGGCTAATATAAATATATAGGCTCTAATGCTAGTTTATAATTTATTATTTTATATATTTGGGGGATAATTCCACAGTTATCTGAAGTTTCAGGCAGCCATGCAGTTTAAAATATTTATTTTTTAAAGAGAAAAACGTTTTATTGTCTAAGCCCACACCTTACTGTGACATTCTATAAACCTAGTTTTATAGAAAAAAAAATGGTTTTTAGTCTTTGTTCTACATATGTAGAATTTATAATATATATTTACTCATATGATAACATAGAAATTTTACAACTTTGTTCTTACTGGTCATAGTTTGCTAGACTGTAGTTTGGATTGTTTGGGTTGTTTTTATTGTAGCTATTTATTTGATCTTCAAAATAAATATACTGTGTTCAGTATACATTCCTAGATAAATGCCACTGAATGACCTGAATTGATTAGACTTCTGGTTTCAGGTTTTAAGGCACAATGTATATTTTCCAAACTGTATTTATAAAATCAAGTCTCAAAAGTACCTTATTCTCATATTTTTTAAGCTAACATATAATATTATAGAATTGTTGCAAGTGGAAACCTTCCATGTTTGGTACTTTTGAAAGAACTATAAATATAAGCAATCCAATTTAGCAATGATAAATGCTGCCTTCCAAATTCCAATCATATCTGTCCTTAGTTATAGCAATTTCCAATAAAAAAAAAAACCTTTGGTGATGCTCCGACACATATCATTTTTAAGACCTAGAAATAAAGACCTGGACTAAGGCCAGTCACTTGAAATGTGGGGATAGCCATTCCAAGAATATCTTTTATAGTTATCACCGCTCACTTGTCGTCATGATCTATTGGACTGCCCTAGCTTCCTTACCAATGGAAAAAAAAATTTTATTTTCCATTATTTATCTTGTTCTTCTTGCATGCTTTCTGCCTCTCTTTAAGGTATTATTCAACTTGTTCTTCTAAATAAATCCACAGCAACCTTGGTATCAAAATATCAAAGTGACTATTTTAGTTTTTGTACTATCTTTAAATGAGAAGTAACTCTTTTGGAAGTAAAGTTTTCAGAGTTCCTTTATTATCTCTGAAATAAACGAAATGTGACTGAAAATTTTCAAACAAGTTAATGACCACTTTTCATTTAACAACTCAATCTCAATTGCTGCATTTTTCCCATTCTAAGATGACATTGGCTACACGTGCACCATAGATTTAATAACAGCTTCTTAGGAAAAAATCATACCACTACATTAATGCACTCAATTAGTTTTAACTAACTGAGACAGCATGTATTTACTCATACAAATACCTGTCACCCCCTTTTTGAGTATTTTAGTATGGAAAGCACAAAGATGAACTACCCAGAAAGACTCATTGCCCACACTCACAGCCTCTAGTTGTCAGCTCCTTTAGGGTCTGCATCAGCTGCAGAGTCAGCTAGCCTGAGCTCATTCCCTTCCCAAGCCAGCCATATCTAGACTAAGTAGGGTGAGAATGTAAGCAGTGGCACTATCTCAGCTCACTGCAACCTCCACCTCCCCGGCTCAAATGATCCTCTTGCCTAGGCTTCCTGAGTAGCTGGGACTACAGGTGTGCGCCACTACACCCAGCTAATTTTGGGGAGTTTGGGTTTGTTGGTTTTTTGTGGGTTTTTGTGTGTGTGTGTTTTGGGGTTTTTTTTTTTGGTAGAGATGGGGTTTTACCATATTGCTTAGGCTTGTCTCAAACTCCTAGGCTCAAGAGATCCTCCTGCCTCAGCCTCCCAAAGTGCTGGGATTATAGGCGTGAGCCACCATGCCTGGCTGGACCAGAAATCTTAGCCAGACACAGGGTGCTCTGACTGACAAGGTGGGCCATGGCCTTGTTAGGCCTGAATCACAGTTCTGTATCAGCCCAATTCTGCCTCTTCTTCTTTCCTTTCATAGGTATTAACCCCTAAATAACATCTAACACCCTAAACTCCATCTCAGCATCTACTTCCAGAGATCCCAGCCTGCAATATATGTTCAGAGTTGATCCTTCTTCACAATCAGACTCTAAAATTCTTCTGAATTGCTTTTGCCATTTGAGGTTGTTCATAGAATCATAGTGGCATGCTTATCTTCATAATTCACACTCATGATCTTGTTTACCTTAGTAATATTTACATTGGCAGTATACTTTTAATGGGCTGTACTTGTAAGTATGGGTGGTACATTAGGTAAAGAGTTAGAATTACTTTCATAATAAGTAACAAAAACCCAACTTTAAGCAAAAAGTTGACTTCATTGACTCTGAGAACTAGGAAGCTGTAACACTTTGGATGTGGAAAAGGCAAGGATGCAGCCAGGACTCAGGAGCAGAGCTCTGCTTCATTCTTCCCTCTGCTGACCAGCTTGTTCCACATGAAAGGGAGTCTTTCCAGTGACATCTACCTGCTACCATTGACTGCTGATCTTATAGATTCAGTCAAACAAAGAGATTTACCTAATGCTGTCAAATCCTATGTTCAAAAATCCCATTGAGGCCCTTTTGCAAATACCACAGTAGTAATTTTTTCTAGTAAGGAAGGGAAATCCTGCAGCGTAGGACAACATGGCTGAACCTTTAGGATATCATGCTAAACGAAACAAGTCAGTCACAGAAGAATGAACAGTGCATGATTCCACTTAGATGAGGTATCTAAAATAGTAAAACTCATAGAAACAAAGAATAGAATGGTGGTTGCCAATGGCTGGAGCCAGGCAAAAAAGGGGAATTGCTAATCACTGAGCTTAAAGTTTCAACTATTCAACATGAATACATTCTAGAGATCTGCTGTACAATACTGTGCCTATAGTGAACAAGATTATATGATACACTTAAAAATCTATGAAGATTAGATCTCAGGTTGTTTTCTTACCACAATAAAATAAAAATTTTTTGAAAAGCATAATACATACTAAAACTTTAAAAAAGTATTGTGTGAAAGTAGAATTAAAACAAGATATTTACTTTGATAATATAGCTCCCTGTAGATTATTTAGTAATAGCAAAGGGAAATATAGTAATATTACAGTGGAGAAATGAGGTGGACACCACCTTAATGAAATGACAAAGTTAATACCATCAATAATAAGGCAAACTAACATCCCATGTACTCTGATACGAAGCGCTAAGAAGGACATGGGATCATTTATGTAGTATTCTTACAGAAAAAGTATATTACTTAAATCTAATCACAAAGAAACATCATACAAATTCCAACTAAAAGACATTCTTCAGAATAATTGCTCTATGCTATCCAAACATATCAGCCATGAAGGAAAAAAATAGGCTAGGAAGAGTTCCAGATGAAAAGAAATGAAAGAGATGTGACAGCTCATTGCAGAGCATGAATCTGGATTGCAACATGAATTGGGAAGGAAAAAATTATATAAGAAACATATTTAGGACAATTGGAAAATTTTGAACATGGATTAGATAATAAAATTGTGTTAATATTATATTTCCTATTTTTATCATTTTACTCTGTAGATTAGTTTCTGCTGTGCAGATAAACCACGTTAGAACTTAATAGTTTAAAGCCACAAACATTAATTCTTTCTCATGGTTCTGTGAATTGGCTAGTAATTATATTCTGGGTGGGTTCAGCTGAAATGATATAGTCTAGATGACCTCACTCACACTAATGACACTTGGCTTGATGTTGACAAAGAGGATGGCTAGATGTCTCTCTTTCCCTAGCAGCCTAGCACAGGTTTGTTCACGTGGTGGCAGACACATGCCCAGTATCAAGAGAGAGCAAGTCCCAAAGCACAAGCATTTTTTAAGCTTCTGCTTACATCAACGTTTAATATTCCGTGTCCAAGGCAAGTCACATGGCTAAGTTCAGATTCAGGGGTTGAAGAAATAGACTGGTTCTCTTGATAGGAAGAGCATCAAAATTACATGATAAAAGGACATGCATACAGGTATGGAAAGAATATTTAGCCATTTTGCAATGCATCATAGTATAATTAAGAATATCCTTGTTCTTAGAAAATATACACTGAAGTATTTGAGGACAAAGGTATGTAATGTCTGCAACTTATAAACAGTTTAGGAAAAATTAATGTGTGTGTGTGTGTGTGTGTGTGTGTGTGTAGGTATGTGTGTGTGTGTGTGTGCACAGAGAAAGAGAGAGGAAGAAAATGTAGCAAAATGATAACAACTGCTGAATCTACATGAAGGATATAAAGGGCATATGGGACTTTTCTGTACCATTCTTGTAACTCTTTAAGTTTACAATTATTTCATAATAAAAACCTTTTCTAAGTCCCATTGAAGTATTGGTTCCCTTCAATCACTGTAGTAACACAAGAGCACATTCAGGAACAACGCAGATGGGATAAGTAGGTTCTTAAAGGAAGGTGCCAGGGAGGCTATTTCAAGAGTGTCCTATGTTCTGGGTTTGGGGTACTTTCCTATTTATTTAAACCTTATATTTGCATCTTTCTCCTGCTATGAATTATGTATCACAGGAAATTGTGCCATTTCTCTCTAATGTCAAGTGAAACCTTTAGTCAGATAACTGGTGAGCACCTGGATGGTAATCCTTTCCTACCCACTATCAGGTCACAGCAACCTCTACTAGCTTTGTGTCACTTGAAGGTCTGTCTATCCACAAAGTCACTCCATTTCCACTTTATTTTATTCTGTCCAACTGTGATACCAGATAATGATTGTAAATGGCACTGGGGTCCCTAAACACGTATTTCTAATTATTAATATCTGAAGGCATTATTTTATTATTTGAGCATTATAGAGACAATAAAAGAAGTAGTTAAAATAATTTATAGCTCACTAGTCAGTAGCTCAAACATAAATACAAAAATTTTAAATGCAATACACTAATAAAAGATAGTATTCTGACATAACTTCAATGTGTTTCCGAAGTTGACTACTAATCTCATCTCACTAGGGCAGCAGAGCCTTTGGGGGAATTTGTTGTTACACATAAAAGAGATCTGCAACCACATATGTTTGAAAAATGTTGAGTAAAACCAACATTAAACAGGTTCTGGTAATAAGCTAATTTATACTATGCATCTTTAAGAAGCAGCTATCCTCTGCAACTTCTGGTAAGCATATTTAACATTGGAACCATCTTCTTGTGAAGCAACTTTGTAATCCTCAAATTATTAGGACACTGATGAAAACTTTAGCTAGGAGTGGCCATGGTATTATCCTAGGTTTGGTTCTACTCCATGTCACTTTCATCTCCTGTACTTGAAACCTTGATATTTCCCACCCCTATTCATATTTGTGCCCATCTCTAATGACTACCAGTCATTGTTATATTGGTCATATCCTTGAATCTAAACTGGAATACATTAATCACATTGCTCTATTCTACAGAGTCAATATAGTGCTGTACTGTTGGCACTATATAGGCACTGCTTGTATGGGCACTACACAAGCAGACCTGAGTTAAACCTTAGTTGCCTCATATTTAAGATGAGAAAATTTTAAAAATGCTTACTTGATAGAGTTGCTTGGAGATGTAATGAGATAATACTTGTGAAAGGCTTAGTATTGTATCTGGCATGCAGTAAGTGTTGAATCAAGGTTAGCTGTCATACAGTGTTCTCAATCTTTTTGTCTGAAATCATACATAGGTCATACTTTAACCAACTTCAGTTGAACCAGATATTCTGTCCTGTTTGTTACTTAATAGATGAACGAAGAGCCAAGACATTGGCCATGTAGCTTTCTACGTGTAAGAGATATAGTGTCCTCCATTTGTGCCTTTCTTGGAAGATACTGATGTGCCCTTACCCTGTCCAGTGGTAGAGATATGGCAGGTCCTTCTCATAAACTTACTCCACTAAATGTCTAGAACCCTCTTGTGCCTTAAGAGTGTTATTGGGTTTGGGGAGAAAGCATCCTCACAGAGCAATTGAACAGTGGGCACGTAAAGACTCAAGGCTCATGTAGTATATTATCCCCACTCATTTGATGACTCTGAATGTGGGCAACTTAAAGTCTCATAAATTCAACAGCTGGAAGACTGGTGAGCAAGTCTTCAGGCATAGACAGGTGACAATATGAACCATATAATGATAGAACAATCAGTAGGAAAGCTCTTGGGGAACATAGGCCATAACATTCTTAGTCACTAAAATACCCTCTTCTGGGAGCTATCCCACAGGCAGTGGGCTTGTGTTGGCTCCTTGGTCCCACTCAGTTCTGTAGCATGAGAAAGGTATCCATCTCTTGGTACTTCTCTCACACCATTCGCTTGGCAACTTCTAGACAGCAACACAAATATAGGAGCACCCTCAGAAATGTACCAGGACATCTGGACACAGTCTTTCACAACAGGCTGTACTCCCCTCTTTTTGTCCACCAACCTCACCTAACCAGAGATTCTGCTGGGAACCTGCTAGCCCAAATGGAGACTTAATATAAATTAGAAAAAGACCCCTTTCTCATTATATTTTCCTACCATCCATCAGATAATCCTCCAAATAATTTTTTAAGCCTAAGCTACATTAGAAAGAGCACTTCTTGCATTTACACAAAGCAGAGTTAGAACACTTGTAAGTGAGAGCCTGGGTCTTTTCCCCTTTTCTTTAAGCTTTGCACTAACAAAACTAATTCCACTATTTTTTTCTTGGACATTTAGATAAGGCCTCTTTTTCTAAAAGATTCCTTCCCTAAATCCTTAATTTTCCTTTTGAGGAGAATCTATCTTTAGTGGTTTGAAGATGAGAAAGGAAACTGAGAGAAGAGCACAAGTTAATTTATATCAAAGAATTCTGATAATATGCACATCGAAAAGGGCCAGTAACCCTTGCTAAAACATGTGGCCACTGTTATGATAGAAGAGAACTTATTGATCTCCTTAGCTTTAGGCAGAAATAATAACTTCTTGGTTGAGTATTATCTGGAGGATTCTTTCCCATTACCCAGAAGCCCTCCGAATAGATTAGCTTCCTGGATATCTATATAACACCCTGTCTCCAATTATCAAAAGTTGCTTTCCTACCTTCTCTGAGTTTTCCTATTTAGCTATTTGTGCAGAGAAAGACAGAGAGAGAGAGAAATTGTGGAGATGGGCACATATATATAATGCTTTACCTTTTTAAGCATTCACATATAAATTGTCTACTACATGCACACAGGTTCAGTTATTCTCAAAGTGGTCTCCAAACCAGCAGCACCTGAAAACTTGTTACAACAGCAAATTCTTCATCCACCCCTGACCTTTTGAGTCAGAATAGGTCCATCCTAGATCTACTGAGCCAGAAACATCAAAGGTAGAGCCAAGCAATCCTTGCTTGAGCAATCACTCCAGGTGGTCCTGACGCTCACTAAAGTTTGAGAACCACTGCTCCAGAGACTAGACCAATGAGAGCCATATCCGTATTAAAAAGATTCTTTACACCACCGACAAGTGAGTTTAATGATAGTCAGCTGTTCCCACATCAGCTGATCATGGGGATAGATTTAGGCTTCCGTTAAATCTTCTCTAACCTCCCCAATGTGTGTCCTTGTTGGCTTTTGAGGTCTCGAGACTTACTTTCCAATTATCACATAAAGTCAACAGCATTGTTCTGAAAACCAGTTTCCAGGACCATGCATCTATTCCCCACTGAAATTGGACCCTGGCTCTCATATTCTTGTTGTCTACTTCAGAAGTCATCATTTTAAGAACTCCAGCCCTTGACAAGTCTCATTATGCAATTCACCATTAAATGTGAATTATTTAACGTTAAGGCTATACAAACCTTAACACCTTATGCCAGCTTGAACTGGACTTGAGCCTGCCATTCTACCAAGACTATATGTTCTGGTTGACTAGCTCCTTCTTCCAGCCCATACCTTTCCTATATATTGTCACTTCTTTCCATTCTACCCTGTGGAAGTTGCCAGGTTGCCACATAGACTAAATCTGGTAAACCTGTGATTCTCTGGCTTTTTCTTTTGCCCTAAGATCTAACCCCAAAGTCCAAATGATTCCACTAAAGCTGTGATTATCAGTCACCAATGTCATGGACTGAACTGTGTCCGCTAAAATTCATATATTGAAACTCTAATCCCAAGAATGACTATATTTGGAGACAGGGCCTTGAAGGATGTAATTAAGGTTTAATGGGGTCATAAGGGTGGGGCCCTTTTCTGAGGGTATTTGCATCTTTCTTTCATTATTATATTATTATTGTTATTATTTATAGAGACAGGGTGTCACCATGTTGCCCAAGTTGGTCTTGCACTCCTAGGCTTAAGCAATCCTCCCACCTCAGCCTTCCAAAGTGCTGGGATTACAGGCGTGAGTCATTGCACCCTACTAGTATTTGAATCTTTATAAGAAGAGGAAGAGACACCAGAGATCTCTTTCTCTCCACACTGGCACAGAGAAAAATCGGTCTACCAGCCAGGAAGAAAGGCTTCACCAGAAATCAACCCTGACAGCACCTTGATCTGGGACTTCTAGCTTCTGAATATGTAAGAAAATAAATTCCTGTTGTTTAAGCCACTCAGGATATGTCATTTTGTTTGGCAGTCTACGCAGAATAACATTAATTGTGAATCAGAAACATCTGGGGGAGGTTTTTAAAAATGCATACCTACTAAGAGAATGATTTATCTGAGGTGTGACCCTTGCATTAATACTTTTTAGCAGTTTCTCATATTATTCTGTGTATAGCCAAGGTTGAGAACCACTGAAACTGCCACTGGTTTGTAGAAGTGAAACACTTGGGCTTCTTTAAAAAAAAAAAAAAAGTCTGTTTCATTGACATAACTTGAGAACTGGAGAGGATATCTTTAGACGAATCTGTTCTCCTATTTCAAGGAATCCCCAAATAGATAGGAAGGCATGGTTATATAGCTTGCCAGCTTGAGCAACAGAATGTAAACTGAGCTTGAAATTAAAATAACTTTAGAATAAATCAGTTCAGGATTTTTTATGTAATAACTTACTAAAGATCTCTTCTCTGTTGAAAATAAATCTCTAAGAAAGAATCAAAATTAGTAAAGAAACTCGGTCCTGTAAATAAGACAGAAGCCTGACCTTAGAGGACAACATTTGAGAAACATTGTCTACATTTGCACTAAATTAAAACAAGTTGCCAACAATCTACATCATTTACCTTCTCAAAAGAATAGCATGACATGATTGGAAGTGGAAATTTATCAGAAAAAAAAATCTCACTAATATCTCTAGTTGGAGGGAAGAGATATTGGACAAAGTTCAATTGCAGAAAATAAAATCCACCCTAGCTAGTCAAAGCATAACAGGATCCAATGTAGAAAACTAAGTACTTACAAAATTGCTGGAAGGTCAAGAGGAGCAGGATTGAATCTGAACAGCTCCCAAATCTACACTGTCTCTGCTATGGTCAAGAAAACTTCTTCTGAAAGAACCTACTGAATCAGGGAGTCACATTCTAAATGAGAAAGCTTTAGCAGATGACCCCAGAACCATGCAACCTCTATCATCCTCTATTTGTATAAGCAAAATGGATGTATCACATCAACGAGAACTACCCACGTGAATCAATTAATAATCAATATATCACACACAAAAAGATGCTTCTGACTGGTATCATCTAAATTATGTCCAGAACTCCAGCTGCAAGAGAGCCTGAAAATGTGGTTTTTAGTTTGTCAACCTTTCATTCTAGAAAATTTGGAATATTTCTTTTAAAAAGCTGTTTTCAGTTTACCCAGTATCTACATATAACCTGTTTTTTCATACTGGTATTTCCAAACAACAAAACAATCTCCAAAATATGCATATCTGTTTTAGTCCTTTAGTTATAGACTGGCAATTATAGGAGACATTCTGGAATGTCTAGTGTTGTATGGCATAAAATGACTAGTGTTGCAGCCGTATGCCTCCCTCTGTTTCCCCCTTCATAATTAGAATCAATTATGCCCACCAATATAGGATTAGCCTCTTTTTCTTAAGAAAGCCAGTTGATATTTCATCTTCCAATTAAATTTTTGTACCCCTGGAGGACACAGTCTTCTCTTAGATACTTAGGCCTCTGAACAAGCAGAGCCTAAAATTTCATGAGCAAGAAGCAAAGTGTTATAAGTAGGTCATTTGATATAATTCTGAGAGATGTGATTCCCATGTCTCTCATTTTATTTTCAGGCTCCATGTATTCCAATTATGGAAGAAATATGTTGATCAATGGTTTAAAGTAAATAACACATCTGGTAAGAAAGCACCTTAATCCCACAAGGTATGTTACACATATACTGTCATAATGAGTCTTCAGTAGGCCATTCCATCATTGAATACAGCAACTGCTTCTGGATTGGTATTACCAGTGAAATCCCTTAAGCATCAACCTGATGCTTTACTTCTTTTGCTATAAAAATTAGCTATTTGGTCAGAAAAAGTATTGTGTGGGATACTGCAAATAATCTGTTTAGTAAGTCCTCTGACATTAGCTTTGTAAGCAGAGAAGGCAAATCCAAATCTAGATTGAATAATCCATTTCTAGCACAGAAAATTACTGCTCTTTCCATGATGTAAAGGGCTTAATATAATCTGTCTACCACCAAACTATGCAGGCATGATTCTCTGTTCCTTGCAGTTTGGGCACTTAGTTGATATATAACCATATCAACTATGGTGGAAGAAAGTTGATGTACTTAAACTGATAGAGAAATCCACCTGTGCTACCATAGTCACTTTGTTCATTAACCTATTGAGCCAACACTGGAGTGGCTGGAGAAAGAGTTTCTCTCTCATCTAAACAAGTGACCATCATGTTCAGATTTTAAGAACCTTGTCTCAGACTGAGACCTTTTGGAGAATAATCACAAAGGACACATGCCTCAGCCTCTGGGGGCATCCTCAAATATTTGTCATCAGTACTCAAATCTTTTCAACCCATAGTCATTAGCTATTGCCCATGATTGAGACACACACACACACACACACGTTCGTCTATCTTTCATTCTTTGATTCTAGGCAAAATAGACTATTAGGTTTATCACTGTATGTTCTGCCCATTGGGAAGATTTCCTTCTCCTCTGTCTTCCCTTAACACCCCAGAGCAAAGCTATAATGCTTCAGCAGTCAGTCTACTTCCAGCTCATGCTACATGTCATGAGAAATCATCTTTACACAGGATTCATTATTTTTCTAACTCAGGTCATATGAAATTTCCCGTCCAGTCCTAGATGTGGGTTAAAGGAAGAATGGAGTGCATCAGAGGAACCTGCACAAGCCTTAGAAATATATATTATACTTTCATTTGAGGATGGAGCACTGCTGATTATACCATAATTTATGACTTGGTGAATCAGACACTGCCAAATTCATGAGAAAGAGCTCAGTTCATACAGATATCTAGGAATTTTATGGTTAGATATCTGGTCCCTGTTAGAGTCTCCTAGCACACCAAGAGCTGTTCTTCAAAAGGAGAATGGTTAGTTACCACAGAGAGTATGGCAGGTGTGAATTCTGCTGGTAATTGTGTATGTGTATGCATACGTATATGTGATTGATATATATATATCTCCACATGTACATACACAGTCATGTGCCACATAACATCATTTCTGTCAAAAATGAACCACATATATGGCAGTGGTCCCATGAGATTAAAATAGTGTATTTTTACTCTACTTTTTCTATGTTTAGATATCTTTAGATACACAAATACCTACCCTGGTATTAAAATTGCTTACAGTACTCAGTACAGTATTACACTGTAAAGGTTCATAGCCTAGGAGCAATAGGCTATGGCACACAGCCTAGGTGTGCAGTGGGCTATAACCATCCACGTGTGTATAAGGTAAGTGCACTCTATGATGTTCACTCAACAACAAAATTTCTTAACAATGCATTTCTCAGAATATGTGTGACTACATTTTAAGTTAAGCAAAGTGTGGCTATATATGTTTATATATGTATATATGGATTCTATACTCAGAAATTAGAAAAATAACCATAGTATATACACATAAACCTACCAAAAATACTCTGACGTAGACATTGGCTAAAATTGCATTTCTCACTAGAACCTATAAGCCTCCCATCCTGACAAGTAGACCATAGTGCCAGCTTGGTCCCCAGGGATTAGTGTTATTTCAGAACTAATATCAATAATTGCTGAAAGATCTGAGTATTTTTTTTTACTCCGTACATTATTACCTTATTATCAGCAATGGGAGGAAGATTTATGGTATCTGCTTGTGAGATGTTGGTAGTCTATCTTCAAGGATCATTAGTGAACTGAAAACTTGAATTTGATGGTGGACTAGAAAGAATAAAGATTCCAGAAGTCCCTTGGTGTGACAAAGAAGGAATAATCCAAAGTCACAGAGAGAGCAATGATTCCCTTTCATTCAAGAGACTCATCCATGTGCTGACAGGTCTGGGAATTGGTGAGAGGTCATGATTATCATGATATCTCATTTCACGTGTTTGTTCACAGACCTTGAGTTTTCAGTGAGCTGCCCATCTATTTTATTCCTAGGGCCCCAAGATCAATAAGCCACACTAAACATTTATGTCAGCTGTAGGGTAAATGCACCTGATAGCAATAATTTAAGCATATCCTTAGAATGACCCTGTATGGCAGATGCCCCTGAATGTGTGTTCCAAGCTTGGCAATCTGGAAGTGGCCAGCCCAGAGATTTGTTCCTTGTCTGTGAGAAACATATGTGCCCCTAGCTCATCCCTTGCAACACAGGACTTATAGGGGATTGAGGCCCTGAGTTTTGGATTAAGTGAAGGTTGCCAGGTGGAGATCAGAGAGGAAAATGGTGTTAAGTGAAAATGCTATACAAACTACATGCTGTTTGCAAGCAGTGGCAGTTTTCCTACCCATTCTGTCATCACTGGGTCGTGTGATTATCTTGTCCAGCTCGCTGCTGCTGGACTGTATGTAAGGTAGATAACTTGTCTAAGCAGTCCACTGCCACTGGACTGTATGTAAGGTGGACATCTTGTCCAGCGTGCCACCACTCGATCATTTCTGTAAGTAAGGTAGTTCTGTTCAGCTCACCACCACTGGACCCTCTCCCCTGCATGTAAGTCCCTAGTGAAACCCCATGTCTCATTTGCTGGCTCTGGGTCTTTTCTTCAGCCTCTTGAACCTGGTGCCTTCCCTATTGAGGTTAATAAGAGTTCAGCACAACACCATCAAACCACCCTTACCCTTCTGCCTATCGAGGTAACTCTGCTTAGGCTTTCTGATGTGGTTGTTGCCAGAGTTGGCCTTCATTACATAAAATTCTACATCCCCATTAAAGTTGTGATACCATTTGAATGGCAACATGTCTGTCTTTATTTCTAGCCTATAGAAAACAGTCATATCAAAAAAACTGCCTTCATCAATGCATTTATCAATGAGTTTTGTTTGTTGATTTTTTGTTGTTGTTGTTCTTTGTTTTTGAGACAGAGTTTCGCTCCTGTCACCCAGGATGGAGTGCAGCAGCGGATCTCTGCTCACTGCAACCTCCACCTCCGGGGTTCAAGTGATTCACCTGCCTCAGCCTCCCAGTTAGCTGGAATTACAGGCATGTGCCACCACACCTGGTTAATTTTGTATTTTTAGCAGAGGCAGGGTTTCACCATGTTGGCCAGGCCGGTCTCAAACTCCTGACCTCAGGAGATCTATCCACCTCGGCCTCCCAAAGTGCTGGGATTACAGGCGTGAGCCACTGCACCCTGCCGATGTGAGGACTCTTGAGAGACATAGTTATAGGACAATTAAACTAATTACATGTTAAACCCATTCTAAGATTTGCATTTCTTCTTTTTTATGATACTCAAAAATGTATAGCATCTCAATTTCATTTAGCTTAAGCCGCCATTAAGTCTAGGATTAATCAGTTATCAGAATAAACATAAATACTCTCAGATGCTCAGCCTACACACTGAATCCCGCATCTCTGGTAATTGTGTCCATATCATGAATTTAGACCTATCAAAGCCTTGGTCTAGCAACATCAAAATCCATTTCCCACACATAATCTCTAGTTTTCCGCTGTTATAAATATATTTGCAAAAATCATTTAACCCATTTCATTTAAAAGCCTTTCCCCCTAAGTCTTGACATTGCAATTGTTGCCTGAGATATGCAGGAATCTGACTGGGTATGGATGTGGTAACAATAAAGTTAGTAAAGATACTGCAAGAGGAGAATCGTCATCACTTTGAGAGGAAGCTGCCTCAGACAAGCTGTTATAGGCCTTCAAATAAGGTAAAATCAACATCATCAGGCAAAGGAGGAGCTGCTTTAGCTGGCAAAAGAGACTTGGTAAGGTTCAAGGGTATAGAGTATGCATATATATTCAAATTCTCCTAAATGAAACCCTTTCAATGATGAGGTCTATCTCATTCCAAGGCAATGTTTTCAATTTTTTGAAAAACAAATGGAAAAACTGTAAATTCAACCTACCTTATAATTCAACAAACTGCAGCATCAGGCTTTCCATCTGATTTCCATCTAAATTAGTCTTGAGGCTACAAAAGATGAGAGCTTTTTCAAGAACAGTTGTAGAAATTCCTTGATTCTCAGACAGTTCCTAGAGCTAAGAATTTAAAATATTGAGCCTATCACTTTCTTTCTTTTAGTTCACAAGCACAATTTGGAAAAAAAGAAATACCAACCCACCCCAAAGTCCTTTTCTTCCTCATGCCCCCTATGCTTGTCTATCACAATAGTCATTCTGTCTTCCAAATCCTTGCCTTCAATAGCATTTCAGATAACCAGAAGTGATAATTTAAGTAATTGCTCACTCAGTGCCATAATAGCCTGTACATACAATAAAGTCTTATTTTTTATGTTCTATTGCCTGCAACCACTTCTGCTAATTACTTTATGACTCAGGGCTCCATTGCACACAACAGAATCCACGTTAACTAGTTTAAGCAGAAAGCGTTTTATATAGGGAATTCAGTGCTTATATAAATTTGAACAGCTGGAGGAACTGGCTCCAGGCTAATCTCCCAGGACCAACTTCTAGCCCTTGGAAACATTCTGCCACTACTGTGAATGAAAAAGCAACCATCGCCAATGCAGGAAGATAATAAATCAGGAGTCTATTTGCACTATTGTTGACTGCAAAACCATACTAATTCTGATGTGACTGGAACACTGCCACCACTGTGACAGGAAGCATCTGGATCAGGAAACCATCTCCACATTAGGAGGTCACCACTTAATATGCTGGCTCCAGAACCATGTCACCTCTGCAGCAACCTGTGCCCCCACACTCTACCTCTGTCTGCTACATTTATTATTTTAATCAAAGTCTCATGCTATAATATTTCTAAGGAGTCTAGGAATATTGTTTCTGCTTTCCATTCTCAGCATACAAGAAGAGAGCTAGGATGAACGTTAGCCAAAATATCTTGTAGTATGCTTTTCACTGAGTATCAGAAACACTTCAAAAATCACAGTGATAGGCCTAACAAAGCCAGTATATCTTGCCATACTTTCTGTCCTGTGGATGATGGGAAGACAGGAAAATTTACTAAGCGCCATGGTTAGAGCCAATGACCCACATCCACAAACCATACTGTTGGGCAAACTGTACTGACATGCCTACAAAACCCATGGAGCTTTTAAAACAGATTTATTGAAGCATAATTGATATGCAATATACTATCCATATTAAAGTGTACAATGGGATGAGTGTTCATATCCATGAAAATACATACCAAGATCAAATAAACATATCTGTTAGCCTTAAAAGTTTTCCTGGGTTCCTTTGTAATCTGCCAATATGGAAGCTCTTTTTCATTTGACATCCCACCAAATTAGCCAACTCATTCTTAAATATGAAAATAAACCAATCCCCTCCCTATCCTTCTGCCAACAAAGCAGGATATGTTCTCAAATCCAAAAAGCTTATCTTCCAGTACAAAAGTTCCAGTTCACCCACAGATAACCCAGAAAAAGAAAAGCTCTTAGGTTGGGGCATGGCTCTAGTTCTCATCTTAACTCCCACAAAAAACAATATGACTAGACACATAATATAAACCACTGGCTCTTAAATGTGTATAGCAGAAAACTGATGTATAGCTAACATCACAAATATTCTTCCAAATTTGGATCAATGCAGCAATTTTTTTTTTTTTTTGAGACGGAGTCTCACTCTGTTGCCAGGCTGGAGTGCAGTGGCAAGATCTCAGCTCACTGCAACCTCCACCTCCAGGGTTCAAGCAATTCCCCTGCCTCAGCCTCCCAAGTAGCTGGGACTACAGGCAAACACCACCACGCCCAGCTAACTTTTGTATTTTTAGTAGAGAAAGGGTTTCACCATGTTGGTCAGGATGGTCTCTATTGCTCGACCTCATTATCTGCCCACTTCGGCCTCCCAAAGTGCTGGGATTACAGACATGAGCCACCGCAGCCGGCTGGCAAAAGTTTTTATTTGGTACAACTGATAACACATACTATTAGCGGCAAAGTCTATCAGCAACTAAGATGAGAAGGTCATACAATACAGGTACAATTTGCAGCCAATGAGAAAGGAGATACAGGTGAGAGGAACCAAAAATAATTCTGTATTTACTAAAACAAACCAAAAAATCTCTGGTATTGAATATATGAAAAGGAATTCCAGGACAGTGAATACTTCTACTCAAACACCCATAGAACACTAAATACTACCAACATAACAGTAATCAATTTCAAGTACATTGCCCCAGAATTCTAGTATTTAGAAATGTGACAAGAACATAAATAGAAAGGGAACTACGTGGCATAGAGGGAGCAGGGAAACATATCTAAACCAATGATGCTCAGACTTCATATGCCTAAGAATCACGAGAAAGTTTTTTCTTTTGTTTTGTTTCATTTCATTTTGTTCTGTTTGTTGGCTCATTTGTTTAGACGGAGTTTTGCTCTGTCGCCAGGCTGGAGTGCAGTGGCGCGATCTCGGCTCACTGCAACTTCCGCCTCCCAGGTTCAGGCAATTCTCCTGCCTCAGCCTCCCAAGTAGTTGGGATTACAGGTGCCCGCCACCATGCCTGGCTAATTTTTTTGTGCTGTTAGTAGTGATGGTGTTTCACTATGTTGGGCAGGCTGGTCTTGAACCTCTGACCTCAGGTGATCTGCCCGCCTCAGCCTCCCAAAGTGTTGGGATTACAGGCATGAGCCACCGTGCCTGCAAGGAGGTCTTTTCAAAATATAGATTGCTGGGTTTTATCCCAGAGATTCAAATTCAAGAGACCTGGGATGGGGGCTTAAGAATTTGCACTTCTAGTACATTGCCAGAAGATGCTCATGCTATTGTTTTGTGGACCACACTTTGAGAGCCACTGACTGAGTGTGAGTTCCAACTTAGTTCCTAGCAGTATTCAAATGGAAGTCAGAGAGACAGGGAGGGCAGCCAAGAAATCTTGGCCAACAATATGGGTATGTAACATAACCAGAGAGAACTTTTTCTAAATAAATAGCAGAGGAAAAAGAAGAAAAGAAACATCAAACATATGGAAAAATTCTGTCCCCTTAAAGAAGAAAAAATAAAAGCATGGCATGAATGGTAGAAAAAGAGCACAATTCAGAGGAGATAATTTCACAATTAGATTTAGAAAATAACTAACCTCTAAAGAAATTTAGAAAAATCAAGAATGCTATAAAATGAGAGATGTAAGATGAGACAACATGACAACAAAATGAGATGAAAAGAGAACTGGGGAAGGAAAGGAAATAAATTAGAAAAAAAGAAACACTATGGGAGAACTTAACATTGTATTTGCAGCAGTGAAAAGCAGAGAAAAGACAGAGAAAACAAAATCCATAACGTAGAGGACAGATTTGAGTAAATCACACAGAAATAAAGAAGAGATGAGAAAAAAAATTAAATTGAAAAAGATGGATATGAAGTGAAAGCAACAGAGGTCCAATGTATAGCTAGTTGGCATGCCTAAAGAAAACAAAATAATTGGAAAATAAAACATTCTCAAACATGTTTTGCCAAAGTTAGATATCTGATTTGAAAATCCCTGCATATGGTCAAGAAGAATTATATATCATCTTGAAGAAATGGCAGTTCAAGGTTAACAAATACAAAACTACTAAGCAGAAGAATCATGTCACCTACATTCATATTACTGAAATTCTGCCATTGCCTTAGCTTCATCACAGCCTAGTTGAAAGAATTCATGTGGCTGGGTCATTCCCATCCTTCTCTTGTGAAGTCTAATGTTAAATAAAGTATCAGAAGTCTTTCCTGATCTTCCTCTATAAAGTAGATCATGGAATTACTATCACTGTACTCTAAGAATGTGTTTCTTGACAATTATTGTTGTTTTTGTTTTTGTTCAATGTATTCTATGGTTAATTATTAGTAATTTTCCACTAGAATTTAAGCTTCATAAAAAGAGAAACCCATATTTGCCTGGTTGACCACCGTGTTCCTAGCATTTGCTAGTGATTGGTACACGTTACGTAGTCAATAAATACATTAAATAAATGAATAAATATAAAGTTACTGTAATTAAAATCATATTGTAGACTGACAGATCAAACAGAATTAAAGAGGCTAGAATCAGACCCAAGTTTATATAGAAGTTCTGAATACATTAAAATGGCATTTAAGGCAGAAGAGGGGTATTCAGCACTTGGCACATTGATTGGCCATTTGTAAGAATAAATAAGTCTCAATCTCTTGTGTGAATGGCTTTTGAGAAATTCAAGGAATGGTGAATAAGTTGGCATGGAATCATAACTAAGTAAATAGAAAATCAGATGTTCATGAAGTCAGAAAATGCTATAAGATATAAGCCATCAGGAATTTGCAGATATCTTAGGAAAGGCTTCCAACAAAATAGAACAGAGGATTATGCAAATCTTATTTAATTCTGAAAGAAAATCTGACATCTGGGTTACATAAACACCGAAACAAGAATTGAAACAGAAAAAGATGAATAGTCTTTACTGTATATAAATTTAAGACCGTATTTAAAAAGTAATATCAGAAATAAGACTGAATAATAAATGGCAACCTAAATGAAAAGTTACAGCATATTTGGTAAACAATTATTGTTTCTAATATACAAATAATACTCATAAATCAATAAAAAGGTGAGAATTACTGAAAGATACAAAGAGGCAATTACACACACATCGCAACGAAGGAGCCTACTCTTCTACATATACAAGTATGTATGAAAGATACACATAATATATACACATATGAATGTATGAAACATATATATTATATATATACATATAATTTCAATTTTATTTTAGATTCACGGGGTACAAGTGCTGGTTTAACAACAAACCTTTCTTGATTCTGTATTCCATTGTATTCCATTCTAGCTTTCATCCCATTCCTCTCATCCCTTTTACAGAAAAAATAAAATAAAAAAATTCATTGCCTATATCCTCTTGTCATTTTCTCACTTTTCTTTTCCAAACTCTCTCCTGTCAGACTTTCATTGACACCTCCTACCAAAACATTTTGCATGAACATTGTGAACTTTACATTATGAAATCCAGCAGTCAATTCTCAGTCCTCTTCCTATACGACTCTCCAGCACTATTTGACACATTGATCGTGCCCTTTTTCTCAAATATTCAATTTAGTTTTGAGATGCCATACCTTTCTCACCTTTCTCCTATCTCTTGCCTTTCCCCATCTGATCTCCAAATCACAGGCTCCTTTCTCAATGATCTTCTCTTTTCCCGGCTAAACTCACTCCCTATCTGGTTTATCTATTTCTACAGCTTTTGTTACCATCCAAATGTCAGTATCTCCAAATTTTCATCTCCAGACCTGACCCTGAATTCCAGGCTTGTATATTCAACAGCCAACTCAACATCTTCACAGAAAAATCTAATAGGCATCTGCTGCTTAATACTCAAAACGAATTTCTTATTTTCCACCTCCCATTTTTTTCCATGGTCTTCTCCAACTCTAAAACTAGCACCACCATTCACTGGGTATATAAGGTCAAACTATTGGAATCTTACTTGACTGCTTTCTCTCTAAGACTCCATATCCAATCCATCAGCAAATCCCAGTAGCTCTTCCTTTTAAGTATACTTGGAACCTGACAATGTTTCACCACTTCTGCTACTATCACCAGATCAAAGCCACCATCATCTCTTGCTTGAACTATTATTATGGCCTCCTAACTGTCCTTGTACTTTGAACATTTGCTCCTTCACACAGCAGCTAAGATGATCTTCCTAAAACACATGAGATAATGTCCCTCTTCTGCTCAAAAGCTTCTCATCCCTTCCCATTATACGTAGAAGCAAAACTAAAATCCTCACCATGCCCTTCAAGGATCCTAGCTACCTCTCTGTCTTCATCTTCTATCACTGTCTTCACTTTCTATATTCCTGGATTTTTTAGAACCATCACTTAAGGTTGCAGTGAGCCGAGATAGCGCCACTGCACTCCAGCCTGGGTGACAGAGCAAGACTCTGTCTCAAAAAAAAAAAAAGAAAAAGAAAACATCAGTGTAGTTGCTGATCCTGCCATTTCCTCTGCTCAGAACAATCATCACCCAGATATTGGCTTGGCTCACTTGTTCACTGCTTGTAAATGTCAGTTAAGTGTCATCTCTTAACAGGCCTTCCATCACCCTACCAAACAGCATATGCACACATCCCTCTACCCTGCTTTAATTTTCACATGCATTGGTACCAAACATTCTATTACGTGATGCTAGAATGTCAGCTTGAAAAGGGCAAGGACTTCTGTTTGGGGAATTACCGAATCCTAGCATTTCCTATTCTTGGGGACATAAAATATGGTTGGCATGAGATAATTGCTTCATAAATATTTGATGAAAGACAGATAAATAAATGACTGTTTCCCTTGTTTCTTCACCTAAAATCAGCACCTCCAGGACACTTAGATTCCTCAAATAGCATTTAGAACTTTGAAAAAATTTCCACTCAGAATAAACTCGCCCTAATCACAGCCTATGAGGCACAAAAAGATCAACCTCCTCCTACTTCTGCAATCTTTTTTCCTTCCTATTTTTCTAACACTCTCTCTATTACTCAACCTATTTAAGACTCACTATCCATACTTTTGTTCTTGAAACATTCCCAGGTCATCCCAAATCAGTGCTTTATTCCTAATTCATATTGACTAAAGAATTGAATAGAACATTTCATAATAATAAATTATTCCTTTTTCTCTCAGTCTTTGTATATGAAAGAATGAAGTATGAGGACTTATAACCAATTCTGAGTTTTCTCACCTAGTACACATCACACACCTTACCTTACATAAGGTACCTAGTGAACTCCAAATTACAGTTTGGAGAAAATAAGAGTTATTGGACTCCTTGCAGTCAGGTCTATAGTCTAATCTAAACTCAAAGAACTCTGTTCGTTTTGCAATTTTCAAGCCAGAAAAAAAAAAATAGTTAGAATTTACCAAAAAGAAGGCACAAGGTAATCAAAGACTGCTTCTACTCAAACATTCAATGATAACCATGTAATCACAGAAGCATTAAAAAAAATCAGGAAATCTGAGTGAAACCGTTCTTGTGAAAAGGCATTTGAACATATGCACTGTCATATATGGAGCTGTCTGTTCATTGCAGCAGAGTCACAGCAATTTCTATAAATCATACTGACATACTTTGTTCTAGTCCAGCTTGCAAGATAGTTGCTTTCGCAAAACAAGTTGCAGGATGTAGTTAAATTACTTTTCTGACAAACAAAACAGCAAAAAGAAAACTTGCAAGGATGAATTCATATGAGATTGAAACGTGCTTGGAAGACCAAGAACTGAGAGATCACTGTGATTCCTAAGGGCACCATGATATGCCAAAATTGTTTTATGACACTTAACCATAATTGCAGCTAACCGCACTGTTGGGGCTTTTTCCTTGGCAGGATCAGAGGCTATGAATATGCGTGTGTATTTGTGTGTGTGTGTATAAATTAATTTTCTTGTGAAGATGTGATTGCTCCACCTGTTATAGTCTGTCTGCATCTTCAATTTCCATCAAGTGTTGCCAATTAGTTCACAAAACAGAAATGAGAGTAAAAAATTGAGGTGCAAAATGTCTGATTTATGGATGAAATTGGTTATGCCCAGTGATTTTTGTTGCTGCTTTAAATATTGTGGTATTAAATTGATTAAATAATTAAAGCTTTACAAACATGTCAGATGGAATTTCACATCAAATTTCAACTAGTGCCTTGGAAATGTCACATATTTTCTAATGCTGTTGGATTATTTACATTTCTGGAAGGTCACTTGTGGGTCTCACCTTCATGCAAGAAGCAGTTGTGGAAAAATAAAAGAGTTACCTCCCAAGAATTAGAAGTTCTGGATTTTGTTATTTATAAGCACCATGATCCTAAGAAAGCAATTCACCTCTCTGAGATCTTTTTGTCACATCTAAGATAGAAATATTTGTTCTGCTTGTCTCCTGGGATTCTTTAAAGATTAAATAAGGTAAGTCATGTCATTCGATGTACAGTGTGAAAACTGTAAAGTACAAAACAAATTCATTAACATTATTATTTAAGATAAGTCACTATATCAGGAACTGGTTTGTAGTAATCATTAGAGAGCTGTTCAGCCCAGCTGATACCACTCAACACGTGCTGAGCATTTACCCTGGAAAGTACTTTAGGTTTTCAAAGATGACTAAAAGATTGTCTTCCTTCAAAAAGTTCACACTCTAAAGGAGACTACCTCATACATCTAAATCTGTAAATACACATGGCAATAAGTAAGTGCCAAACAAGGAATATCAGTATAAAGGTTGGGAGATGGAAAGTAAAAGATTTTACCGTGACTTTCAATGATGAGAGAAGTCTTGAGACTTGATTGAAGTTTTATTTATTGTTTTCTTTTTTAACGGCTTTTTGAGTTTGAGACTGAGATTTTAGAGTAATCATGTTCCTTTTCTATTCCAAGTTCAAAGCCAACTGATAAGTAAATGCTGTTACCAAAAGATGCAGATTTTAAAAATCAGTTTTATTGAAGATAAGATTACATTATAGGATGCAATTTAGCCTATTACTATTATCATATTCCCTTAGGTAAACTTAGCACTCAGCTCTAGTAGATCTGCACAACTGCAAGCTTCCCCAGGGTGACAAGGCAGAATAGAACTTGTCCATCTGAGGACAGTCCACAAATGAGAGGAAACCTGAAGGAGCTGAACCAAGCCTGCTTAGACCTGTTTTCAAAATTCCTTAATCAGGTAACGATAGGGACAAGAGACAGGGATATACTGGGTAGAAGAGGGTAGTTCCCCGGCAAAGGCCCCCCACCCTCAAGCCTGAATACTCGCAGCCCTAAATGAGAACAGGCATTTCTGTTTTCGTGCCCAAAAAGCTGCCTCTTGGCCCACCACACTCGCTATTTTGCCCCCATATAAACCCCGAACTCCAAGCTCCAGAGCAGACCACCACACCAGCGACGGCGGAATGATGCGGCAGAGAAAGAGAGAAGAGAGACGTCTGGATGCCGAGGGGAGTTCGGCAGGGCAGTTGGAGAAGAGTCAGGCTGCTAGGCGGCCCGACCCCAGGGGAACACGGCCTTCTCACCTAATCCCTTCTTCCGGCTCCCCATCCATCTCACTGAGAGCCACCTCCACTACTCAATAAAAGCTTGCACTCATTCTTCCAGCCCACGTATGATCCAATTCTTGCGGGACACTGGGCAACAGCTCAGGGTACAGAAGGCTGTCACACTGGCCCTCTGCCCTTGCGATAAGGCAGAGGGTCAGTTGAGCTGATTAACACTGAAGCTGTCTGCAGACGGCAAAGCTGAAAGAGCTTTGTAACATGGAAGTTGCAGACACCCACCCCTAGACACTACCGCGGAGCAGGAGCGCTTGCCTCTGCACCAGCCCGTCTGCGTGCTCCCCCTTCCTCAAGGGGTTTGAGCTGCAGAGCAACCAAACACTTTTCCATTGACCAAATTTTCTGTGTATTTAAATTTGTTATTCACCACTCTCTTCTGACCCATTAATTTAGTTCTACCCAATCTTAAATATATTCATATCTGGAAAAATTAGCCTCTCCGTGCTATTTTGTTATGCCTTGAAAAATAATTAGAAGTAAGAGATGGAAATTCAGATGGGCGAGGTAGCATAAGTAAAAATAAGAGGTGAGCCTGGACATTACATACTTGGGGAAAAATGAATAGTCCAAATTTGCTACAGAAGAGAGTTTCTGCAAGCTTATTAATACAGTCTAAGAGTAAAGAAACAAGGACAATGTTGACAACTGAACACATCTCCTCAAGTATTTAAACAAGACAAGGAATTTAGTTTCTCAGTGAAGGCTAGCCAGTTATAACTAATACATGGGTATGCGTCACTCCTAAACATATACTTTCCTCAAGGAGATCACTCTTAAATACCTTTAATAGCACATGGTCCTTATTTTAGATCTTTTAAATTATTTTCTTATTATCGTGACACATTTCTAGAAGTGAGAAATGCCTAGTAGGAGATAAGAATTTTAAAATAAGAGTAGCACCAGGAATATCTTTAGAGGAAATTAGGAAATTTTAAAATAGAAAAAGTTTACTTTTAGGAATCTCTACTTTAACTCCCAAAACCTATGAAGGAACAGGTCTTAGTTTTAATAAAAATCATGTTTTATTGTGTTTTTTGTTTAAGATATTTGGGCACTATGTGCACTGGGAGAAAAGCTGAGAAATTCTAGAACTGGGAAGAATTAGTTATCAGGACTAGAAAACTAACCATACCTTTGCTACCCAAATGATCTGAAGACTGAAAGAGGTTTTCATAAAGAAAACAAAATGAAATGGGTTATACAGAAAGGACTCGGTCTTTGAAGGAGTCAGCTTTTGACCATGAAATAGAATTGGTGTCACGAAAACAGAATTTTTTTAAAAGATAATATTTTACTTTCAAGCCCTAATGATTAAGCCCTCATTAGAATCTAGCCAGGCACTAGCTTAGAACCATCTATGAAACTTCAAGGGACAAGAGACGTATCGTAGGAAAACAATTCAGGATGTGTATTAAGACCAAGCTACTCTGGTGGCTACTGTAGCATTTTTGTAGTGTTGTGAAGAAATTAAAACTCCAAAAACAAAGAGAGGTTGAATAAACCAGGGTTCTTCCTCAAGATGGAATCTAAGACATAATTTTAAATGAAACAAGTCTGAATGGTGGTATGCGGATCTGTGGACCTTCTTCCCAAAACAACCATCACTAGAGAATATTATATTTCCAAAAAAAGCAACAACAATTTAAAGTCTCTGGAAATTGTCCTAAGGGCATATAGCAAATGGAGAAATACTTATGCAAGAAAATACAATAAATCTCAGTAAGAACAGCTTAGTGTGATGGAAACTCTACTTGGGGCAGGTGCAGCTGAGAAGACAGGGCTCCTTCTTTCCCAGCTCCCAAGCCAGGGTGATGATTTCTCCCTGGAAGGGGCAGTCTGTCCATATTTATCAAGCCCACCTTCATCCCCTAACCTGTGTTGTAGAAACTCTCTTCCAAGTAGACATGGCAGAGAAGTCTGGGACTCCCCTCCTCCACCAGCTCCTGGCAGAGCAGAAGCTCTGCTACAGGCATGACAGGCTGAGAATACTGGGCTCCAATCACCCTATCCCTGGCCCTCCCATGAGATAGATGTTACACACCAAGAGGGGCAAGCTGAGAACACCAGACACTACTACATATCCCCAATGCCCACTCACAGAACAGCATTGTTATTCTGAGAGAAGTGGGCTATTGTCCCTGACTCTAGCTCCAGCAGAGTAGCATGGATATTCTACCCACTGAGAAAGTCAGGCCATTCAGACAGAGGGCTCTATAGCTCTCTCCAAGACTCAATTTGGAACAAAGAAGATGAATTCAAGCCCAGGGACTTCATGGAAAACAATGAAAATTTGATGGTGAACATTTACAAGGAGGCTAGTAGCTTATGATAGCCACAAGTAACACACGAGACATCTCCCCTGCCCAGAAGTTTAAAAGAGAGAACCAGGGAAAGAGAAACTTAAAACTCACCTGGAGTCAGAGAAAATTTCAAAGAGTGCTTGGCAAAATGATATGACTTTAATTGGATTAGACTTTGGAGCAAGTTATACCCCTAGGACATTGTCAAAAACAATAGCACAATCAGCTAGCAATCAGTAGAAGCTAAGAGCTGGGTGGGATACCAATAGAGACAAAGCAGCCAGAACTTTAAAGGATGGGTGGGTTGCAGGGGAGGGGGTTCAAAGAAAGAGACAGAGTCTGGCAAAAAACACTGACCCACTGTGAGTCCTACCATGGCCCCTAAAAAGTCAACCTCTTCTGAGGTGTGTGTCCTCCCTAGAAGCAATGAATTCCTCCTCTCCTCACTATTTATCTCCTGATTGAGCTATCATTCCAGAAACTCATCTTTGAGGCATGACAAGATGCCATAGGTGAACAGTTGCTAGTAAAATTAGAACCTTGAACTACTGGCACTAGGAACCCGGCCCACTCCTTAAAAGCAGTGTTAATCTGTCCAATCTATAGTTACAAAAGTGGGTGATAAACTTAAGTTTCGATAAATTCATCATCTGTAACAAAGAAGGTTCAATCTGGTAATTGAACACAGTGGCAGAAGTAAACTAGCAAAAACACCTGAAAGGTATTTGGGTATGGTGTTGGGTTTCTTCTACTATATTGGCATCTGAACCCAATCCAGTAATTCAAGAAATAGGATCTAGTTCATCCCTAACCCTCTACTTATACACACACACATCATAGCCACCACTACCATCATGACCAAGGAGAGACTAAAAAGAACCAAGTAGGATGATACATGATTCCTGCCAAAGGGGTCAGAACAATACTCTAGCCTCAAAAAAAAATGGCCCAATGCTGAAAAGGAAACTGAGACAGAGGCCTACTTAGCCCATTTAATATGGGAAATGCAGGTAAATAATTCTCAGCATGCCAGAGACATCCTCATAATCTGCTCCTGCTACTCCAGCATTACCTCTCGCCAGCCTGTACCCCAAATCTAACAGACATCCTAGAGCTAAGCATGAACCATATTCATAATTCCCTGAACACAGAGTGCTCTCTCCCTTTTGTTTCCCTGCATGAACAAATCCCTTCTTAGAAGGCCTTTCCCTCCTTCCTCCTACTCCTCTCATCTGGCCAATTCCTAATTGCCATTGAAACTCTATTAAAGCTTCACTTTCTCCAAAAGTCTTTCCTAACACTGTTGAAATGGGAGAGTTCCCTGATCCCTGTCACAAGATGTGCAAGAGGGATGTGGTTCATCTGTTTGGTCGCCCCACTGCTCAAATCCCTAGTGGGAGCGGGAGCATGCAGATGGGCAGGTGCAGAGGCCAGGACAAGTACTTCGGGCTCTCAGCCCCACAGTAGTGTCTAGGGGTGGGTGCCTGCAACCCCAGGGCTACAAAGCTCTTTCAACTTTGCTGTCCACAGACAGCTTGAGTGTTAATCAGCTTAGTGGACCTTCTGCCTTTTCACAAGGGCAGAGGGCCAGTATGACATTTTTCTGTATCCCGAGTTCTTCCCCAGCATCCCAGAAAAATCGGGTCACACACAGGCTTGAGGATGAATGCAAGGTTTTATTGAGTGGTGAAGTGGCTCTTGGTGAGATGAATGGGGAACTGGAAGGGGGAGTGGAGTGGGAAGATGATCTTCCCCTGGAGTCTGGTCGCCCAGCAGCCTGACTCTTCCCTGACCATCCCCTACTGAAATCCTCTTGGCATCCAGATATTCCTCATCTTCTCTTTGTCTCTCCCTTGTCATTCTGCCATCCATCTGCTGGTCTGCTAGTCTGCTGGTCTGCTGCTGGAGCCTGGGGTTTGGGGGCTTATATGGGTGCAGGGTAGGGAGCATGGTGGGCCAAAAGGCATCTTTTGGGGCATGAAAACAGGAGTGCCTGTTCTCATTTAGTGCCATGGGCACCCAGGCTTGAAGGTGGGGCCTTTGCAGGGGACCACCCTCTTCTACCTGGTATTTCCCTATCTCCTGTTCATATCACTATTAGGGTAGAAGAGATCCACGTTACCCTAAGTCACTGGTGGTGTATCCGTGCAGGTCTGTAGCAGCTTCAGCCCTTGCCTCCTTAGAAGAAGGATTCAACTGAGGGGCAGAAAGCCAAAAAGAGACTGAGGCATATTACAGAGCAGAAGTGGAAGTTTATTTAAAAGGCTTTAGAATAGGAAAGAAAAAAAAGAACCCATGGAAGAGATCCAAGTGAGCACCTGAAGGTCAAAGAGAGAGAAAAGGGCCTTTAACCTTGATCCTGGGACTTTACAGGCTTACCTCTTTCCTGTGATTCTTCCTTTATGGTGGACTTCCCGCATGTGCAGTGTCCTTTTTACCCTTCAGAATTGAGCAGGTGCAGTGTGTTTAGGAAATTGTATGCATGCCCATTTGAAGATTTTTTTTTTTTTTCTGATGGAGTGTACCCAGAAGATCATACTTTGCCATTTTTGTCTCTTAACGTGCATGCCCAGGAAATTTCTTCTCCCTGGGGCCTGCCTTTAATTAACACTTTAATATTAACAGGTGTGGACCATCAGGAACTAGCCTCTCCCTGGCACCAGCTGCCAATTTATCACTCTTAAAGAGGAATGTGATAATTGCCAAACCATCACCTGTCATTTCTAGTGGGTAGGGGAAAGCCCTCTCCTGCCCCGCGCAAGCCTAACTACCTGTAAAAATACCCCCACTCTGATTTGGAGGTTTATCTTACATACTCCCTTGGCACCCAGAGCCTCCTTCTACTGTACTACCTACATTATAGCAAGTCATGTTGTATTGATATTTATGACTGTAAACTCATTGAAGACAAGAATCATTATTTTTAGTCTTCTTATCTGAAATACTTGGCATAGTGCCAGGCATAGAGAGACTCAACAAATATGAGTGAGTGAAGATTGCAGCTTCAGAGGCACAAAACTGCTATAATAAAAAGCCAAGTCATCCTAAGAGCAGAAACCGTAACCACAAAAATAATTCCAGAACCCCTTGGTGGTCATTCTGAGACTTCAAGAGCATTGTCTACCTTGTTCAGGACTAGCTAATGAATGGATGGAGCTAAGCCCACAGGTCACAAAAGACTTTCTCTGTGGCTATCGGGGCAGTGAAAAATTGGGGTCTCATAGCATGAGTCCCTGGTAAACTAAGATAAAATAATGCTATCATGTTTGCATTTTTAAAAGACCTCTTGGATAGTGTCTTAACTCAAAGGAATGATTTTGTAGTGGAATATCAGGCTTTAGAGTAGTCAGGGGGAAAAAATAGCATTTTATTCATAGAAACTTTCCTTGAGGGCCTGCTCAAGACTCACCTCATAGGTGTGACTACCTATTTAGGGTTGCCAGATAAAATACAAGGTGCCTTATATCTTCATATAAGCAGGTCCCAAGTATTAAATGGGATGTACTAATACTTTTTTAAAAATCATTTTTTGTTTCTCTGAAATCTGAATTTAACTTGGCATCCTATAATCTTTTTGGTGAGAAAAAATTAAAACTTTTAAAAAAGCAGAACTATTACATTATAGGAGTTTTCTGATTGTTTTCAGCTTAGCCCTTTATATCAGCAGTTACTACTCCTTCCTCACCCTCTCCCCAGATTTGTTTTCAGAACATTTATGTTCTGCTCAATGAGCTACACTATTTTTATTGGCTGTTGTGCCAAAACTCAGTTGAAATAACAATCTCAGCATATACCTGAGAAAATCATGCACAGGGAAAACAGACAACAGAGAACTCCCAGACTAATTACTAGGCTATGCCATCCAGCTCCTTAACATACTCTGCCACTCATATTATGGCTGCTCTAGTCACAATAAAAATAATTATATCCTCAATAAATAAGACTATTTCTCAAAATAGTGTTGACAAAGGAAGGCAAACTCTGTAAGATATTTGAAGAGATTTATTCTGAGCCAAAACTTAGTAATCATGGCTCATGACACAGCCCCAGGAGATCCTGAGAACATGTGCCCAAGGTAGTCAGGCTACAGCTTGGTTTTATACATTTTAGGGAGACATAAGATAACAATCAATACATATAAGATATACATTGGTTTTGTCGGGAAAAGTGAAACAACTGGAAGTGGAGGTGAGGGTAGGGGGTGGATTCCAAGTCTTAGGTGGCTTTGAAGATTCTCTGATTTGTAATTGATAAAGAGTTTATCTACAAACCTAGAGTCACTACAAGGGAGTGTCTGAGTTAAAATAGGGGCTGTGGGGACCAAGGTTCTTGTTATGCAGATGAAGTCTTCAGAGAAAATAGGCTATATGTATGTATTCTTCAGAGAGAATAGAATGTTTCTTGCTAGACTTTAAAAGGTGCCAGACTCTTTATTAATTCTCTCCTGGATCAGGAAAAAGACTTGGAAAGGGAAGAGAATTCTCTACAGAACGTAGGCTTTCCCCACAAGAGACAGCTTTGCAAGGCCATTTCAAAATATGTCAAAGAAATATATTTTGAGCTAAAATGCTTTGATCTCTTTCAGAGCCTGCTATCTGTCACACTGGTATGTTATTGCTATGAAAAGTCTGTTTTGTAAGTCTTAAAGTTTGTTTTAATGTTAACACTGGTCAGCTATGCCTGAATTCCAAAGGAAGGAAGATAATAGTGAATCCTATCCAACCACTCATTCCCATCATGACCAGAACTAGTGTTTCAGGTTTACTTTAGAATGCCCTTGACCGAGAAGAGGGGTCCATTCAGTTGGTTGGGGGGCTTAGAATTTTATTTTTGATTTACAATAGGGTAATTTTATTTTCGATACAAAACTGACCCAACAGTACTTTAGAATGCACAGTGCTGTTGATCTCAATGTCAGCTTACTTGGCGCAAAGTACAGAGAATTCTATTTTCCTGTTCAGCATCACTACCACCTGTGTCATTCCTAACGTTCCTTCTTTGTAAAAATTAAATCTCCTGCTTTGGCTGAACACATTTATTTCTATTCATAATGGCTACACATGCACACCGAGGAGGATTCAATAATCCCCAGCTCTCCGCTAGTGAGGTTTTCTGACTTTCTTCAGATGTATTTTACATAAAACATATACTTCGATATTTTATACCCCTATTAACATTAAAGTCATGCAAGTATGACTATTATAATCTTTCTAAAGTTTTTATTATTATAAAATTTGTCAAAATTTACATGTTGTCTGAAAAAAATTGGTAAATTTACCCTTAAAAGCCATTTTACTACATTAAAAAAAAAATCAGTTCTGCCATTTAAAATTTGGTGGTGGATGCAGAAATATTGCCAGAATTTTCATTTGTATTTCTTCCTTTTACACTCAACTCTGCTAGTTATAGTAATTTTAAATGTTCCTTTAAAAAGAACACCTCAACTTCACTGGAGAGCCAAATCCTAATATGTTACCAGGTACATCAAGGATTGTTTCAAAATCACCATGGTAACCCCTAGTTAGGGAGGCTATGCTCACACAATCCATTCTCTTTCTGAAGTAAATCTACTGCTCATCATTTGGTTTTGTTGAGATACCCCTTTTTCATAGAGCAGAAATGAGTTTCAACACAGTCTTGCTTCCCACAGCCAAGTTCATGTGCTGCTTTTTGCATAACTTCACTATACCTTAAAGTGTTGAGGACACCCTCCCTCTGTTTCGGGGTCAATGAAAATGGAAATGTCCACCAGGGAAGTCTGGATAGTTCACAACAATGTTGGGGCACTGATGAGTGTCCCTTCTGCCAGATGACCTACAAGCACTGGACAGAGGAATATCTTCCCCAGAAAATGTGGAATATGGCAACAACTCCTCAGAGAATCTCATAATCAAATTATAATGTCATTGACCTCAACTTGCACACAATTATCTGATGTTATTAATAGCAGTAGATTGGGCTGGACAGTTTTCCAAGCTGGAACTGATCCTCTCCATGAGATCCACCTACATCTCTTCTGGTATCAGGCCCCATATACCTACTTCGGCTGCATACCTTGTTTCCTCTCTTTCTGCCTCCCCGATCAAAATAGCCTTGGGTTTTCCCACTTTCACTTATTCTCAAACCTTCACTGAACATTAGAAAAATCCAGAGATTTTTATTTGTTACTTTGTTTTGTTTTGGTTTGGTTTTGGTTTTTGGGTTTTTTTGAAACGGAGTCTTGCTCTGTCACCAGGCTGGAGTGCCATGGCGCGATCTCGACTCACTGCAACCCCCGCCTCCTGGGTTCAAGCGATTTCCCTGCCTCAGCCTCCGGAGTAGCTGGGACTACAGGCGCACGCCACCACGTGCGGCTAATTTTTTGTGTTTTAGTAGAGACAGGGTTTCACCACGTTTGCCAGGATGGTCTCAGTCTCCTGACCTCATGATGCACCCCCCTCGGCCTCCCAAAGTGCTGGGATTACAGGCGTGAACCACCGCACTTGCCCTGTTTTTGTTTTTAAATACCAATGTTCAGTGACCATTCTGAGATACTCTAATTTCATCAGCCTGGGTCGAGGCCCAGGAATTGGCATTTTAATAGCTCTTCCAGGTGATTCTATGTTCAGCCAGGGTTCCGAAGTACTGCCATTTTCACTTTCTTACCCATTGTTCTAGTTTAAACTATATGTCACGCTTCTTTCAAGGTCTTTCCCTTGGAATCTCAAGGTGCTTTTCTTAGCTTTTACAGAACTTGGCTCTTGAAAATAGAAAGCTTTGACTTTCGAAACTAGTGTTTCTCATGTGGATCTCAAGGACCTATTTGGGAAGTCACAAAGCGAACAATGGCTGTTTCCTTCTTTTTGCCTGCCTGCTATCACAATCCTAATTCTCCTGAAGGAGAATAGTTCTAACTGATCAGGAAATGGTCACATACTATGAAGAGCAGCAAAGAAAAGCACAAAAATGAATATTTCAAAGTATGATCTCACCATATTTACTCCCTTTTTTAGCTTCTCTTTCCTCAAAGCTCTCTTCTGTTGAACGGAGATTTCCTTGTTGATATTCCTCGCCGCAATCATTATGAGGTTGGAAGGGCATTAGTGGTTCTCTCTAAAGGACAAGTAAAATGGCCAGAACCACAGGGCTTATTTACAAACCTTGAGGCTCTCAGCCCCAGTCTGGTAGTACAAGGATCCCTGAAAAGAAAATGGAAACATTATTAATAGCATATAGGGGATCCTTGAAGTGCCAGACTAAGCCTGAGAACCCCAAGGATTCAAAAAATAATCCCTATGGTTCTGGTCATTTCACTCATCCTTTGAAGAGAACCTATGACTGATCTTACCTATGCAATTGCCCACAGTGAGCCTAACTAGAATTAGAATCTGTCTCACACATGGATCTATCCAAAATGCCCTGTTTCACAAGCTTGGGGTCCAAAATAAGCCATTTCTCCTAGGACAGGCAATGTAAATGACTCTCAGTCCTCCACTTGCTACCTTGAGAATGTCTTCCTATTCTTTTTAAAGGGCACCGTTCCCAGAGAGGAAATGGAAAATCTGTTCTGTTTCACTCACTGTTGCTGGGATGTTGCCCTATGATGTCACAGTGGATAACAGGTGGTCCAGAAACCTGTTGCAGAGACCAAAGTACACACTGCTGTCACAAGCATGACAATGTTTTCTTAGGGTGCAGGAAGAGGAAGCTTCTTCCCACAAATGTTACAATCAGCTAGCAACCATGCCGGAGAACACGCTGCAGCAGGTGCGGGTTTTGCCATGATCATATGCCATAAAAATCAGGTGCTGGGAAATTTCTCCTCCATACAACTACTACCCTCCTAGCCATCACGAGGAACTTGTCAGCATTATAGCTTGCTAGTGGCACAGTGCTCTCAAATGAGACACACAGGAAGCCATTTTCCTTAGAATATAACCACACACCAGGCTACCGGGGGAAGGAGTTTTGAGCTTCAGCCACATTCATGTCCAGACCAGCCTTCCCCTGCAACTTTAGAGAAGGAATGTTGTTGTCTTTGGGCTAAAAAGCCAGTCATTATTTCTTTCTGAACTGTCTCATAGGACTGGATCTTGATTATGTGGCTAAAACAATAAATTGCTTCTTCCATTATTGGTTTCCAAGAAAGAAAAAGAATAATAATCATGCAGATTCAATGATAGCATTCACTTCAAATCTGCCTTCAGAGATCCTTTATTTTATATATATATATATATATATATATATATATATATATATATATATATATATATCTCCTATTGTTCTAGTTTAAACTATATGTCACACTTCTTTCAAGATCTTTCCTTTGGAATCTCAAGGTGCTTTTCTTATCTTTTACAGAACTTCCATACAAAGTACACACATATATATATATATCCTATTACATATATATATGTATGAGTTTAGTAAGGAGTATTAAACTCACACAATCACAAGGTCCCACAATAGGCCACCTTCAAGCTGAGGAGCAAGGAAGCCAGTCCAAGTCCCAAAGCTGAAGAATTTGTCCAGTATTCAAGGGCAGCAAGCATCCAGCATAAGAGAAAGATGTAGGCTTGGAGGTTAAGCCAGTTCAGCCTTTTCACGTTTTTCCTGCCTGCTTTGTATCCTGGCTGCTCTGGCAGCTGATTAGATAGTGCCCACCCATATTAAGGGTGGGTCTGCCTTTCTCAGCCCATTGACTCAAATGTTAATCTCCTTTGGCAACACCTTAACAGACACACCCAGGATCAATACTTAGCATCCTTCAATCCAATCAAGTTGACACTCTGTATTAACCATCATAAGGCCACCCCTTGACAACTTCAACCCATACACAATCTTCAGATAAAGACAATAGTAATTACACCTCACATAACACAACTATCCTTCATATAAATACCTTCATTTCATTTGCTTTTTCCTTTATCATGTGACATAAGATTTATTGACTTCATATCACATTTAAGTGTTGTTAACAAGTGATACATGCACAAACATGTTCTTAACAAAAGGAGGAGGAAATACTCATGACAATTACAGTCCCTATTTCTGCAACTGGTCATGTGGTCGTAGCTGGTATTGATGACTACCTTCTTCTACTACCCATTCTGTACTCCCTTTGCCTTCAGGAAGCACCTCAGCAGGTCACAGTTCTTTTCCTGGTGGAGTGACCCAAACCTTCATTCCTGAAGGGTCTGGACCATTTGTATTCAGACCTGAATTAGTCTGTTGTAGTTTCCCATTGACCTTAATCATAAGGCATGATAATACTAAGAGGTACCCTAATGGATCTCCTGTATTCTATGCATACTCTTGTTTACCTCCATTGTGGAGTAGGAGACTGATTTCATCTTGACAGCCGGCCAACTCTGTAACTCCCTTCTTAGCCTGTTGACTTAAAGGTAGGAGGAGCCCAAAGTGTCCTGGTGGCAATCTTAACTTCCAGTTTAATGGAATTGTTGTTGTGTCTCCTGGTGGCAGCATTCCTCCCTCTGGAACTAAGACCTCTAGGCCAGCAGAATGTAATGTTGTGGGAACAGGAAGCAAAAATTTTGCTAGTGGATCACTAGGAGTGATGGTGAGTGGTACCACTTCCACCCCATGATTCCTGGACCTGTGATTCCTGGCTATGAGAGAAACACTAAAATATCTTGAATGCTGATTCAGAGCATGCATGGCCTCCTAGAGAACTTTGCCCAAGCCCTGCAAAATATTGTCACCAGTTGGCATTGTAATTGTGACTTCAAAAGGCCATTCCACTGTTCAATTCAGATGCTTCAGGATGATGGGGAACATGGTAAAACTGGTGAATTCCACGAGCATGAGCCCACTGCTGCACTTCTTTAGCCATAAAGTGAATTTCTTGGTCAGAGGCAGTGCTGTGTGGAATACCATGATGGTGCATAAGGCATTCCATGAGTCCATGGATCGTACTTTTGGCAGAAGCATTGTGAGCAGGACAGGCAAACCCATATCTGGAGTAAGTGTCTATTCCAGTGAGGACAAACCTCTGCCCTTTCCGATATAATCATCCTGCTACCAGGTAGTTGGCTGGTCACCCCAAGTAATGGTGCCATATTGAGGGCTCAGTGTTGGTCTCTGCTACTGGCAAATTGGTACTCAGCAGTGGCCATAGCCAGGTCAGCCTTGATGAGTGGAAGTCCATATTGCTAAGCCCATGCATAACCTCCATTCCTGTCACCATGGCCACCTTGTTCATGGGCCCATTGGGCAATGACAGAGGTGGCTGGGGAAAGAAGCTGAGTGGTGTTCACAGAATGAGTCATCCTATCCAGTTGATTATTAAAATACTCCTCTTCAGAGTTCATCCTTTGGTGAGCACTCACATAAGACACAAATATCTTCACTTCTACCAAAGCCCTGTAACAGGCCAAGAGCTGTCTCTCAAAAGGAGAATAGTTATCTGCAGAAGATGGCAGGGCCTTGCTCCAAAATCCTAGAGGTCTCCACTGTGATTCACTTGTAGGGGCCTGCCAAACACTCCAAACAGCATCCCTATCTGCCACTGACACCTCAAGCACCATTGGATCTGCTAGGTCATATGGCCTAAGTGGCAGAGCAGCTTGCACAGCAGCCTGGACCTGTTGCAGAGCCTTCTGTTCTGGACCCCACTCAAAACCAGCAGTCTTTCAGGTCACTTGATAAATGGGCTGGAGTAACACACCCAAATGAAGAACGTGTTGCCTCCAAAATCCAAATAGGCTCACTAGGTGTTGTGCCTCTTTCTTGGTTGTAGGAGGGGCCAAATGTAGCAACTTATCCTTCATCTTAAAAGGAATGTCTTAACAGGCCCCACACCACTGGACCCCAAGGAATTTTACTGAGGTAGAAGGTCCCTGAACTTTAGTCAGGTTTAATTTCCATCCTCTGGCACACAAATGTCTCACCCAATAAGTCTAGTGTGTTTGCCACTTCTTGCTCACTGGATCCAATCAGCATATCATCAATGTAATGGATCAGTGTGATATCTTGCAGAAGTGAAGAGTGATCAAGGTCTCTCCGAATAAGATTATGACACAAAGCTGGAGAGTTTATATACCCCTGAGATGGCACAGTAAAGGTATGTTGCTGACCTTGCCAGCTGAAGGCAAATTGCTTCTGGTGGGCCTTATGGAGAGAAATGGAGAAAAAGGCATTTGCCAAATCAATGGCTGCATACCAGGTGTCAGGAAATGTGTTAATTTCCTCAAGCAATGAAATTATATCTGGTACAGCAGCTGCAATTGGAGTCACCACTTGGTTAAGCTTACGATAATCCACTGCCCTTCTCCAAGATCCATGTGTCTTCTGCACAGGCCAAATAGGAGAGTTGAATGGGATGTGGTGGGAATCACCACCCCTGCATCTTTCAAACCTTGATGGAGGCACTAATCTCCACAGTTCCTCCAGGGATGTAATATTGTTTTTGATGTACTACTTTTCTAGGTAGAGGCAGCTCTAATGGCTTCCGTTTGGCCTTTCTCACCATAATAGCCCTCACCCTACCAGTCAGGGAGCCAATGTGGGGATTCTGCCAGTTGCTAAGTATATCTATGCCAATTATGCATCCTGGCACTGAGGAAATGACCACAGGATGAGTTTGGGGACCCACTGGATCCACTGTAAGTTGGACCTGAGCTAAAACTCCATTAATTACCTGACTTCCCTAAGCCCCTACTTTAACTGGAGGACCACAATGACGTTTTGGGTCCCATGGAATCAACGTCAGCTCAGAGTCAGTGTCCAGTAGTCCCAAAGTGTCTGATCATTTCCCTTTCCCCAATGCACAGTTACCCTGGTAAAAGGCTGGAGGTCTTCTTGGGGAAGGATGGGAGAATTATTCACTGCATAAATTGTTGGGAGTGTAGTGGTGTCCTTCCTCAAGGTGATCTGGCCTCCCCTTCATTCAAGGGGTTCTGGGTCTGTAAACTGGCTCAAGTCTGGAAATTGATAGAGGGATCATGATTCTCTGTTTTTATCATTCAAATTAGTCTTTTATCCATTTGACCTGTAAGTATTCTGCTTATATAAATTAAGTAGAAATGCAGTAGGCTTCCTATCAATTTCACTTCTAGGGACACCATGATTAATTAGCCAATACCAGAGCTCTACACAAGTCAGACTATTCTGATTGCTGTTTTGCCTCTGCTGTACATTACGGTAGCTACACGCACCTTGTCTTTGATTGTTGAGTGCCACCACTTGGCCCATGCCACCTTGGGATCCAATTATTCCCATTGTATTTACATTTTGTAGTTGAGTGACTGTGTTTCCCACTGTTAGATCTGACATGCAGAGAAGAGCAATTACAGGGCTCTTCAAAGATGCAGGTGCTGCCCTCACAAATCACACGGCATTAGTCAAGTGTATATCTTCTGGACCCTCCCAGCTTGGATGAGTAGGTCTAAAATGACTAATCCATTCCACTATCCCAATCTCCCTAAGCCTTTGGATCCCTTCCTCTACATTAACCCAGGGGAAATCAGGCATTTCCAGCTTGCTCACAGTAGGCCATCTTTTAATCTATATTTCAGCTAACCATGTAAATAAACTATTAGAACCTTTTTTAACTCCCTGAGCTGTAACATTAAATGCAGAATCTCTACTTAGTGGGCTCAAATCAATAAATTCAGCCTGATCCAACTCTAAGTTCCTTCCACCTTTATTTCACACCCTTAGTATCCATTCCCATGACTGTTCTCCAGATTGCTCCTTATATAAATTAGAAAACTCAAACAGTTCTTTTCAAGTGTAGCACACCTCCTCATGGGTCACACTCTGAACCTTACCTCTAGGGGCCCACTAGGACTTTAGTCTAGTTATAAGTCTAGAAGCAAATAGGTGTATCGGGGTGGCTCCTGAGGAGAATCAACATTATCGTACCTGGCAACTGCCTCAGGGGAGGCCATCACTGTTGCCTCAGGCAGCGCAGGGTTTATCTCCTCTGACAAAGGAGGAAAGGCTGATGGTAGCATGGGTTGGGAAGGGGATGTTGCCACTATTGGGGATGGGGTAGCTGTTTCTTCTGGCAAAAAGGGTTTATCAGAGTTTACAAGCTCAGTGTCCCCAGCTTCATCAGGGTCCTCCCACACATCCCCATTCCAAGTTGCAGGGTCCCATTCTTTTCCAATCAATGCCCTCACTTTAACAGTAGCCACCTGGTGAGGCTGTGTATGTACCTTTCATTGCAGGTCAACCACTCTCATGATAAGAGCTTGCGTCTGTTTTTCCACACTTTCAGCTCTTTCTCTACAGGAGATAAGACTCTCACTCAGGGCTATCTTAGCAGATTTGAGGCTCAATATCCACTTCTGAAGCTGGGAGTTAGAATCCCTGAGTTCATCATTTTCCTTCATCACTTTGTCCAGTGAACCAAGGAGCAAACAACTCATTATGTTCCTTGGTTCTCCACATATGGTTAAAGGTATTATGTATGAAGTCACTAAACTCCTTGCCTCTCATGAGCAATGAATCAGGAGTGTCAAATGTATTTATTTTGCATAACTCTCTAAACAGTTCATGCCAAGGACTATCAGTGTTCCTCACAGTATTAGAAGTAGAGTCCTTAGCATTTGGGGGTCTAATCTTATTAAGCAGCCAACTTCAGAAACCCCAAAACCAACAGAAGAACTCCATCCTTAATATTCTGTTCCTCTAGAACCACTCCTGGTACCAAAATCTGTTTTAGTCAAGGTTCTCTAGAGGGACAGAACTAATAGGATACATATATACACACACACATACACAAACATACATATATACGTATAAATATACAGGGTCCCACAGTAGGACTTCTTCAAGCTGAGGAGGCAAGGAATCCAGTCTGAGTTCCAAAGCTGAAGAACTTGAAGTCCAATGTTCAAGGGCAGCAAACATCCAGCATAAGAGAAAGATGTAGGCTGGGAGGCTATGTGAAAAGTCAGGTTTTTTTTTTTTTTTTTTTTTCACATTTTTCTGCCTGCTTTATATCTTGGCCATGTGGGCAACTGATTAGATGGTACCCACCCAGATTAAGGGTGGACTCTGCCTTTCCCAGCCAGACTCAAATATTAATCTCCTTTGGCAACACCCTCACAGACACACCCAGGATCAATACTTAGCATCCTTCAATCCAATCAAGTTGACACTCTGTATTAACCATCATACCATGCTTTCCCCAAGGGCCTATTCCCAGTCTGTACCTGGCCAGTGTTTTATCCCCACGCACTAGACCTAGAGGGACACTCCCCTTTCCTTCATCCCAGTACTCCCCTCGTTTCTTACTTCAGAATCACAAAAACTATAATAGTACTATTTTGTTTCCAAGAGCTCAACACACAATCATAGGACAAAATAGTTTAAACTTGACTATTTTCCCAAGAACCAGACTAGTAACTTACCCATTGTTACCTTATTATATAACACAAGAGTGACCCAGAAGAAACAGAATGAAAAATACTAATTTAGGGCAAATCTATTAGTGTACAGAATTCTATTACCCAGGAATTCTGTAAGGTAGATATAAATTTACTAGAATAAACCAGTCATTTCTTATCCAAAATATAGCTGCATACCTGGGAGAATATTCCCCTTCAACTGGATATTCCCTCTCTGTGCGGTGTAGATGTTCCAACAAATTGTCTTCCTGCCATCAGCTAACTACTAAATTGCAGGACATAAAATATTAACCACTAAAAGTTTTATCCAACCCCAAATTATGATTAACAATATTATTTGTGCCATAATTAGCCAAACGCTGGGCACAGAATCCACTCAGTTCATTTTACTTCTTTCTTTTTTATTTTCACCTGCTTGTAGGTCAATGGAAAAGTACAAGCATTCATTTAAATTCCCCGTTACTTTGGACATACATACCTCTGCTTCATATCATTTCAATGTAGCCTATTTAATTGTAAATTACGGGTTCTATGAAGAGAGCTTTATTGCATTTCCCATTTGCAGTTGTTTACACTTTGCTATCAATATTTTCTCACCAATATGCAATTCAGAGGCTGTTATGCTGACACTAATGTTAATGGGTTATGTTATGCTTCTGTTCCATTACAGTGCACGTTTTTTAAAACCATAAAGAGCCCATTTTGCAGATGTTCATATAGCCTCATAGCACAGAGTTGCTTATATTCTGCACTGAAAATAAGCCTAGACATCCTCCCTTCCCCAGCCAGCCAGTGTTCAGAAATTTTAGAAATATCTAAATTAATTGAAACCTGACTCTTTCACTATATATTCATGGTCCAAATAAAAGATGAGCATTGGTAGCCCTGCTGATGCAAATGAACAGCATGCTTACAGCAACACCAAACCATGCAGCAAAAGTAGAAGAGCAGATGTCTCCAGGAAAAAAACGAGCCCCAAGATATCCATTACTGAGCTGCCCAGCACCGTGATGTCAGTACTGATCACAAAAAAAAAAAAAAAAAAAAATGTAGAGAATAAATGCCACAGGGGCAGCACATCTGTCCCAGTAGCATAACTCAGCCTGAGACCTGGATGGAAGCACAACAGCTTGCTTCTAAAGGGAGAAGAATCCTCAGTGAAGGCAGAACAAACTTAATCTCCTCAGAGTTCAGCAGTAAGTCTAGAGAACACTACTTATTGATCTCATCTCCACGACAAGGCACTTGTATTTTATCACCAGTAAATAGCACTTGTGAGTTCTTTCAGGGACTTGAGGCAGCTAAGAATACATTTTTCCCTAGTCCTTTTATTTAAAAATAAGTTGTAGTTAAAACACACACACACACACACACACACACACACACACACACTATAGAAAAACCATGAAAGCAGGATGTCCCAGTAGCCAGGTATAGGGCTAGCAAGGCTACCAACCACTGCTGAGCTTTGTCCCAAGTATTAATTGACTGTGAGACCTAAGGCAGCCTTCTTCATCCCATTCTGTCTCCATGTCACCAATGGAAAGACCAGGTCGATAAAGCTGACATCATATCTCGTGGGGGTTCTGCAGAACTCGTAATGAACGGAAATGTGCTTCAAATAAGAAGATTGTGTTGAAATGCTTGAAAACAACATAACAAATTAATAATAAACAGAAGAGAATTGTCAAAGCTGAAGAGGCCATGGAGACCTGGTCATTCCAATTATGCCTCCAGAAAATGACACTTCAGTGACAATTTTGAGTGACTGAGCTAGAGTCCAAAACCCCACAAGCCCTGGGCTTATTGCCAATTTTCATATGATTTTCTGGTGGAGCCTGATGCATTTTTACATTCATGCTCACATCCTTGTCTTTTCTTTTTTCTTTTTTTTAATAGTGTTTTGCATACTGTGATGACTAATTTTGAAGCTCACACATATATCCAAAACAGAGCAAACATAAAGAGTCTAGCGTCAAATGACATATTACCATTTTGTTGGCTTGAAATAATTAAGGCAGTATCACAATAGCTATTAGTCATTGCTTTCATCATTTGTTTATCTGGAATTATGCAAATTACAGAATCAAATGGTCCAGCTGAAATTAGTCTCCCACTCCCCTACCCCCTCCTCTGCACCCAACCCCCAAACTTTCCTGCTTTGAAAATAGCTGCATTTAGAATTGCAGAATGTCAGTGAGCCAGATAAAGCTAACATATAGCATATAGAGAGTTCAAAGAACTCCTACGTATTAGGAGCTTTTTCCTTTCTCTTCTTTTTTAAGAGTAAATTCAGGTTTTGTGGAGCCTACAGCTTACACGATTTGAAGACCCTCTTTGAGAAAAAAATATATACTATACAAATAAAGTTTTGCAAAAATATATATTGATGGCAAAGCATTGCTAGGGCCCCTCTTAGGAACTTGGAAGGAGACCATGCAACTGAGAGGGCCTGAAGCTGAAAATAAATCTGCTTCTATCCCTAAGTAACAGGGCTGGTGTGGATTTTTCCATGTATCTCATTCTTCCTTATCCTACTTCTTATGCTCCTCTCCCGCGTTTTCTTCTTTAATGCTTTGCCTCCAACTTTTTTTTCTCCAGCTGGGGCAATAGAGCGATTCTGCAGGTATGTCAGGACACCCCTATTTGTAGGATGAAGCCTATTAGGGACCAGCCTTCTTTCTGGAAAGTGTCCAGAAATGAACTTGGGGGAAAAAAACAGACTGAGGACAATGAAATTATTTTCTTGATTTGAATTTTCAAACTATGCTTACTTTTCTAATCCAAATCCTGGAGAGAAGGAAACCAGACATCAGCCTGTGCCAGTAACAATTAAGAAAACCTGTCAGTTCCATCATAAGATTTTAATGTTTATCCCTAAGAAAAATTTGACCCAGGACCCAGCAAACTAATTTTAATTAGAGCAAGAAGTGAATTAACAACTTTAGCTGCCAGCACAAACAAAAGCCTAGAGAAGCCAGTTTGCTCCGCTTGCAGTCAGCAACATCACCTATCTCCAGTGCTTGCTATCTCTCTGCATATAGAACAGCCACCCAGGGAAAAGCTGAGGAGGAGGTGAAAGGAGAGGCAGCTGTTGTCAGAAAAGGGATGCTGCAGCTTTCGTAGTCCCAGCAGTGTACCTAGCCCTGGAGCAACCAGGACAGTAAGTTACTTAAATATTCCATAGAGAACTCAGCACACTCATTATAGTATGGGTCACGAGATGGGCAGCCTTTGGCATGCAACAAGGGACACCTAGCGGTCCAGCGATGGACCTCTCTATCAGTCATTACCCCACAAGTTCAGCATAAATGCTGTGATGTCAATGTAATTTTAGTCCGTCTTGAAATTCAACCAACAGATGGAAAAATACATAGTGTACTGAAAAACTGTTGGGTGCTTAATGTTCTAGCCCAGGCGTCTTATAATAGGACTTCTTCTGGTATAGTGATATTATCTTCCCCAGCACCTCCTTCCTCTCTTCCAAACCTACTCTTCTTGTAATCTCTCCCTTTTCTACCTGATGCAGCAGTCTCAGCCATTGTTGATCCCTGTGTTACCCACCACTTTCAAATTGTTGTCAAACTATGTCCTTTTCTCCTCTGAAATACAGCTTGAATCTGTTGCCCTCCATTCTACTTACACTGTTACTGCTTTCACTAGGACTCGCTAATTTTGTCTGGATGATGGCATTAACTTCCTCCTGGTTTCACAACTCTCAATCTCTTATTTCTCTAATTAATCTTTAAATTGTCAATAGCTATTTTCTGAAGCATGAATCTCTGTGCTTTGGTACTGTATGTATACTTACAAAAGCTTTCAATGTCTCCCCACTGCCCACAAAATAAAAATTCATACTCTTCATCATGGCCCCAATTCTGCGGACTCATCTTATACCACTCCCCCTACCTCCATCATGTCCTCTCTGCTCTGGGACACGGGGTCTTTTCTATCATCCCTTCTCTTTCTACCTCCACGCCTGTGTACATGCTACCTCTGTGCTTGGAGAACTTCTCCTCCTCATCAAGATCCAGGTCACAAGTCCCTTTTTCTACAAAACTTCTCCTGACCCACCCTCCTCCAGGCTGAATTCACATCCTTGTTCTGGGCTCTCTTGTAGTGTCTATCAGTCTGCCCCGAAAGATAATTATCTGTGTTCATGTCTGCTTGTTAGGGCACAGGTTCTATTCATCTGTGTGTCCCCAGCACCCAGCACAGAGCTGGCATGTGAATGCATTCCATAAATACTTACTGAAATAAACAATTGCCTCAAACACCAAGGATTGATGTGTGGAGAAGACTTAGAGCTGAGGGTTGGGCTGATTTTGCAGTTGTTAGAGAGAGAGTGCAAGAGTGTTGTGAGAAGGTCAGATTTACTCACGTTAGAACTTCGTTAATCAGAAAAGGTGGAGACTGGAAAGGTGACTGCTTGCATCTCGAGGCTGTACTCTTTTAATTTTTAATCCTATACCCAAATGTCCCTGACTTGACTTTCTGATCTGGTTCCCGTTGGGCACATGAATGTTCTCCCAAAGCAGTGCCCCCTGAAAGAATGCCAGTGTTTCTCAAAATTGGTGTAACCCTTCAGCCTTCAGAACTCTTTTATGGCTATGAAATCCCAGCTTTTTTTTTCAAGTGCTATTAACTGCTAGTATTACTAGATACAGCCAGCTAGCCTCACCAGTCTCCAGCAGGCAAACCAGCAGGCTTCCCACATTCCCCACTTGATTAAACAACCCAAGGTAGTGCAAGCTGCAAACTCCAAAAGTTACAACAGGGTACCTTTCCAGGGTTAATTCTTACTGTTAAAATATCCTTCCTCTGAGACGCTCTTACTCCATTGTTACATCATTAAAGGGTAGGAATAAAAGGAGTTAAATTCTTTTTTAAAAAATTAGTCATCTGCAAATAAGCTCTATAGTAGGTTGTATTATTGTCCTCGATCATTCGTTACTCCATTCTCAGTGAGAGAATGACCCATTCCCGCCTATTGCCATATGACTTGCCTTGCCTCCTTGTAGGGGGAATATGCTTCCTCTCCTTGCCTTGGCTAATGATATATGAGCACGAATGACAATGCCAGTTAAGAGCAGAAGCTTTAAGAGACTTATATGTTTTCACCTGTTCACTTGATTTTTATCCTTTGCACAAAGAAAGTCAGTCCCAGAGTGAGCTGCTCCCTGAGCTGGGATTTTAGAATGATATGGAGCAGAGCCTGGCAAATCTCAAAAAAGCTGTCACCAAACAGCAGCCACTGAATAACTGATATTTGAGGGTCATTTTGTTAACTGTAGCACAATTGAAAACAAACAATCCAATTATTTCATGCAAATATATTGAAATAAAAATACTTTTATGAAAGCTCATGTGAATCAATAAAGGGAAAACACCAAGTTCCCAAAAGATATATGAGAAAAGGGGATAATTTTAAAAAATCAATTCATTAACAAATTTAAAATATATAGCACTGCTATAAATTTAAAAATTAAATGAAATTAACACAATTTTTGGTCAATTTAAAATACATTATGTAGCACAAGGAATATAGAAACAGACATCATAAGGCACTGTACTCTTGGGAAAACTATTTGGCAGTTTGTAGAAAAAGACCTAAATTCTTATTTTTGCCACTTTTCAAAATGGTGTCTCCAGTTTACAATCCACCAGGAGTACATAAAGTTTCAAGTTTCTCTTTACCTTCATGAGCAGTTGATATTATCTAGCTTTTCCATTTTTGTTCAGTGGTATGAAGTTGTTTGCAGTCACATATTAATTTGTATTATTCTGATTAACAGTGAGTTTGAGAATCTTTCCTATACTTATTAGCCATACCCTGTGCCCATTTTTCTATTGCATTTTTTGAACTTTCCTTGTTAGTTTACAAATATGATCCCCCAGTATTTCACCCATTGTGGTGTTTTTCAATTGACAGAAACCTCTGAAATTTGATATAGGTAAATCCATTAATGTCGCCCCTAGTGGTTTTTGTTTTGTTTCATTTGACAAATCTTTTCACATCCCATTGTCATGAAGATATTCTCCTATATTTTCCTCAGTTTGGTTATTCATCTCTCTGGAGACCTTATTCTAAATAATCAATGATTTCCCCCCTTATGCTGCCATTAGTCTGTTTGTTGGGTCCAATACCAATACAATACTAACTTTATAACTATGGCTTTGTATTATTTCTTAATATCTAATAAGGCAATCTTGCACCTCTGTTCTTTTTCAAAATTACCTCAGCATTGAATTTATAAAGTAATCTGGGTAAGACTTTTTTGTTTGTTTGTTTGTTTGTTTGTTTGTTTTGCTCTGTCACCCAGGCTGGAGTGCAGTAGTACAATCTTGGCTCACTGCAACCTCCGCCTCCCGGGTTCAAGCAATTCTCCTACCTCGGCATCCTGAGTAGCTGGGATTACAGGGGCCCACCACTACGCCTGGCTAATTTTTGTATTTTTAGTAGAGACAGGGTTTCACCATGTTGGCCAGGCTGGTCTCAAACTCCTGACCTCATGATCTACCCGCCTCAGCCTCCCAAAGTGCTGGGATTTACAGGCTTGAGCCACCGCGCCTGGCCTAAAACTTAATCTTTAACATGTTCCAACAATGACTATATCTCTCCATTTATTTTTATTTCATGTCCCTTAATAGAAATTTTTAAAATATTTTCCACAAGGATCTTGTGCAAACTGTATTAGTAAATCACCTAAGTGCTTTATAGTTTTTGTTTTATGGCAAATAATATCTATTGCATTTTTAATTGGTCTTTACTGAAATAGAGAAATACCGTTGGATTTTGCATTCAACAATCTTACTGACCGCTCTTGGGTTCTCTAAGAAATAATTATTTTATCTGAAAATTTTGCCTATCCAATAAAAGTCTTTTGTACAGTTTTTTAACTGATTGCAGCATCCAGGACCTGTAGTGCTGTGTTGGACAGTAGCAGTGAAAGTGGTCCTCCTTCTCTCTTTCCCAATATTAAATAAAATGTATCCAAAGTTTCTCTGTTACATATAAAGGCTTTTGGCAAAGAACTTTTGTCATCCAGAAGTTCCCTTCTAATTCTAGCTTTCTAAGAAGTATACATCCTTAGGGAAACCCTACATAGACACATAAGAGAAGGCTTATCACAATTTACAGAGTGTTAGGAAGGTATTGGAGACTATCTAGGCATTCACCACTATGTGAATGGATATGTAATTATGGTTTAAAGGCATTTACACAATAAGAAAAACTCATATATTTACCCATTTTACCACTTCCAATGTTCTTTGTTTCTTTTTGAATATCCATATTTTCATATGGTAGCATTTTCCTTCCACCTGAATAAATTATTTGAGCATTCCGGTTAGTGCAGGTCTGCTGGTGATAATTTTTTTTAGCTTTCATATGTTTCGAATCCTCTTTAATTTTTCATTGATTTTGAAAGATATGTTTACTGGGTATAGAGTTCCAAGTGGACTTTTTTCTTTCAGGACCTTAAAGATTTACACTGTTTTCAGAGAGAAATCTGTTTTCATGCTTGTCTTTGTTCCTCTGTACACAGGTGACATCTCCTCTGGCTGCTTTTAATATTTCCTCTTTAACACTGGTCTTGAGCAGTTTGATTATGATGTGCCTTTCTTTTTCCCTCTTTCTTTCACTATCGTTCTTTGAAATGTTTAGGTCAGTGAGTTTATAGTGCACATTAAATTTGGAAAATTTTCAGCCACTATTTCTCCAAATGTTCCTTCTAGTTCCCCCACCCCTGTTTACTTTAGAGACCAGAATTACAAGTATATTAGGCTACCTGAAGTTGTCTCACAGCCAACTGATTCTGTTTTCATTTTTGTAATCTCCCTCTTAAATCTCTGAATGTTTTCTTTTGGAGAGTTTCTATAGCAATGTTGTCATATTCACTAATCTTTTCATCTGTGATATCTCATCTGCCATTAATCCCCATACAGTGATTTTAAAAATTCCACATATTTTAGTTTTAAACCCTAAAAGTTCAACTTATCCTTTTAAAAAAATATTATTTATATCTCTACTTGAGTTTTTGAACATATGACATAATTTAATCATTGCTTTAATATCCTTGTCTAAAAAATTTTAACATCTGTGTCAATTCTTATTAGTTTCAATTGCATGATGATGGATCACGTTGTCCTGCTTCTTTGCATGCCTGGTAATCCTTGATTAAATGCTCAGTATCCAGTTTTATCTTGCTGGGCACTGGATCTTTTTGTGTTTCTATGAATGTCGTTGAGCTTTGTTCTGGAATACAGAACAAATCAGCTGGCAATTTTGGAATACAGTTTATCAGTTAAGTTATGGATAAACACTGATCATTTCTTACTTTTAAGGTGTGTTAGGCAGGAATGGGACCACGATTATTCTAGGGCTAATTATTTCCCACTACTGAGGCAAGACCCTTGTGAGTAGGCAATGTGCTGCAACTGTAGAAGTTTATCAGACTAGGTGGTGAGAACAGACGTTCTTTCTCTGGTCTCAGGTAATTCCTTCATACATATGATCTGATCAATACTCTGCTAAATACTCAAGGGCACCCTCTGCACATCTTCAGGGTTCTGTATTTTTGCAGCTCACTCCTCTCTAATACTCTGTTCTGCAAACTCAGGCCACTTTGGTCTCCCAAGATTCTCAGTTCCATCTCTTCCACTCAGGGAGTCTTCCAGGATCCATTATACAATGTTATATATATATATGTGTGTGTGTGCGCGCGCATGTGTGTATATATGTATATATATGTATATATATACACACATACGTGTGTGTATATATAAACATACACAATGTCTGTCTGTACATATATATATTTCAAATTTTATTTTAGACTCAGGAGGTATGTGTGCAAGTTTGTCATATAGGTATGTTTTGTGATGCAGGGGTTTGGAATATGAATGATCTCGTCACCCAAGTAGTAAGCATAGTACCTAATGGTTTTTCAAACCCTTGCCCCCTTCTCTCCCTTACTCCTCTAGTGTCTGTTGTTGCCATCTTTATGTCCATCAGTATTGACTGCTTAGCTCCAACTTGTAAGTGAGAACGTGCACATGGTTTTTTGTTCCTGTGTTAATTTGCTCAGGATAATGCCTCCAACTGAATCCATGTTGCTGCAAATGACATGATTTCATTTATATCATGGCTGCATAGTAGTCCATGGTGTATATGTACCACATTTCTTCATCCAGTCCACCAATGATGGGCACCTATGTTGATTTCATGTCTTTGTTATTGTGAATTGTGCTGCAATGAACATACGAGCACATGTGTCCTTTTAATAGAATGATTTATTTTCTTTTGGACATATACTCAGTAATAGGATAGCTGAGCCAAATGCCTGTTCTGTTTTAAGTTATTTGAGAAATTTCCAAACTGCTTTCCACAGTAGCTGAACTAATTCACATTCCCACCAACAGTGTATAAGCTTTCTCTCTTCTCTGCAGCTTTACCAGGATCTGTTGATTTTTAACGTTTTGATAATAGCCATTCTGACTGGTGTAAGTATCTCAATGTGGTTTTTATTTGCATTTCTTTGATGATTAGTGAGAAAGAGCATTTTTTTCATATGTTAGTTGGCTGCTTCTATGTCTTCTTTTTGAGAAGTATTCTTGTCTTTTGCCTACTTTTTAATGGGCTTATTCATTTTTTGCTTAATTGTTTAAGTACCTTCAATTCTGGGTAACAGATCTTTGTCAGATTCATAGTTTGCAAATATTTTCTCCCATTCTGTAGGCTGCCCGTTTACTCTGTTGATAGTTTCTTGGGCTGTGCAGAAGCTCTTTAGTTTAATTAGGCCCCACTTGTCAATTTTCAGTTATGTCACAATTGCTTTTCAGGACTTGCTCATAAATTCTTTCCCAAGGTCAACATCCAGAGTGGTGTTTCCTAGGTTTCCTTCTAGGATTCTTATAGTTTGAGGTCTTACATTTAAATCTTTAATTCATCTTAACTTTTGTATATGGTGAAAAGTACAGGTCCAGTTTCATTCTTCTGCGTATCACTAGCCAACTATCCTGGTATCATTTATTGAATAGGGATTCCTCTTCCCATTACTTATTTTTGTAGACTTTGTCAAAGATCAGATGGCTGTAGGTGTGTAGCTTTAGTTCTGCATGCTCTATTCTGTTCCATTGGTCTATGTGTCTGTTTTTGTACCAGTATCACCCCATTTGGGGTACTGTAGCCTGATAGTTTGAAGTTGGATAATGTGATGCCTCTGGCTTTGTTCTTTTAGCTTAGGATTACTTTGGCTATTTGGGCTCTGTTTTGGTTCCATATGAATTTTAGAATAGTTTTTTTTTAATTTGTGAAGAATGACAATTGTAGCTTGATAGGAATAGCATTGAATCTGTAGATTGCTTTAGACAGTAAGGCCATTTTAACAACACCGATTATTTTAATCCGTGAGCATGGAATGTGTTTCCATTTGTGTCATTTATGATTTCTTTCAGCAGTGTTTTGTAGTTTTTCTTGTAGAGATCTTTGACCTCCTTGGTTAGATGTATTCCTAGGTATTTTTGTGTGTGTGGCTATGCAATTATTTTTGATGATTCTTTCTCTGGTCTCAGGTAATTCCTTCACACATATGCCCTGATCAATACTCTGCTAAATACTCAAGGACCCCTTCTGCACATCTCCAGGGTTCTGTTTTTTTGCAGCTCACTCTTCTATAGTACTCTGTTCTGCAAACTCAGGCCACCTTGGTCTCCCCAGATTCTCAGTTCCATCTCTTCCACTCAGGGAGTCTTCCAGGACCCACCTGTGGTTCCCATGCTCTGTACCATGGTCTGGAAAACTGGGCAAATCATAGGGATCACCTCATCTTTTCCCATCTTTCAGGGATCACTCTTTTTTATATTGTCTGATTTCCATTGTCTGGAAAACCATTGGCTAAACCATTCTGTCTAGTTTTGTTTTGTTTGTTTCAGGCTGTTGCTCTTGTTACTCTATCTTGGCCAGAAATCATTTATGTAGATTTTAAAAGCATTTAAAAAATGCTACATACTTTAAAATACTATATACTTTTAAAGAACAAAAATATGTAAGTGTATGAACAATGAATGGAAGGAATACATTAAATACATAGGAGTGTATGTTGGAGGGATAAAGGAGTATTAAAGATGGTATGTGAAGGGAACCAACAAGCAATTCAATGGGTGAAGTTCTTGCCTGGTGATGATCATTTAAAGAAACAAAACTCTCTATACAAAACGATTGCAGAGAATAGAAAAAAGAGGAGAAGCTGCCCATTTATTTTATGATGATAAAGCAACCTTAGTACCAATGCTTTAAAAAAGCACAAGAAAATAAATTACAAGTCAATTTTATTTTTTAAATATATGGAAAATCTTAAATAAAATATTAACAAATTGAATCTAGCAGTGTTTTTAGGAAACAAGGATATATCATATCTGAGGAGGATTTATTTTAGGAATGCAATAATGATTCAACATTTAAAAACCTAAAACATTAAAAGAAAAAGTTCATATCTTTTGTTACAGTAATTTTGCTTTTCTAAATCCATGTTACATAAACAATAGACAATTCAATGATTTCTCTTTTTTTAGAGACAGGATCTTGTTATGTTATAAGAATTAACTCCTGGGCTCAAGATCCTCCCAACCTCAGCTTCACAAATAGCTGGGACTACAGACATGTGCCACCATGCCTGCAAACATGTACAGTTCAAAAACTTTGCTCACAACGTTTATAGCACCATTAAATACAGTTGTGAAAATTAGAAGTAATCTAAATGTTCCACTATAGCTCTGAATAAGCAAAGTATGACATAATCATTCAAGTGAATATTACGTAGTCATATAATACTAACAAAGAATTACATAGAAAATGCCATAAAATGTAGATGTTTGACATTATCAGATTTTAACATTTAGATCTCACTGACGCCTAACCTGATCACTCTATTTAATCTTGCAACTACTTCTATCCCCACAAACACATACCCAGCACTCCCAATCTATTGTTCCCAGTTCTATTTTTTCCTTTTTGTGTAGAACTTATCACCTTCTAACAAACTGGATGACTTACATGTTTCTATTTACTACTTATTGTAAACAAAATTTCCTATCTTCTCCTATTACAATATGATCTGAACAAAAAAAAGTTATGATGTATCTCAAGTACCTAGAAGGCCTGGAAAACTTACACATCTTTTTTTTTTTTTTTTTTTTTTTGAGATGGAGTCTCGCGCTGTCACCCAGGCTGGAGTGCAGTGGCCGGATCTCAGCTCACTGCAAGCTCCGCCTCCCGGGTTCACGCCATTCTCCTGCCTCAGCCTCCCGAGTAGCTGGGACTACAGGCATCCGCCACCTCGCCCGGCAAGTTTTTTGTATTTTTTTTTTTTTTTTAGTAGAGACGGGGTTTCACCATGTTAACCAGGATGGTCTCGATCTCCTGACCTCTTTACACATCTTAAATGTATGAATAAATTTATTGAACATTAGGGATTTTGACCATTTGCAGGTGACCTTAATTATATGGCTTATAAGAATATGTAATTATGGTGAGGCATTAATTGATTCACAGGCACTATGAATCAGATGTATGAGGGCTAATATACAGGAGGTGCCTCCTGTCTGAATCTCACAGTGGTTTTGTTGTTCTCTGCACATTTTATGAAGAAAATTATATGCCTGTACAACAGCATAACACTCAGTGAGAAAAAAGGAACAAACCACTGATCATGTAACAATATAGATGAGTCTCAAATGTGTTATGCTGAATGAAAGAAGCCAGACCAAAAAATAGAGTATATACTGTAAGATTCCTTTTATATAAAATACCAGAAAATACACACAAAGGTATAAAATTGATCAGTGGCTGCCTGGGGAAGGATGGTTGTAATGAGGCATGATAAAACCTTTGGAGATCATGCAAATGTTCAATATCTTGACTGCAGTGGCAGTTTCATGGATATATATACACACACACATATATATATTTATATATATACACATACATTTTATATATATATGCATATATATATTTCTGTCATAATTCATCAAATTATCCACTTTATATTTGAGGTTTATTGTGCAAAATTATACCTTAATAAACTTGTTTTTAAAAAGGTAAAAATATACACTCAAATGTATTAATGAATTTAAACATAAAAAGTCTCATTATGAAAATTATAAATTTCAAGGATATTCAACAATGTTAAATGAGAAGATATTAGGATAAAAAGTATGTACCTATCATGTTTAAAACTTTGTTACCCTAAACAGAAAAAAAGGTGAGAAGAAAATATGCCAAAAATGCTAATATTGGGATTCAATGATGACGCTTTATGAGTTTTGTAATATTCTTCTTTCTACTTATCTGAGTTTTTCAAATTTCTCTAATGAAAATGCATTGTTTTTAATATAGAGAGAATATTTTAATAGATATTTATTACTATCGTACGCAAATATAATTTTTGACATATCTTTCGTAGCTCCCTAGGATTAATCTTCCTGAAATATTCACTTCCCTGCTCAAGTAATCCCTTGGAATTTTACTTTCTGGTGCAAGAACCTACAGTGGCTTCCCATTGCCCAAGAGATTAAATTCGGTTCATTCTAGTGTACACAGCACTATCACAACCTGTTTCCAGTAGGTTTGCTAAGTTTCCAGTTTCAAAAACACTATTGCCTGTGTATACTATAAATTAAACTTAACTAAAAAAAATTAACCTTGGGTACGAATGTTATCTACCAGATTAACGGTTGCAACCAGGGATTAGGACACAATAGTTTTCTTTTTTTAAATGTGTAGCTCAAGACAGTGTGGTTTTTTGTTGTTAGCTTTCACTTTTTTTGTCCTCATAGTATCCTTTAAGGTAAGAAACATTTAGAAGGTATGTTTTAAAAGGCTGTGTACTACATATTTAAATATATTTTTTAAAATATATTTAAATTTTTAAAATATATTTTAATATATTTTATATTAAAATATAAAATTTCATTATTTCATATTAAAATATATCATATATTTATATTAAAAATATATTATAATTTTAATATAATATAATAAGATTATTATATTAAATTAAATATAATTTAATATAATAAAAATATGACATATTTTTAATATTAAATATAAAATTTTAAATTTTTATATTAAAATTTTTTAAAATATATTTTAATATATTTTTATTTATTTTTAAATATATTTTAAAATAAATTTTTAAAAAATATTTTTAAATTTTTAAATTTTAAAAAAATATTTTTAAATAAATTTTTTAAAAATATTTTTACAAATATTTAGGTTTGGAGTTCCTTGTGAACAAAAAGAAAAAGATATATTTGGGGTTGCCATTTCTACTCACATAGAAGACCTATTTTTTGGATTAGATCATTAATACCATGATCTCTAGAGCAATGTCTATGTTAGAGCTCTCAAATATCCAAAAAAGTGACTTCCTTTTGAATGCTGCCATATAAAGCTCTAAGTGTTTTGAGTTAACTACCAGTTAAAAAAAAAGTTACCTTCTTTACTAAAGCAATTAAAATATAAATAGTACTATTATTGGGAAAAAAACTCTCTAGAAGTCATTTATTGCAAAAGTCACTTTCTTGAACATGGCATTCTACTACAGGAAAACATTTCTTTAAAAATGGGACTTTTTTCAGCAAAGAATATCCTGCTACTGATTTATTAAAACTGGCTAAACAGTCTATTTTGTCACTGTCTAAAATTCTTACATGGGGAAAAATGTTAATGTCATAACTAATCAATTAATCAATTAAACCAATAGGTTTAATAAGAGCGATGTCTGTTAGGGTTTAATCACAGGCAAGAAATATGATGAATGACACAGAATAAAGAATTGATTGTAAAGATTAAATCCTTTGCAATTGTGTAAACTATTGCTTCTGCCTTCAGAGCTCAGCCTGAAGTCAGCAGGGCCACTAGCACAGAAGAAAATATGGGTTTGAAATGGGGAAGAACAAAAACAAGGGGCAACTTATGAGGACAAAATGGAAGAAACAAGGACAAACTGGAACCCTCATTTCTCCCACCACCTCCCTCCTTCTTGGTGTGAGTGATATGAAGAATAGTAGATATCTGTTACCACAAAGCCAAAGACAGGACTCAGAAAAGCTGAAGGAGGGTATTGACAGGGAAAAGGAGGGGAGGCACAGAGAGCTGGCCTGGCTATGGCCCTACACCACCCAGGTAAGACAAGCCAGTAGATCACTTGGTCCTATACAGACATCTGGCTACTGCTACACTTCCACCTTCCAAATCTCAGTTAAATTTCTCTCATAGACCAGGGCAGATCAAAATGATCAAATAGAAGCCACCACCAATTGTTCTCCCCATGGGAACACCAAACTGAACCACTAGCCACATCAAAAAAAAAAAGGGCACCTTCATAAGAACCAAAAAGCAGGTGAACTATCATAGTATCCAGTTTAACATCACGTCACTGAAAGAGGACTGAAGAGGGTAGAAAAGATAGTTTTGAATAGCCACCATCACCTCTCCCCTATCACATGGTAGTGGCTGCATGGTATGGAGAGAGCATCTCTGTGCTTAGAGGAAAGAGAGCACAGTGATTGTGGTACTTTGCATTGAAACTCAGTGCTGCCCTGTCACAATGGAAAGCAACACAGAGCAAAACTCAGCTGGTGCCCACAGAGAAAGCAATTAGACCAACCCTGGCCAGAAAGGAATTGTCCATCACAGCAGTTGGAACCTAAGTTCCAGAAAGCCCTGCCAATATGAGCTGAAGTGCTCTGGAGACCTACATAAACCTGAAAGGCAGTCTAGGCCACAAGGACTGCAATTCCTGTACAAATGTTGGTGCTGTACTGGAGCACCAGTGGAGCCAGTGGACTTAGGGAGCACGTGGTCTAGTGAGACAACACCTGGGGTGGCCAAGGGAGTCTTGTGCCATCCCTTCCCCAACCCCAGGCAGCAGAACTGGCAGCTCTGGGAGAGACCCCTTCCTTCCACTTAAGGAAAGGAGAGGGAAGAGTAAAGAGGACTTTGTCTTGCATCTTAGATACCATCTCAGCCTCAGTAAAATAGGGCACGGGGCAGAGTCCTGAGGTCCCCATTCCAGCCCTCACTCCTGTACGACATTCCTAGACATACCCTGGGCCAGATGAAAAGCCCCTGTGTTGAAAGGAAGGATCTAGTCCTAGCATGATTTATCACCTGCTAAGCAAAGAGCCTTTGGGCCTTGAATTAACATGAAGGCAGTACTTGCTGTGGCCTTGGGTGAGACTCAGAGCCATACTGGCTTCAGGTGTGATCCAGCACATTCCCAGCTGTGGTGGCTACAGGGAGAGACTCCTGCTTAAGAAAATGAGAGAGGAGAGTAAAGGGGGCTTTGTCCTGCACCTCAGGTATCAGCTTGGCCACAGTTTGGTAGAGCACTAAATAGGCTTTTGGGGTCTCCAACTCCAGTCTTTGACTCTTGGACAGCATTTATGAACCTGCACAGGATCACAGGGAAGCCCACTGCCCTGAAGAGAGAGTCCCAGGCCCGGCAGCCTTCACCACAAGCTAACAGAAAAGCCCTTAGGCCTTGAGTGAACATGGTAGATAGCCAGGTATTACCTTCTGGGGGCCTGGGGCAGCAGTGGCTGTGGAGAGATACTCTTCTCCTTGTGGAAACGGGAGATACGAGTGGAAAAGACTCTCTTGTGACTAGCTCAGACACAGTAGAATAGAGCACGAGATAGATTCCTAAGGTTTCCAGCTCCAGGCCCTGGTTCCTGGATGGCATCTCTGGACCTACCTGGAACTGGAAGAAACTGGCCACCCTGAAGGGAAAGACACAAGCCTGGCTGGCTTCACCAACTGCTGACTGTAGAGCAGTCATTACCATAGGCCTCAGGCAAGACCCAGCATTATGCTGGCTTCAGGTCTGACCCAGTGCAGTGCCGGGGGTGCTTGTGTAACCCTTCCCCCAGCTCCAGGTAGTTCAGCCCAGAGACAGAGACTTATTTCATTAGGGAGAAAGTAAGAGAAGAGAACAAGAGTCTCTGCCTGCTAATGCATAGATTTCTTCTGGATCTTATCCAAGGCCACCAAGTTGGTACCTCTATAAGATTGTAAGAGCTATTGTGAATAGTGCTGCAATAAACATACGTGTGCATGTGTCTTTATAGCAGCATAATTTATAATCCTTTGGGTATATACCCAGTAATGGGATGGCTGGGTCATATGGTACATCTAGTTCTAGATCCTTGAGGAATCGCCATACTGTTTTCCATAATGGTTGAACTAGTTTACAATCCCACCAACAGTGTAAAAGTGTTCCTATTTCTCCACATCCTCTCCAGCACCTGTTGTTTCCTGACTTTTTAATGATTGCCATTCTAACTGGTGTGAGATGGTATCTCATTGTGGTTTTGATTTGCATTTCTCTGATGGCCAGTGATGATGAGCATTTTTTCATGTGTCTGTTGGCTGTATGAATGTCTTCTTTTGAGAAATGTCTGTTCATGTCCTTTGCCCACTTTTTGATGGGGTTGTTTGTTTTTTTCTTGTAAATTTGTTTGAGTTCTTTGTAGGTTCTGGATATTAGCCCTTTGTCAGATGAGTAGATTGCAAAAATTTTCTCCCATTCTGTAGGTTGCCTGTTCACTCTGGAATCAACCCAAATGTCCATCGGTGACAGATTGGATTAAGAAAATGTGGCACATATACACCATGGAATACTATGCAGCCATAAAAAAGGATGAGTTTGAGTCCTTTGTAGGGACTTGGATGCAGCTGGAATCCATCATTCTTAGCAAACTATCACAAGAACAGAAAACCAAACACCGCATGTTCTCACTCATAGGTGGGAACTGAACAATGAGATCACTCGGACTCAGGAAGGGGAACATCACACACCGGGGCCTATCATGGGGAGGGGGGAGGGGGGAGGGATTGCACTGGGAGTTATACCTGATGTAAATGACGAGTTGATGGGTGCAGCACAGCAACATGGCACAAGTATACATATGTAACAAACCTGCACGTTATGCACATGTACCCTACAACTTAAAGTATAATAATAATAAATAAATTAAAAAAAAAAAAAAAAAAGATTGTAAGAGCAACAGCATTATTTGGCTTGGGGTGCTTCCTAATGCAGATACGGCTACAGTAACCAAAAACTTAGATCACAATACCCAAGACTCTTTACATACCTGGAAAGCCTTCCCAAAAAGAGGTACAAAACCCGGATTGCAAAGATTATCATAAATACTTAACTCTTCAATGTTCAGACACAGAAGATCACACACATGCATCAAGACCATCCAAGAAAACATGACCTCACTAAATGAACTAAATAAAGCACCAGGGACTAATCCTGGAGAGATAGATATATGTGACCTTTTAGACAGATAATTCAAAACAGCTGTTTTGGGAAACTTGATGAAACTCAAGATAATACGGGAAAGGAATTCAGAATCTTACAAGATAAATTTAACAGGAAGATTGAAATAATTAAAAAGAAGCAGAAATTCTGGAGTTGAAAAATGAGTTGGCATACTGAGAATGCATAAGAATCTTTCAGTAGCAGAATTGATCAAAGAGAAGAAAGAATTAGTGAGCTTGAAGACAGGCTACTTGCAAATACATAGTCAGAGGGACAAAACAAAAAAGAATAAAAAAGAATAAAGCACAGCTACAATCTCTAGAAAACATCTTCAAAAGGGAAAATCTAAGAGTTATTGGCCTTAAAGAGAATGTGGATGGGGGTGGGCAGAAAGGTTATTCAAGGAGTGTGTCAGTCCGTTTTCAAACTGCTGATAAAGATATATCTGAGACTGGGAAGAAAAAGAGGCTTAATTGGACTTATAGTTCCACATGGCTGGGGAGGCCTCAGAATCTTGGAAAGAGATGAAAGGCCTTCTTACATGGTGGTGGCAAGAGAAAAATGAGGAAGATGCAAAAGCGAAAACCCCTGATAAAACCATCAGATCTCGTGAGACTTGTTCACTACCACAAGAACAGTATGGGGAAAACTGCCCCCATGATTCAAATTATCTCCCACCAGGTCCCTCCCCCAACACATGGAAATTATAGGAGTACCATTCAAGATGAGATTTGGGTAGGGACACAGAGCCACACCATATCATTCTGCCACTGCCCCCCCAAATCTCATGTCTTCACATTTCAAAACTAATCATGCCTTCCCAACAGTCCCCCAAAGTCTTAACTCATTTCAGCATTAACCCAAAAGTCCACAGTCCAAAGTCTCATATGAAACAAGGAAAGTCCCTTCTGCCCATGAGCCTGTAAAATCAAAAGCAAGCTAGATACTTCCTGGAAACAAGTACTGGGTAAATACAGCCATTCCAAATGGAAGAAATTGGCCAAAACAAAGGGGCTACAGTGCCCAAGCAAGCCTGAAATCCAGCGGGGCAGTCAAATTCTAAAGCTCCAAAATGATCTCCTTTGTCTCCACATCTCACATCCAGGTCACACTGATGCAAGAGGTAGGTTCCCATAGTCTTGGGCAGCTCTGCCTGTGTGGTTTTGCAGGGTATAGTCCCACGCCTGGCTGTTTTCAAGGGCTAGTGTTGAGTGTCTGTGGCTTTTCCAGGTGCAGGGTACAAACTGTTGGTAGATCTACCTTTCTAGGATCTGGAGGACAGTGGCCCTCTTCTCACAGCTCCACTAGGTGATGCCCCAGTAGGGACTCTGGGGTGGGGGCGCAGGGTGGCTCTGACCCTACATTTTCCTTCTGTACTACCCTAGCAGAGGTTCTCCATGAGGGCTCTGCCCCTCCAGCAAACCTTTGCCTGGGTATCCAGGCATTTCCATACATCTGAAATCTAGGTGGAGGATCCTAAACCTCAATTACTGACCTCTGTTCACCCTCAGGCTCAATACCACATGGAAGCTGCCAAGGTTTGGGGCTTGCACCCTCTGAAACCAAAGGCTGAGCTATACCTGGGCCCCTTTTAGCAATCGTTAGAGTGGCTGGGGGGTGGGGCAGCAAGTCCTCAGGTTGCACACAGCAAGGGGACCCTGGGCCTGGCCCACAAAGCCATTTTTTCCACCTACGCTTCTGGGTCTATAGTGGGTCTGCTGTGAAGACCTATGACATGCCCTGGAGACATTTTCCCCATTTGGGGATTAACATTCAGTTTCTTGTTACTTATGCAAATTTCTGAAGCCAGCTTGAATTTCTCCTCCAAAAAATGGGTTTTTCTTTTCTACTGCCTCATCAGGCTATGAATTTTCCAAACTTGTATGCTCTGTTTCCCTTTTAAAATGGAATGCTTTTAACAGCACCCAAGTCATCTCTTTTATCTCTTTGCTGCTCAGAAATTTCTTCTACTAGATACCTTAAATCATCTCTTTCAAATTCAACGTTCCACAAATCTCTAGAGCAGGGACAAAATGCCTCCAGTCTCTTTTTTAAAACATAACAAGAGTCACCTTTGCTCCAATTCCCAACAAGTTCCTCATCTCCATCGGAGACCACCTCAGCCTGGACCTTATTGTTCATATCACTATCAGCATTTTTGTCAAAACCACTCAACGAGTCTCTAGGAGATTCCAAACTTTCCCACATTTTCCTGTCTTCTTCTGAGTCCTACAAACTGTTCCAAACTCTGCCTAGTACCCAGTTCCAAAGTTGCTCCCACATTTTCAGGTATCTTTTCAGCAACACCCCACTCCTGGTGCCGATTTACTGTATTAGTCAATTTTCATGCTGCTGATAAAAACATACCTGAGGCTGGAAAGAAAAAGAGGTTTAATTGGACTATCGGTTCCACATGGCTGGGGAGGCCTCAGAATCAGGGCAGGAGGAGAAAGGCACTTTTTACATGGCAGTAGGGAGAGATGATGAGGAAGATGCAAAAGCAGAAACCCCTGATGAAACCATCAGATCTCATGCAACTTATTCACTACCATGAGAACAGTAAGGGAGAAACCACCCCTATGATTCAAATCCCACCAGGTCCATCCCACAACACATGGAAATTATGTAGTACAATTCAAGATGAGATTTGGGTGTGGAAACAGGGCCAAACAATATCAAAGAGTTAATAACAGAGAACATCCCTATCCTGGAGAAAGATATCAATATTCAAGCACAAGAAGGTTATAGAACACCAAGCAATTTAACCTGAGGAAGACTAAATGAAGACACTTAATATTCAAACCCCCAAAGACCAAGAATAAAGAAAGAATTCTAAAAGCAGCAAGAGAAAAGAAATAAGTAACATACACGGAGCTCCAAAACATCTGGCAGCAGACTTTTCAGTCAAAACCTTACAGGCCAAGAGACAGTGGTATGACATATATAAAGGGATTAAGGAAAAAAAAAACAAAAAACAATTTTATATCCTAGAATAGTATATCCAGCAAAAATACTATTGAAACATGAAAGAGAAAGAAAGACTTTCCCAGACAAACACTGAGGAATTTCATCAACACCAGACCTATCCTACAAGAAATACTAAAAGGAATTCTTCAACCTGAAAGAAAAGGACATTAATGAGAAAAAAGAAATCATCTGAAGGTACAAAACTCACAGGTAATAGTAAATATACAGAAAGAAACAGAATATTTCAACACTGTAATTGTGGTGTGTGAATTACTCATACCTTGAGTAGAAAGACTAACAGATGAATTGATCAAAAATTTTATCTACAATTTTTCAAGGCAGAGACAGTACAATAAGATATAAATAGAAACAACAAAAAGTTAAAGAGCAGTGGGTGTGGTGGCTCACACCTTTAATCCCAGCACTTTGGGAGGCCAACAGGGGCAGATCACGAGATCAGAAGATCAAAACCATCTTGGCCAACATGGTGAAACCCCATCTCTACTAAAAATACAAAAAATTAGCCAAGTGTGGTGGCACATGCCTGTAGTCCCAGCTACTCGGGAGGCTGAGGCAGGGGAATCGAATCGGTTGAACCCAGGAGGTGGAGGTTGCAGTGAGCCAAGATTGTGCCACTGCACTCCAGCCTGGCAGCAGAGCAAGACCCCATCTCAAAAAAAAAAAAAAAAAGTTAAAGAGTAGGAGGATGAAGTTAAAGGGGTAGAATTCTTATAAGTTTTCTCTTTGCTTGTTTGTTAGTTGGTTTGTTTATGTAATCAGTGTTGTTATCATTAGCTTAAAATAATGGGTTTTAAGATATTATTTGCAAGCCTCATGGTAACCTCAAATAAAAACAACATAAAACAGATAACAAAAATAAAAAGCAAGAAATTAAAAGATGCCACCAGAGAAAATCACCTTCATTAATGGAAGTCAAGAAGCAAGGAAAGAAGAAAGAGAAGACCACAAAACAGCTAGAAAACAAATTTTAAAATGGGAAGAGCAGGCCAGGCATCGTGGTTCATGCCTGTAATCCCAGAACTTTGGGAGGTTGAGGCAGGCAGATCATGAGGTCAGGAGATCGAGACATGCTGGCCAACATGGTGAAACCCTATCTCTACTAAAAATACAAAAATTAGCCAGGCGTGGTGGCACATGCCTGTAATCCCAGCTACATGGGAGGCTGAGGCAGGAGAACCGCCTGAACCCAGGAGGTGGAGGTTGCAGTGAACCAAGATCGCCACTTCACTCCAGCCTAGTGACAGAATGAGACTCCATCTCAAAAAAAAAAAAAAAAAAGAGAAGAGAAAGTCCTTACTTGATCAATGATAGCATTGAATGTAAATGGACTAAACTCTCCAATCAAAAGACATAGAGTGGCTGAATGAATAAAATAAAAGGCCCAACGATCTGTTGCCTACAAGAAACACACTTCACCTATAAAGACACATATAAACTGAAAATAAAGGGATGGAAAAACATATTCCATGACAATGGAAGCCAAAAAGGAGTAGAAGTAGCTATACTTAGATAAAATAGATTTCATGACAAAACTGTCAAAAGAGACAAGCTTATTATATAATGATTAAGGAGTCAATTCAGCAAGAGGATATAACAATTGTAAATATATACGTACCCAACAGTGGAGCACCCAGATACATAAAGCAAATATTATTAGACCTAAAGAGAGAGATATACCCCAATATAATAATAACTAGAAACTTCAACACTTCACTTTCGGTATTAAGCAAATTATCCAAATAGAAAATTAAGAAAGAAACATTGGAGTTAATCGTCACTATAAAACAAACAGACCTAATAGATATTTACAAAACATATCATCCAACAGTTGAAGAATGTACATTCTTCTCCTCAGCACATGGATAATTCTCAAAGATCGACCATATATTAGGCCAAAAAACAAGTCTTAAAACATTCAAAAAATTGAAATAGTATAAAGCATCTTCTATGACCAAAATGTAATAACACTAGAAATCAATAACAAGAGGAATTTTTGGAAATAATACAAACACATGGAAACTAAATAATATGCTCCTGAATGACCAGTGAGTAAATGAAGAAAATAAGGAAATTGAAAAATTTCTTAAAACAAATGATAATGAAAACACAACATACCAAAACATATGGGATACAGTAAAAGCAGTACTAAGAGGGAAATTTAAAGTTGTAAATGCCTATGTCATAACAGAAGAAAAATTTCAAATAAATAACCTAATGATGCATCTTAAGGAACTAGTAAAGCAAGAGCAAACTAAAGCTAAACTTAGTAGAAAAAAATTAAAATAAAGATCAGAGCAGAAATAAATGAAATTGAAATGAGTAAAACAATACAAAAGATCAATAAAACAACAAGCTGTTTTTTTCAAAAGATAAACAAAATCAACAAAACTTTAGCCAGACTAAGAAAAAAGAGAAAAGACCCAAATAAATAAAACCAGAGATAAAAAATGAGACATTATGACTGATACCACAGCAAATCAAAGAATTGTTAGAGGCTACTATGAGCAACTATATGCCAATAAGTCAGAAAACCTAGGAGAAATGGATTTCTAGACACATACAACCTACCAAAACTGATCCATGAAAAAAATCCAAAACCTGAACAGACCAGTAACAAGTGACAAGAGCAAAGCCATAATAAAAAGTCTCCCAGCAAAGGAAAGCTTGGGACACAATGCCTCCACTGATGGATTTTACCAAACATAAAAGAAGAATGAACTAAGACTAGTCCTACTCAAATCATTCCAAAAAATAGAATGGCAATATTGCCAAACTTATTCTACAATCCCAGTATTACCCTGATACCAAAAACAGACAAAGACACAGCAACAAAGAGCTATTGGCCAATATCCTTGATGAATACTGATGCAAAAGTCCTCAACAAAATACAAGCAAATCTAATTCAACAACACATTAAAAAGATTACTCATCATGATCAAGTGGGATTTATCCCTGGGATGCAAGGATGGTTCAACATATGTAAATCAAACAATGTGCTATATCATATCAACAGAATGAAGGACAAAAACCGTATGATCACTTCAAATACTGCTGAAAAAGCATTTGATAAAATTAAACATCCCTTCATGATTTAAAACAAAAATCTCATAAAACTGGGTATAGAAGGAACATACCTCAACACAATAAAAGTCATATATGATAGACCCACAGCTAGTATTATACTGAATAGGGAAAATCTTCCAAGATCTGGAACGAGACGAGGATGCCCACTTTCACCTCTGTTACTAAACATAGTACTAGAAGTCCTAGCCAGAGCACTCAGACAAGAGAAAAAAGGATATCCAAATTGGAAAGGAAAAAGTCGAATTATCCTTGTTTACAGATTATATGATCTTATATTTGGAAAAACCTAAAAACTCCACAAGAAAACCATTAGAACTGAAAAACAAATGCAGTAAAGTTACAGGGTACAAAATCAACATATCAACATACTGAAGTCAGCAGCATTTCTATGTGCCAGCAGTGAACAATCTGAAAAAAAAAATCAAGAAATAGTTTCATTTACAATAGCTACAAGCAAAATAAAATACCTAGGAATTAACCAAAGAAGTAAAAGGTCTCTACATGGAAACTATAAAATATTGATGAAAGAAATTAGACACAATAAGTGAAATGATAGTCCAAGTTCATGGATTAGAAGAATAAATATTGTTAAAATGTCCATATTTTCTAAAGCAGTCTACGGAGTCAATGCAATCCCTATCAAAATACCAATGACATTCTTCACACAAATAGCAAAAACAATCCTAAAATTTATACAGAACAACAAAAGGCCCAGAATAGACCAAGTGATCCTGAACAAAAGTAGCAAAACTGAAGGAATCACATTATCTGACTTCAAACTATACCACAGAACTATAGTAGTCAAAACAGCATGGTTCTAGCATAAAATCAGACACACAGACCAATAGAACAGAATAGAGAATCCAGAAATAAATTCATACATCTGCAAGGAACTCATTTTCAACAAAGGTACCAAAAGCATACATCAGAGAAAGGGCAGTCTCTTCAATAAATGGTGCTGGGAAAACTGGATATTGATATGTTGAAGAATGAAACTAGACCTTTATCTCTTACCATACAAAAAATCAAATCACAGTGGATTAAAAACCTAAATCTAAGACCTCAAACTATAAAACTAGTAAAAGAAAACACTAGGGAAACTTTCCAGGACACTGGACTGGGCAAAGTCTTCTTTACAAGCACAGGCAACCAATGAAAAAATGGGAAAATGGGATTACGTTCAGCTAAAAAAGTCTTCTGCACAGCAAAGAAAACAACAAAGAGAAGAGACAACCTACAGAATGGGAGAAAAAAATTGCAAAATATCCATCTGACAAGGGATTAATAACCAGAATATTTTAAAAAGCACAAATAACTCTTCAAGAAACTCTAATAATCCAATTTAAAAATGGGCAAAATATCCAAATAGACATTTCTCAAAAGAAGACAAACCAAAAGCAATTGCAACAAAAGCCAAAATTGACAAATGGGATCTAATTAGGCTAAAGAGCTTCTGCACAGCAAAAGAAACTATCATTAGAGTGAACACGCAACCTACAGAATGGGAACAAAATGTTTGCAAGCTACCCATCTGACAAAGGTCTAAAATCCAGAATCTACAAGGAACTTAAATAAATTTATGAGAAAAAAACAACCCCATCAAAAAGTGGGCAAAGGATATGAACAGACACTTCTCAAAAGAAGACATTTATGTGGCCAATAAACATATGAAAAAATCTCATCATCACTGGTCATTAGAGAAATGCAAATCAAAACCACAATGAGATACCATCTCTTGCCAATTAGAATGTCAATCATTATAAAGTCAGGAAACAACAGATGCTGGAGAGGATGTGGAGAAATAGAAACACTTATACGTTGTTAGTGGGAGTGTAAATTAGTTCAACCATTGTGAAAGGTAGTGTGGTGATTTCCCAAGTATCTAGAACCAGAAATGCCATTTGACCCAGCAATCCCATTACAGTGTATATACCCAAAGGATTGTAAATCATTCTACTATAAGGACATATGCACACGTATGTTTATTGCAGCACTATTTATAATAGCAAAGACTTGGAACCAACCCAAATGTCCATCAATTATAGACTAGATAAAGCAAATGTGGCACATATACACCATGGAATACTATGCAGCCATAAAAATGAATGAGTTCATGCCCTTTGCAGGGACATGGATGAAGCTGGAAACCATCATTCTCAGCAAACTAACACAGGAACAGAAAACCAAACACCGAATGTTCTCACTTATAAGTGGGAGTTGAACAATAAGAACACATGGACACAGAGAAGGGAATATCACACACCAGGGCCTGTCAGAGGGTGGGGAGGCAAAGGGAGGGAGAGAATTAGGACAAATACCTAATGCATGCAGAGCTTAAAACCTAGATAACGGGTTGATAGGTGCAGCAAACCACTTTGGCACATGTATACCTAGGTAACAAACCTGCATGTTCTGCACATGTATCCTAGAACTTAAAGTAAAATTAAAAAAAAAAAAAAAAGAGACATATAAATGGCAAACAGGAGTATGAAAAGGTGTTCAACATCATTGATTATCAGAGAAATGCAAACCAAAACTACCAGACATCGTCTCACCCCAGGTAAAATGTCTTTTATACAAAAGACACGTAATAATAAATGCTGGTGAGGATGTGGAGAAAAGGGAACCATTGTGCACTGCTTGGTGGGAATATCAATTAGTACAACCACTGGGAAGAATATTCTGTAGATTTCTCAAAGAACTAAAAACAGAGCTACCATATGATTCGGCAATCTCACTGTTAGATATATGCTCAAAAGAAAGGAAATCAGTATATCAAAGAGATATCTGAACTCTCGTGTTTATTGCAGCACTATTCACAAAAGCCAAGATTTGGAAGCAACCTAAGCATCTTATCAAGAAACAAATGGATAAAGAAAATGTGGTACTTATATGCAATGGAGTGCACCATTCAGCCATAAAAAAGGATAAGATCCTGTTATTTGCAACAATATGGATGGAACTAGAGGTCATTATGTTAAGTGAAATAAGGCAGGCACAGAAAGACAAACTTCACATGTGGAAGTTAAAAAGTAAAACAACTGAACTCATAGAGATACAGTAGAATAGTGGGAGGAGGGTGGGGGAAGAAGGAATGGTAAGGGTTACAAAAATATAGTTAGATAGAATAAATAAGATCTAGTGTTTGATAGCACAACATGGAGACTACAGTCAAAAATAATTGAACATTTAAAATAACTTAAAGAATATAATTGGATTGTTTCTAACACAAAGAAAGGATAGATGGATACCCCATTTACCCTGAAGTGATTATTACACATTCTATGCCTGTATCAAAATATCTCATATACCCCATTTATATATATATATCTGCTATGTACCCACAAAATTCACAAATAAGAATTTTTTAAACAAAATAATAAATTTATCTTGTAGTTAACCCAAACCTTGCAGGAACCATACCATGAAAATAATACTGAGGAACACAGTTCCAGTTTAGTTAAATTGTCAGGGAACAAATTACCACAGAAACAAATATTTGGCCTCTGTTCTCCTCCTTATTCCTCACATTCTTTACTCTCTCCACATCCTGTGCTACTTATGGGTCTCCACATTTGATCTATAAACCATCCCCTCTCTCACCTCCAAATCATTGCACACACAGTTGACCCTTAAACACCATTGAACCGTGAAGATCCACTTATACATGGATTTTCTTCCACTTCTCCCTTCCTTTTGACAGCAAGCCCAAGCCCTCTTCTTCCTTCTCTTCCACCTACTCAATGTGAAGACAATACAAGGGTGAAGACTTTTGTGATAATCTACTTCCACTTAACGGAATAGTAAATATATTTTATTTTTCTTATGATTTTCCTCAATAACATTTCCTTTCCTCTACTTACTTTAAGAATATGGTATATAATATTTATAACATACAAAATATATGTTAATCAACTGATTGTTATTGGTAAGGCTTCCTGACAACAGTAGGCTCTTAGTAGTTAAGTATTTTAGAGTCAAAAGTTATACATGGATTTTCAGCTGCACAGGCGTGGACACATCTAACACCTAAGTTGTTGCAGTATCAGCTGTATTTTCGAATGCTCTTGGGGTACCTGTGAAATATTTAGACAGGAATGTTTGACAGAGTTTTATAAGACTGGCTGACTGGATTGCCTACCCAGCACGCTTTTTTTTTCTTTTTCATTCCCCAAAATGTTAGATCCAGGAGCCCCTGGCATAAACCTAACTCAGAAATAAGAGGCTATCACGCTAGGACCCAAATTTCTCTGAATGCAAGACCTGCAGATAGGTCTGGTCTAGAAAACCAATCAGAGAAAGACTGAGAGAACCAATGAAGATTCTGGTAAAAAAGAAAAAAAAAAAAAAGACTAAGGTAAAACTTTAACAAATAACCAGTTGAGTTGGAATATAAGCTCCTAGAGTGCAAAGAACCTGATGTAAACCATATAATGAGCAGCACCTAAGCACTATGATGAATAAGAAAAAAGAACCCAGGCCATATAGAAAGTTGAAAGCATCTTTCAAGGCATTAGCTTGTTTATTCTTCCCAATATCATAATATCAATTACATGATATTATGATATAATAAGAAATATATATTTGATTTCAGTCCTGGGTTCCTGGCACAAAGCTTTTTAAACCCATGGAATTTTCTAAATAACAGGGGTGAGGCTAAGGTGAGTCTTGGTGGGCCCCTAGAAAGCTCAGGATGGGGGCTGGTTGCCAAAGGAACCAGCCATGTAATTAAAGAGTTGGAATTGGGTGCAGTGGCTCATGCCTGTAATTTCAGTACTTTGGGAGGCTGAGGCAGGAGGATCACTTGAGTTCAGGAGTTCAAAACCAATCAGGGAAACATAGGGAGACTCCATCTCTATAAAACTATGTATTTTTAGCAGAAACAGGGTTTCACCATGTTGGCCAGGCTGGTCTCGAACTCCCGACCTCAAGTGATCTATGCACCTCGGCCTCCTAAAGTGCTGAGATTATAGGCATGAGTCACTGTACATGGCCACTGACTGCAAATTCTTAAGAGAAGACTGATTCCAGTGGCTCACACCTGTAATCCCAGCACTTTGGGAAGCCACAGTGGGCAGATCACTTGAGCCCAGGAGTTCAAGACCAACCTGGGCAACATGGCAAAACCCTCTCTCTACAAAGAAATAAAAAATAATTTAGCCAGCTGTGATGGTGTGCACCTGTAATCCCAGCTACTAGGGAGGCTAAGGTGGGAGGATCACCTGAGCCTGGGAGTTCGAGGCTGCAGTGAACCATGATCACACCACTGCTCTCCAGCCTGGGTGAGAAAGTGAGACTGTATCTCAAAAAAAAAGAAAAAAAAAATTCTTAAGAGAAAATCTGCCTGATTCAACTTCTCTTCGGAAATGAAGATACAGGTCATACATTACTGGGCAGCCTGTAATGGCTGCCCTTTGGTGAGACCACTACTACTGAGGTTCACCTTAGGCCTATGAAGCTGGTTTGAGAGCCAACAAAATGGAAAAGGATCACATGGCTAAAAATTGGGCTTCACAGGAAACAAAGCCTCTAAGTCAGGCAGTTTTTCACAGAATGCAGTGTGACTAGCCCAGGACTTAGAAGTTTAATCCATTGAGGAATGTGATTAATGGCTTGTCAAAGAGAAATGTAGGTCATCTTATTGATGTATGTCTTACATTAAATTCTTACAATGTTAACCATATCAAATTAAATTCAGTAAAATATCAATGAGATCAAAAAAGTCGTTATCTATGAAAGTGTGTTGAAAAGTAGTTACCATCATACAAAATGAGGGCTATTATCATCAGGAATTCAATGCTTTCATTTACTCATTTAATAGGTGGTACCTATTGTGTGCCAGGTACTACACTATTTACTGGAGAAAGCAGTCATCACTTTTCAAATTCCAGTTACACCAATGCTGTGAGTGTACACATATTTTTAAAGCAATTAAATCATTTTATTTCTTTTCAGATGAAATCTGAATGGCTGATCACAGTTACTTATCAGCTCCTAAAAGCTAGACAGCACACATGGCCAGTCCTTGAGTGAGATCTCTAAGAAATACACAGCAGGCTATAGGAAGTACATTGCTAATTCGTTGAAGTGGCATATATGCTTTATGTCAGTGCTGAACAGATGCCCCTGTACAGCATCAGGAAACCCTGCTGCTGACAGTACTATATTTCAAAGGTATTTTAAAACTGACTTCACAGTCCCTTCCTGGCTCCCAGATACTCCGTGGCTCATATATTAAAGCAAGGGTAGGTAGATGCTGAGCGAATCCTTTTGTATATATACACATTTCTGCTTTCCAGATTCTTCCTAGAGTATAAACATCAAGTTTAAACTTTTTTTTTTCTTGACTTTTTTTTTCCTTATACCTCCTTCCTCCCAAACACTGTAGCTTTGCTGGATAATACTGAACAGCTGCAACGTGCTACCCAGTGGGATTGCTGAAAATTTTGGCAATTGGTGAAATGACTCTGTGTAGACACATATTCACACATGTAGAGATAGAAAAATTGTTTAAGAACCAGGGGACCCATCTGAATGAAAGATGCCGGCTAAGTGCTAAACATTATTATTTCATCTGAAAGAAGAACGAGGCTGAGAAAAAAAATTTTTGGTAAGGCTAAAAATGCCTCAGAAGTATTATGTTAATTATTATCACAAAAGTTCATCAAGAGCCTCCAAACTCAGCAAACTTGACCAGAAATCTATTTCCCTTCTGACAGTCTTTCAGCCTGAACAAGCATTCTTGCTCCTAATTACTTCAATTAAAAGTGCTTTATAATAAAATGTTGTCATTTCTCTCCCTCAGACCTTAGAACTAGGGAGATAATTGTCAAATTGTTCTTTCATAGTCCCAAATGGGATTTTGTTTCCAGCACAATGAGCTGTTTCATTCTACTTTCTACTTATAAAGAAAATAAGTAGCCTTTCTAAATTACTCAGGGAAGGTTTGCCTTTTTGTATGTTTGCTTGTTAAATAGTATGAGAAACTGAGTAGAAACAGTTAATACACAGATTCTCCTTTTGCTTACAGTCCTTTATCACCAGGGGCTGTCAAATACACACAAACTCATGTATCTAATATACGTCATCAGGATAAGGAAATCAGACTATCAATAGAACCAGTGTCCCCACTCTCTGAAATGGACTGCTTCCTTGTTTCAACCACATCTGTACCATGAGTTAATGTTCAACAGTCAGAAAACATTTTTTTTCTCTTAAAGAGGGACTCCAGTAACTAAAGTGTGCCTCAGATTCCTCACAGGGGACGTGGAATTATAGCTGGTAATGACAACCACTGACTGGCAAAGTTGACTTGGTCAATTACCCTCTGCTGAACTAGAGTCTATACGACACATTTCACAAACATAGATTGCCTGAGAGTGACAGGAAAAGAGACATACTTGTACTTGCCAACTTAATAGGACATGGTTCTCATTTGAGCACATTGGAATTGTACTCTATTTTTCATCATTTCCTCCCATTAAAACAATAACACAAATCTTTACTGGCCATTTAGGCTCATTTACAAAACAATAGCTACTGCTAGAGTTATAGATCACTATTTCTTTCCTCTGTCTACATTGAAACAACTCTGCTCAATGTAAAATCTCCTACCCACAGTTCATATGGAATAAATCATTATAGAACAGCAATCATGGCATCACCTAGAGTCAGAACATTAATTACCTAATATCTTATCAAAAGAACCTAGTGTTATTTAACCTAAGATATTTGATAAAGTTTAAAATTTTTCCCCAATGTGTTTGAACTCTGGCTGGGATAGAGGTATGTTATGTAGAAATTAGCATTGAATAACAAAGAAATTCACAACACACAGAAAACTCTAATAAACCACCTCCTCAGATTCAAATGACTTCCCTTCTATGCTGGTCTTTGAGAAGAAATGTGGGACAATTAAAAAAAAAAACAAAAAGGTGAATTTTGGCATCAGACCTGAGTGGGTTCAATCTGCATGTTATTTAAACTCTCTATATCTTGTCTTCCTCACTTGTAAAGGGAGGCCTTAGCTCACCTGACTGTTGTAGGAATTAAATGCCCACAGGATAAAGCGCTCTACAGATAATAGGTGTCAATATACATGGCCTCGCTTGGAGTAATCGAATTTTACATAAAAGTTTAGTAAAATTATTATATAGGGAAAACGTGTCCTCAGCACTCCCAAGCCCACATTTCTACATGGTTTTCCTATTTTGTTAACCTCATCTTAAACTTGCAGATTCCCAGTGATAGTGTCCCATTTTCTCTTATTAAAGTGTATCCAACAGACTGAGGCATTAGGAACGTGATATGATGCCTTTCCCAGAAGCATCTGCATTTTTACAGAGAGATGTTTGAAAAATTATTTGACCCAAGAGGAAAAATTACGCATGTATAATTCAAAGGAGAGTATCTACAGAGTTTTCCATCATCTCTGACTGCACAGAGATGCCTGTGTAACCAAGCCATTTCCCCTTTTTCCTGCTAAGTAAAGCCTAATTTGCATAGAAAGGGAATGGGCTCGGTCACAGGCAATGAGTAACCATTTATCTAAACCAGTTAGGCCGATCCTATTCCCATTCACCAATTAAAGTTCTAAGAGTAGACATATGATGCAGTTTCGACAAATAAAATGTAAGGAGAAGTCTCCTAGTGATTTGGGGGAAAAATATCTCCCCTAGAAATGAGGGAGAAGGTATTTTGTTCCTTTCACCTTTTGTTTTGTTTTTTGTTTAAAACATTGTTGTGTAAAGACATTAGCTTAAAGCTTTGACAGCCATTTTGTCACCATTAGAGAAATACTGCCACCATAGAGACAATAGCAGTCAGAACAGTAGGAGCCTAGTTGTTAGTGATACCATTGACCTGCTATACTAACTCTAGAATTTCTTACATATTATGTGATATTAGTTAAGTCATGAATATATTTTTAGTCAGGTATCCTGTTATTTGTAGCCAAGCATTTACTAATTTATAGACACTATCTCCTTTGACTATCCTTAAGCCTCAGGAGAAATCACAAAGGCAAAAAGATACCTTATGAGATTAAGAGCAAAAATAGTATCTTTCATAGTATGAAAGAGGCTAGGAGTATAAGCTCTAGATGTAACAGGATACATTCCTATCTTTAAGGTGGGCCAAATTGATCTCAATTCTTACTTTACTGCAGCTTCTCTCTGAGGGCAGGAACCTAGTCTTCACATCACTAGCACATAGTAGGCAATCGACAAACATTTGTTGAATGACTACATGATAATTGTGGAGTGACTCATCTAATTGTGTTGTAGCTTTCTAAAGTTTTGTGTTGTGAGGACCTATGGACCTCTCTGCAACAATTGATTTGGAAATGAAGCCAGAAAACAAGAATGGCTTTCTATGCTTCATCTTTCTGTTGCAAATGGCTCTATAATGCAGACCTATCACATAAATCCTTCCCTCCCCAGTGGTATATACAAAGCTGTGATTTTCTTCTGATTCTCTATTTTTAAAAAGTCTAAGACCATTCGTGTGTTTGTGTTTCTTTGTGTTGACTGTAGGTTTTGATGTTGTTGCCAGTTCCCTTCTCATACTGTCAAATTTTGTTTTATGTTCCCTTATTCTTTCAACCATTTCAGGGGCGAAAATGCTAATTACCATGGGCTTAATAGCAGTTCTGAACTGCACCAGAATACCAGGTTCTTGCAAATACCTGTCACTGCAGAAGTTTTCAATTACCATAATTCCATTTCTAATTCAAATTACCATAATTGCCCTCCATTAATGCAACTTTCTTAAAGCTGAAACATCAAAGAAGAAGCTGGCACTCACATTAGTTTAGTTGACTACTTGCAAAAATAAACAGCATCTGTCCATTTTGCAAACAGGATGATGTTAGCCTGAAAAAATATATGTATCAGTGTTCTGAGTTTATAATACCTATCATATTATATTATAACTATTCTGTCAACATATGTAAAAACCGAAAACCATTCATATATCTTCTTCTTTCTTCTATTCTGGATGAGGGGTAAGAACTGTTCCTCTGATTGCTTCAGTATTCACCACAACAAAATTCAGCCTATCTACTCCTTAACTAACCTAGTTCTTACAAATCCATCTATTTGCATAAAAAGCAGTTTTGTTGCCCTGCAATCAACAATATCACGTCTAATGATCCTTGTTTTTCTGAGCAAGTCATGCTTGCTTTTCTCACTTACTGGTGTGAAACAAGACCACTTCCCAGAATTAGCTGGGAGTTAGTTACAGAATTAGTTCTGTAGCAATGCAGAACTCTTTGTGGAAGACAGAAAACAGAGAATAATCTAATTTGTCGGAAGATTCTAAAGAGTTCAGAAAGAGAGTTCACCTAATTACCTACGTCCAATCAACAGACAGATCCAGCAGATGAAGTCACAGGTTACTGCTAAACCCCAGAGGCATCTCTCACTTCGTGTGCTCCTAAATATCTAAGCATGTATTTAGGTTATTATTGCATTTTGCTCCTCAGCATTGGGTAGAAAATGAACCCCATTGGTACCAAAGACTTTATGATACCAGATTTCCATCAGTGAGAAGCAGTCTAAGGATAATTGGAAATGACCTGCCAACAAATAAAAAACAAAGCTGCCAATGAATTTGTGGGATAGCACATAGTTAGACATTCATATTTTTGAGGGACTACACCAAAATTAACTGTTACTCCTGGCCTAACTTTTATAATTTTTTTCTGGCTAAAAAGCAACAAAGTTTATGGATACACGAGAGTAGTAATGGAATTAATTAAAATAGACATATCATTACTATTCATTTAGCTAAAACTTAGAATATGAGTAGGAGATATGCAAATAGAAGACCAATTCCAGCACTTGGCTTGAGTCTACACAGTCTTGGAGTGATATTTCTCTGATCAGGTGTGGAGAAGTTCAAGTTGCAACTTGTAGGCCTAAATCTCAGATTCATTATCTGTTATTTGCAGATAGTACCCCATGAGTTGCTGATGAGATCACAGATCAAAAAGTATTTTGGATTTGGTTGCACACCTGAAGTTTTCTCTCTACCAGACTGAGAATTGTTTAAAAACCAGGACCACCCAGAATAGTATATGGCAAATGGAAGATATTCAATGAATATCTGTTGAATGAGTGAATGAATCAGTGAATGAATAGAGGGAATAAATAAATTATCAATGCTTTTACAATGTGGCAATATCTACTATATCGGATTCTTTGGCCTATCACATTAAGAGTAGAATTTATAAACAGTCAAGGTTTCAAACAAGTAAAATATCTCTGAGGGATCAATATTACAAAAGTTATTCACTTTCAACTTTGCGAGCTAAAATACATCTAAGAATGTATTGAGCTTCTTTAACTGTATTTATACATATAAAATGTGCCAGAGTCTGTGCTAGTTTCTTACACATATATAATCTCATTCATTGTCTTTCTCTCTCACATCTGTTATTCTCAGTATGTATTTCCTTTTAACTCACCCCTTTTCCTTCACTTTTATTTATCTTTTCTTTAACTAAAATCAATTAACAATAATTTTTTAGTATTTTTCACATTTATTGAATAAAATTTTAAGTTTACAATGTTAAATTTTTAAAGTAGACAGTTGCAATATTTTAAGTGATTTTTTCCTCAGGAAAAATCTGAATATGGTTAGTTTCACTTTTTCAGGAAATCAGAGACATTGAATTTAATTTTAAAAATTGAAAAATGTCCTCCTGATTTGGAAGGTAAACAGTACTACTGTAGCTCAGATTCTCAGAACCCTCTGATGTTGCAGGCAGCCTCCTGAATCATCTCTCCCCCATTGGTTACTCCCCAGGCCACATTCTGATGTCATCCACCAGCAACACATTAATGTTCAGGCAGCAAGGCAAAAACACTAACACGACTCAAGAGCTCTTAAGTCTAGTCTGATCTCAACCACTTTCCAGCCATATGAATTTAGGAAAATTGCCTAGGAAGAGAGAAGTATATTTGAATTGTTTTAAAAATAAAATAAAGATAGAAATAAATAACTGCTCTACTAAATTCAGGGGATTGTTACAAAGCTCAAATGAATTAAAGTATTTTGTTGTGTGTAAAACATTATACACATATCAGGTGTTATTCAACTTTAAGATGTATTACCTTTAAGTGGCATAGCACAGCAGTGAAAAGCACAGACATGGAGTCAGACTGCTACCTATTAGCTGTATGATCTTGACCACATAACACTTGTGCCTCAGTTTCTCTTCTGTAAGATAATTGTAATGATGGACTTATCATAAGGACTAAGTGAGATAAATATTATATAAAGCACTTCAAATAATTCATGACCCAGAGTGTCGTATTTGTTATTATTACCATTATTATATTATTCTCTGGCTGAAAATTCTATTGCGATTTCCCTGCTTGGCATTCACGGCTGTCCATAATCTTCCTTTTCCTCCACTTTCTTTCTACTCCGAAACACAGACCAGCTCTGCTCTGGCTAGACCAGTCTTCCCAGTGCCCTGCATTTAATCCTGAATCCGTACTTACTCACTTAGCATCATTTATCTGAAATGCTCTTTTCTCTGTGATCTTTCCATTAATCAAATTCATGTTCCAGTCCACCTCCCCAACCGCTTGAGCCATGCCTTGCACCGTCTCTGAATTACAATGGCAGCTTTAATGCAGACTGCTCACCCAGAATTTTAATCATGTACTTCCTGGTACTGCTGCTGATACTGTTCAACAGCATCTTCCCCTTCTCCTAAGAAATGTTCCCTCAAACATGGTAGCTCTAAAGTCTGAGGCCCACTTCCTTGGCCATCTGACTCTCACAGCTGGTTAGTCCCTCCTTGAAGTATTTCACAGTTGATGCAGAAGAAAAGCCCTCTCCTCTCTGGCATTGAGCTGTATTAGTGTGAGCCCGGAGCTTCTAACATCCATGGCCCCAACTTTATGGAAAAGCTAGTATGAGAAAATAAAGGAAGCACAGAGAGAGGCAAAGATGAGAGATGTGAAGTGGAAATGTGGATGCTCTACTTCCTGGTTCAAAATGTCCCTGAAGCTAGTTCTACCCCTTGTTCCAAGTCCTTGGCTATTGAGTTATATATGTCAATAAAGTCCCCTCTTGTGCTTTTCACTTGTTTAACTGTTAATAGGGTGGCATGGATACTGGAAAATGTATCTTTTTCTTATTGACAGGCCTCTGTCCCACAGCCAGGCTATTTTCAGCTTTAATTATATGACTTGTCCTTGTTCATTATCCATATACCATTGAAGAGCAACAAAAGTAAGTGATTCATTGCTGACACATGGCATTTCTTGAGCAGCCATTAATTAGCAAAATAGCACTTGAACATAAATTGTTAAGGAGTGTCAGCAAATAAAACTGTAATCAGAATTTTTCTCCCTTCTTATGTATGCACCTTTGTGAATTGCACTAGGCAGTTTCCAACTTTAATTTAGAGCTTATCAAGGAAACCAAGTATTACATTAATCTTTAAGAACTGAGTCTAAGTGTGCTTGACCCTCTCTATTCTCTCTTTCAGAAACAAGAGATGACCCAAGACACACACATGCATCTTCTCTGCCCTGCTGAGAGCTTTGGATCCTCGCATGGAAGGACCACATAGTTGAGCTTGGTCTCATTTTTAAGGCCACTGAGCAAATGCTATGGACCAGGCCCAGTGCAGGTAAAAGGAAATATAAGAGTAAATAATAAAATTTATGCCTGAATACCCATTGTAAGCTTATCTCCCCACATCCATATATTTCAGACTTCACCGATTTGGTGTTTCAACTTCCATCTGCTAGTATCTGTATCTCTGAGCTTGAATAATTCTTCCAGAAAACCACTCCTCCAGACAATGGCAGGCCAGAAGTCACAGGGAATTAACACCTCCCTGTGCCTCTTCAGCCTCATATACCTTGCGTTCTACAGCCCTCAAGCAATGATTAATCGGAGTGGGTATGGAAACACTCTAATTTCTTTGACACTGGAGAGGCAGAATGCTGAGACACAGGAGTGGCTCAGTATTACCAACTTAGTAATGGACAATTTACTGGCCTCCTCTCCCTCGAACTATTTCTACATCCCTGTCAGTATTTTCTGTAATTTCTCCCCTTGAAAAAGGAAAAGAAATTACTTGCATTCCAATTTTTGCTTCACTATCTGCTTTCAGGGCAACCCAAACTAAGACCATTTGCCCTTAAAGAACTTATACTGCAATGGGGAAGGCCAGCTTGCAAATAACATTCTTTTAATAAAGAAATGAGGACTGTGGAAACACAGAAAAATAGATGCCTCTATTTCTCATGACTCTAAGAGCAACCACAGAGAATCCTACCACAGGATTCACAGTAAATGAAAATTGTATAACAGGGTCTTCAGCAAGGCATGCTGTAGGTCGTATCTTTCATGACCACTGCTATTGATACCTAGCTCCCTTATGCCATACTGGTCTCCTTTCCCTGTGACCTGGTTAGGGCCTTATTAACTCTGTCTCCTAATAATCTTTTAAGTGGCAGACTTTCCAATGAAATCATTGAAATAATAATTATTTAGTGATATTCTAATATGATACTTCCTTAGGATACAATGTCCTAAATATCGGATCTAACATAGCTAGTTTAGCAAAGGACTTTAATCTCCTTCTTTACTTTTCAAACCAAGACACTTTTATCCTAACTCACTAAATTCTAGCTGCATTTTCAAATGGGACCTAGTTGTTCACATTGTGTCTCAGACTGGGCTCTCTGGGACGCTGCCTCTGAGATGGAATTTCACGCACAGGGTGTGCTTTTGGGAAGAAGGAAGTAGGATTGAGTAGAAGAAGCAGTCACACTGCAAAGCAAGTCAATGCCAGAGGAAGATGTGAGGCAAGGATTGTCAGTTGGCTTGTGTTTGGCCAAAATGGCCAAGCCTAGATAAGTCATTGGATATGGGCTGCCCAGGAATGTGGGCTTCGGTGAGCAGGTGGTTCTCTGCTGCTGCGACAATGCCTCCAAGGTGTCTTCTGAGACCACTCCCACCAAACCAACTGGAGCAACAAGCCCTTCCTTGAAATGGAACCTAGCTGGTGCATCCATGACTATTCATGATACACTGGGATCTGCCTAATTTCTCAGCCTCATGTTCATCTTCCCGGGGACTTAACAGTTATAGGTTAGAAAGTTGTATACTGTCAGTGACTCCCCAGAGTTGCTCCCCTTCTTCTCCCCTTAAACTCCCAAGGCTTTTGCCAGATGTCCTAGCTCCACATACATTTTTTGGTAGCCCATAAGCTGGCTATTATCAGCTGAACTAAAGTATAAGATTAGAACTTAATGCCATAAATAACCAAATTTAGGGTTAAGGTTAGCGTCAAGCTGGGATATGGAATCAGGTGGCCCAGAAGACTCAGGCCTATCAGGTTTAGGTCATCTAAGACCATCAGGTTATTTGAGTATTCAATGAACCTATCGAATTCCTGGCATTTATCTGTGTCCTGGAGCCAAATCCCTCTACCACATGTGGAGAGTCTCTGTATGACTGAACCAGTATGGCTTGAAAGAAAGCTCCTTTGAGGTGACCATAGGTTTAAGCATGTCCCTCTGTCGCCCTCCTAATGCCCTACTCTAAGTGCTGCTATTATCTGAAGGGCAGCAGGGTAGGAGGGCACCCACACTGCATAGCCCTGGGATGTGAATTTAGCTTGTCCAGATACCTAAATATATCTGGGGGCTATGAAAAGCATAATTTGCACCAAGTCTCTGCACTCCCAGTTGTGTTCATTTTGGTTGAATTACTGCTTTCTAAAGATTCCCTGTGTTCCATTGAGAGGCCCTTGCTTTAAGCAAAGATTCAGACAGAAAGAAGCAAAAAGAAAGAATCTATGTATTTAACAACACACTTTGAAATTTTAAATGATCTAAACAAAATAGGCTATCGTTAAAACTAATTATGTTTTTGGTTTAGAAAGGAACTTTGCCTCTAATTCAAAATGAAAAATAACATATGCATTTATTATTTTGCAGGGTACCCACCCTGTACCATTTCAAATTCATGTTTTTTTCAGTCTGTTCTGTCTTTACCAAAACAGTCAAACAAAACAAACATAAAGATAACAGCACAATAACAAAGGGACATGAATAATTGGAATGTCTCTTCAGTCAGAAGCATTTTTGCTTCTACCAAAGGATTACACTATGATAAATATTATTACCTTCAAGATCAATGGAATGAAGGATCTGCCAAATCGAATCCAATGCCAGGAAAATCTATATTGTATTTACAGATTTCAGATGGAAAGATCCAGCATTCATAGCACAAAGCATTTGTATTCTCTTTTCTCCACTCACCCCTCAATCTCCTTCCAGAACCAAAACTATTTGCACTACTTATTGGCAGAAAGCTTCTTGTTCTTAGAGCTGATCCTGTAATCACCAAACAGAATACTTTGAGGATTGTACATCAGCCATCCTTGAAACCAAGACTCAAAGCAGCCACTCACTCTGTGTCTACTGCTTCATTCCTTTCATGCTGTTCTCCCTGGAAGAGCTAAGTTATTATTGAAATATAATCACCCCACCTATATTTCGAGCAGATGACCTGAGTAGATCAAATGGATTTGTAAACATTTATTGGCTGTTTTGGTAAAGCGGTATAATGTAATCATGCACTTCGAACTCTGCCTTCATTAGCCATGCAAAATTCCCCAGGTCAGTATTTACATTTCAGCAGCTAATTTATTAGGCTTCTAGATGCTGTGATTCAATCAGCTTCACAGAATCCACTCTGGTATGGCTATGCTGACACAGAAATGATGGAGGGCAAATAGATTCAAATTAGTCAGACTGCAGTCACACTAACACATCACTTTACCCTTCATTTACTTCTGCATTTGGATACATCCCATGCAGCTTTATTTGCATCCAGAAGACCCAGAATATGCCTTCTAATGAATTTAGCAGCCGAAATGAATCACGGCTATTCAGAGGAAAGTATGAGGGATCTTGTTAAGGACTTAGCTTTCATCAATTTTCAGATTGATATAACCCTGCCATATCTGCGAGGGGGTCAATGACCCAGCTAATGATTTAATAAATGGAAACAAGGCTTTCACTCTGGTAGAATGACTGGGTCCTGATCACAAATATGTCTTGGAGAGGTAAGTACAGCCAGGAGAAAGAGAGGTCATTTTCATTTCAAGGGTACCATTCTTCACCTGATCCCAAAGGGACTAGCAAGCAGCAATTTTCAGAAATCTTTATTCCTTTATCTTCTCCCTCAGAGGAAGTAGAAGGGATGTCCACAGAAGATAAATAACTATGACAACAGCAAACACACCACAGTGATCGGGTTGGACCCAGCGGGAGCTTCTCTCATGCTACACTTTGCTGACCTTCTAGTAAACATTTACTAATGGTAACAAAAGCTTAAACTAGACAAGCTGGTGGCTTTTCGTTAAGTGTTCAGAGTACTAAAGTTATAACAAGAATCTAGGAATAAGACAGTTCATATTAGTGGCCAAAACAGGAATATAAAGTGAAATAACAACTGCAATCTGAGAGGTAATGAGGGGGCATAGTATTAAGTAACGTTTGAATAATTATTATGTGGTATAAATTGTGCATTTTCTCATTTAATCCTCATAACAAGCTTTACACAGTATTATTTTTGCCCCTATTTTATAAATGTAGGGACTGAGGCACAAGGAGCTTCAGCAGTCTGCCAAGGGTCATAGAGTCTAAATGATATAATTAGATTTTAACCCTGAGAATCTAACTTTAAAGATAGATTTCCTAACCATTATTTAAAGTAAGATCTACCCATTGGTATATCTGATGAATCTTTAATATCTCTGAGAAAAAAAACATTGTAAAGGGTCAGTAAATATAAGTTCATTCATATCTTTACTACCTATAGAAATCTCTGCGTGTCCAGATATTTTCCTGGGATTTCTGAAACATTGTACCCTTTCAGAACATATCTTGTTAAAGACTTATCACTGGTGTTAATATTAGAATCAACATAAAAATCAAAATGAGAGCTACTGAATGGTTTTCAAAAAATGTAAAGAGCCTTTGAATTGTCATCTTGAGCCTGAACTCTAGATTTCCATTCTTATCTTAAAATATGATAATGTGGATTTTTCCACTGAAACATTTGTTTCACTAGATTTAAGTCGACAAAAATATTAACCTAAAAAACAGAGTCTGAGTCTGTATCTACATGAAGCCATTAAATTTCTTTGCCAATTATCACTAAAAATTCCACATGCTAATAAGAGAGATATGAAAGCTGGTATTCATCAGATTTTCTTGATATATAGCTGAGTCAAGGCATAACAAGATGAAATCAACTGACAGGTTATGTATTTAAGGAAAAAAAATTCAAACTATACATAGTCAATCCTTACCTGCTAGTCACCATATCAAATTCCAAGAATAAAACCTGAGTCTTTATACCTAAAGATTCTCAGTGTGAGATGCTGCTGTCACAGTTACCCTCTGCAATATAACAAGTATTCTAAAAATTAATGGTATGGCTATGCTGACATAGAAATGATAGAGGGCAAATAGATTCAAATTAGTCAGACTTCAGTCACAGTAGCACACCACTTTACCCTCCATCTGCTACTGAATTTGGATATATACAAATGGAATTTTTAGGGTGATTGGCAAAAAAAATTTAATGGTTTAAAGCAACAATGATTTTTTTTTTTTTTTTTTTTTTTTTTGACGGAGTCATGCTCTGTCACCCAGGCTGGAGTGCAGTGGCGTGATCTGGCTCACTGCAACCTCCACCTCCCGGGTTCAAGCGATTCTCCTGCCTCAGCCTCCTGAGCAGCTGGGATTACAGGGGCCCACCACCATGCCCAGCTAATTTTTGTAGATTTAGTAGAGACAGAGTTTCACCATGTTGGCCAGGTTGGTCTTGAACTCCTGGCCTCAGGTGATCCAAAGTGCTACCTCCCAAAGTGCTAGAATTACAGACGTGAGCCACCAAGCTCAGCCAGTGATTTCTTCTTTCTTACAATTCTGTGGGTTTTGACTCAGCAGTTCCTCTGCTGATTTTGCCTGGGCTTATTTATGCATCAGCAAGGCAGTCAGCTGGCTGGGAGGTGCAAGATGGCCTCACTCACATGTCTGGCAGTTGATTCTAGCTGTTGGCTGGGGCCTCTGCATGGTCTCTGATCTTCCAGTGACTAGACAGTCTTCTGTACAAGAGGATCTCAGGAAAACATACCGAGAGAGGCGGTAAAAGGTATCTGGCCTTTTGAAGCCTAGACTATGGGACGCAACATAACTTTTACCAAATTCTACTGGTCAAAGCAAAACAAATCTGGCCCAAATTTAAAGAAATAAAACAAAAGATTCCACCTCTAAATTACAGAAACAGCAAAGTTACATTGCCAAAGAGCATGTATTTTGGATGAGAAGAAATTGTGGCCATAAACAATTACCACAACCACAAAAAAATATTTAAAAAGTCATCCAGATTGACTGCATCAATGTCAACATTTCAAAGTCCTAGTTGTGATATTACACTACAGTTTTGCAAGATTTGACCATTGGGGGAAACAGGGTAAAAACTACATGAGCTCTCTCTGCATTATATCTTATAACTTCATGTAAGTCTGCAATTATTTCAAAATTAAAAGTTTAATTTTTAAACAGTCAACCAGAAAGAATCTCATTATAAAAAGTAATGTAGGCTGAGCACAGTGGCTCACGTCTATAATTCTAGCACTTTGGAAGGCTGAGGCAGGAGGATAGCTTGAGCGCAGGAGTATGAGACAAGCCTGGGCAACACAGTGAGACTTAATCTCTGTAAAAATAAAAATAAAATAAAATAAAAGATAAAGTATTGTGAATAAAAACAGAATTCATTATCATGACATTTTATCAATTCATGGTGAGGCCATATGTAAAATAACATATGCAGTACGTCCCAACCATTTATTCCATGAGTGTTTTTTGACTGTCTACAAACAGCCCAATGCTCTTTTAGGCATTTGGTAAAACCCCTTCATCATGGAGCCTTACCTTCTAGTATTTAACTGAAATCTGTAACAAACCACAAAAAGGAATGAAAGTGAAGGTCCTGGAGCTGACAATAAAATGGTCAATTAGGTTAGGTGCAGTGGCTCACACCTCTAATCCCAGCATTTTGTGGGGCTGAGGCAGGAGGATTGCTTGAGGCCAAGAGTTCAAGACTACCCTGGGCAACATATCGAGACCCTGTCTCTACAAAAAAAATCAAAACATAGCCAGTACACACCTGTAGTCCCAGCTACTCAGGAGACTGAGGTAGGAGAATCTCTTGATCCCAGGAGGTCGAGGCTGCAGTGAGCCAAGATCAAAGCACAGAACTTCAACCCTGGAAGACAGAGCAAAACCCCGTCTTAAAAAATAAATAAATAAATAAATAAAAAGTCAGTGAGAAAATGCTACTACAAGGTAAGGAGGGACTAAACATATCCATAACCTCCATTCTAGAACTTTAAAGCCTTCCAGGAAACATCATCTGCTTCTAAAATTATGAGGTGACTCTCTAGACTAGTGCTCTTTCTCTATCTCCTGACTGCTATTATCAGAAGCATAGGTGGAACTATTGAAGACTGAGCTTCTTAGTTCTCCTCTCCACTGCCCCTTACCCACCTGCCAGACACTATCTGTTCAAATTGGACAAGGATGATGTAGTACATACTATTAATTGTATTTACCTGGTGTCCATTTATCTTTTTCTTTTGAGAAAACCACCTCTTCCTTACTCTTTGTACCTGTGGGTTGATAGAGAACAATCCTAACTCAGGTATGAAGATGGGCATGTGATCCAGTAGTAAGCTAATCAGTATATTTGGTAATAGACAGATAATCTAATTGGTCAATAGGGTTAGGCCCAGGAGTTTTGTTAGCACTCTTTTCTGCTGTGCTCTTAAGTGAACAAGATGTGAGCTAGAAGTTATTGACTGTATTTTGCCAATGGTAATGGCAACTTAGCCTGAAAGCGACAGGAGCACAAAGGAAAATCAGGCAGGGAGGTGAGGAGAGACTAGGTCTTGGTGACAACGTTTGAGACTCTGTAGTCACCAATATCCCAGATCTTTCCTCAGGCTTTTGTGTTACATAAGCAAATAAAATTCTATTTTGGCTAAAGCTAGATTGAGCTGGGCTATTCTTTATTCATGAGTGAAAGTGCTCTAACTAGTACAAAAAAAGGAGGATGCAAAGGACCTGGGAGTACCTTGGGGAAGCAAGATGGAGGACTGGACAGAACAACAACGACCAATTTTTGAGAAAAGGAATGAAAACTGAATTGTTGTGTGCTTACATTTTTGCCATCTTTGGCATCAGTAAAAAGCTATCTTAGCCTTCATAGGTAGAGGCAGTAGCACTGGTTTCAGAATTTGATAAAGATACTCAGGATGAAATGATCTCCATAACTGAGGAAGAAACAATCTAATTGCCCAAACTTGACATAATTGTTAAAGATTTTCTTTTAGTAATACCAAAATAAAAGAGAAGCCTCTTTGTGTTTACAATGGATAAAGGAAATAAATAATAGCACATGATTACCCAAAATATCAGACAAGATGATGTTCTGGGCACAAATATTTAAGGTCCAAATGCTGGATTAGAGAAACAAATATTCCACTGAGCATATTAGTCAGACAGAGTTCTCCAGAGAAATAGAACCAATAGAACCATCATATATATATATATATATGAAAAGATTTATTTTAAGGAATCAACTCACATGATTATGGAGGCTGACAAGACCAAAATCTGCAGGGTGAGCCATCACACTGGAGACCCAGTGAGATGCCAAAGCAGCAGTTCAAGTCCAAAAGCCATCTGCTGGCAGAATGCCTTCTTGCTCAGGGGAAGTCAATCTTTTGTTCTGTTCAGCCCTTCAACTGATGGGATGAGGCCCAACCACATTACAGAGGGCAATCTGCTTTACTCAAATTCCACTGATTTAAATGTTAATCTCATACAAAAACACCCTCACAGAAACATCCAGAATAATGTTTGACCACATATCTGGGACCTGCAGTCCAGCCAAGTTGACATATAAAATTAACCATCACACTGAGTATAGAAACAAGTCTTAGCAAATTTCTTCATGTCAGCAACTGAATTTTTTCTGTCTTACAAAATCCAGATCTACAGGAAAATATCCTACCAGCATGCCATCATTGACTTCCAAATCTGAAAGACACAGAAAGCAGAGTTGAATATAATAGAAATAGCATTGTCCCAAAAGTGAGGGGACCTGAGTTCTAGTTGCAGGTTTGGTGCTAACTTAACCAAGTCATGTCATCAAGCTGGATTTCAGCTTCCTCATCTCTAAGGTGAGGAGGGGGAGGGTAGCACTAGTGACCTCTATGGTACCTTCTAACTCAAACATTCAATTATGAGGTGGTTTTAATCTCCTTTCTCATCTAGGACCACCAATCTCACTCCTTCCTAGGATCTCTACAGTCTATATTTGTAACACTTGCTTCAAATGCCAAATTGGATATTGTTCTCTTTTCCAGTTCCAACCTTTATGCTATTTAAATAAAAGTAGGACATGTGCTGCTGAGAATGGCAATAACAGGGGTCCGTGGGTGTTGGCAGCAGCCTAGCCAAGGTGACACTGCACTGCTAGAGACAGCCCACACTAAAGGATTTTCTCAGCTATATCAGGTGAACATTTTGCTTTTCCAATGGAAAATAATTTATATCTGAAAGACAGAACTTGTGACAAAAACATCTCCTAGTCTGTCCTTCAGAGCTGGTATGTTCTTAAGAAATTTCTCCTCTGAGAGAAAAGATATTTCATGATAATCAAGAAAGATTTTACAGCAATAATGTCAACAAGATGGTGGAATAGGAAGTATCCCCTTATATTCCCCCACAGCAATAACAGTTTCACAGCCATCCATGAACAAAAGTACCTTCGTGTTAGGATTCATGTAGGAAGCTGTGAAACTCTGGTGGAACCTGAGACTGAGGAGGACCACTTTGAAAGGGCAGACCCATGCCCAGGTGGCAGACTCACCAACTGTGTGAGTTCCTGGCTCCAGACCTAGAAAAAAGCCTCATTCTCTTGTGGACTCAGCTGCAACCTTATTTGGCCTTGGTCTGGCCACCAGAACCATCCGCCAGGAACCCAGACGCAGTCATGCCTACTAATGTTTTGCATGACAGACCTGCCAACCTCAATCCCGGCTAGGACCCTGACGTGGTCCTGTACTTAAGCTCCAGCCCATCTCAGCTACAGTCTGAGACCAATCCTCCCTATATAGGGACTAGAAAAGATATGCACCCATCTGTGTCCCTGCAGGCAGGCCTGCTGGCTACAGTCCCATAGCAGATCCAAAAGAGCCTATAATTCAGCTTAAGCCCTCTCAGCTACCATTTGGAAGCAGTCCTGCCCATCCAGGGAACCACCAAGAGATATGCTCATCAGTAACTCCAGAGGCAGGCCTGCAGACCTCAGCCTTGGCTATGGCCCCTTACTCAGCCCTGTAACTCAGTCCCCAGCCCCTCTCAGTCATAGTCCAGGGCCAATCCTGCTTGCCCAGGGACTCACCCAGTGACCCAGTGACACCCCTTGCAGAAACCAAGAAAGCTACATTGTCAGTGCACCTGGTGTCATCTGTGGACCTTCATCCTAGCACCAGTCTTACTGACCAAGGCCCCAGAGGCAGTCTAGCTCACCCAAGGACCAGACAGGAATTATGCCAAATTCAGTCTCTGATAACAGGCCCACCAACCACAGACTCCACTGCAAACCCAACAGCAGCCACATGACCCAGCTCCAATCCCACTCAACCACAATCCCAGAGGCAATCCCATCATCCCAGGGACCCAACAGAAGGTCTTTACCTGCCAAAACAGTCTGTAAAACTGGAAAAGACATTTGCTCCTTCAAATACAGATACCAATGCAAGGCCACACGGATCATAAAGAACCAGTCAAACACGACACCACAAAAGGAAACTAATAAAGCTGTAGTAACTGACCCCAAAAAAATAGAGATCTACAAATGAGCTGAAAAATAATTTAAATAAGCATCTTAAAGAGCTCAATGAGATGCAAGAGAGGACAGATAGACAACTAAACAAAATTAGCCAACAATGAATGAACAAAAAGAAAAGTTTAACAAAGAACTAGAAACCATGAAAACAAACCAAACAGAAATTCTGAAGCTGAAGAACACAATGACAGAAGTGAAAATTTTAGTAAAGAGCTTGAACAGCAGAATTGATCTGAAGAAGAAAGAGTTAAGAACTCAAAAACAGGTAATTTGGAATTAGCCAATTAGAGGAACAAAAAGAAAAAAGAATGAAAAGGAGTAAAAAAGTTTAGGGATCTATGACACCATCAAGCTTACAAATATATGAATTTTGGGAGTTCCAGCAGGAAAAGGAAGAAAACACAGAAAGCTTATTTAAACAAATAATGACTGAACACTTCACAACTCTTGGGAGGAATCTAAACATCCAGATTCGTGACACTCAAAGGACTCAAAGCAATATTAATGCAAAGAAGAATACTGCAAGACAAATTATAGTCAAATTGTCAAAAGTCAAAGACAAAAAGAAAATGTTGAATGCAGCAGGAGAAAAGAGATTTATCACAAATAAGGAAACCACAGGCTATCAGCAGACTTCTCAGCAGAAACCTTCCAGACCAGGAGGAAGTTGGGATAATCAAAGTGCTGTAAGAAAAAAACTTGCCAACCAATTCACAATTTAAGAATAATTTCTAATTTTCAATAAAGTATCAAGCAGCTCAGAAAAAGAAATTACTACAAGTACATGCTAAGGGCTCCTACTATCAAAACTTAATCTCCTTCTCACAGGGGAAATGGAGAGGTTGATAAATCTCAAAGCCATACACACACACACAAACTTCAAGGAAGCCTTGGGGAGTAGAAGGCAGTGAGTTTCCATGGTAGAGAAGAGGAGTGTGTTAAAGAAGTTCTGAGGTTTGGAAACTGATAATACATATAAGTTGTGACTTTAAAAGAATCATTAACTATAGAGTATTTTTAGTATCCTTCTTCCAGCAATAGCCCCCTGTTTTGACTCTTAACCTCCTCCCCCATTCTTAGGACATGCATTTTGGATGGAACCAAGACTCCATGGGAAAGTACATGCCCCTAAACTACACCAAACATCATGTTGCACTCTGTTAGCCTCAGAGAACTGTTTGCATGCAGTCTAAGTCTTGGGACTTCTCTGGGAGCTAAAGAATCGATGCTCTCTGCTTCTAAGGGACTTCAGCCTGAAAGGATGCTATAGTTGCTTTTGCTTCCACACAGGAAGACCTGTCTAAGAATGGAGACAACAAATAGGAAGCAGGTCCCAGAGACAAGAAGAAAGAAGCTAGATCCTGATTGTACTGTTTGAGTTTCTCCATCCACTTGTGTTTGAAAATGGAGCTCCTAACTATACTTTCTGGTTATGTGAGCCAATAAATTTCTTTTTTGCTTAAGTCTTTCAACCAAAGGTTTTGATAATGTGACTTTCTTTTATAGCTACAAATTTCCTTTAAAGGCAATTCCAGAAAAACTCAAAAACATTTTGAACCATGACATAGCCATAATCAAAATGAAATTTCCCAAAGTGATTACAGTGGAAAAGAAATTACTCATTCAGATGCATAGATTCTTACATATTTGCTAGTATATTCATCTTTTTTTATTTTAACTCATACTTTAACTATTCTAAGATCAGATACTCTGTGGCCAACTGCCACTGCTACTACTTGAGACCATCATTACAACAGTTACTACTGTTACTGCTTGAGACCATCATTACAGCAGTTACTACTGTTACTGCCTGAGACCATCATTTACAAGACTGAATGAAGGGACAAACATAGAAATGATAACAAAAGACAAACGAAACTTTTAAGGAAAGGGTCCAGGGGAAGAAGAAGAGAGCTCCCTGCTTCTAGTGAGCAAAGGCAGCCCCTGAGCTTCTACAGCCCTTCATATTTATTGGGTAGAAAGAACAAGGAAGAGGAGGTAACTATTGGTCAGGTGCTTAATTGATCACAGGTTCATATTATTACTAACAGGCTTCATATGTGCCTAATCACAAGAGACATTTGTGCCTGGGTCATGACTGCCCTCAGCATTCCTTCTGGTGGCATACGCAGTTTGTCAGTTTGCCAACATTCTGCGTTTATGAGAAGAGTTTGCTGTTTACTCATATAGCCTCCAGTGGTATACTGAGTTGATCACGACCCTCAATCTTTCAGCCTCCAACAATATTCTTCTTGATGCAACCTGGGTCACATGCACAGCCTTATAAAAGGGTGGTTAGGCACTGTTACCAGAAGAAAAGGATAAAATGGGTACTAGACAGATAAAAGCAGCAGATATCCACTATAGTTACCTTTGAACAAGTGTAAAAATTGGAATATAGAAAAGCATTTTGATTTTTCAGAATTTATCAGATTTTGAAATTGTTAAAAAGAGGCTTGAACCTTATATGAAGGATTTTAACTAGAACCCATAGGCTATTACAGGATTCAGGTTGTCTATAAAATCCCTGATAATAAATGCAAAATTTATGTGCATAACCATATAGCGATTTGAAGGAAGTGAATATACAGCTTTTATTACACTCTCAGAGGAGTCCATAATGCAAGAAAGGGTTGGGAATCACTTCCTAGACTCGGAGGTGGTTTGATGACTAATAAATTCGGCCTGGCACTGTGACTTACATCTGTAATCTCAGCAATTTGGGAGGCTGAACCAGGAGGATCACTTAAGCCCAGGAGTTTAACACCAGCCTGTGCAACATAGTAAGACCCTGTCTCTACAAAAAATAAAATTAACCAGGCATGGTGGTACACGCCTGTAGTTCCAGCTACTCAGGAGGCTGGGCAGGAGAATGCTGCAGCCCAGAAGTTAGAGGTTGCAGTGAGCTCTGACTGTGCCACTGTCCTTCAGCCTGGGGACAGAGTGAGACTGTCCCTTAAAAAAAAAATTCCAAGGGAAATAAATCCAATCTTTGAAATAACTAAAAATAAAACATGCACAATACACCACTAGGCCAAGTGGTTATCTCTAGAGATAAGAGTGAATTTTTCTTTATATCTTTTCTGCATTTTATCATTGTCTGTAATAAGTATGAATTATGTCAGTAATATAAAAGGTTAATTTAACTTAAAAATATCTACCTATATCCCTGGGTCTACCATAAAATTCCCAGTCCAAATATAGCAATTAAGTCATTTCAAGCCATATTTAAGGCAATGGGCACTACAAGAACATGAAGCATCAAAATTCAAAAGGCATAAAAACACACTCCAAGTAATCAGAAAATTTCATATTCTCTGAACTAAAATTTTGCAGTTCTCTCTTAAACACACTAATTGCCCAAACATTCAAGATATAAAAAGGGGAAAAGTAAGTAAAATGTGAACAACCACTCCTAAATCAACCCTGCTATCAAATTCTATTCTCATTCAAATGCTCCCCCAAGAGCTTTAAAACTTCAGTGGTGAATACTGCCCTCCAATAAAGTGCACCATTTTGTTCAGTGCCAAAAGATTAATAAAACTTAATCAACATAATTACTTAAAAGTAGTCTCCATTGAGTGAGTTAGGGTGTGAAAAGACTCATCTTTGTTAGTAATAATTATCTCTGGGCAAATTATTACCTAACTATGCTCTCCCTAAGACACCTTCTTCCAGAGGGCTTTTACAGAGAAACCAATAGCCTACTAGGGTTTATTTTTGGGTCACAATCCACTTGCCACAGTCTATGTCAACCTAAAATGTTTTCCTTCTTATTCTTCCTTTTTCCCAAATCTTCCTAAGATGTATTCATTTCTCTCTGCCAACTAAAAAGTAACACCAATAACAACAGGTAGCACTAATGGAGTACTTAGCATAATATTCAGCATATAAAAAGTATCTTTAGTCATCCATCATCTATTCATTGTTTTGTTTACTCAACAAATATTTACTGAGTATTCGCCACTTGCCAAGCACCATACTAGGTTCTTAGCGTATATCAGAGGGGAAAGCAGATGCAGATCCCTGTTCACATAGACTTCTCATTGCATAGGAGAGGAGTGATAAAGAATAAATGGAATAAATAAGTAAATTATACAGTATGTAAGGAAGTGATAATAAAACGTAAAGCAGGGTTAACAGACTGGGAGTACAAGGGGTGGGAAGGTGGGGAGTAGTGGCAGGTACGTGGTGCATTGTTAAATGGGGTCGTCAGCATGGGCTTCATTAAGAATCTATGATTTGAACAAATATTTGAAGATGAGGAAACTAAATAAGAAAATACATGAAGGAAAAGCATTTTAGACTGAGAAAATTGTTAGTGCAAGAGCCTAAACGACTTGTTCAAGGAACCCCAAGAAGGCTGCACAGATTGTGGCAGCATGAGAAAGGAAGAGGGCAAAAGGTAATGAGGCCAGAGAAGTAAGGAGAGTATGGATTATATACAGTCTTGTAGACCTTTGTAAAGGACTTTACTTTTCTGAGAGAAATGGAATCCAATGTACAGTGTTAAAAGAGTGATATGATCTGACCTACGTCTTTAAAGATCTCTCTGGCAAGCTCAAGCTTGCTGAGAGGAAAAAAACTGGAGAGGGCAATGCTGCAAACAGTGTAGGTAACAAACTCAGATGAGGATGGTAGCAGCGAATGTGGTGAGAAGTGGCTGTTCTTTTCGGGATTTTCTTTTCAACTAGAGCCATGTGGATGTAGTGTCTGAAAGAAAGAGGACGATGAAGATGACTTCGAGTGTTTTGACCTTGGAAACTGGATAGAGTTGCCATCGGTGAGATAGGGAAGGCCATGGGTAAAGGAGGTTTGAAAAGAAGGATCAAGATTTCCATTTTTGCACGTATTGATTTGGAGATATCTAATAGCCATCCAAATGGAGAGGTCTAATAGGCAGGTGGATATATGGGTCTGAAGTTTGGAAGAAAGGTCTATATTAAAGATACATATTTGGGGATTAGCATATGGATGGTATTTAAAACCAAGAAGCTGACTGATAAGAGAAGGCAGGAGAAGGGAGGAGATGGGAGGGGAGGAGAGAAAAGGAGAAGAGAAGCAGAGAAAAAGAAATGTTTAGAAAATGAAGCAGAGCAAGGTCTGAGCACTACAATGCTTCAATAGTAAAAGCCCAGAGAAGAGAAAGAACCAGTAAAGGATGAGAGATCTGAGAAAACAGAACTCAGGATAGGAGGTCTGTGAAGCATTTAATCCCATAAGTAGCCAGATACTTCATCATTTCCATTTTACAGATGAGATAACCAAGGCACAGCAAAGTTGTGCTGCTGAGGATCACATAGCTCTATAGCCTGGATTTCATTTAGATTTGTGTAATGCTGGAGTCCATACTCTAATCTAGAATGCTAAACTGCTACCTACCTAATCTTCAAGGCACATCTTTCCTCTAAAAATATTAGGTTTTTAATATACCTCTCAAATGTCCATTGTCAAACAGCCTATATACTTTAATGCTAAAATATTTGGATATCACTCGCCATTCTCCCATTGTTTCTTGCAGATTTTTTTCTCTTTCCACTCGCAATTTTTAAAAATGTGCCCTCACTTCTTCAAGGTACATTTGATTCTCCTATATAACTCTTTCCAGTCTTCCTTGTTATTATCATCTTTTGACCTTCATATCACTTCTCAAGATACATTGAGGACTTGGAAGATGAGTTAATTTGATATCTATGTGGATGACTATCCAACAGCCACTTTTCCACTGCTGGGAACTTACTCAGCCTAAGCACCCAAGATGCTAGTACTTTATTCTGTAAACACAACCTCTTGGATTTCCTTGTCCTTCATATAACCTTCTCCATAATTTCCACCAAATTTTTAAACAAATTTGGTATAAACATTTTGGGTAAACTTTTTCAAGTCCTCCATATCCTGAACCCTCAATTTCCTTTCCTTTGGATACCTTCTTGACTTCACTTTTTTCTCCATTGAGCTGTAGCTTCCTAGACAACTCAACCTTGTAGAGATCCTGCAGTCCTACTGCTACTGTTCTCCTACACCTCAGCTGGTAAACGGTGCTTGGGGAATCACACAACTGCCCAGATTGCTACCAGCTATGGTTTCTACAATCAAATGTGCCTCCAGTATTGCTGAGCAATATTTTTTTTCATATTGTCTTTGCTTGGTTTTCTCTCCTGTTCCCTGAGCAGTTGTTTCAAGCCTTCATCACTCTAATCAATTCTCACCCACCCACTACCGCCACTACACACACTATCCCATTCCATATCACCAGAAAACCTTATCTCCCCTTTATTTCAAAGAGAAAATAGAGCCATCAGATACAAATTCCCTCTAGTTCCAAGTTCCTGACCCCCAAAGTTAATTCATTTGCATCTGTACTATTCCTCCTTCCTTTCTTTCTGTCCCAAAGGACTTCTGTACTTCTCTTGTCTAAGATTAATCCCTAGGCCCATATTCTGGATTCTATCACCTCTTACCTCTTCTCCAAGTCATGTTCTATTATTGATCCCATTTTTCTTCTGTGTTTTCAGGCTTTATCTTGCCCTTTGCTTTCTCCTGTAGCAAACAAGCTCCAATGTGATATAGTAAGCTAATTTATATGGACTTTTCTTCTGATGCTCTTTGGATCAGAAGTGCCTTATCTTGTATCTCTCCACTGGAATCCTACTGTTCTTAACAGACTTGGCTCAAAAATTCCCTTAGCTGGAGTATGTCACTCTATTTGAATTTCCATAGCATTTTTGGCACCATTCTTAGGTTGCTTACCACATACTGTACTATACTACAGTTTGTCCTTCCTTTGTTTGTATCTTTCTTTTTGTTAACAAACACTTCCATGTAGCACTTACAGTGTTTCAGACGTTGTTCTAAATGCATTTTAAAATATTAACTCATTTAATAATATCAACAATTATTTGCTCATTTAAGTATTTGTATATACTTTGCTGTATTATATTACAAAGTCCTTGAAGGCAAAAATCATAATGATATCTCTTGGTCCCTTCAGTTATACTCTTCCAGACTGGGTAGGCATTAACATAATAGGCATTTGATATGTTTTCCAAGTGTACAAATGCATGGAAATGACTTGGACATCATACAGTCTTCCTACCAACATCAAAAATGCCATATCCTGACTAGTTCTGTAAAGTGAAAACAAATATAAAGTGAAAACATATCTTACACTGTCTTTTAGTTATGATTTATGGATGGAAAATATGTACAATCAGATTTAGTTTTCAAAATCTCTTAGAAAAGTACCAAGTTAAAGTCTATTATATTTTAGTAATTCTAGAATACCCAGTGTTCCAGTATTGGAAGAGATTTCTGTTTCATTTACTAAATGCCAAGTGAGGTAATTGGTTTGCATTTAGAGAGCATGTTCTAAGACAATTATATATCTTTACATCCTAGAAATCACTTTCAGCTGGTGAGATACACAATGAGAGACATGTGTAAACCGGCACTGAGCTATAGAACTACAGATCTGTACTTCCTAACCCTCAATCACTGACAGCATATGCTTATCAAGGAAAATGGCAGGCAGGGAGAGTTGCCCAAATTACTGGTGCAACCATATCTCTTTGAATCTGAAGACATTAGCTTTAAGACACATGATTTTATATACTATTAAGAAAATTTTAAAGCTGTCAATTAAACTATGTCATGCCACCAATTGTAAGAATCCCAATTTTAGAAATGTTGACATGTGTTCTTAGAATACATATGCACAGTATTAACATTTTTAACCAAACTGTAAGATTCTCAAGAACAAGAAACAATTCTGCATACCCTACAGAGATTTTCATATGGTAGACAATAAGGTTTGTTTAATTTAATCAAATGTAGATTAAAATCCAGTTAAAAGTTTCCCGGGGGTTAGAGACCCTCTCTCAATCTACGAAGAGTCATAATGAATCAGTAGCTTACTTAAATAAATTCAGAGGAAATTCCAATCAACCTGATAAGCAAATCCCTCCTTATTGGAAGATGAAAGTATTTTGATCCCCAAATGTAAATAAGTACAATCTCATTAAGCAAAATTCTTAAAACAATCTGGAATGGTAAGCAGGAAGTTCCCCAAGAATAGTAGTAGAGCAAAGAAGGTGAACAACTGACCATATTTGGTATGTTTACTCTTTATATAAGCTGTGCTGGCGTCAGGGAGCATTTCTGTCCCTCTCTTTGTATTTCTGCTCTGCTACAGGGATGTCTCCTGTCTATGCTTCCACCACTGTCCACTCCCTTACTAGCTCATTTCCATTCTTCACTCCCCCTACCCAGCGCCCCCCCCACCCCCACCCTGCCACACACACACACACACACACACACACGCACACACACACATATACATAATTCCCCAGAACTCAACTAGGGAATGGATGCTACAGGACACTAGTCAGAGACCAAGGCAAATGCTGGATTCATTTCACAAGTGAACAGCATCACTGCAGTTAAATTAAAAATCCTAATTCATAACTTATGGCTGAGTGAGTCAGACTGGGTCTGCCATGAAGGTCAACAATTAGGTGAGAAGGAATGAATGGGAACTGGCTCTTGGGCTTCCAGGAATAAGTCTTATGCGCCAGCATTTATTAGACAGGCCCATCAGGCAACTACTCAGATGTTATTTTCTACTTAAAATTAGTTCTCAGTATCTGTTCTCCCTATTTTGGAAGTTCCAGGAAAGAGAGTGATAAATAACAGGATTTCAGCAATAAAATCCCACCTCAAACCCTTAAAGTGAGCCTCCTGTCTCCACCCACAACCACCACTACTGCTTTAGTGTTGCCCTATAGTTCTAACCATCTGGGTCTGCATCCATTTCGGTTTGGTCCCCACTCCACCTCCTTTCCCTGCCCATCCAATTGTTATGCATGGGAAAACTGGAAACAATTCCCTAGACTTATGATAACATGAAAACAGCCTTGACCTTTACACACAGAAAATAAGTGAAAAATCAGCTGCATCCATCAAAGTCATTAATGACCTTAAAAGAAACTTCATAAATGCAAGCATGGATGGAAGGAAGGAAGGAAGGAAGGAAGGAAGGAAGGAAGGAAGGAAGGAAGGAAGGAAGGAAGGAAGGACAGATAGAGATGAATTTGTGGTGAAACAAGGAATAAGATGAAGAAACTCTCAGTGGAAATATAGACATCTATAGAAAAATTAGAGAAATATTTGGAAAGTATGTCTTTGTCTTCAGTGGGTAAAGATTTATATCAAATATGATTCTTCTAAGTCTTAGATTTTCTTGCCAATTTTGTTATACATATCATTAACTTTATATTATCTGGTAGGATAAATATCAAATATAGCATCTCATATTGCTTTATAGACATAGGCACAACTTTGCTTTCCCTAGAATCCTAGACTTATAGAGGAAGAAATAATATTAGTGACCTTTACATTTACTCCAAACATTTTATAGATGAGGAAACTAAAATCAAAAGATTGCCCATGACTTGCCTAATGCATTCAGCCACTGGTTAAGAACCAATGCACCCAGTAAATATGCTTTTACTAAAGAATGCCAGCCACAGAGACTGATCAGAGTTAAGAAACAGAATTAGAAAGAGAAGCTATACTCTTTTGTTATTTGTGTGAAGAGAGAGTGTATTGGGAGAGAATGTGAAAAAGCACAGAATAGAGACAAATGGGATGTTAGCAGGGACACTTGAAATACTGCCCAAAGAAACATTCTAGGAGACTGAGAAGCCCATGTAGTTATTGTTTAATAAAAGCAGCTTGATATTTCAATATAAAAGCAAGAATGGCTGAAAAGTGAGCAAACCCCTCATTAAAAACCACTCTTAAATTCTCCTTTCTGGCTTCATAAGAATATCAAAGGAGATAGCACATTTTTTCCTATAAATTATCACATATTCTTTTACAGTCATTCTTGATTTGTTCCGAAAGCCCTTAAGCATTCTAAGTGCCAGCTTTATCAGGTGTATATCCACATTCTGCATCTTTACATGCATGCATCCAAATAGCTATCTAGATATACAAACTATTATTGCTATTTAGTGTTTCAAAAACTGAATAATTAGCATAGTGATGCAAATTTGAGTGCTCTTTTTTAAAAGCTGCTGTGTTTATATGGACGTTTACACAAATAACAAGGACGAATCATTCAGGAAAAAAATTAATCCCTCAGATATACTCCTCTTAACAAAATCAACTTAATTTTATGTGACATTGTCCTTTCTAGAACTCCAAATTCAATGAACGCAGCAGGTCCTGATCTTGGTTTTTAACAGATGGCCTCAACAATATGACAGTAATAGCATCTGACATGTGTTGTTTCAATGATCTCTTTTACTCTTGGAGAAGTATGGAAGCATTAGATCCCGTGTGTTCCTTCAGATTGTTATTTCTGGCACACTCTTCTTGGCATATGTTATGATGAACCATTCACAACAAATTAAATTTTCATTAAGGCAAAAAAAAAAAAATCTTTATAATCCATAAGCCTGCAGTTTGCCCTAGTTCCCAAGGTAACATTTTCCATGCAAAGGGGCCAGTTCTACAAATAATCAAGTGTGGGGCTGGTTTAGACTTATTTTTTAAGGATTAGCTGTTTGCTAAAGCTAGGGATAGGGAGGATGGATGCAGAATGGGGAGGTCTGGAATCCCAGAAATGGAAAAGAGAAGAGATGTCTGAAAGATCTGTGGCCTTGCTCTCAAAGCCTTTTGCAGGGACACAATAATCATAGGTTCCCAGGAAACACATCAAAAGAGTCTAAGCCACATGATGCCACTTGAATGGCGCCACATGGGCTGGATACAAAGACCAGTTGGAGCAGGCAGAATTTCTGCACCTTTAAGGTAGAGTTTTTGTACTGATTGTAGCTGTAATTAACAGCTTCCTCTAACTGTGCAATGGAATTTTCCTGAAGGAATCAGTGGTTTTACTCACTGGCGGGTTTAGTAAAATGGGATTTCAGGCAGCATAGAGCTTTCAACCCAAAGTAGCTAAATCTAGTTAAAGCAGAAATATCAATGATTTTCAGTGAGTGCACATCATAGAAATGTCTGAGCATCATAAACCACTGCTGATTGCTTCTTTCAGAAGCAACTGCAACTAAATGAGGACCAGAGAAGATGAGAAAGCTAGCCTAGGCCTCTCTCTTCCTGAGCTTGCACTTAAATCCCGTATAATTTTTTTCCTAAAATAACATATTCAAGCCTACTTAGTAACTGGTAGACTACTTTATTTTCAATGTACACTAAAAATACTAGCTAACAATTGGGAAAGAATTTGAATTGAATTCTTTACCTTACCTCACCCTTGGTATAACCTTTCTCTCAGTGATATTTCAGAACCTGCATCAGAGAGAATCTCTTCCTACATGAGCTTTTGGCTATAAAGGTACTTCATTAGACTCTTTTCATTATTTTCTTTCTACTAAAAATGAAGTTCAGCTATTCACAAAGAGAATATAAAAATGTGTACTTTGAAGTCCAAAATAGTACAAAATAAACAGATTTACAGTTGAATATTGTATTACAAGGCATTTTAAAAATTACCTATGCTTGTGAAATAAACACCTTATAGGAACCAAAGGAGAAAATAAAACTGAAAAAATAAACTGACAAATAAATCAATGGAATATAACGAAAAATAGGAGTTTGGCAAGAGTTTGCTCTGCTTGACCGATTACTAAAAAGAAGAGAAAGGAGGCTGAAAAAGCCAGGAAAAAGTGGCAGTAATCAGATGATCACTCCATTGCTGAGCAGCTGCACAATATTGAACTAGAGAGGGAAGTACCAAGAAATGTATGTGCATAAGATTCAGCTCTTCATCGATGTTCTCAAAGAACTCACAGAAATGAGGGTTTGTGAAAGAAAGAGGCGATGAGAGCATCTGAGGGAATCAAAGGAAGTATACACTTGAGACGGGAGCATCTGCGTTGGAGAGAGCACCAGCCCCTGGAACAGCAGGTTGTGCAAGGGCTGGGAACATGTAGGAGAAAGTGTCCTGGAGACTCTGTAACACTGTAGCCTTCAGTTGTTTCAATGCCTTGGAAGCAGTCAAATTCCCTTGGACAAAGTCCAAAATGAAATTGCCTTTTGGCCAAGTCTGATCTAAAGTAAATACTCTACAGCAAATTTTCACCGTGTTAACCTGAAAATATATGTGAAAAAATGGTATGGCATTACCTGCTCGTAAGATTGATTTTGTATTAGATATTTCCAATAACTGGCAAATTATTCTAAACAGAATGATAATTCTTGTTTCTTGAAGTCGATCTGAGTATGAAATTCTGATAGGCCTTCTAAAATATTGAAGCCTTGGTAAAGTGAATAAATCGATATTTTTCCCAAAAGAACAAATGTAATACTGGAAACCAAGAATATCTCAACAAGTTTATAAAGGCAGAATTTTAATAAACTCCATTTTCTAATCACAGTGCAATTAAAAGAAGTCAATAACAAAGCCAGGACCTCCTATATGTCTAAAAATATTCTACTAAACAAAGTCGGGTTGAAAAGGAAATAAAAAATATAACAGACTCTTGGGGGACAAGTCACCAAAAAATAAAAATCACAATCACAATCTTTATGGGGTCAAAACAGAAATACCACCAATTTTAAAAGAAAATATTAGTGAATTAAACATTCAAAGTAAGAGATTCAAGAAAGAACTTGCCCAAAATCCTATCTGAAACTTACTACTTTTCTCTTTTCACCATCTCAGTAGATGGCACCACCACCTATGCAATTGCTTTGGCCTGAAATTTGTGTGACGTCCTTGATTCTGTCCTTTCCTTTTAACTCTAAAATGTAACTCCACTTCTTCTACTTTCATTGTCACCTCCATATTCCAAAGCCCATCATCTCAATACGCCCATGGCAATTACCTTCTCATTGTTTTCCTTGCTTCCACTCTTGCTCTCCTAAGAAACCACTTTCCACCCTGTGGCAAGGAGGTTCTTTGGGACATATAAATTAGATCACATCACTTCTGCTAAGACTATTCAATTATTTCCCACTGCATGTATATGAAAATCTAAATTTTTCACCAATATCTTACCTGAAAGACTGGGGCCTATAAACAGAATTTGGCCCACAGACATGTTTCATTTGCCCTACCAATGCATCTTAAAAGATTGTTAATTGATTACCAATATTTGAAAAATTGAACATTAAAAATGGAAATTTCTGAATTTTCTTAAAATTTTGAAAAATCTGCCTACACCGTCCCTATGTTATCATGTGGTGATAAATAACTACAGTTCCTACCACCCCATATTGGCTCCAGACCCTAGTCTATTTTTCAATAGTTCTTTTTACTCCCAGCTTTCCCAAGGTATAATTGAAAAAAATATAAAACTCTATATATTTGTGGTATACAATGAATGTTTTGGTATAAGTGTACATTGTGAAATAATTAAATCAAATTAACATATCTATCATTTCATATATTTATCTTTTTTATAGTGAGAACATTTCAGATCTACTCTCTTAGGAATTTTCAAGTAGACAGTACATTAACTATAGTCACCATGCTGTACAATACATTTTCAGAACTTATTTATCTTATCTAAAGCAAAACTTTATAACCTTTAACCAACATCTCAACATCTCCTCATTGCCTCCCCATCAATAATTTTTTTTTTTTTTTTGAGACAGATTCTCACTCTGTCACCCATGCTGGAGTGCAGTGGTGCACCTCCCGAGTAGCTGGCCTTACAGGCATGTACCACCACGCCCAGCTAATTTTTGTATTTTTAGTAGAGATGGGGTTTCACCATGTTGGCCAGCCTGGTCTCAAACTCCTGACCTCAAATGATCCACCTGCCTTGGCCTCCCAAAGTGCTGGGATTACAGGCATGAGCCACCGCACCTGGCCGACAATTCTTTATCAAGTGTGCACAATCTATTTTTCATGCCATAGTCATTAATACTTTTCCATATATAAGTATATTTACTTTATTTGCTTATCTTTAAATTTATTTATTTATTTATTTATTTATTTATTTTCGAGACAATGTCTCACTCTGTCACCCAGACTGGAGTGCAATGGCACAATTATAGCTCACTGCCATCTTGATCTCTAGGCTCAAGCTATCCTCCTGCCTCAGCCTCCCAAGTAGCTGGGACTACAGGTGCACACCATCACACCTGGCTAATTTCTTTTCTACTTTTAAATATTTTTTTAAAGTCTTACTACGTTTCCAAAGCTGGTCTTGAACTCCTGAACTCAAGCAATCCTCCTGCCTTGGCCTCCCAAAGTATTGGGATTACAGGTGTGAGCCACAGCCCCTGGCCTACTTTACTTTATACAATGAAATCTAGACTGAGAGAACCACATGTTTCTTACCTCTGGGGCATTTTGTTAGGTTATCATACTAGTCCCAACACTGGATTGAAATGGAGTGTCTGCATATTTTTCAATATTATACCAAACAGACACTTTCAAATTTCCAGATGTTTAAGAGCATTTGAATATTTGTCAACACATAGAAAAATTCTGAATGAAAAAAATTTTCATGTTTCATCTTGGAAAATTAATGCAAGGAAGGAAAGAAGGAAGGAAGGAAGGAAGGAAGGAAGGAAGGAAGGAAGGAAGGAAGGAAGGAAGGAAGGAAGGAAGGAAGGAAGGAAGGAAGGAAAAGGAGTAGACCCTCAGTGAGGGGGGAGAAACAAATGACCATTTGTGAAGCACTTTTATGTGCCTGGAACTGTGCATGGCAAAATGGTATACCAAAATCAGTGTATAAAATGTATAAAATAAAGTTCCTCGGGCAACCTACAGAATGAGAGAAAATTTTTGCAATCTACCCATCTGACAAAGGGCTAATATCCAGAATCTACAAAGTACTTAAACAAATTTACAAGAAAAAATCAAACAACCCCGTCAAAAAGTGGGTGAAGGATATGAACACACTTCTCAAAAGAAGACATTTATGCAGCCAACAAACACATGAAAAAATGCTCATCATCACTGGCCATCAGAGAAATGCAAATCAAAACCACAATGAGATACCATCTCACACCAGTTAGAATGGTGATCATTAAAAAGTCAGGAAACAACAGGTGCTGGAGAGGATGTGGAGAAATAGAACACTCTTACACTGTTGGTGGGATTGTAAACTAGTTCAACCATTGTGGAAGACAGTGTGGCGATTCCTCAAGGATCTAGAACTAGAAATACCATTTGACCCAGCAATCCCATTACTGGGCATATACCCAAAGGATTATAAATCATGCTACTATAAAGTCACATGCACACGTATGTTCATTGCGGCACTATTCACAATAGCAAAGACTTGGAACCAACCCAAATGTCCATTAATGATAGACTGGATTAAGAAAATGTGGCACATACACACCATGGAATACTATGGAGCCATAAAAAAGGATGAGTTCATGTCCTTTGTAGGACATGGATGAAGCTGGAAACCATCATTCTGAGCAAACTATCACAGGGACAGAAAACCAAACACCACATGTTCTCACCCATAGGTGGTAACTGAACAATGAGAACACTTGGACACAGGGTGGGGAACAGACACGCTGGGGCCTGTCATGGGGTGGGGGTAGCAGGGAGGGATAGCGTTAGGAGGAATACCTAATGTAAAGTAAATGACGAGTTAATGGGTGCAGCACACCAACATGGCACATGTATACATATGTAACAAACCTGCACATTGATCACATGTACCCTAGAACTTAAGGTATAATAATAATAATAATAAAAGAATGTACTCATGTAACCAAATACCACCTGTTCCCCAAAAACCTATGGAACAAAAAATGACCTATTAGGGAAAAAAAAAAAAATAGTAGGACATATTACTGAGTTTTGTTATCATGTGGTTTTTTTAAATAAAAATAAATAAATAAAATAAAAAATAAAATAAAAGTTCCTATAGAGGCTGAAAATTGTGCCAAATAGGATATATGGAACAACTAGAAAATAATGAATAGTTATATTCAGATAACTACAACAATAACTCAAGAATAAAAGATCAGGGAAAGCTGACAAGATCAATGAAAAGTTAAGATTAGAAAAGGGACTTGAAAGTGAAATAACATCTCAATAAATGTAGACATTTCTGACAAGGAATGCAGAATGAGCACCAGCAGGAAGGAAAAAAGGAGCAACGCATATAGCAAGATATATAGAGAGAACAAGAAGACTCACTTGACTAACATGTAGATGATTAACACAATATAACTATGACAATGGCATCTTCTCTATATATTATGTACATATTGATATGTGTTTATTTGCATTTCTACATTTAGATGCTGAGGATAAAAATAGCTTGCCATCCACAGATTTCAACTCCTGGGGGATGGAAATGTTATCCATGACACCCATCTGACTCATTTATAGCATCTTTCAAAATCTCCCTAGACACAAAGCAAAAAGAAATGGTAATAACAACACATTGTCTTTAGATAGTATTCTTTGTGAAATAATTGGAAGAATCTTACAACAAAAATTACGTGTATTCTTATGTCTCTATAAGGTAAATAGATAAAAAGCTTTTATCTGCAGTTCCGGCAGGATGAATAAAGGTGTTAAGTGACTTGTCCATGCTGTGTTTCTGGCTAAATTTCAGGTGACTCTCTATAATTATTTAGCTTTTCAGGTGGCTTTGGAAATTTCTCCTCTTCTATCCCTGTGGAGTGCCTCCATTGTCTTCCCCACTTCTGCCGCAGGGCTAATAGGTCTCTGAGAGTAGCCTGCAAGGGTGTCATTAGCCTCTCTCCACTCCATCAGCTCACCTCTCACCAGAAAGAGTTTCAGAATAGTTGGCTAGAAGTTTCGTATTTGGGTTTTTTTTTTTTTTCTCCTATTTTTCTTTCTTTTTTTTTTTTTTTACTTTAGCACGCTCTGGTTTCCCTAAACTAAGGCTGTACATAGAAAAATTCAACTGGAACCCTATAATACAATTTGATCCATTCAACCATTTCTCTGTGTTTGAGGCCATTTCAGGCACAAATCAGATTTTCAACAACCTTCAGACACAGGAACCCAGTGCTTGCAGTGTAAATAATCAGTTAATCCATGTTTTTAGCTCAAGTGAGATAGAAGAGATTGAAATCTTAGATCCTCTCCTTTTCAGTCAATACACGTAAGTACAATTAGCCCTTTCTGTTGTGTTGTATATGGAATAAACCTAGAAGTCAAAAAGGCTTAATTATAGACCCCACTGTGCCTTAACTTGGTATGCAGTGAAGTACAATCAGCACAGGGCTTTAAAACAGTACAGATTTCAGCAAACATATTGACTGTGCTGTGTGACACAGAGGAAGTTACTTAACTTCTCTGATCCATCTGTAAGAAAAATAGTAACTATTTCATTCACTGGGTGGTTAGCAGGATCAGACAGATTAGCTTATTAAAAGCAATCAATGGCATTTCATACAGGTGGTATATATTCAATAATATTAGGAATTGAGTTAGATGAGCTTTAAGGTCCCTTCTGGTACTAACATTTTATGTTTCTATTATTTTTTCCTAGGTACTATAAATTGTATAGCAGCCTGGTTCCTTCTCCTAGCCCACAAGCTGTACAGCTGCAAACACTTAACTCCCACCTGTAGGCTCAAAATAGCTTCAGGCTTTGAGACTCTTATGACCAAACCTCCACATTGTACCCCACTTTCAAGAACTAAGTCGCTGCCTTATTTTCTCCCTTGTACTCTCTTCCTCTGAGATTTTAATTCAATCTTTTTCCTCTAACTCTCTCATGATATGAAGGCCGGTCCCTGAACCCTATTATCATGGCATGATCAGAACTACGTGCTATAAGGACTCCCCGCACTGACCACCTGCCGGCTTGGACACTCACTGCCTGCCTGCTGCCAGTTTGAGAGCCCTAACCCACTAGCCAGGACATCTGCCTACAGACCACTGCCAGGCCTCCCAGATACCAGCTAGCCCCCTGCCGGCTTACCTCACAGTGCTCACTATGTGAAAGCCCGGCCCCGTTCTCTCCTGCCCAGCTGAGGCCAATCCTACTTATAGATCCTGGACGATCAGCCCAAACCTAGGCCTGCCATGGGCATGGTCACTGACATGAACACAAGGATATAATACTGCTTCTTAGTTCTGTAAGGAATTCATACTCCTTATACATTTGAGATAAACTATCTTAAAGCTTTGTATTTAATCTACGTTGTAGCCTATTTTTAATCTAATTTTTTCATTTCCTGAATTTGCATTTTTGTTGTGGTAAAACATATATACAAAAAAGTGCACAAAACATAACTGCATAGCTTAATGGATTATCACAAATCAAACATACCCATGTAATCAACACCAACAAGCCTCACTGTGTCCTCACATGGTAGAAAGACAGCTCTGGTGGCTCTTCCTCTTCTCATAAGGCACCAGACTTATCGGATTAGGGCCCTACCCCTATGACCTCACTTAGCCTTAATTACTTCCTGCAGGTCCTATTTCCAAATACAGTCACGCTGCAAGTCAGGACTTCAACTTGGGAATTTTGGAGGCACCCAATTCATTCCATAGCAGCTGTCATAATACATTTAAAAAAAAATAACTAACATTTATTTTGTGGTTATATATGACAGTGCTTTACCCACAATATCTCATTTAATGCTCCAACATCCTATCAGGTAACTACCATTATTGTCTACATTTTATACATAAGAAACAGAATCCAGGAAAAGGTTAAACAATGGAAATCAGAACATGCCTTCCTCCTGATTTAAAATTCTCCAATGGCTTCCTATTCATCTTAAAATTAGATCCAAACTCTTTACCATAATATACAATGCCTTCCTCATCTGGCCCTATCTGCCTTTTTGTTCTCATCACCCACCATTTCCCCTTCACACACTGCATTCCAGCTGCACGAGGCCTCTTGCTGTCCCTCCCCACCAAGGCTATTACCCTCTCAAGGCTTTGGCACGTACAGTTCTCTCTATCTGGAATGTTCTTCTCACAGGTCCTTGCATGTTCAATTGTTTTGTGATTTAAGTCCTAAATGAAATACATCTTCTCAGACCTGGCCACCCTATCTATCTGCCCCTCCCAATTACCTTCCAAAATAATAGTCTACTTTTACACCCCTTATAATACTATTTTAAATTATTTTATTTTTTATTATCATTTCATTCCAGTTTTGGTTGTCAACATGTGATATTAGAACGTCAGAGTTATAAGGATAAAGAACTTGTCTTTCTTCTTCACCTCTTTAGTTCCAATGCCTAAAACTTAACATATAATGGCACCAAATTACGTTGAATAAATGCATGAGTAGATGAATGAATGAATGATTTGTCCATGGTCACACAGTTAAGTAAATGGCAGATCATACATTCTAAAACCATTCATTCTTATTTCAAACTCTACAAAGAAATGTCTGAAAGAATGTATTTCAAAATTATATGTCAAAATTAAAATCAAGGAATAGATTAATTGTTGGAAGAATCTGATTCAATAATAATTATAGCTACCATTTAAGAAGGGCCTACCCTGTATTATGTACTCTCCTAAGTGCTTTCTAAGCACTGTCTACTTAATCCTCAAAACCACTCTATAAAGTAGCTGTTATTATCCTCATTTTGCACCGAGGAAATTGAAGCTCATAGAGGTTAAGTAATTTATCTATGTCATGCCTAACAGGAGACTGAACTAAGATGGAACCCAGGTCTGTCTGTCTCCAGAATTTGAGCTATCACCCTCTAGACCATAAAAATTGAGTCTGTTTTAAAATAATGTCACATCAGCAATATATATTTCCTGATCTAAATATGTATTTACTTGGTACTTTAAAAATAAACTGTAAACAATTTGTGTTAAAAAATCCTATGTAAATTTTATTATCACTCCTGACATTATTCTGGTCTTCAATTATTTTTCCCATTAGAGAAACAAAATATTATTTGATGGTGAAATTTTCTGAGCACTAAAATCTAATGTTTTATAGAAGAGAGCACTTCTACTAGATAGAAATTATAGATGGCAGATGTCCAGTGCTAATTCATTGCCTTTTAAATGAAATAGCAAGAACGTCTTTAAAGGGACATTTACACCACCTAAGTAATCTTCTAAAGTGTAGTGTGTTGGCGATTACTAACCAGCACAAACTGCCGAGGTTAATGAATAATGCTAATCTGAATCAATCTGCATAAACTCCATCTACTCAGATTTTTTTCTCTAGTTTTCTCTTGAGATGTCGATTTACAAGCCAAAGTAGAAATTAGAGACTTACAAAGAGATATCAGACACCTATACTATTAAAACATCTGTGGATACAGAATACTGACTTAGACATAGGAGAAACAGATGATAAAGTCTCTTGACTGTTTCTTGTCCAAGTAGTCTGTCTCCAATAGGCCTGGAAAACTAGCCTTTGACAGAAGCATTTGAGTTATTATGTTAGATAAAGAACTCTACAAGGGAAAAGAAAAAAAATATCTGCCCAAGAACTCTAGAAATAATGACAACAGAACAAGTTGGTAGGAGCTGCTAAACTAGATAATATTCTGAAGCAAGTAAACGGAGCAAAGTCTAAACACTACCACTGAAAAAAGAGAGGGGAGGTATTAGAAGCTTCCTACCAACAGCCTAGAAGAACATATCCTTATTGCAGATCCAGCGTGTAAACCCAATGCACCATATTTCATGAACATCAGAACATCAGGTACCACCAAATGGATTTTTCATCACATACTTAAATTTTTCTAAATAAAAAATGAATGTATGTCATTTTCTCCAGTGCTTTCATGTCTCTAAACTGCTGGTGACAGAAGGATCAAATTTAGTGATATAAAAGTTCTTTAAGTTCTCTGGGGTGAATCTATAGGCCAGATCTAAATATCTCCTTATTAAAATCCACCTTTACCAAAGATAAGAGAATGACTATGGAAAACGTTTCCCAATCCTACCCTTCATTTGCACTTGTTGGCTGTCTTCCTAGTTGAACAAACCTGTTTCCCAGCCTCTGGTCAATTCCCCAAAGCTATCCATCATGCCTATGCCTGTTAAAGGAGTGTATTTTCCCCTTAAACTCAAGTATAAAGATATCTCTTGCTTACCTAAAACCCCTACTAATGCCTGTTTCCTACAGAATAAAGTTCAGATTCTCCAGACTCACCCTTCAGACCCTCTGCAATGTAGCAATTTTCCAACTCTCCAAACATGTGTTCAGTAGGCACAACTGTGTTTCCATCACACAATTATGCTCAGTTCCCTAAGGGAAGTTAGAGCTACTTATTTCTAAACCAGCATTTCTCAAACGCCTTTGCTTCAATGGACTTCCCAGAAATCTTTTAGGAAAGTGCTCTGGCCTTTGTTCAGGCAGTTCCTTCTGCCTGGGACATGCTCTTTTTCCACATGTTCAAAGTCCCAGCCTTCTGTGAAAGTCCACATCAAAGTCTCTGACAGCAAATAAATCCCTCTCTCCCTCACTCTTATAAATCATGTGGAATCTCTCTTTTATCACTTTATATGCCAATATAAGCATCAATATGTACCAATATAAGCACAAGGCTTTACAGTTAACAAAATAACTTTCACATATATTTCACATGAAACACAATGCTTTATAGTTTACAAAATAATTTTCACATAGATCGCCTCTTTAAATGATTACAAATGTCCTTTGTTTTTGGCAGTGTTTTCTTGGAGAAAGAGGGAGACATTTTTCAGGACTTCAGACCAGTTACTTCTATCTGAACATCAGTTTTATTTGTAAAATAGAAATACTAATGATATGGTTTGGCTCTGTGTTCCCACCCAAATGTCACCTTGAATTATAATAATCCCCAAGTGTGGTGGGAGGGACCCAGTGGGAGGTAATTGAATCATGGGGGCATATTTTTCCCATGCTGTTCTCATGACAGTGAATAAGTCTCATGAAATCTGATGGTTTTATAAAGGGAGTTCCCCTGCACATGCTCTCTTGCCTGCTGCCAAGTAAGATGTCACTTTGCTCTTCCTTCACCTTCCACCATGATTGTGAGGCCTCCCCAGCCATGTGGAACTGTGAGTCCATTAAACCTCTTTCCTTTATAAATTACCCAGTCTCAGGTGTGTCTTTATTAGCAGCATGAGAATGGACTAATACAGTGAATTGGTACCAGTAGGGTGAGGTGTTGCTGTAAAGATACCTGAAAATGTGGAAGCGACTTTGGAACTGGGTAAGAGGCAGAGGTTGAAACAGTTTGGCAGGCTCAGAAGACAGGAAAATGTGGGGAAGTTTGGAACTTGCTAGAGACTTATTGAATGGTTTTGACCAAAATGCTGATAGTGATATGGACAATGAGATCCAGGTTGAGGTGGTCTCAGATGGAGATGAGGAATTTGTTGGGAACTGGAGCAAATGTGACTAGTGTTATGTTTTAGCAAAGAGATTGGAGGCGTTTTGTTCCTGCCCTAGAGATTTGTGGAACTTTGAACTTGAGAGAGATGATTTAGGGCATCTGGTGAAAGAAATTTCTAAGAAGTAAAGTGTTCAAGAGGTGACTTGGGTGCTGTTAAAATCATTCAGTTTTACGTATTCACAAAGATATGGGTTTGGAATTGGAGCTTATGTTTAAAAGAAAAGCAGAGCATAAAAGTCTGGAAAATTTGCAGCCTGACAATGCTATAGAAAAGAAAAATCCATTTTCTGAACAGAAATTCAAGTGAGCTGCAGAAATTTGCACAAGTCATGAAGAGCCAAATGTTAATCATCAAGACAATGGAGAAAATGTCTCCAGGGCATGTCAGAGGCCTTTGTTGCAGCTCCCCCCATCACAGGCCTGGAGGTCTAGGAGGAAAAACTGGTTTCATGGGCCGGGCCCAGGGACTCCCTGCTCTGTGCAGCACAGGGACTTGGTGCCCTGCATCCCAGCTGCTCCAGCCATGGCTAAAAGGGGCCAAGGTACAGCTCAGGCCATGGCTTCAGAAAGTGTAAGCCTAAGCCTTGGCAGTCATGGCAGCATGTTGAACTTGCAGGTGCACAGAAGTCAATAATTGAGGTTTGGGAACCTCTGTCTAGATTTCAGAGACTGTATGGAAACACCTGGATGACCAAGCAGACGTCTGCTGCAGTGATGGGGCTTTCAGGGAGAACCTCTGCTAGGCCAGTGCAGAAGGGAAATGTGCGGTTGGAGCCCACACACAGAGTACTCACTGGGGCATTGCCTAGTGGAGCTGTGAGAAGAGGGCCACAATTCTCCAGACCTCAGAAAGGTAGATCCACCAACAGCTTAGACAGTGCACCTGGAAAAGCCACAAACACTCAATACCAGCCTATGAAAGCAGCCAGGAGGGGAGCTGTACCCTGAAAAGCCACAACGGCAGAGTTGCCCAAGGCCATGAGAGCCCACCTGTTGCATCAGTGTGACCTGGACGTGAGTCACGCAATCAAAGGAGTTCATCTTGGAGCTTTAAGATTTGGCTGCCCTGCCAGATTTCAGACTTGCATGGGGCCTGTAGTCCCTTCATTTTGGTCAATTTCTCCCACTTGGAAAAGGTGTATTTACCCAATTCCTGGACCCCCACTGTATCTAGATAGTAACTAACCTGCTTTTGATTTTGCAGGCTCGAAGGTGGAAGGGACTTGCCTTGTCTCAGATGAGACTTTTTGGACTGTGGACTTTTGAGTTAATACTGAAATGAGTTAAGACTTTGAGAGACTATTGGGAAGGCATTATTAGTTTTGAAATGTAAGAACATGAGATTTGGGAGGGACAAGGGGCAGAATAATATGGTTTGACTGTGTCCCCACCCAAATCTCATCTTGAATTGTAGATCCCACATTTCCCATGTGTCATGGGGGGGACCCAGTGGGAGGTAATTGAATCATGGGAGCAGGGGGTCTTTCCACTGATGTTCTCATGATAGTGAATAAGTCTCATGAAATCTGATGGTTTTACAAAGGGGAGTTTCCTACACAAGCTCTCATTTTTCCTCTTGTCTGTTGCCATGTAAGACATGTCTTTTGCCTTCTCCCATGATTGTGAGGCCTCCCTAGCCATGTGGAAGTGTGAGTCCATTAAATCTTTTTCTTTATAAATTACCTGCTCTCAGGTATGTCTTTATCAGCAGTGTGCAAATTTACTAATATAATTGGGAAAGCATGATTGGCTTCAAAATGTGAGGACATGAGATTTGGGAGGGGCCAGGGGTGAAAAGATATGGTTTGGATCTGTGTCCCCACCTAAGTATCACCTTGAATTATAGTAATCCCCACGTGTGGTGGGAGAGACCGGTGTGAGGTAATTGAATCATGGGTATGGGTTTTACCAGTGCTGTTCTTGTGATGGTGAATAAGTCTCATGAGATCTGATGGTTTTATAAAGGGAATTCCCCTGCACATGCCCTCTTGTCTGATGCCACATAAGATATCACTTCGCTCTTCCTTCACCTTCCACTGTGACTGTGAGGCCTCCCCAGCCATGTGGAACTGTGAGTCCATTAAACATCTTTCCTTTATAAATTACCCAGTCTCGGATATGTCTTTATTAGCAGCATGAGAGCGGACTAATATAACTAATAACACACAATTAAAGAATCACTGAGAATATTGTCATTTTTACACCAAGGTATTTGTTCCCAAGGACCTTACATCATTCTCACACAGGGAACACAAAGTGATGGACGGTGAACAAAATCTGACCAGCACATATACTGAGTTTGGCCTGCACAGTATTTTATAAATTCAGTCAACATTTAAAAATCAGAAGTTCACTTAAAATTCAGATTAGCTCTTCAGCTTCTCTCTCTCCCCTCAAAAGAAGAAGGAGATGAAGAAGAAAAAGGACAAGCAGAAAATGAAAAGCTGGAGGAAGAGGAGGAAGGGGAGGAAGAAGAAGGATTTACCATTCCTATATGACAATAATACTCTGGACTTGAGTAGCTGGTGTTCCCTTGGAAGAAGTGAGTGGTCTCCAGTGTGTAATAGTCCCCAACATTCCTTATCGTTTTCCTGACATGAAAGCCAAGTGTCAGCCCCCCTTAGCCATCACACATTGTTATTTTCTCGTAGAAGAGAAATATATCTCAAAGGTGTCTCTATCATAATTGGAAAAGTGAAGGATAATCTAAGAGAAACTCATTTTTCAATAAAACCAAGAAATAGCACAAACTCTGTGGAAGTGAAAGTTGTTTCTACACACTTAATAGTCAAAGAAAGTGACCTATACCTGGGCTGCTTCACTCATTTACGTTACCAACCTGTTCCCTGAAAACATTTGGACTTGCAACACTTGGGCTTGACTGGAAATCCCATGAAAGAGAGTCAATATTTTGCTGTTATTGTTTATTACCATATCTTCCATACCTGGCACAAAGGAGGCCCTCAATAAGTGTTTTTAAAAGAAACACAGTTAAGTACTAGGGGAGACACTTATTTAGAAATAATAACAGCAATTGCCTAATGGCAAGTGCTTTAAAAGAAGTATATACAGGATACAGTGGAAACACAAATGACTTTGCCTCCTCACCCAGCACAACATATAGTAAAGTTGAGCAAACAGGCATCTATGTCTCCTTGCCCATTACTCTCCACGGCACTCCCACACTAAATGTAAGCTTCCATAGCAAGAGTAAGTAAATGGTTTCTATAATGAGCCAGAGAGGAAATATTTTAGGTTTCTCAGGCAATACCATTTCTGTAGCAACTATTGACCCCTGTCATTGAAGTACAAAAGCAGCCATAGACAATATGGAAACAAACCTGGCTATGTTCCAATAAAACTATATTTACATGCAGCGAGCCATATTTGGCCCAAACATAGTTTGCTGAACATTGTTCTAGAGGCTAGGAACTATTTTTATCCTCTTTGCAGTTTTTGAATTGACTTGAACTACTTGGAGAACTTTATTCTTTTGATTTTGGAGTCTGATCTTTGCACATATACCCACAAAGAGAGAGAAAGAGAAGGAGAGAGGGCAGGAGAGAGAGCAAGATATGGAGCAATGATAACTGACACTAACCACTTTTAGGAAAATGCTGCTGCAGAAATGGAAACAGGATGGGACATCTTTTTTATACAGCTTCTTAATGAAAACAAAAATCTCTGGATTTTCACAATTAAAGTCCTGACCTCAATACTACCAGTTGGTCTTAAAAAGATCCAAGGGAATATCAGTTTAGAAACATAAGAACTAGTGTAGAGAAAATTGACCTGATTTTTTTCTGATGTGAGCTCTAGGAATGATATTTACTGCTGAGATTATGTTGCTTCCCTAGATTATAGTTTAGTTCCTTGAGGTAGGAAAAAAAAAGAATAACAAACACCATTTGCATAAACCACCATTTATATATATATATATATGGATAGATAAAAGTATTAACATATCTATATTCTCTTAAAGGGAAAATGAAGAAGCTCTTCAGTTTAAAAAAAAAGAAAATACCTTAACATAGAAATTGTCATTTTAGTCCTGAATGTTCTTGATGGGGCTATAAAATGACTATTCTATGATTTAAAAAAAAAAAAAAATTAGGGAAAAGAGGCAGGAGAAACAGAAAGAATAAGTAATAAGGAAGAGCATAGGAGAAAAAGAGAAAGAAATAATAATAAATAGAAAATAAAAGAGAAGAGAAAGAGACCAATAAGCCTGCAATAGAAAATTGGCAGACTCTCAGTAATTCCTTCAAGGTCAGGCAGAGATTTCAAAGTCATGAACGACCAAAGCCTACTTCACTGTACTTTTAAAAATCCATAGTGTTTTTACAGAAGTAAAGGTTATTGGCTTATTTCAAGTCTATGAATCAAAAAATCTATTCTAAAATCCAGACCAAATATAATTAACATAGTATTATCTCTGTGTGTTTGGGCCCCTCAGGATCTGTGCTGATGTGCATTGCATCTCCATCATTTGAGATGTCTGTTGTGGGAAGAACCATACTGCATGTGCCAATGAAAGAACATATATGGATTCTAAGATAGGCCAGAAATTGCTAAAACTGTGTAGACTGCCATTTAACATGACTGGATTTAAGATGACTCTTAAAAGTGTGAAAGACGTATCAACACAAACTTCAGAGAAAACTCCCGTGTTCTACATTCTGAAACCAATGTTGAATGAAGATAGTCATAGATTCATATGTGTCTTATTTTTCCTATCATTTTGTTTCCTGGCTCCAAGATGGTAACCAGGTCTTCAGGTTTTCTTCTTAGAGGAGTTCATGTTGTATGGCCAAAGAATTTACCTAAAGATTATGCATTTTTCTGTATTCTTTCTTCCTAAAATCCTAAACTCATCTGGGGAGTTATGCTAGGTCTTTGGGGTAAGAAGAAAAGAAAAGAAGGTGAATATGTCAAGGGAAAACTTCTCCCAAGACTACAATGGGGACTGAGATCTGTGGGTTCTACAAGGAGGTTCTACAAAAGGAGGAGATGGCAGACATTTGAAAGGAACAACTGCATTGTGTATGCAGGGAGACTGGACACTAAGTGCCTGGGCACCCAGCCTCATGAAGACACAGGCTGAAGCTTGAAACAAAAGTAGAAGATCCCCTTCCCCTCAAGGGCTGATGTGAGTTTGGGCAGAAATCCATTTGAACCAAAAACATCAAGATCTGCCTTCCACCCATCTACCCTAAATAGCACTTTTGCCCAATCCAGAAATGGAAAAAAACTCCAATAATTATTGAAATTGAACTTTTAGTCAATACAATGAGATGAAGGCTTGGATCAGATTAAATTTGATTTAGAGAAGTATACACATACCTTGAAGATACTGTGGGTTCTTTTCCAGATCACCTAATAAAGTAAATATTGCAATAAAACAAGTCGCATGAATGTTTTTTGGTTTTCCAGTACATACTTAAGTTATATTCACACTATACTGTAGTCTAGTAAGTACACACATTAATTAAAAATACTTTGTTGCTAAAAAAATCATGAGCCTTCAGCGCACTGTAATCTTTTCGCTGGTGGATTGTCTTGCCTACCTATTGATAGCTGATGACTGATCATTGTGGTGGTTGCTGAAGATTCAGGTGGCTGTGGCAATTTCTTAGATTCAGACAACAATGAAACTTGCCACACTGATTGACTTTTTCTTTCAGGAAAGATTTCTCTGTAGCGTACATTACAGTTTGATAGCATTTTACTCATAGTAAAACTTCTTTCAAAATTTAAGCCAATCCTTTCAAGTCCTGCTGCTGCTTTGCCAACTAAGTTTATAAAATATTCTAAATCCTTTGTTGTTATTTCCAACAATGTTCACAGCACTGTGACCAGAAATAGATTCTGTCTTAAGAAACCATTTTCTTTTTTTTTTTTTTTTTTTTTGAGACGGAGTCTCGCTCTGTCGCCCAGGCTGGAGTGCAGTGGCGCGATCTTGGCTCACTGCAAGCTCCGCCTCCCGGGTTCACGCCATTCTCCTGCCTCAGCCTCCCGAGTAGCTGGGACTACAGGCGCCCACAACCGCGCCCGGCTAATTTTTTGTATTTTTAGTAGAGACGGGGTTTCACCGTGGTCTCGATCTCCTGACCTTGTGATCCGCCCGCCTCGGCCTCCCAAAGTGCTGGGATTACAGGCATGAGCCACTGCGCCCGGCAAGAAACCATTTTCTTTCTCATCCATAAGAAGCAGCTCCTCATTTATTAACATTTTATCATGAGATGGCACCAATTCAATCCAATCTTCAGGCTCCACTTCTAATTCTAATTCTCTTGCTGTTTCCACCACATTTGCAGTTATTTCCTCCACCAGAGTCTTGAACCCCTAAAAAGTCATCCATGAGGGCTGGAATCAACTTCTTCCATACTTCTCTTAATGTTGATATTTTGACCTCTTCCCATAAATCACAAATGTTCTTAATGACATCTAGAATATTAAATCCTTTCCAGAAGTTTTTCCGTTTACTTTGCCCAGATCTATCAGATAAATCACAATATATGGCAATTATAGCCTTATGAAATGTATGTCTTAAATAATAAGACCTAAAAGTCAAAATTACTTCTTGATCCGTGGGTTGCAGAATGTATGTTGCATTAGCAGGCCCGAAAACATTACTCCCTTGTACACCTCCCTCAGAGCTCATGGGCAACCAGGTACATTGTCAATGAGCAGTAGTATTTTGAAAGGAGTCTCTTTTTCTGAGCAGTAGATCTCAATAATAGCCTTAAAATATTCAGTAAATCGTACTATAAACAGATGGACTTTTATCCAGGTTTTGTAGTTCTATTTCTAGAGCATAGGCAGAGTAGATATAGCATAATTTTTAAAGGTACTAGAATTTTTTAAATAATCAATAAGCATTTGCTTCAACTTAAAGTCACCGACTGCATTATCCCCTAAAAAGATTCAGCCTGTCCTTTGAAGTTTTGAAGCTAGGCATTGCCTTCTTCCCCTCTCTTGTTATAATAATCCTGTATGGCTTCATCCTCTGATAGAAGGCCATTTTGTCTACATGGAAAATCTGTTATTTAGTATAGCCACTGTCATCAATGATCTTAATTAGATATTCTGGATAATTTGCTGTAGCTTCTGTATCAGCACTTGAATCTTCATCTTCCACTTTCATGTTACAACTTCTCTTCTCAAACATCATATACCAACCTCTCCTAGTTTTCAACTTTTGTGTAGCATCCTCACCCCACTCTCCCTTCAAAAGATTGAACAAAGTTAGGACCTTGCTCTGGGTTAAGTTTAGACCTGCGGGTATGCTGTGGCTGATTTGATCTTCCATTCAGACCACTAAAACTTTCTCCATACCAGCAATAAGACTGTTTCGCTCTCTTCTCATTTGTACGTTCACTGCAGTAGCACTATTAATTTCCTTTAAGAACTATTCCTTTACATTCATAACTTGTTTAACTGATGGCATAAGAAGACTAGCTTTCAGCCTGTCTCAGCTTTTGACACGCCTTCCTCAGTAAGTTTAATTATATCTAGCTGTTAATCTAAAGTGAGAGATATGTGGCTCTTCCTTTTACTTGAACACATATAGGCCATTATAGAGTCATTAACTGGCCCGATTTCAATATTGTTGTATCTCAGGAAACACAGAGTCTGAAGAGAAGAAGATGTGGATATGGTCAGTCGATAAAGCACTCAGAACATATACAACATTGATGGATTAAGTTCACCAACTTATATGGGTGCGGTTCATGGCATCCTAAAACAAATACAATAGTAACATGAAAGAGTGTGGGTCACAAATCATTATAACAGATACAATAACAATACAAACACTTGAAATGCTGCAAGAATTACTAAAATGTGACATAGAGACAAAAAGCAAACTCACGTTGTTGGAAAAATAGTGCCTATAGACTTATTCAACACAAGGATGCCACAAAGCTTCAATTTGTTAAAAAAAAAAAAAAAAAAAAAAAAAAGCAAAACACGATATCTGAGAAGTGTAAAAAAGTGAAGTGCAAAACTTGAGGTATGCCAGTAAAAGAAATATCTTACACCTAAGTGTTGGGGTGGAATAAAATTCACGGCTGCTGTAGCACTTTTTAATGAGTCACTTTAATTTTACATGGTTCAGTCACATCTCACATTAAATAAAAAGTAGAATCATTCTTAGTCTCAGCCTCCTCCACTCGCAGCTCATGAGCTACAATGTGTCAGACACTGTTCTAAGAACTTTACCTCAACCCGATGAGGGAGGCATTATTATTTCCCCCATATTACAGATGAGGAAACTGAGGCACAGAGAGATTCAAATTACTAAAGTCCCACAGCTTGCAAGTAAAAGAACCGGGACTCAAAGCCAGGCAATGTGACTACAGAGGCCACATTCTTTACCAGCCAGCTGTCTCCTGGCTCTACAGACTGGGTGGGGCCTCTCGCCTTCAAACAAGTGAAGTCTAAATGATGCAGAAAAAGAACTTCCTTGTGCCCTCAATGTCCTGGTATAGTCATATGACAGCAGATGTGAAAACTCTGAACATGAAAACAAAATAAGCCTCAGTGAATAGCTGTTGATTAACTGAATGTTTTCAGTGACAATCTCTAAAAGCAGAAACTTAAAACCTCTTTCTACAATAGTGCCTATCGTAATGCTTTTACATTTTAAAAAGGTGTGCTGAGGTCCAACCAACCCCCTTTTTCAGCTTTCCCCTAAGGTAGAGAAAGTCTTAACAGCACTTCACGCCCTATATACCCTCCTGTGGAGGAAAATGGTTCTCCCTCCTAGTCATGTGGTTGTGGCTACAGCAAGGATTGTAACCCACCAGGAGTGGCTGGGTCAATAGGTTGTCATAGGTAGGAAGTGGAAAGGAAAGTGGATGTTCACTATCTTGTCTATGAAGATTTACACGCCCTGTCCTCTAGCCTAAGAGGATGACCATAGTTTGCCCAATACTTGGCTGGAAGGGAGTGGGAGGTAGAATGTTGTAAAAAAGAAAAGATCTGATTAAAATCCCCCACAGCATATTCTCAGTCTAATCTCCTTTTATCTCTACAACCCGATTTCAGCAATTATGTTTATCACTTAAATGCCTCCTCTTGTTCATAACTTTGATGATTCTCACATGGGCTGTAGACTGTTTACTCTAATTGTGTTCTTATTAACATTCCCATTTTAAATGACTAAAAATAAGACTTTGACCTTCCAAAGTGAATGACTGCTTACTGCCCTTCCTTGGGGAGAAATTAACTTTGGAAGTATCTGCAAAGTATGTACATGGTGATATGTCCATTCATTTTCCTTCCTATTTGTTTCTTTAAGGTGGAGTCTCCTATTTATTTTCTGGAAGAGACGTGGGGACAAAGGATCACTGGGCCCCAAAGAAAACGTGAGAAGATCATATTGACAAACTGAAAAGGTTTCAGTAAGAAAATACTAAAGTCACTATTCATTCTCACAGACCCACTGCTCTATTGCTTTTATTTTAGGAATGAGATTAAATACCAGATGTAAAGTATTTTTCTTAATATATGCCAGCCATTAAAAATGACATCAATTAAGTTCCATTTTTTATATAAAGAGAAATTTTCATTTGATGATTTTGGAGGAAAAAAAGAAACACAAGATTGCGCAGTGCTCCCCCCTCCCAAAAAAAGAGAAAAATCCTCCTTTGGGATGTGGAACATGAAGAAGCAAGATAATGAGGATTTTGTTTCCTATACAAATTGAAGATTAAAAATGAATTTTAAAACATTTAAATTTGAATGAAAACAATCAAAAATCAAAAGAGCTATTTATAAAGACTTGAAAAACCTAACCCAACACATCTCCTGTGCGTTTACAAATGTGCGTGAGAAGTGGTGTGTCGGTGCTAAATAATAATTCTGTACATTTTATTGATAATTGTCTTCAGCCTGACATACAGAAGGAAGCATAATAGTTGTAGAGAATTGCAGCAATATATTTAGTTCTTTTAAACCTCTACTTCAATCACCTTTCATAAAGTAAAAGAAATGAAAGGAACTTTGTAAAATATGCAAAGGAAAGTAAACTTATTGATATATACTAGGAGACCTAAGCCAATTCATTTCATCCACGCACACATAATTCTAACTGCAGACCAGCCTCCATTTTCTTGGATGAGCAGTCACTCCCTCCCATTTGAGCTTGACAATATCATGATCTCTGATCATGTCTCACTATTATTAAAACTAAGGCAATATGCCCACCTACCCCTTGCATATGAAAGGAAAGAAAAGTGAATAATAATAACCAGCTTCCTAACATAGAGTTTTTATGTATTTTCAGAGCTCCATGAATCTTTCAAAATTAATGACAATGGATAAGCTTCCTCAATGATTTTGCAGGATGCTCCTGGCACATTTCTGCAAGGTAAAGAAATTTACTTTGCCCTCAGTGGAGGAAAAAAGTTGGGGGGGCTTAGAAAAATAAACTAGCTTGAAAATAAATGTTTAAAGCTGAAAAAATAACAGATAAAAAATCTGACCTATTCTCAATCTTATTCATCTCAAAATCTAAAGGAGAATTAAACTTATCTATTTCTACAACTGAGGTAATTTTTGCTGAAATTCCAAAAACAGTCATTTTACAAAAGGGATAAATGACATAGATTCTGTGCTGTTCAGAGTAAGTAATACGGATTAAACAAGAAGAAGAAAAAATAAAAATGAAGTTCAGGTAAAAAGAAATAATTCCAATGAATATATTGTCTACCATTGTAACAATAATGTATCAACATGTAAATGATAAAAATATTCTAGCAAGCCGGGCGCGGTGGCTCACGCCTGTAATCCCAGCACTTTGGGAGGCCGAGGCGGGCGGATCACAAGGTCAGGAGATCGAGACCACGGTGAAACCCCGTCTCTACTAAAAATACAAAAAATTAGCCGGGCGCGGTGGTGGGCGCCTGTAGTCCCAGCTACTCGGGAGGCTGAGGCAGGAGAATGGCGTGAACCCGGGAGGCGGAGCTTGCAGTGAGCCGAGATCGCGCCACTGCACTCCAGCCTGGGCGACAGAGCGAGACTCCGTCTCAAAAAAAAAAAAAAAAAAAAAATATTCTAGCAAAATAATTCCTAAATCCATAGCTGACTGCAGAAAACTATAAATAATAATATGTCAAAAGTTAAACATCCCTAAGATATTTACTGGTAATTATTCACAAATAAGCAAATGAATAATCTTTCTGTCCATTATAAACTAAATACTGATAAAACAGTAAAATTCATTCAATCATTCTTTTATTCAAAAAATATTTATTAGGGGACTACCACATGCCAAGCATTCTTTGAAACAATGGAGATACAGTAGTGAACAAGATGGGGGGGAAAACTCAGAAAAAAGGTGTAAGAAGAGAGTTTATACTCAAGTAAACAAAAATAAAAATGAACAAAAAAGTAAAACATATGTATGTTAGATGGCGATAAATACTATAGAGAAACAATGTAGGAAAGGATAATGGGGAGTGCTGGGGATGGCAGGATTTGGGATGAGTGAAAAGAAGCAAATTGAATAATTAAGGCCTCACTGAAAAGATAGAATTTTTGCAAAAACCTAAGAAAGTAAGAGAATAAGACATGTTGCTGCCTGCAGCAAAAGCATTTCAGGTAGAAGGAACAGCAAGTTCAAAGATCCTGCCTGACCCAAGGGTATGGTTGACATTTTCAAAAAACATCAAGAGGTGCAATAAGCCTGCAGCAACACGAGACAGAAGAAAGTAACAATGATATCATAGAGGTAAGGGAATAGGATTAAGATCAGGGTACATTCTTTTAGGCCATAGTAAGAATTTTGGCTTTTTTCCTAGGTTAGAAAGCTTCTGGAAGAGTTCAAAAAGAATGACATGATCTGACATTTTAACAGGACCACTTTGGTTACCTTGTTAAGAAATATGATCAAGAAAAAGAGATAGCAGCAGGGAAACTGGATAGAAGACTATTATGGTTATCCAAATAAGACCTGATGGTGACTGGGACCTGAGTGGAAGCAGTGAAGGTAGTGACAAGTGATCAGGAGTTGGATATATTTTGAAGGTAAAGTCCATAGGATTTACTGAATGGATGTAGGGGGAGTGGAGAGGAATGTGAGAAAGAGGAATTTACTACGACACCAAGGATTCTGGCTGAGTGTAATCAGCCATATGATTCTTCATGTTTCCCAGCATCCATGCCCTCCCTGTGGCCTCATTGTGAGCAGCATCTGGTTTTCCATTTCTTAACTATGGATTCAAACACAAATTTAACTTTGGCGAATGACATGTGTATAAAAGTGACTGCCTGCTCATTCTGAGCCTAGGACTTAAAAGGTCTTGCACATTATTTCTGGCCCTCTTACAGTTGTTCTATCAGCATGAAAAGAATATACCCTAACCAGCTTTCATGTTCTAGGAAGATAAGAAACAGGTAAAAGAGAGCTGCTCAAGTGACCGACAGACCTGCAGTGGGAAGTAGAACTGCCTTGGCCTCTGAAGCTTGAAGCAGAGATACCTGGCCAAACCCAGATCAGCCAAATTTAAATCAACCTCAGACACGTGAGTAATAATTAACGATTGTTGTTTTAAGTTTTTGAGGGTTGGAGTGGTTTGTTATGATTCAATAGCTAGCTGATACACTGAGCAACTTAGAGGATAAAGTTATATTTACTAAAATAAGGAATTCTGCGGGAAGACCAAGTTTTGGGGGAGAAAACAGGATTTTAGTCTTGGAAATATTAAACTTGAGATGTTAAAGGGGAGATTGAATAGGAATTGCGTATACCAAGAAAGAGGTATAGGATGAATAAATGTAAGTATCATAAGAGTTTAGATGGTATTTAAAGCCATGAGACTAGTTAAGATCTTCTAGGAAGTGAATGTAGATAAAGAATAGATGAAATCTAAATCTTGAGACACTTCAGTGTCAAGATGTTAGGAAAATGAGAAAGAACTAGCAAAAGAGACTGAGCAGGAGCAGACAAAGGTACTGGAGAAGGTCCAAAAAGGAATGGCACCTGGAAGTTTAGTGAATAGTATCATGTGCAGAGCAGGTGACTGTATTAGTCCCTCTCATGCTGCTAATAAAGGCATACCCAAGACTGGGTAATTTATAAAGAAAAGAGGTTTACTGGACTCACAGTTCCACATGACTGCGGAGGCTTCACAATCATGGCAGAAGGTGCAGGAAGAGCAAAGGGACATCTTACATGGTGGCAGGCAAGAGGGCATGTGCAGGGGAACTCCCTTTATAAAACCATCAGATCTTGTAGGAATTATTCACTATCACAAGAACAGCATAGGAAAACCTGTCCCCATGATTCAATTACCTCCCACTGGGTCCTTCCCACAACACATGGGGATTATTATAATCCAAGGTGAGACTTGTGTGGAGACACAGAGCCAAACCGTATTAGTGGTCCACCGGACCAAATTACATACTGGTAGGTCAAGTAGGATGAAGACTGAAATAGCACCATTGGATCCTGCAGTGTGAAGTTCTGGTGACTTTATTAAGTTTTGCTATATAGAGAAATGGAGAAATGGGAAAGTAGCTAGAGAGAAAAATTAGGTTTAAAAAGGAGTTTTTGATTTTTTAATAGCATTGAGAATGGCTTTTTTTATTTGCTGATGAGAATGATCCAGCAGAGAAGAAAACCTGATGAAGAAGAGAGGGGACCAATTGATAAACCGGAGAGAAGGCAGAGTATATTGAAACTCATGCTGGGAGGCAAGCAGTGTTGAGTAAGAGCATAAAGAAAGTATCTTTTGGTTGCTTATACTTTCCAAGTGGAACAGGAAGCAAGGTCAGCTAAGAGAGAATGAGGGAGGAGATCTGAGCATTCCATAAGAAAGGAGAAAGTGTGAAATAATCAGATAGGAGAATAGAACAGTAAATGCACTACCTAAAGTCAGGTGAGTGATCACAAATTTAAAGCGAGACCAATCACATAGTTCTGTGTTTATCCACAATCACATTGTCTCATGGGTGTAGCCATAGAGTAGAGGGATAATTAGATTTACACAGGTTAGGATTCTCCCAAACAAAACTTATAAAAAGGGTACATGAGGGAAGCTGAGAGCACAGGCAAGGGAATAATAATGAATGACCATGGAATTGAAGCTGGAGAGGAAGCGAAATGTGTACAGGAGGGGAGTGAGGGGAAGTGAAAGACTGGATGGAAGCACTTTTAGAGTTGTGATTACTGAAGGAAGCTTCACAGTCAGGGTGGCGATGGCAGGAAGCAGTTGTTTGAAACAGAGCTTATGGAGAGATTGCAGGTATCAACAACCACAAAGATGGGGTATAGACTTTGAGACTGAAGAACTATCTGAAGGGTGGAGGACAAGAGAGGTGGAGGAGGGGAGATGAAGAAAGTGAGAAGTCAATGTAGTGGAAAGTTCACCTTCCAATATCCAATCCAGATATTGAAATTGCCAAGATTAGGGCAGGAGTACTGTTAGAGTGCCAATGATGTAAAACGTAAAATTTTCCAGAAACTCAAAGTAAAAGATTTTGCATTTCTGCAAAATATTTCATACCTTAACTGAAATCATAGCAAGTAGCACTCAAATTGTTCTATAAAGCATTTAATAAGGATCTTAAAAGTACAGTAGAACTCTCGTAACCCATTTCCACTCAGCCAACTTGCCAGATTACCTATCCACATGCTTCCCTTTCTCTGCAAAGCGTTTCTGTTGAAGCCCAAAGATGAGAGAAAGCCCCTGGCAGAGACTGCTCTCTGGTCTGCTCACTCAGTTCTACTCCCACCAGTTGAGTTGGATGCTTGCCAAGAGTCAGTTATGTTTGTTTCCAACACTGTTAGTGCCTCTTAAATTCAACGTTATAATTACATAATGACATAGTTTCATGAGATGTTATATAAGTCAATGATATATGAATGCAAAAATGTGGCTTCTTTGAAAACCACCTGGAATGCTAAAAAGATTTTATAAAGATAAGTCACTAAGAAACATGCTATCAGATTAGGTGTGAGTGAGACAAACACAAAATATTTTTAAAGAATCATAAAAACATAGAAGGTATCAGCACTCAGACTGCTTTACCCATGTCTTTGGGTTATTGCTCCACTTACAAAAGCAAAACCAGAACTCACAGACAATGAATTGTGGTTGTGGTTGATGCAAGAAAGACAATGCAGAGCTTCAACCAGAGGACCCATACTAGAAATGAAGACAGTGAGTCTCCATCAAAATATTGATGAGTGAATACAAATATACATGTTTTAAGGTAAGTAAAATCTTGAATGTGTCTTTTTAAAATAATTCCTATTTTAAGCAACTTCTTCAGTTAACTTCCTTAACCAACTACTGTCTTGATTGAACTAGATTAATGGACTTCTGATGCTACCTTAGACAAGCAAAACACAGAGATCCAATGATTCATTCTTAAAGTAAATCCTTTATAAACATGGAAAAAACATGACTTGGTTGAACTGGACAGTAACTTTGATTTTTGTTGTTATTGGTGTAAAGTCTCATCATGTAATTATTGGAATAGGAACAATGTTACAAGAGCATCAACCACAAACTTGCCTTTAAGGCAAGCTGCTTGTGAATTCCTAAATAGATGAGAATCTCTGCATTGAAGTTTCCCTTGGAATGCTTTTGTCAGAGTAAGAGTTTTGCTGTAGTAAATTGTAACTTTACATTCACCTGTGTAGGCTGCATGAATATGGTTAAGAAGTAGTTAAATAATTAAACTGATCTGCTCCAGTCCTGAGTGACACTTAACAGTGTGACACAGAAAACATCCTGGTGATTATGCTACTAGACAATTTGACCCAATATTTCTGCCTAAATCCAAAATACTAGATGAAACTACTATAACCAGGCAATCCATGAAACAAAGAAAGACTCTGAAGAGGACCTTTAAAATATCATTAAGGTAGGATGGAGCAGATGAGAAGTATTTAGCATGACAGAAGAGAGTATCAGTCTCTTCCAAACACTAGAATAGACTGTATAGTTTTCAGAAGCAGAAGGAAACTAAAAATTTGCTGCAAATAGTGAGAAATGTCCTGTTCGAAGGAAATAATCTTCTAATGTAGAACAAGGACACCATGAAATACATGAGAAAGAGTCAACAAAACTTGGATGGACCAGGAGGAAAATTTGGAACCAAAACTGTTGTCTCAAACATGTTTAGCTGTTTAGCTCAGGTTTGTACTCACTCTTTAATAAAGGCGAGTTAAAATCCTGGTCTCATTATCATCATTGATAGTTTATTATATGTAATTATACTTAAGTTAACTAGATACTAAACTCTATGTAGTTTTCATCTCATACAATTAATTCAGTCAAAATTAAAGTTCAACGTTTAAAAACCCCTCCAGGTATTTTAGGAGCCATGATTGAAGACTGAGTTGTAACCCTGTTAACCACTACAAGCAAAATTCTGATACCCATTATGGATATCACCTTTTTCAGAACAATTTAATGACTGTAACAGGTACTATAAATTCTTCATACATCTTCATCAAGTGATACTACATCAAGAAATGTGGTCTGTGAACATAGAGAGTAAATAAACACTTATATACAAAGATTTGGAGACTCCCTAAATTAACAACTTGAAAGAAATAGATAAATTATGATACATTTATATGTTACTATTGGGTCTTCCACGGACAAGATAAATAGCAAAATGGGCAATGTATATGTGTACAGGGGAGAATATTTGTTGTTTTGAGAGTTGAGTACTTTGTTCTTATCAGGATAGAAACTGTTTCCAGATGGAAAAGAAGTAGCAAGCTCATATGCTTAAAGGAGGCAGGCAAGTGACATAAATGAGTGAAATGGTCCCTATATAAGAGATAACATGGAAGATGACAGTGGGGGCATCTGTGGCATACTGAAGATCACTTGCCAATCTATACAGACAACAAAAACTCAGTTCCAGCCCAGTTGTATCTGAGAATGTGCACCCATTGTTGCCATTTCTTCTGATTTTTTTCTAAAGGAGCTTACCGCCTGGATTTTGCTATGCTTTTTGTGTCATCATGCTCAATAGTCTAAAGGGCCATTTCATATTAATCCAAGAGATGCCAGAGGGTTTGTTTTTTGTTTTTTCTTTGCATCTGGCTTAGAGATCAAAATAAATTAAGATCCCTTCGTGACTGTGGTTTTTGGGGACAAGGAAGCTTTCCAGGGATAGCCTTGATAGCCAAAAAAAAATTTCCAAAGAATGGCTAGACAAACTGTTCTGCATAAAAGGTTAATTTGGGGGTGGAGGAAAAGTAGACAAATGGAAAGAGGAGAGGGAGTAGGAAGTGAAGTAACACAACAGTAGGTGAAGTAAGGACTTATAAGACACAGATTTCTAAATATCCAATTCACTAGGATCGCTGTGAACCCTCAGTAAACTATGCCTTGCATATAAATGCCTTGGATGATGATATTTTGAGAAAATCAAAGGACAGTAGCTAGTTGCACATCCCTCTTTGTTGGTGCAGGCAAAGAAGAAAAGAATCACTCTAGGAGTTGAGAGATGAGTGAGCTTCAAGGCTTTAAGGAAATGAGAAATTGAAGAGAGGTACCATAAAATATATAATATCACTTCCAGAGGAAGTGATAGAAAATATAGCTAGGGTATTGGACACCCTATAAGACAGAAATTATTGAGCGTATTAAGGTAACCCTACCTGCCTGTCTCAAGATCTCAGTGATTTAAAGCAATAGAAATTTATTTCTATGTCATATCACAGTTCAATGGATAGCAAGTGACAAGGTGTGAACTCTGCTCCACACAGTTATTTAAGTTCCCAGGCTGATAAAGGGTACATCACATGGGTTCCAAAGTCAACCTGGACAATCAGTTAGCTCTTGGTAGGAGAGAGAGAAAGAGTGGATAACCATGCAAGATATTTCTATGTTCAACATTCTGTTAGCCATAACTCAGTCATATGGCCACACCTAATTGTCACAAAGGCTAAGAAATGTGATCTAGATGTATGCCCAGGAGGAAAGGAGAACTATGTTCTCTGACTTAGTGGGGTCAAGCCAAATTTATTTAAACCTAAAAATAAATTGTAGGACCAAAATCATCGTCTCTGGTTAGTGAGAAAATACAAATTAAAGCCCCAGCCAAAATGGGATATTAATGCTATATGGGAAGAAGGAGACACACTAAGCTTGAGAGACACTATATGTCCTTGGGAGAAGAGCAACTTCTTCAGAGCTGTGGTAGCTGAGCACCATGAAAATGTCAAGTAATTGTCCCAAACAAGGCCCTTCATCTACCCACATTTTGTGAATGGGAGGAGTCCCTTTGAGATTCTCAGCCTGGTCTTGTTCCTTCAGTGGGTATGACAGCCCAGTTGGTCTCAGCCTACCTCAGTGAAAATGACCAAGGATAGTAATAATAGCTGCTAGCATTATTGAGCACTTGCTGTGTGCACTGCCATGTACAATTCCAAGTGCTTCACATGTATTATCTCACTTAATCCTTGCAGTAACTCTGAACATTTTTATACCCATTTTACATGCAAGATAACTGAAGCACAGAAAGGTTTAGTAACCTGTCAACAGTTATTCAGCTACTAAGTGGTAGAGCTAGAATCTGAACCCAGATAGCGTGACTCCAGAGCTAAGCTGCAGACAGGCTCTGGCTTCTCTCTTGCTTCAGACAATGGACTACATGGGGGCAAGAATTAGGTCTTACTCATCTATGCAGTTTCAGTGCCTGGTACCACTTCAGCACAAATAGGGCAAAATAGCACAGAGGTCAGAGACTGGACTATGGGGTCACTCATTCCAGGTTTTAAAAAATGACACCAGCACTTGGTATGACCTTGGGTAAGTTACTTACCTTTTCTCAATTTCAGATTGTTTACCTTAAAAAGGAAAAAGCATAATAAAAAGAAACATCTTTATTATTTATTATCTATCACATCAGGCTGTTGTGAAGATTAATGGTATAACACATTTCAAAGGCTTAGCCTAGCATTGTATTTGATAAATAATAAACGAGACTCCATACAATTGGAAGTTATTTTTGTCATCTTTCTTTGCTTTTCAAAATTATTTTTTAAATGTTCCAAAAACCTAAATGTCTCCCAAGTCCCCTCCCAAGTATCATGAAAAGTCCATTTAAAGAAAAAAAAATTTTAAGTTTTATAAAAACAGGATAAAGAAAAACATCATTCAAAAGAAGTTTGATTCCCTTGAAGCTCAAAAGAAAAGTTAGGCTATAATTTGGTAAAACTGGCAGTAGCAGTGGAAAATAATTGACAAAACATACAGTTTTATGAATGTTTATAGGAGTGTATTAAGGTAGCTAATTCACAGATGTTAATTACGTGGCTGAAGAAAGTTCTATCTACCAGTAGATATTCTGTTGCATAAATCTCCCTGTTCCTACAGGTACTACTTATATGATAGTAGTAGTTTCCAGAACCTGATTTATCTTGGCCTTCCATCAGAAAAATATTACTGAGCAAAACACAATACTAGGTCTTGTGAACACAAAAACACATAATACACAATCCCTATTCTCAAGGAATTTAGAGTCTACTTGGGGAGACAGAATACATCCATGCAAAATAATTAACATAGTAAGTGGCATGGACTAAATACCAACTAGAGTTCAAATGAGTTGCACTTTTTTTTTTTTTTTTTTTTTTTTTTGAGACGGAATTTCACTCTAGTTGCCCAGGCTAGGGTGTAATGGCGCAATCTCAGCTCACCACAACCTCCGACTCCCGGGTTTAAGCAATTCTCCTGCCTCAGCCTCCCGAGTAGCTGGGATTACAGGCATGTGCCACCATGCCTAGCTAATTTTTGTATTTTTAGTAGAGATGGGGCTTCTCCATGTTGGTCAGGCTGGTCTCGAAATCCTGACCTCAGGTGATCACCCACCTCAGCCTTTCAAAGTCTTGGGATTACAGGTGTGAGGCACCGTGCCTGGCCGGGTTACACTTTCAATTGCTCATGCTAGTCACTAATGTTGGTAGTTTTTTTGTAAGAACTAATAGACATTTTTCAGGAATTGACCAGTTCAGTAGTTACTCTTTCAGAGCAAGAGAGATCAGATCCAGAAAATTGCAGAAATACATCCTACCCTCTTCTCAGAGTCTGGCTAAAATCTCAATTTGGCTAAATCTTCTGACAGTAGATGATATATTTACTTGCAGATCTGTCTCCCAGCTAGCCTGAGCATTGGTGAAGGGAAATGTCCCTATTTTGGCACATTTCCATATCACATACAGGGGCTCAATTAACAGCAGTTGAATGGAATGGATATCTGTAGTGTATTATACATAGCTAACATTATTGTTAAAGTTGGACATTTTTTCATATTTGACATTCTATGATTTTCCCCTTTGGTCTGGTAAACCCAGTCATAAACAGACTCAATTATTTGTTGACAGTGTATTTTCCTAATTAAGCCCCATATAATTATGTGGCTTAAACGTAACTCTCTGTAATCAAGAAGCTGGCCTATATGGACCTAATATTGGCACAAGGCGTGAATAAGGTCCAAACACACACTAGGAAAGAAACAATGCTATCCACGGCTACTCTGCTGATGACCTGTCCATCCTTCCAAGTCACATATGCTGTTTGTTGCCTCCTCTTGGAAAGCTTTTTCCTCCCCACATGATGTCCATCCATTTCCTTCACCACATTACTTCGTCATCATCCTTAGGATTTCAGCTTATACTTCAATCCCTCAGGAAAGATTTCCCAGACAGCCTGTGATGCTGCCAGAGCCAATACTTCTCCTTAATAGCAATCATTATAACTGATAAAGTAACATTTTCCATTAATTTTATGATTATTTCATTACTGTCTTCTGTTTGTGATTGTAAAATCCATGTATGAACATAATATGTGTGCATTTTCTTCATGTTTACGTTTATATCACAGAGCAATGTGTCTTGTTTATGTGTCTATGTGTGTATATATAGATATATACGCACACATATATATTCACACACACAAGACACAAACATATATGCCCTCACATAAGACACTTTGCTCCATAATCTATACATGTGAATGAATAGGTGGTGCTCAGTAAATATTTTGAATGAATGAAGTCAGCAGATTTTACCCATGAATCATAAAGGAAGATTTGAGAGCAGGGCTGGGTCATTCCAATGATTCAACTGCATTCCAAGTTGAAAGCAGAGAAACTTTTCAACTCACCGCTTATCCTGTTGTCTTACCACCCCTAGGAGACATCAATTGTGTTTCTGGAACAACACCCCAAACAGTGCTTGTATGGGTCATATTGCCAATCTGTATCTGCAAGGAACGAACAAGCAGTGTATTGTGTAGCTCACCAAGAGGAAAGGCAGGCCATGCATGGTGGCTCACGCCTGTAATCCCAGCACTTTGGGTGGCTGAGGCAGGCAGATCACCTGAGGTCAGGAGTTCAAGACCATCCTGGCCAACATGGTGAAACCCCATCTCTACTAAAACTACAAAAATTAGCCAGGCGTGGCAGTGGGTCCCTGTAATCCCAGCTACTTGGGATGCTGCAGCAGGAGAATCACTTGAACCCAGGAGGCAGAGGCTGCAGTGAGCCAAGATCGTGCCACTGCCCTCCAGCCTGGGTGACAGAGTGAGATTCTGTCTCAAAAAAAAAAACAAACAAACAAAAAAAAAAAAAAAAAAAAAAAAAAAAAACAAGGAAAAGGCAGAGGGAAGTGGTAAGAACCCGCCTATATCTCTGTGGTTCTCACCCTGTTTTGGTCAGAATATTAATTCACCTGGAAGCATAGTGCTGTTACTCCCCTACTAACAATTATCAGTTCCTAATTAGCAGACCAAATATCTCCTTGTCTCTGTCTCTGTGTCTCTGTGTTGTACTCTCTTTCACTAGCTCTCTTTCTTGGTTTTTCTCTTACTCTCCAGGACATTATATGTAAAACAACAATAAGAAGACTCTGAAAGTTGGAGAAAAGAAGTCATACCAGTTGGAGACCTTGGGATCTGAGCAACAACATAGCAGTAAGTTCCCGGGGTTTCCTTTATGGCTTACATATCCCAAACTGGGTGCTGGAGAAGCCAGTAACCTAGACACAACAACAGGTACAGACAAAAAAAAAAACAAAAGCCCCAGCAAATGCCACTCTCTACACCCAAAGAACCAGGAAATGTGCAGCCTTCCAAGACAATACCACTTTATTGCAGACAAAATGGCAGAAAAAACTGTGGCCCCACCCCAACTAGCAAAATCCAAAGGGGAGCCTAGACTTTTCTCTTTGCCAAGTTGTAAGGAAGTAGCTCAAACCCCCTACCCAGACGATGTCAGAGAAAGATGAGTAGGGAGCTGGGACTTTCATCATCACTGAGCAGTAACTGGGCCTGTCCTCTCCTACAGTGTCAGTGGAGACCACAGGGGGACATGGAAGCAGTGACAAGGCACCTCTACCCTCTCTCAGAAGTAAGAGGAGCCCCTCCCCATCCCAGGTGTCAACAGAGGCTGAGTGGGAACCTGGACTTCTACCCCCACCTGGTAGTAACAAGGCAGGCTCCACCCCTTTCTTTGCCAGAGTGGTGTTGGAGGAAGTCAATAAAAACAAAAGGTGTAAATAAGACTGAACATCTCGTAACATAATATCCAAAATGTCTAGGTTTCCATCGAAAATCACTCATCATATCAAGAGCCAGGAAAATCTCAACTTGAATGGAAAAAGACAATCAATAGATGCCAACATCAAAATGATAGAGATGGCAAAATTATCTGACAAATATTTTAAAGACAGCCATTACATAAATGTTTGAAATAAACTATTACAAACATACTTGAAACAAACAAAAACTAGTCTCAACAGAAGTATAGAAGATATAAAGAAGAACCAGATAAAAATTTTAGAACTGAAAAATACAAAAGCCAAAACAAAAGACAACAGCAGAATAAATGAGACAGGAAGAAAATCAATGAACTTGAAGATAGAGCAGCAGAAATTAAGCAGTATGAATAACAGAGAGAAAACAGACTAAAAAAATGAAAAGAACCTCAGGGACTTATGAAACTGTAACAAAAGATCTAACATTCCTGTCACTGGAGTCTTGCAACGAGAGAAGAAAAAGGGCAGGGCTAAGAAAAGGACACAGAAATCACAGCTAAAAACTTCCCCCAAAAAAGTGATGTAACCTTATTGGTAATTAAGAATGCAAATTGAATAATAAAATGACATTTTTATCCTTTGCTCCTCTAATTGGCAAAACATATTTATGATTGACGACATTGCATATTGGTAGGTATATAACAAATGAGGATTCTTACAGTTAGTGGCAGTTTAAATTGATATGTTTTTCATTAAGTTTTTCTGAGTTGTCTATTGCTATCAAAATTGTAAATGCGCACATTCTCCTATGCTGAAATTACACTTCCAGAAATAAATCCATCCCATGAAATAGCCACATATGTTCAGGAATTCTAAAGAACATTTATTGCAATATCATGTGTAATCATGGAAAATTACAAATAAAAACATCCATTAAAACAGAAATAGTTAATGAATTGTGACTTATTTGTACTATAGACATGACAGAGTTGTTTAATAAATGTATGAGATTGACTTGCACACTTTGATATGGAAATAACTCCAAGTTTTAAAATGCTAGTAAAGGAACACTATGTATAATATGGTCCCAAATACAAGCACACCGAGAAAGGCGTATGTTTGTGAATACAATGCATAGAAAGTGGATGTAGAGATCAGACATTTTAAGAATATCCTCAGTTCCAAGCTGTGTTTGCTTGAACCTTTGAATAAACTGGGAAAAAAAAAAAAAAAAAACAGAAAATGTCATTGTTAAAGAATGGTGTGGAAGGATTGATTATGAGGTGACCAAAAACTCCCTAAAGCAAAGTTTGACAGTTAATTGGGTTTGACAGAGGTGGGTGACAAAGGGAAATGTTCACACTTCATTCTCCATTCTTGTATGTCTTTGGCTCATGTCCAATGTATTGACATACTAATTGTATGAAAAAAGAAAAGTTATGAAGATATAACCATGTGATTAAAAACGAACAATGGATAAAATAATAATAGCTCACATTTATTGGGTGTCTACAAATGTCATGTGTCAAGCGTTGGGCCAAATGCTTTCCGTATATTATTCTATTCACAAAAACTCTGTGAGATAGGTGGTAGGTGCCATTCTGAGTTCTTTAAACGTATCATCTCATTTAGTAATCACAGCCACTCTATAATATCAGTACCATTATTAGTTCTCATTTCACAGAAAAAAAAATGAGCATTTAGGCCAATTACCCCTGTTAGTAGCAGAATTGAGTACTCAATTGTGTTTTTTAACCCCAGGATCTACATTCTTAGCCCCAATTTCACAGAGAAAAAAAAAATCCACATATCTGCTGAGCCTAAGCAAACCTGTTTCTTCATCAATACTGGAAGAATACTGACTGTTTGATAAGCTTTAAATCTGATTCAGGAAGAAGAAAAAGAAAATTATTCTATAAACTAAAAGAGAGACATTGTTTAATTGTATGTGTGTGTGCCTCTGAAATACAGGACAACGTGATGTTGTCTTCAGACAAATCCACTGTTACATTCTCTTTGGTGCCATTTTATGTGTAGCAATTATACTAAAAATAATGGATATTAAACTAATCTTGACAAAACAAGCTAATTAATATTAGTGTGCAGTTATCTAATTTTCTCTGGATTGAGATAGGTAATTCTAAATGATAAACTATGATTAGTTAGTGAAACACTTTAACTCATTTAAAAAAAATACTACACATTTCAAAAAAGAGAGAGGAAAGCTATAAATATCTTTACAACTCAAGTGTGGTCATTTGAAGCCAACATTTTTAGTATAGGTAGAAGTTTCAACTCTGAAGCATTGAGTGAAGTTAATGAGTCAATTTCTTTCTAAGATTAAAGAAGACATTTGACACTGTGTAGACCTCTTAAACTTCAGCCTCTGCCCTCATTTTTCTAGGTTATACAGCACAAACCAACATAACCACAAGGTCACAGTATACAAAGGAAAAAGGTTTTGGAAAAGTTTAAGACAGAGAAAATAAGCAGGACCAAATTTTCCCACAGTAGGTACCACAAACCTTTCACATATATGACATCTAGCTAGTCAAATGAGATTTAGATCTGTTGTGTCAGCCTATTTTTCTGATAGTATCTTGATAGAAACCAAGCTGCAATAAAATCTACCTACTTCTTAAAAACAAGAAAAAGACCACTCCCAGAGTAAGGCAAGAATCTCTGTAGGAACACATACTCCACAAGCATGGAACTTGTCCAGCTTTGCTCATCATTATGCCCAGTGCCCAGGGTCTCCACCAACACCTCTGGAAAGACCATAGTCTCAGTTTTGCACAGTCCATAGTTCCTTAATCTTTGTTTAAAGTCCTTCTCCTCAGGCTGCTGGGACCACACTTTGCTAAGCCTCCTATCTCTCTTGATGCTCCTCCTGTTTGCATCATTCCTCCTCTTCAGCCACCAATTTACCATAAGAGTCCCCCCAGAAGCATTTCCAGCCTGCATTTGAGATGACATCAGGGAAAGGGAGAGGAAAAGGGAGAAGGAAAGAATGGATGGGCTAAAGGTGGTTTACCTGTAGTATAAGTTCACTTTACCCATTCTAAAAACTAGAATATTTGGATGAAGAGCCAGCAAATCCAAAAGGGGTTCATAAATTGAACCCCTTTAGTCTGATCATTTAGGACCCAAGGACAAGCTCTGTTAGGCATGGTGATTTCCAAAAGGGCCAATGCTTGTAGTCTGGACTCTAAAGATCTATTCAGATTTCTGCCCAGCCCATCTGCTTCCCGGAAAGCCTCCCTACCCACAGGTGAGGGTCTCTGCAGTCATATCTAAGTCACTTTACCCTTCTGTGCTGGCCATAGTCAACTGGACCAGGAATGGACAGCTGACCCATACTGGATCTATCAGATTCCCTTTCCCAAGATTTTGGAATTTGAAATCAGAGGCAATGAGTCTGTCTTTTTCTAAAACTATAACCTGTAACTCAGAAGTTATAAAGTCACCATATTCCATCATGTATATGGGTAAGCAAAAAATCCCATCTGCAGAGAAAAAAGAAGAAAAGAAAGTCACAGACAGTAGAGTGAAACACATGTGCAGAGAAGGCATAGTAGAGGCAGAGAGAAAATTCTGAAATCTTCTCAGTTCCCAGCTCTCATACCTTTTGAAGGCCACCACATCCCTGCTCTTGGATTCCGTGAGCCACATACAATAAAGCTCCCTTTAGTTTGCCAAGCAAACCCAAATTATACAGATGATACAAAAATAAAGTCAACAAAATAAATGTAGGAAATGGAAAATGAAGCTAAGACTGAACCAGTCTTTAATTATAAACCCTACTTAAATGAGGTAGGCTGTCACATGTCAGCTCTCCCAAGGCCTACCCTAGTTCCCCATGTACAGGCAAGCCACAAGCATAATTGCTCTGTGTCTAGGCTGATGGTTAGAATTAGTGCTCCTTTCAATGTTGTTTGCAACAAAGATAAAATGAAGAGAAAAATAAAGCTCAAAGGGAAAATGAACCCAACCATTGTTCCCCTTCCCATATTAGGATATTTTTCTAAAAGTGAATTCTCCAGCAAAGAGGACATCACAAAGAAACAGATGGTTACTTTAAGGAAAGTAGGAGACTTTCCATATTGCCTTTCCTTGTTCCTTTTTTTAACAGGAAGGACTTAAGCAGTTATGGGTATTCCTCACATACATTTGAGCCATTCTGTCTATGCAATGCAAAAGATGGATAATTGCACTACTGCACTACAAAACAAGCAGCTGAATGTGGAATGGTACTCAGAAATGGAAACCTTGTCAGTTAGTATTAGCGAATCATCACATGAAACAAATTGTTCACTTTTGCTCAGCCCATTAGCTGCAAGGATGAAAGGAATTGCTCTCTCAACACATAATATTCCAATTTCCTGTTTTTACTTAGCATTTCTCTTTCCTGCTCTGCAAATAATATACATTTATATTCTGGACCTAATTTGTTCCCTCTGACCGGGAGTTTATTTTAGTCAGAGACAACTTAAGCAATTGCTTTGTGAAATGAAGCCTTGGGAATGCAGTACCTCTCATATAGAGGGGATTGATTTGGCCTTCCTTTTAGTAGATGGTCTGGTGACTAGAACATAACACCCACCAACCACTATCCCCTGTATTTCAGTTTTTCCAAGAAAGACAATTGTGGAATGGCTCAGAGCCCACTTACCACAGTTCAATTATATGTATAATAATCATGATAAGTCTATAAATGAGGTATTTTCATTCCTATTTTTCAGACAACTAAAATGAAACCCCAAAAGTGTCAATAATTCTGTAGTGATCACCCAGTAAGTAGAGATACCAGAATTCGTACTTCTGTTTACATTATGTCAATGCCCATGTTCTCTCTCCTATGCTCTGGGAAACAAGTTTTATTTAAAGGTGCCCTAATGAAAACCAGATCATCCTAATGAAAACCAGATCATCCTAAGAGTTACAGTGAAAAACTGAGACAGCAAAAGTCTTATCCAGTTATCTAAGCTGCCTCTCATCATAAGTTGAATTCACTTCAGTTTTCTTTTTCCATAGAACAAACCAGTGAGTGACCTACAGAATGAATCTCAAGTTGTCACCTGGAATCTAATACTTCCGTTGAGCAATTTTGCTGGCCACATCTCACTGGAATCAAGTCCCACCACTCCCAACATTGGAGGAGTATAAACAGGTCAGATAACCCATATTTCTGTAGCATAGGAAGGACAAAAAGACACAAATAGTACAGACACACCATATTTCATTGCACTTCACTGTATTACACTTCACAAATAGTACATTTTTTACAAATTGAAGGTTTGTGGCAACCCTACATCGAGCAAGCCTATCAGCACCATTTTTCCAACAATATGTCTTCACTTCCTGTCTCTGTGTCACATCTTGGTGATTCTTGCAATCTTTCAAACATTTTTATTATTATTATATGTTATGGTGATCTCTGATCAGTGATCTTTGGTGTTAGCATTGTAATTGTTTGGGGGCACCATGAATCACACCCACATAAGACAAATTAAATCATAAATGTTATATGTGCTCTGACTGCCCCACCAATCAGCCATTCTCCCATCTCTCTCCATACCCTCAAATCTACTATTTGCTGAGACAAAACATTATTGAAATTAGGTCAGTTAATATCCCTACAATGACCTCTAAGTGTTCAAGTGAAAGGAAGAGTCATACATCTCTCACTTTCAATCCAAAGCTAGAAATGATTATGCTTAGTGAGGAAGGCATATCAAAAACCAAGATAACCCAAAAGCTGAACTTCTTGTACCAGTTAACCAAGTAGTGAATGCAAAGAAAATATTCTTGAAGGAAATTAAAAGTTCTACTCTAGTGAATACACAAATGATAGGAAAGTTAAACAGCATTATTGCTGGTATGCAGAAAGTTTGAGTGGTCTGGATAGAAGATCAAACCAGCCACAACATTCCCTTAAGCCAGAGCCTAATCCAGAGCAAAGTCCTAACTCTGCTCAATTCTTTTGAGGCTGAATGAAGTAAGGAAGTTGCAAAAGAAAAGTATGAAGCTAGAAGTTGGTTCATGAGATACAAGGAAAGGAGCCATCATCATCATATTAAAGTGCAAAATGAAGCAACAAGTGCTGAGGGGGAAGCTGCAGCAAAGTTATACAGATCTAGCCAGGATTGTGGATGAAGGTAGCTACACCAACCACAGGTTTTTCGTGTAGACAAAATAGCCTTCTATCAGAAGACAATTCCATGTAGGACTTTGACAGCTAGAGAGGAGAAGTCAAAGCTTTAAAAGACAAGCTGACTCTTTTGTTATACAGCTGGTGACTGTTAAGGTGAAGCTAATGCTCATTAACCACTGCAAAAAATCCTAGGGCCCTTAAGACTTATGCTAATTCTACTCCACCTGTGCTGTAGAAATGTAACAAAACCTAGATGAAAGAGCATTTATTTATAGCATCATGTACTGACTATTTTAAGCCTATTGTTGAGACCTACTGCTCAGAAAAAGAGACTCCTTTCAAAATACTACTGCTCATTGACAATGTACCTGGTTACCCAAGAGCTCTGATGAAGATATACAAGGGAATAATATTGCTTTCAGGCTGGCTAATACAATGTTCATTCTGCAGCCCATGTATCAAGTAGTAATTTTGACTTTTAAGTCTTATTATTTAAGGCACATGTTTCATAAGACTCTTACTGCCATAGATTGTGATTTATCAGATAGATCTGGGCAAAGTAAATGAAAACCTTCTGGAAAGGATTTAGTATTCTAGATGTCATTAAGTATATTTGTGATTTATGGGAGGAGGTCAAAATATCAACATTAAGAGAAGTATGGAAAAAGTTGATTCCAGCCCTCATGGATGACTTTTTAGGGATTCAAGACTCCAGTGGAGGAAGCAACTTCAGATGTGGTGGAAATAACAAGAGAATTAGAATTAGAAGTGGAGTCTTAGGATGTAACTACATTGCTGCAACGTCATGATAAAACTTGAACAGATGAGGAACTGCATTTTATGGATGAGCAAAGCAAGTGTTTTATTGAGATGTAACTGACTCTTGGTGAATATGCTATGAGCTCTTGAAATGACAACAAAGGATTTAGAATATTTCATAAACGTAATTCTTAAATCAAGAGCAAGGTTTAAGAGGATTGACTCCAATTCTAAAAGAAGTTCTACCATGGGTAAAATGCTATCAACAGCACAGTATGCTACAGAGAAATATTTCATAACAGGAAAAGTCAATCAATATGGCAGACTTTACAGTTGTCTTATTTTAAGAACATGCTACCGCCACCCCAGCCTTCAGCAACCACCACCCTGATCAGTCAGTAGCCATCAACATCAAGGCAAGACCTTCCACCAGCAAAAAGATTATGATTCACTGAAGGCTTAGATGACTGTTAGCATCTGTTAGTAATAAAGTATTTTTAATTATGATATCTACATTTTTAGACATAATGCTATTGCATACTTACTAGACTACAGTGTAGTATAAATATAACTTTTACATACATTGAAAAAACAAAAACAAAATAATTTGTGTGACTCACTTTATTGCTATATTTGTTTGATTGCAGTGGTCTGGAACCAAACACACAATATATCTGAGGTTTGCCTGTACTTCTTCAGGAAGTTATGATTCCCAGAACCAACAGGAAAAGTGTGAAGAAAGCAATCTAAAATCCTCTACCCCTTTCCTCTTGCTTTCATCATGGATGTTAGCACTTTTTTGATGCCAGTGATAGCATGCAGGAAAATGAGAGCAGAGAGGAGAGGTCATTTATTAGCTCATGGACCTAGAAAGTCTAAAGGTACATCTAGCTACATGCACAGCTAAATCTGTGAGCTTGACAATGTTACTAAGACATCGTCTCTATCTTTTACTCTTGGCCTTGCATTCTCTATTTGGTGGTCCATGGAAGTTCCAGACTCACTTTCTACCACCTTAAATTACAGGAGAAAGCAGCACACCTCTTTCTCAATGGTTTCAGAAAAGTCCAGGGTTTGGCTTTAATTGCCCCAACCCAGGTCCTGGCCTACCCATGAACCAATCATTGTGACCAGAAGAATATAATAGCTCACTGATTAAACACTGGTCATAAGCCCACCCCTAGAACTGAGAAGTGGAATGAGCTCCACCCAAGATAAGGAATAAGAGCGAGGGACAGGATTCACAAAAGGAAAACTATGGTGCAGTCATAGGACAACGAAGGTATGGATACTGGGCTAACAACAGCTGGCTGGTATGATCAGAGAGACAATCATCCTAAAAGACATATTTCCAACATGGAAAAATAACCTCAGTCCAGGTTAGGAGTTTGTAGGAGCTATGGGGCTTTTTCCCTCTGTTCTCAGGCAGAAGCTCAAGAGGCAGACTCAGTCTGGCAATTAGCTGTCAGCTCATCACCAATTCAAATGTCCTGGAGTGGGCCATGCTGATGATCTGTACTTGCAGTAATCATTTGGCTGGGTGAATCAAATTATACTTTCCAATGCCACTTCAAATCAGAATTGCTATGTCTGCACTCATTTTCAGCAGTAATACCGTGCAAGTTATTTTCTTTGATATTGAATCTACGTGGGCAAGGGAGAAATTTAGGCTTCTTTTAAGTTCTGCTCAACAGGAAAGACCAAAAAGTTTTAGAGATTTGCAAGGAGACTAATTAGGATCCATTCCAATTTAATGGCTAGGCTTTCACACTGAAATGGATAGGGAAACATGTTCTGTCCTTGCAAGGTAGAGATTTTTCTTACAAGTAGCTATCTAACTTGGAAACCTCATTCTTTCATAATGCCATGTGCAGTGATCAATCAGATGTAATGATCAAAAGAAAGCATGCCTCAATCAATCCTGATAAACAAATAACTGCTATAGTGGCAATTCTAATGTGTTCTTCACTTCAAATTCACTTGCCAATAATTGGCCTCATTAGCGTCTGTGAAGTTAGCTGTTCGCTAAAATTGGGCAAGCTGTACATTAGATGTGTTCAGTGGTTTGCAAACCTTTGGGAATAATAGACCTACTGAATCAGCAATCTTGCTGGTTCCATGGAAATGAACAAGCTAAAAAGCAAGGAGACTGCAAGAGATCTAGGAGTGAAGGAGGGACCAGGAACTTCCTCCCACCTACCTATAATTAATATTGCCTTTTGCAACCTGTAAACTAAGGACTAGTTCTGTACCGTTTTTTAGAGATTTGATTTTGACAGAAAATGAACTCGATTTCTTTGTGCCATCTAGCTTTCAAATTACCCTGCCCACATCTGTCACATGTTTTTGTTGTTCAATTATAAAAACTGTATCAACTGGATTATGAGAATGCTGTTTGCAGGCACCATAACCACAGATGCCCCTGGGTTGAACATCAGGCTCACTGCAATCTTCCCAAAGAAGGAAATATACTTCCAGCTGCTGCACCAGACCCATCCTTCTTGGAAAGAGGACAAAATCACAGCAGGTGAACCTTTTCTGGAATATCTGAACTATGCATTTGGGGAGATGGGAGGCAGAGAGAAGAGTGGAAATAGACTTAACTAATCCACTAACGTTTATATGGCTTATTCCTACAGAAATAGCAGAGTGAACAGTGAACACAACTATTCAGCTTGCCTAGAGGTAAGAGAGGTTTTTTTTCCCCGTGAATTAACCTATATGTCAGCACCACCAACATTCACCAATAATGCCTCATTTTCTGTGTCATTTTTGCTTCTGTTGTCAATATCTGTGAGTCACAAGAAAAAAAAAAAATGCATTTGCTTTTCATTCTAGCTTTTTCTCCCTTAAAAACTGGCCAGAAAAAGTTTCACATGATGTTTGTCAAAGGAAGGTTTAAGTATTTGTGAAAGACACAGGGTATGTTTGGACGCCACCTTTTCCAGCCAAATGCGAATCAACCCAGGTACAGTTCATTCCAGTTTCTGTTTTTCATCTGATGGCACCCACCCTCTTAACTTTGTAACTTATTTAATTACAACTATTTTTAACAACATCCACCATGATCAAGTAAGATATTGATTTTGCAGATCCCCAATATTGCAATGGCCTCCTAATTGGTTTCACTACTTCTACTCTTATTCCCACACTCACCCTTTAACCCCACTATACTCCCTTCCCACAGAGCAGCCTAAATAAGCTCTTAAAAATGTAAATCAACTAATGGCTAGCCAATTTACCCAGCACCATTTATTAAATAAGGAATCCTTTCCCCATTTCTTGTTTTTGTCGAGTTAATGGATGCAGCACACCAACATGGCACATGTATACATATGTAACAAACCTGCACGTTGTGCACATGTAACCTAGAACTTAAAGTATAATTTAAAAAAAGAAAAAAGAAAAAGAAAAAAATGTAAATCAGATCTTGTCACTGTCTTCCTTACATCCCTCCACTGACCTTCCGCTGCACGGAGAGTGCACCTGAGCTCTTGTGGAACCCTGTATTATTATCTCATCCTTGTCTTTCATGCTGCCCTTATATAATTCCATTCCGCCCACTGACAATCTGTCTCTTCCTCAAACACATAAACCCAATTTCTGCTTTGGAGCCTTCGGTCCTTTTTGTTCCCTCTTCCGATAGCACTCTAATCATGCCCCTCTTCAGGCCTGGCTCCATCTCATCCCTGGTTCTTGGTCAAATGCCACCTGCTCAGAAAGGCCTTTCCAGTCCCCCTGACACCATCTCCCCATTTCTCTTTATCAAATCATCCTGATTATTTTCTTCATAGAACTTGCTGTGATTTCAACTAATCTGTTTTGTTTTGTTTTGCCTGTATCACCCTCTAAAAGGTAGATTCAAAGTGGGTATAAACTTTCCTCTACTTTATTCATCACTACATCCTCAGTGTCTAAAATAATGCTGATATTGTACCTGACATGTTCCAAGAAACTGGATGAATGTTTTGAAACTCCAAGTCGCATTATAAAGAATCACCATTTTATGTTCTAGAACTGGTTTTATTTCAAACATTTGCAAATCTAATATTACAAGAAGCAGTCTCCCATTGTTAATTCCCTTGACTCTCCCCAGAACATGACAATTTGCATAAGAATCATTTTCCAAAAAGAAAAAAAAAAACTCAGACACACCAGAAAACTCTGGACTGCTTTCTTCTTCATTGTAAGTAATACAAGTTTGTGAGAATAAACATCAGGGCTTGATTCTTTAGAAGCTGAAAATTAGATCAAATGAATTGGAGGACAACTACATCTTGTGTTAATGTTTTCCTTCTCGAATGAAGAAAATGAGGTGATGCGAGCCATGACTCCATTTGAAAATGAAACTCTGTATTTCTATTCGATTTCACGTTAAAACATACTGTTTCTCATTGCAGACTTTTCATGTTGGTAAATGTTGCAATACTTCACAATCATTAGGCTCAGGCCCATTTACTATAAGCAAGCAAGACAAGCACAGATATATCATGCCCATAAAGCATCGTTTGTAAATTACACAGTAAATAAATGAGACTAAGTCAGAAACCCGAGTCTCACAACTTTCACCACTAATGTGGAAAAAAAAAAAAAAAAAAAGAGGAAGAAATTTCAGGTCAAATTTTCCCACTCTTAAAAGGTATAATTTATAAATAGTCTATTATGCTTTTATTATGCCAAATAAAATGAACATTCAAGAATATACCGTATGCCTTATTCTAACTCATAATAGACTAAAATGCTTCAAGAATAAAACTGGACTAATCAGATTTTGGCCATCTTTTGCAAAGTGTGACGCATAAGCACCCTGGTCCTGCCAGGAATTTTGTGTTGATTTCTGATTAGCTGATTACAGAAGTCAGCAGCAAAGCCATAATAAAGTAACAACTCACCGTGAGATGACAGTGAGCAAGTGTCTTTAAATTTATAATTGCCCTTGGATCTATTTAATTTAGCTTTAGGTTATGAAGCGTAATTGAGATAAATGGTTACACTGAGCAGGTATCAAATATGACAAGAAGCTGGCTGTGATTATTTTGTTACACTATTTCCTTACAGGGAATTTTTCTGCCAACACTTTTCCTATGACGGCTATTAAATTTTATAGGATTTTTCCCACCATTAGCTGTAATGGCATTTGCATGTTAAATGCTCACAACAAATGAAAACCGTGATTCCATTGTTTCACAGGGGGAAAACCACGGTTACTGCTATTCCAAATGGAGAACAAATCTAAAAAGAATCAAGTAATTCCACTTCCTTGTATGATACCTATATAAGCTCTGTGGGAAAGCCCATTTACTTTGTAACTCTTCTATTTTTGAAACAAGATAGATTTTGCACATATTAGAAAACTGGATTCCACTACAAGCCAAGCAGAAGACACCTCAAATGCTATTTTTGTTGAGGGAATTTGTTTACAATTAAACATAATTTTCTCTCAAGTATGTTTAATTAAGAAGCTCTAATCTCATGCGACTAGAGGGGGAAGCTTCATGGCTACTTGTAGGGGTTTCTTAATGAATATATATATGACAGGACTCTAGGACTTGTGTCTAAAGCAATACCAAATTATGAAAATAACACCAAAGGCAGACACTGAGCATTTCTTAGGCAATTTTCTTCTCTGAGAAAATTCAGCAACCAGTTCTGAAAATTTGTGGATATGCTATTCTGGATTATGATTCTGGATTCTAATTTATAAGTAATTTATTCAGGGTCATCTAAAGTTAGCAAAGCAAGACATAAGAAGCTATATATTTATGGATCTATGAAACTATCAAAATTTATGACTGCTTGATCAATCTAGATCTTTTAAATTTGGTTTAGCTTGTTCCTCATTTCTCTACCACCAGTTTTTCAAGGCACTATTCCCTTCACCCGGAATAGCGTTTATATTTTGTGACTCTCACATTCTATCCACCAAATTATTTCTCAAAATTCAGTTGTTCTGAGAATGCTTCAGAGATAAAAGATCCTCAATAGTTAAGACAACCAACACTCAAACATCTGGGTTTTCATTTTAGTTTGATCTCTCCCTGATGTGTCTTTTAGCTCTTTCTATGTTCTTCCTGAATATATTTAGTTCAAAGATTTCTGACCCTTCGTGGGCTCCATATAAGAGTATGAATTAGTTTAAAATTATATGTAATTTCTTACTAAAAGAACATCTTTGGAAATTGCTCAAGTAAATATTTTAAATTGCTAAAAGTTATTTTGTCATTTTTTTTTTCTCTAATTTTTCTTGCCCCCTCCTTCCCCAGTCCAGTGTTCCTTACTACCAAATGCAGAATCAGAAGAACAGTGGTTATGTTCGGTGAGGGAATCCGAAGAAATTCGTTCACTCTTAGCAGTTTTCTATTTGTTCACTTAACCACTTAATGTCATCTTTTACTGCAAAGACCACCAAAAATTTGTGCTGCGTCACTACTGTTTACCCAAAGTTGCCGAAACTTTGGGAAAGTGGAAAACCTTCCATAGATCTGGACTGATGTGCAGCTGTGAGGGGAAACAACAAATATACTGCTGGCAACCCTTGACCACAAACCAAGTTCTATTTACTGATAAACATTAGTTTGGATAGGCATTATTTCCCATCTCCAATAACATATTCACACATGCACACACCAGGACGAATTTATCAGGAAAACAAAAGGAAAGTGCAATGGACGATGAATGCTAGCGCACAACTAACTGTGCTGCTTCAGGCAAATCACAACTTCTCTGTGACTCAATTTCCACAACTCTGAAATCAGAGATGATCTTTATAGCTCTGTGATTTTATTCTCCTCTGACCAGAAAAAAATTGTTTAACCTCCTAAGCACGATAATTTACTTTATTTCAGCAAAAAATTCATAGTCCCAAGATTGATTGTCCACTGTTTAGTCTTTCCTAATGTCCTTTCTGAAAGTCCTATCTTCCAAAATGCTTCAGGAAGCTTTCCATAACTCAGGTTCTACAAGGTCAATGCAACCTACATATTCCATTTATAAAAAGGTCTTTTCTTGCATTGTGTAAATATTCAACCTAAAAATCATTCCAATGCTGTATTACCTCAACAATTTTTGAAACAGAATATTGAATCTTTTGTTATTGTGATGAGAAGTTTCCTACAATTCTGGGTTTATATCAAATAACGCTGTGAAAACACTGATACTGTTGAAAATGGAAATAGCTTTACTGCTTTTTTCATTTTACCTAACGAACACAGAGGAAAGGCTTAGATCTGAAAAAGAAAAGGGCTTAAGTTAGACTCGTAAGAGGGCTATTTGTTTACAAATTTTAAGTAGATGCAGTTTGGTTAAGGAGACTAAGCAGGAATGTCAAATCTTTTTAAGACATTTAAACATATTACATTCTTTCATACAATGAGTGGTTATCTGCCATTGGGTTTCTTATGGTGTTTTAGATATTAACACAGTGAGTTACAAGATGGTATAGATATACAGAATTGTATGCTTATTAGCCAAGCCATGACACAGAAGGTTATTTGTGTTATATGACACTGACGGAATTGCTGCTAAGCCGCAAAAAGATCATGCTGGCAACAACATTGGTTCCAGGCATCAAATCCCCAGATATTGGTTCATTTTGTTTAAGGCATCACACACTGTGTTCAAGTCGCTGCGAAGGTCCTGCACCACATTTTCAATACTTCTGGTGTCTTTCAGAATTTCAATACTCTGCGTGTAGGGATTGAAGTATACTGAGAAGGGACGGGTAATTGACTTTGCAAAGTCCCTGCAGAATAAACAGAAATAGAAAGAGATGTGATCAACCCTCATTTGTACAAGAGATAGACAAAAGGAAGGAATAGAGACAGAAAAATAAAGAGTTATTTTCTCTAGGTAGGAGAAAAAAGTTTACCTCATCTTTTCTTTGGCTTCTTCAAAACTTTCTGAAACAAAGTAGGCTTCCTGGAAGGTGGTGATAAGGCATTCCTGTAAGCAAGTTGTCTTTGGGTCAAAGGCTTTCACACATGCCTTGTCAGAAAGGGCATGCTGCAAAATATACCACAAAACCCGTTAAACTCTGTAATGAGACTTCCAAAGTGCCGTGACATCACATTTTTACAACACATTTGATAGCTTGGTAATCCTACAGAGCTGCTCAGTGACTAGCCTGTCATGAAATATAGAACTCTCCTGTGTGCAGGGTAAATTGGACACGAGGATTTTGTTTGTTTGTTTGTTTTGTTTTTTTAAGTGTACTAGGTACTGTGGGAGAAAATGAGATTATGGTATTATGTAATTTATTACCAGCCAAATTCATACTGAAGGACAGTTCAGAGCTATACCCCCACAGAAATGGGATTTTAAATATATGCTATGAGTAGAATCAGGGACAGCATAAATATGCTCCTAAATTTATTGCTATAAGCAATGTACTAAAATTTCACTTAAATGGCAGAAGTACTAATTATCTGCGTGGAGAGGTAATTGAGGCTCTGACTAAACTATTTGTTGACTCATTGCAGGATATTTTGAGGCCAGGTACTGTGTATCAACAGAGTCTGGAATGGGCCTGTATATTTGAGGATACTTACAAAGCATTCATTTACCTTCCAGCAACTACAGCAGAGCAATATACAGCAGATACATATTGCCAGTTGAGGAGAAAAGGAGCTCATAATAATAGTTAGAGTTATGCCAAGAGCAGGTATTAGAAAAACAGGAAAGCTGGTGTAATTACTCTTTGAACCATCATTAGCTCCGTTCAGCTCACTACATGACTGGCACTAAGAACAGCAGGGAACAATGAATGACTATATTCTCAAGATAAATTCAGTGATGTTAAAAGTTAGTGGTCATTTCCTGCCATGTGCCGCCTGGCTATTTATAGACCCTAGATTGATGGTTCTAAAAACGCAATGTGCATAAGAATCACTGAGGAGCTTATGAAAATGCAGATATCCAGGGTCTCAATTTCATTTGGCAGGTCTCGATGAAACCCAGAAATCTTCATTTTAAAGGAATCCAAGGTGACTCTGACATAAGTGGTTGTGAACTATATTTTGAGAAATACTCCTCTTGATTCTTTTTCTTAATTTAAGGGGGAAATTAGTTGGGAGAGAGAAGCAGAGAGAAAAAAAAAATGGAGTAGCAGAAACTGCCGCGAAATGAGAGTTGGAAAACTGGGGCTTCAGTCCAGGTCTGAGTAACTTTAGCCCAGGTCTGGAAGATTTTGAAGACAATCTCTATGCCAGCCTCTGGATTCTACCCATTGTGCTTTTCTACCTTCTCAGTGTCTAACAGCTAAGGTTCCCTGGAGAAGTTCTGAAAACCCTTTCCTGTTCAATATTCTTGGTGCATTCCTCCAACAATTTCAAAATGCATGGAATGATTTATAGCCCTCCATGAAGAAGTCTGTGGTTCCCTAAGTTTGAAAATGCAATTGAGAACCAAAAGACTGACATGTAAGAGAAAGGGCACCCTGCATGTGATTTGCTTTCCTGCAAAGTTCCGTTGTCCAGATAAATGCACATATGAATCACAGAATGCAGAGGGCCTCTCAGTGTGAACTCATTTTTTTTGGCCCACAGAACAACTTCATTATAAGCAGAAGGTCACTACACTTGCAAATGCATTTGTGCTAGATTCAACGCAGGGCAGTGAACATCAAGGGATTTTGGTTCCACATGACCAATAATTCTGTCCACAATTTTAGAAACAAATTCGCAGTTTCAAGAAACAAAATGTCCCTTTATGAAAGCTGTTGCTTCTCTGCAAAAATTGGCTTCCTATTGGCTTGCCGTGATTTTCAGAATTCAAATTAGCTTTCTTTGCATCCATACACTCTGGTTACAATTAATGTACTATGTTGTTCTAATAGTCCATTCATCCATCAGTACATATGGAAAGAAGGACAGTGGCTGGCTCAATGTGTTCAATCTTTCTACTCTCTCATCCCTGCATTCAGGGGCATGGCCAGAGTGGTAGCAGAACAGGCTGTAAGAACATTAAAGCCATGGCTCCCTTGGGACATCCTTGCTAAGCTAAAGACATTTCACTGGGTCAAGGACAAGCACAAGAAAGAAGTGAAACTCATCTGTTTGTGTCTCCATTGCTTCTATAAGACATTAGCAACCTTAGCAGTCACTATGTATAGAGGATGCCTCCAGAGGTGTGTATGCAACGACAGAGACTGAAATCAGTGTGGTTTTGGGAAAAAAAAATCATTTTGTGACAATTCCACTGGATATCCAGATACTTATTTAGTCATTTTAACAGCTAAAAAGGATTAAAGTAGATCAAGAAAAGGCCCAGAGCATAGGACACTCTGCCCCAGATTTCAAGAAAAAACAGTGGGTTCACACGTGTGTAATCTGAGACAGACCATTTGGCAAAATAGATCACACTTGGCCAATGCAATATTTAAAGGAAAAACTGGAAGTTAATTGTCTTAAGTTCTCAAAAATGCAGACTATCCTCAGGAGCCTGCTATGCATGTGATATGCTGGTTACCTGCTGGAGACCTTTCCACCCAAGGAGTATGGGACCAGTGCTGCTGTTTGGCTGTTAATGAATACGGGGGTAATAATGGTACCCATGGATTAGCCTGGAGATGACAAGAACCTGGAGTTGGGGGAGCAGCCAGTGAATGAAGCAAACAAATGAAGTGATGATCACCCATATAAATGGCCTCATTTACCTGACCATGAGCTGACTGTGTGCTGAGTTCCAGGAACATCCATGCAGCCCACGAAATCTCCTATCTCTGAATATTACAGTGTGTCCCAAGAGGTATAAAATAGCATCCATGTCTTTGATTCCACCTTCTATTGCCCAATGCAGAAGTCCAACTGAGTTTGCTTCTCAGTTTCTATCCAGGTCTCACTCTAAGCCCCTCAGTTTTGGGGAGCAGCTATTGTACCCTCTTCTCTATGTCCAGAGTGGATTCTCTGTAAACATTGAACCAAACTACTTGATGTCCCCAGGGAACTCTGCAGTGATTCCGTCTTGAAATGGTAGCAGTCTGATATCCTGAAGTTTGCAAGAATTAATGCAACTTCCTGCAGAGAGAAGCTTTATAATGCTGACAGAATCTGGTTGACAATCTTTTACTTTGAAGCCATTTTTAAAGTACAGGAATGCTTGAGAGTCACCTTCTCTCCTCAGAACACTCTCTAAAAGGACTATTTTGGATTTACCCATAGTGCTAGAGACAAGGGCACAGGGCTGGGAACCAGGAGACCTGGGTTCTAAATGTAGCTGTCTCCAGAGGCTAGACGTATAATATCAAATGAGTGAAACTACCCCACGTTGGGCAGCAGCTTTATCTTTGATAAACTGAAAAGATTGACCTAGATGAATTCTAAGACTCTTCTTGAAATGTAATTTTAACAGACCGCAAGTATACAGCACTCATACTACCTTTACCTCCCTCCACACGAGCCACAATAAATTGACCATAGCCGCCCTTCCCACTGGGCCTGGGGATGGACTTCCCACCCTTCTCCACAGAGGCAGTTACTACCAATTAATTGACTTTGGTGCACAAGTTAAGACTTATTTGCCATTCCAGTTTTTTTAATATAAAAATTTCTTTTCAATATAAAAAATTTCCCAGAATCCAACTATTAGTAGACAATACTATAAGGTAGTTAAAAATACAGGTCTTTATGGTTAAGAATACAGGTCTTTATGGTTAAGAATTGAGGTGTAAATCTGACTCCATCTCTACCTAACTACGTGTCCTTGGGCAAATTACTTTACCTCTGTAAGCCTATTTGAGTATTCATCTGGAAAATGGAAATACTAATAGTCATATCTATAACCTGGGGTTGTGGTCAAAATTAAAAGAGATAATGGATGCAAAGTGCCTGGCACGGGAAGTGCTCAGTATATTTAGTTATCATCACTAATTCAGTCCAGCAATGATGCTTTGTGTACAAATATGTTCAGCCAAACCTTCCACCATTTGTGCAGCCCTCCTCCCTCAGGGGTCTGAAACCCATAGAGAATGAAATGGCCCCAGATCTGAGGCTCTCAGGTCCTAGACTATGATAGTGCCTGCCCTGGGTTCATCAGTTTAAAATCTTCCTTCCCAGACACCTGCTTTTGCAATGACAGTTATTATCTCAACTATTCTAGACGCAAACCCTGTGATCCTCACTATCTATATTAGGACTGGTTAAAGTTGAAAAAAAAAAACCTCAAGTATGAAGTCAGGTTTGTGAATAGTTTGGGCCCTAGATTCTGAATAAGAATTTGCAAACACTCTACACTCACACCACAATCATCTCTTCCCATATCAAAAGAACAACAAATACATACATATATGTATAAATGCATTGTGTCTATATAATATTTTTGAGCCTCCCTCAAAGGCTTATCCTGCCAAATAAGCACAATGTGACATCTATATCCCCATTGCCAAATTAGGCAATGATGCATTACACTTTTTTAAATTGGCAATTAGGCTACACCAATTTGAATAAGCTGCAGGGCCAAGGGAACAACCTCCATCTTCAAGCAATCGTTCCACAAAAACCAAAGACACAGTTTCCAGCTCCCAACATCCAGCATTTACTCTGTCATTACCAACTTCATGAGAAGAAAGAGCAGGAGGAAGGGACTCGAAAGCCATCTGAACAAGGTAAATGTGTGAGAGCTCAGGAGCAGCAAGTCCTTACTCTAGTCACACCACTGACCAAACAGATGACACCAGAGAACCTGCAAAGCCCTTGGGCCTCTCCTATACAGACTAGCAGTAATTCTGACCACCTCCCAGAGTTGCTGCAAGTGGTAATAAATACAAATTGCTTGTATTAAATATAAAGCTATTCTGAGAATGCTGATTAATAGCTATATCAAGGCAACACAATAAATTTGCCATGCAAGATATCCTAAAACTAAAGCCAAAAAATCATAAGTAAATTTGTTTAAACCATCAGCTTTTTCAAAACTCAAAGAGCAAAATAGATGTATTTATATGTAATATGTCAGCAACTACTATGGGGTGGATGTTAAGGCTACTTGCAAAAAAAAAAAAAAATCTAATCTCTGGCCTAAAAGATATAAATATCTAGACCTTACCCTTACTCATGAAAAAGTAGAAATTGCCTTTTGCTTTTGAGATGGGTTAGCTTTTTGATATAAGACTCAGCCAATTCATTGACTAGCAATCATTTCCTCACCACCTAAAGTGAAAAAACTTTACTGTCACTTCTCTAAGAGAATTGGACTCAACAAAGATCCAAATCATCACTTTCTTAGAATTTCCCTACTACATTCCAAGTTCTTGAAATCTTGGACCATCAATTTTGTGTTTGTTGAACAAAATAAATGAATAAGCAAGCAAATAATAAATCAAAAATGATAGACATATAGTTAGATCAACTCAGGATAAAGAGAAAAAGTGTGAAAGACACAAGTTAGACTATGGGTAAAGCAATTATCCTACTTTCAAACTTTTCTTTAAAGTCAGTGTTCCAGGTGACTCAGCTCATTGTTAATTGTTCTCCACAGTGATGAAAGGTATGGAAAAGCCCCACCCAAATGCACTTTTTGGTATTCCTGTAAGTACACCACAGAATAGATCATTAGAATAAAAGAGGGGCAACCACTGCTGTGGGGGAAAAGGTGGTGTTTATGGTTATAAGATTTATGCTAACTTTTACAAGCTTTTCCATATTTATTTTGTTTCTATCTTCAAAAAGAATAAGTTTCTATTGTCCAAAAAAAAGAGGAAAAAATGAAAGTTATCTGAACTATAGATAAACCACGTGGAAGTACTTGGCCAGCTCTAAAGAGCAACATCTATGCCTCAGGAAAATTTAGCCCCTTATAGCACAAAGTGTAGAATGTGTTCTGTTTAAGAAGAGAAGGTGATTGTGGATACTTATGTAAAAGTTATAAAGATGACACCAAAACCTCCAGCAACTCCACCTAAAAAGTTATAAAGATGACACCAAAACCCTCCAGTAGCTGGGACTTACATCTGGGCTGCAGTTGGAACAGCATAAAATATTTTACTGCAAAAGGTAACTGCACTCAAAACTGTAAGCTTGTTTACACAGGAATAATGATAACGTTATTTATAAAGTCATCCCTACATGGGTCCAGGACTATCATTTTTTCATTCAAATAAAGGTTAAAAGTTCTCAGAAATGCTTTGAGAGGGCTCTGGGTACCTTCACAAGCAGGGCAAGGAGAATGTGGGGGAAGAGGTGCTAGGGAAAGCATCTTGTATTACATATTCTCTGTGAAAAATCAGAAGATATTTCACATGGAAAGTATTTCTGAACTGTAAAAATGGTCCAATCATAGCAATCATAAGGATGTTGAGGTATTGAAATTTGAGAATGGAAGAACGCTAATGATTGGAGGTAATGGACCAGAGCAAGAAGGTACTCTGTGAACAATGCCCTTCTTGGTACGTATTTCTGGCTGATTTCCATTTCCAGATGATTCTGTCCACACTGGTAGGAACAAAAACAACAGATTCATCCTAATGCTGCCCACACATGCCTCATTAACCAGACCAGAAGACCCTGCGGAAAGTCAGGGCCATGAGAGAGATCTGTTTCCTTTGTTTCTGGTGCAACTTATAAACCGTCTGAGGAGGATGTAAATAGACACAGCTCAAGAACTACATCATTTTCTGACTCTATTATTCAGGGAAATCAAGAAACACTCTATAGAGTGCATAGTCTTATGGGGATATGACATCACGCTGTTGCTGTGGGCTTTGCCCACTGCACTAAGATTAACAGCAAATAGATTCTTTGTTGAGAATTTAGTTTTTAAAAAAATTACCACATTACATCAGGTCATCAAGTTTTTGTTAGGTTGAATATTACTATCCTGTATTCCAGTGAACTCCAGACAGTTCTTTCAATGGACCAGACTTCAACTAGAATCTTGAGGGTCCACACGTGGCCCTCCACTGACAGATCTGTGTACCCCATCCTTTCCTTGTTTACCCTTTCCATCCCTCAAGAATCACCATGGACAGCAGGGTCCTTGACAGGAAGGCTTCTCAGGAATGGCCTAATATGAGCCAGGCACATTTCTTGCATTGTCACACTCTTTGTATTATGTGGTTGGTTGTTTATCTCTTGCACTAAAGTGTACGGTAAACTCTCTGATGGCAGGGGTCCCGGGGAGTGCAGCCTAGTGGTTAGGAGCTCAGATCCTAGAGCCTAGATGGCTGGGATTTGAGCCCAGCTCAGCACTTATTAACTGTGTGATCTTAGGCAAGTTCCCTAATGTCTTTATGCCTCAGTTTTCTCATCTGTGATAAAAATATCCCTTATCTCATTGGGTTCTTATGAGCATTACATGGGTTAATACGTCCAAAGCACCAGAAATATTGTCTATTTAAATGCTTGTTCTGACTGTTATCATTATTTTCTTTTTTTTTTTTTTTTTTTTTTTTTTTTCCAGACAGAGTCTCCTCTGTTCCCAGGCTGGAGTGCAGTGGCGTGATCTCGGCTCACTGCAACCTCCGCCTCCCGGGTTCAAGTGATTCTCTTGCCTCAGCCTCCTGAGTAGCTGGGATTACAGGTACCCACCATCATGCCTAGCTAATTGTTGCATTTTTGTAGAGGTGTAGTTTCACTGTGTTGGCCAGGGTGATCTTGAACTCCTGACCTCAGGTGATCTGCCCGCCTCAGCCTCCCAAAGTGCTGAGATTACAAGCATGAGCCAATGCACCTGGCCTTTCTTCTTATTCTTCATCCTTATTACTTGTCTTTTTATCCCCAGTGACTGCCATAGTACATGGCACTAGGTGTTCAACCAAATGTTTGAAGAATGAATGAAGTCATCAAATAACCAGACTCAATAAAACTATAATTACTTTGCATCTCTCAATAATGCAAATGGCCAAAAAGTATCAATAACTATATACTTCCCATTTATATTACATAAGGATAATCAATGCTCAAAATAAGAATGATCCACAATCCTGACCTTAGTCTGAATAGTCAAAGAAAGGTTCAATTATTTTCAGTACTATTCTAGATTGTACATCACACTGCATTTAAAATTCACCAAAACTTGCTAGCCCCCCATGGTTTAAATGGCAAGAATATTTAAATTATCAGAATATTCCAGGTCTCAACATTTCTGGAAAAAATGACCATTTTATTGTATTTTAAAACCAAAAAAATGACATTCTTTAGGCATCATTACACATAATAGATACCTCTCTGATAATATACTTATTTGGTTTATTTCTCCAAATTGTTTATGTCCACACATGTTTTAATGCACATTAATTTTGAAGAAGCTGAAATAACATCAAACTCCCCTTTAGGAAGTAGATGCTGAGGAGTCCAAAGGAGCCAGGGAGGTGTTGGAAATCAGAGGAACCAAGCCACGCTCACAAGTGAACTTCAATCAGTAGGATCACTGCTAGCTCACGGCCCACTTTTCAGCACTAAATTTAGGCCAGCCATTTGTTACCCAAGATTTGGGCATACATTTTTCATTGCTGTTGATTTGTACAAATGGCTGCTCATCCATTTGAGTCACACTACAAACCCAGAAAGGCATGACCCATTTTCAGAAGTGCAAAAAGTGAGGTCAGCACCCACATCTGAGGTGCCAAACCCTCTATGTTAAATATTTATGGAGTATCTGTGAGTAGGAATGCTCAGACAAACAAATCAATATTTTCTCTGACCTTGAACCAGTTTGCATGGGAAGGGTATTTTCATTCACAGCTTCATACCTTTAATTCTCCAATGGAGGAAAGGAGTCCTGCTCCATATGCCCGCAGTTGCCCTTCTTGCTTGCAAAGACCAAACTCGATTGTGAAGAAATAGCACTAAAAAAAAAGAATACATATCCAGTGAACTGGTCAATGAGTTATTTGATAGGATAAAATGGCACCCAAAACTAAATGCTGTGCTGTGCATAATTTCTTCAATATTATCAATTTAAATACATTTAAATTGAGAACATTTATTGAAATCTATTCTCTTGCTTAATATTCTCTCCCTAGGTTGAATGTGTTTTTAAAAAGTATTAACTACTAAAAGTCTTATGCTCCCTGAATTCAGAAGCCCTATGAGTCAAATTATATCCCCTGCAATCATTTTAAAAACAAAAAACACAGATACAGAAATGAATAAATATATCACAATGATACCTCCATAACAATATGCTATATATTTACCAAATTGTGTTTCAGTGACATAAATCAGTTTATGCAAATGTGGAAAAATAAGTTGGAATCCAGTAATCGCTAACTGCTTTTGGCAGTTTGCTTATCAATTCAACAAACATTTGTTGGTGCCAGTGCTTGGTAAAGAAACAAGAGAGCAACCAAGAAAGCAAGTACCTCTATATGACACCAAATTACCGAAACCACAATTTTAGTGTAATTTTTTAGTAAAATCTTAAATGTATATCTATGTTTGCATGTGTATATGCATGTGTAGCTTTATATATGTATTTGTGTAGGTATGTGCTCCTCGACTTACAATAGGTTTATATTTCAATAAACCCAGTAAGTTGAAAATAATATCCTAAGTTGAAAATGCATTTAATACATCTAACCTGCTGAACAGACCAGCTTAGCCTAGCCTACCTTAACAGTGCTCAGAACACTTACATTAGTCTACAGTTGAGCAAAATCATCCAACACAAAGCCTATTTCATAATAAAGTGTTGAAAACATCAAAATTCCAAATTTGAAGTATGGTTTCTACTGAATGCATGTCACTGTCACACCATCATGAAGTCAAAAAAAACTGTAAGTTGATCTAATATAAATTGGAAAGCAGCGGAGCGGTTGTTATACACACACACACACACACACACACACACACACACACACACACACACACTTTCTTAGCCCAAGTTTTATCAGCATCAACTACTACAACTTCCCCAGGACATTAGTATCTTAAATTGGTTCTGTTGGGTTTAGGAAATCAACCTAAACAGACAGAGGAATCTCTGCACAATGAGAAAAAAAAAAAAAATCTCGCAGTGCTGTTGAGAGAGGCTGAACTCACACTATTTTTGCTCTGAAAGAAAAGTGAGATGCTGACAACAAGCAATAAAAATTCCATCAAATTAACACTGTCCTGCATTAGTGATGATAGAGCACTGAAGGTGTTAAGAAAGAGAATTTAAACACTCCTGAAAAGGGGCAGAAAATAATAATTATTTCCAGCACATGGCAGTTTGCTCTATTTTTATTTGGAGGCTAAGATGTCCCTTGGTTCAGGAAGGTTATATATTTTTTTGATGTGAGGGTGATCTCTGAAGTTGAATTATCCAAAGCTCTGCAGCACTGGGCTGTACCCAAAGGACTGATCATTTCCAGGTCATGGAGCTTAACCTCCAGAAGTAAATTCTTTTTCCTGATTTACCTTCCAAAGAGGCTAAAATTACAGCCCTAGGACGGGCGTGGTGGCTCACTCCTGTAATCCCAGCACTTTGGGAGGCCAAAGCAATCAGATTACCTGAGGTCAGGAGTTCAAGACCAGCCTGGGCAATATGGTGAAACCCCGTCTCTACTAAAAATACAAAAATTAGCTGGGCATGGTGGTGTGCCTGTAAAAAGCCTTCAAGCATATCCTCCAAAATTTTTGCATAATTCTGGATGCAATTAAGGGAAGTAATCATACAGTCATAGCTTCTCAGGAGATTGAGGCAGGAGAATCACTTGAACCCGAGAGGCAGAAGTTGCAGTGAGCTGAGTTCGTGCCATTGCACTCCAGCCTGGGCAACAAGAGCGAAACTGCATCTCAAAAATAAGATAAAATAACAGCCCTTCCCACCCTCTACCACAACCTACAGCACCTACCAGCACTCCTCCTTACTCTGTTCCACCTTTTCATTCTTTCTATGAACCACTTTTTGACATAGACTGCAATTTCTGTATGCATGATATGTGCTGCTTATCATCTATCCCTCCACACTAGACTATAAACTCCACAAAAGCAGGTATCTCTGTTCATTTAGGACAAGGTTTTCCAAAGTCAGCACTATTGACATTTTAGGCTACATAATTGTTGTGGGAGTCTGTCCTGTACATTGTAGGATGTTTAGCAGCATCTCTGGCCTCTACTAACTAGGTGCCAGTATCATCCCCACCCCCTTTGTAATAACCAAAAATGTCTGCAGACATTGGCAAATGTTCCCAGGAGAGCAACATCATCCTTGGTTGAGAACAACTGATCTAGACTAGTGTGTGAAAGATAACAAGAGCTCAATAAGCACTGGGTTAATAAATAAATGGTGAATGAATTAATGATGTCTAAGTTAAACTGGCATGTGGCAGAATGACCTGGAAGAAAGGAACACACAAAGGGATCCAAGTTCTAGTCTGAGTTCTGCTTCTAATTAGCTATGTGACTCCGATCTCAGGGTTGTAGTTTTCCTGCCTGAGACATCGATCCATCCATTCATTCATCTATTCTGTGATATCCATCCATCCATTCATTCACCTACTCTACAAATACTTCTTGAGCAACTATTACATGCCAGGCTCTGCCCTAGACACTAAGGATATGCAATGAACAAGGCAACAAAGCCTGTGATCCCATGAAGCATATATGCTACTGGGATGAGACAGGCAATAACAAAAACAAAAATCAATAGCCAGATAATGTCAGGCGGAATAAATTCTATATATATAACAAAACCATATAATATGTCAAATATTAAGCAGGGAATGTGACTATTTTAGAAAAAGGGTCAGAGATAGTTTCTGTGAAGGGGTAATGTTTAAGCTGCAAACAGCTTTAAAAGTAGCTTTTCATTAAGAAATTTAAAAGGCAGTTGTGCAAGGATATAGAGAAAATGATGTTCCTAGAAGAGAGGACAGCAAGTGTAAAGACCCTGAGGCAGGAATAGGTTTTTATTTCCAAGAGCAATGGGAAGTTGCTGGAGGGTTTTAGGCAGGTGAAAGATATGTACTAACTTAGCTTTCAAAAGGTCATGGAGGTACTGCATGGAAAATAGATTGTAGGGGAGCAACAGTGAGTGGAAACAGACCAGCTAGAAGGCAGTGGCACACGAGTGGTGAGTGAACAGGAGTATGACTTGGGCTAAGGATGGCAGGGAGTTGGGAGAAGTAAATATCACAGAGCCCTTAGGAGAAGAACCAAGATAAAAAATGTAAATACATGTTGAAAAGCTAAAATACAGTCTTCAAGTATATCCTCCAAAAAATTTGCATAATTCTGGATGCAATTAAGGGAAGTAATCATACAGTCATAGAATACAGAACAAAGGCTTGGAAGTATCCTGGACGTTCAGCTCTCCTATTTTACCAAAAGGAAAATTCAAGTTGAGGAAGATGAAGTGATTTGCCAAGAGCAGTCTAGACGGTGACATTTAAGAGCTCTAGAGCTCAGGATTTTAAGGAGCTTGACATCAACATCTGTCACATTTTAAAGTTTCTAGATAAAAAAATTAATAGATGCATAATTTTCCTTCACAACCAAATAATGGAGAAATAAAAATCTAAAATGGAGGAAATCTAGAATGTCACAATATCTTCTTAGTGTGCCTTTGGCTGATTTTCCTAATTTATATTGCACTTACAACACCTGGCATGAAATCCTTGGAGCCTTAACATTGAATATAGAAGAGCTTGTGGAAAAAATGTGCTGTCAAATTCAAAAGCATCCAAAATACACATTCAGAGCCAGCTACAGGAGCATTTGGGTCAGCCTATTAAGCACATGTTTAATTTTTTTATGCTAAATCAATGCATACATAATTCATGGTCACATTTATGATCTAAACCAAAACACACTAAGAGAGCCTCTGAAAAAATCTGCTGTGCCATAGACACCGTCTTCACATAGATTTAGCAAACCATTCTAGTCTAAGGTAGGAATTAAAAGGTAGGTCTGCACCAATTCAACTAAAGATCGAAAGCTAAATCTCTCACCCAGTGTGTCTTTGGTTAATGTGCTTCTAGAATCAGAGCAACCTCAGAGGAACGAGCCCCTATGCTCTTCCTTCCCATTGCTCAGAATGCTGTCTGGCCCCAGACCTCATCTGGGAGTGCTTCCAGAAACTCTGGCCTTACATACTGCCATCTGCTCATTCCCTATCTACCTTTCCCTTTGGTTTCCTGCTGTCCTCAACCAAGGAAGGCCCCTAAATGCTGTTTCTGCAGCCCATTCTGTTTAGAGAATTAAACCTTTTGGTTTGAGACAGTTTTCTGTTTGCAGCTCCATGTGTGGCTAACAGATAAAGAGAAATGGTAAGTTGCATCTGAAATTAGGTTATTAGCAAAATTCGAATCACAAACATGCTTAGGATAATTTTTCTCTTTCTTTTTCTCTTTCTGTTTTCAATACTGGTGAAGACCTCAGAATGCATAGGGCATGATCACTAATCAGGAGGAGGAGACAACCACACATTGCTACAGTTTTAAATGCAAAGCCTACTTAGAGTTGCACTCAAGACCCCTGAAGACCCTTCAGAAGTTGAGGATAACGAATTGCTTCATGAAAGTTTAAGAAAATATAATTTGGTTTCCTCAGAGAATTCTCCAGATGTAGCTCTATAATATATTCCCTAGAGATTTATCAAATGAATAATCCTACCTATTATCGAGAAAACCAAAAAATAAAACTACGCTGAGACTTGTAAGAATACCTGTAAAAGAAAATTGCAGATTCTTGGCGACTAATGTCTTTTAAACAGAAACAAATAATAATACTAAGACTAACACCTCCCAAATTGAAGGGTACCTTTCATCAAAGCTGGTGCTCATGAATTCCAAATTTTACATACCATTAATGACATGTAATTATTTATAAATATTTTATTTGGATATAATTACATATAATCATTAACTTAAAAACAAAACAGAAATGATAGCTCAACTTCTTTTATGGAATAATGGCAGAGGCATTTACATACATACAGTCATTAAGCAGAAGAAAGTCTGAGTGACAATCTGAAATCCAAACACGCTGTGGACCCGAGCTGCAGTGAGTGTGCTTAGGAAAATGAGATAGGTCGCCCAATGCTGCCATCTTCAGATCACTACTGGTAGTATACCTTTCTCGCAGCAGTTCCGGCCTGGCCAAACGGGCAGTGGCAAAAGCTTGAAGGGACCAAGTCCGCAGACACAGAATCACACCAATAAAATATGTAATGGTGTCACCTGGTGATTTATAGAAGCACTCTATGCAAAACCCTTGTTATGTTTGGCATTAGGCACCTGAAGTTCTTGCTAAGGTCACAATTAAAGAGATGTATGACTTTGTCAAGGAACACTTGATGGGAAAGAAATTTACTGTTCCCATTTCCCTACTGAAGGGCCCTTTTGCCTCCCTCCTCTCACTCCCTCTGCATCCCTCCTTGAAATAATTACATAGCCTCTTCCTAAGGGTCCTTGAATATTCACATATTAGATTAAAATGATACATATAAACTTCTAGGAGGAAGCCCGAGTTGCCTACTTCTTTCACTTTCTCCAGGAAATTGGCTTACACACGTCATTTAAGAAATAAATTCCTGAGTAAGCAAGTGAGGAAGTGACTGAGTGATATATTTTCTCTATCGCCTTCCCTAAAAATTTGATCTTGCATATTGGTAGCATATATTTTAAAATAATCACATACATCATTCCACATCTAGAATTCCATTATCTATATATCTAGCACATAGGCAGGAAGCAAGAAGTTATCAAAGAGAACTTAAAAGGACTCTTTTAAGATGGATTTGAGATTGGTTTGAGATATGCCAAACGTAACAAAAAGTTATACGCTAAATTTGGTGTACTTCACTTATAAGATAATCCCTCAGGTCCTCAGACCCTAGTTATCCTTATCTTGTACCCAGTTCTAATAAAACTTAGTTACGTAGCTTCCAAACCCACACCATCACTTAGGAGGGGAACAAGAAAAATATGTGCAAAAAGCAGCCCAACCCAAAAAGATCAGCAATACAATATTTGGTGTTTGAGTAAATAAATGCTCCATATTAACATTATCACTAAAGAACAGAATTCATCAATTATACAGAAATAACAAAATAATAGGAAAACTTAGCCAGAAGAAGACTTCCTCATTTAATAAAGTGTTCTCACATATGTTACCTTACTGCCCATTGTGAAGTAGATAGAGCACTTATTATTTCCATTTTACAGATGGGAATACTGAGACTCAAAGTTCAAGTGGTTTGCCCAGTTCCAAAACTAGTGGTTGCCAAAGCTAAGAATCACGCACAAGTTTCCCGACTACAAATCCAGCATTCTTTACTTATCAGTAACTGCACTTATGGATACAGGGCCACTGTCAGCCAGTCACACTGGCACAGCCATTCCTGTTGTTGAAATACTGAAATATTTCCAGGATGAGTGTAAATAGCTATCACCTTATGCTCCCCATGACCCCAGCCACTGACACTGCCCCATCCCTTTCTAGATTTCATCCCCCGCACCCTCCCCACCACTGTCACTTCTTCATGATCTAGCAAATGAAGGCTCAATGTCTATAAAGCTGGGAATTCCAGGATCCTGATCGGATGCTAATCTAGCAAGCATCTGTGCTATTAGGGGCCCACGTCATAACAAAAAGATAAATCTCAGAAAAGAAGAATATCACTCAAAGATGTTCTAACATCAGCGGCTGTAGCTTTGGTAAGTGCAAATAAAAACACATAAAAGGGGTCTGTGGCTCACAGCCTTCCTTTCACAGTGTTTTTGCTAACATTTTTCCATCTAGTTTTTGAGACAACTAGCATGTCAATGTATACACTTACAAAGTTGTTGAAAGGTAAAGGCCCCTCAAGGTCCGCTCGCACTTACCCCTTTACCACCTACCCCAGCTACTAGAGTTGGAATTTTGCTATATCAAAATATCAGTTTACAAGCAGCAAGTGTTTTCCCACCTTTAACCAAGATTCCTTAATCTTGATTAAATTGCAAATGACAATAGTACTGAAATAAGAATGAGGCTTGATAGCTAAACAGGAAGCTTTGGAATAGAAGTTTTAAGGTGACAAAAATCAACATCGGAAATCAGAAGTGAAAACAGAGTCTGCATCGCTTAAACTATGGAGGTCCCACTGCCTCTGAAATATCTATCCCAACATCATTCATTCAAACCTCCCACCAGACATCAATTTTTGTTGTCTCTTCAATCATTTAAACTCCAAATACTCCTGAGAGTCACACATAAAGCCAAATCACACTAAGGCATCAATGACTACACCAATGCTTTGTTTTGCAGAGCAAGGATTCTTGAGTTAAAAATTTTTCTGTGCTGGACATGGTGGCTCACGCCTATAATCCCAGCACTTTGGGAGGCCAAGGCGGGTGGATTACCTAAGGTCAGGAGTTTAAAACCAGCCTGGCCAACATGGCGAAACCCCATCTCTACTGAAAATACAAAAATTAGCTAGACATGGGGGCGGTTGCCTGTAATCCCAGCTACTCAGGAGGCTGAGGCAGGAGAATCACTTGAAACAGGGAGGCGGAGGTTGCAGTGAGCCAAGATCACTCCACTGCACTCCAGCCTGGGTGAGGGAGTAGGACTCCTCAAAAAAAAAAAAGAAAAAAAAATTCTGGGACTAGGCTTCAAGAGATAGCAGAAAACAGGTTTTTGCATGCTTTATTATTTTGCCCTGGGCTAGTCCTGTGTAAATTAAGACTGTAAAATGCTAGAAACTTTGAGATGGAAGATGTTAGGGCTGGTCCAGAGTTCTAGTCCTCACTAACATGGTTCTGTGCAATCCTGGGGCTGCAGCTGCTCTGTAATCACAAGTCACCCATGTCACGTCTTGAAGTTTCCCTTTGGCAATAGGAACCCACTAATCAAGCATTCACAGACTTGGGAGGCGGTCATCATATAGATTCCAAGTACTACTGGTCCAAATGCCTTTTGTGACTAAACCTAGATTTCTATTCTCATATTTTACCATATACTCTCTTTGAGCCTCTCAATGAAACCCACGATTTCACTGCTGTTGAAAAGGTAAAGACCCCTCAGGGTCCCCTCCCACTCTCACCCCTTTACCACCTACCCCAGCTAGAGTGTAAAAAATGCTCGAAACTTAGAGCTGGAAGACATTAGGGCTGGTCCATAGCAATCAGTAGGTCACAACTTCATCAAACCACATTTTTTAAACTAAATGTACTAAATTCCGCTGTGCTACGCTCTGGTTGAGATGACAAAAGTAGCTGAAGAGATGGTCTCTCTGCTTAAGAAAGGCACGATATGGATACAGAGGGACTAATGATAACAATAAATCTCTCCTGTTTTTACTCCTACCACAAACATTTCATTCTATCTTGAAATCATCGTTGCTTATCTGTCTCAGGATGTGAATATGACGCTTGTGCCAAATTTTGAAGGAGAAATGGGATCTTAGAAGGATTGCAAGTAGAGAAGTTATTGGAAAAAGTAAATGGTCTAGGACACTAGCCGGAGGTATTGGGTGGGGTGGGGGTGATTTCAGTGAACCCAAAAGGCACGTCATAGGAAGGTGGAGGTCAGTCAAATTACAGAATGTACCAGATCACAGGCTCCCCTGAGACCAGCAGAGACGGCCTCTTTTACCAGTGATTCTCCTCAAAGCAAGAGAGGGAAAAACAAGTGGAGAAAAGAGAAGAGTTGGAATTTGAGAAACATCTTGTCAGCTAGAAAAAGATGACCCTGAATTGTGAAAACAGCATGCATTGTCTTAGGTTAAGAACAGTCATCGAATGAATTAAAATGTAAAAACCTAAGCTCTGAGGAAACATTACGGCAAACCTTGTGGAAAATTGATCATCAAATATAAGAGGGACATCAGTAGGAAGAAGAAAAAAGCGTCAGCAGAAAACAACTTTTATTGAAGAATACGTCGACATAGGCGATTTTCAGCAGCGCTGTTTTAGTCTGAATTTTTCTGTGTGTTTCTTAACTATTGCTTCCTACATCTTTTGGGTTGCTTTCAAGAATAAATGGATGATTGTGTTTAAGTGTTCTCTGGCCATTTCAGTTTTACTGCCCCTTCCTCAGCTTATCCGGGAGCATTTTCAACTGCAAAGAAGGCCACCTGACTTATTATTTAACACTAGTTCCTATACCAGCCTTTAATGGTATTTTCTAAAATAAAAAAAAGAAGAAAGAAATATACCCCAATCTCTTCCTTTCACTTAAGGATTAACAGGAATGTCATGCATTCATTTGACATTGGTGCCACCCAAGCAGTTGGCCCACACTTAAAATTCTGGCAAGACCCATCTAAGATACTCCCATCTCCAAGACTCAATGGTAGGTCATGACAACCATCTGGTAGCCCAGTGTCAACCTTTCATTGTCTCACTGCTCTAGAGTAAAAGTCCAAACTTCTTTAGGTGGCAGAAAAGGCCCTCCATGGTCTAGCCACCGCTTTCTCTCAACCTTCATTGCTCAACCCTCTTCCTCCCAATTGTCCACCCCATGCAGAACTAGTGGCAATTGCACAGACTGATCCTGCTCTCTGCAGATTCCACCTGGGCCTTTCCACACTGCGTTCTCTCTGCTTGGAATGCTCTTGTCATTGCCCAGCCCCTTTGTCTTATTCGTGTCCATCGGGCTGGTTAGGTGGCCCTCTTCCCATCCGCAAGGTAGCCCATATGAATCCACAAAGAAACTGCCAGTCTTCGTGCCTGTCCTCTCCACCAGACCCTGAGCTTCCTGGAATCAGGAACAAGGTCTGACTTTTGTTGTTGTTGTTGTTGTTGTTGTTGAATTCCTGCCCTCTATCATCCCGCCTGACATGCAGAAGGTACTCAGCAAATAGTCAAGGTAGGAAGAGAGAAAGAGAGGGAGAGAGGAAATAGATAATCAAGAAGAGTTGCCCTGCAGGGCATGCCAACAGAGCCGATGCCAGACTTCTAAGTGAGTCATTACTAACCTCAGTCAATTTTCCAGTATTACAGACTGTAAAAGTCTACAGTAGCCATCAAAGTGGTTTTCACTTATAGGTTTAGAAATAGATCTGCTCTTTGACCTCTCTCTTTACTCCCTTTAAACAATAGCCAGTGGTCCCCAAGTCAGTGAGGAAGGATGGAACCAGCCTCCTTGCCACAGTCAGGCCCCAAGACACCACAAGCCTTTTGGAGCAAGGATGAAGGTTGGTTGGCAGGTAGCTCCTATAGAAGATAGGCAGCAGTTTTGTGGTTAAGTGGTTTCTGGTCTCCTTCATCACAAGCAGCAACTCTGAAGACCCATTGATTCTGACATCTGGATTCTCATCCAAAAATGTCAGGGGGAAAGTTTTTCAGTTTGCTGCTTTTGAAGGTTGTAGCCAACTGGAGACTAGCCAGGGAAAATGCTAGGGAATGGAGGAGTTTGTAATAGATCCAAGCTCCAAAGTGCCTCACAGCCCAACGTGCTCTGAATTAGCAGCTACGAGGAATTTCTATCAGCATCACTGCCCAGACCTTCATTTAGCAGATGATGAAACACAAGATCAGACAGATGCTATTTTTTCTTGGGGATGAATCTCTGAGATGTCCATCCATCCAATTCTGTTTTTTACAAAATTCAATGTCTCTTTAAAAATGAGTTTTACGAATACAAACAGGCTTCTTTTATTCCTTCTGGACCTGCAGGTATTTTGAGTTTCACGAATCAAAAGCTAGTTTTATATTCAGCAGTCTCACTCATCGAACCTTAGAAATAGTACATGAGCCTCAGTGTAACATCTCCATAACAAAGCAATTGACAGAATTTGGCTCTTCTTTTAAAGCAGGTCCATCTTTTCCCAAATGACCCTTTGTTGAACTTACATAACTAGCTACCTTGAAATAGCTAAACTTCACTGTGAGGACACGGACACACACACACACAAGTACATATCATTTTCATATCAGGTTCATGGATCAGCATTCCATTTATATATGTGCTTCATCTACTTTGCACAGAAGACCTGCTTAAGCAAATTCTATAGCTTTGGCAGTGCCCAGGAACTGACTTTTATAATCTGAGCAATTCTGAGCTCCTTGAAAAAGAAAACTGATGAGCGCATTCTCAGCCATTCATCCTTTGGCATGCCCTAAAATGTTCTGCATCAAATCACACATTCTCCCCAGATGTGGTGATTTTAAAGGTCAGCTCTCAAATGCTACTATGAAAAATGAGGTTTTTACTGACTCCCGCGTGAGCTGTGGGTAGTCACCACTGCCTTTTAGAGGGTCATTTTATTTTTATTCCTGCATTACTAAAAGCAACACCCTCCTAGACATTGGGTCTAAGGAGCTTGCACTTTCTCCCCTATTTCTTTCCATGCAAGACAGAGAATCCCGGAAGATGATTTTATGTCTGAAAACTGACGAGAAAGGTATGTTTGGCAGGGAGAGTCATTCTTGCCACTCCATTGCACTGAGCAGTCTTCTATTTTAAGTTTTTATTAATGAAGTCATGTTTCTTTTCTAGTCACTAACCATCACCACTAGCATCATCATCTCTCATACTCAGAGATGACACCAAGCATCTGTATGTGTAAATGGGGCTGAAAAGATACACCTGTGAACTGGGGTCCCTGTCACATTGAGGGTCTTTTAGTAATTGAACCTCTAGAAGGCATTTAAGCTCAGTTGAGCTCACCTCTCTCTAATAATAATCACTGCCAGTTACTGAAGCCTGCACTCCACCAGACACAGTGTTAAGCACTTTACATCATATTCACAACAACCCTGAGAGGCAGACACTATGAAAGTAATGTAATGTGGTAGTTTGAGCATTGACTTTGGATTGAGAGACCAAGGTTCAAGGGCATGCTCTGCCATTTACTTGACCTTGGAGACGTTATCTAACCATTCTGTGTTTTAGGTTCCCTGTGTGTAAAATGGAGAAAATAAAATTACTACTACTTATTGAAGTTATATTATTTGCCAGTGCTAAATCCTCCATTTCACAGGTGGGGAAACTGAGATGTAGCTTGAGTAACTTCTGCAAGTAGCTTGAGTAACTATTGCCCTTAAAGGGCAATAGAAGTAGATTGGAATCAAGTGTGCCTAACCCCCAAAGACTATGCTGTATTTTACCATACCACACTATCCTCCTGTCCCCAGAGTGACTGAACATTACAGACCCCCAGAATTGATGTTTACATCGTGTTCTTGATAGCTGAGCTTGGTGTATGCCAGAAAAGACAGGGGTCTGTCTAGCTTTCCTGCAGCCATTCTGCCATGTCCTGCCCTGGGGGTAGGTGCCTTCATTTCCTTTGTGACTCCTGGATCTCCTAAGAAACACAACACAGGCCTGTTAAAAGTCAATGAGGAACACACACTATAAATAAATCACAAAAGGAAGACTAGTCCTCTTAGTCTCACCCTTTGGAAATGGCACTCCAATTAGCACCGTTCGTGAGAGCTGAGATTACAATCAATGAGGCTAGTTTAGAAATATAATAAGTTGTGTCTCTGTTAAAAAGCCATATTACAAAGCACAAAACAAAATACTATGTAATATTACTTTACAGCATTCTACTTATGTTTGCATTATTTGATGGACACAAAATTAATTTGGTAAAGGATAGTGAAAATTCACGAGACAATAAAGGATGATGACTTGAAATATTTCTGGTGTCTCATGACAAGTTATTTTGCCAACTTACTCTCTGGCTCTGGCTACCAAGAGAGCTGGTATCCAGAATGACAATCCCAAGCTTAGAATGACAATCCCTCTCTTCCCTTTCCCTTCCCCTAATCAATCAGTAGAGGCAGGACAGGCAGGTGATTGAAGATGAAGTTCCACTTCCCAGTGGAGGATCATGAACCCAATTTAAGGGGACAACAGCAACTCAACTCTGACCAATTGGCCACTGGTATAAAGCAATCTGACTGCCAGAGAAGCTGGTTTTCTTTTTGTTTTTGTTTTTGAGAGAAGCTAAGAATCTGGATGTCATGTGATATCCTCTGATGTGTAAAAAATAGGCAATTTTTTACACCGTAAGCAAGATGCAGGCATACACACACACACACACACACACACACACACACACACTCCTCAGATATTAACCAGACCAGACGATGCTGCTTTGTAATCCCTTTTTTAGAGGATTGCATGATTTAAACACCCTGAAATCCACTTTGTAGCAATAAATTGCCTCTCCAGGACAATGAACAAGGACCTCTGCTGTATCGTCTGGTCACAACTTACCCTAACACCCTAAACTCCTGAGGAGTGGTTTGCTAGACTGGACCAGGACTCAGAAAACATGGCTCAGCCCCTGCCATTATTCTGCATTATGGTCTTACACACAACTTTTAACTTGTCTGAACCTCCCTTTATTCACCTATTAAAATGGGGATTCCTTTCCTCACCAAAATTGTATTAAGCACCAATTGTGTGTGCAGCATCATGTGAATGAATACCAGGACTGTGTTAAGGGATGATATGAATCCTGCCTCCCTTGAAGTGCCATTGTGAGACTCACATGAATGAACACATGTCAGATGCTAAAAAAATGTTAAGAGCTATAACTCAGGTGAAGATTCCCTTCTCTGGGACAATAAGGAACAAAGTTATCTGTGTGGCTGACTCATCCCATCTCAGGGTTCTGATTCTGCAAAGAAATTACATTCTTATTAGGCAAGCATGGGCTTAATTATAGGTCAACAGTTTCTGAATCTCAATCTAAGGAGTTTTCCAATGTAGAGATAACCCATTAGATGCAAACGTTTCCTGAAGTATTGACATCTATTCTATCAGTAAGCATATGTAACAGCAAATTAAACTCTACCAGTTTGACTGCTGAGAGAAGCCTCCCCTCAGGAAACCACCTTTGATCAGCCATCTCGCTCCCTGAACCTGACGTGAGTGCCCTCCTTCTTCTATCTTTGCCTTCACAAGCTATAAAGTCCCTGTTCACTTATCTATATCCCTCGGTAGACTGTAAGCTCCCAAAAAGTAGGACTAGCTGTTTAACAGTTGAATTCCTAAATCCTGGCACATAGTAGTTGCTCAGTAAATATCACTTAATGAATAAATGAATGGGCCATAACTGATTCTATCAGCGCTGTGGAAAATATATTTAACAGGAATACAATAAGAGTATGCCTTTGCTAGAACACCTTTGCAAAGAAGCAAAATCCAATGCCCTTACCTTGCCTATTATAGCCTTGGCTTTTTTCTTGGAAGAACTAAGACTCCTTAATTAGATTTGAAAGAGGAAAAAGTGAACAGCCAAAAAAAAGTTTTTCTGAGAGCTAAACAATTATATGTTTCTAAAGCATGTCATTTTAAGGTACTTCCCCTTGTTTTATTACAGAGAACTTTTAAACCTTGCTAGTTAGACACCAACATAGGACCCCTGTGTACAAACATGAAGACATATCCAAAACGCATCAAAACTAGAGCAAACAACATCTTTGGGAACTCTTCCAATGGCTTCTTTGCATACTTGTATGTTAATGAAGCCATCTTACAGCCAAACTGCAAACACCTGGCTGGAGTTCTCAGCAGCTTGAACTCATAAGGAGGAGCAGCCGAGATTTGAAACCCCAAATTTATTGCTTTATTTAGTTATTCAGGGAGGGCTGCATGTATTTATGAACAGCATCACTCCTAATCTGCTTAAGAAGTTTAGTCAGGAATTCATCTTTCACAGGCCCTCACTGGCACAAACAATATTTTCTCATTTGTTTTCCCCAAGCTGCTTCCTGTGACTTGCCTTTCTCTATGCTCAGGGGAGGTGTGCTATTAACTGAGGGGAAGCCTCTTCCATCTCCAAGGAGAAGCTCGACATCTCTTAGGGGAGGCCTTACCTCTATTATTTATGGTTAAAACACTTTACATTGCAAAGTCGCATGCTATCTCCATCTAAAACCATTCTGTAATATAAACTGCATAGTCTGCACTTCAGGAGGGAAAATGTGAGTTGCTGAAAGTTAGAGGATTACCCAAGGTCACAGGAGAAAGTGAGAAACTCTCCAGGGGCCTTTCCTGGACATGAGTGCTTTCTGATATGGCCACCTAGAAGTCTGAGAGTACACTCATGTGAAACATGCTAGCTGGCATTTTTTGAACACTTAGCACTGTGCTAAGCAGCTTCGCAATACATTATCTCGTCAATTTTCACAACAGCTCTACAAGATAGGATAATATCATTAGCCTCATTTTAAAGACGACAAAACTGGGGCACAGAGAGGTTAAGTAACTTGTCCAAGGTTACTGACAAAGATCTTCATCTTAACCAAACTCTAATCAGGTTCCTCTGAGCCATTTTTCCAGTGACATCTTGACTTTGGTGCTTCTGTGCTCATGTCTACATTGTCCAATGTTAGCAAGAATCCTGCTAAATTGTTTAATTCAGCCAGAATCCCTCACCCTTGACATCTGATCACCCTCGATATCTGATTGGAATCACCCTTGATATTTGATCATCCTCAGAATCTGATCAGATTCCTCATCCCCTACCTTTCCCCCGATGATGTCTGAATCATCCTGGCCTGCCTTCCACAGGAGTCCGGTTAGGTCAGTTTAGCCAGAATCCTCCCTTGCCCCTGAGGTTTCCTCTTAGTAACTCTCCATGCACTGACCACCACCTCCACAACCCTGTTCCTTGGCTATAAATTCTCACTTTTCTTGGTTGTATCAGGATTTGAGCCTAATCTCCCTCCCCTACTGCAAAACTTGATCGCAATGGTTTCTGCACCTATCCTGATAATCCTGCATAAAGTCTTCCTTACCATTCTTTAACAAGTGTTATGAATAATCTTCTCTTCAACCTCATCCAGCCAGTAAGTGACAGAACCCGGGTATAAACCCAGGTAAGTTAACCCCAAAACCTGCACTCGGAATTACCCACTATACTATACTGCCTCACTAGCAGGTGCCTATAGTGCACAGCTCTGGAAAGCTGCGTAGTGTCATATACAGTAGAGTTCACTATTTTGTGGATTCCAGTTTCCCTTTTACACCCTACCTGTTTGAGTGTCTGCAACCAAGTGCAGTGGGAGAGCTTTAGAATACTTTTGCTACTGGCAGATGTATATTTATGATCTAAACTCAAAATTAGAACAATGAAAGGGGCAAGTATTGATTAGACTGGATGAAAATAGCTCTCACTAATGGGGACAGAACTAAAGGAAAATTTGAAGATTGAGGAAATATGTGTGGAAAACAATTATTTAATTAAAAAGTGGTATCTGCTCAATTTTTTCTCAAAACAAAGAAGGAAAAGCAAACAAAACTCATTAGTCACAGATAATGTTCACTAAAACACTTTGCAACTTAGTTGAGTGGAAGTCACAAACCCCACATTTCTAGAATATACCCAATTTATTCTTTCCTCTGTAGATATAAAAGACAAAGACTCTCCTGACAGCACAAGTGTTTGATAAATGGATGCACACCTCCATGCTCCTTTTTCCAATGACAGAACTTCCATTCACTAAGTTCTTATTTGACTTGGCAAAATGACTTTTCAGAAAAACTAGAAGACTATATGCCAAAATGTTGAGTGTTTATTGCTGCTGTGATAGTGTAAGTGATCTTTATTTTCCCTCCTTATCTATGTTTTAAAATTTTCTACAATAAATATATATTACCTTTTTAATAAGAAAGAGGAAAAAAGGTTTTGGTGAAGACTTTAAAGCCCCCTCAGTAAAGAAGTCCCTGAGTCACCCTGCATCAGCCTCCTCTTCGTTGCTGAAGAGATGATGTTTTATGGACATTCTAAAGGACAGACTTTCAGATCCTGAAAAAAATGATGAGCACCCCCCTCACAAGGTGATTCATTCCTCCCAAACCGAACAGCATTTCTTACTTACCCCTAGTCTGGATTTAAGCCCTCAAATGACAGCATTTCCTTTTTCTAGGAGACATTTCCCCAGTGTGAAATTCACCCGTCAGAAATAGTCCAGAAATGCCCATCCTTACTAAAGTGACAAGCCTATAAAACTCTAAGCAAATTGCAATATTTCTAAGAAGAGAGCAAAGAGATTTCTAATCACTGTGTGTTCAATCTCATGTCGTGTTTCTTATTGTGATACCATTCATTGTGGTGGCTCATAATGTACAGTAATACATTTTACATCTACTAAATGTATTCTGGGTTTTTATATCACAGTTCAGAAGAATAGCTTTAGAAATCCTTTTGACTCCTTTATTTGAAAACTACATTTGTGGAATGGGGTAATTAAATCCCTATAGTTTGATATAACATTACCTCTGCTATTCTAGCTCATAAAAAAATCCCAACCATCTTCTTTCTGCTTTTGCTAGAAATGGAATTACACCACAGATATTTCTGTTGTATTACAAGTCTAAGATTTTGAGAGCCTACTCCACTGTAGTTAAACCAGAAAACTCTTTCTTTTGTATATCTTTATGGAAACTGAAATGACTGCAGAAATCTGTGCTTGATGAATGTATTCTAGCTTACTTTGAGAAGAAAAAGTAAGAAGGCTTCAATGTCAGGACTTTTGAATTATGGGAAGAACTAGAGAATTGGAGGACTTAAAATGACTTTAAAATTATATATCCAATAACACACCTCCTTTGATGCAGTTAGAATTTTTGGTAATGGTGAGAAGAAGTATTTCCAGACCTGAGTATGATGTAGATAATGTCATATGTACATCACTGAAGTATGCCATCTCCTTTACCCCTTATTCAACACTGGGTGGTAGAAGAATATCTTCGTTTGAAAGATGACATATAATTTGTTGCTTTGGGCCTAAGCTGAGCACAAGGTTAGGAAGTAACAAATCTAACACTTAAACCCAGCTGGGCTAACTTCAAGTTCAGATTCTTTTCACCACATTGCACCACACCACATACTGCACATCAAACATCCCGAATAGCATCTTCATCAAGCTCGGATGAGTGCTGAGAGATCCCAGCTGTTGACCATGGTGTTTCTACACGGACAAAATGAAGTGTGTGCAGAGAATAGTGGGTTCAGCACCCAACTCAGTACATGAACAGAGAATAAAGAGTTACCAAGGTAGTCCTATCTTTATGAGTTTCCAAATATCTAAAATAGGATTGTGTTGCTTTGTTTCTCATCTGCAGTTATATGATGGCTCTCTGAGAGCCCTAGCATACAGTTCTAAATAACAAAGAAAGACTTGAGTTGCAAAAATATATAACTATTCCAGATTGCAAATATATTTGTTTCTGAACATAGTGGGCAATGCAGAGCTCCTGTTTGTTTTTGCAATTCCAGATGACTGTGGTGTTCTCATCATAATATAAATAGATGGCAAACACCTCCTAATGGCAACAACAAATATCATAAGGGAAACATGCACATATGAGTAGAACAAAACAGCCTGGGCTACAATATCAAAGTTCTCAGGAGAGAATTAGTCAGCAGGAAGTGTGGTAGAGCACCCAGGCAGAAAAAGACCAAGAAAAGGTAGTGGTGAAAATACTGAAAAAGGACAGAAGTCAAGGTCTATGTGAGTAGTTAAAGAATTCGAGTGCTTCTTGCAAGATGCTACTACCCTTCTATATGCACAGCAGACATAAAAGTGAAAGTAATGACTTGGAATAGATATTATTAACTTTTAATTAAGTTACTCTTAGAAATAACACACAAACTGATCATCCACACAAACATCTCAATTAAGAATGTATAAAAGTGCATTTCTCCCAGCCCTTTGTCAGCTTTGTATCAAATGATCCAAACAGCTGAACTAGTTCAAAGACTCTACATGGAATAAATAAGCCTGAGGCTTATTTCAAGCTTTCTGTAGAGATACTAAAGTGGTCATTTTTAATGTCATCCATGTTCAGAAAGAACTACAGCTGTGCATAAGTCTTTCAGCATCCAAAGATTCCCCATCCCCAGCCAGGTAGGCAAAGACAAGAGGGACCAGGAAACAAGTTAATATCCTCAGCAGGCAGGAAAATATTAATTAGCAATTTATAAACTAAGGTTACCTTTATAATTACACTCCTAATATAAATTATAGTTGATTATCAGTTTAAGACTGACTGTACATTTCATTACAACTCTCAGCATGAGAAAGTCCTGGTTATCCTGAAAATTCAAATACACGTGATTCATGACCACCAAAAGCCCCAATCAATGCAAATTCTTTTACTTGGAACAAATAAATTATTTGTTTTAATCAAGGAAAGTAGAAACAGAACCCTGTATTATTAATTTCCTGACACTTCTTTCCTGCAAAAAATAAACTAAAATAAAATAGCTGACGGTCTGGTCAGGTTCACAATGAATTTCATCCTTTCAAAAAACATTCTAGATTTATACCTCCTAAAATGTGTTTACTGGAATACTAAAAGCTTGGGATGCTAATATGCATTTCATAAAAAGAGACCACTGTGACCATATAATGTATTTTCTTTCTTTTTGTTTTGTTTTGTTTCTAAGATTTGTATTACTTGTCAAGTGCACTCCATAGCAATCAGTATCTAAATGTTTAGGGTTCTACCCTTGCCATTATCAGAGCTCAGATGTAGCCACGGTTCTTCCACCCTTTCCTGGTCAGATAAAGAACCAAATTCTAATTTACGATTACAGTGTATTCTCATTTTCTCTGTCTGTCTCTCGTTGTCTCTTTCTCTTCCCCTTCTCTCTTTCTGGGTCTCTGTCTCTCTCCCCCTCGCTCATCTAGTGACATCTGTGGTTCTGCTTATAACTGTAAGCACTGGCCACCATTTCTTTGTCGGCTGGGAGTAAAAACAGCCAGACCCTCTTTGCATGGCATTTATCTTTTTCTAATATTATTTTTGATTGACAAATCATGGTTGTATATATTTATGGGATACAATGTGATGTTTTGATATTTGTATGTGACGTGGTATGATTAAATCAAGTTAATTAACATGTCCGTTTATCTCACTTACCTACCTATTATTTTTATGGTGAAACATTTGAAAATTACTCTCTTAGTTATTTTGAAATATACATTATTATTGACTATAGTCACCCTTCTGTGCAATAGACCTCAAAACCTATTCCTTCTATCTATCTAAAACTTTGTACCCTTTGACCAACAATTCTCAAGTTTACTTTTTTTATACTTTAACATTTCCAAAATGGAGCTTCATCTTACAATATCAAAAATTTTGCTAACTGAATCTTTTTCCTTCTAAAAAAAAAAAGCCACTATTAAATTAACACTATGTTTTACAACCAATGGCACCTTCGAATGGAGGAGATATGGTAAGTTTAGAAAAATACGTTTTTATCACTTTTGGAGATTCATTCCACATATTATGTTATTAAAGGTTCTAAGAAGTTTGTAATCCCAGCACTTTGGGAGGCCAAGGTGGATGGATCACCTGAGGTTAGGAGTTCGAGACCAGCCTGGCCAACATGGCGAAACCCCATCTCTACTACAAATATAAAAATTAGCTGGGCATGGTGGCACATGCCTGTAATCCCATCTACTTGGGGGGCTGAGGCAGGAGAATCGCTTGAACCCAGGGGTGGAGGTTACGGTGAGCTGAGATCATGCCATTGCACTTTGGCCTGGGCAACAAGAGAGAACTCTGTCTCAAAAAACAAAAACAAAAACAAAAACAAAAACAAAAACAAAAAAAAAACCACGAAGCTGTTTATTTAAGCTAGTGCTGTCCAAATACATTTGCCCATGGGTCCCTCCTTTTACAGAACTCATAATACCATTTCATAAGGCCATAAGTCTAACATTCCAGGAACCGGTTCTGGGAAAGACTCCTTATTCCCTCATTACCCTTAGCCAAGACTCCTCTCATCAGCATTACCAAGACCCAGTAACAGAAATCCTTCAATTAGAAAGTGAAGGTAACCATGTTTCAGGGTTGACAGAACTGAATGGATCACCTAAAACTCTTGTGGAGGAAAACTTCCAACTGGGCCAGAGGCCGATTTATTCTGCTTTGGAAACATCTGTGGTGTATTCATACTGATTGCTTTCCCCTACAGATGATTCACAGCTTTGTCTGTTTCAAATGCCTTTATGATATGAGAAATGAATAGACTGAATTGAAGCCATCTGCATCATAGGATGGGTTGTACTGTTTGACAAAAGATGCCCCTTTACATTTTCTAACATTTGGGGGAAGGGAAATCAATATATTTCAGGGACTAGTTCCTAAATTCATCTGATCAGTAAATTTCTGTTTGTGTATTTGTATAAAAATAAACAATGTAAGTCGTATGGAAAAACAGCAGACAGAAGAGGATGAGAGCAGAGACACAAAACAGAAGCAATGACGTGGCTCTCATAGATGCAAAGGTCTGTTTACAGGGCTTGAATAAGTCATAAATACACTCATCTCATACTGCATGATATTTATCTGGTGATATCCTGTTCATCCAGTTGTTAGAAAATCAGGCAAAATATGGAAATAAGGATGAAAGATTACTATGTGCCTTTTGAAAGACATACTCTCCTATTGTCTAATGGATCTGCATGTCTAAAATGTCACCCACCCTTCCTGCTACCAAAGTGTAGTCCTTGAACCTGCAGCATCAGCATCATGTGAGATCTGTCAGGTGCCGAATCTCAGGCCTCACTCCAGACCCACTCTATCAGAATCTGCACTTTAACACGATCCTCAGGTTACTTCGTATACAACACAGTTTGAGAAGCACTGATCCAAGGGATATAATCTTTGTCTGACTTCCTATTTATTAGGGTCCACAGACTGTAAAGCTCAATGTTAATTTGTGAAGATCGATAAATTGCAAATTATTTTGTCCACTAGACATGCAAATAATTTCTGCCCAGTAGAAAAGACAACCTCAAGGTTATAGTTTTATTGCCCTGCAGAACATTAACCATTTTGCATCTTATTTCAAGATTCTTTCCTTCAGTGACTATATATTCTTGGTTCCTCAAATTCTTCTTTGAACTAGATTTACCATCCTGCTTTTCCCTCATTAATGGGTTTTAAATAAATATTTGACACATGTTCAGTGCATATGTATGAGAGTCGTTGTTTGTAACAGGTTTAAAGTTATAACTCACAAGCAGTCACCTCTCAACTGCAATAAGATACTTATCTCTACTGAACACTGTAATAGCTGTCTTTTCTTAGAAAAAATATTGTGCTGTCCAGAAAACAGTAATTGAGAATGTGCAATGTGATATAAAGAAGAATCTAGCATGGGCTTGTCCCTCAAGGATGGTCTAGTCTAAGGTAGAATTTAACTGTAGATACAAGGACAGAGAATTGAGAGCCTTGTAGTTCTGTTTCAGCTTTTTGCAGACACCACTCGCAGCCAAAGAACATTTTGTCTTGTTTCAGTTTTTGAATTTGAAGCCCTTTAGCATAATACATATTCTCCAGTTGTCCACATGCTCTAATACTCCTTATTTTCTTATATCGGGCTATTTCACACGTGTGTGCCACCTAGCTGGCCACTGAAGTAACATTTAAGTTTACCACTCCTAACATACACACTAATCTATTAAATTCACTTCCACTAGTGCTACAGTGGTAAATAGCTGGTCTCAAAAGTATAACACACTCTAAGCAGCCTTTATTGGGAATATTTTTGCATATCTATCACACACAGACCTTGGACAGCCATGATGAGTATGAAGAGAGTAATGCTGCCACAACCAGTGGTCTTATTTATTATCCACCAGAGGGCAATTTATTTACATGTATAACAAGGCACTTGAAATACATTTTCTAAGTATTGTCATCAATTTCTTCAGATACAAAAGAGTTCATTTAAATGGTTCTCGGGGCATAGAAACCATTGCCCCCATTAAACAGCAGAGATAGCTTTATTCTCAAAACTGAGCACTATTAAAATGTCAAAATAAATATTCTATAGAAATATAGCAAGGAGATAGAGTAGCCATAGGCAATATAGTCTAGTACCTTGGAAAATCAGACCAAGAAGTTCAAAAGCTGCTTTGGACAAAGAGTTTGGCATTGCCGATTAGTCCTAGTGGAGGTTATTTTCTTCTTTAGATGGATTTGTTGATAGTACATCACAGAAAGTTATTACGTGTCTGCTTTCACTAGGCATGACTCTCTTTTTCCTAAGTGCTTAAATTCACTAAACAAGGAAAAACAGGCACTATAGAAACAGAGTCATTAATAATATAAATCTCACCTAGAGTCAAAGAGTAATATGGCCTGTCTCATTGTTCTGCATAAATAGTGATTTCCATGGCTTTCCATTTGTCCTCTCTATAGATTTTTCTCCTTTGGTGCATCTCATTGCTCATTTTCCTCTACTTCTTCAGAAGACTTAATGTCAACAACTTGGAGGAAATCAGCTAATAATACCTCTATTTCTCCTCTGGCCTTGCTAGCTACCACTATCCCCCTGCCATGGACTTTTTATCCCTGCCAGTAAGACCTGAGCTCTTAAACTTTTTGTTTCTGCAAGTGGGTCATTAAATTTGCCTTCTAGTTTCAGTATATGGCTTGAGGTTCATTAATATGCATGGTATCCAACAGGTTATTTATGCCAGGGCTTACTTTGAAATTGCCTGGTTGGAATCTGTGTGTGTGTGTGTGTGTGTGTGTGTGTGCGCGCGCACGCGCGTGCGTGTGTGTGTGTGTGTTTTCCCCCAAGACTATCTTCTGGCAATTTTCTATTCACTTTGTTCTTAACTGATGGATGGTATGTGGCTCTTGAAGTCAATAGCAGTTTTAGTATCATCTCAGGAACAATCTCCCTTAGCCTCCTCACACTGTATGAGGTTATCCTCCTCCATACTCTCCACATAATACAGAAAAAGCCTTCCAAATTTCTCTTTGGTCTGCAAAACACTATTTGAAGTAAATGGGCAGTCTATAGAATTGGGAAAATTTGGAACTGGAAGGTTCATGAGAGAGAGAAAGTCAGAGTGAGTTGGGGTGGGAGCTCAAGCAATATAAAAGAAAAGAGAAATGAGTGAATCAGGCAAAACCATGGTGAGGCAAACACCCAACCCTACTCCATCCCAAATTCTTCACTGCATTTAAAGTGTTTATGTTAAGTCCTTTGCAAGTTTACGCTTTTTTTTAAGCTTTCAAAATCATCGTAAGACTGCAGGTAGGTTGACCTCCTTGGTGGACACTTGATCCTTCCTACCCATGACCTATACAGAGAAGACCATCTCTTCTGGCTCCTGCCCCCTATCCTGAAGCCCAGCCTCCAACACTGAACTCAGAACTCACTCACACACGGTGAATATTCAGCTAAATCCATTTCTTCTACATAACTACTCATGTATATAAATAAAAAATAATATTGACTCTGGGCTTTTTGTATTTTGGAGTACTAGACTGTGAGTTTCTTGAAGAAACTACCAGCTCTTTTTTTTCCCCTGTCCTTACCTCATGGTAGCTAGGATCCTTTAGCCATTTAAAGAATACCTGGTAGCTTAAATTGACTTTTGCAAAAAAGCAGGTACATTTCAGGGAAAGGACAATAAAAGAGAGAGGGAGAGAAAGAGAGATGGTGAAACATGATTAATGGCCTAATGTTCTCTACCAGATGGAAGTGTTTTTAGCTGTTGAAGCTCAAGCAACCCAAGGCCAAGAGTGTTGGAGTTATCCTAAGGAATGTAAGCTCCTAAAGAAAACTTACTCATCCTACAAATTGCTGGCCTAGTAAAATAGATTTCAAGGTATGAGTATTCGTTTTTTCCAGAAAGTGTAAAAGTAGAAACAAAGAGTAATGATCCTATAAAGATTTTGATGCCCTAATCCCCAGAACCTGTGAATATGTTACCTTTGCAGATGTTGATGATGGCCACATATAGAGAGATGGGAAGATTATCATAAATTATCCAGGTAGGCCCAATCTAATCACAGAAGCCCTTAAAAGCACAGGACCTTTCTCAGTCTTGGTCAGTGAGAGAGAGAGATGTGACGACAGAAACAAGATCGAAGAGATGCAGCGTTGCTGGCTTTAAAGAGGAATGAAGAAAGCCATGAGCCAAAGAATGAAGACCGCCTCAAGAAGGTGGAAAAAGCAACAAAACGGATCATGCCCCAGAGCCCCCATAAAGGAACACAGCCCTGCCAAACCGGAGAGATTATTCTGACTGAAACTATTCCTCTATTCCCTCTTTCACTCTTCTCCACTTGACTATCTTTTCTCATCTTTAAAGATTCAGTACAAACTTCCTCTTAAAAAATCTGTTTTGTCGATATAAGCTATAATTTTCCAAAAAAGTGGGGAGGACAATGTCATATTCCTTATAAGTGTAATTTGAATGATGGAATTAATTAATCATAATTTGATGGACTATAAAAATAAAGGACAATAAAACAGTATTCATGTCACTGCTTTTAAAAAAGAGATTAACAGGCTAGGCGCGGTGGCTCACGTCTGTAATCCCAGCTCTTTGGGAGGCCGAGGCAGGCCGATCATGAGGTCAGGAGATCGAGACCATCCTGGCTAACACAGTGAAACCCTATCTCCACTAAAAATACAAAAAAAATATTAGCCAGGCATGGTAGCGGGCGCCTGTAGTCCCAGCTACTCAGGAGGCTGAGGCAGGAGAATGGCATGAACCTGGGGGGCGGAGCTTGCAGTGAGTCGAGATTGCACCACTGCACTCCAGCCTGGGCAACAGAGGGAGACTCTGTCTCAAAAAAATAATAATAATAAAAATAAAACAAAAAAAGGATTAACAGCACTCATGAGGATCCACCTACATTTACATTCATAAACTCCTGCTTTTCTTCTTCTCCTCTATTTGGATGCACATGTTCACATGCACACATGCACACACACACACACGCACACAAGTCAGCTCCACACAGCCTGGCCATCAAGTATCAGTTTATGGCTATTCAAAGTCAGACAAGTGAGCAATATATCTTGCTCCGTGATCAAGGGTATAGACGGAAGGGAGTCAAAGAATGAAACCAGAAAATGTCAAGGCAAGTCTGAAAGGCACAGAAAAGGTTCCAAAACAAGGCATTTAAAACCAGAACCAAGGTTTCAGAACTAAACAACTCACGATATGGTGGTTTTAAAACATATCCACAAATACTTTGCCAATCCTTTTTCCAAATGGTGAAAACTAATTCCACTCCAGTTGAGTGTGGGCTGAAATGAGTCCCTTCTAATGAACAGAATATGGCCAATGTGAACAGCATCTGATCAAGCCACAAAAGATATCACAGCTTTCTCCTTGCTCTCACTCTCTCTCATCACTTGTGGAGGATGCCAGTGGCCATGTCATAAGTAGCCTAAGGAGAGACCCACACAGTGTGGAACTGAGGCCTCCTGCCAATAGCCACATGAGTGAGCCATTTTGGAAGCCAATTCCCAAGCCTTCAGACAATTACAGGCCCAGCCAGCATCTTGACTACAACCTCCTGAGAGTCACTGAGCCAGAACCACTCAGCTAAGCTGCTTTCAAATTTCCAACCATAGAAATTATGATATAACAGATGTTTGTTGTTTTAAGCCACTAAGCTTTGAGATAATTTATTATATCATGATGGATAGCCAATATACATGAGATACAATCCTTATACCAGAAGTTACACATTGGAAGTCAAGATCTAGATTCAGTCTACAAATATATTTTCTTCAGCTCATAATAGTGGGATTTTTTTTAATAAGCCAACATTTAAAAATCATTACATTTCATTTAGAAATCTAGATTGCCAGTCTCTCTAAAAAAATTTAGGAGATTTCTAGCAACACAAAGTCCTGCATCCCACCTCTGGTAACAAGCAGTGAAAGCTGAGCACCTGCTATACAAGAGACACGCTGTCCCTCGTCCACCACAGCCACCACCAGAGACTATTCATCTCCATACTGACCCCAGAGGTCCTTGCCATTTAGATGGCTTCTGCATTGCTATTTAACTTTTAGTTGAGAAATATTTCCCAGTTCCTATATCTTTATCAAAAGTAGGAAACAAAAGATGTACTGAAAGGTCTGTGTGTTTTCAAGAAATCCAGGAGAAAACTTATTTCTGAGCGGAAATGAAGAATATTCCTGCATATCAAATATGCCACTGTTGTGTACCTGTGCTGAATACATACAGTTTAAGAACACATTTTTCATCCCCTGGTGGTTTTGCTCACTAGGCTAACTGACTGGTCCCTGTAGGTAATGGGTTGGCTAAAACTGCTTTTTCTCTTCCTGGACCCTTAGAAATGGAGCTAGGGTAAGGCATATGAGCATGTTAGATCTGGTCCTTCAGCATCTAAAGGTAGCAGCCAACATTAGACCTTTCCTCTCATATTGCTTGTTTTCAGAAGAACTTCAGTTTTAGGAAGATACTATAACATCCATTAAATATTTTTCTGGCTTTGTACTTAGAATAATTGTTGAGCCTGAGTATGTTACTGGTTGTTGACTCAAATTATGTCTGACTACAACCATCTAGAATAATCAGAGATAGTTTTAGGTGCAACCCCTACTTTATCATAAATGCATGCCTTTTACTATTACTAATATTTCTGTGAGGGTCAGCAAACCACAGCACACAGGATAAATCTGGCCCACTACCAGCTTTTATAAATAAAGTTTTATTGGGACACAGTCACACTCATTTATTTACTTTTTTGTTGTCTGTGGCTGCTTTCATACCACAGTGGCTGAGCTGAGTAATTCTGACAGAGACCTTACAACCCACAAACCTAATATGTTTACTATCTAGCCCTTTATCTCTAGCTGACCCCTAACAAGAATGATAAAATACAAATGTTTTGGTGGTCAATAAGCTGAGAACTCATTGTGCTTCAAAAGAATACAACACAGGAAAAGGTAAGTTCACCATGCTTTCTCCAGAAAATTTACCGATCACTCATAGTCAATAACCCTGAAGCTTTCTTTACCTTACAAATGGACATAAATATAACTGGTTTTAAGTTGAAAATGAACTCACCGTGGCTAGTTTCTGAACATCTTCATCTGATGCTCCCAGAGACGCCAGACCTATTTCTTGTGAAAACTGAGCAAACTTAGGATCCGCAAGTAGTGGAACATGTCCCAAGAGTTCATGGCATGTATCTCTGACAAAGACATCACAAAGACATGTTGTATAAGAAGCTTTAAATTACCACTGGTAGAACACAACTTAAAATCCTAAATAAGACCTTGTCACTATAATTAATTAGTTACTATAGTTCATCAATCCTTGGACTTTTTAATCATTTTAATATGTCTGAAATCCCAGTGCATCTCATAATCAACAGCAATTAAAACATATGATATATAATATTTTAATAACATAAAAGCAAGTACCATTTTCAAGTTCTTACTATATGCCAAGTACATGGTAGGTGTTTTGTTGTATGCATTATCTCTTTTATTCTCAAAATAACCTTAGAGAATTGAAGTAACTTGTTAGCACAGGATCCTGTAGATCACGGATAGGAAAACAACAGCCATGGTCCAAATCTGTTCCATTGCCTGTTTTTGTAAAAAAAAAGTTTTACTTGAATATAGCCATGCCCATTCACTTGTGTATTACCTGTGGCGCTTTTGACCACACTGCAGAGTTGAGTAGTTGTGACTGAGATCATAGAGCCAAAATAATTAATTAGCTGACCCTTTACAGAAAAAAAATTGCTGTTTCTTGCCATAGATAGTGAGGAAGGCAAAATTGGAATCCAATTTGTCATGATTTTTAAACTTTTGCTGTTAACTCTTAAGTTGTACTGCAACTCTGTTACACTTTGCCAGGCAATGGGTAACGGGAGAGGATTCTATTGTCATCATCATCAAAGTAGCTTTTCCAGTAGATGATTTATACCTCTAATATAAGCAACTTTCTTGTGATAACACACTATAAGAATCTCCCAGTTCTCTGCTTTGGTTAGCCTGAACTAGGTAATAATAGAAGCCTGGAACCCCTCTCATTTGTCTGAGCTTTCATTTGGAGCCAGATAAGTGGGCAAAAGACAGGTATCTTTCACAACAATACAAGGCAGATGCCTTCCTGAGTCATTGCCATGAATAATGAACTGTTCCATGATACCAAGCTGTAATGGAATGAATTCCCCTTATGGTTGTCTGGGAATGGATTGAGATGCAGGAACATTTTAAATTACTGACCAAAAAAAACACCAATTACCTAGGTAGTAATTAAAAGATATTTTTGATTTCACTTGTACTCCTCTGAAATCTATCACTTCAAATAGGTGCTAGAATACAAATACCAGGTGCTACCATTATCACAATTATAAAGTATGTTGGATGGTCACACAGTTGAAGCAAATGAATGATGGTCAAGGGCCAAGATTGATGCCCACATAAAATAGATAGCATCATTCAATCACTCAATCACTCAATCAAAAAGTCTTATTCTCACAACCCAAACCATATCCCCAACCTTGGCCAGTTACTTCATAGAGAGCAGGTTGAAAGGGCAGCCAATTGAGAATAGTGAACAGGATACTGAAACAAACTCCAAATTCATCCCTTGTCAACTGTGTCAATAACTTCCTTTTTTGTACATGAACTGAATTGAATTTGTTTTTTAAAAAAAAAAGGAATATGAGGTTGTTATTCTTCAATCGCATTGCTTATGGCAAAGAAGCAGATGCACTGGATTTCAGGGTATAGGGGCATTTAAATGTAATCCAAGCCCTTCATTTTACATATGAAGAAATGAAAAATAAAGAAGAGAGAGAGAATATACTGAGCTCCTACTATGTACCAGGTAATGTGCTAAATGTTTTCAAGTCACATTGGTAACTGAATCTTTCCTTACGTGTTTTATAAAGGAATAATAAATATAAATAAGAGAAGCTTTATTATTCCAATTTAACAAATGAGGAAGCTAAAATTTAGTAAATCTAAGAATCTTTTCCTAAGCTACCACATTTTTAGCAAAGACAGAGACAATTCTTTTCTTTTAATCAGGATCTCCCTTTGTTGCCCAGGCTAGAGGACAGTAGTGCAATCACAGCTCATTGCAGCCTGGACCTCGTGGGCTCAAGCAATCCTCCCACCTCAGCCCCTCAAGCAGTTGGGACTACAGGCACATGCCACCACACCTGGCTAATTTTTTGTAGAAATGTCAGGGGTGGAAGTTGGGGGGGGGTTCCTCACGATGTTGCCCAGGCTGGTCTTGAACTTCTGACCTCAAGCAATCCTCCCACCCCGGCCTCCCAAAGTGCTGGAATTATAGGCATGAGCCACTGCACCCAGCCCAGAGACAAGGTTCGAAATCAAATTTTTTGAACTCCAAACCTACACTCTTTCAGCTCTCTGTTGTTTCAATTTGTAGATATGGTGTAAGCAAGAAAGGGGCTGGGGCGTACATAGCTTAGGCCATAGGAAGAGAGTTTAGTCAAGCTAGCTAGCACAAGTAAGAAATGTAGTCAGTATTTCCTAAGTCTCTTTTCCTCCAACTCAGTGCTTCTCAACTTTCCAAATCACTTGAGGAGTGTTTTAAAAATACCGAATGACTAGGCCCTGCCTTAGACTAATTCAATCAGGCTCCCTGAGATAAACCTGAGCATTTTTTTTAAACTCTCACCAGGTGATAATAAGACACAGCCAGGGCTGAGATTCACTGTCATAACTGATGACTCTAGGAGCTCTCCTAGCAAGCTTCAAGCAACCAGTACTTAAAACTACAACTGAGTGTGATTATGTAATTGAGAGCTGCTCAATTACATAATCAAGTTTAATCCCACTAAAATTACATCATGATACTGAAGAATAATGAAAGGTGGTGACTGAGAGGTAGATGGGTAACTAATTCCTTCACCATGTGCATTTGATTCAGTTAGAAGTCCAATACTTCTAAGCCGGGAGTGGACCCTATGGACTCATTCTTCTGATCAATTTTTTAAAAGGTCATGCCACCTGTGCCAATATTGGAATTAAGATCAAGTAACCCACCATGGAAAAATCTGAACACCTCCATTGTAGCTCATGATGTAAACGCTAAAGAGCTCCCACTGATCCAGGCAAAAGATGTGGCAACAATAATTTTAAATTAGTCACTATGTCAACTCCAAGAAAATACTGAAGATGATGAGTATTCTCTCATTGCATAAACAAGATAAGCAGAAACTAAAGTAACAATTATAGTGAATGCTTACTATGAGCCAGGCACTGTGCTAAATGCTTGATAACGTAAGAAGAGAATAGGGTAGGTCAAAGCTACAGTGGTGTTAGATGCTTGGTGCAATACGGAATCTACCTTTGAACTTGTTAAATACTTGAAGAAGGCCAATCCAAAAGACAGTCTTCTGTCTACTTAGATACTAATGGAGTCCAAAAGCTTACTGGTAGAAGGTAAGGTGAAAAGTTAGCAGTTAGGAAAATACTAGAGATCCAAAGACATTCAGGAGTCAGTTCTCCATGGTAGAAAAAGGAGCTATCACCTGAGTGTTAAGATGTCATTATCAGAAACCTATAACTCACTAGCCAACTTAAGAACCTTTAATACCATCACAATGACAAAGTAATCTAACTACACAAAGAAGAGGATAAAAGAAGTTACAAATTTGGAAGAAAAGAATCATACAATACAGCAGAGTGAGTTATATTGTTTCATTAAGAATGAAAGCCTGAAGCGAGATGTCTAGCAGAATTATTAATGGAACCTCAGAGATACCCTTTGCTCTATTACAAGTAGAAATGATCATGCTGTATTTTGCTAGCTTGTGCCCTCTTCTCAGCTCCATTTCCATGCAGAGACCCTGAGAAAGACCTTCCCTTCAGATTCCTGAACAAAATGTGGACACAGTATGTCATGGGGCCAAGACTTTGAGCACCTGTATTTCAAGACCAGGAACAAGGTTATTATATTTTATGTCTTTGGTGAAACATTCTCAGAAATAAACACCATATTGTTCTCTATCCCACTGTCTTTGGCCAAGGTACATGTAGACAAAGGAAATTGAAGTGCCTGGAAACTCTTCAACCAGAGAGCAAAGATTTTTAACATTACTAATAAAAGCAATTCATTAACTTTCAAAAGTTTACATTTTTTAGATTCTCTGAGACCAGAGGAATTAGAAACTGAAGTGACCTCCACTGTTTGGGGCAGAAAGGGGTTCCAGGCTATGGGGAGTCTGAAGGAGACTGCAGACCGCAAAACCTTCTCTCTAACCTCTGTACCAATTAAGGTCCGCTGGGCTGAAATTATGCTATTAAACTTTATTTTACAAAGTGCAAATGCCACTGCGCTGGGTCCTGCATGTAAAGTAGTTTGAGATCCTACTTTGGTTGTATCATCCACAGCCGAACCCCTGAGTATCTAATTATGAACAGATTTCTGATGTGAGTTCACAACTATTGCCTTATCTCACCAGATCTCTCCAAAAAGATTCAATTATTTGGCCATACTTGCACCTGTCAGCACATGCTGCCTCCAATCTCTACATCAGCAAACTTTTCTCTTTTTAACTCCCATCGCTTTGATACATTTTTGCCTGAATAATGCTTTTTAGAGTCCTTTTCACAAACGTGCTCTGTTCACTGGAAATACAAGACCTTTCAAAGCTGTTAACACTGTAAAACATCATGTCTCCTTTTTATTAAAAAAAAAAAAAAAGCAAGAGCTGATATCAGACACTAAACTTTTGCTGCTCTAAATTGGAATCTTCTCTGATAAGCCCTGCTAGGGGGATTCTAAAGCCTGCAGAAATAGGTCCACAAAGGAGCCTCGGTGAAATGTCTCTGGGAAATTCTTAACTCAGTCCAAGAAAGTAGCCATCATTTTGCTATGAAGAAATAAGGGTTCTGGTTGTTAAGTTCAAATTCAAAATGAGTCTGGCATTTTTCTCCTCTTATCAGTTTTCAAAGCTGACTCCTTGCACTACATGTTGAACAACTCCTTTTTATTTTTGGTGTAAATTAAAGCCTTTACGAGGCATTGAGTGAGCATCCAACATTTGCTTCCCATCCCAAATCTGCACATCTGTCTTTTAAAACGTATTTCTATAGGTTTTGTTTGCTCTAAATGACACAGAAGCCAACACTTTAGCTAAATCATGAAGAGAAGGAAAGGCAGATGAGTGGGAGAGGTGGAAAGTTTGCATTAATAAAAGGAAGCAGGAGGATGAGCTGGGAGGCAAAATAGGGTGCGTTTTTCGGCTTTCACACAACATTTGGTGGGTAAATGCAAGTAATGTGGGATAACACACTGGGATGCATTGCAGACAGGTGACTTGGTTTGCTTTCATTGCATAAGATGATAAGGGGAATTAACTTGGTAGTGAGGCAACTTTCTCTCAGGGCTTGTTTTGGAGCCATATACAGAGTTTCTTTAGTTTCGATTTAAAATAGCATACTATAAAATCTGACCCAGATAAGATTTTAGGCAATTCTTATGCTCACTCCTTCTTATATTCCTATCATAGTATAACTACAAAGTCACTTTTTTCTTTTTTTTTTTTTTTTTTTTTAAAGTCGGGCACCTGGATGTTGCCCTGGAGAAAATCTTCTTTGCTTTTTCCCTTAGGAATCACATGGGCGTGCACTGATGTTTCTCTTCTTTATTACAATTCTTTTAAGACTGGCAGATATTATAGTTGTCTTTCTTAAAATTTAGTTCATTGTGTGCCTATTTGTACCAGGTGCTATATTAGGAACTCGGGCTTAAAAGTAAACAAGGCATAATCTTAGAATAACTCCTAGCAAAAGTCACCATCTGGTTTCAGAAAAAGGCAATCACATAGCAAGTACAAACTTTCCTGATGCATCAAAAGAAACAATTTCCAGTTCTTAGAGGGACCACAGAAAGACTGCAATGGAAATTCTGTTTGGTATGTCACTAGCTCCCTACTGATATAGCTTAGATATTTGTACCCAACCAAAATCTCATGTTAAAATGTAATCCCCAATGTTGAAGGTGGGGCCTGGTGGGAGGTGACTAGATCACGGGGGTGGATTTCTCATGAATGATTTAGCACCATCCTCTTGGTGCTGTCCTCAGGATAGTGAGTTCTTCCGAGATCTGGTCATTTAAAAGTGTGTTGCACACCCCCTCTAACTCTCTCTCTCTCATTCCTCCTTTTGTCATGTGAAGTGCCTGTTCCCTTTCTGCCTTCCCTCATGACTGGAAGCTTCCTGAGGTCTCCCCAGAAACAGATGCCACTATGCTTCCTGTGCAGCCTGCAGAACCATGAGCCAATTAAACCCCTTTTCTTTATAAATTACCCAGTCTCGGGTATTTTTTATAGCAATGCAAGTATGACCTAATAAACCCACCATTTCTGAAGTATTTCTTATTTCTTGGAGAAATAAGAGATATTTAACTTTCTCTCCACCTCTTCAAGTTCAGTGTATTAAGAAAGCAATATAACACAACAGTCAAAAGCATATACCCTAGTGTCAGACTTAAGTTCATCTCTCATATTCTTTTGTAGGCAAATTACTTAGAGCAGCACTGTCCAATGGGACTGTCTGCAACATTAAAAATGTTTTGTAGCTGTACCATCCAATATAATAGCCACTTGACACAGGTGTCTACTGAACACTTGAAATGTCACTAGTGCTACTGAAGAACTAAATGTGTACTTTTATTTAATTTTAATTAATAAATGTAGGTAACCACATCTTACCATATTGAACAGCACAGACATAGTGTTCTCTCATCTATAAAATGGAGATTGTAAGATTTCTTCTCTCTTACATTATTTTTTCTCTTATTGAGATGGAGTTTCCCTCACATCGCCCAGGTTAGAGTGCAGTAGCCCCATCTCAGCTCACTGCAAGCTCCGCCTCCCAGGTTCGAGATTCTCCTGCCTCAGCCTGCCGAGTAGCTGGGATTACAGGCACCCGCCACCACACTCAGCTAATTTTTTTGTATTTTTAGTAGAGACGGGGTTTTACCATGTTAGCCAGGCTGGTCTCAAACTCCTGACCTCAGGTGATCTGCCCATCTCGGCCTCCCAAAGTGCTGGGATTACAGGCGTGAACCACCGCACCGAGCCATCTCTTACATTATTAAACGATGTAGTAAGAGAATGCATGGAAAATCTTAGTTCCCATCAGTTAGGTATTATTATTCATTACATTAAATTGTATTTATATCTAAGCCTATCATACTTGAATAAGTTTTGCCCTTTGAGAAGGTACTTTATCACTTAAGAAGGAGTAAGTTTCTCTAGGATAGAGATTAGGCCATGTTCATATTTGGGTCTGCAGTGCTTAGAAAAGCCTAGCACATAAGATATGCTCAATAACTGCTTTTTTAACTCAACTGAATAGACCAGGTGATGCTGGGGCTCTATTGCTCCCAATAGAAGTGAATCCAAGTGAAACTCAAGTATGGTTTTCCTAATTTCCAGTGTCACATAAAGGCTTTGGACCAGAACTTGGTTTTGGTATTTTCTAGTTGTGTAACCTTAGGGAAATTACCTGACTTCTTTGAACCTTGGAATTGCCATCTGTAAAATGGTGACAATCCTGTTGACCTAATAGAGATGAGTAGGATGATGCCAGACAAACAGAATGTGTTTGGGAAATGTCTGCTTCCTCTTTCCTTCTCTCTTGTGGTGGAGAGAGAAGATGTAATTCTCTACACGGTAGTAAAGAGGTATGAACAGTGATTACTTCTTTCTTGCATAAAATTCAATCATTTTGGATTTCTTCTTCTGAACTTGCAATTTAAAAATGCAATTACTCCTGGAAAAATTTCTCCCTGGTCATCTCAGTCTTCCACACCTGAAAATACATAATGAACTTCTCCCTGACTACAGAGCGCTGGAGGAATATAAATTTTGATTTGGGCCAGGTACTTCTGAGTGCTAATTTTGGATTATGGGCTCCACACAAGGAAAACAGAACTGGGTGCAGGGGTAGGGAAGAGTGACATAAGGAATCCTGCTTTGAATCGGCAAAAAAAAAAAAAAAAAAAAAAAAAAGAAGAAGAAGAAGGGTGGCTGAAGCATTGAAGCCTTATCCCAAGTCACTACAGAAAACAGCCTAAAAGAACAAAAACAGGGTTCCAGCAGACACTTAGATGCAATTTTGGTTTCACACTGCACATTTTAAATAATGTATAGGACTTTTAAAATGTAGAATGTATATTGTTAGAATGCATAAGCTCTTGAGACAAAAGACTCTATAAGAAGCCTCAGGGGTTATTTTTGCTTTTAGGCACTTCACAAAACTAGACACAATATTATGATTGAAAACTTGGGAGTCCAGGTCTAGGAACATGGCCTTGTAACTAAGGACGCACTGGAATTTTATGATGCACATTAGCCCTCCACATGAATTTAAGAGGTGCCGAGTAAGGGTGGACTTACTTGGTATTTTTATAAAGCTTTTTTCTCTCCAAAGATCAAAGTGTTATTTCATCATCGCTCACACAGGGAGGTTAAATGGCTTGCTGACAGTCACGCTGGGAGCTGAGAGTGGGGCCTACATTTCTAGGCAGGCAGGTCCTTCTGCCTGAGGACACAGCAGTCTCCTATGTGTATTACTGCCCTTTCAGAAGGTACTTTAGCACTTAAGAAGGAGTAAGTTTCTCCAGGACAGAGGTGAGGCCATGTTCATATTTGGGTCTGCAGTGCTTAGAAAAGCCTAGCATATAAGATATGCTCAATACTGTAGAGAGGTGCTGTCCCCTTCTTTTTTCCAGTGAGACAGCAGATGCCTTCTCCTCTTGATAAATGGGGCAGACCAACTGTGACCTTGTGAAGATCAAAGGAGAAGGTGGGCCTCCAAGGAACCAGGAAGTTGGGCCAAGGACTGGATGGAGCAGCACAGCACTAAACTATATAATAGCCATAAACAGTCTTATGGTTCTGGCAAATCAGGGTCACCAAATAAAAGTAAGGAAGTATCCCTTTCAAGGCCAGGCACAGTGGCTCATGCCTGTAATCCCAGCACTTTGAGAGGCCAAGGTGGGCCGATCACAAGGTCAGGAGTTCGAGACAAGCCTGACCAACATGATAAAACCTCATTTATACTAAGAATACAAAAATTAGCCAGTTGTAGTGGCGGCCCCCTGTAATCTCAGCTACTCAGGAGGCTGAGGCAGGAGAATCACTTGAATCCAGGAGACGGAGGTTACAGTGAGCCAAGGTCGCACCACTGCGCTCCAGCCTAGGCAACAGAGTGAGACTCCGTCTGAAAAAAAAAAAAAAAAAAAAAAAAAAAAGAAAGGAGTCTTTTCAAATCTCTTCTACAAAATGTACCATTGGAAAACAACAACAACAAAAATGCTATTCACCTTCAGCCTAGAAATAAGTTGTGAGTATTTCTGTTTAGTGTTACTGATTAACAAAATAGTGGCTAAGCCCACAGGTGCTGGTATTACTCCCGAATTTCAAACCCTGACTCACGTACTTACCAGCTATGTTACCTTGGGCAATGTATTTAACCTTTCTGTGCCTCATTTCCTCATCTATAAACTCAGAATAATAATAATAACAACTCAAAGTGTTGTAGTATTAGGTGAGTTCATCCATACATAACACAAAAAATAGTGTCAGGTGCTATTAACAGTAAACCTGTGTCCAGTTGATATATAGTAGACGTGTTTGTTTGCTATTCATAGTAAAAGTATTGTTGCTACTGCTGTTGTGGTTGCTGTCAAGATTATCTATGCTAGAGGATGGAAGGAGTTCAAGTATTTTCAGGTCTTGAGGCCACTAACATCTTAACTGGCCCTCAGTATAGCCCAAACCAGACTTCTCTTAAGTTAGAGGATGGCTACCAAACTGAGGGTATGTGTACCAGTTACAAAGCAGGAAAGGGAGGCCAGATGGGACCGGCTTTCTGGGAACATGCCATTTTCCAAGAATCACTGGTAATAATTCTGCTCTGCAATCCTGAGCAGCAAGAATGGTAATAGTGCTATGGAAAAAGCCAGGTGGATGAGCAGGAAGCTTGGCACCAGGTTCGCGTGTCCTATGGGAAAGAACAAGTTTAAGCTAAACACAGCTCGTGGGCATGCAGGTTAAACTCCATAAAGCTCTGGTTTATCCTCCCAGCTCTGCAGGAAGACCATGCTGAGATGACTTCAGCAAGGCCTGATATTAAAAACACCAACAACAGCCAGGGCCCAAGTCCCAGAACCTCTCAGGTGGGAACAAGGAAGAAAAGTTGGGAAAGAAAACTTCATATTTTTCCTCTCATTATGGACCTAGTGAGAGGCGTCTGTTCAATCAAGACGGGAGCAACCAAGCTTTCCTAATAAGCAAGGGTTAAGCAAAAAATTCATTTACTTTACTTAGAAATGGATGAAAAATAGTGTCAGAAATAATTCACTTTTATTTTCCTTATAAAATTAAACAGCAGCAATTATAAGAAAAATCACCTGACTGCAAAGCTTTTAAACAGTTATATTTAAAAATAACATTAATTGCCTCTAAACTGGTCAACTGCAACAAAAAAGATGTTCCTTAACACAAATGTGTTTCATTGTATTATGGCAATATAAGTTGCAGTATTAGTCACTGGTGCCCTGAATTATTCCTCAATGCTGAAAGTTTGCTCTTTGATTTGAAAAGTGACACCGGCAGAAAAGAAGAGATGTGTGGAATAGGAACAACACAGCAAAGGATGCTGCCTTGGCATTAGAAATAGAACACCGCACCCATATATACCAAGCTGGCAGCCAGTGAAAAGAACTGTGAGTTATCGTTCCTACCTAGCAGACTGCGCCCCCACTTTGCCTTTTAAACAGACCACTGAGGCACCTGACCGTGAACCTTAGGGGCTCACACTCTGCTAGTTGCCAGGGTTTGTGCCATCTCTCTCTCTCTCTCAATCTCTCTCTCTCTCTCTCTTTCCTCTCTCTGCCTGACTCTCCATTCCGATCCACAGGACCCAGGGTTGAAGGAGGACTGCTTTCCTGATACACTGCACCCTCTCTGCCTCGGATCTGCAAGTAACCCTGTTCTAAAAGAAGATGAGGTGGCAGGAGGGCATAGCATGAGAGAGCGCACAATGGACTTCCCAGAGAGACAAAAATGAGATCAGGGAGATTGAGAACTTCTCAAGATTTTGTTCTGCCACTGTACACATGCCAGGCGATGCTCACATAGCCACATAACTTGGAACTCTGCATCTTTCCCTCTCATTCCAGTGAGTGAGAGGGAAGGTACAATTGGAATAACTGAATTTGGCCCAGTTGATTTTTTTTAAAGGAAATTATTTGCAAACTTCCTTACCCGATTAGTGAGAACATTGCAATCACAGCTGATCAAAGCATGCAGCCAGGCAATACTGAAATGCAGATTCATTGCCTCAGGCACTGCTCAAAGGGAGAAAAGGCAAAGAGTCCATTTCCTCTTCTAGCAGATCAGTGACCTTTCAATCCAGGCATTAATGCATAGAAAAGCAACTCCTCCCACCAGGAAAACCAGAAGTCACTAATTCACCAGGGGTTCTCTATTGTCCTCCAGGCCGGAAAACTTTCGCCCAGGAAACCAGTCTAATCTGCCATCACTGTTTTTTTCTTTTGATAGATTCAGGGGGTCCATGTGAAGATTTGTTACAGGAATATATTGTGTAATGGCGAGGTTTGGTTTCCAGTGTACCAGGTTTAGAGAAGTCAGAGCCTTTAAAATTGTAAAATGTAAAAAGAAGTCGAAGATATGCTTAAAATCCAGTGTGTGTTGAAAGCTGTGATGGTAAAATCCATTCTACCAGACTGAAAGCGAAAATAAAATTCTCTTTTCAGATAATGTCTTTTTTGTTGCTTCATGCTCCTTTCTACCTGGGTCTTCAGGGCTCACCTTTGTCTCATTAGTGCAGCCTCCACTACAACAGTTCAGCAATTGAAAGCAGCTATTTGGAAGCACAGTACAAGCACCAAACACAGTAGCCAAGCTGAACTTCATAAATTGGAGAATCTGCCCTCCAGTTGGTTTTCAATTGAGGAAATGGGATTTCATTACGAAGACAATGCCTGTGAAAGTGCTTGGGCAGGAAACATCCCTCCCAGTATAGTACCCATAGATTCAAACTATGTGGCTGAGAAGGGACAAGGATTAAAAAGATCTTTACAGAGAATTTTGTCTGCATAGTATATTTCTGGAAGGATGAAATGGAAACTAGTAGCAGTGGTTGCCTCTGGAGAGGATGCACTGGGTATCAAGGGGACAGAGGATGGAAAGAAACTCACTGTTCACAGTATATACCTTTTAGTGCACTTTAAATTCTGAATTATGCATATGTATTACCTATTCATAAAGTAATAATTTTAAAAACCAAATGAATGGCCTGTAATCCCAGCACTTTGGGAGGTTGAGGCAGGTGGATCACCCGAGGTCAGGAGTTCAAGACCAGCCTGGCCAACATAGCAAAACCCCATCTCTACTAAAAATACAAAAAATTAGCTGAGTATGGTGGTGCATGCCTGTAACCCCAGCTACTAAGGAGGCTAAGGTAGGAGAATTGCTTGAACCCGGGAGGCAGAGGTTGCAGTAAGCCAAGATTGCACCACTGCACGTGACAGAGTGAGATTCTGTCAAAAAAAAAAAAAATACAAATGATATGAAACCCACAAAAAATAAAGGGCTTGTAAAAACAACCCCAAGTTAGGGAATCCCAAGTTTCCATCCTCTGACTTAGTCTCCTCTTATCTGTGTAGTCATAGGAGACTTGGGAGGAAAATAATTACTCAAATCTATTGTGGGTGCTTTGTATTCACTTCTGAGCTTATCATCTTTATTTGTAACTACGAGAAACTTCTCCATCTGGAGGTTCCAGCCATAGGCACTTCACAGACACCATACCCTAAACCCATCCTCCTCTTCCCTCCCTCTTTCCTTTTCTCTTCCCTCCAAGCTTGATCCTCCTCCAATATTCTCAGTCATTATTAGAAATGACTTTCCACTCAGCATCCCAAACAAAAACCTTAGCATTACCTTAGGGGCCCTCCCCTCATCTCAATCCTATTGTAGTCACTGGATATTGTTACTTCCATCTCTATGGTGTTAAGAGGGCATCAAATAGGTGCTCTCTTGTACTATACCTCTGACCTCACCTAGCTCCACACCTTATGAACTATATTCCTTCATAGAATGTGAGCTCCCCAGCCGGTTTTCCATGTGGTTCATTCTCAACAATTCCCCAGTCCTTACCCCAGTCATTTTTCTCCAATACACATACCTGACTATGCCTAAGAACCTTGGATAGCTCCTTATTGCCTACAGAATAAAGTCCAAATGTCCTAGTTTGACAAATGGTCATTTATAACATGGCCTGAAGATACATTTCATCCCTACTACATAAACTGTACCCTGGCTATTCTGGTCTAACAAGCCTTGCACGTGTATGCCTCTTGCGTGTCTCCACAACTTTGCACTTGCTGTTTCTCCTGACTTGGAAAGCTTCCCCTTCACTCCCCACCCAGCCTTGTACAAAAATGAAATTTCTGCTCATCCTTCCAGACCCCCACACAGGTTATACGTTCTCTGAAAAGCCTTTCAGGACTGTGCCTTCCTCTGTGCTCTCCAGCACTTTGTACACACACTAATTATAACCCTAACCACACTATTTCCTAGTTATTTATGTTTCTATCTCTGCTGCCAGAATGTGAGCTGCTTTAAAAAAAAAAAAAAAAAAAAAAAAAAAGCTACTATATTTTATTTATCTCTGAATCCACTGCACCGCCCTGCTAGCATTGCACATAAATGTTTGCTGAATGAATTGGCCGAAAGTACTTTGGTAAAAATGCAACACAGTATCCTCTGTGGCTAACATCTCATTTCTTTGCCTCTCTCTCTCTCTGCATACCTATTGGCATGCTATCACAGGTCTCAGGAGGGCCAGTTATTCAATGGGAACTAACAAAGTGCCTTCTATTTGTAAACAGGGCCATTTGTAAACCCTCTGGGCTAGATTTAGAGATTGCCTTTCTAACTCTGACAATGCTTCTTTGAGCACTCACTCCACTGAAAGAAGCATTTCTTTTCCAAATGTCTGGGGTCCTATAAGTAACCTTTGTTTACCCTGAAAACACTTTCAGGGAAGCTGAAAAAAGCTTTAAAAAAAAAAAATGTAGTGACCCGACAGGGACCTACCTGGACAGTGAGCCTTATGCCAGCCTAGGAAGAGGAGGGGTGCTTCAGAGACTTGACTTATCCTTGCTCACTTCCACTACCATCAGCTACTTAACTGCTTGAACCTCAAAAGCTTCTCTGCTCCCCAGTGAAGACCATGGCAATCCATTAACCACAAGTGCATTCAAGTAAAGCAGCATCATAAACAAAGCGATACCCTGAGTGGCCTGAAGAACAGTGGGGTAAGATTAAAGCAAGGCACTCATTTTAATGGAGCCCAGGAAGGCAAAAGAACCCCAGAGCTCCCAGCCTCAGGGTCTCTGCTTTTGCTGTTCTCTCGGCCTGAAATTCTCCACCCCATCATATACACATTCAAGTCTTTGCTCAGATGTTGTTTACCAAGAAGCTGTACTGACCCAATCCAAAAAAACAGCACCCAGGACGCTCTGTCTCCTCCCCATGCTCTCTTTGTCTTCACAGCACTTATTAGCTCTTTATGGAAGCACTTACACCTGACACCATATTACCTATCTGTCTGTCTGTATGCTAACCATTGTCTTCACCATTCACCTGGAAGGGCAGGAATGCTGTCTCATTCCCAGACAATACAAGCATGTAGTTGTCTCCCAGTAAATACTTGTTACATATTTTAAAGCACTCAAAGAAATATGATACAGGGCATTTCACACTTGGAGACTGTGCAATCCCATGTGTGATTAGGCCAAATGATTAACATGTGGGTGTTCCCAGCTTACTCCTGCTTCCTACCCATGTCAGAGCAGTATAGCATCACCTCTTAGCTTCTCTCCCCACTCCCAGCTTACCCATTGTCCAGGAGAGAATGGATAAAAGCCCCAAAGGAAAACTGACAGAACCAGAGCAGAATCACAAACCTCATCTATATCTGGAGGTGACGGGCAGGACTAGAGAAGTGGTCAAGAAACTAAAATGGCAGGCAGAGCAAAGCACAGAGTTCTGAGTTTGGAGGTGATGAAAGAGATGAGAGGGGATTAGTAATGAGTTGCTATGGTGTGTGGACATGAACCTCCTTCACACGAAAGAGGCCTCCTAATGAGAGAGCCTCACATGTTCTGACCATGTGTTAGTGTCTACTTTACACTTCTGTGCCTTCTCTTCCCCATCAGAAATGGAGATCTGGCCAAGCAGATGGCTCAGTGTTGGGGTAAAGCTAGAGCAATGAGCCAGAGCTGGAATATCAGGAACCCTCACGGACCCAGCTGAGGAGTCTGAACCTTCAGTGAGCCCTTTTTTCTTTAGGTGAGTGATGTGACTCTCACTGACTCAAAGAAATTAGTTTGGAAGTAAAACAGGGCCTAAGTCATTTTCAAGTAAAGGGATCATTGACCACTTTGTGGTGTGGTGGTCTCTGTCCGGCCTGGGCTTTAATGTAGGTACTCACGGTTCCGGGGTGTAGAGGGGATCTGAGCCATGCCGGATGTACTGGGTACAGTGGAACACTCTGTAGGCCAGTCCTGCCAGAAAGTCTCGTGGGCTCAGGTATCCAGCCACCGGCCTCACGGTGAAGCCAGACCTTTCTAAAAAGGCAACAGAAAGAGCCAACTAAATATTAACCCAGAAAGACTTGAAGGCCCAAGCAGAAGCTTCTATGATTTATAAGGAAGATCCAGAAACAAAGTAATCAAGGTCATAAACCTCTTGACAACTGAATGACATATACTGTTAACAGCTATCATGTTTGGTGCTTCTGATGACTAAAATCACTCTCAAATGATGGTTTCCAGGAGAACAAGACATTCAAAAAAATGAAAAGAAGGGTGAAAAAAGTATTTAGAGATTTAAATTCAGAAGCCCAATTAGGATAAGAAATCTCAGAAATCAGGTGTTGTGTGGTTCCACATCAGCTGGTATCTTTCTAAGAGACCTTCCTAGGGATCTCTTCTGTGTGCATGTGTTCAGTGACACACAGCCAAGCACCCACTTCACTAGCATCTTCAAATCAGTTCACACTGAGGCTTTCTATTGCCCATACCCGCTAACTCCTTCATTCTATATTGTTTTCTTTGATGTTATATTAATTATCATGATTTAAAGAGGTACACCAAAGCCCTACATGCTCTATTGGTTTATGGTAAGAGGAAACAAAGTAAGAATACAATAAAGTCTATAAAACTGTCCTATACCACTAATTCAATTAGTTGTGAGTGTCCTCAGTCTAAGGGTTACATAAGGTTTTCTTCTCAGGAAGGCCCAGAAAACTTACAATAGAAGGGCTATTCTTTTTTTTTTTTTTTCTTTCCAAATACACATTTTATTAAATTGTTGTATAAAGTCATGCATTGCTTAATGATGGCGATACATTCTAGGAAATGCATTATTAGGTGATTTTGTTGTTGTGTAAATCTCATAGAGTGTACTTACAGAAACTTAGATGGTACAGCCTACTTCTAGGCTACAAATCGTTTCAACACATTACTATACTGAATACTGTAGGCAATTGTAACACATTAGTAAGTATTTGTATCTCTAAACATATCTAAACATAGAAAAGGTATGGTGAAAATACAGTATTATAATCTGATAAGATCACCACTATGCATATGGTCTATTGTTGACTGAAAAGTCTATATGTGGTACATGACTATTTTTAAATAGCTGCTTTATGCTCTGTTCTCTTCTCACAAGAGCAGTTCTATTTTTAATATAAATTGTATATATTTAAGATGTATAACTTTATGTTTTGATACATGCGTACAGTAAGTCCTCAACGTCGTCAAACGGTTCTTGGAAATTGCGTCTTTAAGTGAAATGACATAAAGCAGTGCCCAGAATAATATCATTTCCTTCAACATTGTACTGTCATAATGTTGATGAGGGGAAAAATTGGTTTTGTTATACATCGTTTCACTTTAAGCCACAGTTTTCAAGAACCTATCAATGACGTCAAGTGAGGACTTACTGCAATAACGAAATGATTACCACATTCAAGTTCATTAATATATCTTTCTTCTCATATAGTTATATGTGCACGTGTGTGTGTGTATGTGTCTGTGTGTGTGTGTGGTAAGAGCACATAAAATTTAGTAACAAATTTCCCTTATGTAATATGGTATTATTAACTATAGTCCTCATGCTATTCATTAAATCTCTGGATTACTGGGCACTGTGGCTCACACTTGTAATCCCAGCACTTTAGGAAGCCAAGGTGGGTGGATGGTATGGTTTGATGCCAGGAGTTCGAGACTAACCTGGGTAACATGGCAAAACTTCGTCTCTACTAAAAATAAAAAAATTAGCTGGCATAGGCAGCATGCACCTGTAGTCCCAGCTACTCGGGGAACACAGGCAAGGCACAAGAATTGCTTGAGCATAGGAGGTGGAGGTTGCAATTAGCGGAGCTTGCGCCACTGCACCCCAGCCTGGGCAGCAAACAAGACTCTGTCTAAAAAATAATAATTATAAAAAAAAGATCTCTAGACTTATTCATCCTATCTAACTGCAACTTTGTACTCTTTGACCAATATCTCCCCCACTTACCCCATCTCCTGCCCCTGGTAACCACTGTTCTATTCTTTGCTTCTGTGTATTTAACTTTTCCAAATTCCACATATGAGATAATGCAGTATTTTTCTTTCTGTGTCTGGCTTGTTTCACTTAGCATAATGTTCTGGAAGGCTATTCTTATCCCTGATTCTAGCATTGTAAAGGTTCCCATTCTGAAAACTTGAACTCATTAGGAGAGTACCACACAATGGTTGAAAATGATCTTAAGAGGCAAGAACCAACTAAGCTTATAAAACAGGCCCATCCTGGGATTTCTGGTACCTGCTGGAAATAACCTGTTCTCAGGCATCCTCAGACCCATAATTTGAACAGCACTATGCTCATTCCAAAAGCCTTCACTTTGGATTATTCCCTGGTGAATATCAAAAAGATAAGCGTATTTTCTTCTTTTTCCATATTACATCAATTAAGCCAGTATATCCCACATGTGGGACATATATAACAGTACACAGAGGAACATTTTTTATTTTAATAGTTACGTATTTTATTTTTATGTGAATTAAAAAATATATAAAACCATGACATCAAGAACTTTGAATCTGTAGATACCATTGCTTTAAAAGTTTCTGTTTTAAATAAATTAGGTATTTTAAAAGTGAGTCAATGAAATTATATAAGGACACCTATACTTAAATCATACTATCTACATGCCAGTGTGTGATACAAACTAGGCGATATATCCAGTTCACCAAGGGTTGTGGAAAACAGTAATAAAAGAAATAGCTAAGACTCTGCTATGCTTAATGTGTGTTAGGCACATTAGGCCTTTAAGGTATATCAATTAATTTCTCCTCCCAACCACCTTGTGAGGTAGATAAAATTACTATCTCCATTGACAGAGGAGGAAACAGAGACACAGAAAGGTTAAGGTGACTCTTCTAAGGTCACATAGCTAGGAAGGGGCAGAGTGGGAACTCAAGCCCTGACATTCTACATCCAGGGTCTATGGTCCAAGCCACTAGACCATACTGCCTCTCATAAGAATATTAATTGGGGGAGCAAATATGGCAATATTTATGAGGTGATATTCTAACTATTGGGGTTTGGGGAACAATGCAGTAAAAAACCATCTCCATATAAGGAGCTCTTGGTAAAGAGGTAACATGCATATAGCTCTGTGGGAAACAAAGAAGAACGAGACAGGAGAATACAGTCTAGTTAAACAACAACGTAAGGCATGATGTAATTAGGTGTTAATTAAGTGATACTGATCCGTAGTTCTCAATCTCTTTTCCTCAATAACAAACATAGTAGATGATGTTCACACATAACACAGAATGAAATCAGAGTGGGAGAGATCATGGTGGCTGCTACGATCAAGATTCATGAAGGAGGCAGGATTTGCTGTGAGTCCTGAAGAACAGGTAGAATTTGAGTAGGTGGAGAAGAGATGAAATTTTCTAGTAAGGAACAGAGTTTCAGCAAAGGTAAAGAGAGCCCACAGCAAGGGCAGAGGGTTTGTACAGGGCAGTTGCAGCAGGAAACTAACTTGGAAACCTGGGTCAGGGCCTCGGATCGAGGCTGAGCTGTTCAAACTTGAGCGTGTAAAACAGAGATCAGTAAACTATCACATGCAGGCCAAATCCAGCCCACTGCCTGTTTTTGCACACCCCGTAAGTGAGAATAGTTTTGTTTGTTAGTTTTGAGACAGAGTCTCACTCTATCACCCAGACTGGAGTGCAGTGGCACGATCTCGGCTCACTACAACTTCTGCCTCCCAAGTTCAAGCGATTCTCGTGCCTCAGCCCCACAACTAGCTGGGACTGCAGGCGTCCTGCAGACCCAGTAGCTGCGACTACAGAAAATACAAAAATTTTTGTATTTTCAGTAGAGACAGGGTTTCGCCATGTTGGCCAGGCTGGTCTCGAACTCCTGACCTCAAGTGATCCACCGGCCTTGGCCTCCCAAAGTGCTGGGATTACAGGCGTGAGCCACCACACCCAGCCAGTTTTTATATTTTTTAACAGACACATTTAAATGGCTATAAAAGTACCTATGTAATAGCCTTGATTTTGCCTCTTGGCCCAAAAAGCCTAAAATATTTACCATCTGGCCTTTTACAAAACAAGTTTGCCAGTCCCAGTGAAAACAAGAGGGAGCCAATGATAGTTTCTTTTTTTTTTTTTTTTTTTTTTTTTTTTTGAGACAGAGTCTCACTCTGTCGCCCAGGCTGGAGTGCAGTGGCGCCATCTCAGCTCACTGCAAGCTCCACCTCCCGGGTTCCCGCCATTCTCCTGCCTCAGGCTCCCGAGTAGCTGGAACTACAGGCACCCGCCACCTCGCCCGGCTAAATTTTTGTATTTTTTTAGTAGAGGTGGGGTTTCACCGTGTTAGCCAGGATGGTCTCGATCTCCTGACCTCGTGATCCGCCCATCTCGGCCTCCCAAAGTGCTGGGATTACAAGCTTGAGCCACCGCGCCCGGCTGCCAATGATAGTTTCTGAGCAGAGATGTCAGAAAAAAAGTAATGTTTTGGAAAGTAATGTTTATGGGCAGTGGAGAGTTAAGGGAAGAAAATATAGGCATCAAGGTTATAAAATGATGAGGACCTCAATTTGGGTGGTAGCAGTAGAATGGAAAGAAAAGGACAGATTTACCACATGTCATGAAGCCATAAGTGGCAACAGGGGGAGATTGTGGTAGGCTAAATAATGGCCCCCGAAGGATGCCTACATCTTAATCCCCTGAATCTGTGAGTATGTGACCTTACATGGCAAAAGAGACTTTGCAGATGTTATTAACTTAAGGATCTTGAGATGGAGAGGCTGTCCTAGATTATTTGAGTGGGGCCCATATAATTATAGGAGTCCTTATAAGAGGGAGGCAGGAGGGTCAGAGTCAGAGAAGGAGATGTGACAATGGAAGCAAGAGGTTGGAGTGATGGAAAGGTGAATCCATGAGCCAAGGAGTGCAGGAGGACTCTAGAAGCTGGGAAAGGCCAGGGCACGGAAGCCACCAGAAGGAATGAGCCCTGTCAACACTCTGATTTTAGACTTCTGAGCTCCCGAACTGTGAGATAACTTGTGTTGTTTTAAGTCACAAAGTTTGTGGTAATGTGTTACAGCTATAATTGGACTCTAACACAAAGAAGGACTGAGTATGGGATTGGGGGATCAGGTGGGTAGGAATTCAGAGGAGTCCTTATAGGCAAGCCTGAAGAGTGCAGAGAAAACAGTACTGATAGAAACTGGGAAGACAAGCAAGAAAGCAAGTTCCAGGAAAGAGAGCAGGCAATGAAGTTTTTGCTTTTGGAACTATAGCACTTGAAAGAAGAGAGAGAAAAGGGCAGAGAATCCAAGGACTTAAGCACAAGGAAAAACAGAGGAGGAAGCGGGACCACCATGAAACTTTGCCTCTTCCCCCAACCCCTCACAAGCCTATTTCCTAGCTGTTGTTCCAAGGAGGTGTTGTCAGTGAAGGGATCCACGAGAGTGTGAAATGATGTCACTGTATGACTCACTGGGTTCACTAGTGTAACATCCGCAACAAGTACAATCCCTGACACACAAATTATAACATAAAGTATTGATCAATTGGTTAATTGATTGACTAGTTTTGTTACCAGAAAGGGGTCCCATTCCAGACCCCAAGGGAAGATTCTTGGATCTCACGCAAAGAATTGAAAGTGAGTCCATAGAGTAAAGTGAAAGCAAGTTTATTAAGAAACTAAAGGAATAAAAGAATGACTACTCCATAGGCAGAGCTGTGGAATGGATCACTGGTTGCCCATTTTTATGGTTATTTCTTGATTATATGCTAAACAAGGAGTGGATTATTCATGAGTTTTCCAGGAAAGAGGTGGGCAATTCCCAGAACGGAGGGTTCCTCCCCTTTTTAGGCTATCTAGGATAATTTCTCAACATTGCCATGGCATCTGTAAACTGTCATGGCACTGGCGGGAGTGTCTTTTAGCACGCCAATGCCTTGTGATTAGTGTTTAACGAGTAGTGAGAATGACCAGAGGTCTCTCTCATCGTCATCTTGGTTTAGGTGGGTTTTGGCTGGCTTCTTGACTGCAACCTGTTTTATCAGCAAGGTCTTTATGACCTGTATCTTGTGCTGACCTCCTGTCTCACCCTGTGACTTAGAATGCCTTAACCTCCTGAGAATGCAGCCCAGGGGGTCTCAGCCTTATTTTACCCAGCCCGTATTCAAGATGGAGTTGCTCTGGTCCAAACGCCTCTGATAGTTGCCTGATTTCCCCCAGAGGAAAGTCACTAATATTCAACATTATCCATAAGATTTCATCATTCAGCACATAATTTTTAACAATGCAAAAAAAAAAGGCACCTTTGGAGGTCATTTCATACTCATATAGCCCAGCATATCAGCTCCTGGATCAGAAAAAGCTCAGAGCTGAACTTGTAAATATCCTTTGGGCCTTAACATTTACAGCAGCCAGCCACAAAGAGGCTTCAGCAAGCCCCAGAGCTGCAAAAGCAGCTGAGTCCCTGCTCTGCTTCCCACAGGTGGTCACAGCTAATTGTTGGCTCAAAGCCAACTATTTTTTTAAATCACTATTTTTCCTCTTTTGGAAAAAGAGCCATTGCTACAACCTGTGTCCTTGGAAGGCAATTGAGGATATTGACTAATAAGAGACAGCCTGTGTGAAATCTTACCTTTCAGAAACACGGAGACATCTTCGAGTTGAGGCACATTGTCCTCTCTGTAGCCACAGTATTTAGTCAGCAGAGGGAAGTTTTTCAAATACTCTCGGCAAGCATGAGTGGGATAGAGTTTGGAGAGCTCCCGGAATACAACGCCCCAAGTTTTAGTTTCTTCTTCAGTATACTCCACCCTGGGAATGGGCTGACCACTAGGCAGGAGAGAAGAAAACGAAATGAATCTAGCTTCGAATCACTGAGTTAAGTATTTTCTCACCTCAATACCTATTGCAAGTCAGACCCTGACAAAGTGGAGCACGTGAGCGTCTGAAAGGATCCCATTAGGCATTATTTTTTAAAGCAAATGCTAACCTTCTAACGTTGTGCATGTGTATTTGAATTTCCATATAAATTATTTTTTAATCAAGTTATATCTTCACACATCCTTAGAAAAATGTGGTAAGATTTATATTCTTAAACTGAGGTCAGTAACAAGTAATAGTTCTGGGTTGGAAGGAACTGGTTTAGGTACAAAACTATTCTCTGAGAGCATTTTCTGCAAACACCTGACAACAGTAACAAATAAATGTTTTGTCTCTTAAAAATAAAATTGCTTTATGGGTTCTCTCTGTCCCTTGCCCAGACTCACCCCAATCTTCAAGTGTGTAATTTTGAGATTATTTGTTCAATGTCCAAAATGTCTGAGAGATACTGAAAGACTATGCTGAATTTAAAAATGAAAGTTTTGCAAACCAAAAAATAAGGAGCATTCACTGCAGGTCATGCTGAAGGATACATACATTAAGCCCCTCAATTTAGAATGAGGTCAGCAAACTTTTTCTATAAAGAGCCAAAAAGTAAATATTTTAGGCTTGTGGGTCACATAGTCTCTGTCACAACTGTTCGATTCTGCCACTATGTCTCAAAAGCAACCATACACAATAACAAATGGATGTAGGTGTATTTTAACAAAACTTTTTTTTATTTGGCCCATAAACTGTAGAGTGCTGATGACTGGTTTAGAATATTGAGACATTGTGCTGGACTGAAGTGGTCACAGAGAGCTTCCTGGAGGAGGCACAACTTGAGCTGACACTTTTTGGCCAGGTAGGACCTGCAGGTTCTGATAAAAAGAAAGTCAGGAGAAACTGGTGCTCTAATATAATAGCAGCCAGCAGCCACAGACAAGGAACATACCTTGTGATGCAACCAGGGATGAAGAGAATACAAACATGTGCTTTTGTAAGCTATTGCTTGAGGGACTTGAATCTGAATTTAGCCTCTGATTAAGACACCTATTCTGAAACTCAATTAGGATTTGAGAAACCCTCTCTTGACATACTCAACAGCCACCTGCAGCACGCCCTCACTTCCCACCCCGGCCATGCATCAGAAATTCTGCCTCCGCAATTAGCAAATATACACGTACAACATATGGAAGCCCAAACATATACACATAAAACTAGGATTTGTGCCCCTGCAATCTACAAATCCAGCCTATAGCAGGCGGTCACCACAGGAACCCCTGCACAGACAGCAACTGTCACTCAGGGTTGCTGCAGTGAGGGGGGCATCTTCAATGAGCTGGAATGGTTCAGGAGCAGCCCGAGGTAGAGAAAAATGAGACAGAGGATGATAACAGGAATAGGCTATCAAACAGATCCCTAGCTGCCTTCCTCCTCCCCAGCCCTCTACCTACTTCAGTGTTCTCGGCAAAATACTTTCTGTTTAAAGTTTGGATCCAAATGGAGTTTCTCCTGCCCCCAAATTATTTTTGTTTAAAAAAAATTAATTGCAGTACATGAGGGATGAGTGAATAACACATACTGAAGAAAAAAACAGAAATTCACATTTACTTTCTCTAAATACCAAGACTAGGTCTTCCACAAACCAAATTAGAACAAGATTAGCCTTGGTTAAATTTGGCTGTTGATAACAAATAAAAAATTATAACCTGGCAAATATTTTCTGGGAAGATCAAGGCTTCTAAGACCTCGCACCTGTGACGAATGTAGAATGAAAGCTTGAAATGAAAAGACAAAAATAGAAAAGATGGAAGGAAATAAGTAATAAATGGTCTGCCTCTGGTTCCAGAAAATTCAACTAACTCTATTTGAGTTGGGTAAGCCAGTAAACCTAAAAAGGGCTGTGTATGATCAGAAGGTAGGAAAGCAATGAGGCTGGGACAATAAAGGAAATAACAAAAAGCCATTTGAGAAGAATCGTTAGGTCAAACTTTTCCCTTCAGTATCAATCTGCAAACATGCAGCATTTCAGAGGGGAGCTGAATATTCAAGAGGCAGAAAGAGATCACGTGTAAATTAGGATAGGAAGAAAGAGTTCCATAGGTCTGTTACTTAATAATGAATTTCCAGCCTCACAGTCTTGGAAATATGAGTGGTCGTGTGTGTTGTCAACTGTTCTGTCTGTCTGTCCTGGATAACTTGTCCTGCTCTTTGAGTTAAAAGTTGGTGCAATGTACTGCTGCTACCCTAAACCCAAGTAAGAAGTAAGTCTGCCTCTGGTCATATCAACAGATTTCTCGTACCACTCTAACCCCACACCCCAGGTAATTCTTTAAGGTAAATATTTAAAAATCAATTTGATCACAAAGTAAATACTAGTTTTATCTACTTCATTTCTATTGAAAATATCCAAAATACAGAAAAAAATAAGAAATTTTCCATTTTTCTGTGTAGTTAATATAAGCATACAGTAATGCTGATATTTGAGAGCTTACTATGTGCCAGGCATATGTTTAAGGTTAAGTGTTTTTATATGAATTAACCCATTTGATTCTCACAATTCCATGAGGTAGATACTGTTATTATCTCCATTTTATGGATGAGGAAAGTGAGGCTCAGAGAAATTAAGCTGCTTGTCTAAAATCATGGATTCAGGCTTAAAACATAGTCAGTCTAGCTGAAGACTGGCTGTAATCTTAATGGATTAGTATACACAAATTAAATGAAAAATTGTACTCCAGACTGATGGAGTAAAATTGATTTTTTTCACATCCCAACTTATTTTTCACATACCAAACTAAAATAAAGTTTTTGGTGTATATATTCCTATGTAGAAAATTTCATATACAATCATATGTCATCATGATACTAGGATATATTTGTGGATCACAAAGAGTACTTTCATCTTTATTCACTTATTTAAACTTCTCAGTAAGACTGTGAGGTTTTTTCTGGCTCCTCAACAAAATAAACATGTGTTTGGGGCACCAGGAATGCAGGGCACCCACATTTTTTTAGGACTTTGAAATTTGACATTTGGGAAAAAAATCATGGTCATGGGGAAAATGAGAATGTGTTGTATTTCTTTGAATTTGTTATGGGTTAGTGGGTTTTTTGTAAATCATGTAAGAGAGGGGTACCCTGGTCTTTTCAGGGCCTTCGATATATACTTAGGTGTCATCATGCATCTTTCTGTGGGCACATGTTGTAATGTGTATATAACAGAAGTCATATTCCAGCATCCTACAACTCTGCTCTGGTCGAAAACTAAAGTTACGTAAGGACTCCACATCCTACAGAAATTCCCCAGCAGCTGAAGCCAACCATCTCCTTACAGGGCTTGGTGAGAGGCAGCTCAAATTGTCCTACCACCAACAAACTCCTCCTGTACTCACCTGTGCCACACTCTCACCAGACCTCATCCACCAGTGTACTAGGGAATCAGAAATGCTCAGCATTGTGAAGAGGTCCGTGTTTGAGGGAAAGGGCACTTTCTTTCCTCCTCTCAAAGTCAAGACAGCAGGCTGCTCCCTGAGAGCGCACCTGTGAGAAGTGGAGTAGGGCACTTTCTTTCCCAACTGGACCCTTACTGGGCAGCAGGATCCAGGCCCCCAGGTGCTGCCACCACTGCAGAGCAGGGGACTGACAGTCCCTGGGAGAGTGTCTGGAGGCCTGGGAGGATGGTGTACCATGGGGAGCCTAAACATATGTTCTCTGAAATCTCAGGTTCATGTGAACGTTAAGTCTAATGCCCAGCAAAATCTAGACATTCATGTGAGACCCAATGCGGTGTGCCTGCGAGAAAGACGGTAAAGTCCCACACCATCCAGTTCTGCTCAGTTCTCAGGAGGCAGAAGACACCACAGTGGTCCCATCACCGTCATGAAGAAGCTCTGAGGGCTGCCCCAGCTATGGTATGTCACTGACAAGGCCAGGGGAGGCAGAGCACACTTCTGCAGCTGTGGAGGTGGGGGAATGGTCTCACTCAAGAAAACTATGAATAACACCATTTCAGCAGAGAACACTCTATCAAAAAGGATTTGTCAGAACCAGGGTGAGTGTGGCCTGAGACCTACTCACACTGACATTCCAGCAAGCATGTAAAAGGGCCTCAGCCTCCTCCCTCCCTCCTCGCAGCCCCCAACTCTAGAAGAAATAGGTCCTAGAGAAGGGAAGGCAAAGTGTCTCAGAACCAGAGAATCCCAAAAAAACACATGCACATCCACACATTCACTCCAAATAACTGCAGGAGAGGGAGGATATACTTTGAATCAAGTTTGAGATTAATATGTTTTAAATGAACAAGACCAGGTCTTAAATACCCAAACGAGACATTACTGATAATTGAAAATGACAGGAAATTAGATGTTGCTAAGGAACTTGCTTCCCAGCAGGAAAATAGAATTCAACCCAATACAGTTGAAAGTAAAGAGTGGGAAAAATAAAACCATTTTGTGTTGCTACAAGATGATACTCCTCAACAGACTAATTATATGTAAATATTATAATTGGATATCTAGAGAGTCTCCTGCATTTTTATGGAGTTAGTTGGGATTACAGTATTCTCAACAACCACCAAAATTATAATTTACAGGTTCTTAATTTACTGGAGAAAAACAAATGGGACTTTCAGTAGTCTCCATTCACTGTAGATTCTGCCCTCTTATCAAAGAAAGGCAAACTAAGATTGTATGAGCATTGATACGGAACCAGCGTTCAGAGACAACAGTACTAGAAAGAAGCTAAAATGGTCACCATGGGGATGTCAACTTGAAAACAGGGAAAACTCCCTGGTGGATTATGTTACTCAGAGATGACTAAGAACTTTCTTTGAAAATATTGAAGGCTGTGGGAGGCATCTGTCTCCCTGTATGGTTAAACTCCACTCTTCCTAGAGACAGGGAGGTGATTCTGAAAAACCAGCTTTGTGCCTACAGAGAAGAGGGAGTGGAAAATGCATAGACAAATCTAGTTGAGGGCAGGTATAGATGTAGTTATTCTGTGTGAGTCCGGAGCTTGTTAGACCAAAGTTGTTTAACAAACACTTAGAAATCCAGGGACATATACCCCACTGAGACTGAAATTGTGGAAGTTCTACAGCCAGATGAATAAGCAACAATGCTTTCATTTTATTTAACTGTTGTTTGATCTTCTCCTTCTCCTCCATCAGGTCCAACAGCAAGCTATGTTTCTTACACATTTTTTTAAATTAGGAGAATTGGAAAATACTCGATTGTGATGTTATATCCTGGCTGCCTCCTAGAATCCTTGCTGCTAGAATTCCTAATATGAGATGCAGTTTCTCAGCTTGTGTTATCTTTAGAGGAACTTCAGTGTGAGGAAGCAATTCACTTATTCACTTGAGGAAGATGTGACAGGCTGCAATTGATAGTATTTACATCAGGATGGCAAGACTGTCTGAAACACAGCACCAATTGTGTTATTTGAAAAGAGCTGGATTTTCTCAGTGGCAAGGACCAAACAGAGCAGAAGATAACAGAGAATTGAGTAAGGGAATGGGAAAATCTGATAGAAACAGTTAAGAATGAACTCATTTACTATTTTATTTCATTACATGTTCCTTAGGGCAGGAAATGCCTCACTTATTCAAGAGATGTTTATCTGCCTGGAATAGACTGTTTCTCTCATCTTTTCTTTCTTTCCCCACCTTTGGTGTTTCTGTCTTGATTGACATTTCTACCTGAGGGTTGCAGAAAACAAATAAGAAGAGATTAAATGCATCAACTTTGGAACTCATTAGCAATTAGCGCTCCTCAGCACGTTCTGCACTTGTATCCCAGAACTTAAAGTATAATAAAATATATATGTAATTTTACTGTGTGTAAACTATACCTTAATTTCTAAAATGTAATTTATGGTGTTGAATCAATAAAACCACAGAATCCTTTAAAAAAAAAAAAAAGATTTAGACAGAGCCTTTGAAGAAAGGTACTGCGTGTTCTCACTTGTAAGTGGGAGCTAAATGATAAGAACTTATGAACACAAAGCAGGAAACCACAGACACTGGGGTCTCCTGAGGGTGGAGGGTGAGAGGAGGGCTAGGAGCAGAAAAGGAAACTATTGGGTACTAGGCTTCACACCTGGGTGATGAAATAATATGTACAACAAAACCCCATGACACGTGTTTACCTATATAACAAACATGTACCCCTAAACCTAAACTAAAAGTAAAAAAAAAAAAGAATTCATCATCACAAAATTTATAATTAATTGTTATCAAGCATTTGTTGCACGTCTCACAACTGAGATGTCACACCAGGTGTGTAGAGATTTCAATCAGTAATTGATGACTCTCACTTTTAGCCAGTGACCATAGTGTTGCCTAGTACTACATTAGTTGGTACCACCTTCACGAAATAGTATCACCTGCATCCAGGTGTCTACAGAGTACAGCCAAATACTGAATGAGTATTCAAGAAGATTGCTTATGCCTCTGAGACTGGAAAAATATTGCCAGAATATATATATATATTCTGCATCAACTAAAAATACAAAAATACTAAAAATACTAAAATTAACTGGGCATGGTGGTGTGTGCCTGTAATTCCAGCTACTAGAGAGGCTGAGGCAGGAGAATCGCTTGAACCCAGGAGGTGGAGGTTGTAGTGAGCTAAGATCACGCCGCTGCAACGCAGCCTGGACGACAGAGACTCTGTCTCAAAGCAAAACAACTACATATATATACATACACACACACACACACACATATATATATTCTGAATATTGCCAGAATACTATATATACTAATATATAATATATAATAAGCATATATACTAATATATATGTGTATATATATGCCCAGAATATTGCCAGTATGTATGTGTGTATATATACACACACACATATATATAAAATCCCATTCCATTATCTTCCATTGATTTGCTTTCCCAGGTTTTGAATGAAACTGAGATATATGTGGTTGTTTGGGTATTTTGTGACTCCTGCATAAACACCAGTTGTTGATGCTTTAATTTCTCTGAAATGGTTTCTCCTTTTTGCTTTTTGGGCTTGGTGGGTTTCAACAAGAATTCTCAGCATTTCAAATATGCTGAGATTTCTGTAAAGAGAAGAATAATTTTTTAAAAACCCAAGTCACTTAATTCAAGTGGTCTTGTTTTCAACCTGTGTGTGGTACCACCTGTGTCAAATGCAAGTTGCTAAGCAGATTTTTTTTCTTTTCTTTTCTTTTCTTTTTTTTTTTTTTTTTTTTTTTGAGACAGAGTCTCATCCTGTCACCCAGTGGCACTATCTCGGCTCACTGCAACTTCTGCCTCTCAGGTTCAAGCAATTCCTCTGCCTCAGCTTCCTGAGTAGCTGACACTATAGGCGCATGCCACCATTCCTGGCTAATTTTTGTATTTTTAGTAGAGACAGGGTTTCACCATATCGGCCAGGCTGGTCTTGAACTCCTGACCTCGTGATCCACCCACCTCAGCTTCCCAAAGAGCTGGGATTACAGGTGTGAGCCATCGTACCTGGCCACTAAGCAGATACTTTAAAAAAGAAAACATGTGGTCTCTTGGGCAGTACATATATATACACATACACTAATACATAGTATTAGTATATATAATATATATATGGTTATATATATGATATGTATAATATATAAAATAATCATATATATTATATATATACACACACACACACTAAATGGAGTTAATGATGAATTCTAATTAAGGGTTAACCAGAAAACAAATGTAATTTTTATTTACTGACTTCCAAGAATTCGTAAGAAAAGTCTGGGAATCCTGCATTTGATAAATTAGACTTCAGAATTCAGACCATAAAGGACACTCAATAAATTTATGATAAAATATTATCAGTAATGCCCAGAGGCAAAAAAGCAAAAAGTAAAATATTCAAAATATTATTCTGCTAAATGTGTCTCCCTATTAGGATACACACTTTTTGAAGGCAGAGATTTTTGTTGCTTTGTTCATTTTTGTATCCCTGCTACCCAGGGTGGAGCCTGGAATGCAGAGCTGTTCAGGCCAGGCACGGTGGTTCACATCTGTAATCCCGACACTCTGGGAGGCCAAGGCAGGTGGATCACTTGAGGTCAGGGGTTCAAGACCAGCCTGGCCAACATGGTGAAACCCTGTCTCTACTAAAAATACAAAAATTAACTGGGCATGGTGGCGTGTGCCTGTAATTCCAGTTACCAGAGAGGCTGAGGCAGGAGAATCGCTTGAACCCAGGAGGCAGAAGTTGCAGTGAGCTGAGATCATGCCACTGCAGCTTAGCCTGGATGACAGAGACTCTATCTCAAAACAAAACAAAACAAAAAAATAATATTTGTTGAGTGAGAAAATCAATCAATCAGCCTAAAGCAAAACACAAATTTAAATGTTGGGGAAAAAGTAGTTATACATTAGAGTCTGGCAGATATGTATTTGTCTTGCCTCATATATTTCAATTACTATGCAAAAAGCAAAGATTCAGGATTTTAACAAACTTTCTGGTAACTTCCAATTATTCCTATGTACAATTTACATGCAAGGGTTCCTTTTTGCTAATTTTCTCCATTCAGTTTTCCTGACCCTTGTCTAGACATCATCACTCAGTCATACTTGTAACCAAAATTTTCACCAGGAAAGAAAGCAGCATATGTAAACCCAAAGGGAGAGAAAAGTCCAAACTCAACCAAATACAGAGATGTTTCCTTGGCTGGACATTGTAATGAATGAACTTCAAAAGCATTTTCAAGGCTACAGAGCACAATGATTTAATAATATTTTTTTACAAACAAAAACTCACAAATCAGTACAGCAACTTAACAACCATCTAAAGTATGCCTAAATTTCAAAACACAGTCAAGTCAGCTGACATACGTGGCTTGACGGGGACTCTTCTGTAGAGGAGGTTAGGAGCCCCATGACTGCTAAGCCATGCCATAGAGTAAATATAAAGGCATAAACGCATTTTCAGTTAGTCCCCTAGGCCAGTCAGGTAAAGAGCATTTGCGATCACATATTTTATTTGCTTTTGCAAATGAGTTTTGCGCACATGAATTTTCGTAAATGAGTCTATGGGCCCTAAGGAACTTTCAGATGGGAGCAAACAAAAACGTTAGTTTGCTTTGTTCACATTGTTAATATTGGTGCTGCCTTTACAAGAGACATAATGAAAATAAACTACTGCACCTAGGGAGCCTCAGGGAGAACAAAGATTTAACTCCTAGAAATTATTTGTTTTTATTTGTCCTGTGCACCACAGGATAGGGCTTCCCACCATTTTCTCACCTGGCAGAAAGCCCTCTTCATATTCTAGAGAAGTGATTTTCATCTGCAAAAACTATCATGAAATTAAATATCAACAGCAACAACAATGTATCTAACATCCATCAATATGTGCATGCTCAACATACACAAGGAGCTTGAGCTCAAAGAACTTGATACAGAAAAGAGCTAAAATTCCCAGTCGCCAATAGCAGCTAACAGTCTCGGGCCACTAGAATGAAGAGTCACAGAGGTAGAGTCTCTAAGAGCCACAGATTTAATCAGATACATCTTGCACCTTGTTTGAAAGGGACAGAACACAGTTAACTACTAGGCCCTGATCTTTTTCAGAGTGATAGATGAAGAAGCATGATTATCCTACAGCTCATGGCCCTGTGCAAATTAATAATGGCATTCATTTATTCACCCACCCATTTCACTGTAACAATAACAACACTATAATAGTTCATTACAGGGATTATGTCATATAATGCTTATCTTACAGAGTCACTAAATGACTATTCATCTCCTCACTTAACTGTTGAAGAAACTGAGGCTTACAAATGTAATAATCTGTCCAAGATCAAACAGCTAGTAAGTAGAATAGTGCGGACTCAGAGGTAGGAAGGCTAGCTCTAGAGACCCCACTCTTGACCAATACATATCAGTACAATGTACTGAGTACCCAATACGGATCCAGCATCAAGGTTTGGCCTCCGTTTCCTCATTCAAAACAGGGAAGTAAGGCTTCTCACATCGTGAGGATCAAATGAGAGGTCATCTGTAAAACATCCTGGCCGGTGCCTAGTGCCTAATAGGTACTCAATATGGTTGATTCTCTTCCTCCAGGTGTATAAAAATGAATGAAATTTCATCACTTCCCTGCAGGGTTGGGAACAGGTCTGGAGATGACAAAACAGCACTGTTCCACGTAAACCATTCACCTCTCAAGCAGGACCTGTAGAAGTAATTCAAATCCTTCATGTTCATGAAAATCATTTTAAAGTAAAAATACTCATACCTCTTTCCCTGTGAAACACATTAGAATTTGGTGCAACTATTGTCCTTGTCAGTAAGTGATACAGTACCATACTGCGTTAATGTTTTCCACAGCTGTGGGAGCCACACTATAATCAGACAGCATCCTACTGAGGCATTCACACACATCTAAAAAACCCACCAAGCCCAAAAAGCAAAAAGGAGAAACCTTTTCCAAATCAATTTTCCCTTTTGTCTTTCTTTGCAACTCTCAGGCTCCCTTCCTTTCAGCCATTGAGCTGCGCTTCAGGTAGAGAGAAACATTTGGCATGAAAATGATTATCCCATAAAGCCTGAAGTCTTTTAAATCCTTATATGAACTGTGCATTTCAAATCTGCTAAGACTTCTGTAAAGAGAAGGATAACTTTATAAAAACCCAAGTCACTTAATTCGATTGGTCTTGTTTTCGACCTGTGTGTGATACCACCTATGTCAAATGGAAGTTGCTAAGCAGATTTTTTTAAAAAAGAAAAGACGTGGCATCTTGGGCAGAGAAAGATATTTGAATTCTACAAGAGAAGCACTCTAAAAGTCCCTAATATGACCTTCCTCAGAAACTATCCTACTCATCTGGGAAATGACCCCAATACTACAAATATTTGGTTTTGTTCTACTTTTCAATTTACCGCTTCATTTCAGAGAAATTAAAGCATCAACAACTGGTGTTTATGCAGGAGTCACAAAGTACCCAAACAGCCACATATATCTCAGTTTCATTCAAAACCTGGGAAAGCAAATCAATGGAAGATAATGGAATGGGATAAAATTAGCTCAGTCAGGGAGAAAACATATTTGCCTTCTAAGGTGCCTCTTCTCAAAAGGGCAGAGAAAGGAAAAAAATTAAAGCTTGGTTTCACATCACAGTAGAGCCTATAATTCATCAAGGTGACTATCTGTCAATGAAATTGATGAGGAAAACATCATTAATAAGAAAAACTTGCAACCCCCCAGTTAAGTTTTTTCCCTGTTAAGAAAGCATAACCTTCCCTTCCATTCTTCCTCTACCTTCTACTTGTTATGTTTCCAATTAAGATTCGCCTATCTAAAAATAGGTAATGTGGCACTCACAACTCCTGTTAGTAATGTATTCCTTTAAGCTACATTCTGAAACCAAGCAGGATCCATAAATCATGCCTCTTCTCTCATGAAATGAGAAATGCTAAGGTCAACTGAAATTTCTGGAAAGGTGGAGAGGTAGAGCCACCCCAGTTATTTTTCTGCAAGTTGCAATAATTGCAAATGCCTCTTAGGAAAAACTCAGCAGCAGTAATCCCCTAGCTCAGACACAAAGCTAAACTGTCACAGCTCCCTGCAAGCGGAAGAAACCCCAGTACGCTCAGTACTGAGCACTAGGGCGCGAGAGGCAGGGCAGCAAAACAGCTCTACTCCAAGTCTGCAGTCTACTCTTATTGGTCTCTGATCATCCATCTCTTTCTTTTTCTTTGCAGACCTATGGCTGAGTCATCTAGTGAAAGAGGAAACTGAGAAGACCTCCTAAGAAGTGAGATACTGGCTTGGAAATCCAATATGTTCATTCCAAGGCACATCCATTCCATATTTACGTATCTACTCAAATATCTTAAAATGCACTGTATGTTACCAAATCTCAGTCCCAAAGGGCTTTGTTTTGACATCATGTAGTACTTGGCGGTATAAGCAGGAAGAGGAGGGGTAAAAAAAGAAAACGCCCTTCTGTGCTTTGATGAGAAGAGAAGGTTAGCATCACCACCACTGCATGTAAAAGGAGAAAATTCTCTGTCTCTCTGATGGAGCTGAGTAGAATATTCACAAGCTCACCCAAATTGAAGGTGCCTGCTGAGCTGGTGATTGCACTTTTCAAATATGCTAGTTCTCTTTTGGAGCTGTTTTGTTTTAGGGTCTCTGTTTAGCTGTGTACTTACACTCAGAGCAAATGAATCACAAAGGGTGCAATTTTATAAATCAAAAAAAATCAAGAAATAAATAGGCTAGCAGCTAGTAAAAACCAGAGTGACACATTCCTGGCAATTAATTTTCAAGCCCCAGCCCAGCTGTGTTTATTTCCATTCATTCTATGTCTCACGAGGGTCAGGCTTTGGGTAGGAGGAGAAGAGCATGGGGCCTGGGAGAGAGGGAAAAATCAGCACATGGAATGGAAACATGCTACTGCCATGCCAGACCCTGGCAGATGTCCCCAACAACCTGCGAGAAACAGCATGGTTTTGCAGTGTCACAGGGTTGGTTTGAGTTCTGAGTCCATAAAGTTCTAAGTATATTGAATACTTACAAGGATTGTGCATTTCAAATATGCTGAGAATTCTGTAAGGAGAATAACTTTTACAAATGGCAAGTCACTTAGTTCTGTCACTGTTATTTCCAGCTTGTGTATGAAACCACCTGTGTCAAGTGGAAGTTGCTAAAGCCACTTTTTTTGTTGTTGTTCAGAAAACAAAAAAGAAAAGGGTGTGGAATTTTGGGCGGACATTTAGATTCTACCAGCGGCATTCTTGAAACCTCTAAAAGTGACCTTACTCAGAAACTATTCTGGCCATCCAGGAAATGACCCTAGAACTACAAATATTTGCTTCAGTTCTACTCTTCAATTTACTGCTCTATTTCCAAGGAATTTGAAGCATCTATACCTGGTGTTTTACGCAAGTGGCACGATCAGCTGTGTAACCTTTAGTAAGTTTCTTAATGTCTCCCTTCCCACAATGTGGCACAGTTGATCTATGAAATTAACAGATACGGCAAGAGTGATGGTGTGTCACTTCCAATGCTAGGTTATAAAAGGCATTATAGATTTTGCCGTGCTCTCTCTCTCGGATCACGTGATTTGGGAGAAGCCAGCTACAATATCTTGAAGATATTCAGGCTGCCTGGTAGAGAGGCCATGTTGCTAAAAACTGAGGCCTCCTGCAAACAGCCCTGTGAGTAACCATATTGGAAGCAGGTCCTCCGGCCCCAGTCAAGCCTTTGGATGATTGCTTCCCTGGTCAACAGTTTGCTTTATGATTAGGGTTCTACATTAGAGTTCCCTAATCTAGAACCCTCCAGCTAGGCTGTTCACAAATTCTTGACACTCAGAAATTATGTGAGATAATAAATGTTTGTTGTTCTAAGGTACTAAATTTGGGGATTATTTTCTATGTAGCAATAACTAATATAGTGTAAAAATCAGACAGAAGTCAGGATTGCACAAAAGCCTTGGCCAAGGGGAGTGGAGATGGCTGGCAACCAAAGGGTAATAAAATGATTTGGAGCATGAGGACAGACAAAAAGAAGAGATCATTTGAAGTGAGAAAATAACAATATTATCAAATTTTTATATAGCATGTATAGTGTTCTAAGTTTTGTTACTATATTCGCTCATGTAATCCACATAACAATCCTATAAAGTAGTACTAGAGTTATCCCCATTTTACAGATAAGGAAACTGAGGTACAGAAGATTTAAACAATTTGCCCAGGTCACTCAGTTAGTAAATGGTAAAGCTGGGATTCACCCCAGGCAGTGCAGCTCCAACTTCTGACACTTAACAACTTCACACGCTGCCTCTCGGATCTAAAGAAAAATAGGAAATACAGCCAATGCCTTTATGTTGTCAGCGGTCTGAGTAAACCCCATGCCTTTGGTCTAGAGTGTTTGATTCTTGTTTTAATAAGGATAATAAAGTACATTGTATAGCAATGCCCCACTTACTTCACTTAATCCTTTAAACAAACTCCCAGGAGAGGCAGAAGAGATATTTTAATCTCCACTTTACAGAGGAGAAAAACTGAGGCTGAGCAATGTTAAGGGATGATTTGAATCCCTGAATTCGAAATCAAATGAGTTTTCTTGGCAAATTAAGGAATTTTCCGGCTCTAGGTTAGAGTTGGAAATTCTGACATGCTGAAACTCTCTTGTTTACCTTACCTATTGACAGTTGTAGCTGTCTATTTACATTTCAGATTCCATGGATAAAAATACATAAATCAAAGAGGAAGCAGCCCCGTGAGAAGAACATGAGGTTCATGTGCTACCTTACTTTCAACCAGGAGTAAGTACATTCATAATAAAACACAATCACAATAATATTCAAAATCAATTTAAGCAAACAAGAGTGGCATAATTAAAGCTAGAGCTCAGGGCCTCTTTCCAAAAGAATAAGATGGATTGAAATAACTACCACCATCCCCACGAAAAATATAATTAAATTAAATATGCATGTATATCGTTGAGGAATAATCATTGTAACAGCCCCCAAAAGAAAAATGTGTTTAATTCCAGTCAACTGAAAAAATGTATCATTGATTTTTCCCCCAACAATATAGTAATTGTGAAGTCCACAGAAATGCAGCAAAGTTAATGCTAAGGTTCAAATATGAAGGCACCAAAGACAGAAAACTGGACAGTTTCAGACAAACCTAACAGCTACAACATCGCAGTCACAATTTCCTCTTCCTTCACATGCCATCTGCCCCCCACGCACTTCCATTTCCTCTGAACTGCAAGTCTATATGCACATCACATTATCTAATCATGGAGTACTTTTTTCCTGTTTATACTAGAATTTATTTTATTTGGGCGGGGGAGGAGAGGCGTGATCTGTGTGTTAGACATTCTCTCACAGATGATTTCAGAAACAGTGTCCTCTCGATCCAGGGTGTTCATTCTCAGATCTTCTATGAAGAATGATATTTGCACTAATGAATGTTTCCTGTGCTATTATTGGTGAGGCAATTAGGCCTTCCCACACTCATGTCTGCAGGCGGCTGTGGGCCTCTGGGTAATCAATCATGTTTCTCGGCAGCACTGTCAATCAGAAGCTCGCCTGAGTGGCATCTATTGACAGTTCTCAGCATGCCGGCGCTTTCCCGCTCCCTCTCCTCTTTCGGGCTCATGGTAATACAGACTTTGAGCCTGCTGTTTTTTCATCATAGAGTGGAATTTTTTCATTTTTCTCTGCTTGTGTTTATTCTTCCCCCCTGCTTTATCCTTTCAAGAATATCACAGAAAATATAGTATTCAACACGAATCCCCCAGAGGGCTTCTTGGCTGTGGTTTCAATATATATTATTCTGTATTTCATTTCTTTCCCTTCTCCTTACCTTTAGACACCTCAAACTACATCCTGCCAACCCCTATTACAACCCCAAAATATCCATACTCCATCTTTCTCTGCATTTCTGACCACATGTTTGACTTCTTCTCATTGTCCAGAAAGTCTTAACTAATGATCAGCAGGGAAGGGAATCGAATTGTTCTCCCCATCAGCATGGTCCCTAATTTTATCACCAAACTATATTTGTGAGGACCGCCTATGCCGGATTTTTCAAAACGACCCCAACCTCAAATGATCCATTCCTTGGACAAAGTGGTTCTAAACGTCAGTTTGGAAAATCAGGTTGTTGCACACTTAAATGAGATTATTTGAAGTGATTATGGTATTCACATCATTCTCCTTCATGTACTCAGAAAACCATCAGCACTAGAAAAAGACCTATTTCAATTAGAAACTGCATCCCTGTCTCCTGTAAACTGAAGGGAAACCTCACCTGCTACACGGCAGCCTGGACACAACTGCGAAGGCCCACGTGGAATTTGTCAGTGTCTGTGCCCCACCCCCGCCAGCACCACAGCAGGCACATGAGCCCACAAGTGACACACAGGACTGTCTCTCTCTTATCCATCCTCAAACTCACACTCAGAGAAACCTTAGCAATGACGGCACACAGGGCATTAAGGAATGAATGATCCTTGGCTCTACTTCCCACAAGTCCTGGGTTCGTGCTTTCCTGATTTAACTACCTTTGGTAGGCACCTTCCTTGGTCCATCCACTCACAAGAAGTACTGGCAATCTGTTATTAGTATTTTGGCAGCTTCCCATGTGCAGAAAAAAAAAAGGGAGTGGGGAGGAATATGACTGCTTTTTATGAAATCTCTCTGTAAAGAGGAATGTAGATCAACACAAAATGCTTCTGTATATGCAACAGCCCTTCAATGGGAAACTAAACAGTTTCTTCCAAGAATGTTTTGAGCTACATTATTTGATAAAATGGCACATAAACAATGGTATTAACATCCCTAAAGAAGAAAACAGTAGGTCCACTGGAAATGGAAGACAGCCTGTGGAAAAGGTTGGGGGAGATGTGTTAATAATGTAAGTGACATTTACAATCATTGGTCATGTGTTGGGTTCTGTGTGAGGTACAGCACATGCATTCTCTGTTTTAGTCCTTACTACAACCCTGTGAAATGGGTCCTATTGTTGGGCACACTTCCCAGATGAAACAGCCATGGCACAATGAGGTTGCACACCCAGCTCGGAGCAGTGGAGTGCATACAAGCTGAGACTGTCGGAGTCCAATGCCCCAGTTTTTAAGCCTGCTGTTATCCTGTCTAGTCAGTTTGGTCTCAGCACCATCCAGGGGAGAGGGCTATAATGCCCTGGATTCTAAACTCTGTTAGGTAAATATCCTTTGCTTTGACTCTGCATCCACCAAGTAGCCTAAGGTTATAGTCCGGCCTCCTCTGCTATCATGACTATAAGGATGGTTTTGTGAGTCCTTTGAGGGTTGTTTCTCACTATAAAATGATGAATTGGCCATTTCCTGGCTCTCTTGGCCTCCTGAACATTCAGTTACCAAGAGTCAAGCCCCTTGAACCTTAGCACTCCCCAACCCTCTAAACTGGGTCCAGATCCTGGAATGCCCCAGCTCCATCCAGCCCTCTATTATATAAATGTCCATCAATTTCTCCATTTTCTATTTTTTTCCCTACAGATATCACACCTTCATTTTACTCTTTAGCTATGCAAAGGTGGCAAATGCAAAATCTTGTTAACCTTTGAGAACCTCGCTTTCCATCATTTTGACTATATGCTCATTTTCTGTCCTCTCCATATAAATATATTTTCTTTAAAACCAAATGACTCCTCATTATCAAAGTTCCATGAAACTAGTTGACTCATATATTCTACTTGTATCACCACAACATCAGCTTGCCTTTGTTTAGCTTTTGAATTCTATCAAGAAGAAATAAGTAACACTTGAGCTAGTCTCTTAGTCTTGGCTCACTGCAACCTCCGCCTCCCAGGTTCAAGCGATTCTCCTGCCTCAGCCTCCCGAGTAGCTGGGATTACAGGCAATTGCCACCACGCCTGGTTAATTTTGTATTTTCAGTAGAGACAGGTTTTCTCCCTGTTGGTCAGGCTGGTCTGGAACTCCTGACCTCAGGTGATCTGCCTGCCTCAGCCTCCCAAAATGCTGGGATTACAGGCGTGAGCCACCGCATCCAGCCGAAATCATGTCATTTTATACACACACACACATACACACACACATATATGAAACATATAGCATCCACATATAAAATACAATTTCTGGCCAAGCACAGTGGCTCACACCTATAATCCCAATAGTTTGGGAGGCCCAGGCAGGAGGATCACTTGAGCCCAGGAGTTTGAGAACATTCAGGGCAACACAGCAAAACCCTGTCAAAAATACAAAAAGTAAATTTAAAAAATTAGCTGGGCATGGTTGCACACACCCATAGTCCCAGCTACTCAGGAGGCAGACTGAGTGACAAAGCAATCTACTTTATCTAAGGGAAAAGGCTCTGCCAGGCATTGAGCTTCTACCATGTTCTGGCAGGTCATGCTACAAAGAAACTGCCCTGCCCATACCCCCTCTAAGGATCCACGTATACAGTCATGACCTGATTCCACAGAAGAAGCCTGTGGACCAGGGGGAGCCAATCATAAGGCTCACAACCATTATCAGGGCCTGAGGTGAAAACGTGAGCTCAGCTGGTCCGAGTCCTCTCTTGGCAATTTAATCAGGAAACACTGGGAGATGGGGCTAGAGGGGTGGTGGTACTGAGGGTAAGAAGGGAGCCTGAGGTTGGGCTTGGGCTAGGGCAAGTGCATGCTGATATTGCAAGATATGGAAAGTCACAGTAGAGAGGGCAAGGAAGGTGCTTAGAACAGAGGAGATGAGAATAGGCATATGTGAAAGGGCATGTGCCATGTGGTCCTGGTTTTCAAGAATATGGTTTTCCTAAATGTGGTAGAGAAAAGAGGAAGGATGCCTGGGACTTGGGAGGATGAAGGGAAGAGCACCTAAGCATCAAAGGAAGCTAGGGATGCCCAATGAGAGGTGGGATGAAGAATCTTCTCATCTGTCTTAAGCACCTGTGTGTCAAATTCCTTTTTATAAAAAAAGCCCATACTGAGACCCTCTATAATGTACATAATGTCCTAAACTTTCACCAATGACACATTTGCCTCTCAGGACAGTAAGTTTCACACCTACTCTCAATTGGGGTAGGACGAATCTTTCCCTTACGAGGTATGGATTTACATTTTGTTCTGATGACAAGTTTCCTGTAGCTGATCACATACCAGACAGAGGAAAGAGAGCCTTGTGATGATCTATGAGTTATACTAGCGTGAGTAGAACAAACACAGGCCTAACCACCACTGCATTTTTCTAAACGTGGCCTACAGTCAACATACAACATCGCAAACACATCCTGTCACTACCACATAGCATCATGTACTATGCACAGTCCTCACCCCGAAAAGTGAGGTCCTCCTCTTCCATCCATAACCCCTGCAGTTTACAGGAAATTTTCCTCTCCATGTAAAGCAAACACATGTCTTTTCTATTACGGCTCCTTAAATGAGCCCTTTCACCATTCTTGCTGAATCCTCTACTTTCATTGGGGAAGCAGGAGATTGAAGAGAGTTACTGAAAAGTCAAGGCTAAAGTAAAATTAAAATGAAAACACAGTTTCTGAGACCTGCAGAGTGCACAGAAATGGTCTTTGTCTTGGTGGAGCTGGGAACACAATGGTGTAAATGTAGCTCTTGGCATGTGGCCCGCAGGTCTCATTATTTTACAATTATACCCAGATGTCAAACATCAATGTTGGCATTTAGAGCCTACAGAGTTGGTGAGTGTTTAAAATGGTTCACGCCTGCCTTCTGCAAAAGTTAAAGTGAAGAGATGACAGGTTTGTTTAACACAGCATGTGTTTTTCCTAACTAGCCAGTGACAAGAAAGAGTTATACAGGTACTTACTATTTATAACCCATGGCCACATCCACAAAATACTTTCTTCTCTGTCGATAGACATTGTCCTTAAATCCCTTAAACACAAAAGAGATTAAGTTATTTAACAAAGTGCTGAAAATTAGCTGCAGAAGACCTAAAAGAAAATCACTGTGGTGTTTATTCAGTGTTCAATTCATATGTAAATCTTATCCTAGGATGGCCATCTTGATGACACAGACAGAAACAAATTGTGCTTACAGTAAAACCTCATTAAATTGGGGCTGTGCTAATTTAGGATGTGTGGCAAATCAGGCTAAAGTTTACCTTTCCACTAAGTAAGCAGAATGACTTAGTTGAGCAAGTTGATATTGTGAACAACACCTTTAGGTTTTCAAACATCATTTGCATGTAATTGATCTTAATCACAAATTAATCCTATCCTATTCCTTAAAGCAGATCCCTTTAACATGATTATTCAGTAACTTCACCTAATTTTAATTGCTTTGTATAAATAACTAATAAATGTGACATTTATTATAAATCCTATCATTTAGAATAATCAACACATTCCCAAATCAGTATGAATTAAAGAGGTTTTGCTTTATTTTATGACTACGGCCACATAATGCAAAATCGATTTTAGGGAATTCATGCACAGAATAGCAGCCTAGCACCATTCCACTCTGACTTCTTACAATTCTAGTTAGTCTTAGCCAACTTCAAGATTTTTATCCATCATCATCCACTTGGGAAATTAAACATTATGTCTGTCATTTTTCAGTCAAGTGAAATCCTTCAGAGAGGACTTCTTGGTTTACTCAAAAATCTCTCCTCTTGTCAACAGACTTTCCATTTTCCTTTCCTTTAAGCACCTTCAGACAATCAATTCTTTCCAGGGTTGTTTCTTCCAGCTGTTGGAAGCTCAGAAGGAATTGTTGCAATTTGACTCCTACCTCTACAGCCCTGCAACCTGGAAGGATAACCAGAAAGCAATGGCTTCCTAAGAATGGAGGCCAGGCAAGGAGACAAGCCACTGGGATCATGTATTGGAGAGTGAAAGAACAGGGTGAGGCCCACAAAGGCCTAGACTACCTCTGCTGAACCTAAGACAGTTCTGCAAGATGGGCTGCCCAAGAGGAGCCTCAAACTCATTAGCAAATTGCCCCTCGCTTGCCTGGCTGAAGAAAACTGGCCTCGAGGCTAGAAATCTTCACAGGGCTATCTGCTGGACAGAAATGAAGAACTTCCATTGTCATCAACCTTTCTTTCAGGAATGACAAGAGAGTTACTAAGAGGAGGAGAGAGAAGATGACCTGAGACCACCTTTACACCATGTAGAAATGAAGTATCCTCTGTCCAAGAAACTAGCACTTTCTTTTACTGTGAATTGGGAGTTTTTAAACTGGGGTTCATAGACAGGCTTGTGAAGTCCTAAAATGTCTATATAAAAATTTTTACAAAATAGTTACCACTACCTTGAATTTTGGGTATTTGGCAAAAATAATAATAATAATAATAAAATAAATAGTTACCACATTCACAAATAGATCTGTGCCCTTTAAAAAAGGTCTCCTGCTGTATAGGGTAGATGCAGTCATGCTAGAAAGTACTTGTTTCAACACTCACTAGTAAAACTACTTGAGATGGTAAAACCAAAGAATTCTAAGCACCTTTATTATTCAAAAAGAAAACAGGCCATGACAGAAGGAAAAGCGTCCTGTGAAAAGCATAGCATCTGTTCCCCGGTTCCTGCCAGACTGGACACCATGGTAACGGCATCATAATCTGCTGGGCCTCCTGAAGAATCTCAACTGCCTCTCTTCTGCAAACACCTGCACCTTTTCCAAGGACGCAAGAGAGTGATTTACTCATCATGCCTCATTAGCTTAGTGTGGCAGTGATTACGCAAATGTTGTGGGCGATCCAAAACTTCCTGGATTGAACCATGTACTGGCAAAGTAAAACAGGGATGCTAGCTGCACTAGTAGTGACAGAGAAACAGCATTCCTTGGCCATCCATTCTGAACTGAAGCCAGGGATAGGGTTACTGGATAAAATACAGGGCACTCAGTTAAATTTGAATTTCAGATACACAACAAATAATCTTTTTAGTATAAATATGTTCCAAGTATTGCATGGGACATACTTATACCCTAAAACTATTCCTTCCTTATCTGAAACTCAAATTTAACTGGGCATCCCAGATACTTATTTGCTCAATCTGGCAACCCTAGCATCCAGAGAGTACCCACCCTCCCTCTCTCAATTTAAATCAAAGGAAATTGAAGACCCAGCCTGAACTCCAAAGTGCTCAGCTAAATTTCTGTTGACACTCAAGTAGCTATCCCAAATAGGTCAACCTTCACGGAATATTAGAATCACCTGGGAGCTTTAAATAAAACATCAAACCTGGCCACATTCCCAGAGGCCCTGGCATCAGTACTTTTTAATTCTCCACACGTGATTTGAGTGGAAAGCTAAGGATGAGAATCACTGGGCTAGAACATTAATTAAGACATTAGTTCTGAAACTTTAGATCTCATCAAGGTCTCCTGCAGATACTTTTAAATGCAGATCCCTGGGCCATCCCTGAAAGTTCTGACTCAGTAGGCTTCAGATGAGCATCAAGATATTATATTTTTAACAAACACTTTATGAGTGAACCTTGAACCCCACTTCAAAAGACCTTCCCAGTCTAGATGCTGGCTCCTCAAAATGTGGTCCCCAGGCTCTCTGGTGCAAGCCTTATCTGGGAGATCACCAGAAATACAGAATCCCAGGCCCTACAGAATCATTGTCTGATTTTAAAATGATCTCGGGAAAAAATTTTTGCAATCTACTCATCTGACAAAGGGCTAATATCCAGAACCTACAAAGAACTCAAACAAATTTACAAGAAAAAAACAAACAACCCCATCAAAAAGTGGGCAAAGGATATGAACAGACATTTCTCAAAAGAAGACATGCATACAGCCAACAGACACATGAAAAAATGCTCGTCATCACTGGCCATCAGAGAAATGCAAATCTAAACCACAATGAGATACCATCTCACACCAGTTAGAATGGCAATCATTAAAAAGTCAGGAAACAACAGGTGCTGGAGAGGATGTGGAGAAATAGGAACACTTTTACACTGTTGGTGGGATTGTAAACTAGTTCAACCCTTGTGGAAAACAGTATGGCGATTCCTCAAGGATCTAGAACTAGAAATACCATATGACCCAGCCATCCCATTACTGGGGATATACCCAAAGGATTATAAGTCATGCTGCTATAAAGACACATGCGCATGTATGTTTATTGAGGCACTATTCACAATACCAAAGACTTGGAATAAACCCAAATGTCCATCAGTGACAGACTGGATTAAGAAAATGTGGCACATATACACCATGGAATAGTATGCAGCCATAAAAAAGGATGAGTTTTTGTCCTTTGTAGGGACATGGATGCAGCTGGAAACCATCATTCTCAGCAAACTATTGCAAGAACAGAAAACCAAACACCACGTGTTCTCACTCATAGGTGGAAATTGAACAATGAGATCACTTGGACTCGGGAAGGCGAACATCACACACCGGGGTCTATTATGGGGAGAGAGGACGGGGGAGGGATGGCATTGGGAGTTATACCTGATGTAAATGACGAGTTGATGGGTGCTGACAAGTTGATGGGTGCAGCACACCAACTTGGCACAAGTGTACATATGTAACAAACCTGCATGTTGTGCACATGTACCCTAGAACTTAAAGTATAATTTAAAAAAAAAAAAATGATCTCAAAGGTGATTTGTTTGCCCCTTGAAGTTTGAAAGACACTGACCTAGATATTTAACCCTTTCTAGGGAGCCTCAGCAACCTTACTCTTATATTCCAAGCCTCTTCTGAAGTACCCTATCACAAGGGTCCCTGTGTTTGTCTCAGGGCTGGGATTATTCCCAGGCATAAAAAGTGCTTAGACAATTTTTCCATCCTCATCAAACAACTTACGAAAACACCAATTTGCCAATATTACATTCTGTATAATGAACATTTGGTGTGCTTATAAAAGAAATATATGTGGTTGAAAAAATGACGAGAGGGGATTGCTAAGTACTTGCAATTATTTCTAGTGACTGCACAGAAAATAAGAGAAGGTATCATAAGGTGGTATAATTAGGAGTAATGGAATAAAATTAAGCACAGGAAAATTTATGCTGGGTATTGGAATAAATTTATTCTCAGCACGGTCAGTGGTTCCTACGGTTGTTCCATTAAAATGGCTGAACTCCTTTCTCCAGGTTGAGTAATTTTCAAACTAGACTAAGGGGAGCATTTGGAAATAGGAGGTTATCAAAAAATCCTTTACCATCCAGGCATTGATCTGGATGATTTAATACAGCATTTCTATTTCTGGAATTAAGCATTTACTCTTGCCAAATGCTTTCCAGTTGTTTTATTAACTAGGCTTTTCAAACACCCCTTTGAGGTCAATAACAAGTTTATTTCCACTTTTTACATAAAGAACTTGAGGTGCAGAGGTAAAGGGACTTGGCCAAGGTCATTCTGTAAGTTAACAGCTGGTGTCTGTGCAGCCCGGGTACTGCTTAGCTGCTAAGTCAGGTTCCTGTGCTAATTCTGATGCCTTCTGGAAGTTGAGAGAGGGGAAAGATAACAATGGGTGATTATTAAAGCCATTTTTAATGTTTTTCTAATGTTCAGAAGCCTTACATGTGAATTACTGGAACATATTCTGAAATTTTAGGCTATATTAGCAAATATAACACATTGTTTCTTTGAGAGAATTTTTGAAAATAATGCAGTTGAATTGGGTCTGTTTGACCATTTGTTTGAATGGTATATTTGAATTGGTCTGAGTTGGTATGTTATGTCAAATGACTGGTTTAATTGAAAATTTCCCTAGTGTTAAAGTTGTCATAGTTTCCTTTAAAACAGAGGTTCTCAAACTTAAGGGTGGACTTGTTAAAACAAATTCCCACATGATACTGACACTGCTGATGTTGGGGTCGCACTTAGAGAGCCACTGTGCAGAGTAGAGCCACACTGTCAAACCCCCATATTTCCTCAGTTTAAACAGCAAAGAATGTCTGTAAATATTACCTGCAGACCACAGAGACGTCCTGTAAGCATTAGTGATCTGCTTGGGTTTTACTCTTTTATCTGCCCATTTTTAGACAAGGGGCACTGGGGGAGGGAAAAATGCCTATAATGAATGGGTGCATTGCTTACTTCTCCCACACTATTAACTGTACTTCACTCTGGCCATAAAGAAGTTCCAGGTCTCCTGTGTTAAATAAAAACTGATGTAAAGGGGGGAAGGGGAGAATAATGGGAAATGCTTACCCGAGTATCATATTTCTTTAAAGATGGTCATTTTTATTGGAGTAGAGGAAAGAATGATGGTAGATAGATTCAGGGTAGATGTGGGAAGAGATATGTCTTCCATCATAGCCTTTATTCTAAAACGCTCTGCCTTTCCATTGAGACTGAAGTCAACTACATTACTCTACTCCTAACTACCTCCAGTCAAGGAAAATAGCAAAAAGAATTTTATTCTCTCACTGAGCCCCATAATGCCTAGTCCTCCCTAGTTTCCCAGAGGCATGATCAATTTCAGCTCATCGTTTTTCCAAGGGTCACCATCTGCAAGTATATTTCAGCTGTCTAATTCCACAGAAATATTCTCCAAGGTTTAGAGTCTCCTCCTCTATCCAACCCTTTTAAAAATAAATGCTACGTGAAAATACCATCCTTCTAACCTGCTTCCAGTCAACACGTGTACAGGGAAGCTTTATCATTTGGAAGTCTGCTCTCAGTTATGGGGAATAAATAAGAAATTGTTCTATAATAAAGCATTGCAGCACAGAACATGGCACACTGCCTGTCACATGGGTGGAGCTGAGAGAGCATGTGAGAAATATATTTTACTGGACACTTACTGGGTGGTCGGCATCAAGCTCAGAACCATACATGAGAACTCTGTGAGAGCATTTGTCTAACTCAGAGATCTTCCGAGGGAACCAGGGCACATCCTCTAGCTCTGTTGAAAACAGTGCAGGTTCAAAAATATTAGTTCACAGATTGTGTTTTCCCCTTTGCAATATTTGTCAGATTTCAAAATTACCCAACAAGCTAAGACCACCCTTGCCTTCTTCCTCTGTCCAAATATTCTCTGGAGGATTCAGCGTCACAATAGTGGTTTGAAATTTCAGCAACTGAATGAGCTCATTGAATTCTGTTTTCCCACACTCACAGTCCACAAAGATTTCAACCTCAGAGCTCCTTCGCCGAGATTTCCTGGATTCAATATGAACCATGTGGACGCGTTTTTCCTGTGGAAACATGACCATCTCAAAATCACCTTTGGGGGACAATAAAAGGAATGCCATCAGCTTTTCTTGTTCACGTCTTAAGCAAGGTGCCAAGTACCCATGCAAGAGGAAGAGACAATCTCTTTGTTCTTTGAATAAAACTTGGAAATGTTTCCAACCATTATTGCTGTTAATAAAAAATCTATATATTCATACTTCTGTGTATAGGTTGTCCTGCCTCATATAAAACAGAAGGGGCATTTAAAATATAAACTGGCCCTATAAAATGAACATCATCATTTCCCAGAGAGTGGTACACATCCCATAGGTGGCACATTATTATTTGGGGAAAAAATTATTTATTACATTATCATGTAATAATCCATATTTATATGTTTCCGAAAAACATAACTAAAACTCAAACCCCTAATATAAAGTTTTCTTTTTTTTTTTTTTTTTTTTGAGACGGAGTCTCGCTCTGTTGCCCAGGCTGGAGTGCAGTCTCAAAAAAAAAAAAAAAAAAAAGTTTTCTTTTAAAATAAACAGAGTTTTAAAATAGCCTTTTAGAAATAACCTTTTATAATCTTTTTATAAGTAAACAGTACAAATGGCAAGCAGAAATGGGGGAGGTGGCATGAAAATGACTGAGGCTTGGGAAACACTAGCCAAACTGTAATCCATATGGTAGAAAAAGAAATAGGAGCAAGATAAGTAGTCAAGAGAGGATCTCTGAAGGCAAAAGGAAAACAAACAACTTAGGCAATTGCACAGAGGGTGAAGAAAAGGTAAAAAATAATGATAATAACCCCTAAATGGGATCACTTAATAATTGTTCTCTTTTGACAATCTTCAAACTAGCTTCAACCAAGGATGTGTTGCTGCAACTATCACTCTATGATGGATCTCAGAGATAAGGACAGTGATTTAATATTTAAAAATCAGGTTAGAATTTCCCCCAGTGATGTGTTCTTCATTTCCTCTAAGTTAATTGAAGACTCTGTTCTTTTCATCCCAACCCACCTCCAAATAAGCAGACATTTTCTCACTCCAGATGATACACTGTGATTACCCGCACAATTCCTGATACAATCCTAGACAATCTCAGAATTTTCAGCATAAGAGCAGGATACGTAGTTTCCAGTGCCAGAATAGTATCAAATCAAACAGCACCCTCTCCTATATAAAGAAACTAGTCTTAAAAAAAAAAAAAAAAAGAAACTAGTCTTGTGACTAGGAAACTAAATGTTCTATTTCTGTTTTTATTAACCTTTATAATAATGTCATATTTTCTCAACTGGCTGATAATAACATTAAGATTAAGTTCAAGGTCCAAGAGACTTCACATACATTGTGTCACGTTAGGCTTTTAATGACTTTTGGTTGAAGCAGAGTAGATATTTTTAGGGGAACTGAGGTCCAGATGGGTTAAATGGTTTAGCTAAGGTCTGGTGACTAGCTGATGGCAGAGTGAAAACTCAGGACTGCTAACTCCTTCTCCAGGAATTTATCCACTGCACCCAGCTGTCTAATTGAATTGGCCTGCCTTTGGCACTGTATGGACACAGGCTTGGATGACATAATTATCTGTAAAATATTTCCTCAGATTTCCATTACCACTGTTTATGGTGCCTGATCCTTTCTTCAAGGTCAAAAGAGAACAAGAAATGATTTGCCAAATCAGGCTGCTAATTCCCCTGCTATGATCATCATAGAGGCATCATAATAATGCCTCATAGTTATACACTTTACAAAGCACTTTCACTCATATTATGTCGTCCCAGCAATCCTGTTAGGTAGGAATTATTATTGCAATTTTACAAATAAAGAAATTGAACCTAGGAAGCAGCTAGTGTTTAGCCAAACCAGGAGAACACAGGTCTGAATCCCCTGACTGCAATTCCAGCTATCTTTCTACCGCACTAGCAGCCCAAGGCATCATGCAGAGCTAGGCTCCTTATCTTACAGCTCTCATCAACAGCCACTGCCCCCAAACAAAATGCATTTTGTAAGGGAGGGTGTTTGCTGAAGGGTAGAGAAACCGTTAGGTACATGCTGGCAAGAACACAACAGCTTTTCTTCCAGCCTCACCCCTAACCAGAATCTTTCTTGAGGGTTCAAACTACAGATTTGGGCCTGAGAAGATGCTACGACATTTCTATAAGATAAGGGAAGAGCTAGCCCCACAATGTATAATATAAGGAGAGTGACTCATCTTCACAAAAAGATACATAAAGACACATAAACAATGAGGCTTAGGGGAATACCGAGTGCCTATACTCATGTATCTCACTTTTTTCGTAATAAACATGCTCCTAGGACATGTGTAAGTTCAAATGTGAACAAATCAAATCAAGCTGCAGGCTCTTGCTACTTAAGATACCCTGTTTGGCTCCTCTTGTGTTTTCATTTTCAGGTGGGAAGCTCACATTTTTGAAGTACTGACCTCCTAACCTGGCAATAGTCTTCAGAGTTCCTAACAAGCTAACTGCATTAATAAGCCACAGCTTATACAATTCTGCTTATTTCATTGCTTGACAGACAGACCCCCCTTTTAAAGCCTCTTGAGGTTTGGTTCCTTCGAAACTTTCACCACATTATCCAGAAATTGATTCAGAAATGTTTCAGAGCAGATAACAGGTTTGTAACCAGGCACACAGTCACTTTTAAAATGATGTAATGATATTTTACATTCACCTGAAAGAGCCTCAGTGCTTTCACCAATCCACCGACTTCATTTTTCAAGGAGAAAACAACTGCTGTCTTGCCACTTTCGGTAGCAGTTTCATTTTTGCTGCTTCCCTTGTTGCCTTTGTCGTCATTTTTGCCAGAGTTAGCTTTATTTAGCTTCAGGAATGTCGAAGCATAATAAAACGAAACGTTAGTTAGGGTTCCAGAATCCTCTGTAATTAGATTTTTCCCACACATTTCATTCATAAGTTGGAAGCTCCACCAATCATACAAACTTAAGGTGAAGTTGCCATGTCACTCATAACTTTCAATCATAAATATTGGTTTAATTTACGCTGAGAGACTGTTTTCCAGTGGTCTAAGACATCATCTAGTGGTTGAAATTAAAAGGGGATCAGATTTGCTTCGCTTTAATAGCAACAAAAACCTGACTGTCATAAAGCCTGAAGTATCATATATGAACAATTCCTGCCTTTCTAGAATTATTTTACAGCACAAAGTTTGATCTCTTAGCGTCATTGAATCATATGGAAACTATATTAATTACTAACCATAATAAAAATAAGATCAAACATATTTTTGACAATAATTTTAGTTTCAATTAAATTTTAAAAACAAAATATTTATTTCGTTCTGAAATATGTCAGCACATGCCCAGAAATTAATGAGTAATATTACTTTCTTCAGTTAGATCCACAGTGTCAATGTGAATCTGCCTGCAAAAGTTTAACACAGACAAGTGTATAACTCTAAGGCCATCTGTGTCAGAAGACAATGCTTGAAAAGTGACTATTAAAATTCAGTCACAAATAAAATGAAAAAAGGAGAAAGGAAGAAAGAAACCTGGCAAGCTAATTATTAGGAGCAAACAGTAAAATCTGAGAAACTGAAGAAGATTAACACTTCATTCGCCACTTAAGATTTTATATTGCCTGAGGAAGTAATGTCTATTAGTCCTGCTGGCTAAAGAAAAAAATGACAGATTCCAGTAACTCAGGTCACATTGCCAGAAATGCAGAATAAAAATCTGGAAACTTTATTTAGGAATAGAATGGGAGGAAACAAAACAAAAACAACAAGCTGGGAACTTTCATTTGACAGACAATGCAAAATTAGGATGGTCTGTTTTATATTCTTTATATGCAAATACAGCATTGGGCAGACAAAGAAGTAACTCCTGGCAAATGGTGATTTAATACAATCATACCAATCTGCTACATCCTCATGAAACTGAGAAATGTAGGTTTGCTTTGGGACCCAGTGAATAGTTATCTGCCATTGTCTTCTTCTGATTTCTCTACTGGCTTTATTTTCACACATCAGTATTGCCTTACTCACTAGATTATATGTAATAGAGATGGAGATTTTATTATTTATGACTTGAGGGAGGGAAGAAGTTTATGCAGACATTGACATTTGACAGTATGTTTAGTCATTAAAAGCTCAAATGTCTCAGTGTTCTTAACATCTGCCTCCTCCTCACCACATAACACACAGGTCTCGCATATATAAGTAGCATTTTTTATATAAAAGGGTCATACATTAGCATTACCCTAAGCTTTCTTTGTTTTCCTTCTAGCAGTTAATTATGACTTCAAAATTCTTCATTGTAATATCTCATCCAAATATTCATTATATTTAAATGTTAGAAAATCTATTTACGCTTTGGCCTTATTTTTGCAAATTGATTTAAATAATTCTACAGAAGTTGCCACGTTTACTTTTCAACATTTTTATCAGTAATAATATGTCAGTACAATGCAGCCCTCTGGCACATATTTGGAACTACGATATTAAAACAGATTATTCTATGATACAGACTGAATTGGATTTGGTTGATAAACTCTGGTAGTACAGTAATAAAATACCATTTAATATTTTTAATGACTAGGACCTGGACACATTTTTATTTCATGGTTTTTGTTAAATCCCATCACTATTACCTCAAAGCAGGATCTAAAATCCTGCAAATACTGCTTTTTTTATTCTGTAAATATTATAAACATAAAACTCCCTTAAATACCATAGCAAGTGATGTATTGCTTGTATTATTCCATCAAGTAAACTGAAAAAATTGAGCAATGTGGAACACAGAAAAACTTTTGAAAGGAATTCAATCTTTCTTTTATTCCAATAACCTGCACCCATAACTAAGAACAGAAAATAATAGTTCTATGTTTAAAGACCAGGCTTTGTAAACTGAAGGGGGTGTAGGAGACACAATGATCTTCTGAAAACCGTGGAAATTTATTTAATTTGTTCTCCTTACTCCTCCTCCTAATAATAAATGGCTTTTCAAAATTCTTCACACTCTTTTTTTTTTTTTTTTTTTTTTTTGGTTGTAGATTTAAGACGTTGATTCATACAATCTCTCATTCTTAATGTTCAGGAACTTCTTAACTCCGTACTTACAAACTTTGCGGAAAAAAAGTCTAGCACGCAGTGATTGGCACACTCGCTTTGCTTACGGAGAGAAGAGGAAGACTGAAGGCAGACAGGAGGAAAGCAGGGTAGAGAGTTTATAAAGAAGGAGAAAGTTGAGGTGTGCGTGCTTACTTACACTACAAGAGGGATTCATATGGTGAGGAGAAGATGGTCACTGCCCTAGAAAATATTTCTCCATAGTGCCAGGTACGTAGTACTCACTGTTAAGTTGCCGAGTAGCTGATGCTCTTCGGGCACTGCTGAATCCAGGGAAAACCCTCTCCTTGCCCAGTATTTACTGGAAAACATCATCATTGCTGGCTGCATGGATCCCAGTGTAATATTCTTTCTCTGCAGCAGGGGGGACTAGAGGGGCAGTAGCAGCGCTGGCGGAGATTGAGAGGAAGGGGCGTGCGATCAGCTGCCTGCTTGGGGCGCTGTCCAGAACACTGGTGCTGAAGAGCAATGAGAATCCTCCCATCCCCGGGCTCCTTTATATGAATGACTGGAGACTGATGGAAGGCTGATTAGAAAGAAACTCATTTCTGGTTGCCGATGGCCACAGTCAGATTACAGACCTGAAGCCTGGGGTTATCTGTGCTCATGATGTGATTTGTTTCATAGGTCGAGTAGCTTTCTGGGCGGGGGTGGTGGAGAACAATACATAAGGGGGTGTTATTTGTACAAGAAACCATCGTATCCCCTGACGTTAGCTCTCTCATCTCTCAAGCCTGCCGCTGGCAAGTTAACCTCAGTCTTTAAGCAACTGTGAATTCAAAGATTTTGTGCTTTCTTTCCAAAATTAGAAAAATAATTTACGAAAGATCAGCACTGCTGAATCCTTAAACCATTTTATGGATTTTTTAATTTTTAATTTTTATGGATAACGAATAGTTGTGCATACTTATAAGGTACATGTGATATTTTGATAAAAGTGTGCAATATGTAATGATCAAATAAGGTAATCAAGATATCCATTGCCTCAAGCATTTATCATTTCTTTGTGATAGAAACATTCCAATTCCACTCTTTCAGTTATTTTAACATACAAAAGAAAATAAATTATTGTGCTCCTGAATACTAGATCTTATTCCTCCTATCAGCCTATTTTTTTACTCATTGACCAACTCCATTTTATGTTAATAAGCTTTTTCTGACCTGACATACTGTAATTTTGTGCATGCAAACATGTGAGTGTACATATGTGTAATGGCTTTCATGGAAGGACTTCTTCTTAATCCTGTGATTCCTCTATGTAGAGTTATATGGAGGAAAATGTATTGCAAAGAAAATGTAAGGGTTTGATTTAGCCACAGGGAGTTTACGTATAGCTCAGATACTAACCCTGGAATCTTCCTTACTAAATGAGAAATAAAAGGAGACTAGATTCCCATATATCAGCCATTCATTTTAACACTCTTGTGGTTACTGAATTTTTTCTCTCCACTGAAAATCATGGAAATTTAATCATTGACATAACCCTTTCATATAAAAACTGCTACTTAAATATATGAGATCTGTGTGTTATGTGGTGAGGAGGAGGCAGAGGTTAAGAGTACTAAGACATCTGAGCTTTTAATGACTACATATACTGTCAAACATCAGTGTCAACTAGATCAAATCCAGCAACTTGACATGCATAGATTAATCAATATTCTTACTATTCAAACCTTAGAAAGTCATAAAATTCACAAGGCCACAGGAAAATGTTACCAATCTCCTGAAGAATGAAAAACTCTTGGCCAAATGTGCTTGTTTCACTAAAAATCTAAACAAAATCTGGTGCTGGCACTGCTTGCCTATATATATATATATAAAAAAGGGGTTTCAAAACAAGTTGGGATGAACTAATATTGACTGAAGTTTAATTGTTTCTGGAATCTTGAAGGGATATAATTATTAATTGATCTAATTCTGAAAATATTATTTGGTTTACATATTCTGTAAAGGTCAGCTCTAATCAGCTAATAGGAGAAGCAAGTTTAAATAAGATGAATGAAGTAATGACAATAATAGCTAATGTTACTGAGATGTAATGAAAAAACCAGAGATGTGAAGGGATAAAATCCACTAGACAGTGTCCCTGCTTGGATGTGAAAGCGAGGGAAAAAAGATATTAAAAGTAATTTATTTAAAATATGTATTTACAATATTAAAGATTTAACTACCTTTTCTTACCCTAGAAACCCTATTAAAACAACATAAAAATTCCTTTTCAAGGTACATAAGAAATGCATAAATTGGAAAACAACAGCAACAAAAAATTAGCAGCTTGAAAGAAGAAAAAAATGATCAAAGGCTTTGCAGTCATGGGAAAGCTGAACCTTAAGCTATCAATGAAGAAGACTGAGAAGCAACGCAATTTACATGACAGAATATCCTAAAGGCTCAAATATCTCTGGAATTGAAGGTAGATGAGACTGAAAAAGAGTGGTTCGAAGTGTGAGAAGCAGTTAGACAAATCAAAACTTACAACAAAGTTACAATAATCAAGACAGTGTGGTACTAAGGACAGATATATAGGTAAATGAAATAGAATTGAGTGTCCAGAAATAAACCCTTATATGTAGAGGGAATTGATTTTCAACAAAAGTGCCAAGACAATTCAATGGGGAAAGAATGATCTTTTGAACAAACTGTCCCGGAATAACTTTGGATATCCACATGCAAAACAATGAAGTTGAATTTCTATTTCACATTGCACACAAAAATTAACTCAAAATGAATCATAAACACACAATAAGATCTAAAATTAAAACTCTTAGAAGAAAGGGTAGGAGTAAATGTTTTTGCCTTTGGATTAGGCCATTGTTTCTTAGATACGATACCAAAAGCATAAGTACCCAAAGAAAAAAATAAGATTTTATCAAAATTAAAGACTTCTGTGCTTCAGAGGACACCCTCAGAAAAGTGAAAAGACAACCCACAATACGGGAGGAAATATTGGTAAACCATGTATCTCATAGGAGACAGTATCCAGAATAAAAATTTCTTACAACTCAGCAATGAAAAAAACAAATAGACCAATTTTTAATTGGGAAACAAAGTTTATTTGAGACAGCTTGCTCTGTTATCCAGATTGGAGTGCAGTGGCACAATCATAGTTCTTGGCAGCCTCCACTTCCTGGGCTCAAGTGATCCTCCTGCCTCAGCCTCCCAAGCATCTGGGACTACAAGAACAGGCCACCACACCCAGCTAATTTTTTGTTGCTGTTGTAAAGGCAGGGTCTTCCTATTATGCTGAGGCTGGGCAAAAAATGTTAATAGACATTTCTCCAAAGAAGATATGCCAATGCAAACAGGAAAAGGTGCTCCACGTCATTAGTCGTTAGGGAAATGCAAATCGAAAAACACAGTATGACTTCTGACCCACAAGGATGGCTAAAATAAAAAAGACAGACAATAACAAATATTGGTAAGGAAGCAGGAAATGTGAAACACTCACACCTGGTGGTATTATAAAATGGTACAGTCACTTTGGGAAACAGTTTGGTGGTTTCTCAAAATGCAAAACATAAAGTTACTGTATGACTCAACAATTTCACTGCTAGGTATGTGTAAAATGGTGTAGTTACTTTGAAAAAACATTTGGTGGTTCCTCACAAAGGTAAAACTAGAGTTACTACATGATTCAGCAATTCTACTCTTAGGTGTACACCCAAGAAAAATGAAAACATATATCCACACAAAAACTGTACATGAATGTTCAAAGCATTATTATTCATAGTAGCCAAAAGTAGAAACAACTCAAATGCTATCACATAATGAAAAAAAAACAAAAAAGATGTATCATAAATAAAATATTATTTCACAATATAAAGAAATGAGGTACTGATACATGTTACAATATGGGTGAACCTTGAAAACATTATGCTAAGTGAAAGAAGCCAGTCAGAAAAGACCATGCATGTATTGTAAGATTTTGTTTATATGAAATGTCTAGAGATGTTAAAAGAGATCATTTTTAAAAAAAGAGAGAGACACAAACAGAAAGTAGATTAGTGGCTGCCAGGGGCTGGAAAAAAAGAGGAGGTGGGGAATAACTGCTAAAAGGTACAAGGTTTCTGTATGAAAATGTCGTAAAATTAAATATTAGTGATAGTTACACAACTTTGTGAATATACTAAAAACCACAAAATTGTACACTTTAAGGGAGGGAAACTTTTGGCGTATACATCATATCTCAATAAAGCTGTTATCTTATTTTTAAAAAGCAGTTAAAATTCCATATTCCCCTTGACTATTCTAAACAGCCACGCCACCTCCTCTTGGGAAGGTTACTCTCTGGAAAGGGTAAAACAAAGGGCCACTGTACTTAGGAGCATCAAGCATAGTTGAGAATAGGGGGTACCATTCTGATTAAACGAATGTATTGAGGTATTGAGACTCATATCATGACATGGAGACTCCCAAACATCGGAAGGCTGACAGTCAGGCATTTAGTCTCCAGCCAAATAAAGACAAAAAAAATTCTTTGGAGAATCTGGCAAAGGCAAGATCTTAAAACACAGTGAGAGCTAAGATAATATTGAATGCTCTGGACAAAATAATGTAATCAGATTACCCTGTAAGTTCACATTTGACAAGCCCCAATTTAAATATTTGTTGGAGAGTATGGGGTTAGATTAGTGACAACTATATATAAAATCAGCAAGTAAAAAACCTTGATAAAAATTAACTCCCCAAGAAAAATGAAAATTAGGGCTGAAGGGGAGCATGTCTCACTGGAGGATTACATTTACAAAGTCATAACATAAGCACTAAATATTGACCTAACCAATATTATATCAATTATATTGGAAGACAGACAGATAAGAAAGTGTGCATATGAATAATAGGGGCTGTGGGGAGAGGATAAACAGCTAAATTCTCATCTTCCAAGATGAAAAATCAATGGTTAATGCCTAGAGCTGAAAATCAAAGTAGTTGCAACATACACATACTACAGCATTCAGACATATGGAAGTAAATACCACAAGCATGACCTGACAGTTGAAAGTCTTGCCACTGGTGGGGGATGAGGAGGGTAGGAGGATATGGATGGTGGGGAGAAGGGGAGGAACAGTTTCTCATAACAACAAATCTTGTGGAAACCATGTACATGTGTGACATTGATTACAAAAATATAAACTTTGAAAATAAATTATGCCAGGCATAATGGCTCAGGCCTATAATATCAGCACTTTGGGAGGCCAAGGCAGGATGACTGCTGAGTCCAGGAGTTTGAGACCAGCCTGGGAAATATAATGAGACCCCATTTCTACAAAAGACAAAACTAAAAATAAAAATAAAAATTACTAGTGTAATGGTATGTGGCAGTATTCCCAGCTACTGAGGAGGCTGAAGCAGAAGGCTCGCTTGAGCCAAGGAGTTCAAGGCTGCGGTGAGCTATGGTCATGACACTGCACCCTAGCCTGAGTGACAGAGCAAAACTCCATCTCTAAAGTAAATAAATAAATGAATAAATGCTGCATGGAAATAAGGCATTTTTTTAAGTAAAACAAAGTTTAAATCTTGGCTTTGCTATTTCCTACTTGTGCTTAAGCAGGACACATTACTTCACATTTCTCAGCCTCCATTTCTGTAATAGAAGGGCAATAATATCTAAACCTTATAGGGCTGTTATGCTGATTGTATTGGATATGTATAAAGTGATTAACATGGCGGCTGGCAGATATTCGACACTCAAAGTGTTAATTATCTTCCTATGCCTCATTGATTCTGAAGCCAGAGTAATATAAAATTGAGCATTGGTTTGCAATATTTGACAGAAATTTAAGAGACATGGATACCTAGGTTTTAATGAGGTGGTTGCCCTCATAATTCGTGTTAAGTAAGAAGTCAATAGTCATAAGGTGAGCCAACAGAATTGGTTTGGATCAAGCAGCTACAGAGGCTAGAAGTCAGGAAGTGGAAAATTGAGTAGAAAATACAAAGAGAGATATTGTCAGATAAGGAGACCTCCAATATAATATCTTACAGGAGGAAGAAGGCCATGTGATCATGAATGGCCATGATGACAAACAGCTGAGATATGAAATAGGGGTCCACAAAATTAGGGAAGTTTTATGTTAAGAATATCAGTGAGTCCTCAACATAGGTATTTGTTGTCATTGAGGAAAGTAGTGAAATGAGAGAAATACTATAAACCAGTCCTTAAAACACCTGGATAAATGGAAATGGCTTCTGTGAGGCTGTAGCCCATATGAACAAAGAGATGAAAAAGGCAATATAAATAAACTAAAACAACCAAGGGGATGCTGAAGCGTCCATGGCCCACAATTGGAAGAGACTAACCTATCCATGCCTACCAATTTCCATGTTGTAGACAGAAGGTGAGAGGCCTGAGGACTCCTTATTTCTTCTCCTTCCCTTACCACTCACACCCATCATGCTGGCCAAGTTAGAAGCCAGCTGGAAATGCAATGTCATGAAGAGAAAGCTAGACTTCAGTAGTGCAAAGAAATGTGTTTGGGAGAAAGAATGAAAGGACGTGAGTATACTTAAAGTAAGGGAGAATTTGCCTGGCAACACCCCAGTGTGAATGGAGAAAGCAGGTGTAAAGTTATTAATGGATAGATATTGTATGTGAGTGTTTGGAGATACTCAAAGCAACAGTGGGAGTTTCAAGATTGGAATTCAACAAAAAGTCTGATTCCTTTTCCCTTAATAACTTGTCCTTTAGGTTTTAAGCTATTATTCCAGTCTATCAAGTATGTGTCACAAGCAAATTTGATGCATGTGCTTACTATGCTTAAATTCATATTGAACAAGACAAGAGAAAGGGCTGACTTCTATGTTTATAGCACACAACCAAGCTAACAATCAGTTTGGCTGGATTTTTTTTCCCATTGACATTTGTCTTCTAGAGATTATAGGGTATACTTTAGTCTTCTTGGAAGGAATTGTTCTCTATTACTACCAACCACTCCTAATTTTGTCAAATTAACCGCATGAATATCATACCAAAATGAGTTTATTGCCCATCTAAGGTGCTTCCTTGATTTACTAGTATTGTAACTTATCAATAAAAGGAAATGAAATAAGCCTGCAATGATTTACTTTTAGGAAACTCAAGCAGACTCCTACATAACACCATTTTATTTTCAAGATATTCACAAACCAACATCTCTCCTGACTTTGAGTGAAGTCTTGATTGATTATTAGTCTCAATAGTCAATATGAGTGATGCACTGTGCTCAGATGAAAATTTCCAAAAATTAATACTCAAGTGACTTTTAGCACTTCAACTCATACTGTAACAGATGAAGGTGTTTATAACACAAAAGTATTTGTTCCTGATTACTCTCAAATACTACATAAACTATCATTTGAGAGGGAAAAAGGATAAACAAAGAAAAATTGCACTGAAACTTTGCATGAAGGTTGTGTCAACCATCTAGACATGCAGACAACACAATCTGACCTGAAATCAAGCAGGACAATTTGATATCAGAGTCTGACCGAATTGACCTAATGTTGAAGCAAAACCAAAAACAGCTGTCCACAATATTAAGCATTGTTTCCTAATAAAATGTTCACTGTCAGACACTGTGATTTCCCATACTACTTAAAATGTTTAACGCAGACATGTCATTTTTGATTTTGTGATTATTTATTGATTGAGGGTGATCAGACCTCATAAATAAGCAAAACATGAGCTATATCTTACACTCTTTTCTCATCATCATTTTAAATAATTTTTTATAAAGGGAGAATGGATAAAAGGCAAGCATATCTAAGCCAAATATGAAGAAAACTGAAGCACAAAAAGAATAGTGATTTATGGTGGGGGCAGTAAGGCTGTGGCTCGGAAGAAACCGGAATACACAGTTCAGATTTGAAGTCAAAATGACCTCAATCAATAGAAAACAAACCGATGGGTGCCTCAAGGCTCTATCTGCAGGGTAGTATGTATGGGGAGGAAAAGCAAACCACATAGCTGTAAGATTCAAAAAGATGGTTTGTGGCAGTATTTGGTTGCCATGAAATAATAATAGTGATAGCATTTATAAGTGCTTTATCACGCCCAGTACCATATTAGACATTTTATATGTACTCCATTTACTCCTCACAACTGAGGTAAGTAATATCCTCTTCTACAGATGAGAAAATGAGGGCTGAGAGGCCTGGTCACAAAACTAAGAAGCAACTGAACCAGGTCTCAAATCCATGACTGACTCAAATCTGTGCTCTTAAAATTTTTGTTTTACTTCATAAGTAGACATTTTCTAATATGAACAATTCAGTTTGACTAAATTATTTTCTGACGTTTGACTTCCAAAGCTTATAGAACAAACTTTATATCTTTTGCAAGAATAAAGCACCTTATAAAAGTGACCCAGGTATCCAGACTCCACCCTGATTTCACCTTGAATTTGAGAAAACAAGCCCCTAAAGCAAGTTGTACTATTTGATAAGACGACCTATCAACACGGTTCACATTATTTGTGTTTACATGGGTATAAAATTCTAAATTGTGGCCAAGAAACTTTGGGTCAGCGATAGCATATAAATTATAACAGAACAAGAATAAAAATAAGGCTTATAAAACTTCTAAGTTTTTTTCTTCTCCTTTTTCTGAGATGGAGACTGGCTGTTGCCCAGGCTGGAATGCAGTGGCATGATCTCGGCTCATTGCAACCTCCACCTCTTGGGTTCAAGTGATTCTTGAGCTTCAGTCTCCCTAGAAGCCTGGATTACAGGTGTCCACCACCACACACCGCTAACTTTTGTATTTTTAGTAGAGACAGGGTTTCGCCATGTTGGCCAGGCTGGTCTTGAACTTCTGGCCTCAGGTGATCCACCCACCTCAGTCTCCCAAAATGTTGGGATTACAGGCATGAGCCACCGTGCCCGGCTGCATTTTTTAAAGCAAGCTTAACAACAAAGACTGTATTTTTTGAAATCCGTGGTGATGCTCTTAGACAATGTGAGTCTTTAAGGAAAACTTAGGAAACTTAGATTAAAACATGAGTGAACCCTGGACCAAGGGTAGGCCTCTTATGGATCTACTCCGTATTGTGAAGCTATCAAGTACAATATTTATAATTCAAACCTTGTTACAGAATAAACTCTCTTCTAAACTTATTTATGTCTAATTCTGAGGGGTAGAGCTGAAGGATGTGGAAACCTCAGCAACCCAGACATGGGAAAAAGTGTCACAAAATCAAATTCAGTGACCCATAAAAATGAGAATTTCTGTGGTAAAGAATCTCCTTTGCTACAAGAGTTTTGTGTGTGTGTGTGTGTGTGTGTGTGTGTGTGTTGTTTTTAAAAGGAAGGTGTATTCTCATGTTCAGAATGATTCAGTTGTCCTGTTAGGCTCAAGGGGAATATATTTGGAGAAAGGATGTTTCTTTGGTGGGAGGGCAGATAGTTATCACCTCAAGCACTTATCATTTCTTTGCATTAGCAACATTCCAATTCTACTTTTTATTCTGAAATACACAATAAATTATTAACTACCATCACCTTATTGTGCTAACAAACACTAGATCTTATTCCTTCTAATTGTATTTTTATGCCCATTAACCACCCCTTCTTTGTCCCACCTCCCCACTGCCCTTCCCAGGCTCTGGTAACCATCATTCTACTATCTCCATAAATGCAGTTTTTCTTTCTTAGTCTCCACATATGAATGAGAACATGAAATATTTATCTTTCAGCGCCAGGCTTATTTCAATTAACATGTCCTCCAGTTCCATCTGTGTTGTCACAAAAGTCAGAATTTTATTTTTATGGCTGAATAATATTCCATTGTGTATATGTACCACATTTTCTTATTCATCTGTTGATGGATGCTTAGGTTGAGTCCATATCTTGGCTCTTATAAATCATGCTGCAATAAACACGGGAGTACACATATCTCTTGGATACGCTTATTCCCTTTCTTTTGGATATGCACTCAGCAGTGGGATTGCTGGATCATAAGGTAGTTTTTTTAGTTTTTTTTTTTTTTTTACTAACTTCCATATTGTTCTCCATAGTGGTTGTACTAACTTACATTCCCACCAACAGTGTATGAGAGTTCCCCTTTTTCCACATCCTCACCAGTATCAGTTATTGCCTGCCTTTTGATAAAAGCAATTTTAATCGGGGAAGGATTCTACTGTGTCTGACTGATGGCTTCAGGATTCTGTCATCTGAACTGACCACATTCTTATTTCTTATATTCCATCCCTAAGATGTGCCTTTGCCAAGACAACCCATCCATTATGTAAGCTGTAGTTTATGAAGCGCTTTTCAGGTATGAAATGTCAATGAAAAGGATTCTTTTCTCCTCTGTCTTCACTTGTCAATAAAACTTTGGCAAAAGTCATCCTCCACAGAAAGTTCAAAGGTTAGTTTAGAAAAACATTATTAGTTAGTAGGATGTGGAGGAAACTAGTGAGAACCATGATAGTTTCTCCTCCTTTAAGAAGTCTTAAGCTTTTATACAGAATGCTTAAAAGCTCTGTTAATCAAAGAAGAATATTTGTCCCAAAGTTACTCAACTTTTGAATAACTTTGGGACAAATATTTGAGCAAGTTTAAAAAATTCACCTTTTAGACTTCACTTTACACCTTGATGTGCAAAAGAAGAGTGGATGTTGTCCATTTGGGGGAAGAAGTGTCTGAAGGGGCATCGATGTGTTTATAATAGCATTACTGGTAAAAGTACAAAAACTAAAAGAACTTAAATTTCACTCCAAAAACCTAACAATTTAATTTCTATATAATTTATTAGGGTTAGATGCTGTTAACTTTTTTTTTTTTAAGAGATAGGGTCTTGCTCTGTCTCCCAGGCTGGAGTGCAGTGGCACCATCATAGCTCAATGTAACATTAAACTTCTGGGTTCAAGCAATACTCCCATCTCAGCCTCCCAAAGTACTGGGATCACAGGCATGAGCCACCATGCACAGCCTAAATACTGTTAATTTCCAATGACTTACTTCCTAGTCAGCAAACACTACATTTGGCTCATTTAAGACTTGACTTAGTTAACAAAAAAAGCATGTGGCCAAAATCGTTGGGTACATACTCCATATCCATGCCCCCGACAGTGACTGTAGCATGCAGTGTTAATGCTGACATTCAGAAGAACCATGATGGCTGTCCTACTGGAGAGCAACTTGCTTTGCAAAGCAAGTCAGTGACACCAATGGAAGAGATTCCAGTACCTACACAATCAGGGAAAACAACACTCAAAGCCATAGAAAAACAGCCCTATTTGTATTTTCAAAGCAGTCTACCAACCCACTGGGTTCTGTGCTTCCAGTAAGACTAGTGTGATGTTGGAAACATTATTGACTGTCACAGCAAAAGTCCCTCTCAGAAGTTAATAGGTCTTTTTAATTAAAAAAGCTAAACTAGACTGCTGCTCAATGATCGCAGCAAAGCTTACCGGAATTTCTTTTCATTCTGTCACCTTTTGCAGAGACAGAGGTATGTGAGGAGCAATATACTATCCAGATCACTTGAGAGGGAGAGGCATATTTAATAGCTCACTTCCTATTATTCTAACATCCTGATTTCATGAATAGGGATTGAATCACATCAGGCAAAAACCATATTCCTGATTCCTGATTGTTCTTAGAAGACTTTTGTTTATAATCACTTCTTTTAAACATTGATTTCATAAACAGTGTAATTTCCCAGGTGGCCGAAAGAAGTGCTGTGGATATCAAAAAAGAGTGTGGATGTCCAGTACAACTGTAGACACTCCCCCAACCTTTCTAAGGGTAACACACCGTTTTTCCCTGTGTCAAGATGGATGGCCTGAAAAATAGAAAACTGCTTACAACAATGGGGAAAGCATTTGTAATTAGAAAACTGCTCAAATATACACAACTTAAATTCCTCATAAGATCCCAAGGGAAGAACAAGCCAAATATGGTCGCATCATTTAAATGGCAGTGTATATACATATGTCCAAGTACAGATACTTAGTATCAGGTAATGACATTAGGTACTGATGGAAGCCTTTCAGATTCCAATAATTTAATCTTGTTTCGTGCTCAGAAGTGACACAAAAAGCTTAATTTTCTTCAGAAAGTAAGAAACGAGGAGAAACCTACATATAACAGGCTGAGCTGTCATCACTTTTTACTAAAAATGGCGATCAGAACTAGAGCAAATCCATTTTAGAAAATCAAGGAACAATCTTTTTAAAAACTAAGGGAATTGTCCACTTAGCCATAAATCAAAAGATTACCATATGAAATACAATATATAATGGTAGTGCTCTAGCTTCAGAGGGGCTCAGGAAATCACCTAGATGCTTGTTAAAAATGCAGATTCCTGATCTGACTTCCAAAGACTCTGATTCTGTAAGCCTGAAGTAGCACCTGGACATATATCTTAATAGTACAGACCAAGGATCTGGAAACAAGCACTCTGAAGATATTTTAATTAATGGGAGCTCAGCACACAAAATCATTAGCATAAGTTATACATTGTTACTATTCTGGTAAATAACTTGTAACAATGGTTACCAACATTTGAGGAAAATCAGAGAACACTTTCAGAAACTATGTGACCTGCCTCCAAAAACATGGAGGTACGCCCACAAGACTTTGCATACAGTGAGGTTCCTGGATCTTCTGAAAACCCCAAAAAGATGCCCAAGCTAGAATGATGTTCTCCAGGTACATATCTGCACATAAGTCAGCTGAACTGTAGGTTCTTCAATAAACATTTAGGGTTACTTTATACAAACTGTCTTTAATAATGGGCATGCTTATATGTGAATTTCACATAAGAATTCATCGGCCTCCCTCTATAAAATTTTTTTTTTTTTTTTTTTTTTTGAGACGGAGTCTTCACTCTGTCGTCGCCCAGGCTGGAGTGCAGTGGCACCATCTCGGCTCACTGCAAGCTCCGCCTCCCGGGTTCTGGCCATTCTCCTGCCTCAGCCTCCGAGTAGCTGGGACTACAGGCGCCCGCCACCGCGCCCGGCTAATTTTTTGTATTTTAGTAGAGACGGGGTTTCACCGTGTTAGCCAGGATGGTCTCGATCTCCTGACCTCGTGATCCGCCCGCCTCGGCCTCCCAAAGTGCAGGGATTACAGGCGTGAGCCACCGCGCCCGGCCTATAAAATTTCTTGGCAATGTCAAGTTCATAATAATCACTCATTATCTGTCCCAAAAGGCTTTTTTACTGCTCAAAAGGAAATTTAGTATCTAATCACTAAGACTAAAGTTCCTTATAAACAGATGAAGAATCTTAGACCCATGAAATTATTAAAATAGGGAGGTTCTTAAATGCAAAAGGTTCCCATAGATTCATGCCAGAACTGAAAATACATATGCATTTCAACTTCTATTGAGGTTATGTTCCGATAAACATATCATAAACTGAAGACATCATTAATAAAAAATGCTTTTAATACATCTAACCTACCAAACATAGCTTAGCCTACCCTACCTTAAACATGCTCAGAACACTACATTAGTTTACATTTGGGCAAAATCATCTAACACATAAAGCCTATTTTATAACAAAGTGTTAAATATCTCATGTAATTTATAGAATATTGTAGTAAAAGTGAAAAATGGCTGTATGGGTACTCAAAGTATGGTTTCTATTCAATGTACTGCTTTAAAACCATCATAAATTTAGTTGAAAGTTTGTAAGTCAAATCATCATAAGTTAGATCATCTGTACTTTTACAGTTAATGTTAGAAACTGAATTTTAACAACTTTACCACATAATATAGCACATATTTTACATGTTATAAGGGTGGGGACAGAGCATCTTGTGAAAACAAACCTTTAAAAAAAACTAGTAAATATACCTGAACTATATATTTTAGCAATCTTAATAGCACATAGTATTTGCTAACTAGACTCTGTGGACTGATGAAGACTTTCTCTAGAACTATACTATACTATCACTTCCATATAAAAAATATGCTAGATAGAAATGCAGTTTAGTAAAAATTGTTTTAACAAGCAGTTTTGTAATAAAACTTGACAGAAGTTCAACTTACTAAATGTATTAAGATTAAAAAAAAAAATCTGAAGTGGGTATCACATTATGCAGTAGCAAAACTCCCAAAAAGTCACTGTCCAGGAAGAACAAGGAGGACATCAAGATGTTCCAAGCAATTTCCTGAATAGCAGGAAATGAAAGGCTGGAGATGCTGGGTTTTTGATCAGTTTATGTTCTTTTTCTGAATAGGCTTACTCATTATTAACTGATGAAAGATAATACACATAATATTAAAAACTAAAATCTCCAACAGTTCTACTGTTGTGATTGTCAGTTAATGCTCAACCAGGAAAAAAGTTCATTTTGTTCCCTAACTTTCTTGGGGGAAAAAAGTCTATCTCTAGGACCATTTTAGAACTGCACAACTTTTGGCCGGGCGCAGTGGCTCAAGCCTGTAATCCCAGCACTTTGGGAGGCCAAGACGGGCAGATCACGAGGTCAGGAGATCGAGACCATCCTGGCTAACATGGTGAAACCCCGTCTCTACTAAAAAATACAAAAAACTAGCCGGGCGCGGTGGCGGGCGCCTGTAGTCCCAGCTACTCGGGAGGCTGAGGCAGGAGAATGGCGTGAACCCGGGAGGCGGAGCTTGCAGTGAGCTGAGATCCGGCCACTGCACTCCAGCCTGGGTGACAGAGCAAGACTCCGTCTCAAAAAAAAAAAAAAAAAAAAAAGAACTGCACAACTTTTTTCTTTACACTATTAGCATCACTTGTAGTAAATTGCTTTACAGAGTCAAATAACTATATCCTTCAAGGCAACACTGTGCCCATTTCCATGCTAATGAAAAATTTTTTTCAGTTTTAAAAGGGATGTTTTTCATTTCCATAACTTATTCAGATGATCATTTTAATCACATAAAAATGAGATGAATTGAGGTCCATCTTGGATGTTTTTTCTTCTATTAAAGAATTAGCCGGGCACAGTGGCTCACACCTGTAATCTCAGCACTTTGGGAGGCTGAGACAAGTGGATCACTTGAGGTCAGGAGTTAGAGACCAGGCTGGCCAACATGGCGAAACCCCGTCTCTACTCAAAATACAGAAATAGGTTGGGCACGATGGCACAAGCCTGTAGTCCCAGCTCCTCGGGAGGCTGAGGCACGAGAATCGCTTGAACCCAGAAGGTGGAGGCTGCAGAGAGCCGGGATTGTGCCACTGCACTCCAGCCTGGGCAACAGAGCAAGACTGTCTCAAAAAAAAAAAAAAAAAAAAAAAGCAGACTATTTCTAAGTATAATTTAACTAAAAACACTACTTCAACTTCAAATTTATTTTAATGATATATACAGGAGTTAACAACTTACAATTAAACCAAAGTAAGTTATGTTTATTCCACATAACTTAAAATCATGCAATACTGCATGGTAAAAACAACAGCTTTGTGCACATACAAAAATTATTATTTTGAGACTCATGAGAGCATCTAGAAATTTTTCAAATAAGCTTTTTGCAAAGAGTACTTTATAAAAATTTAAATACCTGATTAATCAGTTAATGCATTATTAGGAAAGATAATAAACATTATTAGTAAAGTGAGGTTACAAGCAATTAATTTTAAAATTATACCAGGTACAGGGTTGAACATAATCTCATGAAATAAATGTTTTAAGAAAATAGTTTTGAAAAAGATCTCATATTGAAGCCATGTTAAATTTTGATAAACCAGGTTATATAAATCAAGTTTATTCAGTTAATGAAAATATGCCTAACCTTTCTTATATTCATAAATAAGTACTTATATATAATCTTTATATACAAGTGAAGAAAAGTTCAATGTAAAAAATACACTGCCAATCCATTTATTATGGTTGAAATAATTATTTATCTACACATTAGACTGCATTGATGAAAATGTCCAATTTAAATCACATTCGACCAGCATAAATATTTAAGCTGAGTATTGTTGTAAACAATAGAGAAAAAAATCCTTTTATTTTTATTTTTTATTTCATTACTGGGTAACAATCTACGTCTCAGCTTAGAATGCTATAGAAAGCCTCCACATTTAATTTAATCAAATCCCAAACCCAATAAACTTAGAGTAAACAAAGCGAATGTTTTTCAAAGTGCATAATTTCCAACTCATCCACTTGCAATATTTATCCAATTCCAGTTCATCAGCAAGAAAATAAAATGTACTTGGCTATAAAAATACTCAGGAATGTTATCGAAAAGGAAAGGCTATTTGGTAGAAGTAACTACAAAAATAATTAGTTTAAATCTTTGTAAAGCTTTAATGTAAGAACATCAGTACACTTTCTTTACATAAACCTTAAAGCATGATCAATACCAAGATTTTAAATTTTCAACTTTCAAGTACTTGAAAAAGAGTTGCAACAAAGTGTCTCTTCCCAAAAAAGCAAGAATAGTGATCATGCAGGTGTTAATCTGCAGACATCTGAGGACACTGGTATCTGTGTTGGACTGTCATCTCTGGCTCCACTGGCAGAGTGTGTAGGCAAGGCATTACTTTGAAACGCAGATGTAGGATGAGGAGTCATGACAACATTTTCGTCTTCACCAACGTCTGAATCTGGTGTTGGAACTTCACTATCTTGAAGCCCAAGAATCTCACAGACTGTTTGTGGCAATTCCTGGATATGAAAAATCAAACTCAAAACCATATTTCACTACAGAGGAAAAATAACCAAAAAGTAACACCTCTGTTTAAGACTACATTGATTCCAGAATCTGAGCATTTGTCCTAACAATGTGAATGTCATGTACCCTTCTCACTTTTTTCTCAGCTCCAAATGAAATGCTAACCACCTTTCTTTCCCTAAGTGGTTCTTGGGTATCTTCCAAATTAGTCACTCTCCATCCCACCTCCACATTCCCACAAACATAGCATGTCCTAATATTTGGCATTTATCTCTTTCTACTTTTTGTAATAATATCTTACTTAGACCATCTGTCTCTTTCAGTAAACAAAGTTCTTCAAAGGCAAGCAGTATCTCATTGACATGCTTTGGAAGAGAACAGGTATCAAATAAATGTTTGTAGAACTGAACCAAGTAACAGTTTGGATCCATGAACAAATGATGCAAGGACTAAGCAAGAATTTTCATAAAAATGCAAAGTCATAATGTGTGCAGCAAACCAACGTGGCACATGTATACCTATGTAACAAACCTGCATGTTGTACACATGTACCCTAGAACTTAAAGTATTTAAAAAAAAAAAAAAAAATGCAAAGTCATGGTCGGGCGTGATGGCTCACGCCTGTAATCCCAGCACTTTGTGAGGTCGAGGTGGGTGGATCACCTGAAGTCAGGAATTCGGGACCAACCTGGCCAACATGGTGAAACCTCGTCTCTACTAAAAATACAAAAATTAGCCAGGCATGGTAGTGGGCGCCTGTAATTCTAGCTACTCAGGAAGCTGAGGCAGGAGAATTGATTGAACTCAGGAGGAGAAGGCTGCAGTGAGCCGAGGTCACGCCACTGCATTCCAGCCTGGGCAACAGAATGAGACTCCGTCTCAAAAAAAAAAAAAAAAAAAAAAAAACAAAGTCATGAGGTGGGCACAGTGGTGTGCATGCACCGGTAATCCCAGCTACTCAGGAAACTAAGGCAGGAGGATCACTTGAGCCCAGGAGTTCAAGGCCAGCTTGGGCAACTTAGCAAGGCCCTTTCTCTTAATAAAAAGAAAAAGCCAAAACACACCAAAAGTACACTACTTTGGTTCAAATTCAGATAATATATCAAATTTGCCTTGTTTTTAAATAATTAATAACTTGACTAATATAAGTGAGTGACACAGGCTAAATAATACTGATTTAATTATTTTTGATTAGCATTCATTTTTATTTAGAGATTCTGCATATTTAATATGAGAACCTATTCTGTATTCATGAGCTCAACTGGGTAATATATCATTGCTGAAATTTTACAGCCTCTTAAATTGTTATAGAAATATTTTCATTACTTTTATCATTTTGCCTTATTATTAGCTGTTTCCTATCTGCCATAATTAGTCAACTGTTTTCAATTAAGTGCTGTAAATCTAGAACAGCAAACAATAAGCCAGTCAATACTTTGTCTGCCCTCAACTTACTAAAATTGCTATTTTATTTCCAAGAAGAAAAATCTTTCTTGATCTCAACCCACCAAAAACAAACAAATCTTGCAATTACTTGAAACACTGTATACCTTGCATTTTACCATCTGTAGAGAAATTGCTTCTGCCTTGCATAGTATATCTTCCACATCAATTTTCATGGACAATTCATTGATATGCTAAAAAGTATCAACAAAATAAAATGATAATCAAAAGTGAATACACTATTATATTCTATTATACAAACAACTGATTACCAGTTATATTTCACTGCAGACAAAATCCTTAAAACAAAAACATTCATATACTACAAATAAATAGGAAATTCAATGTATCTTTCTTTAGGTTATTCCAAGTTTTAAAGCTAAAGACTAGCTAATAGTTTTATATAAGGAACATTAAATCCAGCAGCTCTCCCAAGTCTGACATCTCAAAGTTATTATCAAAAGACAATTAATTTTTGAAAAACTAAACTACATAAAAGAGCATTTGTTGAATTTTCTTTTCTTCCTAATTAGCCAGGTAAAAATAACTGGCCAATGTGTATTGGAACTGTCATTCTCAGATAGTCATTCCTAGCATTGTTACTGACACAATTTAAGTTATTCAAGAGATTTAATAATGTTTCAAGGAAATGTTCTGTATATCAGGACCACCAAATAGAAGAACCAGAACACTAAAATCTGAATTAAAGGAATAACTACCTTAAGTATTTCATTGAAGCCATAATGCTTTTCCATTATTTGCTGCTTTTCTGATTCCAGAATGGCACAACAGAGAAGAAGATGGAAATTTTTACATGGTAGTTCGGTCCACATTACCTATGGAAGGCAGAAGAACTATTTTGCAAACTGTATCAATTCTAAAACATTTTCCTCACAGATACAATTCTGAACACTGAATGACTTCTATGCAAAGTAGATGTTGCCTGTTTAGGGTAGCCCAAGGTTTTTCTAGCTAGGAAATGAGGGGAACGAGAGTCTTACCTTCACCTACAAAGTAACTATCATCAAGTTTAATATTATATGAATATGATATACTCTAAATGCGGTTAAGATAACTATACTAAGTAAATTACTGAGCTTAACCAGTATGATAAATGTTATTAATACAGGACCTACAGCCACAAGGTTAACGTGTAAGGGTTAGATGTATTTTCAATATTTTTCCAAAGTATCAGTTTCTCACTGTGATCTGAAAAAAAGACTAAAGCTAAGTCCTGGAAATAAAAAAGGTTCAGTTACATAGTACATGGAATCAGAAACACCCAAAGGTAGCTCTCCATTCTAAATACGTAAAACCCTTGTATCACATTTTATCCCTGCTTGTGACAATAACTGAATTAACTGCCCCAAATTTATAACCAAACATATAAAATGCTTCATCAATAGCTCAGCTGTTCCTAAATATAGATAACATCCTTGAATTTAGGGTCTTAATTTCCCCCTGCTTCATGTACCTAATAACATCTTTTCTGGAAACATAAAAACATCCACACAAACCATACCATTAGAGCATACCTGAAATGTGTTTACTTCTTTCAAAAGGAGTAAATCAAGTTGAATAATTTTCAAACTAAACCCAATTGTTGAAAGTTTAATTATAATGCAATTAACCTCAAAGTTTCATTAAAAGTTTGAATTTATTTAGTAAACACAGATTGAGGAGTTATTCTAGCTATGTGGTAATAATATTCTTAATTCATCCTTTAAAACCCATTTATGCCTGAAGTTGCAATTTTTTCAATTTTTCAATCAGAACTTGGTGATGATCTTGAGCAGCAGGATATAAACAACTCCCACATGCTTAGCGTTCCAATAATGGAACACTAGACATAAATGAATTAACCCATTTTTAACTCCCAAATTAAGATACTAATTTAACAAAACTGATAAACAGTTAAGTATGATTCCAGATACAGAGCATGTGGGTTTTACTCCTAATTTCAGAACAGAGGAAGTGAGCACAAAGCAATCCACTTTTAACTTGTAACCAGCACAATGCCTTGTCTAATGGTAGTACAGCCATCAATAGTATAGGAATCCATTTCCAGCTGTAAAAACCTCAGAGACAACTAGAGTTCCACTGTATAAAGTTGTATTTACTATCAAAATGGATTATCTCCCAATTCTTTCCTTGGAAAAATTTCTGTTATCCTAAGGTATGATCAATCATTATACCAGCATTCTATTAAAAAGCACACCAGGCTGGACACAGTGGCATACACCTGTAGTCCCAGCTACTTATAAGGCTGAAGGCAAGAGGATTATTTGAGTCCAGGAATTCAAGATCAGTCACAGCAAGACCCCTTCTCTTAAAAAAAAAAAAAAAAAAAAAAAAAAAAGCACACTGATTTATTATTAACAAATACTTAAGAAAATGTGAAATGATTTGGTTTTTCATTAAAGGTTGCCCTGGAAAAATAAACAATAGTGATTACACATGGGGGGATGGTATAAGGGAAACATTGGATGTGAAATTACCTATTGGGTACTATGCTCACTACCTGGGTGATGGAATCATTCACACACCAAACCTCAGCAACATGCAATTTACCTATGTAACAAATCTGCACATCTACTCCCTGAACCTAAAAGTTGAAAAAATAAAGAGTTGCCTTGGGTAAAAAATGGAATAAAAGGAGTACACCAAAAACATAAGAAAATCCTCTATAACAGATGTGGCAAAGCCTCACATAAAGTCAAGTGTCTCAAAGGAAGAATAAAGGCAGCAAATAAATGGTCTAGAGAACTTGTTCTGGGATACCTCTTGGCCCCAAATCTCACAGAGACTGTAATTTGAAGAATGAAGTTCCAAAAGACCAAATATTCAGTATGAGACTAATTTTTAAGAAGAGGCTACCAGTTCATCAGAATTCTGGAACATACTTGCCTTAGATAGTTCAGTAAGGCTATCATAATCCATTTATACTCTACAGAATAAATTGTTTCTTTTCATAATAAATATCACATTTGCATAATAATTTAAGGACTTACCTCCCATAATCGAAGAATATCTAGAAAACTAAATTCCCTTTTGAATCTGATTAAAAGCCATCTGAAGCAAAAATAAAGGTATCCGGAGTCCTGAGATTCTATGCAGAAGAAAAAAACACATACACATATACGACTTATTCTCATGCTAATTACATCAGAATACAGTTACTTTTCTCTAATTTTCCTATGCATCTTAGGCAATTCAAGCCCTATACATTTGTCTTCTACGTTAAGGAATCATTTCAAACTTGAAGGCTGACTTGTTTTTAAAAACTAACAAATAATACATTTTATGAATCAAGTTTAAGGCAGAATTATACAATGAGAGTTTGGTCCCACACTTTTATGGAACCGAAGAAAGTGCAGTAGACTACATATGTCTTTAAGTTCTTTTTTATTGAGACACGGTCTTGCTATGTCACCCAGGTTGGAGTGCATGGAGTGATCACAGTTCACTGTTGCCTCAATCTCCTGGGCTCAGGTAATTCTCCCACCTCAGCCTCCTGAGTGGCTGGGACTACAGGCATGCATCACCCCAGCCAGCATTTTTTTTTTCCCTTATAGAGATGGGGTCTCACTGTGCTAGTCAGGCTAGTCTCAAACTCCTGGGTGCAAGTAATCCTCCCTCCTTGGCTTCCAAAGTGCTGGGATTACAGGCATGAGCCACTGCACCTGGCTTCTTTAAAGAGTTCTTTACATTTTTTTCTATGCATTACTCTACAATTTGCAGGGTATAGTTCTGATTCACTAAACTTACCTAAGTAACTGCAAAATCCACTGTCTAACAATCGAAGTAAGGTACTCAGCTGAATTAGCTGGGTCTTCATGCCTTGCATTTGTTCTTCAAAATTCTGATGCTTTAAAAGGAAATAATTGTTATTATACAAGTAATATTTCATAAATATTTTATAGTACATAATGACTGATAACTAAAACATGATGTCCAAGGACAAATGTTGAACTTATACCACACTGGTTATCTTAAAAAATGTGTAACTAACCAAAAAACTAATGCAATACTAAAAGGGAAAGTAAAGAGAAAATCCTTGCTCTCAAAACTAAGGATTATTTTTTCCTCTATTCATTTGACTTAGATAAAGAAAAATGTAGACACAGCAACTGCTGACTGACTGAGATATTTATTTCTTACACAGCATAAAAGACTTGGTGAAAGAAACACACAAATTCTTTCCACTGTTAAATATTCCTTCAAATTACATGTAATAAAATTAATTTTAGGGTTAATATGTATTTCATTTTAAAGAATTACTTCTTAGGTTTGCTGACACTGGAGAATCCGTAAAGTCAAAACCAACAATATTAAAATATTATCTGGATTTTGTACTTAAATTCTTTCACAAGTGCAAAGGCTGTATGATGCACAATACAGACTGAACACAGAAGCAAATGTGAAAATTCAGCTGTCTTCTATTAAACCAGACATTTTTAAAAACGAAAAATTTAAAACAATCTCTGTGTCAGTAAATTTTTCATTAGGAAAAGTTACTTTTCATTAAAAAATGTAATCTATGTTAAGGTAGAATGTGTTGTTAATGAATTAATAAATGAATACAAGTTTCTCAGTATTAATTTTTCACATAAACATCAACAGATAGAATCCACATAAACAAAAACTCTTTCAGTTCTTCAATAATATGGGAGAGTGTGAAGGGGCCCTGAGGTCACAAAGTTTGAGAACTGCTGGGGTTCATACGCTTTAAGCAATCTTCACAGTTGAGTAGACTCCCCACCAACACCTGAGTCAAGGGGCCAGAAGGCACCAAAACAGACGCTCTTAAACGCTTCTTAAATGATTTGGATCTCTTCAACTCAATCCCAATCCCAATCCCTCTGGGGTAACCTAACCCTAACCTAGTGAAAGCCTTAGAAAAACATTTCCTCCTTCACACTTACTTTTTCACTTTTACAGTGCAATAGTGCTTTATACAACTATCACATTAGAAACAATTCATTCTTTAGTTTAAAAAAAATTAAGTCTATTAATTCTCAAAAAGCTGTTTCTCTTTAATAATTTTGACAACCGTTTATTAACAGACTAACTCAAGGCTTTAGGATATAGTTCCTCCACATTTACCAGACAGACCTATAGAGAAGGGGCAGAATCAACTCTGACTAACAGGATCATTCTTACTGTGACACAGCCAAAGACTAGAGCTGATTTGGGAAAACTAACATGGCATAGCCATTTGCTACCCACTCTGCTGTAAAAAAGAAGCATATCCATAGTGACAGACACCATATTTGAAAAAGTGGTTACTCCTGGAGAAGGGAGAGTGGGATCAACAATGGATATACAAAGGGCTTCAAATGTGTCTGTAAATAAATGTCTCTGTATGGGGCAGGGGAGGGCGAGATGGAGAGGAGAAAGGAACTAAAACTATATGGCAAAATGGATGATGGGTATAACAAAGTTCATCAGATCACTTGTACTTTGTATTTCCATAATAACAGACAAAGTCTATGCCTAGACCTACATTAGATGTAAGTAAACATCAATAAAAGTAAATTTATGGACATTAGGTTCAGCCACCACAAAAGTAGTACAAACTTACATGAAGTAAAGCTATAAAACAAAAACAAAGAATCAAGAAACAGCAGCACAGATTTAGGGACATCAAACAAAGGCAATGCAGTGAAAAAAAAATCATACAGGTTATTTTGATTGCCACGTATTGCCCTCTCATTATTGAAACATTATGAAAGAAAAGATGTTAGCAGACAATATACTAAGAAGATAACTTTTTAGAATAAAGACTAGAAAAATCCACAGAACATCCTTAATGGAAAAGGCAAACACGAGAGCATTTACTGTGAAAATGATTAAACTGAACCTTCATACACAAAAAATGACAGACTATAAAGTGTTTATTACACACGTTCAGAAGGCAGTCTTTACATATGAGATCTATATACACACATGTGTATGCATGTATGTATGTGGCATTATATGTCAATATATATTTACATGCCAATATTGGCTTAGTTTTATTGAAAACTTATTGCACAATCCTAACTACAGTATGTTCATCTTAGCTTTATTTTTATATTTTTTAGAATATCTACTATAGCAATTTAAACTAATCACTGGGGAAAGATTCACGTGTTTGTTCTACAAAAATCTGTTGAACAACCTCATGTCAGGCATTAGGAAAATTCTGGTATGCTACCAGTGAAACAAACATATAATCCCTTTTATCAAGGAACATACTAACTCTGGTGAAAAGAGAATAAACAACAAAAACACAAGGAAGGCACACAACAGTTTTTATGTAATTGGTATCAGCTATATAGACCTTTATAATAAATGCCTCAGGTTTCTAGAGCACTTGGGAGTAAATGGAACTAAGAAGGTAGACAAATCAATCAATCAAAAAAGGAAGGACGACAAACAATGACATTACCAAATTACTGCACTGATAATCCTTCCAAATAATCAAAAAATAATAATTTATGGCAAAAAACCAATTTGAATATTTATGAATTTAACAGTAAAAGAACATTTTAAAACTATCAAATCTTACCAAGTATACATTTAGAAAAAAACTGAAAGTGAGAACAAGTTGAATCTATGGACAAGAGACTTGAGGAAATGGGCACAAGCAGGGAAAATTTGAAGGAGAAAGAAAAATAGGCAAGCAAAAGGGAAGAATACAAGTAAAGAAAAAAAGAGAAGGGTACCACTTCCAAATTTCACATTTGTATCCCAAAAACTCTGAGTTAAACCCTGTATTACAGCAAAATATTTCAGATGGTTAGATTCAAAATGTTTATCCCCTTGCAAGCAAGCCATTTCAATGTCCAACATAAAGGCCCAGCATCCAGTATGTTAGTCTTATTTTGAAGAAACACAGCAACCTATGTAGTCAGGTCTTTGAACTTCATATGCCTTTATTTAGTCTCACCCCTTCTGCTTTTTTTTTTTTCTAATAGATTGCTTGAGAGACTTTTCTATTTTATTTCCCTGTCAATATTCTCTGCACTATTATCTTAGAACTCTGTCTCAAAGATTTAACAATGATAATAGATAAAATGTTCTTTGTACTAACATGTATATATAGACAGTTCAACTCTAATAATCATATACTTCTGGGAAAATAATGAATTCCTAAGAAAGTGTCAGAGTTACAAATAGTTCAAACACATCTGGAGAAAAATCAGTTGCTATAATGATAAAATTCAAAGTCTTCACAAAAGGTAAGGATATTACTTGGCATGACTAAGATTTATCTCTGAAACAGATAATATTAAAGTTCAACTATTCCACAAAATTGAATTCATCTATTTTATCAATATTCTATAATGACGCATGACTCTTTAGTAGAACATAAGCATTTACTGATATTAAATCCTGATTATTCCTATACTACAGACACAAACTATTTCCTGTATTAAAAACACCACCAGTATTTCTAAGACCTTGAAAGGCTACTAAAAAGAAAAAGTAACAAAAGGCATGAGGTAATTATTTTAAGTTCCATCATAGTTGGCTAAACATAAAAATCAACCTTACACTATAAAATTATACAACTAAAATTTTCAAAATCAGTTTAATGGAAGGAATCCCTGTTCTTACCATTTGGTCCATGTAAGAGGCAAAGCACCAAAAGGCATCCACTTCATTTTCCATCACATATAAAAGAGGGGAAAGTAAGTCACTCATTCCCTGAACATATCCTAAAAAGAAAAGAAAAAAGAGTCTCTGAAAACCCAAGTTTTATGTATCCTTCTGAAAGTTGTGCATATCACCACCACTTCGCTTAAAATTGTATCTTTCTCATTTGCATTCAGAAATTGGTAGACATTGATATTCACCAAGAAAAGAATATAAATAAGGAGGAACTCTAGTCATGAGTAAGAAAGATGAGTTGTTTTAGATTGAGATGTCAAGCAATATATAGCTTCTAGTATGTGTCTCAGTGCAGATACACTATCAAGAGTGAGTAATATTTTAAAAATAATGTGCAAGAGCATCATGAGACAGAAGAGGAGTGAAGAGATAATCAAGAGGAACGTCAAATGTAAGAGTATACACTCAAAGACAGGTTTAAGAAAGACCAGTCAGAGAAGCAAAGAAAAAAATGAAGGGAGAAGAATGTTGCAAAAATCAAGCAGAAAGTTCCAAGCCCAGAGTGGTTAGCAATGCCAAACTATGATGAGCAAGCCACATAAAATAAGAACTTTGGGTTCAACTGCTTTAACAATCAGACCTTTAGATTCACACAACAGGAGTTACAAAATTAAGAGCCTCTTTTAAATAGTCATATCTATGTCCTTCTTTCTTTTTTTGTTACTCTCTACACCCAACCAATGTCAGCAACTGGGCTTAATCCAATCAATATTTTGTACCTGAAGTGACCACTTACCTACATATCTCTTGATGTTATTATAATTTCTCAACAGTGACAGTAATAGAGCCCTCAATTAAAAGAAAAACTAGGAAATTAAAGAGTCAGATCCCTCGCTTAAAAATAAGAAAAAGTGTTAGTTTTACTTTTTCACCTGAACATGTCAAACTTCTTGTTTTTTTACTTCCTCTTATAAAACCCTCAATTATCCTTGTTTTACAATTTTCAAGACTTGAAAAATTTTCAGACTTAAGAGGTTCTTGAACCAATGAAGGGACATGAGCTTATACTAAGCCTTTTTACTTAAACATTATCATTCAACTTTGGTAACTTCTGTGTATTTATTAAAATCATGTAGAAATGTCTTTATTGGTAGCTTGGGAAGTCTGGAAAATAGTCTTTCATTTGCAGATCAATAGCTTACATTTATATTCAACAAAATCTATCTGCACTGAAGCCATGTAAAAGTAAATATTTAATAAGAGAGGGAGGGAATAGTTCTGCTATCATATAAATGATACATAACTATACATTACTCTGTTTTGGAAGAAAACTTTAAAAAATGATCTCAGAAGGCAGGTAAACTAAATCTCTTGAGAAAACTCAGATCAAACATACAACAGACAGAGGCACTCAGATCACCTCAGAATCTCCTTACAAATGAAGTTTCAGCTCAATTTGCTGTGAGCCTCTGTCCAATCATCTACCGCCACATCTTTCCACAGTCCTATTAGCCTCACTCTGTCTAAACTGTACCCTATGGGAAAATATAGCTCTACTCACTTTAGGATAAAAGGGCACCTGGGTTCTCATGGAGGGCATCCAATTATTACAGTACCAGACAATGAAGTTACCAAGACATTTAGAGAAAAAAACTAAACAAAAGTGACATACGACAAGATATCTACATGTAATCATTTCTACGAATTTATACAGATGGTTTCTAAAATAATGCACACTTTTTAAAAAAGAACAAGATAGATGGAAGACTAAATTGTTATCATCAGAACTTTCCTATCTGACATAGTGAAATCAATGACAAATAATAAAGGTTAAACCAATTAAAGTATGAAGGAAATCTAATCTGAATTCAACAAAGTGTAAGAGTACTGAGTCTGACTGTGTACGATCTACATCAGAAATATTTCAAAGTGTGCTATTCAAAAGATTTACAAAGCACCTTTCCCCTCTTAAAAAAGTGCTTTATTATTAAGTTATAATGAATAAAAATTCCTAAGAAGCCAATTTAATCCTTTAAATCTTCAGTTTCCATATGGAATCACTACCATATTTCTTCTGTTAAGTCTTAGCTGAAGCAAGTTGTCAAATTAATCTTCATGTTCTGGTTGCCTTTAATCTATTTTATTTTATACATGATGTTCTTTGGGGTATCTCATGGGTTATGGGAGGTGGAATTAATGTACAAATTCCTTTTAATTAAAGAAAGATTAAAGATGTTTAAATTGGCATTTAGTGATACTCAGATTCCTCACTACTGCTGAATGATGCACATCTTAATCAGCACCAGTACAATTTCTAAAGTACTTCCCTAAAATCACTTCCATAGCAAATTTGTTTCACTGCAGGAAGGGGGTGGGAGGGAGGTGAGAAATGAACATCTTATCATCCTAGTGTACACTTGCTTACACCAAAAAGGAAAATTTAAACTACATATAGTTCAATTTTCCAGGTTACTGAAGCTTATCCTTTAGAGTATCAAATTAAAAAACAAAAATCTTGAGGATCAGAAATCATTCTTAAAAAACATTACACACTCTAACCTTTCATTGATTATTCAGTATCATCATTACATATCCAGTAATGATACCACCCACAGAAACTTTCTGTAGTATCTGCACTAACTCAAAGTCACACTTCCTTAAGTTCTTTTGTCTACTTTTGGTAATTTTTGTCTCATTCCTCCCTACTGAGACTGTATTCGATGCAAATACACCTATACCTCACCTATGGGTTAAGAAGCCAAACTCCATATAATGAAATCACCTACAAGACAGAGTAAATTTACATTCCAGGTTGCTCTGCTATGAGTAAAGAGTAAGAAATGTTGTCTATTGCTTTTATAAAAAGTATCTTGGCTTCACATAAGTTATCTTGGCTTCCTGCAGTTATCTGCAGGAAGCTTGACTATGTTTCAGGTAACTGAAATGTCTATATAGAAAGAATGCGACATGAGTATAAACAAATCGAGAGGGTAAGTTATCCAGTTAGCTGGTTTGGGACAATGCCCTGAGAAAATTAAGCATTCAGGAACTCCTGCTACAGAATACGTATGAATTCGTATCTCAAAATTACCATCTGAGAGAATGGAGCAATGCCTTCTGTTCCGAAGGAGAATGGTCCTATTCCCTACAGTGGTAACCAAAACTAAAATAAACGGCAAGGGGTTGAAGTGCTGAAGGTGTAGAGGTAAGAATCCCAGCCTGCAATAAAGACCTGGGTCTCTACTCCCAGACCAATTATTTACTTGTGTGACCATAAGTCACACTCTAAATCAAAATAACCTTACTCATAAAGTGAGAATTATTTCCCCCCTTTTTCAAAAGGCTGCTATGAGAATGAAAAATCAAATCAAGTATGAAAGCACTCTGTAACCTGAAAAGCACTCTACTAATATTCTTGCAACAATTCAACTTGAAGCTCATTATAGGTGTCATAGACAGGACTGACTACATTTTACATTTTAAAGAAAACTGCAACTTCTGACTTACTGTCACCAAAAAGGCTGATACCTCAAGATCAAAACGGAGAGTATATCTTCCCCTAACTTACATATAGGAAACCAAGAGAAATTTACACAGAAATAACAGTGAAGAAAATGTGCCCGTAATTCAAGGTTCATTTGGTTTTAATGTGCTAAGTATCCAACCACCTTCTCTAAAGGATGTCTCAAACGTTACTAATCTAGAAAACATCTATTTCCACTATCCTTTAGCTAGAAGCCACTCACATAGCAGGTAACTCAAACATTTCTAGTATTTACACTTATTCAAAAGTTGATGGTTAGACAAGCTGTTGGTCCTTTAAATAAACATCTTAAGTTCTCTTGCCCCTTAAAATAATGGTTCCTTAAGTTTTCTACCCCTTAGCATCCCTTCCCCAGGTAATTTCACACTTCTAATTCCACCATCAGTTCTCTTTTTTTTTTTTTCATGAAACAGAGTCTCACTCTGTCACCCAGGCTGGAGTGCAATGCAGCGCGATCTCGTCTCACTGCAACCTCCACCTCCCAGGTTCAAGCAATTCTCCTGACGCAGCCTCCCGAGTAGCTGGAATTACAGGCGTGTGCCACCCAGCCCAGTTAACTTTTGTATTTTTGGTAGAGACGGGGTTTCACCATGTTGGCCAGGCTGGTCTTGAACTCCTGACCTCAGGTGATCCATCTGCCTTGACCTCCCAAAGTGCTGGGATTACAGGCATGAGCCTCCGCACCCGGCCCCGGCATCAGTTCTTACAACAAATTTCTGGTAAAGAGATTTACCAAAAAAAGAGTAAGTTCTATATGCCCTACAAAATTTTTGCACTGCTTATCTAAGATATCCAATCAGTATTTTTCTTTGCAATGGGAAAAGCATATCAAACAATGGTTTGCAAACTTTCTCAGTTCATGGTTATCATCCTTAGTATCTCGGCAATTTTTCCCAAGGCACTCCTAAGTCTCAAAGAAATAACAACTCCATTTATTAAGCTGTTAGGTCAAAACAATTGAGTAAGTATTCATGTCCTATGAGCTTACCACCTACTGAGCACTACAATACTTCTCAAACCTTGAAATTCAACTGGCTATCACCATCCTCATTTATTTTTATCATTTATTTTTACATAGTAGTTACTTATCACAGCAAGGCCAAAAACCCAGCTTTGCAAAGACATAACTTCATCAAAAAGAATGTAATGATTTAATGTTAAAACCTTTAGCTATTTCAGCTAGTAGTTAGAGTGGTGTCCTATAGATGTCTCTATAATTCCCTTAAAAATTTTAAATATCCCATGGTGCTCCAGTTAGTCTGCTGCAGCAACCCAGGGCTCCTTGGTTAAGAACCATAGCCTTGTAAGTTTCCAGTCCCCTGGAGAACAAATTCTCTTAAAACTAGGCCTATGAAGCTATTAGCCACGTCTAACTGGATTAAAAATGTAAATTCTAAAGTAAATATATTTACATCTTTTAAAATTAGGACTTTAGAGGAGAACTTACCTAAATCAAAATCATACATACAATAGGTCATCAAAATGTCATGAAGCAAAATCAACCCGGGATTATCTTGGCCTTCATAAAACTTGTTTGTTCGATCTGTTCTGTTAACATCTTTTTCTGAAGAGGAAAATCATCACATATTTGAAAAGCTTCCAAAAAACAGACTCTTATAAAGCTCACATCTTACAAGTACAGAGTCATTTTTCTTGCTATTAATTTCACTCACCAAGCTTTATTTAATGAAGAAAAAATTCATCAAATTCTATTTCAAATATGCAATGAAGTAACATTTCAGAATTTTTTCAAGAATCAGTCCTCCTCCTCATAGGCAGATTTTAAAATATTTTTCAATTTTTATCTAAAGATAGAAACCTTTCAACTGCATAGTGGAAAACATTTTCAATGAATTAAAAGCAACACTAAGTAATAATCTGCATTACCAACAAAAATGCCAGTCATTAATGCATGTCACAGATACTAGTACTTGAAAACTAATTTTAAAAAGCTACCACCTTATCAAGCATAATCAAAGAGATTTGTTTCATTCACAATTACTGCATTTATTATAAGTATCATCAAATTCTTTGTCATGTCTCAATCATCTTTAGGACAAATTATTTCCTTATTTTCCTATCTACACAATTTAGATATCATTAAAGTTGGAAATGACTTCATGAGAAACAGATTTGGAAACATCATCATGAGTGTGTCCAAAGTTGTACTGACAATTCAATTCACAAACACTGATGCCTAAGTGCATCATGATGTGAGAGACTTTACAAGGAATTCTCCAAACTTGAATCTCTCAGTAAATTAGGAAGAAGTAACTTAAACAAACTGCTGTAGAATCAATTGTTTAAAAGTGATAACTGTCTCCCCCCAATTAAACTGAGTAATCTGAAAACTTTCTCAAAACTCTTTACAAAGAGATGAGGAGGTCAGGTGTGGTGGCTCACGCCTGTAATCCCAGCACTTTGGGATGCCGAGACAGGTGGATCACCTGAGGTGAGGAGTTCAAGATCAGCCTGGCCAATATGGCGAAACCCTGTCTACCAAAAATACAAAAATTAGCCGGGCATGCTGGTGTGCACCTGTAATCTCAGCTACTCAGAAGGCTGCGGCACGAGAATGGCTTGAACCCAGGAGGCGGAGGCTGCAGTGAGCCAAGATCGCACCACTGCACTCCAGCATGGGCCACAGAGTGATACTGTCTCAAAAATAGTAATAATAAAAAAAAGATAAGGAGATACAATAGAGTGGAATCTAACAACAGGATATGATGTGAGCTTAATTAGATTCTGTAACGGCATTTTAAAAATTATTCAAATATTTTAGCTTTCTGTTAAAATGTACTACATTTGATTTTTAAAAAGCAAGCAAATACCCACAGAATTGTGGATACAGTTCTCAAATAAGCAAAAGTAATACCAGAAAAATTCATGCTATTTATATAAAATTACAATTAAAAATGTCAAAATGGGCCAGGTACAGTGGCTCATGGCTATAATCCCAGCACTTTGGGAGGCCAAAACAGGAGGACTGCTTAAGTCCAGGAATTCAAGAACAGCCTGGGCAACATGGCAAAACCCTGTCTCTACAAAAAATACAAAAATTACCCAGGCATGGTGACGCTTGCCTGTGGTACCAGCTACTCAGAAGGCTGACGTGGGAGAATCACCTGAGCCCAGGAAGTTGAGGCTGCAGGAAGCTGAGATGGCACCACTGTACTCTAGCCTGGGCGACACAGTGCGACCCTGCCTCAAAAAAAAAAAAAAAAAAAAAAAAAATGAAACTGCTTCTGTCTCATTTCACAGTTGATAAAGTTCATAATTTTTATTAACTCAAGCATAATTTATATTCCCACAATGCCAGTACAGAGTATCTGCCTTAATATGTTTTTTAAACATAGTAAAAAAAAGTTGTTTGTATTCTCATGAACTACCAGTATTTCTTCTTGTATAAATATTTAATAGTGACAAGCCAGGTGAAAATCAGAAAAGGGATAAAAAGTAATATATATAAACGCTATTTTATAATTATTTCTAGAAATCCCATTTCTGAAAAGGAGTACTTCAGTTAAAAACAAAAAGCTCTTATTAAATCTAACTCTCCATCTAATGTGATGTAGCTAAAAAAAAGGCTGAAGAAAAACACAACCACATTAACTGACCCCATTTTATATTCACCATCACTAACATCAAGTGGATCCTGAATGCTGTCTGGCAATCCTGCTCTATTTCCCTTGTCCATTCACTCCCTATTCATAAAATTATTTTATACTTCCTTTCTCTTCAAGCCTCCATCTTCTCCCACATCCTAACTCAGATAAGGACCCTGCTTCCTATTTCTGAGAAAATGACACTATTTAGAGAATTTCCACAGGTTCCCACTATTCTAACCACACAACCGTGTTTGAACTGATACAGTCTCCCCGCTCTCCTAACACTATAAATGAGTTTCATTAATTCTGTGGCAAAGACCAACCCCTCCTCTTGTGCATGAGAACCATCCCCTATTGACTACCCAAGGACTCTAGTAATTCTTATCTAGTTACTCTAGTAATTACCTCCCTCTTCAGCTTTACCAGTTTTTCCTTTCTACTGGACCATTCCCATAGTATTCAACTTTATATTATTTCTTTCAACATCATTAAAACCTTTCTTAATCCTACTTTTCCCTCTAACTGCTAGCTCACTTTCTGAAACTACATCTGTTTTCAGCAAAACTCCTTGAAAGAGCTGTATGTATTGTCTCCAAGTTGTCTTCCATTTCTCTTCAATTCACTCTAATCAGGTTATCACATGCACCAATCCATCAAAATTCTTCTTTAATCAAAATCTCCAGTGATCTCTTTATTCCTCTATGCAATGGTCAACTTAAATAATCTTACTTGGCATCCCAATTACCCTTTCTTGAAATACTTTCTTCATTTGTCTTTTAGGACATCAAACTTACATGTTTTCTATCTATCTATGAAATAGATAGCCACAGTTTCTCTGTGGCTCTTTACTTAAGTCTCTTCTATCTTCTAATTTTTCCTACTTATAAATTGAAGTGCCCCAGGGCTCAGTTCTTGGGCTTTTATTTTTATAACTGTACTACTCCCTTGGCAATTTAATCTATTTTTTTTTCCTTCCAAGTTTTATTTTAGGTTCAAGGGGTACATGTGCAAGTTTGTTACACAGGTAACCGGTGTGTCATGGGGGTTTGGTGTACAGATAGTTTTGCCACCCAGGTAATGAGCATAACACCCAACAGGTAGTTTTTCAATCCTCACCCTCCTACCACCCTTCACTCTCAAACAGCCCTAGTGTCTACTGTTTCCTTTTTTGTGTCCACGTGTACTTAATGTTTCCCTCCTACTTGTACTGAGAACATGTGGTATTTGGTTTTCTGCATTAATTCACTTAGGATTATGGCCTCCAGTTCCACGTATATTGCTGCAAAGGCTAGGATCTCTTTATTATGGCTGCATAGCATTCTATGCTGTATATGTACATTTCTTTATCCAGTCCACCACTGATGGGCATCTAAGCTGATTTCATGTCTTCGCTATTGTCAAATAGTGTTGCTATGAACATACATGTGCATTTACCTTTGTGATATAATGATTTGTATCCCTTTGGACATATATCCAGTAATGGGATTGCTGGGTCGAACGGTAGTTCTATTTTAAGTTCTTTGGGAAATGTCTAGACTGCTTTCCACAGTGGCTGAACTAATTTACATTCCCACCAGCAGTGTATTAGCGTTCCCTTTTCTCTACAACCTTGCCAGCATCTGTTATTTTTTGACTTTTTAGTAACAGCCATTATGACTACCAGGAGATGGTATCTCATTGTGGTTTTGAATTGTATGCTGCAATAACTAGTAATATTGAGCATTTTTCCATATGCTGGTTGGCTGTGTGTACGTCTTCTTTTAAGACGTGTCTGCAGCCAGGCACGGTGGCTCACGCCTGTAATCCCAGCACGTTGGGAGGCCAAAGCGGGTAGATCACGAGGCCAGGAGTTCAAGATCAGCCTGGCCAAGATGGTAAAACCCTGTCTCTACTTAAAAAAAATTCTAAAATTAGCCCACCATTGTGGCGGCCACCTGTAATCCCAGCTACTGGGGAGGCTGAGGCAGAGAACTGCTTGAACCCGGGAGGCAGAGGTTGCAGTGAGCAGAGATTGCACTGCTGCACTCCAGCCTGGGCGACAGAGGGAGACTCTCTGTCTCAAAAAAAAAAAAAAAGTCTGCTCATGTCCTTTGCCCATCTTTTAATGGGGTTGTTTCTGCTTGTTGATTTGAGTTCCTTACAGATTCTGGGTATTAGACCTTTGAAAGATACATACTTTGCAAATGTTTTCTCCCATTCTGTAGGCCATTTACTCTGTTGATTGATAGTTACTTTTGCTGTACAGAAGCTCTTTAGTTTAATTAGGTCCCACTTGTCAATTTCTGTTTTGGTTGTAATTGCTTTCGCAGTCTTCTTCATCAAGTCTTTGCCTGGGTCGATATCCTCAATGGTATTGCCTAGATTTTCTTCTAGGGTCTTTATAGTTTCAGGTTTTACATTTAAGTATTTAATCCATCTTAACTGATTTTTGTATATGGCGAAAGGTAGGGGTCCAGTTTAATTCCTCTGCATATAGCTAGCCAGTTAGCCCAGCAACATTTATTGAATAGGGAGTCATTTCCCTGTGGCTTGTTTTTGTTAGCTCTGTCAAAGATCAGATGGCTGTAGGTATATGGCTTTATTTCTGGGTTCTCTAACATGTTTTGTTGCTTTATGTGTCTGGTTTTTGTCCCAGAACTATGCTATTTTAGTTACTATAGCCTTGCAGTATACTTTGAAGTCAGGTAGTATGGCCTCCAACTTTCTTCATTTTGCATTAAGATTGCTTTGGCTATTTGGGCTCGTTTTTGGTTGCATAAGAATTTTTTTTCTAATTCTGTGAAAAATGTCATTGGTAGTTTGATAGGAATAGCACTGAATCTATAAATAGCCTTGAACAGTACGGCCATTTTAAACAGTATTCTTTCAATCCATGGTATGAAATGTTTTTCTATTTGTTTGTGTTATCTCTGATTCCTTTCAGCAGTGTTTTGTAATTCTCATTGCAGAGTTCTTTCACCTCCCTGGTTAGCTGTATTTCTAGGTATTTCATTCTTTTTGTGCCTACTGTGAATGGGATCACATCCTTCACTGGGCTCTTGGCTTGGACGTTGTTGGTGTATACCAATGCTACTGATTTTTGTACATCGATTTTGTAAACTGAAACTTTGCTGAAGTTGTTTATCAGATCTAGGAGCCTTTGGGCAGAGACTATGGGGTTTTCTAGGTATAGTGTCATATTGCCTGTGAAGAGAGGGTGACTTCCTCTCTTCCTATCTGGATGCCTTTTCTTTCTTTCTCTTGCCTGATTCTATACCATGCTGAATAGGAGTGTCAGAGTGGGTATCCTTGTCTTGTTCTGGTTCTCAAGGGCAATGCTTCCAGCTTTTACCTGTTCAGTATGATGTTGGCTGTGGGTCTGTGATAGATGGCTCTTAATATTGAGGTTTGTACCTTTGACGCCTAGTTTGTTGAAGTAATCTAGTTTCATAATTCATAGTTTTATGTAATCTCATACTATCTATGTTGATGACCCCTAAATTTATCTCCAGTCCCATGAATTCCTGCCCTATATATCCACATTCAACTCAACATATTAACTTACGGACATTCAATAGGCATCTCAAAATTAAAATCTAAAACTGAATTCTAAATATTCTCTTCCAAACTTTCTTCTCTCACAGTTTTTCCCATCTTAGACAGAAACAAAAACAAAAAAACAGCAATATTGGCTGGGCACAGTGGCTCATGTCTATAATCCCAATGCTTTGTAACACTGAGATGGGAGAACTGCTTGAGGCCAGGAGTTGGAGACCAGCCTGGGAAACATAGTGAGACCCCATGTGTACAAAAAACTTTAAAAATTAGCCAGGTGTGGTGGTGCATGCATATAGCCCCAGCTACTTGGGAGGCTGAGGCTGGAGTATCCTTTGAGCCCAAGCTGCAGTGAATTATGATTGTGCCACTGCACTCCAGGCTGGGTGACAAGCAAGAATCTGTCTCTTGCAAGACAAAAACCCTAGCAATATCCATATGTCATATCCTCTTCCCTTTACATCAAGCAGTTGCTCTTCCTCTCTTCCCATCTGGATGCCCATTATTTCTATCTCTTGCCTGATTGCTCTGGCTAGGGCTTCCAATACTATACTGAACAGGAGTCATGAGAGAACCCCCTCTATTTTTCAAGTTTCTATTCAAATATCACTTTCCCACTAAAAGCTGTCTCTGCTTGCCCAAGTTAAAATGGCCAACATGGCACACAAACATCCTAACCCTCTTCCTTGCCTTATTTTTCTATTTGGCATGTATCACTAACATACCACATATGTCACTTACTTAACTTGTTTACTGTCTGTTCTTCCACAAGAATGAAAACTCCTTTAGGGCAAGAATTTTGCCTGTTTTGTGCACTGATGAATCCCCAATGCCTAGAGGACAGCCTAGTACATAATAGGCACTAAGTAATATTTATTGAAAGAATGAATGAGTGTATGAATGCTTGAAATAATCAATTTGGTTTTCAGAAAGATCCTTTGGTGATTTTAACCCATTTATGCCAGAGGTTGCGAATTTCTGTGTGTGAAAAATCAGACCTTGGAGATGACCTTGAGCAGTAGGATAGAAATAACTCCCACAAACTCAGTGTTCCAATAATGGAAAACTAGACATAAATGAGTTAATGTGTTGCCAAGGTTAGAAACCACTGCTTTAAAAACAGGGATTCCTGAGCTTTCTTAACTGTCTCTTTTTCCACTAGGTGGCACATCTGTTTCCATGGATATTTATACTGATAATACCCAAATTTCTATCTCCTACCAGACTAGTCCAGACTATTCAACTAGTTATTTGACATTCCATTTGTATTTTTCACCTTAAGGTATATATACTTTAACACTTAATTCAATTTCACCATACCCCATTTCTCCTCATCTCCGTAAGGGGTATCACTAACTGCCTGTTTTCTAGTCAGAAACTGAGTCCTATTTTTTATTTCTCTTTCCCCTTCACACCCCATATTTAATACATCAGAAAGTCTTACCAACTCTAACACCAAAATATAACTTGAATTTACCTTTTTTTTTTTTGAGAAGGGGTCTCACTCTGTCACCCAGGCTGGAGTGTAGTGGCACAATCACAACACACTGTGGCCTCAACTCCCCAGGCTCAAGTGATCCTCCCTCCTCAGCCTCCCAAATACTGGGATTACAGGTGGGAGCCACCATGGCCGGTCTCACCTACTTCTTTTTACCTTCTCTACTACTATTTTCTTGCCTGGACTTCTGCTTTCTACTAACTGGTCTCCCTATTCCTACTCTTACTTTGATTGAATTTCCACAAAGCAGTAAAAATGATTTTAAAATGTAAATAAAATACTCTTCCTTAAAACACTCCAATAGATTCTCATCACACTTAAAGTAAAATCCAGCTTATTGGCATGTATGCAAGACCTAAAGCTTACTGCGTAGTTTTGTTTTTAATAAAAGTAAATTTATACTACCTAAAAAGCTTTTGATAATCATTCTCAAAATACTTTTGGGAAAAAGCATTATAGAAAAAGAATGCTTTAAAACTAACTTATTTATACACTTCTACTGGCAGAAAGCATGGTATAGCTGAAAGGCCACTTAAAAATTAGATCTGAGTATGAATGAGTCTGAGCTATAAAACTAACCAGATAGATGGCTTAAGACAACTGACTAACCTTTCTGGGCTTCAATTTTATCTGCTAAAAATGAACGAAGTAGGCTAAAGTATGTCTCAATTCAAATTACATTATGGGGACTTTAAATATCTAAATTTTTCTACCAGTCTCCTGGAAAGGATGAGAACAGGACATGAAAGGTTGAGAATATCAGAGACATCAACACTGATGCTTGATATAAAGGGAAGAGGATATGGCATGCAGAAAAAAGAGGCTTAAAATACAAGTTTAGTTGACCTCTAACTTCCCTTCCAGTTCAAATACTTTACGCTCAAGCAGGAGTAAAACACCAGAATCCATTATTGTTTTTCCTATTGAAACTGAAAACAGCAAGAAGCTTCAGTTAGAAACTTTAGATAACTCCAAAACTCAGGACTCCCAACCTTTTGCCTTAATCAGAGAAAGGACAAAGTTTATTCTGGTATAATTTACATTTCAGAAAAATAAATTCTTTTTGGATCAAAAGTATCACTGCCAAAAAGATGTTGTTTTTATGTCCACAAACGGTACCAAATCAGCTTGTTATGTTGGGCTTTCTAAATAAAATTTTAAAAATTCTTTCTTTCATGAGAGGGCATTAACAACAGTAACAAATCCCTCTATCGTTCTTTATGAAACCACAGATACACAAATCCAGATACCATAAAGGAATTTCAAAACTAAGTTCCAGTACTATCCAATGCTATCCTAAAATTACACAGACAATGTAATAAGAACCTTAAACTGGGCTCTGCACTTATTTAAACCATGTGACCTTGGACAAGTCATTTATGTTCTCCATGCTTCAGTTTCTCATTCGTAAATGGAGATTATGAATTGCAGCTAATGTTTTTATGATAAAATTCTATCAAGCATCTCTATGTTTTAGAGAACAGTTATCCCCAGGTAAATATTCTATTTTCAAATACTAACTAAACTTTATATCTGGAGTCATTTAATTTTAAAAATGAAATATATGTATATTTAAAGAAGTTCTGAAGGGATATAAACCAATACCTATTAACCATAATTATCTCTGGGTGACAGAAACAAAAATAATTTATATTTACCTCTTTTTGCTCATCTACAGTTACTAAATTTTCTACAATAAACACTTTCATAATAAAAAAGAAAATAAAGTTTTTAAAAAATGAAATTAATTCAACAAGCAAATACAGGTAAATAATCTTTTTTAGAAATTCATACTTTGGAACTGAAAATTAAATATATCAACACTTATAAATACACTTACTGAATTAATATGCCTATTGGAAGAGGAACAACAAAGAACATTAAACACACATTGCAATGTACTTTTCTATTCTGATTTCTCTTTTGAGCCCTAGCACTGTTAGCGTGTATCTTCACTTCTTTAATCTCATCAAGATTTCAATGTAATCCCGTCTTGCATTTCCAAAGTTGTTAAGAAAAAAATTACCGATAAGACTTCTATAATCTCTTAACCTTGAATTTCTTTTCTCTTGTTCCTGGCTGACAGATTTCCACTGCAGTTTCATTCTGAAGTATTCATCACTATAGAAAACAATTTGACACCAAAGAAAGCTATTTGAAAACTTTATTTTTAACACTGTTTAACTGGGTTTTTCTATAAACAGTATATCAAAGCATTTATGATGCTAACGGAATGTAAGTTCATAAAAACAACAGCGAAACGTTTAAAGTTAAGACAAATAAGTGAAAACAAAAGAAAAAATACCCTATACATATCACAAAGTTTATGTGATAAACTTTGTTCCACTACTAGAAAAACTTTAGGTATTCTTTTACAAAAACATTTATCTAATCCTTAAAATCATCTCTAAAGTATTCTAATAATGAAATATCTTAACCACTAAAGTTTCTAAATAATTGTAAATACAAATCTAAGTGATTTTTTTTTTTAAAGTGACATTATAGTTCCATTTCCAAGCAGTTTATTGCAGAAACTAGTTAATGTAAAAATGTTTTAGAAGAACTGGTAAACATGCTGAAAAGAGAAGACTGTCAGATAACTTAAATATGAACATAATGACTGAAAATAGCTTTAACTCAAAGCCTAGACTGACAACTGAGAACAAGAAGTTGCACCTGGAAAGTTGGTCTGTGTTTCAAGTCTTAGAAATAACTTAAAATAGAAATACTCTTCCAAAAAGAATGAAGGATCCATTATAAGAATATCAGAAAAGTAACTTAAAGGTAATTAATCTAAATAGCAAATATATTTCTTATGAGCCAATTTTATAATTTCATAATGAATTGTAAAAGTGAATCAAGATGAATGAGAGATGTTTTTAAGTGTATGTCTACATAGCTATCTTTCAAGTATGCAAAATGCTTGTACGAGGCTTATATAAGGGAAATAGAGTATGTTTATCTTCTTTTTACATATTCACAAAAATAAATGCAACGAGGTGCTTCTAATAAGTGTTTCTGATTTAAAATAATTAGAATGCTCATAATTTTTGAGTTAAAACAATAAAAATTAAGTTGTTTTCCCATTCCCTAGTCTATTCCAAATCCTCATCTAGAAACCCTATACTAATTTGTATGGGTGGGTTACTCGAATCTCTTTGAATGAATGTACAAAAGACCATTACTTACGTTTTTTGCTTTTGTAATTGGGTTCTTTCCTCCTTGGTACTGTCCCAGGGAAAATAACCCAGAAGAAATTTCCAAGCTTGCTTTCTCAATGCATGACTAAGTCCCTGAAGAAAGCATGCATATTAAACACATGAATGAAAAAGAATGCAATACTGTTAAGTTCACAAAACTTGCATATAAAAACGAAAACTAATCTTTAAGAGGTAGTTTTATATATGTAAATAGTTCAATTCAGTGAATACCATCTTGTTTTTTACTTCTAGATCCAAAAGATGTAAGTAGCTGCCAGAAAGTTTAAACAGTACACAGAATACAGCAGCCTACAGCAGACAGACAGTGGGACTGGTGAGTCTAAGCCCAATCTTAAAGAATAAGGCAAATGCCACTGGAATGCAGGCCTCCTTCACAAAACCTACAGAACTTCAAATACGGAAGAATATCCTCCCCCAGAGTTAAGGGTATCCCTCTACCCAACCCCCAGGAACATCATAAGCACCTCACTCTGTCCCACTCAATCCAGGAATTTTAAGGCATCATTCATCAAGAAATAACGGAGTTCATTCCTCCCCACTTCCCCTGCCAAAAAACAACCACCACCACCACCACAACAAAACCCACCAAAACAATAATAATAACTAGGAGTTTATAATACTGAATACTAGGAGTTTGTAAGACAAGCCATATTAGAGTGTTTAAATTACCCCTCTAAATATCATCTGCTTCATACTATCTACATTTAAAATTCTTCCTTCAGAATCAATGTTCTTAGTCCATTCTTCCAGTGATACTGGCTCTTTCCTTTGAACAACAGGTCGTTCCCCCAAATCAATCTAAAAATAAGATAAGCAATAACAAGTACATATTTAACCAGTGAAATGAAATAAAGGCATATAGAAACTAAATTTAAAATACTATTTTTCAGACATGCCTTCTAATACTTCTAAGATCATCCCTCATTTTCCCATGTTTAGTTTAACTATAATAGTTGGCATTACATATGTTTCCCTTCTACTAAACACACAACAAGCTGGGTTATAAGTTCAGAAACAGAAAACCCCACAGACTAAAAATATTTGTTATTAAAATAAAGTTCTTTACTATTTTGGGTTCAATTACATACATATAGAACATTCGACATGTAAATTCTATAAGAAACCTTCAAACCAAATGATATGCTGTATTATTTAAAAAGAAAGAATATATAATTATTCCATTAATCATATTCTAAAATTAGCTTTTCTTCTAAAGTTCGTATTTCTCAGAATTGATTCATGACCCACTAGCTTCACTTGGCATTTTCTATAGTGTTTTATTCAATTAACAGATGTTGATAATTTTAAAATACTATTTGCACGATAAACCCTTTAATTAAGCACTAAAATTTAGATATGTATAGTTTTCTAACTATGTACAAGCCTAGAATTGTAGCAAATTTAAGTCTTGCTGAGCACATATAAAGATCTGCCATAATTCAGGCCAAAACCCATCTTACTTGAAAAAGGAAGCATTACATGAGAATAAAAGCCCTAAAAGTAGTGTCCTGACTAGCTGTCTCTGATGCCTATGAGAAAACATGCAAGTAAGGAACAGAACTAAGAGGCTATAGGAAAGGTTCGCTCTTCACTCTACTATGCACTCAATGAAACAAACTTCTTTATTATCAAAATGTAATCAAAGAGAGATCCAACATTAATCAAGAAAGAGTATAAGATAGAGAACAAATGAAGAATTTAGTGGCAGGACAAGCACTCATTGTCAGATATACCAGCAAAAAGTTGTAAGAACAGATTATGGAAAGAGGCAGATATCACCAAAATTAAGTTTCTATTTCTATAGTACACGTTCTCCTGTTAAAACATAAGAGCTACATTAATACTAATCTTTACTCACTCTTGTGATGACTTCAAATCCTGGTTCTTCTTGTTGATTTATCTTTAGACCTGAAATAGCATCACTAAGAAAATCTGCCATTTCTGAAGGTGGTCGTTGATGTGTAGAGGGATCGCTGCCTCTCAAACTGTCAAAAATGTAGTTTGTGACTTTGGAAAATCCTATCATAGTTGCTGTATAAGGGTCCTTTTTAATTTTCTATGCAGTAGGAAGAAAAACATTAGCATTATTAATTCAAATAAAGAAAAATGAATACTCCAACATGGGCAAAAAAAGCAAAGCTTTTTAAAAGAAAAGAAATCAGGACTAAAACAGAGTGTTCTAAGATTATCTTAAATTTGTATTTTCTTTCTTGGAAGAAAAATTTAAATTTTCTAAGCCAATCATTTCATTTGGTTAAAAGAGCATAATAAATGATAAGTTAATGCTACTGATTGAATTGCAGATAAACAAATGATTTGCAGGCTTCACTCAATCTGCATACATCAGAAAACATACGCAGTGCTTACTTTCCAGTGGTGAATGGCCCACAACAGCTTTCTTCTGTCTAGCAGTCCTGCCTTCACACAAAAAAAATATTTCTTGAAGTGTGTACTACCATGCTATTCTGACACAAAATATTTGATTGCTAAATTTAAAAGCTCATATTTAAATATTAGCTGACTTTTAATCTAATTACGTGAATAGTAAATCATGCCAACAAGAATAATTTATTCTGGGACAGTGCAACCCTGGAAAACGGCAAAAGGTTTTTCTACTGTTAAGCGCTAGGGTAACTTCTGAAGCCCAAACTAATTGCTCATTCATATTTAGCAAAAATAGTTATTTATTAAATAATTATTTTCACAATAAGTAAAATTATCCTCTTATTTCCTATTTCAAATAGTGTTTAGTTCTCTCTCTCATCCTCTTTCCTAAAAAGTTCCCTCTATATCTTATTAATCTCTACATCTTCAAAACCAGGAAAAGAACAGCTGGGACACAGCAAGCTCTCACATATTTGTTAAATGAATAAGTGAATAAATAAATAAATGAATAAATCATCTCATTACTTTACATAGTCATCTGAGTGATAATTAAATTTACTTCTGCCTATTATTAAGTGTACATTTTTAGCCTAATGCAAGAACAATACTCAAATATTCTTAGGGGAATAAGATTGTCATGACGTCAAAACAACCTACTTAAATTCAAACCAGATTTTTGCCTAAATTGATCATTAATGAATTCAAACTGGCTTGCTCTGTCACCCCTAACCTAATCAATAAAAGTTATGATACAACTCTATTGATGTCTAATTTTAGTATTATAATAAATGGACAAACTGCCTTATGAGTAAGAACCAAGGAAGCCTCTGAGTCTTGCAAATAACATGAAAACATATTATTGTTTCTGTAAAATTACAGAGAATAGTTCTAAAAAGATTACACAGACACACACACATACACACATATATATATATACCTGTCTCATTCTGCATACTCTGAGAAGATGAGAAGTAGGGGGCACATAAAATAATGCAGTCAGAATAATACATGATAGATTTAAGAAACATACTTGTATTAAACCATATGCTGGCTCATCAAGAAGATTTTCAAAAGACTGTGAAAGACTCTTATTTTGACAATTCACAAGAAGTGTTCTTTTATCCTGTGGAGATCTACAATAAAAAAGAGGATTTGTAGAAAATACTAACACACTGTATCAATTACTACGTGAACAATTACTGACACAAATGCTCCCTACAAAAAAAAAAAACCAAAACATTTTAATGTCCAGTTCTAGAACAGTTTTCCATTAATACATTAGCAAATATTTAGTAACTATTTTAAAGGAGCTTCAAAACTACATGAAACATAAAATACAAAATTAACAAATACTAAATTAATACTCTGCATATAACATAAATAAAACAAAGTATATTTTTATTCCAGGTAAAGCCAAAAGGATTAAATTGGAATGAACCTAAATTCTTCTCTAGAATTATAGTAGAAAACCATTACAAGATATCTGGCTTTATTATCATAAAAATTAAAGAAAGCCAAAACAGACATTAGGAGTCATCAGTATGTAATATTTACATATAGAAAATATGTCTTATTTTGAAATGGTTTCCACCTTCATTCACGGCTTAGTAATACTGTAATATAAGATGTTTAAAACGTAAGATATATTAGTTATTTGATAAAGATCATTAATCATGCTAACCGTAATTACAAATGCACACACATGAACATATTTTAAAAAGATTATTACGTATGGTTTGGGTAATACTATGTTTTTAGTTCTTGCTTATTAAACTATAGAAGCAAGTCTCTTCACATTTCTTAGTAATGACAGAATTTAACAAAATCTTTTCAAAACAGACATCTAATTTCTAGTCATCTGACAAATTATCTAGTCTTTTTTCTATTTAGTGAGTTTTATGACTTCGTTCTAATAAACTGAGAACTTTTCTATGTTTAAAATAAAAATTAAATGTTATTTTGCTGCTATACACCTCCTGTTTATTATGTTTGAGATAAGATCTTTAATAACAGTTATCTCTTCTCAATTCTAACATAACAGGATGCAACAGTAATGCTAGAGGGAATATGAAATCTAAAACAGGATCCTTATATTCTTACATAGTCAGAAACAGCACTCCATCTGCATATACAACAACAGTAGCTAATAAGCCCCTTGGCTTTTTAAAAAGGGCTGAGGTTGAGTCATTTGATATAGGAGGAAAAAACCATACATTTTAAAACATTCACTTTTCTGAATATTTTGGGGGGTCACAATTAATAGGCAGACTTACAGATTCTCTCACAAGGCATTTTTTAAACGATGGACCTTGAAATGTAGCATCAGAAAAGAAAAGTAGCTAAAAAACAAAATTTTATTCATAGCACAGTGCTGCTAGCACTGTCATTTTGTTTCTAACAATAAATTAAGCCAAATTATTTCTTTAAAACCCAAATAAAAAAATGCTCATGAAAGTCAAACCACTGTCTATACATATAAAAGAGGAACTAATACGCAACTTTCAGCTCTCTGGGCTCAGATAACTCTATGGCTCCATATCTTAAACAGTGGCCACTAAACTGGAGATCAGAAGATGAAATGACTGGCTTACCAACAAGCAAACACAAATATTTTTTAAAAATAAATTCCTTCTTTTCTTTTTCGTAACTACTACTCTGTGATGGGGGGTGGAGGAAGCTCTAAGAAGCAGGGAAGATATGAAGAAAGTAAAGACCTGACTGCCCCAAAGGTAATCAACAAAACATTTAAAAAGTACATCAGTCAATGGACAAGTAGTACACTGTTATACTGCTAGGCAATTAAAGAGCTCATCATAAGGAAGACTGGTATTCCAAAATATTACCAGAATGTCTCCACCTTCCAGGTCACCACACTGATTTAATTTATAAATACGTATTCTGGGAAGTTGATCTCTCATGCTAACATTATTCAAGACTTTCAAACTCATTGCAGTAGTAAGACGAACGTTTAATGATGCTAATCCAGCAATTCTATTACAGCCTGCTAAACAATTTGAAGAAAACTATAGTCTAATATCACAACTATAGAAGCATATCTCCTGAAAATTCTGAAGTATATCCTAGGCTTTGGAGTGAGCCTCTCCCAAAGACCTCATAATAAACTCAGAAATTATAAACTGAACAATGCTTGTACACCCAAATGTAGCAGTAATTATTTCATATTTCTATTGAGAATGACCAACATGTAAGGCTAAAGAAATAAACAGCATTGCAGAGATTATCAATCAAAACTGGGAATAAAAAATAGAAAGGTACAGTAACAAAATTTTACATCTAGAACCTACTCTTTTAAATGGTTGGTGCTGTTTGATGATACAACCAATTTGGCTTTTTAAGGGAATATTTTACTGCTTGGATATTTGCATATCAATGTAAAAATGGCCCAATATACAAAATAACTTAATGGAATCAACAGGTCTTATTCATATCTTAGCAACCAACTTGGTCCAGAAAAGTAAGAAAAACATATTCCTAGCTCATTCTTTTATCCAAGTGAACATCACATTCTAAATGATGATAAATCAAAGAATACTTACAAACACGAACAAATATGACAGTTTTCCTGGTAAAAAAGAAAAGTATCTGAAAAATATTAAGCATCAAGAAGATGGCCTATGTTGCACTGACTAGATCAGGTTGTTGAGACTAAAAGAAGGAACTACACATGACTAGCCTAGCAGGGCCTCTTCCTGGCACTTGTGAGTCATCTAGGTTGCCCATTCCTAGATTACTGGCAATCTCTGCTGGTCCATATGGTAAGGCCCTGCTCCTGTAAGAGGAAATTTAGCTCTTTAGGAAAATAAACTTAACTCACTAGGAAGTGGATTGGGAAGACAACAAGGCCACAAAAGCAAGCCACATTCCTCAATTTATCTTAATCAAAAATAAAAAAAGTTATCTGGTCTAATTCTCTTCATTTTGAACTCAAAAGAAGACAGGAAGGGTGACCGCTGGCATCCCAATGAGGCTGAAATCAAGATTTCCTTGACTACTCTTCTGTGTGGTCTCTAAAACAATCTTTGACCATAGAAATAAGACTCTGGAAACATCGTTTTGCTTAGGATAACTGTTCCAGGGACAGGAAATGAGAACTCCCTGGCTGACACCTAGTAGAATAAAAATTGGGTATAATATTTAGATATTTTCATTTATGTGAACTTTAACTTAAAATTTTGGGAATTCCACTTATTTGAATCCTAACTAACAAGAACAAGGGCCTTTAAATTTCTCCTTAAGAATTTTGTAATTCACAATAGCAAAGGTGTGAAATAAACCTAAACGTCCATCAATGGTAGGCTGGATAAAGACAATGTGGTATATATGCACCATGGAATAGTACGTAGCCATAAAAAGAATAAGATCATGTCCTTGGCAGCAACATGGATGGAGCTGGAGGCTATTTTCCTAAAGCAAACTAATGCAGGAACAGAAAGTCAAATACTACATGTTCTCACTTACAAGTGGGAGCTAAACAACAACACATGGACACAAAGAGAGGAAAAACAGACACCAGAGACTACTTGAGGGTGGAAAGTGCGAGGAGGGAGAGGATCAGAAAAACTACCTATCAGATACTATACTTATTACGTGTGACAAAATTATTTGTACATCAAAACCCCATGACATGCAGTTTACCTACTTAACAAACCTGCACATATACCCCTGAACCTAAAATAAAAGTTAAAACAAAAAAGATTCTGATAGTGAGGGATGGCTTATATAAATTTGGGACTTTTTAAATACTGGTGAATATCTACTTGGAACAGCTTTATTCTACTACTTGGACTCTATAAAATCTATGGTGAGCTACATGGCATAATACAATTGGGCATAATTTGTGACAGGAAGGAGACTAGGGAGGGAGCACTTATTTTCAGCCTAGAGCATGGAGGGGCCTTGGAGATAAAATATTTGATGCACTGTTTTTACACGTTTCAGACCATTCATGGGTCAAAAAGTAAATTGCCCTCCCAGTGTCACAGGACAATACACAAAGTAGTGGCTGATATTAGGAGAATAGCATTTGAAGTAGTTACGTGATACTATCTCCTTCCCCAAGAACAGCAGCCACATCCTGGTTCACTAAAAACTTAATGATTAAGCCTAATGAGAAAAGAAACAAAGTATACAAAGCTTTTTCTCTTTTACCAAATCATTAAAGGGTGCAATTAATCACTTAGGCTCACATCTCCTCCAACTCTATCCTCCCCTTAGTTGATTTCATTTCCTCTCAGAGTTTCAATCACTCCCACACATGGAAAACTTACATGTTATCCTAATATACTCTTACAGTGCCATATGTCTTATTCACAGCACTTATTACAGCTGCAATTTAAGGCAGGGGCCATGTCTTTTTTGATTACTGCTTTCCTTCCAGAAAATAACACTGCTGCATCTAAGACACAGTAGGCATTCAAAAAAATACTTGAATTAAATGAAAAAAAAAAAAAAAAAAAAAAAAAAACATGTACAAGGAACACCATTCCATGGCTTCACATTTTCAAATGGAAATAAGCACTTCTCCTAAAGAAACTCTCCTTCCCAGGGACTTAAGTGCTGAGATTGGGAAAGAGTAGGGTAGCATAATTCTTTCCAGGCTCTCTCTCTCCCCCTCTCTCTTACATCTGCCTATCAACAAGAGAAGGTGCTTTCATTCTGCTCTCATTCACATCCTCAGTGGTCTGTCCTCATTAGGAAAGCCTGTGGGTATCAAGAAGTAACAACAACAGGTTTAGTTCAAAACTAATCTGGGATGAATTATTATAATGCCATATGTCTAAACCCCCTCTACTAACATTATTTTCATCACCATCTCTGATTTTTTTTTTTTTTTTTTTGAGGCGAAGTCTCGCTCTGTCACCTAGGCTGGAGTGCAATGACACGATCTCTGCTGACTACAACCTCTGCTTCCCAGGTTCAAGCAATTTTCCTGCCTCAGCCTCCCGAGTAGCTGGGATTACAGGTGCTCGCCACCACACCCGGCTAATTTTTGTATTTGTAGTAGAGATGGGGTTTCACCATGTTGGCCAGGCTGGTCTCAAACTCCTGACTTCAAGTGATCCGCCCACCTCGGCCTCCCAAAGTGCTGGGATTACAGGCATGGGCCAGTGTGCCCATCCCCATCTCTGATTCTCATACTTGTCATCTGTTTACAAATTTAGAAAAGGAAACAAGCTTTCACTTGCTACTCTCAAGAAAACACGAACAACACATATTCAAGGTATATATACCCCTATAACTGCTTAAGTGGTTATCAAGACTATCCTTGAACCCATCCAGGATAGAAAACTCTACCTCCTGAGAAAAACCCTGTCTCCTAATTTCTTTTTGGAGTTATATAAAGCAAATCTCCAATCTGTTTCTCACAAAAAACTTTCAAAAAGTATTTGTCAAATTGATAATTATCATGCCATTTATTCATTCAATTAATATTTATTGCACATTTATTATGTACCAGACACTGTAGCTAGGAACTAGGAATAATATGGAAACAATATAGATACAATCCCTATCCTTCAGAAGTTTACATTCTAGAGTAAAACACAAAAGAATAGACAAAATTACTGTATACTGTTAGGTGCCATGAAGGAAGCAAACGAGAAAATTAGACAGTGAGGAGCAGAGACAGGAAAACTACATTAGATGGGGAAAGAGGGCATCGTGGAAAGCCCCTCTGAGGAAGTGACATTAAATGGAGACCTCAGGAATCAGAAAGAGGGGAATATATTCCAAGTAGAAACAGTATGCATAAAGGACCTTAAGACACAAAAGAGTTTAGGGGGTTTTAGGAACTGAAAGAAATCCGCATGAGTAGAATGGAAAAGACAATAGCATGAGATGAGTTTTAAGAGATAAACAGAGCTAAGACAGGGCAGGCCCTTGTTGATGACAGTGAAGAAGTTTGGATTTTATTTAATGTTGCATTGAAACTTCTCTTCTTCAAGTTAAACCACATCCTTCAGTGAAATATTTTTCATAGGACCATTCTGATCCCTTCCTTACCCTGGGTTATCTCTTTAATACAGAATAGGTAGTCTAGCACATTTAAAATGCAGTGTTTATTACTTGCAGTTCAAGCCTACTTCTCCAAAATACAATCAGTAAAAAGTAGAGAGGGGCTACCTCCTCCCTCATCCTAGACATTAAGCTTTAATCAACAGTCTCAGACCAAATGATCTCATTTGTGAGTTATGTCACAACACTGATACTGAGCTTACTATGGTGCTAAAACTCCCTAGTCTTTAATGCCTGCTACTCAATAACCATAACCTTCTATTCCAATCATGACACTGTCTCTCCTGAAATCTACTCATCCTCTCAATGGTAACTTATTTACAGGTTCTCACTTCGAGATCCAAGATCCACATACCACCAAGCAGGTCTGACTTTCTTACACTTACTGGCACTGAACAGCTTGCCTATTGCCAGCCAGAGATGATTAACAAAGTAGGGGAGAATCTCATGCCAGAAAATACACGGTCGAGACTCCCAGTTTTTGTATCACTTCTAGCCTTATGGAATCTAAATTCAGGCAAGGTGTTAAATTCTACTATAAAGTGAGGACATTATAAATGAAGTTAGTGGCTGGGCCCAGGGGCTCACGCCTATAATCCTAGCACTTTGGGAGGCCGAGGCAGGCAGATCACCTGAGGCCAGGGGTTTGAGACCAGCCTGGCCAATATGGTGAAACCCTATCTCTACTAAAAGATACAAAAATTAGCTGAGCCTGGTGGCACATGCCTGTAATCCCAGCTGCTCAGGAGGCTGAGGTGGGAGAATTGTCTGAACCCAGGAGACGCAGGTTGCAGTGAGCCAAAATCACACCACCGCACTCCAGCCTGGGTGACAGAGTGAGACTCCATCATAAACAAACAAACAAACAAAGTTAGCAATCATTCCCTGCAGTTCTCCCAAGCCCAAAACCTCAACTTCTCCCTTCTCACCTCCATACATCCAATCCATCACAAAATCTAATCCTATAATCTAATACTGCAATACTTCCATCTTTCCTGTCACTATCCCAGTTCAGGTCACTTTAATCTCACCTGGATAACTGGAAGAACCTGCTAACATGACCCAAAAGATGCTTTGTGCTTTGGACTTCACTCAGCTCTTTGGCCCCATCTTTAACTGTATTACCCTCCCCTCCTCATACTTTGCAGACCTGTAATACTGAATTAATTTGCTGTGTGATTACATCATGTTTGTACTCTTCCCTTGTAAAACATGCTTCCCTCTAAATATCTCCTTCTCTTTCCTCATAATGGTCACTCATTTTTCAGGTCTCTACTTAGATGCTTCTTCCTCCAGGAAGTCTTCCTTGATCCCTACTCCCAGTTTCAATTAAGTGCCCCTCATTCTTTCCCAGGAACTCCCAAAGCAGCTGACACTTCTTTCATCTTAGTTCCTCAGTTTTAACTGCCAGACTATGAATTCTCTGAGACCCAGGAACACCCCTGTTTTACTAGTAAATATGAAGCATCTACCACAGTGTTGGGATGTAATAGATACCCAAAAAATATTTGCTGAGAGTAAGAGTGAGGAAGCATGTGTATGTACAGATGCACACAGGTAACTAAATGAGAGACAAGATTTCTGGAAAGTGGTAAGGCCCTGTCGTCCAACTGAGAAATAATTTTATAAAGGACTTAGGACTTGCCTGACTTAAAGTTGCAACATCACAAGTATAACTGTATATTTAGTAGAAAATACAAAATAAAGGGTAAATTAGGTAAATATATATAGGCCATAAATTACTAACACATTATCATTCATTTAAATGTAGAAAAAATATTAAACTACTCTTTTCTTTGTAACAGTAATTAGGTGGTAAGTCTCAGATTCAAATTACTAAAATAACACAGTATGATTCGTTATTCCAAATAAATCAATATCCCAGAAAAAACAAAGCTGTTCATGTCCTCATATGCACATAGGTCACTGATGCCCAAGGTCAAGTAAAAATAGTTCGCTTTGGGATTAATACAATGATCCAGTTTCAATAAGTAGAAAATAATACGATACTTACTCACATAATACCACATATTTTTCAAGAGATTCAATCAGTAGTTTGCTATCTCCTTGATGAAAGTGTAGAGCAGGGAGAACGACGTCATCCTTTAGACAGAATACCAAATACGACCAGCCCATACCCTCTTTGTTTTGCTTGATTGATTTCAGGTCTGTCAAACTGAACAGGAATGACCATTTGCTTTTCCCATTTCTATGACTTGGAGCATCTTAAAAACAAGAGAGTGGGGCAAAATATTTTTGTTCACCTTTTTAAAAGGTACTGACAGTGCTCTCCATGACTGCATAACATAAATTAGTTGAACCCAGGGAATCAGTACAGCACTCATATTATTATGGCTTCCACCTGTATTAGATATGGCAACTTATATGTTCTTTTAAAAAATGATTTTTAAAATAATTATCCTACCACATATAAATTTTTTAAATGTTATTCCTATGTAAAATATAAGCTTTGACCAAAAAAACTGATCATGGCTTTGCAAGCAGGTGGACTGGATTCATACTGCAGTACTACCATCTTACTAACTGAATGACATGGGGCAAATAATTGAATGTCTCTGAGCCTCAGTTACTTTGTTTGTAAAATGGAGATAATTATACTTACCTCCCATTGTAATTCTATTAATAAGAATTAGGAGATAATACTTTTCAACTAACTAGTACAAGCCAAGTATACAGAAAATTCTCAGTAAATGTTCATCTTTTCTACTCCCCCCAAAATAAGAATAGCTTAATTCTCTTGAAGAGTCAAAAAAACAAAACAAAAGAAAACAAAACCTTTATTCCTTCATTTCCTTTTGTAATTATTTTTAGGACACTACACTTAGTAGTGAAGTAAGCATACTGATATAAAAAATAACACTGGAGTGAATATACAACACTCTATTTGCAGAAAAACAAAGTACAGCAAGAAATTGAGGATGAAAAGATAAAAAGTTGTGAATGCTTCAAAAATAATGAATCAATTGCTAAATTAACTTTCTACTACATCAAGACCTCAGTTCAAACCAAATTATAGTTATGTAAAATACAGCATGTTCTGAGTTTGTGGCCTCGTTATAGAAGCTAAAATTCCAGGTTTGCGAACATTATCATAATTGATAACAAGCAACTTAAACATCAACTATTTATTTAAAAAAAAAACTGAAAGAGAAAAAAAATTTCTTCTCACTAATGATGCTAGTACTTACAATTCACTTCTAATGTAAAACACCATTTTAACAATTTAACTCCAACATAAGTAAGCTGTGTCTCTGAAATTTCTTTCCTAAAATGTTATTTCTTAAGAAGTATCATACTATCCTGCTATTCAAGATCTTTATTATTTCTGTCCCACACTACCAATCCCACAAAGATAAACTACTTAGAAGGAAGCTGCTTACTAGACTAGATCAGAAGACATATTAACCAGTGTTGACCTGCATGTATGTATCACCTTCCTATCTGCAATCATCTCCAATAAGATCTCTTGAACTCATAAAAAGAAATCTACAGCTTACAGAACCTCTATCTGCAAGGAAACCATGCATCATCATTATTTCATGGACACTTAAACAAGTATCATTTGAAGGAAGCTAAAGTGACTTATCTATATACAATGACTAGCAGCTTTCACACCAGTCTGGACAGTGAACTCACATGTAAGATACACTAGATTAAGTGCCATGTGTCCACTTGACTACTTTACATAATGTTTCACTGGTGTTTATATTATAGAGCTCATAAGACCACTTCAAGCTGATACCTAAGTGAGAACAGTTCTAGAATTTCAACTTACTCATGAATCATTTAAGTGTGAATGTACTTAGACTACCTAAACAGATACATACTGCTAGCTTATCTGCAAAGACCAAAAATATTTCACAGAAAAACAGCAATGGGAAAAAGAAGAAAAAAAAGAAACCCAAAAAACTACATATAGACAATTTTTAAAATTAAATTACTCAACGGCACAGAGGATTTTATCTAAATTATTGCAAGAAAATCATATGAAGTATATTAAACACTATATGTATGCTATATGAATTATTAGAAGTTTGTGCATATTCAAGAATAAAGGTTTTTTTAATAGATTTTTCCCTCATTAACAGAAGAGACATATATTACATACAAAAGAAAATGTCTCACACATTTCCACATTTAAAGCTCTGACAAAGAAATATTTAAATTTAAAACCCTAACAAACAAATATTCTAAGCCTTCTACTAGAATAAAAGCTTCATGAGAACAGGAACTTTATCTTGTTCACAGCTATATCCTCAGTGCTAGAAGAGTCAGTAAGTAGTCAAAGACAAAAGATCTGTTGAATAAGTCAATTAACAACCTAGTATCAAGTCAACATAAAAGTAATCTGCAAATTAGTCTGCTGCAAATAGCTGGCCAGAAATAGAAATGGTTACAGAGGAAAACAGAAATCAAGAGTGAACTCAAACTATTTTTCTACTCAAAGCAAATGTAAAGAAAATCATTTAGTTCTAATGAATTTACTATGTCACCAAATATATGTAAAAACTATCTCCAACACACTAACATGAGAATACTAAATACCAGAAGAACTGAACAAACAGCTCTACTCTTCTTGTAAGTAGAACAGTTCAGTAAGTCTCTATATGCCTTGAATAGAATTAACATCAAGGACAAATTTTATTTGGATGGATCTCTAGAACGAACATGAGACAGTCTGATGTTCTTGGAAGGAATATTTCCAAAACATTTAATCTGTCTGGTATATAACAAAGGATGTAGCAGTAGAAACTCTTACGAAATATAAAGCGAAAATGCTCTTAAGAAGTATAAAATTAAGTAAGTCTGACAGTCAATTTTTTAAAAGTTTGTCCCAAACTGACTTTGTGCCTCACACAAAAAAGAAAAAAGTACAAAGTTAAAAATGAGAAGGGTAAAAGATAAGAAAAACAAAGGCTTTTTCTTTGGGGGAAAAAAACTTTTAGAAAATAAAAAAGCTTCATAATGACACACATTTAAAACCTCTGGAATTTCTAAGCTTGAGGGTTCAAAATAAACCCTCAAGCTTAGAAATGAACCCACGGGCTTAGAAAATGCCTCCTTTTTTTTTTGAGACGGAGTCTTGCTGTGTCGTCAGGCTGCAGTGCAGTGGCATGATCTCGGCTCACTGCAACCTCCACCTCCCAGGTTCAAGCGATTCCCTTGCCTGGTACTTATAGGCATGCACCACCACGCCCGGGTAATTTTTTGTATTTTAGTAGAGACAGGGTTTCACCATTTTGGCCAGGGTGGTCTTGATCTCCTGACCTCGTGATCCACCTGCCTTGGCCTCCCAAAGCGTTGGGATTACAGGAGTGAGCCACCGCGCCCGGCCTTTAACTTTTAATAACTACAAAATAAAGTCTGTTCATCACTTTATAAGTCTACTCTGTGGTCAAGCCATAAGCAGGATTTACCTCTGTCATTTTTTGCTAAGCTATACAGCTACACAGAAGTTCTCAACTCTGATCACACATTAAAGTCATCTGAAGACCTTTTAAAAAGCACAGATACCCAGGCTGTATCTCTAGAGTCTGATTTTTGGTAGTATTTTTTTAAAATCTAACCTACCCAGGTGATTTCAATGTGCAGCCAAGGCTGAGAACTACTAACAAAGTGATCTTTATTGTCAGATTATGCTTTTCTCGTCCATGTAATGTTTCTTTCTTTTATGAAATTCTGGGCTACAAACCTGTATAGCAATATTACTATACTGAATAGCATAGGCAACTGTAACACAATGCTAAGTATTTGTGTATCTAAACACGTCTAAACACAGAAAAGGTGATGCACTGTGCTGTGACGGTACAAAGGCTACGATGTCACTAGGTGACAGGAAATTTTCAGCTCCATTATAATCTTACAGGACCACTGACATACATACAGGCGATCAGTCACTGAAACTCTGTTATGTGGCACATGATTGTATATATGTAGAAAGGAGAATAGTCACTGAACACATATTAAGAGAAAACTGCAATGAGCCAGGAAGAGTCCAGCAAAATGCTGAAATTAGAATGGTATGGTTTAGTAGTATACTCCACCTCTCCCTGTTACTTTGGGATAAAATAACATGATTATTAAAATTCTACTAGATTAAGAAAAATGTGCATGAAGGACAGCCAAAGGAATTTTTTAAAGTGGTTCTATTTTCTGCCATTAATAACTATAAAATAGAGCAAGTATTTTAAAATCCTTTTTTGAAGCCACAACCAATAAAACAAAAAGAGAGATGAAAAGAGAGTATCACTAAAATATGATATGTATACATATTAACCAAAGAAATTAATCATCCTTCTCACTGAGGAGCATTCAAGAATCTTCTTTGCACTTTTATTACTATATTATATTGTAGCAAATCAGTTTAAGATTTCAAAAGATTTAATTCATACCTCCATTGGTATGTGGTTTCCTTTTAAATGAAACTGTATTAACCATGTCCCATTCTGCTTCATAACTGTTCAGATGTTCTGATCCTCGATGACCTCTTTCTTTTGGGGCCTGAGTCCATTCTACAACTGAACTGGAGTCCTAAAATAATTACAACATATAAAATATTTAAAGTCTAAAACAAATTTAATTTCAATCCATATCATCATCTCAGCTTCAATGTTTGTAGGTAGGCTGCAGACGACATCACTGGTGGGAAAACTGAACACCATTTCCTATCCTTTTCTCTCTTGATCATCTTTATCAAAAAAAAAAAAAAGCAAGAGAAGCTTCATTAGAATCCCACACAGTCAGAGTTGCCGATGAAATATAAACAGAAGTCGGCCGGGCGCGGTGGCTCAAGCCTGTAATCTCAGCACTTTGGGAGGCCGAGACAGGCGGATCATGAGGTCAGGAGATCGAGACCATCCTGGCTAATACGGTGAAACCCCGTCTCTACTAAAAAATACAAAAAACTAGCCGGGCGAAGTGGCGGGTGCCTGTAGTCCCAGCTACTCGGGAGGCTGAGGCAGGAGAATGGCGTGAACCCGAGAGGAGGAGCTTGCAGCGAGCTGAGATCCGGCCACTACACTCCAGCCTGGGTGACAGAGCGAGACTCCGTCTCAAAAAAAAAAAAAAAAGAATATAACAGAAGTCAACTCTGAAAAAAACGGCTTTGCTTTCATAATAAAAGCCTCATCCCTTTTTTCCTTTTTCCTGCTTTGAATGTAACCATGCTGCCTAAAAATAGTCATCTTCTGACTATAGGGAAAAAGCAAGAGAACCACTGCAAAAAGCTCCCAACCTCCAAACTTTTAGTTATTTAAGGAAAAGAGCCCCAATGGTGGCTATTTAAGCCATCAATGGTTGTATAATTTCTTATAGGCAATCAAAATTAGCTAAAAGCAACATATTTACATGTATAGTTCTACAGAACCTTCCATTTTTAAAGAGAATAAAACCAAAAGTCTAAAATGCAATATAGTTTGAGTAAATCAAAAATTAATTTATATACAACAAAAGACACTATATATAAGTTAAAGATAGCACAACTAGAACATTTTTCTAAAATATATGACAAGAAAAACATCCAAATTACAAAACTCCTATTAATTTATTTAGAAATAGACAAATATCAAAACAGAAAAACAGGCAAATGGTATGAATAGGTAAGTCAAAGAAGAAATAATCTAACATAGAAAGACATCCAACTTCAGTAACAACGAAAAGCAAGCTGACAGATTTCTATTTTCTGCTCCATTCAATTAAAAAAGATAATACTGAATATGGAAGACAACGTGAGGAAATGGACCATCTCACACTGCTGATGACAGTGGCTCATTACTACTGACACAGGAGGACAAACTAGGTCTTTCTAAACACATACATACATAAAAATAAAATGTGCACAGGTAAAAATCTGGAAAGATATACATTAAACAGAGACAGGTAAGGGAGGCCAGGCGAGGTGGCTCACACCTGTAATCCCAACACTTTGGGAGACCGAAGTGGGCGGATCACCTGAGGTCAGGAGTTTCAGACCAGCCTGGCAAATGTGGTAAAACTCCATCTCTACAAAAACTACAAAAAAGTTAGCCAAGCACGGTGGTACATTCCTGTAATACCAGCTACTAGAGAGGCTGAGGCAGGAGAATCGCTTGAACCCAGGAGGCGGAGGTTGCAGTGAGCTAAGACAACGTCATTGCACTCCAGCCTGGGTGACAGAAGCGAAACTGCAACTCAAAAAAAGAAAAAAAAAAGAGAGAGAGAGAGAGAGAAGGGAAAAGGTTCTAGTCAAGCAGGGCTTCAACTTTCTATTGAACTTTTGCAACAAGATTGTATTTGTATGTAGACAGTATAATTCTTTTTTAAAAGGGAAAAAGGAAAATTAGAATGAAAAGAAACTACAAAGGCACAAGAAAAATTAAGATATAAGAAATGGAAACAGACTGAAAAACAGTAGGGAAACTGAACAAACTAAATTATAAAATAGATTGTTTTTTCTTCCAGTTCCTTCCTCAAATGTCATTTCTCAGGGAGCCCTCCTTGTTTGACTAGTTTTTTAAAAAATCAACCCTCAGGCCGGGTGCAGTGGCTCATGCCTGTAATCCCAGAACTTTGGGAGATCAAGGCAGGCGGATCACTTGAGGTCAGGAGTTCAAGGCAAGCCTGGACAATATGGGAAAATCCTGTCTCTACCAAAAATACAAAAATTAGCTGGGAGTGGTGGCGGGTACCTGTAATCCCAGCTACTCGGGAGGCTGGGGGGGCACGAGAATCGCTTGAACTCAGGAGGCAGAGATTGCAGTGAGCCAAGATCACACCACTGCACTCCAGCCTGGATGAAAGAGACTCCTTCTCCAAAAACAAAACAAAACAAAGAAACAAACAAACAAAAAAACCTCACCACCATCCCTATTAACCCTATCGTCAGTAGTGAGGAAAGCTAAGAAGCATCTACAAAAGCATTCTGTTCCCCACCTCTCTCTCTGACTTCTACCTCCCTCTACCAACTCTGCATACAAAAAGGCTCAAATTGGTAGGTCACGCCAATAATCAGGGAAATAAGGATTAAAGGTCAACCTGAAGACAGGACAACTAAGTTCCAAAGACTGGAGTTTTGGAAAACATCATTTATCTCTAAATTAGGAGAAATCAAGCACAATGAGCAAAGGAATAATTTCTTTAAATCAGGAGAATTAACTGAAAGTCAACCTATACAAAGAAGTTGGCAAGACTCCCAGCCCTTTTTCTCCACTCATTTGCCAGAATACTGCCATCCAAGCTTACCCTCTCCAGCCAGGAATCGGCAGATTCTTCTCAAATCTACTAGCCCAAAAAGACATGGATTTTGACATTAGGGATTCCCCAAGGAAACGGCTTAGCCATGCACCCCAGGAAGAGTCTCACTATTACCAGGCCTATCCATACCTACAGAAAATATAATCACTTCTGTGCATCTGCTCTTAAATTTGTTAAATATGAGCACCGCACTACATAACCAACAAACATCAAAGGCAAGTTATCTATAGAAAACAGTTCAAATGAAATGAGGTGGCGGTGGGACAAAAGGTCACTAGAGGGAAATGGACTACATAGGGAGATGAAAAACATCTAAGAAGCTATCCTTAAACTCCTCAGTAATAAGAAAATATATTACAACCACAAAGAACAGAATGCTAATGTTATTCCTTTAAAAGGGGACATGAGGACACTCAGAACAAGAAAGATGTTAGTAATAAAATTATAGCAAAAATGAAGAGTGAATTTCCTAGAAAACAGTACAGACCAATAAATGGATGGATGGATGGATGGGATGGATGGATGGATGGATGGATGGATGGATGGATGGATGGATGGAAGGAAGGAAGGAAGGAAGGAAGGAAGGAAGGAAGGAAGGAAGGAAGGAAGGAAGAAAGGGGAGGGGATTTTAAAATTACAGGACCAATCCAGAAAGTGTAAAGAGTTCCAGAAAGAAAGAAAACAGAAAATGAAGAAGAAATCATCACTAAAATAAATCAAAAATATTTCCCAGAAATAAAAAAAAAGACAGAAGTTTCCATATTAAAAGAGCTCATCAAGTACCCAGCACAATGTATTAAAAAAACAAATCCACAAAGGCACATAACCAGAACATAAAACTAGAAACAAAAAGACAATAATTAAAAGCTTCTAGAGAGATTTCAAAACAAAAACAAAAAACACGTAACATGGAATCAGGAATTAGAATGCATTAGACTTAACATCAATGACAGAAAGTAGAAAACCTGGGGCAAAACTTCAAAATCAGCCAGGCGCAGTGGCTCACGTCTGTAATTTCAGCACTTTGGGAGGCTGAGGTGGGCAGATCACTTGAGGTCAGGGATTCGAGATCAGCCTGGCCAACATGGTAAAACCTTGCCTCTACTAAAAATACAAAACTTAGCTGGGCATGGTGGCAGGAACCTGTAATCCCAGCTACTTGGGAGGCTGAGGCATGAGAACTGCTTGAACCTGGAAGGTAGAGGTTGCAGTGAGCTGAGATCATACCACTGCACTCCAGCCTGGGCGACAGAGCGAGATTCCGTCTCAAAAAAAATAATAGTAAATATAAATAAATAAATAAATAAGCAAAAGATTTAGAACAGGCATTTCTCCAAAGAAGATACAGTTGACCCTCCATAACCATGGGTTCTGTATCTGTGGATTCAACAAATGGAATCTAAAATACTCAGGAAAAAAGAATTCCACAAAGTTCCAAGAGGTAACACTCAAATTTGCTGTGCACCAAGTACTATGCTACATCGAATGGAACCAATACCCCACAGATACCAGAGGACAGCTGTATACACCACATGGCCAAAAATCCCATGAAAAGATGTTCAACATCATTAGTCATTCGGAAAATATAAATTAAAACCACAACGACATACAACTTCAGTTATGGTTTGAATTGTGCTGCCCCCTCTCAAAAAGATAAATTAACGTCCTAACTCCCATTACCTCAGAATGTGACTCTATTTATTAGGTTGGTGCAAAAGTAACTGCGGTCTTTGCCATTAAAGCATTGTCAAAGACCTCAATTACCTTTGCATCAACTTAATGGAAATAGGGTCTTAACACAAGTAATCAAGTTAAAATGAGATTATCAGGATGGGCCCTAATCCAATATGACTAATGTCCTTATAAAAAGGGGATAAACACAGAGATAGACATGAACAGATGGAAGATGATGTGAAAACACACAGAGGACACAATCTACAAACCAAGGAATGTCTGATGCTACTATAAATTAGCAGACAGACAACAAACAGATTCTCCCTAACAGCCCTCAGAAGAAACCCATCCTGCTAATACCCTGATTGCTGACTTCTAGTCTCCAGAACTGAGAGACAATAAATTAAGACTGCTGTAAGTCACCCAGTTTGTGGTGACTTGTTTACAGTAGCCCTAGGAAACAAACAGAAATTCATATCCACTAGGTTTACTAAAATTAAAAGGATAATAACAAGTGTTGATGAGGATATAGAGAAATTGAAATCCTCATATATGGCTGGATTAGAAAATCATGCAGCCACTCTGAAAAAGTCTGGCAGTTCCCCCAAATGTTAAACACAGAATTATGGAATATATCTACTCCTAGGTATATACTCAAGAGAAATAAAAACATGTTCACACAAAAACCTGCAAATGAATGCTCACAGCAGTATTATATTAGCCGCAAAGTGAAAACAACCCAAATGTTCATCAATTAATGAATAAAATTGTGATACATACACTATCACACAATACAACTGTATACACAATATTATTCATCAAAAACAAAAGGACCATATATGCTATATAACATGAATGAACCTTGAAAACCTTATGCAAAGTGAAAGAAGCCAGTCAAAAAAAATTACATTATTACATGACTCCATTTATATGAAATGTCTAGAATAGGCAAATCCTTAGAGACAGAAAGTAGATTATTGATTGCCAGTGACTGAAAGTAGGTGAAATGAGGGGTAACTGCTGATAGAGTTCTGCAGGGTGATGAAGATGTTCTAAAATTAGATACTGGTGGATGGCTGCACAACTTTGTAAATATACTAAAAACCACTGAATTGTATGCTTTAAAAGGATGCATTTTATGGTATGTGAATTATATATCGATAATACTGTTATTTTCTAAATGGCATTCCCTTAGTCACACATTTTTTTTCTTAAATACCTTTCTAGCATAGAGAATACTAGAGGAATCTAATGCATCATCCAACGGTCTCCAGTCCACTATTACTTCAGCATCCTAGAGAAAGAAATTATGAACTATATTTAATATTCAGCAATATGTTATTCTTAATTATTCTATTCCCTGAACCCAAAATAAAATTTCAGCCTCTTAAGTATTTACATTTCAAATATGCTAATATCATATGTAAACCAAAAATGTTACATACGTTTTTCAAATTCTGCCTATTTTTCATTATGAAAAATTTATATTACTGCAACTTCTACATAAGTTTTAGAATATTCCATGTCATTTTACCTAAAGTACAGACAGTCTCTGAGTCATGATGGTTTGACTCAGGAGTTTTTTGTAACAGGATGGTGTAAAAGCAATGCACATGCAGTAGAAATCATACTTCAAGTAACCAAAGAAACATTGTTTTTCACTTTCAGCACAATATTCAATATATTACATGAGAAAATCAACACTTGATTATAAAACAGGCTTTATGTTAGATAATTTTGCCCAAACGTAGGCTAATGTAAGTGTTCTGAGCACGTTTAAGGAAATTAAACTATGATGTCCAGTAAGTTAGGTATATTAAATGCATTTTTGATAAATAGTATTTGCAATTTTGATGGGTTTATCAAGACATAACCCCATCATAACTCAAGGAGCATGTGTTTGACTACTACATCATATCCATGTTAAATTTACAATTACTGTTCAATTACATAATTGTATCTTACACATGAAATTCAAACTTTCTGATAATTCTCCAAAGATGAATCACCACTATAAACTATTATCAAATAAAATCACTTACTAGAAACTTACCTTTTCCAAAACACGTAATATCCCTGAAATCAAGCTGTCTTGGTCATTGGTCTTTCCACAAGATGAGTGAATATATACTCCTTCCTGTTCATATATAATCTAAAACAGCAAAAATAAAGTTAATCATATAATTTCTATTGAGTACTATTTTAACATTTGTTAAAAATATTTATATTTTCTTATCATACTTGGCCAAGTTTCTGATTATTTCATATATAAATGTATTATTTAAAAAAATACCTCTCAGACTTAAGAGCACTTCAATCAAGCAAACATAAACTGGAATGAATTCTGCTTTGTTAATGCATGAAGTTTATCAGATTCGTGATAATCACAATCTTGATCTTCTACTTAAAGATGTCAGACTAATTGCAACAAGTCTCAATATTTAAAATCCACTTAAAATTTATATTTTTCGCCAGATGCAGTGGCACATGCCAGTAGTCCTAGCTACTTGGGAGGCTGGGCTCGAGCCCAAAAGTTCAAGGTTGTAGGGTGCTATGCACCTGTGAATGGCCACTGCACTCCACACTGGACAATACTGCAATAACTCATCTCTCTAAAAAAACAAAAAAATATTTTTTTTTCACGAGCATTAAGGAAAATACTGAGCTAGAATTGAAAATGCCCTTGAAAATATCTAAGAATAAGAACAAATGAAACACAATGAGGAATCAATCCTTTCTAACTATTCCCATAATAGCACATTTTTACTGTAAGATCATTTTGGTGTGTTTTTGAAACACCATGGCATAGAAATTCGGGAAATAATACAGGAATTTTAAAGAGTAGTAATGAGAACACAACTAAAGAGAGTAGTGATGGAGACTCCTAGAAATGACTAAACTAATTCAATTTCACAATATTAACTGAGTGCTTCTATATGTAAAAAGCACATAAAAGACAAAGTACATGAAGATGATAAAGACATAATCCTTGAATAAATTCCTATGGGAATATAGGGGAGACTTAAGTTAACTCCTAAGTTTAAACATTTAAAGTGAAGCCTCATTTTTCATAGACATAATGTTATAAATTAAGATTCCATTCCTGAGACCCATTTCAAACCATTTAAAATTTTTTTTAATTATGAAAATAAGTAAAAGAAAAACAGTCACTTCTAGACCTAAGTACTTTTGACATATGTAAGTCTGGTCAATAGAGTTTATTATTCTATATCTGTAGACCTTTTATTAATATTAGTCTTCAGAATATCATGGGCCAGCAATGCAAGACAAGCACCATCAGTCTATCACTCCTTCATTCATAACTGTAAATGGGCATGTATCCTCCTGTTTTTAGCTAACATTTACAGGACACTTATATACTAGGAACTCCATATGTTGTAACTTAATCCTTACAACCACCCTAAACCATAGATTATATAACTATATTCTACTACACCATGGGGATGAGGAGCCCATTTGTGTGAATAAGAAAACTGAAAGTGGTTAAATAACTGCCCAAGGTAAATGAGGCAAATAATAACAGGTGGTGATGAAATTGAAACCCAGGTAGTCTGACAACAGAAAACTGTGCTCTTAGCCACTACAATATAAAGGTTCCACATTACTTTTACTGCCTCTCTCTCGGGTTTGTTACGTTAATCAACTGTGATATGGACTTGTGTCAGGAAAGAGTCTTTTAAGTAATTAAGATCACCAAGAAAGTTTTGATTTCAAAAACCTAAGTAAGATGGTCTTTACTGAAATAGTTGTTAAGCATCAGACCAGCATGTAAACAGAAGCTTACATGGGGATAGGATGAGCTGAGAAAGGGTGAGAAACAATTCTATATTGTCTGTGAAGATGAGAAATTTTAAAGCCTATAAATATATGCACAAAAATATGCATAAGTATATTCACAGCAGTATTATTTATAATTTTAGAGTAAGGAGAAGGAGGAGGAGAAGGGGAGGAGGAAAGGAAGGGTATGCATCTAAACATCCACGAATAGGAAAATTATCAAATATATCCTGGGATATCTATTCTATGGGGGATACTATTCAGGAGTTAGAATGAGGCAGATTAAATGGATGAGCAAACAGACAATGCACACAGAAAAATCATCGTGTATATATAGTATGCTGACATTTACACTTTCATAAAGTTTCTATCTGTGTGAAATATACAGAACAAATTCTGGGAGGATACTTTAAGCTGTTAACAAAGATTACTTTGGGAGAATAGGATGAGGAAAGGTTGAAGGAGGAACTGTTAACTTTCTATGTTGATGCGCCTCTGACTTATTTGAATATTTCAAAGTGAAAATATAGTCATATATTTTAAAATAATTTTAAAGAGTAACATGAAAAAAGGAAAGTCCAGAAGTATAAACTAAATTTTCTAGATTTCAGTCTATTAATTTATAAGACAGGAGGGTGAACCAGATAATCATACCTAGGAACACAAAAAAATATGAAAAGGTTATGGAAAAGAAATCCCTTAAAATCTCCAATTTTGCAATGTAATTTTATTTAGTCTGCATGCTGTACATTAGATCTCTAGACTTGTTCATTATATGCATCTATTTTCTATCCTTTAACCTATATCTCTCCATTTCCTAGCAACCCTGACTAGTGGTAACCACTGTTTAATTCTCTGTATTTGAGGTTTTTTTGTTTTTGTTTTTTTTTTTTTTTGAGACAGTTTTGCTCCCCCGCCCAGGCTGGGGTGCAGTGACACAGTATCAGCTCACTGCAACCTCTGCCTCCCAGGTTCAAGTGATTCTTCTGCCTCAGCCTCCTGAGTAGCTGGGATTACAAGCACGCACCACCATGCCTAATTTTTGTGTTTTTAGTAGAGATGGGGTTTCACCATGTTAGCCAAGCTGGTCTTGAACTCCTGACCTCAGGTAATCTGCCCGCCTTGGCCTCCCAAAGTGCTCGGATTACAGGTGTGAGCCGCTGCGCCCAGCCCTGAGTTTTTTTTTTTTCATTAAGCATATTCCACATATAAGTGAAATCCCACAATTATTTTTCTTTCCGTATCTGCTTATTTCACGTAGCATAATGCTATCCTCCAGTTAAATAAGATTTCAGCTGCTGTTGTCACAAAAAACTATGTGAGATGACAAATATGTTAATCTAATTCACTACAGTAACCATTTTACTATCTATATGTATCCCATAATACATTGTAAACCTTAAATGTACATAATAAAATTAATTTTTAAAAAAGATATTGAGAAAAATATTCTTAAGCTTTTGTGACACATGGATCAGAGACTCAGAAATAACACTTTAGCATATTTTCACATAAGACTCAGCTAGTAGAATAGTTGGACACTTCCTAATTCTCATAGTGGAAAAAGAGACATTTGGCAAGAAAAGCTTGCTATCATTAACAATGCAATCTAAAGTTCTATGATACCATTAACACTAAAGAAATTCTGGAACCTTAATGAGGTGAACCCTATACAACCAAATAAAACATTTTACCTTATTTAGGCACATTAAGCAACTCTTCCTATTACATTTGTTGGGTAAGTGTTGCCTACTTTTTTTCACTTAAGAAAAAGTTGAAAGAGTTTCCTAAGTAGTTCAGCTGGGAAAATAATTAAAGTGACAGACACCTTACAAAAAAGTCAAAGCTGGCCAGGCGCGGTGGCTCACACCTGTAATCCCAGCACTTTGGGAGGCCAAGGTGGGCGGATCATGAGGTCAGGAGATTGAGACCATCCTGGTTAACACGGTGAAACCCCGTCTCTACTGAAAAATAGAAAAAATTAGCCAGGTGTGGTGGCGGGCACCTGTAGTCCCAGCTATTCGGGAGGCTGAGGCAGGAGAACGGCATGAACCCGGGAGACGGAGCTTGCAGTGAGCCGAGATCGTGCCACTGCACTCCAGCCTGGGCAACAGAGCAAAACTCCGTCTCAAAAAAAAAAAAAAAAAAAGTCAAAGCTGCACTCATTCTGTATTCTGTGTTCCTCAACTCTTCAGCCCCTTTTGAGGAACAGATTATACATCCCAAAACTCCAAATTTCAAACCACATTTATACTGTCTTCAGAAAGCAGTCATGTTTAGCTTTCTAATTTTCAAGGGTGTGATGTTAACTGATACAAAGTAATAGTTCTGCCAGAAATGGCAGATTAATAAAATTAATAAATTTATTAATTTGTAATAGCTAATAAATCTTGCAAAGTATTATATTTTATAAGACTTAAGGGCACAGGAAAAAAATAGTTGCATTGGTACATAATTTACTTCAAATATAAAATAACTTAGTAATAACTGTTTTAACTTAAACATAGTTTGAGCAACCCTAATTCAAAAATATTAAATCTGAAATGCTCCAAAATTTGTGCACCAGCTTCAATGAAGCTCAAATGAAATGGACCTCGGAACACTTCCTCGGCTGGGTACGGTGGCTCAGGCCTGTAATCCCAGCACTTTGAAAGGCCAAAATGAAAGGACTGCTTGAACCCAGGAGTTCGAGACAAGCCTGGGCAACAAAGTAAGATCCTGTCTCTAAAAAATAAATAATTTTTTTTTAAATGAACACTTTGTGGATTTCAGGTATTTACAGTGGGGATGCTCAACAAGTATACTGCAAATATTCCAAAATCCAAAACACTTTTGGGTCCCTAGTATTTTGAATAAGGGATAATCAACCTGTAGCACCTTGTTTCTAAAGTACCCTAATCTCACATAAATCCTCACAGCCACCCGGAATAAGTCAAAACCGATATTGTTATCCACATCTCTATTTTATGAAAAGAAAAAATTGAGGAAAGAGCCGTCAGGAAATCTGTAATCCAGTCTTTCCTTGGATGAATATATGGTCTTCAGTAAAGTCACCAATTACAGATTTGCTGAAACATTCATCCATTAAATCATAACTGTTACTGCCTAAAAAAACTACCAGAAAATTTCCACATGGCTTCCCTAGAGGACAACAGTTCCTGAAATGGCTTAAATGCAGAAAACAATGCTGCTTCAGAACTAAAAACCAATTTTTAAATGTCTAAATTTATAAACCAATGCAGGAGCATTTGGCCTTTAAACAAAAACCCTTACTCTCATCTGAACTCCTAAATATTCTACACAAGAAGCTTAACCCTTTTCAATATCATCTTGGTTTAAATCATTCATTGAATATTGTAGTCCTTCAATCTATTTTTTAAGGGTGTGATCTTATTTTTTATTCATATGACATATCTGTTCATCACCCCGATCTCTAAGCACATGTGTTTATTAAAATACAAAAATCACAACTCTCAAATACCAACTATTTTAAATAGCCCCAAACACAAAAACAGAAGTCCAGAGACTGATGTCAGCAAGATGGTCGTCTAGAAGGCCCTAGTGCTCATCTCTCCCCAACCCCCAACAAGCAACCAAAACAATGAACCAACAACTACATTTTAACAAAAATAACTGAGGAGGCATGCCAGGCGCAGTAGCTCACGCCTGTAATCCCAGCACTTTGAGAGGTCGAGGCAGGAGGATTGGTTGAGCCTAGGAGTTCAAAACTAGCCTGGGCAACACAGCAAGACTCTGTCTCTAAAAATAAAAATAAGTAATAACTGAGGGAGAGCACTAGAGTACATCAGAGGAATAACAGAAACCCTTGTGAGCACACAGAAACTCAGGATGGCCACAGAGAAAGAAGGAAATATTGGGATCTCATCACTCCATCCCAGAGTTGAGATCATCTGGGAACCAGGAGGAGTTTCTTCCTAAGCAAGAATGTAAACAAGAGAATACCAGCAGCCTCCACCAACAACTTGGATACCTACAGACCTCACCAGTGGGGTCCCTGCAGTTCTCACAGGCACTAACACCAGCTGAGGGAGCTACCTGGAGTCCAAATAGCTGTGCTCCCCCAAGAAAGAAGATATTGTGTCCACCCTTGTGGCGCAAAAGACTACTGCACTATGCCACCTTGGAACTGGAACTGTGGCAGAATGTGTATTTCTCTGGGGGAAAGTAGCCACAGATTCCCTTCATCACTGAGACTAAGCCACCACCGAACCACCCCAGTCCACTGGCCCATCCCCAAGACAACTGTGAACAGTTGGTACACCCTTGCCTGTGAGGCCAAGTGGAAACAGAGTCAGTCCACCTACACTTGCCCTCACACCCTCAGGCCACAGCTAAAAGTGGCATCTTGCCCTCTGGGAAAACAGGACTTTGGCCACTCAGAGCAGTCCCATATCCCCAGTTCCCAAGTTGAAACAGTGCCTTGGCCACCCAGAGGAGTCACACACTCCAGTACCCAAGCTGAAGTGGCACCCTCCATCGCAGGGAAATGTGCCTGAGCTGCACAGAACAGTCACACCCCACCAGGCCAAAGCCGGAAGCGCATATCACTCCCTGGGAAATTGGTGCCCTGCCTGAGCTGAGCAGCTACACATCCTCAGGCTGAGGTATCCCATATCCGAGACAAACACCTATGGCTGACCTAGATAGCCCACCCTACAGGCCAAACAACTCTAGTACCTTGCTTCTCTGGAACTGGATTAGCCCTCCAGCGTCTAAGCTGTTGAGATACTCCTCTCCCTGGGGAATAAAGTCATCACTGTGCTATTCCCTACCTCCTCTCCTGGGGCCCAAATCACAGCTGTGTTCTGCCATTCTGGGGTACTTGATGCTACTGCACCCGGATTCACAGAGTCTGAATACTGCCAAGCCCCACCATCCCAAGGTCTAGAGTCACTACTACCCAGGACCTCATCCCCTGAGATCCAAGTGAGATTTCAAGTAAGCTCCAAATGAGAACCCTACTGGCTCAAATTCCTGAATTGTAGCCACACCCTGCTTCCCAGGCTGAAACCTTCAAAGTACCTCCTCTTCCCAGGAGTCAGGCCAGTGTTGTGCCCTGCCCTCCAGGAAGAGAATCACAGCTACAACCCATAATCCCCCTGGCCCGGGCTGCTAGAGGGTGTCTCAGTGTCATAGATCCTGACTCTGTGGGCAACCTATATCCAACACAGCCAGAGCAAGCAAACCTGCACCCCAAGACCCAGATGACAAAACAGGTTTATGAGATGCGGAGCCTAGACATTGAAACCCACAGCTGCTCCAAGCACCTACACATAGAATACAGTGCCACTGCAGCTGCTTATGGGCCATGACAAATCTGACACCAAAAAGGTCTTAGACACCCTCAGCTAAGTCTCCTGTTGTGAGGAAAACGAGACGAGGAGGACCCCAAAAGCCCTCGACAGCAAGAACATTACCACAGCTGCCACAAACTTCTACAACCTATGCCACTGAGGTGCCACAATTATTGCTGATACTGAAAGCAGCTAAAGAAGTTACATGGATACTACACCACTGCACCTATTTGGAAACAATCACTACACCCTTCTCAACCAATAAAATAAAACTCAACTGCAGGTGGGCCAGGCACGGTGGCTCATGCCTGTAATCCCAGCAGTTTGGGAGGCCAAGGCAGGTGGAGCATAAGGTCAGGAGTTCAAGACCAGCCTGGCCAAGATGGTGAAACCCCGTCTCTACTAAAAATACAAAACTTAGGCAGGCATGGTGGTGAGCGCCTGTAATCCCAGCCACTCGGGAGGCTGAGGCAGAGGACTGCTTGAACCCAGGAGGCAGAGATTGCAGTCGGCCGAGATCACGCCATTGCACTCCAGCCTGGGCAACAGAGTGAGACTCCGTCTCAAACAAAACAAAACAAAACAAAACAGAAAAACAAGAAAACACTCAACTGCAGGTGAAAGTTATTTTCTATAAAAGCCACTCTACAGAGTTTAGAAAAGGGAATCGTTTCACTAGATGCGAGGACATCAACAGAGGCACGCATGAAACAAAAACAAAAAGCAGCCAGGTGCAGTAGCTCACACCTGTAACCCCAGCACTTTGGGAGGCTGAGGCGGGCAGATCATGAGGTCAAGAGATCAAGACCATCCTGGTCAACATGGTGAAACCCCATCTCTACTAAAAATACAAAAATTAGCTGGGCATGGTGGCGCACGCCTGTAGTCCCAGCTACTCGGGAGGCTGAGGCAGGAAGATAGCTTGAACCCGGGAGGTAGAGGTTGCAGTGAGCTGAGATGGTGTTATTGCACTTCAGCCTGGGCAACAGAGTGAAATTCCGTCTCAAAAAAAAAAAAAAAGGGCAGGGAAATAGGAAACCACCAAAGGAACATACAATTCTCTAGTAGCAGACCCCAGTGAAAAAGAAATCAACAAAAGGAATTCAAAATAATAACCTTAAGGAAACACAATGAAATACAAAAAAAATACAGATAATTCAATAAAACCAGAAAAATAATTCATGATATGAATGACAAATTCCATAAAGAAATAGAATAAAAAAGAGCCAAAGAGAAATTCTGCAGCTGAGGAATTCAATGATAAAATTAAAAAATACAATGGAGAGCTTCAATAGCAGACCTGATCAAGCAAAAGAAATCTCTGAATTTAAAAATAAGTAGTCAAACATTACCCATTCAGTGGGGAAAAAAATAAAGGACTGACAAAAGCCTATAAGCCTTATGGGACACCATTAAGCAAGCAAATATTCCTATTATGGCACTTTCAAAGGGATAAGAGACAAGAAAAGGTGTAGAAAACCTATTTAATAAAATAACCGAAAACTTCCCAAGTCTGGAGAGAGATATAAAAATCATCCAGATTCAAAAATCTCACAAGTCCTCAAATAGATTCAACCTAAAAAGGTCTTCCCTAAGGTACATTATAGTCCAGCTGTCAAAAGAGAAGTCTAAAAACAGCAGGAAAAAAAGTCAAGAAGTCACATATAAGGAAGTCCCTGTTAGATTAAAAGCAGATTTCTTCCTTTTTTTTTTTTTTCTTTTTTTTTTTTTTTGAGATGGAGTCTCACTCTCTTACCCAGGCTGGAGTACAGTGGCACAATCTTGGCTCACTGCAAGCTCAGCCTCTCAATTTCACAGCATTCTCCTGCCTCAGCCTCCCGAGTAGCTGGGACTACAGGCGCCTGCCACTACGCCTGGCTAATTTTTTGTATTTTTAGTAGAAACAGTGTTTCACCATGTTAGCCAGGATGGTCTTGATCTCCTGACCTCATGATCCACCCGCCTTGGCCTCCCAAAGTGCTGGGATTATAGGCATAAGCCACTGCACCCGGCCTAAAAGTAGATTTTTCCTTAGAAACCTTACAGGCCAGGACAGTATGGGATGATATATTCAATGTGATGAAAGAAAAATACTTCTAGCCAAGAATACTGTATCCAGCAAAGCTGTCTTTCAGAAATCAGGGAGAAATAAAAGTCTTCTCCAGACAAGTGAAAACTGAGGGAATTTATCACTACTAGACTGGCCTTACAAGAACTGCTCAAAGGAGTCCTATATCTGGAAGGAAAAAAAGATGAAAATTACTATAATGAAACCATACAAAAGTATAAAATTCATTGCTAGAGCAGATACACAAAGGATAAAGCAAACAGAATCTAACCTTACCATTACAGAAAACCACCAAACTTCAATGATAAACTATGAGAGCAAAAAAGGAAGAAAGGATATACAAAACAACCAGAAACAATTAACAAAATGAGAGGAAAAAATCCTCACCTATCAATAACAACCTTGAATGTAAACAAATTGCCCACATAAAAGATATAGACTTGATAAATGGAATTTTTTAAATGACTCAACTATATGCTGCCAACGGGAAACTCACTTCATCTGTAAAGACACATACAGACTGAAACCAAAAGCGAGCAGGAGTAGCTTTATGTGTATCAGATGAAACAGACTTAAAAATCAAAAACTGTGGCCGGGCGCGGTGGCTCAAGCCTGTAATCCCAGCACTTTGGGAGGCCGAGGCGGGCGGATCACAAGGTCAGGAGATCGAGACCACAGTGAAACCCCGTCTCTACTAAAAATACAAAAAATTAGCCGGGCGCGGTGGCGGGCGCCTGTAGTCCCAGCTACTCAGGAGGCTGAGGCAAGAGAATGGCGGGAACCCGGGAGGCGGAGCTTGCAGTGAGCCGAGATCGCGCCACTGCACTCCAGCCTGGGCAACAGCGTGAGACTCCGTCTCAAAAAAAAAAAAAAAAAAAAAAAAAAAATCAAAAACTGTAAAAAGAGACAAGGTTATCATATAATGAAAAAGGGATCAATTCAGCAAGAGGATATAACAACTGCAAAAATATATGCACTCAACACCAAAGCACCCAGATACATAAAGCAAAATACTAGCTCTAAAGGGAGAGCTATACTCCAATACATAACAGCTGGGGACTTCAACATCCCACTCTCAGCAATGGACAGATCATCTAGACAGAAAATCAACAAGAAAAAAAAAATGGATTTAAGCTGCACTTTAGACCAAATGAACCTAACAGACATTTTAAAACATTTTATCCAACAGCTGCATAATAAACATTCTTTTCATCAATACATGACCAATACCCTAGGACAGAACATGTTAGGCAGTAAACAAACAAATCTAAACAAGGTAAAAAGAACGGAAATCATATGAAGTATCTTTTCTGACCCTAATGGAATAAAACTAGAAATGAGAAACAAGAACTTGCAAATTTGTACAAATACATGAAAATTAAACATGTTTCTGAATGACCAATGGGTCAAAGAAGAAATTAGTAAATTTCTTAAACTTCTTGAAATAAACAAAAATAGAAACACAACAGTAACAAACCAAACACAAATGAATAGAAGAAAAGAAACAATAAAGATCAGAAAAGAAATAAAATTGAGACCAAAAAAGAAAAAATGAACAAAGTTAATTTATTTGTAAAGGCAGACAAAACTGACAAACCATTAGTTAGACAAAGCAAGAAAAAAGTGAGAAGACCCAAATAAAATCAGAAATTTAAAAACTATACATTAAAACATACCACAGAAATACAAAGGATCACTAGAGAGACTAGTACAACCAACCATACTCCAACAAACTGAAGTATGGATAAAGTCCTGGACACACTTATCAAGACTGAATCAAGAAGAAACCAAAAACCTGAACAAAACAATTACAGTAAGTGTGAATCAGTAATGAAAAGTCTCCCATTAAAGAAAAGCCCAAAGCCCAATGGCTTCACTGTGGAATTCTACCAAACATTTGGAGAAGAACAAATGTCAATTCTTCCTAAACTGTTCCAGAAAACTGAAGAGGAAATAATTTTTCCAAACTCATTGTATAAGGCCAGCATTACTCTGATGCCAAAACCAGACAAAGACACAACAAAAAAAAGAACACCATAGGCCAATATCCCTGATGAACATAGTTGCAAAAATTCTCAACAAAATACTAATAAGCAGAATCCAGTAGCACATTAAAAAGATCACTGACCATGATCAAATGCAATTTATCCCAGGATGCACGGATGGTTCAACATATGTAAATCAATAAATTTGATATATCACATCATTAGAATGAAGGATAAAAATCATATGATCGAGGGGGCGGAGCAAGATGGCCGAATAGGAACAGCTCCAGTCTCCAACTCCCAGCGCGAGCGACACAGAAGACCGGTGATTTCTGCATTTTCAACTGAGGTACTGGGTTCATCTCAATGGGGAGTGCCGGACGATAGGTGGTCAGCTGCTGCAGCCCGACCAGGGAGAGCTGAAGCAGGGCGAGGCATTGCCTCACCTGGGAAGCGCAAGGGGGAAGGGAATCCCTTTTCCTAGCCAGGGGAACTGAGACAAACAACACCTGGAAAATCGGGTAACTCCCACCCCAATACTGCGCTTTAAGCAAACAGGCACACCAGGAGATCATATCCCACACCTGGCCGGGAGGGTCCCACACCCACGGAGCCTCCCTCATTGCTAGCACAGCAGTCTGCGATATCGCACAAGGCAGCAGCGAGGCTGGGGGAGGGGCGCCCGCCATTGCTGAGGCTTAAGTAGGTAAACAAAGCTGCTGGGAAGCTCGAACTGGGTGGAGCTCACGGCAGCTCAAGGAAACCTGCCTGTCTCTGTAGACTCCACCTCTGGGGACAGGGCACAGTAAACAATAACAAAAACAGCAGAAACCTCTGCAGACGCAAACGACTCTGTCTGACAGCTTTGAAGAGAGCAGTGGATCTCCCAACACGGACGTTGAGATCTGAGAAGGGACAGACTCCCTGCTCAAGTGGGTCCCTGACCCCTGAGTAGCCTAACTGGGAGACATCCCCCACTAGGGGCAGTCTGACACCCCACACCTCACAGGGTGGAGTACACCCCTGAGAGGAAGCTTCCAAAGCAAGAATCAGACAGGTACACTCGCTGTTGAGCAATATTCTATCTTCTGCAGCCTCTGCTGCTGATACCCAGGCAAACAGGGTCTGGAGTGGACCTCAAGCAATCTCCAACAGACCTACAGCTGAGACTGTTAGAAGGAAAACTATCAAACAGGAAGGACACCTACACCAAAACCCCATCAGTACATCACCATCATCAAAGACCAGAGGCAGATAAAACCACAAAGATGGGGGAAAAGCAGGGCAGAAAAGCTGGAAATTCAAAAAATAAGAGCGCATCTCCCCCGGCAAAGGAGCGCAGCTCATCGCCAGCAACGGATCAAAGCTGGACGGAGAATGACTTTGACGAGATGAGAGAAGAAGGCTTCAGTCCATCAAACTTCTCAGAGCTAAAGGAGGAATTACGTACCCAGCACAAAGAAACTAAAAATCTTGAAAAAAAAGTGGAAGAATTCATGGCTAGAGTAATGAATGCAGAGAAGGTCATAAACGAAATGAAAGAGATGAAAACCATGACACGAGAAATACGTGACAAATGCACAAGCTTCAGTAGCCGACTCGATCAACTGGAAGAAAGAGTATCAGCGATTGAGGATCAAATGAATGAAATGAAGCGAGAAGAGAAACCAAAAGAAAAAAGAAGAAAAAGAAATGAACAAAGCCTGCAAGAAGTATGGGATTATGTAAAAAGACCAAATCTACGTCTGACTGGGGTGCCTGAAAGTGAGGGGGAAGATGGAACCAAGTTGGAAAACACTCTTCAGGATATCATCCAGGAGAACCTCCCCAACCTAGTAGGGCAGGCCAACATTCAAATCCAGGAAATACAGAGAACGCCACAAAGATACTCCTCGAGAAGAGCAACTCCAAGACACATAATTGCCAGATTCACCAAAGTTGAAATGAAGGAAAAAATCTTAAGGGTAGCCAGAGAGAAAGGTCGGGTTACCCACAAAGGGAAGCCCATCAGACTAACAGCAGATCTCTCGGCAGAAACTCTCCAAGCCAGAAGAGAGTGGGGGCCAATATCCAACATTCTTAAAGAAAAGAATTTTAAACCCAGAATTTCATATCCAGCCAAACTAAGTTTCATAAGTGAAGGAGAAATAAAATCCTTTAGATAAGCAAATGCTTAGAGATTTTGTCACCACTAGGCCTGCCTTACAAGAGACCCTGAAGGAAGCACTAAACATGGAAAGAAACAACCGGTACCAGCCATTGCAAAAACATGCCAAAATGTAAAGACCATCGAGGCTAGGAAGAAACTGCATCAACTAACGAGCAAAATAACCAGTTAATATCATAACGGCAGGATCAAGTTCACACATGACAATATTAACCTTAAATGTAAATGGACTAAATGCTCCAATTAAAAGATACAGACTGGCAAACTGGATAAAGAGTCAAGACCCATCAGTCTGCTGTATTCAGGAGACCCATCTCACACGCAGAGACATACATAGGCTCAAAATAAAGGGACGGAGGAAGATTTACCAAGCAAATGGAGAACAAAAAAAAGCAGGGGTTGCAATACTAGTCTCTGATAAAACAGACTTTAAACCATCAAAGATCAAAAGAGACAAAGAAGGCCATTACATAATGGTAAAGGGATCAATTCAACAGGAAGACCTAACTATCCTAAATATATATGCACCCAATACAGGAGCACCCAGATTCATAAAGCAAGTCCTTAGAGACTTACAAAGAGACTTAGACTCCCATACAATAATAATGGGAGACTTCAACACTCCACTGTCAACATTAGACAGATCAATGAGACAGAAAGTTAACAAGGATATCCAGGAATTGAACTCATCTCTGCAGCAAGCAGACCTAATAGACATCTATAGAACTCTCCACCCCAAATCAACAGAATATACATTCTTCTCAGCACCACATCGTACTTACTCCAAAATTGACCACGTAATTGGAAGTAAAGCACTCCTCAGCAAATGTACAAGAACAGAAATTATAACAAACTGTCTCTCAGACCACAGTGCAATCAAACTAGAACTCAGGACTAAGAAACTCAATCAAAACCGCTCAACTACATGGAAACTGAACAACCTGCTCCTGAATGACTACTGGGTACATAACAAAATGAAGGCAGAAATAAAGATGTTCTTTGAAACCAATGAGAACAAAGATACAACATACCAGAATCTCTGGGACACATTTAAAGCAGTGTGTAGAGGGAAATTTATAGCACTAAATGCCCACGAGAGAAAGCAGGAAAGATCTAAAATTGACACTCTAACATCGCAATTAAAAGAACTAGAGAAGCAAGAGCAAACACATTCGAAAGCTAGCAGAAGGCAAGAAATAACTAAGATCAGAGCAGAACTGAAGGAGATAGAGACACAAAAAACCCTCCAAAAAATCAACGAATCCAGGAGTTGGTTTTTTGAAAAGATCAACAAAATTGACAGACCACTAGCAAGACTAATAAAGAAGAAAAGAGAGAAGAATCAAATCGACGCAATTAAAAATGATAAAGGGGATATCACCACCGACCCCACAGAAATACAAACTACCATCAGAGAATACTATAAACACCTCTACGCAAATAAACTGGAAAATCTAGAAGAAATGGATAATTTCCTGGACACTTACACTCTTCCAAGACTAAACCAGGAAGAAGTTGAATCCCTGAATAGACCAATAGCAGACTCTGAAATTGAGGCAATAATTAATAGCCTACCAACCAAAAAAAGTCCAGGACCAGATGGATTCACAGCTGAATTCTACCAGAGGTACAAGGAGGAGTTGGTACCATTCCTTCTGAAACTATTCCAATCAATAGAAAAAGAGGGAATCCTCCCTAACTCATTTTATGAGGCCAACATCATCCTGATACCAAAGCCTGGCAGAGACACAACAAAAAAAGAGAATTTTAGACCAATATCCCTGATGAACATTGATGCAAAAATCCTCAATAAAATACTGGCAAACCGGATTCAGCAACACATCAAAAAGCTTATCCACCATGATCAAGTGGGCTTCATCCCTGGGATGCAAGGCTGGTTCAACATTCGCAAATCAATAAACATAATCCAGCATATAAACAGAACCAAAGACAAGAACCACATGATTATCTCAATAGATGCAGAAAAGGCTTTTGACAAAATTCAACAGCCCTTCATGCTAAAAACGCTCAATAAATTCGGTATTGATGGAACGTACCTCAAAATAATAAGAGCTATTTATGACAAACCCACAGCCAATATCATACTGAATGGGCAAAAACTGGAAAAATTCCCTTTGAAAACTGGCACAAGACAGGGATGCCCTCTCTCACCACTCCTATTCAACATAGTGTTGGAAGTTCTGGCTAGGGCAATTAGGCAAGAGAAAGAAATCAAGGGTATTCAGTTAGGAAAAGAAGAAGTCAAACTGTCCCTGTTTGCAGATGACATGATTGTATATTTAGAAAACCCCATTGTCTCAGCCCAAAATCTCCTTAAGCTGATAAGCAACTTCAGCAAAGTCTCAGGATACAAAATTAATGTGCAAAAATCACAAGCATTCTTATACACCAGTAACAGACAAACACAGAACCAAATCATGAATGAACTTCCATTCACAATTGCTTCAAAGAGAATAAAATACCTAGGAATCCAACTTACAAGGGATGTAAAGGACCTCTTCAAGGAGAACTACAAACCACTGCTCAGTGAAATAAAAGAGGACACAAACAAATGGAAGAACATACCATGCTCATGGATAGGAAGAATCAATATCGTGAAAATGGCCATACTGCCCAAGGTAATTTATAGATTCAATGCCACTGCCATCAAGCTACCAATGAGTTTCTTCACAGAATTGGAAAAAACTGCTTTAAAGTTCATATGGAACCAAAAAAGAGCCCGCATTGCCAAGACAATCCTAAGTCAAAAGAACAAAGCTGGAGGCATCACGCTACCTGACTTCAAACTATACTGCAAGGCTACAGTAACCAAAACAGCATGGTACTGGTACCAAAACAGAGATATAGATCGATGGAACAGAACAGAGTCCTCAGAAATAATACCACACATCTACAGCCATCTGATCTTTGACAAACCTGAGAGAAACAAGAAATGGGGAAAGGATTCCCTATTTAATAAATGGTGCTGGGAAAATTGGCTAGCCATAAGTAGAAAGCTGAAACTGGATCCTTTCCCTTACTCCTTATATTAAAATTAATTCAAGATGGATTAGAGACTTAAATGTTAGACCTAATACCATAAAAATCCTAGAGGAAAACCTAGGTAGTACCATTCAGGACATAGGCATGGGCAAAGACTTCATGTCTAAAACACCAAAAGCAACGGCAGCAAAAGCCAAAATTGACAAATGGGATCTAATTAAACTAAAGAGCTTCTGCACAGCAAAAGAAACTACAGTCAGAGTGAACAGGCAACCTACAGAATGGGAGAAAATTTTTGCAATCTACTCATCTGACAAAGGGCTAATATCCAGAACCTACAAAGAACTCAAACAAATTTACAAGAAAAAAACAAACAACCCCATCAATAAGTGGGCAAAGGATATAAACAGACATTTCTCAAAAGGGGACATTCATACAGCCAACAGACACATGAAAAAATGCTCATCATCACTGGCCATCAGAGAAATGCAAATCAAAACCACAATGAGATACCATCTCACACCAGTTAGAATGGCGATCATTAAAAAGTCAGGAAACAACAGGTGCTGGAGAGCATGTGGAGAAATAGGAACACTTTTACACTGTTGGTGGGACTGTAAACTAGTTCAACCATTATGGAAAACAGTATGGCGATTCCTCAAGGATCTAGAACTAGATGTACCATATGACCCAGCCATCCCATTACTGGGGATATACCCAAAGGATTATAAATTATGCTGCTATAAAGACACATGCACATGTATGTTTATTGCGGCACTATTCACAATAGCAAAGACTTGGAATCAACCCAAATGTCCATCAGTGACAGATTGGATTAAGAAAATGTGGCACATATATACCATGGAATACTATGCAGCCATAAAAAAGGATGAGTTTGTGTCCTTTGTAGGGACATGGATGCAGCTGGAAACCATCATTCTTAGCAAACTATCACAAGAACAGAAAACCAAACACCGCATGTTCTCACTCATAGGTGGGAACTGAACAATGAGATCACTTGGACTCAGGAAGGGGAACATCACACACCGGGGCCTATCCTGGGGAGGGGGTAGGGGGGAGGGATTGCATTGGGAGTTATACCTGATGTAAATGACGAGTTGATGGGTGCTGACGAGTTGATGTGTGCAGCACACCAACATGGCACAAGTATACATGTGTAACAAACCTGCACGTTATGCACATGTACCCTAGAACTTAAAGTATAATAATAATAAATAAGTTAAAAAAAATCATATGATCATCTCAATAGACAGGAAAAAAAAGCATTTTATAGTATTAAACATCCCTCATGATAAAAACTCTAAGCAAGTTGGTAGAAGAAACATACTTGAACACAATGAACTTTACGGCCAACAATATACTTAACAGGGAAAAGTTCAAAGTTTTTCTCTAAGATCTGGTACAAGACAAGGATGGCCACTTTCACCACTTTTAGTCAACACACAGTACTGGAAGTCCTAGCCAGAGCAATTAGACAAGAGAAAAAAAGAAAGGACATCCAAACTGTAAGGAATCCTTGTTTGCAGACATAATCTTACAGAAAACCCTAAAAGCTCTACTGAAAAACTCCTAACACTGATAAACTGATAAATTACATAAAGTTGCAGGACGCGAAATCAATGTACAAAAATCAGTAGCATTTCTATACACCAATAAAGAACAGAAAAAGAAACCAAGAAAGCAATTCCATTTACAATAGCTACAAGCAAACAAAAAGGAAATAATGTAGGAATAAATTTAACCAAGGTGAAAGAGCTCTACAAGAATAACTACAAACACTGATGAAAACTTAAGGAGGACATAAAATAATGGAAAGGCATCCATGTTCATAGACTAGAAGAATATTGTGAAAATGACCACAATACCAAAAGCAATCTACACATTCAATGCAATCTCTATCAAAATACCAATGACGATCTTCCCAGAAATTGAAAAACAATCCTAAAATTCATATGGAACCACAAAAGATCCCAAATAGCCAAAGCAATCCTAAGCAAAAAGAACAAAGCTGGATGCCTCACACTACCAGACTTCAAAATATACTACAAACCTATAGTAACCAAAACAGCATAGTGCTGACATAAAAAACATACACAGACCAATTAAAGAGAATAAGGAACCCAGAAATAAATTTAGAGCCAACTGATTTTTGACAAAGTCACCAAGAACATTCACTGAGGAAGAAACAGCCTCTTCTATAAATGGTGCTGGGAAAACTAAATATGTATATGCAGAAAAAATGAAACTAGAACCCTATCTCTCACCATATACAAAAATCAACTCAAAATGGATTGAAGGGCTACGCATGGTGGCTCATGCTTGTAATCCCAGCACTTTGGGAGGCCGAGTCAGGCACATCACCTGAGGTTGGGAGTTCAAGACCATCCTGCCAATATGGTGAAACCCCATCTCTACTAAAAATACAAAAAAAAAAAAAAAAATCAGCAGGGCATGGTGGCAGGTGCCTGTAATCCCAGCTACTTGGGAGGCTGAGGCAGAAGAATCGCTTGAACCTGGGAAATAGAGGGTGCAGTGAGTTGAGATCGCACCACTGCATTCCAGCCTGGGCAACATAGCGAGACTTCATTTCAAAAAAAAAAAAAAAAGATTGAAGGCTTAAATGTAAGATCCAAAACTATGAAACTACTGTAAGAAAATGCTTCAAAAACTACTAGAGGAAATTATTCAGGGCACTGGTCAGGACAAAGATTTTATAGAGAAGATTGCAAAAGCACTGGAAACGAGCAAAAACAGACAAACAGGATTACATCAAAATAACAACTTCTGCATAGCATAGGCAACAAGAGAATGAAGATACAACCTGTAGAATGGGAAAAAATACCTGCAAACTATACATCCAACAAGGGTTCAATATCCAGAAGATACAAGAAAGTCAAAAACCTCAACAGAAAAAAAAAAATACTCCAATTTAAAAAAGGGTAAATAAGTTAAATAGGTATCTCTCAAAAGATGACATACAGGAAGTTTATATTCAGGGCAACTTGAATCTGTGCTTCCGGACTGCAATCCTCCATCTTGGCACAAATAAACTCTGTTGAGGGAAGACAGGGAACCTGAATGGAGGGACCTGCTGAAGCCATGGCAGAAGAACATAAATTGTGAATATTTCATGGACATTTGTTAGTTCCCCAAATTAATACTTTTTATAATTTCTTACACCTGTCTTTAATGCAGTCTCTGAACATAAATTGGGAAGATTTCATGGACATCTATTACTTCCCCAATCAATACTCTTATAATAAATTTCCTATGCCTGTCTTTAACCTCTTAATCCCATCATCTTTGTAAGCTAAGGATGTATGTCACCTCAGGACCCTGTGATGCTTGCGTTATCTGCACAAATTGTTTGTAAAGCATGTGTGTTTGAACAATATGAAATCTGGGCACCTTGAAAAGAACAGGATAACAGTGATTTTCAGAGAACAAGGGAGATAACTATAAAGTCTGACTGCCTGCAGGGCCAGGCAGAACAGAGTCATATTTCTCTTCTTTCAGAAAGCAAATAGGAGAAATACCACTGAATTCTTTTCTCTTCAAGGAATAACCCTGGGAAAACGAATGCATTCCCAGGGGGAGGTCTCCAAAATGGCCACTCTGGGAGTGTCTGTCTTATGCATTGTAGATAAAGGATGAAATATGCCCTGGTCTCCTGCAGTGCCCTCAGGCTTGCTAGGATTAGGAAATTCCAGCCTGGCAAATTCTAGTCAGACCGGTTTTCTGCTCTCGAACCCTGTTCCTGTTAAGATGTTTATCAATGACAATGTGTGCCCAATGGACATGGACCTTCACCAGTAATTCTTGTTTTGCCCTGAACTTGTGATCTCACTCTGCCCCTCTGCCCTTGTGATATTTATTGCCTTTGAAGCATGTGATCTCTGTGACTCATTCCCTGTTTGTACACCCCTCCCCTTTTGAAACCCCTAATAAAAACTTGCTGGTTTTGCAGCTCAAGGTGCATCACGGAACCTGCCGACATGCAATGTCACCCCCAGACACCCAGCTGTAAAATTTATTTCTTTTGTACTCTTTCTCTTTATTTCTCAAACCAGGCAACACTTAGGGAAAATAGAAAAGAACCTACGTTGAAATACTGGGGGCTGGTTCCCTCGATAAAACTCTATATCTACATTTAAAAATGACAATGACAAAAAAAAAACCATACAAATGGCTAACAGGTATATGAAAAAAATGTTCAACATCACTAATTAGCAAGAAAATGCAAATCAAAACCTCAATGAGATACCATCTCATCCCAGAAAGGCTAATTAACTGATGACTAATTATTTGTCATCAAAACAACAACAACAACAAAAATGCTGGTGAGGATATGGAGAAAAGATAACTCTTATACACTGCTGGTGGGAATGTAAATTGGTTCAACCACTACAGAAAACAGTATGAAGGTTCCTCAAAAAACTAAAAACAGTGGCCAGGCGTGATGGCTCACGCTTGTAATCCCAACACTTTGGGAGGCCAAAGAGGGCAGATGGTTTGAACTCAGGAGTTCAAGACCAGCCTGGGCAACATGGTGAAACGTTATCTCTACAAAAATACAAAAATAATTAGCCAGACATGGTGGCACATGCTTGTAGTCCCAGCTGTTCAGGAGGCTGAGGTGAGAGGATTGCCTGAACCCAGAAATTGGGAGGTTGCAGTAAGGCAAGATTACATCACTGCATTCCAGCTTGAGCAACAAAGTGAGACTCTATCTCAAAAAAAAGAAAAAAAAAATTACCATATGATCCAGTAATCCCACTTTTGACTATATATCCAAAAAAAAAGAAAATCAGTACGTCAAAGAAGCACTCCCAAGTTTACTGCTGCACTATTCACAATAGCCAAGATACAGAGTCAATCTAAGAGTCCATCAACAGATGACTGGATAAAGAAAATGTGGTGGCCAGGCACAGTGGCTCACACCTGTAATCCCACCACTTTGGGAGGCCAAAGTGGGCACATCACCTGAGGTCGGGAGTTCGAGACCAGCCTGACCAACAGGGAGAAACCCTGTCTCTACTAAAAATACAAAATTAGCCAGGCGTGGTGGCACATGCCTGTAATTCCAGCTACTCAGGGGGCTGAGACAGGAGAATCACTTGAACCCGGGAAGCAGAGGCTGTGGTGAGTCAAGGTCACGCCATTGCACTCCAGCCTGGGCAAGAAGAGTGAAACTCTGTCTCAAAAAACAAAAAAAGAAAGAAAATATGGTATATATACACAATGGTATACAATTAAGCCACAAAAATGAAAAAAAATCCTGTCATTTGCAGTAACATGGATGAGCATCAAGGAATATGTTAAGTAAAATAAGCCAGCCACAGGAAGATAAATACCACATGTTCTAACTCATATGTAGAAGCTAAAACAGTTGGCTTCATCGAAGTAGAAAGGAGAATAGCAGTTACTACAGGCAGGGAAGGGTTGGGGGAAGGGAAGTAGACAAAGGTTGGTTAATCAATACTAAAGTACAGCTAGACAGGAAGAATAAATTCTAATGTTCTACAGCACTATTACATGATATAATTAACAATTTATTGTATATTTTCAAATAGAAGACATTGTGAATGCTTCTAACACAAAGAAATAATAAATGTTCTAAGCAATAGATAGGCTAAGATTTGATTACACATTATATACATATATCAAATTATCACACTGTACTCCATAAATATGTACAATTATGTGCCAATTAAAAAATAAAAGCAGAATCTAGGTTTTTTAAAGTCCAATTAAAACTTCAATAATATATAATAACGAAGATATTTCTTAGACTCTATCATGAATTGATTCTTTAGTATCCTGCCATAGAACATTCTGCTTCTTATGTTTATCAACTGTAATAACTGACATTTGAAAAGCTATCTCCAGGCATATTTGTTACAAAAAAATTATTTTGCTATAGGGAGCAATTATGATGTGAATAATTTCACCTCAGATAACATTTGTTAGTAGAATAAGCTTTCAATTGCTTCACTCTGGTTTTATTCATGATCTTTAACGCAAAATTAAAAGGTTCTGGGCAGACGCAGTGTAATTCCAGGACACTGGGAAGCCAACACAGGAGGATCACTTGAGGCCAGCAGTTCAAGACCATCCTGGGCAGTAAAGCAAGATGCCCCCCGACCCCCATCTTTTAAGAAAAAAAAAATTAAATTTTTAAAGAAAGCTTCAAATGCTTTTATCTGCTATGTAATATTTTTATTACCCATTACTTTACAAAAACATTTCTACATTATCAAATCTGACCCTCAAAATTCAGTTAGATAGATATTATCATTCCCATCTTGTAACTGAAAAAACTGCAAGAAAATCAAGTGATTTGCTCAAGCTTCTTCTACTACTCTAGGGCTGAGACTGAAAGGTCAACTCTACAAGTTTTATTTGTCCAAAGAGTACATAATGAAAAAGGCTATCAACTTAAGGCTCAGCATATATGGACACTGACAAAACTGTTCCAATATCCTACATGCTGTTTGCATCCCAATCTGTAGTATTCACCAACTACCAGTGCTGTGAACATGAGTAGGTCCTCTGTACTACAGGAAGCAAAGAAAGAGCATCAGCAGTCCCTTTCTTCCTTTCTACTACCTAAGATTTGAGAGAAAATGAAGAGGTCATAGGAACAGTAGAAAAAAACAAGTCAGGAAAAAAAAGAAAAAATATATATCCCAAGAAGGTAAAGGTCAATGGAAACTACAATCAGGAATCTGGCAAACTGAAGCCTAAAAGAAGAAAAAGATCGAAACAAAAGTCTACACTACCAGAGATGTGCAACATGTTTGAGACTCCTTCCATAAGAAGCCAAATTCTACAAAGAATCAGCACCATGCATCTCAAATAGTAAAAGAATGTATAGGCAACACATTCTCATGACTGTTACCTTAGGGATACAGAGGCATCAATATGTAAAAACAGAACAGCCTAATCAGTTTCCCAAACCATATCTAAGATATTACTCCCCAAACCTAACAACTTACTAATTTGAGATATTTTACAAGGGACCAAATTATATGGCAAAAACTTACCTAAAATACATCTCGAATGGGGGTATAAATGATGTTTTCATTTCATCTTCCAGTTCATCTAGCAGAGCACACTGAATATGAAAACTGCTCGAAGGATACATAGTGTCAAAATCAAGATTTGGTTGGTTTGGCAATATGGGGGCGGGGTGAACCATAATTCCTATATGGTCCAATCTTTTAAAATCAAGAAATAATGTATTTCGGTAAATGAATTTAAATTGAAATTTGAAGAGAATAACAAGATAACCCCCCAAAAAATCACATACAATAAAAAGGCAAAAGGTGCAACTGATTAAGAAAACCAAAACTTTTTTTTTTTGAGACGGGTGTTGCTCTGTCGCCCAGGCTGGAGTGCAGTGGCGCAATCTCGGCTCACTGCAAGCTCTGCCTCCTGGGTTCACGCCATTCTCCTGCCTCAGCCTCCCAAGCAGCTGGGACCACACGCACCTGCCACCACGCCTGGCTAATTTTTTTGTATTTTTAGTAGAGACGGGGTTTCACCATGTTAGCCAGGATGGTCTCGAACTCCTGACCTCGTGATCCACCCGCCTCGGCCTCCCAAAGTGATGGGATTACAGGCATGAGCTACCGCACCTGGCCAAGGAAAACAACACTCTTAAGTACCCAGTAACACGAAGTAAAAGATATGGAAGATCTTTTTTTTTAAAAAAAGACACAATAGCTATGTTTTAATACTACTACTAATAAAGAAATGCAAGAAAGTGATTATGATAAAAGTTAGGGTAACATTTTCTTAGGAGACAAGGGGTGGTACATGGAAGGTCATCTGGAGTTACTGGCAAAGATCTATTTTTTTTTTTGAGACAGAGTCTTGCTGTGTCGCCCACACTGGAGTGTAGTGTCGTGATCTTGGCTCACTGCAAGCTCCGCCTCCAGGGTTCACGCCATTCTCCTGCCTCAGCCTCCTGAGTAGCTGGGATTACAGGCTCCCGCCACCACGCCCAGCTAATTTTTTTGTATTTTTAGTAGAGACAGAGTTTCACCATGTTAGCCAGGATGGTCTCAATCTCCTGGCAAAGGTCTATTTTTTAATCTAAGTGGTGATTACAAGAAGGTTTGCCTTATGACTCTTTGAGCTATATGGTAAATGTGATTTTCAGTATCTGAATTTTGTTTTACAATAAAAATGCTAAAAATTACTGATGATAAACACAAAATGATATGGTTTAACTGTATCCCTACCCAAATCTCATCTCAAATTGTAATCCCCACATGTCGAGGGAGGAACCCAATGGGAGGTGATTGGATCATAAGGACAGTTTCCCCCATGCTGTTCTCATGATAGTGAGGGAGTTCTCACAAGATCTTATGGTTTAAAAGTGGCAGTTTCCCCTGAGCACTCTCTCTCTCCTGCTGCCATGTAAGACATGCCTTGCTTCCCCTTCGCCTTCTGCCGTGAAGTTTCCTGAGGCCTCCCTAGCCATTCGAAACTGTGAGTTAATTAAAACCTCTTTCCTTTATAAATTACCTAGTCTCAGGTATTTCTTTATAGCAGTGTGAAAACAAAGTAATACACAAAATGTAAAGTCTTAAATAGGATCTAAATCAATCTCAACGGTACTGAAGGAATTTTGTCTGATGGAAAACATGACACAAATTCAACAATGAAAAAATATACCTCGAGAAGAAGAAAGGGAAGAACAGATCAAGCAGAGATTTGAGGAAGTAGCACCACCTGTCACCAAGTTAATGTGCAAAAGAAAAGGTTGGAGGGAGAGGAATGCTATTGTTTTGGAAGATTATACAGACTATCAATGAGATGGGAGAAAAAAAGACACTTAAATACAAATTACAAACTAGTATAAAACCACTCTATGTATATGATGATGACCTTCAGCTACTCAAACATCTACTGGCACATTCTCTAAACACATACCATCTGTTAAAATTCTTGAATTATCTTGCTGATAATGTTGCCTGTCAGAAGGTACAGAACAGAAAAGAGAATTAATGCAGACCAACAAGAAGGAAATAGTAAAATCTTGGGAGAAAAAAGCCATCTTAAGAGTTCATAACAACAAAAAGAACAAATTTGGAAAACATTCAGCCTACGATTGAAGGGGAAAAAAGATGTACAGAAGAGATAGGTATTAATTCCACCAAAAACAGAAAGGAAAAAGAAACCCTATATAAAAACTTCCACTTCTGGCCAAGATGGAATGACAGGCTGGATTTAACCTCCCACCAGGAAAATAATAATAATAATAATAAACTAAAAATACTGACCAACCTATGAAACAATGGTTTTCACAATACTCCCCCCATCAAACAATGAATGATAGTGACTACTGAGAGAAAGGAACCAAATGAAGTTAGCAATACAATTGTCTAGCTTACCGTTGTGAGTTCCCAGCTATGGGAAAGGGAGAGAAAACTCAGAAGGCGTCCAGTGAGGAGAGGGATGTGGGAAATAGGGGATGCCAATACAGCTAGAGTTCACAGGAGAAAGTACCAGAGAAAAGAGAAGAACACACAGGGAACTCAAGAAATCTGCAGTCTTCCTCGAGTATTCAGCAGAGTATGGAACAGTGCATGTTTGTCAGTAAACTCCTCAAGGCAAGAGGGAAACTATTAGAAGAAACTATCTGCAGACTCACATAGCTGTTTGCACCAGAGTGGAAAATTTCATAATTCACAAAGCACTCCCTTGCCTCATCAGTGAGGCAAAATTAGTTCTATACTAAACACTGTGCTGATACCATTTAGCAAAGTTTAAAGGCAAGACCCAAAAGCACCAAACTGACTCCAAGCAACTTAAGTGCCTTCTAACACAAAGCTCAATAATATTTTACAGAACACAAAAATAACTAGCATCCAAAAAAAGAGAATTCAACATATCTGACATTTTCCAGTAAAAAATTTACCACTAAGGCATGCTAAGAGCCATGCTAAGAGCCAGGAAAATATGATCTATAACAAGAAAAAGTAATCAATTACCACTGACCACAAAGCAACACAAATAATCAGTAATGAAGGATATTAAAGTATTATTTTAAGTCTATCCCATATGTTCAAGACACTAAAGTCACAACTTGGCCAGGTGCAGTGGCTCATGCCTGTAATCCCAGCACTGTGGGAGGGTGGTATGGTTTGGATCTGTGTCCCTGCCCAAATTTCATGTTAAATTGTAATCCCCAATGTTGGAGGCAGGGCCTGGTGGGAGGTAATGGGATTATGCGGGCAGTTTCTCATGGTTTAGCACCATTCCCCTTGGTGCTGTCTTGGCAGTAGTGAGTTCTCATGAGATGGTTGTTTAAAAGTATGTGGCACGTATCCTCTCTCTATTCCTCCTGCTCTATGTGAAGTGTTGGCTCACTCTTTGCCTCCCGCCATGATTTTAAGTTTCCTGAGGCCTCCCTAGAAGCTGAGCAGAAGCCAGCATCATCCTTCCTGTACAGCCTGAAGAACCATGAGCCAATTAATTAAACCTCTTTTCTTTATAACTTGCCCAGTCTCAGGTATTTCTTTATAGCAGTGAGTGAGAATTGACTGATACAGAAAATTGGTACCAGGAATGGGCACTGCTATAAAGACACCTTAAAATGTGGGCGCAGCTTTGGATCTGGGTAACAGACAGAGGTTAGAAGAGTGTGGAGGGCTCAAAGATAGGAAGATGAGGGAAAGTTTGGAATTTCCTAGAGACTGGTTGAATGGTTGTGACCAAAATACTGGTAGTGATATGACAGTGAAGGCCAGGCTGACGAGGTCTCAGATGGAAATGAGGAACTATTGGGAACTGGAGTAAAAGTCACTTTTGCTATGTCTTAGCAAACAACCTGGCTGTACTGTGCCCCTGCTTTAGGGATCTGTGGAACTTTGAACTTGAGAGGGATGATTTAGGGTATCTAATGGAAGAAATTTCTAAGCAGCAAAGCATTCAAGATGTGGCCTGGTTGCTTCTAACAACCTATGCTCATATGCATATGCAAATAAATGACCTGAAACTGGAACTTATATTTAAAAGGTAAGCAGGACATAAAAGTTTAGAAAATTTGCAGCCTCGCCATGTGGCAATAAAGAAAAGTACATTTTCAGGAGAGCAATTCAAGCCCACAGCAGAAATCTGCATAACTACCAGAAAGGCAAGTGCTGATAGCCAAGACAATGGGAAAAAGGCCTTGAAGGCATTTCAGAGACCTTTGCAGCAGCCATTCCCATCACAGGACCAAGGCATAGGAGAGAAAAATGGTTTCCCTGGCCAGGCCGAGGATCCTGCTGCCCTGCACCACCTCAGGACACTGCTCCCTGCATCCCAGACACTCCAGCTCCAGCTGTGACTCAAAAGGCTCCAGGTAAAGCTCAGGCTGCTGCTTCACAAGGCGCAAGCTATAAGCCCTAGCAGTTTCCACACGATGTTAATTTAAGCCTGCAGGTGCACAGAACGCAACAGCTGAAGCTTGAGAGTCTCTGCCTAGAATTCAGAGGATGTATGGAGAAGCCAAGCAGAACCCTGATGTAGGGGCAGAGTCCTCATGAAGAACCTCTACTAGGGCAGTGAGGAGGAGGAATGTAGGATTGGTGCCTCCACAAAGGCACTGCCTAGTGGAGCTGTGAGAAGAGGGCCATTGTCCTTCAGATCCCAGAATGATAAATCCAAGAGCTTGCACTCTTAGCCTGGAAAAGCCACAGGCACACAATGCCAGCCCTTGAGAGCAGCCATGTGGGCTGAGCCCTGCAACGCCACAGGGCAGAGCTGTCCAAGGCCTTGGGTGCCCACCCCTTGTATCAGTGTGCCCTAAGTGTGGGACATGAAGTCAAAAGCCTTGGGTGCCCACCCCTTGTATCAGTGTGCCCTAAGTGTGGGACATGAAGTCAAAAGAGATTATTTTGGAGCTTTAAGATTTAATGACTGCCCTGCTGGGTTTCAGGCTTGCATTGGCCTATAGCCCCTTTCTTTTGGCAGATTTTTCCCTTTTGGAATGGGAGTATTTACCCAATGCCTATAACTAGGATCTTGGGAGTAACTAACTTGTGTTTCATTTTACAGCCTCATAGGTGGAAAGGACTAACCTTGTCTCAGATGAGACTTTGGACTTCTGAGTTAATGCTAGAAATGAGTTAAGACTTTGAGGGACTACTGGGAAAGTATGATTATATTTTGAAATGTGATAAGGACATGGAGATTTGGGAGGGGCCGGAAGAGGAATGATATGGTTTGGATCTGTGTCCCCGCCCAAATCTCATGTTGAACTGCAATACCCATTGTTGAGGGTGGGGCCTGGGGGGAGGTAATGGTGGGGGTGGTTTCTCATGGTTTAACACCATCCACTCTTTATGCTGTCATCACAACAGTGAGTTCTCATGAGATCTGGTTTAAAAGTGTGTGGCATCTCCCTCTCCCTCTTCCTCCTGCTCTATGTGACCTGTTAGCTTGTTCTTTGTCTTCCACCATGACTGTAAGTTTCCTGAGGCCTCCCAGAAGCTGAGCAGATGCCAGCATCATGCTTCCTGTACAGCCTGTAGAACCATGAGCCAATTAAACCTATTTTCTCTATAAATTACTGAGTCTCAGGTATTTCTTTTTTTTTTTTTTTTTTTTGAGATGGAGCGTTGCTCTGTCGCCAGGCTGGAGTGCAGCGGCACAATCTCGGCTCACTGCAAGCTCTGCCTCCCAGGTTCAAGCAATTCTCCTGCCTTAGCTTCCCAAGTAGCTGGGACTACAGGCACGTGCCACAACACCTGGCTAATTTTTGTATTTTTAGTAGAGACAGGATTTCACCATGCTGGCCAGGATGGTCCTGATCTCCTGACCTCATGATCCACCCACCTTGGTCTCCCAAAGTGCTAGGATTACAGGCGTGAGCCACTGCACCCAGCCTCAGGTATTTCTTTATAGCAGTGTGAAAACTGATTAATACAGAGGCCCAAGTAGGAGGATCACCTTGAGGGCAGGAGTTCAAGACTAGTCTGGGCAACACAGCTAGACCCCATGTCTACAAAACAAAAAAATTAGCCAGGCATGGTGGCACATGCCTGTAGTCCTAGCTACTCGGAAGGCTGAGGCGAAAAGATCACTTGAGCCCAGGAATTAAAGGTTGTAATGAGTCATGATCATATCACTGCACTTCAGCCCGGGCACAGAACAAAAACTCTGTGGCTTCTCCCGTTGCTGCCTGTGGCTGTGCAGCCAACCTGCTCAGAAGGAGCTGGGTCGCACCACTGTGCGAAACCCGCCAGCTCCACGTGGCAAGTGAAATGCACTGGTTTAGAACTTCTGATGTCTTTCAAACCACTCTAGCCAGTGTAGCCCCAGTATTTACCACGACAAAATTTGACAGAGAAATGTTACTTCTTTTGAAGGGAAGAACACTGAGTTATACCAAGAGTTAGGTCTTCAAGCCAGAGATGTGAGATTTCACCATGTAATGAGTATCACAGCCAGAAATAATAGGATTATCATGAGAATGGAGTATTTGAAAGCTGGGATAACTCGAGAGTGTCTTCTGATTTTAGATTATCATAATTTAAACTCACAGCAATGGCTGTTCCGAGAACTCTCTTCACAATTGTCTGGAGAGGGTCAACTTGTTATAAACCCTTTAACTTTTTGAGTTTAGAGCTATAGAAGCGCTCCCGCAATACTTGATCAACACCCTTCAGGTGAAACTTAGCATTTTCCAGCCACTGATCCTCGAGACGTTGGAAGCTTTGGTGGACCCCAAACATTCTTCTGTAGACAGAAGCAAACTCCACATTTTACTACAGAACAGCAAAAGTCTACTAGAGTTAGAAACAGATATTAAAATTTTCAAAGAGTCAATCTTGGAGATTTTGGATGAGGAAGAGTTGCTAGAAGAGTTCTATCAAAATGGAGTGACCCACAAGTCTTTGAAAAGAGCAGTACTGGGACTGACCATGCAGAGGAGATGGAGTTGCTGATGGAAAACTACCACCAACTGGCTGACGATCACTCCAATGCAGCTTAGGAGCTTAGGGTACTGATTGATGATTCACAAAGTATTATTTTCATCAATCCTGCCAGCCACCGTAACGTGATAATGAAGTTGAATCTACAGCTGACCGTAAGAACCTTCTCTCTTTTGCTCTTTGGAGTAATGGGAGTTGCTTTTGGAATGAGTTTGGAATCTCCCCTTGAAGAGGCCCAACGAGTGTTTTGGCTGATTATAGGAATTACGTTCATGGGAAGTGGCCTTATCTGGAGGCGCCCGCTTTCATTCCTGGGACAACAGCTAGAAGTTCCACTGCCTCGCATGACGGCCTCCTTACCTAAAAAGACTCTTCTAGCAGATACAAGCGTGGAACAAAAAACAGCCTCAGACCCCATGGACTTGGATCAGGCAGGAGTATCCTAACAAACAATGAGGAACAACCCTGTGGACACTGAAGTTTTTTTTTTTTTTTTTATAATCACAAATAACTTCTGATACTTTTATTATTTTCTTGTATGGAGTCAGACACTTGAAAAAAAATAATATCTGATGACAAAATATTTTGGAAGTCACAATACTAGAACTTGATTGCATTTCCAGAATTCTGAGTTAAAGAAACAAAGTGTTTGCTTTGTAACAGGCTAAAATTCTATTTCCTGCAAACTTTAAATGCTGTTTTTAGACATGATGTGAGGCAACACAAGAACAGAGAGTTGTATAAATTTTATTTAATTTATACATAACAAGAAAAGTACAATTTCAGGCTGAATGAAGCATAGGAGCTTGACAAACCCATAGGAAACCATAGTTCTTTGTCACTACAAGGAATTACCTTCATGTGAATTTCCTGATTCTCAGGTGACTAAAAGCTACCATTCTATGCATGAACCTTAAAACAAATTCTGGAAGTTTGTGCTTTAAAAACCAAACTTTGACATAACATTATTTTCTTATATTTGCCCCCCCTTTTATATAAGATGAATAAAAAGAAATAACTTTTTTAAAAAGACCCAACTGAACTTGTATTAAAAGGATTTGTATCCAGAACATAAAATCCAGGACATAAAAAGAACACTAAAAACTCAGTAACAAAAAAAAAAAAAAAAAAAGTTTGAAAAAAATAAGCAGATTTAAACAGACACTTCATCAAAGAAGATACAAGGACAGCAAATAAGCACATGGAAAATACTCAACACCATTAGTCATTACAGAAATGTAAACTGAAACCATAATGAAACACTATTACACACCTATTAGAATGGCTATAATTAAAATGACTGACATTAAATATGGGCAAAAATATGAAGCAACTGGAACTTTCATACACTGCCAGTGGAAACGTAAAACACTACACCTACTTTGGAAAACAATTTCCCACTGTGTTAGAATGCTACACACACAACTAATATATATGATCCAGCCACTCTATTCTCAGGTATCCAATCAAGAAAAATGAAAGTATATTTTCATAAAAGACGTACACCAATGCTCAGAGCAGCTTTATTTTATTTATTTATTTATTTATTTATTTATTGAGACGGAGTTTCTTTCTTGTTGCTCAGGCTGGCGTGCAGTGGCAAGATATCGGCTCACCACAACCTCCACCTCCCGGATTCAAGCAATTCTCCTGCCTCAGCCTCCCAAGTAGCTGGGATTACAGGCATGCACCACCACACTCAGCTACTTTTGTATTTTAGTAGAGACAGGGTTTCTCCATGTTGGTCAGGCTGGTCTTGAACTCCTGGCCTCAGGTGATCCACCCACCTCGGCCTTCCAAAGTGCTGGGATTACAGGTGTGAGCCACTGCACCCGGCCTAAGAGCAGCTTAATTTGTAACACTCAAAGTGGAAATAACCCAAATATCTATCAAACACAAGACCAGATAAACAAAATGTGATATACCCATACAATGAATATTATTTGTGGGTTTTTTTCGAGACAGTCTTGCTCTGTCACCCAGGCTGGAGTGCAGTGGCACGATCTCTGCTTACTGCAACCTCTGCTTCCTATATTCAAGCAATGCTCCTGCCTCAGCCTCCCGAGCAGCTGGGATTACAGGCACATACCACCACGTCCAGCTAATGTTTGCATTTTTAGTAGAGACAAGGTTTCACCATGTTGGTCAGGCTGGTCTCGAACTCCTTACCTTGTGATCCACCCGCCTTAGCCTCTTAAAGTGCTGGGACTACAGGCGTGAGCCACCATGCCCAGCCCAATGGATATTGTTTGGGGAAAAAAAAAAAAAAACTAATGATACATACAACAACATGAATGAATTTCAAAATAATTATCCTAAATAAAGAAAGCCACACAAAACCAAAGTATATACTATATAACTGAATTTATATAAAGTTCTAGAAAATTAAAACTAATTTATAGTGACAAAAAAAATGCTCAGTGGTTGCCTGAGGACACATGGAGTGATGGAGTACGGTGAGTCATGAGAAAACTAACAGAGATGGTGAAAACATCATTATCTTAATTGTGTTCATGGGTTCATGGTATACACAAAAGTCAAAAGTTGTGTACTCTAAATACATGTGGCCTATCACATCAATTGTATCTCAAAAATAGCTGTATAGGCCAGGTACGGTGGTTCACCTATAATCCCAGCACTTTAGGAGGCCTAGGTGAGCAGATCACTTAAGGCCAAGAGTCCAAACGAGATGGAGCAACATGGCAACACCCCATCTCTACAAAAAATACAAAAAGTAGCTGGGTGTGACGGTGCATGCCTTTAGTCCCAGCTACTCAAGAGGCTGGAGTGGGAGGATCGCTGGAGCCCAGGAGGTGGAGGCTGCAGTAAGCCAAGATCACACACTGCACTCCAGCCTGGGCCACACACCAAGGCCATGTCGGGGCGGGGGGCAGGGAAACAAGCTGTATAAAAAATAATTTACATGGAAAGTCTCTTGTTGTAAACAGTAAAAACCTAACTAAAAATAAGTACATACATATATGAGGACATTCTCACTAAAAAGAAAATAAAGAACTAAAATAAAAAAAGAAATTAGTTCTGCCTCAAAAAAAATTAACAATCACACTCCCACTCAATTGGGAATCAGATGTCCATAGGAAGCAAAATATATCAAGAGCATTCAAAGACTTGCCACTTGGTGGTGCTAAACTGAATGTATAAAACTCAATTCAACAAACTTTTATGAAGCAATTATGTGCCAGACATCATAAAGAACAGAGAGATTAAAAGGTATTAGAGTTCCTTGCTTGTCTGTACCTGGCAAAATTATTAAAAAGGTAAAATATTTACACAAGAAGGAATATGCTAAGTGTAAAAGTACTACAAAAAAGGAGGAAAGTTTTCCTTTTGGGATAAAAATGTCTCATGCCCTCCAGGCTCTTATCTATTCTTAAATATTTGCTAAGATGCCCAAGCAGGTAAGTACATTTATAAAACTTCCAATGATGGCCTGCTAAAAGCAACAGAAACTGCATTTTGTTTTTCTCCTCTAGCAAAGGAGCTATATCAGATATAACTTATTAAAAGAGTTCTGGTGACCACAGCAAACATTTCAGAATAAATTTTCTCACCCCTAATTTAGCAATTTAATTTAAAAGCAAAAATAAGGCAGAAAAACAGATAAATTCAACTGTTAGACAGAATGAACTTTTGCACAATCCAACTCAAGAACATCCTTCCTGACACAAAGAGCTAGAAAAACTAAGGAAGTTTCACAATAGTAACTTTTATACTGTGCCTTCACTTAAGACTGAATTTTTACTTACATTATGATTATTATAATCTTTATTTCCAAAAATGGAAGATAAAGGAAAAATTCAACCCAAATATTTTACATGTACCCGTAACTTTAGGGTAAAATTATTGCCCTAAATCATTCTCCAAACTTGGAAACCTTTCACCTACCATACACAACATACATTCTTAACTTTAGCAATTATGTGAACTTACAGGCTAATAAAACAACCAAAGTTTCAAAACTTTAGTTTGTTTAAAAACTATTTGGCATACAGATGATAATTTGAGCGTATGGTTTCAGAAAGCATCCCCAGGAAATGCGAGACTGAGCATCCTAACAGGTTCCACATTCAAATATCTATGCACCTACTTGATATCTCTATTTCAATAAGGCATCTTGAACTCAATGTGTTCTATCTAAACCGGCTCTTCTTCGATATTCCCAATTCTGTCAAAGATATCTCATCCACCCAGTTATCCTAAATGCTTCTTTCACCATCCAGACCCTATATCCTAAGTCCCTCAAACCTTTTCCTCTAGCACTGGCCCCTCATCGCTTCTAGCCTAAGTCACTAAAATAACATTCTGATCTCTCTTCTCGTGATCTAGTTACCTTCCAATAATCTAAGGTGCATAATGTATAACCACGGCCCAAACTAACCTTTACAAAATGTCCGTCTGGTTACACCACATAGGGGATTAAAAATCTTCTGTCTTCACCCTTTACCTCTATAGTGAGGCTATACTTCCTGATACTCCCAACACATAAAACATTTCTGCCTTGGGCCATTGTGAACTCTTGCTACCCAAAAGCTTGGTGCTTTTTTTCAGGTGTATTCTGTTCCATCTACCTGGAACACCCTTTTGTCCTTTCTCTCTGCAAATAACTTCTACCAAACCCTTCAAAAAAGAACATAAGCAATAGCCTGCCCAAACTCTTTGAACTACTCCCCATTCCACTTAATCTGATTTAGAAGTTTCTTTACTCATACACTCAGCACATGTATGAGCACCAACCAGATGCTGGAAATAAAAAGGTGTCAGTGGAAAAAACACACACAATGAAAAGTGTCTGACTAAACTAGCAGTATCATGTAAACCAGTAAATCAATGTATAGAGTAGAGTGTGACAGAGGAATGCAGAGACTCCTGAATGAGATACCATTTTCAGTTACTTCTTCAATAAATACACAGTAAATGCCTACCATGTGCCAGGTACAGAGCAAGTTACTAGGTGTAAATAAGTAAGATTCAGTCACTGCCTCCACAGTAGTTACAATCTAACTGGGGATGACAAGAAAACTGACAATTACAACATGTAAGTACTAACAGACTGCCACAGCAAGCCCTAATAAAGGCTATCTTACCTAGATTTAGGAGCCTCAGGTAGAGTGAGAATGAGGAAAACTTACTTGGAGCGACATATAAACTCAGATCTGAATAATGGCAATTTTAAATAGTAGAGAACGTAGGGAAGCAGAGGATGTATGTTCTTAGCAGAGGGTATGTTTTATACAGAGCAGTAGTTCAGTGCACGATTGAAACCCAAATACCAGAGAGTAGAGTCTACATAGTTTAGAAGCAAAAACAGAGACCAGATCAGATCATAAAGGGCTGCATAAGCCATGCTAAAGAACTTAGGAGTTTGAAATTTATCCTGAAGACCGACAAAAGCAACTAGAAACTTGCCTTTTCTAAGCCAATAAAGTGGCTGCAGGACCAAGAACGAACAGCTGCAGTAATCCAGGGAGGGAGAGACTCATGGTTGCTTGAACTAAGGCAATGGTAGTGGGGATGAGGAAAGGCAGGTGGCTTAGAAAGATATTTAGAAGATCAAAATGACAAGCCTTCGTGACTGATTAGATGTGAAAGGTGAAGGGAAGAACAGTAAGGACAAAACTGTGTAGATGAGGTTTTTTACTGAGATAGGGAGAACAGAAAGAAGAAAGCAAACTGAGTTTTATTTGGGATGTGTTAATGAGTAATGACTGTGGAACTAAAAAAAAAAACGCAGAATACAGGTGGTTGTAAGGGCAATACATCATGGATAGTCTGAAGTGAAGAGTGAGCCTTTGAGATCTAGAGAATGGTACAACTCTCAAGGAAGGGCAACTGGCAGAACTATTATTGCGTCTCAACGATATTAGTGTGCCAAGCAAAGTCAAATAGGAGACAGGAATAATTCAGGTGCTGGAGGAGATACACAGTCAGGGCTGCAATGAACCATGACCACACCACTGCACTCCAGCCTGGGTGACAGAGCAAGGCTGTCTCCAAAATAAATTAACACTAATAATAACAATACAAGTCTCTGTTTAACCACCCTTGTGTCCAAAGAACTCAGCACATAGCAGGTACTAAAACGTTTGTTGAACTAAAGAATGGCAGAAAAATTTAAAAATAAGACATACTCCTATTATACCATGGGTAACTACCATGTTAAAAGATCTAGTCTAGGAAAACAAGTCTGCAGGAAGATCTAGATACTAAGAATACTCATCTTTCCAAAGCACAAAAATTTCACAGGACTATGAGCATATTTAAAAAGAATTGGTTAGGGCCAATTTTAATTCTTATTAAAAATGACATCACAAATTCTAATTAAGAAAAAAACAGCTGATTTCCCTATTGTTTCAAGTAATTTTCGTTTTTATTTTTTGAGACAGAGTCTGCCTGTGGCCCAGTCTGAACAAGTGACACAATCTCAGCTCGCTGCATTGGGTTCAAGCGATTCTCCTGTCTTAGCCTCCTGAAGAGCTGCGACTACAGGCATGTACCACCATGCCTGGCTTTTGTGTTTTTAGTAAAGATAGGGTTTCACCACGCTGGCCAGGATGGTCTCAAACTCCTGACCTCAAGTAATCCACCCACCTCAGCCTCCCAAAGTGATAGGATTACAGGTGTGAGCCACCGTGCCCGGCCAGTAATTTTCAATAGAAAAAAAATTCTAATACATTAATAGAAAAACCTAGAGTGAATGGAAGTGTACTATAATAGGATTTTACAACTCTGAAACAAAAGAGCTATTAATGGACCCATTTCTCCCACTCTAATCCCTCCTCATTTTCTTTTTCTTTTCTTTTTTTTTTTTTTTTGAGACAGGGTCTTGGTCTGTCACCCAAGCTGGAATGCAGTAGCACCATCATAACTCACTGCATTCTCCAAGTCCCAGGCTCAAGCAATCCTCCCACCTCAGCCTCCCAAGTAGCTGGGACAACAGGCACGTGTCACCACAACCAGCTAATTTTTTTGTTTTTCATAGAGACGGGGTCTAGTTATGTTGCCCAAGCTGGTCTTGAACTCCTGAGCTCAAGTGATCCTCCCGCCTCAGTCTCCCAAAGTGCTGGGATTACAGGCGTGAGCCACTGCACCTGGTTCCTCATTTTCTCGTACCTTCTTGCTTCTTCCTCTTCACTGAATAGCTATTATGTGCCAGAATCTATGTTAGGTGCAGATGAAACATTTCAGGATCCGACCTTATGATGATTAGTTCAGTCTACAGTTTCCAATATATTTACTCATTAATCCTCATACCAAGCATAAAGTAGGTACTGTTATATCACAGATGACTGAAGCACAGAGAGGTTAAGTAATTTTACTGAAGTTGCTTGTAAATGTGTGAAAATAATTTCTGAAACTAGTTTGGCTTCAAAGACCAAGCTCTTAACCATTACCTTTTGCTGCTTCCCTACAAGACAGAGATTAACTTCCTCCATCACTTTCTGAAACTCCAAGTTCAAAGCAAGTAGAGTTGTAAGAAAAGTTACATCCTAGGTGGAGACACTGAGAGATTCTAATTCAACGGAGCTGGTAGCCCAGCATCTGTACTTCTATTAAACAGTATCACAAGTGATTTTTGTGCGCCTTGGTTAACATTCACTCCCCTGTATTTCTAAACTTGAACTCTTAGCTAAAACTTGGTGAAGGGAGGGGGAGATGAATAAACATACGCACACATTTTCTCCCCATCCCCTTTCCTAAAGAAAAAAGATTAGGAAGTAGGGAAGCATAAAGGTAACATGTCTTTTAATGTTACATTAACCAGCTTTCATTAGTATTATTATTATAATGCTGATGGTAAAAAAGTATAGAGTTTTCATTTGCTTTTTAAATCAAGAGATTATCAGGTTTGCGCATTAGAAAAATAACTCCAGTGGTGGTGTAGAGAAGATTAAGGGCAGAGACTGTAGAAAAGGAGTAAAATCAGCCAAAAAATCAAGAATAGAAGCAGACTAAAGGCCTGAACTATGCACTGATAGTAAAGATGCAGCAAATTTAAGAAACCTCTTAAGGTAAAACTGGTAGGACATGGTTATTGATTAGAGAGTATTATAAGAATGAATGTCTCCAAGTATGTTTAACATGCAACAGGTGAAAGATGACGCCATTAAACCAGATCTGAACATACTGAGAGAAGAACCGTGGGTTTTGTTGGTCATGATAGTATTACTTCGGAGAGGAGTAGCTTTTCACATGGAAAACTAGTTTCAGTGGAGTGATGGCAATAGGTGTGAATTTGCAGTGAATGAGAATAAATGAGGTTATGAAGTAGAATTATTAAATGTAAGTCTCGTTTTAAGAAGTCAGACTATGAAAGGTAGTGGCTGCAAAGAGTGAAAAATGTTTTTCATTTCACAACTCTGCTTCATTGCCTCAAGGATTCTTTCAAAATCAATCCAAACCTGAAAGGGGGAGATGTTTAAATGGAAGGGATCCCCTCTTGAAAAGTCCTAGCCTGGATCAGTTTATGTGGAAAATCAAACAGGATAACCTTCAAATATGCAGTAAATCAAGCAGAATATCAGCATCCACCCTGAACATAAAAAGTAAAAAACTGACAAGAAAACCAAGAGCACAAATAATCCAAAAAAGGATGCCCACCTATCCTTTAAAAGAGCCAGCACGTACAAGTATGTAATTTTATGTTTAAAAAAAAAATTCATATAACCCTAACAACTCCAATACAAGAAATACAAGAAATAATGATTGCCATCTCCTCAATTCTGCAGATAAAGAACGTGAAAGACACAGAAGTCACAACTGCCCAATTTTCCAAGGTCATACTTCAGATTAACAGCAAAACCAATCCCATATTTGTTATTCGGCCACCTAGTCTAATACTCCAAACACCAAATCACAAACGCTGTTAAACAACTCAAAATAGAGTAGGGAAGGCAACAGGGAGACATGAGTGAAACTCAAGGAACAGAGGACGCTATCTGCAATAAGTAAACAACACTTAGTGTTCCATGAGTCACTTCAGTTGATTTCAGCTGTTGATGAAATACTCCTTCACTGGGAAATACTACCCGTGGCGTATCATAAAGCTGATAGCCCTAACTATACATAAGATGTGCCCTCGGAACGCGAATAGGCACTATTCGACGAAATCTCCGCACATAATCCTAGTTTCCAACGAAATTAGGAGTGTCACTGACCACCTCCGTAAACCAGCATGACCAATACTCCCACTGAAATGCCTAGAAAATAAATATTTGAATAGAAGCCTTCCTAGACAAGCAGAGGACGGTGTAAATCTCCATTTCTCTCAGGAAACAGTCCCGCTGCTCACACCACCAACCAACTCAGCACCTTGGTAAAAACAGACCCAGTACACTCGTTTCTTCTAAAAGCACGGCTAGCTGCCTAGCACCTATTCAGGTCCTCCCGAAGGAAGCATAAACATCTTCAACAGAGTGTAGCAAAGAAGACAAGAGGCAAGTCGGGTTAACGCTTCAAAGACTGAAAAGACGCTGGAGTCAGAAGAGTAGACACAAAGAACTAGAGTCAAGAAAAAGTGAATCGGGGGGGGGGGGGAAGGAACTAGAGAGCCACCTGTCCGTTAATAAAGGTAATACGAATAAAAGCCTCTCTGCTCTGGGGCAGAAGAGCGCCGAGGCCTAGCTGGCCTTGGAGCAGGAGCCGGCTCTGTAACTCCGCGGCTGAACTGGCATTCACGGGAAACCAGCTGGTACCACCCAATCTTCTCCTACAGACACCACGGGTTGTCCGGACATAGAAATCCCCTCGTGTCCCTCCCCCAGCCAACTGCCAAAGAGCAAAAGCATCCCCGTCCCAGAGAAAAGCCGAGGACTTCCTGGAGGCCGTTACCTACCTTCCCGCTCACAACACCCGCCGCCGCCATGTTTCCTGCGCGTGCCTGGTAATGACGTAGCAGAACCTCACGTGTCTTTCGGACTTACAACAACATCCGGCAAAACTAGAATAACATCCGGGCGGGAAAGGGGCGGGGTGTGGCGGGAAGGGCGTGGAGGAACGTGGCCCGGCGGAAAAAGCCGCCAGACGCAGGCGTGCTGAGCTGGGCTCAGAGGCGGGTAGGGCTGAGTCTCAGCCGCAACGCTACGCTTGTGCTTACCCCACGTCCTCCCGGGGGAAGATTCCTAAAATAACGTGTACCTTATTTGTATTGGAGTTTGTCGAGACTCTGAAGCTAGCGCAGGCCACGTCGCTTTGGTGAGATGAAAAGAATACCATACTGGAAGCGCGCAAGCATTGTCCTGGTTGTTTTGTTGTTGTTGTAGAAACGGAGTCTCGCTCTGGCTGGAGTGCAGTGGCGCGATCTCGCCTTACTGCAGCCTCCGCCTCCCTATTCGAACGATTCTCGATCCTCAGCCTCCCGAGTAGCTGGGATTACAGGCGCGCGTCACCACGCCCAGCGAATTTTTAAATTAGGGGGTTTCGCCAATGTTGCCCAGGCTGGCCTCGAACTCCTGACTTCAGGTTATCCGCCCGCCTCAGCCTCCCAAAGTGCTGGGATTACAGGCTTGAGCCACCGCGCCCGACCCATTCGCCTGGTTTTGTGGCAGTAGGCAAATGACCAACACGCTCGAAACCTCAGTTTCTTATAGTAAAATAAAGATAGTAGCGTTGCCGTGAAGATCCAAGAAAGCCCAGCACTAACAAGGAGATATTCCAGGAACTAACATGGAGACTTTTCCCCTCTATATATGAGGTTTCTCTATTTGTCTGGTCACTGCCACTCACACATGACCTCCAGCAAGGTATTTCAATGGGAACTGTGATAATACCATGCCCTCATAGCTGCAGAGTCCAAGGCACATAGTTTATAGCACCTACACATTACTTAATAGCTCTGTGACTTAAAGCAGGTTTGTAAATTTATCAAAGCTTCAGGATGTAAACTGGGAATTACTCCTGCGTGGAGTGGTTGTAGAGATTTCATAGGACAATACATGTGTGGTAAAATGATTTGTAAAGATAAGAAGATAAGAATTGTATTTGTTCTCAGTGCTGTAAAAGAATGCAGAGAATGATTGTGTACTACCCCTTTGATAACTCTGGCACAGATCTGGGATTTCCCTGGCTCCAGGGCAGAATAAAAAGTCCCTTTCACCAAAAACACTTGTGCGCATTGAGGTACTTTACGTTTTCACACAGTGAGGAGAGGTTAGAGGCTTTTGAGTTTGGTTGAGGTAGGTGGCAACAAGCTCAACGACAGAAAAGGAGAGTTGCTAGTTATGTGAATATCAGGAACCCAGTAGGTGAGGAAAGTGGTGGAACCTTAGGTGGGAATGAATGTGTGGCATATTAGGGAGATTGCATCCTAGGTATCTGAGATTCCAACCATGACTGAGATCCTTATGCCCAAGCTTGGCATTGAATCAAGAAAGCAGCTTACCTACAAGGGATGAATGAGGTGAGAAAATGAGAATATTAGCAGTAATCAGCACTGAGTGAAGACTAGAGGGTCTTTTCCACATGTACTGGACTGAGACTAAAACCCCTAGAATCTTCGTATAATCTTGGGTGTGGAGGGGAAAATCCTACTAATGACCCAAATTACATTTTCCACCAGATCAGAGCATTGGGATGTGGTTAGAGAAAAATTCAAATGTGACGTCACATTTCTTACACCCTGTGTTTTAGAGAAACGTTGAAGCCCTTAGCACAATGCCAGGAATAAAAGGCTCAATGAGTGGTAGTTATTACTTATATTTTAATATATTAAGTTTGAGAACTACAAACTTCTCATTGAAAAGCCTCATTCCCCTCTTAGGTTCATCTGCTACTTCTTTACCTTCTTACGCTTCATTCTCCAAGTGCGCCATAAATAATCGCGCTACCCATGGGCTAGCCTTGGGCCTCTCTTCCTTTTTCTCCAAACACTATTCCTGGGCCATTATCCTCATATTCTGGCATCAAAATCTCCTATGTGCTGATGACTCCCAAGTATTCCCAGCCCAAGTCTCTCTTTCCTAAACTCTAGTCCCAGTGTCCACTGCCACTGGACTCCTGACTTGAATGACCTAATCATGCGTCAAAAAAGTATAAGCCTTTACTACTCAAAGTGTACGTGTACTGACCGGCAGCACCAGCATCAGTTGGAAGCTTGTTAGAAATGCAGAATCTGGCTGGGCGCAGTGGCTCATGTCTGTAATCCCAGCACTTTGGGAGGCCAAGGCAGGCAGATTACTTGAGGCCAGGAGTTCAAGACCAGCCTGGCCAACATCGTAAAACCCTGTCTCTTCTAAAAATACAAAAATTAGCCTGGAGTGTTGGTGCATGCCTGTAGTCCCAGCTACTCAGGAGGCTGAGCCAGGAGAATCGCTTGAACCTGGGAGACAGAGGTGGAGGTTGCAGTGAGCCAAGATCATGACGCTGCACTCCAGCCTGGGCAACAGAGCTAGACTCTGTCTAAAAAAAAAAGAAAAAGAAATTCAGAATCTCAGATCCCACCCCAGAACTACAGAAAAATCTGCATTTTAACAAGATCCCTGATTTGTCTGTATATTAAACTTTGAGATGCATAGTCTTAAGTGAAATTTTATTTTGCTTTTGTTCTCTGAAAATTAGTACACTTTGCTGTACAAGAGATGTAGCTAGAACTCAATTTGTCAAGGAAGTGTTGCTATCATGTGTTACAAATTAATTTGAATCAATTATCCCATTTAGGAATGGAACAGTTATACATTAATAGAGGAAAGAGACCTATTTTCCTTCTTCAATGATATCCTCTGTCTACATGCAAAGGGAAGAAACAAGGTCAGGATTTCAGAAGGGTTAGTTTCAGGTTTTAATTTTTTACTTTATTAGAGGGAATAATCAGAGTACACTTACATATAGCAAGTGGACAGATTGTTTTAAAGCAGTATGAGATATGAGATTTAAAGCATAAGAGATTCAATGTAAATAAAGTCCTTAAGTTCCCTATAAATTAATATTATCATGACAGTAATTTCAAAGCTCCTAGATTCACTCCCATAAACTATATAGTCACTAATTATAATTTATTACTGGAAAAGTCATATAATGCAAAAGAATCTTAGTAGTAAATGCCATAAAGAAACCTTAGGCCTAGGAAGGACTCTGAAGATAATCTCCCCAACTTTTTCAAGTGAAGAAATTGAGTGTCTTAGAGTAATACCTTGCAGAAGTCACAAGCTGCTTGATGGCTGAATAGAGACTTCATTCCATATACATGTCTTATTTAGCTGTGCTACATTATCAGCTAAATGTGATCATTCCTATTTCTGAACTACAGCATTTAATTACTGTTCTCTTTGATTCTCTCTCACCTCAGTTTCTGGCTGGCCTATTTGTCTTTTGAGCTTATCCCATGTCCCACTTGATCTATTAAGTTTTCCCCAGCATTTCCACTAATTGATCTCTACCTCTCTTGAATTCTTAAAGCAGTTAGACTACAGACTTTTAGTGCTTAATTTATCAAGATAGTACCATGGAGAGAGCATGGATTTCGATGAAAGCCAAGAGATTACAAGATTCGTTTCTGGAGAGTTGATTAGCTGAGGAAATTGTTGCTGGAGGTCAGGGACCCCAAACAGAGGGACCGGCTGGAGCCGAGGCAGAAGAACATAAATTGTGAAGATTTCATGGACATTTATCACTTCCCCAATTAATACTCTTATAATTTCTTATGCTTGTCTTTAATCTTTTAATCCTGTTATCTTCATAAGCTGAGAATGTACGTCACCTCAGGACCACTATTGTACAAATTGATTATAAAATATGTGTGTTTGAACAATATGAAATCAATGCACCCTGAAAAAGAACGGAATAACAGCGATTTGCAGGGAACAAGGGAAGATAACCATAAGGTCTGACTCCCTGTGGGATCAGGCAGAATAGAGCCATATTTTTCTTCTTACAGGGAGCCTATAAACAGACGTACAAGCAGGAGAAACATTGCTGCATTCTTTTCCCAGCAAGGAATATTAATAATTGAGACCCTGGGGAAGGAATGCATTCCTGGGGTAGGTCTATAGATGGCTGCTCTGGGAGTGTCTGTCTTATGCGGTTGAGATAAGGACTGAAATACGCCCTGGTCTCCTGCAGTACCCTCAGGCTTATTAGGATTGGGAAATTCCTGCCTGGTAAATTCTAGTCAGACCAGTTGTCTGCTCTCAAACCCTGTTTCCTGTTAAGATTGTTAAGATGTTAATCAAAACAGTGCGTGCATAGTGGGACATAGACCCTCATCGGTAATTCTAATTTTGCCTTGCCTTGTGATCTTTATTGCCCTTTGAAGCATGTGATTTTTGTGACTTACTCCCTGTTCGTACACCCCTCCCCTTCTAAAATCCCTAATAAAAACTTGCTGGTTTTGCGGCTCGGTGTCACCATCACGTTCATGTTCCTACCAATATGTGATGACACCCCCGAAGGCCCAGCTGTAAAATTTCTCTCTTTGTACTCTTTCTCTTTATTTCTAGACCGGCTGACACTTAGGGAAAATAGAAAGGACCTATGTTGAAATATTGGGGGCTGGTTCCCCCAATAGGAAATCAGACCTTTAGTTACAGTTGGGGGTCCTCATTCAAATGACACAACCAGCCAGCCATGGTGGCACACACCTCTAATCCCAGCACTTTGGGAGGCTGAGGCGGGCGAATCATGAGGTCAGGAGTTCGAGACCCACCTGACCAACCTGATGAAACCCCATCTCTACTAAAAGTAAAAAAATTATCCAGGCATGGTGGCATGTGCTTGTAATCCCAGCTACTCAGGAGGCAGAGGCAGGAGAATTGCTTGAACCCAGGAGGCAGAGGTTGCAGTGAGCCGAGATCACACCACTGCACTCCAGCCCAGGCGATAGAGTAAGACTGTCTCAAAAAAAAAAAAGAGAGAGAGAGAGAAATGACACAACCACATCATGCTACAGTGAAGATCAAAGTTCCCACCTTTATATCCAAAACTTCCAATCAGCCTCTAGTACCCAACTTTTTTTTTTCAGAACAGAAGAAGTTGAGGTGCCCAACTATTAAACATGAACATCTAACCATAGATCATTCCACATTTAAGAAAATCTTTAATTTGAAAATCAGGGACCAAAACAAGCAAAAAAGGTGATTCAAAGCAAACTAACAACACAGAGAACAGAAGAAGAAAGCTTTTTAATTAGAATAAATGTCTTTAGAGACGTAAGAGGAGATTTTACTTCCATGAAAGAAGAATATTCAGAGAACAAAAGTAAGCTGTTAGAAACTAAAAATATGATGCTAAGTCTTGTGAAGATTAAAGAAGTCCAGGCCACCATGCAGGAGCTGTCCAAAGAAATGGTGAAGGCTGGGATCATAGAGGAGATGTTAGAAGGCACTTTTGAAAGCATGGACAATCAGGAAGAAATAGAGGAAGAAGCAGAAATAGAAATTGACAAAATGCTGTTTGAAATTACAGGGGTCTACGGCCATACCACCCTGAATGCACCTGATTTCATCTGAAATTACAGCAGGGGCCTTGGGCAAAGTAAAGTGACTGATGTCCTTCTGGAGCCAGAATCTTCAAGAGCGATGGCCGCCTCAGAGGACAAGGAGGAAGAAGAGGCTCTGGAGGCCTTGCAGTCCTGGCTGGCCACACCCTGCAGCTAAGGGTTGCCCAGTGGCCTACCTGCTGGGTGCCCACACACTCCCCTGAAGAGCTGCCATTTTATAAATCTCTTGCATTACACCTCTGTCATAAGGACTTGCATTTTAGAAAAGGTTCTGTTTGTCTGTTTTCACTCTCTGCAAAGATTTTGGGATCACAAAGGGATTTTTCTTATGCAGGTGGTGTAATTAAATGCATCATTTTTAGAAATATAAACAGAAATCTCTTACTGTGGGGAAGGCAGAGAAATTTATCTTCTCATGAAGTGCTTCTGAAAATAGAGGTCATTGCCTGAATGTTGACGACTACTTTTTTCTGTAAAACACTATATAAATGAATTTTAATAAACTTCTGCTTTGACTCTTGAAAAAAAAAAATGATAATAGGCCAGGTGCAATGGTTCATGCCTGTAATTCTAGCACTTTCAGAGGCCAAGGTAGGCGGATCACTTGAGGTCAGGAATTCGAGACCAGCCTGGCCAACATGGCGAAACCCCAACTCCACTAAAACTACAAAAACTAGCCGGGTATGGTGGCACGCACATGTAATCCCAGGTCCTCTGGTGACTGAGGCAGGAGAATCACTTGAACTCGGGAGACAGAGGTTGCAGTGAGCCATGATTGCTCCACTGCACTCCAGCCTGAGCAACAGAGCAAGACTCTGCTTCAAAAAACAAACAAACAAAAAAGATAATATATGTGAAAAATTCCTAAATGGATTGGAAGGTAAACAGAAATTTTTCCATAAATTAGAGCAAGAAGACAAAGTTATAGAAATAAGGGGGAAAAGTTAAGAAAATTGGTGAATTAAATTTTAACTTTTCTTTGCACCAAAGACAATAGCAGAGAGAAATCCCTGGGTGACAGCTGTGTGGCAGGAATAGAGAGAAGCTAGTTCAGATTGGAACAGAAACGTGGGGTTCCAAGAAGGATGTCACCAAGGGGGAAAATAGAGATAGATTACTTAATTAATTTGAGTATACTGATGTATTTACACTTTTGGTGGAGTCTATAGATGAATTGGTGATATGTACACCAAAAACTGAGCAAAACAAAACCAAGACAACTTTAACTACAGGGAAAACAAAAGAGAAAAGAATGTTTTTGTAATATGTAACAAGTCTCAGCTGTGAACAATATTACCATAGTCATAATGACATAAACACCAAATATTGGTCTAATAAAAATGTATAGTAAATACACTGAAAGGGGAGAATGCATCTATATAGTAGGGCTGTGAAAATAAATGACCTAACTAATCTTCCGCTGTCAATGGATAATTGAGAGATCAAGAAATAACAGTATGATGATGTCATTTGGAAGTCTAGAGATAAGTAGAATTAGCAGCAAAACAACTTCTAAGTGGTTGCCCCTGATAAGCAGAAACCAGAGTGGAAAGGGAAAAGCTTGTGACTGATGTTTTTCATGATAAGCTTCATATAGCTGTTGTATTTATCAAATCTAAGATGCCACAGTTGAAAGGTATATTATTATTTTGTTATATTATTTTAATGATATTCTAAGAAATAAAATTCTGCCAATTAAATGAAGACATATTTTCTTTCACTTCAATTGTAAAATACATCCAGACTTCAAAGATTATAACATGAAAAAGTGTCTTAGAATCTGTGAAATACACACACCAAAACATACACAACCCTTGATAAAAATCAACATCAATTTAAAGATAAGCGATTTCAACAACTTAATTTTACACCTTAAGGAACTAGAAAAAGAAGAGCAAACTAAACCCAAAGCTAGCAGAAGAAAAGAAATAATAAAGATCAGAGGAGAGGTAGAAAATAGAAAAACAATAGAGAAAATCAATGAAACAAAGGGTTGGTTCTTTAAAAATAATAACATTGACAAAATTGACTAAGAAAAAAATAGAGAATAAAATCAGACATAAAAATGTGGACATTACTACTGATTTTACAGAAATGAAAAGGATAAGAGAGCACTTTAAACAATTCTATGCCAACAAATTGGATAACCTGGATGAAATGGACAAATTCCTAGAAACATACAAGCTACTAATACTGAATCATGAAGAACTAGAAAATCTGAATAGACCTGTAATTAGTAAGGAGATTGAATCAGTGATCAAAGCCCTCCCAACAAATAGAAGCCCAGGACCAGATGAAGAATGCTACCAAACATTTAAAGAAGCACTAATATCAATTCTTTTCAAACACTTCCAAAAATAAAAAAGGAAGGAACACCTCCAAACTCATTCTATGAAGCCACCATTACCCTAATACACATAGCCAAAAACACTATAAGAAAACTGTGAATCAATATCACTTATGAATATTGATGCAAAAATCCTAGTATTTGCAAAAAATGCTAGCAAACCGAATTCAGCAGCATATTAAAAGGATTATACACCATGACCAAGTGGGATTTATTCTTGGAAAAATGCAAAAACGTTTCAACCTACAAAAATCAATCAATGTAAGACACCACTTTAACAGAATGAATGAATAAACCACATTATCATTTTAATTGATTAAGAAAAAGCAGTTGACAAATTTAAACATCCTTTTATGATTTAAAGAAACACTGAACAAAGTAGAACTAGATGAAAACTACCTCAATATGATAAGGACCACATATGAAAAAACCCATAGCTAATATCACACTCGATAGTAAAAGTCTGAAAGCTTTTCCCCAATATCAAGAACAAAACAAGGATGCCCGCTTTTGTCACTTCTATTCAACATAGTATTGCGAGTTCTAGTCAGATGAATTAGGCAAGAAAATGAAATAAAGTATATCCAAATTTAAAAGGAAGAAGTAAAATTATCTCTGTTTTAACATTACGTGATTTTATATTTAGAAAATCCTAACTGCACACACATACACACACACACACACAAATTGTTAGAAAGAATAAACAAATTTGGCAAGGTTGAGGATATAAAACATTAAAAAATCAATTGCATTTCTATACACTACCAATGAACAATCTAATTCAATTTACAATAGCATCAAAAAATAAAATACTTAAAAATAGACTTAAAAGTGTTGTACACTGGAAATTATAAAATGTTGCTGAAAGAAATTAAAGATGTAAATAAATGGAAAGATATCCTGTGTTCATGGGTTGGAAGACTTAATATTTGTTAAGGTGTCAATACCACCCAAAACAAGCTACAGATTTAATGCAATGCAACTCCATATCAAAATCTCAATGATGTTTTTGGCAGAAATAGAAAAACCCATTCTACAATTCATACGGCATCTCAAGGGACCCCAGATAACCAATACAATCTTGAAAAAGAAGAACAAAGTTGGAAGATTCACATTTTCTGATTTCAAAACACAGTGCAAATCTACAGTAATCAAATCAGTGTAGTATTGGAATAAAGACAGACATATAGATCAATGGAATACAGTAGATAGCCTAGAAATAAACCTCTGCATATATGATCAAGTGATTTTTGACAAGGGTGCCAATACCATTCAGTGGGAAAAGAACAATCTTTTCAACAAATGATGCTGGAAAAACTGGCTATCCACATGCGAAGAATGAAATTGGGCCCTTAACTTATATAATATAAAAATTAACTCAAAATGGGCCAGGCGCAGTAGCTCACACCTGGAATCACAGCACTTTGGGAGGCCGAGGCGGGCGGATCACGAGGTCATAAGTTTGAGACCAGCCTGGCCAACACAGTGAAACCCCATCTCTACTAAAAATACAAAAATTAGCCAGGCATGGTGGCACGTGCCTGTAGTCCCAGCTGCTCAGGACGCTGAGGCAGGAGAATCGCTTGAACCCGGGAGGCGGGGATTGTGGTGAGCCAAGATCGCGCCACTGCACTCCAGCCTGGCGACAGAGTGAGATTCCGTTTCAAAAAAAAAAAAAAAAATAACTCAAAATGGATCAAAGATCTAAACATAGGAGCTAAAACTATAAAGTTCTTAGAAGAAAACATAGGGCAAAATTTCACAACATTGAATTTTGCAATGATTTCTTAGATATAACACCAAAGGCACAGACAACAAAAGCAAAAATACACAAATTGGATATCATAAAAATTTTAAACTTTTGTGCATCAAAAGACACTATCACCAGAGTTAAAAGGCACCCTAAAGAATGAGATAGAATATTTGCAATCGTATATTTGATAAGGAATTAATATCTATAAATATCTATAAAGAACTCCTAAAACACAACAACAAGAAGCAAACATTCAAAAACAGGCAAAGGATCTGAATATATGTTTCTCCAAAGAAAATATACAAATGGCCAAAAGCATGTAAAAGATGGTCAGCATTACTAATCGTTAAGGAAATATAAATCAAAACCTCAACAAAATATTATCTCATTAGAGATATTGTCACCCATTAGAATGGCTACTACCAAAAAAAAAAAAAAAGAAAATATCAAGTGTTGGTGAGGATGTGAAGAAATGGGAACCCTTGGGCAGTGTTGCTGGGAATGTAGAATAGTGGTATGGCCACTGTGGAAAGCAGTATGGTGATTCCTCAAAAATTAAAACTAGAATTACCATAAAATTCAGCAATTCCACTTCTGAAATATATACCTAAAATAACTGAAAGCAGGATATTCGTATACCCAGGTTCATAGCAGCACTATTCCCAATAGCTAAAATGTGCAAGTAAGCTAAGTGACCATTGACAGATGGATAAGCAAAATGTAGTATGCACATACAACAGAATAATATTTAGCTTTTAAAAGGAATGAAATTTTTATTTCATTTCAAAATGAATTGTACATTTCAAAATGTACAAGATGGATGAACCTTAAAAACATTATGCTGGCCAGGCGCGGTGGCTCACGCCTGTAATCCCAACACTTTGGGAGGCTGAGGTGGGCGGGTCACGAGGTCAGGAGTTGGAGACCAGCCTGGCCAACATGGTGAAACCCTGTCTCTACTAAAGATACAAAAAATTTTAGCCGGGCGTGGTGGCATGTGCCTGTAATCCCAGCTACTCGGGAGGCTGAGGCAGGAGAATTGCTTGAACCCAGGAGGTGGAGGTTGGAGTGAGCCAAAATTGTGCCACTGCCCTCTAGCCTGGGCGACAGGGTGAGGCTCTGTCTCAAAAAAAAGAAAAAAAAAATTATGCTAAGTGAAGCCAACACGAAAGTAAAAATATTGTATGATTCCTTATCTGAGGTGCATAGAAAAGTCAAATTCATAGAGACAGAAAGAATAGTGGTTACCAGGGCCTGAGTGCATGGAGAGTTGTTGTTTAACTCTACCATTTCAGTTTGAGATAATGAAAAAATTCTAGAAATTGATAACAGTTCTAGAGATAATTTAAAAGTTCTGGAGATGAATAGGGGTCGATGGTCACACAACAATGTGACCGCACTTAATGACACTGAATTGTACACTATCAGAATGTCTAAAATCAAAAATAGTAATAATAACCCCAAAAGCTGGCAAGGACATAAGAAACTGAATCAATAATACATTGTGGTGAGAATGAAACATGATACAGCCTCTCTGGAAAATAGTTTGGCAGTGTCTTGCCGAACTAAACATGAACATGAACCAGTAATTGTACCCTTGGGCGTTTATTCAGAGAAGTGAAAACTATGTTCACACAAAAACTAATCATGAATACTCACGGAAACCTTACTTATTGTAGCCAAAACTTGAAACAACCCAAACATCCTCTAACAGAGGTATGTGCTTAATATAAACTGTGGTATATCCATACCACAGAATATCACATAGCAATAAAAAGTAATGAACTGTTGATACATGCAACAACTTGGACAGATCTCAAGGGAAAGATCCTGAGTGAAAAAAAAAATCCCAAAGGTTACATGCTATATAATTCTATTTGTATAATATTCTCAAAATAGCAAAATTATAGACATAGCGAACAGATTTGTGGTTCCAAGAGTTAGGGATTGGGGATCAAGGAAAAGAGGATGGGTGTGGCCATAAAGGGAGAGCACAAAGGAGCCTTGTGGTGACATGAATCTACATATGTGACAAAATTGGATACTCTACACACTACACACATACACACACAAGTAAGTGCGTATAAAACTTTTAAAATCTGATTAAATTCTGTGGATTGTACCAATGTTAATTTCTTGGTTTTGATATTGTACTATCATTATCTAACATGCTATCACTGGGAAAAACTGGCTGGAGTTACATGGGATCTCCCTGTCCTTTTTTTTTTTTTTTTTTTTTTTTTTTTTTTTTTTTTTTGCAGCTTTCCAATGTTTACTTATGTTGGATATGTTTGAAATTCAGCTACATCTTTTCACATTTGTATCATTTAGAATGCCTTTGGCTAAAGGTTGCAGACAATCCAAATAAAATGAATTAAATAATAAGTAGATGTTTTTGTGTCACATAACAATTCAAGAGAGGGCAGTTTTAGGGTTGACTAATTCACCACTTCAACATAGTAATCAAAGACCCAGCTTCACACTATATTTCCACTCTTTCATTTGCAGAATGCCGCCTTTTATCCTAAAATTGTCCACTCTTGTTGTCAAAATAGTTGCAGCATCCCCATTCATCACATCTACAAAACTGTTCAAAATCCAGAAGAGACAGTTCCTTTTTGAGACTAATGAAAAGACCTCAGGAGTCTTTTCCTCAAATCTTTATTGGCCAGAATTGCATCTCATTCTCATACTCGAATTTAGTACACTTCTGGGAATGGAAATATCATTATTTGCTTCAACTAATCAAGATTTACCCCTGCCCCCATGTGGCTGGCAAGAATGTCCAGTCTCTCCTGAAGCAGATGGTCACTTAATACCAGGGAATACTTAGAAGAAGAAAAAAAAAAGGGAGTGGAGAGTGATTATTGGGTAAACAATCTATACCTCTTCAACACAATATAAACAGCTGGGATTCAAAGTTTGTTTAACCCTTAATGCAACTGAAAAATAATAGCTCTACAGTTATCCATCATATCTAAGTTCACTATCATCTCTCCCATGAATGACAGCAGCAGCTTCCTTGTAATTCCTGGCTAAAATATTGTTCCTTTCTAATTCTTTCTCCACAATGAAGCACAGTGGTCTTTTTATGCTTTTTTTTTTTTTTTTTTTTTTTTTTTTTTTTTTTTTTTTTATGAGACGGAGTCTTGCTCTGTCACCCAGGCTGGAGTGCAGTGGCCGGATCTCAGCTCACTGCAAGCTCCGCCTCCCGGGTTTACGCCGTTCTCCTGCCTCAGCCTCCCGAGTAGCTGGGACTACAGGCGCCCGCCACCTCGCCCGGCTAGTTTTTTTGTATTTTTTAGTAGAGACGGGGTTTCACCGTGTTAGCCGGGATCGTCTCTCGATCTCCTGGCCTCGTGATCCGCCTGTCTCGGCCTCCCAAAGTGCTGGGATTACAGGCTTGAGCCACCGCGCCCGGCCTTTATGCTTTTTAACAAAATTATCTAAATCACAAATATGACCGTTAACCCCTTAAGATCATTTCCTACTTCTCTGTCAACACTGACTGATGAAGTCCAGGCTCCTTTAGCCTAACTCTTCAGTCTATTTTCCACCATCCTCTGCAGGACTTTATACTCTAATGACCCTAAACTGTTTGTGGTTCTTGGATTTCTGTGCTCTTTGTTTCTTTGCTTATGAGGTTCCTTCAGCCTAGCATGCCCTTGCTTTCCACTCCCAAACCTACCCTTTTCAACTAGGAAATGGTTCCTCATTCTTTAGAATCAGCCTGGACATTAATCTTTCTCCTGCAAGGCTTCTGGTGACATAGTCCCCAGAAAGTATCAGGTGCTCCTCCTCACAACCACCACCGTGCCTGTACCTATTTCTTTTAGGGTTGTCAGGTGTCCAATAAGGAAGTGAATACACCCAATATTTGTGGTCTCTCCAGTAAACGAACATCGTAGAGTGCAAATATTCAAGTTTCTCAACATTCAAAAAAAACTCTGAAATAAGATCACTGTCCCTTAAAAGTTAAGTTATAAAACTTTCAAATTGAAAAATAAATACCAATTATTGAAGAATTAAATATATAAATGCGAATGTCCACATTTCTAACTAGGGCTGGATATTTTCAATTAATCTGAAAATCTGTCTCTATACCTCTGCTATATAGACATTGATGTCCTTGAGGGTGGTGATTTCTGATCCTAATATCAACCACACAGTAAGTATTCAATAGCTATTTAAACAATAAATGGAAGACTGGAATAAGATGTAAAAACTGGAAATGTGATTTTTATTTATTTATTTTTATTTATTATTATTATTATTATTATTATTATTATTATTTTGAGATGGAGTCTCACTCTGTCACCCAGGCTGGAGTGCAGTGTCGTGATCTTGGCTCACTGCAACCTCTGCCGCCCGGGGTCCAAGCGATTCTCCTGCCTCAGCCTCTTGAGTAGCTGGGATTACAGGCGCCTGCCACTGCCTCCGGCTAATTTTTGTATTTTTGGTAGAGACGGGGTTTCACCATCTTGGCCAGGATGGTCTTGAACTCCTGACCTCGTGATCCACCCACCTCGGCCTCCCAAAGTGCTGAGATTACAGGCGTGAGCCACTGCACCCAGCCTGGAAATGTGATTTTAAGGGGGGAAAAAAATCCCTCCATTATCTTCACTCTCCTTTTCAAAAGAAGAAAGAAATTCCATCCTACACAATTATTTCATCACAGTAGTAACTAGCAAAAGAATCTCCACTGATGGAATGGTAGGAGTTAGCTACAGAAGCAATAAAGACTTATTAAAAAAGTAACAAAAACTTCAAACCCACATAAGTAGTGAATTTTTGAATGTCAATTGTATCTCAGTGACGGCCTATACATACCATGTTTTTTTGTCTGATGCTATGATGTTTTGGAAATGAAAGACCTATTAGACAAATAGTTTTAAAAAAATAGCTTCCAAAACTGCTGATTATATATGAAATGTTTCGCTTCACTCTCTCTGAATCATACCATAGCTAACTATTGAGAAATGGAGTTATTCTTCAAGCCTGTGAAGGTATTCTTGTTTTCTTTATCAAGCACATATTCTCCAGTATCAAATTTGTCCTTTTCAACTTTATTGCTTACCCACTCACATCTTTCTCTCCTTTAGTATGTCATGAAGCCTTACGTTAAAAGCTTTTTTTTAAATTTTGTATACAATGAAGAAAGAAAAAAAGGAAAAGGGAAATTTAAAAGCTATTTTAGGATAAAACGGAATATCAATGTAATCATTTAAATTTATATTGGCATGAATCTACAGCATTTTGTCCTCTAATAATGCTAAGAGAAGACAAAACTAACGAATTCAAATTCAGCGTAAGCTGAACCCTTGAAAATAATAGCTGTTACAGTCCAATTACTCCATACAAAGTTTAAGGGGTTATATTTCCTGAAAAAGGCTATTTAAGCATGGTATGAATGTTCCCTACATAACAGCATACGCATGCATAATTTGTGTAGTTTCCCCTATTCCACATCCCCAATGTTGAGTTAATATTAAACATGAAGAGAAGACATACAGTAAACAAGGAACCTGATTCAATTAGTTGATAAGATTTGAGAATTCTGCCATCTAAGCCTGTTATTGGAATTTAAGAATGCATGGGAGCAATGACTTAAGTAAACTATTTTATTTCCTTACAAGTTAGGGGCATAATATGATAAAAGAGAAAAAATAAAAAGCCATAAGGATTTGCAGTGTAGTAGATTCTATACCAAACACCAAGCTCCTAGAACTGAGGAATTCCACTCTGTCGGCAGTTTATATTGTGTGAAACTTTAACTATCAGTCTACATTGCTTTTCTATCGTGAGACAATTTTTCATTGTATTATACTGAAGTCAGATTCCTTCTTGGCAGTGGAGGGTGGTATCTGGAGACAATATTGTGTGAATCCTTACCAGCAGTATTGAAACCACCTTTGCAGAATGTTAAGTAATGAGAAAAATCTAACATAACAGACTCCATCTTGCTTCTGAACTTATAGGCTAAATTTCTTTTTTTTTTCTTAGTCTAGGGCAGAGGCCAAGGTAACTATGAGAATAATTTAGTTTATAATTAAACTTTGAGACAAGTAAAACTTAACCCTCTCCTTGTTCAGAGACTGAAGTTGGATTCATAAGACAAGGTTAGAATTATGGCAGGGGCTGGAACTTTGCTAAAGAATAGGCATAGCTAAACGATGACCTGCCATTGCTTAATTTATTTTTCTCTAAGTCGCTTACTGCCCCAGAGTCACGTAATCGGGGGTCTCAAGATTTATAACTTCCCCAACTACTCATATACATAACATTACTAATGTGAAACCTAAGAAACCAGTCTTTGCGATATTTTTCAGACTTAGCATTTCAGCAGACCAAGAGACACCACCTGGTTCTGAGATCCCCTCCCAGAAACTGACTCAGCTACACAAAGACAGTTTTAGACAACCCTGTGATTTCATACCCAGCCAATCAATTGTTTCAGTTCCCCAGGCCCCTGCCCACCAAAGTAGTTAAAAAAAAAAAAAAAAAAAAAAAAAAAAACCTAGCCTCTGAATTCTTGGAGATATCAGTTGCAGAAGTTTCTCTTGTTTTCTTCGCTTGGCTGGCCCTGCGATTATCAAACTCTTTCTTTGCTGCAACACCTGCTGTTCTTACCGGTTTTTTTCAGGGCAGCAGGCAGTAAGAACCCATTGGGCTGTGATAATATGATGCTGGGCAAGAAACTTGATCTTCTGACATTTGTTTCCTCAGTCTATCAGAAGCTTCGCCTTCAAATGTGATGGTTTATATGCTCCTGAACTTATTCTTAGGAGTCAGGAGGCCAGCATCTTAACAGGGGCACAGCCACCAGGAAGTTCAAACCAGAAATCTTGATGAATTCCTGCAGGCCAACCAGAGGCCAGTTCCAGAGTGTGAAGCTGCTGGAGGGTCCAATAAAGGGAGGTCTCGCCCTACCGGCTCCACCCTGGGCTTTTCCTCTAGGAAACCCACGAGGCTCCCATAGGGTCAGAGGTTAAGAAGAATCTGGAGAGGCAGGCGCAGTGGCTCGCGCCTGTGATCCCAGCACTTTGGGAGGCCGAGGCGGGCGGATCACAAGGTCAGGAGATTGAGACCTTCCTGGCTGACACGGTGAAACCCCATCCTTACTAAAAATACAAAAAATTAGCTGGGCATGGTGGCGGGCCCCTGTAGTTCCAGCTACTCAGGAGGCTGAGGCAGGAGAATGGCGTGAACCCGGGAGGCGGAGCTTGCAGTGAGCCGAGATGGCGCCACTGCACTCCAGCCTGGGTGACAGAGCGAGACTCCGTCTCAAAAAAATAACCAAAAAACAAAGAAGAATCTGGAGAAAGGCTCCTATGGCAGTGCCTCTGTATTACTTTCAAATAATAAAATAATCAGAATATTTTTGAAGACATTATACTTGGTGATTCTTTCTGTATCTTCTTTTATGAGGAGAATCAAGGGATTCAAGCCCCCAAACCCTCACACCATTTGTTCTATATAAATAAATCTGAATATTTCACTTGAGGAGTGGAATACCAGAGTAAAATATTCTAAATAATTGGTTTAGCTCTTCCCTTTAAATCGTAGATATCCATTAATGCTGTATTTGCTGAATATCTACTGTATCAATATACTGCACTACACACTGTGAGAATCAGTAACACCTGAGAGAGGCCCTGATGAGGAACATCTAGAAACAGATTCAAGGGAAGTGCTACCACTTAACTGTTGTGTAACCTTTGGCAAATCAACTAATCTCTAAGCTAGGTACGTTGGTTTCCTCACCACTGAAAGCCAGGGATTGAGTTAGATGATTTTCTCATCCCTGTAGTAGATTGCAAAAATACCACACGTCTTCATGCCTTCCTACATGCATGACTATTTGCAAACTGACTTTACAGCTTCCTGAATCAAGAGGTGACATTTATTAATATTTCCTTATTCCTTGAACCAGGCAGTCCTTGTGACTTGCTTTGCCGTATAGAATGCATCAGAAAGAATGAAGAGCACTAGAAAAGGTAAATATGTGGGGAAATTTGAAAGCCTTTAAGGTCTTTATTTTTTATACCAAGAGTTTCACAAAAAGAGGAAATATATCCTTTTGAACTCCCCAAACATCACCAAACCTGTCACTAAAGAGCAAAGCTGGGCCGGGCATGGTGGCTCACGCCTGTAATCCCAGCACTTTGGGAGGTCGAGGCGGGTGGATCACTTGAGGTCAGGAGTTCAAAACCAGTCTGGTCAACATGGCGAAACCCAATCTCTACTAAAAATACAAAAATTAACTGGGCGTGGTGGTGGGCGCCTGTAGTCCCAGCTACTTGGGAGGCTGAAGCAGGAGAATCACTTGAACCTGGGAGGCAGAGGTTGCAGTGAGCTGAGATTGAGCCATTGCGCTGCAGCCTGTGCAAAAAGAGCAAAACTCCATTTTATATATATATATAATATATATGTAATATATATTATATAAAATATATATTATATAAAATATATATTATATATATTTTATATAATATATAATATATATTTTATATGATATATAATATATATTTTATATAATATATAATATATATTTTATATAATATATAATATATATATTTTATATAATATATATTTTATATAATATATATATATGAGCAAAGCTGTTGCTAGAACTTACTGCAATAAAAGAACACTACCTTGACAGAATTTCAGCACTGTCTCAGAAGGGGAAGTCAGAAGTGGAATATTGATACAGTTTTTGAGTCAAAGTGTTTCAAGGCAGGGAACTGATTAGGATTGTGCAAATTTGAGATGTAATCATTTAGGATTGGTGCACACAGAGAAGAGAGGGTCTTGGAGTGACTCTTGATAAGTAAACTGTTGATGATACCTGCAAACCAGTTGCCAAAGTGAGCAGTCTGTTGTCTCAGAAAAATTGATCTGTGGGAATTTTCTGAAGCAGTGAAGTAATTTATTGTTTACAGCATAATGCTTTCCAGGTAAAATTTTCTTGAACAAACAGCTAAGTCAAGTTGATGTAGGTAATCTACAGCCTTATTGAAGTTATTCTCAGTTCTTAATCTTTTTCAACTGTATGGGCATAATAGTTGTTGAAAAGTTGTTTTAATTATCTTTTTCATTTTTCATTTCTAAGGTAACTGTAGTTATGTTTTCTTTCTCATTTGTTATTTGTGCTTTTTTTCCCTTGGAAATTTTTTTTTAATTTATTTTGCTAATATTTTTATAGGACCAATCTCTGAACTTACCTTTCTCTATTGTTTCTTGAGATTTTCTCTTTCATTGATTTCTGCTTTTATTTTCACTATCTGCTTCCTTGTACTTTGTTGGGGGTTTATTCTGGTGTTCTTTTTCTAATTTTTTTAAGTTAAACTCATTAATATTCTTCCTTTCTTCTTTTCTAATACAAACTTTAAATCTATAAATTCCCAAAAAGTCCACTTTTGCTGCATCTCACAAGTTTTAGTATCATAGTGTTTTCATTTACTATCCAGTTCTAAGTATTTTTTAGTTTATTATGATTTCTTTTTTGACGCATGAGTTATTTTGTGTGTTTTTAAATTTTTCATATTTTGAAACATTTTTAAATATTACCTTTTGCTAATAACATCTAATTTAATTGAATTGTGTTATAGTAAAAAATATGGTGTCTTTGAAACATATTCGTTGAAATTGGTTGACTAGTATATAATCAATTTTTGTAAATGTTCTTTGTATGTTTGAGGTAAATGTATATTATCTAATTATGCAGAATTCTATATCATTTCATTAGATCTAATATATTAATTGTGTAATCTTTGTTTATATTTTTATGTCTGCTTGACATATCAATAATTTAAGTATCACCTTGTGGTGTAAGTTTGTCAATTTAACTTTATAGTTCTAAAAATGTTTTTATTTATATATCTTGAGATTATCTTAATAGATATGAACCCAGGTTTAAAAGTGTTAACTTTATTATTATTATTATTATTTGAGACAGAGTCTCATTTTGTTGCACAGGCTGGAGTGCAGTGGCGCAACCATGGCTCACTGTGGCCTCAACCTCCCGGGTTCAAGCGGTTCTCCCACTTCAGCCTTTGGAGTTGTAGGGACTACAAGCACTACCACACCCAGCTAATTTTTAAATTTTTTGTAGAGATGGGTTTCCCTGTGTTGCACAGGCTGGTCTCGAACTCCTGAGCTCCAGTGATCCTCCTGCCTCAGCCTCCCAAAGTGCTGGGATTACAGGCATGAGCCACCAGCCCAGCCTATATATTCTTGATTAATTAACTATTTTACCAATATGTAATGATCTTCTGTATAAAGTGCTTCATGTTAAAATGTGTTTGTTATAATAATAGCATACTGATAACAGTTTTATTTTGGTCAGTGTTTGCTAGATATATATTTTCCCATTCTTTTACTTTTGACTTTTTTTGTGTTATGCTTTAGATGTGTATCTTGTCATTGAAATACGGCTTTTTAAGAAAAAATTAATTTGGCAGTCTTTGTCTTTTAACTGGCAAGGTTTGTCTGTTTTTCTACTGCTTTACTTTCTTAATTCTATTTGTTCTGCATTTCTTTTTCTCTCTTTTTTTTTTGCCTTTCTTTCTTGCTTTTCTGTCTCTACTGGTTTGAGATTTATGTTTCACTTTTTTATTGATTATCCTTAAAATGGTACCCTGCATACATAATTTAACAGAACAATTAAACATTACAGTAATTTCAGAAAAATTTCACTTCAGCTTCCCCACACCCAGTTTACATATTTCTCACCAATATTGCAGTTCTGTTTCTTTTTTTAATCCATAAAACATTGTTTTAACCCTAAGAAAACATCGTTATCATCATTTTATAATTTATATTGTAGTTACCATTATTTGTCATTATTTATTCAGCCAGTCTTCTATTGATGTATATTTGAGTTGATTTCAGTCTTTTGCTATTATATATAGCTTTGCAATAAATAGGCTTGTGCTCACATCTTTTTACATTTTCTTCAGCATGTTTTGATATATAACCTTAGAAATGGGAATATTAGATTGAAGGATAAATGTTGTGTAATTTTGCTAGATATAGCCAAATTTCCCTTCATAAGGATGTTAGCATTTTGTGTTTCTACCAATAATATATGAGTGTGTATTTTCTCATAACTTTGCCAACAGAGTGTATTGTGATGGCTTGTTTTTTGTGTCAATTTGGCGAGGCTTCAGTACTCAGTTATGCAATCAAACATCAATCTAGATGTTGCTTCCAAGGTATTTTGTAGATATGATTAATATCTACAATCACTTGACTTTATGTAAATAATATCATCCTGGATAATCTGGGTGGGTCTGATCTAACCACTTGAAAGATCTTAAGACCAGAATTGATGTTTTCTCTAGAAAGAAATTCTACCTGTGAACTGCAGTGTCAGCTCCTGCCCCAAAGTTTCCAGCTTGCTTTTCCTGATGACCTGCCAAAATAGATTTTGAATTTGCCCAGCTAGTCCCCACAATCACATAAACCTATTCCTTGCAATAAATCTACCTATCTATGTATGTCTATGGAATGTGTGTATTGTTTCTATTTCTGTTTATGTTTATACCCTACTTGTCAGTTTTTCTGGTGGAACCTTATCTGATATACTTGTCAACCTTGGGTTTTTGTCAATCTGGTATATAAGAAGATATATAAGAACTAGTACTTCAGTTTATTACAATTTGTACTTCCTCTGTTATGAATGAGATTTAACATCTTTTAATATGTTTAAGAGCCATTTGTATTTCTTTTTCTGTGATCTTCCTATTCAACCTTTCTGTCCACTTTTTAAAGTAGGGCTCGCCTTTGTTGTTAGAATTTTTACAACAGCATATACATATTAAATCTTAGTCTGTGATAACAGTTGCAAGCTTTTTTCTAATCTGTTCTTTTATTTTGCTTGTAATTCCTTTGTTGTTATTTGGGGGTTTTATGGCTTGATTTGGCATTTTGGTTTCATTCTTGCATAGTATTTTTGTAGAGTACATAGTCTCAATTAAAAGTTTGTTTTATTTCAATACTTAAAAAACAAACTCTAATTTTTAAAAAATCTACATACTAACACCATTGAATTGTACATTTTAAATAGATGAATTGTATGGTATGTAAATTATGCTTCAATAAAGCTGTTATTTTAAAAAACAGAAGAGGAAAATAAAACAACAACATTCAAAAATATTTGCCCAGAAATAAATGTCTTATTTATCCTATTAGGGATATGTTGTGCCTCAGGGATTTGTGAATTCGTATTGTCATTCAGTTCTGGAAAATTTATGACCATTGTCTATGTTACACCTCATTTTAATCTTCATGTCTCCCAGTCACTTATCCGTATTTTTCATTTCTCTCTTTCTTTTGGCTTCTATGTGGCTCTACTAATGGCTCACTAAGCTTGTCTTCAATGTGTCTCACCTACTTTTAAAAAAAGTCATACATTGTGATTTTTATTTCAACAATTATGTATTTTTCATGTACATTTCATTTGTTTGTAATGGTATATTTATATTAATTTAAAATTTTTTATATTTTTATAAGATAATTTCTTATGGACATTCATCATTGTCACTGCATTCTATATTTTTTAAACATTTGTTAACTAATTATCAACAATCTGTACTGACAGTTCCAACATCAAAAATCTATGAGTCTAAATCTGTTATTCTCTATCTCAAGATGGATTGACTTTTAGTGTATTCTGTATTTTCTGTCTGTGAACTTATTGTTTGTTTAAATGTTGTCTTAGTCTATTCTGGCCGCTATAACAAAAATATCATAACCTGGGAGATTATAAACAGAAAACATTTATTTCTCACAACTCTGGGACCCGAAAAACCCAATATCAAGGTGGCGGGGAGAGTCAGTGTCCACTGAGGGACTGTTTCTCATAAATGGTGCCTTTTCACTGCATCTCACATGGCAAAAGGTGCAAACAAGTTCCCTCACACCTCTTTTATAAGAACATTATTCCCGAATTCATGAGGGCTCCACCTTCATGATATGATCACCTCCCAAAGGCCCCACTTCCTAACACCATCACCTTGGGGGTTAGTATTCCAACATGTTGGAACGGGCACAGTGGCTCACGCCTATAATCTCAACACTTTCTGAGGCCAAGGCAGGCAGATCATGAAGTCGAGTTTGAGACCAGCCTGACCAACAGGGTGAAACCCCTTCTCTACTAAAAATACAAAAAAATTAGCCAGGTATGGTGGTGCACACCTGTAATCCCAGCTACTCAGGAGGTTGAGGCAGGAGAATTGTTTGAACCTGGGAGGCAGAGGTTGCAGTCAGCCGAGATCATGCCTATGCACTCCAGCCTGGGCAACAGAGCGAGACTCTGAATTAATATATATTCCAATATATTAATTTTGGAGGGCACAGTTAGATCATAGTAAATACCTTGTAATCTCACAAGAAACTTTAGAAAGCTTCCTTCCAGGAAGTTAATTTTTCCTATAGTTAGAGTACACCAGTCAGGACCCCTACAGGCTGTTCTTGACATTTTGGGCTGGTGCTAAAGTCTGTGGTTCAGCATTCCCAAATTCAGTATTCCACAGCAGTGTTGGTATATGGACACAGCAACCATGGCCCTTAACTTCTCGGTCTTTTAGGTAGATTACCTGCTGGTCAGACTTGCTGCTGCTGCATCTTGATTTCCTTTTCTGCAGTCCTGATTCCCCAGACCCAGCCTATCTTGGCTATTGTAAACACAACTCAGGTGTGTTTGTTAGTCTGTGAGGGTGGATGCTCCTGGAGAACTCAAGTACCTTCTATGTGATTGGCAATGCCTCAAATTGTATGGTTTAGTCAGTGTCCAGTTGTGAAGTGCAAGGATCCCTAATCTTTCTTGATATGATGAGTGAAATTTCCCAGTTATTTCTAAAGAATAACCAATGAAGTACAAATAAATCTGGAAGTTAATCCATTTTAAGAGCTTGAGAGAAATAGGATTAAGTCCAAAGAAATAATACATAATTTTTGTAAAACGTTTATAAAAATATTTCAAATTTTATTTTAAAGTGTAAATATAACAAAATTTCTAGCATTTCTTTGTGTCCTAAAAGTATCTTGCTATTCGTTGCTTGAGCATAACTGTGCTGTCTAGGAGAACTGTGTGTCTAGGAAAACCTGATGATAAGTAAAACTATTGATAGCCTTAGTTTATTTTTTAGAATAAATCTAGATGAACATTTATTGCACCTGGTAATTCCAGGCCTAATTCTAGCCCTTCTGAATCCTTAATTTTTCCCTTCAATATTCATACTTGTAATGATGGCCAAGATTGAATTAGCTCAAGTGACAGAAACAGTTATTGTATGAACAGGATTATGTTGAGCATTAAGTGTCAGGTACAAAGCACTTTATCTAAAAATTGAGCCTTTATCTGGAGAAAACACATATTCCCATAATGTATTTCACTAACACTAGTGTTTGGTAGTCAAATACATTTGGGAAATTCTTATTATACTATTACTCTCCCAGAGATTTACTATGAAAATTAGCACATTATTGTCCTGAGAAATCCTACTATAAAACCTTTCCTTCATGGACTAGCCTTTAGATCTCTCAGTGCCCCATAGGACAGGAGTCCCATAAATGCATTTTGGCAAATGCTATTGTAAAAGAATAATGAAAAACTATGTTGCTGATAAAATGTGTTACTCCCAGTCTGATGTGTAAGGAAGTTGATATTTCTTGACAACTCTTCTACATGGGGTAAATACTACTAATAAGACAAATGAGGATGCTGCCTTTAAAGGATCCTAAATATCTTTTAACCATCTGGTCCTTTTTTTTCTTTTAGACAGAGTCTCACTCTGTCACCCAGGCTGGAGTGCAGTAGCCCAATCTTGGCTCACTACAACCTCCACCTCCACCTCCTGGGTTCAAGCAATTCTCCTGCCTAAGCCTCCTGAATAGCTGGGATTACAGGGCTGCCCCACCACACCCGGCTAATTTCTGTATTTTTAGTAGAAATGGGGTTTCACCATGTTGGCCGGGCTGGTCTCGAACTCTTGACCTCAAGTGATCCATCTGCCTTGGCCTTCCAAAATGCTGGCATGAGCCACTGCACCCGGCCCAAGAACACTTAAAAATCTCACAAGGTATGTTACCTTCCATTTGTAGAATACAGATAAAAACTAAACACTTAAAAATATTGCACATGGGGCCGGGCGCGGTGGCTCAAACCTGTAATCCCCGCACTTTGGGAGGCCGAGACGGGCAGATCACGAGGTCAGGAGATAGAGACCATCCTGGCTAACACGGTGAAACCCCGTGTCTACTAAAAATAATACAAAAAACTAGCCAGGCGAGGTGGCGGCGCCTGTAGTCCCAGCTACTCGGGAGGCTGAGGCAGGAGAATGGCGTAAACCCAGGAAGCGGAGCTTGCAGTGAGCTGAGATCCGGCCACTGCACTCCAGCCTGGGCGACAGAGCGAGACTCCGTCTCAAAAAAAAAAAAAAAAAAAAAAAAAAAAAAAAAATTGCACATGCCGGGCACAGTGGCTCATGCCTGTAATCCCAGCACTTCGGGAGGCTGAGGCAGGTGGATCATCCTGAGGTCAGAAGTTTGAGACCAGCCTGGCCAACATGGTGAAACCCGGTCTCTACTAAAAATGCAAAAAATTAGCCAGGTGTGGTGGCAGGTGCCTGTAATCCCAGCTACTTGGGAAGCTGAAGTAGGAGAATCACTTGAACCTGGGAGGTGGAGATTGCCATGAGCCGAGATCATGCCACTGCACTGCAGCCTGGGTGACAGCGAGATTCCGTCTCAAATAAATAAATAAATAAATAAATAAATAAATAAATAAAATACGAATTTTGTGATGTAGGATAGAAATATGGAAGTTATGTGGCAAGAACTCAGGTGAAAACTGATGTATAGGTGAGTGGACACATGGGTGGAGATAGTTAGATGTGGAAACAGATCCTACAGAATTGCCCAAGACAAAGGGCTTACATTGCCTAAAAAGTGCCAGGTAAAGTGTGCTATTTTGTTGAACTCCTGGCCTGTGGATGAGTAGAAGTCTCTCATTGCTGCGTCCAGAGCCTAGGGGAGTTAGTCTTCAGTCTAAGCCTTGTAGAGAATTACGCTCCACATAGAGAAGCACTGGCTGATTGCCGAGTCAGATGATTCAATTTTGTCCTGCTCTTAGTCCATCCCATACAAGGACCTCCCTTATGACCCAGATACCTAACAAGGTCATGAGGAGTATAGGGGGCCTTGAACTGAGCAAATTCAAGACCCCGGGCTAGGCAGTGGCTCATGAACATGCCTATTACACACACATATAAGAAAAAAACCTCCTTGACCTACTCACCAAAATTCAAGAATCTTTCTGACATGTATGGGGTCTGGAGGATTGAACACGGGAGCCTGGAAGAAAGACTAAGACAATAAAGAAAAGTGAAAAGACGTCTATTTTATGGCCAAGTGCCTAGGGCAGTGACTTGAAGGAGGTGAGATACAGTCACATGGATATTTAGAAGAAGAGTATACCCTGAAACCTATTAGGATGGCTATGACAAAAAAGACCCCAGAGATAACAAGTGTTGGCAAGGGTATGAAAGAATGGAAAAGAACCTTTGTAAACTGTTGGTGGAAAAGTAAATTGGCACAGCCATTATGGAAAACAGTATGGGTTCCTCAAAAAATTAAAAATAAAGCTGCCATATAATTTGCAGTCCTTCTTCTGGGAATATAATCAAAGAAAATGAAATCGGTATCTCAAAGAGATGTCTGCTCTCCCGTGTTCACTGCAGCACAATATTATTCACAATAACCAGAGATGAAAGTAACCTAAGAGTTCTGTCAACAGATGAATGAATAATGAAAATGTTATATCTATCCATCTATACAGATGATAGATAGATAGATAGATAGATAGATAGATAGATAGATGATAGATAGATAGGTAGACGCACATACACACACACAATGAAATGTTACTCAGCCGTAAAAGAAGGAGGAAATCCTGCCATTTGCAACAACATGAATGAACCTGCAGGACATTATGCTAAGTGAAATAAGACAAACACAGAGAGACAAATGCTATATGGTTTGCATACATGTGGAATCTAAAAAAGTTAAACTCATAGAAGCCAAGAGTAGAATGGTGACTTCTAGGGGCTAGGGGTGGGGGGTGGGGTTGGAGAGATATTGGCCAAAGGGTACAAACTTTCAGTTATAAGAGGAGTAAGTTCTAGGGATCTAATGTACAGCATGGTGACTATAGGCAATAGTACTCCATTGTATACTTGAACTTTGCTGAGTAGATATGAAGTGTCCTCACCACACACACACACACACACACACACACACACACACACACACACAGATAGTAACTATGTCAGGTGAAGGATATGTTAATTCACTTGATTGTGGTAATCATTTCTCAATGTATACATGTATCAAATCATTACCTTGCACACCTTGATTATATACTGTTTTTATTTGTCAAATACACCTTAATAAAGCTTTGGTGTGGGCAGGGGGGTGCAAAATTAAAAGCCTTACCAGAACACCTGGTAAGAATGCATTAGATCTACCTTGTCCTAGTGAATGTTTTCTGTTTCTGTTCTTTTATGCATGTAGAAATTCTTTATTTCCAGAATAAAATGTTTCCTTGGACTTAAAAAAAAAAAAGAACATGCCGCACAGAGGGAAGTCAATGCAAAGGCCTAAAGTGGGGTTATGTGTGGTGTGTCCAAGTGATAGCAAGGGGTCAAATGTGACTGAATAGAATGAGCAAAGGGTGGACAGAAGGAGGTTTGTTCAGAGAATATTGGGCACCAGACTGTGTAGGACCTTTTGGCTTTCATTCTCAGGAAGATAAGGAGCTATTATTGGAGGATTTTGAATAGAGGAATGACATGTCATAACCAGTTTTGCCCAATCAGAGGCAAAATTGGGACTTGATGTAACAGAAACCCGGAAAACCCGTCACCTTCTCGCTGGATTTGAGTCTGTTGGAATATTGGGTCAGAATCGCTAACCACTACCTCATTACTGAGTTCAAGAAGAAAGTCAAATGGTGGGTAGACTTGGCAGATACAGCAAGGTCCTGGGGACACTGGACTTCTCAGTTATATAAACCTGTAAAAAAAAAATTTTTATATATATATATATATGTTTTTTTTTTTTTTTTTTTTTTTTTGAGATGGAGTCTGGCTCTGTCGCCCAGGCTGGAGTGCAGTGGCGCGATCTCGGCTCACTGCAAGCTCCGCCTCCCGGGTTCACGCCATTCTCCTGCCTCAGCTTTCTGAGTAGCTGGGATTACAGGTGCCCACCACCGTGCCCGGCTAATTTTTTTCTATTTTTAGTAGAGACAGGGTTTCGCCATGTTAGCCAGGATGGTCTTGATCTCCTGACCTTGTGATCCGCCCACCTCGGCCTCCCAAAGTGCTGGGATTACAGGCGTGAGCCACCGCGCCCGGCCAAATTATATACATTTTAAGTGAGTTTGAGATTGTTTTCCAACTGAAACCAAGGAATCCTATGTAATACAGCAAGGAAATTATAAAACAACTCAAATTACATTTGCTTCAGCCGTGTTATTTCTTGGCCATGGAATTTGTCTACTCATTTATTGGTGTAATACAGCAGGAGAGTCTACAGAAGATTTCATTATTGATGTGTAGTTCTTTACCTTTAGGGCATGGGAGCTTTAACAGCCACAGTGGTTTTCTATGAAGTTATACGAAGAGTCTTATTCTTGAAACAAGGAAACCTGAATCCTTGTTTCAGTTCCAGGTTCTGTTCTGCCACCTCCTAGCAGAGTGGCTATTAACAGGTTTTTATGTGTTACTTCAAAAAAGGTTTGAATGGAGAATCAAAGCCAAGAAGGCTTGATCAAAGAGCTTAATTTCTCTAGGTCTTTGTTTTTTATTTTGTAAAATAAGACCAAACTACATTGTTCTGTGATTTTCTTCATAAATTCTTTTTTTGTTGTTGTTTTTTGTTTGTTTGTTTGTTTTTAGATGGAGTCCCACTCTGTCTCCAGGCTGGAGTGCAGTGGCATGATCTCAGCTCACTGAAGCCTCTGACTCCCTGGTTCAAGTGATTCTCCTGCCTCAGCTTCCCGAGTAGCTGGGATTACAGACACCTGCCAACATGCCTGGCTAATTTTTTGTGTTTTTAGTAGAGACCGGGTTTCACCATGTTGGCCAGGAAGGTCTCGATCTCCTGACCTCATGATCCACCCGCCTCTGCTTCCTGAAGTGCTGGGATTACAGGCGTGAGCTACTGCGCCCAGCCCATGGATTTCTTTTCGTGATCATCTTTTGTGATGTCCAGAGTTTGGTGACAACTGAACAGAAATAAAGGGACAGTTATTCACTTGCCAAGTGCTCTAAAAGTTTTGCTACTTAGAACACTTAGTATCTTTAAGCTTTTCTCATAAAATTCATAGCAAAATCTCACTTTATAGAATGGCATTTGAACTAAAATGCCAGTTTCATAGAACAGAAATGATTGTGGCAATCTTAGATTTGGATCTGTCAGATGCCCAGAGTGACAGTAATGTATACCTTAGCCACTTTATGGCAGTTTGCGCATCCTTTACACACCAGTGTACCTTGTAAACTTTCAAGTCCCCGTTTAACAGCCTTGCTGGTTTAATAGAGCTCTACTAGCTTTCCCTGATGTGAAAAGTTGCTGAGAAATGTAGTCAATCTTTTTCCTTCTATCAGTTTTCTTGTCCTCCTCAGGCTTGCAGGCAATTGGAACGCTCTCTCTCTCTGATCTCTGAAAGTCAAGATGATATGAAGGAAAGTAAGACAGGACATGGGTGAACTAAGGGAGTAAGAAAAGTTTTTTAAAAAATTCTTTAGAAAATTAGTTTATTTTTAATTGAGAAACAAATAGTTGTATATATTCATGGTGTACAACATGATGTTTTGAAATATGTGTACATTGTGGAATGGTTCAATTGAGTTAATTAACATACATATTATCTCACATACTTATCTTTTTTGTGATAAAAACACTCAAAATCTACTCTCAGGGATTTTCAAAATACCTTACATTATTAATTATAGTCAAGATGTTGTGCAATAGATCACATGAACTCATTCCTCCTATCTAACTGGAATTTTGTACCCTTTGACCAATATCTCCACAGTACCCTTTCCCCCAACCCTAGTAACTACCGTTCTTCTCTCTACTTGTATGTGTTCAACTTTTTTAGATTCTACACGTGAGATCACACAGTATTTTGTTTTTCCCTTTTTTTTTTTGTTTTTTGTCTTTTGAGACAGAGTCTTGCTCTTGTTGCCCAGGCTGGAGTGCAGTGGAACGATCTCAGCTCACTGCAACCTCCACCTCCTGGGTTCAGGCAATTCTGCCTCGGCCTTCCAAGTAGCTGGGATTACAGGCACCCACCACCACGCCTGGCTAATTTTTGTATTTTTAGTAGAGACGGGGTTTCAACATATTGGTCAGGCAGGTCTCGAACTCCTGACCTCATGATCCGCCTACCTCAGCCTCCCAAAGTGCTGGAATTACAGGTGTGAGCCACCGCGCTGGGCCTTTTCTTTTTCTTTTTCTTTTTCTTTTTCTTTCTTTCTTTCTTTTTTTTTTTTTTTTTGAGACAGGGTCACTCTCATTCAGGCTGGAATGCTGGGACACAATCTCAGCTCACTGCAACCTCTGCCTCCCGAGCTCAGGTGATCTGCCTCAGCCTCCTCAATAGGTGGGATGACAGGCGCCCATGACCATACCCAGAAAATTTTTGTATTTTTAGTAGAGACGAAGTTTTGCCATGCTGGCCAGGCTGGTCTTGAACTCCTGACTTCAGGTGATGCACCCACCTCAGCCTCCCAAAGTGCTGGGATTACAGGCGTGAGCCACCGTGCCCAGCCTGTTTTTCTGTGCCTTGCTTATTACACTTAACATAATTCCACCATGTTCATCCATATAGAATACAAGCTTTTTTTAAAAAAAATAAAAAATTAAAAAGATTTTTCCTCACAAGACTGCAAATCTTTCCCTTCTAAGGAGTGTGTTCTGGGTTTCTTGAAGGAATACTGCAGGTTTTGTCAACAGCTTTGAGAGTGATTTTTGTGAAACATCTGTGGTGAATGTCAAACACAAAAAGGTAAGAGGAAAAGGGCAGATGAGGAGCCGGGATAGGTCCTTTCCTTTTTCTCTTCATAATTCATTTTGCCTTTATTGGAAGGAGTTTCAGTGTCCTGGAACTTCTTTGTAGCACTTGCTATATGTTGGTAGGGCAAATCAACTTTAGGATAAGTCAAATTTATCATTAAAATAAAATTTCCTTTTTATGAAATAACCTTTACAACAACATATTCTGTAAACACAAACCTAAAGTACCATGAAGGTCTAAGTTACAAAATTCCATCTACAGGGATATTTCCATGCGTCAACTTAATAAAGCCTAGAAGTTCTCTAGGAAATAGAGGACCCATTTCCCTCCCCTTCCTCGATCAAATCCATTATCAAGTCACATATATCCCTAATATATGTCTTGTTTCTATTTGCTTCTCCCCATCTCCATCCCAGTTGAAGTTACCATCCCAGTTGAAGCCATTCACATCTATTGCCTGAAAGCCTGTAATTGTCTCCTGTCTCCAAAATGTATTTTTGCTCCCATCCAATCCACTCTGTACACAACTGCAAAGCTGGTCTTTTAAAAATATAAACAAGATTATTATCTTCCCTTACTTAAAACCCTCCAGTGGCTATGTATTGCATTTAGAATAAATTAAAATTTCCTACCATTGCTCTGTTATTCTTCCAGTTATTTGTTCTCACCTTGAAGTCTTTGTACTTGATGTTTGTACTACCTGGAGTTTTCCTTCTTTGGCTCATCTCATGACAGGCTCTCTCTCATTATTAAAGCTTCAGCTTAAATGCTAATGCCCTCAGAGAAGTCTTTCTTGACCACTCTACTTAAAAAACAACTGCCCCCCACCACAAATTTTGCACTTGCTAACACTTTCTTCCTATACTTCCTAGCACTTATCATGCTCTCAGATTACCTTGTTTGTTGATTTGTTAATTTCTGCCTTTCCACATTAGAATTGTATGCTTTCAAAGGGCAAAAACTTTGTCTTTCTCACCACTGAATCTGCAATGTCTAAACCAATAAAGGCACTCAGTAAATATTTACAGAATGATTGAATGAATAAAAGTAGCTAAATTTACCTAGAAATATCACACACAAAAAATGATGAATCAGTCAGGCGTGGTGGCTCACACCTATAATGCCAGTACTTTGAGGGGCTGAGGCAGGAGGATCACTTGAGGCCAGGAGATGAAGACCAGTCTGGGCTCTTCACACACAAATATCCCAGCGTGGAGGCTTGTTCCTGTACTCCCAGCTACTGGGGAGGCTGAGTTGGGAGGATCAGTTGGGCCCAGGAGGTCAAGGCTGCAGAGAGCTATGATTATGCCACTGCACTTCAGCCTGGGTGATAGAAACAAAACAAAACAAAAAATGATGAGTGGAAACAAATATGAGGAGCAGAGAGAGAATCCAAAAGACAATTGCATTTTGAAAACTAGAATTGCCACTGCAGCATGAGAGTGGAAGAATGGTACCAGAAATATCACAGCAAATCAGTGATCAAGGATCATGTACCAGAGTAACATACATCATGGAAAAGAGGAGAGTTTGAGATGGACAGGCATTACATAAAATTCATGTTATTCTATTCCGAGGTGATGCTTCAGTCTGAGGTTCTTCTTGTTTGTAAAAGTTGAACTATAAAAATTGTCTCTGCCAGGGGCCAGGCACAGTGGCTCATGTCTGTAATTCCAGCACTTTGGGAGGCAAGGTGAGTGGATCACCTGAGGTCAGGAGATCGAGACCAGCTTGGCCAACACGGTGAAACCCCATCTCTACTGCAAATACAAAAATTGGCCGAGTGTGGTAGCAGGTGCCTGTAATCCCAGCTACTTGGGAGGCTGAGGCACGAGAATTGCTTGAATCTCAGAGGTTGCAGTGAGCGGAGATCGTGCCGCTGCACTCCAGCCTTGGGCAACAGCAAGACTCTGTCTCAAAAAAAAAATTGTCTCTGCCATAACTATACAGTGAGCAAATGTAGCCAACACATTAGTGAAACTTATTATTTTGGACTTTGAATACTAATGGCGGATTTTACATTATTGTGAAATTTGCACAGGTACTGCCTGCTGCATGTTGCAGAGCTTTAATTTATAACTACTACTTTGATCAGACTCAAAAATAGGATGCCGTTTCTTCTATGGTCCATTAATTACCAGATTTTTATTGTTGTTGTTGTTCTTTGAGCAATGCAAAACATTTAAGAATTATTGTTGTTAACGTAACTAAAACATTATCATACCTAAACAATAATAAATCCTTCATAATAATATCCAGTCAACTTTCAAATTCCCCATGTTCATCATTTGGTCCATATTTTGCATTTGTTTGTCCCTTAAATCTCTTTTAATCTGTAGGCTTCTGCTCCCACTTTATTTTTTTTCGTACTGTTTATTTGTTGGAAAAAACCAAGACATAAACCTAGTAGAGTCTTCAACATCTGGATTTTAGTATTTGCCTACTTATAATGTGTTATCTATCCCCTAAACTTTGTGTAACTGGTGAATACATAGAGAGGCTTGTTCAGATTTAGGTTTGAATTTTTGGCGAGGATACGCCATACCTATTTTTTCTATACATCTATCAAAACGCATATATGTCTATTTGTCTCTTTTTGTGTGAAATTAAGATTGACTGCTGGGTTCAGTTGTTGTTGCCCTTATCTATTTATTATAACGTTCTCCATCACCTTTCATCTAACAGTTCTGGCAGCCATTGATAATAACTGTCTAAAGCTATTATTTCATGAACGGTTACAAATTGGTGCTACTCTGTCATTCCTTCATAATTTAATAGCTGAAATTCTTCAATAAAAACACTTTCCCTCATGTGCCTGTAGTCCCAGCTACTCAGGAGGCTAAGGCAGGAGAATCACTTGAACCTGGGAGGCAGAGGTTGCAGTGAGCCAAAAAATTTCCCTCATCAACTATTTAGATCCTTTGAAGTATAGCTTGTTGAAGAAAAGCTTGACTCTTTTACTCTATTAACCAATTTTCAGAATAATGAGTTATTTCTCTACTTCCCCCCCCTCCATTTTCTGTTATTGTTAACTCAGTAACTTTAACACATTAGGTGCGTTCAAATCCATTGCAGTTATTTTTTCAAAGCTCGGATTGCCCCATCTTGGCTAATGAGTCCCTTCAAGTTGACCTTCTGACACAACTTAACTAGTTATTGGTAGCTTCCTTCCTTTCTGGATGTCAAGATGTTCAAGGCTCACCCCTAACCTAAACCTGGAATCAGCTTTTTTTCCCCAAGGACCCTGGGTTCATTTCAGAGTAGAATAATATTTAAAGACCATAGCTGGGTGCTGTAAGTATGCACTGCTCTTTAGTTGGTCCAGATAATTTCTAGGCCTCTTAAACAGACAGAGGTAGGAATTCTTTTTTCTTTTCTTTTCTTTTTTTTTTTTTTTTTTTTTTTGAGACAAAGTCTCTGTCTCCCAGGCTGGAGTACAGTGATGTGATCTCGGCTCACGGCAACTTCCACCTCTCAGGTTCAAGCGATTCTTCTGCCTCAGCCTCCCAAGTAACTGGGACTACAGGTATGCGCCACCATGCCTGGCTAATTTTTGAAAAGAACATTATAAGTTCACACTGACATTTCCCATTTAAATTTAGGATTACAAAGTTTCTACTGAACTTACTGGATTTTATATTTACATCTTTCTCCCATAATAAAAATCTTGGCTCCTAACATCATTACCATAATTACTTATATTCTTATATGTCCTCTAAAATACATACTAGTTTCAGAGAATAGCGTCACCATCTCTCAAAACAGTAAGTCTTTTTTGAATTATTCCACAAGGGAAATACAGTCAAATTACCATGTTTATGTCTTCTCTTCATTTATTTCATTTTCCTTTCAATGTGGGTATTATTTCACCTGTATTTTTGTTTAATAATTATGTAAATGATTTATATAATTTTAAATTACTATTTACAAATCAAGACATACTAAAAAAATTCTAATTTCTATTCCTGTTCTTTCTTTTATAGATAAATATTTTTAAATGTTCGATTTTGGCTCCTTTTTTTTAAATGAGAAAATAGGCTGGGCACAGTGACTCAAGCCTGTAATCCCAGTACTTTGGGAGGCCAAGGCAGGCAGATCACTTGAGGTCAGGAGTTCGAAACCAACCTGGCCAACATGGTGAAACCCCATTTCTACTAAAAATACAAAAAGTAGCCGGGAGTGGTGGGGCGAGCCTGTAATCCCACCTACTCGGGAGGCTGAGGCAGGAGAATCACTTGAACCTGGAAGGCAGAGGCTGCAGTGAGTTGAGGACATGCCATTACACTCCAGCTCAGGCAACAGAGCAACACTCTGTCTTAAAAAAACAATAAGAAAATAGGCTGGGCACAGCGGCTCATGCTTGTAATCCCAGCACTTTGGGAGGCTGAGGCAGGCAGATCACTTGAGGTCAGGAGTTCAATATCAGTCTGGTCAACATGGTGAAACTCGTCTCTACTAAAAATACAAAAATGAGCCAGGCGTGATGGCGGGTGCCTGTAATCCCAGCTACTTGGGAGACTGAGGCAGGAGAATCACCTGAACCCAGGAGGCGGAGGTTGCAGTGAGCTGAGGTCGCACTATTGCACTTCAGCCTGGGCAACAAGAGTGAAACTCCGTCTCAAAAATAAATAAATAAATAAATAAATAAATAAATAAATAAATAAATAAAATGAGAAAATGAGAAAATGAGAAAATAAAACATTCTGAAACTTGCTTGTTTTTCACTTAATAATATATCCTGGAGATCACTCCATAGCAGTAAGTAAAGATCGTTCTCATAGAAATTCTGTTGAGTATTATCAATTCTTACAGATTGAGGTGGAAATCTTTTTTTTTTTTTTTTTCCTGTTAGTGGACATGAGCAATCTTGTTAGGTTGCTGTTTCAGTATCATAAGGAGAGCAACAATATCACCTCTCATTAGTTGGTTTCAAAGCTCATAAATACCTTGATCACTAAGTAGAAAAAGATAGAACCACCTATTTCAAACTTCGAGTTTTATAGCACTAGCCAAATGAGATATGTGTCTAAAATCTTTAAATTCTATTCAGTTTGTAAACCATTCAAACAGTAGAATTTTCTTTTTCTTTTTCTTTTTTCTTTTTCTTTTAAGACAGAGTCTTGCTCTGTCGCCTAGGTTAGAATACGGTGTCAAGATCTTGGCTCACTGCAAACTTTACCTCCTTGGTTCGAGCAATTCTCCTGCCTCATCCTCCCAGGTAGCTGGGATGTCAGGCTAATTTTTGTAATTTTAGTAGAGATGGGGTTTCATCATGTTGCCCAGGCTGGTCTCCAACTCCTGGCCCAATCCACCCACCTCGGCCTCCCAAAGTGCTGAGATTACAGGCATGAGCCAACTTTTAATAGCACTAATGCCTAGCATTGTGTTTACATAGCATTCAATTAATGTTGATCATGAAATTATGAATACTTCTTCCACTGGGGCCTTCAGTAAACTGAATATATTTTTATTAATTTATTTTTGTTTATTACAACTCTAATACATAATGAGGTTTTCTAAATTTGTCTTCTTATAATGAATCCTAAATAACAAATTTTTGTTGCTGTTGTTATTATTTTACTAACTGACCTGTTGTTACTCACAAAAAGGGGTTTTCCACAAACATTATCTGTCTTGTGTTAGGTTTTGAGTAAATAATACTAATGTTAAAACACATAATCTATTAATCTTCAACAATTTTTCTTGTTTCTGTAGTCATAGTCACATTTTTCATAGGACTGATTAAAAACTTGGTTAAGTAAAACATGATCTGAATGTTTTCATAATTCTAGTCACAATAATGAATCAGGAAACTGGAACCTTTGCACACAAAATTAGAGGGTAGTAACCTTCGTGTGGTATCATTTTTATATATCATTTATCTACCAAAAGGAAGCTCTGCAATTCAGCTCATATGCTATTTGAAGAATTATATCCTTTCATTTCCTTCTGTACCTTGCCCAGATCCTAGGCATAATATTCTAGCACCATGATCTAGCTTGATAAACCTGTCTTAATGAAAGTGACTCATTGGGACAATCACTAAGATAATATAACAGGATTACGAAGCCTCAAAATGTTAAAACCTCTTTACCTATATTTTTGGCTTTTTTAAGAAGAGGAAAAGACTTGCCATGGCTTTTGAAAGATGATCCTCAGTTTTATGCAGAGCAACCTGCTCCTCTATTTTCACCCCTACAGCTTACGTACTCCGAATATGAAGAAGAACAAGGCTCTTTTAGGCACAGTGCTTCATTTATTTGATATTTCCTTTTATTTACTAATAATATCCTTGAATGTGCCCTAAACATTAAAATTAATTAAGCAGGACATATTTTTCTGATGTCCAAATTAATAGTATGAATGCCCCATTTCCAGAAAAGTTCTACTAAATAGCTGTTGTAACAGAACATGAGCAGCAGTGGACCCAGGAAAATTCTGGAGTGGTTAGATGCAGAGCAAATCAAAGATTCCAGACTAATTCAAAGATAGAATATTAAGGGTTATGATCTCTGGGGTCTTTTTCGACCCTGAGAGATCTTGATTAGTAAAATTTAAAAGTGGTAAGTACAGAAGATCTGGTTTTTCAGATACAGAAACCTTGAATTTGCCATGCTCTCTCCCAACCCAGCCTTAGTTTCACTTTTGTCAAATTCGTCAATAACTTCCGTATTGCCAAATTAAGTGGCCAGTTCTCAATCCTCATGTTACTCAGCCTATCAGTAACATTTGGTTCCACTGATTATTCCTTTCTCCTTGAAACACTGTCTTCTCTTGGCTTCCCAGAGCACCCCACTCTCCCATTTTTCTTCCCATCCAACTACCCATTCCTTTAGTATCTTCACCAGATGCACTCCTTTTCCCGATGTCCAAATGCTGGAGTTTCCCAGTGAATCTCTAGAGCTCTTTTCTAACTACATTCCTTTGTAAGGGAATCTCATCTAGTCCTATGACTTGACTATATGTACATTCTGAAATTTCCTAAGTATACTGCATCTTATCAAATGTAAGAAGTCATTAGTTGTTAAGCCTCACCAATACTTTACTTAAAACTAGAAAAGGAAAAAATGCTGCCAATTAATAACTTAATGCCTTAATGGTAATTATGCATGATGAATAAATCAGTTACACCACCCTTATGTTACTTTGACATTTCCCTCATCTACTCCAGGGAATATGTTAATTTCTCCCACTTTCAGTTATATGACTTGGCATGTGATAGGCAATTATGCACGTATCTCAGTGCACATATTTCAGCACACAGCTTCATCCACTTGTGGGTATCTTGATCTCTGAGATCTCTGTAAAGTCCCTAGTTGTTGCTTTGTGGAAAAATATGGAATTATGATTGATCCTCTAAGTAAATATTCAATAATATTGATTTGTTTGAGCCTTTCTAAATAGCAAATGAATTTTAGTTTCACTGATAAATCATAGTGTACTTTTAAAAAGCTACTAGTGGCAATTAAAATCAACATGTGTAATATCAATAATATATACAATTCAGTTGAAATGATGACAGTATAGCAACTATGACCAATTTATAAATAGTCAATGAAATTACATTACTATCTCAATGATTAGATTATGAATCACCATCATTTGTAAGATGCCTCCTTACTGCTAAGAACATAAGTATGTCTTTGAATTGATGAAATAAGGTTTATTTTCAGAACTAACATTCAGTTGCTCAGGCCAAAAACCTTGTAGTCATCCTAAATTTCTGTTTCTCTCATGTCCTAATCCTAATCCTCTAATCAGAAAATCTCATCTCTACTACCAAATATATTCGGAGTCACCACTTCTATCACCACCATCCTAATCCAAGGCACCATGATCTCTCACCTGTACTATAGCTGTTGCTGCTTTGTTTTCAGGTTTGCCTACCTAAAGTCTATTTTCCACATATGGCCAGAGTGGTCCTTTAAGATGTTTGACAAATATTGTAATTCCTTTGCTCAAAAATCTCCAAAGACTTCCCATTGCACTTAAATAAAGCCCTAAATTCTTATTATGGCCTTAAATGATCTCTCTCTCCAAATTCATCTCCTATCACTCTTCCTCTTGTTTTCTAGTTGGGAACCACGTTGTGCCTCAAATATGTCAAGTATGGTCTCAACTCTTGCCTTGAAACTTGCTGTTCCTTCTGCCTACAAGCCTCTTCCCTCAGATAGAATAGCTAATTCTCTTACTGTATTCAGGGGAAACTTTACCACTTGCAATTGCCTTTAATCTGGTTGATTTTTCTTCATACCATTTATCTGACATATTGTATTTCTATTTGCTTACAGTTTGTCACTTCAATGAAATTAAAGACTGCATATGGACAGAGGTTTTGTCTGTTTGTTTTCTGTAATTGCTGTGTCCCCAGCATCTAAATCGGTGCCTGGCAGACAATAGTAAGCACAATAAATGATTTGAATGAATGGATATACAGTTGAAATACACATAAACAACAAAGAATTTGTACCTAGAATGTATAACAGACTCTCACTAATTAAAAAGATAAATAATTTAACAGAAAAAAATGAAAAAATATAAATAAGCAATTCACAGGGGATCCAAATGGCCAATATATGTATAAAAATATGTTCATACTCATTAGTAACTAGGCAAAAAAAAAAAACCCCAAAATTAGATGTCATTTGCCTCCATCAAATAAGCAAAATTTTTTAATCTGACTAAAGCAAGGATGTAGAGAAGTGAATTATACTTCTGATTGAAGTGCTAGCCGTGGCAGATATCCAAGAGACCTCCAGTTACTGGTGTCATATACCTACCGGTCCATAGCAACTTCAGTCCTTCCCTCCTCAGAAGAAAGAATTCAACTGAAGGACATAAAGCAGAAAAAGAGACCCAGGCAAGTTTCAGAGCAGGAGTGGAAGTTTATTTTAAAAGGCTTTAGAACAGGAAAGAAAGGAAAATTTGCTTGGAAGAGACCCACACGGGTGCCTGAAGGTTCAAGAGAGAGGAGAAGACGCAGGAAAAAAGGGCCTTTAACCTTGATCCTAGGACTTTCTAGGCTTGCCTCTTTCCCAAAATTCTTCCCCTCCGGTGGGCTTCCCACATGCAGTACTTTCCTTACCCTTTGGAATTGAGCATGCTGCAATGTGTTTAGGGAGTTATACGCATGCCCATCTGAGGCTGTTTTCCTTTTTCAGGTGGTAGGTGTCCCTGGAACGTCATACTTTATGATTTTGTCTCTTAACTCGCATGCCCAAGAAGCTGTTTCTTCCTGGGACCTGCATTCAATGAACAATTTTAATGTTAACAGGTGTGGACTATCAGAGGCTTGTCTCTCCCTGGCTGCTGAATTATCATTTTTAGAGAGGCAATATGATAATTGCCAAACCATCACCCAGCATTTCTAGTGAGTGGGGGGAGAGCCCTCTCCTGCCCTGCTCATGCCTATCTATAGCAGAAGTATACATTGGTATAACAATTTTAAGGAACCAATTGGCAACATCAAGTAAAACAGAGGATGTGCATACTCTACAACCCAGAATTACCACTTCTAAGTATATTCCTTAGTGAATCTTCTATATGCATGAAGAGTAATGTACAAGAATATCCACTGAAGCATTATTGGTAATAGTAAAATCTTATAAACAATCTGAATGACCATCAAGCAAAGAATGGAACTAAATAAGCTGCAGAATATTACATGGCTGTCAAATGAATGAACTAGAGCAATTTGTATGAGTATGAATAGATTTCAAAAATAAAGTTAATTTAAAAAATATTTTTGTAATATTTTGTTTTAAAATGTTTTCAGAAAATCCATGGCTTATGTTTATGCATTGCTCAAAAATTGAAATATTTTTGTATCTTTTTCATTTTTAAATGAATTCTCTTTACTGTCTTATCATTGCCTTCCCTTTTCATTTGTTAAGAAATAATTCTATTGCTGTTATAATAGGAAGAAAGAACAATACTTGTTTCCTGGCTTGTTACAAGATTGTATTTCCATTCACAAATTCGTCATGGTATATTAAAACACAAATGAGGTAGCTATAATCAATGGCAGTAGAACTCTAAAATACAATTACAGTGTTTCACAATTTGACTGGAAATGACAGATTGTAATTTGGATTACAGCGTATTACAATTAATGCTAAATTGCCAGCAGCAAATACATTTAACCCTCCTTCACACTTGTAATCAGTCAAGCATGAGATAAAGCATATCAGGGAACATAAATCATTACAAAATAAAACGTACAGGCACTTGCAGAAGAAATAACGCAACATCCATTTCTGTTAAAGTCAACTTGTGTTTAATGCTTTTGTTTTGGAATTTAAAAGGCAATTCTTGTATAAACCATTTCATCAAATTTACTCACCAAAACCAGTTAATTTGAAGGAAAAAAAAATACTTCCAGTATATCCCATGAAAATAGCCTTACTCTTTACAAAGAATTGGATTATAACATGTTCTTTTTATATGAAGAGTTTTTGCAATTGAAATGTATTCTTCATAAAGAGAATATTAACAAAACAAGGTGCCTGTGACCAAAATTATATAACCTTTGATTAACCATACTTATCTTCAAATGGGTCAAATGTGGCTAAGTTGTTAGCATGCCTGAGGTGGTGCCAGTAGAATATACTTATCCTGAGGCTATATTGAATCACAGAATATTGGAAATTTCCCTTAGGAATAATAATACTATACCATGAAACTCATATACTCTCTTTCTAAGATATTAAGTTTTGCTTTATGAATTTTAAATTGCATTCCAAGAACAAATTTTTCTTTGTATTGAATTGTGCCTGTTATAAAGGTTATCATTCTACATGCAATTATCCAGAATTGCTCAATATCCAAGCTCAGAATAAGGATTAAGTTAGCCTCTTTGTGGTGAAAAATGAACAACAGGATACCGTTTAATAAGAAGAATTAATCTACAGTGGTACCACAATCTCCTAATAGAATTCAGGCCCCTCTTTCCAATTTACTCTCAGAAAGTAATTTAAGGGTTGAAAGAACTGGTTGATAATTAACCTTTTAGAAAGCTTCAAGGAAGAATTTTTTTTTTACTTTTTTAGTTGTTATTAGTGTCCCATAAACTAACCATTAAGTACTTGGTCTCGCTCTTATGTCCCCTCAAGTGTCTGGATCCAATTACTGGTCACGACTACAAAATAACAATAACAGAGACTGTCTATGGTCCTGTATTACTAAAGAGGACCTTAAGCAATTGTTGGGGACAGTCTGCCTCTCACTGCATTTGCTTTCATTTTCCCTTGTAGCCTGTCCTGTTCCTCAAGGATTACCTATTCCAGTGGTTCTCAACCCTGGTTGCACTTAAAATCATCTAAAGAGTTAAATATATATTATATATATATATATACACACACATACACACACATATATATGTCCATGCTCAGCCCCTAGCCCTAAATAATACTGGGGAAATGCAGTCCTGATATCAGTATAGAAACTCCCCTAAATGATTCTAATATGCACTCACTGTTGAGAACTATGCCTTCTGTTCTTTCTTTGTGCTTCTTTCTTCCCCTGTCTTTAATTTAAACCTATAATTTCAAACTTACTTTAGCATAGAATTATTTCAAAGAAATCTCAATAAATAATAGAATTTAAAGGGATAAACAGTTTATTTAGGCAACTTAAATCACCATTGTTTGCAAAATCCTAATATCACCTCTTTGGAGATCTACAAAGTAGAGTAGAATTTAAAAACGACTTTCTCAGGCCTTTGAGTATCATCCAGAAGCATTTACAAAAATGCTGGTACCAAGAGAAGTAACTCAGGAGTGAAAAGCCAAATACTGTATGTTCTCATTTATAAGTGTGAGCTAAACTATGAGGATGCAAACACATACAGAGTGATACGATAGACTTGGAGGACTCCAGGTGGGAGGTTGGAAGAGGGGTGAGGGATAAAAGACTACATACTGAGTACAGTGTACACTGCTCAGGTGACAGGTGCACTAAAATCTCAGAATTCACCACTAAAGAACTTATCCCTGTACCCAAAAACCACCTGTACCCCAAAGACTATTGAAATAAAAAATATTGGTACCATAATGACTCCCCATGCACTCATCACAGTCACATTCACCTGTAGCCAGGCACTGAGCCAACAGGACTAATAAAGAGATAAGAACAATGGTTCCAGTCTTCAAAGGAGTTCCTGCTCTAATTTAGAAGACAAGAAAACAGATCATCACAATTCAATATTTATTCAGCAAATATTTTGTGACAGTCTAGGACGTGCCAGACATTATTCTAGATGCTTAAGATATAGCAGTGAACAACGTGGACAAAATCACTGTCCTTCTGGAACAGTAGAGTTCCCTGGCCCCCTTCACAGGATGTGCGACAGGGATGTGTGGCTTGTCATGCTCAAACCCCTTGCAAGAAGTGGGAGCATGTAGATAAGCAGGTGCAGGAGCCAATGCAAGTGCTTTTGGCCCCAAGGTAGCATCTAGGGGTGAGTGCCTGCAATTCCCGAAGCCCCAGTGGGCATGTTAAGGTGCTCTTTTAGCTCTGCTCTCCACAGACAGCTTAAGTGTTAACCAGCTCAGTGCCCTCTTGATACATGGGTTCTTGTTCAGCATCCAGGAAGAATCAGGTCATATAGACAAATTGAAGGCTGGTAAATGCAGGAGATTTTATTGCTGGATGGAGGTGGCTCTCAGCAGGATAAATGGGGAGCTGGAAAGGCAACGGAGTGGGAAGATGATCTTCCCCTAGAGTTCAGCCATCCTGTCACCAATCTCTCCAACCATCCCCAGCAGAACTCCTCTCAATGTTCAGACACTCCTTCTCATCTCTCCTTCTTTGCTGCACTGCTCTTCTAACTCCTCTGTTCTGCTCACGGAGCCTGGGGTTTAGGGTTTATTTGGGTACAGGAGAGCGGGTTGTGGCAGACCAAAAGGAAACATTTGGGCCTGAAAACAGAAATCCCTGTTCCCATTCAGGGTCATGGGTTTCCAGACTTGAGGGTGGGGCCTTTGCCAGGGAACTGCCCCCTTCTACCCAGTATCTCCCTGACTCCTGTACATATCACTTCCTGATTTTATCTTCCAACGAGGGAAAATAGACATAAAAGAATGACTAAAAAGCACACTATGTTACAGGGAATAGGAAGTGTTGAAGAAATTATAATTTTAAGAAGGGTGAACAGGAAGTTATGGGCTTCAATGGGGGTGACACAAGAGTTATGTAGAACGCTGTAATCAATCTAGGTAAAAGCAATTTAGTAGAGTTATGGGATCAAGTCAAAAATTGTGGTAGGTTGGGAAGAGAACAGGAGAACATGGAAACAACAGTGTGAACTTTCGCAGGAAAGAAAAAGAGAGGTTCACAAGGATGAATTTTGTGGGAGGAACTTGATCATGTTTATAATTCTATAAAAAGGGCCAGTAAAGAGACTGTTTGTTCAACATACTGTGGAGAAATGGGATAATCTATAAAAAGACCACCAGGTAGAAAGGGGTGGGATACAGGTAGTGGAGAGTGTTAGCCCTGGAGGGAAAGAATGATATAAGCAAGATCTTCTGCTAATAGCAATAATTGCTAATATTTATTTAAAAATTTACCATATGTCAGAGTATTCTAAGCACTTTGTATGTAATAACTCATTTATTATTCTCAGAAATCTTATGAGGTACATTATTATCCCCATTTTATAAGTGAAGAAACAGACACAGCAAGTTAATTGTCCACATCATGCAGAAAAATACCATATTTCAGACCCAGGCATCTGGCCTCTAAGTCCGAAGTCTCAATCCCTACTGTATATTGATAAGAGAGAAAGGTGAGGAAGAGGGAGCTCAAAGAGTTTAAAGAATACATTGAATTTTACATAGATGAAGGTAAGAATAGACAAAGGGTTAGGGATTTTCAGAGAATGTCAGACTGAATATACAGCCAGAATTTTGGAACAAAAAGAAACATAAATGTTGCTCATTTTCCTGAGGCCCAGAAATGCCCACTAGACTAAAATCTCTATTAGAACAGGGATCATGACCATTTGGTTTACCACTTCAACACATGCAGCACCTAGCACTCAACCTGATGAATAACAACCTGATAATTAAATATCTGTTGGCCAAATCAAGAAAGTTGAAGGTCAATATGTGCCTGAGGTATTGGATTGAACCATATGAAATTGCCATTTAGGTTCGTCTTGATTCTCCTGTAAGGCACCCACTCATCTTTCCTTTTTATTTCCCTTACCAAGCCCAGTGCCCCAGCCAAATTAATTTGCTAGTTAAAATTTGCTGTTTCCCATTTCTATGTCTTTGCATAAATCCTCCTCTTAAAATGTTACTCCTCTTAAAATGTTACCCTTGATCCATGTCTCTTCTTTCAAAGTCCATTGCAAGTACCAAGTATTATTAAATGATTAAATTTATCTTTGTTAATTTATTACTTCGTTATTTCCTTTGTCCCATTTATCTTGTTTTCTTTGCAAAAATACTCAGTTTTTCAGTATATGCTGTTTACACCTAATCTTTAAGTTTTATTTTTATTTATTTATTTTTGTGGAATAGGCAATAGGCATGGCTTCTACTTAAAAAATATACAAACAGGGCCGGGCGCCGTGGCTCATGCCTGTAATCCCAGCACTTTGGGAGGTCGAGGCGGGCGGATCATGAGGCCAGGAGTTCGAGACCAGCCTGACCAACATGGTGAAACTCCGTCTCTACTAAAAATACAAAAATTAGGCATGCATGGTGGTGGGTGCCTGTAATCTGAGCTACTCAGGAGACTGAAGCAAGAGTATCATTTGAATCTGGCAGTTCAACTGAGTTGCAGCGAACCGAGATTGCATCACTGCACTCCAGCCTGGGCAACAGAACAAGACTCCATCTAAAAAAAAAAAGAAAAAAATACAAGCAGGTATCCAGTTGTTAATAGAAGTTTGCTTCCCACCATACCTGGCATTTTTATTATTTTATAAAAATTAACAAGCTGAGTCTAAAATTCATAGGAAAATGCAAAGAACCAAAAATAATAATGAAAAAACAATTTAGAAAAGAACAAAGGTGGACGGTTAACACAATTTGATGTTAAGACTATAAAAAGCTACAAGAATCAGCACAGTGTGGTATTGGCATCAAAATGGACAAATCAGTGGAACAGAATAGTGTTCAAAATATAACCACTCAAAGATAAACAAATCATTGTTTTTAAAGGTGTAAAAGCAGGCCTGGCACAGTGGTTCACACCCATAATACCACTGCTTTGGGAGGTTGAGGCAGGTGAACCACTTGAACCCAGGAGTTTGAGACCAGTCTGGACAACATAGAGAGACCTTGTCTCTACAAAAAAATAAAAAAATTAGCCAGGCCTGGTGGTGCATGCTTGTAGTCCCAGCTACTCAGGAGGCTGAGAAGGCAGGATCGCTTGAACCCAGGAGGCAGAGGTAGGCTGCAGTGAACGAAGATCCCACGACTGCATTCCAACCTGGGCTACAGAGCAAGCCTCTGTCTCAAAAAAAAAAAAAAAAAAAAAAAAACAAGTGCAAAGCAACACAGTGGAGAAAGGATAGTCTTTTCAACAAATAGTGCTGGAACAAAAAAAATGGATTGCAATTCTTACCTTGTACCATATACAAAAAGTAATTCCAAATGAATCATAAACCTAAAACAATAAAACTTTTAGAATACATAGGAGAAAATCTTTGTGACCATGAGCTAAGCAGAAATTTCTTAGAAACACCACTAAAACACAATTCAGAAAGAAAAAGATTTAGTTGGACTTCAACTAAATTAAAAACTTTTGTTCTTCAAAAGACACTCGAGAGCCAGTTGCTGTGGCTCATGCCTGTAATCCCAACACTTTGGGAGGCCAAGGTGGGTGGATCATTTGAGCCCGGGAGTTTGAGACCAGCCTGACCAATATGGTGAAACCCCATCTTTAGTAAAAATACATAAATTAGTTGGGCGTAGTGGCAGGTGCCTGTAATCCCAGCTACTCAGGAGGCTGAGGCAGGAGAATCGCTTGAAGCCAGGAGGCGGAAGTTCCAGTGAGCCGAGATAGTGGCCACTGCACTCCATGGGCAAAACTCTGTCTCACAAAAAGAAAGAAGGGCACGGAGAGAGTAAAAAGACAAGTCGGACAAGAAAGAACTATTTGCAAATCGTATATGTGATAAAGGATTTATACCTAAAATATACAAAGAACTCTCAAAACTAAATTTTAAAAAGGCTAAAAAATGCACAAATATTTGAACAGACATGTCACTGAGAAGATATATAGAAGTCAAAGAAGCACATTAAAAAATGCTTAATGTAATATATCATTAGGAAAATGCAAATTAAAACCACAATGATAAACGCACCTATTAGAATGATTGTAATTGAAAATACTGATCATATTAAGTGCTGATGAGAATGTGGAGGAACTGAAACACTCGTATACTGCTGGTGGAAATGTGAAATGGTACAACTACTTTGGAAAACAGTCTGGCTGTTTGTCAAAAAGTTAAACATATACCTACCAAATAATCCAGCCATTCACCTGATTAATAAAGAGAAATAAAAGCATCTGTCTTATAAAGATGTGGGCACACAAAAGTTTACAGTAGCTTTATTTGTAATAGCCCCAAATGGGAAACAATACAAATGTCTATCAACAAGTGAATAAACACACAAAATGTAGTTAATCTATACAAAGGCATATTACTTGTCAGTGAAAAGGAATGAACTATGGATACAAACAACATGAGTGAACCTTAATGTAGTCATGCAGAATGAAAGATGTCAGACTCAAAAGTATACATATGATTTTATTTATACAAAATTATAGAAAATTCAAACTAATCTATAGTTTAAAGAAAGCAGGAATGGGAGGGAGAAGGGATTACAAGAAAGTGTAAGGAAATTTTGTGGGATGATGGATGTGTTAATTATCTTCACTGGGATGGTGGTTTCACAGATCAAACTTGTACACCTTACGTGCAATTAATTTTTTTTTTTTTTTTTTTGAGACAGAGTCTCACTCTGTTGCTCAGGCTGGAGTACAGGGGCACGATCTCAGCTCACTGCAACCTCTGCCGGGTTCAAGCAATTCTCCTGCCTCAGCCTCCCAAGTAGTTGGGATTACAGTTGCTTGCCACCATGCCTGGCTAATTTTTGTATTTTTAGTAGAGATGGGATTTCACCATATTTACCAGGCTGGTCTGGAACTCCTGACCTCAAATGATTCGCCCATCTTGGCCTCCGAAAGTGCGGGGATTACAGGTGTGAACCACTGTGCCCGGCCTGTGCAGTTAATTTTATCTTTACTATACTTCAATTAATTTTTGTCTACTATACTTATTAAATTTTAAAATATACAGTATACAGACTGTTCTGCCCTGACTTTTTTTAAAACTTAATATTCCTGTTGATTTTTTTCTTTTAAATATACAAAGCTTTCTCATTCTCTTTTTTATAGCTACCTAAAATTCTATTATATACAGGCATAATAATTGATTTTACTATTCCCCTACTGATGTCAACTTACAGACAATACTGCACTGAAAAATGTTGTACAAACTCATTTCCTTCATACATAAGCATATTTACAGGATATATTCCAAGAAGTGAAACTGCTAGGTCAAAAGAAAAGACAATTTTGATTGCTGTTGCCAAATTGCCCTCCAGATCAGTCAGTTTTCGATGCAGGAAACAGAGGCCATTATAGATATTTTAAACAGGAAGGCACTTTTTAAATGGAATTTGGTGCTTATAAAGTTACTGGAAGGGTTGAAGGAGCAGGGTTTAAGAATCGAAGTTGAGCCTATGGAAATGAATCCCACAGTGACACAAACATCATTCACTGGAAGAACTACAACCTCTGGGGTCACCATGGAGCCCTGCTGGGAGCCAGAGGCCAGTCACTACAACCTCTCACTCCTGGGAAGCTGGAGAAAGAAGATGGAACACCACAATCGAGGGGTTAGAATGTCAGATTAAGAAGCTGCTGCCAGGCCGGGCGCGGGGGCTCAAGCCTGTAATCCCAGCACTTTGGGAGGCCGAGACGGGCAGATCACGAGGTCAGGAGATCGAGACCATCCTGGATAACATGGTGAAACCCCGTCTCTACTAAAAAATATAAAAAACTACCCAGGCGAGGTGGCGGGCGCCTGTAGTCCCAGCTACTTGGGAGGCTGAGGCAGGAGAATGGCGTGAACCCGGTAGGCGGAGCTTGCAGTGAGCTGAGATCCGGCCACTGCACTCCAGCCTGGGCGACAGAGCGAGACTCCATCTCAAAAAAACAAAAAAAGAAGCTGCTGCCACCACCACAGCCTCCTCCATAGTCAGGAAGCTGAACGATAGACACTTGGTCAGTGCTGCGTGGAAACTTTTTTCACTATGTGTAACATTCAAGAACTTCAAAACTTGGCCTTTGCCTCACTTTTGCCTTTCAAATCATGAGGAGAGAGTATATAGCTGGGAAAACTTAATTAGCATTCAGACTGCCCCCCATCTGCATAAAAACTTCGGGGTAACAGTTTAATAATTTCTCAGCCTCTACAACTTGAAGAGTATGTTGGGTGAATAAATCCAGAATTCACTGTCATCCTTAGTGGTTGTTCCAGTTTACCCCTCTATCAGCAAAAATACTTGTTCCCTCCGTTCTTACCAATAATATCTAGAATATTACAATGTTTTATAAAACTAAAAAATCTTTCTTAATAGGTTAAAAAGCTGGTATCTCAGTATAGTTTTATCTTACACTTCTCTTAATAGTAAAGTTGAACTTTTTTTCCGGCTTGAATCATTTTATACTTTTCTGTGAAAACTGTTTACAATTTTGCACCTTTTTCTTTTTGGATTGTCAGACTTTTTCATTTCTAGGTGTTCTTTATAAATTAAGCACTATATGATATGATTTGAAAATATTTTTTCCAAATTTGTCATTTTTCTTTAGACTATGCTTATGGTGGTTTTTTGCCATGAGGAATTTATTTTATATAGTGATATAATTTATTTTTATATGTTGGGCATGGTGCCTCACACCTATAATCCCAGCACTTTGGCAGGCTGAGGTGGGCAGATCACTTGAGGTCAGGATTTCGAGACCAGTCTGGCCGACATTGTGAAACCCTGTCTCTACTAAAAATACAAAAATTAGCCAGGTGTGGTGGTGTGCATCTGTAGTCCCAGCTATTTGGGAGGCTAAGGTAGGAATAATTGCTTGAACCTGGGAGGCAGAGGTTACAGTGAGCCGAGATTGTGCCACTGACCTCTAGCCTGGGCAATAGAGTGAGACTTTGTGTCAATAATAATAATAATAATAATTTATTGTTACAAATTTATAGTGAAAACATTATCATTTCTTATTGTAAATTTTATTCCAAATTTTATATCAAATTCAGGAAAGCCTTTACCACACTAAAATCTTTAAAAATTCTCTGACAACCTCTTTGGGTACTTTAAACATTTCAGTTATCATATTTAAACTGGAATTCATTTTGGTGTATGAGGTATGAATCCAGCTTTGTTCTCTATAGCTACCCAGGTGTCCTACTACCTTTAATGAATAAACCAAATTCTCCTCACTGAGTTGAAATATCAACTTTCTCCTCCACTAAATTCCCATATCTGGGTTCATGTTCCTTTTGTGTTAAGGAAATGATCTGTCTAGTCATATGCCAGTTCCAAACTGTTTTAATTATTGGAGCTCTCTTGTTTAAATATTTCATAAGGCCAGTCTTTCCTCATTGATTTTCAGTTTTCCTGGGTAGCCTTGCTTTTTTTTTTTTTTCTTTCAAAGAAAATTTGGAATCAGTGATCTAGTTTTTTGTTGTTGTTGTTGTTGTTTTAATCCTTATATCTTTATTGGGATTGTGTTCAATTTAGAGAACTGGAATGTGTATGTTGTCTTCCTATCCAAGAATATGATATGCATCTCCATGTGTTTGAATTTCTTTTCCGGTGAAATAAAAAGTTTTGTTTTTGTGGTCTCGCATATAACTTGTTTATTCCTAGGTATCTTCTCTCCTTTGGTCTTACTTTAAATGGGGCCTTTTCTTCTATTATATCTTCCAACTGGCTGTTGTTTTTATAAATGAAAACTTTTTATTTCTGTGATGAATTTTATACCCAGTGACTGTATTAGTTTTAAGAGACTTTCAGTTGACTCTTTTAAGCTTTGCATTATCATCTACAAATATTAACTTTACCTTTTCCTCCATGTTTAATGGATCTAAATTCTCTCACCTCTGTTAAATAAATCTTCCCTAGGTTTTTAAGTTCCTTGAGGACATTAATTATAGTAGTACATTTTGTATACCTTTCAGAGCCCCTGTGAAATGGTTTATGACTAACCTCCATTATGAAAATGGAAACACGAAGTGCCTATTAAATTCTGAATCTGCTTAATTTATTTATACCACTTTTGTCAATACCACCGGCAAATGAAACCAAAACTAATTTACTTCTAAAAAGAGATTAATCGATTCTATCCCATCTAATATCTTTTTCCTCTCACAAATCTTTAAAATGTTACATACTTTTTTTCCAAACAAAACAGGCCTTTTACCTTACAAGTCTTTCTTCTTGGATTTACATATGAAATTGTAAGCCAAACTAAGTTTTTAGTCAATAGGTTTGCTTAAATGTTCTTGGTGATACTCATACATTGTCTCTAGCAGTTTCCTTGAAATTACGTATGATTTCACTTAAAAACTACACACATATTAGGTACAACATGAGGGGGACAAATGACCAGGAAAGCTTAAAATTAAATAGATCCAAACCAACCACTGAAATAGAAGACTAAATGCTACAAACTATACAAGATAGTAAGTCTTACTTTATAGTCAGGAATCTTATGTGAACATATTTCCAAATGACACCAGTTTCCTAGATAGGAAGGATAAGCCAGTCACATGTCCATCTTAATATTACAGAAAATCATAAGTTGCACTTTGATAAAGCATGTGTTTATTCCTCAGGCTATTTGCAAAAGCAAGCATTCTATCTAACCTCTAAGTTAATCTTTCATAAGATGAAGTAAAAGCTAGAAATAAGATGAAAATTAAGGAAGTACAGACAAAAAGTAGCTCTTAAAACTGCCCAGCAAAATGGATAAAATTTGTAGAGTTCCCTCACAGGGCCATGAGACACTATCCCAAGAGTAACTCTAAAGCTATTCTCAAATCTTATGACGAGGTTCTTTCTCTACTTCGATAACCAATTCTTCCTTGGACCTTATATTTCTTGGATTTTATATTGTCTGTGTGTATACCACAGAGGCTATTCTATGCTTTGCCTCTTTTCCTGTCCATTTCCTATTTCTCAGAGTGCCCCATCAGGCATTTGCAGAGAGGCTCCTTGTAGCATTTCTTGGTGAGTATGTACATTAAAATGTCATAAAATTTCATTTGAGTTTATATGGTAGTTTTAATGGTTTGCTTTGAATCTCCCATTAGATGTATTAAATTAAGTAACTGGCACATGAAATTTCTAGTTGCAAAGAAATAAAAAGCAAAAACAGCAAAATTATCTTGAAAAACTGAAGAAGTAAAAAACTTCACATATACTTTTAAAAATTCCATCACAGACTAAGGATTTTTGGACACAAAATTCTACTCAGTTTTCAACAGTGTAGCAAAAAATGGTAAACAGCTTCAGTTCTCTAGTTTCAGTGTTTCCAAGAGATGACAGGCATCATCCTAATGAGCTTCAAAAAACCAGAGCAGAGATGTAAGTGAATTCAAGGACAGCATTACTAAAAATTATGGCACATAAAAAATTTAGAATTCTTCATGCAAATACCAGGTAGCTGGAAGCGTCTGTGTAATTTATAATTTACTGATCACAAATAAAGGCTTTTTTTTTTTCTTTTGGCCAACTCTGAAAGAGGTATTAACCTTAAATTAGTTAAATTAGTGACTAGAGGTCATAGAAAATAGAAACAGTCTTAGTCTTCCCTAATGATATTTAAGCCGACTTTAAATAATGTCAGTAGAAGGCATTATTACGCTAGGGACATCCCCAAATTTCTCCATTTTATTAAATATAAGGTTTGGTTTTGTTTTGAAGCAGCGCTTGGCTTAGAAGAGCTGCTGCTGCTTCTTTTTTAAGCAACACTACAAATACCATGATGCTTTGACAATATTTTTAAGTGGCTGTTTATGGATTCTTAACTTTTAATATGCTGAATCACAAATCTTGCCCATTTTTATTTCTCTAATGAATCCATCCATATTCCTAGAATTCATTATCGATAGAAAAGGACAAATAAAAGCCACTTGCCAGATTAGTGGTCTCAATCAACACTGAACTCTTAAGCTTTAGCTCTTAGTTACATATTTAAGAAAACTCCCAATTTTTAATAATCTTATCCCTGTCAAACATTCCACAGATGAGAATTGCTTACACATGGTGATTACTATGCAAATAATTCTACATCCAGTTAACAACTTTTTTTTTTGAGACGGAGTCTCACTCTGTCACCCAGGCTGGAGTCCAGTGGCACCATGTGCACTCACTGTAACCTCCGTCTCCTGGGCTCAAGCAATTCTCCTGCCTCAGCCTTCCAAGTAGCTGGGATTACAGGCGCTCACCACCATGCCCAGCTAAATATATATATGGATTTTTCTTTTCTTTTCTTTTTTTTAGTAGACGGGGTTTCACCATGTTGGTCAGGCTGGTCTCGAACTCCTGACCTCAGGTGATCCACCCGCGTCAGCCTCCGAAAGTGCTGGGATTACAGGCGTGAGCCCCTGTGCCCAGCCACAACTTTTAACTTTTTTTTTTCTTTTTTTTTTTGAGACAGGGCCTCATTCTGTTGTCCAGGCTGTAGTGCAGTAGTGTGACCTCAGCTCATTGCATCCTCTAACTCCCAGGCTAAAGCAATCCTCCTATCTCAGCCTCCTGAGTAGCTGAGACTACAGGCACACACCACCACACCCGGCTAATTTTTGTATATTTTTGGATAGAGATGGGGTTTTGCCATGTTGTCCACATTGGTCTTGAATTCCTGGGTTTAAGGGATCCATCCACCCACCTCAGCCTCCCAAAGTGCTGGGATTACAGGCATGAGCCATGGCTCCTGGCCAGCTTTTAACATTTTTGATTGGAAAGGGCCAGCTTTAGTCTTAGCAGAGCAGCAAACCAAATGTTGAAGAATAGGAACTGTCAAATGTCAGCCTCAAGGCAACATACCAAAGATAAGTATTTAGTAAATTATTAGCCTAGAACCTAGAACCCAAAATCTACCATCTCCTTAACAATGCCCTATCTGACCATCTTCAAGAAAGTTCACCCAAAATTATGTCTTTCACATAAATAAATTTCTTATGCCACTACTATTGGCTAAAATCTTTTGATAGGGAGGAATTACTCCTGACACACCCTCTAGCTTTTCCTTTACAGGACTTTTATGTTTTGAAGAACTCATTAAATCACTAAATTTACTCACCTTTTGTGAACTAGGAAGAATGTAAAGTTACTTGTCTATAACCAACTAATGGGATAGTGTGTGTGTGTGTGTGTGTGTGTGTGTTTTAACAGATAATTTCGCTCTATTTTCTCCCCAGAAAGGGCCAGGAGGAATAGATGATTTAACTTTTTATATTATAATATCAAAAACATCCTTAAAAGACACCGAAAAGATGTTTAGAAAATTCATATTCATTAAACTATCTTTCTGACTTGTATCTTCAACTTCAGAGAGGAAAACAGGGACCCACACTCTCAAACTGGAGAGCGCATTTAGAATTACACAAACTATCCTACTATGACTCAGGAATGGATTGTGTTCTGGCTTACCGTGTGGTGACAAGGCCACATCTGTCAAAAGCAAAGCAAACAATATGATTGCTTTTTAAATTGTATTTTTTCTAGGTTAAAAAAAAAATTACCACAAAACCAAACCAAACCAAACAAAAATGGCAGCTGTCTAAATAAGCAGAAGGCATCAGTTTATTCACTGCTACCACAAAATTTGGAGAAGCAATTTGGGTTAGAGGATCACTTACTTACACCCTTGAAGCTACAAAGTAAGTTACTCAATTTTAATCTGGCTTGAAAAAATGTATTATTTGCAAAATTCAAAAACATTCTTTCCAGCTTTACCTCAAATTCACTGTAAACTTCAACGACTGTCATTCTAATTACCTCACTCCAAAAGTTTGGCAGGTACATATATCAAATACAGAATGTGAACATGTGTGCATGGGTGACCTTATATCCCCATATAACTTACTTACATCTCGGACTATGGGCAACAGGTATCAGCTCCTCATCTCTAGGTTCCAACGATAAAGGAAGGCACTTTGGCTATCTGGTTCTCCCATGTACGTACACTGGGCACACAGCAGTTTGTGCACTGGGCATATACAGAAGGCACTCAACAAATGAGTGAAACTGACCAAAGTCATAAAAAGCTGAATGTTTTAAATTTTTAAAAAGACAATACAGAAACAATTATTAAACTCACATATGTGCTTAACCTGCTTTCTGAATTTTCATTTAAAGTCAAACATGAATAAATGCATTTGTTCTGGGGCACACGTTATACCTTGTGTCATAGCACACATATGCTAAGCTATAGTCTTGACAGTGCAGAGAAGATCCTATAAATTGTTGGACACTGCAATGCTCCCCAAGTAGGAAAATACACCAAGAGGATGAGCCTAACCCAGAGTTTTATGTGTATTAAGGAGCCTGGACTTGCACATTGCTCTTTCCCAACCCTATTTCCACAGAGGATAGCATTCAAGAGTTTGACTTACTTTCCCAGAACGCTAGTTTTTAAGCTTGATGTATGATAAACTTACATCTTAAAAGTCCTGTAAGTAGTTAACTTCTAGTTCCAGAACTATCATTGCTGATTTAACTTGCTTTAAAAATGTATGATTCTAGGGTGGGCATGGTGGCTTGACTGTAATCCTAGCACTTTGAGAGGCCAAGGCAGGAGGATCGCTTTGTAACTAGTTCAAAAACCAGCCTGGGCAACAAAGCGAGAGCATCTCCACAAAAAACAAGAGTTGGCCAGGTGTGGGTGGTGGTGGTATGCACCTGTAATCTCAACTACTTCGAAGTCTGAGGCGGGAGGATTGCTTAAGCCCAGGAGTTTGAGACTGCAATGAGCTATGATCATGCTACTGCATTCTAGTCTGTGTGGCAAAGCAAGACCCTGTCTCAAAAAAAACTTCTAGAAAAAGAAGTATGATTCTAGCTTGCCTTGGTAAATTGGTCAGTTCAGGGTGGAATTTGATATAGGGTAGAAGTTCCATTCAGGGAACAGAAAATTTACAAAGGCCAAATGTAAAACTGCATAATAAAGACACAAACCAAACTGTTAACAATGGTTACCTCTAAAAAGGGATGTGGGATGATGAGGGAAGGGAGATCTAAAAAGGGACTTTTGTTTTTACTCTGTATTAAAGGCACAGATCAAACACAAGTTTGAATTTTTGGTAGCATTATGTCCTGTGTTATGGGAGTTGCTGTTAGAGTTGTGTAAAGACTTGTTTTAGTTTATCTTGTACTTTTCCCCATCAATTATACCTTTGCTCTTTTGCCTTCTTCCCTCCAATAAAAACGTATTCTGAGAAGAGAATCTGCTAAAGTTAACTGCTAGACTTTATATACTAAGCAGTCAACTGTCAGCCAAAAGTAATGAACTTCAAATGAATTATAAGATGCCTTCTAGTTTCCTGATTCACAAGCTTAAAGCAGACCCTGATTCTAAGCATTGGCTTGCATTTGAATTCTATGATACTGACTGGGCATGGTGGCTCACAACTGTAATCTCAGTACTTTGGGGGGTTGAAGCGGGAGGAGTGGTGAGGCCAAGAGTTCAAGACCAGCCTGGGCAACATAGCAAGACTTCCCATCTCTACTAAAAATGAAAAATACAAAAATTAGCCAGGCATGGTGGCTTACACGTGTAGTCCCAGCTACTCAGAAGGCTGAGGCAAGAGGATCACTTGAGGCCATTTCAAGGATGCAGTGAACTATCACTGAGCCACCACACTCCAGCCTGAGTGACAGAGCGAGACTGTCTCAAAAAAATAAAAATAAATAAATAAATAAATAAATTTGGATACTAATGAAATCCACCTAACAGACCAGATTCCTTTTCAGGTTTCATGGAGTCAGAGGCTGTTAAAAAAAAAAAAAAAAAAAAAAAAAAAAAGCAAGACACATCCATAGAAATGCGAGAGGAGAGGAAATAAAATGAAAAAGTCTGTATTTACCAAAGAGCTCCTAGACATGTTGGCAAGAGAAAAGGCAAACGGCAAAACATATGGATAAGACACAATTTATGTGAAAACTTAAAACCCACAATACTATGTATTTCTATATGTAAACATATACATATATTAATACATAGCAAAAAGATACTTGAGGAGTATATACTAAAGACTAACAGTTACTACCATTTGGGAGCACTACCAAAGGGCACTTTGACGATATATATTTTTTATTCTTTCCCTAGAACATTTTCTTACATAATTAAATACAAAATGAGGAACTTTTACATTTCTAGGAAGTACTACATATGATGATCTCCTTAAAATAGTTTGCTACTATAAGCTAGAGTTTAGCAGATACCACTGTTTTCTACTTTTCAACATGAGACTTTATCCTTACTATCCCTCACCTTCCTCTCATTGATCTACACATGTTCAAATTTAAGGAAATCACCTTAGCTTTTCCTTAAATACTTGATAGTGAAGAGATGACACCGTTGCCAGGAAGTATCAAAATCAAGAATGAGATCTAGTACAGTGGGAATAAAGGCCATCGAAGTAGGCAACCCCACCTCCTCTTGACTTGTGGCTTTAATGTGATGCATTTGAAAATATGTGCAGACTTCTAAAGAGAGTAAGATGCTTTAAGAAGAAGAGTCCTAACTGGGTATGCTGTGTAACATTAACTCATCACGTTTACTCACGTATCTACTGAAGAGAAAATGTTGCAGTAGAGGGGTTAACACGCAAAAGCAGTTTTCCAGAAAAGCAAAAATGTATAAATCCTAGATAGCACAAGAACTGCTAAAGGTCTATCAAGTGGTATTTATTTAGAAGAGAAGCATTTCTGCTTGAAATTGAAAACTCTCTTAGGAGTATATTTCTAAATTTTTTCCATTACATGACACTATTAAAATATTACAACTAGGAAAATTTTGCTCAAAATTGCAACTGTTTTCTTGAAAAGATAAAGGCCACCAAAGTCAGACATATGTGTAGCACGAATTTTGGTCCAGAACACCAAATAAATTACTCTGTTATAGTTGATTACAGATAACAGAACAGCAACATACTAAAATCAATGCATATGATGAAATCAAGTAGATGCGGTTCAATGAATCCCAGCTTGTAACTATTAAAGCCTAGGTAATGCATTTTGTAATTTAGAGAAGAATACTTAGGGATCTACTCAGTCTTTATACCTTCAGACATTATCGTGAGGCTCCTGCTGGTCACTACTACTATCTATATCCTTTTCCAGAAAATCTCACCATCTTAAATGGTCACAAATTATGTATTCCCTCTTTGTCACACTGAATCTACAGAGAAAACGGAAAACTCTACAATGGCAAACAAGTCAAAAGATAAATTCTAAAAGTTAAAGGCACAGATCAAACTACTTTTAGAGATAATATAAGTGGTAATTATAAGAGTAAACTGTATTATCTGAATATGTAAGGTCAACGATGTAGAATCCTGGTAGCACTTATAACACAGAAAATTGCAAATTATATAATAAAAGAAATAAACAGTATCACAATTCATTTTCAAAATGTTCTTAATATTTGGCATAATGCATAGTTTGCCTTAATTATTAACTCTTTGATAAAAGTAACGTACTTTTCAAAGTGATTTTAAAAACTGTCAGGTTGTAGTTTTTTATTTACTTGACTTCCATTCTACTCCTCCCTATGCTCTTTCCCTATTTTTTAAATTTTATCTTTCATTACTAAAAATCTAAAAGTAAAGTACTACTCTTCTTCCTTTAATGTCAAATATAAAGTACTCCACTAATAACATATGGCTACTATTAAAAAAAAAAGATTTCAATGCAGTAACAGCCATAGCTTTAGGGTATTCTCAGGCAACACCCCAGACAAAACAAATTTGAACATTTATATTTCATACAATAACATAATGCTTTTTTCTTTTCATATTACTGCTTACCCCAAAAGCACGGCAATATACATTTTTAAAAACAATCTTCCCCTGTAATTACAATGAAAAACAAGAAGCAGAATACTCATCATCATTACAGAAACAATGACTGTATACTTTTAACATTATATTCAGGTATTTTTAATCACTATCTTAAACCAATTTTTAATTATATAATTTAACTGTATATGCTTACCAGTTGAAAAAATACTGGCTCAACCTACCTACTGCTTTTAATGCACAATGTGGTAACCTGTATCTTCCTCCTAATAGGACAAGTATCAGAAAAAGAATGCAAAAAGTACATTGGAGAAATGAAGAAAGTATCAGAAAAATTTCCTCAGCCTTGGTTTATCATCTGTCTTTCCTTTGTATATACATTGAAGTTGACTGGACCTCTTTCACTACTCAGTTCCTACCCAAAAGACCTTTCAGGTTTTAAAGTGACAGCAGCCATATCACGTTGTCTATTGTTGCCGTTGAATTAGCCTGAATTACGGGCCCCCACTAAAAAGGATAAAAAAATGCAGGAAGTTAAGAAAGATAACACAGAAACCAAAGGAGAGAAAAGAAAAAAATATATATGGAGAATAGTTATAACCCACCAATAATTATCTGGCAGTTCTGGAGCAGAGGTTCCTATCTAGCTGTTTCATTAAAGTACGATGAAAAGCCGAAGCATAGCTCATCAATTATCAGGCTTTAGAACGTTTTTAAAATAAAGCTCAATTTCATCTCTAACTAGTTTTTGTGTCTTTTAGAGATGGAGGTCTCAGTGTTACCTAGGCTAGATTTGAAATCCTGGGCTCAAGTGACTCTCCTGCCTCACTCTCCCAAGTAGCTGGCCCTACAAGTGCATGCCTCTGCGCCCAGCAACTCTAGTTTTTAAAACGTATTTCACTGCAATGAGAAAAGCTTATTTCCCATCTACATCTACAACAGTAAGAATGGAAAAGCTTTCTTCACTCTGTCTGAAAGAGCCAGGAGGGCAAAAACAAGTGATACTCATGATTCTTGCTGCCTTCCCCCACCCCTACATAAAAACTAACTTCACAGGAAACCAAGAGTACAATTACTCCATAAAAGAAGACAATTTTAGCTTATCTCCGACTCTTCCCACCCCAACTTCCTCAAAAACACATAACAGAAAAGTCTGTGTTGAGTTTAGCAAGGACAATAATTAAAGAAGGTAAAGTGAAGGCTCACAGAAAGCCTTCTAGTTTAAGTTAAAATTCTAACATCATAACATCAGGGTGTCAATTCATTCAACTTTTAACCCATTTGGGAAGGCTTAAGTTATTAACTTAAAAATATGGCAGTATTTCTTTTGTAACTATAATCTCTTTATAGCCTCCTAATTGCTCATGTTAACAGCTTTATTACATACTACTGCTTCTTATAAGAAGTAAATCCAGGGGCCATTCCATTTGATCTTAGACATAATATTTACTAGTTTTCCAAGCATGACAGAAATGAAAAAATATATATATTAGAACAAGAACAATTTATGTTAATTTCTACAATCTGTGTTCCTTCTGTGAGCAGTGCCTGATTCTACTAAAATTAACACATTTCAGTCTTATGCTTAAGAAAAAAAATCTAATGAGGGACTAATTTATAAAGTATACACAAATATAATTCTTGAATAAATCTTTCCAGTGTTCACTATAACTGCATTACATGTAATGTTTCCATCCACAGAAACTCAGGAGAGTTCTTATAAAATGAAACAGAACATTCTGTGTTCATCTCTGGCAAGCAATGAACAAATAGAACTTGCTCACAAAGGATCTAAAAGTGCTGCCTCAGGCATGCTGTATGAATGAGTCTTGGTAACTGGCTACTATCTGGGTACTTCCTCTGCTCATACCACTTAACCCATGTCTTATAAAGCCTATGAGAAAACTAAAGCTTTTGCAAAAGTGAAATTCAACATGAGCCACCCAAATTCTTCTAAGGTAACCATTCTAAAGCAAAATCAGCAGAAGTCATCTCTTCTATAATAACAAAGAAACCAAAAGGCAAATGCTACTGCTCAATCATCAGATGAACTCACAGAGGCAAAAATAAGTGACAACAGCAATAATTCAAGTAAAGTATGTATGAAAATTTAAACACGCCATGTTCAAGTTAAGACAGAAGTGAAGGGGAGTTATGATCTTTATATTAGTCAAAAAAGCTTAGGCATAATCACCAAATGTTAATTCACTTTACAGTCATCAATGAGACTATTGTATATATTTTTGCACCTTGCGCTTGTAAAAGCAGATAAAATATTTAATATGTAATTTACAATGTATTTTACCAGCTCAGCATACAGGATGTATACAGATTATATCAAAGTAGTAGACAGTTATGGGCCTGTGCAAACCCTGCAAAAATAGTACTTCAGATATCTGCTAATTAAAAACAAAAACAGAAACAAAAACAGTTTGCTGTTTAGAAGTGATACAATTCAAACTACCACAAAATACAAAGGGCTGCAAAAATGTAACCATTCCAACAACATATATAAGTTATTAAATAAAGATTTGATTTGAAAGAATATAAATGAAGCCTTTAAGTAGGTCTTTTCTACATGCATATTATTCCTCATTAAAGAAAAAAAAATGTAAAAAGGCCATTGGTAATTGCTTTGTTAACATTTGTAGAAAATGCCAATTCTCTGGTCACAAACTCCACTAAGTTTAGCACTTAAGGTCTCTGCAGTGTTATAAACGTAATTTAAAATACTGTTAATTCTATAATTCCATTGGTAAAATAATGTGACTTGGAATATGGCAGTCTTCATGTTGAGGGAAATGATCCACAGTTTTATTCTGTCTTTTAATTTCTTAGGCGTACACAGTTATCCAGAAGAACAGCACCCTCCACCACTGGTCTGGGCTTGAGGTTCATCATCAATAATCTGTACACCTCGCCTTGCAGTTCCCGGCTGACTAGAGCCATTACCTTTTGCTCTCTCATCCACTTGTGCTGTTTCTATCATCCCTAAGAGAGAGAGAAAGCAAACATTATTAGGATCACAATCTTTGTGTTTTCTCTTTCTAAAATTTCAGTGTAACACTATGATAGCTATTTCTGACTTTCAACCAACAAAGAAACTAAATATAATGAACATTGTGTCAGTTCGCTAAAATAGCTTCACCTGCATGTTTTAAAAAACTAGTATCAAGTAGTAAGCTTATTTAACCAATGGTATAATGGCCACAGTGACATCAATAAAGAAAAATTTTTTTTTGCTCTGAACAAATGTCTGTGTACAAGTACAATCCTTAAGATTTTCCAAACTTACTTAGAAATATGTCAAAGAAGTTCAAATTATTCCAAGTAATATTTAGGGTGCAGGATTTATTCTTCGACTAGAAATGTAATACTTTTAAGTAAATGATTTTTTTAATTTTAGTTTTGAGAGACAGGGTCTCACTTTGATACCCAGGCTGGATGTGCAGTGGTGTGATCATCACTCATTCATTGCAGCCCCTAACTCCTGGGCTCAATTGATCCTCCTGCCTCAGTCTGCTGAGTAGCTGGAATTACAGGTATGCACCACCATGCCTGGCTGATTTTTTTTTTTTTTTTTGCTAAAGATGAGGGTCTCACTATGTTGCCCAGGCTGGTCTCAAACTCCTGGGCTCAAACGATCCTATGGCCTTGGCCTCACAAAGCACTGGGCTTATAGGTGCAAGCCACTGTCCCTGACCAGATATTTGAAGAATAATGGAGTTTAAGATGAGGGAACTTCAAAGAACACAGCTGAAAGACTCACACTATCTGATTTCAAGAACTAGTGTAAAGCTACACTAATCAAAACAGTGAGACTATGATAGAAGAAATAGAGAGATCAGTGGAACAAAAAAACACAGTCCAGAAACAGACCCCCGTAGATATGGTCTCTTGATTTTTGACATGGTTGCCAAGGTTATTCAATGAAGAAAGAATAATATTTTCAAGAAATAGTACTATTAATAGAACTGGACATCTATTGTAAAAATAAATAAATAAATAAATAAACCTTAACCCATACCTTAACCACCTTATGCAAAAAACAACGAAAAATGAGTTATACGCTTAAATGTAAAACATGAAACCAAATTTCCAGAAGAAAACACAGGAGAAAAATCTTCATAGGAGAAAATTTTTGTGACTTTGGTTTACATAAAGAGTTCTCATGTAAGACACAAAACATGAATCATGAAAGAATAGATAAACTGGACCTCACTGAAACTTAAAACTGCTCTTTAAGAGACATAGGTAAAAAAAATGGAATACATGATGCAGACTGGGAGAAAATATTTCAAAACATGTATTTGACAAAATGAAGGAAGAAAAGAGGGTGTCCTTAAAATAGAAAAGGGCTCTTAGAGACTGCTCTTGATTAATGGTTTACAAGTTGAGGTATGTGGGACAATCCAACAAGATGAAATAAGAAAACATTACAAATTCTATATCTACTTATTTTTAACTTTTCAAAATTTCTATTTTTTAGTTACATTTTAAAATGTACATATTAGTACTTGTACATGTTATAAAATTTCTAAATAAACATGTGGAGCATGCCAAAATTGTTTTGAAGATGTGACATTTATAACATTTGTAAGCCACTGACTTAGTACATTGCTATTTAAAAGCATTACAGGACGGAAGGACGGAAGGACGGAAGGACGGAAGGACGGACGGACGGACGGAAGGAAGGAAGGAAGGAAGGAAGGAAGGAAGGAAGGAAGGAAGGAAGGAAAGGAAGGAGGTTATCCTGAGGACTAGCATCACCACCACTTGGGTGCTGGTAGAAATGAGGACCTCAATCAATCCCACAACTACTAAATCAAAATATGCATTTAATAAGACCCCCAAGTTGTTATGTACAGCATTGGTTCTTATATTTTACTGTGCATTGGAATCATATGAAGCGTTTGTTAAAACACAGATTCTGGGCGCCATCCCTAGAAATTCTGATTTGGTAGGCTTGGAGAGCCCAAGAATTTGCATTTCTGACATATTCTCAAGTGATATTGATGCTGCTGATCACGGGACATCACTTAGATAATCACTATTCTAGAAGAATTATGAATGACTTGAGGGTTTTATAAAACGAATTTATTCCAAAATGTGTGTGTGTGTGTGTGTGTGTGTACACGATTTCATCAAATTCTTAGAAGAGTCTAAAGTCCATAAACTCAGATATGCATTTTATTGGTAATATGAGAAATGACTTTCAGAGTATATATAAATTTATTTTCCTTTTTCTTTAAAACTATACACTTTTTAATATGGAAAATTTCAAACATAAAGTAGAAAATACAGCATAATGAAAATCCATCACCCAATTTCATCCATAACCCTAAGCATCCCTACCATTATTTTGAATCAAATCTCAGACCCATAATTTTATTCCTAAATTATTTTAATGTGTCTTCAAAAGACAAGAACTCCTTTTATAAAGCATAACCACAATACCATAATCACACCTAAAAAATTAATAGTATCTTAATATAATCAAATATCTTGTTTCACAAACACTCTTTTTCATTAGTTTGACAAATCGGTGTTCAAATAAGGTCCATTCATTACAGCAGGTCATTACAGGTCTTAAATTTGTTTTAATACGTAAATTCCCCTTCCACTTTTAACACTTATGCATGTAATATTATAATACACATTTAGCCCATATCATACATATGATTTCATAACCATTAATTACTGCTTGAAACAGAACTAAAGTAGGTATTTAACCATTAAAAAAAAAGTTACAGCACTTTAGAAATATTACCAATAGTCAATAGTTTAAAAAGAACCAATTCTTTGAAAAGTAACACTGGTGTAAAATAGATTATTATTTTTTAAAAAGTAAAAACCAAAAACCATTTCTAAACAAACCAAATCTGCATATACCTACTTTTACAAAGGTCAAGAAAGAGTTCCTCAATTCCTTTGTTCTGTTTGGCTGAAGTATGATAATGTTTTGCTCCCACAGACTCTGCATACCTTAAAAAAAAGTAACATCAGTGACTGATGTAAAATATTACTCATGATTTTGTCTTAACTGCTTTTTTATAGTAACAGTTTTAGTGACATATTAATTTATTCAAGTTTAGTGAAATTAAGTTTATATAGCTGTTTTAACTTCTCTATACATTAAATCAAATTTTAAATAATACAAATATAATAAGCCTTGAAATTTTTATAGATTAATTTGGGACTCAAATACTTTAAAAGTTTTTGTGGCTTACTGCCTATTTGATCATGATAGTTTTGTTTTATATCACTCGTAGTTTTTACTGAAGTCAAAAAGGGAAGGGCTTTATTGCCACAAGCCCAGAAACTACCATGTAAACATGCTTCACTGAATCCAATACCTCAATCTATGTTAAGAGATTTGAGTAATACCCAAATGGTAAAGCAAAATGTATAAAGAGGAAGACTTCTACTAGGGAGTGATGGGGAATGGGAGGGTCACAGTACTTACGACTCTGCTTCTTGAATGGAAACATGTCTTTCCTTTTCCAAGTCTATTTTATTACCTATTTTGAAAAAAGTAAATATTTATCTTTATACTGATTTATTTTCGTAACAAAATTAAGCCAATTCTAAATACAAAATTGCCATTTTAATTACCGGCAAAAACAATGCAAATCCCCACCAGACTTCTAAATGTCTTGAAATTATAAAGTTAAGCCTTGTGATCTGAGGGCTGATCATGCCTCATCCTCCTTCAAATGACTCAATTCATACCTTTCCTGAATCTGCAGCCTCTGACAAAGAAAACAACTTTTCCAAAGAGATGGGCACTCTTTATTTATTTTGGGGGATACCAGAAACCTAGGGATAAACCTATGACTCTTAGCCAAGTGTAAATGATCGAAAGTAAGAGCAAAATTTTCTACAGTTCCCGTTAACTTAAAGCCAGTCAACAATCAAGTATGGCTATCTTAGTGTTTACTAAAATATATTAAGCTAGTTTCTTGGATCCTACGAGTATTCAAGTTTCCCGGATGATATAAGCCAGTTAAAGTAAAAATTAAAGTGTACAGATTTTTAAGTACTCCACAATCGTAAGGGGAAAAACTGCATTCTCTGTTTAAGAAACAATTTTAGTGAGTTATTAAAACTTAATATATGTGTATCATGCAGATTTAAATTATAAGGTTAGCTCTCCTTAAACAATGGAACCAAGCTGAGATTATACTTTTTAAAAAAGCCACCAGAACAAAAATGAAGAAACTGCAAAATACTGATTCCTTGAACTTAAGATGACTTGACTGGACACACAGAGTGCTAAAGGTAATAAAAACAGTAGATAACGATAAGGAAAAATACCTTATGGAAGGACACTTCAAACAAACATTTTTATTCTTCTATTATGGCTTTTAGGGATAAGAGAAATCTTATAAATAAAGTTACTTTTTTTCTTGGAACCATATAGATTCTAGGAGACAATTTCAGATAAATTTCAGATAAGGCATTGAAATAAGCACCCAATAAAAGATAAAATGTTTAGCACTGAGGTGGACAAGTCCAAAGGTTCAAATAATCTGATAACCTAGTTGCTGGCAACTGCTAGAAACTATCTGCCACCATAGCCTAAGAATCAGAGAGAGGGAAGTAGACAATACTAAAGTTCAGTGGATATCAACAAATTCAGTAACAAACTCTTCCTTCTTTGAAGAGCTATCTACCATAGCAAGAAGTTTCATATTAGTTCTAACTTCCTACATTATATTTGTCATTGGAAATTTTAATTATCTAAAATATGACAAAGTCTGACAGTAACCAGAGGAAAAACTGTCGTGTTATTCTGTAAAGAATGCAAAAAGCACCACCTGGTGGCCAGTGGTTCCAACAAAGAGGAACAAGATTCTGCCTCATAAAGGTAAAATAAGATAGTCTCCTACTAAAGGTAGCAGTATTAATTTTGCTTCAATTATGTAAAACCCTATGAAATTTTTTTTCCAGGTACTTAATGCCTCATTTTCCAAATTCCACCAATCTCATCGATACCTATAAAAAGAGTGAAGACAGGAAAAGTAGGCAATCACCTTACTGCCTCAAATGAACATTAGGAGAAATTATTCAGACACTGCTTTATTATTTAATAATATTTTAAATGACTAATTTTAATAAATCAGGCCATTAATAAATAGCTATCTATCTTAATAACCTATTATTTTAAACTTAAAACATTTTAAATCTAAACAACTACTATTTCTTTGAATAATCAGCATTCACAATGGATTGATAACACAGAATACACTGCAGAAACCTGACTGACTAGTGACTGACCTCTTTCCAAAGCTCAAAAACCTTTTTAGTTTCTATATTTTTTCAAAAGCAAGATAGCTAAGGATTAAGGCTTTGAGACTCATATCTGCTTCAATACTACTGTGCAGCTACATACGGAACTTTCTGATAGGCTTAAAACATCTGAAAACAAGGACAACAACCAAAGTAAGCACCTACTTAAAGGTATAGTACTATAAAGAATTTAAAAAATAAACAAATAGGGTGAGACTATTGGAAAGGGAGGGAAAAAGCTACCCTCTAAGTTAAGCAGATCTTCCTTAAAAATACATATTTGAATTAAGAATATAGAAGGGATATGCCCAATGCTAAAGGCAAAGGGCCTAACAATGATATAGAACTAGAATCACATCATGCTTAGACTGGATGGTTGTGGGGCACAGTGGAAAAAAGCTTTCAAAAAGCTTTTAAATGTAATAAAACTTAGTTTTTAAGTCCTTGCTTACTCCATAACTGTAATTTTTTTTGTTTTACTTTTTCTTGAGACAGGGTCTTGCTCTGTCACTTAGGCTGGAATGCAGCGGCATGAACACAGCTCTCTGCAGCCTCCACCTCCCAGGCTCAAAGCAATCCTCCTGCCTCAGCCCCCCGAGTAGCTGTGACTACAGGCACATGCCACCACACCTGGCTAATTTTTGTATTTTTTTGCAGAGATGGGGTTTTGCCATGTTGTCCAGGCTGGTCTCAAACTCCTGGACTCAAGCAATCTGCCCACCTTGGCCTCCCAAAATGCTGGGATTAAAGGCGAGAGTCAACACGCCTGGCCATAATTGTAATATTTTGGACAAATTAGTTAACCTCTGTTAGTCTCACTCTGTGCATGTGTGGCTAACAAACCTTGCAGGGTTGATGTGAAAATAAGATAAATGTAAAAGGCCTAGCATATACTATATGCTCAATAAAGAACAGTTATTAATATTAATGACATTCATCACAGTGAATGATCAAATGGAAAGTCAATATTGTTATGAGAGAATTAAAGTCCATGATAGGTAACACAAACTTACTCCTGACCTCAAATGATCCGCCTGCCTCAGCCTCCCAAAGTGCTGGGATTACAGGGGTGAGCCACCGTGCCTTGGAGGTAACACACTCTACCATCATCCGACTGGCTTCATCTAGCTAACTTAGTTTATACAACACTTGGTCTAGGAAATTTTCCCTTATCTCCCCCTTGCACCTCAAATCTAGTTGGTTTGCTTTTATGCTCTCATAGTACTCCATTCTGCATTTCCCTTCCATAGCATTTATTACAATATATAAGTAGCTTGTTTTCCTCTCTTTTTCTACACAAGAAACTCTGGGAGGACAAGAACCATATCTATTTTGTTTACTTATTCACTACACTATTCCCAAATCCTGGTACATAGTAAGCAATGAAGTGTTTATTAAGGATATGGGCTTGAAGTGGCAGGCAGATCTGAGTTAAAATCCCAGGGCTACTTCTAACAAGCTATGTGACTTTGGGAAGTTTCAAGCTCTCTAAGCACATTTTTTCATCTGTAAAATGAAATGGTCTTCCTGCAGCATTGTCAGGAGGCTTAAATGAAATAAAAAATGTGTAGTTCTTAAAACAGTGCCTGGCACTCAATGAATGGTGACTATGATTAATAATAAATACTTGTTCAAGAAACATACAAATGTTAAGGACAGACTAGATGCAGAATACTATCAACCACAGCCAAGGGTGCCTATCAATGGATTAATGACAACCTAGAGGAAAAAGTCGCTGCTACTGAAACATGTGGTTCTCTATTACTGGTTAGCACATGGAGTTCAGTGGCTTAGATAAGGAACTAGGAGGTTAAGTATTTAATTTACACAGGAAAATGCTAGTAGACTATATATCAAACATAAAGTTTCAAAAACATGACAAACTGAAATTTCCACTTAGCTTTAAATTGTTACATGAGAACAAGCTGGGAAAAATCGGACTGAAGAGCAATACTTACAAAAAAGGACTTGAGATTTTGGATAACTATCATCTATGTAAGAGCAACTAGTTGACATGTCTGCTAAAAAGTTTAAGCAATCTCAGGCAATCCTGATAGAAGGCCAGTGTGAGGAGAGAGACAGGGCCTATAAGTACATACTAGCTCAACAACATTTGGATTCTATTGTTGATTTCCAAGTGTGGGTGACATACTCATACAGTAAAAATAAACCTAGGAGAGAAAATGATCAGGATGATCAGAATGTCTAGAAGGTAGGCCACATAAAAAAACCACTGATCTAGAGAATTTAAGACTTAAAGTGAGTTGTTTAAGTAGTCTTCAAATGCCTGAAGGGTTATCTTATGTAAACAGAATAAATTCTTGTCAAATGTCTACCGCTATGCCAAGTATTTTTCAAATCATTATATAATCTTCATCATAACCCTGAGAAGTAGTATTATTTCAAAATTACTAATAAAACAGAAGAGAATAAACACCGAACGACTACAACAGAGAATAAAAATCAAGAAGTGGGAAAAACAATGCAAATGTCCATCAATAGCAAAACGGATAAACTGTGGAGTATTCATAAAGTATCAGACAGCAATCAGAATAAAATGAACTACAACTATATACAACATAGAGGAATCGTAGGAACACAAAGTAAAGTCAAAAAAGCCAGACACAAGAAGAGTTAATATTATATGACTTCATTTATATAAAATTCAAAACAAAACTAATTCATGCAGTAAAAAGGACAGTGACAGGGGGTGGGGAATGGCAAGGGGAAAACAACTGTGAGTGTTGGGATGAAAAAGTAACACAACTCAGGGTCCTTACGTACTGCTTACACTGTGCGATTTTCATTTTGTGAAAATTATGTTATTGAAGATTTGTACACTTTTCTGTACATAACGATGAAAAATTCACTTAAAAAATCAGTTCAAAGTGAAGGATACAGGGAGTATGATTTTAGCTAAATGTGAAGACAAATTCGTTTCTTGCACTTGTCAGAAAAAATAAGTTGTTCTCCAACACCTGCGTGTATGTACACTAAATCAGAATTAACAGCACACAGTGCCTGGTACAAAGAAGCCACTCAAAAATACTTACAGAAGGAAGAAAAGTGGGGTGAAAACAGGGAATTAATTCTTAGTCCCATCCACAGAAATTTTGATTTAGTGTATCTATAATGAGGTCCAAAAACTTTTTTTTTTTTTTAATTCTCTAAATTATCCTAATAAGTTTGGGAAAAGTGGTAAATAAGCTCAGAATTCTTTTTTTTTTTTTTTTTAACGGGAGACTGGAGTTTTATTATTACGCAAATCAGTCTCTGAGCTCTCAGAATTCTCCCAACTCTGAATTCCAAATAAAATTCCATGTCATACTTGTCAACAGAAGAAAAGTGAGAGCTTTCTATACTTCACACTAATAATAAATATTCTATAATATTAGATGGAGTATTTGACTCTACTGGAGGCAGTAGGCTACCAGATCCAATAGTCCTAAAACTTCTTATAATATGAACATTAAAAATATACACTTTATATATAAACATTTTTAAAGAAACCAGTTCACTATCTGGCAACCACTCTCTCTGATGCTCCAGTGAAAGTATCTTCCTTGAGGTTCAATTTAATGTTATGCCTTCAACTTTTAGAGTGGCAACATAAAAGGTACTTCATTGAACATTAAAACAAACACACACACACACTTTAAACTATTCATGAGCTTATTTAACTTAGATGATTTTTTTTAATGTTACTTTGTGACCCTGGTCAAGTAACAAGCTCTTGGAGTTTCCTTGACTTTATGTATATGTTAGTAATTTCTATCTTCAGAAAGATGATCAGAATCCCAAAATATTAAATCTTCAGTCATTCATCTACTGTGGCCACTTCCACTCCTAGTAAGTCCATATACCATACAAAGTTACACAAAACTCAGTAATGATTAGCTGTAGCTTTGGTTCCAAACCTCCAAGTAGCCTACTACTTCAGTGTTCCAGTCTGAAATATTCCTGCCTAGCCTGACATCTAGCATCTAGATCAAAACGCAGGGGAAATCATCTTGCTTTTTTCCCCTAAGACTTGCCCCTGATCTGGGACTATAAAGCTACCAATGTAATGGTGACAGATAAGAAATGTAAACTCAAGTTAAAATTCTTGGCCGGGCGTGGTGGCTCATGCCTGTAATCCTAGCACTTTGGGAGGCTGAGGCGGGTGGATTATGAGGTCAGGAGTTTGAGAACAGCCTGGCCAATATGGTTGAAACCCCATCTCTACAAAAAATACAAAAATTAGCTGGGCGTGGTGGTGCGTGCCTGTAGTCCCAGCTGCTCGGGAGGCTGAGGCAGGAGAATCGCTTGAACCCGGGAGACAGAGGTTGCAGTGAGCTGAGATCACGCCACTGCATTCCAGCCTGGGCGACAGAGCGAGACTGTGTCTCAAGAAAAAAAAAAAATTCTTAAGGCTAAAAGCAGAATTTCCCCACACTGACCGTTCCATTCTTTCATTTCCCCAGATACTACCTTTGTCTTCCACTGAAATGATCCTACCCTGGCTTCTCCCATATTGTTTTTAGTATTATCAGGTATGTAGAAAAAAGAGAGAAAACAGCATGAGGCTATACATCATAAGGTTTAGTAACCTAAGAGTCAGAATGACTTCATTTCAAATTCTATCTCTGACAGCTACCTGACACTGGGCAAGTTATTATCTCCAGGACTCAGCTTCCTCTATAAAACCCTCATAGGATTATGAGGATTACATGAGATAATGTCTGTGAGTACACAGCACAGTGTCTAGTACACTTTTATTGTTCAATAATTGTGATATCATAGAAATAACAATCTAAAGAAAAAGAGAACCAAAGAGAAATTCCAGAAGTCCAAAAGTGAGTTGTAGAGTTCCTTTATTCCCATTAGGAATATTCCTCCACCCTGGGATCATGATCTCCTTGTATCCTTGTGGTCAAATTTGACCATTACTCAAAAATGTGTAGTTAAATATACAGAACAAGAACACAGGCCTAAGTCATCTCCTTAATTTTATTATAAAGTAGTTACTAAACTTTTTCTAAGCAAAACCATACAGTGAAAAACAAAAGATCAAACTGAAGCAAGGCTAGGAAACTCAAAGCCCCAAGTGTTTAGTTTTCAATTTGCTCCCCAAGGCATTCCTTAGAGTTTAAATCTCCTGGAAAATCACTTCTAAATCCAAAATTCTTTTTTTTTTTTTTTTTTTTTTTGAGACGGAGTCTCGCTTTGTCGCCCAGGCTGGAGTGCAGTGGTACCAACTCGGCTCACTGCAAACTCCACCTCCTGGGTTCACGCCATTCTCCTGCCTCAGCCTCCGAGTAGCTAGGACTACAGGCACGCACCACCACGCCCGGCTAATATTTTGTATTTTTAGTAGAGATGGGGTTTCACCGTGTTAGCCAGGATGGTCTCGATCTCCTGACCTTGTGATCTGCCCGCCTTGGCCTCCCAAAGTGCTGAGATTACAGGCGTGAGCCACCGCGCCAGGCCTTTTTTTTTTTTTTTTTTTTTTTAAAGACAGAGAGTCTCACTCTGTCACCCAAGCTGGAGTGCAATGGCGTGATCTTGGCTCACTGCAACCTCCACCTCCTGGGTTCAAGCGATTCTCCTGCCTCCGCCTCCCAAGTAGCTGGGACTATAGGTGCCCACTACCACGCCCGGCTAATTTTTGTATTTTTAGTAGAGACGGGATTTCACCATGTTGGCCGGGCTGTTTTCGAACTCCTGACCTCAGATGATCTGCCTGCCTCAGCCTCCCAAAGGGCTGGGATCACAGGCATGAGTCATGAGTCACTGCATCCAGCTTTTTTTTTTTTTTTGTGAGATGGAATCTCACTGTATCACCCAGGCTGGAGTGCAATGGTGTGATCTTGGCTCACTGCACCCTCTGCCTCCTGGATTCAAGCGATTCTCCCACCTCAGCCTCCCAAGTGCTGGGATTACAGGCATGCACCACCATGTCCAGCTATTTTTTTTTTTTTGGTATTTTTATAGAGACAGCGTTTCACCATGTTGACCAGGCCGGTCTTGAACTCCTGACTTCAGGTGATCCAACTACTTTGGCCTCCCAAGGTGCTGGGATTACAGGCATGAGCCACTGCACCAGGCTAAATCCTAAATTATTCTAAAATATTTATATTAATATGTCATTCTTCCTTTCTCATATAACTTTAAAACAAAAATTACTTGTTTATAATGTCTTCAATAAAACATTAAGGAAACAAAGGACTTCTTTAAAAAAAAAGTAAGATGCTTACCAACTATACATAAACAGATTTCATTTCCCAACATTTTCCGTAATTCTTTGACCCAGTTTTTTACCTGTATATACAAAAGAGCACACATTAAAACAAATCCTGTTAGAATTACTACTATCACAACATCCAAAAACTTAACACTGTCAAAATACCTCAGAATTTTAAGAGTCTATATTATTTAGTTATTACCAGAAATGATTCACTGAAGAATCATTTATTGCCAGATAGTATTGCAAACCATATACACATAAACACAACAATGGAAAAATACACAGAAGCAACTCTTACTATAAACTTGCATCAGTCTTCCACAGATCCAAGCAAAGCTATTCACTAGAGAAAAAGCATATCAACTCCAGCTTCTGATAATAGATGCTTTACAATATAGATTACCAGTGTCACTTTGGACTTAGGAATATGTGGGTTTAAAACAGTCTTTTGTACCCTAATTGATTCCTAAATAGAGGGCATAGGAGCTTCAGTGTCACATAATAAAAGACAAAAAATAAATAAATATATAAGCACTAAAAAAATTAAGAGTGCTAAAATAATTTCATCACTTAGTGTATGACAGGGTTTTGCAACCTTGGCAATACTGACATTTTAGTACAGATAATTCTTTGTTGTGAGGCACTGTCCTGTGCAATGTATGATGTTTAGTAACATCCCTGACTTCCTACCACTAGATGCCAAGAGCATCCGCCAGTTGTGACAACCAAAGATGTCTCCAGGCATTGTCATCCCCTGTAGAGAACCAATGATATACAATAACTCCAGTTATGAACTGATTCTCCAGTATGAATGCAGCATAATAGTAGACACAGTTGGCAGTAAACTGGAATTAAGTAGATTACTCTTTTGAACTCATGATTTTAAATGTTGATTATAATAACAGAATAAAAGGCAAACTTGGACACCTGCCTTCATTCTTTGCAATGAAATTTAATATGGATGTAACCAAATCACACTGAACTTATATACCCTCCTGAAAAAATACACGTGTATCTGTAAATTCCAAAAATTACATTAGCTATGTGGTAACCACTTACTGTGCATCTGGTCTTATGGTGTACAAATGTAACACTTCCACATTCCTATTCTCTACAGAATGCAGAGGAACTACCTTTGGCAAACCCAAAATCCTTACAAAAGCAAAGGTAGTTATCATCACATTATCTTTATAGCAGCACTGAATGACAGTTTTCTCAGTATAGCCCTACCTTTTTGTTTCATTCACATATATGTATAAAGTTTTCAAAGCATTTAACTTCTACTCTTTATTGATTTCACATAAGAAAAATTTGACCATATTGGCATAAAATATACATCTTCATCACCTCAAAAGAAACACAGCAGAATCTAATTATGTATTCCTCTCTTCCATGTGCATATAGTATCACAACCTACTAATCTAATCATTTTTTTAAAAAAAAGTTTGTTAGTCATTTCAAATTAGATACCCCTCCACAAGCACTCTATCTATTCTTTACCCCATACATTTTTGGTGAGTTAGAGATGGTCACAAATTCTTTGTCAATCCTCCCATCAAATATGGCAGAGTCAAATTCCCCACCCTCTGAATTTGGGCGGGCTTTGTAACCTGCTTTGACAAGACAATGTGGCAGAAGTAATGCTGTGCCAATCCCAGACTTAAGCCTTAAGAAGGCCTGGTAGCTTCTACATTTAACTCTTGGGATCCAGTTGTCATATAAAAAGCTTAAGGTAGAACACAGAATAATGAGAGAGCACATACAGTACTGGACGATAAGACACCAGATATAGTGAGAGGCCAGATGGAGAACTAGGCCTCCTTGGATATTCCAGCCCCAGCCAAACTCCCAGTTCAGTGCAGCTCTATGACTGACTCCAGTGACATCACAAAGAGCAGTGAACCTGCCTGGTCAACCCACAGAATCATGAGAAATAATAAGTTACTGTTTTAAGTCAAAAATTTTGGGAGTTTTGTTACATAGCAGTAGAGAACTGGTCACTTTTCAACCTAAATGACTCAATCTTTTTTTTTTTTTTTTTTTTGAGATGGCATCTCGCTCTGTCACCCAGGCTGGAGTTCAGTGGCGCAATCTAGGCTCACTGCAATCTCTGCCTCCCCGGTTTAAGCAATTCTCCTGCCTCAGCCTCCCAAGTAGCTAAGATTGTAGGCATGTGCCACCACACCCAGCTAATATTTTTAGTATAGATGGGATTTCACCATGTTGGCTGGGCTGGTCTCAAACTCCTGACCTCAAGTGATCTACCCTCCTTGACCTCCCAAAGTGCTGGGATTACAGTGTGAGCCACTGTGCCTGGCCTCAATCTTCTCTTAATAAATACTTAAACTATGTCTTTTCATGCAAAAAGTCAGGAGGGAGGTAACAAACAGCAGCACCAAAATAACTTTTAAAAATCATTAAATCTACAAGGTACCTATTGTTTCATTTTCTACTTCTTGGGTTAAGGTTTTCCAATATTGTTAATAACCCAAGGGCTAACTTGTATATCTGCTCTATCAGATTTAACTGGGAAAAAAACTAAAGAGAAAAAACAAACAAGTAATTTTACCAAGAACGAGCCTGTAAGTCAAGGCATGACAAGCTTCTTCCTTGGCATTACTCCCTGTGGTTACACATTATTGACATATTCCAAGAACAGCTTTAGGAGGAAAGGTCAAATAAGTAACCCATCTGACTGTGATGAAATAAATTACAGTCAGAGGTAAATTAAATGGTAACTCATTTTTGGTCCCAAACAACTTTAAGAGTCATACATATGTAGTGTGTATTTGAAGGGAAGTAAACTAATGAGATAATTTTAAGACTGTCCTTTTAAAACTTTTATTATATTTGGCAAGGAAAAAGCTTAAATGTGATTTTGCTCCTCCTTTTTTCTCTTCACAGTAAAGGAACTTGTCCAGCCACACCAAGTTTAAGAGCCCAATGCCTATGGAATTAAGGAAATAAGTGTGATTTTTCCATAAGAGGGAGAAACAAAAGCCCCCATATTTTTCTGAAGCTCACCTTCAAGTATTTTCCTTCCTTAATATTTGAGAAAGCCATGTAATAAGCCATTAATTATTCTAACATAAATTAATTCATATGAATTAAATATTTCATTAAACATAGGAGTATACCTCCATGTTGTAGGTGAAAAGAAAAATAAAATGTAAGTTGTCACCAGTTATGCACAAATTATATACTTTATTTTTAAAAACAAAACTAATCACATTAGTGAACAAAAGTATATTAATGGATACTTGAAAAATTACTATTGTCCTTCTAAGACATCTACCCATAAATAGAATACCTTCTGAAAAGAATCTTCATCTGTTATGTCATAAACTAAAATAGCTCCATTTGAATCTCTGTAGTAAATTGGACCCAATGCATGGAATCTCTCTTGACCTGCCGTATCCTAAAGAAGGCAACAAATGCTTATTAGATCAGAAGAAAAATACAAATCTGCAATTGCAACTATGGTGAACTTTTGATTAATTGGAAAATATGGCATAAAGTCACAGACAACCGCAAAACCCTCCTAACAGAAACAAAACAGCAAAACAGGTCACACAAAAAAATTTTAAGTTATGACCAATATGTAATGTTTTAGTGATATACGACAGTTACTTTTTCCCTCCCAACCTTCCTCCTCCTCAGCAACTTCCCCAACCCCATTAAAAAACCAGTTCAGTTGCCAGAGGGCCAAAACAGCCAACACAGTATTATAAGCCAGGAATAGGCTCTGCCCTAAGTTTAAGTTCCCACACTGGGAGAGACAGGGAAACAGCACATGCATCAAGATCACCAGTCAACAAGTACCCTGCTCCATTATCCTCACCCTACTCTCCATAAGTCATTCCCTTGGAAGGCTGGAATATGGAGACACAGGGTGGGGAAAAAAGGCCAGGCAAGCTGTCCACCCACCCTGTCCTCTCTCTGAAGTGGAACCCTTCTGAGTTGACCCTTCTCCAGCTGAAAAGTTGTAACAGCAATATTCAAATATTCAATTATATTCCAGATATAATTCTCAACCAGATTTTAAGATTATTTTTAATTAAAAAAAAAAAAGTTGTGGCTAAGCTCCAATAAACTTAAAAAAAAAAGAAAAAAGGAAGAAGCCTCCATGCATAAGAGTTGAAAAAGCTCACTTACCCATATGGCAAGGTTTACTCTTTTCCCACCAATATTTAACTTCTTTGTTAAGAATGATGCCTAAAAAGAGAAATATACATTAAACAATGTTTCATATAAAATACGGTTCTTTATCCTAACAACTATAGATGAATGAATCATCTCAATGTAAAAGTTATCTGGGAGAAAAAGTAATCACCGAGTTTCAAATTAATGATCGAAATTGTTTCATTAAAGATATTATTTACATTTTTACCTAAAAAAAAAATCATGTTTTCTGAACATAGGTTATTAAAAATACACAGAAAATAAGTACTTTTTTCTTAATACTTTTCCTTATCTAAGTGGAACAAAATTTTCCCTAGAGCATTTAATTTGATGCTACCTTATCTACTCACAGAAATAAAGAGTTTAAGAGATTTCTAAGATAAAATAAATGTTTACTAGTGGTTTACTTAATGTACAAATATCAATATTATTCAAAATGGTTCCACAATTACTTCGTAACTCAATTGTTTAACATATATTCAGTAATTATCCTAAGCATAAAGTCAGAGAAATGAAAGGACATGGTTCTAGCTTTTACACTCTATTAGAGAAACAAAAATAAAGAGAATTACAATTCCATGTGATAACTGCTAAAATGGAGGGTTTGCCAAATACACTGTAAAGATAGTACTGAGAAAGGAAGTGTAACAGTTGTCTGAATGAGTCAAAGAAGGCTTCAGAGAGAAGGTAATGATCTCCCCTTTAGGAGCAGTAGGGGTTTTTTCTGATAGATGAGTGATGCCACTGAAGCCTCAAATACATGACCCCATCCCCCAGGGAACTCCAAGTGGGTATGGTCAATGCCAGAGATGAGACTACATAGATGGACTTTACCTTATAGTCTCAATAAAACTTGTTCTAAGACACCAGACATGTATTTAGACACACACACACACGTCAGGTATACTTTGGAAATGCTATTTATTGATTTTTATACACTAACAATGCACATTAACACATTAGGATGCTGCTAAACAGAAGGCTAGCTGACTGTATTTATACAAGCATTTCCCAAATTCATTTGAACTCTTTTTCCCTGATTTTCTTCTGTATAGCACTGAACCTTTTTTTCCTAGAAAAATACCTAATTCATCCTAAAGAACAACTGTTTGAACACACAGGACTACTGACAATGGAGAATCACTGAATGGTTTCAAGCAATGGGGAAACAGATCTATATTTTAAGAGAATGACCCTGGGATAGGAAGGGAGGTTGGACTAGAAAAGATAGGTAGAAAGAACACTATTACAAAATTAGGGAAAAATATAAAAAAGAGGTCTGAACTAAGACCATGAAGATAGGAAAGAAAGAACAGAATCAAGAGTTACTGAAGACAAAATATATCCAGAATCCAGAGTCAGCCGACAAGTTTAAAAAAAGGAATAGAGAGGTGAGTTAAGACCTGTGTAGAGACAGTCACATTTAGGTGTATTTATATAGAAGTAAGTACAAAAAAGGTGAAACAGATAAAAAGTCAGGATAGTGAATTACTGAAGGAAAGAAACGCAAGAAATCTCAATTTCAGGAAGGTCTTTTTGCTATGGGCACACCACAGAAAATTAGAACTAAGAAAAGGCCACTGGATGCAGTGATTAACTAAGGAGTCTACAGATAAATATAAATTGCAGAGCTGGGTTCAAACACATGTATGTCTGCCCTCAAGGCCCCAGCTATCCTCAAGATATTTTAGTAAATAAAATAAAAATTATACAGAAAAGGAGAAAAATAAATTAAATGCCAAAACAGCAAATTAACCTGAAAAATGCAAAGACCAAATACATGTTACGACAATAAATGACTTCTCCCATTTATGCTAGCATAGGGGCTAAGAATATGAACTTTGGAGCAGAACCTGTGGATCTGAATCTCAGCTTTGCTACATACTAGCTGTGTAATTTATCTGAACTCAATCATTTTCATGGTTTCAGTATTAATGCCATACGGAAAAAAAACAAAATCTGAATCCTATCCGAATATTTAATGGATAGGTCAATTTAAATGCCTCTTTTTCAAATACATGTAAGACTGAACCAATCTTCTCCCCAAAATTGGATTTTCATTCTGATTTTAGTATTTTGATCACATTTGCCTTCTCATTGAAGTTTAGAACCTTAAAAATATCTTCTTAAGCCCTTGTCAGTCCATATGCTTCCAAAATCTACCAAGCCTTGCCTTCACATTTCCTCTGGGGTCTATGACCACAAGTCTCTTATTATGTCATAACATAAATACCTCTGGTTCACCTCACACCCTACTCTGCATGCCATATTATCTTCCCAAAGCTTCCCTGGTTTAAAAAAAACAAAAAAAAACCCTTACAACTCATTGAAGGATTCCCTAATAGGTTATCATTTTTAATAAGTATGCTTCAATATCCCTGCTGACAGCTAATATCATAATCTTTTGGTCATGAGTGTTGTAGAGATTTCTCAGAAGGGAGTGCATCAGAGTTGGTAAAGCTCCCTCATTTCTTTTCTACTGTCCCCTCCGAAATTTCCCACCACTCTCCCATGGTAAATTTAAAGGACAGTATTAAGTCTCCCCTAAGGAACTATGGATACACAAAACACTTTTATGGAAAGGGTACACATCACAACATTGATTATACAGAAAAACAAAAACAATGAAATTATCTGTGTTCAATTAATAGGTAAGTAGTTAAAAATTCACAAATATAGCCCATCCATGCAGTAAAAACACTAGACAGTCATTTCTACTACTGCTGCTAATATGAGCTAACATTTATTAAATGTTCATTTTCTGCCAAGTACTGTGCTATGCACTTTTCACAAAATCATTAATAAGCTGCTTCTTTATAAAAGTTGGGGAGCCTGCATTTACAATTAAAAGTATCAAAGCCTTATCTTTATATCCAAAGACTTCCACAATGTGTCCACATCTATCTTCTTACGATAGCTTCCAATATTTCTTTACTTATTCTCCAACTTGTATGGCTTTTTTGCATCCTCTGCAATTCTTCTGCCATAAAATTCCCCTCTAATTTGGGCCTATTCTCTGTTCTCTATCTAAATTCCACTTATCCAAATATGGCTCTTTTTCCCTGAAATTTCATGTTCTCTTATATTCATGCATGCAATGCACACTAAATTTTCCTATCCTAAAGAATTTTAGGGAATCAACTCTACATTTACTGCAGCTTATACTATCTTATACTATAAATTATCTTTTCATGGGTGTAAGTATTCTGTTAACTAGATTATATATTTTTATTTAACGTTTTTACAGCACTTACAATGAAATGGGCAGTGTTCCAAGAGCTTCTCAAATATTAATTCATTTAATTCTCAGGTGCCAATAATGCCCTGTGAGTCAGAGATAATTGTTATCCATGTATTACAGATGTGGAAAATGAGGCATAAGGAGGGTAAATATCTTGCCCAAGGTCACACAGTAAGTGACACAGTGCCATTTGAAATTCCAGGCAGTTTGGCTCCAGATATTAATTGTAACTACTATGCTACAATACTTCCCAGACTAAGATCTGAGTTCTCTAACACTTCCTCTCTTGTGGAAGAAGTGGGGAAAGTCATAGTACCCTGCCTATAATAGACAGTCAAATACTGTTATTATAGATAAGCACATCTACAATATGCCCTGGTAAATCGATGCAGGTATAATTCAATTTAGTAGAAGATATGCTCCTAAGTTTCCTTACGAATCAAATTATTTTAACTCAGATATATGATGCATATTATCAAAGGATCCCTAGTACATTTTTTTTTTCCTTCATAATGAAAAACTTAAGCCCTGCTCTAAAATTATGAATATATTTAAGAAGAAAGCTGAAACATCAAGATAGCAGCAAACAGGTATAAAAATAGGCACGTAGACCAATGGAACAATAGAGAACCCAGAAATAAAGCCAAATACACCCACCTGATCTTCGACAAAGCATAAAAAAACAGAAATTTGGGAAAAGATAGCCTATTTAACAAATGGCGCTGGGAAAACCGGCAAGCCACATGTAGAAGAATGAAACTGGATCCTCATCTCTCACCTTATATAAAAATCAACTCAAGATGGATCAAAGACTTAAATCTAAGACCTGAAACCATAAAAATTCTAGAGGATAACATTGGAAAAACTCTTCTAGACACTGGCTTAGACAAAGAATTCATGACTAACACCCCAAAAGCAAATGCAACAAAACAAAAATGAATAAATGGTATCTAATTGAACTAAATGCTTCTGCACAGCAAAATAAATAACCAGTAGAGTAAACAGACAATCCAGAGTGGGAGAAAATGTTCGTAAACTAAGCATCCAACAAAAGACTAATATCCAGAATCTACAAGGAACTCAAACATATCAGCAAGAAAAAAACAAATAATCCCATCAAAAAGTGGGCAAAGGACATGAAAAGACAATTCTTAAAAGAAGATATACAAATAGCCAACAAACATATGAAAAAATACTCAACATGACTAATTATCAGGGAAATGCAAATTAAAATCACAATGAGACATCCCTTACTCCTGCAAGAATGGCCATAATTAAAAAGTCAATATAACAATAGATGCTAGTGTGGATGTGACCAAAGGGGAGCACTTTTACACTGCTGGTGGGAATGTAAACTAGAACCACCACTATGGAAAACAGGATGGAGATTACTTAAAGAACTAAAAGTATTATAAAACTATCATTTGATCCAGCAATCCCACTACTGAGCATCTACCCAAAAGAAAAGAAGTCATCATATGAAAAAGTCACATGCACAGTTTATTTCAGCACGATTCACAATTCACAATTGCAAAGATATGGAACCAACCTGACTGTCCATCAACTAACAAGTGAATAAAGAAAATGCAGTATATATATACCATAGAATACTACTCAGCCATAAAAAGGAACGAAATAATGTCTTTTACAGCAACTTGGATGGAGCTGGAAGCCATTATTCTAAGTGAAGTAGCTCAGGAATGGAAAACCAAATATTGTATGTTCTCACTTACAAGTGAGACTTAACCTATGAGGATGCAAAGGTATAAGAATGATATCATGGACTTTGGGTACTCAAGGAGGAAGGTTTGGAGGAGGGTATGGGATAAAACACTACATATTGAACATGGTGTACACTGCTCAGGTGCACCAAAATCTCAGAAATCACCACTGAAGAACTTATCCATGTAACAAAAAACACCTATACCCCCAAAACTATTGAAATAAAAATAAAAATTAATTTATAAAAAAAGATAGCAGCAAACAATCAAAAGGCTGAAATTTGTCTTTTCTTTTTTAATCACCTCTACCAGGCACACTTAATTTGGCCAGACTACTGAGATACCACTGGTTATAATAATTACTCTGGAGCAGTGGTTCTTAATTCTTACATGGTAGTGAAGGTGGGAGAAGTAATTACAAACTTCTTTAAGAATATGAAGAAAGCCATGAACCTACTCACTCCCCAAAACACCCTCATATGCACATACTAAAAACAATTCCCATGTACTTCCAAGAGATTTACAAATGCCTGGCAACATCTCGGTAAAGAACCCCCGGTGTACAAAGGGAAGGAGGGAGAGTGACATTGAACAATAGCCAATTCAAAAGGTTCTAGGACTATAGGAAGGTGGAAAAAACAAAAACAAAAAACAACCATACTGTGTGCCAAGCACTGTGCTTGGGCTTTTTCATTTAATTTTCAACAACTCTGTGAAGCAGATACTTAGTCTTACTTTACGGCTGTGAACCTGATATATTTAAAAAAAATACAGTGACTCATGGAAGGTCAGACAACTCAGCTGGGTGCTGCAGTGGGTGGAAACCTGTCTGACTCCACAATAGTTTTTCCACTGTACAAAGCTAACTATTCTAGAACATACACACATTTCTTAACCTGGCACTCCTCCACTTGGACAGTAAGCGTTCTTGGACCCTAACCTCCCCAAATATTCTCAGGGTAGGCACAAAATATTACTAGCAAGGATCCAAGTAAGTAATGGCACATTTTCCACCCTATCTCCTTCAAATCCTGAGTTATTTCACCAGTACATCTTCTAATCCCAATTATTTCATCTTCTATGCTTTAGTGAGATTAAAAAATTAACAATCTTATCAGCTCAGGTTGTCATCTGTAACTTGTATTAACACCTGATTCTTGTTTACCCAACTGCTTACCGGAAATCATAGTGGATGACAAAAAAAAAAGAAAATGCTATTAAAAAAAAAAAATTGACAGGTAATCACAGGGAGGAGGAAAAAAATTAAAAATTAAAAAACCTAAAAAGAAAAGGATTACTAAGAAATAATAGGGAAAAAAATATATCTGCCAAATTAAAGTCTTTTCATAACTTGTTTAATCAATTTTTTGGTTCTGTTAGCCAGACCATTTGCTGTGCTTGCTAACTACTGTTCTGGCAAAGCAAACCACCTAAAGTAGTATTTAACAATTATAAGGTATCTGTTGAAAGCAACATAGTAACTACACTGTGAACAAATACTTTCCTGGCTTTATCTAGTATCAACTAAATTCAACAGACTTCATTAATTGGGGGCCTAGGGTGGGAGAGTGTATGAGTAAGAGAGAGTGCGTGTGTGCAAAATAAATATTCTTGCTAGTTGCTAACACTGGTACAGACTTAAGTATTTAAAGAATGTACAATTGTCAATTTTTAAAATAAAATAAAAAAATAAATGAATAAAGCATTACCACTTCCAGACTTAAGACATGACAGAATTCAGGCAGGTTAATTTATAAAATTGGCCCTCTCTAGCAAGGCAATAAAAATTAGCTATCAAAAAACTAAGCTAGGCCGGGCGCAGTGGCTCATGCCTGTAATCCCAACACTGGGAGGCCAAGGTGGGTGGATCACCTGAGGTCAGGAGTTCAAGACCAGCCTGACCAAAAAGGTGAAACCCCATTTCTACTAAAAATACAAAATTAACCGCGCGCTACGGTGGGCACCCGTAATCCCAGCTACTTGGGAGGCTGAGGCAGGAGAATTGCTTGAACCCAGGGGGCAAAGGTTGCAGTGAACCAAGATCATGCCACTCCACTCCAGCCTGGGCGAAAGAGCGATACTCCATCTCAGTGAAAAAAAAAAAGGAAAAAAAAAAAAACAAAAAACCCCTAAGCTAGGTGCTTGAATATTTCCACATTTCTTCTTAGTTCCTAAAAACAAGGATTTTAATTAGTTTAAGAGTCCAAATAAAAACTTTCAAAAGGAAAGTCAAAGAATCACATTTAAAGAGTAACTCAAAGCACAAAGCAGAAAATGGCAGTCAGATATAGAAATTTGTGGCCACATTCAGAAAAACTCATTTCTTAAGTAAAATCACCCAAACTTCCATAAAATACTAAGGGGAAAAAGATTTTAAAAAGAACTTCAATTATTATACTGTATGAAGATATTATAATAAATCACTTAAATCAACAGTCATGTGGCTTTCAATGATACTTAGAAGACACTTTGAACACTCAAAATATTCTTTGTGCAAACAAAGAAACCAAGATTCCTAGACTAAGACTATGATGCAAAACGTAAAACCACTGATTTATTTTAAAAAAAGCAGTAGACTAAGCTTAAGAAAAAAAAGCACACCATTTCTATTTTTAAAATTTATTGATTTATTTATTACTATTTTATTTTTATTTTTTTGAGATGGAGTCTTGCTTTGTCACCCAGGCTGGAGTGCAATGGTGCAATATTGGGTCACAGTAACCTTTGCCTCCCAGGTTCAAGTGATGCTCCTTCCTTAGTCTCCCGAGTAGCTGGGATTACAGGTATCCAGCATCATGCCCGGCTAATTTTTGTATTTTTGTAGAGACGAGGTTTCACCATGTTGGCTAGGCTGGTCTTGAACTCCTGACCTCAGGTGATCCACCCACCTCAGCCTCCCAAAGTGCTGCACTTACAGGCGTGAGCCACCATGCCTGGCCCTTTTATTTTTATTTTTTAAAAACAGGGTCTCACTATGTTGCCCAGGTTGGTCTTAAACTCCTGGGCTCCAGCTATCCTCCTCCCTATGCCTCTCAAAGTGCTGGGATTACTGGGCCACTATGCTCAGCTGGTACACCATTTCTATTTGTGGGACCTTGGAAATTTAATTCAAGTATTTTTTATTTTTTAAGAGACAGAGTCTCACTCCGTGACCTAGCTGGAGGGCAGTGGCACAATCATAGCTCACTGCTGCCTCAACTTCTTAGGCGCAAGTGATCCACCAGCCTCAGCCTCCTGAGTATCCAGGAATATGAGTGTGCACCACCATGCCCAGCTTTTTTTTTTTAACTAGAGATGGAGTCTTGTTACGTCACCCATGCTGGTCTTGAACTTGTGTCCTCAAGCAATCCTTCCACCTCATCCTCCCAAAGCATGGGATTATAGGTGCGAGCCACCGCACCCAGCTGAATCCAAGTCTTAGTTTCCTCATTTGCCAAACTGTCAGGATACTACCTGCCTAGCCAACCTTATAGCACTACTTGGTAATCACCCAGGCACCTATCCTAGACTTCAGGAGACAGGCAGAATTCTATAGTTGGGACTCTAAAAAGAAAGGGGACTGTTGATCTCGATTAATCTTCAATAAGCACCTTCAATAAGAGGGGGGGAAAAAAAAGAGTACATAACCTAGAAGCACAGATATAAAGAGGGCATACCAAATTGAGGAAGTGGTTAAAACCAAAATGGCACAATCCTGACAAAGGGCTAATATCCAGAACCTACAAAGAACTCAAACAAATTTACAAGAAAAAAACAAACAGCCCCATCAAAAAGTGGGCAAAGGATATGAACAGACATTTCTCAAAAGAAGACATTCATACAGCCAACAGACACATGAAAAAATGCTCATCATCACTGGCCATCAGAGAAATGCAAATCAAAACCACAATGAGATACCATCTCACACCAGTTAGAATGGCGATCATTAAAAAGTCAGGAAACAACAGGTGCTGGAGAGGATGTGGAGAAATAGGAACACTTTTACACTGTTGGTGGGATTGTAAACTAGTTCAACCATTATGGAAAAACAGTATGGCGATTCCTCAAGGATCTAGAACTAGATGTACCATATGACCCAGCCATCCCATTACTGGGGATATACCCAAAGGATTATAAATTATGCTGCTATAAAGACACATGCACACGTATGTTTATTGCGGCACTATTCACAATAGCAAAGACTTGGAATCAACCCAAATGTCCATCAGTGACAGATTGGATTAAGAAAATGTGGCACATATACACCATGGAATACTATGCAGCCATCAAAAAGGATGAGTTTGCGTCCTTTGTAGGGACATGGATGCAGCTGGAAACCATCATTCTTAGCAAACTATCACAAGAACAGAAAACCAAACACCGCATGTTCTCACTCATAGGTGGCAACTGAACAATGAGATCACTTGGACTCAGGAAGGGGAACATCACACACAGGGGCCTATCATGGGGAGGGGGGAGGGGGGAGGGGGGAGGGATTGCATTGGGAGTTATACCTGATGTAAATGATGATTTGATGGGTGCAGCACACCAACATGGCACAATTATACATATGTAACAAACCTGCACGTTATGCACATGTACCCTACAACTTAAAGTACAATAATAATAAATAAATTAAAAAAAAAAAAAAAGAATAAAGTCAAGAAAAGTAACTGATATTTAAAGTACCTTGCTCATCTTTATATTCCCCAGCTAATACAATGTTTGACATATACCATGTATAAAATAAATGTTTCTTGAATTTAACTGCGTAGATTCAACCGTATTGCCTTCACAAATTTCAGAGAAACAGTAGTAGTAACTCCCTCACTCCAATTGTCTTTCTTATTTCTGCCAAATTTATCAAAGCCTCAAATCAGCGAGGAAACCACACAAGAGAGCTTGTGTAAGTTAAGAGAGCTTACCTACAGGATTACTCCATAACTACCAGTAACCTTGGAGCAGCTCTGGAAAAAGAGGGCCACACTAAAACACCAAAGTATGGCAAATGTCACAATAAAAAAAAAAAAAAAAAAAAAAGAAAGAAAGAAAGTGAATTGCGGAAATGTAGGTATCAGTGAAAACACCAGAATGGATTTGCTTTATTTTAAAAATATTTATCTAATCTATAAGCAATTTTACAATATAATGACCCCTCAGAGACAGCATGAGTTCTCAAAATAATTCACGTGAAAATAATCCCATTACCTTTTTTGACTCAATTACCTTGAAAGAAAAACATAAATCCAGCATCATCTATTCATTTAACAGCAAACAGCAAACATTTATTACACAAACATGTGCCAGGCTCTGTGCTAGGAGCTTTACACATGATGGCTGTCCATGTAATCCACATAAAGTCCTATAAGTAAGGTACTCCCATTTTACAGAAAAGGAGCTCGCTTACAGGCATTAGAATATCCTGTCAGGATAATGATGGCTATGAAGTGAGAGTAAGAATTCAAACCCCAGTCTAACTTCAAAGTCCGTTCTCTTTTCATCACATTATATGGCCTCCTCATAGATCTGAGTACTGCAGAAACAGCATATCTTGTCTTCTGCAAGAATTTGACAAAGCATCTCATGATAACCTTGTGGGCAAGACAGATGTGGCTTGAGCAAAAAGGAGAACTGCAATGCTGGAGTAACTGTTAACATTTTATTAAGGGATTTGTGTCCACTAGGTAGTAGCCCATAGAGTCAGTCTTCCATTATTATTAATATGTATAGCACTCCATTAATAACTGTTTCTTACTCAAGGGAAGGAGGAGGGAATGGCCTGTGACCCTCCCTAAGATTCTATATGTCTACAGAAAATAGAACTTCCGGTCATGCATCACTGGACTACAGTAAGACTTGCTACAGAGCTTTGTACTTGGCCCTCTCTCCCCCTGCTTTCTTTCAAAATCTTTAATAATGACCTGTTGGGAATATTAAAGGCATTCTTACCTAACTTTCAGATGGCAAAGTTAAAAAGTAGCTAATCCAGACAGTAGATTCCACACCTTATTCTTTGCATGTCCAGGACCCAACCCAGTGCCTGGTCCACAGGAGCCCAGTCAGTGTTTCGTGAATTACAGAATCCAAATTAAAAAGGACATTAACAGGCTTACCTACTGGAGTAAATCTACCAAAGTCAACCTTAATGGGTCAAGTGTATTAGAAACAAAAGAAAAAGCTTAACTACAATACCAAAGAAAAGAGAATTTGAGAGATACAAATAATGCTTTTTTTTTTTTTTTTTGAAGCAATTAAGACTAAGATGTTTCAATTGACAGCAAATTCAGTGTTTACCAAAGTGAGAGCTTCCCCAAAAGCTCACAGAATCTACTTCAGTGTTGGAAAAGGATTCTCAACAGGTGAGGTGATAGCCTGCAATTCTCTGTTCAGTTCAAACCACCATGCCTGGAATTATTTCTACAGCTCAACGAATCACACTTTAAGGAAAGAGGGAAAACGATTAAATAGTCTAGAAGAGATATCAAGATAGTGAAAGGGCCATGCACAGTGGCTCATACCTGTAATTTCAGCATTTCAGGAGGCCAAAGCAGGAGGATTGCTTGAGCTCAGAGTTCTAGAATAGCCTGGGCAACATAGCAAAACCTCAACTCTACTAAAAATAAAGAAAAAAACTAGCCATGCATTGTGGCGCACGCCTGTGGTCCCAGCTACTTGGAGGCTGAGGTGGAAGGATTACTTGAGCCCAGGAGTTGGAGGCTGCAGGCAGCTATGATAGCACCACTGCACTCCAGCCTGCAAAACAGAGCAAGACTCTGCCTCCAAAAACAAAAAAAAAAGTGAAAGGATTTAAAACGATGTCACTGTCACTGGAAATCTAGTTAAGGGAACTAGAGTTGTTCACCCAAGAGAAGACTAGATAGTTATCTTCAACTCTCAGAAGGAATGTCATATGAGATACCAAGATTCAGAAGGGAGAATTAGGACTGAAAAATACAGGGAAACAGATTTTGGCTTTCTATACAGAAAAACTTACTAGAAATTAGACCTGTCTAAAAATGAAGTGGGACCAGGAGTGGTGGCTCACACCTGTAATCCCAGCACTTTGGGAGGCCAAGGCAAGTGGATCACCTGAGGTCAGCAGTTCGAGACCAGCCTGGCCAACATGGCAAAATCCCATCTCTACTAAACATACAAAAATTAGCCAGGCATGGAGGCACGCGCCTGTAGTCCCAGCTACTCGGAAGGCTGAGGCAGGAGAATCGCTTGAATCCAGGAGATGGAGGTTGCAGCGAGTTGAGATCGTACCCCTAGACTCCGGCCTGGGTGATAAGAGTGAGACTCTGTCTCAAAAACAAAACAAAACAAAATTTTAAATGAAATGGGCCACCTTAGGACATAGTGAGCTTTCCACTTTCCATAATACCAGTTCATTTCACCACTAAGATGTTAAAAAAAAAAAGGGGGGGGACAACCACTTGACTAAACATTAAAAGACCAAAATAGTGATCCATACATAAACTATCTTAAATTCCTGTCAATCCTGCAATTCTTTGAAATGTATGAGAATGTACTTTATAGAAATACAAAGTAGTTTACAGAGATAGGTACTCTGTTGACAAGAAAAAAGGTGAACTCTTCCTCTCATATCTTCTCACACCATTTCCTCTCCATTTGGAAATTAAAAAGATACAAAGTTGTGTCTTACAAGTCACATAAATCAAATTCCTCTGAAAAATTGTTAAGAAAGATGAGGTGAACTGGTATCTCTGAAAGGGATTAGACACATTGCTGTTTACATACATCGGTGTACAACAAAATCCTAAATTCTATAATATAATTCAGATATTAACACTGGGTATCTACTACAACTTCGTCCTCCCCTGTGTAGGAGTGCAGTGGCTTTTCATATATTTAAAAACTTTTACTTTGCTTTTAGCTTCAAGAATGTTTTAGAAATTTATGAAAAGGTATGGCCAGGCGCGGTAGCTCACGTCTGTAATCCCAGCACTTTGGAAAGCTAAGACAGGCAAATCACCTGAGGTCAGGAGTTCGAGACCTGCCTGGCCAATATGGTGAAACCCCATCTCTACTAAAAATACAAAAAAATTAGCCAGGCATGGTGGCACATGCCTGTAATCCCAGCTGCTTGGGAGGTTGATGCAGGACAATCACTTGACCCAGGAGGTGGAGGTTGCAGTGAGTGAAGATTGCTGCACTTCAGCCTGGGTGAAAGGGCAAGATTCAAGTTATCCTTTGAAAAAAACGCGAAGACCTCAATTACAATAGTTTTCTTTTATCTTAGATCTTTGCATAAAGGAAAACACTAGATGGGTTATTTACCAATATCCAGAGGTAATGTGATTTTATTGCTCAAAATCTGAAGTCAGACAGGGGTTCAAATTTGAGCTTGGACACTCCTGTACCACTGACTTGTGGTAATATTACTGTCAGCAAAATTACTCAACTAAACCTGTTTCCTCACCTGTAGGGCTATCCACTAAACTATCCACTTCATAGGGTGTTATAAGAATTAAATGACAGAAATCAAGCAAAATAATCAGCACAGTAAGAACTCACTAAATGTTAGCTATTGTTACCACTTTACCTAAGTAAATCTCTAAACTTCTAAACGATCCTGGGTATTTGTCCAGTGAATTTTCTTGATCCAAAACACAAGGCTCTCACTAACAGGACACTGAACAATAACAATTCGTTATTAAAATTTTGTTAGTGCTCTGGTACAAGGATTTTTTTTTAATGCAGTTTCCTGGCACTCACTTTTTCAGATATGCTTTACATACGAGTAAAAACAGAAGAGTAAAAATAGAACATGGAATCAGAGCCAGAGCGTCTTGTAAATTCTAGACTCAGTTTAATAATAGCATCAAACATCCAATGTCACAACAATTAGGAGATTACGCATTCTATTAAGTAGTGTTGATGTTTTCACATACTACACATTTACTAATTAAGACCTATTGTGCAAGTTGGGGCAGTAAAGATAGACAACTTACACTGGACCAGGTCATCAGGGCTTTTTCTGTATATTTATCCTGACAACCCTATGAGCTAGATACTACCATTATGGCCATTTTAACAGAAGAAACAGGCACAGACAGGTTAAGTAACTTACCCAGTATGACACAGCTAGTTAAATGGATGGAGGTGAGACATGAACCTAGACAATCAGGCTCAAAAGTGCACTAGACTTTACTGCCTTTGGACAAATTGATAAGTCAAATTAGTAGGATAAATTTCTTTTAATACATGAAAACTGATTTCTCTGGGAGAGTGGGGTGAGTACAACTCCCTTAAAGGCCTGGCTTCACTCTCAATCAATGATAACATGTTAACACCTTTCCAATGTACCTGTAGAAGCCGGCCTTTTATTACAGGTAAAGAAAATGAGTAACAGCACCGGCTTTTAGTCTGGGGACCAATTGTTGGTCAGTATTCACTTGATGTTTCAGCGTGGGTCAATCGACCTCGCAGAATATGAGTGACCCACAAGTCAGACCCACGCAGGCTGCAATGAAACTGCGTAACACGCCTGGGCAAGCGGTCATTTCAAAAAACCTCCAGAGATGGCTCTTTTGCCATTCCTGTTACTCAGGACAAAATGGAACTTGCATAAACACTTAGTCATCAGTAAGTGCTTAAGTTACAAATCACCTAATTCACAAAATCGAATCCGCAGCTAAGTTCCTAATTATGAAAGAAAGAAAAGGAGCTAACATTTGAAGACTGCAACGCTGAAGACGCCTGGGGCCCAGGAAGTGCAGTAAATGGGGAAAAAAAAAAAAGCCCACAGACGTGCGCAGCCACCACGGAGGACACTGGGGACTTTTCAGGGCCCTTCCACTTCCCTCCCAACCAGCCTGTCCTCGCGTCTACAGGCTGCCCCGACCTGGTGATTCCCCAGGGCGAATTCGGAAAGGTAAACCGAAGGCGGAGATGACAGGCCTGGGATTTACCAGCCTAGATCCAGGGGACCGGGGCGGCAAAGTTTCCCCAGCCCCAGAGGGGTAGGGGCCCTGAGGCGCCCCCTCCCGCTCCCCGAGGTCCGCACCTGCAGAGTTGTGATGTGCTTGTCGTTAAACTTGTTCTCGCAGTAGCGCAGCACCAGCGACGTCTTCCCCACGCAGCCTTCCCCCAGCAGCACCACCTTGAACGAGTAGGCTCGGCCCGCCGCCGCCGCCCCGCCGCCGCCGGCCGCAGCCATCCCGTCGCTTCCCGGCCGCCCGAGCCCGAGTGTCGCGCCGCCCTCCCCACAGCCGCGGCAGCGCCTTTACAGCCACAGCCGGCTCAGCCCCCACCACCCCGGCTCCGCCGACCCGGGCGCTGTCCCCACTCCCTCCTCGGGCGAGGCCTGGAAGGGCTGAGGGAAAGTCCGAGGACGAAGGGCCCCAGCCCACCACGTCAGGCACCGGAGGAAAGGCGAAGAACGATCCCTCTCTGCCTCCCTCTAATGGCGTCTCCTTCCTCCTACGTCACACCTCGGGTCACGTGAGCGCCGCGGCCGGGGCGGCCCCTGCGACTAGCCCCAGAAGAACGTGCCTGGACGTGGGCGGGGCTTCTGGAGCATCTCCAGGGGTGGAGCTGGATGTGAGTCAAGCGCCTACTGGCAATCTAGGGCAGAGCCCCGCCGCTTGTGAGCCACCTCTGCTCTGCAGTTGGTGGGAGCCTGCGGGAATAAGGAACCAGGAATTTGAGGTGAGCCCACCTCTGGTGAAATGAAGTGCAGAACTTCATCGTTTTTGCCGAGGGGATGTTCACAAGGCTAATGATCTCTTACACCAGAGGTCACTGTAAACCAAATCTGTCAAGGTGCCCTCGAATCTCTCTCTGTGGGATCCCGAATCATAGCGCTTCCCAGTTCCTCTGACCTCGTGGTCAACTACTCCATCATCTTTCAAGTCTCAGCTTAAACCGCATCTCTGACCACCCAATCCTTCCCCCATCCTTCCATTCCCCCACCCCACAAAATTAGGTATTTCCTAACACCAGTATGTCTCCTTTACCAGGGCTTTACACACTCCATGGAAATTATTTTATCGACTCTTATTAGGCTGTAGGTTTGTTGAGGGCGAGGTCTGTATAAGACCTGCCCACCTCTGAATTCCTAACCCCAAGGACTCTTCAGTTTTTCTGTCTTTCATGAAGCCTCTGACATTCCATGGTACTCCACCTTGAGGCGGCTTGTTTGATGATTGCTTGTTTTTTCTTATCTGCATCCCCATTCTTTTTTATTTTTTTTTATTTTTAATTTTGAGACGGAGTCTCGCTGTATCGCCCAGGCTGGAGTGCAGTGGCGTGATCTCGACTTACTGCAATCTCTGCCTCTTGGTTCAAGTGATTCTCCTGCCTCAGGCTCCCGAGTAGCTGGGACCATAGGCGCCCACCACCACGACCCGCTAATTTTTGTATTTTTCGTGGAGACGAGGTTTCACCATGTTGGCTAGGCTGGTCTTGAACTCCTGACCTCAGGTGATCCACCCACCTCAGCCTCCCAAAGTGCTGCACTTACAGGCGTGAGCCACCATGCCTGGCCCTTTTATTTTTATTTTTTAAAAACAGGGTCTCACTATGTTGCCCAGGTTGGTCTTAAACTCCTGGGCTCCAGCTATCCTCCTCCCTATGCCTCTCAAAGTGCTGGGATTACTGGGCCACTATGCTCAGCTGGTACACCATTTCTATTTGTGGGACCTTGGAAATTTAATTCAAGTATTTTTTATTTTTTAAGAGAGAGAGTCTCACTCCATGACCTAGCTGGAGGGCAGTGGCACAATCATAGCTCACTGCTGCCTCAACTTCTTAGGCGCAAGTGATTCACCAGCCTCCGCCTCCTGAGTATCCAGGAATATGAGTGTGCACCACCATGCCCAGCTGTTTTTTTGTTGTTTTCTTTTTTTTTTTTTAACTAGAGATGGAGTCTTGCTACGTCACCCATGCTGGTCTTGAACTTGTGTCCTCAAGCAATCCTCCCACCTCATCCTCCCAAAGCATGGGATTATAGGTGCGAGCCACCACACCCAGCTGAATCCAAGTCTTAGTTTCCTCATTTGCCAAACTGTCAGGATACTACCTGCCTAGCCAACCTTATAGCACTACTTTGCTAATCACCCAGGCACCTATCCTAGACTTCAGGAGACAGGCAGAATTCTATAGTTGGGACTCTAAAAAGAAAGGGGACTGTTGATCTCGATTAATCTTTAAATTTTTTTTTTGTAGAGACGGTATCTTGGATGTCTTGCTATATTGCCCAGGCTGGTCTTGAACTTATGGACTCAAGCAATCCTCCAGCCTCAGCTTCCCAAAGTGCTGGAATTAGAGGCATAAGTCACCATACTCAGCCAAAATAATTTTTGAAGTTAAAATAAGTTTTTACATTTAGCTTATGTTGACATTTAAGAAGGTAGTGCAAGTTTTCATGGGTTACAATAAGTAGGTTGGCATACTTTTGAGCACAGAGTGGGTAAATATAGATGTAAATTGTGATAGGCTGATAACGGCCCCGAAAGATATCAGCTCCTAGATCCTGGAGCCTGTAAATGTTGCCTTATTTAGGAAATGGGTCTTTTTGATTTAAGCTACGGATCTTGAGATGGGGAGATTATCTGGGTGGGCACTAACTGCAATTACAAGTATCCTTATAAGAGAGAGGCAGAAAGAGATGCTTCACACCCAGAAGAGGAGAAGGCAGTGTGACCATGGAGGCAGATTATGGAGCAGTGTAGCCATAAGCAAAGGAATGCGTACAGCCACCAGAGCTGGAAAAGACAAGGAGGCCCTAGAGCCTCTGGAGGGAGTTCAGCCCTGCAGATATACTGATTTTAACCTAGTGAAACTAATTTTGACTCCTGACCTCCAGAACTAAAAGAGCATAAATGTGTGTTGTATTAAGCTACCAAGTTTGTGATCATTTGTTACAGCAGCCATAAGAAACATACTTAAGTATATTGTGAGAAAACAAGTAGCCCATAATAGTCCAAGCATTGAAAGAAATTCAGGCCAATTCTGGGATAGATTCTATGCTCCTAAGAATTTAGGTCAGTCTTAGAGTCAACTATGATTGGTCTGTATAAACTTAACAGGGACTGCCACAAAACAAACAAACAAACAAACAAACAACTAGAACTCTAGTTCCTCCTTAGAGAAGAGCTGCAAAAATGTGAGGACACTTCAGTGAGTGCATAACTCAAAATATATTCCTGACTGGTGAGGACTGAGGCATGATAGGGTGCAAATTCATGTAGCTCCTCTTCCCTCAACAAAAAAACAGGGATAATTATACAGGTGAAATCAAGTTAACAATGAACATGTAGCACAATATCAAATGGGGGAAAATTGTTGCACAGAGGTAAAATGCAGCTCTATTACTATAGGAGGGAAAGAACAATCTCACCAGTTTTGCGGTGTTATGAAGTTGAGTTTATGGACTACTTATAATGTGTATGAGATCTAGTTTTTGGAATGACTCTTCCTTTCTCCCCTCTTCTTGCACTACACTTGTGAATTAAGACCAATATCCTGGGCTGGGCGTGGTGGCTCATGCCTGTAATCTCAGCACTTTGGGAGGCTGAGGCAGGAGGATCTCTTGAAGCCAGGAGTTTGAGACCATCCTGGGCAACATAGCAAGATCCTGTCTCTACAATATATATTTTTTGAGACAGAGTCTCACTCTGTTGCCCAGGCTGGAGTGCAGTGGCACAATCTTGGCTCACTGCAGCCTCGACCTCCTGTGCTCAAGTGATCCTCCCACCTCAGCCTTCTGAGTAGCTGGTACTACAGCTGCACGCCAACATGCCTGGCTAATTTATTTGTATTTGTAGAGATGCGGTTTCACTATGTTGCCCAGACTGGTCTTGAACTCCTGGGCTGAAGTGATCCACCTGCCTCAGCCTCCCAAAGTGCTGGAATTACAGGAGTGAGCCACTGTGCCTGGCCCTGCAATAAATTTTAGAAAATAAATTAAGTAGGCATGGTGGCATGCACCTATAGTCCCAGCTATATGGGAGGATCAATTGAGCCTAGAAGTTCAAAACTACAGTGAGCTATGTCCATACCACTGTACTCCAGCCTGGATGGTACAGCAAGACTCCATCTGCAAGGGGGAAAAAAAAAGACCAATATCCCAGTATGATCATATAACCATATAGAGACCTCAATTGTTGAATTTTGATGAAATAGCTAGAGTCGAGGAGTCAGATAATTCTTATTTTTCATTTGGGATGGAGCATTGTCAATGGTGTTTGTATAACTCTGGTTCATTCATCCTTCACTCATTCATTTACCATTGAAAAAATATATATTCAGGTTCTACTATATGCCAGACACTGTACTACAAATGTGATTCAGTCAGACATGGCTTCTGTCTTCATGGAACTTACAATCTAATGAGAGCCACAGGTAATTAAAACAGTTACAATAAAGTATGGCGGGTGATACTATAGAACATGTACATGAAACTATGGAACCACATAGGAGCAGCAACTAACCCAGCTATTCCACGAGAAGATAAGTCAGATCAAGACATACTTATCTTTCACTTTCTTTACATTTCAGCAGATTCGACTCAGTTGACCGCTCTCTCTTTCATGGCACATGCTCCTCTATTGTCTCCCAGCTCATTGCAATCTTCTGCTTTTCTCCTCCTTCACTGGGTACTTCTTTTCCATCTCTTTTCTGGGTCCTTTACCCATTCTTAACTTTTAAATGTTAGTTGGATGCCAGACTCAGGTCTCTCCAGTAAAATTGTCTCCCTGGGTGATCTCATCCACTCCCATGACTTGAAATATCCTCTGTATATTAATGTCTTTTAAATTTATATCTTTCACCTCTAATCTGTCTCCTGAGTACCACGTGTGTATAAGCGATTGCTCACTTACCATTTTCACTTAGGTGTCAAGTAGACATCTCAAATACAATATGCTTAAAATGGATCCTTCAAATTTCCTCCAAAAGCTGCTTCTCCCCTGCTTTTTCCCATCTCAGTAAATGGTCACATCATTCATCTATTTGCTGAAGTTAAGACCCAGTCAACATCTTTTTATTTTCTCTTATTCCTTACATCTGATCCAATTACCATGTCCCCACATCCAGTCAATTCTACTTTCAAAATAGACCTTGAATCCATCAACTCTCCATTTCCACCACCACTCTAGTCCAAACCACTGTCAGGGTTGTCCTGGGCTACTGCAATAACCTTCCAACTTATCTTCCTGCCCCCAATTGTCCCCACCACCTACTGCAATCTATTCTCCAAACAGTAGCCAGAGATTAGAAAAAACAAGTGAAAACAAAACTCAAATTCCTTAGCATGACCTAGGAATTCCCCACATAATCAAGATGTTGCCTACTTTCCTCCTTCATCTCATACTGCTCTTCCCTTTCATCACTATGCTCCAGGCTTACATGCCTCCATTCTATTCCTCTTAGGTGCCTCCTCTTATGTGGCTAGCTTAATCTCAGTATTCTTCACATATTACCTTGAATATCACTTCCTCAAGGAGATTGCCCTCAGCATACTTTCTAAAGCAATCTAGATTTCTTCATACTTTTTATCGTACTCCTAATATTTATTTGTTTCCATGTTTATGAGCTCTATTAGATGCTTTGATATCTGGTATGCTATTGTGTCTTCAGGGCCTAGCACTGTGCCCAACATACAGTGGTCACTCAATAAACATTTGTTATTGGCCAGGTATGGTAGCTTACACGTGTAATCACAGCACTTTGGGAGGCTGCGGCAGGAGGATTGCTTGAGCCCAGGAGTTTGAGACCAGCCTGGGCAACATAGTGAAAACTTGTCCCTGCAAAAAATTTTTTAAAAACTTTGTTGCATGAATTGTAATGGGACAATATTTTTATATTTTACCCTGTGGGTATATGCCCCTAATATTTCTATGTACCATGAGGCATCCTATGTATCAAGGGAGATTGTGGCCAGGCATGGTGGCTCAAATCTGTAATCCCAATGATTCAGGAGGCTGGGGTAGGAGGATTTCTTGGGCCCAGGAGTTTGAGGTTACAGTGAGCCATGATTGTACCAACTACACCCCAGCCTGGGCAACAGAATGAGACCCTGTCTCTACATAAAAAGGTGAGGGGGAGATTCTGATAGGATATTAGCTGTTAGTTTTTGGATTTTGATTTTCCAAAGCCCAAACCACCTGTTTTTGTTTTTTTTTTTTACAAAAAAAACATAAAATATAAATACATAAGCCATCAGAGTCATCACTTGATTGATAAGTATTAGTGAAAGAGAATTATAGGAAAAGCAGTAGAGTTAGACATCGCTAATGTTCTTGTGGGAGGTATTGTATGTTGCTCAAACATTCCAAACTCTTCTGCCTTACCTTTCTCTACTATAGAAATGAAAAAAGAAATACTTGCATTCATAACCTTGGAATTACAGCAGTTGTATTGCAACTATGAAATAAAAATCACACATTAAGGACAGCAGAGCAGAAAGATAGTCTTGGGTTGGCTTCTTAATCCTGCATTGCCTGTCTCTAGATTTTGTATTGGAGAAAAACACCTAACTTATATAATAATTTACTATAGCAGGGTTGTCTATTATTTGCAGCCCAATATATTCATAATGATAACATCTCAAGTAATTCTGAGGAATCCAAGACCAAAGGAAGCATATTTCTCCCTTCCTCAATGAAATCCAAGAAGGTAACAAGCTTTGTGAAGCTCAATTGTGTCTAATATGGACCAGGAGGCATAGAGTAGGGAGAGCTGCATGGAGTGTGTAGACAGAAAGCCTGAAATAGGCTTACACAGTGTCCTCAATGCCAGCACTACACAGAGTCTTCAACTGTTTCTTACAAGCTGAACAACACTTTCCTGATTTAAACATTGAATTTCCTGCATCCTGGGAAACCCCTCATTCCTAGACAAACTAGGATGGTTGGTAACCTTACGTTAAAGGACTTTGCTGGTGGAACAAAAAGGATGGAGCAACACTTGAAGGCCAAGTGAGTATGAGATTGTGGATAGATGGTGGATGCCAGCATATTTGGATGGTGATAACTGAGATCCCACTCCCTAGCATCTTGAAACTTCATAGGTCTCCTCAAACATAGATAAAACCTGGGCAAGATGTGGAGGAGATGGAATTTATTAAGATTACTCACATCGAGATGTGGTTTATATTACCCAGTAGAATAGTAACCAAACAATTAAGTTTAATTTTAGAAAAGTACAATTTTTTTTCTAAAAAAAAACCATCTACCTGAATTTCTAGAATATTAGAATTAAAAAATGACCTAAACATTGAAGGAGAAGGAGGAATCAGACAGACAAGGCGATAGGTTTTCAAATTTCAGGGCAGACAAGTACCAGGCGTGAGATGAGAGAACTAAAAGTAGGTGAGGCTGGAATATAGATTGCAAGTCAGAGGAGTGGTGAGAGATGAATGTAAATAGGTAAATAAGATTCTATACAACCTTGAAAAGTCATGCTCAAGCCTTACTGTAGGAACAATGAGAAGTCTTTTAGGACAATGTGACATAAAATGCAATCTTCAGGGCAACAGCAGCAGTTAGAAGCTTGTTAGAAATACAGTTCTGCCATCCCCCTACCCCCAATAAATCAGAATTTCTGGAACTGAATCCAAGAAGAACCTTTTCTTTCACAAGCCCTCCTTGTGATTCTTATTCATGGTAAAGTTTGTAAAGCACTGACTTGGAAGGTAGAGTTAACAAGACTTGGGGAGCAATGGTTACAAAAAGTGAGAAAGTGAGAGAGAAGGAGGAATCAAAAATAAATCCTGCAGGTTTGGTTTGGGCAACTGGTAAATGGTGATGACGTTCACTGGAATAGAAAACACAGGAGGAAAAAAAACATTTTTTGATTGTACTCTTTTGGCTTTGTACATTTTGATTTTGAAGTGCCTGAGGGATTCTCAAGTATAAATATCTAGTAGGCAATTGGTTTTATGAATCAACAACTTAGGAGAGAGATCTGGGCTTGAGAAAAAGACAAAGACATCATCAATGCACAGAGAGAAATAGCTTCCATAGGGGTAGAGGAGATCACCCAGGGAGAGTGTATAAAGTGAGAGGGTCAGAGGGCCTAGGACAGAGCACTTGGAAACAATGACTTTTAAGAGATGGGTAGAGGAACAGGAGCTGCAAAGGATACACAAAGAAATTAGAGGAAAACTGGGGAAGTTAATGTCAAGGAGAAGAGAACATTTTAAGCAAAAGGGAATCATGAAATGTTTTTGAGAGGTGAAGTTAAGTATGGACTGGTCTTTATGTGTCTTAAGTATCTACTGGTTTAGCTACAAGAGAGCAATTGGAAATTTTGATTTGAACAGTTTCAACTGAGTGGTAGGAGCTGAAATAAACTTGCTCAGGAACTTAACTAAACATGGTTGATTTAGTCTACTAGTTCTTCACCAGGGGTAATTATGCTCCTCAGGGAACGTATGGTAATGTCTGGTGATATTTTGCCTACTGGCATTTAGTGGGAAGAGGCTAGAGATGCATTTAAACATTTGACAATGCACAGGACAGTGCCCTACAACAAATGCCCCAGCCCAAAATGTCAATGTTGCCAAGGTCAAGAAACCCTACTTTAGCCTAATGAAGTGTGTATATTTTTACAGCCCATCATCGTTATAAATCCACTGGTTATATTAAGTTATGGAGGCAAACAGAGAGTAGGGCTGAACAAGTAGTAAAAGAGTAAGAAACTCAAAAGCTGGAAGAAACTATTTCCAACTTTGCCACTATTATCTATGCATGTCTTTCACATTGTCATTTAAGTATTTTCTCAGCATCATTTCTCCACATAGAATTATCTGTATCCCCAAGGCATTTTTAATCCTCCATTGAACATTGGTTCCTTTTAGCAACTGTTACAGAGAATACATTCTTGTTCCAATTAGATTTTTCCTCAGAGACAAACGGAGAATTCAAAAACACTTTTATAACTACTTAGAGAAATTCTAGTACTTACAGATGCGCTGCTTCTGTATCACTTTTCTACAAGTACAAGACATTTCAAGGAATTGGGGTTAATATACTATAATATGCATCATTTGAAAAAAGAATAAATTGAGTATTAGGAGCTAAAGTGTAGAAAAACAGGAGTACAACAAGAGAGATAAAGGAACCTGAAGAAAAACAAAACAAAACACAATTCCTGCAGCCGCCAGAGTGGTGGGAGCTGAAATTGCGGGTTTGCCAGCAAGGCGGGGATTTTTGTCTGCTATGGGCTAGAACTGTGTCTGTCACATTTTTGTATCTTCAGTTCCTGGAATGCAGTGCTCAATTAATATGTGTTAACTGAAACAAAGGAATGAATGGAGCTAAGCCTATAAAATACTGTGTATCGAAAATAAGGTTTGAGAAATACTCCTGGGCATATAGAGCCTTGTTAAATAAAATTTACTCAAAGCAGGCGGGTGCGGTGGCTCACGCCTGTAATCCCAGCACTTTGGGAGGCTGAGGCAAGTAGATCTCATGAGGTCAGGAGTTTCAGACCAGCCTGGCCAACATGGTGAAACCCCGTCTCTACTAAAAATACAAAAAAATAGCCAGGCATGGTTGCGCGTGTCTGTAATCTCAGCTACTTGGGAGGCTGAGGCAGGAGAATCGCTTGAACCTGGAGGCAGAGGTTGCAGGGAGCCAAGGTTGCACTACGGCGCTCCAGCTTGGACGGCAGAGCAAGACTCCATCTTAAAAAAAAAAAAGAAAAAAAAATTTACTCAAAAGATTTTCCATTTTAAGCTTCTAATAAGGGTAATAGGACAGCAGCTATCAACTAATGTGTAATTTCTATGAATGAATCCCATTTATTCCTTTATTGCTCAATCATTCAACAACCTTTGTTGCTGAGTGCCTGGCAAGATGTCTCTGCCATCGGGGAGGTCATGTTCTAGTGTGGGAGGCAACACAGACACAATTACAGTGTGTGTAGTCATCATGTTCTAGTGTGGGAGGCAACACAGACACAATTACAGTGTGTGTAGTCATCATGTTCTAGTGTGGGAGGCAACACAGACACAATTACAATGTGTGCAGTCATCATGTTCTAGTGTGGAAGGCAACACAGACACAATTACAATGTGTGCAGTCATCATGTTCTAGTGTGGGAGGCAACACAGACACAATTACAGTGTGTGCAGTCATCATGTTCTAGTGTGGGAGGCAACACAGACACAATTACAATGTGTGCAGTCATCATGTTCTAGTGTGGGAGGCAACACAGACACAATTACAATGTGTGCAGTCATCATGTTCTAGTGTGGAAGGCAACACAGACACAATTACAATGTGTGTAGTCATCATGTTCTAGTGTGGGAGGCAACACAGACACAATTACAATGTGTGCAGTCATCATGTTCTAGTGTGGAAGGCAACACGGAAACAATACACAACAATATGTATAGTGATCATGTTGTAGTGTGGGAGGCAACACAGAAAGAATACGCAACACTATGTGCAGTGATCATGTTTGATATCTACCCAGCAGGCACACCGCTTTCTCCTTTCAATCCGAATCCAGTCCCTGCTTAGGTATCTACCCTCCCCGGTGTAGCCCAGGTCCCCACAGCTTTGGGTCAGTTCTAATCTCATTCCCCTAGGTTCTTCGCAGCAGCTTTTTTTTTTTTCTTCTTAACAGAGATGGAGGTCTCACTATGTTGTCCAGGCTGGTCTAGAACTCCTGGGCTCAAGTGATCCTCCTGCCTCAGCCTCGTGAGTAGCTGGGATTACAGGCGAATGCCACCATGCCTGGCCTCTGCAGCTTCCAAAGCCACTATTTCTACACCTTAAGCAACCTTTCAAATGCTTCTCACTGGCAGTAAACTGAGTTGTAATTGTAGTCACTGGCCACAGAGAGGCACTAGCCGCTCAATAAAATTTACCAGGTTGGCCAGCATACATTTAAAACTGCCAATGTACTTCAAAATTTAGGTGTCCTTTTCAACATTTAAAAGAAGGAAACTATGGGGAGATTTTCTTCTGAGTTGTAGAAAACAAGAATATTCCAAAACCCTATGACTCTTGGGTGGAAGAGGGGAGAAGGTACAGTTCACAAGCCATTTTTCCCTAAGTTGTTAACTAAAAGTGTCCCAAGAACCTTTACATATGCTTGTCAAAGAAGGAATTTAAGTCCAATGTTCAGATTCTCAGATCTTTCCACCATTTTCTAGTAAAAATATACAATTATATAATCTCAAGAGTTAAAAAGGGAGGGCAAGTAAAGAAACCAAAAATGTTGTTTAGTCGTAAATATATAAAGTTGTTCCTCCGTATTCATGGGGGATTTGTTCCAGGGTTCCTTGTGGATACCAAAATCCATGAATGCTCAAGTCTGTCATATAAAATAGTGTAGTATTTGCATATAACCTATGCACATCTGAGTTTCACTCTTGTTGCCCAGGCTGGAGTGCAAGGTTACAATCTCACCTCACTGCAACCTCTGCCTCCCGGGTTTGAGCCATTCTCCTGCCTCAGCCTCCCGAGTAGCTGGGATTACAGGCGCCCACCACCATGCCTGGCTAATTTTTGTATTTTTAGTAGAGACGGGGTTTCACCACGTTGGCCAGGCTGGTCTCAAACTCCTGACTTCAGGTGATCCACCCACCTAGGCCTCCCAATCTCCTGTATACTTTAAATCATCTGTAGATTACTTATAATGCCTCGTACATTGTAAATGCTATGTAAATAGTTGTTATACTACATTGTTTAGGGAATAACGACAAGGAAAAAAGTCTGTACGTGTGGAGTGCAGACATTTTCTTTCTTGAATATTTTCTATCCTCAGTTGGTTGAATCCACAGGGGCAGAACCCACAAATGGTGGGTCAATTGTATTTTATTTTGCCTTTAGAAATTGTATTTTGAAATAACCATGGCATGAAGCTTACCTAATTATATCAAATGGAAGTGTATGTTTGAGATGGTTGGTAACAGTACGTATAACAGCAACTTTTTTTTTGAGATGGATTTTTGCTTTTGTTGCCTGGGCTGGAGTGCAATGGCGCAATCTCAGCTTACCGCAACCTCTGCCTCCCAGGTTCAAGCGATTCTCCTGCCTCAGCCTCCCAAGTAGCTGGGATTATAGGCATGTACCACCAAGCCCGGCTAACTTTGTATTTTCAGTAGAGACGGGGTTTCTTCATGTTGGTCAGGCTGGTCTCGCACTCCTAACCTCGGGTGATCCACCCACCTCGGCCTCCCAAAGTGAACAGCAATTTTTTAATTACTAAAAACTTTCTGTTCAGAATGGTAACAGTCTCAATGAGTCAGTCTGCAGTATGTCGATTTTTAAAAACTAGATGCCAGTAGTCATATGAAACTGGAAATTCTAGAGATATTTGTCTATTTAAGATGGGCCTGAATGACTATACTTTCCCATCTCCTTGAGAAATCAATCACTGTAGAGAATTTTAATAGCCTCTTTAGTAAAGAAATTGCTTTGCCCTGGTGAAATAATTTGGCTGAGGATTCTCACAGATTTGTGATGTTGAGATTGGAGAGCTTTGGAACAGCTATAGTCAGATGGGAAGTTTGTAAGTATTAATGCTAGCATATTCTGAGAATTATAGCATTCAGTACCACTGATTTGAGTGTTTTCTCCTATCGGTTACTCATTCCTACTTGGCAAAGGTTTTAATTAAAATTCAGCTGTTGTTAGGCCAGGTGCAGTAGCTTGCACTATAATCCCAGCACTTTCGGAGGCCAAGGCAAGAGGATCACTTGAGGCCAGGAGTTTAAGACCAGCCTGGGCAACATAGTGAGGCCACCCCCATCTCTACCAAAAACTTTTTAAAAAATAAAATCAGCTAGGCATGGTGGTGTGCATCTATAGTCCCAACTACCTGCAAGGCTTAGGTGGAAGGGATCACTTGAGCTTAGCAGTTTGAGGCCACAGTGAGCAATGATCATGCCATTGCACTCCAGCCTGGGTGACAGCAAGACCTTGTCTCTAAAACAAAACAAAATCTTACCATTCTTCTATACCCCCTTCTAAGTACTTCCTAGCATGTATTGTTGAGTATTATAATGACTTATTTATCAGTACTAAAGCTGTCAGTCCTGAACTAGTCGAGTTCTGCCTGTTTTGCTTACCATTATATCCCATGTATAGAATAATGACTGAAACATAGTAGGTGCAAAATAAATGAACTTCCAAGTGCAGCCTCCCTCCCTAGTCCATCCACCAGCCCTCTCTTGGTCTGTCTCTATCTTCCTGACTTCCAGCTGCCTCATATTCCCACGCTCCTCACAACCAGGTTCAGACTCTGCACTGAGTATCTAAACTCTTGTCAGCACATTTGATTTTCATGTATTCTTATATTTCCACTGCATCATCACAAAACACCAACTTTAATGTGAACTTCTGGAACAGTTTTCTAAGCTACCTGAATTTTGCGCATCAATACAAATTCATAGTTACTAACTTCATTCTCAGGGCTATCAGTCCCTGTATTTGTCTGGCTTCAGTTTCCTCTCTTATTCTCCTTTACCACTATTACAAACTTTCTTCAGTTTACTTGTGGTCCTAATTAGAGTTGTTTGTAGCACACCCTTATTATCCTTTAGTATCTGTAGGTCTGTAGAGATCTTCCCTCTTTTATTCTCGATATTGGTTACTGAGTAGTCTTAGTTTCTTGGTCAGTCAAGTTAGAGATTTATCAATTTTAATTATTTTTATAAGAGTCCACTTTGGTTTCATTGATTTTCTCCACTATTTTTCAATTCTCAATTTCATAGATTTCTGCTGTTTATTAGTTCCTGCTTCCTGCTTGCTTTGGGTTTAATTCGCTCTTCTTCCTGCGGTTTCTTAACGTGGAAAATTAGATGACTGACTTGAGATCTTTATTCTTTCCTATTATAAGTACTTAATGCTATATATTTCTAAGCACTGTTTTGGGTGCATCCATAAATTTCAACATGGCATATTTTCATTTTCATTCAGTTAAAAATATATAAATTTAGCCAGGTGTGGTGGCTCATGCCTGTAATCCCAGCACTTTGGGAGGCCGAGGTGGGCAGATCACCTGAGTTCGGGAGTTCAAGACCAGCCTAGCCAACATGGTCAAACCCCGTCTCTACTAAAAATACAAAAATTAGCCAGGCATAGTGGCACAGGCCTGTAGTCCCAGATCCTCGGGAGGCTAAGGCAGGAGAATTGCTTGAACCCAGGAAACAGGTTGCAGTGAGCCGAGAGTGTGCCACTGTACTCCAGCCTGGGTGACAAAATATATGTAATTTAATATATAAATACATACATTAAATTATATATAAATATAAATATTATTTATATATCAATAATAGATAATTCAATATTTTAAAGACATATTTATTAATATATTTGCTAATAAATATATTTATTAATAGATATATTGATATGTTTAATAGATATATTGATATATTTATTAATAGATGCATTTATTGATATAATATTTATTAATAGATATTTATTAATATATATTTATTGACATAGTATTTATTAGTAAATATATAATTTAATATATTTAATATATTTTATATAATTTAATTTCCATTGAGACTTTCACTTTGATGGCTGAGTTGTTGTAGAAAGCAGAATAATGCCCTCCCCCTACTCTGGCCACAAGATGTCTACATCCCAATTCCTGGAACCTGTGAATGTGTTAGGTTATGTGGCAAAGCGAGGAATTAAGGTTGCAGATAGAATTAAAGTTGCTCATCATCTGACCCTAAAATAGGGAGAGGATCTTGGATTACCCAGGTGTTTCCAGTAATTCCACGGTTCTTCAAAGTGGAAGCGAGAGTTAGAGATGTGATTACAAAAGCATGATCAGAGTGATGAGATCCACCATAGTGAGCTTTGAAGATGTAGGAAAAGAACTTATGAACTAAGCTATATGGGTGGCCTCTGGGAGCTGAAAAAGGCAAAGAAAATGACTCTCCCCTATATCCTCCAGACACGAATGCAGCCTTTCCTATACTTTAATTTAATTTAATTTATTTATTTTGATACAGTATCTCACTGTCACCCAGGCTGGAGTGCAGTGGCGCGATCTCGGCTCACTGCAATCTCCATCTCTGGGGTTCAAGCGATTCTCATGCCTCAGCTTCCCGAGCAACTGGGATCACAGGTGTGTGCCAACACGCCCCACGAATTTTTGTATTTTTAGTAGAGACAGGGTTTTTCCATGTTGGCCAAGCTGGTCTCAAACTCCTAATCTTAAGTGATTTGTGTGCCTCGGCCTCCCAAAGTGCCAGGATTACAGGGGTGAACCACCATGCCCAGCCCCTGTACCTTAATTTTAACCTAGTGAGACCCATGTTAGACTTCTTACCTACAGAACTGTAAGACAATAAATTTGTGGTTTTTAAACCACTCAAAGAATGATAATTCCATTACAGCAGCAATAGCAAGCTGATACAATGATGTTAAAATGTGTCATTTAATTTCCAAATATTTGGAGATTTGCCATAATATCTCTTTCTGTTATTGATTTATAATTTGATTGTTATGGCTTGGGAACATACTTCATATGATTTTTATTCTTTGACTTGCAGTCTGACCTCTGTATCCACTGGTTCCACATCTGAGGATTCAACCAACCACAGACAAAAAATATTTTAAGAAATAAAAATAGGTCAGGTATGGTAGCTCATGCCTGTTATCCCAGGACTTTAGCAGGCTAAGGCAGGGCGTTTACTTGAGTTCAGGAGTTCAAGCCCAGTCTGGTCAATGTAGTGAGACTTCATCTCTTAAAAACAACAACAACAACAACAACAACAACAACCAGAAAAACAACTAGTCAAGGATGATGGCATGCACCTGTAATCCCAGCTACTCAGGAGGCTGGGGTGGGAAGATTGCTTGAGCTTGGGAGGTTGAGGCTGCAATGAACCGAGATTGTGCCCCTGTACTCTAGCCTGGGCAACAGAGCAATACGTTGTCTCAAAAAAAGTAAAATTAAAAATTAAAAATTACAATACTACAATAAAAAGTAATACAAATAAAAACCAATATAGTACAACAACTATTTACATAGCATTCACATTGTAGTAGGTATTATGAACTCTCATTTAAAGTATATGGGAGGATGGGCATAGGTTAGACACAAACGCTACTCAGATTTCGGTTTCCTCTCAGGTTCCTGGAACCAATCTCCTTTGGATACTGACAGATGATTGTAGTTTAAATGTCTCATTGCCAAGATTTTGATCTATCTTCGCGAATGTTTTATGTGTATTTGAAAGGAATGTGCATTATGCTGTTGTTGAGTGAAGTTTTTTTATAAATGTCAACTAGGTCAAGTTGATTGATAAAGTTATTCAGATCTTTTTTATTTTTATTGATTTTCTGTCTCCTCAAATCTCCAACTTCAACTGTGGATTTGTCTGTTTCTCCTTCCAGTTCTATTAGGTTTGTTTTTGTTTGTTTTGTTTGTTTGTTTGTTTGTTTGTTTGAAGACAGGATCTGGCTCTGTCACCCAGACTAGAGTGCAGTGGTAGGATCTCGGCTCACTGCAACAACCTCTGCCTCCCAGGCTCAAGCTATCCTCCCACCTCAGCCTCCCAAGTAGCTGGGACCATAGGTATGCACCACAAGGTCCAGCTAATTTTTGTATTTTTTATATAGTGGGGGTCTCACTTTGTTGCCCAAACTGGTCTTGAACTCCTGAGCTCAAGTGATCCGCCTGCCTTGGCTTCCCAAAGTGCTGGTGTTTCAGGTGTAAGCCACCACGCCTGGCCAACAGTTCTATTAGTTTTTGTTTCACGTATTTGAAACTCTATTTTTAGGTGCATCCACGTTTTGGATTTCTGTCTTCTTGGAAAATTAATCCCTCTATTATAATGTAATGTAACTATTTATTCTTGATAGTATTCCTTGCTTCAAAGTCAACTGTGTTTTATATTAATATAGATATTATAGCATTCTTTTCATTGTTGTTTGCAGGATTTTTTTTTCTATCCTTCTACTTTTTATTGTTGTTTGTTTGTTTGAGATGGAATCTCGCTCTGTCACTAGGCTGGAATCCAATTGCACGATCTTGGCTCACTACAACCTCCGCCTCCCGGGTTCAAGCGATTCTCCTGCCTCAGCCTCCCAAGTAGCTGGGACTACAGGCATGCGCCACCACACCCAGCTAATTTTTGTACTTTTAGTAGAGACAGGGTTTCACTATGTTGGCCAGGATGGTCTCGATCTCTTGACCTTGTGATCTGCCCGCCTCGGCCTCCCAAAGTGCTGGGATTACAGGCATGAGCCACTGCGCCTAGCTATCCTTCTACTTTTAATCTATGTCTATGGGTTTCTTATAGAAAGCATATAGTTGAGTCTCGCTTTTTAATCTGGTCAGACAATCTCTGTCTTTTAATTGGTATTCCCGGTCCAAATTAAGCCAATTAACAGGTACTGTCAGTGGATGACTTTACCTTCTTGATTACTAAAAACTAGATCAATAGATGTGTTCTCCCTCAACTTTCAATTATCCTATTTAATAATAATGGCAATGGTTGTAATTATTCAGAATTTTCTATGTACTAGACTTATTTTTACATGTATTAACTAATTTAATCTTAATAACAATTTTATGAGCACTATTAGTATCATCCTACTTTACAGATTAAGAAAACAGAGTGACAGCCGGGTGCGGTGGCTCACACCTGTAATCCGAGCACTTTGGGAGGCAAAGGCAGGTGGATCATGAGGTCAAGAGATCAAGACATCCTGGCCAACATAGTGAAACCCCGTCTCTACTAAAAATATAAAAATTAGCTGGGTGTGGTGACATGCACCTGTAGTCCCAGTTACTCAGAGGGAGCCTGAGGCAGGAAAATCGCTTGAACCCGGGATGTGGAGGTTGCAGTGAGCCGAGATTGTGCCACTGCACTCCAGTCTGTCAACAGAGCGAGACGCCATCTAAAAAAAAAGAAAAGAAAACCAAGGGACAGGGAGGTTTAAGTAACTTGCTCAAGATCACAATAAGAAACATTAGAGCAGTTTCCAAATGCAAGCACTAGGGCTTCAGATATCAATCCTACACTATATTTCTTCACCACCTTTAACGGGGCTTCTTTTCCTTCTCCTTCTCCTTCTTCTACTTTTTTTTTTTTTTTTTTTTTTTTTTTTTTTTTTTTTTGAGATGGAGTCTCACTCTGTCACCTAGGCTGGAGTGCAGTGCAGTGGCACAATCTCGGCTCACTGCAACCTCCACCTCCTGGGTTCAAGCGATTCTCCTGCCTCAGCCTCTGAGTAGCTGCGATTACAGGCATGCACCACCATGCCTGGCTAATTTTTATATTTTTAGTAGAGATGAGATTCACCATGTTGGCCAGGCTGGTCTCGAACTCCTGACCTCAAGTGATCCACCTGCCTCAGCCTCCCAAAGTGCTAGGATCACAGGCGTGAACCACTGCGCCTGGCCTCTTCTTCCCTTTCTAATCCACATTTCAAGAAGGATGTCTTCATGCATTATCTCTACTTTTTTCACTTCTTAACCATGCCATCTGCTCCCATAGTACTATTCTGATATAATTAACAATAATCTTCATATTGTCAAATCCAATACACATTTCTTAGTTATTCCTCTGGCCTTTTCTGCTATATTTGACTTTACAAATTTCTCTCCTCTAAACTGCATTAGATATTTCTTCTCTGTGTTCCCATAATACCCTATATACATTCTTATTTTTGCAGTTATATAATGTACCATAATGAAATATTCAGAAGTATTACGGTCTAAATGGGCCCCTTAAAATTCTTATGTTGAAACTTAATCACCAATGTGATACTAAAAGATGGAGTCCTGTAAGAGGTGATTAAGTCATGAGGGCACAACCTAATGGATGGGTTAGGAACTTTAGAAGAAGGCTTGAGAAAACGGATTCACTCTCTTCACTTTTTCCACCATGTGAAAGGACATAGTGTTCATCCCCCTTTTGCCCTTCCATCCCTTCTGACATGTGACAACACATAGATGGTGCCATCTATGAAGAGCATGCCCTCACAAGACACAGAACCTTGATGTTGGACTTCCCAGCCTCCAGAACTGTGGGAAATAATTTCAGCTCTTTATAAATTACCCAGTCTATGTTATATTGTGATAGCAGCACAGGTGGACTAAGACAAGGAGTTGGACTGTTCACTGTGTCATAAGCTCCCTGACATCAAATGCTGTTTCTTATTTATATTTGTATGTCCAGTGCTACTAAAGTGCCTGGCACATTGTAGGCATTAAAAAATAGTTTGTTAAATCAATAAATAGTCGAAAACCATTTATTAATAATGGGTATATTATTTGTTGTCACTTTTACAGCAGCAAACAAAAAAACCTCTCCAGGCATAGATTTTATGAACTGTATTATTATTATTATTTTTTGAGATGGAGTCTCGCTCTGTCGCCGAGGCTGGAGTGCAGTGGCATGATCTTGGCTCACTGCAACGTCCACCTCCTGGGTTCAAGCAATTCTCCTGCCTCAGTCTCTCAAGTAGCTGGGATTACAGGCCCCTGCCACCACACCTGGGTAATTTTTGTATTTTTAGTAGAGACAGGGTTTCACCATGTGGGCCAGGCTGGTCTCAAACGCCTGACCTCAAGTGATCCACCTGCTTCGGCCTCCCAAAGTGCTGGGATTATAGATGTGAGCCACCACACCCAGCCAGCTGTATTATTTTTTATGATTCAATAAGGAGATAAAGCTCGGCTGAAACGCAATGATTCTTCTCTTCCCCAATAGGACCCCTTATGATGCTCTGTGGAAAAAGGGAAATTAAATATGTTAATTTGTTAATTAACAAATAAATAAATAAATAAATAAATTGATATTATGGCCTTATAATAATATCCCCTAGCATGATTTTCATTAGAAAAACCATTGCCATGAACTATGGGCTTGACAGCATTAATATAGCATCTTACTGCCTCCATCCTCATGAGCTTTCTTTCATGTTCAAAAGCAAAGGAACTTCCATCAACTATTTTCAATCACTGATTCTGTAAGTTTAAGAATTTCAGGGACTGCTACAAAGAATCAGTTTGATTATTAAGTCAAAGCCAGACTTTTGTTTTCATGCTTGAAGAAATAACTACTCTGGGACTCCCCTCCCTCCTACTGTAGACAACAAGAAACAGGGTGGAGAGGGTGGAATTAAACTAATGGACAACAGGCAGCACAGGACTGTGATCTTTGAGTGAAGGGAAATAATCTAGATGAGCATGATAACTGCACTGGCTTTCTGTCTGGGGACAATTTCTAACCACAGTGTAGGAAGGTCTCATTAAGATGAGATGATAGTAATTGAAGTTCAGGGGTTCCGAAGCCGCTAAAATTTGTGGGAGAGTAAATAGGAGAGAAAGGAGCTAGAAAAGGAACTCCAGAAATTTGCATAGGGTTTCCTCCCTTGAGTCTTTGAGACTAAATTCAAATCTGTGTGCCTGAAGGGTGAAACTCTATGAGACTGGGCAAAGAACAAATGCTGCGGAATGAACATTTACAGAGGTGCTGTAAGGTAGACAATTTCTAGAACTCCCAAAAGCCTAGGAATCATTTTAGTGCCCATCAGAGAGAGTAGAGGGACCTCATTGAATAAATGGGCCATTGACTAGAGATCCCAGAGGGTTCCAGCTTAACAGTGGAGCTAAACTAGTTCTATAGTAAAGGCGACCTCTACTTACCTTAAAACACGTAAAATCAAACATTGAAAAGATGAAGTTGATCCAAAAGTCACTTAATTGCCTGCCAGAATAAAGTTCAATACTCCATAGGAATACTACAATAACTTTAAAGGAATATTACAAAAAACTCGTGAAGACAGAAATCACAGTTCAGGGAGATTAAGCTGCTAGAATTGTGAGACAGAACTAGAGAGTAGGGCACTGAGTAGAGACAGACTTCTGGAGAACTGTAGAGGGGTTTCAAAAAATATTTGACTAAGTACTGATTTGCACATGACTGAAAGAAATTTTGGAAATAGACACTGGAAAGGAGTGAGCAAAATAATTACTGGGATTCATACAGAGAATAATTTGTGTTCCCACCAGTTGGATTGGAGAGGCCTCATCATAGACAGGGCATTGGGTACAGCCCTCAGAAGAGTCAGGTCTTAGGAGTGTGGACAAACAGCCAAGTAAAGTATTCTCTGGACCCACCATAACAAACTTAATACAAAGCCTCAAATGGTTCAAACTGATCCTCAAGTGTATTAAGCTGAACATCAGAACAAAAATCAAAACTCTTTAAAAGGATACAAAAATTCAATACTTCACAATGTAAAGTTCACAGCGTCCAGCATCTAACAAAAAATGGCTTAACCTGCAAAGAAGCAGAAAATATGATCCATAACTAGGATAAAAATTAGTCAATAGAAATGGGATAAGAAATGACAGAAGTGATGGAATTGGCAAGCAAAAACATTAAAACAACTACTATAAATTTTAAAAATACACTAATGAATTAAAGGAAAATGTGAACATAAGGAGGAGAGAAATGGAAGACATAAAAATGTTAATAAAATTTTTAGAGATAAAATATAATTTATTAAATGAAAAATACACTGGATGGGATTAAGAGCCCATTAAACATTGCAGAGGAAACAATCAGTGAACTTGGGTAAGAACAATAGAAACTATACAAAATGAAGTATACAGAAAAAAGACCAAATATAAGTGAATTGAGCCAAGGGGCAATATCAAGTGGTCTAATGTATATGTAAATGAAATCCTAGCAAAAGACAGCTGAGCAAAAATATTTGAAAGTTGGTCAAGTACTTTCTAAATCTGATAAAAACTGTCATTCCAGAGATCCAAAAAAGTCAACAGACCCAAAATAGAAGCAGTATATAGAAAGCTCCATAAAAGGAAATCAGTTTCAAATTGTTGAAAACCAGTGCAAGAGAAAAGCAGCCAAAGGAACAAAGATTTTTAAAAAGTAATAATTTTCTCATGAGAAGTTATGCAGACCAGAAAACAATCAAATGGTATCTTTAAAGTGCCGAAAGAAAAAATATTCAACCAGTAATTATCTACCAGTGAAAATGTCTTTCAAAAATGAAGTCACATCCAATCCTGGAAGCTAAGCATGGTTCGGCCTAATTAGTACTTGGATGAGAGACTGTTGAGTGATGTAGGTTTATTAAAAAAAAAATTTAAAAATTTAAAAATGAAGTTAAAGTGACAACTTTTCAGATCAATGAAAGCTGATAGAATTCATTGCAAGTAAATCTGCACTGTAACAAAGTTCTCTAGGCAGAAGGAAAATTATGAAAATGTGGATCTGTGCAAAGGAATGAAGAGTACCTGGAATGAGAAATCTTTGAGAAAGAAACATTAAATTTCTTTCTCATATTTTAATCTCTTTAAAAGATAATTATTTGTAGCAAAACAGAGAAGTAGAGAAAACTCACAATGCTAAAAGTTGCCTCTTTGAAAATATTAAAACAACTGATAAACCTGGCAAGAATAAGAAGAAAGAAAACTCTAATTATTAATATGAGAAATAAAAGAGGGAATATCATGACAGATCTTATGGATATAAAATCCATGAAAGAAAATCTTATGTGAATTAATGCCTACATGAAATGGAAAAATTCCTTTAAAGACAGGAATTTTAAAGTTCCTTTAACTGACTCAAAAAATAGAAAATTTGAATAGCACCATAGCTATTAAATGAATTTATGATTTATACATTTTAAGCAAAGAAAGTTTCAGAGCCAGATGACTTCACTGGCGAATTTTACCAAATATTTGATGGAAGAAATAATACCAATCCTACACAAAGTTTTTCAGAGGATTAAGGACAAGGGAACATTTTCAATTCATTTTATGTTATTTATTTTTACTTTTTTATGTTTTTGAGTCAGAGTCTCACTTTGTCACCCAGGCTGGAGTGCAGTGGCATGATCACATCTCACTGTAGTCTTGACCTCCTAGGCTCAAGTGTTCCTTTCACTTCAGCCTCCCAAGTAGCTGGGACTACAGGCATTCGCCACCACACCCAGCAAATTTTCTCTATTTTTTATTGAGATGGGATCTCCCTATGTTGCCCAGGGTGGTCTCAAACACTTGGGCTCCAGGGTTCCTCCCACTCTGGCTTCCCAAAGTGCTGGGGTTACAGGTATGAGCCACCATGCCTGGCCACAACTCATTTTATGATGGCAGCATTACCCTAAAACCAAAATTAGGCAGAAATTACAAGAAAACAAACAAAACAAAACAAAACAAACAAACAAAAAAACCCCTGCTGGTCAATATCCCTGGTAACTCTAGACACAAGAATGATTTTTTAAATTGGCAAATTAAATCCAGTAATGTATAAAAGAATGATACGCTGTGATTAAGTGGAGTTTATTCCAGTAATTCAGAATAGATTTAACAACAACAACAAAAATCAAAGAATGCGACTCACTATACTAACAGAATAAAGGAGGAAAACAATAAGATTATTTCAATAGATTCAGAAAAAAAAATTCAACACACATTCATGATTAAAACTCTCAGCAAGCTATGAATAGAAAGGATTTTTCAATCTGTTAAAGAACATCTATGAAAAACTACAGCTAATATGATAATGGTCAAAGAGTAAACATTTCCCTTTAAGATAAGAAATAAAGCAAGGCTGTCTGCTCTCAGAGCTTCTATTCAACGTTATACTGAGGTCCTAGACATTGTAATACACCAAGAAGAAGAAATAAAAGGCAAAGAGACTGAAAAGAAGTAAAATTCTCTTTACTCATAGAAGATACGATAGTTAATGTAGGAAATCCTAAGAAATCTATAAAAAACCTACTAGAACCACAAACTGAAACTGGCAAGTCACAAAATAAAAGTTTTGTTTTGTTTTGTTTTGTCTGAGGCAGAGTCTCGAGAGTCTCGTTCTGTCGCCCAGGCTGGAGTGCAGTGGCGCGATCTCGGCTCACTGCAAGCTCCGCCTCCCGGGTTCACGCCATTCTCCTGCCTCAGCCTCCCGAGTAGCTGGGACAAAATATAAGATTTTTAATGTTAAAAAATCAGTTGTAGGCTGAGCGCAGTGGCTCACGCCTGTAATCCTAACACTTTGGGGGGCCGAGGCCGGCGGATTACCTGAGCTGAGGAGTTTGAAACTAGCCTGGGCAACACGGTGAAACCTCAACTCTACTAAAAAAAAAAAAAAAAAAAAAAAAAAAAATTAGCCGGGCGTGGCAGCGTGCGCCTGTTGTCCCAGTTACTCGGGAGGCTGAGGCAGGAGATCGCTTGAACCTGGGAGGCAGAGGTTGCGGTGAGCCGAGATCGCGCCACTGCACTCCGGCCTGGGAGTCAGAGCGAGATTCCGTCTCCAAAAAACAAAACAAAACAAAACAAAAATCAGTTGTATTTCTTTATAATAGCAAAATTTGGAAATCAAAATTAGAAAACAGTCTCTTTCTCTCTCTCTCTTTTTTTTTTTTTTTTAAAACATGGTCTTGCTCTGTCACCCAGGCTGGAGTGCAGTGACACCATCTCATCTCACTGTAATCTCTGCCTCCCAGGCTCAAGCGATCCTCCTGCCTCATCCCCCGAGTAGCTAGGACTACAGGTGCTGGCCACCATGCCAGACTAATTTTTGTATTTTTAGTAGAGACAGGATTTCACCACGTTGTCCAGGCTGCTCTCGAACTCCTGGGCTCAAGTGATTCTCCCACTTCGGCCTCCCAAAGTGCTGAGATTACAGGCATGAACCACTGCAACCAGGCTCTTTTTTTTTTTTCCTTTTCTTTCTTTTTCTTTTTTTTTTTTTCTTTTGAGATAGGATCTCACTATGTTGCCCAGGCTAGAGTGCAGTGGCACCATCATAGCTCACTACAGCCTCAACCTCCCAAACTCAAGTGACCCTCCCACCTCAGCCTCCTAAGCAGCTGATACCACAAGTGCATCCCACCATGACCGGCTAATTTATTTACATTTTTTGTAGCAATGGAGTTTCCCTACGTTGTCCAGGCCAGTCTATGTTGTCCTGGGCTCAACTGATTCTCCCACTTTGGCCTCCCAAAGTTCTGAAATTACAGGTGTGAGCTTGTAATTTGTGAGCACAGGCTTCTCTCTCTCTCTCCCTCTTTTTTTTTTTTTTCTCCTGGAGAGATGGGGTCTGTCTTGTTGTCCAGGCTGATCGCAAATTCCTGGCCTGAAGCGATCCTCCTGCCTCATCCTCCCAAAGTGCTGGGATTACAGGTGTGAGCTAGTGTGTCTGTCCACAATCTCATTTATAATAGCATCCAAAAATATATATGTATATATATAAGACACAATTAACAAAATATGAGCAAGATCTTTGTGGAGGCCAAAGCAACTCCATCTTGGATGCTAATCTGCCATGTTGACTTCTGATTAACTCCTATTCTGGGAAGACCTCTACGATTTCCAGTTTATTGTTCCTTGTGTAACAGCATGTACTTACAGTAAATCTTGCCCTTGGGTCAAAACAACCTTGATGTTGAAACAGAAAGGATCCTTCGTCACCCTCACAGGGTGTACGATGGGTGTTTGGCTCGCTTCTTCAGTGCCCCCACTGCTCAGACCTCTAGGGGAGCATACAGACTGGCAGGCTATGGGGTTCCGATCCCACGGCAGTGTCTAGGGGTGAATGTTTACAGCCGAAGCCCCTGTGGGCGTGCTTTACAGGGTGCTCTTTTAGTTTGCCATCTATAGGCGGCTTGTGTTAACCAGCTCAATTACACCCTCTACCTTGTCATAAAGACAGAGGGCTCTCTGTATCCGGGGTTCTTGCCTTGGTGCAGTGGAATAATAGGATCACACGTGAGCTTGGAGAATAAGTGCAAATTTTTTATTGAGTGGAAGTAGCTCTTCACTGATGGGGGAGCAAGAAGGGAGATGGTTTTCTCCTGGAGTTGGGCTGCTGATTGGTCTCGCTGTTTTCTGACTGCCTGGGCCAAACTCCACCTCCTCTCGTTGGTCGATGGCGGGTCGGCATGCCAGCCCTCATCCAGCCGCTTGTGTCTTCTTCCACAGATCTGCTCCTCTCCACGTCCAGCAGCTTGTGGGTGTGCCTGCTAGGGTCTTGGGTTTTTATAGGCACAGGACTGGGGGCATGGTGGGCCAAGATGGTCTTGGGAAATGCAACATTTGGGCTGCAAGGCAGGAATATCTGTCCTCAGCTAGGTCCATGGGGGTGGAGCCCTAGTCAGGGACTGTGCCCTACTCTACCCAGCACTTTTTTTTACCCTTCCCCACTTCATCATTTAAAGGACCACACTCTTCCCTTCCCAGCACTTCAGTAACAATGTTATGGTACTTCAATTGTCCCACACATCCTTCTGAGTCACGCTTTTCCCACGGTATGTAAGTCCTGGGTCTTGGGAGTAATGGTGCGAGACACTATCTTGTCTCCCTACCGCTCAAGACATGAACATGGCTTCTGTTCATAAGTCTCTATTAAATGTTTCTTTCTGAGAAACTGTATCCATCAGCCTCTTTCTTTGGCCTCTTAGCTTCCTCTTGTTAGATATAAGTTCTAAATTTCTTTTCAAAGAATCAATATGTCAGTATGTTCGATTCTTTGCCTTCTACTTTTAAACTTAACTTCCTCATAAAGCAACCTTTTTCGATTACCTGCTCCACCCTGACTCATTCCGATTACCTGCTCCACCCTGGCTCATTCTGTCATAACCATTTTTCCCTCCAAACCACTCACCCCATCGCTCTCTTTAGCCAACTGGAATTAGTTTAGCCTGTGCGGTCTAACCCTAGCCAATAGGGGAACGACACAGCAGTAGGGGCCACTTGCTTCAGGGATAAGAACCCCTTCCTCTCCCTTGTCCAAGTGTGTTCTCACCACTCCTCCATCTGTAAGGGCGCACCCTTCTATAGAAGTACCTTGCCTTGCTGAGAATTAAAAAGAAAATTTTACATTCGAGTGCGATTTCTTCTGCGGCACTGAAAGTTTATTTATAACACTCTGGACTTTGGGGGTAAGTTTGCATAGACCTGTTCACCTTGGAACAAACTGTTCACTGAAAACTACTAGGTATTTCTGAGAGACAACAAAAACTTAAACAGTGAGACGTACAATGTTTATGGATTAAAAAGCTAAATAATGTTAAGATGTCAATTATTTGAAAATTGCTACATAGATAAACACAATCTCAGTCAAAATTCCAGTTGATTTTGCCAAATGTATGTAACATATTGTAGAAATTGACTGGCTGATTTGGAATTTTGACCATTAAGGGGATTTTTGTTTTTTATTTTTATTTTTGTTATCTATTGTCTATCTATTATCTATGTATGTATGTATGTATGTATGTATGTATGTATGTATGTATGTATCTATCTATCTATCTATCTATCTATCTACTGTATTTGAGACAGAGTGTCACTCTGTCATCCAGTCTGGAGTGCATTGATGTGATCGCAGCTCACCACAGTCTCGACCTCCTGAGCACAAGTAATCTTCCCGTGTCAGTCTCCCTAGTAGCTGGGACTAAAGGCTGCGCCAGCATGCCCAGTTAATTTCTTATATATTATTTTAGAGACAGGGTCTGTTGCCCAGGCTGGCCTCCCAAAGTGCTAGAATTACAGGTGTGAGCCACCACACCTGTCCTATTTTTGTTTTTTTAAATTCAAATATGTTTACCATTTCTTGTATGTTTTCAGAGTTTTCATTTGTGGTTAAGAAAGTCTCTCCCCTCCTAAATTGTAAATATGGTATTTTATTTTCTTGAAACATCTAGAAAAAAAAGTTCAGTCATAGTCTATCTACAATTTATATTTGAATATGGTAAATAACTGGTTTAAATTTATTTTCTTCCAGATGGGCAATGAGTTGTGCTATGCCATTTAAAAAATAACCCATCCTCTCTCCAGTTAAACTATCATCTTTTTAAATGTGTGTGTATGTGTGTGTGTGTGTATATATATATATATATATTTTTTTTTTTTTTTTTTTTGAGACGGAGTCTCGCTCTGTCACCCAGGCTGGAGTGCAATGGCGCAATCTCGGCTCACTGCAACCTCCGCCTTCCAAGTTCAAGCAATGTTTCTGCCTCAGCCTCCTGAGTAGTTGGGACAGGCACCTGCCACCACACCTGGCTAATTTTTTGTATTTTTAGTAGAGACGGGGTTTCACCGTGTTAGCCAGGATGGTGTCAGTCTCCTGACCTCGTGATCCGCCCGCCTCGGCCTCCCAAAGTGCTGGGATTACAGGCATGAGCCACTGTGCCCGGTCCTCACTATTCTTATTTCTCATATTTTTTTGGCTGTTCTGTAGCATTTAGCCTTTCATATAAATGTTACAGCTATTATTATCCTTTTCTAAAATAAACATAACTGGATGACAACTATTAATATATTACTTTTGAAAAGACTGCCATTTTTATTCTGTTACGTTTTCTCATCCAAACATATAATTTATCTTCCCATTTCTCAGGTCTAATGTTCTTAAATTGTGGCTGTCAATAAAATTTTCTTTTTCTTTTCATATTTTTACTTTCATTTTATTCCGAAGCACTTTATATAGTTTTTCCATTATTATGAATGGAATATTTTTTCTCACTTTTTATTTCTAGGTGCTTATTGCCAGAAAATTGAAAAACCTATTGAATTTAGTATATTGCTTTGATATATAGCTACCTTACCAATTTATCTTTTAACTCTACAAGTATTTTACTAGCTCTCTTAGGTTTTCTAGGTATATAATGTCATTGGCAGAAAGAGATCACTTAAACTGTTCTTTTAAAATTTTTATGCCAGTTCTTTCATTTTCTCATCTTATTGTATTCATGAAAACTTCTAAGACAGTGTTAAATAAATATGGTGCCAATATGATTCTATGCCTAGTTTCTGATTTGAATGTAAATTGTTTACCTGGCCTGCCATTTAAAAAACTATTTTCCACTGTATTTTGCTAAATGATCTTCATTATGTTTAGGTAGTTTCCTTCTATTTTTATTTACTTGGAATTTTTGTTAGAATGGTGATCTAGTTTGAATATATGTCCCCACCAAATCTCACATTGAATTATAATCCCCCATGTTGGAGGTGGGGCCTGGGGGGAAAATGTTTGGGTCATGGGGGCGGATCCCTCATGGCTTGGTGCTATCCTCGGGTATTGTGAGTTCTTGAGCGATCTGGTTGTTTGAGTGTGTGGCACCTCCCCGCCCACTCCGTCTCTTGCTCTTGTTTTCACCATGTGCCGTGCAAGCTTCTGCTTTGCCTTCTGCCATGAGTCAAAGCTTCCTGAAGACTCCCCAGAAGCAGATGCCTACACTATGTGTCCTGTACAGTCTGCAGAACTGTGAGCCAATTAAACCTGTTTTTTTTTTTTAAATAAATTTCCCAGTCTCAGGTATTTCTTTATAGCAATGCAAGAATGGCTTAATACAGATGGCTAGTAATCTAGTCAAATAAATATTTTTGGCATTTGTTGATCTCACCATATACTTTTCTCTCTTTTAATTGTTATAGTAATTGATTATGTTGGTAGATTTCCTGATGTTCAAACATTATTGCATTCCTGAAACAAATCTTGCTTGAATTTTTTTTTTTGAATACCAGACTTCACTTTTTACTTTTATTTAGAAAATGGATTTTCAATTTATTCTGACATCCTAAAATAAATTGGGAAGTGTTACAATCTGAGCAATACCTTAAAAAGAAAAAACAATTATCTGTTCTTTCAAAGTTGTCAAAGGCTCTGGTACCAGAGCCTTTTTCAAGCAGTAGATTTTTTCTTTTTTTATTGTCTTCACACTGGGCATGGTGGCTCATGCCTATAATCCCAGTACTTTGGGAGGTCAAAGTGGGAGGATTGCTTGAGCCCAGGAGTTCAAGACCATTATGTGCAATATGGGGAGAACAGGTCTCTACAAAAAAATTAAAAATTAGCTAGGGGTGGTGGTGTGCACCTGTAGTCCCAGCTACTCAGGAGGCTGAGGTGGGAGGATGGTTTGAGCCTGGGAGGTCAAGGCTGCAGTAAGCTATGACCACGTCACTGCACTACAGCCTGGGTGACAGTGAGACTCTGTCTCCAAAATAATAATTTAGCCAAGCATGGTGGCATGCACCTGGGAGGCTGAGGTGGCAGGATCACCTGAGCCCTGGCTTATAGATGGCCACCTTTTCACTGTGTCCTCACATAGTAGAGAGAGAGACAGCTCTGGTGTCTCTTCTTTTTATAAGTCCCCAGCCCTATTGGATTAGGTCTCTGCCCTTACTACCTCATTTTACCCTAATTACCTCCTTTTAGGCCTTGTCTCCAAATATAGTCATGTTAGGGGTTAGGGCTTCAACATATGGATTTTGGGGAGACAAATCAGCTCATAGCATTCCACCCATAATCCCCAACATTCATTCTCTTATTACATGCAGAATATGTTCAGTCCGTTCCGACAGCTGCAAAGGTCTTAACTCACTCCAGCATGATTTCTGAAGTCTAAAGTTCAGTCTCATCTAAACATCATCTAAATCAGATATAGGTGAGATTTGAGGTATGATTCATTCTGAGGCAAAATTCCTCTCCCACTGTCAACTTACAAAAGCAGACAAGTTTCCAAAACACAATGATATGCCAGGCATAGGATAGACATTCCCCTTCCAAAAGAGATAAATTGGAAAGTAAGAATCGTGGTAGGTCTCAAACAAGTCCAAAACCTAGCAAGGCAAATTCCATTAGACCTTAAGGCTAAATAATTATCCTCTAGGCCGGGCGCAGTGGCTCAAGCCTATAATCCCAGCACTTTGGGAGGCCAAGACGGGTGGATCACGAGGTCAGGAGATCGAGACCATCCTGGCTAACATGGTGAAACCCCGTCTCTACTAAAAAAATACAAAAAACTAGCCGGGCGAGGTGGCGGGCGCCTGTAGTCCCAGCTACTCGGGAGGCTGAGGCAGGAGAATGGCATAAACACGGGAGGCAGAGCTTGCAGTGAGCTGAGATCTGGCCACTGCACTCCAGCCTGGGTGACAGAGTGAGACTCTGTCTCAAAAGAAAAAAAAAAAAAAAAGAAATATCTTCTAAATAAAATGTGGTACATATACACCATGGAAAACTGTGGAACCATGCAAGCATAAGAAAGAATGAAATTATGTCCTTTGCAGCAACATGGATACAGCTGGAGGCCATTTTTCTGAGCTAATTAATGCAGAAACAGAAAAAAAAAATGTTGCATGTTATCACTTATAAATGGAAACTAAATATTGAGTACTTATGGGCATAAAGATGGCAACAATACACATAAAGATGAAAACTACACAAAGGAGGGTAGGAGGGGACAAGGGTTGAAAAACAAACTATTGGTTACTATGCTTACTACCTCAGTGTTGGAATCAATCATATCCCAAAACTGAGCATCACACAATAAACCCATGTAACCGCACTTTACATCCCCTGAATCTAAAATACAAGTCGAAATGAAAAAAAGAATAATCCTCTTTTGATGCTCCATCTTCCAGATCCACTGAAGTGATGATCCCATCTTCTGGACCCATGTGGTGACAGCATCACCCCCATGGCTCTGTGGTGTGGTCATACCCCTTGGGCTCTCCCAGGGCCCTGCCCCTATGGCTTTCTGCTAGGGTCCCTTCCATGTGGCTCTCTGTAAGTACCCCACTTTCTGAAACATAATAGGAAACATCCTTCCCTCCTGGACCTGTGGTGGGAGTGGCAGCCCTGGTGATCACTGAAATCACCTTTGGGTTAATCTCCCCTTTTCTTGAAGAAGGGCAAGCATTTGCAGCCAAATAGCTCTATGATCTTGTGCTATAGAATTCCAAAAATTTGGCAGCCTTTATTTTATCCCATCTCCCTTCCCTTCAGTTCAAACTGGCAGTGTTTCTGCTAATAGAACCCCAAAAACTCTTTATCAAGTGATAATCCAGCCATATCTTTGATGTTCCCTTTAGAAAAAAGTTTGATTTGATTTTTTTTTTGCAATATGGATGGTTGAGAATTTTTCAAATCTTTAAGTTTTTGTTTCTTTTGTTTAAAAAATTCCCTTTTTAATTCACCTCTTTCCTTTTGCATTTTACTATAGTACTCAGGAGGAAACAAGCCACACCTTCAACACTTTACTTAGAAAGCTCCTCAGCTAAAGATTCCAGTTTCATTGCTGGCAAGTTTTTCTTCCACAAAACAGTAGAACAAAGTTTGGCCAACTTCTTTGCCACTTCATAACAAAAATCACCTTTCCCCAGTTTCCAATAACATGTTCCTGATTTTCATCTGAGATCTCACCAGAATGGCCTTTAACACCATATTTCTGCCAATATTCTGCTCATGATTATTTATATATTATCTGAGAAGATGGAGGCCTTCTCTCCAGCTCTCTCTTTTCTTCTCTGGAAGAGAATCTCCTTTGATGTTCATATTTCTATTGTGAAGCAGGTTCACTAATAACCAATCCCAAAGGGGGACTCCCACTGCAGAAAGGACAACAAAGATCATCACTATGCCAGCCACTAAGAATAGGATTCTAAACACTTCCACCCACTGCATCCTGGGTTGCAGTGTTACCAATTGCCTGAGGCCAGTGAGACAGAGCACACTAACATGCAACAAGTTACATGAAGCAGATTTATTACTTACAGATATGCAGAGGAAGACAAAAGAAGCCTAGAATCCATTGTGTTAGGATTATCAGCATAGTTGATCACTGGCAGGACAAGGGAGTCACTCTGGTCAGTGACAGAGTAAGGTCCAGGATGGCAAATCCAACACTATGTCATAGTGTCCCCAGCTTGGGAAAACCTCACAAAGGTCCCATGCTTCCAGGCCTCTGCATCCATGATCCTATAGAAAGACCAAATTGACAGGTTAGTTCCCCTTTCTCCTTCCCTCAGCCTCAGATGTTCTCTGCCTATCAGACAGGGGTTGCTCTGAGTTGGTGTAATGACTTTGTCTGTCTGTCCCTGTCCCGAGCCCACTACCTCTGCAGGCATCCATTGATTGCCCTTGTTGTTTGACCCATTGTAAGTTGAAAAGATCGTAAGTTGAAAATGCATTTAACACACCCTGACATACGGAATATCATAGCTTAGCCTGACCTACCTTAAATGTGTTCAGAGCACTTACATTAGCCTGCAGTTGGCCAAAATTATCTAACATAAAGCTTATTTTATTTTATTTTACTTTTAATTTAACTTAATTTCTTTTTTTGAGATGGAGTCTTGCTCTGTTGCCCAGGTGACAGAGCCAGTCGATCTTTTGGCCTCAGCCATCTAGTCCGGGAAAGGAAGTCACATTCTGTATAAACTTGACATTCTAATGTCACCCACCCCTGTGGGATCCTATAGAAGGGAGGATCCCAGGGAAAGCATTACTTCCCGATAAGAGTTAGAAAACTCCGTCTGGAGCACTATTGTGTGAACCATAAACCACCCCCACGATTTGCACTTTAAAGGAAAAAAGGAAAATGAATGAACAGGAGCACTAAGATTGGAATTTCATAGGTGCAGCCTAATTGGACTGCTACCTGGTCCACCTCCACCCCAAACAAACTCAGTGTTTGCCAACGTATGCTGCATTGCTGTGTTTCTCTTGTGATGGAGTGCAGTGTCTAGTGTCCATACTGCCCTAGTCAAATGGAAGTACCAACCCACTACAAGAGCTCTTTAATGCTCTTTCTTCAGTTGCTTTGTGAGGCAGCTGTTTCATTGAATAGCTCCATTTATCTGCAGATGATGGTGTGCATGTGAAGTCCTTCATATCCCACTAAAGTGTATTCATTGTCATGTTGCTGGGGGGAGTGGAGGATGTTCTTTGACCAGAAAGAAGTCTCATAGGGTATCCAAAAACATGACATAGGTTCTTTTCAAGGGCAGCTATGGTAGTCCCAGTATCTACTCAAGTGACATACCAAACTAATGATGTTTTGAATTATGATTTTTCAACTTTACAATGCTGCAAAAGAATACATATTCAGTAGAAACTGTACTTTGAGTACTCATATAACCATTTTGTTTTTCACTTTAAGTACAGTATTGAATAAATTTCACAAAATATTCAACATCTTATTGTAATATGGTGAAACCCCATCTCTACTAAAAATACAAAAAATTAGCTGGGTGTGGTGGCAGGTGTCTGTAATCCCAGCAACTCGGGAGTCTGAGGCAAGAGAATGGTGTGAATCTGGGAGGCAGAGCTAGCAGTGAGCCGAGATCACGCCACTGCACTGTAGCCTCAGCGACAGAGCGAGACTCCATCTCAAAAAAAGAAATTAAATTAAATTAAAAATAAAATAAAATAAAATAAGCTTTACGTTAGATGATTTTGGCCAACTGTAGGCTAATGTAAGTGCTCTGAGTACATTTAAGGTAGGCCAGGCTAAGCTATGATATTCCATATGTTAGGGTGTGTTAAATGCATTTTCAACTCATGATCCTTTCAACTTACAATGGGTTTATTGGGCCATAACCACATTGTAAGTGGAGGAGCATCTGTATATTTGTCCCTTCCAGGTAGAGGGCTGTTGCCATAGTTCTTGTCCCCCAACAGTGGGTTCTTTAATAGTCCAGTCATTTAATTGCCATTCTCGTGCCAGATGGCTAGGCTGTTAGCAACAGCCCATGAATCAGTGAAAATGTAACAGGATATGATTGTAGGGGTGGCTTGCATGGTCATCACCACTGCACCTAGTGCAGACCATTGGCAAAATGTTCACGTTTAGTCTCAGTCAAAAGACGGCCCTACATTGGCCAGATGGTAGCCCCAGCCCAGTGGACCCAATCTGCTTGTTGTTTTGCAGAGTCATCAGTAAACTGTGTCATACAGTCAGTAGGCACCCTCTGAGTCTTGGGCGTCAAGTGGCCACAGGAAGAGTCAAAACACACCTTAAACATTCCTTGGTCCCTTCTGGTAAGCTAGCCATTTGTTCATAGAGCCTGCTGGTCCCTTGGGGTTCCAGTTGGTTCCAATCTTGACTGTACCATTTCCATTTGATAATGGAGCTTTGTTGAGCTGATCCAATTTTATTTTGGGGGGTTGTGAGCACTCTAGTAAGAATGGGAAGTTCAGGTTGCATTGTTGCATGTGGCACCCCTGCCATAAGTTGCTCCGTCTCCACCGGTGTCCAATAACAAGCAAGACATTGCCTTTTAAAAGATGTATATCTGGTGACTGTCTCAGGTAACTTACATATTCAAAATCTCACAGGTTGATATACCTCAGTGGCAGTTTTCTGTTGCCACAGACTCTAATCAGCATGCATGGAGGTTGCAAACATTTGTAATTTCATCAGGTTAGCAGGCTCTAAAAGTTTTCAAAGTAGTGCCTGAGCCATGGCTTGTTAAATGACTTCCAAGGTCTTCTGCTGCAAAGGGCCCCATTCAAAGTTAAGTTTGCTAGTCACTTTGACTAAGGGAAACCAAAAAACATCCAAGTAGGGTACATGCTGTGTCTAGTGGTCAAAGTGGCCTACGAGCCATTGGGCCTCCTTTTTATGAGTGGGTACTGCCAAGGTTAAACATTTTTCCCTGACCATATCTGGGATACTCTTTTTTTTTGTCTTCCTATCCAAGTAGCCTTGACATTCAGCATATGATAGTCCATTGTTAATCTTCATACCTGGAAGGTGTTTTTGACCAGCCAAATTGGGCTGTTACATTGTAACAGGATGGGTTGTAACATTTTTGTCCATAGTAAATTTTGAATTAACTCAATAATATCCTGTTCTCTACTTAGTATGCAGCACTGCTTTTGTTGAATAACCTATTGGAGCTTAAGTCACTTGAGTGGCAGGCAGGAGTGGATATGCCCCACTGCTAAGGCTTGAATTCTTAGCTGTCAGGAGGCATAACCCGTTAGGTGGTGGTGATGCTGTGTGTCACAAGCAGCCAAAATGTCAATTCCTATAATGTACTCAGTGGTTGTAACCATGGTCACTAGCACTGGAAATGGCCCAAAGTGTCCCACCTATAAGGAGATAAACTCTACCAGCAGATAAGCACCACGGATTACCACATTATTCCAAAACTTCTTGATACAATGGGTTTATTTTTTCTCCTTTTATCTTGACAGAAGTATAGGGCCATTGCCTCCAATGGGAGCGTGGAGACCTGGTTCCCATCCCTACTTGTGCCATTTTTTTTCAGGAGAGCAAAATGTTCTGTTCTCCTTGAACAACTATCTAAGACAGCCAAGATAATATGTCCTTTGTTTTTCCCCATATCTGTCCCTTAGATCATAAGTTTCCCTTCCTGTGAAGGCACATGCCGCACTTGTTGGTTCCCTCTTAGATGCCTCAGAGACCATCTGAGGACTTCATTCTTGTTCCCTGTGTCTCAGAGTCCATCTGAGTACCCAATTCCTGAGCTCTCCAGCTCCAGGAATGAGTGATTACATAAATGCCCAACAGCCAGGGGACTGAGCACACACTTCCCTGTTTCCACATTTCTTCCTGTTGCTTCAGTCCATGCAACCAGCTCCCTCACATCTGTGAGGCAAGGGGCAGGGGTTATGTAACCTACATTCCACTTGTTATTCTTTCTTCCCTGTAAATTATCCAGTTGCATGTTTAGACCCTATTTCCCTAGGCTGACATCTCTATCCAGGGCTGAGTATTAAGGTATATAACTCCTCCTGTTTCTCCAATAAAGTCATGGTTCTGTCAGACTGGACCCTGCTCACTGCACCAATTTTGTCAAGCAGTCTTACTTAGTTCCTTTTTGTTTTTCTTATTTAATAATAAATTTATTTAATGGCAATAACCAATTTCAAGGGAGGACTCTGCTATGTGGAGGACAGCAAAGATCCTCCATTATACCAACCAACAGGAATAGGAATCTGAATACTTCCACCTACTGCATGCTGGACTGAGTCCATGAGACAAAACACACTAACATGCAACAGGTTATATGAAACAGATTTATTACTTACAGATAGGCAGCAAGGGGCAAAAGAAGCCTAGGATCCATCATGAGCTTTCCCCCAAGGCTTAAAAAAATCTGCCTGGGATGGATGGAGTCTCAACGACATGTGCCTCACTTGCACCACAAGTGAGGGAACAGAAAGGTGGCCAACACTGGGTCATATACTTTCAGAGAAAAAATGTGTCACTGGGAAAAGCTTTAAAGGACACCCTGATTCCAGAGGAGAAGGGAACAAAGCTCAGGCTGTCCTGGTCAGTCTCCCCCTAATTCAAGATGTTACATTTCCTAAGAGGGATAGAAACAAGGCCTGGGCTGTTTGGGGAAGGTCCTCCCTATCTCAGGATACCACATTCCCGTCACATTCTATCATTATTCTGAGAACTCCAGGTAAGAAGAAAAGAGGGGAGAAACTAGGTTGGCCATAGCTATCTAGGAATCATTGAGCATCTACCAACGTCTCTTCATGGCAATCCAGGCCTTTTCTATCATGCATCTCAAAGTTTCTCTAGCTTCTATCCATTACCCAGTTTCAAAGCCACTTCCACATTTTTAGATATTTGTACATCAGCACCCCACTTCTGCAACCAAATTCTGTCTTAGTCTGATTGGGCTATCATAACAAAATACTGCAGACTGGGTGACTTGAACAACGAAAATTTATTTCTCAGAGTTCTGGAGACTGGAAAGTCCTAGATCAAAGTGTCAGTTGATTCAATTCCTGGTGAGGACTCTCCTTGTAGATGACTGTCTTCTCATTGTGTCCTCACATGGCAGAAAGCAAGAGAGAGAGCTCTGGTGACTCTTCCTTTTCTTATTTTTTCTTTGTTTTCTGTTTTTTTTTTTTGGTTTGTTTGTTTTTGTTTTGTTTTGTTTTTTGAGACGGAGTCTCACTCTGTTGCCAGGCTGGAGTGCAGTGGTGCGATCTCAGCTCACTGCAACCTGTGCCTCCCAGGTTCAAGTGATTCTTCTGCCTCAGCCTTCCAAGTAGCTGGGATTACAGGGGTGCACCACCACGCCCAACTAATTTTTGTAGTTTTAGTAGAGATAGGGTTTCACCATATTAGGCAGGATGGTTTTGATCTCTTGACCTTGTGATCTGCCCACCTTGGCCTCCCAAAATGCTGGGATTACAGGCGTGAGCCACTGAGCCAAGCCCCCTTTTCTCATAAGGCATCAACCCTATCAGATTAGGGTCCCACTCTTAATTACCTCCTTATAGGCCCTATCTCCAAATATTGGGAGTTAGGGTTTCAATATATGAATATTTAGGGGACACACTTTAGTCCATAGCACTATTTCTTTTGTAAAGATTGCAATTTTATACAGAGTACCAATTTTTGGTAAAATATTTTACTAAAAAATTATTCATTTGCTTAAGGCTTTCAAATTTGTTGCTGTAAAATTGCTGGTAGTAAGACTTTAAAAGATTCATAAAAAATGTGTATTATGGCCGGGCGCGGTGGCTCAAGCCTGTAATCCCAGCACTTTGGGAGGCCAAGACGGGCGGATCATGGGGTCAGGAGATCGAGACCACCCTGCCTAACATGGTGAAACCCCGTCTCTACTAAAAAATACAAAAAAACTAGCCGGGCGAGGTGGGGGGCACCTGTGGTCCCAGTTGCACAGGAGGCTGAGGCAGGAGAATGGTGTAAACCCGGGAGGTGGAGCTTGCAGTGAGCTGAGATCGTGCCACTGCAGTCCAGCCTGGGCGACAGAGCAAGACTCTGTCTCAAAAAAAAAAAAAAAAAAAAAAATGTGTATTACAAAAAAAAACCTTATACACAAATTCCAAAATTTGTTTGCACCAAAGCAAACTTGTACTAACTTGTTATAACATGTCTGAACAGGATCTAATTTGAGGTACTAAGAAAGATACAACATCAGGTTGAAAAAGCCCCAATCAAAGCAACTTAAATTCTGCTAAAATTGAAGCAAGAACAAACATCAAATTTATGGGGAAGCTTGATTGGAAGAAAGGTGAAATCACCAATGCTTTACAAAAGGTATATGAGGACAATGCCCCAATGAAATCAGCAGTGTACAAATGGGTAGCTTCTTTTAAGATGGGAAGAGATGATATTGAAGATGAAGTCTGCAGTGGAACATCATCCAATTTTTGAGGAAAACACTTATCATGTTTGTGCCCTAACTGAACAGGATTGATGAATAACAGCACAAACAATAGCCAATACCATAGACATCTCAACTGGTTCAGCTTACACAATTCTGACTGAAAAGTTGAGCAAACTTTACATTTCATGGGTTCCAAAACTGTTGCACCAGATCAGTTGTGAACAAGAGCAGAACTTTCAATGAAAATGTTAAACAAGAGGGGTCAAGATTCTGACGTCATTCTTCAAGGAATTGTAACTAGAGATGAAACACGGCTCTACCAGTACACTCCTGAAGACAAAGCACAATCAAAGCAATGGCTACCAAGAGGTGGAAGTGGTCCAGTCAAAGCAAAAGTGGACTGGTCGAGAGCAGAGGTCATGGCATCAGTTTTTTGAAATACTCAAGGAATTTTTCTTGTTGGCTTTCTGGAGTGCCAAAGAACAATAACATCTGCTTATAATGATAGTGTTTTGAGAAAGTTAGCTAAAGTTTTGGCAGAAAAAACATCTAGAAAAGGTTTACCGAAGTCCTTCTCCACCACAATAATGCTCCTGCTCATTCCTTTTATCAATTAAGGGCAATTTTGTGAAAGTTTTGATGGGGAATCATTAGACATCCACCTTACAGTCCTGATGTGGCTCCTTCTTACTTATTTTTGTATCCTTATCTTAAAAAGTCTGTAAAGGGCACCCATTTTCCTTAAGTAAATAATGTAAAAAAAGTCTACATCAACATGGTTAAATTCCCAGGACCCTCAGTTCTTTAGGGATGGGCTAAATGGCTGGTATTATTGCTTACAAAACTGTCTTGGACTTGATGGAACTCATGTTGAGAAATAAAATTTTTAATTTTTATTTTTATCTTTTTTCTTTTTGTGGAGAAAAGGTTTCTCTTTGTTGCCCAAGCTGATCTCAAACTCCTGGCCTCAGGTGAGCCTCCTGTTTATTTTTATCTTTTAATCCATTTTTTTTCCACAAACTTTTTGAAGTCCCCTTGTAGTCTCATGATTATTTTCCGCTTTGCTGAATATGTAGTATGTCTTCTTTTTCATGCCTAATTGTGTCTATTTTTGCTGTATCCATTATACTTTATCAGACTCATGAGTTTATTTATTTTGTTTTCAAAGAACCAGCTTATGTAATTATGCACACTTTCTATTCTTTTTGTTTGTTCTCTGTTTCATTGATTTTGGCTACTAGATTATTTTTTTAAATCCTCCTGTCTCAGTATACTTTGCTAATTTTTAATTTTTAAGATGAAAAAATTAGTTCCTTTTTGTTTTTCTTATTTAATAATAAATTTATTTAATGGCAAACATTTCATTTTGGATTCAGCTTTCAAATGTCCTATAAGTTTTGGTATGCAGTCTTCTTTTCACTGCTTCCAAAATAGTTTCTAACTTACCTTTGGTTTTCCCCTAATTTTTATTGTGTTATTATCTGAGAAGGTAGTCACTAGTATCTCTACTTTTAAAATTTTATTTTTTTTAAATATTCTTCATGAGAAAATACATGGTATATATAAATGTTCTAAGGACATACAAAAAAAAAAGAGAGAATATTGTCTGTTAGAGAAATACGAGATTCTAAATGTAGCCTTTAAAGCAAGGTAATTTTGTGCTTTATTGTGCTGTTCCCCTAGAATTGATCAATTCTAAGAGAAATATACTTATGTCTGACACTAAATACTTATCTATATTATGCATTTCTAATGTTTTTGCTTTACATGATGTACCAGTATGATGTTTGGTGTATAGAATTTAAAAATTCTACCTTTTTCAGGCCAGGTGTGGTGGCTTATATCTGTAATGCCAACACTTCAGGAGGCCAAGGCAGGAGGATTGATTGAGGCCAGGAGTTCAAGACCAACCTGGTCAACATAGCAAGCTCCTGTCTCTACAAAAAAAAATAAAAATAAAATAAAATAAAGATTAGCTGGGCATGGTGTCACATGCCTGTAGTCTTAGCTACTTGGGAGGCTGGGGCAAGAAGATCACAAGTCTAAGAGTTCAAGGTGGCAATGAGCTATGATGATGCCAGTGCCTACCAGCATGGGTGACAGAGTGAGACCTAGTCTCTGAAAAAATAAATAAAATAAGTACAATAAAATTATACTTTTTGCATAAATTGTACTTTTTATTTTTTATTTTATTTTTTTTGAGACAGAGTTTCCCTCTGCCGCCCAGGCTGGAGTGCAGTGGTGCGATCTCGGCTCACTGTAACCTCTGTCTCCTGGGTTCAAGCAATTCTCCTGCCTCAGGATCCTGGGTAGCTAGGATTAAAAGCACGTGCCACATGCCTGGCTAATTTTTGGATTTTTAGTAGAGATGGGATTTCACCATGTTGACCAGGCTGGTCTCGAACTCCCAACCTCAAGTGATCTGCCTGTGTTGGCCTCCCAAAGTGCTGGGATTACAGGCATGAGCCACCACGCCTGGCCAAATTGTGCCTTTTAAAAATTACATAATGTCGATCTTTACCCTGTTTAGTGTTTTTTATTTTAAATTCCACTTACTCTTATATTATTGGTGGCATTTCTGCTGTCTTGTTTGCATTTGCTTGAGATATTTTGCCCACTATCTTGTTAACTTCATCATTTTAATCTTTTGAACAGCTTTTATATTTACATACTTTTTTTTTTAGACAGAATCTCGCCCTGTCACCCAGACCGGAGTGCAACGGCACCATCTCGGCTCACTGCAACCTCCACCTCCTGGGTTCAAGCGATTCTCCTGCCTCCCAAGTACCTGGGATTCTAGGTGTCTGTCACCATGCCTGGCTAATTTTTTAGTATTTTTTAGTAGAGACAGGGTTTCAGCATGTTGACCAGGCTGGTCTTGAACTCCTGACCTCAGGTGATCCGCCTGCCTTGGCCACCCAAAGTGCTGGGATTACAGGTGTGAACCACCATGTCCAGCCTCAGGTAGTTCTTTATAGCAGTGTGAGAATAATACACTCAGTATATTCTTATTCATTTACGTATAACTATGCATACACACGGCAGGGTGTATTTTCGCTCATTCTGTTTTTTCTCTCTTTGATTTTGAGGTGCTTGTACAGATTAATTGTTGTCTTTTCTTTAATATCTTTCTCAGACGAGTCATGTGAGTGACCCTCTGAATTACTGCACATTCTCAAAGACCTTTTTTTCCTTTGACAGATTAATTATATCTGTCAACCTAAAAACCATGAGATCTATAAATCTGGAAAGGAGAACTTTATTTCTTGAGTAGGGCTGCAACCTGTAGTCTGGGAAGCAGAGCCTCCAGCTAAGACCAAAAGCAGACAGTTTGAGGGAGGTAGGGTGGCACAGGAGTTTTATGCTAAATGGGTTGGCTAAACACATATTTAACAGGCTAAAGGAGAAACTATAAATATTCACGAAGGGGGGGGGTTGTGGTCATGCATGGTAAGCAAACATACATGTTACATACATTCACTTTGGGGTGGAGACTTAACGTTAAAATGCAGTAAAATTAGGCTCTATACATCAAAATGTGAAACTTAGGACACAGAGGTGCTGTGTGGGTAGCCTCTGTAAACCGGCCAGAAACATGGTCAGTGGTTATTTATCAGGAAGGAATAATTTGTGAAACTGGTAAGCTGCCATGTCTGTACTGCACAAGGGAGGGGAGTCTGGCCATAGTGTCAGGTGGTAGTTGAAGCTGAAGTTAGTGGAAGGGTTTTCCATTCTTTGTTTTCCAAGGCTGCTTTCTGTTTAACTCTTAAGAAAAGATCCAGGGCCGGGTGTGGTGGCTCACGCCTGTAATCCTAGCACTTTGGGAGGCCAAGAAGGGTGGATCATGAGGTCAAGAGATCGAGACCATCCTGGCCAACACGGTGAAACCCCGTCTTTACTAAAAATACCAATAATAATACCAATAATAATAATAATAATAATAATAATTAGCTGGGCATGGTGGCACATGCCTGTAGTCCTAGCTACTTGGGAGGGGAATCGCTTGAACTTGGGAGGCGGATGTTGCAGTGAGCTGAGATTATGCCACTGCACTCCAGCCTGGTGAAAAAGCAAGACTCCATCTCAAAAAAAAAAAAAGAAGAAGAAGAAGAAAGAAAAGATCTGGTAACAGTTAATGAACAAAGGGGTATACTGAGGTGTGACTGTGACTGACTTCCTGTCTTGTCATGGCCTAGAAATTCAATTTTTAGTTTTTCTGGGTTCTCCTTGGCCAAGAGGGGTCCATTCAGCCAGTCAGGGGCTTAGGATATACTTCACATATCATGGCTAAGTAGAGAATCTTGCCTTTTCTCTAAAGATGACGTTCTACTGCTTTCAAGTTTCCAACAAAGTACAATGCAAGTCTGATTCTTTTTCTTTTTTGACAACTTTTTCTTTTTAAATGATAGCAAATAATAATTTGCTCTTCAAAGTTCAGGAATTTTACCTGATTTTGTATATATCATTTTTCATCAATTTAGCCTACCTTGGATTTTCTGGGAGCTCTTTTAATTTATAAAATTAGGTCTTTAGCCCTCCTCCAATGTTTCTTTTATGTATCTAGAATGCCTGTAATTTTATATATTAGACCTCTTGACTTTTTCCTCCCGTTGCTTATTTTTTCTCTCCTAATTTCCGTATCACTTTTTTTTGCTGTATGCCTTGAGAGAGTTCTTCTACTTTACCTTCTAGGCCACTACAGTGACCTACTTCTTTTTCAATTTACTTACCAATATAATTAATTTTTTATATTTCTAGTAATTTTTCTTTATAACACTTGAATTTCATTATGTGGTTTAAAAATATATAAATATAAAATTTCTTCCCTTTTGGTGGAGATTATTATTTTATGACTGTTTCCCATTGGGCTTGGGTCTGGTTTTTGGAGGACCTGAATTAAAAGAAGCAGTTCTCTTTCCTTGTGCTGGCAATGTAGAAAGCAGGCAGGTTGTCATCTTAATTTTGACTCCATAAATAGAGGTTTGGGAACAGTAGATGCAAAAGAGGACTTAGGAGCCATACTTCCTGAGTCCAAATGCCAGCTCTTCTGTTAATTAGTGATCAATCCTTGGGCAAATTATTCAAATTCTATATCTCAATTTCCTTATCTATCCAATGGGGGAAAATAAGATTTAAAAAATTTAATTGTATGTGAGAAAATTCTTGAGGGGTTGTCATGACCATTAAAAAAGCCTACCTTTTTGAAGCACTAAGTATAGTTCCTGGCAAACATATTGGCTATTTTTAAAACTTCTTTCTGAAAATGAATGCATACATGGTAGAATACAAATTATTAAATCTGTGAACATTCTAGCTTCCCTTCTAGTGGTTCTCAACCTTGGCTCCACATATGAATCACTGAGAAGCACTTAGAAATCCTCCTACCTTATCTCAGACAAGTTAGATCAAGTCTCTAAACTTGGGGTTTCAAGGAAGTAGGAATTTTCAAAACTCCCCAGGTGATTCCACTTTGACGCCAGTGTTGAGAACAACTGCTTTAATACCTGTGCCAAAAAAAAAGAAATCAATGTTTGCCTGTTGATCTACTCTCATACTGGTCATTGCTGAATTTCCCCAGACAGATTTTTTGGCTTTGCAGAATGCAGATCTTAAAGAGAATGAGGACTTCAGAATGTGGCTACATCTCAGATTCAAGGAGATTTGTAAAAGCTGTCAGTGATTTCCCATTGCCCTAAGATAGAGTCCTAAATTCTGTCAAGGCAAAGCTCATTGGTCTAGTCTCTTTGTGCCTGATGCTCCCACCTCCTGTCTCACTCCCACTATGGCTCACTAGGTTCTAGACAAAAGAGCCACTTTTCCCTTACTTTAACATGCCAAGCTCTTTCCTGCCTCAGGGCTTTTCTGCTGGTTGTGTCCTGTTCCACCTTTGACCTGGCCACTGCCCATTATTGCATAGACACAATCTACTAAAACTCACACAAAGAAAAAGAGATATACTGAACAGGGCTTTCTATTTTAAAAATTGAATCAATAATTAATAACTTTCCAAACAGAAATTACCAGGCCTAGATGTTTTCATTGGTGAAGTCTACCAAGGATTTAAGGAACAAAAGATACCAGTTCTTTACAAACTGTTACAGAAAACAGAAGGAGAGGGAACACTTTCTAACTCACTATTTATAAGGTCAGCAATTTTCCCTAATGCCAAATTACAAGAGAGAAAAACTGCAGACCCATATCTCCCATAAATATAGTTTCTGTAGGTCATGAATTCAGGAGCAGCTTTGTTGGGTGGTTCTGGCTTGAAGTCCCTCATGAGGTTGCAGTTAACATTTGGCCAGGCTGGAAGCTTGACCATGACTGGAGATCTATTTTACACAGTGCTGGTTGTTGGCAAGAGACCTCAGTTTCTCCCCATATGGGCCTCTCTGCTGATTGCTTTAGCGTCCTCATGACATGGTAACTGGCCTTCCCCAAAATGAGTGATCCCAGGGAAAGCAGGTTGAAGCAGCAATGTCTTTTATGGCCTAGCCTCAGAAGTCACACACTGTCATTTCATCTATGTCCTATGGGTAACACAGATCAATATTTAGTTCCCTATTCATTTTGGGAGGGGACTAAAAAGGTGCCATCCTGGAGATTGTTGATGACATCATACAATAGAATACGTTTCAGCAATGGGAAGCCATGAATTACTTATACATGCCACCATGCACAGAAAGCTCTGATATTATAGTGATAAAAGCCAGACACAACAGAGTACATCCTACATAATTCCATTTGTATGTTGTTCTAGAATAGGCAAAACTATGGTCTTGCCTCTGAAAAGAGGAGTGATTGACAGGAAATAACACAGGGGAATTTCTGGGATGATGGAAATGTTCTATATCTTGACAAGGGAGTGCTTCACATAGGCATATCATTTGTCAAAGTTGTACAGTTAAAAATATGTGTGTATTTCAATGTAGAAACATTCACCTCAAAAGAATAGGACCATAAAAAAAATCTAGCAGGGACTGGGAATGAGTGGTGGTCTAGATAAACAAGAATGGCAGCATGTCCATAAGGGTTGAAGTTAGGTCATGGAATTTATCAATGTATATTATATTAATCTGTATATGTTTAAATATTCCAAATGAAAAGTAATAAAACCCCAAAACAAAACCCAAGCTGTAATAAGCTTCTTATTCCTTTGTGTAAGAGTGTATCTTCCCTTTTGTTTTACCATGCTAATTAAAAGAGCATTCATATCTCATGGAGGCTGTATTATTAATTACACACCAACAGGGTCAAGTCACCTTAACAATCTTAATTATAATTGAGAAGCCAAAGGTGGCTTCTCAACCCACTTCTGATGGGTGGGTAGTGAAAAAACCCTCCAACAGCCCAACCCTCCAAAATGTCATATTACTTATGTAAAAACTGGTGAAATCCATCCAGTTCTTAGGGAAAATGGGACAGCAATCATGGCACAAAGATGGCTCAGAGACCACGTGTCCTCTCAAGTCAGTTGACTTTTCCCCCTTTCTACCAGAGGGAAGCTGAGCAGGCAACCCAGTGATCTAGACATCTAGAGAGGACCTCCTACTTTTTTTGTAATATCTCCTATTTCTTCCCTTAAGGGCTCCAGGAGCATTTGGAGGTCGGGGTGGAGGTGAAAATTAAATGAGAGGAAAGGAATTTGTAAATTGGCACACAGGTTAGTTTACCATTCCTGAATCACTCCAGGATCTAATTCTAAATGCAGAAATACATATACATTCTCACAGACGCCAGTGAACTTTCTGCCAGTACAGAACCAATAGCCCTCTAAAAGGAATGTGCAGAACAATGTGGTGATGTTAGAAAGCACAGAGTATATCCTGGAATCAGTAATAGTCCAGATGGCCTGAATACACGAGGCATTTTAGGAGAATAAATATTGAAAAGGCTAAAGAAGCATAGTGAGCCTTGTGCCTATTAGTATGCCTTATCTCATCAGGAGAAAAATGACCCCAAAAGTTTAAGAATGAGGTTTGGTTAATATAGCTTGGTGTAAAAAAATTATTTTTTGCAAAATGAATTACACAAACACTTTTTGCATATCAGATTGGGACTCATCTTTTTTCACAGAATAGTAACACCAATAAATATAAAAGAAGAACCTTGCAGTTGTATGGCTCTTTAGTCATGTCGAATAGTATAGTAATGGTAAAACGTATTGGCTACTTAATGTCTACTAGAAACTGTACTAGGTACCTTAGGTGACTTAACTCCCTTGATCCTCCCAACTACGTCATGAGGTACTATTAATAACCCGAATTTATGGGCCGGACATGGTCTCACACCTGTAATCCCAGCACTTTGCGGGGCCGAGGTGGGTGGATCACCTGAGGTTAGGAGTTCGAGACCAGCCTGACGAACATGGTGGAACCCTGTCTCTGCTAAAAGTAGAAAAATTAGCTGGGCATGGTGGCAGGCACCTATAATCCCAGCTACTCGGGAGGCTGAGGCAGGAGAATCGCTTGAACTGGGGAGGCAGAGGTTGCAGTGAGCCGAGATTGCACCATTGTACTCCAGCCTGGATGACAGAGTGAGACTCCGTCTCATAAAAACAACAACAACAGAAACAGGCCGAATGCGTTGGCTCATGCCTGTAATCCCAGCACTTTGGGAGGCCAAGGTGGGCAGATCACGAGGTCACGAGATCAAGAGCATCCTGGCCAACATGGTGAAACCCCGTCTCTTCTAAAAATACAAAAATTAGTTGGGTGTGATGGCATGCACCTGTAATCCCCGCTACTCAGGAGGCTGAGGTAGTAGAATGACTTGAATCTGTGAGGCAGAGATTGCAGTGAGCCGAGATGGTGCCACTGCACTCCAGCCTGGCCACAGAGTGAGACTCCATCCCCAGCCCCCACCCCAGAAAACAATTTGTGGATGAGGAGCCTGAGACACAGGGAGGTTAAGTAAACAGGTTCACAAAGCTAGAGAGTGGCAAAGTTAGCATTTGAACCTAAGCAGTTGAGCTCCAGAGCCTGTGCTGCATTACCCTGTCACTCAAAGCTGACATGCTGTATTAGTTTTCTGTGGCTGCTGTAACAAATTATCACAAACTTAGTGGCTGAAAACAACACAAATTTATTATCTCACAGTGTTGTAGGTCAGAAGTCCTAAAATCAAGGTTTTAGCATCACTGTGATCCTTTCTGGAAGCTGTAAGGAAGAACACATTTCTTGGCCTTTTCCAGCTTCTAGAGCCCACCAATGTTCCCTGGTTCATAACCTCCTGCCTCCATCTTTAAAACCAGCATCTCTCTGACTCCTCTGTTGTTACATCACTTTCTTTGACCATAGTTAGGAAGAGTTCTCTTTTGCATTTACCTATGTTGTTTGAATTGTGGTAAAAAACATAAAATTTACAATCTGAACCATTTTTATTTGTACAGTTCAATAGTGTTAAGTATATTCACATTGCTGTGAAATGGATCTCTAGAACTTTTTCACCTCTGAAATCTGAAACTTTGTACCCATTAAACATCTGTTTTCCCTTTCCCCTTATCTCCTGGTAACCACCATTCTACTTTCTGTTTCTGTGAACTTTAGATACCTCATATAAGCAGAATCATATGGCATTTATCTTTTTGTGACTGGCTTATTTCATTAAGCATAAGGTCCTCAATCCAGTTTCATCCATGTTGTAGAATGTGACAGAATTTCTTTCCTTTTTAAGGCTGAATAATATTTCACTGTATGTATATAATACATTTTGTTTATTCATTCATCCATGGAGGGACATTTGGGTTGCTTCCATCTCTTGACTGTAGTGAATAGCAATGCCATGAGCATGGGATTGAGACCCTGCTATCTCTTTGGGATCCTGCTTTCAATTCTTTTGGATATATATCCAGAATTGGAATTGCTAGATCATATGGTAGTTCTATTTTTAATTTTTTGAGGAACCTTTAAACTGTTTTCTATAGTGGTCACACTGTTTCACATCCCAACACAGTGCACAAGTTTCATTTCTCCACATAATTGTCCACACTTGTTATTTTCTGTTTTTTTGTTTTTGTTTTTGTTTTTTTGAGTTGTCATCCTAATGGCTATGGGTGATATCTTTTTGTGGTTTTGATTTGCATTTCTCTAATAATTAGTGATGTTGAGTGTCTTTTCATATGCTTATTTATTTGTATGTCATCTTTGGAGAAATGTCTATTCAAGTTCTGTGCCCATATTTTAATTGGATTTTTTGATTTTTCAGTTGTTGAGTTGTAGTTCTTTATATTCTAAATATTAGCTCCTTATCAGAGATATGATTTGCAATTATTTTCCCCAAAGAACACTCTGATTGTATTCTTTGATGCACAAAATTTATAAATTTAATGTAGTGTCATTTGTCTATTTTTGCTTTTCTTGCCCGTGCTTTTGTTGTCATATCCAAAACATCATTGCAAAGTCAAATGCCATGAAGCTTGCTCCTGCATTTTCTTCTAGGAGTTTTAAAGTTTTAGATCTTATGTTAATGGGTTTTTTTTTTTTTTTTCAGACAAGGTCTTGCTCTGTCGCCCAGGCTGGAGTGCAGCCAGTGGCACAATCTTGGCTCACTGCAACCTCTGCTCTTGGACTCAAGAGATCCTTCCACCTCAGTCTCCTGAGGAGCTGGGACCACAGGGGCACACCATCATGTCCAGCTAATTTTTTGTACTTTTTGTAGAGACAGGGTTTTGCAATGTTTCCCAGGCTGGTCTCAAACTCCTGGACTTAAGGAATCCACCCTTCTTGGCCTCCCAAAGTGGTGGGATTACAGGAGTGAGCCACTGCACCCAGCCAAGATCTTATGTTAATGTCTTTAACTCACTTTGAGTTAACTTTTGTATATAGTGTAAGGTAAGGATCCAATTTCATTTTTTTACATGCAGATACCCAGTATTCCAATATCATTTGTTAAAGAAACTATCCTTTGGCATTGTCTATTATTGGTACCTTTGTCAAACATCATTTGCCCATATATAAGATAATTTATTTCTGGGCTCTCTATTTTATTCCATTGGTCTATCTGTCTGTCTTTATGACAGAACACATCAGTTTGATTACTGTCTCATTGTAATAATTTTTGAAATAAGAAAATGTGAGTCGTTCAATTTTGTTACTGTTTTTCAAAATTGTTTTAGCCATTTAGGGTCCATTGAGATTCCATATGAATTTTAGGATGAATTTTTCTATTTTATAACAAACGTCTTTAGAATTTTTTTTTTTTTTTTTTTGAGACAGGGTCTCAATGTGTCACCCAGACTTGAGTGTAGTGGTGGAATCATGGCTCACTGCAGCCTCAACCTCCCAGGCTCAATAGATCCTCCCAGCTTAGTCTCCTGAGTAGCTGGGGCTATAAGAGCATGCCACGACATCTAGCTAATTTTTGTATTTTTATGTAGAATTGAGTTTCGCCATGTTGCCCATGTTGGTCTCAAACTCCTGGGCTCAAGTGATCCACCCACTTTGGCCAACCAAAGAGCTGGGATTACAGGCATGAGGCGCTGTGCCTGGCCCCCACTGGAATTCTGATAGGGATTGTATTGAATCTGCAGATTGCTTTGGGTAGTACGAACATCTTAACAATATTGTCTTCCAATCCGTGAACACAAGATGTCTTGTAACTTATTTGTGTCTTCTCTCATTTCTTTCAGCAATGTTTTATAATTTTCATCACACAAGTGTTTTACCTCCTTGGTTAGGTTTATTCCTATGTATTTTATTCTTTTTGATACTATTGTAAATGGAATTTTTCTTAATTTCTTTTTCAGATTGTTTATTGATAGTGTACAGAAATGCAACTAATTTTTGTGTTGTTTTTGTATCTTGCAACTTGGTGACTTCATTTATTAATTCTAATAGGTTTTTCGGTGAAATCTTTGTGGTCTTCTACATATAAGATCATGTTAATTGCCAGCAGAGGTAGTTTTACTTCTTTCTTTCCAATCTGGATACTTTTCTTTTTCTTGCTAATAGCTCTGGCTAGAAATTCTAAAACTATGTTGAATAGAAGTGACCAGCGTGGTTATCTTGGCCTTCTTCCTTATTTTAGAGGAAAAACTTTCAGTCTTTCACCATTGAGTATAATGTTAGCTGTAGGCTTTGTATAAATCGCCTTTAATATGTTGAAGTAGTTTTACTTCTATTCCTGGTTTGTTGAGTGTTTTGTTATAAAAGGATGTTGAATCTTGTCAAATGTGTTTTCTACATCCATTGAAATGATCCTGTGGCTTTTGCTCTTCATTTTGTAAATGTGGTGTATTACACTGACTGATTTTCATCAGCTGAACCATCCTTGCAGTCCAGGAATAAATTTTATTTGGTTGTGCTGTATAATCCTTTTCATGTGCTATTCTGTTTGCTAGTATTTTGTGGAAGATTTTTTGCATCACTATTCATCAGGGATATTGGTGTGTAGTTTTCTTTTCTTGTAGTGTCTTTCACTGTGGTATCAGGGTAATCATAGCCTCATAGATTAAGCTTAGAAGTGTGTCCTTCTCTTCAATTTTTTGAAAGAGTTTGAGGAAAATAAATGTTAATTAGTCTTTAAACGTTTGGCAGAATTCTCCAGTGAAGTCATCTGGTCCTGGACTTTTCTTTGTTGTGAGGTTTTTGATTATTGAATTGATTCAATCTTCTTATTTGTTATTGGTCTGCTCAGATTTTCTATTTCTTCATGATTCAGTTTTGGTGGGTCATATATTTCTAGGAATTCATCTATTCCTTCTAGATTATCCAATTTATTGCTGTACAATTGTTCATAGTATTCACTTATACTATTCTTTTTTTTTATCTCTTTGGCATTAATTGTACTGTCTTTTCTTTCATTTATGAATTTAGTTATTTCAGTCTTCTCTCTTTTTTTAAGTTAATCTAGCTAAGGGGTGTCAATTTTATTGATCCTTTCAAAAAGCTACTTTTAGTTTTGTTGATTTTTTTCTACTGTTTTTCTGTTCTCTATTTAGTTTCTCTCTGCTCTAATCGTTATTATTTCCTTCTGCTAGCTTTGGATTTAGTTTGTTCATCTCCTTCTAGTTTCTTAAGGTGTAAAGTTAAGTTGTTGGTTTGAGATCTTCTTTTTTAATGTACACATTTATAGCTATAAAATTCTCCTAGTACTGCTTTTGTTGCATCCCATAAGTTTTGAAATATTGTTTCCGTTCTAATTTGTCTCAAGTTATTTTCTAATTTTCTTTGTGACTTCTTCTTTGACCTATTGGTCAAGAGTAGTATGTTGTTTAATTTCTACACATTTTTAGATTTTTCAGTATTCTTTGTGCCATTGCTTTCCAGTTTAATCCATTGTGATGTCAATTTTCTTGAATTTGTTAAGACTTGTTTTGTGGTCTAACATGTGGTTTATCTGGAGAATGTTTTATGCACCCTAGAAAGAAATGTATACTCAACTGTGGGGTGTTTTGTATATATCTTTTAGATCCAATTGATCTGTTGTGTTGTTTAATTTCTTTATTTCCTTATTGATCTTCTGCCGGTTGTTCTCTCCATTTTTTTTTTTAAAGTGGGGTATTGAAGTCTCCTACTGTTATGTGGCTATGTAATTCTATCTCCAATTTTGTCAAAGTTTACTTCATATATTTAAGTGCTCTGAGGTTTGGTGTATAAATATTAATAATTGTTATATTTTCTTAAAACGTTGACTTTTCCATCACTATATAATGTCCTTCTTTTCTTATCCCTTTTGCTGGTACTCCCTTTTTGGTTTTTGTTTTCTTTTGAGATGGAGTCTCACTCTGTCACCCAGGCTGGGGTGCAGTGGTACAATCTTGGCTCACTGCAACCTCTGTCTCCCGAGTTCAAGCAATTCTTATGCCTCAGCCTCCCAAGTAGCTGGGACTGCAGGTGCCTGCCACCATGCCTGGCTAATTTTTTTGTATTTTTAGTAAAGACGGGGTTTTGCCATGTTGGTCAGGCTGGTCTCGAACTCCTGACTTCAGGTGATCTGCCCGCCTTGTCCTCCCCACATGCTGGGGTTACAGGTGTGAGCCACTGCACCCAGCCCCCTTCTTAGTTTTATAATAACTTTGGTGCTGTAGCTTCTCAACTGACCTCTAGCATCCCCACAGAGGTATTCTGGTCAGTATACTGCTATTAATTTGGTGACTCTGTGGGAGGAGGAGGGCCTGTAGCTTCTTAGTCCACTGTCTTGCTGACTGGTCCTCTGCTTTTATTAGGTTGGGTCCACTTGGATAATCCAGGTTAATCTCCCCATTTAAAAATTCTTAACCTTAACCATGTCTGCAAGTCCTCTTTGCCACAGAAGGCAAATATTTACCATTTTTGAGGATTGGAACATGGACATTTTGGGGGAACCCTTACTGTCTACTATACATGGTTTCTCCAAAGGATTTTCACATATATTAACTCATTTAATATCAACAATGCGGTGGAATAGAAATTACAGTACTTTTCCATACAGGAAGACTAATAGATTTGGTTTTTGCCCCAGGGTTATACTAGTATTAGGGCCTTTACAAATGGATCTCATCATACCTCTCTAGCTTCATTTCACACAACTCCCTCCACCTGATTTATAATCACAGTCACCCCTCACACATGTCATGCCCCTTCACAATTCAGTCACCAAGCAGTTAGGTAGAGAGGTCTCACCAAACTTTGTCATACCCTCTATTATCATACATATACACTAGTGTATAGTGTTTTGCTACACATTAGCCACACATATGTGTACGCTGCTAACAAATGGGGTTTTAGGATAGAATTGACTCTAATAGCCTAGTTTTGCTTGAGAAGTGGTATAATAGACAACAGGAAACTGAATTGAGGGTGAGACATACATCTCTCTATGTAGAACTTATAAAAAGAATGGTTTAGACACAAGTCTACAAGGTGTTGCAAAACTTGTAGACTCCTTAGCTGGGTAAGGGTCATAAAATGGGATCTGAGAGGAAAAAGCTTTTGTAAGAGTAGGGAAGAGTTTCTTTAGAGGGAGTAGTAGTCAGGCTGTAAATCTCCAACTTGGAGAGGAGTGGGAGATTGCCATCTTCCAACATCACGCCTAGTGAGGGGGCATTAAGTGTACCTTTGAGGAGTGTTTCCTTTAGTTGGAGAGAGAGATGACTGGTGCCTGACTCATGCCTGAGAAAATTAAATGGACTATTACTCTGGGGGCTGACTCATGGCCAGGGATTCCAGAAAACACAAAAATGCCTGCCTCTCTGATGGTGAACCAGAAAGGTGCTGCTACACTGAGATCGACTAGCACTGTCAAAATCCCGGCTGTCAAAGCAAGGGATTTTTCCCATGAAGCATGTGGATGACCTGGTGAAACCCTATCACGAAGTTGTCTTAAGTCTTGGCCAAGATCACTGCCGGAGAGGGGAGACTGCCTAGCAGAAAGAGGGCAGATACCCAGGAGCTGAGAAAGCAACAACATGGTATAGTGTTAGAATAACAACCCCCAATGCATAATACCTCTCTGCCACCTTTCCCCTTGCATCTAACTTTGCTACTCCTTCCATCAAGAGGTGGAATATATTTCCTTATACCTTGAGTTTTACTGGCCTTATGAGTTTTATAATCAATAACTGCAGCAAAAATGACATTGTGAAAACTGAGGAAGAGAACTGGTATGGGTATTTCTTTTGAGAATATGCCCTCGGCATGAGATCAATGGGTCAAAGTGCATGTGTTCAACTTTAGCAGATACTGCTAAACACTTTTACAAAGTGGTTGTACTAAACATATTCCCTGTAGCAGTACAAGAGTTCTAGTTGAACTGCATCTCCTTCAACAATTTAGTATTTTCTATTGTTTTTCGCTTTAGCTATTGTGGTAGGTGGGGTATCCAGTGTGGTTTTAATTTGCATTTCCCTGATGACTAAAGATGTTAAGCACCTTTTCAGATGCTTATTGGCCATTGGATATCCTCTTTTATGAAGTGACTGCTTTGCTCATTTTTCTATTGAGTTGATGGGACTTTTCTTATTAATTTGCAGGTGTCTGTTTTATAGTCTGCATATGAATCCTTTGTTGGACATACATGCTGCAGATATCTTCTACTACTCTGGAAGCAACTTTTTCACTCTTAATAGAGCCTGGCTGACCAGAAATGATTAATTTTAACATAGCCAAACTTATTTTCTTTCTGATTAGTACTTTCGTGTTCTATTTAATAAACTGGGGCTTGGCACAGTGGCTCACACCTATAATCCCAGCACTTTGGCAGTCTGAGGAGGGAGGGTCGCTTGAGGCTAGGAGTTCAAGACCAGTCTGGGCAACATAGTGAGATCCTGTTTCTTTCTTTTCCCTTTTTTTTTTTTTTTTTTTTGAGATGGAGTCTCGCTCTGTCACCCGGGCTGGAGTGCAGTGGTGCAATCTCCGCTCACTGCAAGCTCTGCCTCCTGGGTTCATGCCATTTTCCTGCCTCAGCCTCCTGAGTAGCTGGGACTACAGGTGCCCGCCACCACACCTGGCTAATTTTTTGTATTTTTAGTAGAGACGGGGTTTCACCGTGTTAGCCAGGATGGTCTCGATCTCCTGACCTCGTGGTCTGTCCACCTCGGCCTCCCAAAGTGCTGGGATTACAGGTGTCAGCCACTGCGCCCGGCCTGTGAGATCCTGTTTCTAAACAAAATAAAAATAAATGAGTTGGGTGTGGTGGTGCACATCTGTAGTTTCAGCTACTTGGGAGGCTGAAGCAGATCACTTGAACCCAGGAATTGAGAGCTGTGGTGAGTTAGGATCACATCATCACACTGCAGCCTGGGTGACAGGGAGACTTGTCTAAATAAATAAATAAATAAGAAATGTCCTCCCATTTCAAAGTCACAAAGTTGTTCTGTTTTTCCCAAAAATCTTTCACAAGGTTAAACAATATATTCTATAATCTATCTGAAATTGATTTTCTTTGTGGTACAAGAAAGGGGTCAAAATATTTACGTATTTTCTCACCCAGATATCAAATGACCCAGAACCACTTACTCAAAAAACCATCATGTCCCCTCTGCACTGTACTGTGATAATCAAGTGACCACTTCCTTTCTCCATCTCCCTTTTCATAAAAAATTGCTGCATTAGGCCAGGTGCAGTGGCTCACACCTGTAATCCCAGCACTCCGGGAGGCTGAAGCGGGTGGATTGCTTGATGTTAGGAGTTTGAGACCAGCCTGGCCAACATGGTGAAACCCCATCTCTATGAAAATATCAAAAAAAAAAAAAAGCCAGGCATGGTGGCGCACACCTGTAGTCTCAGCTACTCAGGAGGCTGAGGCATGGGAATCGCTTGAACCTGGGAGGCAAAGGTTGCAGTGAGCTGAGGTTGTGCCACTGTACTCCAGCCTGGATGACACAGTGAGACTCTATCTCCAAAAAAAAAAAAAGAAAAGAAAACTACATTATTTAGTTACAAAAGCAAGAATATTCATTGTAGAAGATGCAAAAACATACAGTTAAAATAAAGAAAATGTTAAAGCCCCAACAATCCCACCTCCTGGGAGGTATATACACATCCTGACTTCTTTTCTGTGGCTATATATCTGTATGTGTGTATGTGTGTGTGTGTGTGTGTGTGTGTGTGTATTTTTTTTTCCTTAGGTGGAGTTTTGCTCTCATCATCCAGGCTGTAGTGCAATGGTGTGATCTTGGCTCACTGTAACCTCCAGCTCCTGGGTTCAAGCAATTCTCCTGCCTCAGCCTCCCAAGTAGCTGAGATTACAGATGTGCGCCAGGAAGGCTGCCTAATGTTTTTTTGTATTTTTAATAGAGATGGGGTTTCACCATATTGGTCAGACTAGTCTCGAACTCCTGACCTCAAGTGATCCAACTGCCTTGGCCTCCCAAAATGCTGGGATTACGGGCGTGAGCCACCGTGCGCAGCCTCTAGGAATATATTTTTTAAACCAAATGGGACCATACCATCAATTCTGGTTTTTGAATTATTTTTTGCTTAATACATTATGAGTATCTCTCACGTCAACAACTATGTATGTTAAATATTTTTAACTAAATACTATTCCTTTTAACATTGTACTCACCCAAGATATAATTATTTTGACACTTACTGGTTTTCTTTTTTTTTTTTTTCTTTTTTTTTTTGCGGGGCAGGGGGCAGAGTTTCACTCCTGTTGCCCAAGCCGGAGTGCAATGGTATGATCTTGGCTCATTGCAACCTCTGCCTCCCGGGTTCAAGAAATTCTCCTGCCTCAGCCTCCTGAGTAGCTGGGATTACAGGCACGCGCCACCATGCCTGGCTACTTTTTTGTATTTTAGTAGAAACGGAGTTTCACCAACATGGTGAAACTAGCCAGGTTGGTCTTGAACTCCTGACCTCAGATGATCTGCCCGCCTCAGCTTCCTAAAGTGCTGGGATTACAGGCGTGAGCCACTATGCCCGGCCCACTTACTGGTTTTCTTTTGGCCTTTGTCCTTAGAAGAAGTGTAATTAAATTCACTAACCATGAATGTGAAAGTTTTTAAACCTGCTGCCAATTGCTTTAGAGAAAATAAAAACTTCAGTCAGAGGGCAATTAGAGGGGCTGTTGAATGGCAATAGTTCAATTCTCTCAATTCTCCTGTCCCATTAGCACAATTATCTACTGGATTTTTTTTCTTCTTTTGGAAAATCTCAGTGCTGGTTGAACAAGCTATACCTTTGCTATTACAACACAAATAATAATTCCCTAACTGCTCAGTATTTCCTTCTATCATTAGTTAATCTGAGTGTCTATCACCCATGCTTTCTTACTTAACCTTTTTGAGCTCAGTTTTGTTATTGGCACAAAAATGAATAATGTACCTACCTCATATGGTTGTTGTGAGAATTAAGTAAGTTAATGTATGAAAGTGTTTAAAACAGTACCTAGCACAGAGTAAACTACTACTATTATTATTCCAAAATGCTTTTCCTTGGAAGACTACACAGACTGTGTAGTTTTCTATGCCCTCCTTCAAGATTCATTTCTTATAAATGAAAAACAGGACACCATTTTTAATCTAAATGGTAAAGATTAAGGAAGCAATAATATTCAGTGCTGCTGAAGCTGCAGTGAGACCAGTACACTCATACACTGAGTTATTAGAAACTGTTGAAATCTTCCCAAAGAGCAATTAAGTAATGCTTAACAATAGCCTTTGATGCAATAATTCCACAAGGTAGTCCAAGACTTTTCCATAAACCAGTCATCACTATGCTATTTAGTATAACACATATAGAATAAAAAACTAAATGCCCTCAAATAACAAATGAAAGTATGATGATCTCTAAGCTGGATTGCCCAGCCATTAGAAATATGTTCAAATAATTTTTAATGAAAAGAGAAAATTCTTACACTCTGAAAAAGCTTCTCAGAGGAAGTGTTATTGAGCTGGTTTTTGAAGGATCAATAAGGGAGTAGAAAAGAATTCTAGCCATAATGGATGCGTACATAAAGGAAAGGACGTATTCAAGAGCTGGATAAGATTATACTCACTCATGTGAGATAGTATATGTATTTTTTAGCTTCAAGTCTGGGCAATGAGGTAAAAAGTTTCCTTAAGGTTCTTTATTCTAGAATTCTATGACAATGTGTTGAGAATTTTGTCATGCAATAAGGTGTCTGCCATGTATTATTCCAAATGTAAACTGCTAAGCAAGATCAGAAGAATTTGAAAAGTCTGCCAAAACTCCAGTCTCATACCAGATTCGCTACGTGGGCAAGAAGACATGTGATACTTACATTAATTTCTACAATAATCTGAAAGCGAAGGTGATACAAACAAGAAGCAGAGCAATACTAGGTAGAAAAGGGAGTGGTCCCTGGTGAGGGCTCCACCCTCAAGCCTGGACCTGCAGCCCTAAATGAGAACTTCACATCCCCGTTTTCCCACCCAAATGTTGCCTTTTCCAAAACCACCCTGGCCTGCCCCACTCCCACCCTGTACCCATAAAACCCACAAGCTCCACTGGCAAGAGAGCAGAGCGGAGCAGCACAAGGAGAGAAGAGAAGCAGCAGCTGGAGAAAAGCAGCTTGACTTCAGAGGGATGGCTTGTTGGCGGGACTTCAGAGAAGAGTTTGGCCAGGAATGGCCAAACTCCAGGGGGAGATTATCTGCTCACTCCATCCCTCTCCAGCTCCCCTTCCCGCTGACAGCTACTTCCATTGCTCAGTAAAACAATCTGCATACACCACCCTTCAACTGGTTCGTATGACCTGATTCTTCCTGGATGCTGGACAAGAACTTGAGTACCAAGACGGAAGAGTATAAAAGTCTGTGACCCTCACCCTCCACTGAGGTGGTGAACACTTAGCCATCTGAGGACAGCAAACACTAAAAGAGCACTGATCGTAACACATGCCCTCTGGGGGTCTGGGGGTCACAGACACCCGCTCCTGGATGGCAGAGCTAAACATTGTAACACGCTTGGACGCTGCCATGGGGCCTGCTCAAAGCTTGATCCTACCAGAGAGGAGTAACCGGATGGTTCCAGCATTTGTTCGCCCCAGCAGCTACACTTGCTCACCTGTGTGCTCCCCCTTCTTGAGGGGTTCAGAGCTTCGGGCTGAGTAAACGAGCTACCCCTTCACAAGTCCTGTGAAGAGGTCAAGGGAAGTATCCCGTCTCAAAGGTATCAAAAAATTCCCTTGAGTATCCACTGTTACTTTTACTTATACTAAAATTCCATTTTACTCTTTCACTTCATTGTTAATAAAGTCGTTTATTAAGAGAAGAAATACGATTTAAAATAATGATGAGGGGGTGGAGGGGAAAGAGGGGTAATTCCCAGAGATTATTTTGTTACTTTGAGCATGTTTTTGATTCATAGAAAAAACAAATTTGATTATAGACTTTATAAAAAAGTACTTAAAATTATTTTGTATGTGTATTTTTAATAGCATTAAATACATCTGTAATTATCTCAGATAACAATAGTATTTTGGTGTACATCCTTCTAATCTTTCTTCCTAGATTTTTATTTTATTTTATTTCTGAGATGGAGTCTTACTCTGTTGCCCAGACTGGAGTACAGTGGTGCAATCTCTGGTGCAACGGAGTACAGTTCACTGCAACCTTTGCCTCCTGGGTTCAAGTGATTCTCGTGCCTCAGCCACCTGAGTAGCTGGGACTACAGGCATGTACCACTACACCTGGCTAATTTTTGTATTTTTTTAGTAGAGAAGGGGTTTCACCATGTTGGCCAGGCTGGTCTCGAACTCTTGACCTCAAGTGATCTGCCCGCCTCAGCCTTCCAAAGTGCTAGGATTACAGGCATGAGCCACTGCGCCTGGCCTTCTTCCCAGATTTTTCTAGGATATAAGCACCTGACTTGAAGCAGCAAAAAGACAATACTAATTATAACAATTTCATTGAGTTTAAAGTGTGTTAAAACACACTTAAACAAATTATGTACAAAATATTGCAAATTTATTTTTATTTTTTAAAGACAGGGTCTCACTCTGCCGCCCAGATTGGAGTACAGTGGTACAATCATAGCTCACTGCTGCCTTGAACCCCTGGGCCTAAGCGATCCTCTTGCCCTAGCCTCCTGGGTAGCTAGGACTACAGGCACACACCACTACACCTGGCTAATTTTTAAATTTTTTTTGTAGTGATGGGGGTCTCACTATGTTGACCAGGCTGGTCTCAAACTACTGACCTCATGCAATCCTCCTGCTTCAACCACCTAAAGTGCTGGGAATATAGGCATGAGCCACTGTGCCTGGCCCATATCCCAAATTTATGTCAATAATTAGCTTGGAGAAGATAGGAGGAGCTCAGTTGCTGAGGGGTTAGTGGGGGCAAAAGAACATTTAAGCTTTTTAGCCGGGCATGGTGGGGCGCACCTGTAGTCCTAGCTACTTGGGAGGCTGAGGCAGGGGAATCGCTTGAATCCAGGAGGCGGAGGTTGCAGTGAGCTGAAGTTGCACCACTGCCCTCCAGCCTGGCGACACAGTGAGACATCCTCTCAAAAAAAAAAAAAAAAAAAAAAAAAAAAATTTACTTTATGTCTAATGTTGTAACTTTTATTTATTTTTTATTACTTTTTAAATTGAGACAGAGTTTCTGTCACCCAGGTTCGAGTGCAGTGGCACAATTACGGCTCACTGTAGCCTCCAACTCTCATGCTCAAACAATCCTCCCACCTTAGCTTCCTGAGTGGCTGGGACTACAGGTGTACACCACATTTGGCTAATTTTTTATTTTTTGTAGAGACGGGGTCTTGCTATGTTGCTCAGGCTGGTCTCAAACTCCTGGCCTTAGGTGATTCTCCCACCTTGGCTTCCCAAAATGCTGGGATTATAAGCATGAGCTACCACATCTGGTCTAATGTTGTAATTTTTAAAAAGGAATAGAGTCAGTGTATTATTTAATATTAATAAAAATTTTAAAATCCAAATTTAAAAAAAGAGTTGTCATATTTATAAAATAAATTTGTGGCTGGGTATATGGCTTGCACCTGTAATCCCACACTTTGGGAGGCCGAGGTGAGAAGATCACTTGAGCCCAGGAGTTCAAACCCAGTATGGAAAACATAGCACATAGTCTGGATTCATCTCTGCAAAAAATTAAAAAAAAAAAAAATTTAGCCGGGCACGGTGGCTCAAGCCTGTAATCCCAGAACTTTGGGAGGCTGAGACAGGCGGATCACGAGGTCAGGAGATCGAGACCGTCCTGGCTAACCTGGTGAAACCCCGTCTCTACTAAAAAAATACAAAAAACTAGCCAGGTGAGGTGGCGGGCGCCTGTAGTCCCAGCTACTCGGTAGGCTGAGGCAGGAGAATGGCATAAACCCGGGAGGCAGAGCTTGCAGTGAGCTGAGATCCAGCCACTGCACTCCAGCCTGGGCAACAGAGCGAGACTCTGTCTCAAAAAAAAAAAAAAAAAAAAAAAAGTAGCCGGGTATAGTGGTGCAAGTCTGTAGTACCAGCTACTCTGGAGCTGAGGCGGGAGGATGACTTGAGCTGGAGAAGTTGAAGCTGCAGTGAGCTATGATCATGCCACTGCAGTCCAGCCTGGGTGATAGGGTAAGACTCTTGTCTTAAAAAAAAAAAAAAAAAAAAAAATCTTGTCTGGATTCACAATTAGATCTACAAAAACAAATTTTTTTGAAGAGGGTAGTTATGATAAATGGAGAGTTTAGTTTTGTCAGGGAAAATAATGTCAAGCCTTGCCCTGCCACTCCTTCACTTCTTCAATAATTCCTGACTCATTAGTTTCAAAACCATTAATACTGTTTGGCATGATTGAAAAATGCTGGAAACATTCCAGTTCTCAGAAGTTCAGGCAGCCAAACTGGTTTTTCATTTTTTATTTTCCTCCAGGAATATGGTGCTGATTATCACCTTCCAGTCACTCTTAAAAGAAACAATGAGTAGAGTCAAACAATTCAATGAATACATACTGAATGCTTAAGTATTTTAAAAATATCAAGAACCACTTGGAGTTATAAAAACAGATACTCCATAAGGAGATTAAATAATTAAGCCATATAATTGTGTTTTCATTTTTTTTTCATTTTTTTTTTTTTTTTTTTTCCGAGATGGAATCTCGCTCTGTCACCCAGGCTGGAGTACAATGGCACGATCTCGGCTCACTGCAACCTCTGCCTCCTGGGTTCAAGTGATTCTCATGCCTCAGCCTCCTGAGTAGCTGGGACTACAGGCATACACCTCCATGACCAGCTAATTTTTGTATTTTTAGTAGAGACAGGGTTTCACTACGTTGGCCAGGCTGGTCTTGAACTCCTGACCTCATGATCTGCCCGCCTCGGCCTCCCAAAGTGTTAGGATTACAGGCATGAGCCACCTCGCCTGGCTGTGTTTTCATTTTTAAAGCGCACCACAATTCACCTGAGATATGGTGGCTAGTACAGACCATTCTCATTGTGATAGCACTGGGAACATTAGATAAAACATCAGGACGGTCAGATGATTGGGCCCTAGTATACCCACTGTGCCTAATAGGCAGCAGCTGTTCATATCACAGGCATGCGGCAAAATTTAAAACATCATTTCACATGCTTTCTCTCTATACTAGTCCTTTATCTAATTGGGGTGGGGTTGGTATTTCTGCAGGCAGCATCCTACGTGTATAGCAACTAGAAACAGGAAAGATATATATGAGAAATAGATAACTCAAGTAATGAGAAAAGCTAATAATAGAATGTCCTGCTGAATCAATTCTTTGGTCTCCTGGTGGCTCCATTTAATGAGTTTTCAACACGCTACTCCTGGAATTCTTCAGGAGCTGTCCCAAGCCACATCTATCTGCTCTCTTCTATCATGGAACAGTATGAAAAGAAATAGTATGCTTTATATTGCTAGGTAGGTAGTTTTATTATACTGTTACATAGAGCTCTTTCCACGAAAAGTGTTTTTAACATGAACTGCCCATTCTGCAAAGAGGAAAAATATGTTGAATTAGGTAAATACCCAATTCAAAAGATGTTACAGTAAAATACATATAAGACTTACAAAAAAAAAAAAAAAAGGACAGAGACACAATTTCTTATCCTCAATTCTCATCTCCAAAAAGCTATGAAAACCAGTTTCTTTATAAAGTTTGGTGACAAAACCTGACCAAACTTGATCTGAGGCTTTTTATGATCTTTAGTTATACTTAGTGGGGATGTTCATAAATCACCACAAAAATAGGAGTATATTTGATAATGAGCTGCTATCCCAGACTTTTTTCAGTAGTTTTGAGTGAAATATTTTATACAGATCCTATTAGTTTTTGAATATCTCAAACATTTTGATTGCAAAACACAACTAGACCTAAATTTTCAAATACAGGATGGCAAAGCAATATTTCCCCAAACTGTTAATGATACAGTGATTCTACTAAATCCAAAGATAGTTCCAATAAATATTTTTGTCCCCTCGTATGTCATGAGGATGAATCTCCGGGAAAAGAAAAAGGGCATGTGAGAACAATGTGCAGGCTGTGTGAAAAGTGACACATGATTTTATAAGTGATGTAGCTGTAAGACACTGTGCAATTACCAGAAGTTATTAACCCACAAAGATAACATATTGTGTTGTTGCTAATAGTTATCTCCCCAAAACTGAAAAGTCCCATTCTTTTCAAGTGCTTAGATACAGTGCTTTAGGACATTCTTATTCAGTAGTTCTAGTGCTTAAAATATATATATATATATTTTTTGAGATGGAGTCTCACTCTGTTGCCCAGGCTGGAGTACAGTGGTATAAACTTGGTTCACTGCAACCTCCACCTCCGGGTTCCAGCAATTCTCCCGCCTCAGCCTCCTGAGTAGCTGGGACTACAGGCACGCACCACCACACCTGACTAATTTTTTGTATTTTTAGTAGAGACGGTATTTCATCATGTTGGCCAGGCTGGTCTCGAACTCCTGACCTCAAGTGATCCACCCGCCTCGGCCTTCTAAAGTGCTGGGATTACAAGCAGGAGCCACTGTGCCCGGCCCAGGATATTCTTATTCAGTGCTTCTCAACTTGGTTAAGCGTTAGAATCTCCCAGAGAGCTTTGTAAAAATACCCATGCATGGGCCTCATTGTCCAACATTCTGACTGACTTGGTCTAGAAAGGGCCCCTGGCAACAGTGTTTTAAAAACTCCTTACATGACGATTCAATGTACAGTCAGAGCTTTAAAACGTCTCAATATCCAGACTGTACCTTAGATCAGATAAATCAGAATTTTGCAGTGTGAAACCCAGACATCAGTACTTTTTTAAAAACATGCCCTGGTGGCTGGGCACAGTGGCTCACATCTGTAATAGCTCTTTGGGAGGCTGAGGTGGGCAGATCACTTGAGGTCAGGAGTTCGAGACCAGCCTGGCCAACATGGTGTAACCCTGTCTCTACTAAAAATACAAAAATTAGCCTGGCATGATGGTGCACGTCTGTGATCCCAGCTACTTGGGTGGCTGAGGCATGAGAATCGTGTGAACCCGAGAGGCAGAGGCTACAGTAAGCCGAGATCATGCCACTGTGCTGGAGTTCAGCCTGGGCCACAGTGTGAGACTCTGTCTCAAAAAACAAACAAACGAAAAAAGCAAACATGCCCTGGTGCTTCCAATATATACCCGAAGTTCTAACCCAACTGTTGCAACCCCCTGATCTGACTGGCTTAAAGATTAAGGGTGTGATTGTTTTTTTTTTTTCCTGTCCTGAAGTAAGTCAGTTCTAGATCATCACCACAGTAGGGCCACCAATAAAGAATTGTAAGCATTATCCACCCTGCTGGTGGTATATTCATAAATTCTTCCCCATTTTCTTTAAAAAAGCAAAAGGGGCAGGAGGAAGAAGGTACAGAAATCACATGAAAAACATTTAAAAATACTTTTAGTAAAATACTCTGTACCATGTCAAAACTCCTTTGGCACACAGTAAATCATAGTGAAGAACAAAATTGAAAAGCAGAATTTGCCTTAGTTGAGGCTACAGTGTAAGAGAGAATACAACTTAGACGGTAATAATAGAAAACCATAGCATTTTCCAGCAATTGATATGATAGTAAATTCATAAAGAAATACAATAATTTCCCAATGACTCTTAACTGTTCAGGACGCCAATGCTAAACCAGGCTGCCATATATAATTCAAAGAAAGCTAGAAAATACATTCCACATACTAAATTGAAGATAATTTCTGCTCAGAGAGCAACTGAAACATATAGTAAGGTATACTTTTTTTAGATATAAGATAAACTTCTTTTGCTTTTAGTTAAAATAACTTTTTTCATACATTCTAATGGTCATATGAAAAAGGTATTTACTTTTTTTCATCACTAACCCTGAGGAAGGAAGAACAAATGTGGAGTAGGCCACAAAACTCACTAGGAACCAATCTCCATACTTTTCCCAATTGTGAATAGCAATTAATGGGAGAAGTTCAGGATACTATACTTATTTAGGCTTCCATACACATCAGCTCGAACTATTTAAAATAGACATAACATTTGGGCAACTAGCACAGTGGCATTTCTCTGCTTCAACTGAGAACTATTTTAAATATCATCACTTTTATTTCCCACACTGGTTTAAACAAACAAAACAAAATAAGACAAAACTTGACACTGATTATGTGAGAACTTTCAGTTCAATATATAGCAGTATGTAGGGACAATATAGCTTCATTGCTCAAGACTTCCATTCAGCAGAAAAAAATATGCGTAAGTTCTTGGAATTCTTCTCTTTCACTAGAAAGATGCTAGCTGTTACAGGGGAGTTGATGAGAGCAAAATGTGAAATCCCATCACAATGGAATATAGGAGGAGCTGGCATTTCTGCTTTGCCATTACAATTATTCTTCTTAGGATAGAAGTTGGAATTGCAAATTTAGCTGGACTCATCAGTTTCAACCTGTGGAAATGAAATAAAGTTCATCCCCTGGGCCAAAAACCCCAAGCAGCAGTTGGAAGCAAGAGGGCAATAAGAACAGAAGAAAACAGATTCACCGCATTGTTATCAAGAATGGGTTTCCCTGCTATGTGCTTTGCCTCATTTGTTGGGCTGTTGACCACCATGCCAGTGCTTTCATCCAACCCTGGAATGGAAAAAGAAGCAAGTGAGGTAGAAAACCCAAACGACTTGATTTTGTTTTTTCTTTTCTTTTTTTAAAATTATACCTTAAGTTCTAGAGTACATGTACTTGATTTTTTAAAAAGAACAAAATAGGCTTTTTCCTCCAAAGGAGACAATCTTTGAAAGGTTCTAAGTGACTTGCTAAATGACTTTAATGGATCATTTATATGATGAGAGATATGGGACCCCTGATTATAAACGGCCACTTTGAATGCTCAGTAATTTTCTGTCAATATCTCTGGAATTGCTTCACAAGTAGAAGAGAGAACATGAAAAGCAGAGAGGGCATGAAAATGGCAGGTTGGGCCTGCCTTCCCAGTGGTTCCCCTCCAAGACTGATCTATGAGGTCCCTGGGAGTAGGGATCATGTCTTTGGCCACAGTACTGTAAATGCATGGTTGAGCATGGGGCTGGCACAAAGGAGGCACACGAAGATTTACAAAATCTCCCCTACTGCACGCATTTCTTTTCAACCCACTCAATGCAATCAGAAACTTTCCCAGTTAGAACCTAATTTAGAATAAAATTCACACTCTTTAAAAAACATGTTTACTGTCTGTGTGTGCGTGTAGAGTTACTGACCCTTTAGTGAGAATTAAGATCAGATTCCTTCATCCTTAAAATCTAAATGAGACTAACAAAATGGAGAACAAATATTCTGACTGATGGGGAGAGGGGAGGAAGGGCACATAAATTTTCTGAGGCATGAAGAGCGCTAGGAGGACTGTACTGAGAGAACCCTTCTCTAGCCTTCCAACCTCTTCCTGATGTCAATCAAAGGAGAAACATGGTTGATGAGAGTGAGTGAGGAGCAAATACACACCTAACAGAATATGTGAGTACACTGATAGGATGGGAGAGCCTTAGAAACAAAGCACAGAAAATTTTGAGAAAAACATACTCTACCACTCTACCAGATATTTTTTTTTTTTTTTTTTTTTTTTTTGAGATGGAGTCTTGCTCTGTTGCCCAGGCTAGAGTGCAGTGGCATGATCTCGGCTCACTGCAAGTAGCTGGGATTACAGGCAGGCGCCCCCACGCCAGACAATTTTTTTATTTTTAGTAGAGATGGAGGTTCACCATGTTGGCCAGGCTAGTCTCGAACTCCTGACCTCAAGTGATCCAACCCACTTGGCCTCCCAAAGTGCTGGGATTTGGATGTGAGCCACTGCACCCAGCCACCTACCGTATATCTTGATTGAAGCAAAAAACTCAGGGGCAAGAATAGCAAGCATGATACCACAGTAAAAAAGTAGGTGGTATGTATAGTCAGACTAGTACAATTATCCCTCAAATGGAATAGGAAAATGAATGGAAGGAATTTTATTAAAATGATATGATCCAAAATGTCTTGCTTTTCTGGGATTAGGTAATGGCCCACACAAAAGCGTCTGTTCTCTGCACTACTGTATCTTCCCCACGCAGCTGCTAATCATTGCTGTGCAGGACTAATTCGACTAATTCTCTTTCAATTAATTTAATACAAAAGAATAAGAAAACCGAAATTGTGAGAGACTTTGCCCTATCATTTCTAGTCCCTCAACACCCTGTGTCTTTGGATTTGTTTTCATTGTTGACATTTTTTCTTTCTTTTCCCTATTTCTTTAACACACCAATAAGTTGCAAGAATGAAGGAATGTTCTTACCAGTATACTGCATTATAGCCCCTAAGTATGAGTCCACAATTGATCCTAGTAATCCAGCTAAACCACCAAATGCAATAATTGGCCACTGGGGGGCAGAAATGTCTAAATCATTCACAAAAATCAGCTGTGTGAGGAAGTATGCAATGCCCACAAAGGTACCACCAAGGAGACTAGAGACAAGGCCCACCACTGTAACGCCTCCATTGGTACCTGAAGAAGAAGAAACATGTAGAAAATCATCTGGTTAATAATCAGCAAACACATAAAGGCAAGGACAGCAAGGTACCTATCTAATCAAGACTAATTTAAAGAAAGCATTCTCTTTAAAGCAATCTAAATACTGTAGCTATTTAGAAAATAGTATTTTCTCCTCAGTAACTCTCGACATTTTAAGTGATGAAGCAGAATGGTTCAACGAAGCCGGACTCCCTGGTTTCAATCTTGGTTCCGCTTCTCTCTCTCAATCTCTCTCTCTCTTTTCAGAGACAAGGTTTTGCTCTATCAACCAGGCTAGAGTACAATGGTGTGATCATAGCTTACTGCAGCCTCCAACTCCAGGCTCAAGTGATCCTCCCACCTCAGTCTCTCTATTAACTGGGATGACAGGTGTGAGCCACCTTGCCAGGCCCAATTCTGCTACTCTTAAGCCGTGTGACTGTAGTTAATTTATCTAACTTCTTTGTCCTTTAGTTTCTTTATAAGACAGAAATAATAAAAGAACCAATTCATATGATTATTAGGAGTACTAAGTGGCAATCCATGTAGAGCAGTTACAATAGTGCTCTGTAGTAGGTATCTAAAATGTGTTAGCTGTTATAATCATGATGAAGAAGAGAAGAAAAAGGAGGAGAAGGCGATGATGGGGGATAGGATGGGGTAGAAAGAAAAGAAGGGGACGAAGAGGAAGAGAAGCATCAGAAGACAAAAAGAAAAAGCAGTACAGGTTGAGTATTCTCTTTACCCGAATTGCTTCGGACTAGAAGTGTTTTGGATTTCAAATTTTTTCAGAGTTTGGAATATTTGCGTTAATATAGACTTACCAGTTGAACACCCAAATCTGAAAATCGTAAATCTGAAATGTTCCAATGAACATTTCCTGTGAGCATCATGTCAGTGTTCAAAAAGTTTAAGATTTTGGAGCATTTTGGATTTTGGATTTTCAGATTTGTGATGTTCAACCTATGTAGTTGTTGATAATGTTGATAATGGAGAATTGAGATATATGTTAAAACACTGATACCATAACAGGCTCTCAATAAATATTCCATTGTTCCCTTTCTTTTCCTTCCCTACTGATATGTTTGCAAATCAATCTCTAAGTTCCTGTATTGCTTATCTAGGTCTTGCTAACATTTCCTGCAAATACTATTTATTATTACCAATTTAATAGTCTATAGAAATTTTCCAATTATTAAAGAGACTAAATAAAGTTTTTAAAAGGCTCTAAAATAAGAAATACATTAAATCAAGAGGTTTTTTGGTTTTTTTAAAGAATCTCAAACCAAGACTCACCAACTGTGTCTACCAATGGGTCAAAAAGAAGAAAAGGACTCACCAACTGGAACTTTCTCCCAGGTTGTTATCAGTCTTGGAGGACTTTTACTCAGAACTGTGCCAACTTCTGAAGCCCATGTGTCTCCAGCAGAGCAGGCCAGTGCAGCCAAGAGAGACAAACACATCCAGGAAGCAGAGTACTGCTTGGAAAAATCGACTGGGATTTCCCCAGGGCCATTTTCTATCATGTACAGCAGGGCCAGTTCTGTGGGTACAGCTCCATTACAGAATACCTGAATCCAATTCCTTTGCCCACCTGGAAACAAACAGATGAAAAGGACAAACAAATGCTTTCTCCATAGAAGAAAAACCATGCAGTTATAGGTATTTATGTTTTAAAGTTTAGGAAAAGAAAAACAATGAAAAAATATTTCAAAACAGTAAAAGTGTTATGGTACATTTGCCCAGATTCTATACTGTTATTAACAAATCTGGAAAAATTATGACAGACTCTAGTGCTTCTAAAATTCTGCTGTTATTTCCTATTGTTGTGAAATAAATTATAAACTCAATTTGGCTACTAAAGGAATTCTCATATAAAAAGTGATGTGTTTTGACAGTCTAAACAACATTCTGATTGAAAGCTTATGTTGGCCAGGTGCAGTGGCTCACGCTTGTAATCCCAGCACTTTGGGAGGCCGGGGCAGGCGGATCACGAGGTCAGGAGATTGAGACCGTCCTGGCTAACACGGTGAAACCTCGTCTCTACTAAAAATACAAAAAATTAGCCAGGCATGGTTGCAGGTGCCTGTAGTCCCAGCTACTCGGGAGGCTGAGCCAGGAGAATGGCGTGAACCTGGGAGGCAGAGCTTGCAAGGAGCCAAGATTGTGCCACTGCACTCCAGCCTGGGTGACAGCGAGACTCCGTCTAAAAAAAAAGCTTATGTTACGATGAAATGAAGTTTACTATTTTGAATAGTATCAAACATAATCTTACCTTCCTTATATTCTGAATCTAGACGCTTCTTCATTTCTCCCTTCCATTTAGTGAGTTTTGAAGAAGACAAGAAAAACATCAGCAAAGAGGTAAAAAAGCTGAAATTTGCAATGGTTAGGATAAATCCAACCACGAGCCCTGAAAGAAACATATATAAACACAGAATTATATTCAATTCATACATCAATGCTGTGAAAAAAGGATGGATTTTTTCCGTTTTTATGTTATAACCTGAAATGTACATTTCTAACAATTTGCATTTTGCCAATTAAGTTGTTACCAAGCAGTAAACTGAATGCGATTTTGAGTACACATTTTTTTTTACCATATTTTAATCTCGTTTCAAGCAATGCCATATGAATGTAAGATATTATTTTAGATAATATTTTAAAAATACCTTTATTTTAAAAAGGTAGAAATAGAGATGGAGTCTCACTATATCGCCCAGGCTGATCTCAAACTCCTGGGCTCAAGCAATCTGCCCAGCAATGGCCTCCTAAAGTGCTGGGATTGCAGGAGTGAGCCACTGCACCTGGCCTTCTTTTTCTATAATAACCCTTTCCATTGCTTAGCTCAAAGTTCAGATATCATAACCAATGAGATAGTTATTCATCGACTCTTCCAGAGATGCTCAATTACTGGTATTTAACTTTGGTACCTTTTAATTGAGAGCACAAGAAATAGGGTAACTTGAAATAAAGTATTAACAATAACAAAGAGCTTCAGCTCTGGAATTGAACAGTCTAGAGTTCAAACTTTGGCTCCTTCACTTACCTCTTCAAGATTAGGATAAGTTACCCAACCTCCTGAAGTCTCAATTTTGCACCGATGAAATGAGAATAATCAGAATTTACTTTGCCAGCTTGCTGTAAAAAGTCAGGGATAATCTTTGCAATATGCTTATTATATTATCCAGGATGTAAGAGGTCCTTAATAAGTGTTACCTAATGTTATGGATACTAATAACAGCAACAGTTCCAGTGGCAAAAGCTCAACAATAATCATGATAAATATTATAATATTGTTATCCAACCTTTAAGTTTTTTTAATTGATTTTTAAAACATTAGAAAAGTTGTACGCAACTACTGAAGGGGAAAGTCAAAACATATGGAGGTATACAAATTGAAAGTCAAAGTGTCTCCCCTCCTCCTCTTCATGAATATTCACTGTTAACAATTTGTTCCGCCGTCTCTAAACAAACCCAAAGTAGAAGAGCCCTAAACAACCTACACTGAGATGTTACAAATGGCATCTATATCCTTTTTACTTCAACCACCTTAAAATAGCACATGAGGTGATCAATGTTCATGTTGGTGACAGCTTCAGATTGAGGAAATGAACAAGACAAGTTTTGAGGGAAGGGTTTCTTTCACGTAGTCCTAAGAGAGCTTGGAACTTTTAGCAACTCCCACCTATGTCTACATTTTAGGTTAGTAACTGCTATCTCCTGTTCGTATCTTTTCCACCTCTCCATCCTGCAGATCTCTAAATATCATTGATAAAGGGTTCACAGATATGACAATAGGGTACTCCCAAATAATTTGAAGACTTGAGGACTATGGTTGCCTTCTGAGCCTTAAATAGGTAAATTCTGTACCTAACAGATAGCATCAGGGGAGTAAAATGACGCTGTCTACAAATTTCTGACAATGGGAGTACAGTTATACCCCAAATTCCAACCAGGGTGACCTGGGTAATCTCTAGGAGGCGTAAAAGAGAAAGGCAGGACTGGAATTTCATAGCAATTTAATAAACTCAGGGCTAACCTATTGATTCATACATATTCTATGATAATTTAATTGGCTAGCCCAAAATGTAGAAAGTGAAGGCCAAAAAAACCAGAGGCTGGCAGACTTCTTGAACCACGTCCAAGGGAGGGGAACCTTTGATTTGTGGACTTGCATAACTGTTTCTCAGACTTTGTACTCACCAAAGCAGCCTTCTGATTATAATCCGACTTCTCAAGCGGCCTGACTACAAGAATAGGGCATGCCTGAACAGTGATGTTTGTGTTCTTCTGCCTGGTAGTTCTTCTATCTGACTAATAAAGTGGCATTCTGGCTCATATAGCAATCCTTTATGACAATGAGCAACATTCAACCAGTTTTCTAGGCTCTAATCAACTCTGGGTACATGACAGAGTGAGGTTTCTACTTCAGAAAGACTGAAACCAGACCCAACGTATAGTGACCAAAAAGAGGTCAGGCCACCCTTGTGAAACCACACAGAGCACCACCACTGGCCTCTCCTGACAACACCCCCTCTTGCTATGCTCTTCCACAAACACTTTACCACAAATCCCCCTCATGTGACCCTCTCCTTATTCTGGCAATGCTTGCTCTCTCTCCAAATGACCAGAGTCCTCCACTTCAGTGTGCAGCTTAGAGACGAAGTGTGACTGAACCCCTGCCCAATCCTCTCAATACTGAGGTATATGTTTCTGTCATGAATGGTTCTAAATACCCAGATCCTGAGGAAGTTCTGTAACTCTTACTTCTCAATCCTAGACACACTAAAGTCATGATGTAGCAAAGTAAAATTCCTTATAACTGCGTGTATTAGTCCGTTGTCATGCTGCTAATAAAGATAAACCTGAAACTGGGTAATTTATAAAGAGAAGAGGTTCAATTGACTCACAGTTCCACATGGCTGGGGAAGCCTCACAATCATGGCTGAAGGCAAATGAGGAGCAAAGTCACATCTTACCTAGTGGCAGGCAAGGGAGTTTATGTAGGGGAACTCCCCTTTACAAAACCATCAGCTCTCATGAGACTTACTCACTATCATGCGAACAGCACGGGAAGGACCTGCTCCCATGATTCAATTACCTCCCACCAGGTCCTTCCCTTGACATGTGGGAATTATGGGAGCTACAATTCAAGATGAGATTTGGGTGGGGACATGGTCAAACTTGTATCACTGTGGACAGCAGTAGTGGAAGGAAAACAGTAATAATAACTAACATCTATAAAATATTTGTATGCCAAGTACTGTGCTAAGCATTTTACATGGATAACACTTCAAGATAATTCATTGCCATAGATACCATTATTCCTTCACATTTTATAGACAGGACAAGTACAACACTGAGAGTTTAAGTGATTTGCAGTCATACTCTAGGATAGTATACCCAACTACTATGATATATTTTAAATCAGCATTAGATTTTTTTTTATCCTTAAGGAAACAAAAAGTTCCAAACAGTAAGAAAAGCTGGGTGTGGCGGCGTGTGCCTATAGTCCCAACTACCCAGGAGGCTGAGGCAGGTGGACTGCTTGAGCCCAGGAATTCAAGGCTGCACTAAGCTATGGTTGCATCACTGCACTACAGCCTGGGTGACAGAGCGAGACCCTGCCTCTAAAAAAAGTTTTTTTGAGGACAGGGCCTCGCTCTGTCACTCAGGCTCGAGTGCAGCAGCATGATCTTGGCTCACTGCAGCCTCCGCCTTCTGGGTTCAAGCAATTCTCCTGCCTCAGCCTCCCAAGTAACTGGGATTACAGGCACCCGCCACTATGCCTGGCTAATTTTTGTATTTTTAGTAGAGCAAGGTTTCACCATGTTGCCCAGGTTGGTCTCAAACTCCTGGATTCAAGCGATCTGCCTACCTTGGCCTCCCTAAGTGCTGAGATTACAGGTGTGAGCCACCATACCTGGCCATAACTTCTTTTTTCACAAAAAGGTAGAAAAAAAAAAAGATAAATGTTTCATAGAATGAAATAATTAGGAAAAAAGCAAAGGTTTTTAAAAATCAGACTACATCTATTCCTAATCATCTATTATGTATCTAGCACTATTCAAAGAAACATGGGACACAGAAGCATAAGATACTCTTTGTCCTCAAGGAGTTTACAATCTAGTAGATTTTCTTTATGCTCAAACAGATCAAGTGGCATGTTATACCACCATGATAATTTTTAGAAACATGCATATTATATTTTTGCTACCTGACTTTAGAACTATCAGTTACTACTGAAAGTAAGTTAATGACATGCTTCCATCTACTACTACATCTGATCATTTCCATCTCTAAGGGCTGGCAGCAAATAAATGACTTTATTAGATTTGAATCCTATTCAGTAAGAATACTTCATTAAGCACTAAGAAGCCTAGAACCAGAAACTTTCTTAGTGGGAATACTTCATTTAATTTTACTCTGCAAGCATTAGTTTCAATTTTCTACAGTTCTCATTGTTTTCTGCCCAGAACTGTCTCTTCATCTTTGAAATCTCTCTATATACTTCTCTATTAATGCAGATGATAATAATAATCAGCATATATAATGAGGTAGGAGAGAGGTCAGAGGGGGAGGAGTAATGTGAGCAGAGGTATGGAGAAAGAAAGAAAGGTTTGTGGCAATGCCAATTTAATAGTCATTCGCGTATAAAAATATGGTTGAAAGTACATAATCACTAACAATGAACATTTTTGCACCATTTACAAAGATGTGTTGCCTCACATAATATCTTGTTTGAGCTTCACCAATAAGCCCATGAGGTATTACTATTGGAGGTATTTTAGAAGAGAGAAGAAAGTGAGGCTCCTAGGAGTTATGTAGCTTTCCCAAGTTTGCCCTGATAATAGGTGGCAGTGTTAGGTTTCAAATACATATCTTTTCATTCTAATCAACATAGGACAGGAGTAGATGCCCAAGGGCTAGAAGGCAGCCCTTCCAGCAGCAGGAAAGAAACAACAGGAGAGATCATAAATGCCAGAGCAGCAGGACTATATACAGCACAGAAGCCCAAGGAAGACAGAATTTCAAGAAGGACTTGACCTTTCTTTCTATAAGAATAATAAATTCCAAGGCGAGGATATCTGAGAGCTTTTTTTTTTTTTTTTTTTTTTTTGACACAGGGTCTCACTCTGTTGCCCAAGCTGAGTGCAGTGGCACGATCAGCCTCCTGTGTAGTTGGGACTACAGGTGTGCACCACCATGCCTGGTTTAATATTTTGATTTTTTGTTTTTTTTGTAGAGGTGAAGTCTCATCATATTGTCCAGGCTGGTTTCAAACTCCTGGACTCATGTTATCCTTACGCCTTGGCTTCCCAAAGTGCTGGGATGACAGGTGTGAGCCACCGCAACCAGCCCAGAAAGAACTTTTTTTTAGCAAAGCATAACTCCATGTTATTATATTTAAGCAGAGATTGTTCAAGTTATGTTATAAATGAGTTAATACTACCAAAGTGCTAACAGCAGTGCCTGGTACATAGAAAGTGTGATACAAACATTTGTTAAATAGATAAAATATAACCATTCCTAATACTTATTGATTACATGGTAAAATAAAATTCATACAAAAATATCAATATGTCTAGTTAACTTTAATTCTCAACTACCCCACAAAAGGAAAAGAAATCTCACAATATAACTTAAAAAATATTTCTTAATTATGAAGAGAATTGGCATGATTTTGAAGAACTCTGCCTAATAATAATAGTTACAAGCACTGAATAAATGTTGGCTATGTGTTCAGGCAATGAGGTAAGGACTTTAAATTATCTCATTTAATTCTCTCTATGCCCTAAAAATGAAATAAGGGGGAGATCGAGGCTTTGTGGAGCCCGAAGCTTATATAATTTGGGGTTCCCTCTTTAAGAAAAAGAGTACAAAAGTTTTGACCTTTGCAAAATTGACAAAACCATAGGACCATGAGAGCACACTGCTAGTTTATTTATTCAGTTTTATCTCTCACTTCTTTTCCTATTGTTACTATTTTCTAGTCAAATGAGCCTTATTATTCTTACTCTCAAATAAGCCTCTAAAATATCTGGACTTTTGCACTTGTTATTCTGTCGGCCTGGAACATAATTCTGTCAGCTCTCATTGCTAGCTTCTTTGGATGCCAGCGCAAAATGACCTCCTTACAGAAAAGCACCTGACACCATTTACAGAAGAATGCACCACGTCTTCCAACATATGCACTTAACACTTAATTATCTTTTCATTTTTCTCATAAACGTCATTACCTGAACAGTTTTATATATTATCTACCTGCCCTAAAGAATATAAGTTTCATGAGAACTGACACTATGTTCTTTTTGTTTACAGATATATCCCAAGTTTTTAGAACAGTGGTACATACTAGTAAGTGTTCAATAAAAATTTGCTAAAAGATGGGTCAGGCATGGTGGCTTACACCTGTAATCCCAGCACTTTGGGAGGCCCAGGCAGGTGATCAACTTGAGGCCAGGAGTTCGAGACCAGCCTGGTCAACATGGTGAAACCCTATCTCTAATAAAAATACCAGAAAAAATTAGCTGGGCATGGTGGCACAGGCCTGTAATCTCAACTACTCGGAGGCTGAGGCATGAGAATCGCTTGAATCCAGGAGGAGGAGGAGGTTGCAGTGAGCCGATCGTGCCACTGCACTCCAGCCTGGGCAACAGAGCAAGACTGTCTCAAAAAAAAAAAAAATTGCTAAAAGAATGAATACATGGCCTGTTCTCAACTCAGTTTTGGAAAATTAATCCAGAATGCTAAGTTTGGACTGCTCTGTTTGAGATTACTAACAGCAACTTCCAAGAGTTTATTCTCTCCAAATGCTCTATTTTACATCTAGGAGGAGTGCTCCAGTGTTTCTACTGGTAGAAGACTAAAGGAGCAGAAAAGTCAAGGTTCATCTATCCTATTAATTTACTTTGTATCAATCACAAAATTTAATTTGTATGTTACACTAAAAGTGTATGTTAGTTTCTGAAATTTTGACAATAGGAATGCTGAGCAAGATGTAACTTTATCATTGTCTAAAATATATAACACTATGATTTGTAGTCAGTCTCATATATTCAGAATTTAGAAAACATAAATTTAAATTATATAAGCAAGCACTTAGTAGTTACTGTAAACATTCAAAATAAAAACATACCTCCTAGAGCCCCACTGTGATCTAGACTTTTCTTTTTAAGTCCATTAGAGACGATCAGAACAGGAACAACAACAGAAAACAGCCAACGCCATGGAGAAATAGGTCGTAAGTTACCTGAAACATTATAAAGGTGGAGCACAAATTGTGTGAAGTCTGCACAGGTTAGTTTTGGCAGTAAACTTCCATTACTGCTTTTGGACTAAAATACTGTCATAAGTACAAACACCAAGATGAAGTCACCAGAGAAAAATATAGTCATGCATCACTTAAGATAGGGATATGTTCTGAGAAATGCATCCTTAGGTGATTTCATGGTTATGCAAACATCAGACTGTACTTACACACACCTGGATGGTAGAACCTACTATACACTTAAGCGATATGCTATAGCCTATTGGTCCTAGGCTACAAACCTGTATAGCATATTACTGCACTGAATACTGTAGGCAATTATAACAGAATGTATTTGTGTATCTAAACATAGAAAAAGTAGAGTAAAAATATGGTATTATAATCTTATGGGAACATGTTATATGTGTGGTCCGTCATTGACCGAAACATCGCTAGGCAGAGCACGACTGTATTTATGTTGAGACATGCATGCATATTTTCAGAGAAGCAGTCTTACTGGAGAATGGCCAAATAGGTTATGTTCAAGTTTTGAAAACCTTTTACTGCTATTTATGATAATAATGGATATCTAGATATTTAAAATGAATCTCCGGTTCATTTTTTTTCAAGGGGGCATATATTAAATTTCAAGCACTACCTAGAATGAACTCTTTCTGTAACAGGGTCTTACTCCTCTCTGCCTTTTAGAGGACACCTGATTAAATGGTTAGAAATTGATTATTCCAGAGGCTGCATCCAGCTCACAGACATTTGGCTAGCAGAGTGTTTTCAAATAATTTGAGTCAATATTTAAAGATGAGAAGATATCATATAAAAATCCAGATTCTTGGCTTCTGTTTTAAAATTGGGAAGTTCTGGCCAACACGGTAGAATTGACTGAAGGTAAAGAGAGGTCCCCTCCTTTAAACAGGCCATGGCTTTCCCATTTAAACTGCCCACCACTCCTGAAGGCTCCTAAACGCCAAGGCTAAGTGATTTCCTTATGGTAAAGAAAACCGTGAACCACTGCTTGTATCCATGTTTCTATCAAAAATGAGAAAATGGGCCCAGCACTTTGGGAGGCCGAGGCAGGAGGATCCCGAGGTCAGGAGTTCAAGACCAGTCTGGCCAACATAGTGAAACCCTGTCTCTACTACAAATACATAGCCAGGCATGGTGGCAGGCACCTGTAATCCCAGCTACTTAGGAGGCTGAGGCAGAATTGTTTGAAACCAGAAGGCAGAGGTAGCAGTGAACTGAGATCGTGCCACTGCACTCCAGCCTGGGCAAAAAGAGCAAAACTCCATCTCAGAAAAAAAAAACGGGGGGGATGAAAGACAAAGAGGGCCCAAGCATTCAACAAAAGATGAGAAATATCCTATTTCTGGAAGTGAAAACTATTACCACACGTCTAACACACAAAAACTTGCACAGTTTCATTCATTTGCATTAGGTGACTGGTCCGAGGGATATTTCAGTTTACAAATCCTGATTTATTCTATTTAGTTCAAGTCATAGCAAATACTATGACTGCATGACAACCATTCACTAACAAGAATCTTCTCTTATACCCCTCCCCTAAAACTCTGATGTCCCACTGTGAATCATTATGAATGAACAGCCCTGAGAGCTTCTGTATCCCGGAGAACCCTTTCCAATTATTCACGTGTTCTCTTTGCAAAAAGCCTACAGTCTGAAATGGCAATCCCTTACGATATAACCATTTAAGAGAGTTCACTTTCTCATTCTCCTTTTCATTTTTTCCCTTGTTGTAAACTGACCAGTATTTTGTTTTCATAGGAGAAGGAAGTTTGTGTAAATGGAGACTTACGCTCTAAAGCACCTTCAAAACCTTAAAGATCTGAGTCCAGAGTACCTTATATTTAAGCAATGTAGCTTTACGCTTTAAAAGGAGTCTATTCTTTTGAAGCAGCCAAATGGCAGATAAGTCCTTCAGCTCTCCAAATGTAAATATTATACCGTCTTTAATTCTTATTATATTTACAGAACATGTGAAACTGATAAACTACATTACTAATTTCTTTTTTTCTTTTTTTGAGACGTATTCTCGCTCTGTCGCCCAGGCTGGAGTGCAGTGGCTCGATCTCAGTTCACTGCAACCTCCGCCTTCAGGGTTCAAGTGATTCTCCTGCCTCAGCCTCCCGAGTAGCTGGGATTACAGGCGCGTGCCACAACGCCTGGGCCATTTTTCTAGTTTTAGTAGAGCTGGGGTTTCACCATGTTGGCCAGGCTGGTTTGAACTCCTGACCTCAGTTGATCCTCCTGCCTTGGCCTCCCAAAGTGCTGAGATAACAGGCGTGAGCCACCGCTCCTGGCCCATTACTAATATTCTTATTCAAAATTAAAAGCATGACTGTAATTGCTTTACAAAGCTATGTTCACCTCACTTATCTTTCACCAAGACAGATGGAATAGTTACTTAACATATAAAGACATTTTGAAACAGGTATAACTAGGCCAGAAGTGGTGGCCTGTATTCCCAGTACTTTGGGAGACCCAGGTGGGAGGGTCACTTGAGCCTAGGGGTTTCAGACCAGACTAGCAACACAGAGGGACTCCCATCTTATAAAAAATAAAAATTAAAAAAAAGAAATAGGTATAACTCGAATTATCACAACAAGCGTTTATTAAAGGCACTGTTTATATTATCTTGTTACTAAGTTAAATCAGGCTATGGAAGTTAAGTAAACACAACCATTCCTAACCATTCAGAGGATACGAGTTTTGGATTTCACAATGGTATGGTTTTAAATTTCACTGACTAGATTACAGAGAAACAACTTAGAACATTCATACTTACCATAATAGGTGCTTGCAGTCATTGACATAATCCAGAAAGCTAAGGAAATGCAAATGATCAGGCTCAATATAACTATATTAGTTATCATCTTTATATATCTTTTGCATATATTGTCGTTAAGATCTGTCATGGAAAATAAGGATGTGAGCTCCTGCGGGGCAGAATATTTAGCGTTTCGGAGAGAAAGTCATTTACGATGTGAGCAAGACACTTGTTCAGAGGCAAACATAAATCCCAACATATTCCACCGACCAAACAAGCAAAAAAAGTCACAAAAATTCAAACTCCTTCCGGAAATTCCTGCTGGACGGAGAGCTCCAATGCGTACGGGCGAGGCCAACGCCTCACCGCAAAAGCAAAGCGCCACCCGGTCGACGGTGAGGGCCGGCTCCCGGCTGCTCAGCGCCTCACACCGGAGCCCCAGGGGGAAAAGAGAAAGCCGAGGCAGCCAATCCGCGGTCCCGGCGCTGGCGAGCTCCACCCACCTCCCGTCGCAACCTTCTCACCCGCAGGCGGCGTAGGTCCGCGGCTGCAAAGGGGCAGTTAGGGCACCCTAACTTGGGCAAGTCTGGGAAGCAAGCCCGACGCGGCTGAACGCAGTCACGTCCGGACAGCTGCGCAAGGCGCCCTAGGGTCCAGGTCCAACTGGCCAAGGCCGAGACCCCAGGAGCAAAGCCCGCGCCTCCGCGCGCCCCCGCCTTTAGCCCCTCCCCGGCTGTGGGCATGCGCCGCAGCTGCTTAGGGGGACGTCACCTCGCTGAAGTGGGCGGGCACTGCTGGCATCCTGGCCGGCTGCGTTTGCACTGCTTCTCCGAAACCACTTTATAGGTACTAAACAGCATTGTTTACTACCTATAATGTGCTAGACTCCTGGCTGCTAGCGAGGTAAAGTTAAACATAGATTCTGTTACTGAGCTCTCGTCATTATTGTCATAACACCACTTAAATTGTGGAAATACCTGTCCTCACACCCCTTATATTTCAAGTGTGTTCATTTAGAAAGCAAAACGTCTTGTTAGCATAAAAATTCTGAATCGTGGCTGATTTCATTATTATTATTATTATTATTATTATTATTTTTGAGACAGCGTCTCTCTCTGTTGCCCAGGCCGGAGTGCAGTGGCACATCTCTGCTCACTGCAACCACCGCCTCCCAGGTTCTAAGCGATTCCCCTGCTCCAGCCTCCGGAGTAGCTAGGATTAAAGGCGCCACCACCACCCCCGGCTAATTTTTGTATTTTTGGTAGAGACGGGGTTTCGCCATGTTGGCCAGGCTGGTCTCGAACTCCTGACCTCAGGGGATCCACCTACCTCGGCCTCCCAAAGTGCTGGGATTACGGGTTTGAACTACCGCGCCCGGCTTGATTTCATATTTTATGTGAAATTAACTTGTTTGCCTGGGTTAACAGTAACTAACTGATAATTACATATTATTTATCAATTTTTTCAGTTAATTGCTGACAGTGTAAGAAGAGGAGCCAAATTCATTTCAGACACAGTATGCAATTGTGTTTTAACCCCCCAGAGTAGTTACTTAAAAAAAAGCTCACATTATTTTAAATTTCAAAATACATGCCAAGACTGCTTGTCATTTTCTTTGGTAAGGCATCTGATTAAGTAGTTAACTAAGAACCAAATCTGTGAAGTAGGACTAAATAGTAGTGGGCTTCTTGTACTAGATAATATACATATGGTCTTTATGCTGAAATTTATTATGTGCCTACTTTCTTTTTGTCTTAGTCTGTTCTGCATAGGTAAATGTTTGGATTATCTTACCAAGCTGGCCAATATCAATGCTACCAGACTATTGGGTAAAATTATTAATAATCAAAGCTAACGTTTTGTGGTTTGCACAGTGGCATTTTTTTTTGTCTCTGCTTAGACAAAATTATGAACTGGTCTGTTTTTTTGTTTTGTTTTGTTTTTGTTTTTGGCCTTGCTTCACCATAGTCACAGAGTGACCCTCTCTGATTAGTTGGTGTTCTATAGGAAAATCATAGCCTAGCTGTGAATGTCAAGCTATCTCCCAACACTGGGGTGTAGCTGTGTCAGGTCAGTCCCTGGATGTCAGGGATGATTTTCTCATGACTGGTAGATCTGGCTAAAAATGCATATTAAATAGTAGTGTCAGTGAACTGACCCTTCAAATGAGTATTTTCCCTTGTATTTTTTTTTTCAGTGACCTATTATTGATTTTTTCTCCATAAAAGTTATTCTAGCTTAAGACCAAAATAATTTAGAGGAGTTAATATAATTAAAATACGGTAAGTCTTCCTCACATGCAATAGGCAGTTTCAGTTACCAAGGGTTAAACATGATCTTGAGGCAGGAGAATAGGGTCTGGAGGCAGGGAACCTAAGGCGGATTCATGCTGACTTCCTAGAGCTAAATCAAAAGGAAAACCCCAACTTTCCACACCTAAGTAACAAAAGCACCCGAAGCTACTCCCTTTGCAACCACCCTTCCTTTTCTTTTCTGCGTGGCAGATAGAAAATTGAAAGTATCTCTGCTTGGTCGCTTTCTGCAACCAATCAGACGTTTGGGTAGGAGTGTAACTTTGTAACTTCACTTCAGCCTCTAATTGGTTGTTTTTCACAACCAATCAGACTGATTGCGGGCTAGTACTTCATTTACATAGAGTGTACACCAAGTAACCAATGGGAAACCTCTAGAGGGTATTTAAACCCTAGAAAATTCTGTAAGGAGGATTTTGAACCCCTATGCTCAGGTGGTTCCCACCCTGTGGAGTGTACTTTGTTTTCAGTAAATCTCTGGTTTTGTTGCTTCAATATTTCCTTGCTTTGTTTGTGTGTTTTGTCCAATTCTTTGTTCAAAACACCAAGAACCTGGACACCTTCCACTAGTAGCAATCTGAAAATATTAAAAAGAAAATTCCGGAAATATTCATAAGTTTTAAATTGCGTGCCGGTCAAAGTAGCATGATGAAATCTCATGCCATCCAGCTCCATCCCACTTGGGACGTGAATCCTCTGTTTATCTAGCATATCCATGCAATAAACATTACTCTCTCGTTAGTCACTTAGGAGCTGTCTCAGTTATGAGATGGACTGTTGCAGTATCACAGTGCCCTTATTTTAGTTTTATTACAATATATTGTTATAATTGTTCTATTTTATTATTAGGTGTTCCTCCTAATCTCTTACTGTGCCTAATTTATAAGTTAAACTTTATCATAGGTATATAGAAATCGGAAAAAACATAGTATATATAGAGTTTGATATTATCCAGGGTTTCAAGCATCCACTGAGGATGTTGGAATGTATCTCCAAGGATAAGGGGAGAGGGGCTATTGTATACTTTTAAAAGAATCTATTGTTATAAATTTTATAGACTATCAATCTTAAAAATTTCAACGAAGTCTTCGTTTTTCTATTTACTTTAGAAGCCATTTTCTGGCAATGGAAAATTTCTGGTTAGGCATTTCCTAAACTGTATTCTTTAACTTAATAGTAGTTGTTCTTTATTAGTAGGCATCCCTACCACCCAAAGATACCTATGATCAAATTTGAGAAAGATTGTCTCTACGTGGGATAGTTAGAGTGTATTATTAATGACTCTAAGAAGTTAAGAAACAAACACATTTGTTTAAATGGTTCCAACAGTTAATTGTCTTCCCCAGATTTCTTTCCTGTAGAAAACATGCAGTTTGAGACTTACTATAGCAATCGTAGAATAAACTGAAAGTTCATTGTTGTGCTGCTCTTTAAATTTCACAATGTAAATACCCATTTATGGTTTAGTGCTCTTTGATATAAAGTTTGGATTTTTCTGTGATAGACATTTATATTCAATACCAATCACAAAAATTATCCTAATGGCAAAAAGCACTTACTGTGTGAAACTATCAGATTTTATTTACAATCCCTTTGAATCTAATCCAAAGGGATTGGTTTCAATTTTCTGAAATGTGCAAATATTTGAGTGATTTGAGTGCCAACATACATATACCACAGTCTCTGCCTTGAAGGAACATAGCAGATGAAAATGGACAGGTAGACCATTACATTATAATAAGATGATGATTTTATCCAAGTCATATATAAACAGGATTCAAGGAGAAAAGCACTTACGTCCGTTAGGGATGGTGTCACACAAGAGAGGGGAGCATCCAAGGTAAGAATTGAAAGATGACAAAGAGTTTGCTCAGTGACTAAGCTAAAGGAAGGGCAATTTGTAAAGGTTTGTTTGGTGGTTAAGAAGAACATGAAAATAGGAAGTTCAAGAGAATGGAGAAGAGTTAGAAATAACACATTTTGGAGTGTTTGCTAAATAATTTATTAAACCAAAAATTCATCTGAGAAACAGACACCTCTTTAAAAAATTTTTTAATATAAAAATAGAGGTGAGGTCTCACTGTGTTGTCCAGGCTGGTCCCAAACTCCTGGCTATAAGTGATCCTCCTGCCTTGGCCTCCCAAAGTGTTGGGATTACAGGTGTGAGCCACTGCATCCAACCAATATGTGCCTTCTTGACATTAAACCCAAATATTTTGTTTTTTAAATGTTTGTAGTATAGATTTTTTTTTTTTTTTTTTTTTTTTTTTGAGGCGGAATCTCGCTCTGTCGCCCAGGCTGGAGTGCAGTGGCGCGATCTCGGCTCACTGCAAGCTCCGCCTCCCGGGTTCCCGCCATTCTCCTGCCTCAGCCTCCCGAGTAGCTGGGACTACAGGCGCCGCCACCACGCCCGGCTAATTTTTTTGTATTTTTAGTGGAGACGGGGTTTCATTGTGTTAGCCAGGATGGTCTCGATCTCCTGACCTCGTGATCCGCCCGTCTCGGCCTCCCAAAGTGCTGGGATTACAGGCTTGAGCCACCGCGCCCGGCCTGTAGTATAGATTTTAAAAGACTAGGGAGCAATTTGAAGATGGATTTGTTGTATTAGATCGAGCTCATTCTAACAGGGCCTTAGGGAGAGGGTGGGGAGCAGTGAAGGCAGGAATAAATAAATGGAATACTGTTTACCAGCAACCTTGAGGACAGACACTATGTCTGTTTGGCACATCCTAGTTTGATCAGTGTCTCTTATGAGTGTTAAGATAGTATTTTTGGGCCAGGTACAGTGGCTCACACCTGTAATCCCAGTGATTTGGGAGGCCAAGGTGGGCGGATCACCTGAGGTTGGGAGTTCCAGACCAGCTTGACCAACATGGGGAAACCATGTCTCTACTAAAAATACAAAATTAGCTGGGCATGGTGGTGCGTGCCTGTGATCCCAGCTACTCAGGAGGCTGAGGCAGGAGAATCACTTGAACTCGGGAGGTGGAGGTTCTGGTGAGCTGAGATTGTGCCATTGCACTCCAGCCTGAGCAACCAGAGCGAAAATCTATCTCAAAAAACAAACAAACAAACAAACAAAAAACATAGCATTTTTTGAATTACAGTATTCGAAACAATTTTTTTTTTTTTTAAGACAGTCTCACACTATTGCCGGAGCTGGAGTGTAATGGCACAATCTCGGCTCATTGCAACCTCTGCCTCCTAGGTTCAAGCGATTCTCCTGCCTCAGCCTCCTGAGTAGCTGGGATTACAGGCACCCGCCACCACGCCTGGCTTATTTTTTGTATTTTTTAGCAGAGACGGAGTTTCACTATGTTGGCCAGGGTGGTCTGGAACTCCTGACCTTGTGATCCGCCCACCTCGGCCTCCCAAAGTGCTGGGATTACAGGTGTGAGCCACTGCGCCCGGCCCGAAATAATGTTTTAATCAGAAAAAAATTAATAAAATATCACAATCTTCTTTCCCTTTTGTTAGTAAAATTGTGCTTTGATAATGTCTTTTTTTTTTTTTTTTTTTTTTTTTTAAGAGACAGGGTTGTACTCTGTTGCCCAGGCTGAAGTGCAGTGGTGCAATCATAGTTCACTGCAGCTTTGAACTCCTGGGCTCAAGCAGTCCTCCTGCCTCAGCCTCCTGAGTAGCTAGGGGACTACGTCACATGCCTCCATGCCTGGCTAATTTTTATTTCATTATTTTTGTAGAGACGGGTGTCTCGCTAAGTTGCCCAGGCTGATCTTAAACTCCTGGCCTTAAGTGATCCACCCATCTTAGCCCCACAACATGCTGGGATTACAAGCACGAACCCCTGTACTTAGCCTGCAAATAAATTTTTGTGTGAGCCTCAAATTATGGTCAGGATAGAGATAGACTCTTACCATTTTTATAGCCCTTCATATATCTCGTCTAGATTGCCTAACCAGATCTAAAACAGTGCAAATAAACTATAATGTACATTTAGATATAACTTGAGCAACAAAAATGAAAATAACTTCTCTTCAAGGCTTTACATTATCTTTATTTGTTTTACCATTTGCTTCAGTTTAGGGAGAAGGACTTCACAGAAGTCTTTTAGGGGGTCAGTGTAAAAGAACTTTCACAGAAATATTTAGGTACATTTTTTAGAAATAACAGGCATGACAGTAATTTCCTTGGGGAAAAATGTTTAATATCACCATACTCAGAATACATTTTTGTGAATATGCAATTATTTAGTATACATTACAAAATCCTCAATTTTAGAAAGTTTCCAACTGTCTAAATATCAGAAGAATCCAATATTTTGGTACAAAGATGAAACATTTCCTATATTATAGCAAAATTAAAATCTACCCGTATTCTAACATTGAGAAATGAGATAAAACACAGTATTATAAAGTCTACTTTATAGGAAAGATCAAGTGACCTCAAAGACTTTACTATTTTCGTATTTTAAGACACATGATTTGTCCTATTTTAGTAACCTGGTTCATATGTTAAACAAAGTGTAATGTGAACAGCAGAGAGGATTTGTTGGCAGAAGATCTATGTTCAATCTAGAACTATCTAGATCACAGACATTTCTATTCCTTGTGCAGGTTGGCACATAGTAAATGCCCAAATGAATAAAGAAATCGAATTAACAAAGATGTCTTCATGTGTAAATCAGAGGTAATACCACCTACCACACAGAATGTAAGGAAAAAGAGCACAAATAAATACCAAAGTGCTTTATAAAATTCTGAGTTATTTTAAAAATCTGTGTTCATAGGTTTGTTATTTTACACAAAATACCAAATTTCAAATGAACTCCAGTACTAGATTTTGATGTACTATTTTATTTATAGCCATGTTTTCCTTTTAACAAAGATACCATTAACACCACATTTGTTCAGTGTTCATTTTAAAGGGTAAAAATGTTGTCTTATAGCTCCTTCAATAAAACACCATAATTCAGGTCAAATGCCAATGTCCTGTACCTCCTTTGCTAAGTCAATATAAGGAGGAATCTGTTTTGTTTCAAAACAAAAGCATTTGATTATAAAAAGGTCTACAGTTTATAGTTCTTACTGAATTCCAATTCAACAGCATTTACCAAAGGGACTTTATAGCTATTTCTTTTGTAGCATTTATCATATTGTGTTATAAATATTACTTCTCTCAAGAGATAGAGCAACTTGAGGGCAGAAAATAATGTCATATTCCTTTGTATATCAAGTACCTAGCCTTTGGCTGGTTCTTTGTAGAGGTTGGTACCCAATAGACAGAGGACAAATAAACAGAAGATCTGTGTTGTGACCAGCAGAGGAAAAAAAGCTATTATAATTTCAGTTAGTTTTATGGTCAGGGTGATTAAAAAAAAACCTATTGAACTGAAAGCAGGATTTTAATAGACTCCTTTTAGGTTTTTCTCTGTGAATAAAGCTAGTTCAAAGGTAGACAAATGTATACTAATAAAACAATTTGATGCAAACAGTTTGGAGCATGTTGTCAGGACAGTAAAACGAAAATGACAGAGAAAACACAGAAAAGTTTACTCTAAAATTATTGAGTAGTAGTTTATTTAATACTGTCAAGTAACAATGAATGAAGATGAAGTAACCTTGTCAAAAAGTTGTTGTATTTTGCAATATTTTATTTTTATGATTTTTAAAATTTATTAAGATTTCAAGGTATTATTGTAGATGGGAACTGGGCTACGTAGTGTTTTGTATCTGGGGTGAAGGGTGAACTACATGAGAGTGGTTATACTTGGAAAAATAGCTTTTATTCAAATGATTATTTGTCCAACTTATTTTGAGTTATAAGGTAGATGTGGTCAGTAAATGTTTGATGATGATTATATGCTGGTGAAAAGTTATTTGAAACCATACTAGAAAAAAATAAATATGTAATGACAATTCCAAGGAACTACATCTAATACTTAAGATAAAGATAAAATAACTAGCAAGATTTATAACATCCACAAAAAGATTTTCATAAATATCTGTTTTAAATACCTCATGGGCATTCTAAGAGACTTTTCCTACGTTTGCATTTCCTTGGGAGGCATTCCTTAGTAAAGAGAGTGCTAAAACTGTAAAAGAATTCTTACTAGGATCCAAGCAAATGCAATCCTAAACAGTTGGCAAAAAGAGGGATTTTTTTTTAAAATCATAAATTAGCTATTACTTTACAGAAAAGTTTTACAGCAATTTATGACTTAGGTTTATGCTACCTTCATATGTTAGTATCACCAGTTTGAATTAAATAAGTTGAGTTAAATAACTTGATTATATATTAACACATTTTTACATGATTTCAACAAAGGTGTTTGAAGCAAAGGGTTCCTATTAAACATTAGTGAAATAAAGCAAACCCTTTAATTGTTCAAGTGCCAATGATAAGAATAGTTCTGATACTTTTATTTTGTAAAATAATTAGCATTTGTATACCACTATCACAGACATACACATATTTCTATAGGGAACATTTAATTTCCCTTATGCACTATGGTTGCTTTATTTGTTTTTGCTGTTGTGTTGTTGTTGTTTTAGAGACAGGGGTCTCACTCCATCGCCCAGGCTGGAGTGCAGTGGTGCAATCACAGCTCACCACAGCCTCAACCTCCTAGGTTCAAGTGATCTTCCCACCTTACCCTCCCAGGTAGCTGGGAACACAGGCATGCTGGTTGCTCTATTTCACTCACTAAAAAAGGAGATAAAAAGCAAGCTGATGTCTAAGATAAACTGATGTCATTTTAAGTTATTAATACAAATTGTGAAGATATAAGTAGTTTCCTGTGATTAAATTTTACTGTGGGTTTATGAAGAGGAAAAAAAAAATCCCACTATATTGATATACTATTTCTGAGGTACAGCATGCATTTAGAAAGTAGTTAAAAAGAAAACAAAAAACCTTAGGAGTTCTGGTTATCAATCAATACGTAAGCACCAATTTTGAAGTTGGAAATGTAAGGTTTTTATTATGAGAAAAAGAGGAGTATACATTTACTTAGCTAGGTCCTGAACTCTGAATTATTTTACAACGTTTTCTTAGGTGAATATTATCAGCTACTAGATTTTACTAGTTTAAAGTACTTGAGGCCTTACCTAGTTTAGATGACTCAATGGTACTTCACATTCAAATATTTTCAAAATATTTTACAACCTATTTTAAAATCTAATATTCTTACGAGAGAGGCCATGACAAGCTCACTTTTACTGGTAAAACAAAATACAGAACATTTTAATTTAAAAACTTGCCCTGTACCTTTTTTTTCTATAAATTTTTCAAATCACAGTGCCAATTATAATTTAATACAAAACCCAGCAGTTTTAAGGTCATGTAAATGTTGGTTAACTGTTATTTAGCATCTTATTTAGAATGCAATATGCCAACTTTGGTACAGGAAAAAATTCTTTTCTAATGTAAGTTAAACATATTACTTATCATAAGCGGTTCTTTTAATAGTAGTTTAAAAAGACAGAAACAAAAAACACCTTTCAAACATACAATTTATTGGCAAAAATTTTAAGTCCGTAATTCTAATGTAAGGCACTTCCATTCATTTTCAAATAAAAATTTCATACAAATTTTTTTATTCTTTTGTAATCAAGTCTTCACAAATTATACAGTAATGTTACTTCAAGTAAAACTTTATTAAATAATGCATTTTGGCGTAAGTGCCATAATTATCTTTACTTCTGGAAAGAATGAAGGATAGGCATCAAGCTCTGTGCAAGCTAAACTGAAATGAAGGTACTCTTGGTCTGTTTTAGATTTAGACTCGGCAGTGTTTTATCTTGTTGATCTTGTTCAAGGATCTTAAAATCTTCCAAAGGAAGAGTGCTTAAGGCAGTTGGTAAAATGTGTTCTGATGTACCTTTAGGTAATACACTATTCGCTTCTAAATTCTTTACCAAACAAGTGGCTTTGATCCATCTTCGAGTTGCTCTGCGTTCCTTTTGTAGGCAAGTTTTCATTTTTCTTCTTAAGCTTGCTATTTCTTTTTCCAGTTTAATGATTCTCTTTTTTGCCTCCATAGGATTCCTAAAGGCATAGCTGTGTTCAAGTAGTACTTGCTGACTACTCATGTTTGATTTTAAATTAGATGGTCCAGCTGGGGAACAACTGTTGTTTTTCTTCAGAAGATTCCTTGACTTGAGTTTCTGAGCCGAATAAAATTAGAAGGTTGAACATAAATTATGAAATATCACAAATAAGCAAATAGTGTCCAGTTTTGGATAACAGAGTATTTAAACTGTTCTTTTAAAAGTCAATATCAAAACCTTAATAGGAAACAGCAGCAGCCATCTCATGTAATCCAAGATTAAGTTTTTTAACTGGCTGAATAAACTCTAGTCACCTACTTCTTTTTGTCCCATATCCAGAGAGATTCAAACATTGATTTGGAAATAGACAATGGACGTCCAAGGTTTTTTCCAAATTATTGACTGTGATTCTATAGAGACTTTAAAGATCCTTTGCAATTTACTAAGGTCAATTTAGAATATATGTAGATATTATTTATGATATTAATTTGATCCCCTTTTAATTAAATACCATTTTCTCAATCTGATGAATATTTTAGAACCAGGGTCCTACTTAATGAAAACTGAAGGATCTGGAGAAATATATTCTTAAGTACCAAGTTTCTAAATATATTTACCTATTCATTTTTGATAGTTACATATGTCTTCAAGGATTTAAAATCTGGCTAGGAACATTTGCCAAAATCAGGAGATTTGTTTTGCTTTTATCTCTTTCATTCAAATGGTCATCAAGTCCTGTTAATTCTACCCACTAAATATTCCCACCATGAATCCTCTCCTCTCCATCATTCTTTTTTTTCCTTTCTCTGTTCCACAGTAAGGCTGAACACTGTCATTCTCGATGTCACTACTTACACTGGGCCTCTATCATATCTGTTCTGACTGTATTATTCTTTATTGATCTCTGCACTTCATTTTGATCCTCATTAATCCACATTCTGCCATGAGAATAATTTTTCTAGAATATTTGACATTTCTATTCTGGCCAAATTATTCTTTGCCTACCTATTATCTCAAGGGAAAAAAAATCTTTACATGGCATACTACACAATTTAGGATCTCACCCCATTCTGCAATTTACCATCTTGATTTATACTCCAGCAATACTAAGCCACTGAGAGTTTCCAGATTATATCATATCCTCATAAGTCTGTGTCTTTTATTCATAAACATTTATTGAAACACATACTATGAATTCCTGGGGACACAACACTGAACAAATAAGACAATATGGTTCCTATCCTCATGAAACCTCAGTTAGTCCCTCTGCCTAGGGAATTGACAGGGACTCTTTTTTGATCTTTGTATCTCTAGCACTGAGCTTAGATTCTGGCATAATGGAAAGTTTCCTTGTATTTATTAAATAAATAATCAAAATGTCAAAAATAAGGTACATTTCAAATTCAGTATTTGAGTATATACTATGTCCCAGACACTGTTTGAGGTGCTGAGGATTCACACACGAAAAAGACTAAGTTCTTGCCCTCCTGGAGCTTTTCTAACATCAGTGGTAATTAGCTTACCACAATCTGGTCTCCCATTTAGATTATAACTCATATACATTTAAAAGTTTAACTGTTACAAACAAGAGAAACAGTAGTTTTTCCTCTCTCAGAGGAAAACATGTTTGTCCTGCCTTTCAAAGCTAAACTATTTGTGTTCATTTTACCCTTTCTTACCCTTGGTGACCCTGTCTTTCCCAGCTAGGTTTTCCTCTCTGGTCAGATCTTCCCTAACTAGATAAAACATTGTTTTAATTCATTCGTCTTATATCTTAATTCTTTCATTTTTTAATTTTACTTTTTTTGCTTCATTTTTTCTTCATTCTTTCCTTTTAAATATCAGTTGCTAACATTTCCTACTCACCCCTTAGCCCACTGGTTTTTGATCTCATCATGCAACTGTAATTATTCTGTGCAAAGCCAAGATCCCTTTCCTCTGTTTTAAACTCCCAAGGCTTTAAAGCCCGCTCTAAATGCCCAAGCTCTCTGAAGATTTCTGTTATGTCTGCCTCCCTCTGAACTTACATTCTTTGGTGTAACTCTGGCTGTGCTGCTCTTAAAGTACTTTACACATGTTATTTGTATGTCATTTTAAAATCAGAACACAGTGATGCTGGAAGTTTCATTACTTATATGATTTTTCAGTTTTACCAATGGTACAATTATTAATAATAATTGGTAATAATGTAAAATTCCAATATAGTAAAACAATTTGGATTGGGGAAAGATTATTGGAGTCAGGAGACCCAAACTCTGATTCTAGCCTGTACCTTTACTGTACAAAAGGAAGGTCTGCAACTTTTTTGAGGCATATCACTATAAATGAATCTCAGTTAATAACTGCATAAACAAAAAGGAATGGGTTCTAAAAATGGTTTTAAAAACAGGAGAGTAACATTACCTACCATAGACTTTATATGGGTACAAAAATCAAAAATGGTTGGAACAGCATCCATTTTAAGTCTTCGAGTTTGTCCTGTTAGGTCAAAACAGGAGGCTTCAAAGTGCTTTGAACAAAGAAATGTGTGTTTTCCTGGCACAAAATTTTTGCGCCTAACCAGGCGAACCCATTCTTTTCTTCTTTTAGGATCCAAAGGAAACCTTAAACAAAAAAAAATATGCAACTCAAGTTCCAACTATCATAATTCTGGTTGCACCTAAATGATTAAAAGAAATTTCGAAGATGATTAAAAGTGTGTCCCATTTACATAGAAAATGTTAAACTCACAATATCCAGACACTGAAACAGAAACCAATTCATGGTAATGTTTTATAAGTTTGAAAAACTTAGTCAGAAACTGACTTGAGTCGTTGTATATTTCAGGGCTTTTAAAAAGAGACACTTCTTCCCAATTAGCCCTTAATCTGGGCAGTAAAATAAAACATGACTAAACTGATTTAGATCAAGTTTAAGTAGAACCATTATAAGCAGGAATAATTTCACCATGCTTTAATCTGCTGCTGATATATGTAGTCCAGAAAAATCAGGTATCTAAAGATTAAATTTTGTCAAGGAAAGCCTAGGCAGATGCCGGTACTCCTTCCTCTATGTCCCATCATTATGACACTTACCACATTATTTTGTAATTTTTCCATTTTAATTTCCAATGACATAAAGATTATAAATTTCTTGAGGACAGGGATCATTATATCTTGGCATGTATTTATCTTTGACACTTAGCACAATGCTTTGCAAACAGCAGGGATTCAACAAAATTTGCTAAATTAATACAAATACAGAATAATAATATTCTGTATGTAAACAACAAATATTTTTAAAAAGTCAACTCTTTAATTATGTAGTGCAGCAGAAAGCAAACTTACAAAAACGTAAAATGCTTTGTAGCAATGTTTTTCCTTTCATATTTCAAGTATAAAATACAGTTGACGCTTTAACAACATGGTTTTGAACTACACAGGTCCAATTATATGTGCATTTTTTTCAATAAATATATTGGAATTTGAAACAATTGGAAAAAACTTGCAGACAAACCATGTAGCCTGGAAACATCAAAAAAATTAAGAAAAAGGTATGTCATTAATATATAAAATATATGTAGATGCCAGTCTATTTTATCATTTACTACCATAAAATGTACACATACTAGTCTATTTTGTCATTTACTACCGTGAAATACATAGATTTTAAAAAGTTAAAATTATCAAATTTTGCAGACTGCACATGGCATCATTCAGTCCAGAAGAATGTAAACAAATGCAAAGATGCAGTATAATGATAACTGCATAAAACCAACTGTAGTACATACTGTACTACTGTAATAATTTCATAGCCATCTTCTATTGTGGTGAGCTCAATAAGTGCTGTTGAGTACCCACTTAAAGTGCCATGTGATGCTAATTATCTCTGTCTGAGCAATTTGTCTCTCCAGTAAGTTGTGTATCATGGCAGAAAGCGATTTCTCGCAGTTCTTGCATATTTTTCATTGTATTTAGTGCAATATAAATATCATAAACCTTAAATAATACCATGATACCCATATGAAGTGCCATTAGTGATGATGGATGTGCTCTAAGAAGCAGAGTCATGACAATACAAGAAAAATTTGAATTGCTTGAGGGATATATATATCCCCCATAGATTTAGGTGTGCAGCTGTGGTTGCCTGCCATTTCAAAATAAATAAATCCAGGACCATTGTTAAAAAAAAAAAATTGTCAAGCTGTTGCTACAGCTATGCCAGCAGGTACAAAGATCTTGTACTTTTTGTGAAATATCTTTCTATTCTGTATTGGAAATGCAGCTTTTATATGAGTGCACAATTGCTGTAAGAAAGTCATACCTATATTCCAGGACTACAGGTAGTTTTTTTTTAGAAAGAAAATTTTTTAGAAAAATCATATTAGAGTTTATATAGAACTCTGGAGAAAAAGTGAGGTTGTCATATGATAAAAGAAAAGGAAGGTGAATGATCTGAAGCTGCAATTTAATGCCATCAGAGGATGTTTGATAATTTTAGAAAGAGGTTTGGCTTAAAAAATGTCAAGATGAGAGAGAAACAGCTTCTGCTGACCAAGAGGCTGCAGATGTTCCCCGATGCCATTAAGACCATTCAAGAGAAAGGCTATCTGTCTAAACAGGTTTTTGATGCAGACAAAAATGCCCTTTCTTGAAAAAAAAATGCCACAAAGGATATTTATTAGTAAGGAAGAGACGCAAACATCAGGACTTAAGGCAAGAAGGCATAGGCTAACACTGTTTTGTACAAATGCAGTTGGGTTTATATCAATTCTGCCCTTATCTACAAACCTGCTGAACCCTGAGCCTTGAAAAAGAAAGATAAACACCAGCTGCCAGTCTTTTTGTTGTAAAATGAGAGGCCTGGACACCGAGAACCCTTTTTCTGGATTGGTTCCATTAAATTTAGGAAGCACGTTGCCAGTAATGTACTGCCTTTTAAAGTTCTTTCCATTTTGGACAATGCCCCTGGCCACCAAGATCCGTGAGTCCAACACAGAAGGTGTCAAAGTGGTCTATTTGCCCTCAAATTCAATGTCTTTAATTCAACTTCTAGATCAGAGGGTCACAAGTTTTAAGGATCATTACACATGGTACTCTATGGAAAGGATTGCCAACGTGATGGAAAAAAACCCCAACAAAGATAGAAAACATTATGAAAGTATACAAGGACTGCACCATTGAAAATTATTACAGAAAAAGTGGTGAAAGACACCAAGCCCAAAACAATAAATTCCTGTTAAAGAAAACTGTGTATTTGTGTGTGACCGCACAGTCTTTATGACAGAGCTGATAAGGGAAATCATGAAAGAGATTGTTGATATGGCAAAAAAGGTGGACAATGACAGGTTTCAAGATATAGATCTTAAAGAAATTCAAGAACTGATTGAAGACACCACACCAGAGGAATTAACAGAAGACTGCTTGATGGAGCTGAGTGCTTCTGAACCACTGCCAGATGATGAGGAAGAAGTTGTAGAAGAAGCAATGCCAGAAAAATTGACATTAGAAAATCTGGCAGAAGGGTTCTGATTATTTAAGACTGCTTTTGACTTCTTTTATGACATGGACCCTTCTATAACAGGGTCACTGAAACTAAAGCAAACAGGGAAGAAGGATTGGTACGATATAGAACCATTTTTAGAGAAATGAAAAAGAGTAAGACAGAAATTATGATATATTTCCATAAAGTTAGACCTAGTGTGCCTGCCTTTCCTGCCTCCCCTTCCACCTCTTTCACCTTTGCCATGCCTGAGGCAGCAAAACCAACCCCCCTCTTCCTCCTCCTCCTCAGCCTACTCAATGTGAAAACAACAAGGATGAATACCTTTATAGTGATCCACTTCCACGTAATCAATAGTAAATATATTTTCTCTTAAGATTTTTTTTTTCTTTTTTTGAGACAGAGTTTTGCTCTCGTTGCCCAGGCTGGAGTGCAATGGCGCCATCTCGGCTCACTGCAACCTCCACCTCCCAGGTTCAAGTGATTCTCCTGCCTCAACCTTCTGAGTAGCTGAGATTACAGGCACCTGCCACCACGCCCGCCTAATTTTTGTATTTTTAATAGAGACGGGGTTTCACCATGTTGGCCAGGCTGGTCTCGAACTCCTGACCTCAGGTGACCCACCTGCCTCGGGCTCCCAAAGTGTTGGGATTACAGGGGTGAGTCACCATGCCTGGCAGGATTTTCTTAATAACATTTTCTTTTCTCTGGCTTACTTTATTGTAAGAATACTGTATAGAACACATGTAACATAAAAAATGTGTTGATTGTGTTATTGTTTAAGGCTATTAGTTCAATTTGGGGGGAATCAAAAGTCATACTCTGATTTTCGACTCTGTGGTGAGGGAGCTTCTGCACCCCTAAACCCTGTATTGTTCAAGGGTCAACTATATACTGATATGCATCCAGTGTGTACCTGTTAAGGAAGAGACAAATATAAGGGGTTCTCTCTAAAAATTATACCGGTAACTTGGAAATATAAGAATCAACAGTCGCATGTAGTCAGCTTGTGTAAAACTCTTTGGTTTGACTACATTATCCTTTAGATATTAATTATGAAATCACTGGTGCTTAAAAAGAACCACAAAATCCAAGTTAGAAGATCATGTGGTTCAGAAGCCCCCAAATGCAGCCTCATTAGGTAACAGCTTTGGGTATATCACATATACTAGGTTTGCTAACATTACCAGCAATGAGGGGCACAAAGAAATGAATGTCTGGATTTACAGTCAACACTCTCTCATCTTCTGTCTCCATCCCCCTCAACCCTATAGGCACCCTGATCTGAAGATACTAACATCTGTGTATCACTCCACAATTCACATATGCATTTTTTTTTCTATTTTACAAGAAAATAGAGTTTTTTTTTTTTTTTTTTTTTTTTTTTTTTTTTGAGACGGAGTTTCACTCTTGTTGCTGAGGCTGGAGGGCAGTGGCAGGATCTCAGCTCACTGCAACCTCTGCGTCCCGGGTTCAAGCGATTCTCCTGCCTCAGCCTCCTGAGTAGTTAGGATCACAGGTGCCCGCCACACCTGGCTAATTTTTTTTTTTTTTTTTTTTTTTTGTATTTTTAGTAGAGACGGTGTTTCCCATGTTGGCTAGGCTGGTCTCGAACTCTTGACCTCAGGTGATCCACCTGCCTTGGCCTCCCAAAGTGCTAGGATTACAGGCGTGAGCCACCGCGCCTGGCTGAATAATTTTCTGATAACTTATTTACTCTGCCTAGCCTCACCTCTTAACAACAATCTAGTCTCATTTCAAAGATCTCTGTCCCAGTATTTGACAGTTTGGAAATATTTCCTAAAGACTAAGCAAAGGCCGGGCGCGGTGGCTCAAGCCTGTAATCCCAGCACTTTGGGAGGCCGAGGCGGGCGGATCACGAGGTCAGGAGATCGAGACCATCCTGGCTAACACGGTGAAACCCCGTCTCTACTAAAAATACAAAAAGAAATTAGCCGGGCGTGGTGGCGGGCGCCTGTAGTCCCAGCTACTCCGGAGGCTGAGGCAGGAGAATGGCGTGAACCCGGGAGGCGGAGCTTGCAGTGAGCCGAGATCGCGCCACTGCACTCCAGCCTGGGCGACAGAGCGAGACTCCGTCTCAAAAAAAAAAAAAAAAAGACTAAGCAAAAAATAAGGCTTTAAACATATTTCTTCTTGTCAGGGCCTCGATAAAGACTCAATAAATAAGTACTATCATTGTATTATTATTTGTGTAAGACTCTTCCACTCTAAGACTGCCTTTCAGATATTATTCAGGTCCTTAATTCTCTTTCTTTTAAAGCTCTTTTTAAAACTAGCTCCTTAATTAGGAAATCAATGCCTTGAATCAAACCTTAACTTGACCAGATTCTACTTAAGACTGTTAAGGAATCCTATCTTATTAAGGAAGTTTTCCATGATCAGAAGACTGGGTTAGATGTTGCTATAGCACTGATATCTCAGTTTTTTTGGTTGCTTTTCTATCTTTCCCACTGGACTGTAAGTTTCTCTAGGGTAGGAGCTATGTTTTTCACTGCTTTGTCCCTTAGTTTAGCATAGTATCTAGCATAGTACCTGTTACGCACTCAATGAACTTTTCTGAATCAATGAATCAATGAACTAATGAGGTTAATTTGGCACTACTAGTCTTTAGATTTTTAGATTCATAACAGGATATGAATAATCAATGATTTTATATTTAATTTTGGTGTAATGTTTTTGTACAGCACTAACCTTGACCATGTTTTGGATGTGTTGTTTGGACTTTTCTCAGCACATTCAAAGAGTGGGAGATATAGCCATAAGCTAAATTTAGGTTCACCTTAATTTAATAATAAATCATCACATAAATATGATGAAATTAATATTATGGTAAGAGAAGGATATATTCTTATCTATACAGTAACAGAACCAGGCTCTTACAAATATTTGATGTTTTGAAAAGTCACTCAGTAGTTTAAACAGTGCTATTTTGTGTGCATCTTCAATAATCAGTTGAATGCCTCATACATTCCAAGCACTGTCCTAGGCACTGAAGACACAGTAGTAAACAAAATAGACATAGTACTTCTCTTCCATGAGTGTATACTGTAATGGGGAAGGTAGGGAATCAACTAGCTGGATGCAATGGAACAGTGGCCACTGTCTCTGGACTCAAACCAGGGCACCAATCCTTGCTCCTCTGCATAACATCTGGGTGACTTTAGGCAAGTTAACCTTTTTGGGTCTCCTTTTTATCATATATAAAGTGGTGATAAGAATGGCGCCTAGTGTGGTCATAAGGATTAAATGAAAAAATGTCAGTAAATGCTTAGCCCAGTGCACAGTACCTGCTAAATACTAAATAAATGCTATTTATTATTATTATAAAAGTAACTACAAGTGTCCATGAGTCTTATAAAAGGGTAAGTACAAGATTGTATGGAATCATAAAACAGGAAGAGCTAGTCTAGTCAGGAGGCCCTAAAAATTATAGGAATCAGCTAGGAAAGTTAGGGTGGGTCAGTAGAGTGTTAAGAATATCTTGGGGACAGAGAATAGTGTTATGAAACAACGCTGGAGGACCTTCTAAGTCAAAGAGTAATTTTGAACCTTGTCCACCTTATGCAAAATGGCAATTGTAAGCCATTAAAAGGCTGAATTGTGAGAGCTGATTGTTAACAGAAAATCTGTGAGCCAGTTGTTAAACACAGCCATTATTAAAATTAAATTAATATAAAGTTGCAATTAAATAAATTAAAATGAAAAGGTAATGAATTCCAAAATCCCCAAATTTCCTAGTGATTTTACTGTTACCTTTACTCTTAAGGTTGTCTGTTTTATCTGTATGGTGGAAGTACTACAGAATAGTGTGAGACTGCACATCTCTTCCCAACTCCATAATCAGTGATGTTATATTGATAGCTTGAAACTAGACTTGGTAGTAGTATTTACATCATAGAAGGTGGGGAAACACTACAAATCAGGGCTTTTTCCCCTCCCTAGAGAACCATTTATTAAATATTTAGCAACATACTATTGATTATAGAAGAGTGGCTAGGAGTGCATGGATGGAAACAGTGAGCCAGTTAAAAGCCTACTGTAATAATCTAATCAAGGGGTAATGGTGAGAAGTCAAGGGAGGAAGACTTCCAAGTTTCCAGATGGGTAGTGTCTTCATTTACTGAGAAACAGAGTACAGGAAGTGGGGGTATGTTTGGGGAAGGGCAGTTTGTCAATATAGATAACAAATCTGGGTAACTAAAAGACCAGAGAAATACTGAGTAGACACTTGCCTATAGGTCTAGAACTCATTAGACAGAGATGGACTGGAGATACTGATTTGGGAGGCATCAACAAGTAGATGCTGAGACCACAGAACAGCTGAAATTATTTTGATATGAGTGTGAAGACCTGGGTTAAGGAGTAGAGAGAAGAGTAGCAAAGGAGATTGAAGACAGGCCAAAAAAGTAAGAAGATAATCATAAAATTAGTGTCAATTAATTTAAAAGTAGAGAGTATTTCAAGGAGGAAATGATCACACACCATGAAAAATGAATGTAGAGAGACATAAAGGTCATGTTAGCAAGAGCAATTTCAGATTACTGGGGAGACTTAAGACTAGAGTTGGCTAAGAGGTAAAAAAGATAGAGACAGTAAGTTTAGGCAAAATAACTTGCACATGGAGATACAGAAGTCTACTAATGGCCAGGCGCAGTGGCTTATGCCTGTAATCCCAGCACTTTGGGAGGCCGAGGCAGGTGGATCACGAGGTCAGGAGTTCAAGACCAGCCTGGCCAATATGGTGAAACCCAGTCTCTTCTAAAAAAATATAAAAATTAGCCAGGCATGTGGGCATGCACCTGTAGTCCCAGCGATTTGGGAGGCTGAGGCAGGAGAATCGCTGGAACCCAGAAGGTGGAGGTTGCAGTGAGCCGAGATCGCACCACTGTACTCCAGCCTGGGTGACAGAATGAGACTCTATCTCAAAAAAAAAAAAAAAAGTCTACTCATGTCCCAGTAGTAAAGGAGTGAATCAATTGAACCTGGTTTGTATTTATGAAATAGGAATGTATTTTTATTATAATGAATACTATTTTAAGACCTAAATTTCTGAGGTTACACATGAAAATATTCAATTCATAGGCAAGTTTTATGCATGTTATTGTACCACCATCCATCTTTTTTTTGTTTTTTCTTGACCCTGGCAATACAGGGTCTCACTGTATTGCCCAGGCTGGAGTACAGTGGCACAATCACAGCTCAGTGCAGCCTAAACTTCCCCAGTTCAGGCAGTCCTCCCACCTCAGCCTCCCAAGTAGCTGGGACTACAGGCACGCGTCACCACGGCCAGCTAATTTTTTGTATTTTTTTGTAAAGACGAAGTTTCACCATGTTTTCTAGGCTGGTCTCAAACTCCTGGGCTCAAGTGATCAGCCCACCCTGGCCTCCCGAAGTGCTGGGATTACAGGTGTGAGCCAACACACTGGGTTAAACATTGTTATTGGTGTCTGGACTACCCTCTCTCATCTATCCAAATTACTAAATTCAGTAGTTTCTCCTAGAACATTTCTCAAATCTGTCCCCTCCTCTCCAATTCTACTCTAATATCACCCTAGTCTAGAAAATTGGGTGGACTTTCCTTGTTTTATTTACTACAGCTTCCTAACTAGTTTTTCTCTGTCAGCTCACACCTTCTCTAATCCAATGCTGATTGTGCCAGCAACTGAGTACAGGGTTTAGTTTAGTTGACGTTGTAACAAGATTTCCCTGTGAAGGAAAAAATAGGTACATTAATATTCTGTAATAAGTTCCTTTCTCATCAAGTTCATTCCCGATGATGCTTGACCAGCACTTTCAGTAACACTACGATTCTCTACACTGCAACCAGAGGACTTTTAAATATGCAAATCTAATCGTGCCATTCTTTTTTTAAACCCTCCATGGCTTCTTAAGTACTCTTAGGATAAAACAGAAAATACTTAAGTAGCATACAGGACCAAATCTGTCATCCTTTGGTCTCATTTGAAATATCACATCCTTTGAGAAGTGTTCTTTGACTTTCCAAGACTAAGTCAGGTTTCTTCTGTGGCACTTAATTATAATGATTTATGTCTTTCTCCACCACTAAATTCTAAACTCCAGGAGGATTAGAACTTTCTGGATCCTTAGCACAATGTCAGGTAATTAGGAACTCCGTACATACTTGATGGATGAATGAACAAAGCACTACATATGCATGAACTAGTTTAAAAACAGAAACATCACAAGATTTTTTTTAAGTGGCAGCTTTTAATAAAAGTACAGTTCGTAATAGTGAGGTAGGGAAAAAGGTCAAGGATATAATTTCTACATACTAACATCACATACGTTGTTAGGTATATAAAATATATAAAATCAGGACCGGTGTCACTTAACTTTTTAATGTGTCTTTTCTTGAGGCACGTGGCAGGCACTTGCAGAGAAGGTAAACATTTACAGAGTACCTGTTATTTTCCAAGCATTGTTCAAAGTGCTTTCAAGAGTTCTGGTTTGACAGAACTAAAGAATTTTGATTTTTCTTCCAGCAAACAAAAGAAAACCTAGGTTCTTTTTATTACTCTGTTCTAGTAAGAACAGAAAGGTTATCTTTTGCACTTTAATTAACATCGCTTAATTCCATGGCTATCAAAGATGACTCAATTCCTCCGCAGAATTACTATGTGACTATTAGAAATCTAAATGCCTCCCAAGTCAATTCATCTAGTGAGAATTTCCTAATTATAACGGGAACACAGCAGGCTTTTACGGTGATTGCTGATTGAATGGGAAGATCTCTTTCTCCCTTACGGCGTCATTCATGTCAAGACCCGGTCTAACAGAGGAATAAAAGAGTAGAAAATTACGATATCCTCCTGTTACTTTTTTACTAAGGGGTAATCACCAAACAGTACTTGGATTTCTTTTAGAAAATGAGTAAAGCTTCCCCGAAAGCAGGGAAAAATTGGGCAGATTTGAGAAAAACAAAGGACGTATGATGCTTCCCTGCTACCAGCTGGGAAAGTTATTAGAATTAGGAGAATCCTCCTGTTCCTTCCACACAAGCGATAGCCAGAATAGGAACTCCAGTTTCCGTCACCCCCACTCCCTGCCCAGGTTACCTGTGGAAGCTGATGTTAATGTGCTTGTTGTAGGTAGTGGCACAGCCCGCCGCGGCGCAATTGGTCGGCATTTCCCTTTCCCACTCATTCAGCGCCCTTAAGTCTCTACTGAGGCGCTGGCTGCTAAGCTTCCTTCGGGCAGAGGCTGGACAATCGAGGCAGGCGTGCCTTAATCGTGAGAGCTTAGTCGTGAGAGCGGAGTGGGAAGAAGGGGTGTGTATATGGGGGCGGAGGCGAGGGAGGGTCAGCCTTCCCTTTCTCTTTATTAATATGGCGGACTAGAGCCCACAGAACTGGCCCTCCTGGAGCTCTAGTCGCCTTCGCTTGACTTCACCAACATGGCGGACACAACCCGTTCTTTCTCCCCGCCCCCAAAAGGGAGCGGATCTACTGCGTTTCTTCGGCAGCGGTCCTCACAGCAATTAAAAGGAAGTGTTTTCCCCTCCGATTACTATAAATCATAAGAGTTTTACAATAAAACTCTCTCAAGGATGCAACTAAGAGCAGCTCCACCTACTTCTGCATGCACCCAGCTGTACCAGGCCAGGTCCTGCAGTGGGTGTGACCCGTAGACCGGAAGAGTGAACCCGAAAAAAGAAGAAAGACTACAAATCCTAGTGAGTATCGAGTGGTGTTATTATCGCGTGAACTGTGAGCCTTTGTTTCCTGCGTGTCGCAGGAAGTGACGTTTCGGGTACAGCCGCTACCAGAGTCCCTTTCTCGCGAGGCGGAAGAACCCCGATCGCTGAGGAGCAAGGGGACGCTAGGAAAAGGAACTGGGTTGCGACGGTCCGGCGAGAGAGAGCTGGGGTGCGGGGAAGTTGGGGAACAGAGGCCGCTAGGTGTCCGAGTAGGGTAAGACCGCACCGACCCGGCGGAAACGAGGCAATTGTCGGGCGGATCCCCGGACGGAGAGCTAAGGTTGTGTGGAAGGCGCTGCTCCCCGGATGGCGACCGCAGATACTCCGGCCCCGGCCTCCAGTGGCCTCTCGCCGAAGGAAGAAGGGGAGCTGGAAGATGGGGAGATCAGTGACGACGATAATAACAGCCAGATACGGAGCCGGAGCAGCAGCAGCAGCAGTGGCGGCGGGCTGTTACCCTATCCGCGGCGAAGGCCTCCTCACTCGGCCCGGGGCGGTGGATCCGGCGGAGGCGGTGGCTCTTCCTCGTCATCGTCCTCTTCTCAGCAGCAGCTGAGGAATTTCTCACGCTCGCGGCACGCGTCTGAGCGGGGCCACCTCAGGGGACCCAGCAGCTACCGACCCAAAGAACCATTCCGGTCTCATCCGCCCTCTGTACGGATGCCTTCGAGTTCACTGTCCGAAAGCAGTCCCCGGCCGTCTTTCTGGGAGCGGAGCCACCTCGCCTTGGACCGTTTCCGCTTTCGAGGCAGGCCTTACCGGGGTGGGAGTCGCTGGAGTCGGGGGCGAGGAGTGGGTGAGCGAGGAGGCAAGCCGGGGTGCAGACCCCCTCTGGGAGGAGGAGCAGGATCCGGGTTCAGCAGCAGTCAGAGCTGGCGAGAGCCCTCTCCACCTCGGAAGAGCTGTATCCTTAACGTGGCGGTCGGCGCTGGGTGTGTCACTTACCAAAGTTCCCTTTAGCGTCATTACTAGGTCTGTGAGACGAGTGTAACTTTGAATCATCAGAACCGCTGATTTCTCCCTGTGTCAGTATACTTAAAGTAAGTTGTTCTTTGGTAATTCCCCGTGTGTCACACTATAGCGTTATTGTTAAGACTGCTTCATTGGATATATTAACGTGCTATGGACTGGGTTAAGCTAATGAAATCCAAGACAGTTAAGTCTGATTTGTAATAATACCTTAGAAGCCCGACTTTCTTTAGCATTTGTATTTTTGCTGGGACAGAAACTTTGTATTTTATGTGAAGTTGACATATTGTTAGAGAAAAAAATATTCATAACCAGTTTGGGGAATACTGTTGCTTTATCATATTGCGGTTTGACATTGAAAATTGTAAAAGTTTCAGTCTGCGCAGTCCTGCACTATTTTTGTGATGCTGTTTTTATCTTGATTTATTCCGGTTGCTGCCTTTTAAATTGCGGGGGGGGGGGGGGAGGGGGGGAGGTTAAAAAAAAACACTCTGGTGTCTTTAACAGGTCTGTTTCAGAGCTTTTTGATTCATTTGATCTTTTTGGAACGCTTTACCTCCTTTACGTTTGTATCTGTGTTCACTTTTGCGCATTGTGTAACTCTTCGTGCTGACTAAATGAGGGCCAGAAAGAGAAAGATAAACTTATCAGCATTTTTATTTTAATACGTTAGAGTGGAGGAATGTGTATGCGAGGGTGGAGATTACGGATACTTTGAGAAAGGAAATAGTAACATACCAGATTTTTGCTACTTCTAACCTTATTCTCAGTTTTAAACATTACTGAGTTTACTCAGGATTTATACAGAGGAATCAGTCATCCGAAGGTTTCCTGTTTTATAATGGGTTTGTAAAACACTATCTTGACTTACACTGTGACCATTGCAAAAGTTTAAAGACTTTCATTACTGGTTGTAATTCCCATAGTGTGATTTTTAATTTCGTCATTATATATGAAACTTAAAAGTAATGACAAGTTATTTGGAAGACAATCAGAATTACTTTTATAGAACACTTAGGTCCAGAATAGGTCTTTCTCAAATGTCATGATGTAAAAGGGGCAAGGAATGTACATTTAGGTAAGAAACAGCAGCTTCTGATGCTAGTCCCCTGAAAAACCTTACTTCTGCAACGAAAAGTTGGGTTAGGAACATTTTAGGATTGTTTCAGAGAAAATCATGTAGGCGCTGGGTGTGGTGGCTCACGCCTGTAATCCCAACATTTTGGGAGACCAAGGCGGCGGATCACTTGAGATCAGGAATTCGAGACCAGCCTGGCCAACATGGTGAAACCTTGTCTCTACTAAAAATAAAAAAGTTAGCCAGCGTGGCATTGGGCGCCTGTATTTCCAGCTACCCGGGAGGCTGAGGCAGGAGAATCGCTTGAGCTTGGGAGGCGGAGTTTTAGTGAGCAGAGATTGCACCTCTGCACTCCATCCTGCGCGGTAAAGCGAGACTCCGTTTCAAAAAAAGAAAAGAAAAGAAAATTATATAGATATTTAACTTTTTAAAAGCCAGCACATGGTTCTTCCAAGAAGGTTAGAAAACCTCTGTCTACGGTGTTTCTTAATCCATGGATTTGTAGTCTATTTTCAATCCAAACACCAGAAAGGCTATTTGAGCATATGTGTGTGTATGATTTTAAAATTTTTTCAATTAAAAAAATTTTTATTAAATTTATTTTAAAAAATTTGGAGAGACGAGGTCTTGCTATGTTGCCCAGGCTGATCTTGAACTTGTAGCTTCAAGAGATCCTCCTTCCTCGGACTCCCAAAGTGCTGGGATTTATAGGCGAGAGCCACCAGTCTATATGTGTTTTGTAAAGGTACAAAGATGAAAACTGTAGTTTGTATTAGGGAAACAAATGAAAATAAGTAGTTGTAGTTTAGTATAAAAAGTTGAAACTGAGGTATGTGTATAAAAAGTACTATGGGAGCTCAAAAGTTTTTCTTAAAAGTTTTATTCTGTGTTAGAAAAGGGGGAGGTGAGTGGGCTTTCTGCTTTTGTCCTCTTTCTGCGTGTTTATTCAATACTATTTTGGGCCTCTACCATAGACCTTTATTAATTGGTAAGCTTGTATGTTTTTATTAGTAAACTGACATATGATGTTGCAAAAAAAAAAAAAGTACCGGAAAATATCCAGTCTGTGTGACTTTGATTTCTGTAGTAACTTGTCATAAATAAGATATCTTACTGTTTTTCTTTTGACAGATGCCGCACTTAAAAGGATGCTTGTTTTGATCCTCTTCTCATTGTTTTCCTCATGAAGTATCACTGATTCATCCTAGAGATGGTGTTCTTTTTAAGAATTTGAGAAGGAAAACGTAGTTTCCAGCTACTTTTGTATAATGTGAGCAAACAAAATATTTGTTACAACACTTTATTCAAATTTATTTAATATCAAGATTGTACTCAGTTTAATTCATATTTCCATTGTGTGATTATAATAATACCTTTTTTATTTTGCAAATACTGTATAAAGAAATAATGCAGGTTATTCTGTGGCATATTTTTATAATTTAGAAGTAAAGTAGCCTGAGTATAGGGTTTTTTTATTTCTGTTTTTGTCATAACTCCTTTCACTGTAATAACTAAGATATGCTAGTTGCAACTTTGAAGAAATAGAATAAACTAAATTCAATTGCAGTTCTTATTTTCATCCTTAATTTTTCTTAATGATAGACACTTTGTCAGTACATCTTAGCCTGTCTCCCTTGAATGACTGCTCTTTTAAACTTTCAAATCTGATGAGAGCTAACATAATTAGGCCAGTGTCTCTCATCAGTAAAAAGTAATTCCATTTTCAGCTGCAGCTGAAAAGGTTGAATAGCACTTCTTTTTGTTTAAACCAAGGTTCAGTTAGAAATTGTATCTTGACAAGCGTAAAATTAAATCTGGTAAGTGTTGGTTTGATCTTAGCTATTCTGTGTAGATAGGGGTAGATTTTCTTTAGCCTTAAAGGAGATTAGTCAGTTATAGTTCTAACTCAATTGCTTTTCCTTATTTTTCTATTTAGCATTTTTGTTAGTATATTTAATCATTTCCCTTTGCAGATATTTCCAAGGTCTTCAGTCTTTTTTTTTTTTTTTTAACTGCAGTTGTGCCTTTAAATGACTCCAGTGAAAAGTAAGATATAAATGCAGATAATTACAGAACTTACGTACAAAGAGTGCATAAGAGGGGAAAGGGGAGTGAGAAACTCCGCCTTCATAGAGGTGACGCTCGAATTGGGGTTAAATTGAAGAACAGACAAACTTAGACACAAAGCTATGCAAAAATTGTGATGAAAGGGGAAAAAGTAAGTTTGGAAAGGAAAGCACAGGTCAGATTATATTTATTCTCAGGATTTTGGACTTTTTTATTAGTGAAATTTAAACAAGGGGAGTAATCTTATATTTTTATTCTAGAAAGATTACTCTGGCAGCAGCAGTATGAAGGATGGCTTGTAGGAGATAAGATAAATATCTTTTCACCAGGGTAAACTCTCCTGTGGTAGGTAGAACGGTGGAGGTGCTGCATTAGAATGCTCAAAATAAGAAGAGAAAGAGGCTAAGTAGTGCTCCCTGAAGAGCACCATTATTTCACAAGTTAGAAAGGACTCAATGGAGACTTAAAAGACAAAAAACAAATAGGGAAACAAAGGGAAACGGGGAGTTATGGAAGCCAAGAGAGAAGTGGTTTATGGTGTCAGATTCTCATAGGGGTCAGGTAAAAAAAAAATAAGGTTTGAAAACATTGATAAGGAAACTTAGCCACAGCAGTCTCTCTAGATTAATGGGACAGAAACCAGATTCCATTTGGTAAGAAGGGTACAGAGAAACTAGTTTTCTTCTAAGAAACTTGACTTTGAAGAGATCAGAAAACCAGAGATTTACTAGAACAGTTTTGCTGTAGAACTGTTAAGATTTTCAGATGTACTTACTGCTTATTTTTGTTTCTCAAATGATGGTAATTCTCATTTTTAGAACTGATCATCAGGAGAGTTTAAAAACCTTTTCTGCTGCTTGTCCTGTGAGGAGTTTAAACAGAAGAACCATATTTGGGGTACTGAATTGTTACATCCTAGCCAACTGAAAATGATCTATAGGCTGGGTGTGGTGGCTTATGCCTGTAATCCCGGCACTTTGGGAGGCTAAGGCAGGCGGATCACCTGAGGTCAGGAGTTCAAGACCAACCTGGTCAACATGGTGAAACTCCATCTCTACTAAAAATACAAAAATTAGCCGGGCATGGTGGCACGCACCTGTAATCCAAGCTACTTGGGAGGCTGAGGCAGGAGAATTATTTGAGCCCACGAGACGGAGGTTGCAGTGACCAGGATCGCGCCACTGCACTCCAGCCTGGCTGACAGAGCAAGACTGTCTCAAAAAAAAAAAAAAATCTATAAATGGTGTATTAAAACCCTAGGAGGTGCTGTCTTTTCTCTTGCTAATATCTGGTCTGGAAAAATGAGGTATAACAATTCTCATGTATGAATTGTTTAGAATAAAAATTGTAGTTTGAAATTGTGTAGCTGTTTCTAAGGAAGAAGTTACTTTTCGTGTATCACTGTGTTAGAGAAGAAAATAAGAACAGTTGCTTCAGATTATTTTCATTACATTATCCCTTCTCTGTAGGGGGAAAAATAGGAGATATATTTTAAGTACTATTTTAAAGTGGTTTTTTTTTGTTTTTTTTTTTTCTTTTTTTTGAGATGGAGTCTCCCTCTGTTGCCCAGGCTGGAGTGCAGCCGTGGGATCTTGGCTCAGTGCAGCCTTCGCCTCCTGGGTTCAAGCAATTCTCTTGCCTCAACTTCTCAAGTAGCTGGGACTACAGGCCTGCACCACCATGCCTGGCTAATTTTTATATTTTTAGTAGAGATGGGGTTTCACCGTTTTGGCCAGGCTGGTCTTGAACTCCTGACCTCAAGTGATCCTCCTGCCTCGGCCTCCCAAAGTGCTGGGATTACAGGCGTGAGCCACCGCGCCCGGCCCCCTGAAGTGTAAATTATCCACATCTGTGACAAACCATTCAGTTTCTCACTTCTTCATTCAGAAAATAATCTTTAACATACAGCTAATTATGACTTTCCTGGCACTTACAGAAGGAAGGATGCTATAACCTAACTAGGTGGACTATCTGTGGATACTACTGGTAATTATGACACTAGTGATTTTGTAAGTGGACTATTTATATGGTACTTATTAAATTCAAATATGGGCACCTAATGAAAGTGGGTATTAGCTGCACATACATTAAATGGAATTTAGCAATTTAAAAATATCGATTCGTTTTTCTTGAAAAATTAAAAAGGGAGAAAATTCATCCATAATCTATGTTTTTTTTTTTTTTTGTTAAATTTAACTGTGGAAAATTTTTGGAAACTGGTTTCCTTAATATGCTGCTCAGCCAAAAGTTTTGGAAGGTCTCCATCAAGAAAACAAAATTATTCATCAAAAAGTGAAAACTGTGTGGAAGAAACTTTTGAAGATTTGCTTTTAAAGTATAAGCAAATACAATTGGAACTAGAATGCATCAATAAGGATGAAAAACTAGCATTGAGTAGCAAAGAAGAGAATGTGCAGGAAGATCCTAAAACATTGAACTTTGAGGACCAAACTAGCACTGATAATGTCAGTATTACAAAGGATTCAAGTAAAGAAATAGCTCCTGAGGAGAAAACACAAGTCAAAACTTTTCAGGCATTTGAATTAAAACCACTCAGGCAAAAATTGACTTTACCAGGAGATAAGAACCGTTTGAAAAAAGTTAAAGATGGAGCAAAACCGCTTTCCCTGAAATCCGACACTACTGATTCTAGTCAAGGTAATGGAATTAAATATTTCAGATAGTAATGACTGTTCTTTCTCTAAAGGAGTAACTACTTGTTTTGGTAGTGTACTTCATTTAAATGATTGTACGCTCATTTAAATGATTGCAATTATCTGTAAATTTTGTACTTTCTGTGTAGACATATTATTGAATAATTACTAATTTTGTTTACTTTTAGTCTTTATTTCTTTATTTTTTTTTGCCTGACATGCTGGCCTCTATAATAGAATGTTACACATAAGTGATAATAGTGGACACCTTTGTTTCCTAACCAAAGAAAATGGTTTTGACATTTGTCATTAAATATGATGTTAATTTTTTTGTAGGTATCCCTTATGGGGTAAAGGAGGGTTTTACTCCTATTCCTAGTTTGAAATTTTCAGTGTGAATGGATGTTGAAGTTTACAAAATCTTTTTTCTTCATTATTGGGATGAGCATCTAATTTATCCTAATTTGTTAGTGTAATGAATTATATAATTTATTTCTAGTATTAAAACACCCTTGTATGCTTGCGTTTAATACAGTTTATGATATACCATTTTTAAATCATGGATTTGGCTTTTTTCTTTTCCTCTTTATTTTTAAGATATAATTTATATACAGTAAAATTTACCTTTTAACATTATAAATGTGTGTGTAGTTCTTCAGGTTTTGACAAATGCAGACAGTGCGTAACCATCACCAGCCACCATTAATATACAGAATTCTTTCATCAACCTCAAACAGTTTCTCCAAGTGTCTTTGTAGTTATCCCCTCCCTCAGCCCTTAGTTCACCTGGTAACCACTGATTTGTCCCTATAGTTTTGCCTTTTCCAGAATGTCACATTAATGAAATCATACAGTATATTGCCTTTGATTATAACTTCTTTCATTGAACATAATGTGTTTGAAATTCATTCGTGTACTTGTATATGTCAGTAGTTCTTTTTTGTTGAGTATCCCATCATACTATAGTTTATCCATTTCCCAATTATGTTTGGGTTTTTCCAACTTTCCGCAATTACAAATGAAGGTTTGCTAGTGTTTTGTTTAGAATTTTACAGGCTATGTTCATAGCCTGTAATTTTTTACCCCCTCTTTTTCCTTGCCAGTTTTTAGTGTAAGGTTGTGATACTCAAATCGGTTGGGGCTGGTTTCATCTTTATTCTCTGCAATAGTTTAAGATTGGAAACATTCTGAGATACTTGGTAGGTCTTGCTGCTAAGTGTCTGAGCCTGGGTGGAGTTTTTTTCCGAGAAGGTTTTAATCTGACTTTTTGTGTTTTCTATTTCTGTTAAGGCAGTTTATGTAAACTATATATTTTTTGTAATGTGTCTTTCCTATCAGTTATAGAAGTTATAAAAATTATTCTTAAGAATCTTTACTTTTTTATCTATAGTATTTATAAGTTGTATCTTTTTTTCCTTGCTCTCTTATTTAATTTCCCCTGAAATAAGTACATAGGTTCTTAAACTTTAATTTCCCCTGAAATAAGTATATAGGTTTTTTCTCTGCTCTCTTCTTTAATTTCCCCTGAAGTAAGTACAGAGGTTTTTCAGCCTCTCTCCTATTAAGATCATTTTAGGCCATCAAATTTGACTTTAGTTCTGTCTCAATCAAGTTGGGATGTTTAACTTTTTTCATTCGTTCTAAATATTTTCTAATTTTTATTTTTCATTGACTTGTAGGCTACTTGAAAGTGTTTCTTCGAAACGTAGGTTGTCTAGCAGTGTTTTTTATTGATATCTAAGTCGATCATACTGTCAGAAAATAAGATTGCTATGATAACCAATCTTTTGAAATACTTAAAGACTTCCTTTATTGTCTAGTATGTAATCAGCTCTTGTAAGAGTTCTGTGTATGTTTGAAAGAAATTTATAGATTACTTGAGCTTTTTGTGTTGTTCACTTCTTTATTTTTTGATACGCTTGATCAGCTACTAAGAAAAGTTTGTTAAAATTTGCCAGTATGATGATGGATTTGTGATTTTTACTTTTTGCTTTAAATACTTTGAAGCTGGGTAATTAAGTCATTATGTGGTGACTTTATCTCTGATGTTTTTGCCTAAAAGACTATTTTGTCTTATATATTAATAGCCACATCATCTTTCTCTTTATATAATTTCCCACCCTTTCAGTCTTTCTATATCCTCATGTCTCAGATATTACTTGTACATAGTATAGAGCTGGTTTTAATTTATAATTCAGTATGACAATCTTTGTCCTTTAGCTTAAACATAGTCTACTCACATTTTTTATGATTATTGACATTTGGTTTTATTTCTTCTTTTTTTTTTCTCTCTTTTTAGTCTCTTATTTTTCTTCACACAATTTTTTTTTTTCATTTGCTAGTTTGGAAGTTAAATACTAAATTTCTGGTCTTATATTCCTGCCAGTGTTTAAAGTTAATCAGGAACCTTACCCTTTCCCCGAAATACAAAGAATGATGTTTGCTTAGTTTTGCCTGTATTTTTAGCACTTTCTTGGCTGTTTGTATTATGTCTGGAATTATATATGTATAAATACATTCTCTTTGTGTGTGTGTGTGTGTGTGTGTGTGTGTGTGTGTGTGTGTGTGTGTTTTAGATAAGGTCTCACTAGGTTGCCCAGGCTGGAGTGCAGGGGGTGTGATCATGACTCAGTGCAGCCTTGACCTCCTGGGCTCGGGTGATCCTCCCACCTCAGCCTCCTGAGTTGCTGGGACCACAGGCATGTACTACCATGCCCGGCTATGTTTTAAAAATTTCTGTAGAGACGGGGTCTCAGTATGTTGTCTAGGCTGGTCTCAAACTCTGGGCGCAAGTGATCCTCCTGCCTTGGCCTCCTGAAATGCTGGGATTACAGGTGTGAGCCACCATGCTCAGTGCTTAAATACATCCTTTAGACATTTTTGCTTTTAATGTGTTTTTGCTGGGTGGAAAACGATTTCTGTTTACTCTTTTTAAAAGATATTTTCCCTGGGTTTAGAATTCTAGGTTGTTTAATTATATGCTTTTTGTTTGTTGGTTGGTTTGTTTTTGAGACAAAGTCTTGCCCTATCATCCAGGCTGGAGTGCAGTGGTACTATCTTGGCTCACTGCAACCTCCGCCTCCTGGGTTCTAGTGATTCTTATGCCTCATTTACCTGAGTAGCTGGGACTATGGCACATGCCATTGCACCTGGCTAATTTTTGTATTTAGTGGAGATGGGATTTTGCCATGTTGGTCAGTCTGGTCTCAAATTCCTGGCGTGAAGTGATCCACCTGCCTTGGCCTCCCAAAGTGCTGGGATTACAGGCATGAGCCACCACACCCAGCCCCTAATTATGTTCTTACTAACAATATTTTCTGATTTCCATTGTTAAAAGTTATCAGTCTTAATGGTTTCCAATTTGAAGATAATCTTTTTTCTTTGATTGTTTTAAATATCCTTTTTGTCTTTGATATTCTGTAGTTGAACTGTGATGTGCTGATTGTAGATTTCTTTTTTTGTATCCAGCTTGGAATTTGTTGTTTCTTGAATCTGGATTGGATCTTGGCATTGGTTCTGAAAAAATGATCATTATCTCTTAGAATATTATCACATTCTCTCTCTTTTTTGGAACTCTTTATAGATGTATGTTATGTTAAGTCATCGTACTTTATCGTTCATGTCTCCTAATTTCTCTAAGTTTCTGTCACTTTGTAATTGACAAATTCTGGAAAATTTTCTCTGATACATCTTTCATTTTACTGATTCTCTCTTCAGCTGTATCTGATTTGCCTTAAGCCCACTTATTGAATTTTAAATTTCAATTACAGTTTTTATTTTTATTTCATTTTTGTTTGTTTTCAAATCACTTTGATCATTCTTTGCACTTTTCTTCTCCCTGCTTATAATTTCAGCTTTATCTTTGTTTCTTTAAACAAATTAACCATAGGTCTGTTTTGTTTTATCTCCTATCCCTGCTAATTTTCAATATGTCAGGTCTTTGGGGGTTTGATTTCTGATGTTTGTTTTTGTTATTACTCATTTTTGGTACTTTCTTTCTTGAACAGTTAGTGGTTTTGTTTTGTTTTGTTTTAATGTGAGATGATCATTTTCTTTTGAATTTTAGTGGTGGGAAGTTTTTGAGACCTGGGACAAAGATGCATTCCCCAGAGAGAATTTGCTAAAGACTTTAGCCTTGAAATCATTTCAACCCTCACTGGCTGCCCGTATAGTGTGAATTTGGTTGTAAACCTAAGTGATGATTATTTTGGGTTGCACATTCTCAGGGAGATGCCTTTCTTTCCCCTCTTCAATTTAGTACTATGATTCTATACAAGTAGTTTTGAAAAGTATAACACAGAGGGATAGAAAAGACACACAAATAACTGTCATGGAGTATAATACGAGTTATGTGTGAAAGCCTAGAGTAACACAGGAAGGATTAAATATCCTCACCTGGATTTAGAAAGGTTTCATAGAGATGTAAATGTTTGACATACTTCTGGAAAAATGAATCTTTTCCACTGGGGAAGTCAGAAGGAACCAAATGAGCAGATAGGCACAGAGGGCTTTTTAAGGGCAGTGAGATTCATCAAATATGTATGCAGTATGAGAGATAATGGTGTTTTTTTGGTGAGTGGTTGGACATAAAATTATAAAAGGACAGGTTAATGTTGGATTGGGAGGGGCGTTTAATATTTTGCTAAAGAATTTGAATTTTGTTCTTTAAACATTGGGTGGGCTGTTACATGTTTTTAAGCAAGAAGATGATTGATCAAATGTGTGTTTTAGAAAAATAACTGGCATCAGTATGGAAGAGTGATTGGAGGAAAATCAAAGAAGCTAAAATGTCATCTGAATCAGTAAATTATATAATTGTTTCTACATGTATATTTCCCCACCAATCCTCACCAAGACTCTACTGTCAAACTTATGTTATTGGTGAGCCTTTTTTCCATATCTCTTGACAACTCTTCTATACGTTCATAATTTTTTCAGGCCTTTTACTCAAGCTTTATTATTGTCAATATATAAGCTTGCCTCTTATTTGAGGTAATCACACTCAATTCCAGCTTTTCACTTCCTGACCATAAACTTGTTTGTAATCCGTATCAATTTTCACTTCAGTTCTTTCATCCTGAGGGTAATGATTCTCTTGTTCATGGCCATTTTTTTTAAACTTGTTCCCCTGGCTCTAACTTCTTCTGCCTTCTCTGGGACCTTGCTTTATTTATTCTGCTTTATCTTGAACCATTGTCTCCTTAGGGTGTTCTTAATATATTTGACTTTTCCATCCAAAAATGGAAATCCTCTTCCACCTTATCCTACATTCTGTCTTAAATTATGTCAAGTATTCTTCCTCTTTTCAATAAGACTTCTGAGACGTCTAGTCTGTACCAGCTTTTCGCTTTACCTCTCATTTCCTTATTAGCCCAGTACAGTTTGCTTTTCTACCCCCATCACAATACTGAAACTACTCATGGTAGTTTTCTGTGACCTAATTGCAAATTTTAGTGGGTGTTTTTTATTTCATTCTTCCATTCATTGAAAAATTAGTTGAGCACTTTATTCCACGCTCTTGGAAATAAATTGGTGAGCAAAATAGTCACTTATGTTTTCATGGGCTTGCATTTTAGAAGGTAAAACAGTAAACATGATGAGTAAATTAACTGTTATGAAAGAGAAAAAGTATAGCAGGGTAAGTCGGAAAGGGATATTGAGGATACAGGTTGCAGCACTAATAGGGTGGTCAGCATAGGTATCTATTTGAAGGTGAGATTTAAAAAAAGACTGAAGACAGTAAAGGAATAGCAAAATGGATATCTGGTGGAAGAGGCTTCTACACAAAAGGAATAACTAGAGCAGTGATTTTCAAAGTGTGGTTTCTGGGGACTGCATTATCTGGGAACTTGATAGAACAGAAATTCTCAGTTTCTACCTTAGATCTGTTGAACTGGGAGCTCTGGAAATGGGGCCTAGCAATCTGTATTTAACCAGCCCTTCTGTTGATTCTGCTACATGCTGAAGTTTGGTTATTGCTGAACTAGAGAAATGACCATAATACAGAAGGATGCCTGACATGTTTGGGGAAGAACCAGGAGTCCTGTGCTAATACAGAAGAGAGAGTGAGGGGAATGAATAATGGGAGAGAAGCTGTTGGAGATGGCAGGAGGGCGCAGATCTTATAGACAGAGCCTTGTAAGAACTTTGTTTTTTTATTCCTAGTGAAATGGTGACCTCTTACAGGGTTTTGAGCAAAGGACTGACATAATCTGTTTTATATTTTTTTTTTCTTTTTTTGAGACGGAGTCTCGCTGTATCGCCCAGGCTGGAGTGCTGTGGCTGGATCTCAGCTCACTGCAAGCTCCGCCTCCCGGGTTTACGCCATTCTCCTGCCTCAGCCTCCGATTAGCTGGGTTTACAGGCGCCCGCCACCTCGCCTGGCTAGTTTTTTGTATTTTTTAGTAGAGACGGGGTTTCACCGGGTTAGCCAGGATGGTCTCGATCTCCTGACCTTGTGATCCACCCGTCTCGGCCTCCCAAAGTGCTGGGATTACAGGCTTGAGCCACCGCGCCCGGCCTGTTTTATATTTTTAAGGCATCACTCTGGCTGCATTGTTGAGAATATTCTGTTGGGGGTAGATATCTCAGCTATATTCATTGATGTTTTTCTTCCTTTGAAATTTTGGAATTTCTGTAATGCATTTTAAAAATAACTTTCTGATTTTCCTTTTCTGTCTTTTGTTTGTTTTAAATAATTACTTTTCCTATGTAATTTCTTAATTTGTCATGTCCTCAGTGTCCCATTTTCTAGGGGTGTTCTTGTTGTGATTTTAACTACTACCTATGTGCTGGTGACTTTAGCTCACATTAGACTTTTAGTGGGTAATATTTTAAATTCTGTGTGACAAGAACAGTGTTCATTTTGGAGGTTTTGAGTAAAACTTGAGATAATTTTATTGTACAGACCTATGACAGTGGTAGAACAATGTCTAGCTACCCATTTGATCAGTTTAAACCTGCATTTATAATCTTTGTATAACGTTATATTTATTGTCTGGAATTTGTATTTATTGAATTTATTGTATTTATTATTTTGTTTTTGTTTTTGTTTTGTTTTTGAGACGGACTCGCTCTGTTGCCCAGGCTGGAGTGCAGTGGCGCGATCTCGGCTCACGGCAGGCTCCATCTCCGGGATGGACACCAGTCTCCTGCCTTGGCCTCCTGAGTAGCTGGGACTACAGGTGCCCGCCACCATGCCTGGCTAAGTTTTTTGTATTTTTAGTAGAGATAGGGTTTCACCGTGTTAGCCAGGATGGTCTCCATCTCCTGACCTCGTGATCCACCTGCCTTTGGCCTCCCAAAGTGCTGGGATTACAGGCGTGAGCCACTGTGCCCGGCGTATTGTGTTTATTTTTAAGGTAGCAATGTAGTCGTAAGGTACCTGTTATGTTAATAGATGTTTGCCTCTATGCTACATTAAAGGGAGGTGCTGCCATTTTGTATAGACAAGTGAGATCCTAATCGACCAGTAGATTTCTCATGACCTAATGAAACTCATGTAGGAGAATAATTTAGTGTTTAATGTTTACCTGTTTATTTTTGTCTGATAGTTATTACTATTCTGTTGTTTTTAAAAGCTTGATCATTTTTCCTACAATGAGGCATACGCATTCCCCAGAATTACCACACTGCAAAATTGTGCAATAAAAACAATAGGGTGTGTGGAGAAAATGGGGTTAGAGGAACAACACTCAAAAACTTTATCCGTGGCACATAAAAGATAGGAATAAATGAAAAATGATAGCACAGCTTTGCATGTGAAATGGGGGAAAAAAGTGTGAAATATTAAAGTAAACATGTCAGCATTCCATAAAATAGACCTGAAGTATACCTGTGGAAGTGGAATGTTTGCTACTTACGAGTTATTATGAAGTAAAACAAGGAGTGTTACCTGAAATCAGACAGTAAATTGTAGTACCAGATGTGGATGGATGTGACTTATAGCACACACAATGAACTTGGGTATTTGATAGATGTTTGAAGTGTATGTTTGTGTATTCCTACATGGCTCAGATCACTTGGATGCAGTTTTCTGCAATCTTAGTGTTTCTCTGAGACAAATCACACATATAAATTTGTGTTATGCTCAAATTCTTTTCTTTTCTTTTTTCTTTTTTTTTTTGAGACAGAGTCTTACTCTGTTGCCCAGGATGGAGTGCAGTGGTACAATCTCAGGTCACTGCAACCTCCACCTCTCAGCTCCAAGCGATTCTCCTCTCTCAGCCTCCCTAGTAGCTGGAACTACAGGCACGCACCACCATGCCTGGCTAATTTTTTGTATTTTCAGCAGAGACGGAGTTTTGCCATGTTGCCCGGGCTGGTCTCGAAATCCTGACCTCATGTGATCCACCTGCCTCGGCCACCCAAAGCACTGGGATTACAGGCATAAGCCACTGCACCTGGTTGCTCAAATTATTTTCTACTATATCAATCATGTTGCAACAAGTTCACATTTATAGACTAAGCCTTTCAACAGAACTCATTTGTCTTGAAATTTGGTCATTGCCTTCTATTTACATTGATTGAGGTGCTTGATTAGTCATTTCTCTATTGAATAAGTTGCATATTCTTTGGTTCACTTGAGCAGTCAAATTAGGATGTTTGGAACATTGACAGGTGTGGTGTTGTGGTAAAAACACTAGGCTTGAAGTTAAGATCTAATTTAATCCTAGCTTTGCAACTTCAGTTTTGTCATCTTAAGGAAAGATTTCTGAATTTTTAACATAATCTGTTTTAGCTACAAAAGTATCTCAACAGGATTGTAGATATTCTGTAACTTTATTATGTGATGTTTAAAGCTGTTGTAGATTACATAATATATAAATAAGGTTTCGTACATTGTTTCATCAGTCATCTGGGCCCAAGGCTAGATGTTTAGAAAAAAATGTATGGATGGACTTAATTTTATTGATACTTAAGCTGCCTCTACCGATGCTTTTCTAGGTAAATAAAAGACCAATTCTCTAATGCACAAATGTAGACATTGAATTTATTTCAGTTTAGAGGACTGGATTAATTTAGTCATCATTATATTCTATCAGTGTGGATAATCCAGTTGGTAATTAAGTGTTGCTGCTTGTTTCTATGCTTTATAAATTCTGTTCTTATTTGAAATGACTGTTTGTAGTTCAGAAGTCATTTTATTGAAAGTGTGGATTTTAATATTTTGAATCATTTTGCCTTATAACTTTCAGGAATGAGGCTGATAAGAAGTTTGTTCAGATTTTCGTTCTCTTTAATGGTGTTTTCCTTTGGTTGAGAGATTGAGAAAATGAGACCCTTTAATGATATCTTTAAAATAATTACCAGATATTATATAGGATTATTTTATTTTAGATTGTGGCTATCTTTTGGAGTATTCAAAAAATATTATTTTATTTTAAAGGATTACCAGATAAAGAACAAAATTTAACAAGAAGAATTAGTACCTCAGATATTCTGTCTGAAAAGGTAAGATGCTGCTTTGTAAGACTGTATCATCTCTGTATGACCCATTTTCACATTGCTTTATTTTGTTCTTTTGTAAGGGAAATTGTCTTACTTTCACTCATTTTCTTTCATCATTCCTATAACTCCATTTGGACATAAGCCTTAAAGATAAGAAATTCTGTTGTGACATCTTGGAATCTCTTTTCCCTGGGTTCTGCAAATTATGTTTAATTAAATGTTATATATATTCATACAGGATCTTTTTTTATCATTTGTTTTTTTGAAACCTATAATTTTGATCCAGATATTTTCTCCATTTTTTGTGGATTATCCTGTGTGGGTAAGCTTTTGGAGTTAGGTAGACCTTCACCTGGTATCAAATTCTATTTCCACTTCTTGTTAGCTGAGTGACCTTGTATAAACTATTTAGCCTTTGCTTGCTTCTATATTCTTTTCTACAAAATGAACTTAATGTCTTCTGTTATCTGGGTTGTTGTGAGGCTTCAGTATAATGAAATACAGAAGCATCAAGCACTGTGTTTGACATGTAACAGGCACTCAATAACCCAAGCCTTTTCAGTTTGTTGAATTAGAGATCTGAAATATCTGTAGTTTTTTTCTTTTGAGATTTCAGTTTGTTTTTCTGTATAAATTGAAATGATGTAAATGGTCTAGGAGCTTTAGGAAAAAGATGGCCCTGAATTTAGAAATCATACTATAACGTACACATACACATTTTTAAGACCCTCACAATAACCCTGTGAATCAAGTTGACATTATGTACATTCATAGATGAAGTAAGAGTCCTGTGAGTAGATTAAGTGACTTGCCTAAAGTTATATAGGAATTAAGTGTCAGAGCAAGTAATTTAATGAGCTTGTCTGACTAATGGGAACTAACGAGCTTAGCCCTGTGCTCTTGCTGTTCAAGTAGCTACCTCACGTATCGTATAGATGGGGGACAGAATCAGTGGTTTCTTTCATGCCAAAGGGAGTAGTTGCAAAAAATAATCAAAAGCCTCACTGGGCGTGGTGGCTTATGCCTGTAATCCCAGCACTCTGGAAGGCTGAGGTGGATTGATCACTTTAGCTCAGGAGTTTGAGACCAGCCTGGGCAACATAGTGAGATCCCAACTTGAAAAATTAAATAATTTAAAACAAAAGAAAACAAAAAGACTTTGTCTCAGTGGAACAGTGAGGATAGCTTTATTTTAGTTAAACTCTCTACATGAGTACTGTTTAATAGAATTTTCTACAATAATGGAAATGTTTTATAGCTGTATTCTCCAATATGGTAGCTGTTAGGTACACATGGCTATGAAGAACTTGAAAAGTGATTAGTGTGGCGTAGGTCCAAATTTTTAAATTCAGTTTTGGTAATTTAAATTCAAATAGCCACATGTGACTCATTGCTGCCATATTGAACAGCACAGCTCTAGAATTTCAGTACTAGGCAATAGAATTTGATACAGTTAAGTGACTGAGAACTTAAAAAAGGAATCATGATAATTTTAAAATTATTGCTTACATGTAGTTATCAACAGTGGAAAGGGTAACTGTATTCTGGTTTGGTTAAATTGAAGTACTGAAGTGTATGACAGTAGTTTAGGGCTTATAGTAGTTCATATTCAGGTGAAATCATTAGTTAGTATCCACTGTTTTCTTTATGTTTAACAATAGAAATAATTTAATTGGATTTTAGGAGAAAATATAATTACGATTTACCTATAAGAAAAAGTTACTAGATAAGTAGGCCTTCATCTTTTGGAATCTTTTTTGACTCTTCCTTTCCCTTCTATGCACATACATAAAGAAAAAACAGAGTTTGTGTTTAACTTCAAGGGTGGGGAAGACAAAGCTATCTTCCCACCCCTTATTAAAATCAATGGACTCTAATTATGAGCCTCTTCGGAGCCTCCCATTTTTCAGTTCTATTTTTGCTATCATGTGGAGAATATTTCAAAAGTGAAATGCAAAAGTTATTTCAATTTGAAAAAAGTCTCAGACATCTGCTTTTAACATTATTGTCCTGTTTTAGCTTTCCTGAAGAAAAGTCTTATGTTTTCAAAACATATAAAATATTCATATAAATATCTGTAGCCTTAGAACACATGTCAGATGTAAGCAAATCTCTGTAGATTTTTCCCTTCACTAGTAATTTAAAGAATTAAAAAATATACACATAAAAGAAAATTTGTACGTTTGAATCTTGAGTATGTCTGTTGTTCTCTATTACTGGTGAGGCCAGCAAATCACGTGATCAGGGAACCACTTCCTCCTTCTTTCCTTACCTCTCCTGGGTCTTATTTCTTCATTGCATTTGCTGCCATCAGACTTTTACTCTTTCAGGTTTGGGAAGCCCTCTTAAATGTTAGCTACTAACTCTTTTATTTTTTGCATTATCCTGTTCTATCAGTTGTACCGCCTCACCAACCCTACGTTACATATATACACATACCTTCTGCAGACTGATCTTCTATTCATATTTTAGGAATTACATTAGAGTCTTAGGCTATGGGAAGTAAATTAGTTTACTTATTTTATCTGTATTTGCCTTGTCATATTTGTCTTCAAACTTTAAATTTTTATCTTATAAAGGATTTGACTTGATAAAATGTATAAGCTAAATAATAGAATTAAAAAATTTTAGCTCTTTCTTTTTGCTTTAAAGAAACTTGGTGAAGATGAAGAGGAACTATCTGAATTACAGCTTCGCCTTTTGGCCCTTCAGTCAGCCAGTAAAAAATGGCAACAAAAAGAACAGCAGGTGATGAAAGAAAGCAAAGAAAAGTTGACTAAGACGAAAACTGTACAGCAAAAAGTTAAAACAAGTACAAAAACACATTCGGCCAAAAAAGTTAGCACTACAGGTGATCATTTTTATTAAATTCTTGTGTTTTTGTTTTGTTTTGTTTTGTCTTTTGAGACAGAGTTTTGCTCTTGTCACCCAGGCTGGAGTGCAGTGGTGTGATCTCTGCTCACCTCCACCTCCACCTCCCGGGTTCAGGCAATTCTCCTGCCTCAGTCTCCCAAGTAGCTGGGATTACAGGCGCCCACCACCACGCCCAGCTAATCTTTTGTAGTTTTGATAGAGACGGGGTTTCGCCATGTTGGGTAGGCTGGTCTCAAACTCCTGACCTCAGGTGATCCGCTCGCCTTGGCCTCCCAGAGTGCTGGGGTTATAGGTGTGAGCCACTGCTTGTTAAATTCTTCTAGTTGAATTCATGTATCAGTATAGTTTTGGGATTTTAATTCAGAGTTTTGAGTTTGGGGAATTATAGGGCCCTAAAATGAAAGACAGTCTTATATAAACAACTTAAGAGGAGCATCATCATTGATGAATCGATAATGAAAATATTTTTTAAGACTTTTATTTTTCTTTTATCTCCTAACAGATACTAATGTTTATGTATTTTTTATTTAAAGCTAAACAAGCATTGAGGAAGCAGCAAACGAAGGCATGGAAGAAGCTACAACAACAAAAAGAACAGGAAAGACAGAAAGAAGAGGATCAGCGGAAACAAGCTGAAGAAGAAGAGAGAAGGAAAAGAGAGGAAGAAATCAGAAAAATTCGAGATCTCTCAAATCAGGAAGAACAGTACAATCGATTCATGAAATTGGTTGGTGGCAAGAGGAGATCAAGAAGTAAAGTAAGAAATGCAAAAATATAAAATCAAAATGTTACTCTAAGTTTCCTTAAAGTCTTATTTCATAGATTCTGTCAAATAAGAAAGCTGCTTTTATAAATAACTCTTGGAAGAAAGGAAGGTAGATTATAATTGGGAAAGCATCTTTTGTAATCGTAGGTATTAGAGGACAAAATGAAGGCTAAACTTATGATTAGCAGAGACTACTTTTAGCTTTTTTACCATTTTCTATTTAGGTGAAAGTAGGATTACTAAATTGTGAAAACAAAACGGCTGTTTCTTAAGTACAGGGGTAGAATTTCATTAGTTTTTCATTGTTTAGTAATGTAGATTGACAAGTGTGTCATGACTAGTATGGACTATTTTAATGTTAAATCATCATATAGTAATAACCTTAGTGCATGTGGCTATTTTGTGTTTAGTGGTCAAGCATTTGTTGAACATTTACTATGTATATGAATATACTTGTTGTCTTCTCTTTTTCTTACTCCCTCCCTTCTTTTACCCTCTGCACCCAAAAAGAAGAAAAAAAGCCCAAAAAGAGTACACTTGAGAATGTATTAATGAAGAATAGAGGGATATTAAAGAGTAAATTCATTAATTGGAGTTAGATTTGCTTAATCAAGGAATATTGTAAATATTTATACTTTGAACTTTTTTTTTTTTTTTTGAGAGGGAGTCTTACTCTTGTCGCCTAGGCTGGAGTGCAGTGGCATGATCTCGGCTCACTGCAACCTCCGCCTCCCAGGTTCAAGCGATTCTTCTGCCTCAACCTCCCGAGTAGCTGGGATTACAGGCGCCCGCCACCACGCCTGGCTAATTTTTTTGTATTTTAAAAGTAGAGACGGGTTTCGCCATGTTGGCCAGGCTGGTCTCGAACTCCTGACCACATGAGCCACTGCACCGGGCCAATAGAATCTTTTTCTAGATATAAATATGGTATTATTTGCACATTATTCTTTACCTCCTCCTCGAGAGGTTTTGCGAGTTTTTAGTTTATTATAAACTGTCTCTGAGTGAAACATAGTAAGAAGTAGATAAGAAAACAGCATACAATAGGTAAACACATTTACCCAGAATTTGTAGTTTTCAGGTATCATTAATTTATTCATAATTAAAATGTTTTTGAATTTTTAGAGAAATGTTCTCTATGTAGTCATGATGACATAAAACTTGCTTGTATTCCTCTAGTTTCTTAATCATACAGAAGTCATAAGTGTACAAGAGTTTGATGTCATTTTTACAAGAAGAGCTAATTATTTAGTGGCTTAGCTAACAGTGGGGGATTTCATCTGTATAGCTAGTATTTTGGAAATTCCATTATCTATCTCATACAGTTATGAAACGTCAGCTAGTGTAGCTGTCATTTAAATTGAATCTCCCAAAGATGTGATAGGCACATCTAACTGAATCACCATGATTTTTTATCCTCTTCCCTAGAAGATAACTATCAGTTCTTTTGTGATTTGTAACCCAAGACAGAAAATGCTTTGAAACTAAAAAAAAGTGTTGTATACTTAGTCTTCAGATCCTGACCTGAGGCGATCCTTAGATAAGCAACCTACTGATAGTGGAGGAGGCATTTATCAGTATGATAACTATGAAGAAGTTGCTATGGATACAGATAGTGAAACCAGTTCTCCAGGTATGAGCCAAAACTTGAAACCTTTGTGTATTTACATGTATTAAATAGAGAATAGTCATTATGGTACTCAAAACCTTGAAAGAAATGTGTCATGCAAGTGAGATTTGCTGATGAACTGTATGATGATAGACATTTGTTGTTATAAATACTTAGCAAACCTCAAATAAGTAATATTAACCTTTATTTCCGAGTGTTTCTAGATAGCCTTTAAATTAAAAAATAAATAAATAAGGCATTGTTTAAACTCTTAACTATTGCTCCATAAAGTGAAGATTGGGCCGGATGCAGTGGCTCACGCCTGTAATCCCAATACTTTGGGATGCTGAGGTGGGCAGATTGCTTGAGGCCAGGAGTTGGAGACCAGCCTGGCTGACGTGACAAAACCCCGTCTCTGCGAAAAATACAAAAATTCGCTGGGTGTGGTGGCATGTGCCTGTAATCTCAGCTTCTTGGGAGGCTAAGGCATGAGAATTGCTTGAACCTGGAAGGTGGAGTTTTCGGTGAGCTGACATCGCACCACTGCACTCCCACCTGAGTAACAGAAGATTCTGTCTCAAAAAATAAAATGAAAAGTGAAGAATGGAAAAGATGAGAACACTACTCTTTAGAAAAACAAACTCTTGATGTTTATATCCAAGATTCTTTCTGCTTTAGTCAAAGAACAAAAGACCTTTTTTGCTATTTGGCTTCCTGTCTCTTTCTAGTATGATAATTTGTAGAAATTTTGAGACAGAAAATTATACTAGTGGCATCTCAGGAAAGACTAGTTAGAACTGGTCAGGGCTATAACTCTCCTTTAGGTTGCATTGTCTAGAATCTGACTTATCTTTGAGGGCCAGAGACTTGATTTTGTTGATGTTCAGGGGTGATTGGCTGTGAGAGACCTATTCCTTCACAAATAATTTAAAACACGTAAGACTGAGGCAGATAACAGAATGCAGTTGGCATTCCAGGAACTGGAGAATTTGGAAGAACACATAATCAGTGTAGTCACATGGTGAGACCAAACCAAAACTAGAATCCTACTTTGGTGTATCTAGACTAGAGACAAAACAAAATATGTATTATTTGGCTAGTGTTTACCAAAATGCTTATTTTTCAGGTTGTTATTGTAAGCTGGTATATGATGGTCTTACATTATATTATGTTTTGATAACGTAATTTAACTTGCTTTGGTCAATCTTTAATTTTCTTATTTTCAGATTCTTGGAGATGATTCTTTGTAATTCCCAAGTATTGACAATATTATTAATACTTTATTTCTATAAAATAACTTTATGATCTATGCTTTTTAATGATTTTGTGAAACATGTAGAGAACATACTCTCTATGCAGCTTTGTCTAATTTTTTTGCCACATTAACTGCAGATTTTTATATATATATATATTTTTCCATTCAAGATCAATTTTTTTCTCAAATTTTGCCAACACAAACATACTATATTTGAGGAAATGTGCATTAAAAATATCTTTTAATTCACTTTATCTTGTATTTAAAAAATGTTTTCCATATAGAGTTTTTCCCTTGAGGGGGAAAAAACAAGATAATTCAAATACAGTAAAAAACCAGTTTAGGATCTGAGGTTCCAGGCAGTTGAAAAATTGCTGGAAGGTTATTTTTTTTTTCACCAGGATACCACAATGGCAGAACAACTTAAAAATCAGAATACTAAAATGGTGGGGTGGTCCCGGCAGCTTCCCCATCCAGCTGGAGCACACAGTGCCACCAAGGTAGAGAGGCCAGGGTCAGAGGCAGTGGGCCTCCCAATGCCAGCCTGCCCATCCATGTAATGAAAGCAGAGCAGGAACTGCAGCTGCATGGCCTTGGGAGCAGGTAGACTTGTGGAAAGCCAGGCTTTGAGGCTGCAAATACTTTGAGTACCACTGGTGGTCCCAGAGCAGGTAGAGCCTGTATCTGCACCTCTGTTCCAACCAGCCTCCTGGCATAGGGCTAGGCCCACGTCCTGGCCTCTGCATCCTGATCTGGGCTGGGGCCGGTCCACCTCGTATTTCTGGCCAGTGCTCATACTGTAAGCCAATCACAAGTTATGTCAACTTCTTTCCTGTGTTGAAAAACAAGAATGAGTGGGCACGATGGCTCACACCTGTAATCCCAGAACTTTGGGAGGCCGAGGTGGGAGGATCACCTGAGGTCAACAGTTCGAAACCAGCCTGATCAACATGGTGAAACCTCGCCTCTACTAAAAATACAAAAATTAGAGCCAGTAGTGGTGGCTTGCCCCTAGAGTCCCAGCTACTCAGGAGCCTGAGGCAGGAGAATCACTTGAACCTGGGAGGTGGAGGTTGTAGTGAGCTGAGGTCGCTCAACTGTACTCTAGCCTGGGCACTGAGCGAGACTGTGTCTCAAAAATAAATAACAAGAAAGCTTGACACAGAATCAAGAGCACAGTAGAAGTGCTTACTGTTAATACTATTAACTGAATCAAACACCAGCAAACACTTTCCCTGTTCTTTGTCCTCCTGGATGATCCTGACATGGTGGGTAGCATGAACCAGCACGTAATGGACTTCATCTTTTCTGCCAGTAGTATCTAACATTCATGAATGAAGGCTCCTCTTGCTGAGGGCATCCTCTACCTTCCCACTGTCCTTTCAGACCCCCTAGTGGCGGGCCCAACACACAGGTTAGAAAGTCCTCAGAAGCCTCTCCTGGCACCTGGCAGTGAGTCAGGGCTGGTTAAATCTGGATGAGGACAGTGCAAGCTGGAGGGCTTTCCTTGGAGATCAGTGCACTCACTAGGTCCACCCTCTCTCCCAGATACTAGGAAGGGAAAACATGCCAAGTCCGTAAAACGAGAGCACCATCAAATGTCACACTATTAAACATTCAAATGTTCATGGGGCAGAACACTGAGCATAGACATAGCCTCTCTCTGCCACCTAATAACACAAATGTGACACAGCAGCCACATCTGCAGCGCTATGTAAAATGTTCCAAAGATTAGTGTAGATTCAGATGATCTCATTTGGGACTCGAGTCAACCCCATATAAGGCATGTGGATAATAATGTATTGACTTGTGAGACAACTGGGATAAAGAAGAAATGTTAGATTTTCTCTAAGATTATATAGTTAGTGGGTAGGGTAGTAAGAGTAGTCTTTGAAACTGCTATATTTCAGTGAGCCTAACAAGTCATTGAAGATAAAATACACAATTATTTTTATCTGCTACCAAGGAAGAAAAATGCTGAGATGCATCAACTGTAATTATTTCAAAATTAAAATGTGAAAAAATGTGCACCTTATTGACTAAATACACTAAGTCATTCTTCTCATTCCTGGTTTTATTTTCTTTCAACACAGCTTATATAGTCTGTATCCTCAACTTTCTTTTGCTCCACAAGAAGGGAATAATGAAGTCACCACATCATTGTTTTCCTTTGGCTAGGGCACTTTGGCAGGATTCAAGGGAATTTTTTGTTTCATTATTTCTTAAAAAGTATGCTTGTGGTTTTGCTGTTTGTGTGTGCGTGTGTGTGTGTGTGTGTGTGTGTGTGTGTGTTTTAAGTGTGCTTCTAGCCTTTCCTGCTCTATTCCCTGCTCTCATCATTAGGTTAAAAGTGGAACAAAGTGAGAATTTTGAGGGACTAATCGTTAGTTTGAAGTGAATGACTGACTTTATGATGATATGACAATTTTAAATGGCTAGAGATGGACTTACGAGCGTTAAAGATTTTATCAGAGGTTGATAAAATCTAATTTGCACTCCACCTAGATGTATTTCTTCAAACATAACATAAACCTAATGTATTCCTGGTGAAATATTTCTGTTACTAAACTCTTAACAAAAAATTTGTTTACAGCTCCTTCACCAGTGCAACCGCCATTTTTCTCTGAATGTTCATTGGGGTATTTTTCTCCAGCACCATCTCTTTCTTTGCCTCCACCACCTCAGGTTTCTGTAAGTCAAAATTGATTTCTAAGAAAATTATTTTATCTTGTCTTTTCTAATTTGTTTTTAAAAACAAATGAATGGTTAGGTTTAAAGACGGCTTAAAAAATCAGAATTGCTTACGAGAATTAATAGCAATGAAATATGTAGAATAAACAGTTGATTAAAGCAGCAAGCTATCCATTTGGTAGATTTTTTTCATAGCTAATTTTTAATTTCATGTTGACTTTTAGGTACCTATCATGTTTCCTTCTTCTCTTTACTGTTATCTAGTAGCTACTCAGAAAATTTATTCAAAAACAGAAGTTATCTACTGTTTTGGACTGTCTCTTTTTTAGGGAATTGGAATTTACGTGCATTAGGATGCTTCTAAAAATTGATATTCTCTCCTTTCTCCTCTTTTCATAAAGATGGTTATTTTTAACTTGAAAATCCAGCAAAAGAAAAGCATTTTCTATGAAGTTAATTTCTTTCTCCCTGTCTCCAGTCCTCCCACTAAAAACAAAACAAAACCAAAAAACAAAAACAATAAAAGGAAAAGGAAAAAAAGGAAGTAGTGGAATCAGACATTAAAAGTTTTGACATTATTTTTAGATTGTGAGAGCCTAGAGATCAAATTGAGTATCTCTCAGTAGGTGTAAGAGGGAACCTTTCCGTTTCAGGAAAGATGCCTAGTGTGTTTCTAGAACATATATGGTGAGGGGAATATTAGAGCCAATAGTGAGAGAGAAAACAGCACTTTCTTCGTTGTAATGTTTTCTTTTGGGAAATAAATAAATGAACTAAATGCCGAGAGAAATACTGGAAGATCTTTGATGCAAATACATACCCAAATTCAGGGATTTGTGTAAAATTAGTTTCCTTTATAGATATTCTATAAGAAGCCATTTTAAGAGAGTAGTGGTGATTATTCTTGATACTTAATTAATGATTAAGGTACTCTGGACTGTTATTCACAGAATCCCTTGGTTTCTAATTTTTATTTTTTACTGAAATATGTCTTGGGTTTCAGTATCTCTTCTTGTTTTCAGGTAGTCATCTAGAAGGAAGGACCCTGTATAGTTTGATATCTGTATTTTCTAGAATGCTAAATGTATATAAGAATGAGAACAGATAGGTTTCTATAATTTTCCTTGAAGTTAATAAATGTTTCAAATAAATATATATTTTTTTAATTGTAAAAATAACACTTTTTCGTAGTTGGCTATTGATTTCTGGGTTTGTTTTGAGGTTAACATATACTTAGCTTACTATACTTACAGCTAAAATAATAATATAAAGTTTATTTTTTTCTAGTTTAATATTGCTGCAGAGATAAGCATTTGAGTTGATAAAATTTGCATTGTAATTATTTCTTTTTTAAAAAAATAGTCTCTGCCACCTTTGAGCCAGCCTTATGTGGAAGGCTTGTGTGTTTCTCTTGAACCTCTACCTCCTCTACCACCATTACCACCTCTCCCACCTGAAGATCCAGAACAGCCTCCAAAACCACCTTTTGCAGATGAGGAAGAGGAGGAAGAAATGCTGCTTCGAGAAGAACTACTTAAATCTCTAGCAAATAAAAGAGCTTTTAAGCCAGAGGTAATTTAGGTACCTGAACCTCTAGGTGGTGCTCTTGAGCTTAGCTTTACGGTAGTCCTACTTTTTTCTGGTTACTTGGGATTCATTGGACTTTTCTGCCAAGTGGGGATAATTCTAACATGCTCCAGATTTTTTTTTTTTTTTTTTTTTTTTTTGAGACGGAGTCTCGCTCTGTAGCCCAGGCTGGAGTGCAGTGGCCGGATCTCAGCTCACTGCAAGCTCCACCTCCCGGGTTCACGCCATTCTCCGGCCTCAGCCTCCCGAGTAGCTGGGACTACAGGCGCTGCCACCTCGCCCGGCTGTTTTTTGTATTTCTTAGTAGAGACGGGGTTTCACCGTGTTAGCCAGGATGGTCTCGATCTCCTGACCTCGTGATCCGCCCATCTCGGCCTCCCAAAGTGCTGGGATTACAGGCTTGAGCCACCGCGCCCGGCCCATGCTCCAGATTTTTAAAGGTGGCAGAAATTTATTTTTATTTGGAATGTTTCATATCTTTCTCTTCCTTATATAGGAAACATCCAGTAATAGTGACCCACCTTCACCTCCAGTTCTGAACAATTCACATACTGTGCCAAGAAGCAATCTATCAATAGTCAGTATTAACACAGTGTCTCAGCCTAGGATACAGAATCCAAAGTTTCACAGAGGACCTCGTCTTCCACGAACTGTGATCTCGGTAAAAACAAAAATTTAATGTTACTTTTATTCAAACAGTTGTGAGAAATTTCTATGAAGTTTAGCTGTCCTGTTTTCTACCCCTTAGTTTATTTATATATACACATATATTCACATATAAATACAAATTTTTAAAATTTATTTTTAATTTATTGATAAAATGAGAGCAACACCTTCACTTGAAAACTGGTAGAGTTTGGTGATAGTGTGTTGGGGGAGTTATTGTTTTCATCAGAGTGGTATACTTTCCTCTGTCGTTTCTTCAGCTTTTTTTCTATAGAAATTGGCTTATTCAGATTTTCTATCTTTTTGGAGTCAAAATTTTAATAAATTGCATGTTTTTTATTTCTCCCATCTCTTTGTATACTTTGTGTATGTTTTCCAACCAATGACTATACTATTATGGAAGAAATTATTAGTGATGTTTATTAAGGAAGTTGAAATGATAGTTTGTTTCTATCTTGTTTTCTAATGGCTTCAAAGTAAAATAAATAGAACAAAGACAAGTTGAAATCTTGCCTCTGTTAGGTAAGCCAGTTTTGGCAATTTACCCTCTATATGTAACCACAAAGTATAGAATTTTGATAATTATGTAAAATTAACAAAATAATTTTTCTTTGGTTTTAAAAGAGTTAATTTAAATTGCATTGTGGTTCTTTATATAGAAAACGAAAATAAAATTTTAATGAGAGTAATTATAGTATAGAAAGACTTAAAGAGTATACAACATTTTATGTCTTGGGCATGTAACCAGTATTGGTTGACACAGTGGATTATGTAATACAACCCTAGAAGGAGACATAAACTGTCTACTTGGAGCCCATTACTTTTGTGGATTGAAATTCAGAGAGGTTAAATGACGTCCTTTTGTTATCACGAGTAATAAATATATTGTCTTTGCAGCTTCCAAAGCATAAATCAGTGGTTGTAACACTAAATGATTCAGATGATAGTGAATCTGATGGAGAGGCTTCCAAGTCAACAAATAGTGTTTTTGGTGGATTAGAGTCCATGATTAAAGAAGCAAGACGAACTGCTGAGGTAAGTGCAATAATTAAAGGTGGAAAGAAAGATAACCTTTTGACAATCAGTAAAGTTTATTTTTTCCTGAAAATTAAACCATAAAGTTACAAATTTTTAATAACATTGATTTGTGAACATATTTTAAGTATTTGTGCTATGAGGACTTTATCTAATGAAGCATGTATCAATGTAGATTGATTTTACTATTAAAAGTTTCCATTATTTGTGTTTCCTATTAAGTGTTTCCTTTTTCAAAATAGTAAAATTGGTTGGATAATTGTTGTTTGTAGTAAGGAGACTATTGTTTTAGAGTTGTGTTGTGTTACCAGAAAACAGTTTTTATTAAAATTTATTATCTAAGTACAACTTCTATCCTTTTTTCCCTATTTCAATTGTTGTTTAGCTATTAAATAATACAATGATTTTCAGACTGTAGATCTTGACTACTTGGTGGCATATATAATTTAGTAGTTATCAATGAACGTTGTTTTAGAAAAAAGAATAGAAAATGATGAAGACATTCAGGTATTTCTAAATAAATTCAGTATACGCTGGGTTGCAATGTAAAATATAAATCTTAGTATGGAATTTTGGAAAGCTGATGATCTAGTTGACTTCAAATTTTTTTTTTTTTTTAGCAAGCTTCAAAACCGAAAGTACCTCCAAAATCTGAAAAAGAAAATGATCCTTTGCGAACACCGGAGGCTTTGCCTGAAGAAAAGAAGATTGAATATAGATTGTTAAAGGAAGAGATTGCCAAGTAAGTGTAATTTTATGTAATTTACATTAAAAGTATGTGATGTTTTCAAAACTTCTCTTACAGAGTTCATTGGCACTGGGAAATGACTGATGATAGTTTTATCCAAGATACAGAGTTAATGTTTTATAACTCACACAGAAGAGGGAGCTGGATGATCATACATAGACTTGAATAGAGTGATGTGCTGAGACATAACCAGCTTAGAAAAAAGATGAAAACTCTCAACGAGAAGGACTCCACTATCAACTTTGAATGTTAACTTGGGTCATGCATATTGGTCATCATCTTTATTATTAGTCGGTGTGATTAATATTGTTACCGCATGAAGTAGAATACGTTTTAAAATTAGTTTAAGTTTATTCTTGGGTATAATGCATATATCCTTTTTGATAATTTTAGCCGTGAGAAACAGCGTTTGATTAAATCAGATCAGCTGAAGACAAGTTCATCATCTCCAGCAAACTCTGATGTGGAAATTGATGGTATTGGCAGGATAGCAATGGTTACTAAGCAGGTTACAGATGCAGAATCCAAACTGAAAAAACATAGGTGAGCCTTGTTATCTTCACATATCTAATTGTTCCTGTAGTAGAGAAATATATTTTTGTGGTATATGTTATTAATAAGCATACTGTAGAATTATACATTTTCTCACTTAAACTTTGTAGAATGTAGAAGTCTGTCATTTTGTTGAATGATACTACATTTACATAAAGTAATGAAATTAATGTTTAAGTAAAAATACCAGCCAGGCACGGTGGTTCATGCCTACAATCATAGCACTTTGGTAGGCCGAGGCGGGTAGATCACTTGAGGTCAGGAGTTTGAGACCAGCCTGGCCAACATGGTGAAACCCTGTCTCTACTAAAAATACAAAAAAAATTAGCCGGACATGGTGGTGCATGCCTGTAATCCCAGCTACTTGGGAGGCTGAGGTGGGAGAATCACTTGAACCAGGGAAATGTGTGCCCACCGCACCTGGCCCAACACTGAGTATTTACTATAAGTTTTCAACAGTAATTGACATTACCTCAAGCTTAAATGGTGTTTTTGTTTTTTTTAAAGAGATCAGCCTCATAGTTACTATTATCGGTGTAGCAGTGTTACTTTAAATACCTGTGTGATGAATATAAAAATATTCATCCCTTTAAATTTTTATCTGTGTCCCACTGTAGATGCATTTTTAAAAATTGTGTTACTACTTTGAAAATTTTTTATTCTGACAGTATTAGTCTGCTCTTGTAGGGAAACATTAACAAGAATTTTGTTATTTCTCATTTAGGATTCTCTTGATGAAAGATGAATCTGTTTTAAAGAATCTTGTGCAGCAAGAAGCCAAGAAGAAAGAATCTGTTAGAAATGCTGAAGCAAAGATTACAAAACTTACAGAACAGCTTCAAGCCACTGAAAAAATTCTTAATGTTAACAGAATGTTTTTGAAGAAGCTTCAGGAACAAGTAATTATTTTAAAATACTGTAGTCTCCCATTTACTACACATTTTTATAGGCCAAATTTTCTGTAAGACAAACCACCATATACTAAAGCCAGCAAAATATGTGTAACCTATAGTTTCTCATTGATAAATAATATTGGAATATTTTTATTTTCAGTTGAATAAAGCTGCGGTGTTTGAGAAGAAGAAATTTCCTGTTTTAAGGTTTTCATTTACATTTTGAGGATTATTCTATATTTTCAGATTCACAGAGTTCAACAGCGTGTTACAATTAAGAAAGCTTTGACTCTAAAATATGGAGAAGAGCTTGCTCGGGCAAAGGCAGTGGCTAGTAAAGAAATAGGAAAACGTAAACTGGAACAAGATCGCTTTGGGGTGAGTTTTTAATAGAAATATTTTACTTTTAGAAAGCAGAAAGTTTTTATGATAGTTTTAAGGGTAAGATGTATATATAAAGTAACTCTTTGCTATAAATTCCAAGAGATTAAGATTAAAGCTTTGTTTTTAAATGACATCCACATTTTTGGATGCCTACTTTATTATTTTGTCTTGACTTTGTTTTTTTCATAAGTCATAGATTAACTAGCAAAACTTTTGGCTACTTATGTTAAACTCTGTTTTATTCTCCATATTGATTTAGTTTTGGAATGTTAGCATTGTATGGTGGGGATAGCACAATTATCTTACCAGAAGTTGTTTATAAAATCACAGTGATGTAAAGTATTTATATCATTTTTCTCCCTTAGCCAAACAAAATGATGAGACTGGACGGTTCTCCAGTATCAAGTCCAAGAAAGCATTCAGCAGAACTAATTGCTATGGAGAAAAGACGGTTACAAAAGCTGGAATATGAATATGCCCTGAAAATTCAAAAATTAAAAGAAGCCCGGGCCCTTAAAGCAAAGGAACAACAAAATATCTCTCCAGTTGTGGAAGAGGAACCCGAATTTTCTTTACCTCAACCCTCACTTCATGATCTGACACAAGATAAATTAACCCTGGACACTGAAGAAAATGATGTTGATGATGAAATTTTGTCTGGTTCAAGCAGAGAGCGAAGAAGATCCTTTTTAGAATCCAATTATTTTACTAAACCTAACCTTAAGCACACTGATACCACTAACAAAGAATGCATAAACAAACTTAATAAAAATACGGTGGAAAAACCAGAACTTTTTCTAGGGTTAAAAATTGGTGAATTGCAAAAATTATATTCAAAAGCTGACAGCCTAAAACAGCTGATTTTAAAAACCACCACAGGCGTTACAGAGAAGGTTTTGCATGGTCAGGTAATTGAACATTTCATATTTTCTCTAAAATCTGGAATTCACCCCAGCCTTACTTGCCTTACAGAATTTTGTTTTCTTTTGCAGGAGATTTCTGTAGATGTGGATTTTGTCACAGCACAAAGTAAAACAATGGAAGTGAAGCCATGTCCTTTTAGACCCTACCATAGTCCTCTTCTAGTTTTTAAGTCCTACAGGTATAAAAGAAAGATTCAATAAGCTTGAATTTTGGGATTTCTCTTTGGTTTTTAATATTTTACCTTGAAAATTTGATGATAATGAAAAAGCAGTTGAATCATTGCTCTCGATAACCAGACTTAACCCTTTTAAGGAACATAAAAATTAAGTGTCCTGCTGTTGGGCTCAAACCACACTCTTGGATTTATCAATTCGTATCAAATTCCAGTTTCTGGCTATTGGTAGAAATGTGGAGAATTTTGGATTTCTGTTTGTTAGGGATTTTAGGAAAAATAATTGGAGTCTTAGAGGTTTTTTTAATTTTTGATTTTTAATTTTACTGTTATTCAGTGTAAGAAGTGCATTGGCCAGCCTTCAGAGTATTTATTTAGATGTTTTCAAATGATTAACTTTGTGGGTCCCCCAAAGTTTTTAGACTTTTAAAAGTTGTGAGAATGTTAAAGGTTGCATGTTTTTATCTGAAAATTGTAAGGCACCTTCTGGGTAGTATAGACTTTTTCCAGATTTTCTTGTCTTAGCTGGTGATGTGTGTAAGAAATACCAGTATTATATAGTATTTTATCATGTGGTGAGAAACTACTTTTAGAATACAAGGTTTTTTTCTATTTCAACTGTTTTATGTTCTTGGTAAGCGGCTTGTTTCTATCACTTGATATTCTGGGTGTTTTCTCGAATTAATTTTGGCATTAATTTAATTTGATAAAAACCTCATAAATAGTAAGTATGGAAATTTTAACTTGAAAAAGAAAAACTAAAGTTTTCTTAGTTTTCTGAGGAATATTTATTGGGCATAATATACCTGTTCACTCTTTTCACCTTAGATTTAGTCCATACTATCGAACCAAGGAAAAACTTCCTCTGAGCTCAGTGTCATACAGTAATATGATTAAACCGGATCAGTGTTTCTGCCGTTTTGATTTAACAGGAACATGTAATGATGATGATTGTCAATGGTGAGTAGTTTTTGTGAACCTTCTGTAATTTGAAAAATGGTCTTATTTGCTTAACTTTGATATGTACATGATTATCTTTTCTGTGTTTTTTTTATCTTAGGCAGCATATACAAGACTATACGCTTAGCCGAAAACAATTATTCCAGGACATTCTGTCATATAATCTGTCTTTGATTGGTTGTGCAGAGACAAGTACTAATGAAGAAATTACTGTTGCAGCAGGTTTCTAAAGATTTCTTATTCTCTCTCAAATGAAAATTGAATTTAAGCAACTTAAAAATTATATGTTTAGTTGTTGACATTGTAAAATACTTACTATAATTCAGTGTGTTTACCCATAATGCTTTATCTAGATTTGCTGTATCCAGTATAATTAAGGTAAAAATTTACTTCCTCTGTTATACTAGCCACATTTCAAGTACCCAGTGGCCACATGTGGCAAGTGCATGCCAGCACAGATTTAAGACATTTCCAACATTGCAGAAAGTTCTTTGGACAGAGCTCATTTAAATATTTAGTTCCATTTATTTAAAAGAAAATATTAAGCTATTTGTATAGAAACTTTCCTGTTGATTTTACTTACTGTTTTCAAAAATAGAGGAAGGCTGGAAATTACGATGGCTGTTGTTTCCAATTCTATAATGAAATAAGACTTCATACACTTTGTGTAGAAAGCAGAGATTACTGTCACACATTGTGAGCAAATATTATTAAGCTTTTTCTCAAATTTGGTGCCAAGTAATAAACCTTAAGCTACAAATCTTTTGAAAGTAAAGGAAATAATAATTACTAAATTTGGTGTTATCACAGCCCGGAGTGATTGTAACGTCACTGAATCTATTTTATTGCTCCCAAATTGGGACTTTAAGTTAATTATTTAGTTCATTTCAGGAACTATTTTTTTTTAGCCTAAATTGGGTATATGATGTGGTAGGATTTGCTATAGTAGTTAAGATAGTACAGGCTTTGCCCTTTCAAATGCCATAGGTGTTATTGACTAGTACCATATACTCGCCTTTAATTCTTAAACTAGTTCACATCTTACATTTTAATTATCCTAGTCTCTTAATTGATATTTGTCGTGAAGATTGCATTGCATGTATTTCAGAAAAATACATTGAGAAACTTTTTGGAGTAAACAAAGATCGAATGTCAATGGATCAGATGGCTGTTCTCCTTGTTAGCAATATCAATGAAAGTAAAGGACATAGTAAGTACATATATAAGAGAGAGAGAGAGAGAGAGAGAGAGTGTGTGTGTGTACTGCATCTCTTTCTGAAAAGGACTTTTTAGTTTCTGTATGACAGATTTTGTTGGTATTATGTTCTTAATACAAAATACATATCATTTCAGGCTGGGTGCGGTGGCCCACGCCTGTAATCCCAGCACTTTGGGAGGCCTAGGCGGGCTGATCACTTGAGGTTAGGAGTTTGAGACCAGCCTGGCCATCATGGCGAAACCCCGTCTCTACTAAAAATATAAGAAGTAACCGGGTGGTGGTAGCGTGTGCCTGCAGCCTCAACTACTTGGGAGGCTGAGGCAAGAGAATCACTTGAACCCAAGAGGCGGAGGTTGCAGTGAGCAGAGATTGCGCCACTGCACTCCAGCCTGGGTGACAGAGCGAGACTTCTGTGTCAAAAACAAAAAAAACAAAAAAAAACACATATCATTTTTAAGATGGAGTAAATGTAGTTCTTTTCAAATATTGAATATCCTTCAAAATGTTAAAAAAAACTAGTTATATCAATTAACAATCTTCTCCTATCTACTTTAGCTCCTCCATTTACAACCTACAAAGATAAAAGAAAGTGGAAGCCAAAGTTTTGGAGAAAACCTATTTCAGATAATAGCTTCAGTAGTGATGAGGAACAGTCTACAGGACCAATTAAGTATGGTAAGAAGTTATGTAATTTAAGATCCAGAATTATTAAATTGTGGTGTTCCATCTTTATTTAACACTTTGCTACTCCTTTGGTGTATCAGCCTGCCTAGTTAAAAAAATGTTTTTTGTAAAAACGATGCCATTGGGTTTTTAGGCAATACAGTTAATTCACTGTGCAGGATTGCCTCTGAAATTGTAGGATATTTGTGTTCATGGCTTCTCTCCAGTAAATGCAAGCAGTACTGCTTAGTAAATAATTATGACTGCTTCAGATATTTCGAAACATACATTAGTTGTCTGGGAAGGTAGCTTCCATTTGAGAACCACTGCCCAGCCTGTGTCCTCCTTAAGGGCAGGTGTTCTATTTTACTTCATCTTTGAATATGTTTTCTGACATGCAGAAGGCTCAAAAAATGAGAATGAACAAATGATAGATGAACTAATGAACAGAATAATGTATGAATGAGTACCTGTATGTTTGGCACATTTTACTTTCTAATTTCAAGTTTGCATTATTTGTGAATTAGCAAGTATCCAAGAGATGAATACTATTATAAACACTTTTTTTCTAGTTTAGATATAGTAAAGTAATCTTTATAAAGTATGACTTTTAATTACTTAATTATAATTTGCAATTTAACAAATGTGAATTCATTTGATGATAATGAAAAAGCAGTTGAATCATGGTTACTGATAAGTCGACTGAAAAGGTAATGTCACTTAGCCTTAAAATAGTAGAGTCCTAATTACTCCTTTTGTTCTGGTGTAATTTTTAATAGCTCCTCTTTCCACTCAGAAGGGTCCTGGTTTGGGCGATAAATAATGTCATAGCTCTACCTTAAAGCTATGAGCTAGTACATATCATTAGAATCTTTAGGTTTTTAAGTTATTTTAAAGATGAGAACAATTGTTTTCTTTTTCTTGCATCTGTGGACTAAAGAAAATATGAAGCTAATAATACTTTTTTTTTTAAATAGCTTTCCAGCCAGAGAACCAAATAAATGTTCCAGCTCTGGATACAGTTGTCACTCCAGATGATGTCAGATACTTTACAAATGAGACTGATGACATCGCTAATTTAGAAGCAAGTGTGCTTGAAAATCCTTCTCATGTACAACTTTGGCTCAAGCTTGCGTACAAGTACTTGAATCAAAATGAGGGGTAGGTCAGCTTCAAATCTTTGTGTAAACAGTTGCACATTTATATTTTTATGTTTGAGGTTTTTTTTACCTATGGTAATCAGTCAGGTTTCTTTCCTAGTATCAATGGAGTCTTTGTTTTTTGACAAAGCCAAAAGCATTTTATTGTTTAAAAGCTATTAGACAAGTTTAAGATTAGATCTTGAGTTTGTGTGCATGGCTCAGTGTATGGGTAATAAATTATACTAAAGTTTTTTACTCCAGTAGGCTCTTATTTCAAAGTAGGATTAGTTAAAACAGTAAATTCTGATTGGTGGAATGATTGATTATTGTTTTTTTAAAAAATCATAGTAGTCATAGTTTTTTAATAAAATTATGATAAAATAATGGTGGAACGGGTTAAATTTTGTTAATTTGTAATGGATATTTAAAGCTTATCTGAGAACCTCCAAATTATGGTGAATTTTCTTTTTGTCTCTGTGTCATATTAAATTATATGTATTTAAATAAGGTAAATAGTAATAACTTATACAACCAATAGTTTGTATTGCAAATGGCATCTTCTAACTTCTTGGTAGTATAAATAAGCCAAGAATAGTCTTTTCATAATTATAACTTTATAGTTACAATAATTCAAGGGTTTTTGTTTTTGTTTTTTTTTACACATTTCTTTGAAATATTTGACTATCTTAAAAGCTTTTAAGTAAAGCAGTGCTGCAGAGTGCTAATAAACCCACACATGCCTGGATGTGTTGCTTATTTAACTTTCCTGTGTGTCATTTCCATGTTAATGGGATAAATACAGTGTTTTCTTTTCTGACTCATTTACTGAGTGAAGGCCAAAAGAACTGTACATTATTTTATGAATAGGATCATGAGAAAGAATTATCTTCTCCAAGAGATAGCAAGCCCTTGACCGTTGAAAAGAACTATTATACTGAAAGCTTTGATATTTTGTACTTGCAGTAGCTGGCCTTGAGAGAGAGTCGTTTAACTTTTCCCATTCTTGAACAGTGTAAATCATAAAAGGTGTTGCTGAATATAGACATAAAGCACATTTGAAGTTGATAATCTTAGTGGTTTTATAACACTGTGCTTTTGTCTGTGGTAAATGCTTACTGAACGTTCACTTAAAACATTGTTGAGTCTGTGGAAAATCAGAAACTTTCAGGCGCGTGATTTAAAATCTTAATCTAGTACCCCTTTTCATAAGTGATCCTGGCTTCTTGGTAAATTCTAATAAAAATGGAATTTTAAAATTGATTCATTGTATTAGCCCTGTTTAAATTTTCAAGCAGGTTCTAAAAAGCACTCCCGCCTTTTCTTTTATATATACAGGGAGTGCTCAGAATCCTTGGATTCTGCTTTAAACGTTCTGGCGCGAGCATTGGAAAATAACAAAGACAATCCAGAAATTTGGTGCCATTACCTCAGATTGTTCTCAAAAAGAGGAACCAAGGACGAGGTGCAGGAAATGTGTGAAACAGCTGTTGAATATGCTCCAGATTATCAGAGCTTTTGGACTGTGAGTAGAAAAGATAACGTACATGTGCGTGTGTGTGTGTGCGCGCGCGTGTGTGTGTAATCCTTTGGATCATCTTAAATATTGATATGTAGCTTAATAGAGCATATGCCTTATCTGAATATGGATATAATAACCTTACTTTCAGTTTCTAGTAACCACAAAGCCACTTCTGGATCAGAATTTAGACTAAGCAGAAGAAAATATTTAGTGAAGCAGTGATTTTTTGTTGTTGTTAACTTTATTAGTAAAGAAAAAATGTAAAATTATTAAAAATTTCACACTTGCCTATATTTACACAGTTTTAGTTTGGGCAAAGTTAAGTGTAGCTTTTGCAAAACACCTGAAAAAATTGTTTCTTTTAAATTTATCTTAAATTGCCTCTATAAAATTATAATGACTGTCAGGAAACATTTTTGTCTTTTTATTATTTGTTTCCATGCTTATAGAAATAATCCCAATCTGTAATTCACACTAATATCTAAAGTTGCCAAGCTAAAAACATTTGATTGAGAAAAAGTGGCCTCCTCTTCTTTCTCCAAGAGAATGAGATGGTTTTTTTGGCTGTCAATTTTTGAGACAGGGTCTTACTATGTCACCCAGGCTGAGTGCAGTAGTATAGTCATGACTTACTGCAGCCTCTACCTTCTGGACCCAAGCGATTCTCCTACCTCAGCCTCCTGAGTAGCTGGGGCCACACATGCGTGCTACCATGCCTGGATAGTTTTTAGATTTTTTTGTAGAGATGGGTTCTTGCTCTGTTGCCCGGACTGGTCTTGAACTCTTGGGCTCATGCAATCCTCCTGCCTGGGCCTCCCGAAGTGCTGGGATTAAAGATGTGAGCCACCATGCCCAGCCAAGAATGGGATGTTTTTTACCCAGACTTAAAATTATAATTGATCCACTTGAGAAATAAAATAAATATTCACCTGAACTTTTATCACCTGAACTTGGGAGCCATTAGTTTCAGATAAATTTTTAAATAAATCTGTTGCTGTCAGATCTGTCATTTACTTACCAACTGAAGTTGTGAACCTGATAGATTTAGATAACATGATACTCCTTAATAAACTTCCTACTCTATTTCTTACTCTTTGAACGTAGGTACTGAACAGATTTGGATAGTAAAGGATGCTTGATTTTATTTTTTTTCTTTTTTGAAACCTAGAGCATTGTACCAAAGTGAATGTTGTTGATCACTACAAGATTTTATAAGGTGTGGAATATTCAAAAGTTGTAATATTTTTCTTTGAAGTTGTTTGGTCTTTAATGTGTTTTGTCATGCATTTCCTTTCTTTTTTAAAAAATCTTTTTTGAAACGGAGTCTCGCTGTGCCACCCAGGCTGGAGTGCAAGGGTGCGATGTTGGCTCACTGCAACCTCCGCCTCCCAGGTTGAAGTGGTCCTCCTGCCTCAGCCTCCAAAGTAACTGGGACTACAGGCATGCACCACCGAGCCTGGCTAAGTTTTGTATTTTTAGTACAGGTGGGGTTTCACCATATTGGCCAGGCTGGTCTCAAACTCATGTGATCCACCCACCTTGGCCTCCCTAAGCGCTGGGATTATAGGTGTGAGCCACTGTGCCCAGCACATTTCTAATATAAGTCTATTCTCAAAACTTTTATATAGTCACACACCTAAGCAACACAAATTGTATGTGATAATAAATGTGAACTTTGGATATTCATCCTGATCTTGCTGCGATTTACCTTTTAAATCAGGGAAAAGAGAAATGAAATTGCTTCAGTGATGACTATAAGAGTATATCTGTATTGTTTTAGTTTTCATATGATTCCACTTTTTGATATGTGATAGAAGAGGAGTCTAGGTTGTAGTACTAGAAGATGGATTTATACATTTTTACAATTATCCTTTTTGCAGAAGTTGAAGATTTACTATGAGATGGTTTTTTAATGAAATGTGAAAAGTCTGTAGTTTTGGTTTATTCTCGTAAGGCAAGATTAATAATATAAAGGCCCTTTGGGCAGTTTTTACACCTAGAAAGCACCTTTGAAGAGAAGGATTATGTATGTGAGAGAATGTTGGAGTTTCTGATGGGAGCAGCCAAGCGGGAAACATCCAGTATTTTGTCCTTTCAGCTTTTGGAGGCTCTTTTGTTTAGAGTTCAACTGCACATATTTACTGGAAGATGCCAAAGTGCACTGGCAATTTTACAGGTAAGCACTTGTTACAGGATTTAATTGCATTTTGTAGAAAAAGTTTAAAAGGTCTACACTGTTATCCATAGCATTATTTAATGGTTGAAAGCACAAGATTTGGATTTGAATCCTTGTTCTTCCACTTACTGCTAAGTCCTGTGACATTGGGTAAGTCTGTGACTTTATTTCCTCATTTGCCTGATGGGTGTAGTATCTTTTTTTATAAGATACTAATAAGTCGAGTTTTTGTAAGATACTAATAAGTAGAGTTTTATAATAAGTAGAGTTTTTATAAGGTTTCAATGAAAGTATTTTATGTTAAGTATCCACAGATAAACTTCAAGATTCAAGCCATAAGGGAAAAAATCAGTCTGATGAAAATAATCTATATGAGTGTGGTTTAAAAAAATTTTTTTCTTTTTACTGTTTTGTCTTTGTCTTACTAGATTTTAAGTATCAGGACACTTAAGATGTACCAACAAATGTGACCTTTTTATTATTTCATAAACTTTAGCATGGTAAAAATTATGTTTATCTGGTATTGACATCTCTAAATAATTTTTTTATCAAAAAATTTAAAATTTTTCCTAGAATGCATTGAAATCTGCTAATGATGGAATAGTTGCTGAATACCTTAAAACAAGTGATCGATGTTTGGCATGGTTGGCCTACATACATCTTATTGAATTCAACATTCTCCCTTCAAAATTTTATGATCCATCTAATGATAATCCTTCAAGAATTGTTAACACAGAATCATTTGTAATGCCATGGCAAGCAGTTCAAGATGTAAAGACTAATCCTGACATGTTGTTAGCAGTTTTTGAAGGTAAGTATAAAGTTTATAAATTGTAATATCAACTGTTATGTTATAACATCAGTGTTTAGAACATTAACTACCCATTATTGTGATTCTCCATAATTAAGTGGAACAAATTTATATCTCTATATTGCAAGTTTTAGTTTCACAATTTATAAGGCAAATTAAGTATTGAATCAGAGAAGATGGTCACTGGCATCTTTGAAAACCAGTAACTGCATGATATTACATTATCTTTCTGATTGTGGCACAGGGTATTTGTTAAATGTGTAGAGAAAATAAATTATGTAAGTTTGATGAATTGATTAAATCAGAGAACTAGGTACCTTTTTTTTTTTTTAGCAGTCCATTAAGGTGGAAGTTTAAAGATTTGTATCTTGTCAGCCAATTAATATTTTCTCCATCAGTCAGTGAGGTTGGTTGCTTCTCTATATTAAATGATAGGCCTGTTGTGGAACACATTACAAGATGTAAAGCCTATTCCTAAAAGAAGTATATAGCCTAGTCAGAAGATAAAATCTATACATTTGTCATAATTATTAAACATATAAGGCCATATAACTGTGTGAACTGTGTGTTTAGTATATAGTCTAAACTGTATGCTACATAAAAGAGACTAGGGCCGGGCACAGTGGCTCATGCCTGTAATCCCAGCCAAGGAGGCATGGGCAGATCACCTGAGGTCAGGAGTTCGAGACCAGCCTGGCCAACATGGTGAATCCCCATCTCTACTAAAAATACAAAATTTAGCGAGGCGTGGTGATGCACGCCTGTATTCCCAGCTACTCAGGAGGCTGAAGCACAAGAATTGTTTGAACCAGGAGGCGAAGGTTGCAGTGAGCTGAGATCACGCCATTGTACTCCATCCTGGACAACAGAGTGAGACTCAGTCTCAAAAAAAACAAGAGACTAGGATCTGTGATTTATAGAATTATTTGATACTGGCCGTGAACCCAAAGGGAAGAGATTATTATAGATTGGCATGATAAAGGAAGTCTTCATAGAAGAATGGGGACCTGGAGCTAGATGTTGAAGCATGGCTATCAATATGACAAAGTGGGTCTCCTCAGAGATGGGGGTGGACCCTTGTCTTATTTATCGTTTTACTCCTAAGGTCCTGTAAGGATGTGTGGCAAAATATTAAGTGCTTATTAAATGCTTGTTAAATACCCAGTGAAGGAAGGAAAGTAAAGAAAGGACATTACTGTTAGGGGAGTTAAACAAAAAGCAACAGGTAGATGGAAATTTATGCAATGGATTTGAAGTGTGATTGGGAAAAGGGATAGGTCTTACCAAACTGAGAATTCTGTGCTGGACAATCGTAGTGATTAAGCCTGATAAGTAGAATGATACTTGATTTTCAAGAACCTTGAAAATGTGGTAGACTTGATGGCAGTAGAGGTTCTTTAAGAAAGAGAATGTGCTTAAAGAGAAATTACACCAATGGTAGGAAAACCAACCAGAAGCTGATGGCAGTAACTGAAGTACAAGAAAAGTATCCTGGGAAGGAGGGTATTAGAGACGTTTTAAGTTATCACATAGAAATACGTGGCGGGGGGAGGCAGGGGCGGGTTGCAGATTAAATGTCGGGAAAGAGGAGAAGGAGTAATCAAAGATTTCAGAGTTTTGAGATGGGGAAAAGGAAAGTATCATTAATAGAAAACTGGTAAGTTGGGAAGACTGATTTTGATGGTAGGAGTAGTATTTGTGATTGTAATTGGTCATTCAAGTGGAAATGATTGTTGGCGGTAGGAAATAAGGAAGTGGACCTTGGCCATGCGTGGTGCCTCACATCTGTAATCCCAGCACTTGATAATCTGCTGACGCAGGTGGATCACCTGAGGTCAGGAGTTTGAGACCAGCCTGGCCAACATGGTGAAACCCCATCTCTACTAAAAATACAAAAATTAGTGGGGCATGGTGGTGTGTGTGCCTGTAATCCCAACTACTTGGGAGACTGAGGCAGGATAATGGCCTGAACCCAGGAGGCAGAGGTTGCAGTGAGCTGAGATCGTGCCACTGCACTCCAGCCTGGGCAACAGAGCAAGACTCCGTTTCAAAAAAAAGGAAGTGGACCTTACTTGGACAATTATCAATACATAAGTGGATTTGAGTGTTATTCACATAGAAGTTACTGTGTTATAGAATGCTTTACAGTTTTTATAATGTGCTTTTGAAGTAAATTATGCAGTAGTTGAGGCTATGGGATATTTTCTCTGAGGAAATGAGATTTAAGAGCATAACAGTAAGGAGTAAAAGGGACAGTGGAGTCATTAAAATGGGAATAAGAGGAAATGTAAACAATCTCTTGGAAGCAGAGGCAAGAAGAAATTAAGAAGAAGAGGAAGAACACTGTCAAATGTTAAATAAAATGAAGGTAGAGGTGAGCTTTTGTGTTTGGTTAGATATGAGTCCTTATAAGTGAACTTCAAGAGTGTAGTTTCAAAGTGATTGCATTCACTTTTAAACTCCACGGATCTGGGAAGTTGTGGTACCATTGGGTAAGGAGGAAATGGTCACAGCTGTGCAAAGTAAAACATTGTACCATTTAGTAAGTAGCAACAAGATCAAGAAAGAACTCTTTACAAGGGGAAAAGTGTGTTTTGATGGAGTAAGGAAAGGATCTAGTTTGGAGAGACATTCAAATGGCTGTGGGGCAGCAGGGCAAGACTTCCTTTGCAGTTGTCAGGGAAAGATGAAAAGATAATTTATTCTATAATTTTTTTTTTTGAGATGGGTTTTAAAGAATTTAGGATAACAGAGATACTTGTTTAAATGAAAACACTGATAGATGCAAAAGCTCATATGGGATGACTTTATTCTTACCAGGAAAGTTGAGGAAAAGTTGAAGGAATTGAATTTTAGGATTTTGGAGATTGCTTGAATAACTTCCTTTGAGTAAAAGCCAGAAGCTCAGTAAAGGTGAATAAGATGATGGATGGGTAATCAAAGGGAGGGGTCATCTTTTCCCATTGGTCTCTAGGAGTTGAAGTAACACAGTCAAATATTTCATTTTTATGATTGACATGATTCACGTTGTGATGTTTTTGGGTAGATGCGGTGAAAGCTTGCACAGATGAGAGCCTTACTGTTGAGGAAAGAATAGAGGCCTGCCTTCCACTTTACACAAACATGATTGCTCTGCACCAACTCCTGGAGAGGTACAACTTAATTGCCAAGCAGCTCACCTTGTATTAAAAAGTGATCTTTTCATGTCTTTAACCGTTTTGTTTTTGTTTTTGTTAAGGTATGAGGCTGCAATGGAGCTTTGTAAATCTTTACTGGAATCATGTCCCATTAACTGCCAGTTGCTGGAAGCCCTCGTTGCATTATATTTGAAAACAAATCAGCACGACAAAGCCAGAGCATTGTGGCTTACTGCATTTGAAAAAAATCCTCAGAATGCAGAGGTTTTTTATCATATGTGCAAATTCTTCATCTTACAGGTAAAAAATAATGTATAATTCTTAAATATGATGCTTTTATATTTCAAATTTCCCTGTCAGCACCAGGAAGTGTTTCCTGGTCCTTTTACCCTTTGCAAGCTGTGTTAGGTGTTCCTTCTCTCTCTGCCATAGTTCTACCTTAACACTTATTACAGTGCTTTGTAATTTTATTCCTAGCTACTTTAATATATGCTATACTAAACTTCTTGAAGGCAAGGAACATGTTTACTCATATTTGCAGCCCAACGCCTACCACAGTGCTAGATGGCTAGTACGTAATTGATGGATGAAATGTGAGCCTATGGTAGTGTTAGAGGTTAAGCTGTTTAATCGTTAGTGGAACTTAATTCAGAGAGTAAAATATAATAACAGTTTTCTGAGTATGTCTCAAACTCATCCCCTCCGCCCCTTACCCACCCAAGAAACTTAATCTAATGAGTACTTTTTTAAGGCTTTTTTTCTCCCTTGTGACATTTTAATTAAACATTGTAAGCCTGATATATATCCCCCTCCCTCTTTTTAAAATAGAATCGAGGCGATAATCTTCTTCCATTTTTGCGGAAATTTATTGCATCCTTCTTTAAACCGGGGTTTGAGAAGTTTAATAACTTGGATCTGTTTCGGTAAGTTGTAGAATTCTTAGTTTGTAGAGGAATGAGAGATAGCACAGTTCAGTAGAAAGATTACAGTTTTTTTCTTATATGATTACATTTTAGACTGACTTTTTAGTACTTGAATACCCACTTAACAGAATACTCGAAACAGAATAAATATAACAATAAAAATGGAGGCAAGATGGAAAATTCTTTAACATTCTTTGGATTAAACACACTATACAAAGTAAGGCATATATTATAACCATAGTAACTCATTCTTTTACTTTATTGTTATTGTTGTTAATTTTAGTACTGAATATTATAGCACTTAGTTATCCCAAGGCAATCTCAGTGATTTTTTACAAAATATATTTTCATTTATTTGATTGGTTATCAAAGTGAATATAAATAATATGCCTTTTTCTTTTTTTAATTCTGAAGAGAACTACTTTAGCCCTTGATATGTCATGGAGTAAGAAGTTTCAGAGGATCCTTTTCTCAACCATTAATTTCTTAATAGCTCATATAGAGCTGTACTTACTGTCTTTCCTGAGAGTTCCTATTCCAACAATAAGAGGTCGTGGCAAGTTTTGAATAATGATTTTTTAGGGGGGAGCCTCTTAAAATTATCTTTCCTTTGTCCTCCTCATCTCTTTATGGGGTTAGCAAACTTTTTTCTTAAGAGCCAGAAAGTAAATATTTTAGGTTAGCAGGCCATGTAGCCATGAAGTCTATTACCACTACTCTACTATATTGCTTTATTGAGAAACCAGCCACAGATGAAATGTAAATGAATGGTTATGACTGTGTTCCAGTACAGCTGTTTACAAAAATAGGCATGGTTTGCTGATCCTAAGTTAAAGCAGCATCAAAAGGAAAATACTTTATCACGACATACTCTATTTTGTATTAGGAAGAACTGAGAGAAGAAAGCTGAATATCTCTCAAAAAAATTTATTGTAGAAAATACAGATGAGTGAAAATAGAATCTTAAAGCCCAAATTTTTTTAAGTAAGTGATCTATCCAACCTAGACCTTGTTTTTTTTGTTGTTGTTGTTGTTGTTTTTAAATTTACTTTAAGAAATGGAATCTCGCTCTGTCTCCCAGGCTGGAGTGCTGTGGTGCAATCTCACCTCATTGCAACCCTCCGTCTCCCAGGTTCAAGCAATTCTCCTGTCTCAGCCTCCAGAGTAGCTGGGATTACAGGCACACACCCCCCACACCTGACTAATTTTTTGTACTTTAGTAGAAACAGGTTTCACTGTGTTACCCAGGATGGTCTCGAACTCCTGAGCTCAGGCAATCCGCCTGCCTTAGCCTCCCAAAGTGCTAGAATTACAGTTGTGACCCACTGTGCCCGGCCCACCCTAGAACTTTTTGTGAACATGGCAGTTTTATTTGAGATTTGGGAACTCTATTCCCTTCCAGACTTGAGTCTTTATATATGTCCTCTTATGGTAGCAATTTATTGCCATAGCAATTTTAGTGCCCTTCCCAAAGGACCCTTCTTTCTGCTCTGTTACATCTATATTAATATTTACAAATAATTACAAATGAAATAATTCTAAATGCAAATTAATAGAAAATAATTAAACTTCTATAAGGAGTTTAGAGATTTTTCAGCTTCTCCATACTCAATTTCTTCCTCGTTTAAATTAGTTTGCTTTAATATCTCAAGCTCAGGCAAAGGACTAATTCAAGGCTGAACCAAGCTCTTTAGAGATTGCTGGTTCTGGTCTTCCCTTGGGCACGGAGATAATTGGTTTAGTTTAAAAGAAAATGCTACCAATTTCTGCCTTGGTAACTAATCAAAGATTTTCAGATCTTCTTGATGCCAGCTTAATAAGGCAGAATAAATAAGCATCAATAAAAATTTGAAAATGAGTTGTCTCCAAATATATTCTCATTACTAAGTCATCTTTATTATTTTGTGGAAATAGTCATAATTCACTGAGAATTAAGAGAAAAAGGTATTCTGTTTATAGCTTATTTAGACAATAATGAAACCCTTGTTTACACAAAGATTGTGCATTTCTGTTAATTTAGAAAGTCTTTTTTATCAGCTATTAGGAGAATGATGATAGATGAGATAATTTTTGGCCTTGCCATACTTACTGTATATTGATACAAGTTTTTAAAATTTATAAATTGTCAATGTTTATTAATAGGAGAAATCTGCTTTTAATTGGTTCAAAACACTTTTAAAATTTCATGAGTAGAAATTGTTAAGCAAAATACTTAGCATTGTAATTTTTACCTGGAGTTGAATCAACTCTCTATGTGACATTTAGTATAAAGATGGCAGGCAGAAGGAACTAGATAGGTAATTTTCATGTGTTTCAAGTCAATTTGAAGATTAAGTAGATAGCTAGAAAAATTAATTTGGGGATATCATTTACTTTACTAAAGTTAAACTAGGGATTATAGTCTTAAGTAGATTAGATTTGAAGTTATCTCTTCTGACCATCTCAGTTTTCAGTGAGGATGTTAAGGGATTAACTCATGGTAATGTAGCTTGTCTTGGCAAAGTCAGGATGATAACCTGACTTCTAGATGTTCTATTTCTTCTCTTTCTTATGTTTGCCCCTGATGCAGCCTGTCTAATTGATTAAGACTTGTCCCCTTGCAATTATTTAAAAATTTAAGACAAATAGTTATACCAGATTGTCATTTTTGTGATCAATGTATTTCCTTTAAAAACGTTGTTCTTAAGGATGGTGGTATCTTACACACAGATTAAAATACATTGGAGGGAAAGTGGACTTAGTCCAGTAGAATTCTTTACTGATTGACTTTTTAGAGTTACTGGGATCGACTTACAATCCTAGTAAGTATTGTGGTTTTTCAAGAAGGGGCTATAATTTGTAATATTTCCCAAACTTATTTGATCATAGATCTCTTTTGAGAGGTACCTTATGGGCTAATGTGTTATAGAATACACTTTGATATCATGTCTAAAATTAAACTTAAATGGGTTGTATGTGTGTATGGCTGTATGTGAGAGAGATTACTTTCAGACATAAGGTTTAGTAAATCCTTTTTTTTCTTTTTTAAGAAAGGGTCTCACTCTTTAACATGGGCTGGAGCACGGTGTTGTGATCTCAGCTCACTGCAATCTCTGCCTCCTGAGTTCAAGCTATTCTCCCACCTCAGCCCGGGAGTAGCTGGGACTACAGGCATGCACCACCATGCCTGGCTAATTTTTGTATTTTTTGTAGAGATCTTGGGGTTTCACCCAAGTTGTTAGCCAGGCTGATCTTGAACTCCTGACCTTAAGTGATCCACCTACCTCGGCCTCCCTAAGTGCTGGGATTACGGGTGTGAGCCACAGCCCCAGGCCTTGTAAATCTTTTTTTAACAAGAAAGTACAGATTTCATTGGAAAATTTCAGATACTTGGTAGACTCATTTGTTCTTTTTAAACTAGGTTTAATTAGAGGATTATGGGGTTTCGTTTAATCTTGGGGATAGAATAAAAAATTCATTTTAGGAGGAGAGTTTTTCATATAGGTATAAAATAATAAAATTGTGGGCCAGGCACAGCGGCTCATGCCTATAATCCCAGCACTTTGGGAGGTTGAGGCATGTGAATTACTTGAAGCCTGGAGTTCAAGACCAGCCTGGCCAACATGGCGAAACACTGTCTCTATTACAAATACAAAAATTAGCTGGGCGTGGTGCTGCATGCCTGTAGTCCCAGCTACTCGGGAAGCTAAGACATGAGAATCACCTGAACCTGGGAAGTGGAGGCTGCAATGAGCCGAGATTGTGCCACTGCACTCCAGCCTGGGCGACAGAGCGAGACTCGTCTCAAAAACAAACAAACACAAAAAACATTGTGAGTAACGTGTAATCCTAGAGATGTGACCAAAGACGTATGGTATGCATATGAAAAGAAAGTCTCGTTGCTTTCTAAAAAATATTTAAATGAAATTTAAGTGAAACTAACAATTTTAAAAAATATGTGTGTAATTCATGTGTGTATCGGTGTAATTTAAAACAATACTTGGTTTTTTTTCAGGTATCTTTTAAATATTCCAGGACCAATTGACATTCCATCTCGTTTATGTAAAGGGAATTTTGAGGATGATATTTTTAACCACCAAGTTCCTTATTTGTGGCTGATTTACTGGTGAGACATCCACTGTGGAGAGATATTGCATACTAGGCCTGCATTTGCTGTTTATTATTGAATTACACTGTGTTTGTTATAATTAACTTGCTGTTAAAGTCATTGAAGCACAATTGAAGAGATGCTAAGGTTTACTATGTACTAGAGAAGAAAGGTCAAAAGAAGGATTCTATTGTAATAACATCTGTAATGTTTAAAATCCTTTGTCATTCCTTCACCTGATAGAATTGAATGATAGACATGTTTTCCTTCATTTTTTAAACAGCCTTTGTCATCCTCTTCAATCAAGTATTAAAGAGACAGTGGAGGCATATGAGGCAGCATTAGGGGTGGCCATGAGGTGTGATATAGTACAGAAGATATGGATGGAGTAAGTTTAATTTTTCTTGATAAGAATGGGATTTGGGGATAAAGGGGTATGGTTGGGAAAGGGGTGACCAGCTTTCTTGGTGAGAGAACTGCTGGCTTAGTTATTCTAAATTACAATATTTTTTTTTTGGCAGTTATCTTGTCTTTGCGAATAATAGAGCTGCTGGATCCAGAAACAAAGTTCAAGAATTCAAATTTTTTACTGATTTAGTGAATAGATGTTTGGTTACAGTCCCTGCCCGATACCCCATTCCTTTTAGCAGTGCTGATTACTGGTCCAACTATGAATTTCATAATAGGGTAAGAACTCAAAACTTTTTTCTTTAGATGTTTGTATAAAACAAAGACTTTAAAAATGATAGCAAAACTCCTGTTTTATATCAAGAGAGCTTTTTCTAGGACTACTTTCTTAACATTCACTATTATTCTTGACCATGTTTCTTATCTATTTAGAGTCTAGCAATAGAACCCTTTGAGGCTCAATTAAAATGTGCATTAATTATTATGTTATAGTTATGAAAATTTAACATTGGAAGCAAAATAGGGATATTAAGGTGTAATACATATTAATGAAAAAACACATCAAATCAAAGATTCTATTGTAATACCTGTAATGTTTTGCTTGAGTAGTTGAAAATTCTACTGAATGAAAAATTTAGTAACTTCAAAATAAGTATGGGCTTATACGTTGTAGCTGCTCTTTTTGTAAATATTTCGTCAAGCAAATATAGCTATACATAAGGCATAAGAAAGTTTAAGATTAGGTGCTGCTTATAATTCTAACAGTAGAATCTAAAGATACAGTTTTGTGATTACCTTTTTAAAAAATTTTTTTTCAGGCACTACTTTTATTCAGCGCATTATAGGCTAAAAAGCTCCTTGCTAAAGCTTATTGTAGACTAAAACATATATATGTTTTATTTATTTATTTTTGGTGGGGTGGTTTTGTTGCTAATCAGGATAACCAATTATTATGCTTGTACTTCTATGCCATTCTTTATCCCAGGATCTCAAACCACTTTATGGACATTAAGTCATTTACACACGGGCATTCCATGAGCAAGATGTGGCAGGTATTATTAGCCCTATGACTTGCCGAGCTATACAGCAAGTAAAGGTAGACTCAGGAATGAAAACCCGGACTCCTGGCTTCTTGTCAGTGTTCTGCCCATGGTTCTCATCACTAGACCATATTTCCTAATTCGTATTTGGAAAGTCACTAATAAAATTAATGGTAGGAACTGTAACTCACAACATCATACATTACTATAATTTATACATTCATATCTTAAAGACCATTTTGGTTTTCGTGTTAAAACACATAGGTAATTGGATTTCACATTTTGGTTGCATTCATTTTTCGCCCCCCTCAACCTTTACAGGTTATTTTCTTTTATTTGAGCTGTGTTCCAAAGACCCAGCATTCCAAAACCTTGGAACGGTTTTGTTCAATTATGCCAGCTAATTCTGGACTTGCATTGAGGTAAGAAAAAGTAACATTCTTTTGGTTCTCTGCCTAATGGAATAGGCTCTTCATATAAAATTATTCTTGAAAACTTGATAAAAATAGTCTGTTGTTCCATTATGTCCTCATGAATATATACTACTTAATTTCAGAGTTGTTAAGCCAATGTTTAGCTATTCGTTCAAAAGTCAATGTAAAAATTCTGGTCGCTTCAGAAAACTTCAAGTTACAAGGGGGCAAATAATTCCATTCAAGTAAAGTTCATCTGTGTTCCCTAAACACACACCATCTGTCCTTAGCATGTGCATTATAAGCAGTAAGCTTGTTTTCCATGGCAAGGAAATATTATTTAAGAGGCTTTCATATTTTCACCTAGGTCAGTTGCTCTCAAATATTGGCAAACATTAGAATCTCCTGGGATGCTCATTTAAAATGTAGATTCCTGACCTTGAGCCCTCACACCACATTTTTGAAGCACTGATTAGGGATTTCATATATTCAATCAGAACGAGATTTCTCAGCCTTTCTTTGTACTTTCTCTGCTCTGATACAGCAAACCCACTTTCATCCACAAGAATTATGCTTTTTAATTCAAAAAGGTACCCTGCACGCTAATGCATTGGCCTCCACTTGTACAGTCATTCCCACTGCATCAGTTGTATCTTATCGTTTTATGGATCATAAGATGCCTAAAATATTTATAAAATGTTCCCTTATGTTTTAAAGGATTTACATTTCATTTAGCATGTATGTGGGGAAAATCATATAAAAGTTTATAAACTACAGTTGAGACAAACATAATGGTAGTATTTTACAATTTTCTTAGCAAGCCTGCCAATCTATAGAAGCTCATTACAGAAATGTTAATTATGAAACACCTTTGATAAAATGTGAAATAGAAAATGTCATATTTTGACATAATTTTCTATTGTGATAGGCATTTTAGAATGTAGGTAGTTTACTTGTTTATTTTGTTGGTAAATCCCTACCTCTGTGTTTCGACACTTATTTCCTCTGGTCGTCCCTGTTCTTTTTTTCCAGGAGAATAGAGAACTTTAATGGTTACTATACATGCATTTTAGTTCAAGAAATATTCAAGATTGATCATACTCTAAGAAAGAAAAATACCAGGAAATTGCATTAGTATCAAGCCATTAGTTTAAAAAAAAAATGGGATGGGAAATAGGTACTCTTATTTGGAGGGAATGCTTTTATGTCCTATAGAAATACATGCACCTTAGTGTAGTTTGGTAAGATGAGCATAGATCTTGACCTCTTCATAGTTTGCACATTCCTGTCCCAGGGTAATTTTTGTAAGAGACATTCTGAAATATTTGCTGGGTAGCCTTTATGGAATTTAACTAATCAAGATTTATACTTAATCATTGTGCTTGTAGAGCACATTTGGGGTTCCCTACACTGCAATGCTTTGTTCATTTTCCTGAATATACTTTACAGGTTACTTCAGCATGAATGGGAAGAAAGCAATGTTCAGATTCTGAAACTTCAAGCCAAGATGTTTACATATAATATCCCAACATGCCTGGCCACCTGGAAAATGTAATGCAACAATCATGTACATGTTTTTATAGCTATTGCTTTTATTTATAAGGTTTGCTCCAGACAGGTAAAATCTGAAATGACATCTATATATATATGTATTTTTTTTTCTTTTTTTCATGGACAGATTGCTATTCTTAATTTAGATTTGTTTTTAGCATTTACTGAGGTTTAATGAGAGTGAGTACTCATTAAGAATTGCCTCTAAAAGCAAAAAGCGTAGACTTTTAATTTTCTTTGAAGGAGAACATTTAAGTAACAGTACTGTTATCAAACAAATCTGCTACAGTCATTTTAAGACCGCCTCTTTTGAAATGGGGTGTGTCTACCCTGTTATAGTCTGATTTCTTCTTTCTTTTAAAGGTGTTAGTGCTAGGTATTTTTGACTAGTAATTATGAGGTGTTTTGTTTTTGTTTTTGTTTTTTTTTCCTCCTGTGAACGTTATTTATGTTCAAAACACTGGTCTGCTTTTTTCTTGTAAAGTTGATAAAAATTGTTGAATTTTTCTTTTCACTATAGGTTTTCCTCCTTGGAAGTTTAGCCTGTTAACTTTCAGGAAGTTTTGTACTCAGATTCCCACAGTCAGTATTCTGCCAGTGGTGGTGTTTCATTTTGTTCAAAGATATATAAATTTTTCTTTTCCTTTTTCTGTATTCCTTTTTTTTTTTTTTTTTTTCCTTAGAGCCATTGCTGCTGAGATTGTTCTAAAGGGACAAAGAGAGGTAAGCCATGGTTGAATATCAGATGGGTCACTTTTAAAAAGTTTTTCTGTCCCTTTTGTTGACTTCTCAATTTAAAAGAATTAAAGCACAGAAGTTAACATTTCATGCACACTAGGAACCAGGTGGGGAAACAAAAGTAGTTAACATTTTAAGAGCACCAAATATTTGGAAACTCCAAAACTCAGCATAACCATTTTGTCTCAGATGTTACTGTGAATTACCATTCTTTAAACAGATAGAATTATGAAGGTGTTTTTCATTATGTTTTCTGATGGAATTGTGTGTATATCTATCTTACAGGTCCACCGTTTATATCAGAGAGCCTTACAGAAGTTACCTCTTTGTGCATCACTGTGGAAAGATGTAATGCTTTTTATCTTTTATTTTATCTTGATGTTTTCCTGTAAATTTTCTGCATGTGCCATATCCATTGATGTGGTAATGCTCAAACTCTAGCTAAGTCTTACTTCTATGCTTCCCTGTCTTTTACAGCAACTCTTGTTTGAAGCATCAGAAGGAGGTAAAACTGATAACCTGAGAAAACTAGTTTCCAAGTGCCAAGAGATTGGAGTCAGCCTAAATGAGCTCTTAAATTTAAACAGTAACAAAACAGAAAGCAAGAATCACTGAACACTGGGTGCAGTCAGTTCTAAGTCCTTATAATAATTGCCAAAATTATTTGAATGATTCTTCAAGATTAGGCTGATCCCTGGCTAAGGTCTATGTAAGGCAGACAAGCATTATTGATCATATCAAGTTCCCTACAATATCCTGTCCTCAAAACCGGAAGCAATGAACATGATCCTCTTCGGTTGGATAAATGAACTTCCTGTTTGGCCTGCTTCTAGGCCCTGCCAGATTCTCATAACATCATATACGTAAGTATAGTTCCTCAAAGTGACTGACATTTATTTTAATTTTGCCTTGTTTTTGTTTTTTATTTTCTCCCCCATTCCTTTATTTTGTGTTATTCCTGATTCACTTGACACTCTCTGATGCCTGAGAGATTCCTGTTTGGGATTTAATATCCAGGGCTGTGTTTACAGTAAAAAAGCAGGCAGTCCCTTTTAGTTTTTCCTTTTTAAATTTTTTTGAGATTCTTCATTTCAGGATTTAAAACTATAGCAGTCCATCTTAAGGAAAGTGTAACTGCCATGGCCACAAGTCTGCTAGTTGCACTTGAATGCTCTATCAGGGTTGTTTATTGCCCTTTCTACGTTCTGGACTCCTTGCCGAGACTGTTTAACTTGAAGATTAAAGAAACTATTGCAAATGCCAGTGCATCAGAACCTAAGAGTGGTCAAATATTATGTGCAATTTTTTTGTAAAGAAATTTTAATTTATAATAAAGTTTAACAGTTTAAAGAACAGTTAATATTTGAACTGCTTTGTATTGAAATACTACTTTGTAGTATTAAAATTGTTTATATACTTTTTTAATATAAGTTAACTTTCTAAAAACTCTTGCTGTCTTTATTCACTTTTCACACTGGTGGGAAAGGGTCGAAGTCGGAGATAAAGATATTTACCATAACTTATATTTTTTTATCTTGAAACTGCTTTCTTATTAAAAAAAAAATTTAATGATTTCTTAATTCATGAGAAGATGGATACTGTTGTGAGGACAGTGAACAGAGAGGTTTGCACTACCATTAAATTCCTTGTTCTCAAATTCACAGTGTTTAGAAGGTGCCTCCCAACTGTAGTTTGAATGATTTGCCTAGTGACATGCCATCTTCTGTTGAATATCAGCGTGATTGAATGCAAAGGAGACCTTGCTTTTTATTTTGTTTTCAGTTTATATTTGGTTGTTTTAACCTTGGCAAGAAAAATGTTAATGACACACACACACCACCACAAGTCTGGTCTTAACAACTTGCACTTGAACTGTTAGAGGCAGAGCAGCAACCCCATGAAATACCAGGCAAACTTGTACATGTTTACATTTGTATAATGCTCACTAAAAATAGAACCATATTTTACCAGACAGGGCGATTTGGCTAGTAAGTGCTGTTAGATGGGGTCAAGAATGGAATCCATTTGTCTAGTGTCTTTCATTTAATCAAAAAGAAAGCTGGAGGCTTACTGGTTTTTCCCTAAAACCAAAAAAATGTGGGTGAAAGATAGTAATCCTGGAGGAATAGATATCTATCTACTCACTGTATGCATTTAACTTTATACAACTTTGAAAGCTTTTCGTGCTCTGATTTTTTGAAAACAGTTGTTAGGTGCTTAGTAAAATATTTCCAGTATGTGCCTCCATAGTGTAACAGTTTTTAATGTTAACTGAAATGTCTCAGTAGTTTTTAGGAGACAGTCCTAAGCTTGAACTTTTGTTGCATTAACAGTTCCATCAGCAGTAACTGTTTTATCTGTCTCTTTTTTTTTTTTAATGAGTTCTTTGCATTGGTGTATGTAGAATTCCACTCAGTGCATGCAGTCACAGGGTCCATCCATGGAGGCTGTACACTGACAACTCTAGGGATGGCCATTCACATGTTCTGCACAGTCATGTAGGAATAGGCCCTGTTTCCTCTTTGATCCATTGTCATATTGCTATTTAAAGGTATCTTATACAAATGATACTGCCTTAAAGATAAATTCTCATATCATCTTTTCTTCCTGTCAGTTTATAAACTCACTTTAAACTTCACATTAAAAAAAAAAATCACACACACTGCTTAAGGGTGAGGTATATGTTCCTGTCATCCTTCCGTTATCAGTTTTACTTTTTTTTTTTTAAATGAAGTGCTTTCAGTACATGATAATTAAAGTATTAAGCAAATTTGGGTTAAAGTTTTTATGGTTATTGCAGAAACATGAGTATAAAAATATTTAACATACTGTGTGACTAAAGTCTTTCTTTTGGACAGAGAAAAGACTAGTCATTGAGAACTGCAGTCCCTTGTATCTGCCACCCCTGCTGGGGGACAAAACATGCTAACAAAAGAGGCCTTTTTAGGCTGTGGGATTTTATCTCTGATAAAGGAAATGGAGTGGTAGATTGTGATGTATTTTTATGTGTTTTTGTTCATTTTAGAGAACAGCCTAATATTTCTATTTGCCTTTTAACGGAAAGTGGACCTTGTAACGTTGTTTTTCACTCGATTATCTAAGGCGGTTTGCTTTCAATTAAAGGGTGTATAAACCTACATCATAAAGTAAGCAAGAATCTCCAGGTGCAACATCTAAGAGCTAAAGGCACTAAGCAGACAAGAAAAAAGTGATTAAGACTGACAACAAATGTAGAGGGACTTTATTGAAGATTGTAGTTCAAATATTTATTTTTCAAGGTTGTTGAAAAGGTAGGAACATGTGGCTAGAATACAAAGCAGGGCCAATATTCTTGGTTAAAGCTGTCATGTGTTCACAGATAAGTCCTAATTTCCTCAAGTCTGCTTTCATGTCTGTATGTTAACATTAATGTGAGGGAAGAATGGGGAAATACAATTTTAGTGACCTTTCAGGTTTCAGGATTATGCCTGCAGGTGTGTCATTGCCCTTCAGTGCATATTAACAGTAATTATACAGAACATTTTGAACAAGAGCTGGTCAAGAAAAGGCAAGCTTCTGATGAACATTTCTGATATTGTTTCTTTTTTGTTTAAAATTAGGACTATATCTTTCCAAGCTGTGATGCTTCTTAGTGTAGGTGGTAGAGTCAAACTGAAAAAGAGCTTTTTCTTTCTTTCGTCTTTTTTGGGGGTAGAGGAGTTTATTCCATATGCCACCAGAATGCCCCCTTTCTACAGGCGTTCCTCAGTTGCATGTTTCACTATTGGGGAGAGGGGCAGTGAACAGCTACCTCAGGACATGCTGTTCCATCCTGTCCTCATTCCCGTCTTCCACCATCATTCACATAACCTTCCTCACTACTTTTTCAGTACTACCTGATTTAGATTATGATACATGTGAAAAGATTTTTCAATTTTTTCTGACATCTTTGAGGTAGATAATGTAAACTTGCCTCTGTCTTCCACAAATGGTAAGATGGATATAGAGATTGTCTCCACTTCTCATTTGGTGACCTTCAAAAGAGGGACCCCACAACATGTTTTTCAGAAGCCTCATGAAGAGAATCAGGCATTTTTTCATTTCAGAATCCATTTGAGCTCTGTGCTAGGCATTCTCAATACAGAGAAGAGTAAAGGGATCCCCTTTTACGTTCTAACAGAAGAGGAACGTATGCCAAGGAAGCATCTCCAAAGGGTATCTATCCTAACTTGAGTTAGAAGTTGGGAAAGGCTTCCTGAATGGAAGTTAATCACTGAGCTAAGGGAAAAAATGGAGGAAAAGTTGAGACCAATAATAATTTCAAAAATCGTGTCACTTCTATCTGCACATTTGGAAACCTGTGCATTTTTTAAATAAACTTTCTGAAAAGCTTTAACTTTCCAAATTCATTCACAACTGAAAATTCATTAAACATGGTAACAGATGTGTAAAACTCCATAGCAGCCTAACTGTTCAGAAGAGAGTGCCTTTGGGGCACCCTGTGCTTCAAAACCCACATCAGCATGAGTGACTAGGAGTAATCCTATTAGAAGACCCAGTTTAAACAGCATTGATTTCCAAAGTCTGATTGTAATTGAAGCTGCTGCTACTAGCTTTTACTTTTTTCCCCCTCTCTCTAACTTCTTGGGTAATGCATGAATAAAATGTCACTTGCAACATTTATTATCTACAACTTGCAGAGCACTATTTCAATTCCAGTCTACATGGTTTTCCATTACTTTTTGTTAAACCTTTCCTATGGTGTTGAGCCATTACGTTTTAAGAGTCATGGTTATTTTTCTGTTTATATAGAACTACCCAAAGTGGGCCAGGGGTGGTGGCTTACTTCTGTAATCCCAGCACTTTGGGAGTCCGAGGCGGGCAGATCACGAGGTTGATGGATCACGGGGTCAGGAGATAGAGACCATAGAGACCATCCTGGCTAACATGGTGAAACCCCGTCACCTCGTCTCTACTAAAAAATGTAAATTAGCTGGGCGTGGTGGCGGGCACCTGTAGTCTCAGCTACTCGGTAGGCTGAGGCGGGAGAATGGTGTGAACCTGGGAGGGGGAGCTTGCAGTGAGCTGAGATTGCGCCGCTGCACTCCAGCCTGGGCGACAGAGTGAGACTCCATCTCAAAAAAAAAAAAAAAAGTGGCCCAAAGTGTCTTCACTGCTTTAAACTGGTTTTTCCATATGACCCAATACCAGAAATGTTTTCAACCAATGTAAAGCTAATTAAAGCCAGGAATAAAATGATTCAGTTGAGGAACAACAATAACCAAAAAAAAAGTTTAAACTTAGAGGAATGTGTGCTTCCTAGTTTGATGGAACGCAGAAGTTCCAGAATATCTGAAGCCATTACTACTCTTAAGTGGTGGGTGCTGTGATTGATCTGAATTTTCCCTCCAGTGTAAGAACAAAACAATACAAAACAGTGAATAGAACATTAAGAGTATGTGAGTTAATTGTATTTCAATTACCATAGAGTAACATGAATATTTTACTTTTACGCAAGACTATATAATAAATTTTCAAACTATAAACAAATACGACTTTTCAAGGGCTGTCTTCTATGAATTAAGTAAAATTTTAAATTTAAACATGAAAACTATTTGCATAGCCTTTCTTAAAAAGTATATACATTTGCCTTTTGGGAATCTGAAAATCTCAAGACTGATTATCAAGTCTGTTGAAATCAAAGGTAGGTTTACAATATTGTTTGGTCAATCAAGCAGCTTGATTGCAAAAGTTTTTACCTAGCGAAAGTAAGCCATATGAAAGAGAATGATAGCCAACAGTCTAAAGGAGCTGAATCAATTAGGAAGAGTGACAGACTGGTGAGCTGTTTGCATTAGTGGACATAATCAGGGCATATGCTGCCAAGGCCAAAACAAACACTCAACTTGGCACATCATACAGTGAAATTTATGAGATTGCCAGGAGATAGATTTGACATTTCATACTGTTTGAAATGGAGCTACAAAGAAATAGTTTCAGGAAATGGAGAAGTGTGAACCAATGTGAGTGATGAAAAAGTGTGTATCTAAAAGATCTGGGTATTAGATTCAGCTCTACCATAAACTAGCTATGTAATTGTGACAGGCCATTTCACTGCCCCCTGTCTCTTTTTCTGCATTAAAATGGGGAATGATGTGTACTTACCTCAGGGGTGTTGAGATCAAATAATAGGAATTACCCTTAAAAAAAAAATGAGAAGTATTTTGAGTTTAGAATCATGTTCCAAAATTTTGAAGCAGAGATGCTACAAAATAATAGTTTGCTTCCTCTGGACCTAATTTCTTTTCTTCTTTTTTTTTTTTTTATTTTTTTTTTGAGACAGGGTCTCTTACCCAGGTTGGAGTGCAATGGTGCAGTCATGGCTCACTGCAGCCCCGACCTCCTGGGCTCAAGTGATCCTCCCACCTCAGCCTCATGAGTAGCTGGGATCACAGGCACACACTACCATGCTTGGCTTTTTTCTTTCTTTTTTTTTTTTTTTTTTTGTATTTTTTGTAGAGACAGGGTTTCACTGTATTGGCTAGGCTGGTCTTGAACTCCTGAGCTCAAGCAGTCTAACTGCCTAGGCCTCCCAAAGTATTGGGATTACAGGTGTGAGGCACCATGCCCAGCCCTGGACAGAATTTCCTTGCTGTCACTTGATGAAGAGCATATAACTCTACCAATGCTCAAGCATGAATTAGTTGCTGTTTGCAAGAGAGACAGCAGAAAATTGTAGTGTAGGCCAGGTACCGTGGCTCAGGCCTGTAATACCTGCACTTCGGGAGGCCAAGACAGGAGGATTGCTTGAGAGCAGCCTGGGAAACAGCGAGACCATGTCTCAAAAAAAAAAAAAAGCTGCTGTCTAAATTCAGTGGCTCATTCCTGGCATTACTAAAATCAGTTAAGAGATGGTCTTGGCTGGACATGGTGGCTCACGCCTGTAATCCCAGCACTTTGGGAGGCACTTAGCAGCTGCCCAGCACCTGCTAAGGCAGGCGGATCACGAGGTCAGGAGATCGAGACCATCCTGGCTAACGTGGTGAAACCCCGTCTCTACTAAAAATACAAAAAAGTTAGCCAACTTGGTGGCGGGCGCCTGTAGTCCCAGCTACTCGGGAGGCTGAGGCAGGAGAATGGCGTGAACCCAGGAGGCGGAGCTTGCAGTGAGCCAAGATCGGGCCACTGCACTTCAGCCTGGACGACAGAGCAAGACTCTGTCTCAAAAAAAAAAAAGAGAGATGGTCTTGAGACAGGCGTGGTGGCTCATGCCTGTAATCCTAGGACTTTGGGAAGCCAAGTTAAGACGATCTCAAGTTTAGGAGTTTGAGACCATCCTGGGCAATATAAAGAAACCCCATCTCTTTAAAAACAAGGTCTTTAGGTTTTAAAGTCAAAAGGAATCAAAATTTAGTCTGCTCCTGTTTTCCGTTCTCAGGATTCTCAGCATGTTGGCTGTATTCTCTTTGTGGTGGAATAGAGGATAAAAACTACCCCTTAATTCAGTACTCAGAATTTAAGTGTAGAGAGTATCTTAATAATCGAAGCCACTTTCCACACTTTTTTGTAGTTGCCTATAAAAGAACATGAGAGTGTTGACCAATTAAGTTTACTTATTTTGTAGGCAGCAGTCATAAAATGACCTAACCAGGCAAGAGGACTTGCATAGAGTTTGCATATAAGATAATCCTCCAGGAACATACTTTTAAGAGAAAAGAATTGCTGGGTTTTTTAAACCATAATTAGACCAAATTTGGCTGAAGCTCTGGCCCAGTGATGAAAAGAAAAATGAGAGAATGCAGAACAAGGGGTAATTGGTAGTGTTCACTTGGTGATTAGTACTGTTCTAAATAAAAGTAATATCTAATTTGGGGGTGGGGAGGAAAGGATGTGAGTCAAAATAGCCAGTAGTAAAATCCAAGGCTTACAATTCATTGTGAATGACGCTTTCTATATTAGGATTGACAGATGAAAATCGCAGTGGTTTAAAAGTTTAAGTAGGGTGGACCAAGGCTGACTATGATACTCCACTGTAACAGAGACCTAGGCACCTGTTTGTCCTGTGTGACCTCCTTTCCCAAAAGGGGTGCTACATATGGTTGTGTTAGTCATGTCCTGTGCAAGGACACATGGCCAAAGGCTGAACTAGCAGGGGATGAAATTAATTCCATGATCAACTCATCAAGCACCCTAAGGCACCGGTTGAGTCAGCATGGAGGAATGGTGGCCTTTTAAAAATCCACACAAAGGGATCATTAAGAACCCAAGCTCTATGGGGAGGGTTGGCGTTTTTCTAAATTGCACAACAGCACCACGTGGGCTGGTGGTCCTGATGATTCTAGATGGTTGCTCCACACCCAAGCTCTTTTGTTCACATTCATATTTAGCAGGAAGGAAAAATGAAGGGAAGCAAGACCCACCTCCTTTCTTAAGAGGACTCAGAAGCTGAACGTGCCACATTTGCTTTTGTCCAATTGTTCAGAACGTAGACACATGGCCACTGCAGGGAGGCTGGGCAATGTAGTCGTTATTTTGAGTAGCTCCGTGGACCGCATAAATTCAAGTATGAAAGGGAATACATATCTGAGGAACAACTAAACATGTGCCACACTACCATCAAGTGGAGTAAACAAACTGTAGAGTGGAGTTAGTGGCTTCAACCCAGCTTGTTTGGAGGTCTAAAAAAGTTTTAAATAGTGAACCTGTAAAATCTCTTCTAGCTCTCTAATTCTACTCTATAATCTTGAGTTTGGAAGAGGGAAGCTAAAAGCACATTTCCCAGACCTGGCTGGTCTGGAAATTTAATAAACGGTCATTTAATAACAACTAACACTTTGTTGAGATTTTAGTCTGTCACACCATTGTAAGTGCTCAAGGAATATTTATTTACATTTTCACAACAACCCTATGAGATATTGCTGTAATCTCCATTTTACAAATGTAAACTGAGTCATGAGAAATTAATTAACTCAGCCAGGTCACAAAGAGAGTAAATGACAAACCCAGGAAGTTGACTTCCGAGTGCGTGCCCTTAATTTGCAACCTAAAAATCCCCTAGAGTAAAACTGGTCCACTGAGAAGCAATCCTGAGAACTTTGAGGGAATTATTGGGAAAGAGGCACTTTCTTTTTGTTACTAAGCTACACTAAGTTAGGGGAATGGAAGCCTGGAACAGTGGGTAGTTGCCTTGACACAGCACTGTTAGAGCCCACTGGAAGTGAGGCCCAAGAGGAAAGCAGAGCCAAGAGCTGAGGAAAGACATTCTTGGTAATAGCAGAATTTGTCGTGTCTGAAATCAACGCTGAATTCTTCAGGCATTTAAATGTTTTCATTCTCATTGACTACCTCTTCTCCCCATTTGAAAAATTGACCTGGCTCTGCACAGTGTTTCACACCTATAGTTCCAGCTACTCAGGAGGCTAAGGTGGGAGGATCATTTGAGCCCAGTTCAAGGAGGCAGTGTGCCACGATCACATCTGTAAATAGCCACTGCACTCTAGCCTGGGTAACATAATGAGACTTTGTCTCTAAGAAAAATTTAAAAACTAAAAATTGAGCTTCTAAGACTCAGTATAGGTTCTTGTCCTCTGAAAACACTAAATTTAAACATTTGTGGGTGTATGCCTGCAGAATGTAACATCACTGATTAAGTCATTGGACAATCAGGACAAAAGATGGTGTAAGTTCTTAGAATTGTATGAATTGTGATCTAAGTTGAGAGGTATGGAAGTGAGAGAATTGCATATTTAGATATGTAGGGGGTAGGGCTGAGAAGTTTCAGGAGGGAAATAAATATAGCCATAGTACTTAAATTCTTTTTGGATTTTCCTTGGATTGAAAACTTGGCTGTATGATTAGGAGAAAGTTCACTTAACAATTCTTAAGTCAACATTTCTTCATTTTTAAGATGGGATTAGTACTAGTGCTTATTTCACCTGAAGTTGTCAGGATAAAATAAGAGCATACTAGTAAAGGGCTTAGCCATAAGAGATGTGTGATAGTAGAAGCTATTTGAGGATAGAAGGCTTGGAAATGTGGGTTAGGGCAGTGTTTCATAATAATAAGAAAAGGGTGGGCAGGTGCAGTGACTCATGCCTGTAATCTCAGCACTTTGGGAGGCTGAGGTGGGTGGACCACTTGAGATCAAGAGTTCGAGGCCAGCCTGACCAACGTGGTGAAACCTTGTCTCTACTAAAAATACAAAAATTGGCCGGGCATGGCGGCTTGCGCCTGTAGTCCCACCTACTCAGGAGGCTGAGGTGGGAGAATCGCTTGAACTCAAGAGGCAGAAATTGAAGTGAGCCGAGATTGTGCCACTATAGTCCAGCCTGAGTGACAGAGCAAGACTCTGTCAAAAAAAAAAAAAAGGAATAAAACGACTTATTAGTGGTGGTGGGGTCTCATTGCTTGATAAAACTTTTCACTAGAGGAAGAAGAACAAGTAGAGACCAAAAGTGGAATAATTGTGTTTGAACCGTTATTTGGTGAAAGAAAGTTCTAGTAAAGGTTTGGAAACTAGTATTGATGGATGGGATGGCACTTGCAAAGAGATGAAAAGAGAATATGGCTTTCTCACTTGGAGATTCCCTGGTGTAGGGAATGTGCTAAAAAGACGACAGTGATCTAGGCCTTTGCTGCTCAGTGTAGTTCTGGATCTACAGCATCAGGGTCATCTGGAAGCTCGTTAGAAATGCAGAATCTCAGGCCCTACCCAGACCCACTGAATCAGAATCTGCATTTTAATAAGATCCCAAGGTGATCTCATGCGCATTAAAATTTGAGAAGCACTGCTCCAGGCTAGAGAGCAATGCATGGATTTCCATTGTTTAAAATGCAAAAGAATGAAGAAATGTGGTCCCAAATCACTGGGACATCTGTTTTAATATCTGTGATACAGTAGCAACAAGTTGCATAGTTTTCTTTAGGCTTACTGTTTCATTATGCAGTGTGTGCCTGCCAGGTTTCAGAAACACAAAACTAACCACTAATTTTCATCCTTATCAATGCTCTTTCCTCCAAAACTGATGCTAAGGAATACTTCTGGCTTCCCAAGTTTTAAATATTGAAGTGCTCTTGAAATTTAAGTGAACTATAACTCCTTGCTTACCCACAGTATTAGTTATCTATTGCTGCATAACTATCCCAAAACTTACCAACCTAAAATAACAAACATGTGTCACAGTATCTGTGCTTAGCTGAGTGATTTGGCTAAGGGTCACTTGTGAAGTTGAATCAAGCTATAGGCTGGGGCTTCAGTCAGTCATCTGAGGTTCCACTGGGGCTGAAGGATCTATTTCCAAGATTGCTCATACAGTTGTTTGCAGGCCTCAGTTTGTCACCATATAGATGTCTCCCTAGGCTGCTCGAGTGGTTTCATGGCAGGACAACTAGTTTTGCTCAAATTTAGTGTGCTGAGAGAGGAAAAAAACAGCAGCTTTGGTCTGATAACCTAATCCTGGAAATGACAAGTATTAATCCATTTTCACACTGCTATAAAGAACTGCCTGAGACAGGGTGATGTATAAAGGAAAGAGGTTTAATTGACTCACAGTTCAGCATGGTTGGGGAAGTGTCAGGAAACTTACAATCATGGCAGATGGAGAAGGGGAAGCAAGGCACCTTCTTCACAAGGCAACAGGAAGGAGAAGTGCTGAGCAAAGGAGGAAGAGCCCCATATAAAAACATCAGATCTTGTGAAAACTCACTCTCATGAGAACAGCGTGGAGGAAATGGCCCCCGTGATTCAATTACCTCTACCTGGTCTCCTCCTTGACATGGAATTATGGGGATTACGATTCAAGATGAGATTTGGGTGGGGACACAAAACCTAACCATATCAACATACTATCACTTCTGCCTATGCTGTTAGTCACACAGATCAAACCTACCTAATACAGTATGGGAGGGGATTACACAATGGTGTGAACACCAGTGAATGAAGATCACTGGGAGGTTGTCTTGGAGCCTGGCTACTACAGTGATGGGAAAAGCACTTTGCTTTGTGCAACCAGACTCATCAATAGCTCCAGGTGCAGCTTATACAGCTGGGAGCCTCTTTAGTCTCTATGGAGAGGACGGAGTGAAACAATGAGTGACTTGCAGATCTCACACCCATATTCACATTACTTCTAGGGCTGCTGATCCAATCAGAAATGGATTTTAATCTTGCTTGGATGGGGGAAATAGGGGAGTATGAAAGCAAAGAACACCTATTTGGTTGAGACTGCCTTTACATTTCAAAAAAATTTAATGCAGAGTAGTCTCATCAGTTCTTTAATTCATAATTGTATCAACATTGGGGAAGGATGTTTTGCTGGAGAGTGGTCAGACTAACTCTTTGAAACAGGTCATATCTACTAGGCATACTGACTTTCCCATGTCAAAACTTGGTTTTTTGTTTTTGTTTTTTTTGGTCTAGAGCCAAAGAAGCAATGAGTGATGTGTATAACCAAATGTTGGGATAACTCCTTTTATCAATAGGCTTGCATCCATTTCTCTTTACCTGATGCTTCTTAATCAGCTCTGTGCAGCTTTACTCTCTGCAATTCTCCATACTTAACCATGCACATAACCAGCCCAACACACTGTACATCCTACGGTCCATAAACTCTTAAAATTAGAAAAATAAATTGTATAGAAGAGTTGTCAATCTCCACTGAAATTTGGCTGGGATAGATCGCTCCAGTCATACATTAAAAATATTTAAAATTTCCTTCTATTACAAAGGTATTCAGAGAAAAATCTCTGAATATTCCAGAGATTGCAGAGTGTAAAATCAGCTAAACAATCTTTATCTAATTATTGTAACAAAACAACATACCAGGAATTCTTATTTTGCCATTGGGAAATAAAGTTATGTTGGCAAATAAAATTATGTTAATCTGAGGCAATGACATTTGGTCCACTTTAGATCAAAGGCCCCTCTGTACCCCAGAGGGCCAATTCTGCTCTTGTTAGGACAAAAGGCTTGGGTAAAAAGTACAAGTATTTCTTTTTCTTTTTTGTGGGTCACCTTCTTGTTGTTGCTTCCAATAAACCTCTCAGTGGTTAGCAAGTTTTAACCAGAATATCAAGCAAGATCATTTTCTTACTATGAAATGGAGATTTAAAATTTGATAAGTTAGGTAAGTATCAGGTATACAGGAACAGCATATTACTCCAATGAAAATACAACCTTTTGTTATAGGAAGAATCAATATCGTGAAAATGGCCATACTACCCAAGGTAATTTATAGATTCAATGCCATCCCCATCAAGCTACCAATGAGTTTCTTCATAGAACTGGAAAAAACTGCTTTAAAGTTCCTATGGAACCAAAAAAGAGCCCGCATCTCCAAGACAATCCTAAGTCAAAAGAACAAAGCTGGAGGCATCACGCTACCTGACTTCAAACTATACTACAAGGCTACAGTAACCAAAACAGCATGGTACTGGTACCAAAACAGAGATATAGACCGATGGAACAGAACAGAGTCCTCAGAAATAATACCACACATCTACAGCCATCTGATCTTTGACAAACCTGAGAGAAACAAGAAATGGGGAAAGGATTCCCTATTTAATAAATGGTGCTGGGAAAATTGGCTAGCCATAAGTAGAAAGCTGAAACTGGATCCTTTCCTTACTCCTTATACGAAAATTAATTCAAGATGGATTAGAGACTTAAATGTTAGACCCAATACCATAAAAATCCTAGAGGAAAACCTAGGTAGTACCATTCAGGACATAGGCATGGGCAAAGACTTCATGTCTAAAACACCAAAAGCAACGGCAGCAAAAGCCAAAATTGACAAATGGGATCTCATTAAATTAAAGAGCTTCTGCACAGCAAAAGAAACTACCATCAGAGTGAACAGGCAACCTACAGAATGGGAGAAAATTTTTGCAATCTACTCATCTGACAAAGGGCTAATATCCAGAACCTACAAAGAACTCAAACAAATTTACAAGAAAAAAACAAACAACCCCATCAAAAAGTGGGCAAAGGATATGAACAGACATTTCTCAAAAGAAGACATTCATACAGCCAACAGACACATGAAAAAATGCTCATCATCACTGGCCATCAGAGAAATGCAAATCAAAACCACAATGAGATACCATCTCACACCAGTTAGAATGGCGATCATTAAAAAGTCAGGAAACAACAGGTGCTGGAGAGGATGTGGAGAAATAGGAACACTTTTACACTGTTGGTGGGATTGTAAACTAGTTCAACCATTATGGAAAACAGTATGGCGATTCCTCAAGGATCTAGAACTAGATGTACCATATGACCCAGCCATCCCATTACTGGGTATATACCCAAAGGATTATAAATTATGCTGCTATAAAGACACATGTACACGTATGTTTATTGCAGCACTATTCACAATAGCAAAGACTTGGAATCAACCCAAATGTCCATCAGTGACAGACTGGATTAAGAAAATGTGGCACATATACACCATGGAATACTATGCAGCCATCAAAAAGGATGAGTTTGCTTCCTTTGTAGGGACATGGATGCAGCTGGAAACCATCATTCTTAGCAAACTATCACAAGAACAGAAAACCAAACACCGCATGTTCTCACTTATAGGTGGGAACTGAACAATGAGATCACTTGGACTCAGGAAGGGGAACATCACATACAGGGGCCTATCATGGGGAGGGGGGAGGGGGGAGGGATTGCATTGGGAGTTATACCTGATGTAAATGATGAGTTGATGGGTGCAACACACCAACATGGCACAAGTATACATATGTAACAAACCTGCACGTTATGCACATGTACACTACAACTTAAAGTATAATAATAAATAAATTAAAAAAAAAAAGAAAATACAACCTTTTGCATAATTAATATATCTCCATGACACATATTACTGTTTTTTTATTTTTACAGTTAATTGGTGTCTTAGTTCATTCAAGATGCTATACCAAAAATACCATAAACTAGGTGACTTATAAACAACATTTATTTCTCACAGTTCTGGAGGTTGGGAATTCCAAGATCTATGAGCTGGCAGAGTTGGTGTCTGCTGAGGGCCCATTCTTCATAGATGGTAACTTCTATCTGTGTTCTCATATGGTGGAAAGGCTATTTGGGGCCTCTTTTCTTCTATCTGTGTTCTCATATGGTGGAAGGGCTGTCTATCTGGGGTCTCTTTTACAAGAGGACTCATCCCATTGATGAGGGTTCTGCCGTCATGACCTAATCATGTCCCTAAAGGCCTTACCTCCTAATTCCATGACCTCAGGGATAAGGATATAACACATGAATTTTGGAGGGACACAAACATGCAGACAATAGCAATTGGAAAGTGAACTTTGCTGACAGACACAGTATAATATGATTGTATCAACTCCATTTTCCTGATGAGCACTTTGAAGAAAGGGAACTAAAGAAAATTGCCAGGATCACACAACTTTTGAAAGTTGGAGTTGGGATTGGAATCCAGGTGTATTGGTTCATTTTATGTTGCTATAACAGAACACCATAGGCTGGGTAATTTATAAACAATGTAAGTTTATTGGGCTTATGGTTCTGGAGGCTGGGAAGTTCAAGATTGAGGGGCCGCATCTAGTAAGGACTTTCTTTCTGTGTCATCCCATGGCAGAAGGCAGAAGGGCAAGAAAGCACAAGAGTGTGAGAGAGAGCCCAGAAGAGGGCCAAAGTCATCCTTTTATTAGGAATCCACTCCCTTGATGGACAGCATTTATCTCTTCATGAGGGAAGAGCCCTCATGATTTAATCACCACTTAAAGATCCTACCTCTTGGGAGGGGAACAAGGGTTAAAAAACTAACTATTGGGTATTCTTCTCAGTACCTGGGTGATGGGATCAATTATCCCCCAAACCTCAGCATCACACAATATAACACAGGTCACAAACCTGCACATGTCCCCCCTAAATCCAAAAAGAAAGTTGACATTATTTTTAAAAATACATATATTTATGAGGAAAAATGTAATGTTTTGCTACATGTTTACAATGTAGAATGACCAAATCAGGCTAATTAATAAAATAGCCTTATCACAGTCTATCTTTTTTCCTTTTTTTTTTGAGACAGAGTCTCGCTTTGTTGCCCAGGCTGGAGTGCAGTGGCACGGTCTGGGCTCACTGCAAGCTCCGCCTCCTGGGCTCACGCCATTCTCCTGCCTCAGCCTCCTGAGTAGCTGGGACTACAGGCGTCCGCCACCATGCCCAGAGAATTTTTTGTATTTTTAGTGGAGACGGGGTTTCACCATGTTAGCCAGGATGGTCTCGATCTCCTGACCTCGTGATCTGCCGGCCTTAGCCTCCCAAAGTGCTGGGATTACAAGCGTGAGCCACCGCGCCCGGCCCACAGTCTATCTTTAAATAATACACTGCAACACCCATATTATAAGAACCCTATAGCAGCATATTTGCATTTTTTCTTTGTCATCATTTGCACTATTATTCTTAAATATTTTACTTTTACATCTATTCTAAACCTCAAAATACACTCTTAATATTTTTGCTTTAAATAATTATCTCTTTGCCAGATTTGTTGAATTATAATTGGTATACAGAAAACTGCACATAATTAATATATACAATTAGGCGAGTTAGTAGACATTACCATCACTGCAATCCAGATAATAAACAAATCTGTCATCTCATAAAAGAAAAAAAAATCTTGATTCTTAACATTTGCATTGGGGATTAAATTTCCAAAACATAAACCTTGGAGGACATTCAAACCATAGCACCAGGCTACTTGGATTCAAAGTCTGAATGCTCAGTCACTGTATTATATTACCCCTGAAGGTACCCACTCAATGAATGTTTACAGAATAGTTACATTTTTCTAAATGTGTGCTACATAAATTTTTTATAGACAAATTTTTTTAAAATACAAAAGGATATTTATCCAATTCTATAAATATTTCCCCTAGTCAATGCTTTAGCCAACATTTTTACTCATTTTTTAAAAATATGAAATGAAATGTCATGCCTCCACTACTCCCCTTTACCCTGGACTCAGGATAACCACTTTTTCTTTTCATTTCCTATTCTCCCATGCCCTAGGAATGATAGCTCAATTCTCTCTTAAGGTCTACTCCTGTAGTCAGTACAGTGGTTCTTCAACTTAAACCTGCATCAGAATCACCTGGAGGCCATATGAAAACAGATTGCTGGACTCTACTTCCAGAATTTCTGATGCAGTAAGACTGGAGTGATGCCTGTCATTTCTAACAAGTGTGCATTTCTAACAAGTTCCCAGGGACCATACTTTGAAAATCACTGGTGTAGCTGTTAAAAGAAATGTCTTTGAGACCTGTCTCCCCTATTTACTACGTAAATGATCTTAGGCAAGTTAACAAATCTTTGTGCTATTGCTTAATCTACAAAATGGCAGTGATAACAAGACACATCTCATAGGCTTGTATCCTAATTAAGTGACATATTGTGCATAAAGCACCCAACATACCACCTGACATGGATCAAGTCCTTATAATAACTATTATGACAGGCTGGCTTTTCTAGATAAGCATCCACTTAAAATATATTTAATAATAAAATAATAGTTATTAGCAGTAAAAAGGTATTCCTCATTCTTTTTGTTTGTTTTTGAGACAGCCTTGCTCTGTCACCAGGCTGAAATGCAGTGGCATGATCGTGGCTTACTGCACCCTCAACTTCTTGGGCTCAAGAGATCCTCCTACCTCAGCCTTCTGAGTAGCTGGGACTATAGGCGTGTACCACCACGCCCAGCTAATTTTTACGAATTTTTGGTAGAGATGTGGGTCTCATGTTGCCCAGGCTGGTCTTGATCTCCTGGGCTCAAGCAGTCCTCCTGCCTTCGCCTCTCAAAGTGCTGGGATTACAGCATGAGCCACCACGCCGAGTTTATATGCCTCATTCTTGATACTTCCTTCTCTGTAGAGGGAGCTCCATTAATGTCACTATCCCGGCCTTTTGGTATATTCATTCACTGTCTTCTCCCAGGGGAGCAGGAATAATAGATTTTATTGGAGCATTTGGGAAAGGAATCTGGCCTGCTTGGGTAAGCCCCTTCCTCTTTTTTAAAAAAAATTTTGGAATGAGGTTGTCTACTTGGATCTAAGTTCTGCAGCTCCAGAATTATAGGGCGTCTTGCCTCCCAGTGGGGAGGCTATGGCCATCCAATGCTGCCAGCGACTGGGAAAAGAATATGACTAGCTCTGGAGAGCGCATTGCTGAGATATTTAAGGCACACTCTAAATATTAAGCTTATGATTAAGAAATGTGGCAGATTGATACGTATCTGCCTTATTATTTTTTCTTGTTTCTCACTGTTTAGAACTCAGGCCAAGGGAAAGGATGCTATTTGTCAGAACCTTTCAAATCCAGTACGAGGTCTGAATCTTCAGCTATGTGGTATTTTTGTCTTGATAGATTATTGAGGTTTACAGAGGCTGTGTCCACAGATGAGTGTATGTTTTCATATAGACTACCCTGGTCTTTAGCAAGTCTAAGATATTCGAAAGCTGAGAAAAAAACAGCGTCTTTTGGGAACATGACATTACAGAGCCTTCTAGAGACCAAATCTCCTGCTCCTCCTGGTCCCGGGAAGATATCTCCAGAAGCTGGGAAACAGCTTTGTGAAGGTGGAATAAAACCGCCCTGTCTGCAGTTGAGATCCTCCTCTGAGAGGACAGCCACATTTCTGGCTTATCACAGTCCCACAGGGTAAGCCTCATAGATTACACTGAAAGAACAAAATGTAATGAAATCTAGGGGAGAAATCACACTCACTCCCTGATGTTTCCTTCCATAGGAGGGAGCACTATTAGAGTAACACCCCGGCAGCATGCCAGCCTCTTACTGATTTTTCCATAGGGAGGATAAGTGACATATCTTATTAGAATTTAGAACTCTATTTTTTCTTCCTTCTGTTACTGTCCCCAACAAGGTTACATTTGGCTCTGTTCTCCCATGGTGTTATTTTATAGAAGCACACTTCTGTGTGGGAAGGTGTGTGGTGGTCTGATGTTCTCTGTGTCTCAGTGGACAGATCTGCCGAATTCTCACATTAAGTATTAGGAAACCTAGATGCCGGTGGATAAAAACCCTGCTATCTTTGGTCAGCTTTATCGGTAATGAAGGTGATGTTTTACCTCTGTTGCTTTTCTGTTTGTCCCATTTTTAATAGGTTTGGGGCAAAGGCGGTTCTGTTTATTTTGCCATTCCAAACTCTAGACAATGGCTACACCTGTATTGAGCATGTATGATATACTAAACACTTTGATATTAATAATTCCTCAGTAGGGAGTAAATAAGCTGTGAGGAAATAAGCCATTATTATTATTCCCATTTTATAAACAAAGAAATGACCACTTGGAGGAATTAAGTAACATGCCTAAGGTTACCCAGGTGGTAAATGCTGGTGCTGGCACTCAAGCCTAGGGGTGTCTGATCCCAGAACCCTTGCAGTTATTTCTACCACTCTCTTTGTCCAAATTTCTTACTTGAAAACAGAAAGGAAGTTTTTAAAAATAGAGTTTTAGGTTGTGAACCCCGAAAATCTGAGACAGATCTCAGTTAATTTAGAAAGTTTATTTTGCCAAGGTTGAGGACATATGCCCATGGCACAGCCTCAGGAGGTCCTGATGACATGTGCCCAAGGTGGTCAGGGCACAGTTTGGTTTTATGCATTTTAGGGAGACATGAGACATCTCAATCAACATATGTAAGATGTACATTGGTTCCATCCCGAAACGTGGGACAACTCAAGCAGGGAGGGGGCTTCCAGGTCACAGGTAAGTGAGAGACAAATGGTTGCACTCTTTCAAGTTTCTGATTATCCTTTCCAGAGGAGGCAATTAGATATGCATTTCTCTCAGTGAGCAGAGGGATGACTTTGAGTAGAATGGGATGCAGGTTTGCCCTAAGCAGTTCCCAAATTGACTTTTCCCTTTAGCTTAGTGATTTTGGGGTACCAAGATTTCCAAGATGTATTTATTTATGTATTTATTATTTACTTATTTTCCTTTCACAACGTAAAAAAAAAATTCCATCTGTATGTACTGTATGTATTATATGTAAATGCCTACTTTGTTTTGGATGTTGCATAAATATATCTAATGTAATGAACAGAGCAAGTGACCATAGCAAATGAGGGATAGAATGATGATTCACGGAAGGGTCAGTGATGTCCTGCTGTATGTCCCCTGTGGCAATGGAAACTGTAACTAAGCTGGGGAAGAAAGGCTTAAAAGATTTTGCCCAGACGTTTAGGAAAGACAATACAGCTATACTAACAAACGTTTTGGACAGTTGGGGGTGGGCATTTTAGTTGGAGAGTGGTTTTTTTGTGAGGGATAATAACAACTACAAAAAGTTCTTCAAACTGGTTCAAATATAAAAGGGGTTCATTGAAAGAATACAACAGGCATATTCCCAGACACCTAAAATTAGGACCAAAAACCATGACCAAGCCACCCAGGGAATGGAACTGTCTAGAAACTTTATCATTCCTAGAGCTGCTTGGCATCTTCTACTCCTTTTTGCTTGCTACCCCAGTCTTTTGTTTTTCTCACCATAGTGGCCATTTCTACTTCTCAAAACTTAAATTTACACATAATTTTGGCTTCTCATGGTGTCATTGCCAGCCAAAATTCTGTTTGATCTTTCAGTTCAAGCATCTTCCCTTCATGATCTGACTGAGTGTAGCAGTGAGGACGACCAGACGTCATTCTTGTCGCCATCTTGGTCTTGGTGGGTTTTAGCCGGCTTCTTTACTGCAAGCTCTTTTAGCAGCAAGGTCTTTATGACCTGTATTTTGTGCCAACCTCCCATCTCCTCTGTGATTTAGAATGCCTTAACCATCAGGGAATGCAACCCAGTAGATTTCAGCCTCATTTTTCCCAGCTCCTTATTCGAGACGGAATTGCTCTGGTTCAAACGCCTTCGACAGTTGCAGTGAGTCGAGATCACACCACTGCACTCCATCCTGGGTGAGGGAGTAAGACCCTGTCTCAAAATAAATAAATAAATAAGAAGTGGAAGGCTTTAACCCAGCCCTGGGATAGAGTGTTTCTATTGTCCCCTTCACCTTATGGATTTCTCACCAGTATGGTGACCCAGTTTTTCTTTGTCTTTGCTTCAAACACTTCTGTTTTTTCCAGTTGATCATCTCTATTCTGTATTTTTTTTCTTGTAGAGATAGAGTTTTGCCATGTTGCCCAGTGCCCATGCTGGTCTCAAGCTCCTGGGCTCAAACTCCTGGGCTCAAGTGCTTCTCCAGCCTTGGCCTCCCAAAGTGCTGAGACTACAGGTGTGAGCCACCCCACCCAGCCTAATCATCTAAATTCTGTAACTTTTCTCTATGGCATAACTTTATTTGCTGGTACTTGTTACCTCAGCCCATTTCCCCAACACTTCCCCTACAAGGTTTTCCCTGAGGGCATGCACTTACTACTAATCATCTTGCCTCAATTTGAATCTTCTGCTTCTCTAAAAGGGAAAGAATCTGGTTGTTCATTGTCCTTGTGGGACAGAGCCCTGGGGGCTGGGCCATCCGGAGGTTCAAGGACCAAGACAGATTTTCCTCACTAAGGGAGGCAGATTGGGGATACTAATCCAGCCCATGCTCTCATATTTGCGGTTGTTTTCCAGCCACAAACCCTAACACATCCTCTGTGGATGCAGCATCATGACAGTTTACAAATACCATGGCAATGCCAGGGTTACCCTATATGGTCTAAAAAGGGGAGGCATTAATAATACACCCCTTGTTTAGCATATCATCAAGCAATAACCATAAAAATGGGCAACTAGCAGCCATTAGGGCTGCTCTGTCCATGGAGTAGCCATTCTTTTATTTCTTTTTTTCTTTTTGAAATGGAGTCTCGCTCTGTCGCCCAACCTGGAGTGCAGTGGCCCCATCTCGGCTCACTGCAACTCCACCTCCCGTGTTCAAGCTATTCTCCTGCCTCAGCCTCCTGAGTAGCTGGAATTACAGGCACATGCCACAACACCCAGCTAGTTTTTTGTATTTTTAGTAGAGACGAGGTTTCACCATGTTGACCAGGCTGGTCTCGAACTCCTGACATCAGGTGATCCTCCTGCCTTGGCCTCCCAAAGTGCTGGAATTACAGGCGTGAGCCACCGCGCCCGGCCGGATTCCTGTTTTTCTTGTTTCCACGTGTGTCCTACCAGTAACTCTCTACTCTCCATCATGACTTATGATCAAAAGAGGCTAACTAACCACAGTCATTGAATATTTCATCTCAGTAATCTAATACTTACAGGCTTGGATCAAAAATGATACGAAGAAAGAAGGAAGGCAGGCAGCAAATAGAGTGACGGGTAGACATCTGAGGACTGTCAGCAGCTAAAGAGACAATCTGATGTGTGATGTCTTAACTTTGCCATCTATTGCTGTTTGGTGATGGTATTTCTGTGATTTGGGGCTGTGGCTCTGGCTTACTAGACTTTTATCTGTACTTCTCACTACCTGGAGAGAGAGAGAGCAGTAGAAAGAACAGACATCAAACCTGCTAGAACCTTAAAGAGTTGATATTGTTTCATCAGTAGTTTGAGGACAAAGATCAGACTCACTCAGGAACCAAAACAATGAAGGGACTTTTCTAGTGCTGCACAGCAGGTCTGTAACAAGTGGGCTTAAATCTCACGTCTTTATCCTTCACCATGCTGAGTGGACTGACGAACGCCCACCCACTTGTGACAACTATACCCTCTGGTTTCAGGATGTTGATATAAGGTCTCACTGCCTTCCTCAGCAATCTTCTGAATCTGGCATTCCTTCTGAGAAGACTAACAAGCACTCATCCAAAACGTTGGTCATCGGAAAGTGAGCTGTAATTTGATCTAACTTCTCACTCAGTATGGTAGTTTTTTTTGGTATACAAGAGACCTGATGGAATCTTTCTTAGGTAAGCCAAATCTGTCTCTCTGGATCGTTCACCAGTTGGTTCTTGTTCTCTTAAAGAGTAAGTCAGCTTACTCTATGACTGTTTTTCAGTTCTATTAAGTGAAACTTGGGTTTTAGTCCTAGTTCCTCATCTGTGACCTTCGAAAGTCACTTATTCTTCTGACTCTATATTTTCATTGGCAAAATGACAAGTCCTGCTTTGCTCATTCCATAAGGCTGTCAAAAAAGGGAGAAAAGACAGGATCCATTTATTAAATACGTACTATTCAATACTTTTCAGGTAGTGTGATGATAACTTTATATACACTGAGTTATTAGTATTTCCAATGCTATGAGACTGGTGGTATGATGCCCATATTTTTGAGGAGAAATTTGAGGCTGAAAAAAAATTAAATACCTTGTCCAAGGATTACACAGATGGTAACAGAAGTAGGATTTGAACCCAGGCCTGTCTGGCAGTTGAGTTTAATCATTTTACTATTTGGCCTACTATAGGCTGGTACTTAGAAAAGCACTTAGTAAATTTCAATTATTCAAAGATTTTAAATATTTTCCTTTAGCCTGCTTTTCTCCAGGTGATACATTCTCCATTTTTTAGGCTATTATTTGATAGGATATCATTTCCCTATTCCACTCACTGTTTCATTCACTGTTCTCATGGAGTAGCATGTTTTCAACATTCCTGTAAAGTACAATCTCTAGAGTGGAAAGTCATGTCCACAATGGGTATGAAACTGTATTCCATGATGCTTCTCCAGCCTATCACATGCATTTTCTGCCTGTTTCTGAAGTTTTATCATCCTACCCGATAGGCTTCAAGAACTTGTGTGAGATGAATGAGTCAGTGTAGAATCTGAGTTCAACATCTTTAGAAATGTTCATAAGGACATTGAGATGGGGATATGGCTACACAGCTCCTCCCCACTTCACTTGCAAGGAAAAGCGACCATAACCTAATCGTAGTTAAGGGTCTCTGTGGCCTGAGACAGAAAATGGTTAGTGTTTAGTGGCCTGTAGGAAGACAGTCTCTTTTATCTGCATAGTGGAACTATAAAATCAAATCTCCAGTACTGAAGAGCATGAATGGAACTAGTAGGGTCACAGCAATCCCGTCTATTTGTCTAGGACTTCTTTCTCATCAGATGGGCCCCTGAACTAAATGTGGTAAGATTAACAAAGAAGTAGGACAATGTTATTTTTTCATATGTTAAAGTTTTTCTGGTTCTAAATGAACAGGGTGTGGCTACTTTTGTTTCCTTTTACTACTTCATTTTTCTATTTTTAGCCAAAACTAAATGAGTAGATGTTTTTTATTTCATATAAGAATGATTTTCTCTTCAGTAAGAGTTGAACAAAAATTGTGTGTGATAACAGCCACCTAATATTTTTTTTATTAAAATGTCCTTCAAAATAGTTTGTCATGGGTGACATATGAAGAGAGGGACTACAGATGATGAGTTTTTTGATGTAACTGGTTAAATTCAAAAGCAAAGGTAGCTCCATCGTGAGCATAAGGTCTTAGCTTAAAAGGTGGCTTTCCAGAGAGGCCTTTCTAAAGCAGCGCACTAATCATTCCCAACAGACTATTTAAAATAGCTTCATTTCCTTCATTTGTGTTCCTATCAGATATTTCCATGGTTATATTTGTTTATTGTCTATCTCCCCTCCACTGGAATGCGAATTCCAGACCTTGTTTTTTGTTATCCCCAATGCACAGAATACTGCACATAATGGTGCACAGTATTTGTTGAATAAATGAACCTGTTTTTGGAAACAAAATTGTTACTCCCTTACTTTAAGCTAGTTCACAGTTTATGGTTTTTACAAATTTGCTCCATGGTTTGTTCTTTACTGTTGTTCAATCTGTCCCCTTCTCACTGTAGATTTATTTATTTGTGGATGTAATTCAAGTTCTTTCTGATTATGCTATATTAGAGTGAAGAACATTTATCAGATGTCAGTGTTTTGTGTAAGGTGTATTATGAGTAGTGTTTTGTCAATAAAATAATAAAGCCTGTGGATTTATCTAAAGAAATAAGTTGCAGTGAATTTAAGTATCTGTTTTTTTTTTTTTTTTTTTTAAATTAATTACTGTCTTGTGTTTTCTTGAGTGGGAGACAGAGGGGCTGCCAGGACTTGTTCCTGACTTTGGGCAAGTATATTAAAAATATTAAAAAGAAAGAATGAGATGCATTGCTCTAGAGGCAACTTTTATATCTGCTGCCTGGGCTAAGAGGTGTGAGAGTAGCAGGAGTGAGCTCTTGTTTCCGCTGAAGATAAGCCAAGCCAAGCCAAGCCAAGCATGGCCTGCACAAGAGAGGATCCCATTGGATACCTCTTAACTAGGTTTGGGCATGTGGTTAAGTCTGATGGGTAGGTGGAAAACTCAGTGCCAGGTGCCCTGTGGGTGCTCCGTAAACATGTTAATTTTAGCAATAATACTGTGCCTCTTACCAGTACTTGATGGTTTCATTTTGCAATCCATGCAAGGAGGGTGGGAATCACCACTGGAGTTGGTAAGGTCTGGCACAGATGTCTAGAAAAATAATTTCATTTCTCATGTTTTTGGGGATGGGGACTGAAGGGGAACAGTGCGTTTCTTTGTGCCCTGGGAATTGCATGTCCTCATGTTTTGGCCTTGACATAATCATCAAATGAATTATTTAAGGTTGATTTGTTATTCATATATTTCTTTCTAATTGTGAGGTTTTTTTCTTACATTGCAAAAGAGGTTTGAGACCAAAAAAAGTTCTAGCTTATAAAATCCAAACTATCATAAGCTTCACAACAGTCAGGACAAAATGGCATTATCAATCATAAACAATTCAGGAGTTGGTAATGATATTTTGATTTGTTTTGTGAAATATTGATTTTTTAAGATAAGTCCCATATATTTAGAGTATTAAGAACAAATATTAATACTTAAATAGCAAAGGTACTTATACTCCAAAACTTAAAAACATTTAGGAGACTATATATCTGCCTGTGGGCTCAATAAATAGACTTGAAAATATTTTGTTTTATAGTCACATTTTATTACAAATTTATTTTTTACCCAATAGAAAAGCAAATTTAGAATCTATTTACAAGTACTATATATTTACATATATACAGTTCATGAATTTAAAGAAAATGGACAGAGAAATGCAATATATATGGAAGAATATGCCACTGTACAAGGTTTATTATCATTATCATGGTCCTTAATGTTACTGAACCTTTACTATAGTAATAAATACAGTTCTATATTTACACATCTTATAAAACATCTCATAAATGTATTTTTTCAAATCCACGTTAAAACATCTGATCAAAATAAACATGCTTATATAAAAATAAATCTACCTAACAACCATTTGGTTTGGATGTATTGAAGCTAATATACGATAATAGAAGGTAAGAATTAATACTTTGACTTTTCTTATTTAATAACTTGCTTCTTAAAATACCTAACACAGTATTAATATCGAATAAGCAGAGAAGTAATGTTCCTGACACAAGTGGGTTATCCAGAGAGAACACAGCTAAAACCAAGCTAAATAAACAGGATAATATGTTACTGAGTCTCTTGAGTCCAAAGTGGTGTCAGATATTGGGTTTGCCAGAGCTGCTAGAGAGGCATGTGTGAGAAGTTGTATCAGTGGACTTAATTTACGTCATGTGCACATTTGATCATTAAGATACACATCGGTTTGAATCAACTGATAAAACCTCTTGCAAAAATTATTTACTAACCCAGGAAAAAAAAAAAAAACAACAAATTGCTTACTGTCTTTTCCAGGTATGTTCATTGCTGGCAGTGGAATTCCCTTCTGAGCTTGGGGCACCAAGGAGTTAAAAGCAAATCAGATAAGACATACATCACCTGTGCATGATTGCCTTAGTAACAATTTAAGAATTTCGGTCAATTTTCCTTTCAAAATATTTGTAAGCAGTTTTATTCCATGAGGGTGGAACCATCTAGTGCTGATATATAAAACCTGGTATCTCTAAAAATGATCTCAATATGAGTGAGTTAACAATACCTTACATTATCCATCCAAGGGATTGGTGCCTTGGAAGGATCCTTTCTGAGGAAAGGCAAAGGAGGGCTCAGACATCTTCACATGGTCATTAGAATGAAATCCTATGGATCACAGCCTCTACCTAGTAATGCAGTTCATTGAAAACCCTTATTTTCCTAGTTCCCCCAACAACCTCTTGAGTTTGTGGGTTTAAATAAACCCATTTTTGGAAAGTAAGTGGGTTCTCCCTCCTCCCAAAATGATTACATTGGTGAGTTTAAAGAGAATGCAATTCAAATCATGGAGAATCTTTTCTAAAGGAAATTTCAATCCGCTTTTTTGATCTGGGCTCACTTAAATAGTGTGACCAATCTATCCCTTAGCTGAACAAATTATAGAAGCAGCATTTAGACTTATATTCACTCTCAAGTATCAATAGGTTTTCAGCCTTTTCTCACTAACTGAGAGATGCTTTTTTGGTTTTTAAACCGAGTTTCACCTCAGCTCTTATTAGTTACTGCTCTGATATACTCAATCTCACATTTTCAGGTTCTCAACTTTTGAAAACATTTTCTTTCACATATTAATTAGAGACATGGGACAAATGCCACAGAGGAAAGATGGCAGCTCTCAGTCACTGGATAAGCTGGTGATGGCACGGAACTGGGAGGCAGGTCATAAGCAATGCTGGAGCTGGTAAAGGTTACCAAGGCTTGGGTCGAGTCACAGGACTGTTTTTCGACATCATCAGAGTTAATTGACATCAGGCTTGGGTGTTTTGATCTTGTCCAGAAGTAGGTTTGCTTTCCCAGGCTCACCAGATCCTCCTTAAAGTGAGGATTGAAGAGGATGTAGAGAAGGGGATTGAGACATGCAGGAAGTGGGACTATCACCAGAAGGATAAACTTAATTACTTCAGGACTGATAAATGTGAGGTTTAGTAAAGAGGAGAAGGACAAGAAAGCCACGGGGCAGTATAGGATGCAGTTGGTGAAGAGCAACAGGGCAATGTGCTTCACCATAGAGCAGTCCCAAATATTCTCCAGGTCTCCCTTGTCCAAATTGCAGTAGAGCTTGGTGTAGGCAATGGTCATCATGAGGAAGCAAAGGGAATTGAGCAAGATGAGAGCGACCATGTAGCCCGTGGTGCTGGGCTCCCCAAAGGGCAAAGGCAGGCAGAGAGGGGAGGCGCCATACTCGCTGCCACCCAGCAGGGGAACTGCGGCCATGGTCAAGGCCAGCAGGGCACAGAGCAAAATGATTACTTTCAGGCTAGAAAAGGGAGCTTTCGTTTCAAATTTTGCAGAACATTTCACAGAGAACCCACGCTCCAGGGCTGCCAGAGTAAGCAGGAAAACAGATGATTCCGAAGCAAAAATGGACAAAAAACCAATGACTTGGCAACCGACCCCATTCTCCCACCAGGCACCATGTCGTGCAAAGCTGCCAAAAGTGAATGCATCCACACCAGCCAGCACAGCACTGGAGACTCCCGTGAGCATGTTCACCACTGCGATGACCCCAATTAACAGTTTAATGGGGGAAATGTACAGAGGAGATCTGAAAACTGTTGAAGTCACCAAAGCATTACAAGTAAGTGCCAGAACTGCTATGGTCCACACTCCAATTCTGATCAGCCAGCCATCAAGCAGGTGTTCACAGGGTTTGAAGGGGCCTAGAAGTCCAAGGAAGGAAAAGATTGAGTATTAAATTAGGGTTTACAACTTTTGCTGAATTACCCTTTTGTCTCTTTATTTAGGATGCCAAGAGATAGTGGTCAAAAACAGCCTGATAACACACAGTGCCCATGTGCATGCTCCACTATCTCAAGCCACTGTCACCCTGGATCTTCTGCAGCACTAGCTGGGTGAGTACACCAGGTGCTCCTGTTCCAGGGTATTAATGGAGAAATGAGAATGGAGAATTTTGATCACTTGATTGAAGTCCCTAAGATACAGCTGTGTTGGCGCCAGGTAAAAAGCCAGATCTCCTGGACTTTTCATTACATAACTTTTCAGAATATTTCCACAAGTTTCCATAGGCAGACAAGGAGAATCCCAGGGGAATACTCCATAATATTATGAACGTGCATTTCATGAAAATATCATCTTAGTTTTAGATTAAAATTTGAGGTTAGGGAGCAAGGAACAATCTATTCATTAAAAATAAAATATCAACTCTTCCTAGTTGTCTTTTTTCAACTGGCTCATCCTGTTTTTTGGAATGGGACAAACTATTAAGTGAATTCAACTTCACTTTCCTCCCCTCCCTTCCCATCTCTTCCCCTCCCCTTCCTCTTTCCTTTCCTTTCTTCCCTTCCCCCCTCCTCCTCCTCCTCCTTCTCCTTCCTTCCTTCCTTCCTTCCTATCTGTACAAACTCTTATTTGCTTTTACCAAATAGTTATTTATAAGAAAAACCTAAGTCACTTTCAAAAGTCGGTGATTACACAAAACAAGATTATAGCATACTATTTCAGGGTAAATTGCTAATATCATTTTAAAAATTACATATACCTCTAACAGCATACTTGATTCTTTAGTTTACATTAAGTTAAATCAAAAGTCCTCCCACCTCAATCCTATTGGCAAGTGAAAACTCCAGGGAATGAACATTTGTATTTGACAGGCCACTATGGGGAGGGTTACTGATGAGCTGCATAGCTGGCACAGATTTGGCTTTTAAAGTATAGCTGCATTGTTTTTCATGGACTCAGAATCAGTGGTGCATACTGCTGTTAAGGAAGTTTTGATGCCTTTCTCACCTGGGGAAGGTGAACACTGCACTGAATGAAGGGCTTTCAGGTCTTCCTCAAAGTCAAGCAGGAAATCTTCAAGATCACGTTCATCTGCAGGCACAAGAAGTCCTGGAATGATTAGTTCTGCCTCTCTTTTCAAGGGACCAAATCCCAGAGTGGAGAGTCCTGGGTTATTCTGGAGACATGAACTGTCACAAATTCCTTGTGCTCTAGCTTTCTTGCAAGACCCTTATAAAGTTGCCTTTAGATGTTCGACTCAATGTGCTGTGACATACTATTCTAGTACAACTGAGGATGAGGGAGAGTGACCCAAGACTCCGGGTATAACATCTAAACTCTCCCATTCTGCTCTTGTTCCCTGCAGCTCATGATGTTCCCACATTGAAGAGCTAAATTAGAGGAGGCTATGGGCCTCTTCATTCAGAGCAGAAACCACTTTATCCAAATTTCTAACACTACAATAGCTATAGTGCAAATGTTCTAGGCTATGTTCTCTGAACACCAGAGGGAGAATCAGATACAGTAAATTTCAATCTTCCCTGGGGAATTCTGCATAACGGAGGACAAATCAAGTAACTACTTGGTGCTTGGTTTAGCTATCCATGAAATAGGAGTTTTGTGATCTAACATATTTCCCCAAAGACACAGATTTAATTGGTCTCATGTGGGAATTGGGGACCAATATTTTTTAAAAGTTGCTATGTGATTCTAATATGTGGTCCAGGGTTGAGAATCACTGCTTTTGAAAATAAACTCCATGAATGACCGTCTCTCTCTGTTGTTCATTGTGTGCTTTCAAGGCCTAGAACAGTGCCTGGCACAAAGTAGGCTCTCTAATAACTTTTTGCTTGTGTTTTTATTTTTTGAGTGAACATTTTTGAGAGACATTAGAGTGGGTGAGGCAGGAGGAGCAAAAACTGAAGCAAGAACAAGAACAAGACGCATGCTGTGGCCTAAAACAAAAAAGGCAAGGACCAAGATATCAGTTCCTTAAACAGATACGCAGACAGGAAAACCTGGTAAGGTTATCTGCCGACAGACTGAATCATACTTGCTTTGGAATCAACAAACCATTAAGGCCCAAAGGGTGAGAAGCCATCCTTCTGTTTAGTCTGTTTAGACTTTGTGCAAACTCGCAGGGTTGGCAGGGAAGGCAGGGGGTGGTGTCCAAAGCGCCTCCTCATTACCACAGGTGTGGTTTGAGAGGCATTGTTGTCTGTTTAGGTAACGTCTTAATTCAAGGAAAGCCAAGCTTTACAGACATTATCTCATTTCACCTTCCGGACAGATACCCCGGGGTGGGGTAGGGGAGGAGAATGATTTAGAATCAGTTGGACAAAAAGTAGGATTCTTAAGCCCTTCTGCTGAAATACGAAGGAATCTAAAATGTTTATATCTTTCACTCCTTCCAGGCCATAAGAATGAAAATGGATTTTGTCTTCTGGAGAAAAAGGTTCTGAAGTGTGTATGAAAAAGGCATCCTCCGAAATAGCACCCTTTAAAAAGCTGATGGAAACACCATGTCAGTAATCACCCCTGAGGACAGTATATGCTAAGCGGGAATCTAATTATAAATATAAATATAAGAATTCACCTACAGAACAGATGAAATTTTAGAATGAATCCTGAGCGAGTTTTCTCTTTCTCAGGTAGTCTTTAAAAAGTGGGATTTATTCACAATTTGCTGAGGTACAAGGACTTGTCTGAAGTTCAGATAATCTGTTTGATAATTATTTTTTTCTTTTTTTTTTGAGATAGTCTTGTTCCGTTGCCCAGGCTGGAGTGCAGTGGTGCAATCTCAGCTCAGCTTGCTTTGGAATCAACCTGCCTCCCAGGTTGAAGCGATTCTCATGCCTCAGCCTCCCAAGTACCTGGGATTACTGGTATGCGCCACCATGCCTGGCTAATTTTTTTGTGTTTTTGGTAGAGATAGGGTTTCGCCATGTTGGCCAGGCTGGTCTCAAGCTCCTGACCTCAAGTGATCCATCTGCCTTGGCCTCCCAAAGTGTTGAGGATTACAGGTGTGAGCCACCACGCCCGGCCTGTTCGATGACTTTTCATCGAATGTAATTCATTTTCATGTGTTCCATCAAACACAACACAATTTCATTACCATGGCATAGCAAGTCCTACCTTGAACCTGAAACATTCCAGCATCTTTCTTATGAAGGTCGTCCATACTGCTGTTGTCACCTTTATTCCATTGATTAGAAATCTTATAGGCATTCTCACACACTCCAAATGCACAGCACTGGTAAGCATAAGGCATTTCTATAATCCTTTAAATGAACAAAACCCAAACAAAAAACACACTTAAAGAAACGGATAATTAAATATAGTATTCATCTTCTTTCACCCAATTATTCTACCTTTGGATTTTAGCCTAAATAAACAAACAAAAATATAAGTTATGGGCATAAAGGTGTTCATTACAGTGCTATTTATAAAAACAATGAAGTTATTAAAAATGATCACTATGAAATCTTAATTGCTGAAGCTGAGGGATGCAACTTCCATTACTCAAATGATGGAAAATTTCCAAAATAAAAAGGTTAAAAAAATGACTGCTAGGAAAAATTGTAGCAACATGAAAAACTGCTTATGGCAGAATAAGTGACTAAAATATGACATCTATTTCTATGCACATTTTGAGTCTAACAATTAAAAATGCACTGGAAACAAAGCTTGGAAGGAAGTAACTTAAAAGTGTTATTTGGGGGGCATTTTCAAGATTTTTGTTCTTGGATGCTTAACAGAGACTTGGAAGGGTAGACTTTTGGGGAAGTGGGGCTGGTTAATGAGTACAAAAATAGGAAGAATAAATAACACCTACTATTCAATAGCACAACAGGGTGACTGTAGTCAATAATAATTTAATTGGGCATTTTAAAATAGTGTACTTGGATTGTTTGTACCTCAAAGGATAAATGCTTGAGGGGATGGATACCCCATTTTCCATGATGTGCTTATTACATCTTGCATGCCTGTATCAAAACATTTCATATGCCCCATAAATATATACACCAACTATGTAACCATAAAAAATAAAAACATTAAAAATTTTAAAAAGATTTTTGTTCTCTCTTATAATTTCCCAACTCTCTTTTGGGGTTTTATTATTTTCGTAATTTTAAAAGTATGTAAAAACTACCGTGGGTCAAAAAATACACAATCTTTCAAGATACCTCTTTGTCAATAATAAGCATAACCAATTTTAAGCAGCATTACGTCCTCAAACAAATATTAATTTAGTACATTTTATTAGATACATACAAGCTAAATTAAAAATCGTAAACAAGAGTAGAATAATGTTATAATGTTATTTAATGACATGCCCTAGTTTATATATATCCCACGGATCAATGGTTTTCAAACTCCTCCAATGAACTCTGATTCTGGGAGGCATCTTTGAGAAGGAAAGGAAATATGGTCAGGAGGACACATTTTCCCACTGCAGGGCTTGTCCTAACAATGCTCCAGGGTTAGGAGACTTGAGGGCATGAAATGCAATTCAAAAGGGTCTCACGACCTCATAAATTTAGAACACCACTATAATACATCTATTATTTCACATGACCACAAATGCATCTTATTAGTTTTAATGACAAACTCACTTGAGTTCTGGAAAGTTTTCAGATGATATCAAGCTCTGTAAGGCATGATTTCCTGTTAATTTTAAGTGAGTTAAACCATGTAACCCAGTTACAGGAAAAGACGACAGGAGGTTGGACGATAGGTCCCTGCAAAACATCAAATAACAATTGGCTTTTAGTCTATGTTAGCATAAAACATTTATGTTAAAAAAAAAACAAGAACCCAAAGATCGTTAAACTACTCAATAAAAACTTCTAAGCAGCGTCCTTACTCTTAACGGTAAAAGTAACCATTTTGGTTTAGCTAGGGATAACTTTTCTATTCACAGTCAGGATTGCAGGGGAGAAAAGGTTTTAATTGTATTCAAATTGTTCTATATTCAGCTTCATTTTGTCAGGTGGGGACGTCTAAAATCAAGGGGAAGGTGCTATATTTAATTTGAAAAGTGATGCTGACTAGATTAGAAGTGAGAAGTTAAAAGTGTAGGGGGTGTATTTACTCCCGTTCCTCTTCTAACTTCTGTCTAACCAATTTCTTCTTTCTTTATTAGATAACAGATGGGGAGAGGAAGGAGCAAGAGATGGGAAGTTGGAGCAGGGAAGGGACGGGAAGGTTCTCTATCAGTCAAAATGGCATAAAATAAAATGGAAGCCCTTCAGACCTGAACTGACATCTTATTCCATTCCACCTGATTACTCAGCAAGAATAAAAAACTTTGGCTGAATAATGAGAACCAGGTGTCACCCAGATCAATTATCCACTTAAGGGCCCATGTGGCCCTGGAGGAGCAGAACTCCTCCTTGGCTCTGACAAGCTCTAGGCACGGAGAACACAGAGGGCAGGTCATCTGCGCATTTCCAGCTTCTTCAACAAAACCAACTTTTAAAATTAACTAGATGGTCCCCAATTATTAAGAGACATGGCATAAACAAGTTATGGAATACTCACAGCTTTATTAGGGATGGCAAAGTGGAAAATGCATTGGGGTGAATAATAGCAATTTTGTTCCAAGCCAAATTCCTATTTTGAAAAAAGGCAAATGAGAGAATTAAATAGAATCAAGAACATGTGAAGTTTTATCATAGGCATTCAGTCTTCTACCAAAATTAACTTAATTTCCATTCAGATCAGAAACAATTAACTTATCAAACTGCCCTTCAGATTAAGATGTTAGTGGTATAAAATGACTAATGAGAGAACTTTAAATCAAGCTTGTTAAAACCAATTAAGGAAACATCATTCAGGTGGATATTTTGGTTTTTACTCTTGCTAAAAGGTTAACTTTAATATGGTTGTAAAATTTTATTAGGGCCTTTCTAAAATGAGTGGTTGTAGCAGTGTGGGAAGGGACAGAAACTTCTGAGTCTCTTCTTCTGACAAGTAAGTTTTAAATTACAAAATGTCCTTGGATGGGTAATGAAACTCAAAAAAATGTGGGCACATCACTCATATATGTTAGGCCTTGAGAGAAACACAAAGATGCTTTCAAGAAAATTTCCAGGAAGGATACTGACAAGTAAATTATTAGCCAGGATATGAATAAAATAGGGGCCAACATATGTTAGAAATAAAATTCTTTGATAGTAAAGAAAAAGTACAGTTTATGGGGAAATAAAATTCACTTCCCATGTACACGTAATGAACTGCAGATAATTAAGTAGGAATAAAATCTTTTACAAAAACTTCTGTAGATAATTTATCAGGAATAAGAACTACATTTTTAAAAAGGAAGGATGAATTTAAGATTTTTAATTTTTGTAAATGACTAACAATGGTAACTAAGATGTAAGCATTTGAGAGAACTGAAAGTAAACAAAGTCAACTTTTCTCAAGTGTAGAAAAGTTGATGATATTGGGCTCCAGGGTTACCTTAATAAATGGTATGCACAAAATATTTACATTCTCATTTGAAAGGTTCCTTAGGGACCTGTCCTCCTTTCCTGGAGGAAACTGGAAGTCTTTTCCTTGATCCCAGAACAGAAGAAAATTGTGGCTAACAAGGGGAGGAAATGTATGGAAGGCAGAAAAGCTACAAATGGCGGCTGGGCTTTGGGTAATTGAGTGAGAAGACTGTCTTCTGTTGAGCTGCTCAAGAAATACGTGTCACTGAGGTGAGCAAGTAATACCATCTGTCAGAGTCTTTTTGGCAGCTTTAAGTAGATCACGGTGCCCTGGGAGAGCTTCACAGAGCAGAATATCTGGAATGTAGGCCAAGTCCTGCCATGGTGCTTAGAGTGATTTGACTGGGGTTTAAGTAAATATGTGAGAATTTATATGTTCAAAGGCCTGTAATTCCTTTTCAATTCATGAGCCTGTGTGCTGGAATCCTCCCAGCAGCCCCCGAGGAGTCATTTTCTGCTCTCCTGCCCTGCTCTGTGCCTGGGGCTGATTCTGCAGGCTGCATCCCCAGAGCTCCCTAATGGCCTCAGTTGTATTCTCAGGAGAAGCCCCAGGAGGAAAGGGAGGTCAGGGCCCTCATGGTCTTCTCTTCCCTGTTTTGGAACCATCTCTCTCACGGCAGCTACAGACTTCTCAAGGGCTGCAACACTTCTCCATGCTTAAGCTCTTTCTGTGTCCTGGAAACATCATTTCCTCCCTGTGACTCTAGCCCCAGATGTTACTGGTTGCTGCACACCTATCCTTTGCTTGTTCCCTGCCAGCACCTATGTAAGTGTCTTTTCATTTGAACTGTCTTTTTAAAAAATTTAATTTAATTTTAAGTTCCAGGATACACATGCAGGACATGCAGGTTTGTTACATAGGTAAACATATGCCATGCTAGGTTTGCTGCACCTATTAACCCATCACCTAGGTATTAAGCCCTGCATGCATTAGCTATTTATCCGGATGCTTTCCCTCCCCCTGCCACCCTGATAGGCCCTGGTGTGTGGTATCCCACTCCCTGTGCCCATGTGCTCTTATTGTTCAGCTCTCACTTATAAGTGAGAACATGCAGTGTCTGGTTTTCTGTTCCTGTGTTAGTTTGCTGAGAATAACGGCTTCCAGCTCCACCCGTGTCCCTGCAAAGGACATGATCTTATCCCTTTTTATTGCTGCATAGTATTCTGTGATGTATATGTACCACATTTTCTTTATCCAGTCTATCATTGGTGGGCATTTGGGTTGATTCTATGTTTTTGCTATTGTGAATAGTGCTGCAATGAACATATGTGTGCATGTATCTTTATAACAGAATGACACATACACACACACACACACACACACACACATATATTTTCTGAGATGGAGTCTCACTCTGTCACCCAGGTTGCAGGGCAGTGGTGCGATTTCAGCTCACTGCAACCCCTGCCTCCCAGGTTCAAGCGTTTCTACTGCCTCAGCCTCCTGAGTAGCTGGGATTACAGGCACCCATCACTATGCCCAGCTAATTTTTTTGTATTTTTAGTAGAGACAGGGTTTCACCACGTTGGCCACACTGATCTCGAACTCCTGACCTCAAGTGTTCCGCCCACTTCAGGCTCCCAAAGTGCCGGGAATACAAGTGTGAACCATTGCACCCAGCATTATGATTTATATTTTGGGGGGTATATACCCAGTAATGGGATTGCTGGGTCAAATGGTATTTCTGCATTTCAACCATCTTAAATGATTTCTATTTCTTGCTAGAACCCTCAAAGGCTATATACTTATTTCATAATAATAATGTTGCATAGTTACAATGTGCCAGGTACATTTATGAGTTTTTTTTTTTTTAACAGGTTTTAATCTCATAACCCTCACCACAACCCTAAGAGGTAGGTATTATCATTTACCTTCATTATACTCATGAGGAAACAAAGACACTGTGTGATAAGTCACTTGAGTAATAAATTACAGAGTAATCTCAGGAGCTGTGATTCAAACCCAGGCACACTGACTTCACAGTCCCTGATCTTGTGCTCAGAACATGTTTAAATGCTTAATAATGAAAAAGCCACTGCACTAGACCCTGGGCTAGAAGTTTTACTGAAATTTGAATTTATGGGAACATAAAAAAGTTCTTATTGTTTTCAGGTATGGCATAGTCTACCTGATGACAGTGCTAAGTCTTAAGTTCTATAGTAGAGAATGTGCAAAGTGCATCAGAGTGAAGTGGGCCCAAAGATAGAAGATCTTGTTCTTTTGAAATGGGCAGGCGGAAAGTCACAGGTGGCGAGGGATCCTATAGGCAACGGGAATAGGAGAAACAGTGGCTCATGTTTCAGGGACCTGGAGTGTGTTGAGGAGCGATCACACTGTACCAGGAGGCTGGAATCAGATTTTGAAGAGTGTTGCTGGGAAGTTTGGTCTGATCTTGAAGACAACAGGGAAAATAATTAGAAAGTTTTTGAAGCAAGAAAATAACATGATTAGATATTTATTTAAGAAAGAATAAGATGAATGGGTAGAGAGATGATAGAAGGACTGGTTGGGAGGACGACGGTGATCCAAATGAATCATTAAGGGCCTGTGGTAGAGGAGTGGAGAGGATGAATTGATGAATGATTGAATGTGAGGTCACAGGGGAAGGAGGAATTCAGGGGGATTCAGATATTTATTCTTCAGAGTCTGTGTCACATTCTTTTGGTATCTTTAGAGATCGCCTTTTTTTTTTTTTGACAGAGTCTCGCTCTGTCACAGGCTGGAGTGCAATGGCGTGATCTCGGCTCACTGCAACCTCCACCGGCTGGGTTCAAGCAATTCTCCTGCCTCAGCCTCCTGAGTAGCTGGGACTACAGGCGCATGCCACCATGCCCGGCTAATTTTTTGTATTTTTAGTACAGATGGGGTTTCACCATGTTGGCCAGGCTGGTCTCGAGCTCTTGACTTCGTGATCCACCTGACTTTTAATATAGAACTGACTTTTGGGGCAGCCAGAAATCAAACTGGGTGAATAAGACAGATCATAAAAGTATTTTCCTTTTACACCTCTTTGTTTTTTAAAAGTAAAACATTACATAAGTAAATTTCAACCAAAAGTAAGAGAAGGGCAACACAACGAAATTCAGAACAAGATGTTATTCTGGTAAACTTTTGGGAGAAAGTGACTCTTAAAAGTAAATTTAAAGTCTTTTGAGGAATAGTATTATTTTACCAAACGTATAGTCTCTTAAGGACAAAGAACAACTTTAGAAGTCAACAAAAGAGAAAGGTTTTTAACAAACATACTATAGTTTAAACATTACCTAGCATCACCATTCATCAAAATCATGTTGAAATCCAGTTTCAGTATTGAAAGTTTTAACTGTTATTTCACAAAATAATCTGCTAGTAAGTTAAAAAAACTTAATATATAACATTTCAATCATAAAATGGAATTAAATACAAGTATTTACAAATCTTAGTTGCCTGAGCAACAGAAGTGTTTCCTAGAACAGCTGTGTTCAAACCTTAGTGTACTTGTTAAAATGCAGATTCCCAGTTCCCACTCCAGAGATTCTAACTCATGAGGCAGATAAGGGTCTGGAGTCTGTATTTTTTAGTCTCCTCCAGGTGATTATTAAGCACTTTGAGACACACGTTGAAAAACTGCTTAACCAGGAAAAAAAAGCAGGCAGATAGAATTATGTGATTATCCCATTTTTGCATGTAAAATGTTTCCTGTTGATTCCAGGTTGTGGACAGAAAACAGAGTAGGCTAGTCAACAGCTTAGCCTCCTTCTTCTTCATTAAAACTTCCTGCCTGCTGACTGGTAGAGAGCATAATTGCAAACTTACTAGTTTTAGATTTATTCTTGGAAATTACTAGAAGCAAAATACTTGCTGTTTCATAGCAAATATACGCACAAAAGTCCAACCAGAATAGCACACAATGAAAATAAAGCATTAGGGGAAGGCCATGCTCTGTGCTGGGGAACGCACTGGGAGGTGATACTCACAGAGATCGGAGGCTAAGCAATTGCTGGAAAGTGTCAACTTTAATTTCGTAGATTTCATTATGTCTTAGGTCACTGAAATGACAGGGTTCCAAAGATTGATTTCAAAGTTACTGGTTTCAAAGATTACAGACTTCAGATAACTTTTATAGAGGGACTACCTGCCCTCAATCAAAGGAACACATGAAGTGTATCTATCAAGTGACTGATTTTTGTTTGTTTAAAAAAGAACATTACCATTTACACACTCAAGTATTGTCTGTTTCAAAGGAGCTAGTTTGCTTGGAAGGACGTAAAACCATATTCCAAACATGCAATCATCATTCAAAACACTGGAGGACTCTTCTCGTGCTGCCTTCTGAGTCTTTCTTGGATTCTTTGAGGGTCTTCAGGAGGGTAGATTCTTTGCCTTTTACAGATAGATTTGCTTTGTTTTTTTTCCCTTAAGCACCCAAAGGCATTGAGAGAAAAACTAAGTGTGAAGGGATAGATGGTTAATATTGTTCTGATCAAAACTGAAGTGTGACTATAAAACAAGGCTGTCCGCATGCGGTGGCTCACGCCTGTAATCCCAGCACTTTGGGAGGCTGAGGTGGGCAGGTCACGAGGTCAGGAGTTTGAGACCAGCCTGGCCAACATGTGAAACCTCGTCTCTACTAAAAATGCAAAAAATTAGCCGGGCATGGTGGGGGGTGCCTGTAATCACAGCTACTCGGGAGGCTGAGGCAGGAGAATCACTTGAACCCACGAGGTGGAGGTGGCAGTGAGCCGAGGTCACGCCATTGCACTCCAGCCTGGGTGACAGAGCAAGACTCTGTCTCAAGAAAAATCGAAATCAAAAACAAAACAACAAGGCTGATGTTTTGTAGCAGAGTCAATATTAAGAGAGGAATTCTAAAGGGTTTCATGCATAAGTAGCATCTGTAGCACCTTAAATATGACAAATATGGCCTTCCCCTAAAGTTGACTATTGTGAAACAAACACACCAACAAACCCAAGTCCCCACATATTAAAAAATAACACCACTCATTAGATATGTAAGTTTGATTGTACTTCTAAAATAAGAAAAATTTCAAAGCCCAAACATACCCAATTCACTAGTACCCTGAGTTAGGGGGAGAAAAAAGCAGATATATAATAAATGTTTTACTGATATTATGCTACAGTTCATGAAAAAAATAATATTATCTATGTTTCCCAACTTTCTAACCACCCTGCACAGTCACACCTTGTGTGTGTAAGAAGGAAAAGGATCACATGTCTCCCCGGTGAACTACAGGGTAAATGAACCAATGACCCTGAGAAATGCAAGTTTTGATTCTTGAGTTTTGCTAGATGACTTAGAGACTTCTAGACTTACATTTTCTGAAGCTTTTGGCAGACTGAAAAACTGGGTAAATCTTCTAATAGGTTGTAAGACAGATCTCTGAAAAACAGAAGGTGCAAAAAGGGAAAATCTGTTACAAATAAATCATAAAGAAACATGCTTTGCTCTCTTTTTCCCTCCAAGATGTTCTATTTCCCAAAGGCAGACTCTGAGCATTTTCACAGCACTGACATGGAGCAGGTAGTCACAGGCATTATTGGATTAACCAGTAGATTCAAATGTTGACTGAAACGTAACTGTTAGACTTCTTTAATTGCTTTAAATAATTTACTTAATGAATTCATTTATATTCTGTTAGTACTTCTCTATAATGCTCTAGCTATTATCTTACTGCAATGAGTACAAATTAAATTAAATAATTGTTCCTCTGTCTCTAAGAGCTGCTACATTTTCTACAGCTAAGATAAATCATTGTTGTTTCTTTTCTAATCAACTCTTTAAAAAAAACCTAACAATTCAAAACAGCAGGAGCTTTGAAATCAATCACTACAAGAAGGAGGCGGGGGAATGGAATCTAAGAAAATCTTCAGCCAAAATTCAACAAATTACAGAATAACAAAAACATCTGGACATATTTATAGTATAATATAACTAATCTAAAGCAAGCCATCATAATTTGCAGAAAGTTTGAAAGAAAAGAAAGTTGGTAGATAACGTAACATAGATATACAAGAATAATTTTGTTTCATGTTTTAAAAGTTATCAGCTAATCAACTAACACATTTTCATGCCTGATTCTAATTCTTAAAACCAGATCACCACTATGCAATGGGAAAATCATGCTTTTTCTAAGAGGCTTTAAATTATTCTTATAATTGATCACTTTATCCTACACTTATTGAATAAATGGGATTTATAAAGGAATGAAGTCCATTTACTCCGCATAAATAGTACAAATGAAGCTGCCTGTAAACCCAAATTTGTAACTTTCTGAAGGTTTGAAAGATACGCCCCCACCCAATACCTCCAAAACCTCACACCTATGCACAAATATACCTGATTATTAATATGGTATGTATTTTTGAAAAGTAGTGAATATAATAAAATGGGCACACATATTATCAAAGCTGATAATTGGTTTACTCATCTCTGCAGGCTGCAAAGGGGATAATCCTTCATCATCTACCTCTTAATAGAGGGAACATAAGACCTTCTACATAAAGGCATAGTGTTGCCTTCTACCTAATGATTTTCATGGCTAACACTGACCAAGCACTTTAAAAAAATTATTACTTTTTAAAATTCTGGGGTACATGTGCAGGATGTACAGGTTTGTTACATGAGTAAACGTGTGCCATAGTGGTCTGCTGCACCTATCAGCCCATCACCTAGGTATTAAGCCCAGGATGCATTAGCTTTTTTCCTTAATGCTTTCTCCCTCCCACCCTCCCCCAGCAAGGCCCAGTAAGTGTGGTTTCCCTCCCTGTGTCCATCTGTTCTCATTGTTTAGCTCCCACTTACAAGTGAGAACTTGCGATGTTTGGTTTTCTGTTCCTGCATTAGTTTGCTGAGAATAATGGCTTCCAGTTTCATCCATGTCCCCGCAAAGGCCATGATCTGATTCTTTCTTATGGCCGCATAGTATTCCATGGTGTATATGTAGCACATTTTCTTTATCCAGGCTATCATTGGTGGGCATTTGGGTTGATTCCACATCTTTGCTACTGATGAATAGTGCTTCAATGAACATACATGTGCATGTATCTTTATAATATAATGATTTCTATTCCTTTGGGTATATACCCAGTCATGGGATTGCTGGGTCAAATGGTATTTCCAGTTCTAAATATTTAAGGAATTGCCACACTGTTTTCCACAATGGTTGGAAATTATATTCCTACCAACAATGTAAAAGCATTCCTATGTCTCTGCAACCTCACCAGCATTTGTTGTTTCTTGACTTTTTAATAATTGCCATTCTGACTGGTGTGAGATGGTATCTCATTGTGGTTTTGATTTGCATTTCTCTAATGATCAGTGATGTTGAACTATTTTTCATATGTTTGTTGGCTGCATGTATGTCTTTTTTTGAGAAGTATCTGTTCATATCCTTGGCCCACTTTTTAATGGGGTTGTTTTTTCTTGTAAATTTGCTTAAGTTCTTTGTAGATTCTGGATATCAGCCCCTTGTCAGATGGCAAAAATTTTCTCCCATTCTGTCAGTTGTCTGTTCGCTCTGATGACAGTTTCATTTGCTGTGCAGAAGCTCTTCCGATTAATTAGACCCCATTCGTCAATTTTTGCTTTTGTTGCAATTGCTTTAGGCGATTTCATCATAAAGACTTGGCTCATGCCTATGTCCTGAATGGTATTGACTAGATTTTCTTCTAGGGTTTTTATAGTTTTGAGTTTTACATTTAAGTCTTAATCCACCTTGAGTTAATTTTTGTATAAAGTGTAAGGAAGGGATCCAGTTTCAATTTTCTGCATATGGCTAGCCAGTTCTCTCAGCACCATTTATTAAACAGAGAATGCTTTGTCCATTGCCAAGCACTTCTTATATAAAGGTACCATGTTTATAGCTTTATTTGTATTATCTGGTTTAATCCCTGTGGCCACGTTATGAGGGAGGCACTATGATTCTAATCATACGATATGAAATGACTTGCCTAAGTTGACCCAGCTAGTAAGTGGGGAATGTTACACACAGCCTATAGAATGGGCTAAATAATTCCCATGCACCTGATGCAAAACTAGGCATGTACAGTGAAATTTCCTCAAGTAACAAGTACTCACTGGATGACTTAGCCGAAGCGGGAGAGCTCTCAGATCTGTATCTCCAGGAGAACATACAGCACCTTGTACTAGGGGTGAGGCTCCTGGGTTCTAGTCTCAACTTCAGCTAATTCTACTTGGTTTATACACTGGCTAAGCATTGGCATCTTTCTCAGGTCTCCTAAATGAGAAGACACCATTTTGCAGGGTCATTGGGAAGAAGAAATGATTATTATAGGTGGAAGTGCTTTGAAAATGACAAGATCTACCATGAATGTTATGTGTATTCCTGACGGCTTTTCAAGTTCCAACTTGAGGAAAGAATAATGGTTCCAAGGAAGTGAGAAATATAATAAAAGCTAACACTGACTGAGAGTTACGGTGTCCCAGGTACTGCTGTAACTGTTTGACATGTAGTAATTTAATCAGTCCTCATGAGAACCCTCTGAAGGAAGTGGCTACATCTCCTTTTTATAAACTGGGAAACTGAGCTGCAGGAGGAATAATAATGTGCTCAAGATCCCATGCTGGCATATAGAGTCTGGATTTGAACCAGAAAAGCTGGCTCCATAGCCTTTGCTTTTAAAGTCATTTTGCCAGTGAGCCTCCATTCATGCAATTCTAGACCTGAGTGGTTACCACTCTTGGTGTGACATAGCAGAGACAGATGCAGTTTAAACACTGGCTCCTTACTTACTAGCTCTAGTGTGTAAAATCCTAATCATATAACTGAGACAGTTTTCTGGAGAAATGGGGATGATTATACCTGCTCTGGGTGTGGTAGGCAGAATTCTAACATGGTCCCCCAAATTTCTACCACCTGATATATACACACTTCCTCTCAGTTATTCAATCAAACTGGTTGTATTTGAATTCAAACTCACTTCTTTCTTGCCTTGTGACTTTAACATTTAACTTCTCTAATTCAGTTTTCTTATCTGTAGCTGCACTTCATGGGGTGGGGTGGGGAAGAAAGATTTGCTCTATACTCCCCTCCTTCAGATGTGAATCACTGACTCTAAGGCTACCAAGTGGTGTCACTGCACCCATTGAGCAACTGGAGTCTGAAGTGACAGACTGGGGCTGGGGAAAGGCAGAATCACAGTAGCAGCCATTCCCGTTCATCTACTTAACATTCCGAGTGCTGCTAAGTAAAGCTTATGGTGAATTTACAGGCGCTCAACTGCCACAGGTGCCTTCTATGTGAGTGCAGTGCCATGGCAAAAGATTAAGAGTCCTTTTATTAAGTCCCTACAATGCTTGAGGGGACAATAATTGTGTCGAGTGGAAGTTGAGGGAGAAGGCTGAAAACGGAAGGTCAAAACAAGGCTCCTTGAAGCCATGTAAACTACTTGTTTTCATAACACATGGGAAAGGCAGAGGAAAAAAGTCCCAAGTCAATAGAAATAACATATGCAAGCTGTTTAACCATTACAGGAAACATTAGAACATGGCACTGACAACTATATTGGAAGAATGTTTGATCACCTTTATCAAGGATTGTGTGGATCTGATATCTCAATGTTTGATTTTGGCATCCATACTGGGTGGTTGATCCATTATGTTATTTTGTTCTGCTCTGCAAAGCCTTTAGAGGGGGAAATAAAGTGATTTGGCCTGTTCATGTCTTTTCTGAAAGAAAACATGTGCCAACTGAAAGTCTAGTGGGAGCTTGTTTGGGACTTAGAAAACAAAGGTACATTACCATTGTTATCAGGATCATGTCAGAGAGCCTGGACCAAAGAGGGCAAAGGAGGCCTGACCTCCTGCAGACCTGCAAGGAAAGAATTTTCTCCTCTCTTAAAGAGATTATTGAAATCATGTCTGCCATTTCACCCCTAAATGGAAGTTGCCTGTTTACACAACATTATTGCCTTACTGATACGCACAGCACTTGGAGATTAGGTAACTGATTGCAGACGGTTTGAGGAAGAGATGAGATCTGTGCTCCAGTTAAAGTCCTGTTAAAACACAAACCAGACATAATTCTTTCATTCGGGCATCACACAGTGACATATTTTGACTCACTGATGTTAAGACTGATCAAGCTCTAGCGGCAGTGTATGTATGTTCTGGGCGAAGTCAAGAGTCTACTCAGTACTTACAGACTCTCCAGGTTTGCAGTTCCAGTTAAATCAGGAAATTCAGTTATTTGTGAGGCACCATTCAGAGTCCTAGAAGGAGGAGTATATGAGTATTACTGGCAGAAGATTCTAGACAGGGGTAATTTTTATTGCCATTTTCAAAGGACTTCAACCTATAATACTCATCTGGCTTTTCACAGCAACCCTGTAAAGGGTAAGTGATCCGTAAGAGACATAGAAACTTACAGTGTTCTTAGTTCAGGTAAATGTTGAAAAGCAGATCTCCCAACAAACTGGATGGGATTGTCATAGAAATGTCTAAAAGAAAGCCAAACAGCAATTAATATCTTAGTATAACATTTGAAAGATGAATATCTGTTCAAAATTTGAACAAATACATTAAATGTACTTATGTAATTTTTGATTATACTGTATTACATAACATTCCCAATTCCTTGGTTTCAGGCAAACCTCAAAAGTGTCTTGACTCACAGTATGAGACTTCTGGCAGGGAATCTGTACTATATAAAATTGAAGATTTCTGACAGCAAAGGAGATATGAGTGATAGTTACTAAGGAGAAAAGCAAGTAAACTGAACACTTAACAGTTTCCCTCCAACATCTGTAGAATATCCACTGAGTGGCAAAAAGGTAATTCAAAGTACTGGCCATGAGATCATTAATTAATGAAAGATGAAGTCTATCTATCAGTATCTACTGAAGGTTATTATATCTGCTGGTCACCATAACATACACAAGAGACTCATCAAATTATTGGAGAGGAAATGAGCTATTCTGGCATATGTCTATTAGAATTTTCTTGAATTAATTATTGTTTTAAAAGGTAAGATATTATTAGAGCTTAAAAAATATTTTGTTTTACAGATGTTTTCACTGTAGTGGTATTTGAACTGCCTTGTCAATGGAGTGCCATATACTTTTTAGCTGAGTCTTTCTTCTAGTCCAACTAAACTCTACAAATATTCATTGTCTACCATGTTTAAAGTATGAGGGTAGGTATGTGAGGATTTAAATATTGATTTATTAAAAAGCTGTCACTGGGTAACTACTTTGGGCCTGGCATTACACTAGATGCTGGGGGTTTGAAGAAGAATGATAAGATGTTCCTGCGGTAAAGGAGCCTGGATTCAGCTGGGATAAAGCAAATGAATAACAGCATATCACTTTCTATTTAACAAAGCTCTTGCATATATATATATATAAGCTCTTGCATATATATATACACACACATATGTGTGTGTATATATATTTAACAAAGTCCTTGCATGTATGCACATACATGTGTGTGTGTGTATATATATGCAAAAGCTTATATATATATGCAAGAGCTTTGTTAAATAGAAAGTGTATATATATATATGCAAAAGCATATATATATATATGCTCAATTGATCCATGCAACAACTTTATAAGAGTCATAGTGTAGATACTATTTTCTTCACTTTTGGAGGAGAAAATTGAGGCTCAGATACCTTGGCAAGCTCATTACCTCCCAGAGCCTCAATTTTCTAATTTGTTAAGCTGAGATAATAATGCTTAGTGGTACGGTTTGCATAAGAATTAAAAGAGCTAATGCATGTGTAACATTTGAAACAGAACCTGGGATACAGTTGTTACCCAACAAACCTAAATCCTCTTCTGTCCTCCTACCCACTGAGCTCTTCTTTTCTCTTGGGATGAATCAGTAAGAGAAAGAGCTAGAGTTGGAATTTGGACCTTATGATGAAAAAATGGAGCTTTCCTCTTACTATCTTATTAGCTCTTAGCTATACCATGTACTTGTATGCATATAATTGTGTTCACATACATGTACATATATATATACACACACGCGCTATATATGTGTGTGTATATATACACACACACACACTATATATATGTGTATATATATACACACACACACTGGGCAGGTATGAATATACATGTTTGTGTGCATAAGGCAGAAGTATCATAAACACACAGAAGGAGTTTTAGGGTTCTCAGGAGGGAACTCTCTCATATGTTCGGGAGAGATTATAAAAAACTTCAAGAAATGGCATTTGAAATGGGCCCTGAAAGACAGAATTTCAAGACGCATAGTGAGGGAATGGGATTGTAGGAGCAAAGGAAATAAGAAAAGAGCTTTGTTCCATGAACGTAACTTAGTCAGTCTGGTTTATGATTTAGGGTGATTGAGAAGAGCTTTGGGGAACTGGTTGAGAAGGTTGGCTTAGGCAATGTGTAGCCTTAGGCTGTGAATGTTAGGGTGAGGAGTTTGAATTAGTGTAAATAGGCATCCTGAACACACGTTTCACAGCAGGAGCAACAAGATGGTTGCTGTGCTTCAAGGAAGATGACCCCGCCAACAGTGAAGGGAGGGAGGCCAGCCTCATGCAGACTGGTGAAAATCTAGATGTCATGGCTGGCAGAGAGGCTGGTGCAGTGGAGGTCTGGAGGTATGGATAGGACGGGGACTACAGAGGTGGAAATGAGGAGTGGGTAGCCAACTGGACCTGGAAAGCATTCACAGAAATGCAGGCTTTGAAGAGATGGAAACAGATGCAGAAGCAAAGAGAGGATAGTTTCAGGGAGAAAGTGGCTACTACTGTCAAATAGTGGATAGGAGCTCTAATACTTATGGTAGGGGGCTGGGGGGTGCGCTGCTAGTTCCTCGGGGAGTATTAGCATATCAAAAGAGTGATGAAAAACCAGTACTGTGGCTGCAGAAGGAGGAGCAAAGGCAATGTCATTTGCCAACCTCTTAATATGCAAATACTCTCTAATGAGGGCTAATGTTTATTGTCAATACACTTTAAAACTCTTAGTTTGGCAAAATATTGCCAGAACATTTCAGAAACAATGAATAGTTTTTTTCTTCCAGTTGTCAGGGCTAATTGGGACTCCTGCTCATTTGTGACAAATAACACATGGTTCCAGAAAGCCCGTCAATCCAGTTGGCACAGGACCAACATCTGCCGAGAAGTGCCCCTAGAGTCATGTTTAACAGTTGTCCTTACTCTCCTCCTCTATATTCAGGCTTCTCATTCACAGCCTCAGGTTTGATGGTGTCCCAAACCTGCCTTGGAGAGGAGCCTTTTGTCTAAGAGCCAGCCTCATACTCATAACTATATATCATCATTCTTCTGTATTAAATGTGAAACATAACGTTAGTTATACTTTGTAGTTGTAACTCTATTTTATTATTTTGTTTGAGACAGGGCTCTGTTGCCCATGGTGGACTTCAGAGGCGTGATCATAGCTCACTGTAACCTCCAACTCTTGGGCTCAAGTGATCCTCCTGCACTGGCCTCCCAAAGTGTTAGAATTACAGGCATGAGTCACAGTACCTGGCCTATTTTATTCTTTTATGGCATATAAATCCTCATATACACCTTTCTAAAACATTATTTATCTTTCTAGATTTACATCCCAGTTTGTATAAATGTGATGTTTGGGCATAATAATGAATGAAGATAGAGGCTTAGCACAAAACAGGATAAACCTCCTACCATCAATTTAGGCTGGAGTCTATTGCTGTAAAAGACATCTATTTGTATATAATAATTTATATTTCTAGTATACTCGGGTTTAAGTTCAGAATGACTATGCAGACTTGACATTAATGCTCTAAAAATCGGTTTTATTCCTTGGAAAATAGAGGTAATAAAAAGCGTTATACAAGATTATTTTAAAGATACCTAGCACATCTGGAGATACAAATCATAATGTGATCTTTAAAAAAATCTTTTATATTATTTCAATGTTCAGCTAGAACCTGGCAAAATGCATGCGTATATACCTTTCTGTATGAGCTCTTAGATTGACTGAGACGAAACTCAAGCAAATATAGAATATTCATTGTATTTAAAAGTATAATATATGCTATATTTCAGGATGGAGAAACCAAAAAGCATTATAGTCACTTACATTGTAATAAGAGAAGGGTTGCCTACAAATGCTTTCTCAGGTATTGACCTGATATTGTTGCTATGAAATCCTCTAGAAAGAGAAAAAACATTATAAAAAATCATGTGTGGAGTAAAATTATTTAATAGAATCCCCCACCCTGACCACAGTGGCAATAATCAGAACCTTTAGTAACCAGAGGACAACGTTAAATTCCTCTATGCATCTTGAAACTTAGGTGCCGTTATTTACTCTCTAGGGGATAAAAAAAGTCATGTGCTGTCATCTTAAAGGAGAAATAAAGAATCTGAAAATAATAACTGCACTTCATGAAAACTCACAATCTAATGTTATAAGAAGAAAACCTGTTAATATCCAACAGAGCATCATTGTATAAAAGCAGGAGAGAGTGGAAACCATTTTTGGAGAGATTATGATCACTCCTCCTGACCCCATTTGAAGCTAGAAGAGAAAATTGACTTAAGCTGCAGTGAAGTAAAGATTTAAGTAGTCTCCTTATAAGGACAAAATTTTCTGACTTGAAGAAAGGTGCCCTGGCTCAGTGAGTCTGTAGTTATAAGCTGATTATCATCTGTTGTTGTTGATGTTGTCTGAATGGCAGAGAAGCAGATTCAAGGATCTTTGGAGGTTATTTGGGCCTGTGGCTGTATGAGGTGACCCTATGCCACGAAGCCCAGCTAAGCCACACATGGGGTTTCCTGAGTCAGAACACCCTAAGGGTTTTTCTTATAAACAAGCTCCTCTGTGTCTCCTTTAGCTGTAGGTCTTATTTCTCACTGCTAGGGAAATGAGGTTCTATGTTTATTTTCCTTTCCAAGTGTTAGAACATTACTCACATAGGTTATTTATCTTTTTAGATACAAAAAAGCTAATTAAATTTTATCATCTAAAAGGCAGTATATGCAACCCAGTGGCTGAAAGTCAGTTTTTCTTTAGTAAAATTATGGGGCTTTAGAATTAAATAAGATTCATTAAACATTTACAAATGAAATACAGTTGACCCTTGCACAAAATGGGTTTAAACTGCATGGATCCACTTTTTGTTGTTGTTGTTGAGACAGAATCTTGCTCTGTCTCCCAGGCTGGAGTGCAGCCGTGCAATCTTGACTCACTGCAATCCCTGCCCCTCTGGTTCAGAGCAATTCTCGTTCCTCAGCCTCCCAAGAAGCTGGGATTACAGGCATGTGCCACCAGGCCCGGCAAATTTTTGTATTTTTAGTAGAGACGGGGTTTTACCATGTTGGCCAGGCTGGTCTCGAACACCTGGCCTCAAGTAACCTGCCTGCCTTGGCCTCCCAAAGTGCTGGGATTATAGGCATGACTACTGCCTGCGTGGCTCCACTTATACGTGGGTTTTCTTCAGCCTCTGCCACCCCTGAGATAACAAGACAAACATCTCCTCTTCCTCCTCAGCCTCCTCAATGTGAAGATGACAGGGATGAAGACCTTTATGATGATACACTTCCACGTAATAAATAGTAAATACATTTTCTCTTCCTTAGGATTTTTTAAATAACATTTTCTTTTCTCTAGCTTACTTTTATAAGAATACAGTACAGAATACATATACAAAATATGTGTTAATGGACTGTTTATGTTATTGGTAAGGCGTCTGGCCAACATTAGGCTATTAGTAGTCAAGTTTTTAAGGAGTCAAAAGTTTTACGTGGGTTTTCTACTGTGCAAGGGTTGGTGTCCCTAACCCCGAGTTGTTCAAGGGTCAGCTGCAATGTATGTGAATGCATCTCATACTTTACTAGGCACAGACAGTTTGATTCATCTATTTCTAGACTTATGCAACCCAGAAATGTTCAAGTTCTCAGAAATGCTCAGCAACTAAATTCCATTTTAGTTCTATACTAAAAATCTACAAATATATAAAGTATATAAATGTTGGGAGAGTATGTATGGCTTAGAAAAAGAGAAAAGAATATGACTTACAGAAATATATGTATTTCTTTTATATATATGTTAGAGAAACCCAGCATAAATAAAAAATATTATCTGGTATTTGCTAGAGATAGAATCAATTAAAATATATTTCAAGAGTACTTTATCATTATTTATATAAAGTTAAAATTTTCTAGCAAATCATATTATGTAAAACAATCACATGTATTTTTAAATAAATTCACAAAAGGATAAAGTTCTCCCATTAAAATTGTCCTAAATACTTACAGTTCTTTAAGGTTGGAGAGTGTTCTAATTGCAGTGGGGAATTCATCAAGGTTATTGTAATTTAAATCTCTGAAAATGAGTAAACAGTATTTTCAGTTTTTTATTTAAAACTTCATATATACTCTACAAGGAAAGTTAACATGCTATTCCACTGAACCCATATGACTAATGGAAGTTCTCGTTGCTTTTGTTGATGGAAAGAGATTTTCTTGGCTTGCTGACTACCAACATTCTGTAAGTATCTGCATTAAAATGGTCATTTGACTAATCATAAGAAATTTGAGAGTCAAGGCTCAATGGCACTGGGGCGTCTCAAAAAGAAAGAGAGTGTGCCGGAGCATTAGCTTCTAAGTAGGAAAGATGCGTCTTTGACCAGGTGTTGACGGCTGCCTGATGGAGCTCTTCAACTGAACCCGGCTCACTAATTGGCCAGTGTGAATTTGCACTCCTCAGGGCTCCTGGATCACATCCCTTTTCTTGGTCCCTCCTTCACTCCCTTGTGACATGACATCTTGCAGGGCTGCTTTGTCTTTGACTTTCACAGGGTTCCCACATCCCTCCCAGCCTGAAGTCCGGGATGCATCTTACTTCTGGAGAAGTTTCTGTGAGACAGGGTACTCTCAGAAAGGAATTTTGTCTAGAATTTCTTCAGTGTCGTAAATGATTCAGAAATAGGATGTTTTCTTTGATCTGTGCAGCAAAGTTCTATGTTATTCCTCATGACCAGAGATGAAGTGGTCAAATTATCTCAAATCATTAGTTTCTGTATCTGTTATAGCACAATTGGCTTTTCAATTTCATTACTCACAAGTGCTTTACAGACTTACTCTACCTTCTATCTAGATCTTTGTATGAAAAAGTAATTGCCTCCTGGTCTCTGGGAATGGCAGATTTCCCAGATGACGCAGAAAAACCTTTTGGTCAGGCAATCACATGTGGTTAGATTCTCCTCTGTGGAGAATTGCTATTTAATTTTAAGAGAGAGATAATCTGACTGAGTTAAACATGAATCAAGGTTCCTACTTGTCTGGCACAAACCATCCTTAAGCTATACTGCAGGCAGGAAACGCGTGTCTTTTGTAGACATAAATTTTCTTCCTGTTTGTAAATCTCTCCAGATGCTCTGTTTTGATTAAACAAGGATTGGGCCCTTATAAATTACTTGGATTTCTAGTGAGGGAAAGGAAGAGGCTGGAAATAACCAAATTGCTTATCCTCTGTAGCCCTGGGCATGGTAGGGGAAGGAGAGACAATAAGACTCACATGGACTTTTCCCTGACATGTTTTGCTCTATGTTATTTACATGCAATCCTGGGTCCTTACCCCAAAGATTGAGGGAGGGGAAAAAAAAGACTATTTATGGAAATACCCATCAAAGCCCATCTTGTTTTTCATTCCTGTTATTGTTCAAAAGGGCTGGAAGGTGATTTCCATTGGTGAGATTTCTGAGCCCAGCCCTGTGTAGATAAGAGTTCTAATTTTTCCTAGCAGCTGATGGGAACTGCTTGTCTATGCCATTAAGTTGATGTAAAGGTCCTGCCTGGACGAGTTCATCTTTGCCACCTAAGAGGAAACACAGGGTGACTTAACCCTGGAAAGAGCTGTTAGCGCTCATAGGCTAGAAGAAGAATACCATCAACACAGGGTCCCTCAGGAAATTAGTAACCCAGATCTGGTTAGAAGCTAAATTGATCATGAACAAATTGCTAAGCTCTGTATGCAGATGAACAGTGGGCCCCAAGGGCACGGGAGAAGTGGTCTTTGGTCTTTGCATTTTGCGGTTCTGGTCAGAGCCAGCATTGCAGATTCAGTGACCTGTGTGGTTTATTGCATTTGAGTATTAAAAATGTGAGGGTAGGGATGGTGACATGGCTGCAACCACCCTCCTCTCCCAGCACACTCAGGACCCTCCCTGCCTGTCACCTCACTCTCATCACACCTTTCTCAACAGGGCAATGAAGAGCGTCTCCTCCCCCGGGAAAAGCCTGGGTCCCTGCTGTGGCCCACGAGAACCTCTACCTTGGCTCTGTGAGAGTGTCTAGGATATGGTCAGCTGACTGGACTCTATTTTTACTATAGGTATCAATTAAGAACTGAACTTTTGACTTATTCTTTGGAAGTAGTATATAGTAGTAAACATGGATTTCAGAATCAGACTAGAGGAGGAAGCAAATCTCAGTTCTGCTACTGACTAGATATGTAATAACTTTACCTCGCTAGAGCCTAAAATGGGATACTGTAAGAAGTAATTAAAACAATGTATGCCAAATGCTAAGTGCAATATTTGATTATAGATATACTCAATAAATAGTAGCTATTATTACTTTTCACCTTTTTTTCTTTTTTTTGAGACAAGGTCTTGCTCTGTCACCCAGGTTGGAGTGCAGTGGCATGATCACAGCTCACTGCAGCCTCAAATTCCTGGGCTCAAGTGATCCTCCCGCATTGGCCTCCCAAGTGTTAGGATTACAGGCACGAGCCACCATGCCCCGTCCCTTTTTCATCTTTTGAATTGCTTTAGCATGAGCTGTCACTGTTTCCTAATGAGATGCCTGTTCATCTGAGATGGAAGACGCAGGCATTGGCCTGGCCTGCATCCTCTCATTCAGCAGGGAGTACCAGACTCATGAACAGTGAGCCTGAGTGATCCTTGACAGAGACTACACGTTTCTAAGCAAATAGTCACTGCGCAGTAGAGAACATCTCATTTAATCTATAATGATTCTAACTAATTTATCACTCTCATTAGATTAAAATAAAATCCCAGTTTTATTGTTCAGCCCTGTGAGGGTTGTGTGTGCAAGATAATGCCACTGTAAATATCTGTTGAAAGCTTAGGCAATTAACCAAACCAAACAAAGTCTGGCTTTAAGGCTATTTTGATTCTTTCAGAATATTCATGAAAATACTGAAAAAAGGGAAACAAATAAAAGGTCAACTCACAAAGTCTCCAGGCTGTGGAGCCCATCAAAGCATTTCTTTCCCAGGGAGTGGATTCTATTGTTATGGAGATGTCTGCAGTAGAACATTACAGATAGTTAGGAAGACACATTGCACAGAGCACACTTACCATTTTGATAGCTTAAATCCAAAGAAATGTACACTGAAGAATGCACTAATTATAAGAAGCTAACTTAAAAAATGGCTATATGCTGCATTCACTCATACCACAGATGATTCTATACCACAGAATTTTAAAAACAGTCACAGTTTTTTACCTTTTAGCTTTGGGACATCAGAGTATGTATAATAATATGAGCAACACAATTGGTATAAGTAAGTTTGGGTTTCAAGGCTTTCAAAAAAATTTTTTAAGTTCAGGGGTGCATGTGCAGGTTTGTTATGCAGGTAAACTTGTGTAATGGGGGTCTATTGTAAAGATTATTTCATCATCCAGGTATTAAGCCTAGTACCCACTAGTTATTTTCCTGATCTTCTCCCTCCTCCCACCTTCCACCCTCTGATAGGTCCCAGTGTGTGTTGTTCTGCTCTGTGTCCATGTGTGCTCCCATCATTTAACTCCCACTTCTAAGTGAGAACATTCAGTATTTGGTTTTCTGTTCCTGCGTTAGTTTGCTAAGGGTAAGGGCCTCCATCCATGTTCCTGCAAAGGACATGATCTTGTTCTTTTTTATGGCTGCATAGTATTCCATGGTGTATATGTACCACATTTTCTCTTATCCAGTCTATCACTGATGGGCATTTAGGTTGATTCCATGTCTTTGCTATTGTGAAGAGTGCTGCAGTGAACATACACATGCATGTGTCTTTATAATAGAATGATTTCTATTCCTTTGGGTATATACCCAGTAATGGGATTGCTGGGTCAAATGGTATTTCTGTCTTTAGGTCTTTGAGGAGTTGCCACACTGTCTTCCACAATGGTTGAACTAATTTACATTCTCAAGGTATATTTGTAAGCATAGTTTGTTCAGCATGGCTTTGGGATATAGGATGTTAAGCAGTGATATTGACCATCATTGACACCTGGAGGATAGATGTAGCAAGCACATTTTCCAATAAAGCTGAAAGCATATAATGGCTACCTTCCCAGGGCAGGGGCACAGGTTAACAGGAAACAACAATTTCAGTCACAGGCAATGGTGATCAGATTTTTCTGCTACCCAAGGAGATTAGTTATCTTGACACAGTATTAGTGTATATAATTGTCATCTTTGGCTCAAATGGTAAGTCAGTTAGGTCAGAGCCAGTGAGAACAGCTGTGCACAACTGAAAACTGGACCAACTCTCAAAAGGCTTTTAGAAAATGGGCTTAAGGAGGACAAGGTTTAAAAGTGTAGCTGGATCTGTATAAATCCATTTCCTCTAGTGGAGGAAAAGAAATTAAAGCATATATCCAGCTTCTGGTGGGTCAGTAGCATCATCTTTATATGTGAAATTCAGTGTAGAAATTTCTAATATCACAAAATTTCTTTTCCTTCTATGCTAAGATTTTTGTTCTAATAAATAAATTTTCATTTTAGGTGAGATTTATGTAACATTCATTGAGGATCTTCTACATGCAGCATATGAGGAAGGAGATTGAGGGGAACCTAAAAAGATAAATAAGATATTGTCCAGCCCTCAAAGGAGTATATACTACAGTGCAAGGGACAGACATGTCATCAGGTGGAATGATTGAAGGAAGCGGTGGGTCAGTGGGTGGGCATGAAACAAAGAGAGAAATAGTGAGACAAAGCCTTCCTCGATGATTGGTAATTATATTATACATGTGAGGGTCATATTGCTACATTTTTAAAGAAGACTGATTATTTTTCAAACTATTACTTCTTTGAGAATCATTTTTTGATTCACTAAAATAATGAAATCTAGACATACGGGGGGAAAAGCTGTGCAAATGCATAACATGCTGTCAATTAAACCACCTTTGCAAAAATACAACGGTGAGAAAAATATGACAATGAAAGAGATCTAACCTAACCGACTCCATCTTGCCTTTAACCTCCAAGCTGCCCTTGTCTATTCCTGGGCGTAGGCTGAACTAACTTTGGGAGGAATTTAGTTTATAGTTTAACTTTGAAACAAAATGATAACAGCCTGTTTCCAAAACAAACTCTCTCCTTGCCTGGGGACCAGACTGCCTTTGTAAAAGTAACAAATTAGCCACAGATTAGAAATTATGGTTTAGGAGTCATGTAGCCAGAGGCCACAAGACTCCTAACCTCTGAGTTGTTCCTATGGATAACATCGCTATTGTTTAAAACTTAAGATTGGTGTTCAAGATATTTTTCAGACCGTGCATTCTGATAGATCAGATGGAACCACCCAGATGGGTAAACTGGCCCATCTGCTCTTAAGGCCCTCACCCAGGACTGACTCAGAGCAAGAGGACAACTTCAACCCCCTATGATTTCATCCCTGACCCAACAAATCAGCATTCCCCATTCCCTAGCTCCCTGCTAGCCAAACTATCTTTGAAAAAATTCTTGCCTCTGAATTTTCAGGGAGGTTGATTTGAGTAATAATAAAACTCTAGTCTTCCATTGAGCTGGCTGTATGTGTGTTAAACTTTTATTTTTATTTTTTTATTTTTTTTTGAGACAGTCTCACTCTCTTCTCCAGGCTGGAGTGCAGTGGCACAATCTTGGCTCACTGCAACCTCGGCCTCTTGGGTTCAAGTGATCCTCCTGCCTCAGCCTCCCTAATAGCTGGGATTACAAGCGTGTGCCACCATGCCCAGCTAATTTTTGTATTTTTAGTAGAGGTGGGGTTTCACCATGTTGGCCAGGCTGGCCTTGAACTCCTGACCTCAAGTGATCCACCCATCTTGGCCTCGCAAAGTGCTGGGATTACAGGCGTGAGCCACCATGCCGGCCTTGTGTGTTACTCTTTATTGCAATTCTCTTGTCTTAATAAATCGCCTCTATTTGGGCAGTGGGCAAAATGAACTCATTGAGCAGTTACATCATTTGTTCTCATTTCTCTTTCCTTGGTAAGGGTTCAGAAAGTTCTTAGTAGAGAATAAGAAGAGCATCTTTCAATTTGACCTGAATTATCAATCATTTTTAAAAATAAGGAATTTTTATTAACTTAGGTTACTGTACTAACTGTACAGTGCGGTGACTACTTGTGCAATATGTAATGGGCTCCTCTAAGGCAGAGGTCATATTTCATTATCTTTGTATGCCCTGCGGTGCTTGGCACCTAGCAGGTGCTTGATAAGTATTGTTTAAGTCATTTACACAATTGGAGCATTTATAAGTCATTTTGGGGAGGGGCTCAGGAGGTTTTCCTCCCTTAAAATGTCCCCATTTAAGCTTTGAAAAGCCAGCATTTTAAGGCCAAGGTCTTCCAGTGACATTAGAAACTGTTAAAAGAGAGAGCAAAATCAATAAAACTTACAGAACTACCAAGCTGGAGAGGTTTCCAAAGGCATAGTCTGGTATGTGGTGTATTTTGTTCAGGGCCAAGGTCATGGCTTGCAATGCTGATAAACTTCTAAAAGCCTGGACGGGGATTTCTGTTAAAGCGTTGTCATCCAACCACAGGTGCCTCAGGGCATGCAGGCCACTGAAACAGCTTGGGGGCACATAGCTGATGTGGTTAGCATCCAGACGCCTGTGGAAGAAAGAAAGCAAGAGTGGAAAAAAGAGCAAAGCCCAAGCCGAAGGTCAACTTTGCAGGAAAACCCTCCCCATGCATGACGAACAAGAGTGGAACAGGGCCTGGGGTCCCCGGGAGCCCTGACATCCGGAGCGTTTTCTTCTCCAGATGAGCTCTCCTTCTCATTCATGTGTAGACTGTTGCTTCCTAGGTCCTCCGGCTCTAAAATTCCATGGTGCTATGATTCTCTTCCAGGCTTGTAGGTAATGTTCTTTCATGGATGGAAGCAGCCTCCCCTGAGGTATGGAGTTTCAGTGTGATGATCTTTTAGTTTCTTTCTGACACTAGCATAGAGATACCCTTTTCTTCCTCCCACCCTAAGCCAAAAGAATGTCTTTGCTTTCCCTGGCCGTTTTGAACACACTAAATATACTAGTCTAATAGGTTGTTCAGTAAGCTCTGGGAAAAGATTATTTCATTTCAGTATTTGAAGGAACTGAGTTTTTTTGTTTTTGTTTTTGTTTTTGAGAAGAAGTCTCTCGCTCTTGTTGCCCAGCGTGGAGTACAATGGCGCGATCTCGGCTCACTGCAACCTCCATCTCCCGGGTTCAAGCGATTCTCCTGCCTTAGCCTTTCGAGTAGCTGGGACTACAGGCGCCTGCCACCATGCCCAGCTAATTTTTGCATTTTTCGTAGAGACAGGGTTTCACCATGATGACCAGGCTGGTCTCGAACTCCTGACCTCATGCGATTCACCCACCTCGGCCTCCCAAAGTGCTGGGATTACAGGTGTGAGCCACCGCACCCTGCCGAGTAATTTTTTTTAATTTTTAATTTTTTATTTTACTTTAAGTTCTGGGATACATGTGCAGAACGTGCAGGTTTGTTACATGGTTATACATGTGCCATGGTGGTTTGTTGCACCTATCAACACATCATCTAGGTTTTAAGCCCCGCATGCATTAGGTATTTGTCCTAATGCTCTCGCTCCCCTTGACCCCCACCTGCCGACAGGCCCCGGTTTGTGACGTTCCCCTCTCTGTGTGCATGTGTTCTCACTGGAACTGAGTAAGTTTTCATAGACTGCTAGAGACACGCCTCAGGGAAAACAGAGAGGGGGCCCCTCCCTTTTTCTTAGGACAGCACCGAAAAGCCTGAAAACTGCTGGCTTTCTTGCTTATCCTAACCATTTGTGTGAAGAAGATGTTTGTTTTTCTGGCATTCTAAAGGAATAATAAAATTAACAACTTTCCAGCTTTTGCTTCCTTTTCCTACACTCCATTTTCATCTGTTTTAAAATGGGGAAATACATCTAAAAATAAGTCTGGTTAATGAGCTGTTGCCACCTCAAAGCCAGCAGAGGGAGTGCAATACATTTATTTTGCCCCAATCCAACATAAACAGTGGCTATAATGTAAAGGTCCTAACTTTTCGTATGGAAGTGACAAAACTCACATCATTTGCAATTTTCTGTAAGATGTACGAATACTAGAACCACCATCACTCAAACTATGCTTCCAATAGCCCTCACTTGTTTTTTTTTCCCAATCTGCTTTTAAGACCCACACATTTGCATTTTCAAAGATAGGATTAAAAAAAGAAGAGCTGTATTTTAGTGGCCCATGTATTAGGTAGGATTAGAAAATCACAAGTGGATTCTGAAAAATGTTTTCGGAAGCATTTAAGACTAAACAGATGCAGGAAGCACACCAGGATCACAAAATAATCTCCAGCAAACCAAAATTAAACAATTTAGAAATGAAATTCTTTGTTGGGAGGAAGCTCATTTCTATGGAAAGCAGCTTCCTCACTTTTGGTTCACTATGCCACTTCAATCATCTTCTGATTCCTACTTCTACGGACTGAATGGGAAGGAACAAGCAATGCCTCAAAGGCCCTCCCTGAGCCACATTTTGATAATAGCTGAGATAAGGTCACTTGGAGCAAATTTTAAGAGTTGGGTGTCATAGTCCATTTACAACTAAATTTCCAATAGAACAACTATCATTGTAGGCAACAGAAATGCAGCTTTCAAACATCTTAAGGTTTTGTCAACAAATGGAGCCAGAAATGTTTAGAAAACTCAACACCATCTCTCCTTCCTTTCTCTAGCAACAACGTGCTTGGCTTATGCTCACATAAGGTATAATTTCATCAGGAGATAAAGAGGTGATTGCTTTTGTTTGACTAGAAGTAAAGCACACATGTAAGCTCTCCTTAACTATTGCACTGATTAAAGGATAGAGACTTAATAATTTCAGCTTCTACGTTCATGCTGATATGTTGACTGATCATTGCCAGTCGTTTATGCATTGAAAGTATGAGTGGTGGCTGGGCCCGGTGGCTCACACCTGTAATCCCAGCACTTTGAAAAGCTGAGGCGGGCAGATCACCTGAGGTCAGGAGTTCCAGACCAGCCTGGCCAACATGGCGAAACCCCATCTCTATCGAAAATACAAAAAATAGCTGGGCATGGCAACGCACACCTGTAGTTCCAGCTACTTGGGAGGCTGAGGCAGGAGAATCACTTGAATCCAGGAGGCAGAGGCTGCAGTGAGCCGAGATCATGCCTGGCCAACAGAGTGAGACTCTGTCTTTAACAAAAAAAAAAAAAAAAAAAAAAAAGAGTGGTTTCTAAAAGTCTTGGACTGGGCATAGTGGTTCATGCCTGTAATCCCAGAACTTTGGGAGGCCGAGGTCAGGGGTTCAAGACCAGCCTAGCCAACATGGTGAAACCCTATCTCTACTAAAAATACAAAAATTAGGCTGGTGTGGTGGTGCATGCTTGTAATCCCAGCTACTTGGGAGGCTGAAGCACAAGAATTGCTTGAACTCAGGAGGCAGAGGTTGCAGTGAGCCAAGATCTCGCCACTGTATTCCAACTTGGGCAACAGAAAACAAAATAAAAATAAAAAAGTCTTGAAAATGACAAACCTTAAAGTTCATTGCAAACGTTGGGATGCATTTATGGAAAAGGCTCTTTCAGCATGAAGTCATAGGATTGTCTTCTTCAGTATTTTCTGTTGCTACCAAAGTTTCTGCTGTATCTTGAAGTGACCCAGGTATTAGTTCCCAATGTTAATATAGCCGTTTCTCTGGACAGATATTTTTTATGAATCACGTTTCTTTTCCCCCCAGAAAAAAGGATGTAATCTGGCCTCCACACTATCATCTTATACCAATTTGCTATCTGAAATGAAATGAGTAAGACAGGAGAATTCTTCAGAGATCAAACACTCTAAATACTAATATTCCCAGATGTAATGCTCAACAGCATAGACCTTCAGATGTTCCGAGTGAAGCATCAACACATCTCTCTACTAAACAGTTTCTTCATATAAGTAGCTCTTGATAAATGATACTCCTTCTAAATGCAGTGTTTTAGAGTTCATATCCACCTGACCTCAGTGGTCTAAATCTAGTTCAGGTATATTGTTCACACTCAAAGGCATTATCTGATTTGATTTCCTCCTCCAGCTTTGTTAAGGAATAATTGACAAATAAAAATTGCATATATTTATGGTGTACAATGTGATGTTTTGTTATATGTATATATTGTAAAATGATTAAATCAAGCTAATTAACATATCCATCACCTCACATACTTAACATTTTTTTGTGGTGAGAACATTTAAGATCTAATCTATTAGCAATTTTCAAGTATAAAATACATTATTATTAACTGTAGTCATCATGCCATACAATGGATCTTCAGAAGTTATTCATCCTGTCTAACTGAAGCTTTGTACCCTTTCTCCAACATCTCCCCACTCAACCACTCCCACTCCCAGCCCCTGGCAACCACTATTCTACACTCTGCTTCTATATCTGATTTACTCTTAAGAGAAGATCCCAAGGGTAAACAGGAGTAGAGAATTAATTATCCAGTCACTCATACAGGTGGTTCTTTCACAACACGGTTAAGACTGTGGACAAAGCAGCTGACACGGCAGAAGCTGTGTCCATTCAGTAAGTAAACAAAGAGTTCATATTATGTCAATCTGGTCTTTTCAGGCAGCTGAACATTCTCTATTCATATATTTGAAAAATGCAATATTTTAGCAGTTGGGTATAAGATAACATCACTATCCAGTACAAGAAGACATATACATACAAAATATGGTTCCATAATAGACTTATTGTCAGTAGCAACAAAAATAACTACATTATATAGTTCTGCTTTTAAGTATTTCTTTGTTATTTCCATTTTATGCAAGTCACAGAGGGTGTGTGTGTAGGCACCTTAGAATCCATAAATTAGTGCAGAGATTGGAATGGGAAGTTCCAGGTTCCAGCCAATTCTAGAAGCTGTATGACCTTGGCCAAATCAACAGACGTCAGCTTTCACATCTGTAAAACGGGGATAACTCCTCTCTGTCTTATAGGGTTGCTTTATGATTAAGGAAATAACACAACAGGACTTTGTAAATATAAAGTACCTTAATGATTTTAAATATTATTATATGAAGCTGGTTAGCACTTTGTATTGTTGTCTTTTGACCATTGACACCATTCAGAAAAATAAAGGTAAATTCAAATTTTGTTTAAGCAAAAGTGGCTAAAATGAGTGCTGGATTGTCACTGAATTTCAGTTCTGTGAAATGCAGGCTATTTCTTTCAACCCTCATAATAGAAATAATTTAGAGGTGCTTGCATTTAGACTTATAGAAGTCACCCTTATTTTTTCAGCCTTTACTATTATTGCTACGCGTGTGTATACAGACACACACACACACACACAATGCAACAAGGCAAATAGTTTTGTTTCTGACACATCATCAATTACAGTATCTGCATTCTGAAGGTCAAAGAAGTGGTGACATTTTCAGAGAAAGTTTCTAGCAACGATCTTGGCATCTTGGCCATTTAAGCATCCACTGAAATTGTGACAGAAGCAGCCCCAAACCTGTCTGCAGTTATGCGCGGCAAAGTAAAACACTTTCAATGACGAGTGGCCTTGTCTTCATTCAAATGAAAGCTCTTAATTATGATCTTGAAATGCCATCTGAAAAGTGATCACTATATGGGAAATATAGTGATTTTATGTTCCTTTTGGGGGAGGTCTGTTACATATAGTTTATAGTATATAGTATGTATAATTTATAGGTAAAACAAAAATTTTCCCTACATCTTATGCCATCTACAACCACCTACATAATGGGCATGTGGTAAACTGGAAAGTGCACTGAATTAGGAGACTTGAGACACAGATTTAGGTCAAGACACTGTCATTTAATTCCAAGATTTGAGGGCATATTGATGTCTCTCTCTGTGGGCCAATGTTCACATGTATAAGGCAGAATCACATGTCACAGAATTGCTTTGGGAATTAAATGAGAAAATATAAATGTGTTTTGTCAACAGTAAGCATTCTACTGTTGAATGACAGGCTTTATTATTTGAGGAAAACCTTCAAATTTAGGAAGTGGTATCATTTTTTTTCCCTCTAAAAGTTTATTTTATTCTTCCTGAAGTTTCTTAACCCTTTATCATTTCACATCTGTCTATGGGAGATTGCCATTTTCTTGCCATATGGGCTGGTGATTCTCTATTTACCATACATTCTTTAATCAGTACGCTATACTGCATGTTTTAATCAGTATTATAGTAAGGTTTCCATTACAGAGAAAAGAGGATGCACATCTTCTGTGTTAGGCCAGCAATAGAATAGCTGGTGTCCAAAAGGCTAAAATGGCTGAGAAAAAATATTACAACACCTGGTGCAAGAACAGAGTTTTATTAAGTATGAGTCTTTGCAATGTTACTTAGAGGGCTACAGCTGATGAGGAGGTGTCATGGCATGACTTTTGGGTGTGTGTTGAAATCACTCCTTCTCCGGAGGGAGGGCTTGAGGTTGAAGACTCCACAATTACTGACGAGGCTCTGCTGCTCAAGCTGCTTGGCCAAGGGGACTGTCTCTTATGGACCCAGTTGTTGCCTCCCCACCACTGAACCTGGTCAAGAGGCCTCAATAACTGTGAGTATCCAAAGTTAAGTGGAGTCTCGATGACATCACTCCCAGATTTCTGGGCTACCTGTTTGTGAGAAATGACTCATCCTCTCCCAGCAGTCTTCAAGGTTTGCATAAAAGTGTTTCTCTGAAATGAGGGTGTTGTAGGCTTTCTGACTGGAGGCGCTAATAATACATGTGCTGTAGAAAGGTCACTCTAATAGCCGTGTGTAGGAGGGCCTGGTGGGAAAGTACATGAAAAAGACAGTGGCAGTCATCAGGGTGAGAAAGATGAGTACCTGAAGGAAGTGTGGAAATGGCGAGGAAGGGCCTACTAGGAGGGATGTTAAATATGTGGGCCTGGTAGAACTTGGTGACTCCCCAGATGTGGCCAGTGAGGAAGGTGAGGAAGCTATGGTGAAATCAGCATTCTGGCCTGGGCAACTGGATAGATGGAGGCCATGCAAGAACAGAGATGAATGTTACCCAGTATTAGGTAAAATAAAAATAAAACATAACTCCATGTTCACTGTGAATGTGGTTCTGTCATATCAATGTGTTCTACGTGGCAAAGAGCTAGAAGGTAACAGGCAAACTGTTAATATATATATATTTTTTGAGACTGAGTCTCACTCTGTCGCCCAGGCTAGAGTGCAGTGGCCCAATCTTGGCTCACTGCAACCTCCACCTTCTGGGTTCAAGCAATTCTCCTGCCTCAGCCTCCTGAGTAGCTGGTATTACAGGTGCATGCCACCACACCCAGCTATTTTTTTTTTTTTGTATTTTTAGTAGAGACGGGGTTTCCCCCTGTTTGCCAGGCTGGTCTTGAACTCCTGACCTCTGGTGATCTGCCTACCTCAGCCTCCCAAAGTGCTAGGCCTCAAACAATTAATCTTTTATGTTCAGGCAACCCCACCTGCCCCCGCCACCAAATAAAATAAGCTCATTTTCTTTGTGTTTGAAGTTTTCTTCCTAATATTTCTATGTAAAAATGGTTAATTATGTAAATTTTCTCTTTTACAAGGAACATTTTGCCAAGCTACTCCATACTCCCTGATGAAACTTTCCATTTATAAATGGTGTTATTGTGAAGATTAGAGAATGAGATCATTATTGCTATTGTTGTTCCAGAAAATGGCCCTTTATACATATCTCATATATGACACCTTGTCAATGTATCACACAAACTTATATATTTGTTTAAGAATGTCTTTGATGAGCCATTAACTACAATAAGTAAAGTGTTAGTCAAAAGATAAGCCATTGATCTTGGTTAATTCCATATCTGAGATGACTGTAAAAATGTCAATTATTAACATGGATGACTTGGAGGAAAAAAAAAGCCAAAAGTGTGAAGAATGTTGCAGCTGCATAATACAGTTTATAGGGATTCTTGTAATAAACAGAGTTATGAAGCAATGCATTTTTATGACTGATATTGCTATTTTATATTTGGATGAGCATTGACTTATTTTTTGAGACAGGGTCTCACTCTGTCACTCACGCTGGAGTGCAGTGGCAGGATCTCAGCTCACTGAAACCTCTGCCTCCTGGGTTCAAGTGATTCTTCCACCTCAGCCTCCCGAGCAGAGCAGCTGGGACCACAGGTGTGCACCACCATGCCCAGCTAATTTTTTGTATTTTTTTGGTAGAGATGGGATTTCACCATGTTGGCCAGGTTGGTCTCAAACTCCTGATCTCAAGTGATCCTCCCGCCTCAGCCTCCGAAAGTGCTAGGACTACAGGTGTGAGCCACTGTGCCCGGCTGGATGAGCATTATAAAAATATTTATTTTTATTTTTTTACTTTTGTAGAGATGGAGTCTTGCCATGTTGCCTAGGCTGGTCTTGAACTCCTGGGCTTAAGCAATCCTCCTGCCTCGGCTTCCCAAAGTTCTGGGTTTACAGGTGTGAGTCACGGCTCCCAGCCTGGATGAGCATTTTTAAAAAATAAGTTTTAAAGAAGTGACCAACCCTCTTAAACAGTCTATTGTACATTTTGTGAGACCACTTTGAACAAGTCATGATAGCCAAAAAACCACAGCAATTTAGTTCATTTATAAATTTTAAGAAATGAAAGCATTCTTGATTATTATTTTACTTTTTCAATAAAGTAAAAATCGTGTAGTTCTGTATCTGCATATATTATAGTTTAACAAAGTACATACATTTTTTGTTGTGAGAAAATTTACTGCATTGAAATTTTATTGCCCTGGAATCAGTGGATCATTGGAGCTAAATTTGTCACAGAATTATTATGATACTATCGGGCTATTATTTAATCTATATGTACTCTTACATCTTGAATCCATAATGATTTATATTAATTCTTCACAATAACACCAGAGTCACTTTTGTTGTTGTGGTGGTTTTTTTTTTAATATTTATGGAGACCATAATGTGTGATTCCAAATTAATATCTAGGGAGATATTAAGCCTATCTAGGAAGATATTAAATAACATGATAGCTTATATGGGAAATTTGTGCTTTTGTCTTTCTAATCACCATCTTATGTACTGGTAAACTTAAGGTGGACAGTAGGAAGAAAAATTATTGCTTTAGACTTACCTCTGAAATGGTTAACAAAAACAAAACAAAACAAAGAATTTCCCCCTCTCCAGCTTGGGGAGAGATAAAAGTCTACAGGTTCATTGAAATGCAGTAATTTAGAGACTAATCAGCTGTCTTGACTAGGAGCCAGATGAAGTGTCTAAAGGAACCAAACCTCTGTCTCTCTGGCATCTTTGAGGAGTGCAAGACTCCAATAAGGAATATATTTTAAAGTCAAATTACATTAAAAGTTGCTTGGTGAGCTCAGAGATCACCACTGCTGTGAATACTGTAGCAAGGAGATGATCTACAGCCAATGTAATGTGAGCAATAACTTCTTCAGTTTTATTTTTCTTCGTAGAAAACGAAGGCCCTTTTTCTATCAGGGGCACCATTAGTCTTCCAGGTATCACCAGGGTTAAAATCTAGGGGTCATTTTTGAATCTTCCATTGCCTTCCAAACAATCATTCACCAAGTTCTTTCCATTTATCTTCATCTCCGAGACTTTCCATTTCCACTGTCTAGTTAATTCTCTTATCTCTTCACACCTGCATTACTGCAACAGCCTCTGAGCTGGTCCTTTTGCCTTTGATCTCTTATCTCTTCAATTAATCCTGTAGGCTGCTGCCAGATTAATCTCCCTAAAGTTACACTCTAAATAATCCCCCTGTTAGAAATCTACAGTTCTTCCACATTATCATTCCTTTTAAACCCTAACTTTCTGTTCTGATATTCAAAGCTCTCGTCTTACCTTATCTGGCCAAACTTTTATCTCATTTCTCTGTCCCAGTCAAGTCTCTTTCCTGGCTCTTTCCCACAATACTTCTGGGCCTTGTGTTCATGAGCATCCCCTACTCACTGCCTATCTGAATCTCATTAACCTTCCAAGACTTAATATCATGGTTCTTTCCTGCGTCTTACTCTTGGAATGGGGAATCCTCAGCTGAGACAATGGGAAAACTAATTCCGGCAGATAGATCAACTCTAAAATCTCTGCAGGAACCACTGGGTCCAACTCCCAGCCCAAGAAAGGCATGTGGGAAAGCCAGGGTATAGAGGTAAGAGTTTGGACCCAGGGAGATGAATGAATGCAGGTTACAGTTAAACTAGGGGAGATGAACTGACTTTGAGTGGCTGTCTAGCCTCTGGCCATATCACCCTGAATGTGCCCAGTCTCGTCTGAGTAGCCATCTAGATCAACACTTAGAGTTTGAGGTTTCAGTTCAGTTCGATAAGTACATCCTAGTGCTTTCTTTGTCATAGGTACTCTACCTGGTGCTGAAGATCTAGCAGTAAACCAGGGAGGCATGGTCCCAATCATTACGGAGCATGTTTTCTAAAGGGTAGTCAGACAAATCAATCATTATAATAAAGTGTTAGGTGAAGAGAAATGCATGGTTGGGGGGCCTAAACTAGATTTTACTTGTTTTTTCTTTCAGTCCAGATCTGGATTTCAAACTATGTGGCATCTCTACTTAGTTGTTCCTCCTTAAACACAAGCGCTCAAGACCAAACTCATTATCCCAGAACCACATACTCCCCAAATACGTATAGCCGTCTCCCAGTGTGTCTTGTCCAGTGACTGGCTTCAGTAAGCACATGGCTGTATAAACCAGAAACTTAGAAATTATTCTCCACACCTCTTTCTGCTTCATTCTTCATAGCCAATTCATTATCAAACACTGGTAATTTCATCTCCTAGATATTTCTCAAATCCATCTCCCTTTCTTCATCTCCACTGTCCCTACCCTGATGAAGTTCTCCTTTCTCTCCTAGACTATTGCAGTGACACAGGTCTGAGTACCCCCACCTGCCAGCCTTAAAACTCTCCAAAGGATTCCCATTGCTTTTACAATAAAGACTGAGATCCTTGACATGTCCCAAATGTCTTTCAAAGGGTCTGGCCTCCACCTGCCTCACTAGATGTGCTCTTCTTGCAAGTCTCTCCACCTCACTGCTGCCTCAGCTGCACTGACCTTCTGTTTCTTGATATACCAGGTTTCCCCCACCACTGTAAGGAGTTACACACATAGTTCCTTCTGTCTGGAATGCTCTTCTTTCTTGTCTTTGTCTAATCAGACCTTACCTTTGCATTAGTGGCAGGATGCCTTTCACTTTCTCACCTACGGTTTCCTCTTCAGAAAAGTGGAGACAGTTTCTACCTCACAGGTAGTGAGGGACCAGACAACTAAATGCACAGGGAAACAGTCGAAAAGGCTGACTGGCTCACGCTTTGATACTGTTGCCTTCCCTTCTTTTTTTTTTTTCTTTCCGTTTTGCAACATTCCAACTTCCCTTTCTTTTTATAAACATTCACAATTATATGTCTACAGGTAATGTGTTTCTGTCAAGCCTTTCCTTCTTCTCATCAGTGCCCATTTTCTGCAGAGGATTCTCTGAGAGAGGGAAGATAATGTGGTGGTGAAATGGGCAGATTCTGGAATCTGGTGGCAAAACAGGGCTCTTATCCCAGACTCACCTCTAGCCTGACTCCGTTAGAAACCATGTGACCTTGGGAAGATCAGCTGACCTCTCTGCTCTCTTTGCTTCCTCAGTACTAAGGAAGGAATAATCTCAGCACCTACTTCATGAGGTTTCTGTGAGGACAAAATGTGATGATGCAAGTAAAACTGTTTAATAAATATGGGAGGCTGCTGCTTTGATAACTATGGATGTGTATTCAATTCCACATTCTGATTTTTGTCTTTGCAATATTCCCATTCTCTGCTGCTTTCCTTATGTGCTTTCCTCTCCTCACAACTGATCACAGACCCTGTTTATCCTGAAAAGGCAGAAAGACTCTGCCTCATTTATATGGCTGTCATCTCTGTAGCCAAGAGTCCAATCTACTTTCCAAAGTTAACCTTCATTTTACATCACAAGCTTTAAACAAATTTATTTTACTTTTCATTCCATAACACCCATGTTCTCTTTATTTCTCTGATAGGACGGCCATGTATGCAATTTATCACAGGACTGGCAGGTAACCTGATATAAGAATCTTTCATGCATGGCTATTGCATAAGTATTCGCTTTTCCCTCCTTATATGATTCTGTGGACAATGCTCCAATTTTAGCTCTCTCTTCTTGTAAACATTATGTAGAAAGAGCTTTTCCTGTTAAAATAATTCTCCCCTAATGTTTAAATTGGAGAAGAATCAGGGCAAAACTTTGCCTCCTCCCAAGAATTCACTGGGTGCTGATCTGCATATGGTTCTGTGAAGTGAACGCTTCACTGTGCAATAGACAAATGCTTTGGCCTCTAGAACTTCTAAGTCCACCTCCATCCCAATACGTACCTAACATCCTGGCACTTTTGTGAAGAAAGCAAAACAAACTAAAATCATGGTTCATTTTTATTGTGTAGGTTTGTGATTTCTGTTTCTGGAGACTATTTTAGTGGAAGGAATGTCACCAATACTAAAACCACTTTTTTTTTTTTTTTTTTTTTTTAACCCCTTTGATCCTTTAATCTTACTCTTTTGGCTACCTCATCTTCCTTTGTTTTGGTCTGCTTACACTTCCTTGTCTTCTGTTTCTTCCTTCCCATTCTACATCCCATGTCTGAAGCCAATTAGGCTCCTGGATGCTAATGGGAGAAAACTGCTCTTGGTCCTAGGCTTGTCTTACTTTCTGCTCAGCACTGTGAGCCCCATCTCTTCCTCCTACCTATTCCTCTCACTTAGTTTCTCTCTCTTTTTTGACTACTGTAAGGAAAAGACTACCATGCAGAGTCTGATGAAGTTATTGACATTTTATAGAGTCCAGGGGTGGGTTCTATAGCCCTGAAGATGATATCATAATAAGATGTGCCAGGCAGGAATTATACATTGTTCTTGGGTTTTAAAATACAGTCATATTCTGAAGATGAATATTAGTTAATTGGAGAATAGAGACAATAATAAAGATATGTTTAATTCTTCTTTCACTTCCTATTTACCAACCTATTACCTTTGCGATTATGCACATTCCACAGTTAGCTTCACTTGTGCACACTTGGAATAAAAACCAACATGCATTAAATAATACTCTGGTTATCTGGACAAACATGAATACGCAACTTTCTCTGATCATCCTGAACTTCACTAGTGACAGTGAGTTGCTTAAAATTCATTAATGATGATCACAAATGAAGCAATGATTTTTCTTTATAGATTGATTTCTTAACTATTAACATAAAAGTGTGAGGGTACGGGAGGGTTAAGTTTTGAGTTTCCATCAAATCACTGTAATCTGATGCTAGTCCTCAAATGTCTATACTGCCAAAAGTTTTTTGGTAAAATACAGCTTACTGTGAATTCTGATTACATTTCCTATTCCCTTCCAAAAAACAGAAAGGAAATTAGGTTATATTTGATTACATTACAAAAAATCTAATTGGTGTCTGGGCAGTCATTGCCATGTCAGAAGCCAAATGTACATGCTGTACAGGGGCAGGCTCTGGGCTTCTGGGCTCTGGCTTGTGGGCCTGCACTCTTATTCCTTAGCCCAGCAGTTTGTTAGCATCAGAAGAGTTAAAAGAACACAAGTGTCCTGGGCACTGTGGCTCACTCCCAGCACTTTGGGAGGCCAAGACAGGCGGATTACTTGAGGTCAGGTGTTTGAGACCAGCCTGGCCAACATAGTGAAACCCTGTCTCTACAAAAATACAAAAAATTAGCCAGCCGTGGCAGGTGCCTCCAATCCCAGCTACTTAGGAGACTGAGGCAGGAGAATCGCTTGAACCTGGGAGGTGGAGGTTGCAGTGAGCTGAGATCGCACCACTGTACTCCAGCCTGGGTGACAGAGTGAGACTCCATCTCAAAAAACAAAACAAAACAAAAAAACCACAAGTGTACCTATGTGTTTCCATTATGAACAAAACAAAGCATCTTTTGTATATGTGTAATAAATGGAAAATTAACATTCCTTGAAACATGAGCACAATTGGTTTCTTCCTCACAGCAATGTTACCAATTTCAATATATCAAATTTCCTAAACTTTATTCAAGGAAACCAAGTGTATATGGGTGGAGCAAAGAATGCAAATGATCTATGTCAGTCGTTTTCAACCATTTTTGATTTGTGGACCACTTTGTTAGTGTTCTAGAACACCAACAATTTTAATTTCTCAAATGCATTTTGCATACGAATCACCTAGGATTTTGTTAAAATGAAGATTTTTATTAAGTAAGACAGAGCTGAGACCCAGTGTTCTGCATTTCTCAGGTGGTGCTGATGCTGCTGGCCCACAGAACAAATCTGAATAGCAGGGTGATAGAGCATGTGGCCTCTTAACTTTATCTCCCCGGGTTATCAGTGGAATGCATAGGCATGCAAGCTGTTTTCAATTAAACACAAACGCGACAATGCCTGACTTTTATATTTTAAGTATATTATTAGCTCATAGTAGAATGCAAAGTATGGATTTTGTTATTATTTCAGGTATTTCTTTTCTTTTTTCTCAGAGGCAGGGTCTTGCTCTACTGCCCAGGCTGGAGTGCAGTGGCAGGATCATAGCTCACTGCCGCCTCAAATTCCTGGGCTCAAGTGATCCTCCCACCTCAGCCTCCACCATGACTGGTGGGACTACAGTCATGCATGTGACACCCAGCCAATTGTATTTATTTACTTAATCATTTTTAGAGACAGCATCTCGCTACATTGCTCGAGCTTGTAATTTCAGGTTGGAAAAGAGTTCAGGAGAATACTTTGCAGATCATCTGAGGGAATGCTCCAGGTCAGGTCAATAGTTTTCCTAATTTTCACTTAGGAAATACTTAACTATGCAATTAAGCCAGTTAGAAAACACTAGTGCATGCATGAGTCCTATCCTCAGAGATTCTTTTTTTTTTGTTTGTTTTTGTTTGAGATATGGTCTTGCTCTCTCGCCCAGGCTGGAGTGCAGTGGCATGATCAGGGCTCACTGTACCCTTGAGTTCTTGTTGTGCTCAAGTGATCCTCCCACCTCAGCCTCATGTGTAGCTGGGATTACAGGCGCAGGCCACCATGCCCAGCTAACTTTTTAATTTTTTATAGAGAGACAGGGGTCTCACTATGTTGTCCAGGCTGGTCTCAAACTCCTGGGTTCAAGTGATCCTCCCACCTCAGCCTCCCAAAATGCTGAGATTATAGGCATGAGCCACCACACCTGGCCAGAGATTCTGATTTTAATTGTTCTAGGCTGCAGCCTAGGCGTCAGGTCTTTCCAGATGAATCTTATTTGCAGCCAGTGTTCAGAGGGCCCACCGTAGAAGTTATTCATTTGGTGCAAAAGTAAATGTGGTTTTTGCTATTACTCTTTATACAAGGCTAGGCATGTAGAAAGACAGTGAGCACACAGCCCCTATCAAGTGTAGAGTGCTTCTTAAAGAGTGAATGTATAATCCAAGAAATATAATAATGTGGAGAAAAATAAAGTGAATTCAAGAGAGTGAAAAGAAAAAAAAGAGAAGCCATGTAGAAAAAAAGTCTAAGTGAAGATCTAAGGGTTGACTCCAGTCCAAGAAGAGATGGCAATGGAGTGGAGGCTTCCCAGATGTTGGCAGTGTGGATGAGGCAGAGTCCTACCCTCATCATTACTTCATTGATATGGAAGCACAGAGGCTAACATATGGCCTGGAAAATGAATGGAGAATGGATAAGGAATGCATGTTTGTAATGACCAGTAAACTCAAACTAATGTTTTTATTTTTATAAGTGCTTAAAGGAAGAAAGAGAAGCTACAATTAAATACTTTAAAACCAGGACAACAATAGAACTTTAAAGGGGCACAATGTGCCCTAAACCTCCAAACTGGCCTGGTGTATGTATAGGTGGGGTACTCCTTTTGTTGGTACAATATGGTGTCTGCAGGGTTGGTGGTTCAGCCTATGTTTATCCTTCTCTTCTCTTCTCTTCTCTTCTCTTCTCTTCTCTTCTCTTCTCTTCTCTTCTCTTCTCCTCTCTTCTCTTTCTTTGCTTTGGGGTCTTGCTCTGTAGCTCAGGCTGGAGTGCAGTGGCATGATCATAGCTCACTGTAAACTGTAACCTCAAACTCTTGGACCAAGTCATCCTCCTGCTTCAGCCTCCCAACTAGCTGGGATCGCAGGCACATGTCACCACACCCAGCTAAGTTTTTAAATTTTTATTTTGTAGAGATGGTGGGGGGCATATCACTATGTTGCCCAAGCTGGTGTCAAACTCCTGGCTTCAAGTAATCCTCCCACTTTAATCGCCCAAAGTATCATGCTTTGTTTTGTTTTGTTTTGTTTTGTTTGTTTTTTTTTTTTTTTGACAACTCTTAAGTCTTGTATCAGAGCAGCACAAAAAATATCAGTGAGAAAAAGTGGTCCACCGGCACACATTACCAACATTCAGCACTCACACTGGTGTGTCTGTGCTCTGGACAAAGAGGCCCCTGACAAACATTGCATAACTCAGCTGATACAATCCAATGTGAACTGGGGGCCGAGGATCTATCTAGATCCTTTAGTTTGGATGTGGTCACTGTCAAACCAGAAAGTTAACCCTTGACCTTTTCACAGGGAACACATATTTATAAAGTTTCAAAACGTTATTCTTTTTGCAAACCAGAAACCAAATGTAGAGACACCTGGTGAACAGTAAATACCTAGACTGTAAGAAACTAAATCTGAACACCTTTATCAGAGAGGCACCACCAGTTCTAGCGAACAAAAGATTCATGGTTTTCTCTTTCTCAAAGAGTTCACTTCTGCTTGTGTTCTGTTTGTGATCTTCTTTCAGCTGATAGTGGCTTTTGGTTACAAACTCTTATCCTTCTATCTACTGCCTGCCTGGCAGCTGTTTAAAGTTCCTATTGGCTACCGCCATTATCTCCGTTTCAATTTAGCCACTAGATCCCTGTACCCTTACACAGATGCCCCAACTTGAGGCTGTTTTGCTTCTCCAGCTGTTTCTTCTTTCCTTCAGGTAAAGGCTTGTGCAACAAAGGAGAAGTGATACTGTCATGACATTAAGGAGCTCCAGAAAATACAACAGACCTATCCCATACCACAAAGGGGCCCTTGTGGGCTTGTTTATCTATAGGCTGGTGAAAACCTAGGAAGTCACTTTGTTTGACTGGAGTAAAAGGCTTAAAATGATCTCGAGCACAGATTTTCTTTCATTTAAAAAAAAAAAAAAGATCAAAGGACGAAAGTATCATCTTCAAATCTCACAGTCCTCCCTCTATGTTACCTCAGTAAAAGGCATTAAGCAAACTATATGTAATTATTAACCAAAGGATTCTTTACAACAATTTTCAGCTGGAGTCCACAATGTTTATCAATATTTATTTGCCCTTTTAATGCATTTATCTTCCTCATCACGAACTACAACCCAGTATTTTGTTTGGCAGATGTGTACCTCCAGTGTAAGTAAAATTAGAGCATATATCACACATGTGTGATATATTGGAAATCATGCAATATATTGTAAACACACACTCTAATGGGAGGAAGATTTACTGACAAAACAGTAGTAGTATAGACTTGCCAAGTAATCACTACAATCAACTGCTTACAATACAAGCTCCAAAACATTTAACTGGTGAGAATGTTCTTTTGTGAGTAATTTTATTTATTCAGAAGTTTTCAATCAGTGTGTGTAGGGGGGTAGGAAACTCCTGACGGAAAAGTTGTGGATTCAGAGTAGGGAACACCAGCACCTCTGTGAGTCCATGTGTCTGTGTGTGGTGTGTGAGTCTAAGGCATGTTTGTATCTGTGGGATTGTTTATGGCTACGTCTGCACATCTGTGTTCTGTGATGGGGAAGCTTCAGAATATACCTGTAGATCTTAGGCTCCTGACTTGAGGATCCCTAATGTATTATATAGGCAGTACTAAAAAAAGTAAGCCTTTATTTGACTCAAAAAAACTTGATTACAAGACAACTCAATCTAAAAACAGAATCAATCAAAGATGTCAAAATGTCTAGATTACAGCATCTATTTTTTATTATTTATTTATTTTTTAAATTATACTTTAAGTTCTAGGGTACATGTGCACAACATGCAGGTTTTGTTACATATGTATACACGTGCCATGTTGGTGGGCTGCACCCATTAACTCATCATTTACATTAGGTATATCTCCTAATACAGCATCTATTTTTTTAAGTAAAAGGAAAGCATTATTTCTTATTTGAATTCAGAAGCAAGAATATCACAGGGGAATGTAGGACAGGATCTTGGAAGTAGTGCTTTGGACTGGAGGTGCTGAAATTAAATGTCCACCCTAAAACCCCAAACTTGAACACTGGTTCCTCCCATACATATTGCTCAATGAGACAATGAAGAGTTGTTGCTCTAATAGGCTCTCATTCACAATTTATTTAGGTATGACTCCCAACCAAGGAACATACTAAAATGGCCAACTGAACATTTCAATGCTTTTCCCAAATTGATCTTAAATATATTTTGCAATGTCTACTATACTTACAGGGATTGAAGGCTTCGCAAGTTCTGCAGAGCTTCTGTGGGTACCTGTCTTAGCTGATTATTCTGCAGCATACTGTATGTTAAAAGAAATAAAGAAAAATGTTAAAAAAAAATGAACAATAACAGGCCATAACAGGGCCAGGCACTGTTCCAGGTGTCAGAAAAACAACAGAGCATCAGACAAAGTCTTATCTTTTGGGGAGCTTAAATTCCTGTGAAGAGTGAAGATAATTAAAGATGAACAAATGAGTGTATTAATATAACATGAGACAAGTGATAAGTACTATGAATAAAAAACAAAACTATGAATTTGGGATAGATGGTATCAGGGGTGAGATTTTTATTTTAAAGGTGGTTAGGGAAGGCCTCTCTGAAAGGTGATATTTAACTGGAGACCAGAAGGAAGACAGTTAGAAAATCCTTGTGAACATTTGGGAAGTTAACTAAGGAAAAGGGAAGAGTAAGTACAAGGGCTGGAGGCTGGAGGGAGCTTGCTTGACTTGTTAAAGGAGCGGCAAAGGACCAACTGTGTCTGAGGAATGAGTGAGGACTTGAGGCTGGGAGAGAGAGAGCCTGAGACCATTTCATGGAGGGCTTCCCGGCCAACATAAGGCCTTATTTTATGTGTGATGAGAAACCACTGTTGAAGGGCATATGTACGAAAATGACATGCTCTTATGTATGTTTTTAAAGGATCATCCTGCTGCTTGTATAGATTACACCAAATGGAAATAAGGATAACGGTAGGATGCTAAAATTGCCTACCTTCTCTGCATGGCTGTATTTTGATATAAGCTAAATTCTTTTTGTGAAGTATTTGTGTTTCTGCACTTGCACTTGAAAAACTTGAACAGTTTTTCAGACTATGGGGAATGACAGAATGGAAACACCTGGGCGCTATGAAATAAAAATATATCATTGCTAATGAGGAAATAGTAGGGAAACAAATTCCCACGAGATTCCTTATAGTTTGCTACCTTATTCGTAAATGTTTATAACACAAGCATTTTGCAGCACATTTTTTTTTTTTTCTCCCAGTATTTGTAGTCCCTGTAAGCCTGAGGCAGAAGACTATTTTAGGAAAGCAGAAATTTGAAAGAAATATTTCTACTTATTAAGTTGCAAACTTGTGTTTGTATTTCAGAAACCATCTGCCTGGTTCTTTCATCTCTACCAAGGAAGTTTCTGTTTACTACCTGACTAGCTGGAATTCCACCCAGGTGTGTCTAACTCCAAAGGCTGGTGTGTTTTCCAGCGCACCAGGCAGCATTCTCGAGGCATATGTGCTGACTGTGCGGATTCTCAGATTGCGTATGAACGGTATGGTTACGAACATGGATTCTCAAATCTGACCACCTCTTCTCCGCCACTAGAGATGGGAAAACCACCGAGTCTCTCCATGCCTCAGTGATGAGTAAATAACACCTACCTTGCAGGGCTCATTGTGATGATTCAATGAATGAAGGTTCATAGAACAATGCTTGCTACATGAGAAGCATTCAGTAAAAATTGGCCCTTTTAATGTACGTTAACAGGCCCTTTCTCGAAACGAATAATTTTTGTACTGGATTTGACAATTTAATGAGCCAGAGAAAAAGAAAACTCTGTTCCAGTGGTTGTCAAACTTTAGGGTTCATCAAAAGTCATTGGAAGGTTAAAACAGAATGCTGGGCCCCACCCCAAAGTTTCTGGTTTAGTAGGTCTGAGTAAGGGCCCGGAGATTCACGCTGGTAATAAGCTCTCAGGTGATGCCAACACTGCTGAGCAGGGCACCACCCACTGAGAACCACCCCATGCTGTGCTAAATATGTATGTATGTATGTATGTATGTATTTATTTTGAGACGGAATCTCACTCTGTCGCCAGACTGGAGTACAGTGGCACCATCTCGGCTCACTGCAACCTCCACCTCCTGAGTTCAAGCGATTTTTTTGCCTTAGCCTCCCCGGTAGCTGGGACTACAGGCACGCGTCACCGCGCCCGGCTAATTTTTGTATTTGTAGTAGAGATGGGGTTTCACCATGTTGACCAGGCTAGTCTCAAACTTCTGACCTCAAGTGATCCTCCCACCTCAACCTCCCAAGGTTCTGGGATTCTGTAATCCGAGTTGTGAGCCACTGCACCCAGCCTATTTATTTATTTTTTTAGAAAAGGATAGGAGAGTCTCGCTTTGTTGCCCAGGACTGGACTCGAACTCCTGAGCTCAAGGGATTCCTCTGCTTCAGCCTCTAGAGTAGCCTGGACTATGGGTGTGAGTTCCTATACCCAGTTATCTAAATATTTCTAATAGGATATTTTCACTTGGGGAAGTAGGAGTGGTTGCATGTACCTGTAGTCCTACTTACTCTGGACAAAACGAGACCCTGTCTCAAAAAAAGAAAAAAAAAATCTTCATTTGACCTTGAGGAAGAACTGCATTGGGCTTGGAGATAAGACCTAAGCTTTTAGTCTTGGCGAGGAAACTTATTTAACCTCCTGACCTTTGGTCTTTTATCTGTATAACGGGAATAAAATCATCTGGTTGAAAAGGTGTTGGAGGATTAAAATATGAAAGTATAGTACTTTTATATATATAAATACGTGCTCATATACAAATAAGACTTGAAAAATATTTGGAGATCATAAAAATTATGCCTTTCTCACCATGCCTGAGATTGTTTTCTAAGGAACGTAATTACGTCATTTGTATTCCAATAGTTCTACTCAACTAATTTCATTATGTTAAACTTGGATTCAATTAAAATTTCATAAGCCAAGAGTCTCAAATGTATTGGTTCCTTAGGAATAAAGTTGAGTTTTAGGAAGATCCCTACACTTCACTTACCAGTTAGGGAATTAGGAGAATTGAAACTCGAATTCTATGTTTTGCATAATTTACCTGAATATTAAAAGTTTGGATTTCTGTGTTATTTTATTGTTATTTTACATTTCTGTCATTTTACATTTTCCCAAGCAGTTTCAATCCATCATCCAATTTTAAGTTCACAAAAATGTTTTCTAGGTATTGCTTTACTTTTGTGATACATTTAAATGATAAGATAAAGATAATAGAATTAATTGATGTCTAAACTGTTTATTAATAAATAATATATTACTGGTACAAAGTAAGTATTGCATTGTCCTTTGCTTTACTAACCAAACAGTGAAACTCTTAAAGTATGATTTCCCTAAAATATCTGAAAAATTGAGGTGGAAGATAGGAGACTTTCAGATAGCTTTTCGTCATTGAATAGTGGAAAACTTTCTCTGCTGCTTTATGTATCTTCCTTCAGAGAATGGAACTTAAATGAACTTTAGTAATGATAACTTTTTTTTGTGGGGTTGGGGGACAGGGTCTCACTCTGTTGCCCACATGGGAGTCCAGTGGTGCAATCTCTGCTCACCGCAACCTCCGCCTCCCAGGTTCAAGTGATTCTCCTGCCTCAGCCTCCCGAGTAGCTGGGATTAGAGGCGTGTGCCACTACCGCCTGCTAATTTTTATATTTTTAGTAGAGATGGGGTTTCACCATGTTGGCCAGGCTTGTTTTGAGCTCCTGACCTCAAATGATCCACCCACCTTGGCCTCCCAAAGTGCTGGGATTACAGGCGTGAGCCACAGCGCCTGGCCAATGATAACTTTTAAAGCTACCCTCAAGCTACCTCCCAATGACTTAAATTTTCAACCATGTCTACCAGTAAAACACCAAGAATATAACTTAAAAAAAAATTTAAGCCCTGATCACTCCCTAAATAAGGAACTTTTGTTTAATTACTTTCAAATGACAAAACAAGAGCAAGTTACCTTTATTATATCATTATAAGTCTCCAGTGGGTTAATTAGAAAACTCTGTTTTTGTTTAAGATCTTCCAATGGGAGACAAAACAATTATAAGGTTTATAGTGCTAGGGGGTGCAATGAAAACAAAACATTTACACATGGCTGCTGATTTCTTTTGAAAATACTCCTTACTGAATACATGCAATATAAACATACTGAATATAGGTGTAGGCATGTAAAACTTCATTTTTATCATTCACAGATGATTAGGAAAAGAAAATGAAACACTTTCTCTAGAGACAAAAGATGACTTCTATATTTTCTTAATTTCTTTGTCCCAGGAGCTTTAAAATTAATCACTGTTTCATACAGCATTCCCATGCTACTCTATATAATTTTTTGGTCCCTCCCCCACTGTTTTTTTTTTTTTTTTTTTTGCCAACAGGACTAAGTAAGAACAGGTACAGTGACAGAGAGGGAGATTAAATAACCTGCTGAATGGGAACTTGGTTACAACGGATGGCTCAATTCTTAGGTATTCCCTTGGCCTATTTGTCCTCTGTGTGGATATAAAGTAACCATCAAGGCTCTATTCTGGGTCTACATGAGAATGGGGGAATTCTGGCTCATTGTGACTTTTCTATGGCTAGTTTTACCCATCACCTCCATGTGGTTTTGGTTTTGGTCTTGGGTGGCAGAAGGATGAGCCATTCTTTCATGGAATGACTTACACTAGAAAATGAACCTTTGCTGAGGACAGCCTGGTTCAGAATTCCACGGGCTGGATATTTTGCCATATAGAACCAATTACTTATTATTTTTATTAGGGCCAATATTTACAGGAAAAATAACTTTAAATATTAGGGATGTTTTAGCATTCACAGTAATAAGATTTCAGATGTAAAACAGACCTAGCCAAGGATGGCTGCTGCTGTCTTCATTCTCCATCTTAATAGATTGGATCAGATTATTTTTCTCTTCTGTGTCCATGCATCCTCTTTACCATCCTTATTCAGGCCAGGGCCCAGACAAATATTACTCTCACATTATCTTCCTCCCCATATCACAATACCACCAGTTATTTCTTTTCTCCAGCCACTTTTGAACTTTATAAAACAGTTAAGAGAGTTTTCATGAGAGTAGGGACAGGTCTATCTTGTTCAGCATTTTACCTGTAGCACTGTGGTTCTCAAGTATATTGGATTCAATGTTCCCTTTAATAACAAACATTTTGTAATGCCACTTCTATTATACTTAAGTAAAATTCATAGAATGGTAGCCTATTTACACACATTATTTCAAAGAAAAATGTCAATATAGTTTATTGATGTGCCCTAAATGTATTATAAAGAAGAAATATAAGAAAAGTAATTTATAGTAAGATGATATAAATGTCATTATATACATGATGCTCATATGCAACTACCTCAGGAAACATTTTTATGAATGAATCAGATGCCTGCCTCTACTTTTTTTTTTTTTTTTTTTTTTTGAGACAGAGCCTCACTCTGTTGCCCAGGCTGGAGTACAGTAGTATTATCTTGGCTCAGTGCAGCCTCTGCCTCCCGGGTTCAAGAGATTCTTGTGCCTCAGCCTCCCAAGTAGCTGGGATTACAGGGGTGCACCATGACACCTAGCTAATTTTTGTATTTTTAGTAGAGATGAGGTTTCACCATGTTGGCCAGGATGGTCTTAAACTCCTGACCTCAGGTGATCTGTCCGTCTCAGCCTTCCAAAGTGCTGGGATTACAGCCGTTTGCCTCTACTTTTAATAAATAAGTTTGGGTGTGAGAAAAATAATGTGATCAGAAGCCATTCTGCATGAGAATGGGAACATGAGAGTAGAGGTCTGGATGGATACTAGAATAAAAACTAGTTGAGACACTGATATGGTTTGGCTCTGTGTCCCCACCCAAATTTCATGTCAAATTGTAATCCTTACAGGTTAGGGGAGGGACCTGGTAGGAGGTGATTGGACCATGGTGGGGGGGTTTCTGCCATGCTATTCTCATGACAGTGAATGAGTTTTCACGAGATCTGATGGTTTAAGAATGTGTGGCAGATCTCCCCTGGCTCTCTCCCTGCTGATGCAATGTAGGACATGCCTTGCGGCTTCGGCCATGATTGTAAGTTTACTGAGGCCTCCCCAGCCATGCAGAACTATGAGCCAATTAAAGCTCTTTTCTTTATAAATCACCCAGTCTCAGGTAGTTCTTTATAGCAGTGTGAAAATGGACTAATACAGATATGTAATGACAGATCATAACTTATATAAGGGAAAGAAGGAAATAATCTTTATTAAAATAAATATAATATGCCAAGTCAAATTACAAATGTCATGGTGGAAAAAATCAGGAAGTGTGACACTCACAATTGAGCATGAATATTCTCCCAAATGAGTGTTCCTTACAGATGAATAGTGTCAAAATAATTTTCTATGTTTTAGGGCAAGATAGTGTGGAAATATCACAGAGAATATTTATCCTGTCTCAAAATTCCATAACATTCTGAAGCAAGCATTCATTCCCCAGTACTTTAAAAGGCCCTGAAAATCCCTCCACAGGCAACAGAGAATTGAGGCTAAATTGGAAAAAGAAATAGTCACAAAACTGCCTTCTCAGAAGTTGGGTGGTAGACTTTGCTAGGTAGTAAAAGAGTAAGATTAAAAAAGCAATAAGCCTGCCACCCTCAGATAAATAAGTCATTATATAATTATCACAACATAAATTTCACATGATTGTGCTCTAAAAACCTTAAAAGGCAATAATACAAAATATTTATAAAGCAAACTTTGTTGATGAAATTCAATGAGATCCTGTGTTTCTTGTTACTCTGGTAATTTAACAATAGTTATTTTAAAGAGGTTGCACATTTCCATGGTTCCATATTTTTAATTTGTTTTGTGGCTTTTGAGGTAATTCTTCTACTGCGTTATTTTATTTATATATTTTTTGAGACAGGTCTTGTTCTGTCACCTAGGCTACAGTGTAGTGGTACAATCTTGGCTCACTGTAGCCCCAACCTCCTGGGTTCATGAAATCCTCCCACATCAGCCTCCTGAGTAGCTGGGACCACAGGCATTCACCACCATGCCAGGCTAATTTTTGTATTTTTTGTGGAGATGGGGTTTTGTCATGCTGCCCAGGCTGGTCTTGAACTCCCGAGCTCAAGTAATTCAGTCACCTCTGCCTCCCAAAGCGTTGAGATTATATAGGCGTGAGCCACCGTGCCCAGCTACTAACACAATTTTAAACTAAATGTGTGATTAGAAATCTTAAAATATCAGGAATAGACAGGATGTATAAACTAGTTACTTATTTAATTATCTTGAGAGAAAATGTTTATTCCATTTAATTTTTCCTGTGCAAATTATTAAGCATATGCAGAACTTCTGATAAAACATTTCAATACAATTACACATTAAAGTATTATTGATTTATAGTTGGTATGGAGGGACAGTCAGAAGCCAGAATAAGGGAGAATTCTTTATGCTGGGCTGTGCAGCACATTGCAGGACAGCTTACTACATGCCAATCATCTGGACAACCAAAGATGCTCCCACAAATTTCCAAAACACTCTGTAACAGGCAGAACCAACATTGCTGAGAAAAATTGTTTTAATGCTGTTATGGTTTGAATGTTTTTGTCCCCTCCAAAAATTCATGTTGAAACTTAATTCCCAATGCAACAGTGTTGGGAGGTGGGGCCCTTTGGGAGGTGTTGGGTAGAGCCTTTGGGAGGTGTTGGGTAGAGCCTTTGGGAGATGTTTTAATTAAATTAGCAGAAAAATAAGAAATGGTGATCTCAATGAATTTCTTAAAAGTTTGCTTTATAAATATTTTGTATTATTGCCTTAAAAATGTTTGGAGTACAATCATATGAAATAGATTAATTCCATTGTAAAAAGCCTTGTTGGAAGAAGTTTATTCCCTTTTTGCCTTTCCACCTTCTGCCACAGGAGGACACAGCATTCCTACCCTCCAGAGGATTTGGCCCTCAAGATGCCATCTTGGAAGCAGAGAGCGGCCCTCACCAGATGCCAGCACCTTGATCTTGGACTTCCCAGCCTCCAGAACTATGAGAAATAAACTTCTCTTCTTTATAAATTACCCAGTTTGTGGTATGCTGTTATCATAGTACAAACAATCTAATACAAAAACCAAAATACTTTTAAAAATATTTGACAATTTGAGTCCATTCATTGAATATTAGTCTTTAGATCAGCAAAGTAAAGAGAAGAGTGAACACAATTTCTGGCAAGATTTTTTCCTCTTGAACTCTCCTCACACTGACAGGGACCCAGCTACAGTACAAAGTCTGAACATGGCCTTTCCTCGCTTACGTACATCTTTTCCTTGACTCCTCATCATGCCTAGGATATAATAATGTCCACTTTTTTTGACTTAACATATGGGATCCCTGCAACTGGGACTCCTGTCTTTGCGAGCTCTTCTCCAAATGCTCTGTAGCGTCTCCTGAATGCTCAAGTACTAACCTGCTTGGAGCTACTGTTCATCCCAGGTCTTTCTTGACTCTGTGTTGCTGTACATATTGTCCCCTCAGTCGGCTATCTTATTTGAGTGGCTAATTTCTAGTTGTGCTTCAAGATTCAGCTCCTGGGTCATCTTTGGGAAAGCCTCTCTCCCAGGAAGCCAAATCTGAGCCATCGGATGGGACGACATCAACTCCCCAACCTCTGTAGTTTCCCAGTACCCTGCACAGGTATCCGGACACACTTTCCACAAAAATCAGAAGTGATCTCTGTTTTTATGTCTTTGTCCCACTATCTTGGTCCCACAGTCTGTCACTAGATTATAAACTCTTCAAGGGCATGAACAATATTTATTGATCTTCATATTTCTAGTAATAATTTGTTTAACGCTAATTTGAGCATGACATGCACTAGGCTTTGCTGAACCCTTGATTGTACAGGAGACAGGAAACATTGGTTAGTAGGAGTGGATAAAAGAGAGGGTCTAAATATCATTTTTTTTCTGATGGAAAGGGTACATTTTAACAGTTAGCTTGAGAAATAACCTATGCTTTTCATTTTTGAATCAGATCAATCCAGTGCTCTCTAGAGTGTTCAGGTAAAATACACCTTAAGAAGCAGCAAAGTGTGTGCAGGAGCATTCTGGGTAAAAAGACTGTTTGTAAGTAAAAGAACATATCAGACATGAAGGCACAACTTTTTTGTTTAATACACAATAGATATTCTATTAATAAACGTATAGCATTGGGTCAATATCATACAAAATGAAGAAAAGGTTGAAAAGTCCAGAACTCCCTTATTCTCTCTAGATCATCAGCCTGAGTCATTAATTCAACAAATATTTATTAAATGTCTACTATAAGTAAGGAAGTGTCATAGGAGCTGAGGATATACCAGTGACCAAGACAGATGATATCTCTAATTTCATGGATCTTTAGGGCATTGTGGGAAACAAACATTCACTAGTAATGCACTGGTGAATGCAATTAGAAATATATAATGGTATAATTATTAATATAAAATATAAAAATGTTATGATAGAAAAATTAGTATGACTTCATAGTAATTAGTATAATTCATATTTAAGAATGCAAAGATTTAAATTATAATTATATGTAATTATAACTAGTTTATATATAATTCATATATATCCATATTAATTTATACATATTCACTTTACATATTTATAATTAAAGTATAATTATGATGTCTGGAGACACACACACTAGCTTATATATTCAATATACACTTTGTTAAGTGAATTAAAATAATTGATTCTAGTAAAATTTATTTTGAAAGTATCCCAAATACTTAGTGGTACATAGCTCGACATGGGAAAAAAAAATCACTTTAGTTCTTATCTAAACTTGACTCTCACGATACATTTTGAATGGTTCCAGATATTTTTTGGGGGTTTGTGAAACTACATACAACTCAGAATTTTACCACAAAAGGAATTACTGTTAGGGTTTGGCAACATTACAACTTAAAAACATCTCTTCTTAGTAGCAAAAAAAGAAAAAGAAAAGAAAAAAATTCAGACAGAGGAAGGGAAACCAAACCTAATCTCCTAAGGTGATCAAATAATGGTTCTGCTGTTGAATTTCACTTTTAACGAAATATTAAATTGAATTAAACTGTTTTTTTAACCTATGTGTCTTTTAGGCCACTGAAATGCAATTTTCAATAAGCAGAAATATATCAAAGTTAATAACTTTTACGTCAAAGAAAGAAAATCAGGATTTTTTTCTGAGATGAACTTTTCCTTGCATTAACTATTTTATCTACATAAGTGCCTCTTTCTTCTACACAGAACAAACTAAAAGAAAAATTAAACAATGGGTACCAGAAGAAGGAAGTATTCAATAATAATGAGTTTTCTGGAAAACAAATTGAGAAATTGGACATTAAATAATGAGAAACCTCATATATTTACAATTTTCAATGAATTAACAAATAAACAACTGCTCAGTGTATCTGCTATACACTAGGTTTTGCCCTATCTATTCACAGGTGGAACACAAACTTGGTTTTTGTAGCTGATGCTTATTCACCGCCCTTTGAAACCAGTTCGAAGCTGTGGTCTCATTATGTCAGCATCACAGTGATTTATTCACCCTGTCATCAAAATGCTTTTGAAGACATGCACCCCAATTTCATAACACAAAAGGAAAGGGAAATACTCTTAAAAGTCTGAGTTGATAAGGTAGTTATTTAAAGGCAAAAATTTAAGATATTAAAATTAGAAATGGAGAGATGAATTTTTTTTCACATACAAATTTAGCCAAGTATGATATGGCTCTATGTTACCAATGAAGTAAACTTGAATTTAGATGAATTATCCCATGGATTTCAATAGTTTATTAGAGACAATCAACTTTTACAAGTTAATTAGCAGCCATTTGACACTAAAATCAGAAATATATCCAACAACACTCAGTTTACTTACAGAACTTTAAGACTGTAAAGGCCGGTGAATGCTCCCTTGGGAATGTATGTCAGAGCGTTTCCCGCAAGACGTCTGTGGGTTTCAATGGAGAGGAGAGAGAGTGAGCATACCTCTTCATGTGGAAGGCATTTAATTGTTAAAAAAAATGCAATACGACTACGTTTAAACCACAAGTATCAAAAGCAACTGTCAAGAACTTTGTTTTGTTATATTTTGCAAAAAAATCTATAAATTTCTAATTAAAATGTTGGCAGAAGTGCCTAAAAAGAAATGTAATAAATTACCTACTTCACAATAAACCATTTAATAGCTTATACCATATGTGCATATATATAAAACTGTCCTTTAAACAAATTTTTAAGCAAATGCTAACACCATATGATAATTTGCAAAAAATTGTAATGTCAAAATGTGACTGTCACATGAGTTTTACAACTATTCTTTGTAAGCATAAAATAGATTAGATAAACATTAGAATCTTTCTGTTGCAACTATACCTCAAAATACCCAACTTTCTTATTAAATTTGTCAAATAAGAGTGTAGACTATCACAATCACTTTTTTCTAAACTCCACCAGCAAAGGACAGAGTAGCTTAAATTTAACATGATTTGGTAGAGCAATACTTAAATTGAAAACAAAGAGATATTAGCATGAAGGACATTAACATGGGTTATTTAATGGAAAATTCTGACATTATTAAATGGTAAAATTTTAGAAGGTTACTTTATAATATTTTTCTACGTAGGAGATAGCCACAGTGAAAAACTGTGCAAAAGATCAACAAGATGTGGTACCCGAAACATGTGAGTCAGTATTTTTTCTGCAGCCACATCAAAGCCGTAACATCACATGTTAAAGAACAAAATGGAAAATGCAAAAACAACAATGTGACTCCAAAGAGCACAGTATTTTGAGGAGCTGATCATACAGAATGGTGAGTAGAACTGGGACTCAATATACCTTTGCCCTTTTTTCTTTTTTCTCTTTTTTAGAAATGGTTTATTGCCAAGGCTGGCCTTGAACTCCTAGGCTCAAGTAATCCTCCTGCCTCAGCCTCCTGAGTAGCTGGAACTATAGGGGTGTGCTATAGTACCCAGCCCCCTCCTTTTTTTGATGGAGATGGGGATTTAGGGATAAGGATTCGGTTGGTCCAATTGACCAGTGCTTATATCTGAAGGACCTAACAGCCTCAAATGTATATCTTCAATACTATCTTTAAAGGAGAGAGTATTCAGTCAGAGATCCACTGACTGAACTGAAATAAGCCATTTCTCATGCAACTTTAAATATATGTCCCATTGCCACTTCACACCACTGATAATATACTATAAATGAATATTTAAAGAAATGCTACACTTATCATATGAATAGAACTTCAGAGTAGTATTTGTGGTATGTGTATTTAAAGCATTCTTTATACAATGCAAATGAAATAAAATTAAAATACAACACACTTTTAAAAATTATGCTTAAAAACATTAACAACATAAGAAGGTCCTAGGATCTCTCCCAGAGGCTTTGCTTATCCTGCATCTGCAGCACTAACTTGCTTTGTGCTGTTGAATTGAAGTTAGTTAATATTGCTGAGCCTTGCTGTCCCATTAATTACAAGAAATGTTAAGATAAAATGGCTTCTTGGGTCCCTTCCAGATCCAAACCTCCATGATTTCCCTACCTGGTCTTGTGGTCATTTGTGTTTGTCCCTGTTTTTCCTTTTCTTAACAGATACAATCTTTTAAAAGACTTGGATAGCTCTTATATTGTATTCCTCCTACCTATCTCATGGTACCTAAAGAAGTGTTTTTTCAAGTGATAAATAATTTAGTGGCCCGCTCTAAAATTAAGAAAAAGAAGAGAGTAGACAAACAGCAGAATGAATGGACTGAAGTATTGTTTTATAAAAGCCTTTGTTTCCAAATATATTTGTGAAAATCGATTGAGGGGAGGAAATTTGTTTCTTCCTATACATGGTCAGAAAGGTTTGAGAGCTGCTAGCCTAACCATGGTGTAGGCACTTAATAAATATGTGTTATTAACATGTAATTCAGCATAATATTTGACCAGGGTAACTTAAGAGATGTTTTATTTCTTTATTTCCTATAAAACTGTCTTATCAGAAAACCCTCTTTAGACACTAACTCTGACCTTCCATCTTGTCTCCCCATATTCAGTCTCGACCTACTCCCACCCACTCCATATTCACTGATGGTCTTTATAAAGACAACTCTGACCATATTACTGCCCTATTCAAAAACTCTCTGTCAGTTTCCATGCCAGGTAAACAGAAATGAAAAGTCCTCAGACTCTTTTCCGAGAATTCCCTGATCCCTACTGGATACTGAACCAGACCACGAGGTTTGCTTTTTTTAGACATGCCCTCCACATTCCCCCCTCTTGCCCTTTGTTCCACCTAAAATGCTCTCCTTTCACTCCCTGTTTTTCAAAGCAACCTCAGTGCTACCAAAAGACTTCAAAGTAGAGAGATTGCCCATGAGTTTGGAAAGCATTTGGAAAGCTCAGTTTCTGATGGTCCATCTCTCTATTTTGAACTCCTTTGGTAGCACTTTGTGTCTTGCTATAGATTTTATAATATACCTTGTGTTATAGTGTGTACTTGTCTTATGACACATGAAAGACTGGGAACTCCTTGAACCTGGGTATTCTCTTGGTATCCGTATAGGGCCTTGAATACTTTCTGAAAGTAGGTTGCCCCAGTAGTGCCTAACTAACCAGTTGAGTAGAGACTACTGACTGTCCCCCAGTATCCATTCTCCCCTGGTAGAATAATTCCCCCACCCAGAATTTTAGCAGATTACATGGCCACCCAGCTACAGTCTGATTTTCCAGTTTTCCTTGCATCTAAACCTGATTATGTGACTACATTCAACTGTGATCAAAAGTGATATGTGAAACACCTGTATCACCTCCTTAACTAGACATTGCTTGTTCTTAATTTCTTCAATTTCCCCTTCCTGCAGAAGGGGTACTGGTGAGACATCATCAACAATTCTGGTTTGGAGAACATTCCACAGAAGGCAAAACAAGAACAACAAAAAACCAGAAGGAACCCGGGCTCCTGGATGACCCTGTGGAACTGAGCTGTCCCAAAGCTCTGAAGTCTGTTTTGGGTGAATAATCGAATCAGGACGGACCCCTGTGGTATCTTCCGAGAGTCAAGGACTGAAGGATTATTTAGCTGTCTGGGCTGGTAAACCTCCGTTGCAGGAAAGAAAGGTATGGTATCATACTTGCCTAGATATTGGCCCCAATGCATCATGTTTGCAAAGCTGTTTCAATCTACAATATTCTCCGTCTCTCTGCTTTATTTGCCTTTCATCTTCCTATTGTTAGCTGGCAGTTGGTGCACCTGAACTATCACAGACATCGCATGTTGCTATTTTCCTAAAAGTCAGTCTAAGTTGGGAAGAAATGTTATTCTTTCAAGCTATCTTTTTTTCTGGTCTTGGCTATGCATATTTTTATTGTGGTAAAATATATATGAAATAATATTTACCATTTTAAACATTTGTATGTGTAGATTCAGTAACATTTAAAAATTTTTCCTCCCACACTAGCTTGCCTGTCTAGAGATTTTTTAAAATTATACTTTAAGTTCTGGGGTACATGTGCACAATGTGCAGGTTTGTTACATAGGTATATATGTGCCATGTTGGTTTGCTGCACCCATCAACTCATCATTTAGGTATTTCTCCTAAAGCTGTCCCTCCCCCAGTCCCCCATCCCCCGACAGGCCCCATATGTGATGTTCCCCTCCCTGTGTCCATGTGTTCTCATTGTTCAATTCCCACTTATGAGTGAGAACATGCGGTGTTTGGTTTTCTCTTCTTGTGTTACTTTGCTGAGAATGATGGTTTCCACTTTCATCTATGTCCCTGCAAAGGACATAAACTCATCCTTTTTCATGGCTGCATAGTATTCCAATTCAGTAGCATTATATATATTCGCAATGTTGTCTAACCATTACCACTATCTACACCCAAATTTTTGATTATCCCAAACAAAATCTCCATACCTGATTAGCGATATCCCTCCATTCCCCTTATTTCCAGCCCCTGGTAATTTCTATTCTACATCCTGTCTCTATGAACTTGCTTTTTCTAGGTATCTCATATTAGTGAGATATATATATCTCACTAATCATATAATGTTTCTTTTTGTATCTGACTTATCATATAATGTTTTCTTTTTGTATCTGACTTATTTCACTAAGCATAATATTTTCAGTGTCCAACCGTGTTATATCATATATCAAAATTGCATTCCTTTTTGTGATAGAATAAGGTACCATTGTATGTATATACTGCATTTTGTTTATCCCTTCATCTGTTAATTGAAAGTTGTATTATTTCCATCTTTTTGCTCTTGTGAACAGTGATGCTACGAATATTAGTGTACCAATATCTGAGTCCCTGGATTCCATTCCTTTGGGTATATATCTAGTAGTGGAATTCTTGGGTCAAATGGTGGTTCTATGCATAACCATTGGAAAAATGATTACACTTTTATATATTCCTACTAATAATGCATCAGGGTTATAATTCCTCTACATCTGAAGCTATCTTTTGTATATCCCACAGTATTTATTGAGGGCCTGCTCTGTGCTGGTGCCACTTTATGTTTTTAAATATTTATTTATTTATTATTATTATTTTTTTGAAATAGGGTCTCACTCTGTCACCCAGGCTGGAGTGCAGTAGCTCAAACTTGGCTCACTGCAACCTTGCCTCCCAAGCTCAAGCAATCTTCCCGCCTCAGCCCCACAAGTAGCTGGCACTACAGGCATGTAACACCATGCCCGGCTAATTTTTGTATTTTTTTTTTTTTGGTAGAGACAGGGTTTTGCCATGTTGTCCAGGCTGGTCTCGAATTCCTGGACTCAAGCGATTCACTGCCTCAGCCTCCCAAAGTGTTAGGATTACAGGCGTGAGCCACAGTGCCCAGCTTTGTGTTAGTACCTCTTTAGGTGACAGTGATACAGCAGTGAATACCAGGATAAAGCCCCTGACCTCATGGAGCTGGTATTCTAATGTGACAAGATAGTTATTAAATAAAAAGTCAAGTGAATAATATAACATGAAAAATGCTCTGAAAAAAGCAAAATCAAAGCAAAGGGATAGAGAACAATGGGTGGTGGTTGTGGCGGTGATGGGCTATTATTTCAGATAAGATGGTCCGAAAAATCTCTCTGCTGAGTAGGCATTTCAGTAGACGCCTGCACCATGCAGGTATTGATATAAAGACAACAAAATTCCTGAGGTAGAGTGTGCCTGGTGTGGTCCAGAAGCTGCAAGGAGGTGATCATGGCTGGAGTGGAATGACAGCAGGAGGATGGCAGGAGGTAAGGTTGGAGAGGTGTCCAGGCCCATCCCATAAAGGTCTTTGCAAGGATTTCAAATCAGAGAGTAGTGTGATCAGATCTGTGTTTTAGAAATGTCCTTCTGATGGGACCCTTTTGTATATATATTTATTTAACTTTTAAGTCCAGGGTACATATGCAGGTTTGTTACATAGGTAAACTTGTGTCATGGGGGTTTGTTGTACAGATTATTTCATCACCCAGGTATCAAGCCTAGTACCCGTTAGTTATTTTTCCTGATCCTTTGCCTCCTCCCATCCTCTGATAGGCCCCAGTGTGTGTTGTTCCTCTCTATGTGTCCATGTGTTCTCATCATTTAGCTTCCACTTGTAAGTAAGAGTATGTGGTACCTGGTTTTCTGTTCCTGTGTTAGTTTGCTAAGGATAATGGCCTCCATCCAACTCCATCCATGTTTCTGCAAAGGACGTGATCTTGTTCTTTTTTACGGCTGAATAATATTCCATGGTGTACAGGTACCACATTTTCTTTATCCAGTCTACCACTGATGGGGATTTAGGTTGATTTCATGTCTTTGGTACAGTGAATAGTGCTGCAATGAGCATATGCATTCATGTGTCTTTATAATAGAATGATTTACATTCCTTTGGGTATATACCCAGTAATGTATTGCTGGGTTGAATGGTAGTTCTGTTTTTAGGTCTTTGAGGAATAGCCACACTGTCTTCACAATGGTTGAGCTAATTTTCACTCCCACCAACACTGTATAAACATTCATTTTTCTCCATGATCTTGCCAGCATCTGTTATTTTTTGACTTTTTAATTATAGGCATTCTGACTGGTGTGAGATGGTATCTCATTGTGGTTTTGATTTGCATTTCTCTAATTATCAGTAATGCTGAGCTTTTTTTTTTTTTTTTTCTCATATACTTGTTGGCTGCATGTATGTCTTCTTTTGAAAAGTGTCTGCCCACTTTTTACTTTCTTTGTTTTTTTCTTGTAAATATTTTTAAGTTTCTTATAGATACTGGATATTAGATCTTTGTTAGATGCATAGTTTGCCAACATTTTCAATGGGACCCTTTTAAAGCGGAGAAGAGACCAGGGGCTCAAGAGTGGAAGCACAAGAGGGACTAAAATCTTCAGATGGGAGATGGTGGGATAGTGTAGCAGTGGCAGAGGTGGCATGAAGTGGTGGGATTTGGTGTGGAAGAAAAATCCAACCTGATGAGCCACTAGGGTCGAGGTGTAATGTAGGCAGTCAAAGGGGAGCAACGTTTTATACTTACAGTTACATTATATATAATCCACATGCATTTGATTAGTTATCCAAAGTGCTATGTATAATACTGAAGCAAATGAAATGGGCATGATGTGATATAAAAAAGTTGCTTTTTGAATTAAGACAGATTCAGGTTTGGTTGACCATCACAGACAGCTTAATTGATCAGACTCAACTGACTCATAACTTATTTTGGTCAAAATGCCCCTAACTATCCTGCTCACAGTCAGGACTTCAACAGTGCATTTGTGAGCTCTAAAACATAGCCTTCAACTAGGTGTTTATCAGCTTTCACTGCTGTGACAGTATCATCAAATAGCTGGATGGTTTTTGAAATAGTGACTTTGGAAATGAAAAGGAGAAAGTAAAAACTTTATTTTTTTTAAACTAGTTTAAATTATTGTTAGGGTGAATGCCTTTCTGTTACATTTCCTGAAACTCATTTCACACAAATAGGTTTTCATTTTTGGGCAGGGACTTTCGGTCCCCTGAGTCTATATTCGGAACTAACCTGTGGAACCACTGACCTGTGATATCAGGGCGGTCTGTCTTAAAGCAAAGGAATTTATGATCTGCTATTAGCTCTTTACCGGGCTGGTGGCAGATCTGTCTCATTGACAAAAACAGCAATTTAAGGAAATTATTCCCCTTTTATTTCTTTACCATGTGGGGTGGCTTTAGTACTTTTAAAACCAAAATGCATACAAACATAGGAATAAAACAGGCTTTCAAATGTGTTCACAATACACAAATAGGAAGAAACACACACATCTTTCTTGTGATGATTTGAACTAACAGTTTGCTAAGCAATTATTTTCCAACCCTAGAGAGCAACATAACATTTGGTCAGAAGTTTTGTTTTTGTTTTTGTTTTTTAAAATGCTGTCTCTAAAATTATCATTTCATGGGAATATTTTTTTCATCATCTTCACTTCTGTAATAAGATATAACTTGATTTAAAAAAAACTTGTCTTTCTACATAAAATATTTTTAAAAGTTTTTATCCCTTAAGTCATTGCTCCAAATATGACTCATATTGTCCCACCATTGTTAGTTTTACTGACTTAATTGCTTTTAAAAGAAAAACGCCATTAAGTTACAATAGACAATAGACACATTCCTATTTCAATAAATCAAACAGGTAGATGTTTTGGTGCTGTAAAAACCATCTACAGTATTTTGGAGAATGTACAATTTTCTTTGAATTGCTAAAGTAATTTGAATCTTTAAAAGATTTTATTTTATATTTTGTAGCTACCTTTTGTAAAATGGAGGGATGAGAGCAAAGCAATCATACGTAGGCCTAATTTTTCCTCTCTAGACATAGGGAGAGGTATGTGTACAAGATCGGGGGAGTACTGAGGATGGAAGGGGGCATTTGACCTTGCGTTTGAGACCCTTGAAATTATTGTGCAGGAAACCATGCTCCAACATGGGTCCACTTGGCTGAGTAGCATTTTCAGAGCTAAGTGAGAAGGACTGGCTAGATCTACTAGGCCTCCTGGGTCAGTTCTTGCACAAATTTCTTCTTGACTTCTAATTTAGTTATTTTTTTTTCTTTCCCTTTTTGATTTTCTTCCTTCTCACCATTAACTTGCTGTGAGACAACACAAGTTACTTAACTTCCCTGGGCCTCATTTCCCTTACATTAAAAGAAATGAAAGGGTTCTTTCATGAAGGTCTTTGTCTACCCTCAATTTTAAAAAAATTACACTTGCATTTCCTACTGTTATTTTTTCCTCCCTCATTCTCCTCTTCCTCCCTTTTTCTTCTTCCTGTTTATTGTAAAATTACTTCATTATAACATGTCATTAACATTGTAAAAAGCACTTTCCCATAATTTATATAATTTAGTAGGTCAGGGATTATTATCGTCCACCTTTTGTAGACGAAGACACCAAAGCTCCGAAAGGTTTTATGTAAAGTGAAAAACATTGTCACTTTCCTTATTTATTTAAAGGTAGTCTGGTCTTCTTATGGAGCATGGAAGCTATGTAATAGCAGTGCTACTTAAATAATTGGAGTAGAATTAACTTGAACATCATAATTCTTGTGATTTAAAAGAAAACGTTTCATCAGACTACTTAGTAAATTCATGCTGGCTCCTAGAAATTGTCGCTTTATTTTCCAACTTTTACAAAGCACACGAGAGTGAAAGGGCATACACTCTATAAATGTTAAATTAATTTCTTCTAGAAATTTGATGAGGGCTATAAGGTTTAATGGTAATAATTTCCCCCCTTTTTCCATTCTAAAGATCTGGATGGTACTTGCCTATTTCTAGTTTTCTGGTACTGTTTTCCTTCTCTGTGATTTTCCAATATTGATTTCAGCAGTTCTGTGACTATTTCTGAATTTTCCCACTCTTTGGAGTTCTAATTTACCTGAATAATTAATTGCTGTTAAACTATCATTTAAATGTAAAATTTCTGAAAAGTCTTTTATTCTTTTATAAAGTATCAAAATATTCTCATTTGGAAAAAAATTGTCCTAAATAAAGTTAGCCAAAACTATGATAATATAATTAGGGACTCTCAGAAGATACATAAGTGATGAAACCAGGATAATAATAGTCAATTAAAATTGATATTCATGATTCAATTCAATTAATTGATTTGCTTTTGTTACTTTTAGGGCCAACTACATTTATAGGTTTGGCTTTGGTTTATCCATACAGGAGCCAAGTATCTGAGTCATATGAAGAATTAGAAATATGATGAAACTTATAGTAAGATGTAATTTGCCTCAACTTGCAGTAATGCATGACAGCAATAATTGACTAAGCCCACCATGGTAGGTGTTGTTTTACGAGGTGCCCCTGCTGGTCAGATGGGAACAGATACATAAGAACTTAACCTTCTTGTGTTCATCTTTGGTAAGATTTGCAGAAGCCAATTCAGTGCCTTGGATACAAGAATCATGACATTTCATCAACGAATTTTCTTCCCATTTGAGAAAAAAATGTCTTTCCCAATACTCCTTGAAAAATTGCAATTTTCAAAAACTGTATCCACCCCCTTCCATTGTTCTAGCCAATGCCTCAAGTGCTGCCGTCATTGTGTCAAGCATATCCAATTTGTGAAATCCAGCCAAAAGACTTCCTTTCTTAAACTGTGTATTCATGAACTGTGCATTTTGCTTTCATTATTTGATATAATAAAAAATATTCAGATTTCAAGGTTCAAGGGCTAAGAATTGTTAAGGACTAAGACCACTGGACTGAGTAAATGAACTCTTTCAAGTCATTAAGGAGATCCTTTAATGTGCATAGGGCCCTGTGGTTTCTTTAACCAGACTAAGAGAGTTCAATTTCAATTCCTTTATGGAATCTTCCTTAACCATCTCAGTTAACAGTCAGCTCTCCTATAAGATGCGTTCTATAAAATCTAAACCTATAAAGGTTGATTTTCTATCCTCTACCTTTTCTTTTAAAGTTTTTTTTTTGTTGTTGTTTTTTGAGATCCTGGACTTAAGGATCCTCCCGACTCAGCCTCTCTCATAGCTGGGACTACAGCTACGCACCACAGTGCTTAGCTCATTTTCTACCCTTTTATAAGCAGTCTATCTGATCATAGACTCCTAAACTCAAGAGTCTTATTGCATGCACAGAGCAGGGAGCTCAACTGATATTTATTGATCGTTTGATCTTGTTTCCAAAGGCAGCTGGCCATACTGCTGCAGTTGCTTCAGGTCTGGCATAACTATTCCAAGATAGCTAGTCATTATAGAAGCAGATTAGAAACAGCTGAGGAATATTCATTCTTTGTTACATATCAAACTTAAATTCAGCAATTTCTTAGAGCACTTTTAATATGCCACATATAGTGCTTTTGGGCATATAAATAGTAGCTACTATTTATCAAACAGTTCATAAATGCTAGGGCACAATATTCAGTACTTTATGAGCATGGTGCTATTTGTTTATAACAATCACATTCAACAATTGGCATCATCTCCATTTACAAATAGCAGAATGAGCCAAAGAGAGGTGATTTGCTCACACTGTGTAGAAAAGTTCATAGAAGAAAATTTTGTTCAAATATAGCATTTTGACCCCAAATTTGGGGTTTGTAATTATTACTCTGGTTAAAGGAAGGTTGGTCTGAAGCTTAGGTTGGTTAGGAGCAACCCTGACCCAAAACAGGAAAATGCGGGGACACAATGGTTGTATCACTTGAGGCATTGGATATCAGAAAACCATTGCCCATTGCTTTTTATTTAAATTCCTCTGACTGCCTTTCAGATTCAGCACAATCTTACTACTCTTACCGCTATGACTGGTCATCTCTTCTTCCTCTTCCTAGGCTCTCTTTTAGTCTTCATCTTCCAACCATAGATGTTCCTCAAGTTTCTGTCCTCACACCTTTTCTTTTTTTCTGCTCTGCTTAGTGGTACTCAAATTTTAGTGTGCATTGCCATCACCTTAGAAGCCATAAAAAATTCAGATCCCCAAGGCCCCAATCCTGACCCAGGGAACCAGACATTCTGGGAGAAGGATTTGGAAATCTGCATTTTTTAATAAGCAGTTCCAGTGATTTTATTGTAGATTGAAAAACTACACCAGGAAACACAGACCTCTCTCAAAGTTCTCTCTCAAGGTTCTCATCCACCCAGCATCTTCAACCATCACCTCTTCGTAAACTGCTCTCCAATCATTATCTCTAGAACAGACCCATCATGCTTCACACTTACATTCCAACAATGTTACTGACATTCCCATTTAGATGTCCTGCCGCCCCCTTACCCTTAGTATATCCAGAACTGGGCATCCTCTTGCCTCCAAAATCAGTTCTTCCCTTGAATTCCCTGTTTCTGTCCCTCACCAGGCTCCTGACACTTGATTTCATAACCCTATTCAGAGTCATCTCTCATCTTTAGACCTCCCCTTTAGTCCCTGTGTTCAACCAACTGATGAGTCCCTGACTGTCTTCGTCTGTTAGGGTGCTTTCATATATTCCAGTGGTTCTCAGCCCACCTGTAGAGCTTTGAAAAAATGATGTCTGGGTCCCCACTGAGATCTATTAAATCGGAATCTCTGGGGACAATCTCTGGTCATTAGTAGCTTTAAAAACTGTGCTAGGTGATTCTAATGCATATTCAAGGATGGGAAACTTTAAAGTAGTTCTCTCTGTTTAATATTTGTAAGATCACCTGAAGACCTTCATGGTCTCCATCCCCAGAAACAATGATTAATTCATTAATTGTTGAGAGAATTAGGACAGGTGATTTGTTAACAGAATTTAACAGGTACCCAGGCTAGGCGCGGTGGCTCACGCATGTAATCCCAGCAGTTTGGGAGGCCAAGGCAGGCGGATCCTTGAGGTCAGGGGTTTGAGACCAGCCTGGTCAACATGGTGAAACCTCATCTCTACTAAAATACAAAAATTAGCTGGGCACGGTGGTAGGTGCCTGTAATCCCAGCTACTCGGGAGGCTGAGGCAGGAGAATTGCTTGAACCCAGGAGGTGGAAGTAACAATGAGCTGACATTGTGCCACTGCACTGCAGCCTGGGTGACAGAGTGAGACTCCGTCTAAAAAACAAACAAACAAATAAAACAAACAAAAAACAAGTTACCCAAATGAGACAATGAGAACCCGAACTAGGTGGTGACAAAATCGACTGAACAAACAGGAAAGACACGGTGGAATTATGAGCTTTAAGACTTGCAAATTGGCTGAATATAGGAGGTAAGAGAAGAAAATGACAGAAAATGACTGACAGGGCAGGCACAAGTCTGGATACTAAGAATGCTGGTGGCAAGCAGGCAAGGTAGGAGAAAATGCTTGTGGGAGGCTGGGCAGGTGACACATGGTTGAATCTGGTTCTGCACATGTTGAGTTTTGAAGTATTGGAAGATACTTGGTGGAGGTGTCACTTAAGTAGTTGGGGATTTTCAAAATGTGGTAGCTAAACCAGCAGTATTGACATCACCTGGAAGTGGCTTATAAATGCAAATTCTTGACTTTCTCCTCCCAATCCCCAGCCTGCTGAAGAAATTCTGTGGTGGGGCCCAGAGATGTGTGGTTTTACAAGCACTACAGGTGATCCTGATGTCACTAGATTTCGAGAGTCACTAGCCTGGAGTAGTGGTCCTCAAGCTTTACCATGCATCAGAATCACCTGGAGAGCTTGTTAAAGGCAGTTTTCTGAGTTTAATCCCCAGAGCTCCTGATTTACCAAGTTGGGGTGGGGGCACATGAATTTGTATTTCTCAAAAGCAAGCTCATATAAAGAGCAAGTTTAGATAAAGAATAAATAACAAGGTGGTGCCAGTGCACCACTGTCCAGGGACAATATGTTGAGAACCATTGGCCTAGCAATCAAAGGCAAAAGAGATCTGGTCTGGAAACAGATTTGGGGGTCATCTATATACAGAAAGTCATGAGTTTCTTGCCCAGACACCTATTGTAGCCTCCTACTGGGTCCTTTGGCTTCCATAATTCCCCAATCTATTTTGCAGGCAGAAATCAGAGAAAACTTTTAGGTTCATAAATCCTATTGGTTCACTAGCTGCACACAATCCTCCAATGGCTTCCCATTGCTCTTATTTGAATTCCATACATGGCTTAACTGGCCCTGCACGATCTGGTCTTTTCCTTCCTCGCCAACTGCATCCACATCATTTCCTTCTCTCTTACTCTGCGCCAGCCATACTGATTTTTTTTACAGATCCACAAACACATCATGTTCTTCCCACCTAAGGCCTCTGCTCACACTGTTCTCCTGCTTAAAACACTGTATCTCAGCTCTAGGGTTCCAATCCCTCCTTCACCTTCTCATCTCAGTTTAGACATCACCTTCTTAGAGAGACCTTCCCTCCTTCTCACCCCTTGTTATTTGTTCGCTATCTATACCATGTTTGTGTTATTCACTGCTCTTGTCACAATTAGCAAACATCATATGCAATTGTGTCCTTGCTTATTATCTGTCTCCACCACTCAATTGACAACTTCCTGAGGGCAGGGGCTTGCTGAATGAATGAATGAAACAAACACAGCAAGTCCTATTTGCTCTTATGTTCTCAGTGGTTTCATAAATGTGTGTTGGATGGAGGAAGTATAGAGAAAGGAGACAATAAAGTTAAGTGGAAAAATATGCAGGATGTCTACATTTTATAGGGTGTGGGGGAGAATGGAATGCTAAGGAGAAAAAGGAGGCAGAGAGGTAGGGCACTTTCAAAACATTGGCTTAATTGTCATAACAAAAGATATACACTACAAACATATATATATATATATATATATATATACAGCAACAGATATCTAAATGTCTATATCTAGCTGGATGGATAGCCATTTGGAAGACTACCCATACAAAATAAGTGCCATGAAATAACACTTGAGTTTCAAGGAGGCAGTGTTTATAATCAATGGTCAGATCTATGAAGACAGGAGACGATCACTGTGAGAAGGCCAAGGGCCTGAAGATTATTCATGGGCATGAAGGCGTTTTCATTTTATGAACACAACTCAATATGTGGATTATAGTTTACCAAAGTTCTTTGATCATTGTTTCATTTAATCCTCAGTAAAAAAAAAAATCTCAAAAGACAGGCAGGACAGCTATACAGACGCTATTTTCAGTAACATGCTGGGGAAGTAGAAGTAACAAGCCTAGATTATGCTTTCAGAAAGTTTAGTGATCTCTCATTACAAATTTCATCTGTAATAATAGATATCTACTATTTATGTAGAGATTCTTCATGTCCAACCATAATATGAGCAAACAGTTCCAGGGAACAATAGTAACTTAAAAACAGACCTCCCTAGAGCTTCTCATGTTTCTTTTCTAAATCGAGTATTTGATTCCAATAGCACTAGAATCTGGGAAGATTTTTTTAAATGCTACTTGGAAATAAAGGCTTTTAACTTGGACAATTTTAAATGGTAACAATTCGTTCCCCCCTCCTTATTTAGTCAGACTGCCAAGCTAAGTTTAATGTAACTTGTAGATGCCAGCAATAGTCACCATCTGCTATTAGCTCCTAACATCTCTACCACATTCTGATGGATCAAATGTAGGATCTTTTATTTGTCCACATAGCAAGCGTTAACGGAAGTTCCTAGAACTGAGTAAATAGGAGGAGAGATACTGTTGGAAGGAAATACAGTGATTTCTCAGGTTATTAAAATAGTAAAGAACTATCTGCAATCGTTGCCTATATCCATTAAAGCTCAGAATTGGAAACAGTTTTTCAAGTCCAGGATCCCTGAGATTCCTGCAAAATCAGGCTCATGAAATAAGAACATAGGGGGTTAAAATCTTTTGGAAGGTGTTTTCATTTTCCTAATACAACTCTATATACAGAATATAGTTTACCAACATTCTTTCATCATCCTTTCATTTGATTCTTGGAAACACCTTAAAAGGCAGGCAGCACCATTCTCTTCTGAGGCTTAGTGAGCATTAAGTGGATTATCAGCTAGTAAGTGGCAGAGCCAGGATGGGAATCCTGGGCTTCTGGATCTAGATTCTGTGCTCTTCTTTCTATGCAGCACAGCTTCCCTAATTTAGACCTGCTTTTCTTTCTTTCTTTTTTGCAAAAGACTCCCCTTCTCTATGCACGGGCACATTGCCACCAGAAGGACAACTGGCCTGTGCATATCTGGTCACCTTGTAGAGTCACAAAAACAAAACAAAACAAAGCAAAACAAAACTAAACTAAACAAATACAAAATAAAATAAGACTGAAATGTGTCAAAAACTTGTGGCGTAGGTAACAAGTTTTCTAGACTGTCAGGAAGGAGAGAGGAAGACAATTTTCTGTGATAGCTGTTCTTCTTAAATACTTTCTGTAATTCGTCATTCAATCAAGAGTTACGATGCTTTTTTTTTTTTTTTTTTTTTTTTGAGACTGAGTCTCACTTTATCACCAGGCTGGAGTGCAGTGGCACCATCTTGGCTCACTGCAATCTCTGTCTCCCAGGTTCAAGCGATTCTACTGCCTCAGCCTCCTGAGTAGCTGGAACTACAGGTGTGCGCCACAACGCCCAGCTAATGTTTGTATTTTTAGTAGAGATGGGGTTTCACCATATTGGTCAGGATGGTCTCGATCTCTTGACCTCGTGATCCACCCACCTCAGTCTCCCAAAGTGCTGGGATTACAGGTGTGAGCCACCGCACCCGGCTGAGTTACGTGCATTTTTAAACATTAAGTCAGTGGATACCTCTAGCGCTTTATTGATTCTTACAGGATTTTGAACTGTGACACTTTTGTTAAGGCTAAGCCATGGATGAGAGGTGAACCAGGGCTATCTACACAGTTTATAATATAGTTAAAGGAATTAAATGAGGGAAATGATGTATCAGGTAATTAGAGCTAAGGGGAAGAGTGGTAATGTGGCTTTATTAATAGTGATTTATTTTTATTTTTTATTTTTTCAGACAGAGTCTTGCTCTGATGCCAGACTGGAGTGCAATGGCCCAATCTTGGCTCACTGCAAGCTTCACCTCCTGGGTTCAAGCGATTCCCCTGCCTCAGCCTCCTGAGTAACTGGGACTACAGGTGCCTGCCACTACACCCAGCTAATTTTTTTTTTTTTTGTATTTTAGTAGAGGTGGGTTTCACCATGTTGGCCAGGATGGTCTCAATCTCCTGACCTTGTGATCCGCCCGCCTCGGCCTCCCAAAGTGCTGGGATTATAGGCGTGAACCACCGCGCCCGGTTGATAGTGATTTTTAAAGACTGAGTTTTATGGTGGGGGGGTTTCTTAATATTATTGATAGTATCAGCGGCAGTTTCATATTTAATGTATAAAGAGATAAAACACAAAAATGAGCTGAATAAGCTGAATGAAAGACTTAACACTTTCATACAGTGTCCTAATTGTCATAACACACACACACACACACACACACACACACACACACACACAGAGAAAGAGAGACAGAGAGTTAACATCTCTATCTAGCTGTATGGGTGGTTGTTTATTAGTTCAAGTAAAATATATGCTATATAAACATGGTGCTTAAGTATATGTACTTACATGTACAAAATACAATCTAAGACTCTTTTGGACCTATTGAACAATGCTAGATTGGTGAAATTCTACACCTGAAAGTTCTGATGATACTTTTTTCATAGATAGTATATAATAGTCATAGATTAATAACCTGAATATCCAATCTCTTCCTTCTGGGAAGACAGCTCTTTATTGCTTTCTTTCTCATTCCCAGACACATGCACAGACATGTATATACACACTGATCATTACACAACTCAGTTTATAGAGCATTTAAAAGTATTCCACTATGCAAACTACTGTGAAATCACAGTGCTAGGTGCTACTGGAGAAAAGAAAAGCACAAATAAACCATGCACAATTCCAAACCTCCCTCCGCTTTCTAAGCATGGCTTTGAAAGTTATTTTGAATCTTAGCTTTGACCTAGGTTTGAATCTTAGCTCTGATACATACCAACTCCATTATGTTGGGCAAGTTCCTTATTTTCTCTGTATTTAAGTTTTCTTATCTGTTAACTGGGAATAATAATATCTACCTTTATGGAGTTATAATTCACTGAAATGATGTGTGTAAAGCACTTTTAACAGTGATTGGCACAGTAAGCTATTATTGTTGTTATTACACTTATATTATATTTTTGAATATCATATAGCCTAAAAGAGAATATAGACTTAAGCATATGTCTACCAGAAACAATCAACAGCATAATAAAAATGTTCTGTTAAAGGATTTTTTGTTTTAAACAAAAAATCATAGAACCTCCCCAAACCCCTAAATTTAGCTTTGGGAACAAAGGAATAAATCAAGAAGAGTTGATCATTTTTCCAGGTTTTGTAAATACTAACTTCTTTTGCCGCTAAATGAATAACGATGTCTTTAAGACATCAGTTAGGTGCAGCACAGAATTATATATGGAAAAGCAGTCTTGATTTTAAATTCAGCAAGTCAGTCGGCTTAGCAGAAAGAATTCCAGAACAGAATGAGGCAATGGAATGAATAGTCTCTAAAGTGTCTCCTTTATTTCTGAAATTCTGTGATTCTATGGTCAAGATACTTGATGAAGTTTCCAGAGAGATAAAAATAAGACAATGCAGAAAAGTATTAGTAGTAGCATTTTCAAACGGTAGTTCTCTCCCCAAACACCATTGCTTTTTTTGTGATTTTTTTCAACTATCTTTTTAAAAGCTGGCCTTGCAACAGAATTAATATTCACCTCATGAAGAAAGAGGAGTTATTTTGAATGAGTTGGGTCACTGAAGGAGGAAATCTATTAAACAAAGTCCTTGGGGAAGTGAATTATTTATTGATTCAGCTTGTGGTCTAAAGCTGAGGTGTGTGTTGGGGGAGAAGGGAAGCATTTTGCCATAGGATATTATAAGGGAATTAAAGGGAAAAGGTTAGGAAGGGCATACCTTAGAAATATGGTGGGTAAGCAGGGCTAACTATTGTATATTAATTGTGGCAGTATAGAGAGAACAAGACAGATATAATTTTTTTAAATTCTGATGTTTGGAAATTATTTAAAATAATGTTTAAAAGTGTTGACTAATGTCAATGAAAATCTGTTACTTTTTTCTTAGGCAGTTAACATGTATAAGAAACTTCTTTTACATATTTTGCTTTCTCATTAGTTCATTCATTAAAAATTTACAGATTATTTATTATGTACCAGCCATGACTAAGACAGACATTGTTCCAGCTCCTATGAAGGTTAAATCCTAGCGATGGAAATGTCCTGAGACAAAAGAGAAGATGGAAAAAAAAAAAAAAAAAAGGCCTAGGACCTAGAGTGAAAATCCATTCCCTGAATGATAAAAACTTGCTGTACAATCTGGAAATCTAAGATTCCCTACCATAACCCTTGATATCAATTTGATCACATGCAACTGATTTCAGTAGTAAAACAATAGCATTTCATAAAACATAATGCCGTCAACAATAAATATAGATAAAACTCCAGAGGGGAGAAATTTCAATATGTTATCCTCTTATTCTCTTGAGAAAATGATTAATGTAGTGTCATTTGGTTATGATGAAACATTCTTTCCACCTCCCATGGTGGATTCTGGGGTGCATTAATAATTTAAATTACCCCCCAAATTAGACTCTGACTTCAGGATTTATAAAGAAAATATTTTCAGAAGAGGTCGTTACCTAAACAATTCCTTTAATCAACAGTCAGAGGACTGACTCAACTGATGGTGCCAAACGTTCTACACCAGGGCTGTGATGGGGTATCCCCTCCTTATCCCCATCATTCAAAAGTGTAAGAGGGTCAAGTGAATTTTTAAATGCAGATTTTTGATTTATACAGTTCTTTTTCATCTTGTGAAAAGTGGTTACTAGACTTAATCAAAATTCCTCTGTGCATCATTAACTAATTTTAGCTTTCTCCTTTTTTAGTTTTTATTTTTAGTGTTTGGAAGAGCCCAGTTTTAAATCTTCTGTGGATTTCACATTTTTCTACTGAAGCCTTGGGGGAAGCTACATTTAAAAGTAGGGAAATAGTAATTAAAAGTGATTAGGACAAGAAGTTTTGGTGCTATACAAATGTGGACTCAATTCTCCCCGTCACAAGCCGAACCAAGCAGCAGTTTTTGGTTTTGATTATAGCTTTACTTGCGATTTTAATAAACATGAACCAGTATTCAAACTTTTAATATCCTGCTGCTTAACTATTTCCAAAGAGCTATCCAGTTCTTTTAAACAGGCTTTGTTTTAAAATTTTAATTTGTTTGGCTCAGTCTCACCTTAGAAAGTTGTAGCCTTATGGTAAACTCTTTCATAAGTTGATTTCCAGAATCATAAGCAATTCTATTTTTGCCCCCTCCCAACTAAGTGTTTCCTCATGTTTCGAAACTGTTGGTGCTGACAGGTTTTCTGCCTTGTTTTATCTGGTTCCCACAGTAAGTATGAGAGACAAACACAAGAATGTGCCCAGTGTTGACTGGATGCATCAAGACTACAGTGATACTTACAACTCCTCCAGGAACCGGAGGCTGGGCAGGGGATTCGGGAGCAGCTGACTGATGTTGTTCATACTGAGGTCTCTGGAGGGGAAAATAGACAGCGTGTGAGGAGCAGCGAATGCCACCACAAGGAAATCCAGCTGTTCAATTCACACATTTCCAAACAATACAGTAAAATGAACTCATTCCTCTGCTTGACAAATGAATCGCTATTCTACATCTTAAATATATTCCTTTTCTCCAACATTCCCGGCAACATCATGGGCTTTCTATCAAATTAGAGACCATAGGAGGAACTTACATGAAATCCAAAATGATTTAGGCCATTCATGGGCATAGTTGTTATTCTTTATGTTTAAAATTATGTGAGTGGACAGCAAAGGAAACAGACATAACTCAACTCTAGACATAACTCAACTTTGTGTCTTGCTTTAAATTGTGTGACAAAGAGAAATGTCTTCATCACGCAACTCTAGAAGTCCTGTTTTTCTCTGGGACTTCAAGCACCTTGTAAAAACAAATGTTTTGATTCAAAGAAACTTAAAAACAACAACAACAACAAAACAAGACAAAAAGCCTATTCCCTCCTTCTAACATGTTCCTTTTGCAGGTTCTCAGATTGCATTAAATAAGTGAAATGAACCATAAAACGAGGGTGTAAGGTGATCCCGCTCTGTAGCACACTTCCTGCTGGGCCTGCACAGTAGTTCCTGGCACAGGAAACAACAAGCCACTTTAGGCAGAACTCAATCAATTTTTGTTTTAAACGAAACTCCGTGTAATTACATTTTATTCTCCCCCCGCCTCCTATTTCTTTACTGTCTCTTACATAGCCCCACAGCATCATGGGTATATGCCCTCTGTATCTCAGAGGCCAAAAGACTGACAGCTGGACAGATTCTAATCAAGACCAACTCAGATTTTATGTAGTCAGCTAAAGGTCACTTAAGAAATGACTTGTTGCACGAACCTGAAGATTCAGAACTTATGGCATTGTATTCTCAGACCAGGCCTGCATTAAAATTTATCTTGAGAAAAGATCATGAAGTTCTTTTCAACCTGAATTATTGCTTTTATTAAAGTGGACACCTGCATTGCACCTAATCAGCTGATTCCATTTGCAACATTTTGGTTCCTTAATCAAATATTGACTTTACATCAGTGACGCTAAGAATTGAGGAATCATTCACTCTTCGCCTTTAAAAAGTCACAATAATGGGCAAAGAAGATAAAATATTTTATTAATTGTTTCAGAGTATGGTACCACCCCGAAATTGCTATTAATTTTATTATCTGTTAGTGAACAATAAATAATGAAGCCAAGTAAATGCTATGTTCTTAAGCTAAAACTAGACAATGCCATAAGTATAGACTACAAATTTTTGTATTGTCCATACTCAGAAGTCTGGATTTTTCTGGCATTGTCTAGATAAAGAAGTCAAGTAATTGATAAACAATTTCATTTTTTTCCCAAATATTCCTGTGAAATAGCACAGTCACTAAGTTCACTGAACAGGCATGTTTTAAACTGATCAGTGCAGTTTCTGGATTCCTCACATTGATTATAGAATCTCTGCAAAGACTTGATATTTCTCAGGAATATTCACTTTTTAAAATTTGATATCCTACTTATTTCCTAAAAGGATCAAAGTGGTTTGATTTTGGGCCATGTCTATTGGTAACACAGATCAAACCAGTCTTGACATCAAGACATATGGTGTGGAGAGCATAGATTTTCTCTCATATTTTTCTATGTGATGTGGAAATCACTTTAGAACAAATGTTGATCTTGTCTATCTGCAGAAAGCTCTAAATAGAACATGGTCATTTACATATTAAGGTGATTCATAAGCACTCCACATTATTTTTAATATTTGTTACCCTATTTCAAGTACTTGGAAGTGAGGCTTATGTAAGCATTCACTCTCTGGTTCCCACCTGAACACTTCTTATTTGCGGAGGACACTAGGGCAGCAGAGAAAGTGCAGGCAAGCCTGAGAAGAGCCTCTTGGGTGGGAACTTAGACTTTCCCATTCACTAGCTGCATAATCTTGGGAAAACCAACCTCATTATGCAGCCTTCCTTATTTTTAAACAAGGGTGTCTCTATATGAATAGCTTGAAACCCTATGATTAGCCATTTCCGATCAGAGGGGGGTGACTTAATTCTTTTCTCAAAAAGGAAAGTACTTGGCTGGGCATGGTGGCTCATGCGTATAATCCCAGCACTTTGGGAGGCTGAGGCAGGTGGATCACCTGAGGTCAGGAGTTTGAGACCAGCCTGGCTAACATGGTGAGACCCCATCTCTACTAAAAATACAAAAATTAGCTGGGCATGGTGGTGGGCACCTGTAATCCTAAGCTACTTGGGAGGCTGAGGCAAGAGAATCACTTGAACCCAGGAGGCAGAGGTTGCAGTGAGCTGAGGTTGTACCATTGCACTCCAGCCTGGGCAGCAAGAGCGAAACTCCGTCTCCAACCAACCCCTTACCACCTGTTTTCTAATACAGGCTGTTTTCTTTTAAAAAGCCTCTAGCAGTTTATATAAACTTGTAGCAGGAATAACTTTTTTTTTTTTTTGAGATGGAGTCTCACTCTGTCGCCCAGGCTGGAGTGCAGTGGCCGGATCTCAGCTCACTGCAAGCTGCGCCTCCCGGGTTCATGCCATTCTCCTGCCTCAGCCTCCCGAGTAGCTGGCACTATAGGCGCCCGCCACCTCGCCTGCCTAGTTTTTTGTATTCTTTTTTAGTAGAGACGGGGTTTCACCGTGTTAGCCAGGATGGTCTCGATCTCCTGACCTTGTGATCCGCCCATCTCAGCCTCCCAAAGTGCTGGGATTACAAGCTTGAGCCACCGCGCCCGGCCGAAAATAACTTTTAATAGCAATGATCTAAGACCAAATGAAATAGGCCTCTAAAATAAAATTCAAAATGGGCAAGGTAAAAATTAATTTGCCTGCATTTGCTCTTTTCCCTTCTATGTGCACTTTTGCATTGATGTTAAAATGTAATTATGGTTCTCCAGCTTAGTGTATTCCAAACATGGTGAAAGATGAAATTTTTAAAATTTCTAATTCGCTGTGGACTTACACTACTATAAACTATAATAAAAACTGATTACTAAAAAGGTGAAATAAAAATACAAAGATATACAAAATACAAGACTCAATATTTTATTATGTGATTTAACAGAAATAGTTAAATAACTACAAAAGTTTCCAGACTTTACTCTGAAATTCTTATCTGTTGTGGATCAGTAAAAACAGCAGTGGCTTGGGGTGGGTCCTTCTCTTTGGCAAGTGATGCTCCTCTTGCCTTCATATCAAGAATGGTGAGGCTTAAATTACTTTTAGCCTGCTCATCTTTGACTTAACAATGATAGAATCAGAGAATGTTTGGCTGCTAGAGAGGACTGAAACTCACCAGGTGAGAATGCTCATTATAGATGAGGAAAATGAGGCTCAGTGAGGTGAGGTGGCCTCTAAGTTTCAGTGCAATATTTAGGGGGAAAGCCCAGGCCTAGAATCTAGGTCTAGACCTTAGGGTTTTTGGTTTTGTTTTGCTTTTGCTTTCTTTATTTTTGTGTACCGCCTTTCTAATTTTTGCAAAATATCTTCATTCTGACCCTCAAATTATTTTTAAACTGTTCCTTTTATTTTTCTATAGCATTTGGTCTTTTTGACTCCTGGAACACATATAACCTTAGCAGAAAATGAGAGGTCTTAAAATAATTTCCAAGCCTGTGCATTATTTACACTTTAAGTTATTATTTTAAAATGCTCTGTTTTTTTTAAACCACATCTTGCCCATGATTCAGTTTCATAAAAATCAATGAAGCCACATAGTGAATTTCTTGATGTTTTGTCAAGATGTAGAAATTAATTTTGAAGAAGTGGTCACTATGTAAAAGGATTTTGTAAGAAATGGATGATTGATTTCTGCTGTGACAAGATGGTCAAATAAGTTAAACCATTCTGCTCTGTCTCTGATCCACCTCTTATCTATGCTATACTACTGATCACATCTAGAAATCTAGAATAGAGATTGCAAATTCCATGAGAGCAGTTGTTATATATAGGAACCACCCCAGGAGCTTTAAAAAATGTTGATGTCTGGACTGGCACAGTGGCTCACACCTGTAATCCCAGCACTTTGGAGGCTGAGGTGGGAAGATTGCTTAAGGTCAAGAGTTTGAGACCAGTCTGGGCAATATAGGGAGACCTTGTCTCTACAAAAAAGAAAAAAGAAAAAAAAATGAGCTAGATGTGGTGGTGTGTTCCTGTAGTCCCAGCTACTTAGGAGGCTGAGGTGGGAGGATCACCTGAGCCTGGGAGGTTGAGGCTGCAGTGAACCATGATCCCACCACTTATTTCAGTCTGGGCGACAGAGTGAGCCTCTGTCTTAAAAAATGCTGATATCTAGGTTCTATCCCCAGGATTTTGGAGTTAATTGATCCACTGTGGGCACTGGAGTTTTTAAAAGCTTTTCGGGTGATTCGAATGCTCAGCCAGGACTGAAAACAACTGCCTGGAGTAACCCTAAATTTTCAGGCCAGTTCTCTGACCTCTGCAACTCACTTGAAATTGAGGAAGCTTACGATGATGAAAGGTACTGTTTCTTATGAGTTCCTATGGGTTGCATCCCAGCAGACAGTATCTTTCCCTTAAAAATGTTTTTGTTACTTGCAGCTCTATTTCTTTTTCATTTGACAGATGTTAAATGAGCATTAACGTGGTCAGGTTTTATTCTAGGAACACAGTGGAGAATATATCTGAGTCATCTTTAACTTTTCCCTTTCCCACCATCCTATGTCCATAAGCCCCCCGTGTTAATTGCACTACAGAGTTCGCTGGATCTGGACCCTCTTCTTTCTTCTTGGCTGCCTTTAGTTAGGCCAAAGGCAGTACTGCTGAAAACCGTTCTGCTCTCCATGTTTACTGTGTCTCCTCATTCTGGGTCATCTTCTACACCATGGCCAGAGCAGTCACCCTGAGAAGTCTGTCTGCTCATCACTCTACACAGAGCCACTGCTAGCCAAAAAGAAAGGCAGCCCCTCAGGTAGATGAATTAAAAGAGGACTCCCTCTCCTGAGGGGTTGAAGAATTAAAGAAAATATCCTCTTCCTCCTGAGGTAACAGCTACAGAGCAAGCAGGGTGAATGGCTTGGCAAGCAGAGCTCAGCCTGGAGTTTAGACCCCATGAAGGAGCCTCTGTGCAGGATACAACCTGTCCAACCGTAGCCATACAGCACAGTGCTATCTGAGAACTGCTGGCTCCTGCCTCTGGGAGGAAATGACGCCCAAACTCCATAGGCTCTTCACAATCTGGCTTAATGTGGGTTTCCATCTTGATCTCATGCCACTTTCCTCCATGCAATGTGTGATCTAGTTACATGGAAATTCTTACCGTTTCCCTTTGCATGTGTCTTTACACGTGTGGTTCTCTTCCCTGGAATGCATTATCCTCTCCATTTCCAAATTACCACTCCCCCATGTCTCTTCCGAGGCCATTCAAGATCTAGTTCAACAGACCCTTGTCATTCTGACACAACCTCTTATCTTTCCATCTTCATTGTTCTCTATTTCAACCTCCAGTCCTTTGATACTTCCTGTATCAAAACTCATCTTAGCCCCAAAACCTAGGCTGTTGATCTCCTGGATCACCATGTCACCAACACTCTCAACTCCCTAGCCCCTGTCTTTTGTTTTACTTTCCTGGAAAAACCTCAGCTCTGGAAAAACACCACAATTCCTTTATCTTCTCTGTTATTATCCCAGGATACTGAGTGCTACCAGAAAAAAAACAAAAAAACAAAAAAAACACGTCATAAATGTGCAGATCTGTGACTATAAATTCATGGTCTTTGTGTGTTTGTAACACCAGTGCCCAATTCTGTGCTTTGCTGTTGCTCAGCTTACTCCCATGGGAACTGCTGCCTTGAACCTCTTCATCAATGACCACCCCCATCATGCTCATGGGGCACCTGTCCTCTTACTTCATGGAAATAACTGGGATTCTTTGGACCACCAACGATATTCTTTGTCCCCTGCTTACCACACCTATACCTTCCTCCTTATTAGCCTTCCTTATGGATCCCTTCCCCTTTAGCATACTACAGCACATTACTGTGTGCTATGGACTGAATGTTTGTGTTCCCCCAAATTCATATGCTAAACCCTGAATCCCTAAGGTGGTGATATTTGGAGATGGTGCCTTTGGGAGGTAATTAGGTGATGAAAGGGGAGCCCCCATGATGAGATTAGTGTCCTTATAAGAGACATGAGAGAGCTCCGCTGTCTGCCATTTAAGGATACAATGTGTGTGAAGCAGACGTGCTAACAACTACACTATAGAACCATGTTAAGGATACAGTGTGAAGTTGGCCAACTGAAAACTGAGGGAGCTGACCCCCAGAGGACACTGGATCTGCTGGTACCTTAATCTTGGACTTCCCAGCCTCTAGAACTGTGAGATATATGTTTTTGTTGTTTAAACCACCCAGTTTATGCTAATTTGTTGTAGCAGCCTGGACAAATGGCTATACTGCCTCTAAGAGCATGAGATATAGAACTGTTCTGAAATAAAATGCTCTTGGGAGCAAACTCTCTTTGTGTTTTGCTCACCTTTCACAATGTTTGTTTTTGCTTGTAATTAAGTTTCCCTCTTCAGTTGATCCTATTTGTTTCCTTTCCTAGGGATTCCTCAAAGATTCTCATTCATTGAAAGGTGCCCTTCTACCCCCATGCCCAAGTGCCACTAACTGCTGCTTCTCCTCCTCTTTTTCCTTCTGCTCCCCCCTTCTTTTCTCCTTCTTCTCGTTCTTATTCTAAAGTATCTTTCCTATCATTTCTATGGATTTGTTGTGAGGGAGATGACTAAAGTAGATACTTTGTTCATCATCTTAAAATTCAGCCTTAGTTGAGATTTGGTATTTGAATCAGTGAATAAGGAAGCCCTTTCTTATAGTGTTACTATTTTAAAAAATTAAGGAAACAAACAAAAAAAAATCGATGCTCTTTCTTTAATCTCACCACAGTGGAAGACAAATATTTACTTCTTTAGCAGCACAGTGTAATTCCTATTTCTTCTAAGTACAATCATTTTAAATTTGTCTTTGGAGATCCAGTGGCATTTAGCTCTCTGCCAGATACCTTTGATAACAATGGATCCAGGCTGGAGCCATTCCAGCACTTTTTAATCGATCACCTTTCAAATATACTTCTAGAGATAATATACTTCTTGTGAATCTCGAAAGGCAAGATGCAGGCTTGAGTAGCATTTTATTATAGTATGAATAGTATTATTTCCAGGTACCTTAAAAATGTTATTATTTTTAACTCCAAAACACTGTATCTTAAGAATATTTTTTTTATTGAGTATAACATATACAGGAAAATGCATAAATTCTGTGTCCAACCTGATAAATTTTCCTTCCTCCTTCCTTCCTTCCTTCCTTCCTTCCTTCCTTCCTTCCTTCCTTCCTTCCTTCCTTCCTCCTCCTTTCCTCCCTTCCTCACTTCCTCACTTCCTCTCTTTCTCTCTTTCTTTCTTCTTTCAACCAAGGTTTAACTCTGTCACCCAGGCTGTAGTGCACTGGCATGATCATGGCTTACTGCAGCCTCAACCTCCAGGGTCCAAGTTATCCTCCCACCTCAGCCTCCCGAGTAGCTGGAACCACAGGTTTGCACTACCATACTTGGCTATTTATTTATTTATTTATTTATTTATTTATTTTTGTAGAGATGAGGTCTCACTGTCTTGCCCAGGCTGGTCTTGAACTCCTTGGCTCAGTTGATTCTCCCACCTTGGCCTCCCAAAGTACTGGAATTACAGGCATGCCACCGCGCCTGGCCCCTGATGAATTTTCACAATATGAACACACCTTATGAACTAGCACAAATCAATAAATAGAATATTGACATCACCTCAGAACCCCCTCATGTTCCCTTCCATTCACTGCTCCTCACCAAAAGTAACCATTCTGCTGACATCTAACACTTTACATTAGTTTTGCTTGTTTTTAATCTTTCTATAAATGTAATCACTTATAGACATTTTTGTGTCTAGCTTCTTCACTCATTATATTGGTTAGATTTATCCTTATGTTGCACCTAGCAATCCTTTATTCCTTTTTTTTTTTTTTTTTTTGAGACGGAGTCTGGCTTTGTCGCCCTCGGCTCACTGCAAGCTCCGCCTCCCGGGTTCACGCCATTCTCTTGCCTCAGCCTCCGAGTAGCTGGGACTACAGGCGCCCGCCACCACGCCCGGCTAGTTTTTTTGTATTTTTAGTAGAGACGGGGTTTCACTGTATTAGCCAGGATGGTCTCTTATCTCCTGACCTCGTGATCCGCCTGCCTCGGCCTCCCAAAGTGCTGGGATTACAGGCGTGAGCCACCGCACCCGGCCCTTTATTCCTTCTTAATGCAATATAGTGTTTCATTTTATCATTACACCACAATTTATGTACCCACTCAACTGTTGATGGAGATTTGGATTGTTTTCAGTTTATGACTGTTATGAACAGTACTGCTATATTCTTAAACAAATTTATTGAACATTCATAAGTGTACGTATTAGGTACATATCTAGGAGTAGAACTGCTGGGTATTGGTATATGCATATGTCTGCTTTAATAGATACTGCCACATAGTTTTCTAAAGTGGTTATATCAATTTATACTCCCGCAAGTAGTCTATAAGAATATCAATTATTTCATATCCAATAGTTTCCATTTGTTGTCACCAAAATTGGTATCATTTTTTTTTCCTCTCTCTCTCTCTTTGTTGAGACGGAGTCTCTCTCTGTTGCCCAGACTGGAGTGCAGTGGCGTGATCTCAGCTTACTGCAACCTCCGCCTCCCAGTTTCATGCCATTCTCCTGCCTCAGCCTCCCAAGTAGCTGGTACTACAGGCACGTGCCACCACGCCCAGCTAATTTTTTGTGTTTTTGATAGAGACTGGGTTTCACCATGTTAGCCAGGATGGTCTCGATCTCCTGACCTTGTGATCTGCCAGCCTCAGCCTCCCAAAATTACAGGCGTGAGCCACCGTGCCTGGCCTTTTTCTCTTTTTTATTTTAGTTATTTTGGCATGTACAGCGATGTCACATTGTGGTTATAATTTGCATTTTCCTCATGTTTCATAGAGCTGAGCATCCTTTCATCTGACTTTGACCATCAGGATACCCTTTTCTGCAAAGTGCCAGCAGAACATTTTATCTTATTTGATGACCTTTGAATTAGAAGTAAAACATACTTGCTGTAACAAGTGAAACTATACACTGATTTGTAAGGAAAAGGCTGGTAAACTTTCTTTTTCTAATATTACTCTCTTTTTCTAATATTATTTCTCCTCGGGTTTCAAAGGAATTCTTTTGAAAGAGTTAATAGTGTAATAGTTAAAAGTGTGTATTCTGTAGATATTTTGCCTTAGTTTGAGTCCTGGCCTTGATATTTCTGAGCTAAGTAACCTTGAGCAAATTATTTAACATCTTTGTACCTCAGTTCCCTCATCTGCATCATCTGTGAAATAGAGATAATAGTATCTACTTCAGAAAATTGTTATGAGAAATGTTAAAGTAAAATTAAAATGGAGACCAGGCCTGAAAACTTTCTGAGCAAATAAAACCAGTTAGGGCTTAAAAGTAACCTTCATCTAGCTTAAATTGCAAATATAGGTGGAACCTGACTGGGGTCACACTGCAGATATAAGCTAAACTTAACTGGGGTCATTTCTGGTAAATGCTTATGTTGAACAGAAATTAAACTTAACTCTAGTTAATCAGAAGCAGCCAACTAAGATATAATTATGTGACTAAGAACTTCCCAAAAAAGTACCCCCCCAAAAAGATAACTGTAAGTCAATCAGATTTCTTTGTTTTACTTTTGCATCTCCCATAAATGCTTGCCTCTGATGTTCTGCATTGGAATGCAAAACCTCTGTTGGTCTGGTGTTCACTAACTCATGAATTACTTCTTACGCAAATAAACTCTAAAATTTTACTGTGCTTTAGATTTTCTTTATGTTTGGTGTCAGAAGTGGGATTCAACGGAGACACCCCACCCACCCTTGGACCATGCCACTGGGTGTATCAAGAAACCAGGCAAAAGGTACCTGCTGAGTCCATGGAGCTCACTGCTTTCTCACTGCATCTGGAGGTCCTGGTTAAGTCCCTCTCATATTTCAAGCTCCACAATTTGCATCCTGAGCGCTCCAAGTTTATCTGAATCATTTTATTCCCTTTTGGACCCAGAGATCAAATCTGAGTGCTTGACATAAACTAGACTGGGTCCAGTCTAGTGCACTAGTGCACAGAATAGATCTGGAATCCAGATTGGGATCTGGAGGTTAAACTGGGTATTCAATAGGAACTAGACTGAGTTTGTAGTTGGAAGCCTCAGGTAGATAGAATTTTAAAAAGACAGGATATTATGGGTTTGTCAATATCTAAGGAGTCTGGGACTTCTTTACTGGGAACACCATCAAATTTTATATTTAGAAATTATAGACCCCAAACTTGTGCCTTTCTAGAAAAATGGGTATGCCTACAAGAAATAATTAGAAGTTGTAGTGGCCGCAATCGGGAAATTTTAATATAGACAAAATTGTTCATTTATGGGACATAATGGAAAAGAATGGATCCTAAATACCGCAGAAACAATGGTACGCAGTTTTTGATTGGTATACAGAGGCTTACAAAGAACTAGCTGATCCAAAATTGCCTCTCTAAAAGACTCTGTACTAAAGCCAGGCTCAGTGGTTCATGCCTGTAATCTCAACTCTTTGGGAGGCCTAAGTGGGAGGATTGCTTGAGCCTAGGAGTTCAAGACCAGCCTGGGCAACATAGTGAGACCTAGTCTCTCCAAAAAAAAAAAAAAAAAAAATTAGCTGGCCCATGCCTGTGGTCTCAGCCACTCAATAGGCTGAGATGGGAGGATCACTTGAGCCTAGAAGGTCAACGCTTCAGTGAGTTGTGATGGCACCACTGTACTCCAGCTTAGGTGACACAGCATGACTCTGTCTCCAAAAAAAAAAAAAAAAAAAGCAAGCTTATTTACTAAAATAAATAAGACAACTGAAAAGCTTAAGCAATAAATTGAGGGCAAAAGTAAGGAAATTATGTAGTAACTGATGTGACTTTTTTTCCTGCCTTTATTCTCTACCTAATTATTCTAAATCCACAAATTCCTTTGTGAAACCATCTTTTTCTCCTAAACCTACTAATCCTTTTGCTGAATTACGTTTTTATCTGGAGAACAAAGAGAGAAAGGAAGTTAAGTAAATGCCTCATAAAGTTAGGCCCTCAGAATACCCAGGTTTGGTTCTTATAAATAATTTTACTCCTTGGTCAAAAACTGAACTCAAGAGCCATAGCAAAATATTTTCCAAATTGCAAAGAAAATCCACAAAAATGTTCTGAGGAATTGAGAATCCTCATAGGAGTCTATGACCCTGGATTTCCTGATTTATATCAGTTTATATACATAATATTAAGACACAGAGATGTACACGAATGGATAAAAAGAGCAGGATGGGATAAGCCTGAGGAAAGGACTGCTGACTCTTCAATAGTTACTTCTAGGGATGGTAAAAATGATGCCAGAAAAACAGCTGAAAAACTGCTGGAAATAATCCCTATTGTCTTCCCACAAAAGATTGGTCCATTATTCAACTATGTATACAAAGAAAAAGAAAGAAATTAGTTTCTGATTACAAGCTAGATTTGTTAAATATTCTGGTCTTAAAATACAGCAGGGAAAATTTCCTGCTGAAACTAAAATAGCTCCTACAGCCTTATTCATCCATGGACTCTGACCAAAGCTTGGTGACCTGATTAAAAAATGAAAGATTGGATGGGAAGTTACTGATACAGCTGAATTAGTCATCATGGTTGAACATTTTTGGAGAACTTTAGAACAAGAAAAAGAAAGAAAGAAAAAATATCAAAGGCTTCTATGTTTACAGCTGCAACAGCTACAGGGACAAAGTCCAAGAAGGCCTCTTCATTCATATCATAACTCAAAATCAAGAGGTCCTGAACAAAGAAACCGTGTACCTTAAGATGTCTGCCATCATTAGAAACAGTCAGGCCATTGGAAAAAAAGATTGTCCACTCTAGTATTAGTCTCTAACTTCCTCTGTTAGAGAAAATTCCCAACGCTTTGACTCTCAAGACAATAATTAACATGAATGGGGTTCTGAGGGATTCTCTGGTAAGTTACTTCCTATAACACCCTTATGTTTTTAAGGAAACTCAGATCAAGATCAATGGGGAGTCATGTATACACAGTGTTGGTGGATAATGGAACCACCTTATCGACTTTAAACCCCATCCTAATAAACCAACAAATATATTGGAGTAAAAATATATTTCTGTGGTGGGGGTTTCAAATCTAGTTCAGAGAATTCCTATGACTAAACCAGCTGAAATGCTGAACTAGTTTCAGAGAAGCATACCTTTTTACTATGTGACACCTCTCCAGTAAAGGTATTGGGATGAGATTTGCTTTCTAACCTGAGAAGACACATAAAGCTCTCTTCAGAAGGAGAAATAACCCTAGAAGTCTCTGATCCTCCTGAACCTAAACTGCTTTGTTCTTACAAGTGGGGGTTGATAACATTGAAAGCCAAACTTATACCAACTCCAACCTTTCCGGAGTTCCCCAATATCTGTTGGCTGCCTCCTCCACTGACAGAAAAAAATTGCAAGTCCCGAACCTATAAATATCCAACTAGACCATTCTAAGCCATTGCCTAAATTTCTCCATTTACCTCTAAAGTTAGAGGCAATCCAAGAACTTTCACCAATTGTAGAGGAGTTGATAAAACAAATACTTGTAATTTCTTGTACTAGTCTCTATAATACTCTAATTCTGTTAGCTAAAAGAGCTAATGGATGAGGTTGGAGATTTGTTCAAGACTTGTGTGCAACAAATAAAATTATAATTCCAAAATTTCCTGTAGTTCCAAATCCCAACACTTTGTTATCTAGTGTGCCTACAGCTGCCAAATGATTCACAGTGATAGATCTCTGCTCTGTCTTCTTTAGCATTCCACTTGATAAGAAGAGCCAATACTTGTTCGCCTTTATTTGGAAAAACCAGCAATACACCTGGACTATAATGCCACAGGGGTCCACTGATGCCTCATGTTATTTTTTTCAGGCATTACACCAAGACCTGTCAATCTCACAATTTCCTAGAAATTCTACTGTATTTAACATGTAGATAATTTATAGTCATGTTCTTCTACCAAATAAAACTCCGTCATAGATTCAACTTCTTTCTTACAACCATTACCTTACAAGGGACATAAAGCCTCCATGGGAAAACTTTATTCGCTAAAGAAAAAGGTCTATTAAGACATGATTTGACTGAAAAGAGAATTTTTCTGTCACCTGAAAAAAAAGTCAATCCAAGGTTTCCCTAGACTCGTGACTAAGAGATAATTAAAAGGATTCCTTGGACTTTGGGGATACTATAAAACTTGGGTCCTCTACCTTTTTCTGTTGGCATCCCCCTTATATAAACTTATAAAAAATCTGTCTTAAAGTCTGTATTAGTTCATTTTCATACTGAAGAAATACCCAAGACTGGGTAATTTATAAAGATAAAGAGGTTTAATGAACTCACAGTTCCATATGGCTGAGAAGGCCTCACAATCATAGCAAAAGGCAAACGAGGAGCAAAAGCATGTCTTACATGGTGGCAGGCAACAGAGCATGTGCAAGGGAACTGCCCTTTATAAAACCGTCAGATCTCTTATTCACTATCATGAGAACAGCATTGGAAAAACCAACCCCCATCATTCAATTAACCTCCTACCAGGTCCCTTTCATGACATGTGGGGATTGTGGGAGCTACAATTCAAGATGAGATTTGGGTAGGGACACAGCCAAACCATATCAAAGTCTTTGCTATGGGAAGGTAGTCATGAACAAACTTCCCATCAGATAAAACTGGCCTTACAACAGCCTTCAGCTTTAAGGTTCCTGAATTATACAAAATGTTTTACATTGTTTGTTTACAGACATGATGATCAGGCCTTGGGAGTCCTGGCTCAGGAACAAGGGGAAAGACAGTGACTGCTTATTAGAGTCTCCAGTTAGATCTAGTGGCCAGAGCATATTCAAGTTGTCTGAAAATAGTGGCAGCAGCAGCTACATTAGAAGAAACCTCATCTGACCTAGTATCAGGAAATGAAACTGTACCTATGAGTCCCACATACAGTTATAAGTTCATTAGATTCCAGTCAGACCCAAGCAGACTAACATCTTATGACATCTTTCTCCTGTAACCTCCAAATCTCCATCTCGAATGTTGTAATCTCTGCTTAGCCCTGTCACTTCGCTACCTCTTCCTAATGATGGAGTAAACCATAAATGTGTGAGTGTGGTATCACAACTATTGACCCCTCACATTGATTTATGGGACATTCTGTTAGATAATCCTGAATTAATACTTTTTGTTAATGGGTCTTATGCCAAAAAATATACAAAGGAGATACCAAACAGAATATGCTGTTTGGTATATACTCAATATGAACTAACAGAAAAGGGAACTCTTTCACAGTTTAAGTTAGCACAACCTGCAACATTATATTCTCTTACTAGGGCTTGTCATGTAGCCAAAAACAAGTTACTATTTGATTTTTATGTTTTTTTGTTGTTGTTTGTTTGTTTTCAGGCTGGTTCTCAATCTGTTGCCCAGGCTGGAGGATAGTGGTGTGATCACCAGAGCCTCAATATCCTGGGCTCAAGTGATGCTCTCACCTCAGCCTAAGTAGCAGGGACAACAGGCATGTGCCACCATTCCTATAGTCCCAGCTACTTGGGAGGCTGAGGTGGGAGGATGATGACCTTTCCATGACCTGGCTAATTTTCTTCTCCTTCTCCTTCTCTTTCTTTTCTGTAGAGATGGGGTCTCACTATGTTGCCCAGGCTGGTCTCAAAGTCCTGGGCTCAAAGGATCCTCCTACCTCAGTATCCCAAAGCTCTGGGACTACAGGTGTGAGCCACCATGCCTGGCCTAAGTTAACATTTATACAGACAATAGATACACTTTTGTAGTGGTCCATGATTTTGGAGTGTTATTGAAACAAAGAGTATTTCTCATTTCTAGTGGAAACCCCATCAAGAAAGGTCATAGGTAGATTAATTTCTTTCAGCTATTCTACTGCCCTGATAGGTTGCTATTATTAAAACTGAAGCTCATATTCACAAAACTAAACCTAAATGTTAATGGAAGGGATTAGCAGATTTTCACACCAAGTTGACTAGCACTGAAATTGTTAAAATATGCAATCTGTATGAACTCCATAAAGTCAACTCAAATCAAATTACTTATGATCATTCGTTCAATAAACAATGCTGTGCACCTGAATTGGAACAACAAAAATGTTGTCTAAAAGGATGCAAACTTAATGCTAAATGAGGACTTGCCAAGAGCCTGGATAGCTGCCTAGTCTTTCCTGAGGCCCTGAAAATGCCACTCTTAAAAGTCCTGTACTCCATTATTCATCATTGTATGGATAAAATGTTTCAAATTGTTAAAAAGTACGGGTGGGATGGTTGTTCTAAAACAACAGAAATGGTGTATAACCATTGTGTGGCTTGTCAAACCAGTAATCCCAGAAAGACCCTTAAAGATTCACGTGGTATATTTCCATCACCTGCTGGGCCATTTAAATATCTACAAATGGATTGCATTCAATTGCCACCCTTAGTGGGATAACAATATATTCTTGTGATAGTGTGTCTGTTTTTAGAATGGATTAAGGCTTTCCCTTGTAGAAAAGCTGATGTCACAACAGTAACAAAAATTTTATTTAAAATCATTTTTCTTCTGTAGGCATCCCCGGACAGATTTCCGGAGATAGGGGAACTCACTTTACTGGACAGGTTATGAAACAATTAAATAAGATTTTACAAATCCAATGGCATTACCATTGCCCTTATCATCCTCAGTCCTTTCAAAATGTTACAAGGATGAATGGCATCTTGAAACTAAAATTAGCTAAATTAATAAAGTTTATTGGATTAATTTGGCCAAAAGTTTCACCACTGGCCTTAATGGCAATTAGATCAACCCCAATGGGAAATTACAAATTGGCCCCTTATAAAAAGGAGTCCTGTGTCTTTGAAAATAGAGCCTCATGTATCTCCTGGACTTATTTGCTAATATAACTCAATACTGCAAAACATTGATGCATTATGCCAAAGTATATTTTCACCAGGTGAAGAAAGCTTTCCATAACCTATCTGCCGATGATCAAGCCTTCCATGACCTAGAACCTGGAAACTGAGTCTTTTGAAAATTACACCCGAGAAAAACTGCCCTTGAGCCTCATTGACGGGGACCATACTATTTCTTCTTACTACTCACACTGCAGTTAAACTTCAGAGTCTTGAAACTTAGGTCATGTCTCTCAACTAAAGAAACTCTCCCTTAGACTTTTGGGCTTGTCAACCTATAGGTGACTTACGTAGATGGCATCACACAGTAGACAGCTTCCCCAAGATCACAAAACAAGACTTCATTTGACTATTTTCCATTGGCTAAAGACTCGTTTTTGTTTTACATTTAACACAAAATGTCCAAACTTGTATTCTTACTTAGTTGGGGACTTCCACTCCTCAAACTGAACATCCTCTAAAGTCTATTGTTCAAAGTATAGTTCACTAACCAAAGCAATTGCTGCCTATATAGTCATCTGGATGAATAGGAAAAACCACAGTTAATATTAAAACTTGCTCCCACACATACCTGGGTGAGCAATTCAGGAAACTGGCTTTCTAAAAAAGCTTGGTAACCACCTCTTGGCAGGTCAGTTCATATTCATAATAGACTAATTTGGAATTAGAAGGAAGCTATTAAAGAAAAAGGGATGGTGTATAACTACTGTTGATTTTATTACTGGTAATTTATCCTTATGCATAGAAAACCTTCATGGAATTGGGTTCTATCTGGGGAGTATTCTAGACTCCCTCTGTAATCAAACTCTTTGGTTTGACACAGATTATGAAGACTGGACCTCTACGTATAATAACACAGATACAACAGCAAAACACGACCACGATATCCTTGACCATACCATTAGAAAATTCAGCCAGGTGCAGTGACTAACACAATCCCTCAGAGGCTAAGGTGGGAGGATCTCTTGAGGCCAAGAGTTAGAGATGAGCCTGGGCAACAAAGTGAGACCTCGTACAGAAATAATTTTAAAATGAGCTGGGTGTGGTGGCATGGGCCTATAGCTCCAGCCACTTGGGAGGCTGAGGTGGGAGGATTGCTTGAGCCCAGGAGTTTGAGGCTGCAGTGAGCTATGATTATGCCACTACACTCCAGCCTAAGTGACAGAGTGAGACCCTGTCTCAAAACAAAGCAAAACAAACAAAAATCACTAAAAGTAGTGTTCAGTGAAAACACCGAAGACAAATGAAATTCCTCTATGGTTTCACTGTATAAAATTAATAGTTTTGTTTATTGAATAGAGCAATATTTGAGACATGTTTGAAAAGAAAGCCAATCATCTTGTTTAGTGATGGTATGCATGGGTTACTATATCACATTTATAAAATTATTTTTGTTCCTACTCTAATTTAAACCATAACCATTCAACCTGGTAATGTACAAATGTAGATATGACAAAAAATAACCATGACATTTATATTACTCCCAACTGGTGAGTCATGGGATCCCCTTTGACTTTTTCTCTCAATAATGCTGGGCTGTTCATCTTGTGTGACAACAAAATATATAAAGGTTTTCCACCTAAGTGGTCTGGATACTGTGGTTTGGGCGATCTCTTACCCAAAATGACCAGATACGACTCTTTAAATGCTAGTGAAATCCTTAACTTAGGGTCATTTGTACATGAAGTGATCCCTCATAAAAGAGCCCTCTGTGGTCTTCCAAACCCGAGCATACAAAGGGGTTTTCAAATTTCATTCTATTGTAAGAGCCCCTCTTTTTAAATTCTCAGCTAGAAGTCTCTGAATTGAAAAAAATCACTTATTAGTATTTCAACAACTCTTTTAAGAAGTTTTAATGATACTTTAAATTCTCTTCAAGGAGTACAATCTGAGATAAATAATTTAACCTCAGTGGCACTCCAAAAGAAACAGGTTCTTGATCTTTTTAGCTGCTCAACGCAGAGCACAACACGATTGTGCCCTACATGGCAAAACAAAGTTGTTTTCATGTTGACAAATCAGATATTGTTGCCCAAAATGTAAAGAATATTAACAAACAAATCCAGGTTTTACATCAGATAAGCACTGCCTCCTCCATTGATCTACTCAGTTGGTAAAATCATGGCTCCTGGAATTTTTACTCAGAGGAATTTTTCAACCTTTGATTTTTATTTTCTTTATAGTCGTGATGTTGACTCCCCTGGTGCATTTTATCCTCTCACAGGTTTTTAATATATTTTCAACAGTCACTCACATGTCGAATGATTGCTGTCAGGCTCAGACAACTCGAGGACGCTGACTATGTACTTCCTGATGGCAGCGATGTGACTCTAATGATGATAACAACATCTACCTGACTTTATATCCCAATAACTGTGTCAACAGCAGTAACTGAGAGTAACAGTATGCTATTTGGACACACTTTCAGCTTGTTGAGAGGATGACCAAAAAGGGAGGATTATTGAAGTAAAATTAAAATAGAGATAACACCTGAAAAATTGTTGAACAAACAAAACCAGCTAGATGTTGGAAAAAAACAGCCTTAATCGGCCAGGTGTGCTGGTTCATGCCTGTAATCCCATCACTTAGAGAGGCCAAGGCGGATGGATCATGAGGTCAGGAGTTTGAGACCAGCCTGGCCAACACAGTGAAACCCCGTCTCTACTAAAAATATAAAAAATTAGCTGAGTATGGTGGCAGACACCTATAATCCCAGCTACTCGGGAGGCTGAGGCAGGAGAATCGCTTGAACCCAGGAGGCACAGGTTGCAGTGAGCCGAGATCGCGCCACTGCACTCCAGCCTGGCAACAGAGTGACACTTCCTCTCAAGAAAAAAAATAAAAAAAAGATAATTGTGTAAACATAAGCCAATTAGATTTCTTTTTTGTTTTTGAGACAGGGTCTTGCTCTGTTGCCCAGGCTGCAGTGCAGTGGCACAATCATGCTTCACAGCAGCCTCACCCTCTCTGGATTGAGCAATCCTTCTGCCTCAGCCTCTCCAGTAGCTGGGAGTGCTGGTGAGTGCCACCACACATGGCTAATTTTTACTGTATTGTGTTTTATTTTTTTGCAGAGATGGGGGTCTCAATATGTTGCCCAGTCTAGTCTCGAACTTGTAACCTCAAGTGATCCTCCTGCTTCAGTCTCCCAAAGTCCTGGGATTACAGGCATGAGCCACTGTACCTAGCCCCAGATTTCTTTATTTTATTTCCTCATTTTTTTTTTTTTTTTTTTTTTTTTTATTAAATGCTTGCTTCTGATGTTCTGACATTGGAACACTAACTTTCTGGTGGTCTGGTATTCCTCAATTCATAAATTACTTCTTACACAAATAAACTCTTCAAAATTTTATTGTGCTTCAGATTTTTCTTTAACAGAAATAATTGAGCTAATATATGTAAAGTACTTAAAACAGTACCTGGCACATTATAAACACTATATATTTGCTATTATTATCATTATAATAACACAGACTTTCTCTCTCTTTCTCTTTTTTACGTGAGATATTTACTGTCAGTCATAGAATCCCTTAATGTTTTTACAAATTATAACTCTTGCCTATACAGCTGTATCAAGAGTACAGTAATGCTAGCATATTGATGTTCATAGTTATCTTGAAAAAATGCTTTTAAATTATAGGATCATTCTAAAAAATGTTTAGAGCTGGCTGCCTTAGGTTTTACTGGTCCCTTATTAAATGGTTATATTAAAACTGTGTTAATTTTTTAGTGGGAACTTCAAAAAGAGAGACTTAAACCAAAGCTCATTTGAAAATTTTTACATTATCATTCTAATCTCCATAGACAGAAATAGTTAATGTGACTGGGCATTCCTCTGCCCTATTTATATTATGTCAACAACAAAATGATAGATGTAGATGTAGTTATTTGTGGAGAGGTCACTTTCCTAGGAACCATGTGTACTCAGCTCACATCCCAAAATAGAGAAGGAAGCAAGCAATCAACACAACAAAACCAAAGCAAAACATACACAGAAAACAATAACAATGACAGCAAACCAAACCCTTTGTGAACATCCAGAATCAAAAGCCTGTAACCTTAGGCACAGAGGTTTATGCACTTTCCTCAAGAGGAAAAGACCCCACTCAGAGGGAAGTATTCCTTGTTCAAGCGCTCTTGGTGTTTGCTTGTTTTGGTTTTAAATCCGTAGTAGTGAATTACCAACAGGAGGTGGACTCAACAAGGCTGGCAATAACGTGGGAAAACAGATTTACAAGCTAAAATAATAATAATGATATCAGCCCTGTAGCTGTTTGATCGTTTAGCATAACAGTTCTACATATCTCAAAAACTCTCAAGGGCAACCAGTTTCTTTCCCCCAAGATAGTGTAGCACTTTATAAACTCGAAAGGACTGTACTGTTATTAAAATCATCGGAAAAGCTTAAGTATCCAGGAATACCCTAAGGTTCTATTTCTCCTGCCTCTGTTTTTTCTCGCTACATGTTCTTGGGAAATCTTATTTAGCCATGTGAAATCAATAATCACGAGAAATTATGAACAATTTCTAGCCTTGAACTTTCATCTGAGCTACAGATTCTTACCTGTTCCCGAAGGAACTTCTCCAGTTGGTTAACTGACCCGTTACCTAACTCATCTCAAATTAAACTCATTATTTTCTCTTTTTTCTCAAAACCAGCTTTTCCCTTTCTGTTTTCTCATTTTGATTAATACGTCCCCATTCTCTCTATTGATCAAGCCAGAAACCTCTAGTTTACATCACCCTGTCATTCATCCCCACTCTCATCTAAATGGCCATCAGTCCTATTGATTATATCTCTGAAATGTTTCCAGAGTAGTCATAACTGATGTTATTTATGCTAAGCACTTCACACACGCATGTACACACACACACACACACACACACACACACCCTAATTAATCTACAGACAACAGTCCATTTTACAAGTAAAGAAACAGAGGCATGTAGAACTTAAGTAGCTTTCCCAAGGTGAGACGGCAGTAGGCAGCAAAGCCAGAGTCTGAACCCAGTTAGTGCGACTCCAAGGCTTGTGAGGCCAGCTCCTTTGCTGCTATGCTGTACATTGAAATCCATGATCTAATTTCCACTTCTTTGCTGCCGCAGTTTAAAATTCAGGTTCTTATCTTTGTGTGATCATTTTCACTCTTAAGAAGTACCGCACACATGAGGAGGTACCCCAGAAAAACTCTCCTCTCCACTTTTCTGGTTTCTCGTGCCTTTGTGCCATTTCTGGCTTTCCTCTTTGACAGTCCGTTTGGAGTGACTCTTTATTCAGTCCCCTTCTCTGAAAAATCTACTCTACTTCCACCCAGCCTTTGGATCTCATTTTTTGGGTCCTTTTTGACTCCATCAGTTCATCTCTCTCCCAGCCCCAGATTCCACAACTCCAGTTGGAATCCTGAGTTTCCCACTTTTCTGAGAGAAGACACGCAATAGCAGTGGGCTCTTAATGAACTTCTCCGCCTCAGTCTTTCCCCCTTTGCAATCCATCTGGAGTTAATTTTTTTCTTTAAGGATAAAGGCATTAATATTTTATATTGTGCTTCCTTTTTTTCTTATAACAGTAACTTATTTGTCTGGAACTTTACAGTTTACAAAGCACTTTGATGCCCACAAATTTTCCCAAATTTGTCTTAGGGGTGGAGTAATGTCAGAACCCAATTTACACTATTTTCCCAAGGAGCTGCTTTGAAATCTGGAGAAGAAATATTGTTTCTGTGTGTGATATATGAAGATGGATATTTGCAGAGTCCTAACGAAGACTGTGCTATAATTCATAGCACGAGTGTTCACTAGAGTAATATATTCTCCTCTTCTTTATGCATAAAAATATCAAACAACTGGTTTTGGAAGTAGGACAGAATTTCCCAACCTTGACACTATTGATATTTTGAGCTGGATGGTTCTTTGTTATGGGGCTGTCCTGTACAGTGTGGGGGGTTTAGCAGCCTCCCTGACTTCGCCCACTAAGTGCCAGTAATACCCACCCTCTTTCCAGTTGTGACAACAAATACTTTTCTAGGCTTTTATGGGGTGAATTGTGTTCCCTCAAAATTTGTATATTGAAGTTCTAACCCCTACTAACTCAGAATGTGACTTTTATTTTTTTGTAGATAGTGTCTTTAAGTTTAAATAAGGTCATTAGTGTGGGCTCTAATTTTATATGGCTGTAGTCCTTATAAAGAGAAAATTTGGACATAGACAGGTGGAGGAAAGGCCACATGGAGACACAGAGAGAAGACAGCCATCTACAAGCCAAAGAGAGAGGCTTCTGAGGAAACCAACTCTGCCAACACCTTAATCTTGGAATTCCAGCCTTCAGAGCTGTGACAAAATAAATAAATTTTAGTTGTTTAAGCCACCCAGTCTGTGGTACTTTGTTATGGCAGTCCCAGGAAACTAATACATTGCCAAATAAATGTCCCCTAAGGTCAAATCACAGTTGGTTGAGAATCACTGGACTGGTACATATGAATTTCACACAGAAAAGTATTAGTTTTGCCTTTTTGATGAAAGAAAAAGTAAATTTCTAATGACTTTTTTTTTCCTTCAAAAGAGGGAATCTGAAGTACCTTCCCTGTCCACTTTCTTTTATACCATAAATCTCTTCTAGCAGATAATTTCGTTACTTTATAATTGGACAATGAAAAGAAAAAACAAAAAGCAGACCAAAAGGCTAAAATGATGCAGTGCATCTAGGAGATGATTCTGGTGTTGTGTCATTGAGTGTGTTATGTCTGTTAAATAATTCTGAGCTGTGGCTGCACCTAATGGTTCCATAATAATTATACAGAAAATACCCCTAAGGCAACATTTCAAAAAAAATTTTCCAAAAGTTTTAATTAAAAGAACGAGGTCTATTTCATTTCTCTCAGACAGAAACTCCCACTGTTGTCCCTACCTTGTGCAATAATCAATAAACAGAAATATCTTGCAGTTAACACGGTGTGACCCTGGGACCCTCTCATGCCAACAGGACGAAATATTCCTTTCCCCACCCACTTTTCATCTAATATCCTGAAGTACATGCAAAGGTTCTGACTATAAATCATTTTACTATAAAGGCACATGCACACATATGTTTATTGCCACACTATTCACAATAGCAAAGCCTTGGAACCAACCCAAATGCCCATCAATCATAAACTAGATAAAGAAAATGTGGCACATATACACCATGGAATACTGTGCAGCCATAAAAAAGAATGAGTTCATGTCTTTTTTTTTTTAATATACTTTAAATTCTAGGGTACATGTGCACAACATGCAAGTTTGTTACAAATGTATACATGTGCCATGTTGGTGTGCTGCACCCATTATCTCGTCATTTATATTACGTATATCTCCTAATGCTATCCCTCCCTCCTCCCCCCACCCCCCGGCAGACCCTGGTGTGTGATGTTCCCCTTTCTGTGTCCAAGTGTTCTCATTGTTCAATTCCCACCTATGAGTGACAACATGCGGCATTTGGTTTTCTGTTCTTGCGATAGTTTGCTGAGAATGATGGTTTCCAGCTGCATCCATGTCCCTACAAAGGACATGAACTCATACTTTTTTATGGCTGCATAGTATTCCATGGTGTATATGTGCCACATTTTCTTAATCCAGCAGGCCTGCCCTACAAGAGCTCCTGAAGGAAGCACTAAACATGTAAAGGAACAACCAGTACCAGCCACTGCAAAAACATGCCAAAATGTAAAGATCATTGATGCTAGGAAGAAACTGCATCAACGAACGAGCAAAATAACTAGCTAACATCATAATGGCACGATCAAATTCACACATAACAATATTAACCTTAAATGTAAATGGGCTAAATGCTCCAATTAAAAGACACAGACTGGCAAATTGGATAAAGAGACAAGACCCATCAGTGTGCTGTATTCAGGAGACCCATCTCATGTGCAGAGACACACATAGGCTCAAAATAAAGGGACAGAGGAAGATCTACCAAGCAAATGGAAATCAAGAAAAGGCAGGGGTTGCAATCCTAGTCTCTGATAAAACAGACTTTAACCCAACAAAGATCAAAAGAGACAAAGAAGGCCATTACATAATGGTAAAAGGATCAATTCAACAAGAATAGCTAACTATCCTAAATATATATGCACCCAATACAGGAGCACCCAGATTCATAAAGCAAGTCCTTAGAGACTTACAAAGAGACTTAGACTCCCACACAATAATAATGGGAGACTTTAACACTCCACTGTCAACATTAGACAGATCAATGAGACAGGGAGTTCATGTCTTTTGCAGGGACATGGATGAAGCTAGAAACCATCATTCTCAGCAAACTAATGCAGGAACAGAAAAACAAACACTGCCTGTTCTCACTTATAAGTGGGAATTGAACAAAGAGAACACATGGACACAGGGAGGGGAACATTACACACGGGGGCCTGTCAGGGGGTTGAGGGGTAACTGAGGGAGAGCATTAGGACAAATACCTAATGCATGCGGGGCTTAAAACCTAAATGATGGGTTGATAGGTGCAGCAAACCACCATGGCACATGTACACCTATGTAACAAACCTGCACGTTCTGCACATGTATCCTGGAACTTACAGTATAATAAATGAAAAAGAAAAAAGGTCAATTTGATCTTTCATCCCATTCCATTTCATGGGTTCAAAAAGCTGTTGCTGTTTGCTCATGATCTGAAGAATGGAGCCTGAATGTTGTTCTCTAGCTATCGTATGAGGAAAGATAAAATGAGTTACTGATTTAGGAAAGAGAACAGGTTCTCAAATGACAGTTTTGCCACCATATTGTTGTTAGACCTTGGTCACTTTTAGGCTTTTGTGGACTTAACACCCTAATATACTGTAACACCTATTTCATGCCACCATGTGAGGATTAAAAGAGATAATGTAGGCAAATGCCCTTAGAGCACCATCTGATACTTGGAAGGATCTCATCAGCTGTTGGTTGAAGTTTCCATGGTCCAGTCCTGATCCATTGGATTAGGCTTATTTCTCTGTAAACCCTTCCATAGAGTCTATATTCCAGTCAAACCAGACTGCCTTTTATTCTCCCAGTGGGTCCGGAGGTTTCCCCCTTCGGATTGACACAAGAAGTACATTTCCAGTAAACTTTCTCTTCAAGAGAAGGGATCTGGAGAAAGATTGTCCTATGGGCTTCTGCACCCAGGCTTTGCTGGGGTTGTGCAGACTTGAGACACTACAGGTCAAGTATCTGGTACAAGGTCCTGTCCAGAGGAAGCATTCACCATCTCTCTCTAGTCACACTTCCCGGCCTGCCTGCTTACATCTCATTTGTTCCTTTTTTTTTTTTTTTTTTTTGAAACAGAGTCTCATTCTGTCATCCAGGCTGGAGTGCAGTGGCATGATGTTGGCTCACTGCAACCTCCACCTCCCGGTTCAAGCACGTCTGCCTCAGCCTCCTGAGCAGCTGGGATTACAGGCACATGCCACCACATCCGGGTAATTTTTGTATTTTTAGTAGAGATGGGGTTTTGTCATGTTGGCCAGGCTGGTCTTGAACTCCTGACCTCAAGTGATCTGCCTGCCTTAGTATCCCAAAGTGCTGGGATTATAGGCGTGAGCCACAGCACCCAGCCTCCTTCCTCATTCTTAAGTGCTTGGCCACTTCCTGCTTCCACTCCTGCCCCCTCCATAAGTTGTTCTATATGGCAGCCAAACAGATTTCCAAAACAGAACTAGATAATTCCCTGGCACTACCTAAAATTCTCCAATGGATTCCTGTGCTTTTTAAAAATGATATGCAAATGCCTAAGCGTGGTTGACAGGGCCCTGAATGCTTGACCAGTGCCTAACTCTCCATCCTCATCCTGAGCCACTGGTCCCTCCATTCCTCCATCTACCTTTGTTATTATACCCACCACTGTGAAATTCCTCCTACACCCCAAGCCCTTTCCTTTCTCAGGGATTTTTCTGTACATTTACTTCTGCTCATAATGCTCATCTGCATCCCACTGTCCCTTCCAATGGCTGGCTCCTCTTCATTCTTAAATATCTTTCCCCCCAACAGACAAGTCCTCTTGATCTTCCAATATAGAATATATCCTTTCAAAGAATATGTCCTTTCCTTGATCATCTTCCTGCCTCTCCCTGCCTCCCTCCTCTCCATTCTTTTCACTTAGAATAGTTTGTGGTTACATCTTTCTTTACTTAGTGCCTTATTTTCTTGAATGCCATAAGGGGAAGGGGGTGCTGAATCACCAGCTTCTAACAGCATTTGGCACGTGGTTGAAACACAGTAAATACTCCTGTTGGTTGATCAGCTGAATGAATGCTGCATCCTCTGGCACTATTCCCTTCCTTTCTTACTCTAGGAGGCTTATTTTTGATAAATATGTTTTCTGTGGGTCTAGGAGGATAGTACAGCAAGCAGGTTAAGGATGTTAAAGATTAGTGTATCTACCTTGTGTTTCCTTTAAACAGTTAGCTAAAATACACTTCTAAAAATTACCATAAATGCTTATCTATTTATCAAGGAGACATTACTGAACAACTCATAGAAAAAATAAAAGGAAGTCAATAAAACGTATTAACTTTTGAGTTAATTTCCAGTTGAATGTAGAAGATGTAGAAACATGATTGTATTTTAAAATGAAATTGAGAGGACACAGATTCTACTCTGATTTGCAACTGAATAGTATGTGAGCCTGCACAGACACATAAGCTTATTCCTAAAGTGAAAATGTCGTTCATGAAATAGAAGAATCTTCACTTTCTTACCTTAGTGATACGGAGAATGTGAATGTAATGTTTATAAAGCGTGTTCCGAGCTTCTGTGAAGTGCCCACAATATAATTAATGAGTTCTTGTTACTTTTGCAATGCTTTCAAGCATTTTAAACCCAAAACACAGGAGTAAAAACAGAAATGTAATTCTCCAAAAGAACAAAATATTACAAGATAGGCCCTGAATTGTATTTGGTGACCTATGTGTTTGTTTTAAACATTCCCTTTCTTAAACTAAAATAATCCCATAGATACTGATGTGCATTAGAGAAATGAGAGACAGAAAAATTTCCCCATGCCATACCTGGCACTTTAAAATTATGCTATGGGAATAATTTTCTAGCTAAAGTTTGTCTTTACTTCAATCTGGGACTTATTGACCAACACAGAAAAGATATCATTCAATTTCAAGTAAACAGTTTTCCCATTCAATTTAACCAAGGTTCCAGTAGAGGGAGCAGAGTCAACAATTAGAGAAGGGAGATCTTTAAAACTCAGATACCAGTGAAAAGACCAAATGCTGAATTAATTTGAGAAATACGTAAGACTTCATTTTCGCTCCCAATAATGTGGCTTATTTATTTGCCTTCCAAAAGCATAAAGTTGGTCATCTGTCTTTCCTTAACATTTACCATAGAACATTCATTCATACGCTGACAAGTGTCTCAAGAGCCAATAAGTCACCGATGCACTTTCAAAAACAACCGAAGGTATAATAATTCACTGTTATTGGTTAATAAGTTACAAAGTGTAAGAAAATATAAAAATAAGTATAAAATTTAAAGTCTTTTTAGAACAAGTCTGACTACATATACAGTCAGAAATTTAAAATGTCAATGTAAGTTATATCCAATGTAAAATCAGTTATTAACTAAGAAAAGATGCAAGAGAAAAAAATGAGGATATCTCAAAAAGAAGAAGACCTATGCTTATATCTTTATAACGAACCTGTTAAAGTAACTGAGGTATGCGTGGGAACTCAAGAAGCACATATTGATGATTACACTAAAGGAGCCACAGAGGCAAGGAGTTGTATCCACCATGAAAAAGTGAGTTTGCAAATATTACTATAAATGAAACAGTAAGAAGTGGAGAGCTAATACTCATGGAAATTTACCACTAGTTGACACACAGCCAACTCCAGCTGCCCTAGAGTTGGGGCATGCACAGCTTGTGTGGCTGTGTTAGTGCCACTTACTATGTCCCTGGAAGTTAGTGTCATGAAAGGAGACCATCATTAAAAAGAAAAATTTCCAAGGCAATTAGTAGACTACATTATCAGCAGTAAGATAAGGATTTTATCAATTCATACAAAAGTGTGTAGTTTTAAATCTGTTTAATGAGTATGAAGCTTTTTATTCTTTTATTTTACTTCTTTAAAATTTTATTCTAGGTTAAAATTATATATATGTACAATATATATTACATTATTAAATATATATATATTATATATATTCATGCTTTTTAGAAGAACTACAAGCCTTATAATGAAGAAAGAAAAAAGCCATTGGGTCCCTCTCCCACCCTTTCCACTCCTGATTCCCATTTCCCAGAGGCATCCATTTGCACCGTTTAGTGTGGATTCTCATAGGGGTCACTGTCTTCAGATTGTAAATCACCAGTCTTCTACCAGGGTTATTGTTTGTGGTGAGAAAACGGGTGGTGAGGAGGCAGTTGCCTGGCTGTGTGAGCTAAGGGATGTGTTTAACTGCTTATTATTAAGACTTTCAGTGGATCTTCCTATTTTTGCCAGTACTCTGACCTTCCAAAGTACCCTTTTTAGGGTTTTATGGCAGGAATTGGCTTGCTTCTTGACTTATTCCATGTCATTTTCTCCTAAGACATTTCACAAATTTGTTAATGTATTCTGTCTACTGTAATTTCTTTCCGGTTTTCTGTATCTTTGTAGGTTTATGCTTTTTAAGTTACTTTTCTGTCACTTGAGATGAACATTTGTTTAATCTGCTATATTTTTCTTAAGTTGGGGCCACATACCAGTTATGCAAATATCTGCTTCTTTAGGTATAACGTTTTATTTTTCTAATCCATGCCAACCTGATTAAAAATAGCCACAACATATTCTCTCCATAACTTTGCTTGTAGTCACACTTAGGAACTTAGTTCCCAAAAGATTTACTTCCCAAAATCATGTTGAAAGTTCCAGCCTTGGCTGGGATGACTCATCTCCCTGCCAAGAACTAGTTCTTTTGACCATAGTGTGGTGTCTGCTGTTTACCTCCTCTCCTGCCCTGACTTGGCTGTGGTGATGTGTCAAGATGCCATCAATGATCCACCAGTCAGCTATTTTAGATGCTTAACTTTGGCATTTTATATCTGAGACCAAAAAGTATTCAGAGCTCCACTGGTACCACCATCATCCATGCTACCACCATGGCAAATCCCACTGCCCTTGACCCAGACTTCTCCAGTTAGGCACAGTTCCTTTTAGATACTTTCTAGAAGTAGATGGACACTCCATATAGATGGATCATTCCTCAGTCAGGCTTGAACCCCAGTGTAGACACATGTTGGGGACAAGTTAATCAATTTACTCAGAATGATCTCACTTACAAGTTTGTATGCTTATGAAGAACATGTCCTTAACTACTGCATGTCAAGAAAACTGTCAATGCATTTTCCATTAGCTGGGAAGAGCTTCTTGAAGGAGATGGGATTTCGGTAGCTCTTTTTCAGTATCAAATGAAGAATAGTAAGGTGAGGTTGGTATTCAGAGGAAGTGGTTGGTGTTCCAGTGAACCACTGGAACTGGTGGGTTTGGGTGAATTTACTGTCCACCTATTAATCTGGCTGACTGGATAGTGTCCTAATATTCCCTCATATGTGAGCCCCATTGAACCTTCTGCTCAAAGAGGACAACCTTCCTAAACAGAGGAACCCTGTGTGCCAATCCCCAATGTATCAGTGATTTTTCTATCCTGTTAGAATCTCCAAGCTAACTCTCAAGGTTCGTCCAAGGAGGAAAGGATGTATAGAATAAAGGTCTTCATTTTCTAAGTAAGATAAAAATGGTAAAAGTTTCGTTGTCCTCTCAGATTTAATGTAAAACCTATCTTCCCGTAAAAATCTCTCCCAGATCTTAGCTGCTTAGGAATTAATCTCTTCTTCCACTAAACTCTCTGAGAATTTTCTTTTTACTTATATTGAACCGTTAATCACAACCTTTCTTTTGTCAGGGTTCCAAGAGGCCCTGACACTTAAACTGAGTCTTGAAAAGAAATATCAGCTATGATAAGGGGATGAGTGAGAGAAGGAAAAGCATTTCGGGTAGGAGAACAGCATGTACAAGAGCATCACAGCGTAAGAGAGCAGGCTGTTCTGCAGAAACTACAACAGGTTGGCATAGTTGAATGGAAGTGCCTGTGTTGCAACACGACCCATTAGGAGGCCTGAAAAGCATCAACAGCCAAGACCAGATCAAACTGGCCTCAAATGTCACGTTGAGAAGTTCAGACTATCCTGGAGGCTCTGGGAGCCACTCTAGGACTTTAAGCAGGGAAATGACATCATCTTTGGATTTAGTAAATCTCTTGGGTGGCAGTTATTTTTCTTTTGTTTTAAATTAAAGACGTATAAAGGGAACAATGTTTTAATTTTGGAGATTGTATAGTATGTTTTAGTTTATTTTCCTTCTTTCTTGACAGTGAGCATTTTTTGTCATTTTTGTGTTATTATCCCATATTAATTTTGAATTAGACACATTAACAGGCTTAAATTAGAACAATTCTTCACACGTTCTTTCATTTGTGGTCAAGCAATCTTCCTAGATGCATTTTTGGGAGACTTACACGTCTGCCAGCTTCAGACTGGCTGTGAGAATCCTCTTGAACCCTACTTGCAATTCCAATTAGTCATAGATCAAAACATTAATGTGGACAGATGAAAGCAGAAGCCCTCATGCTTTATTTCCTAATATCATCTGTCTTTGCTTTGAAAAGCACACCAACGGAATCTTCTGCATCTGTATACCCTAAAGGCAATTTAATCTCCCTTGGCCAACATTAAAGCTTTAAAGTAACTCTATGCTATTATGTATTTTCCCTCCTTTTCCAAGTTCAAGATTATATAATTTACTTTTTATCAGACTCATTCTAGAAGACGATCAGTTGCCACATGTTTATAGTTTTGAACATTATCTAAAAGAAGCCCTACAAGCTTAAAATTAAGTAAACTGATTTTTCCACATACTGTCATGTGAAATTGAACACAGGCAAGGACATAATCTAGAGAGTATTAACATATGTTGCTTTGTAATATATTTACTAATGGTAGTATTTTAAAGGATTGGGGAAGTAAACCATCCGTTTATAAACTTTAATTACCAAAATAACTTCTCCCCACTTACTGGGTTGATTTTAAAATAGATTTTTCTGTAGGTGTGGGTCTCCCACCTTGAAGCTTATCCTTTAAAGTACCAAGACATTTTCAATGTTAAAAATTGGTATAGGAATATTTTAGTAATTTATTCTATAGTTTACCGTCTTAAAAAGAATTTTAATTTCTCTTATCATTCATGGTCACCATCTTATAAACACCAGTACCTGCTTGGGAGCAACTTTTGAAACTAATGAGTGAAATCTGTGGGATTCTTTGTTCACACACCAAATGGTGATAGATAGCTTTGTTTTATCTTTTGGTTCTAATTTCTGAATTCTCTTTTGCTGTTTTTTGGGTTATTAGTTGATAAGTCCTGCACTTATCAATGAAAAGCAAAAGGGATTTTTTTTGTATTTAGTTTTTAAATAATTGAAATATATATTCAACATACATTCAAAAGCCAAATAAGAAAGCTTATCTGGATTATATGTAAAAGAAAACAAATAGGATGTGAAAGAGATCCCAGGGCTAACTTTTGAAGAGATTTTAGTGTATAAGATTTGTACAGTAATATTTGACACTCAGCATCCTATTTCAACTCTTGGATCTGTTTTAAGAGGCTGAAGTTGCAAGAAGACTGACCTCTGGGAAAGCGAGGTGTTGTTACTTAGCTGCTTGGTAGGATGGTAAACTGACTCTAACTTTTCAATGATTGCAAATGAATACAGAGTGTATTACTTCAGGATCTGAGGATATATAGATAACTGTTCTGTAATTTCATTTGTTTTATATATCATAATAAAACACTAGTAATCTGGTAAATTGAATAATCATATTCTTAAAATTAAGGATGGCTTAAATTATCACTCCAAATTTATCCTTCTTTTTAAACCAAATTCTAAATTTTGTATTTATATTTATTTACTTATTTATTTAATAAAAACATTTTGTAGACACAGGGTCTCACTATGTTGCCCAGGTTGGTCTTGAACTCCTGAGTTCAAGTGAACCTCCCACCTCGGCCTCCTGAAGTGCTGGGATTACAGGCATGAACCATTATGCCTGGACTTAAATTTTTTTTTTTTTTATGAATAAAACAGACAGGGCTGTGGAAATTAACCAAAACTCCATTCATTTTTCAGTTTCTTTCTGAAAACTCAGCTTGTCATATTAATTCATTTAAAGTCCTGCCATTCATCATTCAACAAATTAATAAAGAACATTTTTTAAAGTGTTGAAAAGATGTTAATTTATAAACCTATGACACAATTTCCTCCCAAATCATAATTCATTCACTTATTTATTCACTCAACCAACATTTCTATAAATGTTGATTGTTAGAATCTTCTGTGTGCCAGATCCATGATGTGCCGGGAATGCAAGATCCTGTAAGACACGGCCACTGTTAAAATCTTTCAGACTAGATTGTAGTCTCTTTGAGGGTGGAGATTTAGCAAGAATCAAATACTAAAATCTGATTATGTTCATATATGAATTATTGATAGCATAGTATATGTGAACTGAAACTTCTATCACTCTATTCATTGAATACTCACTCCTGGGGAGAGAGAATTTAACCTAAAGCCATAAAGTTTGCTCCCAGATGTTCCAAGTGAATTCTGCTATCCACTTAGGATTAGGTTTGCATTGTCCTTTTTGATCATAGAATGTGCTTTATACAATCAACTTGTGCTGTGGTATGCATATGCCATGTGTAACACATATTTTGCTACTGACTAGAGTGATGGAAGTCAGATGTTAGAAACTGTTGTTTAGCCAGTATTCTTAACAGTGTTACAATGCCAGTGTTGAGAGACAAGGACCACACCCTTGTGGTACGGATCTCCCAGCCCTATCCTTTCTCAGGTTATGTTTGTTTAACAACATTCTTGAAACAAAGGTTTTGCCTATTTTTCATTTCAAAAGAATATTTCTTCTTGTAAAATCTCACACAAGATAGGAGGACATGTTGTGGTTGTTTGATGTGGAAGATATGTTTGAATAAGGACAGCTTTGTGAAACCTATTATATCCACCAGGGCAGCTCTCCCTCGGAGTGATTTCCCTATTTACTGGGTAGGTATCTGTGGGCATACTTGCTTCAGGGACTGCCTGGTGTCCTGGAAAGAACACTGACCTGGAGGTCAGACGGCTTCTGTTCTGCCATGTATGAAGCATGGAAACTTGAGCAAGTTACCTTGTGCATCAGTTTCCTTGTTTATAAAATAGAGATAATAATAGTTATCTCATAGGGCTATTCTAAGGTTTAAATGGCATTATAATGTTTGTATATGAATGCATTTTGTCATGAATTGTGCATGATATATACAATTAGTATATAAGTAGTAATAAGCATACTTATTAACTAAAAATGTTATATATGCTGCAGGCATATCACTATGTTTAAAAAAGTTTCAATAGGTTTTTGAGGAACAGGTGGTGTGTGGTTACATGAATAAATTCTTTAGTGGTGATTTCTGAGATTTTGGTGCACCCATCACCCAAGCAGTGAACACTGTACCCAATGTGTCGTCTTTTATCCCTCACCTCCCTTCCACCCTTTTCCCTGAGTCCCCAAAGTTCATTTTATCATTCTAAAGCATGTCACCTTTTTTGAAAGCACTAAGACAAAGACAAGCATATGAGAATATGTTGTTTTTCCCCTCATGATTCAGAATATACTACATACTCTTTTAGTAATAATGATAGCTAATATTTATTGAGTGCCATTATGGCACAGGCACTGTGCTTGGCACAATCAGTCTCCATAACGATCCTTTGTGGTGGGTGCTGTTATTACTCCTGTTTTATAGGAAGGAAACTGAGTCACAGAGAAGCTAAATATCCTGCCCATGATCACTAGCTGGTAAATTGTGGAGGATTCAAAACAAACTTGCTTAGAGCCCTCACTCTTAAAAACAAAACAAAACAGCTGTGTTGAGCTATAATTCATATACCATGCAACTCACCTAAAGTATTACAATTCAGTGATTTTTAGTACATCCACGTAGTTCTCCAACCATCATCAAAATCTAACTTCAGACATTTTCATCACCCAGAAATCCAATGTCCATTAGTAGTCACTAACCAGTCCAATATCCTCCTACTCCTCAGCTCTAAGCAACATAATATGCCTTCTGTCTCTAGTTCTGTCAGAATAGATTTGCCTATTCTGGACACTTTGTACAAATAGACTCACACACAAGGCTCATTCATATTATATCAAGTATCGGTACTTAATTTCTTTTAATTGTTGAATAATATTCCATTGTGTAGATATACCACACTGTATTTATCCATTCAGTTGGTGGACATTTGGGTTATTTCAATGTTTTGATAGAGCCTTCATTCTTACCCATTATGGTTGACTTCATTATTTATCAATCATTTACTATTATTAAAACGTTTTGATTATTAGGTAGCTCTGATCATTTACCTTCCTGATAAAAATAATTTTTAATTCATTAAACACTTACTGAACAAATACTGTGTACCTGAACAATATTCCTGTCCTCGTGGGGCGGGGGAGACAAACAAATAGTTATGAATGTGGTAAGCGCTCTAATAAAGATGTAACCAAAATGCTGCGGGAGCTCAGTGGAGGGGACCATACTTCAGACAAGGGGAACACGGGTAAGATGGTGCAGAAAAGCTCCATTTAGGGGTGGCCTAGAGCCAAATCTAGGGATGAAGAGGGATCATCTAGGTGGAGTAGAGTGAGGAAGACCATCTTGGCCTCATGTGCAGGGACAGCACATGTTCTGTCAGAGATGGTTTGTTATAAGGTGTCCATGAGGCAGTGCAGAAAGTTGAGCCTGCCTGGAGATGGGTTGGGAGTAAGATTATAGCAAGATTTATAGGCTGCGTTTGGATTTTATCTCATACTTTAGTGTTTCCCGAACTCACTATTTAGCTATATAAGGACAGTAACTTAAATATGATTCTATATACATTTGTGTATGTGTGTGTATACACACCCACCTACATGCATAAAGACATATATGTGTGTATGTAGACATATCTATAGACCTATGGATATATATTATTGGATTCAAATTACCTAGGGAAGTTAAATAAAAGTGGAAAAGATCTATCATTACCTATAAATAGAAAACCAGTATCATTTGTCATACATGCAAGGAAACTGTTAAAGTGTATACAATGAAAACCAAACAATGTTAATAAATTCTAGTTAGATTCCTAGTTAGCTCTTGCCAAGTCAAACTGAGCCTGAAGCCTGTTCTCCCTTTGATAAAAAGGGAATTTAGTGAGAGCAACAGAGGTGTGGAAGACAAACTAACCCTCGCTAAGACTTTCTCATTGATGAAGCCAGAAGGGCTGAAGGGAAATTGAAAAGCGAGCAACTTTCCCTTCAGGTGATAAGATGTTTTAGATTTCATGACGCAGTACCAACTAAGATCATTTTGAATACCGCTGGTGGTATGGGTACCCCCAGGAGGCACCGAAGGTTTTTTAGCAGAGGTAGAAATGTCGCCCTGGTGGTGGCCTGGGAATGAATTAGAGGACAGTCAGCCCATAAGGGGCCACTTCAATAATCCAGGTGAGAAGGGAGGACAAAAATGGGCCCTGCACACTGGAATGTGTGTTGTGCGATGGTACTCTGCCTAGAGGTGAGCCTTCATTAGGTTCCGGCTTTGAAAAGAAAGAGCCCAAGGGACCACAAGACTTCCTAGGTGTTGGCGGGTGGGGCAGCGGGGAGGCAGTGGGATTTAAGGCACTTGTGTAAAAACCTTTCCTTCCTTCATGGCACTGGGCCTTTCATTGTTACCAAGGCAGTTAAGTGGGGGCATTTCTTCCAGGGTTCGGGGGAGGTGTGGCCGACTGAAGTGGGCCGAGAAGCGGCTCTAAGCCTTCATGCGTTTATCCTTTCAGCTTCCACTTCACTGGATTTTCTCAGTTTCTCCGCTTTGACCTCAACCCCATCTCCTGGCCCTCTTGGCTTCTTTGTGTCAGTGTCGCTTTCTGTCAGATCACTGTCAGCGGCCTAGGGAAATGGGCAAACAAGGCCAGAGCGTGCTGCTCCTGAACCGCACTGATTCCCACTCCCAGCGCCCACGCGGAGGCAGGCAATTGGAGTGACAGGCCCGCCCAGCACACAGTGACTCATCTCAGCCTCTAGGATCAGGCCAAGGGACGCCAGGAGTTTGCCCTGTTTATGAAATCACCTCCAGATTCCACTGAAGTTAGTAGCAGAAGGCAATGACAAAGTGTGAAGTGAGGCAATTCTAATCCACATTATGACTGGGTAATATTTTAAAATTGCATTCAGATTTTTACCCTATGAAGAAACGTTTTAAATATAATCTCTTTGAAAGTGGGTTACTTTTCAGGCTGAATAAATTTACCTGGCCAAAAACCAAAGGCAAAATGCTCAGAGAATGAATGTAGAAGGAAAACGATGCCCACAGTCATTCTGGAAGTAGAAAATAATCTCCACATTAAAACTAAACATAAATTTAAACTAAACTAAAACGTAAAAATTGAACGAAGTCTAAACACCTTTAGAAAGCATCAGTTCTCTTTTTGAACAATGTGACATCACACTTTTAATATTTAGGGGGGCTATTTACAGCTCCTATATTAATACAAAGGTAATTGAGAAAGATATTCTCTACATACATAATTGTTTTGCAAGAGTTTATTTAATTCTCACTGACAAACAAAATTATGAGTACTTTCTGAACCCAGAAATATATTACTCCTTTTCTGAGCCCCGTGTTTTAGGAATTTAGCAAAGATGTGGAAAAACAGGCAGGAAAGAGAAAACTCAACAACATGTCCACGCACCAAAAAAAAAAAAAAAAAAAAAAAAAGAGGCTACCACAGAGATCCTTCAAAGTTGTCTTGTGTAGTGGGAGGATTTCCTTTAAATCCTTTTCAAAAGCATATGGCTGGCTTTGAAAGCTTAAATGGCATTTGTCAACCATCAGTAAATCTTTAAAATTGTTTCTGCAAATAGGCCAACTCAGAGTTTCGGCTTTTCCCATTAATCTTTAGGTAGGACCACTGAAGACTTTTTCAGAGCCTAGATAATGCCTTGATTAAAAGGCTCATTCAAGAGGGAAGGCTTTAGCATTCACCTTGGGTACATAGTCATTTCTCCAGGGTATTCACGGGCTGTTATTTCAACTCTGCAATTGTGCCCCAAACAAGACATTTTTTGCCACAAAGCTTTGGGTAGAGAGACATTCTTTAGTGAATTACTGAAACTTTGCCCTTCTATTTGTCACAGCTTGTTATTTTTTATCAAGAGAAATCAGTGCAAATAGGAGACTCAGACTCACAACTTTACAACTGTTGCCTTTAAAAGCAGACAACATTTTATTTTATTTTTCCAAATGCCCCGGTAGTCTTGCTAAAATTACATGTACCTGTCTGGGTACTGTCTTGCCTACCAGTTTGTCACTTACAGCACAGTTTCTGGCCATCAAAATAAATATAGAAACAAATTAAATAGATGAAGGCTAGAGCATTAAAAATATTCAATTACCCTTTTAAACTCTCACAATGTTTAGTGAAATTTAATCGGCTTATCCCACATTAATATGACATAATGTTCCTTAGCCTATGTAATATTTTTAAAAGCATTTCTCTCAACTTTGTGAGAATTAATAAGGAATCAGATAGGCTCTGTGAAATTCTTAGATGGAATGTGTTTTGCAAGTTTAGACAATAAAATACTTCGGATTTTCATGAGGTTAACATACACCCATCTCTAGAACTTATAGCATTCCTATGGAAATGACATGAAAAGAACAAGTAGTTTCTAGGCAGAATATTCAGAATTATGGCAACTAAAATTACTATTGCTTGCAACCTGCCAAATTGGCATCGTTTGTCCACTGAAAATATTAGTTTTGATCTCTACCATCATTCTAAGATATTTTTGATATTACTAATTATTACTGAAGTTACGTGTAGCTAATACTTTCCTTAGCAAACACTGCTATCTGGCAAACAAACAAACAGACAAATGAAACAACTTTGATTTCCCCAAGAAAGATAGTGATAATCAGAAACAGAGGAAATGACAACCAGCCATTCCTGATGCAGATGTTAAAAACGACAGCAAAGAGGAAGTGCCTACTATCTTCAGTACTGGGTTCCTGGCATTTATTATGCCCCCAGTTCTTCAGTCCAAATCCCCTCCAAAGGCACTTTCTCATCAGTGAAATCTTGAACAAGTCTCTCTCAAATGTACAATTATCTTCACTACCTTATAAAGTAACTTTAAAACTTCTGCCTTCTGGAAGCAAATTAGAATGGCCATGAAAGCTGAAATTCTCTTGGAGTCCTGGGGAAAGTATAGGCTTTGGAATCAGACAGATCTCTTTTCAAATCCCCTCGCTCCACTATTTATTGGGTTTGTGACCTTGGAAAATTCCTTAACTTCTCTGATTTCTTTATTTATGGAATAGAAACAAACCCCACCGGTTTGATGTCAGGAGTAAATAAGTTAACATATGGGAAGTCTGGCAGATTATAAATGATGACTATTTTTGTTAAAAAAAAAAAAAAAAAAAAAAGCCTGGTCCACATTATTTGCCTTTTTGCCTTCCTCACCTTCCAAGCATTCAGACCCTACCTTACATAACTATCTTGGTAACTCTCATTATCACTGAAGATTCACTACAACTTTAAAGTCAGATGCATTCTTCCTATTTCCAAGGAGGACATGTTACCAATTTCACAAAATAAATAACTCCCGAAAGAGCCATCGTTATGTTCCTATCTCCTCAATTTCCTTAAATTTAGGAAACCTGAAAGTGACAACCAGACCTTAGATACCAAAGGAAACCATTTAATTTTTCAATTCTTTATAATTTTCCAGCTCTTCCTTAGCTACTACTCATAAAAAAAAAGCCATGGAAGACAGAGGAAATTATTATCACATGTATTATAGGATCAATTTTTTTTTGGCAGGAAATCCAACTGCAAAATAGTATGATCGTGAAGAATCATGGATGCAGAACATTCTTTTTATCCCCCAAATAAGTGAATTTTTTATTTAGTCTGCTACATTTACTTTCCATTTCTTCATCTTCTTCCCATTCAATTTAAATAAGTCAATGCAAGGTGACTTCTTTACATGATATTCTCAACTTTACACCATCTAATATTTTACCAAGCCAGGAAAGAACTATAAGTTTAGTAAAAGCACCTTAAGTGTTTGAACTCCATTTAATAAAATAAAATCTTTACTAAAATGAAATGATGGAATGTTAAGCCCTTTCAGAGTTGATGATACAGAAGAAACATAATTTCATAATCCTCCTTGCTCCTTTGATTTGCCTCTTGATTCAGAAAGAAGGATTACGCCAGTATATTTTGTCCTTATTCTAAAAATACAAACAAACAAAAAAACCTGTTCTATTCAATGGATAATCCTCATAGCTGTCTGACCAAATGCTGTAATTCATGACTTTCTACTTCTACATAAAGGCACAGGAATCACTGAAGTACACCAGCCATCTAGTTGGTGGCACCTTGCCAGTCCTCCCAGGTGCAGTGCTGGATAAAAAATGATCTCATTCTATTGAGTTCTAACAGTGTGCTAGACATTGTGCAATGGAAAGGAGTATGGAACAGGTGCAATTGCTGCCTTTTAAGAGTTCACAGTTGAAGACCAACAAAATACAGTGGCTGCTGTTGTTTCACTGAATTATTTTTATTTAGACTTTTCTGAGTGGTTAGGAAGTGGCCATTTGATAATTTCTGTGCTTTGGATTACCAGAGACTGCTTGTTATCTCATTTCCAGTTATGTTACCTGAAAAAGGAGTCCTGAGGTAAGTTTCTAATAGAGGAATTGAAAAATGTCCTTCTGCCAGGTGTTAAATAGCAGGAGTTTACCTGATGGACATGGAGACTATAAATGCAGGAAGAGAGGAAGTTTATGCAGCTGGATGGGAGATGGAGTTGGGCTAGTATGGTAGTATTCCGAGGCTGCTGTGTAATTCCCTGAGGAATCCTAGTACTAGGAAACTGAGTTTTGTTTAAAGCACAGAGGGAGGAAAGCCAAGGATCATAAACATTCTTTGGAGCAGTAGAAATGCACACACATACGATAAAGACAGGAAAGGAACTGACTAGAAAGTTAAAGGAGCCTATGAAACAGGAAAGCAGGAAAATGGAAAAGAAAGAGAAAGTCTGAAATAATTTTCAGGATCCCACTGAGGGTTGGCCATTTTCAGAGTAGTACCACCTTACTGTGGTGAGCCCACTTTCATGATTCTCCTAAGAATGATGGCAGTCTTGCCTGTTCACTCCCTCTTCCCAACTAAATCCTTTCAGACCAGTTTTAGGAGACGTTACGGTATGCTGCCCAGTAACCCCCGCTTCAGGACTGAGTCACTCATTCCTGCAGCTGGAGCTCCAGCTGAGCTGCCTTGGTGAATGATTAAAGAGAGCCTCCTTGCCCAAGGTCATACTTCGAGGAGGGACTAGGGAGGGGGATGCCTGCATCCAATAACTGGTCAGTCTGAAGGTATGAAGGGACATTTCTGAAGGGCCACTCCATGCCAGAGCTCCCTGTAGTATTGATGGAGGATCTTGTGACCTCATCTCAGTTTAACTTCTCCCTCTGCCCAATCCTGCCTTCTTCAGTCCTCCATCTCTCTGCAGGTTTGATCCTGAAGGTATACCCCAGGAGATTCTTTACTCAAATCTCCAACCCCAAGTCTGCTTCCCAGGAAAACTTTTTTAACCTACACCCCTGTTTTCTGAACATAAAAATCTCATGCCAACTTTGAATGTTCAAAGACATTTTAAATTAAATATCACTATTAAAATCAAAACAACTATGATATTGAATGTATTTATTCAAACAACAGATGTATCCTCTAGCCGGCTGAAACTCTCTTTAATACAGACTTATGATTATTTCCCTTCTGTCTACTCTAGGGCCATCATTGTAGCTTATGTGATAAAATTCTGATTTTTCTTAACTGAGTTCATTTTTTTTGTCTCTTTCAATCCATCTTCTAGATCAACCTGGGGCCCTATGTCCCCTCTATTTGTGTTTAACCCTTCTTGAAAGTCATCATTTTCCTAAAACACTTATTTAGTGTATTTCATGTCATGTATTTCTGAATATGTCAGATACCCCTAACCAGACTGTATACTTCACTTGTAGTTCAAAGTTGATTCTGGGCACTGCTCCTGGGTCTGTGATAAATATGTGGACATACAAAGATTCATCCCTCCCTCCCTCCTGTCCTCCTTTCTTCCTCTTATTCAACAAATATTTACTCAGCACTTACTATGTGGTAGGCATCGTATTAGGCTCAAGGGATTCAACAGTGAACAAGACAGATATAGTTCCTGTCTTTTTAGAGTCTTCCTTTGAGATATTTTTCATGGAGATAAACATTAAGCTGATCATAATGCAAGTAATTATTTAATTACATTTGTAAATATTGTGAAGGAAAATAAAAGGTATTTTGATACAACATACATGATTTAAGGAATCTTTTATAAACTGACATTTAAGTCCACCCTACAATAACATATTTTTGCAGAGGTTTCTATATTCCTTTGGCCAAAAATTAACACTTCAAAAAGTTATCAGTTAACCTCTCAGACAGTATTTTTTTTGCCTATACTGACAAAGGCCTTCTTTTAAACTTTTGGTTTAAAAGTCAGGTAGGATCAAGACCTTTTACATGGTCATTTGATGTACTAGAGATTATGTATATACACACATACATATGTGTACATATACATATATTATAATTTATATGTGCTAAAATATATTCCAATAACCTGTAGATAAACAATAAATGCAAGAGAGCCATTTGTTGCAGAGATGCTAATCTTTACAAGTATACAAGTAGAATGATCAATTACCTTGTGTTAATATTTTCTTTAGTACTATCGTAAATTGGTCTCAAAGCTACTTAGTCAAGTAGGGATTTGGAGAGACGGATTTAAATAATCATCATTGTCATCATAATGGTTGACATTTATTGATTGTTTGCTATCTGCTAGGTGCTGTACTGAGTATTTTGTTGAACCAATCTCATTTTATCCTCTACAGTGCGTACTATCACTGTCACATTTTATAGATATGGACACTGAGATTTAGAGAGACTTAGTAATTTGTTCAAAGTGACACATCAAGTAAGTGACAAAGCTAAGATCTCAACCCAAATGTTTCTAATGCTAAAGCCTAGGTAAACCTCTTGACTGAAGCTAAGAGAATACACAGTCTGAGTCTACTTTGGGTCACTTCCTAAAGCTGTGGAGGTCTGCACTGCACAATTCCTTGAGTTGTGCAATCCAGCAATCTTAATCACCTGTGTCAATGTTCAAGAACAGATGCTCAGGTTTTTCTGGAGGTGGTACCCAGGAATGTGAACTTTTTTTTTTTTTTTGAGACAGAGTCTTACTCTGTCCCCCAGGCTGGAGTGCAGTGGCATGATCTCGGTTCAGTGCAAGCTCTGCCTCCCGGGTTCACGCCATTCTCCTACCTCAGACTCCCGAGTAGCTGGGACTACAGGCGCCCACCACCATGCCTGGCTAATTTTTTGTATTTTTAGTAGAGACAGGATTTCACCATGTTAGCCAGATGGTCTCGATCTCCTGACCTCGTGATTTGCCCGCCTTGGCCTCCCAAAGCGCTGGGATTACAGGCGTGAGCCACTGCACCCGGCCTAGGAATGTGAACTTTAAAAAAATCCTCATGAATGATTCTGATTTTTGCCCCAGTTGTAAACTACTGGGCTGGAGTATAAATGCACTCAAATATTTATAGAATTTTACTTAATCTATTGTAAAGTGACTAAATGTGCTAAAACCATATGACTAAATTTTTAATAAAATAGAATCACAGTTGAAGTTTTTAAAGTATGACTTTGCTTTTTGCTGATTTTATACTAACTTGTGAAGGCATTAGCCTAGTTAGTGATACAATTAATATTAAAAATTCAAGCCCCTTAATGCCCTATCCATATATGATATGACTACTTTGGTTTGGGTTTTCCCTGAAGAGCAGTTGGCAGGTGAGAGAACTAAGACTATCTGGGATGTATTAATGAAGTGTTTTGAAGCCTTGGATGAAGATGTTGGATTTGAAGCACTGGACAGTGTTGCAGCATGATGGGTCCTTAAGTGAGGTGTGGCACAGTCAAAGCTGGTAAGAGAAAGATGGAATTAGTCAGAGTGCAAAGCTTACGCCAGTGGGACCATGAGAAGAGTGAGGAGAAAATTGTGGTGGTCCAAATGAGACTTGCCTGACATGAATGCACCATAAAAGATGATTGGCATCTATTGGATGAGACGATTACTCCCAGCCATTGATGAGAAGATGGTACTTGAGAAGAGCTTGCAGGAAGGACTTTTACCCATGGGAGAAACTGGTGAGAGCAGAGACGGGAGAGGAAAGTAGAAGCAGGTTAGAAAAATGGAGCCCAGTCCAATTTTCCTGAACATATAGAAAACTTGGAAAGAGAGTATGGAAAAATAAGGCCAGAAAGGTCAAATCTTAGCATTTTATAGCTAGGAGGAGCTTTAGCTTTAAATTAACCTAGGATTTCCATCTGCTAATGAAGACACTAGAGAAGGAGATATTAAATGACAGCCATTCAGAGGCCTAGTTGACAGTGGAAACTCTCCAGACTCGCAGTCCTGCATGAGTCTGGCTGTTGGAGCACAGCTGGGTATGATTTGAGCTGACTGTAGAGATCCTGCATGCAGGGCTACGGATTTGGAGTTTTCCCATCCCTGGGCATTGGTGGAGCTTTCTGAGCCGGGAAGTGACATGATCAGCATTCAGTTTAGAAAGACTGATTTGGCAGTGGTACATGCATGAGATGAGAGGGAGGTTAGGAGGCTGAGCAGGTATGTGCCAAGCACAGTTAACAGGGTCTATTAACCCATTTTACAGATAATGAAACTGAGCTTTGGACCATGGCCAAATTCACACCCGGCAGATTCCAAAACTTGTGCATTTGAGGCTGGATTCTTAGAGTACTCACCCCACTTCAGATGGGACAAGGGGATGGTCATCAGGGTGCAATGCTAGAGAGTGGTCCAGGATGATTAAGGACTAAGAAAAGGCCATTTGGACTAGACAGTAGGAGGTCATTGGTGGCATTTAAGATAGAGTGATTTAAGTTGAATGGTGGAGGTGGCAGGCTGATTTCAAAAGGGATGAAAGAGTGACTGGGTGGTAATGAAATGGTGGCAATGAATATGGCCTTCTCTTTCAAGAATGTAGGTAGAGAGGGGAAGGAGACAGAATGGAAACAATTTGAGGAAATTGAAGAGCATAGGAAAGACGCTTTGATTTTTGAAGTGAGGAATCTATCATTCCTCCAATAGAAAATATGTATATAACACTTATATGTGCCAAATGCTCTGCTAGTGGGGAACATGATAATAAATAGACTAAAAGGGGGAAATAGAGGATGCTATGGTGATATCTTTATTTATTTTTTTTTTTTTTTGAGACGGAGTCTCGCTCTGTCTCCCGGGCTGGAGTTGCAGTGGCCGGATCTCAGCTCACTGCAAGCTCCGCCTCCCGGGTTCACGCCATTCTCCTGCCTCAGCCTCCCGAGTAGCTGGGACTACAGGCGCCGCCACCTCACCCGGCTAGTTTTTTGTATTTTTTAGTAGAGACGGGGTTTCACCATGTTCACCAGGTTGGTCTCGATCTCCTGACCTCGTGATCCACCCGTCTCGGCCTCCCAAAGTGCTGGGATTACAGGCGGTGATATCTTTAAATGGAAATCCCTTTATCAAGTAAAATGCCAAGTTACCAAATTTAATACAATATGGAATGATACTAACCTTTAGATTTCAAATGTCTAGAAGAGAATTAACTGATATTATCTCCATTTGTGTCCTCCATAGCACCTTAAATAATTCATTCACAATAAAAATTTGCTGAATGAATAAACTATTGGTCCCAGGAGATAAAAGGGAATGGAATGACAGATTATAGATTCGTGATAACTTTGGAAAAGAGGCAAACATGTCCCTTCTGAGATATGAGGAAAGGGGGCAGGGCAGACACATAGGTCATCAGAAGCCTGGAGAGCTAGATAAAGCTAAACTGTGGTTTCCGGCTGCTATGCTTACTACCAGAAAAGGTGCAAGACAGATTATAACCCCCAAATGTAGATGCTGTGGCAAGGAGAGTGGATAAGGAGCAGTTCCTGGGAAGATCTGTCATGGTTCTGTTCTCAGCAGAGCAATGATTTCTGAAAGCCTTTTGAAGTGGGTAGGATTGAGTTTCAAGATAACGGCCTAGTTGAGTGTTATGCAGAAACCATTCATTCATTCACTTATTTTGTAAGGGTAGGGTTGAGTAAAGATGTGGAGAAGTAAGAAAACTATCCCCGTTTTACAATAGGAAATGGAAGCGCTGTGTAAGGCAGGATGAAATGGAAGTCACTATGTAGGAGAGGAGGAAGAATGGGGATGGATGATTCCTGAGAAAATAAGCAAGTCACAGAGGAATCCCAATCTGATTCTGCCTCCACTTTTCCACCGGTTCAGGGACACATAATGCCTGTGGGTTAAACATGACATTAATTTGCAAGTTAAGCATCCCTTACTGTATATAAAGTTAATCCAGGGAGATGCATGCACTAAAATGAGCACTGGATGAATTCTCATTTAGCAGAAGATATAACAGATAGCAGAAGACAAAACAGATCAGGAAGAGTTAAATGGTACCTGCCAGTCATATCGTTAATCAATGACAGAGTGAGATGAAAACCCTGCGCCTCAGACGCTTAGCGTGCTGTGAAGGAAAACTTGAAGAAGGACCTTAGGCTTTATTTGGCAGGCAGAAGTCATGATTGGAACTGAGAAGTTTACTCAACTTCTCCCCACTAAACTTTTTGTGTCTTCCCATGAGTCCTTGTGACTCTTAGGATCCGTTTTGTATTTCTCTCTTCATCATTTTCTCATTTCCAGTCACTGTTGTCTCATGTTCAGCAAATCTGAAACTTTCCTTCCACATGCTTTCACACTCCTGTGCCTGCGCTGATGTGGGTCCTGACTTCTAGAGGGTATGCCCCATCCGTATGTTGAAAAGCTCCCCATTCTTCAAGAGCAGGGCAAGCATGACCCTCTCTGTGAAGTATTTTCAACTCCAAGTGGAGTGAATGATTTTCTTCTCTCTGCTTCCACAGGACATTATATCAACCTCTGTTAGTAACAATAGCTAACCTTACCTTGTCTTTACTACCTGCCAGGCACTATTCTAAGTGGTCTGCAAACAAACCCTTGGAAACAGCTCTAGCCCAAACATTCTATTTCACAGATGAGAAAAACGGAAGCCCCAGAGGAGTAATAATTATTTAGAACAATAACAATAATTATAAATTATTATAATTTATAGGAGTAATAATTATTATAAATGGTCAGTACAAATAATTTGTCCAAGCAAATAAGAGGTAGTGCCAGGATTCCAATACCAAGTGATTACCCCAGAGGAAGGCTCCTAACCACTACACTACTTTTGTTTTCTTGACTGTCTTCCTCAATTAAATTGTGAACTCCAGAGAGCAGAGGCTGTTCCTTAATTCATCTTTGTTTCTTGGGCCTAGTCTAGAACTGGCCTGATAGGAGGTGAGGAACAAATATCAGTTGAATAGTTGAATTAATAAATTTAGATTTGGCCAGCTCCCCCTTGTGAACAAAAATTGGGAGAGTTTACCGTGAATGAGAGAAGAATAGAGGGGAATCATGCTTTCTACTTCCAGTGGGGAGTACGGCTCAGTATATGGACCTGGCCCTCAGCTCCTTGCTCCGCCATCAAATGCAGGGGAAATGTACAGGCTCGTATATCATGATTACCACCTTCTCCTTATGTTATTATTAGGGGTGCAAATAAATGAGTTCATAATTGTATTTCAGAAGAATTGAAAATGAATGAGGTATGCCCAGTAAAACTATAAGCCAGTAAAGCAGAAGGTACACTTATGAAATCAGAACACAACTGCAGAGTGCCTTGCCTTACGAGGGGGCTCCTAGTAATGAGAGGTCAGATCTCACAGGAGGATTCTGCCTCTTAGGTACTGCATTCAGGCCTCCTTTGGTATAGGGTCATTACTGGTCTTACTAGGTTATGCTACATATTATAAGTGCAGAAAGCACAGAGGAGAATTCAGCCAGTGCTCAGACTTAAATGGGAAAGTCTAGAATACTCCTTCCCTCTCCTTTCCTTGGCTAACTCTAACTCATCCTCCAAGTTTCAGATTAAATGTCATTTCCCAAGGGAAGTGTTCCCTGACCACCAAGACCAAGCAGGTTCTCTTTTAGTGCACTCCTGTTTGCCATCAGAGACCTTTCATCTGAATAATTTATATTTAAATATGCATTTAAAAAATGTCTGCTGCCATACAAAGGCAAGGATTGTGTACATCTTGTATACTGTTATACCCTCAGCATCTAGCACAAGGTGGGCAGTTGATAAATATTAATTGTGTGAATAAATGGATAAATGAACAAATAAATTTGCAGGCACACGAAGCTGACACTCTGAAAGATCTCTTCCACAGTCATAGATTGACTTCTTACTCATAGTCGCCATCTTTTCTAGACTTTATAAAAACTAGCAAGAAAGTAAAAACAGACTTATTTACATTTTTAAACACTGCTTAAGGACTTTTAAAACAGTGAAAGAAGAATTAAAATGTTTGTTGACTGCAGCTTTCCAAAAAATAGAAAAAATCAGAAAACTAAATCCAATTATTTTAAGTAATTTTAAAAATAAGGTAGAATATTGGTCTTTAAATCATATTTTCTAGTTTCCTTTAGAATTATTCCACAATAATAGTTTCTCTATAACCTTGAAGCTTGTTGAGCTCCAACCTCACAGAGGCCCTTTTAAAAGATCTACTCATTTTATAAGGAACATTAAATCTGACTGGAAATACACACTTTGGTATCTAAGAACCCTAGCACAGGAGATTAGTAGCCAAAAAAGCAATTAAGTTTACAGTAGGGTTACAGATATCGTATCTACTACAAGAGTTTGAAAAGGGAAGTAATGCAAAGGTCATATCAACAAGAAAAAAAGTAACACTAAATAGTAGATTTTATTTAAGAAACAAAATCCCATATTCCAAAATCTTTCCTTCTCATCTAATGACTACATATGTTTGGGAGCTTAGAAAAAAACAAGACAGGAGGAGGCGGCACTACTGAAGTTGGTAACTGGCACAAAAACCATGAACCAGGCTGTGAAACTGAAGCATCTGTGGTGTCAGGTTCCTGATTAACTTTTTCAATTTGATCTTAGATCCCATTCTAGTATGTCAAGGATTGTAGGATCCCAAGTTGGCTGGGTCTGTGTGCATGAGAGAAGCAGCAACAGCTTAGGGTTCAAATAAACGCAGGCAACTGCCTCCAACAACTCACGTGTGAAAGACTGAGCTTCAGGGAAAAACCAACAACACTTTAGGACCAGACAATAATTGCACCTTTTTACATGAAGGTAAAGGTGTTCCCACGAAACAGCGGGACTATATGACACAGACACCAGTTATAAGTCACTTTTGGTAACCTTGTTTAGTTACATAGCACTATGTAAATCCCTGGATTTACAATGGTTGTGTAGCCCATGAAACTATCTTTAGCTGAAGTTCCTCTTCTGTGTCAGTATCCTATTTTGAATGAACAATGCTCTTAGATGAGCAGAAAAGATGTATTTAGCTCCCACCATTACACTTTCTGATCCCCTTTACTTTAGCTCTTTTGAAATAACATGAAAGCTTTGGCTTGCTAATTACTTCTAACCAGCTCATAGAAAAATTAGTTTATCTTCCTGATCAAAGCAAATTAGGCAGATCATGGTTGATTAGAATGCAACAGTAAAATCTCCATACTTTCTCTTCCATCCCCTTTCTCTCAGAAATAGGGTCTGTGTCAAATATGTAGGTATTTCCCACGGCCAGGCCGGACTCTGTTTCCAACAGGGACTGCAGCTTGGACAATGGTTCTTACACAGACACTAAAGTTCTTTAGTTCAGTCATTGTGTTCGAAAAGAACTAGTAACCCCTTAGCTAGCATTTGATGAAACATCTAGATTTACATATTTCCTTAATTGCATTTTTGAATGTGAGTGAGATTTATCTGACCAAAGTTAAATGCCTCCTTTATTCCCCTACCATAGGCAAAATTCAACTCCACGCTCTTAAAAAAAAAAGTGAAATGGGGGTGTATGGAATCTTATTCAATTTCCATCTGAACAAATTTTAGGGTTTCAATAAAGTGGGACGAGGGAGTTACGTTACCCAAGACAGGAAAGATATATCTTTACCTTTCAAAGTGGAAATGTCAGCTTCTAAAGCTTTGGCTTGCTCAGCTCTTTCAAAAAGGCTGTTTTGATTTTAAATGAATGCTATTCCTTGTTGCCGAATTCCCCAAATTGGTTGCTAAAAAGCTCTGAAATGATGGTCCTTAATAATTTCCAGCTAAAATGTCTGTTATGTGATTGTAAAAACCGGAAAGCTAGGTCTTATTTTCTTTATTTATTTACTATAAATTAACAGTAAATCTTGCATTTAGCTCCATTTAAACCTCCCTCTGCAGCTGCCCATTTGAAAAATAAAATGGTTGCCTTCTTTCACTTCAGTGGGTACAATACAAAACATCCATTGAGCTTTCCCTTTATTGCAGCTGCCAATGCCCAGCCGACTTTTAACAAACCAACCAAGCGGAATCACAATGCAGCTGCAACATTTTATGGTATTTCTGTTGGTTCTCTTTTGAGACTGAAGGTGTTAATTAGGAATCAAAGAACACAACCCTGCCAGCTTTCTTTCACAAACCATACCCTGGTCACTGCAGTTTTCAGAAGAAAAATAAATCTAATAAAGGGATAAAAATGTTGTTTGTCACACCAGTAAAGTGTACTTAAGACCCTTTGATCAAAAGCTTTTTATGTAGTCTTGTCAGATGGGCTGGAAATATTGTATTTTTTCCTTTTCTCCCCCGTCTTCATGTGGACTTATCTAAATTTTGAATTTAATGTAAGACTGGAATATAAAAGTATAAGCAGTCATGTGTGGGAATGCTTTGTAGGTGATAACTGGTCTCATAGAGTAGAATAATTTTGCTTCTTAGAAAATTTCTCATAGTCAATGTTCCATCATGTGAAACTAGGTCTTCTATCAGTATATTATAATATTCTAACCATAAATTTTTATGCTTACAGTTTACAAATACATCTGTCAATACTCTATTTACTGCGATTATTTATTACATAAATCTCTCAGTGTTTTAGGGGATCTTTTTATACACAGAATTGAGTAGTTTCATAAGCATAAAAACCATATCTATATGCACATATATACACAATTTATCAAATGGTTTGTCATTTTTGTATAATTTTTTGTGTATGCTGAGTATCATACACCTAAACAACAGCGTGAAGTCATTACCTTTAATCTTTAGTCAAAGTTAAAAGCTTAAAGTAAGTTTATGAAGTTAGCACTACTGGGAATTAGTCAAGCCTGCTAGCTTTCTCAGCACGAGGTTTTGCTGCTAGGTGCACAAATCATGCCAAAATCCATTAATCCTTCTAGAGAGAGGCAGAAAGAAGGTCTGCTTGTTGATTTAATGTTAATGAAATGAATGGGCTCCTGAGGCTACCTACAGAGGCTCTCTAAACTGTAAAACAAATAAAGTCATTTTAAGTAATGCTCGTGGCAGGAGAGTAAACAATGCTTCCAGATTTGCTGCACAAAATGGGAGTGGGTGTGGGTCTGTGGAAACCTCCCATTTTCTACAATCCTGCTACACCTGCCCTATTGGAAAACACACAAATGTCAAGCTGATAGACTCCTAGAATGACTGAATTAGGAGAGACCTCAGAACATGTGTTCACCTCTCTTATTTTACAGATGCAAAAATTGAGACAGGGAGGATATGCATCTTGCCAGAGATTCTGTGGCCGATTAGTGGGGTAGCTGGGCCCAGATCAGTGGTTCTCAAACTTGGTTGCATTTTGAATTTGCCTTGGGGAGTTAAAGTACATTCTGATGCCTAGCTCCTTCCCTCAGAAACTGTGATTTAGTTAGTTTGGTGTGGGATCTGGGCTTTGAGATGGTTAGATTAGCTCCCAGTTGGAACTAATGTGCTGGCAAGTTTCAGAACTACAGACCTGGACTTCTAATCTAGTGTACTACTTTCCTGCACTTTTTTGTTGTTTTGTTTTTTGTTTGCTTTTTTTCCCCTGCACCGTAGTGATACTCCCAGTTCCCAGGAGTATTCTAGTTGCTTTATCCTGTAGATTAGATATATATTTTGAGATTTTGAGGGTATTTCCACAATGAGTGTTTTTTTTTTTCTTATTCCTTTGTGTATATGCACAGATGTGGCCGTGGGGTATGTGTGTGTGTGTGTGTGTGTGCATGTGCATGTGTGTGTGTGCCTTGTGGATATCTCGAAGGATTGTACTCTACCCATGGGGTGAGCCAGCTCCACAGTGGAGCCAGTAGCCAAGCTCTGTGCTATGCTTGGCAGGTTGTCCTCTTGCCTCACTCTTCTCTCTGTCTTGCGCTTCACCTCTCCTTTGAGTTCCTTTGGGTATTGTTTTATTTCTTTCTAATTTGCCACAGTCTCATCTCCTCTGGGCTGCCACTTTCCTCCTACCCTCTCCTCTCCACTTGAAGGATTTCCCTTTGAGAGAGATGCTCTGACTCTTCACTGAAAATTGTTTGACTTTTGCTGCCTTCTGCTTCCCTTGGTTTGGTGATTATTTACGCTGTTTGATAAAGGTGGGCTGACAGAGTCTACTTCTCCAATCTGTACTGCTGGATGATATGTAGTAGATGTCTGACAATTTCTTCCATGTTGGATTTAGAGTGGTGAAATAAATCAGCTTCCTGGTTTATTAATTCAGTAGGCACTCGGGAATTCCAGAATCATCTTTCTACATGTAGTAAGATATAAGGAAATTTCCCTTGTTTTTTCAGAACTGCTCTCTTGATTTCACCAGTTATGGGAAAAGTCAGCTTTCCCCTTTTGCAGAAGGGTACAGAACATCCGCAGAGACAGTAATACAGGCTCATCCAATAGGATTAAAAGACTCTCTGCTCCAAGAACTGCTCACCTATCTCTCTTCTCCCCTGAGGATCATGGGCCTTATTCCAGAGGCTTCCTGCTTGAAACACAAGTCCAAGTGGTACTTTGACCCCCTATTTAACTTTGAATCCCCTCTCCTACACAAGTTCACATCATTGATTCCTATTATTCTCAGGGAATGATATTAGCCTCATCACCATCACTGACTGAAAGATCCTTCCCGCAATTATGTTGAACCAACTGCTTCTTTGTCAAAGATGAGTACTGAAGTTCCTCATGAAAATTACATTATTTCGAATGTATTTTCAGGTAGACACAAGCCCGTTCCTTAAATCAGTTTTTGTTCTTAAAGTAGAACTATTTTTTCAGTTAATATAAAAAAAAAAAAGAAACACATTTTTGTTGTGTTGAAATCTTGGGTTTTCCTGAATGTATTTTTGGCTCTGAAGGAAGGTTGAATTCCCAACTTTCTCTCAGTCCCCTCAAATCCATCATCTCTTGCCTGCCACTGTAGCGAATCAACGGCTGATACTGGAGCTTCTAAGAGCAGAAGAAGCTAGCAAGCTGAATTTTTCTTTCACAGTCAGGAAAAGTCATGAGGGTGGATGAGATTTTTTTTAAAAAAAAAGGAAAGGATAAAAGCACTTCAAGCCCAGGACTACAAATTCTGGGTCATTCATTAAATTGTATCTGAGGAGTAGAGTCCTAACATTGTGCCATCAGCCTACTCTCTGTGACAAAGTGTTCACTCAGCCCTCATCTATCCAGGGGATTTGTGCAGTGTCTTCAAAATGCTACACACTCATGTGCAAATATGAAACTTCATTTAAAACACATAATCTTTTGTCTATTTGATACCAAGGATCAGAAACAAAAGTTAGAATATTTTTATTTATAACAGTTGCTGGGTGATGCCAAATTCATTTGAAGATGCCCTTTCTTTCTCCTCTAGTTCTTTACCTAGTAGGTGCCTTTCTGCTGTTCTTTTCTTGTTTTTAACATTAAGAAATCTTATTTAATGAAAATTACATTTAAACTTTTAAACATTCAGGACAATTAATTTAGCTAATTTAGGGAATAACAGTAAGAGACAGCATGGTATACTTGAAAAGCATGGGTTTAGTAACTGTAACTGGGTTTAGTAACTGTACCATCATCAACAGAAATAATTGCACCTAACATTTAATGCATCCTACACAAGTGAGGTGCCATGTAAAGTGCTTTATGTGCATTATCTCACCAGTCTTCACAACAACTTAGTCAGGTAGATGTCATTATTATTGCCATCTTACAAATGAGAAAACTGAGGCATTGGGTAACTTGTCAAGGTCACTGAAGATAAGGCTGCGATAGTCATCAAGAAATGTTCTCATTTCTAACATCAAGAGATGTTCTCATATTGATAGTGATAACTATTTTACTGTTTGTTATGAGGGTCAAATGAGGAACTATGGGTAAAAGCATCAACAGCACTTTTTGAATTTTTTTCCCTCTGTCTTGGGATATTCCAAACAATCAGTCTGCCAAATTTAGAGGAAATAATCTCTCTGTCATCACATTATAAGATTATATCAGAAATTATATCAAGTAGTCTCACTCCGTTGCACGTTTGGCAGCTAGAAAATGGCATCTTATGTCTTAGGCATGTGGACAGCTTGAGTTTTACATAGAGTTTAGGGGAACAGAAGAGTACCCTCCAGAGAGAAAACTGTGCTGACTGTCCTTTAAGTGTGCCTGGGCTATGTGCCCCTTTGAAGTTGCCCAGATGCAGACATGCATGGACACCAGGTGTTTTAAAATGTAGGTGTTAATATTATTCAGGTGTGACGAGGCCAACAGATCAGGAGATGACTGCCATTGAAAAGGGAGTTTGTTACTCACAGTTCCCAAGAGGAGAGGACTCACCATTCCATGCAGAGCCACACAGGAAAGCTCTGGGCTCAGTCTGGAGATAGAAGGAGCAGAAGAAAAGCATGGGCAGGTCCTTTATTGTGGTTTCCATGGGAAGGAATGGACAAGGCAGGGTAAGCAGGTTTAGGATCGGCTAGTTGAATAATTTCAGTGTGCTGTGGGGTGTAGGGGCTATCTCAATTTATTGAAACCTGAGCTTGGGGTGAGTAGACCAGGAGAATATTGACCTAGAGTGTAAGAGCCCTGAAAGAGCCTGGGAAAGGGAGTGGTTGGGGGTGGGGTGTGGCCTTTGGATTGGTTGGTTTGCATATGAAAGGTGCACTCCAGAGAAAATCATTTGCTATCTCCAGGAATTCCTTAGCCCTAGGAGGGGCAGTCTCTCTAGGAGCAGCAAGGCTCCAAGATGTCGAAGCACCATAAAATAGAGAAAATGAAAAACGTGATAAATGTACAAGAATTCTGTGTTCTGATCCAATTTTCAAGGGGTATATAGTCCAGTACTGGAAACGGACAAGTAGATGAAATATGGTGATCAAGTGTGGTGAGCGCTGTGATCAAAATAGGCTCAGAATGGTGTGGGAGCATCAAAGACAGGTTTCTAAAATGTGGGGTTACAGAAAGCTTCCCAGAGGAGGTAACATTTGAGCTGAGTATGGGAAGACTAACAGAGGTTAACAAAAGAAGAAAGGCAATCCCAGCACAGGGCAACACATGTGAACACCTGGAGGCATGAAATAGGGAAATTGTAAGATGCAGTTTGAAATGGCTGGAGAGAAGAGAGTTTGGGGTGTTAAATTCATACTAAAGCTACCCCTTTACATATTCTAAGTTTGGCCTAAAGGTTTCTCCATACATAGTAAGCTGCAACCTAACTGGATGTGAAAACAGACTGTAACCTGCTCTTGACCCAAGCACCAAGTTTTGTTCAATCAAAGATGGCTAATTATTCAATCTCTGTTCAAATAAGGCCAACACCAAGCTGTAATCAATCCATCTGTTTCTGCACCTCACTTCCATTCACTGTTCTTCACTTTCCCTCTTCTGTCCATAAATCTTCTTCAAACCACATGGCAGTGCCAGATTCTCTCTGAACCTATTCTGGTTTGGGGGCTGCCCAATTTGTTCTTTGCTCAATTAAACTCTGTTAAGTTTAATTTGTCTAAGGTTTTTCTTTTAACAGGGAGCTAGCGAGGGGGAATTGGCAGCAGGGGTTGCAGGTTAGGGATGAGGCAAAAAAAAGTTGAGTTTGTGGGCTAAACTGAGGTGTTAAAAGTTATTATGAAATCACAGGACACCATTGAAGGATTGAATATAGGTAAGACATGACCAGAGGTGCATCTTGAAGAGACTAGCAAGATAGTAGGGAGTGTGTGTGTGTGTGTGTGTTGGGGGTCTATGTAGACCATGACAGGAAACTGCTACAGTTATCCAGGAAAAAAGTGAGTAGACCCTGGACTAGTGCAATTTCACTGCTAGAAGAGAAAGAGAACAGTTACAAGGGACATTAAGGCAACCAAAATTTGATAAAATTAAGGTCATAAATGAAATTTTAATTACAATAATCAGAGATTTAACTACTATGAACAGAGGCTGGACCTGGTGGCTACTGCCTATAATCCCAACACTTTGGAAGGCTGAGGTGGATAATTACTTGAGGCCAGGAGTTCGAGACCAGCCTGGGCAACATAACCATACTCCCATCTTTACCAAAAACAGAAAAAAGAAGTAAATGACAACTATGAACAGACATTTGGGGGATTAATTATGCTTAATTATTTTTCAAGCTAAATCTGAGTGTTCCTTTTTGCTCTGCAGATTTTTAGGTGATATGGAGATACTGCATCTGTATTTACAATGGACCAAAATAAGATGATACTGTTAAAATTCAGGTACACATGTAGATATGGACATACATAATATGTGTGAACAACAGGATATTTGGCAACATCTGGAAAAAGTAACTGGGAGTTTTTGAGTTCATTGGAGTATTTGACATTGAAATATAAAGGTGACCAAGAAGTAGTACTGGGCCGGGGTTTTCAGGAGATCTGGAGTGTAATTCTGTCTTTGCTAGCTGTGTGATTTTTGGAATGTCATTAACCCCTTATGAACATAAATTTCATCATCTGTGAAATAAAGACGTTGGATTAGGTAAATTCCAAGGTTCTTTCCATTCTAAATTCCCTGGGTAGCCATGGCTTTTGACTCACTGAAATCCTTTGTAACCCATCTAAGTGATTTTAATTCTGTTTATTTGGACAATTCGGGTAATGTTCTAGCAATCACGATTAAATTTCAGTCTTGCATTGTGTAATGTGATCTTAGATATACAGCTTAGTCATTCTGGTAATTTGTGGATAAAAGATTATCCTTTTAGTTCTTCACAGTAGAACTTACTCTAAATGTAGTTAGGTATTAGTTCAAAGTCTAAATTAGGTTTATTATAATTAACATAAATCTCCCCAAATTTGCTTTCCTTCACAATATACAATTAATTATATTCTGAGATGTTCCTACAGCTAAGGCAAAGAGGGTTTCAAGTTACTATGTAGTAGTCATTCAGGACCAGAACATATCTACCTAACACTTATGACTATAAGACTCTGGGGAAGTAGATGTTTTCCTACAAGGCCAGCAGCTGGAAGGTGGAAGGTGGACACTTGCTGTCAGTTAATCATGCTGCTAAACCTTTTGAGATCTTCAAATAAGATATGCTCACAACATGGGAGAATCTGGTTTAACTAGGATTTCCTTTTGCTACCCGAGCTTGAAGACTCAATAAAAAAAGATCTTGAACTTCCTCCTGTACTATATTGCACTGAGTCCCAGAGAACAACAGCTGCTGAAGAATAGGGACTGTGCATGAGCTAAGATCTTCCACCATAGGAACAGTAATGTAGCTTTTCCAAGTTAAAATCAGAGACCCCAATTTTGGTGACTGGAGTTGATACTTAAATCACAAGGACTCTTCTTTCTAAACTTCCCTTCATCTTCTAGTTTGAAGCCCTTGGTGGGGAAAGTGTCTGAGATAAGGACAAAGCATCCTTTCAGTTCTCTGATACTATCTTGAAGCGAGGGATGAAGAAAGGTAAAGAGAGACACAGGAGAAGTGTATCCCCTGGGAACAGGTGTCTAGTGGAGTCCAGTAACTCACAGTCTTTGAGTTCTGTCAGCACTGTCCCTTGGGTAGCAAATTTCTTCCGTTAGCCCTTCTACCTCTCTTGCCATTGTTTTTCTAGGCTTTTCTCTATGGTACAGTTAACACTGTAACAATGATAGAGTAGGCTTATTGCCAAATGCAGGCATGTCTGCTAAGGGTCCCTTCAGGACAGAAAGTACAAAGACAAAGAGGAAGATTCTTTATTCTCCGTCTTTACTAGAAGACTCCAAATTCACTTTGTAGATTCACTCAACAAATACTGTGAAATAAATGTTTATTGTGAAAACGTCAATATATATACAAAATAGTTCATTAAGGAATATAACATCTTCTATGGAAATTTTTATTTGGTTTTCATAATCAAATAATAATCACCACATATGTAAAAAACTGAAAGGTTATATTTTGTGCTGATAGATTTAAAGACCAATTGATTATGTAACAGAGTTCCTTCAAGTAAGTGCCTCATGAGAAAATTTATAACCTAAAACCTTCAAGCACCATGTGGTGTTTTGTGCATCGAACCAATAAACTCATTAAAATAACATTGCATAAACCCAAACACAACACATTGAAAGTTCTAACACAGCCCACATTAACCAACCAACTTTAAAATAATATCCTTGTTATGTACTAAGGTTAAAAATTCAGCAAATTCTTTATATTTTTTCCACTTGAGATCATGTGTGGTTTTCTACTTTCCTGAGAAGTACACTTTTGTGGCTTTTTTGATCAAAGAAAGGTTATTTTTACAAATCGACATCTTTTGTAGAGGTCTCTGCTCCACTTAATCAAGGTTTCAAGAAAAAAGGAGAACAAAAGTATTTACCAGTGTTTTAGTGAAACTTAAAAATTCTAAGGTTATTTTCTCAGTGTAGGCTTTGAAAAGAAGGCACGCATGTAAGCTTAGTCACCACAGTTGTGTGTGTGTGTGTGTGTGTGTGTGTGTGTGTGTTTGTGTGTGTGAGGGAGACAAGGAGGAGGAAGGGGGAAATAAAGGAATTTGGCTGCACATTGAGGAACAGTTTGAAACACTTGGCTTCTAGTTGTGAAAGATGAGCAACATGGAAAAAAGGACGGGCTAACAAGGGACCACTTGAGGAAAGCTTAATCTCGCCTGGCAGGCTGAGGAGGGAGGTCAGCTCCATGCACGCGTTCTCAGCTGGAGTTGGGCTCCCTTTGCCAGGACGATTGTCTTCTGCATTTCAGTTTCTGAACTGAACTGAAGGTGCCTTCAAGCAGCCAGTTCCACAGTCTCTCCCTTGTAAAGGGTCGGCCCTCCACGGCTATGCCCTGCCAACGTTTGTATCATTTCTGCCAAGCAAGTGCACAAAGGGAATTGTTTCTTGTTGGTGTGTGCATTAGTGTGTGCACGAGACACTTTCTTCCCCCTTGGCCATCACAATCCTTGTTTGAAGAAGAAGCAAACACTCCTTCTGAAGGCAAGAAGGATAAAACAAGTATGTGGAAAATGTGCATATATAAAAAATAGGATATTTGAAAATTAGAGATTGTTGAATAATTTTAAATTAAGTCAGTAAAAAGCTGGAGTATGAGAGTACTATTTTAAAACATTCTAGATACTGTACCCCAAACATATCCTAATTTTTCTAAACATCAGTACTGTTTTTTCTGTTGACTTTGTAATGCAATAAATGATTAATGTATATCAGGTTAATAAGCTGAATTAAAGGACTGAGGAAATTAGATGCATAGTTCCGAAAAGGTTTTTCATTGTTTGAAGGAGGGAACTTTTCTATGACTTATCCAGATTTCTAATTGACACATAAGTCTGTATCACTAATTGTCTAATGGTTAAACCATGCATAGTTTAAAAATATGTTGGGGAATTTGATAAAACTTTGAAACAATTTTCTATTCTGAATCAAATGAATAACATTATGATACCTTTGAGACAACAATTTATCTCATTTCATCCATTTTAAAGGTGAATACAAGCTCAAATAGAATTTGTCTGTTAAGAAAGTTCATGTCCATTTGAACTGAGAAATAGTTCCAAAGAATGCAGCTACTTCATTTGATACATAGATCTGGTTATAGGAAAAAAGTTTCATTCTTGCCTAGGTGGTTACTAATCTATTGATCACTCTTCACAATACTCTGGCAGCTACCACAACTTATCTCTGATTTGGAGACAAGAAAAATTGTTTCTGTGGTAGTAAGAAAATGGATATATAAAATTATGTCTACTAAACTTATAATATTGGCCCTAAACTATGTAACGTAATGCTAACATTATTGGAAAATTGAAAACTGCATTTTGCTCTGGAATTCCCTGAAAAAATATTTCTGGTATTAGGGCTTCATACATTGTGTTCCTGAAAAGAAAAATGGGCTGAAATATTTCAGCACCAATTAAAATGATTACAAGGCATAAGTATAAATTGGAAAGCTGGTTTTCTTGGGTTGCTGTAAATTGGCCCTGAAGATAACTTCAAAGGAAGTCCAAAAATATTTTGAGCAATGGAAATACTTGAAATAAGCTTACAGTAAGCTTACCTATTAAGAGGTACTATTATCACTCCTAAGTTGTCACAAGTTGCCCCACCACAAGAAGGACATTGACTGAGCAAAGCATGTAGTACCTTTGTGGGGTCTATGACTCAGCAAAGTATTTAGTGCCAGATACTTAGGAAACACAATACAACTATCAGTTATTATGACTATTGCTATTAAAAAAATAAAGTAATTTCTACATGTAAATCTTGGCATGTGTTAAAATAAACAACTCATTGCATCATTTAAACTGAACACAATTCAGCTGTATTTCAAATGGGGCTGGACAGTAATTGTGGCCAGCGGCCTTGTGTTATTTGTACTTGCGGACTAGTAGTTCTCACCTGTCTTTCTCTGACTCCTATTAGCCACTGGGATTTCAGCAGCTGGTTCAGCCAATTCTATTCAATTCAACATTACCGGTATTTACTGAACTCCCTTAAGAGCCAGGCGTTGGAATGGGCGCTTGGGATATAAAATGGAAAATGTCCTACTCTGGAGGAGCTCACTGCCAAATAAGAAGAATAAACCCTGAAGGAGAGAGCCTATCATGAAACCCTGGGGTGTTATTCCATCTGACTTTCAGGAAGTTGTTTATACGGTCAGGTCAGGAGTTGGTTCCTTTGCGTACTCTCCAAGTAAATCTCAGCGTCTCCAATTCCAGACTTAAACATTAAAAAGAGAAGTAATACTTGAGGGTATACAGAAGCACTTCTGCTTAGGAAACATCTTTTAAATAGTTTTCCACTAATGCTAATGCCCTGTTGAGAGCCTTTTAGCATTACCACTAGATATATTATTCCATTTCTTGAAATCAAATGACTAATGTTTTTCTCCCTTCCAATTTCAAGCCAGGCATTCCCATTGGGCTTAATCCATTTAACAGAAAAATGCCACAGATTTTAAGAACGGACCTGCTTCCCACCATATAGCTTATGGAGAACAAAATCAATTTTGAATTATGAGAATTTAATCAAAAATTCCACATTATAGACTGTGAAATGTCTCCTTTTGTCATAGATAGAGATCCACAGGTGAAACTGGGCATATAGTTGGTTATTTACAATGGTTAAATAAAAGCGTGGATTAAAGCTGACAGATCTGGGAATAAAAGAGTTGTAGTGGGCTAGAACTCATGGGCAGATTTAACAAGTGAAATTCCACCAAGATACATAAAAAATAGCAACAGGACTAGATATTCAGCTCATTTTGCTTTATATGTAATATACCAGTTGTGGCTTTAGTGCCAGTCTGATTCATCTCTCTACTACAAACTGAGACTCTATAAAGGAAAATATTGCAACTGGAGTAAGGAAGTTGAATCTTATAGGAAGGAATTTGTCTTCTCATGAAGACTTCAATTTGCCAGAAGTATCTATTGGGGAAGTGTTTACAAGAAAATGTGCCATTTAGCCTTATTCTAAATTTGCGTAATAACTGAACCAAACAAAAACATTACTTCACAAAATTGCTCATTGGACAACCCACTACTGTTTTTCATTTCTATCTTATGGCATGTGATTTAGATTATTCAGAAACATACTTAAATTTGTAGCTAAAATGACTTAAATGCATGAATTTGATAGAAGAAATATAAAAAAATGCTTTGCTGTAAAATTATAAATATTCTATAATGTCTTTAATTTTGATAGCTTTATTGGGTTGTTTGGTCTGATATTTCTATGCCTTTGACAGATACATATTTTGAAAACTGAAAACAGTAAAATAGTTCAGATATAATACTTAACTCTCAGAAATCATAGACCAGTTTTGTGTTTCTGAACTTCTTTAAACACATCCAAGTGTGACTGGTCTATTATCAAAACATGATGTTATTTACACAGGCTATTTCTTGATTCCGATCTTCTAACTCATTTATGATTGCTACCTTTTGTTGCCACGTCAGAACTCCTTTACTTCAAGGAAAATGCATAACGAAGAAAGAAAAAACCTGAAGATCATGTTTATTATATGTAAAAATTCATTCTTGTCACACCAACTCTGCCATGCATATGTTAAATACATTCAGTAAAATATTTATTTTAAATTTATGCTACAAAATTGTTTGAATGAGCTCACTACTTTAAAAAATTACTTAGGCTAATTATCAATTAGTTTTAATAATTCATCCCATAACAAAAACATTATGGAAAAAATCCCCAGGAATCCTGGAGAAAAAGAAAGAACTTCATTAAAATGAAGAAAATTTACTGACATCATTATGTTTTAAACAATTCTAAAAGTACATTTTAGAGCAAACTGTATAATGTTTGTAATTGATCTAAACGTTAAGGCTGTTATAAGAGTTACTATTTTTGTAATCATTTCTAAAGTACATTTTCTTTTATTTAAGATAAGAAGAGAAGCAGAACTATATTAAATCATTTTCAGAGAAGATTCTAAAAAGGATCTTTCATTTTGAAACTGCATCTTAAATACTTAAAACACATTTATGATATTAAGGTAGTGCCTAATTAACTAATTGTGACTTTTGTTCTGTTCTTATTAACATCAGTTTTACTAGTTATGTGTAAAATTAAATTTTGTTTCAAAGTTACATATGAAAAAGTAACCAAACTACATAATTAAAAAAAAATCTTTTCTCTTGGTTCCTTTGGTTTATATAACATAAATTTGCTTATGGATGAAATGTGAATGCCTTTAAGCAACAGCAAAGAACTGTTCTGGACCAATAAAGAAAAGTATATTTATTATGTTAGGATATTCATTAGGATTTAGTTTTCTATCTGAATGTCACACTAACTAGATGACAGACACATCAAAGTAGCAGAGAGGAGTTTACTTTTAAGATCCTATTAACAAAAATGTCCACATTTGATGCATTAAAGTAGCTTACCTATACTAAGATTAGATGCTAGAACTACTTTATTTAGAACAGATCACAACTGGTAGATAGAGATGTATTAAATGTTGTAAACAACTTTGTCTGCTTTTATATCTCAACCTTGGTGTGTTCCTTATTTTCTGCTAAATAAACTTTGTTAGCCCCTGTTAGTAAAATTAGAGCCCATAACCACTTTCTGGGGGGGCAGGGGGAGAGAAGAGATGAAGATCGAGATTTTTCCAGTGTTTCCACTCTGTTCACTGGTCGAGTTAAAGACCTACTGTGGAAGGCAGCTCAGTAAGAAAAGAGAGTCAATATTAATATTTGGACTGGCTTAAAATTTTGCTTTTCTGGGAAAAAAAAGATGACAAAATGGCACATAAATAATGTTTGCATTCTATGAAGATATGTAGGAAACTTTCTTTATCTACAAGTCTGACTAGCTGGCTATCAGATTGTGGTAAATGTGTACAGCTACTTGCCAAATGTGTACAGCTGGAACTTGCCATCGTCAATCTGTTCGAAGAAAAGTAAATGCTTGCTCTTTTTTTGAGGGGGATTAGGAGATAACATTTTGACTAAATAAATGATGATAACCTCTTACAAATAATAAAAGATAGGAGTTCTGGCTTTTCACCACATCAGTCTTTGTACACTGCAACTTTCTCATTAAGGATTAATTTCTACTGGGCCCCAGTGGAGTGGAGCTATAACTTCATGTTCCCTTTCAACATCAAAGGGAAGTTATTCTTTCAAATAAGAAAATCAGTAGAACACACACTCGTTTATTTGAATATGAGTAAATAAAAATTCCTCTTTTATGTTTTGGCTGCACAAGTGAAGACAGAAATGGTCAGAGAATACTAGGTGTAACCAAAACAGGGCATCATCTACTCTTAAGGTCTGCACAGCATTCCTGTGGTTGTAAAAAACCAAAAAACCCCCCAAACCCTCAACACCTGCTCAAAGGGCATCCCATGGGCCCTGGTATTTTTTAGTACATAAGGACACCAAATTATGAAATCACACATCATAAAGAACACCACATTGGTTATTTACTTCAGGACTGACTTCTATATTCAGCACTCATATTCCTTGAACTGTGTTGCATTAGAAATAAGTATTTAACATTTACTGTATCACTTTTTACAGACACTCTGACTTTAATATTTCATAGGGCACTGGGAAAATGTCTTCTTAGGCCACTGTACAGGCTGTCATCAAATAACATGATAATAATATGGCACTTAATTTCCTAATAGTATCTTAACTTCAAGAGGTTATCTATAATATAGATAGATGGTTCTATCTATAGATACATAGGGAACATTGGCAGTAGGTGGCAGCAAGTTCTCCTGAGCACATGGAGGACACAGTCAAATGCATCTGAGGTATGTGGGAAATGGTTTAAAGCAGAATTTTATGCCAACTTTTAGTAACGGAAGCCTAACAAATGTTTGTTCTTTCAAGTGAGAGAAGAAAGCAATCTGGAACTATTCATAAGCTTATTTTCTGTATTCTTAAACATATTTTATAATGAATATATGATTTAAATAGTAGGTTAAGTGTTTGGGGGTACTGCACACCTCCCTTGCATACAGTCAAACTTCAGCGTGATGGGAAAGGAGAGTTATAGACTGCTAAGCAAAATTGCCAAACTGGTCTCAGAAATTCACTGCATTGGAGAGCGCGGAATCCTTGCAACACTGACTTCAGCAGTTAAACCAGAGAGGCTGGGGATGAGTATTCTGCTTTGTAGTAGAGACAGCTGTTCAGGAGGAGGAAATGGGAATTCTGAGAGCATGATCATTTAGGAGAGCAGATTTCCATTCCTGGAACAATATCACTACCACATGTATGAGTGCAATTGAGGGGAAACCTGGTGGGGAAAATAGTTTTAACATTCTTTCAGGTAAAAAAGAAAAAGCAGTCAAAATAGTTTCATGGTAGAGGAGGAGGCGACCTGCCATCTACCAATCCTAAAATCTAGCAGGATGGCACCTTTCTTTAAAGACAATATTAAAGCAAGTAAGAGACTTTTTTTCTTCCTCACTGTCTCCAGAAAAAGAATCACTACCTAGTGGAAAATGTTGTGCAAGCCTCTTCATGTTTCTTCTCTCCAGAAAACAACTAAACAGATGGAAGAACTGGTTCACAAACATCCCAGCTCTCCCCTGCCAAGGTACATCAGAGACGCCGAAAACTGGGATTGCCTGGGCTTGGGGTGGGCTCGCTGCAGTGTCTGGAACTAAAACCTAGATGTTTCACCTTGTGGTAAGGAGCACCTGTTTCCCAGAGTGGCCTAGATCCTGGTCTCTGCTGGAAGGAATGAAGCCCCAGATGCTTTGCACGGGGGTAGGGAGAGTGGTCGCCTTGGTCTCCGAGAATAGGGTTCCTCCTGGGTCACCGCGTTCACCCAACCACCTGTTACCTTCGGGCCTGCGTTTTCCACAGACAAAATTATGCTATGAGCCGCTGCCTCAGGGCTTTGGAAGTTGCAGTGGGGGAGAGAAGGGGTGGGAGAAAACCCCAGGGATGATAGAGAGCGTCAGGTCTCCCTTTGGGTGTCGGAGCCGCTGTTTACCAGCCCAACAGCCTTCAGCCCACTTCCCCTTTCCTCCCCCGGGGGAAGAGATGGTTAAAGATTACACAGCAGCCGCGGGTACTTCAAAGGGCGGCGCGGGCAGCCAAAGGTAAAGATAACGTTCTGGCAGCTCTAATCGGGGTTTGTGGTTGCCACATTTTAATCACGCCGTTAAAAAAAGAAAGAAAATAAAAAGAAAGGAGGGAGGGAAGGAAGGAAGAAGGGAGGAAGAAAGGGAGGAAAAGAGGAAAAAAAGAAAAAGGTTACATCACGTCACCGTGCAAGGGATGCAGACTAAAAACCCTTTGGAGTTGGGCAAGTTGTTTCTCCTTTGGGGCAACTTTCTACAGACTATCTTTTCGTGGAATGCGACTAGACGCAGAGAGGCGGTTGGGACGGTAACCAGATGGCAGCCTGCCTTTGGGTACCAGGTTCTGGGTCACAAATGCCCACTCCACACGCAAATGCCTGCATTTGCAGGAATTCACCCAGCGATGTTTCTAGAGCTGTACTGGGAAGCTGCGGCGTAGCAGCGCTTTCCCGGGTTGCACTTGAAGCCATTTCTCTGCGGGCCCAGAAAGTGCCGGCACGCTACTCCCCGAGACACGTGCATTTCTCTGGGGGCCCTAACAGTCCTGGCCAGGATGCCTTTGACAAACTCGCCCGCCCCCGCCCCCACCCCCAGAACAGGCTGGCGCCGAGGAGACTCCAGCCTCGCCTTGGACGAATCTTCCTTCTCCTCTTAGCCTGTCTCCCGGAGTGACGTGGGGAAGCACTTACAGGTAGGAGGTGAAGACGCTGAGGTTGGAAGGCAGCTCCGAGAGCCCCAGGTCGGAGCAGTCCACTCTGAGCAACATCCTGCCGTCTGGCTCGCAATGACAGTGTGTGGGGCAGCCCCGCAGCAGCGCACCAGACCTGGGCGAGCTGCTCCCGGCCGCCAGCTGCAGCAGCACAGGCAAGGACAGGAGCACACCGAGCCGGGAGGTGTCCATGGTGCCCGAAGTAGGGGGCCACGAGCCGGACGCGGGCGGAGGGCAGCACCGGACTGCTACGGGCCGTGGCGCGCCGGGCGCCACTCGGTGGGCTTCTGCAACTCAGCGGGAGTCTGCAGCACCAAACGCAGCGTTCCTGCCCCGCCGGCGTGGGCGGCTAGGAGAAGCGCGGCGGGGACTGAGGTGCCGGTTGCCGCCACGCCGGCCTTCGGAGCAGCCCTGGCTGCAGCGGCTACAGTGGCGGTGCGCCTTGCTGCTGCTCGCGGCCTGAGCGGTGTGGAGCAGCATCTCTGCTTGCACGCTCGTTTTTTAAAGCGCTCCAGCCCGAATTGCGCGCCCAGTGACGTCAGCGCAGCCTAGCTTCCCAGGCACCCCCTGCCCGGCCCCACTTTCCCTCCACTTGTCCCCTCCCTTCTTTCCCAAGTCCTGGGCTGGGAGGCAGCAGGCAGCCCGCGGTGCTGGCGAGTTCTCGGCGCTCCCACTGAGCCTCCGCGGGGAGGATTCAGCGCTCAGCGCCGCGCGCCCGAATAAGGGATCCCCACCTTTACCCCTGCATGAGTCTTGGAGACCCAGATCTGAGAGTCGAGAGGGACCTGCTTCGGAGAGACCTAAACGGACGCACAAGGACTGGAGGATGCAGCACGTTTCCCCCGAGCCCGCTTCAAATAATGGATGAGATACTTGGAGTGATTAAACAGAACAAAACAAAACAAAAACACAAAAACTGAAATTCGATGCAGAGAAATAGTTACGTTATCAGGGTAAGGAGGCAGGCGTCCCCGGCGAATGATAGGTGGCCTTTTTGATCCTTACGTCTGCCGCACGGTCTGGCTCGCTTTTGCCCTAAAATCAAAGTGCTAGGCTAATCGCTAAATAAATACAGCTCCTGCGCGAGCACTCCACTGCTGCCTTCCTTACTCTTGCGGGGTGAGGAAGTCGAAGTGACTAATTGTTTTTAAAAGTGGTTTAGAATACCTTAGAAGTCACTTTTAGTAAATCGATGCCAGACAGACAGATGGCTGTTTGCTAACTTCCGGGGACTTTTCATCTTAAGTGTCAAAGGATTCTCTGAACTGAGAGCAGTCCCACCTACGTGAGTGACACTGGGCTCTGAGAACCGCTGCGGAGCGCCAGGGGGAAAATGCATGTTCTTGCTTCAAAAAGTGTCCTATAGTGAATCTGCAGGAGAAAGGAGGAAAAGGATTCAGGGCTTTCTTGGAGAGAAGCCCTCAGTGAGGTACAAAATAGCCCTCGCCAGACCTGAGTGAGTTGCTGAAAGAGGTGTATTCCAAGCCTGCCACACCAATTCACAAAAATACAATTTTCACTCTGGGGCACAATGCCTCATAGCATCATGAAGGCAGGAAACCCTTTTGATTTTCCAAGTCCTTTTAAATCTTCCTCCACTTAGACTGCCCAACCAAATTTCCCATATAAACGTCTAAATTTTAGAGTTGGGAAGATTTGTTTCTCTGTGCAGTGTATGTGCCTTCCTTCATTTACGTCCAAAGCTCGCTGTTTGTTCACCTAAAATATCTAATTTCTTGACTACAATCTGTAGTCTAAACATCTTCCTTTCTTGAGTGAAAAAACAAACAAACAAACAAACAAAAAACTTGACAGTGCTAAGTGCCACTGAAAATTGTGAGTTAACTCTGGTTTCTGCACAGTCAGTACAGAGAGCCGGCGTCTCTGGGCATCCTGTTCCTTCACTTTTCCCTATGTATACCACATTCATTGCTATTTTGTGCTTATTCTCACGTTATTCTTGCTTCCCTTAGCCACTCTTTCCACATTTAAAGAATGCCTACCCTGTGTCTTTCTTCCTTTTTTAAAGATTTTTTAAAAATTTCAATAGCTTTTGGAGTAAAAGTGGGTTTTGGTTACATGGATGAATTATATAGTGGTGAATTTTGAGATTTTAGTGCGCTCATCACCCAAGTAGTGTATGTTGTACACAATATGTAGTTTTTAATACCACACCCTTCTCCTACCTTCCCGTTTTGGGGTCTCCAAAGTCCATTATAACACTCTGTATGCTTTTGCATATTCATAGCTTGGCTCACACTTATAAGTGGGAAAATATGGTATTTGGTTTTCCATTCTTGAGTTACTTAGAATAATGACCTTCAGCTCCCTTCAAGTTGCTACAAAAGACTTTATTTTATGCCTTTTTATGGCTGAGTACTATTCCATGCTGTTTGTATACCACATTTTCTTTATCCACTCACTGGTTGATGGGCACTTATGTTAGTTCCGTATCTTTGCAATTGTGAACTGAGACACAATAAACTTATGTGTGCATGTGTTTTCTTCATGTAATAATGTCTTTTCCTTTCAATAGTGATATGATTTGGCTCTGTGTCCCCGCCCAAATCTCATGTCGAATTGTAATCTCCAGCGTTGGAGGAGGGGCCTGGTGGGAGGTGATTGAATCATGGGGGTGGATTTCTCCCTTGCCATTCTCCTGATAGTGAGTTATCATGAGATCTGGTTGTTTAAAAATGTGTTGCATTCCACCTTTGCCCTCTCTCTCTCCTGCTTTCCCATGTGAAGACATGCCTGCTTCTCCTTCTTCTTCCACCATGATTGTAAGTTTCCTGAGGCCTCCCTAGCCTTGCTTCCTGTACAACCTGTGGAACCATGAGCCATTTAAACCTCTGTTCTTTATAAATTACCCATTCTCAGGGAGTTCTTTATAGTAATGTGAGAATGGACTAATACAGAAAATTGGTACCAGGAGTGGGGCATTGCTATAAAGATATCTGAAAATGTGGAAGCAATTTTGGAACTTGGTAATAGGCAGAGTTTGGAACAGTTTGAAGGGCTCATAAGAAGACAGGAAGAAGATAGAAAGTTTGAAACTTCTTAGAGACTTGTTAAATTGTTGTGACCAAAATGCTGATAGTGACATGGACACTGAAGTCCAGGCTGAAGTGGTCTCAGATGGAGATGAAGAACTTATTGGGAACTGGAGCAAAGGTCACTTTTGTTATTCATTAGCAAAGAGGTTGTAGGCATTGTGCCCCTGCCCTAGAGATCTTGGAACTTTGAACTTGAGAGGGGTGATTTAGGATATCTGGCAGAAGAAATTTCTAAGCAGCAAAGCATTCAACATGTGACCTGGGTGCTTCTAACAGCATAAGCTTATATTTGTGAATAAAGAGATGATCTGAAACTGAAACTTATATTTAAAAGGAAAACAGAGTGTAAAAGTTTGGAAAATTTGCAGCCCTGTCAAGTGGTAGAAAAGAAAAACCCATTTTCTCAGGAGGAATTCAAGCTGGGCCTAGGAAGGAAGAATGATTTTGCAGGCTGGGCCCAGGGTCTGGGTGTCCCACTTCCCTGAGGCCCACTGCCCTGAACAACCTCAAGACACTGCTCTCTGCATCCCAGCCAGTCCGGTTCTAGCCATGACTAAAAGGGCCCCAGATATATCTGAGGCAGGCTGCTCCAGAGGGTGTAAACCATGAGCCTTGGCAGCTTTCACTTGGTGATAAGCCTGTGGATGTGAAGAGGGCAAGAGTTGAGGCTTGGGAGCTTCCACCTAGATTTCAGAGGATATATGGAAATGCCTGGATGTCCAGGCAGTTGTCTGCCTCAGGGGTGGAGCCCTCATGAAGAACCTCTACTAGGGAAGTGCAGAGGGGAAATGTGGGACTGGAGCCCCCACATAGAGTCCCCACTAGGGCACTGCTTGGTGGAGCTGTGAGAAGAGGGCCACCATCCTCCAGACCCCAGAATGGTAGATCCACTGACAGCTTGCACCATGTGTCTGGAAAAGCCTCAGGCACTCAAAACCAGCCCATGAAAGCAGTCACCACAGAAACTGTTACCTGCAGAGCCACAGGGGCAGTGCTGTCTGAGGCCTTGGGAGCCCACCCCTTGCATCAGTGTTGCCTGGATGTGAGACATGGAGTCAAAGGAAATTATTTTGGAGCTTTAAGATTTAATGACTGCCCTGTTGGGTTTTGGACTTTCATGGGGCATACATCCCTTTTGTTTTGGGAAATTTCTCCCTTTTAGAATGTGAACATTTACCCAATGCCTGTACTCCCATTGTATCTTGGAAGTAACTAACTTGTTTTTGATTTTATAGGCTCATACACCAAAGGGTACAGGTACAGGGCTCTTTCGGACTGTGGACATTTGAGTTAATGCTGAAATGAGTTAAGACTTTGGGGGACTGTTGACAAAGCATGATTGTGTTTTGAAATGTGAAAAGGACATGAGATTTAGGAGGGGTGAGGGATGGAATGATATGGTTTAGTTCTGTGTCCCTACCCAAATCTCCTGTTGAATTGTAATCCCCAGTGTTGCAGGAGGAACCTGGTGGGATGTGATTCAATCATGGGGCAGACTTCTCCCTTACTGTTCTCATGATAGTTCTCATAAGATCTGGTTGTTTAAAAGTGTGTAACACTTCCCCCTTCACCCTCTCTCTCTCCTGCTCCCCCATGTGAAGAGGTATCTGCTTCCTCTTCACCCTCTGCCATGATTATAAGGTTTCTGAGGTCTCCCCCACTATGCTTCCTGAATAGCCTGTGGAACCATGAGCCAAGTAAACTTCTTTTTTAAAAAAATAAATTACGCAGTGTCAGGTAGTTCTTAATAGCAATGAAAGAACAGACTAATACAGGTAGATACCAAATATTGGGATTGCTGAACTGAATGGTAGATCTACTTTTAGCTCTTTAAGGAATCTCCATACTGTTTTCCGGAGGCTGTACCAGTCTACATTCTCATCAGCAGTGTATAAGTATTCTCCCTTTACCACATCCATGCCAATGTCTATTGTTTTGTGACTTTTTAATAATGGCGATTCTTGCAGGAAAATGCAAGTTGAAACCACAATGATGTTTAACTTTTTTTTCATGTGTTTGTTGGCCATTTGTTTATTTTCTTTTGGGAAATGTCTATTCATGTCTTTAGCTCACCTTTTGATGGGATTATTTTTTTTTTCTTGCTGATTTGAGTTTTTTTTTTTTGTCAATTCTGGATACTAGTCCTTTGTCAAATGTATAGTTTGCAAAATATTTTCTCCCATTCTGTGGGTTGTCTGTTTACTTTGCTGATTATTTCTTTTGCTGTGCAGAAGCCTTTTTTTTTTTTTTTTTTTTTTTTTTTTGAGATGGAGTCTGGCTCTGTCACCCAGGCTGGACTGCAGTGGTGTGATCTCAGCTCACTACAAGCTCCGCCTTCTGGGTTCACGCCATTCTCCTGCCTCAGCCTCCCGAGTAGCTGGGACTACAGGTGCCTACAACCACGCCCGGCTAATTTTTTGTATTTTTAATAGAGATGGGGTTTCACTGTGTTATCCAGGATGGTCTTGATCTCCTGATCTCGTGATCCACCCGCCTCAGTCTCCCAAAGTGCTGAGATTACAGGTGTGAACCACCGCGCCCAGCCGAAGCTTTTTAATTTGATTAGGTCCCATTATTTGTTTTTGTTTTGTTGCATTTGCTTTTGGAGTTTTAGTCATGAATTCTTTGTCTAGGCCAATGTCCAGAAGAGTTTTCCCAATGTTATCATCTAGAAGTTTTATGGTTTTTTGTCCTAGATTTAAGTCTTTGATCCATCTTGAGTTGATTTTTGTACGAGGTGAGAGATAGAGATCCAGTTTTATTCTTCTACATGTGGCTTGCCAGTTTTCCCAGCACCATTTATTAAATAGAATGTCCTTTTCATTTCTGTTTTTGTATGTTTTGTTGAAGATCAACTGGCTTTAAGTATTTGGCTTTATTTCCGGGTTCTCTATTGTTTCCCATTGAGCTAGGTGCCTACTTTTATAGTAATACATGCTGTTTTGGTAACTACAGCGTTGTAATATAACGAAGTCCAGTAATGTGATGTCTCCAGATTTGTTCTTTTTGCTTAGGATTGCTTTAGCTAGTTGGGTTCATTTTTGGTTTCCTGTGAATTTTAGGATTATTTTTTCTAATTCTTTGAAAAATGATGTTGGTATTTTGATAGGAATTGCATTCAATCTGTAGATTGCTTTGTGCAGTATGGTCATTTTCACAATATTGATTCTTCCAATCCATGAGCATGGGATATGTTTCCATTAATTTGTGTCACCTATGATTTCTTTCAATAGTGTTTTGTAGTTTTCCTTGTAGAGATCTTCACCCCCTTGGTAAAGTATATTCCTAGGGATTTTGTTTTTGTTTCTGTTTGCAGCTTCTGTAAAAGAGATTGTGTTTTTGATTTGTTTGTTGGCTTGGTCATTGTTGGTATATAGTGGGGCTACTGATTTGTGTACATTGATTTTGTAACCTGAGACTTTACCGAATTTGTTGATTAAATCTAGGATTATTTTAGAGGAGTCTTTAGGGTTTTCTAGGTATACCAACATATCATCAGTGAACAGTGATAGTTTGACTTTCTCTTTTCCCATTTAGAGGTCCTTGATTTCTTTTTCTTGCATTATTGCTCTGGCTAGGACTCCCAGTACTGTGTTGAATGAAAGCGGACATCTTTGTCTTATTCTAGTTCTTGGGGGAATGCTTTCAACATTTCCTATTCAGTATGATGTTGCCTGTGGGTTTGTCATATATGGCTTTTATTAATTTGAGGTAAGTCCCTTCAATGCTTGTTTGTTGAAGTTTTTTTTTTTTAAATTTTTTTTATTTATCAAAAAGGGATGCTGGGTTTTACCAAATGCTTTTTTTGTATCTATTGAGGTGATCATATGGTTTTTGTTTTTAATTCTGTTTATGTGGTGTATCACATTTATTGACTCAAGTATGTTAAACCAGTGATCCCAGCCTTTCGGGGAAAGTGGGGGATGGGGGAATAGTTTCATGATGAAACTTTTCCACCTCATAAGGAGTGTGCAATTTAGATCTCTTGCCATGCACAGTTCACAATATGATTCACGCTCCTATGAAAATCTAATGTTGTTGCTGACCTGACAGGAGGTGGAGCTCAGTGGTAATGCTCACTTGCCCACCACACACCTCCTGCTGTGTGACTCAGTTCCTAATAGATCATGGACCAGTACCAGGGCATGGCCCAGTAGTTCATACTGCATCCCTAGTATGAAACCCACTTGATCATGGTGTGTTTTATTTTTGATGTGCCATTGAATTTGGTTAGTTAGTATTTTGTTGAGGATTATTTGCATGTTGGTTCATCAGGGATATTGGTCTGTAATTTTCTTTTTTTGTTATGTCCTTTCCTGGTTATGTATTTCTCTAAGTGTGTCTTTTACCTCCAGAAACTGTGATTGTTTTTTCTTTATGATATCTACGTCTCTGGAGAATTTTTCATCCATATCCTGCATGTAAAAATAGTTCTTTAAGTTGGCTTTCACCTTTCCCTGGTATCTCCTTGAGTAGCATAATAATCAACCTTCTGAATTCCTTATCTGGTAATTCAGAGATTTCTTCTTGGTTTGGATCCACTGCTAGGGAGCTAGTGTGATCTTTTGGGGCTGTTATAGAACCTTGTTTTGTCATATTACCAGAATTACTTTTCTGGTTCCTTCTCATTTGTGTAGACTATTTCTTCTAATTATGTTTGAATTTGTGATTTCACTGTGTATTTTTAAAAATTCTTTTTTTTCCTCCTTAAGGATGTGACTTTACTGTTTATAGTTTATTGCAGCTTAATTTGGCTCTTCGTGCTTTCAGGAGTGAAGCCTCTGTATGAGTTCCTTGGTTATAGAAAATCTTGGTATGATGACTTTCTCAGTTTCTGGTTGTAGTAGCAATATGCTTAATGTGTGAGCAAGTTCACAGTCTGATATAGGATTGGAATGGTAGACGTTTCTTGAAGCTTATCTCATTCCCCTGTGGCATACACTTTTTTATTTATTTACTTTCCCTATTATTTTATTTACTAGATTGAATAGTTCAGGCGTCATGCCAATAGGGGTATGGTGTCCATGGGTGATAACAGGATATGGCTAAAGCACGTGGTTAAATACAATACCAAATGGTGGGCAGGGGTGGCTGGGGAAGCTCTCAGTGAAATGCACTGAGGCCTTATCAGAGGGAAGGACGGCACCCACCCCTACCCTTGCCAGGCCAGCAGGAAAGCCATCTACCTCTCAAACACCCCTGAGCCAGTCTTCTGGCTATTCTGATCAGATAGACACCTCTTTTTATGTACAAGCCTGTTGATGTTCCAAGTAGAGAGGAATTGTGACTTTACTTCTCACGCAAGCCTGTACCTGGGGAGTGCCCCTCCTGTGGGGAAGGAGTCACCCTGAAGTGTTCCAGAGAGGCTTCCTATGGGTATGCACATGCTGAGCTCCCATGGGAAAAGCCCTAGCTGTGTCTGCAGTGATGGATGAGAGGGAGAAGACGTCCCCTACTCTAAGACCCTTCATAAGCATCGGAGTTGCCTGACTTTTGGAGTAGGGCCTAAGACTTTGTCTGCTGAGCCTAGCACTGCAACTGTGCCTCTTCTGAAAGAGATTTCCCACCAAGGGAAAGATCGAGGACTTAAGGCCTACTCTCTGGGTTCCTTTGTCCCACTGGGTATTCCCTTGATGTGGTACATTCCCCCTTCTCCTATGAGTAGGAATCCCTGAGAGCCAGACTATTTGTAAATGCTACTGCTCCTCTGGGTCTAGCCACCCAGTGTGACTGTGATGCTCCAGGCTGGTGCTGGGGAATATCTGCAAGAGATCCAGAGATGTCACCTGTCCTCAAGTCTTCCAGCAGCAGATACCAGCTCTAGCTCTGATGGGGGTGCCAGCGGAGTGATGTAGACTCTGTAAGATTCCTCGGCTATGGATAATCTTAGTGTGTTGGCTTTTCCAATGCTGACTATAGTACCAATGAACAGGTCATATGGACAGACGCAGGGCCTCCTGGTTAACCAGGGTGATGCAGACAATGGTGATAGCTGAGGTCACACACAAGTTTTCTCCTTCCTGGGTAAAGAGTTATTCTTTCTACCTGCCTTCCTTTTTAAATAATAAAAAAAAACCCCATCCCAACCATACCCCTACATTATTTATGTTGTGAAGCCAGCTCAAGACTTATTCTTTCTGTGACACATCCCATGAGCATAGTCTGCATTAATCACCAATCAGCAGATATTTAAACAACTACAACTGCGATGCAGCAGTGTCCTGGTGGAGCTTGCAGTCTATAGGGCATGACACTCTAAACAGGAATCCCAAGGCTGATGAGTCTCATGGAAATGTATTTATAAGTATCACATGGTTTAAAGCTAAAGTTTTTTTGAATGCATATTTATTTTGTTTTTCCAACTTAACCACTTTGGAGGCAGGGTCTAGACAATTTGTCTCTTTACCTGTAGGACTCATATTATGGACTCACAGTAGTGACTACTTAACAAACATTTGTTGACTGATTGACTCATCCACATAGGCATCCAAATATGGTTGTGCCCACCATCTGTTTAAGGACATTAAACAACACTTTCTTTGATTTCAAAGTTCCTAAAAGAAGCATAACACTTTGGTTGTGGAATGAATCAGGCAGAACTGTGTTTGAATCCAGGTTTTGCCAGTTTCAGATTGTTTGATCACAGGTACAGAATGAGCTTAAGTGTCAGTTACCTTTTCTGTAAATGGGGAATATTATTAAAACAACCTAGGTTGTTGTTAATGTTAAAATATCTAGAAATTGGCCTAGACCAGAGTAGATTTTCAATGTGTGTCAGTGTCTTCTCTCTTCTTTTCAGTAATTTAAGTTCGTTAACAAATTTATGTACAGCAGAGAGATTTTTAACTCAATAAGTAGGGAAGACAGTTCTGCTGGATGAGGTTAGGCATAGTAAAAATCTGTTGCTTTTCTTTCTTTCTTTTTTTTTGGATACCCAACATTTCTCTCCTCTCCTTTTGGCAAAAGCGCCCTTTGGGAAACTTTCCCCCACACCTTAGGACTCTAAGTCATATGACCCATCTCCCTGTCTCTGGTGTAGGAATATAACCGAAGCAGAAAAAAATCTGAATTTGGCTGGGGGATTGTCCTAGACCCTGGGATGAGAGGGTTTTCTCTGGCTTCATGAGCTCTAAGGACAAGCAAACCTGAAGCTTATGGGGACTGCTGTCCTGCTTCGTGAAGAAAGTTCACTGGAAATGGAATATTAGCATTAAAAAGGAGAGAAGCAAAATCCTGAGGTCATCTTCTAAACAACTAAATCTAAAGCCACTTCTGCTCCATCACCTCTTCATTGGATAAACCAATTAATTTTGTTTTATTTTGTTCTTGGAACTGGTGAGTGAAAATTCATCTGTGATCACTTACAATCAAGCATATTAAGTAAAAACTCAAAGCACAAGAAACGTGAACATTTGAGAGTGGCCTGATGAATCTTCAAGGTCTTGTAGACCTTATTTCATAGAAAATCATATGGATGGAAACTAGGAATGGTTCAGCTGCTGCTGATTTTGTGGCCTGAATGAATGCATGTTAATCACTTTATCTTAGCTAATAAAGAAATAAGGATAAAAATACAGCAAACCAAATTCCTTTCACACGAAAATTAAGTTTCAGCAAGGCTGTTGAGCAGTGGTCTCTGTTTGGTGACAAATGCCATTTAATTGATAAGATCAGGTTCTTAAATTGCATGACAATGACCAACAACATTGACTCAGCCCTTTACACAGACATGTGTTCTTCTTGTTGGGTCTTCATAAGAGGTAGGTACGATTCTTACCCTACATTTAAGGATAAAAAATGCAAGTGGTTTTCCTAATGATGGCCAGAAAGTTTGTGATGGACACCAAATTCTAACCCAGCCTTTTGACTTTAAGTCCTGGAGCCTTTTCCAAATCCCTTGGGAATTCTAGTCACATAGAGACTTAAACTGGATAGAATATGGGTTTATTATTATTTTATTGAGAAAGAAATTAACTTGTTTTTATAAAGAAAAATGTGATCTTTGTGAACAGCAGTAGAACCAGTTGGAACAAAGAATGGCAGTTTATTATGTGAACAGTAGGGCCAAGTTATATCTTAAGCCTTCTTTCACCTGAAACATGTATATTTCTGGCTTCTTTCAGTCAGTTACTCACAGGAATGCATCCTGGTGAGACATCAGAGAAAAAGCATCACGACTCTTACATGTAAGGCGAGTAGGCTAATGTGATATTTATTTAGTATTTTGTTTGGGAGAGATGTTCTTATTTATAATTTTGGAATGTATTTCTGTGTTATTAAGCTGTGGTATAATGGACTATCTCTAGCCAGGATAGAAACCACTCTTTATTCTTTTGACTCTTATATTGTAAGTTCTTAAAATTGACTCTGGTGAAGTGTATTCTGCTACGTGTCTACTTTCTGGGCTTGCTAAACGGATGTTTTCCTAATTCTTTAATCTTTGATAAAAGTCCACAACTAAAAACATTCACATACACCACAAGAATTATTAATAAGCTTAGTTGAAGCATGCCAGGGTAATTTTAGTTAACAGGTAAGTCAATATTTTTTTTTACAAGTATAGTGAAATAGTGTTTACACAACTGGTGGGCTATTATGGACTTATTTAACTTGTTTGAAAGAGTATACAGCCCATTATTTGCCCTGCTCATTTTACATTCATGATATAATCAGGCTTATGTGGAATTTCTTAACTTCCTTTCACCAACAAAACTAATTAATTGAGAAGGGAGGAGGGGGATTGAGGAATAAAGATGTATTTTCTTTCAGGATTATTTATTTTGCGAGAAAGCATTAGTTCAGCTAATTCATTACTTTGAAATAGCCAATTATGTAAAATCAATCGGATCTGTCCTTGATTTTATCCAACATAAAGGAAACCTTTAAATATATCCACATGTTCACAACATTCGAAAAGAAAGGACAGTGGTATATGATATTATCAATTCTTTAACTTGGTTTGATCCCTTGTCTAATTCCATGTATGATAATGAACATGCTCCTACTGGTATGCAGCCTGCTTCCTGAGAACATGTGTCCAATCAAACTCATATGTAAACCAGGGGTAGGTTTTCTTTTCAAACCAGGAATAAAATTAATGAGAAAAAATAACAAAATATTTGAAATTGCATGATCTTCCTGCTCATCTGTGTACTTTATTTAATTCTGCCAAATATTGCCTTCATTTCTAGAAGTGGATACTTCCATATGCCCAATCTGATGGATCTTTTTCTGGTCTTGTTAGAACTTCACTTTTAGGATTTTTAATCATCTATCATGTCCATGTGTTCATATTTAAATGGCAGGGCACAGAGAAAGCTTGGGCTGTGCTCCAAAATGATGAAGTGCTAACAGGTTCCTTTTTTGCAAAGCTGCTTCCCCCAAATCCTGCAACTAGAGTATGTATAGACCCATAATCCTTCATCTGCAGTTTTGAAATCCTAAGAGTTCTGAAAAGGGAAAGGTTTTTTGGAAACATATTTGGTGGCATCATTTAAACTGAACTGATGTGAATCTATTTATAAGCTTTCTCTCATGTCATGTAAATATTCATTGAAGTTGCCGCAGAAATATAGATGTGTTTGATTGTAGGGTATTTCCCCAAACCCCACTGAAGATTTTATGTAATATATAGGATATCACTCTTAAAATATTCTATTTCTAAAATCCTCCAAAATTCTGAATTCTGTAACATCTGTCACCCTGATGTTTTTGGCTAAGGAATTATAGATCTGTAAACATCACCCAACCATGGAATATCTATCCAATAAACTATTTTTTGAAGAAAAAGAAGACAGAAAAGCAATAGAACTCATTGTATGACGAAAAGGTGGAAAGTGTCATTGAGGGGAAAACCTAGAGAGGGAAGAAAGGAAGTAGCCAGCTCAGGTGAGATGAGCAGCCATTACTGGGCACAGTCCCCTTTGCAGAGTACAGGGCAGAACTTCCTGTATTCCCACTCTTGACAAATATTTGTGAAAAGGCTAGTATAAAGCATTCTGTATGTTAGGACTTAATTCTCTCAAACACTAGGGAATAAATAACAGTGGGTAAGCATATTTCAGAATAGAGAAAATCAGAGGTATTGAGCAGAAATAGTAAAAGGAGATGGAATGATAAAGCTCACCTAGAAGAACAAATTTTGTGGATTTTATTCCAAGGACATGCAGGATTTATAAAGTAAAGTAAACATGTAAAAAGCATGCTATTTACCAAAATATGTTTTATTTTGATAAGTGTGGTGTATTTTAATTGAGTATGTATAGTAGCATTTCACTTGCAATTACAATCTCATAAAGCAGGGTAAAATATATTGCACAAACATCGTGGCTCTAGTCAATGAATCATAGTAAAACATTGTCCAGATTATTGCAATTAAAATTTACAGAAACCTTTTGTTGAGTGTTACTAGGTTTGTGGATTAATAAAATGACCCTGCTTGTTTTCATTGTTCTTTAATAAGAAATAATATTTTGATTTTAAGTTTCATTGATTATTTTTCTTTTGCATAGATTTTAGATGGGCACTTTGCCAAAGTAAATCTCATTGCTGTTTTTTAAAAAGTTGAAATACACTTTTAAATAGATGATCCCTTTTGTTTTCTTACCAAGCTTTATTTGTTTTTGCTCATATCTTTTCTGTTTTTCTCACTCATATTTTCTCCCTATCTTACCCTCAGGATTGCTGGAAATGGGTGGGATGGGGTATGGGTCATTGGCTCGGTCACCTAGTAGAAGGGGAGTTTGGCATAATAATACAATATAGCCTTTGGATTCCCACAAGCCAGGATTCAAATCTCTACTCAGTCATTTATAAGCTATGATACTTGGACAAACTTATCTCTGAGTTTCTTCATCTGCAAGATGAGAATAATTGTACCAAGTTTGCAGAACTGTTAGTAGAATGAAAGCTAATGTGTGTTACAGGGCTTTGCGTGAAGTAACACTTATTATATAATAGCAATAAGGGACTTTTCATTCTTTTCCTAAGGGCTTTTCCCCTTAAGAAAGTCTTTTCAGCTCTTTAGAAATGGGAGGACAGAAACAGGCAAATAGATCATTTCTCCTTCCTCTCTTCCTTCCTTGCTTCCTTTCTTCTTTCCTAATGACATGAGTACTTTGACCATTTATCATGATTTCATGAAAGCAGAGTATGTCACACAAAATTTTGGGGCCAACTCTCTTGGGAACATTTGTTAGTGAAACATTGTTACTGAGTTACATTTAACAGGCCACAATTTCCAGTTTTAGTGAAGCCTCAGTTCCCAATCTTAACCAGAATGAGTTTATTCAAAGACATTGATTGCCCATCCAAATAGATGCCAAGCACTGGGAATGTGGGAATAAATACATATGGAACCTGCTTTCAAACAATTCACTGCCGAGTTGAGAAGAGACATGAAAAACAAATAATTAAAATGTTGCACAATAACCAGGATGAAAACATATCCTATGAGGGTAAAAAGGAGGGGAAACTAACTCTGCTTCAGATAAAGGTTTAATAGAAAAGGTGCTGTTTAGAGTGAGTTCCTGAAAGATGAGCAGGAGTTTGTTAAGTGATGAGGAATAGTAATGCATTCCTAGGAGTTGGATGGAGACAAAATACAATTTTTAGATAATGATTAGCATGGCTGTAGCTTAGGGCAAACATGTGTGAGTCTTGGGAGACTGGCATGAGGTGAACCTGAAAAGATATACTAAGGCAGAGGGGTTGTTAATATGGTGCTGTATGCTGTGTTATTAAGCTTGGACTTGGTTCTGGGTGCAACAGGGGGCCAGGACATCCTTAAGCAGGGGAGTGGCATAGTCTTATTTTATCTCTGAGAAAATAGAACTCTGGTGTCCACATCGGGAATCTGTGGGAGAAGTCAGAGATGAGTGGTAGAAGCAGGAGTCAGGACGTATTACTGATTTGATCAAGAGGCGAGAAATGCTGTAATCAATATGTAACAGTAGATATGAGAGGAGGCATGTGTTAGATTTCAGAGATATTTCAGGGGCAGAATTGGCAGTATTAGGTGATTATGGTACACACAGGGCACAGAATGGCTGTAATGTCTCCATTGCCTTTAGCCTGGGAAGTTGGGTAGGCTGTGACTATTTCCTGCAAAATAATTACGATTTTTGAGTCCTTATTTGTGCCAGGTGCTATGTTAAGTACCTTAAATACATGTTTCCCCATTTATGTCTCTCAAGAACCCTGTAGGATGAATATAATCATCCTCTTTTTATAAAGAGAAAACGAGGCTCAGAGAAATCAAATAACTTTCCAAAGTCACTCTGCCAATAAATGGCACAGTTAACATTGAATGTGTGGTCTCTGCTTGACTCAAGCCACGTTTTTAAGCCCTGGAAGGAGAGCAGGCTTTGAAAAGAAGATAATCAATCTAGCTTTGGACATGTCAAGTTTGCAGTTGAGAAGAGTTTCTAAAATAATGAAAGGTGCTGACTATAACATGTGCCTTTGCAGCTTCAAATCTTTCTTGACATGGATTCTTAGATTTGTGCCAGACATAAATTCTTGATCACAGACTTGATGCAATTGTCTCTATATTCGTGTTTTTCTCTCCCCATGGTAGACCAGTTTTGGCTCTAAAATCCCAAAACTCAGGAGCTGTGTCAGTATCCTAACAACTTGTGATGGCAAATATTTTTGGCAGGTGATTTCCAAGGTTCTTTATTCTACTTAAGCCGTTTCCAGTCACATTATGACTGAAATTTGATGCATTTTGAAGGCAGAAATGTCTTTTTTTCCTTTTTTGGATAGTACCAAGAGCCATATATCACACTAGTATTTTAAAAAATGTTTCTTTTTATTTATTTATTTATTTTTATTTTTTATTTATTTATTTTTTTTGAGACAGAGTCTCGCTTAGTCGCCCAGGCTGGAGTGCAATGGCGCGATCTCGGCTCACTGCAAGCTCCGCCTCCCGGGTTCACGCCATTCTCCTGCCTCAGCCTCCCGAGTAGCTGGGACTACAGGCGCCCGCCGCCTCGCCCGGCTAATTTTTTGCATTTTTAGTAGAGACGGGGTTTCACCGTGTTAGCCAGGATGGTCTCGATCTCCTGACCTCGTGATCCGCCCGCCTCGGCCTCCCAAAGTGCTGGGATTACAGGCGTGAGCCACCGCGCCCGGCCATGTTTCTTTTTATAAAAACCTTTTATAAACTGGCTTTTTCTTATTTTTTGTATCATCAGATCATAGTACAGTCTCTGAAGGTATTCTATAAATGTTTGTTTGATGAGTCAGTTACAAGAGGAATACAAGCTAGTTGTAGAAACATTGGAAAGTAAGCAAGTATAGAACAAAATGAAAATCATCTGCAATATACCACTCGAAGATAATTACTGTTAACATTTTTCTTCTGTTTTCTTTCAATCTTTTAGTGTCTTATATATTTTTACCTAATTGTGATAATTTTTCACTTATAATGGGAAAAATATTTTCCCTTATCATCAAATGTCTTTGTAAACACGTTTTTATGTCTTCGTGAGCTATTATTCTCCCCATACTATATATAAGTAAGTTGATGCTCAGAGAACTTGAGGAAATTGAGGCTCAGAGAACTTGAAAGACATTCCTGAATATATAGTAAATTTGCTCTGTCCTATACATTATGAGACTTCTCAATCTGGTGAGGAAGATTCAACGTTTAGGCAAATAACCACACTAGGGTGTAGCGTACGGGAAATTCATTAGGAACAGTTCAAAGAGTTATAGGATTTTGTAGGCAAGGGGAAGTACATCCTACTGATGGAATCAGGGAAGGTTTTATGGAGCAGGCTGCATTGAGATGGGTCTTACATGATTGGCAACAATTTGACATTGGAGAAAGACATTTAGGAGCAGGGAAGAGTGTCAGCAAGAGGATGATGGCAGAAAAGCTTAGAATCCATTGAAAATTTAAACTAATACAATGTGGTTAACTCTTGGACTTTTGGAGAAGATTGCATTAAAGTTCACATGCTTTGTAGATAAATGGGAAATTTGATCAGAACCCTGTCTTAGAAGGATTCTTCTGGCAGCAGGGTCTGGGACTGATTGAAGGGAGAAGGTGACCAAGAAACCATTGATTGTACGCATACTTATGGATTCAGCACATGCTATTACATGCTGGCTATGCCAGCTAGAAGAATACAATAATGAAAATTTCCAAGTGGGCTGGTTAGAAGAAAGGTGGTGCTATTAAAAACGAGGATATTTCAGGAAGGAGGGTCCAGATTTGTGTGTTGAATTTGAGTGGTTTGGACTCAGCTGGGTATTCAGGTGCATTAGAAAGAGGGCAAGGATAGATGTCCTCGCATTTGGGAATTTTGGTTAGTGAAGTGGTCATGATTGGCCTTGATATTGAGAGGTGATGGATGTAGTTGTGAGAACTGATGAAATATCAGAGGAAGAGGTTATAGCTAAATATCCAACATTTATTGAGCACTAAATATGTATCAGGCACTGTTCGAAGCACTTTACAAGTACTAGCTCATTCAATACTCACGACCCCATGAGTGAGGTATTATTAACATCTACATTTTATAGATACCCTATCTTATACATGAGGAATATAAGGCCTAAGATCACACAGCTAGAGAGTTTTAAATTTGGGATTTAACCTCAGGCAGGCTGACTCTAAACCCATGTTGATAACGCCTATTTTATGCCGCTTCCCTGACAGAGGAGAGAAAGAACACCAACCTGAGAAATATCAATAATAAGGGGACAGACCAGGAAGAGGAGTTTGCAGGACCAAAGAGGAGTAGTTAGAAAAGGGTATTAGAAAGAAGCCCAGGGAGGCTGTGGCCAGGAGGACAGGTAGATGGTGTCAAATACTACAGGTATTTTCTCAATTGAAAGGTATATCAATGTTGGTATGAAGCAGGCATGTAACAACATAGTATCAAATTAAGCACACGCCTGAGGGAATAGTTACAAATGACTTATAATTATTGTTTCAGTAGTTTAATTAATAAACTGGTAATTCTAAAACTACCTTCCTCAAGACTATTCTCTTAATGCAATTCGTTAACAATCTATTGACCAGTACTACAGATTTAAACTATGCTAGGTACAGAGAGTGCTAGAAAAGGGACATTTATTTATTCATTGACTAAATATTTACAGAGAACTTACTCTGGGCTAGGCACTGTGTTTCATGCTGAAGATACACTGACTAGGAAAACAGAAATGGTTCCTGACCTTCTGGAGCTTATGGTCTAGTGGGAGTGGCAGGCCTTCATAATACACACACACACACACACACAGACACACACACACACAAAGTATGTATTTACCAACTGTACTAAGTTTCACGAAGGATCTTTTTTGGAAACAAAATTTACCAATGAGAAAATAAAGTGGTAAGCATAAATGAGCCACATTCCTTAGAATGGTTTTTATTCTGCTTATCTGTTTAGCAATTCTTCTTTTCATAGATAGATAAAGTAAAGTTATTCTGAACACTAATAAAATTATTCTTTCTCAATTAGTGGGAAGCAGTTTTACTTTTCACCTGCCTTTTTTCTTTAGGCGTTTTTCTCTCCATTTTTCCTTTACTTGTGAGGTTGTATAATTGTGGCAACAGCTTGTTGGTTGAGGTTTATTCTTGTGCAAGCAAAGAAAATGAATCAAGAAATCATATTGATAAATGGGGGTGGAGCCCATCAGGGGTTTTGGCATCTTAATTTCAAGGCTGCTTTGAGTGTTGTAGAAGATGTGTGTCATCTCCAACATATAGGCAGGTTGCTATATTAATTAGCTCAACTTCCTTAAATACTTATTAAGTGGAAGCCTTTTCAGAGCAAAATCAATGTTTTCTATAGAACGTTAAAAAAAAAAAATCCCTTGAGTGAGCACTCCAGTGCCAAGTCACTGTGGACATTCAATCGGTAACAACACAAATGTGGATTTCTAATGTTTGTTTATACTGTTGATTTGTCCATATATGAAATTGATGGCAGTAGTGGCCCATTTGGAGCAGCCGCTGTGGGGATGCCAGCTGCAGCAGGGGGCAGCGTGGCTGAGGCTGCACACTCCACAGAGCTGGCAGGGGTCGGGAACAGGTGGGAGCCTGCCCTTTACCAAGTTAAAGTGGTGGGAGCCCTGTGTTCCTGGGCACATCTTAAGCAACCAGCTACAGCTTTGGACCTGGTCATCCCTGAACTCTCAGGCACCTGGGAAGCCCCCCTGCCCCTGTAGGCTTGGATGTGCCTGCTCCCACTCTGTGGCCTCTCCCCACTCCTGGTGCCTGCTCTGATTTCTGGGCAAAGTTGAAGCTGAGCCTGGGTGCTGTCACGACCCAGCCAGGTGTGCACATGTTTGGGTGGCACTGACACACCAGCCCCCTGCCATGTTGGCCCCCTTCTGAAGATTTGGGCACCAATGAGCACAGGGAGGGAGGTCAGGACAACTGAGAACTGCTCAACATGGGCCTGCAGGTGCCCCTTGTTGTGAGTAGCTCGGGGCATGGTGGACAGCATGTAGATGAGGGCAGGCAGGCATCTGGGCAGAAAAGGGTGGGTCCCTAGTGAAACTACACCTTCAAGCCAGACTGCCTGAAGCCTGGGGCTGGGCTGCCAGTTCTTCTGGGCCTGCTCATGGCCACCCATGGACCAATCAGCATGTACTTCCTCCCTTCCGAGACCATAAAAATCCCAGACTCAGCTAGACTCAAACAGAAGTCAAGATGACTTGCCTATGGAAAGGAGCTACCCACTGTGGGTGTCCTGAGAGCTGTTCCATTGCTCAGTGAAACTCCTCTCTGCCTTCCTTGCCCTCCAGTTGTCTGTGTATCTTGTTCTTTCTGGACATGGGACAAGAACTCAGGACCTACTGCATGACAGGACTGAAATAGCTGTAACACAACAGGCCTGAAAGACACTCCCACATGCCACATGCCATATTTCAGGTGACGAGAAAAACAGAAGAATGGTGGCCTTTTGGGGATCCCAGACCTAGGGGTTCCCTGAGCCAAAGCTGTGACACCCTCTTTAGGGCTCTGTGGTTCCTGGCATCTCCAAGCTTCTGGGTGCCACAGTGTTCCACCCATCCAGACACGAGTGACCGCAGTGGATGTGTGCAGTACATCTGGTCTAGCCAGAGCCTTGCACGGAGCCAGCACCTGTGCTGGTGCCTGGAGCTGCCTGCCCCACCACAACAGCCAGTGTGACTGTCTGTGTGCAGTGGCCGGACCCTGTGTTCACTTGCCCACACACTTCTCGCCGCTCTGTGCCTGGTTTACCTTTAGCAAGTGTGGGATCTGGGCCAGTACTTTTATTTTAAAAGTTTTTAGAGACTGGGTCTCACTGTGTTTCTCAGACTGGACTCAAACTCCTGGGCTCAAGCAATCCACCTCAGCCTTCTGAATAGCTGGAACTGCAGGTGGGTGCTACTGTACCTGGCTTAGAACTGACTATTATGTGTGCTATACTAGATTTTGTTTCATAGGCACATTAAAGTATTGTTTAAATTTAAAATTGACCTGCTTAAGTACCAGAAGCCTTAAGGCTTTAACAATATTTAGAGGTCAATTAACATCTATTTTTGGCTTTCCTTCATCATTGCCACTTATTCAACAAGTAGTTATTGAGTGCCTGCTATGGCAAGATCCTCTTGGTTCTGGAGAAATAGCAAGCAAACAAAAACAGATAAAAATCTCTGCCCTTTACATTCTACAGTAAGTTTACATGCTAGAGAGGCAGATAATAAATAGAATAAAATTAATAAAATATAACATATTCTAAAATCTAAAATATATAGAATGTCAGGTGGTAATTGGCTTAGAAAAAACAGTGATGGGAAGGTAAGAAGTGTGAGGTCAGGGAGGGTGAATTTCTGTTTTAAGTAGAATGGCCAGGGGAGGGCTCACTGAGATGTGATGTCAGATAAAAGACCTAAAGAAAATCAGAGAGTGGGCTGTGCAGGCATCCATGGGGAGGAGCTTTCCAGACCGAAGAAACAGCAAATACAAAGCCCCTGCACTGGCTGGAGCAGGCTGTCATGTTTGATGGGCAGTTGGAGACCAGTGTGGCTGGAGTGCACTGAGAAGCAATGAGGACTTCAGGATGGTCTCTGACTGGCTATGAATAGCAAGGACTTTGGATTCCACTTCGAGCGTGATGGAGAGCCACTGGACGGTTTGAGTAGAGGAGTGATGTGATTTAATTTATACTTAAAGGAATGTTTTTGTCAGTTGGGTGGGGAATAGATGAGTTATGAAGAGGGGTGAAGGAAAAGGCAAGGATATCTTAGCCCAGGTGACGGCTTGAACTAGGGTGATAATGGTGGAAGTGAAACCAGTGCCTGGATTAGGGGTTGGATTTGGGATATGTCCTGAAAATAGATTGGACAGAATTTGCTGATGGATTGGATTTCAAGTTTGTGAGAGGGAGAGAATAATCAAGGAAGGAAGAATTCAAGGTTTTTGGCCTGATCAACAGAAAGGATGAAGCTGTCATTAACTGAGACATGGAAGACTGTGGGAAGAAAAAGTTTGGAAGAAAAGGAGGCAGGAATTGAATGTGTTAATTTAGAGAGCATATTATGTCTGAATGCAAACACTGAATATGTAATAGAATCTATGTGTATGGTGTTCAGAGGAGGACTCCAGGATGGGTATCAAAATTTGGTAATTGTTAGAATGTACATAGTATTAAAAGCCACAACACTTGTTGAGATCACTAACGGGTACAGGTAGAATAGGGAAGAGGTCCAGGTACTGAACCTGAAGTGCTCTGAAAGCTAGCCTATAAAAGGTCAACTGCAGAGGCTGATGCATAGAACCATTACCAGCAAAGATTAGGGAGACGTGGGCACTGAGAGTAGAGGAAAATTAGAAGACAGCAGTATCTGGAAGCTATGAAATAAACTATCTCAAGCAAGAAGGAGTGATCAATAGTAAATCATACTCATAATTAATTTAAAATGAAGAGGGAGAACGTCTATAGGGTTTAGCGTTGTAGAAGTCTTTAATAACCCTTAGAAAGAGTTATTTTTGAGACAAGGTCTTGCTCTGTCACCCAGACTGGAGTGCAGTGGCATGATGTGGCTCACTGCAACCTCAACCTCCTGGTTTCAAGGGGTCCTTCCACTCAGCCTCCCACGAAGCTGGGATTACAGGTGCATGCCACCACACTTGGTTAATTGTGATGGAGACTGGGTCTACTTGGAATGAATTCACTTATTCTGTTTGAAAATACCTTAAAGAAACACCCCAAAATATTCTCTAAGCAAAAGACCTAAAACATATTTTCAGATATTGAGACAACAACAATAATATCAATGACAACTGACATTTATTCTGTACCTATTTGTGCCAGGGACTATGTTAAAGTGCTTTACAAGTACAATTTTATTTGACTCTTCACAATAAACCTATGAATTAGGTTCAATTATCTCCATTTCATAAATGAAGAAATTGATGTTTACAGACTTTTAAGTGTGTAAAGTCACATAATGAGTAAGTGATGGAGTTGAAATACTGGAAATATTTTCATAATGCTTTTACACTGAACGATTATTTTGTTTCCAGGGTATATTGATTGCCTTTGGAAATAAATAGTCTCATGCTTTGAAACTAAAGTGGCATTTTTCACATTCCATTTATTTCACGTCCCTTTATTTTCCTGATATCTAGCACTCCTACAATATTGAAAAGCTATAACCAGTTCCTTTATAGTTGTTTGTATGGTGTTTTTTGATGCAGAGAACTACCTAACATGTTTCAATTTATTAAATTAGATTAATTTGTTCAATCAAGTTAAATGTTATTAAGGAAAATGCCATTTTCTAGAACGATTTCTATTTTTAATAGAAATTTATTTTGAGGAACTTTATTACATTTTTGGAAATATATTCTTAAAATAATTACATTGAAAACCCATTGAACATTTAACATACTCATTTCATGTTCACAACTTTTCTGTGTGGTGGACATTATTATTATCTACATTTTACACACGGGGAACTGGAGGTTTAGAGAAGTTGAGTAAATTGCCTGAAGTCACAGAGCTTGTAGGTGGTTGCGTAAGGATTGACCCCATGTCCTCTGAAATTACATTCCATGCTTTTTCCACTACAACATGCATGTAAATTTAGTTAATTCCAATGCTCAGCCTGAAATATTATATCTTTACTCATCTGTGTTAAATTGATTACCCTCATTTGATGCACTATTGTAACTCTAACAGCTGGAGCGACAGGGGCCCAGAGTTTTAGGAAAGCACGTATATATTTTTAGATTAGGCATGTGTTCTCAGGGAAGCATGCAAGTAGTTTATTATTTTTTTTCTTTTTTAGGATTGATGCTACATAACCTGAGAGAGGGAAAAGCAGCATTACTGTTGCTTGGCTATGCTCTTCATAGTTGCTGATTCTTTTTTGAGGATGTAGCTAGGATTGGTGTTAGCAGGGAAATGGAATGAACACAGACTCTGCCATGAATTCTGGAGCCTGCCCTGAAATAGGCTGGGGACTGTGTCATTGATTTTCTAGAATGACTTCCACAATTTCCCAGCCCTCCTGAATCTCACATTCAATTCACAAAAAATGTTGATTTTCTTACACTAGCATGCCCTTCTCACATTTGCTTTTGAGCCTCTGATCAAGCTTCTACTCTATGGCCAGAATGGTTTATTAGAAATGCAACTATGATAACCCAGGTTTGGGTTCAAAATTCTTCAGTGACTCACCATTACATTTAATATAGAATATCAATCCCTTAACATGGCCTACAGGGTCTGACCTGGTCTGGTCCCTCCCTAATCTTCAACCTCAGCCAGCACCATTTTTCATTACAGCCCCCAGGCTTTCTTGAAGTTCCTTTAGTCTTTTCCTTCCTCAAGGCTCATGGAATACTATTTCCCCTGCCTAGAATATTATCTTCTCCATTTTTGGGGGTAAGTGCTACCTCCTCAAAGACCTTCCCTGACCACCCAATCTAAATTAGGTCCCCTCAGCCCCTGTTATAATTTCTCTTATTATTTTCCACCTTTCCTTCAAAGTATTTATTACAATTTGGTATTACATTTTATTTGTACATTTACTCTATATCAAGACCCCTCCCCATATAAATGTAAGTCACACAAGGGCACTTTCTATATCTGCTTTTTTTTTCACTACTGCCTGGTAACATAATAGACATTCAATAACATTTATAGGATAAATGGATGCCCTTTCATCAGCTGTTTTATCAACCTGGGATATAACAAAAATAGCCAATGTGTATTTTGCAGTAATATTCTACGCACTGTAATGACATCACAAATTGGTTGATTCTGGAGCAGGGACAAAGCTGGGAGATGCATGTATGTAATGATTAGGTTTTAGGGGAGGATGTTAATTCTTTGTTTTGCTGCATTTTATTGATGGCCTAAAAAGCAAGTGATAGGGAAAGAGAACAAAAGGATTTGATCAAATGTCAAAGTCTATCACATTATTTCTAGATATTCTTATGGAGAATATTGTGCAATCAAGAAGCTGTGATGTATAAGCAGATCAATATGAACTTGTTTTAAAGAGATGAATATTCACATCAACTTTTCAACCCTTTTGAGAAGTAGAAATAAGTAGGGACAAAACTCAACTGTCCCTAATTTTCTTTAAATTTGAAAATAGTCTTACTGTCCTCACAGGATGCGGGATTGGGAGCAGAGAGTGGTTAACAATATCATTTTAGCTCCCTCTGCTGGTGGTGAATGATGCTTTTAGCAGAGGGCTGATGAAAAGTGCAACTGTAAGATAGGGATGAAACACCTTTGCTGTTGCTGCTAGGCTTCTGTTGGTCAAGGTAGGAAGCAAACATGCTCTTTTTAAAGCAATTTTTAACAGCTTTATTGATATATACTTTATATACGATAAGATTCACTTGTTTAAAGTGTACAATTCAATAGTTGTTACTATGTTTACAGAGTTGCACAACCATCACCATAATCTAATTTTAGAACATTTTCATTGCCCCAAAAGAAACCTTCTATCCATTGGCTACAGCTCTCTTTCTTTAGCCCTACCTCCTCTGCCACTAACTCCTGGAAACTACTAAATTACTTTCTGTCTCCATAGACTTAACTATTTTGGACCCATTTGATAAATGGGTTCATACAATATATGTTTATTTGTGTCTGCCTATTTCACTTAGCATACTGTTTCTAAGGTTTAATCATGTCGTGGATCAATATTTCATTACTTTTTATTGACAAATAGTATTCAGTTATATGAACATACCGCATTTTGTTTATTCATTATTTGATGGGCAATGAGATTGTTTCTGCTTTTAGGCTATTATGAATAAAGAAGCTATAAACATTAGTGCCTAAGTTTTTAGGTAGACATATATTTCAATTATCTTGAGTAGATAGATACCTAGGAATGGAATTGCTGGGTCATATCTATATTGAACATTTAGAGGAACTGCCAATTTTTTTCTGAAGTGGTTATACTGTATTACATTCTCATACACGTGCTCTTTTGGATAGGTTTACAAAGTAGTGCCTAAGAGAAAGACAGCTTAAATTTATTGTGTCTTTTGTAATTTATTCTTTAAAAATTTTTTAAATTTTATTTCAGTAGTTTTTGGGTAACAGGTGATTTTTGGTTACATGAATACGTTATTTAGTGGTAATTTCTGAGATTTTGGTGTACCCATCACCTGAGCAGTATACACTGTACCCAATGTGTAGTCTTTTATCCCTCACCCCCTTCCACTGTTTCCTCCAAGTTTCCAAAGTCCATTATGTCATTCCTATGCCTTTGTGTCCTCATAGCTTAGCTCCAACTTGTAAGTGAGAACATATGATATTTGGTTTTCCATCCCTGAGCTACTTCACTTAGACTAATGGTCTCCAATTCCTTTCATTGCTGTGAATTCGATTATTTCATTCCTTTTTATTCCATGGTGTATATATACCACATTTTCTTCTTTCACTCATTGATTGATGGGGATTTAGGCTGATTCCATATTCTAGCAATTGTGAATTATACCGCTATAAACATGCAAGTGTCTTTTTCATGTAATGACTTCTTTTCCTCTGGGTAGATACCCAGTACTGGGACTGCTGGAACAAATGGTAGTTCTACTTTTAGTTTTTTAAGGAATCTCCATGCTGTTTTCCACAGTGGTTGTTCTAGTGTACATTCCCGCTAGCAATGTAAAAGTGTCACCACATCCATGCCAGCATCTATTATTTTTTGGTATTTAAACAATGGCCATTCTCTCAGAGGTAAGGTGGTCTCTCACTGTGGTTTTAATTTGCATTTCCCTGATAATTAATGATGTTGAGTATTTTTCATATGTTGACTGTATATCTATTGTCTATTCATGTCCTTTGCCCACTTTTTGATGGGATTATTTGTTTTTTTTTCTTGCATATTTTTTGAGCTCCTTATAGATTCTGGATATTAGTTCTTTGTTGGATGCATAGTTTGTGAATATTTTCTCCCATTCTGTGGGCTGTTTACTCTGCTGATTATTTCTTTTGCTGGGCAGAAGCCTTTTAGTTTAATTAGGCCCCATCTATTTTTTTTTTTTTTTTGGTGCATTTGTTTTTGGGTTCCTCGTCATAAACTCTTTGCCTAAGCAGATGTCTAGAAGAGTTTTCCCAATGTTATCTTCTTGAATTTTTATGGTTTCAGGCCTTAGATTTAAGTCTTTGATCCATCTTGAGATGATTTTTGTATAAGGTGAGAGATGAGGATCCCGTTTCATTCTTCTATGTGTGGCTTGCCAGTTATCCCAGCACCATTTGTTCAATAGGGTGTCCTTTCCCCACTTTATGTTTTTGTTTGCTTTGTTGAAGATCAGTTGGCCCTAAGTATTTGGCTTTATTTCTGGGTTCTCTATTCTGTTCCATTGGTCTAAGTGTATTTTTATACCAGTACCATGCTGTTTTGGTAATGATAGCCTTTTAATATAGTTTGAAGTTGAGTAATGTGATGCCTCCAGATTTCTTCTTTTTGCTTAGCCTTGCTTTGACCATGCAGGCTCTTTTTTGGTTCTATATGAATTTTATATTTGTTTTTCTTCTCGTTCTGTGAAGAATGATGATGGTACTTTGATGGGAATTGCATTGAATCTGTAGCAATTTGATGATACAAAGCAGTATATTGCTTTTGGCAGTATGGTCATTTTCACAAAATTGATTCTACCCATCCACGAGCATGGGATGTATTCCCATTTGTTTGTGTCATCGATAATATCTTTCAGCAGTGTTTTGTAATTTTCCTTGTAGAGATTTTTCACCGGGTTCTGTATATTCCTACGCATTTTATTTTATTTTTTTTCAAGTGTTGTAAAGGAGTTAAGTTCTTGATTTGATTCTCAGCTTGGTTCTTGTTGGTGCATAGCAGTGCCACTGATTTGTGTACATTGATTTTGTATCCTGAAATTTTACTGAATTTATCAGATTTAGGAGCTTTTTGGATGAGTCTTTAGGGTTTTCTAGGTATGTGATCATAACAACCGTGAACAGTGACAGTTTTACTTCCTCTTTACCAGTTTGATGATTTTTATTTCTTTCTCTTGTCTAATTGCTCTGGCTAGGACTTCCAGTACTATGTTGAATAGAAGTGGTGAATTGGGTCATTCTTGTCTTGTTCCAGTTCTCAGGGGCAATGCTTTCAACTTTTCCCCATTTAGTTCAGTTTTCAGTCCAGCTGTGAAACCATCTAGTCCTGGACTTTCTTTTTGTTGGCAATTTAAAAAATTACTGTTTCAGTCTTGCTACTTATTATTTGTGTGTTAAGAGTTTCTGTTTCTTCCTGATTTAATCTAGGAGGGTGATGCATTTCCAAGAATTTAGCCATCTTCTCTGTGTTTTCTAGTTTGTGTGCATAAAGGTGTTCATAGTAGCCTTGAATGATCTTTTGTATTTCTAGGGTATTGATTGTAATATCTCTCATTTTGTTTCTAATTGAGCTTATTTGGATCTTCTCTCTCTTTTCTTAATCTTGCTAATGGTCTATCAATTTTGTTTATCTTTTCAAAGAACCAGCTTTTTGTTTCATTTTTCTTTTGTATTTTTTTTAAGTGTTAATTTCATTTAGTTCTGCTCTGATCTTTTGTTATTTTATTTCTTCTGCTGGGTTTGGGTTTGATTTGTTTTTGTTTAGTTCGTTGAGGTGTGACTTTAGATTGTCTATTTCTGCCCTTTCAGACTTTCTGTTGTAGACATTTAATGCCCTGAACTTTCCTTGTAGCACCGCTTTTGCTGTGTGCCAGAGGTTTTGATGTTATGTCACTATTATCATTCAGTTCAAAGAATTTTTAAATTTCCATCTTGATTTCATTGTTGACCCAAAGATCATTCAAGAACAGATTTAATTTCCATGTATTTGTATAATTTTGAGAATTCTATTTGGAATTAATTTCCAGTTTTATTCCATCGTGGTCTGAGAGGATACTTGATGTAATTTTAACTTTCTTAAATTTACTGAGACTTGTGACCTATCATATGGTCTATCTTGGAGAATGTTCCATGTGCTGATGAAAGAATGTATATTCTGCAGTTGTTGGGTAGAATATTTTATAAATATCTGTTAAGTCCATTTGTTCTAGGATATAGTTTAAGTTCACTGTTTCTTTGTTGACTTTCTGTCTTGATTACCTGTCTAGTACTGTCAGTGCAGTACTGAAGTCCCCAATATTATTGTGTTCCTGTCTATCTTATTTCTTAGGTTTAGTCATAACTGTTTTTATCAAATTGGGAGCTCCAGTACTAGGTGCATGTATATGTAGGTTTGTGAAACATTTTCCTTTCGGACTAATCCTTTTATCATTAAATAATGTCCCTCATGATCTTTTTTTTTTTTTTTTTTCTACCTATTGTTGCTTTAAAGTCTGTCTTGTCTGAAACAAGAGTAGGTACTCTTGCTCATTTTTGGTTTCCATTTGCGTGGAATATCTTTTTCCTTAAGTTTATGAGAGTCCTTTTATGTTAGGTGAAACTCTTGAAGACAGCAGATACTTGGTGGGTGGATTTTTATTCATTCTGCCATTATGTATCTTTTCAGTGGAGCATTTAGTTCATTTACCTTCCCTCTTGGTCTTGCTGACTTCAAGAATGAAGCCATGGACCGTCACGGTATTACAGTTCTTAAAGATGGTGCGTCTAGAGTTTGTTCCTTCAGACGTTCAAATGTGTCTGGAGCTTCTTCCTTCTGGTGAGTTCGTGGTCTCGCTGACAGGAGTGAAGCTGCAGACCTTCACCGTGAGTGTTACAGCTCTTAAGGCGGCGCATCTAAAGTTGTTCATTCCTCCCGTCTGGAGTTGTTCATTCCTCCCAGTGGATTCGTGGTCTCGCTGACCTCAGGAGTGAAGCTACAGACCTTTGCGGTGAGCCTTATAGCTCATAAAGGTAGCGTGGACCCACAGAGTGAGCAGTAGTAAGATTTATTGCAAAGACCGAAAGAACAAAGCTTCCAGAGCATGGAACTGGACCCCACTAGGATGCCCCTAGCTGGCTTGCTTGGGCAGCCTGCTTTTATTCCCTTATCTGGCCCAACCCACATCCTGCTGATTGGTCCATTTTACAGAGAGCTGATTGGTTCATTTTATGGAGAGCTGATTGGTCCATTTTGACAGAGTGCTGATTGGTGCATTTACAATCCCTGCGCTAGACACACAGTGCTACACAGAAAAGTCCTCGAAGTCCCCAGTAGGTTACCTAGATACAGAATACCAATTGGTGTATTTACAAACCTTGAGCTAGAAACGGGGTGCTGATTGGTGCATTTACAATCCTCTAGCTAGACATAACAGTTCTCCAGGTCCCCACTAGACTCAGGAGCCTAGCTAGCTTCACCTAGAGGATCCCAGGCCAGGGCCGCGGGAAGAGCTGTCTGCCAGTTCCACAGGGTGCACCTGCACTCCAAAGCCCTTGGGCGTCCATGGGACCAGGCGCCGCGGCGCGCAGGGGGCGGCGCTCGTAGGGGAGGCTGGGCCGCGCAGGAGCCCATGGGGGCGGGGAGAGGCTCAGGCCTGGCGTGCTGCAGGTCCTGAGCCCTGCCCGAGGGGAGGCAGCTGAGGCCCTGCGAGAATTCGGAGTCCAGCGCTGGCCTGCCGGCACTGCTGAGGGACCCCGCGCAACCTCTGCAGCTGCTGGCCCCTGTGCTAAGCCTCTCACTGCCCAGGGGCGGGGTGGGGGTGGAGGTGTGTGTGGGTCGCCTGCCACTCTGAGTGCGGGCCGCTGAGCCCACGCCTACCCGGAACTCCCGCTGCCCAGCGAGCCCCGCGCCAGCAGCCCCGTTCCGCTCGCGTCTCTCCCTCCACACCTTTCTGCAAGCAGAGGGAGCTGGCTCAGGCCTCAGCCCGTCCAGAGAGGGGCTCCCACAGTGCCCTGGCGGGCTGAAGGGCACCTCAAGCACTGCCAGAGTGGATGCCGAGGCAGAGGAGGTGCCGAGAGCGAGGGCTTCTAGCACGTTGTCACCTCTCATCAGGATTAGTATTGAGATGTGAGGTACTATTTTATTCGTCATGTTAGTTGTTGCCTTAATACCTCGTTTTTCTTTTTCATTGTGTTGTTTTATGGGCCCTGTGAGATTTATGCTTTAAGGAGGTTTTACTTTGGTGTATTTCAGGGTTTCATTTCACTGTTGAGAACTGTTTTATAGCATTTCTTGCAGTGCTGACTTGATCGTGGCAAATTCAGTGTTTGTCTGAAAAAGACTTTATCTCTCCTTCATTTATGAAGCTTAGTTTTGCTGTATAGAAAATTCTTGGCTGACAATTGTTTTGCTTCAGGAGGATAATCATGGAATCCCAGTGCCTTCTGACTTGTAAAGTTTCTGCTGAGAAATCTGTTAATCTGATAGGTTTTTCTTTATAGGTTATCGGATGCTTTATAGGTTATCGGATGCTTTTGTCTCACAGCTCTTAAACTTCTTTCCTTTGCATTGACTTTAGAAAAATCTGATGACTATGTGCCTAGGTGATGATGTTTTTGCAATGAATTTCCCAGGTGTTCTTTGAGCTTCTTGTATTTGGAAGCAAGGCCAGGGAAGTTTCCCTCAATTATTGGTTCAAATAAGTTTTTCAAAGTTTTAGATTTCTCTTCTTCCTCAGGAACATCAATTATTCTTAGGTTTGGCTGTTGGACATAATTTCAAAGTTCTTGGAGGCTTGGTTCATTAAATTTTTTTTCTTTGTCTGTCTGATTGGGTTAATTTGAAAGCCTTTTCTTTAAGCTCTGAAGTTTTCCCTTCTACTTGTTATAGTCTATTGTTGAAACTTCCCAGTGCATTTTGTATTTCTCTAAGTGTGTCTTTCACTTCCAGATGTTGTGATTGTTTTTTCTTTATGATATCTGTTTCTCTGGATAATTTTTCATACATATCTTGTTTTTAAAAAAAATTCTTTAAGTTGATTTGCACTGTTCTCTAGTATCTCCTTGAGTAACTTAATAATCAAGCTTTTGAATTCTTTATCTGGCAATTCAGAGATTTCTTCTTGGTTTGAATCCATTGGTGGGGAGCTAGTGTGATCTTTTTGGGGTGTTATAGAACCCCAAAATAGTATTACCGTAATAGTATTACCGGAATTACTATTTTGGTTTCTTCTCATTTGGGTAGAATATTTCAATGGAAAGATCTGGAACACAAGGCCTGCTGTTCAGATTCTTTTGTCCCATGGGGTGATCCTTTGATGTGATGCTCTTCCACTTCCCTTAGGGATGGGAGTTCCTCAGAGCTGAACTGCAATGGTTGTTATTGCTTTTCTGGATCTATCACCCAGTGCGGCTACCAGGCTCTGAGCTGGTGCTGGGGAATATCTGCCAAGAGTCCTGTGATGTGACCAGTCTTCAGGTTTCCCAGCCATGGATACCAGCACTTGCCAGTTTTTCAGCTGTCTCATGGAATATGCAGTGGTGTTCTGCTTCTGTCAATGCATCTGTGAACTATTTTGGTTTTCCTGGTTCATTTTTGCAGTGGTTCTTGGAGCAAAAGTTAATGGTGTGAGTCTCCATGCATTGTTCTGTTTGTCCAGGTGAGAGCTGCACGTTAACCCTGTTTTCTATCTGCCATCTTGTCCCTCTACATATTCTTATCATTTATTCTTTTATATTACTTATGTATTTTCGTATTTTCTCATTTGCTTTAAAAGTTTTTGCTTGGCTGGGCGCGGTGGCTCACACCTGTAATCCCAGCACTTTGGGAGGTCGAGGCAAGTGGATCATGAGGTCAGGAGATTGAGACCATCCTGGCTAACACGGTGAAACCCCGTATCTGCTAAAAATAGTAAAAAATTAGCCAGGTGTAGTGGCGGGCGCCTGTAGTCCCAGCTACTGGGGAGGCTGAGGCAGGAGAATGCCGTGAACCTGGGAGGCAGAGCTTGCAGTGAGCCGAGATCGCGCCAGTGCACTCCCGCCTGGGCGACAGAGTGAGACACTGTCTCAGAAAACAAAAATGTTTTTGTTCAATCTATCTATTCTTCTCCATTACCACTGGGAAATCTCTCTCTCTTTCTCAGAAATGGGGTTTCACTTTGTTGTCTAGGCTTGACTCAAACTCCTACCCTCAAGGGATTCTTCCACCTCAGCCTCCTGAGTGGCTGGGACTACAGGTGTAGTCATTGTACCTGGCTCCAGTTTCTTTAGTTTTCTTCTCTGTGAAGATGTACAGTGAGATGATTTCCAGGCTCTCACTCAGCTTAAATATACTAGGGTGGGATGAAAAACCTAAGTATTGTGCTAATTTCTAGTTTCCTCAGTGAGATTGCTGTAAAACTCCTTTTGGAGAAGAATATCATCCAATTTAGAGTATTGGATCTGGAAACAGACTATTTGGGTTAAGATCCTTGACCTATCATTTTCTGATTGCATAACACTGAGAAAGGAATTAATTTTTCCAGCTTTATTGTTTATAACTGACAAGAGTTATATATAAATAAATATAGTGTACAATGTGATGTTTTATGTATACATTAGAAATGATAATCACAAGCTAATTAATGTGTCTATCACCCACGTAATTATCTTTTTTTTTGGTGGTGAGAACATTTAAGATCAACTTCTTAGCAAATTTCTAGCATGTAACACAGTACTATTGACTATAATTACCATGCTTTGTGTTAGATCTTCATAACTTATTCATCCTGCCTAACTGAAGCTTTGTACCCTTTGGTTAACACTTCCCTATTTCCCCACTTCACAGTCTCCGGCAACCACAATTCTACTGTCTGCTTCTATGAATGTCATTTTTAAAGACTGCATATAAGTTGAGATAATGCAGTATTTGTCTCTCTGTACCTGGCTTCTTTCACTTAACAAATGTGCTCCAAGTTCATCCATGTTGTCGCAAATGACAGGATTTCCTTCTTTTAAAAGGCTGAATAATATTCCATTGTGTTTCTATATATATATGTAATAAATATATTCACAATGACATATTATATACACATATATTTTTCATTATCCATTCATCTGTCCATGGACACCTAGATTGAGTCTGTATCTTGGCTATTGAGAATAATGCTACAGTGGACATGGGAGTGCAGATATCTCTTCAAGATCCTAGTTTCAGTTATAGTGGATATATACTCAGAAGTGTGGTTGCTGGATTACTTGCTAGTTCTATTTTTAATGTCTGAATATAGTTTCGTATTGTTTTCTATAATGTCTATACCAATTTACATTTTCACCAACAGTGTGCAGGGTTCCCTTTTCTCCACATCCTTGCCAATGTTTGTTATCTTTTGTCCTTTTGATATTAGTCATTGTAATAAGTATGAGGTGATATCTCAGTCTGGTTTCAATCAGCATTTCCCTGATGATTAGTGATGTTGCACATTTTTTAAAATATGTATGTTGACTATTTGTATGTCTTCTGTTAAAAAATGTCTGTTCAGGTATTTTGCTTATTTCTCAATAAGGTTTTTAATTTTTTACTATTGAGTTGTTTTGAATTCCTTAAATTTTGATATTAACCCCTTATCAGATATATAGTGTGCAAATATTTTCTCCCATTCTGTGAGTTGTCTGTTCACTCTGTTAATCATTTCCTTTGTTGCACAAAGGCTTTTTAGTTAGATGCAATACCACTTGTCTATTTTTGCATTTTGTGCCTATGTTTTTGGGATCATATAAAAATTATTGCCCACACCAGTGTCAAGAAGCTTTTCCCCTGTGTGTTCTTTCTTGTAGTTTTACAGTTTCAGGTCTTACATTTAAGTCTTTAATCCATTGGCGTTGGTTATTGTATATCGTATGAGAAACTAATTTCATTCTTCTGCATATAGATATCCAGCTTTGCCAACACCATTTATTGAAGAGATTGTCCTTTCCCTGCATGTGTTTTTCATACTTTTTATCAAAGATCAGGTAGATTTTGTGGAAACCAGGTAGTGTGATGACTCCAGCTTTCTTTACTTGTTCAAGGTTGCTATGGCTATTCAGGGTCTTTTGTAGTTCCATATGAATTTTAGAATTGTTTTTCCTATTTCTGTAAAATGCCATTGGAATTTTCATAGGAAGTGTACTAAATTTGTGAATTGCTTTGGGTAGTAAAGACATTTTAACAATATTAATTCTTCCAACCAGTGAACATGAGATATCTTTCCATTTATTTGTTTTCTTCAATTTCTTTCATCCCTGTTCTACAGTTTTCAATGTACAGATCTTTCAGCTTCTGGTTACATTTATTCCTAAGTGTTTTTAATTTTTTCTGATGCTATCATATAATTTTTATTTTATTTTTTTCCAGATCATTTGTTCATAGTGTATAGAAATGCCACTGACTTTTTAATGTTGATTTTGTATTCAGGGACTTTATTGAATTTACTTATTGGTTCTAATAGTTTTTTTTTAATGTAGTGTTAAGGGTTTTCTACATATAAGATTATGTTATCTGTAAACAGGAACAATTGAACATCTTCCTTTTTGGTGTGGATGCCTTTTTTTCTCTTGCCTAATTGCTCTGGCTAGAACTCCCAGTATGTGGATTGGAAGTGGCAAGAATGGGCATCCTTGTCTTCTTTTTTATTTATTTTATTTTGAGACGGAGTCTTACTCTGTCACCCAGGCTGGAGTGTAGTGCCATGATCTTGGCTCACTGCAAGCTCCGCGTCCCAGGTTCACACCATTCTCCTGCCTCAGTCTCCTGAGTAGCTGGGACTACAGGTGCCTGCCACCACGCCCAGCTAATTTTTATTTTTATTTTTTGTATTTTTAGTAGAGATGGAGTTTCACCATGTTAGCCAGGATGGTCTCGATCTCCTGACCTCGTGATCTACCCGCCTGGGCCTCCCAAAGTACTGGGATTACAGGCGTGAGCCACCATGCCCAGCCCCTTGTTTTGTTCTTGATCACAGAAAAAAAGTTTTTAACTTTACACTGTTGAGTATTATGTTAGTTAAGGGCTTGTCATATATGTTTTTTTGTTGTGTCGAGGTACATTTCTTCTATACCTAATTTATTGAGTTTTTATCTTGAGAAAATGTTGAATTTCATTGTTTTTGTACATCTGTTGAGATGATTATATAATTTTTACTGTTCATTCTGTTCATGTGGTGTATCATATTTACTGATTTGCATGTGTCAAACCATCCTTGCATCCCAGGTATAAATCACTCATGATTATGGTGAATAATCCTTTTAATGTGCTGTTGAATTCAGTTTGTTAGTATTTTGCCATTATGTTCATCAGTGATATTGGCCTGTAATTTTTTTTTTTTCAATATCAGGGTAATGCTGACCTTGTAAAATGAGTTTGAAAGTGTTCTCTCCTCTTCAATATTCTGAGTTTGAGAAGGATCAACGTTAGTTTTCCTTCAAATGTTTGATAGAATTCACCGATAAATTCATTAGGTCCTTGGGTTTTCTTTGCTGGGAGGTCTTCAATTATTGATTTAGTCTTCTTAATTGCTATTATTGTGATCATATTTCCTATTTCTTCATATTTCAGCCTTGATAGTTTGTATAGTTTTAGGAATTTATCCTTTTTTTTTTTTTTTTTTGAGATGGAGTCTCTCTCTGTCACCCAGGTTGGAGTGCAGTGGTGTGATCTCAGATCACTGCAAGCTCAAATTTATCCATTTTTTTAGTATTCAATTTGTTGGCATGTAATTGTTCATAGCAGTCTCCTTGATCCGTTGTATTTCTGGGTTATCAGTCGTAATGTTTTCTCTCTCATTTACAATTTTAATTATTCGAGTCTTTTATTTTCCTTCTTACTTATTCTAGGTAAAAATTTGTCAATTTTGTTTGTTCTTTCAAAAAAACCAAATCTTGGTTTTATTGATCTTTTTATTGTTTTTCTAGTGCCTGTTTCATTTATTTCTGCTCTGTTTTCATTATTTCCCTTCTTCTGCTAACTTTGGGCTTAGTTTGCTCTTTTTCTAGTTCCCTGAGGTATAAATTTAAGTTGTTGATTTGAGGTTTTTCTTTTTTCTTACTGTAAGCATTTATTGTTGTAAACTTTCCTCTTTGAACTGCTTTGGCTGTATTCCGTAAGTTTTGTTATGTTGTGATTTCCATTTTCATTTGTATCAAGATATTTTTTTTTTAGTTTCTTTTTTGATCACTTGGTTGTTCATCAGTGTGTTGCTTGATTTCCACATATTTATGAAGATTCCATTTTTCTCCCTTTATCGATTGGTCAGAAATGGTGCTCAATATAATCTCAATCTTCTTAAATTTTCGAAGACTTGTTTTATTGCCTAACATATGATCTGGCCTGGAGAATGTTTCATGTGTGCTTGAGACTAATATATATTCTGCTGCTGTTGGAGAGAATGTTCTGTATATGTCTTTTAAGTCCATTTGGTCTACAGTGTTGTCAAAGTTTGCTGTTTCCTTATTGATTTTCTGTGTGGATCATCTATTCATCATTAAAAGTAGGATGCTGAAGTTTCCTATTATTATTGTATTGCTTTCTATGTCTTTTCTCTATTCTCTTAATATTTGCCTTATATATTTAGGTTCTCAAATACTGAGTGCATATACATATACAATCATTATATTGTCTTAATGAATTAACACCTTAATCATTTTATAATGGCTTTCTTTGTCTTTTGTGACAGTTTTTTTTTACTTCATCTATTTTGTCTGATATAACTACCCTGATCTCTTTTGCTTACCATTCACATTGAGTATCTTCTTTTTTCCATCTCTTCACTTTCAGACTGTGAGTCCTTAAAACTAAAATGAGTCTCTTGTAGGCAGCATATTGTTAGATCTTGATTTTGTTTATCCATTTCATTACTCGAAGTCTTTGATAGGAGAATTTAATCCATTTATATAAATAAATTATTAATAGGTATGGATTTACTATTGCCATATTATTGATTGTTATCTGACAATTTTGTTGTTCCTTTGTTCTTTTCTTCTTCTCTTGCTGTCTTCCTTTGTGATTTGATAATTTTTTAATAGTGGTATGCTTTGATTTCATTCTCTGTCTCTTTTGTATCTACTACATGTATTTATTTTTGTGGTTACCATAAGGCTTACATAAAATATCTTATAATAGTCTGTTTTAAGCTGATAATAACTTGACTGCATACAAAACCTCTACACTTTAACTTCTCACCCACATTTTATCTTTATTTATGCTAGAAATACATGATTGAATTTTGTTTATTGCTTATTCACTTACAAATTGTTGTAGCTATAGGTATTTTTAATATTTTATCTTTTAACTTTTATACTAGAGTTAACGGTGATTTATGAACCACCATTACAATATTAGAGTATCTAAATTTGATGATTTTTTACATTTACAGTGAGTTTTATACATTCGTAGGTTTTCATGTTGTTTGCATTAATTTCAATTTGAAGAAATCCCTTTAGCATTTCTTTTAAACAGTTCTAGTGATGTTTCATAAATCCCTTAGACTTTCTTCAGCCTTTTTCTTTTATTTTGTACTTGTTCCTCAGACTGAATAATTTTAAATGACTTGTCTTTTAGCTTGCTAAATATTTCTATGCTTGATTGAGTTTGCTGTTGAAACTCTTTATGGCTTTTGTTTTCTTCAATTCAGTCATGGTATTCTTCAAATCCAGAATTTATGTTTGCTTCTTTTTTATTGTTTCTATCTATTTAACCTCTCATTTTCTTCATGTATTATTTTCTTAATGTTGTTCAGTTGTCTATCTGGGTTTTCTTGTAGCTCACTGAGTTTCTTTTAGATGATTATTTTGAATTCTTTGTCAGGTGATTTGTAGATCCCCATTTCTTTAAGGTCAGTTATTGGTGACTAATTTTGTTCTTTTGGTGGTGTCATGTTTTCCTGATTATTCATGATCGTTTTGGTCTTATGTTAATGTTTGAAGAAGCAGGCACCTCTTCCAGTCTTTACAGATTGGCAAGCCTTTCACCAGTAAGCTGTTTAAGAGATTCTGGGCAGGTTGGCTAGCGGGGTTTATGGAAAGCTTGCTTCTTGAATCCTTAGGCAGCGACCCTGGTACTTGGGTGAGTAGGTGGGTGAGCCTAGTGCTTGTAATGTTGGGCCTGGAATCTGAGTCCACTGGAGTGTGCCTAGATCATGGATCCACTAGAGCCTGGGGCTGTGGGCGCTGGCATGAAGCTGTGGTGGGCCTAAAGCCTGAGTCCACAGGTGCCATCTTCATTCCTGAAGCTATAGAAGCTGGTGTGGAGCTTGAGCTACATGGGATAGCTGGGTAGGCCTGAAACCTGGGACCACAGGGTTTAGCTTGGAGCCTAGGGCTGCAGGCAATAGCTGAGAGCCTGAGGTATGGTGGTTAGTCTGGTGCTGGGAAAGACCTGGAGCCTGGGGCCAGAGGGGTTGGCCTGGCCTAGCATTGGGCCTGGATACTGAGTCTGTGGGTAGGGACTGGAGATACAAGGTGTGGGGATTGGCTTGGCATGGGGGCTCATGGGGTGGGCCTTCTGCTGGCTCTGTGGTGAAGCTGTGGTATTCATTTCATAGTCCTTTTCCCGTGCAGAGGGTATCACTTTTCATCCTACCCTCTTCAATGCATATTTTTTTGTTTATGTGCCCTACTCAGGTTCTGTAGTCTCTCACTTGGATTCATTAGCTCTTATAAAGATATTTTGGTACATAGATAATTGTTCAAATTGATGTTTTTAGGAGCAGGCGTGTGCTGGAAAGCCTTATTCCAACATCTTGCTGATGTCACTCTGGTAAGGACTTAGTGTTTTAAGTCTCATATGTAAAATGAGAATAATAAAGGTAGTAATCTAATGGGATTGTTATAAAGGCTAAATGAGGCAAAGTGTTTTGCACAGTGCCAGGTGTATATATAGGGAGCTCTTTGTAAATGTTGGCTGTTGTTATGAGTCTACCTCATTCCTTGTTAGCTCTCTGAACCTGGCAGGGGAACAATGAATGATTCTGTAGTTGTTGAGATAGCTCCTGAAAGAAGATGGGTTCCTCACTAACACAGGGGCCTTTTTAGAAAGCGGAAAGAGAAAAAGAAAAGACAATCAAAATGACTGCTATTATATCTGTGTCTACATATACAGAATACTGCATCTATATCTCTATCTTCAGAAGCAAAGTGCTGAGCCCTGCTAAAAAAGTTTGTGGTATTAAAAGGCTGAATAATAAGATGAGATAAAAGTTTTGAACTTTTAAATTTATCTCCTCTAAAGCTTTTTTTTAATGCATTTTCCCTATTTAAAATATTATAAAAGCCATGATGCCTACATAAAATTCTCATATATGTATACACCCGAAGTCTCCATAAGTAGATGTATATGGACACATTCTGAGTAGACATATACTGACACATTGATAACTTAACAATTCACGGACCCAGTGTTAAAAAGCACTACATTGGACATGAAGGATTATTTACGTAGTTCTCCCTTTATGCCTTCTGAAGTTTTTTGTTTTTACTTTAAAAAAATGCTACTTCCATTCTTCTCAGAAAGCTTGAAACAATGAATATAAATCACTATGCTGTCACCATTAAAATGGCCAATTACTTTTTCTTCACCGTTTAGAAAATATTATACTAATAGAATTTAGGAGAAAATTAGTTTTAAGATGTGGTACAACAGAAGCAGAAAATGATACTCAGAGAAAAATGCCATATATAAAGACTCTCAAGCTCAACTGTGAGCACTTTGGAACTGTGTTTATGAAAGCCCTGAGAATTTTGTACAGGGAAGGTCAGAGAGTGTGATGGTCCTTCCTCTAGCTGGAATGGGTGGGATGGACAGCACTGAGGGGAGCTCCGTGGTCTCTTCTGAAATTTTTAGGAATGGTGGGATCTGTGAATGGTCCAAAATCTTCTCCCGGATTTGGAGCTCTGTCAAACTCTTTGTGACTATGAAGACAGAGTAGGTGGAGAGAACCTAGTGCCTTGAGGTTCATTCCTTATTGGCTGAGGAGTTTCTATGTCATCTGTAGTACTTGCTGCAGTGTGGGGTGAGGTCAGATAAAGAATGATGTGGAATGAACAGAGATCTCTCCTTCTGTTCTGCCCTTCTCCTGGACTACTATTTCATTAACTGCTCTATTCCTTTCTGTTGGCTTCCCACATCCCCAAATTCTCAGCCCCGTGCTTACGATGTTGAGTCCTACTCTTCCTACACCTAGGAGCTCCAATTGGATTCAATGTCTAGTGTTTACTCCACAGATGTGAAGTTTCAGCTCTTCATTCTTTCATCCATAAATTTAAAATGAAAGTGAACTCTAAGAAGCTGAATCTCTAATATGGAAGTTGATTGAAAATGTTGTATGGTCATTTATAAATTAATTTTTTATGGCTATATTTACTCTTGGGAAATTTGAAAATTATTAACTGCAAATCCAATATGCTACTGTGAATAAAATGATAACCAAAAATTGTATTTTATTATTTCATGAGGGCTATTTGGATCTGTAATGCAAGAGGCATTTCAAAGTTTGGACTGTGCTTAAAAAAAGTTGCCAAGTATGTTAAATTGTACATTTAGTTTTCAACGTGGAGGAACAAATCCCAGATTCAATAATTCAGTGAACTAACACAGTTCTTCAGAGCTTTAAGTGTTTTGCAATTAAGACACTAATTGCTGTTCATTGGCTGATTCTTTCCCCTGGAAAGCTTTGTTCCTCTGCAAAAATGTAAAGTCTTACTATTGATCTGTACTCGCAAAACCCTGTTGATTTAAGCAGGACTGTCTGAGGTGAGAACAAGAGCAAAACCAAGAGACTCAATTTACTCAGCTTGGGTTTCAGGAAACATATCTAATAGCAGACAGTTCCTGTTTTCATTGTTTTCCATTTAAGTCCCTGCAAAATCAGATTGTCTTCAAATAGATGCTGCTGCCATTGGTATAAGACTCAGTTTCACATCCCTAAAGAAATAAAGAGTTTTGTAAAAATTCACTCTACCTTGGCCTCATGTATAATGGGCCTAAGTCAAGCCAAAAGGATCAAGATGGATATCGTGCAAAAGCAGTGATAGAATGACAGCATCAAAGATGTAAAACACATACTCTTTAGACTCTTTAATGTAGCCCTCAATCACCAAGGAATAATTGCAGGTGGATGGAGGTGAAAAGGAATTTCCTTTGAGAGCAATTCCATTTTGTCTGTTTTGGAAGCATAATACGGGTTGGTGTTAAAGACTTCTGAGGAAAGAAAGCAGGGGATGTAGTTTGAGAAAACTGCTACCTATGATTGGTCTCATTGTTTGGAAAGGTCTTGGGCTTGGCTGTTTTCCTGGAGTTTTGCCTTGAAAGAGATGAACTCTGACCAATCATTAATAATGCTAATAATAATAATAATACTGACTAATGTTTATTGAGCGCATAGTACGTGTTACAGGTAGGTTATACACTAAGCATTATATATACATATGTATATATTATATATATAATATATATGAAATCTAAGTTAGTATAGCAACAGTTCATAATGGTTTGAATTAATGCTTTCATCCTCAATGGCTGCAGAGTGTGATGGTTAAAAGAAGCTATAGGATTTTATTTCTTCTTCCAGCTCTATTTAACTATGTGACCTTAAGTAAGTTTCTCTCTGAATCCTGGTTTATTAATCTGTATAATGGCATAATAAGGCCTATCTCATTGAGTTTTGTGAGGATTAAATAATGCTATCCACTGGCAGAGACAGATGAATCACCTTGCAGTACAGTATGATTAGTAGGATATATTTTAGGGTGCTGGGAGCACTTGCAGGAGGACTTCCTGTTCTCATGGGACTTTGGGAATGCAGGACTTTCTGGAGGAGATGCCCTTTAAGTGGTAGCTTGAGTTATTGATGGGAGTAAGTCCTGAGAAAGTGAGGGAAGAGTGTTCCTATTTGAAGGAGTAGAGTATTCTTGGAGAATTGCATTTTGCTGCACAACTGTGAAGGGAGTGTGGGCAGGTTGAGAGATGATGCCAAAGAACTCAACAAACCCAGCTCATAAAGTGTTTTGGATGGCATTTTGGGATTTTGGACTTTCTCCTGAGACCAGAGAGGGGGTAATGAAGAGTTTTAAGTGGGAGAGTGACATGATTAGATTTGTTTTTTGTGACATTCACTCTCTTTGAGATTAAATGTACTAAAACAGAGACCCTTCCCTGACCCCATCTTTGAGCAAACTCATGAACCCTCTTTGGTTTGTGGACTGTCATCAAGTGAGCTAACAGGTATTTTACTCCAGCTGCACTGACTTCTGTTATAGCATTTTCTTGCTCTGAATTGTTTCCTTATCTGAGATAAATGACATTGTTCAGAGGATAGTAAAATAGCATATCTGCTCACAGACATGGCTAGACCAAATGAATAATTTTTTTCTTCAGTTACTTTATTGTTTGTTTGTGGATTATATACTTACTATATTAAATGCAGCTAAAATTTAATTTTAGAATGACTTTCAACTGCTTTCTTCTGAATTGAAACCGTTTACTGAGAGTTGACATGTACTTAGGCAAAGCAAACCATTTTCTAATCACAGTAGAGTAAAACAATAGTAAAGAACATTTGTAGATATTCTGCCTTTTTTTGTTTCCAATCTGGAAGCTTGTTACTCGAGCAAAACACTCAATAAAATCCAATTGGTTGTGTGATTTTTTTTTGTGTGTGTGTGTGGGGATTGTCTGTGCTTCTGGTCACTTTGAATAGAAAATTGATTTTAGTTTATGATTACAATCTTATATTCCCAGAAGATTCCAAGAATATTATTTTTTAAAATAAATTGAAGAATAATGTATTTCTAGATCATGTTATATTGATTACCAATTACTGTTTTATAAAATATTTATGAAAATGTCAACCATACATAGTTAGATATAACAAAAATAAGTCACATTGGACAAAAATATTTCTGCTTTGGATTTCTGGTGAAGCAGGCATTAAACATGTTGAAATTCATTGAGAACTTGATATGTTCTATATTTGTGGTAAAATCAGAAAGTTGCTAACATAACCACAAATACTAATCTATGCATAGTATCCAAAGGGTAGATAATTATAGTTTAACATTAAGAGAAATTAACTGTCAGAGGACTATGATAAAACTTTTACTGGAAAATTTTAGAATTTCTTAAGAAAGAAAAATATGTATAATGGAAATCAAATATATTTTCTTTGAGTTGTTCACAAAGTGACTTAGCACTTTTGGAGCATTTAATGTTTTATTAACACTGTTAAATCCCATCTGGTGTTTGTAAAGTCTTTTACTATCCCCTGCTGGGACAGGCAGACATTGGTTTGCATGACTGTGTGTTCCCAAAATATTTTTTAAAAGTATCTAGTGGATTTATACCAACTGTAGCAGGATGATAGAAAACCACATTTCCATTATAATACCTTTAAGAATGGAGACAAATGTCATCAGGTCACAAAAGATCCATTAGTTTTATACTGTGTGACATTTGAGGGGAAATGTGAATGATTAGTGGTTTTAAAAAGTTGTTTGGAATTCAACATCCTGTGTCAATATTACTTGAAAAATATTTATAGGTTCTGAGTCAGTGAGATGCAATTTTTTCTCCATGGAATTCATTCTAGAATGTGTGGAATACTGCCTTGAACCTTAGTCACTCCAATAAATTCTCTGGAATTATCTTTATTGTCAATAAACAGGTTGTTTTGCCTCCTTGAGTGATTTTTATTGTATTGTGAGAGCCTTATATCTCTGAAAATCAAAAATATCTTTGTTTAGAGAGAAAATAATTTAATTCAGCAAGAATTTATTGACTAAATTCTATGCTCAATGCCTTCTATGATGGGCATTGGGAAAAATGAAAAAGAATTGATATGATCTTTATCTTCAAAGAACTTATAGTGTAGCTGGAGAGGTAGATTTAAAAACCCAAGGAATCTAAGTTTCAAAAATAAAATATAATAAAGATTTTTATACTGATATTGAGAAAGGAGTGATCAAACTTGATTGGTGTATGAAGAGAAGTGCCATAGTGAAAGTAAAACAGGCCTTGAAGGATAAAGATAACTATAATTTAAAGGAGATAGACATCAGTATATGTAAAGTGAATAGAGATTAGTATATGTAAAGTGAATAGAGATCAGTGTATGAAAGTGAATAGTAAATTTTACAATGTATAATATTCTAAGATAAAGTCATGGAGAAGTCAAAATATAGTAGAAAGAATTTGTGGATGAATACCTGAATTTTAATCTTGATTTGGGAATTAACAGTGTATACTTAGGCATTTATCAATTACTTATAATGTCCCAGACACTGTTTTAAGTGCTGGAATCACAGTGCTATATGTGACAGGCAAGGTATCTTATAGCATACATTTTTGTGGGAGGAGACGGAAAGAAAGAAATGCAAAAACTTTTTTTTTCTCTTAAAAAAGAGAAGTTAGCAGGTAGTAATTAGTACTGTGGAGAAATAAAACTGGGTGATACTATAGGGTGTGGTGAAGGGGGACTGCTTTAGGTTGTCAAGAGAAAAGAGCCATCTAAGGGGGTGACATGGCAGCTGAGAACTGAATGACCACAAACTTCTGTGTGAAGATCTGTGTGAATATAGTTCCAGAGCGGGAGCCATAAAGTAGGAACAAGCTTAGCGTGTTCCAGGAACAGAAATAAGTTCTGATTATTGGAGAGAGGAAAGATAAGAGCATGAAGTTAGGGTTCTTGGCGGATCATCCAGAGTTTTGTATGCAGGGTAAAATAATTTGAATTATATTGTAAGTATGGCGGGGAATCATGGAAGCGTTTAAGTCAGTTTTTTTTATGATTTATGTTTTACAAAAATCATTCTGGCTGCTGGGCTTAGAGAATGGAGAGGGCAAGTATAAAAGCAGAGAGATGAATTAGGAGGCTATTGCAGTAGCCCAGGTAATAATAATAGTTGTTTGGACTGGTAGGAGCGGTGGAGATAAAGACGTGTCTAAGTGTTAAGGATGACAGATTTATAGCTTGAGCATTTGAAGCGTGGTGGTGACATTAACTGAATGGGGAAGACTGGGAGATTAGGAGGTTAGGAGGGAAGGCCTCTTGAGATAATTAAATCTGTTTTCCAGTTGCAAAATGGCAGTGATGATACCTATTTTAGAGGATCAATGTTGTAAGAATTAAATGAAATGAAGTCACTGGCTTCATAAAGTGTCTGGCATATAATAAGGGCTCAGTAATTGTCAGTTACCTTTTCTGTATAAAATAACAATTCTAAATAGTTTCCAAAAAGATGGAGTTAGGAATATAGGGCCCATTTTTCATGACTCCAGACTTCAAAATGTAGTCTTTAAAAAACTACCATTTCATATGCTTTATACAGGACGGGCTATTGTATGCCTTGTATTAGCTGTGTTTGCAGCCAGGAAATGTTCTGTTCCAGCAATGACTCCTGGAAGAAAATATGAACGGAGTCATGAGTGTGGCAGGTGAGATCCTACATTATGAAGCCCAGTGGGGGCAGATTGTGAGTTGTTTTTTGTAGACCTGCAAGAATATTCCCTTCTAAAGACATGCTTGTGATGGTTGAATTAGACCGTTTCGTGATGCCCAAAGGCCCTAATTCAACCTTAAATTACAGCAAGACACTCATGTCACCTTATTAGATGGTTCTGAGACTTGGGCCTGCAACATAATCATTTCTTCAGTATTTTCTGTGTGCCTTTTTCTTTTCTTTTCTTTTCTTTTTGAGACTGAGTCTCGCTCTGTCGCCCAGGCTGAAGTGCGGTGGCACAATCTTGGCTCACTGCAAGCTTCGCCTCCCGGGTTCATACCATTCTCCTGCCTCAGCCACCTGAGTAGCTGGGACTACAGGTGCCTACCACCATGCCTGGCTATTTTTTTGTGTTTTTAGTAGAGACGGAGTTTCACCGTGTTAGCCAGGATGGTCTCAATCTCCTGACCTCATGATCTGCCTGCCTCGGCCTCCCAAAGGGCTGGGATTACAGGCGTGAGCCACCACGCCCGGCCCTGTGTGCCATATTTAACAGAAGATAGCAAGACAAGCTGATCACAGCTGACATCCTGGATACTCACCATCTTCTCACTTCACAGCCACACTAACTGAAAGGAAATAGCTTTACTTAGGACCATAAATTGCCTCCACCTTTCAATCCCATAAGGCAATCTCATATGTGGTGACAGCAAACAGTGAGAGCTGAAGGGATTTTTTAAAGGCTTGCTATAGAATTTCAGGCATTGTAGCCTGGTTAGAAATAACGGAGAGACAGTTTCTACCCTTAGACCACTTTAACATCCGGCAACTGATCTGTATCTTTCAGTACTTGAAGTGGAAGAGGGAGAACCACAAATTATGATGCGGCATCTAAGAATAGTTAATTAGTGCATGGATTATGTTTTCAAACTGGAAAACAGTGGGCAATACTCTGAAGTTAAGAGGTGAAATATGGAGGCATTAATTCATTTCTCTGACTATAACTTATGAGTACTTAATATGTGCTCTGCTCTGTTTTAGGAGCTGGGAAAACATCAGTAAACGAAACAAGTTTGTGCCACCACAAAGCTTATCTTCTAGTGCAAGATACAAATAATAAAAAGTTAACAAATGTGTAATATAATATAAGGTAATAATGAATGCTTTAAGAAAAAATAAGCAGGATGAAGTGATAGAATGATAGGTGTTCTAATTTAGACAAAATTGAGACTGCTTCTTTGATAGGTGACAGATAGTTGAGCAGAGACCTGAGTGAAGCGATAGAACCACTTATTGGAATACTGGGAGGTGAAATCTGTTCAGCAGAGGAAACTGCATAGACAAAAAGCCTTAAGTTGGGAGAAAGCATGGCTTTTTCAAGTAGCAGCAAGGAGGCAAGTGTACAGTGGAATGAACAGGACATGTAATTGGAAAGTAGAGCCAAGGATCATATTAAGATGGGCTTGTAAACTAAGGTAAGGGGTTTGGATTTTATTTTGAATGTGATGAAAAGCCGCTGGAGACTTCGAACACAGAAATAACACAATGTAGCAAGTTTCGGGCTGTAACAGACAAGATTGGAAGCAGAGTATTTGTTATGAGGCAGTTGTAGTAGTTAGCAAAGTGAAGGTTTATGAAGAAAACGATCAAAGTAGTAGCTGTGTAGTTGGTGAGAAGTGATGGCATTTGGAATGTATTTTTGAAGGTAAATTCAGAATTTGCTAATGATTTGGGTGTGGAATATGAAAGACATCTAAAGAGACAGCAGGTTTTGGGTCTAAGCTGTAGGGTCAATAGTATGCCATTAACTTACATATCTACAGACTCAAGAAGAGATGGCAGGAGGTAAACTGGAGGGAAGGCAGAATGACAGCCAAATAACTCTTATCAGGGCTGGACTGAAAGCAGGAAGTGGGTGAAGGTAGTCTGATGGGTTGGCTATGGAGTAAGTACATTAACCTGGTTTCATCATTTGCCTACATTTTTTTCACATATCAATATCTAATTACTGATGTTTCAGTAAGATGTGAACTCACTGATGTTTTGCTTTCACAGTGGTTCTTCCAATACCTTTTCATTATAATCTTAGCAGTCGTGTTAATCCATTAACTGCCTACAAAAAGTGGTTAATTGTTGCCATGTCTGGAAACTATGTCAAAGAAGCAGCTGGTTTCTTGGTTTCCTCTGCATTGGAGTGTGATCTGTGGTGACTTTTATGGATTGGGAAGAGAAGTGAAATAAATTATATGATGAATGAGCATTGGACTGGGAGTCAGGCTTACTGAGTTTCAGACAGCCCCAACTCTGACAACTATGTGACCCGGGATAGGGGTTAGGACATTGAACCTCTAAGGGCCTTGGTCTTCTCATCTCGCTAGTTAGTGGCTTAGATAATCTATATAATAGAATAATCCTTAGTACACTAAACTGTAGCCTTTGGTAAGACTGCACATTCTAATCTAAAATATTTATTTATAATAGTCAGGTTTATTAGTAGGACGGCAATGGTTGAAAATAATAGTAGAAAACATACATGGAAAGCAGCGTTAAAAGTGAGAATAATTTATTATAACAAAAAAAGATTGAGTTAAAGTGGCTCTAGGTTTGATTAGTATTTATTTCCTTATAGGATTATTATGAAGCTTATCCTATGAAATAATGAAGTTATCTCCACTTTACAGGTGTGTTAACTGACAAGCAAAAAGTTTAATTCATTTTTTTTCAGTCACGAAGCGAGCAAGAAGTACAGCAAGGTTTTATTTACATGGGCTGCCTTACTCCTAACCATGCTTTTAACTGCCAGGCTCTACCGCCTCTTTTGGTCACGAAATCAGGACACTTTTAATGACCTTGTTTTCTTTGTCTCCTGATATCAAGATAAGTGGGAAACCATGTATATACTTGAAAAATAATAATCACCAGATTGACTACCCAGTACCAGGCTGTGTTAAAAGAGCTGATTCATGATCTTACAAGAGAAGGGTTGCTATTTTTAACATGCAGTGATAGCCTTTGACCACTAGAGGACACTTTGTAGACAACATCTTTTAGGATGCAGCAACTGCCTTCACTAGCCTTAGCTCTTTAGTCAGTACCATGTTTTATGCCTCAGAAAAGAGGGTCCTCTGGCTATTGCTCAAAGTCTGCATCATAAGCTCCTCATGGCCATTTGGGGGTTCTAGCTTTGTCTCAGAGTGGCTCCCGCGTTGAAGCTATCTTCCAAATTCTGTAAGTAATACAGGCTAGGTATTATATTTTCTACTTATGCTAAATGTACTCAACTCTCCATTGGCACATCTGTTTCAGGTAAACACCTATGTTCTAAATTAAATTAAAATAAATTATTATTTTTATTCGGTATTCCTATGATCCTGATCCTGAGTTATCATAATCATTTAACTATTAGAAAAAAATTCTAGGATTTGCTAATGTTTTTTGTAAGTCTAGGCTTGTCCATGTTGATATCACCTGATAAACATTTTTTTGGGTGAGGGCACAGGGTCTTGCTCTGTCACCCAGACTGGAGTGCAGTGGCATGATCACAGCTCACTGCAGGCTTGACCTGTCTGGCTCAAGCCATCTTCCCACCTCAGCTTCCCAAGTAGCTGGGACTACAGGTGCATGCCACCATGCCCAGCTAATTAAAAAAAATTTTTTTTTTTGTAGAGACAGGGTCTCACTATGTTTCTCGCTATGGGTCAACCTCCTTGGCTTATGCAATCCTCCTGCCTTGGCCTCCCAAAGTGCTAAGATTATAGGCATGAACCACCATGCCTGGCCAAGTTGGTACACTTTCTAAAAGCAGATCTTTCTGTCTCTCTGTCCCTCTCTCTCTCTGTCTCTTTTTTTTTTTCAGTGAAGTCTCCAATGCATATGGGTACTTACAATGCCACCTAATGATGAAGTTGATTAATATTTGTAGTTGTAATTAAGCAAGACAAGTGAGAAACACAAGGTTTTTCCAAGTAATAAGCTTAAGTCCATTTACAGATTCACAAATATACTAGTCATATTAATAGGGTAGTAGTGAAAGACAGAGTGACCATGAAACTCTTGGTGGTGCATTCCAGTTCATGGAGATGTGTGGTTCCCTGAGGGTTTCAGGTATTTGTACTAGTACTAACCTTAGTTTTTAAAATAAATTATCTATTTTTAAGCTCCTATTGCTAAACATTTTTAAAATCATAGTTTTGTATTAGAGTTCTTGAAGATATGGTATCTATGAAATTATTAATTGAGATTACTTGTGACAATAGCACAGTTTTTAATATATTTATAATTTATAAAATCTATAGAAACCTGTTGCAGTAGTTTTTATTATTTATTTATCTATTTATTTATTTAAATCTTGAGACAGAGTCTCACTCTGTCACCCAGACTGGAGTGCAGTGGCATGATTTTGGCTCATAGCAACCTCTGCCTCCCGGGCTCAAGCGATCCTCCCACCTCAGTCTCCTGAGTAGCTGAGACTACAGGTTCATGCCACCATGCCCAGTTAATTTTTGTAGAAACAGGGTCTTGCTATATTGCCCAGGCTGGTCTTGAACTCCTGTGCTCAAGCGATCCACCTGCTTTGGCCTCCCAAAGTGCTGGGATCACAGGCGTGAGCAACTGGACCTGATCTGCAGTAGATCTTATATTTTTTCATTTAAATTTAGGCATTACATGGGATATTACTAGTCTCTCTCTTTTTTTTTTTAACAGAAGCCCAAACCTTTGATTAAACCTATTTTTGACCTCTTATTAGTGGCTTTGCAAGTCACCTTGTGTCTTCCTTCCATCAGATTCTTTCCTTAAAGATTGTTGGTTTAAAGTAAACATGAGCATTTGGGGGAACTTCCTGTTGTAAATACTTCACTTTTGCAGTTGTTCAGTAGGACAGTGGGCTTGCTATTTGTGTAAGAGCGGAGCGTACCTAGGCACAATGTAGGGTAATGTAATGTTGCCCACAGTGAGGCACAGGACCATAAAGGGATGGAAAATGATTCTTCAGTCTGTTTGACAGGCTTTTAGACTTTAAATAGCATTAAATCAGACAGTGCATAAGTCATTCTTTTGAATATATATAAAGAAGTTTGCTGCATATTTTGGAGTCAAGCCATTATAGAAGTGAGGGCATGAAACAGCAAGTATAGTGATTTTCTGCTCTGTTCACAGAGGTATACTGCTTGCATCCACCCAAAAGAAGAAATACATTTATCATTCCATGAAATACACTGAAAACTCTTTATAGAGTGGAATTAATTATAAAGTGACTTAATTAAAATGCCATTGATATGGTTTTGCTGTGTCTCCACCTAAGTCTCATCTTGAATTGTAACTTCCACAATTCCCACGTGTCATGGGAGGAACCTGGTGGGAGGTGATTGAATTCTAGGGGTGGGTTTTTCCTGTGCTTTTCTAATGATAGTGAATGAGCCTCACAAGATTGGATGGTTTTAGAAACGGGAGTTTCCCTGCACAGGCTCTCTTTTGCCTGCCACCATCTGTGTAAGACATGACTTGCTCCTCCTTGCCTTCCACCATGATTGTGAGACCTCCCCAGCCATGTGGAACTGTAAGTCTATTAAACCTCTTTCTTTTGTAAATTGCCCAGTCTCTGGTATGTCTTTATCAGCAGCATGAGAACAGACAAATACAGCCATTAAGTAGGGTGTCAAGACCATCCAGTGGGAAAAGGTCAGTCTTATTAACAAATGGTGTTGAAAAAACTGGGTATCTACATGAAAAATAATAAACACGGACTTTTACCTTACACTATAAAAAGTAACTCAGAATGGATCAGAGACTAAACATAACAGCTAAAACTATGAAATTCTTAGAAGAAAACATAGAGAAATATTTATGATATTGGGTTTGGCAATTATTTATTGGCTATGACACTAAAGTCACAGGCAATAAAAGAAAAAATTAGTTGGATTTTATTAAAATAAGAAACTTTTGAGCATCAAAGGACACTCTCAATGGAGTGAAAAGTCAACCCAAAGAATAGGAGAAAATATTTACAAATCATCCATCTAATAAGGAATGAATATCCAGAATATATTAACTCCTAAAACTTAACAACAGAAAAAAAAACCAGGTTAAAAAATGGGAAAAGGACTTTTCTCCAAAGAAGATATACAAAGGGTCAATAAGTACATGAAAAGGTGTTTAAGATCACTGATCATTAGGTGAATGCAAGTCAAAACCACAATAATACTTCATTTCCATTAGGATGCCTATTATAAAAAAACAAACAAAAAATCACAACACAAAAATGTGCATGATCAGAATATGGAGAAATTGGAATCATTGTGCATTGTTGATAGGAATGTTGAGTGGCACAGTTGCTATTGAAAACAATATGAAAATTCTTCAAAAAATTAAACATATAATTACCATATGATCCTGAAATTTAACTTCTAGGAATTTACCCAAAAGAAATGAAAACAGGGACTGGAATAGATATTTGTACCTGCATCTTCATAGCAGCATTATTAACAATAGCCAAAAGGTGGAAGCAACCCAAGTGTCCATTCATGGATAAATGGATAAAGAAATAGTGATCTATACATCCAATAGAATATTATTCAGCCTTAAAAAGAAAGGCACTTCTGACAACACGCTACAACATGGATGGACCCTGAAGACATTGTGCTAACTGAAATAAGCCAGTTACAAAAGGACACATATTGTATGATCTTATTTATGTGAGGTTCCTAGAGTAGTCAAATTCGTAAAGACAGAAAGTAGAATAGTGACTGCCAGGGGCTGAGGAGAGTAGGGAATGGGGAGTTAGTGCTTAATGGGTACAAAATTTCAGCCTGGGAAGATGAAAAGTTCTGGAGATGATAGATAGTGGTGATGGTTATACAATAATGTGAATGTCACTGAACTGTATGCTTAAAAATGGTTAAGATGGTAAATTTGGTGTTATGCATATTTTACTACAATACAAACATTAAAAAAATGTCATAAGTATATACTTAGTGCCTGCCCCATTTTTAGTCCTGAACTAGGAGGGGAAAGACATTTTCTTTTTTTTTTTTGAGACGGAGTCTGGCTCTGTTGCCCAGGCTGGAGTACAGTGGTGCAATCTCCACTCACTGCAAGCTCCGCCTCCCGGGTTCACGCCATTCTCCTGCCTCAGCCTCCCGAGTAGCTGGGACTACAGGCACCCGCCACCACGCCCGGCTAATTTTTTTTTGTATTTTTTTAGTAGAGACGGGGTTTCACCGTGTTAGCCAAGATGGTCTTGATCTCGTGACCTCGTGATCCGCCCATCTCGGCCTCCCAAAGTGCTGGGATTACAGACTTGAGCCACCGCGCACAGCCAAGACATTTTCATAGGCCATGCAAGATCTGGCTCTGCCCTCGAGGAGCTTAGTGAAAGTTCCTATATCTGTGTCATAGTTGCTAAGGTAGTATGTCAGCTTTATTTACGTCACAATCATTTATGGGGTGCTTGAGTGCCTGCTATGATCCAGGTGATATTTTGACTCTTAGATAGTTTTGATTCTTGTGGGAGAAGAGAGAGAATCAACAAAATAAGAAAAATATACTATGTTGAGAGATGATTAGGGCCATGAAAAATAAAGAAAAGTAAAGTTGGAAAGGAGACTAAAGAGTGCTAGGGGCTGGAGTTGGGAACATTCAGTTCTAAATAAGAAGGCAAAAGAAAAATCTTGTTTAGAAGATAGTATTTGAGGAAAGATATGGAGGAGCTGAGAAAAACAGATAGGAATATCTGAAAGAGGCTGAGCATAGTGGCTCACGCCTATAATTCCAGCACTTTGGGAGGCTGAGACGGGCTGATCACTTGAGGTCAGGAGTTTGAGACCAGCCTGGCCAACATGGTGAAACCCTGTCTCTAGTAAAAATACAGAAATTTAGTTGAGCTTGATGGCGGGTGCCTGTAATCCCAGCTACTTGGGAGGCCAAGGCAGGAGGATTGCTTCAGGCCAGGAGTTTCAGACTAGCCTGGACAACATGGTGAAAGCTCGTCTCTACTAAAAACACAAAAATTAGCAGGATGTGATGGCCCCACCTGTAGTCCCAGATACTCGGGAGGCTGAGGTAGGAGAATCTCTTGATCCTGGGAGGTAGGGGTTGCAGTGAGCTGAGATGGCGCCACTGCCGTCCATCATGGGCAACAGAGTGAGACTCCATCTCAAAAAAAAAAAAGAAAAGAAATATCTGAGAGAAAAATATTTTAGACAGATGGACCCCTAAAGGGCAAAGGTCTCAAGGTGTAAAGGGTAAAGGAACCTGAAGTACACAGGCGGGCTGCAGTGAGGTAGGGGAAAGTGGAGTGCAGAGGATGAAGTGTCAGGGAGGTATTGTGTGGCGGGTGAAGAATAGACTGAGTCCTGAGCAGGGGCTATAAGGTGTTTGGTTTTTTGGTCTGAGTGGAAAGAAAGGCACCTACTGGACTGAAGTGTTTAACGAAATAACTGATGTCATCTGACTTATGTTTCAGTAGGATCCCTGCAGCTGTTAGATTGAAAATAAACTGTAGATGGGTATATTCATTTCCTGTTGCTGATGTAATAAATTACAACAAATTTACTAGTTTAAAACAGTACAAATTTATGATCTTAAAGTTCATAGCTCAGAAGTTTTTATGGGCTAAAATCAAGGTATCTGCCGATTGCATTTCTTCTGGAGGCTCTAAGGGATAATATCATTTAATGTCTTGTCTTTTCCAGCTTCCAAGGGCCAACTATATTTTTTGGCCTCTGGCTTCTTTCTCTATCTTCAAATCTCTCCCTGTCTCTGTCTCTCGCCTCTCTCTCTTTCTCTCTCTCTCTCTCTCTCTCTCACACACACACACACACACACACACGCACACACTTATAAAGACTCTGATAATTACATTAGACCTACCAGAATGATCCAAGATAATCTCCCTATCTCAAGGTTCTTGACTCAATCACATCTGCAAAGTCCCTTTTGTCATGTAATATAACATATTCATAGGTTTCAGGGATTAGGACATAAACATCTTTGGGAAGCATTATTTTGCCTACCACAGTCTACCCTCAGGCTCCCAAAGTTTCTCATCTGTCCCACATTCAAAATGCATTCACCTGGTTCCAGTATCCCCAAACGTCTCAACCCATTTCAGCAGCAATTCAAAATTTAAATAAATTTATCAACTCAAAATCCCCCAATCTCATAATATAATCAGCTATGGGTGAGGCTCTAATCCATCCTGAGATATAATAATTACTCTTTATCTGTTAACCTGTAAAACTTAAGAAACAAGTTAGTTTCTCCCAAAATACAATGGTGATGGTACAGGCATAGGATAAAAGTTATAGAAGTTCCCATTTAAAAAGGGAAAATGTGGAAGGAAAAAGGAGTCACCATTTCCAAGAAAAATAGAAATCCAGGTGGGCAAACATTATGCTTTTTAGATCTGGGGATGATCCTCTGTGGTTTTTGGCTCCACCCTCTGGGTTTGTGGCTCCGTCTTTCTTTTTCAGGAAGGGTAGCATGAGCACACAACTGGGTAGTTTGATCAGTTTGGTTTTCTGCCTGCAGAATTTTGGGAGTCAGCAGTGTTCTTTTATTTGGTGCTGCTCTGTTTGTTTTTTGTCCAAACTGGTCCAAATTGGTTCTGCTGGTGTAAAATTCTCGATGGATTTACTCCATTAGACAAGAGGCTTTCCATAGGTTTTTCCTAAATAACCTCATCCCAATTTTCGATTTTTGCTTAGATGGTTGGGAGGCTCTGAGTCACAGCTTAATCTTTTCAAAGAGACTTCTGTGTGACTAATTACACCACCGTTTGACCCTTCCAAGGCAATAGCAATATATATTCTACACATATTAATACTTACTTGAGGGATGACTAATATACAATAAAATTAATAATTTTTAAGTGAAAAACATAATGGATTTTAACATATGTATGCATCCCTGTAACCATCACCCAGATCAAATAATAGAACATTTTAATTCTCCCCAAATTCCTTTGTGTGTTTTTAGTCAATACCCTCAGTGACTCCCCAGAGAAAATGATTATTCTGATATCTATCACCATAGATTGGGTTGGCCAGTTCTTGAACCTCACATAAATGGAATTACACTGTATATAGTCTTTTGCCTCTGGCTTCTTTGACTCAAAGTATTTTGGACACTTTTACAAGTATCTGTGTGTGTGTATGAATGTGTGCACCCCTTTTCATTGCCAAACAGTATTCCATTGCCTATATTTTGAAGGTGGAGCCTTTGAAAGAGTTTCTAATGCATTGCATATAGGATGTTTCTAACACATTGCAATAGGATGTGATAGAGAAGAGTTAAAGATGATGCCAAGATTTTTGGCCCGAATAGCTAGAAGTTACCATTAATTGAGCTGGGGAAGACTATGAGAGAAACAGCTTGTGGGAGAGAGGGGGAGGTTAAAATACAAGGATCTTAATTTTAGACATGTAAATCTTGAGATGTAGATTAGATATCCAAATGGAGATATTGAGTAAGTAGTTAGATATATGAGTGTGGAGTTTAGGAGAGGTGTCCAGACTAAATTTGGGCATTATCAGCATTTTGATGGTCTTTCAAGTAATGACAGTTGAGGTGATGGAGCATATGTAGAAGTCCAAAGACGGAGCCCTGCAACACTTTAATGAAGTGCTGAGAGATGGGGAAGTTGAGCAGGAACCAGCAAAACAGTCTAAGAAGGAGCAATTGGTAAAGTAGGAGGAAAACCAGTTGTATATGCTATTCTGGAAACCATACTAAAGTTCTCTGTAACATTATGATAATGCTAAATATTTATTATTTATTTTAATATGAAAATCATTTTTGTGGCTCTTAAAAGATTATGAACAGCTTCTGTAATATTTTCCAAGGATACAAGTAGTGAACTGTTGGCTATTACGAAAGTGGTCACAAATTGTATCACTAATAATTTTGAAATGACCGAATATCTAGTAATCAATATTCTTTTATGATAACTGCTTATTTTGGACTTAAATTTAGTGTTTTGGGATTTGTTAGTCCTCAAAACAGAGCTTCTCTTATAAGAAAATTGGCCGTGTAAGCTTCACAGGAAACAGATTATAAAACTAGAGACCCAAGAAAAATATCTCAAATCCATACAGCATCGAATGGGGGTTTTAAAAAAATCTTGTATTTCCACACAAACCATCAGGTCACATCTACTTTGAGAGAGAGTAAGACATTTCTCTTTAGTTATCATCTAAAATTAGGCTTTAACAAGAATAAAAATTAGGCTTTAACAGGAATAAGCTCAAAAGATGCACTGAATAAGCCAGGGCTAGTCTAATTTCCACCCAAATATCCTCTAACAGTCAGCTAAGTGACACCACATTTGTTCTGACTTTCAAGTAGTGATTGTCAACCCTGCTCATATCCTGCATTTGTTTGCTGGCTTTGGTTTTCTAATGAGAAAAAATGACTCCTGGAACTAGACTGCTACCATGAAAACTGTTTTTGATGTGACTATAAGCAACCATAGACCCTTATATTACTTGTGATATGTTTATGGAACTTCTGATGCTAATAATGAGAATACCATGTGTGCTAGTCTGATAGTATGAAACTGGAAATATCCTGTAAATGGAAAATAATACTCCATGTCATACTCTCCATCTTAAACGTTTTTCAGATTTCCTTGAGTTATTTAACATAATAGTCCTGTGTGACCCCCACGCATTCAGAGAGGAAATGATATAGGAAAGGACTCTCAGCAGATTGACTGATGAGTTGTTAATGATGGTAGGTTAACCTATTCTAATGGAAGATTTGTCAACAGCATCTCAAATGGCTGATCACATGGTATTGTGGTCTTAGTTACAGTTCCTGGTTGGGTTGGTTGGCAAATGCTTGTTACTTTAAACTGACTTTTGGAGGTGCGTCAAATAGGGCACTAAATTTACTGGAAGAGCTTTCCCTCCTATTTTTGAATATGATTAGAAGTCACCTTTTAATTTATTGAGGAGGGTGAAGTTGTGGCCAAATAATCAAAGATTTGAGCAGTAAACTAAGCAGCATCAAATTCAGGTATGATTTTAGGTGTCTTATTGTTTGATACATTTTTCCCTTAGTTTTCTCTCTCTGTGTGTGTGTGTGTGTGTGTGTGTGTGTCCTGAAGAGTAGCTCTACAGATGTGGACAGGTGTTTTCTTTCATGCAAATTTTAAATACCAAATAAAGAATTAACAATTTTTTTCTTTTAACTCTGGAGATGTGAGAAATCAAATGCATCAGAAAAAACCCACTATGAGTGCTGATTAGATGAATTGATACTATGGTGTAGGTTTTGTACTTTTATAAGTTTAAGATGCCTGGCCCAGTGTGGAGGTTCAAAAATATTTATTGAATTTAATTGGAGAATTGAATTGGGCTGGCCTAGAAATCTGACCATTATTAATTAATTTCTTTTTGCTAGTTTGTTTATTGATTAGCTAATACATACATTTGTTTTATAGTTAATGCCTGCTAGCAATAGAGTGTGCTACGTTTTCTAGGAAATATAAGTCATAAAACCTGAGACTTGATTTAAAAGGTTTTATAATTTCAAGTGGGAGGTGACATATATGCAAAGAACCAGGAAATATAGTAGAAAATTATAACAATGGGAAAATATATTCTGAGTTCCAACTTACCAGTTTATAGACTTTTGGAACCCAGAACTATGGTAAACTCAAGGTCTCCTGTGAATATTTATTTATTTTTGCATATTTACCTATTATAAGCTCTTTGGTAGTGATGTAATAGGAATTTTTAGATAATGAGATAACTTATTTTAAAATTTCACTCCTGTGATACAGAGGCTATAGTTTCTATAGTGAAATGGACATGAAATTGAGTGAAATTGACATGAAATCTGTAACAGACTGGTCAATGTTGTCTATTGTTTTGTAGTAATTGAGGGTCTCTGAATTAGCTCTGTCTACTTTCTCCTATAGGTAATTTATATTTTAAACAGTTTTTAATATTGAATAATTAAAGCATGGTAATATGGTTTTATTGTTTTTTATTTTAGAATTTTTCTTAAATTTTATGCTGTAAATGTAACTTTTCAAAATTAAAATGTACAACTAAACAGGTGGTTGCTACTGTCATCCTAACTGCCTTTGCATAATGTTCCTAAGGTTTTGATATAATAGAATCATAAAAGCAATAACGAGTTCGTATTTTGTTTTAAAACATCCAATTTTGCTACAAAATATAAAAAGGATCTTATAATAAATATGGCATATGCATATTTCTATTAATGCTCAACTTTCACTATATTGAACTTTTAAAACCTGTTACTCGGATGATTTAATTCTATCAACCAGATAGCATTACTAATATTCTCTCCCCTCTTCTGGATTTTCTCCCACTTTTTGCCTAAGAGAAGCTTATACATTGAAACTATAGTCTCATGCTTTTCTCCTTATTTAGTCTACTATGTAAATTAGAACTCAAGTGACCTGTTAATCTTAGGTTTGACATTTACAAAAAACAAAGGTTATATTCAAAACACTTAATAGTTGGGAATTTGTGGTCACCAGCCAAGCTGTAGTCTATTATGTAAATTAGAACTCAAGTGACCTGTTAATCTTAGGTTTGACATTTACAAAAAACAGAGGTTATATTCAAAACACTTAATTGGGAATTTGTGGTCACCAGACAAGCGGTCCTCAAGTCCTTCTGCTAGTTGCATGTTAGCCTTTCAGTTGCTGGATCATGGAGTAGGCAATGGGTTCCAGGGGAGAAGCTGGAAAAATGGTCCTGGGGCACTGGCAGTAACTATTTACCAGCTTGTATAGAAGGATCTTAACATCCTGACATCTCATAACAATGTGTCACTGTATACCCACTGAATATAGCCCTGTCTATGAATTTAATTTCTCTTTCCTCATCTGTACAATGAGTAAAAAATAATAGTCATCATAAGCTTTACCTGGCTCAGAGTTTTTGAAGAGACTAAAAAAAAAAGTTTGTGAAACACTAACATGATAGCTTTGTTAGGCATTGTTGTAAATTTTATCATGATCAGATCATATAATTCTCACAAAACCTTTTTTTTTCTGAGACAGAGTCTCACTTTGTCACCCAGGCTGGAGTGCAGTGGCACAATCTCGGCTCACTGCAACCTTCGCCTACTGGTTCAAGTGATTCTTCTGCTTCAGCCTCCTGAATAGCTGGGACTACAGGCGTGTGCCACCACGCCTGGCTAATTTTTTGTGTTTTTAGTAGAAACCGAGTTTCACCACGTTAGCCAGGCTGGTCTCAATCTCCTGACCTCATGATCCACCTGCCTTGGCCTACCAAAGTGCTGAGATTACAGGCGTGAGCCCCTGCACCAGGCCTCTCACAGAACCTTTTAAGGTAAGTGTTATTATTCCTATTACAACAACCCTATGAATCAACATAGGGTTGACTGCACATTTTACTGAAGCAGAAAGTGAACTCAGTGAGATTCAATAATTTGCCTACAATTGCTAGCTAGTTTGTTCTTAAGCAGAGATAGAATTCAAACACTGATGTTTCCTTAATATATGAATGTGAAAACTTAATCTATAATAGTAAAAACGAGCTACATTTGTTACCTTATATTGCAGTGGTACAGAACCTGTGTATCCATAGTTCAAACCATAAATTATTTTAATCTCTTGTCAGATGGCTACTAATAATACTGTTGCACTCTATTCCCTGGGCCAAAATTTGGCAAAGAGGAATGAGAAAACCCGGGAGGTAAAAGCACAATTAAAACTATTTTAAGTTGTGAAAATATGTTCAGACTTTTAGTTTAGTTTGGAGCTTAGTATTATATTGGCAAGAAATTCTGTCTCTCAAAATGAGGTTTTCAATTTCTTTATTAATAAACACACCATTAAACATTGTATTGCCTCAGTGGTAGATATGGTAATAATGTTCAAACATCATACTTAATGGAGAAACATTAGAAGTGTTCCCTTTAATGTCAGTAACAAAAAAGAATGCCTGCTATGATCCCTTCTTTTCTACAAAGGACTGGATGTCCTGGCCAATGAAATATGAGAAGTAAAAGAAATAAGGGATAAAGCTATAAGGAAGGATACAAAACTGTCAGTATGTGTAGATGATTTAAGTACATAGAAAACTCAAGAGAATAAACAGACAAATGACTAAAGCTAAAAAGAGTTCGGTATGCTTGCTGAGCACAAATCAGTAAGTAGTAATAAATAGAATTATTTTACACCAACAGCCAATTAAAAATATAATAGACCTAAGATACTGTTTACAATAGCATATATATATATACACACACATACATATATATGTTTGTGTGTATGTGTGTGTGTGTGTGTATATATATATATATATACAGGCCTAAAATGTGAAAATTATTTTGGAAGACATTTTAAAGCATTATTAAGGGACATAAAAAAAGACCTGATTAGGTAGAAATACCACAGTTATGGAAGGAAGATTTAACATAAAGATATAAATTCTTCCTAAATTAAAGCATAAATTTAATGCAACTAAAATAAAAAATCCAATCGAAGTGAATTGGTCACACACAAATCCACAAATAGCTAAAATGGTTCATAAAAAGAAAAGAGAGGTTGGGAAATATCTTACCAGATATTAAGATATATTATTAAGCTCTAGTAATTCAGTGTGATACTGACACTAAAAATGCCAAATAGACAATAGAATATAATCTAAAATAGAATAGGAGTTAAAACAAATTCATGTGTGTACAGGAACTTGGTGAATATATCATTGAGAAAATGATAGATTATTTAAAAAACATTATTGTGAAAATTGGCTAAACAGTTGGAGAAAATACAGGCCCCAAATTCATACCACATACAAAAATGATCCCCCATTGTAATGAAGATCTCAAAGTAAGAGACAAAACTATAAAGCTATGATAAAAAATGTTAGAGAATGTCTTTGTAACAATACAGTGGGAAAGCATTTCTTAAATAAGGTAAAGCCCAGAGCATACAGAAAAAAAAATTGATGAAAGTGAAGTAAAAAATAAGGACTTCTGTTTTGTGTAGGACACTATAGACATACGGGGAGAAGATATTTGGGGTGTGAACAATCAATAAAAGATTAAAATATAAAGAAATCCTACAAACTCACAATTAAAAATCCCAGCAATCACATAGAAGAATGAGCAAAGAATTTAAAGGGACAATTCAAAGGAGAAAAGTAAAATGACTAAAAGGCATAATGAAAAGAAGCTCAATTCAGATAATTGCAAACTAAAACTTTAACCTAAGAATGGCAACAATTAAAAACTTGGATAATATCAAGTATTATCAAGTCTATGGGAATCCGCAACTCTTCATTTACCGGATGGAGTATACACTGGTGCATCCAGTCTGGAGACCAGCTGGGGAGTACGTGGGGAAACTGTATATGTGCAAATGCATGGATCCAGCAGTTCTACAGTTGGGCATATTCCCCGGAGAAAATATTGCACGGGGAAGAAGAAGACATGGATGAGAATAAACCTTTCTGTATTGTTTGTGATAGAAGTTTCTAAACTTATTGAACATTAACTTCTTTTACTCTTATAATATCTAAATTGGATTGGTATTCTGTGACACATATGTTGGGAAACAGTGATTTAAAAGAATAGCTTTTAAATTAAGGACATGGCTAGGTAGGATGCCAATGCGTCCAAGTGCCTTCCTGCATCACTATCAAACAAAAGGAGCTTGTTGGCATAATATGACCTATTTCGTATGAAATATTTCACTCTTAATAAAAGTACTCAAGACTTGTGCTGCATTTAAACTATGGCAAGATACCAAACAAATTGAGACTTGAAAAAATAGAAATGGAGTGTTTGTGAAACCATTTTTGTATACGTCATTTAACATTGTGTTATGCAGGATCTTAGTTAATATACCTCTACAAATCAAGATTATGGCCAGGCATGGTGGTACATGCCTGTAGTTCCAGCTACTTGGGAGGCTGAGGTAAGACGATCACTTAAGGCCAGGAGTTTGAGACCAGCCTGGGCAATATGGTGAGATCTTGTATTAAAAAAAAAAAGATGATGCACCAATTACATATTAGTAGTATTTCTGGAAATGAAATTGCCTATGATATTTATCTTTTCTTTACACTTTTCTGTATCATGTAATTACTTAAAAACTAGTATTTACTAATTTTTTTTTTAGGTGGAGTTTCACTCTGTCACATAGGCTGCAGTGCAGTGGTGTGATCTCAGCTCACTGCAACCTCCGCCTCCTGGTTTTAAGCAATTCTCCTGCCTCAGCCTCCTGAGTAGCTGGGACTTACAGGTATGTGCCACCACACCCGGCTAATTTTTATTTTTTAATAGGGATAGGGTTTTACCATGTTGGCCAGGCTGGTCTCGAACTCCTGACCTCAGGTGATCCATCTGCCTCGGCCTCCCAAAGTGCTGGGATTACAGGCATGAGCCACCACAGCTGGCCGTATTTACTAATTTTTAATCAGAAACATAATGAAACTATTTTCCTTTTGAAAATAAATATGAATTTATCAATGACAAGAATGAAATAGTAACTACTTTCATATTCCATATAAGTTGAGAAATGCATTCCACTTTTAATTCCTTCTTTGTTCTCTCACTTTTGAGTTTTTGCCAGAAGAATCTGGGGTTTTAGTTCTGAAATATTGTTAACACATTTTGTTAGAATCCTTTATTTTAAGATCTATTTTTTACATTTGAACAGTTTTATTATAAAATTAATTACAATTAGGCAGTACATTGTTTTACTACATTAATTGCCATTTTGGGATCTATTTCTAGTATCTTTAAAAAACACCAATTTGTATTCTCTTTCATAGTTTTTTGAATATACTGAACTCATTTGGGTAGTTCTCACTTGGAGTATCTCAGGTGTTTACAGTCAGATAGAGGCTGAGGCTGGAGTCATTGAAGGCTCCATTGGGCTAGATGTCTGAGGTGCTCCATGCTCCTCTACGTGTCCTCTTCCTCCAGCAGAACCACTTGCCCTTCTTAAACACACCCCACAGCTCAAACGGAAGCAAAACAGAAACTACCTGGCCAATTAAGTGGTATGCCTAGTCTGAGCAGAGCTTTATGTTTGCAGGGTGGCATTGGCCAAAGCAGTCACAGCTTCAACCCAGATTCAAGAGGATGAAATAGACTTTTCATGAAGGAGTAGCAAGGCCACATGACTGAAGAGCTTGTGGGAGGGGAGGTAATGTTGCAGCTACATTTGGCAACCTGTCACAATTGTTCACTCATTTTGTTGTTGTTGTCGTTATGCTTTTTCTATCTGTTGGTTCAAATCTCAGTTGGCTATGCTACCCAAAACAGAAAGGTACTGGTATAAAAATAGATACATAGATCAATAGAACAGAATAGAGAACCCAGAAATAAAGCCATCTACTTACAACCAACTGACCTTCAGCAAAGTCAACAAAAGTACGCAACAGGGAAAGGACACCCTGTTCAATAAGTGGTGCTCGGAAAACCAGTAGTCATATGGAGAGGAATGAAACTGGACCCCATCTCTCACCATATACAAAAATTAACTCTAGATCAATCAAAGATGTAAACATAAGACCCAAAACTATAAAAAGTTTGAAGTCCTTCTTATAGTAATTATTTTACAGAAGTAACATGCTTCTTGAATCTTTAGCAGATTGTTTTGCCCTTAGATGTGAGTGATCATTTGAACGAATACAGAATCCCTGGATTGCAATCTTTGTTTCTAAAACCATTTAGAGTTGTAGAGGAGACCTCTGTTTCTGAACATTTTCTATTTGCATATTGTATTCTCTCTTCCCGTCATACACCATTTTCTCTTCTATTTTAGATATATGTAGTTTTCTTTTTCCCAACTCCTTCAAATTCAACAATTTCAGCAGTAAATGTCTAGGTTTGGGTTTTCCTTCTACATGTATTTGGCCTGGTACTGACTCAGGTGGGCTGAAAAAATAAGACTTCTTAGCTAAAAGGAAAATCTATTCTATAATTTCTAATGATTATTGCTTTATCTTTGTATGCTCTATTTCTATATTGAGCTTCTACCATAAGTAAATTATATTCTTAAATTTGTTCTTCATAGCTCCTGTTTTTTGTTTTGCATTTTTCAACAAGTACACTGATTCAGTTTTCTATATAACCTAGTATAAAATTTTATGTCTCTATAGTAATAAAGATTTTGATATAAAATAATATTTATGGTACTTTGGATTATTCTTCTTTTATAGTTTCACTGTAGTTTCAATTCTTGCCAAGAATGGAGATAAAAGATTCTGTAATCCCTCTTCCCATTTATTTCAGTAAGTCTGTTTGAAGGGAAATTTTTATCTAGTGCTTCAGATTGATCCTTATCTTTTTTCATAAGTCTTTTCATAAATTTAGTGACTTTGCCTGTGAATTTTCACACTGAGGATACAGGGGTTGATGTCTATCTAGCATTTGGAATGATCAATTTTACAAATTATGTGGGTTGTCATTCAAGCCTTTCAGATCCAAACAACAGAAAAATAAAACATTTGTTATCTTTGCCAGTTAAAAGGCTAGTGGGCTGAAGGAAGTAGGTGTGGCTCTTTCTTTCCTTCAGATCTTGGCTCAAGTGCCATTTTTTCAAGAGGCTTTCCTTGACCTTTGTATCTAAACTGACCTACCCCAACTTTTCTCTATTTTAAGGGTTGGCAAACTATGGCCCACAGGCCTAAATCTGGTCCATTGTCCTTTTTTTTTTTTTTTTTTTTTTTAAAGTGTTATTGAATCACAGCCACACCCATTCATTTATGTGTTGCCTCTAGTTGCTTTTTTTGTGTTATAACAGCAGAGTTGAGTAGTTTGCAACAGAGTCCATATGGCCCAAAAAACCCGAACTATTTTCTGTATACCTCTTTGCAGGAAAAAATTTGATGACCTCTGTTCTATCTCGTCATCCCGTTTGTTCCCTTAATGCCACATATCACACATTGTAATTATCTATTACATTTTTTTGGTTGTTTCTTATTAAAACCTCACATAGATGGAAGCTTCATGAGGTCTGGTACTTAGTCTATCTGGCTCACTACCGTGTCCCAAATAGCCAGCACAGTATCTGGAATATAGTAGACACTTAATAAATGTTTGCTGAATAAATAAATGAATTAAATAAATGTTAAAATGTTATATTATTCTATTCATTTCACTGGGAATCTGGGAGCAGGATGGGGTGAATTAAATGTATTTTGGCTCAGTTAACATTTTAATGAATTAGTTAACTGTGGTAAGAACATTTAGCATGAGATCTACTCTCTTAAAAAATTTTTAAGTGCATAATGCAGTGTTAACCATAGGTGTAATGCTATACAGCAGATCGCTAGAACTTATTCATCTCTCATTACTAAAACTTCATTCCCGTTAAACAGCAGCTCCCTGTTTCCCCCTCCTCCTAGTCCCAGGCACCCACAGTTCCACTCTCTATTTCTAAGAGTTTGACTATTTAGATTCCTCATATACGTGAAATCATGCAGTACTTTTTCTTATGCGACTGGCTTATTTCACTTCAGTTAATATGTTACATTGGAAGAAGGTAACAAGAATATTTAGGATATGAGTCAAACAGAAGAGTTAGAAAGGAAAGGTGAGGTGAAATTGCCTAAGGGATGTGAGGAAACCAGTAGAGTGGTGTCTTAAAATCAAGGGCAGAAGGGTTTCAAGGGCAGGGTGTGAGGAATTTTGTCAGATGTTGTAGAGAGATAACAAATTTTGAAAGTTCTGAAAAGTGTCCCCTGGATTTAGCCATGAAGGGACTATTGTGCCATTAGTAAGGGCTCTTTCAGTGGGGTGGATGGGGCTGTGTTAGTTTCCTAGAGAAGACATAACAAAGTACTACATACATGGTGGCTTTAAACAACAGAAAGTTATTCTCTCACAGTTCTGGAGGCCAGAGGTCCAGAATCGAGGTGTCAGCAGGACCATGCTCTCTGCTTTCGGGTAGATGTCCCCCATGCCTCTCTCCTGGTTTCTGGTGTCTGCTTGCAATCTGTGATCTTTCTTGTCTTACAAATGCATCACTGCAATCTCTGCCTCCATTGCCGCATAGCATTCTCTGTGTGTGTGTGTGTCTCTGTGTCCCTTTTCTGTGTCACATGGCCTTCTTTTAAGGACAAAGGTTATTTGATGTAGGGCCCATTCTTATCTAGTATAGCCTCATCTTAACATGATTACATTGGCAAAGACACTCTTTCCAAATAAGGTCACATTTACAGGTATGAAGGGTTAGGACTTCAACATATCTTTTTTGGGGGGACACAGTTCAACCCACAACAGGGGCATACGTCAGATTTCAACAGGCTTAGGAGCAAATGCAGCAAGAAGGTGAAGACAGTGAGAACAAAGTCTTCATAAAACCTGGTGGAAAAGGGGAAAGAAGCAGAGCAGTAGCTACTACACAGGATTTAGAAAGATGTTTGAACAGATTAAAGAAAGACCCAATAGGGAGGTGGAAGTAGAAGATAGAGGGAAGAGGAAATGTGAACAGAAAGAGCATGAGAAGGCAGGAGAGGACTGTGGTAGAGACTGTTACTTGTTCACTAATGTTCATTCTTCCACTCACCACTTCTCTTAATATTTAGCTGGGCTTATCATTTTCTATAATAGAGAATGCATTATTTTGTCTCCCCTGCAGCTAGCTAGTCCTTGGGATTAGATTCTAGTCAATGGGAGGAACGTAGATGCATTGTGTGTGGACTGGATTGCACACATGTTGGCTGTAACTTCAGTAGTAATCTTAAACCATGGGGTAGAAACCATATGTTCCGATTAGTGGAGACCCAAGTCAGAAGTCATACCTTTGATCATTGTGGAGTCATCATGTTAGCCCTAATTTAATTATATAGGATCCTAATTTTTGCAAAAAAGAAACAAATTTTTATCCTGTTTAAGCCACTACCATTTTGTGTTTTCTTTCACTTTTAGTTTAACATGATTATGACAGAAACATAGGTAGATGTCAGGACACAGGACATGGTGTGGAAGGTTCAATTTAGGTGGAGGATAACCTAATTTAGTGAGGCAAGAGGGAAGAATGAAATTATGGTTGCAGCTACAGATGTACTGATAAGTAGTCAGTGAGAAGTTTAGAGAGTTGTTTTAAGGCACTGATTTTTAAAAGTAGAGTTAGTTATTGAGAATAACAGAAGAGGTTTTAGTGGAGCATGTCTGAGGTGAGTCGTGAAGATTTAACAAAAAATTATTGTGGGGCATGAGAGAGAGCGAGCTGAAAACAAAGGGCTTGGGATTGGCGTTTTGGTTAGAAACAACACAATTATAATGGTCGAGTAAATACATCCTGTGGTGCTCTATGGAATGGAATAACATTCTCAGTTCTTAGAGGTATCCATTAATCAATTATTAGACTTCTGCATTATTGGAATAAAGAAGGGAAAAGGGAGTTTTGCAGCAATACTTTAGCCATATTTTATTAGACCTTTCCTATGTGATAGATGGGCTATGTGAATGTGCCAACATGCAGTAACACAGACTTCACTCCCACTGTAAAAGAAGCTAGTTTGGAAAGTTTGATCCTTGAAGACAGCTCTTAAACACAATGGCCATGTATGGAAAGGTTGGTGGGTACCACTTCTGAACATGTTGAGAAGTCAAAAAATTCCCTAACATTTCAGAGGTTACACCATAATTGGCATCTTTAAGGCAAAAGGCAACAATTTTAATTGGGCAGCTAACTCTTCACTGTTGATGTTTGATTCTGCCTAGTGTTATTAGGGCTGTTATACAATAGCACACAGAAAGAGAGTGCAACAACCTCTACTTCAGACTTGTTTTTTTTAAACTTAAATAAGCCTTTATTAGACTAATATTTTGTTTTGAGTTTATTACTCTGGTAAAAAAATCATATCATTTAGAGATAAAATGAAACATATGAACAAATAGTATCATAATGAAATTTGTGTTACTGGTTTAATACTTAGCAGTTTTGAAGATACATTCAGAATATATGTTATCTAATTTAATCTACAAACAACCCTGTAAGGTAGGTTAACTATACCTACCTTATTTCCAAATGAGAGCATTGAGGCTCAGAGAGGTTAATGATTTTTGCAGAATACAAAACAAGCAAACATTGGAATTTAATTTTGACTCCAGGGTCCAGCGAGTGCATTATGCTGTGTTCATCTTCAATATGATGATTACTTACAATAAGTAAGTAATCTGGACAGCTCCACTGTGAAGTAGGCAAGGTTTTCATTTTCCATGAAAGTTCTCCAAGTGTCTGAGACTTTTTCAAATTATTATTTAAAACTTCAATTTGTGGTTTGTGGTTGTTAGTTCAAGGCAACATATCCACCTAAAATGGAACTTCTCTTCTCTTGCATTGGCTCCATTTTTTAATGCCTATAAATCTTAAACTCTTGAAGATTGTCTTTGGAGGCACTGTTGAATGAATAAAATATATCACGTTCCTGTTGGCCTCTAGAGGTCACAAATGCAACAGAATCTTGCTCTCTTCTCTTCAAGCATGCTTTAGACAACCCACAAACCACTATGGTTTTGATGGATGTGTGTGGTCACCATAATTCTTATGATTCTAATGATTACATTATAAAAATAAGGTTGCTTATGAATATGTCCAGAACATTACTTTCTTAACCAGAATGTTCAGAGTATCCATAGCCTTGGATAACAGGAAAAGGCAGTATAAAGATGTTTTTGTAATCTCTGGAAACTGTTCTTTAAGAATGTAGAAAGTGATGCCATATTATTCTGAGAAGCCAAGTTAGGATTATTTGCTGTTGCATTTCAAAGCTGGTTAATCAGTGTACCAATGATAAACTTAAAAATACTTACTTTATAAGTGTAAGCAATAACAAATCTTTAACAAACACTTTGTTATGTTTTTATGTATAAAAATAAGAGGGAAAAGTATTGTTACTTTGCTATCTATGTGAAATAGTTAATTCACATTGGTTAAATATTTTCTAAGAAGTAGTAAGTTTGTGGTTAGGAGTACTTTGATTTTTTAAAAATATTTAGAGCTGTGGCATTTTCCTAATAAAAATCCCTACCACTTACTGGTCATTTATAGCCCACCAGGCATCATACTAAGCACTCTCTAAACATATTATCCCATTTATTTTCACAACAACTGTATGCAGATTTTTAAAAGTTTGTGCTTTTTATTTATTTTTTCTTAGTAGTATTTCCAACTCTGTGATACACACACACACACACACACACACATATATGTACACACACACACACACACACATATATGTATATATATATATAGAGAGAGAGAGATCTGGAGACAATAAGCACAGCCATTTCAAATTTGAGTGACTACTTTAAATGAAAATACAGTCATATGTTGCTTAACTATAGAGATATGTTCTGAAAAATGTGTTTTTAGGTGATTTTGTCATTGTGCAAACATCTAGACTCAATCCTAGATGGCACAGCCTACTACACACCTAGGCTATATGGTAGAACCTATTGCTCCTAGTCTACACAGCAATACAGGATGTTATGTACTAAATACCATAGGCAATTGTAACACAGTAGTAATTATTTGTGAGCTACACATATCTAAACATAGAAATGATACAGTAAAAACAAGTTATAAAAGGTAAAAAATGGTACATCTGTATAGGGCACTTACCATGAATGGAGCTTGTAGGACTGGAAGTTGCTCTGGGTGAGTCCATGAGTGAGTGGTGAGTGAATGTGAGGGCCTAGGACCTTACTGTACACTACTGTGGACTTCATAAACACTGTGCATTTAGACTACACTAAATTTATAAATATTTTTCTTCAGTAATAAATTAATCTTAGCTTACAATAACTTTTCTACTTTATAAACTTCTTAATTTTAAAAAACTTTTATCTATTTCATAATAAAACAGCTTAAAAGACAAACATATTGGACAGCTGAACAAAAATACTTTCTTTCACATACTTATTCCATAAGTATTTTCCCATTAATTTTTAAAAAAAATTTTCTACTTTTAAAACTTTCTTGTGTTAAAAATGAAGACACAAACACACACATTACCTAAGGCCTATACAGGGTCTGGATAATCAATATCACTATCTTCCACCTCCACATCTTGTCCCACTGGAAGATCTTCAGAGACGGTAACAGGCATGGGGCTGTCATCCCCTAGGAAAACATATGCTTTCTCCTGGAATGCCTCCTGAAGGACCCGCCTGAGGCTGTTTTACAGGTAACTTTAAAAAATACATATGGCCAGCGCGGTGGCTCACACCTGTAATCCCAGCACTTTGGGAGACCGAGGTGGGTGGATCATGAGGTCAGGAGATCGAGACCAGCCTGGACAATATGGTGAAACCCCATCCCTGCTAAAAATACAAAAAAATTAGCTGCATGTGGTGACGCGAGCCTATAGTCCCAGCTACCCAGGAGGCTGAGGCAGGAGAATCACTTGAACCTGGGAGGCAGAAGTTGCAGTGAGTTGAGATCATGTCACTGCACTCCAGCCTGGGCAACAGAGTGAGACTCCGTCTTAAAAAAAAAAAAAATATATATATATATATACACACACACACACACACACACACACACACATATATATACACACATACACATATATATGTAGAAGGAGTACTCTCTAAAATAATAAGTATAATGTATTAAATACATAAACCAGTAGCATAATTATTTATTATTATTAAATATTATGTACAGTACATACTTGTAAGTGTCATACTTTTATACAACTGGCAGACAAGTAGGTTTGTTTACAACAGCATCACCACAAATACATGAGTAATGCATTGTGCTACAACATTATAACAACTTTGATGTCACCAGGCAATTGGAATGTTTCAGCTCTATTTTAATCTTATGGTAATCTTATGGGACCATCACCATATATGCAGCCTGTCGTTGACTTAAATGTCATTATGCTGTCCATGACTGTGTTTAAAATGAAAATATATGTCAATCAAATATGTTCACAATCATGTTCACAGTGATAAACACTTAAAAGATTTTCACGTCTTTCTTTTGTTACATTTGTTGGCCGCATAAACGTCTTCTTTTGAAAAGTGTCTGTTCATATCTTTCATCCACTTTTTGATGGGGTTGTTTGTTTTTTTTTTCTTGCACATTTGTTTAAGTTCCTTGTAGATTCTGGATATTAGCTCTTTGTCAGGTGGATAGATTGCAAAAACTTTCTCCCATTCATTGAACAGGTTGCCTGTTCACTCTGATGATAGTTTCTTCTGCTGTGCTGAAGCTCTTTAGTTTAATTAGATCCCATTTGTCAATTTTGGCTTTTGTTGCAATTGCTTTCGATGTTTTAGCCATGAAGTCTTTGCCCATGCCTATGTCCTGAATGGTATTGCCTAGGTTTTCTTCTAGGGTTTTTATGGTTTTAGGTCTTACGTTTAAGTCTTTATCAAACACAATGAGATACCATCTCACGCCAGTTAGAATGGCGATCATTAAAAAGTCAGGAAACAACAGATGCTGGAGAGGATGTGGAGAAATAGGAATGCTTTTACACTGTTGGTGGAAGTGTAAATTAGTTCAACCATTTTGAAGACAGTGTGGCAATTCCTCAAAGATCTAGAACTAGAAATACCATTTGACCCAGCCATCCCATTACTGAGTATATACCCAAAGGATTATAAATCATTCTACTGTAAAGACGCATGCACACATGTTTATTGCAGCACTATTCACAATAGCAAAGACTTGGAACCAACCCAAATGCCCATCAACAATAGACTGGATAAAGAAAATGTGGCACATATACACCATGGGATACTATGTAGCCATAAAAAAGAATGAGTTCATGTCCTTTGCAAGGACGTGGATGAAACTGGAAACCATCATTCTCAGCAAACTAACACAGGAACAGAAAACCAAAGACCACATTGTCTCACTCACAAGTGGGGGTTGAACAGTGAGAACATATGGGCACAGGGAGGGGAACATCACACACTGGGGCCTGTTGGGGAGTGGGGGGCTAGGGGAGGGATAACATTAGGAGAAATACCTAATGTAGATGATGGGTTGATGAGTGCAGCAAACCACCATGGCACACGTATACCTGTGTAATGAACCTGCACGTTTCGCACATGTATGCCAAAACTTAAAGTATATATATAAAAAAAAAAAGAATTCCAGGTCAACACAGGTGGTTAATAAAATGTATAGCTACTGCTGCTTATATCCTTATCCTATATTTTGCTGAATTTGTCTTGCCTAGACATTACTTCATACACTTCATAATATATTGCCAACTGGGAAACAGTTACTCATGGTGTCATTTTTATAGAATGAACGAAAGTTAAGATTCAATGAGATGTACAAATATTGTCAGGGGAACTGACCTGAATTTTGGTTCTGGAAACTGGGTTTGAATAACTGACAACGTACAGTTAAAATGAGAGTGTGAATACCAAGAGATGAAATAGAAAAGATGAATAGCACCACCATATCGATGATTTTATACCAGACCCACAATAAAGCTAGGTTTGCTTTGAAACCAGCACCTTTGTTTTGTTTGGTTTGGTTTTAAAGAGTAGGTGGTCCCTAAAAGACAGTATGCCTTTGATAATTGTTTCAAAATGTTTGATGCAGCCTCAATATTTGAATAGGTATCTCATAACACCACGTTGTATGCCTTAAATACAAACAATACATTTCTTTAAGTCTATTTCATGTTCACATAAGAGTTCAACGTGCATGTTCCTGCCAGGTGATTTTGATTTTTTAATAAAAAGTTGCCCTGATTTGCAAAATGCAGTTAAAGCCTCTAAAACGGAGGACTAAATCTTGCCAAGTCTAATATCCTAAAAACCGAGTGATATTATCTATCTGTCTACCTTTGTTTGCCTTTTCTTTTTTCCTTTCTTTCTTTCTTTTTTTCCCTGTATGCTAATTTATAAAAACAAGCTTGAAAAACAGAGTAAGATCTGAATATAAACTGCATTTAAGTTCTTGGGAGTAAATAACTTCTCTTACATCTAGATGAATTTTTATGTAATCTAGAGTTATCTCAAACTCACACCCTCTAATAAAATTTATGTTCTCTCTCAAATCTTTATCATTTGCTGGTCACCTCTAGTTCCATTAAAAGTATCATCACTCACTCTGTTCCCCTTCTTGGATACCTTTGAAGCACAGTTTTTATCATAAATCTACTTCATAATTATTCCACATGTAGATCTAGTGTCATATGGAATAATCTCTTTCATTCCCAGTACCAGCCTCACCCTCTGCCACCCTTGCCCTGACAGTTTATGCTTGACTATGGATAGTCCAGGCACTTTTATGGTTTGGGGGTCTCAAATAAAAAATTCTGCAGCAGATGTTTAAAGTATCTTCTTTTAATTATTCCCTAGAATCTCGGTTTATATTAATTTAAAAAAAATCAGCTTCTCCCTCCGCCCACCTCAGAAATCTTCTGTTGTCTTTGTTTCTTGAAGAGCAGTATATGTCCTGGAATGGGGTTGATGCTTCATGAATGTTTGTTGAAGCGCTAAATAAGCCACCAAGTGTGTGAACTTACTCATGTGCCAAAATGGCTTCACACAAGGTGGTTTCAACTATAAAGTAGCTCCAAAAAACACAATGTAAGAATAAGTTGTTTAAATTAATGACTATGAGAGATTCTAGCTTCACAAACATGTATCTTTGTAGGAAGTCTAAGGTTTGAGAAATATTAGTGTAGACCAAGTTTTTCTAACAATCAGAGTCACCAATTAGATCTGCAATCAGGTTATTTTTTGATATGGTAGAAAAAAAAACCTCATCAATTCCTCCACCCCTTTAAAAAAAAAGCTATGCCAAGAATGATCAAGTAGATGTCTTCCAGAGATTTGTGTTCTACCCTCCACAGTGTGGAGTTGTTGCTAGGAAGCAGTTGTCCAGCTAGTCCTCCCAGTTGTAGGTGTGACTGTGTCATTAGTTATCACCAGTGGGTAAAGGAGAAAGAGCTACTTTATGTTTAAGGAGGATAAGGAGTGGCATGCCTTTTCAACTCTATCTTTGCTCATCCGCCAGTTGACATGAGGGGACTGTGGGGCTACCAATAAGTTGCAAACAAGCTGGAAAGAGCCTGTATCCCTGCATCAACATACAGAGAAAAGTCATTTTCCAACCAGGAACACGCACACTGAATTATTATGTGAACATGAAATAGACTTAAAAAATTTATTGTTTGTATTTAAGGTATACAACATGATGTTATGAGATACATATATATAGTACAATGATTACTATAGTGAAACAAAGTAACATATTAATAATCTCACATAGTTATCCATTTTTCCCTCCTGTGGCAAGAGCAGCTATAATCTACTCATTTAGCACAAATCCTAAATATAATATATTATTATTAACTATGGTCCACATGTTATACACTAGATTTTTAGACTTGTTCATCCTACATATCTGCTACTTTGTATTCTTTGACCTACATCTCCCTATTTTCTTTCCCTGTACAGATTCTGGTAAACATGGTTTTATTCTCTATTTCTGTATATTTGTTTTTTTCCCTTATATTCCACATATTAATGAGATCATGCAATATTTTTTCCTTCTGTGTCTGCCTTATTTTACTTAGCATAATGTCTTCTGGGTTCATTCATTCTTTGGCAAATGGCAGGATCTCCCCTTTTGTAAAGGCTGAATAATATTTAATAACACACACACACACATCATAGTTTCTATATCCGTTCATCTGTCTATAGACACATAGGTTATTTCCATATCTTGGTTATTGTAATGTTGTAGTGAATGTGGTAGTAGAGATATCTTCCTGAAACACACTTTTATTGTGTTAGGTCACAGAAATTTTGGGGTATATTTGTTACAGCTGCTAATATTTTCCTAACTAGTACACCATCTGGTTCTTATGTATCTATATTAACTCTGTAATAATATTGCATGCTCCTCACCATCTGGCAATGTAGCTCATAAATTTTTGTTTCCACTATAACACTTAATATAGGGTAAGTACATTCTTCTCATTTCATAAGAATCTATGTTTATAAAATTCTGTAAATCAGATAATTGAAAGTTCTTTTGAGGGAAGCCATTTATGAAATATCTCTTACTGTCTTCTTAACACATAGAGCAGTGGTTTGGTGATAGTCATTGGATTTTGATTTTTTAATTAATAGACTTTATTTTCTGGTCCTGGCATGGTGGCTCATGCTTATAATCCCAGCACTTTGGGAGGCCAAGGCAGGCAGATCGCTTGAGCCCAGGAGTTCGAGACTAGCCTGGGCAACATGGCAAAAACCCTGTCTCTGCAACCAAACCAAACCAAACCAAACACCCTCAAATAGTTAGCTTGCTGTGGTGGAATGCTCCTGTAGTCCCAGCTACTTGGGAGGCTGAGGTGAGAGGATCACTTGGGCCCAGGAGGTTGAAGATGCAGTTAGCTGAGATTGTGCCACGGCACTTTAGCCTGGGCAACAGAGTGAGACCATGTCTCAAAAAAACAAAAAAACAAAAAAACTTAATTTTCTTGAGTACTTTTAGATTTACAGAAAAATCAAGCAGAAAGTGCAAAGAATTCCCATGTACCCTGTCTTTCCATCCCTTTCACCTATAGTTTTCCCTATTATAACATCACACATTAGTATGACATTTGTTATGACCAATGAGCTGATATTGACACATTAGTAAGTCCAAGCTTACATTAAGTTTCACTCTTTGTGTTGCACATTCTATGGGTTTTGAACGAATGTATAATGATGTATATCCATCATTAGAGTATCATACAGAATAGTTATATCTTCCTAAAAATTCCCTGTGCTCCACCTGTTTATCTGCCCTGTGCATGTCATTTTTAAGCAGAGCTATACTGTATATACTAATTTTGCATCCTGGTTTTTCCAGTTAATATTACATAATAAGTATTTTTTCATGGCAGTACAAATTTTCTCCCTTTTTTGCTTTTATTGTTTTTAATGAACACAATAATTGGACATACTTATAGGTACAGTATGATAGTTTGATACATATATATATGTAATAATCAAATCAGGGCAAATAGCATATCCATCACCTCAAGCATTTATTGTTTCTTCATGTTGGTAACATTCAAAATCTACTCTTCTTGTTATTTGAAAATATACAGCAAATTGTTTTTAATTATAGTCACTCTATAGTGGTACAGAATGCTAGAACTTATTCCTCTTACCTAGCTGTGCTTTTGTATATATTGACTACCTTTGGCTATTTATCTCCTCCCCTCTATACTTCCCTGCCTCTAGTAGCCATTATTCCATTTTCTAATTCTGTGAGATCAACTTTTCTTAGCTTACTCATGTGAGTGAGAATGAGGTATTTATTTTTCTGTGCCTGGTGTATTTCACTTAACATAATATCGTTCATGCTCATCCATGCTGTTACAAATGTCAGAATTTCATTTTTTTAAGACTAAATAATATTTGTGTGTGTGTGTGTGTGTGTGTATGTGCATGTGGTATATTCTTCATACATTCATCTGTTTGTCAGTCACTTAGATTGATTCTGTATCTTTGCTACTGTGAATAGTGCTGCAATAAACATGGGATTGAACATATCTCTTTAACATACTGATTTCTTTTCCTTTGGATATATACCCAGTAGTGGGATTGCTGGATCATATGGTAGTTCTACTTTCAGTTTTTGAGAAACCTACGTATTGTTTTGCATAATGGGTATACTAATTAACATTCCCACTGACAGTGTATGAGTTCTTCTTTCTCTGTATTCTTGCCAGTGTTTGATATTTTTTGTCTCTTTGATAAGAGCCACTCAAATTGGGATGAGATGATATCTCATTGTAGTTTTGATTTGCGTTTTCCTTATGATGACAGATACTGAGTATTTTTTCATATACATGTTTGTCATTTGTATGTCTTCTTTTGAGAGATGTCGATTTAGCTCATCTGCCCATTTTAGGAATCGGATTATTTGATTTTTTTGTTGTCGTTGAGTTGTTTCAGTCTCTTGTATATTCTTGATATTAATTCTCTGTTGGATGAATAATTTGTAAATATTTTCTGTTCAGGTTTTGTATTTCTTCCCGATTCAATAATTGTAGGTTATATGTGTCCAGGAAGTTACCCATTTCTACTAGGTTTTCTAATTTGTTGTAGTATAGTTGTTTGTAATATTCCCTAATAATCCCTCCTATTTTTGTGGTATCTGTAGAAATTTCTTCTTTTCATTTCTGATTTTATGTATTTGGATCTTTTTTTTCTTGGTTAGCCTAGCTAATGGTTTGCCAATTTTGTTTATCTTTTCAGAAAAACACAGCTTTTTATTTCATTGATTTTTTTGTCTCAATTTTGTTTCTGTACTGATATTTATTTTTTTTCCATTAATTGTAGGTCTGGTTTTTCTTTCTGTTTTCTTTTTTTGTGCTTTTCTAGTTCCTTGAGATGCATTGTTAGGTTGTTTAGTTAAAATCTGTCTAATAGAATGATTTTGAATAATTTATAATAGAATGATAATATAAACTATCATATTACAGAGATACATGCAAGTTTATGTTCTTTGCAGCACTATTCACAATAGCAAAGACATGGAATCAACCCAGATGCCCATTAATGATAGACTGGATAAAGAAAAATGTGGTACATATATACCACGGAATACTATTCAGCCATAAAAAGGAATGAGATCATGTCCTTTGCAGGGACATGGATGGAGTTGGAAGCTATTATCCTCATCTAACTAGTGCAGGAACATAAAACCAAACACCACATGTTCTCATTTAGAAGTGGGAGCTGAACAATGAGAACACATGTACACAGAGAGGGAAAAACACACACTGGGGGCTATTGGGGTCATTGGGGGAAGGAGAACATCCGGATAAATAGCTAATGCATGTGGGACTTAATACCTACGTGATAGGTTGACAGGTGCAGCAAACCACCATGGCACACGTTTACCTAAATAACAAACCTGCATGTCCTATACATGTATCCTGGAACTTAAAATAAAATAAAATTTAAAATTTAAAAAAATCTATCTACTTTTTAAATGTTGGTTTTTATTGCTATGTACTTCCTTCTTAAAACTGCTTTTACTGTATTCCATAGGTTTTAGTATGCTGTGTTTCTATTTTCACTTGTTTCAAATAATTTTTAATTTATTTCTTAATTTTTTTCATGACCCATTGATCCATATTGTTTTGCATAATGGCTATACTAATTAACATTCCCACCAACAGTGTATAACTGTGTATCCTTCCGGTCATTCAGTAGTACATGGTTTAATTTCCATGTATTTGTACAATTTCAGAAGTTCCTATTGTTATTGTTTTCTAATGTTATTCCATTGTGGTTAGAAAAGATACTTAGTATGATTTCAATTCTTTCAGATTTGTTGAGACTTGTTTTGTGACCTAGCTTGTGGTCTTTCCCAGAGAATGTTTCATGTGCTGATGAAAAGAATATGTGTTCTGCAGCTGTTAGATGAAATGTTCAGTAAATGTTTGATAGGTCCATTTAGTTTAAAGTGCAGTTTAAATTCAATGTTTCTCTGTTGATTTTCTGCCTAGATGATTTGTTCAATGCTGAGAGGAGGGGTATTGAAGTCCCCAACTATTATTGTGTTAGAGTCGATCTCTCTCTTTGGTTCTAATATTTGCCTTATACGTCTGTATGCTCCAGTGTTGGGTGCATTTATATACATAATTGTTATATCCTTTGCTGAATTGATAATTTTATCATTATATAATGATCTTTTGGGCCTCTTTTTGCTATCTTTGACGTAAAATGCATTTTATCTAACATAAGTATAGCTACTCCAGCTTGCTTTGATATTCATTTGTATGGAATATCTTTTTCCATTTCTTCACTCTCTGTCTATGTGTGTCTCTACAGGTGGAATGTTTCTCTAGGCAGTATATAGTTGAGTTGTTTTTTAAATCCATTCATTCAATCCATATCTTTTAAGTGGGGAAATTTAATTCATTTTATTCAAGGTTATTATTGACAAGTAAGGACCTACTCCTGTCATTTTGTTAGTAGCTTTCTGTTTTTTTTCTTTTTTTTGGTATAGCTTTTGTGTCTTTTTCCTCTTATTTTGTATCATTGCAGTTTGGTGGTTTTCTGTAGTGATAAGATTTGATTCTTTTTCTTCTTTGTGTCTGCTGTACTAGTGAATTTTATACTTTCGTGTGTTTTCATGATAGTGATTATCATCTCTTTGCTTCTAGACATAAGACTGCCTTGAACATTTTTTATAAATTGGTCTAGTGGTGATGAGAGATGATTTCTATCAGTTTTTGCTTATCTGGGAAAGACATTATTTCTCCCTCATTTCTGAAAGATAGTGTTGCTAGGTATAGTATTCTTGGCTGGATTTTTTTTTCCTTCAGCACTTTGAGTATATCACTTCATTATTTCTTGGCCTGTAAGGTTTCTGTGGAGAAATCTGGTGTTAGTCTAATGGAGATTCCCTTATATGTGACTTGATGCTTTTTGCTTACTACTTATAGAATTCTCTTTTTTTCTTTGACTTTTGACAATTTTACTGTAAGCCTTGGGAGGACCTTTTTGGGTTGAATCTGTTTGGGAATCTGTTTGAATCTGTTTGAGCTTCCTGGATCTAGATACTGGTATCATTCTCCAGACTTGGGAAGGTTTCAGGTATTTCATTAAATCAGTTTTCTATGCCTTTTCACTTCTTTTCTCCTTCTGGTAATGCCATAATACAGAATTTTGTTTGCTTAATGGTGTCCCATTTGTCTTGTAGGCGTTCCTCACCCTTTCATTTTTATTTCTTGGACTGGGTAATTTCTAATGACTTATATTCAAGTTCAGAGATTGTTTATTCTGTTTAATCATGTCTGCTGTTGAAGTTCTCTATTGTTGTATTGTTTTTTAAAATTTTCTTCCTATTGAATTCTTTATCTGCAGGATTTCTGTTTCATTCTTTTCTGTGATTTCTATCTCTTTGTTGAGTTTCTCATTCACATCATAAATCATCTTCCTGATTTTATTGAATTGTCTATCTGTATTTTCTTATATCTCATTTAGTTCCCTTAAGATTATTCTTTTTAATTCTGTATCTGGAAATTTACTAATTTCCTTTTTATTGGGGTTCGCTCTTCCTTATTGGGGTCTATTATGGAATTATGTTCATTTAGTGGTGTCATATTTTTTGCTTTTTCATGTTTCTTTTGTCCCTGCATTGATGTTTGTATCTGACACCTCTTCCAAAATTTCTATAGTGGCTTTCATAGAGAAAGGCTTTCATCTGCAACTAGGTTTTAGTGTGATAGTTAGGAAGGGTGTAGGCACTCTTGTTTCCAAATGAGTGCAGTCTTCATGCAGCTTCTTCAGCTGTGTTCAACATTAGCAATAATTCTGGGCACCCTGGTCACCTATGCTGTAGAAGTTTGTGGCATAGTTTGTTAATGTCCTCAGTGTCAAGGGCTTTTGAGATCCTCTTATTTTCATATTCTCCACCTCCCCTGAGGAGCCTTAGGCAAGGGGATCCCTCTTGGTGTTAGGTCTGACATGGCCTATAAGCAGCTGCATGGCATAGGTTTCCAGGTACAGGAGCTCAGAGTTGCTGTGGGGCTGGGGTCCTAGTCTCAGGATCTTGTAAACCTCTTGTGGCACCTGAGTCTTGGGGTACCAAATTGCTTACTGTAGTAGAGTTGAATGTAGAATTGGGGTACAGAATTGCTTTCTGTAGCAGAGTTGCCCACAGAACCAGCATCTGTGACTCTGAGGCACTGCCTAGTAGCTTGGGCTTGTGGGGGCTGGTTGTAGCTATGATTCTACCCCTGGGGGGCCAAGGCACAGCACTGGCCCAACTTTGGGGAAGAAGGAGTGTTCTGGAGGTTTGAGCATGGGGAACAGAGTACAGGTGCAATTTGGGAACCTTAGCCTGTAGGGTTCTGTGACAACTCATGTCCTAGCAGATAAGTCACCTTGTAGTAGTGACTCTAGACTCTGGGATGATGGGGCTCAGCACTATCCCAGACTCTGTTAGGCCAAGTACAGTGGCAGCAAGTATCGCGGAATGGCAGATAGCTGTTGAGAGGGTTCTGCAGGGGTTGGAGGGGAAGGACAGTACAGTGATGACTCCGCTGTCCAACGAGAGAGGTGTCTCAGCAGCTCAGACTCTAGGGAGGTAGTCCAGCTCCAGGGAAGCAGGGTAATTAGAGTTTTTTGGCCAGTAGCAATATATGGTGGGGTGTCTTATCTTAGCTATTGTCCTGTTTTCCTGGGATAAGTGTACTACATCAGCTCAGCCCTCGGATGTGCAGCTGATTAGCTCAGCAAGGGCACCAATTTTCCCAGGACAGTGTGCTGCTTTGGCTCAGGTCATGCGGTGTGACTCTTCTCAGTGATCCAAGCACCATTTACTGGGATGCAGGGCATTGCTGCAAGTAAGGTACCAGGGAGGCAAAATTGCTCTGAGCAGCCAAGGTGTAATTTTTCCAGAAGTCTGCATACCACTTCAGCTTTGGCCTGAGTAGATGGGAGTAGGAGTAGGTGAAGCAGCTCCATCTCTACTTGGCCCCACAGGGAAGTGTGTAACAGCTGCTTTCAGCTCAGGTTAGGGATGTTGGGCCACTAGGCTGGAGTGGCTCAGTGGTGGCTTAGGCTCAGGGACGAAGTGGCTACTCTCCCCTAGCACAAGACACTCCAGCTGTAGTTCCATGTCCAAAATAGCATAGCACTATAGCTGTGCTGACCATGGGGTGGGGCACAGTGTCAGCTCCTTCTCTGCGGGGAACGGAGCTATGTGAACTCCAGGCAGCTCCCTTATCTGGGCTTAGTGCTTGTGAGGACTGCAGGGGACCCCAGTGGTAATGTCTGCAGGTGTCCAGGGTGTTGACGGGAGTTGCTGAAATCCTCTTGCTTACCTCCTTGAGAGGGGGAGAAGTTCCTCCTGGTTCCCAGCTGATTCTTGTTGGGAGATGGGGTTGTGAGGTCCTGGTGTTTTCTGCTGTTTCCTGTGTGGCCATCCTGGGATTTTGTGCTCACCAGGGTTCTGTTACTCCTCTGATGCATGTGGTAGGACTTGAGGTTTCTAGTCAGCCATCTTGCTGATGTCAGTCTATTGCTTTCTTCATTTTTTTTTTTTTTGTTAAAAAATGTAATTTTGAACTATATTGAAGAATTTTCAGCTTAATCTTTGACTTTATAAAACAGTTCTTTTTTTTTTTTTAAATTTATTTATTATTATTATACTTTAAGTTGTAGGGTACATGTGCATAACGTGCAGGTTTGTTACATATGTATACTTGTGCCATGTTGGTGTGCTGCACCCATCAACTCGTCATTTACATCAGGTATAACTCCCAATGCAATCCCTCCCCCCTCCCCCCTCCCCATGACAGGCCCCTGTGTGTGATGTTCCCCTTCCTGAGTCCAAGTGATCTCATTGTTCAGTTCCCACCTATGAGTGAGAACATGCGGTGTTTGGTTTTCTGTTCTTGTGATAGATTGCTAAGAATGATGGTTTCCAGCTGCATCCATGTCCCTACAAAGGACACAAACTCATCCTTTTTGATGGCTGCATAGTATTCCATGGTGTATATGTGCCACATTTTCTTAATCCAATCTGTCACTGATGGACATTTGGGTTGATTCCAAGTCTTTGCTATTGTGAATAGTGCTGCAATAAACATACGTGTGCATGTGTCTTTATAGCAGCATAATTTATAATCCTTTGGGTATATACCCAGTAATGGGATGGCTGGGTCATATGGTACATCTAGTTCTAGATCCTTGAGGAATCGCCATACTGTTTTCCATAATGGTTGAACTAGTTTACAATCCCACCAACAGTGTAAAAGTGTTCCTATTTCTCCACATCCTCTCCAGCACCTGTTGTTTCCTGACTTTTTAATGATCGCCATTCTAACTGGTGTGAGATGGTATCTCATTGTAGTTTTGATTTGCATTTCTCTGATGGCCAGTGATGATGAGCATTTTTTCATGTGTCTGTTGGCTGTATGAATGTCTTCTTTTGAGAAATGTCTGTTCATATCCTTTGCCCACTTTTTGATGGGGTTGTTTGTTTTTTTCTTGTAAATTTGTTTGAGTTCTTTGTAGGTTCTGGATATTAGCCCTTTGTCAGATGAGTAGATTGCAAAAATTTTCTCCCATTCTGTAGGTTGCCTGTTCACTCTGATGGTAGTTTCTTTTGCTGTGCAGAAGCTCTTTAGTTTAATGAGATCCCATTTGTCAATTTTGGCTTTTGCTGCCGTTGCTTTTGGTGTTTTAGACATGAAGTCTTTGCCCATGCCTATGTCCTGAATGGTACTACCTAGGTTTTCCTCTAGGATTTTTATGGTATTAGGTCTAACATTTAAGTCTCTAATCCATCTTGAATTAATTTTCGTATAAGGAGTAAGGAAAGGATCCAGTTTCAGCTTTCTACTTATGGCTAGCCAATTTTCCCAGCACCATTTATTAAATAGGGAATCCTTTCCCCATTTCTTGTTTCTCTCAGGTTTGTCAAAGATCAGATGGCTGTAGATGTGTGGTATTATTTCTGAGGACTCTGTTTTGTTCCATTGGTCTATATCTCTGTTTTGGTACCAGTACCATGCTGTTTTGGTTACTGTAGCCTTGTAGTATAGTTTGAAGTCAGGTAGCGTGATGCCTCCAGCTTTGTTCTTTTGACTTAGGATTGTCTTGGAGATGCGGGCTCTTTTTTGGTTCCATATGAACTTTAAAGCAGTTTTTTCCAATTCTGTGAAGAAACTCATTGGTAGCTTGATGGGGATGGCATTGAATCTATAAATTACCTTGGGCAGTATGGCCATTTTCACGATATTGATTCTTCCTATCCATGAGCATGGTATGTTCTTCCATTTGTTTGTGTCCTCTTTGATTTCACTGAGCAGTGGTTTGTGGTTCTCCTTGAAGAGGTCCTTTACATTCCTTGTAAGTTGGATTCCTAGGTATTTTATTGTCTTTGAAGCAATTGTGAATGGAAGTTCATTCCTGATTTGGCTCTCTGTTTGTCTGTTACTGGTGTATAAGAATGCTTGTGATTTTTGCACATTAATTTTGTATCCTGAGACTTTGCTGAAGTTGCTTATCAGCTTAAGGAGATTTTGGGCTGAGACAATGGGGTTTTCTAAATATACAATCATGTCATCTGCAAACAGGGACAGTTTGACTTCTTCTTTTCCTAACTGAATACCCTTGATTTCTTTCTCTTGCCTAATTGCCCTAGCCAGAACTTCTAACACTATGTTGAATAGGAGTGGTGAGAGAGGGCATCCCTGTCTTGTGCCAGTTTTCAAAGGGAATTTTTCCAGTTTTTGCCCATTCAGTATGATATTGGCTATGGGTTTGTCATAAATAGCTCTTATTATTTTGAGGTACGTTCCATCAATACCGAATTTATTGAGCGTTTTTAGCATGAAGGGCTGTTGAATTTTGTCAAAAGCCTTTTCTGCATCTATTGAGATAATCATGTGGTTCTTGTCTTTGGTTCTGTTTATATGCTGGATTATGTTTATTGATTTGCGAATGTTGAACCAGCCTTGCATCCCAGGGATGAAGCCCACTTGATCATGGTGGATAAGCTTTTTGATGTGTTGCTGAATCCGGTTTGCCAGTATTTTATTGAGGATTTTTGCATCGATGTTCATCAGGGATATTGGTCTAAAATTCTCTTTTTTTGTTGTGTCTCTGCCAGGCTTTGATATCAGGATGATGTTGGCCTCATAAAATGAGTTAGGGAGGATTCCCTCTTTTTCTATTGATTGGAATAGTTTCAGAAGGAATGGTACCAACTCCTCCTTGTACCTCTGGTAGAATTCAGCTGTGAATCCATCTGGTCCTGGACTTTTTTTGGTTGGTAGGCTATTAATTATTGCCTCAATTTCAGAGCCTGCTATTGGTCTATTCAGGGATTCAACTTCTTCCTGGTTTAGTCTTGGAAGAGTGTAAGTGTCCAGGAAATTATCCATTTCTTCTAGATTTTCCAGTTTATTTGCGTAGAGGTGTTTATAGTATTCTCTGATGGTAGTTTGTATTTCTGTGGGGTCGGTGGTGATATCCCCTTTATCATTTTTAATTGCGTCGATTTGATTCTTCTCTCTTTTCTTCTTTATTAGTCTTGCTAGTGGTCTGTCAATTTTGTTGATCTTTTCAAAAAACCAACTCCTGGATTCATTGATTTTTTGGAGAGTTTTTTGTGTCTCTGTCTCCTTCAGTTCTGCTCTGATCTTAGTTATTTCTAGCCTTCTGCTAGCTTTTGAATGTGTTTGCTCTTGCTTCTCTAGTTCTTTTAATTGCGATGTTAGAGTGTCAATTTTAGATCTTTCCTGCTTTCTCTTGTGGGCATTTAGTGCTATAAATTTCCCTCTACACACTGCTTTAAATGTGTCCCAGAGATTCTGGTATGTTGTATCTTTGTTCTCATTGGTTTCAAAGAACATCTTTATTTCTGCCTTCATTTCGTTATGTACCCAGTAGTCATTCAGGAGCAGGTTGTTCAGTTTCCATGTAGTTGAGCGGTTTTGATTGAGTTTCTTAGTCCTGAGTTGTAGTTTGATTGCACTGTGGTCTGAGAGACAGTTTGTTATAATTTCTGTTCTTGTACATTTGCTGAGGAGTGCTTTACTTCCAATTACGTGGTCGATTTTGGAGTAAGTACGATGTGGTGCTGAGAAGAATGTATATTCTGTTGATTTGGGGTGGAGAGTTCTATAGATGTCTATTAGGTCTGCTTGCTGCAGAGATGAGTTCAATTCCTGGATATCCTTGTTAACTTTCTGTGTCGTTGATCTGTCTAATGTTGACAGTGGAGTGTTGAAGTCTCCCATTATTATTGTATGGGAGTCTAAGTCTCTTTGTAAGTCTCTAAGGACTTGCTTGATGAATCTGGGTGCTCCTGTATTGGGTGCATATATATTTAGGATAGTTAGCTCTTCCTGTTGAATTGATCCCTTTACCATTATGTAATGGCCTTCTTTGTCTCTTTTGATCTTTGATGGTTTAAAGTCTGTTTTATCAGAGACTAGGATTGCAACCCCCACTTTTTTTTGTTCTCCATTTGCTTGGTAAATCTTCCTCCATCCCTTTATTTTGAGCCTATGTATGTCTCTGCGTGTGAGATGGGTCTCCTGAATACAGCAGACTGATGGGTCTTGACTCTTTATCCAGTTTGCCAGTCTGTGTCTTTTAATTGGAGCATTTAGTCCATTTACATTTAAGGTTAAGATTGTTATGTGTGAACTTGATCCTGCCATTATGATATTAACTGGTTATTTTGCTCGTTAGTTGATGCAGTTTCTTCCTAGCCTCGATGGTCTTTACATTTTGGCATGTTTTTGCAATGGCTGGTACCGGTTGTTCCTTTCCATGTTTAGTGCTTCCTTCAGGGTCTCTTGTAAGGCAGGCCTAGTGGTGACAAAATCTCTAAGCATTTGCTTATCTGTAAAGGATTTTATTTCTCCTTCACTTATGAAACTTAGTTTGGCTGGATATGAAATTCTGGGTTTAAAATTCTTTTCTTTAAGAATGTTGAATATTGGCCCCCACTCTCTTCTGGCTTGGAGAGTTTCTGCCGAGAGATCTGCTGTTAGTCTGATGGGCTTCCCTTTGTGGGTAACCCGACCTTTCTCTCTGGCTGCCCTTAAGATTTTTTCCTTCATTTCAACTTTGGTGAATCTGGCAATTATGTGTCTTGGAGTTGCTCTTCTCGAGGAGTATCTTTGTGGCGTTCTCTGTATTTCCTGGATTTGAATGTTGGCCTGCCCTACTAGGTTGGGGAAGTTCTCCTGGATGATATCCTGAAGAGTGTTTTCCAACTTGGTTCCATTTTCCCCCTCACTTTCAGGCACCCCAATCAGACGTAGATTTGGTCTTTTTACATAATCCCATACTTCTTGCAGGCTTTGTTCATTTCTTTTTCTTCTTTTTTCTTTTGGTTTCTCTTCTCGCTTCATTTCATTCATTTGATCCTCAATCGCAGATACTCTTTCTTCCAGTTGATTGAGTCGGTTACTGAAGCTTGTGCATTTGTCACGTATTTCTCGTGTCATGGTTTTCATCTCTTTCATTTCGTTTATGACCTTCTCTGCATTAATTACTCTAGCCATCAATTCTTCCACTTTTTTTTCAAGATTTTTAGTTTCTTTGCGCTGGGTACGTAATTCCTCCTTTAGCTCTGAGAAATTTGATGGACTGAAGCCTTCTTCTCTCATCTCGTCAAAGTCATTCTCCGTCCAGCTTTGATCCGTTGCTGGCGATGAGCTGCGCTCCTTTGCCGGGGGAGATGCGCTCTTATTTTTTGAATTTCCAGCTTTTCTGCCCTGCTTTTTCCCCATCTTTGTGGTTTTATCTGCCTCTGGTCTTTGATGATGGTGATGTACTGATGGGGTTTTGGTGTAGGTGTCCTTCCTGTTTGATAGTTTTCCTTCTAACAGTCAGGACCCTCAGCTGTAGGTCTGTTGGAGATTGCTTGAGGTCCACTCCAGACCCTGTTTGCCTGGGTATCAGCAGCAGAGGCTGCAGAAGATAGAATATTTCTGAACAGCGAGTGTACCTGTCTGATTCTTGTTTTGGAAGCTTCCTCTCAGGGGTGTACTCCACCCTGTGAGGTGTGGGGTGTCAGACTGCCCCTAGTGGGGGATGTCTCCCAGTTAGGCTACTCAGGGGTCAGGGACCCACTTGAGCAGGGAGTCTGTCCCTTCTCAGATCTCAACCTCCGTGTTGGGAGATCCACTGCTCTCTTCAAAGCTGTCAGACAGAGTCGTTTGCGTCTGTAGAGATTTCGGCCGTGTTTGTTATTGCCCTGTCCCCAGAGGTGGAGTCTACAGAGACAGGCAGGTTTCCTTGAGCTGCTGTGAGCTCCACCCAGTTGGAGCTTCCCAGCAGCTTTGTTTACCTACTTAAGCCTCAGCAATGGCGGGCGCCCCTCCCCCAGCCTCGCTGCTGCCTTGCCGGTAGATCACAGACTGCTGTGCTAGCAATGAGGGAGGCTCCGTGGGTGTGGGACCCTCCCGGCCAGGTGTGGGATATGATCTCCTGGTGTGCCTGTTTGCTTAAAGCGCAGTATTGGGGTGGGAGTTACCCGATTCCAGGTGTTGTGTGTCTCAGTTCCCCTGGCTAGGAAAAGGGATTCCCTTCCCCCTTGCGCTTCCCAGGTGAGGCGATGCCTCGCCCTGCTTCAGCTCTCGCTGGTCGGGCTGCAGCAGCTGACCAGCACCGATCGTCCGGCACTCCCCAGTGAGATGAACCCAGTACCTCAGTTGAAAATGCAGAAATCACCGGTCTTCTGTGTCACTCGCGCTGGGAGTTGGAGACTGGAGCTGTTCCTATTCGGCCATCTTGCTCCGCCCCCATAAAACAGTTCTTGCAGGCCTTACTTCATATCTCCCAATGTAGAAGTAACTAGCCTCTCCTTTATGTTTGTAAAGACATTTGTTTTAGTAACTGTAGCCTTGTATTGCTCTTACTTACTTGTATATCTGTCTCCTTCCACTGTGCCATAAGCTCTTTGAAATCGGGAACCATGTCATATGCATTTTTAAAATCTCAAAAGCCAAAAAATTCAATAAGATAAGTTTTGGCCCAAAGTGTGCACTGTCTTTTACTTACTAGTAAGTAAAGAATAGATGCTTTGGTTCTTAGCTTTGTGTATTGCTCTTTCTAAACTAAAGCCTCTGAAGCAAACTATCATTTGTTATCAGGAGGAAAATGTCAAAAAAATCAAAACATTGCCATATGTGAATCTCGAAAGTAAGAATGTTTTAAAACAAAAGTGCTAAGCTTCAGAGGTCCTATTTCTAGAAATGTACTCATAAATAAAAGAAGGTGAGCAAGACAGTCGTATACTAAAACAACCTGCTAGTATAGTATGTATTAACTCTCAATATTTTAATTTATTTTTCCTTTTAGGGTTTTTAGAGAGGGAGAATGTTAAAATAGAAAGAATGTGGCTAGATGGTGAGTCTTGGTTCTGACTACATATTATTGGGTAAATCAGTCATTGAATTTTTCTGGGCATGAGTCAGCTTCTTATCTGCAAAATAGGATTGCTGTATCATGCATTCTAATTTAATGATTTCATAACTCATTTTGAAAATAGGATGATTAAAAGAATCAAGTTCATTAAAAATGTTTTATTAAATAATTGTATTCAGATATATTAATTTTAAAAGGCTTATTGCGTTTTAAATGTTCACAATTTTAATCTTGTGATTTACTTTCCATTCTCATTTTTCATTTACTAATATTTTAAATAATGTAATTTTAAAATTTATTTTGATTTGATTAAAAAATACATAAAAGTACAAAGAAGAAAGTATAAGTACTTAAAGCTTCCTCATCCAAAGAAAGAAACCACTGTTCATATTTTGCCATAGATCATTCCAGTGTTTATATTGTATACATTTTAAAAATCAGGATTATGCTATATGTAAATATTTTCTTTCTTTTTTTGATATTAACATTATCTTCAGAGCATTTTCCTTTGTCATTGATTTGATATTCCTTTGTGTGGAATATCCAGAATTTATTTAATCGTTTTCTTTTTACAGTGTAGTTATTAGTTATTTCTACATTTCTAGTTAGAAAAAAAAAGGTGGGGGTATAGACTTCATTCTCATCATCTCTTGTTTATAAAGGCTGCTTATGGACTATAATGAAGTGCACTTCAAGTAGAAAACATAAAATTCTATACTCTTAAATTACTTTGCTATGCATGAGAAATCAGGTTGACGTTTGCCATCATCTAATAACTTACATGTACTCTCAATTTAGAGTTCCTTAATTATTAGTAAAGCAAGATAAACTAGAAAAATCAAGTAGCATGAGGAGAGCACATTTATGAATCAGAAAATGTTTCTAGAAACCTTCTTAATTAAGTAATTAGAATGGTTTATGTTCTGTTTTTAAAGTAGTTATTAATCCAAGTGCTACAGAGTCAGGCTAAGTAATGATAAATCCATTTATATAATTTTTTTTAATAGCACATAGCCATTATATTTAGTCACAAATATCTTTATATTACTTGCTAAATAATTATGGATAATGATGGATAAAAGGAGTCATCTGTAAATGTTTGTGATCATATTTCCTGCAAATGAAGATTTTACTATTTAAATTAAAAAACTATAAATTTCAAATATTGTTTTGGAAAAAAAGGCCTCATGAGTGAAAAGTTATTAGTACACATTATTTAAAAAGGTTGAATACTCTGGGGAACCAGTGTCGTGGTTTGATGAAAGGGCGTGAATCCAGACCTTGGAAAGTCAGCTTTCTAATGTTAGGCTTATAACTATTTAGATTTTGTTCATAAGTTATTAAATCTATTTATGCTTCAGGTTCTGGCAAGCGATTTGAGAGCGTAACATGAAAGTCTCATTTAGGTCTAAAATTTTACAGATCTGTAATTCTCTTTTTCTAAGTTGAATAAACAGAAACAGGTGGTTTCAGAAAAAAAATGGGTTAAGAAATACGATACATTGATTGCAAAAATGGCCCTTATTCTCCTTCCCTCTCTGTATTTATGCCCATTGTATTTTGACTTTGAACTTCTTCCCATCAAGAGGCAGAGTCTGTTTCCCTACCCCTGGAATCTGAGTTGGCCTTAGAACTTGCTTTAGTCAATAGAATGCGCAGAAGTAAAGCTGTGCCCAGTTGATAGGCCTCTGGGGGCCTTTTGTGCCTTTGCTTCCTTTCACTAAACTTTGCCAGTCCCTTGAGAATCAGTCTGTTGGAGGATGAGAGACCACAATAGCAGTGCTGAGACAGCCCTTTTGTTGCAGCCAAAGCTTTAAAGCTAGCCGAGATCAGCAATGTTAACCCAACCAGGCTTGCTCCTGACCAAAGCAGCACGAGTGAGCCTAGCTGGAACCAACAGAACCATCCAATCACCAGCAGAACCTTGAGCGAAATAAATGCTTATGTAGTTGTTCATTATGCAGCATCATTGTGGCAAATAGATAGCTGATACATAAACCTTTAGAGTACTTTGACATATATTGAATTTGCCCCTACCCTTTTAAAAAAGTTTTGTTTTTTTTTTAGATTTTTAGTTGACAAGTAATAGTTGTATGTATTTACTACCCTTCCTCTTGAGTATTCAGGTGGGGTTGTTATTTTCATCTACCAGTACAATATCACAGCTGAAGACATTTGATTCTGAGGGCATTACCTAAGCAATGTGTTTGTGATTGAAGTGGTCATTTCTTTCCATCTCTGTCACATCAGAGATGCTCCTTACATATTTCCTATCTTGTTGGATCTAGTACTACAACTCTCCCAGGTTGCCAACCAGAAAAAATCTTAGAGGCATACTTAATATTTCTTCTTCTCCATTGCCTCCCTGCCCTTTCTGCACTGTGACTGTCTTACTTGAAGTCTTAGTATCCTACTTCAGAAAAGTTACATTCATTAACTTCCTAGTTGATCTCTCAGTATAAGCTCCCCCAGAAGCTAAGTGTGGGAAACTGGTGAAAATAAGAGCATCGGGTCTCAAACGTTTCATAGAAAAAATAAATCAATCTTGTTGGAAACTTGATTTAACTATCAAAAGTACCCATTAGCTGTGGACAATATAAAGCAGAGGTCATAGTTTGTTTTTTCTTTTTCAACTTTTATTTAAGAATCAGGAGGTACATGTGCAGAATTATTACAAAGGGATATTGCACGATGCTGAGGTTTGGGGTATGACCGAACCTGTCACCCTTGTAGTGAGCATAGTACCCAATAGGTCATTTTTTAGCCCTTACCCTTCTCCCTCTCCCCCACCTCTGGTAGTCCCCAGTGTCTGTTGTTCCCGTCTTTATATCTGTGTGTGCCCAATGATTAGCTCCCACTTACAAGTGAGAACATGCAGTATTTGGTTTTCTGTTCTGTGTTAGTTCACTTAACGATAATGACTTCCAGTTGCATCCATGCGGTACAAAGGACATGATTTTATTCTTTTTTATGGTTGCATGGTATTCCATTGTGTATACATATCACATTTTCTTTATGCAGTGCTCATTATTGATGGGTACCTAAGTTGATTCCATGTCTTTGCTATTGTGAATAGTGTTGTGATGAATATATGGGTGTAGATGTTGTATTAGTAGAAAGATTTCTTTTCCTTTGGATATATTCCCAGTGCTGGGATCACGGGTTCAAATGGTTGTTCAACTCTTAGTTATTTGAGAAATCTCCAAACTGCTCTCCATAGTGGCTGAACTAATTTACATTCCCACCAACAGTGTATATGTCTCCCCTTTTCTCCACAGCCTTGCCAACTTCTGTTATTTTTTGACTTTGAACAAAAACCATTCTGGCTGGTGTAAGATGGTATCTCATTATGGTTTTGATTTGCATTTCTCTGATGATTAGTGATCATGAGCATTTTTCATATGTTTGTTGGCTGCTGGCATGCCTTCCTTTGAGAAGAGTCCATTTATATCCTTTGCCCACTTTTTAGTGCGGTTATTTGTGTTTTGCTTGTTGATTTGTTAAAGTTCCTCACAGATTCTGTATATTAGACCTTTGTTGGATAATATTTTCTCCCATTCTGTAAATTATCTGTTTACTCTGTTGATAGCTTCTTTTGCTGTGCAGGAGCTCTTAGTTTAATTAAATCCTGCTTGTCAAGTTTTGTTTTTGTTGCATCTACTTTTGAGGTCTTAGCCATAAATTCTTTGCCAAGACCAATATTGAGAAGAATATTTCCTGGGTTTTCTTCTAGGATTTTTATAGTTGGAAGCTTTACATTTAAGTCTTTAACCCAAAAACTGGGCATGATGGCTCATGCCTGTAATCCCAGCACTTTGGGGGGCTGAAGCGGGTGGGTCACTTGAGGTCAGGAGTTCGAGACCAGCCTGGCCAACATGGTGAAACCCCGTCTCTACTAACAATACAAAAATTAGCGGGACATGGTGGCGTGTGCCTGTAATCTCAGCTACTTGGGAGGCTGAGGCAGGAGAATCGCTTGAACCTGGGTGGGGGAGGTTGCAGTGAGCTGGGGCGCCACTGCATTCCAGCCTGGGCAACAGAGTGAGACTCCATCTCAAAATAAAAATAATAATAATTAATAATAAGTCTTTAACCCATCTTGAGTTGATTTTTGTATATGGTGATGGATAGGGGTGCGGTTTCATTCTTCTGTACATGGAGAGCCAGTTATCCCAGCACCATTTGTTGAATAGGTAATCTTTTCCCTATTGCTTATTTTTGCTGAGTTTGTAAAAGATCAGGTGGTTGTAGGTGTGTGCCTTTATTTCTGTGTTCTCTGTTCTGTTCCATTGGTCTATATGTCTGTTTTTGTACCAGTACCATGCTGTTTGGGTTATTGTAGTCTTGTATATAGTTTGAAGTTGGGTAATGTAATGCCTTTAGTTGTTTTTGCTTAGGATTGTTTTGGCCATTCAGGCTCCTTTTATTTGAGTTTTATATGAATTTTAGAATAGTATTTTTAGTTCTATGAAAAATGACATTGGTAGCTTGATAGGAGTCTGCAGATTGTTTTGGGCAGTATGGCCATTTTAACCCTATTGATTCTTCCAATCAGTGAGCATAGAATGTTTTTCCATTTATTTGTGTCATCTCTGATTCCTTCCAGCAGTGCTTTGTAGTTGTCCTCGTAGGGATCTTTCACCTCCTTTGTTAGATATTTTATTCAGTCTGCAATAACAGAAAAATATTTAAAATCTCAGCAGTAAAGAGAAACCAGCCATTACCACATGTATACCATTTGCCTCATTAAAATATTGTTTCCTTCAGTGAACTTAACCACTTGTTGGGAAATTGTATGAACAAATTAATCAATCATGGCACTGAAATTGCCTACTAAAACTGTTTATTTAGTTTGTTTTAATTTTTTTAGAGATAGGGTCTTACTGTGTCACCTAGGCTGGAGTATAGTAGTATGATCATAGCTCTCTGAAGTCTTGAACTGAGCTCAAGAGATCCTCCTGCCTTAGTGTCCTAAGTAGCTGAGATTGCAGGCACATACATGTCTGGCAAATTTTTAAATTTTTTGTAGAATGTGAACACAGTCAGATTCTGTTTCTTCATCAAAAAGCGTTGCTGGAAGTTGTCAGATATATTTCAATACCGAACTCCCCTTCAATGGCTAGGAGATGAGAGAGCAGCAGAGATGGGAAAAAAAGCTTTATAAAATTCTTCTGAAATTCTGCCCCCTTTCTTCATAATGCTCATGTTTCTCATGCTGAAAGTAATTGTGCACTTTGGGTGTTTAGAGAGTAAATGCTTTTAGGGGAATATTTTCTGGCTGACTTGATCAATCTTATATCTAAACTGAGCTTTTTCTTAAGATCATTTTAACTTTTTTCTCTCAAAATTATCTTGCTCAGATGGAGATCTGTTTTTCTCTCCAGTAATTTGGGTGTCTGTTTCAGAAGCCCTATTAGTATCCCATGGTGTCTGAATGAGGTAGGCTGTCACCGTTGAGCACTTTTGGAGCTATCTCTATCTGGACTCATGCCGGAAATGCATCTGAATTTTTTTCCATGTCGTCATTATAGTTAAAAACTGGGACTGAAACACTGGTCACATTCCCATTATTGTGAAGTTGCAATTCCACTCACAAGGCCTGCAGGCTCTCCTCCTGCAGCTCAGGCTTTCCTCTGTGATGTGACACTGGAGTGCTGCTGTGGCAATTGTGGTTCACATAAACTGAGCTGTGCTCAAGCCTGTGCCTCAGTGGCAGATGATAGAGGTCAAGAGAGGACGCTAGCAACAAGGAAAAAGCAAGCAGGAGTGCTGTAGCCAGTGCCATAGAGTGCAGAGCCACTGTTCTAAAATGTAAATAGCCAAAAGGATAGAACTCTTTACAACCATTTTTGTAGCAGAATGAAAGCCTAGTACCTGGCTTCAAGCTGCTAAACTACCTCCTGTTATGAAGATGTGAAAAGTTTTTTTGTTGTTGAATATAAACAATTAGCATACACAGCCTCTTCAATCTCCATGTGAATTTAGGATGAACTATGTATGACATGGTGCTGTAAATTCTTCTACTTGTGGACTAATTTTGGTGACCATCTTTCTGTCTGCAGTCTTAAGCAGAATGACTATGATGCATGTCACATTCAAGTTTGATTGTGTAATAAAGCAGTTTTCTTTCTGTTCTATTATTGTGGAGTTTTTCTGGGGCTGGAGAAAATTTTTCTTTTAATTATTTTTTCCAAACACTGTCTATAATTACCAGACATGATATAAACACATAAGGTGCCAACCAGAATTTACTGTACAGGGGACTTTCCCTCTCAGACTTCCAGTCAACTCACACTTGTGCAACACAGTGCATGCTGTCCCCTAAATATGCAGGCAGAGTTGTGTTTCTGCCTGTTTGGTGTCTATAGTCCTCTACAGTCACTTCTAGAGAGGCTGGACCAAATTTCTACCAACTTCACCAGGCAACAATCAATCATTTTATCTCCCTCAGTGATTCTTGTTCAGACCTGAAACTGATTCAGAGACCATGGGGACCACAAACCTAATCAGAGTAACATGTATTCATTGAGTATACATGTAGACATGAGAATCTCCACTTTCCCCTTTTTTCTCTTGGTAAAATATTCACAAATGTGCAGGTAAGACCTGCTGCTACTCCAGCCATTCAGGCCCTAAATCAGCACCTCCACATTTTGTAACCAGGTCTCGAGATTTGGGAAATAGAAAATTTTTATCTGAAAAATGCACGTACTTTTGGTTATCAAACTCAGACATTGAAATGAAAGTGCAGTTATGTCGTTCCCCCCTTTAAATTATGTATTCATCTCTTGAAACTGTTCACTATTGCCACAAGTAGATATATATTAAACTAATAATGCCACACTGGACACTATCTCATACCCTAAACCGTAATGATATATATCTAATCAATAACCAGTGTTATTTATTTAAGTAAATAAAAATTTCTGACAAACAACTCCATCAGCCCACTCTCTGTCCTTTTGTTTTTGTCTTTACAACTCCTCTTGCAACTGCTATTAGTCAAAGTGTCGATTCCAGGCAACTTGAGTCTTTGCCCCCAGGTTATAATCCTTAAACTTGACCCAAATAAATTGTCTACTTATATATAAAAAAATTTGTAGAAATGGAGTCTCACTCTATTTTCCAGGCTGTTCTCAAATTCCTGGCTTCAAGTGGTCCTTCTTTCTCAGCCTTCTAGTTTTTGGGATTATAGGCATGAGCCACCACTTCTGGCCTCTAGTTGTTGTTTTTAAATAATGTGTTTGTTTATCATCTTAGTACCTGGCATATCAAGACACTCAGTAAATATTTGTTGTTGTTTAGCTTCCTTTTAATCATTATTGCTTATTGTCTGAATTTCTCAAGTATGATGGAATGACATAATGCTGCATTGAATTCCATAATTTACGTTCCATAAGTATTTTCACATACTTATGTTTGTAATCAAGGCATGAGGTGTTTACACTGATAAATGGTTTCTCTTTACATCGGAACTAGAAACAGTCACTGTATTTTATGGCTTCATGAAAAGTACACTTCTGTGTATGCACATCAGCCTTTATTTTCAAAGACTGGAAGAGCTACAGAATGAAAGGCAGTTTGTGATTGTTAAGACAGATGATGGGCTTATAGCAGGAGTAAAAAGGATTTTGTGGCTGACACCTGATTTTAGGTGAAGATCAAAAAGATGAAAAGAAAATCTACCTACTGATGAGAAAAGGCATCTGGGGCCTTTCTGATTATCATTAGAGCTTTGACCAGATGTAGCAGTCTTACTGGGAAAGAGTCCTCTGTTGTGGGGTTCCAGAATCTGAAATGCCATCAGGACCAGCTGGAGAGCACCCCAATCAAAACCAACAGATTCTCCAGGCTGACCCTGTCATGGGGTCTAGTTGTCTGTAGTCTTAAAAACTGACCTGGTGATTCTAATATCTGGGGTTGAATGTAGAATACAATATATACAATCTTTTTCTTCCTTTCTTTCGCCCTCCCCCCGCCTTTTTTTCCCCTGAATACTGCTCATTTCCCTATGTATAAAGCATCTGGATAAAGATTTTTGAACTAAAGATGTTTAAATGTACATTAGAAAAAGGGGTGGAAGTCAAGTAAATTTTTATGCCCTGAAAATGGAAAATTTTTTTTTTTTTTGGTTAAGAAATTATATAGGCCACTGGTTATGATAAATTTTTATTATAAACCTTTAGAACCAACACTTCTATATTTAACCAGAAAAAAATCATTTATTTTGGGTGGTCATAATTTTGATTTCCTTTATTTTGGCATCTGGGCATATTTTTAATAACAATAGATGTGAAAATGCCTTTGCAAAAGTATTATGTTATCATTTCAAAAGGTTTATTTGCAGTGCCATGTTGTTTATTTTGTACTGAAAGTTAAAAACTCCCTTTTTAGCCAGCGAGCTATCAGTTGTGACAGTTGACTGAAAAGGGAGAGTTCTTGAAAGGGAAGAAAACTTATGAATCCTTTCTGGGAATACTTGGTCAGAAAACAAATTCTAAAGACTCAATAATTTCTCTAGGGATAGAGGGGTGTTTTGTTTTGTTTGACAGTGTTTTGTCAAAACATTGGCTGCCTTCATTAAAAAAAAATCAACTGCCGAAGTTCCTGCTAAAACCACTGAGAGCTGTCAAGAATCAACCAGATGGCAGCTTACCTGCCCTGATGAAACTGAAAAATTAAAACAACATGTGAGTGGGAACATGCGCGTAAGAAACAGCTTTTAAACATGCCTATTTCTACCTGACCACTTTTAAAAGGAGTAAATATATGCAGGGCCACAGCTTAAGTTTAGTGCATCTTTTAATGATGTTTTGAAACAAGAATAAATTCCCTAACGATAACCCAGTGGAAAAATTTAAGAATAAAAGATAGACTTTGATCTTTGGCATGAAGCTGAGTTTCAATTATTCAGCAAATGCTTCTCTAATGACAACCTACTTTATGCCACACTGACAGATATGGACTATTATGTAGTTGCTATTACGATTGATATAGAACAGTATTGTGTTTTGAAATTTATTTTTATTCATTTAGTTAATACATTTTAATATTCTTTGTATGATAGGTGCAAGAGGTGCAAGAACAGATAGTTTCCTGCCGTCATTAACCCTTCAGTTTAGGTCAAGGGCAGCAAACTCTGGCCCATGGGCCAAATCTGGCCTGTCACCTGTTTTAGTAAATAAAGTTTTACTGGGGCACAGCCGTGTTCACTTGTTTACATGTTGTCTAAAGTTGCTTTCACATTGCAATGACAGAGTGAGTAGTTGGGACAAAGATTGTGTGGTCCTCAAAGCCTAAAATACTTACTGTCTGATCCTTTACAGGAAAAATTCGCAGACTCTGATCTAAGTTCATTCTGAGGTTGTATGTCTAAGATGGAGAAATTAAAGAACAGACACAAAACAGCAAGCCCATACACTTAAAAAAATCACCATGTCATACATATAGTAAATACTAAAAAATACTTGGATAGAAAATATCTCTTGCTGACTGGCTCATTTATTTACAAAATCATATTAGTAAGTCTAAGGGTATGTGCTTGATCCTCGAGTGGTACAGTAGTCTTCTCTCTAGTGATTACAATGTAGTCTATAAACACAGACAGCCAACAGTACTGTGGCCTTATGCTCCAAATTCGTGGTGTTCATTATACGGGGAACAGGTTGAAGGAATGTGACATAATACAAAATTTTCAGCATGACAGAACAGTAACTTAAAGTATATCCGTTCTAATGGGCTCATAGTGTCTTTTTTGGGTTAGACTGAGAAAGAAGTGTTGGGAAAGAGTGATCACAGATAAGAAAGAGACTACAACCAAAATGGCAGCACCTCTAAGGTGGTCTTTGTGCCCAATGTGGGTGGCTGATGTCCCAGCCAGATCACTATCCCCTTGGAAGCTGTTGTAGTTGAGAAAATTCAAGATTCGCATCTTATGTGATAGAATTTAGGGACAGAGGTGAATGCCACAGTGCCAGTTCTGTGTTACTAAACTGCTAGTTTAAGAATCTCCAGAATTGTCCCTATAACTTTCGAGCCATGTGGGGAAGACTTCCTTCTGACTGTGGGCTGTGACATAGAGGGATCTCCAGGGAAAATGTGGGACTTTATGTGAATTCCTTATCTACCTAAGACGATAAATCCATCACGATCTTTATGCTACCATGTGGAAGCCCACCAACTCTGTAAGGACGTAGAGGAGGAGAGTAGGTTTTTATTATAACTTTCGACTAGCGGAAGGATGCCGGGGTTCTCCAAGCCTCCTGAAATAGGGGCTAAAGAGATTCTTGTCATCTTTACATCACCGATAGAGGCTAAGCTTACTGCATGTGCACAGTGCCTAACAATTGTTTGCAAAGTGACTGGGAAAAGTGGCCTCAGTGGCAATGCATTGGGTTGAAAGAGAAAGTGAGAATGAACAACTCTTAACTTCATTAAATTATCAAAGGATGCAATATCTCATTTTCTTCAATTAAATTAGTTTCACTTGTTCATAATTTGCTTTATAATATCATACTTGGTAAAACATACACATTATCTGGCTTTTAATGTATAGGGATGACCAATTCAAGTAATAAACTTCATTTAACCCAGGAAAAATCAATACAAGTAAAAAGCAGAGAGAGAGAGAGAGAGAGAGAGAGAGAGAGAAATAATATCCCAGTAGTGCAAATTTATTTAAAATGATGAAGCTTAGTGGATTGGACAGACTATCTGGTTTCAAGACTTTGGCCTTCTATCTGAGCATCATGAGCTTGTTGCTGTATCACTCTAAATTAGCTTCTTGCCTTTGCTTTGTCTTGAATTTTTTTTTCTTAACTAAACCAAACATCCCACTTGACTAAATATATAGTTCTATTTTCTTCTACTTAAAAAAAGAAACTAGAGTTTTGGGAAATTCAGTTTCTTTCCTAGAAAATATCTCTATAATAATATCAGTCCTATTTAACAGATAGTTGTGAACTACAAATGTGGGCTGATGTATATAAACATGAAAAGCCGTCACCTCCCGACCCCCTCTTCTTACAATCTTATTCTTAGTGGTGGTTCCTTCTAGTTCTTATGTCCTTCAGCTGTCTAATTTGGTTGAGTAGACAACTAGGGAGGTCTCAGCTTTTCATCCCTGCTAGGATCAGGGGGAAGGACATTTTTTGTGATACTATTTTCCTTTTTTATCCTTTTTAAATAAAATAGAAATTTTTATAATACTTAACTAGGTTTCCCATGAGGATTGAATAACACCATGCATATAAAACACTTAGCGGCAAGTCATGCACTTAGTATTAAATAAATTATAGGTGTTATAATTCAAAGTCTGAAATAAAATGTGGCAAACATTTTCTTTTTTTTTTTTTGAGACAGAGTCTCGCTGTGTCTCCCAGGCTGGAGTGCAGTGGCGTGATCTCGGCTCACTGCAAGCTCCGCCTCCCGGGTTCACGCCATTCTCCCGCCTCAGCCTCCCAAGTAGCTGAGACTACAGGCGCCCGCCACCACGCCCGGCTAGTTTTTTGTATTTTTAGTAGAGACGGGGTTTCACCATGTTAGCCAGGATAGTCTCGATCTCCTGACCTCGTGATCCACCCGCCTCGGCCTCCCAAAGTGCTGGGATTACAGGCTTGAGCCACCGCGCCCGGCAACATTTTCTTACATAGTGATTGTGAAGTGAGGGGTGTGATCCTTGCCAGAAGTCAGAGTTTATGGGTTTGAATCTCAATATGAGGTTTAAAATATTTAATTCAGGGGAATCCAGACTGATTTTCCATGCAGGGGTAATTTCTGTTTCTCTAAAGCGTCAGATTCTCTGGCTATGTTAGGCTGCTTTGTCCTGGGTATCAGAGACGAGTGAAAAGGAAGTGGAAAGCCATCATCTTCCTAGGAGAGTGTGGCCTCCTGTGTCGTAACTATTTAAGACGGTTTTTATGTTACATCCAGGATCAGATAAGAGGCATGATGATAAAAGACCAGGAGAAACTAAGGATTGCTATTGTAAAATGTATGTGTATTGTGAATTCAAATAAAGATCTATATAAAGGTGATATGACATAGGTTGGGGAGAGGAAAATTATTCACTTAGTCACTACCATTTTATTTGATGACAGTGGAGTTGGGTGAGTGGTACTATTAGGGAGCTTTCTATTAAAAATAAGAATGAGGATGTACAGTTGAGCATGATGGAATACTTATTGTGTTATGTGCTTCATAAGTAGGTTATCTCATGTGAACCTCACAACAGCCACATGAGACGGCTATTGTTACTCCACCTCAGAGATGAATAATTGCGAGAGGATAAGCAATTCATCTGAGACCATAGGGCAAGTAAATTGCAGGTTTGGGATTGAAATTCAGCGTTTAGACCTCTGAGGTCCATGTCCTTTTATTTATTTATTTATTTTTAATTATAAAATATTGCCTTCCTTTAAAATAGGATGTTTAGACAAAAAGAAGGAAACACAGATAAAGAAAATCCAGATGCTAAATACTTGAAGTTATGAGATTGAGAAATAGCCTTGAAGAAAAACTTAAAACTTCAGGCCCCAAGAAAGTGAAAGTGGAGGCTGAGCCGTATTAACCAAAGTTGAAATGGGTGACTGGGAAGTCAGCCAGAGCCACTGTGCCTTCTACCCTTCTTCCTACTGCATTTGACATGTCTCCGCTTTAAAGTGACGTGATTGGGAGACAGCATAATGTGGTGGAAGAAGCCCAGGTTCAATAGCCTTCGGCTGAAATCGCAGCTTTGTAATTGTTGGCTCTGTGACATTAGGCAAATCACTCAGTCTTTTTTAATCTGTCAAATAATCTCTGAAAAGAAAAACTATCCAAACAAACAACCTAGTATAATTATAATACTAATTATTTGTAATCTGGAAAAAACCCTGCTTCTCACAGTTAAATTAATTCCCCCCCCCCCACTTCTACCCCCAGTATTATCTTTTGTTCAGGGAAACAGACTGTGAGATGGGAATTACGGTGCAGGACATTTACTGGGGAGTGCTCTTCAGGAACACCTGTAAAGGACAAGGGAAGTGGGGTGGATGGTGGGAGAAGATGACCTGGGATGCATTTGCAATATAAGTCTCAGTTGATCCCACAGGTCATTCCGTAGCTGGAATTTGCTTTTCAGAAATGTCCTGAATTGCAGCTGTCTCTGGGGAAGGGACACGACTTTGATAGAGACACCCTCATTTTGCCAAGGGCCATTCCCTGAAAGGGATTCAGCTATGAGCTGTTAGCAGGCAGCACCCTTGGTGTCTGCGGGAATGAAGTGGGGCTCTGGACAGCACAACTCATCATCCTCCAAATCTTTATTGTCCTAGATATAGCTAGCTAAAATCATCCATTTGCATCCTCAACTGTCTCTTCCTTTCATTTCTTCCTTCTCCTATCCCAGTCCTTCAATGTAGGGGACTGAGGATTCACATTTGCTGAGGGTCTGTTGTGTACCTGGCACTGTGGTAGGTATGTCACATACATAATCTTATTTAACCCTTAAAACAGTTCTAAGAAGTAGGAGGAAAGTGAGGTTTATAGAGTAACTTGCCCAAACTGACAAGGTCCAGGACTGGGTGTGGAAGGCAAAGCAGTTTATGTACCCCTGCACATATGCTTACATCTCTTCACTGCCTCCACCAAATCTATTCTTCTTATAGTTTCTAATGTTGCTATTTCTAGTATTCCTTCAGTAGCTATCTCTAAAATATGCTATACCACAGAGCTTTGTGGAAATGTGTTTGTTTTATTTTAAAATGTCTATATTATCCCTTTAATATATTGTGTTTAATTTGCAGACTTAAAATCTGGCAATCATCAAGGATCTATAAATATTAAGGTGAAGACAAAATAATTCCATCATGTTCATAGGCAGCTTGCTAATTTAATTTTGAAAGCTTTATTAAAAATCCTTTTAGTATAATAAAAATATATCTTCAGATGGGGATCAGTTTTTCAGTACTCCACATAATGAGTCATCAAGTTCTATCCCCTCTTAACATTTTCTAGTGACTTGGTAATTCTTAAAAGCAAGAACACAATCAAAGATGCTCATCTGATTATAGTCAATTGGGAAGAGATTTTTTGTTTTTTGTTTTAATGAGGATAACACAGTGATGTCAACTTAGTAACAGATAACAAGTATCTTCTGTGTTTGATTTTTTCCCCTGTGAGTTTTGACAATAGTTCCCAGCCCAAACTGATCACATTTTTCTTCTTCTTCTTCTTCTTCTTCTTCTTCTTCTTCTTCTCCTCCTCTTCCTCCCCCACCTTCTCTTCCTCCTCCTCCTCCTCCTCCTTCTGCTGCTGCTTCTGCTGCTTCCTCTTCCTCTTCCTCTCCTCCTTCTGCTTCTGCCGCTGCCTCCTCCTCCTCCTCTACCTCCTCCTTCTCCTTCTTCTTCCTTCCTCCTTCCTCTCTTCCTCCTCCTCCTCCTTCTTTGTCTTCTTTTCTTTTAAAAGTGCCAAAAGAGGAAAATATTTCTTGGTCAAATTCTTTCTCTGTGTCCTACAGAGTTGTTGGCAGTTTACTGAATTTAAACCAATTTCCAGTTCTTTCCTTACTTCCACTAAAATCTGTAAGATATTTCCAAAAAATTTTTGTGTGTGAGTCCCACATATTATCTCTAAAATAATTACTGTGAATCAAATTTCCATATGAGTCACTTTTCCCCCTATTGTAAATAGTAATATAATTCATTAGTTTTTTTTTTAACCACTAAATTTCCACATCCTGGAATCTACTGATTTTCTATAGTAATCTGTCACATTGACAAATCTTGCTTATTATAAGGATACTTCTAAAGAATGTTGAAAAAATCATATTGCTTCCTTGCCTTCACAGAAGATGATTTTCCTATGTTTTATATTTCCTTAAAAAGTATGGATTTAAGAAAAAATTCACCTCTCAAAGTCAAAGTCATGGTGTTCAACAGAGAAATGTGGTAAAGCACTGGGCAAAGTACATGACTAATATACCACTCTTTCCTTCCATTCTAGGATAAATGGTAGAAGTGAAGATTTGTTTCTGATCCTCAGTATTTGTCTTAATATTTGATTTGCTTTCTTAGGTAGTTCACCCTTGCTGCACAGACTCTGAGCTTGACTCGTGGACAGTCATTCTCATGGATCCTTCTCTACTAAAGTTTCCAAAAGGTTTAATTCATACAGATTGGCCTCCTCATATTATAGCAGTATAACTTCTGGAAGGCTTTCTTGGTTTTTAAAAAGTGCCATCTCCTTCTCCATTCTTTTATTTTGTTGCTAACCTATAGTATTTTTTCAATACCTTATTGGTTAAGCATTTTCCATCAATGCCTAAAAAAGAGAAAGTGTTTTTGAGTTTTGACCACCCTGATTAAGTAAAAACATTAAAGCACAAAAGGATTCAAAGTTTGTATGCTTTAAAGATCAAGTAATTAAGAAATACGCTTTGTTCTTAGTTTTACGTGTAGGAAAATGTTGAGGTTAATTATCTGGCCATGTGGGATAATTTGACTCGTAATCAGTAAATTTAAAAGATCTTTCATAACATAAAAAAGATCCAGCCCTGCCAAGGACAAATGACTGGCACTGAAATTCCGTTGTTAGCTTAAGTCATTGATATGTAAAACAAAAGAAAATTCTTTGGCAGAAAACAGAGGAATGTCCAGATGGTTTCTATCTATTTTCCCATTGATTGTATAATTAAAATCCCCTTTAATCATCAGAAAAATTGAGATAGAATGTTTGTAATAGAACAGTACTCTGTTTTAAAGAAATACTTTTTTCGGCAGTAGGTTCACTAGTAGTGAAGTGTTTTGTGAATGTGCTCTATGGAGAAAAGGTATCCAGATAGCTCATTTGGGGATGTAAGTGCCTATTTGCAGCATTATGTTGGTTGTGCCAGATGAGACTAAATGCTAGCCCATTAAAATGAGTATGAATTAGCAATGATCACCTGCCTTCAGGTGGTATTTCCCTTTATCTGAAGCAGGATTTGTACCTTCAATGGTTTCATAGGTGGGCTAGTTCATTTATGAGGTTAATTACTAAGGAAAGCACCAATAAACTAATTAATAAATTTCTAATTCATATCCTCAGTGATTATGAGACAGAATTTGTTTAGCCAGGAAACTCAGACCTAGTTTTGCTAACCTTTTCATATCCTGTGAAATGATGCATCTGTTGATGTTGGTCAGTAGTAGAAATACATTCCCATGTGTTCCTGCTAAATTCTGTCCACTGATCACTAGGCAGTTATTGCTCTATACATATAGAAAGTGCATGTAAATCCATGGTTATAGTATTTTAAGTTGAATGACTACTTAGAACCTTGCATAACATTATCTATATCTATGTGTCCATATCTATATATCTATGTCTATCTCTATCTTTACCTGTATCTCCTTAGTTTATAAATGGTGTCAGTGATGATTTTAAAATGAAAAACAGAAAAATAAACAAAAACAAAAATTCTAGTGCCTCATCTACAATCTCTGGGATATTTTTCTAATTTTTAATTCTTTTTACTTAATGGTTATTTTCTAGCACTCTAGGAGGCTGAGGTGGGCGAATCACTTTAGTCCAGGAGTTCCAGACCAGCCTAGGCAACATGGCATACCCCATCTCTACAAAAAAATACAAAAAATTAGCTGGGCGTGGTGGCACATGCCTGTGGTCCCAGCTCCCTGGGAGACTGAGGTGGGAGGATTGCTTGAGCTCAGGAGGTGGAGATTGCAGTGAACTGAGATTGAGCCAGTACACTCTGGCCTGGGTGATAGAGAGAGACCTTGTGTCAAAAAAATATTATTTTCAAGGTCTTTACTTTGGGCTAAGGAGGTAATAGTGTCATGAGTTTTAGGATGCTGGTGAGACAAAAATGCAGAAACAGGGGATCTCTTTCCTAGTAATGGTGGATCCCGTACTCCTGAGAAAGAGTAACCCTTAGGGGAAAGAGTAGTGTTTAAGGAGAAAAAACAGGGAAGGATGTGGAGAGGATTTAGTTTTCTGTACCTCCTGGTAAGCCTATGTGGTTCCTGCTGGGCAGTGGCTCACAATCATGGAACCTAAAGATACAGGCAGGTAGGGCAGGAGGCGTTGGTCCTAATAATTGCTATGCTTATTAAGAACTTACTATAAATCATGTGTGGTTCTAAGGACTTCACATAGTTTTTCTTTTAACTATTACAGCAGTACCTAGGGATGGGCACTATCATTATTCTCATCTTATGGATGAAAGACTTAGGTGAGTTAGGTAATTTGGAGGTCCAATCATTCAAATCCAGGTGATTTGACTTGAGAGGCAGCCTCTCTTGATCATTGCTTTGCTCTGTTTCTAAGTATAAATAACGGCATAATCAAGCAGAGGTGCTTGTCACCATTCAAAATAGGTCATTGGAAGATCTGTGTCAATACCAGGGAACATCCCTGAAGCAGACATTAAGGAGGAGAATTGATGTCTACCATAGCCAGCCATTTCCTTTCTGCTCTCTAAGTCTTGGTGGTTCCAGAGGGAGTGATGTTACAGAAATGATAGGAAAGGGGATAGGTGGCACTCAGGGTTTGACCTATCTTGATTCTGCTTGTCAGTTACGAGAATGTCTCAATACCTGTTCTGTATTTCCAAACCAAGCTTTGTTTTTGTATAGGTTTTGTATGGTTTTGATTGGTGTGTCACTATATTTTTGGTTGGCTGATAAGTTAGATCCTGTGGTGATCCTGCAACATGACTTATTATTTAGTCCTCCAGTAATCCAAGGGGACAGATATTATTATCATATGGCATAAAACCTGTCACATATTCCCTCCTTCCACGTACTTTAACGTCACTAAGTCAGGATGTCTCTTGCAATTGATGTGTGTCTAGTTTAATTGGCAGCATGACTTTCCTTCTTAGTGGCACATAAAGTAATAGTGCAGCTTAAATATGATGGTAATTTGCCATGGAATATTATGCAGCCATAAAAAAGAACGAGATTATGTTCTTTGCGGGGGCATGGATGGAGTTGGAAGCCATTACCCTCAGCAAACTAATGCAGAAACAGAAAACCAAATACTGAATATTCTCATTTATAAGTGTAAGCTGAACGATGAAAACACATGGACACATGGGGGTGGGGAACAACACACACTGGGGCCTGTTGGTGGGGTTGGGGGAGGGAGAGCATCAGGAAGAATAGCTAATGGATGCTGGGCTTAATACCTGGGTGATGGGTTGATCTGTGCAGCAAACCACCATGACACACATTTACCTATGAAACAAACTTGCACATCCTGCACATACACATACCCCAGAACTTAAAAGTTGAAGAAAAAAATGATGGTGATTTGGATCCAATGAAATATCCTATCTATATTTCACAGAGGCAACTGAGGAGGTTAAATAATTTATTTTGTGTTACTTATCTAGAGACTTGTTGTGACATATAATGCCTAATTATTGAGAAAATCAGCTTTTATTTCATCCTAGTCACAGTTGGTCTACATTCTCCAACTTCCCCTGCAGTTAGGTTTGGCATGAGAATGAGTTCTGGACAATGGAATGCAGATGGATAACTGGACCCATAAAAATTATTGCTTTTCTCCTTTTCTCCACTCTTTCTTTTTCCCAGCCTGCCAGCTGGATACCAACTTCCATGGGAACCACATGTTGAAGATGGCTGGACTTCTGCAACGTGATTTATGAATGACTGTGTGGAACAGAGCTGCCTTTTCTTTCCTACTTTCTTTAGTCTACTGATTGACTTTACATGAGTGAGAGATAAACTTACACTGTATCAAGCCACTGAAATTTTGGGATTAATGTGTTGCAAATAGATTATGTTACTTTAATTAATACACTGGCAGAATTGAGATTCAAACTTTGTCATTCTAATTCTAAAACCTGTCTTCTTAACTAGCATTTCTCAGAGTTAACAAGTGTTATATTGAATAAAGGTTTCCATTCTATAAGAAGTTTCGGAAACAGTTAAGCAAGTTTCTTGATGTAAGTTTTCTTGGAGCCATTCCAGTATGCATTGTGAATCTCTTAAAATTGTCATATGCAGTTTTAATAGAGCTCTATGACATTGGTTATGCTTCAGACTTCCTTTAAAGATGCTGAGTCTTGTAAAAATGTGTTAGTTTGGATAGGGCCATATTATTAATCAAACCTTGTAAATACATTTGAAATTATACTTTTTTTTTATTATTATACTTTAAGTTCTAGGGTACATGTACATAACGTGCAGGTTTGTTACATATGTATACTTGTGCCATGTTGGCGTGCTGCACCCATCAACTTGTCAGCACCCATCAACTCGTCATTTACATCAGGTATAACTCCCAGTGCAATCTCCCCCCTCCCCCCTCCCCCCTCCCCATGATGGGCCCCAGTGTATGATGTTAAACCTCTCTAATCCTTTTTTAAAAACAATTTCAAATTTTATTTTAGATTTGGGGGATATATATGCAGGTTTGTTACCTGAGTATATTGCGTGATGCTGAGGTTTGGGGTACTGAGCATAGTATCCAACAGTTTTTCACCCCTTTCCCTCCTCCTTCTCTCCCTGCTCTAGTAGTCCTCAGTGTCTATTCTTCCCAACTTTATGCCTGAGAACCCACTGTTTAGCTCCCACTTGTAAGTGAGAACATACAGTATTTGGTTTTCTGTTCCTGGGTTAATTCACTGCATAGATATTATTTTCCTGCATTAATTTGCTTTTAGGATAATGACCTCCAGCTGCATCCATGTTGTTGCAAAGGAGAGGATTTCATTCTTTTTATGGCTCCATAGTATTCCATGGTGTATGTGTACCACATTTTCTTTATTCAATCCACTGTTGATGGGTACTTGGGTTGATTTCATGTCTTTGTTATTGTGAATAGTACTGTGATTAACATTTGAGTTGATGTGTCTCTTCAGTGGAACAATTTGTTTTCTTTTGGATGTATAACCAGTAATGGGATTGCTGACCCAAATGGTAGATTCATTTTAAGTTCTTTGAGAAATCTTCAAACTGCTTTCCACAGTGGCTGAACTAATTTATATTCCCACCAACAGAGTATAAGTGTTCCTTTTCTCCCACAGCCTTGTAATCATCTATTGTTCTATGACTTTTTAATATGAGCCATTCTGACTGATGTGAGATAGTGTCTCATTGTGGTTTTGATTTGCATTTCTCTGATAATTAGTGATGTGGGGCATTTTTTCATATATTTGTTGGCTGCTTGTGTATCTTCTTTTGAGAAGTGTCTGTTCATGTCTTTTGCCCATTTTTAATGGGGTTATTTGTTTTTTGTTTGTTGATTTAAGTTCCTTATAAATGTTGGAAATTAGGCCTTTGTTGAATGCATAGTTTGTGATTTTTTTTCTATTTCTGTAGGCTGTCTGTTTACTCTCTTGATAGTTTCTTTTGCTGTGTAGAGCTCTTTAGTTTAATTAGGTCCCACTTGTCAATTTTTGTTTTTGTTGCAATTGCTTTTGAGGACTTAGTTATAAATTATGTCCCAAGGCTGATGTTCAGAGTGGGGTTTCATAACTTTTCTTCTAGAATTCTTAAAGTTTGAGGTTTTACATTTAAATCTTTAATCCATCTTGAGTTAATTTTATTATATGATAAAATATAAGGATTCAGTTTTATTCTTCTGCATATAACTAGCCAGCTATCCCAGAACCACTTACTGAATGGAGAGTTATTTTCCCATTGCTTATTTTTTGTAGAGTTTGTCAAAGATCAGTTGGTTGTAGGCATGCGGCTTTATTTCTGTGTTTTCTGTTCTGTTCCAATGATCTGTATGTCTGTTTTTGTACCAATACCATGCTGTTTTGTTTATTGTAGCCTTATATATAATTTTAAGTAAGGTAATGTGATGCCTCCAGCTTTGTTCTTTTTGTTTAGGGCTACTTTGGCTGTTCAGGCTCTTTTGGTTTATATGAATTTTAGAATAATTTTATATAGTTCTGTGAAAAATAATGTTGATAGCTTGCCAGAAATCTGTAGATTGTTTTTGGCAGTATGGCCATTTTAGCAATATTGATTCTTCTAATCCATCCATGGGCATGGAATGTTTTTCCATTTGTTTGTGTCATGTATTATGTCTTTCAGCAGTGTTTTATGGTTCTCTTTATAGAGATCTTTCACTTCCTTATCTACCTGTATTCCTAAGCATTATTTTTTTTGGAAGCTATTGTAAACAGGATTGCATTCTTGATTTGGCTCTCAACTTAAACATTATGAGTGTATGGAAATGCTACTGATTTTTATACACCGATTTTGTATCCTGAAATGTTACTGAAGTTGTTTAACAGTTCCAGAGGCCTTTTGGCAGAGTCTTTAGGGTTTTCTAAGTATAGAAACATATTATCAGTGAAGAGAGACAGTTTTGACTCTTCTTTTTCCTGTCTAAATGCCTTTTATTTCTTTCTCTTGCCTGGTTTCTTTGGCTAGCACTTGCGGTACTATGCTGAATAGGTGTGGTGAGAGCAGACATCCTTGTCTTTTTCCAGGTTTCAGGAAATGCTGCCAGTTTTTACTTAATCAGAATGATGTTTGTTGTGGGTTTGTCATAGGTGGCTCTCATTATTTTAAGGTATATTCCTTAATGCCTAATTTCTTGAGGGTTTTTTAAAATCATGAAGCAATGTTGGATTTTACCAAAAGCTTTTTCTGCATCTATTGAGATGATCATATGGTTTTTATTTTTAATTCTGTTTATGTGGTGAATCATATTTATTGATATGCATGTGTTGAACCAGCCTTGCACCCCAGGAATGAAGCCTACTTGATCATGGTGAAGTAACTTTTTTGATGTGCTGCTGGATTTTGTTATTATTTCATTGAGGATTTTTTTTGCCTATGTTAATCAAGGATATTGGTCTGTAGTTTTCTTTTATTATCGTGTCTTTGCCAGGTTTTAGTATCAAGGTGATGCTGGCTTCATAGGATGAGTTAGGGAGGAAACCCTCATCTTCAGTTTCTGGGAATAGTTTCAGAAGTATTGGTAACAATTTTTCTTTGTGTGTCTGGTAGAATCTATCTGGTCCAGGGCCTTTTTTTTTTTTTTTTTTTTTAGTTAGTAGGTTTTTTTATTACTTACTCAGTAGTTTTGGAACTTGATTTCAGTCTGTTTGGGGTTTCAATTTCTTCCTGATTCAATCTTGGGAGATTGTGTATTTCTAGGAATTTATTCATTTCTTCTAGACTTTTTAGTTTGTGTGCATAGAGGTGTTCATTAGAGTCTCTGAGGAGCTTTTGTATTTCTGTGGGATTGGTTGTAATGCCATCTTTGTCATTTCTGATTGTGTTTATTTGGATCTTCTCTCTTTTTCTTTGTTAATCTATCTGGTAGTCTATTGATTTTGTTTATTCTTTCAAAGAACCAACTTTTAGTTTCATTGATTGTGTGGATTTTTGGGTCTCAATTTCATTAAACTCTGCTCTGATTTTAGTTATTTCTTTCCTTCTGCTAGCTTTGGGGTTAGTTTGTTCTTGTTTTTCTAGTTCTTTTAGGTTTGATGTTAGAATGTCAATTTAAGATCTTTCCAGCTTTTTGAGATTGGCATTTAGTGCTATAAACTTTCTCCATAACATTGCCTTTGCTGCATCCCAGAGTTTTTGGTATATTGTGTCTCTGTTTTCATTTATTTCAAAAAGTTTTTTGATTTCTGCCTTAATTTTACTATTTACTCATTTCCAAGTAGTTGTATTGAAACGTCTCTAATATTAATGATTTTCTGGCATTATATTTTTCAGTCTAGTTGGTAAGTTTTCTATCTAGTCAAGGAACTTAATTACCACATACTGTGCAAGTTATTAAGCAATAATTATTAGTAAAACTCTTGAGAAAAGGGTCTGAAGTTTTCTTATTCACCACTGTGTTCCCAGCTCTCTGGCGCAGTGCCTATCACATAGTAGGCACTCAATAATTATATGCTGTTCTTATTAAAGAGATAGCTTGGTGAAATAGATGTTATAGGAGCTGTGAACCTTATATCTTCAATTACAAAATAAGGCAAATGATTTTTTATTTCACAGGATTTTGTGATAATCAAATGAAATAGTGTACATATGATGTAAGATATTTACAGCACTTAGTAAACCTATAATGTAAGATATTTGTACGACTACTAGAATGAAGCAGTATTCAATAGACTGTATTTAACACATATTTTTTCACAATTGTTAGGCTTTGGCACAGACGTTGTATTATGTATAGGTGATAAAGCTGAATCATGTGTCTCTTCTCCTTAGAACACAAGGAAATTTGAAACTCAACAAATTTTTTGTGCTTAGCCTTGCTTAGCTGCCAGAGCTAGTCTGTTTTCTTGGGTATACCAGGTAGCCATATGGAAATGCATTCAGGAAATATTGAAAGGAGGATATAAAGAACTCCAGAAGTACCAGAAAAAAGATAGTTAAAAATCATGTAATGAGTAATCTCTTGGACTAACTGGGAAAAACAGAATTCAAATTTGTAAGTCCTTATTTTCCTTTCTGAATTTTGCTATGTCTGTTTGTCTTGGAATGAACAACAGATTGATAATCAAAACCAGACTAGTGTTTGAGTAAGTGTCCTTCACATCAACCCCTGATTTCCCTTTGGTTCTACACAAGAAAGCATTCATTACTTTCGTTGGTATAAGCTTCTCATTTTGAAAAGTACTTGGAGGAAATGTGTCCTGTGATACTGAGTATTCTCCCTGTTAATGTACTATGTATATTGGATGTGTTGTCAAGTTTATTTAGACCCTCTTTAAGTGTTAGTGGTGAAATTAGATTAGATTGCTTTCTTTCAAACATCTATCTTTCATCGCAGCAAGATGAGATGCTTTTATTGCCAACTGACAAGGACACATGTGTCAGTATTTTTAGGCCGCAATGTATAGTGCTGTATCAAGGAAAGGAAGTAAAGCCCTTAGATTTTGGTAATGTACTGAATGGTCCAGGGAACAACTTACACCCTTTTCCAAGAAACAATTCCAAAAACAAAATGTTTTCTCCTGAGCTTAAATGAAAAGCAGATACAACAAAGGCTTTAAACTGAAAAATAATAGATTCACTGGCATCAGGTACTGAAGGAGTTGCACATTATTTAGACTTCTCAAAAAGTTGGCTATGCCTGTTAGATGGGGGTCCAAAAATTCTCTGGAAATTATTGTCTATGTTAACCATAAAACTACTAAACAGTTTATTATTGTCAAATTCACTTAAAATGAATAACCTTGATCTCTCAGTAATTCCCTTTAGGGAATAGCCTGTGGCAAGAGTATATTTTACATGTCCATTGTTAAGCATTTCAATAAATCAACATGATGCAGGAAAATCTGATATTTCTATGGAAATCTCTATGCTTTCATTGCTCTTTTCACATTATTAAGGCTAGTGAATCTTATGCTAAAGAATTTGGGACTGACATTTTTCAGTTTAAAGTATAGTTTATTAACACTGATGGAAAGTATGTTTCTTTCTGTGGAAATTCATTTTTCTTAGTGTGCATTATCTCTCCTCTTATTCTCCAAGTTTACCTTATACTCCTGTCAATTCAAACTAGTTCTATTATTCAATCACAGATATACCCCTCATATTTTCCATAAGAATGATGCAGGCATCAAATGTTTGGCTTATTTAATTTTTTGATGGAGTCTTATAAAAGCTATTGTTGAGATCATGTTGGGATTCTGTGGTATAGGTTTTAGCTATAGATAAATAGTCATCCTTGTTTGCCCATGACTGAGGGATTTCCTGGGACACGGGATAGTTCCATGCAAACTGGAACAGTTGGTCAGTTTAGTGAAATACCTAAATTAAAATTATATGAAAAATACTCCAGTAGCATTGATTATGAAATATATATCCCCAGAAGATCTTCATTTTTAAAAGGGTTTGTAATTCATTTTAGACTCATTCTTTGAAATAATGCTTATTAGTTCCTGATCATTGTTTAAAAAAGAGATAATTAATTTTATACCTCTGGCTTTTAAAAATTATAATTTATCCATTATGTACTTGGCCTAGACTAGTAGATTTTGCTGTGTTCAAAATGCATAATTTATTGTAGCCTTCCTATAGTCTTTCTTGGTTTTGATTTAATAAGACATAAGAAATTATAGACCAAAACTTCATAAATATAACTTTAATTGCTTTATTTTCCAGTTACCCATTTTCTATGTTGAAATATTTACTTTTAGAGGTCATTACATGTATTTCTACTTCTTTGTGAATTTGATTAACTATAAAGTTTCCTACGGATTGTTTCTGATGAGAATCAGACATTCAGGTTTTATATGTCTGAAAAATAAATCTCTTATCAACACTGCTCACTCCTTTTTATTATCCCAGAACTCTAGCTTGTAAAACAGGCTTGATATGTGTTGACTTTTTCTTGTAGATGACTCTGCTGTCTCTCGTGAAATGTTATAAAACTCCAAAGAGCTTGGACTGTCCTAAATTTTGAATATTTTGAGATATATTCTAATAAGACATAGTACATGGGGCAAAGAATACCCATATTCTTTGGAGACTTTGAGCTTGGAGGATCAATCTTAGAAAATAACCTTCCTTTCTTCAACTTTGGTCTGAAGGGCGTTCCTTTCAGATTTGCAAAGAATCACTTTTATACTACAGGAGTAAAGTGGGTCATAATATTGAACACAAAAAGTTACGTAAGCATATTAATTCACTGAGGTTATGGCTAATAACTGCAGTGTGTGAACACACCCAAGTGGCCCATTTACTCCTGCTGGTGCAACATGGAATGACAGTTGGTCAGCAAATGTGTTGAATGTCTATTTCATTCCAGAAGAAAGTGAAAGGAAATAGAAGATCTGGCTGGCCCACCTCTCTATCTCTTATGGAAATAGATATTCTAATATTATATGTCAGAAGATGCCAATGGGTGGCCATATTAAATAATAGAACTTGTACCTAGTTTTCTCCTTCTAGGTGTAGTGTGTGGGCTGTTTTGTCATACTTCATATTATCCAGGGGTTAATTAAAGACCTCTGAGGTCTTCTACTCATCTTCATTCTTTAACAATGAGCAGATCCTTATATAAAAAAGTAGTGAGTTAAACTACATGTCATGTCTAGTATTAGGTGAAATTATGTTTCCAAGAAGAGCTAAAAAAATGACTGCTGTTTCCTTTGTGCGTCTTTTGTAGAATACGTGTTTTGATATTTTAGTACTTGGTATAATTAGTATTTTTAATACTTATATAATATTATAATTCTTTTCCAATGGGAAAAGATACATTTTAATTACATCACAGATAGCTTTTCATGACATTAAATCTACAGAACTGGCTATAGATCTTCTATTCCTTGAGTCTGAAATAGATACATAGAGATAGATAGATAGATAGATAGGAAGATAGATAGATAGATAGATAGATAGATAGATAGATAATCTCCTATAAGGGAGTAAAGCTGACTATTAGCTCTACCAATATGGCATGCTGCCTTTCCTTACTTTAATAATTCAGTTGTCTATTGAAGATACATACCTGATAGCTGCACAAGAAATGTTTTTTGTTTTTAACTTTTGAAGAGTAAATTTATGTTTTTTCTCTTAGGATGGTAATGGGAAAACCAGGGAATGTAAATTTTAATTCCTAATGACCACCTTATTTTAATAGTTAATAATTTCTCCTGGATCGCTAAGCAATATATATAGCAAGATTTGTATACCTTAAGAAGTGTAAATCGCACATTATCTGTATTCGGAAATAGAATATCTTCTGGGTTTATCTCTTTCTCTAGCAAATTATACTTTAACCACATGTGCTGCTAAATTATTCATTTCCATCTGTCAGCAGTTTCTTTATGGAACCACTGAGGAAGCCTGAAATGGTTAATGGTTAGTTGTTCTCTAGGCAGTCATAAATATACAACGTGTGTGGCTGAGAACCCATGACCCAATGCCAGAGAAATTAGGTGTAAGGCCTGTGCAAAAGCAGGCTGAGGTCTCAAAAGGCCATAAATGAACGCTGCCTCTCCCTCTATGGCATCTTTCGTCAAGCATATCATTTCAAAGGAAACAGTAATAGTTCTTTAAAAAATGTATTAATATTTTTATGGGCAAATCATAATTGTATACATTTATGGGGCACAATGTAATGTTTTGACATGCATACAATGTGGAATGGTTAAATTTAATTAACATATTCATCACTTCAGTCACTTATTTTTTGTGATGAAACATTTGAAATTTGCTAAGTAATTTTGAAATTATGATATATTATTATTGACTATAATCACACTGCTGTGCAATAGATATCAAAACTTATTCCTCTTGGCCGGGCGTGGTGGCTTACACCTGTAATCCCAGCACTTTGGGAGGCCGAGACGGGCGGATCACGAGGTCAGGAGATCAAGACCATTCTGCCTAACATGGTGAAACCCCGTCTCGACTAAAAATACAAAAATTAGCCAGGCACGGTGGCTGGCGCCTGTAATCCCAGCTACTTGGAAGGTTGAGGCAGGAGAATGGCGTGAACCCGGGAGGCGGAGCTTGCAGTGAGTGGAGATCGCGCCACTGCAGTCCAGCCTGGGCAACAGAGCGAGACTCCGACTCAAAAAAAAAAAAAAAAAAAAACTTATTCCTCTCGTACAAAGCGAAACTTTGTACCCTTTGATCAACGATTCTCCATTTCCCCCTCCCCACAACTCAGCCTCTGGTAACCATCATTCTACTCTACTTTCATGAGTTTGACTTTTTTTTTTTGTCTCAGTCTCTGAGTAGCTGGGATTACGGGTGTAAGCCATCACAACTGGCTAATTTTTGTATTTTTAGTGGAGACAGGGTTTTGCCATGTTGGCCAGGCTGGTTTTGAACTCCTGACCTCAGGTGATCCACCTGCCTCAGTCTCCCAAAGTGCTCAATCACAGGCATGAGCCGCCATGCCTGGCCGAGTTTGACTTTTTAAGATTCTACATATAAGTGAGATCATGTGGTATTTGTCATTCTGTGTCTGCCTTATTTCATTTAACATAATGTCCTCCAGATTCATTCTTGTTATTGTGACAGAATTTCCTTCTTTTGTTAGGTTAAATAGTACTCCATTGTGTATATATACCACATTTTCTTGATATATATACACAATGTTGATGTTGATGGACACTTAAATTGGGAAATAATTCTTCACCAGACTTTAATACTGAAGCAAGTCAATCATCTGGTATCTGATGCCCAAAGAGAAGGTTTCTGGATCTTTCCCCCTGCTTTATTCAAGTAAACAAAGTAAATACGAGAGGCCACTAAAAATCCCTGTTTTTCAGAATTTCTATTGAGGAAGAAAATCTGAGGAATCTCACATCATGTGAAAAAAAAGAACTAGTGAAATACTGGAAAGCAAAGTGTGAAGAAATGGTTTTAGTGATACACTTTGTGAATTAATATGTTGTGAGTTTTTCACATCTTTCAAGTTTATCTTTAAAGTGGTGGAGTTACCTGCTGTTCTTTCAACATGCCAGGATCCCGTGCTGAGCCTCAGGGCTTTGCATTGGTTGTTCTTTCTGCCAAGAAGGCCCCCTTCCCAGTCCCATATTAGCTTTTCCCTTTTCTTTATTTCAGTCTTAGCTCAAATATCTTCTCAGAGGCCCTGCCTTGTAGATCACACTATCTGATTTGGTGTTTTCATTAGAGCACTTAGACATAGAATTTGAGATTGAACATCTTTCATTCATTTATTATTTGTTCCTGCCAGTAGAATGTAAGCTCCGTGTAGGCAGGGAATTTGTTCAGCTTAAGACTGTACCACAATCTTGTACACATCATGAGCATGATAAATGCTTGTTAGCAAATCAGTGACTGATTTAGAGTAAAGCCAAAATGGTATATGGCTGTTTTACTATAAGAAGGAATCATTTCTTTTCCAAGTTAGAAGCACAAATAATCTGCTTCATTATAATATATGCCAAAATCAGGTGAGAAACTGAAATTGCTTTTAAGTGACACCTGATGATGAGTTGTATGGGAACAAAGACCCAACTGGGGAAAAAAGTTAATCTGTTCCCAAACTCCTGAGATAGAAATCGAAGCAGTTCCTGGATTTAATGCTTCTCATGCAGGCAATCCAGATACTTATCATCACCATATGAATACATATCTATTGCATAGCAAAACTGTACCTCTCTTCTGAGGATACCTACAGGCAACAAGGAAGAAGCAGGTGGTGCCTGCACACGAACACCAGCACAAAAAAAACTGCACAAAGAATACAGGGATATTGGCTCTGAGCCTCATCTCAGTCCCATTTTTGTTAATCTCCCAAGAGCATATGGTGCTGATCACTCACTACTTCTTAAAAATACTCCCCACTCTTTCGAAAAAGTCTAATGCTTGTCTACAGCACTGTTTTCTTTAGCAGCTCTTCTTCCTTGGTCTTCTCTTTAAGAATGGATGTTCACTAGAATGCTACCATTTTTTTCTTCTTACTCACACTCTACCTGGCAGCCTCCCTTATCATCTTTATACTTATCATGATGCCTTAACATATGCCTCTAACACTGACCTTTATCCCATTTCCCAGGCTTGAATTTCCTACAGCTCCTGGACATCTTTGCATAGGTTTTCCCCTAAGCACCTCAAGAATATTATGTCACAAACTAAATATGTTCTACCATTTCTTCTCCTGCTTTCACCATTTTAGTTTCGATTGATCTAAGAAGCTATCTTCTGCTTCTTAGGTCACATCTCACTAGCTGTCTTTTTGTTTTTCTCCTCCCTACCATTTCTCTGTCACTGCTCTGTTCAGACCCTCATTGTTTTCCATGTTGCCTGTTGTCATAACTGAAATGGTTTCTTGCCTTGTGTCTCTGGTGTCGTCAATTTATTTCCCTCTTTTGCAAACTCCTCAACCTAATTATCATTTCCATAATCACTTCCAGAAGAAACATAATGATTTATTTCCAGAAAAAATTTCCAATTGTTTTAATAAAGGCCTAGAAGTTCTGCTGAAATCTGGCCCCCAGATATCTTTATAGTTTCCTTTGCCTCTACAGTTTTGACACAGCCAGCCCTGTTAGACTGTTTGTTCCCATTGGACACTCCCTGGGCCTCTTCTCTGTGCCCTTAATCATGCTCTGCTGTAAGTCTGTGTTCCTTTTCTCGATTATTCCCATTAAGAAATCCCATTCGCCATTTTATTTATTTATGTGTTAATAATATTTTACTTAAGAGGAAGGGCAATGCAAATGAGGAAGTCTTTATACACTGAGGTTTGGAGTCTATTAATCTTGTCACCCAAATAGTAAACATAGTACCCAATAGGTAGTTTTTCAGCCTTTGCCCACCTGTCTCTCTCCCTTCTCTGGTAGTCATCAGTGTCTAGTATTCCCATCTTTATGTCCATGTGTACCCAATGTTTAGCTCCCACTTATAACTGAGGACATGTGATGTTTGGTTTTCTGTGTTTTACATTAATTTTCTTAGGATAATGGTCTCCAACTGCACCCATGTTGCTGCAAAGACCCCGATTTCATTCTTTTTTATGGCTGTGTAGTATTCCATGGTGTATCTGTACCACATTTTCTCTATCCAATCCACCATTGATAGGCACCTAGGTTAATTCCATGTCTTTGGTATTGTGAATAGTGCTGTGATAAATATACAAATGTGTGTGTCTTTTTGGTAGTGCCAAGACCAGCTCGGTTGCTGAGACCCTAACTTAGCAGGGCTAGAGGAATTAAAGACACATACACAGAAATATAGAGGTGTAAAGTGGGAAATCAGGGGTCTCGTAGCCTTCAGAGCTGAGAGCCCCAAACAGAGATTTACCCACATATTTCTTAACAGCAAACCAGTCATTAGCATTGTTTCTATAGATATTAAATTAACTAAAAGTATCCCTTATGGGAAATGAAGGGATGGGCCATATTAAGGAGTAGGTTGGGCTAGTTAACTGCAGCAGGAACTTGCCCTTAAGGCATAAATTGCTCATGCTATTGTTTGTGGCTTAAGAATGCCTTTAAGAGGTTTTCTGCCCTGGGCAGGCCGGGTATTCCTTGCCCTCATTCCCGTAAACCCACAACCTTCCAGTGCGGGCCTTAGGGTCATTATGAATATGTTATGGTGCTGCAGAGATTTTGTTTATGGCCAGTCTTGGGGCCAGTTTGTGGCCAGATTTTGGGGGGACCTGCTCCCAACACATCCCCCTTCTCTGATTTGCAAATTGATAAAAGCAAAGGCAGCTTTGTCACGGTGAGCTACTTCTTACAGGAGTCAGGATCCGCATTTGCAGACTATACTAGACTAGCAACATAGATTAAAAGCACAGTCATCATTGAAATCACAGAACTTCCAAGTGTTTTTATCCATTTTAATGGGTTACTAGCTGTTAATTTGTCTGCCGCTCCTTTAAGCACTTCAGTTCCTGGCATTAAGGTCAGGTGTGCCTGGGATGCTTTAAATATTTGTTCTTTTAATTTTAAATTCTTATGTTCAGCTCCTAGAGCAGGCCATATCATTTGAGGTTGAGGTGCCACTATACTGCCATGGTTCCAGATAATAGGAACTTTTGCCGTACTTCTTATCATTTCTACCATCTGACCATTTTGTTCAGATCAGCTGAACATAGTGTGGCCATGCCATGTAGACTGAGAGGTGCAATTCAAGCTAAACATCCCCTTAGGGGACCAAATAATAATGATTCCATAGGAATTGTTGCACAGCACCTCTGCCTGTTCTGCAAAGCAATCTTCCTAAACAAGTGTGTTCATTTTTTCTAACTGGGTCCAATCCTGTTTACAAATAGGTTTTTGAGGGTGGTATGCCTCAATTATAGGAGCAGATTTATTATGGTAAATATTGAGATCAGAAATCGTGTGTAAATGTGTCAGAGTGATTGCATCCAGGCATTATTACCAGCCCTTATTGAAGGAATACTCACGGCAGTGGTGATAACCGCTATCATAGCTACCATTAAATTATTCATTGTGACTGGTCCCACTTTCCTCAGGTTTTCTTCCGCCATCTGTGACAACTTCTTGATCTGTCCCCAGGTGGGTGGCTGTGTTCGACGGGTGTTGCTCGTGACAGTTGGGGTCCTCCTCAGCATCAGTCTCCACATGGCTGCAACCGGGGGAGGGGGGGTGTCCTCGGGATCCTCTCAGAGTCTCTTCCTCAGCATCTGGCTCATGATAAGGTTTCAGGTATCTTGATGATATCCAAATCGGCTGTTGATTTTGGCCTGGAGAAACACAAGCATAACCTCTACCCCAAGTTATTATTTTATCTATTTCCCAACTTTTTGTTATCGGATTTCTCCACCAAAGCAGTTGTTCTGTTTTTGTCTTTGCAGCTGGTTTCTGTAGATGCTGTTCAGCTGCTGATAACATCTGGCCTTTGGGCAGGCTCAAAAACTTTAAAGTTAAAAATGCTAGGTTCAGTTGTATCTGTGGGGTTCCATATTCTCTGTCTCCCTTCTGCTTTTGCAACTGCTGTTTTAGGGAGAGATTCATTCTTTCCACTAGGGCTTGTCCTTGAGAATTGTATGGGATACGAGTAATGTGTTTAATATTACACATAGACAAAAACGTAGCTAGAGCTTGGCTAGTATAGCCTGGGGCATTATCTGTTTTAATAGAAGCTGGAATGCCCATCACCGCAAAACACTGCAAAAGGTGACGTTTAACATAGGCAGAAGACTCCTGTTTGGCCTGTAGCCCAGAAGAAGTGAGAAAAGGTATCCACACATACATGTACGTAAGCTGGTCTCCTAAACGAGGGAACATGTGTGACATCCATTTGCCAAAGAGAGTTAGGCTCCAATCCTTGAGGATTAACTCCTCCTGTAAAAGATGAGGAATGTACCATTTGGTAAGTTGGGTATCGCTGGATAATAGCTTTAGCTTCTTTCCAGGTAATGCTGTATCTGTGTTTGAGACCAGAGGCATTAACATGGATTAAATTGTGAAAGTGTCTAGCATTAGATATTGCATTAGCAACTAGGTGATCAGCCATTTGATTCCCTTCAGTCAAAGGTCCTGGAAGAGGTGTATGAACTTTAACGTGAGTGATATAAAAAGGATGCATTCGACTTCTAACTGCTGTTTGCAATTGGGTAAATAAGTCATCAGTTGTTCATCTGTATAAAATTGTAACCGAGCATTTTCAATTTACTGTGTGGAATGAACCACGTATGAAGAATCAGAAATCCCATTAATAGGCATATCAAAAGCAGTCAATACCTCAATTACAGCTGCAAGCTCCGCTTTTTGAGCTGAAGTATAGGGCGTCTGGAAAACTTTACTTTTTGAGCCAGAATAAGAAGCTTTACCATTACTAGACCCATCTGTGAAACAATGAAAACGCTTAGCAGGCTGCAGGTTGTTTGTTGCAGGAATTGTAAATGCAAACCTTTCACAGTCTTGCTCAGCTACAGGGATAGTACATAAACAGTCTTTTAAATCTATTAAAGGCCAATTTTTTGGAATTATAGCAGGAGAAGGCAATCCTGGCTGTAATGCTCCCATAAGTTGTATAACTGAATTGATGGCTCTTAAGTCAGTTAACATTCTCCATTTACCTGATTTTTTCTTAATTACGAAAACTGGAGAATTCCAAGGGGAAAATGTTGGAGCTATGTGCTCATTTTCTAATTGTTCAGCAACTAATTTCTCTAAAGCCTCCAGTTTTTCTTTACCTAGCGGCCATTGTTCTATCCAAATTGGTTTATCTGTTAACCATTTTAAAGGTATAGGTTCTGGAAGCTTAACAATGGCTGCCATCAAAAATTATTTCCTAATCTTTGGCAGGAACTTTGTTTTTCTGCTTGAAGCGGGTTCTTTCAAACCTTGCAAATATTTTCTAGTCCCATACCAGGGACATACTCCTTTTCATGCATTGTATGTTGACTTTGAGGGCTATATAATTATTCTGGAATTAGAACTTGTGCTCCCCATTGTTATAATAAATCTCTTCCCCATAAATTTATAGGTACAGAAGTTATAATTGGTTGAATAGTCCCAGGTTGTCTGTTGGGCCCCTCACAATGCAAAATATAACTACTTTGATATACTTCAGTGGCTTTACCAACTCCGACTATGTTAAATTGAGCGGGTTGAATTGGCCACGTGGACAGCCAGTGCTGTAGAGAAATGATTGAAATGTCCACTCCTGTATCTACCAAACCTTTAAATTTCTTTCCTTGAATAGATATTTCACAGGTAGGATGTTTATCAGTAATTTCATTTACCCATTAAGCTGCTTTGCCTTGTTTGTTTGTGCTTCCCAATCCTCCTGTTTGTTTAATTTCACTTTTTCCCATTCCCACATACGGCACAATCAGGAGCTGTGCTATGTGCTCTCCTGGCTCTGCTTTCCAGGGAACAGAGGTAAATATAACAGTTTGAATTTCCCCATTGTAATCTGAATCAATGACTCCTGTATGTATTTGTATGCCTTTTAAACTTAAACTAGGCCTTCCTAAAAGTAATCCTATTGTCCCCACTGGCACGGGTCCACATACTCCTGTTGGGACCTTTTGTGGGGGTTCCCCAGGCAGAAGGTTCACAGCTTTTGTGCAGCATAAATCTACTGCGGCACTACTGGCTGTGGCAGGGGACAGACATTGTTCAGGGGTGAGGGAATGGCCTGAGCTGAAAATGCCCCGGTTTAGAACGGGGCCTGGGACAGGCCCCTCATGGCATTTCCTGAAATCAGGTTCCCTTCTTTATCAAATTTAGAGTGACACTGACTAGCCCAGTGTTTTCCTTTTTTACATTTTGGACATTTCAGGTTCAACAGTTTTCTTTTTTCCCCTATCTGGCGGCCTGACTCACTGATTTTTTTTATATTCTTTTTTAGTATGACCATGCTTCCCACAGTTAAAACAAGCTCTGGGAAATGGAGTATTTCCTTTATCCACTCTCAGTCCTGCCATTGCCTGTGCCAACAAGGTAGCTTTATGCAGATTACCTCCGATACCATCACAGGCCTTGATATAATCAACTAAATGTGCTTTCCCTCTGATAGGTCACAGAGCAGCCTGGCAATAGGGATTAGCATTGTCAAAAGCTAATAACTGAAGCACTATATCCTGAGCAGCCGAATCTACAATCATCTTTTTAAGAGACTCCTGTAACTGAGCTATAAAATCAATGTATGGTTCTCTGGGTCCCTGTTTTATAGCTCTAAAGGAAGGGTATTGTTCTCCACCTGAAGTGATTTTTTCCCAAGCTCTAATGCACACTCCTCTAGGCTGTTCTATGGCATCATCCTGCATGACAAGTTGTGCATCTAAACCAACCCAGCTGCCAACCCCCAAAAGTTGGGCAGTTACATTAATTTGAGGTTGGGCCTGGGCATTGCGAGCAGCCTGAATGGAAGCTTCATCTGCCCACCAAGTTTTAAATTGTAAGAACTGAGCAGGAGTTAGACAAGCTCGAGTAAGAGCGTCCCAGTCAGTAGGAATCATCAGACTGGAAACGGTAACATTCTTTAGCAGTCCCATTTCAAAAGGAGAACCTGGTCCATACTGGCTTATTGCTTGTTTTAATTCTTTGAGTAATTTAAAAGGAAAAGGCTCAAATGTAGTTATAATATTTTCCTCTTGATCTGGGGGGTGTATTCTAACAGGCAACTGCCAAGCCTCTATATCACCCTCTTGTCTAGCTTACCGAATGCCTGCCTGAATAAAATAGAGCCGTCGCTCGAGGGGCTGCTCAAGCAGTCACTGGGGCAACTAATTTTCGCCCAGTGTCCTCCGGAAAAGAAAGATCTGGGGGGTCATTTTCTTCAAAATAATAAGGAGGGGGTGCAAAAGAGTAGGGATGAACCTCTCCTTCCTTTGCCACTTTAGCTTTAACTGGCAAATAAACATGCTCTGTAACCTCTTCTGTTTCTTCACTATACTCTTGTTCCTCCTCATTATCAGTGTGAAAAAGTTCCAAGGTGAAACGAACCAGACCCCATACCTGTCCCATTGTTACCCTGATGCTTCCGAGCTCCCCTTCTTACTCACCAGGGGGATTGCTTTAAGAGTACTTGGGTGTCCTCCAGCTAGTTTTCTGTTCCAACTGTCGCTCTGGGGACCCTTCGACCTGGATTTGAGCCCCCACGAATGGATGCCACTTGCCGAGACCAGCTCGGTCAGGGAGACCCTAACCCAGCGGCACTAGAGGAGTTAAAGACACACACACAGAAATATAGAGGTGTGAAGTGGGAAATCAGGGGTCTCACAGCCTTCAGAGCTGAAAGCCCCGAACAGAGATTTACCCACTTATTTCTTAACAGCAAACCAGTCATTAGCATTGTTTCTATAGATATTAAATTAACTAAAAGTATCCCTTATGGGAAGCAAAAGGATGGGCCAAATTAAAGGAATAGGTTGGGCTAGTTAACTGCAATAGGAACATACCCTTAAGGCATAAATCGCTCATGCTATTGTTTGTGGCTTAAGAATGCCTTTAAGGGGTTTTCTGCCCTGGGTGGGCCGGGTATTCCTTGCCCTCATTCCCGTAAACCCACAACCTTCCAGTGCGGACGTTAGGGCCATTATGAACATGTTACAGTGCTGCAGAGGTTTTGTTTATGGCCAGTCTTGGGGCCAGTTTATGGCCAGAATTTGGGGGGCCTGCTTCCGACATGGTAGAATGATTTATTTTCCTTTGGGTATATACCCAGTAAATGGGATTGTTGGGTCGAATGACGGTTTTACTTTTAGTTCTTTGTGAAATCTTCAAACTTCTTTCTATGGGGGCTAAAATAATTTACATTCCCCTCACACCCCAACAGTGAATAAGCATTCCTTTTCTCTGCAACCTTTCCAACATCTGTTGCTTTTTGACTTTTTAATAGCCATTCTGTCTGGTGTGAGATGGTATCTCATTGTGGTTTTGATTTGCATCTCTGTGACCATTCGCCATATTAGATCTAGCTTAAATGTCTACTGTGAAGCCTCTGCATTCCGAGAACTCATGCTTCTTTCTCCATTTATTTAATTCTACCTGTGTTAGAATGGCTTTCTCCCTCACTGACTGCAAACTCTATTCAGATCGGCTGCTTTACCTGTCCTCTTCATAGTCTCTGTTAGCACCTCTAAGTGTACTGTCTTGAAGGAATACAATAAATATTCCTTAAAATAACTTATGTTGTATGTCTTGGGTTCAGAGAAAACTGACCATTCTGCATAATAGATGATAAACAATTGTAAGAGTCACTCTTCTCCTATTCATAGTTTGCCATTCATATGCTATTTATATTTAGAAAAGTGGTTAAGACTTAGGCTTTGATGTGAAGCAGATATAGGTTTAAGTCCTGTCTTTGCAATATACTAATTAGGAAACTTTGGGTAAGTTACAAAATTTCTCTAAGCTTCAATTTATTTGTATATCAATCGGGGAATAATACTTCTTGTGTAATGTAGGATGATTGTGAGCACTGATGAGTTATAAATGTAAAGTGCTTAGCACGGTGCCTGGCATATAGTTGGTTCTCAATTAAAGCTATCTATTATTATACTTGTCATTGTTATTCTGAGCCTCTATGTAGTCAAGTGCAGTCCTAAGATACCTTCATAACAAATATTAGGTGGAGAGCAAGCTTTCCATGTAACTCCTTTATGTCTTTGGAGGTAAAGTAGATATGTCTTATGACACAAAGTCTTTGGTTATATAATTTTTCAGTATTCCTATTATCAGTCTTGCCTTTTGTCTATGGAATTTTAAAAAAGAAAGACAAATAACTATAAACATGAATTATGCTACAAAAATTTCTCCTCGTTACTGATATAAAAACAAAACAATTGTAACCTGATGTGAATTAGAAAGATAACACAGTAAAGTCATCAATATTATCCTCTTTACTTTCCTTTTGAACAACCATTGAAAGCTAAATTAATTTAGATTGCTGAAATATAATCTTGGCTATGGTTTTTGTTATCTTAAAGCCAAGAGTAAAATTGAGTTTTAATTGGCTTCTCTGATTTTGGCAATAAATGGTATAATAGATTTTACTTAGGAAATTTTGACCTTTTCAAAAGAATCAAGATTTGTTGTTTTACCACTTCTAAGAGTATTTAAAGCCCAAAAGGGGGTGAGGAGAGAAAAAAAGAGAGAGGAAGAGAAAATCATAAAAAAAATATATCGTGGCCAAGTATAATTTTTGAATAAGAAATTGGACTAAAGTGATGTTCGTGAGGTAATTTAAGCTTCATGAAAGAAAACTGGCATCACAAATACAGCATTATTATCTGCATGTGTGTTTATGTGACATCCATCAATATGCTAGAAAAATTTAGAAACAGATCTTTAGATAGATGTTATTAAACATGAGGGGTATCAGGTTAATACTCAGAAGAATACTGTATCCTGGAGTTTCTAAGGAAATCACAAAATTGTCTACCCAAAACCTTTCCTTTGCCCAGAAATATAACTAAAATATTCAAAGATTGCTTATTTGGTTTCATTTAAAGTCTTTCCACAGGTAGAACCTGTTACTTGATCTCAGTGATCTTTTCTGGGAAAAGAGCTTCTGCTTTCTGAAGATTTTTGCTCTTTTTTGGTCATCATTGCTACGTAGTTGCTATTTTTGCACCTCCTTTATCTAAGCAGCCTGGTCTACTGTTTCTTCTTTGTATGTGCATCTAGAATTTGCTATTCTAAAAATAATGTATGTACATGAAAATAGTTAAAGCTATATATATGAAAGTAAAGTTTTTCTTTTTTTAATCCGGATCTAGCCCCTCAGAGAAAATTTTCTGGTCTCAGGAAGCTTTATTTTACTTTATTTTTTGTTATTTTTTAATTTTATTATAATACTTTGAATTTATTTTTTGAGGTATGATTGACATACAAAAAGCTGTTATATATGTTTAATGCGTAGTTCATGAATTTGGGGATGAGTATACACTTGTGACAGCATCACTATCATCAAGGCCTTAAGCATAGATATTAATATTATTTCCCAAAGTTTCTTCCACTCCCTTTATTATTACTATTGTTTTCGTTCTTCATTTTGGTAAAAACACTCACCATAAGATTTATTATCTTAGCAAATTTTAAGTATACAATACAATACAATATTGTTAGATATATAGCCACTGTGTTGTATTGATTTCCACAACTAATCATGCATAACTGAAACTTTGTACCTTTTAACCATTACGTCCCTATTTCCCTCACCCCCAGGTCCCACACAATGACCATTCTACACTCTGCTTCTATGATTCTATTTCAGAATAGTGGCGGAATATGGAATATATATACAACAAAATATTAACCTTAGAAAAGAAGGAAATCCTGGCTTTGTGACAACATGGATGGACCTATAGGGAATTATATTAAGTGACATAAGCCAGACCAAAAAGATAAATACTGTACTTTTTCACATACATGTGAAATCTAAAATATGTTTCCATTTCTTGGCTATTGTGAATAATGCAGTAATGAACATGAGAGTGCACATATCTCATTGGGATCTTGATTTTGATTTCTCTGGATATAACACTCAAAAATGGGGTTGCTAAATCATGTAGTAGTTATACTTTAACTTTTTGAGTAACACCCATCCTATTTTCCATAATGTCTGTACCAACTTACATTCTCACCAACAGTGTACAAGGATTTCCTTTTTTTCCACATCTTTCCTAAAACTTGTTGTTTTATGTTTTTGACAGTAGCCATCCTAACAGATGTGAGATGATATCTTACTGTGGTTTTGATTTGCATTTCCTTGATGCTTAGTGATGTTGAGCATCTTTTCATATACCTATTGCCCATTTGTATGTCTTTTTTGGAGAAATGTTTATTCAGGTCCTTTGTGAATTATAAAAATTGGGTTGTTTGGTTTTCTGCTATGGAGTTGAAGGAGTTCCTTATATATTTTGGATATTAACTCCTTCTCAGATGTATGGCTTGCAAATATCTCCCCCTTCATAGATAGCTTTTTCCTTTTGCCATTTCTTTTGCTGTGCAGAAGTTTTCTTTGCTTTCATTGCCTGTGCTTTCTTCTAATTATCCACCTTGTTGGCATTTAATTGTTCATAGTAGTCTCTTAGGAATCTTTTATTTCTGTGATATCAATTGTAATGTCTTCTGTTTTACTTGCAATTTTATGTATTTGATTTTTCTCTTTTTTTCAATTTGGCTAAAGGTGTGTCAATTTTATCTTTTCTATCAGTTAACTCTTACTTTCACTGATTTTTTTCTATTGTGTTTCTAGTTTGTATTTTATTATTTTTTCTGCTTTATTTGCTTCTTTCTGCTAACTTTGGTCTTAGTTTGTTCTCTTTCTGGGTCCTTGAGAAGTAAAGTCTTTTTATATTAATTTTTTTTTTTTAAGGGAGAAGTTTATCACTATAAACTTTCCTCTTAGAACTGCTTTTGCTACCTCCCATACATTTTGGTAGGTTGCATTTCCATTTTCCTTTGCTTCAATATTCTTTTTTTGTTTCTCTTTTTTATTTCTTCTTTGACCCATTTGTTGTTCAGGAGTCTGCTGCTTAGTTTCCACATATTTGTAATATTTCCAAATTTTCTCCTGTTTTTGATTTCTAATTTCATATCTGTGTGGTCAGAAAAGATACTTGATATGATTGATATGATTTCAGTGTTCTTAAATTTGATAACACTTATTTTTTGGCCTAATGTATGGCCTATTCTGGAAAATATTTCTTGTGCACTTGAAAATAATGTGTATTCTGTTGCTGTTGGATAGAATATTCTTATGTATATGTCAGCTCCATTTGGCCTAAAATGTAGCTTATGTCCAATGTTTCTCTATTGATTTTTCTGTCTCGATGATGCATCTGTTGTTGAAAGTGGCTTATCGATGTCCTATATACAATTATTGTATTGCTGTCTATTTCTCTCTTCAGATCTGCCAGTGTTTGCTTTATATATTTATGTGCCCTGATGTTCGTGGTATATATGTGTGTGTGTGTGTGTATATATATATATATATATTTACAATGCTATACCTCTTGATGAATTGATTTCTTTATCATTATATAGTGACTATTATTTGTCTCTTGTGACAGCTTTTGATTTCAGGTCTATTTTGTCTAATGTAAGTATAGCTACCCCCGCTCTCTTTTGGTTACCATTTGCAAGGAATATACATTTTAATCTCTTCATTTCAGCATATGATGTCCTTAAAACTAAAGTGAGCCTTTTTTTAAGGCAGCATATAATTTGATATTTTAAAAAATGTTAACCTATTCAGTAGATTGGTCAATTTAACCTTAAAGTAATTATTGCTAGAGAGGACTTATTGTTGCCATTAAAAAAAAATTGTTTTCTGATAGTTTTATAGTTCTTTTTTTCTTTTCCTCTTCTCTTGCTGTCTATCTTTGTGATTTTACTTTTTTTTGTAGTGGTAGCTTTTATTCCTTTCTTTTAATCCTTCATGTATCTATTACAGGTTTTTGTTTCTTTGTAAGTACCACAAGGCTTACATAAAACATCTTATAGTTACAGTAATCTATTTGAAGCTGATATCAATTTAATTTTGATTACATACAAAAATTCTACATGTTTATTCCCTCCTTTGCATGTTATATTATTGCTGTCACAACTTACATCTTTTTATATTATGCACTCATTAACAAATTATTCTACCTATAGTTATTTTAATATTTATGACTTTAAACTTTTGCAGTAGAGCTAACAGTGATTTTCTTTTCTTTCTTTTTTTTTTTTTTTTTTTTTTTTTTTTTGAGATGGAGTCTTGCTCTGTCGCCCAGGCTGGAGTGCAGTGGCATGATCTTGGTTCACTGCAAGCTCCACCTCCCGGGTTCATGCCATTCTCCTGCCTCAGCCTCCCAAGTAGCTGGGACTACAGGCACCCATCACCATGCCAGGCTAATTTTTTTTTTGTATTTTTAGTAGAGATGGGGTTTCACCGTGTTATCCAGGATAGTCTCGATCTCCTGACCTCGTGATCCACCCACCTTAGACTCCCAGAGTGCTGGGATTACGGGCATGAGTCACTGTGCCCAGCCCACTAACAGTGATTTTCACACCACCATTTCAGTATCAGAGTATTCTGAATTTAACCACATATTTACCTATGCTGGTAATTTTCATACCTTCATATGCTTTCATGTTGTTAGCATTCCTTTGTTTCAACTTGAAGGATTCCCTTTAGCATTTCCTATAAGGCGGATCTGGTGGTGATGAACTTTGCCAGCGTTCGTTTGTCTGGGAAACTTTATCTCTCCATTTCTGGAGGATAGATTTGCTGGGTTTATTATTCTTAGTTAGCAGGGGTTTTGTTTTGTTTTGTTTTCACTTTGAAGGTATCTACCCACTTTCTCCTGGCCTTCAAGGTTTCTCTTCAGAAATCTGCTGACAGTCTTATGTGAGTTCCCTTGTATGTGACAAGTCACTTTTTTCTTGCTTCTTTCCAAATTCTCTCTTTATCTTTGACTTTTGACAATTTAATTGTAATGTGTCTCTGTGAAGATCTCTTTATGCTCAACCTATTGAGAATTCTTTAGGCCTCTTGGATGTAGATGTTCATTTCCCTTTTCGGGCTTGGGAATTTTCTGTCCTTATTTCTTCAAATAAGATTTCTGCCTCTTTTCCTTTCCCTGCTCCTCTGGAATTCCATGATGTGTAGGTTGGTTTGCTTGATGGTATCTTACATGTCCCATAAGCTTTCTTCATTCTTTTTCATTCTTTTTTCTTTTTGTTTCCCTAACTGGATAATTTCAAATAATTTGCTTTGAGTTTCCTATTATTTCTTCTGTTGGATTGAGTCTGTTGTTGAAGCTTTCTATTGAATTTTTTGTTTCAGACATATTCTTCACCTCCAGAATTTCTGTTTTTTTTTTTTTTTTTTTTTTTTAATGGTTTCTATCTCTTTGTTTAACTTCCCATTTTGTTATTGTATTGTTTCCATAACATTGTTTCATTGTAGCTCACTGAGCTTTTTTAAGACTTTTTTTTTTTTTTTTTTTTAATTCTTTTTCAGGAAGTTCAGAGTCTTTATTTCTTTGGAGATAGCCACTGGAGTTTGACTTTATTTCTTTGATGGGGCTGTATTTTCTTAATTCTTTGTGTTCCTTGAAGCCTTGCCTTGCTGTCCTAACATTTGAAGAAGCATGTCTTTACTGACTGACTTCTGGATAGAAAGATCTTCCGCAGTGAACTTGGCCTGAGATTCCAGTGATCTCCCAGACTTCTATTGATGCACTCACTCCATTTCTCTTGTTCCATCTTAAGGGATATGTCTTAGGATTGTATGCCTTCTCTTAATCCTGTAAGGCCAGATTTGGTGCTGAGAGCCTCTTGTTTTCCCTAGGGCAGTGCCCTGAGGCATTCCTTAGGTCAGTGCCCTGAAGTTGTATTCTTTCTCCAAAACTAGCAGAGTCAAGCTGGTGGCTAAGATCTGCCCCTGCTGTTGATATTTGTGGGCTCTCTATGGGACTTTGCATGAGTTGCAATGAAGATGCACAGGGTGCCACCCATCGGTATTTGAAGGACATATATCACTTAGTGGGAGATATCTTTAGGTGAGGTTTCCTGCAGGGTTCATGGGCAGGCCTCTTGGTAGAAGCAGTTAGCAAGTTTGCAGGATGTGTGGCTGGATGTTAAAATCTGTGCACCAGTTGCTGTGTGCTTCTGTCTCTTCTCTGGGCTCCTAGCTGTCCCTAGATGATTCAGCTGTACTGATCTCCTCACTGTTCTTGTGGGCAGCATAGAAGTGGGCCTCTTGGTCAACTACATCCCACAAGGCCAAGGAAGGTGAGTGCCCACTGCACTCTCACTTTTTCCCATAGAGAATATTGTGGGCAAAGAGGTCCTGTCTCAATACCAAGTTGTGTTGCCTTTGGAGTAGGATAACAATGGTAAAGTAAAAATGTTCTTCATGGGTGGTTGCCAACATCAGAGTTTCTGAAGAGAGGTGGTCTGGAACCTCCTATTCCAGCATCTTGCTGATGTCACTCCTATCAGGACTCTTTTAGATTCTAAGAAATTATTGAAGAACCTAAAAAGCTTTTGCTAATTTATCAATATTCATCTTATGAGAAATTTAAACTAAAAATTGTAAAATATTAATAAAAATCATAATAACAAACTAATTGTGTATTAACATTGAAAACCATAATTGAATAAAATGTATTTTAAAATGTCAGTCATAATTAGAAGAGTGGCATTATTTTGTATTTTTGCAAATCTCTTTAATGCCTGAATAATAAAAGATAGTAGGCTTCAATCTGTTATCATACATCATGTATCCTATAGAATCTTGCACTGTACAATGATGTCAAAATGAGAGTTGAAAAGGCAAATATAAAAAAATTATATTATTATAAAAATAGTTTTGACCTTGTCTGGGGTCCTAGGCTGTACTTAGAGAATTGCTGCCTCAAACAAAATTATGTTTGACCATTTCTGGGTTTGACTTTTCTTTCACGTTAAATAATATGCTTAAACCTCTAGTTATTTATCTTCTAGTTAAATTTGTGTCTAATCACTCCCTTCTCTGACTATTTTTCATTCATTTCTTCTTTCCTAATTTTTGTTTTTGGTACTTGTATTGGCTATCTTTATAACTTTAAATAATACCTTTACATTGTCTCCTGGTGAATGTCAGAACATTTTCTTTCCTTCTAATTATATAAAATTGAAAACTTTATTAGACTTTAGTTTGCTTACATATTCATCTCCATTTCTGTTTCCCTTCTTCTCTTTCAAAATCTGCCAACAGTACCCTCAATTTACATGGTCAAATTTTTCAACAGTTACATTCTTTCCCTTTACTAAAATTATGGCTTCCATGCTTTGCCTATAAATTCAACTTAAAATGGAAAATAAGAAGAAGCACTTAAATTGTGCTGATTATGTAAATATTTCTACATGTAAAAATTCAGAAAAATAAATAACATTTTACATCTTTAAATCTGTATTGTTTGGAGGAAGATGTTCCAAGCATGAAAGTCAAATAAATTCTCTTGTCTCAGATGCCTGTTGTTCTAAACAATAACATTTTAATATGTTTCTTACTTGGATCCAAATTTTCTTGTATAATTTTTGTTCTTAAGAGTTTGTAATTGCCTTTTGTGTACTGGTGTGTGTGTGTTTATAGGAGGAATGTGGGCCTTAAAAATAACTATTTTTAAATTAAAGTTCTTAATTATACTATTTGTTGGATGCACAGATATGTGTCCTAGTCTTGCTGCAGAAGCCTTATTATGGATTCTCTTGGATTTTATGTCTTCCCCTTTGTGGTTTCCACTTTAGTTTAGCTGTAGTGCATCAAGTAACTTCTTTTTTTTTTTTTTTTTTGAAATGGAGTTTCACTCTTGTTGCCCAAGTTGGAGTACAATGGCACGATCTCAGCCCACTGCAACCTCTGCCTCCCAGGTTCTAGCAACTCTCCTGCTTCAGCCTTCTGAGTAGCTGGGATTACAGGCGTGCGCCACCATGCCCAGTTAATTTTATATTTTTAGTAGAGATGGGGTTCCACTATTTTGGTCAGGGTGGTCTTGAACTCCTGACTTTAGGTGATCTGCCCTCCTCGGCCTCCCAAAGTGCTGGGATTACAGCCGTGAGCCACTGTGACTGGCCCAAGTAACTTTTTATAGAAAGGAATATAAATTTGCTCATTACCTGTATGTACAATAATGTCTTTATAATTTTTTCATATTTTGACTGAAACTAGATACAGAATTCTAAGTTGAAAATAATTTCCTACTCTGTCCCTCACTCGCCGCTGACGACTTGTCTCCCTGCCCATACGCCCCGCCACCGCCCCGCAGAAATGCTTCGGTTACCCACAGTCTTTCGCCAGATGAGACCGGTGTCCAGGGTACTGGCTCCTCATCTCACTCGGGCTTATGCCAAAGATGTAAAATTTGGTGCAGATGCCCGAGCCTTAGTGCTTCAAGGTGTAGACCTTTTAGCCGATGCTGTAGCCGTTACAATGGGGCCAAAGGGAAGAACAGTGATTATTGAGCAGAGTTGGGGAAGTCCCAAAGTAACAAAAGATGGTGTGACTGTTGCAAAGTCAATTGACTTAAAGGATACATATAAAAACATTGGGGCTAAACTTGTTCAAGATGTTGCCAGTAACACAAATGAAGAGGCTGGGGATGGTACTACCACTGCTACTGTACTGGCACGCTCTATAGCCAAGGAAGGCTTCGAGAAGATTAGCAAAGGTGCTAATCCAGTGGAAATCAGGAGAGGTGTGATGTTAGCTGTTGATGCTGTAATTGCTGAACTTAAAAAGCAGTTTAAACCTGTGACCACCCCTGAAGAAATTGCACAGGTTGCTACGATTTCTGCAAACCGAGACAAAGAAATTGGCAATATTATCTCTGATGCAATGAAAAAGGTTGGAAGAAAGGGTGTCATCACAGTAAAGGATGGAAAAACACTGAATGATGAATTAGAAATTATCGAAGGCATGAAGTTTGATCGAGGCTATATTTCTCCATACTTTATTAATACATCAAAAGGTCAGAAATGTGAATTCCAGGATGCCTATGTTCTGCTGAGTGAAAAGAAAATTTCTAGTGTCCAGTCCATTGTACGTGCTCTTGAAATTGCCACTGCTCACCGTAAGGCTTTGGTCATAATCGCTGAAGACGTTGATGGAGAAGCTCTAAGTACACTCGTCTTGAATAGGCTAAAGATTGGTCTTCAGGTTGTGGCAATCAAGACTCCAGGGTTTGGTGACAACAGAAAGAACCAGCTTAAAGATATGGCTATTGCTACTGGTGGTGCAGTGTTTGGAGAAGAGGGGTTGACCCTAAATCTTGAAGACGTTCAGCCTCATGACTTAGGAAAAGTTGGAGAGGTCATTGTGACCAAAGACGATGCCATGCTCTGAAAAGGAAAAGGTGACAAGGCTCAAATTGAAAAACATATTCAAGAAATCATTGAGCAGTTAGATGTCATAACTAGTGAATATGAAAAGGAAATGCTGAATGAACGGCTGGCAAAACTTTCAGATGGAGTAGCTGTGCTGAAAGTTGGTGGGACAAGTGATGTTGAAGTGAATGAAAAGAAAGACAGAGTTACAGATGCCCTTAATGCTACAAGAGCTGCTGTTGAAGAAGGCATTGTTTTGGGAGGGGGTTGTGCCCTGCTGCGATGCATTCCAGCCTTGGACTCATTGACTCCAGCTAATAAAGATCAAAAAATTGGTATAGAAAATTCCAGCAATGACCATTGCTAAGAATGTAGGTGTTGAAGGATCTTTGATAGTTGAGAAAATTATGCAATGTTCCTTAGAAGCTGGTTATGATGCTATGGTCGGAGAGTTTGTGAATATGGTGGAAAAAGGAATTATTGACCCAACAAAGGTTGTGAGAACTGCTTTATTGGATGCTGCTGGTGTGGCTTGTCTGTTAACTACAGCAGAAGTTGTCATCACAGAAATTCCTAAAGAAGAGAAGGACCCTGGAATGGGTGCAATGGGTGGAATGGGAGGTGGTATGGGAGGTGGCATGTTCTAACTCCTAGACTAGTAGTGCTTTACCTTTATTAATGAACTGTGACAGGAAGCCCAAGGCAGTGTTCCTCACCAATAACTTCAGAGAAGTCAGTTGGAGAAAATGAAGAAAAAGGCTGGCTGAAAATCACTATAACCATCAGTTACTGGTTTCAGTTGACAAAATATATAATAGTTTACTGCTATCATTGTCCATGCCTACAGATAATTTATTTTGTATTTTTGAATAAAAAACATTTGTACATTCCTGATAATGGGTACAAGAGCCATGTACCAATGTACTGCTTTCAACTTAAATCACTGGGGCATTTTTACTACTATTCTGTTAAAATCAGGATTTTAGTGCTTGCCACCACCAGATGAGAAGTTAAGTAGCCTTTCTGTGGAGAGTGAGAATAATTGTGTACAAAGTAGAGGAATATCCAATTATGTGACAACCTTTGTGTAATAAAAATTTGTTTAAAGTTAAAAAAAAAGAAAATAATTTCCTGTAATATTCATAAAGACATTGCTTCAGTAGTATACAATATTCATTGTGGCTAATGAGAAATGTGATATGAATCTGATTTTTGCTTCCCTGTAGTCAACTTCTTTGTGGATACTTTTTGGCTATTTTCTTTTCTTACTGTTCTGAATTTTGTAAGTATGAGCCAAGATGTGGGTATTATTATTATTATTGTTGTTGTTATTATTATTATTATTATTTTTTAGATGAAGTCTTGCTCTGTCACCCAGGCTGGAGTGCAGTGGTGCAGATCTCACCTCACTGTAACCTCCAACTCCCGGATTCAAGCGATTCTCCTGCCTCAGCCTCCTGAGTAGCAGAGATTACAGGCAGGCACTGCCACGCCCAGCTAATTTTTGTATTTTTAGTAGAGACAGGGTTTTACCATATTGATCAGGCTGGTCTTGAACTCCTGACCTCGTGATCTGATCTGCCTGACTCAGCCTCCCAAAGTGCTGGGATTACAGGAGTGAGCCACCACCTATGTGAGTATTATTTTATTTATTCTGCTCTTCGAACAGCAAGACCTTTCAACTTAAATACCTGTTTTCAGTTTTCACAAAGTTTATTCTATTAACTCTTTTATTATTCCCTTTGCTTTGTTTTTTCTTTTTTTTCTGGAACTCTTATTAAGTAGATACTGGACATCCTTGATTTTTTCTTTGTGTCTTTTTGTTTTTCTCTCATTTTTAAAATAATTATGCCTTTTATATTTACTGGGAGATGGCCTTAAATGTTTTATTCCAACTTTCCTTTGCAAGTTTTATTTTGGCTGTCACATTATTATTTTCCAAGAACTTTTTCTTTCTTTCTTATTACTCCTTTATGAGATTTCTAAACATGTGTTTTAAAATCTCTTCCAATATTTTTAGTAACATTGATTTAAATGTCTGATAGTTCTGGGTTTTATATTCATATTTGTGAATGAAGAATTAGGTTCATTCATTTAGATAACTGCTTTGTTGTTTACCTGACTTTACTAGCCTATGTCATGAATGAGAGAGTTTACTGAGCTCAGTGTAGTGTGAACAGCTTGCTGGCCGTTTGACCTTACTGCAGGCTTGGGACAGGAAGGCAGAATCCTCTACTCCCACCTCCACAAGACTTGCCAAAACAATGAGGACTCTATTATGTGGCTTTAGTGCCCTACATGAAAGCCAGAGTTCCTTTGAGGCAGTGTGTCAATCTGTTTTGGTCTGCTATGACAGAATACCTAAGATTTGGTAATTTACAATGAACAAAAATTTATTTGCTCACAGTTCTAGAGTCTGGAAAGTCCAATATCAAGGCACTGGAGGGTTTGGTGATTCTAATGCCAAGATGATGCAGAGGAGAGGAAGGCTTTGTCTTCACATTGGCAGAAGGTAGAAGGGCAACAAGACAAAAGGGGACCAAACATGTCTTTTTAGAATGGCAGTAATCTCACCCATGAAGTAGGAATCCTTATGGCCTAATCACTTCTCAAAGGTCCCACCTCTTAATACCGTTGAAATAAAATTTCCACATGAGTTTTGGAGGGAACAACCACTCAAACCATGGCAGGCAGATCGTTCGATTACTTCACATAATTTTTCTGCTTTAAACTTGGGTGCACATGAGAGGGTGGAAAAGTCAGCCAGTGCAGGTTTTCTGCAAACAAATCTTCAACCAGTCACCATTTTTCTTCTTATTTACATTTTCTGTTAATTCTTACTCCTGTTCTCTCTTTAACTGCTGCCTGGGGTTGGGATGAGGCTGCAAAGAGAGCAATGAGCAACTACTTTCTCCTCTACCGATGGCTTCTCTTATGGATCCCAGTGTTGTAATGACAGCTGTTGTTTAGTAAATGTTGGCTTGAGTTAAACAAGGCATTCATTAGTTTACTCTTTAGTCTGGTGCAAATAACAGGTCTGGCCATTTCTTGTGCTTTACTTATACCCTGAGAAGACAGCTTTTGAGTCTCATGACAATGGGAATGTCATGTAGGCAAGCTTGTTTAGTTGTTTCACTGAGGAAGTAATTGGTGAAACATCCTGCTGAAGTATTCTTAAGTGGCCTGCTCTTTATGTTTCAAATATTATCTTAGGAAACCTGACCCACAGACCTGTAACTTTGGCTCAAGTTGAGAGAGGTGCGGACTCATCTGAAGGCACACGGAAGCTCCAAAAAGAGTCCTTTGGAATATAAGCTGTGCTTCTGGACAGAGAGAAAAAACCCTGCATATTAATTAAAATGAAACAGTTTGATTTGATGAATGCATGTGCTTACATTTTTATAGTAACCTTCTAACATGACCCTCCTCATGATGTACATAAGTCTTTATGAACAAAACGTGAATGTTTGCCAAATGATATTTTTAGGAAGCATTTAATGAGTGCCAGTATGCCTACAGGACACTGAAAGAAGCAAAACAAATGTTGCATTTCATTGATGTCAGCAATAACTTATAAACCTCAGACATGATTTCACACCCAGAGATTGCTCCACTGCCCAGAATGAAAAATCATTTTCAGGGGAACTCCTGGCACCACTTTTAAGAGCACTTCGTGAATGGCCACACTATAGCCTTCGTGTGAAGGACAGTGAAACAGCAGCTGGTGAGTACATAAGCCTCTCGCCTCGGGAGGTCTGAGCTCATAATCAGACTTGCTTTGGCCACAAGAAAAAGTTTACTTCGTTCATTCTTGTTCCTACTTAGCCTCATTAGAAAACCACCACACCATTTAGCTTGGTTTGCTCAGTTGGCAGCGTCTGTTGAAGAGGAGGCCAGAGGTTGGGTAAACAGGGCCTGCCTGAGGTGTGTTGGCTCTGCTGAGCGGAATTCTGCCCGCCACCTGCCTGGGCTTGAGCTTTCTTTAGGCCAAGCACTATTAATCCTTCTCTGTCTTGAACACTAAATCCATATCAAACTTTTTCTGTTTTAATTTAGAACTAATTCATAAGGTATTTGCCCTTCTGAAGTTGGAATCTGTAAAGATTTAAAACATGAGACTGGTAAGTACAACTGTTGGACTGGGATGGGATCCTAGTTTTGAAAACATTTCGTTTTCATTGCAAATGAAACCAGGGTATTCTTGGCCTCCCCAGCTATTAGTGTATTACTGTCACCTTTTTGTAAGTTGGAAGTGAGGAGTGAACATTTAAGGTTTTCCACATGAGACATTTGAAAATAATGGCAAAAGTAAAAATGGAAGACTTGAGGAATATTGACAAGTTTTACTCTTTCTACAATGTTAATTTTAAGGAACTTCTTTATCCGGTAACAGTAGAAATCCAGCAGATTTGAGAGTTGAGATAGAAACTTCCTACATGGGCTTTCCTGCTGCTCCACACCGGAGCACCTGCTCAAGCCAAAGCAGGCTTTTCTTTCTTTTGACTGTCATCAACCACACCATCCTCTCTTGCCTTTGCCCAATATGACTGCTGCTCTGGAACATAGCACACTTTTAGTTTTCAAAGAAACTGCAAACTAGCTTTAAACTTCCTGAGCTATTTATAAGAATTTAAAAATCTCCTGTTTACATGTGCCATGGTGGTTTGCTGCACCAATCACCCTGTCATCCAGGTTTTAAGCCCTGCATGCATTACGTATTTGTCCTAATGCTTTCCCTCTGCACATGTATCCTGGAACATAAAGTAAAATTAAAAAAAAATTGAAAAAAGACTCCTCTGAAAACAGCGTAATAAATCAGGCATTGTCATGAATTCAGACCAAAGAACAGTGGGAAGGAATCTTTTCTAAGTTTGGTGGAAAAATATTCAAAAATAAGTAATAGGAGCTGATTATCCCTTGACAGACAAGTTGTTAGGTGAGGTGTAAATGACCCGCTGTTCACTTGATGGCTGCCCCAATTCTGCCATCTGAGGAGAGAGAGCAGAAACATTTAAGAAGCAGAGATTGTCTGAAGAAGAAGAATCTAACACTCATTCTGAGAGGGCACAGAATGTCTGAGGCTATATTCTGTCATCTATTAGAAGCAAAGAAGTAAGAGTATACAGTGCGTTTCTACTGGCAATCTAAAAGACAGGCTTTGATTATGCTTCTGAATGGTATTTTCAATATCTCACAGCAGAGTAGAGGATGCAGGGGAAAAAAATCAGAGTTCATCTCGAGTCTCACTTCCTTCATTAAGCCTTTTAACCTCAGGGAGTAGCAATTATTTAGCAGGTATTGGTGTAAGTTTTGGAGATACAGTGATAAATAAAGTAACAGGATTTTAGCTTTCAAGGAGCTTACATTTTAGTAAAAGAGACAGCCTGTATGTTCATGATGAGAACTGTGAAGAGGCTGAGTTTCACCCTACTTACAAAGCCTACCACAGTTTCATGAATGCTGTTACAATAGATGAGACTTCTGGGTCAGAAATAAAGGACAATTATTATTAACAGCAATAGCAGTTGCCAGAGAGTCAGCATTTATGTGCAGATGCCCTTAACTCCAGTCCCACAGAGTGACCATGAAGAGGGCCAGAGGATACTCCCAAAAGCTGGAGAGGAACTTTAAGTTTAGGAACCTAAATCCTTAATGGGCAGTAAGCATGCCTCTCCTTTGATTTGATGGGAGACATTACCTTTATTATGCTGGACAGTGAGCATGCCTGCCCTTTTCACCAAAGGGGGAGGCATTATCTGTATCTTCCGAGGCTGTTCACCATACAAACTCCTTGCAAAGGCAGTTTTGAATAAAGAACAGTCAGTGACTCATTTGCAAGACGTGCAGAAACATGAGAGACCCATGGAGAATTCTTTTCCAGCAGTTCAAAGCGATGGCCTGATTTGTCAGAGTAAAGACAGCTCTGCTTATAAGGTTAAGTAGTAGTTTTTCACATGCTGCCTTCTGGGATTTATGGATGTGACTACAATACCCAAAGGGGCATGTCTTCAGTTGGGACAGAGGAGGAGCAGGACTGAGCCAAAGAAATTTGCAGTGTGATGATTCTGCTGGCAGTGCCCAGAAAACTTCACAGTCCTATGACAGCATGAAACGTTAGCTATGCACCTCATGGCCAGAAGTGTTGGGCTGCAGGTGTCAGCCAGGCCAGCTACCAGTGTGATCAGGCATCTAGCCAGGAGGGGGCTGAGGGACTTGGAGCAGATATGAGAGCCAGTCATGGAATAATTGCATTAAAAAACAAAAATACAAAACCAAAAATACCCCCATTGTTTTTGAAGTGAATTAGCCTAAATAAGTGTCACCTGTTGGCCAGGATTTATTTTACTTTAGCCTGATATATAAGAATTTAGAAATAGCCATATGAATGTATTGAAAGTTGGTAAAAACAAAATGTGCTTCTAAGCTGTCTGCCATTTCCACCTTAGTTAACTTTTATGGATGATCTTTAAACTCCTAGAAAGCAAATGTGTAATAGAAATGCTGACGTAGACACAGACTTGACTGTAAAAAGATGTAGTGGAAGCTGATATAGACATCATGGAATTTTACAGGAAGAATTTCATAACAGAGCATTTGGTTTAATAATACAGTTGAAAATAACAAAATGAAGTAAAAATAAGAAAAATATTTATTACTGGTGGGAGGGTTTTATAAAATAAAGTATCTCTTAGTCAGAAACCCGGGAATACACAGAATATATCTCCTGAAATGTTTATTGCATGTGTGTCTGCTGTAACAAATTGACTTAAGGCAAATTGTCTTTGAATTCTTAGACCCGTGGTCTGGATTCCTCCTCACTAAGAGTGTTAACAAAAATAGTAGTTGTATAACATATTTTCTAGGCTGCTTAGGAGAGAAGCTACTGTGCATTTTATTAGCCTTATGCAATTTTTAAATTTTAATCCCCTTCCTCTGCATACCCTTTCCCCAAACTTGCCATATGTATGATGGGAAAGAGTATTTGTTTTTGAAAGTTTCACATAAAACTTTGCATAATTGTTGCGTGTGACCTCATGTAGTTCTAATGATTACACATCATAGAGTAATTATTATCTCCTTTACAGATGAAGAAACTGAGAAAGAGAGAACTTCAGGAATTGCCTAGAGTCATATAGTGGGGACAGTACAAAACAATAGATTGTCAGAAAGATACTATGATCTGGTTCCTTCTGAAATAATAGTGTTATGTAAACAGCTTGTTTACTTGATGGGACGACAGCTTCTGCCTTAAATTAGTCTTACAATTTTATAGGAGCTATGTCCATTTAATGACGTTATCTCCGTTTAAAAATAATACAAATATGTTAGTAAACAAACCAGTAACACACACAGATATACACGCATGCAAATATAAAAAGTGTTTTCTGTGGTTTAGTTTTGTAAGAGGCCAAATTAAACCAGTTCTGCCAATGCCTCAGAAAGGAAGGGAGGGAGGAAATTAAAGGAGAGAAGAATGCCAGGCAATGCCTGAGATTCTTTTGTGGACCTTAACTTCTGGCTTATGAAAATGTCACACATTAGAGACAGAACTGCTGGAAGATTTGAGATTCAGACAGTGACTTTCCATTTAAAGGAATTACACAGTCTATTTTGTGAAAACCTTAGGGAAACATTAAAAAGTTTATTTATTCAATAAATGTAGTTTTAGAAAGCAAATGTTTTTGTTAAGGAGATAAATTTAACAATTCAAGACACATTAAATGTATCCAACGATTATATCCCATACAAGTTTCATTTGTTTCCCTTTCCAGTTGGAAAAGGAATTTTTAGGGCTAATTTTGTAGTAAAGATGATGGAAACTGACATTTTCGTGGTGAAGAAAGCTTCATCATCAAATGGGTATTGTGTTCAGCAGTAACTTGGCAAATAGAATTAGGAAACTGTGTCTGTATTAAGGTGAGCATAGATATTTAAACCTTTATAGTAAAGGTCAAAAGGGATATAGTGGAACAGCTATAACCCTTCTTATACACAGAGAATAATGACAGTCATAAAATGCAAAATAGTAGGAGCCCACAGAGAGCCATTCAGCTTATGCTCTGTTTCTGATAGTAATACCAAAGGATGTATCAGCCAAATTTGTTGTTTTCTGCCCTGCTTGTGGTAAACTTTTAAATAAAAGTCCCTCTCACCCTTCACTTCTCCCTTCACATGCGGACACAGAGAAATGTGAAAGGAATAATTTGCTTCCCCCTGAACTTGTTCTTGGAAAAGTTAGAAGTAGATTGAAATTGAATAAGGCTTATAGGATTTACCAAAGTTCACAAACACTATTATGGCTATTTGTGTGGTTCCCTGATCCCAGATACATACCTTGCCAGGTACACAAGAGCTTAAAATTTCACCAATAAATTTATTACTTTGAGTTTTATGTGCCTTGGGTCATTGAGAATCTGTCTGTGAGGGATAACATGCAGCATAGGATCTGACACACTGTGAGTGCATAATAAATGTTTTTGAATGGAGGCTTTATCACCTACTTATGGGGGTCAGTTGGCAGTCAAGTGAGGTCACCTTAGGTCCTCAGTTAAGACAAAGAGAGCATACAGAGAGTACCACAGAGGCTGGGAGTGAGGGTATGGCAAATGGAAGAGAGGATCAAGCAACCACTGTTTAATTTATTGATTTGTTGAAGCTTTGTCTTTCCCATAAATGTTATGTTAGACTTATTTTTTCTCTTCCTTTTACCCTTTCTCCTTTATTGTCTTTCCTCATTCAGATACTACTTTCCTTCTCCCTTCTTTTCTTTCCCATCTGTCTAGTCTCAGAATGGATTTAAGGTTGTATTAGAAGTCAGCTTTATAAGAATTATAGGTAACATGAAACATAAGTAACTTGTACATATGTCAGATTAGAATTATTTTAATCAGCTATGTATCAAGTCAATAATTTCTCATCCATATATTTCTATACATTTCTCATGTCTTTACTGTATTTTAGGATATCTGGGGCCATTAAACACATTTTAAAATATTGTGCATTTTACTCTTTAAATTCACAGAGGAGCAGCCAATTTATCTCGCCATCTTTGTTTTTTAATTTCAATGGTTAGCATTAAATCTTGATTGATTGTCAAAGCAGGTGAGATTATGACTTAATATCTGAAATTAAAAGACAAAGCTGAGCTGATTGCTTATAGCAAGGGAGAACTATGCCATTCAGGCAGTCTCCTGGAGAAGAGTAGACTACTGATTATATACAGGGTTTTTGGACAGCATGGGGCTCAAGGATTAGCATATTTTAAGAGGCATAAGTAGATTGACATAATCTGTTCAAGCATGATTATTCAGCTTAGATTTTTGTAGATTGGTTGGCATTCAGAGGCATGTTTTTTAGAGTGAGTCTATTCCTTATTGGTTGACTTTCAGAAGTGAGGGATGGTTATGGATTGATTGGCTTTAAAAAGCATGTTAATTGAGGCAAAATTGCCATTAATCAATTGGATGGACTTAAAAGTTGTTCTTAGGAGTACTTGCTATCATGGCTAAAGAACAATCACACTTTTTCCAAAGATTGTATCAATATTTGTATTCTAACTCCTTATCCAGATAAAGCAGCAGGAAGATTGCAAAAATATTCACCCCTGTTGTTTATTTTCATGAAGAGGGGAGGTTTCATTTTTAGTCAGCATGATTTTATCCTGTTTTCATTTGTGAATCATTTGTTGGACCATCTATTTGGACAGCAGCTATGCAGAAGCTTTCAAGACAATGAACAACAATTATTGAATAACTGTGACAAGAACAAGTTTAAGTATTATAAGTAGGGCCTAGAAGACACCATAGAACCATGACAAAAGATTTCTCAGGCTTGATCAAGAAGATAATACTTCCCCAAGTCTGTTTTAGAAGGCCCGGATGCCTTTTCTTTTAGCTTAGATTATTCTGCCTCACCTATAATAAATAACATGAAGTGGAAACATGGTATAAAGAACATGAAGTGGAAACATGGGCCAAATCCCCAGTTGGCCAAAATAATTAAATAAAATCCAAGGTTACCTGATTGGGTTAAGAAATTAAACTAGTCTATTGTGCCATCCTTGCCTGGGTTGATTTCTTAACTATGTCAGGGAAGAAAAAAAATATTTTTGAATACTATAACAAGTTATCTATCTCAAATGAATGGGATCTTTAAGGGAGTTATTATTTATCTCTTCAGTTTATTTGATATATTTTATTATTAAAAATATAACAGGTACCTTCCTGGATTTCTGATTTATGAACAAAGAAAAAAATATAATATTAGATATAATAAAGAAAATATAATTATAGATATCATTGAGATTAACAGAATTTTAAGAAATTATGTGGAACTGTCTGGTTATAAATTAGAAACAAGTTTTATTGAGCAAAATATAAATGCTAGATTTTACCATGTAAAAGAGAAAACCTAAACAGACCAATGGCTGCAGAAGAAATTAGAAATGCTGCTATAAAGGCTTGTTATAGAACTCTTAGTATTTTTAAACTTATTAGGTCCAGATGGTTTTATATCTGTGTCCTAGGTAACATTCAAAAAAAGATGAGTCATGCATAAAGCAATGACTCAAGATCACAGAAAAAGCACACACACTATTTTACTTAGCTAGCATAACCTTAGTATGGAAATAATACAGTATAAAAATTTTAGACCTAGATCCATGTGAGTAAATCAAATTTAGAGTTTGTTAAAGGAATAACAAAACAAAGCAAGTTGCACTCCAGGAATGCATGGAAGGTTCAATAAGAAAAAGGGCAGCAACATAATTCATCTCATTTTCAAATGAAAGAATAATAAAGCAATATTATTTTATTGGGTCTTAAAAATCACTTAATTAAATTTAGCTGCATTCCAAATAAAACGATAAGTAAAATGGAGACAGAGAAAATGATCCCCACACAATAAAACTATTTATTAAAAATCTCAATAGTGTGCATCATAATAAACAAGAAAATACTAGTTCTTATCAGTAAAAGTGGGACTAACAGAATGGCAATTATGAAAAAGTCAAGAAACAATAGATGCTGGCAAGGCTGTGGAGAAACAGGACTGCTTTTACACAGTTGGTGGGAATGTAAATTAGTTCAACCATTGTGGAAGACAGTATGGCGATTCTTCAAGGATCTTGAACCAGAAATACCACTTGACACAGCAATCCCATTACTAAGTAGATACCCAAAGGAATATAAATCATTCTACTGTAAAGACACGGGCACATGTATGTTTATTGCAGCACTGTTTACAATTGCAGAGACATGGAACCAACCCAAATGCCCATCAATGATAGACTAGATAATGAAAATCTGGTACATATACAGCATGGAATACTATGCAGCCATAAAAAAGAATGAGATACTGTCCTTTGCAGGGACATGGATGAAGCTGGAAGCCATTATCATCAGCAAACCAACACGGGAACAGAAAACACATCATAAGTGGGAGTTGAACAATGAAAACACATGGACACAGGGAGGGAAACAACACACACCAGGGCCTGTGGGGTGTAGGGGGTGAGGGGAGGGAAATAGAGGACAGCTCAATAGGTGCAGCAAACCACCATGGCACATGTATACCTGTGTAACAAACCTGCACATTCTGTACATGTATCCCCCAGAATTTAAAGTAAAATTGAAAAAAAAAAGGTGAGACTAAGATACTCAGTTATCTTCATTATTAAGTGGTATTTTGGAGGTTCTAAATAAAGCAATGAGACAAGAAAACCAAAAAAGTAGCATAAATATTAAAAGAGACAAACATCTTTATTTTCATAATTTCATCCTGTTCTTGTTTGTGAATCACTTGTTGGATCATCTGTTTGGGCAGCAGCTATGCAGAAGCATTCAAGACAATAAACAACAAATACTGAATAACTGTGACATGAACAAGTTTAAATATTATAAGTAGGGCCTAGAAGATACTATAGAACCATGACAACATAGAACATTATTATTTGCATATAATCCAAGGGATATAACTAAAGGTATTATAATTTAATAAAGAAGATATAAGATTATTGGGGAAAAGCAAATAAATTGCTTGTCTTTATATTAGTAATCAATCAGTTAGAAAGGAAGGAATGTATTTAAAGGAAAGCTTCAGGATATGTGCAGACAAAATTATAAAATATTATTGAAAGCTTTAAATAAATTAAGAGACATGTCTTGTTTCAGAATTTTAAAAATTAGTATTATAAAAATATCAGGCATTCAAAAATGAATATAAAAAGCTTTTATTCAATCAGAATTTTCACATATTGTTAAAAATAGGACAAAACAAAAGTTCATCCAGAATAAATGTTGCAGAATTGCCAACAATTTTTAGAATAATATTAGTAATGGGGTCTTGGCATAACCAAATATCAAAACTTGTTTCAAAGCTGTTATCATCAAACCTGTATGATTTTGGTACAGAAGTAGATGAGTAGATCATAGAACTAACTAGAGAGTTCATGCATATAGTGGAACCTGATATGAAGATGCCATTTCAATTCAGTAAGGAAAGAATGATATATTTAGTAAATGGTGGTGGCAGAATTGATTTCCCAATCTAGTTGGAAAACACAAATTTACAAAATTATGTTCTTACATGATGTCTTGTACAAAAACCCCCGCAAATACATTAAAGGGCTAGCTACGAAAGAAAGTAAAAATGAAAAGTTCTTTAGGAAAGAAAGAACAATGGAGACCTTAAAGGAAGAGATAAATGGATGACTATGAAAGAAAATCTTTTTCTATACCTTGAACAACATCATAAAAAGTCAAATGAGAGATTCAGAGAAAATATATTTGATACTTAATGACAGAGAAGGAGTTACTATTTCAAACATGTAAAGCATTACCATACCTTGATTTAAAAAGATAACCTAATTGAAAAATAATAATAAGGTCAAGTGTCCAATAAATATTTGAAAACGTGATTCATCTCACTAGTAGTCAAAAAGTGCTTACTGAAGCAGTAAAAGATATAATTTTCCCCTCATGCTATTGAGAAACATTACAGAATTTGATAGCATCAATATTCACATATACTTGGAGTGAACGCATTTAACTTGTCAGGAAAGTTACTTGACAGCAAATTCCTCTTTGGAAATATGTCCTAGAGGATATTTGCACAGGTGCATGAAAAAACATGCATATGGATGTTTGCAGTGGAAAACATGGAAAAAAATCTGAATGTTCAAGTTAGAGAATGACTGGAAGTATCTTAATACAATCACTTTGCGGATTATTATGCAGCCATCAAAATAGAATAAGATCAATTTATTTATATACAAGCATGTCCACAATACATTTTAAAATGAAATGAAGTTATAATGAAATAATATATTTTGCTTAAATTTTGTCAAAAATCAAGTAAACAAAAATTAATACGTGGGTAAATAGATTGGTGTACACCTCAATGAATATAGAGACGGGTGAGAGAGGATAGATATCAAAAAGGCAACACTGGTAATCTTTGGATGGGATTGGTTGGGGTTTAGAAGAGATGGAAAACATAAGAAAATTATGAATGTTTATCAATTTAGAGAATGGAATATTTTAATAGATTTGTGTACTGTTATATAGTGGAATATTAATATGAAATATTAATGTCTCCATAAGAGGTTGGTTGGGGGCTAGAGAAGATGATTAATTTTTGTTTTTCTATGTTTTTATTGTTTAACTCTTTACATTGAGCAGATACTACTTCAAATAATTACAATAGTAGAAAAACTAAAATTGATTTTAATTCATAAGGCAAGTAGATAATGTAAAACATTAAGATTTTAGAACTCTTAGAAAGTTAGAAACTCTAGGGAAAATAATAAATTCTAGAAACTCAACAGGTACACTAAAAGTGTCACAAGAACCAAGAGGAGGAGGAGATAAACATTCTCTGAACTTTTGGAAGTCTTGGAAGACATAGCTCTAAAAATATCATAACACTAGATAACTAGGATTATTTTAGGTATCAGTTGTGTCACATACATATATATGTATATATACACATATATCCTTGGTCAGCTTGAATTAGTATTTAAAAATGAGCAAGCAACAGGCAACAATAGCCACACAGACTGACTCTGGTGACTTATGTAACAGCAGAGATCTAGAAGTATTAGTCCTGACTCTTGGGTCAGAAATGTAACCTCCAGTCAATGGGCCTCTTTTTTTTTTTTTCCTTGGCTTTCACCCAACTTTGCTGCTCTTATACAGATGTGACATTATTCCCTGAATCACCAGCACATGAACAAAAGAATTTCTATGAGAAGTTAACAAAGGGGAAACTGTGACTTGGGGAGTTTTTAACTTCCCAAAGTTCAGGTGAGTCAGTGATGATGTTGAGATGGGCCCCAAACAATCATTTTAAGTAGAATTCTCCCTATCCTTCTTCTGCATTTTAGGTACTAAGATTAGCTCTTATGAGAGTATGCCTTTTCCCCCAGCAAACCATGAATAATGCTTTTTTTTTTTTAGATGAAGTCTTACTCTATCACCCAGGCTGGAGTGCAGTGGCATGATCTCAGCTGACTGCAACCTCTGCCTCCCGGTTCAAGTGATTCTCCTGCCTCAGCCTTCTGAGTGACTGGGACTACAGGTGTGTGCCACCACACCCGGCAAATTTAAAATCAAAATGAACACATGTGATAAGATTGTACTTGTTTTATTTTTTAAAATAAGTGAAGATTGTCTCATTATTTATAGTTTTGGTTTTCATTTTCCTTTTAATAGCTGATATATAAACTTACTAGATTAGGAGATATTTAAATCTCACAGATATCCTGTTCCTGTTTTTCTTGTATGACATTTTGCAGGAGACAAGGCCAGAGATGACAGAAATGCAGCATAAATAACAATGTGGATGATTATCTGAACTTTATAAACATATATGGTTAATTCATTTAGATTATATGTATAAGTTTAAAATAACAAAATATATATCATGAAATTTAGTTTCAGGAAGATCCTGATACATATTTTATGAACCTTATATTTATGGAATAACCATTGATTTTCCAATAAAATATCATTTAGAGGAAGAAATGATTAAGTTCAAGGGACTAGATCCATTAACAGAGTGCCCTTTCCTAAATCATATCTGCAATAAAGACCCTCATGCTTGTATTATGATGCAGGCATATCAGGTTAACCATAGGAAGCTGAAAATAAGAATATAGTTACCATTTTGTATGTATTTTGAATTTGGTTCTATCAATTTGGTAGTTTTGGAGAAATGGCTTTAGATTCAGTCTTATCAGAAATAATTGAAAGTGGCTCTGTATGGAAACATTCTCCGATGATTGTAGCATGGACTGGAACCTAGGGGGTCGACAAATTACAGCCCACTTATTTTTGTAGGAACTGATTTTTACATTTTTAAATGGTTGAAAGACATAAAAAGTATTTTATTACACATTAAAGTTATATGAAATTTAAATTTTAGTGTTCATAAGTCTCACAGACACATGCATTCATTTTTGCAGTATCTGTGGCCATTTTCTCATTACAATGGCAAAGTTGAGTGAACATGAGAGTATATTCCCCTCAAACCCAAAAATATTTACTATCTATCCCTTTATAGAGAAAGTTTGCTGATCCCTAGATTAGGAAGTCTCTGAGTATATTTACTGGAAGGACTTGTATATGTTATGTTTCTTTTGTGGTAGGCCAAATGACATTAATTGATTAATTAATTAAGCCTTTTATTCATAAATTCAATAAAGCCTTTTTTGAGTATTGACACTGAAACAGCATTAGGAATAGAAAGATATGTAAGACAAACTCTTTGTCCAAGAGGAGATTATATGAAACGATTACATGTCATTAAGACAGTCATACTAAGAATGTTTACAAATAAATGCCTTAGTGGACAGGGAACCATGGTAATTTTAGGTCCTACAAATTCTTTCCTGAGAAGAGTTCTATCACAGGGTTTCCTGCAATGCTTGTAGACTGTGAACATTTCTCTCTACCCTCTTAAACAGTGTCCTGAGCTTCCATTTTCCTGCTCGTGTGTTTACGTGGGTTCCCTGGTATCTTGAGATAAACACTGTGTTTCCCAATCATGACAGTCTTGGAGGTTCCGATTGGCAGCCACCATCACTGAACACTTTGTGTGTGACAAGTATCGTGCTAGGGTGCCTGCATTGTTGTCATTTCACTCCTCATACTCTGTGAGGTAAACAACATCAGCCCCGTTTCTGTAAATGAGGAAACTGAATTTCAGAAAGGGCAAGTCAACTTCTAGAAAGCGGCAGAGGAAGAGCCTCAAACATAAAGATGCCAGTTTCCAAAGCCAATTCTTTCTATGCCAATTTATGACATTTGTCTTTCTTTTAGAGTCAAATTCTTCTTCTTCTCCATCATAGCGCTGCTGTCTTTGGTTACTCTTGAGGTGATGATTGTTAGATGAGTCTTTCAGGCTGTGGCTTTGGGACAAAAATATAATTGGCAGGAAGTATGCTGTTTCTATGTTTATGGATGGCAGTGTGTTTTCACAAGAACTAGTTCCAGCTTGCATTCCCCTTTTGTTCTTTCCTTTGTTTTTAAAGCATTTGTGTTTACTAGACTGAGGAGAATATTCCAGGTGGTCAGTAACTGGCCCTAGGTTATAGCCACAGGGTAGGTATTGTGAGATAGCAAAGAGAACTCCAATTTGGTGGCGGAAGAAACAAAGGTCCAAATTTTGAGTCTGTCACTTTCTTGATATGATTCTTGCCAAAATCACTTGACTTTCTAAGCCTCAGTTTTCTTATTTGTAAAATAATTCGTGGTGGAACTTTAGATAGGTATCTCTCTATTCCCCATAGGCATATGGCCATCTTTGGAATCAGTTTTCACCCAAAACTATCAATAGCGATGATCCCTTTGCCTGATACAATTATAGAATCACAGAATTAGGAGGAGCAGATAATGTATAATCTTTGGAGACAAGTGGACTGAGGTCATTACTAGGTGAAGGATCTGAGACAAACTGACTTCATTTCCTTGAGCCTCAATTTCTTTAAATGTACAATGAAGGAACTATAGTATTACCTCATAGTAATCATAATATTGAATATTTACTGTGTGCTAGGAACTGTTCTAACTACTTTACGTGAATTGACTGATTAAATCTGCATTACAACCCTATGAGGTCATTACTAATATAAGTCCCATTTTGCAGAAGGGGAAATTAAGACAGAGAGAGGTTTATGAAGTAGAAGAGTCAGGAATTGAACCTTGGCAGCCTGATTTTTGAGCCCAGGTTCTTAATAATTATGCCATAACTCCTACAGAACTCTGTTACATCTTAATTAAGAAAAATAAATAGGCCGGGCGCGGTGGCTCAAGCCGGTAATCCCAGCACTTTGGGAGGCTGAGACGGGCGGATCACGAGGTCAGGAGATTGAGACCATCCTGGCGAACATGGTGAAACCCCGTCTCTACTAAAAAGTACAAAAAAGCTAGCCGGGCAAGGTGGCGGGCGCCTGTAGTCCCAGCTACTCGGGAGGCTGAGGCAGGAGAAGGGTGTAAACCCGGGAGGCGGAGCTTGCAGTGAGCTGAGACCCGGCCACTGCACTCCAGCCTACACGACAGAGCGAGACAACGTCTCAAAAAAAAAAAAAAAAAAAAAAAAAAGAAAGAAAAATAAATAAAGCCCTTAATACAGAGTAGGAGGAGATTCTGGTTGCCCTTCTGTGAAGAATGTTTTAAAAAATATGACTCACATTCACATGCATTGGAATCACGTAGGGTGGAGAGGGAAAAGGAGTGGATTTGTCTTAAATGCTGATTCTTGGACTTCAATCTGGACTTACTGAATTCTGGGAATTCCACATTTTTCTAAACAAGTTGTCTGACTGACTTTTTGTACACTAAATCTTGAGAGATTCTATCCTTAGAATCACTCCAGTTCAGTTTGCTAACAATGCAGAAATCCTTTCATGGCATTGGAGACCAATTATTCCCAGGCTTTATAAAAGTTCCTAGTGACAGTGAACTTCACCTCTCACGAGGAAGCTTATCCTGTTTTTTAAAAAGTTGGGACTATTGGAAACATCTTCCTTGTAACTGAATGAAAGAAAAAAAAAAAAAAGAAAATGCTTCTCCACTTAGTTTCTCTTTACATGATCAGTTAAGCGTTCTGAGTCACAGAGATTATCAGCATAGGAAGGCACCGGAAAAGCCACCGTGGGAGCGTATGGGGCCTGGAGATGAGAGATGTTCATGAGCCTGGTATGTGGAACATAGTCTCCAGGGTCAATAGTGACCCACGAAGGAGGTCCTCAAGATTATGTCTGTCCCAGCACAGTGACAGGAAGCCTTCGGAAGGATCAAACTCAGAAATCCCGGGCAGGAGGCAGGCAGGTGGCAGCATCGTCAGGAAGATGATCAAAGCATGGAGAACAAACAAGAACTCAGATGCTGAAATGGGAAATGGGGAGATTGGTCACAGGGGCGAGTCCATAAAATTAATATGAGATCACCAACAATTTCACTTGGCCCTGACACAACTGAGCTGTTGCAACTAAATGTGACATCCAAATGTGTCACAACTAAATCAGGGTTATTTGGTTTTTCCTTTAGTAGGAACAGGATTCATGTCTCTAGATAGTGTGCATTAGAGATATTTAATGACAATAAAAATGGTAGTCAGATGGTCCTATTCATGGAAGTTGCAAGGTAGGGAATGGGGCACATTTTCTACATTCAGTTATTAAAATATTCAAGGAAAACCTTTCCTTCTCCAGCGTAAGTATCTCAAGTTTTTTCAGGGTCCAGCATAGGAGCATAGTGTTTGGTTTCTGGAGATTCTTCCAGTTGGCAGGAGTCATCATCAGATGCTGCGGTTTTTCAATATCCCTCTTAAATGTGGTACCTAGAGCTGATCACAGTGCACTGATACGGCATAACAATGCTAAGTGCAGCAGGCCCGCTTTCTTGTTCTATGTGTTACACCAAAACTAATAGCCACTTCAAACCGCTTTCTAATGAGGCAGCCTGCAAATTGTAAATAGCACACTTCAGCTTAGGTAGCCTAAGATCACATTAGCTTTTCTAGCAGCCAGTTGTGCACTTGGCTTGTACCAAAATTTCTGTCAGTAAAATCCCTGAAACTTTGTCATATAAAGTAGCACTAAACTGAGATAAAGTTGGCTTGTATTTGTGCGACTGAGTGTTTGAACCTAAGTGCAGGATTTTACATTTGTCTCTGCTAAATTGCATCCTATTTGGGCCCAATAGTCAAACCTATAGAGATATATTTTAATTCTGTTTCTGTCATTAGCTAACCCTTCCATTCTTGTGCCATTTGAAATATTACCAACCCTTCTGTATCATCATCCAAGTCACTAATAAGAAATATTTAACAGAAATAGGCTTGTTGCATGTTGCTAGGATCTTTCTCAAGATGACATTACTGTATTTGTTAATATTGTCTTAGGCACCTACTATATGCCAAATGCCATACTATGTCCTGGGGATGACAGTATAAACATGGACTAGTTCCTGTTCTCAAGAGATTCACAGCCTAATAAAGAGACAACAAATTAGTAGACAAATGTAATGCTGTGTGATGAGGGCTGTAATAGAGGGATGTACAAGGGATAATGGTAAAATCAGGACTTTGGTAGAATAATCATAGAATGATGAAAATCCATTTGGAGTGAAGCAGACCTGAATAGTTTAGAAACACTTGTCTCATTTACTTCCAATCTTATAAGCCTTTTAAAAAAATGCTCTTATGCAATACTTAAAAAATTACCACTACTGTGTCTTTATTAACCATTAAGTTGAGGGCCCAGCTGTGGTATGCTGCTGTCAACTCTGCTTTTTTATTGTGCCTGAATGCTCTTACCAGCCAGTTAAAAACAACCACTTATTGCCTTCCTGTGAAGAATATTTTTGACCCTTTTTCTTTTACATAACTTATCTATGCTTCCCCTATCCCCTCAATTCTGCCCCCATACCGATGATGAAGGACACTTTACTGAGACACAGATGGCAACAATTAGCTGTTTCCATTTCAAATTACAGTTGTGTCTGTGTGTGTGTTCTTAAAATGCTAGTGCCTGCAGGGGCCCACCGTGCTGTCTTAGCCTAAGTTGGGTTACGATGCCAAAGCCAGTATCGAATAGTTCTAGTCAGTTCTGCCACACAAAACAAAATAGAGGACTAGGTAGCCTGCTGCGCCTCACACACTCAACACAATCAGGCCCAGAATCTTGCTTCAAGATTCCATGGAAAATATTAGTTATTTTTGTATACACAAGTCAGTTCTGAATTAGTTTAGACATGGATTTTTTTTTTTAAACTATAAAATGAGGCTTGGAGAACTACCCAGATGGAAATTGGGTTAATTCAGTATATGCAACTTGGGCTGTTTCTAGTCATTCCATCTATTGAAAGAAAAGAGACTGAATAGTGGTACTGGGGGTGTTAACATCAAGTACAATTTAACCTCATCCAGCAGCTCATTTTTAAAAAAATTCCTGTCTTTCTATTTTTGCCTCTAAGTTTTCTCCTCAGGTTTCCATTTATGTTGCTGATTTGGGGGTGGGGGCCCATGTGCATTAAGGGTTTGTTTCTGAAGTTAGAGGGACCTGTGTTTGCATTCCACTTCTTTGTAGTTATGTGAACTGGGTGGGTCACAACTTCCCTCTGCCTCATTTTTCTGGAATGTAAAATGGTGACGATCAACAGTGTTTTTATTAGTGGGCCATTGGGAGGATTAAACAATGTATGAAAAAAACTCTGGATAGCAGAGACCATATAAAGAAACAGCTCAATACATGTGATCTATTTTGTTGCTAATATTAACATAATGCTTTGAGGATTTGGATGATGGTGCTGACCAAAAAAATGAAACCATTGTATTCCCATATATGTAGAATATTTCTTACAATGACTCAGGGATGTTGTTTTCTGAGCTATTGACATATTGGACCACATGATTTTTATGCTTTTTTAGGGGTGGTGGTGTTGCTGTGCTGTGTATTATACATAGCAGTGTTTCTGGTTTTTACGCACTAAATGCCAATAGCACCTCTTCTCCTCCCAGTTGTGAAAACCAAAAATACTTGCAGAAATTGCCAAATGTCTCTTGGGATGCAAATGGCCCCTAATTGGGAGCCAGGATTTTATGCAACTAATGAACATAAGACAGTTTCTTCAGCCCTAGGATCGTATAGTTCCCTTTATCTTTCTCGAGAGCTGTGAAATTGAGTTGAAAGGAATTCCCATGGCTTTGTTGGGCTGGATCCCTATAACATTTAAGTAGAAATGACAGTAATGTTTTTGTATTGTGGACAATGTACCCATCTTAAGCGAATGCAGTACTCCAGTGGTCTCCTGATACAATTCTGGAGTGAGGAATAACGGTTCATTGCATTTGCATGATATTCCACTTACTAGTTTTGATCCAGCACTGAATTTTGCAGGAAGAAGGAAGGAATTTTCATTAACAATAAATGCCATTTTCAATATTCTTAAGGCTCATTAAAGGCAAACATTTAACTAGGGAAAATAAATGGCAGAAAAATTCTGTCCGCATAAAATAAATGTGCTAATTGGCATGAGTGGTTCAAGAGGGTTTCTCTGCTCTCCAGACACTTTCAATTGTTCCCACTTTTTTCCTTGGCAGTGCCGTGTAAAAAGGGATTCCTTGAGCCTTTCGATGACATTTTGTTGGATTAGAAGGCATATTGAGTTTAGATTTGTGATCTGCAAGAATTCCATCTGCGTCATTCATTGGAGGCGATGCCACTGATGATGATTCCAAGTAGTCTAATCTTATTGTTTATTTACCTGCTTTATAAGAACAAATTAAACTGAAAGGACCATTTAATCTGATGTGGATAATTTAGTCAATTATTTTATTTCTCAGAATGGCTTGTGTGGGACAAAAAGGGGTCCACAGTTTGTATAGAGGCAGTTAATTTTATTTTCTTCCTGAATAAGCATCCAAGATTTGTAAAGAAATCTATCGAAGGACATTCTTAGCAGGTGAGTGCTAGAGGTAAATAGAAAAATATAACCCACAATTCTTTCAAATCAGTTACTTTTTGCCTTCATCCCAACCCAAGTTAATCATGTCACTGAATTTAATGAATTGACGTTGTACCATTTTCTAGATGTTGTGATTCTTTGAGGGCAGGATTCTGTGGGAATAAAACATGTTTCTGGTTCAACCTTGGGGGACCAATTATGGAGATTCAGTTGGGGGCTATTGTCATGGACACTTAAGTGTCAAGGCTTTTGATACTCATTTGTAACCATAACCATACATTTAAAAATACGACTACTTTCTTTGGCAGCCATCCTAACCTAATTAGGAACTGATGCAGACTTGTACATTTCTTGTAAACACATCAGCCGACCATAGGGATCTGGCCAGGGCTAGAACATGATTTGAGTTTGATTGAGGGGTTTATCTTTTTCTTCTTTCCTATAATACACTTTCAGGTCTGGATTATATTCAGCAGAGCTGCTTCTCCTTTTATTTCCCAGTTTCGAATTTTAAATGGATTTACTCTCTTATTCTCTTGCTGTTACTCTTTTCTGGCATGGTTTTTTTTTTTCTCCTTCTTCTTTATTTTGTCCTTATTATTATGATGATGATTTTGTTGTTACAACTTTAGCATTTAACCATTTACCTAAGGCCTAGTCTGATATCTTCCAGGCTGGAAGAAACAAGGTTTAATAATGACATCAGAGATGATAATATTTTTTTTTTCAGTGACTGTGTATTACAAGTTTGATTTTAAAAAAACCCTTTGTTTTGAGAGGAGGGCTGCTTTATTTTCTGCACAGTTCTAGTGGTAGCCTGTAATTCAGATGAGCACACAGAATAAGGTGAAAGCCATAGTGAAATGGGTGCTTGCAAGTGGTCATACAGTTTTACCAGAGATGAGTTGCAGGGGACCATGAAGTTTAGATTTTGCATGTCACCCGTGGTAAGGATATATCAACGTGGGCTCTAAAAATAGTAATGTTAATAGCTAATTTTAACTGTCTACTATGTGCCATGTTCTATGCTAAGTACTTGACATGTTCTTCATATAATTTTCACAACAGTCTTATGGAGATGAAAATTTTCACACCATTTTGAGATGAAACTAAGTGTGTTTTCATACAGTCGCACATGTAGAAAGTCTGATTCCAAAGCTTATTTTATAAACCACCACATTTTGTCTTTCCATTAATTTGAATGTATTTTTATTATACTCTATAAAAAGTATGACAATTATATTAAATAAGATAGATATAAACAAACATTGTCTCTGGTAACTATCTACTTTGGCTAAGAAAAATCTTGTTGAGTACTGGCATTTTCTATGCCTCATATTACTCCATGGGTGTACTAATAGCTTGTAGTAAATAGTAATGGGTCAATGTGGCTTTTCTTTTAAGTTTTGTTCCATTTTATCCACTAAACTTCTACTTTCAAACTATTTTTATACCATTTTTGGAAACAGAAATTCTGTTTGGCACAGAGATGATCATACATGCAAATAATACATTTCCCTATGGCCTTTAGTTTTGAGAGTAGATTTTCAGCTAATGGGAAGTGATAAATAAGTAATGGGGCTAGAATAAGAACACAGTTAATGAATTTCAAATGGTGAATCAGATGGTGTTCCTGTTGGCCAAATGATTCTTCAGTTTTTGGCTTTTAAGATAAAAATGTTTTATGACTGAATAGAGACTTGACATGAAAGTAATAAATAAAGTCAAAATTAGAGTTTTTTGGGGGGCAGTCAAGTGGTGAGATTTACATGATGAGAATCTTTGGTACAGATAATGAAGAATCAAGTCTTGAATGCTGCCTGTGTGGCTCAGTAATGCTTGTATGAGGGACAGGTGTTTGCAAAGAGAAAGCAAGGGAGCAGAGAAAGTATTAAGAGAAGAGAGCAGAAAAAGAGAAGATGGAAAGAGGAATGCAGGCCTGGAAGGAAGTAAGACTGATTAGATAAAAGGAGACCAATGGAAGAAAACCATCTTCATGGTGGGAACAACTAACTGTTGTCTCAGGCAAACGTGAATGCCAGTTTAATTTCTATAAACACTAGTATGGTAGAATGTATTTGGACATTAATGAATAATGTCTTCGTCCATTTGTACTACTATAACAAAATCATCACACCCTGGGTAATTTATAAATAATAAAAATTTATTCCTCATGGTTCTGCAAGTTAGGAAGTCCAAGATTAAGGTGCTAACAATATTGGTGTCTGGTGAGGACTTCTCTCTGCTTCCAAATGGCACCATGTTGCTGCTCCTCTGGAGGAGAGGAACATTTTGTCCTCACATAGCAGAAGCAATGGAAGGGCAGAAGGGGGGAAAATGCTATGTCCTCAAATGGCAGAAGAGTGGAAGAGCCAAAAGGGCCTAAGCTAGTTCACTCCAGTCCTTTAATTTTTTTATATATACATTTTTTATTTCAATAACTTCCGGGGTACAAGTGATTTCTGGTTACATGGATGCATTGTGTAATGGTGAAGTCTGAGATTTTACTGCACCCATCACCCAAGTAGTGTACATTTTACCCACTATGTAGTTGTTTGTCTGTCACTCCCCTCCCACCCTCTCCTCTTCTGAGTCTCCAATGTCCATTATACCACTCTATGCTTCTGCATACTTACAGTTCAGTTCCCACTTGTCAGTAAGAACACATAGTATTTGGTTTTCCCTTCCTGAGTTCCTTCACTTAGAATAATGGCCTCCAGCTGTGTGTTCAACTGTCAGTCTCTCCAATTTTAAGGGCAGTGGTTTGCCCTATGACTCCCATGTCTCTGATGAATCTGTGAAGATTTGTTGATATTTTAGTTTGTTTAGCTTTTTACTTGTTAGGACAGAGGGCTGACTTCCAGCATCTTACATAGCAAATGAAAAATCTGCCCCTTGCTTTTTACACATCATGATATGTCTTGGAGATCTTCTATATCAAAACACTGAGGCTTTCTTAGTTTTTTTTTTTTTTAAACATAATGGCATATTAATCCTTTGGTGATATACGCCAGATATGATTTGGCTGTGTGTCCCCACTCGAATCTCACCTTGAATTCTAATAATCCCATGTGTCATGGGAGGGACTCAGTGGGCAGTAATTGCATCATGGGGGCAGGTTTTTCCCATGCTGTTCTCATGATAGTGAGTCCATTAAACCTCTTTCCTTTATAAATTACCAAGCTTTGGGTATGTCTTTATTAGCAGCATAAGAATGGACTAGTACAGTAAATTGGTACGAGTAGAATGGGATGCTGCTGTAGAGATACCCAAAAATGTGGAAGTGGCTTTGGAACTGGGTAACAGGCAAAGGTTGGAACAGTTTGGAGGGCTCAGAAGATGATAGGAAAATGTGGGAAAGGTTGGAACTTCTTAGATACTTGAAGAGCTCAGAAGACAGAAAGATGTGGAAAAAGTTTGAAACTTCCTAGAGACTTGCTGAATGTTTTTGACCAAAATGCTGATAATGATATGGACAATGAAGTTCAGCTTGAGGCAGTCTCAGATGGAAATGATGAATGTGTTAGGAACTGGAGCAGAGGTGACTCTTGTTATGGCTTTAGCAAAGAGACTGGTGGCATTTTGCCCCTGCCCTAGAGATCTGTGGAACTTTGAACTTGAGAGAGATGATTTAGGGTATCTGGTGGAACAAATTTCTAAGCAGCAAAGCATTCAAGACGTGACTTGTGTGGTGTTAAAAGCGTTCAGTTTTATGTATTCACAAAGATACGGTTTGGAATTGGAGCTTACGTTTAAAAGGGAAGAAAGAATAAGAGTTTGGAAAATTTGCAGCCTGATGATGTGATAGAAAAGAAAAACCCATTTTCTGAGAAAAAAAATCAAGCTGGCTGCAGACATCAGCATAAGTAATGAGGAAACAAATGTTAATTTCCAAGACAGGAAAATGTCTTTAAAACATGTCAAAGATCTTTGCGGCAGCCCCTCCCATTGCAGGCCCAGAGGCCTAGGAGGAAAAAATGGTTTAGTGGGCCAGGCCCAGGGTCCCCCTGGTTGGTGCAGCCTAAGAACTTGGTGCCTTGCCTCCCATTTCAACTGTGGCTAAAAGGGGTCAAGGTGTAGCTCAGGCTGTGGCTTCAGAGGGTGCAGGCCCTAAGCCTTGGTAGCTTCCATGTGGTGTTGATCCTGTGGGTGCACAGAAGTCAAGAATAGAGGTTTGGGAACCTCTGCCTAGATTTCAGAGGATGTATGGAAACTCCTGGATGTCCAGGCAGAAGTTTGCTGCAGGGGCGGGGTTCTCATTGAGAACCTCTGCTAGGGCAGTGCAGAAGGGATATGTAAGGTTGGAGCCCCCAAATAGACTCCCAACTGGGGCACTGCCTAACAAAGCTGTGAGAAGAGGACTACCATCGTATAGACCTAAGAATTGTAGATCCACAAACAGCTTGCATTGTGCACCTGGAAAAGCCACAGATAATGCCAACCCATGAAAGCAGCCAGGAGGGAGGTTGTACACTGAAAAGTCACAGGAATGGAGCTACCCAAGACCATGGGAACCCAACTCTTACATCAGTGTAACCTGGATATGAGACATGGAGTCAAAGGAGATCATTTTGGAGTTTAAGATTTGGGTCACCCCTGGATTTCAGACTTGCATGGGACCTGTAGTCTCTTCATTTTGACTAATTTTTTTCATTTGGAACAGGTGAATTTACCCAATGCCTGTACCCCCATTTTATGTAAGAAGTAACTAACTTGCTTTTGATTTTATGGTAGGTAAATGCAGAAGGGACTTGCTTTGTCTCAGATGATACTTTGGGCTGAGGACTTTTGAGTTAATGCTGAAATGAGTTAACACTTTGGGGGACTATTGGGAAGGCATGATTGATTTTGAAATGTGAGGGCATGGAATTTGGGAGGGACCAGGGGCAGAGTGATATGATTTGACTCTGTGTTCCCACCCAAGTATTACCTTGAATTGTGAGAATCCCCACGTGGTGTGGGAGGGACCCAGTGGGAGGTAATTGAATCAAGGAGCCAGGTTTTTCCCATACTGTTCTCATGATAGTAAATAAGTCTCACAAGATCTAAATGGTTTTGTAAAGGGGAGTTCCCCTGTACATGTACTCCTGCCTACCTCCATGTAAGATGTGCCTTTGCTCTTCCTTCACCTTCTGCCATGATTGTGAGGTCTCCCCAGTCACTTGGAACTGTGAGTCCATAAACCTCCTTCCTTTATAAATTATCCAGTCTCAGGTATGTCTTTATTAACAGCATGAGAACTGACAAATACAACATGAGAGTATTTGTTGGTTCTCTGTATTGTTTCTAATCTTCATCTATTCCAAACAATGGTGCAATGATCAATATGATACATGCTATGTTGTACATAAACGGATTTATCTATGGGACGGATTCCCAGACACAGGATGACTGAGTTACAAGTGAATGCCAAACTGACCTCCATTGTGTGCTACATTTCTGGACTTCTAACGGCAGTATATGACTATTCTTTTAACCCATTGTGTTAATACCAATGAGAATAAACATTTAATGAGGGCTTACTGTTTGGCATACATTGTTCTAAGAGTTTGAAATGCCTTCTTGCATTTTGTTGGTCCTGTGATATAGGTACTATTATTTCTACTATAAACTTAAGAAAAATGAGACACAAAAAGATAAATAACTTGCACAATGTCAAAAATATTGCAATGATTCAAACTCTGAAAGCCTGATTTCAAACCCTGCATTTTTTATTTTCACAGTCTGGTACTCCACTGAAGCTAGGCAGGTCACAAATGTCCTCTTTGTTTCCAAATCCAAACACTTTCAAGTCTCATCTTCATCTTTTTCAACCTCCTAGCTACATTCAATGCAAGGAACTATCTTTGAAGAACCATTTCTAAATTGCTCCTCATTATGGCTGATTTTAGGCCTTCAATAAAAGTGAAAGACAAGAAAGGAAATGTGTCATTTCACAAATGATTTAGAAAGAAAATTGTCATGTAATACATATCAGTTTAGAGTTGATAAAAAGACCCTTGAATTAAAGATTAAAGAGTTATCAAGAAGTCTTGTAAAATGTTCTACAATTTAGTAATAATAGAAAAAATTTTAAGTCCCTACTAAAGTTAAGGGTTTAAAAATTTGAAAATATACTATTTATCTAATTTATTTAATTGAAGGAAATTTTCTAGCACATCCTTAAATATGTATACTTTGTTTTTTATATGATTAAATAAGAAATAATTATTTGTAACAGTAAAATTTTTGACAGTATATAAATATATAGCAACTTTTTGTTCTGGCCTTGAGAATTCAAAGTAATAATTAGGATAATAAATCATACTATTGCTGATTGTAATTTAATTTCAACACATAAAAATGAATTTGTGAATAAATATAGCATATATTGATATTTATCTTATTTGTACCACTAAATTACATACATAAATAGAGAGACTGATAGTTCCATAATTGGGTGGAAAATAGAGGAAAGAATAACATCTAGTTATCAGACAAACAATATCTTAATTGCCAATTAAAAAACAGCCCTAGTTTTTGAATGAATTGTTTTTTTCTGTTTTGAAGAAGGCAAATTAACTCCTTCTGGAAATGTAAAATATCCCTTAACTAGTTGCTGGGGGTGAATGATGTCTCAGTTCTACCCATGCCCTTCTCTATATTTCTCTCTACTTTTGGTGCTGAAAACCTGATATGGTTTGGATTTGTGTTCCCGTCCAATCTCACATCTAATTGTAATCCCCAGTGTTGGAGGTGAGGCCTGGTGGAGGGGCTTGGATCGTGGAGATGGTTCTTCACAAATGGGTTATCATTATCTCCTGGTGCTGTTCTTGTTATAGGAGTGAATTCTCCTGAGATCTGGCTTTTAAAGGTGTGCAGCACCTCCTGCCTCACTTTCTTTTCTTCCTGCTGTGGCCTTGTAAAGTGCCAGCTTCCTCTTCACCTTCATCCATGACTGTAAGTTTCCTGAGGCCTTCCCAGAAGCTGAGCGGATGCCAGCATCATACTTGCTGCACATCCCATGGAACCATGAGCCAATTAAACCTCTTCTCTTTATAAATTACCCAGTCTCAAGTATTTCTTTATAACAGTGTGTGAACAGACTAATACAAAGTCTATGAACTATTTTCCCTGGACTCTTTCACCAGTTGCCTTTCTGACAGGTTTTGCAAACAGGAGTTACTGGTAGGTAATTGTAAGTTGGAGAGAGGGCAGAACCATGAGTTTTCTCCTGAATTGTGGCAGGTGCTTCTGGCAGCTGAGTCCACTGGCCTGTGGGACTTCTGTATTCTTGCTCATTCAGTGTGTCCCTAAGAACAGTGGCAGTGGATGTTTGAGTAGCCCCTGGTGGCAGAGGCTCCAACAGCAGCTTTGGCAGTAAGAGGGTGCTCTGTAGCCCCACAGTTCTGGGTACTCCTATTTTCCTTTTCATTCCTCTGGCCTTAGGCATGGCAATGACTCCCTGTGGATACTGATCTTTGGATAAACTTATCATTTCTTTGGCTTATGTAGCTTTTCCAATATCCTTTAAATGAGTTAAATGAATTTCTTATTTTAAATTCCCAGTGTTCAAAGTGCCTAGAGTTGTTTCTGTTATCCTGACTGGACACTAACTGATATATTTTATGGGATTTCTTCTCTGGTCCATGAACTAGAGCCTATTTTCTTTAAGATAATGGCACACATGAGTCAGTCAGGAAGGTGTCACATTTTTGTGTTAATGGAAATAATTTATGGTATATCTGACAAGCTAAGTCAGGTGACTCTAAAACTAGAGTGAAAAGAAGCAGATTGTCCTCAATATATTTTTGTACGTATGCCAGTGCTGTACTCCTTTTCATATAATCTTACATTAAACCTTCAAATATTGGTAAAATAGTTGATACAACACAAAAATAGACATTTTCCCTCTCCATCTAAAGGGAAATAAAGTTGGGAGGGACCCACTGGTAGTCATACTACTTTCTACATTTCATGACCACATGTTTTATTATTAGAGCTCATCAACAATTATAGTACAAAATGACTGTCAACTACTTTGGAAATATCTGTATGAGAAATTATTGACAAACTTTTAAGGCAGACATTTGTCTCACTTTTTAAATGTTCATTATGCTTTATAAAATGAATGTTCTACTTTTGGTCTACAAACTGTTGTGGGTCCACTAGATAAGACACTGATATCAGAATATAAATGTAGTATGTCATTAATCACACAGACTTAGTTTATCAGCTTTTTTGGTAACAATACTTTGGTTATAATTTTTTAAAATAATACTTTTGTTTCAATTTTTTGTCACAATACTCTCTTTTTAAAGTTACGATTTAAAAAAGTTTAACTTATTTTAAAATTTTGTCAGTACATAGTAGGTTTATCTATTTATGGGGTATATAAAATCTACCTTATGATACAGACATGCAATGCAAAATAAGCACATCACATTGAATGGGGTATCCATCCCCTCAAGTGTTTATCCTTTGAATTGCAACCAATCCAATTACACTTTTTAAGTTATTTTCAAATGTACAATTAACTTATTATGGACTGTAGTCAGCCTGTTGTGCTATCAAATATTAGTTTTTACTTATTCTTTCTAATTATTTTTTTTTACTCATTAACCATCCCCACCTCCCTCCAAACCCCACACTACTCTTCCCAGTCTCTGGTAACCATCCCTCTACTCTCTATGTCCGTGAGTTCTATTGTTTTGATTTTTAGATCCTGCAAATTAGTGAGAATATGTGATGTTTGGCTTATTTCACTTAACATAATTGTCTCCAGTTCCACCCATGTTGTTGTAAAAGACTGGATCTCATCCTTTTTTATGGCTGAATAGTATTCCATTGTGTATATGTTCTACATTTTTTGTTTTGTATCTATTCATCTATTAGTGAACAATTAGGTTGCTTCCAAATCTTAGCGATTGTAAGCAGTGCTTAGACAAACACAGGAGTGCAGATATCTCTGTGATACACTGATTTCATTTATTTTGGGTATATATCCAGCAGTGGGATTGATTTTTTCCTATAGAGTTTGAGTCTCTTATATATTCTGGTTATTGATTCCTTGTCAGATAGGTAGTTTGCAAATATTTTCTCCCATTTTGTGGGCTGTCTCGTCACTTTGCTGATTGTATCCTTTGATGTCCAGAATATTTTTTGTTTGTTTGTTTTTGACAGAGTCTCACTCTGTCACCCAGGCTGGAGTGCAGTGGCAGGATCTTGGCTCACTGCAAGCTCCGCCTCCCAGGTTCACACCATTCTCCTGCCTCAGCCTCCCGGGTAGCTGGGACTACAGGCACCCACCACCACACCTGCCTAATTTTTTTTTTTTTTTTGTATTTTTAGTAGAGACGGGGTTTCACCGTGTTAGTCAGGATGGTCTCGATCTCCTGACCTCATGATCCAGCCGTGTCAGCCTCCCAAAGTACTGGGATTACAGGCATGAGCCACTGTGCCTGGACAGAGTTTTTTTTAACTTTATGTGATCTCATTTGTCTATTTTTCGTTTGGTTGCCTGTGCTTTTGCCTGGCCAAAGAAGACATTTTTGCCCAGATCGATGTGCTGAAAACTTTCCTCAATGTTTTCTTGTAATAGTTTCATAGTTTGAGGTCTTCGACTTAAATCTTTAATCCATTTTGAAAAACTGGTTACAGAAGAAACATAACTCAGCATAATAAAAGCTATATATGACACACTCACAGCTAGTATTATACTGAATGGGGAAAAACAGAAAGTCTTGCCTCTAAGACTTGAAACATAACAGGTATGCCCATTGTCACCGCTATTATTCAGCACAGTACTGGAAGTCCTAGCTAGAGCAATCAGACAAAAGAAAGATATAAAGTACATTCAAATTAAAAAAGAAGAAGTCAGATTATCCTTATTTGCAGATGATATGATCTTATATTAGGAAAAACCTAAAGAATCCACCAAAAATATATTAAAACTGATAAATTCAGTAAAGTTGCAGGATACAAAATCAATATACAAAAATCAGTTGCATTTCTTTCTGTATGCCAATAGTGAACAGTGTGGGAAAAAAAATTAAAAAGTAATCCCATTTACAATAGCCAACCAAAAAATTGAATACCTAGAAATTAACTTAACCAAAGAAGTGAAAGATCTCTTTGATGAAAACTATAAAACACTGATGAAAGAAATCGAAGACTTCACCAAAAAATGGAAAGATATTTCATGTTCATGGACTGAAAGAATCAATATTGTTAAAATGTTTAAAGTACCCAAAGCAATCCATAGATTCAGTGCAATACCTATCAAAATACCAAAACAATTTTTCACAGAAATACAAAAAAAAAAAAAAAAAAAAGTAAAATTCGTATGGAACCACAAAACACCCAGAATAGCTAAAGCTATCCTAAGCAAAAAGAATAAAATTGGCAGAATCACATTACCTGACTTCTCATTATACTACAGAAGTACTAGTATCCAAAATAGTCTGCTACTGGAATAAAAACAGACACATGGACCAATGGAACAGAATAGAGAACCTAGAAACAAATTGGTGTGTTTCTGTGTACTATTACCGGTGAGTTTTGTACCTTCAGGTGATTATTTCTCATATCGTAAACATGCTTTCCTTTCACACTGAACACAGTCAAAGGAATAAAATAAATCTCCAGTAATTGGCCCCAAAGAAATTCAGATTTCTGAATTGCCTGACAAAAATTTAAAATAATAGTCTTAAGAAAGCTCAGTGAGTTATAGAACAGACAGATAACTAAGTTAATTCAGAAAAGTGTTATATGAACAAAATCAGAATATCAACAAATAGAAATTATAAAAAAGGGCCTAAAACAAATTATATCTAAAGAATATGATAACGGAACAGAAAAATTTACTAGTGGGCTTCAACAGTAGACTTTATCAAGCAAAAGAGAGTCAACAAACTTGATGACCAGTCATTTTAAAGTATCTAATCGTAATAACACAAGGAAAAAAAGAATGAAAAAGAGTGAAGGGAGTCTATGGGATTTATGGAACAACATCAAGTGAACCAACATTTGTTATTGGAGTCCCAAAAGAAAAAAAGAGAAAAAAAGGCAGAAAAAAATTTAACAAACTAATGGCCCCAAACTTTCCAAATCTGGTCAGAAAAATGGACATTCAGATTAAGGAAGCCTAAAGGACGAATGCAGAATACTGTAGTATAGTAATGGTGGTGAGTAAATCACTTTTAATTCTAGCTTAAAAGTTAAAAGACAAAAGTACTAGGAATAACTATAACACAAAAACTTGTCAATAAATATACAATATTAAAAGGTGTAAATTGTGACATCAATAATATAAGAGTGAGTATGTGTGAAAGTAAAATTGTAAAGCTTTTGTGGGTGATCAAAGTCAAGTTGTTATCAGCTTAAAATATATTGTTATAACTATTAATATAACATGTTTTATGTAAACATCATGGAAACCACAAAGAAAATACCTATGGAAGACATACAAAAGAAAATGAGAAAGGAATCAAAGCATATTGCTACAAAAAGATTAACAAATTACAAAGATAGACAACAAAAGAGAAAAAGAGACAAAAGAAATACAAGTAAGACGGAAAAATTTTGAAAAAATGCCAATAGTAAATTTTACTCCATCAATAATTACTTTAAGGCCAGGAGCGGTGGCTCACACCTGTAATCCCAACACTTTGGGAGGCCGAGGTGGGCGGATCACTTGAGGTCAGGAGTTCAAGACCAGCCTGGCCAACATGATGAAACTCCATCTCTACTAAAAATACAAAAAGTAGCCAGGTGTGGTGGCACATGCCTGTAATCCCAGCTACTCAGGAGGCTGGCAAAAGAGAAGTGCTTGAACCTAGGAGGTGGAGGTTGCAGTGCGCTGAGTTCATGCCACTGCACTCCAGCCTGGGTAACAGAGTGAGACTGTCTCAAAAAAAATTACTTTAAATGTAAGTGGATTAAACCATTATTCAAAAGATATAAAGTAGCTGAGTGGATAAATAAAAACAACATCAAACTATATGCTGTCTACAAGAGACTCACTTTAGATTTAAGAACACACTGTAAGTGCAGATATTCCATGCAAATGGTGACCAAAAGAGAGCAGAGGTGGCAATATTCATATCAGACAAAATTGACTTGAAGGCAAAACTGTCACAAAAGACAAATAAGGTCATTACACCATAGTTAAAGGGTCAATTCACCAGAAAGATATAATAATTATAAATGTATATAAACCTCAAATATCAGAGCACCTAAATATATGAAGCAACACTGACATATCTGAAGGGAGAAATAGACCACATTAAAATACTAGTAAAATACTTCAATACACCCCTTCCTTCCTTCCTTCCTTCCTTCCTTCCTTCCTTCCTTCCTTCCTTCCTTCCTTCCTTCCTTCCTTCCTTCCTTCCTTTATTTTCTTTCTTTCTTTCTTCCTTCCTTTCTTTCTTTCTTTCTTTCTTTCTTTCTTTCTTTCTTTCTTTCTTTCTTTCTTTCTGTCTGTCTGTCTGTCTGTCTGTCTTTCTGTCTTTCTTGACAGAGTCTTGCTCTGTTGCCCAGGCTGGAGCGCAGTGGTGCAATCTCGGCTCACCACAAGCTCTGCCTCCCAAGTTCATGCCATTCTCCTGCCTCAGCCTCTGAAGTAGCTGGGACTACAGGTGCCCGCCACCACGCCTGGCTAACTTTTTTTGTATTTTTAGTAGAGACGGGGTTTCACCATGTTAGCCAGGATGGTCTCAATCTCCTGACCTTATGATCCGCCCGCCTCGGCCTCCCAAAGTGCTGGGATTACAGACGTGAGCCACCGTGCCCAGCCCAATACACCACTTTCAATAATGAGTAGAACAGAAACTTAGTAGGGAAATAATGGACTTGAACAATGTGCCAAAACTATAGAGTGCAGCAACAGAGAGCCATTCATAGTGATAAATGCATATGTTACAAAAGAAGAAAGATCTTAAACGATCTAGCTTTATTCCTCAATGAACTAGAAAAAGAAGAACAAAGTAAGGGAGGAAATAATAAATATTAGAATTTGAAATTGAGAGTATAAATACAATGGAAAAAATCAATAAAGACTTGGTTTTTTGAAAAGATCAACAAAATTTAAAAACCATTAGCTAGACTATCTGAGATAAAAATAGAAAAGATTCAAATAAATAAAATCAAAAATTAGAGAGGAGACATTACAACTGATGCCAGAGAAATAAGAAAGAGTATCAAAGAATACTATGAACAATTATGCACCAACAAATTGGATGACCAGAAGAATTCCTAGAAATATACTACCTACCTACCAAGAGTAAATTATGAATAGAAAATGTGAATTGACCAATAATTAATAAGGAGACTGAATCAGTAATAAATGCTCAACAAAGAAGAGCTCAGGACCAATTGGATTCACTGCTGACTTCTATCAAACATTTAAAAAAGAATTAACACCAATTCTTCTTAAACTTTTCCAAAAAGTCAAGAAGAAGACATGCTTCCAAACTCATTTTATGAAGCCGATGTTACTTTGATACCAAAGCCAGGCAAAGATATTACAAGAAAAGAAAACTACAAGTCAAGACCCCTCATGACATAGATGTAAAAATCCTCAATAAAGTGTAAGAAAACCAAATTCAACAGCACATTAAATGGATCACACACCACGTCGGAGTGGGATTTGTCCCTGGGATGTAAGGATAGTTCAACATATGCTAATCAATTAATATGACATACCACATCAACAGAATGAAGGATAAAAAAACTGCATGATAATCTCAATAGATGTAGAAAAAGTGTTTGAAAAAAACAATGCCCTTTCATAATAAAAACTCTGAACAAACTAGGTGTAGAAGGAATTTACCTCAATGTAACTAAAATAATATATGACAAGCTCACCACTAACATCACACTCGACGAGGAAAAACCAAACGCTTTTTTCCTAAGATCACAAACAAGGCAAGGATGGCCACTCTTGCCACTTCTATTTAATATACTATTGGAAATCCTAAGGAGAGCAATTAGGCAAGAAAAAGAAACAGAAGAGAGCCAATTTGGTAAGGAAGGAGTAATGTTTTCTCCGTTTTCAGACGGCATGATATTAAATGTAGATCTCAAGACTTTGAGAAAAAATACTGTTAGAACGCATAACAAATTTCCATTTACAAAAACATTGAAAGAATAAAATATTTAGGAATGAATTTAACCAAGGAGGTAAAAAACTTGTACACTGAAAAGTGTATAATTTTGATAAAAAACTTTTAAAAGACACAAATAAATTAAAAAATGTCTCCGGTTCATGGATTGGAAGGCTTAATATTGTTAAAAATGTCCTTAATACTCAAAGCAATCTATAGATTCATTAACATTCCTATCAAAATCCCAATGGCATTTTTTACAGAATTGCAAAAACAATCCTAAAATTCAGATGGTACCACAAAAGGCCATGAATAGACAAAGCAATCTTGAGCAAGAAGAACAAAGCTGAAGGTATCACACTTCCCGATTTCAAATATTACAAAGCTATACAAATTAAAAGGTATAGTATTAGCATAAAAACAAATATATAGACCAATGGAACATACTATAGAGCTCAGAAATAAACTCATTCATAAATAGCCGGTTGATTTTCAACAAAGATGCTAAGAATAGACCATGCAGAAAGGAGTCTTTTCAACAAATAGTGTAGGGAAAACTGGATATCCACATACAGAAGAATGAAGTTAGCCTTGTCTTACATCATACACAAAAGTAAACCCAAAATGCATTGAAGATTTAAGTGTAAGACCTTAAACTGTAAAACTCCTGGAAGAAGACATAGGGTAAAAACTTCATGACATAGGTTTAAGGAATGATTTCTTACATGCAACACCAAATCAGAAACAACAAAAGCAAAAATAGGCAAGTGTGATTATATCAAACTAAAAACTACACAGAAAAGGAAACAATCAACAAAATGAAATGCAATCTACAGAATGGAAAAAATATTTACAAAACATATATCTTGAAAGGGGTTAATATCCAAAATATATAAGAGACTTTTATAACAATATAAAATAAACTAATAACCTAATTAAAAATGAGCAAAAGACTCAAATAGATATTTCTCCAAAGATTAAATACAAATGTCCAATAGGTATATGAAAAGAAGCCCAACATCACTAATCATCATGGAAATGCAAATCAGAACTACGATATTATCTCACATCTGTCAGGATGACTGTTTTATATAAAATGAGCTAACGAAGGTTGGTGAGAATGTGGAGAAATGGAAACTTTTGAATACTGTTGATGGGAATGTAAAATGGTGCAGCTGCTATGGAAAACAGGATGGAGGTTCCTCAAAAAATTAAAAATAGAACCACCATGTGATCTAAAAATCTCATTTCTGGGTATATGTCCAAAGTAATTAAAATCTGGATCTTGAAGAGATAGTGTACTGATGTTCTTTGCAAGACTATTCACAATAGTCACAATACAGAAACAACCTAAATGTCTACTGATGGATGAATGGATAAAGAAAATGTGCTAACTACATGTAATACAATAGAATACTATTCAGCCTTAAAAAATAAGGAAATCCTGCAATATGCAACAATATGGATGACTCTGGAGGATGTTGGGCAAGGTAAAATAAGTCGATCATAGAAGGAAAAATACTGCATGACTTTACTTATGAGGTATCTAAAATGGACTCATAGAAACAGAGAGTTGAATGGTGGTTGGCAGGGGTCAGGGTAAGGGAAAATTGAGAGTTGCTGTTCAATAGGTATACTGTTTCAATTATACAAGAGGAACAAGTTCTAGAGATCTGTACAACATTGGGCACATAGTTAATACTGTAGTGTGCACTTACAATTTAAGAAGGTAGATCTCATGTAAAGTGTTCTTACATGAGTTGGATTGTAGACGATTCCCTAGGTTCCTTCCAGCAGTAGCCAGTGGCCCCTCCCCACAACGGCCTGGGGCCTAATGAAGCCCACCTCTACATTCCTGCACCTTCTGAGGGTTTTTGTCCGCGTGGTGGTGGTCCTGGAGCTGGCCAGCCTGCACTAGGGCCAAGACGGGAAATGTACCATGCTGGCAATTCAATAAGTGAATGGGTTACGGTCCCAAGGAAAGGGTACCTGGGCCAAGCGGGGCTCGCAGATGTCAAAGGAGAAGACCAGTTCAGGCAGAGCCAGGCAGTGCTGACAGAGGGCAGACATGAGCAATTAGCCAGGGGCTTGGACAATCATCAGGAAGTGCCTTTACATTAGCGAATACCTACTGTATGAAAGGCCCTTCATTTCTCTGGATCCCAGTTTGTTTTACCACTATAAAAGAAAAAATACATACATACATAAATGAATATATAAAGATGCATATATTTTCAGTTTTTAGGGAATGAAAGGCTAGTTAAGACATAAAATATCTGAAGATAAGGGAATAAAACTAGTGACATATGAGGGGCAACTCAAGAAGAGTTTATTTTTAAATGGATTATTTGCAAGGGATAGTGCAGGAACCAGGAGCTAATAATAGCAACTCAATTGTTTACCACTCATAAGCACAAAGAACTGAGGCAGAGAGTAGTTACTGGAACAAGAAGAAACCAGAATATAGAAAGATCTGTGTTGAACTGTTTTGAGAAGAGCAATGTTTTTTGGTGAAGGAGTCTGCCAAGTCAAGACAGCCTACCAGAAGGAAGACAAGGGAATAAATACCCTAACCTCCCTCTCCTCTTTTCTTCTGATTTCCTGGGAGCTTACCATTGGCTGAATCCAACCAGAGCCCAGAAGGTGTGGAAGTCCTATTGATGCAGTTGATTCAGGTTAGCCACCCAAGGCACAGAGCGGGGTGCAGAGTATGGCAAGCAGAATGGAAGATACCCAGCACATGTCTTATGTACAGCTACAACTTTCTTTTCAAGAGATTTCCTTTTTGATATAGTGGAGAAAAGGATTTCTAAAAGACAGACATGAGAAGAGAGACATAGGGTATTTATCTGAATGGAAATGTGTGTATGTGTGTGATTATCTATCTATATCTATCTATCTATCTTTCTATCTGTCTATCTATGGCATTACCATCTAGTCTGAAACTACTTAATGATTTCTTCATTTTAAGAAGTTTTCAGGTTTGTGGAGAAAGAACAGTAATGTACTGTCACAGAACTAATAAATAAAATATTATGAAAAACAGATTGATTCCCTTAGATATTCTCCCCATTCATATTTCCTCCGTCCTGTGCAGAGGTAGCCAGCATTTAGAATCAGGTGGTTATCATTCTCATCCATGTCTTTAGGATGTTACTACATATCTTTCCCTACTGAGAAAATATATAGAATTATTTTGTGTGTCTTAAAACTTTATATAAATGGTATCACACTGCATGTAGTATTTTATAACTTGATTTTTTTTTTTTCATTCAACGTTTTTACTTTTTTGAGGATCTGCTCAGGTCAATACATTTAGCTCTTTCTTTTCCATTCCTTAGTCTGTAGTATTCTGTGATTTAATGATGTAAGTCTACTTACTGTTTATTTAACATTAGAATCCTGTGATTTTCAGAGGGAAACAACAGACACTGGGGCCTACTTGAGGGTGGAAGGTGAAAGAAGGGAGAGGATCAGAAAAAATACCTATTGGATATTATGCTTAGTACCTGGGTGACGAAATAATCTGTACAATAAACCCCCGTCCTAAATATATATGCACCCAATACAGGAGCACCCAGATTCATAAAGCAAGTCCTTAGAGACTTACAAAGAGACTTAGACTCCCATACAATAATAATGGGAGACTTCCACACTCCACTGTCAACATTAGACAGATCAACGAGACAGAAAGTTAACAAGGATATCCAGGAATTGAACTCATCTCTGCATCAAGCAGACCTAATAGACATCTATAGAACTCTCCACCCCAAATCAACAGAATATACATTCTTCTCAGCACCACATCGTACTTACTCCAAAATCGACCACGTAATTGGAAGTAAAGCACTCCTCAGCAAATGTACAAGAACAGAAATTATAACAAACTGTCTCTCAGACCACAGTGCAATCAAACTAGAACTCAGGACTAAGAAACTCAATCAAAACCGCTCAACTACATGGAAACTGAACAACCTGCTCCTGAATGACTACTGGGTACATAACAAAATGAAGGCAGAAATAAAGATGTTCTTTGAAACCAATGAAAACAAAGATACAACATACCAGAATCTCTGGGACACATTTAAAGCAGTGTGTAGAGGGAAATTTATAGCACTAAATGCCCACAAGAGAAAGCAGGAAAGATCTAAAATTGACACTCTAACATCACAATTAAAAGAACTAGAGAAGCAAGAGCAAACACATTCGAAAGCTAGCAGAAGGCAAGAAATAACTAAGATCAGAGCAGAACTGAAGGAGATAGAGACACAAAAAACTCTCCAAAAAATCAATGAATCCAGGAGTTGGTTTTTTGAAAAGATCAACAAAATTGACAGACCACTAGCAAGACTAATAAAGAAGAAAAGAGAGAAGAATCAAATCGACGCAATAAAAAATGATAAAGGGGATATCACCACCGACCCCACAGAAACACAAACTACCATCAGAGAATACTATAAACACCTCTACGCAAATAAACTGGAAAATCTAGAAGAAATGGATAATTTCCTGGACACTTACACTCTTCCAAGACTAAACCAGGAAGAAGTTGAATCCCTGAATAGACCAATAGCAGGCTCTGAAATTGAGGCAATAATTAATAGCCTACCAACCAAAAAAAGTCCAGGACCAGATGGATTCACAGCTGAATTCTACCAGAGGTACAAGGAGGAGTTGGTACCATTCCTTCTGAAACTATTCCAATCAATAGAAAAAGAGGGAATCCTCCCTAACTCATTTTATGAGGCCAACATCATCCTGATACCAAAGCCTGGCAGAGACACAACAAAAAAAGAGAATTTTAGACCAATATCCCTGATGAACATCGATGCAAAAATCCTCAATAAAATACTGGCAAACCAGATTCAGCAACACATCAAAAAGCTTATCCACCATGATCAAGTGGGCTTCATCCCTGGGATGCAAGGCTGGTTCAACATTCGCAAATCAATAAACATAATCCAGCATATAAACAGAACCAAAGACAAGAACCCCATGATTATCTCAATAGATGCAGAAAAGGCTTTTGACAAAATTCAACAGCCCTTCATGCTAAAAACGCTCAATAAATTCGGTATTGATGGAACGTACCTCAAAATAATAAGAGCTATTTATGACAAACCCACAGCCAATATCATACTGAATGGGCAAAAACTGGAAAAATTCCCTTTGAAAACTGGCACAAGACAGGGATGCCCTCTCTCACCACTCCTATTCAACATAGTGTTGGAAGTTCTGGCTAGGGCAATTAGGCAAGAGAAAGAAATCAAGGGTATTCAGTTAGGAAAAGAAGAAGTCAAACTGTCCCTGTTTGCAGATGACATGATTGTATATTTAGAAAACCCCATTGTCTCAGCCCAAAATCTCCTTAAGCTGATAAGCAACTTCAGCAAAGTCTCAGGATACAAAATTAATGTGCAAATATCACAAGCATTCTTATATACCAGTAACAGACAAACAGAGAGCCAAATCAGGAATGAACTTCCATTCACAATTGCTTCAAAGAGAATCAAATACCTAGGAATCCAACTTACAAGGGATGTAAAGGACCTCTTCAAGGAGAACTACAAACCACTGCTCAGTGAAATAAAAGAGGACACAAACAAATGGAAGAACATACCATGCTCATGGATAGGAAGAATCAATATCGTGAAAATGGCCATACTGCCCAAGGTAATTTATAGATTCCATGCCATCCCCATCAAGCTACCAATGAGTTTCTTCACAGAATTGGAAAAAACTGCTTTAAAGTTCATATGGAACCAAAAAAGAGCCCGCATCTCCAAGACAATCCTAAGTCAAAAGAACAAAGCTGGAGGCATCACGCTACCTGACTTCAAACTATACTACAAGGCTACAGTAACCAAAACAGCATGGTACTGGTACCAAAACAGAGATATAGACCAATGGAACAGAACAGAGTCCTCAGAAATAATACCACACATCTACAGCCATCTGATCTTTGACAAACCTGAGAGAAACAAGAAATGGGGAAAGGATTCCCTATTTAATAAATGGTGCTGGGAAAATTGGCTAGCCATAAGTAGAAAGCTGAAACTGGATCCTTTCCTTACTCCTTATACGAAAATTAATTCAAGATGGATTAGAGGCTTAAATGTTAGACCTAATACCATAAAAATCCTAGAGGAAAACCTAGGTAGTACCATTCAGGACATAGGCATGGGCAAAGACTTCATGTCTAAAACACCAAAAGCAACGGCAACAAAAGCCAAAATTGACAAATGGGATCTCATTAAATTAAAGAGCTTCTGCACAGCAAAGGAAACTACCATCAGAGTGAACAGGCAACCTACAGAATGGGAGAAAATTTTTGCAATCTACTCATCTGACAAAGGGCTAATATCCAGAACCTACAAAGAACTCAAACAAATTTACAAGAAAAAAACAACCCCATTAAAAAGTGGGCAAAGGATATGAACAGACATTTCTCAAAAGAAGACATGCATACAGCCAACAGACACATGAAAAAATGCTCATCATCACTGGCCATCAGAGAAATGCAAATCAAAACCACAATGAGATACCATCTCACACCAGTTAGAATGGCGATCATTAAAAAGTCAGGAAACAACAGGTGCTGGAGAGGATGTGGAGAAATAGGAACACTTTTACACTGTTGGTGGGATTGTAAACTAGTTCAACCATTATGGAAAACAGTATGGCGATTCCTCAAGGATCTAGAACTAGATGTACCATATGACCCAGCCATCCCATTACTGGGTATATACCCAAAGGATTATAAATTATGCTGCTATAAAGACACATGCACACGTATGTTTATTGCAGCACTATTCACAATAGCAAAGACTTGGAATCAAGCCAAATGTCCATCAGTGACAGATTGGATTAAGAAAATGTGGCACATATACACCATGGAATACTATGCAGCCATCAAAAAGGATGAGTTTGTGTCCTTTGTAGGGACATGGATGCAGCTGGAAACCATCATTCTTAGCAAACTATCACAAGAACAGAAAACCAAACACCGCATGTTCTCACTCATAGGTGGGAACTGAACAATGAGATCACTTGGACTCAGGAAGGGGAACATCACACACCGGGGCCTATCATGGGGAGGGGGGAGGGGGGAGGGATTGCATTGGGAGTTATACCTGATGTAAATGATGAGTTGATGGGTGCAGCACAGCAACATGGCACAAGTATACATATGTAACAAACCTGCACGTTATGCACATGTACCCTACAACTTAAAGTATAATAATAATTAAATTAAAAAAAAATAATAAACCCCCGTGACATGAGTTTACCTATATAGTAAGCCTGCACGTGTACCCCTGAACCAAAAATAACAATTAAAGGAGAAAAAAAGAATCCCGTGATTTTAAAACTTGGGATTTTTATTGTATCCATTCTTTCTTTATATTAGTTCATTTCCTTATCAAGTTATATTCTTCAGTAGTGGAGATTAGAGAATCTCAGTTATTTTCTTTTTAAAAATTACTTCAGAAAAGAAGAAGCCCTAGGTAAATTTTATCTTTCACTATCCTTATCTTTACTTCATACTGCATATGTGTTATCCTAGTGCTTGGAAGGGAACCTGGCACAGTGTAAGTGCTAAAGAAGTGTCATCGCATAGGCACGAAGACACTAGGGTTAGAGGTATAGACTGGAGCCTGACCATCTGGGTTTGAATTTCAACTCTGCTACTCACCAACTGTGTGACTTTGAGCAAATTACTCAGCCTTTCTGTACCTCAATTCCCTCCTTTATAAAATCGGGTATAATAACAATCCCTACATCATAGATATTGAACATATATGTGTGTGTGTGTGTGTGTATACATATATGAGATAGAGAGTTGTTTTGAGGAGTAAATGAATGAGTGAATATGTAGATGTAAAGAACATAGAACATAACCAGCAAGTAGTAAGTGGTTGCTCTTATTTCAGGTCCAGTGTGCTTGTTGCTCGAGACCTCATGCCTTCTGGACCCAGACATCTCTGCAATCTTGGAACTGGAATACACTGCTTCTTGTCAAGGTACTAGGGAGTTGATAAGTAACTCCTCTCAGTGGTATTTCTTTGAAACACTCATGCTGAATACCCCTGAAATATCACATGTCCTTCTCCCACCACACCCCCCACCGAGGGTAAGCACACCTTTCTGGCATGGCTTCAGGGACACTATACTTCTGTTTCCAATTGTGGCTAGAATATCTGCATCTCTCCACCTTCTCTTGTAAGGACAAAAAACATCTTCAAATACATGTTATTTTCCTTTTTCCATGAGTCTACACTTTCATTGAAAAGGTTGCTAGGAGCTGAATTAGAGACATGACTTGAATTTTTTTAAAGTTTTGTTTTTTTCCTTTCAGCTTGAGGCTTCTTACTCATACAACCTATGTTTCCTCTAACTGGGGGTGGGGGTGGGAATCTGTCCTTTGAGCATTGTTTGGTTGGAAACCTAGTCTTTCTCACTTCATTGAGCTTTCACCAGGGAAAAGGCCAGGAGGATCTCCTTTGTAATTGGAGCAGTTGCCTCTCCAGCTGATGCTCTCTGCTCTTGTGTCTGCTGTTCCAAGAGCCCCTCCACCTCCATCCCCCACTCTTTTTTTTGCAGTGAGCACCACTGATCTGCTGCCATCCTCACTGTCTGGATCTCTGGACCCCTAATAGCCCTCTGGACCTCTGCTCCCCTCCGCCCAGGCTCAAAGTCAGGTTCGAACCCAGGCTTGGACCCAGTGGTCAGACTCAGTCCCTGGAAGGCTAGCTTCCTTTTATGCTCACTTTGCCCACTTGGCCAGGCTTTGCTTCCTCTCAGGCAGTTTTTCTTTCAATATTCCACTGTTTCTTCCTCCAATCTGGTCTCTTTTAGGGAATCCTAGTCCCACAGAATCAGCACACATGCAAACCTAAGTTGCTGGACAGGTTTAAATTATTTTCCACAGTGCTCCTGAGCCTCAGATAGATCATGGTCTCTGGACATTCCATGTCAGGAAACAGTTTGGACCACTCAGAACACACAGGAAACTTCTAGGGGGTGGCGTGGCCTGACTCTTGAAGTCACCCTGAACGATGCTTAACTTGAAGCCAGCCTAGAATACTCTACTCCACCAAAGTTAATAGCAGTTGCTTGAGTTTCCCTGTGGGAGTGGCAGTCACTTTGAAAGCAGAAAGCCCAGAACCTGTGAAACTTAAAAACTGACAGTTATTTGCATATTCAAATATAAATGTTTCTTGTGAAACCACCATGAACAAAATATATCAGTGATGAAAATTTTAAGAATCACTGTTATATAAAAATGCTGTTCTGTCTCTAAGGTTTGAAAATAATGTTGCAGTCCTTATGATTTATAAATATCTAAAAAGACCAATTGAACACTGTTCCTTTCATAATGTTGCATATTAACAAAGTGCAGTCATCTTTCAGTTTCCGGGGGAATTGCTTTCAGTTTCCTCCTCAGATACCAAAACCTGAGATGCTCACGTTCCTGATGTAAAATGGCCTAGCATTTGCATATAAGCTACGCACATTCTCTTGTATAATCGAAATCATCTCTAGATTATTTATAATATCTAATACCATGCAAATGCTATGTAAATAGTTATTACAATGTATTGTTCAGAAAATAACCGGAAGAAGAAAGTCTGTACCTGTTCAGGACAAATGCAACTTTTTGGAAATTTGCGATCTATGATTGGTTGAAACATGGATGCAGAACCCATAGATACAAAGGACTAATTGTATTCTTTTGTGCCACAAACATTATTGAGACTAGTACTGATTATTGCCAGGCATGTTCTGCGAACTAGGATTTAATGATGGACGTGACAAGGAAGCTCCTTGCTGTTACAGAGTTCAAGTTCTGGTAGTTTTAGGATTTGAGTAGATTACATTTTAGGAGATTTGGACACCTAATCATTTCACATCTATAAAAGGGGAATCTTCCTAGTATGAAAGAATGTATTATCAAGGATAACTGTCTGTTTGAGAACAAAGGGTAAAAAGAATGTTCAGAATTGAATGGGAAAGTCAGGTGTGGGTATAGCTAAAATATAATATAGAAAATACTATGATAATATATGATAGCATGTAAGCAGAATACAGCTTAGAATAATGGGCATTAATCAGATTTCATGAGAGGCATTAATAACAAGCCAATAAATAGTTCTGAAAAAAACCACAACGCAGGCTAGATCAAACTAGAGACTTGCAGGGCTGAGAATCAAGGAGACTCTAGGGGGTAATTGCAGAAGAGTTCAGGACCTCTGAAATGTAGGAGAGAAATGTCAGATACCAGATATGATACAGTATGGCCTTCCTCCCTGTAGATCAGAGATAAAACAGGCTGTCTCAAGGCCAATGTATCTGGAGAGAGGCATTTTTAGAATAATAAAATAGCCAGGAGCTTATAGCTTGAGAAGCTTTGCTTTTTTGTTGGGCTTTGCTTCATTGCAAAACAGAAATAACAAGTGATTAAAGTAATTCAAATTCCGACTGAAAGTAATCATTAATAATGACAGAAATATCTTGTAATTCAAGGTTTTTTTATATAAACATTATTCAATAATTGGCATGATTTGGAAGGATAATATATGGTTCCTTTTCCAATTGCCAGTCAAGAAAAGTATTTAGGCAAGTTGAATGAGATTATAATAGGGCAGCTAAACTCTATTCAGCTCAAGAATAAGCTCAATTTAGTTGCAAAATTACCATATCTTTTGTGTATAAAGATGAAACTATTTAACCACCATAAGGAGGAAATATCTTTTGAAGGTTCCCCCAGTTGCCCCCTCAAAGGTGAGATAATTAGGTTAATGCCCTGCTCTCACTCAATGGCTAACAGTGCTTGCTACCAAATATAAAACAGTGTGCAAGATATTGGCACATACAGTCATAAGATATGGTGTATGGTCTTGATCTTCATAGAACTTAAAATCTTAAAGAAGGACATAAGTAAGAAAAGCACTACTAGTTGTAATAGAGTCGAGGTTCACACTAAGGCCTTGGATTGGAGATCAGCTGCAGTGTCTGTACACAAACCTAGAACCTTAATAGAAGAAGTGTGTGTAAGTAACTGAGGCCAGACATTTTTCCAAACTGGAAACAGGACAATTTACTGAAAATTAGTTTCCAAAAAGTCAATTTGCCAACAGTTGATGAGTTATAGACAGAATATTTTTTTTCAAAATGTTTTAATTTCACTATAGTCTTTTTGCCTCAGTCATTTTCCTAAGCTGTTACTGGTTTGACTTAGCTGGATGCAAATTTTATGCAAGTTTAAAAATCTGAATGACTAGTATTCCTCAAATCTTTATGCTTTATTTGTGAATGAGTGGTAATTTTCTTAAATGCAATTTATAGCCTTTTATATATTGGTGGGGTTGTATTCACCCCTGAATCTGCCCTCAAATGGCTGCAACAAAAGTTCTTACGGCTTTAGGATATTGATCTGACATTTTTCCTCCAAATGATCTATGGGCGGGTTTGCCATGTAGCGAAATGGCTTTGAATAAATTTATTTTCAGTACATTAAAACCCAGAATAGTTCAGATTAACTTAGATCACTCTAAACTATGTCCTCACTTTCTATCCCTTTAATTGAAATCTTTATATCTCTGAGTTAGGCAATTAGAAACCGCCTAACTTATTTTTTTTACTGACATTTAACAACTTTTTCATTATCTTTCCTCCAGTATTGATGATAAATAGTAGTAAAAACAATTCTTAATATTTTCTTAAAGCTTACCTTTTAATCTCTTCAAGGGCAAGTATCTTAGATCTAGCATAGTCTAAACAAATACTGAATTGGTATCAGGAACTTAGATGCCAGTCCCGAATCTCTTAAGTAAATTTCTTAACTCCTTATTACTCAAATGTTTACTTCTATAAAATACAAATAAGACATCAGCCTCTACCTTCCTCGTAAATAACATAGTAAAGTAATTTGAGGTGATAAAGTAACTACTGTGATCATTTATGAAGTAAAGAGTAGATTAACTAAGCTTCATTAATAATGGTCACAAATTTAGTATGTTCTAATTTGATGTTAACCTAGCACCTCTGCTTAAGAAATGGTGTAATGTACTAGGGAAAATTAAAAAAAAAAAAAAAAAAAAAACATGGCCAAGACTTTGTTCTGACCATTAAGGAGCAGTCATTTTTTGTCAGATGAATAAAATAAATAAATGCAAAGACAGAGCAGAGAACAATAAATGCTGAAAGAATAGAAATGAAATACATTGTTGATTCTAAGAAGACAAAGTAATGTGGGGGATATGACTAGAAGACTGAAAAGGTTTGAGCAGACAGAAAATGGGAAGGACATTGTGGAAAGAACTGCTTGAATCAGGACATGGAATTGAGAAACCATAGCTCCCATTCATAAACAGTGTGTTTAGGGGGAAATGGGAAATGGGAAATGATAGTGGAGATAGATTTGAGGTCATATTGTGCAGGATTTCTGCTGTATTTGGTAGGTAATCAAACACTGGAGATTTAAAAACAGAGATGTGAGAGAGAAAATACACAAATATAGATAATCTGACAGTGGTATTTGGCATGGAGTGTGAGACTGAGGGTACAGCCTGGAATGAAAGAAATTTCAAGTATTGGAAAGCAGAAACCTGAGGAGCAGACAGAACCTGGAGTCACTTGCCTGGTGCTCTTCAGAAGTCAAATGACTAGTCACAGACCAGCAGTGGGCAGGGCAAAGTGTAGGCACACACATACTAGCAACACTGTTACAGTATATATACTGCAGTATGTTCCATATTTTAAATGTAAGTGCTAAAGCATTTCAAAACAGAGGGATGGCCCACGGTGGCCTTAGTCAGGAAAGGCTTCATTCACATTAGCTGAAACAATCCAGGAGAGGGGGATTTAATGCTTAAAACAGAGAACAAAGAAAAGAATAGTGTCGGCCGGGCGCGGTGGCTCAAGCCTGTAATCCCAGCACTTTGGGAGGCCGAGACCGGCGGATCACGAGGTCAGGAGATCGAGACCATCCTGGCTAATACGGTGAAACCCCGTCTCTACTAAAAAATACAAAAAAAAACTAGCCGGGCAAGGTGGCGGGCGCCTGTAGTCCCAGCTACTCGGGAGGCTGAGGCAGGAGAATGGTCTAAACCCGGGAGGCGGAGCTTGCAGTGAGCTGAGATCCGGCCACTGCACCCCAGCCTGGGCGACAGAGCAAGACTCTGTCTCAAAAAAAAAAAAAAAAAAAAAAGAAAAGAAAAGAAAAGAAAAGAAAAGAATAGTGTCAAAGAGAACTATTTAAGGTTGATCTGTTAGTGGGACATGAGGGCTTATTTTCCTTCAGGTCCATCCTCATACTTTCTAAGATCTAAGTGTGAGATCAACATACCATACAAGGTCCCTTATAATCTGGCTCTGGCCATCTTCTTAGTTTCACCTCTCACCATTTCTCAAGATGCTTCTCTGTGGCTTTGTGGAAACATGCACATTACCTAACCATTCCATCACAACCTCAGTACCTCCTTCTTTGCTTCGCCTTCTGCCTGGAGCACTTTGTCCCTCATGTCTTTTGCCTCATTAAGTTCTACTGGTCCTCCTGTTTCCACTCTTTCCTTCTTCCACCCTCATTTTACACTTACTTAGCGGGTTCTTCTTTTTAATTACATGCTTCTTGCAGATTTTGTATTCTGTGTGTCTATTTTCTTGTTTTTCTTTTTCTTTTCTCTCCAGACTATTAACTGCTGGGAGATAAGAACTTTTGATTTATCCCTGTACATACAGCAGCTAGCACAGTGAGTGACACTGAATAGGTGATCAATAAATGTTGGATGAATGAATAAATGATCAATTCAGTAGAATACCTCAAGTATTTATTTGGTAATAGTTGCCTTCTCACGATTTGTATAAGTAGTAAGCAAGATGCAAAAGAAACAACCCTTCTTTGGGAGGCCGAGATGGGCGGATCACGAGGTCAGGAGATCGAGACCATCCTGGCTAACACAGTGAAACCCCGTCTCTACTAAAAATACAAAAATCTAGCCGGGCGAGGTGGCGGGCGCCTGTAGTCCCAGCTACTCAGGAGGCTGAGGCAGGAGAATGGCGTAAACCTGGGAGGTGGAGCTTGCAGTGAGCTGAGATCCGGCCACTGCACTCCAGCCTGGGTGACAGAGCGAGACTCCGTCTCAAAAAAAAAAAAAAAAACAAAAAAAGAAACAACCCTTTACTTGATGAGTCAAAACAGTTATCTGCACATACACATATCTAGCAATATTATTTCAGCAGATGTACAGTAATATGTTTCATAGTTTAAGTGTAAATGCTAAAGGACTTCATAGCAGGGATGGCCCATGGTGGCATTAGTCTGGAAAAATTTCACCTCACCTAAAGCAATCCAGGGCAGGGGCAGTTAATGCTTAAAAAACAACAAAGAATAAGGTCAAGAGGAGAACTATTTAAGATTTATCTGTTTGTGGGACATGAAGGCTTATTTTCCTTTAGGTGCCTCCTCATATTTTCTGAGATCTAAGTCAAGAAAGGAAAGGTCAAAATGGGAAAGGGAAAGCCTATTTGAAGCCATGAATCAGACATCACAGAATTTTTTTAAGCAATGTTTTATTACCAGAAAAAGATTCAAAAGATAAATCAGCATGGGATGCCTGGAGAATATGCTATGAGAATCTTGATTATCAAATAACTAAGTATTACTCCAAGAGGCATAGTTGTAGTTATTCTTTACTAGGGATGAAAGAGAATGATGTAAGCTTTAAGAGTAAAGTAATGTGATATATTTTGGAAGAAATAACTGGAAAAAATAACAAGAACTTCTGGCTTGATGTTCTAGGAATAGAACTAAGCAGTCCAAGAGTTTATTAAAAGAAAAAAGTACATATTATAGAAATGAAAAGACAACGTTGCATGGATAGACAGACACTGTGATGTTTTAAGCTGCTTAAATAAAACTGAATATGGCAATGGAAATATGAATAAGAGGGATACAAAAATAGAGTTAGAAAAACCATATGTAAAAAATTCTTTTCTGGGAGCAGTTAGAAATTAATACTGATAAATGAAATCACTGTGAACCTGCCCTGATAAGTGAATTTGTGAATATTGAGGAATTTGTTAACCTGTGCTCGCATGATCAGAATATTATGAAAATTGCTTTACTGCAAGTACAAAAATCTTAACCTTAAGGAGAACATATTTATTTAGGCTTTTAACATATTTACATAGAAAACATTAAATAAAGAGAAGATAAAAAAATTAGAGGTAAACAAATTTTATCCTACCTGTATTTTGCAGAAGCAGATAAACTGTCTCTTAAAGGGAAACAAGAAGTATTTTTATTAATTAAAGAGAGAACAGTTATTCAGAAGGATTGGAAAACATATGATATGAAAAAACATTTTCAGGTATATATATGATATCAGTCTGATTCTTACTTGGTAACCACAAACCTTCTAGAAGTTACTATCTGTTTTAACATGCTTTTAAATTTTTATTTTATTTTTAGCTACTAGGAGAACTAAAAGGATATTTCTATGACTCAATTCTGATGGCAACATAATTTTAGGACATGAATTTTAAAAATTATATACAGCAAGGGCAAAAATCCATGAAAATAAGATAAGATATGAAAAGAAGAGAGAGGCCAGGAGCAGTGGCTCTGGCCTGTAATCCTAGCACTTTGGGAGGCTGAGCGGGTGGATGACCGGAGGCCAGGAATTTGAGACCAGCCTGGCCAACATGGTGAAACCCCATCTCTACTAAAAACACACAAAATAGCTGGGTATGGTGTCATGCGCCTATAGTCCCCGCTACTCAGGAGGCTGAGGCAGGAGAATCGCTTGAACCTGGGAGACAGAAGTTGTGATGAGCTGAGATGATGCCACTGCACTCCAGCCTGGGTGACAGAGCAAGACTGTGTCTCAAAAAAAAAAAAAAAAAAAAAAGGGGGGGGGGTGTTGTGCACAAATAACAAGGAAAATGGACACCATAACTGTGTTCAGAATAGCACAATGAAAGCAAGAGTGAAGCCCTGGGAAAAGCACTCTGACTGGGCCTCAACTGCCAGAGCAAAGGCTTTAGAAAACCTGGAAGGTGGCGCCGGGATGATGGGTCAGTTCTTATCTGCTATCCTGATGTGTAGACAGCAGCAGGTAGTAGAAAGTTTCAGCATCTTTATATTTAGATTTTTTCTATTTTTAACAATAGAAAACCACTTTCTAGGGGTGACTTAGCATAAGATAATGAATTATAATAGATACATTTTGTATTCTTTTCTCTTAAGTTTTTGATATATTTTTATGTTCCGTGGGAACACTGACTTTCATATAATACAAAAGTAAAATATGTTTGATATGTTCAAATTCACATATCACTTGTATCTATAATAATAGCTAAAGCATTACTGGGTGCTTGCTGTGTGCCAGGCACCATGGTAACTGCTTTCTGTATATGAACTGATCTAATCTTCATAGCAGCTCTATGAGGATGGTTCTATAACATTCATCACTTTACAGATGAGTAACAGGCAGAGAAAGAAGTAACTTACCATAAGGTAAGTGAGTAAGTGATGGAGCCAAGATTTAGGCCCAGGCAGTTTCATTTAGAGATTTAGAGGTTATTTATGATTTAGAGCTTCTGTTGAAGCTATATCATTTTTGCTTTTTGAAATATTAATCTTTGATGTACCAAATGACCTGAGAAATTCTTTTCCAATAACAAAAATGTGTTGGTGTATTAGGTACACATGAACAAAAGATTTGCTTTTTCTCATGACCCTTTTGTGTCTATTTATATTGAAATAGCAGTAGGTCAGTAGAGGACAAGCAAAAACTACTCTGGGTAGGTCCAACTTGATAGCTTAATTGGGACCCGCCCAAAAAAAAATCCAAACTCAAGCAGCTCTGTGGCACTCATTGGCCTAAAAGAATACATGTTGTATGATTATATTGATATCAAAGTCTAGAACAGAAAACTCTGATGGTAAAAGAAACCAGAACAGTGGTTGCTTCTAAAGAATTGTTATGATTTTTATTGGGTTTATTCATCACTATTCAACTTCCTACACAACTCACTGTGTTTTTTGGAAGATGTTTCATATGGGTGGCAATAAATAGACAGAAGATAAGTAGACCTTTAAGAGAGTCTTTATTGGGACTAAAATTACTTCATTAAGCCCCAACCTGAACCACTACAACTCTATCTCTATCTGTAGGAAATCATGGAATAAACACCATGATTTACTGTTTAGATCTTAGATCTTAACTCCTTAAGCCTCCTGGGGAAATGAAAAAGGTGCTTTCTCAAGATTATATTCTTCTTGGGAAACACTTTATCCTGTAATTATGGCATAGCTTTTCTTACCATGAAAATGTAATTCACATTAAAGACTCTTTGGCAGAAACATTTTCGCTTCACTAAATGATTGTATGGTACAATTCTCATTATCCTTTTAGTTTAAGAAGGACAGCCTTATGGATATGGCAAGGATAATGCTTAACGACAGAACTCGATATTCTTGCCCTGCCTTTCAAGGATATATACTCTTTGAAGGAATTCTATGACTGATCAAGTAGAAGACATTTCTATCTAAATCATCTGCAAATAAATGGAGAGTGCTTATATAAAGAAGAGACAATAGCTGGAGTTTCCATTTTGAACAGGCAGAACAACTGGGTATCTAGGTTAGCACCTTAAGTTCCTATGAGATTAGGCAGGTAATAAAGAACAAATATACTCAACAGTGATGGAACCTAAGAGAAACCAGAAAGGAGAGAGAGAGTCCAGGTGGAAAGGGTGGGAATGAGAAAGGTATTGCCAGTGAGAATCAAAATTGCCCACGTCTTTTTTCTGTTTTCAGGTCAGTCCTTAGAGGGTGAAGTAGGTTCTCTTTTGTCTTGTCTTTCTCACTTTTCTTATCCTAAGGATTTAATGAATTTGAATTCAATTCATTTTATAGGAATGAATTATTTTACAAAAAAAATCATGTCACCTTTCCATGCCTCAATGATCTCATAGGCATATAAATTATTTTAAAATATTTAACAACTGGTATTGCACAGAAACTGACCAATCAGAAGAAAACACTATGACCTATGACCAATCAGAATCAGCATGAGCCATAAATAGAATGATTATATAATTGATTATCCATATCAGCACATGTTTGAAAGTGGAAAGGGATACTATTAATCATTATGCCAGAAGTAAAGGCATAAACTAAGACCATCTCAAGGAAGGAGTATACAGTGTGTACTGGTACAAAAATTTGGCTTGAGGTCTTTTTTAGATTCTGTGACATCCTAATGTGTCTAGTGAACATATTTAATTTGAAGAGTATTTGGCATATTTATCTACAACTGACTTATGGAGCAATTTCTGAGACAATAGAGCCCTACTGGGGGAGTAGCCTTTAGATGTGACTATGTTAAGAGTGACAACAGGGTCTAGGTTCTATTATTCTTTAGACAAATACAAAGGTATAGATGTAGATATAGCTATAGATATAAACATAGATTGGTTAGAGATACTAAAAAGATATCATTGAGTGGATTATACTAGTTAATATATCTCAAGTGTTTTCTATATGCCAGGCTTTTTCAGTTTTACAGATGAGGAAACTGAGGAGTAGGATGTGAAGTGATGTGACTGTTAGGCACATACTCTATACAGCTGGTATGTGATGAAGGCAGAGCATCTACATTTTAATGCTATGTGTTAGCATCTCCCCATATCTAATGCCTACCTTATTGCTAACAATTTGCTGCCCTGCTCACAGTCTTGTATGTAAGTAGAATATAGACAAACACATCTAATAATGGTAATTACATGTAAGATTTGCTGTGACACATGTTGAGCAGAGATGACTCAATCATATGGGTAGGAGAAAGCTTCCTGGAGGAGGATGGCTCAAAGTCAGTCTTTAAGGATGTTCAGAAAATAGCCAGATGCAGAGGAATCTGTGCTAAGGCACTTAGTATGAACTCTGTATGATATATTTGGGAAATTATAAGTATTTTAGGGTAGTTGGAGTTGGAGTGATGATCTTTGATCTCAGCTAATTTAGATAACAGCACCCATACACCTTAAGGAGTCATTTCAAAAGACTTCAAGCATGGTCATGAGGTGGTTATTTTTGCATTTTAGAATGATTTTTCTGGCAGTGATGTGGAGGACAGATTGGTGAGGGACCAAGTTCGTGGTAGAGAAGTCAGTTAGGAATTGGAGCAATTTAGTGGAGAATATACTACTTTGTAAATATACCCCACTCCCCTTCCTAACTTTCACAACATTAGGAGTCCTAAATAAAGAGCGGAAGAACAAGAATGGCTCTTCAAGAAATAAGTTCCTAAGTAGAGGAGACAGGTTAGAAACTGCAAAGTCAAGGAGATAGAAAGAGAGAGAAGGAGAGAGGGAGGGATAAAGAAAGGGAGAAATAGGGCGATACATAAGGGGGGGGGGGGGAGAGAGAGAGAGAGAGAGAGAGAGAGAGAGAGAGAGAGAGAGAGAGAGAATCCCTTTCCTTGTTTATTGCTGAGTTGAATGTTTGTCCCCTCAAAATATCATGATGAAATCTATTTACTGTTAAAACAGTATTAAGAGGTGGGACCTTTCAGAAGTGGTTAGTCTATGAGGGCTCTGCCCCCATCGACAGGTTTAATGCCTTAAATAAAAAAAGAATTTCAGAAGTGGCTTCTTTTTCTTTACTCTTCCATTTTTCTGCCATGTGAGAAAGTGTTCCTTCCCTCCAGAAGATATAGGGTTCAAGGCACCAACTTAGAAACAGAGACTGGGCCCTTAGAGATACCGAATCTGCTGGTGCCATGATCTGGGACTTCCCAGCTTCCAGAAGTGTATGAAATAAATTTCTCTTCTTTATAAATTACCCATTTCTGGTATTCCATTATAGCAGCATGAAATGAACTAAGGCACTTACTGCCCATTATTGCATTATTTTTTCTTTTCTTTCTCTTGGTTAACTCTCTGCCCCTGAAAGTACAGCTATGTGCCACATAACAATGTTTTGGTCCAAATGGACTGCATATACAGTGATGGTCCCATAAAATTATGCAGCTGAGAAAGTCCTATTGTCTAGAGACATAGTGGCCATTGCAACATCATGGTGCAACACATCACCCATGTGTTTGTGGTGATGCTAGTGTAAACAAATCTACTGCACTGCCAGTCATATAAAAGTACAGCAGATGCAATTATGTACACTTCATAGTACTTCATAATGATAATAAATGACTATGTTATTGGTTTATGTATTTACTATACTATACTCTTTATCATTATTTTAGAGGGTACTCCTTATACTTATAAAAAGTTTGTTTCCCTCCCTGTGGCCTTGTATTCTCATTGTTCAGCTCCCATTTATAAGTGAGAGTATATGGTGTTTGGTTTTCTGTTTCTGTGTTAGTTTGCTGAGGATAATGGCTTCCAGCTCCATCCATGTCCCTGCAAAGGACATGATCTCATTCCTTTTTATGGCTGCATAGTATTTCATGGTGTATATGTACCACACTTTCTTTATCCAGTCTATCATTGGTGGACATTTGGGTTGATTCCATGTCTTTGCTCTTATGAATAGTGCTGCAATGAACATACGTATAACATGTAGCTTTATAACAGTATGATTTATATTCCTTTGGGCATATACCCAGTAATGGGATTGCTAGGTCAAATGGCCTGTTGAGGGGTGGGGAGGAGGGAGAGTATCAGGATAAATAGCTAATGCATGTGGGGCCTAATACCTAGGTGACGGGTTGATAGGTGCAGCAAACCACCATGGCACACATTTACCTGTGTAACAAACCTGCACCTCCTGCACATGCATCCTGTAACTTAAAATAAAATTAAATAAAATTTAAAAAAAAGAATTGAGGGAAGGAAAGTCAAAAGAGTGTGTTTAAGGCAGATGAAAAGTAAAGGATATTTTTTTCTTTTTGTATCTAATTGGATTAAGACGGCTCCATAACCTGGTTATATAAACTTAGATGGTAAAAACATGGACCAGGGTGGTAGTGGTGGAAATAAATAAGAGTAACACATATGAGAAGATGCTTCAGAAGAAAATGTACTGAAATTGATGGTTGATAAACTCAGGGGATTAAAAATAAATAAAATAAAAAACTGTAAAACAGCATCAGTTATGTCAGGAGATATTCCAGAAGAAGGCATTTTTATCATAGAAGACAGCAGCTCCATGTATGTTATTGCCCCTGCACCTTCCGGCGAGATAAGATGTGGAGGTGGAAGACAGTACAGGCCTAGGCTAATGTATGCATTTGCATCTTAGTTTTTAGCAGGAGAGTTTAAAAAGCAAAATGATAAATTAAAAATAGAAAACAACTTATAAAATATGGATGTAAAGAAACTATTTTTGTACAGCTATACAATATGTGTGCTTTAAGCTAAGTGTTATTACTAAAGAGCTGAAAAGTTTTTAAAAATTAAAAACTTTTTAAAGTAAAAAAGTTATAGCAAGCTAAAGTCAATTTATTATTGAAGAAATACAACTAAAAAAGTAGATTTAGCATAGCCTCAGTGTACAGTGTTTATGAAGTCTATAGTAGTGTGCAGTAATGTCCTAGGCCTTTGCATTCACTCCACTCACTCACTGACTCACCCAGAGCAACTTTCAATCCTGCAGGCTCCATTCATGGTAAGTGTCCTATACAGGTGTGCCGTTTAAAAAATCATTAATACTGTATTTTTACTATACTTTTTTATGTGTTTAGACACACAAATACTTATGTGTTATGGTAGCCTATCATATTCGCTACAATAACGTGCTGTACAGGTTTGTATCCTAGGAGCAATAGGCTATACCATATAGCTTAGGTGTGTGGTAAGCTATGCTATCTAGGTTTGTGGAAGTGACTCTACCATGTTCACATGATGAGGAGCTCACCTAACAATACATTTCTCAGAATATATTCCTGTTGTTAAGTGACACATGACAGTGCTCTCAATGTTTTTTTCTATTGCTTCCTTCACATAGTAAGTTTTCACATAATTGGTAAATTGAACTACCTCAGTTTAACTGCATTCTTAAAAAAAGAAGAATGCTGCAATAAGAAAACTAAGATCCAACCAGAAAATTAACTTAGAAGATCAAATCTATTTTCACTGAGTTGATAACTACTTTTTGTACTCATTTACTCTTGAGCTTTGGCACCCAACTTGTCATTGAGGAAGGCGGTGGGTGAAAATGAGGCAAGAAAAGTAAAAATCCCCTTCATTTGGGTGGGTCTGTATTTCATTTAGTTTAATTATTCATTTAAATCAAGACTGTGATTCAACATTGTGTGTGTGAAATGATCCACAGGGATCAGGTTGAAACCACATTTGCCCTTGACTGTGTTTGGTGAATAATTTTTTTTTCTTGCCATAATGCTAGGTAAACTTTCTTCTGGGACTCTCGTTGCTTAAGGTTTTATCTTTCTATTGTATTTCTGTCTTTGCTTCCTGTTTAATGTAAGCAAAATTAACACCTGTACGTTAGCCAAGCAAGGCTGTTCTTTTTAGCAGAGGAAGGAAAAGGGTCAAATTTTTAAGAAGACAAAAGCCTTTACCATAAATGTAGTGGAAATGGAATGCTTTTTACTTACGTTAAAGATAAAGGTGCCTGCAGAAAAACAAATATTGAGTTTTCTCACTTATATGTGGAGGCTCAAAAAGGTTGATCTCATAAAGGCATAGAGTAGAAGATGATAGATAACAGAGACTAGGAGGTGAAGGTGGGGGTTGGAGATGAAGAGAATTTGATTAATGGGTACAAACATGCAGTTAGATAAAAGAAATAAGTTAAAATAAGTTAAATATGGCCGGGCGCGGTGGCTCAAGCCTGTAATCCCAGCACTTTGGGAGGCCGAGGCGGGCGGATCACAAGGTCAGGAGATCGAGACCACAGTGAAACCCCGTCTCTACTAAAAATACAAAAAATTAGCCGGGCGCGGTGGCGGGCGCCTGTAGTCCCAGCTACTCAGGAGGCTGAGGCAGGAGAATGGCCGGAACCCGGGAGGCGGAGCTTGCAGTGAGCCGAGATCGCGCCACTGCACTCCAGCCTGGGCAACAGCGTAAGACTCCGTCTCAAAAAAAAAAAAAATAAATAAATAAGTTAAATACAAGAAATAAGTTAAAATACTCTGGTATGTTTGATAGCAGAGTAGGATGACTATAGTTAACAAATATGTATGGTATATTTCAAAATGGCTAGAAAAGAGAATTTGAAGCATCCCCAACACATAGAAATGGTAACTACTCAAGGTAATGGATACCCCAAATACCCTGATTTATTTGGTCAATACACATTCTATGTATATAATAAAATATCACATATGCCCCATAAATATGTACAAATATTATGTATCAATAAAAAACAAGTGCCTGGAAAAAGATCAGCATTTGCAAAAGTTTAGTATATTTTAATGCATCTTTCTTGTTCCTTTGGTTGAGGGGGTGGTGCTCAAAAACAACACTTAACTGTGTCGTCAGAAAGACAAACAGAATCGGATTTTTAGAGCTAGAGGACTTTAGAAAAATATTTTCTTCTCTGACCTTTTTACTTGACAAACAACTGGAGGAAAGAAAATGTAAGTGAATTAATGTGGTTCTAAACCAAATATCCTCTCAGGTGTATTAATAAGTGTGAAACTTTTTATCAATGCAACATCTCATATATTGGGTATTAGGAGTAGTATGATTAGAAAGTAGCTTTCAGTTAAACTCACAAAGGATTATGTTTGTCTTCAATGCAATTGTTAAATGATTTGTCCATTTTTTTCTACAGGGGCACATTTATATACATATTTGGTAAATTTGTAATAAAATAGAATTTATAAATGATTTACACCAATCTGTTTAGGAATGCACTGACAGTAATGAAGGATGACTAGAGAAAATGTTAAGGGAAAAATTAAAAGATTAAACAAAGAACTGTGATGGAAACAAATAGAAGAGAGAAAGAGAATGAATAATAAAGACAAAGAGAAAAAAAGATAAGACTTCAGAAAGTGATCAGGAAACAGCAGCTTTACATGTTCATTTGTATCTGTGTTTTTCTAATGGTGAAATTAGAATTGTTCCATGTGATCTAATTCATTCTATTAATAAAATATAATGATTTAAGACATTAGAAATAGAGAGTGGAAGCATTTTATATTTTTTTCAGCCAAACCAAACACACCTCTTAACTCATTTTGAGGCTGGCCCCCTATAGGCATTAATTTTGCCCACTGCTATTGTCACAGAGATCACCAAAACCTCTGGCTTAAAGAGAGAAAGAGGAGGGGGAGACAGAGACAGAGAGGGAAGAGGGAGAGAGAGAGAGAGAGAGAGAGAGAGAGAGAGAGAGAGAGAGAGATCTAAATATTTTAAATTAAAGCAAATTCAAATTTGAAAACTATCTTTTTGAATTATTATATAAGTATACACTAATATTTTCAGCCTTTCCTCTTGCTATATGTTTAGGATAACAGTCACTAGACCAAAACAAAATCTACTTAAGTGTTGGAAAGATTGATCAAAGCAAAAACTTTTTTAAAAAAATTAGAAAATAAGCCCAGCTCTTTATCTAATGTTTAGACTCAAAATATTCCACCATAATGTAGAAATAAGGTATGAGGTATTTTCCCATGCTGGGCTCAAAAACTTTAGCATAAAATTATTCTGCAAGAAGCTTCTAAAGAATAGAAATATTGATAAAACAGCACATGCAAGTACCATATATTAATAACTAATCCATGAACAATTTAGTTCAACTCAGGCATTTAGAAAGTAAATGTTACCCATTTTTATATAGTTAAAATTTTCAGCCAAAAATATTTTAACAATATAACTTTACGACATACAGAAAAAATACACATAAAAGTGAAAAATGTGTTTTGCAATGAATCTGCCACTGACATGATATGAGTATGCAATTAAATGGGCCATGCTGGAGAAAGGAAAGATTGACTCCTGGGTCGTAGCCAGTGACATCCTTTGACGCTTCCCGGTCTCATGTGTTACTGATCAGGCAGCTGGGTCTCTGGCAAATACAAGTCAGGAGGGTAGAAAATAGAACAGATCTCACTCTCAGTTATGGGATTTGGAGGGAACTGGAAATGCAACACACACTTGATCTGTTGTCAAATATTTCATTTCAAAGCTGAACACTAAATTATAGTATAGAATTAGATTACTTTTAAATAATTTTTTGTTTGCTTATTCTGAACTTCATGGTGACATTTTATGATTGTCTAATGTAAGAAATATTGAACTGAAAGACAAAACATCTAACCAGGTGTGGCTAGCTATGTGACTGTGGGCTAGTCACTTGACCACCACAGGTCTCTGTTTCCTTGTCTAGAAAATAAAATGATTGGTCCAGAAGATTATACATTGCATGGAGTGACCCTTGAGTAAATCTGGCTTGTAGATGTGTTTTTGTCCTTTACAATATTGTACAATGTTTTAACTGGTAACCAATTTGAAAATTGGTTACTAGGAGATTTCACTAAAATACAGATTTCTGGCTTCTCTTGAAAAGTTGAAATATCTGGTAACTCAGAACTCAGAATTCTGCAAAGCAGCAATTAACGGTACAGAGTGCAGCAGACCCCTTTAGACCTACCTGGGAATGTTTTTTTTTAGATTGTCCTGCTGCCAGTCACAGGTCCCACGCAACTTGCTGCATTTTTTCACTTTACCTGCCTGACCCTTTAAGACATTTTAGTTTCCTATCTGGGTTTTGAGTAATTGTTTCTAAATGTGTTTTATAGAGTGCTAGTCATTAGAGAAACCTCATGGGGAATGAAGAAACCACGGATGGGTTTTTTTTTTAATTTGTTTTATGTATTAAGATCTAAAATAACCGATAGAGCACAGACTTTTACTTACCCTCTAAAATATTTTATGCCTTTCTTTCATAGCCACATAACTGTTTAGAATAAACAATACAACTCCCAGCCTCCTTTGCATCATATCCCTTCAGCTGTGGGATATGAGCTGAAGTGATATGTGCAATATTTAGAGTGTGCCTGATACAGGAATGAAGTGATGAGCAATCTTGGATTTTGTGGATTAGTGATGCCGAGCGATGTGATAGGATCCTGGGTCCCTGGATGACTGAATGGAGCACAACATCCTTGTTAGCAAAGTTTGCCTTCTTCTGCAGTATCGCACAGGAGAAAACTTACCTTCTGTCTTGCTTAAAGCAATGTTAATTTGGTTCGTTATTACACACATCTAAAACTGTATCTGAATTAAGAGAGCCTCTTAGGTTCTTTAAAACATCAAGATTCTCTGATTGTTTTACCCTTATTTGATTTTGAATTTGAATACATTTGAGTAATTTTGACTGGAAAATGAAAACCATTGTTTTAAACTCTTTGAATTGCTTCCTCAAATGCTTTTTTACTGAGTGAAACTTAAATAAATTTATTTTCAGTCCTGCACATGGCTATATTTTTATGAAATCATTATGCAAAAATGCCAATGACCTAATGCATGCTGAACATGGAGTGTATATTTTGTTTCCTTTTAAATCATCAAGTGTCTCAGACACCCTTTACAATTCTGTTTTATTCAAGGAGTAAATTTGCCCCAAAGGAGTGAAGCCAAATGTGCAAAAGAAATGATGTGAGTTTATTCTGCTTAACTATATAGATGGCCTGAGTCGAAAAAGACAAAATTACTAAGCCACCCAAGAGAGGTCTTTGAGGTAGGCTGTTTCAGGCTCAATTTAAAATCTGGCAATGATGGTCTCTAAAACTTGGACTGCTATAAATGTTGTTATAAATAAACAGGGGATTTCACTTTTCTAAGTCTGAGAAAACAGCAACTTTCTATGGCAATGAATTTTATTTTGTTTTTTAGAAATATAATGTACCTGAGTGAATATGACTAATGAAGCTCATCATTTTGAATACATGTAGCTGGCTAACAAAATTCATGGATTGTTCAAGGTGATTTTTAAAAATCCAAGACAAATTAAGCCAGTACATTATTCCAGAGGTACCTTGATAATGTTTTTAGTAAGTTTAATATCCACACCCTTCCCTTCATCCCCCAAATTTTGCTATATAATATTCACAGGATCCCGAAAAATTTTCAAATCCAGAAGTCTGGAACTAACAGCAGCCACTAGATGAGATGGTAAGGTTAGAGTTGGCTCTGAGGAGACTTATGTTAGACAGACATGTGCTCAATCTTTGGAAAATAAAATTCTTTCTTCATGTTTTATACAGGATGTATTTAAAAGTGTATAAGCATCGTACAACTACCAATGACTCCTTGAACAGAAACAAGTTATTTTAGACCAATAGATCATCTTGAAGAAAGTTGTAATAATTTTGCATTAATAACTTAATTCAGCTTTCAAATGTCATCAATTTGCTTCCTTCAACATTTGACTTAATCAAGTACACGGAACCATTCTCATGACAGTTGACCAGAGAAAAACTTTCACTTATAAGGTGTAAATTATGCAAAAACACGCCATTCCATGTATAGAATTAAATAGAGGAAATTGTTTTCCATGTGAGTCAGAATATTTGAAGCTAAGAGTTCTTTTAAAGGCATCAGTTAACCTCTTTGTAGCTACTGGCCAGAAGAACATTAGGTTTCTATACCTTGGTTGAAGCCCAGAATTGAGCATATATTCTCAAGACTTATTTAGGAAAACCTTAATATTTTTCTCTAATTTTCTGGGGCAGAAAATGAAATAATGAAAATTTAAGTGTCTCACAGGGAAGTTTATGACGAGACAGCTGGGTCTTTTAATCTCATTCTGAAATAAATGCATTTAACTCTGTAGTCTCCTCTCTTGTAATGTATAACAGTGATCTAGATCACCATTTAGTTTTGGGTGTTTGCATGCTATCTATGCTAACAATCTGAGATTTCTCTTATATTTGTATTTCTATGAATATAAAAGAGAAGGAGCTTTCTTATGCTGAAACAGCAGTGATCTGGGTTCTGGTCTCATTTACTTATTGTTAACTTTGGTAATTCCTTTAGCTTATCTATGCCTCAGTTTCACCATCAAAACAATGGAAATACAACTTTTCTAGTTATCACCTGGAATGTCTTGAGATGTTCATCTCACATAGTGTTCTACATTGCTGAGAAGTGACAGGTGCCTCTTAAAGTTTTAAGAAAACAAAAAATTCCAAAAAAGTCACCAAAAATAGTGATTACTTTGAGAAAACATTGAAATAATTTCTCTCTTGTAGAATAAGGTGCTGAGTTCTGAATGTAGTTAAATATTAATGCCTGTGGCAGCCATGAAAAAGAGCTCCTTATGGCAAGCTGTTCCAGAGAGCATAATTAACTGATGGTCCCACCTGCTGCACTCTGAATCCAACACTATATTCATAGAGAGGCCACACTTACAATGGGCTACTGCCAGTCTGTGACTGAACATGGTGGAAGTTCTGAGGCAAGGCCATTCTTGGGAGGCAAAGGATTCCTCCGGTGGGAGACTTTGGCTCAAGGACTCCTCAGCAACTTTGCTGAACTTCCTTAGAGGTTTCCTACTTAAGCTTTCATCCTTCTCTCCTTCCTTCACTGGAGTTAGACCTGCATGGTCTAACAGCTCTCCAAGCCTCTTCTGGTTACTTCTTCATTTATTTTCTCTTGCAGGTGTTTCCCCCATTAAATCCCTTACATGATTAATTCCATCTTGATGTCTGCTTTTACACAATTGGCTCCTTTGAAATTGCATTTTGAGATTTTTCTGTGGTTTTGTAATTTGGTAGCTAAGTTTCCTATCAATCTGTAGTATCCATTTACTTGGGGATAAGCAATAGCCTATTTTATACTATACCACAACACAGACATTTCCAACTATTAAATTCTTTCTTTATGAATTATAGGATTGGTTTGTAAGAAACACACTTGATGTTTTTATGATACTGGCTATTCCAAAAGAATTTGAGTTAGTATCCTCTTAAGAATAATAAGGATAACATGCAAACAAAGGAAACACACATACATGGCATGGTTTTGAGTCATTGTGACTAGTCCTTTCTCTAATTCCTCCCAAAACACCTATCAAAATAGCAAAAGTAAAGGCAATGGAAAGTGTTTTTATTTCTTTATAAGAGAGGTATAATGATTAGACCAGCTCACATAAAAAGTAAAGTGGAAATTTAAAGATAATTCAGGCACAAGTTCTGTTTTCATTGAATTAGCTAAGCAGTTTTGACTGTTAGTTAAAAATGTTTTCGGCTCTTTTCCCTCTTCATAGTTTTTAAAAATGTTTTTCCCCAAAGACTTCAAAACTATCTATTTATAGCTTTTTATATACTTAATGATACAGTCTTTAAAATTTTATATTTCTTATTTTTTCACATATGATAAGCATATTTTTCTATTGCTTCTTAATCATCCTCATAAAAATTATATGATATAACCAGAGGATACATCATATTTTACATAGTATATTCTATTGAATAGTTTTTAAAAAATTGAAATTTACCAATTATGTTGGTTAAACTATTAAAATTACATATTAACTAATATGTTTAAAAATATTTGGACCAATTTGCACTTTCCACAGATTGTGACATTTTTTGATCCTTTCCCCACACCCTTGTTAAGCTGCTAGTATTGCCTTGTAGTAGAAAACAAAATTAAATCCGAAAGTCATTTTACATGAAGAGGGTATTTGACCAAAGTGGGGCTAAATAGTTGTTCATATATTTGTTTAGTGAGCCCTATTTCTACTTTCATGAAATACTTTTCTTGTCCTTTGCACATTTGTTTACTGGATGTTTTCCTTATTTGCTTGAGTTTTTAGCTGATAAAGAAATCACTCTTGGTCTATTGTATTGACATCAAATACTCCTCCTCCGCAACTGGTCGTGCCCTCTTTTTTGTCTGTTTGCCTTACTCATTCATTCAGCTAGAGTCTATAGAGCACTTATGTTTTGTTAAGCTCAGTGCTAGTAGCTAAGGATACAGTTTTCAACAAAGGCAGACACAATCCCTGTTCTCATGTAGCTTCTACAGTATGTCAGCAGAATCAGAGTATTAAACAGTTATCAAAAAACATTATGAGTCATGGTAAGTTAGGAAACTAGGTATAGCAAGCTGTTAGTGTTCTTTCAGAATTTTTTAAATTTTTTGTGGTAAGAACATTTAACATAAGATCTACTCTTAATAAATTTTAAGTGTATAATATGCTATTTTTGACTATAGGTACTGTGTTACACAGAAGAACTCTAGAGATTATTCATCTTGCTTAACTGAAACTGTATACCCATTTATTAGTAAGACCCCACTTCCTCTTCTACCTCCTGCTAATCACCATTGTACTTTTTGATTTTTATGAATTTGACTGTTTTAAATACCACACATAAGTGAAATCATGCAGTATTTGTCTTTCTGTGTCTGGCTTGTTTTACTTGGCATAATGTCCTCAAGGTTTAGTCATGTGGCTGCATATTGCAGAATTTTCTTTATTTTAAGGCTGAACAGTATTCCATCATGTGTATATACCACGGTCTCTGTGTCCATTCATCTGTGGATGGGCAATGAAGTTGTTTCCACATTTTGGTTATTATGATTAGTACAGTAATGAACAAAGGAGTGCTCATACCTCTTCAAGATCCTGATTTTAGTTCTTTTGGATAAATGCCCAGAAATGAGATTGCTGGACTACATGGTGGTTCCATTTTTAACTTTTTGAGGAATGTTCATACTGTCTTCCATAGCGGCTGTACCATTTTGCATGCCCATCAACAATGTGCAAGGGTTCCAATTTCTCCACGTTGTTACAAACACTTGATATCTCTTATTTTGTTTTGTTTTGTTTTGTTTTGGTAATAGCCATCTGGACAGGTATGAGCTGATATCTCATTGTGGTTTTGATTTGCATTTCCCTGATATTGAGCATCTTTTCATATGTCTGTTTGCCATTTGTATGTCTCCTTTGGAGAAATGTCTATCTAAGTTATTTGTTCATTCTATTTATTTATTTATTATTTACATATATATTTTTTGAATCGGAGTCTCTCTCTGTTGCCCAGGGTGGAGTGCAGTGGCATGACTCGGCTCACTGTAGCCTCTGCCTCCTGGATTCAAGCTATTCTCCTGCCTCAGCCTCCCAAGTAGCTGGGATTACAGGCACGGGCCACCATGCCTGGCTAATTTTTGTATTTTTAGTAGAGATGGGGTTTTCCCATGTTGGCCAGGTTGGTCTTGAACTCCTGACCTCAGGTGATCTGCCCACCTTGGCCTCCCAAAGTGCTGGGATTCCAGGTGTGAGCCACTATGCTTAGCCTGTTCATTTTTTAAAATCAGGTTATTAGGTTATTTACTCTTGAGTTGTAAAATTTCCTTATATTTTTGGATATTAACCCCATTATATATAAAGTTTTCAAATATGTATCCCATGTAATATTACCTTTTCACTCTGTTGATTGTTACCTTTTCTGCACAGAAGCTTTTTAGTTTGATGTAATTCTCCTTGTTTATTTTATATTTTTTGACTGTTCTTTTATATCTATAAAATGATTGCCAATGTCAATGCCATGAAGCTTTTTCTCTATGTTTTCCTCTAAGAATTTTACAGTTTCAGGTCTTACATTTAAGTCTTTAGTCAATTTTGAATTTATTTTTGTGTATGGTATAAGATAAAGGTCTAATTAATTTCATTCTCTTGCATGTGGATATCCAGTTTTTCCAACATCATTTATTAAAGAGATTATTCATTCCCCCATTGTGTATTTCTTGCACCCTATTGCAGATCAGTTGACCATCAATGCATGGAGTAATTTCTGGGCTCTCCATTCATTTCATTAGTTTATAAGTCTCTTTTTAAAAATACTGTTTTAATTACTGTATCTTTGTGGTACATTTTGAAATAAGGAAGTGTGATACCTTTAGGTTTGTTTTGTTCTTCTTTCTAAAGATAGAGTTGGCTATTTATGGTCTTTGGTGGTTTCATAAGAATTTTAGTGTCTTATTTTCTATTTCTGTACAAAATGCCACTGGAATTTTGATAAGGATTCTTTTGAATCTATAAATCATTATGGGTAGTATGGACATTTCAGCAATATTAAATCTTTCAATCTATTAACACAAGATGTCTTTCTATTTGTGTTAAGTTCCTTTTTTTCATCAACGTTTTGAAGTTTTTGGTATGTGAGTCTTTCACCCCTTAAGTTTATTCCTAGTATTTTATTCTTTTAGGTGCCACTGTAAATGAAATTGTTTTCCCAATTTTCTTTTCAGATCATTTGTTGTAGGTGTATAATTACACAACTGATTTTTGTATGTTGAATTTGTATCCTGTAACTTTCTGGAATTCACTTATTAGTTTTTAAATGTAGTCTTTAAGGTTTTCTATTTATAAGATTGCTATGGTCTGAATGTGTTCTCCCAAAATTCATATATTGAAATCTTAACTTCCGAGGTGATAGTATTAAGAGGTGGGGCCTTTGTGAGGGGACAAAGTCATAAAGATGAAGCCTTTAAGAATGGGATTAGTGCCGTTATAAAAGAGGCCTGAGGAAGCTTGTTTGCCCTTCCATCATGTAAGGATAGAGAAGCTGCCATACATGAGAAGGCAGGACTTCACTAGACACTGACTTTGCTGGCACCTTGATCTTAGACTTTCCAGTCTTCATGACTGTGAGAAACAAATTTCTGCTTCCTATAAACTACTCAGTTTCTGGTGTTTTGTTATAGCAGCTCAAAGAGACTAAGACAAAAATTATGTTATCTGCAAACAGGAAAAATTTTACTTCTCACATTCTGGTTTGGATGCCTTCTCTTTTTCTTGCCTAATAGCTCTGGTTATAATTTTCAGTACTATGGTGAATAGAACTGATGAGAGTGAACATTCTTGCCTTGTTCTTGGTCTTGGATTAAGAAGATTTGTTTTTTAACATCAAGTAAGATGTTTGTTGTGGGCTTTTCATATATGGACTTTAGTGTGTTTAGGTAATTTCCTTTTATTCCTAGCTGATTGTGAATTTTTATTATGAAAGGAGTTTGAATAATTTTGTCAAATGCTTTTTCTGCATTTATTTTGACAATTGTGTGATTTTAACTCTTTTTTGTTACTATAGGGTGTCACATTAATTGATTTTCATATCTTGACCCAACCTTGAACCCCAGGGATAAACCCCACTTAGTTATGATGTATGATCATCTTAATGTGCTGTTGGATTCACTTTGCAAGTATTTTGTTGAGGATTTTTGTATCAATATTAATTATGGATATTGGCTTTAAATTTTTTTGTGCTTGTGGTTTTTTTGTCTGGCTTTGGTATCAGGATAACGCTGGCTTCATAAGTAAGTTTGGAAGTCCTCTCTTTCAATTTTTTGAGTGTTTGGTAGAATTCAGCAGTGAAGCTGTCTGGTCATGGACTCTCTTTGTTGAGAGATTTTTGATTACTGATTCAGTCTTTGTGCTAATTATAGATCTGTTCAGACTTTCTTTAAAGTTTGTAGGATTTATGTTTCTTTTTTTCTTTTCTTCTTCTTTTTTTTTTTTTTGAGATGCAGTCTTGCTCTGTCACCCAGTCTGGAGTGCAGTGGTGTGATCATGGCTCACCACGACCCCCGCCTCCTGGGTTCAAGCAATTCTCCTGCCTCAGCCTCCTGAGTAGTTGGGACTACAGGTGTGCGCCACCACGCCCAGCTAAGTTTTGTATTTTTAGTAGAGACAGGGTTTTACCATGTTGGCTGGGATGGTCTCCAACACCTGAACTCGTGATCCGCTTGCCTCAGCCTCCCAAAGTGCTGGGATTACAGGCATGAGCCACCGTGCCTGGCCAGGATTTATGTTTCTAAGAATTTATTCATTTCTTCGAGGTTTTCCAACTGGTTGGTGTATAATTGTTTGTAGCAATCTCTTATGATCCTTTTTAATTCTGTGGCATCCGTTGTAACGTACCTTCTTTCATCTGATTTTATTTGAGTCTTCTTTCTATTTTTCCTAGTCTAGCTAAGTGTTTGTCAATTTTATTTATTTGTTCAAAACCCAACTTTTAATTTCATCTTTTTATTCACTGTTTTCCTTATTTCTGGTTGAATCTTAGTTATTTCCTTTCTTCTGCTAAATTTGGGCTTAGTTTGTGCTTTTGTTTTCTAGTTCATTGAGGTATAAAATTGAGTTGTTTATTTGAGATCTTTCTTTTTTAAATTTTATATATTTATTTTTATGAACTTCCCTTTCACTGAAGTTTTTTGCTATATAGGGTTTGGTATGTTGTGTTTTCATTTTTGTTTTTCTCGAGGTATATTCTATTTTCTGTCTTTGACCAAATGATTGCTCAAGAGTGTGTTATTTAATTTCCAAACATTTGTAGTTTTTCTAGTGTTCCTTTTGCTATTGATGTCTCGTGTCATTCCATTGTGGTCAGAAAAGATGCTTGGTATGATTTCAGTCTTCTTAAATTTGTTAAGAATTGTTTTGGGACTTAACATGTGATCTATCCTGGAGAAAGATCCATGTGCGCTTAGAAATAATGCTTGTTGGGTGGAATTTTCTGTGTATATTTGTTCCATTTGGTTTATAGTGTTAATCAAGTCTTTTGATCTTCTGTCTGGATTATTTAACTATTAACAAAACCGGACTGTTGAAGTCTCCTACTATGATTGTGTTGCTTCTATTTTTCTTTTCAGTTTTGTCAATGTTTGCTTTTATATGTTTAAGTGCTCTGATATTTGGTGCATATATATTTGTTATAGTTTCTTGGTGAATTGATCCTTTTATTATTATATTATGGTCTTCATTGTCTTGGAAGCTTTTTGAATTAAAGTCTATTTTGTCTGATAAATATAGTCACTTCTGCTGTCCTTTGGTTACTATTTTTATGGAATATCTTTTTTCATTCCTTTGTTTTCAGCCTATTTGTGTTCTTAAAGCTAAAGTGAATTTCTTATGGACTACATAGAGTAAGATTTCTTTTTTACTCAACCACATTGAACTGAGGAAATTAATTCATTTATATTTAAAATAACTATGGATCGAAAAAATTTACTATAACTATTTGCTAGGTCTTTTGTTAGTTTTGTAGTTCTTTTGTCTATTTTCTCCCTCTTGCCATTTTCATTTGCTTTTTGTTGATTTTTTTGTAGTGATATGCTTTGATTCCTTTCTTTTTTGAAAGAAACTTTTGTAGGTATTTTTTTCTGTGGTTACCGTGAGGCTTACATAAATTATCTCATAGTTATAACAGTCTATTTTCAGCCGATAGCAACTTAAGTTCAATTACATACAAAAACTCCATACTTTAACTTCTCCCTTTCCAATTTATGTTATTGTTGTCACAATTTACCTCTATTCAAATTGATATCTTTAACATTTTTTTATTTGTAGTTATCATGATACAATATTAGACACATGCTTTAATCTTTATCTACAGTTCTTGGCTCATGGCTTTTAAAACTCTTGAAATTTCCTGAGCATCTTTTGTTATAATATTTGGGTTTTTTCCTTGGCTTCTGATATAGCTCCACAGTGATAAAAGAGGTGTTTTTGTTATTCATAACAAGCCCATTCAACCACAACTGAGTTTATGTTAATTGGGTAGGTTTTAGCAAGCCCTCAGATGAGTGTTTGTTATCAGATAAACCAATGTGATTAGAGACTAGGAACTTTCATCTCCACTCCAACCTCTGAAAATGGAAGAGGGACTAGAGATTGACTTAGTCACCAGTGGCCAATGATTTAATCAGTCATGACTACAAATTGAAGCCTCCATAATAACCCAAAAGGATAGGATTCAGAGAGCTTCCAGTTTGGTGAACAAGAGCACGTTATGTGCCAGCAAGGTGGCATACCCCCAAACTCCATGGGAACAGAAACTCCTGTGCTTGAGATCCTTCTGGACTTCACCCTATGTATTTCTTCATCTGGATGTTCATTTGTATTATTTAATATATCTTTGTAATAAACCATTAATCTAGTAAAGATACTGTTTTCCTGAGTTTTATGAGTTTTAGCAAATGATCAAGCCTGAGGAGGGGAGTCATGGGAACCTCTGATTTGTAGTCAAGTCAGATATAAGTATTCAGTTACCTGGAGAAACACCCTTGTGATTTGCATCTGAAGTGGGAAGGGAATGGGTAGTCTTGTGGGACTGAGCCCCTAGGCTGTGGTGTCTGTGCTAACTCCAGGCATTGGTGCTAACTCCAGGCAATTAGTGTCAGAATTACTTGGTGTGGGAAACCTACATCTGGTGTCAAAAGTGTCCTGTGTGAATAGTAAAGTAGAATAGAGAGAAAATAGGAATTTTCCTCTTCTGTTATTATTATTTTTGTCTTTTAACTCTATACTAGAATTAAAAGTGACTTACCACCATTAGAGTAACATAGTGTTCTGTATTTGTCTGTATATTTACCTTTACCAGTGAATTTTATGCTTTCATATGTTTTTGTGTTGTTGTTTAGCATCCTTTTGTTTCAAATATAAGAACTCCTTTGAGCACTTCTTGTAAGGCAGATTTAGCAATAATGACCCTCCCTTAGCTTTTGGTTGTCTGGGAATGGGTTTATCTCCCCTTTATTATTGAAAACCAGTTTTGCTGGGTATAGTATTCTTGGTTAATAGTTGTAGTGTTTTTCTTTTTTCTTCTTTCAGCATTTGGAATATATAATCTCACTTTCTTATGTCTTTCAAGGTTTCCGATGAAAATCTGATATTCTTATGGGGGTTCCCTTGTACATGACAAATTGCTTTTCTTGTGCTACTTTCAAAATTCTCTCTGTCTTTGTTTTTTGATAGTTTGATGTTAACATGTCTTAATATGGATTTCTTTATGTTTGTCTTATTTGGTGTCTCTTTGGCCTCTTGGATATGGGAGTCCACTTTCTTCCCCAGATTTTGGAATTTGTCAGTCATTATTTCTTTGAATGAGCTCTGTTTCTTTCTTGCTCTCTCTCTACTTCTTGGACTCCATAATGTTTATATTAAACTGCTTGATGGTGTCCCATAAGTTTCTTACATTTTATTCACTCTTTTTTATTCCTTTTTCTTTTTGCTTCTTTGACGAAATTATTTTTAATAATTTGTCTTCAGATTTACTGATCCTTTCATCTGTTTGATGTAGTCTGCTGTTGAATCCCTCCAGTGCATTTTTTCTGTTCAATTATTGTCCTTTTTAGCTCAATAACTTCTGTTTGGTATTTTTTGTATTTTCCATCCCTTTGTTAAAATTTGTACTTTTTTCGTGCATTGTTTTCTTGACTTCAGTGAACATTTTTTATGACAGATATGTTGAATTCTCTGTGAGCTAATAACTCCAATTCATTAAAGCTGGTTTCTGGAAATTTATCTTGTTGCTTTGTTTGGAACATCTTCGCCTGGTTGTTGTTATTGTTCTTCTTCTTCTTCCTCTTCTTCCTTCCTCTTTTTCCTCTGTGTTGTCTGTGCATTAGGCAAAACAAGCACCTCTCTGAGTCTTCATGATCTGGCCTCATACAGGAGAAGGTGGCCACCAGTCATCTTGGCCAGAGATTCTGGGGGATTATATAAACCTTTTACCTCCCCAGAAGGAAGTAGAGAGGTGAGGATTTTGTCCACTATTGTACTCCTGAGCTAGGGGAAAAGGACTACAGCATTTACAGTCTAAACCACCATCTCTTTCTCCCCTGGGTAGCTAAACTGACCAGACTCATCAGCGCTCCAAGACTTGCAAATTAGATGACAGTTCTTTGAGTAGTCTTGGATAAGTTGGAAAGTTAGAACCATAGGTGAACTCTCCCCAGAGGGAAGCTGAGAGGTGGGGTATTTTTGTCTCCTTGCCCTGTGCTGAGCAGGGAGGAGGGTCTATAGTGTTTACCAGCCCAAGCTGTCATTTCTTTTTCCCCTGGGTGACTAGACAGTGCTAGACCAGTCAGAGCTTCAAGACTGGCAAGACAGAAGCTAGTCATCTGCAGAAACCCCCCAGAAAAGTTGGAATGCTGGATATGTAAACTAGTTACTCCCTCCCTTGGATGAAACTAAGATCTAGGAGTCTGTTTCTGATCACAGAACTTTGTACCAGGGCAAGGCCGAAACTCTGATAAGAAGATGTCCCCACTCTCTCTACTGGCTTTAAGGAGTCTGGTTTCACATTTTCCCAGGGTTCAGGAAGCTTTCAATTGGTTCTGGATTTCTCATAAAGATAATTTGTACTTGAATTGTTACTGAATCAATGTGTTTGTGGAGAAAGTGAGTCAGGGCCTTCTATTGTGCCATCTGGTTGGTGTCACCCCACTATTAGTATTTTTGTTTTGTTTTGTTTTGTTTTACCAGCCATCTAACCTAATTATAGCAGTCAAGGAAATACAGTTGGAAGAAGAGGTGGAAATGAGAGAATTGGGCCAAGAGATGAGGCTGGAGTGCATGGAAGGAGGCAGAGTTACAGAGTCTTATGCCATGTTAAGAAATTTGGCTTTTATAAGGATTATATGACAATCTTTTAATAGTTGTTTAGCAGAAAAGAAAAGTGATGGGACTTATTTTAGAAAGACTATCTGGTTAATATATGGAGAATGTCTGAAAGGTAGAAAGCCTGGAGACAGAGCAAACTGGAGGAGTAACCCAGGTAAGAGTCAATGATGACCTGAATAGACACTGTGTTAGTGAATACATTCCAGAAATATTTAGCAGATAGAAACTATGGTACCTGAAGATGAAATGTGGGCAGCATAAAGGGAGATGGCAGATTCCCAAGTTTTTGACTTGGGAAACTGAAGTAGAAGTACTGTTTTCTGAAACAGGAAAAAGAGAAGAAAGAGCAACTAGACAGGAAGATGCCTAAAAGCCATCTTCCTATATTTAAAAGCCAGTTTGCATGTAATAACATTGTTGGCAATTTGTTATTGTATAACACTCGCTATTCTTTTGTCATTTTTATTTTAAGTAAATAATACTGAAATTCTTTTGGCCTTAGCTAAATAGCGATTTGTGATTTTCTGTAGGAGGGAATTTCCAGTCATTTTTAATAACAAAAAGTAGCTTGTTCATTGGGATTCCCCAGACAGACAAGCAAATGTTGGGTCAAATTACAAAATTCTAACAACCCTGAAGTGATGTTTAAGATTTAGTTGATAATAAAGACGAAGATTTTTAAAATAAAAAGCTATTACTAATTACTTCCAAAGAACTCACATAAATAAATGACCTGGAGATGATTTTAAATGTTGGCAGTTTGGATCAACCTTACTATCTTTTACAATTAGTGATTCCCAATAATAGTAGATGAGTTGATGGATAGCTCTGATATATTCTTAAGATTAGGTGAAAGGGAATATATGGATACATGACATATTAGCCTCTTTCCTGAAGAGAGGGAAATAAGTGCATAAAGCAAAAATCCTGGGTAATCCTTAAAAGTATGGTTAACAAAATGAAATATAAGTGACCTAGGCAAAAGGTCCTGGAACATAACACTTTCATTATAGTTACACACTAGTGTTTTTTGAACTCACCTACAAGTACTAAAATCTTTGCTAAACAGTAGTTGGAAACATTTCTTGTACTATAACTTTGTTAATGGATCATTTGGAAGCTAAATACATTTCTTTTGAGAATATCATGTTCCTAGGTATACTCGACCCTTGAACATAATGTGTGCTTCTGAAACTTGCTATGGTAGTTCTAAACCTCAGCCACATTAAAATATACCCTGTGTGTGTGTGTGTGTGTGTGTGTGTGTGGTATGTAATCATGTATTCCTGTAGCATACTGATGATATGATTTAATTATGTGTCCTGAAAACTTCCATGTCAAATGATATTCTAATATAACATTTGGCTTGTTTTCATACAAACAAGCAAATAGCTTTTTTAAAAAAAGGCATAGAGTGGCCGGGTGCGGTGGCTCATGCCTGTAATCCCAACACTTTGGGAGGCCGAGGTGGGTAGATCATCTGAGGTCGGGAGTTTGAGACCAGCCTGGCCTACATGACAAAACCCCATCTCTACTAAAAATACAAAAATACTAACTGAACATGGTGGCATGCACCTGAAAATCCCAGCTACTTGGGAGGGTGAGGCAGGGGCAGGAGAATCACTTGAACCTAGGAGGCGGACTTTGTAGTGAGTCGAGATCATGCCACTGCACTCCAGCCTGGGCAACAGAGTGAGACTCTGTCTCAAAAAAAAAAAAAAAGGCTAGCTTGTCAGAACTAGAAGAGACAGCCCAAATGGCCAGCTGGCTAAACTAACTATGTGACTTGTACATCCAGTTTGGTAAACCAGAAATAGAAATAGTCTCTGAGATAGAGAATTCATAGTTGTATTTGCTAATCTGATTTTATACTTAAAACATACCTTACAGTCATGAGCCATATAACAACAACAATGATCAATGATGGACCACATATACAATGGTAGTCCTGTAAGAGTATAATACTGTATTGTATTGTACGTTTTCTATGTTTAGATATACTTAGATACACAAACACTTAGTTACTATTGTGTTACAATGGCCTACAGTATTTCTTCGGAACAGTAACATGCTATACAACTTTGTATACTAGGAGCCATAGGCTATACTATATAGCCTAGGTGTGTAGTAGGCTATACTATCTAGGTTTGTACAAATACACTCTATAATGTTTACACAAGGATGAAATAACTTAACAATGCATTTCTTCAGATGTATTTCCATAATTAAGTGATGTATGACTGTATACGTTGTATTTCACACTTTAAATATATCTATATTTATACACTCTACACAGCAGATAGTTGTTTTCTGAACTCTGGGATCTTTGAATGAATGCTCCTGGTTTTATTTATGTTTAAGTCAAACACAGCAAGAATGAGTTTTCTCGGTTTCTTCCATTCAGCTAAACTCAGTAGGCAATAGGCAATGAGCCATAGGCAAGACATTCTGTATGGTATAGTGGGATCATCTAACATGCTTCAGAATGAGCTTCTGATTTTTAGAGGAACAAAGTTTGTACCTAGTTTTCCCCTGGTGTTAAGGCAGTTTTCAATAACACCAACACCTCTTTGAGTAAAATGATTGGTTCCATATATTTCAGGGGTGGGAGTGGGGTGAGGTACTGGGAAGGAAACTTATCTCATGTATAATTGGCTCCTGTTAAATTAATTTTCAAAGCAATGCAACTGATTTTAATATTTCTTAAAAGTTTGAAACTTTTTATGACCTCAGGGCTTAGACTGGAAATATCATACTATTCTGGTGACCTTTGAGCAGTGATGGAAAACTCATGGTAGAGCCCAGTCCTATCAATTTTGTAATTAGATGTTTATTATTAAAATCCTTACCGTTGTCATGGGGGTTTGAAGTTTCTAAATGTATGTACATCCAGACAGCTATCTTCCCAGCCTCCATGTATATCATTTCATTATACTGTGAACTGAAAATACTGCGGAAAGGGAGCTTTTTGTACATAAAGTAGTTAAGATAGAGAATGGGCATGTTGTTGAGAAATACAAGTTCAAAATGATTGATTGAACATTTAAAAACTCAACCAACCAAAGATAGACAAGACAATTTTTTAAATGAATACTAGCCACATTTCTGAATCCAAAGAGAGAGGGTCTTTGGGAGTATGTGAAGGAGAAAACAAAAAAATTTATTTTCCTATATTTGTATTAACCAAACAAAATTTAGAAACACATGAAATTTAATTTTGGCCTCACGTTGCTTTGTAAACCTCTCTCCTGCCATCTAGTTCCAATCCTTAGTAATTCTGTTACCCTAATAAGTGCTTCACTGCAATATGCTATTAATATTTGATTCCCATGACCTGGGTGGCCCCATATACCATGGTTACCTGCCTCCCTTAATCCAGTCAAAACTCCCCATGCTGAGTGCAGTTCACCTTAACTTTCATTAAAAGGAAAGCAATTGGGCTAAACAAGTTATACTAATACGCAGTTATCAAATAGTCACATAACCTTCATAATAGTGTTTATGTTTTAAAAAGAAGATGCTCTCCTAATCTAAGTGAATCTATGATTAATGTCATCCTTATGAAGAAAACAGTTAGGGTTAGCTGCCCTAGGCTACTTTTATTTTACAAAGTTTTAAATTTTTTTTCATCTTTACCCTATAAAATAGTTAAGAGCCCCAGCTTTTTCTGGTAATCCCCACCAAGCAATAGGAATGGGGGAGTCGGATTCGGAAGGTAGCAGGGGATATTCAGTCATATTTATGTGGGGATTATATGGTAGGTATTTGTAAGTGTTAAAATTGCCTCCTTGTAACAGGGTAGAGAAAAAAGCTGTTTACCCATTCAGAAACCCCTAGAAAGAGATTTAAGTTTAATTGAACTTTTACATAGGTTGTTTATATATTACAGCAGGCTCATAAAGCAGTAAAGTATGATACGTGTGGAAGAAGCACATAAATAAAAGCTGGCTTTTTGAAATTGTTTGTGATTCATCTGTCATGTGTCCATGAGAGAAGATGCTATGATTCTCTCTTCATTTTACTTCTTTTTGTACTCTTTCATAAGCTGAGTCACATATTGTCTCATCATTTAGATACTTTGAATGACCCAGATATAATGTCACATCATATCATAAGATCACAAAGTCAGTAAAATATTACCTTAAGATCAAAGGATGAGCTAACAGAAATAGAATACCTGACACTGACTTCAGTTTATTGTAGATAAATTCTCTTTGTGAATGGTAGCAGTAAAACAAACTCAACATTGTATATATAAACTGGGCTCCAGAAATAAAGACTAGAAATCGAGAGATATGATAGCTGCTTATAGAAGAACTGGCTAGACAGCATGTTTCTCTCTATAAAATTTCCTACAGTAAATAGGTTTTTCTTTGCATAGAAGAGACTTTGCATACAGTAGTACCTAGTACACTTTGATAATGATAATGGGAAAATAATAAGTTTAATTTCATTTTAAAAGGCGTTTAGGGGTGTTTAAGATTGCTAACAATGTTTTTTCTAAGATAACGAATAACAAGCAATTTTCAAAAACCAACTAGAATGCATATATATATAGAGAGAGAGTTTCCTATATACTAGCTTCATTACAGTCTGTGTCATAAATTAAATATCTTCCACTAAAAGTGCTTTTCTTCCAGCTACTTTGGGACCTGAAAATCCACCAGTAAAGAGTTCTGATTTGGGGTTAAGCCTTTTGATTATGGCTGTTGTCTTCTTTCAAAGGCTAAATGCATCTGAGTGAGAATATTTGTAATGGGTATGGCTTTAAGGATCACATCTAAATTGATTTATTCATTAAGTCCACAGAAAGCAATTAAACACCTACTATGTGTCAGGTACATCATTAGTACTGAAAATAGAAAAGTGAACAAGGTAAGGTTCCTGCCCTCAAGATGCTTACAGACTTTTAATCTTAGCTTTAACTGTGCCAGGGTCATGTAGTTCCACCTGCCAGTGGTATGCACTTTCTTCGATGGCCTATCAGCCTCTTTAAACATATCTTTTTCTCTTAAAACTTTGCCATAGTTTCCACCTTTCTCAGTTCCATCTGTGGTACCATAACTTTCCCAGGTAATGGAATTTTTCCTGACAAGCTAACACCACATTAATCTTCCCCTTCTCAAAAGACAAAGTCAAAGCCACACAGATAAGCATTCAATTGCTCCCTAATTATTCGATGTGTGATAAATTTTCTTCTCAGCTATATAATACAATTATTAAAGTCAAAGATAACTTTTGGCCTCTTTTATTGCTTCTAGACCAGAGATTCTTCAAGTACAGAACCATAAAAATCCCCTCAGGTGAATCTGATTAAAGTTTAAGAATCACTGCTCTAGACCATTGTGTCTCAAATTTCAATGTGCTTACAAGTCGCTCAAGAATTGTGTTAAAATGAAGATTACAATTGAGTTGGTCTCGGATCTTCTGTTCTTGACGAGTGTGCTGATAATGCCAATACTTTGGGGGATAGTCTGAAGATTTAAGAAGGCAATCTTATAGTCCCAAGCACAGTGTTAGTCAGTGGGGAGATGTTCAATGAATATTTAGTGATTTCAATCAAGAGTATCTCAATGTGAATTGCTTTATAGAATTTTATACAAGTGTATCCATAATTGACAGAAAGTGATATTAAGAAAGATAAGGAGAGCAACGGAAGATAAAATTTATCTATGTAACAACTTTAGCTAAGGCTTACCCAAATCCCCAGTTTAACACATTCTTAAAATCTTCTTTTTTAAATTTCTCTTTTATTTTTTCTAAGTATCTTTGTCATAAACTGATAAGCTAATCTAATCTTTGAAAAAATATATCTATAGAATTCATTACAGTGCTAGTTGCTTACTTGACATAGTGTTGTTAAATTGAGTTCTCTTAAGCTAACTCAGGTACAGAAAATGTTAACTGTCTCTTTATAATTTTAAAAGTATAGTGCTGAAAATTAAAGAATTTCTATAGTTTATGTTTCTGAAAAAAGTTGCTGTAAACTAAAAAATGTTGTTCTAACTACTTCCCTCAATAGAATTGTAGTAATTAACTGGCAAATGAAGAGAAAAAATATGTACATTGTGAAAGAACCAAATTGTGCAAAAAAGTACATGATTAATCAAAAGCATTTTCAGGGGTACCTGCATGAAATAATGAACATCAGTGTACTAGCCCTGACAAGTTCTGTATTAAACTATGACAATAGTTTCTCTGCTGTTTCAATACCGTACTTTCTTAACAGAAAACACTGTCATGCCTGGTACATGGTGAACCAACAAAGCAATCAAAAGCAATTAAATGAATGGTTTGTACAAAGTTCCTTTTTATAAACTCCATGCACATTGAAAACAAGTTCAAATAAACCTCAAATAAAACTTAAATTTAATAGTGAATGGGTTTTATATTTCATGAGACTTTTAAGTACAGGCAAGTAACACCTACAGCATGTTACCCTACATTTGTTTCAAAGTTGGAACAAGTAGTTACTTAAATGAGGCAGTTTTGCCAAGATACATAACTGTTATAACATGCTTTGAATTTAGGGCAAAAACATGGCTTTTCTTACAATTTTTTTTTCATCATAAAGAGGAGCAAGGGACCAAAGTAACATTATTTCCCTCAGTGACTCAGATTTATAGAAACTTCTCCAGTAATTTCACCTAACTGTGGTGGAACTTGTTCACACGGCATGGATGAACATTCAGTTCAGGAACCAGCTGTATTTTCAGAAAAAAAAATAAGTGGACTAATTCCAACCTTAGATCTAACAAGAATTGAATACTTCTCAGGATTTTAAAGCATCTGAAAAATCTTTTTAATGTTATTTCTTCTTTTGGTCATATCTTTTTACTTATTTCTATCCAAGATGGGAAAGGAAAAAAAGGCTGAAGTGTCGTAAGAAAGTTATATGCTGCTGAAGTTTATGTCACAAGAACCAATGCTTTTTCCTACTTGACATCCATTCCAATGTCGCATAGTTAATGGCTGATCTTTCAAGGGTGCCAGCATTCTTCTAAACCAAAAAAAGCAAACATCTAAGTACTCTGAATTCTCTTCCTCAAAATTATTTCTTATCCTGGGATCTCTTGATAGAATAAGAGAAAACTGCTAAATTCTAAAAAGTTTTTATATTTATCTCGATATACAGTAGTATGGAGAAAGGGATCCATTGGGTTTACCTCCTTACATTTCAATTTCACTCTGCTTAATTCTGTGCAAATCTGAATTTTCACATGTGAAAAGAGGAGGGGGCAATCACAAGAAATGTTCCTTCTATTCTCCCAGAATCCCTCAATCTACAGCCTCATTCAGAAGCTTAACAAGGCTTAGTCAAGGAAGTTCTGCTACAAGACATTTCCCACACTGACATTGTCACTTTGTTGGAAATTACTTTGAATGAAGGCATTGAAGTCCCCAGGGAAAACACAAGTTTTACTGCTATTGTAATGTGAGAGACCCCTAATGACTTGTGACCTGAGAGTTTTCCACTGTGGCTTTTACAAGTTCTTGTAGCCTTACCCTTACTCCACAACTGTCTTTCTTTATTCCCTCTTGCGCATGACTGTAACCCCCGATTCTTGCTATTTACCCCTTCCAATAAAATTCAGATTGCTAAAACAATGACTTTTACTCCACAAGAACAATCCCTCTATTTCTATTTCTGAAACTACCTGGACCTCAGCCAATCCCCCTTCTGCTAAGTCTAGCTGAACTTCAGCCAGCTTCATCCTGCTAAAGCCATGCAAAACTTTCTATCGTCCTTCTCCAAGTTAGAATGCTCCTTTGAAGACTTGTTGACCCTTTGGTTGATTTTCTTCCATAGTTCTGGTGTTTAGACTCTATTGTTTAGCTTGGGTCACTTAAAAGAGGTCTGAGTCTTCCGTGGACCAGACCGGTGCCTGGCTCTCTTGGCCTTGAAGTACTCCTGAGCCTTTATTATTTTTTTCTTTATTGTTCTTGCTATACACCTTTGGATTTGATTTATTCTACTCATAGAAGTTTGCATGGTAAAGTTGGAGCTATAGCATTAAGGAGAGTTTGTTTTTCAGGTCATTTAAATATAGGTTTAATGTTTTATAGAGCCAATAGCACCAGCCACTGGAACCTCTGGCAAGATTTTCTGATGAATAGCTTAGAACTTTAGTGGCCACTTTGAGGAACTTGAGATAATGAATAAAATAATCCATTTGTATGGAACCTTAGAATTAAAAGATTTAGAGATTTCAAATATTCAATGGTCAGTGTTTTTTAAGTGGTATGAAGAGGTCTCTTAAAGTAAAAAAAAGAAAAAACAACTCTAAAGGACAGCAAAATTCTAAAATTCCTTCTCCTAAGAGCTCCTTAGAAAAAGCTAATATAAACAGGGATAATCTAAAATCTAAACTTAAACTCTTATTTTTCCTCTTCTAACCCATCTTTGCATTGGCTTTCCTCCTGGTCTCCTGTATTTCAACTTTTTCCCTCCCCTGTACCTTCTCTCAACCTCCTTTCTTATCCTCTACTACCTCTTGCTAAATATAGCCCTCTTATGGGAGAATAGCCTTTGTAATATATTTCAATAGAAATGGAAATGGTCAAGATTTTTATAATGTAGCTAAGCACTTTCCAATACCTCCCAAGGAAAGACAGAATTTAAATATTGTCTTAGGAATTTATAGTGTAAGATTCCCTGAAAAAATCCAGTTATGTAAGAAGGGCAAAAATAGATTCATTCCTGATTTGAGAGACAGCTTAATTACCACCTCTCAGAATACTATGTCCTCAATAGGAGTGAAGACATGACAACTGCCCTAACAACCTTCTTTATTGATGGTCTTAAACTAACTGAGGTAACAGATTTAGTTAGAAAACAGAAGATAGAATGCAGGCTGCACATCTCTGAATTACAAGAGCTCGGTGAGTACTGTGAAAACACTTTGACTCAGAAAAAAATGTACAGACCAAATTAATAGCTCTTCAGATTAATCTGTTAGATAAACCCAATAAAAGGAACATCTCTATAGCTAGTCTAGACAAAGACACTATGAAAAAGACACATAAGGAAAAGGATGTTGGGAAAACACTTGATTCACTTTAACTTGAAAGGCAGAATCTTAAAAGATGAGTAAATTTTGTGTGATAGGTTGACCCTTTTTGAGTAAGTGGGTTCTCTGGTTTGTCCACAATTGCCCTTAAAACAAAAGGGAGAAATTTTCAAGCAATTGCAAAAAACCTAGCAAGTTCCTTTTTCAGTTGCTGCCAGGACTGCGCAGTCTACCATAAACCCTGCCAACTTTCCATCATTCTTTCCTTGGAGCAACCAAACTTTTCAGTGGTGGGAATCTCAAATATTCCTCCTACTAGTCAACATATTTTTCTGTGTAGTGATTTCACTCTGTAGGATCTGTTGTAGAGAGACCTACTTTGCAAATGGGTGCCACTCTTAAATGTGGGATAGAGAGCCTTTTTCTGAAACTTCATGGAAGAGAATTATTTGATTTTGGCATAGATTGATTTCCTGGTATCTGAGCTTTTATCTGGGCCAGACTCACTAGAGCCTTCTGTAACTTAAAAAATGTCCTTCAAAAATGCCTACACTTAGGATACCCAGTTACCATAGACCTTTCTTTCTCTTTGCACATGAAAGATATGAAGAAGCTTCTGCAGGTCTAACCTAACAGTACAATAAGTATCAGACATCTGACATTTATAATAACCTCTGACTTTGCTGATGGCAGAAGCCTAGCTCTGTGTGTGTGTAGTGGCAACAACAGCAGAGTTAAATGGGGCTTCTGCTGACCTAGTCCTAAGATCTCCACCTTAACCTTATGGCCTCTCATATATCATTCAGACCTTACTCATAACTGAAAGCACCCAATGCTGCTTTGCTTCTAGATTAACCTGCGAAATTTTTCTCTGTTCGTCCATACGTATTTCTATTCATCTTGGTATCCCCTAAAACCCCCAAGCTTTCTCTCTCTCCCATAGGAGAGAGAATCTCATTACTGTCATATACTTAGGCAACAATTTTTCTTGCCTCACTCTGATCTCTTTAAAATTCTTTCAGACAACCCAGATTTAGAACTGTTTGTGGACGGAGCCTATTCAAGAACTGAACAAGGAGGCTATCAAGCACACGTAATCAAAACCCATTCAGACTTACTTCGATATTATCCTTCCAAAGAGGCCAAATCTCTGTAAGTTGCTACATTCGTAGCACTTACTACAGCCTGCCTGTTAGGTAGATATAAGAGAGCAAACATCTATACAGATAGCAAATATGCTTTTGGGGTGATTCATGAATATTAGTATGCTTTGGGAACAATGAGGTTTCTTAACTGCATGTGGTATTCCAATTAAACATGGCAGTCACATAAAAATCCTATTAGATGCCTTGCTTCTTCCAAAGGAATTGGCTATATTAAGGTTGAGTCCATAGTAAAAAGCAGACTCAAGAAACAAAGGCTAATGCTTGAGCAGATTACTATGTAGTACTAAATGAGCTGCTTTAACACTTCCAGGCTGTCCAAGATTCAAAGCCAAAAGTAACTCCTGACTATTGGCATCTGGTCTTGAATTGACGCCAGTATCAAACACTTTGAAGTAGTGTATTGGAAAAGATAAAATTGGTTCTGAAGAAGTGTATTGGAAAAGATAAAATTGTATTCCCATCTCAGATAACTGTGGTGGCACCAAGATGGTCTCTTGGATTGCTCAGGATGCTGACATGGGCCTCCCCAAAAAATGTTATATGCACCCATCATGGAAAGGAAAATTTAAAAACTATAATAAATAAGTGTTGGTAGGAGGTACTTCAATAGGATTATAGAGCACATCTTTGGTGCATTTCCTATCTGTCAAGCCTACCATTTTGGGGAAATTATAAAGCTGGGACATGGACACAAGCCAAAACTTCAGACCCCCTTTTGAACTTGAATCTGAAAGTGGATTTCATTTACTTACTCACCTTATGTGGTTATGAATGTGTCCTTACTACTATGTCTCTGTTTTCTCTTTGGCTAGAAGCCTCTCATTGTCATAAAGAAGCTGCTTTTATAGTAGCAAATATAGTTTTAGACTTTGTGTTTTCCACTTGGCAATACTCACCAATTTGCTTAGTGATACAGGTTCCAGCTGAAACGTGTAAAACTATCTGAGGAACTTTAGCTGCCATAGCTGAAGGCTTTGCCTTTAGCTCTCTTGGCCATTAGGGTCACTCTAACAGGAGCTCATAGACGTATCACCGTATGAACTGGTCACTGAATGCCCAATGCATCTAATGATCTCATCTCTTGTTCTTGACTGCACTTTTACAGTCCAACATGGCAAACTATTTCAGTATGCAGAAATTTATAATTAATAGGTTCAAGCAGCTTTTCCCAATGGTAAACCACAGGAATACCTATATGACCTTCAGCTTTAAGTCTTGGTTTACAGGAAATAACCCCAACATAAGACTGTCCTCAAACTTCATTGGAAAGAATGATGTCTACTATTGTTAACCCACAAACATTGCAGTAAAACTCCAGGGAATCAACTCTTGAATCTCTGTCTCCCAGTTAAAAAGACATATCAATTTCCTGGACTTATATGTTACAAGACATCTAAAACTGAGACTCCTTTGGAATCCTCCAGAAGATAACATCATGAAGGCGTTAACTTCCTCAAAATCTTTGGACTAATCAGCAGGCTACTAGATGTGGATAACCTGTATACAAGACTTTTAGCTCAAGACACTTTAACCTTAAGAGTCACAGACCACCATATCTTTGTCTTTTATCCTATTTTTTTTAGCCCTAATTTTTATTCTTTAAGTTTTTTTTTTCATAGTTTTGTTTCTCTGGGAAAATCAGGAACATGGACAAGTATTATACAAGCCCATTGATGTCAAGCCTCCATTCCTTATAGAATCAGGGAGAAAATGGGATTTGTTTCGCAGCATAATCCCAGATCAGGCGGAGTCTTATCCAAGAGGCATTGTCCAGGGCATTCTGATTATTCTCCTGTTGTATTAGTCTGTGTTCATGCTGCTGATAAAGACATGCCTGAGACTGGGAAGAAGATGAGGCTTAATGGACTTACAGTTCCACGTGGCTGGAGAGGTCCTACAATCATGGCAGAAGGCAAGGAGGAGCAAGTCATGTCTTACGTGGTTGGTGGCAGGCAAAGAGAGAGCTTGTTCAGGGAAACTCCGCCTTATAAAATCATCGGATCTTGTGAGACTTATTCACTATAGTGAGAACAGCATGGAAAAGACCTGACTTCATGGTTCAACTACCACCCACCGGGTTCCTCCCACAACATGTGGGAATTATGGAAATACAATTCAAGATGAGATTTGAGTGGGGACACACAGCCAAACCCTATCACCTGTCAGTACTTACCTTGACAGTCATTCACTGTATTCTCTGTAACATTTTAATTTTTTCCATACCCTCACTTGAAAAATCATTAAAATTCAATTACATGGCAAAATTTCATCAGAAAGACAGGAGAGAGAGGTGTAATTATTTTGAAAAAGCCCTGATAGCTGTCATCACCAATAAACCTGAGACTATACGCTTGAGTGTTAAAGTCTTGAGTGAGTGCTATAGTCTTGAGAACAAATCAAGATTTGGTTAAATGACACATCAAGCTCCCGACTGACCTATGGAAAAGGTGGTGAAAATTTTCCACTGTGGCCTTTGTATGTCGTGGTCCCCTTTGGCTGTTCACCCATAGCCCTCTTGCACATGACCTAACTCCTAATTGTTCATCTTCATTGTTGATAAAATCTAGATTTCCCAAACAACAGTGCTAATTCACAAGAACAATCCCTCTATGCCCATCTGAACTTTATGGATGGGGGCGAGAGGGCTGGAACCAGTGCTTGAAGAAGGAAGAAAATTCTCAGAAAATAGGAAATGTCAAGTGGACATGAGAGGCAAGAATTCACAACCACTGACTTTGTGGAGCTTGGGGAAAATATTACAAATAAACTCAAGCACAGCTTTGCATAAGGCAGTTACCATCCTGAAAAAGTATATTTGGGACAGAAGCTGTATTAGATAGGACAAACAATATAACAAAGAGACCCTAAATGGCAGTTGCTTATAGAACAAAGAAGTTCTTATGCCTTTCTCATAACAGTGCTGGGTTTAACAATCCAGATTTGGGCATGTCTTTCATCTATGAAGACATTTAGTGATATGTTACCTGTCAATTTATTATTCCATAGGGCATAGCAGAAGCTGATCATAGATAGCTTTTAAATTGTAAAAAGGGGAAGAAGTTGTCAGAAGCATATGTCCAGTGTCTTAAAACCTGGACCAAAGGGGCACACATCCCTTATGCACCAATCTGTTGGTGAGAGATGATCAAATAGTCATACCAAGCTGGGAGAAGCTCGGAGACATAGGGACTAGCTACACAGTCATGTGTTCAATCAACTCTACATCTCTGAGATATGTGTGTGTGTGTGTGTGTGTGTGTGTGTGTGTGTGTGTGTGTCCTTCTGGGTTTGATTTCCAAAGGCCTGAGCAGTTAAGTGAACAGAGGGGATTTCTTATATAGATAAAATAGCAAGAATGCCAAGCACTGATAGCTGCCTACCTAATATCTGTTTCCTCTGTCCTTTGGAGGAGAATTCCAATTATACCAGCTAAAACTACTTGCTGGGCACATACTCATCTAGTTCTGGGTGGTCATGTGACACAATCTTGTGTTTAAGCCAATACATGGGAGCTACTCAGTATTTGCAGGTGAGTGGGCTCTTAACAAATTGACAAAAGAGGGCTTAGGGAGGGAGAGAGAGAAAGAGCTCCCTGACCCTACCAACTTCCTGTCCAAATGTGTGTGTGTGTGTATGTGTGTGTGTGTGTGTGTGTGTGTGTGTGTGTGTGTTTACCTGGAGATAGAAAAACAGAGAAGGAGGAGGGTGGATGGATAAAAGCATAGATATTGATAAGCCTACAATGGACATTTTCCATTTTACTTCCCCAGGATACTTTCTGTCCTTCACCCTACCTGGTGCCTCAGGGGAGCTGATGCGTATAAACTGCATAAACAATTATCTGATCCTCCATCTTTCTATTAGGCTTGGCCAGTAGAAGGCACTGGCAAGAGATCTGGAGAACAAGAAGAAAGTAAGGTCAGGGTATGTCTCCCAGGCCTTCACAGCTATGCTCTTCCTCAGAAAGCCACAGCTCCTCTGAGAGGGCACTTTCCACACAGCTCACTTTCTCAGTTCCTGGGCCATTTCCTCCCTTCACTGAAATTCAGGTTGCGGGGTAGGGTGGTGATGGCTCCCCATCTCATCTCTTGTTGCTTTTCCAAAACTCTTTCTATATTTTCTTTATGAAATCGTCTTAAATTACTCAATTGGAAAGTATCACTTGATTTATTCTAGAATCCTGGCCAGTCTGTTTCTGGAGAGTAGGGCCCTGAGTCTTGCCTCCAGAATTAGAGTCCCAAGTAAACAGAAGTAGAGACCGTCTCAAAGAACATACCATACACCAAAGCAGTTCAATTATATTATGTAGTGATAGGATGAGAAGGACCAGGAGGATAGGAAACAGTAGTATAATGCAAAGGTTAGAGTATAGAATCTGAACCAGACAGCCTGAGTTGAAATCCCAGCTCTGCCTCTTACCAGCCGGGGCAGATGTTTTACCTCTGTGCCTCACTTCCCTCATCTATTAAGTGGGATAATGATAGTACTTATAAGATTACAGTCAAGATTAAATGAAATATACACATGAAACACACCAGTTCTTGGGACTTTGTAATTAATTCATAACTCTAACCACCATAATAATTACTATGAAAGACCAAGGATGAGACAGGTTTCTGGTTTCTTCAGAGAATTTCTGTGTGGACAAGTAAAATCAAGGGCATTTGCCCTTGTGATGAAGAGTGTGACTCCATAATTTAATATTCAACTGCTCACAGCTTTTAAGCTTCATCTCTCTCTCCTCCCCTTCTGCCCCACATCTGGATGAGCCTATAAGAAAGCCTCGTGCTTTCAATTTTGGTACTGGCCAAACCGCAATTGCCTGCCCTGTAGGAACTCTTGTCCTGGCCCCACTCCTTAGCTATCATAAAAACCAAGGCCAGTCTCCTTTCTTTGCTCTTTCATTTCAGACTTTCTTGAGAGGCCTGCCCTGTCCTGAAGTGTCCCCAGACACTTCAGTTATGTGAGTAATAAAGCTTTTTTTCTTTTTTTGACTTTTTTTTTTAAAATTATACTTTAAGTTCTAGGGTACATATGCATAATGTGCAGGTTTGTTACATATGTATACTTGTGCCATGTTGGTGTGCTGCACCCATCAACTGGTCAGCACCCGTCAACTCGTCATTTACATCAGGTATAACTCCCAATGCAATCCCTCCCCACTTCCCTCTCCCCATAATAGGCCCTGGTGTGTGATGTTCCCCTTCCTGAGTCCAAGTGATCTCATTGTTCAGTTCCCACCTATGAGTGAGAACATGCAGTGATTGGTTTTCTGTTCTTATGATAGTTTGCTGAGAATGATGGTTTCCAGCTGCATCCATGTCCCTACAAAGAACACAAACTCATCCTTTTTTATGGCTGCATAGTATTCCATGGTGTATATGTGCCACATTTTCTTAATCCAGTCTGTCACTGATGGACATTTGGGTTGATTCCAAGTCTTTGCTATTGTGAATAGTGCTGCAGTGAACATACGTGTGCATGTGTCTTTATAGCAGCATGATTTATAATCCTTTGGGTATATACCCAGTAATGGGATGGCTGGGTCATATAGTACTTCTAGTTGTAGATCCTTGAGGAATCGCCATACTGTTTTCCATAATGGTTGAACTAGTTTACAATCCCATCAACAGTGTAAAAGTGTTCCTATTTCTCCACATCCTCTCCAGCACCTGTTGTTTCCTGACTTTTTAATGATTGCCATTCTAACTGGCGTGAGATGGTATCTCATTGTGGTTTTGATTTGCATTTCTCTGATGGCCAGTGATGATGAGAATTTTTCATGTGTCTGTTGGCTGTGTGCATGTCTTCTTTTGAGAAATGTCTGTTCATATCCTTTGCCCACTTTTTGATGGGGTTGTTTATTTTTTTCTTGTAAATTTGTTTGAGTTCTTTGTAGGTTCTGGATATTAGCCCTTTGTCAGATGAGTAGATTGCAAAAATTTTCTGTAGGTTGCCTGTTCACTCTGATGGTAGTTTCTTTTGCTGTGCAGAAGCTCTTTAATTTAATGAGATCCCATTTGTCAATTTTGGCTTTTGTTGCCGTTGCTTTTGGTGTTTTAGACATGAAGTCTTTGCCCATGCCTATGTCCTGAATGGTATTCCCTAGGTTTTCTTCTAGGGTTTTTATGGTTTTAGGTCTAACATTTAAGTCTCTAATCCATCTTGAATTAATTTTCATATAAGGAGTAAGGAAAGGATCCAGTTTCAGCTTTCTACTTATGACTAGCCAATTTTCCCAGCACCATTTATTAAATAGGGAATTCTTTCCCCATTTCTTGTTTTTGTCAGGTTTGTCAAAGACCAGATGGCTGTAGATGTGTGGAATTATTTCTGAGGGCTCTGTTCTGTTCCATTGGTCTATATCTCTGTTTTGGTACCAGTCCCATGCTGTTTTGGTTACTGTAGCCTTGTAGTATAGTTTGAAGTCAGGTAGAATGACTTTGACGAGTTGAGAGAAGAAGGCTTCAGTCCATAAAATTCTCAGAGCTACAGGAGGAATTACATACCCAGTGCAAAGAAACTAAAAGTCTTGAAAAAAGAATGGAAGAATGGATAACTAGAATAATCAATGCAGAGAAGGCCATAAACGAACTGACAGAGATAAAAACCATGACATGAGAAATACGTGACAAATGCACAAGCTTCAGTAACCGACTCGATCAACTAAGAGTATCAGCGATTGAGGATCAAATGAATGAAATGAAGCAAGAAGAGAAGTCTAAAGAAAAAAGAGGAAAATGAAATGAACAAAGCCTTCACGAAGTATGGGATTATGCGAAAAGACCAAATCTACGTCTGATTGGGATGCCTGAAAGTGAGGGGAAAAATGGAACCAAGTTGGAAAACACTCTTCAGGATATCATCCAGGAGAACTTCCCTAACCTAGTAAGGCAGGCCAGTATTCAACTTCAGGAAATACAGAGAATGCCACAAAGATACTCCTCGAGAAGAGCAACTCCAAGACACATAATTGTCAAATTAACCAAAGTTGAAATGAAGGAAAAACTGTTAAGGGCAGCCAGAGAGAAAGGTCGGGTTCCCCACAAAGGGAAGCCCATCAGACTAACAGCAGATCTGTCAGCAGAAACTCTACAAGCCAGAAGAGTGTGGGGGCCAATATTCAACATTCTTTTTTTTTTTTTTTTTTTTTTTTTTTTTGAGACGGAGTCTCACGCTGTTGCCCAGGCTGGAGTGCAGTGGCCCGATCTTGGCTCACTGCAAGCTCCGCCTCCCGGGTTCCCGCCATTCTCCTGCCTCAGCCTCCTGAGTAGCTGGGACTACAGGCGCCCGCCACCGCGCCCGGCTAATTTTTTGTATTTTTAGTAGAGACGGGGTTTCACTGTGGTCTCGATCTCCTGACCTTGTGATCCGCCCGCCTCGGCCTCCCAAAGTGCTGGGATTACAGGCTTGAGCCACCGCGCCCGGCCTCAACATTCTTAAAGAAAAGAATCTTCAACCCAGAATTTCATATCCAGCCAAACTAAGTTTCATAAGTGAAGGAGAAATAAAATCCTTTACAGATAAGCAAATGCTTAGAGATTTTGTCACTACCAGGCCTGCCTTACAAGAGACCCTGAAGGAAGCACTAAACATGGAAAGGAACAACCGGTACCAGCCATTGCAAAAGCATGCCAAAATGTAAAGACCATCGATGCTAGGAAGAAACTGCATCAACTAACGAGCAAAATAACCAGTTAGTATCATAATGACAGGATCAAGTTCACACATAACAATATTAACCTTAAATGTAAATGGACTAAATGGTCCAATTAAAAGACACAGACTGGCAAACTGGATAAAGAGTCAAGACCCATCAGTTTGCTGTATTCAGGAGACCCATCTCACATGCAGAGACACACATAGGCTCAAAATAAAGGGATGGAGGAAGATCTATCAAGCAAATGGAGAACAAAAAAAAGCAGGGGTTGCAATCCTAGTCTCTGATAAAACAGACTTTAAACCATCAAAGATCAAAAGAGACAAAGAAGGCCATTGCATAATGGTAAAGGGATCAATTCAACAGGAAGAGCTAACTATCGTAAATATATATGCACCCAATACAGGAGCACCCAGATTCATAAAGCAAGTCCTTAGAGACTTACAAAGAGACTTAGACTCCCATACAATAATAATGGGAGACTTCAACACTCCACTGTCAATATTAGACAGATCAACGAGACAGAAAGTTAACAAGGATATCCAGGAATTGAACTCATCTCTGCACCAAGTGGACCTAATAGACATCTACAGAACTCTCCTCCCCAAATCAACAGAATATACATTCTTCTCAGCACCACATCACACTTATTCCAAAATTGACCACATAATTGGAAGTAAAACACTCCTCAGCAAATGTACAAGAACAGAAATTATAACAAACTGTCTCTCAGACCACAGTGCAATCAAACTAGAACTCAAGACTAAGAAACTCAATCAAAACCGCTCAACTACATGGAAATTGAACAACCTGCTCCTGAATGACTACTGGGTACATAACAAAATGAAGGCAGATAAAGATGTTCTTTGAAACCAATGAGAACAAAGATACAACATAGCAGAATCTCTGGGACACATTTAAAGCAGTGTGTAGAGGGAAATTTATAGCACTAAATGCCCACAAGAGAAAGCTGGAAAGATCTAAAATTGACACTCTAACATCACAATTAAAAGAACTAGAGAAGCACGAGCAAACACATTCAAAAGCTAGCAGAAGGCAAGAAATAACTAAGATCAGAGCAGAACTGAAGGAGATAGAGACACAAAAAACCCTCCAAAAAATGAATCCAGGAGGTGGTTTTTTGAAACGATCAACAAAATGGATAGACTGCTAGCAAGACTAATAAAGAAGAAAAGAGGGAAGAATCAAATAGACATAATAAAAAATGATAAAGGGGATATCACCACCGACCCCACAGAAATACAAACTACCATCAGAGAATACTATAAACACCTCTCTGCAAATAAACTAGAAAATCTAGAAGAAATGGAGAATTTCCTGGACACTTACACTCTCCCAAGACTAAACCAGGAAGAAGTTGAATCCCTGAATAGACCAATAGCAGGCTCTGAAATTGAGGCAATAATTAATAGCCTACCAACCAAAAAAGTCCAGGACCAGATGGATTCACAGCTGAATTCTACCAGAGGTACAAGGAGGAGCTGTACCATTCCTTCTGAAACTATTCCAATCAATAGAAAAAGAGGGAATCCTCCCTAACTCATTTTATGAGGCCAACATCATCCTGATTCCAAAGCCTGGCAGAGACACAACAACAAAAAAGAGAATTTTAGACCAATATCCCTGATGAACATTGATGCAAAAATCCTTAATAAAATACTGGCAAACAGAATCCAGCAGCACATCAAAAAGCTTATCCACCACGATCAAGTGGGCTTCATCCCTGGGAGGCAAGGCTGGTTCAACATACGCAAATCAATAAACGTAATCCGGCATATAAACATAACCAAAGACAAAAATCACATGATTATCTCAATAGATGCAGAAAAGGTCTTTGACAAAATTCAATAGCCCTTCGTGCTAAAAACTCTCAATAAATTCGGTATTGATGGAATGTATCTCAAAATAATAAGAGCTATTTATGACAAACCCACAACCAACATCAAACTGAATGGGCAAAAACTGGAAGCATTCCCTTTGAAAACTGGCACAAGACAGGGATACTCTCTCTCACCACTCCTATTCAACATAGTGTTGGAAGTTCTAGCTAGGGCAATCAGGCAAGAGAAAGAAATCAAGGGTATTCAGTTAGGAAAAGAAGAAGTCAAATTGTCCCTGTTTGCAGATGACATGATTGTATATTTAGAAAACCCCATCATCTCAGCCCAAAATCTCCTTAAGCTGATAAGCAACTTCAGCAAAGTCTCACGATACAAAATTAATGTGCAAAAATCACAAGCATTCTTGTACACCAGTAACAGACAAACAGAGAGCCAAATCATGAATGAACTTCCATTCACAATTGCTTCAAAGAGAATAAAATACCTAGGAATCCAACTGACAAGGGATGTAAAGGACCTCTTCAAGGAGAACTACAAACCACTGCTCAGTGAAATAAAAGAGGACACAAACAAATTGAAGAATGTACCATGCTCATGGATAGGAAGAATCAATATCACGAAAATGGCCATACTGCCCAAGGTGATTTATAGATTCAGTGCCATCCTGATCAAGCTACCAATGAGTTTCTTCACAGAATTGGAAAAAACTGCTTTAAAGTTCATATGGAACCAAAAAAGAGCCCGCATTGCCAAGACAATCCTAAGTCAAAAGAACAAAGCTGGAGGCATCATACTACCTGACTTCAAACTATACTGTAATAAACCTTTTTATACCCTTTTGATGTATGTGTGTGGCATCGTCAGTATTGACATCCAAACTGCATGGGTTTGGGTGGGTTATCTGCCTCTGCAAGTGACAAAACAGCCCTCCACTTGAAATGCCTTGACACTATAACTGCCTCTCTGTCTCTACTTCAGACCCATCTGGGGACAAAACAAGGACACCTTGGGCTAACTTGGATTTATTCTCCTCTCTGTGGTAGATGGGCATCTCAAAAGTAGAAAATAAGTTGAATCACAGAAAATAAAGTTCTGTTTCTTTCCTATGTTGAATTACAGACTGGCATTCATACCCACTCTATCAGATTACCTGATGATTCAGTCATATGCATGACCCATGTGAATAGCCTCCTACTAGTATCGCTTCGCCCAGGAGGTGCCCAAAGCTTTGTGGATAGACATCAGAATCGTTGAAGGAACTTTGAAAATATTGCACATGCTAGGAGCCTATAAAGTGACAGCTTGCTGGCCAGGGACAAACTGATATGGAAAGGGGTAAATTAGGAACGTGTATGTTTAAAAGAAGTACCTCAGTTAATTCTAACAATTAGTCAGGTATAGAACATATTGACCAGATTAATTTTGTAACACTGGATTATTTTAATGCCTAGCGTATCTTGAATCAGGAACATTTGACCCCAAGTATATACATTCTTTAATAGCCAAATGCTGAAATTTATTAGAATTAGGTCCCCAACTTTCCAGTTGTGTGTGTGTGTGTGTGTGTGTGTGTGTGTGTTTTCCAATATGAGTGAGAATATGTGGTGTTTATCTTTCTGTGGCTGACTTCCCAAGAATATTCTGATCCCATCATTTGCTTTTTGACCTGTTGTCCACATGGGCAGTTAGTACCAAACATACAAATTCATTGGAAATATGTTGAAGAATTAGGCCATAAATACAGATAAATTTCAGACAGCAGAATGATAGTGACACAGCTGGGGGAAACCATACAGTTTTCTTAAGAATTAGCTAAACAGGAAAAAAAAAACAACAATTAGTCCTTTATCCAATTCATACTGAATATTATTGGTAGAAATGATCAGCACAAAAGACAGTGACAACAGTTAAAAGAACACGTGGCAAAATATGTTTGAGATGAAAACCTGACTAAAGAATTATGTTGATGCTCATCTTGAAACATACAAGTATTGAAAAGGAAAAAATTAGACTTGGCAGAAGTAATCAATACTAAATAAAACTGTGAACAGCTAAATTGGAACATGTTAAAATTTATGATTGCCTTCAAATTGACAGAAAAATCCAATCTTTTTAACTAAGTTTAATATGAATAATTTGACTCAAGACAATTGAATTTGGTACAAATAATGACCATCACAGAAAATTTGTAATTGCAGAAACTATAATCAGTAAAAATTTAATATGAACACTACCAAAAAAAATCCCCATTTTGAAAAACAATTTTATTTAAACCTTATGTGGAAAATAATTGATTCCAATGAAAAGAATTTCAGTAAATTCAAAGTCAAAATGGAAAAAATTAGAAACGTTTTAGTGCCTTGGAATAAAAAACTTTATCAAGAAATTAAAGTAGCTTAGTAGAAATTAGAACTAAAAGTACTTTTTAGATGAATATTTATCCATCTAAGTATAATTCTGATGCAATGGTTTCTACTCTTAAACCCAAGGGTCAAGAGATTCTCAGGTCAGAACATCCACAGAGCCAAAAATGGTTGGGTCAAAACAAAAGACTCAAAACTTCTGCACCAAAGTATCTATAGTGGAGTATCAAGAAAAGGATGATCAGGAAAAATCTGGAATATGAAGTAAAACCAGCAGATTAGGGCAATGTGTATCTGGAAAAAAGAGCATAAAAGACAAGCCATCCTTCAAACATTTTTCTACCACTCCTTGTCTAGATTCTTCCTGGGGGAACTGAACCATAATTTCTAAGCCTGGAATTTGCCAGAAACAGTCATCTTTCATAATGCAAGTTTTGCCATAATAAAAAAGACAGATAATAATAAGTATTGGAGAGGATGTGGAGAAATTGACACTCTCATACACTGTTGGTGGGACTGTAAAATGGCGCAGCCACTTTTTCACAAATGTTCCTAGTGGCATTATTCATAATAGCCAAAAAATGGGAACAATCCACCTGATGAATGGGTAAACAAAATGCAGAATATTATTAAGCAATAAAAATAAATGAAGTACTGATACATGCTAAAGAATCAATGAACTTTGAGAGCATTATGCTAAGTGAAAGAAGCCAGCCACAAGAGGCCACAAGTCGTAAGATTTCATTTATATTAAATGCCCAGAATAGGCAAATCTGTAGAGACAGAAAGTAGATGAGTGATTGCTTAGGGCTAGAAGGGGGCAGAGAAGAAATAGGTAGTAAAATGAGTACAAGGTTTCTCTTGGGGACAGTAAAAATGTTCTAAAATTGATCATGGTGATGGTTGCACTCTGTGAATATACTAACAACCATTGAATTGTACACTTTAATTCAGTGAATTGTATGGTATGTGAATTATATGGCAATAAAGCCTGTATTAAAAATACAAATCTCCATGAAGAAAGTAACGTTCTAAGGCCTTTGGAAGTCAGTTTGCCTCTTTGAGTGTCAGTCTCTTCTTTTGTGTAATGTTGCTGTAATGGGTGATAATAATACCTTCTAAGGATGCTGTAAGAATAAATGAAGTGATGAATGTGAGAATGCTTACACAGCATATGGCAGGCACGAGAGAGGAAGCTCACTGTCCAGCAAGTTCTATGCTTTTCCTTCCATGGTAGAGAACTGTCACAGGAAAACAGAAACGTAGGCAGGAACTACATTTTCCTTGGCTCTTTGCATCCAGTTGTGCTGTGATCTAGTTCTGACCAATGGCATGTAAGAAAAAGTGATGTGTGTGGTCAGGGTGGTTGAACAAATTCAAGGTGGTTGAAATCTGTTATATTTGTCCCACCTTCCCTTTTCCCTCACACCTGGATGCTGAATAGTTGATAGCGAGGGTGGAACCATAAGATGGAAGATGTCTGGGTCCTTAAATCCCTGTGTAGAAAAACCCATTTGCCTACTGGGTACATCACATAGGATAGGTAGTCTCAACAATAAATAGACTTCTATATGGTTGGAGTGCTTTTGTTATAACAGCTAGTGTTACCTTCACTAATGCAGAAATTTTAGTAGGCACTTCATATATTTTTGACCAGAAATATACATCTTTGTCAGTTTTTAGTACCTTTGAAATTTTAAAATGAAAGCCAGTAGAGACTGAAAAGAGGGCAAATACGGAAGTCTAAAAGATTGAGAACTTGAATGGATGGGGGAAGGCTGTTGCTGACTCCATCCAAATTTAATCCTTTTGTTTATTGTACCATTCACTGCTCAACCTTATTTTAGACCTCTATTGTACTTCATTCAATGCCAAGGTCTTGGAGCAAACACCACAATAATTGTGAGTCCTCTGCACTATTTACCAACCCTGATATCTACAGTGAGCCTACATTCTGGAGGAGAGAGACAAACAATAAATAAAACAAATAAAGACATAGGAAATATTAGATGATAAGAAGCCCATATGAAACAATGGCTACCCTGATTTTTCAGGCAAATGATATCTAATCTAATGGACTAAAGAATAGGGCCATGCGTGTTGGCTCATGCCTGTAATTCCAGCACTTTGCGAGGCCGAGGCATGCAGATCATCTGAGCTCAGGAGTTCGAGATCGGCCGGGGCAACATGGTGAAACCTTATCTCTACAAAAAAAAAAAAAAAAAAAAAATACAAAAATTAGCTGGATGCAGTGACTTGCACCTGTAGTCCCAGTCACTTGAAAGGCTGAGGCAGGAGAATCACTTGAGCCTAGGAGATGGAGGTTGCAGTGAGCTGAGATGTCATGCCACTTCACTCCTGCCTGAGTGACAGAGCAAGACTCTGTCTCAAAAATAGAAAAAAAGAAAAAAGAAAAGAAAAGAAAAGAAGTAAATAAAGCGAGGAAGGCAGTATGGGAGCTCTGGAGTGATGTTCAGTTTTAAGTAACATAGGGAATGTGTCACAGAGAAAGAACAAAGATTTTAATATAGCAAGGGAACAAGCCATTACTCCAAGAGAGAGGAATAGCCGTACAAAGGCCTTGAGATGGGAGCATTCTAGGTGTGTTCAAGAAACAGCGATGGGGTCAGGAAGTGAACAGCAAGGAGGCAGGTTGGCCATGGCGATGAATGACAGGAAAGAGGTCTCAGAGGTAAGATGGTAGGGTTAGATTGTATAGAGGCCTGGGGACTAGAGAAAGAGCACAGTGGTGTATCTAAGAGTTCAAGATCAGAGAGAAGTGGCTGCTGCTATTGACCTCAGAAGTGAATGCCAGCACATCTCCAAAGACAGACAGGTCTAGTTTTACTTTAGCAAATATCACTTCAGGAACTAGACCGTCATCCCAGGCCGGAAGCAGCCAGAGCTCAGATGGTGACTGGCATTCCAGATGCCCCCAACACTTGCCACCATGAAGGTGCATCAGTGCATGTACACCAAGATGACATACTTGGTGGAAGCAAGGGAGAGGAAAGAAGTTTGAAAGGCTGAACATTTACCAGACAGGTTATTTAATCTGGAAGAGATTGAGTTTATAAGAATAAGAAAATAAAGATACTCTGTATCCTTTGCACATCTTGGTTGTACTGTATTAGCTTTTTAAAATTAATTTTTGTGGGTACATAGTAGGCACATATATTTAGGGGGTACATGAGATATTTTGATACAGACATGCAATGAGTATAACAACATCATGGAAAAAGGGAGTATTCATCCCCTCAAGCATTTATTTTTTGTGTTGGCGTATAGAAATGCTACTGACCTTTGTATGATGATTTTGTATGCTGCAACTTTACTGAATTTTCCTATCAGTTCTAATAGTTTTTTGGTGGATTCCTTAGGTTTTGGTAGATTTTTTAGGTTTCTTGGTGGATTCTTAAGATTTTTCCAAATATAAGATCATATCATCTGCAAAAGAATAATTTGTGGGTTTAATTTGTATGTAGTGTTTTTCTTCCTTTCCAATTTGAATGCTCTTTACTTTTGATTTATCTAGCTAAGAGTTCCAGTACTATGCTGAATAATGTGTCTTTGTCTAGTTTTGGCCTCATATAATGAGTTTGGAGGTATTCTGTCCTCCTCTATTTTGTGGAATAGTTGAGTAGGATTGGTATTAGTTCTTTAAATGTCTGGTAGAATTCAGTCCTACCCTTTCCTTTATGGGGAGACTTTTTATTATGACTTGGGTCTCTTTTGTTGTTATTCATCTGTTCGTGTTTTGGATTTCTTCATGTTTCAATATTGGTAGGTTGTATGTGTCTAGGAGTTTGTCTATTCTGGATTTTCCAATTTATTGGCGTATAGTTGCTTATAGTAGATACCAATGATCCTTTGAATATGTGTGGTATCAGTTTTAGTGCCTCCTTTTTCATCTCTGATTTTATTTATTTGGATCTTCTCCCATTTTTTCTTTGTTAGTCTGGCTAAAGGGTTTGTCAATTTTGTTTATCTTTTCAAAAAACCAACTCTGTGTTAGTTGTTCTTTTGTATTATTTTAGTTTCATTTCAAATTCATTTATTTTTTCTCTGATATTTATTATTTCTCTTCTTCTAATTTTGGTTTCAGTTTACTCTTGCTTTTCTGGTTTCTTAACATACTTTTTAGGTTATTTGTTTGAAGTTTTTCTTCTTTACTGGTGTAGACACTTATAGCCATACACTTCCCTCCTAGTACTGCTTTTGCTGTGTCCCACAGATTTTGGAGGGTTGTGTTTCCATTATCATTTGTTTCAAGAAATTTTTCTTATTTTATTTTTTTAGATGGGGTCTCAGTCTGTCACTGAGGCTGGAGTGTAGTGGCATGACCATGGCTCACTGCATCTTTAAACTTCTGGGCTCAAGTGATCCTCCCACCTCAGCCTCCCGAGTAGCTGGGACCTCAGGCACATGCCACCATGCCTACCTAATTTTTTCTTTTATTTGTAGAGACAGGGTCTTGTTGTGTTGCCTAGGCTGGTCTCAAACTCCTGGGCTCAAGCAATTTTCCCATGTTGGCTTCCCAAAGTGATGGGATTATACATGTGAGCCACTACACCAGCCTTCAGTTTTCTGCTTAATTTCTTCATGTTTTAAGACTTGTTTTGTGACCTAACATATGGTCTATCCTTGAGAATGATTCATGTGCTGAGGAGAAGAATGTGTATTCTGCAGGTTTTGACTAAAATGTTCTATATATCTGTCAGATCTGTTTGCTCTATTGTGCAGATTAAATTTGATGTTTCTTTGTTGATTTTCTGTCTGGTAGATCTGTCCAATGCTGAAACTGGGATGTTGAAGTTTCCAGGTATTGTTGTATTTAGATCTACCTCTGTCTTTAGCTCTAATAATATTTGCTTTATGTATCTGGGTGCTCCAGAATTGGCTGCATATATATTTACAATCATTATACTCTCTTGCTAAATTTGCCCCTTTATTATGATATAATGACCTTTGTCTCTTCTTACAGTTTTTGTCTTGAAATCTATTTTGTCTGACATAAATGTAGTTACTCTTGTTCTTTTTTGGTTTCTGGTGAGATGGAATATCTTTTTTCATCCCTTTATTTTCAGTCTATGTGTATCTTTATGGATGGAGTGTGTTTCTTGTAAGCACCAGATTCTTGGGCCTTATTTTACATCCATTCAGCCACTCTATGTCTTTTGATTGGAAAGTGTAGTCCATTTACATTCAATATTATTATGGATAAGTAAGGACTTACTTCTGCTATTTTGTTATTTGTTTTCTGGTTGTTTTGTGGTCTTTTCTTCTTCTTTTCCTTCTTTCCTATCTTCCTTTTAGTGAATGTGATTTTTCTCTGGTGGTATGATTTAATTTTTTACATGTGTGTTTTGTGTGTATCTATTGTATGCTTTTTAATTTGAGGTTACCATCTTACTACCCATTGCTTTAAACTGATGACAACATTCATTGGATAAACAAATATGCAAAAAGAAAACTAATAAAAACTCTACACCTTAACTTTGTCCCCTGGCTTTTTAACTTTTTGTTGCTTATCTTTATGTCTTATTGTACTATGTCTTGAAAAGTTGTTGAAGTTGTTATTTTACTTTTCATCATTTAGCCTTTATACTTGAGTAGTTTACACACCACAATTATGGTATTATAATATTCTGTGTTTTTCTGTATGCTTACTATTACTAGTGAGTTTTGTACCTTCAGGTGATTCCTTCTTGCTCATTAACATCCTTTTCTTTTAGATTGAAGAACGCCCTTTAGCATGCCTTGTATGATAGATCTGGTGTTGATGAAATCCTCTAGTTTTTATTTGTCTGGGAAGGTCTTTATTTCTCCTTCTAGCTTGAAGAATATTTTCACTGGATATGGTATTCTAGGATAAAAGGTTTTTTATTTGTTTGTTTGTTTGCCTTCAGCACTTCAAATATGTCATGCCAGTCTCTTCTGGACTGTAAGGCTTCCAGTGAAAAGTTTACTACCAAACTTACTGGAGCTCTATTATATGTTATCTGTTTCTTTTCTCCTGCTGTTTTAGAATCCTTTCTTTATCCTTGACCTTTGGGAGTTTTATTATTAAATGCCTGAGGTAGTCTTATTTGGGTTAAACCTGCTTGGTGTTCTATCACTTTTTTTGTATTTTAATATGCATTTTTCTTTACATTTAGGGAATTCTCTAGTATTATCCCTTTGAATAAACTTTCTACGAATATCTCTTTCTTAACTTCCTTTTTAAGGCCAATAACTCTTATATTTTCCCTCCTGAAGCTATTTTCTAGATTTCGTAGGTGTGCTTCATTCTCTTTTATTCTTTTTTTCTTTGGTCTCCCCTGATTATGTGTTTTCAAATAGCCTGTATTCAAGCTCACTAATTCTTTCTTCTGCTTGATCAGGTCTGCTATTGAGAGACTGTGATGCATTCTTTAGTATGTCAATTGCATGTTCAACTCTAGAATTTCTGCTTGATTCTTTTTAATTAGTGCAATCTCTTTGTTAAATTTATCTGATAGAATTCTGAATTCCTTCTCTGTGTTATCTTGAATTTCTTTGAGTTTGCCCAAAACAGCAATTTTGAATTGTCTGTATGAAAGGACACATATCTATATCTCTATTTCTCCAGGACCAGCCCCTGGTGCCTTATTTAGTTTATTTGGTAAGGTCATGTTTTCCTGAATGATCCTAATGCTTGTAGATATTTGTCATTGTTTGGACATTGAAGAGTTAGGTATTTATTGTAGTTTTCAGCTCCTGGACCTGTTTGTGCCCACCCTTCTTGAGAAGGCTTTCCAGGTATTTGAAAGGACGTAGGCCTCAAGCCCAGTAAAGTGGCATTTCTATGTGTTTTTGGAGACACATAGAAGTGCCACTTTGGTGGCCTTGGATAAGATCTATAAGAAGTCTCTGGATTACTAGGCAGAGACTCTTGTTCTTTTCCCTTACTTTCTCCCAAGAAATGGAGTCTTTCTCTGTGCTGAGCCACCTGGAACTGGGGATGTGGTGATGCAAGCATTCCCTGTCACTACGACCACTGGGACTGTGCTGGTTCAAGAACAGCACTGGTTCTCACACAGGCCCTGCTGTAACCACTACTTGGCTATCACCTATGTTCACTCAAGGCCCTACAGGCTTATAATAAGCAGGTGGCAAGGCCAGCCAGGTTTGTGTCCTTCCCTTCAGGGCAGTGAGCTTCCCTAGACCCTCGGTGGTTCTAGAGATGCTGTCTGAGAGCCAGAAATTGACTCTCAGAAACCTTAGAAATTTGCCTGATGTTCTATTCTACTGCTGCTAAGCAGACAATAAAACCACAATACAAAGTCCTCAGTCTGCCTTCCCCTTTATATAGGCAGAGGAGCCTCTCCCTGTGGCCACCACCACCACAGCACATGGGAGATTCTGCCAGGCCACCACCAATGTTCACTTAAAGCCTGAGGGCTCTTCAGTTAGCTTATGGTGAATGCTGCCAGACCTAGGACTCACTCTTCAGGGCAGTAGGCACCCCTCTGGCCCACAAAAGATCCAGAAATACTGTCTAAGAGCTAGGCCCTGACTTGGGGAACCCAAGAGTCTGTTTGTTGCTCTACCTCACAGTGTTCGAGTTGGTATACAAGGTGCAAGACGACGTCCCTTTTATTTTCCCTCTACTTTTCTCAAACAGAAGGAGATTTTCACCATAGCCACCACAGCTGCGAATGTGTTGGGTCACACCTGAAGTCAGCACATCTCAGAGCCCAGGGCCCATGGCATAATACTTGAGTATTGCTGCCTGTTATTCAGGGGCCAAGGGCTCTTTAGACAGCAGGTGATGAATTCTGCCAGAACTGGGCTCTTCCTTTCATTGCTATGAGCTGTACTACTTGGGGTTGGGAGAGGGATGGTGCAAGCCCTCCTCATGACAATTGGTGCCTCCCTAGGTCACATGCCATCCTAGTCCACTGACTCTGAGCCCAGTTTAGGACTAGGAATTGCAGTCCTTGTGTCCTACACTGACTTTTAAGTTTACCTAGGACCCCAGAGCACTTTGGCCTATGGTGACAAGGCGCATCGAGAAACTCAAGTTTTGACCTCTGGGATGGGCAATTCTCTTTTGGCTATGGCTAGTCCAAATGCTCCCTCCATGCGTGGGAACTGGCTGAGCCCAGCATGGTTTTGCTCTCCATTGTGACAGGGCAGCACTGAATTCAATGTAAAGTACACCCATCACTTGCCTCTCCTCTGCAAGAATCTTGCAGACTCTTTCTCTGCACCACACAGCCACTGCTATGGGATGGTGCAGGGGTGGTGTAAGCAATTGAAGACTTTCTCTCTGACCCTCTTCAATGTCTTTTTCAGTTATATGAAAGTAAAACAAAGTACTGTGATTGCTCACCTATATTTTGGTTCTTGTGACAGTGCTTTTCTGTGTATTGATAGTTGTTAAAATTTGCTGCTCTCCTAGGGGATCACAGTGTAGGCTTCTATTCCACCATCTTGCTCCACACTGCTCTGTCTGTATTAGCTTTTGATCTTTGCTACAACTCTAGAAATTAATTTTCTTTCAATGAAATTAAAATTATATTATTCTGGGAATATTTCTATCCAAAATTATATGAGTTACAAAAATTAAACTGTGAATCTTATTTATTTCATGGATTATACTTTATGATGTGTATGACCTTAAAATCTTACCTGTTGATTTTAACGAAAAACATCTCATTGTTTTTAAGGAAAAACGAACTCATTGTTCTTTTCCCTTACTTTCTCCCAAGAAATGGAGTCTTTCTCTCTGTGCTGAGCCACCTGGAACCAGGGGTGTGGTGATGCAAGCATTCTCTGTCACTACCACCACTGGGACTGTGCTGGTTCAAGAACAACACTGGTTCTCACACAAGCCCTTCTGTAACCACTACTTGGCTGCACCTATGTTCACTCAAGGCCCTACAGGCTTATAATAAGCACAGAAATTGGCTCACATGATTGATTAGGGAGGCTGGCAAGTCCCAGGATCTGCAGGATGAGTCAGCAAGCTAGAGACCTGAGAGAGCTGGCAAATTAGTTCCAGTCTAAATCTGACGGCCTGAGAACCAGAAAAGCAGATGGCATAGCTCCAGTTCAAAAGCGGGTAGGCTTGAGACCGAGGAAGACCTGATGTTTCAGTTTGAGTCCAAAGGCAGGAATAAAAGCCAATGCCCAGTTCACAGGTCATCAGGTAAGAAGACTGCTCTCTTACTTTGGGGAGAGTTAGCCATTTTGTTCTGTCCAGGCCTTCAACTGATTAGATTAGTCCCACCAACATTATAGAGATTAATTTGCTTTATTCAGTCTTCTGATTTAAATTTTAGTCTCACTAAAAAATGCTCTCGTGTAAACACCCAAGATAATGTTTGACAAAATATCTGGGTACCACATGGCCCAGTCAGGTTAGCACAAAAAATTAAGCATTACATTTATAATACAGAAATTATATCTGGAGATTAGTGGTTAGTGATTAGCATGGTTCCTTCAGAGAAGATTGATAAAAACAGTACTTCTGACTCCCTGCTGTCAAGGAATCAAGGAAAAGAAAAAAAAAAACAACTTAGTACTGCATCTTCTCAGTGGGTTACTCAAATATCTGTAGAATATGCCCAGTATATTATGATCCCAGCCCTGGAGAGAAAGGGCACTTTACAGTTTTGGTGATGATGATGATGAAGTGTAAGTCACTTAAATACTCGACAGTTTTATTTATGGAGCGAGACACTTCCTTTAATGCTATTTTATAGGCAACAGGGAAAAATCTGCAAACATATTTTGGATAACATACAAGTTTGTCAGGGTCTTGAGTTACTCAGCACTCAGAATGCAGGCATACCTTGTGTTAACATGGAACATTTACACTTTATGCAAGCAGGGCTTGGGGAAGTTTTAAAATATCTGGAAAACAGACTTTGTATTAAGATGTTTATACCAGAATTATGAGTATATCACAGTTTTTCCAGGAAATGGTTTAGTAGACAAGGTTGATTCGGAAGCAGTTCTTGACATAATGGAAGTCTTTAAACCTTGGAGTCTACTGTTGCAGGAATATGGGGCAGTAAAATCAAGGGTGGACAGCATCTGTGTTCTTACCAACTTGCTTAAAGTTCAAACACTTCTTCTAGTGTCAGACCAGGGAACAAACCCTGGACCTGAGAGGGGAGCTGTGAATAGCTACACTAAACAATTTCACTTTGACAAAAGTTATTCACCTAGAGCACAAAACTACTAGAACTTTCTCTTGACCATTCTGGATGGCAAATTAAGAGTTAGATGCTGTGAAATTAATTTTTGGCAATCAGTCTTTCTCTCTCTTCTCTTAATCGAAGTCATAGAATCATGTCTTACAGTTGAAAACACATTTAGAGGTTGGCTAGTTTCTCTGTCTCTCATTATTCATAATTTGGGGGTTCATTAGGTCTGGTTGGGCCACATATCTCACCATGGGAGTCTCCATTGTAAGATGTTGTGAGTGTAAAACTTCAGGGATGTTTCTAATTGATCCTTTGAGTAGAGGAAGTATTTTCTCAGTCACATATATGCCATTGGTAGAAGTGGTTTCATTCTTTCTTCTACAACAGCAGTTTCAAAACATAGAGGATTTACTCATTTCATTTACTTCTTCATTTAACAAATATGTGTTAGATGTCTGGACACTATGGCTGGCAGTGGAAACAAGAGGTGATCAAAAACCAAGAAGGACCCTGTCCTTATGTTACTCACAGTTTAGGATTGTATCAGTAATTTCCATAATAATCTAATTATTATTCAGATCTTTTACATTTCATTATAACAGCATAATGAGAAAAATAATAAAAGAAATGAAATTTAAAATTTCCCCTCTGCTCTCTTATTTTGACTTCCTTCATTTAAAAATACTTCTTTCACGTAATTATCTTATGCCTACCTTTAAACCATAATGTTGATTGTGGTGCACATTTTGCATTCAACTTTTCCTATCTAAATGATCTTTGTAGACTCTTCTCCATAAATGTTGTGTCACAAGTATTTCCCCTATTACCATCTTCAAAATGATCACCTTTATAAATACAGGTAACTTGCCATATAATTAAATATTCTTTTATTTGGGGACATTTAATTGTATATAGTTCAGCAATAAATAACATTGGTGTTAGTTTCTTTTTTCTTCTTTTCTACTGTTTCTTTCAGTGACTAAAGAATTGGAATTATATATATGAGAGTAATGAGATGTTTTTCTTCTGTGTTAAGCAAGGTGAGAGATAGACTGATATTTTGGGGTCACTCAAATTTATCCTATCCAATCTATTCTAGATTTATCCTAGAATTCCAGTTGAGTAGAAGAACTAGTATGAAACCCAAAAGGAAACCAAACACATTTTGTAATGTATGATGCAAACATGTTTTTCTCTTCTTTTTATTAAAAGAAAAAAAATAGAGGGATGTATATATGTGTGTGTGTGTATGTGTATATATATATATACACACACACATATATATACACACACACAGTCATAGGGTTACATATACATGAAAAGAGACATTGAAACCACTGACAGTATTTCAAAATAATTTTTTTTTCAAATTTAAATTATACTTACCACATATTTATGCTGGCTTGCTGGAATTCTGAAATGTGAGTTCATCATTAAAATGACTGTAATTTCTTATAATACAGAAAGAATTATTTTTGGCCAATCTTGTGATCATTCCACTGTGTGTTAATATCCCTTCCCTTGTCAACCATAGGCTTCTTCCTTTGTGTAAAAATAAGTATGGACTTACTGGAAGGAACGTCTATGCCATTTTACCTCTCTTGGGTTGCTTCTTCAAAGGGTTGTGGATGGGGATGTTGGGGTGGATATTCCTGTTGAAAGTCCTCATGTAGCTATCACAGTAATGTCTCTAATGGAGGACAGGCAGGATCTAATGAAGAGCAGGATGCAGTAAAGCTGTTAAGTCGAGCCCCACATGGTTCTTCTGGATTTCAATTATTCCGTGCGGCTGATGAGATTCTGAATTACCAACAGCTGCTCATTTGCTCACTTTCTTGTCTGCCACAGCTGCCAACAGCTGTTCTTTCTTACCCCATATCCAGATGCAAACAGCTGTTCTCCCTTTCTTTACAATTGTTAGCAGTGGCTCATTTTTGCTTCAAACACATGGACGACTGCAGCAATAGGAATTGTATTTTTCAGTTGTGAGGAAATGTTGGACAGCTTCATGAAGGTTGAATGGAGTAAGGGAAAGAAGGAATGAGAAGTGATTGGATACAGAAGGAGCCTGTGTTGGTAAGACAGAAGGTGAATAAGATAATTCTAGTTATTCTTCAGTGGCTTGCATATGTCTGTGACAATGGATACTTGTAGTTCTTTCTTACCTTCCTTTCTTTCCATTTACCTTGGAAAGCAAGGAGTCATCGCTAACAAACAAACCCCAGGAAACTGAGTACGTAGGAAAAAATTATGATAGTGCTCTAATGACTTGGTTTTTATTCATTTATTTAAGAAATATTTGTGGCTACTACTACATATCAGGTACTATTATAGAGACACAATAGATGCTAAATAAATGAGTATGTTTTCATGAATATATTCACACATAAATACAACTTATCAGTTCGACTCTGTTTATGATATGAAAAACTAACATTTTAAATGAATTTTCTTTGTTTAATTCAGCCCTTTTCCTCCCTGCCATTAAGATTGGGGACCTTTGGATTATGTCGTTTATCAAGAAATATTCCTGGTTCTCATGTCTCTCTCTTTTTGCAGGGACTAGGGTGAGAAAAATGTAAAGAAGGGGGAAAAGAACTTACGTTTATCGAGCCCTTACATATCGCCAGTACTGTGCATTGTTCTTTACATAGGTTTTCTCATTTCCTTTTCATCAGAAAGTTAGGAAATTGGCATAATTATTTTCATCTAGCTGATAAGGACACTGAAGTTGGAAGTGTGAAGCTGCTTACCTGAGGTCATATGGTCAGGGAATGATCCAGGACTGGACACAGACTCTTTCACCCCAAAGCACAAGTTCTTTCACTCTATCCAGCTTCCACATGCTTTTCCTTCCTCTATTCAGGCTGCAGAGATGACAGTGATAATTGGATTTAATCCCTTAATTGTGGAAGCAGATACATAATTGATCTAAAGGCTTAATCTTCAATTGGAAATTGGTCCAAACGTTACTTCATCATTTTAAGCTGCAGGACAGTCATAAAAGATGAAATAAAAGGAGAGATGCTAGGGCTCATAGCTCAGGTTGCTATCACAAATAAAATCTCTACACCCTCAGGCTCGTCTCTGTTAACAGGGCTTCTAAAGAGTATTTGGCCAAAGTATGGGAGGACTTAATACTTGCATTTCACACCCTAACTTAATCCGTTAGTATCCAAACAATGTTAGCAGTTATACTTTGGGATATTGAGTGGGAGAGAACTGGCTGAGGCTCTAAGGAAACTTCCTATGGTTTAGGGAGCCATTAGGAAAAAGCTTCTTATTCTTGTAAAACTTTCTCAAACTTTCAGGGCTGGGTTCCTGTGGCTGGCTGATAGTCAGCCTCAGTTAGATTCTTGCCAAATTGAGCATCAACAGCTCATTTGGCTTGGAAGAAAAAGAAATGAGAAACAACTGACATTTGTATACTTGAAATTATGAGCTGTTTCTCTAACAAAGAGACCAAACACTTTCGGCTTGTTTTACAGTAAACATACACATTGAACAATCTGGCTGGCTAGCAGCTGGCTGTGCATATGTAGGGCATATGTGAACACATATGGATGCATAAAACTCACATATGTTCACTTAAAAGGACACTGTCAAGTCATTTTATGGCTTCTTTTTTGTTCTCTGGGCTCTATTGTTTGTAAAATCTTCTTAGCAGCTTAAAAATATAATTTCTCTCCCTACTGATTTTTGTTCTTTCTTTCTTTTTTAAAGCAAGTATTTGGAATGGCAATCAAATAAATGAGACTGGTTCTATTTAATACCTAATCCTACTTAAGCATACACAGCAAAGTACATTGTCCAATCAGAAGTAAAGCACTATGAAAGAGACAATTCCTTATGAAGAGAAAAATAAGCATATTCTGTCTTCAGAGGAGACATTTCAGATTAATTAGTACTTACAAGATTATTTTCTGGCATTCCAGTGCTTTTAGTGTGTGTTAGATATTTCATATGGATATCAGTGACTATAATAAATCCTATTTTCTACTTTCTAAAATATATTTTAGCAATATTTTTCTAGCTTCTTTATTAAGTAGAGGTCTTTTTTTTTTTTTTTTTTTTAAATCTCTGCTTCGGGAAAATGCTGTGAAGAATCAAATCAAAATAGTCCAACAACCTGAAAAAATGCTAAAAAAATCACAACCAGTCAGAAAAACAAAAAGTAAAATAATAAGTTACCATTTTACACCCATCAAGCTGGCAAAAAGTAAAAAGCAAAACCATACATAGCAAGTGAAGATGTGAGGGAAGGAGTATGTTCATACGTTGCTGGGGAAATGGGAATTTTAAGCAGCTTTTTGAAAGTAAATTTGGAACATTTCATAAATTTAAAAAATGTATACTTACTTCCATACCAGTGCATAATGATACAGACAACAGCAGCATTATTTAATGTGGCAAAAATAAAACCAAGTGAATGCCCATCAATAGGGACTGTTGGTAAATAAATTAAAGCATATTTATACCATAGAATATAATATAGCCACTCAAAAGAGCAAAATGGAGCAATATCAGTTGACTTTGAAGAATTACCACCTGGTATTGTTGAGATAGAAAAGTAACATGTATAGAAGAACGTATGAGTCTACATTATGAATCAATGGCCAAAACAACTTTTGTATGTATTCATTTGTCTCTCTATAGTCTTTCTATCTATCCATTTGTATAAAGTTATATGATGGAAAAAATTTGAACAGATACATACCAGGTTGTTAAGATGGGTTTTCTGAAGGGGTTGGGGGAATGGTGGTGGTGGTAGGTGAGGAAGCTAAACAAAAAGGGAAGAATCTAATATAGGCAAAATCCAGTAAGAAATGGTCATATTTATGCAAAATTCTGTGTGTATACATTCAAGGGAATACTTGAAATAATAAGAGGTCATTAAAATAAAGACATTCTCATCTGCTACCAGAATCTCCGTGGACAGCGATAAAGGAGGATGTGACAATTCCAGATAAACTCAAATAATCCTGGAAAAAACTGAACTTGAGGGTTGACTGAAGGTTTATATGAGTTTCCCCTGGAAGAACAAGAGGAGCAGGTTGCATTCACTCATTTCAGGGTACTGGTGCCACCAAGTGGTGTCTGGAGCAATTGTTGGTGGCATTTTATTACCCCACTAGTGACAGAACCTCTTGGCTTATCTATGCCTTCCATGGTAGTAAACAGAATGGAGATGGCTCCAGTTCTCTGTGGAGTGAAGCACACACCTGTGATCCTGGCACTCATATGAACAGGAAGTATGAAAAAAATGTGTAGGGAGCAAACAGCTTTGGCCCTGGAATCTGACCTCCCCTTGGTTTCTACTGCTGGCAATTGCTCTACCATGCCTGACCTTTACCTGTCAAGTCCCTTGAGGTGTGTTCAGAAGTTTATAACTACTTGGACAAGTGTCACAACTTGTATATCTTCTTTAACTGCTTTAACTGAGATTTTTATATAATCTCTCATATAGGTTTTCTCTTTTTATTGCTGCTGTCATGGCTTGGCCTTTCCTTGTTTCTTTACTGGTGTCATAAAAATGTTCATGGGCGGCCGGGCGCGGTGGCTCACCCCTGTAATCCCAGCACTTTGGGAGGCGGAGACGGGCGGATCACGAGGTCAGGTGGCTAACACGGTGAAACCCCGTCTCTACTTAAAAAAAAAAATACAAAAGAATTTAGCCGGGCGTGGTGGCAAGCGCCTGTAGTCCCAGCTAGTCTGGAGGCTGAGGCAGGAGAATGGCACGAATCCGGGAGGCGGAGCTTGCAGTGAGCCTAGCTGGCGCCACTGCACACCTGTCTCAAAAAAAAAAAAAAAAAAAAATTGTCCATGGGCTTTCCTAGCCTCAGTCTCTCTCTGCTCCGATCGAGCCATAACCCACTTCTATACTAAGCTTCCTGCAGTTCTGGTCATTTAACAACAGTACTGAAAAGCCTTCAGCTGTTTCTCTCTAACTACTAGCAGAGTCTGACCTCAGAACTCAGCACAGGCTTTTAACAGGGTGACTCTAATGTCTGTTTGCCCAGTATGGCCCCAGTTTCCTTCTGTTGTCCCACTGTAATCATTGTGGCTTTCTTCATTTTCAACAGTGTCCTAGTTTAGATACTACATTTTGTGGATACCTGAGCTTTAATCTACTTAGTTCTCCTTCCTCTAATATATTAGAGATATGCAGGCATTACATGATTTGGTGAGCACCTGGTGTTAATGAGGCCACAGCTCCAGGCCTCTACAGGTCAACTAGTTGTATGCATATATAAGTAGGCTAACAGAAGAAAGTGTAAAGTTTGTGGTGGATAGAGAAATTGGACTCAGAGAGGGTTCATATCTGAGTTAGAACATCTCTGTGTGTGTGTGTGTGTATCTGTGTGTGTGTGTGTATGTATTGTTTTCTTTGAACATTAACAAACTAAATATAAATTTGGGATTTATCACCCTATTTAAAATTTATTTTCTCCTGTAATTTATATAAAGGCAGTTTTTGGATTTTAGTAAGAAAATCTACCTTTACATTTTTAAATAATTCATTTTTAATTTTTATGGATACATTATAGTTATACATGTTTTGAAACATATGTGACACTTTGATACAAGCATACAGTGTATAGTCATCACATATGGGTAGTTGGGATACCCATCACCTCAAACACTTATCATTACTTTGTGTTGGGAACATTCCAATTCTACCCTTCTAGCTATTTTGAAATACACAATAAACTATTGTCAGCTATAGTCGCCCTACTGTGCTACCAAACACTAGATCATATTCCTTCTTTCTAACTGTGTTTTTGTACCCATTAAGCAACTTCTTTTTATCCCTTCCTCTCCACTATTCTTCCCAGCCTATTTTTTGGCTCCCACATATGAATGAGAACATACGCTATTTGCCTTTGTATCCTTGGCTTATTTCACTTAACGTAATGTCTTCCAGTTCCATTAATGTTGTTGCAAATGACTGTATTTCATTCTTTTTGTGGTGAAATGATATTCCATTGTGTATATATACACCACATTTTCTTCATCTGTTAATGAGCACTTAAGTTGATTCCATATCTTGGCTATTGTGAATAGTGCTATAACCTTTGTATTTTTTATGTAGCTCTTTTAGCGGATAAGAAGAGCACTATTTGGGACCTAATGAATATCACACTCATAATTCATTACCAAATGAGAAAAAGATTCAGATAAGTAATAATACAGTAGTGCTAAAAATTTTGAGGAGTTTAGAAACATACTGTGTGCTCTTTTGGCACAAAAGGTCATATGCCTTATTTATCCAACAATTAGTGCAGTGCTTGGTGCATAAATACAATTGAGTAGAAATTGAAGCAGACTTTGCCAGTTTATAGAACTGAAATTTGGTTACTGCATTCTGGTTTAAGTATTTCCTATGTCTGCTACATTGTGGTGTTAACAATCTGTTAATGGTTGGATGCATACTATTAAGGGAATGCTTTGTCCTTAGCTCACCATCAGTAGGAAAGCACTATGAGTTTTTTCTAGAGAAGAAAAGAATTCGAGCTCAGCCACCCATTTTCTCTTACTCATTTCCTTTTTTAACCACTTAAATACATTTCAGACTAAAAACAGCCAGACTCTGTGTTCTTGAAAAGGATTTCGTATAAGAACTAGTTGACCTGTAGAGGCCTGGAACTGTGGCCTCGTTAACACCAGGTGCTCACCAAATCATTTAATGCCTGCATATCTCAGATTATCTTGTGCAGCTCTTTTGCTTCCTTTTCTGGCCTAAAGTTGAGTCAATCAAGAGTATAGGAAGTTGGAATTCAACTTAGGCTACTGTTTAACTAGCTGAGTGTCATTCACCCACAGTCATCCATTTGTTTCCTGTGTGTTCCTCCAGGTGCTGGGACTTCCTGGAGGAGGGTGTCCAGCAGACACACATACATCCACACACAGGCCAGCTTATGCTTGTCATGTTAACCCACATTGAGTAAGCTGCTCTCTTTACCTTCTTTTCTTCAACTTATTTTATGAAACTTTTTCCTGATCACACTATCTTCAGGAGAATCAGGCTTTGGACATAATGGCACATGCCCTGATATTCAGTACTCTGCGATCCAGTGGCTTTCTTTTATATACTTTTTCTCCAAATGTGTATTTAATGGAACTGTAAACTTTAAATACAAGGGCTATATATGTATGCTTCATTTTTTGTAAAGATACCCCATATTTTGAATTCTTTCAGGTAAAGGACTGTATATTTAATGTGTAGCTCTGAGTCTGCCTGGATTTAAATCCCAGCACTGTCTCTTAGCAGCTTTGTGACCTTGGACAGATGATGGAACTTCTCTGTACCTTATGTTACTTATCTGCATTGTGGGGTCAATAATCCATCTTCTGGGTTTTAATTGTTTTTAAGAGCTTTATTGAAATATAATTCACATGGTATAAAATTCACCCAGAGTGTTCAACTCAGTGTTTTCTTGTGTATTTACAGATTTGTGCAACCAACCCCACAATCTAATTTTAGACCATTTTCGTAATCCCCCAAAGAAACCCTGAACCCATCAGCAATCACTCCCCATCCCTGCTTACAGTTTTTTATGAGGATTAAATGAATTGACACATGGAAAGCACTCAGAATATTGTCTGGCACCTAGTAAGTGTTCTCTATTATTATTGTTGATATTATTATTATCAATACCATTACTATTATCTTTGTACCCTCAGCCAACATAGCATCTGATGCTCACTAGGTCCTTGCTGAATAAATGAGGAAATAAAAGATGAAACTACATCTTCAGCATTTGAGGTAATAGTGAGAGAAATGCCCAACATTATGAATACTGTAGACATGATCCAAGTCACAGTAGGATCTGTGTTAGAGCACAGTATCTTACTGAAGAAAAATACATTAACACGGGCTTTTAAAAAAAAATTTATTATTATTATTATACTTTAAGTTCTAGGGAACATTTGCATAACGTGCAGGTTTGTTACATATGTATAGTTGTGCCATGTTGGTGTGCTGCACCCATCAACTCGTCAGCACCCATCAACTCATAATTTACATCAGGTATAACTCCCAATGCAATCCCTCCCCCCTCCCCCCTCCCCATGATAGGCCCCGGTGTGTGATGTTCCCCTTCCTGAGTCCAAGTGATCTCATTGTTCAGTTCCCACCTATGAGTGAGGACATGCGGTGTTTGGTTTTCTGTTCTTGTGATAGTTTGCTAAGAATGATGGTTTCCAGCTGCATCCATGTCCCTACAAAGGACACAAACTCATCCTTTTTTATGGCTGCATAGTATTCCATGGTGTATATGTGCCACATTTTCTTAATCCAGTCTGTCACTGATGGACATTTGGGTTGATTCCAAGTCTTTGCTATTGTAACATGGGCTTTTATCGCAATGGCTCGGCATGATGGTGTCATATAATAACCAAGGAAAGTTAGTCCTAAATCTTGAATGCCAGTAGGTAAACTTGTGACCAAGGGAAAGCCCCAGATGTTGCTTCTCTGCGTAGTTACCTACAAAATGAAACTGTATTCAATGAATGACTTCTAACTTCATTCCTTGTTCTAACATCCAGATTGCTCACCAATAAATGTCATGAGAATTGTATATCATATTTGCATATTGCATTCATTTATGATTTTATTTGTTACAGTTCCCAGAGTGTATCATGTTCCCAAAGAGAACAGAAGTGTGGATTATCTCCATTCTTAATTCTTCCAATGATTTGCCTCTGCCTATAAGATGAAGACCAAACTCCTTGGCTAAGCATCCAACACTCTTCTGGGTCTCTTTGCTTGGGGAGTATCTATTGTCAGTTATCTTGGAAGCCGAACAACTGATGTTACATTGGGGGAATATCAGCAGTTTTGGGGGACTGTTTTTTTAAGATGTTCTTCCCTGCCCTGAAAAAGTTAGGCAATTATCTTTTGGAAATTTCTTTTTTTTTTAATTTTTAATTTTAATTTTTTATTATTATTATACTTTAAGTTCTAGGGTACATGTGCATAACGTGCAGGTTTGTTACATATGTATAGTTGTGCCATGTTGGTGTGCTGCACCCATCAACTCGTCAGCACCCATCAACTCGTCATTTACATCAGGTATAACTCCCAATGCAATCCCTCCCCCCTCCCCCCTCCCCATGATAGGCCCCGGTGTGTGATGTTCCCCTTCCTGAGTCCAAGTGATCTCATTGTTCAGTTCCCACCTATGAGTGAGAACATGCGGTGTTTGGTTTTCTGTTCTTGCGATAGTTTGCTGAGAATGATGGTTTCCAGCTGCATCCATGTCCCTACAAAGGACACAAACTCATCCTTTTTTATGGCTGCATAGTATTCCATGGTGTATATGTGCCACATTTTCTTAATCCAGTCTGTCACTGATGGACATTTGGGTTGATTCCAAGTCTTTGCTATTGTGAATAGTGCTGCAATAAACATACGTGTGCGTGTGTCTTTATAGCAGCATGATTTATAATCCTTTGGGTATATACCCAGTAATGGGATGGCTGGGTCATATGGTACATCTAGTTGTAGATCCTTGAGGAATCGCCATACTGTTTTCCATAATGGTTGAACTAGTTTACAATCCCACCAACTGTGTAAAAGTGTTCCTATTTCTCCACATCCTCTCCAGCACCTGTTGTTTCCTGACTTTTTAATGATTGCCATTCTAACTGGTGTGAGATGGTATCTCATTGTGGTTTTGATTTGCATTTCTCTGATGGCCAGTGATGATGAGCATTTTTTCATGTGTCTGTTGGCTGTATGAATGTCTTCTTTTGAGAAATGTCTGTTCATATCCTTTGCCCACTTTTTGATGGGGTTGTTTGTTTTTTTCTTGTAAATTGTTTGAGTTCTTTGTAGGTTCTGGATATTAGCCCTTTGTCAGATGAGTAGATTGCAAAAATTTTCTCCCATTCTGTAGGTTGCCTGTTCACTCTGATGGTAGTTTCTTTTGCTGTGCAGAAGCTCTTTAGTTTAATGAGATCCCATTTGTCAATTTTGGCTTTTGCTGTCATTGCTTTTGGTGTTTTAGACATGAAGTCTTTGCCCATGCCTATGTCCTGAATGGTACTACCTAGGTTTTCTTCTAGGGTTTTTATGGTATTAGGTCTAACATTTAAGTCTCTAATCCATCTTGAATTAATTTTCGTATAAGGAGTAAGGAAAGGATCCAGTTTCAGCTTTCTACTTATGGCTAGCCAATTTTCCCAGCACCATTTATTAAATAGGGAATCCTTTCCCCATTTCAATTTGAATAAAGAGAAGGAAGGATTGAACATACTTGGAGGTGATTTACTTCAGGTATATATTGTAGGTTCTTTTGCTGACATATTGTAGATTTAGGCACTCCAAGGGGTTTGTCTATTTATTCCTACAGTAATCCACCCTTATTTATGATTTCATTTTCTATGGTTTCAGTTTCTTGTGGTCAGTCATGGTCTGAAAATATTTAGTGGAAAATTACAAATATAAACAATTGATAAGTTTTAACTTGTGTGTAGTTCTAAGTAGAGCGATGAAATCTTGTGCCGTCCTGCTGAAACCCCTCAGACATGAATCATTCCTTCGTCCAGTGATTCCATGTAGATGCTGTCTGCCTAGTGGTCATCAACATTGTCTGCTACTGCTACTGATGTCCAACTATTAGCATCATCATGGCTCAATGACCCAGGGTCATTAGAAGCAAATAAGCCTTCCTTGCAGGTTTCTTCAGAAGGTCAGTAGTAGCCTAATGCTACAACACAATACCTGTATCATTCACTTCACTTCATTATCACAAGAAGGGTGAACACACTACAATAAGGTATTTTGAGAGAGAGAGACCATATTCACATAAGTTTTATTATAGCATATTGTTATTAATAAAATTGTTGTACTTTATTAATAGCTGTTAATCTTTTACTGTGTCTAATGTATAAATTGAACTGTATACATATATAAAGTTTATATATATGAAACATATATATGTAAAAAATATAAACATACATTTTTAATTTCAGTAGTTTTTGGGATACTGGTGGTTTTTGGTTACATGGATGAATTGGGATACTGGTCGTTTTTGGTTACATGGATGAATTGTATAAAGGTGAAGTCTGAGTTTTAGTGCATGTATCACCTGAGTAGTGTACCTTGTAAACAATATGTAGTTTTCTTTATCCCTCACTCCCCTATTGTTCTCCCCCATCCTGAGTCTCCAAAGTCCATCATACCACTCTACATGTCTTTGTGTACTCATAGCTTCGCTCCCACTTGCAAGTGAGGACATATGGAATTTGGCTTAATTTGAGTTTAATTAGATCCTATATATTTATTTTTGTTTTTGCTGCATTTACTTTTGGGACCTTAGTCATAAATTGTTTGCCTAGGCCTGATTAACGGAAAAAAAAAGAAACTTCAGCCAAATTAAATTTAAAGGAGTTTAATTGGGCAATGAATGATTCACAAACTAGGCAGCCCCAAGAATCACAGCAGATTCACAGAAACTCCAGTGCCACTACGTAGTGGAAGATTTATAGACAAATAAAAGGGAAATGATGTACAAAAATTAGAAATGAGGTAGAGAATGGCTGGATTGGTTACAGCTTGGTGTTTGCCTTATTTCAACACAATTTGAACACTCAGCAGTGAATGAATGGTTGAGGTATGGCCACTAGGATTGGCCAATACTCAGCCATTGTTACAGGCACATACTCCTAATTAGGTTTTCAATCTTGTCTACCTATTAAGCTAGGTTGCATTCATCTGCAAGGACTCAAATATAGAAGTACAGTGCCCTTCTCAGGCCATATTTAGTTCTGTTTAATAATTCCCCTTTTTTGGTCATTTTCTCAGTTTTGAGAGATTCACAAAAACTTCAGTTATTGATGTCACTATCACTTATTTGATCTTGAAACCCACTGGGAAATAGTAGAACAGTGAGTTTTGCAAAAGGTAGGAACAAGGGCTGAGTAGAGGGTAACATTTTTGCCAGAATGTTCTATTTACAGGAAAAAAACAAAACCAAGTCTGTTCTGGGATCTACATGTTTCCTTAAAGTCTTAGTTTGATTACATCACATTTAGCCTGAGTAAATCTATTTTAGTTCAGTTTGGCCTATTGGGTCCTAGTGCATGAGCTTAGTTCAAAACAATGGCCTCCTATAATTTTGTTTTAAAAGTTCCTCTTTTTTGGTTGGGGTCTCACTTAGGTGAAAGTGTGACCAAAATTTAGGACCTTAGCACCACTCTCTGTTGCCATCATTTTGAGTTTCCAGTCTCAGCATATCATTCATAGGTTATGGTGCCCTCATGGCCACATATTTCTTTCAGCTCTTGTCATTCCAGTTGAAGAGAGACCATTTGACATTTTACAGATGGCTACATGCAAACATTTAAAACCTTTGAGAGAATATAGCACACCAGGGAGACTATTACTAGACTCTTGGGTTTGAAGTGTGCTCCTTAGCCAGAGTCCCCATAAAGCAAACCACCTAAAGTTAAATAGATTAAAGAATGAGCTGGATGAAGAGTCTACTTGCTTGACTAAGTGGTCTTTTCATTAATCCCCCACAACTGAATTTTTATAATCTACATTTGACATATTTCTCCATAAGCCACAAGTGCCAGCAACTGCACAAGTATTTTTCTTTTTAGCCAACTCAATTATTAGCATAACTTTCACAAGATAATTTAAAGTCCATTGTGTAATGATAGCCTTTACAGTAGAATCTGCTATAGAGTCTATTGTGAGTGATGCATTTCTAATTATTACCTCTTTTATTTTAAAGCATGGAAAAAGGACCTAATAAATGGTGTCCTTCTAGAAGAGTAAAGGGCTTCTTGCGATGTTCTCTTTAACCTATGATGTAGGTTAAGAGGAGTTTTGACTGATTATGGGGCAATGTATATACCACTAAAGTTTCTCACCTACCTGGGGCCTTCATCTTTTATCTATCAAAGTATAAGGTTATTTATGTATAAGGCTGGCTGAAAAATCCTTCACGAATAAAAATATACCCTATAAGTGCACAGAATAGACCCCCTTTTCATTTCTATTATTCACAGAGGCATAAATAAGGAAAAATATTCGAAGATAAGAGTCTCATGATAGTAGAAGTCTTGATTCATGACCTTGGGAACAGCTGTTCACATCAAGTATTCCATCTTCTTCTGGGTGGAAACTTTCCTGGTTCGTTTTACCTTAAGGGTTCCACTGGGTGTACAATTCCAAGAGTGTGGAGGCGCCCTTCTCAGCTGTTTGGTTATGAATCCAAAGTACAGGTTCCAAAGTTTTGTTGCAGTGTGGATGGCAAGGACAGTCTTTCTCTGATGTTCTCAGAATATTCAATCTTCAGGTTCTAGATTGTGAAGGAGTTGATTGTCCTCAGTGAACCATAAAAAGCTTTATTTACCTGGTGAAAATATACTGTGACATAATGATTAACTGTTATTTAAAAAACATGCATTGAAATATCTTTATAAATGTTTAAATGACCCATCAGATAGCCAAATATACCTGAAGGTTTGATTGTGTTCCCAGGAATATGGAACCAAACATTGGTTTTAAACTATTTTCACAATTTTTAAGTCACCATATCAACATATTCAATTTAGATCATTTAATTTTTTTTTCCATGATGAATTGTGGAATGCAGAACCTTTAATAACACAAGTTTTAAGGACTCAGGAAGGACAAGGAGGGTGCCCTGGTTCTCCATGGGTACATACTTAATGCTGGACTTAATATCCTCTTGAATACCAGTTGTTTCTCCAATTTAGGTGCATAGCGCTGATAACTAGTGGGTCATTATAGGTAAGTTGACTTAGACCATGGAGTTCAAATTGTATATGTAAACAATTTCAGTATAGGCTAGTTTAAAATGAAAATCTGGCAAAGTATTTTCTTGATATTTAATTAATTTTTTTGTTCTACTTGGGTTAACAGTTTTATACAAGGAAATTTGGTTATTTCTATAGTGTACAATAACAACATAATAACTATAATCATGACTGATAGCATATACTCAGACATATTATGATTTTAGAAATCCCATACAATTTTAGAACATATATTAATATCATTCACTAAAATATAGCCTGAAGACTAAACATTATTTTTATTTTGACAATATTTCCCATGTAACTTAACATGTTAAATAATGCTGTTTACCTCCCTTTTGGATGCTTACCTGTCTTTTGGATGCCCTCTGTAGCATTCCAAAGTTAAAGGGTCAAAAAAGACCATTTTGAAGCTGAAATTGGATTTTGGGGAGCCTATTAAATATGTTAAAGATTTAAAACACTTGATATTATGAACTAGAATTCTATGTCACCATAAGTCATTCATTTAGTCAAAATGATGAGTCAGAAATGTTTAAAAAGGCAAAAACCTTTACTCGTTGATAAAAGGAAGACTTAGCTTTCCAAACCATCTGTCTTTTGTCTTTCCATCATTTTTTCCCTTTTGTAGTATATTTAAAAGGCAAACAAAATCTTTCATTATCTTATCTACATGAAAATCTTGTTAAAGAGAGAAAGCCAAATTTCACCCTTGCATTAGCAGAGTATTAATGTCAATCCTAATTTTTAATAAAACCTCATAGACAAATCTACCCAATATTAATCAGTTTTATCATATGGCAAGATTTTTATAAACCTTTTATAACCCTTTATAAATTTTTGTTAAAGAGCAGATTAGTGCTTTAAGAAAGCTCTGTTGTGCTTTTATTTTGATGTTCAATTTACAGTAAAACCAAATAATACCCTTCTAAATTTAGTCAATATTTTCACACATAGAATTTCTTCTACAAGGTTAATTTTTACAAACCTTCCACATCTTGTTTTAACCTTCAGCTTTATTTAATTTAACACAACCATTTAACCCTTTAAACTAGGCAAAAATGTACATTCTCATGCCTTCTTATAATCTCTTACAAAAAACACATTTCATTCTCCTCACACATCTTGCATGCAAACCTATTTTTTCAGTAGTCCCAATTACATGTTATAATGATAATGCTTAGTAACTTTCACTCTTGGTGCATAAATGTTCTTTTATAAATCCTTTTATAAATGGGCTTACGTTGACCATCTATGACGTGTTTGAACTTTCTGACTTGTCCTAAACATCTCTCTTTGAAACAACCAGTCATTTTCCTTTAGCCTTAGGACAAGAATTTACCATACAAGATCCTTCCTTATATACAATCTCTTTTCTTTTATGCCTTCTTTGCATAGCTAAGAGGCATGGTTAATTTCACATGTTCCCAGGGCTTATTTAGAATTTAATGCCTCCAAAATAAATTGAACAATTTTCAAAAGTCAAAGAAACAGTTTAATACCTTAAAGCATTTAGCAAGCTTAACATCTGACCTGCATAATTTAAACCAAATATTTACACTTTTGAAGACATTTTAATTTTACCAATAATCTTTTAAACTGTATTTCCCAAAGATTACTAAAGTTACAAGAAGTAAATAAAAGTCATTATACTTTTTACATTTCTGACAAAATATTTGACTTAAGCACTTATTATTATTAAACCAATTAGTTAAAACTCTTTCACATATAAACATTACATACACAATACATATATAAATTTACCTAGACAGAAGAAGATTACTACAGTAGTTGTAAAAGTTTTCATTGGCCAGTTTTTAATTTTCTTAATTGGATTATTGGCTTTTGGATAGAGTCCTTGGAAAAACAGCTCCAGGAAAGGGTCTCTGGTGCCTCCTGTTTTTTCCAAGGAGTCTCAGGTTGTTCGAGCCTGAATATCCACTTTTAATTAAGCTGACTTTTAACCATAGCTCTCTTTAATAAAGTCCTTTTAAACATTCTTATTGCTTGACTTTACCCAGGCCAAATGGTCAACATTTCTGGATTTTCAGCTTTATTGAAAGTAACCTCACAGGTGCTTTGAGACAGGAAAATTCAAGACAGTTTGTGGAGAGGAACATAATTTTAAAATGGCAAAGGTCATGAAATACCAATTAGAAAGACTCATCCCCTAAGCTAGGGATTGAAACCCAAACCCAGGCCACCATTGTGAAAAGAGAAAGCACCACCACATGGTTACAAGGTCAAGCTCTCAAGGACATAACTGACCAGTTTGTTAGGCTGTCTTGAACAGCAGGCTTATGTGGTTCTAGGCACACATTTTATCTCAAGGTACCCACCCCTCTTTGTGACAGAACAATATAGAAAGCCACACAAAGCACACCAGATTCACTATAGCTTAAGACCAGACTCAGTTTTTTTTTTTTTTTGTATTAATCCAAACTGTACAGAACAGATAAACAGTGATTTTTATCATTCATTTAACTGGTTTGCACAGAGAGAGAGATATGGAGGCCAGAAGTCTGACTGGTAAGAAATTATTACCCTTTTGCCAGCATGCCAGGCTTCTGGGTTTTACTTCCCTGAGCAGCCCTAGTGACCTGACTTGCTGCACCATCCCCTGGGGGACCAAGCCATATCATAAAACAAAATTATCTTTTTTCATTCTGGCCAGAGAAAAATTCATGTGACAAGACACAGACATTTGCCACTCTGTTTAGCACCCAATATCAAATGGCAAGGCTTAAATTTACCCTCAGATGGGCCCTGCCATCTTTAATCCAACCTCTGTCTAGGAGTTTCAACATGTGGTCTCTAGGCAATATGGTTGCCCTGAGTAATGAAAAAAAAAGATAGAAAAAAAAAAAGCACTACCTGTTGCAGGGTGGGGAAGTGAAGACCTCAGGGAGGCCAGAGAAAGATCCACCCATTGCAGCAACACTGAAAAGTTCAAGTGGCTGCTTGTTGGTTGTGATGGGATCTTTTCCAGCAGTACCATCAGCTCTCAAGTTTCCCCTTTTAGGAAGGAAAGAGCTCCCCATGTCCAGTGATCCTGTACGTGCCTAATCCTGTAACCCTTAGCCATCAGCAAAGAGTGTAAGGCATATTAATCCAAAGAGAATAACAGTTAACATCCCATAGGGCCAAACCTGTTCTTAGCCAAAAGGGACTTTATCGGGAGCCCTCATTTTTAAATGTACTTCAGTGCATTGTAGTTCATTCAGAATGTTCCACTGTAAGTTATCTTTAGTAAGCTTTTACCATTTCTACAAGACTTTGCTGTATCCTAGACCTAATGTATAGACCAGAAGGAACTCAGTTTTCAAGAGATTAAGGATTCCATTTTACCTAAAATATTGGCTTTACTCTTAGGTTCTCCTAATTAACTTAGCCAATAATTTTTCCTACTTGGGCATGCAAGAAAAATGAAACAAAGGGGTAGGACACAAAAATCCCTGTGAATTTTCAAAAGCCAAATTTTATAACTCCTGCAATATTACTGCTTACTAGCAGTTCCTTTCTGACCCAGTCAGATGTAAGAGGTCTCTAACTGGATCCAAACCAGTTAATTCCCAGATCAAATCGATTCCTGGACCCAGCCTAGTTGCTGTGACAACTTCCAAGCCCAGTTTGGATCAGAAATTTGCTCAAAGAAACTCGAATAGCTCAAAACACAAATATGTGGCTCTGAAATCCAAGAGAGCACTTAACTCATGATCCCCAGCTATTCTGAGACATCAATGGACACAAGTGGGTCCTGCAGGCACCTTGCTTGTTCACTCAGTGCTCCTGGGGGTCACTAGAAGCTCTCCTTCAGATCCTGCTTCTGACACCATCTGATAAAAGAAAAACTTTAGCCAAATTAAATTTAAAGGAATTTTATTGAGCAATGAACAATTGGTGAATTGGCAACTCCCATAATCACAGCAGATTCACAGAGACTCCAGTGCAGCCACATGGTGGAAGATGATTTATAGACAAAAAAAGGGAAATGATGTACAGAAATTGGAAGTGAGCTACAGAATGGCTGGATTGGTTATAGCTCGGTGTTTGCCTTATTTCTACACAATTTGAACACTCAGCAGTGTATGAATGGTTAAAGTACAGCTGCTCAGATTGGCCAAGACTCAGCTATTGTTACAGGCACATACTCCTAAGTTAGGTTTTCAATTTTGTCTACCTATTAAAAGCTAGGTTGCAGTTCATCCACAAGGACTCAAATATAGAAATGCAGAGTCCTTCTCAGGTCATATTTAGTTTGCTTTAACAGGCCAATGCCAAGAAGAGTTTTTTCCTAGGTTGTCTTCTAGATTCTTATGTTTTTAGATCATAGATTTAAGTCTACAATCCATCTTCAATTGATTTTCTTAATATGGTAAAATACAGGAATCCAGTTTCATTTTTCTACATGTGGCTATCCAGTTTCCCAGAACCATTTATTAAATAGAGTATCCCTTCCCCAATTTATATTTTATATGCTTCATTGATGATCAGTTGGTTGTAAGTATTTGGCTTTATTTCTCGTTCTCTGTTCTGTTCCATTGGTCTATGTGTCTATACCAGTACAAAGCTGTTTTGGTAATTGTAGTCTTGTGATATAATTTGAAGTCAGGTAATGTGATGCCTCCAGATTTGTTCTTTTTGCTTAGGATTATTTTGGTTATTTGGGCTCTTCTTTGATTCCATATGAATTTCATGGTTGTTTTTTTCTAATTCTCTGAAAAATGATGTTGCTGTTTTGACAGGAATTCCATTGAATCTACAGTTTGCTTTGTCTAGTATGGTCATTTGCATGGTATTGTTCTTTCTACTCCATAAGCAGTGTTTCGTAGTTCTCCTTGTAGCAATCTTTCATTTCCTTGGTTAAGTATATTGCTTGGTATTAATATTTTTTGCAGCTTCTATAAAATCATATTGATATTATTTCAATTTTTAAAATTTATTAAGACTTGTTTTGTGTCCTAGTGTATACTCTATCTTGGAGAATGTTTTATATACTGATGAGAGGATTGTATATTTTGCAGTTCTTGGGTAGAATGTTCTGTAAATATCTGTTACGTCTGTTTATTCTAGACTGAAGTGTAAGTTCATTGTTTCTTTGCTGACTTTCTGCCTAGATAATCTTCCTAGTGCTGTCAGTGAATGTTGAAGTCCCCTACTATTATTGTGTTGCTGTCTATCTCTTTTCTCAGGTCTAGTGGTAATTTGGGAGCTCTAGAATTAGATGCATATATATTTTGGATTGTAATATCTTCTTGTTGCGTGAATCATTCTATCATTATATTCTGTCATTATATAATGTAATAATCTTTGCCTTTTTTTTTTTTTTTTACTATTATTGCTTTAAAGTAAGCTACTCCTTGCTTTGCTTTCTATTTGGATGAAATATCTTTTTCCTCTCCTTTACCTTGAATCTATAAGAATCCTTGCATGTTAGGTGAGTCTCTTGAAGACAGCAGATATTTCGCTTGTGATTTTTTAATCCATTTTACCAATCTGTATCTATTAAGTGGAGCATTTAGACCACATATGTTCAACATTAATATTGAGATTCAAGGTACTGTGCCAGTCATTTTGTTGATTGTTACCTAGCTACTTTGTTTTTTGTTTTGTTTTGTTTCATTTTGTTTTTGTTTTCTAGGCCATGTGGGTCTGATGCTTTCAAGAGGTTCCATTCTGGTGAATATTGACCTTTTGTTTCAAGATTTAGAACTCCTCTCAGCATTTCTTGTAGAAGTCATCTGGTAGTGACAAATTTCCTCAACATTTTCTAGTCTGAGAAAGATCTTATTTCTTCATTTATAAAACTTAGTTTTGCTAGATACAAAATTTTGGGCTTACAGTAATTCAGTTTAAGGAGGCTAAAGATAGGACCCAAAGCCCTTTGGCCTTGTAAGGTTTCTGCTGAGAATTCTGCTGTTAGTCTGATAAGTTTTCCTTTATAAGTTACATGATGCTTTTGTCTCACTGCTCTTAGAACTCTTTCTTTCATGTTGATTTTAGATAGCCTGATGAATATATACCTTGGTGATATCCTTTTAGCAATTTATCTCCCAGGAGTTCTTTGAGCTTCTTCTGTTTGGATATCTAAATCTCTAACGAGGCCAGTAATGTGACCTGTCCTCAAGTCTCCTAGCAGTGGGTAATAGCACCAGCTGTGATGGGGTGGCAGGGGAGTAACATAGACTTTGCAAAATTCCTTGGTTATAAATAGCCTTAATGTGTTTGCTTTCTCAAATGCCAGGTATAGTAGCAATGAACTGGTTCTATGGACAGACTCAGGACCTCCTGGTTATCTCCCACACATGTAGCAAGACAGTTCTTACTCCAGCAGCATTCTGCCAGCAGCAGCTAGCTAGGTTCCAGGCAGTCTGTGCTCAGAACCCAAAAGTGCTCCATGCCATAAACACTCGCTAGGGAGACAGCAACAACAAAATTTTGTATCCAGCAAAACTAAGTTTTATAAATGAAGAAATAAGATCTTTCTCAGACAAGGAAATGTTGAGGAAATTTGTCACTACCAGACGACTTCTACAAGAAATGCTGAGAGGAGTTCTAAATCTTGAAACAAAAGGTCAATATTCACCAGAATGGAACCTCTTGAAAGCATCAGACCCACATGGCCTAGAAAACAAAAACAAAATGAAACAAAACAAAACAAAAAACAAAGTAGCTAGGTAACAATCAAAATGACTGGCACAGTACCTTGAATCTTAATATTAATATTGAACATAAATGGTCTAAATGCTCCACTTAATAGATACAGATTGGTAAAATGGATTAAAAAATCACAAGCGAAATATCTGCTGTCTTCAAGAGACTCACCTAACATGTAAGGATTCTTATAGATTCAAGGTAAAGGAGAGGAAAAAGATATTTCATCCAAATAGAAAGCAAAGCAAGGAGGAGTAGCTTACTTTAAAGCAATAATAGTTTAAAAAAAAGGCAAAGATTATTACATTATATAATGATAGAATATAATGACAGAATGATTCACACAACAAGAAGATATTACAATCCAAAATATATATGCATCTAATTCTAGAGCTCCCAAATTACCACTAGACCTGAGAAAAGAGATAGACAGCAATACAATAATAGGTTCCAGGCAGTCTGTGCTCAGAACCCAAAAGTGCCCCATGCCATAAACACTCGCTAGGGAGACAGTAACTGGGACTTTCAGGCCAGGTGCCTCTTGGTCTGCCACCCAGCTTTTGCATTTGTGGCTGTAGCACACTTCTCACTCACCCTTCAGTTCTGGCCAAGGAAGTTTCTCCCCACTAAAGATAATATTGTGAATCTCAATTGAGAGCTTCTTTCAACCTCTGACTACCGCCTGTGCTACCTGGCCAACTTCTGGGAGATTCCCTATGAGGTAGGATCAGGAATGGCTTCCCTCTATCCTCACTAGCAACTGGGAGTACATGCAAAGCATGTCCTAATGCCACTCCTCATATACTCCCCACTGCTCACCAAATCAGCTCCTGTGCTGGACAGGAGGTTAAGGCCTTCCCTATGGCCTGGATTGATAGGTTCTCTGATGTATATCCCAGAGGCAGTTTATTCCCATGTCATACTCTTGGGACTCAGTTTTTTGACTGGCTCATGGTGTAGGATGCAGCCCACTGCTGCTTTCAAAGCATGTGTGGTTTCTTTCAGCTGTTTTCCTGTTAAGTTCCTGTGTTGCTTCTTGGAAAAAAGTTCACAGTGTGAATCTCTCCATACTATTTTGTCTTTCCAAGTGGGAGAGGTATGCTAACAATGCCTTCAATCTGCTCTCTTGGGGGTTTAAAAATATATATATATGTATATAAAAACCTTAACATAGGTATGCATGTATAAGAATAAACATAGCATAATTAGGGCTTGGTACTATCCATGGTATCAGGCATACACCTGGGATCTTCAGATGTATCTCTTAAGGGTAAGGGGGGATTACTATTTTACCTAAATTTGTTTAGCTATCCTTGATTTTTTCTGAAAACATGCTCATTCAATGTTTTCTTTGCTTCTGTATGCCATCCACTTCCTTTTCATAAAGCATCTTTTCCTTATTCTTCTTCTCTTTGGCTTAAGTTGGCAAGAATCTGATTTTGTTGTCTACATCCAAACTACTCTAATACAAAATCATCTCATGATCCAAAGTAACCTTGTCTAGTTCGTCTCATTTGCTGGATCCCATCTTCTCTTTTAGGTTCCTAAAATGTGACATGCTTTCTCATGGCCTACGACAATAAAATCTTTCGCTCTTTCATCTACCTAATGAATTCTTATTCCTTCAATCTTTCTTCACACCTCTTTGGCGAGGACTTCCCTGGACTCTTTCCATCCACGGTTATAGGCTCTAATCCTATTGCATCCTTTACATAGCAATATTGAGACAACTTTTATTATGTGTCCAAAACCATTAAGCATTTCACATACATTGACTAATTTAATTCTTCCTATGGCTTTACAAGGATAAGTACAGTTATTACCCCCTTCATTTTGTAGCTGATGAAACAGGAACATACAGGTTTAGTAACACCCTGAAACCCAGCTAATAAATGGCACACCTAGAACCAAGGTTTTGAACCACTGAGTTGCACTGTCTCTCAGAGATCCCTTTTAAATTTGTTTACATGTCTGTCTTCACCTCTAGGCTTTCCTTTCTTCAGCTTTGTAATTCCAGAACACAGCAGGAGCCTGGCATATAGGAAAAGTAAATAAATGAGAGAATGAACCCAATTTCCCTTGGCTATTGCACTTAATCTCTTATTTTGTGGATGTAATTACAGTTGACCTTTGAACAAAGAGGGGATTAGGGACACTGTTACCTCATGCAGTCAAAAATTTGCATGTACCTTTTGATTTCCCAAAAACTTAACCACTAATAGCCTACTGTTGACTGGAAGCCTTACCGTTACATACATAAACAATAGAGTAACACATGTTCTGTATGTTACGTGTATTATATACTATATTCTTACAATAAAGTAAGATAAAGAGAAGAAAATGTTAAGGAAAGTATTTATAATAATACATTTATAGTAATGTACTGTATTTATCAATTGTGAATTTATGCTATCTATTTACAAGATGAATTATCTGTCTGAAATGGAGGGCGACTGCAGCTGCAGACCTCACTCTATGGTACATATCAAGAAATTCAGCTTTTTCTTGTAATGCCATGACTCTTTTCCACTTCTTGGGAACACTTCCAGCGTCACTAGTGGTGCTACATATGGGAACCATGGTGTTGTTATTCAAGATTTAAGATACTGTATAAATGATGAAAAATATGTGAGAACTGCAAGAGATCACTTTTTACTGCAATATACAGTTTACTGGAGAGATGCACTGCTCAGGGTCACTCCTCATTTGAAGCCAATGCTTGCAACACTTGAGTTCACCCCAGTAGCAATGGGAGGTGGCTATGAAATGATTACAGTTGTGCAATATGTACTACAGTTAATTTTATACAACTGTGAGTTAATACTGCATCTTTACATTTGTTTACCTTTCTCTAAACTGCAAATGACACACAGACCCTGTGTAAGGTCTGTGTTTGTGTGTAAGTTTTGATAAATTTTAACTTTTAAAAATTTATATATATTTTATAGTATTTAATGATAAAATAGACATATATTTTATGCATTCACAACATGTCTTTTTCTTAATTTTTCAGTATTTCTAGGCTATACAGTTGTCTGTTTTTTTCAAATTGCCACATATCTCTAAAACATTTTCCGATGTATTTATTGAAAAAAAAATCAGTGAATAGGTGGGCCTCACACCGTTCAAACCTATTTTATTTATGGGTCAACTGTACTTTATTTTCTCATTCTAAGATGCATATTTTAAAAAATATTTCTGAAATTAGAAAATATGTTACAAATGATGTATATTTTTAATTGGGTGGCTCCCTCCCCTTCACCCTGCTATCCTGAAAAGCTGATATTAAAAGTGGCACATTTCACAATTCATGGCCACATCAAATCAAGAAAATACTACGATCATTTTGTTTGCTGCCTTTTGCCAAACCATGGGAATTGAGCTCCTTCTTATTGGAGTTTCTCTTCTGAAACATCATTCTATCTGCCTGACTCACTCTTACTGAGTTGGGTTGCTCCTAATCCTATCAGTAGCTTTTCCCCCAAAAGTCAGGGCTGTGACCATAGGTAGATAATTGTCTGTTATGATGATACGTTAATATGGCCTTAAAAGAGAAGTAGACAGGTTCAGATGGCAGTGAAAATCAGTCGAGAGACTGCGCTAACTTGCAGCAGGGCCTGGGTACTGGTTGGTGAGGAGTCCTGCACATAACAAAAGGGGCCTTGCTTTAACCTCCTCCTCCATCTGACTTACGATGTGAATACAGAATATTTCAGTTGTATTGCCTTATTTCCCTCTTCCATCACAGCTTACGTACCCTTGAATATGAGCTACTTCTTGAGAATATACTCAAGAAGGCCAATCATTCTTCTCCCTGCCAATTCCAGGACTGAATAATAGGATCAATCAGGCTTTCATCACCTGCCCATCCCCTTCCTCTCAACCGTGGCCTGTATCAGAATGACAACTGCCTATTGGAGGTTCTATTCTGAAATGTCTCTGGGTTTTGTTCTGACTTTTTCTGTCATGGAGAAATAGAACCTCTAAGTGCCGACCTTAGTCTTTGCCTCCTGCTTCTCTTTCTAGTCCTTCCTCTGTACTAGTTTAGACTAATTACTATGGTGAATCCAATTCAATCTATGCACTTACTTGCTTATAGCAGCTGTGCTCCTGCTCATTACTTTCCAGATGAAGTCCTTTGCACATAAGCACATATTCACAATCTGATTTCTGTTGGGACTTTAGGAAAAGATTATCTCCTGTTTTCTCTCAATGTTAGGATGTCATGGATATTAAGTTACCCTCCTGAATTAATGCAAGCTTTCCAAGGAAAAACAAAAACAAAAAAACAAAAAGAGTGGCTTTTTGGTTTTTGCTTTTGAAACAAGGATGCCAAAATGCACTGTGACACCACTGTAGTTAATATGTGGTTTGTAATTTTCCCCAGTTGGATTCTTCCTGGTCAGCCAGAGTCCCCTTTTAATTGCTGTGAACAAATGTCTAACAGAGAGAGCTTCTCTAGAGATGACTTTTTTCTTCTTCTTTGCAGAGAATTCGTCATTTGCAAGAAAGACAAACAAAACTCCTTTATTCTGTAGAAAATATTTAATTAGTTTACCTCCTATAACTGTGAGAAAGTAGGAAGTGTTTTCTTGATGGGAGCATGTAATTAGTTCTTTTATGTGTTGACAATTTCAAACTATAATCTAGGAAAGCTTCCTTTAGCCTGGAAGGGAGAAAGTGGGCTCAAGAGGCATCTTGGTGTCATGTGGTGAAGGAAAGAATCAGTCCTATGGGAAGTGGCTGTACAGGTCACCAGAAAGTGAGTGTCTGTGATCTGGGAGAGCTAGGACCTTCTGCTTCTGCTACTACCACAGGGCAAGTTAGGATGAAGGGTTCATCAAGCAGTGAAACCCTAGGGAGGTAACTTTCACTGTCCCTTGAGTCTCACATCCAAAGAAGTCTAACAGAGCTCTGGACTTCGTCTGGAAAGTAATGAGAGGGAGCACAGCTGCTGTAAGCTAGTGAGTGCATAGATTGAATTGGATTCACCATAGTGCCACTTTGATCAATTGCCACCTTGACCGAAACTTAGGTTTTTATTTTTGTTTCTCTTTTTGAGAGACAGGGTCTCACTCTGTTGCCCAGGCTGGAATGCAGTGCTTTAATCATGGCCCACTAAAACCTCAAACTCCTGAGCTCAAGCTATCTTATCACCAAAGCCTCCAGAGTAGCTGGGATTACAGGCATGCGCCACTGCCCCTGGCTAATTTTTAAACTTTTTGTAGAGATAGGATCTCACTATGTTTCCCAGGCTGGTTTTGAGCTCTTGGCCTCAAGTGATCTTCCTGCCTCGGCCTCCCAAATTGCTGCGATTACAGGTGTGAGCCACTGCACCTGGTATCCGAATATTAGCTTTCATGTTTCATTTTTTATTAGTCATCTTTAGCAAAAAGATATTTTAAGTCTTAAGTGATGACTTGAATAAAACATATTACAAGTCCACCTTACCACTCCCCAGCCCTGAAAAACAATAACTAAAGTGACAGCTTCTTTAAGGACAATCTGCTTTCATTATTTAGTATAAACTGGAGCTTACACTTCCGAAATCTGAGTCTGTCATAGTATATTAGGTTTGGGTTTTTAAGAATTATTTCAGTTTCCTCTTGGCCTGTAGCTACCCATTGTCTTAAATGGAACTTTAGATCCTTTATAGAAGGTAGATTTAAGTGCAGTTTCCAGGTATAGGGACTTCTTCAATGAGCTACATCCTATATGACATAGTGAGAATGGGATGGTACAACCTCCATCCAAAGCTAAGGTGAGACATGGAAGAGGGAGGACTCCTACAGAACTAACTAAAGGAACATATCTATGATGGTACTATGACTAAGAAAACACAACTCAATAAACTGAGTTGTTTTTCTCTGCCTTCGGATTTTAAGAGAAAGAGGCAAAAGGTGTCTTTATTTATGCTATAAATAGTGTAACTTTATAACAGAGAGTTATTTAAAATTCAAAAGCCAAGCAAATAACTTTATAGGTATATATTATATGTGTACCCTAACCTTGAAGGCCAAACACACACACACACACACACACACACACACACACACACACACACACACACAAACACACACACGCTGTGGCACATGGTAATACTTAATAATGATTTCTTAAGTGAATAAATCTTGCTTTCTTTATATACTGGGCTGACTCCCCTATACCTTCTAAATCTTTTAGCATCATTATGCTTTTAGTATGTACTTATTATTAATGTCCAGCATGTCAAAGTTAATCATAATGGCTAACACGTACTTACTTGGGGTTATTATTGGTACCAAGCTATATATATATGTGGATATATAAATATTTCTACACAATAACCCTAAGGGTCTAAGAGTTAGGTACTACTATTATTTTGGTTTTAAAGATAAGACTGAGGCATAAAAAGTGTTTTTTTTTAATACTTGCAAGGTCAAATAGTTATAGTAAATGACAGTATTCAAATATAGACAGAATCATTGCTAGGTCCTCAGTTACAAAAAAAAAAAAAATCCCTGAATTTGTTTCTCTAGGCCTGCTTACTTGAAGTAGGGGAAAGAGGATTGCTAAATAACCTCTGTTAACCCAAAAGCCGGTGACTATGAGTTCTAGTCCTACTTTCAAGGCTTTCCTATAGAACATACAGTCTCTTAAGAAGAACTGACATTGATTGGAAGCCTTCTCTGTGCTAGACACTGTCCTAAGCAGTCATACAGACAGCATGTCATGGAATGCTCGCAACCACTTATGGGTAAGAATTCCTACCCTTGTTTTGCAGATGAGGAAACTTAGGTTTTGGAAGTGGACATCAGTTGCCCAGGGTCTCACTGTTGTTAGACCACTGAGCTGGGACTCATATCTGGGCCCATCTGACTCTAAAGTTTATTTCATACCTGGTGTTACCCTAAATTTTTAGGAATTTCCAATTGATCTGTCTTTCCACTGTTAGTGGCAACATGGTAATTGTTGTGTATTTTAATGAGTTGAATGTTCCACAGAGAATGTGTTAAGCTTTATTCTTACTACAAAATATTAGTGAAGCAAATAGTAGGAATTCCTGCCAAACTCAGATTGGGATTATTCCTCTTATGTATTTTCCTTATTATACAAGATGGATGAACCATTACAACTATTATATTAGTATTAAATAACCAAGGTATTCTGGTTACAAATGTAGAAAAGTCATCTGTTAGGCACTCAGCTAAGTATATCATCATACTGCAGGTTTCATTATGGGTTGCTTTGAATGAAAATGTATACTGCAGAAATTATTAATTAACTTTGGTTTTCTTACTAGAGTACAATTGACTTTATTTGATGTTAGCTGTTATGAATGAACACAGAAAGAATGCCTTAGCCATGTTTATCTGTTTGTAAGCATAGTGAAGGTAAAGGCTCTGTTTGCCAAACACTTTGAATTCAGCAGGAGCCCAGTAAATACTGTAGAATGAATGGTAGGAATCCAGTTAGCTTAAACTCTGAAACTGACAAAGCTTAGGTGCTTGCTTCCCATTTTTGACCTTCTTTCTCCTCCCTGAATGACTAATCACCTTCCACCTCTACCTGCTGTTCCTGTTTGCTCCAAGCACCAAGTAAAATAACCTGGTCAAAACTAACATTGGCCACTTACAGAGTTAATTCTTTGAGAAGTATTTGCAATTTCCAAAGGGTATTAGAGACAAGACAGTGTTCATGTTAGAATGTTACTATTGGCTGTAGTCAGGGAGCCCCCAAAACCTGTCAAGCCAGTTTGGAAAGAGGTGACTGTTGATGTATTAGATAAGCTCTGTAAGATGAGAGAATGATGTGCTTCATTTGTAGACGGTGTGGCATTGCCTTGATTACGTCTGGGCTCCTGCCTTTATCTTTCCTCCAATTTCATGGTGGTTCTGTGTATCAGAGCACATGCCACCTGGTTTAGAACTCAATGCACTCCACTGCTTGTCTCTCTCCCTCAGTAACACAGGGGAGATTTCCTTTCTCATGTATTCACTTCATGCAGTGTCCCCGATCCACAGTCATCATGCATTACAAAGGGTAATCAGTGCTGAGAACAATTAATAATCAAGCAATATAACCCAAGCAGAAATCTCAACAGGTTGCACATAAATAATCTCTATAATTTCTTAATATTCATCTAAGGATTGGCAAACTAAGGCCCTTGGGCTAAATCAAGGATAATACTTGCTTTTGTATGCCCAATGGCTAAGAATAGTTTTTATATTTTTTAAAGTTGGAAAATATAAAAAGAAGCAGAATATTTCATGACATGTGAAAAGTATATGAAATTCAAATATCAGTGACCACAAGTAAAGTTTTAGTGGAACACTTTATTCATTGCTTATTAATTTATGTATTGCTTATTCATTTATATATTGTCTATAGCTGCTTTTGTACTACAGTGCCTATGTTGAGTTGCTGTGACAAAGACCTGCAAAGCCTGAAGTATTTGTTATCTGGACTTTTACAGAAAAGGTTTGCTTAACCCTGCTTTAGTCACTCATCTGATATCAACCAGGAGAGCTGCTTGGAAATCACTGTTAAACACATACATGCCATTTTCTCGATGTAGACACTTGTTTTCCCAGGAAGGTCTGCCAGCTTGATTAATTGCATCAGTAGATATACATACTGGACAATCTGGCTCACGTTTGCCTGTGCTGCTGCCAAGCTGTCTATGTTGCTTAGTAATGATTGTGTGTCACCAGTGACCTTAAGGAAATAATGGATTAGAAATAGAAAGAAATGTAATTGGAAGTTGATAACATTATTAGTTCTATAATATAATTTTTCTGCCCTTTATACAGTTTAGTAACTGAGTTTAGAAACCATTATAAAGAATGAAAGACAGAATAAAGCAAGACAGACAGATATAATTCCCATCCATTAGCAAAATGTAAACAAATGAAAACCCAGAGAAATTAAACAAGTTTCCTACTGAGACGTGACAATGTGCCAGCAGCCCTTGCTGGCTCTCAGTGCCTCCTTGGCCTCAGCATCCTCTCTGGTGGTGCTTGAGGAGCCCTTCAACCCGCCACTGCACTGTGGGAGCCCCTCTCTGGGCTTGCGGAGGCTGGAGCCAGCTACCTCTGCTTGCAGGGAGGTGTGGATGGCGAGGTGTGGGTGGCAACCAGGGGTCTGCATGCCACACTCGCAGACCAGCACAAGTTCCTGGTGGGCACAGGCTCCCCCGGACCCCGCATTTGGAGGGCCAGGGCGATACTGGCCGGGAGCAATGAGGGGCTTATCACCCGGGCCAGCAGCTGGGGAGGGTGTGCTGGCTCCCCCAGCACTGCTGGGCCACCCACCCTGCACTCAAAGTTTCGCTGGGCCTCAGCTGCCTCCCCGTGGGGCAGGGCTGCAGACCTGCAGCCTGCCATGCCTGAGCCCCAGGTGGCCTCCGGAGCCTCCCTGACGGGCGCTGCCCCAGCTCTGCTGTGCCCGGTCCCATAGACCACCCAAAGGCTGAGGAGCAGCTCCGCCCCCACAGCCCCAAGGTGGGATCCACTAGGGGAAGCCAGCTGGGCTCCTGAGTCTGGTGGGAACTTGGAGAACTTTCATGTCTAGCTGGAGAATTGTAAATGCACCAATCAGCACTCTGTATCTAACTAATCTAGTGGGGACTTGGAGAACTTTTATGTCTAGCTAGAGGATCGTAAATGCACCAATCAGCACTCTGTGTCTACCTAAAGGTTTGTAAATGCACCAATCAGTGCTCTGTGTCTAGCTCAAGGTTTGTAAACGCACCAATCAGTGCTCTGTGTCTAGCTCAAGGTTTGTAAACGCACCAATCAGTGCTCTGTATCTAGCTAATCTAGTGGGGACTTGGAGAACTTTTGTGTCTAGTTAAGGGATTGTAAATGCACCAATCAGCACTCTGTGTCTAGCTCAAGGTTTGTAAATGCACCAATCAGCACTGTGTCAAAATGGACCCATCAGCTCTCTGTAAAATGGGCCAATCAGCTCTCTGTAAAATGGACCAATCAGCAGGATATAGATGGGGTCAGATAAGGGAATAAAAACAGGCTGTCCAAGCCAGCAGTGGCAAACTGGTTCGGGTCCCTTTCCACAGTGTGGAAGCTTTGTTCTTTCGCTCTTTACAGTCAGTGTTGCTGCTGCTCACTCCACGCCTGGTTTATGAGCTGTAACACTCACTGTGAAGGTCTGCAGCTTCACTCCTGAAGTTAGTGAGACCACGAACCCACCAGAAGGAAGAAACTCTGGACACGTCTGAACATCAGAAGGAACAAACTCCGGATACACCATCTTTAAAAACTGTAACACTCACCGCAAGGGTCCACGGCTTCATTCTTGAAGTCAGCGAGACCAAGAACTTACCAATTCCGGGCATACTATCATATAGTTACTGAATGGCAAAACTAGGCCTAGACACCGGGTATCCCAATACCTTATTTCATTATTTTGCTTCTTGGTAATGAAACTGCCATGCATATGATGTGTGAAGAATAGTCTTACAGATTTCGGACAGGGGCTCTTTTTACTCATTTTCCTGGAAAAGCTATGTAAGGGCATTTAACTAATTGAATTGGATCTAATTTATTCCCTTTTTTCATCAATAGGCAGTAAAATTAACAGGATCTTGGAGGAACTTTTTTCATCTCTTTCACTTGGGAGGACAGGATTATTATTAGATGAAGCTTGAAATGAATATTGAATGCATCTATTGCCCCTAGATTTCCATTCACAATTAGTGGACCCCAAATGCATACATTTCTGTTCTATAGAATTTTTTTTCCAGAGAAAGGACCCTTTTACAACATAAGATGTGCTAAGGTGGTAACATACCTCTGATCAAGGGTGTCACGTGTATATAGCTTGCTACCAGTGGTTTGGCGGTGTGTGTTAGAGTTAATGACTTTTGACACTGAAGTTTTTGCATTGCTAGATTTTTATAACCGTATTTTTTAGAGGTGATGAATTTCTACTCTTCTTAACATGTTACCCCAACGAAGAGGCATGTGTTTGCAAAGTTGCATTTTAGGCAACTCTAAAGAAACTATATTGTTTTAGAGAACAATGTGAAGTTTATGTCTTTAGTAATTCTTTGTATATGGAAAGTCACAGGAATAAAGAGTACCAGATGTGTGAAATTAAAGATAATTAAGGGATTAATTCTGTACATCCAAACTGTGTGTAAATTTAGTGTTGGCATTTCCTTTAATTGATTTCCAGGATTCAGTCTTGGCAGTTCTACTTCATTGATGGTAATTCTATGTGCAATGTATGGAGGAGCATCTGATTAGTCTATTAAAGCAGAGTGCATTTATATTATAGCTTAAATGTGTTATTTAATTATTCTTTGACTATTGTCCATACATCTTTGTTTCTTGCAGAAAAAAGGTTTGTTGAATTGTTACCAGTTTGAAACATAGTGTAGTGAAGTCAATTATTAAAATGATGGCAGCAAGGGGTCAGGGAATGGGGTGCTTTATCCCTTCCAGCTTGGGGAGTATGTACTTCTTGGCCAGATAATGTTATGATTGGTAACATCTATAAGATTCATCACCATAGTTTATATACTAAAGCCAGGGGAGAAAAATATTAATAGGTACTTCCTGCCTCTGCCTTGACTCCTGTCCCAGAGTAACTGATTTATGCAAATGACAATATAACTATTATATTGATGGATCATGCCAAAAAAGGAAAAAAATGATCAGGGTAAACAATTACAAAAAGTTCTTTTCCTTTCCTCTGTCCCTCTTCTTCCCTCCCCTCCCCTTCCCTCCCTCCCTCCCTCTCTTCCTTTCTTCCTTCTTTCCTTTCTCCCTCCCTTCCCTCCCTCCCTCCCTCCCTCCTTCCTTCCTCCCTCCCTCCCTCCTTCCTTCCTTCCTTCCCTCCTTCCTTCCTTCCTTCCTTCATAATTAGTAGCTTATTTGTTCTTCCTATAAAAAGTATACTGATGTTGTTTATCCAAACTTCTACTCACCTGGGGGAAACAACAATTAGTTATGGAGACAGGTAGCTAAGCAGAGTTTTGCAAATATGGTTAATCAAGTTTAGAGTGGAAACAGAACAAGACAGAATTCTCAGTAGTATCAATGTGAGGGGAGAGAACTGCATTGCAGCTGTTCTCACTAAGCTCATTGAAGAAAATTTAAATGAAACAACTGTTTGCTTTTGATGAAACAGTAACACATGATGCAGCATGAAATGGAAGAAGAGTGCAAGTCTCAAAGTCAGGAAAGTGATGAGATTTTTAAATTTGTGTATTTCCCTTGGGTGTAACGGTCTCATATTTGTGATGTTTTGCATAATTACAAATGTGGAACTATTTTGTATTTTAAAGTCTGCTGTGGGTTTAGCTGGCATCTGTGTGCAAATTTGTTCTTATTTATTTTCTAACAAAATAAACTTAGGCAATTTCTAGAATCTTCCTTGTAGGAAGAAAAAGTCTGTAAAGAAGGCAGAATTCTCTGAAGATGGTGCAAATAGCATGCACACACATAGTCTATTTTTGATGTCCTTAATACATCTGGGTTCCTTAAAAGGAAAATTTGACTTTATATGATTTTTGAAAGAAATGAATAACAATGAATAGGTGTAGAACAGAGAATTTTTAGGGCACCGAAACTATATGATATTATAACGGTGAATACATGTGCATATACATTTGTCCAAATTCATAGAATGTACAATACTAAGAGTGAACCCTAATGTAGACTATTGTCTTTGGGTGGCAATGATATATCAGTGTAGGTTCGTCAATTGTAACAAACATACCACTTCAGTCGGGGAGGTTATGCATGTATGCGGGGAGGAAGTATATGGGACATCAGTACTTCTCAATTTTACTGTGAACTTAAAATTGCTCTAAAAAAACAAGATATTTAAAGAAACAGAAATAAATTATCACTTTCTGACTCTGGAGGACATGGTTTATTATTAAAATAGCCCTGTGTTATGCCAATCCTTCTGTTTGCTACAGCTGAAATAAACAAAGGTCCTTTCAGTGGCCAAAAAATAAGATGCAAGGAAAGTAAAAGTCATGATTAAACAGTTCAGGTGGTGGAAATTTCTCAGGAAACTTTTTGGAGGAATGCCGACAGGCAGTTTTCACACTGATTCTACTTTAAAAACATCTCAAGTTTAGGATAATTTTATCAGCCGAATTTTCCATACAACATATTGCTTCCTGGTTCATCGTGAGAAGAAGACTGTCCTTTGAATATTGCAAGGCAAGGGGAACTCATGATTAGCATGACTGCTTTAGCAGGAAATAAATGAAGTCGTTCAGGGAAATGCCTTTGTCTTTTAAAAGGACCAAGCACATCTGTTTGCAGCATCCATATGGGATTGTTAAACCTTGAGTTGTACAACACAAGCCCTATGAAGGAATAATTGTTGCATGATCTTATATTTATGTGCAAGGAACATCCTTGGACTGTTCCTGTATCATAAAAAATAATTAGCTGGGCTTAAAAAACTCTCAATTGCTATATTTAAACCACATGGGGATTAGAATGCATTTTTTGTGTGTTATGGTATAATCTTACAAATATAGGATTTCCTAGACATATATTACTATAATGCAATTATATATACAAAAATATCATGCATATGTATCATATATATTATATATCTCCCATATTCCTAAATGGCTGCTGTCAAAAAGATGCTTTTTAAAATTAATAAAAACATTTACATATCTCCCTCACCTTTGGGTCATATACTGAAAAGCAACTGAGAGGGAGAATACATCCATACATACTGTTATTCCCAGCTACAGAGCTTACAGCTTAGTTAAAAAGATGATTCTACTGTTGCATTTTTTTCACCCACTCTCAGGCCTGGCACTGTCAAGCTGTTCAAAGAAGGGCATGTCCCTTAACCCCTCTGAATCTCAATTTCCTTTTCCATAAAACGGGGATAAGAATGTATAACTCATAATGGTGTTGTCAGATATGATAAGATAATATATAAATAGTTCCTGGCATGTGAACTCACACCCACACTCATATTCAAACTGTAAAGTATTCAGGAAGGATGTCAACAGTAAAAGCATAAAGTATAGACCAAGAAAGACCTGTGATGAGACCAGGAAGGAAGAGAAGTAGGGGACTCAAAAGCAAGTGAGTTATAATTTGCTTCCTGTTACTACACCCTCATTTGGCAGAATATCCCTTTCAGTAATTTCTGGTGAAAGGCTGCAAAGAGAGTGTATGTGTGTAAATATTTTGACTCCTTGTATGTCTATCATTGTCATGTGCAGTCTATATCACCATGTACAATCTATCATCACAATAAATTGTCGTGTGGTTGTATATTGAATTCTGAGTTAGGGGGCACTTTCCCATAGAATTTTGAATGTTATTGTTACAGTGTTGTTAGGAAATTCAGGTCAGCAACATGGCAAAATAGGAGGTCCCCAGCTCATGTTCTCCCACCCACTTACCTGGAAGCCATTCATGGACAAATATGCCATTGTGAAAACTTTGAAATTCAGGTGGGAGGTTGCAAAACCCAAGTTAAGCCCAAGACCAAGGAGAGCCACTTTGAGAAGGCAGGCCTGGACTACAGTGGCAGGCTTCCTGAACATGGTCCTTGCTACAGACCAAAAGTGACACCAACTTATGGACTAGCTCCAGCTACATATGGCCATGGTACTAAATTCAGCCCCATTTACCAAGGAACCTGGGAGGAGCCACATCTATCTGTACTGGGAACCAGCTTTTTGTTTCATTTATCTTTTGTATCTTTTTTGTTTCAATTTCATGTAGTTATACTCTGATCATGGTTATTTCATTTCTCTGCTGGGTTTGAGTTTGTTTCATTCTTGTTTTTCTAGTTCCTTGAGTTGTGACCTTAGATTGTCCATTTGTGCTCTTTCAGACTGTTTGGTAAAGGCATTTCAGGCTATGAACTTTCCTGTTATCACCACCTTTGCCATATCCCAGAGGTTTTGATAGGTTGCGTTATTGCTCAGTTCAAAGGATTTTTAAATTTCCATCTTGATTTCATTGTTGACCCAGTGATCATTCAGGAGGAGGTTATTTAATTTTCATTTGTTTTCGTGGTTTTGAAGGTTAATTTTGGAGTTGATTTCCAATTTTATTCCACTGTGGTCTGAGCAAGCACTTGATATAATTTCAATTTTCCTAAATTTATTGACACTTGTTTTGTGGCCTATCATACGGTCTGTCTTGGAGAAGGTTCCATGTGCTGATGAATAGAATGCATATTCTGCAGTTGTTGGGTTAATATTTTGTAAATATCTGTTGAGTCCACTTGTTTTAGGGTATAGTTTAAATTAATGGTTTGTTGTTGTTGTTGTTGACTTTCTGTCTTGATGACCTGTCTAGTGATGTCAGTGGAGTATTGAAGTACCCCACTATTATTGTGTTGCTGTTTATCTCATTTCTTAGGTCTAATAGTAATTGTTTTATAAATTTTGAAGCTCCGGTGTTAGGTGCATATATATTTAGGATTGTGATATTTTGCTGTTTGACAAGACCTTTTATCATTATATCATGTCCCTCTTTGTTTGAACTGCTATTGCTTTAAACTTTGTTTTGTCTGATATAAGAATAGCTACTTCTGCTTGCTTCTGGTGTCCATTTGCGTGGAATCTCCTTTTCCACCCCTTTACCTTCAGTTTATGTGAGTCCTTATGTTAGGTGAGCCTCTTGAAGGCAGCAGATAACTTGGTTGGTGAATTCTTACCCATTCTGCAATTCTGTATCTTTTAAGTGGAGCATTAACACCATTTACATTCCACATTACTATTGAGATGTGAAGTACTATTCCATTCATGCATATGATTTTTTGCCTGTATAACTTTTTTTAATTACATTTTTGTTTTATAGGTTCTGTGAGATTTATTCTTTAAAGAGGTTTTGTTTTGATGTGTTTCCAGGATTTGTTTCAAGATTTAGAACTCCTTTTAGCAGTTCATATCATGCTGGGTTGGTAGTGGCAAATTCTCTCAGCATTTGTTTAAAGGAAAGAAAGACTATATCTTTCCTTCATTTATGGAGCTTATTTCACTGGATACAAAATTCTTGACTGATAATTGTTTTGTTTAAAGAGGCTGAAGATAGACCCCCAATCCCTTCTTGATTGTAGATTTTCTGCTGAGAAATCTGCTGTTAATCTGGTAAGTTTTCCTTTTAGGTTACCTGGTACTTTTGCCTCACAGCTCTTAAGATCCTTTCTTTCATCTTGACTTTAGATAACCTGAAGACAGGGTGCCTAGGTGATGGTCTTTTTGTGATGAATTTCCTGGGTATTCTTTGAGCTTCTTGTATTTGGATGTCTAGGTTGCTAGCAAGGCCAGGGAAGTTTTCCTTGATTACTCCCCCAAATATGTTTTCCAAGCTTTTAGATTTCTCTTCTTCCTCAGGAACACCAATTATTCTTAGGTTTGATCATTTAACATAATCCCAAACTTCTTGGAGGCTTTGTTCTTTTTTTTTTTTTTAATTCTTTTTTCTTTGTCTTTGTTGGATTAGGTCAATTCAAAAGCCTTGTATTCGAGCTCTGAATTTCTTTCCTCTTGTTCAATTCTATTGCTGAGACTTTCTAGTACATTTTGCATTTCTCTAAGTGTGTTCCTTATTTCCTGAAGTTATTATCTTTTTTTTTTTAATTTGTGCTACCTATTTCACTGAAGATTTCTCCTCTCATATCTTGTATCATTTTTTTTATTTCCTTAAATTGGACTTCACTTTTCTCTGATGCCTCTTTGATTCGCTTAATAATTGACCTTCTGAATTCTTTTTCAGGTAAATCAGGGATTTCTTCTTAGTTTAGATCCATTGAGGATGAGCCAGTGTGATTTTTTGGGGGTGTTAAAGAACCTTGTTTTATCATATTACCAGAATTGTTTTTCTGGTTCCTTCTCATTTGGGTAGGCTATGTCAGAGGGGATCTGGGGCTCAAGGCTGCTATTCAGATTCTTTTGTCTCATTTGTGTTCCCCTGATGTAGTATTCTTCCCATGTTCCTAGGGATGTGGCTTCCTGAGAGCTGTACTGTAGTGATTGTTATTTCTCTTCTGAATCTGGCCACACAGCAGGGCTACCAGGTTCTGGGCTGGTACTGGTGGCTGTCTGCACAGAGTCCTATAATGTGAACCATCTTCAGGTCTCTCAGCCATGGATATCAGCATCTGCTCCAGTGGAAGTGGCAGGGGAGTGAAGTAGACTCTGTGCAGTCCTTAGTTTTTGTTGTTTAATGCACTATTTTTGTGCTGGTTGTCCTCCTGCCAGGAGTAGGGGCTTTCAAGAGAGCATCAGCTATGGTAGTATAGGGCGGATCAGGCAGTGGGTGGGGCCCTACAACTCCCAAGAGAATATGCCCTTTGCCCTCAGCCCTTGTCCCAGGTGGATGGGGAAGGATCATCAGGTGGGGGCAGTGCTAGTGTGTCTGAGCTCAGATTCTCCTTCGAGGGGGCTTGCTGTGGCTGCTGTGGGGGATGGGGGTGTGGTTCCCAGGTCAATGAAGTTGTTTCCAGGAGGATTTTGGCTGCCTCTGTTGTGTCATACAGGTTGTCAGGGAAGTCAGGGAAAGCAGGCAGTTACAGGCCTCACTCAGCTCCCACACAGCCTAAAAGGCTGGTTTCAGTCCCACTGTGCCCCCCACAACAGCACCAAGTTTGTTTCCAGGCAGTGGGTGAGGAGGGCTGAGAACTTGCCCCAGGCTACCCGACTACCAGCTGAGAAAGCAAGCAGGACTTCTGTGCCTTCTGGCCTGTTGAGTCTGTACATCGATTCATGCCCTCCCTCAAGTTTTGACCAGGAGACTTCGTATTCGGTTGGAATTGATACAAAGTTCAGCTGAAGGTTTCCTTCTCCCTGTGATCTTTTCCCAGTTCCTGTGGCAGCCCTCCCCAAGTACTCCCATGAGACAAATCAGAAATGGCTTCCCTGGGGATCTGGAGAGCCCATAGGGCTTTTCCCACTGCTTCCTCTGCCCCTGTGTTTCACTTGGCTCTCTAAATTGACTCAGCTCCAGGTAAGGTCACATCCTTCTCCTGTGATCTATACCTTCAGGTTCCCCGGTTAGGGTGTATTTTTGGGTGCGGATGATCCTCCTTTCTCACTGTCACAGCTTGGGCACTCACAGACTTTGGGCTGTCTCCCAGGTCCTGCAGGAGCAATCCACTTCCTTCAGAGGGCCCGTGGGTTCTCTTGGCTTCCCTGATATATTTCTGCAGTAGTTCTGTAGCAAGTTCATGATGCAAGTCCTCACACACTGCTCTGTCTGAGCAGGAGCTGCAAGTTAGTCCTGCCGCCTATTTGCCATCTTCTTTCTCCTGAATACATCAAAATGGATTCAGTAGTTACATGTAAGACCTGAAACTATAAAACACTAAGAATAAAACATAAGGATAAAGCTTTTGTCATTGTTCTGAGCAATGATGCTTTGTATGTGACAGCAAAAGCATAGGCAAAAAAAGCAAAAACAGACAAACGAAACTGCATCAGACTGAAACGTTTTTGCACAGAAAAGGACAAAATCAACCTATGGAATGGGAGAAAATATTTCCAAACTGTACACCTAATGAGGGATTAATATCCAAAGTACATGAGGAACTCGAATAACTCAAGAGCAAAAAATACATAATCTAATTAAAAAGTAGGCTGGCCATAGCAGCTCAGGCCTGTAATCCCAGCACTTTGGGAGGCCGAGGTGGGAGGATCAACTTGGGTCCAGGAGTTCAAGACCAGCTTGGGCAACATAACAAGATCTTGTCTATAAAATATATATATATATTAGTCGGGTGTGGTGTAATGGCGCGTACTTGTAATCCCAGCTACATGGGAGGCTGAGGCAGGAGGATCCCTTGAGCCCAGGAGTTTGAGGCTGCAGCAAGCTATGATCACACCACTGCACTCCAGCCTGGGAAACAGAGTGAGGCCTTGTCTCAAAAAAAAAAAATTAAAAACGGGGAAAGAATCTGAAAAGATATTTCTCCAAAGAAGACATGCAGGTGGTCAATAGGTATATGAAAAAGTGCTTGATGTAATGAATCATCAGGAAAACATATCGAAACCACAATGAGTTATCATCTTACTACTGTTAGAATGGCCGTTATCAAAAGGCCAAAAATCAGTTTGGGTGAAGGTGTGGAGAAAAGAGGACACTTTTATACATTGGTGGGAATGATTAGTACAGCCAGTATGAAAAATAGTATGGAAGTTCCTCAAAATTTGAAAATAGAACTATCATATGATCCAGCAATCCCACTTCTGGGTATATATCCAGAGCAAAGGAAATCAATATGTCAAAGAGTTTTCTGAACTTCCATGTTCATTGCTGCATTAGTCACAATAATCAAGATATGGAAACAATGTAAGTGTCTGTTGCTGGATGAATGAATAAAGAAAATGTGAGATTATATCTATGGAGCTTTATTTAGTGGAATATCATTCAGCCTTTAAAAAAGGAAATTTTTTTTTTTTTTTTTTTTGAGACGTAGTCTTGCTCTGTGCCCCAGGCTGGAGTGCAGTGGCGCAATCTCGGCTCACTGCAAGCTCCGCCCCCCTGGGTTCACGCCATTCTCCCGCCTCAGCCTCCCGAGTAGCTGGGGCTACAGGCGCCCGCCACCTCGCCCGGCTAATTTTCTTGTATTTTTAGTAGAGACGGGATTTCACCGTGTTAGCTGGGATGCTCTCGATATCCTGACCTCGTGATCTGCCCATCTCGGCCTCCCAAAGTGCTGGGATTACAGGCTTGAGCCACCGCGCCCGGCCTAAAAAAGGAAATTCTGTCATTTGAGATAGCATGAATAAACCTGAAGGATATAATACCAAGTGAAATAAGCCAGACACAGAAAGACACTGCAGGATCTTACTTATATGTGGAATCTTAAAAAGTTGAACCCATAAAAGCAGAGTAGAATTGTGATTTCCAGGGACAGGTGGGTGAGCAGGTGAAATAGGGAGATGTCAAAGGGTACAAAGATTTAGTTATGCAGGATAAATAAATTCTGAATATCTACCGTATAGCGTGATGACTATAGTTAATAATACTATATTGCATACTTGAAATTTGCTAAGAAAATTGATCTTAAGTATTGTTACCACACATAAAAATTATAACTATGTGAAAAGGGAGATGTGTTAATTTGCTTGATTGTGGTAATCATTTGACAATATATAGGTATATCAAAACATCATGTTGTACATCTTAAATACATACAATTTTTATTTGTTAAGTATACTTCAATAAAGCTGGAATAAAATCTAAAGCCACTCTAATTCCCAATCTTTTGTATGTGACTTTACTTATGTTTTAAATATTCATCCAAGTGTTCTGAAACTTCTCAGGATCTGCCTTGATGTGGGTATATTTTTATCTGTTGTTCTGGGCAATCAGTGTATGCTTTCAATGTAGGAATTGTTTTTGGATTTGTTCTTTAATGCTTTCCTTTTCTCCATTTTGTCTATTTATTCTTTAATTTTCTTTCCATTTCTCTTTTCTTTCTCCCTCTCGCTCTTTTGTGTGTGTGTGTGTGTGTGTGTGTGTGTGTGTGTGTGTGTGTGTGTGTGTGTGTGAAACAGGGTTTCATTCTGTGATCTCACTCTGTGGCCCAGGCTGGTGCTGGTGCACTTTAGCTTTGACCTCCTGGGCTCAAGCGATCCTCCTTCCTCAGCCTCCTGAGTACAAGTAGCTGGGGTTACAGGCATGCATCACCATGCCTGGATAATTTTTTTTTTAATGTTGTAGAAACAAGGCTTGAGTGATGCTCCCACTTTGGTGTCCTAAAGTGCAGGAATTACAGGCATGAGCCACCACACTCATCCTCTTTTCTCTATTTTTTATCTCTGTATTTTGCTCTACTTTATAGGAGAGGTCCTCCGTATCTTCAAACCCTTTTTCTGAGATTTTTATTACTGCAAATATATTTTTATTTTTCCAAGGGCTCTTTATTATTCTTGATTATTCCCTTTATTTACTTATAATATTCAGCTTCTATTTCAAATGTAATCAACTTTATCTCTGACTATATTAATGGTAGTTTTTTGTAGTTTTCACCTCCCTGCATGGATGATTATTTGCTGCTTGTTTTGTTTTCTGCCTTTCATGTTTTCTCTAATTGTCTGGTGATCTGTGACTATCTGCTTATGTTTCAGGTTGTAGCACTGTAAAGCTGATGGAAAGCTCTGTAAGAGTAAGGTAAGTTCTGGCTTGTGAACTGTGGGCTTGATTTTTGTGGTCAGGTTTTGGCTGTTTCAACTGTTTCTTTGGGGAATCCCAGATATCAGTATTTTTAGGTCTTTTTTCCTTAGGCTGATCAGAATCACTGGTGAAGACGCTTTTAGCCTCCTGCCTGGAAGATGTAATTCTGGATACCAGCTTTCTGGGACAGAGATGGGAAGAGGGTTGAAGGTTTCAACATTGAGTATGAAAATTTCCTTTAAAACTCACTGAATTCAGTATGGTACACAACCAAGGACTGTGTCTTCTCGCATAATATATATTTTTTTCATTTTCTGCTGACTATAAATCTCCAGTTTTCCATAAAATGGAAGCCTGTCTCCTGGTGAAGAGAGGCCATTTGGTGTCTGAGTGCTTTTTAAATAAACTTTCAAATAATCCTTCTGTTTTTAATCCTGTCTTCTATCAAAATCCCGGTGGCATCAACAGCTTGTGCCACTATTTCCAGAACAGTTGGGTGGGAGATCTGGGGTGCAAATTGGTTGCTTAGCTTTCCTCGTTGTTGGTTGAGAATACAACTTTCTTCACTTTGTTAAATCATCTACCACCCATCTATCAGTTTTTCAGCTTCCAAAAATTGTTTTCCTCTCCTGTGTGCTTTGTGTATCACAGGGTAATGGTTTTAAAAATTCCTTTACTGTTAGGTGGGTGGGTATAGAAGAGAGGATGGGTAAATGAATTGTTTCATTCTGCTACCTTTACGCAGCTATCCCCACTCACTTTTCAGGTAACTTTTCCAACTGCACTTCCATACTGCTGAAACCACTCTGGCAAGGGAGCTGATGACTCAGGCCTCCGCAGGACTTGTCTTATCTGTGGTATTTGAAACTTGATACTTTCCATCTTCCTTGAACACCATTTTCCTCCCTATGATTCATAACTCATTTGCTTTTGAATCCCCTACTTTTCTTCCCTCCTGGTCTTGTCACAGGTCTTTCTGGGTGTATCTGTACTTTTATTGTTGATGTGCCTCAATGTTCTCTTTTCTCTTCTGACTTTTCTGCCTGCCTAGGGTAATTTGACTTCCTTTTATGGCTTCATCTACCACCTTTCTATTCAAGATTCATGAATCTTCATCAGCGTTTAGACTTTTTGCTTGGGCTCCTCTGCTTAATATCCAACTGTCTTCTGGATGTTTTCACTTCAAGCTCAACGTGTTCATAATCAAGCTCATATTTCTGCCAAATCTTTTTCTTCTTACTTTTTTTTTTCAACGTCGGTGAATGGTATTGCATCTCCTATAACTTAAAATAGAAAGCTTATTATATGTCATCTTAAAATAAGTGGTCTATGATAGCCCTATATCTGAGTTCTATAAACTATACTTCCTTCATGTTCTGTGTGTGTGAATGTGTATGCATGTGTGTGTGTGTGTGTGTGTGTGTGTATGTATTGCTCCTCTACCTCTCCAGTATTGCTGCCTTGGTTTAAGTCATTATTATCTCGTACCTGCCCTATTCCCATAGTTTCTTAATGATTATCCCAATGTAATTCTTAATGCACTGAATCTGTAGATCGCTTTAGATAGTATCATCACTTGCATGATACTGATACTGATTCTTCTAATCTATGAGCATGAGATGTATTTCCATTTGTTTGTGTCATCTATGATTTCTTTCAGCAGTGTTTTACAGTTCTCTCTGTAGTCCGTAATCCATCATCCATGTTGCCATTATAAGAATAAAGACCACAGTTCAATTTATTTATTTAAATAGCTTTTAGGGTAGAAGTGGTTTTTGATTACATAGATTAATTGTATAGTGATAAAGTCTGAGAGTTTATTGCATCTATCACCTGAGTAGTGTACATTGTATCCAATGGGTATATATTTATTCCTCACTCTCCTTCCATCCTAAGTCTCCAAAGTTCATTATACCACTCTGTATGCCTTTGCGTACCCATAGCTTAGCTCTCAGTTATAAGCAATAATATACAATATTTAATTTTCCCTTTCTGAGTTCCTTCGCTTAGAATAATGGCATCCAGCTCCATTCAGGTTGCTGTGAAAGACATTATTTTATTCTTTTTGTGGCTGAGTAGTATTCCATGGTGCATATATACCACATTTTCTTAATCTACTCATCAGTAGATGGGCACTTAAGTTGGTTCCATATTTTTGCAATTGCGAATTGTGTTGTGATAAATATACCCATTCAGGTGTCTTCTTGATATAATGACTTTTTTTTCCCTTTGGGTAATTACCCAGTAGAGGGATTGCTGCATTGAATAGTAGATTTATTTTTAGTTATTTAAGAAATCTCCGTACTGTTTTCTATAGAGGTTGTACTACTTTACATTCTCACCAGCAGTGTATAAGTGTTCCCTTTTCACCACATCCACACCAAGATCTATTTTTTGTTTGTTTGTTTGTTTTTGTTTGTTTGTTTGTTTTTAATAATGGCCATTTTGGCTGAGGTAAGGTGGTATTGCATTGTGGTTTTAATTTGCAATTCCCTAATGACAAGTAGTGTTGAGCATTTTTTCATATATTTGTTGGCCTATTTTATGTCTTCTTTTGAGAAATCTATGTACGTCATTTGCCCACTTTTTGGTGGGATTATTTTATTTCTCGCTGATTTGTTTGAGTTCCTTGTAGATTCTGGATATTAGTCTTTTGTCAGATGCATAGTTTGCAAACTTTTTCTCCCACATGCTGGGTTGATTGTTTACTCTGGTGATTATTTGTTTTGCCATGCAAAGAGGCTTTTTAATTTAAATGGGTCCCATTTCTTTATTTTTGATTTTGTTGCATTTGCTTTTGGGGCCTTAGTCATAAATTCCTTTCTGGCCAATGCCCAGAAGAGTTTTTCTCTAGGTTTTCTTCTAGAATTTTTATGCTTTCTGGTCATAGATTTAAGTCTTTGATACACTTTGAGTTGATTTTTGTATGTAGTGAGAGATTGGAGTCTAGTGTCATTTTCATATATATGGCTATTCAGTTTTCCCAGAACCATTTATTGAATAGGATGTGCTTTCCCCAATTTGTGTTTTTGTATGCTTTATTGAAGATCAGTTGTTTGTAGTATTTGGCTTTATTTCTGGGTTCTCTGTTCTGTTCCATTGGTCTATGTATCCACTTTTATACCAGTACCATGCTGTCTTGGTAACTACAGCCTTGTAGTATAATTTGAAGTCAGGTAATGTGATGCCTCTAAATTTGCTTTTGTTGTTGTTGTTTTTGACTTGGGATCATTTTGGCTATTTGAGCTCTTTTTTGATTACATATGCATTTTATGATTGTTTCTTCCATTTCTGTGAAAAAAAAATGACGTTGGTATTTTGATAGGAAATGCTTTGAATTTGTAGATTGCTTTTGAATAGTACATTCATTTGCATGATATTGATTCTTCTGATCCATGAGCATGGGATGTATTTCCCATGCTTTGATTTTTAAAATTTTATTGAGACTTTGATTTTTAAAAATTTATTGAGACTTGTTTTGTGTCTTAGAGTGTATGATCTATCTTGGAGAATGTTCCATATGCTGATGAGATGAAAGTATTTGTGTCATCTATGATTTCTTTCAGCAGTGTTTTATAGTTCTCTTTGTAGAGATCTTTCACCTCCTTGGTTCAGTATATTCCTAGGTATTTTATTTTATGTTTTGCAGCTATTGAAAAAGAGATTGAGTTCTTGATTTGATTCTCAGCTCGGTCATTTTTGGTGTATAGAAGTGCTACCTGTTTATGTACATTGATTTTGTAACCGGAGACTTTGCTGAATTCATTTATCAAATCTAGAAGTCTTTTGGACAAGTCTTTAGGGTTTTCTAGATATATGAGAATATCATCAGGCAACAGAGATAGTTTGACTCCCTTTTTTCCAAATTGAATGTCTCTAATTTCTTTCTCTTGTCTGATTGCTCTGGCTGGAACTTCCAGTGTTCTGTTGAATAGAAGTGAATGTAGGCATCCTTGTCTTGTTTTAGGTCTTAGGGGGAATGCTTTCAACTTTTTCCCATTCAATATGATGTTGGCTTTATACTTGCCATATAGAGTTTTTATTATTTTGAGATATGTTCTTTCTATGCCTAGTTTGTTGAGGGTTTTTTTTGTTTTTTTTTGTTTTTTTAATCATGAATGGATGGTGGCTTTTATCAAATGCTTTTTCTGCATCTAGTAAAATGGTCATATGGTTTGGTTTTAATTCTGTTTTTGTGATATATTGCATGTATTGACTTATGTATGTTAAAACATCCCTGCATCCCTGGGATGAAACCAACTTGATTATGGTGTATAATCTTTTTGATGTGATGTTGGATTCGATCTGCTAGTATTGTGCTGAGAATTTTTGTACTGATGTTCATCAGGGAAATTGGTCTATAGCTTTCTTTTTTTGTTATGTCCTTTCCTGGTTTTGGTATCAGAGTGACACTGACTTGATAGACATAGTTAGGGAGGATTCCCTTTTTCTCACTCTTTTGGACTAGTTTCAGTAGGATTGGTACTAATTCTCATTTCCATATCTGGTGGAATTCAGCTGTGAATCCATCTGACCCTGGGTTTTTTGGTTGTTGTTGGCAACTTTTTAAAAAATTATTATCATTACTCATTCAATCTCACTACTCGTTTTTGGTCTGTTCAGGATTTCCATATCTTCCTGCTTCAATCAAGAAAAGTTGTGTTTCCAAGAATTTATCCATTCCCTCTAGATTTTCTAGTTTGTATACATAAAAATGTTCATAGTAGACTTCAATAATATTTGTATTGTGGTGCTGGTTGTAATGTCTCCATTTTCATTTCTAGTTGAACTTATTTGAATCTTTTCTTTGTTAATTTATCAATTTAGTTTATTTTTTTAAAAGAACCAACTTTTTGTTTCATTGATCTTTTGTACTTTGTGTTTCAAATTTAATTTTGTTCTGCTCTGATCTTTGTTATTTCTTTTCTTCTGCTAGCTTTGAGTTTGGTTTGTTCTTGTCTAGTCCCTTGAGGCATGACATTAGGTTGTGAATCTGTGATCTTTTGAACCTTTTTTAGTTTGTTTTTGAGACAGAGTCTCACTCTGTCACCCAGGCTGGAGCACAGTGGCACGATCTTGGCTCACTGCAACCTCCACTCCCTGGGTTCAAGTGATACTCCTGCCTCAGCCTCCTGAGTAACTGGGATTAGAGACGCCTGCCACTGCACCTGGCTAATTTTTGTATTTTTCGTAGACACAGGGTTTCACCATCTTGGCCAGGCTGTTCTTGAAACTCCTGACTTCATGATCCACCCGCCTCAGCCTCTCAAAGTGCTGGGATTACAGATGTGAGCCATGGTGTGCGGCCCTTTTGAACTTTTTGATGTAGGTACTTAGCACTATAAACTTTCCTCTTAGCACTGCTTTTGCTGTATCCCAGAGGTTTGATGGCTTGTGTCATATCATCATTCATTTAGAATAATTTTTCAATTTTCATCTTGATTTCATTGTTAACCCTAAAATCATGTGGGAGCAGGTTGTTTAATTTCTATGTATTTGTATAGTTTTGAGGGTTCCTTTTGGTGTTGATTTCTAGTTTTATTCCACTGGGTCTTAGAAGATACTTGATATGACTTTGATTTTTAAAAATTTATTGAGACTTGTTTTGTGTCCTGGAATGTATGATCTATCTTGGAGAATGTCCCATATGCTGATGAGACGAAAGTATGCGCCGCAGATCTTGGGTAGAATGTTCTGTAACTATTGATTAGGTCTGTTTGCTAGAGTTTAGTTTAATTTAATTCTAGTGTTTCTTTGTTGACTTTCTGTCTGGATAATCCGTCTCCTGCCAGAATTATTTTTCTGACTCCTTCTCACTTGGGTAGACTATTTCTAGTATTCCTGATTTTATTTTTGATGTGACTGTAGTTTTTTCACTATTTTTTCCCTTTGAGGATGTGACCTTAATGTTTGTAATCTATGGTGGCCTAATTTGACTGTTGGTGCTTGCAGGGTTGTAAAGACTCTGTATGAGTTCCTTGTTACAGAGAGCTTTGTGTGATGTCTTTCTCAGATGCTGGTGACAGTAGTAATGTGGTAGGTGTGTGAGCAGGTTCACTGTCTCACATGCGGTTGGAATTGCAGAGGTCTCTTGATATGTTTATCTTCTTCCACAGTGGTATACATTTATTTATTTATTTATTATTTTTCCCTTAGTATTTTACTTACTTGGTTGAACAGTTCAGGCTTCAGGCCAGTAGGGGAGATGTCCATGGGTAAAAGCCAGCTGTGGCTAAAGCACATGGGTAAATGCAATACCCAATGGTTGGCAGATGTCACAGCCTTAACGGAGGTGGCTGGAGAGCTATCATGGGGAAGGGAAGGAGCCACCTCAGCTCTCCTGCCAGTCCAGCTAGATAGTCATCCACCTCCCATTCGTACTCCTGACCCACTGTTCTGGGTATTCAGATCAGAAAGACCCCTTTTCATCTGCAAGAATGTTGATGCTCCATGTAGGGAGCTTCTTTCAAAGCATCTGTGGTTTCTTTCAGTTTTCCTGTTAAGTTCCTGTGTTGCTTCTTGGAAAAAGAGCTCACAGTGTGAATCTCTACACTCTATTTTGTCTTTGCAAGTAGGAGAGGCATACTAACAATGCCTCCCATCTACCATCTTGGGGGGAAAAACAACAACAACCAAACCACAGTTCTTTTTAAAAAGCAAAATGGATCATGGTTCCCTCTAGCTTTAAATTCTTTGTCAGTTTTTCGTTCATCATAGATATAAACATTTTTAGTTTGGCCTGAGAGGTGCTCTGTGACCTTTCAGGGCAATGCAGGTCTTGGTACATTGGCCCATGAGGCTCTCTTTCTGGAAAGCCCCTGCTCCTACCTGTAGATGCACATCAGTCATCTTTTAAAATTCATCTTAGATTTCTCCTCCAGTTTCCCACCCCCAACCCTCACCCAAGGTAAAATGAAGTATACTATCTTTTATGGGAGGATAGTACAGTACAGAGATTGGAGTATGAGTTTTGGAATCAGACTTAGGCCTAAATTCTGGCTCTACCATGTAAGATATGTGGGATCTTGGATATATTTCTTTAATTCCCCTGTGCCTCAGATTTCTTATTTGTAAAATGGATTTGTAATTGAACTTACCATGTGGAGTTATGAGGTTTAAAGGAAACAATCATATGAGAAGCATTTAGAACAATTACAGCCATAAAATCCCGTACTGAAGCTTATTCATGATTCCTTTTACTACTCTGTTCTGTATAAACCTTTATTATAACTCCTCTGACACTTTTTACCCTCATTTGTTTGCATATGTCTCTCCTTGTAGTATTTTAGGCTTTTTGAGAACAGTGATTATATATGATTCACTTCTGTGTCCCCAGAGACTAGCCTTCTGTGTTGCATACAGGAACATATCAGTATATGTTTGTGGATGAATGAGTTTGTTAACAACAGTGGAAAGCATATATACTACTTATGTTGTGGGGAAAATTTTGTGCTTCACTGGAAAACTGAATGGGTTAGAACAATCTCTTCTAGGTTATCTGATTCTGATTTTATGGAGGCTCTGGGCTTTCATTGACCTTGAGCTATTTTACAATTCTGTAAATTGTAGGTAATTGATAGAAACGAATAATACTTGTTTTGGACATTCAGCTAGATTCAGCCCAGTAGAGATTCAATTGCCTTTTTTCCTTATTATGGAAGAAGCAAGAATTTTGCCTCCATTTCAATAAACTTGACCTACAAATTGTTTTTATTTGAATTCTCCTTTGAATTGCTTGTAACCTCTTACTAATTCCCTCATTAATAATGAGTTAAATAAAATCTGTGATACAAACTCACTTGACATCTGTATAAAATCCATGATATTATCCTTATTTTGAAAATTAACCGTTTAACATTGCTCAACTCTTATCTCATGACGATCTTATACATTTCAGAATATTTTACATGATAAACTGTAAAAGACACACTCTAGATGCGATCTGAAACTATCTTTTCTTTGGGACATCAAGATTATCATTCATAATTAATAAAACACATTAGTCATTTAAGGCCAAGTTTGGGGCTTTTTGTCTAATAGGAGGCTGGTTTCTAGGTCTTTTTTGCTAAAACTTGCACAACTTTTATAACAACTTGTCTCCTCCCATGAGGCAGACAACAAAGACAAAAATCTTTTTAAGTATGTAGAGAATCATATGGGGCCCTTATGGAGCTCTGCGCATATGGAATCAGACTTGTAGGGATAGTCTTAAGGATTATAAAAAGGAAGATTTGGCAGAATAATAAAGGAAAGAAAATTATATCTTGAACAGCTTTTCAATCTTTATCAAATTATAACTATTACAAAGGTCATTTAACCATAAAAAGTCCACCTTAATTAGATCCACTACCTTCTGGAAAATGACAAAGTATAAATTATAAAAAGCTACTAAAGGAAAGCAGGTAAATTTAGGACTGGCCACACACACAAAAAACTCTAATTCAGACTAACTGAAGAAAGAATCAGTCTAAGTTAGTGGCATTATTTATTTATGGCAAACTTTGTCAAGAAATGCAAATTTGCAAAGGTCAAGTGTTACAGAGTAAGGTCTTACTTGCCGTGCTTTAATGAGAAGGCAAGTCGTTTGTAATCAACACATTAATTGTATGCAAGTGTACATGGTTAAAACTACTCAAAAACAACATGTTTCCTTCATTAAATTAAACATTCTGCCTGCTTACATTTCGATTACACTTTCACTTGCTTCAGAGAACAAATGTAAAATTCCTAATTATCAGCATATACATTAGTGAGGATGCTGAGTTTCTTATGAGATTTTTCTCTATGTTGTATATAATGTTCTACTTATCTCCCTCTTCTTTAAAGATGTAGCTGCTGATGCTTATTATTTAAGTGTCTATCAGCATTTAAAAGATTGATCAGTGATCTGTAGGCTTTTAAAGATTGGTTAGAAAGTATGTAAGGTCAATAGCCAAAGCAATAACAAGAACCATCAGTTGCTGAACATTTACAATGCATCAGAACTGTGCCAAACCCTTTATATGTAACCTCTCATAAGAACACCCATTTTGCAGATGAGGTAAAATACTTTTACTTTCCCTGATTAATTGTTCCCTCCTCCTCCCTGTCCCTCCACCCTCTTTGCATGACTGGCTCCTTATTTTTCTTATCAAGTAAAACTACCTCCCAATAGGAGGCCTTCTAGACCATGCAATCTAGGTAAGTTCTTATAAACAACTTTCCTGACACCTTGTGCTTTTCCTTCGTGGCACTTAACTCGTAAGTATAAATTGATTTGCTTGCTTATTTGCTTTCCACCTATGCCCTGCTAGGCTGCAAAATCTACTGGGGCTTTTGCTCTGTTGACTATTGTCTTATTAGGGATTTAAAAGATATTTGTTGAAGAGACAAAATACACATTTTTCTGAGCTGGTAAAAAGCAAATACTTTAAAACCCAGAACTTTGTGAAGATAAAGTCCATGCTTTTGCCAGAAGCCTTTGGTTTGCATCTCTCTTTGGGTAGCTAGTTTTCACCCTTGTTTTGCCCCTTTACTTCACAGTCTCTGTGATGGAGCCATCTTGTCTTCCTTGCAAGCCAAGCTGCCTTGCTTGTTAGTTTCTGAAAAAAGTTGTAAACCCTTCATTCTTGAAAACATTGTGTTATTCTGATCTCAGTGGACACTGTTATCACCCTGCTGTCTGTTAGCTTAATTGAAACCTGCCCTCCTCTTGGGAGGGCTGGGTTGTGCAAGGTGACTTCATGACAAGCAATGCTTATATGAAAGCACTCAAAGGATGTCAAACAGTTAGGAAAGTTGAGGAAGGATTTTAGTGGAGATAAAAGAGATAAAATGAGGGATGTTGACAAGCCAGAATGCAGTTTTTGATTTTCCTTCTCTACTTTCACATTCAGTTAAAATGTTGCAGGAGGTTTAATAAAAGGAAGCACTGGGTTGTGTTCTAAAATACCAGAAAGGTTTAAAAAATATCTCTGACTATTGTAGTGATGAAGAAAAGTTGGAGAGTTGAGAAACAGTTGTTTTATTGATAGAAGATGATTGTTTATTAAAATTGTACGATCTTCTCTCCCTAGAAATTCCTTAGGAAAATACAAAAATCACAATATTTATATATTCTTTCATTCACTCAATATTTGCTAGACATACTTCTTAATGTAAGAAACACAAAATTGCGATATAGGCCCTAGATTTTGCACACTAATAGAGAGAAAATACAAATAGACAACTTTATAGAGTGTACTTAAATTGAGTTATGGGGAAAAAGTGCTCCTTCTCACTGTCTCATGTGAGAAGTACCATCTGACTTAATCCTGAACAAATCGGTTTCATTGTATCAATGAAGTTGTTGATATGGGCATAGCATTTGAGACAGAGAAGCTGGAAGGAATGAAATATAGAACTAGTTAAACAAGAAAAAGGGCAGAAAGGTTTGTATTGGTTGGTATGAATGATACTTTTTGGGAAGTTTTAGGATTACGATTATAAAGGTTATTTGGGAGACTGATATTTAATGGTCTTGATGCTCTGCTAAGGAGTTTATATTTTGTTTAGGTAATAGAGAACAATTACAGGTATTTTTGCTAAGTATAAGAAGTTTTTAAAAACACAATACTTATTTTGGCAGTTTACCATGACCTGGAGAGATGAAAGATTATTTTGGAAGAAAATTCTCCATGGGTCTCTCACATTTCTACATATCTTCTGAGCAGAGGAATTGACAGATTTTGTTCCAGACTATCTTTTCAAGAATGTTTATACAGCAAACAGTCTTGGAAGATAAAAATAATGCCACCCTTATAGGAGAGGAAAAAGCACCCCTTTAAAAGATTGGAGTTTTCTAAGCTCAGAGTCCCTCTGCGTGATAAAAATTTATTGCATACTCACCATCCACCTGGGCTTCTGAGCATCTCCCGAGTGGAACTTGGGAAACAAAGAGAACCTAGACAAACATGAAGCTTGTAAAGCTTGCTGTGCCATGAGTTATAAAGTCATTTCTGTCTTACCCAGGAGTCTCATGTCTTTTGATGGCAACCATCAAACTATGAGGGGTTAACTTGTTAGTCTGCAAGTAGGATAAACCTCAGAGCCTTCACAGTTTTCAACAGAGTGAAATCTTGAAGTTCAAGGAAGCAGTGATTATAGAAATTCATTAAGGCACAGTAAAGTATTAGTGGTGTATATGAGGCTAAAGTTGTTCTAAAGGTAGCAACATGTGTCTGTAAACTGGGAAAATGGGGAAATAAACTAGTCAAGAAAAACGGTTTTTGGGCATTGATTTCACCTGGGGTGATATTTGTCTCATTAAAAATAAATTAGATTAAGAGAATGAAAAGACAAGCCACAGAAGGAGAAAATATTTGTAAAACACCTATCTGGTAAAGGACTGGCCTCCGAAATATACAAAGAACTCTTGAAACCCAGAAATAATAAAACAAACAATCCAATTAAAAACTGGACAAAAGATCTGAAAACACCTCACAAAAAAAGATATACAGATGACAAGTAAACATATGATATGGTGTTCAACATCATATGTTATTAGGGAATTGTGAATTAAAACAACAATAAAATACTACTAAAATGGTTAAAATAAAAAATACAGACAATACCAAATGCCGATAAGGATGTGGATCATTAAGAACACCTACTTATTGCTGGTAGGAATGTAAAAGGGTACAACCACTTTGGAAGATAGTTGGACAGTTTCTTACAAAACTAAACATACTGTTTACATAAAATCCAGCAATTGTGTTATTTGCTATTTACCTAAATGTGTTAAAAACTATGAGTGTATAAAATCCTTCACATGACTGTTTATAGCAACTTTATTCATACTGGCCAAAACTTGGAAACAACCAAGATAGCCTTCAGTATGTGATTAGATAAACAAATTACAGTGCATCCATACAATGAGATATTATTTAACATTAAAAATAGACTCCTGAGCTGCAAAAACACATGGAGGAAACTTAAAGGCACATTACTAAGTGAAAGAAGCCAGTATGAAAAAGCTACACACTACATAATTCCAACTGGATGACATTTTATAAAAGGCAATACTATGGGCTGAGCACAGTGGCTTACGCCTGTAATTCCAGCACTTTGGGAGAGTGCCTGTAATCCCAGCTACACCAGAGGCTGAGGCAGAGAATTGCTTGAACCCGGGAGGCAGAGGTTGCTATAAGCCAAGATTACGCCATTGTACTCCAGCCTGGGTGACAGGGCACGACTCCATCTCAAAAAAAAAAAAAAAAAGAAAAAGAGAAAAAGGCAATACTGTGGAGACAGATGAAAAAGATCAGCGGGTGGAGGTTGGGAGTAGAAGGAAGAGAGGGATGAATCAGTGGAGCATAGGGGATTTTTAGGGCAATGAAACCTCTCTGTATGATACTCTAAGAAAGGTGTCTTAAACAGCTGTCGATATCCATAGAATGTACAACACAAAGAATGAATTTTAAGGTAAACTTTATTTAGCACTAATATATCAATATTAGCTCATTAATAATAACAGTATACCACAGTAATTCAAGATTCTAATAACTGGGGAAACTGTCGTGGGAGGTAGGGGAGAGAATATATGGGAACTCTCTTTCTGCCCAATTTTCCTGTAAACCTGCAGCTGCTCTAAAAACTGAAGTCTATTAATTTAAAAAATTGGAAAGATAGGAGGTGATGCTGGGTTATTTGGAGAAACAAATCAATCTAATTTGATAGCCTTGGGTTTGGGTTCCTGTAAGATATGAAGATACTAGTATGGCACATAAATTAAACAGAGGAAAAAGTGACTCACTAAAAAGGCCAACAAAATATTGGGCAAAACAGCATCAAAATTGAGAACAGTTACCTACCCTGGTGGGAATTGAGGGACCACCCACATTCAAAGTACTGCTTGTGTCTGGCTGTTAAACCTCAGGAAAGACAGAAAAATGCTGGGGTTTAAACCTGAAGGATCCTTAATAGGAACTAACTCTCTCCCTTTGCTGTCACATTAGCTTCTAGCTTCAGCAGAACCAACTTTTTTTTTTCCAGATCTTTTTCCTTCTGGATCATAGTCTAACATGTACCAAATTGGCCTTTTTACTCAGAAATATTTGAAATAAAATATCACAGCATGAAATAAAGCCCCTGTCCTAGAATGGATGCTCGGAGAAGAGTGTTCTTGGATATATATCTGCCTGCTTATATCACATCATAATAATTATGCCCAGTTTCCCCACCCTGAAAGTTCTCTGAAATGTTAGATTTGGCCCCTGGTCACTGACTTTCCCTTTATTTAGGCTTTGCCTCCACCCAGCCAACAGAGAGCTCCTATCTTGCTGTTTTCCATTTGATACAACCCACAGCAGACCTAAACCACCACCCCAGCCTGACTGCTGAGACCTGTTCAGCTATCTGTCTCCTCAGCTTTGGATCAAACCACTGCACTTTAAAAAAAACTTAATTTTCTTGATAATTAATATATTTGCATACTTCAAAATCAAAAGGAAATAAAAACATATACTATGAGAAGTCTTGTCTCCACCTAGTCCCCATCTATTCCTTCACCTTAAATTTTCTTACTTATATATTTTTAAATCCATCCCCCTCAAGCATTTACTCTTTGAGTTACAAAGAATCCAATTACACTCCTTAAGTTACTTTAAAATGTACAATTAAGTTATTATTGACTATAGTCTCCCTGTTGTGCTATCAAGTCATAGGTCTTCTTTATCCTTTCTGGTTTCCCCCCCCCTCCGACCATCCCCACCTATCCCTGCAACTCCTCAATCGCCTTCCCAGCTACTGGTAACCGTTATAACTATGTGTATATTTTTCTAAGTTGCCTAAGATTCTTTCTGGAGCATCTCATAATATAGCTATTAAAATTCTCACCATAGGTTTCCCTTGATTTCCCATCTAATACTTCTAATATTTGATTGGATTTATTAATTCAATTGATACAGAATATTTCTTACTACTATTATGTAGGGTACAATTCTGAGTTACTATAGGTTTTGAGAGATTCATCTGAGAGCCTATAGGAAGTTATTGTCCAAGAAGCTTATATTCCTACTTTTCTATTGCATATTACAATTAACTTAGTTGTGATCTGCACTCATGATTTCCTACAGGCTTTGGTATAATTAATAAAGAGTTTAATTCTACATGAACAACATTGTAATCTTAATTGTCCATAGGGTAAGAAACTCTTCAATTCATTTTATACAGGAACAAATTTTCACATCCCCCTGAAATTCCCAGTGGACAGTGGAACTATATAAACTCATGTTATCCTAGTTTCCATATATCGAGTGCTTCCCTTTAGAACAAAACTTGAAATAATTGTCTAAAATAAATAATTTCACTTTCATACCTCTCATTCTTTCTTCAGTCTTTTCCATTTGGGCTCTGTCTCCACTATGTGACTAAGGATGGTCTTCTCTCAAAGACGCAGTAATCCCATGCTGCCAGAACCAGTGGGATTGGGAGTTCTCATCTTACTAGACTTCTCAGCAGCACTTGGCAGCTGCCTCACTCTCTCTGAGACATTCTTTTTCTGACTTCCTGGACATTACCCTGATGGTTTTCTTCTTAACTGCCTTTCAGTGATATGTATTTATTCCCCCTTTCTTCAAATTTAAATATTGGTATGCTCCAGGGATAGGGTCAGGGTTCTGAGGTAATCTGTCTATGCCTTCTCCTTAGGTAATTTTATCTAGTACTTAGCTTCTAAATAACTTCTATATGGTAATGTGAAAGTGAACTAAATATGGCCTGAGAAGGATTCTGTACTTCTATATTTGAATCCTTATGGGCTAACTGCAGCCTAGCTTAATAGGTAGACAAGATTGGAAACCTAACTTAGGAGTATGCACGCGTAACAATAACTGAGTCTTGGCCAATCCCAGCGGCTGTACCTCAACCATTCATACCCTGCTGAGTGTTCAGACTATATTCAAATAAGGCAAATGCAACCTGTAACCAATCCAGCCGTTCTGTACCTCACTTCCGATTTCTGTACATCATTTCCCATTTTTTGTCTATAAATCTTCTTCCACCACGAGGCTGCACAAACAACCCCATCAAAAAGTGGACAAAGAATATGAACAGACACTTCTCAAAAGAAGACATTTATGCAGCCAACAAATGTATGAAAAAAGTTCATCATCACTGTCATTAGCGAAATGCAAATCAAAACCACAATGAGATACCATCTCACACCAGTTAGAATGGCAGTCACTAAAAAGTCAAGAAATAACAGATGCTGGAGAGGATGTGGAGAAATAGGAACACTTTTACACTGTTGGTGGGAGTGTAATAGTTCAACCATTGTGGAAGGCAGTGTGGCAATTCCTCAATGATCTAGAACCAGAAATACCATTTGACCCAGCAATCCCATTACTGGGTATATACTCAAAGGATTAAAATTAATTATACTATAAAGACACATGCACACATATGTTTATTGCAGCACTGTTCACAATAGCAAAGACTTGGAACCAACCCAAATGTCCATCAATGATAGACTGGATAAAGAAAATGTGGCACTTATACACCATGGAATACTATGCAGCCATAAAAAAGGATGAATTCATGTCCTTCACAGGGATATGGATGAAGCTGAAAACCATCATTTTTAGCAAACTAACACAGGAACAGAAAACCAAACACCACATGTTCTCACTCATAAGTGGGAGTTAAACAATGAGAACACATGGACACATGGAGGGGAACACCGGAGCCTGTTGGGAGTGACAGATTAGGGGAGGGATAGCATTAGGAGAAATACTTAATGTAGATGATGGGTTGATGGGTGCAGCAAACCATCATGGTACGTGTACACCTATGTAACAAACCTGCACATTCTGCACATGTATCCCAAAACTTAAAGGATGTATATATATAAAAAGAGTCTCTGTGAATCTGCTATGATTCTGCGGGCTGCCCGATTCATGAATTTTTCATTGCTCAATTAAACTCCTTTAAATTTAATTTGACTGAAGTTTTTCTTTTATCAGTGAGGACTCTCAAATCTATATGTCCAGCCCTGAAATTTTCCCTGTATTCCATATTCATATATTGAACTGTTCATGTGACATCTCCACTTGCATATCTAATAGGTATCTTGAATCCAAAATACTCAAAACAGAACCTATGATCCTCCCCCAGTTTTCTATCAACCAAGTTGTTGAAGTTAAAATCTGGGTGGTATCCATGTTCCTCTCTTTCCCTCACTCTCAATGTTGATTTCACCTCTAAAGCATCTTCTGAATATATTCACTTCTCTTCCTCTCCACTACATTCACCCTAGACCACTCACCATCATCTTCTGCCTGGAACACTGGATCATGTCACTTCATCGCTTAAAATCTGCCTGCATGTCCAGTACCACTTAAATCAACTTTATTATCTTTTCCCTGGCTTACATCTCTCTACAGGATCTGGCCTGAAGAGCTTCCTCTCTGAACTCGTCTCATACCATGCTCTCCATAACTATGCTACGTACATGCTCCCCTTCTTTCTCCAGCATACTCAGTATCTGCTCACTTTAGAGGCTTTGTGCTGTTACCTTTGTCTGGAATGCTCTCGTCGTAGATCTCCACACAGCTTATGCCTTCTTATCAGACAGGACTTAGCTTAAATGTTACCTTATCAGAGTTCCACCTAATGTGAAGTAGTTTCCTCACTTTGTAGCACAGGATACTGCCATTCTTCTCTTTCTGGTATTTTTTTTTTTTTTGCATATTTATTTATGTATTTCTTTGCCATCTCAAGTTGGTTGACTATAATGCTTGTATGAGTGGTCTGAACTTTATTTTTCTTTTGCAACGTTATCTCCCAGCACATAGTGATGATTATAATTTGCCAGTCATTCGACCAGGCAGTAGGAATGCAATGGTGAACACAAACAGGGGATCTCCACACAGCTTATGCCTTCTTATCAGACAGGACTTAGCTTAAATGTTACCTTATCAGAGTTCCACCTAATGTGAAGTAGTTTCCTCACTTTGTAGCACAGGATACTGCCATTCTTCTCTTTCTGGTATTTTTTTTTTTGCATATTTATTTATGTATTTCTTTGCCATCTCAAGTTGGTTGACTATAATGCTTGTATGAGTGGTCTGAACTTTATTTTTCTTTTGCAACGTTATCTCCCAGCACATAGTGATGATTATAATTTGCCAGTCATTCGGCCAGGCAGTAGGAATGCAATGGTGAACACAAACAGGGGCTCTCTATTGTTATTTAAAAATGAGTTAGTATATTTAGATAACTTGTTATTCAGTTATTCATTCAATAAATATTTATTGAGAGCTTACTGTATTCCAAGCTGTGGGGATATGGCAGCGAACAACACAAAAAGTGCCCTTGACCTCCTGAAGTAAACATTCCAGAAAGAAAGCAGAAAAGGAAACAACAGATAAACAGATATGAAATATAATGAGGAGGATGAACTGTCTAGCTCTTCAGACTAAGAGGATTCAGCGGAGAAGGTGGAGGAAATGAGTTAGGAATATGCTTGGCAAGTCCAAGGAGCAGCAGGGTATCCACTCTGGCTGCAGCAGCGTGAGTAAGGGAGAGAATGGGGCAAAATGAAGTTGAGTCAGCCAAGGGCCTATCTTGTGTGGCTTTGGATTTTATTCTAATTGCAATGGGAATACATTAGAGGGTTCAGAGGTAGGGAGTGACATAATCTTTTATTGCAGAGAGAATTGCTTTATGAACTATTTTCTTCTCAGAGAGCTCTTTAGGGGATTGGCTGAGAATACAATGATCCTTGAGAAACTTGAAATTTTTGGCTGATACTTCTTGTACATCAGGCTCTGTGCTGGTAGCAAGAAGTTCTGGAATGTGTTCCCAGATTTGCAGATTCCTTCTTGAGGGGTCTTGGCTAGGCCAGTCTTTCTGGCTTAACACTGCTTCTTCACACTCATGTATTCAAGAAAGCATAAAGAGTGAGGAGGAAAGACAGCAGAGCACTTACGGGAATTCCCTGGCTTGCTGAAGCCTCAAGTAGAAATATGATATAAATAAATTAGCATGCAGAAAGAGTTTGGACCCTTTCCATAATTAATAAAAACCATCCAAACCAGTAAGGTCTCCTTTGGAATAGTTTCTGAAGGTTGAATGATTTGTGTACATGAAAGATCAATGTGACTCTGTGTCAAGCAAAACAATCTCTGGGCTTTGTTTGACCTAAAGGTATTTGAATAACCCTCAAGGGTAGCCTAATTTAAAAAATTTAAAACACTGACTTTCTCACATGTTTGGGCTTTACAGGTGAGGCAATTTCTGAATCAACCAGGATATTAATAAGTAAGTAATTACTAGGAAGGCCAAGGAAGGACGCTTTAATGCCTGATGATAAATGGAGAAACGAACCAAAAGAGAATTCTCAGAGGAATGGTGTATTCCATCCTTGAATTCTGGAAAGACTGCATTTGGATATTGTATTTTTAAAGACATGCACTTTTGTTTGATGTGATTAAAATTGGGATGGTCCATTCATCTGGGACAACAGTGAGGAAATGGAGTCAGGCCATTGCTCTCTCTTTTTGGGAACCATGGTTCAGGCATTCAGCCACAGGTTTCCTGGGATATCCCTGTCTTTCGTTTTCTTCTCACATTAAGTGAAAATCAAGTCTTCCAAGGACTCAAGAAAAACCTAAAATATCCCTCTCTGTGACTACAGAGAAATTCCTTCACACCAGAGATTGAGTTATTTTCTACCTGAGCTTATTTGGGATACATTTTGTTGCTTCTTACAAAGGTGTGAAATGGAGGTTTGGGATTTCCTCATAAATGACCTTTTACAATGACTTCCTGTTACTTTATTTTTCCTGGGGAACCAGAATACCATGCAATACATTCCCACTGTGTGAGGTTGAATAAATCTTTGTAATTTGGAATTAGTCACTTGTGAGATCGTAATTAGCATTTTGAGTAAAGTGTCTATGTTTATTTCTGACCAGTCATGGAATAAGGCTGTGTTAAATTCAGTGTAACATTTTGTTGGCTCCTGCAGTTTGAGAAGCTGATGTCTCATACAAGTGTTTAATATCACCATCCTAGTCTATTTTTTTTTCTTCTGTATTGGTGGGCTCCACTCACTTTCCTACCTCTTAACCACTGTTAACTTAGAACCTAATCATGTTTAGTAGTTAATGTGTACCTTGTGAAGTTGGCAAACAAAGAACTGATTCAGAGAGAACTCGGAGAAAAGCAGGCTGGCATTTAAACCTTAAACTCAAAAGCAAACAGCCAGGCAAATAATAAAGCACAAAAATGGGCTGTTCAATGATCCTGACGTGGTGATTACAAAGCCCTGCTTTGTATTCTTCGTTTTCTTGTTGAGTATTGCAGCCTGTGCATTGGCATGAGTCCTGGTTTAGAGAGAAGAAAAATAAGATCAACCTCTGACAAATCAACTAGTAAAATCTATAGGAATGAACCACGTGATCAATCTTGTGTGAGTGAAGAATTTTAGGAGTATCTAAAATGCAATTAAAATGTGACCTTGGAAGCAGGACTAAATTGTATTTACAGTCTGGTAAATGGAAACCTAGTCAATTATCATGGACTCTTGTCTGGACATAGATGTGACCACAGAGCGGGCAGGGACTGAATGGAGTACAGAGAAGGTAACCTCAAGAAGAACGAATTTGGTGGTGTATCACAGCAATTTTACAGAGAGGATGCCAAGACCACTGAACGTTTCTGGAAGGTTTGGCTGTTGGATCTCTGTGGTGGTTCTAGACTCTGGGGTGGTATCATATCTTGGCAACACTGACTCCATTACCAAATGTATCCCCCAAGACACCATCTGTGTATGGCTCTGGCTTCTGTGCTGCCTTTTTTTTTTTTTTTTCAGGGAGAGAGTGTTCTGATCAGCTACCGTCTTATGCTGGATGGATAGTCTGATGGGTGCATTTCTCATGATAAACTAGGAAATTGGCATTCTGGCTCCTGTGAGAGCATTTAAGGTGAATCTTTCCCAAGAAGCAGATCACCCCTAGAAAGGCTGGCAAAGTGGAACTTCAGGACTGCCAAGCCAAGGACCTGACCCTGGTTCCCACCCAGCAACTGGCTCTTAATCTGCTGTAAAAAGAGTATAAATGCCATAGTGAGGCCTAATAAGAAGCCACAGCATCTCTAATCTGCCATGGTTATAAACTGCATTTTTAATCACTGCACCATTTTGCCTCAGTTTTCCTTATATTCACATATTTTGGTGATCTAAAGTCTGTTTCTTTCATACACATTTCCATATTTTTCCTTATGTGTCCTATATGGTAAATTTATGTCCAGGTGCAAGTCATTAATATTTTAGAATAAAATATCTATAGAAGAGGAAGAATGTTGAATACTGGGTATCCATTTTCTATGAACACTGTATTACTACTGCACAATGACAATTTTAACCCCTACTTTAGTTCTGAGCTGGAATTAATACTCTAAGTAGAGACAGTTGCCTTAAAATGTCCTGAAAAGAGAGGAGAGGCATCCTTCCCATACCGGATGCTTCCTATCTGGTGCATTTCCAGTGGGAATACACAAAAGGTTTTTATGAGCCAGGCTGCATAAGCACAAGGGTAGGAAACAGAGCATTAGGATCACATGAAAGCAGAAGAATAATATTGGTCTCAGGAAGGCTAGAATGGGACTAGAGCACAAGAGCCAAGGCTCTGCTCCTGTAAAAGAGACCATAAAACCCCTAAGTGAGAACTCCATCTTTCCAAAAATAAGAAAAAAGGTTTTTCAAAATGAAACATGCTAAAAGCACCAGAATCTCTTCACTCAAATTGTTCAGAGTGTATGATCTCATGTCCTTACATACACACCCCTCAGTAGAGTCATAAGGAAGAGAAATCGCAACATTTTGTTTTTATTGCTGCTATTAGCCTTTAAGAACATGAATTGATTATTAACAATATCATGAAAAACAAATAGTATAGAGGGACAGTGATGATGGGAGAGTATAAAAGATGAGGAAAAAAACTAATCTTTTCTCTACAACACATGAATTGCTTTTTTACTGTCTACTCCATGGACAAATATATTGGGTAACAAGATGTTGGAAACAAAAATGCAAAGAGGTTATCTTTTCACCATGGTGTAAGGCCCAGGAAGGCAGGGATTTTTATCTTGTTTCATCAACTACTATGTCTCCAGCACTTAGTCTCATGCCTGGAATATGGTAAGGATTCAATACATCCATTGAATAAATTTTTGAATATTATCTTATGGAAGAGAAGATGATATCATGATGAAAATATGAACTATCTGTGCTTAATTTCTGGTTCAAGTCCCAAATGTAGGCCTGGTTTGCCTGATGACTTAGAGAAAGTACCATATTTTCTGTGGGGTATTTGATTGTGCTACTCATGCACTTTCCTCTGCCCTGAGCATGAGGAATCTCTCTCTCTCTTTCTTTTCCCTGCATGGGTTCCCATACTGCTATGAAAATCTAGTTCATTGATGACTGCCTCATGGAGACTTTTCATGATTAATCAAATTGGAATCATTATTCTGCCTTACTCTGTGCATTTGCTACAAGGAATAATAATTGGCACGATGGCAACATTAGAAAAACTTTATCTAAATTTACTTAGACTTTCCCTCTGTTCTTCCCCTCGATTGTCATTTCTTCTTATAATATCTCACTATCCATTTCTTTCCTTACTGGCCTGGTCTTTCACAGGGTCTAAGATTTATTACTGACAATCTTCAACCCCTGCAACCTCCTGCCACTGTTAAAATATCTGTTATATGAAAATTTCTCAATGTCTAAGGCACATTAAATGAGTAATGAGTAAATGACTCATTCCTGTACTACAGAACTCAAGAGATAGTTGACGCCAGTAGACAGAATACTGATCTGATGATCCTGCGACCTTGTTTCTAGAAGGAGATCTGTCACTAACCAGTTTTGTGAACTTAGGCTACTCAGTCTGCCTATGCTGCTCTTTTCTCAGGTGTAAGAGTGAGAGTTCGTCTAGAACAGTGCTTCTGTACTTCCGTAAGTATGTATGTATGTTCTGTAACACTGGTCCTGATGTGTCATTCAAAAATATGTTCTGAGATTATATTCACTTCAGAATTGCTATTACCTCCTTGAATATTAGAAAGTTGAAGGATCTGACAAGTCCTGAAATTAAACTGTTTTTCTTTACCTAATAATTTTTTTAAAGGCAGAGGTAGCATATTGGTAGTTCCCTAGAGAACCTTATGAGGAAATCACTAGTTGAACTTTCTGAGGAGCTTGGGTGCCATTGCAAATCTCTGTAGCTCTAATGCCAGCTACTATAGGTACAGAGGTGGAATAGGGTAAGATTTCTGCTTTTCAGACATATAGAATCAAATCTGGGGGAGAGACACAAATAAATGTGACATAGTGGCAACTGTAGATTAAGGTCTGTTCAAATAATAATGGGCTTGAGGACTGAGAAGCAAGTAAATCTGCCCAGAGTGGGGGCAGAGGATGAGGAAGGGAAGGCTCCACAGGGATGTTGCAATAGAGAAGTTGGGAAAGGATGTTCCAGGCAGAAGGAACAAGGCATAAAATCCAAAGGTGTGTTCTAGGCCTGAGAATTAATTCTGTGGTTATGGAACCTAGAAGCGGAAGCTGCCTAGGAAGAAAGTGGAGGGACAAAGTTCTGGGAAGTGGGTGGAGGACTTGTTTGCCATGTGCTGTAAATGCTACCTTAGGGAATCTGTACTTTATCTTGTAGGTAAAAGGAAAATATCCTTAGATTGGGTTTTCATCATTATCATTACCTAATCAATAAGTATTTCTCAAAAAGAATTTTAAAGTGCTAAGGCAGAGAGGAGCTGTGAGAGACTGCCACGGAAATTAATTCTCACTCTATTGACACAGCTCAAGTAAGAAATGATGAAGGACTGAATAATGAAATGCAAAAGGATGAGATGGAAGAAATAGTTTTGACAGTAATTTAGGAACTACACAGACCAGTAAGAGTGATTGGGTAGAAAAAAAGAGGAATACAAAATACCTGTACAAATTCAGTCTGGGAGAGTGTTGTGTGATTATAACATTAATAAGGGTAGGAATTTCCAGGAGTGAACTGTTTCATATAGGTTCTGAATTGGACTAGGGGATTCTATTACACAGTAATTCTCCTGTACAAACATATCCATTGATTTTTGTGTTACAGAGTTCAAGAGTGATTTAACAAAAGACTATACAAGATTCTTTTTAAGGATGTTCAGCATCCACCAAAATATCTATTTCAAACTAAAATTTGGTAGTATTCAATATATTCTTGTCAACAAAGCAGCATTTAAATCTGTAATTTTTTTTAAATTTTAGCCTCTGATAAATAATCATTTCTGGGACTATAAATCAATTTTGGTTTTCATTCAACCTGAAATTATTCTTTCAGCCATGGATTTATTCTGTATACAGAATATCTCAATAGAAGGTTGTGAAACTATTTCCATTTTCTAGTAGGAAACAGAACACAAACAATTTTAGTGATGGTTTATATATTAAGCCATTATTTTTTGAATTAATCCTAAATTTGGCCTTTAACACTAAATATTATTATTGATAATGGATTAAAATATATTGTATTTGTAGTCAGGGAGTGGGGTTGTTTCAAAAACATTGTATGCCAATGAAAATTAGAAATAATATTTCTCTTTTGTAAGGAGTTCATGCTTGCTTATCATGTAAAACTTAGCAAAGATTCTAAAGAGCAATTTTCTTAACAACCTTTTAAAGTAGAGGGTTCTTTTATTTAGGGGGAGAAGAACTCCCTTTGAGAGGCAAGATGTGGAAACTAACATGACCCAGGCTGTTTACACAAAGCAGTCTACACCTCCCTGATTATGTCAGATAATTTTGCCTTTACCTGAGACAGCTGTCTTCTATTAGCACTGGAAACAAATAGTAAAATCTATGGTCACTGATCCATGACCACCTTCTCATTTTGAATGTTTTGTCCAAGAGGACCTGGAATCCAGAAACTGAGTTGGTGGAAAAGAGCTGTTGCTAAACATAATTTATCAGAGGAAGGAAAGTACAGTGTCCACCTTGAAAACAAACCAAGCTATCAAAATGACTACGCATTATAAAATGAACACAATGTGGCAGTCAGTGCCACTTTATGATTTCTTTCCCTTTATATCATAAAAAAATAAAGATAAAAAGCAAATGGTCTTATCACCACAGGCAAGGCTGCCTCTCCCTCTGCAATTTCTGTGGAGCATTTACGGCAGCTCTGGAATTGTTTTGAAGTAAATTTAGATGTTTTGGAGGGCAGATACATGTAATGGTTGTTTTACTATTCTGGGTTTCATGATAACAGGTTGCTATGTCTAAGCCTTGATATTTTGCAGATTTCTAAATGCATTTTATTGCATTTAGAAGAAATTTTGTAGTATTGAGAAAATGCAATGCAAAAATGAGTAGATACAATGTCCGCTTAACTCAGAACAAAACCACCTTATTTCCCCGTAGTTGAAATGGAGGGTAGGTAAGTCAGGCAGTGGTTTCTGAAAGCCAAGAACATAGTAGCACTGTGCCATTCTCTCGCCTGATCCAGTGCCACTCCCTTCACTTGATATCTGTTTACTTTGGAGGAGGCAGTTTTTGAGAAAGATAATAAATATCCTGGCCCAGTGCCCCAGGAGCCATGACAAGCAAAGGAACATACTTGCCTGGAGATAGCCTTTGCGATATTTAAATGTATGGGTTAATTTTTTATCCACTTTAATAACCGTTTTATTCCTCCTTCTACTTCTTTGCTTTCTCTTTCCACTCTGAAGCCGTGGGTACAGAATCTCTGCAGGCAAATTGCTCCAGAGCACATTGCAGGACAAACCTGTAACGAATAGTTACATTCACGGCATCTGGATTCCTAATCCTTTTCCGAAATGGCAGGTGTGAGTGGCTGTATAAAATATTCTATGTTTACCTTCAACTTCTTGTTCTGGGTAAGTGTTTTCCTTTTAATTATCAATTTTATGCAAGAAAGGGGATCTTGATATAAATATCGTAAACAAGAACAGACTGTACACTAGAGAAATAGGAGAAGAGGGAAAATATATTTTCCATGTACTTGTTTGGATGTATTTGTTCTTTCTTTGGTTATTTCAGTAATTGAAAATGAGCCAATGATTCAAAAAAGTGCACTTCAGAATCTGTGAGGATAAACATTTCATAAATGTTTTGATATTGCTGTAAAAACAATCACAAAGGAAAACAAATATCCCTTAACTGAAGGACAATTATTCTTAGTTGTATATCAAGCAGGCCTCCCTAATTTAAGGACTCTGTGGTAAAAACATGGTCTGATTCCATCCGGAGCCTGCGTCCTGATTCCTGCCCTTCACTTCTGGGTTTGAACAGGTGAATCACAGGGTGTGGGACAATAAAGATCATTTTCAGAGCCTCAAAGAAAAAAAAAAAAAATGGGTCATGAAAAACTTGAGGGGGAAATGATAAAATTCCTAAATCATAAGAAGATCAAACTAAGGCAGTGGATATATATATGTATTGGCATTTTAAAGTCAGTATTTTGATGTGTCATCACCCCACCTTTTAATTGACAGTATTTGTATTTCAGCAATTTGTTATATTTCTCTTGAAAGTTCATTGACATAGACATAACCAACAAATTGATAAGTGACATCTGTCATTGGAAAATGGAAAAACAAGGTGTGAAAAGAGCAAGCTGGGATGTTGGGAAATTGACCTTATCATTTTTAGCATATATAGTACAATTAAAGATTGTTTAAATGTCAATCAATGGAACTAGCACAAAGTATTTAAATGAAAAAAGTATTTTGTATACTGGATTAAAAGCTAGCTTATCCACTCCAAGGATGAAAGAACTCTGGTTTTGTTTCTTTAGTAGACCTCTGTTTAAGTCTTTAGTAAACAGACATCTCATATCTATGTGTTGCTATATTTCTGTTCTATTAAAATAATGATGAACTTAATTAAACTTAGCTACATGAATACAGCTTTATTGTATAGACTGATTTTCCATTCAATGATCAGTAGTGCTAATGAGCACAAATAGATATATTGGTGAATTTTAAATAACTAAATATTTTTAAAAGTAAAATAAAGAAGGTAAAAAAAAATAGGCTGTTTTTAGATTTAAAAAATGGGCTGCTTTTGCAAATACTAAATGTAGCTCATGCTACATATATGCCAGTCTTTTAGTTAGTTCTGATACATTTCTTCCCTTGAGATATTTAAATTGATTATGCATTGGGAGTAGGATATATAAAAAAAGACCTGTATTCTTTGATTTTGTTTTGTTTCTAGCTTTTTTTTTTTTTTATGGAGAACTTTGAATAGTCACAAAAGAAGATAGGATAGGTAATCAACTCCATTGTCCAGCCCCAGTGACCACAGAAAGATGGCCAATCTTTCTCCATTTTTACTCTATTCACTCCCCCCACCCCATATTATCTTGAAGCACATCTCAGATATATAATTTTGTCTGTAAGCATTTTAGTATATATATATCTCTGAAACATAATAATTCTTGAAAAAATGTAACCACAGCCAGGGCGCAGTGGCTCATGCCTATAATCCCAGCACTTTGGGCGACCCAGGTGGGTGGATTACAACGTCAGGAGTTTGAGACCAGCCTGGCCAGCATGGTGAAACCCCGCTTCTACTAAAAATACAAAAAATTAGCTGGGCATGGTGGTGGGTGCCTGTAGTCCCAGCTACTTGGGAGGCTGAGGCAGAAGAATTGCTTGAACCTGGCAGGGGGAAGTTGCAGTGAGCCGAGATTGCACCACTGCACTCCAGCCTGGGTGACAGAGATTCCATCTCAAAAAAAAAAAAAAAAAAAAAGTAACCACAATATCATTATTACGCTTTAAAAACTTAATAAGAATTTTTACAATCAATTGTTAAATTGATTTGACAATTTTAATCAATTTTCAAATTTGAGCCCATTCAGGGCTGAAAATTCCAATTACCTCATAAATGTTCCTGTTAGAATCAGGATCTAAATAAGGTCCACACTTTGTGATTGGTTAATGTATATTTCATGTCTATTTTAATCAGTTGATTCTCCCCCAGTCAACACCTCTTTTTCTCCCTACTGAAATTTTATGCACTGGTGTGTGTTGTTTGTTTTATCACATTGCCCACAGTCTGGATTTTGCTATTTGCATACCTGTGGTGCAGCCTGATACAATTCAAGGTCCTTTTTTTTTTTTTTTTTTGGCACGACAATCATAAGTGTATTCTTTCATGAGGAGGCACTGGATGTTTGATTGTTTCCTTCTTTTGTGACGTTCATAGCCATTGATGGTCAAGGGCCAAAATCCATCATTAGTTCATTAAGAGGTTCAAAGTGATGATATTCTAGTTTCATCAACTTTTCTTTATTTATTAGCTGGAGCACTTTCTATAAGGAGAAATTTCTCATTTACTGTTTCATTACCTGGGTATCCCATTTTTAATATTTTTTAAGTGACATAAAATACTTCTTTCTTATTCTTTACTTACCAGATTGCAAGTGATGAGTTAAGTTACTAGTATTATCCAACAGTGATAAGTTAGTATTTCTTTAAGTATCCTTATGAAATGATAAATCAGCTCCATTACAATGTTTACCCTTATTGATGTGCAATTTGTTCGATCTCTGGCCATCAGGAGCTTCTTCCAAGTTGACCGAAATTCTTTTGAAATGGTCCTAATAACTTTGATAACCTCTTTAGTATTTAGTTTGACATGTTCCAGATCACTTGCTTATTTCCTGTCCAGACCTGGAATCAGCTATTTCTCCACCAAGTTCTAATATCTGTCTTTAAAGAGCTGTAGTCATTGTTTTCCTTACATAATACAGAATATATATGGCACATGTAAACAAACCAAAATATTAATATGCTAATAAATGCAAGGCTCCTATTTTATTAAAGATGTTCCAAAGCACTCAAACCAGTAGCAATCTTAAAATTATGAAACAGTTAAAATATATCTTTATTGTATTAAAACATCCTGGAAAGTGCTAATAGCTATTATGAAGACATCAGAGGTCAGTGTTTCATTAAACAGCTAATCAGAAATTTCAAATGGGTCTGAATTATCAAAATAACAGTCTAGAAAGGGGTAGGTTATAGATTCAGAATTATTTACCTACCTACCTTGATAGGGTTTAAGGTAGATTGTAGAGGTCTGTACCATGCCACACCCAGATATTATCATTGCTTTCCTGGAGAGTTCTTCTTCTTCTTCTTCTTCTTCTTCTTCTTCTTCTTCTTATTATTATTATTATTATTATTATTATTTTGAGGAGTCTCCCTCTGTCACCCAGGCTGGATGGAGTACAGTGGCATGATCTCGGGTTACTGCAGCCTCTGCTTCTCAGGTTCTAGCAATTCTCCTGCCTCAGCCTCCCGAGTAGCTGGGATTACAGGCATGCGCCACCATGACTGGCTAATTTTTTTGAATATTTAGTAGAGTAGAGAAGGGGTTTCACCATGTTGGCCAGGCTGATCTCGAACTCCTGACCTCAGGTGATCCACCCACTTCCACCTCCCAAAGTGCTGGGATTACAGAGATGAGCCACCGTGCCTGACCGTAGCTCTGATTATTTTATGGTTACATTATCTGTTTGTTTCTTTGATAACAGAGACAAGTCTTTCTGATGCTGTAGATTTCAGTTAGACCTTTCTAACTAATGTCCCTTGGCGATTCCTACCACCAGCATATGTGGTGGGATTTACAATCTCTACATAAGAGATTTTGAAATGGAGTCTTTCAGTGAGAGCAACAGTTGTAAAAACCAGTGATAATTTCTTAGCCAAGAGGTGACATCAATATTTTAAATTCAAATATAGGCAGCAAGAGGAATCTCTGAGGTTAGGAAAGGTTCCTATATCTACTGTCCCTTCTATGCTCAGCTCTGAGCTCTCAGTTGGAATTTTACAATCCTTCATAGGAAATTAGCAATTTGTCACATTCCTAATGCTTACTTAAGTAAAAATTTTAATGACCCCACTGATGTGGTTTTCTTATAGATGCCCAGGGCCTTATGTTTTCAAATGCGTTCTTTCTGGTATGACTTGCAAAACTGAGCCTTTGCAAAGTAGAGCCAGATGTTAAAATATCTCTTAGATATGCATGTGATCATTTAATCTAAACAGACCAGGTTCTTTTGGGAGACAACTTGAGATATACCACATAAGTATATGGTGATTTCGATTTGTTAGAATTACTAATTGAAGAAAAACATGTAAAAGTGAAAGTTATTCCTGATTACTCATGCTAGAGTTGGATGCAAGTTAGAGAACTGGAGGTGCTAGAGATAATAGATAAATTATAGGTACAAAACCTATTTCCCTGAGTCTTGTTTCAAAAATAGATGAAATGCCCCAATTTTTTAATGCTCCTCTCAGATAGTTCAAGCCTAGGAATATTGTAGATGCTTATGGTGCCTTAGGGGTCTGAGTAAGTATGAAACATGGGGCCTTTGGCTGGTGGATACAATGGAATAATGGCTAGAGAGAGAGCTATGGAAAGGCCAGTTCTTAATGAGGGAAAGAAGAATGAGGTACATTATCAATCTCAAATGAGTCATAGGGAGGAGCCAAATTGTAAAGCTGAATGTATTAGTAACTGAAGGAAGCCACTGCACAAGGAGGTTTGAAGAAAGCAGAAAGAAGTTGGAACTTGTAGAGAGTCCGGGATCCAGCGTTTCAATATTCATCATTTTATTTTATTGAGATTGGATGTGCTGAGAGCAATTAAAAGATTGGAGGCAAAGCAGACATAACCCTGAGATGGTGGTACACTGAAAAGAATAGGACACAATTATATTTTATTGTGTCCGTTGATGGAATCTTTCAAGATGAAGACCTAACAATGGCTGAAGTGTATGAATTTTGTAAATACAGTGGTTGCCTGACCCTATGTAATTAGCATGGAACTAAAACAGCAACAAAAGGCATTAGAGTCCACTGGTTGATAGAGCAGGCTGAACATCAGCTCCTTCATCAGTAGCTGTGCTTCTCTGGGGAAATTGGTTAACCTCTCTGTGCTTTATTTGTTCTCATCTGTAAAAATGGGGATAGTAGTAGTATCTACCTTATGGGTTTGTGGTGATGATTAAATAAGTTAATACATGTAAAGAAGTAGGAATTAACACTAGATAAATGTTTAAGAAAAAGACATTTCAACAGTATTTTATGGGCATTTTTAAGAAGCAGAAGTGTGTAACTATTTGGCATAGTGATGAATAAATTTAAATGTTGAGTTTTAAAACAAAGAGGAAATAAGATAGCAAGAATATGATAAGTCAGAAACTCTTCTATCATAAATTAAGGGAATGGGGGAAAGGTGGATTTTGTAAACAGACTGGCTGAGATTTCAATCCTGAATCTACCCCTTCTTGTTCTGGAACATTTCCCTTGGCTTTTCCGTGCTCCAGTCTTTGCATTTGTGAAATAAAAATGATCATTTTATCTGGCAGAATTAATTGGAAAGATTAACTAAGCTATTTTATGAAAACCTGTAACCAAGGACTGACCATTAATACTAGCACAATTAACATATTTTTCCTGATTCTAAACATCATAATTGCTTTTTCATTTACAACTGTTAGAATCTACTGTGACAGTATTTTATACATAATGGACTTTCAAAAGGTAAATATAATTTTAGCCCTACTCTGATCCTCTTCTCATCTCACAGGGCGAGGAATATGCAGGAGTAGAGGGATATGTCAGCCCCAAGGCTGCCTTCCACTTTGAATATCTAGGACCCAAATTTCCCGGCTCAAATGCCCTGAGAATTCTAAATCAAACCTTTTCCTCCAGGTGATTTAAGTGGGCACATTTTTCAAGATAGGAAGATAGGATACATGTTGTCTGTGCATATTACCTTGAGTTATAACTTCCTGATATAATGCCCTGTGGCCTGTGGGCTGTCATTTGTATTTTTCCTAGGCTTTTCAAATGGATGTACAGTTCTACAGGTGTTACTTATATGAAAGTTATACTTTTGAAACAGTATGGTAAGAATATTACTGAAATTGTGTCTTTTTTTGATTCAGAAACAGCAGGATACAGATAAATGCTGAACATTCATCTCTACATGTTTTGAAGTTAAACGAATATAGGGTTTTAGTGGTTACTGAGGCCCTTTGTGGGAGGAAAACAATGTAGTTGATTTATTTTCCCTAAATTTAGAGTTATTTAAAAATTAGAAATTGCAGCAGTTATACCGAGTGCTTGTTAGAAAATGCACATGAATGCAACCATGGAGACACATGGAGTGTACACTTAACACTTGTATTAGTCTGTTTTCACGCTGCTGATAAAGACATACCTGAGACTGGTAATTTATAAATAAAAAGAGATTTAATGTACTCACAGTTCTGTGTGGCTGGGAAGGCCTCACAATCATGGTGGAAGATGAAAGTCACATCTTACATGGTGGCAGGCAAGAGAGAATGGGAGACAAGTGAAAGGGATTTCTCCTTATAAAACCATCAGATCTCGTGAGACTTATTCACTACCACAAGAACAGTATGGGGGAACCATCTGCATGATTCAATTATCTCCCACCAGGTCCTTCACACAACATGTGGGAATTATGGGAGATACAATTCAAGATGAAATTTGGGTGAGGACACAGCTAAACCATATCAACACTAAATACAATAAACCCCATTCATATGGGGCTGAAGATTTTTTAAAAACGATGATTACAGAGTCTGCTAAAAGTTGAAGATTTTAATTTACTCCACTGGTTTACAGCATCAGAAAATCCAATATTACATGAGGCTTAGTAGGTCAAAACAGCATCAGGCCATGCTTGTAAAGGGAATGCACATTCTACTCTTTCTTATTTATTTATTTATTTATTTAGAGACAGAGTTTCACTCTTGTTGCCCAGGCCAGAGTGCAATGGCGTGATCTCAGCTCACTGCAACCTCCGCCTCCCAGGTTCAAGCGATTCTTCTGCCTCAGCCTCCTGAGTAGTTAGGATTACAGGCATGTGCCACCACACTCAGCTAATTTTTTTTTGTATTTTTAGTAGAGACAGGGTTTCGCCATGTTGGCCAGGCTGGTCTTGAACTCCTGACCTCAGGTGATCCACCTGCCTCAGCACATTCTACTCTGAATGAACTCTAAATCAGAATTTGTCTCATCTTGTTCAAGGAAATTTAGCATAAGACCTAATAGAAAATACTGTTGAATAAGTGAAAGATATGTAACCCTGAAGACTTAAGAGGACAAGCACACATCCCTGAAAGAAATACTCTAGAATCTTGAAAAAGTGTATGTAGAAATTGGTATCCACAATGTGATGCTAGAGTAACCCCTCATGAAACAGTGGATGGAGGCTGTAAGAGAAGATAAAGTTTATTGGAAGACAACAGGATGAGATAAAAATGGAAATGGATAAAATATGTAAGGACTGCAAGTAAACTACAAACATAATAGCAGAATTAAACTTCACTGTAGAGATTACGTTAAATAAAGATGGTGACATAGAATCCCAAACTGATAAGCTCTCCCACAGGAAAATCAAAAAAGAAATCAAAATGTTGTGAAAGAAGATAATAGATACAGACAACAGAGAATGGAAACCCAAAATAAGCTGTGCTCTTGAAAAAGAGGACAAAATAAATGGAACACAAATAGTAATCAAATTAATATATGGAAATTTTGTGGAGCTGAAAACATAACCTGTATGCAGATGGCAAGTGCCTGTTCTACCCCAATGAAAGAAGACATCTATGCCTAAATAAATATTAAGAAAACTACTAATTTAGTTAAAAGATAAATAAACATCTTACAAATGTCTAGATACAACTGACAGAAAAGAAAACAAGCAAATAATGCATAAGCAAAAATAAGGCTGGTGATATTCTTCTCCTGTTTAACCCTGAAAGTCAGAAGACAATGGAGCAATGTCTGAGGAGTATTCAGAGCCTTTCACAAATGAATAAGAGAGAAAGAGATCTTTGGGTATTCACACTGTAAAATTTACTGAAACATATCCAAAATGATTAAGGTATAAGTAAAAATGGATAGTTGAAGCGTGGGAAAATCATGGTTAAATGGCTAACCATTTTAGATCTGGAAATAAAGAAGTCACATGTCTTGATAGTTATATTTTTTATTATCTCAAATGTAAATTGGGAGGATATTTGGAAAGAGATGTAATAGAAAATAGCAGTTTAGTAACATTTACTCTGTGCTAAAGCCCAAGACTGATTACACTAAATAGCATTTATTAGATTATGTGGAGGAAACACTGTTAGAGATACAGAATAGTAAACGCAAACTCCATTAATTCAGCTTAACACAACCCGCCTCTCAGTTTTTGATAACTCAGGAAGGACAAGAAAAAACATGGATACAGGGGATCTAAATGATTTAATGAATAAAGTATATTTAATAAATTTCTAATAAACTTTGTAGCCTCTTGAGACTTTGTTGTCTTTTCTAGTATCTCTGAATCTTTAGAAATTGATGAAGGAAATGCAAAAAAACTCAAAAGTAACAATCCTACAGTCTGCACTCTCTTACCACAATGCAATTGAACTAAGACTTTAAAATAAATGTTTAGTAAAAGAAGAGACTTGAAAATGAACAATAACAGTAGCAGCAGCAGTACAGTCCTAGTATGTCAGGGCTTTCGGAATCCTTGCTCCCTATCATCGTGGAGTCGCCTCTAGTGTTCTGTGGTTATCATAAAAACAAATTTTGTAATTATCCACTTGCATATTTTCTTATTTTTTATCCTCTCAGGAGCAGCACAGGAAGAGTTTCTTAAGCTTATCTAAAAGGTGTCCATTTTGGGACCAATTATGATGTAGTTCAAAATCCACTCCTCCTCCTCACATAGCATTTTCAGCATTCTCCAAACATACTTCAATAAACACCCAAATAAAAGGGTAGAATTTGGAGGGAAGGAGTAGGGATGATTGGAGACACATTATTAGAGAAGAGGACAAATCAACATTCTACCATTTATTTTTGTTCTGGATGGTATCTTCTCCCCTCTCTCCCTTTTTTTTTTTCCTGATATTTTATGTTCTTCAGCGTCTGCCTGTTCTTAGTCGTCTGCTTGGGCTGTCATAACAAAATACTGTAGACGGGGTGGCTTAAACCACAGAAATTAATTTTCTTATAGTTCTGGAAACTAGGAAAGCTAAGATTAAGGTGCCAGCCAATTGAGTTTCTGGTGAGGACCCTCATTCGTTGGCCATCTCATGTTTCTCACATGTTCTTTCCCTGGGTGTGAGTGGAGAGAGAAAGATACCTCTCCTATAAGGTCACCAGTGCTACAGATTAGAACCCCATCTTCATGACCTCATTTAGTCTTAATTATCTTCTAAAAGCCTATCATCAAAAACAGTCACACCGGAGGTTAGGGCTTCAACATATGAATTTTGTGGAGACACAATTCAGTCCATCGTAAGCAAATATCAAAATTGCCTAATTTCTTAGGATGCTGGTTCAGACCTATTGCATCCAAATTCCATAAAATGATGGCTGTTCCGTGAAAGCTGAATGGAAACCACAGTGATTCTCTTCAAAGAGAAACCAGAAGCAGGGAAAGGTAGGCCTAGTCAGTTCTGCAGGGTCCTGGGATCACGATACTAACCCATTTTACTTTTACAATGTTATCAACAGAAAGTAGAGAGGAGGCATTTATTTATTAATTTATACTTTTAATCCTTTAAAATAGTATAGAAACATTAGGGGAAAAACCCTAAAAGCTAAACTTGGTAAAGGGCTCAAAGAACCATTATAATGGTCAATCTTTTAATAATGGGATGAAATAGTTCAGTATTATTCATGGCTCTAGGATGGTCATTCTTGATAGAAAATAAATTTACTTTTAAAGTCATTCAACAAAGTTATGAATAATTTCATGATATTAGACTGATATTTACATGGGAATTTCTCCACTCAGATGAGAATGATATACTCTAAACATTTGTTTCATTTTTAAAATGAAGTTTGAAAAGGTAGAGTTAGGGATGGAAATGATACATTGGCCAGCTTCATAGTTCCTGAAAAAGATTGTCTAATTCTGAAGATTAGTTGGGCAAAATACTTTTGACTTCTGGAACAGTTGGGTACTTTTTCTTTTAAATGTTAATGTTACAGAAAACTTTCAGTGGCTGAGAAGACTAAAAGTTGCTGTCTGAGGGGCAGATATGATTGATTTAATACGATTTGTGAATGATTTGATGTCTAAATACCTTGAAAAAGTAAATAGTAATACACAAACAAAAAAGTTAAAGTTTTAAAAAATATCACAGTGAGTTCTTACTAAGCTCTTACTAAGAATTCTTAAAGTTTTTTCACTGATAGTTTAACAAATATCAGGAAAGAATGCTACTCATAATAGCTATAAGGTTCATTACTTACAGCTAAAGGCCAGAATGACTGTTAAGCCAATCATTATGAATCTGCCTGTGAAAAGAGAAGAAAAAGAAAGAAGATAATCAGTGAACAAACTAAACAACGAACAAAAAATTCAGTTGGTATGAAATTACTGAAAATCCCAGAGGGTCTCATTATCATTTGACATAAATTATCATTCACAAACTGTTTAACAAAGAACTGCTAAAATGAGCATTTGTCTTCTTTTGCAAATGAAATTAGAATTTAGTGAAAGGATGCTGTAAATCTCAGGGTTAGAGAAGTAAGGAAAATTTTCAAACACAAAAGCTGTGTTTTTGAATCATTTGTATTTTATGGTGTGTGTGTGTTTATGTGTGTGTATGAGATAATAGCATAGGTTATTTGGTGGTTAAAGAGGTTTGGTTTTTAATTGCATTCGTTATTTTGTAGGAGTTGAAGTATCTTGTAAGGGCAGGTTGGTTAGGAATTGCTCCGCATTTTCATGATATGATAATTAGCACCCAGGATTCCAATTTCTCCATTCAAAATGAGGGGTTTAGACCTAGATGATTTTCAAGGTCTTTTAGGGAGCACAGAGTCTATGGTTACTCAACTACTCATTGTGCTTCCTAGTCCTTAACAGAGCCCTTGACTCTATTTTCCCTGCAAACTCAATGAGAAGCCATTAAAAGTGCCGTCTGGAGGTTCTAGGCATATGTCTCAACCATGCATGAAAGCAGTGATGCTCCAAGGACATTTGTCTGTCGGAGCACAGCAAGGTCAGAATTGTCTACTCAGTCCTCCAAGGCCTGCTGTATCTGGTATGTTACCAGGCCAGCTCTTAACATCTCTATCTAATAATAGATCTTTGATTTTTGTTTTTGAAGCCACAATGCATAACTTTTTTTAAAAAACCCTGAATGACAAGAGTTCTCCTTACACTAAAGTAAAATGTGTTTTACATTTTATTGTGTTGGCATTGGTCCAAATTAAATAATCTGGTAAAGTCATTAAAGGAATTTAAGACTTTAAGTTCTGTCTTTCATTGTTCCTTCTCTCTGAGTAAACTTTACCACCTAAAAGAGCTTGTTTTTAAGATAGTTTATTTGGGTTCAAAAACTGTTGATTAATGTGTAGCCTTGTTGCTTAACCGCACATCTTGTCAAATGTTTTACGTTTTCCAGTCTATCCCAACTTCTCCCTTCCTCTCGAATCTTAAATGAATGGTGACTATTCAGTCATTCCCTTTTTTCCTGGTCCAACATAGCTTCTCACAAACAAACCCGGAGGCATGATAAAGATATTTTATCTTTAAACTGTTGTGACTTTTCTTTTGTATGCTACAATCTAACAGAAACACAAGGCTAGAGTTACATGGAAAAATAATCTTTCCAGGCCTAATGGAAATAACTTCTTGTCCATAGACCTATGAGTGAGTTGTGGATGAAAAATAGAATTATTCTCATCAAACTTATAAATTGCAATGTAACATTTCAACAATGATCTGTACATGAATATGCGTCATGTATGTCTTCCAGGTTGTGATAGTATAGTCAATGATAAACTACTGTCACCGGATAGATGAGAGGGTGTGGAATCAGAGTTTCATATGATCCTAATTATATTCTTTTTTTTGTTTTGTTTTTTTCTGCAGCTATGTGGTATCTTGATCCTAGCATTATCAATATGGGTACGAGTAGGCAGTGACTCTCAAGGGGTAAGTATGCAAAAACAAGTCACCCCTTCCCCAATGTAGTTTATTTCGTTTATAATCATGAAAGTATGACAATAATAGTAATAAACATGTCTAAAGTGTTTCTCTCAACTACTTCATGTAATTACTTATGCTGTTACATGATTTTATAATTTAATTCAATCCATCAAAATTACTATGTGGCTGGCACTGTGCTAGTGGTGGAAAAATCTTTCTAGAGAATGGAGGAGGTGTTATTCAAAAATTTCAAAAACATTCAGTGAGATGCAGGTGGGAAGGCGCCAAAGTGGACATTTTCCTCCTTTACTATTTGTTTAAGGCCACCATTTGTTTAAGGCCTATATTGAGGATATAGGCCACCTCTCCTTCTCACCAAGAAGAACAATTTTTATAATAGAAGGTATTGACAGTAATTTAGTTGATCCCAATGTGGTTGGTCTAAAAGGAAAGAAGATGAGAAGTTTTCCTGGAAAAGAATAATTTGAATCTGTATTTTAAAGGCAACAAGGTACAAGGGTAGTTGTTATTTACCTGTGGCAACTGGCAGTAAAGGTAACCGCTTGCCAGTAGTGGCTGATCTAACTCGGTGTAACTCGGTAATTCTCTGGGGATGTCCAGATTTTTGCTATATGTGTAAGATTAACATGACCCATTTTCCTCCCCTACACATCATTCCGTTCCCAGTGCCAAAGCTCTTACCCAGATCTACAGGACTGGAGGAAGCGTATTTCGTTTGGTTAATTCTGGCTCCAGCTATTGGACTCCATTTGTGTGGTATCTGTTCCATGCCACAGTATCCCAAATGTGGGAAGAGTTGGGGGAAGAGGGAGGGGGCGAGTGTGCAGGGATTGTTCTGTCAGTTTTACGGAACATAATGCCACCCTGGCACCATTTCCCGGCTCCCGTGCTTTTATTCTTTTCTCTCCCCTCTTCTATTCTGGGGCTCCATCCCCGCAAATTATTATTGTAACACATTCAGAGCCATTTATTTGTTCTTTGTTTTCTGGGCTCTTGCCACTAAAGGATCACCTCTTCTACTGCTAGAGCCTTTTTAAGGTATTTGCCCACATAAAGAGAGTTATTCTCTGAGAAGAACTTTGATTCCAAGTTGATAATTACTGAGAGATTATTAAGCCAGCAATTAAGACAATATATTTTCTACTAAAACATATTATATCATGGTGCAGCTAAATGTCTTTGAACACGGCCGAGTGGAAAGAAAGATGAAAAGGGAATTAACGTCTGCTCTGTTTTCTTTGCTACAGTGGGTGGCTTTTCCGAAAACTTCTTTCTCCCTCTATCTCTGTTTTTTTGTTTTGTTTTGTTTTGTTTCGTTTTGTTTCTTCTCTCTCTCTCTCCTGTTGTTCTTTTCCTTTTAAAAATTGCTTTCTGTCTTTAGAAAGCCCAGAGAATCACAGTGGCAATTAGTGGCTTCTACATTCTGTGCCTCACCATGGTGGGAGATGGGTGTGGCAGCTTTTTAGTAACATCCTAGTCCATCAGGATTTCACTGATTGTTTTCTACTGATAACTGGAATTGTGACTTCCTGATGGCCTGGACCTCTGGTGTTTGAGCCCAAGAGGAGCATTTGAAGATGTGCAGAATTTCCATCCTATAGAATCTGAAGTCTGACTTTGGGACTCAATTAAGCACAGAGATTAACAGTCACCTACTTACAGGGTGCTTTGGCCCTTCAAGATGTGTGTGCAGCTTGCAATTTATTTTATTTTATTATTTTACTTCCTGTTGATATTTTCTTTCCTTCCCAGTGCTTCTAGTAAACAAATTTGGTGTTTAGTCTGTTAAAAAATTGTACATATTGGATGTATTAAGGGGGAACTCTTGTCCTTGAGAGGGTGCTACTCTACGTCTGGGGATGAGAATGAATTAATAGAGTTAGCACCTTTAGTTACATTTTGACTCACACTTCATCAGCCTCTCACCCTGAACAAAAGCCAGTGTCTGCCAGGACAACATTAACCAGCTTGACTTATATAAAATTGGCTTGGTTTGTATTTATCTCAAGCCAGTGACAAAGAATCAAGACTAAGCAAAGAGCTGAATTTTTTATTAGTGAAAAAAACAGAGGTAGCTGTTTTAGAAGGAAAAACATGAACATAAACACAGAAAAGAAGGATGTTAGGGAAATGACAGATCTTTCTGCTGAAGTGTGTCATAGGGACCCTTTTTTCTACCTCAGGATAAACTTAACACCATGAGGAAAAGCACATGGGCAGCCATACTTGTCCCAGGAGGTCCCTTCTGATCCAAAGAGGATTCCTGAGTCCTCATCTTTCAGGCCCAGCTGAATTTCTCTGTCTTGAAAGTCTGCCCTTGTCCTAAGACACACAGGGACACAGTGTTCATTCAAGACAGCTTTTCAAACCCTGCTGTGCCTCCCCTGGTGCAAACATCAGAACTCAGATTTCCACTTCATTCTTGAATAAAAATTAAACACTTGTTGGGCTGGAATGGGAACAATGACCATTAGACAGTCAATACACTGCTTTCTGGCTAGTCTCTGGCAGTGGGTCACCCTGCCCAGGTTAGCCTCCTAGAAGTGTTTCACTACCTGCTGCACAAGTGCTGGTCACGCTATCTTGGCCTCACGTGTAGATATTTGAACTATTATTTGTATGTCTGGGGTATCTTTTCTAAATTCTGATAACCCAGGTAGTGAGGCTTCCATCCTCTCACAGGGTTCGCCTGTACTGGCCACAGTATTCTAGTGAAGCAATATTTAGCAGTAAGTCCATAGAGCTAGTTTCCTAACGCTTCTATTTTTGTCACATTTATTTTTATTCCAATGTCATGCCTGTTTATTAACAAAACTGATTTTTTAGCTCTAATATTAATAAGAAAACAATAAAAACAAACAAAAATCTTTAGGACTTAACCAAGCTTTCAAAATATGTAAATTGAAACATTATCTGTAGGCATTGACTTTTAAGAGACAAAGGAGGCCTAGCTATCACAGAGGTTGACCCAATTCCCTTCTATAAATGGGGAAACTGGAGCCCAGTAGGTTGGGTGACTGTTCCATATTTATTAGGACCCTGACAAAATATAGATATTTGTTTTAATGCTTTTATAACTTTAGCACATTCATTCCTATTGATTGTTGAATAAAAGTTTTCTCTAGGCAATAAGTAGAATTAGAAAGCCTTGAAAAACAAAAATATCATTAAAGCATATCAGTCATTTTTGTATTGACTATTAAAGGAGCTGACCTCCATGCTATATAGCCCATTCTGGGCGGCAGAGGTTTCGAGTTAGTCTAGGAACTAGTGCTCTATCTAGAGAGAGCCCAGTAGATAGAGGTTATAGAAGACAAATGGGCTACATACAGGATTTATGCATAACACATGTACAAGGCTTTACTTTTTCATTTGATTTACTTCTGGATAAATCCACATATCAAGGACAAGAGGTAGACTGAGTCTAGGTGTTATGAGGGTGGTGAAGACGAGTATGTGTGTGTTGTTGGGAGAACTGAATTATGCCTGATGGGTAGCCCACCCACTATAAAGAACCCTAGGATTTTTTTCCTCTCATATCTCATTAACTAACAGTCAAAATAAAGAGCTTCTAGATGACTTTATGGACTATGGCTTCTGGGAACAAAGAGATAAAATTGATATGAAATATCAGGAACTGGATTTCTTTTTAATGAAGATACAATGCATTTTTATTAACCCATGGAAATTCCCTCATGTCCCTTTTCAGTTAACTCTTGTTTTCCCTTCTGCCTTGCTCAAAGTCAAGCACTGCTTTGATTTTTATAACCATAGTTTTGCTTATGCTTGAACTTTATAGAAATGGAATCATACAGTATTTAATTTTTTATGTGGCTTCTTTAGCTCAGCATAATGACTCTGAAATTCATTCATATTTTTGTGTCTATCAGTAATTTAAAGAACTTGAACTTTTTAAAGAATTAAAAACCATAAGAACACATGCTTTATAATGCTACATTATGTAGAATACACAAAATATGTGAACCAAAGATTACATCAAGAAGAGTAAAAGTAACTGTCCTAAGCTTTTTAAAATAGGGTTTAAAAAAATCTATTACATTTCTTCTACCCAGCTTTCAACATATCATTTTAGAAAAATATAAGGTTGGAAACATTATTTGGGCAAATAGCACTTCAATAGAATGTGAGTTCCATGAGGGCCAGGATTTGTACTTTTTAAGATCACTGATGTATTTCAAGGTGCTGGCACAGGACTTGACACATAGTAGGCACTCAATGGGTATTTGCTGAATGAGCAAAATCAACTTCAAGGAAAGAAATTTTCTGCCATTAATCTCTTTTTTACTTCAGATTTTAAATTCTACAGATGTGGGCTCTAGCTCCCATGTTGCTGCGGACATATTGATTGCTGTAGGTGCCATCATCATGATTATGGGATTCCTGGGATGCTGCGGTGCTATAAAAGAAAGTCGCTGCATGCTTCTGTTGGTGAGTTCTCTAAACAAATCCCAGTGTCCAACCTTCAGACTCCAGATAATTCTCTCCCATCCCTATTGTCTGTTAAAAAATGCCATGATTGATGAAACTCTACCTCCAACTTCTCTTTAGAAGGTTTGAGTGTGTAAGCTGATCTGGCTTAGATTTGGCTTAGTTTGGCTTAGAAACTGGAGGATACTCTGAGAGGAAACAAATTTTAATCATTCATCTATTCATTCATTCACTCATTCAACATTACTGCCATACCTTTGTGTGTCAGATATTGTGCTAAATAATACATAAGACCTTTAGAACCTACTAGGGAAGATTAATAAGTAAGCAAATAGCTACAGTGGGAGTGGCCCCAGAAACAAAGGGCAAGACAGGGGATGGGACTTTCAAACCAGGGCAGAAGTGAATAAGGTATTTGTATGAGTGAGGGTAGGAAAAGCTTTCTGGAAAGCTGGTGTGTTTGGGAACTGAGAAGCCTTGGGTATGACAGGAGACCGGCAAGACTGTTTCCAGTAAATGGTGGAAGATGAATCCAAGTGTGGGTTGTGGTAAAATCATAGGTGTTTTACATGCCATGCTAAAAAAAAAAAATTTTAAATGAATGAGATAATCAGAATTGTCTCTTAGAGAGCATCGAGGAGGATTAATTGGTTTTGGATAATTCATAAACATTCATTTTTAACATATACAGTAGAAAATGGATATAGTTAAAATATTCAGAAAAAATCAAGTATTTAGCAGATACAAATATGACATAAAGGTTTATCAGATCTAATCTAAACTTATTCCTCTAATAAAGTAAGGATTATATCAGTACCTGAGAAAAAATGTTTAAAACTGTTTGAATATTGTGAGGGATGATAGAGACAGAGTTTTAAAGGGACTCTAATAACATTCCTACTGATTGCTTTTTGAAAAGCAAGGCCTCATTTGCAATTGAAGAATTTAATTACTCAAGGAGCTTGTTTTTAAAAAAACTAACTGTCTTTGGGCTGCATCCTTCTAAATTATGATTCAGCGTATCTGAGGCCGATTTCAGGAATCTATATATGTAACAAGATGCCAGGTGATTCTGATAGTAGTTGGAGATGCTGTTTCAAAGCCAGTTCTGAGTTTGTGTGAGGTTGTGTTTGATGAAGAAAGGGAAGGAGTAAAATAACATTCAAATAAATTCATCTCAGTTTTCAGACTTCCCTCTAGTCAATATCATACAGATACCAATAGTTGTTTTGATAATTTTTTGCCTGAACCACTTTCCTTGATCAGTCTCTGGAGCAAAGTTTTCTGAGTAGTAAAGAACCCAAAATTTTCAGCTTGAAGTAAAAAGTGAAATAAATGAAGAGTGTGACTGACACTCTCACTGTGATATAATCCCGGCTGTAGAGAGAAGTGCTGTGCCAAAATGTCCCCAGATGTTACTGAATGCACTGAGGATAATGTGTATTTCTTTTCCTCTTCTTCAGTTTTTCATAGGCTTGCTTCTGATCCTGCTCCTGCAGGTGGCGGCAGGTATCCTAGGAGCTGTTTTAAAATCTGAGGTGTGTGGACAGATGTTTGAAAATTTTGAAAAAATTTGAAAAATTGAAATACTACCTTGTGGCATGAATAATGTAAAATACTTTTCAATTTTCAGTCTGATCGCATTATCAATGAAACTCTCCGTAACACCACAGAGCTTTTGAGCACCACAGGGGAAAGTGCAAAACAATTCCAGCAAGGCATGGCTGAGTTTCAAAAAGAGGTAATTAGAATTCGTTGTTCATTTTAAAGAGTTGGACATAGTTCTTCTGTGTTTGTTTAGTTTTTAAGGCATATTCCTTAAAGATTGAAAAATGTCTCCATTTTGCAGATTTTGATTGATTATTCTGTCACCATGCAATAAGAAATATCTAAGATATTTGTAATTACTTTCTCACTTCATAGAAAGTTCTGAAGCGGTTTTGAAGGACAGAAATTAAGTAGATACATTTATGACAGGTTAAGCCTCGAATGAGTCAAATCAATAATAGTTTTAATATTTTCCATTTACCATTTAAAAGGATAGTGGGTCTGGGAATCTCCTCTCTTTCTCTCTCTCTCCTTTTTTTTTTTTTTTTGAGACAGAGTCTCGCTCTGTCACCCAGGCTGGAGTGAAGTGGTGCAATCTCGGCTCACTGTAACCTCTGCCTGCCAGGTGATTCTCTTGCCTCAGCCTCCTGAGTAGCTAAGATTACAGGCATACGCCACCACACCCAGCTCATTTTTTGTATTTTTAGTAGAGACAGGGTTTCACCATGCTGGTGAGGTTGGTCTTGAACTCCTGACCTCAAGCGATCCACCTGCCTTAGCCTCCTAAAGTGCTGGGATTACAGGGGTGAGCCACCGCTCATAGCCTCTCTCTCTTCTTTTTAAAAAATAATGAATTATTTTGAGGACAGGGTCTTGCTGTGTCACTCAGCCTGGAGTGCAGTAGTACAATCATAGCTCACTGCAATTTCAACCACCAGGACTCAAGAGATCTTCCCACCTCAGGTTCCTGAGTAGCTAGGACCACAAGCACGCATCAGCATGCCTGGCTACCTTTTTAAAAATTATTATCATTTTTGTAGAGAGGGGGGTCTTACTATGTTGCCTAGACTGGTCTCAGATTCCTGACCTCAAGTGATCCTCCTGTCTTGGGCTCCCAAAGTGCTGGGATTACAAGCATGAGCAACCATGTCCAACCTCTCTTTTTCTCTTTCTCAGCCTCCACCACTTCTCTGTCTCATAAAAATGGTAATAGCTAACATTAATTGCTACTATGTACCAGGTTTTATATCCAGTAGCTCATTTAATACCCACAACAACCCTATGGATGGGTAATATCATTATCCTCATTAACCGTATTTTACAGATAAGGAGATTGGGATTTAGGGAGGTCTAACAGCTACGAAGTGATGGGTTGGAATTTGAACCCAGATCTGTCTGACAAGTCTATTATTTTTTAAATCAGTATACTATCCCCTCCTTTTTCCTTTAAAGTCAAAATATGGGTGGACATTGAAGGTCTTCTACTCTCGGGCTCCTACCTAATATTTTAACTTTACTAAGTACTGCTCTCTAAAGAGTAAACTCTAGTCTAGCCAGGTTTGTACTCAGGGTCCCTTGGACAATTCTGCCTTCCTGCCTTTGCATCAGTTTCCATCCTCGGAGTGCTCTTACTGCTTTTTCCTCCTGAATATATGCATGTCATGGAAATTCACAGAATCTTAGGAGAGGCCTGAATTTTATAGGTCACTTAATCTGACTTCTCACTGATAAACATATTTTATATTTATGGTCATCTACCCTCAAATGAAATATTAAAGAGGTGAAAGTTTACTAATTTTTGCCCATCCCGCTTATATACAAGTCTGATGATTAGTATGTTATTTCTTAATTTGAAACAAAATGTGCCTCCCTAGGATTTACATCATTTAGTATGAGTTTTTCCAGAGTTTCAGAGGAAAAAAACATTATTGATGCTTTTATATATGATAGATTTTTCTTTGAGAATGGCTATTCAACTCCGAAAATCCTTGCTTTTCAAGTGGAAACATCCTTGGTTTCTCGAACTGTTTATCAGATGCCTTTTTTTTCTCCCCCAGAGCATTCACTAGTTCCTATTTGGATAGACGCCAGCTTGTAAAAATTCTGCTTAAAGCATCATTTCCAAAAACTGAAACCTGGTATGGGTCAGTCCCTGTTTAACTTCCTTTCTGATGTGCTTTTCCTAGCTCCCCCTAGTTGCATCCTTTGATTCTCTCCTTTCCGGGATCATTCTTACTCTAGAGCCCAGCTTAAAACAGGCTTAAAGCAGGAAGAATTTATGCAGCCTCAGTACCTCTGCTGGATGGGGCTGAGCATCCCAGACCCGTCCCAAGGTGTTGACCTAGGACAAAATATACTAGAGATAATCACTGAGCCTCTGGTTTGGGTCCTGAGTAACATCTGCTGCACACCTCCCTGGATTCAAGGTCTCCGTGCCAGTCCTGGGTTTCTAAATGTTTCTAAATGTTGTAGCATGTTCTCCTGAAGTGCTCCTGCTCTTGTAAAGAAATCCTATGGCTGAAGTTCCTTGTGTTCGTAGGACTATATTTATTCAAATGTTCATTATGAGTCTTCTTCTCCTTCTTCTCCTTCTTTCCTTCTCCTTCTCGTCCTTCTCCTCCTCCTTCTCCTTCTTCCTTTTCTTCTTCTCCTCCATCTCCCCTTCTTTTATCTCCTGCTTCTTCTGCTGATTCTTTTTCTGCCTCCTCCTCTTGTTCTCCTCCTGCTCTCCCTTCTTGTCCCTCATTCTCCTCCTCCTCCTCGTCCTTCTTCTTCTTTCTCCTCCTCCTCTTCCTCCTCTTCCCTCTGCCTCCTCCTCCTCCTTCTTCCCCCTCCTCCTCTCCTTCTTCTCCTCCTCCTCCTTCTTCTTTCTCCTCCCTCCTCCTCCTCCTATTTTCTCCTCCTCCTCCCCCTTCCCCTTCCCCTTCCTCTTCCCCTTCCCCCTCCCCCTCCCCTCCTCCTCCTCCTCCTCCGCCTTCTTCTTCTTCTTCTTCTTCTTCTTCTTCTTCTTCTTCTTCTTCTTCTTCTTCTTCTTCTTCCTCCTCCTCCTCCTCCTCCTCCTCCTCTCCCTCCTTCTCCTCCTCTTCTTCTTTCCTCTTCCTCCTCCTCTTCTTTCCTCCTCTTCCTCCTTCTTCCCCTTCCCCTCTCCCTCCTCCTCCTCCTCCTCCTCCTCCTCCTCTTCCTCCTCCTCCTCCTCCTCCTCCTCCTCCTCCTTCTTCTTCTTCTTCTTCTTCTTCTTCTTCTTCTTCTTCTTCTTCTTCTTCTTCTTCTTCTTCTTCTTATTCTTATTCTTCTTCTTCGTCTTCTTCTTCTTCTTCCTTCTTCTTCTTCTTCTTCTTCTTCTTCTTCTTCCTCTTCTTCTTCTTCCTCCTCTTCCTCCTCCTCCTCCTCCTCCTCCTTCTCCACTGTGCTCTCTTTTGTAAGTTATGCTTCTTTGGGAAAAGAATCCTACCACCACAAACTCTGGCTGGATGACCTGGAGTCCCATAACACATTGACAAAAGCTGTAGATGCTGAGTGGCTTTCTCTTTGGATTTCAGGGATTTCCCACAAAAATTCCCTGTCAACATACTGATGGACTGCACCCCTTTTGGATTCTTGCTCATTATTGTTTGTCTAGGGGTGTTGTATCATTCAGTGCATACTGCCTTTTTCATCCAGGTGTTACACCACTTTCAACAAGTCCTGACCAGCTTCTTCTTTAACTGCTCCTATCTCTGATGTAGTGACTTGATATCGTGACAAGTTTTAAACTTCCTCACTTCTACCCTCTCATCTGTGAGTATGTCTTTATGCCTCCCTAAGGAGTCCTGAGGTCTACCGTATTCCAAATATGAACTGATCTGTAAGTGAGAATAGAAATTTTATAGTGGAACTTACTTTACATTTGACAGAGGATATCTGTGTCAGTTAACACTACTCAAGATTATGTAATCAGAAAGAATAAACAATCATGTCTGCCATGGGAACAGGAAAGGAGGTTGTTTCAAGAGCACCCTCCTTGCTAGTACTGACCTTGAGACAAACTGACATTTCCAGCTCTCTGTCATATAAACATCTGTTGAGTAATGTTTTTGTGTAACTCAGTCTTTGGACCTAAGTATGACTTCATATCTGCCTCAGTTGAATTTGTTAGTTTATCTCTGTTATTTAAACTATCTTTGAAATTTGACTGTTCTCCAGCATATTAATCATCACTCCTAGCTCTACATAAACTACAGAATTGGAAAGATATTTTTTCTGTTTATTCAAATCATTGATAACAATGCTGAACAGATCGTGTTCCTGTAAGAGCATAACAGAAACAACACCAACAGCAAACAATGAAAACAAAAACAATAAAAGCAAATGCATTATTGAGTGCTTTCTTCAACCTGGGAGTTCTTACCTTTACATGGATTTTCTCATGTTTATCTTTATGATAAATCTGCAAATTAAATGCTATTATTAGCAACTGTTATTATCTGTGTTTTACAGATGAACCAACTTTGGCACAGAGGTTAAATTAATGTGGATAATAAACATGATTACCTGCCCAGTAAATGAAAATTCTGTCAGTATCTTGGCATTGCAATGTGTCAGAGCTGGGAAAACCACTTAGTCTTGGTTCTGTTGTTTTCAGCCATTTTCCCCCCATTTCTACACGAAGTGTTTTCCCTCTAATAGAGCAGATGGAAGCAAGATAAAGGATAATTATCTTTCTTTCTCCCATCAAATAATATTATGTGCCACATGCCCTGATGCTTGGGGTTATCATTTCCTTGTTTTTCTTCCTGAAACATGGCTACAAACCCTCCTTCCTCTCTTTTTTAGTGTTTTTTCCATGAATCAGTTTATTCTGGGGCTATAACTTTCCTGACATCCTAAGAGCTTGATTTTTCACTTGTGTTCCATCCCATATTTTAAAGATGTTCATAAAATTCAATCTTATGGGAAGCTCCTTGACCATCTATTTTGGTCTTTGCAATATCTATCTTTTTCCTCCTCTCTTTCAAAAGTGATCAGAGATCATGGAGTGGAAATTTCACTTTTAAAACTTCACATCTCTTTTGAGCAACAATTCTTTGACTCTCTTGTGAATTCTTTGGAAACCTTTTTGACAATATCTAAGTTACATAGATCTGACTCTCTTTTGTCATTAAAAACTAGTAGGTGAGGCTGGGCACGGTGGCTCATGCCTGTAATCCCAACACTTTGGGAGTCTAAGGTGGGCAGATCACGAGGTCAGGAGATTGAGACCATCTTGGCCAACATGGTAAAACCTAGTCTTTACTAAAAATACAAAAATTAGCTGGGCGTGGTAGTGCATGCCTGTAATCTCAGCTACTTGGGAGGCTGAGGTAGGAGAATCGCTTGATCCAGGGAGTTGGAGGTTGCAGTGAGCCAAGATCACGCCACTGCACTCCAACCTGATGACAGAGCAAGACTCCATCTCAAACAAACAAACAAACAAAAAAACTAGTAGGTGAGAGGGCGGAGCAAGATGGCCAAATAGGACCAGCTCCAGTCTCCAACTCCCAGCGCGAGCGACACAGAAGACTGGTGATTTCTGCATTTTCAACTGAGGTACTGGGTTCATCTCACTAGGGAGTGCCGGACAATCGGTGCTGGTCAGCTGCTGCAGCCCGACCAGCGAGAGCTGAAGCAGGGCGAGGCATTGCTCACCTGGGAAGCGCAAGGGGGAAGGGAATCCCTTTACCTAGCCAGGGGAACTGAGACACACAACACCTGGAAAATCGGGTAACTCCCACCCCAATACTGCGCTTTAAGCAAACGGGCACACCAGGAGATTATATCCCACACCTGGCTGGGAGGGTCCCACGCCCACGGAGCCTCCCTCATTGCTAGCACAGCAGTCTGCGATCTAACCGCAAGGCAGCAGCGAGGCTGGGGGAGGGGCGCCTGCCATTGCTGAGGCTTAAGTAGGTAAACAAAGCCCTGGGAAGCTCGAGCTGGGTGGAGCTCACAGCAGCTCAAGGAAACCTGCCTGTCTCTGTGGGACAGGGCACAGCTAAACAACAACAACAACAACACAACAAAAGCAGCAGAAACCTCTGCAGATGCAAACAACTCTGTCTGACAGCTTTGAAAAGAGCAGTGGATCTCCCAACAGGGAGGTTGAGATCTGAGAAGGAACAGACTGCCTGCTCAAGTGGGTCCCTGACCCCTGAGTAGCCTAACTGGGAGACATCCCCCACTAGGGGCAGTCTGACACCCCACACCTCACAGGGTGGAGTACACCCCTGAGAGGAAGCTTCCAAAGTAAGAATCAGACAGGTACACTCGCTGTTCAGCAATATTCTATCTTCTGCAGCCTCTGCTGCTGACACCCAGGCAAACAGGGTCTGGAGTGGACCACAAGCAATCTCCAACAGACCTACAGCTGAGGGTCCTGACTGTTAGAAGGAAAACTATCAAACAGGAAGGACACCTACACCAAAACCCCATCAGTACGTCACCATCATCAAAGACCAGAGGCAGATAAAACCACAAAGATGGGGAAAAAGCAGGGCAGAAAAGCTGGAAATTCAAAAAATAAGAGTGAATCTCCCCCTGCAAAGGAGCGCAGCTTATCGCCAGCAACGGATCAAAGCTGGACAGAGAATGACTTTGACGAAATGAGAGAAGAAGGCTTCAGTCCATCAAACTTCTCAGAGCTAAAGGAGGAATTACGTACCCAGCGCAAAGAAACTAAAAATCTTGAAAAAGGAGTGGAAGAATTGATAGCTAGAGTAACTAATGCAGAGAAGGTCATAAACAAAATGACAGAGATGAAAACCATGACACGAGAAATACGTGACAAATGCACAAGCTTCAGTAATCGACTCGATCAACTGGAAGAAAGAGTATCAGCCATTGAGGATCAAATGAATGAAATGAAGCGAGAAGAGAAATCTAAAGAAAAAAGAAGAAAAAGAAGAACAAAGCCTGCAAGAAGTATGGGATTATGTAAAAAGACCAAATCTACGTCTGATTGGGGTGCCTGAAAGTGAGGGGGGAAATGGAACCAAGTTGGAAAACACTCTTCAGGATATCATCCAGGAGAACTTCCCCAACCTAGTAGGGCAGGCCAACATTCAAATCCAGGAAATACAGAGAACACCACAAAGATACTCCTCGAGAAGAGCAACTCCAAGACACATAATTGCCAGATTCACCAAAGTTGAAGTGAAGGAAAAAATCTTAAGGGCAGCCAGAGAGAAAGGTCGGGTTACCCACAAAGGGAAGCCCATCAGACTAACAGCAGATCTCTTGGCAGAAACTCTCCAAGCCAGAAGAGAGTGGGAGCCAATATTCAACATTCTTAAAGAAAAGAATTTTAAACCCAGAATTTCATATCCAGCCAAACTAAGTTTCATAAGTGAAGGAGAAATAAAATCCTTTACAGATAAGCAAATGCTTAGAGATTTTGTCACCACCAGGCCTGCCTTACAAGAGACCCTGAAGGAAGCACTAAACATGGAAAGGAACAACTGGTACCAGCCATTGCAAAAACATGCCAAGATGTAAAGACCATTGAGGCCAGGAAGAAACTGCATCAACTAACGAGCAAAATAACCAGTTAATATCATAATGGCAGGATCAAGTTCACACATAACAATATTAACCTTAAATGTAAATGGACTAAACGCTCCAATTAAAAGACACAGACTGGCAAACTGGATAAAGAGTCAAGACCCATCAGTTTGCTGTATTCAGGAGACCCATCTCACACGCAGAAACATACATAGGCTCAAAATAAAGGGATGGAGGAAGATTTACCAAGCCAATGGAGAACAAAAAAAAAGTAGGGGTTGCAATACTAGTCTCTGATAAAACAGACTTTAAACCATCAAAGATCAAAAGAGACAAAGAAGGCCATTACATAATGGTAAAGGGATCAATTCAACAGGAAGAGCTAACTATCCTAAATATATATGCACCCAATACAGGAGCACCCAGATTCATAAAGCAAGTCCTTAGAGACTTACAAAGAGACTTAGACTCCCATACAATAATAATGGGAGACTTCAACACTCCACTGTCAACATTAGACAGATCAACAAGACAGAAAGTTAACAAGGATATCCAGGAATTGAACTCATCTCTGCAGCAAGCAGACCTAATAGACATCTATAGAACTCTCCACCCCAAATCAACAGAATATACATTCTTCTCAGCACCACATCATACTTACTCCAAAATTGACCACGTAATTGGAAGTAAAGCACTCCTCAGCAAATGTACAGGAACAGAAATTATAACAAACTGTCTCTCAGACCACAGTGCAATCAAACTAGAACTCAGGACTAAGAAACTCAATCAAAACCTCTCAACTACATGGAAACTGAACAACCTGCTCCTGAATGACTACTGGGTACATAACGAAATGAAGGCAGAAATAAAGATGTTCTTTGAAACCAATGAGAACAAAGATACAACATACCAGAATCTCTGGGACACATTTAAAGCAGTGTGTAGAGGGAAATTTATAGCACTAAATGCCCACAAGAGAAAGCTGGAAAGATCTAAAATTGACAGTCTAACATCACAATTAAAAGAACTAGAGAAGCAAGAGCAAACACATTCAAAAGCTAGCAGAAGGCAAGAAATAACTAAGATCAGAGCAGAACTGAAGGAGATAGAGACACAAAAAACCCTCCAAAAAAAAATGAATCCAGGAGTTGGTTTTTTGAAAAGATCAACAAAATTGACAGACCGCTAGCTAGACTAATAAAGAAGAAAAGAGAGAAGAATCAAATAGACGCAATAAAAAATGATAAAGGGGATATCACCACCGACCCCACAGAAATACAAACTACCATCAGAGAATACTATAAACACCTCTACGCAAATAAACTAGAAAATCTAGAAGAAATGGATAATTTCCTGGACATGTACACTCTTCCAAGACTAAACCAGGAAGAAGCTGAATCCCTGAATAGACCAATAGCAGGCTCTGAAATTGAGGCAATAATTAATAGCCTACCAACCAAAAAAGTCCAGGACCAGATGGATTCACAGCTGAATTCTACCAGAGGTACAAGGAGGAGCTGGTACCATTCCTTCTGAAACTATTCCAATCAATAGAAAAAGAGGGAATCCTCCCTAACTCATTTTATGAGGCCAACATCATCCTGATACCAAAGCTTGGCAGAGACACAACAAAAAAAGAGAATTTTAGACCAATATCCCTGATGAACATCGATGCAAAATGCCTCAATAAAATACTGGCAAACCAGATTCAGCAACACATCAAAAAGCTTATCCATCATGATCAAGTGGGCTTCAACCCTGGGATTCAAGGCTGGTTCGACATTCGCAAATCAATAAACGTAATCCAGCATATAAACAGAACCAAAGACAAGAACCACATGATTATCTCAATAGATGCAGAAAAGGCTTTCGACAAAATTCAACAGCCCTTCATGCTAAAAACGCTCAATAAATTTGGTATTGATGGAACGTACCTGAAAATAATAAGAGCTATTTATGACAAACCCACAGCCAATATCATACTGAATGGGCAAAAACTGAAAAATTTCCCTTTGAAAACTGGCACAAGACAGGGATGCCCTCTCTCACCACTCCTATTCAACATAGTGTTGGAAGTTCTGGCTGGGGCAATAAGGCAAGAGAAAGAAATCAAGGGTATTCAGTTAGGAAAAGAAGAAGTCAAATTGTCCCTCTTTGCAGATGACATGATTGTATATTTAGAAAACCCCATTGTCTCAGCCCAAAATCTCCTTAAGCTGATAAGCAACTTCAGCAAAATCTCAGGATATAAAATTAATGTGCAAAAATCACAAGCATTCTTATACACCAGTAACAGACAAACAGAGAGCCAAATCATGAATGAACTTCCGTTCACAGTTGCTCCAAAGAGAATAAGATACCTAGGAATCCAACTTACAAGGGATGTAAAGGACCTCTTCAAGGAGAGCTACAAACCACTGCTCAGTGAAATAAAAGAGGACACAAACAAATGGAAGAACATACCATGCTCATGGATAGGAAGAATCAATATCGTGAAAATGGCCATACTGCCCACGGTTATTTATAGATTCAATGCCATCCCCATCAAGCTACCAATGAGTTTCTTCACAGAATTGGAAAAAAACTGCTTTAAAGTTCATATGGAACCAAAAAAGAGCCTGCATTGCCAAGACAATCCTAAGTCAAAAGAACAAAGCTGGAGGCATCACGCTACCTGACTTCAAACTATACTACAAGGCTACAGTAACCAAAACAACATGGTACTGGTACCAAAACAGAGATATAGACCAATGGAACAGAACAGAGTCCTCAGAAGTAATACCACACATCTACAGCCATCTGATCTTTGACAAACCTGAGAGAAACAAGAAATGGGGAAAGGATTCCCTATTTAATAAATGGTGCTGGGAAAATTGGCTAGCCATAAGTAGAAAGCTGAAACTGGATCCTTTCCTTACTCCTTATGTGAAAATTAATTCAAGATGGATTAGAGACTTAAATGTTAGACCTAATACCATAAAAACCCTAGAAGAAAACCTAGGTAGTACCATTCAGGACATAGGCGTGGGCAAAGACTTCATGTCTAAAACACCAAAAGCAACAGCAGCAAAAGCCAAAATTGACAAATGGGATCTAATTAAACTAAAGAACTTCTGCACAGCAAAAGAAACTACCATCAGAGTGAACAGGCAACCTACAGAATGGGAGAAAATTTTTGCAATCTACTCATCTGACAAAGGGCTAATATCCAGAACCTACAAAGAACTCAAACAAATTTACAAGAAAAAAACAAACAACCCCATCAAAAAGTGGGCAAAGGATATGAACAGACATTTCTCAAAAGAAGACATTCATACAGCCAACAGACACAGGAAAAAATGCTCATCATCACTGGCCATCAGAGAAATGCAAATCAAAACCACAATGAGGTACCATCTCACACCAGTTAGAATGGCGATCGTGAAAAAGTCAAGAAACGGCCGGGCGCGGTGGCTCAAGCCTGTAATCCCATGACTTTGGGAGGCCGAGACGGGCGGATCACGAGGTCAGGAGATCGAGACCATCCTGGCTAACACAGTGAAACCCCGTCTCTACTAAAAAATACAAAAAAATAGCCGGGCGAGGTGGCGGGCGCCTGTAGTCCCAGCTACTCAGGAGGCTGAGGCAGGAGAATGGTGCAAACCCAGGAGGCGGAGCTTGCAGTGAGCTGACATCCGGCCACTGCACTCCAGCCTGGGCGACAGAGCGAGACTCCGTCTCAAAAAAAAAAAAAGTCAAGAAACAACAGGTGCTGGAGAGGATGTGGAGAAATAGGAACACTTTTACACTGTTGGTGGGATGGTAAACTAGTTCAACCATTATGGAAAACAGTATGGCAATTCCTCAAGGATCTACAACTAGAAGTACCATATGACCCAGCCATCCCATTACTGGATATATACCCAAAGGATTATAAATCATGCTGCTATAAAGACACACACACACGTATGTTTATTGCGGCACTATTCACAATAGCAAAGACTTGGAATCAACCGAAATGTCCATCAGTGACAGACTGGATTAAGAAAATGTGGCACATATACACCATGGAATACTGTGCAGCCATAAAAAAGGATGAGTTTGTGTCCTTTGTAGGGACATGGATGCAACTGGAAACCATCATTCTTAGCAAATTACCACAAGAACAGAAAACCAAACACCACATGTTCTCACTCATAGGTGGGAACTGAACAATGAGATCACTTGGACTCGGGAAGGGGAACATCACACACCAGGGCCTATCATGGGGAGGGGGGAGAGGGGAGGGATTGCATTGGGAGTTATACCTGATGTAAATGACGAGTTGATGGGTGCTGAGGAGTTGATGAATGCAGCACACCAACATGGCACAAGTATACATATGTAACAAACCTGCACGTTATGCACATGTACCCTACAACTTAAAGTATAATAATTAAAAAAAAACAAAAACAAAAACTAGTAGGTGAGTTTTTCATCTTCCCAACTTCTTCACATTTTTGAGTCTGCAACTCCATCTTTCCATCATTAATGTAAAGATCAAAATGAAAAAATCCTTAATATTTACTTCTATATAGAGAAAGGTGAAAGGTGACTTATATGGTGTTTTAGCATAATAACCATTTTAATAATGACTTCAGAAGATTATAATTTAATGTATTGCCAATGTTTGTAATCTTCGTACTGACTGCTTCTCATTCTACCCTTTATCAAACAGTTTAAATGCTGTGGTTTGATCAATGGAGCTGCTGATTGGGGAAATAATTTTCAACAACATTCCAAATTATGTGAATGTCTAGATACGCAGAGACCATGCACCACCTATAATGGTACAGAAGTTTACAAAGAGGTGAGAACTAAATCACATTTGATAAAATAAGCAATTCTGTTACTTTCTTTTCACAATTAAAGTCCCTACAAAAAATTAAAATGTATGAAGTACAATGGGAATCATGATATAAAAATCTCAGAAATTTCCCAAATTAAAAAAATCCTTATTTAAAGATAAAAGCAGATAGACTTCATTTATTCTATGAGTCTGGCATCATTTAAGTCCAATCTTAATAGGTCAAAGAAACATTCTGCTGCAATGGGAGGCAAAGTACAAGCTAACATAAAAGTTTTTTTTGTCCTCTCTTTGGTCATCTTAATCATTACTGTCCTTTATTTTTTCCTACTTTAACATGACTTCTGGAAAACAATATTTTCACTTTAATTTTCAAAGTCAATGTTTTTTGTTTTCTAATCAAATTTCCTTTTCTCAAGAAATGAGGTTTCTTCTTTCTCAAAATTTAAAAAAAGAACTCCAAGTCCTTCCCAATACGTTTAAGGGTTTAGGTTCTCTATGTTATTGACAGTTACCAATTTACCTAGTTATTGCTGCAATTGAGAAGTTACCTTGAACATTTAAAGTCAATTTAAAAAGACAGGTTAATCTTTTATGTGTTGTAGAGGTCATATTTATGTGACTTGTGAATGTCAGTACGTGGGTGTCCTAGTTCTTCTTATTGATCAATTCATCAAATACTTATTGACCACCTTCTATGCACCAAGCCTTCTACCAGTCACTGGAAATTCATTCCTGAACAGAGCACAATGTCTGCACTCATGGAGCTGATGCTTAAATAAGGAAGAGAGAAAGATAATTAGGCAACTTCAATCCAATGGTCTACTAGTATTTCATGGATAGAGATGGGTGCAAGGTGTTATGGGACCCCATCTCACTTAGTCTGTGGGGTTCCGGATATGGCTTCATGAAGAACATGACATCTGTCCCTTCATCAGCTGTTCCTTCTGCTTAGAAAAAATGTGTTCAAAAATTACAATTGATATTAGTATTTCACTTATTTGCTGTTATTCTTCAGTGCCTACTACATGTCAGACGGAACCTTGCTAGGGTTAGACATACCTCTGAATCCTCTAGGAGATTACAATCTAGTTGAGAGGCAGATACATTAAAAGCCATTATAAATTCACAATGAATTAATCTTAATATCTATAATACCCAAATATTATTTTCAATCTAGAATTGTTTTGATTTAGTAACTGCTGCTGAGATTAATTTATACAAGGAAATAGAAAGTATCTCAGGGGAAACTACCCTCTCCTTGACTATTTATCTTTTTCACTGGTCTTATCAAAATTAAAGAGGCTCTTCCCTGAAGGGGAATTGCTGTCATTAATACTTAAAGTACGTCACTAAGATTTAAAATAACTCAATAAGTAATCTACCAGACTACAGTGTTATACTGCGTTTTTTCCTTGTCACAATAATATTACTACAAAAAGTTTGATTCTTACTTTTTATATTCTCCCTGCTCCTCTCCTGCCTACCTAATGTTAGTGACATAATATTTACAAGGAAAAGGGGAAATAAATATAATGTAAATGAAGATAGTTTCCACTTAGGATAATGAGGAAATCAGTAAATTCAATTGCAGATTGCTATTTGTCTCCTGTTCAAATTCAACTCAAAGATGTTTTTCCTCAAGACAGATTCTGAAAAACCCCTGGAATTATCCTAAAAAAACTACTAGATAGTTTCTGTAAGTTCACACAATTCCTCTGAATATAGGCTGATAGCTACACCAGTTTCCCAAAAGGAAGGTTGTAAATTCATAAAATACTTCCATCTGCCATGTGTAAGTTGCAAGAAGTCTGGTAAAATGAAAAATATGGAATGGCCATAATTCACATTTCTTTTTTTTTCTCTTCCTTTTGCCAAGATAACCTCATTATCTTAGGGGAAGAGGAAGAGAAAAACCTTTGAAACATAATGAATGTGACTCAGTAGATACAATCATTAATCTCATCATTAACCTAAATGACATAATAATTTCCTTGAATGTTTACCACTTTGGGTTAAAGGTGAATGGAGAAACACATTACAGTCAGGAATGAAGGGGAAAAGATGACTTAGCCTTCTGGAGAACTTTTATTTTATTTAACAAATAGCAATATTTTGTTGGCCCTTTGCATATATATAACCATCCAAGGGATAATATATTTCAGGGCAGTACAAAAATAACACTATTATATTTTGTGGTCTTATTCCATTTTAAAAGTTCTTCCCATAATTTACAATTCTTGAAGTTACTAGGTCTAGTCCAAAATGTTTTCAGCATGAAAATGCATGCTGGATTGTATACATTTCAAAAATGTAGCAGAGAGGCAACTTCCTAAATTCTCTTTTTTATCTAAAGTAATGGCATAATGGTAGACATAGTAAGTTTTTTCTTTTTAAGATAAAAATAGTCCTGATAAATATTAAGGGATTTTAAAAATGTCTTGTTTTTTTCCGGCAGCGGTGACCTCAAGCCTGTTATCCCCACACTTTCAGAGGCTGAGGTGGGTGGATTGCTTGAGCCCGGGAGTTCAAGACAAGCCTGGGCAACATGGCAAAACCCTGTCTCTACAAAACACAACAAAAATTAGCCAGGCATGGTGGCACATGCCTGCGGTCTGAGCTACTTGGGAGGCTTAGGTGGGAGGATCACTTGAGCCCAGGAAGTGAAGGCTGCAGTGAGCCAAGATCACGCCTCTGCACTTCAGCTTCAGTGCTGGAGGGAGACCCTGTCTCAAAGAAAAAAAAAAATGAAAGAAAATACCTTGTTTTAAAAATGAAAATTTGCAATATTATTACCTAAAATCTCAACCAGGAACCTTTCTGTTGTAGATTACAAACCTAAAACATCCTTAGTCAAGGTGATATCAGCTGTAAAATGAATAAAGTTAAGATAAAATTATCATTTATACTTTTATGTTATAAAATGTATAGCTTTATCAACTATAAAATTTATAGTATAAATTATAAAATCTATCACTTGAGGATATGTTGGTGAAAAATCATTTATAATTATTAATCCCTAGATTCATCAATTAGGCAGTCAAGCAAAATTTTGTTCCTCAGTTGCTTTTTAATGTATAAACAAACCACAACCGTTACAACCTTTTGGAGCAAGGGTGAAGCAGGGAGTGGAAGGAACAACCCAGTTCCTTGTTGTTAAGTGTGTTTCTTGTTAGCAATGTAAAAAGTCAAACAAAAGAATAAAAATTTTGATTAATATAAGGTCGAATTTTTCTGAGGTAACTTTTAATGTTTTTGTTTTTTTTTTTCCAACAGCCCTGTATTTCTACCATAAAAGACTTATTGGCAAAAAGTTTCATAATAGTTATTGGAATAGCATTTGGACTGGCAGTTATTGAGGTACAGTATAATCTTGTATTATTGACTCTTTTATTCTCTTGCTTGTTCATTAATTTTAAGAAATATTGATGGTGAACAAACAAACAAACAAACAAACACAACCACCATAAGAAAACACAGATGCTTTAGAAAAGCACTGGATGCTGAAGGCTCATCATCTCCCTCAGTCAGCCTGAGTCTGAGGAGGAGATTCCCGTCTTAGGAAGTGAGCAGGGCTGAGACTCTTGCTTTTGAATGACCTCTCTACCGGGAAAAAGAATTAATTTTCGCATAGTTCTTAGTGCCAGGTATCTTTTTCCCACTGAAAACTAGCACAAGGGTTAAAATTTTCCAAAGTTAGAAGAAAAAGCACCAAACAAAGCAAAATATGACCTTTACAATTTCTTATTTCTCATCTTGATTTTGAAACAAAATAAAAACTGAACTCAAGAGTGTGAGAAGCTGTTTTCTTGTTACTTATTATTACATTCTAGAGAAATCCAAGAAGTTCTAAAAAGTAGAGGTAATTACCTCTGATATCCTCAGCTTAAGTACTATTGACTCACTTGGAGAAATTTTCAAGGAAAATTGAGGCTTATATATTACTTTCATCACTTTAATTATTGATGCTGGAAAAATATCCCACATAGGATTTTTGTCTTGATGAACTTTCTTGGCATGTTTAAAAAAAAAAAAAAAAAAAAAACACCTGAAAGACACTTTTCACATGACCTAAATTTGCCAAGAAAATGAATTAAAACTGCTTCAGAGAAGCATTTTGGAATCATCCCAGATCTTGGGTAATTTTGATATCAAGTAGATCAAATTCACTCACAATCCTATTCCAGGACATTAGCAAGAATGTTAATAATATGAAGTATCTCCCTGGTTAATGCCTGTGAGACCTGGTTAGCTCAGCTGAGTGACTTGTGCTTCATGCTCATGGAATGCTGTGCAAGGTACTCCTTGGGCTTTCTGGTAATTTTCTACCTCTTACTCATGCCACATCACTGCCAGAAAGAAATTTTAACTGAGAATGAAGCAATTTGGTGGCCTACGTGGTTCTTTAGTTTGCTGGTGGAATTTCCCAGGCAACTATTAGAGAACGGTTAGGGACTATTAGCAGCAAATTAAACTGTGGGTTATTACTTTCTTGTCATCCAAATGAATAGGTATAAATATGAAGCATTCTTTGTTGGTAGGTTATGGCTATCTTTCTTTAGGTCTGATATATGTTCAGAGTCAAATGGTGCTATGGATTAGGTCTATTTCTCTTGATTCTGCATTTTGTAAGATGTATTTTGTTTCTCTGCTTTGTATTCTGGGTTTATGCTAATTTAGAAATAAGGACTAATGGTCATGAAGATGAGTAAGAAATGTATGATTTAAATGAATCATTAGTGATTTTAAATGAATGATTTAAATGTATGAGACAGCATGTTTTAAATGAGATATTTAATATAAGAGTTATATTTCATGTTAAACTCAAGTTCTGACAATTGACTATCACTAGCTCAAATCACAGATGCTCCTCAGTTAGCAAAACCAGAAAAAGTAAGGACATACTTGATTGGGGAGATTGATGAAATACTTTGTGCCATAGTCAAAGGCATTTTCAAGAATTTAAATACATCTAGTGGAAAATAAGATTACAAAAAGATTAATGCATTTCAGTATTTTATGAAATTGGTATATTCCATGTATTAATTACACATTTAAATATTTTATTGGTTCTTCTAAAGACATATTCAGAGAAAAATAGCTCAATACAAACATTCTATACAGTAATTTATAGGTATGAAGTGTTTGTGGTACTATCATAAAACATAACTGTTTTTGAATTAGACCAAATGAATTGTGATTTCTAGACTATCTGCAGATATGGTAAATAGTTGGTTCAAGTAACTGAACTTTTTAAAATTGTTGTTCAGTTCCTCAATCTAAAACCTACCTTCCCTCTTTTAAAGGGAAACAAATCATTTTATATTCCATCTTCCTTTATTCAAAAAGTAGATTGGAAAAGTCTTCTGATACCCAGTCTATAAATTATGTATCCCAAAAAGAGCATTTTATAGCTCATCTTACAGTCATTAGTACAAGTTTTCTATTGCTCTTTGACTTAGGCCTATCTCCCTTCTTTGTTTCCAAAGTTCAAATTCAAAAAAACACAAAGATACAAAAACAGAAAATCTCCTCTAAAAAATACTTTTAAGAAAACAGAAGCAAATATCTTCCTGCAGAAAATATGTTCAGATTATCTCCACAGAAAAATATCATATAAAAAAAGACTGTCCCATATTTAGACCTTATGTTAGTATGTTTAGGCATAGGTTTTAGTGAGATGGGCCAATATTTGTTTCCAAAGCTCTGTTAGGATTATATACCTAAGGGATTCTTCTCACATTGAATGCTAAAAATTATGCAAAATACCTTATTCTGCAAGAAAAATTTATCTATAGACATTTTTGGAATTCTCATTATTCTAGCTTAAAACAACCAGACTATCATATCTTTCCACATTTGACTATAGCAACTTTACAAGCACAAAAAGTGATCAGCACTTTCCTTGCTTTAATAAAAAAAGAAAAACTACACACTGAGAGCCATCACTTTGTAGGATAGAAGTTATCCCAACAGGAGGTCCTAGAAATAAAGCAGTTAAAAGAAAAATGATAATTTGACATGTTTTTAGACTGCTGCATACCTCTTAGCAAATTTATCATGAGTCTTGGCATACATCATAAAATAACGAATCTCTTTTAATTGTGTGCTATTTTTTTGAACAATGATAAATGTTTTTTTCAGGGACAATGAAATGCAAGAAAGTGTGATATTAACTGTCTAGTCTGCTGATAAATGGTGGGCTTCTATTTCAAGGATGTAGCAGTGAAAGATGATAGTTGTCTTATCCCATTATTTTTTCCCATTAAAAAAAGTTCTTTCTTGATACTTGTCCCACAGACTTAAGGCTCAGCATCAAGGCAAAAAGACTAAATTTCAGTCTTGAATTGTAGAATATTTTAAATAGAAATTATTACTTTTGCAGAGAATTGGTGTCAACCATTTTAAGAAAGAAGAAGTATTGGTTAGCAGTTCTCATTTGAATTACATTTCCAGTAAAGTGTTAGTAAGCAGAAAGTCTCAACACAGTAGAAGCATTTAAGTTGACTCAGCATAAATGGCACTTTGCCCTCCTCTGTCGTCCCTTCAAAGGGGGCTGGTGGGGAAGGAAACTTTCTATTGGTAACGCACACAGGTCCTGTCTATCATTTCTACGTCAGAGACATAGCGTGTAAGTCACCAACTGTAGAGCCAATTAGAGCAAATTTTGGGGTCCCTCATTCTTGGGAGAGCTACTTGAGATGGAAATTATGCCCCAGATTTTCAGTTGTGCTTTTTCACTTCAAAAGAAATTCCTGAATTAAGCTATTCCCCATAGTTTAGAAGCTTTTTTTAAAAAAGAGTTACTTCATTTTTGTATTCCTCTTGAAAATGCCTAAAACTGCAGCAGAAAAAAATTCTAGACTCTTTGATTTTTATGCAGATGATTTAAACCAGATGCTAATAACCTTTTTATGGAAGCAGTACGTATATTTAGCCCCCAGGGACCTGAGATCCCTAGTGCTCCAGAGGAGACGCTCTGCAGAAGAATGTGTGTGTTCCAGGAAAGGGAGTGGATCTTCTGGTGGCAGCTGCTACTGTGCAGTTATATAGGGCCAGTTAGATAGAGGCCGATTGGCCACCTAAAAAATGCTGATTAAAACACAAAAAAACTTAGAGAGCATTTGCAGTGCTCTTCTGTCCCATTGGAACCTCTAATTTTCCAAGAGAGATGACTTAGATAGGATTGGAACTGTCAGTATACAAAATCTTTTCATATATAATGTTCTTTCTGTTTATTTATAATGTGTCCAGCGTTTTCCCTTAAATTCCATGTTAATCCTCTTATTTTGTTCTCTAGATACTGGGTTTGGTGTTTTCTATGGTCCTGTATTGCCAGATCGGGAGCAAATGAATCTGTGGATGTGTCAAGCTATCACCAGTAAAACCCCTTTAAAATGTTGCTTTGGCTTTGTAAATTTAAATATGTAAGTGCTATATAAGTCAGGAGCAGCTGTCTTTTTAAAATGTCTCAGCTAGCTAGACCACAGATACCTTCTAGACATATTGAACATATTTAAGGTTTGAGATCCCTTAAATATAAATATAAAAATGATATGAATGTATATTTTTACTCAAAATAAAAGTAATTGTTTACGTTGGTGCTTTTCTATGTCTGATCCTTGTGTTCAGGTGGTACAGTGCTTAAAATGTTCTTCTGGAGCCACCCAGTGGAATAATCATCTCCAAGCTGACAGGGCCACAGATAGTTAAGACAGTGGATCTGGGGTTCTTCAGAAATGATACTCTTTTATGTGATGTATCAACCACTGGTGATACGATTGAATCAAGTCTAATGTTAAAATAATTGGCAATGATCCAGGTAAAAGAGTCACCATCTCTTTTCTATTTATGTCACAACTACTAACAGTATCTCTCTTTTGCTGCGTGTCTATTGTAGGAACAAAAAGATCTGAGTGCCCAACACCCAGCCATTGCTTCTCTGGTACCCGTCTGGATCTTCCTCTCAGACACGACAGTTATAACATTTTTTTCTTTCTAGTTCTCAGAAATATTTAACATTTTGGCTTTTTAGAGAAGTATAATATACAGACAATAAAGTCGATAATTCTTAATGTATAGCTCTGTGAATATGTGTACATCTGTGTAAGGACTAAGATCAGAGTTGGGCACAGTTGGCTCATGCCTGTAAGCTCAGCTGCCTGGGAAGCTGAGACAGTAGGATCTCTTGACCCCAGGAGTTTGAGACCAGCCTGAAAAATAGCGAGGCCCCCATCTCCAAAAAAAAAAAAAAAAAAAAAAGAAGATACAGAATATTTCTAGCACACCAGAAGAATGCTCCTTCATGCCGCCTCTCAGTGGTGGGCTGTATTTGGCTCACACCGACTTGCTGAGCAGATTGTACACATATACACAAAAGTTTTGTACACAAAGTTCTTCCCAACTTTGTGTTCAGTAACATGACATTGGTACCTTGAAATCTACCATGCTCGGAGTATTTATGCCATAGATACTGACAAATGCTGTAAATTCAGGGCTTTTCTTTCTTTTCTTTTCTTTCTTTTTTGGAGAGCTGGTTGATAAACATTTACCAATACACTACCCCTCTCTGTAAATACTTCCCTAAAGGTAACCACTTTTCTGACTTCTGTGACATAGACTCATTTTGCCTGTTCATGAATTTTCTCTAAGTGGAATAATAAAGTGTGCACCCTGGCTTCTTTGGCTCAACATTTTGTGTGTGAGAATCAACCATTTGTTGCATGTAGCTGTAGTTTATTCTAATAGCTATGTAGCATTTCATTGTGTATGAATATATCACAATGTATATATCCATTCTTCTGTTGATGGGTATATAGTTTGTGTTCGGTTTGTCATGATTATAAATAAAGCTTCTATAAACATTCTTTTATATGTCATTTGGAACATGTATGTACTCATTTCTGGCTATATATGCAGGAGTAGAACTGCTTTGCATACATATGTTTAGCTTTAATACATTCTGTCAAGAAATTTTCTAAAGTTCCTTTTTTTTGAGACAGAGTCTCACTCTGTGGCCCAGGCTGGAGTGCAGCAGATATCTCAGCTCACTGCAACCTCTGCCTCCTGGGTTCACTCCATTCTCCTGCCTCAGCCTCCTGAGTAGCTGGGACTACAGGCGCCCAGCACCACATCCAGCTAATTTTTTGTATTTTTTAGTAGAGATGGGGTTTCACCGTGTTAGCCAGGGTGGTCTCGATCTCCTGACCTTGTGATCCTCCTGCCTTGGCCTCCCAAAGTGCTGGGATTACAGGCGTGAGCCACCACGCCTGGCCTTTCTAAAGTTCTTGTGCTAATGTATGCTGATACTAGAAAAGTATAATAGACTCAGTCTCATCTTCTGAGAAAGAGAAATATTATGGAAGGCAGTTCTTGTCAAGCTGATTAGATGGCAGCCAAGCAGTAGGAAACTTGGGGGAGCTTTGGGCTGGGTTAGGCACCCTTATTCTGTGCTTCCCTATTAATGATAAAAATAGCGGCTAGGTGAGGTGGCTTACACCTGTAATCCCAGCACTTTGGGAGGCTGAGGTGGATGGATAACCAGGTCAGGAGATCAAGACCATCCTGGCTAACACGGTGAAACCCCGTCTCTACTAAAAACACAAAAAATTAGCTGGGTGTGGTGGCGGGCGCCTGTAGTCCCAGCTACTCAGAAGACTGAGACAGGAGAATTGCTTGAACGCGGGAGGGAGAGCTTGCAGTGAGCTAAGATCACGTCACTGCACTCCAGCCTGAGCGACAGAGCGAGACTCCGTCTCAAAAAAAAAAAAAAAAGCTATCCTTCTTTGAGTACATGTCATCTTCCAGGAACAATACCCAAATCTGTGCTTTTATTATCTCATTTTTAATCACTATATCATTATGAGGTAGGTACGATTATCATTCCCATTTCACAGGTAAGAACATTGAGGCTCAGAGGAGATAGATAATTTTGCTCAGAGTCAATTAGTAATTGGCAGAACTGGGAATCAAACCCTGTCAAATGTGTCCCAAACCCCGACTGTTGATCATGTTAGCTTTCCCATAATAAATTTATCAATAAACTTGCCATATTTTATTATAATTACCCATTCATGTGTTTGCCTCTGTTAGCATCCTCAAACTCTTTGAAGGCATTGATTGTTTTTTCTTTGTCTTTATGTCTCCAGTACCTATTCTTGTGCTTGGCATATAATAGGCACTTAACAAATTGTAGCCAAAAATAGTAGATTTATTGAGAGCATACTGTATGCCCACATATATTCTAACCACTTTACATAGAGTCACTCCTTTAACTCAGAACAGCCCTCTTAGTTTGATACTATTAATAGACCAATTTACAGATAAGGAAAGCAGGGCCTAGAGAGATTAACTTTTTTTAGGTCATGTAGCTAGTAAGCGGAGGAGTTGTAATGCACTCTAAGTGACTCAAAATCCATGCTTTTTACATCATACCATTTTGTCATATGTTACAGTGTTATTGGGATAGATAAGAAAATGAATATTAACATGTCTTTTGCATATGTCAGGTACGTATTACAGGTTCAACAAATATTATATAGTATCAATGATATAAAGAACTTGTATCAGTCAGGGTTGACAGAAAAATAAAAACCCTCCAGCTATTTCAAACAATGAAAAAATTATACAGGGAACTCCTATATTAGTCAGCTTGGACTGTCATAACAAAGTATAGCTGACTAGGTGGCTTAAACAACAGATTTTTTTTTTCTCAGAGTTCTGGAGTCTGAGAAGTCAAGGATCAAGGTGCTGGCCTATTCAGTTCCTGGTAAGGGCTCTCTTCCTGACTTGCAGTTGAACTTCTTGCTGTGTCTTCACAAGGTAAAAAGAGAGCGTGTGTGTGCGCTCTGTTGTGTCTTCTTATAAAGACAATGATCCTGTCAGTCCAGGGTTCCACCCTTATGACCTTATTTAACATTAATTACTTTCTTACTCCAAATACAGCCACAGTGGGGGCTTCAACGTACGAATTTTAGGGGGAAACAATTCAATCCATAGTAACTGCTTACAGAGGTGATGGAAAAAGTAAGAAGCCAATAAGGAGGCAAGGTAAACCAGAGATTAGCAACAGCAGGGGTTGCTACTACCCTTAGGACTGGAGAAACAGAGATAATGTTACCAGACCCCAGGATCCAGGGCTGCCTTGTGGAAGATGAGCTATGGCTTGGATTCCAGAGAAAGACTAACAGGAACAGGAGCCATGGAGACTTAGCACTCATTATCAGAAGAAGAGAGAGAGGACAGAGAGCAGTGCCCTGGCTTCTCTGCCTCCCACTTCAGTCTCCTGTCAGACTTCCATTGACTGAGGCCACCTAGAAGTCAGAAAACAAGTGGCCCTGGAAAATACAGTTTCCTCTGACCCAAAGCAGAGCTGAGAATGCAAGGACTGGGCTGAGAGCAGACAGAAAGAAAAGACTGTTAGATTAAGTTTAGCCCAACGATGCCTTCTTATATAGTAAGTTTTACCTAAAGGTTTCTCTGTGCACAGTGAACTGTAACCTAACTGGGTGTGTAAACCAACTATAACCTACTCGTGTGCCAGTCACTCAGTTTTAGTCAATTAAAGGCAGCCAACTATTCAAACTCGGTTCAAGTAAGGCAAACGCAGAACTATAAGCAATCCAGCTGTTTCTGTACCTTACTTCCATTTTCTGTACATCACTTCCCTTTGTGTCCATAAATCTTCCACCACCTGGCTGTGCTGGAGTCTCTCCGACTCCAGTGAATTATTCTTTCCTCAATTAAATTCTGTTAAATTTAATTTGTCAGTGATTTTTCTTTTAACAAGACTGTAATAGCAAATTGAGAGTTAGAGAGCAGGCAAACAGATCCTGAATTTTTTGAGAAAACGATATGAAAATTGCAGAAAGTGTAACAGATTTAAAATTATATGAGACGTTTTTGGGATTCTTCCTCTTTTAGCTCAAGTTCACAACATTTTAGGGGTCTAGAGGACTTACAGCAGTTGTTCTTTACTGGAGGGGGGCATTTTGCCCCTCAGGGGATATTTGTCAATGTCTGGAGACAATTTGGTTGCCACAATGGGTAGCAGGGGGATGTTACTAGTATCTAGTGGATGGAGGCCAGGAATGCTACTAAACTTTCTACAATGTACAGGTACGTGCTCACAACAAAGAATTATTTAGTCTAAAATGTCAATAATGCTGTGATTGAGAGATCCTGCTTTAGAGAATCACACATGTGAATAACAAAATATTGTTGTTGGGAGACAGTAAAATCCATGTTAAAAAGTGAATTGGATTGGAGTCGGTCCTAGACCAGGCTCTGACTGCTTGCCAATTTTGTATCCTTCGCGAGTCACTCAGTTTCCTCATCTTCAAAGAACACATTTTATTGAAAAGATATTTAAGTACCCTACCATTACTAGAATCTCTGCATGTACTAACTTCTTAAACATGTTTGGTTTTCTGCTGTATTTTTAAATGTCAACATTTATTTGCTTATGATAGTTCACCTAGGCTTTAACTTAATTGTTTTCGTACTGAAGGCAATTATGAGAGAAACTTTTACTCTCCTGCAAGATATTAAATTCAGATTTAAGAATAGGCTCATTCTTTACCTTCATGTTTCCAAGGTCAAACCACAATATTTAAAAATATATTAAATTTGATTAAATTACTTAAGGAACATAGCAAGAACAAAATAAAAGTAAACTCTCATCAAATTAATAATTCAATGTAGATGGAAATGCTGCTTTCAATTCACAGAAATGTAGGAATTATCTTCATTATGCTTAAGACTGTACAATTGTACTAATTTAGATATACAATATGTATATATTAAAGCTTGGCAAATACTTCTCAAATCTGTCCACTGCTCTGCTTTCCTGTCACTTCCACCCTATCTTCTCTCTCACAATCCAGCCTGAGGTAGGGTCATTGCAATTATCTTGTGATGAGTTTTCTACCCTTTTTTTCATTCTTCATATCCATTTCCCATGGTGCCACAGGAGTGATCCATCTAAGATGCAGATATTATCACTCTCTCTCCAGGTTACTCCTCCACTGACTACCAGGTCCTTCATAAGCACCAACTCCACCTTTCCCTGTGATATGGTTTGGCTGTGTCCCCACCCAAATCTCATCTTGAATTGTAACTCCCACAATTCCTGCGTGTCATGGGAGGAACCCGGTGGGAGGTGATTGAATTATGAGAGTGAGAGGTGATTGAATTATGAGGGTGGGTCTTTCCTATGCTTTTCTCATGATAGTGAATGAATCTCATGAGATCCGATGGTTTTAAAAATGGGAGTTTCCGTGCACAAGCTCTCTGCCCACTGCCATCCATGTAAGACATGACTTGCTCCTTCTTATCTTCCACCATGATTATGAGTCCTCTCCAGCCATGTGGAACTGTAAGTTCGTTAAAACTCTTTTTCTTCCCAGTCTCAGATATGTCTTTATCAGCAGCATGAAAATGGACTAATACAGTATATTGGTTACTAGGAGAGTGGGGCGTTGCTGAAAAGATACCCAAAAATGTGGAATGTGGAAGCAACTTTGGAACTGGATAACCGGCAGAGATTGGAACAGTTTGGAGGGCTCAGAAGAAGACAGGAAAATGTGGGACATTTTGGAACTTCCTAGAGACTTGTTGAATAACTTTGACAAAAATGCTGATAGTGATATGAGCAATAAGGTCCAGGCTGAGGTGGTCTCAGATGGAGATAAGCAACTTGTTTGGAACTGGAGCAAAGGTGACTCTTGTTATGTTGTAGCAAAGATACTGGTGGCATTTTGCCTCTGTCCTAGAGATCTGTGGAACTTTGAACTTGTGAGAAATGATAAGGGTATCTGGTGGAAGAAACTGCCAAGCAGCAGTGCATTCAAGAGGTGATTTGAGTGCTATTAACGGCATTCAGTTTTATAATGGAAGCAGAGCATAAAAGTTCAGAAAATTTGCAGCCTGACAATGTGATAGAAAATAAAATCTCATTTTCTGAGGAGAAATTCAAGCTGGCTGCAGGAATTTGCATAAGTAACAAGGATCTGAATGTTAAATCACCAAGACAATGGAGAAAATGTCTCCAGGGCATATCAGAGGTCTTCATGGCAGCCCCTCTCATCACAGGCCTGTAGACCTAGGAAGAAAAAATGGTTTCATGGGCCAGGCCCAGGGTTCCCATGCTGTGTTTGGTGCCCTGCATCCCTGCCACTCCAGCCATGACTAAAAGGGGCCAAAGTACAGTTCAGGTTGTGGCTTCAGAGGGTGGAGGCCCCAAACCTTGACAGCATCCACATGACATTAAGCCTGCAGGTGCACAGAAGTCAAGAATTGAGGTTTGGGAGCCTCTGCCTAGATTTCAGAGGATGTATGGAAATGGCTGAATGTCCAAGCAGAAGTTTGCTGCAGAGGTAGCACTCTCATGGAGAGCCTCTGCTAGGGCAGTGAGGAAGGAAAATGTAGGGTTGGAACCCACACACAGAGTCCCTACTGGGGCACTGCCTAGTGGAGCTGTGAGGAGAGGGCCACCATCCTCCAGACCTCAGAATGGTAGATCCGCTGACAGCTTGCTTGTAATTTGTGCCTGGAAAAGCTGCAGATACTCAACACCACTGCATGAAAGCAGCCTGGAGAGAGGCTGTACCTTGCAAAGCCACAGGGGTGGAGCTGCCGAAGACCATGGGAACCCACCTTTTGCATCAGCATGACCCACATGCAAGACATGGAGTCAAAGGAGATTATGTTGGAGCTTTAAGCTTTGACTGCCCTGCTGGATTTTGGACTTGCCTAGGGCCTGTAGCTTTTTGTTTTGGCCAATTTCTTTCATTTGGAATGGCTGTATTTACCCAATGCCTGTATCCCCATTGTATCCAGAAAGTAACTCAGTTGACAGGCTCATAGGCAGAAGGCATTTGCTTTGCTTCAGATGAGATGTTGGACTGTGGACTTTTGAGTTAATGCTGAAATGAGTTAAGGCTTGGGGGACTGTTGGGAAGGCATGGTTGGTTTTGAAATGTGAGGACATGAGATTTGGGAGGGGCCGGGGGCAGAGTGATATGGTTTGGTTGTATCCCCACCCAAATCTCATCTTGAATTGTAACTCCCACAATTCCCCTCTGTCATGGGAGGAACCTGGTGGGAGATGATTGAATTATAGGGGCGGGTCTTTCTTGCTCTGTTCTTACAAATAGTGAATGAGTCTCACAAGATCTGATGGTTTTAAAAACAGGAGTTTCCCTGCACAAGCTCTCTCTTTGCTTGCCACCATCTGTGTAAGATGTTACTTGCTCCTCCTTGCCTTCCATCATGATTGTGAGGCCTCCCCAGCCATGTGGAGCTGTAAGTTCATTAAACCTCTTTCTTTTGTAAATTTTCCGGTCTCAGGTATGTTTTTATCAACAGTGTGAAAATGGACTAATATGTCCTGCTCTTCTGCAGACCCTCTTCCATATGCACCCTGTGAGCCTTCAACTTCTACTCTTATCCCTTCACATCTTTGCCATGTTGCTCCCTATGCCCAGAATGATTTTCATATTTATGTTGTTGGATTCCTTCAAGGTCTAGCTCTGATGTCGCCCACTCTATGAAGCTTTTCTGAATCCATTCAGGATAAAAATAATTTTTTAATTTATTTGTGTTTTTCATAGCATATTATATTAAAATATCACTTATCCTAATATATATGGCTAGCTTTTTGTTGAATTTTATCATAAACTCCCTAAGTACTACTGAACTGCTGAATTAAACTTTTACCCCAGAGGCTAGCATGGTACCTAGAATATATTAGCAGCTCAATAAGTATGTATTATTAACATCATAGTACATTTGCAGAATGGTATCCATTTTTATTTTATAAAGATATTCCATTGAATATAGATATTTTATTTATAATTACAATAACAATAACTGATACATGTAGCATAGTACTTATTATATATCTGGCACTATTCTAAAGAATTCATGCATATTAACTCATTCAGTTCTCACAATAATTCTATTATTAAAGTTATGCTTATTTTACAGATAACAAAACTGAAATGCAATGAAGTTAAGTAAGTTGCTCAAAATTAGTAGTGCCAGGATTCAAACTCTGCTACTGATTTGGACAGGAGGCAGGAAAATACTGGGCCCTGCGGCCCTAAATGAGAACTTTACTTCCCTGTTTTCCCACCTGAATGTTGCCTTTTGGCCCAGCATGCCCCCTATCCTGTGCCCATAAGAATCCCAGACCCCAAACTCAGCTCACACACATACAGAAGAGAGAAGCATCTGAACGTTGAAAGGAGAAGCAGCAGCTGGACATCAGAAACTGTGGTAGGAGAGGAGTTTGGCTGAGCTCCAGGGGAAGACTGCCTTCATATTCCATCCCCTTTTCAGTTCCCCATCCTGCTGGCACCCACTTTTACCACTCAGTAAAATCTCCACATTCACCATCCTTCAAGTCGTGTGACCTCATTCCTCTTGGGCACTGGACAAGATCCAGTTGCGGGTGCAGGAGGCTGTCACACTGACTCTCCACTGAGCTGTTTAACACTTAAGTTGTCTGCAGACAGCAAAGCTAAAACAGCACACTATAACACATGCCCTCTGGGGCTCTAGAGGCTGTGGACAGCCCCTAGAAGCTGCTGTGGGCTGATAAGGGGTTCATTCCTGCTGGTGCCCAAAGGCACTCACCCCAGCTCCTGCACCCACTCACCTACATCTTCTCCCTCTTTCAAGGGGTTTGAGCCCTGCAGGCTGAGTAAGCGAGCTAGCCCTTCACAAGTCCCGTGGGGTCAAGGGAATCCATCTCACTACCCTGGCTTCACAGCTTACATTCAAGCAATAATACCATTTTCCATCTCTTGGGGAAAAGTTGATTTGGCTAAGAAACAAGGTTTTAGATCCTTTTTGAGTAGCTGAATTGCTGAGGATAATACTTGAACATTAGAGTATGTTGACATGTTGCCATACATCCAAATAAAGTGGTCCCCTTCCACCCATCCTTATATTTTGTGTACACTCCCTTCCTAACATTACTCCCACTATATTTCAGATTTATTTTCATTCTGCCTCTTTTATCTGATTGGGAACAACTTGAGGTCAGAAATGTGTCTTTTTTTTTTTTTTTAAACTTTGTGACCTACCCATGCACAGTATGGTAACTGGCAGATGTTTGCTCAACCAATGTTTATTGGATAAAATGATAAGGAATAGTCCATATATTTTAAAAGAAACTAAAATTGCCACATCCATAAATACAAGTTGGTAAGACCTGTGATTTACCACCAATTGAATTAATTCTAAGAAATGAGATTAGAGTATCTTGTCCTTTTTCAGGAGAGTTTATTTAGTTACTACTTTAATCTTCTCTTTCTATTACAATGGGTGGTGATTAAGAGCTGTTGAATATGGAGTCAGATTTGTCAGGGTTCAAAATAATGCCTGTAACATCTAGGTGCTGAGTGATGTTGGGCATGTTAATTTCTCTGTGCCTTGTCTGAAGACCAAGGATAAAAGAAATCTCTATAGGACTGCTGTGAGATTAAATAAGACAATACATGCAAATTGTTTAGAACATATAGTAGAGTTAGCATTCTGGGTTAGTAGCTATAACATCATTATTATTGTAAAAATAATTACACCTAGAATTAGTGTAAGTATATAATTAACAAGTTTTGTTTTTGATTATGAAGTTTCTTTACAGTTCAAAGCAAGTTTAGGCCCATCAACAACTTCATCTTCAAAGCCCTGAGTTTTTGAAATGGATTTTGACAATAACACCTCCTGGAAGGATACATCTTCTGCTCAGAATCTCTTTCCAAGGCTGATATCCAGTTATCATATCAATAATGGAATAAAAAAGACAGAGAAGGGACAGTGGGCCAGGAACAGAGCCGCACAGAATGACAGACAGTAAATGAAAAGGAATGTAATTTAGAATCGTCCTAATGAGAAACAGCATGCATCAAGACAAGTGGAGTGATAGCTCTGTCAGCTTTGCTGGCAAGGTGACCCCCAAATAAGTCATGTCTATTTAATACAATGTGAGCATCAGTTGTGGCAGCGCCAAGAGCAACAACTAACTAAGGCAAACACAACATTGCACCTGGCTCACAATATCTCCAAGAGTAATTTGTGACGCTATTTCAAGTGATTCCAATAGAACATGTTGTTCTCTGCAGAAATCATGCTTTTGGAAAACAGGTTAGGGTTCATGGCAAAATAGAGATGAAAATTCTCTGGAATGTTATAAACAAGCAAGAAATTATTAGGAAGCTTATAACTGAAAGCCATAATAACTGGCAATTGGGCTTTTTTTAATAACCAAAAAAATATTTAATATAGAAACATGCAAGTCAAGCAAATGAAGCCCAATAAGTACTCAGAAATAAAATATGTATCAATTGTGTGTAATGAGTAATAGGATGTGACCGGTACTGGTTGAATTGAGAACAAGGGAGTCTCCTGGGTCTGGAAGCTGGAACTGTGGCTTCTAAGACAGGCTGTGGGCCTGGCTCTGTGTGATGCTGGCTGACTCAATACCTTTTTTTATTCTCATTAATTATCCCTCAGTGGTTCAGAATTTTTGACTTTGGAAAGCACTTTCTAAAGATCTAAAGATCTAAAAATCCTCAGATAAAATGAATGAGTTTCTGATGGAAGAGCCAACTTTCTTTCCTGGGAAGCATCCAGCCATAAAAGATCTAAAAATATCTTGGAAACACCATATATTTGAAAAATGGAAGCAGAAATTTTATTTTTCTTACTACCCAGCTTACTCTCATATGTAATTATTCTATATCTTTATGGTCAAATTTTAGTAATGTTGGTCCTAAAGATCTGGGAAACTTATAATATTCACTCAGGGGAGGTAAAAAGAAGGAAAGGCAGTTGAAATTATATCACTAAGTCTCAAAGAAAAATGGCCATTTAATAAGAGTTTTCTTAGGCTGATGGGTTACATTGCAATGTTGGATTATCTGTTCTTGCAAAAAAAATAAAACAAGGTGGAAAGATAATTAAAATTCCTTATGTAATTAACCCAATCCTCAATGGAAAATGAAAGACCTTGGTATGTGGAAGAGGAAACTGGTACAGGAATCAATTTATTTAGTAGATGTCAGCTATCTGTCAGGCTCAAGACTAGGCACTTTTCATGCTTTATCCCGAGGAAATATGTCAATACAATGCCAGGACTGCACCCCTAGACATTTTGAATTAATTAGTGAGTATAATGTACAGCTGAGGCTGAGAACCACTGACTTTTGGGTGTTCTGTGAAAACTAGTTTTTTCTCCCTAGTACCTTTTTTTCTTGTGCTGTTCAATTCCATAAATTTTCTTAGGCACATTTCTTTAAAGCACCTGAATGCTACCTACAATAACAGCATAACCTTGAAACATACCCAGTAATTCTTAAATATTTTCCACTCTTGAACCTGTGTACAAACATCACAAATTCAAGGTTAGTCATTGCTATAATTTGAATGTGTTTCCCAAAGTTCATGTGCTAGAAACTTAATCCCTAATGCAACAGAGTTGAGAAGTGGGACCTTTCAGGGGTGATTAGGTTATGACGGCTGAGTGTGGAAAAGCTCACTCAAACTCAAAATGACTTTTCTATTCCTCACTCTACAACAACAATCAACACAGAAGACCTCTGTGAACAAATGTGTGGAGGTTTTCCCCTACCAATAAGTAAGCAATTAATTCTTCAGCAGACACCAGCTGGTTGTCCTCTAATTCAATTTTGACACTATCTACCTGGAGATAGCATCAGTTTCTACAGGTTAAGGACTCAGTCCCCAAGGCCCACCCCCTCCCTGCTTACTTGGGCCCACCCCCTCCCTGCTTACTTCTGATACCAGTTGCAAGCCTTAGGTTGCTTTGTCTATGCTTCTGACCAACTGGCTATAAATTGGGGTTTCCACAGTCCCCTCCTAAGGTTCAATTAATTTGCTAGAGCAGCTCACAGAACTAAGGAAAACACTCACACTTACCAGGTTATTGCAAAAGATATTGTAAAGTATACAAATAAACAGCCAGATGAAGATATACATAGGGTAAGATCTGGAAGAGTCACAAGCACGAAGCTTCTATGCTGGTGGTGTTGGGTTACACCACCTTCCCAGCATGTGGATGAGTTCTTATTTACCTTCCTGTAGGCATGCACATGTTCAGCTATCTAGAACTCTCTGAACCCAGTCTTTGGGTTTTTATGGAAGATTCACTACATAAACATGATTATTAAATCACTGGCTGTTGGCAATAACTTTCAGCCCCTCTCCTCTTCCTGGAGGCTGAGGGTGAGCTGAAAGTCCCAGCCTCCTAGTCCTTCTTGGTCTTTTCAGTGACCAGCCTCCGTCCTGAAGCTACCTAGGGGCTCCCAGTCACTGGTCAACTCATTAGCATACAAAAAGACATCATTTTGGAGTTTCTAAGGATTTTAAAAGTTATATGCCAGGAAGCAGGGTCAAAGATTAAATATATATTTCACAATACCATAGGACTCTGCTCTCATGAATGAGTGTCATTATTGCAGGAGTAAGTTTGTTATTGTGAGAGCGGGTTTGTTATACTGCAAGTTCAGATCCCTCTTATATCCACTCTCACACGTGCATGTTGTCTTGTCCTTTCAGCCTCTGCCATGAGATGACACAGCAAGAAAGCCCTTGCCAGAGTGGGCTTCTTGACCTTGGACTTCCCAGCCTCCAGAACTGTAAGAAATAAATTTCTCCTCTATAAAAATTACCCAGTCTGTGGTATTCTATTATAGCAACACAAAACAGACAAAGAAAGTCTTTCCATGGGTTCCTCCTTGGTCCTAAATTCAGAGTGGAATTTGGGGCAACAGATGAGTGCTGTTTATCTAGAAACTATCTCTAACAATCTACAACTGTTATTTCCTCGGTGTTCTACAGTGTGTGTAGGACTCAGCAGTCTTGCATTTAAAGTAACTAACATTGTTCTGTCTTCCACTGTCGAATGTGGAAGGATTGTCTTTTTCCTACACTTAAATCTTTGCTTCAGGTATGCTTGCAATGTAAGATGCAGCAGCCTACATTATAAAGCCTCCACCATTAGGCTTAGAATGGTCTAGCAGCACATACCTCTTCTGAAATATGAACTGTACCTCTTTACACATCCCCGGTCTTCTCACTGCCATGCTATAGCTGAGACCTACACAGCCCAAAGATTATTTGAGTGTAGCTGCCCACAGGTACAGCGCTGCTTCTATGAAATAGCCACTTGCCTGTGTACAAAATGGCCATAGCAGCAGTCAACTGCCAACATCATGCCGTAACAGTTAAATGGCAACCACATAATGTTAAAAAAACTTCTTGGCATAATATAATATTTTACCAACCAAAAAAGGGAGTATGTGCTACTCTCACAAAATCCATGGTTCACGAATTCAAACCCTATGAGAAACTTCTTGACATATTACATTTGTTTACAAATTCTACACCCAATTTTAATTCTCAGTGTGGAAAGCCTATGTACCAAATGTTGGGTCTTGAGATAAAGCTCCCCAAACTACAAAATCCTGCTGTGAAGCAAGTATTCCAAGAGGGATGATAACTTTCAAAGGGGGAAAAGGAGAAGCTAAGTTAGACAGGCCCAGATTATTCATACCCAACTGACCATCAAATGCATCACTTTACCTCCCCTTGGGAAGGAAAGACAATATACTAGGGTGGTGCGGAGGTTGTGGTGCATGCTGAGAGACTTAAAGAGTTAAACTAATGGAACTCCCTAAATAGGGAAGAAACATTAGATATGGAGAAGAAGCACTTCTCTCCCTAACAGTGTTCATTTGAAAGAATGTTTTAAAATTGCATTATTTTAACTTCTAATTGAAGTATATTCAGAAAAATGAACTGTAAGTATGGTAGTTTTAAAATGTGTCCACAAATTCTTTGTTATTCCATCCTCCAACAATAAAGCCAAATTTTACTCCCCTTGACTGTGGATCAGAGTTAGTGACTTAACTCCTAATGAATAGAAAGTGATGGAAGGTCAATTCGGGACAATGTGTGAGTTCCAAAACTAGGTCATAAATGGCATTGTGACTTCCTCTTTGCCCTTGAGCCACTTGGCTCTGAAGAAAGCCAGCTACCTTGCTGTGAGGACAGTCAAGTATCCCTACAGAGAGATCTATGTGGTGAGAAATTAAGGCCTCCTGCTAAAAGCTAATGAGGAACTGAAGTTTCTTGCCTACAGCCACATGAGTGTGACATCTTGAAAGTAGATCCTGTAGTCTCAGTCAAGCCTTCAGATGATGCAGCCCCCTGCAACAGCTTGACAATAATCTCATGAGAAATTCTGAACCAGAACTACCCAGCTGTTCTTTCCAATTCCTGGCCCGGAGAAATTAATATAATAATTGTTTTGTTTAAACCTCTAAGTTTTGAGTAATTTGTTAAGCAAAAAATCAATAATACAGTAAGTATAAAGATAAAATAATTTTCAGAAGTTAAACACCCTAATACCCAGATCAAAAAACACAACATTACTCTACTTCAGAGACCACCTTTACGTTTCTTTCCAGCCACTACTCTCTTCCCTGAATAGTAACTATAATCCTTACTTTTTTTTGTTTTTTTATTTTTTTTAAGTTATTTTTTTTATTATACTTTAAGTTCTAGGGTACATGTGCATAACGTGCAGGTTTGTTACATATGTATACTTGTGCCATGTTGGCATGCCGCACCCATCAACTCATCATTTACATCAGGTATAACTCCCAATGCAATCCCTGCCCCCTCCCCTTCCCCATGATAGGCCCTGGTGTATGATGTTCCCCTTCCCGAGTCCAAGTGATCTCATTGTTCAGTTCCCACCTATGAGTGAGAACATGCGGTGTTTGGTTTTCTGTTCTCGCAATACTTTGCTGAGAATGATGGTTTCCAGCTGCATCCATGTCCCTACAAAGGACACAAACTCATCCTTTTTTATGGCTGCATAGTATTCCATGGTGTATATGTCCCACATTTTCTTAATCCAGTCTGTCACTGATGGACATTTGGCTTGATTCCAAGTCTTTGCTATTGTGAATAGTGCCACAATAAACATACGTGTGCATGTGTCTTTATAGCAGCATGATTTATAATCCTTTGGGTATATATCCAGTAATGGGATGGCTGGGTCATATGGTACTTCTAGTTCTAGATCCCTGAGGAATCGCCATACTGTTTTCCATAATGGTTGAACTAGTTTACAATCCCACCAACAGTGTAAAAGTGTTCCTATTTCTCCACATCCTCTCCAGCACCTGTTGTTTCCTGACTTTTTAATGATTGCCATTCTAACTGGTGTGAGATGGTATCTCATTGTGGTTTTGATTTGCATTTCTCTGATGGCCAGTGATGATGAGCATTTTTTCATGTGTCTGTTGGCTGTATGAATGTCTTCTTTTGAGAACTGTCTGTTCATATCCTTTGCCCACTTTTTGATGGGGTTGTTTGTTTTTTTCTTGTAAATTTGTTTGAGTTCTTTGTAGGCTCTGGATATTAGCCCTTTGTCAGATGAGTAATTGCAAAAATTTTCTCCCATTCTGTAGGTTGCCTGTTCACTCTGATGGTAGTTTCTTTTGCTGTGCAGAAGCTCTTTAGTTTAATGAGATCCCATTTGTCAATTTTGGCTTTTGTTTCTGTTGCTTTTGGTGTTTTAGACATGAAGTCCTTGCCCATGCCTATGTCCTGAATGGTATTACCTAGGTTTTCTTCTAGGGTTTTTATGGTATTAGGTCTAACATTTAAGTCTCTAATCCATCTTGAATTAATTTTCATATAAGGAGTAAGGAAAGGATCCAGTTTCAGCTTTCTACTTATGGCTAGCCAATTTTCCCAGCACCATTTATTAAATAGGGAATCCTTTCCCCATTTCTTGTTTTTCTGAGGTTTGTCAAAGATCAGATGGCTGTAGATGTGTGATATTATTTCTGAGGACTCTGTTCTGTTCCATTGGTCTATATCTCTGTTTTGGTACCAGTACCATGCTGTTTTGGTTACTGTAGCCTTGTAGTATAGTTTGAAGTCAGGTAGCGTGATGCCTCCAGCTTTGTTCTTTTGACTTAGGATTGTCTTGGCAATGCGGGCTCTTTTTTGGTTCCATATGAACTTTAAAGCAGTTTTGTCCAATTCTGTGAAGAAACTCATTGGTAGCTTGATGGCAATGGCATTGAATCTATAAATTACCTTGGGCAGTATGGCCATTTTCACGATATTGATTCTTCCTATCCATGAGCATGGTATGTTCTTTCATTTGTTTGTGTCCTCTTTTATTTCACTAAGCAGTGGTTAATCCTTACTTTTAACAGCATAGTTTCTTTTGGCCTTTTTGAACTTTTATATAAATGGAATTTAACAGTGTACACTACGTTTTGTCTGGCTTCTTTTACTTATTATGTTTATGAAATTTATGTACATTATTGAGTTTAGTTGTATATGGTTAATTTTTATTGCTGTATAGTTTCCAACATATACATATATAAAATTTATTCATCAAAAACATATATTGTCAATTTTATTTAATGATTTTTATGGCCACATTTAAAAATAAAGTTTTAACATTTAGCAGTGTAGCTGCCCATAACCCCCAGTTTCTTTTCCATTTGGAGAGAAAGATTTTACTGTTGACTTTACATTCAGACAGACCTGACTTTGATATTAATTTAGGTCAGTGTTTGTGTGTGTGTGTGTGTGATCAAGTTAATTAAATTCACACACACATACACCTTCTTTAAGTCACAAACATATAAATGCATACATATTACATATATATAAAAATAAATATATCTAATATACAAATAGAATAATAAGAAGAATTATATAATTATCTTCATAGACACCAAAATGCCTTGAATGAAATTAAATACCTATTCCCTAAAAAAAAAAAAATAATTAATAAAATAAAAATCTATGGATACTCCCTTAGCACATACATCAGACCCCAATTTGATACTTCCCTCAATGGGGAAACCTAAGAAAGTCAATGCTAAAATTAATATAATCAATGATGGTATATTAGAATTTTCTAGAGAAACAGACCCTATAGGATACATAGAAATATATAGGGGGAGATTTATTACAGGAATTGGCTTATGTAATTATGAAGGCTGTGAAGTCCCACAATATGTCACCTGCAAACTGTAGAATCAAAAAAACTGGTAGCATAATTCATCTAAGTCCAGAGGCCTGAGGACCAGAGGAGCCAATGGTGTAATGTCCAGCCCAAGGTTACTCATGGATTAGTGCTATCAGATATTAAAAACATATTCTAAAGCCTCTGTAATTAAAACAATATGACATTGAGGAACAAATAGATGAAAATTTTATAAATAGACTCAAGGCCACCTAGAAATTTAGTTTATAGTAAAAGTGGCATCTTAAATCATTATGGAGATACATGAGGTGCAATAAATAATGTTAAAGAAACTAAATAGCATTTGAAAAAGATAAAATTGTATTCGTACTTTGCACTGTATAATGATGAAATCTAAATGAATTACAGAAAATAAATCATACAAATGGCAAAAAGAAACATTGAATTCTTTTATAATCTGGAAGCTAAGTAAAACTATTAAATTGTTTCATAAGATAAAGAAGCAATAAAATATTAATAAATTTAATTCCACAAAAATAACAAATGTTTGCATGAGATATAACCATATTATTGTGTGTATTAAAAACTGGTATAAAAAACTAAATTACTATAAGAAAAGTCAAAAGATGAAGGACAAACTAATAGAAAGTATTTGCAACTCCAAGGGCTAATTTTCTTCATATATAAAGAGCTATTTACAATCAAGAAGAAAAAGTTGAAAAGCCCAACATAAAAGTGAGGAAGAAAACATACAGATAGTTCATGGAAAAGAAATGCAAATAACCGGCTTGGTGTGGTGGCTCAAGCTTGTAACCCCAGCACTCTGGGAAGCCAAGGTGGGAGGATTGCTTGAGCCAAGGAGTTTGAGACCAGCCTGGGCAACATAATTAGACCTCATCTCTACAAAAACAAAATAAAGAAATGCAAATAACCCCCAAAAAAGATAACTATAAATTAAAACTGCACTGAGATTTCATTTCTGACTTCTCAGATTAACAGACATCCACTTGCTTGAAGATATGTTTTGTTGGAAAGACTGTAGAAAATAGCCCCTTTAATAGAATACTGATTGGATTGCAGAATAGTTTAACCTCTATGGAAGAGGATGAAGAAACCAAGCAAAATTACACATCCAATTCTGTCATTTTGCAATCTCAATGTCTAGGAATCTACCTTGCAGCTGCACTTTCACAAATATGAAACAAATAAAGTATTTTTTCATTGTAGTGTTATCTGTGATAGCAAAAGATTGGAAATGATCCAAATGTTCATAAATAAGGGACTAAATGATGATCCATCATTGGGGTGCTATGCATCTGTAGAAAAGAATGAGGAGTATCTCTATGAGCTGGTATGGACTGATATCTAGGCTATATTGTTAAGGAAATATCAATCAATATTATAGTATGCTATTTTCATGTGTAAGAAACAAAGAGAAAGAACATATATATACACACACACACACACACATATATATATATATATATTTGCTTATGTGCTTATATATATTTGCAAAAGAAAACCAAGGAAAGATAAAACAGAAATCAATGAAAATGATTACCTATAGAGGAAGCATGAAAATGAAGCATGGAAGAAGAATGAGAGTGAGAGTTCTTGGAATATATTCCCACAAAAGTGTGTTCTGTTGGCTTTTTAAAATGATTTCAAATTAAGTGCTTCACATATGCAGAATTAAATGTAAAATAAGCCACAGTGAGCACCCAAATTTAACACAAATAGAAACAAAGGACCCAAATGTACAACTTCTCCTCAACTTACGGTGAGCTTATATACAGACAAACCCATTGTGAATTGAAATTATCACAAATTGAAAGTGGATTTTTGACATGGTATTTTCAATTGAGGATGAGCTTACTCAGATGTAACCGTATTGTAAATCAAGAAGGGTACTAAATGCATATTGCTTTTGCATCATCATAAAGTTGAAAATTAGCAAATCAAACCATCATAAGTTGGGGAGCATTTATATATAAAATTGATAACATCACCAAAGATCAATTTTAAGTAACTTTTGAAATTTTACATAGTTTAATATATTCTGAAGACAAACAACAACAACAAAACTTTTAAAGAAATACCTCAATAAGTAATTTTACTGCTAGTAGTACTATAAGTATTGGCATTTTGAAACTCTATTATGTATATTGTTATGATAAGCAAATAAATAACTATATTACTACTACTCGGAGCCAAGATTTTTTAGTATAAAAGAAAAAAAGAAACAAACGCAAGGCAAAATAAGTTTTAAAAATCTGTAATAATAAATTTGAATTGGCAATAGCAACATAAAATTATACTGTAATACAAAAACACGTATTTCCTGGCTCAATTCACTACAAGGGCTTAAAAAGTATTAGAAGCAATGAAACTCTAGTAACAGTGACTACACTGAGCTGCCAGACCATTGTTTCTAAATGCCCATACCATAAGTAGGCAATCAAATCTATTATGACTAGACTGGTACTGCTACGGTCTGAATTTTTGTGTTCCACAAAATTCACATGTTGAACTCTTATCTCATAAGGTTACAGTGTTAGAAGGTAAGGTCTTTGAGGAGCTCATGAAGGCAGAGTCCTCATGAATTGAATTAGTTCTGTTATAAAATAGTCCCAAGGGAGCTTTATTTGCCCCTTCCACCATGTGAGGACACAGCAAGAAGACATCATCTATGACCAAGGAAGTGGGCTCCCATCGGACACTGAATCTGATGGCACCTTGATCCGAATTTGCCAGCCTTCAGACTGTGAGAAATAAATTTGTTTTGTTTATAAACCACCTACGTTATGGCATTTTGCTATAGCAACCCAAATAAACTAGGACAGGAACTAATTGACACTATATGCCCCTTCATACAACATAAAGTAAAATAGACACAATCATCTACTAAGCATGTTTTGCCAAAATTATTTAGTCTGAATCTCATTATGCCTGTACATGTAACTTCCAGTTTACAAAATATTTTGTGAGTAGGGGTATACATTAAATGACACCATCATGGGAAGAGGAATTAGACAAAAGCAGAATGTGGTACTACAGCGACCATTCTGCTCTACTGGCAGCAATACCCTAACATTTAGATCAACAATCAGATTCACAATACTCAATAGGCCTCGTCCAGTACTAAATTTACTTAGCCTTAAAAAAAAAAAGTCAGGACAGAAAAGCATATTATATGCACATCAACAATATAGTGAAGCTGTTGTTATTTCCAAGGGGCAGCTCTGCATTTGGGACTCATGGGGTCACCAGAGATGAGGCTGAGCTGGGTCACATGAGCCTCAGCTCTAGGAAACCATCAGCTCTAGCTTTCATATATAGATGCTGGTGTCCTGTCTCAGGAGTGCATGATTAGCTTCCATTCTTCAGTGTGGTTACATCATTTCAATATTGATTTATTGTTACTTGATTATACCAAAAAAGAATTACATTGTGTATGTATACATCATACGCACAGTTCTTTCTTGAATTCCCATTTATTTGAATCTGGTATCAGTAACCTCCTAACAATTTTTTGAAAGAAAGATATCATCAATAGTCAAATACCCCATATGTCTTTGAGGCTAAAATAAAAACATAGAACCAGTTGTTAAACTTTTCCATGCAGGGACATTATACTATAAAACTGGTCTGAACTTTTTGGAAGGTCATGAAGAAAGAAAAAATAGAGAAGCCTGTTTAAGATTTTTGAAGACTACCAAAAAGAATCCCTCAATGTAATACATGGACTCTGTATCCTGATTCAACTAAAGTAATTATAAACCCTCCCACTTCTTTTTTTGAAACAGTTGGGGAAATTTGGATATTGAATATACTAGATGAAATTGGATAGATGTATAAGTATCAGGTAATATTTTGGAACTATTATTTATTTTCATCTAGGAAAAGGCATAAGCGTGTTTATTGCAGTATTTCAATTTTTCTGTGAGATGTTGACTATTTTAGTAATGGAAACCTGGGAAAAATGTATTTAAAGAATAATAATACCATTTATAGTTGAATAAAATATGAAGGTGGGAGGAGATGGAGCAAGATGGTAAAATAGAAGACTCCACTAAACTTTCCACCCACATGGACATCAATTTAACAACTATCAACACGAAAATGCACCTCTTTAAGAACCCAAATTCAAGTGAACCGTCACAGTACCTGGCTTTAACCTCAAATTTCAGAAAGAGGCACTGAAGAAGTAAAACAAAAACAATCTTGATTCACCAACACCACCGCCCTCACCCCCCCTCCCCACTCCATGTAGGGAGCATTTAAACCAGCCCTAGCCAGAGGAGAATCTCTGATTCCAGCATTCCCATAAGCCTCACCACTACCACCACCATAGGCTAAAGGGCTCTGAGACACTAAATAAACTTGAAAGGCAGTTTAAGACACAAGGATGGCAACTCCTAGGAGAGTCTTAGTGTTGAAATAAGCCCAGAGACAGTGGACTTGGGGAAGGAGGCATGCATCCTACTGAGACACCAACCAGGGTGGCTAAGGGACCCCACCCCTAACCCCAGATTGCATACTCGTTGCTTCAAAAGAAATATTTTCTTCCTGTTTGAGGGGAGGAGATGGAAGAGTGTCTTGCATCTTGGATACCAGCTTAGCCACAGCACAATAGGGTACCAGTCAGAGTAGTGAGGTCCCCGTTCCAGGCCCTAGCTCCCGAAGACATTTCTAGGTACACTCTGGACCAGAAGCAAACTCGCTGCCCTGAAGGAAAGAACCCAGTCCTGGTGACATTCATCACCTGCTAACTGAAGAGCCCTTGGGTCCTGATAACCAGTGATACATAGGTACTATGTTGAGGGCTTCCTCTGAGACTTGCTGGCTTCAGGTGAGACTCAGCACATTCCCAGCTGTGGTGGCTATAGAGTGAGACTTCTTTTGCTTGAGAAAAGCAAGTAAAAAGTGAAGAGGAGTTTGTCTTGCATCTCAAGTGCCCACTCGGCCATAGGGGAAAAAAGCAACAAGCAGGCTCTTGGAGTCTCTGATTCCAGGACTTGGCTCTTGGATGGCATTTCTGGACCTTTCCTGGCCAGAGGAGAGGTCACCACCCTGAAAGGTGAATCTCAGGCAAGGCAGCATTTACCACAAGCTGACTGAAGAGGCCTTGAGACTTAATGGAACATCAACAGTAGTCTGGCGGTTCTCCTCATGGGCCTGTGGTGGTAGTGGCCATTAGGTGAGGTTCCCCTGCCTTTGTAAAGGAGACAAAAGAGGGGGGAAAATTTCATCCTGTAATTTGAGTGCCAGCTCAGCCATAGTACAATAGAACACTAAGTAGACTTGTAAGGATTTTTACTGTAGTCCCTGATTTCCAGACGGTACTCCTGGACCTGCCCAGGGCCTAGAGGAACCCACCACCCTGAAGTGGAGGACACAGGCCTAGCTGGCTTTGCCTCCTGTTGATTGTAGAGCCCCAGGGCCTTGAACAAAGAACAAAGAGGCAGTAACCAAGGAGTGGTTATAGCAGGCTCTGTGTGAGACCCAGTGCTGTTCCTTCTTCAGGTCTGACTCAGCACAGTCATAGTGGTGGTAGCCACAGGGGTGCTTGTGTCGCTCCATCCCCAACTTCAAATGGCTCAGAACAGAGGGAGACTCTGTTTATTTGGGAGAAGGTAAGGGAAGAAAACAAGAGTGTCTGCCTGGTAATCTAGAGAATTCTCCTGGGCCTTTTCTAAGACCATCAAGGTGGTACCTCTATGAGTATGCAAGAACTACAGTGTTATTGGGCCTAGGGGGTTCTCCTAAAGCAGATACAGATTAAATCACAACACCAAGTCCTTTAGAATATCTGGAAAGCCTTCCCAAGAAGAATGAGTACAAACAAGCCCAGACTGCAAAGACTATAATAAATACCTAACTCTTCAATGCCCAGATATAGACAAACATCTACAAGTATCAAGACAATCCAGGAAAACAGGACCTTACCAAATAAATTAAATAAGGCACCAAGGACCAATCCTGGTGAAACAGAAACATGTGGTCTTTCAGGCAGAAAATTCGAAATTGCTGTTTTGAGCAAATCCAAAGAAATTCAAGGTAACACAGAGAAGGAATTCAGAAATCTATCCAATAGGTTTAAGAAAGAGATCAAAATAATTAAGAAGAATCAAGCAGAAATTCTGGAGCTGAAAAATGCAATTGGCATACTGAAGAATGCATGAGTCTCTTAATAGTAGAATTGGTCAAGCAGAAGGAAGAATTTGGGAGTTTGAAGACAGTATTTGAAAACACACAGTCAGAGGAGACAAAAGAAAAAAGAATAAAAAACACTGAAGCATGCCTGCAGAATCTAGAAAATAGCCTCAAAGGGGCAAATCTAAGAGTTTGTTGGCCTTAAAGAGGAGGTAGAGAAAAGGGATCCAGGGTAGAAAATTAATTCAAAGGGATGATATCAGAGAAGTAACCAATAGAAAAAGATATCAACATTCAAGTACAAGAAGGTTATAGACCATCAAGCAGATTTAACCCAAAGAAGACTACCTCAAGGCATTTACTAAACTCTGAAAGGTCAAGGATAAAGAAAGGATTCTAAAAGCAGCAAGATACAAGAAACAAATAACATACAATAGAGCTCATACATCTGGCAGCATACTTTTCAGTGGAAACCTTACAGGCCGGGAGAGAGGGTCATGGCATATTTAAAATGCTGAATAATAATAATAAAAAAACTTCATACCCTAGAATAGTATATCCAGTGAAAATATCCTTCAAGCATGAGGAATAAATAGCGATCTTTTCAGACAAACAAAAGCTGAGGGATTTCATCAACACCAAACCTGTCCTGCAAAAAATGCTAAAGTGAGTACTTCAATCAGAAATAATAGAATGTTCAAAGCAATGAGTAATCACTGCAAGGCAGAAAACTCACTGGAAATAGTAAGTACACAGAAAAACACAGAATATTATAACTATGTTGTGTAAAGTACTCTTAAGTAGAAAGACTAAATGACGAACCCATCAAAAATAATAACTACCACAATTTTTCAAGACATAGATAGTACAGTATAATATAAATAAAAACAACAAAAAGTTAAAAAGCAGGAGGATGAAGTTAAGGTGTAGAGTTTTTACTAGTTTTCTTTTTACTGGTTTGTTTATGCAAACTGTGTTAAGTTGTTATCAGCTTAAAGTAATGGGTTATAAGACAGCATTTGAAGACTCATGGTAACCTTAAAGCAAAAAATGTACAATAAATACACAAAAAATAAAAAGCAAGAAATTAAATCATGTCATCAGAAAAAACCACCTTCATTAAAAGGAAGATGAAAAAGAAAGAAAGAGGAGAGGACCAGAAAACAACCAGGAAACAAACAAAAAATGGTAAGAGTAAGTTCTTACTTATAATATTGAATGCAAATAGACTAAACTGTCTGATCAAAAGACACAGAGTGGTTGAATGGATGAAAAAATAAGACCCATTGATCTGTTGCCTACAAGAAACACCCTTCACCTATAATAACACACATGGACTGAAAATGAAGGGGAAAAAATATTCGATGCAAATGGGAACCAAAAAAAAGCAAGAATAGCTATACTTTTATCAGGCAAAATAGATTTCAAGACAAAAAATATAAGAAGAGACAAAGAAGGTCCCTATATAATGATAAAGGGATCAATTCAGCAAGAGGATATATCAATTTTAAATATGTATGCACCCAACACTGGAGCACCCAGATATATAAAGCAAATATCATTAGAAATAAAGACAGAGACAGACTCCAATACAATAGTAGTTAGAAGCTTCAACACCCCACTTTCAGCATTGGACAGATCTCCCAGTCAGAAAATCAACAAAGAAACATCAGACTTAGTTTGCACTAAAGACCAGATAGATCTAAGAAATATTTAAAGAACATTTCACCCAGCAGCTGCAGAATACACATTTTCCCCCCAGCACATGGATTATTCTCAAAAGTGGACCATATGTTATGTGACAAAGCAAGCCTTAAAACATTCAAAAAATTTAAAATAATAGTAAGCATCTTCTCTGAACACAATAGAATAAAACTGGAAATCAGTTACAAGAGAAATTTTGGAAACTGTACAAATACATGGAAATTAAGCAATTATGCTCCTGAATGACTGATGGGTCAGAGAAAAAATTAAGAAAATTGAAAAATTTCTTAAAACAAATAATATTGGAAATACAACATAGCAAAACCCACATGATACAGTAAAAGCAGTTGAAATAGAGAACTTGATAGCTATAAGTGCCTATGTCAAAAAAGAGAAAAATTTCAAATAAACAATCTAACAGTGCATCTTAAAGAACTAGAAAACCAAGAGCAAACCAAACCCAAAATTATTAGAAGAAAAGAAATAATAAAGATTAGAGCAGAAATAAATGAATTTGAAATGAAGAAAGCAATACAAATAATCAATGAAACAAAAGTTGGTTTTTTGAAAAGTTAAATAAATTCAATAAAACTTTAGCCAGACTAAAGAAAAAAAAGAGAGAGACTGAAATGAACAAAATCAGTGATGAAAAAGGAGACATTACATATGACACCACACAAATTCAAAGGATCATTAATGGCTACTATAAGCATCTATATGCCAATAAATTGAAAAACTTAGAAGAATTGAGCAAATTCCTAGAAACATACAACCTTCTCAGATTGAACTGTGAAGAAATCCATAACCTGAGCAGACTTATAACAAGTAAAGAGATAGAAGCCATAACAAAAAGTCTTCCAGTAAAGAAAAGACTGGGACCTGATGGCTTCACTGCTGAAATATACCAGACTTTTAAAGAAGAACTAATACCAATCCTACTCATGCTATCATGATAAATAGAGAAGGGAATACTTCCAAACTCATTCTATAAGGCCAGTCTTACCCTGATACCAAAATTAGACAAAGATACATTAAAAACAGGAGACTACAGGCTAATACCTCTGATGAATATTGAAGTACAAATCCTCAACAAAATGCTAGCAAACTGAATTCAACAATATATTAAAAAGACCACCCATCATGACCAAGTGGAATTTATCCTAGAGATGCAAGGATAATTCAACACGTGTAAATCAATCAGTGTGATGCATCATACCAAAAGAATGAAGGACAAAAAGCATATAATCATTTCAGTTGATGTTCAAAAAACACGATAAAATTCAACATACCTTCCTGATAAACACTTCTAAAAAACTGGGTATAGAAGAAACATACCTCACCATAATAACAGCCACGTGTGATGGATCCATAGCTAGTATCATACTGAATGGGAAAAACTGAAAGCCTTTTCTCTAAGATGTGGAACACAAGAAAGACATTCACTTTCACCATGTTATTCAACATAGCATTGGAAGTCCTAACTAGAGTAATCAGACCAGAGAAACACATAACGGACATCCAAGTTGAAAAGAAAAAGTTAAATTATCCTTGTTTGCAGATAATATAATGTTATATTTAGAAAAACCTAATGACCCCACAAAGGAACTATTAGAACTGATAAACAAATTCAGTAAAGTTGCAGAATACAAAATCAACCTACAAAAATCCATAGCATGTCTATATTCTAACAGTGAACAATCAGAAGAAGAAATTTTAAAATCCCATTTATAACAGTCACAGATAAAATTAAATACCTAGGAAATAGTTTAACCAAAGTGAGAGATCTCTATAATAACAGTTATAAAACACTGATAAAAGAAATTGAAGAGGAAACACAAAAAATGAAAAGATAGTCTATGTTCATGGATTGAAAGAATTAATAATGTTAAAATGTCCATACTACCCAAAGCAATCTGTAGATTCAATGCAATCCCTATCAAAATACCAATTACGTTCTTCAGAGAAATATAAAAAACAATTCTAAAATTGATATGGAACCATAAAAGACCAAGAAAAGCCAAAGCTATCCTAAGCAAAAGAACAAAACTGGAGGAATCCCATTACTTGACTTCAAATTATACTACAGAACCATTGTAAAAAAAAAAAAAGCATGGTAAGAGCATAAAAACAGACACATAGACCGATGGAACAGATTCTAGAAACCAGAGACAAATCCATACACTTACAGTGAACTCATTTTCGACAAAAGTGCCAAGAATATACTCTGGGGAAAAGATGGTCTCTTCAACAAATAGTGCTGGACAAACTGGATATCCATACACAGAAGAATGAAACTAGACCCCTATTTCTCAACATATACAAAAATCAAACCAAAATGGATTAAGGGCTTAAATCTAAGCCATCAAACTATGAAACTACTGGAAGAAAACATTGGGGAAAATCTCCAGGACATTGGTCTGAGCAAAAATTTCTTGAGTAATACCCCACAAAAACAGGCAACCAAAGCAAAAATGGACAAATGGGATCACATCAAATTAAGCTTCTGTACAGCAAAGGAAACAATCGACAAAGTGAAGAGACAACCCACAGAATGGGAGATATTTTCAGAATACCCATCTGACAAAAGATTAATCACCACAATCTATAAGGAGTTCAAATAACTCTAGAGGAAAAAAATCTAATAATCAGATCAGAAAATAGACAAAAGTTTCTAAAATACATTTCTCAAAAGAAGACATACATACAAAATGGCAAACAAGCATATAAAATGGTGCTCAACATCATTGATCATCAGAGAAATGCAAATTGAAACTACAATGAGAAAATATCTTGCTTTAGTTAAAATGGCTTATATCCAAAAGACAGGCAATAATAAATGCTGGCAAGCTTGTGGAGAAAAGGGAACCCTTGTACACTTTTGGTGGAAATGTAAATTAGTACAACCACCATGGAGAACAGTTTGGAGGTTCCTCAATGAACTAAAAATAGAGCTACTGTATGAGCCAGCAATCCCACTGATAGGCATATACCCAAAAGATAGGAAATCAGTATATCAAAGAGATATCTGAACTCCCAAATTTGTTGCAGCAATGTTCACAATAGCCAAGATTTTGAAACAACCTAAGTGTCCATCAACAGGTTAATGGATAAAGGAAATGTGACCAGGCCTGGTGGCTGTCACCTGTAATCCCATCACTTTGGAAGGCCAAGGTGGGCGGATCATTTGAGGTCAGGAGCTCTGGACTAGCCTGGCCAACATGTCAAAACCCCAACTCTACTAAAAATCCAAAAAGTAGCCAAGCATAGTGCTGCATGCCTGTAGTCCAGCAACCCAGGAGGCTGTGGCAGGAGAATCGTTTGAATCCCCGAGGCAGAGGTTGCAGTGAGCAGAGATCATGCCACTGCACTCTAGCCTGGGCAATGGAGTGAGACTCTATCTCAAAAAAAAAAAAAAAAGATGTTGTACATATACACACTGGAGTACTACTTAGCCACTCAACCCTAAAAAGAATGCGATCCAGTCATTTGCAGCAACATGGATGGAACTGGAGATTATTATGTAAGTGAAATAAGCCAGACACAGAAAGACAAATGTTGCATATTCTCACATATTTGTGGGATCTAAAAGTGAGAGCAACTTAACTCATGGTGATAGAGAGTAGGAGAATGATTACCAGAGGCTGGAAAGGATAGTGGAGGGTGGAAGGGTACAAAAAAATAGTTTTAAAAATGAACAAAACCTAGCATTTGATAGCATAAGAGAGTGACTAAAGTCAATAATAATTTAATTGTACATTTTAAAATAATCAAAAGAGTATAATTGGATTGTTTGTAACACAAAGAATAAATGCCTGTGGGGAGGATAGCCCATTCTTCATGATGTGATTATTACATATTATATGTCTGTATTAAAACATCTCATGTACTCCATAAATATATACACCTACTATGTACCCACAAAAATTAAAAATTAAAACAAATATGGTGGTGAGTGAGATCAGACTGGATAGTGGTTTCAGGATTTCTTCTTCAAATCATACCAAATTAGGATTTTTAAATTGAGCTTTAATTGTAAAAAAGAATTATTTGGCACTAGTTATATCCTAATTGAGTAAAATTAAACAAGGCAACTAATTACAGATATCTTCTATAGATACGAGTTTGGCTTTGATTCCTTATCATTTTCATTTTGTTTCAAAGTTTATAATTTGAAAAGTTTCAAACATATGACAAGAAAAGAATAAAATAGTCTCACATGTACAAATGCATTATTTAATTTATATCTGTCTCATATAAAAAAAGAAGTAAATATTGCATATGTAGCTAACGTGCTGTTTTCTCCTGTCTTGCAAAACCTCTTTCCTCCTTATCTCCCCAGAAGTAATCCTGACTCACAGGTTAATGTTTACAGTTCTCATGTATGATTTTGTGCTTTAAACATATGTATACATAACCATGCAATTTGCATTTTAGAAATTTAAATGAATGATATCAACCTGCTACATTCTTTTTCAAAAAACCTCAACATTGTAATTTTAGATTTATTCAAGGAGAGCTAATTCATCCTACTATATGAAATTGCCTTCAATGACCATAGTTTATTCACCTACTGAGAGACAGCTTATTTACTTCAACTTTTGAATAACTAACAGGCTGTACTCTACATCATATATACATTTATATCTCGACGTACACATATACAAAAGTTTCTCTAGGGAATACATTTAGTAACGGAAATGCTGGGCCACTTGAGAATGTATTGCCAAACTGACAAATCTTTAAAAAATAATTTGTTAATTGTCACACCAATCAATTGTCACTCCATCAATTGTCAATATTGATGGTGTGTTTTGACTGCTAGATGATTATTTTTCTTACAGTTTTATTTTATTTGTTTGAGCTCTTTGAAGCTTGAAATGTAGTTGAGCTTCTCCAAGATAATTTATGTTTACTTCTGTTTATTTTATCAAGATACCAATGACCTGTGACCACTTTAAATAAAATCCTCTGTTTGAGGTTTTTTAGACCATACAAGTAGCATTAATTCAGCCCATAAACTACTGAGTGATGACTTGTGGTTACAAATCCTCAGGGTAGATTTTTGCTTTTTTATTTTCACTCAATGGAAAGTTTCACATAGGACTAAACATACTGAATAGCCAGTTTATTTCTTCTTCATGTTGACATGGAAGGTAGAGCCCTTTGGTATACCAGCTTTATGTGGAAGTTTTCTGTTAGAATCCCCACTTTGGCTAGCCCCAAGTGCTGTTCTCTGTCCTTCTTGACCCATGCAGTCATCAAATTGGAAGCTCAAGGTGTCCAGGATTTAGCCAAACTCCCTAGGATGAAAGCATGCTTTAATGCACATGTATCATATGATTCTACTATTTCATCAGTTTTGGCTTCTGCACATTCCTTTTATTTCTTTTTTCTTTCTTTCTTTTTCTTTTTTGTTTTTTGCAAGTTTAACAAAGTATTTTAAAAGACTTTTAACATTTATATACATTCTCAGAAATTTAACTCAAAGTATCTAGCCTGTACTTTTCCCAACCCAGAAATCACACTTAGGTCTCTAATTCATGTGTAATTTTTTTTGGTATATTAGGTAGATACATGACACTTTCCCCTCCCAAATGAATAATACTGGGACCATTTATGAATTAATCCATTCTTTTCCCACCAGTTTTCAATGGTACCTCTGTCACATACCAAACTCATACAGATAGAGAGATAGACATAAAAATAGATATGTTCCTAAATTTTATTTTCCATACATTTGATTTTTGTACCTACCCTATTATGGTACCATACTGATTTAATTTCTCTATATTTGTAATTGTAAGAATAATAATGCAAATCCTCCCTTTTTATATTCATTCATCAGAATTATTTTGTCTATTTTTGACTTTTAATTCTTCTGTATGAATTATGGAATGAACATGACAATTTCAAGAAAAGAGCATTGTTAGTATTTTTATTGGTCTTGCATTTAGTTTGCTATTTGATTTGGAAAGCTTATCATATTCATTTTAAACTGTTTTATCTCTCTCTATTTGTTCTATGTCTTTGAATAAATTCATCAACCAGACATAATGATTCAAAATGTGTTTGCACCTAATAATATAGCAAAAAATGGCAGAATATAAAAGAAATACAGAAAAACCCATAATCAGAGTTGAATATCTTTCAGTAATTAACAGAAGTTGAATATTTTTTCAGTAATCAGCAGAAGACACAACAAAAATAAGTCTATAGAAAACTTGAATGACGTTATTACTCCTCTTGTTTTGACACTTATAGAACATCATACCAGACAACTGCAGAATACACAGCATTTGGCAAAAGAGACCATATGTTTGGATACATAGTAAACACTAATAAATGTGAAAAGTTAAAATTATACTGGTTAGGTTTTCTGAGCAAAACAAAATTCAACTGGAAATCAATACCAATAACAAAAATTCTAGAAAATTCCCAAATTGAGGCAGTATAGGTAGTCAAGGAAGTAACCATGTCCTCAGGACACTGCAAATGTGCAACCTTTCAGTCAACACAGTAAGCCCCATATATGCACTGTAGTTAAACTCATTGAAGCAAAAACTATCTTCAGTTGGGAATTTCACCTGTAGAGACCATGTAGAGACCAGCTCTCAAACTGACCCTTCGCTCATTATAATAATAAAAATCACACCCCTGGGTGGAGATTTAAGATGCTAATGAGAAGTGCAACTTATGAACAAGCACGTACAGCTTACATATGTGCACCCAGAAGACCACCCAGAACATGTTTACTAGTAACACCTCTTCCCACATCCTTATGAATAATCATGTAAAACTCTCATACGAGGCGTTTCTCCAGCAATAATCAATGCTGTCTCATTCTTCTGAGCAGCCCACCTTGAATTATCTCTCTTTCTCTTAGAGCGCACTGTTGATTCCACACGTAACTGAAAATACTCACTTTCCTTTGCAATAAATTACTCTATTCTGCATCTCCTTTGCTGTGTATCTTTTGTTTAAATTCTTTTAAACTAAGAAGACAAGAACCAAGGTCTCACAACAGCTGCCAACAAAATGTTTGGAAATTAAGCAACGTAAGATTTTTTAAAATTAGAAAATATTTTGAACTAAATGAAAATAAAAATGCGACATCAAAGTTGGCGAGATGCAGCCAAATTGATGCTTTGAGGTCATCTTTAATCTTCAACAAGTTATAAAAAGACAGCAAATTTAATACTAGAAGAAGAGATGGGGAAAATTTAAAGATGAAAACATCAACAAAATAAAAAGATAATAGAGAAAAACAACAGTCAGAAGTTGATTCTTTGAAAAGATTAATAAAATTAATAAACATCCAACAGTATTGATCATGATAAAATAGAGGAAAAAACATTCCAATATAAGGAGTAAAACAAAGATGCCATTACTGAACCTTTGACTATTAAAACATAAGAGGATATTATGAACAACTTTTGACAATTTTATGCTGATAAATTTGACAACTCTGTTTAAAAGGGCAAATTTCTTGAGAATCGCATCTTATCAATCAAAACTACACAAGAAGAAATGGAATCTGTAAACTATTAGAAGTAATAAATTTAACAAAGTTGGTGAATATAATATCAATAAGAAATGGTTTTTTAATATACTGACAAAAAACAAGTGGAAAATGAAATAGGAAACTATACCTTTTATAGCAGCATCAAAAACACCAAGTACCTAAGATAAAATCCAATGAAATATGTGAAAAACACTATGATGAAAGCTACAAAACATTTTTGAGATAAATTATGGAAGTCCTAAATAGAGAGATATATTCATGAATATATATTTGTTTGTTATGAAAAAATCAACATTGTAAAACTTCAATTATTTTACGAATTGATATATAGATTCACAACAATCCCAATCAAAATGTCTGCATATTTTTAAAATGAAAATGGATAAGCTGATTCTAAAATTTTGGTGAAAATTCAATATCTAGAAGGGCCAAGACAATGGTTGAAGAAAAAGCTGTATGACTGATACTACTAGATATTAAAACTTACTGTAATAATACAGTAATTAATACAGTATGCTACTGGCACAAGAATAGTCAAATAGACTCATAACATAGAGTAGATGCCAGAAACATATCCATTTATATGAAGTCACCTGACTTACAGTAACATTCCACTGCAACTAAGGGGGTGAACAGATGGTGTATCAGTAAGAGTTCAGTCAGGAGATAGAAAATTGGACAAAGAGAATTTAATATAAAGCATTGTTCACAGAATAAAATGTTATTAACTACTAAAAAGTAAATGGAGAACCTTAGGGTGTCACAATTTCAGAAAGCTACCACACGTCTGGCTGAAGGATCAAAGGGAAAAGCTTTGAAAACTAGAGAAGGGCTTGCAGGCTGATGTCCAGCTAGTGCTTGTGCTTATGATCTTGGAGGGAGGAGGCCTGTGAGACTGGGACACGGGCCTCACAGGAATGGGGTGCCACTCACAGAAACCATCAGCCACAGAAGCCCTCAGAAAACAAACAAGAACAAACAAGTCTTCTCCTTCTCCAGCTTTGAAGCCTCCTTCAATCCCTGTTGGTAGAGCCTAACTGGAAGCCAACTGGTAAAGCAGAAGTGTAGTTTGCAAAGTCCCAGACCCAGCATCCCAAAGCAGCATAGAGATGGGAGGGTTTGGAGCTGAAAGACACCCTAATAACTGGCACATGTAGTCTTTGCAATAAATGCTGTCAAAACAACTATATTTCCATGTTGTAAAAAATGAACTTTAACCACTATTTCAAACCGCATATACAAATTAATTCAAGATGGACCATAGACCTAAATGTGAAATAAATTATACTTCTAGGAGACAACTGGATATCTTTATAACCTTGAGATAGGCAAATATTTTTTACATAGTCCCAAAGGCCATTAACCTTAAAAGAAGTGATTGATAAAATATACTTCTGTAAAATTACCAACTTTGTTTATTTAAAAAAAGCCACCATTGAAAGGGTGAAGAGGTAAGGTACAGATTGGAAAATGTATTTGAAATACACGAAATGATGGAACAAAAGCCATCTGATTACAAACAGGACAGAATGAAAGATACAAAGCAGTCACTGGTCTATAGAAATTTCACTAAACTGATATCGTCAGAGCCTCCAGCCATAGGAGTGCAAACAGTCTTTCATTAGACCCCAACTGAAAGGATTTATATCTGATTATGTATAAAGAAGACCCTTTAACCATTAATAAAAATAGGGATAATCTAGTTTTAAAATAGGCAAAGACTTGAAGAACCAATCTACAAGAAAGACTATCAGAATTATCTATGAACATGAGACATTAATTATCAAATAAATTCACATTAAAATTACAATAAAATAACACTGCCTGCTAGAATAGCTGAGACATTAATTATCAAATAAATTCACATTAAAATTACAATAAAATAACACTACCTGCTAGAATAGCTGAAAAGACTGACAATAAGCATTAGCAAGGATATGGAACAACTGAAACTGTTACATTGATGAGGAATGTAAGTTAGAAAAATCATTTTGGAAGACAGTCTTCAGAAAAAGCAAAATGTAAGAGTACTGAAGTTGGGCATGGTGGCATGTGCCTATAGTTTTAGCTGTTTAGGAGCCTGAGGCAGGAGGATCCCTTTAGTCCAAGAGAGTTCAAGTCCAGCCTGGAAAACATAGCAATACTCCATCTCTAAGAAAACCAAAAGGAATACTGTTTGACAGAGAAATTCCACTCCTGAATCCATTTCTGTGTGCACCAAATGACATAAGCAAAAATGTTTATAACAACTTTATTTGTAGTAGCAGAAAACTGGAAATAGCACAAATGTTCATCAAAAATAGAATGGGTAAATAAATTATATTCATAAAATGAAACACTATACATGAATGAAATTACAAATAATTGATACATGAAACAAAGGGATTAATCTTACAGATATATTATTGAATAAAAGAAGTCAAATATAAAGAAAAGATGTCATATTATCCTCTCTATACCTAATTAAATAACAGTCAAAATTAATCAATGATAATAGAGGTCAGAGTATGCTTACCTTTGGGCAGGAGGTAAGAACTGGGAAGCAACCTTCTGGGGTGCTGGAAATGTTCTGAATCTTTTCTTTTTTTTTGTTCCTTCCCTTTTCTTTCAATACAAGTCATGCTTTAATAAACTATATTTTATTTATGTTTACAAATCTATTTAACAATGAATTAATGATTAACAGCTATTTGGGGGCCTACTGTTTGCAAGTATTCTTCTATTTGCTTTATATATATTTATTTAACCCTCACAATAACCTTCTCTATTTTACAAATGAAGAATCTGAGACCTTAAAAGAAAGATATTTTTCCAGCTACTAAGAGATGAAGACACAAGGAAATCAGAAAGTATTAGAACAGAACCTAAGTATTTAACCAGTGTTTTCACCTCTTTCATAGATGATAATAGAAACACATTCTGTATTTGTTCCATTATGAAATTATCTCCAGAACAAATATAAATGATGTGTTTTAAAATAATATTTGCCCTAAATCCTACATTCAATCGTTTATTCATTCTCTCCATAAATAAATCAATTTTTTATTTACTAGATGTTAAACTAAACATTTGGAATAGAAAAATAAATAAAACACAATCCACGTGTTTCATTCTAGTGGAGAAAAGAAAATCATATAGCCATTTGCCATAAAACAACAATATGTTTTAGTGAAATAGTGAATATATTCATAGAGTGCTTGGAAGCAAATTTGTGTGTACCTATTTCATTCTGAGAAGGGTTGGGAGAGTAGGCGTTAGGAAAATAATTCTTAGAATAGGTGATACCTCAACTGAACATCAAAAGGTGAAAAGTTGAGGGATGTGGGTGAGTGGTAGTTGATTGTAGTTAGATTTGAGCAAATGGTGTTGGAAATTCTATTACATAAAATGTCATAATGAGTCAGATTTCAGCTTGTATCCACAGAATATTTCAGAATATTCTGTGGATGAGGTTATACAGTCTATAATGAGGTTATACAGTCTACCAGCATTCAGTTGAATTAGTAACTACTACATTTCTTCAATACAATAAATTACAAAAATAAAAAATGTGTATAATGGGTTATGATTGAATTTTTATTTAAGATGCTTTAAACATGATTTCTTCACATTTTTCCATTCCTTTTTCTCTCTTTTCTCTCCTTCTTGGACACCCATTATGTATATATTGGTATGCCAAATGTTGTCCCATAGGTATCTGCAACTGTTTAGTTTTTTTCAATCTTTTTTCTCTTTGTTCTTCAGGTTGAACAATTTCTATTATTCTGTCTTCAAATCACTGATCATTTCTTCTACTGTATCAAATTTGTTGAGGTCCTCTAGTAATTTTAAAATTTTTAAATTATTATGGTCTTTAATTACAAATTTTTATTTTATTTTTTAAAATAATGTAATGTCTTTAATTAGAATCCCTCTTTTTAAAACTCATTGCTGTCATGATTTTCCTTAATTCTTTAAGCATTGTGTCCATTAGTTCTTTGAGCATATATTTAAATAGCTGCTTTGAAGTCTTTGTCTGTAAAATCCAATATCTGGGAATACTCAGAAACAGATTGCATTGACTACTTGTTTTCCTGAATGTAGGTTACACTCTGTCTCATAAATTTCTGTTGAAAAGTTGACATTTTAGATTAGTAAATTGTATCAGTGCTAGATTCTGACATTTTTTTCCTGAAGAAACTTGCTGAGGTTGTTAGCGAAAACTTTCTCTCTTGTGTTGTGTGGCCACTGATGTCTCTGCCTCCTTTTCTTTTCTCATATGATCTGTTTTTATTTTTAAGTTTGGTCTTCTAGAGGTTGCCTTTGTGTTTGCATATCTTAGTCTTCATCCAGTGATTGGACAAAGGTTGTCCTCAAACACCTTGAGAAATAAGGCTTCCATTCACTGATGATGAATCCATGCATCAATGTTCTGCATCTTGATGTGCAAAATGCTTGCCCATGTACACGCAAGTGTAAAATATATGGAGTTCTGTTCTTAAGATTTGTGAAACTTTTCCCCATTCAGTATTATGTTGGCTGTGGGTTTGTCGTAGATGGCTCTTATTGCATTGAGGTGTGTCCCTTGTATGCCAATTTTGTTGATGGTTTTAATCATAAAGCGATGCTGGAATTTGTCAAATGCTTTTTCTGCATCTATTGAGATAATCATGTGATTTTTGTTTTTCTTTCTGTTTATGTGATGAATCACATTTATTGACTTGCATATGTTAACCCATCCCTGCATCCCTGGTATGAAACCCACTTGATAATGATGGATTCTTTTTGTTATGCAGTCAGATTCGGTTCACTAGAATTTTGTTAAGGTCTTCCTGTTGGATATTGCCACCAGACTGCCCATCCAGAATCTCAGGCTAGACTAAATAGTTAAGCTTTACTACCAAATAATGCCTGCAAAGGCCAGAAGAGGTGGCCATCTCCTCAAATGTAGAAGCATCAACCCAATGACACAAGAGTTATGAAAAAACATGGAAATATAATGCCACCAAAAAAACTAACAAAGCTACAGTAATGGAGCCAAAAGAAATAGAGATTCATGAAATAATTGACAAATAATTCAGAATAAACTTCTTAAAGATTTCATAAAATTATAAGAAAATACAGATAGGAAATTAAATAAAATTTAAAAAACAATTCATGAAAAAATTCTATTTGTTCTTTATCTAATTTCCTTTTTTATAATAGTCTTATTTATAATTGCAGTTCCTTTTCTTACGTTTTGACATTGATTATCTAGATATTAGAACAACAAAGACAAGAGTCATTTTGTACATATTCACCTATGTAGAAACCTACTTCCTAGTGATGTCTATCTTTAATGCCATGTCACTGGTATTTTTTTTTCTAGAAATTTATTTTTTAATGTTATATGTCTTAAGTCTTTTTCCATTTTACTTGTGTTAATTTTTTTATTATCTTTCATATTGTTTTTCTATCCATTTCTTGGGCTTCTATTTCTCTATTGATTCTTGCTCAACTCTTTGTTGTTTTATACTTTTTTCAAAACTATGAGCTAATTTTTAGAGGGTTTTAGTATTTTTTTTCTTGTATTTCTGTGCTTGGAATTCCTAGGGACAAACTGTTATATTAATTTTTGGGCTTGGGTGTTCTCAAATGATTTTGGTAGTATAAATTTCAAATTTTAACATTGTGTGTGTTTATGAATGCAGTCACAAATTCTCAAAGGAGACTTTTGCCTCTCAGATCCCAAATGGAAACACCAATTTCCCAATCTTATCTCTATGTAAGAATAAGAATTGTGGCTAGCCCATCTTTCTATCCTACCTTTCTACTGAGAATGTAATACATCGAAGATTATGGTTTGATGTGGGAGTTTTAGTTCCAGTCTCCAACTCAATAGGTCCATGGCCTCATCTTCTCTCTTATGCCCCAAGTGTTTAAGACGAGTAACACTTTCAAAGCATTATTAGAATCAGCTCAAACACTTACCCTCTGGTTTTCTGAATAAAATTCAACCCCAAAGAAGCCTCCATTATGTATCATTCACAGGCTCTTATCTCTTGATCATTTCTGTAGATAACACCCAAAGTGCCCTATATAGACATATATTTGATTTACCTCATTCTGATTTATAATGTAAAAAATAACTTGTTTACATGTTCATGTCTTTCACTAATGAGATTTCCAGGTCTGTGGAGTCAGGGATTGTATATTATTTATCCTAGTATTTAAAACATCTAGTATAATATATAACAAATTATTGTTCAATAAAGTTAATAAATATTTTGGAATGCACGAATGAAAGATAGACACCAGGAAGATTATTCCACTGGGAAAAAAGAAAAATAAAACCCTGTGTTGTTATAGTGTATTGTGTCTTTCATTCCCTCTCTTTGCTCCCACACATCAAAGCATTCTTCTTTGGGATGGTAGCTCTTGTGCCTTTCTCCCTTATAGTTTGTTTTCCCGATTTCGGTTGATTGTGTCATCCAAACTCTTCCTCCTCCCTTTGCCCTCTGTCTATGTCCCTTCACAAAAAAATAAAATTTAAAAATCCTGGAATATTAAACTATTTTGTCTTTTTTCTTTAAAGAATGTAAAACATATATTTTCTAAAATATAAAGTTATTTAATTTTCCTAGTATATAAAAATCCTATACAAATTCTACATTCAAATGACAGCTAGAAACCATAATTTTAAAGTAAATTCTTTTGTGGATATTGTATTCTTGCTGAATTGCATAAACAGAGTTTATTTGCTACCTCAATGAGCAATTATCTTTCAAGCATAGTCATTTTATGACTGTCTAGATTTATTTATAAAGCTAAGTTACAGGTCAAGTAAAACTTTCCACGGACTACTCTATCATGGTTCATTTATTACCATTGTTTGGGAACTTGGCTCTTTGAAAGGGGATAAAAGACTCAGGAAATAAGAATAATTTTATTTATTCCCTTAGTAATCTTATCAATAGGTGGTGTCAAATAAAAAAGAAGACTAATATTTTAAACAATTGAAACATTATGCTCTGACTCACACAGGAAATCCAGGACTGTAAGGATTATTTTAGGCATAACTACAAAGTCAGAAATAGCTTTCTTCTCTGTGTTCTACCTTCTCTTTCAAGACTCTTTTCCTAATACCCTCCTTTCCATTGTTTCTCTCCTCTTTCTTCCTACCCTGTAGCCACATGATTGGAGCCTACATATAGTGTTTCGGTCCTATGTGCATTTTCTGCTTTCAATTGGCTACTATTCTTTATCTTATAAGGTGTTAGAAAATAAAACTGAGAGCTCTACACAAAGGAATGAGTACTTGATCAGTTGAGATTCAAATAAATGAATGTCTAGTGTTTCTGGCACCATGCTAGGGCAAAGGGAGGTATCTGGGGGTGGAAGGATTTTCCCACATTGCTTAAATCATATGTTGGGTTCCTAACTACTCATTCATAAGTTAAATTGTAAGTTGATGGTTAATAACCATAATAAATGAATGTAAGAACTCACTGGTCTGCCAGGTATAATTAGTCTTTATGAACATGTTGCTTATCTTTTTAATTATAATTAGGATAAATTAGAATCAAGACAGGCTGGAGTCTTGCTTTTTATGATTGCAACAAGAAGTGTTTTATTATTCATTTATTTTAAAATAAAGTTTAAAGTACTTTAAAGGATATAATGGAGAAAATATTGAACTCAGTTTTCCAAGATGGAAAGATGATGGTATTGTGATAGCATTTAATGAACATATAATCTGAACAAAATTTGGCAAAAAGAAAAGATGTTAAACTGTGAGAACATAGCAGGCACACAGCATGCTAGTTGATGTTGATGTGAACAAAATCAGTTACTCCAGATTTAGTAGAGCAGGAGTAGGCAAACTACAGTCTGGGGGTCAAATCCTGCCTGCTGCCACCTAATTTTGGTATGGCTTGTGAACTAAGAATGATTCTTATATTTTAAAAGGTTGGTAAAAGAACAAAGCATAACAATATTTTGTGACATCAAATGTCATGAAATTCGGCCGGGCGCGGTGGCTCAAGCCTGTAATCCCAGCACTTTGGGAGGCCGAGACGGGCGGATCACGAGGTCAGGAGATCGCGACCATCCTGGCTAACACAGTGAAACCCCGTCTCTACTAAAAAAAATACAAAAACTAGCCGGGCAAGGTGGCGGGTGCCTGTAGTCCCAGCTACTAGGGAGGCCGAGGCAGGAGAATGGCGTAAACCCGGGAGGCGGAGCTTGCAGTGAACTGAGATCTGGCCACTGCACTCCAGCCTGGGCAACAGAGCCAGACTCCGTCTCAAAAAAAAAAAATAAAATAAAATTCATGAAATTCAAATTTCAGTATTCATAAACAAAGTTTTATTAGACCACAGCCACACAAATTTGTGTATGAATTGTGTATTGCTGTTTTATGCTACAATGGCAGATTTGAATAGCTGAAACAGAGACCATTTGGCCTACAAAGACTAACATAATTACTCCTTGAATTTTTACTGAAAACGTTTGCCAACTCCTGTTGCAGGGCATGAATTGAAAAAAAATAAAAGGTCCATGAGCTACCAAATTTGCAACAGTCTTTCTAAAGCAAAACAAATTCGCAAAACAAACTCTGCAATCCAGAGAAAACGTGTGTATTTAATTGTTCAGTACATTTTAATGTCTCAAACTAATCTTAGATTAATGCTTTATGCCTTTTTTCATAGAATATTTAAGGCATAGAATTTGCAGTAATATCTTTTCCCTTCAGTTCTGATTTATATAGAAAACTTCTGGTCATTTTACTGAAAAGTAATTTTATTTTATTGAGTTTTGTTTGGAGTCTAAGTGACAGAATAGGACTATATAGATTAATTTTTAAAAAATTCCCCTGCCCTTGAGGAGCAAGGGGTCAAATGTGGAAAGCAGGTGTATGAACAATTGCTTACAATTTCACAGTATAACTGCTCCAAATAGATCCAAATTTTATGCAGTATAGACTTTCCTTTTTCCAATCCATCTTTCACTTGGCTTTAAGAATTATCTAACTAAAAAATAAAAAACAAACAGACAAAAAGAATTATCTAACTGATGATGCAAATATAACCATATTAGTCCCTAGCTTTAAATCCTTCAACTGCTGCCCTCCTAATTTCAGGATAATCACCAAACTCAAGCACGACATTCCTGGTCTTTCATTATCCAGTCGTAACCTAACTCTGTTGCCTCATCTCTGTATTTCCCCCCTTTCTAAATTTTTTCCTTAAAATTATACTTTGTAATTCCCCAGACACTCCATGCTCTTTTGATTTTAAGCCTTGGAACTTTCTTCTTGTTATTTTCTCTGCCCAGAACTGATTTCCCACTTGACGGCTGAGACAGTATCCCTTCAGACCAATTAGAGCATTACATGCCCCAACCTCAGTAATGAGCCCAGAGATGGGCATAATACTCAACCTAGTCCTGTGAAAGGTAAATCTAGGATTCCTGGTGGGATTGTGATGAAAATGTTGCACTCTTTCTGCTGTGGTTGCTAAGATTGGAGGATATAAGTCAAAACTTAAATTTAACTTATATGAGCCTTTTCCTTTTTCTTAAGCTAGCTTGAGTTTGGTTTCTTTCCCTTGAAATCAAAAAGATTCAAACATAGTAGACCTCACCAAAAAATTGACATTTAAGCTAGATAAGGAAGAACAAGTATGAGTTTTCATGGTAGAAAAGGTGGACACATGATTTTTACATAAATTCACGCACATATTAAGTATTTCCTTTTCAGAGTTAAAAAATGTAGAAAATTTCGTGAGGCTTTTGAATCTCTGCTTAGAAAAGGGTACTATTATATGCTTAACTCTTTAAAATTTCTACAGATGTCTATCTCTGCAGAAAATAAAAGGTAAATATTTGAGCAATCACTCTACTAATCTTGTAAGTATGTATATTAATGGGAACATGTCTGTTCCTTTTGTCCTCTTTGATTCCCTTGGCTGACTGGCTTCCAGATGTAGTGCTAGAAAAATTTTATTTCACAACAAAGGAAAAAAAGTAAAATGGAAAATGCCTGGCATGAAAAACCTCACAAAGCAGAATTTTTACAAAAGAAATTCAAATGAATAATAAGGATACTCTTACATTATATGCCAATCCTCCATCATGAATTTTATTTTAGAAGAAACAAATAGAAATATTAGAAATAAAGAAAACTAATGCCTAGTTGAACTTTTAAGTTTTGAGAAAAGGTTTTTCATTTGTTATAATTTTATGGTCAGACTCTTTTGAGATGTTGGCAGAGGGGACACTGACGTACTTGCAGTGGCAAAATAATTCGAGCAAAACACAGCTTTTGGCAAGTAAACGTATGCTTGTGTGGATCTATGACATCTGGATATGGAATGTTAAAGCCAAAGACCTATCAATGAGGAGGAGTCATTAGCATGATGGTTGATTAGTGTTCTGGTTTTGCCATTTTTTTCATAATTATTTAGGCTTTGAGCGTTTGATAACACTTTCCCATCAACTCAAACACCCTCAATGGCTCCCTATTACTTTGAGATGAATTCTGAACTCAGTCAGCATGAGAGATTTTCTATAATTCAGCTTCAAAAGTACATCTGGAGAGTATCCACATCCCACAGTGCCTTAGGGCTAGCTGAATTAATTTTCTGAAAATCGTTTCCTCTGTTTCTTTGATACTGAAAGTCTCCTTACCTAGTGAGTATTTTTTTCCTCTTCTATTCCACTAAAAATTACACTTAGGTATTAAATTTTTTATAGTTATATAAGTGGTTACATATTTTTAGTAGAACATTTAGAAAATAGGAAAAGGTAAAAAGAAGGCAAAAGTTATCACAATCCAATCATCCAGAATTAATTTTTTTAAACATTGTAATTATCTTCCTGTCAGCTTTGTTTTGGCATCTTCTTTCAGTAATGTTTCTCATGTTGTCTATGCAAGTTGGTATCCTGCTTTTCTTCCTGCTCAAAATTATGTTATCAGCAATTTTTAGCATCATTAAAAGTAATTTGAAAACTTGATTCTATTGGTTGTATCATTCTATTGAATGGATACCCATCCTGTAGAATATATATGCTGTTTCTAATTTGAAGGTATCATAATTTAAGAAGCCATGAAGATTAGGGGAGTGTATAATGAAGAGTGTGACCTCTGCTGTCAGAGAGATCTGGGCTTCGTTTGAGTTCTGTAACTCATAAGTCATATGATCTTGGGTTTATTCATTCACTCATTTATTCAGCAGATATTTAAGAAAAGCTAATTATGAGTCAGGCACTGATTGAGAGCTGATGGAAGAGCATTAAATAAGTCGATTCAACTCCATGGCTAATAGAGGAAAATAACAATAAATAAATGCACAAAATTGAGTAGTGACAAATGCTATGAAACATAGTGAGGGGACAGAAAGTGAAGCAGACACCCAGCCCAACAAGCTTTGGATAAAGAGAGACACTATCTATCTTATTCATTGTATGTCCCAGTGCCTAGCATTGGCTCCCAGTGACTCTTTGTTGAATGCCTGATTCATTTATATTATCAAATGGGATTACTGTTTTAAGTATAAGTAAATTACTAACCAAAGTCATGACTATCTGTCAGTAGGTGGAAATGTTTGAATTTTCTAGAGTGAGTATGCTTAAATAGAACTTTGCAGCAGTTTGCCTAATCTCAAAATAATTTTTTCACTTTCTTTTTATTCTGCTTTAAGATAAAGTTGGTTGCTTCCTAAGAAAACGTGCACCCTCAAAAGTTGCATTATAAAAACAACAATTTCAATGAGAGAGTTTATCAGCTATTGTGTTTCTGATTCATAACGGTAAAATTACTTTTGTGCATGTATTTCAATATCATCTTATAAAAATACTGTTTTACAATTCCTGACTAAAATTAATAAATGGATTGATTAGAATGGAGAAAACCCAACCTAAGTGCTGTACTACTTGGTTTCTGCCCATTTATGCAGGACCATCTTAGAATCTTTCATCATTCTTGGCCTTGATTTCACTATTAGTTTGCATCACATTTCAGAATAATCTGAAATGAAGGGAAAAAATGTGTGCAATGGTAAATAAAAGATGCTAACAGAGTGGGTTTTGTGTTGTTAGGATTTGCAGTTCCAGCTTTTTTCCTCCTCCCTAGTTGCTGCTACTGACTGTCAGTTGTGGTCTGGTTACAACACAACACATATTGAGTTATTTAGTTCATCAATCATAGGCTTATTTTATTTGTGCTATTACTCACGCATAAACCCACACTGCAGGGAAAATGCTTGCTTTACAATTTATAATAAACACATAGGATCTTATTTTAGTTATCACCCAAATAGGATCTTAGTTAGAAACTATAGCTTTCTCCCTGGTTGTAGACGTGGCACCTGTTTGGTAGCCTATAGCAGAGTTAGTATTTCTATGTGGTACATATGTGTCTCAGCTGGAAAGAGTCATTGCCTAGATTCTTTTTATCCTCCTATTACTAAGCGAATGCCTAGTGTGGGAAGCACTCTGCCATGCATCATCAAGCTGAGAAACATGTACTGAACTCTGAAAGTGAGTTATCTCTAGTAGCAAAGGAAGTCATATGCAGTCTCCTTCAAACCATAGTCAGTCACTAAGTGGGTTGGTGCCAGAGTAATTCATCCAAATGTGGCCCAGAGGAATGATGACTTTGTAAAACAACATGCACATCACAATGTTGGTCTAAGACAAAAGTAGTAATAAAAGCAAGTTCCCAAAAGATTCCATTGTCTTACTTCCCAAACTTGTGGTTTGTTCTGTCCTTGGACTTGATCTAAGTCTGCAAGGAACAGCCAAAATGTTCTTTTTAAAATATAAATTAAATCATGTCATTCCTTTGCTAAGCCCCCTTCCCCTTGATGGCTTTCCATTTCACTTAGAATAAAACCAGAAGTTATTCAACGTTTTGCATGACATGGCCCCTGTGCCCCGTCCAATATCACCTGTGAACTTCTATAACTATTTTCCAGACACTCTGAATGTTTATTCTGAATCCTTGGTACCTAGAAAAGAACTAGGACATAGTTGGCACTCAATATATATTTGTTGAATGATTGAATAAGTGAATGAATGGCTCAGAGCAGTTGTTATCAAACCTGGCTGCACATTTAAATCATCTAGAGAGCTTTTAAAATAACGATGTTCGAAACCCATTTTTTAGAGTTTCTGTTTTAATTTCTGCTATGTAGTTGAGCACTGGCATTTTAAAAAACGTTCTCAGGTGATTCTAATGTGAAGACAGAACTGAGAAACATTGACCTAGAGAAAAAGACAATCATTCATAAATTGTTAAAATGGTTTGCTCAAGTTATTGAGTGCTCACCATTTTTTGCTATCACTATCATACGATCCTATGAAATCTCAAAAAGTAAATCTTTCCCTATTTATTGTTATAAAATCCTGTTAGATTTCAAATTACTGGTAGACACTGGCTGTTTTGAAACAATAAAGCCTGATTTAATTTTGTTCTCTCTGTGCTAGAATTTCTAAGTTGGGTTTCCGGAAATTTCTGACATGGAAAAGGAAGGAGCATTTGAATTTGTTTCATACAGTACAGTTTTGCTGATTAAAAAATGTGAGTCTCTGCCAAAGATGTCGTCATGTTGGCTATGACTATTGAAAACAAACCCCAGCACCCAGTCAGATCCGAAGTTCAAAGCTTATTTAGACTGGGAACACTTATTAAAGAAAGTGTCATTTGTGCTCAGAATAATGGCTTGTAACTCTTCCAGCATTATTTTTCACCTAATCGGATTCATCTTCTACAGAGAAAACTCAAAGAAGAAAATCTGGAAATTTTGGCGTGATATATACAGACACCAGATGGCCAACAGGTACTGAGTTGGTTTTTGTAGTGGGATACACTGAATGGAAAAGACAAGCCTCTTTAAGACAACAATAAATTTCCCAAATGGGCCTGTGTGAAATGTTTAAAGGTTGAAGATAAAGGTTTTGGGTTACGTTGTCCTTAATATGAAAGAGGGATAAATGGAACCAGGTGGGCTGCTATTTTAGATGTGAGCAGAACGGTCTTCTGAATCTGCGAACATTATAAAAGAAACTGGATGGAATTTGGAAGCAATAAATTACCATAGAGTCTACATTGGAAGCACATACACTTGCTGATGTACTTACAAGGATCCTTTTGAAGGTGAGGTGCTGAGGTCTCAATTAGTATCAACTCTCAAGAGATTATTTTAACTATTTGAAGTGGAGAAATGATTTCTTCACTAGAAAAGAGGATATTAAAATAAAATGATTTTTTTTCAGTGTATCCTTACACTCATTTACTGGTTCATACACAATTACTGGTTCACACAATTACAGGTACACAATCCATTAACCTCAACTCCAAAATCCAAGAAGCTCTTGAAAGTGACCTTTTAAAAATTTATTTGAGGGAAAAACTTGTCCTGAATTGACGGGGGTCAGTAATAACCTTTATTTATCCCACTGACTACAAATATTCATATGTTTTACTGTAGTCATAATCATGTTTATTGGGCGCTTCTGCAGACTTCGCTGGAGATACTACTTGGTACTCCTTATATGAGCCTTATTATCTTTCCCAAATCTGAAAACTTTGAATCCCAAAATACATGTAACTTAGATTTGGAATATGTCTACTCAAATTTGTTAATTTGCATAAATTAAAACACTCCTTTGGTTTGCCAGATTGCTGACGTCACACCAAGTACTTTTAATTATGTGGTGCCAAAATGTGTTAGTAGCTATGGCTGTTTCAGAGCAACATACCTCTGAAATAGAAGGGAGAATATAAAGACTTTTTCACATATTAAATAACTCTCAATTCACAGAGAAGGCAATATTTAGTAATATATGCTGAAGTTTATTTTTAGCACACTAAGGCTGGTAAAGGTGGGGTTTAACATGAAGTTTGTGCCTTTGAAAATTGTTTTTCAAGCTGGGAGTGGTGATCCAAGTCTTTAGTTCCAATTACTTGGGGGACTGAGTCAAGAGGATTGCTGGAGTCCAGGAGTTTGCATTCAGCCTGGGCAACATAGCAATACCCCCATCGCCCTCCCCCGAACAAGAAAACAAAGATTAAAAAATTATTACTATTCTCTTGGCAGCCCTCAAGCCAAATCCTGAATGATGATTATGATGAGATTTATGTAAACATCACAGAGATAAAAACATTGGCCCTAGATGGTCAATTGAACTGAGTTTGAGCTTCACTTGGGTAATTATTCTGGACTGATATGTAACAGATTTATTTGGACTAAATTTATAAGTTCCTTTCCTATGAATTGGTCAAAGTTGGAAAAAAATACTTTATTTCTTTTATTTTGCCTATTTGAAGTCAGGCAAATTTGTATGCCTGAAAACAATTAATGAGGTTTATTTTCACCTTGATTCAGAGGCCTTAATATAAAGAAAACATAAACCGCCATACACACAATTACATGAATGAGATTTTGAATGTACTGCCCTCACCCGTAATGTCTGAGACAGGAATAAATGTAGTGCCATTTTTTATTATGGTTCATTGGTTGGTTGGATTACTGGAGGTTAGAGATTAACCGGCGTGGATAATAGAACACAAAGAACCTAGGCAGGAAACTGCAATTTGCAATTAGAGAGATGACTGGGTCCAGAATCTCCTCAGGGTGTGTTTATAGTAAGGATGTTCACTATAAAAGCTGTACTTTTTCATATGACATGCATTGAAATCTATAGCAACCTTACAGAGAGCATGGATTTATTTCCCAGTGCCCTGACTGCAATCATGCAAAGCATTACCTTGAATTCTCTCTTCTTGGAATCACAAAAAACTTTTAAACTGGAAAGGCTTTTGGAGATTATCTACCAATTTCTTTATTTTACAGGTGAGACAGTCAAGAGTGTTGTCATTTTGTTAGTTGTGTATTGAGATAATGATATCCCAAGAAATGAAGTGAATTTACTTGTAACTCTGCATCCTTCCAGTCTACTTAAAGTCCACTATAGAAAGCTTTCAGTTTTCAGATATCACGGAGGAGGAAGAGTTTGTATTTAACTACATATTCTTATTATGTTAATTACATTTTCTTATTATTGGAAGGTTTCTTATAATCCCATAGTATGCCAGCTGCTAGAATACATTAACCTTCCAAAGTATGCAATTTATAATTTCATCTCTTTAGAAGATGCAGAGGACCCTGTGGGACCACCTTCTGTATATTTTGCCAAGTCCCTTGATTTACATAATCTTGTTTAAGCTTCCCCAAATCTTTAGAAGTGGATGAGAAAATCATGTGTTTTTGTAAATTTTTTAAAATTTCCATTCTTTTAAGTGACAAATATTCAATTGCAATGAGCTGGGTAACAGAACATTCCAGTTTTCGATCAATTAGATGTTGACTCCTCTCAATTTTGTAGTCATATAAAAATTCAGTAGGCCAATGACCCCCTTCTTAACTTGTTCCTGCCTTTGTTGAAGACAATGGTATTGGCAATAAGAAGCCAAAGGCCTGAGAATCATCTGAGTTTTCTCAATTTCAGTCTTTTTTTTTAAATTTATACTTTAAGTTCTAGGGTACATGTGCACAACTTGCAGGTTTGTTACATAGGTATACATGTGCCATGTTGGTGTGCTGTACCCATTAACTTGTCATTTACATTAGGTATTTCTCCCAATGCTATCCTTCCCCCCTCCCCCCACCCCACAATAGGCACCAGTGTGTGATGTTCCCCTTCCTGTGTCCCGGTGTTCTTATTGTTCAATTCCCACCTATGAGTGAGAACACGCAGTGTTTGGTTTTTTGTCCTTGCGATAGTTTGCTAAGAGTGATGGTTTCCAGCTTCATCATGTCCCCACAAAGGACATGAACGTATCCTTTTTTATGGCTGCATAGTATTCCATGGTGTATATGTGCCACATTTTCTTAACCTAGTCTATCATTGATGGACATTTGAGTTGGTTCCAAGTCTTTGCTATTGTGAATAGTGCCACAATAAACATACGTGTGCATGTGTCTTTATAGCAGCATGATTTATAATCCATTGGGTATATACCCAGTAATAGGATGGCTGGGTCAAATGGTATTTCTAGTTCTAGATCCTTGAGGAATTGCCACACTGTCTTCCACAATGGTTGAACTAGTTTACAGTCCCACCAACAGTGTAAAAGTGTTCCTATTTCTCCACATCCTCTCCAGCACCTGTTGTTTCCTGACTTTTTAATGATTGCCATTCTAACTGGTGTGAGATGGTATCTCATTGTGGTTTTGATTTGCATTTCTCCGATGGCCAGTGATGATGAGAAAAAGAGGGAATCCTCCTTAACTCATTTTATGAGACCAACATCATCCTGATACCAAAGCCTGGCAGAAACACAACAGAAAAAAAGAATTTTAGACCAATATCTCTGATGAACATCGATGCAAAAATCCTCAATAAAATACTGGCAAACCAAATCCAGCATCACCACTTCAAAAAACGTATCCATCATGATCAAGTGGGCTTCATCCCTGGGATGCAAGGCTGGTTCAACATACACAAATCAATAAATGTAATCCAGCATTTAAACAGAACCAAAGACAATACCACATAATTATCTCAATAGACGCAGAAAAGGCCTTTGACAAAATTCAACAGCTCTTCATGCTAAAAACTCTCAATAAATTAGGTATTGATGGGACATATCTCAAAATGATAAGAGCTATTTATGACAAACCCACAGCCAATATCATACTGAATTGGCAAAAACTGGAAGCATTCCCTTTGAAAACTGGCACAAGATAGGGATGCCCTCTCTCACCACTCCTATTCAACATAGTGTTGGAAGTTCTGGCCAGGGAAATCAGGCAGGAGAAAGAAATAAAGGGTATTCAATTAGGAAAAGAGGAAGTCAAATTGTCCCTGTTTGCAGATGACATGATTGTATATTTAGAAAACCCCATCGTCTGAGCCCAAAATCTCATTAAGCTGATAAGCAACTTCAGCAAAGTCTCAGGATACAAAATCAATGTGCAAAAATCACAAGCATTCTTATACGCCCATAACAGACAAACAGAGAGCCAAATCATGAGTAAACTCCCATTCACAATTGCTACTAAGAGAATAAAATACCTAGGAATACAACTTACAAAGGATGTGAAAGACCTCTTCAAGGAGAACTACAAACCACTGCTCAGCGAAATAATAGAGGACACAAACAAATGGAAGAACATTCCATGCTCATGGATAGGAAGAATCAATATCGTGAAAATGGCCATACTGCCCAAGGTAATTTATAGATTCAATGCCATCCCCGTCAAGCTACCAATGACTTTCTTCACAGAATTGGAAAAAACTACTTTAAAATTTCAGTCTTATGTTTAAGTTGAATCTGTGTACTTTTTTCTACGTATATTTTTATTTTTTATCCTCGCAGTTATTTTAATCCTATTTTATATGTAATAAACTTTTTATATATAATATTCTAAAATTTTATACATATATGTATAAAATATAAATACATATATATATATAAAATTTTGGAATTATTTTAGATTTACAGAAAGGTTTCAAGTAGCATAGAAAGTGCCTACACACCCTTCACCTGACTTCCCCTAATGCTATTATCTTATGTAACTTTGACACATTTATCAAAACTAAAAAACTAGCATTGATGCAAGGCTATTAGGACCTTATTTGGATTACGCCAGTTTTTCCACTAATGTCCTTTTTCTGTTCAGGACCCAACCCAGGAAATTGCATTGCATTTAGTACTCATGTTTTCTTAATCTCTTACCTGTGACAGCTCCTCAGTCTTTCCTTGCTTTTCATGACCTTGATGCTTTTGAAGAGTATTCTGTGAAATGCCCTCAATTTGAGTTTGTTTGATATTTTCTCATGATTGGACTACCGTAATGTGTTTTGGGGAAGAAGACCACAGGGATGAAGTGCTCTTTCCATATCAGGGAATACAGGATAGCAACATGGCTTATTACTGGTGATGCTAACTGGTGATTATCACTTTGTTAACTAGAGTTTTTCCTGATTTCTTATTTTTTCCCCTTTCCATACTCTTAGGAAGCAAGTCACTAAGTTCAGCCCACATTCAAGGGGAGAGATATAAAATTCCATCTCCTGCAGTACCGAAGAATTTGTGGACATGTGTTAAAATGATGAGTGTTTAGTATATATTTTGTGGGAGATGTATTGAGTCTATTCAAACATCATTTTTCTCCTAAAAGTTTTAGTCACTAATTTTAGCATTCATTCATGGATCTTGCCTGCAGCAGTTATTACTGTGGTGTTCTTATGGTGATTTTCTATATTCCTTATTACTTCTACATTTATTATTTGGAATTCTTTAGTAAAAATGATTTGTCCTCATTTATTTAATCAATGACTTCTATTAGTACAAACTTACAGATATTGTTCTATGCTTTGGCTTATTAGCCAGTTCCATCATTATTTACTGTGTTGCTCAAATTGTTACAGCTTAGGACATTAGAAATAATAAGAATACAATGTTTATGTAAAGTTCTTTTTGTCCTTAGCATTACAGTTTCCTAACAATATTTTAGAGTTGAGCTTTTATCCTCGTTTCATGCTTCCTGGGTCCACCGACTCATTGTTAAGTGTATCTTTTTTCTGGGAACTTTGTTCTAGATCTCCCTGGCCTTAATGTGATTACTCATGGGATACATTTCCTGTGCTGATGCTCAGCTCTGACCCCATCCTCCCGTTTACCTCAAATCAAGAGACAACATCCCTGGTGTGACTGGGACAGAGAAGCGAGCCTGTGGTTCTGCATTGCCACCGCTCCCTTGTCTAGGGTTGAGGTTGTTTACAGAAGACAGGTTCCTACATAATGGAAACCTAGCCTTACTATCTTTATATTTTAAATACCTTTGATGGAAATAGTCCTGGGAGATTTCATAGATTTCCCAAAACATATTGAACATCATAAATCTTTTCTGATGTCTCAAGGTAGCATCAGGAACATGCTCTTTAAAAGTCCATTTCTAGGAGGGAATGACCTCTGACATTTTGAGGTGCATAGGGATATTTTCACCTGTAACCTGAACATCTCCTGTGTCCCACAAATCAGTAGATCTTAAATAAGGTCACCCTAACCATTTGTATCTAAGTCTGCTGAATCCGTAGCCCCCACTTGTCAAGTGACAGGATCTCAGCTCTTTCCTTTCAGGGAGGATTGTCCTACACATCATTCATACTCCTTCCAGCTTCTGTCATCCTTCAGCTACAGCTCTTCCCACCGTCTATCATGTCTGTTGCCTGCTATGGATATACCCATTGCTTGTGTTTTCTCCACAGATCTGCTGATTGATTTTACTATCAAAATAATCAATATTTATTGAACCCCTACTATTTGCCACACATTCTTCTATAGCCTTAGGTTGCAGCAGTAAACAAAACAGACAAAAGTTCCTGCTCTCCTGGAGCACTGGGGGGAAGCAGACAATAATATAACTGTCATAAGTAATAAGAAACATAATACATAAATACATTACCTATTAGAGAGTATTAAGTGCTATGAAAAGCATTCAGAAGGGTAATACGAATCAGGGATGTTGGGGAGGGAGGTTGCAATCTGAAACACAATGGTTATAGTAATACTCATTTACAAAGTGATACCTGAAATGAGACTTAGAGGAAATGAGAGAATTATTCATGTGGATATCTGGGGCAGAGGAACTATACAGTATAAAAACCCTACAGGGACAGGGTGTTGTTTGTTTAAGAATTGCAAGGAAGTTTGGTAGGCCAGACTAAGAGACACCAGTAGGAGATGAGATCAGGGAGGTAATGGAGCATCAGTTCCTCTGTGGTCTTGCATTTTCCTTAGCGACTTCTATGTGGTGAAGCTCATCCATCTGTGACCTCAAATCTCCTTGGGATGCGCTTTCCACTATAACTGCTTTACATTCCTTGCAGATACATGAGACTGGGTCTCAAGGTCTTAGCTTTCTCTCTTTGGCTAGTATCCATCTCTCGTTTGGATTGAGTAGGTATTTCTATAGCAGAGTTGCTAGGGCTCCTGAATCTATAACATTTCAGGGATGGAATGGTGGAATGTGAGTGCAGCCTTCATGTTCTACCCCAGAACAACTGCTTCTTATGAACAGAATGTTCTGTGTCTGAACTGCTTTCTAAAATGATGACAATTTTTAATTCAAGAGCCCTATATAACTTGAAATCTGTGACCACACCTCTCTGCTCTAACATGACTGCATATATCCTATCTCCAATTATGTACAGAGGCCTTGTTCTCAGGACATACTTTTAGACAATGAAAATCTTGGGATTCTGCTAAAAACCAGTGATAAGATCACTTAAATTTATACAAGGCATATCCGAACCTCAGCTTTGCCGCACAAATCAATAGGACCTTGACTTTGTCCCACACATCAATAAATGTCTTCTATAAATTGTCTTTGTCTAGTAGCCCCTTTCTTTCTTTCTAACTTATTATGGGTTGGCAACAATATTATTAGTGTTGCTAAATTTCTATATAAGTAAAAGTAAATAGTCTTAGGGAAAGCTTCAGGGGTTCAACTTGAGAAAAGTGCATGAAATTTGAGTCCTCGTTTTAGATTGTTCAGAGACTGTCTTTTGTTTTCCCTTTACCGTCCTTCCTTCTGATTCTGTTGCTAATAAGCAGTGGTTTTTGTAAGTGAAGTGTTATTGAGGAAGAATTTTATATGACACATTTCAGAATATTGACATGAGGAGGTGGGCGAGACCACTGGATTAGAACTCCAAAATTTTTGTGGCTTTTGTCTAGGTCTTCGTAGTGACTACGATTCTGGGGCAAATCTTTGAGCCTCTCTGTTTTGTAATTTATCTTTATACTTAAACTTGACGTGGCAGCCTTCTTCAGTATCTTCATGTATAACTAGTCCTTTTTTCTTATTCTCAGGGCATTGATGGTTAATATTCTTCCAAATTTATTGACAAGCAAACGTTATTCATAAGAGATTAAGTAGCAAAACTGGAATCTCAAGGAGGCCTATTGGTTCTCAGTTTCCTGTCCTTTACATTACTCCTAACAGGGATGAAACTATGTATCCCTGTACACATTATTGAAGTATTGAAAAACAAATAACTTTTGAATAATTTGAAAGGAAGTTATCCCTATATCCAATATGGTGGCATTATAATTTTTGTTATCACAAAGTATTCTTTGAAGACAATTAGGATTTTTTTGTCATGTAAACACCTCATCCTGTGCAGCACAAAGAGAAACAGGTTTAATACAATTGTGTAGGAAAAGTGGACTGAACAAAAATGGAATTCCATGTTAGTCTAACTGACAGAACCATATGTGTAAACTTCACTATGCTTGTTTCTATATTGTGTAGTTCTTAACTTTCACATTCCAGATTTTATGCAAAGAAGCAAAGAGGGGGAATGGAAAAAAAAATAACAGAGGGGTAGAAAAAGAGAGAGAGGGAATGCTGTAAGGAAAAATGCTCAAGAAATTATTTTTTAGCTCAATTATGTAGACCCACGTGGTTTCTATCATTTCGACATGCTTTGAATAAGTATCTAAATTGAAACAGAGCTAGAAATCGTTTGATGTTCATCCATCACTAAATTTGACCTGTTTTTTGCATTATGCGTGTTGCCATGTTGCTTTACCAGTACTTTGCGTCCCTGGGGACAGGTTTTCATTTTTAGAATTTCTTCTCCTGTGGTTAAGAAAACAAATGTCTCTCTGCTCTATGAAGAATTCTGTGGAATTTAAGGCCCGTGAATGTGACAGACCAGGGTACGGGTGCCTTTGAGAGAACATCTTACTCTTCTCATCTCCACTACAAGAACAATTCATTTCATTCCTTGACTTCACATAAAACTATTTCAAAAATAATTTGCTCAAAAGATGACAAATTTGATTGCATCCAGTGTGGTGACAGGGAATAAACACAGAAACGCATGCTTATGGAAAAAATAGAATAATCGTGAACTAGCATCCATTATTTTGGTTAAGATTACTAAGGAGTAAATCCTCTACACCACATCTTCAGCAGAGTCTCTATTGCTGTAGCATCTTCAAAATGAAAATGAGAAGTATTCAGTAGGCATTTAAACATGGATTTGAAGACAGGGTTCAGTGCAATATGTTTCCTATAACTTCCCCAAATTTGACCTCAAGCAGAAGATGATCCATGCTTCCTCTGAAGTTCTTTGCCCTCTCTGGTTTGCCCTGACCGTAACCTTCAGGCAGTGCTGCCAGATGGCCTCAGTCTGACCTGTTCTCTCTGTACAGGTGTAATGACAGGGGAGGGGGAGAATTTTTTAAATGAATCACTGGTGTTCTAGATGGTTGATTATTATTTCCCTGACTGTTTTTTAATGCATTTCATTAACATTTTATTGTAGCCTGAGGCTAGTTAAAGTCCAGGAGACACTTTATAAAGCCACGCCCCCTCTCTTCCAGCTTTCCACTTATACTCACTAAGTAGTTCAGTGTGGGATGCTTGCAGAACTGCAAATGAGAAAGATTGTAAGGAGAGCTGGCTTTAATTTTAGTGGAATAGGAGTTGAATTTTAATCAGTGAAACACCCATTAAAGAAAAAACAACCCACATGAGGTTCTTTTGTTTATCAGCTTGTTCAGCGAGGAAATAGGAGCAAAATTGTGTGGAAATTAATTCGCTCTTTCTTTTAACATAGGAAGGTGCAAGGATTATGTTCCTTAGCCAAGAAAATCAGAAAAAAACCCTCTCTATTCTTTTAGATTTCCCACAGTGGTTGGGTTCATATGATACACATGCATTGATGGCTCTTGATTGTAAAGAAATGTAGGGAGCTTGAAAGAAACAGAGCAAGCGATCTGGAGCTGTGGTCAGGCCAACAGGAAGATCTTCGTGTTTAAGGCCCAGAGATCTATTGACCTGCCCCCCTGTTGTACCCTTTCCAAACTCCCCACTGCATCGTTCTTCCTCCTCCATCTCTACTTCTCAAACTCAATTTGATTTCAGAGTTGGAACTTGATGTGATGCTTCCACCATGTGTTAATTGTCCTGGACACTAAACACTTGATCTCATTTGTTTCCCTGAAGCTCCTCTTCGGAAATTTACCTGTTAAAGGGACTCTGTGATTTCAGTCTTGTTTCCTGCCTCTGCTTCCCCTAATCATAATGTCCAGAGTTTGCAAGTGAGTAACTTCACCCAGACTTTAATTCCTGAATACATGCTTTACTTGATAATTTAGCCTTAATCTTCTTAAGGACTATCCTTCAGTAATTAATCTGGCTAGACTGGCTTAGAAAGGAAGGCTATAATCCATTTGCCATGGATGAACACACTCCATGTGAAGCCACTCCCTTCATCTCTGCCACCCACAGACTGGGCAGTAGGGCTTGTGGGCTGCATTCTATGCCCCACACATTCCCAAGAGCCTCTCAAGGCCTTCCCACAGGGTATGCTCTTCTTTGCCTATGGGAAGAACTGAATTCTCTGAAATAATGTAATTAAAATGAATAAACTGCATTCTTGGTCCTCCCAAGTTTAAACATTCACCTTTTTTTTTTTTTTTTTTTTTTTTTTTTTGAGACAGAGTCTCGCTCTGTCGCCCAGGCTGGAGTGCAGTGGCCGGATCTCAGCTCACTGCAAGCTCCGCCTCCTGGGTTTACGCCATTCTCCTGCCTCAGCCTCCCGAGTAGCTGGGACTACAGGCGCCCGCCACCTCACCCGGCTAGTTTTTTGTATTTTTTAGTAGAGACGGGGTTTCACCGTGGTAGCCAGGATGGTCTGGATCTCCTGGCCTCGTGATCCACCCGTCTCGGCCTCCCAAAGTGCTGGGATTACAGGCTTGAGCTACCGCGCCCGGCCAACATTCACCTTTTTAAAAGTGTTGGGGGCTGATTCTAATTATCTCTTTACATCCCTTCTTTATTATTGAGTTTGTAGCTCTCCTTAATCACTCAATATTAATAGAGGGCTTCATTGTGATTCACCAATCATCCATGTATTTATTGAGCACAAATAAATATTTTATTTTTACTACAAAGCACTATGCCAGGTGTGATGGGGAAGGGGAATGGTTACTCAGAAGTAAGAAAGTACCTTGGTCCTTTCTGCTCTCAAAAAGCTTAGCATCTAATTGGGAAGATAGCTTGTGCAGAATTTACTAAGGATTGAACAAACTGTACTGATGAAAAGTAAGACTTGAGTTTGGAGAAGGGAGAGCAGCTCATTTGGCTGGCATGGTCCTGAATTCACAAAGAAGTTCGAAACATAAACCAGGCATTGAAGAATGTGGAGAGTTCCAACAAGAAAAAAGAGATTTGTAAAAGTGTACTTGTTAGGAGTGGATTCTGTGTCTAAAGCCCATTTTCCTAAGTTGATGGTTGAATTCCTAGAACAAGACTTGATAGGCTGAGCACTCAAAAATTACTAAAATACAATTGATATAGTTTAAATATTTGTCCCTACCCAAATTGCATGTTGAATTATAGGAGCCAATCCCTCATTGCCTTATGCTGCCTTCTTGTTAGTGAGTTCTTGTAAAATCTAGTCATTTAAAAGTGTGTGGCACCTCCCTTCACTCCCCCACCTCTTGCACCTGCTTTCACCATGTGAGGTGACTGCTCCCACTTGGACTTCTGTCGTGATTGTAAGCCTGCTGAGGCTTCTCCAGAAGCAGATGCCACTATGCTTCCTGTACAGCCTGCAGAACAGTGAGCTAATTAAACCTCTTTTCTTATACATTACCCAGCCTTGGGCATTTCTTTGTAACAAAGCAAGAACAGGCTAATATAAGAACATACTCACAGAAATGTACAAATAAATCTTAGGTGCACAGGTAGTTGAAGCAGCACCTATAACAAGAAACAGTACATTACTGGAACCTCACAAACCACCTTGTGCTCCACTTTACTCATGCCTTCCAGTATCATAGACTACTTTGCCAAATCTTATACTTTATATAAATGGAATCATAGTGTTCACTGTTTATGAGGTTCATCCATATCGCATGTAGTTGAAGACTATTCATTCCATTGCTGGTAGAATTCCATTGTTTATAACTTATTCATTCTACTATTAAAAACAGTTGGATAACTTCGAGTTTTAGAGTACTACAAATAGTACCTTTTTGTTTGTTTGTTTTGTTTTGTTTTTTTGTTTTTTGTTTGTTTTAGACGGAGTCTTGCCCTGTCACTCAGGCTGGGGTGCAGTGGCAGGATCTCGGCTCACTGCAAGCTCCGCCTCCAGGGTTCAAGCCATTCTGCTGCCTCAGCCTCCCAAGTAACTGGAACTACAGGTGCCCACCACCACGCCCGGCTAATTTTGTTGTGTTTTTAGTAGAGATGGGTTTTCACCGTGTTAGCCAGGATGGTCTTGATCTCCTGACCTCGTGATCTGCCTGCCTTGACCGCCTAAAGTGCTAGGATTACAGGCGTGAACCACCATGCCCGGCCACTACAAATAGTACTTTTAAGAACATTTTGTTACCTGTATTTTGGTGAACACATGAAGGCACTTTTGTTAGGCGGCACATGCCCAGTTAGGATCTTGTTGAGTTATAGGGAATGCACTATCCAGCTTTAGAAAACAGCCAGACTGATTAATAAAGTGGCTTTACTGTTTGCTTTCCCACCAGCAATATGAAAGTCATGGTTGTTCCACGTGGTTGCAATACTTGTATTGTCTGTCTTGTCCATTTTAGCCATACTGATGAGTTGTACACTGGTGTATTAGTCTGTTTTCACACTGCTGATAAAGACATACCCGAGACTGGCAATTTACAAAAGAAATAAATTTGTTGGACTCTCAGTGGCTGGGGAGGCCTCACAATCATGGTGGAAGGTGAAAGGCACTCCTTACATGGCAGTAGGCAAGAGAAAGAGACTTATGCAGGGAAACCCCCATTTTTAAAACTATCAGATCTCATGAGACCCATTCACTATCATGAGAACAGCAAGGGAAAGACCTGCCCCCATAATTCAATCATCTTCCATCAGGTCCCTCCCACAACACATGGGAATTATGGGAGCTACAAGATGAGATATGGGTGGGGACACAGAGCCAAACCATATCAACTTATATTTCATTATAGTTTTAATTCATGTTTTTTTCTGATGGCTAATGTAAGCACATTTTTATGTTTATGGTTATTGTACATTTGGAAATCCTCTTTTGTGAAATGTCTGTTCAAGTATGTTGCCCAGTTTTCTAATGAGTTGTCTGTCTTTTTCCTATTGATTTGAAGGAGGGGATCTAAACATATTGTTAAAAGATCTACATCAAAACTTTAGAGGCACATACAAATAATCTGTTGAGCCCAAGAAAGAAAAGATAGTCTCTGGTCTCTGGAATTCATGTAGCATGAAGAAAATCTGTTGTGAAAAGAAAATCAAAACAATTTACTTTAGACTTTAAAGGATATTTTCATTCTGATATAGCATTTTAAAAATAAATGTTTTTATAACATTCTCAGTGTCATAGTGCATGAAACAAAGCACAGCAAATAGATGTTTTATCTAGATATTTTATTTTTGAGTATTAAAAATATCAAATTGTGCAAAGCCTACAGTCTGACAATCTGGAAATAAAAATAACAAAGAAATAATTTTAAATTCTCTAAAGAAGAAATGAAGAAAAAAATTATTCTAAACTGTTCAAGTTTCAAAATGCATCTCTATTTAGATGGTGATGATATATACAGGGATACGTAGCAGATGTATTGGCCTGTTGCCAACCCTGCTTGGAGGTTTTGAATTAAGGAAAGACTGTTACATTATGTGTGAAATGCCACTTCAGTTCAGAGTCTGCCAGCAAATTGGTAATACCAACTTCATAGTCTTTTCAGACTGATTAGTGGGAAAAGCATTTCCAGGTGCAAGTATCCACAAGTTTAAATTATTCTGAAGAAGAAAGGCAGGAAATACCATAAGATCCATCTCTGGACTCTTCTAGACTCCCTGTAGGCTGAATGACTTTATATTTCTAAAATTAGGTGGGGTTAAGGGTCATAAGACTTCTCTTTCTCAAATAAAATAAGAATTCCATTCCATTTTCCAACTGACACTACATTAAATTCTACAGGTAAAGAGAGTTGAGGTTAAGAGTTAAGTGGAGTGAAATCTTACTAGTCCACTGGGCATTCTTCCGAAATATCTTTACAAACTGTACAATTTATATCAATTTTGGATTGGACAAACTACTGTTGAAGGTTCTGCCTGTCACTCTCCTAGCTGTAATGGAAACATCATCCTCACATATTGAACATCAATGTATGTGTGGGATGATATTATGCAGTCTTTGAAACATTTAGAAAAGTATATTCTGTAGAGATAAGACCAAAGACAGCTCATGAGTGTGTGCTCAGTGTTTGTGCATCTGGCTTTACTCTTGGTCCCTTTTTCTTTCTTGTGTAGCAGAGCAGTTTTTACTGGTTTGTGGGAAGGTTGAAAAAAGAAAGATATGAAATCTTGATAATAACAGGCAAATATGAGGACATAAAAACAAGTAATGAAGGAACAAAGGTTTTCCTTTCAGTCAAAAATTTCCTTATGAAACCATACAGATTTCAGCCACATAATCAATACCTTATTAAGTTCATTTTCTCCAACATTTTCCTTAAGTTCACACAGGAAACTTTATAAATACACACCAAAGCACAAAACTTGGGCTGCCAGCAATACCATAGGATAAAAAATTGAGGGTCACTCTTAAGGAAATTTTGGTTGACTTGACTAGAAGAACAGCTGGCTTTATGGATTTCATCAACTCATGTGACTCCATCAGCAAATGTTGCCTGCTTTCTTCTACGGACTTTTGACCTATGGTGATCATCAATTTAACATCAAGGCACATGACCCAGCAGCATTGTTCTGGGACTTATTATGGAAAGAAAATAAATCAAGAAATGAGGAGTGAGGTCCAAATTAACCAAGAGCCTCATATAGAAGAGATCAGTGGGGGCTTTACATGCTCTAACTAGGGTTAAAATGACTTAAATGTGGTGTGAGTAAATCAGTTACCATGTATTTTAGGCTTTTCTGTCAGAATTGAAGCACCGTCACTTTTAAATTTTATGAACAAAGAAGTACAATATTGTAGTATTATATATTGTGTTTCTTTCAGTGGTCAATAAACATATAATAAATATTTTTTCTCATATGCTTTTTTCATAGCATTTTATAAAGGAATTCTTTAAGTCATAAGATTGGTATTCACGAGTGGCTTGTGGAAACTATTATTACTTTTAATCATGCCTGACATTTTTCTTGGGTGTGAATTTCAAGCTCTGAACGTAATGTCTATATCCACAAGATAAATCAAAAGGACTGTCACTGTCTGTACTTGATAAAGACCTCTTCAAATCAGAAAAAATAAAAGTAAAAAGAAGAAATGTGGACCAGATGCCATGGCTCATGCCTGTAATTCCAGCACTTTGAGAGGCTGAAGTGGAAGGGTCACTTAAGGCTGGAGTCTGAGAACAGCCTGGGCAAGAGAGACCCTATCTCTACCAAAACGAAACAAAACAAAACAAAACCCAGCGAGGCATTATGGCACATGCCTGTAGTCCCAGCTACCCAGAAAGCTGAGATGAGAGAATCCGTTGAGCCCAGGAGTTCAAGGTTTCAGTACACTATGATTGCACGCTATTGCACTCCAGCCTGGGTGACAGAATGAGACTCTGTTTCTTAAAAAAAAAAAAAAAAAAAAAAAAAAAATTGCTGGGCGCGGTGGCTCATGCCTGTAATCCCTGCGCTTTGGGAGGCCGAGGCAGGTGGATCACCTGAGGTTGGGAGTTCGAGACCAGCCTGGCCAACATGATGAAACCCCCATCTCTACTTAAAAAAAAAAAAAATTAAAGAAGAAGAAATGTAAAATTATGAGGAAATAGTTACTTGAAAAGTAACATTTTAATTATGTCTCCTGTCTCCAGTGTTCACAGCATCAAGATCTATTCAGACAATTTTTAATTCGGTTTTAGGCACTTCATAAACACGTTTTAAGGTAACCAGAGAATTAGAGAAGCTAGATTTGACCATGAGTCTGAGGAAATACTAACTTCAGCTCTTTTCTTTATGCTCGGAAAGTTTCAGACCATATCATCTCTGAAGAACAGAGGTACCACACAGGAGTTGCCATGTTTAAAAATAAATGCCTGGCTTATGTCACTCTCCTGCTCAAAAATATTTAGTTGATTTCACTTTATCTTTAAGATGAAGTCCAAACTCCTTAGTCTGATATTCAAGAGTTCCATATCTATATGCCATTCTTATTTCCTCTTATTATCATTATCCTTTCTTAAAGTATGCTTCTTAGATCATGTACACAACAATAAAATTGGGTACTTATTAAAAATGAAATTTACTCTCTCCAAATAATTCTTATACACATTAAGTGCTGAGATCTCCTCTTCTAGAAGAGCTCTCTGTGCCGGCAAGGGTGGTCTAATGGCCCCAACATACTTTCTTGGCTTTTATCTTTGGACTTTGGCTCATAATGTGCAGTTCTGGCAAGTCTTTTCTTTTTATTCTATTTATCAGTCAAGACAGAACTCAATTCTAACTTCCTCCATAAAACCATCCCTGAGTGGTTTCTTTTGAACCTTATTTTTTTCTATTCATAAAAGTGGATAATAATAATATATAAAGGAAAGGATTATTGTGAGATAATGCTATCACTACAAGTAAAATCTGAGTCTCAGAGCTCAGGGATGGTACTTGCCAAGGTGATATGAAATTAGGACGCAGGCTTGTGAGATTTCAAAGAAATTCGTGCTCTTACATGTTGTCTCCCATGGAAACAAATTGTTGAATGAATGAGTTCATGAATGTTACTTCTCCCATTCATTTCTCCAGCCAGAGAAGCTCCAGATGTTTGGACTTAAAGACAATCAATGAAATCCTCATTTTTGCAAGATACAAGACTTTTAAAATAAAATTTTCCCAGAAGACTAGTGTATTAAAAAATCCTACAGGCCTGGTGCAGTGGCTCACGCCTGTAATCCCAACACTTTGGGAGGCCAAGGTGGACAGATCACTTGAGGTCAGGAGATCGAGACCAGCCTGGCCAACGTGGTGAAACCCTGTCTCTACTAAAAATACAAACATTAGCCAGGAGTGGTGTTGGGCACCTGTAATCCCAGATACTTGGGAGGTTGAGGCAGGACAATCACTTGAACCCAGGAGGCAGACATTGCAGTGAGCCAAGATAATGCCACTGACAAGAGTAAAAATCAGTCTCAAAATAAATAAATAAATAAATGAAATAAGAATTAAGAAAACCCACAGAAAAATAACAGTCTTTCAGAATTTTCAGGAATACAGCCCTCTGACTACATTTTTAAGCTCTAGGATAACTGTGGACTCCCTGATTATGTTTAGATCTTTGTGAGTTTATATAGATCCTGGATTTATATAGACTTAGGCCAGTATCTGTTCCAGGGGAGGGAGAAATAAGTAGGATTCAGACTCTCCTCAGAGGTTTCAAGATCTGTCTAGAATACCTAAACACAGATGAAAGAAGGGGGAAAGGTGCTACATAAAACTTGTTCTAGAAGGAGTTTCCAATAAATTAGAGTCCCTTGCCTGAAAGCAACTAACAACAATTTATAAACACACTTCTATATACTCATGAGGGGTTGGGGACACAGACATAATTAGCAATGGGCTTGTTTAGGCTGTGGGAGATTCCCTTATCCCGAGTTTCTGAGCCATTATATTTACTCCCACAATGACTTTCTTGTTAATAGTTTGGTTCTGCATTGTTATCTCTGCATCAACCCTTAGCTTACTCCCTTTTCAGACAAACAGACATTTCTAAAAAGCTTTTGAATTTCTTTCAGCTGGTTCTTTCAGGATACTTTCCTCAGAACCTCACTTTTCTTGTTGTTTTCATTTGAAATTGCAAAAACAAAACAAATACAATTTGGATGTTAAAATTTACAAGTAACATTTTTTGAGTGAAAAGAGAATTAATTAAAGGGAATTAATCCACAGAGAATAGGGAAGAGAGGAATCGTGTTTACTTATTAACAAATTCAGTTTTAAAAAATGGGAAAAGGCTCTTTGAAGTAGTCACATGTGGAAAGCACCTGAGCTCAACCTCTTGTAGTGTGAGACTACTCTATACGGTTAACTAAATATTGGAAAATATTCTTGCTAGGGGGAAACTTTGCACTCACTCTTGCAGAGGGCAACAGAGCTTTTATGACAAAGGGGTCAAAGGATGCTAGGCTGATGCCCTGCACATTCAGAGGCATTACAAGTTTTCAGGATCTAAGGGCTCTCCGAGGAGAAAAAGGAGATCATCAAGGGAAAGAGGCAAGATTGAATTAAATCTGGGTGGGGACCATGTCAGCCAATGAACATATTCTCCATAGTCAGTCCATTGGATGCAAACATCTTCTTGGGCTCCTGGAACTATAAAATTTGAATTCAATTACTGGATACAGATTTGTCTGGACCTGGGATTTCTCTATCATGAAATGAAAAGAGAGGCACAGACTTAGAAGAAACTTCCAGCTTATTTGAACCATTTCACCCTCCTTCCTTTCCACCCTAAAATTTCTCATCTAGTATATTGTATTTTTAAATTTCTACCTGTTTTTTTCCCCAAATCATCTTTTTTCTTTCTTCCTCTTCTCCTTCTTCTTCTTATCTTTCTCACTTTCCTCCTCTGTCCTTTCTGTGTTTTTATGGATTCTATCCCTTTGTAAATTCATTTATTCAAAGTCCATAGTACTCTATAACCTCCAGTTCCTTGGTGGTGAGCTCTTCCATTTCTTTTGCATACTGATGATCATGTGCAATGACGTGTTCTGTAATTTTGTGTGTAGTTCTCCTTCAGTGGAGGTACAGAATGTGGACGTGATGCTATGGAACAGTTCTTAGATGCACTACATTTGCAGGCTACATTTTCATGCTGGTGCCTTGATTTAGTGTTTCTGATATTGCATGGATAGTGAATGTTTGGCTCTGTACTTTTCCAAAGTATAGCTTATGATTCCATTTGGTTTTTTGTTTTGGTGAGCTTTTCTGTTTCCATTCATAACTCTTGATGAAAATTTCTCTTTATGCAGCAACCATGTGATAACAGGTAGCGATTTCCCAATCTCCATGCTGTGCATGAAGCTTACAGCCTGAATCCTGTTTTCTGGACAGGTTTAGAACTCTGAACCCCAGGTCTCTATTCAGTTCCAGGACCTCCTGAGACAGCCTCAGTTCCTATTTCCAGCTTAGATTATGGGTTCCTTCTTCGTTCAGGTACCTGTATATTTATTTTTATTAATTTGAGTTTTGCTGTGTATGGAAGTAATTTTTTACATAATTTTAAGTTGATTTAGAAAAGGGAGTGAACTTCTGTATCTACTAAGTAATGGCTTTGTTGGAGGTCCTGGGGTCTCATCCTACTTAGGAGTCATCAGCCTAAAGCATAAGTGACTATGTGATAAAGAGGACATATATATGAGTTTTGGAATCTGATAGACTTGGATTTAATATTTGTTATGGACTGAATGTTTGTGCTCTCTCCCTAAAATTTATATATTGAAACCTAACCCCTAGTGTTGGCTTTTTTTTTTTTTGAGACGGAGTCTCGCTCTGTCACCCAGGCTGGAGTGCAGTGGCTGGATCTCAGCTCACTGCAAGCTCCGCCTCCTGGGTTCACACCATTCTCCTGCCTCAGCCTCCCGAGTAGCTGGGACTACAGGCGCCCGCCACCTCGCCTGGCTAGTTTTTTGTATTTTTTTTAGTAGAGACGGGGTTTCACCATGTTCGCCAGGATGATCTCGATCTCCTGACCTCGTGATCCGCCCGTCTCGCAGTGTTGGCTGTTTTTAGAGATGGGGCCGCTAAGAAAGTATTTAAGATAAGTGAAGTAATAAGGATGGGGCTCTGATTTAATAAGATTAGTGTCCTTATAAGAAAAGACACCAGAGAGCTTGTCTCACCCCCTTACATGTCCCCGTCTTCACACAATGAACTCACTTAGGAAAGGCCATGTGAGGACACAGCAAGCCAGAAGAGAAGAGAGCCCTCACCAGAAACTCAGTTGACTGTAGCCTTGATTTTATACTTCTAGCTTCCAAACTGAAAAAATACAGTTCTGTTGTTTAAGCCACCCAGTCTATGATACTTTGTTATGGCAGCCCAAGCTGACAAATACAAATCTTGTTTTCTTTATCATCTATGGTATCTAAAGTCAGTTACTAAGGTCTGTGAGCCTCAGTTATGTCAACCACGCAAACAGTCTAATGCCATCCAGCTCCAAGGGCAGTTGTAAGTAATAAATGGAAAAAATGCACATAAAAATTTCTAGTATAATCCTAGCATTTTGGGAGGCTGAGGTGGGTGCATTACTTGAGGCCAGGAGTTTGAGACCAACATGGCCAACCTGGCAAAACCCCATCCCTACTAAATAAAATACAAAAAATTAACTGGGCCTGGTGGCACGCACCTTTGGTCCCAGCTACTCAGGTGGCTGAGGCAAGAGGATTACTTGAACCTAGGAAGCAGGGTTGTAGTGAGCCGAGATCACGCCACTGCACTCCAGCCTGGTACAGAATAAGACATCATCTCAAAAAAAAAAAAAAAAAAGTGTAATAAACTTTACCTTACCTTTCCCTTCCTTAAGTTTGGATGTCTCCAGAAATGGGGGCCCACTATACCCTTAGGTAGCCAATTTTATTTTTAAACACCTCTGATTTTTTAAAATCCCATCTTTTGATTATGTCATTTGTTTTCTTGTATCTCTTGATGGTATGGAGGGCATGTTCGGAGACCACCAAAACAAATTCTCTCTTTTATCTGTCCTATTGATGGAGGATTTTGCTTCTCAGTCATTTTGCATGCCAGGACCCCCAGGCAGTGATGCTTCACCCAAGCCTCGCTCCACCATGTTTGTGTGCCCCAGCTCACTGGTGTTATAACTTGTACCTGTGTTCAGCGGTTCCTGAGCTCATGTACCGTGCCCAAGAAGAATAAGGATATTCTGGACATCAAAGGGTGAGGAGGGTGGAGAATAATTTTATTGAGTGACAGAACAGCTCTGAGCAGAGAGGGGACACAGTGAGTGGTTCCCTTATCTGAAGGTGGGAAAGTCCCCCTGTGTGGCTGGGTCTGTAGCCTTTCATGGACTCAGACTGGGGAGTGCATGCTGATTGGTTTGTGAGTATGCAAAAAAGGTTAAAATGAGGACACCACTCAAAGGTGGGCATGAAATGTAGAAAACCAAATAGGAAAGGGCAGGTATATGTAAAATAAGTTTAGGGTAGGGATCAATTAGAGGAAAGCATGCCAAATGGGAAGACAAGTTATTAACCCAGTTTGAGCTTGGATTTCAGACTTTAAACTGCCTTTGGCTTGGAGGTGGGGTTTCACTGAGGACCCACCCCCTACCTGCCTAGGCATTTGGCTGCCTCCTGCCACTCTCAACTATTTCTGAGCGAATAGAAAAGTAAAGGTTAGGTGTCAGGCATCAAAACATCAGCTACACTGGTGAAGGTGGATTGGTGGAAGCAGTTGAGATAGCACCTACATGGATTCCCAGCACTTGCTTCCCAATACTCGATTCCCAAGCAGTTAAGAATGCATCTACATGGATTCCCAATACTTGGCATACCTAACCACTGGGTCACAGTCTCTTTCCCCCCACAGAGGGTCAGGGGCTGCCTTAGGAACAAAGCCAAGAAAGCCTCTCCACAGGGACATCTAGAGGAAATACAGAAGGGCAGAACTGAGCACGCTTAGCTCTTGCTCCCAGATTTACTAGCTGGATAAGTAATTTCTTCTCCCTTGATGAGGAGGGAGGGAGAGATGAACTTGGGAGAAGGAGGGTTGGACATGTTACCTCGACACCCTTCCTGCCTGGGCATAGAAGCTCCCACGTGGAAACATTAGGAGAAGAAAAAAAGGGTTCTCCTAACCATCATTTCAGTTGCCAAAAGTAAAATGAGACTTAAAAATGAGGGAAAGTGCTAAAGCCCAACATGTTGCGGACATGTTTGAAGGTGAGTCCCAAAGGAAAACCTGACACTCTAAGGGAATACACAGTAGAACTCCAGCAATGTGAGGTCGGTGGGCGTCAGACCTCAGGAAACACAGGTGGCAGGGAGGAAAATTGGCATGGATTAATAAAAGCGGACTGAAACCACAGACAGGTAAGACTGTGTGCAAGTCTGCGAGAAGGAGAGACATACTGAGGAAAGGCTGGAGGAAGCAACCACCACCTAACAAAAATGAATAGAGAAAAGTGCGGTGGAGATTTTGAAAAAGTAAGTGAAAAGATGAGATGGAAAATTTTAAACATAAAAAGTAAAAAGGTAAGGAAAGATAATCTTCTTGCAGGAGCAGTTGTTTTTATATATGTGTAAGGGATAATGTAGGAATTTCAAGGATAAATTAAATTAGTGGAAATTTAGTACATGTTGGAAATAAATACATCAACAACTAAAAGAAGTTAGGCTAAAAGAAAGTAAATATTTTTATAAAAATTTGAAATATCTCCCTCTCATCTTATTAATTTGTCACCTGAGCAAGGATATTAAAAATGGATCTGCAAAGATACAGTAGTCAGTGCATCCCACATTTTGTATCATTTTCATTGAATGGAATTTGTCATCAGTTATAAACAATTATGTATTATAAAGAAAGAAAAAAAATGCTGCTAAATAAATTCAGGTAAAAGTTGCTATCAGGTTGCAAAATGCTTCCAGATCTCAGAAATGGTAAAATGTGAAAAAAAAAAATCATTGTAAAATTGATACAATACAGTATTTTATTTTGTTCATAGCATTTATCAGAAGTTGAAATGATCTTATTTATTTAGTGCATCTATTTTCTATCTTTTTCCTTTGGACCTGAAGCTCCCTGAAAGTAGATACTTTGCTTTATTCACATCTATATTCTCTGTCTAGGACAGTATATGCACATAACAGGGACTATCCTTTGATGGCTGGCTATTGTTGTACAAGGGAGGGATAAGAACCTGAGAAAAAGTTGGAATTCACTTAATGCCATTAAGCCACCCACTCAAGAAGGGTATAAATCCTAAATTTATCTCTCCCTCTCAAAGATATTTTTAGTTATCCCCCTCTGAGTAGTAGAGAGTACACCTTACCCCATCACCAATACACATTATCTTCCATTACTTGGCTTATTCCTCCATTTTATTGGGGGGTATAGTCTAGCATTATTAGGGGTTATAGTCTAACATTGGTGAGTACTATCACCATTTTACATCGTTGAAATACCTTGAGGATCCCCTGAGATGTTGAATACTGATAACACCTCTCAGTAATTCAAGCAATAGTCCTGTTTTCCCCCAGGTTAGGAGCAGATCATTTTGATTCTTTTGATGAGCACCAGGTAAAAGAAGTGGCTTTTACTCAGAAGTCATGGATATGAAAAAATGTGTATCTCTAAATCCTAAAGTCAGACACAGTGTGGAGGAATACTTCCAGGGTGAATGCAGACCCGGAGGCCAACTTGAAAAGGAGCCAGTCTGGCCTCCACTACAGGGACACATGCTCATTGAGTGCAAGGGTGACGGAATCACATGCAGTATTTAGATGTTGTTTTTACTTTCGTTCTCTTTCTTTATGTGGGTAGTAGAAGTAGAGTATGTCTTACTATGTCCTAAGTGCACAGGATGCCACTCAATGTGATAGAGGCAGGAGACAAACAGCAGTGGGTCCCAGGTGAAACCCCACCTTTAAGCTGAGAAACCTGAAACCCACTGCCCAAAGTGAGAACTTCTATTCCTGTTTGCCCACTCTCTCCCAATTGGTTCTTACAGAATAACACCTTTTTGCCGATCTAATATTGCCTTTTCCTAAACTACTTACAGCCTGCCCTGCCCTCCATCCTGTGCCTATAAAGACCCCAGACTCAGTTCGTAGAGGGAAGAGAAGCAGCTTGACTGGACAGAGGTGACTTGACTTCAGAGAGATGGCAGAACTTTGGAGGAGAGACAGCTTGACTTTGGAGAGACTGCTCGACTTCAGGGAAGAGCTGACCCCAGACAGCTGAACTTTGGGGGAAGATTACCTGCCTGTCCTGTGCCCTCTCCAGCTCCCCTCTCCACTAGAGCCATTTCCATTGCTAAATAAAATTCTCCACCTCCACCATCCTTCAAGTATCTGGGCGACCTCATTCTTCTTGGATGCCGAACAAGTACTGGGGACCCAATGAGTGTGGGTGCCCAAAAAGACTGTCACACTGGTCCTTTGCCCTTGATGGCAGAGAGCAGCCACCCCATGTGAGGAGGCAAGGGGCCCACTGAGCTAATAACACACCACTGTCCACAAACAGCAGAGCTAAGAGAGCATTGTGACATGCCTTCTGAGGCTTCGGGGTCGCAGGCACCCATACCTGGGTGCTGCCTCAGGGCCTGCATGGAGTTTGCTTTTGTTGGTGCCCAAAGCAGCTAGCCAGACCCTGCACTCACTTGCTCACATGCTCCCTCCCACAAGGACTTGAGTGCAATGGGCCAAGTAAATAGGGTACCCCCACTGCAAGTCCAACAAAGGGGTCAGGAAAAATCCTGGATCACATGGAACATGTTTATCTACTTTGAATGCGTCCTGGTAAGATCTTCTCTATAATGAAGTTGATTCCTATGACTTGCGCTGGATTAATCCAGAGAAAATCTCTGGGGGTGGGGAAGCTCTGGCATTTGGCTATGCGAACATTGCAATTCCTAAAGTGCTCTTATTCTCACCAGGAAAATAATATCACTAAGGTTCTTTGCATATTTTTTGTTATTCTATTCATCCTTTAGTTCTGGGAACCCTGAAGAACCATTTGCTACTTCTGACAATCAGGAAGCCACTGATACACAGCAGGTAAGATACCCTCAGACCAAAGCCCATGGTGGCCATAAAAGTTCAGTTCCTGGACCAAGGGTCCAACAGTCATTCATTCATTGTGAAATATTTCTGCAGTGTATGTTCATGGTATTGTTATCATCACAATGTGTTATTTATTGAGTGCCATCTCTTCATGTTGGGATACGTGGAGCACATACCAGACAGGGCTTTTCTCCAAGGAAATGGAAATGGAATTCAGATGGTCACGATTCATGAGATAATATAAAAGCTAGTCATGTTGTTCAAACATGGTTTGCAATGAGATCAGCCTTGGAGGGCTCAGATAAAAGAGTTTGATAAGAGAGGAGGGAGGGAAAGTTGCTTAACTCTAAGGGAGCAAGATATTTTCAGGTATGGGGTACACCATGAAGGTCAGCACCAAAAGGAATAAAAAGGTAAGAGGTGGAGGAGAGAATGCCAGGATCACATCGGTCATCAGAAAGGAGCATATTGGGAAGGAGAAGAATGAGAAAAAGTGACCCAACCCAGAGTTGTGTATTCGTGGTTGTATCTTGGTGCCATGTGCTGTTTTTCCGGGGACAGGCTGAAAGAACATTTCCTGCCTTATTAAGGGAAGTGACTCCATAAGGCTGCCCTGTCCAGGATAGGAGAGGAGAGCCATATCACATCTGTGCTGCTTTTTAATCTATGCTTGGTTTTGTTTGTTCAAGTTAATGAAAATTATGTGCTATTGTTATGTAGTGATGCCAGAAAACGTTTCACCAGAGACTTCAAAAATGTTTCTGGTACTATGCCCATTTCATGTGGTTTCACTTTCCTCTGTCTTCCGTCCTCCCTGCTCTTTCACTCTCCCTTCCTCTGAAGCCCTTCACTGATGCTAATGAATTAATAACATGTGACTGGAAGGATGTTTGAAGAGAATTCAGACTAAGCAGGCAAGGCAGCCCACAAAAGATAAAGTGATGGAAACATCTAAGGGTGAACGGAGTTACTATCATTTATAGAAGACCTATTTGTAGAACCATCCAATAGGAACACATAACTTACAGTTCCTCAAATTCATAGCTGGAGCTGATGAATTAGGATAAATATACCTCCATCTGGGAATAATTCATTGTAATTTATAAACTCCTTTAGGAAAGGAACTACGTCTTCACCTTTCTCAGTCAGTCCCCTGGGCACTAATGAATCTGTTTTGTCCATATAGTCTTTCAAAATTTATTAAGTATTAGGCACTGTGCTAAGGCATTGGGAGACACAAGAAATAATGGTAAGGCATCCTTACCCTTATGGAACTTAAAACCTTGGGAAAGAGGGTAAAACAAGATAGAATGTGGTATCTGCGCGCAATAAGGTAAAACCAAAGAGTTTTGGGATCTTATTGATCTTATTGATATTGATAAGGGGTATATATCTCTAAGAATTCCCAGTACCAACTGAAAGAAACTCTACTGAAGCTGATTTAAAACACAAATGAGAATTTACTGGCCTTAGTCAACTGCAGAGTAAAAAGTAGCACTAGATTTAGGCTGATCATGTACTCAAATTATCTACCAGGTATCTGTCTTTCTGTATTATTTTGACTCTGCCTTCGTATCAGTTGGGCTAATCTCAAGAAAGACTCTATCCATGTTGTAGCAAAGATAACCATTGGTAGCTCCATATTTAGGCTATACCACCAGAGTCAGGGTTGCAACAAAATAATATATATTCCAAAGAATTTCCAGCAAAACTCTTAGGGCTTCCTCTTGCGGGATCAGCTTTGGTAAAGTGCCTACACATTATTGTTGTTGCCAGACAAATGAAGTAGACTGATAGGTGAGGTTTAGGTCATGTGCCACTTCTCTGGAATGTAAAGGGTAGAGTCAGGACCACGCAAATCACAGGACTCAGAGTGAAGAATAGGCATTTTTCCAAGTGAAAATCAGGGTTATCAGAACAAGAGGGCATGAATGATGGGTACACGAAAGCAACAGTGCTTCAGAGCTATCCCAAAAAGTTGATGGAAATTTATGAAGGAATAATTGTGACTCCCCAAAGATGGATGAGTTTGAGAGATGGACATGAGGACTGGGAGAACAAAAATTCCAGTCCTTTCACTTGCATATAGAAAAGCTTAGTCACATGGGTACACCTAAGTGCAACAGGGAGCTGGGCAATGTAGTTCCTGGCTGTGCCTTCATAACATCATACTAGAACGAGACAACAGAGTCTGATGAACAGACTCTGTTGTTCCCATTACAAGGGGGAATTTAGGGAGGTGTTGGGATTTGTAGAGGAGTTGATGGTTGAGGTGATGTCTGAAAGAAGAGTAGGAATTAAGCAGAGAAGGAGTGGGTGGTAAGGTGAGAAGGGTGATAAGATGCATGTGTGTTCCACTTTTGGGCTGGAGAGGCAGTGATCTAGGGAGAAGTACATACAGGTGTAATTACAGGTATGTGTGGAAGGATTTACACCCAAGCATTAACACTTGTCACTTTAGGAGTAAGGCAGGAAGAAAAGAGGAAGATCACTATTTTTTTTAACTTGACACAATAAACTTGTATTGCTGTTTTAACATTTTAGTCCTGTACAATTCAATGAGAGATGTGCAGAAAGTGGTATCTAATATAACAGATTTTTAGATTTGAAAAATAACTTGGGTATCATTCCTAGAAGCTGAGAAAAGTAAAGTAACTTTTTAAAATCTCATTCAAAATAAACAAATTTTGAAATCCGAATGCAAGTTAACTGGTTAATTTGTTTAAAAGTATGTGGTTTTATAGTTGCCCTCAACCATCATTTTTATTTTCCCCAGATTTTCTTTGTGTGAATAACTGCTATTCATTGAGTATGCACTGAGCACCTGGCACTGTGCTGGGCCTTAGAATACAGCAATGAACAGGCATTTGTGAACTCTGGACTATAGAGCTTCAGTTTGGCTTTAATTTGTTCATTAATGTCTATCAACTAATGAAGGCAATGTAAACAATATATAAACTATCTGATTTTCAGGTTCAAGATTCCTAGAAAGAAGTTAAATTTGAAACCACTCAATTATGGTTTCCCAGCTATCCAGTATCTGAGGAGCAACTTCGCTGATGTTCTATTCACTTGGATGCAACATATTATTTCTACTAGAAATCATGTCATTTGGCAACAACAACCTCATCCTAAATGATTTTTCTTTCAGTGACTTTAGGTGTATGACCTATTGTATCTTAGAACAATATTAGTCTTAAGTTAGAAAAACACAAAAAGAAACAATAAGTTTGGGATTATCAAATTAACTCCTTGTAGCTATGTCTTCCCCAAGAGTAAATGCCGGTAGTAATATTCCTATGGGGTATTCTAACTTTTTATTCTTTCAAAACAAACACTGAAGGAGATCTATACAAACTTTATTGTGGCCTACTTTAAGATTTATCCAAAAATTTAAAGGAAATAACAACTTATTCAGATAAAAGATGGGGGCACTGAAGTGGGATGGCAGGAACATTTATTTAAATACTTTTACCTGAAATAGGCTTATACTCAGGTTGGATGAATAAGGTTGTTTTTTCTAGACCCTTTCCTAATATGATGCTAGGAAAAAAGTAGAGCTGATAACAGATTTTTAAAGAGCTAATTACCTTTCAAATGCCTTAGTTCTCTAGCTGAACACTTCTCCCCCAGCATGAGCTAAGGCAAGGTAGTAAATTAAACATAACTTGATAGATAAGTCTTTGAACTTTCTAACTATAATTTATTGTAATGAAGCAGAAAAACAGAGATCTATACTCAGTTGGTGAGAAGGCTTTTGTATGGTTGATGGTTCAGTTTCATAATTTGCTTTTATGGTAAAAAGACACACTAGAGTAATCCATCTCTCTGATTATTTCTTGGCATCAACGAACACTCTTGTTTTCTCAAAAACGATTATATCAGTCATTTGAAAAAATTGGACCCTAAATGCAATTCTGGAAATAAAATCAATTCTGAACATTTGGTTGCTGTACTCCCAGTTAGTAACATCTTCACGAGATTTGAAAATATATATTTGAGAGTAACCTTCAGGTGCAGCTGGCAGTAAGCAGATATGTCTTCATATGCTGGGAAAACAAGAGAGGGTGCAGGGGCAATTAAGTGGCAATAAAGAAATAGGTCTACCTGGAAATTATTCATTCATTCACTTATTCTTTCATTCCACAAATATTTACTAAGTCTTTACTACATATAGACACTGCTACAGGTGCTGGTAATTAAAAGTGAGTAAGATAGATATTATTGCTCTAAAACTGTTGACAGGTTAAACAAATATTAGTCAGAAGAATCTTATTTGATACCAGTGGTGATCTATACTATTATGGAAAAGTTATTAGGAGATTATATAACAAAGAAGTCTAACCTGGTGTGGGGAATCTAGGCCTCCAGGGGAAAGTGGCATTCAAGCAAAAATCCTGAAAGATTAATGGAAGAAATAAAAGGAGGGACATGGGGAAGAGGTACAGACAGAGAGAACGGCATGTGCAAAGGACTAGAGGCAGAGACTGGTGCATTTGAGGGGCTAAGAGATAGCAGATTACTTTTAAGTTTTTGAGTTCATTTTCTTGCCTCCACATGAAACCCGTTGTCAATCTGACATCTTCTGGATGTCTAACAGATAGCTCAAACTCACCAAGTACAAAACAGAGATCTTGATTCTGCTCCAAAAGCCTGCTCCTTCCCTAGCATTTGCCATCTCAGCATCACCATGTACTTGGTTGCTCAGCCCAAAAAACCTTTAAACCTCGGTTCTTCTTTTGCTCTCACATCCACATTTAGTCCCTCAGCAAATCCTGCTGGCTGTGCAGTTAAAATATCCCGCATATAGCTGTTCTTCAACAGCTCCACCACAGCTGCCTGGGTATAAATTGCCGGTGTGCCTCACTTGGCCCAAGGCAAGAGCTTTCTGACTTCTCTCTCTGTCTCCACACTTAGTTCTACCTGATACTGTGTTCTACATTCCATATTTGTTTGCTTTATTGAGGGCATGGTCCTTATTTCTTTTGCATATTTTTCTAGTACCTGGAAAAGTTTATGACCCATGACAGGTACTCCATAAATAGTGTGGAATGAATGTGTAAAAGCTCGGATGACTGATTGATGTAGTATGGATATTTGTCCCTGGCTGAATCTCATGTTGAATTATAATCCCCAATGCTGGAGGCAGAGGCTGGGGGGAGGTGTTTGGGTCATGGGGCATATGCCTCATGGTTTGGTGCTGACTTTGTGATAGTGAGTTCTCGCAAGATCTGGTCGTTTAAAAATGTGTAGGATTTCCTCCCTCCTTTCTCTCTTATTCCTGCTTTCACTGTGTGGCATGCCTGCTCCCCCTTTGCCTTCTGCCATGATTGTAAGCTTCCTGAGGCCTCCCGAGAAGCTGAACAGGTACCCATGCCATGCTTCCTGTAAAGCCTGCAGAACAGTGAGCCAATTAAATCTCTTTTCCTTATAAATTACCCAATCTCAGGTATTTCTTTGTAGCAATGTAAGGACAATCTAATACACTGATATATGGTAAGTGAGGAGAGGCGTGATACAAAATGAGATGGAGAAGGTATGGGTTTTTAAAATAGGCAGGGCTTTGTAGGCCATCTTAAGAAGTTTGGACTTTCTTCTCAGAGAAGTAAAAAGCCATTGAAGATTATGAGAAGAGGCTGTAATACAATCTGATTTAGGTTTTAACATTTTTCAATGAAATTGTGAGCTTGAATGTTTTATTATCCTCATGAACAGGTTCAATGGCCCATCACTTATGAATATATTTTAATTGTTTTATGTAACTATGCTTAACAGAAAAACACTTTGTATGAGATTAAAAGTGACTCTACGGAGACAAATAACATGATAATTATATCATTTTTACTCTAGACAGGCAGTAACTAGTAGTAATTTTTAGAGGAAAACATTATTTTTTAAGAATTAAAATTGTATTATTACCAAAATATATTTCCTTATACTTTTATATATTATATTAAGCCTTGATAGACTCAGTTTACTTACACCCTTATGAAGACAGTAATTCAAATAGAATGCCTACTTTGAGTTAGGGGCCAAAAAAAACCCATGGGGATTTTGAATGGAGTCTGGGCCACAGCTTAGCACAGCATTCTCCAAATTTTATTCTATAGACTATATTTCCCCAAGATATTCAGAGGTACCTGATGTAACTGGGATTCTGGTGCCAGAAAAGCCTCAGAAAAGATGGACTACATGAAATTACGTGCGTTTAATTCAGGACTTTGAGATCCTATAATTTGCTAATAAGCACTCCGAATCCCCCAGAGGGGAACATAGAATGCAGCATTTCCCACTCTTTTTCACAGAACATTTGTTCTGCAATATATTAGTTCGTTTTCACACTGCTCTAAAGAAATATCTGAGACTGGGTACTTTATAAGAAAGGTTTTATGAACTCACGATTCTGCAGGCTGTATAGGAAGCATACTGGCCTCTGTTTCTGGGAAGACCTCAGGAAACTTACAATCATGGTGGAAGGCAAAGGGGAAGCAGGCACTTCACATGGCCAGGAGCAGGAGGAAGAGAGATGGGGGAGGTGCCACACACTTTTAAACAACCAGATCTCATGGGAACTCACTCAGTCTACAGTACCACTACACAGTACTAAGGGGGGATAGTGCTAAACCATTCATGAGAACTCCGTCTTCATGATCCAGTCACCTCCCACCATGTCCCACCTCCAACACTAGGGCTTACAATTTGACATGAGATTTGGGCATGGACACAGATCCAAACCATATCATGCTGAGCATGGTTTGGGAATTGCTGATGGGTGAAGGCACAAGGAATGACAGGTAACTCAGGATACTAGTAGGCCCAGCTTCAAGGGCATGGACTGATGCAGGACTACAGAGCCCAACTCTTGGAAGGAGCCCTGTGTCTGGTTTAGTACTCTACTGTCACCATCTTGAAAATTTTCATAAATGTTTAAGTATTTAATTTGTTTTATAGGGGAAGTCCTAAGGGACCCTGGAGCCTGCGAAATAATGGAGGGATTACACTGAGTCACAGCATGTGCACAAGAGGGCTCAGGCCAGCTTGTACAGAGCAGTTGGTCAGGTTCCCTGGTGTGCACGTGCACTGGGGCAGTCAGGGCACGATGGGAGCCCAAGTGGTGAGCTGAGTCTGGTACCTGGGTCCACATTGGTGGTGTCTACGAATGCATCAGGAGCAGATGCATCTGCAGTGGTGATAGCACTCCAGGACCCAGAAAAGAGGAAGGCTCTGCGGACAGCTGGGGGACTCAGATGAGAAGCCAATTTGCCAGTCATTTCTCATAGCCAGTCCTGTCTCTGTGGCATCTTTGAGGCCTGAGCATTGGGACAGGAACTGCTGGCACTCAGGCTGTAAATGTGGTCAGTGAATTATTATGAGATAAAAGTGTACACCTGGATAGTCCAAAAAGTATATCATGGGGTTACTAGAATTCTTCAGATTTTAGAACCTCTACTTTTGAAAACGGTTGAAGCATTGCAAAGTAAATACTGTGTCCATAGGCTTAGAAATAGAAATGAATGTAAAAATAGTCATAGTCATTGGAAAACAACACTATTTTTATATAAAGCTGTGGATGAATTATGCTGCTATAAAGACACATGCACACGTATGTTTACTGCAGCACTATTCACAATAGCAAAGACTTGGAATCAACCCAAATGTCCATCAGTGATAGATTGGATTAAGAAAATGTGGCACATATACACCATGGAATACTATGCAGCCATCAAAAAGGATGAGTTTGTGTCCTTTGTAGGGACATGGATGCAGCTGGAAACCATCATTCTCAGCAAACTATCACAAGAACAGAAAACCAAACACCGCATGTTCTCACTCATAGGTGGGAACTGAACAATGAGATCACTTGGACTCGGGAAGGGGAACATCACACACCGGGGCCTATCATGGGAGGGGGGGGGGAGGGGGGAGGGATTGCATTGGGAGTTATACCTGATGTAAATGACGAGTTGATGGGTGCAGCACACCAACATGGCACAAGTATACATATGTAACAAACCTGCACGTTATGCACATGTACCCTACAACTTAAAGTATAATAATAATAAATAAATTTAAAACAAAATTTTATAATTGAAGATACAGTGATAGAATATGTAAAGAAACATTTTGTACTATATACAAATCATGAAGAAACTTTCTCCTTCCTTCCTTCCTTCCTTCCTTCCTTCCTTTCTTTCTTTCTTTTTCTTTCTTTCTTTCTTTTCTTTCTTTCTTTCTTTCTTTCTTTCTTTCTTTCTTTCTTTCTTTCTTTCTTTCTCTCTCTTTCTTCTTTCTTTCTCTTTCTTTCTTTCTTTCTTTCTTTCTTTCTTTCTTTCTTTCTTTCTTTCTTTCTTTCTTTCTTTCTTTCTCTTTCTTTCTTTTTTTTTTTTTTTTTAAAGAATCTTGCTTTTGCTGCCCAGACTGGAGTGCAGTGGTATGATTATAGCTCATTATAGCCTCAACCTCCCAGGCTCAAACAATCCTCCTGCCTCAGCCTCCCAAGTAGCTGGGACTACAGGCACATGCCACCACACCCAGCTAATTTTTAAAAATTTTTGTAGAAATGGGACCTCACTGTGTTACCCAGGCTGGCTTCAAACTCTTAGGCTCAAGCAATCCTCTCACCTCAGTCTCACTAAGTGCTAGGACTACAGGTATAAACCACTATGCCTAGCCTCAATTTCTTGCAAAAACACCACAAGTTACAAGAAATGTCAGAAGAAATATTAAAATGCCATTGTATAAATTTACATTTGCAACTAAATTCAGACTTACACAAAACTTATTTTTTTGAAGAAATAAATCTTTCTGAAAAATTGAGCCACAGAATCATTATCTTAGATGTGTTAAAATTTATATTTTGAAATAATTAATCTGAATTTTATCCCAATGTTGTCAGTCTATGACAAATATTAACAGCTCTAGTAGCAGTAGCATCTGAAAAAGATATTGCTCAAAATTAAAAATTATCAAATTATTTGTGATATTGCATTTGCCAAGAGTGCCAGATATCATTTTCCATTATATCAATTGAAAATGAAGTTGCTAAAATAATAATTTTAATGACCTAAAAAATAAGTTTTCAGCAAACCAAGCCAAAAGAGTTCTACAATCAATATATCATACTAATAAAATTAATTTTTGTTATATGATATAGAATTATAACGCAAAAATGTTTATGCAATTTCTGTTTATGTTGTTACTCATTTATCACTTTTACCCTTAGAATGTCTTGTAAGTATTAACATATTTTTAAGGTAGAACTTAAAGGTAAAGGTAAAGAACTTTTAAAGTAGAACTTTGTACTTTTAGATCTACTTTTGTCCTGCTCTTTGAACAGGGGTCTCACATTTTCATTTTGCACTGGGCTTGGCAAATTATATAGATAGGCCTGGACACTAGATGTGAACTGATGAAATTAAGTGATTCAAACTACTGTTCCTCAAAGGGTATTTGACATGTTTTACAAGAAATGTCAGGATGGCAGACAAATGCAAGATTTGTTTTAGATTTGGATTCGACAGCAAAAGATACTTTCCACCAAATAAGCTTTAAAATCCTTCCCACTTTCGTAGCAAGATAGGATCCTAGAAGGCCATGCAGGCCACTTGCAGAGAACACAGAAGATACCAAGAAGAATGTACATAGACAGGCTTGTCAACAAAATTATTGCATCCATTGATTCCCTTTAAGAATTAGGATAGTCAAGGTCAATTCCTGATGATGGAGGGTCTCCAATACTCCAAAAGAATTTCTATAAGTGGGAAGAAGTATCTATTATTTTGGGGTACTTCCAAAACATTAAAAAGGATAACTTGTACCTAAAGCCTGAGAACATGTGAGTTTTTTTGTGTGTTGTTTCGTTTTATGTATTTTTTGGGTGTATTTATGTGTGTTGGGGGGGCAGTGCTGTGTATGTGGACACGGCGGTGGTAATTGTGCTGAGATGAGCAACACTGTTGGAGAGAATGACTCATCTGGGGAGATCAAAGGACAACATCCCATGAAGGATCTGATAGGCCTCAGTATGGATTTGGGGCTTTATTCTAGAGAATTCAATAGTCTTATAATTCTGGAAGCTAAAATGCACAGTTCTTTCAATAATCTTTCTGCTAATAACATGACATAAAATGAATAGTTTCTACAGCATATTTCAACCACAGTTTAGAAAAGAGAGTTGTTGATTGATGATGTCGTTTTTGAGAATTGAGAGGTTTGAGGAAAATTATAGCTTCCTTACTTTGAGAAGAATTTTCACAGGTCATTTCCCATCGGAAAAATTAGGTCATGTCTTTGTTCTAAGAAAGCCCCATGCTTTATGGCTTATTTCATTCCCTTTGATGAATTGATTAAGTGCTTTGAGCAGGCAACCAGAGAAGGAACATAATGTAACAATAGGCCTGGGTAGATAAAAGGAATGACTTTAATATTATGATTCTATATTGAGGAATGTTTTCCCAGATACAATACAATATAGTAGATCATACATCCTCAATGACTACTGATAAATTTTGTTTTGAATGTGACCAAACATTGAATTTTAAAATCCAGGTGAAAGAAATAGGACCTGTAACTCAAGACATTTAAACAAATTTAGGGGCATGTCCTAAGAACTTAAAGTATTATTATTATTATTATGCTTTAAGTTCTGGGATACTTGTGCAGAACATGCATGTTTGTTACAGAGGTATACACGTGCCATGTTCGTTTGCTGCACCCATCAACCCATCATCTACATTAGGTATTTCTCCTAATGCTATCCCTCCCCTAGCCCCCAACTCCCCAACAGGTCCCCGTGTGTGATGTTCCCCTCCCTGTGTCCATGTGTTCTTAAAGAATCTTTAAATCTGCAAACCTGACTAGATCATTGCTCTCCTATAATGCAATAAACTATAATTTGAAACCACAAAATAACATTTTCAAACCTTAACTAAATATTCTATTCTCAACTTCTGTATAATTTTGGCCAAGAACCATCATTTTAAAGTTTTTCTTAATTTTTGTTTCATTACCATAATCAGCACTAGTAATTGACTTTCTTGTCAGGGCCATATTCCACGACAAAAAAAAAAAAACTTATTACTTCTCAAGAATTGCCAAATAAACAGTAATGGGTAGAATTGGAAAGCAAACGTAAAAGCTTATAAAATTCAGTCAGTTGATATAAATAGAAAACGGGAATTTTTATTTTTAATTGTTGGTTTAGATAACTATGCTTTTACTATAAAAACATAATAATTCAAGCATAATAATAAATGGTAGCCAATCCTGGCCTCATTTGGGAAACAGTAAGAAATGGTAAGGAGTGCAGCAAACTACAGAGAATATATCCAGCTAATTCTTGCCATGTGGAAATTTTTTTAAGGGAAGATACAATTTTTTTCTTATATATTTGTGTGTGTGTGTATACATATATATGAGTACATGTGTGTTTATGTGTGTATACATGTGTGCATATGTACACATATATACAACATCTATCTATCTATCTATATATATATATAAGTTCTCTCAGTGTTTAAATTTTGGCTAGAATTTTTTTTTATTATACTTTAAGTTCTAGGGTACATGTGCACAATGTGCAGGTTTGTTACATATGTATACCTTTGCCATGTTGGTGTGCTTCACCCATTAACTCGTCATTTACATTAGGTATATCTCCTAATGCTATCCCTTCCCCCTTCCGCTACCCCACAACAGGCCCTGGTGTGTGATGTTCCCCACCCTGTGTCCAAGTGTTCTCATTGTTCAATTCCCGTTTGGCTAGAATGTTAAATGCCATTTCAAACAAACAAAATATGTCAGTAGGCTGATTAACTCCAAAGGCAGCCAACTTGTGAACCTTTGAGTATAAAATACTCAAGCCCCATTGAGATGCTTTGCTAGGCAGTTTTCTAGACCATTGTTCTCCAAAGAAGAGATGCCTGGGGGAAGGGGAGAGTGGTAGAGAGAGGGTGTGCTAAAAATGTTTTATTAATAGGGAAAAGCAATAAAGAAGTTTAGATCCCCCAGCTGTGCTAGACACAACAGCATAACACACAAGTCAACTAGCCTTTCAGCTCATGAGATTCACATTAGTTTCCATATTTCATTCCCTTTTTTCCCCATGGAAGGAGTAAATCTCACTGTGATCTCTCTATTGAGTAGACATTTTTAGTCTGGTAGCTTTAGGCAAACACCCATCCATTCTGATGATGTTATGATAGCTTGTTTCATTTCAATTTACTAATATATCAAAAAGTCTTTAAATGATTAAAATGTATTGAACCCTAACTATGTTATTACTATTACTAGATACTTGTATCTGTAGTCATGTAGATTTTGCACAAAAACTCCAAAAAATTGGCCGGGCATGGTGTACACCTGTAATTACACCTGTAATCCCAGCACTTTGGGAGGCCGAGGTGGGTGGATCACGAGGTCAGGAGTTTGAGACCAGCCTGGCCAACATGGTGAAACCCCATCTCTACTAAAGATACAAAAATTAGCTGGGCGCGGTGGCAGGCACCTGTAATCCCAGGTATTCGGGAGGCTGAGGCAGGAGAATCGTTTGAACTCGGAGGCAGAGGTTGCAGTGAGCTGAGATCACGCCACTGCATTCCAGCCTGGATGACAGAGTGAGACTCTGTCAAAAACAAAAACAAAAACAAAAAAACTCCCAAAGATTGATGTTACAATCTCTATTATCTCCTGAAGGAAAATAAGTGAAAATTTTATGAAAATTACAGTTTGTTTGTGGTCAGTGAGTGGCTGAGTCTTGACTTGAACCCAGGCTTTCCTGACACCAAAATATGGGTTCTTTCCCAGATACTTTTCATTCACATCCTTTCATACAACATTGTTTTTCCATTTACTCAATTTTTTTGCTAAGCTTGGTGGTCTGCACAGTTTGCAATTAGAGATATTTAACCACAATCTACTTCTTTTGTTTGTTTTAAAACTTGCTAAACTCACAGAACACTAACTTTTTCTTTCTTTTTTTACTTAGAATCTGAGACCCAATAAAGTTAGGCTAATGGATCAACATCACTAGAAAAATGTATACATCATGAAGCTTTCCCAGGAGAGTGAGCACCCTGAAGGAAATCCCATTCATTTAGATGCATGAATTCCAGGAAAGTCCCTTGGCTTTAACCACCATCTTCATGCCAATTGCACATGATTTTATCTCCAGCTCTTGATATCTCCATTGAGCTATAGATTCATAAAGCCAATTGCTTATTTCACATATTCACTTGGGTGCCTAATAATGACAGTTCAAAAGTTACAAGTCCAAAGCAGATCTTTCCTTTCCAGAGTTGCTCCTTAACTACTCTTCCTTATCCTAGAAAATGACACAACCACCTACCAAACATCAAGACATTGTCCTTGAGCCTCCTCCCCTCCTGTCTCAGCTCTAATACCTTAGAAGTCCTAAAACTCTACCTCCAAAATATATCCCAACTTTGTCTGTTTCATCCCTACCGTAATACCATAGTCCTAGCTCTTCTTAGCTCTTGCCTGGATGTTCACCTTAGCTTGATAACTGGTCTGGTCTCCCTACTTTTGCTCTTGTTCCTCTATTACCTATTCTCCATAAAGCAGTCCAAGTGATTTTCTTAAAATGTGAATCAGATTATATAATGTCCTTATTTAAAACCTCATAGTGTCTACTTCTCTGACATCTCTTTCTATTTTCCCCTTAGTTTCTTATACTCCAGCCCCACTGGCTATATTTTGGTTTTTTGAAAGTGTCAAGTATGTTCTTTCCTTGTGGTATGTGTATTAACTTAGCTGTTATCCAGCTCACCAGTTAGTTAGATTAGAGGATTGCACATCTTGGTGTTCTTGATTTGATTCATTTAGGTATGATGATAAAGGTATGACAAAAAAATTTAAAACAAACATATTGAGCATTCCATTCCACAAAAAATATTTATTGGCAGACACAGAGATGTGTCATTTAGGCCTCGCCATTGAGAAAGAACTCAGAACCCAACTGCAAAGAGCCTGGTTAGCTCACTGTCTTTAGATGTCAGCTTTATCAGGGTCTTCCTCAGCTTTGTAGCTAAAGTGATGCTATTTTTGGAGTGCCCCAGACAATGAGTGAGCAAGGAGATGACAGCTGAGGTCATGCTTTTCTGGGGATGACCTTCAGCCCGTGACTGAATAAACTAGTGAGACAATGTATTGGCAATGTGGGACTTCTCTAACGAGAAACCTTTGAACAAGAGTTCCTTGTTAGGCTGAAAAAATCTTATGATGTCAGAAATGTGATCTGATGGCCCTCCCTATCCATAATTCTTCCACCCTTCTTTCACAAATTTAGGTGTTACTTCCCAATAAGCCTTTTGCACTCATTCTACCTCAGAATATGCTCCCAGGTATCTTGTCCTGCGACCCTACTACATGCTAACTACCTTCTGGACACAGGATTCTTCAGGGAGCAAGGGAACAAAAAAGAAATGTATCACACTTATATTCTAATCAAGAGAGCTAGGATATAAGCAAATAGGTAACCAAGAAATATCACGGAGAAAGAATGTCTATTAAGGAAATGAGAGGCAATGAGATAGCGGATGCCTGGGAAATTAACTTAGATTAACAGATAAGGTGGATAGCATAGCGTTCTCTGAGTAATGACATGTGAGCTGAAATCTAAATGACAAGAAAGTACCGGCCCTTCGAAGACCTGAGAGAAGAATATTGAAGCAGTGAACAGCTAGTGCAACTGCCCAAAGAGGGGAGTGAGTTTAACGTGTTTGAAAAAACAGAAAACCAGATTATCTAGAGTGCTTCCCCCATGCTACACCCTGAGCTAAGTTCCTTGCATTCATTATTTCATTTAATATTCACAGCAACCATGTGAAGTTGGTACTTGTATCAGTCAAGCTTCCATCAAGAAACAAAACTTAATGAAAACCTATTTACAAAGGTATGGGGAAAGTTAACGTAACCAAGAAGAGATGGTGAAGCATCCAGGGATCAGTAACACAGGAAGCCAATCCACTGCCCACCTCTTCCCCAACCCCAGGTCTGAAGGGGAAGACCTGAATGATGAATGAAATGAAACCTGAAGCAAACCCAAGCCATAGGAGAGAAGCCACCAGGTTGAAGTGTGGCCTTGTGGAGAGGATCACAGCTACTATCTCACTCATCCCCGCAGCAATGAAGGGAAATACAAACCCTCGAACTCTTTCACCTCACATCCATTCATTTACAGTCACAGCCCCATCAACTAAGCCCAACCAGGAATCCAGCAGAAACACCGCATTAGAGGTCAGCATCCAAGGGCACAGAACCAGGTGGAGAAGGTTGGAAATGGATCTGGGGAGGCAAAGAAAAGAATTTTACGCAGTACGATTGTCAACTTTATTTTACAGAAAAGGAGACTGAGGCTTTACTAATTTTAAGATTCATATTTTTTTCTACATTTTGATATCTCTGATGTAGAGATTAGAGATGTACTTTACCATCAGTACAGCGTCACAGTTTAATTGGCAGCATTTTTTTGTTGGTCTTTCATAGTGTCATATAAAATAACAATATGTTTTCCAATTAACAGAGTCTTTTACTTTATAAACAGTGGTGACCAGCCCAAGGTCAGGATACTATGCAATGGAACTATGCAAACTTGAAGAAGTACTGGGAACAAGGTTGGAAATAATTTTAAGCTATAATTGCTAAATTCACTTCACTCTGGTTTACTAATTTTCCTTCCTTCTTTCCTTTGCTTCCTGCCTTCCTCTCTCTTCCTCCATCTTCTGCTCTTCTTTCACAAAAGAAGACCTTGTTTTTGTTTATCCACCCTGATGGGTAACCCTGGCATCTTAAAGCAATGGTCCAGCTCACTGTCTTCATTGTGGTCACGATCTACAGACATCGGTGCCACAAGAAGCAAAGGCTGAGTTGGCTTTTTTTTTTTTTTAAACAGAACAGAGACTTTTTCTCCCCTGCTTTTCACCTGATCTGTAATTCAGGTAGACTAGATACAACTTTCTGTGACTGGCCACTTGGGATTTTACTGTGTTTACAATCGGAAAACCCCCTTTGAGAAACATGTGGCTCTATTTCCAACTCTTTTTTATCAAAGGAAAAGCCCTGATCCCTTCTGGGCTAGATACATAAATCTTAGATTATCTACAAAACAAAATTTGGAGAGTGAGCCTAAGGGAACTGGTAGGTTCAAACCTCAGTACAGTCTCTATTTTAACACTGTAGCAAAAGGATGTTATCTGTGTCAATTGAAGTCAATTTAGCAATTACAGTTTAAAAATTGCTTTGAAACTTCTAATGACTCAATTGCACGTAGAAAGAAAATGCAACTCCTTGGCCACTCATCCAAAATCAGCCTCAACTGGCCCTTCTTCTCCTCTCTAGCTTTCTTGCACTGCCCTGTGCCTGCTGTGTCATCTGCCTCTCCCAGGTACACAGCAACTGAAATGCAGTCACATTGCTGTACTTCCTCTCCTCATCTTTGCATCACTTCACACTGTCCCATCTCTGCCTTTCTCAAATCAGTGTAAAACAGTGTCGTTGTTTTTATTTTTATATTTTTTAGCTGGTTTTCAGTTTCTTGTGACTAGGAAGTAGGTGGCCCTAGAAAGGAAAGCCAGGATATTCCTTTTCTAATTGCACAAAACAAAACACTCAATAGTCATGTGACTCTTTCATTTGAAGAGACAGAAAATTGAATTATAATCCAAGAAGTTCCCTTTAATCTAATTATTTATGACTTTGTGATTCTATAATTTTCAGCTCCGTTGTGGTTATCTCAGGCATAATAATATTATTCACAAGTGCCCTTAAGAATTCATGCCTCCTGCTTATCCCTTCCACGTGTCACTCACCCCAGTGATTTCTCCCACCTCATGTCAAAAACGTATGACTGTTAGATGAAGTTCCAAGTGTCAGAATTTTAACAATATTCTTCATTTCCTTAGCTTTCAAGAGTCACACTTGCCAGGACTTCACTTAAAGGTCTGCCCACATTGCCTGACAGTAACTAATCACTGAGTCAAATTTTAAATAGATCCTTCGAGGCGGCTTCTTTTCTCAAACAAAGAAATACACATATTCTTATCTGTGGAGAAAATGAGCATAGTCATCCATAAAAGGAACAGTAAATTGTAAAATAAGGTGTTTGGTTGTTACTGTTTTTCTCTTTCCCTTTGGCAAAGACAATGATCAAATAAACAAAAAAGTTAAATGCAGAAAGTAATGGAATTTTGGTAATCCTTTGATTAAGACTCCTAGGATTGTGGGTTGGATTATTAATAGAATCTGGATATTAAGAATCTTTAAATGATCATTTTGTGAATAATTTGTGTTATAAATGCATGCTAGGTTTTCATGTGGCCACCAATCTTGTCAGTGATAGGGCAAGGAAGACACTTCAAGATCTATTGAAATCATTGTTCTCAAAATCAGCCTGCTGGTTTTATTGGTTTTAGTGAAAACTATACATCTCATAAATGATAGATCTGTCCCTGACATAAAACAAAAGGGACAAAATTTTGAAAATTGGCTCTAAGGCACTGTTATTAATTGTCCATTGCTATACAGCAAACTATCCCAAAACTTACTGGCGTAAGCAATGATAAATGTTATCTCATACAGTTATGAGGTTTAGAATTTTGGGGACTCCATAGCTAGTAATTCTGCCTCCGGAAATAACTAGATCTTTTAGTCAAGATGTTGGCTAGGGCTATGGTTATCTAGAGGTTTGACTAGAGCAGAATGATCCACTTCTAAATTGGTTCACAGGGCTGGCATGCTGGTGCTGGTTGTTGACAGATTTATGGTCCTCATTCTACAGACCGTTCCCTAAGACCGAGAATCCTTAATATATGGCAATTCACTTCTCCCAGAGGTTAGATCAAATGATGAAGAAACTGAGGTGGAAGCCCCAGTGTCTTTTAAGACCTTGTCTCAAAAGTCATATGTCATCATTTCCACAATATTCTATTGGTTGCTCAAATCAGCCCTATTTATTGTTGGAGGGGGCTACACAAGGGTTTACACTGTGGGTCATCTTGACAGCTGGCTGCCACAATTATTCATTTAATTCATCAATACATTGATCAAGTTTTGCTGAGGGCTAATTATGCAGAAGTGTCTGGACTAGGCTCTGGCAATAGTAGCAACAATTTTTAAATTTATCTAACAAATATATTTTGGGCATCTACTATGTGCTGGGTGCTCCTATATGCATTGAGGTTTTTGCAAAGAACAAAACAAATCAGCTTCAGCTTCCTTGCAGCTTACATTTTAGTTAGGGTGCGGAAACACAATAAAAAATGTATAATATATCAGGAATAAGCCTGTATACAAAAAGCAGACTAAGAAAGATAGAAGAGTAAGTCCTATTTAATATAGGTGGTCAAGGAAGATTCCTGTGACAAGGTGACATTTGGCAAGAACCTAACTGAAGTTGGGGGTGGGATTTGAATGCTTCCGGCAGAGGAAACCTTCAGTGCAAATATTGGTGGAAGGATGGATACATAGAAGAGTAAAACAAGAAGAGCCTACAAGAAGTCGTTTATAAAGATGTACTAAACTATAAGTTAGGGCTACTACTAGACTTTAAGTCACCTGTGAATCTTTTCTGTTTTACTCTTTTAAAATCTACGTTCAACATTTAAAGCCCATCTAATGCACAATTATTTTCTCACCATAAAACTCAAACACAGTTTTTAAACATTATTTTTCATTTATCTCATATTGGCTGGAGTGGCTCCAGCGGGGCATTCTGAGGAACCACTCCACATTCCTCCAGACTCCAGCTGAACCACTATTCTCCTTGGTAGATCATCACTTAATCTGCTTCTAAGATCCAAGCCATCTACCAGATTGTTGCCTCAAAATATAATGGAACCTTTATCCTCAAGTTCCTTATTACATGTTTTCAAAGGAAGAAATCTCCACTATCCTTTCCAAATGCTATTTCTTCCACCTATACTTTAGATAGCACCCTTTCATGTCTTCTAGAATAGCAGTCCCCAATCCTTTTGGCACCAGGGGCTGGTTTCGTGGAAGACAGTTTTTCAACAGACAGGGGAGGGAGGATGATCTCAGGATGAAACTGTTCCACCTCAGATCATCAGGCATTAGTTAGATTCTCATAAGGACCACGGAACTCTCATGAGGAACTGCATGCACAGTTCACGATAGGGTTCATGCTCCTGTGAGAACCTAATGCTGCTGCTGATCTGACAGGAGGCGGAGCTCAGGCAGGAATGCTCACTAGCCCGCAGCTCACTTCCTGCTGTGTGACTTGGTTCCTAACAGACCAGTGACTGGTACCAGACAACACAGGACAGCAGGAGTTGGGGACCCCTGCCCGAGAACTTCGGCTCTTGACCACCACTTCCCATCTATTTCTTTCTGTCTTATTTTCTTCCTCATTACTCACTGCTTCTTTCCCTCTGTTGAAAACATTCTACTGTCTATACCGTAGTTAGCAAATAATTATTTCTTCATCCTGTTACACATAGGCCATAATTTTTAAAGAGCCAACAGAATCATCTGAAATGTTGAATAAAAATGTAAATTTCCCATTTCTGCCCAGATATACTTAAGCAGATTTTCCAGGGGGTGGGTCCAGGGGTTTATATTTGAAAAAGTTACCCAGGTTTTTCTGATGAGCACCTGTGTTGCAGAACTACAGGTCTTTACTCTTTGGTTTCTTTTCTTATCAGATGTTAATTCATTTTCCTGCTGCATTCTAATTCTTAATCTCTTTGCAATGAAAGTTAACTTCTCAGAGCATTCCAGTGGTGTCTCGATATTCAAAGCCAATGGCCTCAGTCTGTATCGTGTTTGCATTTACTTCATCATTTCATCTTACTGACTGTCATCATCTTCCTGAAACTTTTCTTCTCTCTCAGGTTCTGTAACACTGAAATCACACAGTTAAGACATTAGAAATAGTTTCTATAAGTAGTGAATTTTGATTTTTTATGCAACAAGCAATCTCATTTAGTTATAAATTATTACCTGCACTCGCTTCTCAGTCATTGGCTAGTGATTTTTTTTTTTTTTTTTTTTTTTTTAGTTTTTTAAAGTGTCTAAACAGAACCAATGATATCCCTTCCCCTCCATCCTCAGCAAGCTCCATCTTAGGAGGCCCAGATGAAAAGAAAAAATAGTGAGATGGCAAAAAACACAAGACCCATGGCCTTCTCACCCAGGTTATCCAGGGATCCCCAAATCCCTAATTTCCCTAGTCCCTCTCTTTTCTCCCCTCTAAAGTAGAGTTGTGTGATGTAATGAAAGCTGTGATTGATTGTGGTTAGCAAAGCACACAGGACTCTGGAATGGAATCAGTTCTACCATGAATTATGCTGTGTGACATTGTATAGGTTTCCTGATCTCTCTGGACTTCAGTTTCCACCATGTGAAATGAGGAGATTAAATTGAAAACCTCCAACTTCTGTTACAAAAAAAAATTAAAATGAAGATAATTGCAATGCTTTTAAAAGAAGACTAGATAAATGTAATATATTTTCTTTCATCATTTAAGAGAAACTCAGCTAATCCTTTATAATAGCATATTTTATGAAAGGCACTGTATTTCAGACTCTGAGGAAGAAAATAATAAAGTATTGCTTGGCTCTGGAAAAGTATATGTGAAAAAATGAAAAACTGAAACAATGCATACAAATTATGTAATTAGTTAACCTCTTGGTTTGTTAATAAGGGGAAAAAAATCCTGACAGGAAGTGTAGCTTACACTCTGAGAGGTCAGGCTGCTTCTGACCCAGAACTTGAAACGTCCAAGTCAAGTGTTTACTCCAAATGGAATACGGGTTGAAGTGCTGGGTTGAGACAAAGAGCTGTTGGGACATTTCTTGCCTGGCACACCCCTTGGAGTGTCATTTAGCCTAGTATCATCCATGGGAGTTAGAAGCCTTGAAAAATAGCTCAGGTGCTGACCAAATCAAATTTTTAGAATAGCTTAAAACCACCCAGGCTTCTGTGAATTCTCTGGACTGACCAGAATTATGACATTATCCAGTGCATATTTCCAATACTGAGCGCTAAAGATAAAAGTATGGATAAAGTACTGTGATTTCATTCTAGATAGAACCAGTTTTGCTCTTAGACCTAGGCAGAAGAGGCAAAAGAGACTCCTACCTTGAGTCCTCAATTTTAGAGGGTTTCCCTCACATTAGACGGTCCCTCATTAGAGGGTCCTGCTCTTGCCCTCCTTGGGCTGTGCTCTTACCTTCAAAGTAGTCAAGGGAATGTGCCACTCAGAGTTAGTGGTCCCTAGCCTTTCTAGATTGTACTCCAGATAGGACAACCCCAGAATTCCTTACCCAAATTATTCCGAGCCAGTGTTCAGACTTGTATGGACCTCTTGTCTGGTCCGTCCTTCTGAGGATGGTCTATGCTGCCACACTGCCAGTGTGTGGTCCCCTGGGCTAAGATTTGGCCAAAAGGTGGCTGTTTTCAGGGCTGTGGATAAAGCTTGAACATGCTTATTGGGGTGTTACATGCATGCTGGGGTGTGGCTCCTCACAGTGTAAGAGAGATGCAAGGTCATGCACCCCAGGAAGGAGGCCGTGTTCTAACATAGAGCTTGGAACTTGGAGAGATCTGAGAATTCTAAATGCAAACCCTATTTTCCAGATCATTTTGAAGGTTTTTATGTCAAGGTAGCAAAAGTGTAAATTTTATATATTGAAAGTACATGTTAAATACTTGGCATATGATGTGAAGGCCTCCATCTATACTTTTGCTCTGTGCTCTACAAGTGTTGTGGGTGGGCCTGAGTCACTAACTTTCCATATAAGCACCAGAGAAAGTTAGATGGTACATTTGCTCCAGAGCACTTACCCTTAGTCTCTTCACTTGGACTAAGGCCCTTTAACTTCCCTTGGAAAAACTCAGATTAACACAAAATATGAAAGTATGTCTCACGCTGAAGTACAGACTTTATTAGTGTTTTATGCTTTGTAGAGTCAACTGCTTTGCTAATGATACTAAATAAACAACAGTGGTCACAGGTATGACAGTTAATGCCTGCGAGGTCAAGTTCCCTATAGTAACTTACACGCATTGTCTCTTAAAATAGTCCTGTCTAACATTCTAGAGGTTCACTTGGTTTGGGAAATGTTCATATCCTAGTCTTAATCCTCAAATGCCTGCCTATCAATTCAGTCTTACACTCATCAATTCTGTGGGCAGCTGTTTAAGCAAATACTACTGTGGAAATCCATTCAAGGGATTATTTTTACACAGCTGTTTGCAAGCCAAGGTAGGTTTTAATGGAGATGAAAGTCATCTGGATTATCTCATGAGTATAAACCTGTTACTATTGTTTTCATTGACTGTGGATCTCTGGTGTAGGTTCTATAGTTACAGCCTAATTAAATATTGTTGCCCTATAAATCAGTGCTATGCAACATATCTAATCACTTTAGGGAGGTTTTGAGTGGGCTGAAACTGACTAGAGGTTAAGATCCAAAAGGGTTTGTTATTTTTCCTTTGACAGTAAATTCTAAGGTTTTTTCTCTTAAAGTACAGAACTGAATGAATAAAAACAGCACATGGTGTTCAATCCTTTGTGGCTCATTTAAGCAACTGAAACTTTCCCCAAAGTTCTAAAAGTGCTAATCTACAAGAGTGGCAAATTCACCTGTCTCTGATGGGGGCCAAGTTGAAGGGATTTAAGTTACTGAGACATTTGAGCCTCTATTTAACCTCTAGTGATTTATATTTATTGTTTTTTTAAAGCACTGTGTTGCAAACAGTACTGGTTAGGCCAGTTTACAACCTCTGCCTCAGGGGTGACCTACATGGTATGATTTGTGATTTCAGGCACATTGAGAAAATTCCTTTGGCCTTAAATAGCTCACCTATGTGACCAAAACAGTTACTTGAACTTCCACTATTACAAAGCCATTGTTTTAGATTAACCAATCTCTCTCTTCATAAACTTTAGAAGGGAATAAAAGAACATGTAGGCTAGGCATGGCTTGAGCCTATAATTCCAACACTTTGGGAAGCCACAGCAGGTGGATCATTTGAGCTCAGGAGTTCAAGACCAGCCTGGGCAACATGGCAAAACTCTGTCTTTACCAAAAATATAAACAATGCATGTTTATATTTTTGTGGTGGTGCACACCTGTGATCCTAGCTACTTGGGGCTGAGGTGGGAGGATTGCTTGAGCCTGGGAGGTAGAGGTTGCAATGAGCCAAGATCATACCACTGCACTCCAGCCTGGGTGACAAAATGAGACCTCATCTCAAAAAAAAAAAAAAAAAAGTCAACTTTTTGTCAAGTATTTTTGGTCAAGAATTTCCTCCTCCATGAGTGTTTGGGGTCCCAGTGTGGAAGGAGATGGAGTACATTTGCTACAAAGAAGCACAAAAAGAGATTAGGAAACAGAAATAATGTTCTCTTAAAAAAAAAAAAAACTTCCCATATTTATCCAGCTTTGATAGGTCAGGCGTTCTTAAGAAAGTATGTCATTCATTTTTCAGACAACATTGCAATTTAGTCATCAGTATTCTTGTTGCCCAATAGGAGGAAACAATCTAGGAGCAATTAAGTGGCTTGTCAAAGATCACACAGTTAGTAACAAATGCAAAAAGAAACGAAATCTCAGTTATAATTTTTTGCAAAGGCTGTTTCACTGGTCTAAGAGTGTGAAAGGAAAATAAATCTCGGGGACCTCAAAATCACTAAGCCAAGAGAAAAGTCAAGCTGGGAACTATGTCAGGCAAACCTGCCTCCCATTTTATTCCTAAATAAGATAGCTACAAAGATAAAGCTACAGAAAGCCCTCACAATTTGCCTACAAGGAAATTCCCTGTAGGCCTCAAGATCTTTACCCTAAAACAGTTCTCTTGAATTTCACCCTGGCAATGTAAACTGATCACTGATCTGCACAGGTGCGGGACAGAAAGTAATCCCTCTGCTCACCTGAGATAAATGCATATTTGATTGCTTCCTCTGCCCTATTGTTTATGTAAAAATGCAGATTCACTGAGCCAGACTAAATTGTGTATATTCAGTGAAAGCCTGCTCAAGAACTTAAAAGAGTGCAACCTTCTGTCTCTTATCTACCTATGACCTGGAACTCCACCCTCCACCCTTTGAGTTGTCCTGCTTTTCCAGACCGAATCAGTGTGCATCTTACATATATTGATTGCTGTCTCATGTCTTTCTAAAACGTATAAAAGCAAACTGTACTCCGACCACCCTGGGCACATGCTGTCAAGACCTTCTGAGGCTGTGTCGTGGGTGCATCCTTATCCTTGGCAAAATAAACTTTCTAAGTTGGTTGAGACCTGTCTCAGATATTTTGGGTTCACATATACAAACTAACATTCAAATCTAAATTATTTTGTTCTACGTTCCTTTTACTACACTAGCATTTCCTTGTCTAAGTCATGTTGTGTGAGTAAATTTGTGATTTTCTCTGCTGTGGATAATTATAGCTTCAATTAACTGAGTACCTGATGTGTATGATAAACACGTGGGCTCTGGAGCCAGGTGGTCTGGATTCAAGTCTCAGTTCCAGCAATTACTGGTTGTATGATTTGGAACAAATAACTTACTCTCCTCAGACGTCATCTATAAATGGGGATAATAATCTTACTTACATCGTAGGGTTATTGTGAGGATGAATTGAGTGATTACGTAAAAAGTGCATAGAACAATTCCTAGCATGTAATAACTGCTCAATAATTCTTAGCTACTGTACTTATTGCCTTATTAAATCCTTCCAAAAACAGTCTTAAGGGAATGTTTTCCTTATCTATAGATACATAAACTGGATTCAGGAAAGCGAGGTGACTTGTTCAAGATCATCTAGACAGAAAATTCAAAGCAAGAACACTACTTTATATCAAAGTTTGGGATACATTTGGCTGCAAGGTTGAAATGGCACCTGCAAAACTGATAGAGGAGATATTTAATATTCAGGACCGGCCTGCATATAGGTGAAGAACTGAAAAAAGTATCATCCATACAAAATGATTTCAAAGTTTTGAAAGCCACGGCCAGTTCAAATGGTCATGGCTGTGAGCATCCATCTGTACATCTGTTTCCAAAAGACAGCATAGTTGAGACAAAGCCTTCAAGTAGAGCATCGCTTGAGTGAAGTACAGAAGCAGCACAGATGGGTGAGGCTGGGCAAACAGGGCATTAGGGGACAGTTGGCTGAGGAAGCAGGACTCAGGCAAGGGTACTAATACGGTTAGACTTTGTGTCCCCATCCAAATCTCATCTTGAATTGTAAGCCCCGTAATCCCCAGAGATTGAGGGAGGAACCAGGTGGAGGTAATTGAATCATGGGGGCAGTTCCCCCATGCTATTCTCATGATAGTGAGTTCTCACGAGATCTGATGATCTTATAAGGGTTTTTTTTTTTTTTTCCACTTCACTCAGCACTTCTCCTTCCTGCTGCCTTGTGATAAAGGTGTCTGCTTCTGCTTTGCCTTCACCCTAACTGTAAGTTTGCAGAGGACACCCCAGCCATGCAGACCCGTGAGTCGATTAAACCTTTTTTCTTTATAAATTACCCAGTCTTGGGTATTTCTTTATGGCAGTGTGAGAATGGACTAATACAGGGACCATACAGCACATACTTTGTAATGTTTGTCTTAGGCTCAGCACTGAGTCAGTGAAACAGCAACCCAGATTTTCAGCTGTAAGAGATACTTTCACAACATGCTTCCACACAGATCTTCACAAGCCATCTTCACAGCCTTATGCAGTGAAGATGATTGCCTTTCTCACAGTCTTATTCCCATTTTCCAGATAATGAAGCAGAAATTTAGAAGAATTAAATTAACAATGCAAGGCCACAACTAGAAAGTTGCTGAAAGAGTACTTGTACCTGGAGTCTTTTGATATCGAAGCCCCTCTTTTCATGACACCAGGCTGCCTTTCACATGCCAGTTGCTGAGTACTTGATACTAGGAAACAGACATGTAGGGCTAGATATTTGCATGAGTAGTGGATTCCAAATTATCCGTTGATTTTTCTAGTTTATAATCTCATTATGGAAGTGGCTTCTGTTAAACCACTGCATTAGCTTTACTGAGGTTTAATCTTTATTCACTCTTGTATTAGGTGAGTAAAGACTAAACCTCAAAAAACTCTTAACAATAAGTTTCTACTAATTTAATATAACGTTAAATTGTTCGTAGAAGCTGAATATATCTTGAGAGCCTGAAATTTGATCAAAGTTTTCCAGGGTTTTTTAACTGCGTGTTCATAAAATTTAACAAGCCCCACAATTTGTAGCTTCTGACAAAGTCTCTCTGCAAGGAATAATGAATTAGAGACATCAAAACGTCTATTGCTAAAAATCTTTGTAATTCTACATTGTCATTCAAAGGAATTGCAATCCCAGAAGAGTCGAAAATTCAAATGAGCCGAGTACAAACCATTTATTTAACTGCAGTGCAATGGCAAGTCAAAGCAATGGCAAGTCCAAGAGCGAGGATAAAATATTTCAGTTTGTATGGAAACAATCAGATTCCTTTCTTCCCTTGAGATTGGATGCATAATTAAAAATAGGACATAATTACTGTTCTTTTGTATTTGAAAGAAAATTCAGCAAGCAAATGGCAGCTGGAAGAATTAATCTGCAGGTGAAGACAACTTGCAACTTGGGAGGTAACTGCCACATTATTTATTCTGCATTATGAATTAGGCAGCAGATGAGTACCATATTCATACACATAATACGTAACAGCTCATTTGTATAATAAGCAAAGGGAAGCTATTTTAACCTCTCAAATTATCATTAAGTTAGCAAAAGGCAAGGATAACTTTAGCAAAAACATTACCTGGATTGTGAGCCCCAAACTGAAATGAAGTTTACTAATTCACCCTCCCAATGGAAAACAATTTTTATTTAAATGTAAGTAGAGTTTTTTTTATATATATAACTTACAATCTATCTACTTCCACAAAGGATTTGACACAGTCTAACTCCACTCCAAAAAGAAAACTAGGATATGAGGCAAACTAAAGTTTGAAGGTATGCTTGTGAGCAAACTTACAAACCTGTCCAGAATAATTCTAAATCTTTGTATTTTCTTAAATGAAAGAACAAAATAGCTGAATGACAACATCAAAATATTATCTGAAATCTAACTCTAAAAAATGAATGTATTTTTCAATCTGCTCATAGTTCAGTGACCAAATCATCACTTTTGTTCACAGGAGGGAATTTCATGTTTTCTTTTAAGTTTTTAGTTCTGTTATACTCTGTAATATTAACTGTTAATGTCCAAAAAAAAAAAAGAAATCATGTCTTCTTCCTTTCTCTGACACATTGGTAGAACACGTTTCCAGAGTTTCTGTATCTAGGTAGGGCTGGCTAACTAGTTCCATTATGAATGTGAGGGACAGAAGTGATATTTGCCACTTCTGAGCTAAGGCAAGTGTGCTTTCTCTAAATACTCTCTTCTCCCCCATTCACCAACTGAGTGCTGAAAGGGCAATTCCTAAAGGCTTTAGCGTAGTGGTTCCCAAAATGTGGTCTCTAGACCAGTTCAGCATCAGCATCACTTGGGAACTTGTTCAAAATACAGGTCTTGGGTCCCACCCCAGACCTACCAAATCAGGAACTCCGGAGGTGGGGCTCAGTGTGGCAGGTGCACGGCAACATATTCAAGCTTATGTACCTGGCATTTGAGGTCTGGGCATGGAAAAATACTGAGGCACTGTGTATATGTTATTTGTGAATGGGCATGTTAACTCCTTGACCCTGAAAACAGGACAAGGTGTGGAGTGTGTGATAAGGAACGCTGAAAACAGCCTCCTGAGAATGCGGTTTGAGTGCTTTTACAAGGCCGTAGGTGTCTCACAACCTGACCTCAAAAAGCCATCTAGTGGATGTTTGTAGTTTAACAAGCCCTTTCAATAAATACTTGGAGGAGGGATTTTGGGGTGGCATGCGCTCAGAACATCTGTCCCCCTGCCCGCTCAGCTGGAATTGTCTGAGAACTCATTCTTGGTGTTCACTGCAAGCTATAAGCTTTGCAGCCCAGGAGTATGTGTATTAACATGCCCTCTAGGTAGTTCTGAAACACACTAGTATTTAAGAGCCATTGTTCTATTAATAGATAACGTCAAGACCATGGGTTAGTAGGAGCCTGGGTCCCTGTATAACTACATGGAGCAGAGACTTCTGTCACCCTTCCTACTCATTGGACAGTGACACAAGGCAAATTTTGTATTGCATTAAGCTTCAGAGATCTTCAGGTTACTTCCTATAGCAGTTAGTCTACCCTGATTAATACAGCTCCCTGGTCATTTTTCTATTGCTTTTGGTCAATGTGACACACTCTGTTTTTGTGCTAGTCACTACAAGTCTGTTGGGAATGACAGAGAAGAAATAAGCCAGCACACTGCTAAGTACTGTTTTCTCTCGGACTTTGCTATTTTATCTCTTGACTTTCATGTATTGTTTCCTTTGTCTGGATTGTTACCTACTGCTCATATTAGTAGCAAAATATTACTCATCCTTCAAGCATCTCCACATCCGTAAAATCTTAAGATACCTTTATATGGTAAGAGGAGCACCTTTGTACATGCTCTTACAGAATTTTTTGCCCTTCAGAAACCTGAGGTTCCCTAATATGAGACAAATATTTAAAACATCAAAAATTGACAAAAAATGACATGACACTCTTTTTTCTTTATAGTTGATATTTTTACATTTTTATCCCCCCATTCTTGTAAGTTTTCTTTTGAAGAAATGCTTTCCTTCCACTCCAAATATGTATTTCCATCGAATTTGTGACTTAGTTCTGTTCAGATTCCTTCCCTAGAGTTTTTCTAAGTAGGTTTATTGGAAAATGTTTAACCATTATCTACATTACAAAGTTGCGACCCTGGACTGTGATATGAAAAAACTTGGTCTGCTATAAGGAAGAATGAGGACAGTAATCAGACAACACAGTGTCAGTTCTGACAATACTCTAGCCCCTGGATCCAGTCATTCCTGAAGTTGGATCCACTCTCTGTGGTTTAGATATTTAAGACAGTAAATTCTCTTCTTTTTCTTCAGATAGTTCAAGTTGAGTTTCTATCACTGGTTTTCAGAAGCTGCCTAGTGCTATAAATACGGAAATAAATACAGTTATTTCTAAAAAGAGGTAGGTCTTGAGCTGAAGAAGGGGAAAGAGACCTAGAAGAGTAGAAAGGAGGGGAAAATAGATTCTTTACCCATGACAAGGAGACACAGTATAGAAAAATGTTAGATGAATGAAGAAAATCATCTCAGTTAAGATAGGGCAGTACTCCCCAGATCTTGTCCTTCATTTAATATTTTCCAGATTTTTGCTTTTCTCTAACACATCTATGATACTGGGATTTAAAATATATACATTAAAAAATAGTCTTGTTCTAAGAAATAATATCCGCAAAATTAGGAGTTGATTTGCTAGTTTCATATACATAGCTATTAATTGTTTAAAACTTATTTGTTGATCTAACCTCATTATGTGTGTTACAAATCATACGAATAATAGACTTTGGGAAATACTAAGAGAATTAAGTCTGCTGAAGGTTAGAAGGGAAGAGTAGAGTAAGTGGTAAACGGGGAATGGCAAAGGGGGAAATCAACTTCCTAGTTGCATATCTTGAATTTAGCCAGCTTGGGAGCAACTTTGTTGCCTTCAGTTGATAAACTAAATGGGGGTTATGATGAATGCAACAGACAGGAGCCCACATGATATATGCAGATTTCACAAGACTGCTGAAGGGCCATGTCAGTCATTAAAACATTAAAATACTTCCATGCAGGCTGGATAGCAACGATTACTCAGAGCCTCCAAAGTGTCCCAATACGCTAGCTACCTTGGCCCCACCTCATTACTCTCTGGACTGTCCCATGATCCAGCAATGAAAGAGGCAGTGCCAGTACAGCTGGAAGACTTCAGGACCCAAGGCCAGCCCTATGGCCAACTTCCATCCTGATTGGTTGGTGTTCTTGCCAACTGTAAAAATAATTTTAAACTCCTAGAATTATGTGTCTGTTACTGTATGGAGTGCAATGGATTCCATTTATTGGTTTGTCTGTTTTCTGTTTATCACTAGTCTAAGGACAAGAACTATATTCATCATTTTCTCCAGTGTCTAATACGAATAGTGTTTTGCAGTTGAAAAGAGGATAGAAGATGGCCAGAATGGAGGACCTACATTTCCTGTTGTTTGACCACCTATTTCCTGTGCTATACAAAGCCATTCATAACTAGGAAAGAGGCAGTTTATGGTTTTGTTTTAAATCTGTAAAAATCTTTTTTAAATTATACTGTTGGCTATCTGTCCTAATATGTTTGTTCTGTATTTTCCTTCAGAAATGGATATTAATTTCTAGTTTATGTTCTACTTTCCACATCTGCCATCTTCTCTTACATTAATGTCTCTTATCATGCATCCTCCATTATGTTCCTGGAATCTATCTGTGATTTCACTAATATGATTCCTCACAGGACTTCTAGGCTTTTTAGTGCCACTGCCTTCAACCTGTGTACTTCTCAAATTCAACCTGGTCTATACTTGCCGTTTCTTTTTTTTCATCTTGTTAAGGATAGTTAATAGTTCTTACTTGAGCATTTCCTTTTGGGGTTTATTTTCTGCAGTTTTCTTTTTTCTTTTGTTGTGGGCTATTTTCTCAGTGTGCTTGCACTACTCATAATTTCATGTGTCTGGGATGCTAGGGGCCGAGGTTCCAGGAACAGCGTAAAATGAGTCTAGATTGACTTGATTGACCTGTGGGTTTAAGAGTGTGATAAAAAGTAAGATAGGAAGTTAACATTGAGTGATGAAAACGGAGTCAAGATCCAAGGACAAAATGCAAACAAAACGGTAGTGTAAAGACAGAGGCAGAGACCTGGTATAAAACACTGAGACAGAAAACTAAGTGGCTTTGGAATGGAAAAAAGGGGGTTGAGTCTTGAATCTGAGACACTATAGGAAATTACTAAATGTACTGGGCAATGTAGACAAGAGGAGAAGCTGGGTTAAACGAGAAATCCTGCCTGTTGCTGAAGTTTATGCTGGAGGACCTGGGACAGGGCCATGTGGTTTCTGGCAGAAGTCCTTCTTGAGACGATGTCTATAGCTCAGGTTGGCTATCAGGGTTGCCTCAATCCCACTGACCACAGATAGGAATGTGCCCACTTACATTTATTTTGGAAATTGCTGAATCGTTTCCTTCCTTTGGATGATTGGACAGGTGTTTTAATAAAAAGAGGGAAAGAATTCTTAGGAGTTTTGATTCACTCCACCATTTTCTGTCAATTCTCAAATTTTACTCAAAGGTATATGTCTTTGTAAGTCACAGAAGAAGTATGAGTAGAAAACATAAATTCCTATTGCTGTGTGTAATATGCTACAAATATACTTCCCCTACAACCACTCCTAGAACAGACTGGAATTAATTTGAGACATCTAGCATTCACAGATCTAGACTGTTTGCAGAAGATGGCTATTAGAAGTATCAGTTGCCCAAGCAACTTATCGAAGCAAAAGGAAGTAGAATAAAACTATTAGATCACTTTGGACTTTCCAAAGGCATAAAATAATAATCTTTTAAAGATATAACTAGAAAACTTTGGTATTAAATTTCTAGCACTGGTGCCATTTAAAGACTAGACATTTAAATGAAACATATTTTTCAGGGAACTTTAGAAAAGCTAATATGTTAGAGAAGAAGTATTAAGATAAGGGTCAAGGAAGCTTTCAACAGAATGTGCTTTACTGGGCCAAAAAAATTGCTGTCTAGCCCCACCCTCAATCAGCACAGGAGACAACCTCAGGGACTTCTAAGAAATACAAACAGAACCTTGAATCAGCAACTCTTGGACTTCAGAAAAAAGTCTTCCAAAGTCAGGGCCTGATTTTCATTCCACAGTGCCCCATCTAAGTTCTATTTTACAATGAAATTTAAAATTACATCAACAGATTTGGTACACAGCATATGATGGATAGCCACTGAATACACATTAAAACAAGTCATAGGCCGACGAGAAGTTAGATAAGACGTTTTGTGGTTACTAAACACCAACTAATCTTTCTAAGAATGGAGGAATACTTCCTTTATTTCATTCATAAATCTTTCCTTCAGAACTTGCTCCCACTTGGGGACCATTTTCCCTAGCACTCATCTATTGATCCAGCCATCTGTCTATCCATCCATCCAATAGCTTTCAAGAATGTAGTATGTGCCAGTCCTTCTGTGTGTGGCTGGCATACAATGAAGAATAAGAATAAGAATAAGACAGATTCTCTTCTTATCTGCGACTTCTGAAATGTAGCCACCTTCACCTCCCCAGATTCTCAGCTTCTTTCCCTCAGCACTGGGAGCTCTCTGAGGTCTCCCTGTGTTCTCCTTCCTTGTACTGCATGCTGTAAACCCTCTCAAGGCAGTGAGCTGATATTACAGTTTCACCTCTCTCAATGATCACTGCCCTTATTATCTAATTCCAGTATCTCAAAAACTATTGTTTCATATATTTTACCTGCTTTATTTTGGTTGTTTTTCCCCCCAGAAGGTAAATTCAGACCCTGTTAATTTATTTGGGTTGAAGCAGATGTCCACCATTGAGTTTTGAGAATTCTTTATGTATTTTGGACATGAGTCTTTTGTCATACACATGATTTGCAAATATTTTCTCCCAACCTGTGGTTTATCCTTTTATTCTCTTGACTCTGTGTTGGGTAGAGAAAAAGTTTTAATTTTGATGTTCAACTTGGTGTTACACCTAAGAACTCTTCCCAATCTCAGTTCAGAAACGTTTTCTCCTTCACATTTGCTACTGTTCAATTATTGTTTGTTTCATTCTATTTCAGTTGTGTGCATGAGGAAAAATTATCTTTGTTACTGAATTGTGATAACTACCTCAAACCAGGCATCCATTCTGGGCTATATTCCTTAGGGATTTTGACACACCTGTAATTATCTGAGTCTCCACTGGATGTCAATACTGCTTAAGGAAAAGCAGTTCAGACATCATCTTGGGTGTACAAAACAATACATACTTTTAAGAGACATCAGGGTGGAATAGTTAGAAAAGAGGCTAGAAAAAGTGAAATACACGAACAGGAATATCTGTCCTTTGGTCCCGCAATAAATATCAGAGTGTTGGCTTATGGTTCTGAAATTCACAGCAGTGTTGAACCCCAAAGTTGGAAGGCTAAATTCTGTTTTTCATTCTATTTTGGCTTTTTAGTTCCTGACATAACAAAACCACATTTTTGGTTGAATTATTTATCTAATTTTCACAAGGTATTTTACTGAACTAGAATTAGAGGGTCAATCATAATTTCAGTTCATTTCAATTTCATGTCTTCTGTTCACTTTCCAAACATGTACAAATTGCAACCATTATGAGGTAGAAAAGGATGACTTTGGTAAGAAAATTGCCGGGGCCATTTTGGTCACGGCCAAGGATCTCACTGAAGGCAGCAATATAGAACAGGGCCCAAAGAGTACAGTGACCTTTGATCATACTCCTGAGCAGATTTCATTTCTAGGAAGAACTGGTCTATTCCAGGACTAAAATAAGATAAAAAATGTGGATTTATATTGTTTTTTCCTTCTCTTAATATGCCACAAAATTACAATTTGAGGCTTACAAGCTTTAAGAATTGGATTCTAGACATATTCTTTAGTTTTTTCATTTTGAAGTCAGTAATCACACATCTTATTGTTTTTATAAAACCATATCTTTCTGTCAGATGACTAATTTTGAAATAATATACAATATTGTTACTATATTCTGAAGGCGGGACACAGGGATATGGGACTGATCAGGTTCTTTTAGTGAGGAAGTATCAGTGCATATTTTATGAAATATCTTAAATGAGCTATACAAATGTAGTCAACGAGGCTGCCAACACAACATAAAGGTGAGTTTATGCTTATCATTCACTAACCTTGCACTAGATGACTAATATTAAAAATAGTAAATAAATCACATTTAAAGCAGACGAAATTTTTGAGTGCACAATTTTAAAAAGTTCTAACGTTTGGAAAAGGATACCCAAAATAAAGTTTAAGATATGGGAATAATCTGAACAAGCAGAATTATCTCTTAAAAGTAAGGCTCTGTTTTAATAAATATTTTGTATTCAGGTATTGGTGAAGGTTTTTAGCTCTAAGGACTGTGAATTTTCCATTATGAGTTCCTGTGGGAGGTTAACATTCCTATGTAGATAAATAACCCACAAACCTAGTGTTTGGATTGTAGTTAGCGGGCTGCTCTACAAATTTGTGCCACTAACATCTCATGATTCTTGCATTCAGATCTATATGGTTGGTAGAGTTTAATCACATTCAGTTTTAATATTTCATACAGTAACAAGATTCTGTTTTAGCATGCATAATTGTTTGCCTATTTCCCCACAGTGTATAACATGTCAGATTGTTGTAGTTATATATATGTGTATATATACATATATATAAATATACTTCATATATAAGTATATATACTATATAAATATATAGTATATATGTATATATTATAAATATATAGTATATAATAAATATATAATAATATATAATATATAATAATATATAATATATATATAAAATCTAGGTTTACGATCTAGGTTTACCTTGAAAAAAGTACAATCTTGGTTTACCTTGAAAAAATTTGTATATATAAATATATGCTTCGGCAACTGACTGAAAGCTTTTCACTTATTCATCCCCTGGCAATAAGGTTTGTAAGAAAGGTAAAAATTAACATTTTTATGTATCAAATTTTTTCAAGGTAAACCTAGATTGTCTGCTTGTAGCTCATAAGTTGCATTTCCCCATAGTCTGCTGGCATAAGAAACAAAAGTTTATGAAGATGTAAATAATACTTCGTCATGGCTGAAAACTTTGTTCCAGACATGGCATTGGCAAAAAGCTAAAAATACAAGATTGATTTCCTATAAGTTCAGAGCCATAATTTTTGTATTCTTCATTTTAACACCAAATACATCCCTACTAGGTTTTTTTCCCCTCTTTTGACATGATACTGTGTTATGATCACATCTCCTGAATTTCCTATTAAGTTATCCTCTGACTTGTTTTTATCAAACTGGAAGAATTTCAAATCTGGAAGGCTGCTTGAAATCCTTTGGATGACCACTGTATTACTTAAGGGTGAAATACAACAAATCTACCAAAATGGAATATTGGATGTGCTGTAGTAGAATAAAAACAAAACAACACAGACCCTTAAACAGGAATCATTAGTTCCAGTGTGTCAGCTTACATCTATCTAAGATAGTAATTTTTCCATTTTCAAATTGAACCAAGTTCTAACTCATGTGGAATAATAAGTCTTTCCTATGATTTTCATTTGGTCAGATGATGAATAACCTTTGGATTATTCGGATTAATGCTTTGATGTTTTATAATAAAAACTTGTTCCTAGAAAGGAAATCAGCAATGGTCAGACAACCTATGTCTCAATAAAAATCATTAAATGGAAAAGAAAATAAAACAATTTAAAAACAAATATTTTCTCAAGTATTACTTGCTGCCCAAAATCAAATTTCACATAAACTTGTTAAGTGGTGGCATTTTGTTAGATGACTTGGAAATGCTAATCTAAGAATAGAGTTCACCATCAAATTCCTTTGCGTATAAGGTGTAAAAACAAAAGTTTCTTCGTTGTAGTTTCAATAGCCTTGGTAAACTCTGAAGTCTAGAATTTGGGAATCCATGGCCTTAGACTCCAGTGAACAACTCGACAGAATAGCTGAGTCACTATCTGTCCCTAATGTAATGCCAGCAGATAGTACATGTCTAATAAGTCAGCCATGTTTATTGAATGAATGAATTCGTGAATGCAATGCATTAATATGCAGCACAACTCAGGACTCTTCCAGGGTGACATAGTAGATTTGGGAGGATATCGCAAAAATAAAGCAGCAAGAAGAGTGCCAGAAGTAGAGTTTGCAGCATCTTTATTTTAAAACTGCTTTAAGTTGAAGCAGAGTGCAGGCCCACAATCTTTTATGCTCATTTCCAAAATCTAGGCTGCACACAGTGGCTTACGCCTGTAATCCCAGCACTTTCACAGGCTGAGGCAAGAGGATAGCTTGAGGCCAAAAGTCTGAGACCAGTCTGGACAACATAGTGAGACTTCATCTCTACCACAAAAAATAAAAACAGAAAAAACACAGGGCATGGCACATGCCTTTAGTCCTAGCTACTTAGGAGGCCCAGGCAGGAGGATTGCTTGAGTCTAGGAGTTCGAGACTACAGTGTGCTATGATCACACTACTGCACTCCAGCCCGGGTGACAGAGCAAGACCCCATTTCAGAAAAAGCACAAAATTAAAAACAAACAAACAAACAAACAAAAAACACCCAACATAAATTCTTTTCTCTAGGTAAAAGCAGACGTAATCTGACAGTCTTAAAGCATTCCCCAAAATGTGTATTGTTTGTGTAATCTACTTAGTGTGTATTCACATATTTTGCTGCAGAAATGCTGGCGTGTTTGATCACAGAGTATTGCTTCAGGCCCTGGTGGGGAGATATATCATATACAGCATAGACTCTTTAATACTTTCTAAAATACATACAATTCTGAGTTCTAAGACACAATTCACCCCACAGCTTGGGATATGGCTTGTGACCTGTGTATGGTTTCTAAATTATTGGGATGCTGTCTGCTTATTTGCTTGTTTATCAAGAATCCTCTTCTTTCTGATGCTTAACTCACAACAACTTATTTGCACAGGAGCCAGATGGAGAACGGGGGTGCTCCTCTCAAGAGCAAATGGTTCCCTCTCAGTTCCCTGACTGCAGTGGAGCAGTGAGTCACATGACTTGGCTCTCTGGGAGTGCTGCTCATTTAACTCAGGAAACCCCTAGTGCCATGCCCAGCCTAGGGTACCATCCACCAGGCAAATTGGCTCCTTGTGATGTGTCTGCGGCTGTCAGTGATATCCCACCATGTGTATGATCGCACAGACTGAGTGATCAGTGTGTGGACTGAGCAGTTTCTTTCATGGAGATGTATAAAGATGGAACCTATCATTTGGGTTTTATTAGTTTCAAGCATTAATCATCTGGAGATCCATGTAAGAGATGGCAGCTACTTTTTTATCTTTGACTGAAAAACAGTCCTCCTGTATGACTAAAGAAAGGTTATCTGGATAAATTGAACTTTTCTATGAAAGCCAGGTCTGATATATCTGCCCCATGAAGGACAAATCTCAAGTTTGAAAGCCTTCACATCTGGTTTTAAGTAACTGACCTAACTGGCACAGATTGAGATTTAATCAGGGCAGGGTAGGAATAAAACCAAAATTAGTTAATTCTGTTCCTTATTAATAGTTCTGTCTAAATAATATAGGCGGGGAGGATTAAGAGGTCTTTAATGCCTTAAATATATCCATTTAATCACTCTGCTTTATTAGGAGAGTGGAATTGAAACTTGACAACCCAGAAAACTAGTATTCAAAACCTGCTGTGAGAGCAGGACATAGGAAGGATGGAGCTTGTTGGCCTGCATTTCTTATTTCTTCTTGACTGCATTTTGGAAAGTCTAGAGAAAACATTAGTTTTATCTGGTTCCTCTGATAACATCTCTCCCCCCAACTCCTCCTCTGTTCCTCTTTTTCCTCACTTTGTTCTCTATCTACCTACCTATCTATCTAATCATTTATTGTTCACGGTCACTTTCTCTCCGCCTGACTGTCTGTGTATCTGCCAGTTTATCTGTCTGCTTTATTTTCCACACTGGAAAACATGAGAAAAGATGGGGAAGGTGAGAAATGGGCATCTGCCATCCTCCAGAGAAAATATGCTCTAATTTTAAATATTACTTAAATCATTATTTACATAATTTTAGCCTTATAAAAGTAAAGTCTTTATATAGCTGTGAGGATAATTCTTAACTTTCACTCCGAGAATCATTTAAACTAGAGATCATTTAGTTTGTTGGATGGTGTGGAAATGAGATGTGATCCATAAAGCACTTTGAATTCCTTAGGAGATTTCAATTAAAGGGTGCTAATCTTTTATAATAAAATCTTCTATATTGACCCTAGAATACATTTTCTCAAATTACTCAGCGTTGAATTTATTTAAATATCTGGTCAGGGAAGGCCCTGAAAGTTTTAAGTAGAGGGATTCCCTTGGAAAATTTTCTCATCAAAATTCTCGTTTTGATACGAGACTATTTTACCTATTCAGAAAACATACAAACTCCAGGATCTATAAAAAGTGGATAAACACTTATTTTTTAATGTTTCTGAATTGTATTACAAAATGTGTTAAGGAAAGCTTTTTGCCTGTATGAACACATTGTCAACAAGAAGCTAGAAGTCAAGTTTCAGTTGCAGTGTAAACTGAACTGCACACAACTTAGCTTCTTATGTGGCATCTCTAGAGAGAGGTACACACAGCTTCCCAGCTGGAAACAGCTGAGAAAAATGAGAAGCATGCTTTTGGGGAAGTTGAAAACCTTGATGCCCTGTGTTCTGGCTCAGGATGTTTGCAGGGCCCGCTGTCTTTCACCCATAATCCTGGGTTTCCTAGAGTATTTTCCACGCTTCAGTACCTCCTAATGGGTACAGTGACCCTAGCCCAGGGGTTGCAAACACAAAAGCTCACAAGTACCAAGCAAAAGATGGAAACGAGTGAAGTGGCCCTGGGGGCGCTGTAGTAATCAGGCAGCACACCCTTACAAAAGGAGACTTTTCTCAGCTCCCATGCAGAACGCACACAGGTCTAACATTGTTAGAGATCCCATTCTTTAGTTTCAAAAGAAATACCGATCCAGGATTTTTTAGATGATCTCTTACATTTTCAAATATTCTATTGTTATTATTCAAGTATTTTTTAGAAAACAGACTAGATCTGGACTGTGAGCTGACACTGTGACTTCTTCCTTAAATGAAATAATTAAACCCAGGAAAAGACCTCTAAACAATTCTGTACTCAGTGATTCATTCTCCCACATTTTAAGGCTTTGCCCATCTTTCTGGCTTATGAGGAACCACAGCAAAAACCTGTATTCTAAGGCCTCATGTAGAATGTATGCAAGAGCATCATGGTCTTAACCATTCCTGATCATTAGAGATCATCTACACACTGTGTAAGAGGAAAGATCAATTAATGTGGTTTTGTGCTCTCCAGCTAAGATCTCATTGCAGATTCTATTAACATCGACCCTGCAACACGTACTCTGCTTTAATGAGAAGAGAATACCAACAAGATGAACGAACATGAGGAGCCCCTCTTAAAAGAGACCACCCAAAGAGGCTGAATTAAAGTCTACTTAATGCAAACCATCACTTGTGGGAAATGGAAAGTACTTGAGCAATGACTAATGTTTCTAATATCAGACACATTTGACCTCCCTCTCTTCCCCAAAAATAAAATTGTCTCATTTCAGGTGATTATTGCTTGTGAATGTAAGAGTTACTCATTTAGAACCTGAACACATTTATTTCAGCATACAGCTACTGTCAACCCAGAGCTAACTGGATCATCTCTTCTCAGTTTTATGATTATGCATCTGTCTTACGTGGATCTTATAAACAAAAACTGTATGATGCAAAGTAAGATATATATATATATATATATATATATATGCCCACACATGTATGTGTGTGCACACATATGTATTTCAACAACTGATTACTGAGCTTTATGCTAAGTGTTAGAAATTTAAAAGAATGATTCTGATAATCCCTGCTATCAAAACCATACAGTCTAATAGGGTAGATAGAAATATAAGCAATTGAATTAAGTATAAGGCATTAGTGTGTGATAATGGTATTTGCTGGTCTATCAGCAACTCCTGCTGATTCTACTCCAATGTATATCTAAAAATCTATCTACATCTATCCATTGCTATTGCCATCACCCTCATCCAAGAAACTGTTATCGCTCCTGAACTGCTGCCACAAACTTTTATCTGCTTCTCATACTTCCCCTCCAGACACCACCATCCCCATCCAATTCATAGGAACTAAAGTGATTAAAAAACAGTAAGAAAGCCCTGTAGGTCCTGGCCATTGCTTATCTCTCCATCCTCATTTAATAAAATTAACCAACTCAGTCTGGGCTTCTGTCATTTCTCACAAGGAGCTAAGCACTTCCTCACTCAGAACCCTGGTGCCTGCTGTTTTCCCTGAAGGGAAGCTCTCCAGTGGTTTACGAGTCACCTCCTTAGGTGTTGGCCACCACAAGTTTTCCACTTGAAATTCCATTTCTACTTTGCTGTTACTCTTTATTATAATGTGTCCTTATATTTGTTTGTTTCCTTGTTTTTTGTGTCTGTCTTCCCAGTAGATTTTATAAAATCAACATCTTTGTCTGTCTTGGTCTCTGTTGTCCTCTCAACATCTAGCAAAGTGCTTGGTATACACGAAAGACATCAATAATCTTTTGTTCTAAGATTGAAGGGAAAAACAAAGCCTTATGGAGTGCAATTAATTATTTCAGGATTGGAGAAAGAGTGGAAATATTGTTTGTCATTGTATTAGTTTCCTAGAGCTGCTGTTTAAAAAAGTACTATAAACTGTGTAGCTTAAATCCTATTTTCTCACTGCTCTGGAGGCTAGAAGTCTCAAATAAAGGGGTATCTGCCGGGTTAATTTATTTTGAAGGGCCCAGAAGGAGAATGTGTTCCACACCTCTCTCCTCACTTCTTGTGGTTGCTGGCAATTCTTGGTATTCCCAGACTGTGACAGCATTAATTTCAATGTGTGCCTCCCTTGTCATATAACATTCTTCCTGTGTGTCTGTCTCTGTCCCCGGCACTACTGCTGAGGCAGTCCCTGCCCTCCTAGGGCTCCAGGTCTCTGGTACATTGGAGGAGTTTCATCTTCTAGAAGCACCACAAGTGATGTGACATCCCACTCCCAGGGATTCAGAGGCCCTGGCTGACCTATGTGGCAGTGCTTTCTGGAACCCATCAGATGCAGTGCCTCGAATCCAAGGTAATCAGAGCCTTGGCTGAGCTGTGCTACCACTATAAGATACCATCTCCCACCTGTTAAGATGGCTATGATCAAAAAGTCAAAAGAGAGCAAATGTTGATGCGGGTGTAAAGAAAAGGGAACTCTTGTATATTCTTGGTGTGAATGTAGATTGAACTCTCGTACATTGTTGGTGGGAATTGTAGAATTTCCATAAGGGTACAGCCCTCATGGAAAACAGTATGGAGGTTTCCAAAGAAATTAAAAATAGCACTACCATATCACCCATATCATCTAGCAATTCTTTCTCTGGTCATATATCCAAAGGAACTGAAATCACCACCTTGTTAAGATATCTGTACTTCCATGTTTATTGCAGCATTATTCACAATAGATAAAATATGGAAACAATATAAGTATTCATTGATGGATGAATGGATACAAATACTCTGGTACATATGTACAATGGATGTTATTCAGCCCTAAACAAGAATGAGATATTGCCATTTGCTACAATATAGATGAGCCTGGAGAATATTATGCTAAGTGAAATAAGCCAGACATAGAAAAAAATTACATGATCTCATTTATATGTGGAATCTAAAAATATCCATAGTTGAAGAACAAAACAGCGGTTAACAGGAATGGGCACAGGGGTGGGGAGGAAATAGGGAGATGTAGTCAGAGGATGCAAAGTAGCAGATAATGTAGGATGAACAAGTCTAGAGACTAAATGAACACAAGGATGAAAGGTAATAAAATTGTACTGTATATGGGATTCATGCTAAATGAATGGATTTTGGTTGCTTTTGCCAAAACAAAACAAAAAAAACACCAAAAAAAAAAAAAAAAGGGTCACTATTGTAAGATGATGGACATGTGAATCTGTTTCACTGTAGTAACCTTTTAACTATCTGTATGTACCCCATATCATGTTGAATACCTTAAATATACACAATAACATTTGTTTTTAAAAAGCACAAATTTCCCTCTTTTTATTAGGGCATGGATCATTGGATTAGGGCCCAACTGAATCCAGTATGACCTCATTTTAACTTGATTACATCTGTAAAGACCCTATTTCCAAATAAGATGATGTTCACAGGTACCGGAGAATGAGAACTTGAACATAACTTTTGGCTGAACACAATTCAACCCGTAACAGTCATCTACCTCTCAGAGAACGTGACATTAGAGCAGTGTCTGGAAGAGTGAATACAAGTTGGAGTGAGAGAAGTTGGGCAGGTGTGTGGTTAGAGGAATAAGCAGGACAGAGCATTTAGCATAAAAAGACATGTAAGATCGGATAGCAGTTGTCTGGGGGCAGACTTGAATGCTGTATAAAGGGGTCTGGATTTTATCCTATTGTCTTAGTCTGTTCAGGCTGCCACAACAAAATACCATAGATTGGGTGGCTTGAATATAGAAATGTATTTTATCATAGATCTGAGGACTGCAAGTCCAAGATTAAGGTGCCAGCAGGATCAGTGTCTGGCAAAGGCTTTCTCCTTGGATTGTAGACAGTTACCTATACCGTGTCCTCACACAGCGGAGAGAGACAATGCCGATATCTCTTCCTATAAGGACACCATCCCTATCAGATTAGGGCCCAGCCCTTTTGACCTCATTAACTTTGATCACCTCCTCACAGGCTCTGTCTCCAGGTAAGGCCTACATGTTTATGAATTTCAGAATTTCTCTACTTTCCATGTTATATAAGTAGAACTGTACCCCAATTTCCCTGACTCCTATTTTTTATTTCTCGACTGAGATTTTCATTATTAGTTGTTTCTAAAACCCTGGTCTGTTTGACTCGTTCCTTATTCCCAAACAAGTCCTTCTCAGTCACCTCTCCTGGGAGGTTAGGTTCCATCCTTCAAACCACCAATTACAATTCAGAATTGATTGTGATCCAATGTTGTTGTATGGCTCTCCTCTGCTGTCCCTTACCCATTACATTCTTTTTTCTTGGTCCTAGCATTTGCCTGTATCACTTTTGGCCTTGCTAAACCATTTGCCTTTGTACATTCGACTCTCTGGCTGTTCCCACAAAAGTGAGCCTACTGCCATGTTAGCTTCCTCCAATACACTACCTGCCCATTCTCAGCTTTCTCCTAACTGGCCTTTGATTCTGAAATCTTGGCTGGTTTTTCACTCCCCGGTTTTTCTTTGTGTTAGAACTTGCTAACTCAGGCAGCTGAGTTAGAATCCATTTAGATAACCAACCCTCCGCCCCTTTGCCCTGTATGTTTGGTTACCTCAGCATTCTTTCCGCAATGCTTCTGCATCAGAGTGAATATTTGTTCTTTCAAAACAGTGTGATTTGTGTAACTTTCCAGTTCATATCATCGTATTGATATACAAATTCCTTCTAGATATGAAAAGCCTGAACTGAATGTTTGGCCCTATAAGTTCTCCTGCCTGGCTGATCCTGATTGGCCAGCACATTTCAAAATCGATCCTCATTTATCATAGGGCGCACCCCTCTTTCCACTGCCCTGGTGAGTGTTTCTAGTCTGTAAGAACATGAGACAGGGGCTTCTCTCCCTTCATACTTCTCATGGCCAGCCCTTTTACCCCTCACTGTGTGTTCAGGGCCTTTCCTGAAGGTACTGTTGTTTCCAAGTATCATTTTAAGGCTTTAGAGACGTAAGAGTTTTTTCCATAGAAAGCTTAAGGAGGCTTCCTTTAGAAATTTGATTAGTTATACTCCCATGAGACAGCCTACAGATAACAGGAAAATTGTAATTTGTGAAATGATGACTTCACATATGAAAATATGTAAACATAGTTAAGTATTCAGACTTCATCCAAATTGTTTTGGTTTGGGAAGTTCATCAAAATGTATAGTTAATTTGTGAGTGTGTGTGTGTGTACACACATATATATCTTATAGACTATATCCTGTAAACAGTTCATTGTGTACTAATATAGAAAATAATTTAGATTTTAATATGCATATTAAACAACTTAAATATAAATTTTGTATATCAATCTTCAGAGGAGAAAATAAAAATTTCTGGAAGAGTAACTGGATGGTGAAAAACAATAGTTTACAGAACAGATTGAATTATATGTCAAAAGTACTCAGCAAACAAGTTCAGTTATTTCAAATATATAAAATATCAAAACATAAGTTGCAAATAAAAAATACATTAGTGTGTCAATTTTTATGTGGCTTGTTACTATTACTTTGTGTGGCTTATTCTTTTCCCTTTGTGCTTTCCAAAATCTGTAATATTATTCCATTCCCACATATTCTTTGCTATATTTATATATGAAGTATAAAGTCAGTAGCTTTGAATACATTAAAATCAGATTGAAAGTGATATTTCATCACTGAGAAAAATCTACATATATTTTACATATAAAGTATTCAATTTGTAGGTATGATTAGGAAAATTAGGAAGAACTCTTTGGTTTTTTGTCTTGCAAAATTAGTGGAAAAAATCATAATCCCATTATGGAAGTCTTGTCTGGATACCACTGCCTATGGTCAGTATGCTTCTGATAAGTTGGTGATTTCCACAATGGTTGCTTCATGTTTGCTGTTCATAAAGTGCACTGGGACCCATAAGTTATCAGTGTTGGCGTTGATAAATGATCTTTTCCTCTTAGACTCTGCCAGATCCAGTTTTGTATTAACTGTCATTATTAGGTTTTAGAAGCTTAATCTGATACATAGTCCTTGAAATATAAAAATAGTCTTTATGTTACAAAATTATTTGCCATAGAGTTTCTTTTTCAACAGTAAGCTGCCCCTGTGGCTCCACCTCCAGCTGGGCAAGGATCTGGTCTGCATTTGAAAGGATTATATTTGTGGCTGTTCGTTTTTCATTCATCTCTCAGAAGCTATTGTTGCAAATCAGAACAGAGAAGCCCCAACTTTCCTCTGATGGTCCCTCCATGCACAGGGCAGCTTTGCTCAAAGAACTAGGAATCCTCATAGACTTTGCCTTTACATAGTAGGCTGACCATACAGGTTTCTAGAATATGGGACTAAGGTGAGTCTCTCCCTATTCTTGGAAAAAATACTGGAAGCTCAGGCCCTTGTCCAGATCCAAATCCTGAGTTCCCTGAATCTTGGATTCAACCATTAACTAAATCCTCTCAATCTGACCTCTAGATCTCGGAATCCATCAACTTTTCTTCAACCCCACTGCAACCAGCCTAGCTCGGGTCGCTGTCATCTCTTGCCTATATAACTGTCAGAGCTTCCTACTATTACCACAGCCTTCAGTCTCACCTCCCACAAATTTGTTGTCTATATTTCAGTGTTGATGAAAAGCAGATAATTTAGATGCTTCCTTTTGCCACCAGTATAAAGCCCAAACTCCTCTACATAGTATAATTTTTCATGTTTTCAACTTATTTGTATTTGTTTGTATTCTCTCTTGAGTGTAAACCTTTGTATATTCTGCCCTTGGCCTGGGAAGCTGTTCTCGGCTCTCCCTCTGTCTCTTCCGTTGCCTTCCCTCCTTACTTCCTGAGGAATCCATCTTGGTTGCTGAGTTGAAATCATCCTTTAGACCTAACTCTTGATGCTATGTACTCTGGAAATCTCTGACCCCCAAAACTGAGTTATGTGCCCTGATTAAGTGCTCCCACAATATATAGCACTCTGTGTGTAATGGGCTACTATTACCTTCCTAGCTAGACGATAGGTTCCTTAAAGACAAGCTCGTTACTGCATCCTCAGCACCTATTTTGCCTAGCACATAACAGTTATCCACTTTATATTTGTTAAATGAATATTGCTTTATGCCCACTTACCTTTTGACCTTGATTTCACTTCTACATTTCATTGACTCCTGGACATTTGGGCTTCTCTCCTCCATGCTACCTTGTGCCCCCATTAAATTTGACATCTAGTCTGACACTTCCTATTTTGATCTTGGCAGTTGCTCTTTCTTGGATGTGGTTTTTATCAGCCCTCTGGCTCTCTCTGCTTTGATTGCTTTGGAGAGCTTCCCTCACACTAGTACTGCCTGCCAGCTGATGTTGCTTCTGAGCCTGCATGTGTATTGGGCATAGCGGGGGGATGGAGATTGGGTATTTTGTTCTTAATGATCTATTTATTACAGTATCACTATGAAAAGGTAAGCAAACTTGACTTTCCTTTTGACAGCTAGAGAGCTACCCTGGAGCCTAAAACTGTCATCTTAATTCATCATGCCACAGTCACATTTTTCTCACTAGGTGACTGTGAGTGGTAACTCTGCTAGAGTTCTCACCTCTACTGCTCTCAGCCCATTAACTAAAAGCACTATGTCTCCAATCAGCTGTCTACCTTCAACCCTTAGCCCTTGTCTTTATTCAGCAAGTTTTAGGAAGACACAGGGAGAAACAACTGTTTCCTCAACAGCCTCTATCTTCTTTTTTCCAAATTCTAACACAAGGGGTAGAGACAAAAATGTTTTGCCAAATCCTTCCCAAACCGCCAAGATTTTCCTCCCAAGAAATGAGAGTGACTAAATTTCTCTCTTCTCTGCTTCCTATTCTGTTAGAATGTTCTTGTTTTGTTTTGTTTTGCTTTGTTTTTGTGAGATGGAGCTTCGCTCTGTCACCCAAGCTGGAGTGCAGTGGCCTGATCTTGGCTCACTGTAACTTCCACTCCCCGGTTGAAGAGATTCTCCTGCCTCAGCCTCCAATATAGCTGGGATGGCAGGTCTGCACTACCCCACCGAACTAATTTTTGTATTTTTAGTAGAGACAGGGTTTCACAATGTTAGCCAGGCTGGTCTCAGACTCCTGACCTCAAGTGATCTTCCCGTCTCAGCCTCCTGGAGTGCTGGGATTACAGGCGTGAGCCACCGCGCCTGGCCCTGTTCTGTTAGAATGTTTTATCCTCCTCGAGGGTGACTGTTAACTTTGATTTGGGCTTCCTGTGGAGACAGGCACTCCCGTCAGTTTAAGGCATTTTATAACATTCCGCACATTCTTGCTTCCGGGACATTGAATGATTTTTCCTTTTGGAAACTGAATGGCTCGAATTGTACCATATCTTATAATAGCATCAACCTCTGCACTCCCCTCAGAGAGCTCTTCCAATTTAAAGAAAAAATCATGGAAAGTCTTTGTTCATTTGTGACAAAAATTGATGTTTTCCTGGTAGTCAGAAACAGGGCATGAATTTCTTGTTCTAAATATCCAATAAACAAGTTTATGAGTTCATCAGAGCCCTGTAGAAGAAAACTTCCTACATGATCCTCAAATGAGAATGGTGATTTTAATTTTTAGAAAAATTAAAATAGATTTATTTCTACCCCAGAACATGATATCTAAGAATGTCTAAGCAACACTGTGCAATTGAGCCAGAGTAACCTCAGTTAACTTTTTCATACTAGTTCCACTAATCCGCAAAATACTAAGTGTAATATTAATGGAGATGACTTTGCTTGACTAAGGCAGCTTTGTGGCAGGGACAAAGGAAGTGACCAAAGACCCAGAGAAGTGCTGCCCAATAGAGATAATGCAATCCACATATATAATCTTTATATTTATTTATCTTATTTTCTTTTTGAGACAGTGGCTCTGTCTCCCAGGCTGGAGTGCAGTGGTGCAATCTCAGATCACTGCAACCTCCGCCTCTCAGGCTCAAGCAATTCTCATGCCTCAGCCTCCAGAGCAGCTGGGACTACAGGCACCTACCGCCACACTCAGCTAATTTTGTTTTTGGGTTTTTTTGGTTTGTTTGGTTTTTTTTTTTTTTTTTTGGTATTTTTAGTAGAGACAGGGTTTCACCATGTTAGCCAGGCTGGTCTCGATCTCCTGACCTCAAGCAATCCATCCGCTTCAGCCTCCCAAAGTGCTAGGATTACAGGTGTGAGCCACAGTGCCTGACCCACATATATAATCTTAAAGTTTCCAGTAGCCATATTTTACAGAGTAAACAGATGAAATAAATTTAACAATAGTTTCTTTAATCAAACATGCCCCAAATATTATTTCAATATGTAATCAATTAAATATTATAAATGAGTGAGTTCTTTGGCACTAAATCTTTAATATTCAGTGTGTATTTTATACTTACAACCCATTTCAATTCTGAATAGCCACATTTCAAGTACTAAACATTGCAGATGGCTACCACCTACCACATTGGATAACACAGATCTAGAGCCTAAAGAATGTTGCTGTCTCAGGCAACATCAGAGTGGCTATAAAAGTGCAAACAGGATTATAGTTATCCTCACTATGTTCCTTACCGTGCCACTCATAAAGTCCTCCAATACTTAGATGCCAACTCAGGGAAAAAAAAAAAGTTGGAATTCTTAATACAAGTGAGATTAAGTTACCTTCACTTCACAGAATAGGGGCCTAATGTACAAATTAGGTTTAGTTATGAATAAATTAGAAATTTGTATTTCTTATACTCTTCAGTTTGTGGTCTGAGTTCTCTGCCTGTTGTATTTACCTCACAGAGTGGTTTAGATTATTAAATAGGTAAATGTATACAACAATATGGTATAATTTATGAGTCTTAGAAAAAACTCAATAGTCTACCATTTCTTAAATTGATTCAAATCCGGAGATGGCCAAGTCCATCCTATCGTTCTTAGAACCAATAAACTTTCACAGCTGTATATCTCGATATTTCAGGATGTGGGCACAGCAGTCATTAGATGAGAAGATATAAGGGAATAAATTGACTAACTTATGTCATATGAAATTCTGAGAGACTGACATATCTACATCATCTATGAAGACCAGTGCTTAAAATTGGCAACATATGGATACTAAGGAGTACATTAAATATAGGTGTGTAGATTGGTATATTCATTTATAAACAGACTAAACAAAAATGCTGAAAAAATATATTTAGAGCAAAGTGTTTAGATTATCTTAAAAGAGATAAAAGCATCCTAATCACAGGAAACATCCAGGTTCATGTTTGTTTTTTTTTTTACTATATTTGCAGGCACGTGTTTATTTTGTTCTTGTTTAGGTCAAACTTGAGTGGACTCCTTACATTTGTTTTGTCATCAATGTTTAAGTTTAGCCAGTAGGAAAAGGACATTGGAAGCAGAAGCTAAGAAGGAAAGATATGCAGCTAACATTAACCATATGCATAAGAAACTGGATGGAAGAATATAATTATCCACAATTATGACAGAAAAATACTATGGAAATGTCTTATAAAGAAGATTAGGGTTTTTGGAGAAAAGATCCAGGTAACCTGCCTGAAGACACCTAGCATTACGGTTAGGATATAGGTATAATTATTGTAACAAAGACTCAAACTAGCAGTAGTATAAACAACATAAAAATGTTTATTTCTTATGAAAATATTTAAGAGTAAGCATTCTCGGGCTGACATGATGGCTCCCCAGTGTCAGACATATGAATCTCTTTATCTTGCTTCCAGTGACATCCTTAGACTAGAGCTAGAGTGGCACCTCCCCTTAGCCTGTCTTTGAGGGTTTTGCCTTGTTCCTTCTTCAGATGTATGCATTTTCCATAGAGCGAGAAATCTTCAAAACCAAGGATGTACGCCTATGTAGAACCTGTTTGGCTCCCCACTACGGTCTAGACCAAGTGCTAGGTACTTGCAATTCAGTATACCCAGTTCAAGTGACCCTGAGTCTGCTTCCAGGGCCCAAGCATACCTCTACCCCAAAGTGGTCTATTACTGGTCTGTACTCCCTTAGGCTCAAGGCAAGGGGTGGCTAAGTGACAACTGTTTGTAGGAAACAGATCTGTGAGCTGAGCTGGGTATACATGCCATGAGGTCCCTTGCAGTGCAGAATGGAGCTACATTTGGGTAGGGACAGGAGCCAGTGCTAGGTGGGCATTCCTGCACTCACCATATTCTGGTGCATTATTCAAAGGACTTCAAGGAGTTTGCACTTTAACTTGGCATACAAGATTATTTGATGAGATATTTGTCAAGATTCGAGGTTAGGATATATTCTATCTACCAGTTTTCTTGCAGATGTATAACTTTTAAATATTTGTGCCTCTGGTATTTGGTCTTCCATCTGAATTCTAATTCCCAGACCCTAAAAATGTTATTGGTGGGCTTGCTTGAGATTCTACAGCTTTCAACCTAGAATTGATATTTCATGGACAAAAATGGTTCCTTTAGCTCTACCCACCACATCTGCATTTTGGCCAGTAGGAAGGAAAAAAGGAAAGGAGGATATAGATGTTCCTTTAAGGACATAATCTAGAAAAAAACAAAAACAAATCACAACTTTTGGGATGTATAGATTTTTACTGAGGATCCCATATTCTCAGCTAAAAGTTCTGTAACTGAGGAAAAAGCAGAGAATAAATATTGGAGAAGACAATGAGCAGTCTAACACAACCTGTCTCTTCCAAATGAGTCAATCCCAGAGTTCAATTCAGTTACAGAATCAACTACAAAGTGTAGGGTCATAGGTCATGTGTAGTCCTCTGCATTAGGTAGATGAAGCTTATTATGGTCCAGGAATATGACAATTAAAATCTATTTGTTTCTTCCTCTTCACACCCAAACTTAATAAAAATGGTAGAGGAAGAACAGGGCATCAAAACATGCAGCTGAAATAGGGAAGAGTAGGAAACCCAAGAACAGTCACTGGTTTTTAGTAATCATCATGTCTTGCTGAGGATGATATTGCAAACTGGCAGCTTGGTTAGTTGGTTTGAAAATGCTGATTCTGCTCTCTGAGGAAATTATTTCTCTATTTGTACTGTGGTCCTTCTGAGACATTCTTCCTTGTCCATTTTCCTCCATAATAACTTTAGGAAGTGCTGGAGATCATGTTGCTCTTGGGAAATGTATAACTTTGGAGGTTTGGGCTGCTTTGTAGGTCCAGCTGACAAAGGTTTTTTTCATACTAGATGTGTGTGTTTTGGGGGTAACATATTTTTACCCAAAATCTTAGTAGGCTTACAGTCTACTGGCTTCCAGCTGGTTTCATAAGTAAGTAGCCAAAGATACTCTCTAGTCAGACTTCCTACATTTGGAGACCTTTCCTTTTTTAACTGGACTTGTGCCTTTGCCCATTCCCATTTTATTAGTAGCCTATCTGAGGCCATCCAAAACAGTAGTATTGCTTGGGAAAGGGCCAACATTAATCTGATCATTGCTTCTGGACTAGACTGACTAGCAGAGAGTACTTATGGTGAGATGTATGAGAGAAGATGTATGAGAGATGTATGGGAGAAGCCTGGACACAGTTTTAGTTTCTGCTAAGGCTTCATCTTTAAAGCTATTTCTTAGCCCCTTTTCAGTTTTGGAAGAAGTAATTAACTTTTTCAATGTTGCATATTTCTAAATTACTAGATTCTTTGTCCAGTAGATTGCAGGCTACATGCAGAGAAAAACTACCTTAAATGTTGTATTCCCTTCGATCTATGCTCACAAACATTCTAGTTCTAGCTTAAGTTCTTCTTTTCTCTAGGATTTTTCCATAAAGCTTCAACAGGCTGCCATGTACACCAGCATTCTGGTTTTTGTTTGTTTGTTTCTCCAGTAATCTCCTAGAGTCACAGGCCATACTCATATATGTTCTGCCTTCCAAGGCATCAGAGGTAACAATTTTCCTAAACATGTTTCCAAAATACTGGTAGAATCACCATTTGCTAGCTTCCAATATCTGTGTCTTTTCTACCTTCTGTCCAACTGTTAAGCCAGGAAGTTATATTCTGTTGTGGCAATCCCAATTCTATTTTTTTTTCTTTTGAGACAGGGTCTCACTCTGTCTCCCAGGCTGGAGTGCAGTTGTGATCTTGGCTCGCTGCAACCTCTGCCTCCCAGTCCCAAGCCATCCTCTGTCTCAGCCTCCTGAGTAGCTGGGACCATAGGCATGCATCACTATGGCCAGCTAAGTGTTTTTTTTTGTAGAGATGGGGTTTTTCCATGTTGTCCAGGCTGGTCTCAAACTCCTGGGCTCAAGAAATCCACATGCCTCAGCCTCTCAAAGTGCTGGGCTTACAGGTATGAGCTGGCAACACCAATTCTAGTATCAAATTCAAAATTAATTAGGCTGTAGATACAGTTGTTACAGACTTCTGAAATAACAGTAGTTTAAACAAAATGGTTTATTTCTGTCTCACATGGCAGCCCAGATGAAAGTCGTCCAGTGTAGGAAAGGCAGTTTGCGGACAATTTCCACCTTGTGGATTACAACAATTTCTTCAGCTCTGGTCATCATATCTACATTATAGCCACTGGAAAGGGAAAACTATTAAGGGGAATGTACATTGCTTTCTCTTAAAAGCATTATTTATTTTCATAAGTAAACAGTAACTGATTTTTTAGCAACAATTATATGGCTTATGCTCATGTTGCATTAACCAGAACTTAATCACATAACTGCACCTCATTGCAAGGAACGCTGCAAAAGAAAGTCTTTAGCTGGACAGCCATGATCCCATTGTAACTATGGATGGGATAAGTTGAAAAGACGGCATTGCCATTCATCTTCTTTACACACATTGAGTGGCTTTCATACTCACTCCATAACAATTCCCTTCTTAGGAACTGAGTAGGCAAGGCTGAATTTAAATGGGTGGTCATACATTCCAGTATGGCAGAGCATTTTTGAAGAACTTCTGTTTAGTTTGGCAAAGAAAATTTACCTACTGGAAGGATCAGTGTGTATTTTTTGGTCTTGAAGATTTTATAATATTTCCGTAGACCATAAAACTAATAGGACAACTATGAACAGAATATTAGAAATGACAGAAGCCAAAAGCGTGTCTCCCAAATAACCATTTGTTTTTTAATCTTCCCTTCTAGACTTGCTTTCTAGAAACAGCCCTCTTCTTTTTTATTTCTGTGTGGTCTTTTATTGATAACACAGATAGAAAGAACATAGCATTAAAATCTGGATTCAAATCTTTTTATTGTAGTCGATGTGGCAGTGGTAATTTTCACCTAGGCAAATACTATTAGACCTGAGAAGGTTTAGGAGTCCCAACTATTCAGCAAACTGTATTCATTTCCTTAAATTGTGAATTAAATAGTAGTGTTCTAACACTAAAATTTATTAATTTCACTATGCATAAAACTAGGCCTGACTGCTAGCCCAGTTGTAAATACAAAGTAGTAGTGGTAAGTGCATAATCTTTGGGTCAGACAGACTATGGTTCAAATGGGACTCTGTTATGTATGTCTTAGACATTCACTTATATATAGAAGGGGAAGCATCCTTTTTCTTATCTCTTGAAATTTCATATTCATGATTTCATCTTCAACTATCAGTTTTTAGTACACATCTCTAGCTCAGATATTTCTCCTAACCCTTTTCCTGCTACATTTCTAATCACCCAGAGAGTTAGGGATAATTATTGAACTCACCAAGGCTATTAGGTGGCTAAATGAGATCACATATAAAAATTGCATGACAGTCAAAAGATAACTATTACTATTGTGTTCATGTGGGAAGAACAAATTGATGCCTATCATTTATATTATACCTTATAAGGCATGGTACAAGTTTGTGTGTGTGTGTGTGTGTGTGTATCTGTAATATTATAATAAAAATCATTCAAATTAACACAGATACACTAGGACATTTTTCTTTAAAAAGGACTTATAATTGAAAAATATCACTCTGCCTAGCCTAGACTTTTGCTTATTTCCTGACCAATACTTTGCATATAATAGGTAGGTAATAAATGTTTGGAATTTGTTTAAATGAATTTCCTAATGTTCAGATTTTAAAATAAATTCAGATTTTAAAATAAATTTCCCTTAAGACTTGCTACCATTAATAAGTTAACATGTTAATATATTAATATATATAAGTAATAAGCTAACATGTTAATATATTAATAGTAACAACATTACTATCCCTATGTCAATCACCATTAAGTACATGACATACATTTCTCATTTAATCTTCATAATTATACTCAATGGGAGCTCTGATTGCTATGTTACAGATTAATACACTGGTGCTCAGAGAGGTTAGCTGACTTATCCACAAGCACATGGCAAGTAACTGAGAGAGGCAGTAGAGCTCAGGCTGGTTGACTCCAAAGTTAATTTTTGCCCAAAATATTGTACATAAAATTTAAAATATGCATGAAAATAGCAAAATGGTGGTATAGTGGTAGTATTTACATCAATAACACAATGTTAGAACTTTAAAACCATTATCCTCCAAGCCAGCCTGAGAGCCAGTATTTATGGTCTCACTCTCTGAAGCAAAGCATACATGTAGCAATGTATAATTCACCTGCAGTAGGAAGTGTCACTCAAAATTGTCAAGTGTATCTTACTGATGCCTTTTGGCTTCTTCTTGCATTTTCAATTTCATTTGGTTCTAAGAGTGGGAGAACAAAAGAGGAAAAGGTGATTCAAAGAACTAGAGTTCTGATACACTTAATTCTTTTCTTCCCTGTGCCAAGCTTCAAAGGAAAATACTTTCAAGTTCCATCCTTCCTTGACTAATATATGCAGAGAAGCGATAAGTCATCAGAATGATCAAATGCACTGGAGAGATTCTGTGAACAATAAAAAAGCAGCTACAGCATCTCGGCAGATCAATGCTATTATAAAGGAGATTTTCAGTTTACATTTGTAGTAATTGTTTAGGAAGGTGGTCATAAAAATGGTACTGGACTCTTCAAAAAAAATCTCATTAGAATGTGATGGGACAGTTTAAAATACTCAGAAATGGAAGCCTGGATAGGGTCACTGTTTTGGCAGTGTATTATTTTTCTATTGCTGTAAAACAAATTACTAGAAACTTAGCAGCCTAAAACAACTTGCATTTAACATCTCAAAGCTTCTGTAGGTCAGACATCTGAGAACGACATAACTGGGTTCTCTGCTCAGTGTCTCACAAGCTGCAACTGAGGTGTTGGCTGGAGCTGCAACCTCATCTGAGGCTCGGGGTCCTCTTCCAAGCTTCTGTAAGGATTGTTAGGATTCAGTTTCCTACAGTTGAAGGACTGAGGGCCTCAGTTTCTAGAGGCCATTCATAGAAAAGCCTCAAAAATGTAAACTACTTAATAGTGAGAGAAAGTAGATTAGTGATTTTCCACAGAAGGAGGAATGGATTACCAAGATGCAAGAGAACAATTTCAAGAGAATAGATTTGTTAATTATCTTGAGCATGGTGAGGGCTTCACAGGTGTATTAAAATTCAACAAGTTCTATAGTTTAAATATGTGTAGTTTATTGTACGTCAATTATATACCAACGGCTTTTTAAAAACAAATATAATGGAAAGTGACAAATGTGCAGCATATACTCAAGTCTTCCTGTGATAAAGAACTGAGACCTCAGCTTGTCACAGTGGAAACTAAATTATGTGGCAGGACAAGATGGCTGCGACTTAATTAGTGAGTATGTATTTTTGAGCACCTGCTACATGCCTTGTTCTATGTTAGGCATTTTCTATGTATTGTGTTAAAATACTGTCATGATAACTCTGTGATGCGCTAACTTTGGGTGGCTTAGGTCACTCTTTCTATTAGATAAGTGTTTTAAGAAACTATACACAGGCCGGGTGTGGTGGCTCATGCCTGTAATCCCAGCACTTTGGGAGGCCGAGGCGGGCGGGTCACAAGGTCAAGAGATCGAGACCATCCTGGCTAACACAGTGAAACTCCATCTCTACTAAAACTACAAAAAAAAAAAAAAAAAGAAAAGAAAAGAAAAAAAAGCCGGGCGTGGTGGCAGGCGCCTGTAGTCCCAGCTACTTGGGAGACTGAGGCAGGAGAATGGCCTGAACCCAGGAGGCGGAGGTTGCAGTGAGCTGAGATCACGCCACTGCACTCCAGCCTGGACGACAGAGCAAGACTGCATCTCAAAAAAAAAAAAAAAGGACACTACACACAAAAACATTAACAACCTTTTGCCCCAATTTGAAATCCAATGTTCCGAGAGATGCCACACACAGCAGGGGACTCTGATTTATAGAATACTATCAACGTATTCTATAAATGTAATTATCTGGATTTGTAATCCAAATCCTCCTTCATAAAAGATAATATATGCACATAGGTCTGAAATGAGCAATCCTAACATAAGATTTAGAAATGTCCAATAGCTATATCACCACAATTTTCAGAGTCATGGAGTGGCATATATATATATATATATATATATATATATATGTTTCTCTGGTTCTGAAAGTACAGAATTTAGGGAAGAGAAAGAGAGAAATTTCTCATTCCCCTGATATTTAAGTCTATGAACAACAAAATTTCTAGCCAGCAGAAGGTACTTTATGAAATGTATAAGTTAGCCTAACATTTTGCTACCACTATTTAGCCCAATGGGTGGAAAGGTCAGTGCTGTCAACTGGAAGGGAAAACCATCTTGAGATTGGGTTTTGGAAAGATGTCAAGATCTTAGATAGCATTAACCCTGGAGCAGTGAATTCCCAAATGTGTAAATAAGATGTATGAATAAGGAGGAATATCAGAAGAGAACTTTCAAAGCACTGCTGTAATGCTAAAATGGAATGTTTGGAAGGAGAAGGTAGTGTCATCATTATGTCAGAATGAAAATCAGACGAGTGAGGTGATCCATGACTCTGAAAATTGTGGTTATATAGCTATTGGACATTTCTAAACCTTATGTTAGGATTGCTCATTTCAGACCTATGTGCATATATACATATATATATGTGTGCATATATACATATATATATGTGTATATATATGCATAAGCCATACTACTTTGTGTCTGTGTGCATGCATATATATATATTGCAATAAATATATATATATTTAATATATTGATGCTCTGGGATTCTGATTAAGGCTTCTACTTAAGGACAAAGATGTCTTAATCATTCCCCCAAATCTCCACCATTCCTATATATATATATGCACACACACAGACACAAAGTAGTATGGTTTATGGAATTTCTCTGATCGATTATGCACATGAACAGCAGACACAATGGGAAGATTCTGAAAACTGGCTATTGATCACACAAAGCAGTGTAACCCAACCATGAAGTGGAGCGTAACATGAGTTAAGATATGTCAGGGACTTTAGGAAGGATGGCTCTTTAAAAATTGTTTCATGTTCACATGTCATGTGTCTTAACTTCATTTGGAAGCTCTGCTCGCTATTAAAAATGTCTCTGAAAAGGTTAACAGGTATAAGTTCAGAACATTTCGAGAGTTGAGGAAAAGCTAATAATGGGGAAAGAATTATTTGCTTTCACAAATTTGTGAAGAAGAAAGTTTACAGTAATTTTTAGGAATGATAATTATAATTTGCAATTATAGTTATATAATTATATGATATAATTATAGTTTTATAGTCTTTATAAAATTATACTGTTTTCTGTTGATAAATCCTTGACATATAGTTACATTGCTTTTTGGTCTTCACTTCCAGTGAAATATTTTTATGCCATAGGAGAATTGTTAATATAGAAATGCATGCAATTTTAGATTATTTCACTGGATACTTAGGAACATACTTAATAAAGAAGGGGTCTTAGAAGTAAGCAACATTTTGGCCAAGCGTGATGGCTCACGCCTGTAATCCCAGCAGTTTGGGAGGTCAAAGTGGGCAGATCACGAGATCAGGAGATTGAGACCATCCTGGCTAAAACAGTCAAACCCCATCTCTACTAAAAACACGAAAAAACTAGCCTGGCGTGGTGGCAAGTGCCTGTAGTCCCAGTTACTCGGGAGGCTGAGGCAGGAGAACGGCATGAACCCGGGAGGCAGCGCTTGCAGTGAGCCAAGATCCTGCCACTGCACTCCAGCCTGGGAGACAGAGGGAGACTGTCTCAAAAAAAAAAAAAAAGCAACATTTCAATTGCCGTATCATTAGGCAAAGTCACACAATAGCAAATTACCTAAATCCAGAAAGTAATAATTGGAATCTAATGCAAAACAACATCTCCACCAAAATAAAGGCAAACAAGCAGTTTTTTGGAGTGAATGATGGAAATATACGTTCGATGCTGCAGAACACCTTTTATCTAGAGAGACTTGGTCCAGCAACACAGTCTGAAACTTTGCAAGTATGTTGCAAAATACTTGTTAGACATTTGAACAGACTCCAAATCCCTCTTGGGATCAAATTCCTGTTGTTTCAGATTCCATTATTTTTTGTGGTATAAATTTGTATCAAATCAACAAATAAAATATATGAATATATGTATAAATTAAAGAATTGTTATTCAAATTGGACACAGGCCCAGATTCTAAAATTTAGTTAATAAAAAGTGATAAAAGAAGCTGCTAATGGTTGTAGCTTGGTTTTATGGGACAAATTTTATATGAGGAGAGCTGCTTTCTTTTTTCTTACTTTGCTAGGAGCAAGTGGTCTTTTTACTTGTTTGATATTAGTCATCCTAAATTTAGAAAGCCTTGATTATTTTGCTTGGTTCTCACCTGAGAGTTTTTATTATTTTCATGTATTTGCAATCTTCTCAAAAAAAAGAAAAAAAAAAACAGTGAAAAAGAAGAGATACCAGAATGACCTACACATACCGTGTAAGATTACCACATCAATCCACTTACCTGGACCAAGCAATATATTGTGTTGCTTCTTTGTCTTTGCATATCTTACTCCCTCTGATTAGGACAACCTTCCCTTGTTAACTTAGACATGGACTCCTTAGAAAAGATGATGGAGTTATGGACTCTTTTCTCATTAAAAAGAAAAAAATACACAGAATTTTGCACGAAGTGCCCTGACTTAGACACAGTCCTCTACAAAGTAGTCCTGACATATCCAGACATTGATAGTGTGTCCATGTTTGTCATTGTATTTCAATATTTATTTGACTATCTCAGTATGCTGCACTCCTAGGTGATGAGGGCTTTCCCTTATTCAGGTTTCATTTCCAGGACAGTAAATATTTGTTGAATTCATTGAATGAATTGATTCCTTGAGGTTCAGCAACCTGAGGCTCAATTTGTCTTCAATTATAAATATTTAAGATCAAATTCAAAGACTTGGCACAGAGAGGCATCTCAACAAATGCTGAATGAGGGCTACAACATTTTCATTGCCTGAATGAATGTATGGTACATTATAGTGCAAAAAAATGTTTTTCATGTGTTAATTTCATAATTAAGCCAAGTTTTACACAATCTCTCTCTCACTTTCTCAATAGAATTGCACAATATAAGGAAGCCACTAAAACATCCACTTGTGCATATATAATAAAATATTGGTGTATATTTAATATATTGATGCTCTGGAATTCTGATTAAGGCTTCTACTTAAGGACAAAGATGTCTTAATCATTCCCCCAAATCTCCACCATTCTGAGGAGCGTCACCAAGAATTTCATCCAGATAGTCCTAGGTTTGCTGTAAAATTGCTGAATTGGCCTTGTTACCTCCTAGATATAATGCCAGCACCAACCCTCACTCTAGGATAATCGAAGAACAGAAAGAGAAGAGAGAAGTTTACAAGTTCTATCTCTCTGCATAACAAATGGCTTAATGGCCAAAATTAATGGCTTAAGAAAACATCAGTGTATTATCTCAGAGATTCCCTGGGTACAGTTCAGCTGAGTTCTCTGTTTAGAGTCTCACAACGCTGAAATCCAGGTTTCAGCAAGACTGCATTGTCATATGGAGGCTCAGCCAGGAAAAGATTTGCTTCTAAGCTTCCTCAGGAGGTTTGTCAAATTCATTTCCCTGAAATGGTAGCATTGAGGTTCTCCTTGTCTTGCTAGATGTTGGTGTGGAATTGCTGTCAGCTTCTAGAGGTCATTCTCGGGTCTTGGCTATGTGGTCCTGCCATTGGCCTATACATCAAATCTTCCTTCATGAAGGGAGGGCCAGTTCCTTTTAAGTGCTAAACTGGTTAGATTGGGCCCATATAGACATCTCCCTTTTGATTAACTCAAAATCCAATAATTTATAATCTATTCAAAGAGTGATATACAATCAGATTCTCAAGTTCTGCCCACTGAAGGAGAGAACTTTACACAGGGCATGTATACCGATGGGCAGGAATCTCGAGGGCTATCTGAGAATTCTATCACAAAGGATATTATAAGAGGTGTTTATGGAGCTCTGCGAGTATAGCAAGAGGTTGCCTGAGATAAGGAGACATGAATCCCATTCTTCACTGCAGTCCTGTCCTAGTGGCCCCGTTGGACAAGAGCAGAGCATGGTAGGGGAGTTCCAGGGAGGGTTTGATGCCCATTCTCTGAAGTTTGTTGGTATATGTAAAACTCATTATTGGTGCCAGCACATTTTCTGCAAAGGAAGAAGACTTGAGGGATTACTGGCAGCAGAGAGGCAATAACAGGTGGTAGTTTGGTGTGTCTTTGGAGAAGATAGAGGGTCATCTCATCCCAGTTCTCAGAGCTCTCAGGGAGAGGGAAAGGGAGATGCCCCACTCTAAGGGAGGTTGGGACACAGTCTACTTGAGAGAGACTAAAGAGAGACAAAAATGCCCCTTTTCGAGGGATCCCAGTGGCTAAGGTGGCTGACAAAAAGCTGAAAACCTTCCCAAGAAAGCATGCACAGCATCTGTGTGGAGGCATTCTATCAGAAGAGCAGACAATCAACCTGAGTCGTATTGAGACCTTGGTTGCCTTCTCACCAGCAGCAGGTAATCTATTACCCTAAAAGATCTCTGCCTGCCCTATATCTTCTCCCAATCCCCCAAATCAGGGGTAAGTGAGCTTTGAAATAGGGAAGGGAAGGAAGTAACCAGAATTAGTCCATTCCTTCTCCCCACTCCAAGTATTTCAAGCCACAGGGCTGGACAACTGGGGAGAGAAAAGAGGTGAAGGTAGGAAAGGGAACAAATGAGAAAGCCGATATGAGATCAGAGTCTTAAGCCAGAACTTTTAGTGAGAGGTATGGCACATTTCCAAGAGGTGCTTCAGGAACAGGGAAGTGACATTTGACAAAGCCACAGGAGAAAAATAAAAATATTTCATGTTTGTAACCCATGTTGAACTACTCAATAAACCAAATATACATATATTTAAATTTCCCCCAGCTTCCAACTTTTGTATGTGCAAAGCAAAATTCCCCCCATGACTTTCAAATTTCCAGAAAACAAATTATATCCCTAAGTCACATATTAGAGTGAATTAGATCCAGATATATTTTCTGAGATCAAGATTTGATAAGGAAGGATAGAATAAAATCCACACACAGAATATATCAGTGGGATGGTAAAAAAAGGAATGCCACTAAAATTGCTAATTAGGGAAATAAGCTGAAAAGTATGTCTATCTAGATGGAAAATAATACACAGTTTGAAGTGTTCCCCTGCTATAGAGAGGACATTAAAACGAGTTCCTGATACTTGTTTCTGATTGCAGCTATGATCTCATGTTCTGCTCAGCATTTAAAAATAATGTGAAGATACATCATGTGAAACTACAAAGACATTTCACAAGAACTCAAGCCAAAAAACCATGACAACATAGCTGATTTTGTACATCCCCCTCTAAAATAAGTTGACTCACCATGAGGTAAAAAAGTAGTTCCTATGATACTCATTCATCTGAATATAATTGTATTGAATGTAAGGTGCCTGCAAAACTTCATGGTAAGAGAGAAGTCTACTAATTGTTATTCTTGGATTACTGATCCAACTGACATTCATTCCATTTTTAATTCCCATAGTAAATATAAAACAGTAGGTATGTATGTGTATGTATGTATATCTGTATGTGTGCATATTTGTAAATCATAGCACGTTAACCATAGAATCTAACTTTAGAAAGGTTATGTTCAACTCTAGGCAAACAGTAATAAGATCAAATTAGGATCACAAGAAACTAATCTCTTAAAATTTAACAAAAAGTACCAGGTTTAACAGTAAATATACATTGCTGGAGAAAAACACATGTCCCACAGAAGGAATAGTAGGCTATTAAGAACTAACTTAATTTGTTGGTTTAGCACATGGATAGTCAATACAACAAACAGAACATCTGAACACTGAAATAACCTTTAAGACAGCACCATTAAAATCAAATTTTATTAAAGTTCTTGATTTTAAGATAATGTAAAATTTCAATGTTTTACAACAAATACTTTAAAGTATTTGAAATTATTACTTTAGATATAATAACTATGTTGCTTGGAAGTCCAGTGTACTACATATTTCATGTATGTGCAATACAATTATACACTGTACTGACATAAAATAAGTAGAGTAGACAGCAAGCCACTAAGGAACTGTGAGCCCTTGACTACCCCTTGACAACACAATGGAGGCCAAATTGCATGCATTATGCATGATTTTAAAATGTGATTAGCCATATAAGATTCGTTCTTTTAAGTGCAGTTGTAGCTTTTTATAAAAGAAATTTGGCTAACTTAGGCTATTGTTTAGGTTATGGACTTTTTCTTTCTATTTTGGATAGTTGATAAATTGTTAAAAGTGTATGTCATACGGATATATATATGTATGCATATATATGAACATACATACATATATGTATAAACACTTGCCTGTGCAAAGAATATCTTTTGAAGGTAAGAAACAGGTAGAAGTGGGATGAGAATAGTGTGACTAAGAACAGGGAGGGGAGGCTGTCTTAGTTTGGTTTTCCCCAAAAGCAGACCCTAAATTAAGCACTGGGTGCAAGTATTCATCAGATGTGATGGCAGGAAGCACAATGTAGGAGTAAAGAAAGTGGGACAGGAAAGGGAATAAAGCCAAAGAGTGTGTTAATAAGCATGTTGCCACTGTGGGCAGACAGAGCTCAGTCTCACTGGAGACCTTTTCAGAAACTATGCAAAACACTTCAAACTTTACCTTCCAGAGGAGAGAAAAGGAAGGTTGGGCATTTATCCACCTGCTTCCAACCCTCACATTGGTTGAGAGTGGCCCCAGGATATTAACTTCTCCACACTTGCAATGCAGAGAAGACAGACTGGGATGCTGGAGATGGGAAGCTGTCATCATGGCCCCAGAGATTCTTTGGGGTGGGGGAAGGCTGGGAAGAATGTATTTACATTTCTTTGAGTCACCCTGGCTCTGAGTTTCTGCTTGCACTGTTCTGCACTGCTTCACCCCATGTAGGCCCTGCTTTCCATCCCCAGCCAGTTATTCCCCGCACACTTTCTGTGCAAGGAATTGTATGTAGCAGACTGTATGACAGGTTCAGGACAACAGAGCCTGGAAAACCGAAACAATTTAAAACTGATTTTCTGCATCTCTGTTCTTAAAAGGCGATAGGCAATTTCCCCCTCCCTGCAGGGATTCTCACTGCAATCTCTTGATCATGGTTTCCCACCATGTACTTTACCTTCTCTCTCTCCTCTAAAATCCCTTTCTTTACTGATTCACCATTCCCAGGGTTGAACATTCCTAAGATTTCTTCTGCAGAGTAGTTTGACTTCATGGCTTCCTGCCTCCTTCAGCTGTTCTCAGGACTTCACCTTGTATACCCAAAGTGAGTAAACAATGTTATTTTCTTAACAAAATCTGTTCTCACCCTAAGAGTAACTTTAGCTGTTACTGTTAACAAATTTTGAAGTTATTTTTACCCTGCTGCATATGGAAGGTTGTACATAATAAACTGTCTTAATGATGCAGTGGGTTCTGATAGCATAATTTATTAATTGTATTGATTCAAGCTTGTTTCATTTTGTTCTTATTTCCCTACCATAGTCTGTGTTGGAATGTCTACCTCTCGCTTCAAAGTTCTGACCACTGACCTTTTTTAGGTTTCTTTTGTTTACTCAGGGAATCACTGTGTAATGCTTTGTGCTGCAAATTCACTGCCCACAGTATAACTGGTTGTTAACTTTTCTCCTCTTCCATGCCTTTGTGAAGGATTGGGGTTCTTATTGCAGAAAGGAGTTTCTCTGGCTGTAGTTTAAACTGAAACAGCCCTGTTTCTCCTACTCACCAATTTAATCTTCCTTTGACCTTCTGGGTAACACTATGGCACTTGCCACGTAATGCCATTAAAAGCTCTCCAGGCTATAGAAGCTCTAAATATTGCTGTTAATCACTTTACAGCTGACATCATGTGCATTCCAATGGCACCAGTTGACTTCCTTTTATAATTATCAGAGGATACATGAGAAATGCCGAAGTTTGAGGAAGACTTGTATTTCAAGCTCCAAATCCTCTACCCCAGGCTGAGATGAGCAGTTAATGTTGGTAAGCCTTTGCAGAAATCGGCGGCTCTGGAAGATTTGTTTTGTTTTGTTTTTGAGACAGAGTGTCGCTCTGTCGCCCAGGCTGGAGTGCAGTGGCCGGATCTCAGCTCACTGCAAGCTCCGCCTCCCGGGTTCACGCCATTCTCCTGCCTCAGCCTCCCGAGTAGCTGGGACTACAGGCGCCCGCCACCACGCCCAGCTAATTCTTTTGTACTTTTAGTAGAGATGGGGTTTCACCATGTAAGCCAGGATGCCCTCGATTTCCTGGCCTCGTGATCCGCCCACCTCGGCCTCCCAAAGTGCTGGGATTACAGGCGCGAGCCACCGCACCAGGCTGGAAGTTTTAATATTGACATTATCGCTCCTTTACCATGAGGGAGTTTGACTAATGGTTTATCCAAGATTAGAAATTGGAGAAGAAAAAAGTAAAGGCAAGAATCTCTCCAGTCACCACTCTCATCCTCAATCCCCAGGCCAAGATGCTATGTTTACCCAATTATCTTATGAGGAAGAGAAAATCTGATGAAAATACAATTTTAAAAAAGTGCTAGGCCTACCTTTTCTTCTTAACCTAATTTGTAATTTTTCATAATTATTTTCTAAAAGATTCATGCGATTCAAGATTCAATTTAAAAAGTAACATCTAGTAAGCCATTAAGCCAGGTTATATGATTTTGAGACAGCACAAATTTACTTGCTGGGGATTAGGTATCTATGCAGAGAGGCTTGTTCATTCTCAGGCATCTCCCAAATTATAATTCTACCATTATTATTTTCCAAATATTTGGCATTCTGTAGACTGGCTGGGAGGTCTAGTTATTGCTCTTTGTGTCAACTCCTCTGTTTCTCTCATGGCCAAATGCAGATAAAACTCCCACGCAGTCTAACATCATTGCAGGGACTGGTAACTAGCAACTCTTGTTTTAAAGCACTTAACAATTAGAAGGATTTTATACAAATTACAGTTTATTTTAGAAAAGAAATAAACTAGCATATGGAAAATATTGGATACGATGGTAAAATATATACCATACCACCTGCTTTGTCTAAAATAATCTCTCAAAGAAATGCAAATTTAAAGTGATTATTCCCTAAAACTAAACACATGCAAAGACTTGATTAGCTATTTGTCTATCTATTAGAAAGTAATCACCTCTTAATACTTGAAACAATAAACAAGAAAAACCTGCTTTATACTATGTCACAGACATACAGGCTCAGAGAATAAGGAGAAACTACAAAGCAGGAGAAAAAAATCCACTTTCCCTTTTCTCTTCCTCCCGCCCCGCCATGCCCACCCAGGTTGATTGGTTACAGCTGAAATGTATGGGCTACTTACGCCAAGTCTATGGGCTCAACTGAAGGAGATGATGATGTTAATACTACTTCACACTTGTATAGCATCTTACGGCTTCCAAAGGGCTTTCACGTAGACTGTTTCATTTAGAGAAAAGCTTTGCACAGATGTTTTGTGGACTTGCAAGCATTAAAATTGCTGATTCTGATTAAATTTGTCTAATATTTCAAGTTCTGTTTCACTCTTATTTTATCCTAAATCTGGTTCACAAAGAGATTTTATTATGCTAATGTAAAGTGACAGTCATTTTCCCATGATAGAAGCTCTTCCTCAAATGCAACCAGAGAGTTTGAGTTAGAAAGAACTTTGGAGGAATTGTATTCTAACCATTTGATTTTGTGGATGAAATATCAAGGTTTAGGGAGACTTCATGAACTGCCCAGGGCCAGGCTTGGTTTTCTGCCTTGAAATATGGAAGGTTTGCTGTTACCCCTAAAGGGTGCCCTCCTGACTCTTGTCTATGTGGGGGAGAATAAAACTTCAGGGAAAAAATGATGAAGCAAACCAAGCTCTAAGCAGCATGCTGTTTTTGAAACATTTATTTATTTTTATCCTTCCAGTGTTTTAGAAAAATTTTTTTTTTCTGAAGGAGATTTATTGAATATTCAAAGTAGGTACACTCCTTTTACTTTTTGTCCAAAATTACCAAATGTCTTTTTCATTTTTTTCATTAAACCAAAGATCATTAGATTCCTAATCAAATGCTATTTTCACTTTTTTTCTCATTAAACTCTTATAAAGAATATGTTCTGTTTGTTTTTTGTTTTAAAGCAAGGCAGGTATTTTAAGCCAAATTTTAAAGTAAAGAAACCTCATACTCAAAGATACATGAACTGTACAATGTCACATAGCTGATTAGTGAAATTCATAAGAATAGAAACCACTTGGTATGATTTTTAGTACAGTTTTTGTTTTGTATTTTGTTTTTTACAACTCATTGTTCACGGCCCTGAAATAGAGTTGAAGATCATCAGATTTTCTTCAAGTTATATTGTTGACATCTTCCTAAATGGTTTGTATAAGGTAATCAATATATGCTATTAAATTGGATTCCAATTGAATTTTGTAATATGCACACTTATTTGTAACAATGCCTGACTGTAACATTATAAGTTTCTTTTTAATATTCCTTATTTCTAGAATTTCTAAAATGAGGTTGGGTGCAAGAATTTTGTATAACATGAATGTATTAAATTCTAAACCAAAGATTTTACATTTATATTAGATATGGAGTCATAGGGTTGTAAAAGACCCTAACTGGAAATCGGGTTTCTCGTATTTAGTATGTGGCTATCATATGCCATATCTTATTTCCTCAGTGTAAATAACCATAGCAAACCTGAGCAGTTCCTAATCTTATCTCCTTTTTTAACGGTAAGGAAACTGAGGCTCAGAAAACTGAAATAACTTGCCCAGAGTCCCATCTCTACATGATTCCAAAGTTCATGCTCTCTTGACAGTATTTCTCATCTTTCTCAAAAAGCACACTTGAACTACAAAGAAGCACATCTCAGTACATATAGAGAATTATTTCAGTGAATTCTGAGAAAATAAAAGAAAAAAAAAAACACTTGCTTTTGGCTGAATAGGCCTGCAAGATGTCTCTTTAGTTACATTCCTACTCATTTTATGCCGACAAAATACAACATATTCCAGAATACCTGGCTAATATTACATAGTGGTCTCTTTCAGACTAATAGGATTAATCTTATTTTTAATTGAGTTATAAAAAGCATCCTTTTCCTAATGGTTAATTTGTCTTTATTAAATTATATTGTTAAGTATGTGTTAATAAGAACAAATTAACCATTATTATATAAGCATATATATGTATGTATTAGCATATTTATTAATAAGTTAATTTCTTAAAGAAATAAAACTTGCATTTTGCGCTGAGTTTACTGTCATTTAAATCAAGACATAGAAGTTCACTGTTCAAAAATATCAGTGAAGATTATGACAAATAGCTGAAGATCTATATCCTCAAAATTACATTTGTTATGCATCTTTAAGTTTAACCTCTGAAGGTTAGCACTGTTATTGCCTGTATGTGCTTCCCATAGACATATAACAGGAATTATTTTCTTTTAAAAATGTGTGTAAACATTTTGACACATGTGTATAATATAGCATATGCACAGAAAGATACATTTAAATGTACAGAATACTGGATTATTATGAAGTGAGCTTTAGTACAATGACTAAATGAGACAAACACTGACAGCATCCCTGAAGCCCCATCCCTATGTATTCGTTGCCTATTCTTTTGAGAATTTCTTCTTTCACTTGATATTATATTAGTTAATTCTACCTCTGTTACTATATATTGCTCCAATTTCTCATTTTTATTGCTTTGTTTTATTCATTTGTTTGAAATCTTACAATGTTTATTTATCCACTCCACTGTTGATGGCTATTTAGATTATTTCTAGTTTGTTGCTATTACGAGTCAATGCTGTATAAATATTCTTGTACATTCTTCTGACACACATATAATTACATTTTTCTAGAGTATATGCCCAGGAGTAGAATTTCTGGGCTGTGGGATATGTGTATATTTCAATTTAATAGGTGATGTTCCCAGTTTTTTAAAAAACAGTTTTATAAATTTATATATCTGCCATTCATAAATGATAATTCCTGTTACTTCATAGTTTTTAAAATACTTGGTACTTGTTGTTCTCAGACTTTTAAATGCTTTTTCAGTCTGGGGAATATCTGCAGTAGTTGGTATCTTCTTTTAGTTTCAACTTACTGTTTTCCAGAAAGCTATTAAGGTTTGACATTTTGTCTTATGCTTGTTGGTCATTAGGATTTTTCTATTTAGTGTTATGCCTGTTTATGTTTTCCTCCATTGTCATGTTTAATCTTACTTTGCTTACTGATTTTCGTAAGTTCTCTATTCAGTGTATAAATCCATTATCAGTTATATATTTTGAAAATGGTATCTCCCCTTCTGTGGCTTTTGATAATTCTCCTTTTGATGTCTTTTGAAAAATATAATGTAGTTGAACTCTTTTTTGAGACCAATATACCCTAAATCCCAACCTTTACAAGAATATTACAAAAAACAAAACTGTGAGCCAATTTCTCTCAAGCACACAGATGCCAAAATTCTAAACAAAATACTAGCAAATAAAATTCTGTGATACACCACTGCTCAGTGAAATAAAAGAGGACAAAAACAAATGGAAGAACATACCATGCTCATGGATAGGAAGAATCAATATCATGAAAATGGCCATACTGCCCAAGGTAATTTATAGATTCAATGCCATCCCCATCAAGCTACCAATGAGTTTCTTCACAGAATTGGGAAAAACTGCTTTAAAGTTCATATGGAACCAAAAAAGAGCCCGCATTGCCAAGACAATACTAAGTCAAAAGAACAAAGCTGGAGGCATCACGCTACCTGACTTCAAACTATACTACAAGGCTACAGTAACCAAAACACCATGGTACTGGTACCAAAACAGAGATATAGACCAATGGAACAGAACAGAGTCCTCAGAAATAATATCATACATCTACAGCCATCTGATCTTTGACAAACCTGAGAGAAACAAGAAATGGGGAAAGGATTCCCTATTTAATAAATGGTGCTGGGAAAATTGGCTAGCCGTAAGTAGAAAGCTGAAACTGGATCCTTTCCTTACTCCTTATACGAAAATTAATTCAAGATGGATTAGAGACTTAAATGTTAGACCTAATACCATAAAAACCCTAGAAGAAAACCTAGGTAATACCATGCAGGACATAGGTATGGGCAAAGACTTCATGTCTAAAACACCAAAAGCAACGGCAACAAAAGCCAAAATTGACAAATGGGATCTCATTAAACTAAAGAGCTTCTGCACAGCAAAAGAAACTACCATCAGAGTGAACAGGCAACCTACAGAATGGGAGAAAATTTTTGCAATCTACTCATCTGACAAAGGGCTAATATCCAGAACCTACAAAGAACTCAAACAAATTTACAAGAAAAAAACAAACAACCCCATCAAAAAGTGGGCAAAGGATATGAACAGACATTTCTCAAAAGAAGACATTCATACAGCCAACAGACACATGAAAAAATGCTCATCATCACTGGCCATCAGAGAAATGCAAATCAAAACCACAATGAGATACCATCTCACACCAGTTAGAATGGCAATCATTAAAAAGTCAGGAAACAACAGGTGCTGGAGAGGATGTGGAGAAATAGGAACACTTTTACACTGTTGGTGGAATTGTAAACTAGTTCAACCATTATGGAAAACAGTATGGGGATTCCTCAAGGATCTAGAACTAGAAGTACCACATGACCCAGCCATCCCATTACTGGGTATATACCCAAAGGATTATAAATCATGCTGCTATAAAGACATATGCACACGTATGTTTATTGCGGCACTATTCACAATAGCAAAGACTTGGAATCAAGCCAAATGTCCATCAGTGACAGACTGGATTAAGAAAATGTGGCACATATACACCATGGAATAGTATGCAGCCATAAAAAAGGATGAGTTTGTGTCCTTTGTAGGGACATTGATGCAGCTGGAAACCATCATTCTTAGCAAACTATCACAAGAACAGAAAACCAAACACCGCATGTTCTCACTCATAGGTGGGAACTGAACAATGAGATCACTTGGACTCGGGAAGGGGAACATCACACACCGGGGCCTATCATGGGGAGGGGGGAGGGGGAGGGGGGAGGGATTGCATTGGTAGTTATACCTGATGTAAATGATGAGTTGATGGGTGCTGACGAGTTGATGGGTGCAGCACGCCAACATGGCACAAGTATACATATGTAACAAACCTGCACGTTATGCACATGTACCCTAGAACTTAAAGTATAATAAAAAAAAAATTCTGTGATACATATATGAAAATCTATAAAATTTTTGTTTGTATATGTGTATACACACATACATACATATATCAGACCATGTTAAGATGTTTTTCCCCAGAGACAAGGGTAGTTTAGCATTTTTAAAAGATACATTAATATAATTCACCACATTAACAGAGGAAAGAAAAAAAGTCATAGTCACCGTGAGCAAAAAATTAATGTGGTATCATTCAACACTCATTCAGCAAACAAGAAATAGAAGGAAACTTCATTAATTTCACAATGGAAATCTTAAAAAAAATAACATGAGCAGACATCATAATTGATAGCAAAAACTAAAAGGTTTTCTCATGAAACCAAAAACAAAATGCCTATTATGATAATTTCTATTCAACAAAGTAAAGAAAGTCCTTGTCAATTCCGTAAGGAATATAAAAATAAGTAAAATGAATAAAAATTAGAGAAAGAAATACAATTGCTATTATTCATGGAGGAAATGGTATACATAGAAAATACAAAAATAAAGACAAATTATCAGAATTAATATATGAATACAAAGTCAATATATAAAATCAATTAAATTTTCACATATTAGCAACAAATGGAAAACACATTTTTTAAAAGTGAAATTATTATAATAGTATTATGAAACAAAAAATATCAAGAAATTAAGTTGTCTAGATTCTAAGCTAAAAACTATAAAACATTACTGAGATTTACTAAAGACTCAAGGTATTAGATCTTTATGTAAGTTTATGCTCAAAACCAAGCCATTTTTTCAATTTTTATTTCTTTTGAGTGAAACTCAACTATATGCAAGATGTTGTAGGCAACATGAAGATGAATAAAGCTTACTGATTTTTTTTGGCCAGAGGGAGATCAAACTACACTTAAATGCTAAATTAGAAAACATTATAATTATAGTAACACAAATAAAGTTCTGTAAAGTATTCAGAAGATAAGGTTAATTCCTGCTGGTGGAATCAGGGAAGGTTTTACTGATGAAATGTAAAATGTCCTGATTTTTTTTCTTGTGGTTAAATTGTGAATCTCTTCCAGCTAGAAGCCTTTCGTTTCTTCTCTTGAATGAGGTGATGAATGTCCAGTAGCTATTTCAGTGCCTGACACAACATAGATACTTAAAAAAATGCCTCTGTATCCTCTGGTCAGAACAACCAAAGTTAGTTCTGGCTATAGTAGGGAGACTTTCAACCTGCTGAAAGCTTCCATGATATAATAAAAAATCGTCTGCTCTTCAAGCCAATTTAATACAATTTTTCTTTACCTGGAACATCCCTTCCCCTTCATGCCCCTCTCACCTTCTATACATACCTGTGTGTAATAAGAATCCTCATCTTCCAGTTGGGAAATAACTAATATATTTGTTGAAAGCCTGTATGCACCAGGACCAGTTCTAAATGTTTTACATATATTATCTCAGTATTTATTAAATGTGATGGTATCAAATTCTCTCATATATGCTTACACCAAAGTGTGCTTCTACTAGAGTGGATAGCATGGCACAAAACTGAGATCAATCATTTAGGCTCTGGAATCAAACTGCCTGAGTTCAAATCTCAGCTCTAACATATACTAGAGATGTGTCTGTGAACAAGTGAACTTACTGGCTTTTTTTTTTTTTTTTTTTTCACTTCAGTTTTCTCATTTGTAAGGTGGATATGATAATGGCATTATTGTGGACTGTGGTGGATTGTATTTTCCTAAAATGCTTAGAATAATATCTCCCATCCTTCACGTTCTTCTTACAGTGTGATTTTGCTACTCCCTCTCCAAGAAGTGGAATATACATTATTTCTCCTTGACCCTGGGAAGAACTCTGACTGTCTCACCAATAAGGAATGACAGAAGTAGAGGTAGGTGACTTCCAAGGCTAGCTCATAAGACTGTGCAGCTTCTGCTTGGCTTTCTTTTAAGATGCTCACTCTTGGAACCCAGACACCATAAAGAATCCTAGACATATAGGTCAGCAGACAGATCCAAATGAAGTCCCAGACAATAGCCACTATTAAGTGCCAGCGATGTAAGTGGGGGAGCCTTTGAGATGACTACAGCCCAGGCACTATCTACTCTAACTACATAAGAAACCCTGGGTAATAACTGCCTAGCTAACCATGAGGGTTAACCAAGTCAACCCCCCAAACCATAAGACATAGTAGTAAAGTAATTGCTGTTGTTCTAAGCCACTAAATTTTGAAATAACTTATCAGGAAGCAATAGATAATTGATACAGATCAGCTGAGATTTTTGGCTCGAACTGCTAGAAGTGGATTCTTTATGCAGCCTGGACTCCCTCACAGCATGGTGGCTGGATTTTAAGAGCACATATTCTAGCAGTTCCAGGTGAATGCTGCATTATCCTTATGATCTAGTCTTGGAAGTTGCATTGTGTCATTTTCACTGTAGTCACAGATTCACTCAGATTTAAGGAAAGGGAACACAGATCCCACCTCTCAATGGGATGGAGATAGGTGTAAACATCATGTTATAAGAGCAAGTAGGATGAGAAATTTTGTTGTAGCTGTCTTGAAAAATACAGTCTTTATGTGGAACATAAATAAACTGATCTACAGCCACTTTTAGAATAATGCCTGGCAGCATTTAATAAATGCTAGTTGTTATTCTTATTGTTCCAAAAATATAATGTAGGACTAATGGTGTAAAAGGAAAAGCAATTGGGGAATAATTAAGTCAATGAGTAATTAAAACAAGAATAAATGTGGACTGTCCCAGGCATCCTAAGGTACAATTTCGCTATGTTTGGCCCTATTCCATGTCTTGATCCCCTTTCATCCTCCTTAGGAGTATCGTTGTTATAAAATTCATTGCTATGGAGTTCATGTGCATCCATCTAGAATGTTTCTCTGTATTTACATTTGTAAAATTATACAGTTTTGTTTTTCATTGTATTTTTCCCACAATATCGCATTGTATTATACTCATTTGTGATCTGCTTTTCATTGTTTTGATTTTTGTCCTCTTTATTTTTACCTAACCATGACTTAAGAGATTTGTCATGCTAGTATAGAAAAAAATCTACTTCATTCTTTAGTTCCCATCCTTACAATAATGACTATTCCATTTGATTCCAATTTTTATTCTACAAAAAAATCTAAGGTTCACACATTTCCAATTTTAACACAGCTTGCCAAGTTGTCCACCAAGATGGCTGTGCCAATTTGCACTGTCCTTTGCTGTGCAAAGAGCACACATTGTCCTACTTCCTTGTTGACAGTTGATATTATTAAACTTTTGCTTTGGCCTCTCTGTGAGATTAAAATATGGTGAATCATTTTAATTTTAATTTTTCTAACTGTTAGTAAGGTAGGACATAGTTTTATGTTTAGTGGTCAGTTGTATATTTGTTTATATCCCTTGCCCATTTTTTGCTTCATTGTTTGTCTTCAGTTTATTGACTTTGAAGGGTATATAGACATAAAACACATAATACTCTCATATTTTACTGAATAATAATTGATTATCTATATACATGTTGACATGCTCCCAAGGTAATGATTATTTTTTCACTTAACTTTAAAATTCAATTTAGACAAATGTATCATTCTTTTTATTATGGGATTTCTTTTTTGTGTTTTGCTAAGTAAAGCCTTCCTTACCTATAAAGCCAGAATACACTGCACTGTATTCATTACTAAGAATTTAATATTTTTATTTAATTCAGCCCAACTTTATTTCATTTTATGATTTGAAGTAGAACTCCACTTCTCTATCCTTTCATTTTCCCAAAACATTGATTCAGCTCATCATCTTTTCCCACTGATTTGAAATGCCAGCCTTTGATGTACATTAAATTACCACACCTAAGTAAAGTTAACAATTTTCCATATTTCCAGAATGGAAAGTTCAGAACTCAACTCAGATATATAGATAATTCATGTTGTCTTGTACCATGCTGCTTTGTCATTACTTTAATTACATCTCTATACTTTGTTTTGGTGACTAGTTGAATGTATCACTTGTTTGCTTTCTTCATTTTCAAGATTATCCGGGTTTTTTTTATTTTTTATTTTTTTGGAGACGGACTCTTGCTGTGTCACCCAGGCTGGAGTGAGTGCAGTGGTGTGATCTGGGCTCACTGCAAGCTCTGCCTCCTGGGTTCACGCCGTTCTCCTGCCTCAGCTTATTCTTAAGTATTTGCTCCTCCATATGAACTTTCAAATCACATTTTCAAGTTTCATCAAATATCTTGGGGGCCTTGATTGGGGTTTCATTTATTTTATGAAACTTGAGTTATTAAAATACAACATTGAGCATTCCTATTGATAAATATAGTTTATTTTCCACTTGTTTCTCTTTTAAGGCCTTCATAAAGCTTTATAGATTGTGCCATAACTTGTTGCTTATTTATAACCTGAAAAATGAGATATTTTAAAAGTATAATACATATCTAATCTGTTTTTGTTTGTGTAATGGGAAGCTATTAATTTTTGTATGCTAATATTCTGCCTGGCCCACCTTGCTGACTCTTGTATTAGTTCACATACATCTAAGTAAATGTCTTTATCTGTTCTTTTTCAATCTATTTACATATATAGTTATTTTTATTCCAATCCATATACAATTTGTTTATTGTTTTGGATATTTCCACCTACAGAGTGTTGAATTTTAGTTTTATTCATTTCTATTCATCTAAATGTTCTACAATAAACCATTATTGCTCTTAGAGTTAGAAAAAAAATCAGTGTCATTTTAAAAGAATAATACCTTCTTTAAAATATTGAAATGCTTTTTAATGTCTTTTCATCTTTCTTAAGTATCCCCAACTTTTAAAAAATGTATATTGGAGAAGATAATTAAATATTGAACTTAGAAAATATAAGTCAGTGTTTTCTACTAATTTATCTAAATAATCATTGTCATATTTTAGTTTTTTTATCAATGAATTCTTTTTTAAAATACTAAACCTTAATATTTGTTCTGAGTCTATGTAAAGTTACTTTGTAAAGTTTTATTTTCAACATATTTACTTTTGATTTTGAATACTATTGACTTATAGCTCCATCTGAATTCTAAAGATGTTCGTGATACTGCTCCTTCCTGAGACTTAACTAGTCAAGCTAGCTTTTCTTGAAACTTATCAGCAGCATTGAAGAACCATTATATTTGCTTGAAGTTTGGTCTTATTTATTTGCATTTGCATTACTCTACCTAATTGCTCCCTTGTGTGTTTCATTTCAACCATTAAGTTCAGTGATTTACTTTAGCAAATTGTTTATGGAGAGTTATCAGTTTCTTTCTCCAAATTTCCACATTTACTCTGGTTTATTTTCTTGTCATTGTGTATGAATGTATATGGGTGTGTGTCTGTCTGTATATGATATACATAAGTGTATATGTAAACATAGTTTAACTTATACACACACATACATTAGTGTATATCAGTTTTTCTCAAATGTGCTCTCATGACTTCTCAGAGAACATCTGGAATCATTTACTGTAAAAATGTTTCCAAATATGTTATGATATGTATTTTAAGTACAGAACTAATATTTCACCTTTAATTAAAAAGAATGTGCTCAGAATATTACAATAACACAATAATGCCTATGGATATTTCAGTAGGTACAAGCTATTGCTGACAATCCTTGCCTCCTCCATTACTAGTGACTTGTTATTCTCTGACATAAGGTCATTTGATAGTTGTTTCTATGAGAATGAGGTTCATGGATTTTTTTTACTTGTAGTGAGCATTGTCCCTGTTATATGATTTGGGGCATGTATAGAAGGAAAGGAAATAAAATGTCACTAGACCGTTAACCTGTAAGAATTCTCTGTCCTTCTCTTTTTGTGTGTTGCCTATATCATCCTTAGTTTATAAATCTATGCAGTGGTGGGATATTTGCTCTCTCTGAAGTAGTTGAATCTACAAAGTCCAACCCCAAGAAAATAATTATTTCCTATGGGTAATCATGACTGATTTTAAGAGCTGCTTTCAGCTAGAAGTGCTATTTTGGCTTAAGCCAGACAAAATGACATTTTTCCAAATACTACCCTTGAAAATAAAAATCCGCAAAATAGCTAAAAGAGAATTGTAACATTCCCAGTACAAAGAAAAGATAAATGCTTGAGGTGGTAGATATCCCAATGACACTGACTTAGTCATTACACATTGGATACACGTATCAAAGTATCACATGTACCCCCAAATACGTGCAACTGTGATATACCAATAAAAATACAAAGAAGATTAATTTTAAAAAGAAAATAAAAATCTGTATGAAATAAACTGAAACTATTAATAAATGTTAATAGCAATTAAGAGCCATTGCAATTTGTTTTCCTGAAAAATAGCTTCTGTTTTTAACTAATTCAGTTCAGCTAAGCAATTATAACCTAAGTGTATTATTACCATTGGGGAAAAAGGTATTTCAAATATTTGGGGAGTATTTCAAATCACTTTCTCTCATTTAGTACATTATTTAACTATTTCTGTACATGTGATGATCACTCATGGGAGTATATTTCTAAAGCGTCTTTTAGAAAAAGTTAATTATCTAAAGTGGGAAAATTTTTTATCAGTAAAAAATTCTCCAGACTTAGATTTTTTTTTTTTCTCAATCTCTCGGCACAGACATTAATAAAGTTGGCTCAAGGAAGTGGTTTGGATATTTTGATTACTAACTCAAACTCTCAAGACAGTAAACAACATAGGTTGTTCCATGTTGAATAGAAGATTACAAGTACAATTTTCAACAAAGTTTATGTGCTTCTTTTAAATATAGAATAGTAGGCACTGATTTTTATTTACATGATTAACACACAGATTAAGAACTGAATGCATGTTATTGCAATCTCTGGGACTAATTGGGGCAGAAAGTTTTTATTGATGAAATACCACATGAATATATTGAAAGAATATGTCCATTTTAAGATTGTGGCCAATTAAAGATAATGAAATAGCAAACTGAAAGTAAAAAAATTGAGTCAATCAAAGGATTTGAGTTCACTCCCCACTGAATTGCCTGGTTGGTGTGGTGTCATGTAAACACAGTCTTAGTTTATTCCTTTGTGCTGATGGGGTTGACATAAGTAAAACTTAATTTCAAAATATAAGAAAGACTACAAGTTTCTTTGACAGGTACTGGAAGTTTTTCAACTCCTCATCTCTTTCTGGGCTGTTGAATCAGTTACTCTTTGTGGTTTTGACTCACTGACAGTTGGAAGAAATTTGAGAAGAAATTCTTCAGGCTGTCATTTCTTCTCCATTAGAGCTAATCTTTGCTGGATTGTTGGCAATATCACTTGACTTAAGACTATGGTGAAGTTAAAAATGAATTTCACTTATTCTCAGACTGCATAACACTATTGCATTGATAGGTTGTTGGGAAAACTATGCAGGTTCTATTGGAGTTAGAGTTGTGCTGTTCAAATATAAATGTTTTCTGATTTTTTTTAAATGATGAGAAAACATTAGAGGCTTTTGGGGAATTGAATTTTAGTGGAAGAATCTGACCCAAAATATTTTGCTATTGTAAAAAAAAAAAGAGGAGATTTTTCTTTGCCCTTAAAAATCACATTTTCCTGTGTGTCCTGTAGTCTGCTTTATTGCCAAGAACTTTTCACAGTTTGATCATTAAAAAATGTAGGACAATAAATGCATCCCACACACTGGCCCAAGCAATGTCTTGGATGCAGTAGTGTTACCTTCTTGTTAAGAAAGAAGCGTTAAAGTAACTTGTGAAAGGTGGAAATGGCTCGGCCATTCATTGTTATTAGATCTTCGGTTGGCTGATGGGATCATGAGCACAACATGCTGTGATAAGTTTCTGGAAAGTGCATTCACAGAGCAGCACTGATCAGTGAGTACTCAGAGGTCGACTGGGTGTACACTTAACTCTTAGTCCCAGTTAATCTCACCTGGGCTGGTCTCTCTATTTAACACCAACCCAACTCATGTTAATTTTGTGGCTGTCTCCCAAACAATGAAAAATAAAATGGCTTCATACCTCTGAATTGATGGATTCTTTGCTGTATATATAGTTCTAGATTCTTTAACTGAAAGGGTCATGAAAATCTAATTTACTCATGTAGTGTTGAGTAAACAAAGATGGAGGTTGTGACTTGCTCAAGGTCACACAACTGGAAGCAGAATGAGGACAGTTCCAACATAAAGGGCTTTTCATCATCAGAGAGTGGGCCCAAAAAGTGAGGTCTCTTTCCAAAGCCCTTTTCCTTTTCTGACAGTGGTCTGATATGTCAAGAAGAGAGCATGTTTGGTTATCAACCCTGAATCATCTGTATATGTTTGTTTTGAAAACGGTAACCCTATGTGTTAGATCACGCATCTGCCCACATGATCACACTAAAATTCATTGGGAACTTAGAACACATGAGACATTTACTGGAAAGAAAAGTCATCTTCTACTCAGCTCTTAAATAAATCCATTTATCTGTAGCACTGCATTTCATATCTGCCCATATTTTCTCTTTATGTTAGCGGAAACTAAAGCTAAACAAGGTTTGAAAGCTTTAAAATACGTAAGCTAAACTGATAAGACTAATGACTGACATAAGTAGTTAAATGACATGGTTAAATGGTCATGATATAAACCATGAATATCAAATTGCCTGGCACCATCCTTTTTTTTGCAGTGGTTCAGATCCAAAGAAGGAATCCTGGAAAGGACATAGGAATGAATAAACTGAACATGGACAAGAGAGTGTTTAAACAAGGATTTTTTTTCCCACTAAAATGAATATGTATTTGTTGATTTTTTTAAAAAATTAATTTTATTTTCCTTTTAAGTTCTGGGATATATATGCAGGATGTACAGGTTTCTTACATAGGTAAATGTGTACCATGATGGTTTACCGCACCTGTCAACCCATCAGTTAGGTATTAAGCCCTGTGTGCGTTAGCTATTTATCCTGATGCTCTCCCTGCCATTCCTCCCTGACAGATCCCAGTGTGTGTTTTTCACCTCCCTCTGTCCATTTGTTCTCATTGTTCAGCTCGCATTACTAGGTATATGCCCAAATGAATATAAATCATTCCATAAAAAAGATACATGCACATGTATTATAGCACTATTCACAGTAGCAAAGACATGGAACCCAAATGCCCATCAATAATAGACGGGATAAAGAAAATGTGGTATATACACCAAGGAATACTATGCAGTCATAAAAAGGAATGAGATCATGTCCTTTGCAGGGATATGGATGGAGCTGGAAGCCATTATCCTCAGCAACTAACACAGGAACAGAAAACCAAACACTGCATGTTCTCAGTTATAAACAAAAAAGAATTTTTATTCTCTATCCTGGAAAGCAAAAAGATATGGACAAGGGCAGATAGCTTCAAAAAAGTATCAGGTGTTTAGAGATCTGCATTTTGTACTTGGCTGGAATTCAAAGAGTGGGTGTCAGGGGAACCTGCCTAGAAGAAGGGCTTGAGGGAATTTTCATCATCCTGTTTGGGGAGGTTGCCCAACCCTATGTGCAAATCCCTCCCTATAGGCAGTCTTAAGGCCAGAAGGAAGTTAGCCTCATTCCAAATGCAGCAAGAAAAGACAAAAGAGAACATTTGATACTGAAAACAATTTTAGGAACCAAGAGAGGGAGACAAAAAGGCAGAGGGAAACAGATATCAGTATCAACTGTGGAAATTAACGTCAAAAATTGAAGCCCCAAATTGGATGACCTTGACTCTTGAAACTCTATCTGTGACCTCAGTTTATCTGTGACTTGTTTATAAAAATAGAATGTGTCCTTTTAAAAAAACAAAGGGACACATATCTAGAAAACTTCTTTCTGTCTCCAGGGATCTTCCATGATTAGATATTCTGGACTAAAGAAAGCTACAAAGTTCTTACCTGAGAGTTTAAAAATATAATCCCTTTATCAAAATAGTCAGAAACTATCACCCAAACTCTCAGCTTTTTAGTATTATGACAGGTGAAAAAAAGTTCTTTGTAAAATCTGCCGCATTAAATTTGCTAAATTGTTCAGGCATGTAGTCAATAATAAAGCAAATGGAAAAAAAGAGACATTCATTACGAGAAACTATTAGTTCTTCCTTGATTTAAGGAAATGAGTTTGACTAACCAACTCCAGCTTGCCGTGTTCTTTCTTTATTTAAAAGGCTACCATGTAACAGAAAACTGACTTGGCATACTGATCAAGCTGGTGTTCTGGGTTCAATCATTTTGTGGGTCAGTTAGCTTTGTTGTACTTTAAATTCTGGCTAAGCATTTCCCCTATGTATACTTTGGTTGGAGACAGAAAGTAGAATAATATGTAAAAGAATCAAAGCCATCCCTACTACTGGAAAAGCAAATAGATGCCCTCAAAATGTGCATCATACATTGGTTGATGGTTTGTTGGCAGCATTGTCTTTCTGCAGAAAGATTAGCAAAAATAAAATGACCTATCAAAACATTAAAATCAAAATTTATTTAGATTTTTTTTAAAAATAGAACATACGGCCGGGCGCGGTGGCTCAAGCCTGTAATCCCAGCACTTTGGGGGGCCAAGGCGGGCGGATCACGAGGTCAGGAGATCCAGACCATCCCGGCTAACATGGTGAAACCCCGTCTCTACTAAAAATACAAAAAACTAGCCGGGCGTGGTGGCGGGCCCCTGTAGTTCCAGCTACTCAGGAGGCTGAGGCAGGAGAATGGCGTGAACCCGGGAGGCGGAGCTTGCAGTGAGCCAAGATCGCGCCACTGCACTCCAGCCTGGGTGACACAGCAAGACTCCATCTTAAAAAAAAAAAAAAAAAAAAAAAATGGAACATACATCCAGATTATATATACCATAGCTTGTGGAAGCACCCACAGGAAAAAGATATGTTAGATTCAGTGCAACACTTTTTTTTTTTTTTTTTTTTTGTAGATGGAGTCTCACTCTGTCACCTAGTTTGGAGTAAAGAGCAGCGATTTTGGCTCACTGCAAGCTGTGCCTCCCAGGTTCAAGCGATTCTCCTGCCTCAGCCTCCCGAGTAGCTGGGACTACAGCCATCCACCACCATGCCTGGCTAATTTTTGTATTTTTAGTAAAGGTGGGGTTTCATCATGTTGCCCAGGCTAGTCTCAAACTCCTGACCTCAAGTGATCTACCTGCCTCAGCCTCCCAAAGTGCTAGGATTACGGGCGTAATCCAACACATTTTTAATGTTGCCACACGAGCAACAGGTGATAATGTTAATAGCTTCTCTATTGTTGGTGGAGCCTTATAAGTTGGCTTTAATCAAGCAATGGCTTACCCCCAGAATTCTTTTTTTTTTTATTCTAACGACTTCTTAAATCTATGCACATACACTTTAAATTCAAAATAGGTTCTTGGATGAAAAATGTTATACATTTTTGTGTAATTGTATAAGTAACAGTTGCCTAAAGATAGAATGTAAAACTTCTTACAACTGGAACAGACATCCAGGTATAGATTTACCTCTAGAGCTGCAGTTAACTACTACACTTGCTTCCCTAAGGGATTGCTAAGCATATTAGGTTACTAGTCTATGAAGCATTTGCCCGGAATGGTCAACGTATGTGGAATCTCTTAGGTCTGTGTTGAAATATGTATGAAATTACAGCACTTTGAAAATGTTGTGATTGATCCACAGCTCAATGGGCCATGAGGGAGAGTCACATTCAGAATGATTAATGTAAGACAGAGCAAAACTCAGGAAGTGCCAGAAAGGAGAGAAACTACTTGATCCTCCAGGGCAGCCATTTTCTCTGGTTCTCCTGTAAAACTAAGTAAAGCAAATTAAATCCCCTCAGTTTCCCAGAGTTGGGATCTAAGGAATGACACAGCGTTCTATCCAGCTGTGCTGTTGTGCACATCTTTGTATGATTTCTGACTTAAGCTAATGCCAATATCCAGAAGAAGGCCTGGATCCATTTTCCGGGAGCAGGTGGGAAGGGGAGGGAGAGACACTTCAAGCTTGAAATACTAAGCCCTGAACATTTTCAGATGGACTTTGGCATAAGGTTTATTGAGAAAGGAAAGGCAGCCTTCATTATCGACAGAATGTACTATTTGCAGGTCATTGGCTGAATGCTGCTGAACTATTGACTGAATAACTGAATGCCAAATCAAGTTTTGTTACTATAACAACCAAACTAACTGGCCCATAAAGGGTTGATTCTGGTTAGTAATTCAATCCATTATCCAAAATATGATTGTTTTGACTGTCTCAACAACCAATTCCTCCAAGAGACTGTGGAATTGGTGCCTCAGGTCTCAGAATGTTCGGCAAGGACATATCAAGGCCCTCAGTTTCTTTTTTGAGTGTGAAATGGTGCAAAAGCAAAACATTTGATGGATTTGCTTTTTATTTCTAATCTCCAATTGCAGCATTTGGCATTTTGGGGACAAGTCAAAAGTAGAATTAATACTTTTTGTTAGTTTTAAAACAAGTGAAAAAAGCCGATGACTAAGGAACTTCATCTGCTTCCCTTATACTTGAAAAGGTTGCATTTATTTCCAAATGTCAGAGCTACTAGAAGAAACATAAAAAGTGAGCATGGAAATGACAATGCTTAAACCTGCTAGTGATCAGAGAAATACAAATTAAAATGATAATAAGGAGAATGTGAGACTGGACCAGAAGATCAACAAACTGCCACAGCTGCCAAGTGAGTGTATTTGTAAATCTATAGAGACATTTTGAAAAACAATTTGGAAATAAATTTTAATAACCAGGAAAATATTACTGTATCTCTGAAAATTTTTTTATCCTAAGGAAACAGTTCACAAGAAGAAAAAGGTTTTTATATATTTGCACAAAAGTTTATGGTTGTGTGGTTAGTCCATGCTTTTAAAATGGGAGAGTGTCTGAAATGTTCAAACTTAGGGAAACAAATAACATCACAGTGCTTAATAGAAGATTACTAAACAGCTGGGAAAAATCAGAGATATGGAAACTATGGGGCAATGTGAAAAATGTTAAGTGAAAAAAGCACACAACAGCTCTATATACGCTATGATTACAATATGTAGTACTTGTTTATATATGGGCAAGCAATGGAGTGGAACAGAAAGAACAAAACCAGTTGTGTTTGAGTTGAGAAAATTTGAGGCAATACAGATTGAGTCATAAATGTATATGTGAACAAATGTATCTCTTTTAAAATTGCTAAATATGTTATTATAATATAGGTATAACATAAATGAACCAAAAATGTTCTATTCTAAACTCCTAAGCATTTTGAATTTGAAACGTGGGGAATAGTGAGAAAGACCTAAAAATATTTTTTAAAGCTATATTTTCACTTTTTCAATACAATCGCTCTTATTTAATTATGTTACCTTTTTTGAAATTACAAAAGTAATGTCTATTGTAAGCACAAAAATACACAAAACACAGAAAATATACACCAAAAAAGCCAAAAGAACAATCATTAATTCACCTCCCACACTCTTTCTTACTTTATTCCAATCTTCCTTTCTGTTTTTTTTTTTTTTGAGAGATCCTACCATGATCTAATTTGGTGACTTTACGGGAAGTAATGTGAATTTTTAAAGCAAATTTGTATCATTAAATAGATTACTTCCTTTTTCTACAACCTATTGCCAACTAGTAGAAGCTCCCGTTTTTTGATTTGGGCAATGTGCCAGTTGCTGTGCTATTAGTTGTGGGACAAACACCAAGTAGCTGATAAGAGAGAGACCTTAGTCCCACTTTTACAGAAATGAGAAAGCTGAGACTCAGGGAAGCAATTGACTCAAAATTACATAACTAGTATTTGGCAATTGACAGGGCTTGAAATCCAAAGTAGTTCTCTCTGACAGCAGAAAACGTGCTTTTCAACACTAAAGTGTCTATAGTAAACAGTGCTACACTTACAGCAGAGCCACCACAGACAGAAGAAAAGGATCAAGCCTCAGCCTTCCTTCTCCCAAACCCCCTGCCCCATGTTTTGGAAATCCCTCTCTAGTGACTGGGATTGGCCAAGCAAGCAGTGCCCCAGGGCAAGGACACCAGCCTAGACCTAATCTCCTTTTTACCCCGGCTTTGGTGCCCTCTCCTACACTCTACCAGAGGAGTTTCAAGCACGTGTCCTGAGGGGCTCCTGTATTCATAATTTGAGGTTATCTCTTGGATAGGCCCTGGTTGTAGTAGAGTGACTAACTGTAGTATCCTCCTGTTGGGCAGAGTAGTCTTTCTTTCACAGGACTGTGGGAGGTGCCAATAATAGCACTGGGGTATTACCTTGCATTCCTCCAGAAAGCCACTCTGATCCTGAGATTTACTATTTTGTATTACATTAATTTTAGAGAACTTTATTATTCTAATATCTAACATATGACATGAATTGTCACCAAAACAGTAGTTGAGCTCCTCTTGCCCTTCATTGTATAATCCTCCTTTTACCTCCCAAGAGTTACCTGGCATGTCTGGACCCAGGCTTCTCCAAAATTGGCCACTTCTCCTGTTTATCTTCACCCTGCCATCCAAAAGAAAACAACCAACCACTCTCTTCCATCCTAACCAGGCAGGCCTGGTCTAGAATCCTAATCCTATCTCATACCAGCCATACCAGTCCCATTCCAACTCTCTATTTCCTTGTCTGTAACATGATAACATCAACATCTAATTCATGGAGTTTGTAAAAATTAATGGTTTTGTACCTTGCCTCACACACATAGGTGCTCAGAAAAATGGTAAATATACATATACACTTCATTTACTTTTCCACCTGAAAAGAAACTAACATTTAGCCGTTCTCAATCCTGCCCTCTCTATATGCTAGAATTTCCAGGCCTTCTTTATTCTCTGACCTACTTGCCATGCACATTACTAACCTTGAGTGCCCGCTACCATCTGCTTCATTTTTCAACTCCAGAACTGCTAACTACAGTATTATGCTGGTAGTTACTAATTCATTCTTCATAGTCTGAGTTTTCTGATCTCAGCCTGCTTGGATCTCATTGCAATCTTCTATTTCTTTACTACTAGATTAAAACCCTCATAGTAGCTTTCCAAATTCTTCATACTTTTAAAGATCTCAATTGCATGCCCACCTTCCTTACTCTCAACAGGAAATCTGGCTTCCTGTTACAAAGAAAGTCACCACTGTATTTTAAAAGACCATGGCAATATAAAGATTATTATAGTAATCTCTCTAAAGCATTCCTTTTAAAACTCTAATTCCTTCCCAAAAACTGTTGAGTGTCTATCCCCACACACATAGCAAGATCCTGATCATAATTTGTGTTAGTTTTATTTCCCCTGTATAAGCCCTGAATTTTAACTAATCTGAACAAGAACCCCAAATGCCTTCTTATTTCACCTTTGCACTTATGCTATGACCATTTCTTTCTTTCATTTTAAAATGTCATTCTCCTCTTCTTTTTTATAAACCAAAATTCTGCCCATCCTTCAGCATCGTAATTAAGATTCCATATGCTCAAAACTTTCTGTGATTATTCCAGCTTACTTTTTTATTTTAAAACATATGGCTCTTTGTTCTACTTTTAAAGTGCATTCCACTTTTTATTAGGTCATTTGTCTACATTTCGTCCCTCCGCAGAGAGTATAAGCTCCTTAAGAGAATGCAACCAGGAGTTACACACGTTTTATAGATTCTTAGCAAGTCCTTGTTGAAGTAGTTCACAGGCAACGAAGAGGGCAGGTTTAGAGAACCCCATCAGCTCTTTTCCTCTCTCTGTCTTTGAAGTTTCTTTGAAGTTAAAGAAACCTCTACCCAGAGAAAAGCTCCCCAGGGAGACAGGTCAAATGAGGATCAGGTCCTGTGTGCTCCAGTGGGAATCTTTGAAACTAAGGAGACAAAGCAGAGAGGGAAGAGCATACACTTTGAATGTGGTCCATAGGGCTTTGCTGTCTCCTATTACTAAAAGATGTCAATGACCCTATAACTTTCTTCGGCGCTGAGGAGTCATTTCAATCCCAACCTTCAGGTTTAGCAGATTTTAACTTTGGCAAGGAAAGTTCCCTCTGCCTGGAACTTGATATGCAGTGATCTCAGCTTCTGTGTCCTTAGAAAATGAGAAATATAAATGTACTCGCCAATATATACTCATAGCATGCCCTTTTCCTTACAGACCTCGAGTTTAATACGGAAAGAAAAGAGAGCCGGAAGGGCAAACAAAATAAGCATTGACTCAAAATGTGTGTGTGTGTGTGTGTGTGTGTGTGTGTGTGTGACCCTCAATACCACCAGTAGCTAGGGAACGGGAAGTTTTGCCTTTTCATTAGACCTCATCTTATGCATGGAGACCCTTTGAAACTAATATAATCTTCTACTACTAAATTGAACTCACCTTTCAATAAAAGTAAGGCTTATGGGTTTTTAAGCAAAACGCTGTAAAATGTTGGGTCCCTCGTTGCATATCTCTTAGATGTAACATTAATCATAAATGTTTTCTCAAGAAACTTATCTCTATATAAAAGGGAGGCAACTCTGTATACGTCTCTTATAAGTATCCCATTTACAACCAGAAATATGCCCCCTTACTCCTCTTTCTATGAAACAGTGACCTCTGCTGCTCAGTGGGGCTGATCCTGGGGGCTCCTTCCGAGCCAGAGGCAGAGCTGCAGGCACAATCTCTCTTTCACTTCCCCATTCTGCTGAGGCCCCTCCGTAACACTGTCATGTTTGAACAACTCTACAAATCAGATTCTCCTCTTTCTGAATTAGTTTATTTCTTCTACGACAATTCTATTATAAAAATCCTTCTTCATATGGAACCCGGACTTACTTCCTTTTAACACATGACCCTCTCTTAGGTCTGTGGTTACAGTAACAGACAAGTAAAATTCCCCTTTCACATGATATCCTTGAAGGCAGAAAGATGTTATATTCCTTCACAGGGTTTTATTTTTCCATGTGAACAGCCTCACTTCCTTCAGCCCACGTGGATATTATTTCAAGACCCTCTCTATACTCTTTCTATTCTCTACATGTGTTTCTATTGATGGATATACATCAGGAAAAGAAAAAGTTTGCATGCCACAAAAGTTCAACAATTGTATAAATCATTTACTTTATTCTTAGTACACCCATCACAATGGGTAAGTGACGGGAATTTGAAGAGAACAAATCTGGGTTCAATCCTGCCTCCCCTACGTGAGCCATGGGTCCTATGCAAATCATTCAATTACTCTATACCTTTATTTTCTCCACTGTAAAATAAACATGATAATAATAACTATCTAATAGGTTTGCTCCAAAGCTTACATAGAAGTCAACAAGGCATTGTGCTAAGAGCACTTAGCTGAGTTCCTCACAGCTAGCTACTCAGTGAGTATTCAATAAAAGAAGACTTTTGTTATTTGCTGCTGGACTAGATAAACAAATACGAAAAAAGTTAGGGAGAAATGGGAACTGAGAAGACATAGAAATAGAATGTACATGTTTTAAAAATAGAGAATGCACATGTTTTAAATTAACTATGAAACATAAAGTTTCTTAAACTCCAGGCCAATTTTATGCATATTTCTATGTGTCTGGCATATAAAGGGAGATTGGTAAGTGTTTGTTGGATGAATGAACTTCAAATAGATCAAAATATACTATATTGAAATGAAGGAAAACATCATGAAGTTAGTCTTACAGTGACATTTCCTGTATGAAACATGATACAATATAAAAAGCTCAAATACAGCAGATGGTGAGCAAAGCCTAAGTTGTATGGTAGATTTAGTAACCTGAAAGAAGCTTTTCTCTCTGCAATTTTTATTCATTTGGGAACTGCTGGCTCCAAATTATATGCATATATTAAATTATCTTCTACATAAACTTATCAACAAACATTTATTTTTAGTGACCATCTATGTTTAAGCATAGGTGCTAAGAATACAAGGTATAAATTATCATTTCTTCTCTAAGAGTTAACAATGGTGCATGAGGAATTAGCAATATAGTTGAGCAAATAATAAAGGCAAAAAATGATCACTAAAAATACAAAGAACTAAAATAATGATATAGCCAGTAGTAGTCAAATCATTCTGGCAAATATCTCACATTACACCTAAAAATCAATGGAACCATTTTCTTTTATACATGATTCAAGCCAGCCAAACTTGGAGGTTTATTGTTTCCACTCTAAGTGAAACGCCTAAAGAAGGAGAGGCATATGGGGAAACCTGAGAGTAACTGAATGAATTATGAGACAATTTATACTATAGTTACTGAAGACATGGCATTCAGAGAAGTAAAGTTCTTCAGTGGTGTTAAGTAAGCATGCTGGGTACTGGAGTGTGCTGAGGTCTTAAAAGAATTGCATTTTCTTGTTGACCATGTTCTCAGTGTAACCTCTCTTTCTTTGGTTTCATCATTTGCATAATGAAGAGAAGAATAACTGTGTTGTCTAAATAACAGAATTGTCATGAGAATAATAGCATATAATAGAAGGACCTTTGAAAATCTTGCTATGCAAATGGAGGTTGATATCACTATTGTTAAAAGTACATTTTTCTGCCTAAAAAGGTCATGCCTGAGTAGGTTTAGTCTCACACCTCTCCCATGAGTGATCTTCACACACAAAAAAAATCCATAGTCTATTTTTTAATGACCTTAAATAAAGACCTACTGAATGAATCTGTACACCAAAAATAAATGTCCATTGTGGCAAATTGTTTGTTCAGCCTTAATATTTGATACAGATTCTCATACAATCAATTTGGCTGCAGTAATCAATATTGATTATAAAAGATGCTAAAATGAATAATTTGGATGGGGCATGTGAAAATTTACTTGTGCCACTACTTTTCCCAGCCTCTGGTAATCATCATTTTACTCTCTATCACCACGAGTTTAATTGTTTTGATTTTTAGGTCCCACAGATAAGTGAGAACATGTGATGCTTGTCTTTCTGTGCCTGGTTTATTTCACTTAGCATAATGACCTCCAGTTCCAATTATATTGCTGCAAATAACAAAATTTCATTCTTTTTTATGGTTAAATAGTATTTTGTTATGTATATATACCACATTTTCTTTATCCATTCATCTATTGGTGGACACTAAGATTGATTCTATCTCTTGGCTATTGTGAATATTGCTGCAATAAACATGGGAAGGCAGATATGTCTTAGACATACCAATTTCATTTCCTTTGGATATATACGCAGTAATGGAATTGATGGATCATATGGTAGTTCTATTTTTAGTTTTTTGAGGAACTTCTATACTGTTTTCCATAATGGGTATACTAACTTACATTCCCACCAACAATGAATAAGAGCTCCTTGGTCAGGGGCAGTGGCTCACACCTGTAATCCTAACACTTTGGGAAACTAAGGTGGAAGGATTGTTTGAGCTCAAGAGTTTGAGACCAGCCTGGGCAACTAGCAAGACCCTATCTCAAAAAAGAAAAAAAAAATAGAATTCCTCTTTCTCCATATCCTCACCAGCATTTGCTATTTTGTGCCTTTTTGATAATAGCTATTCTAACTGGGGTGAGATGATATCTTATGGTAGTTTGATGAGCATTTCCCTAATAATTAGTGATGTTGAGCATGTTTTCATATGCCTGTTACCATTTGTATGTCTTCTTTTGAGAGAGTCTCATTTGTTCATTTTTTTTTACCAAATCATTCATTTTGTGAGTTTTGTGTGTGTGTGTTGAGTTGTTTGAATTCTTTGTCTAATTTGGATATTAATTCCTGTCCAATAAATAGCTTGTAAATATTTTCTCCTATTCTGCAGATTGTCTCTTCACTCTGTTTCCTTTGCTGTACAGAAGATTTTTGGTTTGATGTGATTCCATTTGTCTATTTTGGCTTTAGTTGCCTGTGCCTTTCTGGTCTTTTCCATAAAATTTTTGCCCGGACTAATGTAATAAAGCATTTCTTGTATGTTTTTCTTCTAGTTTTTTCATAGTTTCAGGTCTTACAGTTAAGTCTCAAATTTTGAGTTAAATTTTATATATGGTGAAAGATGGAGGTCTAGTTTTATTTTCCTGCATAAGGATATCCAGTTTTCCTAGCACCATTAATTGAAGAGACTGTTCCTTTCCAATGAACATTCTTGGTGCTTTTGTCAAAAATCAGTTGGCTGTAAATATGTGGGTTTATTTTTGGATTCTCTATTCTATTCCCTTGGTCTATGTGCCTGTTTTTATGCCAGCACCATCTGGTTTTGGTTACTATAACTTTGTAATATGTTTTGAAATACATCAATTTGATGCCTCCAGCTTTGTCCTTTTCAGGATTGTGTTGGCTATTCAGGATCTTCTGTGGTTCTATACACATTTTAGAATTTTAAAATTTTTTTCTGTAAAGAATGACATTGATATTTTGATAGGGATTGCATTGAAACTGTATATCGCTTTGAATACTATGGTCATTTTCAAATATTATCACAAAATTAATAATAATAAATTTCTTTCAATTCATGAACATGGGACGTCTTTCTATGTTTTTGTTTCTTTGGTTTCTTTCATCAGTGTGTTTTGTAGTTTTCTTTAGAGTTTTTTTTAACTTCCTTGATTAAATTTATTACTAAGTGTATTTTTGTAGCTATTGTAAATACTTTCTTGACTTCTTTTTTGCTAGTTCATTATTGGTGTATGGGAATGCTACTGATCTTTGTGTGTTGATTTTGTATCTTGAAACTTTATTGAATTAATTTATTGGCTCTAAGAGTTTTTGTAGCAGCTTTTAGGGATTTCTATTTAAGGGTTTTCTTACATATAAGGTTATGTTATCTGCAAATAGGAACAACTTGATTTCCTCCTTTCCTATTTGGATGCTCTTTATTTTCTTCTCATACCTAATTGCTCCGGCTAAGATTCCCAGTACTATGATGAATAAAGGTGATGAAAGTGGGCATCCTTGTCTTGTTCTAGATCTTAGAGAAAAAGTTTTCAACTTTTCCCAATCTGTATGATGTTAGTTGTGGGTTTGCTGTTTCTGGCTTTTATTGTGTTGAGGTGCAATTCTTCTATACTTAACTGGTTGAGAGTTTTTATCATAAAGGATGTTGAATTTTATCAACTATTTTTTCTGCATCTACTTCAACTATTATATTCTTTTTGTCCTTCTTTCTGTTGATGTAATGTATCATTTTTATGAATTTGCATAGGTTGAAGCATTCTTGCATTTCTGGGGTAAATTCCATTTGATCATGGTAAACAACCTTTTTAATGTGCTGCTGGATTTGGTTTGCTAGTATTTTGTTGAGAATTTTTGCATCTGTGTTTGCCAGTTATGTCGGCATATAATTTTCTCTTTTTTTGTTGTGTCCTTGTCTGATTTTGGTATCAGGGTGATAATGATTTCGTAGAATGAATTTAAAGAATTACCTCATCTTCAATTTTCTGGAATAGTTTGAGAAGAAGTCACATTAGTTCTTTAAATAGTTGGTATAATTCAGCAGTGAAGCCATTGGGATTATTTTTTAATAAGAGCATTTTCATTACAGATTCAATCTCATTACTCATAATTGGTCTGTGCAGGTTTTCTATTTCTTCTAGATTCAGTCTTGGTAGGTTGTATGTGTCCAGGAATGAATCCACTTCCACTAGGTTTTCCGATTCTGTGGTGTATGGTTGTTCCCAGCAGTCTCTAATGATCCTTTGTTTTTCTGTGGTATCAGTTCTTTCTTTCTCATTTCTGATTTTACTTACTTACTTGGGTATTTTTTTAATTTATTAGTCTAGCTAATGGTTTGTTGATTTTCTTTACCTTTTAAAAAAAGAACTTTTAATTTCATTGATCTTTTATAATTTGTTGTCTTGATTTTATTTCAATTCTGATCCTTAGTATTTATTTTTTTTCTTTTAATTTTGGATTTGGTTTGTTTTTGCTGTTCCAATTTCCTGAGGTGCACCATTAGGTTGTTTATTTGAAATATTTCTACTTTTTTGATATAGATGTTTTTGCTATAAACTTCCTCCTTAATGTTGTTTTTGCTGTATCCCACAGGTTTTAGTATGTGGTGTTTCTATTTTCATTTATTTCAAGAAATTTCTTAATCTTCTCCTTAATTTCTTAATTGACCCATTGGTCATTCAGGAGTATGTTGTTTAATTTCCATGTATTTGTATAATTTCCAAAGTTCCTCTTATTATTCATTTCTAGTTTTAGTTCATTATGGTTAGAAAAGGTACTTGATGTGATTTCCACTTATTTGAATTTGTTGAGACTTGTTTTGCATACTAATATATGGTCTATTCTGGAGAAGATTCCATGTGCTGATGAAAAAATATGTATTCTACATCTGTTAGGTGAAATGTTCTGCAAATGTCTACTAGGTCCATTTGGTCTAAAGTACAGTTTAAATCCCATGTTTTTTGTTTATGTTCTGTCTATATAATCTCTCCAGTATTGAGAGTAGGATGTTGAAGTTCCCAACTATTATTGTATTAGAGTCTATTTCTCTCTTTAGAGCTAATATTGTATTTAGATGCCTGGGTGCTCTGATATTGGGTGCACATATAATTGTTATATACTCACTGAATTAACCCCTTTGTCATTATATAATGACCTTTATCTCTTTCTATAGTTTTTTACTAGAAGCTTGTTTGTTTCTAATATAGGTATATCAACAACTGCTCAATTTTGGTTTCTATTTGTGTGAAATGTCTTTTTTCGTTCCTTCACTTTCAGTCTATATGTGTCTTTCCAGGTAAAGTGATTTTTCTGTAGGCAGCATATAAACGGGTTATTTTTTAAAACCATTCAGCCAGTCTGTATCTTTTAAGTGGAAATTTAATCCATGTATATTCAGGTTATTATTGATAGATGAAGACTTACTCCTGTCATTCTCTTAATTGTTTTTAGTTGTTTACGTACATTCCTTGCTCCTTTCTTCCTCCCCGTTGTTTGTCATTGCATTTTGGTGGTTTTCTTTAGTGATAAGGTTTAATTCTTTCTTTTCTCTTTCCTTTTTGTGTGACTCACTGTTCCACCAGTGAGTTTTATGCTTTTGTATTTTTTCATGATAGTAATATTATCTTTTTACTTCCAGTTGTAGGACTCCCTTAAGAATTTCTTGTAAGACTAATCTAGTGGTAATGAATTCCTTTACTTTTTGCTGTCTGGAATAGACAATGGATTTTTTAAAAGAAAGTATGTCTTTATCTCAAAAGATAATTGGTAAAGGCAAAATAAATCTTCCTTCTGCTCAAATCTCTTCTCTGTTAGGCAACATCCTATTCCAGAAAAATATGGAATATGTGTAAATTTATAACCATATGCTGCTCACTTTTCTATACAAATATTCAAAAGAAGTAAGCTAACTGGGTGTGGTGGCTCTTGCCTATAATCTTAGCATTTTTGGAGACTGAGATGGGAGATATGCTTAAGCCAGGAATTCAAGACCTGCCTGAGCAATATTGCAAGACCCTGTCTCTATTAAAAAATACATGTATATGTATATATTAGCTAGTCATGGTGGTGCATGCCTGTGGTCCTAGCTACTCCTGATGGCACATGCATGTAGTCTTAGCTGAGGCAGGAGGCTCACTTGAGTCCAGGAGTTCAAGGTTCCCATGAGCTATGATCACACTTGCCCAATAAATTATCCAGATCATTTGATTAAAATGAATATTTAGATCACACTTGCCCAATAAATTATCCAGATCATTTGAGTAAAATGAATATTTAAAATGATCATTTGATAAAATGAATAAAGTTTGCCATGTGGAAGATCTTGAAAAAGCAGATGAGGAGAAAGGGAAGGTGGTCAGGTCATTTTCCTTTTCTTTTTCTTCAGAAATGAAATTTTTGTCTAATTCTATGTGTTTCAATGGGAAAAGAAACTGTTTTATTTATTTATGTCATGGACCATATCAGCTGAGAAACTAAAATATTTAATGTTTTGGTTGATGTTGAAAATTTCTGTTGCAACACGTTGCATAAATATCACGTCATATTTTAAAAACAGCTCCACTTGCTCTCCAATATCTTCTGCCTTATGAAACTATAAGGCCAGGTTATTGAAAGTGATACTGCAAGTCACATTGAAATATGAAATTTCTTTTCTCAAAATTTTTGCTTAATTATGTAATAGACTTTATTCATTCACTTACACATATTTCAAGCTAAAAATTTTATTAAGGTCCTTCTATATACTGGGCACTATACTTGACATATGAATACAACAATCAGTTAAGCAGTCATTGAATTCAAACAGCTTAAGATCTAGTGGTAGAAAATTAGGTGACAGTTAAAGTAAGGTATGATATATGCTTAGGAAGAAATAGAAAATGATCTGGATAATTTCTTGGGCAAGTGGCAGTACCACTAAAATATTAGAGAAGTAAGATCTTGAATTTTGGAGTACCATTTCTTTAGTTATAGCAACAATTAGATATTTTTATCTTTAAAAATTGAATTGTCAAAGGTAAACTGAAATTTGCATGATCATCTAGTCATTGGTTGAAAGGATCTTATTACATATCTACGAGCTATTTTATCAAGATGACCATGAACATTTTGCTGTTTTGCTAACTTAGAAAGGCTTTTATAAGTGCGTTTAAATAGACTCAAGCACTAAAACAAAAATAAATGTATTAGCAAAAGGAGACAAAGAATAAATTATGAAAATTTTGGAAGAAAGAATATGTAGGTGTTTTAAGTCAATTTTCAAATAAGAACATGTTAGATCACTGGTGATTTAACAAACACCATGCCACTGTAGCTGTTAGCTGTTACCAAAAAACAGCTGAAAGATTATTTGAGGAAAACTGAAAACGTACATTTTAGCAACCGCAGATACTAGGATTTTGAGGGTTATTTTGATGATTAACTATTGGCCAAGAAAATAAAAGTCATGAGACAAATGGCATGCTAAATAAATGTCTAAAATTGGCTGATGCCTTAGAAGTCAAATAGAAACCAGAGAAAATAGGTTTAAGGAAATAATCACTGTCTCAAAAGGGGAAATGTGTAATATTAGACTGACCATCAATCAAAGAACTTCAATCCTCCTCTGAATAAAATGGAAGAAAAGAAATAAGGGCCTAAGGATCTTCTTTACACTCAGCTATGTAACTTGTAGACAAGAAACCTTGATTTTATGTTTAATGTTGTCAACATATTAAAGCATGTAAAAATAACATGGACAGCACTGATGATGTGTTAGTGTATAAAAAAATTGGGTATTGAAAATTGGCCACATTAAAGACCCATGAAGAAAATTGAAAAGGGATCTCTTTTTAGAAAAAAAATATATTTGTGAATTTCTAACCTCTGGAACCTTCATGAAAGACGAGTAAGGTGTATGTTTCAAAAATATCATTCTAAAGGATTACAAATGCATTTTTTAAATGGCTTATATGTAGCACAAAGGGTGGTAATGAAATCTTCATTACTATTGTGTAGTAAATTTTACTGGAAATGGCTCAGGCTTCAGAGCTAGGTACCTATGGTTTACTTGCTGCTCATTATTGTACAAATTGTACCAATAACCTATATGAACCTCAATTTCCTCATTTGCAAAATGGGGATGATAGTAGTATTTGCTTTATATCATTCTACCAGAAACTAATAAATGTGAAGTGACTAGTTTATCTAGTTAGCACTAAGCATTGCAGGGAAATAAACTTTATAAAGAGTTTGACATTATAGTTTTAAAACAAACTTTGACACTTTATATACTTAAATGAGGCTATTCTAGTTAAAACATGTGTCAGGAAAATTATGGAATCTGACCAAAGTGTTATGAAGAGGCCCTTTACCAAGTTGGAAGGTTGCAGTCAACATAGAATAGTTGGTGGTAGTTAATAGAATAGATCTATATTACCATAACATCCCAATGAATTACATTCTTCAGTCAACTGGCTACAAGTCTATGTTTTTATACTCTAAATAATAACTTCTCAAGCTACTTAATATTCCAAAGAATATGACTTTGAAACATGCATCCAATCTTATGGGAGAATAACACAGATGTCTAAGAGAAAAAAGCTATTCTTATAAAGAGTACCTTTTTAATACATTTCAGAGTTTCTGCTATTATAAGAGAGATGCTTGTTTTTTTCCATCTAGTGTGTTGTATTAATGACTGGTGGACATTTTTCTAACATCATCCTGATACAATATGAATAATCAACAGGCATAGAAGTTAGTTTCACTGAAAGAAAAGGAATCCAAATTGTAAGGAAAATGGTACTATTATAATATTTATTTTCTTTTGAATATGAGAACAAAAAATTATAATATCAAAAAAAGACCATTGTATCTTGCTGCCATAGAGAGAATTCTTTGAGAACTCTGTCTGCATTCGCTCAAAAGCATTTTCAGAGCATTACACAGTGATCTTTATGGAACACAGAAGTGAGTGGCAATAGCCTGCTGTCCCATGATTTGAGATTCCCACTGTTATGAATTGCTGCTCCTTCCTTTCTTATAAGCAGAAGGGGATATCTGAAGTAGTCATCTCTCCAAAGTTCACAATCCCAATAACACCCAGCCCACACAACCCTAGCTATATGTAAGCTCTGAGGAATAAATACCCTATTGAACCCACACATCAGGGATCTTCTGCAAGAAAATCTAATGAAAAAGAAAGTATTGATTATCCTTTTAGTATTAAGCCAATATCTTCAGTCATCTGTTTACAAATAGTGACTGGGAGGCTATGTCTTTTAGAAAAGGAGTTGTTTCGAATGAGAGTGTCAGACAGCATCATGTCTTATGGTTTAATGGTTCAACTTGGCCTCCTCTTGTATGACTCAAATCAAAGAAAATATTAGTAATACTGTGTTATATACTTGAAATTTGCTAAAAGAGTTGATTTTAAGTATTCTCACCACACACAAAAAATCATAATGATAAGAGGTGATTGATATGTTAATTAGTTTGATTATGGCGATCATTTCACAACATGCTGTATATATTCATAACACCTTTAATATATACAATTTTCATCTGTCGAGTGTACTGCAATAAAGCTGTAAAAATTAATAAATACATTATCTGACTGACCATAAAAAGAAAGAAAAGAAAATGTTAATTCAGTTTGCATCTTGGTCAGTTTCAAAACCACTAGAAACAGACTTTAATTTATTTAGTGCTTATAATATGGCCCATCTTAAAGTAAGTTTTTGTATTTGGACCAAATTCTTAATCTTTGCCAGGAAAATATGACGATATCAGATATAAAACAACTTAGCCTCTCCAAAGAAGAGGCTAAAGCTAGGATACACCTAGAATCAACCAGAGTTCTCAGAGTTAATTTGGAAAAGGTAGATTTCCCATAGAAAGATAACCACGTTAAGTGTTCAGGCACAGATGATTGGGAAAACTGTTGGCATCACATGAACTTAGGAGTCTTAACAAATCTAGCTTCACTAATGTGGAAAAAAAATCAGGCACTGGCTATCTCAGAACTTTATACTAATTAAAGAGTTATAGGATGTGTGCTAGTATAGACAGGAAAGAGAACAGATGCGTATTAACACAGGAGATATCAATCTTATGTAAAATACTGTTTTTCCCCACGTGGGCAGACTTTTATACATAGACCAGCATTTGTCCATTAATTTATTTATTCATCCATCAAATATTCATTGACTTCCTATCGTATGCCTAGCTCCATGCTGCATTATGGAGATGCAGAGATACTCACTTTTGTATAATGCCTATGCTTAAGAGCTTATAGGTAGGGGCAATAAAGACTCTGTTGTATTACACTTGATTATAGCGTAGCATCCCAAGTACAGGAGAAAAAAGTGCAAGAGAGGGTCTCGTATAAAAAATCTTTTTTAGTAAGTAATTGTGTGGGTCTCAACTCACCCACAATAGAAACTGATGGTATCAAATAATCTATCTGCTCTTTTCTCTTAGCTCTCCAAATTTCATTTTTTTATACCTCTATAATGACCTTTAAAACTTCCTAAAAGACCATTTTAAACTGTAACAATTATTTGTTCTGATGTTTTAATCATAAAAATCCCTTCTTTTTTCAATGTTAGGTAACATTTTGCAAAGCATTCATCTATATTTTGATATAAAATCTGTTACTTGTATTAGTATAATTTTTAATTTTAGTTTAATGTTTGTCTTAAATTATTTAATTTATTTCAATTTTTAATTTTTTAATAAAGCTGATGCTTGTATGATTATTTTAAAAGCATTCTCTCAGTTTTAAAATTAAAGATGATCAGGGATATGCAAATTAAAACCACAGTGAGATACTACCTTACTCCAATAAGAATTGCCATTATTAAAAAGTAAAAAAAAATACATATTGGCACAGATATGATGCAAAGGGAACACTTATACGCTGGTGGGAGTGTTATTACAACCTCTATGGAAAACAATATGGAAATTTCTCAAAGAACTAAAAGTAGATCTAACATTTGATCCAGCAATCCTACTACTGGTTATCTACCAAAAGTAAAATAAACCATAATATCAAAAACAGCTGCAATCATACATTTTTACCCAGCCCAACTCACAATTCCAAAGATATGAAATCAACCTCAACCTAAGTACACATCAACTGATGAGTGAGTACCTACAATGTCATGGATTTATATCATGGAATACTACTCAGCCATAAAAAAGAACAAAATGATGTCTTTCACAGCAACTTGGATGGACCTGGAGGCCATTATCCTAAGTGAAATAACTCAGGAATGGAAAACCAAGTACCACATCTTCTCACTTATAAGTGGGAGCTAAGCTATGAGTATACAAAGGCATACAGAGTGGTATAATGGACATTGGAGACTCAGAAGGGATAAGGGTAGGAGGATGGTGAGGGATGAAAAAATCATCTATTGGGTACAATGTATGCTATTAGGGTGATGGGCACACTAAAAGCCCAGATTTCGTCACTACACAATTCATCCATGTCACCCTAAATCCCGTCCATTTGTACCCTAAATGTATTGAAATAAAAAATAACTTTTTAAAAATAAATAAAATTAAAGATGAAGAATGTGTAGAAATCAATTCTCTGCCACAATTAACCTGGTTTTTAAGGGTGGCTTCATTAGAGCGCTGTTTCATTTCATTTCAATTAAGATTACATCTACTCCAGACACTATAATAGGATTTGTTGTACAGCAGTGAACAAGAAGAGGATGTTTTGTAAGATAATGAATTTTATACACTTCATTTTGTTGTTGTTGTTGTTGTTGTTGTTGGAATAGAGTTCAGCTCTTGTTGCCCAGCTGGAGAGCAATGGCACGATCTTGGCTCACTGCAACCTCTGCCTCCCAGGATCAAGCGATTCTCCTGCCTCAGCCTCCCAAGCAGCTGGGATTACAAGCATGTGCCACCATGCTCAGCTTATTTTTGTATTTTTTTTTCAGCAGAGACGGGGTTTTGCCATGTTGGCCAGGATGGTCTCGAACTCCTCACCTCAGATGATCCACCCACCTCGGTTTCCCAAAGTGCTGGGATTACAGGCGTGAGTCACTGCACCTGGCCTATACAAAGCATCCTAAAAGATTATCTGCATTGAAGAGATTCTTGACTCTAAGGTGAATCACTGTAAGTGGGCAAATATGTAAATAGACAAATAGTATAACACAACCGCACACCCTGTTGAGAACCATCTTTGTGCCAGATAACTGTCCTACTATGGACCCTCAAACCAACCACACACAAACCACACACGCCAAGAGTGCTGAAACAATACCTCATGGGTTTTCCAGCTACCTTCAGAACTTACCCAAATTGACACCAATGTGCCTGTTCTGTCTTACTGCTCTCTGCACTCATCTGTCTAAGTCTCACATTCCCATTTGGCTCTCAATCTTGGCTTCTCATGCTTGGCTCAAGATCCCTAGCTGCTTGTAGACAAAATTTCCTGGCTCAAAATTTCCTGGTCTCTCCCCCTTAGAGACTGTTCTGGTATTTGCTCTGTGGCCTAAGCATCATAAGCCATGGATAAAAGACACTACTGACATCTGCTGTTGTCCCAGAATATAAAGACCACCAAAGCCAGCCCTCCAAAAGAAGCTAGACACCAAATTTATCTGAGTCACCTTTCTTCCAATACATACAAGGCTGTATTACTTGGGTTCTTATCATCTTCTTACCCATCATTCTTTTACTTAGCACAGTGTGACCTAAAATAAAGCACTCCTTGTCATCCCTCTAAACACCTCCTGTGCTTTTGTACTTCTGAGCCTCTGTATGTTGGAATGTTTTCTAGAACTTGTTTTAATTCTAGGAATTCCTTCAAATCAGCAAAGTCAGGTCAGTTGTCATTTCCTCTTAGAAGTATTCTGACATTCCAGGCTGAGTGAGAAAAACTCTCATTTGTGACCATACATTAGTTAATTCACTCTTCAGTAATTGTATCACTTTCTCAGCTGTTTTCCAAAACTACTAAGAGTTCCATAGAGTCTTAGGCAGCATCTCATTCACCCCTGAATCCCTGGTGCCCAGAATAAAACTTGGGATGAAGGACATGCATCATTAAGTGTGAACTGAGCATGTGAATATATTCGTAACAATGGCTGCTTGACTGTTAATGTCATTGTGCATGGGTCAGTGTCAGGTTCGGAAATAGTTTCATCTTTTCCATTTATAATTGTATTGTATTCTCCTGCTGCTGTTTGCTTTTCTCAGGTTTTTATTAGGAATAAATATTTATGTGAATTTTTCCCTGTGATGCTTGAGGATATTTGTTATAAATATTTACCTTGGCATTTGTCCCTTCTGGTGGGACACCAGCAGTCAGTCAACACGTTTTTATGTGTGGGAAGTATTGTATAGAGCATCCCAACCACTGTATCTTCATTGTTTAACTTATTGTTTATTATGAAAACACTTTCTTTCTGCCACCTTACCTCCTTATATCTTTCATCAGAGCCCTTCAAATTCAGTACAATCTTCATTGCTGGAGATTTATGACAAACTTCTGAAATTAGCCGTCTTTAAATTAACTTGAAGTTTCTCAAGTTTATTCAGGTGGCAAAACCATAAGAATGACGCATGTTGATGTATTGAACTCCCATTTAAAGGAGAAGCAATTTTACTAACAGAAAACATGGCTATATTATGTATATATAATATAAAAATCACAGCACCAAATGCACACATCTTTGCAAAAGAAGGAAATTGGTCAACACAATATAATTACTGAGGTTATTCCTTGCTTAATTCTCTCCATTTGCTGTGAAAACACAGAATAGAAATATTCCACAATAGTACATTTCAGACTGTGTAGTTATGCTATGTCTTGAAACGTGGTTTTCAAACTATGTTTCTGTAGAACACGTGTATTACTCCACTAAATTAAGTAGCAGCAATATTTTTCCTAACTTATAGCTAAATTTAATAAATATCATTTAGTCCATTTCCTGTTTTTCTCTCTAAATATTTTTCACTCAAATTCTTTATATGTCACCTGCTAGTAGACGGCAAAATTAATTTACAAGTAGTGATGAATGTCAATTCAAACCCTCCAATAACGATAATAATAATCACCCTTAATCATCACTTTTACATGTGCCAAGCACTATGTGAGAGCTTTCTATATACTATATAACTTAGTTTTCCCAATAACACTAGAGAATCTTTCCATTTTACAGTGAGGAAATTGAGGTTACCGAAGATAAATAACTTACCTATTGCCTCTTAGAGTCTATGCTTCTTTATTATTCTCCTGTCTAGCTTCTCTGTGATCTTCTGGGAACATATTAAAGTAGATAGAAGATAATATTCTTATCAAAACTCTTTGTGGTGTTTGTGTGATGGAGAAGGTAACCCACAACTGTAGGCCTGTGTTCCATAGAGCTTTTATTGTGTTTCTAGTTTTGGTAGTGAGTGGGTCTTTTTTTTCCCCCATTTGTTTGGTTTTTTGCAACACATAAATTGAACTTGAATACTTCTAACAATGGTCTGCTGCCACAAGGGTTCTGTCATGTTAGCAAGGTTTTCCCAGTTAATTCTCAGTTTAGCTGCCTTCTTTCAAGTTTTATATCCATCATTGCTAGGATGCTAACTTGAGTTGTTTTGTTCTAACACATGTGGCTTGAGTGAAAAGAAAGTACATTTAGTACTATATTCATTGGGGCTGAATTCAGGGCCTGTTATATTTTCCCCCTTCCAGAGAGCAATAGAATTCTCTGAATTTAGAGCCACCAGGGAGCTTTTATGAACCATGAAATTTTGTACATCATTTAGATAAATCATTGAGTTTTGTGCAGCTCTGTCACGTGATTTGAGATGCTTTCCAGCATATCTGGGTTCAGAAATCAATGAATGGATTATACTTATCAACACAGGTCATTCTTCATCTGTGACAGACAGTGTATGGAAAGTAGATTCACATTAATTTTTAATAAGATTCACAAATAACATCCCTTAAGGGAACAGAAAAGGATAAAGATGTGCAGGATTTACTCTAAAATACATTAAAAACCCACATCAAATATACACCAAGGCAAATATCAAAGTACTCCCAGGTATAGTCCAAATGACGGTAGAGAAGAGCATCAATTTGCTTAAAATTTGTCTGCAGAGCCTTCACTTGGCACACACAGCTCACTATCTGTGGCGTCCCATTAACACTCAGCTGGCACAGCCCCTTTGGTAAGTGCACCTCCACAGGCCTGCTCCCTGCCTTCTCAGCATGATGTGGAAGGTCATGGTTATGAACAAATGCTCATGTACCTCCTCCATCCTGTGATGCATTATGGTTTAGAGCACGCTTAGTGGCTTAAGAACTGGCCCCCATCCTTTTCAAAAAGATATTAACGAGAAAGTACTATGTGATGACAAGGTACAACACAGAAGAACATTACTAAAACACTACTCTTAAAGCAATGCTTGTCTTATGGTGTTGGACAGTGTTGGCCTCTCATACCTATTGATACAACCAGATCTTGAAACTTCTCTTGCCATCTTATCTTTATGACAGGTAGAGACTCCCTTATCTGCTCCCCTGTCTTTGATCATCCTCAGACTTCAATATGTAGCCCATTGCTTTTTTCTTGTCACACACAGCTATTGGGTTATATGATTCTTTCTGATGTTTCTATCTTCCAGCTGTATACATTTGTCTTCAGTTATAACTTCTACACTGTGATTCAGACATACAAATCTAAATACGTTGGGACACCTGCATTTCACAGTACTCAAATTCAGTATAACAAAAACAGAATCCATTAACTCCACACCTTCCACACTGATTCTTCTAGTTGGTGGTCTCATCTTCTCCAGGAAAATGGAAATCATTCTTGACTTAACCCTCTCCTACATATCTTTTATCTGATCCATCACCAAGTCATCCTAATTTTATCTTCTAAATGTTCTAGCATGTACTCCCTTCTTATTCTTCTCCATAATTACTCTTTACTAACCAAGTTGAGGCCTTAATCATTTGGCTACAGAATTTCAGTTGCTTACTAACTGTTTTCTCTTACTTCAGTATTGCTCCAATCTCATAACCAATTTTCTAAACGACAACCAAAGGGGTCTCTCTACGACATACACCTGGTCTTCCTATCACTCTAGTCCTTGAAACACTTAGAGACTTCCTATTAACTTTGAGATAATTTAATTTAAGCTCCTTAGGATAGCACATAAATATCTTTATGTCCTGACATAGTTTGCCTTTTAACCTCACTCTCAATCTTATATTTTATACTTTAACAAATACATTACTTTTAGCTTTTTGTGTCCTTCTTTCACTTTAATTGAATAGAGACATGCATATTTCTTTTGTTGGCTAACTTACTCATCCTTCAAGGTGTCATTTTCATCTGGGATACATACATTAATCCAAAGTTGGACTAAGTGCTACTCTGTACTTGTAAAATACCCAATGTATATCCATGTCATTTTTATTACGGTATTATATGCCATCTTATCCACAAATATATAAGCTCTTTGGGACCTACCTCCCTATTTTAATCTTTTATTTCTCTCTTCTACCCCTCGTGCCTAGCATAGTATCCGACATGTAGTGAGTGCTCAGTAAGTGTTTCCTGATCTGAACTGAGAGAGATTTTGAACATTAAGAACGCTAAGGATACACGGAGGAGCATGACTTAAATATTGCGTTCCTCATGACTATATCTTAGTATTCAATTTAAAAAGTGTTTAGTATTCCAGGCATGGAAGCTCAAACCTGTAATCCCAGAATTTATGGAGACTGAGGCAGGTTTCAAGACAAGCCTGGCAAACATGGCAAGAACACATCTCTACTAAAAATACAAAAATTAGCCAGATGTGGCATACACCTGTAATCCCAGATACTTGGGTGGCTGAGGCACAAGAATCACTGCAATCTGGGAGGCAGAGGTTGCAGTGAGCCGAGATCACACCACTGCACTCCAGCGTGGGTGACAGAGCAAGACTGTCTCAAAAAAAAAAAAAGTTTAGTAAATTCATTTCTGATGCTTTCAAAGTTAGGATACAGGAGGAGGTTAAGATAGTTTTGTTTGTTTTTTGTTTGTTTTTGAGACAGAGTCTCGCTCTGTCACCCAGACTAGAGTGCAGTGGCACGATCTCGGCTCACTGCAACCAACCTCTGCCTCCCAGGTTCTAAGTGATTCTCTGGCCTCAGCCTCCCGAGTAGCTGGGATTACAGCCACACGCCACCATGCCTGGCTAATTTTTGTATTTTTAGTAGAGACAGGGTTTCACCATGTTGGCCAGGCTGGTCTGGAACTCCTGACCTCAGGTGATTCACCCGCCTCAGCTTCCCGATGTGCTGAAATTACAGGCATGAGCCATGACACCCTGCTTTGTCCCAGGGAGGTGGGGCTTTTATCTATAAGTGCCTGACTGGGGCTGTTGCTTTTTTTTCAGAAATACGCTGCCCAGAGAGGAAGGCACCTAGAGAGGCAGTCTGGGTGCAGCGACTTTGCTGAGCTGCAATGCTCTCCGCCAAGTTCGAATTTCCTGGTGGCTTTGTTTGAGATGTTACATGTAATGTCACAATGAATGTACACCCTGTGATATTATTTGTAATATCCTAGGGGGATGTTATACCTAATGTCACAGTGGGTGTACACCAGGTGTATACACCCTGTGACATTATTCATAATATTCTAGGAAAATGTTACTCCTAATGTCACAGTGGGTGTACACCATGTTTGTATACCCTGTGATATTATTTGTAATATCCTAAGGGGATATTACTCCAATGTCACAGTTGGTGTACACCATGTGTGTTCACCCTGTGGTATTATTTGTAACATCCTGGTGGGATGTTACTCCTAATTTCACAGTAAGTGTACACCATGTGTGTTATAGGGGGACGTTACTTCTAAAGTCACAGTGGATGTACACCATATGTGTACACCCTGTGATAACATTCATAACATTTGGGGGGGTTTACTCCTAATGTCACAGTGGTTGTACCGCCTGTGTGTACAAACTGTGTTATTATTCATAATATCCTAGGGAGATATTACTCCAAATATCACAGTGGATGTACAACCTGTGATATTATCAGTAATATCCTAGGGGATATTATGCCTAATGTCACAGTGTGTGTACACCCTGTGATATTATTCATAATGTCCTAGGGGAATGTTACTCCTAATGTCACAGGGGGTGTACACCCTGTGACATTGTTCATAATATCCTAGGTTGATGTCACTCCTAATTTCACAGTTGGTGTACATTCTGTAATATTATTCTTAATATCCTAGGTTGATGTTACTCCTAATGTCACAGAGGGTGTATACCCTGTGATATAACTGGTAATATCCTAGGGAGATATTACTCCTAATGTCACAATGGATGTACACCCTGTGATATTATTTGTAATATCCTAGAGTGATGTTACTCCCGATGTCACAGGGGTTGTACTCCCTGGGATATTATTTGTAATATCCTTGGATTTTATTACTTATAATATCACAGGGGATGTACACCTTGTGATATCATTCGTAATTTTCTAGAAGTTTGTTATTTTTAATATCCTGGTACGTAGAGGATGATATTACACCCAATATCACATGAGGTGCACGCCAATTTTATGATATCGTTCATAATATCCAGGAAGAGAAAGGATACTGTTATTCCCAATATCGCAGGAAGTGTAACCCCCTTGGTGATATTGTTCCTAATATCAAGGTGGCGGGGGGAGTATGATATTATTCCCAATATCACAGGAGGTGTACAACGCCCTGACATATTATTTCCAATATCCACGTGTGGAGATGATCATATTACTTTCAATATTGCAGTGGGTGTACAAATCCCCTGTAACATTGTTCCTAATATCCTAGGGGAAAGAGGGTGACATTACTCCCAATATCGCAGGTGCTGTACACCATTTATGTGATACTGTACTAACATCCATGGGAAAAAGGATGAAATTACTCTCAGTATGGCAGGAAATGTACACCCCCTCTGTGATATTGTTCCTAATATTTAGGGGAGAAGAATATAGTATAATTCCCATTATCGCAGGGGTGTTCACCTTGCATGTGATATTGTCCCTAATATCCAGGGGGTAGGGAGAATTATATTACTCCCAATATTGCAGGGGGTGTACACCTTCCCTGTGATATTGTTCCTAATATCCAGGTAAGAAGAGGATGATATTACTCCCAATATCGCATGGGGGTCTACACACCTTCTGTGATATTGTTTTTAATATCCAGGAAGGAGATTATGATGCTACACTCAATACCACAGGAGGTGAACACCTCCCCTGTGATATTGTTCCTAATGTCAATGAGGGGAGAGCATATTATGCCCAATATTGCACGAAGAGTTCACCCTCTTTGTGATATTGTTGCTAATATCCAGGGAGAGGATGACATTACTCCTAGTATCACAGGGGGTGTACAACACCCCTGTGATATTATTCCTAATATCCAGGAGGAGAGAAGATTATAGTACTCCTCATATTGTGAGGCATATTCACCCTCCCTGTGATATTGTTCCTAATATCCAGGATTAAGGGGATAATATTAATCCCAGTATCACAGTGAGTGTACACTGCCTCTGTAATATTGTTCCTAATATCCATGGGTATAAAAGATGATATTACTCCCAATATCATAGGGACTGTATATCCCTCCTGTGATATTGTTTCTAATATCCAGTTTGGGGGAGAGGATGATATTACTCACAATATTGCAGGAGACAGACACCCTCGCTGTGATATTTTTTCTAATATCCAGGGTGATAGAGGATAATATTACTCCCAATATCGCAGGGCATGTACACCTCCCTTATGATATTCTTCCTCATATCCAGAAGAAAAAAGGATGATATTACTCCCAATATCATAGCAGCTGTACAACCCCCTGTGATATTGTTTCTAAATCCAGCGGGTGAGAAGATGATATTACTCCCAATATCACAGGAGGTGTACATACCCCCTGTTATATTGTTCCTAGTATTTAGTGAGGGAACATATGATATTACTCCCAATATCACAGGGGATATACACCCCCACTGTGATATTGTTCCTAATATCTGGGAGGGAGAAGATGATATTACTCCCAATATCGCAGGAGGTGTACACTCTTTCTGTGATATTGTTTCTAATATCCAGGAGGGAGAGGATGATATTACTCTCAATATCACAGGGTGTTTACATCCCCCACTGTGATACTGTTCTTAGTATCAAAAAGGAGAGAGGATGATATTACTCCCAATATTGCAGCAGGTGTACATCCCCCGTGTAATATTATTTCTAAACCTAGGGGGTAAGAAGATATTACTCCCAATATCGCACAGGGTGTACACTCCCCCTGTGATATTGTTCCTAATATTTAGTGAGGGAAAGGATGATATTACTGTTAATATTGCACAAGGCATGCACATCCACTGTGGTATTGTTCCTAATATTCGAGGAGAGGAGAGGATGATATTACTCCCAATATTGCAGTAGGTGTACACCCCTCCCTGTGATATTGTTTCTAATATCTAGAAGGCGAAAGGGTATTACTTTTAATATCATGTAGGATGTACACCCTTCCTGTAATATGGTTCCTAATATCCAGGGGGAAAGAGCATGATATTACTCCCATTATCGCAGGGGCTGTACAGCCCCCCAGTGATTTTTTTTCTATATACAAAAAGGGAGAGGCTGATATTCCTCCCAATATAGCAGGGGTGTACACCCCCCGTGTAATATTGTTCCTAATATCCAGGGGGCAGATGATAATATTACTCACAATATCACAGGGGTTGTATACCCCCACAGTGATGTTGTTCCTAATATCCAAAAAGGGACACTTTGACATTACTGCCAATATGGAAAGGTGTGTACACACCCTATGTGATGTTGCTCATAATACACAGGGGGAAAGACAATAATATTGCTCCCAATATTGCAACTGGTGTACATCCTCCCTGTGATATTGCTCCTAATATCCAGATGAAGAGAAGAATATATTACTTTGAATATCGCAGGAAGTATACACTTTCTCTTTAATATTGTTGCTAGTATTTGGGGGGAGGGGGAAAAAGATGATATTACTTCCAACATTGTAGAACATGTACACTCTCCCTGTGATATTGTTGCTAATATCCAGGTGGGAAGTGAATGATATTACTCCCAATATTGCAAGGCGTGTACACCCATCCTGTGATATTGTTTCTAATGTTTAGGTAAAGAGAGGATGATATTATTTTCAATATCACAGGGGGTGTACACCCCACCTGTGATGTTGTTTTTAATATCCAGGGAAAGACAGGATAACATTACTCTCAATATCACAGAAGGTATACACCCTAACTCTGATATTGTTTTTAGTATCCAGGGAGGGAGAGGATGATATTACTCCCAATATCGCTAAGTGTGTACATACCCCCTGTGATATTGTTCCTAATATCAAAGGAGAAAAAGGATGATATTACTCTCAATATCCCAGGATGTGTACACCACCACCCCGTGATATTGTTTTTAATATCCAGAAGAGGAGAGGTTAATATTACTCCCAATATCGCAGTAGGTGTATACCCACCCTGTGATATTGTTCCTAATATCCAGGGGAGGAGAGGATGATGTTACTCTCAATATCTCAGGAACTGTACACTCCCCCTGTGATATTGTTCTTAATATCTAGAAGGAAAGAAGATGATGTTACTCCCAATATCGTAGGGGGTATACACCCCCCACTTTGATATTGTTCCTAATGTCCAGGAAGGGAGAGGATGATATCATTTCTATTATCGAAAAGGGTGTACTCCCATTCTGTGACATTGTTTCTAATGTTTCGAGGGTGAGGATGATATTACTCCCAATATCACAGGGGACGTACACTCCCACTGTGGTATTGTTCCTAATACACAGGAGGTTAGAAAATGATAATACTCTCAGTATCACAGAGAGTGTACACCCTTCCTGTGATATTGTTCCTAATATCCAGGTGGGTAGAGGGTATTACTCCCAATATCTCAGGGGGTGAACACCCCCACATGATATTGTTTCTAATATCCAGAAGAGGATAAAATTATATTATTATTAATATCGCAGAGAGTGTATACCCTCCCTGTGATATTGTTCATAAAATAAAAGGAGAAGAGAGGATGATATTACTCTCAATATCGAAGGGGTTCTAACCCTCTGTGATGTTGTTTCTAATATTCAGAAGGGAGAGTCATATTACTTCTAATATTCCAGGGGGTGTACAGCTTTCCTGTGATTTTGTTCCTAATATTCAGGAGAGAAGAGGATACTATTCCAAGTATCACAAAAAGTGTAAACCTCCCTGATGATATGGTTCCTAATATCCAGGTGTGAGGATAATAATACTAACAATATCACAAAAGGTGTAAACTTCCCCTGTGATATTGTTCCTAATATTTAGGCAGGGAGAGGATAACATTACTTCCATTATCACAGGGAGTATACATCAATTTTGTGGTATTGTTCCTAATATCCAGGGGAAAGGGTTTGATGTTCATCGCAATACTGCTAGGGGAGTACACCCATGCTGTGATATTATTTCTAACTTCCAGAAAGGTAAAGGATAATATTACTCCCAATATCGCAGGGCTCCCCCCTACCCACCTGTAATATTGTGCCTAATATGGAGGGGGTGAAAGGATGATATTACTCCCATTATCCCAGGGAGTGTACACCACCTCTGTGATATTGTTCCTAATATCAACAGGGCGAAAGGATGATATTACTCCCCATATCGCAGGAAATGTACACCTCCCCTGTGATATTGTTTGTAAGATCCATTGGGGGAGAGGATGATATCACTCACAATATCTCAGAAGTTGTACATTCCCCTGTGATATGGATCGTAATATCCAAGGGAAAAGAGTATATTGCTCCCAATATCACGGGGAATGTGCACTGCTTGTGTAATGTTGTTCCTAATATTCAGGGAGGAGAGAATGTTATTACTCCCAATATTGCAGGAAATGTACATATCCCCTGTGATATTGTTTCTACTCTACAGGGAGGGAGAGGATGATATTACTCCCAATATCTCGGGAGGTGTATACTTTTTGTGACATTGTTTATAATATCCATGAAAGAGGATAATACTGCTGCAAATAGAGTAAATACCATGTGTGTACACCCCCTGTGGTAAGGTTCATAATGTCCATTGGGGGAGAGGGTCATATGGTTCGTAATATCCAGGAGGGAAGAAGGTGATATTACTCCTCATATCACGGCGGGGGGACACACCCCCCCCCGTGATATGGTTTGTAGTATCCAGGGGGGAGAGGGTAATATTACTCCCCATATCACAGGGTGCATACACTCCCCTGTGATATGGTTCATAATAGTCAGGAGGGGAGAGGGTGATATTACTCCCCATATCGCGGGGGATGTACATCCCTTGTATAGACACCATGTGTGTACACCCCTTATGATATTACTTGTAATACCTGGCGAGATGTTACATTTAATGTCACAGTTGGTATACCCCTGTGATATTAATGGTAATATTCTAGGAGGATGATCTACCTAATGACACTGTGCGTGTACACCATGTGTGTATGCCCTGTGATATTATTCATAATGTTATAGGAAAATATTACTCCTATTTTCACAGTGGGTGTACCACCATGTGTACACCCTGTGATATTATTTGTTATATCCTAGGAGATGTTACTCCTAATGTCACAGTGGGTGTACACCATATGTGTTCAACCTGTGGTATTATTCATAAAATCCTAGAGGGATGTTATTCCTAATTTCACATAAGTGTACACCATGTGTGTATGCCCTGTGATATTATTAGTTTAATTATAGGGAGATGCTACCTCTAATGTCACAGTGGGTGTACACCATATGTGTACACCCTGTGATAATATTAGTTGTATTTCAGGGGGATTTAATCCTAATATCACAGCAGTTGTACAGCCTGTGTGTACAACCTGTAATATTATTTGTAATATTCTAGGGAGATATTCCTTCTAATATCACAGTGGGTGTAGACCTTGTGATATTATTCGTACTATCCTAGGAAGATATTACTCCTAATATCACAGTGGGTATACTACCTGTGATATTAGCAGTAATATTCTAGGGGGATATTTTTATGCCGTATTTCACAGTGTGTGTACACCTTGTGATATTATTGGTAATATCCTAGGAAAATGTTACTCCTAATGTCACAGGTGATGTATAACCAGTGATATTATTCGCTATTTTCTAGGGTGATGTTACTACTAATATCACAGGGGGTGTACATTCTATGATATTATTCTTAATATCCTAGGTGGATGTTAATTATGATGTCAAAGAGCGTGTATACCCTATGATATTACTGGTAATATCCTAGGAGGATGTTACTCTTGATTCATAATGGGTGTACACCCTGTGATATTATTCATAATATCCTATGGTGATGTTACTCCCAATGCCAAAGGGGTTGTACTTCCTGGGATAGTATTTGTATCTTTGGGTGATACTACTTATAATGTCACAGGGGGTGTACTCCTTTTGATGTTATTCATAATTTTCTCGAAGTTTGTTACTTTTAATGGCACAGGGGGTACACACATTGTGATATTATTTGTAATATTCTAAAAAATATTACTTCAAATATAACAGTGGGTGTACATACATCATGTATACTTTGTGATGTTCATAATATTTTAGGAAGCTATAACTCTTAATATCACAATGGGCGTATAACATGTGTGTACACCCACTGTGATATTCATAATATCCTAGGTAGTTATTCTAATATCACAATGGGTGTACACCTTGTGATATTTTTCATAATATTTTGGGAAATGTTACTTCTAATGAATGTACACCATGTGTGTACACTTTGTGATATTATTAGTAATGTCCAAGGGAGATATTACTCCTAATACCACAGTGGGTGTACATTCTGTGATATTATTCGTAATATTCTAGGAATATATTACTCCTAATATTATAGTGGGTGTACACACTGATATTACTTGTAATATCCTAGGGGGATGTTACTCCTAATTTCACAGTGAATGTACATCCTGTGATATTTTTGGCAATATCCTAGGCGAGGTGTTACTTTTAATGTCACTGGGGATGTACACCCTTTGAAATTATTCATAATATTCTAGGGGGATATTACCCCTAATGTCAAAGGGGGTGTTCACCCTGTGATATTATTTGTAATATCCTAGGGGAATTTTACTCCTAATGTGCACACCCTGTGGTATTATTCGTTATATCCTAGGAGAATGTTACTACTAATGTCACAATGGTTGTACACCCTGTTATATTATTCATAATATCCTCTGGAGATGTTAATCCTGATGTCACGGGGGTGTACTCCCTGTGGTATTATTCATAATATGTTATGGGGATATTTCTCCTAATGTCACAGGGGGTGTACATTTTGTGATATCATTTGTAATATCCTAAATATGTTACTCCTCATGTCACAGGGGGTGTACACCCTGTGATATTATTTGCAATACCTTAGGGGGATGTTACTTTGAATGTCAAAGAGGATGTACACCCTGATATATTATTCGAAATATCCTAAAGTGATGTTAATGTTAATGTCACAGGAGGTGTACCCCAGATGTATAAACCACCAGGGATATTATTCATAATATCCTAGGGAAATGTGACTGCTGATTTCACAGTGGGCTACACAATGTGTGTATAACCTGTCATATTATTCATAATATCCTAGGGGGATGTTACTCCTAAAGTCACAGTGAGTGTACACCATGTGTGTACAACCTGTGATATTTATCGTAATATTATAGAGGGATGTCAGTTCTAATGTGACAGTGAGTGTACACCACGTGCATACACCCTGTGATATTATTCGTATTATAATAGGGGGATGTTGCTTCTAGTGTCACAGTGGGTTTACACCCTGTGATATTATTTGTAATATCCTGGGGAGCTATTACTCCTAATATCACAGTGGGTGTACATGCTGCGTATACACATTGAAATATTATTTGTAACATCTTAGGCAGATATTACTCCTAATATAACAGAGGATGTCAACCCTGGGACATTATTCATAATATTCTGGGGAGACAATACTCTTAGTGTTACAGTGGGTGTACACCTTAGTATATTATTTGTAATATATTGTTGAGATATTTTACTGATATCATGGTGAATTGACACCCTGGGATGTTGTTTAGGAGTAATATCTTGTGGAGATATTACTCCTAATGTCACAGTGAATATACACTCTGGGATGTTATTTGTAATATCCTGGAAAGATATTACTTCTAATATCCCGGTGGATGTACACCCAATTATATTACTGGTTACATCCCAGGAAGACATTACTCCTTATACCACAGTGGGTGTTCACCCTGAGATACTGTTCATAATATTCTGGGGAGATATTACTTTTTATATCACAGCTGGTGTACATATACACCCTGGGATATTATTCATAAAATCCTGGGGAGATATTACTCTTATATCACAGTGGATATACACCATATGGGTACACTCTGGGATATTAATTATTCATAATATCCTGATATGATTCCTAATATCACAGTCAGTTTACACCACGTGTGTACACACTGGGATATTGTTTGTAATATCCGGGGGAGATATTATTCTTCTAGTATTACATTGGATGTACATCATGTGAATACACCTTGGATATTATTCATAATATCCTGGGGATATATAACTTTTCTAAGACCACAATGGTTGTACAACATTTGCGTACAATCTGGGATATTATTCATAATATCCTGCAGAGATGTTACTCTCCTAATACCACATAGGGTGTACATTATGTGTTTACACTCTGCAATATTATTCACAATATTTTGGGGAGATGTTACTCTCCTAATATCACAGTGTGTTTACACCTTGTTTGTACATCCTAGGATATTATTCATAATATCCTGGGGAGATATGACTCTCCTAATATCAAAGTAGTGTTCACCATGTTTGTACACCCTGGAATAATATTTGTAATATCCTGGGGAAATAGTACTCTCCTAATATCACAGTGGGTTTACACCATATGTGTACACTCTGGGATATTATTTGTAATATCATGGAAAGATATTACACTCCTAATATAAAAGTGAGTATATAACATGTGTATACAACCTGGGATATTATTAAAAATATTCTGGGTAGATATTCACCTCCTAATATTACAGTGTGTGTATACCATGTGAGTACACCCTAGGATATTATTTGTAATATTCTGGAGAAGTATTACCCTCCTAATATCACAGTGTGTGATATTACACCCAGTGTCGCAGAGAGTGTACACTCTTTCTTTAATATTGTTCCTAATATCCGGGGTGGGGGGAATAATATTGCCCCTAATATTGCGGGGGTTGTACACCCCCCTTGTAATATTTTGTTCCTAATATCTAGGAGAAGAGAGAATTAGGTCACTCAAGATATCACAGGGGGTGTACATTCCCAGTGATATTGTTCCTAATATCCAGGGGAGGAGTGGATATTACTCCCTATATGGCAAGGGATTTACACCCCCCCTTGTGATATTGGTCCAAATATCCAGGGGGTGAGAGGATGATATTACTCTCAATATCTCAGGGGGTATACATCCCGCTTGTGATATTGTTCCTAACATCCACGAGAGGAGAGGATGATATTACTCCCAATAGCGTAGTTGGTGTACACCCCTTCAGTGATATTGTTCCTAATATCTAAGAGAGGAGAGAATAATATTACTTGCAGTAGGTATACACTTTCCTTGTGATATTGTTCCTAATATCCAGGAGAAGAGACGATAATTATTCCTGTCAATATCGCAGAAAATGTACACTCTCCCTGTGATATTGTTCCTAATGTTAAGGAGGAGAGAGAATAATATTACACCCAAGATCGCAAGGGGTGTACAACCCCTGTGATATTGTATATAATATCCAGGTGGGGAGAGGATTATATAACTCAAAATATCACAGGGCATGTCCACCCCTCCTGTGATATTGTTCCTAATATCCAGGTGGAGAGACGATATTACTCCCAATATTGCAGAAGGTAGACAACCCCCCGTGATATTGTTTCTAATATTCAGGAAGTGAAAATATATTACTCCCAATATATCCAGGAGTGTACACACCCCCTTTAATATTGTTTCTAATATCCATTTGGAAAGAAAATGATATTACTCCCAAATTTGCATGGGGTGTACACAACTCCTGTCACATTGTTTCTAATATCCAGGTGGAGAGAGCATAATATTACATCCAGTTTTGCAGGGGGTGTGTACACCCCCGCAGTGATATTGTTCCTAATCTTCAGGGATTAGAGGATGATCTTACTCTTAGTATCACAGGGGCTGTACACCACTCCGGTGATATTGTTCCTGACATCTTGAGTGGGAGAGGTTTTTATTACTCCCAATATTGCAGGGGGTGTACACCCACCCTGTGGTATTGTTCCTAATATCCAGTGGGGGAGAGGATATTATTCCCAATATTAGAGAAGGGGCACACACTCTCTGTGACATTGTTCTTAATATCCAGTGGGGGAGAGGATGATATTACTCGCAATATCGCAGGGGGTTTACACCCTTCCTGTGATACTGTTTGTAATATCCAGGGAAGGAGAAAATGATATTAATCTCAATGTCCCATGGGGTGTACACCCCCCCCGTGCTGTCGTTTCTAATATCCAGGGAGAAAGTGGATGAAATTACTTCCTATAACACAGGGAGTGTACACCACCCCTATGATATTGTTCAAAATATCCATGGAAGGAGAGAATGATATTACTCTCAATATCACAGGGTGTGTACATCTCTCTTGTGATATTGTTCCTAATATTTAGAGGGAAATAGAATAATATTATTTCCAATATCACAGTGGGTGTACAGACCCCATGATACTTTCTGTTATATCCAGGGAGGAAGAGGATGATATTACTGTCAATATCGTAGGGGGTGTATACCCACCCTGTGAAGTTTTTTCTCAATATTCAGGGGAAAAGAGGATGACATTAATCTCAGTATTGCAGAGGGTGTACACCCTCCGTGTTATTGTTCCTAATATCCAAGGGGGGAGAGGATGGCATTACTCCCCATATCGCAGGAAGTGTATAACCCCCTGTGATACTATTCCTAATACCCAAAGAGGAAGAGGATGATATTACTCCCATTATTGCAGGGTGTGTACACCACCCGCCCCCCCGATATTGTTCCTAATATCCAGGGGGTGAGAGGATGACATTACTCTCAATGTCGCAGTGAATGTAGACCGTTTCTGTGATACTGTTTTTAACATCCAGGGATCAAAGAATATTACTCCCAACATTGCAGGGCTTGTACACCTCCCCTGTGATATTGTTTCTAATAACCAGCGGGGGAGATGATATTACATACAATACCGCAGGCAGTGTACATGCCCCGTGTGATATTGTTCCTAATATCGGTGGGAAGACAGGATGATGTTACTTTCAATATCGCCGGTCCTATATACCATCCCTGTGATATTATTCCTAATATCCAGTGGGGAGATGATGATATTACTTCCGTATCACAGGAGGTGTATATCTTCCGGTGACATTGTTCCTAATATCCACAGGGGGAGAAAATGATATTACTCAAAATATGGTTGGGGGCGTACAGCCCCCCTTTGATATTGTTCCTAATATTCTGGTGTGGAGAGGATGATATTACTTGCAATATCACAGGGATTGTACACCTACCCTGTGATATTGTTCCTAATATCCATGGGCAGAGAGAATATTACTCCAAATATCTCATTAAGTGTACATCCATCCTGTGATGTGGTTCCTAATATCAAGCAGGGGAAAGGATAATATTACATGCAATATCGCAGGGGGTGTCCAACCCCGCTATGATATTCTTCCTAATATCCGAGGGATAGAGAATAATATTACAATATCGCAGAGGGTGTACACTCCCCAGTGATATAGTTCCTAATATCCAGGAAATAAGATGATACTACTCCCATTACTGCAGAATGTGTACAACCCCTGTTTTTTTTTTTTAATATCCAAAAAGAAAGAGGATATCACTCCCAATATCACTAAGGTTGCACACCCCTTCTGTTATATTGTTCCTGATACCCAGAACGCAAGAGGATGATATTACTCCCAATATTGCAGGGGATGTACATATCCCTGAGATATTGTTTCTAATATGCAGGGGAGGAGAGGATTTTGTTACACCCAATATTGCAGGGGGTGGACATGCCCCTGTGATATTGTTCCTAATATCTATGGGGGGAACAGGATGACATTACTCCCAATATCGCAGGGAGTGTACATCCCACTTGTGATATTGTTCCTAATTTGCAGGAAGGGAGAGAATAATATTACTTTCAATATCTCAGGGGGTGTAGACCCCTCCTGTGATATTGTTCCAAATATCCATGAAGGGGGGATGATATTACTCTCAGTATCACAGGGTGTATACACCTTTTCTGTGATATTGTTTCTAATGTCAAGGGGTAAGATGATAATATTACTTCCAAAATTGCAGGGGGTGTACTGCCCCCCTGTGATATCATTCCTAATATCCAAATGGATCAGGCTGATATTGCTCTCAATAAGACAAAGGTGTACACCGCCCGTGACATTGTTCCTAATATCCAGAGGCTGATATTACTCCCAATATCTCAGAAAGTGTACACCACCCCTGTGATACTGTTTTTAATATTTAGGGAATAAGAGGATGATATTACTCCCCATATTGCAGGAGGTATACAAACGCCCTGTGTTTTTCTTTTTTTAATACCCAGGTGGGGATAGGGTGATATTACTCCCAATATCACAGAGGGTGTACACCTGCCATGTGATTTTTTTTTAATATTCAGGGAAAAAGAGGATATTACTCTCAATATTGCAGGGAGAGTACACCGCTTTGTGATATTGTTCCTAATATCTAGGGGTGGAGAGGATGATATTACTCTCAATATCTCAGGGAAAGTACACGCCACCCCCTGTGATATCATTCCTAATATTCAGGGTTGAGAGGATAATATTACTTCTCATATCGCAAAGGGTGTACACCCACTCCTCCTGATACAGTTCCTAATGTCCAGAGTGGAAGAAGATGATATTACTTCCAATATCGCAGAAGGTGTACACCCCCCCCCCCGTAATACTGTTTTTAATATTTGGAAAGAGAGATGATGATGTGACTCCCAATATTTCAGATGGTGTACACCCCTACCATGATATTGTTCTTACTTTCCAATGGGGAGAAGATGAAATTACTCCCAGTATCTCAGGGGGTGTACACCCCTCTGTGATATTTTTCTAATATTCAGTGGCAGAGAGAATGATATTACTCCCAATATCATAGGGGGTGTACAACACCTGTGATGTTGTTTCCAATATCCAGATGGGGAGAGAATTATATTACTCAAAATATCACAGGGGTGATAATATTATTCTTAATATCCAGGTTGAGAGAAGATGATATTACTCCCAATGTCACACTGGGTAGGCATCCCCCCACTGTGATATTGTTCCTAATATCCAGGAAGATAGAAGATGATATTACTTCCAATATATCAGGGAATGTACACTGCCCCTCTTTGATATTGTTCCTAATATGCTAGGGGAAGGAAAATGATATTACTACCAATATCGCATGGGGTGTACACCTCCTTTGCGATATTGTTCCTAACATCCGGGTAGGGGGGGAGAAGATGATATTAAGCTTAATTTCACAGGAAATGTGCACTCTCAGGTGTACAATATCTCCCCTCTGGAGATGATGATATTACTTTCAATATCACAGGAAGTGTACACCCACCCTGTGACAATCTTCCTAATATTCATGGAGGGAGAGAATACTACTCCCAATATCGCATGGGGTGTACAGCCACCCTGTGATATTGTTTCTAATATCCAGGGGTAAAGAGCATAATATCGCTGGGGGTGTACACCCCCCCATGATATTGTTTCTAATGTCCAGGTGGATGTATGATGATATTACTCCCAGTATTGTAGGAAGTGTACACCCCCACTGTGATTATTTCTTAATTTCCAAGCAGGGAGAGATTGATATTGCTCCCAAAATCTCAGGGGGTGTACACCCATCAATGTTATAGTTTTTAATATCCAGGGGCTCAGAGGATGATATTACTCCCAATATCGCAGTAGGTGTACAACCCCCTGTGATTTTTTTTCAATATCCAAGGAGGGAAAGGATTATATTACTCCCAATGTCGCTGGAGGTGTACATCCCGTCTGTGATATTATTCCTAATATCCAGAGACTGAGAGGATGTTATTACCCCAAATATCGCACGGGATGTACATCCCCTATGATATTCCTAATATCCAAGGAGAGAGAGAGGATGATATTACTCCCAATATCACAGGAGTATACACTCCCTCTGAGATATTGTTCCTAATATGCAGAGAGGGGAAAAATTTTGTTACATTCAATTTTCGCAGGGAGTGGACACCCTCTGTGTGATATTATTCCTAATAGCCAGGCAGATCAGGATGACATTCCTTCCAACATCACAGGGACTGTACACCCCACCTGTGATATTGTTCCTAATATCCAAGGGGAGAGAGGATGAACTTACTCCCAATATTGCAGGGGGTATACATTGCTCCTGCAATACTGTTTCTAATATTCTGGCTGACAGAGGATGATATTATTCCCAATATCTTAGGGGTGCACACATCCTGCATAATATTGTTTCTAAAATCCAGAAGGGGAGAGGATTTTGTGTTTCTATCTCCTTCAGTTCTGCTCTGATCTTAGTTATTTCTTGCCTTCTGCTAGCTTTTGAATCTGTTTGCTCTTGCTTCTCTAGTTCTTTTAATTGTGATGTTAGACTGTCAATTTTAGATCTTTCCAGCTTTCTCTTGCGGGCATTTAGTGCTATAAATTTCCCTCTACACACTGCTTTAAATGTGTCCCAGAGATTCTGGTATGTTGTATCTTTGTTCTCATTGGTTTCAAAGAACATCTTTATTTCTGCCTTCATTTCATTATATACCCAGTAGTCATTCAGGAGCAGGTTGTTCAGTTTCCATGTAGCTGAGGGGTTTGGATTGAGTTTCTTAGTCCTGAGTTCTAGTTTGATTGCACTGTGGTCTGAGAGACAGTTTGTTATAATTTCTGTTCTTGTACATTTGCTGAGGAGTGCTTTACTTCCAACTATGTGATCAATTTTGGAATAAGTGTGATGTAGTGCTAAGAAGAATGTATATTCTGTTGATTTGGGGTGGAGAGTTCTGTAGATGTCTGTTAGGTCTGGTTGGTGCAGAGCTGAGTTCAATTCCTGGATATCCTTGTTAACTTTCTGTTTTGTTGATCTGTCTAATGTTGACAGTGGGGTGTTAAAGTCTCCCATTATTATTGTTTGGGAGTCTAAGTCTCTAAGGACTTGCTTTATGAATCTGGGTGCTCCTGTATTGGGTGCATATATATTTAGTATAGTTAGCTCTTCCTGATGAATTGATCCCATTACCATTATGTAATGGCCTTCTTTGTCTCTTTTGATCTTTGATCGTTTAAAATCTGTTTTATCAGAGACTAGGATTGCAACTCCTGCTTTTTTTTTGTTTTCCATTTCCTTGGTAGATCTTCCTCCATCCCTTTATTTTGAGCCTATGTGTGTCTCTGCATGTGAGATGGGTCTCCTGAATACAGCAAACTGATGGGTCTTGACTCTTTATCCAATTTGCCAGTCTGTGTCTTTTAATTGGACCATTTAGTCCATTTACAGTTAAGGTTAATATTGTTATATGTGAACTTGATCCTGTCATTATGATATTAGCTGGTTATTTTACTCGCTAGTTGATGCAGTTTCTTCCTAGCATCGATGGACTTTACATTTTGACATGTTTTTGCAATGGCTGGTACTGGTTTTTCCTTTCCATGTTTAGTGCTTCCTTCAGGATCTCTTGTAGGGCAGGCCTGGTAGTGACAAAATCGCTCAGCATTTGCTTGTCTGTAAAGGATTTTATTTCTCCTTCACTTAAGAAACTTAGTTTGGCTGGATATGAAATTCCGGGTTGAAAATTCTTTTCTTTAAGAATGTTGAATATTTGCCCCCACTCTCTTCTGGCTTGTAGAGTTTCTGCCAAGAGGTCTGCTTTTAGTCTGATGGGCTTCCCTTTGGGTGTAACCCGACCTTTCTCTCTGGCTGCCCTTAACATTTTTTCCTTCATTTCAACTTTGGTGAATCTGACAATTACATGTCTTGGAGTTGCTCTTCTCAAGGAGTATCTTTGTAGCATTCTCTGTATTTCCTGAATTTGAATGTTGGCCTGCCTTACTAGGTTAGGGAAGTTCTCCTGGATGATATCCTGCAGAGTGTTTTCCAACTTGTTTCCATTTTCCCCCTCACTTTCAGGCACACCAGTCAGACGTAGATATGGTCTTTTCACATAATCCCATACTTCTTGAAGGCTTTGTTCATTTCTTTCTACTCTTTTTTCTCCACACTTCTCTTCTCACTTCATTTCATTCATTTGATGTTCAATCACTGATACTCTTTCTTCCAGTTGATTGAGTTGGTTACTGAAGCTTGTGCATTTGTCACATAGTTCTCGTGTTATGGTTTTCATCTCTATCAGTTCTTTTAAGGTCTTCTCTGCATTGATTATTCTAGTTATCCATTCATCCATTCTTTTTTCAAGGTTTTTAGTTTCTTTGTGCTGGTTACGTAGTTCCTCCTTTAGCTCTGAGAAGTTTGATCGACTGAAGCCTTCTTCTCTCAACTCATCAAAGTCATTCTCCATCCATTTTTGTACACCCACTGTGATATTTTTCTAATATTCAGGGGTGGAGAGGATGATATTCCCAAAATCACAGGCGGTGTACAACCCCTGTAATATTGTTTCTAATATCCAGGTGTGAAGAGAATGATATTTCTCAAAATATCACAGGGTTGTACACCCCTCCTATAATATTGCTCCCAATATCCAGGTTGAGAGAAGATGATATTACTCCCAATATCACACTAGGCAGACGCCCCTTCTGTGATATTGTTCCTAATATCCAGGGGAGGAGAATAGGATATTACTCCCAATATATATGAAGGACTGTACACCCCCTCTTTGATATTGTTCTTAATATTGTGCGGAAAGAAAATGATATTACTCCAAATATCACATAGTGAGACTGTACACCTCCCCTGTGATATTGTTCTTAATATTCGGGGTTGGAGAAGATATTACACCCAATTTCACAGGAAGTGTACACCCCCACAGTGATATTGTTCCTCATCTCCAGGGAGGAGAGGATATTACTTTCAGAATTGCAGGGGTGTACGCCCTCCCTGTGATATTGTTCATAATATTAACGGGGAGAGGGAATATTACTCTCAATATCGCATTGTGTATACACTCTCCCTGTGATATTGTTTCTAATATCCAGGGGTAAGACAATAATATCACACCCAATATCTCCGTGGGTGTACACCTCCCCTGTGATATTGTTCCTAATATCCAGGTGGGTTCAGGATAATATTACTCTCAGTATCTCAGGGGGTGTATATTCCTGCCTTGAATTTTTTTTTATTTTCCAAGAGAGGAGAGAATGATACTACTTCCAACATCGCAGTAGGTGTACACCCCCTCAGTAATATAGTTCTAATATCCAGGGAGTCAGATGATGATATTACTCTTAATATTGCAGCAGGTGTACAACCCCCTGTGATTTTTTTCCTAATATTTAAGGAGAAAGAGGATGATATTACTCCCAATATCGCTGGAAGTGTACACCCTCTCCGTGATATTGCTCCTAGTATCTAGAGCCTGAGAGTATGATATTACCCCCAACATCGCCTGGGGCATACACAGCCCTGTGATATTGTTCCTTATATCCAAGGGAAGAGAGGATGACATTACTCCCAATATCGCAGTGGGTATACACACCCTCTGATATATTGTTCCTAATATGCAGGGAGGGGAAGAATTTCGTTACATTCAATATCATAGGGGGTGGACAACCGCCATGCGATATTGTTCCTAATATCCAGGGGGTCAGCATGACATTACTCCCTATATTGCAAGGACTGTACACCCCACCTGTGATATTGTTCCTAATACCCAAGGGGAGACAGGATGATATTACTTCCAATATTGCAGGGGGTTTACACCTCCCCTGTGATATTGTTTCTAATATTCCTGCTGTGAGAGGATGATATCACTCCTAACAGCTTAGGGGTATACACGCCTTGCATGATATTGTTTCTAATATCCAGAAGGGGAGAAGAAGATATTACTCCCAATATAGAAGAATATGTATACCCACTCTGTAATATTGTTTTTAACATCCAGGGGTTGAAAGGATGATATTACCCCCAATATCACAGTGGGAGCACACCTCCCCAGTGATATTGTTTCTAATATTCAACTGGGGACAGGATAATACTGATCCCAATACTGCAAAAAGTGTATACCTTCCCTGTAATATTCTTCTAATATCCAGGAGGGGAGAGAGTGATATTACTCCCAATATTGCAGGGATATACACCTCCCCCACCTGTGATATTGTTCCTAGTATCCCGGTGGGATAAAGGAGGATATTACTCCCAAATTCGCAGGGGGTGTACACCCCTCCTGTGATATTGTTTCTAATATTCTGGCAGGTACAGGATATTACTCCAATATCTCACCCTGTGATATTGTTCCTAATATACAGGGTACATTACTCCCAATATCACTGACCGTGTAAAATCTGCCTGTGATTTTCTTTCTTATATTCAGGCGGGGAGAGGAAGATATTACTGCCAAAATCACAGGGGGTGTGCACTCACTCTGTGATATTTTTTATAATATTTAGAAAGGGAGAGAATGTCATGACTCCCAATACTCCAGGGCGTGTACACCTCACCTGTGATATTGTTCCTAATATCCAGAAGGGAGAGGATGATATTACTCTCAATATCACAGGGGGTGTATACCCCCTCTGTGATATTGTTCCTAATATCCAGGGGGGATGAAGATGATATTACTCCCAATGTCACAAAGGGTGTACAACCCCCTGGTGATATTGTTCCTAATATCCAGCGTGGGAAAGGATGATATTACTTCCAAAATCACAGGGGATGTACACACCTTCTGTGATATTCTTACTAATATCCAGGAGGGAGAGGATGATATTACTCCCAATATCACAGAAGGTGTAGATCTCTCCTGTGACATTGTTTCTAATACTGAAAGGGGAAGAGGATGATATTATTCCCAATATCCCAGGGGTGCACACCCCCCTGTAATATTGTTTTTAATATCCATGTGAAGAGAAGATATTACTCCAAATATCTCAGAGAGTTTACACCCCCCGTATATTGTTTTTAATATCCAGGTGGGAGAGGATGATATTACTTCCAATATCACAGGGGAGGTACACCCCCTCTGTGATATTGTTCCTAGTATTCAGGAAGAGAGAGGATAATATTACTTGTAATATGTCAGGAGGTATACATTCCCCTGTGATATTGTTACTAATATTCAGTGGGGAAGATTATATTACTCCCAATATGGCAGGGGATGTACACCCCCACTGTGATATTGTTCTTAATATCCATGGGGTCAGAGGGTGACATTATTCCCCATATCGCAGGGTGTGTACACCCTCCTGTGATCTCGTTCATAATATGCGAGACAGGGAGAGGATGATATTACACCCAATATCGCACGGGATGCACACCCCTTTTGTGATATTGCTCATAATATCCACTAAGGAAGAGGATAATATTATTCCCAATATTTCATGAAGTGTACACCCCTCCTGTGATATTGTTCCTAATATCAAGGTGGGAGGAGTATGATATTATTTCCAATATTGCAGTGGGTGGGCAACCACCTGATATATTATTCCTAATATCCACGTTCAGAGAGGATGATATCACTTTCAATATCACAGTGGGTGTACACCCCACCTATGATATTGCTCCTAATATCCAGGAAGAAAGAGAATGATACTACTTCCAATATCTCAGGGTGTGTACACCCCTTCTGTGATATTGTTTCGAATATCCATGAGGGAGAGGATGATATTACCCCCAATATCGCAGGGGGTGTACATGTTTTCCATGATATTCTTCCTTATGTCCAGGGTAAAGAGGATAATATTACTTCCAAAATCGCAGAGGGTGTACATTCTTCCTGTGATATTGTTCCCAATATCTAAATGGGTCAGGCTGATATAACTCCCAATATCGCAGAAGATGTACACCCACCCTGTGATATTGTTCCTAATATCCAGGGGGGAAGAGGATGATATTACTGCCAATATCGCAGATGGTGTACACCCTCCCAACCACCACTGTGATATTGTTCCTAATAGCTAAATGTGGAGAGGCTGATAGTATTCCCAATATCACATGGGATGTACACAACCCCTGTTATATTGTTTCTAATATTTAGGGTGAAAGAGGATAATATTACTTTCAATAATGCAGGGGTGTACACCCGCCCTGTGATATTGTTCTTAATATCCGGCGGTGGGGAGAAGATGGTATTATTCCCTATATCGCAGGGAGTGTACCTCCCCCCAAGTGATTTTTTTTAAATATTCAGAAAGAAAGAGAGTGATATTACTCTCAATATTGCAAGGGGTGTAAACACCTCCGTAATATTGTTCCTAATATCCGGGGAGGTGGGGACAGGATGACATTACTTTCAATATCTCAGGGAATGTACACCCCACCTGTGATATTGTTCCTAATATCCAGGAAGGGAGAGAATGATATTACTTCCAATATCTCAGGGATGTACACTCCTACTGTGATGTTGTTCCGAATATCCATGAGGAAGAGGATATTACTCCCAGTGTTGCAGGAGGTGTATGCCTTTTCTGTGATATTGTTCCTAATGTCCAGAGTGGCAGAGGATGATATCACTTCCAAAATCACAGGGGATATACACCCCCCATGTAATATTGTTCCTAATATCTAGGTGGGTGCAGCAATATTGCTGTAGGTGTACACCTCCGCTGTAATATTTTTAAATTTCCAAAGGAGGAGAAAATGATATTACTTTCAATATTGCAGGGAGTGTACGCCCCCACAGTAATATAGTTTCTAATATCTGGGGGGTCAGGAAGTGATATTACTCCCAATATCACAGTAGGTATACAACCCTCTGATTTTTTTCTAATATTCAAGGAGGAAGAAAATGATATTACTCTTAATATCGCTGGAAGTGTACACACCCTCTGATACTGCTCCTAATATCCAGAGCCTGAGAGGATATTACTCCCAATATTGCATGGGATGTACACCCCCCTGAAATATTGTTTCTAATATCCAAGGGGAGAGAGGATGATATTACTCCCAATATCGTAGGGGGCTGTGCACTCTCTTTGAGGTATTGTTCCTAATATGCAGGCAGGGGAAGGATTTTGTTACATTCAATGTGGCAAGGGGTAGACATCCCCTGTGTGATATTGTTCCTAATATCCAAGAGGAGAGAGTATGATATTACTTCCAATAATATGCAGGGGGGTCAGGATGAAATTACTCCCAGTATAGTAATTTTGAGACTAGACACCCCACTAGACACCCCACCTGTGATATTGTTCCTAATATCCAAGAGGGGAGAGGATGATATTACTTCCAATACCACAGGGGGTGTACCCCTCCTGTAATATTGTTTCTTACATTTAGGCAGGGAGAGGATGATATTACTCCAAACGTCTTAGGGGTGTACACGCCCTGCGTGATATTGTTTCTAATATCCAGAAGGGAAGAGTATGATATTACTCCCAATATCAATGGGGGTGTACACCCACCCTGTAATATTGTTTTTAATATCCAGGAGTGGAAAGGATGTTATTACTCCCAATATCACAGGGGGTCAACACCTGCCCTGTGATGTTCCTAATATCCAACTGGGGAGATGATAATACTTATCCCAATATCGCAAGGGGTATACACCTTCCCTGTGATATTGTCCTTAATATCCAGGGGGAAGAGAGTGATATTACTCCCAATATCGTGGGGACATACGCCCCCCCCCTTCGTGATATCCTAATATTCAGGTGGGGTAAAGGATGATATTATTTCCAAATTCTCAGGGGGTGTACAGGTCCCCTGTGATATGTTTTTAATATCCTGGGAGGTAGAGGATGATATTACTCCAAACATCTCAGTGGGTGTACACTCCCCCCTGTAATATTCTTCCTAATATCCTGGGGGAAAGAAAATGATATTACTCTCAATATAGCATGGGGTGTACAACTCCCCTGTGATATTATTCCTAATGTCTGTGGAGGCAGATGATGATATTATACCCAGTTTCACAGAAAGTGTACACCCCCTCAGTGATTTTGTTCCTCATCTCCAGCGGGGAGAGGATGATATTACTTTCAGAATCACAGGGTGTGTACACCCAGCCTGTGATATTGTTCCTAATATTTACAGAGGAGAGAATACTACTCCCAACATCGCATGAGGTGTACACCCACCCTGTGATATTGTTAGCAATACCCAGGGGCAAAGAGGATAATATCACACCCAACGTCGCAGGAAGTGTACACCCCTGCTGTGATATATTTTTTTAATTTCCAAGGGGAAAGAGAATTATATTACGATAATATTGCAGGGGGTTTACACACCCCAGTGATATAATTTCTGATATCCGGGGAGCCAGGAAATGATATTACTTCCAATATTGCAGCAGCTGTAAACCCCCCTGAGACTTTTTCCTAATATCCAAAGAGGGAGAAAATGATATTGCTTCCAATATCGCTGGAAGTGTACACCCCCTCTGTGATATATTTCTTAATATCCGGAGCATGAAAGGATGATATTACCCCAAGTATCACACGGGGTGTACACTCCCGTGATATTCTTCCTAATATCCAAGGGGAGAGAGGATGATATTACTCCCAATATCGCGAAGGGTGTTCACTCTCTCTGAGATATTGTTCTTAATATGCAGGGAGGGGAAGGCTTTTGTTACGTTAAATATCGCAGGGGAGGCACATTCCCCGTGTGATATTTTTCCTAATATCCAGAAGTGTCAGGATGACATTACTCCCAATATCACAGGGACTGTACACTTCACCTGTGATATTGTTCCTAATATTTAATGGGGGAGAGGATGATATTACTCCCAATATCGCAGGGAGTGTACACACCCCCTGTGGTATTGTTTCTAATATTCAGGTGGGGAGAGGACAATATTACTCCAAACGTCTTAGGGGTGTACACGCCCTGCGTTATATTGTTTCTAATATCCAGAAGAGGAGACAATGCTATTACTCCCAATACCGAAGGGGATGTACACTGAGTCTTTAATATTATTTTTAATATCCAGGGACAGAAAGGATAATATTGTTTCCAATATCACGGGGGGATCTACACACCCCTGTAATATTGTTTTTAATATCCAACTGGGGAGAGGATAATATTGATTCCAATAACGCAAGGGGTGTACGCCTTCCCTGTGATATTGTTCCTAATATCCAGGGGTGGAGAGAGTGATATTACTCCCAATATCGCAGGGATGTGCACCCCACCGTGATATTGTTCCTAATAACCAGGTGAAGTAAAGGATGATATGACTTCCAAATTCGCAGGGGGTATACACCCCCCTGTGATATTGTTCCTAACATACAGGGGGAAAGAGGATGATATTACTACCAATATCACAAGCAGTGTAAACTGCGCCTGCGATATTGTTTCTTATACACAGGGTGGGGTGTACACCCACCCTGTGATATTTTTCTTAATATCTAGGGTGGGAGAGAATGACATTATTCCCAATATTCCAGGGGTTGCACGCCCCCCTGGTGATATTGTTCCTAATATCCAGGGTGGGAGAGTATGATATTACTCCCAATATCACAGGGGGTATATACTCACTCTGTGATATTGTTCCTAATATCCAGGTGGGGAGAAGATTATATTACTCTCAACATCACAGGGGTGTAGACCTCCCCTGTGACATTGTTTCTAATATCCAAGAAGAGAGAGGATGATATTACTCTCAATATCGCAGGAAGTGTACACTTCCCCAGTAATATGGTTTTTAATATCCAGGAGAAGAGAGGATGTTACTCCAAATATCTCAGGGGGTTTACACTACACCCTACATTGTTTCTAATATCCAAGGAGGAGAGGATGATATTACTTCCAATATCCCAGGGTTGGTACACCCCCTCTGTGATACTGTTTGTAATATTCAGGAACAGAGAGAATGATATTACTTGCAATATCACAGTGGGTGTACATCCCTGTTATATTGAACAGGGAGGTACACCACCACTGTGATATTGTTCATAATATCCAGGAAGGGAGAGGATGATATTACTCCCCATAAAGCAGAAAGTGTACACCCCCCTGTTATCTGGTTTGTAATATGCAGGAGGAGTGGGGGTGACATCATCCCTATATCACCCATATCGCGGAGCGTGTACATCCCCCTGTGATCTGGTTCATAATATCCAGGGCGGGGAGAAGATGATAATTACACCCAATATTGCACGGGGTCACAACCCCTTTGTGATATTGTTCATAATATTCAGGAAGGGAGAGGATGATATTATTCCCAATATCACAGAAAGTGTACACTTGCACTGTGACATTGTTCCTCATATCAAGTTGGGGAGAGTTTGATATTACTCCCAATATCGCAGGGGGTGTACAGCCCCCTGATGCATTATTACTAATATCCACATGGGGAGAGGATGATATTGCTTTCAATACCACAGTGGGTGTACACGTCTTCTTTGATATTGTTCCTAATATCCAGGAGAAAAAAAGGAAGATATTCCTCCCAATATCGCAGCGGCTGTATACCACCCATGTGATATTGTACATAACATCCATGGGAAAGAGGATATTACTCTTAATATCGCAGGAAATATACAGCCCCTGTGAAATATTGTTCCTAATATTTAGGGGGAGGATAGTATAACATAATTTCCATTATTGCAGGGGGTGTTCACTTCCGATGTGATATTCTTCCTAATATCCAGGGATCAGGAAGAATGATATTACTCTCAGTATTGCAGTGGGTGTACATCTTCCCTGTGATATTGTTCCTAATATCCAGAAAAGAAGAGGATGATGTTAGTCCCAATATCGCATGGCGTCTACACCCCTTCTCTGATATTGTTCTTAATATTCAGGGGGAGATTTTGATACTACACTCCATATCGCAGTGGGTGAACACCTCCCCTGTGATATTGTTCCTAATATCAAAGAGAGGAGAGAATATTATTCCCAATATCGCAGGAAGTGTCCACCCTCCTTGTGATATTGCTCCTAATATCCAGGGAGGAAGAGGATGGCATTACTCCCAATATCACAGGGAGTGTACCCCCCCATGACATTGTTTTCAATATCTAGGTGGGTAGAAGAAAATATGACTCTTAATATTGCAGCGGGTGTACATCCCCCTTATGATATTGTTTCTAATATCCAGGGTGGGGAGAGGATGATATCACCCCCAATACTGCAGCGAGTGTACACCCCTTTTGTAATATTGTCTCTAATATCCAAGCGGGGGGAAGGTGATATTACTCCCAATATTGCAGGAGGTGTACAACACCCCTGTGATATTTTCCCTAATATCCAGATGGGGAGAGGATGATATTACTTCTAAGATCATGGAGGGTGTTCACCCACCCCCATAATATTGTTTCTAATATTCGGGGTGAGGGGATGATATTACTTTCAGTATCATAGTTGGTGTACACCCCTCTGTGATATTGTTTCCAATATCCAGGACTAGAAAAGATGATATTACTCCCCAATATCGTAGGGTCTGTATACCCCTCCTGTGATATTGTTCCTAATATCCGGGGGGGGAGAGGATATTACTCCCAATATTGCAGAGGATGTACACCCCCACTGTGATTTTTTTCTAATATCCAGGGTGAGAGGATAATATTACTCTCAATATCGCTGGGGGTATACACCTCACCTGTGATATTGTTCCTAATATCCAGAAAGGAAGAGGATAATATTACTCTCAATATTGTAGCAGCTGTGCAACCCACTGTGATCCTGTTTCTCAATCCAGGGAGTGAGAAGATGATATTGCTCCCAGTATCGCAGGGGGTGTGTACACTGTATTTAGTACACTAATATTTAGTGAGAAAACATATATTACTCCTAATATTGCAGGAAATATACAGCCCCACTGTGATATTTTTCCTAATATCTAGTGGGAGAGAGGATAATATTACTTTCAATATCACAGAAGGGGTGTTCACCCCTTCTGTTTCTAATATCCAGGGAGAGAGGATGATATTACTCCCAATATCACAAGGTGTTTACACCTCCACTGTGATATTGTTCCTAATGTCAGGGTGGGGAAAGGATGATATTACTCCCAATATTGCAGCAGGTGAACACCCTTCATGTAATATTGCTTCTAAATCCAGGGGGTAAGAAGATGATATTACTCCCAGTATTGCACAGGATGTACACCCTCCCTGTCATATTGTTCCTAATATTTAGCGAGGGAAAGGATAATATTATACTTAATACCGCACGAGGCGTACACATCCACTGTGGTATTGTTCCTAGTATCTAGGGGGAGAGAGGATGATATTCTCCCAATATTGTAAAAGATGTACACCCTCCTCCCATGATATTGTTTCTAATATCCAGAAGGAGAAAGGATGATATTGCTTTCAATATCTCAGGGGGTGTATACTTCCCCTGTGATATTGTTCCTATTATCCAGGGTAAAAGAGCATGACATTACTCCCACTATCGCAGAGACCATACACCTCCCTTGATGTCTTTCCTCATATCTGGAAAAGGAGAGGCTGATATTACTCCCAATATCGCAGAGAGTGTACAACCTCCGTGTGATATTGTTCCTAATATCTAGGGAAGTGAGAGGATAATATAGCTCCCAATATCGCAGGGGTTGTACACCCTGCACCACACCGTGATATTGTTCCTAATATCCAAAAAGAAAGAGGCTGCTATTACTCCCAATATCGAAGGGTGTGTACACACCCCATGTGATATTGTTCATAATATCCAGTGGGAAAGAGGATGATATTGCTCCCAATATGGCAGCTGGTGTACATCATCCCTTTAATATTGTTTTAATATCCAGGGGGAGACAAGAATATATTACTTCCAATATCACAGGGAGTGTACACTTTCTCTGTAATATTGTTTTTAGTATTCAGTGTGGTAGAAAATGATATTACTCCCAATATTGCAGGGGTTGTACACTCCTCCTGTGATATTTTTGCTAATATCCAGGGGGAAAAGGATGATATTACTTTCAATGTTGAAGAGAGTCAACACCCATCCTGTGATACTGTTTCTGATATCCAGGTAAAGAAGACGATATTACTATGAATATCCCTGGGGGTGTACACCCCCTTCCGTGATATTGTTTCTGATATCCAGGTAAGGAAGAGGATGATATTACTATGAATATCGCTGGGAGTGTACACCCCCTCCCGTGATATTGTGTTTATATCTAGAGGAGAGATTGATATTACTCCCAATATTTCAGTGGATGTGCACTCACCCTATGATATTTTTCCTAATATCCAGATGGGGAGAGGATGATGTTACTCACAATATCACAGGAAGTGTACACTTGCCCTGTGATATTGTTCCTAGTATCCAGGTGAGACAAGGTGATGTTACTCCTAATATGGCAGGGGGTTTATACTGCCCCTGTGATATTGTTCCTAATCTCCAGGAAGGGAGAGAATATTACTCATAATATCACAGGGGGTGTACATCCTCCCTGTGATATTGTTTCTAATGTTTCGGGGTGAGGATGATATTATTCCCAATATTGCAGGGGATGTACACCCCTTGTGGTATTGTTGCTAATATCCAGGGGGGTAGAGGATGATGTTACTTCCAGTATCCCAAGGAGTGTACACCCCCCTGTGATATTGTTCCTAATGTCCAGGGGGTAGAGGATAATGTTACTTCCAGTATCACAGGTAGGTAATATCCAGGTAGGTAGAGGATGATATTACTCCCAATATCACCAGGGATGTACACCCCCACAGATACATTGCTTCTAATATCAAGAAGAGGATAAAATTATGTTACTTTTAACATCATGGGGAGTGTACCCCCCACCCTGTGATGTTGTTCATAAAATCCAGGGATAGGAGAGGATGATATTACTCTCAATATTACAGGGGTTCTACAACCTCTGTGATATTGTTTCTAATATCCAGGGGAAAGATTATTATGTTACTCCTAATATTCCAGGGGGTGTGCACCTCTCCTGGAATATAGTTGCTAATATCTACAAGGGAAGAGGATATTATTTCAAGTATCTCAGGAAGTTTACACTACCCTCATGATACTGGTCCTAATATCCAGGCGTGAGAATGGTATTACTCCCAATATCTCAAGGGGTGTACGCCCACTTTGTGATATTGTTCCTAATATTTAGGTGGGGAGAGGATAAAATTACTTCCATTATCACAGGGATTGTACTTTCCCCTTGTGATATTGTTTCTAACATCCAGTGGGGAGAGTTTGATGTCAATTGCAATACTGCTGATGTTGTACACACACCACTATGATATTGTTCCTAATATCCAGGAGGGGGAAAATATTACTCCCAATATCTCAGGGTGTGCACACCACCACTGTGATATTGTTCCTAATACCCAGTTGGGGAAAGGATGATATTACTCCCAATATCGCAGAGAATGTACATCTCCCCTGTGATATTGTTTCTAATATCCAGTGCAGAAGAGGATGATATTACTCGCAATATTGCAGGGGATGTACACCTTCCACGTGATATTGTTTCTAATATTCAGGGGGAAAGAGCCTATTACTCCCAATATTGCAGGGGGTATACACCTGTCATGTGATATTGTTCCTAATATCCAGGGGGAAAAATGATGTTATTACTCCCAGTATAGCAGGGAATGTACACGCCCCCTGTGATATTGTTTCTATTATACAGGGAGGGAGAGGATGATATTACTCCCAGTATCGCAGGGGATGTATAGCCTCTTATGATATTGTTTGTAATGTCCAGGAAGGGCTATAACATTACTTTCAATATAGTAAAAACTCTCTGTGTACACCCCCCTGTGATGTGGTTCGTAATATCCAGGGGAGAAGAGAGTGATATTACTCTTCATCCCCCGGGGGTTGTACACACCCCTCCCCTCCGAGATATGGTTTGTAATATCCATGGAGGGAGAGGGAGATGTTACTCCCCCTCTTCCGGAGGGAAGTACACATCTTCCCTGATATGGTTCGTAATATCCGCGGCGGGAGAGGGTGATATTACTCCCCCGATTGTGAAGGGTTGTACTCCTCCCTCGTGATATGGTTCGTAATATCCATGGGGTGAGAGGGTGATATTATTCCCCATATCGCGGGGTGGTTGTGGTGGAGTACACCTCCCCTGCAATATGGTTCATATTATCCATGGGGGAAGAAGATAATATTACTCCCCCTATCGCAGAGAGTGTACACATCCCCCGTGATACAGTTCACAATATCCAGTGGCGGGAGAGGGTGATATTACTCCTTCTATCGTAGGGGTGTGTACGCCTCCCTCTCCTGCATTATGGTTCGAAATATACAGTGAGGGAGAGCGTGATATTACTCCTCCTATGGCAGGAGTGTACACCCCCCTGTGATATCTACCTTGGAATTACGAGTAACATTTTCCTGGAATATTTCGAATAATTTCATAGAGTGTACACCTACTGTGACATTAGGAGTAACATCTCCCTATGATATTACAAATAACATCACAAGGTGTACACCCACTGTGACATTAGGAGTAACATCTCATTAGGATATTAGGAATTATATCACTGGGTGTACACCAACTGTGACATTAGGAGTAACATCTGTGTAGGATATTACAAATAATATAACTCTGTGTACACCCAGTGTGATATTAGGAGTAACATCTGTGTAGGATATTACAAATAATATAACTCTGTGTACACCCAGTGTGATATTAGGAGTAACATGTCCCTTAGATATTACAATTAATATTGATAATTATGATAATTATTAATATGATATTATTCATAATATTCTAGGAAGATGTTATTCCTAATTTCACCATGTGTGTACAAAATGTGGGTACACCCTGTGGTATTATTTGTAGTATCCTAGAAAAATGTTACTCCTAATGTCACAGTGGGTGTACACACTATGTGGATATGTAGGATATTATTCATAATATCCTAGGGGAATGTTACATGAATATACACCCTGTGATGTTATCTGGAATATCCTAGGAGAATGTTACTCTTAATGTCACAATGGGTTTACATTATGTTTGTACACCCTGTGTTATTATTAATAATTTCATAGGGAGATGTTACTCCGAATGTCACAGTGAGTGTACACAATGTGGTGGTACTCCCAGTGATACTATTCATAATATCGTAGGGGGGTGTTACTCCTAATTTCACAATGGGTGTAAACCCACTGATACTATTCATAATATTCTGAGGCAATATTATTCCTAATGTCACAGTGGCATTACATTATCTGTGTGCATCCTTTTATGTTATTCATAATATCCTAAGGGTATGTTACACCTAATGTCAAAGTGGATGTACACCATGTGTGTACACCTTGTGATACTATTCGCAATATCCTAGGGGGATGTTAAATTTAATGTCACGCTAACGGTGCACCATGTTTGTACTTCCTGTGATATTATTCATACTATCCCAGGGGAATGTTAGTCCTAATGTTACAGTGAGTGTACACCATGTGTGTACACCCTTTGAAATTATTTTTAATATCTTAAGGACATGTTACTCCTAATGTCACAGTAGCTGTATACCTTGTCTGTACACCCTGTATTATTATTTGTAATATCCTATGGATAAGTTACTCTTAATGTTAAAGTGAGTGTAAACCTTTTGTGTACACCCTGTGATATTATTTGTAATATCCTAGAAAGATGTTACTTCTAATGTCACAGTGGGTGTACACCATGTGTGTATGCCCCATGATATTATTCATAATATGCTAGGAGGATGTAACTCCTAACGTGACAGTGGGTGTACACCATGTGTGTACACTCTTTAATATTATTTGTAATATGCTAGGGGGATGCTACAGCTAATATTACACTGTATGTACACATGTGTGAACAGCCTACTATATTATTTATAATATCTTAGGAAAATGTTATGCCTAATGTCACAGTGGGTGTACACCACGCGTGTTTACCCCATGATATTTTTCATAATATCCTAGAGAAATGTTACTCCTACTGTCACAAGGGGCTTTCTCCCAGTGATATTATTCATAGTATCCTAGAGGAATGTTACTTCTCATGCCACAGGGATTTTACAACCTGAAATATTATTCTTAATATCCTAGGGTGATGTTATACCTAATGTCACAGGGTGTACACCTTATCATATTATTCGTAATATCTTCGGGAGATGTTACTCCTAATATTACCAATGGTGTACACCCTGTGATACTATTCGTAATATCCTAGGGAGATGTTACTTTTAATGTCACAAGGGGTGAGAGCCCTCCGATATTACTGGTAATATTTTGTGGGATAATATCACCCACAAATGGTGAAATGTTACTCCTAACGTCACAGGTGGGAGAACACCATGTGTGTACATTCCCTGTGATATTATTTGTAATATCTTAGGGGGATGTTACTTTTAATGTCACAGGGAGTGTACACCATGTGTGTACACCTTCTATGATACTATTTGTAATATCCTAAGGGGATATTACTCCTAATGTCACAGGGAGTGTACACCATGTGTGTATATCCCCTATGATATTATTTGTAATATTCTAGGGGATGTAACTCCTATTGTAACTTGGGGTGTACACCATGTGTGTATACCTTCTGTGATATTATTTGTAATAACCTGTGGGATTTTACTTTTATTGTCACAGGATTGGTATATCATGTGTGTATATCCCCTAGGGAAATGTTACTCCTAATGTCACAGGGGGAGAACACCATGTGTGTACATTCCCTCTGATATTATTTGTAATATCTCAGGGGGATGTTACTCCTAATGTCACAGTGACTGTACGCCATGTGTGTTCACTACCTGTGATATTATTCTTAATATTCTACAGTGATGTTGCTCCTAATGTCACAAGTTTGTACACCATGTGTGTACACCCCCTGACATATTATTCATAACATCCTAGTGGGATGCTATTTCTCATGTCACAGCGTATGTCCATCATGTGTGCACAACCCCTATGATATTATTCATAATATCCTAAAGTGATGTTACTGCTAGGGTCACAGGTGGTGTGGCCATGTGTGTAAACCTCCAATGACATTATTCATAATATCCTAGGGAAATGATACTAGTAATTTCACAGTGGGTTACACTATGTGAGTACAACCTGTGATATTATTCGTAATATTTTAAGGGGGTGTTAATGTCACAGTGGGTGTACACCATGTGTGTAGACCCTGTGATATTGTTTGAATATCCCTCAGGAATGTTACTCCTAATGTCACAGTGAGTGTACACCATGTGAGTACACTTTGTGATGTTAATCGTAATATTCTAGGGGGATGTTAGTTCTAATGTCACAGTGGGTGTACACCATGTGTGTTCACCCTGTATTATTATTCATAATATCCTAGGGGGATTTTACTCCTAATGTCACAATGGGTGTACACCATGTGTGTAGATTCTGTGATATTATTTGTAATATTTTAGAGGGCTATTACTCCTAATATCACAGGGGCTGTACATCATGTATGTACATTTTGTGATATCATTTGTAATATCCTGGTGAGATATAACTCCTAAAATCGCAGTGAATATAGACTCCGTGATATTATTTGTAATGTCCTAGGAAGATATTACTTTTAATATCACAACGGATGTATACCCTGTGATAATATTTGTAGTATCCTAGGGAGATATTACTTCTAATGTCACAATGGATGTACACTCTGTGATATTATTTGTAATATCCTAGGGAGACATTACTTCTAATAACACCGTGAGTGTACACTCTGTGATATTATTCGTAATATTCTAGGAGAAAATTACTCCTAATATCCCAGAGGGTGTACATTCTGTGATATTATTCATAATATTCTATGGAGATATTACTCCTAATATCACAATGGGTGTACACCCTGTGATATTATTCGTAATATCCTAGGGAGAAATTGCTCCCAATATCACAGTGGGTGTACATTCTGTGATATTCATAATATCATATGGAGATATTACTCTTAATATCACAGTGTGTTTACACCCACTGTGATATTATTCTTAATATCTTAGGGAGATATTACTGCTAATATCACAGTGGTGTATACTCTGTGATATTAAGAGTAATAATTAGGAGTAATATTCTAGGGAGATATTATTTGTAATATTCTAGGGAGGTATTACTCCTAATATCACAGTGGAATATTATTCATAATATCTTAGGCAGAAATTATTCCTAATATCACAGTTGGTGTCAACCCTGGGACATTATTTGTAATATCCTGGGGAGACAATACACCCCTTGGTGTATTGTCTTGTACACCAAGGGGTGTACACCTTGGGATATTATTCATAATATCTTGCAGAGATATTACTACTGATTTCATAGTGAATGTACACCCTAGGATGTTATTCATAATATCCTGGGGAGATATTACTCCTAATATAACAGTTGGTGTATACCATGTGGGTATACCCTGGAATATTATTCATAATATCCTGGAGAGATATTAGTCTCCTAATATCACAGTAAGTTTACACCATGTGTGCACACCCTGGGATATTGTTGATAATATCAGGGGGAGATATTATTCTTCTAACATTACATTGGGTGTACACCACGTGCGTACACCCTGGATATTATTTGTAATATCCTGGGGAGATGTTACTTTTCTTTTCTTTTCTTTTCGTTTTTGAGATGGAGTCTTGCTTTGTTGCCCAGGCTGGAGCGCAGTGGCACGATCTCGGTTCACTGCAAGCTCTGCCTCCCAGGTTTATGCCATTTTCCTGCCTCAGCCTCCTGAGTAGCTAGGACTACAGGCGACCACCACCATACCCAGCTAATTTTTTGTATTTTTAGTGGAGATGGGTTTTCACCGTGTTAGCCGGGGTGGTCTCGATTTCCTGACCTCATGATCCGCCCGCCTCGGCCTCCCAAAGTGCTGGGATTACAGGTGTGAGCCACCACACTTGGCTGAGATGTTACTTTTCTAATATCAACATTTATGTACAACCTGGGATATTGTTTGTAATATCTTGCAGAGATATTACTCTCCTTTTTTATTGTACTTTAAGTTATGGGGTACATGTGCAGAATGTGCAAATTTGTTAAATAGGTATACATGTGCCACGGTGGTTTGCTGCACCCATCAACCCGTCATCTACATTAGGTATTCCTCCTAATGCTATCCCTCTCCTAGCTCCCCACCCCCTGACAGGCCCTGGTGTGTGATGTTCCCTTCCCTGTGTCCATGTGTTCTCATTGTTTAACTCCCATTTATGAGTGAGAACATGCGGTGTTTGATTTTCTGTTTTTATACTGGTTTGCTGAGAAGGATGGTTTCCAGCTTCATCCATGTCCCTGTAAAGGACATGAACTCATCATTTTTTATAGCTGCATAGTATTCTATGGTGTATATGTGCCACATTTTCTTTAGCCAGTCTATCATTGACGCATTTGGGTTGGTTCAGTCTTTGCTATTGTGAACAGTGCCACAATAAAAATACGTGTGCATATGTCTTTATAGTAGAATGATTTATAATCTTTTGAGTGTATACCCAGTAATGGATTGCTGGGTCAAATGGTATTTCTAGTTCTAGTCCCTTGAGGAATCACCACACTGTCTTCCACAATGGTTGAACTAATTTACAGTCCCACCAAGAGTGTAAAGTGTTCCTATTTCTCCACATCCTCTCCAGCATCTGTTGTTTCCTTACTTTTTAATGTTCGCCATTCTATCTGGCGTGAGATGGTATCTCATTGTGGTTTTTATTTGCATTTCTCTAATGACCAGTGATGACGAGTTTTTTTCTTCATATGTTTGTTGGCTGCATAAATGTCTTCTTTTGAGAAGTGTCTGTTCATATCCTTCGCCCTCTTTTCGATGGAGTTTTTTTTTTCTTGTAAATTTGTTTAAGTTCTTTGTAGACTCTGGATATTAGCCCTTTGTCAGATGGATGGATTGCAAAAATTTTCTCCCATTCTGTAGGTTGCCTATTCAGTCTGATGATAGTTTCTTTTGCTGTGCAGAAGCTCTTTAGTTTATTTAGATCCCAGTTGTCAATTATGGCTTTTGTTGCCATTGCTTTTGGTGTTTTATTCCTCCCCTTTATCCAGAAGAAAAAACAAATTTTGTTATCCTCCAGCTATCACAGTAGTTCTTTCCTTTCATTCACAGTCAAGTTGTATAAATGAAATGTATCTATGACTTGTATGCATAATATTAAGATCATTGAAATGAAATGGTATAAAAAATCAGTTATCAGGAAATACTGTGACCTGTCTCTAGAAAATTTTACTGTGAAATTTGTCCTATTTACCTGAGTTTCAGGAAGAGAATACCTTTATACTCCTCTTTTGACAATAATTCTGGTGTAGAATGAGAGAAAAAAGAGAAATCTCCACACATCATTGGTATCTTATCAGTATCATTGTGTTTTCTACTTGTAGTTAAATTTTATTGGATTGTGGTTCTCTTAAACTTGGTAAAACTTTATGCCAGAAAAATCCCAAAGTATCATAGGACATTAGGTCATTTGAGGCACCTTGCGTCTAATCAGTGACAATGTATGAAACCAACAAAGCATTGAAGATTTCCAATTTCAAGAATTTCAAATATTGATCCAGAAATCATTAACACAGACATCAAAATGAAAATTTTTTGTTTACTTATTGCCAAGTTATTTAACCAAAGTTCAATAAAAAGCTTTCAGCAAAAAATCTTCTTTAAGCAATGTGTGACAAGACAAGCAAGTGTCTGCCTGTGAAACTTTCCTAAGTGACCTTCATATTCCTTTCTTGCATACATCAGATTACCCGTGGCTTCCAATGATGGTTACCAAGCAAAAGGGGCTGCCTGCCCAATATGCTAGAAGCCATACTACGAAACCAGGTTTTAGAGAAAAGAAAAGTTTCTTATTGCAAGTCAACTAGCAAGGAGACAGGAGTACGCTCAAACCTGTCTCCCTGTGCTGGCTTGATGGGAGTAATTTCTTTAGAAAATGTTTAGTGGGTGGATTCTGAGATTAGTAGGTCACTGGTGGAAGGAAAGGGGAGGACTGGAACATCCCTGGGAATGCACAGTCATCTCTTTTTGCTACCTCATGGACTGTATGTCTAAATTCAGGTGGAGTTAGCATAAAATATGTGGTGTGAATCCAGGCTGTGATGTCAGCAAGCTCGTTCTGCATAAACTCCAGTTGGTCCTATTGGTTCCAACTGATTTCAGCCAGTTTTGTTCTCTTATAAGTGGAGGGAATGTCTGTGTGTCAGTAAGTTGTTTCTTTTTTTTATCTGACATCCTGCAAACTCGAGGATTTGTTAGCCATCAGTGTCTTTAACTCTTTGGAGGATGGTTTCATGACCATGTATAATAAGCTTGAAAGCCAAGCTGATAGTACTTTTGATATAAGAGGATTGCACTGCTTTGAAAAGTCCTTATGAGAGTAGGGTGACATTGTTGTTGATCCATGTCTTCTTGCTTATTTGGTCAAGTCTTAGTGACAGGTAGCATATATATTTATGAAATAGCTGATCAAAAAAAAAAAAATAGGGTGCTTCCGGTGGTAGAATAGAGAAAAATAAACTGGCCAGGATACACATTGAGTGGAGGGTATCAATTCATCATGTTCTTTACCGACCAAAAGAAAACAACACTTCTGGTACATTTTCTAAGCATGAAATTCAATCTGTACTAAAAAAAAAAATAAAGTAGAGATGTGCTTTATTTGGCTGTGACATCAGCAAGAAAAATTATTGAGGAAATACAATTTATTGTTAACCTTCTCTATCCACCAGGTGAACCTTCACAGTTATCCAGTCTAGAGTTTGAAAAGGCCTTTGACTTCTTCCAGTCAAGCAAACGTAACTATGACTGCAGTTGCAGCTAATTTTAAGTAGCCATTTTGGACCTATTAAATAAGTAGAACTAGAGGTAGAACCTATTAAATAACTAGACTCGCTTTCACAGATCTGTTTGATATATTTACAGAGCTCTTGAGGACAAGTCAAGAAAAAAGCATGGTCCTGATTCAGCTTCCTGACACTGAGTAAATTCTACCTAACTTCTTGCTGGTGGTTATGTAACAATGCCCTGTTGACAATATGAGATTACCAGGGTGATCTCACTAATTTGCATTTTATATATTACATTTTTGTAGAACAGCATATGGATAGAAGAAAAATACTTCATTTTTAGATTATAGAGGGTTTTTTAAGCAAAAGTTACAATTACCAACAGCATTATTATTGTTATTGTTATTGCTCACGGCCTGATATACTAGAAGCCAATATATCACCGAGATGTTAAGAAAAGAAAAGGTTTGCATTGCTAGATGACTGACAAAGAGGCAAGAGTCCAGCTCAAACCTGTCTCCCTGTGTTGGCTTTATGGATGTAATTTTATTAGAAAAGGTTTACAGGGTGAATTCCGGGATTAGTAGATGATTGGCAGAAGGAAACGGGAGGTCTGGAAATCATAAGAAATGTGCAGTTGCCTCTTCATCCCTCTTCATAGGACCTTTGTGTAAATTTGGGGGAAGTTGGTATAAAACAAACTGGAAATTTAGGCTGTAACATCAGCAAGCTCATTCTATGTAAACTCCAATCGGTCATATCAGTTTCAATCCATTTCAGCTAGTTTAGTTATCTTACAGGCAGAGAGAGTTTTAGCATCTTAGCAAGTTGGGTTTTTTTTTAATCTGCTATGCTGCAGACTCAGGAACTGTTGATAGTTATGGGCTTCTTTAACTATTTGGAGCACTGTTTCATTCGCATCTTTTCTACCAAGTGTCAATGGCTGTTATGGCAAGTACATACAATGCTACTGCTTCAGAGTGTTCCAGAATGAAGAACCATGTAATAAAGAAGGCAAGGATAGTACTCTCATTCTGATGAAATGGTGGGCTGAACAAACTTCTTCTTAAGTTTTTCAGTCAAAAATACCTAGAAGTGATACATAAATTATACTTACATTTAAAGTATAGTGAAATTCAAAATAAACAATGGAATATCCCTAGTGACAAAAAGTCAGACAAATGAAAGTCAGGAAAATACAAATTGGCACTGAGGCAGGGAGAAGAGGTGTAGAATAGTGGAATGGATGGTAGCGGTGGTACAGAGTAGGGGAAAATTAGGGAGGTTACCATATTGTGTAATAGCTAGGGGCCTGGGTTTTAATTCTCAACAAACACAGATCATAAACCTTAAGTAAAATGGGGGAAAATGAGAGACCTCTACATATATTTGGAAGCATCAAAGGATTGATATAAATAGAAACTACAAAAATTCTGAGTTCAGGTTTACACAATAGATGCCAATGATTTCACAGATACAAACTACAAACACTAAACAAAAGATACTAAAAAATGAACTTGGTACTGAAAAGAAGATAAAAGTAGGTAGATTGTATTATTAGAGGAGAGGTGGCATTTTGAAGGGAATGGCATAAAATGAGTTACTCATTTTTGTGGCATTTAGTCAGAGGGCATGCCAGAGTTAACACATGGTAGTGTAACTCAACTGCATTAAGAAACCTGCAGCTCTTCTGGAACAAAGAACTAGGGGATGTCATTTGGGGAAACTTTTACTGAAAATCAAGAAAGGACCCCATAAAAGGGAAAGGAAGAAAAACAGGGGGCCCAAACAGTATATATAAATTCTGCCCAAAAATCTGTCTGAAAACCAGACCACAATGGGTGGAAACCGATTCCAGCTAAGTATAATGGGCCTCTCTAATTCTATGTAAGAATCTGTAAAAGGTCCATGCTGATCATGTAGCTGTACATTCATTTTACATACAGCAAAATTGTCCTTTATAAATGAAAAGGAAGTAAGAACATTCTTGGATAAAAGGAAATTGTGAGAATTAATTATCAACAGACTTGCTCTAAAAGAAACGTGAAAGGGAGTTTGTTGGGGTAAAGGAAAATGATGTCAGAGGTTAATGTGGGACATTAAGAATGAGGGACAAACAAGAAAAAGTTTATATCTGGGTAAATATAAAGGACCATGTTTTCTTAAGTTATCCAAAATATGTATGAATGTTGAAAGCAGAAATTATCACATTGTCTGATGGGTTTTCAATGTCTGTAGATAGAATATATTTGAGAATTAGAAAAGACAGGATGAAGGAATCTATTTGGATGTAATTGTTAGTCATCTACATTTTACTTAAAGTAACAAAATAATAATTCTAAGTAGACTGTGAAAGAGGTATGCATATTTCACTCCCTAGGACAACCACTAAAGAAATGATACAAAGAGATCATATATAGCCAAAAAGTCAATAGATAAATTTAAATGAAATATTAAAAATAAATTTAATAATACAAAAGAAGGAAGGGAATGAGGCACAGAAGAACATAAAAAGAGAACACGAACAGAAATCAAATAATAAAATGATAGTGTTAAGTACAACCATATCAATATTTATATTAAATGTAAATAGTCTGAACAAAGCAATCAAAACATAGAAATTATCAGATTACATCTTAAAAAATTTTTAAAGACCAGATTATATGTTGTCCACAGGAAACTCACAATAAAAATAAAGCTATCGATAGGTTCAAAGAAAGAAAGAAGACACAAATAACAGAGAGAGATATGGAAATTTCTCAAATATTTGAAAATTAAACAACATATTCTAAATAACCTATAAGTTGAAGAGAATATTATGTAAAAAGTTTGAAATTAATTTGAATTGAGTGAAAATACAAATTACAAATTGTTGGAAAACAGTTGAAGCAGTGATTGTGTGGAAACTTGTAGCACTACATCCTTTTCTTAAAAAAAAAAAAAGATCATGAATCAAGAATCTAGACTTCTAAAGAAACTAGAAAAAGGGAATAAGTTAAATAAAACACAAACAGAAAAAGGGCTCTAATAAAAACAAAAGCAGGAATATTTGAAATTTAAAAAAAAACAGAGTAGAGAAAAATCAATAAAACCAAATCCTGTTTTTAAAAAAGATCAACAAAACTGAAAAAACTCTATAGAGATGAATGATTAACAAATATTACTATATTAAAATTATGGACTATTGGCCAGGCATGGTGGCTCATGCCTGTAATCCCAGCACTTTGGGAGGCTAAGGCGGGCAGATCACGAGGTCAGGAGTTCGAGACCAGTCTGACCAATATGGCGAAATCCCATCCCTACTAAAAATACAAAAATTAGCTGGTCGTGGTGGCAGGCGCCTGTAATCCCAGCTACTCAGGAGGCTGAGGAAGGAGAATTGCTTGAACCCGGTAAGCAGAGGCTGCAGTGAGCTGAGAGCGCACCATTGCACTCCAGCCTGGGTGACAGAGCAAGACTCCGTCTCAAAAAAAAGAAGAAAAAAGAAAAAAAGAAAAATTAAGAACTATTAATCAAAACACATAATAAAACAAAAAATACAATGACAGAAGATTTTAGCAACATAATGGAAATTAAAAGTTTGGTATCTAAATTCTAGAATATATAACTTACAAAAACTAACTAGAAAAGCGAAAACAAAACAGTGAAAATAGGCAAAAGATATAAAAAGGAATTTTACAGAATAGGAAATGCTAATATCTATTTAACGTTTATAAACATGCTTTAATTACTAGCCCCCATAAAGAGACATTTTAAAAATAAGATATTATTTTATATGCATTAAGTTTGCAAAGTAATTAGAAAGTCTTAATATTTATAAGCGGGTAAAGCTATATGGTACTCTTCTACATTGTTTAGAATACAAACTGGTACTGAGACTATATAGGGCAATGTAGAGGTTTGTGTTTAAGGTAATGATAGTTATAGCCCATGAGGAAACAATTTAGCTTTTAAGTGTGTATCTTAGACAAACTATGTAAAATATGCTTGGAAAACATGCAAAAATGTATTAAAATAAAAAATACCATTTGTAATAGCGACAAAAGTAGAAACAATTGAGTTTTATGGAACATAATTCTAGTTAGTAAATTTTAAAATTAAAAAAGTACTGCATATTGTTTATGGATACCCACAATAAAATTTAAAGATATGATTAGGAATGATAAACTACAAAATCATAATAGTTGTTACATTCAGATGGTAAGAGAATAGGGGTGAGAAGGTAGCTGTATCATTAGGGTTTCTTGTTTGTTTTTAAATTTGAAAAAAATGACCCAGCAATCCCACTATTGGGTATCTATCCAAAGGAAAAGCCATTATACAAAAAAGGTATTTGCACATGCATGTTTATAGCAGCACAATTCACCATTGCAAAAATGTGGAACCAACCGAAATGCCCATCAATCAACAAGTGAATAAAGAAACTGTGATATATATATATATCTCTATATATATGTATCTATCAATTATATATATATATATCAATTATATATATATATGGATGTAATGGTAAGTCATCTACATTTTACCTAAAGTAACAAAATAGTAATTCTAAGTAGACTGTGAAAGAGGTATGCATATTTCACTCCCTAGGACAACCACTAAAGAAATGATACAAAGAGATCATATATAGCCGAAAAGTCAATAAATTTTTTTAAAAATTAAGAACTGTTAATCAAACCACATAATAAAACAAAAAGTACAATGACAGAAGATTTTAGCAATATAAATGGAAATTAAAAGTTTAGTTTCTAAATTCTAGAATATGTAACTTCCAAAAACTAACTAGAAAAATGAAAACAGTGAAAATAGTCAAAAGATATAAAAAGGAAATTCCCTCATATATATCATATATATAGATAGATAGATTTCCCACTACTGGTAGATACCCAGTATCTACTCAACCATAAAAAGAAATGAATTAATGGCATTTGTGGCAACCTGGATGGTATTGGAGACTATTATTCTAAGTGAAGTAACTCAGGAATGGAAAACCAAACATAGTATTTCTCATTCATATGCAGAAGCTAAGGTATGGGGATGCAAAGACATCAGAATGACATAATGGACTTCAGTGACTCACTGGGAAAGGGTAGGAAGAGGTGAAGGTAAAAGACTACAAATAGGGTTCAGTGTATACTGCTTGGGTGATGGATGCACCAAAATCTCAAAAATCACCACTAAAGAACTTACGTAACCAAATACCACCTGTTCCCCAAAAACCTAGAGAAATAAAAAATATTTTTAAAAAGATGAGAAGCAAAGAAAAAAAATTCTAAACATAAAAGAAATAGCACAATTACTTTTAACTCTTGTTTATACAATTCATATTATAGTACTTTTTACACAATGGTATCTGTTGTAATTATATCAGTGTTAGTCAATTGAGTTATCCAGGGATCATGAAAAATACAAATGAAGACTCCTTATTCAAACCCTGCTTTTAGCCGTCATTCTTAAAATAGACAGGTTCGTGATTGGAAGGCACACATTTAGATTATCCTTAATTTGCTGGGGATTGAGGTATGACTCAGAATCCCTGATGTTCCCTTCCTGATGCCTGCCTTTGACACTTTAGATAATTTCTTTTAATGGGGTGATGGTTTCACCAGAGCCAGATTAGAACTGCCACGTTGGAAATATATTATAAATATGTAATAATTTCGATTATGTAGTACGGTAAGTGAGCATTATCTGAATGTCTTTCCTTGCTCTCCTGAAGCAATTCATCTGAATTGAGGAAGAGCTCAAAAAAATAAGAAGCCAATGATATAATGCTATGGCACGATGCTCTGCAACAATTAAAAATATGATTGTGAACAAACTTTAATGACATGGAATTATCTCACAGTATTATTAAGTAAATAAATAGTTTCCAAATTCATAGCATGATCCCAATGATGTAAAAATAATGTTAAAACTAACAATAATTATAGATACATGCATGCAAAGACACACACATTCCCAAGATGAGGGTAGAAGAAAACCAGCTACGCCAAAGCGTTAACTGTATTTATTACCAGTTGGTAGAATCCACAGATCACATTCTATTCTGTTTTTTCTCTATTGTCTATTGTGCAGTAGACACAAAATGACAAAATTCTGTAATTTACAATGTTCAATTTCATTCTGAAGAGAATTAATTTAGATGAAGGAAAACTTCAGAAATATCCTCGTTTTTGCCTACTTTCTAGAAATAGTGAGGTAAAATTGGACTTCTATATATTATGTTTGTGACTGATTCAAATAAAATTTCATTTTATTTCCAGTTTTGGAGCTGAATTTGGTTTTGAAGGGAGTTCATTTTCTAATCTCTATGATATAAACCTAATATATGATTTTAGTTTAAGTTTGGAAGTCAAATTTGAGGGTAGATATCTTTCCTAAAGTAAAGTACTTCCAAGATTAGAGGTTCCAAATGACACCTTTGTAAGAGAAATGGTTTATATTTTCTATTTATATTAACAGTAAAGTAGTATTTTGATGGGCACCTATCACATTAAATTGAATAAAAAAGGAATTTTATTTAAAAATAAAATGAAGCTACCTTCTATTTCATCCAAAAATAATAAAGTATCAAAATGATTTGCTTAAGCCATCCTAAAAAACAAGGAATTTGTCAAACCATTTTCCTCCAGAATTTGGACAATAACTAACCAAATATTCTGAAGTCATTTGCCACACAGGAGGCCGAGAAAACAAAAATGCTTGCTAGGGCATTTTTCTCATTCTTTTCCTGCTTATATTTCTTTCTTTCTTTTCTTTTCTTTCTTTTTTTTTTTTAAAGACAGAGTCTCACTCTGTCACCAAGGCTGGAGTGCAGTGGTATGATCTCAGCTCACTGCAACCTCTGCCTCCCAGATTCAAGCGATTCTCCTGCCTCAGTCTCCTAGGTAGCTGGGATTATAGGCACATGCCACCACACCTGGCTAATTTTTGTATTTTTAGTAGAGACAGTTTCACCCTGTTGGCTAGCCTGGTCTCAAACTCCGGACCTCAGGTGATCCATCCGCCTCGACCTCCCAAAGTGCTGGGATTACAGGTGTGAGCCACCGCACCCAGTCTCATTTCCTACTTATGTTTCTCATTCATATTATGTTTGCTTGACTTTTTGCTAGTGGTTTTAGTATAAGGGCAGCTCACAAAGTTTTCCTTTGTTTCTCAAAGTGAATAAAATATCAAAAAATGCACCCACATTTCAAAATCAATAAGGTGTTTATTTTACACCAAAAAACATGGAATAAAGAGCAGATTTCTTAGTTGGTACATTAGTTGGCTTTGGATAGTCCCAATTTCTGAATCTTGTTAACAGTTTTGCTATCTCACAGTTGTATTTGAAATCAGTGAAACATGAATCAATGAAAACCTCTGGTGTAAAAATATTCATTTAAACTAATTTGGCAATTTGCCAACTGGATTTCTCTTTATATATTTTATATATTTAGAGACATGCTGAAAATTATTTCTGATACTGTGGGGGTTTTTTTTTCCAGATTGGTTAAAATATCTATGGAATCTTGAGAGTCTTTGCTGTAGCTATTCCCTCTGTCTGGGAAGTTCTTTAACCAGGTATCTGCTCAGCTAATTTCAACTTCCAAGTCCTTGCTCAATGCTCACTTTCTCTACTTAAAGACCCTACTTAATTCTGCAAACTCCTTGCACTCATATTCTTCCCACTACCCCACCCCCAACTGCCTAATCTCCCTTACTTTGATCTACTTTTTGTGTTTCTCATCGCAGTCAACAATTTCCATGATACTATATAATTTACTTATTTCTTATATTTACTATTAAAGGTACATTTATTTCACTTACAATTTAAGCTAAAGCAAAAATGTTTGTCTATTTTGTTCAACAATATATCCCAAGTACTTAATACACTTCCTGGTGCATCGTAGGTACTCAATATATAGTTTAATTATTTGAAATCAAACAACATATCAATGAAATGTCAGCAGATAATTCCACTGTTTTTGGAATATATGTGATATAGTACATCCTACCATAACGTGACTTCAAATGACTTGACTTCACTGAACATAGGCACCAGTGTTTCCCTATCACATATGGTTTCTGATGAATGAGTTGAATTTAAGACCATAAACAACTGCTTCATTGTCTGGGTGTATTAGGGGTTGTGTTATAGTCAATGGACATTTTTAGTAAGATTTTCTCTAACTCTTCATGTTATAGAGGTGCAGGTGTCTAACAAGAAAAAAAAATTCCTTCTGAAATGCTTTGCAACCCCAAACTATATACTAATAAACAACCCCATTCTCGATTATAGACATCCAGGAGCAAGAATGAGGGAAAGAAATAAGTATTTTTAAAACGTTTAAACTTTTATTTATTTATTTATTTGTTTGTTTATTTATTATTTTGAGATGGAGTCTTGCTCTGTTGCCCAGGCTGGAATGTAATGGTGCTATCTCGGCTCACTGCAACCTCCGCCTCCTGGGTTCAACGGATTCTCCCACCTCAGCCTCCCAAGTAGCTGGGATTACAGGCATCCACCATCATGCCCGGCTAATTTTTGAATTTTCATAGAGACAGGATTTCACCATGTTGGCCAGGTCAGGCCAAGTTTTGGACTCATAACCTCAGGTAATCCACCCACCTCAGACTCCCAACATGCTGGGATTACAGGTGTGAGCTACTGCGCTCAGCCTTAAAACTTTTAGTTTTAAAGAATGAAGAGTCAGTGAGGGAGGCATTAAGGCCTATATTTGGGTGATGTTCTTTTAAATCATCTTGTAGTTATGTGAGAAAATAAGGTACAGAAATGAGAGCAAGATTAAATGATCTAATCAACCCATAGTTAAAAATCCCAGGATATTCTTAGTGTCCCAGGCTATTGTGTGAATAAGTTGTTCCCAAGTGGCCTCATTCAAGGAAATCTAAAAGAATGGCCAAGGATTGCAGAAAATGTATTTGAATGCTCAAAGTACATAGTCTAAGCCATAACAGAGGGCTGTGACATCTGGGTACTGCTCAGGATGATGGATGGTATAAGTGTAGCCTGATTAGTGTCTTGGGATAAACAGAGAGCTAATGCAGGACAGTCAGAGGTTTGTAAATAAATCTATTACTGACATCTTAGATGAATCTGACCTTTGCAGTGCCAGAATAGATGACAATATAATACATTGGTGCCAAGGACTAGCTCCAAGGAAACTTTGTTCTCCATTTTGAATAAAATTTTAATGATGAACCAATAGCAGAATCTATAGGTATCTATAGCCTTTCTGCTTTTGGTATTTTGTGTTTTACTACAACAGCATAATTCACATATGCACAGAAAAGTTTATCTGCCTTGTTTTAGGTACCTAATTTTTTCCCTTAGGATACATATTGCTGCCTTTGTGTGTGTGTATCAAATGCTTTAAGTGGAAAAATGTAACAAAAGTGCAACTGTGTTAAGTTATAAAATGTAATATTGTTATCCATCTTGAAGTCTGTGTCTTGGGATAAGAACACTGTTTTCAATTTAAGTATTAAAATAAGTTCTGTCATTAAGCAGAGATGTTGTACAATACAGCCGGTAACAGCATAGTGCTGGGGTCACCCTACTGAGTTCTAATCCCAACTTCACCACTTACCAACTGGATGACTATAGGCAAATTACTAGCTTCATTGAGCTTCAGTTTTCTCCTCTATTACAAAAAAAAAAAAAAAATACTTCACAGAACTCTTGTGAGAGTTCAATGTGATAATATGTATTTTTGGAATTATAGTGCTTTTCTTCCCCTATTCTTATTGCCCCCTTGCTACTTCATTGTTTTCTTCACTGTATGCTTATGCAAAAGGGTAGATCGTTCTTCTTGTTACGGTTGGAAAAATACTAAAAAAAGAATGGTAAATTTATATACCTGAACATGATATTTTCATCTGTGAATTTCCAATTCATTCCTTTTCAACCTGAGCCATTCCACTATGACCATAGCTTAATTCAAATCAATTATTTACTTTGTAAAAAGAAATTATTTTTCTTCTTTTCTCCTCTTATAAAAGATAGCTCTCAGACAAAAGGATATAGACTTTGGGATTGATAAAGTGACGGCATAAAAGATGGGAAAGGGCAAGCACAGAACAAATCTTAATGAGGTGTTGATCACTGTTACCTATCGTTCCCTTACATGTTCAGAAGTTCCTTGAATCCATTTTGTTGCTTTATATCTCTGCCACTGGCTCACACAATTCCATGGCCTTTCTCTTTATGTAGAGCAGTCAGAACCTACTTATCCAGCCAGACTCAGTTGATTTCCTGTTGCCCACCAGTTTCTTGCCTGCTGCCCATCCCCTCCTCTGCTCCCACCCTCCAAAGAAGAAATCATTTCCTTCATTATTCTCCATTCCCTCTGAAGCATCTTTCTAACACAGTTCCTCTAAGCATGATTTTAATTGCTGTCTTTGTTCACTAGATGGTAGGGCCCAGAGTCGACTACCACAAGCGTGTCTCTCATTCTCCTGGCGATAATCTCCTATGAGTGTTCCTCACCACAGAGCTTTACTGTGGGGTCAGGTATCTCCTGCCCAGCCCTGATCTAATCATCTAGTTCTAGTGAGCCACCTACAACTGAGTGTGTGTGTGCATGTGTGTGCATGTGTGTGTGTTATTAGAGGTAGTGTAATATAGTAGTTTGGTATCAAATTATCAGAGGTACATCTTAATTCTATCAATTTACTTTTTAACTGATTACTTACTACTTGATTTTGGGCAAGTTACTTCTCCATGCCTCAACTGTCTTATCTCTAAAATGAGATCATTATAGTACCCTCTTGTAGAAATATGATAATGTTTAAATAGGACATCTAAATGCTTAGAATAGAGCCTGGCACACAGGAAGCACAATGTTAGCCATAATTATACTTAAATAATAGTAACCTAAATAAGTTAAGTAGGAGATCCTTGCAATCAATGGATCTGATTTCTCAATTTAAAGTGTCTTAAGGAAAGATGGCTGACATGAATAATTTTCACCCACTTATAGAGAAGTAAATATGGATGCTCATAATGGTCAAATCTATTTTGAGGGCAGGCTCTGAAAGGCTTCTTTCTTGTGTAAATTTTCTCCAAGACTCACCTCATAAGGAAAAGAAATGATGCATCTTATGTGGAGGAAAAGTCCATATGATATTTTTAATTTATCTTGTCAAATGTAAACGATTCTTTTCTGACATAGCTCTGTAGGCCACTACTAATTTTTATGGTTCTCTCATAGTAATTTCCATGCTTCTTTGAATTACAACTAACTTTTAAAAACCCTGATGCAGTATTTTAATGAAGCTTTTATTCCAAAACACCAAGTCACCTTTACTCTAGTATTAGATCACAGTTAAGGAAAAACAGCACCTGTTGACTCAGAATATTTCTGAATGAGTTAAGTGGTTGACTTTTTCATTAATTGGCTAATTCACTCATTGCTGTTTGGCTTCATGAACAGCAATGAGTGAATTAGCCAATTAGTGAAAAAGTGAATTGAAGCCATTACAAGTATGATATTAGATTGACTCACACAGGCATATGACATTTTTTGTTACTTTATCATTTTTAAGTAAATTAATAATGAATGTCTAGTCACCAAAATTACAGTCCACTCAGGGTTATTTTTACCATGCTGAACTATTCTAATGATATATCTGGCCAAATTGGAAATTGGAAAATTTTGCTGCTAAAGGAATTTTCATGCATAGTTTAATAATTCAGCTACCTGTAGCCCTGGGCAAAATACATTGCCAGCAGGATGCTTTTTGGCAAAGTCATAGTCAATTATAATAATGGAAATTGTAAATGCCCCACCAATAAATGTTGGAATTATCTGTGGAAAAGGAAGGGGTTCAGAACATTACTGCAGCATTGTTTCATTACCATAAGTAAGTACATTTTATTCTTGGAGACCTATGTAAGTTTGATAGTTAGTTATTTTAGGAAACAAGAAAATAAGAATAATAGACCTATTGTAAGTGGAATACAATTATTTTTCCCTAACCTCCAGCCCTGCAGCAGTTCTAGTACCAGATGTTAGACGAGAAGAGTTACTCTTCTAAGCTTTACAGACTGCTAAATAAATTATCTCAAAGTTTGATTCAGTAAGAATTTCAGAGTTAATTGTCAGTATTGAACTTTATCAACTATTATTTTCATTCATTTCTGAGTATCTATTTTGCATGAAGCATTGTTCTAGGGAGTTGGGAATGTTCAGTGAATAAAATCATCAAAGTTCTTCACCATTGGAGTTCAAATTCCATTTTTGGGGGAGTAAGGAAATAGATACTAAACAATGGATTTTATAAGTAATTATTTTGGTTTGTTAGAAAGTGATATGTAAGTAGAAAAGTAAAATGGAGGACAGTGAATCAGGAATAGGAGAAGAGGTTGCAGCTTAGAGTGGTTTGGGGTGAAATGATAGTGCCACAGAAATGGAGTGTGCCACACGCATGGGGGAGTAGGGGGTACAGCACTTGCTAGAGAGGGACTGCATATGTCTCTATTTTCAGCAGAGAAGGCCTGTCAAGTTATTAAAAATACATCTCATTGTCTCCCTCTTCCACTTGTTGGAGTGCTTCCTGGCCTTGCTCTCAGAGCTGAAGCTGACATAAATCATAAAAGATATAAATGGTACCGTCTGGGCTTTCTGATCTTGCAAGGTCCCACCTAATTTAAGCTCTGGTGGATAGCCTATTTCCCATTAGTTGTCTCAATTCACAGAGGATGGAGAAAGAAAGCACTGAATGAGATGTGCAGCTCAACTCGATGAGCACTCGTTAGCCCCAATTATTTGGCTAGGACAACTTTATTCAATTTAATGGAATCCAAAATTCAGCAGTTCTTATGGAGCCTTCAATGTACTGTAAAGCAAACCACAGATAAATGAACTGTCTGAAAGAATAACATGAGGCACTGCTAAACAAGTGTTATGGAAGAGAAAGATCACTGTAATCTAGAGTTAGTTAGAGTTAGGGCTTTCTGGAAAAGTGAGACCAACATTACACCTTCGAAAACTCTAGTGTGGTAGTGGTGCAAGTGGAGGAAAATAGGAAAGACGCAACAACATCCATGAAGACACAGAGGCAAAAAGGGCAGTGGCCCTGGGATAGTTAAAAGAGAGAAGTCTAGCTGAGGGCCTTCTTGACTTGACTAGCGGCAATTAGCCATGACTAATAACGCTTTCCACACTCCAAAGACTTAGATGGGGGGATAAAAAACCATCTACATTAGGCAGACTGTGGTAGCCTCCCTAGACCCACAGAGCTGGGCCGGATGAGCCCCGGCACTGAAGTGATCTATTATCTTTCACCATAAAGAGTAAAAGGGAAACTAAAGATAATTACCTCCATGAAACAAAAAGGTGCCTTCTTTTGCTTCAATCACATGGATATATTCTACTAGTCTAAAAGTATCGTCTCACTTCTTTCTGTCACACTGTGAGGACTTGAGTCAGAAGAAAGTTTAAATACAGGGATTGAGCTGGAAAGAGTGGAAAGAGAAGCAAAGAGGGGGAAGCTGTAGGAAGGACGAAGGCGCTCGCGAGATATATGGTTACGCTTACACCAAGCAAGCTGCCTTGGGAACGCTTTCCCCAAGCAGCCAGAATGCTCAGTAGTGGAAGACACCTCTATTCCTGTAGGCGAGTCCTGGGAAGCTGGTCAATCTGCAAACGCCAATTCTAGGCAGTGAGCTCGGTCCACTTGTAAATCAAGATTTGGGGAAAGAGTAGGGTAGGTGGCATGGTTGACGCTGTCATCAGCTCCCCCCTCTGGCTTCTCTGGTCATACCCCCATCTACTCTCACCCAGCTACACCCCACCCTCGGATTTTTGATGGACGCTGGGTCCCTAGTAACCACAGCAAGCGCCTCCCCCGCACTTCCCCCTTCCCCCACCCCTCACCACCACCACCCCAGCGATGGAGCCTACTCTGCTCCAAGCCGCCGCTAAGACCCGGAGAAGCGGAATTTCACTTTGAAACTCCCGTGCCTCGTGAGGGCCGGCGCTGGGCATGCTCAGTAGCCGCGGCGCTGCTGCTGGGCTGCTGGGCTGGCGCGGAGTCCACCCTGCCGTCTCCGCCTTGGCTTCTGGGCGTCCAGAAGGCCAGGCATTTGCCGCCTCTGAGCGCTTCTGTTCCCCTTGCCCGCAACCTCCTACTCTTCTTCCTCTCTCCCTCTCTTAGGGAGGTTGAAGCCGGTGCTGGTTTGTGTCGGCGCCACAGACTGACTGCTCTGCAAACCCCAGCCGAGGACCTGCGAACGAATCCCGGAGACTAGAAGACCCTTGGCGGTGGCTCTTTCTAATAGTACTTTACCTGAAGAGGGGTCGTGGTGGAGTTTCTCGTCCACCTCTCAATGCAAACACTATGTGGAGAGCAGTCGGCTTCCCTGCGCTGTGCCTGCTCCTTAATCTTCACACTGCAGGTAAGGGGTTGCCAGGCGTAGAGCCGGAGCTGTGCATGAGATGGGCAACTGCACATGCTTAAGGACTCTAGGAAAAGCTTGTCTTGCGAAGAAAGCCTTTCTAAAAAGGTAAAGCAGGACAGTACCTGACAGGAAAGGGGTGAGGGAGTCGTGCACCTGTTGGAAAACTGAGGCCGAAAACTTAAGCTAAAATTAGATTTTGATTTTTCTTTCCCTTACACGAAACTAGTGAACATTTTCAATATGAATGCAGGTTTGCTCCCCCCTTCGCCTCCCCTCCGTCTAGATTCCCTGCTCTTGTTTCTAGGCTATGCACTTAACTGTCAGTTTTTCAGGAGAGGGACAAGACATTCTGCTGGATGTAAGCTTTTCTACTGCAGCGGCTACATTCTTAAGGTCTCTTGGTCTAGCGAGCGCCCATAGGAAGGCATTGGCTGTAACCTGATGGACCACATCTCCGCCCCAAAGATCGAAATACATGGTTCACATTAGTGATGCTGCTCCAGGCTCCTTTGGCCCCTGCTCTTGTCACTCGAATTTTCTAAACCAATAAGAGGAAGGAAAGGTTTCAAATAGAATCCTCTTGTCTCTTTCAGCACCATGGCTAGCGTCCGCTGGCACTAAAAAATAAATAAAAATAAAAATTACAGTTCAAACCCTGGGATAGGCACTGTCCCTAGGACAGATTTGATAAGGTGTAACCAAGAGTAACAGTGAGACTGCTCCCAAATATAAATAGATTTGAGGCACCAGAATCAATATCAAGTATCGTGTGGAAGCAAACCTGAGAGATATTATATGTGGTGTCCCTGCTTTTTGGATACATAGCACCTCTATTTTATGCAGAGGACTTGCTGGGCTGAATTCCTTATCGTTGTCACATACACATGAACCGAAATAAAATGTGGCAGAGATATTTTAGAAACCCTACTGTGACAGCAGTTGTCCATGCAGCAGTCCTGTAACAACCAGAGACTAGGCATTTTCCCTGAGTGTGCGTCTCATCCAATCACACATATCCATTCATTCCTTCAACCAACATTTGCTGAGCGTATACTATGTTCTAGGGGTAATGAGTAAAAATAATTGTTTGAAATTACAATCCTTGCGGTATCTTTTTTAAAAGAGTGGGTGAATTTTATTCTCTGTGTACAATAGTGGGAGTGAAATATGGTTCTTTCTTATTCCAGCTAATGCTATTATTTAAATGTATCATGAATCTTTTGAGCATATAATGCATAGGGTTATTAAAGCTATTATTAAATACACATGTTAATTGTTATAATTATGATGTTATATTGTGGGGTTTTCAATAGTTCTTTGGTACATTTTGAAAACCAGAAAATAGCTATGACTTGATTATTAAATTATTTGCAAACAGCTGTAGTGAGTTCTTTCATTACCACATACAATTCTTCAATGCTGAAATATGGGACAAAAACATACACATTGGGTTGAGTTTTATTTATAGTATTGCTTAATAATAGACTGATACAAACATTCATTACAGAAAAATCTCAATTCTTACTAAGTTAGCAATGATTTAGTTGGTCTGCCAACAATAGCAGCGTAGTCATTTTTTTCAAAACTAACATATAAAAGAGTTTAAAGATAACATTTAATACACCTTGAGTAATTATATCTTAAAAGTTATAAATAAACTTTTAAGCATGTGAAAAACATGTCTTAATTTACTGTAGATGAATATTGGGGATGAGAAAAATAGAGGACTTTTGCTCATCAAATGAGAAACCTAAAAGCTTGTAGCCCTAGATTATACCTGGAGCTCTGCCAAAGGGTGTATTACCAAAGCCAATCCAATCCATCTCTACTTCAACTTTTTAACTGCAAAACAAAGATAAAAAGTAAGATTAATCAACCAATTTTAATTTAATAAGACAATGCATTTAAGGACATTTTTATATTTCAATTGCAAGATGCTGAATATTCATTGTATTCATATTTAATATGGTGAAATATATTGGTGTTTTATCACAACAGATTGCAAGTTTAATATTATAGTTCTCTTGCCAGTTGTATTTTAAATGCATTTTAATTTTAAACAGCAATTTGTGGGTCACAAGCTGTTATCAGATTAAAATTTATCACAGTTATCTAATGACATTGTTAGGGCTTTTCATCAGAACTGAAACAAACATAGCTCCTTGGTCTAAGCTTCTATACATTTGGAGATTAACAAAATAAGTGGACAGGATGACAAAGATCAAGAAATCACTAGTATCTCTACTTGTTGAAGGTGTGAGTTTGTTACTTTTGTGGAAGACTTTTCTCTCAGGACAGAGGCCGACTTCATAAAGAAGGGAAATGAATTCTATACATTTACGTCTCTTTAATTGTAAAGCTAATTGATCCATTTTGGTTATGCCCAAGGTATCAGCAACTGCTTTATGCTGGTGGAACTGATGACATCTTACAATGCTTTAGAGATGGGAGGAAAGGGTTGATGGGATGTAAGTGTTCTTTTTAGCTATACTAGGAACTGTTGCCTTCAATATAACCATGCCCCTAATGATAAGTAGCAAATTGCTTGCAACTTGAGTGCCATCTCCCATTATTTTGGTTATGGTTGCCTAAGACACTGTCAGGGGAAAAAAGAAGATTTTGACGCTGAATTCTGGCTAGGGAGAAGTATGTGGTCTATAATAGCTGTGGGAGAAAAATGAGGAGTGGGTACAGTGCTGTGTAAGTGGCATCTCTGGGTAAATTAACACTAAAGGATTACTAAGCTTGGTTCTTGTTAGAGAAGCTGGACACAACTCTACCCATGGCAGCCGATTTTTATAGATCACCTAACAAGGAAGCTGTGGTTATTGTCCATTCAACTGCTTATTTTACAGGTGAGAAAATGAAGATCTAGAGTATTAAAATGTTAGTTAATAGCATAGTCAGGATAAAAGCCCAGGTTTCCAGACCCGTGGCTGCATACTGTATAAAATTATACACTGGTTCTACAATAGGTGAAGCCACCATTGATTAAGTTAGTGGTACAAAATACTTTTTACCTAACTGTCCTTATTCTTTACTCTTTCTGTGAACCAGTTTAATATATAAACTCCAGTTGAAAATACCACTTCAGGAATATTCAAGAAGGCAATTAAAAGCCATCACAATAATACGAATGGTAAAAGAATATTATGTGGAAGATCCACAGAGCTTATTTTCTTCAGCATTTCTCCTCTTTCTTTGTCCAAAGAAGCATATTCCGTTTGAGGAGATATTATTTATAGGGTTGTATTTTAGTTGCAAAAGAGTACATTTTTGAGATATATCAAAAATTCTCATGTGAAAGCTTTCTTTTTCCTAGGGAATGTTTTGCTAACAAAATACAGAAACTGATTTCAATCCATAGATTTCTCTTTGAGTTCTGGAAAAGGTTCTTTCAAATTTCCGTGTTGCTCTCACTATCAGCCTTTTTGAATGGCACAAAGACTGCCTTCAGTGTATCTCCTGAAACTATCTCTTCACTCTCAGAGAAGTGCATAGTCAATTTCTCTAGTCTCTGAGAAGAAAGGTATTCTATGATGGTGCCAAGAAGATCTGGGAGGTGATTTGCAGAAGTACCACCCTCAAAAGAAAGGATAGACTAACAGGTAAATGATATATTTTAAGATTTTAAGATGTTCCTTAGAACTCTAGAATTTGTTTTTCCTATTGAAAATCACTCAATATAGACCTTACAATGGTCTAGAGTCTCTCTTCACATTATTTCTATGATATTATCTCTTTTTTAAATCTCTCTCCAGCCGTATTTATCCTTCTGTTTCTAGAAGATGGCAGGCACTCACCCTTTCATACTCTTTTGCTTTTTTCTTTCTCCAGGTATCTCCATAACTTAATCCCACAATAATTTTAGGTCTTTAATTAAATATTACCTTCTTAGTGAGGTTATCCTATTTCATATTTCATCTTCCCTTCCCCCCATCGCCCAGATAAAAATTCTAGCACCCTTTCCCTGCTTATTAACTATTTTTTCCCCAGAGGTCTTCACCACCTAACATACAATTATTTTACTTTTGTTTATTGTAGTTTCCCCTCTCTGTATTAAAATGTAAGCCCATTTAGGGCCCATATTTTTGCCTGTTTTGTTTATTGTTACATGTATTGGAGATCCTGGGCTACTTAGTACCTGGGGGCAGTTCCTGACATAAAATCTTTCTAAAGATTAAATAAATATGTTAAATAAATAATGATAAGTGATATTTCTGGTCTCTTCTTTTTGCATTTAATATATTCTTAACACCCAGAAAAAACACACATAGTCAACTTAGCCACTTCCAGAATGGACTTAAATGGAGCTCATTTGTCCAAAACTCATGTTGCCTCACATGCCCCCAAAACATACTATCTCTAACAGATTTTGCTGTCATTGTGAACTGAAGGGCAATAAAGGATGGGTTTGTGTTAGACCAGAGCTACTAATCAACTGAGTGAAAAAAGTCTTTCAAACTGATTGCCAGATGTTGTGCAGCCTAAATGCTTTGCTGTTGGCTACATTTTCACTTCTCAGTGAAATGCCTTGTACATGTAGGAATGGCTACAGGGATCAGCAAATTTACAAACAGAGAGTCTAATGCACTGGAAAAAACCGATTTGCTTCTTAGGTACTTAAGAGACATAGGAACATGTATATTTGAAATGACGTATTTCTAGCACCTCCAATAGAATAGCACCTCGCATATTCCATTGAAAATCACATCCTGCCTAACACCTTGTAAAAATTCTGGGATGCATTATGCACATTCAGCCTTTTCTTCTTTATTTCTCACCTACTTCTCTATCAACTTCAGTCCTCATCCTATCATCCTATGGTTGAACATAATTAAATAGGTCATTATAATGTACATTCTCGTTATCAATGCATTTCCATAGTACTCATCTATTTTGACCCCTTTCCAAATTTTAAAATTTTTCCTCACTTGACTTCCACAGACAGTCATTACTCCCTAGCTTCCCTCTTATCTCTCCAGCCATTTCTCAGTTTGTACTTCTAGGTCTTCTGCTGTGTATTATTTAATGGTCAGTGCTCTCTACATCTTCTCATTGATTTTTTGTTATTTTTCTCTGTATACAATCTCCCTGGATAATTATACTCAGATATGCATGTCAAAGATTCCAAAATCCACATTTCCATCTCAGTTATCTCTCCCGAACTCTGGTTCTATATTTAAAATTACCTAGAAGTCATTGTATATTCCATAGTAATCTTTTTGTTGTTATTGTTGTTGTTATTGTTGTTAGAGACAGGGCCTCACTCTGTCGCCCAAGCTTGAGTGCAGCGTTGCAATCATGGTTCCCTGCAGCCTCGACCTCCTGGGCTCAAGCAATCCTCCTGCCTCAACCTCAGAGAGCGCTGGGATTACAGGTGTGAGCCACAGTGCCTGACCCCACAATAGTCTTATATTCAACTGTTTTTACTCAACACTTCTCATCACAATTACTCTTAGAAACATTCCCTAATATTGTGAGTAACACCAGGATTCCTTACAATGACCCAGGTCTGAAACGAATAATTCAACCTAGATCCTCCCTTTGCTACTTTCATCTTAAAGGTTACCAACTCTTCTCATAAGGTCTTCTCTACTCTCCATGTTCAGGTCACTGCCTTGGGACAGATCCTTATTTCTCACATAATATCTTGTGTTGACCTCCTATCAAATTCTTTCATCTTAAAGGTTACCAACTCTTCTCATAAGGTCTTCTCTACTCTCCATGTTCAGGTCACTGCCTTGGGACAGATCCTTATTTCTCACATAATATCTTGTGTTGACCTCCTATCAAATTCTTCATAATAATGTAAGAGGTGAAACTCTTAAAAGCATACCTGATCATATTCTTTCTCCATAAAATTCTTCAATACAGCTATCTCCTTTTCTTTTAGAATAAACTCCAAACTCAAGGCAAAGTCTTTTGTGATGAGGTCTTTTCATCATGCCCTCCTTTGCACACTAATGTCAAACCAAGACAAAATTTCCTTTAGTTTGCCATGTCTTGAATCATTTCACGTACTGTTCTACTTCTCTGAAATACCAATACTCTGCTTCCTTTTTTAGATGACTCTTTCTCCAACTTCAAATATTGATCAGGCATAGCCCACTTCGAGAATCTTCTTTTCTTGAATGCCTCACCTCATTCAAGTAGCTCTCCTACATTTCCCTTTTCAAACCTGTATATTCCTCTGTCAATGTACTTAACCTGTATACTGAAGTTTTTTGAGAACAATAACACAATTGCAGCTTTATTTCTATATACTTATTCCCTAGAACTATGCTGGTTACCTAGTATGGCATCAGTAAGTATTCAATTAATGAATACGTATATTAAATATATTTGGTAAAATGAATTATGATAAATTAATTTACATTGACCAAGAGATTATATGTCATCTTCATGACCATAAAGAAGATAATTGACTTTACTACTCTTCTCTTAATGCAATTTACACTTATTGACAACAAGGAAATGGAGATGGGACAGAAAAATTTCTATTTAAATATAGTCCATAGGATAAGTTTGTGTCCCATGGGCATGATGTTATTTGTAGTGTACTTGTGTGCTGAACTCTTTCTAGATGTGTAGACATTCTTGCATGATTTTCCAGTACTACTTAAGAATAGAATGAGATTAATTTTTTTTTTAATTTAAAGAGCTCAGAGAGTTAGATAAGCAACATAGCATGATAGTTGTCCACTAAAGAATGGACCCGGAACTCCTAACCCTGATTACTGATTGGTTATTATCTACCTAGAGCAAATATAAGACATTTACACATCCAAAACCAGGTGGGAGTGTGAGACAGTGGCTTCAACAAATCAAGACCAAAAATAATTCAACCCTCCTTTTCTCTCTGAAATAAAAACCAAATCATCATACAACATGTCTGAATATTTGAGTGGTTGTATACATTTTTCTCTCTCATTTTATGTGTATATGGTCTTTATGGAATCATAAAGTTTTTGGATCCCACACATTTTTTCTTGTAGAAGACATTCTTACACCTGAGGAATGGAGACTATTTTGTGAATTATTTAAAAATCACTTTATGTGAGATGATCAGATCAAAAATCAAAAGCCCATTCATTGCCATTAGTATTAGAGATAACATGGATGTTATATTTTATGGTAAGTTTATTGTTAAATCTTACAAGTTGTTCTGTGAGTCAAATTCAAAAGCTAGTGAAAGCCATTTTTCCTTTAAAAGGGGATTTGAAAGATTCTACTTGGCCCATGAGTGCATTTTTCATCTTCAAGGCATTTACAAATGCTGACACATTTAGAGTAGCATTGATGTTTCCCAACATGAAGGATGTTAGTAGTTTTGAAAAAGAAAGATGTAATGCTAAAATATTATTTTAAGATCAAATTTTCTAATGTTTCTGTACCATATAATGTAACTATAAGTACCTATTATAGTAATGATATCTGCCACAGAAAGACAATTAGCAAATTTATATTGTGAACATTAGCGCTTTCCATTTAAATCATTTTTATTCATAATGACTGCATAAACTTTCCTCATAATCAAATCTCATTTGACTTTAATATATTAAGATGTTAATGTCCATTAAAATTGCAGCCACATGGACCAATGGCAAAGCAAAACTGTTTATATTATGCAGCAGTCTAGATCTATGTCTAGTTGCACTGAAGCAAATACCAAGTTCACTGGGGACATGAATTATTTTTTCCTATTTCTATTTTATTTTTTATTTCCTTTTTTTTCAGATCTAAAGCAATGTCCATTTTCTGACTTAAATGAGAAGACTGACCTCAGGCAGTTCTAAACTACTATTCTTTGGAAAGGAGCACTAAATGAGCACAGAGTAAAAGCATCTCACAGTGATTCACTGGCCTGTACAACACTATGTACAGAGCAAGACTACAGCTATTTTACTGTACTAATGATCCAATTCCTGAGGCATACTGGAGAGAAAAGGAAGCAATAAGTGCACAGAATCAGTTCATCACTGGGTGACTTTCACTTACCTGGGAAAAATGATCAAACATAATATCATAGTGAGTTAGGTTGAAAGACCATCAATCCGTGAATGTAAAGGTATGGCTTTCAAATCATAAGCAATTTACTTTCTTTGTCTTCTTGACTCAAGGTAGTATTTTTAAAATTCTCCCTGAAGAAAATAAAGTAGCTTAAACAGAAGAAAAGAGAAAATTTAAACAAGTGGAAATGTCATGTTTCTAGATAACTTTTTAGCAGAATTCCATAGTAGTTGAAAGTTAAGTGGGATAATATATCCAAACCTGCAGTCTTAGTGAGTGTCATAGAGGTGTTAGGCATTATGTGATTAGACTAAGGAGATAATAAATGGTTAACTTGTACCTTGGAGGAATTTCTTGTTCTTCTTATGTTTATGCCAATACTGAATAAGCATACACACCTAGATAGGCTCTGGGTTCTGAGTGTTTTTATTTTCAGTTGAGCCTTTTCTTGATAGTTTTCATCTGTATGCTATAGGCAGGAGCCTGACCATATGTGCAGGTTTATAGTGAACTATGAGGCTCTGAAACATCTACCTCCCTGCAGATATCTCTCCCAATGCCTTTCCTAAAAGTTTTATCTAAACATGAATTCTAGCATCATGTCTTCAGCAAGTTCTACTTAAATTAATGTGAAATACAAATTTCTCTTGGATATGCCTGATTGTGACTGAAAATGTGTAACATTTACATAAACATCATAAATCTGAAATGTCTAGTTCCTACTGCACTGCCTTGCTTAGCAGGTGGTCTAGACTTGTCCTAGGATACATCTTCCTAATTAGTCCCTCTAGGGACCCACAGGGGGTGGAAAGTTCAAGCATGGACCAGGGATGTTGCTCATAGGTCTCTAGGCTTCCCATCTGTTGTCTACTCGTCTGGCCATCCTTCTGCTCTACTGACCAACTGATACTCTCCTACTTACCGTTTGTAGCCCATGGAACTTCTAGGCTATTGGGCTGCAGGTGCATGTGGAAGGCTGCCTGTGGTTCTGCAGATACCAGCCAAGACAGGGCTGTTTGAATGTAAAGGGATAGAAGGAGGAGCATGGATATGGGAAGAACATAATGGGAAAGGTCACATGCAGCCACAACCTATTCATGGAACTACTCACCACTCCCCTAAAACCCAGGCTACTCAGCTGACCCTGCTTTTTCAGGACTCTTCTCTCTGCTGATTTTACCTCACATGACCTATTATTTATAGCTCCAGATTGACTCCCTTGGAGACCCGTAGTTCACGAGAAAACTCAGAATTCAGTTATAGAAACTTTTTCATGATGCTTCCCTTCTCTGTGCAAATCCAGAGACACATCTGGCAGCTGTTTCAGTGCCTCTGAAAATCCCATGACATTTGAGAAGCTCACTAGGGCAATTCTCATGAGTCCTTACAAGCCTGGTCCCCTTGGGCATTTGGGCATGGCTCTTGGCATTGCCGGGCACCTCTGTATCTCTACAGCATCAGGATTTCCCATCAGGCATTCATTGGTTACTTTTGATTTATTTCCTAAAACTGGGAATGTCTGATATTTAGAGTGCTTAAATTATAAATTTTATCATGTTATTTGTAACTCCTAAATCTGAGCATTAACTGAAGCTATAAAAATATAATAAAAAGCCTTCCTCTCAAGACAAGCATTGGATTTCATATGGAATAGACAAATAGATTTCCTTTTAAGACAGGAAGGAGATCACAAATGAATATTTTCTAAATCCCTGTGATGTGCTAAATTCTACCCAAGGTACTTTTGTAAGATAACTGTCTTACCTTTTAGGATTGAGATTGAAAAATGTTTTGAAATGGCATGCTTGTACTTCGGAAACAACAAAAATATTAACTCATGTAGTACAATAAAAACAAACAAACAAAAAAAGTTTGGGCTCTAGGATCTGACTACCTTAGTCTGAATCCCATCTTCTGCCATTTAAAAAGCTAATGTATAAGGCCCTGCAGCATGGAACCTGGAACACTGAATATATTCAATATTAGTAGTTGTGGGAGTTATCATATTAACATGTGAAAACTTTCATTGGTCCTGTATTTCCTATAGCTGGAATATAAGGCCAATGAACAGAAAATATAAAAAGAAAAATGGTACACATTGACTATTGGCCTATTTTTTTAAAAATCACTCTAAAACCTTCATTTGTGAAGAGTGCATGCTATGAAAATCAAATAAGCATATCCCAAATTTTAAAATACTAGTAACCTTCATCTTATAAATTTTTAAATGCTCATAATTAGCAAGTTCATGTTGAAGAAACTAAATACTGCTTTCAAAACTAGTATATAAGAGAAAACCTCTAACCACCAGAGTCACTGCCACCATGGACAACGTTTCTTCTGACAAAGTATCTGTCAGTCTCAGGGATTGGGTAGGACACGCGGTATCATCACTCCTGCTACCCTACTCTACAGACTATATGAAACGACAACATCTAACAAAGGCCAAAACACTCCACTTCTAATGCTGACTTTCCGTCTTAGAGAAATGTGTATTAGACAGGGAAAGTTTGAAGTCCTACAATGAGTTTATGTGAAGGGGGCCCTGATTAAAAGAGGCTTTGCTTATACTAATATTTTGTTTTGTTCCTTTGAGTGGAGACTCGAAGAAGTTTTTCTACCCTGATTGAGGGATTCAGTTCAGATTAAGTGAAAGGTGTACCCTTCTTTTGTAAAATTTGGTGAAAAGCTTTGTTCCGGAAAGGAGTGCCAGCATGAAATGTGTCCCTGACTATAGGTACATTCCTAAGCAGATAAATTTTAGAAAAATACATATATAAAAGTTGAGGATCTGGAAAGTGATTCTTCATGCCTGTGCACAATTTGCACACTCCAATTTGAAAATCCTGTCCACATATCTTTGATGTGTGTGTGGTAGGGGAGGGCATGCACTTTGTGAAATCAGAGTTCTTACACATGCAATTAGGGAATCAGGTGTCCTGTCTCCCCTTGGGTTAAGTTTTGCTGAGTCTGCAGCAAATTCCCAATGGGCGCAGGATCAATTCCTGCCAGTCCAGGCCTGTCTTATGCCTCTGGTGCCCAATACCTCCCCATGCAGCATCAGCTCTCACTGCTGGCAGCGCCCTCACATCCTCCCTCCACCAGCCCTTCATGTCTTGAAGTTTACCCTTGGGAGCTATGTTTCTAATCTGAGCTTCAATCTCCAATTTTCTCTTTCTTCTCCACCCTCAGCTAAACTGGGTAGTTCCTGCTTCCTATTCCAGGAGAGATCTCTTCTCAGAAAGGATGTGCCACACTGATCTACTTCAGATAAGAACAGCTGTTAATTATATGGCCCTTCCTCAATTTTCATTTTTCAAAGAATCATTAGAAAGCCCAACCTTAGCCCAGTGCCATTAATTTCAAATGGTGGATGAAGGAGCTAGAACAAGATGGAATAGCACTGTTGAAAGGGTCTACCAAGTGCCCCTCAAATCCCTAAATTCAGGCAAGAGAGACCCGGACAGGGATCTCTTCAAGTGGCCGACTACAGACCTTTTTCCGCATTGATATGGTTTGGCTGTGTCCTCGCCCAAATCTCATCTTGAATTGTAGTTCTCATAATCCCCACCTGTTGTGGGAGGGACCAGGTGGAGAAAATTGAATCATGGGCGGTTTCCCCTATCCCGTTCTTGTGGTAGTGAGTTAGTTCTCACGAGATCTGATGGTTTTATAAGGGACTTCCCCTTCGCTGAGCACTCGTTCTCTCGCCTGCTGCCACGTGAAAAAGGGTGTGTTTGCTTCTCCTTCTGCCATGATTGTAAGTTTTCTGAGGCCTTCCCAGCCATGCTGAACTGTGAGTCAATTACACTTCTTTTTCTTTATAAATTACCCAGTCTCTGGTATGGCTTTATTAACCGCGTGAGAATAGACTAATACACCCACTTTCCGCTTCCCTTAATATATGAGCATTTATATCTCTGTAGTATCATTACTATGGTGAGACTTTAATATTTATGTGTTCTAATGTTCATTTTGCTGTGTTTTAGTATAATTCCTAATCTGCTATGAGAACTATTCTTAAAACAGACACTTTTTTTCCTTTGTCTTAAAATTGGAGCCCAGTTTTTAAGTCGTCTGGAGAACTCTGCTATGAAAACAATGGAGATAGTTTCTAATCTTTATAATGATTTGAAAACAATTGTATTTTAGCTTTTTGTATAACAATGAATGACGTATAAAATTAATTTCTAAATGTACTATTTCATTATTCAGTGAGTGCATACGGAACCGAATTGCTGTGATTTCTGCAGTCTTAGCTTTCTAGCCATATGAGCATTTTTCTCCCGTCTGCCTTTCCCCAGAGGGTGTAGTTTGATAGTCCTCTCTTAACGGCTGTATAACATTTAATATATAGTAGCATTCACTCCTGTCAACCTCTCCCAGTATCCTTTGACTCAGTACTTGAGAAACTGGGGGACATCTGATTGCTGTACCTCAGCTGGCACACATTTCACTTCTTCCAGCAGAGTCCGAGGCCGGAGGTCTTAATACTCATTCTTTCTTCATGACTTATGTCTAGTCACATTGTCCCAAGGTACTGTTTTAATTGTATTATGTTCCACTCTGTAATAGATATTTATCAAATGAAAAATAACTCTATTAAAGCTGGGCAAAAATCAGGAAACATGAACCCCTTTCATTGCAATTTTACCACCAGCATATAGCAGACAATGGATTTTTCCTGAAACGGCTGTCAATTCTGTGACTCCAAAATAGAGTTTTACACTGTTCAGCTCAACTTTCAATGGATAAACAGGGAAAAGAAGTAAGGGATATGCAGAGTATTTATGCTGGGCTGAGAGTGGAAGGAGGAGCTGCTTTTTCTAATAGAATATTTTGAGAAATGTGAAAAAAACATGTAAGGAAACTTTACAGGGTGATTAAAATCATTCCTTAGATTCAGAATAGAGGAAATTAGAGCGAGTACTATAAAAATAGAACAACTACTTTGCTATTGGTTTTTTATTTTTATTATAGATGTATTGGACACATCACTGGTCAAATATGTGGAGAGTTTAAATAATATTAAAGAATGTCAACACTTCCTGGTAGAATTATGTTTTCACATCTTAGTAGCCAGTGCATAGACTGGATCGTAGAAAAACCAGTCCTGGAAGGACGTGTTACTTTTTTTTTTTTTTTTTTTTAGTTTTCTTTAAGGCTAGTCAATTGAAGGATTAGGAGTGGAGAAGGAACAAAGAAATCTGCAACTGCTTGTGATCAATTAGTTGTAAACACCACTGCATTGGGACTAGCCTTGGAAGTGTTCTTTTAATGATAAGTTTATCCAAGCGTTTTTTGGGTCCATGTTCGTTTATAATTTTGGCAAAATTAATTATTGTGATCTTATAGAAACTCTGAGTTTTGTAAAGAAAACTTTTTATAACAAAATGGCTGGTTTAAGGATAAATATTTTTGTCAAATTGGTTATTTGGTGTCAGGATACAAAACAAAACAATATGTGTACATACAAATATATACATACATGTGCATATATTGTTGGAACATAACTGAGGCACAGAAACTGAATTCTATAAAACTGGCTTTGTATATAGCATATATTATATTTTGGAGATTATCCTAACTAACCTTGGTTGTCATATTTTGGGAAAGCTGTAATGTTTATCAGTGGGGTTTAGTGTTATTACTGTTGACACTTTTAACTGGAGATTAATATTCTGGTTATCTCTTTTTACCATTACCAATAGAATGATAGAACAACTAAACAATAGTTTTAATACTAGCCTCATTACATCCCAGGGTATAATTTCTGGAAATCCCTGCTTGTTTGAGTTCCCAAAGGGTCTTTTATAGTATTTATGGAAAACTTATTTCTTTAGGAAAAAAATCAGAACCATGCAAAATCTGTCTAACTGAATGGTGGCTTCTTTTTTACTGAAGTCTATTTCTAATCTAGTTGTAGATATGCAAGAGCCAGCTACATTTTCTGATGAGAAGACTGAGGCTCATTGGGGTGAGCTAACATAGATGGGGAGAGAGAAGTTGGGAGATCATTTAAATTAGAATCTAGGTCCCTCATTTATTTCTTAATTCTTTCCTCTTAATCAAAAGCATGTTTTTTTTTTCCTTTCTCAATACTAAATAGGCATTTTTCCCAAAAGAACTTTTATTGGTACCACCACATATTTTTAATTTTCCTGAGAGGTGTTAACAAATCAAATAAATGGGAGCCTAATCATTTCTTATGCATAAATTCCCAAGGGAAGCCCCTGATACTATCCATTTATGTCCTTTCTAGAGAAGAAGGCGTTAACATTCCTAACAAAACAATGATTGTCTTTTCAAAAACTGATTACACAGCAAAAGCCTTTTTCTGATTGTTCACTTTTTCAAGTCTCTTTAGAGACCACTGTTCACTGTTTTATTCTTTCCTTTCACAACTTATTGACTTCAGTACTTGCAATGCAAGGATTTATTCTGAGAGAGTGTATACAAGGCCATTCTACCTTATGCATGCAGGAATAACCAACACTGAATTTGAAATAATGAATCATAATGTACTCTAACTTAACATTGTAATTTCATTCATTTCTCTTTCCTTTGTTAAAGATCTCTTCAGAGGCTACCAAGGTCATATCCAGAATGACATTTCAATTGTGCAATTTTATGACCATCAAATCTCACTGATCATTTTCATGTAAATGTTGTTTTTATGATAAAAGTACTTTTATTTTAAATGCAGATTAGTATCTTTGACAAGCTACTTACTAAATATTCTGTAAGAGACACTATCCCTCACAGGTAGGGAAAACTATCACTGAACTCTCAATGAAGACGAGAAATCCTACCACGTATTTCATATCAACTTTCTTTACAATAACTCTTTCAATCCCTCTCCATTCTCCTGAAACCTTCCATCTTTTCTCCCTAATCCTCACTCTCTTATGAGATGACTTCATCTCCTTCTACACAGAAAATACAGACATCATCGGAACATAACTTTCTCAACTTCCAACACCAAACCCATTAACATCCGTAATATCCCTCCCCGCTATATATAATGAAATAAATACCTTCCTCAAATCCAAGGCTCATTCCTCTGCCTGTACTCTGGGTCCTCTCTCCTCCTATCTTCTGGGGGAGTTCAGTCTACTAATTATTCCAGCTGCTTTCTCTTATATCTGATCACTCCTTTCAGCTGGCTCCTTCTACTTGAGGTTAAATGTGCCGAAATCTCTACCTTCTTAAAAAGAAACCAAAAACACATCCCTCACCCTATCTTTCCTTCCTGGTAACACATAGTCACTCTCTTATTACACCCAAATGTGATTTTTCCACTTACTATGTTTCTACTTTATCTCCCACTCAGTCCTCATTTCAATTAAATTTAGCTTTCTGTCCCTTCCCAACACACTGACACTACTTTTTATAAATTCATCAGTGATATTTCTTATGAAAAAGACTTAAATTTAGTGATGAGAAAAGATATGTTTGATGTAGTCATGCTTGAAAAAAGTAGCTTACAAAACATGTATAACCTATTGACTTTTTTGGTGTATAGTTCTATACATTTTTACACATGTATAGATTCATGTAATCACAACCACAATCTGGATACAGAACAGTTCGATCACCACAAAAAACTTCATACTACCTTTTTGTCTCCAACTCTTCTACCCAAATAACCACTGATCTGTATTTCGTAACTATATTTTTTGTCTTTTGAAAATGTCATATAGTGAAAAAATACAGTGACTTTTTGAGACTGGCTTCTTTCACTCAACCTACTTCCTTTTATATCCAAGTTGTGTGGATCAATAGCTCATTTCTTTTTACTAATGAGTGGTGCTACATTGTTTAGATGCATCATAGTTTGTCTATCCATCCACCAATGAAGAACATTAGAGTTGTTTCCATTTGGGGGCAATTATGAATAGACTTGCTAATAAAATTTGTTTACAGACATTTGTGGAAATATATATTTTTATTTCTCTAGGGTAAGAATGTAGAAGTGAAATTGTTGTATCATACGGTAAGTATGTGTGTACCTTTACAAGAAACTGTCAAACCATTTTCCAGAGTGCCTTTGCCATTTTGCATTCTCACCTGCAAGGTCTGAGACTTCTAGTTGCTCCAGATCCTCTCTAGTATTAGTACATTTCATTTTACCAATTCTAATATCATATCGCAATTTTTAATATGCATTTTCATATTGGCTAATAGAAATGGACATACTTTCATTTGCTAATTTGCCATTCGTGTATCCTCTTTAATAAAGTGTTTGTTCAAGTCTTTAGCCCATTTTTAAACTGGTTTGTTTTCTAATTGTTGAGTTTTGAGAGTTCTTTATACATTCCAGTTACAGGCCTTTTGTTGGATATGTGATTTGTAATTATTTTTCTACCACTCTGTAGCTAGCTTTCTCCCTTTCTTAACAGTAGCTTTCACAGAGCAAATTTCTTTTTATTCTGATGCCATCCAGATTATCTTTTTCTCTGTGGATTGTGATTTTGATGTCATGTCTAAGAAACCTTTGCCTAACCTTAGGTAATAAAGATTTTATTCTATGTTTTCTTCTAAAAGTTCTGTAGTTTATACATTACGCATTTAGAGCTATGAACCTTTTTAGTTAATTTTGCATAAGGTGTGAAGTTTAGGTAAATGTTCATTTTGTTACATATGGATGTCTAATACTTTAAATGTAATTTTGAAAGGACTATCCTTTATTGTTTGTACACCTTTATCAAAAATGAAATGGTAATACTTTCTCTGAATTCATTTTTTAAATTTTACTTAGCAGTTATTTTATTTTTGATTTATATTTTTAACTGACAGATCATAATTATACATATGGGATAAAATGTGATGTTTTTATGTATGTATACAGGGTAGAATGATTAAGACAATTAACATTTATCACCTCACTTGTTTAGCATCTTTGTGGTGAGACATTTCAAATTTATGGTCTTAGATATTTTGAAGTACACAATAAATTATTGACTATAGTCACCCTGCTGTGCAATATATCTCAAAATTTATTTTTCCTGTCTATCTTAAACTTTATATCCTTTAACCAACAACTCCCCATTCCTTCCCCATTCCCTGTCCCAGCCTTTGGTAACCACCATTCTACTCTCTACTTCTCTAGATTCCACATGTAAGTGAGATCATATGATACTTGTCTTTCTGCGCCCACCTTATTTCACTCAGCATAATGTCCTCTAGATTCATCCGTGTTGTCACAAAGGTTAGGATTTCCTTCTTTTTATAAGACTGAATAGTATTACATTATATGTACATGCTACCTTTTCTCTTTTTCCTATATGTTATTGGGGTACAGGGAGTGTTTGGTTACATGGGTAAGTTCTTTAGTGCTGATCTGTGAGATTTTGGTGCACCTATCACCCAAGCAGTATGTGCTGCACCCTATTTGTAGACTTTTATCCTTTGCGCCCCTCCCGCTCTTCTCCCTGGTCCCCAAAGTCCATTGTATCATTCTTATAGTTTTGCATCCTCACAGCTTAGCTCCCACATATCAGTGAGAACAAATGATGTTTGGTTTTCCATTCCTGAAGTTACTTCACTTAGAATAACAGTCTCCAATACCATCCAGGTTACTGCAAATGCCATTAATTCATTCTTTCTTATGGCTGAGTAGTATTCCATTGTTTGTATATATAGATATAGCTATACATATATATATAGATATCTATATATATTATATATCACAGTATCTCATAAATATAGATCTCAGTCTCTTTACCCACTCGTTGATTGACAGGCATTTGGGCTGGTTCCACGATTTTGCAGTTGCGAACTGTGCTGCCATAAACATGTGTTTGCAAGTATCTTTTTCGTGTAATGACTTCTTTTCCTCTGGGTAGATACCCAGTAGTGGGATTGCTGGATCAAATAGTAGTTCTACTTTTAGTTCTTTAAGGATCTCCACACTGTTTTCCATAGTGGCTGTACTAGTTTACATTCCCACTAGTAGTGTAGAAGTGTTCCCTGATCACTGCATCCATGCCAACATCTACTGTTTTTTGATTTTTTGATTATGGCCATTCTTGCAGGAGCAAGGTGGTATTGCATTGTGGTTTTGATTTGCATTTCCCTGATCATTAGTGATGTTGAGCATTTTTTCATATGTTGGTTGGCCATTTGTATACCTTCTTTTGAGAATTGTCTATTCATGTCCTTAGCCCACTTTTTTTATGGGATTTTTTAATGGGGTTGTTTCCCTGATCATTAGTGATATTGAGCATTTTTCATATGTTGGTTTTATGTTTGTTTTGTTCTTGCTGATTTGTCTGAGTTTGTGTAGATTCTGAATATTAGTCCTTTGTCAGATGTATTATGGGAAATGGTATAGAGGTTCCTCAAAAAAACTAAAAATAGAATAGATTATGAAGATTTTCTCCCCCTCTGTGGGTTGTCTGTTTACTCTTCTGACTGTTCCTTTTGGCATGCAAAAGCTCTTAATTAAGTCCCAGCTATTTATCTGTGTTTTTATTGTATTTGCTTTTCGGTTCTTGGCCATGAAATCCTCGCCTAAGATGATATCTAGAAGGGTTTTTCCAATATTATGTTCTAGGATTTTTAGTTTTAGGTCTCAGATTTAAGTCCTTAATCCAACTTGAGTTGATTTTTGTATAAAGTGAGAGATGAGGATCCAGTTTCATTCTTCTACATGTGGCTAACCAATTATCCCAGCACCACTTTTTACAAAGAGTGTCCTTTCCCCACTTTATGTTTTTTTTTGCTTTATCGAAGATCGTTTGGCTGTAAGTATTTGAGTTTATTTCTGGGTTCTGTATGCTGTTCCATTGGTCTACATGCCTATTTTTATAGCAGTACCATGCTCTTTTACCCATTTGTCTATTGATGGACACTTAGGTTGTTTTTGTATCTTGGCTATTGTGAATAATGCTTCAGTGAACATGGGAGTGCAGACATCTCTTTGACAATTGATTTAATTTTGGGGAGATATACACCCAGAAGTGGGATTGCTGGAACATATGGTAGTTCTATTTTTAGTTTTTTGAGGAACCGCCATACCATTTCCCATAATGACTGTACAGGTTGAGGATCCCTAATCCAAAAATCCAAAACCCTAAATTCTCCAAACTAGAAAACTTTTTGCATACCAACATGATGCTCAAAGGAAATGTTTGTTGGAGTATTTTGAATTTTGGACCTTTTAATTATGGATGCTCAATTGGTATATATTCTGCAAATATTCCAAAATCCCAAAAAATTCAAAATTCAAAACATATCTGGTCCCAGGCATTTTGGAAAAGAAATCACCTGTACTCATTTACATTCCCACCAACAATGTGCAAGAGTTCCTCTTTCTTCCCATCCTGGCCAACTTAAGTGTCATCTTTTTTAATAAACCCATTCTAACAGGTGTATGGTGTTACCTCATTGTGGCTTTAATTTGCATTTTCCTAATGATTAGTGATGCTGAGCATATTTTCATGTGCCTATTGGAAATTTGTAAGTCATCTTTTCAGAAATGTCTGTTCAAATCTTTCGCCCATTTTTTAACTAGGTTAATGTTTTTGGCATTACATTGTTTGAGTTCCTTATGTACTTTTGATATTAACCTCTTATCAGATGTGTGGTTTGCAAATATTTTCTCCCATTCTGTGGGTTATTACTTGACTTTGTTGCTTCCTTTGCTCTGCAGAAACTTTTTAGTTTGATGCAATCCCATTTGTCTATTTTTGCTTTAGTTGCCTGTGCTTTTGGGATCATATTAAAAAAAATCATTACCCACACTAATGTTGTGGAGGTTTTTGCCTATGTTTTCTTCTAGTAGTTTTATTGTTTTTGATTTTATATGAAAATCTTTAATTCATTTTTGTATATGGTGTGATGTATGAATCCAGCGTCATGCTTCTGCATGAAATCTGTTTTCACCATTGATCTGTTTGTCTATTTCTTTGCCAATACTACACTACTACCTCAATTACTATAGCTTTATAGTAAGGTTTAGAATTGAGCAGTTTTTTTTAACTTTATTATTTTTTCAACTTTATTATTTTTTCAAAATTGTTTTAGCTTTCTATTTCTTTTGCCTTTCTATGTAAATTTTAGAATCAACATATCTATATCTACAAAAAATTCTAGTGATATTTTGATTCTAATTGGAGATGATTGATATCTTCATTATGTAGAGTCTTCTAATTCATGAACATAGTATATTTATTTAGATCATCTGATTTCTTTGTTCATTTTGTAGTTTTCTGTATATATGTACGTATCATATACATGTATCATATATATGTACGTACCATATACATGTATCATATATATGTACGTATCATATACATGTATCGTATATATGTACGTATCATATACATGTATCATATGTATGTGTCATATATGTATTTATCATATATGTATCATACATGTATCTATGTGTGTCATATATCATGTGTGTATCGTGTATCGTATCTGTATCATATATCATGTATGTATCATATATGTATCATATATGTCATGTATGTATCATGTATCATATGTGTCATGTGTGTATCATATATGTGTATCACATATGTCATATAGGTGTCATATATATCATATATGTATGTATCATATGTATGTATCATTCATATGTATATATCATACATGCTTTGTTAGATTTATACCTAAGTATTTTATTTTGGGGTCAGCTTTTTTTTTCTTTTACTTTTTAATTATACATTGCTAACTTGTACAAATGCCATTGAGTTTTGTAGATTGTCTTTATATTGTGTAACCTTACTAAACTCACCTGTCAGTTATAGGAAGATTTTGGTAAATTCCTTGGGATTTTTTACATAGACAATAATGTCATCTGCAAATAGAACAGTTTTATGTCTTTTGCTCCTTTTCTTTGTCTCATTGCAGTGACTAGGACTCAGTACAAAGTTAAATAGCAATGGTATGGGTGCCTTGTCCTTGTCTTAGAAGGGGAGCATTCAGCTTTTCACTATTAAGCATAATGTTTGCCGTGGGGTTTGGTATAGGTACCTTTTATCAGGTTGAGAACATTCTCTTCTATTTCTAGGTTACTTAATTTTTTCTTACTATGAATAGACATGCATTTTATCAAACAGTTTTTTCATCAATTAATATGACTATTACTTTTCTTCTTTAGACTGTCAATAGGGTGGGTTATATAGATTATTTTTCAAATACTGAAGCAGACCTATATTCCCAGGAAAATCAGCCCCATTTGGTAGTGGCATATGTCTTTTTATATAATTCTGCATTCAATTTGCCAATATTTTGTTGAGGACTTTTACATTTGTGTTCATAAGCACTATTGGTCTATTGTTTTGTTTTGTTTTGTTTTTAGGATTGTCTCTATCTGCTTTTGTTATCAGGGTAATTGTGGCTTCATCAAATGATTTTGGGGAATGTTTCCCCTTCTATTTTCTGGGAGAAATTATATAGATTTGATGTTATCTTTTTCTTTAAATGTTTGGTAGACATTTTCAATTACGCCATTTGATCCTGCAGATTTTTATTCAGAAAAGGTTTAAGTAGAAATTTCGTTTCTTTTATAATTTTAGTACAATTTGGATTATTTATTTCATCTTTGGTGAGTTTCAATAGTTTGTGGTTTTCAAGGAATTATCATTTTATTTAAATTGTTGAATTTATATAAAAAGGATTGTTATTTTCCTTTTTATACATTTTTGCATCTGCTGAGTCTGTAATGATATCCCTCCTTTCATTTGATTTTAGAAATTTGTGTTTCTCTCTGCCAGTCTTGCTAGAGTTTTATCAATTTTACTAATCTTTTCAAAGAACTAGCTTCTTTTTCACTCATTTTTCTCTCTTGTTTTTCTATTTTCAACGTAGTGATTTCTACTTTTAACTTTTTAATTTCTATATATTTATTTGACTCTTTTTTCTTGTTTCTTAAAAAGAAAGCTTATATTTTTGATTTGAGACCTTTTTTCTATTCTAATATAAGCATTTAATGTTATAATTTTTTCTCAACACTGTTTCAACTGCATCCCACAAATCATGATACGTTGTATTTTTATTTTAGTTTGGTTCAAAGTATGTTCTAATTTGTCTTGTGACTTTCTCTTTGGCCCATGGATATATATTTTTAATTGTACTTTAAGTTCTAGGGTACGTGTGCACAACATGCAGATTTGTTACATATGTATACATGTGCCATCTTGTTGTGCTGCACCCATTAACTCGTCATTTACATTAGGTATATCTCCTAATGCTATCCCTCCCCTCTCCCCCCATCCCACGACAGGCCTGGTGTGTGATGTTCCCCTTCCTGTGTCCAAGTGTTCTCATTGTTCAGTTCCCACCTATGAGTGAGAACATGCAGTGTTTGGTTTTCTGTCCTTGCAATAGTTTGCTAAGAATGATGGTTTCCAGCTACATCCATGTCCCTACAAAGGACATGAACTCATCCTTTTTTATGGCTGCATAATATTCCATGGTATACATGTGCCACATTTTCTTGATCCAGTCTATCATTGATGGACATTTGGGTTGGTTCCAAGCCTTTGCTATTATGAATAGTGCCGCAGTAAGCATAGGTGTGCATGTGTCTTTATAGCAGCATGATTTATAATCGTTTGGGTATATACCCAGTAATGGGATGGCTGGGTCAAATGGTATTTCTAGTTCTAGATCCTTGAGGAATTGCCACACCGTCTTCCACAATGGTTGAACTAGTTTACAGTCCCACCAACAGTGAAAAGTGTTCCTATTTCTCCACATCCTTTCCAGAACCTGTTGTTTCCTGACTTTTTAATGATCACCATTCCAACTGGTGTGAGATGTTATCTCATTGTGGTTTTGATTTGCATTTCTCTGATGGTGAGTGATGATAAGCATTTTTTCATGTGTCTGTTGGCTGCATAAGTGTCTTCTTTTGTAAAGTGTCTGTTAATATCCTTTGCCCACTTTTTTATGACGTTGTTGTTTTTCTTGTAAATTTGTTTGAGTTCTTTGTAGGTTCTGGATATTAGCCCTTTGTCAGATGAGTAGATTGCAAAAATTTTCTCCCATTCTTTAGGTTGCCTGTTCACTCTGACTGTAGTTTCTTTTGCTGTGCAGAAGCTCTTTAGTTTAATTAGATCCCATTTGTCAATTTTGTTGCCATTGCTTTTGGTGTTTTAGACATGAAGTCCTTGCCCATGCCTATGTCCTGAATGGGTTTTGCCTAGGTTTTGTTCTAGGGTTTTTATGGTTTTAGGTCTAACATTTAAGTCTCTAATCTATCTTGAATTAATTTTTGTATAAGGTGTAAAGAAGGGATTCCGTTTTAGCTTTCTACATATGGCTAGCCAATTTTCCCAGCAGCATTTATTAAATAGGGAATCCTTTCCGCATGTCTTGTTTTTCTCAGGTTTGTCAAAGATCAGATGGTTGTAGATGTATGGTATTCTGAGGCTTCTGTTCTGTTCCATTGGTCTATATCTCTGTTTTGGTACCAGTACCATGCTGTTTGGGTTACTATAGCCTTGTAGTATAGTTTGAAGTCAGGTAGTGTAATGCCTCCAGCTTTGTTCTTTTGGCTTAGGATTGTCTTGGCAATGCAGGGTCTTTTTGTGTTCCATATGAACTTTAAAGTAGTTTTTTCCAGTTCTGTGAAGAAAGTCATTGGTAGCTTAATGGGGATGGCATCTATAAATTACCTTGGGCAGTATGGCCATTTTCATGATATTGACTCTTCCTATCCATGAACATGGAATGATCTTCCATTTGTTTGTGTCCTCTTTTATTTCACTGAGCAGTGTTTTGTAGTTCTCCATGAAGAGGTCCTTCACATCCCTTGTAAGTTGGATTCCTAGGTATTTTATTCTCTTTGAAGCAATTGTGAATGTGAGTCCACTCATGATTTGGCTCTCTGTTTCTCTTATTGGTGTATACGAATGCTTGTGATTTTTGCACATTGATTTTGTATCCTGAGACTTTGCTGAAGTTGCTTATCAGCTTAAGGAGATTTGGGGCTGAGACAATGGGGTTTTCTAAATATACAATCATATCATCTGCAAAACGGGACAGTTTGACTTCCTCTTTTCCTAATTGAATATCCTTTATTTCTTTCTCCTGCTTGATTTCCCTGGCCAGAACTTCCAACGCTATGTTGAATAGGAGTGGTGAGAGAGGGCATGCCTGTCTTGTGCCAGTTTTCACAGGGAATGCTTCCAGTTTTTGCCCATTCAGTGTGATATTGGCTGTGGGTTTGTCATAAATAGCTCTTATTATTTTGAGATACATTCTATCAATACCAAATGTATTGAGAGTTTTTAGCATGAAGGGCTGTTGAATTTTGTCAAAGGCCTTTTCTGCATCTGTTGAGATAATCATGTGGTTTTTGTCTTTGGTTCTGTTTGTATGCTGGATTACATTTATTGATTTGTGTATGTCGAACCAGCCTTGCATCCCAGGGATGAAGTCAACTTGATCATGGTGGATAAGCTTTTTGATGTGCTACTGGATTCGGTTTGCCAGTATTTTATTGAGGATTTTTGCATCGATGTTCATCAGGGATATTGGTCTAAAATTCTCTTATTTTGTTGTGTCTCTGCCAGGCTTTGGTATCAGGATGATGCTGGCCTCATAAAATGAGTTACGGAGGATTCCTTCCTTTTCTATTGATTGGAATAGTTTTAGAACGAATGGAACCAGCTCCTCCTTGTACCTCTGGTAGAGTTCGGCTGTGAGTCCATCTGGTCCTGGGGATTTTTTTGGTTGGTAGGCTATTAATTATTGCCAATTCTATTTCTGAACCTGTTATTGGTCTATTCAGGGATTCAACTTCTTCCTGGTTTAGTCTTGGGAGAGTGTATGTGTCCAGGAATTCATCTATTTCTTCTAGGTTTTCTAGTTTATTTGCATAGAGGTGTTAAAGTATTCTCTGATGGTAATTTGTATTTCTGTGGGATTGGTGGTGATACCCCCTTTATCATTTTTTATTGTGTCTATTTGATTCTTCTCTCTTCTCTTCTTTATTAGTTTTGCTAGTGGTCTATCGATTTTGTTGATCTTTTCAAAAAACCAACTCCTGGATTCATTGATTTTTTTTTTTTTTTTTTGAAGAGTTTTTTGTAGAACATCTTTATTTCTGCCTTCATTTCATTATGTACCCAGTAGTCATTCAGGAGCAGGTTGTTCAGTTTCCATGTAGTTGAGAGGTTTTGAGTGAGTTTCTTAATCCTGAGTTCTAGTTTGATTGCACTGTGGTCTGAGAGACAGTTTGTTATAATTTCTGTTCTTGTACATTTGCTGAGGAGTGCTTTACTTCCAACTATGTGGTCAATTTTGGAATAAGTGTGATGTGGTACTGAGAAGAATGTATATTCTGTTGATTTGGGGTAGAGAGTTCTATAGATGTCTATTAGGTCTGCTTGGTGCAGAACTGGGTTCAATTCCTGGATATCCTTGTTAACTTTCTGTTTTGTTGATCTGTCTAATGTTGACAGTGGGGTGTTGAAGTCTCCCATTATTATTGTATGGGAGTCTAAGTCTCATTGTAAGTCTCTAAGGACTTGCTTTATGAATCTGGGTGCTCCTGTATTGGGTGCATATATATTTAGGATAGTTAGCTCTTCTTGTTGAATTGATCCCTTTACCATTATGTAATGGCCTTCTTTGTCTCTTTTGATCTTTGTTGGTTTACAGTCTGTTTTATCAGAGACTAGGATTGCAACCCCTGCATTTTTTTGTTTTCCATTTGCTTGGTTAGATCTTCCTCCATCCCTTTATATTGAGCCTATGTTTGTCTCTGCACATGAGATGGGTCTCCTAAATACAGCACACTAATGGGTCTTGACTCTTTATCCAATTTGCCAGTCTGTATCTTTTAATTGGAGCATTTAGCCCATTTACATTTAAGGTTAATATTGTTATGTGTGAACTTGATCCTGTCATTATGATGTTAGCTGGTTATTTTGCTCGTTAGTTGATGCAGTTTCTTCCTAGCATCGATGGTCTTTACATTTTGGCATGTTTTGCAGTGGCTGGTACCAGTTATTCCTTTCCATGTTTAATGCTTCCTTCAGGAGCTCTCGTAGGGCAGGCCTGATGGTGACAAAATCTCTCAGCATTTGTTTGTCTGTAAAGGATTTTATTTCTCCTTCACTTACGAAACTTAGTTTGGCTGGATATGAAATTCTGGGTTGCAAATTCTTTTCTTTAAGAATGTTGAATATTGGCCCCCACTCTCTTCTGGCTTGTAGAGTTTCTGCCGAGAGATCCACTGTTAGTCTGATGGGCTTCCCTTTGTGGGTAACCCGACCTTTCTCTCTGGCTGCCCTTAACACTTTTTCCTTCATTTCGACTTTGGTGAATTTGACAATTATGTGTCTTGGAGTTGCTCTTCTCGAGGAGTATCTTTGTGGCATTCTCTGTATTTCCTGAATTTGAATGTTGGCCTGCCTTGCTAGGTTGGGGAAGTTCTCCTGGATAATATCCTGCAGAGTGTTTTCCAACTTGGTTCCATTCTCCCCGTCACTTTCAGGTACACCAATCAGATGTAGATTTGGTCTTTTTGCATAGTCCCGTATTTCTTAGAGGTTTTGTTCGTTTCTTTTTCTCTCTTTTTCTCAAAACTTCTTGCTTCATTTCATTCATTTGATCTTGAATCACTGATACCCTTTCTTCCAGTTGATCGAATCAGTTACTGAAGCTTCTGCATTTGTCACGTAGTCCTCGTGCCATGGTTTTCAGCTCTATCAGGTCATTTAAGGACTTCTCTACATTGATTATTCTAGTTAGCCATTCATTTAATCTTTTTTCAAGGTTTTTAGCTTCTTTGCAATGGGTTTGAACTTCCTCCTTTAGCTTGGAGAAGTTGAATCGTCTGAAGCCTTCTTCTCTCAACTTGTCAAAGTCATTCTCCATCCAGCTTTGTTCTGTTGCTGGCGAGGAGATGTGTTCCTTTGGAGGGGGAGAGGCACTCTGATTTTTAGAATTTTCACCTTTTCTGCTCTTTTTTCCCCCCATATTTGTGGTTTTATCTACCTTTGGTCTTTGATGATGGTGACGTGCAGATGGGGTTTTGGTGTGGATTTCCTTTCTGTTTGTTAGTTTTCCTTCTAACAGTCAGGACCCTCAGCTGCAGGTCTGTTGGAGTTTGCTGGAGGTCCACTCCAGACCCCGTTTGCCTGGGTTTCAGCAGCAGAGGCTGCAGAAGAGTGAATATTGCTGGACAGCAAATGTTGCTGCCTGATCGTTCCTCTGGAAGCTTCATCTCAGAGGGATACCCAGCTGTGTGAGGTGTCAGTCTGCCCCTACTGGGGGGTGCCTCCCAGTTAGGCTACTTGGGGGTCAGGGACCCACTTGAGGAGGCAGTCTTTCCGTTCTCAGATCTCAAACTCCATGCTGAGAGAACCATTACTCTCTTCAAAGCTGTCAGACAGGGACATTTAAATCTGCAGAGGTTTCTGTTGGCTTTTGTTTGGCTATGCCCTGTCCCTAGAGGTGGATTCTACAGAGGCAGGCAGGCTTCCTTGAACTGCGGTGGGCTCCACCCAGTTCGAGTTTCCTGGTGGCTTTGTTTACCTACTCAAGCCTCAGCAATGGCAGGCACCCCTCCCCCAGCCTTGCTGCCACCTTGCAGTTAGATCTCAGACTGCTGTGCTAGCAATGAGGGAGGCTCTGTGCACGTGGGACCCTCTGAGCTAGGCACAGGATATAATCTCCTGGTGTGCCATTTGCTAAGACTCTTGGTAAAGCGCAGTATTAGGGTGGGAGTGACCCAATTTTCCAGGTGCTGTGTGTCTCAATTTCCCTTGGTTAGGAAAGGGAATTCCCATACCCCTTCCTGGGTGAGGTGATGCCTTGCCCTGCTTCAGCTCTCGCTTAGTGGGCTGCACCCACTGTCCTGCACCCACTGTCCGACACACCCCAGTGAGATGAACCTGGTACCTCAGTTGGAAATGCAGAAATCACCTGTCTTCTGGGTCGTTCACGCTTGGAGCTGTAGCCTGGAGCTGTTCCTATTTGGCCATCTTGGAACCACCGGGCCCATGGATATTTAGAAATGTGTTTTTTTAATTTCCAAATTTTGGAAATATTCTTATTTTCTTTCTGTTACTGCTAGTTTAATTCCTTCATGGACAAAGAGTATACTTTGTATAATTTCAATTTTCAAAATATGTTATTTTATGGCCCAGTATATGATCTTTCTTGATGAACACCCCATAAGCACGTGAAAAGAATGTGTATTCTGGTGTTTTTGGTTGTGTGTTCTGTAAACACCTATTAAATCCAGTTGGTTGATGGTGTTGTTCTTGTACAACCTTGCCTTTCCTCCTTTTCTGTCTCCTCATACTATTGAGAGAGAACAGTTAAAATCTCCAATGATAATTGTGAATTTTCCTATTTCTCCTTTCATTTTTGTCAGCTTTGCTCCATGAATTTTAAGCTCATTTTTGATGCATATATATTTAGGAATATTATGTATTCTTATGTACATTGCATCATATGTCCATCATTATGTAATGTCCCTCTTTATCCTTGGTAATTTGTTTGTGCTGAGTTGATATTAATATAGTCACTCCAGCTTTCTTTTGATTAGGTTTTCATGGTATATTGTTTTTCATTCTTTCACTTTACATGTATCTATATCATTATATTTGAAGTGAGTTTCTTGCACTTCTACACCTGCATCTGAGTCCAGGGGCAGGTGTTGATAGGAGAGAGAGGGAAAAGAGCTATGACTGTTGGCTGCTTTAGAATTACGGCTTCACTAATAGATAACTTGGCATCTCAATCTTCACTTTTCCAAAATTTTTACTTGAGTATATTCATAAAGCTGAAGTGAAGGAGGCAGTAGAGAGGTAGCATTTGAGGATGGAAAGTACAAAACTCATTCCAGATACTAGGTCAGCGGTCCTCAAACATCAGAGTTTGAATATAAGAATTCTATTATAAATCTAGATTCCTAGGCTACATCTACAGAGATTATGCTTTGGTAGTTCTAGGCTGGGGTCTGAAAAACTGCATCATCATGTCCCAGGTAGTTCCGATGCAGAGAATCTAAGGACAGCACTATGAAATGTTTTTTCTTATCTAATGATTGTGGTAGGACACCTGATATTATGTGGCTCTCTTAGAACTCATTACTCAAGAACAAGGCAGGACTAAGTTCATTCACACAGACAAGTGGATAAGGTTGGGAAATTTTAATTATGTTTCAATTGTACTTCAACTTAGATTTTGTCCCTTTTTTGGTAGGCCAATTTTAGCACACATTTGTTAACTGGACTTATCTGTGCTATTTAGATAAAGTGGCTCTGAAAAGACTTGGTGTGATTGGTAATATATTTTAAAAAAGATTGAAGATATTTGTGTAATTGACTCAGTTTGTCAGTTATTTCTCCTCTTTTCAGATATCTACTTTCTCCAGTCTTCTAAGCTGCTTTTTTTTTTATTTACCATTTATAGAGAATCCAGAGTAGAGGAATTGCTAGTTTTTACAGCCTTTGCTTTCCATCAAGTCTTGTGTGACCAACATATACGTCTTCCATCTTCAGCAACTCTGTTTCACCAATATCCCTTCAACTTTCATGTGAGATTATAAAGATAGGTTTTTTTTTTAGCCCAAGTGCTTTATTCCATGATATAATAGATAGTATGAGAATCATCTGCTGTTACCAGTAGCTTTATCTTTTTAGACCACTTGAATTATATTTTATGTGGATCCTGAAATAGTAATGGAAACTAATCATCATGTCTTCAGTTCTGAGCATGCTGAATCGACCATAACTTTTTTAAACAATCAAGCCACCCATAGTTTGCCAAAGATGATGATTGGACAATTGATGACCTTTAAATAATTGTGAATTTTATTTCTCCATATTAAATGGGTTCCTTGGATTTGGAAATGAAACTATCATTAAGAACATATGTAGTATAATGGAATTCAGAACCGGATACCTCAATGTTGTTATTCTTATCACTGTTTTATTCATGGAAAATGGTGCTAAATGTTTTAGATGTATGTAAACTTTCTGACCACAAGGTGTATGTTTAGTATTTTACTAAAAAGTAATTTACTAAGTAATATTGTAGTGTCCTAGAAGAGTGTCTACATTTCTGAAAGGGGAGTAATTTTCTTCTTTCCCTCTGAGAAACTATCTGATATCGAAGTTATTCCTTTGGGGTTAAGAAATAAAATAACATACTATTTTCATCCTAGTTTACTTTTCCAATATCACTCATTTAGGGATGATTCTGTGCTTTGGGAAAGGTATATTGTATGCATAAATGAACTTGGGTTTCTCACCTAAGAGAACATAGAGAAATTTACAATGCCCAGTAGCATGAGGACTAGATCTGCCATGATAATGCTATTGAATAGCTGAAATTTGCAAGAAAAACAAAACAAAACAAAGAGCAGACCCTTGGATGATTTGGGAAGTAAAAGATAAAAATAGTAGAAGATTGGAGAAGAATTCTTGTAAAAAGACAGCACTTGTTACCATAGGCATTGGTACCCAGGGAAAATCTGGGGTACCATTGCTAGGCACTATGTTATATAACAGATCTCATGTTTGCTTTTCTAATTGGTGTTTGACCTAGTAATGTTCTTTTTGATTCATATGTATTATCTATTTCCTCCCGTGGCCAGTAGCAAACAGGAGAAACCATTGCATAAATATGCAATGAATATTTATCTAACAGAAGAAATAAAGATGAATGTATTTGTTACTAAATAAATTCAATTGCTGTAACAAAGATACTTAAAATAATAGCAGGTAAAACAATAGAAAATTGTTTTTCTCTCCTCTAGTCGTCCGAGTGGGAACTGTGAGGTTGATATGGTAGTTTCACTTTCATCAGGGATCAGAATCTTTTGTCTTAGTGCTCTACCATCTTTGACACATGCTTTCTACCTCATACTCCTACCAGACCATCTGCATTTCAGCCAGCACAAAGGAGGAAATGTAGAAAGGAAGGCCATATCATATCCCTGCTAACGTCTGTTTACTCACATTCCAATAGCTATAACTTGATCAAATGGCAACGCTTAGTTGCAGGGAAGACTGAGAGAAATGTAGTCTCTATCTAGATGGCCATATTACTTACCTAAGTAAGGAGAGGATGGATATTGTTTGGACTACTGAAAGCTGGTACCACAATAAGTACACTCAGATTTCTTCCCTCAGTGAGCTTAAATATTCTGTAAGCGTGAAGAAAACTGTTCATTGTAATACAAGCAATAAGTAGGAAATAAGAATTGTAGGAAATGCTTTTATTTAAAGAAAGCTTAAATATGTTAAAAATATTTATAATTTCAGCAGCAGATATGACATCCAGGAATAGAAGCCCAACTAGGTATTGAAACTATGGGTGTAGACAAAGGAGGAAATTTCTTGGTAAAAGTGGCATCAGAATATCTGAAAAATAGGACTTTTTCAAAGTACACCCACTTCTATCCACCTAAAGTCTTTGAGAGGCCTTCATACCACCAGGTGTATTCTATTTGTTAAGAATCATGAAGCAGAGAAAGAACGATGGAGACTAACCTAAATCCTTCACAAGTCTTAAAGCCTCTCAAGAAAGGGTAAGTCTCTTCATCAGATATATCTCCCTCTCTTACTGAATAGGGTCTCTGATATTGTTTCTGCTTCTTCCCTCTTTCAGGGTGCTTTTCAGGAAACAATGATCATTTTTTGGCAATTAATCAGAAGAAGAGTGGGAAGCCGGTATTCGTTTATCAGCATTCACAAGACATTGAGAAGAGCCTGGATATCGCCCCACAAAAAATCTATAGACATAGCTACCATTCTTCTTCCGAAGCTCAAGTAAGCAAACGCCACCAGATTGTCAATTCAGCATTTCCTAGACCTGCATATGACCCGTCTGTCAATCTGCTGGCCATGGACGGTCAAGATCTTGAAGTGGAAAATCTTCCAATCCCAGCAGCAAATGTAATTGTGGTGGTAAGTAGTATGTTAAACTGATGCTGAGGCTGATGTTGATGCTTTCCTGTCATTGATACTTGAAAAAAGAAGAACACTGATTGTGAATGGTTGTCAATGAATCCCAATGGGTATGTACCACAGCAGTTATTCTGTGGTACTTCTAATTTGTTACTTGGACTATTGTCTGTTTTCTTCTTCTTATGAAATCAGAAAACTTGCCTGTATCCTCTGCTCATAGCAGAATGCATGGTACATGGTAGATGCTTAATAAATATTTGAATAAAAGATTACTTTAGGAAGGCCTTATATTATAGTTGAATATATCTTATACTGAGCCTCCTGCCTTCTGTGAGAATCTGTTTTAAGCAGATAGGCCTTAGTCTCAGCCTGTGTAAATAAATAGTACTTATTGAAGATCCTCTGGTCACTTGACTCAAGTGCCAATAAATGAGGCAACTGAAAGGGAGAGATGTGGTAGAGGGAGAGTAGTTTTCTGTCACTGGAGCAAATAAAATGCGTTGGGAGTAGTTGATAGATAATATTTCTGATATTACTGATAAGCACCATTCTTTATTAATCAAAGTGATAAAATGATCCCATTGCTTATGTTCTTAAAGTTCCCTTGCTTGTATAACCCAGATTAGAGGTTCCCAAATTGTGGAGGCGTCATGGTTTAAATACATGCTGAGGTTGGCACCCTATTTGGACTATAGTTACTCTCTGGTTTATCACCATAATAGGAGGATCCACACTGAAACTATAAATCAGTAGTTAAACGGTTGTTATTGCATCTCTGCTCCAAAATATAATCAAATGAGTTGATTTGTGAGGCCAAGATAATTCAGTGAAACCATGTTTGCATTTTGGCAACTTCTCTATGCACCAAATGTAATTAAATTTAACAAGCTTCTTTTTTTTCTTTATTTTTTTTAACCTACTACATATAGTATACTTAGTGTTGAGAATCAAAGTTCCATTCATCGATGTTTTCAACTAGCATACACTGAGTATTTATTATGATCTAGGTTCCCCTTGGGATATCTGGAAATAGAGACAAATGAAATACAGTTTCTTGTTTTGCTTGGAAAATGTCTGGAGGGAAATATCAATAATTCAATAAAAATCACAAGCTAAGAACACAAGATGAACTCTTGTTAAGAGAAAATATGTGGGTCACTTGGCATCCTGAAATACTCGAACAAGTTTTCTGCATTTACATGAGTAGCAGATGTTCTGAAGGTGAAAGTCACGTACTGTGTTTATTCAGTGAAGATAAATGATGTCAATGATGTCTCTGTATCTGGAGATGCTCCTGTTAATGCTAGGGCTCATGGGAGATGTTTCCTCTAGTGACCATCATATACCCATAGTCATCAACTCTTAAAGTCACTGTGAATTACAGTTCAAGAGGCTTGTTCTATCTTGTAATGTCATGTACTGTCGAGTTAATTTGATATTATGGACAATAAAAGGCATCGATGAGGAATTCTGGCAGGTCATTTCACTTTCAGCTTATTTGTGGTTTGGAGATTCATGAAGAAGCTGTGCTTTTTCTTTTGGGTGATGATTACATAGAGGCAATAGGCAATTTTGCTGCATTAACTTTCCCTAGCCTCTTTTGATCTAGCCTCTAACCATGCTGTGGCTTTGGTAGCTGGCAACACCAATTTCCAGTTCTAATGTTTCCTGTAATCCACTTATTACTTATGTACATGATGATTTAGCAGCAAAACCGGGGAGGCAGGGTTATTTTTTAAATAAATCAATAATGTTTAGCTTCCTCAAAAAGCAAAGGGGTGATGCAATTAAATATCAGCTGATTTGAAGATGCATTCCATACAGAAAATGGATATATGGATGGGGCATACAGGAAGCAAGGGATGTATTCTGGGGCAGCATAATGACTTTAACGGAATAATTGATGTATTTGTGTATATCGTGTGTACATGTGTATGAAACATATATATCAATGCAGACCTTGTTTGAGGGACATTGTAGTGGTACTAAGAATTATTTTGAGACTGAATTTATACTCAAATAAACTGTGTTCATGACTGTCAGTATCTTGAGCTGGAGAAATTGTGGACATCTTTTTTTTCCAGCCAGGGTAAAAAGCTACACTCAACCTCTAAAATGTATATGTAACTTCTAAGACTTCCTAGCTCAGAAGGAAGGATCAAGCATCCCTCCTCCAATACTTTTTCTCTTTCTTGTTTCAAATATCATTGACAGTGAGTTTTAGAATGCTACATTTAAAAAGGACATGAAAGTTACATGTGTCTCTCCTCTCTTCCTGATTCCCAATTGCCACCACAAAGCATTTCATAAGAGCATTTGTCCACAAATGAATTTTTTCCTCTTTCTTCTTTTTATTAGTAATCAGGAAAATTTATAGTTTATTGGTTACAAGGAGAGTACAGCACAATTAGAATGTTCATCCCAAATAATGCTAACTATGTTCCGGAAACTCAATTAAGCTGTTATTAGGATTTCTGTGCAGGTACAATGTAGAGAGGATATGAATGCCTCAAGGTCAGTGCTATGGTAAGAGGAAAAAAATACGGCTTTAGATAAAAGTGTGCTGTAAAATCCGTAGCTCTTGTCACTGGATCCCCAGGATATTTGTCAAGACACAAGGCCACAACACCAGGAAGGAGGGAACCCAGAGGTGCAAGTGAAAGTGGTGGAATGGTAGCAACTACAGGCCATTTCAGTTCAGCATAGGCTGCTGAGTGAAGAATGTTCTAGCCTGGCCAGAATCGAAGCAAACTGGGGACTAGTAAGGCTTGGGAATATAAGGGGTGGTTTTTGACATCAGCAAAAGGGCATGGAAATGGGAAGATTATGATCTACTCTGTTACATGGACTTGTGGGAAAGAAAAATAAAGGAAAGGAGAAGAAGATGGAGGAGAAGAAAGAGGAGAAGCAGCAGCAGGGGAAGGAAAGGAGTCAAGGAGCTAAGGGAAAAAGAAGGGAGGGGGAAGGGAGGAGAGGATACAGTGGCAGCTTTTAGGGACGCGGGAAGCATTCTGTGAGCACATAGGAAGAGGGTGGTGAGTTTCCAGGGGCTTGCGATCCTCTCCTTGAGATCCTAGGATCCTAAAACTTCTTGTCTTCCTCACCACTCACCCAGATCAACACATAGACATTTTATTGTTTCTGTGACACAGAATATTCTTTGCAAATACTTTTTATCAGGTATTTGACTTAGAAAGCTATTAAAGCCAAAAACTTGTGATATCTATGGGTTTTAATTACATTCTAAACTCGGGTTTATGGCATACCTCAGCTTTGTTCTTCTGTTGACTACCTTTTGAGATGCATCTTATAGGTAAAGTAATAATCTCTAGACATTATTTGAAGGGCTTTGAAAGTCCGGCTGTCTCATTGCTTTGCCACAGTAAATAAATTTTGTAGCATTTACTGTATGATGTGAATAAATAACTGTTGGACACTTTTTCAGTAGACAAATTGGTTTAACTATAATTTTATATTTGTAGAGTAGATTACCCAAAGGATGGGCTTAGTCTATGTACATATCAACAGAATTCAGCCATGTCATGGAAGATGTATTGGTGAGGAATACTTTGTCGCAAGTGATGACAAATCCAGCCCAAACTGGAGAAAATTTAGTGGTTCAAATACCAACACTTTTGTAGTATATTTAGCTTTAGATATGATTCAATCAACAATTAACATTTCTCCTGACACATGAGAAAGTTAAGATCCCTGGGATATGTGTTAAAATTCAGATTGTTTGCCAATGAGGACTATGCTTTAATACAACCTGTTGGGTTCATTATATTTTGACCCTGAAAAGTCTCAAATTTGTGAAAAACTACAGTAGCCTTCTTGACAGTGATGACTCATATAGTAGGGACAAGAGGTCTGTGCTGAGCTATGGAGAAGCAGATGTCTAGGCTTATTCTTGAGCTAAGTGACTTGCTCATGGTGGGCAAACTCACAGAAAGCATGGTTCAAACACAGGCTTTGGGAAATTTTTTGAATTAATATGTGTTAAGGGCATATGGGATCAAAATAGTAAATGTAATACCAAGTCCAAAATACTAAATTGGTGAAACGCACAAGTCTACTATAATGTGAGGTGTGACTCAGATGTGCTTCAATACAGTCCCAGAACACCTGTACCAAGTTCCTAGATGGAGGCATATAAAGCCCTAAGATAATAAATCTGATTTTCAAACTTGCAATACAAGGAGATTGGTTAAACAACAACTATTGAAAATACATGCATGGAAATTTACAAATGGAACAGGAGAAATCATAGAGCAATCTGAGTCCAAATGAGAAATTAAAGAATGATAAGGGAGGCCTCACAAGTGAGTGGGAAAAGATTATTGACTATGTGAGATTGGCACAATTGAATAGCTTTTTGGCAAAAAAAAAAAAAATCATGATAGTGATAAGTAAATTATTTTTTGCTAAGCGTAAAACATTGATAGTATACTAAGAACTATGCAAGTATTATCTCATATAATTGTTACGGCAAGTCTATGGCAACAACAAAACTATTATCTCTGTTTGATTCTTTGCTTTTCTTTCCCTCATAAATTATTGGAACATGCTGCAAACTGGTCACTATCCATTCTTTCCCATTTTTGTTATGGTGATCTGCAGAAAGTTTGAATCAGATCATATCACACCACACCACACACACACACACACACACACACATACACACATTCATGACTGCCTTTTCATTGCCATTGAACTAAAATTCAAACATTTTCCCATGTCCTACATCCTACATCACCTGGGATCCAAGATCCCCAGAACTCTTGCCTAAGGATTCTGATTCCATAGTTCTGGGATGGATCCCAGGAATCAATGCCTTCAGGAAGCATTCTGGAGGATACTTGGGTTTTCAGAGGTTTAGGAAGCATAGCACACAACCTGGCCTATCCCTGTGTCTCTGAGTCCATCTCCCACCACTCCACCTCTCCTTGACTCCTTGCAAACTGCTCTGGCCTTCTCTCTTCCTCACGAGAGCGAGCCTATACCTGCCTGAATCAGGAATTTTACCCTTGCTGTTCTACCTAGAATAACACACTTCCTGTAAATCTTGTGTCTAGCACATAATGAAGGCTCATTAATTATTTTTAAATTAATAAATAAATGCCAAATAATAGAATGCAGTTGTTTTAGACACTGAGCTGATGAATGATTTTTTTATTGCATTTTTTAACCTCAACCTGCAGTAAATTTCCTACTTTTTCTTCACCTTATTACTTAATTTTTTTTTTTTTTTTTGACAGTCTTGCTCTGTTGCCCAAGCTGCAAATGCAGTGGTGCAATCTCGGCTCACTGCAACCTTCACCTCCTGGGTTCAAGCAATTCTCCTGCCTCAGCCTCTCAAGTAGCTGGGACTACAGGCATGCACCACCATGCCCAGCTAAATTTTTTGTCTTTTTAGTAGAGATGGGGTTTCACCATGTTGGCCCAGCTGGTCTCATACTCCTGACCTCAAGTGATCTACCTGCCTCGGCCTCCCAAAGTGCTCGGATTACAGGCATGAGACACCGTGCCTGACCCCTACTTGAATTTTTAACAGACAGCTTGGATAGTTTTCAGGAACAAATTTCAAAAGTAGAAATGTAAAACCAAAAAGAAAATAAGCATTGGGAACATATGCCATCACTGAAAGGAGGAGGGAGCTGTCTTACACCTAGCCAGAGTGACACTGTTTAAAACTACAGCTTCCAAAGACATTTATGTCCACCTGCCTGCATTATTTTTCTTCGTCGTCCTTATGAAGCACTTCTAGCTAATACCTTTTATGTCTCTTTCTTCCCCAGTTATAATGTATGTTCCACAAGGTTGAGATTTTTCTATTTTGTTCCTGCTATATTTCCAGTGACCACAATGATATAGGGGCTCATAACTATTTACTTGAGAAAGAATGAGTTGATGCCAAAAGAAACACAATTCAAAAGCTTGTAATTAAATAGTACATCTCGTTATCAAGAAAATATGATTTAGTATGTAATTTTAACACTTAATTACCTATTATCATATGATCTTGTTTTACATTTTATCTCCCCACCTAGAGTGGAAATTCCATTAAAAATATACTTGTTTTGCATCTGTAACCTTTCAATAGCAAATGCAAAATAGCTAGTCAATGAATATTGATGATTGCTTAATCTATTTCCAGGATTCAAAATCATTTGACTTGACTTAAAGGATCCACAGTAGCCATTTCACAGATACTAATAAAAAATAAAATACAGCTTCCAGTTAGATTTTATTTTTAAGAAAGTCTAGAAAAAGAAATTCAATGATCTACTCCAGAAGTTTGGTTGAACTTTTGTTCTTCTCTTAACCTAATGTTAATGCTTCCTATTAAATTATAAGATCTTATATAATCACCTTCTTATATAATCGCCAGACTTGCATTGCAGAAAGTTTCATGCTTAGATTTCCCCAGCTATTACTGTATCCTTGCACAATACTCTTGAAGTAGAAATTCCGTTCTTGAGCTTGGCATCCTGACAGTCATAACTGTCACCATCTGTTGCTTTTCACCATTTCTAGCTATTAAAGCAGCAAGGAAGATGCTGGAATGCAGTCTGGAAAAGCTAGAGGCTAAGCCTTAGCAATGTCTGTGTTAGGTTACAACCCTGGACCACTCAGTGCGTCTGCTTGTTTGGGATCATATACACTCAATATTAGGACGAATCAAGTCTTAAGATTCGTCCTGATATTAAGGACGAATAGAGCTAGTTTAATTGATTGTCAATACTAAAGATAGGCCCTGCTCTCCAGGTGCAATGAACGGGCAGGGAATAACTTAGTAATATTTTTGTTCTGATTCAAAGAATTACACATTTTCATGCAGTTGTGGAATATTTAGAAACTTTAGATAAGGAAAAGGGGAAATAAAAACCATCCTTAACCAGCCAGGTGGGGTAGCTCATACCTGTAATCCCAACACCTTGGGAGGCCGAGGTGGGCGGATCACGAGGTCAGGAGATTGGGACCATCCTGTCTAACACAGTGAAACCCCGTCTCTACTAAAAATACAAAAAATTAGCCGGGTGTGGTGGTGGGTGCCTGTAGTCCCAGCTACTCAGGAGGCTGAGGCAGGAGAATAGCATGAACCCAGGAGGTATAGCTTGCAGTGAGCGGAGATCACACCACCGCATTCCAGCCTGAGCAATAGAACGAGACTCCATCTCAAAAAACAAAACAAAAAACCATCCTTAACTGTTAGATAACCAAGGTAATCTTGCTCTCTCTATATATTCTTTTCTATGTACAGGTATGCATATATTTTTTACAAAAGTATGAAATCTGCATATATGTGCTTTATAATTTTTTACTTACTTTATATGTTTACATTATGGATGGCTTTCCAAGTCATTCTCTTTGTACAGCATCACTTTTAACAGCTGCTAAAAATTGCATTGTATAGTAGCTGTCACAGTTTTATAGATTGACTTATAGTCCCAATACAGTCATTGATTTAAGGCCACTCATCCTGAGAAGGAGACATAAATGATGATGACTATATCAAATATAGTAGTATTTTCGAAGCAACTGGCCAATTAATATTACTGAGAGAATTTGGTGAGCTTATCTCAGGGAAAGCTACTTTCTTTATAAACTCTTTATATAATTGCAATATAGGATCTAATTTTTTTCATTTAGGCAAATTATGTGCATTTCATAGATCTTAGACCTTAATTCTTCAGTAAGGTGAAATATTTAAAATAGCCAAAGGAGTAAACAGAACCAAAAAGAATGTTCTGATTAGAAGATACAAAACATTCTATTTCAGAACTTACCTTAGAAGAAGAAGGACAGTGCTGTTCCTCTTTATGTTGGAGCCAGAAAAAACTTTTTTTTTTTTTTTTGAGACAGAGTCTTGCTCTGTTGCCCAGGCTGGAGTGTAGTGGCGCGATCTCAGCTCGCTACAAGCTCCACCTCCTGGGTTCACGCCATTCCCCGGCCTCAGCCTCCTGAGTAGCTGGGACTACAGGCACCTGCCACCACGCCCAGCTTATTTATTTATTCATTTTTATTATTATTTTTTTTTAGTAGAGATGGAGTTTCACCATGTTAGCCAGGATGGTCTTGATCTCCTGACCTCGTGATCCGCCCACCTTGGCCTCCCAAAGTGCTGGGACTACAGGCATGAACCACCGCGCCCGGCGAAAAACCTTTTTTAATCCGAAATTTCCACAATAATATCAAAAAATGGGATCTGCAGATAAACAAAAATAGTATGTTTTCTTTGGAGCAAATATTTACTTGGAGCTTTCAGTTCTCTCTAAAATTGCCTTTGGTTTTCCAGTTGTTAAGAACCATTCTCCTGTGTGTCTTTTGTTAATGACTTTGTCCCCATTTCTTTTTTTCCTTCTTTGTCTACTTATCTGTAATCATAAATGCCTGTAAATCATGCTTACTATCTTGTTACTGTTCAGTAGTTCAGTTAAAAATCTCACTGCTAATGGCTAATTATACTGGGCTTTCTGGGCATTTGGCCCTGCTCCTGAGTGATGGGATTGGCACCACTTAGCAAAATGCTTTTGTTTTCTCACTGTGATCCCTATGACTCAGGTGGTAGAAACAACGTGTTTCTTTCTCTTGCTTTAGGAAAAATACAAAAGCTAAAAGTACCTAGAAGGTTCTCTCCCTGGGCAAAGTTAAGAAGCTTAACTCACAGTGCTAGTCTACAATTGGAATGTGAGTCTAGAGTTCAGACAGGTCACAGTCAAAGCTTTAGACCTGGGAGATATTCACAGACCCACGCATGGCAGTTAACCCTGTATGAGTGGATGAGAGAATGCAGACAGAGGGAAAGAATAGAATATGGGAGAATAAAGTGTTTATAAATAAATGTAGACACAGAGGCAAACTCTTGGGTCTTGCAGTACTGGCCTGCTTGACTCTTATTTCTTGTTTCTTACTTTTCTCCAAAGTGTTTAGTATGATAAGGGTGGCTCTCCTGTGAGGTTTTAGTCTAGAGGGTTCTTGGTGTTCTATATCCTCTGGGAACCCAGGGGCTGGGTAGCAGTCACAGCAGTGACTTAGGATACAGATTCTGACCATCACTCCTCCTATTTATCATAGCTAGTGATGGGGTGCAAAGAATCTTGGAATCAGCAATAACAAGCAATAGTTCCAAAAGGAAATACCTCCAGGGCTAAGCCAGTGTACATATTTAATGATCAAGCTTCTACATTTGGAGATCTCTTCACTTTATCTTGCACAGGATTAGATTTCCATTTGCTTCTTGGAGTTTGGAAGGAAAGATGTGGCTGTAGGAGATTCAGTGGTCCAGCCACGGGTGACAGAATAAAAACCTTTAACCAGGTTGAAGAAGATTGGTAATAGAGTTATCAGTATGAAACGAAACAACAAATCCAACAGCATAACGCAAAGGCTGTGTCACAATAGTGACACAATAAACACCCAATACTTTAGAAGAGAAAACAAATATAGGAAATGTTCAACTCCCCACCTTCCAATTAAAAAGAAAATATCCTTTCCTTATGCTTATTTTAAGAGAACTATTTCAAATAGATTTGCTTCTTCTCACTGTTGAATCTATTCATTGTGTCAGAATGACTTCAGAAATACAAATATGCATGTTGTCACCATAGCTATTTATCATTGTCCTTTCATAAAGAAGATTGGTCAGAATCTTCACTTAAGACATTTTCTAAATTTTGTTTTTGAAGGATAAAAATATAATCCAGCCAATATTCATATCTCAAGTTGTTTCTTTCCTTACTAGATGACGTATTTGGACCCTTTGAGTATAGCAAAGTCAAGAGAACATTGCCAACTTAGATATCTTTCCGTTTGGCCTACATTTTCACATGGTTGAGGCTTTTGACTGAAACACTAAGCTAGCAGCAAATAACTTCCAGTGAAAAGGCCCATTTTTGAGGGGATAGGCCAAATGTTCACAAACAGTTTCTACAGTTGTGGAAAGAGTTGTGTGTTAGAGATATGTTTGCCCTCCTCTCTGAACATGACAGCCAGTTGATGCAAATTCCAAGACAGCCTGAAGGACTTAGAGAATACTGAGAATAATATGTATTAGGATGACCAGGGTGAGGAATCTGTCCTACAGCTAAGTTTCCTCTCATTATTTCATGCTCCCATTGCTGACTAGTGAAGCTGCATTATTTAAGAATTTGTTTATCTTTCCTGCCTGAGAACATAGCAGCCAGAATTATGGTTTTTAACCTGAACAAGTACATGTTGTTTCTATGTGCCTTGAGCCATCAAGTTCATTTCTGTTTCTTTTTTTGAAGCTGGTCTGTTTTTAAATAGGAAATTTTAGGCAGCATATAACAAAATCTACTTGAATGGGCTGCTAGGCAAACTCTTTGGATATAGGCTTTAAATAATCAGCAGTCATTGTGTGTGAGAAAATGAATTAAAAAATGTTTTCCGTGTATTACAAGTGATGATATCATCTATATGTTAAGTATAACTTTTAAAATAAAAAATCAAATTGATAAAATCAAGTCTATGCCAAGCTGGATTATTAAAAATAGCCAAGTTAAAGGAAACAATACATTCTGGTGAGGAGCATAAGTAAGTCATGGAGACTTGAGAATCTGTAAGTAATATCTGTAAGGAACTAGAAATAAGTAAGGACAATGGACTTCACAGATGTGTAAAGATTTTGAATGGTCACTGAATTCTTGCTCCTTGAAACATTCATTCATTCAAAAAAAATATTGAATTTCTACTGAATTCTAAGCAGTACAATAGACTCTAGGGATACAATAGGGAACAAGATAAACAAGATCATTGCAGCTGTGTAGTTTATGTTCTAATTGAAGAAAGACAAACAACAAAACAAACAAATGAACATGATAATTTCGGATAATGCTAAGTGCAATGAAGAAAACAAAACAAAGCCATGTGGCAGGGAGAAAATAGTGGGGACTACCTTATACTGGATATTGAAGGATTCTATTAGATATTCAGAGATACTTGGAGAGTAAATCAAGGTATAATTAGAAGCTGTGTGGTAGAAGAATAACTTTGGAGTCAGCAGAACTGTGTTAGGATCCCAAATTAGGCATTTACTAATTGATTGTGTTTCCTTTAATGATTAAGTTAGCATCCTGTATTTCAGTTTCCTTGTTTATTTAAAAAAAAAAAAAAAAGGATACTCATAATACCCATCCTATGGAATTGTGGGAATTGAATGAGACAAGGTATTGAAAGCACTCTTGACACATACTAAGATCCTTATAAAAATTGACTGTTATTATTAGCATTATATGGAACAATGAAAAATGTATCTTTCTGGCCTCAGTACCAAAAATACTTGTATTTCTCCTAAGCCATTGGTTGGCTGATGATTATATCTTTTAAACACTGAGAATCATGATTATTTTCTTTCCTTTGACTGCTAAAAAGCTGAGGGCCAAAATTGTGGTTTAGGTCTAACAAATACAGAGACCTTTACTGAGTGCCTTATTTATTTTGTGAACTAACCTCATTCTTGGTTGGATGTTTTCTTTTCTTCACTCATTTTTCCTCTAATTTAATTTTTTTATTTCCTTACCTTTTATTCAATTATATTTTGTATTATGCATGTTTTTGCAAGCTGCCACAAATCTTTTCTGTAACATATTCTGTCTAAACAAATAGTCACTACACCAAAATAGCAATCAGTGTGGACAAGTTGAGTCTGAATACTATACAGCAAGAACTCCCCTTACAGGGAGAAAATGTTTATCCATTGAACATGAAAAAAACAAGAAACTATATTTCTTAAGATAGAATTACAATATACTAATGACCTGTTTGACTCATTGCTCAGCAGGCCCCAATGTCAGTCCAATCTTAATGTTGGGGACCAATTCTCCTCCCTAATGTGAGCAGCTTCAGGCAGTGGTAACAGAATGGTTTTGGAAGTAGACATGCCGGGTTCATGTGCCTATTCTACTACAGACTGCCTTTGAGATTGTGGGAAAAATCAATGAACATTTCTGAGTCTTTGTTTCTTCATTTTAATGGTAATTGTAATACCTGACCTGGATACCTCATTTGATTCTTTCTGGTATCAGTGAATGTGTTCTGTAAAGCACACTGAATTGTGATTATGTCAGTTATCATGGTTGTGGTATTGGTAGTGGGGACGATTATGATGATAATTGACAGGCTTTTCAATTCTGTTGCTGATCTACTCTGATTTTGGAGTAAATCTTAGAACTGAATGGGCTTCTTGCCTTGGACAAATTTAGGAGGTACCCTTCACACTGCAGTTTAAGTAAATGGCATTCCCTGGAGCTGTGCATCACACAGCCTACACAGCCACATGTGCTGGTCTGACCAAAGCCCTACTTACATTCCATTTCTAGTTACCTCATCTTCCCTGCCTGAGTGTCTGCTTTGTTGAGCCAACTGGCACTTCAGTTCCTCTGAGACTGGAAACCTGCCTTCTTACTAGTTTTGACTTTGAACTTTGGATCTGACAGCCAGCCCACTTCTACCTCCTGATAGCTTTTCATGTCACCATGGTCCACCTTCTTGTGAAACACCCACCTGCTACTCTTATCTGCTGAGAGCCCAAACATCTTTTCCATCAGCCAGAATGTGCTACCTAACACTTGCCATATGTTCACCTCTTATCACCTACTTCTATATCCAACTCATTCATTTCACCTAAATTTTTTTTGAAGTAAATAATGTAGTGATTTGCCTTTAAGTTCTATACACACACACACACACACACACACACTTTAAGTTCTAGGGTACATGTGCACAACATGCAGGTTTGTTACATATGTATACATGTGCCATGTTGGTGTGCTGCACCCATTAACTCGTCATTTACATTAGGTATTTCTCCTAATGCTGTCCCTCCCCCCTCCCCCTGCCCCACGACAGGCCCAGATGTGTGATGTTCCCCACCCTGTGTCCAAGTGTTCTCATTGTTCAATTCCCACCTATGAGTGAGAATGTGTGGTGTTTGGTTTTCTGTCCTTGTGATGCTTTGCTCAGAATGATGGTTTCCAGCTTCATCCATGTCCCTACAAAGGACATGAACTCATCCTTTTTATGGCTGCATAGTGTTCCATGGTGTAGAGGTGCCACATTTTCTTAATCCAGTCTATCATTGATGGACATTCGCGTTGATTCCAAGTTTTTGCTATTGTGAATAGTGCCACAATAAACATACGTGTGCATGTGTCTTTATAGCAGCATGATTTATAATCCTTTGGGTATATACCCAGTACTGGGATGGCTGGGTCAAATGGTATTTCTAGTTCTAGATCCTTGAGGAATCACCACACTGTCTTTCACAATGGTTGAACTAGTTAACAGTCCCACCAACAGTGTAAGAGTGTTCCTATTTCTCCACATCCTTTCCAGCACCTGTTGTCTCCTGACCTTAAGTTCTTAACATTAGCTATATTATTAGCAACTTCTGTTACAAAGAAAACTTTTTTAAAAAGATGTTATTAATCCAAATGCAAAATAACTCCCAATTTATTAGGGAAGATCAAGTAATAAATATGTCATACACTTAAACACACACTCTAAGTAATTGAAGCTTACTCTTGCAATCTTGTAGGGATGTAAATCTTTTAAATTTATATTTCCTTTAAATACATACATAAATTTTTATTGTTATTTTGAAAATTGGGTCATACTTTGCAAGTGGCTTTTCACTTGATCTTAGCCAAAAGGCCAAGAAGCGATTGCAAGTGGCTTTTCTTAATATGTCATAGATATAACTCAGAGTCTTTAGCTATAAAGTCAAATTATATCTTCTAAATAGCTGCATAATTTTCATGTTTGTATATACCCCACTTTCTGAAACTATTCTTCTGAGTACATCTATTTCATTTACAGTGTTCATTCTTTGTGTATGTGTTTTATGTTTGCCACACAAAATTGCTACAATAATAATCGTTTATAGAAATCTTTGGAGAAAGAGGAACATGTCTATGTACGTGTATAAATAATACATATTTATGTATATATTATATATACATATACGTTTACACATTTACATATGTCAATTGGATAGATTTTCAAAAGAAAGATTATTTAGCCCAAGAGTATTTTAATAAATTACCAAACTTATTTTTTGAAAAGTTGTAGCAATTTACGTTCCCACCAGCAATGTGCATAAAATTGCCTGATTTACTCATAGTCTCTCCAGGAGTAGTTCATTGTTGTTCTTTTTAATTTTTGCTGACCAGGGAAGTGAAAACTGTACCTCATTACTGCTTTCCTTTGCATCTCCCTGACTATGGAAAAGGGCAACATCTTTCATGTGTATTAGTTATTTGGAGTTCCTCTCATGCACATTGTTTAATCTTCTCTGGTATATTGGGTTATCTCTTTCTCAACAGTTTGTAACAGCTCTTTGTTTATTGGAACATAATCCATTTGTCTGCCATGTGGGTTACAGATATTTCTTCCTACACAATCACTTCCCTTTTTATGGTATCTTTTTAAAAAATTGTTTTGTGTTCAAATATTTTTGTCTTTTTCAAAAAACTACCTTTTGTGACCGTGTCTCCTTTTCTTTTTTCCTACTTAGCAATAAATCCCAGTCATTCTTACAAGGCGGACTTAACTTTCTCATTTATCATTCCCTAGTTTCTTTATATGTAGATAAACTTATGCATATATACTTATACATAGGTAAGAAATCATTGACTTCATTTTTATTGCAATCATTTTTTGTTTTTATTGGCTTCCCTCCCCTCTCCTCCATCCTTTTACCCATTTCATTGTCTTCTACTGAACCTCCATATCTCCTGGTCCATCATGCTAAGAACCCAATATGTGTATGTATTCTTCCATTTCTTTTCTTCATGTTTAAGTAGTCATGCACTCACACATGCACAATCACACAAAAATATGTACATTTATACATACACATATCCATATAGAAATTGTGTTTTGTATTCTACAAACGTGATATAACATTATGGACACTTCTCTGCTTTATTTTTCCTTTCTGTCTCAATGATATCCATGGAAAACTTTCCTACTCAATGGTCATGATTCTAACTGATGTTTTTTAATGGTGCATATTACTTCATGGTATGGTTATACCATAACTTATTCAACCATTCCTCTATGCATGATAATTCACATTGTTTATACCTTTATTTTTGGCCCTATGAATAATGTTATAAAAAGATCTTTGTACAATTGCTGCTACATGCTAGTGCTTTTATTTCTGTGGAACAGATTCCCAAAAGTGAGGCTGCCAATTTTTATTATTATTATTATTTTGAGATGGAGTCTCGCTCTGTCACCGGGCTGGAGTGCAGTGGTCCAATCTCGGCTAACTGCAGCCTCTGCCTCCTGGGTTCAAGCAATTCTTCTGCCTCAGGCTCCCGAGTAGCTGGTACTACAGGTGCACACCACCATGCCCAGCTAATTTTTGTATTTTTAGTAGAGACAGGGTTTCACCATGTTGGCTAGGATGATCTCAATCTCTTGACCTCGCGATCCACCTACCTCAGCCTCCCAAAGTGCTGGGATTACAGGTGTGAGCCACCACACCTGGCCAAGATTGCTTTTTAACAAAAGTTATATATAACTGAATTTGTTTCCCAAAAGATAATGACAAATTGCATTTCCACCAATAATTTCTGGAGTATCCACCATTCATCCCTACCAGAATAACTCTTTGTTTTTGTGACTGAAAGGCATAAATCTATATCTCATTATTATTTCTAGTTTCTCAAAGAAGCTACCAAAAATAATTTGCCCTTTCTGTGCGACTCCAGATCATTCATCATTATTTACTGCATCATGCAGTCTGTTAGCTTTGTGAGTTTCCTGACCCTCTCTGAATATCTTTGTCACCACCTGTGCCTGACTCCAGTGGTCTCCTTGCCTATGCCACCACTGTACTTATTTGGTTGTCTCTAATACGTTTGAAAAGTTTGGGCATTAAAATCAGGGGACTTTTTGTTCAAAACATTTAAACATCAGTCAATAAGACTCTTACTGAAGAGTAAAAGTAACAGGCCCAAAGAGTACTGTTTCTGATTTTAGCTTGATATTTTAATAGTCATTCAGTTTTTAAAGAAAATTTGCCTTCCAGAAAGGTATCTTAGTTAATAAAGGACAGTTAAAAGGCTTCAGTTCTGCTCTTTAAAGCTGTTGAACACCATTTTCAGTCTACTTAGGGTATTAGTAGCCTCAGAACCTACTTATCACATAGCAGGAAAACTTTTTAACCTAAAATCATCAGCTTAGAATAGAGTGGCTACCTCTGTTATGACATACTGACAAATTCTGTAATGCTGTATGTTTACACTCACCCACATACTGCTATCACAACACTAGCCTTCACAAACACTCTGATCTTTAGAGTGTCCCAAACACTGCCATGTGGAAACATTTATTTTCTCTCTTCCCCACCCCCCACCCCTCCCTGACATTGTCCCTGGTATATTCTCATGATAAAATTGCAGCCTAGACAAATGACTTCAGGAAAAGATAATAAAAATATCACACAGAAGGAAAAGTAACACAGGGTAAGTGTGGTCCTGTACATCCAGCACTCTCCCAAGGAAGCTAGTCTTCATCAGAGGAATCCACATATTTTCCTTCCATAGATTCATCCACAGTGAGAAAATCCCTCAGTTCTCTTAGAGACATTGCATTGGTCATTTCAATTCCTTTTACTTTTATTGTAGACTCAACAAAGCTGACTTCTGTTTAGGGAGGGGCATCCCATCCAGCTTGACTACAGGGTGAAAATGCATCAATAAAAGGATTTTAAGAATTCTGGTTCCTCTGCAATTGTTTCTCAATGTAAATAAGAGACCTAGGCACCTTCATTTCCCAGCCATTTTGACTGGCATGAGTTGATCTCTCAGGGTTCCATCATCCTTGGGCACTGACAAGAGGGAGTGAGTCTCAAAGCTCAGTTCCAAATCATGGAGAGCTGGCAGCCTGATCATTTTGCTCCACAGTGAAGTCTTGATCATTTCAGCCACTTGATCTCCAAATGTATACAACTCCTCATACGGGCAGGGGTCTTACCTACCACCTGTCCAACTCATTCATTTTGTGGATAGCCCCAAGAAATACGAGATGACTTGTTTGAGACAGGAAGCTCATCAGAGACAAAAGAACCTTGAACTGGATCATCTGAATTCATTTTTTCTCATAAAAATCAGGATATTGATATCTGTTCTGTTTCGCTCATGAGGATTTTAGTAATGATCAAATAAATTAAAACACTTCAAAATATTTATATTATGCACAAATGTCAGATATCATAAAATTGTTTTAAAGTTCATTGTTATATTTCCTTTAGTAGGAACACCAGACATCACTTGATGGATTACAACAGCCATCATTTACTGAGTTACTGTCTAAGAATAGGCTGTCTACCAAACTCATTTCATTTAAGATTGTCATTGTTGCACATTTACCCTTGCCTGGAAAAGGCAAAATGGTTGACTTGGTGGATTCTATAAACAAGCAGGAGGATGTTACCACTATCTTTCCTTCGAAAAACATTTAAGATGGGCAATACATTGTATGCAAGGCCTCAGACTCAGGAAGCCCATTTCCAGTGTCCACACGTTCAATAACCCTGGTTCCTAAGGCCTACTTCATGTGCCATTATGTGATCTTCTATAGAAATAAGAGTAAGTAATTTTACAAGCATGAAATAAAAGTTATATCTAGATGTAAGTTCTATTTACATTTTCAGATGACCTTTTAAAGAATGAACTTTAAAAACTAAATGTGGCTACAATCAAATCTGTTTATGTTTATGAAAATCATGTCTATTTTATAAGAAAAAATAGCGTAGAGCTAAGAAATAAGATTACTAGATTTATTTCTGTTGTTTGGTGTTCAGACAGACGTTTATTTTTCCAAGAACAGGCTCAAGAGAGCCACTCTGAAGGCCAGTGTTGTTACCTCTCCAAACTCTTCTAGCTGTCTTCACTCATTGTTATTATAATCTTTATGGGAATGAGGCCAAGGTGTGACCTGAGGTGATAAGAGTTTCCCTTCTCAAAAATATATACTCAAGCAGTTTGTCACAGCCTAAAATTTCACCATCAGAGAACAATTTACTCTAATAGGAACATTTAATTTCTAGGATATTGGAGATGATTAAAGTTTTTAATTTTACTTTTAACTGATAAATAATAACCACATATATTTATGGAGTACCATGTGATGGTATATCTCTGTATACATTGTGGAACTTGATATTTACTATACTCAGGTACTGAGACAGTCCCCATATAATTTTTCTAAATAGTGCCAACAAAGTATTCATTTGTACAGCATACTTTACTGATAATTGAAATTAGAAAGTATATTGCTATACCAGGGAAACTGTAGATTCCTACCCTTGTCCTAAGGGAATGAATGAGCCTTCAGATATGTAGTTTTGCTCATGGAGAGAAAGAATGATCTAGGTTTGGAATAGTCTCTAAGCAGAACAAAGTCAGGTCAGGTGCGAGGGGAGATGTGAGCGGTCAGAGTGCAAAGCGCAGGGCATGCACACCTAAGACGTGGGAGTGGGAGTGAGGGTGATTTGTGGAGTGAGCAGCTCTGAAGACAAACTTCTCCTAATCCTATTTATCCCTCAGGCTGAGTTTGCTGCTATTGAATTTTTTGGCAAAGTACCCATTTGCCAGAGGGGCTACACATCACAGCCTATAAGCTAAAGTTAGCCCATAGAGAGTCTGTTAGTTTGTGATGTTTGAATGGAATTGAAGGGGAGCGCCCTCAAGCAGAGCTTACAACCCAATTTGCCACAATCCTTAACACTAGTAGATCCCTCTCCTTTACTCATTGGGCTTCCTTCCTGGCTCCTGAAATCATTTGAGTTTGTGATGTTGGCTTTGGATTTCAGAGTTCACTGAACCTCTATTTCCCAAGTGTTGGTTATATTTTTAGTCCACTGTAAAATGTGTTTGTGCCCATTGCCTGTTTTATTCAAGACCAAGTCTGTGAATTCACGTTGCTTTACATATTCTCAGCTTATGTTGATTTACGTGTTGCATAGTATTCATCAGTGCAATAATACTGTGGAAATCTTGGTGAAAATGTAACCGTGCATCTTTGCAGAGCCTGAAGACTGCTGAATGCCACAAGCACACAGTCTGAAGCTGCTACAATTGAACTCTTCTTTAACAAGCATCAGCAACACAGTGTACATATTGGACATGATAGTTGTCAGGATGACTTAAGGATGGTGAACTTTTTGAGAAGCATCTCATTCTTCTGACATTCCAGTGACAGGAAGTTTTATTGTAAGTCTAACATTTTAACAGTGCCGGAAGCACGTGTTCATTCAGTATCTTTGGGAGATTAGGACACTGAAATGAGACGTAAAGATTTTTATTGTCATTCCCATTGAGCTGCTAATTTGCTGAGGATAGGTAGACAAACTTAATCTTGTGATAATAGCAAATCTGCAGAATAGAAAGTAGCAATAGGGAATAACAAATCAATTTCTTCCATTTATAGGGTTCCTATATTCACAAAGCACCATGGTAGAGGTTTTTCATTCTACTGTTTCATAACTCTATGTGATATTATTCCCATTTTGCAGATAATGACAATGAGGCTCAGGCTGTCACACAAAGTATCTCATTTATTTTAAAGATGATATTATTTCCATCATGTTGCTCTGCATCCCCTCTCATCTGTGGGCTTTGGAAATGGTCTGATCAGAACTGGAGATGATTGGTGGCTACTGTCCTGGGCTCCCAGCAGAAGAATTGTTTATGTAGAGAAGACTGAGGGCCTTCTAATAGACAGTAGGTTCCTTCAGGGCCAAAGAGCTCCTAAATTCATGGCATGGGTCTGGTGAAAACATTTCCTCTTTGACTCTCTCCTCCCACAGCCTTCTCTCTGACCAGAAGAGGTTGTCCAACTCTTTGTGAGCTTCTGTATGGCTGTATTCGATTCCTATGGCTGCTGTAACATTTGACTGCAAACATGGTAGCTTCAAGCAATACAAATGTATTATCTTATAGTTCTGGAAGTTTCAAGTCCAAAATCACTGTTCTTGGCTAATTTCAAGGCTAATTCCTTCTGAAGATTCTAGGGGGAAAATTGGTTCCTTGCCTTTTCCAACTTCTACAGACTACCTCATTCCTTGGCTAATGGTCCCCTTATAGCAATGCCCCATCTGACCTCTCCATCAGCCGTCACATCTCCTCCTCTCTCTGATTCTGACCCTCCCTCTTCTAAGAACTCTAGTGATTATATTGGGCCTACTAATCCAGGATAATCTCCCATGGCAAGATAGTTAATCACATTGACAAAGTCCCTTTTACCATGTAAAGTAACATTCACAGGTCCCAAGAATTAAAATATGGACCTCTTTGGGGGCCTATTATTCAGTCTACCACAGTTGCCAACCCTGGTGATTTCTCCATGGATAATAATATCCCACTTTGGGCAACTCAGGACTGTTCCATCAACTTCTAGGACACAGCATCTGGAGTTCCCCACATGTGAGTCTCCTCAAAGCAAGACTATGAGTGCAAGGTCAATCTGCACTCTTCACTGTCAAACAGGACTTGTAATTTATAGACCACAAACTGGACCAGACATATTTTGAGTGACCCTCAGTGAGCCTTTTTTCTTAAATTTGGAATTCTATTGTCTAAAAATGCATTTTAAGTATTTCTTTAAAAAATTAAGAGATCTGATATAACAGTGTCTTGTTTTGAGGTGGTTGCATCATGACTTCTCTCTTTAGACAGAATACGTGCTCTCTCAATCACCTCAGATCTTGCCATATCATGTCTGGTATGTTCTACTTATTTCTTTTAACTGCTTGGACCCTGTAGTTTAAGTATATGAGTTTACAATAGTGATTCTAAAGCAAGGCATTAACATATATCTTAGAGGACATTTGTTCAGATAATTTTGTCAGGGACTGTAACTTCATATATGTCAGAAAACTTTGAGTTAATCCCCACGTATTCAGACAAAGCAGAGGATGAGCCTTATCATTCAGTATCATCCTAAGATTTCTAAGTTAGCTGGATCTTCCCTTTGGATATTTCTTTTTTTCTGCCTGATTCTCTCAGCCTTTAATCCACCAACACCTAGGCCAGGCACTTCTCATCATCATTTTAATATCCCTTCCATTTCACTGGAAGCAAAATCTTTCACCTGTCTTCTGTCACTTGGAAGGTGACCATCCTTTCCTCTTCCCAAGCTGTCTCATAAGTATTTCAGTTCCTTAAAGTTTAGGATCTGCTTTACTTCAAATAAAGACTTTCTTCATCTGTATTAGTCTGTTTTCATGCTACTGATAAAGATACACCTGAGACTGGGAAATTTATAAAGAAAAAGCGGTCTAATGGACTCACAGTTCCACGTGGCTTTGGAGGCCTCACAATTATTCTCAGAAGGCAAAAGGCATGTCTTAAATGGTGACAGGCAAGAGAGAAATGAAGGCCAAACAAAAGGAGAAACCCCTTATAAAATCATCAGATCTCGGCTGAGCGCAGTGGTTCATGCCTGTAATCCCAGCACTTTGGGAGGCCAAGGCGGGTGGATCACGAGGTCAGGAGTTCGAGACCAGCCTGACCAACATGGTGAAACCCCGTCTCTACTAAAATACAAAAAAATTAGCCAGATGTGGTGACACATGCCTGTAATCCCAGCTTCTTAGGAGGCTAAGGCAGGAGAATCACTTGAACCCAGGAGGCGGAGGTTGCAGTGAGCGGAGATCGCACCACTGCACTCCAGCCTAAGCAATGAGACTCCATCTCAAAAACAACAATAACAAATCATCAGATCTCATGAGACTTATTCACTACCATGGGAACAGTATGAGGGAAACCACGCCCATGATTCAATTCTTTCTCACCAGGTCCCTCCCACAACACATGGTAATTATGGGAGCTACAATTCAAGATGAGATTTGGGTGGGGACACAGCAAAACTATGTCATCTTTATGTCCAGTTTCAGAGAGTGACTGGCACATAATGGAATATTAACAAATATGTGTTGAATGAATGAACTGTGATAGTGATGATGGTATTTATAATGATAGTTTACGTTTATGAGAACTTAATTATGCATCTTTGATTGAAGTAACAATAGCAATCATGATGGAGACAAATTCATTGTGAGTGCCTGCCTCCCACAGGCCCTGGAAAATCAACCCTACTGATCATGTGACCCTCTCTCCTGACCACTGATTAGGGGACCACAGAAGATTCCTAAGCCAAGGACTCCCTATCTTTGGCTGACCAGAAACCTATGATGTGGCCTATTGCAAAGAGCACTCCCAAGAAATAAGCTTAGCATTTCAGAGCTTTTTCCTTTTCATAACCCAAACTAAGAGACAAAGTGGAGGATGCTTGGTAAACGGGTCATGCTAGGGATTAGGGACTGGTTGCCAGTCTGGCCATGCACAAAAGGAATACACGCAACTAACGCAGTCACTGGGAGATAGAAGAGAATTTCAGTTTCTGATTTTCCAGCTTCCAGATACAATATACGTGAGTCTTGGCTATCTTTGGATGTCTACAAAATTACCCTCTTGTATCCTTACAACTTTCCTCTTCTGCCTTTACCTCAGCAAGGCTATCTGCTCTTTATAACTAAAATACTTGCCTGGAACATTGCCTTAACCCAGGATCCAAGCATGGCAGTGGAATTTACTAAAGGAGGGATTGTGAAGTAGTAGCATTACCAGAGTGAAGATCAAAGGCAACCAAAGTTTAGCTTTGAGCACTACCACTCCCAGTGAGTTGTTCTGAACAGAATGGAGACTCAACATTTTAAAGTACTGGACATTGTCTAAGATGAGAATGTTCCTGAATCCTTGAATTCTGAACACAAAAACAGTGGTGAAAATACCCAAGAAATATTTCACCCTGTTATGAAGCAAGATGAAATGATAGATAACTGGTTCATTAGAATCATTGAACTAAAAAGGATGTCAATTAAACAACGAAAAAACTGTTAAAATTTAATTGACTATTTTAGGAATCAGCTTGCTAAATTTGAAAAGATGACATACTTTTCAAATATGATTCCTAGAATGGTTACCTTCAAAGTGGATATAATCTGTATGAAATAACCTCAGCATTAATTTTTCACAAATTAAAAAGCATGCTAGGGGATTAAAGCAGAATAATAGATGTAACATTACATAAAAGTAGGACAGTCATGCATCATTTATGACTTCCTTGCTCATCAGGACTTGGCTTTTTGAATCTTAATTGCAAACTGGTGTGAATAGATTGTTGAAAAAAAGTAAATTGGTTATTCTGAAAGCAGACAACTTTCATTAGGGAGATAATTAATTTTAGGAGACTGAGATCCTGGTATATTAAGCATACTTATATAGTCATGTTTAATCAAGAGACTTTAATTATAGTCTTCTGGTCAGTGCACATTGTTTATATTTTGTTTGTATTTTGATCAATGCTAGTTAGATACAACGTAAGTTATTATGTGTTATAAGTGTCTGTAAAAGCAAAGAGTAGGGTTAAACCTCTAGTAGAGAATAGGGCAATTGGTTGATTAAAAGACATATTCTACTACAGCCTTGACACTAGTCCAATTGTTCATCCGGTTTCCTTCTTCCTTTTATGCTTCCTTATCTGTCAATTGCTATGGTAAACTTCGACATGCTTTAGATTACAAATGAGAGGCTATGATAAAATATAAGTTGATTGATCTTTTCTTTCTCTTTTGAAAAATTAAGCAACAGATGGAATGGCTGGTGTACTTATTTTTTGTTCTGGAAGTATTTAATTTCTTTAATTTTTACCCTTTGAATTTTCTAACTACCTTAGTTTCCTCTTTAATAAAAATAACTAAGTCTACCAATCATTGACCACTTAACTATACTAATTATACTACAACTCTATAGAAAAGGCACCCTTATCTTCATGCTATGTATGAGGAAACTGAGGCTCAATTGGTTACCCATAGGTAACTTATCCAGGGCTGCAGAGCTGAAGCTGGAATTTAAACTGGTGGAGACATAGCTTCCAGTAGGCCTTGGATAATTTGCTCAAACTCTTCTAATTTTTTGCACACTGCTTCACTTTTTCGTGGGAACAATGAACAATTACCTTACTTTCTCTACTACTAATCATGGACTTTGTCAAACTGGTTGTGCTTTGGTGTGGGAAAGGTCTGGTCGTGAGCCATTCTGATATATTTACCTTGTGCCCTCACTCTCTGGCCAGATGTCACTCTGTTTAAAATTCTTCCTTAAAAGAGCATGACCATCTGAGCATTTGCTCCATTTCTGAACTCAAGTTTACAGTCTGGTTTTGAAATCCAAACTGTACTCTTTAGGAACTAGATTAAGAAGGTAGTAGCCAATTAAGGCCACCTGTTCGTATCCACAGAGTTGTGCTTGGATGAATCCTTACATAAAGAAAGAGATTTATGGTCCTTTAACAAGATCATAACTCCCTTAGACAGATGACTGTAATTTGTTATGAGGAGGATGGGTATATCTGCTTACCCGGCCCCAGCACTAAACAAAGGTGTCTGTGATCCGACTGTGTTCACTGCAGCCTAGAACACAGCCCTATGATCAATCCCAGTCATTCCACAAGGCTTTGGGAAATTTTCATGGATGCCATTGGAATTAAATCTCCATAAGGATATTTGGAACAGAAAAGCCCATCCTTCTTACGGTTTTATAAACTTTACAATCCAACTGATGGTCTCTACAAAAGCTCATCCTGTTTTTCATATGCCAGGCAGTTCCTCAAGCTCAACTTCACAGCCACCATATCAAAAACGTTTGGGGATTTGAAAAATACTTACCAATTCTAGGAATGGGAAAGAGCACATGTGAAACTAATTTTACAGAAACCCATGGCAAGGAAATGATTTAACCATTACATTAACAGATGCCCTCAGAGACTGTGCCTTGAGACACTCTGTCTTTCTCCTTAGCTGGCATCTTCTCCCCATGTGAGTATCTCACCTCTCCTTCCCTGCTAGGCTAAGAGGACTTTCCTCTATGGAACTTCTTGAACATTGTTAGTTTATATTAGTCTTGCCCTACTCTAATTCTAGTTTGCAGGAGTTCTTCATTTATTCAACAAATACTTATTGAGCATTTTTACGTTTTAAGCACTGCATTAAATTCCAGGAATTCAAAACAAACAAAAAAAATCCCTGCTTTGATTCCAGTGGAGGAAGACAGACCATAAACAAATGCATGCATACTATTTCAAGCACTAAGTTCTAGAAAACAATTTAAAATGGCAAAAATAAAAATAAAACAAGCAAGGTAAGAGTTATGTGTAGACCTGGTTTACATAAACTGGTCAGGGAAGAGGCTTCAGTTGTTCATACTGCCTAGCACACATATGACACATAATAGGAACTCAATAAACACCCAGTACATTAAATATTCAGTAAGTGCTTTTTGATCAGATATTTTGTGTCTCAAGTATCTTAACATCATGGACTAGTCTACATTGCATATGTTTTACAGAAGAAGACTGGACCTTACATTTATTTTTAGATTTCTGTAAAACACTACATGGAACTGGATCTCCGAATGTTGCTAGTTGATAAATCCAAACCTTACTGGGGTATTTTCACAAGTAAGTGTGACCATACATAAGTAAGGTAGCACAGACACATAAGTACAGGACATGGAGCACGTAGCAAAAGTGTATTTCATATAATACAGAAGTTCCCACATGTAACTAAATATCTACACATTAAAGTGAACTTTCTGTTTACCCATAAATTTCTGAAATGTCCATGGACCTTTTGTGTTATCCTTAATTGAAAGGCAGTCTGAACTCTTTAGGTTTTATTTGAACTGACTTGGTCTATATCAAATAATGAAATTACACAGAATTTCATTTAAGAAAGTGTTTCTTAATTTTTCTAAATTTCTTAATTTCCTAAGTTTGACTCTATTAAAAGTGGTGTTCACACACAAAATGGTATGCTACCTTGTGGACTCCAAAAGAGATGCACCTGTAGTACTGAAAACTGTCACTGTATCCTTTTGTCAGAAGTATCCCAGTGTGGATTTTGTGAAAGGGAAGACCTATGAGCTTTATGAAAGGGAAGAGTTTAAACTTTACTCCTGAGGGGCGAAAAAAAAGCAATGACTTAGAATGGGTACATAATAAAAAGCTTTTAGAATAAGGAAGAAAAAATAAAAGGATTATTAGTTCAATAACAGAAAAGGAAAAAAAAAAGAAAATAAGCTATGAGTTGAGATCAACCAAAATGTTTTTTGAGCACTTGCTTTGTGGTTATCACTGTAACACGTGTTTGGGGAGGGCAGAAACATGAGTTCTTTTGCCATTAGGATGATAAATTATTCGGGAGAAAAGATTTCCACACAAGTCCATATTTACCCAGTGCCAGGATCTTGGTGTAATAAGTTTTCAGCCTCCCTCTCAGCTGATAAATTTGTTCCTATTTCTTGGAAAAAAGTAAAAGACATCACAAAGAAACTCACTCCAATTCCTTTCCTGCTCCTCATATCTATAAACATCTCTAGATCTGTATATTTCCTTTCCTCCTTCCCCGGAGTCCCAGAGAAATGACTCTTCTATCCATTATAAATCTTATACCTTCACTTACTCCATCAATTACCCCCCTCCCTGAGAACCTTCAACCTTCTTAGTATTATTCTCTCAGTACATAAATGTGCTTATATCATAAAATTATGATACCATTAACAACAAAAAACTTCTCTTTGGACTCCATGTCAGTAGTTGTCAACTCTGGATACATATTAGAATCACCTGGAGATTGCGGAACAGAAACCTGGGGCCCAACTCAGATGAAGGGGAATAATATCTTTGAGAGGTGCAGCCCAAGTATTGATATTGTTTAAAGTTACTCTACTGATTCTAACTCACAGCTAGGGCTGACAAACATTGGCATACGTGATTCTATATCTTATTCTCCTCTCCCCTTAACAGCCAGTCATTTGTTTATTTCTACTGAATTTTAAAGAATTCACGAAGGCCAATGTAGAGTTAAAATCTATTTAGATATCAGAACTGGCAGAAGTTGGTAGCAGATTGGATGTCCTGGTATGAAGAACTGGTGCTTAAGAAACCAGTGCTCAAGACTTTGGTGGCATTTATTTAAATAAGAAATACTAGATCCCTCCTATTAGAGCCAATGAAAAAAAAGAGAGGGCAAAATACTAGAAAAAAATTGGATGAAGTTTAGATATGTTGAGTTCAAAATGCCTACAAAGCATATCTAGAAGTATAGGTACTTATCAGGACACAATTGAATATATAAGCAGTTGCCAGCTAAAACTTATTATGGACTTAGAATGGCACCAATTTAAATATTCTCTCCAGCAACACTGAGTAGCATTTATAAAGGTATAGAGAAGGTAAGCAGTTGGATACTCAGCTTCATCCAGGTGGATGGGATGACAGGTCATGGGGCAAGGTGCTGAAGATACTGAAAAGAGAATGGTTGAAATAATAGAAAATAGAATATAGATCATGGGAGGGAGTTACTTGAAATGCAGAGAAGAAAATAAAAGAAGACTATGAAATAGAGGGTAAAGCGCCCAAACTCTAATAGGAGACCTGATAAAACTATCATGTCTCTCCACAAGAGGCATGATCTTGGGTGGATCAGAATAAAGGGAGATAGGACCTTCCAGAGAAACATTCCACTGCTACAGTGGGATGTGCTAAGTGATCCCTGACTGACCTAGGTCACACTTCTCTTATGAATGGAAAAGTTATGCCCTGACAATTTAAAACTTCTGCATCTATCCTGTGTCAGTGTCCATCCTACAAGACGCAGAGTCCAAGATGGAAATAGATGTGCAAGAGATTTATTGGAGGAAATTCTTGAGAAGGAAAGTAGGGAAGGGGTGCAGGAGTAGGTGGGAAGAGTCATTGGACCATGATGCTGGTCTGACACTTTTGAAAGGAGAGAGGGAAAAAAGAATAAATTAAGAAGAGCCTCACACTGCAGTGCAGCCAGACTGATGAGGAACCAAAGAGCAAAATTTGGCCATAAGTGGAGTCTCTCAATGGACAGAAATGGCCTGTCTCTAGTGCCCCTGCTCTACTCAGTCATTGGCTAGAGTGGTGCAGAGAGAATATAATGTCATCATGAAACTGGGGCAGATCTTGAAGATGCAGCAGCTGGAGAACATCAGCAACAAGTCCTTTCTTGAAGGGAGATCTGAGCAGCACAACCCCATTGCTGCCACATCCCTAGAGAAATGCCCCAACTTCTGGCTTTATAGGTTCCTCTTCTTGCCCCAGCCTAACTTTTGCCTTGCAGTATATTGTCAAAAACAATATAATTGAGTTATGTTCTTGCCTTCTGAGTTATGCATATATTCTTCTCCTGTCTCCCTAGGGTAAAGTTTGTCACTTCAATTAGGCTTTTATGTGTTTCCAAATTCCCCATCACATTCATAGACAATCTTACAAGCAGCCAACCATATTTACTGTGTATAGATATTAAAACTCTAACCAACTTATTTGCCAGTTTTATGGGTCACTTTCTTGTTCTACCATTACTGCCAACATCCACCCCGCAAATATGTTAACATTTTACTACATTTTACACTTTCTAATTTTGTGCAAGCTAAAATAATCACTGAAAACTTTATATTCTATTATATAGCCGCAAAGTCAGGCACCTTCAAAGAGTAGACTATCCTCATTCTTTACTTTCTCAGTTTTCATTAATCTACTCCAGTATGGATTCACCTCCATCACTCCGATGAAACAGCATTATAATGGTTCCAATGACTTAATTGACGGCTGAGTGTTCATTCCTTGTGCAGCTGGAGATTTTGACACTGTTAACTCCTTCCTTCTTCATGGCATTATATTCTCCGGCCTTTCCTACCACTTCTCTGTCTGTTCTTTCTCAGCTTTCCAATCACAATTGAAATGCTGGTGTTCCTGAGAGATGTGTCCTAACTCCTTCATTTTGACTGTATGTATTCTCTCTAGTTGATATCATTTTCACCCAAGATATCAGATATGAATTTACTGATGATTCCTAAAGCCTATATCTCCAGATAGACTCTTCTCTAGAGCTCCAGAACTAACCACCATTAATAATCATTTGGTCATTTGACCATTTCATACACATTTGCCTTTAGAGGCTACACAGGTAACTCAAATTTAGTCATTTAAAAATCAAATCACACATATTTGTCCACATCTTCTCTTGTTATTTCCTGTATTGGTAAATATATCCACCCAATTGCCTAGAGCATATAGGCATATAGACTGCCGAGTGACAGTAGATTCTCTCTCTTTGTCTCTCTCTTCCCCACCCCACTCCTTACCTCTCTATCTCTCTCTCCCTGCCTTCCTCTCTATCCTTGCTTTCTAAGTCAAATCAACCCTAAATAATTCTACCTGATATACTCTTCACCATCATAACTGCAATTGCAACAATTAAGGACTAATAATTTCCTGCCTTGTTTAGCATAGTGTCCTCCAAGTTGACATCCCTAGCTCTAGGTGTGACCTCTGTTATCTCTGAAGTGATGATTTTCACAGACAAATATCATATTACTCATATTCTACAATGGTTCACTATCAAATGGTTCATATATAGCTTTGCGTGTCCCACGGAGCCTTCAACATCTTGCCCCTGAAAATGTGTTCAGTGTCATTCCCCTCTGGTCTCACTTTTCTTCTCTGTGCTCCATTTGACCTGAACTATTGGCATAGAAGTCACCATGCTCGTCCTGACCTGCCCTTGTGTATATGCCACTGCAGCTGCCAGCCTGGCATTCTCACATCCCAGGCAGATTAGGTGATTTTCCTCAATTCTCCCATTACTTCTTTCACATAACTTCACTATAGCCAGTACCATTGTCCTGTAGTTGTTGGCATGTCTTTCTCCCCACCATACATAACACTAATTAGATGCAGGGGTTATATCTTTTCATCAGTATATTTCCAGAGTTTGGTGTAGTGGATGGCATTTAAGTGCCTGATAATATTTGTACTTGAATGAATACATGAGTGAGAGTGAGTGAGTGAAATGAGTCTTGAAGATTTTTTTTTTTAATTTAAAGTTAGTGTGTCTTCTCCTGAGTTATTCTAAAACAGTCCTTGAAGAGATATAGGAGAAAAAAATATTATGGAGTAAAAAAATGCTGTGGGTTTTGGGTGACAATTTTCTTCTATTTACTAAAGTGTACAGATTTCATTCCATTACAAGCAACTTCAGAAGATTGTCTCCAACTACCTATAATAGCTTCAATTGTATCACAAATTCCCAGTATAAATAAGGCACGGGGATGTTGCAAAACATTGTTTTTATATGCAGGTTTTCAAGCAGTGCTTTGTTGTTTAAATGCAATTTGGCCTAAAAGCCTTAAAAAAGAATAACTTTTCTTCACACAGTACGTTAAAGTTTCTGAACAGTTTTCACATGCCATTTTTATTCAGTATTCAAAGTATCTCAGTGAGGTATTCAGAACAAAAACGATCATCTTTTTATATACAGCATAGGTCTAAGAGGCTAGGAAGCTTGCTCAAGGTTGGCAGTTTCTGTGTGGTGATCATGGAGCTGAAATTTAGGGCTTCTGGCTGCTAAACCCATTTTTTTCTCTCTATCCTTGTAGCCTCCTTGGCATTTCTATGTACAAGGACAAGTACAGCTCAGTTTGCATTCCTACAATGCTGCTCTTGGCCCTCGTCAGTCTCACGACCATGGATGTTGTGGGAGTTCCTTCTTTTCCCAAGTGCATTTCCTTAACAGGCTTCCCTGCTGCCCTAGCTGAGGCTGGAGCTGCCAGCTCTAGTTATTGACACCAACCCTTTCACTCACCCCATATGATGATTATTCCTTTTGGATTTATGTTTAAGCTTCAATTCTGCATGGTTCCATCTTCTTGGATGTAAAACAACCATTGCAGTAATTTTCTTAAAAAACAAGGATGAACTGAAATTCCTTAATTCTGCAAAGAGAGCTAGAATATTTATTGTGCCATTCATGGAAGAATTCTCCTAGCCCACATTTCTCTGCACCAGACTAAATTCAGCAGCAGATGTGTTTGGTTTGGATTTCACAGTGCTTTAAAAAGCACTTAGAATTTGGAAGACTTTAGGCAAACTATGCACTCTTCAAATTGCTGTGGGCCCTATTATATCATTTGTTTACATTTCTGACCCTAGAAGATAGTTGAGTTTGTGACCCCTGCCAATATTAATATACCACACTGGGTAAAAATAGCAGCTAATATTTATCAAGCATCTTCTATGTACCAAGCACTGTCTTTAACATTTTACAAATATTAATACATTTAACCTTCACAACAAACCCTTAATAGGTAAACAACTCTTCCTAGTAAGTACTATTTCATTGTTCCCAAATGAGGAAATCAAAGGACTGATAATTAAGGACATTGTGCAGTCACACAGTTTGTGGATGGCAGAGCAAGATTCAGACCCAGGCTGTCTAGATCCAGAGCCAACCTCTACCCTCTGGTGCCTGGATACAATTTCAACTTTTGTGTGATCCATGAAAGGAAACAAAATAGATCGTTGGCATCAGAGGAGGTCAAAGAAAAAAGAGAGCTAAGGAGCCTTGGAGTAAATGAACTGAGAATGCCATGTTTGCATGTGCAACACTAAGCATATACCTCTTTGGACACAGAAGACTCTGAGAGCCTTATGAAGATGTGCTTACTGCTTCATTCACAAAGTTGAAAAGGGCACATGGCATAGAGTGACCTCATGAAATTGACTGAATGCAGTGTGTCTTGTTGTGGTGCTTTGATTTTGCAAAAATGTAAATTAGTACATTGGCAGCAGCAGCTGGCTTTGCTCTGCATTTTCCTCCTTAGCAATTTTGCTCTTCTTTGCCAGCCCTTAATATTGCTCAGTGACACACAGAAATTGAATATGATTCCCAAAAACCTCTTAGCAGTCAAACTAGGGGACTGTTTGTGGTCATGGAAAGGAAAGGGGAAAGAAAGTTATCCTTTCTTCAATATATGCCTTTGAAATAATTATGTTATTCCTTCCTGGCATGCGACTCTAGAATGGGAAAGAAGGGACATGATTCAGATGTTTTTAATTGTTAAGGTTTGATAGAACATTATTCTAAATGTGGTAATAATGATAATAATGACGATATTTTAGCTACTTGATTCTTAGAGATATGTTGTGTCATAAACACACATCTATGACATTTTCTGTATGTCCTACTTTTTGACGTACAGTAAGGGAAGGGTAGAAACACCTCGCCACTTGGCATTTAATCTCCTTCATCTTTACCACTTATTGATCTATAGTAAGTTTTTTCACAGACATATGTGACCAATGTTTTTCATTTTGCCGGAGGCGGAGTAGGGACATGGCTGGCTGACTTGTGTCCTATAGCAAGCCTTGGGGCCCTACAGCTGCCAGTGCCAAGTAAGAAGTAGTGACCAGAGATGGGATGGAAGTCGTCATGTCCTGGGATAAGTACAATAGGACCCCAGGGCTTGGTACAAGAAGCCAAAGCATATTTGGGGTCAGGCCAATGTCACATATCAAGTCCAAGACCAAGATTGAGCAATATTGAGTGGAAAGGTCGGAAACCACAGACAAACCCAAAGGAAGAGAGCATATGGTTGGGCAAGGGCCGAAGGCAGTATTGCTTAATGGTTAAATGTCCATGCTTTGGAGTCAAATTTGGATTTCTATTTTTCTTCATATTAGTTGTGTGACCTTTGTAGTTTTAATGCAGAATGTGCAATGGTCAAGTACTGGATTCTGCAGTCTAGTTGTTTACGTTTGCATCCTGTTTTCCCACTACCAGCCACGTGATGACATGAACAAGTTATTTAATTATTAGATGCCATAAGGCTGGTAATTATAGCAGAACCTTTCTTCAAGTGCTGATGTAAGGATGGAGAGAATTAATATGTGAGAAGCCCTTAGCACAGTAATTGCACAGAGTAAACACAAATAATTGTTCTTCTCATTATTATACTGATAATCTCTTTTGTGTTCCTGTTTCTCCTCCATAAAATGAAAGTCCTAACACTTGCCTCAGAGGATCGTAGTGAGGAATAAATGAGATAAAGTGTGGAGGCCCCTGGCCCCTGAACGATAGTCATGATTATTATAAGGAACACAAGATAGAAATTTACCGCGGTAATCTCCCATGAGGACAGAATTTCTTTTGAAAGCCCCAGGATCCTGCCCATAAGTCATAAGGCATGCACACCAAGCACAGGGTCTGACAGCAGTTCCTTTCCTGCCTGTCTCATCACGTTAAACACAATATCAGAAAATTAAAGAATAGAAGGGGGAAGAAAATGTAAAGTCCTCAATATAAGCAAGAACGTAGAAGTCCAAAAAAAGAAAATAATTTGCACAATGTCACACAGTTAGTTTGTTACAAAGCTGATCCTTGAACTCAGTTACTTGAACTCCTTTTCTGTTATCTATTCCACTATTCCACACTAATACTGCCTCTTCTAAATTCTCACAATCCATCTGGTGGCTTCTCGGGGGCTGATTTAAGCTCCATGTAGGGGCTTAGCTTAACATCAGTATAGAATCAGCCTCTCCCGAGAAGGGATCCGATTGCTGTTTGCTCAGTGCTGATTACTCTGATAGTAATCACAGTATAAAAAGAAGTAATATAGTATTAATCAGGAAAACATTATGCTACCAGTACAGAAACTAGGTCATAGTTACAGTTAACTATGCCATTTTTAATGCAAATTTAATGTCAATTTTCTCTTATTTTTCTTTTGTAATTTTTTCTTTCTTATTTTTTAATTTCTTTCATATAGCATGCAAAGCTAGTTGAGTTGATATTGGTGTTTAATTTAACAATCTAATGAATAATTTGAATAATTGATTTGTCCTTGATTCATTTTTCCAACCATTTACATCTTCCTAGTTCTCGTATTTGCCAAGTGGCTTTGGATTTTGACTTGAAAAAAATTTTAAAGCATCCGGTCTCATCAGGTAAATTTAATTTCCTGCACACCCTTCAGCTCCTTTCCCTTCACCCACTTGTGTACTCACATAACATCTGCTTTCCTTCCAGGGCATTCTGTTTTTCATCTAAGGATTTAGTACCACAGCTAACTCTAATGCCTAAACATGAGTAGTTTTCCCAGAACCATGGTACTGAAACCTCATGATTAGATACAAAATATTTGAAAAAATAATGAAGAGAAACTGAAAAAGAGAATTGAAAAAATGAAATTGTTAATGTATGTAAACATTTAATTCTGCCAGCTGGCTTTTTCTTTCTTGTCTATTCTGCACATAATTCCAACGTGTACTTCTTTTCACATTTCAACATCTCTGACATCAGGATGCATCTAAACATTAATGGCTTCTCGAATTTACAATAGGCACTTTTTATTAGAACGATATTGAAAATAGTTCATCATTTTGTAATGGAGTATGTCTTCAATATGATGAAATATGATAACAGGAATACTAGCAAGTATTATGTGCCATTCATTTTCCTAAATTGCCTTATACATATTAACTTATTTAACCTTCACAAATACCTACAGGGTGGATTCCCTTATTCTCTATGTTTTCAGACTGGAGAAACAAGGAGAGATAGGCAGTGAAAGAGGTTGCTTAAAACGTGCCATATCTAGTAAGTAATGGGGCCATTATATGAACCCAGACTCCTTCCCTAGGCTGTGCTCTTAACTTCTATCCAATACATTTTTCTGGTTTTTCCATATAGGATTTTGGACACTTTTCCCATCTCTTGGTTTATCTTTTAGAATATCCCATCGTCTTCTGTGAAGACACTGGAATATGTATTCTAATTCTCACTTTTTTGTGTCTGTGTGTCTGGGTATTTTACCAGAGGGTCATTATTAGAGTCAGGATAAATGCAATATTTAAGAGAACCATCTCTGAAATTAGAAACTAACTGGGTTCAAATACTGGCTTTGCCTCTTACTAGCACTGTCACTTTGGGCAAATTACCTAACCTCAGTTTTCTTTTTTAAAAAATAAGTATTTTTTTAAATTTACCTCGTAGAGTTATCATGAGAATTAAATGACTTATGTATAACATGTTTAGAACAATACCTAAATATAATGAATACCCAACAAATGTTGGCTTATTTATGAAATCATAGTATATGAGACTGAAGTAAAAGGGAAGAGAATGGGGGGGAAAAAAGCAGGAGAAACATTCAGAAGAGTTAGCAGTTTATTAACTCATTCACGTATTCAAAAGTTGTACTGCTGGGCGCGGTGGCTCAAGCCTGTAATCCCAGCACTTTGGGAGGCCGAGACGGGCGGATCACGAGGTCAGGAGATCGAGACCATCCTGGCTAACACAGTGAAACCCCGTCTCTACTAAAAAATACAAAAAACTAGCCAGGCGAGGTGGTGGGCGCCTGTAGTCCCAGCTACTCGGGAGGCTGAGGCAGGAGAATGGCGTAAACCCGGGAGGCGGAGCTTGCAGTGAGCTGAGATCCCGGCCACTGCACTCCAGCCTGGGCGACAGAGTAAGACTCCGTCTCAAAAAAAAAAAAAAAAAAAAAAGTTGTACTGAGGTTGTGTTGTGTGCAAAGCAATGTAGGGACAGCATCTTCCTTCTTATAGCTAGGTCTGAAGAAGAAAAGGGACTTGTAAAATGCTTTTGTTTTCTGCATTGGGCCTGGCACTGAGTAAAATTCAAGAGAGAGAAGGGTACATCAATTTCTTATTCCCCAAAAGCGTAGAGAGGCACAGAGAGCTCCAGGGTTTCAAGGAAGGGTGAAATTATCCCCAGTCACAATGGATTTGAAGAGATTCATCCACCAAATATTTAAGTGCCTACAATATATTGTATTCAGGATATAAAGAATAAAATAATTCTGCTCTCAAGAATGATGCTTCTAATACTTATTTGTGATTTAGATATAGAAATCAGTGGTTGGAAAACATCACTAATGAGGTAGGTAGTCATTTTAGTTGGTAGAGTTGGATTCAACTTATTATTTCAAGCAACCTGGATTTAAATTGCTGCCCTATTGATCTTTCTGGAAATAGATACAAAATTACCGTTTTTTTCTTTTTCTTTTTCTTTCTTTCTTTCTTTTTTTTTTTTTTGAGATGGAATCTCGCTTTGTTGCCCAGACTGGAGTGCAGTGGCGTGCTATCGGCTCACTACAACCTCTGTCTCCTGGGTTCAAGCAATTCTCCTACCTCAGCCTCCTGAGTAGCTAGGATTACAGGCACCCGCCACCACGCCCAGCTAATTTTTGTATTTTTAGTAGAGACAGGGTTTCACTACGTTGGCCAGGCTGGTTTCAAACTCCTGACCTCAGGCGATCTGCCCACCTCGGCCTCCCCAAAGTGCTGGGATTATACAGGTGAGCCACCATGCCCAGCCACAAAGTTACTTTTTTTATAGAGAAATGTATTACTATGTTTAATATCTAAATCTGAATTACTTTTGAATTTATTAGAATAGAAAAACTGAAATGAACATTTTTGTAAAGACTAAAAACAATTGCATTTATAGTTTAGGCAATTGGATGTCTTTTGGTTTTTGTTTGTCATTCAGTCTACTGAGTGATTTAGCTAAAAATAACAGATTTTACTTGGCCAAGAAAGTCACGCTGATGTTTTATAAAGACAAGCAAGATCATCCTCAAATATCCTAATTTGAATTAATTAAAGAAAAATGACTAAAAAGGCATTTATTAAACATATAGTAAGGGGCCAGATGAAACAATCACCATACCCAAATCACTTGGTCATGAATAATTTTTGCCCGTTGTCAACCACATATTTTTGTAGACAGATTTTCTTTTCATGGAAAAATCAATGGAAATGTCAAAATACGTTGTAAATTATAATATAAAAACAAAATCGCTTTCATTTTGCTTATTTCATCCACCAGATGTCCCTCTTCTCAAATTTGGTGATGTGTTACTACAGAAAGAGTACCATGCTATGTTAATGAAAGAAACTGGTAGTTGAGTTGAAAAAAATCCACTGTCAATCTCCACTCTTATTTTTGGCAACTACAAAATGACAAAACGTTAGCAGCTATGTATAGCATTCTTTCCAGACTTGGATTCCCTCCAAACCTTTCTTCTTGAGTGGCTATCTGGCCTATTCTTAAGAACTCTCTTTAACAGGAAAGCTACTCTCATCCGAAGCAGCCAGTCTATTTCTGATCAGCTGTGCCTGTTGGAAAATTTTTACTTTGCTAAGAAATTTATTTCTTATATCTACCTTCCACGGTTCAAATATCTACATTTAGAAATAGTCATTTCTAATACATTTTTTCCCAAGTAACAGTCATCCAAATAATTCAACAGCTAATAAATTCTACCTACATCTTTTCTTCTCCAGGATAAATTGTATTCCCAAAGTTTGCTTATTAGTCAATTTTTTTTTTAATAAAGGGCATATTTTCACATAAAAATTATAAATGGTGATTGGGAATATGGGCTAGATAGAAAAAATTATTTAACTTATATCACGATGAAGCAGTCAAATTATCTATATTAAATAATTATTTGTGAAAACTTTAATAATTCCCAATAGAGGTTATTTAATATGTTAATTGTGTTTGGTTAAGTGACACTATGCAGAAAGTATCATTAGAAGTTATTTTCACCGGGCGCGGTGGCTCAAGCCTGTAATCCCAGCACTTTGGGAGGCCGAGGCGGGCGGATCACGAGGTCAGGAGATCGAGACCATCCTGACTAACACGGTGAAACCCCGTCTCTACTAAAAAATACAAAAAAACTAGCCGGGCGAGGTGGCAGGCGCCTGTAGTCCCAGCTACTCGGGAGGCTGAGGCAGGAGAATGGCGTAAACCTGGGAGGCAGAGCTTGCAGTGAGCTGAGATCCGGCCACTACACTCCAGCCTGGGCGACAGAGCGAGACTCCGTCTCAAAAACAAAACAAAACAAAACAAAAATAAATAAATAAAAAAAAAGAAGTTATTTTCCCAGATTCAAATCATAACTCTAAGCATCTATCACATATTCTAACCCAGTGTTTTGGTGTAGCTATAAGTCATCTAAATTGTAAATGATTGTTTTACACTATTCAAAACATTTTTAGTACAACCAAATGGCATTTAAAGTACATCTGAATTCTTAAATTATTAGATAATTCTCTAATCTGATCATTACAGTGTAATATTCATTAATCTGGCTGGACATGGTGGCTCATGTCTGTAATACCAGCACTTTGGGAGGCCAAGGCGGACAGATCACTTGAGGTCACAAGTTCCAGACCAGCCTTGCCAACATGGTGAAACCCTGTCACTACCAAAAATAAAAAAAATTTTTAAAAATTAGCTGGGCGTGGTGGTATGCGCCTATAGTTTCAACTGCTCCAGAGAATCTCTTGAACGCAGGAGGCAGAGGCTACAGTGAGCAGAGATCCACTACTGCACTTCAGCCTGAGTGAAGAGCAAGACTCCACCTCAAAAAAACAAAAAACCATTAATTTGTGTGAACACAGATGAACATATAAATATTCGAAGGGAATAATACTATGAGAATAAAAATTGGTCAGAGAACCAGATAACTATTGCAAATGGGGATTATTCAGTGATAGTATGATCATCTACACATCATGTCATTATATTTTATTTTTAGAGTTGTTTGACAGTGGTTTAGGCCTATACTGAGTCAATCTGAGCGCTAAGTGAATTTTAATGACATTCTTCCCATTGTATGTAATATGAGTGGATGGGAATCTCTTGTAATTCATAGTAATGACCCTCAGGACACCCTTAGGTTTAGGCAATAGTAGATTATTATTATGCCCATATCAAATAGTTTTCTCTTCAGAATCTCAGGGAAAAGATGAAGGGGATACCCCGAAAGCAACTGACTACAAGTTATTTTCACGGAAAATCTTTATGTTTATGAAAGTCAAGTAACACAAATTATATGTTACAACTATTTTTAAGCTGTTCTTTACCAAAAAATAGAACAAATACTACTTGAAGTGAAAATACAGCCAAATTTCTTTATTGTTTGAGTCTTTCTGGAACCTCTAAGTGTCCATCTGGTACTTAGAACCACAAAATTTTGAAATTTAAAAATTCTTTCTCTCTAAGCGTTAGGGTTGTGGGAGGATTAAATTCAAAGCTCGTTATGGACAAATCCCATTAACTGGCATTTTTATTTTGGTGAAGTAGGAACAATAAAAACTTTTTAAACTTGGTTCAAATGGAGAATGGAGAGGAAGAGTATGGCTCACCCAGTCTTTCCAAAATTTAACCTCACTAAGCAAATTGAAGGAGGTGGCGATTAGACAACCACAGCCCCAAAACCTCATATTTTGAGATGTAAATTTATCAGTTTCCCGCAATAATACAGGCAGAAAAAAATATTTTCAGTCATCTGAAATATCAGCCAACTAGACTGACCATATTATAATTTCTATTGGCTTTTAGAGAGAATATGTTGGACCAAATGTTTTGATTATGTTTGTGGTTTGACCATAAGTTTGGTGCATTGATAATAAATAATAATGAACTAACAATTAATGACCAGCTACTCCAAGCCAGGCAAAGTGCTAAGCACATTACTTGTGCTACATTTAAGCTTCACACAACTCCCGTGATACAGGCACCATTGTTATATTGATCTTACAGCTGCATAAACTGTGGCAGAGCTAGGTCTCTTGCCATAACTTTTGTACTTAACATCCAAGTTCTCATGTCAGGTGTTTGTTTTTCACATCCTTCAAAGCAGGAAAGTTAGTCTTCCATCATTGAGTTTCACAAGATATCAGGCACTAGGATGTACAGTGTCTGGACACACCAGGAAAGATCCTCATGCCAGGAGTTTACACAGTGGCATGAGAGGGAGGGAAGAGGCAGGTACCCATAAGCAATTTCAGTTCAGAGAAATATTGTGCTGAGACAAGCAGGGAAAGCTGTGGAGAGATTGAGGAAAGACAGATGCCTATCTGAGTCCATTCAGGCTGCTACGATGAAATACACTAAACCAGGTAGTTTTTAAGCAATTAAATTTGATTTCTTACATTTCTAGAGGCTGTGAAGTTCCTGATCAAGGACCCGGCAGATTTGGAGTCTGGTGAGGGCTCACTCTCTGGTTCATAAGTGGTGCTTTTCCTTTGCATCCTCACATGGTGGAAGGGGGCAAACAAGCCCCCTCTCTCCTGGCCTCTTTTGTAAGGGGACTAGTCCCATTCATGAGGGATCTGCCCTCATGATCTAATCAATCCTAAAGGCCCCACCTCCTGACACTATCACCTTGAGGGTTAGGATTTCAACAAGAATTTTGAAAGGACACAAACATTCACACAATAGCAATGCCTATATACACTTTCTTCTTCATAACTAAAATAACCATTTCTTAAAATAAACAAGTGAGTCTTAAGTGCCTACCCATGCCAGGTACCTACGTTCAGGACTCCACACTTCCTCTGGGCCATGTCTGGTGAGATGCCAGTTTGCCTCCAAGATGCTCATAAGCCACATTTTTACAGCTCTCTCTGAAAAGCTTCCTATGAGTTTTCTTTGTATGTAATCTCATAATCTAGTCTTTGAATGAACCTAAAGCTTTTTTCTGGTCCATAGCTAGTGAAAATAAGTGTTTTCTTTGCTCATTTCTTTCCATGTTAATTAACCATAGCACTATCCTTCAAGCCAACTAATTTGTTTTCTACTTTGTTATTTAGATGCTTCAAACATTTGAGGATTATTATCGTATAATCCTTTAGTTGTTGCTTAGTTGGGTTACATATACTTGCATTTAACTATCCATTTATTTTCCATTCTTGGTCTATATTTTCTTTCATTTTGTTATTTTTAAGTATTGAAATTGCTTTTCTTCTCTTGTCCCACTGAAGCACTATGATTCATGTTAACACTCTGAAACAATTGGTCATAAATCCAAACTCAGGGCACTTCGGTTCAGGAAAGGCAGGTTTATTACCTTATTTCAGAAGATTATAGAAGAACTAGATCACCAAACATCAGTGGTAGTGACTTCACAGAGAGAAATGTAGAAATTTATCGAATTGCTCTCCCTTCTTTCTGGATTTTCTAATTTTAACTTCCTAGGTTGCATTCATGCAACCATTTATATAACTACTGGGCACTGCATCTTCTCCTTTCTTAGGCATTTTATCCAATGAAGACTTAAAATTCATGATGTAGTTGAGGTCGTTCTTAAAGGAAATAATAGACTTTTTGGGCTAATTTAAAAATATGGAGAGCTGGGAGAAGGAAAGGAAGGAAGGGAGAGAGATTGGATTAATTCTGGAAGCATACAGGAGTCATCCTAAAGGGATATAAAAAAAAGCACTGTAAATGTTACTGCTCTAAGCTCATAAAGGAATCCTTTCTAAATGTGTCCTACTGTGACTCCCACTTTTCAGTCTTTTTTTTTTTTTTTTTTTTTTTGAGACGGGGTCTCGCTCTGTCACCCAGGCTGGAGTGCAGTGGCCGGATCTCAGCTCACTGCAAGCTCCGCCTCCCGGGTTCACGCCATTCTCCTGCCTCAGCCTCCCGAGTAGCTGGGACTACAGGCGCCCGCCACCTCGCCCGGCTAGTTTTTTGTATTTTTTAGTAGAGACGGGGTTTCACCGGGTTCGCCAGGATGGTCTCTATCTCCTGACCTTGTGATCCGCCCGTCTCGGCCTCCCAAAGTGCTGGGATTACAGGCTTGAGCCACCGCGTCTGGCCTCAGTCTTTACTCTTAGATGATGTACACACATTAAGGTTTTGTCCAGTGCAATCACTGGTATGGTTCAGTATTATTTCTGTCCTTTTTTTTTTTTTTTTTTTTGGTTTGTTTTTCTAATCAAGATAAGTCCTTCCAAATATTTTCCCTTTTTTATACTTATGACTTTCTCCTGTTTTAGGGAGATTTTCCTGTGCACACCTATAAGCTTCTTTCTCCTTCCACTTTTGCATTCTGTCAACTCTCACCCACCACTGAAACCTTCCTAGAAGGAAGTGAACACCTGCAGCCCACAAGATCTGCATTCACAGTCTTTAGAATTAACTCCAACTGTCTACCCTAACTTTTCAAATCTTCCTTTTTCCATGTCCAGTTCAAAGCCAGTTTCCTTTTTGAAACTTTGATTGTAACAGCCCACATAAATCCTTGCTTATACATTCTTTTTACGTATTCACAAGATATACCTGAGACTTTTGCATCCCATATATTGATTATTGTTCTTTCTGATATTGTTGTTTTGGTCTTACCCTCAACCAAATTCTAATTCCTTAAGCACATGAAACATGACTTATACTATATTGGTATTTTAATATCATATCTAGTGTAATGCTAGGCATATATCATATATATAAATTGTATTGACTTTTTTACTTTCTGTAAATTGGGCTCTTTTTCCGTAGTACCCAACTGAAGCCTATTGGAATTTTGTAAATGATGAACCTTAAATTCAAACTAAAACTATCATATAAGTCAAGTCCAAATATAGTATATATTAATATAGTATATATTAAGCATGATGACTCACGCTTATAATCCCAGCACTTCAGGAGGCCGAGGTGGGTGGACCACCTGAGGTAAGGAGTTTGAGACCAGCCTGGCCAACATGGTGAAACCCCGCCTCCACTGAAAATACAAAAATTAGCTGGGCATGGTTGCAGACACCTGTAATCCCAGCTACTCGGGAGGCTGAGGCAGGAGAATCGCCTGGACCTGGGAGGCTGGTGTTGCAGTGAGCCGAGATTGTGCCACTGCACGCCAGCCTGGGCAAAAAGAGCAAAACTCTGACTCAAAAAAAAAAAAAAAAAAAAAATTTCAGCAACATTTATGTCTCAAAGCTTTCAACTTAATTTTCATAGAAATAACAATCTGCTTTTGGTACTCATATTAGTCATTCTACATAACAGTTCTTAAATTACATCAATTACAATAATAAAGATAGCACAAACAGGTTTGGAAACACATACTGACTTTTAGTAAACAGACAACTAGTCGGTACAGAATCATACAATCTTACTAGGAGTGAATCCACTTGTCAACAGGCCTCAGCAGACTCTGAACTTCACTCCATATATCTTACAGAGCAGTTGGAGAGTTCATTAAAGTGCACTTAACTATGAAGATGGGTTACCTTCTATGGTTGTATAATATTAATATTATAATTTTAGATATTTATGTTCAGGTCCAGAGAGCCTAAGCACACAATTAATGTTCAATAAATATTAGCCATTTACATTTCATGAGAAAGTTAAACATTTTTAAATGCTTTCAGTTCATAAAGACTTTTGTAACCTGTTTAATTTGCAATCTACATTTCTGGGATAAGAGGAACCATAACCAGAGAGGAAAAAGACTAACAGAGGTGAGATTGCAGAAGTCAAAGTCTAGTTTATTCCTTCTATTCATTGTTTTACCTAATCAACACATCCTTTTTTTAGTGGCTGCTCTTTGCCAGCCTCTGTTCTCAGTGTGACAAAGTCAATTAGACAAAGACAATTGTCACTTGTCACTTTTTTGTACAAGTATGTCTTCATTTTTTCATTTTGTGGGTGATTTATTTCAACTCCTGTAGTAAAATACAAACTTGATTAGAATAAGCTTCTTAAGATATCTAAGTAGGGCCTATCTGCACAAAATGTTCTAGAATTATTTCTAGCTCTTCAAATTAAATATGCTGAGAGAACAATGGAATTATAAGGCAAAAGAACTAGAAGATTTCAAGTCAAACAAATTTAAAAATTTGTGGTAAGCCAAAAAATGGTGCCCCAAAAGATATCCATGCCAAATCTCTGGAATCTGTGACTATTCTCTTATTTTGGAAAAAGAGTCTTTGCAGATGTGATTCAGACTCTTGACATGAAGAGGTCATACTGAACAATCCTGGAACGCTCTCAATCCAATGACAAGTGTCTTTTTAAGAGAAAGGCAGAGGTAGATTTGAAAGAGACAGAAGACAAGACACACAGACGAAGGCAATGTGACCATAGAGACAAAGGTTAGAGTGAAATGGTCACAAGTCAAACAATGCCAACAACCGCCAGAAGTTGGCAGAGGCAAAGAACAGATTCTCCATTTTTGTGGGGAGGGAGTGCAGCCCTGCAACATTTTGATTTCGGACTCTGGCCTCCCAGACTGTGTGAGAATAAATTTCCTTTGTTTTAAGCCGCCTATTTTGTGGTAACTTCTTAACAGCAGCCACAGGAAACCAACATGCATTTCATAAATAAATGTACTAAGTATCTAACAGCTAATCTTTATGCTGGGAACAACCCAAGGTTAAGCATAGAGCAGGTATTTGGGATCTCATTAAACAAACAGTTCCAAAAGAACAGTATCTGAGGAATTCAATAATTCTACAGATCTGATTATACTCATTATAATCTCTTGTGTTACTTACAGAGAATTATAGGGAAAAGGTAAAATATAGTAATCTAAAAAACAAAATTCACACGTCATGCATAAAAAGTCATAGCAGTTGGTCATACATACATTTTTGTTTCTGTAGGAATTGCCTTATAGGGCTTTTTAAGAGGAAATATGGCTGTAAATTACTTCAGGGAATATATTAATATTGTTATTTGAAAAAACCTTTTGTAAAATTAAATTTGAAGATATGGGACCTGGTGCTGATATTACCTAAGGGAAATTGACAATGCTAATAGACCACCATGGAGATATTAACAGGAAGGCTTATCCACGAGGTATTAGTAAATTGTTTTATAAGTACCATGTGCCCATTCATATATTCTCATTATGAAAATGATAATTGGGTTTTGAATTTATAGTGAAAACTAATACCATGAGAAATTAAATGAAAAAATAAAGGCTATTGCATTTTGTATTAGAAATCCCTATTAGATTTAGGAAAATGATGTCTTTACTTTTATTCAGCTTAAATAAAATATTTGGGCCAGGTGCGGTGGCTCAAGCCTGTAATCCCAGCACTTTGGGAGGCCGAGACGGGCGGATCACAAGGTCAGGAGATCAAGACCATCCTGGCTAACACACTGAAACCCCGTCTCTACTAAAAAATGCAAAAAAACTAGCCGGGCGAGGTGGCGGGCGCCTGTAGTCCCAGCTACTTGGGAGGCTGAGGTAGGAGAATGGCGTAAACCCGGGAGGCAGAGCTTGCAGTGAGCTGAGATCCGGCCACTGCACTCCAGCCTGGGTGACAGAGCGAGACTCCGTCTCAAAAAAAAAAAAAAAAAAAAAAAAATTTGGGACATGTTGAATATTTTTACAAGTACTATTCTATCTAAAGTCAGACTTGATGTTCACTTTTGTTCTGTAAGTTATTTTCAATTCCTATGAAAAAAGTTTTCTTACTTTACAACGTTAAACATCAGATCGTGTGCAATCACACCAGTTTTCAGCTATTTTTTATGGACTCTGAGTCCATCAACTCAGAGTCAGGGAGTCAGGTTGTGAGACTTAAGTTCTAGAAATAGTAATCATTTCTGGAAAATCACTCAAGAGAGTAGAGAGAACAGCTGAGAAGTGCAGGATTTCCAGTCTGTGATGCAAATGAAAAAAAACAAGAAATGTGGAAAACTATGCAATAACTCTATAGGAAATTGAAGTGCCCACACTACATTGATAAATTTAAAATCAAATCTTTTTTTCATTTAGCATATTGAGAGGCTGTATTTTACTTTCTTGCTGATTCACAGGTGATTCAGGATAAAGCTGGCTGTTGCTATTTATGAAATGCAATTTTTTTGGGGGGTGGGGATAGAGTAGAGTCTGATTCTAATGCCTCTAATGCCTCTAATGGCAGTATGAGCTAGAATGGAATTTCTGACCATATGGCTTTTCTGGGGCAGGGAAAAGGTTTAGTGCAGGAAATTCTCCTAGACCAACTCAAGGCTTAGTTACTGATAGTGCAGAAGAACTTGGTTGCAGGGCTGTTTTATCTCCGAGATAAGCCCAGTTTTAGAAAAAAGAAAAAAAAAAAGCCATAAAAACTCAAGACAGAAAGGCAGATGATCTGACCACACTGATAATACTGGTCATGAATGGCACGGTGATGTCATAGTATCTCTAGTGAACCTGGCCCCTGTTGTGATAATTTTGTTGGAAGAGACTATTCTGGAATGCCCTTTATCTTAACTCCTTGCAATTCAGTGAGACGTATTAATGTGCTCAAATGGAGACACAAAGATAACTCCTACCCCTCCCCACACGGTCCCAAACCTTTTGACATAGTGAGAAATTTGCAGTAAATATGTTCTATGGCTTTCTTAAGATGATTCATTTTTAACCCTCTCATGTGCTTTTATCCCAGTTGGTCACTCTCTTAAACCTCTGCCCTGTGCTGGGAAAGGTCAAGTTAAAAAAGTGATCTAGCTATTATAGAATCGGAAACCCCGGAACTAATCTACTTATCTCAAAAGTGGCTGTGATAGGCTAAATAATGGCCCCACAAAGATGTCCACATCCTAGTTCCTGGGAACTGCGAATGTGTTACTTTACATAGCAAAGGGCTGCAGACGGAATTGTGGTTGCTAATCAGCTGACCTTGACATGGAAGCTGACCCTGGATTTCTGGACCCAAAGCAATCACAAGGGACCTTAAAAGTGGGAGAGAAAGACAGGAGAGGAAGTCAGAAGAATGCAGTGTCAGCCAAACATAGCATGGCAATTCTGGCTTTGGAGATGGAAGAAAGGGGCCACAAGACAAGGAACACAGTAACCTGTAGAAGCTGAAATGAGGAAAAAAAAAAAAACAACAACTAGATTCCCCTCCAGAACCTGCAGAAAGGAACATGGCCCCAGTGATACTTTGATTTTAGCCTAATAAGACCATGTCAGATTTCTGACCTACAGAGATATACGTTATATCTGTATTAATTAAGTCAATCAGGTTGAGGTAATTCATTATGGCAATGACAGGAAATTAATACAGTGGCATTCAGGAATAATCACAGAATCAGAATCCAGCAACAGACAGTTACTTAATTCATGTTTTGAAATCCAAAAACATGGTGACATTTATAGGGAAGTAGTCAGGCCAAGAAGAGGGTATTAATGTTTCAGGACAGCATAGGCACTTTGATTTCGAACAACTACTAGTTTTATCTGGTTCTAAGAAAGGAATTTTAAGCTCAAATAAGGGTACCAACCAGTATCCTGGCTCCACAGGAGGAGAGAAGCAAAGCTCTATACCTGGCCCACACGTGAGCACAAGCAGCCAGTTACCAAAAGGAGGAGCCCAGAAGCACACAGTAGCCAGGTTCTGTTGGATTTATCACAAAGTTGGTAATCCACTAATAATTTCTTTTACTTCCTGTTTATGGGTGTTCTTACACCATTAAAACAAAGGTTAGTTGCAAACCATATGGATAATGTTTCATGGAATGTTTTATCCTCCTAACTTTAATTAACTAAACCAATGCTGACAGAATTACACTGGATATAATAATAGTTTTTAAATCATCTGTATAACTTCACAAATGAAGCATATGCTGCAACTACAGAAGAAAATGTTGCAGTTGCACATTTCTAAGATTTTTTTCCCTTAATTTTAAGTAATATCAGTCATCTGACTTGAAGTAATGCTGTTCAAATGGTCAATGATGTTCAAATGGTCAATGATGTACTGGACACCTTTAACACACACACACACACACACACATACACACACAGAATAAAGAGGGAAACAATGACTGAGTTGGGATATTAGTTCAGTGGCTATACTTCATTTTTCTACAAAAATTTGTCCTGGCAGGCAGACCAGGTGGATAGGATACTTCTGATCTATGAGTTTATCCAGAGACCCTTGTCTTTCTAGCAGCTCTATTATGTTTTAGGGAATAACCCTTGTCCACATGGCTCTTCATAGATAAAGAAAAGAAGTGGACAGCAAACAGCTTCTGTTTGAGGTATGCAGGAAGGTGTATGCATGACCTCAATAAACATCTCATTAGCCAGAATTTAGTTACATAGCCATACCAAGTTGCAAGGGACTCAGGGAAGTGTAATCTACAGATTTGTGTCCATATGTTCAGTGGACACTTGGAAGATTCTACTCGTTAACAAAAAATGGAGAGAGGATTGGGAGGATTAATTAGCAATCTCTGTCCACAGAGCTAGAACAATCCCCATTAGTCAAACCAGATTTGTCGCAGGCCTTCAGGTATATCCTCACCTGGCTTCTGCTATAATTTTCCTAATTTTGATTAATTTCTAGGTGCCCATTTACTGTCCTTATACTTCACTCTATGTCCATGTTTGCCCATGGTAGCTTCACTAGCCTTTGCTACCAGCTTATAATCTTTTTCTTTGCTATGTTCCTGTGACATCATTTTTATTTATTTTGGTTTCCAGTTATATGCCTCTGCCATATTCTGAATTTAAGTGTCCTTTCCCAGCCAACAAAATAACCTGAAATTCCAAATAGCCCAGATTCTTCTCTCCCACTCCCAAATAGTCTCGATCAATGATGCGTGATGCAAATCATCTTTATGCTGACAGCATACAAGAGCTTTCTCCTTTGTCAAGATGCATTAGGAAAGAATGACATGAGCAGGTCTTATGTTTTAGTGTTATTGACCTTTAGAGTAGATAAAACTAATGCTAAACAGTTAGTAGCCCTACTTAAGCAAATTGGATTGCTTTGAGACCAAATCCATGTTAGACTGTAAATATGCAACCTCATTCATGAAAACACATCTATCCTAATGTAGTGATGTGGGCGAGTCTTGAGGACCCAACCCTCAATAGATTATTTATTGTCAATATCCTTAAGATGCTTTCTGAGTATTTGGAAATTTTTGTTTGTTTTGTAAAGAAATGCAGAGAAAGTGAGATCCAGTCTTCAGGATCAAAGTAAAGACAAGACATTTCAGGTCAATAGCTCTCTCTGTAATAGCAAAAGAAATGCATAAATTGAACTTATGGTGGAGAAATCATAGTATTCTGCTGTAATATTGGGAAATATGTATGTGGCCTTTGTCCTCGTTTCCTGGCATACAACTCATAAGATCCTTAGAATCTTCAGAGTGATAAGTGTCTTTTGTATGCTAATGAGTTGACTGAAGGCTGGCAACCTATGGGTAGCTCAGGATCTGGGCTGGCACCCAGAAGACCACAGCAGGATTAGAGGATTATGACTTTCAGCCCCAATCCTCAACCTCGAGGAAAGGGAGGGATCTGAAGGTTATGTTGATCACCAGTGGGCAGTGACTTAATCATCATGCCTATGTAATGAAGCCTCCATAAAAACCCAAAAAAGGAGTAGGTTTCCAGATAGCTGAACATGTGGAGGTTTCTAGAGGGTGGCATACCCAGAGAGGGCATGAAACCTCAGCATTCCTTTCCATATGTCTCACCCTATACATCTTTTTGTCTGTATCCTTTTAAATACGTTTTATAATAAACCTGTAAACATGTTTCCCTGAGTTCCGTGAGCTGCTCTAGAATTGATTTCTTGCTTGATGTGTGGAGGACAGCCCCCACACATCTCGTGTCAGAAGCATGTTCTGAGACTGTAGTAGAAGAAACTGTTTGTTATTACTGTATTCTTAGATCCAGCGAATTGATGAATATTTTTCTGTCAAACTAGCTGATTAGTGCTTATCAAGGCAGCCAAATGGTCTCAGCAGCATGAAATATAGGAAATAGAAAAGCACTTACAGATTATATAGCTCAGCATCTTTCATTTCACTGACTAAAAGCCACATCCAGGGATGTGAGGAAATTTTCAGCTGGGAAAGCCAAAAGTGGAACCAGATGTGGAGGCTCAATGCAGTGTACAGTATCTTGGATTTCTATTGGGCCTACATTTATACCCACAACTTCTTTTGTCTTTTCTTGCCTTTTTTTAAAGCCTCTTGTTCCCAATTGTATTCTGGCTTCATTGACTTTGACAGACTTCTTATTTGGAGTACTATGTTTTATACATTTATATACCTTAAATATTTCAAAATATTTTAAATAAGATAATTTTTCTTTAGAGAACTTACAGTTTAGTGATAAAATATATAACATGTATAATCAGCAAGATAAATGTTTACATAGAGATGTATTATTCATTCAGTTAATTATATATTGAACACATACTATCGTTGAGATCAGAATGGTCAATAACGTTCTCTGAATGTGTAGGCAGTGTAAGCATGTAACTGGGGAACACGGTCTGAGAGGTTAAGAAAAGCTTCCCTGATAAAGTAGCAGCTGGTAAAATCTAAAGGGTGAATAAGAGATAGCCAAGCAAAGAGTGGAAGTGGGAGTGGGGAGCAGGAGTGGAGATCCAGAGAGACTTCAGGTTGAAGAAATAGCACGTACCAAGGTCCTGAGGCAGCAAGGAGCATGCACTTTCAAGGTCAATGTGAGTTGAACATAGTGATCCTAGTGGAAGAAAGGCAGGAGAGTGATGAGAAGGGGCTAGATCACATGGGGTATGGTTGATCATGTTAAGGTTTTGACCTTTGGTCCAAAACAATTTTATGATTTGTGGTGATACGTTCTATTTCTGCAGAAGTGCAGCAAAATTATCTGAGCTTCCCAGAGAGGGTAAGGAAAACATTTGTAGAAGGTGTAATGTATGCATTCAGATTTAAAGGAAAAGTAGGGTGTTTCTAAGCAGGCAGATGAAGCAAGAGCACACCAGTCAGAGAAAAAAAAAACACACACACACACACACATGTCTTGAGGTACCGTCATTAGAATTGTTCCCGGTTCATAAGCAGAGAGGAAGAGATGAGATAGCTCTGGTAGACAGGGACCAACTCATACCTGCCATTCAAGGGTGCCTGGATTCTATCCTGTAGTTGAGAAACCACTGAGGTTATCTGAGCTAGTGAATGACATCACCAGGTTAAAGTATTAGCAGAGTCCTTCTGCAACAATGTGGAAGACAGGCTGCAGACAGGATGGCCAATGCAATGAGCATCCCAATAAGAGAGAGAAGATGTTGGCCAAATCTGTGGGAGCAATAGTGAAAAGGGGGAAAAGGAGACAGGTATGAGGGAGAGCTTGTTAACAGAAGTATGACTTTATGGACCAGAATGGCCCCTCTGCAAAATGTTAGCTAAGTAGGAGTTTATTGAGCTACTATTTCAATGAATTAAGTATACTGGGGAGAGTAAAATAAAAATGAAAAGATCTGGGCTGACTTTCCCCAACAATTAATCCACTTATGTTTGTCATGAAATGTTTATTTTATTAAAATTGATATTCATTATGATACATCTGGAAGAAAATTTGAAGAAAAATCAAAAGTTAAGGTTTTACTTTTCTAGCATGAAAGCTTGGAACTAGAAGTTAATATTTGTCTTCAGTACCTAGAGAGACTGTATTAAAGTAAAGAAATGTGTGCTCTACCAGTTTTCTTTACCATGTGCTCAATACATTATAGTCAGTTTTTAATCAGTGTTCATGGAATAAATAAGCGGCTTGCCTGGCAGTGTAACAACATCTCATGATGACATTGAATACTCACCTGTCACTTTCTATGTACTTAATAGGTACTCAGGCCGTGTTTCTCTGCTCAGTCACCATCACTTATTAAAAATGGAACATAGAGTACACAGGAAGTATATATGAAACTACTGAAACCCCATTCAAATCCTAATCAGGATCTACTCTAATTAACAATATTATACTATAAGTTAATTTATAGTAATCCCTTAGCACTAACTACAAATTACTGAACACTAATTATAAGCAATTGCCTGACCTCTCAAATAGCAATTTTAGGTATACAAAGGGCATTTACGGGTATAGTCTCTTTTAATCGTAAAAGCAATCTCAAAAGGTAGGACGAAACCTACAATACCTTCTTAATTATTTTTAATTATTTTCTTCTTACTTTGTTCCTGAGTCTGAAAAGTTGAAAAGGAAGTACTTATACTCATTTATCTAACAAGTTTTTATGGGAGCTATTATCCGATTTTACAGAAGAGAAAGTCCTCTTGAGAGAGGTTAAATGTCTTTCTTTCTGTCTTTCTTTCCTTCTTTCCTTCCTTCTTTCCTTCTGTCTTTCTTTCCTTCTGTCTTTCTTTCTGTCTTTCCTTCTGTCTTTCCTTCTGTCTTTCCTTCTTTCTGTCTGCCTTTCTCTCTCTCTCTCTCTCTTCTTTCTTTCTTTCTTTCTTTCTTTCTTTCTTTCTTTCTTTCTTTCTTTCTTTCTTTCAGACGGAGTCTCGCTCTGTCGCCAAGGCTGGAGTGCCGTGGCACGATCTCGGCTCACTGCAAGCTCCATCTCCCGGGTTCATGCCATTCTCCTGCCTCAGCCTCCTGAGTAGCTGGGACCACAGGTGCCCGCCACCATGCCCGGCTAATTTTTTGTATTTTTAGTAGAGACGGGGTTTCACCATGTTAGCCAGGATGGTCTCGATCTCCTGACCTCATGATCCGCCCACCTCGGCCTCCTGAAGTGCTGGGATTACAGGCATGAGCCATCGCACCCAGCCCTTAAATGTCTTTCTTAAGAGCACACAGTGGTGTAAGAATGGGTAAGTATCAAACCCAAGTCTTTGACTCTAAGTCAAGGCTCTCTTCATCAAATCATCCCCACACTAATTGTAGACATATTGTTTGACTCTAATGTAATTTTGAGCATCAACTACTTCCAATAAGAGATGCTAGAAAAATATTCTCCAGCCAGGAAGGCAAATGATCAGGATGCCTTATCTGTAGAATGGTAAATACTGCCTCCTAGAATAACAATATGATTGTTCTCCTTAAAATGCTCTTTTCGACAGAATTACTCTGAAGGATTACCTGGAAATAACTTCCTTCTACTATTCAGTAATTACATATTGAGTGCCTGCTATGTCCTAGGCATGATTCTAACCATGGAAAAAAGCAGCAGTTAATAACATTCTCATCATGTGAACTCTAGTGGTTTGAACCACTAGAATAATGAAATATGAAATATTGAAATGAATGTTATGAATATATTTCAACATGAGATAATGAAAGTAGTTTCTCTACTGGATGCCAACACCAAACTAATTTGAGAAAGTGAACCAATTTTGCATTTTGCGCTAACCATGTTATTTGAACAGTCTGACAAGATTGAACAAGGGAGATCTCAAATGTGGAAATTTTCATTTAGGTGGTCTAAGAAATGTGGGGATGTGCAGTGGCAGACAGCTGAGAACATTGTCATTCATGAGGCTTTGCTATACAGATATATAAGCTTGTCACCATAAATATGGAGCAAAAGCACACAGCCCTGTAAAAACTAAAAACTTAAAATGAATAAAACATTTTTTAAAGATTACATAAGCAAAATGTAAATAGATTTATCTCTAGAAATAAGTTTCAGAAATGCTGTATGGTTGCCACATTCTAAAGGTACTATGTGTCCCATAATAACAGCAAAGGTGTCTCTGGTGCCCCAGTGCTAAGTGATATTTTCAGTTAACTGTAGCCTAAGCCCAGGAGACTGTTATCTATGGCAAAACACAAGGTTCCTGTTCCCTGCAAATGTGCCAGGGCAGATTCAGAAATCAATAACTGCCTGAATATCTAGAAAGCCCACCGATAGTCAGAGCCAACATCATTGTAGGCCCTTTTAAAAGTATGATAAAATGCCTGGCTGGGGTTGCCTTTTGAAGAAGAATTGCATGGGAGGGAATGAGCAGCCCCAGGAAAACTTGAAGTTCTTTATGTATTCAATACATGTCACCTGGGGCCTTTTCAGGGACTATTACAGATGTCACACTTAGATCCACCAGGAGTCTTTCATCAGGTTGCCACATATAAGGTGAACTTCCCACTTGTCAGCTTCGATCCAAACCATTGCAATATGCAGCCAAGAGGAAGCATTGTTTGGACTCACCAATTGAGGCTTATGGTGGGATTTAAGTCTCTGAGGAAGAACAGTGATGGGAGGGAGACTGCTATGTCTTCATTAATCTCACAAGTCATCCTCCTCTGTTCTTCACCTTAAATTGTTGCACTCCAGCTCCTGTTCCCAGGCTGTTTCTCATTTGCTCCCGTGAGTTCAAGCTCCACCTTTACACTGATGTCTTCCAGCAACTTTTCTCCAGCCCACCTGGCTGTCTAACAAGTACAAAACTAATCAAACACTGAATTCATCACCGCCATTTTTACCCCCACCCACCACTCCAGCCTACCTGTTCCTGCCCCTCTTGTTACATTCTCAACAAATGACAAGAGTCAAGACCCACCTTTCCAACATAGAAATCTGAGTGACAACCTCTATGCTTCCTTATCCCTCACTACCATATTGAATCCATCACCACGTCCTGCTTCTTTTCCTCCTATTTATCTCTTAAGTCCGTCTCCCCTCAAAGGCCCTGCCTCATACGGTTAGTATATTTGTCCCCTCCAAATCTCATGTTGAAATGTGATCCCTAATGTTGGAGGTGAGGTCTGGTGGGAGGTGTTTGGGTCATGGGAGCAGATTCCTTATGAATGGCTTGGTGCCCTGCCCATGGTAATGAGTTCTTGCTCTGATAGTTCAAAAAAGAGCTAGTTAGTTGTTTAAAGGAGCCTGGCATCTCCTCCGCTCTCTCTTGCTCCCACTCTCACCGTGTAGCATGCCTGCTCCCTCTTCACCTCCCACCATGAGTAGAAGCTTTCTGAGGCCTCACCAGAAGTCTAGCCAGTGCTCATCCATGCTTGTACAGCCTGCAGAACATCAGCCAAATAAATCTCTTTTCTTTATAAATTACCCAGTCTCAGGTATTCCTTTGTAGCCACACAAAATGGACTAACACACTGCCCATATTCTGTTCTCAACACGATCCCTGGGACTGTTGTAATATCCTCCTGGTTCCTATCCCCACCACGGCTTTTTCCTCTTAGACCACCTCTTAACCATTCTAATATAAATGTAAATCTAACCATGTCACTTGCAAGTAAAATGCAAGTGAATGTCTAGTCCCATTTCCTGCTATTCCCCACTAAGCACTCTCCACCCTATCACATCAAATGACTTGAATTTGTATCATATTCTCTCTAGTTCCCATTACCTGAAATGCCCTTTCTCCATAATGTTTTAAAATTAAGATAACACTTAAAAATCAGAAGATTGAACATTTTTTAAAAATCTGAATCTTGACCTTCTCTTGAAAAAAAAAAAAACTGATCTAGCAGCTTAAAGCTTGCTTCCCCATACAGCAAAAATTGGGCAGAGCTTTAGGGCAGCAGGCCCAAGCCCTACTCTACTTACGTACTTGTCTAGCCACCAAATGTATTTAAATTTACAATCCCTGACGTAGAGAAATGCAAAAGCTCACAAAATCATTTGTTAATGAATCACAGAGCATCCAGCATATAGAGTGACAGGAACGCTATGACATAAATGAATAGTGCTGCTCTAGTGATCAGGAAATTCTTCTCTGTTATTCTCACCTATTCTAGACATTGAGAGTGACGAATTTGCTAGGATAAAGTTATATCTATTTAGACCCTGAAAGAGAACACTGAAACAGGAAAAGTGATTTTGTTTCAGAATGTGAACATTAAAACTGGACCTGTTGGTGAGTAAAAATAGGAGCTCCAGGCTTTAATATAATTCGAGTGCTTCAAGAAGAACCCCTCAGTTCAAGTGGCAAGCTCTATGTTGGCAGACTTTCTGACCTTAAGAAAGGTTTTAAGATATCTAGGAGGAGTAATGAGGATGAGTCAGAGGCTGTAAATATGACTTGAGATAGGAAAGGCTTTCTTAGGAAATGAGAAAGTTTTATGTGGCTACATGCAGGTGAGCCAGAAGGTAGGCCTGAAATGACAGCTTGCCATCTGTCCTCATGTGCTTGCTCTTCAGAACACCAGCCAAAATGAAAATGGTAACACTTGTGTGGGCTGCTCTATTTTGTAGCATTTGTAACAACAGAACACTTCACCCAGAATGAAGCCAGCACATTCCATGGGTGATTAGATGGGTTGGACCTCTGATTTTCTCTGATTATGTCTTCTCCACCTGCTGGCTCATTGAATCACCTTTCAATTTTCTCAACAGCCTGGCTCCTCGTTCACAGAGAATGCCAAAATGATATTTGAAGAGCTTAATTGAGCCTTTACCTAGGCTATTGATTGATGATTATGACTGCTAGGGTAGTAAGACTGCTGGGTTCAAAATCATGAGGTAGTACCTTCTGATAAATTTCCAGTGAAGTGCTTTTAGCCTAATTCTTACCACCAAATTCACAAATGAAAATGAATACTCAATTAATAGATTCAACATTTATTCTTTACAACGTAATATAATAGAGTTTTGTTGTTGTTGTTCAGTCAAAGAAATAATAGAGGTTAAAGTATAAACTCTCTGTTCAAATTCCTACTCACTAATGTTCTAAGGAACTCAAGCATGTCATGTAAGCTCTCTGTGCCACAGTTTCCTCATCTATAAAATGGGAATAGTAACAGCTCCTTCTTGTGTTGAGTTGTCATGAGGATTTAAAGAGCTAATACAATAAAGTCTTTAAAAAGTGGCTTGCACATATATTGGCTATTATCAACACTGTATATATCAGGCATTGTGCTAGGTACTGAATATTCATAGGTAAATAAAATAGGTAGAGTCCTTGCCTTCATGGACCTTAGACTAGAGGATGGCTATAAAAAGTGTAAGATATTTCTTAGCTACTTTGATTCAACAATTTCAGGCAGGTCATTTGCATGCATAGAGAACTCAGAGCCCTGATTAGCAACCACTTCTTTTTTCTCTGACAAAGAGATCATATCCCTGCACAAAGATATCCTCCAGCAGAAACACAAAGTGTTGACAGCCTTGTCAGGTGACTGTCTTTCAGATGTAGAGATGCTGGTTTGGCGATGGTGTTGTCCATCGCTTTTACAGCTTAAAATATAATGAAACCTGCTTGAGCAACCGTGCTAGATTGTACTATTTTTCGTGCATATTAATTGCCCTATCCTAGGAGAATACTGATGACAGACTTTGCTATGTGACTTTGGTCACAAAATGGTAGTGCATTGACATTTGTCATTTCCAGGCGGGAGCTTTAACAGCCAAGGCACAGCTAACCATACTCCTTGCCCTGCCTTTTATGTATGTATTTCAAGTATTTATGGAGTGCCTATTATGGCAACATGTCAAGGTGGAGCCTCCCTCAGAATGGGGCAATGAGCAGAACTCCCTGTGGACATGGTATACATGGGTGAGAAATATCCTTTTATTGTAAAGGCTTCTGAGACTGAGATCATTTGTTAATGCAGCATAATCTATTTTATTTTAACTCACACATCACAAACAGGTAAATCTCGTTGCTTTCATGGCCAGAAAACATCAACAAATACATCAATATTTCCACCCCAGGCCCTAATACTGCCGCAAGAGCATGGTTTTTGTTTGTTTTATGTCCTTGGTGGATCAGGTCTTGCTGTTCCCTTGGAGGGAACACAGAGTAGGAGCATGAGCACTGGACCTACAGCCAAACTGTAAGATTAAGACTCAACTCTCCCATTATTTAGCTTTATTATATTCAGCAAATCAATTATATCAATTGGAGCCTCAATTTTATTTGGTAAAACAGAGAGAGTAACACCAAAGTATCTGCTCAATGTATCCCAAATTGTTCTTAGGAAACACCTTATAAAACTCGATACTAATGTAGAAAATCATTTCTAGTTCTCATGACCTCATAGAAAGTCCCGACTATCCTGCATCTATGAGACCCTCAGCCAACACCATTGATTGACTGACAAACATGACTACAAAAGGCAAGACCAACCTCCTTAGAAGGTTGGTCTGTGAGTGGGAGGTCAGAGTTCTCAACTGATATATCCTTACTTGAAAAACACTTCTTAGTCCAAAAGTGCCATGCAGAGAGAAGGGACTTGATGAAACTTCCCCTGGTTTTTCAAAGGACACATTTTCTTATGCCAAATAATACTACAATAGTCTTTGAAATGCATTGTCTCAGGGAGAAAAACTTAGGTCCTACCATCAGTGAACACGGAATTCTGATGTAAAGGTACATAAATAAATGTATTTGTTCCCAAGTTGTATTCACAGATGTTTCATCCTCTCACACAGTGGTTTGCAACAGCCTGAGCATTTTTCCCAGCCCTTGAAATCCCAGGGCAAAGCAGGGTCAGGGTCAGTGAGAATGTCCATCCTTACTATTCTTCCTCAATAGGAAGACCCCTTTTCAATCTTCCTTCCAGGAAATCTTACTGGACAGCATATTTTTATCTTTCTTTCTTTTTTCTTTCTTTCTTTCCTTCTTTCCTTCTTTCTTTCTTTCATTTTTCAAGTATTCATTGAGTGCCTATTATGTGCCAGTCACTGTTCTAGACACTGAGATATGGAATAGACAAGTTACTGCCCAGATGGAACTTACCTGTCTGAGGGGAACGGATGTTTCGTGTGTCCATAGCTCCCTATGCATGTCTCCATCACAGTCCACAGTCTCTGGTCTCTGAGTACTATATTCATAGGTTTAGACTACAAGATCCTTGAAAATATCAAAGAAGCATATCTCATTAGACTTTGTATCCCCAGCACCTTGCCTGTTGCCTGGAATATAGAAGGTATGCAGTAAATGTTTATTTCAAGTGAGTAAATATCAGGAATGAGAAGACCCGGCTTTCGTGTTGAGTCCCCCTTCCCACAAATGTGAGAAATAAAGGATTTAGTCACATGACACTATCAACATTAAGTGGTTTCTTTTGTGAAATTTATAACAAGACAGGTTGTTTTAGGTGCTGCTTTGCATTTGTTGGCAGACATAGAAGATATCAGAATTTGAATACATGCAGAAAGCTAACCACATTCTTCTAGCTAATAAGAATCGACATGAATCACTGCATATAATATGCATAAGAAAGTACTACATACTGAGATAGAATCCTAACATGGCCAAGGGTAAGCCTGGGAATGACTGTGGCCAGCTGAGTAACCTCTCTGCCTTCCAACAGCCTGTGGTTTATGAGTCTTGTGGAAATGTGCAGAGAGAAAAATGAAGCCAAAATGCATTGAATTCTCTTTCCATTTAAAGATATTTTCTTCCACTTACCCGATTCCCAAGAGAGGGCCACTTAAACATAATCTTTGAATATTGCAGGAGTTAGTGTAACAAACTATATGTGGACTGAAGAATGTGTTTTTTTCTGTAAGATGATATTAGTTCAGGGGCTGAGGAACCAAAACAACAAGTGAGAAGTTCCTAAAGGACAAAGGAGCAGATCAAGAGGCAAGAAAAGGAATGTGGAGACAAATTTCTAAGGCATATTATGTCATTTACACTGTGTTTAATTACTAAAGAAGATGTGACAATTATATTTATCAAATCTATTTATTAGATAGTGTTATAGACTGAATATGTATGTCCCTCCAAATGTCATATGTTGAAACCTAATCCCCAATATGGGAACTTTGGTAGGTGATCAAGCCATGAGAACAGAGCCATCATGACTGGGATCAGCACCCTTACAAAAGAAATTCTGGTCCGGGCATGGTGGCTCACGCTTGTAAACCTAACACTTTGGGAGGTTGAGGTGGACAGATCACTTAAGGTCAGGAGTTCAAGTGAGCCTGGCCGACATGATGAAACCCTGTCTCTACTAAAAACACAAAAAATTAGCTGGGTGTAGTAGTGGATGCCTGTAGTCCCAGCTACTTGGGAGGCTGAGACAGGAGAATTGCTTGAACCCAGGAGGCGGAGGTTGCAGTGAGCCAAGATCGTGCCACTGCACTCCAGCCTGGGCAACAGAGCAAGACTTTGTCTCAAAAAGAAAAAGAAAAAGAAAAAAAAGCTGTGTGGTGGCAGGCACCTGTAATCCCATCTACTCAGGAGGCTGAGCCAGGAGAATTGCTTGAACCTGGAAGGAGAATGTTGCAGTGAGCCGAGATCATGCCGCTGCCCTCCAGCCTGGGTAACATAGTGAGACTCTGTCTCAAAAAGAGGAGGAGGGAGAAGGGGAGGAGGAGGAGGATGATTATTCTGGAGAGCTCCCTTACCCCCTCCACTGTGTGAGGACCCAGCAAGATGACAACTGTCTATGAAGCAGGAAGTGGGCGTTTACCAAACACTGACTCTACCAGCATTTTGATCTAGGACTTCCAGCTTCCAGAACTGTGAGAAATAAATTTCTGTTGTTTTTAAGGCACCCAATCTAGAGTAGTTTGTTATATCAGTCCAAAGTGACTAAGACAGATACCTACTATTCATTTATTAAGTACCTACTTTGTGCTAGATACTATCCTAGGAGCTGGAAAGACATGGACCCTGCCCTCCTGTAACTTCTATTCTGGTGAGGAAAACAGAAAATAAACAACTAAACCAGTAAATAAGGTGATTATAGATCATAATAAATGTTGTGAAGGTGATACTAGAGGGCCATGCCCAAGAAAGTATCTGGGGAGAGGATAGTGCTAGATGAGGTTTGGCTGTAAAAAAAAAAGGTGTCTTGCGGAGCTAACATTTGAATCCAAGTCTGAACCATAAGAGGAAGCCCACTGTAAATGGCTTCAAGTGGAAGAACATTCTAGGAGGGTGGAAGAGCAAGACCAAAACCCCCGAGGCAGGTGCAGGTTTGGCATGTTCACAGGACAGAAAGCAGGCCAGTGTCACTGGTAGGCAGTGATTAAAGGGTAGAAGAGGTAGGGATCAGATCCAATAGAGCCTTGAGGATGAGGCAAGGATTTTAGATTTTCTTCTGGAGCTAGTGAAAGTCACTGGAGAGTTTTGGGAGAGTATTGACATTATCTAGAGCAAAGGACTGGTGAACGCCATACATGTTTTGCAGCCACTTCTATCTCAGAGTATTCATGTCATTAGTTTCTGTTGAATATATTTTCAAATCAAAATCAAAGCACATGGATTGACAAGTTTACGTGTGTTTCTAGGGTGCCCAGGACAGAATATTTTAGATTAGAACTGTTTGGGGAAAACCTTGTCTCTAATTGTACCTAGCTGCATGCATCCTGTCATGGTGCTGAATTCTTGGTCCTATATGATTAATAGCAAGTGTTTCCTAAGTGCTATTGAGTAGCAAATTCAAGGAGTTCCCAGAAGGGGTTGGGAGCAGATGAGGCAGCAGTGCTCATTAGCACAAGTTGTGCTCAGCATGAGCCCCATCCCTGTCACTGGGCTGCAATGAGATGGATGTAAATGCCCAGCCCTTCCCACCCTCTTCTCACCTTTCCCACTATCGCCGTTCCATTTGCACCTCACTGCTTCTCTCCACACCCTATTAGCACTATTCCATTTCCGGATTAATTGGAGGAAAAGTGTTACCAACATTTCAGCTTTCTTCTCAGCAACAATCTAGGATTTTGATAACACTGATATTTCTCTTGCTCTCCTACCCGTCCATATCCTCCTTCCTTCTCTCCCTCTCTCAGCTCCTCCTTCTCTAGCAGAAACTCACTCAGGACTCCAGAAAGTCTTATATTAAAAATGTTTAAAATCCCCTGTGATAGAGAAATGTAGTTTCTGAAAAAGAAGATCAATCATCAATTTATGTAAATCATGGGATGAAGACTTACAAAAACTTAAAAATATTTTATAAAAAGAGAGTTGTGATATGTTTTCTAACCCAAAAATAGCGGGATTGCTGCAGTGCCAGCTGTAATGTGGCAGCCACTTTGCCTTGCGTTGTTATTTTATATCCATTGCTTCTTCCCCCAACTTATTGAAGACTTTTTTCACACCAGGCACAGTGCTAGATACTGAGGGTGCTATAAGATGGTAAAGACACACTTCCCGCCCTTTAGAAGTAAACATTCAGTGTGGCGAGAGGGAGCCCACAAGGGGGCACCGTGCAACAGAGTCTCTCTGTAACAAGGATATTAAAAAGGTAACACTGAGGAATGAGTGGGAGAGTAATTCCAACCCAGGCCTTGAGGCGGTCTAATAGAGGAAAAGGGATTTGAGAAAAGACCAGATGACTCCATCTCTAAATGCTTTAAGGCAGGCCCAGACCTCTTTTCTCCACTAGCACTAAATCCATATTATGGGTAGTAGAGGGCTGATTCTGGCTCTGTGGGATCAAGAGGTATGTGTTTGGATTTGGATGCAGTTTGCACATGCAGCAAGATTGTATAGTGATTGTGAGTGGGCACTCTTGAGCCAGGCTGTCTGGGTTGCAATCCTGCCTCCGTCACTTCTCTGTAAGTGAATTTTGACAAGTAACTTAACATTTCTTTTTCTTTCTTTCTTTCTTTTTTTTTTTTTTTTTTTTGAGACAGAGTCTTGCTCTTTCGCCCAGGCTGGAATGTAGTGGTGCAATCTCGGCTCACTGCAACCTCCACCTCTTGGGTTCGAGCGATTCTCTTGCCTCAGCCTCCCGAGTAGCTGGGACTACAAGCACCCACCACCATGCCTGGCTAATTTTTGTGTTTTAGTAGAGACAGGGTTTCACCATATTGGCCAGGCTCGTCTCGAACTCCGGACCTTGTGATCCACCCCCCTCAGCCTCCCAAAGTGCTGGGATTACAGGCGTGAGCCAACGCGCCCAGCCTAACTTAGCTTTCTTGACTGTACATGGAGCAATAATATTGCCTACCTAGTAGAGTTTTTGTGAGGAGTACGTAAAGCACTTAGAATAGTCCATGAAATCTTAATAAGCACTTAAGATGTTCATGATTGTTAATTCTAGCAAGCCCACTGTCAAAGCAGTATGTGAGAGTCAGCTTTGTTTAGTCCCAATGGAATGGCGATTTTTTTCATCTTTACTCTTACACAGATGTCCCTCCGCCCCCACCAACCCCACCCCAGGAAGGCATAGCCTTGTTCTTTAGCACTGGAAGGATAAGGAAAGCAACAAGAACCAGCAGCTGACACCACCAGACACACTGTGGCTTCTGCCAGTACAGGCAGCTACTAAAATCAGGGTCATGCCGATCCATTTGGGAACAAGCATTGTCTGTAATCCAGGCTGAAATATAGGTGGGATAGTATTTTCACATGTATGTTAATGCTCTTTTGAGACAATCAAATACATTTTTATTTAATTCCCTTCACAGTAGCCTTTAGCTACCATGGTTTCTTGATGTAGATGATAAACTTTATAGTATGATTATTTCTTACATTTTAAAAAATAATTAAAGGATTGTCCTGCTCAAAATATGTATTCCTCTAATTGAAAAAGTATTTGTTTCTACTTGAGAAGCATTTACCAAAAAAAGAAAAAGAAAAGTATTTGTTAAGTGGTTACTATATGGTAGGTGCCATGCTAGGCTTTAAGGACATAAGAGTGGATGCAATACAGCCCGTCTCTTAAAAGAGTTATAATTACGCAGCTACAACACAGCATGCTGAGCTGCTGTGTAAGGACTAAGCGGTGTTATAAGGACACAGAAGAAGAGTTCCTAACCCGGGGCGGCTTCCCAGATAAAGTCTAACGTTGGTACCTTTGGCCCAGAGTAGTGTATCAATGCTAAGGGTTCTGTGAACCATTGTTGAGGAAGGAGGGGTTTCTTTTCCCAGGCTGAGAAGGACCCTGACTCATACCTTCCCCTTGTGTCTCTCTCACTGCCCTGTTGCCGCCGCTACTTGCCCCTCCTCAGAGCCTCACCACCCACCACTATGGCCCCCTAGACAGCTGAACTAGGGCCCACAGGCCAAGTAGCACATCCTGCTTACAAGACATAGGAGTAGCCCCTTTCTGTCTAGTTCTGCCCTCACTGGCCCTCTCTTGGCTGCTGCTGGCCCCGCCTTCCTGCCTCTGAGTCCTCCATGTGCTCCTACCTCTCTCAGACAAGGAACTGGCCCCTGGAAGGCAGCTGCCACCTCCCTAAGCAAGGTCAGCCCTTTGTTCTCTTCCAAAGAACTAGGCCATCTTTCTTGCTGCCCCACTCTGCAAGAACTGTAAGGGAAGGGAAAGGGAGCTCCAAGCTAAGCCAAGAGGGTTAGGAGAGGGACATAATAAGTACAAGTTGTTTTAAAAAAAAAAAAAAAAACCACAGTAACATAAAATAAATGTAGGGCAGTCTGGGAATATAGAGGAAGGAGCTGATAATTCTGATACTGTTTCAGAATTAGATTCAGGGCAGTTTTACTGCTACTCATTTTCTCTACTTTCCATGAGATACAGTGGTCAGCTAGGCTGATGCTTCCATGTCACTTGACAGCAGTGTCCGTGTTTCTAGAGAGTGGACATTTCTGTCACTGCTCTGTCCTACTGTGGGTCAGTGTGTTTCAGGAGCCTGCCATCCTTTCTTTGGTCAATCTCTTTTGTGTCACTCTTATTCTAGTTTAACTAAAAGGTAGTCTTAAACCGCTCAGTAATCCTGTAGAACTAGTCATGTTATTTCAGAAAGAAAAACAACTGTGTGTGTGTGTGTGTGTGTGTGAGAGAGAGAGAGAGAGAGAGAGAGAGAGAGAGAGAAATTTGTGTTGCTGAGGGAAAGGCAAAGAAAGCGAAACTTAAGGGAAAAAGGAGGTAAGCCCCCAAAATGCTTGGTTTCACTTGACCTTTTTTTTTTAATTGGGCTTTAGAGGACAGGGTTCTACCCAAGGATGGGAAATGCACACCCAAGAAAAGGTCTAAAAAAGGATTATACCCTATGACCTTGATTTTATTAACATTATGCTCTAATCAACCAATAAGAGATGAGAGGCCATTTCAATCAATTATGGTCATATGAAGTCGATGTCTTTTTCCATAGTGGCAACTTTCTAAAGGTCAAAAGAGCATTTTAAAATGCTTTCTTTTGGATGCATTTATTGGCAACCCTGCCTTGATATTGATGGATAGAGTCATTTAATTTCCTTCCTCTGCATTCATTCAAATGCTGCCTGGAAGGTGGGAGGAGTTATTTATATACATGTGAGCTGGGAGGGGGCGGCTCCATGGCTTGCCATCTAATTGCATGCAGAATCCTGGCACCTCTTGCTGCTTCCCCACCATGTGTCTGATACCAGAGACATGAAATTATGAATAAATGAATAACTGGCTCAGCCTCTACAGGACATGACACATGTTTTTCATGAATATTATAATTATTATTTTTTATTTGAGAGAAAATTAAACCTGAGTTCTGGCATTAATTTCCACCGTCTTCCTCTGGCAGCACAAATTATTTGTTTCTACAGTGCAGAAAAACATAGCTCTCTTTGTGGTATGTTTTCTAAGCCTAATCCGTTTTCTAGGGAAATCCTTGCTGTCTGCTGTTGTTACCACTCACTTGTATGGATTCCAATTGATAATTCCAGACGGTTCAGGTTTTATACCACTTTCTGTGTTCTCTGTTCTCCATGTTAGGTTAAAGTGTCATACGTTCAATATGGCCTTTCCTGTGCATTTTCTGCGACATCCAACACCATGCCTTATGTACAGTGATGCTCATTAAATGCTTATCAAATAAGTAAGAGCTTCCTGGAATGTTAAGGTTGATCTTTCTACCAGCATTTGGAATTCTGCACGTTAACCACAGAAATCAGACATGTCAACAAATACTTCCTTTACTTAATAAATACATAGGTTTCTCCCCACTGTCTCCCTCACAGAGTAAGCTCCAGCTGCACTAGCCTTTCTGCTAGTTCTTAAGCATACTAAATGTATTCCTGCCTGAGGTCAAGGCAATAAAAGACTGATCACAGCTGGGCACGGTGGCTCACGCCTGTAATCCCTGCACTGTGGGAGGCCGGGGTGAGCAGATCACAAGGTCAGGAGTTCACGACCAGCCTCGCCAATATGGTTAAACTTCATCTCTACTAAAAATTCAAAAAAATTAGTTGGGCGTGGTGGTGTGTGCCTATAATCCCAGCTACTCAGGAGGCTGAGGCAGGAGAATCACTTGAACCCAGGAGGCGGAAGTTTCAGTGAGCCAAGATTGTGCCACTGTACTCCAGCCTGGGGGACGGAGTAAAACTCCGTCTCCCAAAAAAAAAAAACAGAGTGATCGCTTTCAACATGTTTTGCATTTATATGGGCAATGTTGACAAGTGTATCTCTTGAAAGAAGCACATCTCCTTTCTTGAAGGACATAGTCCTGTATGGACAACCGGTCTAGTATTTTTTCTTCATTAATCTTTTTGCATTCACATTTACTTTGGAGTGCTAAAGAAAAATTTATTTTGACGCTTGTTAAAACAGTAAGCAAAACTTTATTCAGGACCACTGCATTTGATGTCAAGACAATTGTGAAAGATGAGAGAAATCGTGCTTAACTCTGAATACAACAAAGGGAGTTGAGGACTTAACAGCCAACAAGGACAGTGAAGGGTCAGTGAATAGTAAATTACTAAGAGGAGATAGGAAAAGTGGAGTGGTATGATTCTTGCTAAAACAACAGAACTCTTGCTGAAGGCTGGCTAAGGACTCAAAGAATGAGGAACTTGATCAGAAAATGAAGGTGATAAGATACCAAGTGGGGATTCTCTTTCTAAAGTGGCTTAACAGGATTCTTGCTGAAACTCATCTTGCCTGGCCAAAAGCAGAACCCAAGGATGAGACCTCATTGAAAAAAGAGTGGTCGGGCCTAGTGGCTCACGCCTGTAATCCCAGCACTTTGGGAGGCCGAGACGGGCAGATCACAAGGTCAGGAGATTGAGACCATCCGGGCTAACACGGTGAAACCCCGTCTCTACTTCGAATACAAAAAATTATCCGGGCGTGTTGGCGGGCGCCTGTAGTCCCAGCTACTCTGGAGGCTGAGGCGGGAGAATGGCGTGAACCCGGGAGGCGGAGCTTACAGTGAGCCGAGATCGCACCACTGCACTCCAGACTGGGCGACAGAGCGAGAGACTCCGTCTCAAAAAGAGCTCGTCTGAAGTTTTATCAAGAAGAGAGTCTCTGTTAGGAATCTCTCTCAGTCTTTTCCGAGCCTATTGAGTATCATTTTCTGCCAGGACAATAGAACAGAGTGGTGTCTAGTGATTATTTTTAAGCAAGTCATTATTGTGGTTTAAATTATAAATGTCAAGCCTTATTATTGATATATGCATAAATATACTCACCCCTCCATACATTTCTGGGCGCAGCCAGTATGCTTTCATAAAAGATGTTGCATTTCTCTCATATTATTTCAACCTATTTCTAATATTGTTTACCCCAAATATAAATATAGCTTTTTACTTTTTCTTTAAATTTTTTGGTTTAAGATTTCAAAAAACAGTTGATCTTTTCTCACATTTCATAAAATTAGATGGTCATAATTGAAGAACTTCTCTTCATGACTGTAGTTTAGACTGAATACAGAAAATATCTTTACATTATTCTATGATGTAGAAAGTATACACATTTATGTTATGGGACAATTTAATCTAATGCTATTGTACAAACAGGTTTGACCAAAAACAATGCATGAAGAGGCAATATGTATTCTCGGCCATCCTCCCTTTCTGAGTCTCTGTATTCTGTTCCAGGATTCCATGCAATTCTTCCATTCTATGCCCAAACTACCCTTGGTCTTCCCACACTGCTCTTTCTTTAAAATCCTCTTCTAGATATCATGAAGACCAAAACACCTGAATAAAATTCCCACAAGACAATAGTGACTTGCTGGTCTACATGTTATGAGACATTTTTATTCTGTAGTAGTCTCAGGCAATGTGTAATAAATTGAAGTGAAAATTTTGAGCAGATGGAGTCTTTCAGCAACCCCTCAAATTACAGCTCATTGATTTGTAATTTTGACTCCACTTCTGACCCTGACGATAAATACTTTGCAAAAAATGTGAAGCCCATAAACGCACAATTTGACCATACCTCTATGGGCCAATGTCTATTTTTCTTCTTTATCCTCTTTATTCTTTTTTTCTTTTTTTTTTTTTTCTTTTTTGAGACAGGGTCTCACTCTGTCACCCAGGCTGGAGTGCAGTGGCGCAATCTCAGCTCAATGCAACCTGCGCCTCCTCGTGCCTCAGCCTCCTGAGTAGCTGGGACTACAGGCATGCGCCACCACACCTGGCTAATTTTTGTATTTTCAGTAGAGATGGTGTTTTACCATTTCAACCAGTCTGGTCTCGAATTCCCAATCTCAAGTGATCTGCCCACCTTGGCCCCCCAAAATGCCGGGATTACAGGCATGAGCCACCATACCCGGCCTCATCTTTATTCTTTACCCTATTTTATTCTTCCTCTTCTGTGGAAGACTGTGAGCTCCTTGTAGACAGGGTTCATACTTTTCCATTTGTGTACATGTTTTTAGAATTCAATCAAATTACAAGCTTGAGTAAGGCTCTTTGCTTTTGTTCAAAAATAGAGAAAAGACAAAAAATCTAAAATTGATCTTTGTTTTACCTTTTTTTTTTTTTTGGAATAGATACCTGTGAAATGAGTTTTTAAATCATTATTTATTTCTTTTATTTTTTCTGAAAATATCTTTAAGATAAATATCTTAAAATTGATTGAATATCTGTTACCTTTAAAGTGATTTGACACAGATTCTTGGTAAAGTATTCTATAAGATAGAATGAAACAGGCCTCTAAGGCAACGTGACCACTATGAGCCAACTGTGACTTAAATCACTGTAAGACATAAAAAAACTTCATAATTTTCAATCGTTATTAGCCTCATTCTACATAACTCCTTTCAAGATTCTCAAGTTCAATCTTCTTCTGCAACTATCTCAATTTTCAAATAATATTAGATTCTAAATAATCTCAAGCTCTCTGAAAAGTGTGAGAATAATGCTGTCATATTCCCATAGTATGCTTATTTTCATCTAGATTCCCTATTGTTAATACTTTACATTGGTGTTATCAGCTACTTATCCTTCTCTCTCTTCTTCTTTCTCTTTCTCAATAAATAGTTGATAGATAGAGGCACATATCTGTGTGTGTATGTCCTGTTGCATCAATTTACTTTCTTCTTTTTTTTTTTTTTTTTTTTTGAGATGGAGTTTCACTCTGTCACCCAGGCTGGAGTGCAATGGTGTGATCTTGGCTCACTGCAACCTCTGCCTCCTGGGTTCAAGAGATTCTCCCGCCTCAGCCTCCTGAGTAGCTGAGATTACAGGTGTGCACCACTACACCTGGCTAATTTTTGTATTTTTAGTAGAGATGGAGTTTTGCCATGTTGGTCAGGCTCGTTTTGAGCTCCTGACCTCATGATCCAACCTCCTCGGTCTCCCAAAGTGCTGGGATTACAGGGGTGAGCCACTGCGCCCGGCCAACCAAATTTACTTTCTAGTACATGATAGAAAGGCAATAAAGTTATAAACTAATTTTAAAAAGATAATTTCAGAAATCTATATAAAAGCTATAAATGGTTTAGATCAAATAAACTGAGTGACACATTACGTTATATGTGCGTGTGCCTGTGGGTCTGTATCAAATGTCTCTCTTATTGACAAACATCTCTTGAAATATTCACATCTCCTTTCTTAGAGGATATGGCACTGTCTGAACAACAGCCTGGTGTTCTTCAAAACAATCATTTTGAACTGGCATTTCCTTTGGAATCACTCTCGATCTTTTCTCAGCCTGTTGAGCGTGACTGTGTATCAAAGTAGTAGAGTGGCGCCTAATAGTTAGCTCTTGAGCAGATAATTCAACCTGGTTTAAGTTGTGAATTTTGACTCAAAAATAGATGAAAATTAACTACTTGAGAATATATTACAGATATTATGGCTCTTTACCCCTAAATAGTTAGGTGTATGATTCCTAAGAACAAGACCATTCTCTTTTATAACCATAAAACAAATATTAAAATCAGGAAAATAACATTGATACAATACTATTACTTAATATACAGACCTTATCCATTGGCATCTTTCTCTATTCTATCTTTTGTAGCAACAAAAAGGAAAAAGTCTGCAAATATTTGATTTTTACTTAATTTTTCATATATTTTAAGCTCTTTAAGTAACTTTTAAAACTTTTAAAACACATTAAAGTGTTTGTGGGCTGCCATGTATCAAACTTTAACATATGTATTACTTTTTAAAAATAAAGTGACCTTAAAGTGTCTTCTGCTACCTTATTGAATTAAAAAGCATAACACATAATAGTATTCATTCATTTGTCCACCCATCCATTTAGCAGTACTACTAGTGCTGGACATCTATATAACACTGAGACAGGATGAGACATTAGCAGGATGAGATGACCTGTTAATAGACTGTGATCATTCTATAAATATTGCAGAATTCATAGAAATAAACCTAGAAGCTGAGGCTGATAAAATACTACAACTGGCCAGAATCATTCACTTAAAATCAAATCATCTGCATCAATTTCTGGATGATTTTGTTAAAATCAAACATTATAATTTAGAAGTTGGAAAACATGGTTTCTATTTTAGAATATTTTAAAATAAATACCACTTTTCTCTTGTTATTGAGATTTTACATAAGATTTTGTATTTTAAAAAGTTCTGTTTCTAATAATGCTTAAAAATAACTTGTCTAGACCTGTGGTTTCTGGATGTTTTTGGTCACACACCAAATATGTTTTTAAAAAAATTTTATATCTCTAATGCATATGTGCTGGTTTATTTATAAAAGTATATACTAGTATACTAGTATGACATGTTTATTATAAAACTTACAAAAATAAAATTTTAAAGTGCCAAATAAAAATAAATATAAATAAATTTTGAATAGTTTTTTTTTCACTTCAATGAATTATCTTGAACAATCCTTGGGGTTCTTGCACCATGCTTTCCTTGGGCCAGGACTTATCTTCAAGGCTGAACTATTTTATGTTTTATTATCTATTCCAGGTTGTTGTTTTATGGTGGTGACTACTACTATAGTACATAGACCTGTATAAAGGTCATATTTTTCTTGAGGAATGCTCATTCATTTCCATATTTGCATATATTCCTAGATAAGGATGATTTCCTGGGATGTACTCATTTATTTCATATTTGTTTGTAAATATTTGTGCACCACAGTGTGACTGTTACATTTTTTGCTTGTCATAAAGTTTAAGATAAGACACTTCAGGAAACATTTGTGCTACAGGTAAAGAATAATGAATTAAAGAGGTGACTAAATGGAAAGCTATTTTTACCGTAAACAATGCCACTCAGTCCTCCTAGATGATGATTTTACATATTAAGAAGATATAGATAACTCAGGAAAGAGGATTTCTTCTAAACTAGTTGTAATTTCATGTTCATTGCAATATGTGATAAGGAAATAGGGAAAAAAAAAACAGCTAAAGGCTATATATGTGTCTGTCAAACATTTGTAAAATTGTTTAGGCCATAGCACTTGGAAGTTAACTCGATTATCAGATGTCTGAGGCAAGTGCTGGTGCTCTTCATTTTTATGTGTCCTAATGTGAATTTGTAGAAATAAGAGCTCAAATGTGTGTTAAATGAATGTTAGTGGGTTAATCAATGAATGAGACTTTACATCATTTCCAACTTCAAAACAGACAATTTCAGTCAGTAACAACCTGAATGCTTAACACATACAAGCTACCAGAACTTTTATATTCTCTTTGAAGTCTCCATTTTCATGATGCTAAATCTGTCCCCCCAGGTAGTCTCATACATCCATACTTTCACTCCTTATGTTAACAGTAAATTCAATTATGACGGTCTGACTTCTGACATTTAAAAACCGTTCGGTACATCAGGTGCTGTATTACGGTTTTCTTTACATTTCTATATTACGTTCATTGAACTTCTTGCATATGTGGTTATAAGACTTTTATTAAATTTGGAGATTTTTCATCCATTATGTCTTAAAATATACTTAAGAACTCCCCCCCCACAAATTAATAAGGCCACTTAAGGTTGTCCCACAACTAACTGAGGCTTTGTTCGTATTCTTTTTCAATCTTTTTTCTCTTTCATTTTGGATAGTTTCTATTGCTGTGTCTTCAAGCTCACCAATCCCTTCTTCTACAGTGTCTAAATCAGCTGTTAATCCTGTCCCCTGCATTTTTTATTGTAGACATTGCAATTTTTTTCTCTAGAAGTGACACTTGGGATTTTTTTTTTTTTTTTTTTTGGTATCTTTCTTATCTCTCCTTAGAATGTTCAGACTTTCTTCTACTTATTAAGCATATGGAGTGTAGTTGTAATCACTGTCTTAATACCCTTATCTATAGATTCTATCATCTGTATCATTTCTGGTCTGTTTTCTAATTTTTTTTATTTTCTCTGCATTATTGGTTTTATTTTCCTAATGCTTTGCATATCTGGTACTTTTTATTGAATTCCAAACATTGGGAATTATACCTTGTTGGGTGTCAACTATTTTTATGCCTTTAAATATTTGGAGCTTTGTTAAAATTTTTAAATTCTGTTTCCAAGTAATTAAGTTACTTAAAACCAGTTTAATTCTTTTGAGACTTACATTAAACTTTGCTAGATGGAACCAGAGCAGTTTATTCTAAAGCTGAGTTGTCAAACTATAGCCTAGAAGCTACATTCAGCCTACAGTTTGTTTTCATGTCTTGAAGGCATCTCTAAGCACTGTGAACCATAGAGACAAAGCCAAAGCCAGGCCAGCCCCCTCTACTCCCAGAGGCTGCCAGCCTGCAAGCAGCCATACCTTGCTGCTGTTCAGGATCTCCACTATAAGCTGGGGACCTCCCTGTTGGCAACTGCCAAACATCAAGCAGTAGAAATCTCAATCTGGGAGTGGGAAATTTAGCAAGCCAACTTCCCTTTAGCTACTTGTCTTCCCTGTTAAGACAGCCAGGCTCTCTGGGAGGAGAGAAAGGGGCGTGAGGATCTAGGTGTCACTGGGCAGAGAACAAAGTCGCCCAAGGTGACCACCCTTCCCCCCCCCACAATCTTAAGGGCAGGCCCTCCCCCTTAATGAGGGCTAGTTGCTTTCATCCCAAGAACATTCCCAGATGACAATTAGGACAAGGCATTCCCAAGACAGGGACAGCCCGCCACCGTAGGTCAAATGAGGAAGAGGGAGAAAAAGAATTTTCTCTCTTGTTATGCAAGCACCTACAAAATAAATTTGCTATCGCCTCTTAGACCATAAAGCCTAAAATTAGATAAGCTTTTATAGACAAAATTTGTGGACACTGATCTAGGGCTAATTTTGCCTAAGTCACTCTGAATACTCTGTCAGTACCCTGTATATGATAAGGCTTTAATACTCTGCCCAGATAGGAATGATACTATCCCCATTCCTGTGTGAACTCTGAGGACTATTCCCCATGTTCTTTTCTGGCTGTTTTTTTTTTTTTTTTTTTTCCCCTTGCTTCAGGAAGCTTCCTCCCATCCTTGTATTGATCAAGACTCACCTGAAAACTCCAGGAAAACCCTGTAGAGCAAGCTGTTGTTCTATGTAGGTCTCTCTTTTCCATACAGCCCTCTGCACTCTGGTACTCTGCCCTGAGAATTCTAGCCTCCTTGGCCTCCTTGAGTTCTGAACTTGGGGAGACGTTCGGCCTCTCTTCAGTTAGGAAGCTGGGGTGCTGGTGACACTCATCCCACTTATTTCCTCCTCTCAAGGATCACTGTCCTATGCTGCCTGTTGTCCAATGTCTGAAAACCTTTGCTTCACATATTTGGTCTAGTTTTATACTCATTTTAGGCAGAAGAGTCACTAACTCAGTTCTTGTTACTCTTTGACACCTGCAGGTAGAATTCCTGACTTCTCACATTTCAAGAAACACAATATGCACAGTATTTAGAAAATTGTTGAGTTCAAAGGAGATGAATATATGATTTCAAAGGGAAATTTCTAACAGGTTTAAGTTCTATTTTGTCAAAAAAGTAAAACATCCACGTTGAGATGCCCAGAATTTTTAGAAGGCTTCCCAAAGGACCTGTAATAGGTCAACACAAAAATTATCCTTTTTTTTAGAAGGCTTTGCTAAAGTGGTAGAGTTTTCATTTAATCTTAACACTTTACTATATATCACAGATCAACATTTTGAAGAAAATTAGATAAAAGGTGTAGCATCTCATTAGCCAATGTCTATGTACAAGATGATTAATTTATGTGCTTGGACAAAAAGATGAAAAGCTTAGTTCCTGCTGCATGTGTTAAAACCTTAAGCGATCACATGTTATACAAGAGAGAGTTTGGAGAAAGTGGTTTCCAATCATGATTTTGAGACAATCCAAAGTGCAGCAAATTATGTCAGAGAGAGTTCTAAAATTCTTTCTCTCAGATTTGAAAACTGAAAACTAATTTGATACTCCAAAATTGATTTTTAGAAAGCAGAATAGCTCAATTAGCAAGCAATTAAACTGGGGGCTGATTTTATGGCTCCAGAAAGCCAGGGGTACAATTTTCCTATTGCTGACTCTATTCAGTGAAATTTTTACTCTGTCTGTGATTTATGAAAATGGAAACCTATCTGCAAGAATAAAAGACATTTAGCTCTAGTTTTATCCATAAGGAGGGCATTTTTCTGAAGAGTGTGCTTTTCTTACCTCTAAGATGATATCCTTTTGACAGATAAACACATCGAACTGCTTCTCAAGCTACTGAGTTCAGTGTGACAGATTGCCAAGGGAAAAGAAAGCTTATTTTCTTCTTGTCATTAATAGTTAATTGTTATTGCAGTCTCTCAGATGGGAAATGTGGGTTAGGGAAACCATATGCATCCTTTCTAAAAGTGCTGCAATATTATTAGAGGTGATCACATGGCAGAAAATAAACCTATTCCTTGAGGAATTAAATGGAGTGGACATGTGGATTTTTCTCTCTCCCTCCTTTAAAGCACTTTCACAAGTAGTCCACCTGGGATAGTAAATCAGTGTTGATGTTTCATGAAAGCTCTCATGTTCTGGAACAATTTGCATTGCGGCACCTCTGAAACTTGCCCTTTTGGGTGTCACGTGACTGCCCATGGTAATGATTCATGCATTACTGAGGTGCTTCTTTCACCCACTCTACTGCCAGTGTCTCTTGTGCAATTATATTGCCATTTACAACAGTATCTTATGGAACTGTGGACTCACTCTTCTAATCTAATACCTCTGAGATTTTGTGGCTTACTAATTTTTTCTAATCTAAAAAAAGTGATCAGTAAGGATCAACTGACAGAAAAGCACAATTTTAAACTGTCCTTGCATAACAGAAAGACTGAGGGATCACTTTGCAATCCCTACCAATTGACCAATGCCTCTTTTAAGGAGTTCTTGATTAAAGTAAAGTGAGCTGAAAAGCTAAAACAAGGTAATATTATAAAAACATGAAAATCTTTTTGTGACTATCAGTCAATGCTAGCTGAAATCATTAAAATTTTGCTTCATTGGCTGCTTTGGAATCAGGTAAAGTCTCTATGAGAAAACACAATGAATAATGTTCTAGCAGTAGAGTTGGGCTTTATGACCACTGCTTAGAGCTATTTGACCTTGGGCCAGTCCCTGACCTCTCTGCCCTTCATCTGTTGCTTCCTCATTGGTAGTGTGGACATGGTAATAGATCTTACTGCATCAGGGTGTGGGAACAATTTAATGAACTAGTACATGCAAAAGGTTCAATAAATGTTGGCATTGTTAGCAATCATAAATAGACAACACAACCTACATTTGCTTCAGATACCTGCAAATATACAATGAAAGTTGTCAGGCCCCTGAGCCCAAGCCAAGCCATCGCATCCCCTGTGACTTGCACATATATGCCCAGATGGCCTGAAGTAACTGAAGAATCACAAAAGAAGTGCAAATGCCCTGCCCCGCCTTAACCGATGACATTCCACCACAAAAGAAGTGAAAATGGCAGGTCCTTGCCTTAAGCGATGACATTATCTTGTGAAATTCCTTTTCCTGGCTCATCCTGGCTCAAAAAACCTCCCCCTGTGAGCACCTTGTGACCCCCACTCCTGCCCGCCAGAGAACAACCCCCCTTTGACTGTAATTTTCCTTTACCTACCCAAATCCTGTAAAACAGCCCCACCCTTATCTCCCTTCGCTGGCTCTCTTTTCAGACTCAGTCTGCCTGCACCCAGGTGATTAAAAAGCTTTATTGCTCACACAAAGCCTGTTTGGTGGTCTCTTCACACGGACGCGCATGACAAAAGTGGCCTGGAGACCAGAGTTGATGGTGTAAGATTTCTGCTGTCTTTTGCATGGAGGCCTGCCTCTACCTAATGGTGTTCACTTAGAAGCACTTATTATAAGAGCTATAGCATTTGCTTTTGAACCTTTTGCAGGCAATTTTTTTCTCAGAAAACTGCCAAAGCATTCTTAAAAATGCATACTTTCACCTATTTAACCAGCCAGACTATAAATATCATATCTGTCTGCACTTGCTTTTAAAGCTGCCCAAAGAATTTCACATTTGGGAGCGTGTTTACTGAACTTCTGACATAAAATCCACATAAAATGTGGATGAGAATGTCATATTTTGTAGGCACCTGTCAGTTCATAATAATGTCCCGTGAAATTATTATTCCAGAACAGTACCTTTCCTTGTCTGTTTTGCACTGATTGAGAAACTGCAGTGGCGTCCATCAAATGCAAACATCTAACATTTATGCTGAAGTTACTCTTTTTTTCATCTTGTGTTTTTATTGATGTGAGGTTTTATTATAGGGAATCTACATCCCACGGTCCTTACTGTCTCTGAGAAATCACAAAGATACCTGAGGGCTCACTGACTTTTTGTTAAACGCTTCACTGCACATTCACTAATATGCATTTCTCTTTAGGAGAATAATCAGTTAAATCAAATCCTAGTTAATGCTGACAAGATGTGCAGTCATAGAATTGCCATAGCGCATTTCAATTAGGTTTGCTTTTCTTACATATAAGGTCCTTAAAGGTAATTGGCTCAGAGAGCTTTTGTCTTTCTGTGAAAGATAGACATATAATCATGCTGTTTTGTTAAGGAGAAAGAAATAGGCATGGCACTGAGATTGCTATTGTCATTTAAAATTCTAGGTACATTTCTCACTAGAGCATTCTCATTCTAGTTGAGAAACTACTTAACTTCCAAACAATTTATCAGAGAAATGTTTTCTCAGTAAGCACCTCCAGGCAACTTAAGTTTTTGGTATGATTTTCATGTTTATTATACATAACAGTGACATCGTTGCATTAATTCAGTATTCAAGAAAATGATCTTTTAAAACTCGTAAATGTTAAAAGTTAAATGATCACTCTCAAAGAGATAATGCGTTGACCTTTTGCCACTAATTTTTGTGTGTACCTAGAAAATGAGGGAAAAGACCTCTGTGAAAGTAATGATATTATGTCTGTGTTCTTAAAGACTAAATGTTTTTAATATTACTACCTAATGTTAGGAAATACACTGAGCTGTTCTACCACTTGACATTTTATACCTGACTTCTGCAAAGCAAATTCTAGGGACCGTATGTGCTTTGAGTCATCCCATTCAACCGCACCAATTGCTTATTAATTTTAGCTGAAGTTTTTCTGGGGACAGACCTACTGAAAATAACTTCAGGGTAGATCTTTAGGGCTTCACAAACCGTCTGATGCTTACCTGGTGGTATTTATAAGGGAATAGTCCAAATGAGGAATGATAAATAGTGAAACATGATGACATCACTAGAAAAGTCCAGCTGTATTTACATGACTGCTGGTGATTGTTTAATCTTTCCCTGTGGGATATCTTATGAAAACAAATTACTAATATGCTTTCCATTTCAAAGTTCATCTAAATAAGACGGAAACTGGCTCAGTAACATTCTGAGTTCACCCTTGTCCAAAATTAGACAATATATCAACAAGGGAAATGTTAAAATCTAAAAAAAAAAAGTTTCGGCCGGGCACGGTGGCTCAAGCCTGTAATCCCAGCACTTTGGGAGGCCGAGACGGGTGGATCACGAGGTCAGGAGATCGAGACCATCCTGGCTAACACGGTGAAACCCCGTCTCTACTAAAAAATACAAAAAACTAGCCGGGCGAGGTGGCGGGAGCCTGTAGTCCCAGCTACTCAGGAGGCTGAGGCAGGAGAATGGCGTAAACCCGGGAGGTGGAGCTTGCAGTGAGCTGAGATCCGGCCACTGCACCCCAGCCTGGGCGACAGAGCAAGACTCCGTCTCAAAAAAAAAAAAAAAAAGTTTCACAGAATATCTTTTATAAAGTACAACTTTAAATCATGTTTATTTAGCGGTCATGTTAAGTTTCTCTCTCACTTTTATTTGAATTGTTCGTATTGATAGATGAAACCATATTCAATCAATTTAGCATTTATTGAGGATCTGTACTAAAAGTTCGTCAATAAAAAATAAATACAAAGATGAAGATACTTAAAACTTTCCATCAAGGAATTTAAAATATACTGAACTAAAATTTAGAATCCAGTGGTAAAAATGGACAAGTACATTGTATCTGGTGGGGTGGGGGGAGAAGATATTGGTTAGAAGATATAAACTTTAGTGAAGAAGAATAAGTTCAAGCTATCTATTGTACGGCATGATGACTATAGTTCATAATAATGCATTTTTTTAAAGATGGGCAAGTAGATTACATTTATTAGGAATGCATTCAGCAGCAAAAACCAACAAATTCAGTTAAGAGGCTAATACAGTGAATAACTTTAACTTCTCATGTATAAGAAGTCCACACATGAGCAATCCCGAGTAGATGCAGTAGTTCAACAATGTCCCATCCCTTTACTTCTCCATCCTTTCCATGTACCTTCTGGCTTTGTACTCTCTACCTCTTGGTTGCAAAATAGCTGCACATCTCTAAGCATCATGTCAGTGTTGAAGGAAGGAGAAAGAGACAAAGAGCCCCCTTCTACTGCCTGTCTTTTTAATAAGGAAACATAAGCTTTCCTATTAAATTCCTTGCAGACATCTCAGAACTGTGCCATGTGACCACACCTAGTGTAAGCAAGGCTGCAGAAATGAGTATTTAGTTTTTCCAACCCTTCTGGTGGGAAATGGCAAGAGAAAAGAAGGGACTTCAGAATTTCTGTGGGGTCAATCTCCACACAGAACAACTAAATCAAACAGAAAGAAATCAGTCATAGGAGAGGAAAATAGCAATTTCTGATTTAGAGTAAGAATATCATGGAAGTAGCACTTAGGTTGGGGATTTTAGGATAAGTAAGATTTGGTAAAGGAATTGGAAACTACAATTCTGAACAGAATAAACAATGAAAGGCAATAGGGGTAAAAATGGCACGGCATGTCTGAGGAAGAGGCAAATGATAGTATGATATGTCTGGATCTAAGAGAATGTACAAGTGTGCTTATAAGGAAGTTATGTGCTGTGAATTTACAAAGATATTTTGAGATTCATTCATACAGGACCTTTATTGCTTTGACCAGTGGTTTAACTTTCAGTAGTTTCCCAGAACTTACAAAATCAAACTCAAACTCCATAGCCCAGCAATCAAGGTTCTTGATGATTTGGACCTAACCTGCATTACTTGTTCATTCTTTCCAACCACTATATCTTGTATATATGCCAGTATCTATGGTCAAATTGGATATCTTATCACCTACTAAGCCCAAACAAGACTTTCCGGTAAACATACAATGTCTCCTACTGTGGGTTCTACTGAAATGCTGAAATGTTCTCTCTCTTTCTCTCTCTCTCTAGTCTGTCTAGAGTAATGACTCAGAGCCAATTCAAGGTTGCTTTCATTTGAAATGATTTCCAAACAGGCAGCCAATATACATAGGATTTGGATGCAAGTGAATGGATCTCATGCTCCAGTTTCTCCCTGTTCCCTCCTGAAGACACACATCTGTAATTGGTTGGTTGGTCAACTCAGACCTGTGAGGGTAAGAAATCGACTAAATCAATGCCTTTTATACCATTTGGCCAGGGGCAGACCACATCAGAACTTAAAGGTCTGTATATTACATATAAAGAACTTTATGCTTTTGCACGATTATATTCCACATTCTGTTTCTGGCCAAGACCCACACACACTATATGAAAACATAATTTTTCTAATATTAGAACTATATATATATAGCCTAGTGGTTAAGAGTGTGGGCTCTGGAGTCAAACTGCCACAGTTTAAATTTCAACTCCACAACTTACAACCAATATTGAGCAATGCATCCCAATTTCCTCATCCTTACAATCGGAACAATAATATTATCTACCACATTTGGTTGTTGTGAGGATTAAATGAGACAACTCATGTTTAATAAACTGCTGGTGGAAATTCATATTTTACAACCTCCCTGAAGGGCAACTTGGCAAAATTATAAAACGTCCCAGCTGAAACAGGAGGATCACTTGAGACCAGGAGTTTAAAACTAGCCTGAGCAACATAGGCAGACCCTATCTCTGCACAAGTTTAAAAAATATAAAAGGAACCCACCATGGTGGTGCACACTTGTAGTCCCAGCCACTTGGGAGGATGCGGTGGGAGGATCGCTTAAGCCCAGAAGCCCAGGATCATAGCTCACTCCAGGCTTCAGTGAGCTATGATCACACCACTGCACTCCAGCCTGGGCCACAGAGTGAGATCTTCTCCCAAAAATAATAGTAAATAATAAAATGATATATATACATATACATAAACTCCCTCAAAAATCATAGATTTTGACTAATTCTATAAATTCTAAGAAAGTTTTACAAGAAGTACAAAAAGAATGTTACAGGATAAAATAGAAACAGCATCAATGTCCATCAATAAGAACTAATTAAATATGTTTTAAAATATTTACACAATGCTAAGATAAACCTATACTTTTGGTTTAGAAAATGGCATCAAATATTAAGTGACAACAAAAGAATAACATCATAGAAAGTAAAAGGCTTTTTCTGTGAAAGAAAAATTAATGATATAAAGGATATATACTGTCTTGTTCATATGTGACAAAATAAGCATGGGGAGAGAGAAAATATTGCTATCTTTTAGTGACTATATGGACATGATCTTTATTTCTTTATACTATTTTTTCAAATTTTCACAATGAACAATCTGGAAACTAAAAGCTTTCTTTTTGTAGAAATGATCATCTTGAAACTTGAGTTTCCACAAACACCAGTGCAGTGACCCGTGGTTTACAGCATGTTCGCACGTTCATCAAGGCTGTCAACAGTCTGTCTTTGCGTGTGGAGTCAGTGGGGAGTGTGGTGGAAGCCAGGAACCAGGAAACAGACTGATTCGAATCCCATTTCTGTCATTAACTTCTTGTGTGGCCCTGAGCAAACTTTCTTAAATTGCATTGAGCCATATGGACATTGGTATAGTATTTCTATGAAGATGTAGGTGAGTTTACTTCTTATTTAATTAGCTAGCATCAGGAGTTTTCTTTTTTTGTGTGTATCCCAGGCCGGAATGCAGTGGTGCGATCATGGCTCACTGCAGCTGCAGCATCAACCTCCCAGGCTCAAGTGATCCTCCCACCTCGGCCCCCCAAGTAGCTGGGACTACAGGTGTATGCCACCATGGCTGCCTAATTTTTGTATACTTTTTGGTAGAGACAGGGTTTTGCCATGTTGCCCAGGTTGATCTCAAACTCCTGAGCTCAAGCAATCTGCTCGTATCGGCCTCCCAAAGTGCTGGGATCACAGGAGTGAGCCACCACACCTGGCCCAGAGGTCTTCAATGGTAAAGAAAATAACCAGCCAACCAACCTAACTATAACAAGGGTACAAGAAATAAAGACCCAAAGTTAAAGTTAACCTTAACACACACACACACACACACACACAGAGAGAGAGAGAGAGAGAGAGAGAGAGAGAGAGAGAGAGAGAGAGAGAGAGCACCAGGAACAGGTGAAACAAGAGAGGCATTGAAGGCACAAAATTTAAGAAGACGCTCACTCTCAGGGTTACACAAACAGACTATCTTATTTGAATTCCATTTCTAAACCCCCAAAATGCCAAATGCTTTCACTTCCCTAAGAGTGGGTATCTCCTTAAATTTTTCATCCTATATGCCTCTTATCCTAGACCTGCCATCCATCTGAATACACACACACCTGCACATGCATGTTACACACACCCATGCAGGCATATACACAAGCACACATGCATGCACACCTTTGTGGCAGTAAAGAAGATCAATTGCAAATAATTTTTGAGAATGATCAATTCTGTTTCCTCATCAGATAGATACAAATGGCCTAATCATGCTTAGAAAGACGAAACTGACCTGCCTTCTGATAGGTAGTAAAGAATGGTAGAGAATCTCTTTCCTCAGACATTATATTTTCCTTGTTTTACTTCTGCATGACTTCCTTCTGTTTCTCCATGGACATTATTGTCTTGGCATGATCCTAGAATTCTCCCAGTAGAACCTATGAGAACTGTATGGGAAGCCACCAGAGCACCTATCCAGTGGTCCAGTGAGATTTTCCAACTGATCTTTTTACCACAAGCTTCAAGTTGTTGCACGTTTGTGAAGTACTTTTTGGCCTCTCATCTACTTGAATTTGCATACTGCTTCTTCTTGGTATTTCCACTTAGATTTAGTATTCAACTCTGGACATCTGGACTTGGTATCGACAAACCCAAAGAGTGCTTCTTTTGGTGATTGCCCTGTAATTTTATTTCTGTTATCTGCAGGTACTAACTCCCTATACTCAGAACTGGTCCCTGGACTCTACTGGCCAGGAGAAGGTTTTAAAGAAATGATATTCTGTAAAAATTTGAAATTTGGAATTACTGTATTGTGCCCCCAGGAGTGCTTCAGAGATTAGGGGCACAATCCAGCAATTTGGCTCACGAGCTGATGGCAACTTCTTTAGTGACAAAACCTTCACATACCTCAAATCAAAAATTTACTTTTCTAAGATATGGTAAATATTCTTTCTAAATTTGGGTTTTGAAGATAAAATTAACAGGTAGCCTTATCAAATTGGCTTCTATTCTATGGAGCATGTAATAGAAACCAAATCTACATGATAATATTTTGCCCAAAAACTCATTCTCGGGAGTTAAAGTAGGTAACTTTGACATATGTAGACCAAAAGTTAAATTCACATTGACATTTCAGGCCTAACTTTTCTTAAATCAACAATTTCCAAAGCACCGTATTGGAAGAAACTTTATTCAATACTGAAAGTAATTACTTATTTATAGTCTCACAGAATCATATATTGAAAAGCTACATCTCAAGATATAGACACCAATTACAAATGTTGGAAACAAAGAGAAAGAATCCCTGGCATAGACATCTGAAAACCTGGGTTCTAAAACCAGGTCTTCCAATAGCTTCATGACCCCAGATGGGAAACTAACTTACTCTAAATTTTGTTAAATGCATTTGTAAATTTAGAGAGATAAGACAATATAATCTCTAAAAATCCCAGCACTTTAATGTGTCTTGTTTCTTAATTATTATCTAACAGATGTTTGCAAAAAGTACAACAGTACATTTGGAGGTAAATGACAAAATCACTGCCCTGTCATTGCCATTAATATTTAAAGCCATTTTAATGGTTGTATGTTATACCTAATTCCCATAACCATATATTGATTAAAATCTGACAAAATATGACTTCTTCTACGTAAGTCTTCCCAATATAATTTGCTCATCATTGCCTGATAGAGTAAATGAGACAGTATTTCATCAATCATGAAAAGACATCTGTGAAAATATTACTCTTTATGAAGTTGTATTAATTTAACAAATTATGTTTTCAAAGACAGCTGTTTTAAGCTGGTGCTGTTTGTGTTTTATAAATAATTCAATAATTATTTTAGTATTATTTATTTTATTTCAATGAGAACACCATATGATCTAACATTTTTTTCTTTGCTATCAGGCAAGGGAGCCAAAGTAGAGGGTGACAATTATTTATACTGTACAATCATTCTGTTCAGCAATGTGAGCTAAAGACAAACTGATTCTTACAGGTTTCCAATAAATATTCTCTCAATTTGGTGGCCACAGTCTACTCTGCGACACCCCTGCACCATCTGTTTTTACCCTCATATCTATGGGATGAAAGCCAAAACTTTCTATAAGGAGGATGTGGGAGAAAGAAGAGTTCAATCACAATATCTTAGGAAAAGCTGTTTATTCTGGATTGTCAGTAATATTAGATGGATATATTAGTCTGGATTTTCCAAAGAAACAAAAGCAATGGAAGATAGGGAGGGAGGGAGGGAGACAGAGATAGATAGATAGATAAATAGATAGATAGATAGACAGACAGACAGACAGACAGATTGATTGATTATAAGGAGTGGCTCATGTGGTTATGGAGGTTGAGAAGTCCCAAGATCTGCAGTCAGCAAGCTGGGGATCCAGGAGAACCAATAGTATAGTTCCAGTCCAAGTCCAAAAGCCTGAAAATCAGGAGAGCTGATGATGCAAGTTTCAGTTGTAATCCAAAGACATGAAAACCAAGAAAGGCAATGGTGTAAGTTCAAATCTGAATCCGTGTACAAGAGCAGGAGAAAACCGGTGTCCCAATTCAAAGACAGGCAGAGAAAGTAAATTATTTCTCACTTGGGGGAGGGTGAGTCTTTTGTTCTATTCAGGCTTTCAACAGATTGGAAGAGGCCCATCCACAATGGGGAGGCAATCTGATTTACTCAGTTTTCCAATTCAGATGTTAACATCATCAAGAAACACTCTCACAGACATACCCAGAATAATGTTTAACCGAATATCTGGGTACCCCATAACTGGTACCCCATAGCCCAGCCAAGTTAATACGTGAAATTAACCATCACAATGGACTTTAAGAAGGTGGAGCCCAACTCCATCTGTTTCCAACTAAGAATGCTGAACACCAGATATATAAAGGAACTGCCTAGTTTGTACAATTAGAGGAAGATTCAGGGTCATAACCTAAATCTTTATATTTTATTATAAATCTTTTTACTCTATTTTTACTTTCATTCTACTATGCTACATTGGTTCTTTTTTAAAAATTGTTATTAAAACTAATTTATTATCTTCATGTGAATGAATACCATGTGTGGTGGGACTTGGGGGGAGAAGGTGCATCGCTTAATAGACATGTGGCCTTAGGAAAAGTCATCAATACTTTTTTTTTTTGAGATGGAGTTTCACTCTTGTCTCCCAGGCTGGAGTGCAATAGCACAATCTCAGCTCACTGCAACCTCCGCCTCCCTGGTTCAAGCGATTCTCCTGCCTCAGCCTCCTGAATAGCTGGGATTATCGGCATGCGCCACCACACCCAGCTAATTTTTGTATTTTTAGTAGAGACGGGGTTTCACCATGTTGGCCAGGCTGGACTTGAACTCCTGACCTCAGATGATCCACCCGCCTCAGCCTCCCACAGTGCTGGGATTACAGGCATGAGCCACCACGCCTGGCCTCATTAATACTTTTGAGCCTCAGTTACCTCATTAGTAAATGAAAATAATACCTACTTTATGAATTTGCTGTAAAGATTAATTGGGTCAATGTGTTAAGTTTAAGTATTTGCAGTGACTGGGACATAGCAAGTGTTACCTAAGTGTTAGCTCTTTTTATTATTCTTGATATGAAACTTTATATATTCAAGTTTCTGCTTATTGCTCCTCTTAGCCCCATCCTTTTTTGCCCTAATCACTGACCTAGTGTGTCAGCAGGTTCCTGACTCTCTTTGATACCATATCTCATTTTGTAAGTACTCATGAACTTCCACATCAAGCTCTATAACCTAAGCACAAAAAAAAGGGAACAGTATGTCTAAAATGCAGTGGGTAAGGGGGAAAGGGTTTAAACAAGTTTCAAGAGACAGGAAGCCGCTTGATCATGCACCTCTGGTGTTTTAGTATGCCTATTCTTTGTTAGCTTTTGGTATTTTGTTTTAGCGAAATAGCCAAACTAATGTATGTGCCCACATTCATTACAGTCTCAAGCGCCTTCAAACATTGGTTGTTATATTCCCAGATGCTGGCTGCACTTCCAGGTAAATAGGTAGACTGAACATCAAAGAAACCAGAACTGTCTACGCTGTCATGTATTTTAACCATATCTTTGTGACTATTGGTTTCTTCTGAATCACCTGTTACAATGTGATTAATATTTATGATGAGCTACTAATTAAAAGGGCTGGCTGAGAAGCCTACCTGCTGCTGCTCTCTCTGAGATTCTGCCCCATGACCTGCCCTGCTACGTGACAAAGTGTTTGTGGCATGGATTATTATGGGTGCTGTAAATTTAAAAAACGGCTTGGACTGGACTTATTTTATAAAAACTCATCTCTTCTTTGAAATGATTTGCACATCAAACATTTAGAGTGCTCTTCTTTTTCTCATCACCAAAGATATTTTCTGATGTTTATTTCCAAGAAAGAGTTGACTTTTTGTTACTTAATGGAAATTTGATAAATTTGATATCTATGTGAAAATATATACCCATAGGGTAAAAAAATCAGTTCTGTAACATCTTTAATGACAAAGAAATATAAATATTACATCTGAACACTGCTTGTTAGAAGTACAGATTAATTTCTCTCATGGCTCTTAATTTCTTTGAAATGTCATCTTGCCAAAGCTCAATATATAAAGATGAAGCTTTATTTTAGAGGAAATAAACATGTGATGCTGGGACCTCAATTGAAAATTTTAACAACTAAGGAATCAAGAACAATATACTTAAGTAATTATAAAATAATACATTGAGGTATGTCTAGATTTAAGAGTGTTTTATTTAATATAGGTACATATAACATACATGTGGTATGTGTATATGGCATGCATATCCAACACATATAGACATAGACGTATCCTACATGGCTAAATGGTGTACTTTAAGCTATAGGTACTCTGGACTGTTATTTGAGGATAAAAATTAATGTGTACACGTATGGTTAGGGAGGTAAGTGGAGCTTAGACTTCTCTTTCTCTGACTGGTGCCCTTAAAAGATTGCTTATGGAGCCCCTTATACTTCTTCTACCAAGATCCTTAGACTACTTTTTGTTATTTACTATTTCCTTCCACTTTTTATTATTTTCTGTTTGCCTGCATTTATTTATGCAACAAAAATCTATTGAGCACCTAGTTATGTACCAGGAACTAGGATAGGCACTGGGTTAAACAAGGCAAAGGGGCTCACTCCTCAAAGAGCTAATATTAAGACAACAAATAAGCCCACACAAATGGGGTTATTAGAGACTATAATAAGGTCTGTGTAAGATACATACCAGATACTGAGATAGAGAATGTGATGAGGGTGGGGGTGCGATGCTTCTTTAGATAAAATGATTAGAGCGGCCTCCATGAAGATGGGCATTTAAGCCAAGACCTGATGAATCAGAGTAAGCAGCATTTCAAGATTTGGCAGATCAACATTATGAACCGAAGGAAGGGTTTGCAAAACAGAAACTAGGGCAGTGTGGCTGGAGCACTGGAAAGAAAGACAGGGCCACTGAAGTGAGCCAGAGACATAGATATGCAGGGCTCTGTAAACTAGGGTGAGCTGTGGAGCGTGTTGTAAAAGCAGTAGGAAAAGACACCTTAAAGAGTTTCTGCACGGAACACATAAAATAGATTTGATCTAGTATATATTTTAAAAATATTTCTCTTGACGTTATATGAAGAATGGATTGGAAAGGGACAAGAATGGAAGCCGGGATGCTATAATAGTATCCCAAGGCATAGGTGACAGTTGCTGAATTTGGTGCTGACAGTGGAGACAGATAAAAATGGGAAGATTTTCTTGTATATTTGGAAGTAGAACTAACAGATCTGAGGATGGAGTGGGTGTGGTGAGGGAAGAACATGATTCACAGGTACTTCCCAGGTTTTTACTTGTATAATTGAATGATTAGTAGTTCCATTTACTAAAATGGGAATGTTAGAATGACAGGTTTAAAAATAATCAGAATCTCAATTTTGGGCACCTTGAATTTGAGATTCCTTTTAGACATCCCAATTGAGATACAAGGTTAAATATAAGAGTCTGTGGAACTCAGAGGAAAGACCTTGGCTGAAGACAGAGACATTTGGAAAATATCAGCACATAGAATGTGTAAAACATGGGACTGAATAACATTTCCTAGGGAAAGAGTATAGAAAGAGTAGAAAATAGAAAGTGTCCAGGCAGGAACCCTAAGCCTCATCAGCATTAAGAAGTTGAATAGAGGAAGAGGAGCCAGTGAAGGAGATGAGAACGAACACCACTGGCATTGGAGAAAACCCAGGAATATATGATGCCACAGAAGCTAAGAGAAGAACGTTTCAAGAAGACAAGAGTACTCAATGGTGCCAAAATGATCCTGAGAACTAGATAAGGACACACAGTGTCTATTGGACGTGGCAGTATGGAGGTCATTGGTGAGACCATTGACATGATTGGTTTCTTTCTGTTGTTGAGATAATGTCAGATTAGAGTGATTGAAGAGTGTAACAGAGACGACAATGAGGCAGAAACCGTAGATGATTTGCTTGAAAATATTTTATGTGGAAACAAAGAAGTGGGACAATGGGTAGAGAGAGACGTGGAATCTATAAAGGTTTAATTTTCCAGGTAACTTACATATATTTATACACTTGTAGGAATAACCCAGTAGTGAAGGAGAAACTGATGATACAGAAAATGAAAAGGAAAGAAAATTCTTGAGAACACAGCAGGGGGTGGGAGCATAAGTGGAGGGATTTTGCCTTTGATAAGAGCAGAAAAGAGCTTTCACAGTACTGTGAGGACAGAGATGAGGCCTTCATAACTACTGTATGCCCAACATTCCTTGGCATATATCAGAAACTCAATAAATATTTGTTGAGTGAATCAAGTAAACATTCATTCCAAGCCAGGGAAACAAAACAAGAGTACATCCAAAGAGAAAGCTTGAAAGAGCAAGGCATAGTCAAGAGCAAAGAGAAGGATATGACTTATCCATACTCCTTCATGAATTATTGCTTATTTTATAATGTGTTTAGACAATCTAGTTAATTTTTTTTTTTAAGACAGAGTCTTGCTCTGTACCCCGGGCTGGAGTACAGTGGCGCAATCTCGGCTCACTGCAACCTCTGCCTCCTGGGTTCAAGGGATTCTCCTGCCTCAGCCTCCTGAGTAGCTGGGATTACAGGCGCACACCACCAAGCCCAGCTAATTTTTTGTATTTTTAGTAGAGACAGGGTTTCATCATGTTAGTCAGGCTGCTCTCGAACTCCTGACCTGATGATCCACCTGCCTTGGCCTCCCAAAGTGCTGGGATTACAGATGTGAGCCACTGCGCCCAGGCTTAGTTAAAAAATTTTTTTAAATCACACTGGATTTTTTTTTTTAATGTACAGCTACAGCCAATGTGGCATTTCATTAATTTCCTTTTCATGGTTTATTTATGTCTATTGTGATCCCCTAAAAATGTAAATTCTCAAAGGAAGAGATGTGTTTTCTACCTTGGTAATTCATTTTTAGACACAGGGCAGGAATCTAATACATTTGTTGAGAAGCATGTAATTTTCCTTAGCTTCCATGATTATCTTTACCACTGATAAAATTACTGATTATGTTAAACCAAAACACATATTTATAAATCACATATCTATTTTGTCTTAAAGGTGCTACTTGGCACTTGGTAAGATTTAATTCACAGTCATAGAGTCAATGTTTACAAGGCTAGGGAAAATATAATGTTAAAAAAAAGTGTATATTCTAATGAGGGACACAGAAACTCATTTTACTCACTTTTATTGTGTCTATGTCAGGGCCGTCAAATGAAATGGAAGGCAGATTATCTGTTATTAAAAATCTGCTAAATACAACTAGGCATGACGGCTCATGCCTATAATCCCAGCACTTTGGGAGGCCAAGGCAGGTGGATCACCTGAGATCAGGAGTTCGAGACCAGCTTGCCCAACATAGTGAAACCCAATCTCTACTAAAAATACAAAAATTAGCTGGGCATGGTGGCAAGCACCTGTAGTCCCAATTACTTGGCAGGCTGAGGCAGGAGAATCACTTGAACCCTGGAGATGGAGGTTGCAGTGAGCCAAGAGCGCACCACTGCACTCCAGCCTGTGTGACAGAGCGAGACTCTGTCTAAAAAAAAAAAAAAAAGAAAAGAAATCTGCTAAATACATTTTGAACATATAGGACCCAATAAAATGTTTTTGACAATTTGTTATTTAGCAATTGCCTTCCTCAAAATACATGGCAGTGAGCAGTACTCCAAAATCAAGTACCATAAAGTATGCACATCAAATAAGATGCATTTGATAACCAAACATATTTAAGATTTTTGTTTACTTTTTGTATCAAGAATAATTCTACCAATGACAATAAATCTTAAAACTTTGTCGCTGCCTTTGGGATAAAGAGAATAATAAATTTTGAGGTACTCATATATTTCTCTAGTTTGCAATACAAATAGAAATGATATGTATACACACTCTAATGGACTGTATGAATAATAAATGATGCAGCTATATTTTTATGGTAATAAAAAGTCAAAAGTAATATACTCAGAAGAATTCTTATGAGTTAATAACAAACAGTGAATTTATTCTCACACATTCAGTGGATGAGGATTTATCTTATTTTAGGGTTACTGTGAAATTTTCATTTGTGGCTTTCTGGAAAATCATCAAATGTTGATCAACTTTCTTATTATTCTGTTTTGAAGCTATTCCAACATCCTATTTACTTGAATTTGCTGGAGTCTTCAAAGAATATTATAGTTATATTTAGAAAGAATGTCACCTTAGGAAATAGGAGATGTAATTTAATAGAAGTTGGGTGTGTAACAAAAGAGCCCCTGAGAAAGGGTCATTTGAACTGAGACCTGAATTTTGATAAATAGTAAGCCAGGTAAAAAATGACAAGGAGAATATGTTAGAGTATGTGGCATCCCAAAAGGTTTTTTTTAAAAAAACAAACATACTGTCCTAGCCATACTAGCATGACAATAAGACTTGCATTATAACAGAGATTTGTAATCTCCCTACCCTCTCCCTTACCACACCCCTACACATCAATTATCACTAGATCTCTAGCCCTTCTCAATTGTCCCACTCTGAATCTCTAGAAGACATCCACTTTCTCTCGTAAGAATGGTTCTTTTGGTTTTGCATGACATATGCAGAAGCGAAGTTTTCTGCCCTTACTCTCCAGGTCACCTTCTATGGAATCTGTCACCTTCTGTGGGGTCTCCTGTGCACAGGAAATTGCCATAGCTGTTGGCAGTGCCATAGCTGTTGGCAGTGGTAGTATCTGCCCGTGGCTATGTCAGGATTTCCAGGATTGATCCCGATGTCATTGATATCTGCACCAAGGACACTGTTCTCTACTTGCTGCTGGGATTCAAGGTCCTGTGTCTAATCATTGAGGACCCATGTGTATTGATTAGCTGTCAGAGGCCCTCTGGGCTTGAAGCTCTGCACTAAATACCACCAAAGGAAAGGGAGTCTTCTCTTGTGTCTTTTCCTCCATTTGTGTGTGTTCCTTAGTTATGTATTTGCCCAAAATGTCGTAGAGGCTTCGTTTCATTTTGTTTTTATTTCAGACTTCATTTCCCCAGAGTTCTGACACAAGTTTTGATCTACGTTCCTCTTCCCTCCCCTCCATTTCACTCCAGTTTATTGTCCTTAAATTCCTCTTTTGAGACCTAGCCCTCAGGTCACTTAGGACAAATTTCATTCTGAGAAGTTATTTAGTCATTCATGTAAATAGACACATAATTATTTCTAGCTCATAGTTCTTCTGGTTATGCCAGATTTTCCTGAATCCCCAGGTGGACACACCATTATTTCTAGCAATGGCCATTCTCATATTAGGTCTGTATTTTTGGCAACTGAGTTAAGCAACAAACATCTTTTACAAAATATTTTTATAATGTGATTACATGTACATTTTTAAAATTTCACATATGATTCCAGAATTTTCATCTGTTGTCTACGGGGGGACTCTAGAGACAAAATATCTGGGTTAACTAGCTAACATCTTCTCCGCAATTTTTTCAAACACTGTTAAATAGTTCATTAGTAAAGAAATGTGGTTAGCTTGTGGTATATGAGGGAACTTCAAAAAGTTCATGGAAAATGGAATTAAAAGATAAAAATAAGAAATATAAATCTTATTTCTCAACAAAAGCTCCATTTTAAGTTCAAGACAATTTTGTAGACAATGATACCAGCCATTTAGTCTATCCCTAAGGAACTGAGGGTCCTGGGAATTTAACTATGTCAATATAATATTTTTTACATCATTAACTGAAGAAAAATTGGTGCCCTTTAAATATATTTTAAGATTAGGAAACCAAAGTAAATGAGAAGAAGCCAAACAGGACTGTAAGTTGGATGCCTAATGATTTCCCATCAAACCTCTCACAAAATCGCCCTTGTTTGATGAGAAGAATGAGCAGGAACATTGTTGTGGTGAAGAAGGACTCTCTGGTGAAGCTTTCCCAGGTGTTTTTCTAGTAACGCTTTGGCTAACTTTCTTACAACACTCTCATAATAGGTAGATGTCATTGTTCTCTGGCCCTCCAGAAAGTCAACAAACAAAATGTCTCGAGCATCCCAAAAGACTGTTGCCACGACCTTCACTCTTGACTGATTCTACTTTTGCTTTGACTGGACCACTTCCACCTCTTGGTAGCCATTGCTTTGATTATGCTTTGTCTCCAAGATTGTACAAGATTAAACATGATAAAGCCATTTTTAATCTCCTGTTACAATTTTTCAAATAAATGCTTCAGGATTTTGATCCCACTTACTTAGAATTTCCATTGAAAACTCTGCTCTGATCTGGGCATGATTCTGACACCCAGCATGTTGAAACTTTGCTCAACTTTAATTTTTCATTCAGAACTGTGTAATCTGAACCAATTGATATGTCAATAGTATTGGCTATTGTTTCTGCTGTTAATCATTGTCCCTCTTCAATTAGGGCACAAACAAAATAAACATTTTCCTTGCAAATTGATATGATCTGCACTGCAGGCTTTACATTCAACATTGTCTCATTCCTTCTTAAAACGAGTTATCCATTGGTAAACTGCTGATATCTTTGGTACATTGTCCCAATAAACTTTTAGTAGATCATTAATGATTTCACTATTCTTCTATCCAAACTTCACCATAAATTTGGTTTTTGTCTTTCCTTAAATAGAATTCTGCTAAAATTCTTCAATTTTGGAAGAATTAATGTCGCTCTGACAGGGGCTCTTTTCAAACTGATATCTCATTCTTCTTAGTGCCTCAAACTAGATCCTGTTCAGACATGTTACAAGTTCATTTGAGTTTATTTTGTGCAAAAAAAATTTTAATTGATGCATCTTTTTTTCACAATATGCATTTTCCATGAAGATTTTGAAGACCTCTCATATAACAGAAGTCAGCATGTGTACAAAATTTAGTGTTTTTCTTAATATCTATCCCCTATATGAGAATTTTTTAATTATCTGAAACGTAAAGTTTTTAAACAGTCTTTAAAATAATTACATCTTATTGTCCATATTTTTAAAATAAGCTAATTGTAAAATATAAGTTTGAAATTTACATCACTTATGAGATGCCACTATTAGTAAATTATGACATAGATATGAGATATGACAAAAAAGTTCACCAAGAGACAACCATACTAAGCAGAATGGGTCCAATCTTTACTTGTCTCCTGAAGAATAGCCACATGACATAGTTGAAAAATTAAATATGGGGTAAGAAGGCCTAATTCTGCCACTTATTAGTCGTCATTTAACCATTTTGAATTTCGTCTGTGAAAATCTCTGCCCAACTTAATAATAACAAAACTACTTAATGGTAACATTTATTGAGTGCATATTAGGTTCCAGGCAACATCCTACACATCTTAGAAGCTTTCTCAATCAATCCCCTTAACAACTTCAGACACAGTAGACCATTATCTTCTCTTTCAGATGAAGAAACTGACCTTGTGAGAGGTTAAGTAACTAGCCCAGGTTTATCCAGCTGAGTTGAAGAGTTATGCTTCAGACCCAGACAGTCTGACTTTGAATCATAGCACTTAACTGGTGTGCTGTACCTAATGGGAAATGATGTCCAAATGTGGAGAGTGGTATTAACTCTGAAATCATTGTGGTTTTTTGCCTCTGAGATATGTGGTTGAAGCAAGTCATTTCTCAAAAATAGCCACTGCATTCTCTGTAACAGTCAACTGCCATCATTTTCCAGATAGACATGGTAATTTTGTATTTTAAAAATATCTGCAATTGGCTCAACAAAATATTTTATTCAAATTCCATCACCCACAACTATTTTGCATTTTTTGGATCTTATAAAACCATTACATCTTATAGACTAACAGATTTATGTAGTTGTAATTACCATATACATATATTTGCATTATATTTATTTCACCTAATATTATAGACCTTTATTCATTCATCTGAAAGATATTTATTGAGCTTCTGCCATAAGCCAAGCATTATCTAGGCTCTGTGGATCATCAGTAAGTCAAACAGCGAAAATCCTTGCTCTTTTGAAGCATACCTTCTAATAGGAACAGAACATAACACATCAATGATGAGAAGTGCTAAGGAAAAAAATAATAAAGCAAGGTAAGGAGGCAGACGGTGACAGGAAGGGTGGTATTCTAAAAAAGTCTGATTAGCGGAGGCATCTCTGAAAATGTAATGTTTCAGTAGAGACCTGAATGAAGGGACGGAGTGAGCCCTGCAGATATCTCAGAGAGAGGATTTCTAACAGTGAGACAGTTTAAAAAGGCTCTGAGGCTGGCGGGGGCTTGGTGTGTTTGAAAAGCAGCAAGGAGACTAAAATGAAGTGGAAGATGAGGAAGAGTGGTGGAAGATGGGGGGGTGCTATTAGAGAGATCAAATAGGACCATGTCAGATTATAATTTTATTCTGAATGAGTTAGAAGCCTTCAGAGGGTTTTTTTAAAAAAGTACTGGCATGATCTAATTTATGGCTTCAGAAATTACTCCAGGTTTTTGCAGAAAATAAACTATAAAAGGCAGAGTGGAAGCAGGGAGACCTGCTTTGGCAGTGGCTTTGGCCCATGATAGATGTGGAGGTGGTAGAAATGGTCTTGTTCTGAAAATTGTTCATAGTTAATGCTAACCGGTTTTACCAACTCTGGAGGGAAAGAAGGGAGACAAGAATGATGGCTGGTTTGTTTTTGTTTTTTGTTTTTTGTTTTTTTGTTTTTGAGATGGAGTCTCCCTCTGTCGCCCAGGCTGGAGTGCAGTGGTGCGATCTCGGCTCACTGCAACCTCTGCCTCCCGGGATGGCTGGTTTTTTAACCTGAGCGCAGGAAAGATTGAAGTTGTTAGTTATGGAAAGGAAGAGAATTGACAGAGGAACAGATGCAGGGTAGAGGTGAGTAGAGTAGGAATCAGGAGTTCAGTGTGGACAAGATCCAGTTAGTTATCTAAGGAGGTATGTCAAGGATGCAACTGGATGCATGAGTCTTGAGTTCTAAGGGAGAGATCCTGCTTAATTTGAGACTATAGAGGAAAAGAAGAGAATAAGAATTGAGCATTGGGCTGTCCATTGTATAGAGGTGAGGAAGATGAGGACAAATAAGCAAAGGAAACTTGAAAAGGAATGGCCAATGAGAAGCAAAACTAAGAAAATGTGGCACCCTGGAAGCCTAGGCAGGAAACGGTATCAGGGCAGAGGAAGGAATCATTTGTGTAAAGGAGGAAAGTCAACAGGAGGAAGATTAAGGATTGAACATTGGATGTAGCAATCCTGGTTTAGTTTAACAGGAGCTGATACAGGGAGAATGGGAGGTGGAAAGAGGAATTAGAAACAATAAATATGGGCAACTCTTTTGAGACCTTTTGTTTAAACTGTGATTAACAAAAAGAAACGGTAGCCGGATAACAGGATATTTGGATTTGTTCCGCTTTTGTTTTAATGTGAGAAATATTATAACACATTTGAATATAAATTAGAAAGATCTAGTAGAAAGGGTGAACTAATGATGCAGGAATGAAAGGAAGAATTAGACAATTATATCCTGTTGATGTCACATTATCCTTTTACTGTTGATGTAACATTATCCTTTTTACTGTTGATGTTCATTTAAGTTGCTTCTGATTTTTTACTATTATGTCACAAAGCAAATATTTGTGCCTGCTTATTTTTTATTCATTGAGATCATTTTCTTAAGATAAATTTGCAGATGGGGAATTACTGGATTAAAGATGATGAACATTTTTAAGACTCTTAACAGTGTCCTATTGCCTTAAAATCAATTCCATGTGCCCAGTAATGTATAAATGATTAAGTTTTATTGCAACCTTGCTAGAGTTATGTCATATAACTTGAGTCCATAATTCATGGAATTCCTACTGTTTCAACTACCCTTTTTCTATCAGACTATTAGCTTCTAAAAGACGGCGATAATGTCTTAATTTTTTCTTGCCATCTAGTTTTTAGACCAAATATTTCTCTAATAATAATAATTACAACAGTTATCTGAAATCCCTCTGGGTTCAATCGTAATGGTATGCGTATGGTATGGTGAGAAAAAAAAATCATCAGTTTGAAAATCAGACCAACCAGTATTTGAACCCCAGATTTGTTACTTTGCCTCTGATTGAGTCCGTTTAATTTGCTCATCAATATAAAAATTAATAATAATCCTTGTTTCTAAGTCATGCTGACTGCTAAAATAAGATATCTGTAAAGCCCCTAGCACCAAGTAAGAAAATTTTGGTGGAAATAGTGGAACTTTGAAAAGAAATTTGTGCTTATTATGAAAATAGCTTATGAGCATTTAATATTTTTTAAGTCAGGAAGATAAAAACATTCCTCATGCAACACACCTTGTCCACAGCCCAGAAAGTTCTCATCTTACAGTTTTGCTAATTCCCATGGAAAAAAAATCCCCATGAATTTCAATTCTAGTAAACTGTTGAAACAGCAAGCACCTGGGATATCTCTTGGGAAAGCACAGGCTGCTACAGTAGACCTGGGATCCGCAATGTCTCTAGAAATAGTACCAGGCGGTTACCTCCAGGTGACTAAATGAGGCTTCATCTCAGCACACAAGCTTAGAAAGCTTTACGATTAGTCCTGCTTGCTATGGTGAGGAAATAACACAAAGAACAGTACCAATGGAAGCCAACTTCATCACAACATGCAGTCAGTTTCCAAACAGGTAAGATAATCTCTCATGACAGGCAGAGGGTCCTTGGTGTAATGTTGAGAGCTTAGAAGGGTAAATATTAAGATTTATGTCTATATCTGTTCATGTAAATGTAGATAAATGAGTCAGCATAGAACCTCTGTGATATCTAGGGAAATATCTTTAGCCTAAAAGTCTGAAATTAAAAGAAAATGCTATGCAACCATTCAAATATCTTAATAAAGATCCTACCACAATCATAAGGAGTTTCTTGTAAAATTCATAATCATCCTAAGGAGAGTAGAATTACAAATATGTTCACTTGAACAGAACTCAAAAGTTCGTAAAGGACCTTGAGTGGAGCAGATATTTTCTTTGTTTTGTTTAGTGTGGTTCCCACACTGACATCGGGGAAAAGATGACTACGACTAGAAACGAAAATTGAGAGAGGATTACAGTGGGTTAATTCACTAAATCTAGACATTTTTATAATATTGACATCCCGGGTACCCTGTGTTTGTGTGCAGACTTCACTAAAACACTAGTCAGTAGCTTCTGTTATAATTGCATGTGGGGTCCAGTGAGTGAAAGTCAGTGCTATGAGACATCATCAGCTAAATTCCCAGCTGGGGAACTCAGCTTTCTTGTTTTTCATCAGTAAACCAAGAACCTTACTCTAACGTTGACTTAAATATGGCTCTTGTTAAAAATGATATATAAATTTATTAGTTAATCTGTATAGAAAGTGCTATCCTCAGGTGAAAAACCTCACACAATGTTTATTTCACTTGTTTATTTCAAAAAGTATGTATTTAGTTTCCACTGTGTTCTAGGCATTGTACAAAGTTCCAGACAACAAAGATTAAAAATAAGAATTTAGTTTGAATATTTAAAAACAATATAATGATTCTGCTGTTGGTACAAAGTTATAGATAATTTTAATTTTATCTGTGGTCCTTGATGATGAATCACAATGTCAAAAAATAATGCATCTGGTGTTTACATCCATCTTAATAACAAAATTGGATTAACTTTCTGTCTGATTCAATATTGCAGAAAACAGTCATCAAGATGGCCCAAATAAATTATTTGATTCAAGAAGTCAAGCTCTGTTTCCCACAAAATAAAGGGCTGCCAGATTTGATTTTATTTTTTTAAGTACATCTCTGGCGTGAGACATGAGCAGGTAATAATGCCAAATTATGGCTTGGCAAGAATTTCCAAGCAGGATTTAGGGCTTAGCGGCAAGATTTCAGGCTAAAGGGAAAGGAAAGTTTTTAGTGATTTTCTTTTAATATTTGTTGCATATATAGTTTTTAATATGAGGAGGACTAACCTGTTTAAATCTATCATTTAAAAGAAATCAAGCTTTAAAGAAGATGTGGCTTCTTAGCCTTGTACACCAAAATATCTTGCCCTACAGCATTCATAGTCTTCAAGTTAATTTTTAAAATTGCTATTGCGAATTACTCAGTTGATAATTGATGCTGGATTCTGTTGTATCAAATTAGCCATTTCTATATTTAGCTGTCACAAAAAGGAATAAGCTATAAATAGTCTCCCTTGTTTTTCTGATCAATATATGCAGTTCTAACAATTTAATAATTAGATCAGACATAGTGCAATGCTAATAAATACCATGACCCCAATCTTCCTAAAAGAAAAAAAAAAGAACCTTACTGTGGTAATTGAGAAGTAATAACAGGATGAAATAGGTAGAGTCATGTTGTGCTTTAAAGTTATGCTGCAGACAACATCACTCAGAATCTTTCTTTTCTAGAAATGAGATGGTTCTCAAGGTGCTAATCACTAAAATAACACATTGTGGAAAATTATATGCTTGTTGTTATTTTGCCATATCCTTCTTCAGTTGAAAGGACCACAAAAACACTAGCTAAAACTTATTCCACACTCTGCCTTTATTCATTTTAACTATGCAGAAAATTATTAATTCCCCCTGTGACAGAAAAAATCAAGATTACTAGGAATAAAAGTTGAAGGACATTAAATCAGAGTGTTTTTTTTGCATCTTAAAAGCACATGCCAATAAACCTCATTTCATTTTACCGTGTTTCTTGGAGAATTGTGTAGTTCACCGGAAGAGTGAAAACACAGAATCCTATTACAGCCATTGAAGTGAAACATAAACTACTTCACGGAGGGAATAAAAATAAAAGTAAAGGTATAACACCCTTCCACGGAGCATTAGACTTCAAACTACCCTTGTAATCAGACTGATGTTTCAGAGCTTGTGTGGTCTCTGTGCCCCTTCAGAGCTTAAGCTTTTGCACATGATCAGCTGAAAGTCCCTAAAGAATCTATTCCTGTTGATTGAATATAAGCACATAAAAGGTAGCCATCTCCTTATTTCACCTACATCTGAAATAAAGCTCCAATGACCTGTAAGGATTGTTAATTTCTTAATTAAAAAAAAAAAAAGTAGTATGTATATATTCAATGACTCAGGACAGTATCAGTTTATGACTAGAATGCAAAGTTCTTGGGGGCTGAAGGATTAGTATTTTGCCCATGTATATCTACTTCTAAGCATCCCTAAATGTCACTTCAAAGTAATCTTGGTCTCAATTCTTACTGAACAGCGTAGTGAAAAGTCTTCTCTGTCCTTTCAGAAAAGCTCCATGAATGAAGAAGTCAGGGCTGTGATGATTAGAGTTTTGTTATTTTGATGGTGCTGGATGTAGAAACCTGAATTTGTCTGACCTCGTTTTTCAGACATTTGCCTGAGTGTTGAGCTTTTGTCCACACAGGGTTTCTGCCTGACCCTGATTCCAGTCATTTTCAACTCAAGCTTTGGCTCCTGGGTTCTGCCATCAGCATGAGAAATACTGAAGGAAGGGGAGGGGAGTAATAACTGAGGGGAGGCTGAAAGAGAACAAGGAACAAGAATAACTGGGAAAAATAACATCCCAATAAAAGATTGAAAACATAATCGGGGGAGTGGAAGGTGGAAAGTTCTGTTGACTCAAACATATAATAATGAGAATTGAATACTCTGTTAAAAGCAAGTAACTCGCTATTATGTTTGTTTACTGTACCCAGGATAATATCTATTTGTGGTTAAATCGTGATTTTTCTCCTGTCTCTAAAGAACTTTGCATTAAATCTGTTTTCTTCTATTTCATCCATAGACCTGTCTGTAACTTTTATAAAAATATTTTTACAAGCATAAATGGACATGAAGTCACAAAGTACAGAAATGATACTATCATAAAAAGTATACAGAGTATTATTTCAGATTTTATGGAAGCTTTATCTCCTCCAGTGAATTTGTACTTGGAAGAGTGGAGACCTTCACCATTTCATAATTTTTAAAAACAGCTTATAAGGATGGGGGCTTACTCAAAATTGTATAGAATTTAAAATTTCCAGAACAATGTACAAAAGTTCTTCATTTAATTTCTAAATTTTAGGTCTTTGCAGGTGAAAGAAAAGTTTTTATCACAAGAATGTTATTAGGGGATGTGAAAGGGGACACTAATTAAGAGGTAATATTAAAATAGATGACAGAGATTAATGAAATGAAGGAAAAACTAGGTTATAAAAAGCATTTCAAATGAGTAGGATACAGGATTCTATTCTAAATCATTAAATTTGGCTTTGTTTCAATATTAATATTTAATTTGTAGTGGTACAAATGAAAAGAAAGATGAATATGAATTTAATTCAATGTCTTTAAAGAGTCTTCTACACGATTTAGGATTTGAGTTGCATGTTCACAGAAGCTGTAATGTGAAGGGGCAGGATGGAGAGTGAATGGAAACAGAGATACTGAACTCAAATAACTGTTCTTAAAATGTGCCGTTTTGACCTTCAACCTCGAATATATATATTCTCTCCAGAAACAAATGATAGCATTTCAGCAAAACCAAATTGTTTTGACCATTGCTTTTTCCTGGGGCCTAGAGTTTCTGATTGACTTTTGGTGAAAGCTCCTTAACTGTAAACACTGCAAATCCAATCAGGCCACTTTTTAATGTTGATATTATTACTATTCTGGTTACTACGTTCAAGAGCTTCATTTCATCAACAAAGTTGTTCCTCCACTTCCCCTTGTACTGAATATTCAAAGAAGTCACTAAGGTAATCATTGTCAACATTGACGTGTAGTAAACGCATATCTTCAAGCCTAGTTTACTGTTACCTTTTATCTGCCACTTCTAGCTGTTTTATAGCTAATAGTGACGTCAGTGGTGGCCATCTGGTGCGGCGGCTGCCATCACGCCGGCCGCTGCAGGGAGGGTGTCGGGAGGAGGCAGACAGACCCCCCCAGCGGCAGCCCGCTGCCCTGGGGACCGCCCAATGGGGCGGGGCTGGGTTGTGCTCGGGGCAAGGGGGAGATCTGGCTAGCCCCTGAGCTCCCGGGCCACAGGCGAAGCTCCGAGAGACAGGTAGAGCTCTCGGCAGCATCCATCCAGCCCCGCTACTAGCGCAAGCCCAGCAAGGACCTGGAGCCCCCGCCTCAGGCTGCCAGGGGGCGTGGCCAGGTGCCCTGCTCCATGGAGCCTGCGGAGCCGGCATAAGCGAGAGCCCTGCCCCTTCCAAGTTGGCAAGTGGGAGCTCCCCAGGTGCAACTGCAGGTGTCCAGGCCACTGCTGCAACCTGGGCACCCCTGTGCTCTCGGGAGCCGGGAGTAGGCAGAAGCCCCGCCCTCCTGGGCAAGGCTGCAGCTGCCCAAGTCAGGGCTGCGGATCTAGGCCTCCTGCTCCACTGGGCAAGCAGGAACCTGCTTCCTCTGCTCCCAGCTGCAGCCACCCAAACCTGAGTTGCAGACCCAGGCATCCCTGCATTCTTACCCTTGCAGGCTGGAGTGCCTGTTTCTGCTGCCTGACTTCTCCCTACTCTGGGCACCTGCTCTCATCTGGGAGCAGGGTTGGGGCTGAGCCCACTGCTCAGGGCAGTGCTGACGTGTCAGCCCTCCACAGCCTTACACCCCCCAGACTTTGGGTGCCAAAAAGAGGGGAAACTAAAGGGGGACTGAGGGCAGCTGAATGCTGACCTGCAGGTGTCTCTTGGTTCCAGCAGCCTGGGCACCATGGATGGCCATGGGAGGCAGGCTCCTGGGCAGAAAATGGCAGGTCCCCAGTAAAGCCTGGGGGCCGGGGCTGCCAGTCCTGCAGACCCAGAGCAGGAGCTCCTGGTGCTTTTTCCTGGGCCCACCCATGGCTGCCTATGAACTAATTAGCATGCACTTCCCCACCCTCTGAGACCCATAAAGGCCTCAGCCAGAGCAGGCAGAGGGTGGAGAGATGAAGAGGGAGAGGAGACAACCAGCTGCAGACAGGAGCTATCCTCTCTGCTGAAAGTAGGAGAGGACAGAACAATCAGCTACAGAGAGGAGCTACCCTCTCTACTGAGAGTTTCAGAGACGCGGGGAGATGGGACTACCAGCTGCAGAGAGGAACAGTCCTTTCCAGGGCCTTCTCTCTGTTGACAGCAGTAGATGTCTGGACGACCAGTAGCAGAGAGGAGCTACCCTCTCCAGGGCCTCCTCTCTGCTGAGAGCTGAACACTCCACAGATGACCAGCCTACAGAGAAAAGCTATCAACTGTGGGTCTGCATTGAGCTGTTCTAACACTTAATAAAGCTCATCTTTGTCTTGTTCACCCTTCACTTGTCTACATACCTCATTCTTCCTGAATGCAGAACAAGAACTTGGGCAAAGGTGCCACCAGCCACAGAGGTTTCTGGCCAGAAAATCGACACCCCAAAGATCCCCTATCAATAGCTCACGTAGGGTCCACATTAAAGACTATGAAAGGGATGCATGTGTCAGGTGAAGAAACTGAGCCTCATTTTCTTCTACTGAGAAGAAATTTGACCAAGGCCACTCGACCCAGGTTTGAACCCAAGTCTGCCTTACTAACCCATATCTTAACTATTATTTGATACTGTGGCAGTTTTTGATTGGTATTTGCTCTCCTACCTGCGACATCTGAACACACAAAAATATTTATTTTGTTAAGCTGTGCTCAGGCTCCCTAGCAGTTTAGAAAACAGGCAAGCACTTTTAAATGTTTGAGCACAAAATTCAAGAAGCTCCTGAATATTGTCCTTGTCCACAAGGTCTTACCCTTTATAAACAAGAAATTTAGGTATCTTTTCTCACTCTCTATCAATACTCATTTAGCTCTTTTGTGAATTGTTTTAATTAGCTTATCAATTGATCATAACAACTGAGCAAAGATATGAAAAACTCATGAAGTTGGTATTGTAACTGTTTATGAAATGTCTCAACGTATTATTCTTACCAATACTGTTAGTATTGTTATTTCATGTGTTAAAAGGGGTAGCTCATCAGTAATATAAGGAGCTTAAGAAGGAAGAGTAAGTCATCTAAGATACTGTTGCTGTAGTATAAAGGTCATAGTTATTTAAAACTATGGGGAAAAAATGTATTCTCTCTGTTTACCATCCTCTTTACCCTTTTGTTCTGACCAAAATTGGTCTGGGTGTCCTGCCTATTTCTTCATTATACCTCACTCCTTCACCTCTTAAAAGGGTCAATATACTAACAACATACTAATTTTAGTTTACTAAGACTAAATTGTACCAACCCTTAAAAACTCACTCAATAACGCTTTGGCATAAAAAAGTCTGTAGTTGTACAGAATGCACCTATATGGCTGCGCAAGGAACTTGCACTTTTCATGTGAGTTGCAGTGAGGATCACATGGCCTCCCAATGCACCTTGAATCACATTTTGAGTATCAGGACTTAAAGGCTTCCAATTACCTACTCATTAACACATCAGCCAGCCTTTTTCTTTTCACATTTTCCTTAACCTCCAGCAGTATCTGGCTCTGTTGAGAAACCTCTTTTGGAAACTCTCTACTCCTGACTTCCATAACACCATTTACCATGATGTTTCTCTGACCTGTCTACAAGCATAGATATCTGTGCTGAAATAAGGCCACCTAGCAAGAAAAGTTGTAAAGTTGTAGAGCCCATTGTTTTGGTCTGACTTTTTGGTGCCATGTATTGGTGTTTTAGTGGAAAAGACATAACAGCTGTCTCTCCTGCCTGGAAAAGACAGAGGAATTGGGCTTACGGAGATCAAAATGTCAATTCTATTGCTGACAGAGCTGCTGAATTTGTGACTTCAAAGCATGAAAGTGATATTCTGTTATGACTGCATCTGCTTCAAGCAAATTTTCTCACCAGTCACAGGCAGCAATGGTAAACCGCAGCACTCCCCTACAGGGACAATGGCTTTGGGGCTTACTTTACCACGTGCAAAGAACAGACCAGATTATATGGTCTTTACAGGCAGGCAGAACCCTAAAGGAAAGCACAGAGCTACACATGCCCCACTATCTTATTCCAAATGCACCAATTACACAAGTCACTTTCCCTCTCCTAGGGAGACTGATGAGAGGAAGAATCCAGGAATATTATTATATTAAAACTGCTACCACACAGAATAAAACATCAGGACTGGGTAATAAAGTGTTTCCTGCCCATATAATGGAAAGTGGAAAGCCATAGAAATGTAGTAGCTATAGCATCACATGAAAATGGATAAATATTTGTATGATATATGTGAGTATATGCATATACACATATATACATTATATGATATAACCTATGTATCAGGAAAAAAAAAAAAACTAACGCTAAAAATACCACAACCTTATCCCAGGGTGATGGGATACATGATTATCCCAAAAGAAATAATACTTATTTCTCTTTTCTAATTCGTTATGTTTTCTAAATGTTCTATCATATGCATTAACTTATATAATTAGAAAGGTAAATTTTAAAACTCAAATTAGCAAGAAATGGGCACTAACACTGGATACATTTGAATTTAATGTACAATCAATATAGCATAAAATATATATTGATATTGCCTCCTAAAAGTGAGTTTCAGCCAGGCACGGTGGCTCACGCCTGTAATCCCAGCACTGTGGGAGGCCAAGGCAGGTGGATCACGAGGTCAAGAGGTCAAGACCATCCTGGCCAACATGGTGAAACCCTGTCTCTACTAAAAATACAAAAATTAGCTGGGTGTGATGGTGGGCACCTGCAGTCCCAGCTACTTGGGAGGCTGAGGCAGGAAAATCACTTGAACCCAGGAGGCGGAGTTGGCAGTGAGCCATGATTGTGCCACTGCACTCCAGCCTGGATGACAGAGCGAGACTCCGTCTGAAAAAAAAAAAAAGAAAAAGAAAAAGAAAGTGAGTTTCAAAAAGTCGATGAGACTTTTGATTTTGCTCCCACTTAAATGTTATCGTAGTCAAAGTGTCAGAGACATGTTAATTCTAAATCAAATACAAATTGTGCTAAATTTGTGTTTTTTAATGATTCAGTATTACAGGTAAACTAAATTGAACATACCTTCCTCAAGCATGAGGCCTAGGTTTGTTACCCCTTCCAAGCCTATCATATAACTCAGATTCTTTCACTTGATAACTACAGTGTTGGTTATCATAATTCATGTGTCCCTTCATTTCACAAGCATTTATTAAATACCTACTATGTGCCAGGCACTGTTTCGGGTCTTGAGGAGACAGCAGAGAACTAGACTAACAAGGCCCCACACCAATGGAGCCCAGATTTTTGTGAAGTAAGATTATACAATAAACAAACAAGAAACTGTCAGCTAGCGATAAATGCTATGAGGAAAAGAAAGCAGGGTGATCTGATAGAGAGTGGTCAGGCTGGGAAGGCCTCTCTGAGGAACTGATGTTAAGACAGAGCTAAACAACCAGAAGGAGCCCCCACCCGATAATGGTGAACACTTCCCCAGGCAGCAGGCAGGTGCACGCCAAGCCCCTAAGGGGAAAATGAGCATAGGAACTGGAAAAAGGACAGAGTGGCTTGAAAAAGGTCTATGAGATGAAGCTCACAGCTACTAGGAGTCAGATAAAGCAGGGCCTTGTGAGTCCACATGATGGAATTTAACTCTAAACAGGATAGAAAGTTATTGCAGGATTTTAAGAGAGAAACAGAAGCTGAACTCCTAAAAGAAAAAAAAAAAAAAGACTTAAAAATGAATGGAGGGCTGGGCATGGTGGCTCATGCCTGTACACCCAGCACTTTGGGAGGCCAAGGTGGGCGGATCACCTGAGGTCAGGAGTTTGAGACCAGCCTGGCTAATGTAGTGAAACCCTGTCTCTACTAAAAATACAAAAAAAAAAAAAAAAAAAAAAAAAAAAAATTAGTTGGGTGTGGTGGCACATGTCTGTAATCCCAGCTACTCGGGAGGCTGAGGCAGAAGAATCACTGGAACCTGGGAGGTGGAGGTTGCAGTGAGCCGAGATCGCGCCACTGCATTCCAGCCTAGGCAACAAGAGTGAAAACTCTGTCTAAAAAGCAAACAAAAACAAAAATGAATGCAAATGACCAAGAAACTATAAACATAAGTTTTGTGTCATCTCCTGTTGGATACAATCAAGACAGTCCATATCTTGTCTACAACAATCACAAAGAATAAATTGTCAGAATTCAGAAGATAAATGATGGTAGTAAAAAAAAAAAAAATTAGAGAAATTGAAATCACATTTAAAACAAATAGGAAAGAGTCTGCTGAAAAAAATATAAGGACATAGAGTGCAGACTTGAAAGAATTTTAGCTGAATAAAAACATACAAGCGTTTAGAGAAAATAAGCACATAAAATGTGCTGAGATAGAAACACAATATAGAAAAAATAAGTGCATAAAATAATGTGCTGAGATAGAAAGACGAAGAATATATAATTGCATAATTAGTGTCTTTGAAGATGAGACCAAAAGGTTTAGATGAAAAATCATTCAAATGTATAATAGAAAATATTACTGAAATAGGCTCTGGAATCCGTAGTCTATAAGGGCATACCAGATTATAGGCACTATCAACCCAAAGAAATATCCTGGTGAAGTTTTCTAACTTTAAAGCTAAAGATTTCTATGAGACGAGGGACAGGAAAGGCAAGTGAGCTGCAAGACAGACTAGCCTCAGGCCAGAGTATTTTTCACAGCAACTCTCAGTGCCAGAAGGCATTGGAAAATAGCAGCAGAGTTCAAAGAGAGAAAAAAAAATAGAAATAAAGATTGAATCGGGGTTTAATATCCAGCCAAGCTGTTATTTATTGTTAAAAACACCATAAATATATTCGCAAACATATAACGCCTCAGGAAATAGAGCACTCATGAGCCTCACTTGAAAGAAGCGATTTGATATGAAACCCAGCTGAAAAACAGATAAATCAAAATATAGAATTCGAGAATGGTGACATCCTTCTAAAAATAAAAGACTGGTCATGAGCACTGAATCCATTTGAATGTGTAACTATCACTATAGAACTGTAGAAATTATGGTTTCAGCACATATTCATCGGCATAAGCAGTGCTAACACATACCCATATCTTAGTGGCTTAACACAATAAAAGTTTGTTTTTAACTAAGGTCACTATTTAATGTGGTTTCTGATTGGTACCCTCTGATCCATGCAGTGATCTGGGGGCTCAGATGTCTGCCTTTGTGTAGTTCCACCATTTTTAATGCAGTTTTAGGGTGACCCTGGACCCATCCAGCTTGTAGACGGAAGAGAGAGAGAGAGAGAGAGGGTGGAGAAGGCATCCTCATTGTTAACTGCCTAAGACTGAAAGTATCACTTTACTTTCACTTATATTGACCATGGAGAATTCTGGGTAGTCTCTAATACACAGAATATAATGTCAATATCATTAGATATAACAATATAGAAATAATAATATAATTACAAAAACTGGGAGGTTATGAGAATTGGTGGGAAGAGTGGTATATTTTCTCATTTTTCATGGCAGAAGTTAATAAAGACTTCCTAAATTTTATAGACCAAGAAATAATGGCTTAAATATATTTTCATGCCTTATTTTATGTTATAAATATAGACATGGGAAGAAAAAAGTAGAATAACAACTAAAAAACAGAAAATATAGCAAAAGACTGAAAACTAAGGAAGAATAAAAACAAAATAAACAAAGTAATAAAACACATCTAAATCTGTTGAAATAACAAATGAGTGGAATAAACTAATCTTAAAAATAAGAAATTATTAGATGAGAATCAAAGCATGATATTTGATGATGGTATATATTATAAATATAGAACTATATCTCAGATATATTAATGAAAAAAGTTGTGGAACAAAATGTATAGTTCAATCCTATTTGTATTTAATAGTAATATATATTATGTATGATATGTACATATAGTTTTATACCATGTACACATAGAAAATATTTGGAAGTATACACAATAAATGGTTAGCAGGGTTATTTCTGGGGATTAGGATGAAGGGTTAGGAAGGGGAATCGTATTTTCACTTTTTACCATATATCTATCTGTACCTTAAATTTTGTTGTAGTAAGCATGATATTTTTATTATGAAAATGTAAACAAAAAAATCCTAAAGTCCAACACAGTACTATTGAAGAACTGAAAGAAACAACGAAGGAAGGGGAAGTCAGGGAAGCCTGACAGAATGGTTTTTGCCAACCATGAATCTTGAACTGGAATCATTAACTCTTCTACCTGGAGCTAAAGATTCCGGGTAGCAAAAAGGCTGAGTCTCCAAGGAGAAGGAAGAGCCCCTAGCACTGATCCCCATGTGCACTGACAATGTGAAAAGGACGTGGCGTGTTTAATAAACCTTAGGGATGCGTGGAGTATGACGTGTGTGGTGGAAAGGTGTAAGAGGTTAAGACTGGAAGGACAGGGCAAATTTGGTGAATGGAGGAGTTAAAGATCATTCATTAGAAAATGAGATTTTCTCAGAGTGTTTTGAACAGAATAGTAGCTTGATTGGGATAGCATTTTACACAGATAACTATGATGTCCATATGGGGAATTAATTAGAGACCACAGAAAACTGGCAACCCATTAGGATTCTAGTCAAATAGTCCAGTTAGTCATGATGATGATCTGAACTAAAATGATGGAAATATAGATAAAGAGAGTATGGGTTCAATATTCAAGGAATATTTAGCAGGTAGAATAGACAGAACTTGACTATTCATTGGATGTCATGGTGGTGTCATTCTTCATGTGAAGAATAAGGAAGGAAGAGTCGGGATGGTACCCAAATATGATAGCTCATTCCATTACGTGAGTGTAGAAAGAGAAGCAAATTTGACTGTGGATAGGAAGAAGGAGAAAGGTAAGTTCAGTCTGAGTAATGTTAAGTTTGAAGTGTAAGTAGGACGTTTAGGAAGAGGGAAGCAGGTGTAAGACCCTGAGAAAGGTGGAAATGTGTAATATAGAAATAAAAATAATTAGCCTGTGACTAATAGCAGAGGACAAATGCAGAGAATTGTGAAAAAGGAAAGGGTGAAAGTATAAAATGTCTCTGACAGGTCAGGGTCCTCTATTCAGTTCAAAGGCATAAACAGAGAACATTTGCTTTTATTCCTGGAAATCTCTTGCCATTCCAACTCCTTGGCCAAGAATGGAGTTAAAGATTCCAGGTTTTAAAAAAAAAAGGGTTGAGGGGCACACTAGAGTTAGAAAGAAGTGGGTGGATTTCTTCTAGCAAGCTTTGGTCCTCAAGGAAGCTGGGTCCTTTTGTGGCTGTTGGGAATTGAGACAGCACCTCTCTAAGGAGCCTTGAGGCATCTCTTAGGAAGAGAGACGGACATTTGGCCTTTGACCCCTAACTGGACCACTGGGTGTGGTCATGACTCTCACTGGGTATGACCAAATGAAAGACCAGGCTGCCTAATAACTTCAGGAGGGGACTAACTGCCTCCCTGCCAGGCAAAAATGATTCAATTATCCTTTAAAAAGTAAATAGCTAAAAGCCAACCACATACTTATAATTCAAACATAATGCTGGTACCTAAAAGTGCTACATTTCGTCAATCCTATCACCTCGATTTGTACCTAAGGCCCATAGGCTTTAACTACTTTGGTGGACAGTCTGGGGACCAAACAAAGAAAGTCTTGTCATAAAGTAGTATTTCCTTTGTGGAGGGGAACAGTAGTGGGGAACTGACAAAGGAATCTAACAAAGACAGAGGCCCGGTTATATTTAAATATAGGTAGAATTGGAAGTCTTTGAATTTCGTATGTTTAATTTTTTTCTGTGTGTTTATATATTTGTCATAACAATAAAAATACTCAATTGTTCTTATGTAGTAACTATTTGAAATTATTTACTGTTGTAAAGTGGCTTACCATTTGCATTTGGAAAGAACATTTTAATCTCTTTGAAATTAAAATCTTAAATCATTTGTACATTAAATGTTAGAAATGACCAAACAGGTTTAGAATCCAAACAAAAATATATCGCAGAATGTTGTACAGCAACTTGAAAGCTGTTGCCTTGTTACTGCTGTGAAAATGTATATCCTGTCATACTTGTTACGATTTCACATAATAGGATGAGGAGAGGCTGTGCATTTCTAGCATCTATCCAGAGAGAAGAAGGTAGCATATATCTTCTAACTATATAAAGTCATATATTTTTTATTTTGTCTAAAATAAAATTCTCATTTTTGTCTAGAATCCTTTCTTTTTCTCAAATGGCACTCATATATAATGTCTGGCACATATTAGGCCTTCAAATACGTAGATATCTGTCTGTACTATATTTTAGCATCACTATTTTTATGGGGAATAGTCAGAAATCTGTGCATGCTCTACAAAATCAATGCAACTTTTCGCAGGCAAGCAGAGAACTGAGGAAAATCATTCAAATGTTTTGATGCAATGAACCAGATGATTTCAATTTCAACTAATTACTTCAACTCACTTCTTCACTATAGTTGGGTAGTCTAAATTTCTGTTTCAAATGTACAGCTTTTATATTTTTGCAAAGTTGCCCTTTTTCAGTGATTTTTAAATCTTTAGTTCCCATTTCACTTCCCATTTACCATTTCAGTCTGAGACTTTAATACTGTTTCCACAGTTACAAGCCTCAAGTTAATCATGGCCTTGGGAATTGAGTTCTCCAGTGTGTACACAACCCCCTTGAGGGGCCTTGTGGGTTCCCAGCGTAGACAATTGGCTCCAAATCCTGCCTGTGGGGATTCAGGCACACTGTGTGCCAGCTCACCCTGCCTGACAAACACTGCTGGTGAGACAGAGGTTACTCATCACCATTTGAGAAAACTAAGGAATCCATCTTTGACCTTGCAAGGGAAGGGTAGTAGACAGAGTCTCCAATACAGTGTCTCATCTTTAATGGCAGCTTCTGCAGTCTGGTAGAGATGAAAAGAGGCCATGGATGAAAGGAAGCCTGTATTTCTCAGGATGACCAGGTGGACTGAGTATTTCTAGTCTCCCAGGTATGCCAGGTAGATGCGTCTATTGTGTTTAACAGTATAGTGCTATTTTCCTCATCACTGCATTTCCAAATCCTACTTGTCCTTTAAGGTTGGCTTCAAGTCTTACTTTCTGCATTAAAATATTCTGTTATATATTGGATACATATTTAGGCTATTAAAAATACAGAAAATAATGTAGCAAACACTTATGTACCATTAGATGCTTTTTATTTAATAAAAAATTATTACTCTCTGGAAGAAGGTAACATTTTGTTGAGAGAGAAGTCACCTTCCTCAGATCTAGTAGGAATTGCTTTCTGTGACATGCTGAGAAGTGAACCTGGAACAGAAAGGTCTATTTCAAATTGTGTCTGGATTCATCTACCTCTTTTTTTGCCTCACCAAGACTTTACCACTGCCTTTACCCATGATATGCTCCATCTGCCAAGCCACCTCCGGAATAGAATTATGCTTCCGATGGACCTTCCCAGCCTCCCAAACAGCTCTCCAACCGGGAATGAACACCCAGGGAACCAGCTGAACTTCCTACTTGTATTGACTCAGAGCCTAAAAGAAAACGTGCAAAATTACTAAAGTTCTTGGTCAATTCCCTGGCTACAAATTAGCAACTTCTTTCCTCAGAATTCTGACTTTTTTGTTGTTAAAGGTGGAATTGCATCCTACCTCACCACCACCCCAGAATTTATATGTTGAAGTTCTAGCCTTCCAGTACCTAAGAATGTGACCTTATTTGGAAATAAGGTGGTTGTAGGTGTAACAAGTTAACATGAGGTCTTACTGGAGTAGGGAGGGCTCCTAATCCATTATAAAAAGGCCCTTATAAAAAGGGAAAATTTGGACACAGAGACTCAGAGGGAAGATGATGTGAAGACACAGGGAGAAGAGAGCCAAGTGATGACAGATGCAAAGATTAGAGTGATGTATCTGTAAGCCAAGGAATCCCAAGGATTGCTGGCAAACACCAGAAGCTAGAAGAAGCAAGGAAGGATTCTCCCCTACAAATTTAAGAGGGAACATGGCCTCGCTGACACTTTGATTCAGACTTCTAGCCTCTAGTATGACAAGACAAGAAATTTCTGTTGTTTTAAGCTTTAAAAAAAAATAAATTTGAAAAAATGTTAAAGTGTTACTGATTGTGTTTGACATAGCTTTCTATATACTCCAACATCATTCTTATGTCTCCTCCCCAGAAGCAAATTGTTGCCTATTATTGGGTTCTCTTAGGTAGACTTTCTCAATGATTCTGCCGTTTTCTGGATCTTCATTTTTCACAAGGAGTCCAGTTCCAGGCACCTAAATTAACCAAACCTTAGGGCCCCTGCCTCCATGCAAGCATTGAGAGACCCTAAGGTGGAAATGCAGGCTGGAGCTTTAGCTGGGCCCATCATCTTGACTGGGAACCCTATACCTCTTTTGACCTCCCAAATTCTCTCTGATTCCTGTAGCATTGAGCATTTAATCCAGCTTCCAATCCCTTATTTATTACCTACTTGCAGGTACAAAATAGAGGATATATTATGGTATTTCCTTATGAGATTATAAATGCTTGAAACAGTATAAATCTCTTTTTAAAGCAAACTAAGGGAAGTTCCCCTAAAGAGTTCCTACTCTATAGGAGATTGCACATGGAAACCAATCTCATTATTATAGAAGTGTGTATTCACAAGGATGCCTAGCTTTACAGAACAGGTGATATTGCAGCCATTCAACAGTTATTGATAGCCTTCTATGTTCAAATTAGTGAATTAAGTATTATAAGAATAAAAGAAATGCATGAAGATTTGGTTTCCCTACCTTGAGTATCTCTCAAATGACTAATGAGGCATTTTTGAAAATATATACAGTAAATTATTTCATGGTTTCATTGTAGTAATCATGCTGGGGCTTCAGTGAAGGTTATTATTACTATTATGATAATTATGATATCATTATCATAATTTGATTTGTATTTTAGGAATTTTTTAATATTTAGATTTTTTCCTAAGCAAACTGAAAGTTGAGTGTTTGCCCAAACAACTGAATAAGAATTGTTTATCTTAGATCAAATCATCAGTACCACTGGCATTTTTACCAGAGTTTGAAAATGTATTCTTGCACCTCATTCTTTTGCCTTGCACTGGCGGCAAATCACTATGTATAGAAACTGCCAAGACAGGCCTTATGGAACTTACACAGCATCTTTCTCTCTGTGACTTGTATGAACACAAATTGAAGATGAATAACTGAAATACACTTGGCCACAGATTCCATTCTGTCATCTGGAACTAAACTAAAGCAAAATTATTCAAGGCACATTTCAATGAAATTCTTTATGAATTGACCATTCATTTGTGCTTTTTATTATAACTAGACAAATTTCATTATTATGTAATATACCATCTTTTTTTAAAAAATCAACTTTTATTTTAGATTCAGGGGGTACATGTGCAGGCTTGCCACGTGGGAACACTGTATCATAACACTGAGGTTTAGGGTGCAGATGATCTCATCACCCAGGCAGTGAGCACAGCATACAATAGGCAGTCCCTCACCCCCTTCCCTCCCTCTCTCCTCTAGCAGGCTCCAGTGTCCATTGCTCTCATCTTTTTGTCCATGGGTACTCAATGTTCAGCTCCCACTTACAAGTGAGAACATGCAGTATTTGGTTTCCTATTTCTGCATTACTTCTTGGGATAATGGCCTCTGGTAGCAGCCATGTTGCTGCAAAGGACATGATTTCATTCTTTTTATGGCCGCATAATGTTCCATGGTGTATATATCTTTTTAACTAATACCATTTAAAATTTCACATGCAATGTTCCTATAATTTTATTTCTAACAAAAAATGCAATAAAGCATTATTATTGTAAACTTCGCAGAGTCACAGAAACTGTGGTCAGTCATCAGTCAAGAACTGAATGTCCTGAACCAAAGACTTATTAATACTATAATTTGGATTTATTTTTGTCCTTATTTTCCAGACACTGCAAATGGATGTAAACAAACTGAACATAACCTTGCTTCGGATCTTCCGCCAAGGAGTGGCTGCAGCTTTAGGACTCTTACCCCAGCAAGTGCATATCAATCGCCTCATTGTAAGATACCCACGTTTCGCATTCCCAAAATTCAAGCTGTGTGTGTGTGGTGTTTTTAATCACTAAAGGGCTCGTGCTATAGTTGTATGGCTCATGAGCCAAATCTGGCACATCATGTTTTTGCAAATAAAATTGTATGAAACAAGCCATATCCGCTCATCTACCCATTGCCCATGGTGGCTTTTATGTTACAGTGATAGAGTTCAGTAGTTACAAAAGATTGGCTCATGAAGCCTAAACTATTTATCATCTGGCCCTTTATAACGGAAGTTTGTTAACTCTGTCATAGTTCAAGGCTAGGTCCTGTGGTAAGTATGAAAGGGTCTAAAACACTTGCCTTACCAACCTGGCACTACTCTGAAAATATTCTCCATCAGAGTGAAAGCTTCTATATCAGGTAAGGCAGTTTCCAGACATCATTTGTTAAAACCCTTTAAAGTATATCAGTAGAACAATGGACATTGAGTGCAGAAGGCGGGCATTTTAAATAAAGAATAAAGGAGAACTGACCCTGAGGACTGCGGCCCAGATGGAATGCAGGAATTGGTAGTCCAGGAAAACCAAGAGAAAACCTGAATGGGCATCTGAGTGGTTAAAAAAAAAAGTAAACCCAAAGGATCTGTTGTATAGTGCACAGTCAAGGCCTGTCCGTCAATCACCCACATCCATTATTTCCTCGGTGTTTGGGAACCTGGATATCATACAACTACATGTTCCCATCTGCACTGGAAAATGGGCGTGAGCAAAGGCCAAAAAAAAGCAATTCAGATCAGACGACTGTCTCTTTGTAAAAAGCTAGTCACCTCAGTTTTATGTGAAAAGGGACTTTGGGATCACTGTGCAGGTTTTAAATTGTTCTTAATGTCCACTGCAATGGGAGTCCAAGCAAGGACTCCACGTTCCCCTGACCTTAAATTGCTGTGCTTCTGCTGCATGGAGCTTGGCTTTCTACTGCATCAATCTGCATTCACTATAGAGGGAATTTGCTTTTTGTTTTAGTTTGGGGTTTATGTTTCTTTTTAGTTTTTCTGTGTGTGGAGAGTGAGTTGTTTCATTTCTTCATAAAAACTTGTATCCTGTGAATCAACAATGTTCTAGAAGTAAACAAGCTTTTAAAAGTTTTAACTCATACCAAGAAGAAGAAATACAACATTCCCCTGAATGAGTGAAGGTTACCCGGTGGCTCACACCTGTAATCCCAGAACTTTGGGAGACCGGGAGGGTGGATCACTGGAGGTTAGGAGTTCAAGACCACCTGGCCAAAATGGTGAAACCCCATCTCTACTACTAAAAATGCCAAAAATTTGCCAAGCATGGTGGCAGGCACCTGTAATCCCAGCTACTCAGGAGGCTGAGGCAGGAGAATCACTTGAACCCGGGAGGTGGAGGTTGCAGTGAGCAGAGATCATGCCATTGCACTCCAGCCTGGTCAACAAAAGTGAAACTCCATCTCCAAAAAAAAAAGTTTTGGATCTAGATCTAGATTATATATATACACATATAAAAATGTATATGCATCAACCTGTGCACATATATTTTGCTAAGATATATATAGAGATGATATAGATATCTTAGATATACTTTTATATATATTAGGTTTAATGAGCATAATAGCTATTTGCAGGGGTGAAGGAGGGATTTGCCAGACTGAGGAAGACTGAGGAAGGGATATGCTTATCAGAGAATGTTAGTAGCATGGTTAAAAGTACTTATTATAATACCTAGAGTTACAATACCTGAGATAACAAAGCATGATGATTAACAGCATGTGTTTTGGAGACAGACAAAACCATACTTCATTTCCAGTGTGGTCATATTCCATCTGTGTGAATGTGGCCAAGCCACTTACATTTAATTTGTAAAATAGAGATAGTCATAATACCTGTCGCTTAGGGGTGTTTTGAGCAATAAATGAGATAAGAGATTTAAGGTAAATAGAAACATGTTACGCCCAACTCAAGTGCTCTGTACCTACTGTAGTTGTTATTAGGTCACAAACTATTTAAATTGTTATAAACATGTTTCACATCAGTATTTAGTTATTTTCTGTTGTTCTCTACAAACATGAAAAACTTTTACTGGCTTGCTCGTAGTAAACTGATACTTCATTTTATACCCAGCTAAAATTCGCACATTAAAAGAAAACTTTCTAGCATGAGAGCACTCCATGTGTCAGAAAGAAAGCTAACAATAATTTCCTTCTATTAGTGTGTTGTGTAAGTTGTAAAGATAATATTATCAATGGCCATGTCATTTGTATCTGCTGTGTGTGTGTGTGTGTGTGTGTAGAATATCAGACATCTATGGTAAGAAATTCTCTGACTCCATTTCAGCTAATGAGGTAATGCTAATAGGAAAAGTATCATGACATCACTACACAAGATATCCATTTCTACCAAATGACCAATTTTAAATGTGTGATATATTTGAGGTGAAGAACATAATCAGGAAAAGGATTTCAAAGTTCATCTGGCACCATCTTCTTCAGCTGGTCAAGCCTTCACATTAACACAAGTTACAAAAGTAATAGAGAGAGTGGTGATGTCTAATATGTAATTTTACTATTACATCAGATTTTATTTAATTCATTTGATTTTAAAATGCTTCTTTAAACATAATTACTCAGGGAACATATGAACAATCTACATCAAAAAAATTACAATATAGAATGATAAATGAATCAGCATGCAATGAAATATAAAATTACAAATCTTGCAGGCGAGGGACAACTAATTGCAAGAAAGTTATTTGAAGATTTTAGACTTTGGACTGGTAATATTAAGTCTACCAGAGAATAACTAATAAATGTAATCTCCACAAAGCCTTTTAGGATTCTAGAATTCTGACTTCCTTTAATGTTTCTAAAGGAAAGGTTAAAATATTATCCAAAATTGTTTAAAATGTCTATAACAAATACAAATATTCTGCTTTTATTAGGGAAAGAAGAACAGTATTGAACTGTTTGTGTCTCCCATAAACCGAAAAACAGGAATTTCTGATGCTCTGCCCTCTGAGGAAGTTCTTCGTTCACTTAATATCAATGTTTTGCATCAAAGTTTATCCCAGTTTGGAATTACAGAAGTCTCTGCTGAGGTAGGTTGCTGCATGAAGCATTTCATTTAAAAATGTGAACAGTTAGCATGCTATGGTAATTCAACCCCAAGAGGCTTTGAGATGAAAGTTGTTTATTGTAAGTTATTTGATGATAAAAATTTCCCTGAGTGTCAGAATTCTCTGATCTTTACATTGTATATGTTTACTTCTTAAGGAAATGCATTTTCATATTAAAGTTTCACTTTTTGACATTTTTCTTCTTCAAAACTTTGTGGCCTTATACCTTATTTTGACTTATCCAGTAAATTTTCTAGAAGAAAGAAGATTTAGATGTGTTTGTCAATTGATCACTTGAAACTGATATGTCAAAAAAACAAAAATACATTTAAATATTTCTTTCTCTACAGGTGCCCCCCTCCTTATTGTCTTCATTGTCAAGATGGTCACCAGATATTCACCTTTTCCCATAAATTTGAAATTAATTTGAAATGTGATTTTTCTTTTGCTGAAGAAACTATAGTTTCTTAAGAACTTAAGTCTTAAGAACTATAGATGTTTCTTCATAGTATTTTCCAAATTTGTCACTTTTAAAAAATTTCCTCTACCACCTCCACCATCTCACTCCTGAATGGATTTAGTCTCCTTTCCAATTCTTTTACTCCATCCCGCTCTAACAAACTTACTGGAAGGATCATCATCCTAAATATGTGTAATTCAATTATTCATAGAATCATGAAATTAGACTGGAGGGAATATATGTAACACCTTGTAGATACAGAAAGTATGGCCCATAGAAATTAAGTGACTCTCTCAAGGTGACAGAACAAGAGAGGCACAAAGCACCACCTAAGATCTAGGTCTCTCTCTCTCTCTTTTTCTCTCTCTCTCTCTCTCAGAGGCAGGGTCTTGCTATGTTGCCCAGGCTGGTCTTAAATACCTTCCCAGGCCAAAATCTAGATATCTTGATCCCTAATCTATTTGCCTTTACAGTAAATCACACTGCGTCTCATTTTAGTAAGTATCACAGGTGTGGTATAAAAAGCTCTGGGTGGGCATGGTGGCCTATGTTTGTAATCCTAACTACTGGGGAGGCTGAAGCAGCAGGATCACTTGAGCCCAGATGGAGTTTGTATCCGAAAGCCACATGTAAAATGTGCGTGGACCATGGGCAGACCATTTAATCTCTGTGAGGTTGTCTGCCTTTGCATGGTGTCAACCTCCCTGAGCCTCAGTTTCTTCAAATCTAAAATGGGTGTAGCACTTATAAACTTGAAATATGGATTGAATTTTTAAAGTGTATATAGAAATTCTCACACAGACTAGGTAGCAGACAAATGTAATTTGAATGCAGGATGAATTGGAACAATGAGAATATATGTCATCATTGAACCATGACTGTCACAACCACCCCCAACTGGTCTTCCTGCATTTGGTTTTGTACCTCTCTCTGTTCTCTTTCCCAACACACCCAATGTGGTTTCTTTCCTGCCACCAAAGTAATCTTTCTCAACATAAATTTGGTCATGCCCTCCTAATTTCATGATTCTTCTTTGGCTTTCAAAATACTATGGAATGAAGTACAGATTTCTTAATATGGTATATGGTCCTTTGTATGCTGGGCTTTATAATTGTTGAACAGCACTTTCCTAGTTTACATTTCGGCAATTCTAAACTTGATAGATCTGTGATACATCATACTCTCTCCTTCCTCCATGCTTTCGTATATAGTGACTCATCTGCATACCTCTTTCTTAAGATCAGTCTACTGTGTGCCTTGTGCCTCCACAGACAAAGGTGCTCCTTACCCTGTGTTCCCATCAAGCTTAAAACAAAAACTCCTTATCCCGTATTAGTCTTTAGGCTCATCTCTACACTGTGGGTTTTTTGAGTGTTTGTGACATGTCATTTGATCTGTTTCTTCGTTGCCTTCATTTAGTGCCTGGCATGCAATGGGCAAACAGCAAAACTGAATCAACAAATAGTCATGCTGGGTGCGGTGGCTCAAGCCTGTAATCCCAGCACTTTGGGAGGTCAAGGCTAGAAGATTGGTTGAGGCCAGGAGTTTGAGACCAACCTGAACAACATAGCAAGACTCTGACTTTACAAAAAAAAAAAAAAAAATTAAAAATTCGCTGGGCATAGTGGTGTGTAACTGTGGTCCCAGCTACTTGGGAGGCTGAGGCAGGAGGATCACCTGAGCCCAGGAGTTTAAGGTTGTAATGAGCTATGATGAGGCCACTGCACTCCAGCCTGGGTGACAGAGCAAGACCCTGTCCCAAAACAAACAAACAGCAACAACAACAAATAGCCAAGTACTGCGCTAGTTAATACCTAAAGCCAGAAAAATAAACACATAAGAAAACAAACAAATAAATAAATGATGCTTGTTCTCAATGAATTTATGCACTAATAGGGCAAATATGACACAAACAGATAAGAATATAGTACTATAAATAAAGTTACTACACTGCGCCATGGAGCCTTGGAGAAGAGACCCCCTTATGCTTTGGAGAGGCCAGAGGAGAGGGTCAGCAGGAGGTGAACCACCAGGCCCCTCCCAGCCCTGCCCACGTCTGAATCTGAAGCAGTTCTGCTTGTGCACAAAGCCAAACCCCATTCCCACAGTCCAGGCCCTTCACAGACTGACTGGTACACATCTTGCCTAGGACAATTCTTTAAATTTTAGAAAGACCATTGGATAAATATATTCTGCCTCTCATAAGCTTTTAGAGAATCATATAAACGGCCTTCCCTGTTGCTTTATTCTGAGTTTAAAAGCCATTCTGAAGGCTTTAAGAATAGAGCAACTTATTGAGTCACTCAGATTTGCAAACCAAAAGAAGCTCCCCATGCGAAAAGAGCTGACTTAAAGCAAGTACCTGGGCGTCCTCCAATATACCCCAGTCCAGTGAAGGTGAGGTACTTAGCATAATGGCCTCTCACAGAGTTACTAGCTCACAATAGACTACACTTGAATAATGAAAGCGTATTTGATGATAAATGTCATAGTTTCTCATAAAATTGTTGGAATCTAGAAATCTAGAATTTAGAAAATATGCATTACAGAAGATGAGGAAGTATTCAAATCAGATATAAGGAGCATATCACGAAGGACAGACAGATTGTTTGAACCTTTTGTTTGAGCACTCCTAGAAGGGGCCAGGCATTATTACCCTTTGACCTTTGGCCAGAATCTCTAAATGCAGCAACAGGGAAAAGCTGTCTGTAGTAAAGCAGGCACCCCAGCAGGGAGGCGCTTGGCATAGATACAACCTAAAGGAGCCCTGGAAAAATATTGATTGATAGTTGCTTAAAACTGGTGAATGCTATTCTGTGAGTTTTCTTACATCTTTATTCATGTTTTCTGTGGTTAATGTTTTATAACAACTTATGCCTCAACCCATTTTTTCACATTTTAATCTTAAAATTATAACATATTATGGCAACATATACATTAACAGAAAAAAAGGATCATTGGTATTTTGGCTTTTCATCCTTTGCATGAATTACAGAACATCATGAAGGATGTCTCAAAGCATCTATTTCTAAACTTACATTAATTACTTTCATGGAAGGATATGGCTTTTGTTGCTTTTTCATATGCTTGATTTTTTAAATTGAAAATGACTCTTGAGAAACAAAAAAAAATACCAACTAGAAAACTGTTTTTGTTTAGTCATCTGTTTTCATTTGTAATCTGTTTCTTAAAGGAAAAGACATTATTTCTTTTATATATTTATATATGATATCTAGAACATTATAGGCACTCATACAGATAAAACTAGACCTCCTCTTGCCTAATAAGTAAAATCCCAGGAAAATGAAATTAAATGTTTTTACAAAATGAATTAAATACCTATTAAAACAGTAAGCTCTGTGTTGACATTTTTAAAAATGATTCAGGAATTTTGTTGTTGTTCAATTGCAAATTACTCCAGTTTCCAAATCTTATATTTCAAAGGAGAAAGTGACTTTCTTTAAATAAAAGTCCAATGTGCCGACTGATACCTTCATGAAATATTTACAAAGAAAAAAAAAACCATTACATATAAATATAAACAATAATGTATGAGTTTAATGATTATTCCTTCAAACTAGGAACACTAGCAGGTACTCCAGTCTTAATTAGTATAGACCTAGCCATACAGTGCTGAGGAGCCACACAATCAATATTAACCTGTATTGGACCATTCAGAACAATTGCTCACATTGTGCACAGTACAGTGGAAGCTTGGCATTAGCCAACAAAGCCATATTGTTATAGGATACATCTCATGTATCTGCCAAGTCAATCAAATTAACCAGCTACTTTGTAACGCTTGCACTTCATTCTTATTCTGTGCTCTTCCGGTCTCTCTTAAAGAAGTGTATCTCCTAGATCCTCTGTATCTCTGAATCATCTTTCCTAGCATTTGGGATCTCCTTCCACATCTGAGATCAGAATTGATTAAAATATTTAAAAAGAGAGAAAGAAAGGACAAAAAAAGAAGAATGAGCTATAGTGCATCAAATTATTAAACAGGATATAGAGAAGTCATTGTTAACTATACAGAAAACTGCCCAAATTTTTAAATAATAAAACCTATCAGCTTCTTTCACTGCAACTAAGTTAAAGGGCAAAGCAATGTAGCTATGAAATAATAAAACACAAAGATGATATAGTGGCATTGGCTTGACCCAGCAACAGAGCCTCTGAATTATTCAACCCTCGGCCCCCTGACAAAATATAAAAATCATGAGGTTAACCCTATGCAAAGGTTAGATTGAAGATTCTTGTAAATTATAGTCTTGATTTGTGAGCTCTTAACTACAAACTTTTCTATTTATTACCCTGCCCTTATCAAGTTTTTTAGATCTCTGTACAAATATAGTAGTGTTCAGCAGGAGTAGCATGACTCAGAAAGAGATCTATTTACCAAGAAAGTGCAGTGACTAAGTTCTAGGAGTTTAAAACATGTATCTTGCTAACTGGGAGTGGGGGATGGGAGGGTGGGAGTTAATTCTTTCATCATTACTGCTTCAGTTATAAGAGAAAACAAAACAGATTTGTCTTAAGCAGACAGGAACATGTTGATATTCTAGGAGTTGTAGAACTACAGCAAGAAAAAAAAATTAACCAAATCAGGTTAGGAACACAAAATCTCTTTCCACCCACCTAACCACCCCTTTTTATCCAAATTTTACATGGGCTTAAGCTCAACTCCTTATACTTACATTTGACAAATTTATGCTGCCTACTTGAAGGCTTAACTAGTTTGCTTTTATAGCAAACAATGGATGCTATTTTATTGCCCGTAAAAAATTCATTTCCATATTTATACCTGATTTCTGCAAGAGTTTTCTATTAGTTTCCAGCTATGCTTATAGAGACATTACAATAAAAAAAGAAAAAAAAAAAAAGATACAGCTAACGTGAAAGAGGTGAAAGAAGATTTGTCACTTGAATCCCAAGTTTTTTTGCAGCGGGATGCTTGGTTTCTAATCATTTTATCAATCAAGTGTTTTCAGATTCTCCATCGATTTATCATTTATATATCTTTAAAATACATGTCTAAATCATTTCTTGTATCTATGCATCTATTTATGTGTTAGAAAGTAGGCCAGATACTATTTATACTATAATTAGTGAGCACATCGATGTTTTATAAGTAAGGGAAATAGAATCCTGATTTCTTTAGCAATTAATAAAGGCTTTCTCCAAATATTTTTTGTAATCACAATTGAACTCAAAAATCTTCTCTGTTCAGCCTTGCTTATCTTCCCACCAAAACACACTTGCACTCCAGAATGAAAGTTCTCATAAAATATTTTTCAAGGTAAATTTTTTTGTCTGATTTATAAATGTGGGATATATTTTATTTTTTTAAAGCCTTAAAAATAAATTAGCAATGATTTCAAAGTTCAGACACCTACAAGGCATGTTTTACTCAAGGCCTTCTTAATCACTGGAAACAATATCCAAGGACAGATATGTACTCTCACTAAAGGGAATAAAAAGGCAACCTTCAACAAAATGAACTTTTAGATGAGTTAAAGCATTGGACTTGATCTAGCCTTTCTATGGTTTCCCTCATCATGGACTATTTGGTTTCAAGTTAGCTTCATTAACTGTAAATCTATACTGTCACTAAATTATATAACTTAATTTTATTCTAAGATTGGATTTTAGTCAATGTGCTTCTTTAAAAAAAAAATGAAATAAAAGTAATAGAGTCATGCACACTTTATTCATGCTTCTCTGCCCTTCCACCCCCAAAGTGGAACAAAAATGACACAAATAAAAATAAACCTATGTGTTTTACCTTTTATTGCCAATAATTCAGAACTTTTTAATGTTCCCTATTACTTTAGAAAAATATGTGATATTCTAACAATATATATTGTTGAGATGATATTTTAGTCAGCTTTTGACAGCATAGAGTCCATTTAAAAACAAAAGGTGTGATTAGAAGAAAGAAAAGAAGGAAATAATCCTGGCATTGTTGCTGTATTTATTAATGCACCACAAGCTTTTGTTTGCACTTCTTTCACTTTTGTTTAAAAGTAAAGAACGGTAGTACAGCACGTAATCCAGGGTGCTGATGTTGTGGGAGGGGACTTAAAACAGAGTAAGGAAATCTTAAGAAACAATTTCCTCCACACAGAAAGGAACAGACCTCTCTTACCTATGAACCAGGTAGTTTCCAAGAGAGACGCTGAGGGATATTTAGAAAGCCTGGGACCTGCGGATGCCATGTCAGGCACACTTGCTCCTGTATAGGAGACTAAATAATCTCTTGATATATAAGGATGGCAGTCTGTTGTCTTAGATCAGTTTGAGAAGCAGCTCTGGCAGCGGGGGGTGTAGGTGTGTTGCACTACACTGAATGGAATAAGGCTAAAAATACGTTTAGTGTCTGATAAGAACGCCAGTTTTCTCAAGCTCTCATTTAACGTCGGACTTTCTGTTTTGCTTTTAAAGAAAAATGTTTTACAAGGGCAGCATGAAGCGGACAAAATCTGGAGCAAAGAAGGATTTTATGCTGTTGTCATTTTTCTCAGCATCTTTGTTATTATAGTAACGTGTTTGATGGTAAGTTTGCTTCTTTGTATATTTTATTCTTTGCTGAGCCCACTGCTTAATATTAGTGGGTACATTGCCATTCAGATGAATGTTAAAATGCTTCGGAGCAGAAGCAAGACTATGATCCTGTTAGATTAGGAATATTTCATATCTGACATTAGAGCGGTTGCTAAAGGAGAGCTTATGGAATTAAGGATGCTGACCTGAATAATAAGGCTGTAATTGCAATGCAGTTTTTAGTAACCTGATCAACTCTGAGAACGAAGCTTTACAAAGTGATTTACTGAGGTCACTGAAGCCCTCCCAAAGTCAGTAAAGTCTCACGGGCACACTTTGGGTTTACTTTATTTCTCCTTTTATATCATCTTTATGGAACTCAGGAAAAAAATTAAAAAGAAATATGTCTTTGAGACAAGATTACTCCCTAAGGAATGGTTGATTTCCTTATTTTTAAAAGGCCTTGGAAGCATACTATGAAAAGGAGATGATTATACCCTCAAAGGCTAAGTTAGTTAGACTACTAATTCATTTTTAAGGTGGATAAATAGTACAAAAGTATAAATGTATATGCTGGAATAGCTCTGTAAGTAATAAGGTGTAGCCTTTAAAAGCATATTTCTAATTTTAAAAATAGAACCCAAAATAAACAACCCACTAAATTAAGCAGTACTATTTGGCACTGAATGAATTAACGGTATCTTTAGGGTAGAATAAGATTTTTCTACTCTTGGAAATTTCAAGATCTAGTATAATATTTAGAGTTTACAAATAGGTTTTAATGTCCTTTTTCCCTGTGAGCTATGTTCTTTTTAATTTTGCACATTTAAATAAAGACTTCTTCCTTAGTTTTTAAGTGTCCCCCAAAAGTCATTGTTACTTATTTCTCTCCACAATCAACAATGTTGCTAAGTGTTTTATTGGTTTTTGTTTATTTCTGCTCCCCCTACTGGGAAGAGGTTACTGTTAGATTGAGGCTCAGTCTGGAAAGACAGAGGCTGCATGGGCTAAACTTAGAGGATATAAAACAAGCACGGTCTTAAACAGAGTGAAGATGGGCATGTTTTCTAGAGTTTAAAATATGTGAAGTAACAAAAGTACCCTAAATCTTCCATCATAATGAATTCAGAGGTAGCTCCTATGGGTCAAGCATTAAGAAAAAAAAAAAATTCTAAGAATTGTGACTCAATAAACAAAAGAATAATTTAGAATTGAGTAAAAAAAAAAAAAAAAACCCTGATTTTTATATTCACATGGTAGAGATTAAGAAGAAAGGATTTTAAAGAGAGAAAGTTTGAGGTTTTGGGAAATTATGGCATAGTCTTCTGGGCATCTCTGTTTTGAAAGATGTAGTTCCTTGCTATGGTTAATTGCACTTTAAAATACGTGGTTCTTCTTTCCTTCATATGGGAAATCTCAAGTGCTGTTCCCTCTCTTGTCAGTCACAATTAGGGTGTTTTTCTGCTTTGCAGATGAGAAAGGGTAAGAGGAGGAAGAGAATAGAAAGGAATTGAAAGTGATAAAAGTGGAAAATATTCAGGGGATCAATGGATGTGATTCAGAAGAGCAAAGGCAAGGATAAAAGGAGGGAAGTGGGAAAGCAGATTCATGTCCAGCCTTTGAGTACTAAAGGGCAGCAGAAACAGAGCAGAGCTTGCTATTAACATAGAGAATGTGCTTCAGAGTCTGCATTTCTAACTCAGGGCGTGCTCATGTATCCGATGTAAGTAGATAAATGCCTATGTTGGTCTCGTGGCAAAAGGACCTATAGTAGTCACACCCTCAACTACTTGGAGCCAGAGGATGACTCTTCCTTTCCCAAAATTTGCAAAACATCAATGTAAAAGTCAGAAACTTAGGGAAGTCGGCTCCAACGTTATTAGAACAAATCAAGAAAGGAGCATTTCAGAAGTATAGGTGATGGCTCTCTATTGGGTTAGCAGGTGGATTCATCTATTCATTCAATCAACAGATTCCTGCAGAATATTCTCTGTGGGCCTATTTTTTGCTGGTGCTGTGGGCAAAGGAGAAAACAAGACAGATAAGATCCCTGTTTTCTTCAAGTCTTTACTCTAGAGGGAGACACAGAAAATAATTAAGTTAATTTTTAAAAAATCAAATGGTGAACGTGCTATGTGATTCCAACTATATGACATTCAGGAAAAGTCAAGCCTATAGAGATGGTGAAAATATCAGTGGTTGACAGAGATTTCAGAGAAAGGGAACGACTAGGTGGAGGACAGCAGATTTTAGGGAAATGAAACTATTCTATATTCTGTAATGATGAATACATGACATTATGAATTTGTCAAAACCTGTACAATGTATGAAGAGTGAGCCCTAATCTACACTACCTACACTATGGACTTTAGTTAATAATAATACATCAATATTGGTTCATCGGTTGCAACAAATGAATCACACCAATGCAAGATGTTAATAACAGGGGAAAATGAAGAGGTAGGGAATACGGGTATGTGAGAACATGGCATTTTCTGCTCAGTTTTTCTGTAAACCGAAAACTGCTCTAAAAAATAGTATATTCATTTAAAAAATCAAATAGTGATAAATGCTATGAAGAAAAGACCATAATAATGAGTGAGTGGAGCAGAGCCACCTGAGATGTTTGAGACCTACGGGTGAATATGTGAGGGTACATACCCAGGCAGAGGGTACAGTGGGTGCAATTAGAATAAGCTTAGCCTGTTCAGGCTCGAGGGGAAGAATGTTTTAGGCAGAGCCTTGATGTGATCTGCTGTGTATGTTTAAAAGATCACATTTTCTTCTGGTAGAAAGTGGTGGACAGAGGATGGGGTGAATTGTGGAAGGAGGAGGATCTTTCTGGAGGCTTCTGCAATATCCCATTGAAGAAGATGCTGGTGGCATAGAACAGGGGTGGGTGGTGGGGACGGAGAGAAGTGAAGGATTGAGATCTATTTGAAAGTAGAACCGACAAAACTTGCTGTGTCCCAATTCTCAGCAATGGGGGTAAAATTAAGGATGACTCCTAGGTTATTTGGCTTCCCTGCCTGTGTGGAAATGTTCTCATTTCCTGGGAAAGGGACACGTTGGGAATGGAGATGAGTGTGTTCGGATAGTTCTTAAACAAATGAAAGAAATAATTAGGTGGATTTCAAACACTATCTCAAATTTTAATTTGAAGGAGTCACTTTTAAAAGTAACAGGGGGACCAAGTGCAGTGGCTTATGCCTGTAATCCCAGCACTTGGGAGGCAGAGGCAGAGGGATTGCATAAGCCCAGGGGTCTAAAACCAGCTTGGGAAACACAGTGAGACCTTGTCTTTACAAAAAAAAAATGGTTTAAAAAATTATCCAGGCTGATGGCACGTGCCTGTAGTCCCAGCTACTGAGGAGACTGAGAAGGGAGGAGCGCTTGAGCCCAGGAGTTTGAGGTTAGAGTGAGCTGTGATCATGCCACTTTACTCCAGCCTGGGCTACAGATTCTCTGTCTCTGAAAAATATATAAATAAAAACAAATTCTGAAAAGTAACAGAGGAACCGGCAACACACAGACAGGAAGTTCATATTCACAAGAAAAGAAGTACTACCTAATAGGATTAGCATGAAGCCAAGTTTATCTGATGTAACTTACCACAGAGGAGTCAAAAGTTCATGTTTAGGGACATGTCAAAGTGATTGTCTAAAATAAGCTCATCTTTCTAAATGTTCAAAGTATTTTGATAATAAGCTTGATTTAAAGTAAGTGTTCACGTGCATTTCTCAGTGAGACTTGTACTGTCACTTTTGTGATTCTGAAACACCTGTATTCCAACTCTGTTTCCCATAGTTTTGTTGATTCCGTGACAAAGGAAAGATATAATTCAGAATTTTCCCCCGGCATTGATTATATTTATGAAAAACCAAGTGCTTCCATTTGCATTGGCCTTCCTATATGCCGTAGAAGCGAAAAGCGTGGGTTTTATTATAAAATTATATAGGTAAATTGCTGTAATGGAAGGTTGTATGTGCTATGTAACAACAACATAAGACTTGGCAAAATTTTTGAAAAGTGGCATATTGTTTACTTTCCTTAAAATACAAAAAAAAATGTTGCAAGGCATAAAATTAGACAGGCATGACATTTTCAAATATGTGACTTATTTAGCACCTCACAAATGTGAATGTACAGTGGGTGGAGCGACAAATAGAAAAATACAGTTTTCCAAGAAAAAATGTGTGGGCAACTTCCAATCCATTCAGTCTGTTTTAGATGAAAGAAACTTATTACTAAGAAGAATTAGTTCTTAAACTTGAACAAATAATAGAAAGAACACCATCTATCATCTAAATTAGACATTCAAATGTCCTTGCAGGTTTATTGACAAGTACAAAGGCATTTATGAAATGTAGCTAGAGATGTCTACAGGCCAGATTGCTTCTGGAAAGCAGTTTTAGAAATCACATGAAAATAGTCATTTGGATCAATAAAAGCACTGGCATGTTAGACCCACAGGAAAGTCATCCATATGGGAGGGAAAGAGTTTCTCTAGTTGTAGTCTGGTAGCTGCAGCAAGAAATGCTACATTGAACTACCTGTTATAGCCTTAACATCAGGTAATAAATACATGTCAAAGGTGGACATAATTTTCTCACTTGTTATATATAATCCCTCGGAACGAAGGGAAATAGGACTAGCTTCCTAGCTGGAATGATTGGTTAAGTAGGCATGTAACTCAAACTAATTTTCAATTTTTTCTGTATTAAGAAGAACACAACTGTCTTAATAGTAATAACAATAAAAATTAATTTCTTCCATTTATTGCACACTTATTGGTACTAAACTGGTAGTAAATTTACTGCCTAGTACTAAATGCTTAACATATTTTAGTTTCCTAATTTTACTTATGAGAAAACTAAGATTCAGAAAAAATAAATGACTTGACCAAGAACATGCAATGGGTGGGTATGGGGGTGGCGGAGTAGGAAGTGGTAAAAATTCAAAACCAAGTCTATCTAAATTGAAAGTCGGGGCTCTTTACCATAATTCCATTTGTTTTCATAAAGCAGTCAAACTGGTCTTTTTTTTTTTTTTTTTTTTTTTTAGTCTTATCACTGTCTTGTGAACATGTATTTCTGACCACAAATAACTCCAGTAGCAGATGCGAATGGCTGTATTTATCAGAGCCATTCTACCCAGATGGAACTGGTAAATGTGTGCCACATTGTACCTGTGTGCTGTGGGCACACCTCTATTTTTGCACTTAGTACTTTGTACTGGACATAGTTTTTACACATTTATCTTTTCTGGAAGCCTATGAATTCCCAGAAGACAGAGTTCTGTGTTGCTTTTGCATCTACAATATCTTGTTTATGGAATGTAGTAGGGATTGGCTCAGTATTATTAAATTAAAACAGTGAATGAACTCCTTCAGAACTAATTGTAAAATACTGTAAAGAACAAATGTTAAAGACTAGTGGTTGGTGGCATTGTTTTGAAATCTGAACACATTCTAATCCAAACAGAATGTTTTGTGTTACTCATGAGATTTTTTAACGAAAATTTTAAGCTACAAAAAAGCTTCATAGAATTTTTTTAGCTTCCTCCCATTTCTGTGTTCCTCTGGTTTTTTGTTCCCACTATTATTTTCCTTCTCTTGCTATAGTTTGAGTTTTGCCACTCCTCTCATTCAATAATCTGTTTTCTTTTCCTTTTTTAAATTATTAAATGACTTTATTCCAGTCCAAGAGTCAAACAAGCTCTTAGAGATGAAGGCAAAATGTTGACTTGCCATTGCTACGGTAAGCTTTTCGGTTGAGTTTTTAAACAAAGTGAATTCCCATAGAGAAATATGCATATGCTGTATTCCAGATCTCAATCTGTGCAGAGAAAAATCTCTGACACACTTTTCCAGATGCTTTTGGAAAGAGGTTTCAAAGAAGGACATGAGAATTTGGAGGAAACAATAGAGTTGAATGATCACATACCTGGAAGTCAGAAAACCCGGATTCGAGGTTTTCTTTCCAACCCTCCATAAATCATCCAACAGCTCAGGACTTAAATGTGAAATGAGGAGATGACACCACAAAATTTTTGTGATCCCTTACACCATGGTTTTACCAACAACACTACTGACATTTCGGAGTTACTATTTCTGTTGGCGGGGGTGTGTGGGGAGCTTTTCCAATGCATTGTAAAGGTAGTTAGCCTCTGCCTACCAGATGCCGGTAGCACCCTTTCCCTTCTCCTTCCCCCACACCCTGAAAATATGACAACCAAAAATATCTCTAGAGCTGCCAAACGTTTCCTGAGGGCAAAATCCCTGCCAGTTGAGAATCACTGCCTTACAGCTTAATTTCATGACAACTACCCTATTGCCAAGTAGCAATGTCTTCAATTTTTTTCCATATTTTTTCAGACAGTCCAATCTCTTGAGTATTTTTAAACACTATCTTATATACATCATACATTCTGCAGGTTCTACTTTTCCCTAATTAAAGATGTAGAAATCAGTTTGTACACATACTACATGGAGACAGGTTGCAAAGTTGACCTGTAACTAGACATGAAGTAAACAGATGACTGATTGGAAAATATGTTACAAAGGTTTCTCCTCAAAAACATATGCTCATGAATGGTAAGGAAGGACTTTGGACTAGACTTGGTTTTACACTAATATAAAAGCTACCTGTCAAGAACGATTGAGAAGGTCAAGATTTCCTTGGCTTTCCCATTTTCATTGTTCATTCATATTTCTCCAAAATCCAAGTATAAACAGGCAAGTAAATGTTCTGATATGCATATTATATTTAGATGTGAAGAGCTTAAAATATGTAATATATGCCTTATCTTCTAAACGTATTTTTGTAAAGGTACTGATATATTTTTTCTACATTTGGGAAAATAACTTTCTTGCAACTTAAACAGTATTTTAAATTCTGTTGCCTCATCATTTAGTAATTATTTAGCTGAACACAGTAAGCCTAAAATATATGTATCATCTGATTGATACTGTTCTAGTGCAGGTTTTGCTTTTACACCATGAGGGTCACGGAAACTGAAGAGAAGCAGTAAGTTAAAAACCTTAGACACTATGCACATGATAAAGGCATTTATCTTCAGTCTTTTCCGTCCTATAGCTTAAAGAAAACACATTACATTTGCTTGAAAGTAATGATAATAAAAGTAAGAAGATATTTTACTTAATATCAGACATCTTTTCATTCTCATTCATGTGATTAATATTTATCATGTGAATATTCCAAACCTACCCTTTTTTCAAATTTTAAGCTTTAACTTTTCCCTACCAGAGTCAATGAATACCACCAGTATAAATGTTTCCAGATTACTAGGAGGTGAACTGACATAAAAAACAATAAAATGTCTGTCTTTTCCTAGGAGTTCAATGTTTAATATGCATTTCTAGTTCTATCTCATAGATGCATAGTCTTTTCCCTTAAGGAGAGCTCCAGGTTACAGTGAGCTATGATCACAGCACTGCACTTTTGCCTGGGCAACAGAGCCGGATCCTGTATCAAAATTAAGTTAAATTAAATTAAATATTAAAACTTAGGAGGGCAAAGTGGTAAGAGTAAAAATTCTGGTTGTCCAAATTATTCTTTCATAGATACCCTAAATTTAATTTGTCAAGTATTTACCAGATACTCAAGTTGATATATGACTAATGCAGAGATTTACCAACATAAGAAATAGTGGTTTATAGCATAACTATCATCTTATTAATATTTGCAAGACTACTTTTTTCTACTAAGCCATGTTGGATGCATATCTCCATTTCTATAAATGTTGTAGACCTGTGTTTTATGGTTATTCCTTCTATAAGCCTACCATTTCCCCATGTGACCAAACTAACCTCTGGCATTTTTAATAAAATTAGTTAAATTTACTTTTGAATGTATCTTTATGGAACAGATTCATGTGCACAATTAGTTGATACGTATGTGCAGCATAACTAGAAATACCAAGTATACTGTCTTGAGGAAAATCTCAGTACCATGAAACTGAGAAATCATCTTTTACAGGGCTCTGCTTACTTTATCGTTAAGCCTTTATTTTGGTTTGTATGCCAGGGTGGGATGGAGAAGATCATACTCTGTTGTTTAGTGTGAGAAAATGTGACAGGAGTTTTTTATATCTCCTTCTACAGATTCTTTACAGATTAAAAGAGAGGTTTCAGCTTTCCTTAAGACAAGATAAAGAGAAAAACCAGGAGATCCACCTATCACCCATCACATTACAGCCAGCACTGTCTGAGGCAAAGACTGTCCACAGCATGGTCCAACCTGAGCAGGCCCCAAAGGTACTGAATGTTGTCGTGGACCCTCAAGGCCGAGGTGCTCCTGAGATCAGAGCTACCACCGCTACCTCCGTCTGCCCTTCTCCTTTCAAAATGAAGCCCATAGGACTTCAGGAGAGGTAAGAGCTTGTTCTGTATCCCCTATGTGTGGCTTTTTATAAAAAGAGTATTCATCAACTAAAAAAGAAAGAACTAGTAATGATTGACATAATTGGGTAGAATTGTTCACCACTAAATGGGCAGTCAGACGAAGTAGTGTTTCTTGTCTCCCAAAGGAATCCAACTGCGTTAGATAAAATCTGTTAGGTATGTCTGATTCTGTTAAGCTTGTCTAGATCCACGATGGTGTAGATCCAAGCAAAGTTCATCTTCAAGTTCACTGACCTCACAAGATGCTATCTTGTTTAATCGTCATGAAACTCTGGTAGGTAGAGAGACTGAGAACAAGCTCAGTGTTTCCTGCAAAAGCCCACATTGTCTGGAGTCAGGCAGGAGTCGATGCCATGGATTAATTTTTTTAAGGTTTTAGCTCTTCATTTTTTAACCACAACAAGCATTCAATATCAAGATCCATAACACTGGACGGACACAGTGGCTGATGCCTATAATCCGAGTACTTTGGGAGGCTGAGGTGAGTGGATCACTTGAGACCTGGAGTTCAAGACCAGCCTGGTCAATATGGCAAAACCCCATCTCTACTAAAAATGCAAAAGTTAGCCAGGTGAGGTGGCGCATGCCTGTAATCCCAGCTACTTGGGAGGCTGGGATGTGAGAATTGTTTGAACCTGGGAGGCAGAGGTTGCAGTGAGCCAAGATGGCATCACCGCACTCCAGCCTTGGCAACAGAGTGAAACTCTATCTGAAGAAAAAAAAAAATCCATGCCATTATTTTTGTTGCCTTACCTTTCTTGTGATGTATTATACATGTGATTCACTTTATACTGATCCATTTCCATTAAAAGCAAATCCAATGTAAGAAAACTTGGATTTGCAAAATACATAAACGAGAGACTAATTTTTTACCTCTCAAAAATATCAAGTAAAGCTTTCCCATGTGTTTCTTAAAAGAAACTTTAATTTTATATTTAAAATATGACTTGTAGTGTATTCAACTTTGAATACCAGGGTAGTGGGAGAGTAAGTTCTCAAGGTAATATCCCAGGTTCATTCTCCTCTTATTTTACTATGTCTCCATTTTCTAACCCTGTATATTTTGTTGCCTGAGGTTTTTAAATCACATATATAAATTTTGAATATATTTCCCATGGTACATCACAATGCCCTATGCAAATAGTTGTGGTTTACACACACAAACACACCCTTCAAAAAATATAGCTTGGGGTTTTAAGAACTGCAGAAAACAAAATTGATCCTTCATAACTATTTGAAAATATTACCAAGGAACAATGAATGACATAAAAATAAAGGAATTTGTTTATCTCTAAAGGTCCTTAAACACTGAACACTTTGACTCCACACCAGGAAGAAAACAGAGATTGATCAAGTCATTCTTTCCACCTCCTCCCCTAAAATACTTGTGGTTTCTTGATAGGCAATGTGGGTCTTCAAGTGACATTCACTTATGTAGATATCACCAAATTACTCTTAATGATTCACTGTGGAAAGGTTGACAAGATGGAACTTTCTGCCTGAGGCTAACTGGGAGTGAGGAGAACTGAATTCCAGACCCAGCCCTGCCATTCCTAGGTTTGGTGGCCTCACCTGAGTCATTCACTCATTTGGACCTCATTTTCTTCTAAAAGATGTAGAGGTTTAACTTATTTTTTTAGCTTCTTTCTGGTTCTTTTGCTTTTGTTATCCACATTATTTTTGTGCATTTATGTTTGCTTCAAAGAGTAACTTTGAAGCAGACACCTGAGTATCAGTGATGAATGAAGGGCCGGTGGCAAGAAAGCTCTGCAGGCAATAAGAGGCCATGTTATCTATAGTAGAATGAAGAGTCATAATAAAACTGATTAAAAGTCAGACAAATTTTTATTATCATCATGTACTACCAATTCTAAGCAAGGTCAGTATAAAATTGACTAGGGAGGTAGCCATGCCCAGCATCCTGCCCTCTGTAGACCACTGCTGGACGTGTTGGTCTACAATTTAAAGGAGTATAAGGTTAAATACTCACTTATTCGTTTCATTAAAGTGAATCTTTGAGAGGGAGAATACAAGGACAGAATCGTACCCATCTGTTTGGTTCAAATGGGGGATTCTAGCAGAGCAAGTATGTAATCAGTGTTAAATAGATTCTCTGTCCCCTTATCTACAACTTCACTGCATCCCACACTTCACCTCCTACTTTCTTCCACCTCAGAGCAGGAGAAGACTATTCTCTCCACAAGGGCTCCAGGTCATTCCCCTCAACCCTAGTAACTTCATCAGTTTTCCTCCTCTACCTTCAACTGTACCCTCTTTGCTAATGCTGTTCCCTCAGCATAGAAATAGGTTCCTTTTTGTATTAAAGAAACTCCCTTAATCCAATTCCTCCTCTGGTTCTTGTTTTTCCTTCCTTTCTCAAATACGTGTCTTAAAAGAACAGCGTGTACTTGCTGCCTCATTGTTCTTCTCCCACCTTTCATTCTCACTGCTTCTTTCACATGCTCGATTATCAAATTAAGTATCGATGGTCTCACTACCAAATTCAAAGCACATGTTTCATTTCCCATCTAGCACTAATAACTACCTCCTTTTTAAACTTCTCTCCTCCTTTGGCCTCAAATACATCATTTTTCTGTTTCTTGAGTTGCTACCTTTGGTCTCCTCCAGATTCCCTTCTCTTGTTAACTTTTAACTTCAGCGTTTCATTCTGTGTCCTCTTCTCTCCTCCCTCAGTCATCCAATCATGGCCAGTTCTTCTCTTACTACCTTTTAGTGATTCCTGAAAAAGAACCTTTAGCTCAATCTACCTTTCTGTTGAAATCTAGACCCATATTTCAGTGCTGAACTGTGCGTCGCTACTCTGACTTTTCTTAAACACTACCAACTTATAACATTCAGAAATGGAACTCAAGACCTTCCTCATCAAATCATTTCTCTTCTTTTTAAATAGTGACTCTCCGAAACCTGTAATATCCTCAGCTCCTTCGTGTTGTTTCTTCCCCCTCCCCATACAGCCGAACATTATGAAGACCTGGCACCTTCTCCCAACTGTTCCCCCTGTCCAACCCCAATCCCACTGAGAACTCAGGATCTCCTAATTCTAGCCAGTCTCCTCCTGGTCCCCACCTCAGATTCTGTTTTTCTTTTTTTTTCCCAGTCCACTCTCTAGACCTCTCAAACAGTGGTTTTCTAAATTATATTTGAGTGTTTTTCTCTTTATAAAATTCCTCAGTGTTTCCACATTGCCTTCTGGAAGAAACTGATAACTTCTACATATAAAATATGAGGCTTTTTCTGATCTGGCCTTTGGGAGCCTATGTCCACCCATATTTCCTACTAAACACTCCCTTAGGCTCATCCTGCTACTTGGACATTTTTCCAGGTACCATGCCATTCTCTTTTAAGCCTAAGAGTTAATATTTGTCTAGAACCTGTCCTTTTCCCTATTCCTCCTTGCCCTTGAAAAGTACCATCAATATAGTGGGCATTAATCTGGGTCTCAAATCAAGAAGACAAGAAATGCAATTTTATTTTTCTGTAACTCAACCTAAGCTTTTTTTCTAGATGCCGTTTCACCTAAATGGTAGAAACTCAATCTCAGTCCTTTTCTGATTCACCCAACCTTCTTCTGGTTTCCTAGAGTTTCCTCTACATTTTAAGGAGACTTTCTCAACATGAAGAGTAAGCCCCCATCTGCCTTGATGTCATCTGTGCACATTGTCATCTGCTAAAATATCCATTATCTCCTTGGTTCTCATAAGTATTCCCAGGACAGTTGCCACCATGTTGTTTCCTGTGGCCATTCATACAGTCCCTTCATTTCCAGCCATTGTTTTCTCCTTTCCTCTCTCTCTTCCTCTTTTTCAGTTGTATCCAAACCACTCTTAGATGCCCAAGAATAATCTCACCGTTCTACCCCAAATGGAGGCATAGGAAAACCTGGGCATATCTAAGACATGATCCCCCAGAAACACTTTCCATCCATTTCTCATGGCTCTACCAAGGATCACGGTCCTCCTACTGAGGGTCCCCCATTTCCCAGGGCTCAGCGGTGAAGGATCCAGGGTCTCACCTGCACCCACAAAGCAGCCCCTCTAACACTTCCCCTGGGCCCATGGGCATTTTCTTAGGCTTTGGGAATAGAAAAGCCTACTCTGGCTTATTTCATATCCTACCTTATCTGACATCCACAACCTGAGACACCACCTTCCACCAAAGGCCTGGCCTTTAGAACACAAAGCCCATGACAGGACTCAAATTTCCCTGCTTTCTGCTCTCAGATTTCTTCAAAGGCAATAAAACACCAAAAGACCCTGACAGCCCGAATACAGTGAAGGTCCAAAGGTGAAAATGGGAGTAGGAATACAGGGAGGGGAATTTAAGCATCACTTCCTCTTGGAAGCCAATTTGAGGCTCCCTCTACCTCCTTCTCCTGCTTCCTCCAGCCCAGTACTGATTCAGCTACGTCTCTTCAGTTCCCCGCTGCTTTAGTTCCATAACCCCGTGTGCATACTGTATTTATAGCACTTCTTTGTTGTCTTTAAGTTCTGGTTTACTAATATGTTGTAGCTAATAGACTCTAAGCTTCTTGAGGACACATATATGATTTAATTGTCTCCTTATCTCTTACACATAGAACATAATTTCTGGAGACCAGGAGCTCCTGGAAATAAATGCCTAAATGAATGAATTAACCAATTAATGACTGTTTTTATGACTAACCTCAGGTGAACTCCCAGTAGCTATTGGGAAACACTTTACCTATTCCACCAACCCTTCCTGTTCTATTCTCACTCCCATTTTTCTACCACAATTCCCTGCCAAGATGACATAATGAAGAGTTTTAAGAGTGACCAAATTTGAAGAATGTACAGTGTTCCACGCAGTCAGAAAACTTTTCTGGCAGTTTTAAGCCTTAAAATTTAATTTATGTATATGTGTTCTAATGGTGCCTTTAAAATAGTCTCATGTTTAATAGCTCTCCATCTTTCGATCCTGGAGTGAGGTAATAATCTTCTACTTATTGCATAAAAGTATGGCTTTATTAAAATCACCATGAGACCAAAAAGGCTGCATTATGAGTCACTTGTCCCAATCTTTTGGATCATGTCATATAAATTTCTCATCCCTGATTGGGGGAATCTATCACTTTGATGTTATTAATCATAAAATATAATTTTAAAGTTAAAAGATAAGTAAAATAAGATATAGAGACTAAATGGATTGCTTAACTGAGTGTAAAGAATACACTCTGAAATTATGAAGGTTAAAGAATCTTATAAAATGAGAACATATTAGCCAGGTGTGGTGGTGCACACCTGTAGTCCCAGCTACTCAGGAAGCTGAGGTGGGAGGATCACTTGAGCCTGGGAGGCAGAGGTTGCAGTGAACTGAGATTGTGCTATTGCACTCTAGCCTGGGTGACAGAGTGAGACCCTGTCTCAAAAAAAATAAATAAATAAATAAAAGAGAAACATAGCAATTCTCTCTTCTTTTCTCCCTTTTTCCAACTAATCACCAAATCATATTGATTCTTGCTCCTCCAACTTTCTCATTATTGATTATCTCTTTCTGTAATCATTATCTTGGGCCCAGCTCTCATTACTTCATGATGAAATTGTTGTGTCATATAATTATACAAATGATATTAAGATTAATATATGTAATATATTTCATATATATTATTTTATTTCATCTTATCTGCCTGCATCTAATTCTCTTTTCCCCTCCAACAGTCTTCAGGTTTATCTTGCTATAACAATCTTTCATTATCATACTTTGCTGTGCAAAAATCCCCATTTGGCTCCATTTGCTTACAGAATAAGGCATAGACCGTCTTGTTGGGCCTCAGAGGTCCTACACCATCTGGCCCTGATCATTTACTCCAAATCTATTTGCTACTACATCCCAAAATAAACCTTCTATTCCATTCTGTTTCCATCCCCATCCCCCTCTGTGTGCTGTGTTCCTGTCCACATTTGCATTTCTGTTTGCCCGGTCCTTCCTATTCCCTCGGCCTACCGATCTCCAGTCTCCAAAGCCCAACACAAAACTTACCCCCTACCACTGGCCATGTAACCTTTTCGTGCCCACAGTGATTTATAACACCTATAAATTCTCATATATATCACTCCTCTGGCAGTGATTTTAGTTGAACAGTCATTCAGAAAGGGACTAGAACTGGTTTTTAAGCAGTTTGTCTTATGTTTTAAGCAGATGGCAAGAATTTTAAGAACAGGTACTGTGGCTCAAGATACTGTGTCTCCTGTGGTTCCTGTAAATCCTGGTACATAGTAAACACTAAAAAATATTATGGAGTTAAATAATGTTGGTTCACATCTGAAGAGCTCATCTATTTCTAAAGAATCTTCCATAAGAACCAATAGCTTAATGATAAACTATAGACCTGAGTCTCAGCTAATACTACCTCTGACACTTATTAAATAAGTGGCTCAACAGATTAATTAAGTCCTCCATAGTATAGTCTTCCCAATCTATAAAATAATATCTGATCCACCTTACTTCAACAGATACTACAAAATTAACAATCCATACAAAATGGCATAGTGTCTTTGAGAAGGAAAAGGAAATCTAATATTCTTTTTGTTTTTGTTCTCTGATTCCATTTCACAAACTTACACTAGGTCATTTATACCTTTGAACTCCAGAGTTGAAGTTTATTGTCTACTGAACTGCTACAGTTGAGCCTGTCATATAACATTATATTTTTAACTGTCAATTGACATAATTTTGTTCATCCTATTTGTAAACATACAGTTACATGTAACTTATAAATACATACTTATAAACTGGCCACTGATTGTTATCTAATAAATAACAGTATCAAATTAATCAATTCTGGTCTAACAAATGCATTCATTTCCCATGGTGAGTCCAGGTACAAATTCAAATGCTTGCTCTGTAACTACTACATACATAAATTGAAACCTGTTTATTCACCTGTATTGAGGAGCATAGCGTGTGCCTTGCACAGCTCTTGAGACAGGTAAGCTACACGACAAATGTCACATGGCTGGCACAGCGTGAGGCCACAGTTAGTTCATGTTCCCGCTCCTCTTTCGTCCCATCCTTGCCCTCCCAAAATGCTCCACTGATCACTCTCAGGGAAACTGTATACATGCTGAGTTCCAAATGCCCATTAAATGAGCAATCACATTCAAACTCTAGAAAGTACATTTTCTTCAGTGGGAAACCAGAGAACTTACGAATCTGAAAGGTTCTGCACATTTTCCCTTTGGGCTACTGTATGACTAATGGCCAATTTTATGGAAAGGAAATCAACAGGCAAATTGGATAGGTTCACATTATTTCCTCATTTTTCTCACTTGATTTTCTATTATGAGTAAACACTGTGCAAGGACAGATAGAGAACTGTCCAGGAACGAAGGGTGGCACATTGTAATGTGGCACTCTCCATCCTGGTTTCATTTCTCAGTGATCAGTTGGTGGGCCCTCAAGACTATGATATTAATGAGTGTTTTTTTCTATCATAACGGAGGCCTCAGCAGGCCCCCAAGGGTTGCTGATATCCAACAAACAAACATTCTCTAACTTTTCTTAAGCTATGCCATAATAGAGTATACATGTTATGATTTACAATAAATACCGTGCAAATGATATAACACCCAGAATTTTGAGTCTAAAGGTTTCCTTAGGAGTTGCTGAGCTTGGGAGATTTTTATCAGAACTAGAAATTTGTCTGCAATGGTGGAAGCAATGAAAAGACAGTCCATGCCAAGAAAACGTTGACCATTCTACATTCAAACTCAAAGACTTTGTGTACTACAATTTCCTCCTGGCAAGGCAGAATGTCCTGATGTCCGTGCCTTGCTTTCCCTAGTGGAGGTACATTTTGATGCTTAAAACTTTTAACTTGGAAAATCTTTAATCATTCCTCCACTGATCTCTTTTTGGGACATATGAGTAAAGAGAAGGGAATAGAATTAATTAATATGACTGCATATCAGAGCATAAAGTGTAAAAAATACCCTGGAAATTAAAATCTGTATTCATGGCTGTAGATGGTGGCTCACGCCTGTCATCCCAGCATTTTGGGAAGTTAAGGCAGGAGAGTCACTTGAAGCCAGAAGTTTGAGACCAACCTGGGCAACACAGTGAGATCCCGTCTCTACAGAATTTTTTTAAACAAATTAGCCAGGCATGGTGGTGTTTACCTGTACTCCCAACTACTCAGGAGGCTGAGGCAGGAGAATCTCCTGAACCTGGGAGCTCAAGGTTGCAGTGAGCTTTGATTGCACCACTGTACTCCAGCCTGGGCAACAGAGCAAGATTTTGTCTCGAAAAATTGATAGATAGATAGATAGATAGATAGATAGATAGATAGATAGATAGATATTCATTAAATAGACCCATCTTTGAAAATGGATCCAACTCTCTCATTTTCTGTCAAATAAAACTGGGGCCCCGAATCTTTCTCTTAGGTCTTCGGTGAGGTTCTCTAAAAGCACAGCTGGAGACAAGGGCTCTTGTACAAATGATGTATTGAGAAGATACTCTCAGGGGAAGCCTATTAGGAAAGCAGGGCAAGCAGAACAAAGAGGACAAGCAAAGAGGTGGTGGCAGCAGCCATCTACCCTCAGCCTGATTGCACAGGGATCTCTGAGCACGGGTGGCCCCTCATGGACAGTTGTCTCACCTTGAGGCAAGGGGACTGAGCCTCTGTACCCTCATGCCAGCCAACCGCTGACTCTAAGCCACCCAGAGGTGGTGGAGGCCTAACCTCCTAGGCACCTCTGGACTCAGCAACACCCATCAGCTGAGGGGGCTGCTCCAGCTAAGTGGCAGCTGGGCACCACTAACAGGCTACCCTCCCAGCAGTGGGGGAGGAGAGGATGCGGCACCAGCCAGAGAAAGGCGACCTGGGTGGGGCACCAACAGCATTACTGTACTTGCCAAAGGTCGCAGCAGAGCTAAGTTTATACTCCAGGTTCCTTTGATCTTCCCAGGTCATTATACACGTACCACGTGGCCTCCTTCAAATAAACACCATTCATTCTATTGGAACCTATGTCCCAGCCCCATTTAACACAGTCTATCAACCATGACTCAGTTGCTCAGCCTGACAACATGAGGGCTTATAAACATAACACATAGCAAACATGTAGAAGCAAATTCCAGTTTAACTCCAAATAACATCAATAAAAATAACAACTCAATATGCCCTGTTGACCCTTTACATGCATTATCTCATTTCACCATCCCAAGGGACGTTTTATGCCCTCCTTAGAGTGGAAACTCATGCTCAGAGAGTATAAGTTATGGCCCTAATAACTTAATAGTAAGTCACTAGGAGTGTGAGGGTGACAGATAGAATGCGAATCCAAGCAGTATTGCTCCAGAGGCTGTACTCCTAATTAATAATTGTCATGCTTTGGGGGTTGGGAGAAGGTGTACACACCTCTAATCTATGGGAAATAAAATTTAAAGTAAACTACAAATCAATATATTTAGCAAGTAGGTATATTATGGAGTGTCACACTGTTTTTCCTCTTAGCAAATTTTATGCTCGGCTTTCAGAATATTTTTCAGATTTTAAATCAAGCAAAGTGCAATTTCATGAGGTGGATTCAAAACACTCATGACAGATAACCATTTCACTGCCACTCTAGAAGTGCATTGTCTGTCTCAGTTTTTTCCTTAATCTGGTTGTTGCCATTCTGGAGGCCTGGTGGTAATCTGACATAAAGGACCAAGAGGAAGGTGAACACAAATAGAGCAAAGAAGCCAAAGTGAGGGGACTATAAGGCAATAATTCAGAAAACTCAAGTCAGAAAAGGATGGAGGGGTCTCCATATTGTTCAGACATCCTGGACAATAACTCGTCCACTTCACTATGTGTGTGATTGTCAGTGGAGGTGACAAGAACAGCAGAGAAGCACATGGTCATGCCTGCTGCCAAGCTGCTGCCCGTGCTGCTGTAATAGAAGGATGCAGAGTCACAGCTGATGGGTTGGACACTAACCTGCCACCTGCCAACCACTGTGCTCGTGTATGATCTCAGACAACCTTCACAACATCCTGGAGGCAGGCACTATTTCTATGCCCATCTTGCAGTTATGCTGACAGAGAGACTTAGAGAGATAAGTAATATGCTCAATGTCACAAAGAAATAAAAATCTAGTGGAAGATACAATCTTGACAGCCTGTTTACAAAATCTGCACATAACTACCATATTCTACCTTTTTCTAGATGATACAGGTGATAAAACTTTAACCTTCTGATACAGTTTGGCTATGTCCCCACCCAAATCTCATCTTGAACTGTAGCTCCCATAATCCCCACATGTCATGAAAGGGACCCGGTGGGAGGTAACTAAATCATGGGGGCAGGTTTTTCCCATGCTGTTCTCATGATAGTGAATAAGTCTCACAAGATCTGATGGTTTTATAAAGGGCAGGTCCCTTGTAAACAATTTCTTGCCTGCCACCATGTAAGACATGCCTTTGCTCCTCCTTCACCCATGATTATGAGGCCTCCCCAGTCATGTGGAACTGTGAGTCCATTAAACTTCTTTTTCTTTATAAGTTACTTAATCTCGGGTATGTCTTTATTAGCAGTGTGAGAATGGACTAATACACCTAATATTTTTATAAAATATTTTCATATTCTTGTAAAATACTTGTATGGGGATGTCCAGAGCTGGGGGAGGTACTGGAAACATGCACAAGCCCTTCATGAACAGTGAGCATCAAGCTGTTCTCTTTATTTGTCAGATTTTATGTAGGTAGGTTGGGATTCTGGAGGGTTGGGAACAAAATTTTCGTAGGGTTTTTTATTCTAAAAAATAAAAGACCCCACAGGAATGAAGAAAAAGGAAGCAAAAGTTTTGAAACCTGCCTGAAAATTAGTGGTACGCCATGAGACAAAAATGTGATCGTGTTAAGTGAAAGAAATGACAGTGGATACAACCCAGGGAGAGTAAAATAGGAGCCAACATATATTATTAAAGAATTAAAAGTAGAGGAGCTTTGCCTTAAAAAGTAAAAATTGGCCATTACTCATTGGAAAGCACAGGCCTGGCATAATTTCTCTCCAAGCAGACCCTGAAATATTTAAGCCATTGTGGCTGAATGAGTCCAAAGAGTGTAGACCTGGCAGTGGCTCTAAGAGGAATCACGGTAATTGCTCCTTTCCTCTGCTTGCCTTCCCTTTCTCCAGTTGTGATCCCTGGCAGAGCAGCAGGAATAAGTCCCACTGAGTCCTCTAACTGCTATATCTGCCCCCAGACCACCCCTCACACAGGCTGCTTCACCCTGAGGTTCAAGCAGAAAGGACTTCTCAGCCCTTCCACTCTGACCCCCATCAATCCTTCAACATCCATTAGCTTGCAACCCCGTCCAGGACACTGCTTCGAGCTTTACAGGGTACTCTCCATTTGCACTCATACCATGGGAGACAAAAATCTAACTACCCTGGGAACTCTTTTGTAAATTCGGTAGGGTATTCGTTTCTATAAAGTTTTTTCATCTTGACCGTAAAGAAGAGGTGGCTGTAGTACAATTTTTTGAGATTAGTATTCTCTGACTCTTCTACATGTGATTAAATTAGAGTTTCACTTTGGAGGGTACTAAATGCAGTTGCTTTTTAAAATGAGATTTTTTAAAATTTTTGTTAGGGGACCATGTTCCAGATCTTGATGTACAGGTTGACAGAATTAGGTGAAATGGCCTGTTTTGAAGAAGCGTTTTAATCAGGGCAGGCACAGATAATTCCCAGCGTAAGCTTTGCTTCCTATTTTAAGAACAACCAGTTCTGAATCTTAGACACTGTGTCAAGAGGTTTTGCCTTGCAGCCAGAGACTTTGCCTTAGGAGTTGTTCGAAATGTATCATAAAGCTATAGATAGTTCAGGGTCCGACTATGTGCATTTTATGAACTGCTCAAACATTGTTTTCCTGGGAAGTGAGCCGCCACTCTTCTCTTATCAGATTTGCCCTGGTATTAGCACATGACCTCCAGAGCAGAACAGTGAACAATCACAGGTTACTCATGGCAGGCGACTTGAACAAAATTTATTTTTCAGCTGATGTGGGTTTTTTCTGTAACATAAAAAATACACTTGGATTTATTTATATAAATATAAAACTATCTTCTTCTGTAAATCTTAAAAGCCAATCTAAAGTGTTACCCATTTAGCAATGCAGCATGATTATCTGGGTATAATCTAAACATGGATAGAGCACTGTTCTCAGACACATTCTGATAGATGAAGCTCACGATTGGAGGCCGTGGAATTAGTTCCCTCTAGTGGAGAACTTCATGTTGACACAGTTGTTAGCTTGTCTCATCTACGGGAAAGAAAGGTGAAATCTTTTTCTTTCTTTTCTTTCTTTCTTTCTTTCTTTTTTTTTTTTTTTTTTTTTTTTTTTTTGCCATAATAACTTTTCCTTTTTTTCCTTTTTTTTTTCTTTATGACAGTATCCTCTCTGGTGGGTAAGGCATAATCTTTTTTTGGTAGATACCTTAGAAAAAAGGTCTCAGTGTAACTTAAGAATTGACAAATTCTTGTGAACACTTTTAAATATGATACACTTTCTAACAATGCTTGGCATCCAATCATTTTCATTTCTCATTATTTTAAGTAATTTTAACAACAGTGTGTCAAATGAAATTATTGTTGCCTAATAATGTCTTATAGTGTATAAATTTGTTTATTTCAGGAAACCTTTTTTCCAAATCATGGATGCAAACAGAGGCCTCAAGGATTCTCCCCTTTTCCAGGCCCTCCCCATCCCACCTGCCTTACTTTTCATTTCCTGCCTTTTCCCTCTTGGCTTTGATTTTCCTCACGGTGGTGTCTGTAGCACAATGCCTACCACCTGGTGCATGTTCCATAAACATTTGTTAAATCTCAATTTGAAAAAAGGAACAAGTTCTTAGACAATCAAGTTAATTTTATTGGAAGAAATATGTTTTTAAAAAATAAAAATAGATGATGCACCGGGCATAGTGGCTCATGCCTGTAATCCTAGCACTTTGGGAGGCCAAGGTGGTCAGATCACAAAGTCAGGAGTTTGAGAACAGCCTGGCCAACATGGTGAAACCCCATGTCTACTAAAAATACAAAAATTATCCAGGCATGGTGACGTGCGCCTGTAATCCCAGCTGCTTGGGAGGCTGAGGCAGGATAATTGTTTGAACCCAGGATGTGGAGGCTGCAGTGAGCCGAGATCCTGCCACTGCACTCCAGCCTCGGCAACAGAGCAAGACTCTGCCTCGGAGGGGGAAGAAAATGGATGCTCACCACCGTCTCGCCCTTGCCCCACAGAAGCCTATGGTGCTGGCAGGTTGTCTGGCCTCATTAGACACCTAGAAGGGGCCCCTTGGAGCTGTGCTCCCTGCATGTCCTTGACAATGTCATGCTGCACCTGGGGATCTGAGGGGAGCTCCTAAAACCCTCATGGTCCCTGCTGTGAATATGATCTCCTGAATCATTTGTTTTACTCTTGTTATGTTGGCTCCTGAGTTAGCATGTTGTTACCAAATCCCTCTTCAGAGGAATATTCTTTTCCTGATAGAATCCTTAGTCTACTTAAGGTTTCTAAGAAAAAAAGTTAGAATTTTAAACCCGCTTTAATCAAAAATAAGAGTAAAAATGATGAAGTACTAAAGGATCTGTGAGAACGAATACAATCAAAATATGGCAGAGGCCCACTTTGCCTGAAGGAACATACCTCAGACGTGGATCCTTTATCTTGTCAGTCTCCAGTAGATGGTCAGGACTACTCAAACACCTGTCCATTTTTCCAGGCAGCTCTTTTTTTCATTGCCCAAGGCAGCTTTTCCAAATCAGTGCTGATGTCCTTAAATTCTCTTCTCCCATCCAATACATAGAAAAGTACAGAATCTAGGAATAAACCATCCTGAATTACCTCTCCTCTCGTTCCCTGGCCCCATCGATAACACACATGTGTGTGCAAGCACACATGCACACAGTAGGATCTCCTGAGAGCTTATTCCTTTTTCTTTGCCCACTTCCTAATACCACACATATACTAGGGGTTCTCTAAATATTAACTGAATGATACAGAGTTAGCCTTACTCATGGGAGTTAGCCATTTTCATCTATTTCAGCTCTGAAATGTCCAGTTGGTTCTAGGAAGCCCAGAGAAAGGGAGAAATTCTCACTTGCCACCTCCTTCATGGGTGCTTACATTATCCAACCACTCTATGTGGCCAATTGGTTTTTAAGGGCTGTGGTTGTGGCCCCGCTGCTCCTGTTTAATGAATACACTTTGTAAACTTTAAGAGACTTTATCCTGAACCTGTTATTACAGCATAAATACGCATCAAGACACTTAAGTAAGAAAATACCCTACAATTGAATGGTTCCATATTAGTCAAAGAATGGTCTAGAAATCTAGAGGTCTTAGATGAGGCAATTGCAAGTTTCTCCAGGTGAGACAATACTTCCTCATCTTTGAACATTCTGTAGAGGGGTGACTGTCCTTATCGTTGCTTTCCTATTTGTACATGTTTAAACTCCAACTTTTTTTTTCATTTCTGGGGAGGGATTTTTCTTCTATCCAAATTTTTGATCCAGGTAATCATTATAATATTGACCAATGGTTTAACTTTCCATCACAGTTTCATAGAAGAGAGTTGTTTATTTCACTTTAAAGTATATTTTCTTTCTTTCCTTTTTTCTTTTCCTTCCTCCTCCCTTCCTCGCTTTCCTTCCTCCCTCTCTCCTTCCTCTCTCTCTTTGCTCTCACTCTCCTTCTTCTCTCTCCTTCCTTCTCTCTCTCTCCTTCCTTCTCTGTCTCTCTCTCCTTCTTCCCTCCTCTCTCTCTATCTCCCTCTCTCTCCTTCCTCCTTCCTTCTGCTCTCTCTCATTCTCTCTCCTTCCTCTCTCTCTCTTTCTCTCTCTCTCTCTCTCTCTCTCCCCCCCTCCCCCAAGCTGGAGTGGCATGGCATGATGCTAGCTCACTGTAACTTCAAACTACTGGGCTCAAGCAGTCCTCTCGCCCCAGCCTCCTAAGTAAATAGGACTATAAGCACATGCCACCACATCCAGTTAATTCTTTTATTTTTGTAGAGATGGGGGTCTCACTAGCTAATCTCGAACTCCTGGTCACAAGTGATCCTCTTGTCTCAGCCTCCCAACGTGCTGGAATTACATGCATGAGCCACTGTGCCTGTCCTCTGATTTCTACTTTATTTTCATTCATTTATTCTTTTGATACAGGGTCTTGCTCTGTCACCCAGGCTGGAGCACAGTGGCCTGATCTCAGCTCACTGCAACCTCCTCCTCCAGGGTCCAAGCTATTCTCCTGCCTTGGTCTCCCAAGTAGCGGGGGTTACAAGTGCCCGCCACCATGCCCAGCTAATTTTTGTATTTTTAGTAGAGACAGGGTTTCACCATGTTGGCCAGGCTGGTCTTGAACTCCTGACCTCAGGTGATCCACCCTCCTTGGCCTCCCAAAGTGTTGGAATTACAGGAGTGAGCCACCAAGCCAGGACTTCTAATTTAAATATGTTCTTCCCTATATGACCTGCAGGTGGCAGAGTGAAACAACACTATACTGTAAAAGTAAAATTCAAGGCTTGTGTGTGACAGAAATTCTCATTAGAACTTACATCCTCTAGGGTGATACTAGTGAAATCTAGTGTGGGCAGGGTGTCTCACAAAATCTTTGACATAATGTCAATAATACTCTGCTTGGAATTATTATTTTTTCATTTTTTTTGTCATCCACTAGTTGTATCCCCCCAAGAGGATAAAAAAATCAAATGACATTAGAATGTCAAAATCCTCAAAATATAAATCACAAGTAAAATAATTAAAACATGGCTTGAACATGATTATTGGACTCCACGGGTTTTTTTTTTTTTTCCTTAAATCATTATGATTCTTCATAAGAAAGTAAACTGTGTAATTCAGTAAACTAAATTATAAGCTGCTTGGAGGTACGGATGTCTCTTTTTTATGGCCATGTTCATGTATTAGTATTGCCTAATGGTGCCTGGTGTACATTAGACCTTAATAAATGCTTGATTTCTTCCCTCATTCCCACTCACTGTTGGTAACAGTGGTTATGGTGGGCATAGTTATAATCTGGAAATAAGTGTTAATATTTTAGAGCTGGGGGCCTCTCAAAAGGCCAAAAATACAGCATTTTACAATTTAGAGTAATGGTCCCCAAAACTAATGTTACATAGTCCTCTAGGGAAACTTTGTAATATTTCTAGATATTTCTATCTAAATAGACTTTCCAAATGGAAAATTTTTTTTTTTTTTTTTTGAGACGGAGTCTCGCTCTGTAGCCCAGGCTGGAGTGCAGTGGCCAGATCTCAGCTCACTGCAAGCTCCGCCTCCCGGGTTCACGCCATTCTCCGGCCTCAGCCTCCCGAGTAGCTGGGACTACAGGCGCTGCCACCTCGCCCGGCTATTTTTTGTATTTCTTAGTAGAGACGGGGTTTCACCGTGTTAGCCAGGATGGTCTCGATCTCCTGACCTCGTGATCCGCCCATCTCGGCCTCCCAAAGTGCTGGGATTACAAGCTTGAGCCACCGCGCCCGGCCCAAATGGAAAATATTCTAAAGTCCAATCCAAATGCAGCCTCAACAGCTCTGGTCCAGGATTGGGGAGAGATGATAGATAGATAGATAGATAGATAGATAGATAGATAGATAGATAGATAGGTAGATATAGAGATATATACAAATAGATCATCTCTACACGTAATCTGTATAAAGATCTATATATACACACACACGCAAACATGTATGTTTAACATATTTAAATATATACATTAAATGCATGAGTTTAAATACATTTAAGTTTAAATGCATATATTTAAATGTCTATGGTATATTTGAATGTATTTATATTAGTATATATTTCTATAATCTATATTTAAATTATTCCTATTTGGGAACTGTAATCTCAGTCTCCCTGGTCCAGTTCGCAAGGATGTTCCCATAACTCTACAGCTGTTGCAGAGCCTCTGATGCGAAAGCAGTGGCCATATCCCTTATTGGAAACAGAGTTCTAGGACTGAAACAACTCGTGGATTGCAAACCTGGAAGCCTTTCTAATGATTTTCTAAAATCTGTTTCATTTTTGGCCCCATAGCATTCCAACAGTTCTTACCTACTCTATTATACTGGGTTCATATAGCCGTATTCATCACTAAAATTGTTAGGATCACAGGCTGTTGGTGCCAGAAGGCACCCTCTTTAGTGTTGTGTGGACAAGGAATGGAGACAAAAAAGTTAACTAATTAGTTTACAAAGAACTTTGAGAATCAATGGAAGCCATCTGTCAGTACAGGTTGAATATCCCTAATCCAAAAATCCAAAATCCAAAGTGCTACAAAATCAAAACTTATTGAACATTGACATGATGCTCAAAGGAAAGGATCACTGTAGAATTTCAGATTTTGAATCTTTGGATTAGGGATACTCAACTGTCATATATATCTATACCATCTATATATATCTATATCCATAGATATATATATAGCAAATCTTCCAAAATCTGAAACACTTCTGGTCCCAAGTATTTCGGATAAAGGATACAGGGATACTCAACCTGTATTGGGTTATTCAGCGATAGAACTGTAGCTGGATTCATGGCCAGCTGTGGATTATTTCACATTTTGATAAATCAGTACTTTTTAATTATGCTCCATGGGGCCTTAGGGAAGAGGTAGGCTAGTGGGGCCTGGGCCCTTCTCTGATGCCTCAATGAGCTGAGCTCTGCATGTACTTGTTCTGATTATTAGACTTACAGGTATGATCTTCTTTTCTTTCTTAACCAAGAACCCCTGGCTTTGAAAAGAGTTTGATTACCACTGACACAGTTGTTTACTCAGACAGTCTGCTCGGGCTAAACATGTTCAAGTGAAATCAAAGACCTGAGGGTGAATGTAGATCATGTGATGTTCAAGTATGTATGTCTTTCTCACGTTTTGGCCATTCTGTGCCCAGTTTGGATGCATTTTTCTATGAGACTCTGGGTCTGAGTCCTCTATGTTGGTGCAGTGATGTAGCTAGGCAGTATTCTATGCCACCTATCATTCCCCTCAGTGTATCCAAGACATCTTTAGAGTTTCCTAAGGCTGTTCATAACTAATATAAATTTTTCAGTTCTTTCTAGAAAATATTCTCAGGCACACTTTTTACTGGCCACTTGGAAAACCTGATCACAAAAGTATCTGATAGCTTCTTTTATGAATTTTTCTTTGGTAATTTTTTAACAAATTAACTCTCATAAGTTATGTACATTTATGCTTAGAAGTTAATTCTGGTTTTTTTAATTCTTATAACCCATTTTAAAGGCTGTGTTTTAACCTTATCATTATAATTAAGGTCTTCAATCAATCACCTTTTCTGGAAACTACTATAGTATCCCAGAGAAAGCAAGAGTTGTTTAGCAAAAACCTCTATCCATGAGGGCATTTGAATTAATAAGTAACTGAGTGTTTTAATCTGCTGAGAGAGAGAAAAAAAAATCAGGACTAGGAACAAAAACTTAGTTCCATCCAATTAGGATCCTTCCATGACAGCATAAAACCCTTTAAAATTTGTGAGACAACTTCAAGATTTCTTCTTCCACTATATTGAAGTCTGACAATATATGCTGAACATGATCAAATACACAATCATTAATATGTAACTTATGTTTAATACTAGGTAAGAATTTTAACATACATGTTCTTTCTTCCAAATTCCAAAAGCTTATTCCACCTTCCCCCTACTCTCCCCTAGCCATCCCCTGCATAAATATAAAAATCTTAAAAAGCTTGGAGAGAAAGAATTGGGAATAAGAAGGAAGAAATGCATCTTGTAAATGCAGCCAGGCATTGTGGCTCATGCCTGTAATCCCAGCACTCTGGGAGGTCGAGGCTGGTGAATCACTTGAGGCCAGGTGTTCAAGACCTTTTAGCAGAGACATGGTGAAATCTCATCTCTACTAAAAATACAAAAATTAGCCTGGCGTAATGGCACACACCTGTAATCCCAGCTACTTGGGAGGCTGAGATGTGAGAATCGTTTGAACTCAGGAGGTGGAGGTTGCAGTGAGCTGAGATTGTACCACTGCACTCCAGCCTAGGTGACAGAGTGAGACTCTGTCTCAAAAAAAAAAAAAAAAAAAAAATTAAATGCAGACTATCCCATGATGATACTGATAACAAATAACATTTATCAAGCACTAACTATATTCCAGGCACTGTTATAAATACATATATAACTCATAAGAGTCAAAACTACCCTATCATTATTATACCTGTTTTACAGAAAGGAAAATCATGGCTGCAAGAAGTTATGTCACTTGCTCAAGGGCATCCAATTGGCCATGAGAGGTATACAAGAAATATAGAATACAGGTGGCCTGATTCCAGACCCCAAAGTGTCAACCACTGTACATACATTTCTAGGGCCTTAAATTTCTACCCAAATTTTAAGTCTAATTTTTGCCCTAAAAAGTGGGCATATGGTAGGTTTTTGTTGCATTAAATTAGATTTTTGGTATAATTTTCTTGAATTAAGTTGACTCAAATATATACATATGTATATATTTTATAAGTGTAATGTAAAATGTTTTACAAAAACATTAAGCAGACTGCAAAAAAAAAGCATCATTCTTTACTGGGTTTTAGCTTGGATCTTCTGGGTAATGTCATACAAAGAAGATATTGAAAAATATCACTTGTGATCATGATGTATCTATGATGTGTACATAATAAGCAATACTATTGACGATGATTTTACTATTTGAGTTCAACAGACACAGTAATGTCCCTCCTTAGCGAAGAGAGACACATCATTGAATTTACCTTAAACCAGGGCTGTGCATTCATCCTAGAATTTGACAGAGTCTAGAAATATCGGCCTGTATATCTCAGAGAGCCAGATATTTAACTCTTTGACATTTAAAATTTTGTAACACTTGGTAAAGGTAAAAATAAATAGACGAAGGGTTGTTTTACCATTATTCTAAAGAAACAACCAATTCTGAATGTTTTTTATTCTTTTCCCCTATTTTCTCTGTTCTGTTAAAACCATCTGTACCTCAAGGACAATTGTCGGTGTACAAAAACTCACCTAAGTTGGCTCTTGGTACTTTTTTCCACTAATAATCAGTCCCCAAATCAATAACTGGAGAATCTGAATTTTTCCATGTGCTAAATTCTTTGCTGACAGAAGTACAAGAACTTAATACATTGGGGAGGTGGGGGGGACTTCTATTTCCTGGCTAAAATATAGCTGCTTTTCCTAGATTTGGTGGATAATTTTATTCCATTGTGCTTTATTTATTCTTAGTAGAACTTGTGGGATTGTTTTCAGGATAATGTCAGGGTAATTGTTCACGATTGAGCTATGGGCCAACCCAAGGGCATTCTTCTGAGAATAGTTTGGCTGAAACATACAAAAGATCTCTCTTCTTATCAAAAATATTTCTTCTTAAACATAAAGATAAGTGAGGAAAAGTTTGACATGAGATAAAAATAACAAAATCAGTCAGTGACTAAATGTCTCATATGCTCTTAGTACATAGCTAGATGGCAAATAAATCATGTCTCCCAGCCCTGTCTCTTCATGCTTATTTTATAATAGGAGGACACAATATAAGATGCCCTTCTTATACTGGGGCAGGGTGCACTCAACACACTTTCTTTCTCAGGAAGGTGGAATAGGCCATGAGGCAGTACAAAATATTGATAAATATGAGATTTCAATATTTTTCCAGCCCTTATTAATATTTTTAATTTTAAATGAACTGTGCAAATAACACATTTTTATTATAGAAATTTTGAAAGCACATTTAAGCAAAAACAAAAATAAGGAGATTATTTCCTAGCCAGTCACACCACCAAAATAGCCACCATTAACATTATATAAATATATGTGTGTGTGTGTGTGTGTGTGTGTGTGTGTGTGTGTGTATCTCCAGACTTACATACACATACATCTGTATACACACACCACACCTCTAGTAACTGCTAATTATAGTAACAACAATGATAGCAACTGCAGCAGGAACAAGCACCAACAGTACTTGCAACAGTCGCAGTAGCAGTGGTCACTACCAATAGTAGATCAGTAATAGCAACAACCTGAGAATATATCACTACAATGGCCAGAAACACAGAAGAAGCTACAACAAGGGGAGCGGTAGCACTGAAGGTGTCTTGGTAGCAGAAACAGCAGCAATAGCAGTGCAGTAGTAATAAAAACATTAATAATACCAGTTAAGGGTTACATTTATTACATATCAAGCCCTGTTCTAAGTGTTTCACACATACTATCTCAATTAAGCCTCATAGAATTCCAATGAAGCATGTGCACAAGTTGTATCCTCATTTTACAGATGAGAAAACTGGTGCACATACAGGTTAAGTTGCCCAAGGTGACACACTCTTAAGGGGCAGAACCTGAATTTGAACCCCAGGCAGTCTGGTTCCATAATCCACTCTTAACCACTATGCTGGTTGTAACAGCAGAAGTAGCACGAATTCTAAAATTCAGTATCAAGAGCGTTTTGCAATTTATATATACTTATAAAATGAATGAATACATTTGGGGAGTGATTCTGAAATTGGAAGAATAGAATAAAAGGATATGAAGTAACTTAAAAACCTCTCATAACCAAAATGGTCATTTTTTACAACTTCCAACTTAGACTATCAAAGAAAGCATATTTTGCAAACATTTTGCTCTCCTATTTCATTCTTCCTCAAAAATCTGTATCTATTTTTTGTGTGTTTGTCTAATTTTGGAGAGTCTCTCACTATGAAGTTTTAAATATAAAGAGCAAATTGGCCCGGAGCGGTGGCTCACGCTTGTAATCCCAGCACTTTGGGAGGCCCAGGCGGGCGGATCACAAGATCAGCAGATCGAGACCATCCTGGCTAACACGGTGAAACCCCGTCTCCACTAAAACTACAAAAAAAAATTAGCCGGGCGTGGTGGGGGACGCCTGTAGTCCCAGCTACTCAGGAGACTGAGGCAGGAGAATGGCGTGAACCCGGGAGGCGGAGCTTGCAGTGAGCAGAGATCGCGCCACTGCACTCCAGCCTGGGCGACAGAGCGAGACTCCGTCTCAAAAAAAAAAAAAAGCAAATTGCCATGCTCCTTAATTTATAGACATGCCTCTACATATTTAGGTGCTGAATAAGTATCTGTAAATAAATGAATAAAGCAATAAAAAAAAAAAAAATTCTGAATCACACTAAAAGCGAATAAAATTGAGTTGGGCCATGCACATACCACTCCAATAAGAATGTTATTTAATGCTAATGCTTAAGCAGCCAAGGAAATAAGAAAAATCTTTAAAAAAAAAAAAAAAAAAAAGGTAAATTTGTTGATGCTTAAAGGTTCTCTTTTGCTTCCTATAATCCCACATTTTGAAAGTTTTATTTGCAACGTATATTTGTAATATTTAATCTGTGTGTACACTTGAGACTGTCCTTTAAAAAGGGTTATTTCTGCCTCTTAAAAGCTATAATTCAAGACAGAGTGAAAACCAAGTCACTATAATGCATAAATAAGATTTTATCTTTTGAAAAATGAGAAAATACTGAGTCCTGGGCAAAATTTATTACCTCTAACATAAATTTGAATTGTGTCCTTTCTAATGATTTTAGATTGCCAGAAGTGGCAAAATTAGAAAAATTAAGTCTGCTTTACATATAAAATAGCTTAAAAGGGGGAAAAAAAGCCCTCAAAAAGATATCTTGGGACTTTTCTGCTTAGGATTTCAAGCTGAAATTTTGGTGATATGCCTTGATTTAATTTCCAAGTCTCTTATCTGTAGTTTATTCTTGTTACTGCAGTTGCTACTGGTTTTTCACTTGTACACAGGAAACCAGTGCCAATCAATTTTGTTCCCAAGGTGACAGGAAACCCTGGTTGGTCAGATGTTGATTGTGCTTGCTGTTCATGCTCCACCCATCATATTTTCTTCCCTTTTGGCTGAACTTAAGACAAATTAATCAGTGGTCGACATCTGGCAGACAGTTTTGGTGTCTTCTCAGTGATTTGTTGACCCGTACATCTAAACAGTAAAAATTCAGTGCGTAAAACTTGTTGGCACTAAAGATAAATGCTGTCAAGAATCTTTTCCAGGGACTTGCGTGGAAGGTCCGTCTTTTGGTTTTTACTTGAAAATGTGAATTTTCCTGAGTAATGAAACATCTGTTCAATAAATATTTCACCTTCTTTATGATGGCGGGTGGCTTACCTCACTCTATTGTAAATTCCAGATATGAACCGTGAAACAGGGGGCAAGGAAGGGTTCAGAGCATGTTAAGCTTTTTCACAGGCCTCTGCTGCTTGTAATTAATCTTTAACCACCTGCATATTTTCTTCATAATGAATCTTATCCCAAATAAACATATCCCTTGTCACTGAACACTCTGAGAGAAAATGTTGATACCCAGAATCTGACAAATAAGGTAACTCATAAATAAAAGCTAAGCATAAAGTCAAGTCGGATGACCTCCGCGTCCTTCCAAGCCAAACTTCTTTGGAGTCTCCTCTTTCAAATTCATGTTTTATGACTCTATAAAAAAGGAAAATTACAAACTATCTACTAGCCTTGTGAACTCTTTTCAGAAATCATTTGTTTTAAAGAGAACGGTACTAAAATATAGGTCTAATTTTATCAGGTCTAGGGACAGGAGAGAGCATGAGAAACACACAAGAAATGTTATCTTTATATAGGAAAATGAAGGAAGGTAACAATGCAGGAAGGTGAGATTTAGATAAACCTAAAAAGGGCAGGTATGTTGGACCGGATAGGCTTTTCCTGTTCCTAAAATGTCTTGTGCTCTTACACAGGAAAAGCATTCTTACTCACCCGAGGCATTTGCAAGTCCTAGGCACAGGACCCAAAAGGACCCTGGGTTCTGGTAGTAAGAAGGCAGGAAAGGAGTGGGTGGGAAAGGAAGCATCCATGGGGGGCCCATAGCCAGGACAGATTTTTCAAAGGGTAAAAAGCCTCTAGCCGTTTATTCATCTATGCCTCTCTCATTTTGAAAACAAACTCTGCTAGTTTGTTCTTATTTCTTAATACAATACTTCCCATGCCAAAATTTGGATACATTTTAAATTGGGGTCAATTTAGGCTTTAGAGTCTTTAATGAATTGGTCAGCATGTTCATGCTCTTTGAGAGTCTGCCGCCCTCCCTGACCTGCCAGTTCCAATAATCATCCAGCTATCCTCCCAACGATTCCTTTCCTGGATATATTTGCAGGGCGAATTTCGATCCACTTTGTTTACTTGTTCACTATAGTATCTTCCATAGAAAAGCTAGGCCTGTGAAATAAAGATTAAACGGGCTAGAAAACTTTGCAATGCTATGAATCCTAACCACTTTGCAGAATTCATAATTCCAGTTTTGCCTAGTAGAAGAAAAGCCCAAGATCATAAATATTTCTAAGCCGTCAGGGAAACTTTGCATTTGCCAAGGCCCTATAAGAGAGCTGATGGTGAACCCAAACAGAATCCTGCCGAATACCTAAAATGTGTTTGAAATATATTTTATAATTCCTCCATCACAATAGTCCCCCTTTTGATTTGTGTGATAATCTATTTGGACAGGAGCTATCCACCGTGTGCCTGCTCTTCTTTCCGCCTGCTGTTCCATCAGCCAAGGAAAGGGTTGTGCCCAAAGGAGGTGGCTGTCAATTGTTATTCACAATAGCGGTGCCCCTCATGAAATGCTCTGCCAGGATAGATAAATTATCTATTCTTAGATGGAAGTTTTGTATCTGTGCGATGATGACTGACTCGGACTCTAATCAAAACTGTTCCCTTGGTTCTCCTCAGTATATTTCTAACCTATTTCTAACCGGAGAACTGTAGGATATTTGGCAGTACCCTGTGTAAGTAAGAGCTTTTGCAGGACTTCCAAGCAAGAGAAGTAACAATGGGTATATGCCTGCAACACATTTCTTTTAGGGGAATATGGCACGAGTGTTTTTGTGGATTATCCAGTTTATATAACATATGCATTTTAAATAATTAAACCTGTCTTGACATGCTTATACTAGAAAGCATTGCTGTTAAGGAGCACCTCTATCTAGGCAAACTCTATTCAGTGAAGAACCAAATCTGAGCTTTAATCTGAAACCAAATAGAAAAAGTTGTTGGAATCAAAGATGAGGGAGTGGGGGGAAATAAGATTATGTATCAAGCATATTCAAATATAGGATAGTATCCTGGGGCCTAGTGGTAGTACCGATAAGAAAAACGTACCTGAGCCGGGTGTGGTGGCTCACACCTATAAGTCCCAGCACTTTGGGAGGCCGAGGCGGGTGGGTCACTTGAGACCAGGAGTTCAAGACCAGCCTGGGCAACATGGAGAAACCCTGTCTCTACTAAAAATACAAAAATTAGCCAGCTGCTCTGGAGACTGAGGCAGGAGAATCGCTTAAACCCGGGAGGTGGAGGTTGCAGTAAGCTGAGGTCATGCCACTGCACTCCAGCCTGGGTAACAGAGCAAGACTCTGTCTCAAAAAGATAAATAAATAAATAAATTAAATAAATAAATAAATAAATAAATAAATAAAATTACCAGGGTAACAGAACAATACCTCTATATAGAGAGGGAAAAAACTGGAAAAGACTTGGTAATTCTATGTCTGTACCTAACATTTGTGGAGCAGCCGCTATGTGCCAGGTACTGTACAAGATGCATCACAGGTATATAAAATTATTTCCTCCTCATATCCACCTCAGGTGGGTAAATTATATCATCTCACCTCTAATGATGAGGAAAGGGAGACACAGGCATTCAGGTACGTTTCCATGGTCACAGAGGACATTACTGTAGAGATAGGATTTGAGCCCAGGTAGTGTGCCCCCAGATCTCACGCTCGTTCCTATTTCCTGCCTCCCCTAATGGCCAAGGCACCCTAGGATTTTTCTTTTTCCACCTTCTCTATATTCATAATTTGACTATATTAAATTTTTTCGGTGGAGGAATGGAAGCATTCTGAAATAGAATAATCTGTTTAGCCTAACACTCACAAACCAATTCCACTTTGAGAAGAGCGATGGTTGCGCCTTTCACCCTCCAGATGGCGCCTGTGTGCCACTCACAGACAGGAGAGGTTTCAGGGTCGTCAGCAGGGTGGGCTCTTGGTTTTGTTCAAAGGACATTTGAGCATTGTTTCTCTGTCCTCAACAATCCTACTTTAGACACTTGTTGCCATTGTAAGATTTAAAGGGCCATGTACCAATCCTAAAGCTGACAGGGAGCAGCCGAAGCCTCCCTTAGCAGAAGTCCCTTATTGGCATCCAGAGAAGATGTCCAGTCACTATGGGTTCAGACCGCAGATGCTGTTAGCAGGGGTTTCCAGCTAGGTGCCCGTGGCCCTCTGGAAGGTTCTCATTTGGTATCCATCGGAAGGCCTTTTATCGCTTGTTAGTAATGATGCAGATTTGTTTTAGAGGCAAGCAATTCTTTCAGTGTTTAAGCCTTTGCAATTTTCATTATTTTTTAAAAAATGATGTTTTCGCCCTTTTGCTCCCCTTCCTAACAAAGGAAATTGTTAGGAATTATATTACTAATGTAATTTAGTCAAGGAGTTCCATTAGGATTTGTATCGAAAAGGGATTTCTAGGATAAAGCACCATTTTGCTGAGATAGGATCTTCAGGAAAGGATGGGGCCGGGCAGCCTCGTGAAGTTTGCATTAGTGAACTCTGAGTTCCCGTAATCCTGCTGCATGCCTTATCGAGGGCAGCCTAGGAGTGAATTGGCAGTAGGTTAGAAAGCATGATTAGAAGAGGGAAAGCTGAAATGGCCTTCATGGCAGCTGTTTTCCTCCACAGGATACTGGGTGATTCCTGTCCTAACCAGATACTGATTACTTAAAGCTTAGCCCAAGAGTTCTTGTCAAAAATGATTTCCGTAGCATATTTTTACTTGCTGGGGTCTGAAGAACTTTGAGAATTTGTTAGGTGTGGATCTGAACTCCAGGAACTGCTCAGTAGTATTCAATTAATGAACTCTATCCGTTCGAACAGAATGTCTTAAGCACCTCATTTTTATCTCATTCACACTTCTTTGAATGTCCTTATCTGACATGGAGAATTATTGGTGGAAAATGTGTGCATTGATAATTCAGACAAATGAAAGCAAAATAAGTCCAAAGGACTTATCTTCAAATTGTTTTACACAATATTTCAAACATACGCAAATTGGTGTAAATATGTTTCAGTCTGTAAATTGATGTGTTCTTCTAATACTTCCCCATTATAATTGAATCCTTGTTTTGTAAACATTTCACCTCATCTACAATATACACACTCAAAATATTTAAATTGTTGAAAACTGTTTTTATCGTGAATACATTTTCTTCACATAAAATACAAAGGATTAATGTAACATTTAACTCTTTAAAATATTCCACCAAATATTCAGCCCTGAATGGTAAAACACAAAAAAGGTGTGTGTTTGTGTTTAAAGCAGTGGACCGGCTGGGCACAGTGGCTCACGCCTGTAATTCCAGCATTTTGGGAGGCTAGGCAGGCAGATCACGAGGTCAGGAGTTCAAGACCAGCTTGACCATCATGGTGAAACCCCATCTCTACTAAAAATACAAAAAATTAGTTGAGTGTGGTGGCATACACCTGTAATCCCAGCTACTTGGGAGGCTAAGGCAGAAGAATCGCTTGAACCTAGGAGGCAGAGGTTCCAGTGAGCCAAGATCACGCTATTGCACTCCAGCCCGGGCAACAGAGCAAGACTCCATCTCAAAAAAAAAAAAAAAAAAAAAAACAGTGGACCATGAGGTATTTATTTTAAATCTCTCTTAGAAGTATAGCTTCCAGTGTTAAAGCCATGCAATACTTTGTTGTCTCAAATGTTCAGCAGACAAGAAGCAATTCCAAATTCTATAAAAAATGTAATACTTAAATCAAAGTAATGGGTTTTCTAAAAGTCATTTTATCTTGATTCAGACGGTTAATATTTGAGAGACTTTTCAAATACTGTGGCTGTGTAGGATTTTTAAAGAGAATATTGTATTTTTCTTTTCTTAGCATAGATGCCTCTTCATGCCAGAAATCAATAAGTATTATTACAGGAAAATTACTGACCAATTGTCAGGTTTTATATGATAATTGTTTAATATGTAATAAAAGCAAATACTATTTTTTTCCTTTGGAATCAATGCAAAACATTATGATAAACAGAAGAAATAATTCATTTCTAGTCAGTTTGGAAACTCTCTTTGTATTTCATTCTTATTTTCCTTTTAACACCTACAAGTCCCTGCCGAGCATAGAGGAAATGCCTGGATGCATGGAAGATATTAAAATTAGGTCAATTATGTTCCATCTTGTTAGGTTTGCCAGGCATTCTGTAGATATGAGACATGTTCTGTATTTAATGATTTTGTCCTATGTCTTGTATTGACTTTGTCAGGGTGTGCTACATGTCCTGTACTAAGCATTACAAAAATTTGATAGTCAGAGCTATTTTTTGAAATCTAACTGGGGCGAGCCTCGTGTTTGTGTTTGCTCAATTTGGTGACCCTGTCCTTTGTAATCCTTTGTTAGACTCTTTCAGTAGTTAGACTCATTTGTGTATTTCCTGAGTTCATTCTCATCAGAAATGATCATTTTCAGAATGAAATGTCACTGGTATAGCTTAGGACAGCTTAATATGCTAAGATGACGGAGTTAGTTGGTATTAGAAGTCATTCTAACCTGACATTCTCTCTTTATTTGAAAAGAATGTTAGTGCTCAGTGTTTTTAAAGATTTTCTGTGTTCATTATTATGTAATCCACAGAAACATATACTGGAGATACAATAAAAATGTCATTATTGAGTATCTCAGAAATTAAGAGTTGTCCAGATAAATATTAGGATTTTTATGTTAAAAGATTTCTGGTGAAAAGAAATAATGAATTAACTCATAAAACAATACCTGAGGAAGAATAATTTGTTAGAGAAACAAAGAATATTCTTGTAGCCATTGTTTAAAAGTCTGTTTTTACATATTATTCACTGCCATCTGCCTGAGAGAAATGTTGAATCTAATAAATTTAGAACATTTTAACTTTGCCTTTATGGTTATAGTAGTGATTTGGATGATATATTCTTGTTGTGAGAACTTAATGATCACCAGTTGCATATCTATAGGGAAGATTGAAGTGTCTTTTGTAATACACAAAATGGTTTTATTTTATGGGACAGGGTCTTGCTCTGTCCCCAGGCTAGAGTGCAGTGGTGTAATCATAGCTCAGTGCAGCCTTCAACTCCTGGGCTCAGGTGATCCTCCTGCCTCAGCCTCCCAAGTAGCTGGTATTACAGCCATGAGCCACTATGCCCAGCAAAATGCTATTTTAAATAATCTTTGATGAATAGTGCTTATAGCTGATATGGTAGATACCATAGGTCCTAGGTGCTTACTCTCTTGTATCTCAAAAGTGGTTGAAAAAAGTTACCATTACCTATGTAAGTCTAGATAATTGAGAGAGTGGTCTCAAAGTGGGGCATGTGCATCCCAAGAAATGTGTAAAATGATCCATTAGGGTGTAAAAATACATATTAGAAAAAAGTTTATATTTATCTTTCCCTTTCCTACTTCAAATTTTGTAAATATTTCATAATTTCCATAATACATAAGTACAATAGTACATGTATATAATTTACAAATATATAAATTTCATTAGAGGTAGACTTTTTTTTTTTTAAACTTAGAAGACAGACAATAGAAAAAAACTGAAACTTACTAACAGCTCTACCCAAAAATGGGAGATAAAGTTAGAGTACATATATAGTGGAACCAATCCAAGTGTTTTCTAGCATGTCTAGAATTCCAATATTTTAATGATTTTATCCTGTTATAAGCACTTATTAGAAGCTGAGAGACAAAAGAGATAAAGAGGCTACTTTATGTAATATCTTAAATAACAACAACAAAAAAATACCTTTGGCATACTCAATATATAGGAGAAACTTTCTTTGGAGACAGGGTATCCTATCACCAAAGCTGGAATGCAGTAGCGTGATCACGGCTCACTGTAGCCTTGACCTCCCTAGGCTCCAGCGATCCTCCCACTCAGCCTCCCGGGCCGCTGGAACTACAGGCACACACTACCATGCCCGGCTAATTTTTGAAATTTTTGTAGAGATGGGCTTTCGCCATGTTCCCTAGGCTGGTCTCAAACTCCTGGGCTCATGCAATCTGCCCACCTCGGCCTCCCAAAGTGCTGGGAGTAAAGATGAGAGCCACTGCACCCCGTCTATAGGAGAAACTTATATTATTTTCCTACAGATAAATTTGCATGAATAAGCAATTATATAGTGGAAGACTCTCCATGGCAACATTGTTGGTAATAGCAAAAAGAATTGGAAATAAATATCTATTAATAGATATTTTCATATATATTATTGTGTATTTACTTATGAAACCCACATTATTGTTCTAATAAGACCAATTTTTCAATATATAATGTAAAGTGGGGAAAAAGTTGCAAAAACTATATGAAATTTTATGATCCAGTTTATAGTTGTCTTTGTAAGTGCGTGGGTGATTGAGAGAAGGGTACATAACGCAAATTGTGGTGAGCTGTGAGAAGCAGAGCCAGAAAATCAGGAGGTGGGAAGAACTAGGGGAAGAGGGCTTTCTTTTTCATTTGCTTCCTTCTGCATTATTTGAAAACTTTAGTATAAGTATGTATTAATTTTATAATTAACATTTTAATAATGAAAACAAGGCATTGTTTTCCTTGAATTAATAGATATTGATATCATAGATATGTCTATTCAACATAAAATGAAGTGGAACTAGAACAGTAACCACATTAATTGAATAATAATGTAGGCAGACACAGTCATGAAGACTACAGAGATACCTTCGGGTATCTACTTCAGAATAACTAAGTAGGGCCAAAACTTCACTTTTAATCTATGCTGTGTCTCCATAACTGATTGGATAAGACCTACCACATTAGGAGGGTTGCTCTGCTTCACTTGCTCTTCCAATTTAAATGTTACTCTCGTCCAAAACACGCTCAGAGAAACACCCACAATGAGGTTTGACCAAATACGCAGGCAACCCATGACCCAGTCAACTTGACATATAAAATTGATCATCACAAATACTATCAAAAAGTGAAAAGACAATTCATAGAATGGGAAGGCATATATGTGATAAGGGTCTAGTGTCCAGAATATATACATAATTTTACAACACAAAATAAAAAGACAATCCAAATTAAAAATAGACCAAGGATTTCATTAGGCATTTATTCATAGAATATATGCAAATGTCCAGTAAGCCAATGAAAATATGCTCAACATTGTTAGTCGTTAGGGAAATGTAACCAAACCCACAATGAGATGCCACTTAACACCTACTAGGATGGCTATTACTAAAAAAAAAAAAAAGGGCAACAGCAAGTATTAGCAAGAATGTGGAGAAATTGGAACTCTCAGACATTGCAGGTGGAAACGTAAAATGGTGCAGGCACTTTGGAAAAGAACCTGGTAGTTTCTCAAAAAGTTAAACGTAGTTACCATATAACCCAGAAATTCCATTCCTAGGTGTATACCCAAAAGAAATGAAAGCACATATTCACGCAAAACTTAAACACAAACAGTCATAGCAAAATAATTCATACTAGCCAAAAGTGGAAACAACCCAAATGTCCATCAACTGATGAATGAATACACAAAATGTGGGTGTATCCATACAATGGAATATATTGTGCCATGAAAAGTAATGTAGTACTGATAGATGCTACAATGTGGATGAACCGTGAAAACATTATGCTAAGTAAAAGAAGTCAGACAAAACACAAGAGGCCATATGTTGTATGACTCCATTTATATGAAATGTCCAAAGCAGGTAAATCTATAGACACAGCATGTATATTAGTGGTTTCTAGAGCCTGGAGAGAGAGAGAAATACAGAGTAACTGCTAGTGAGCAGGGAGAATTTTTGGGGGGTGGGGGTGGTGAGGAAAATGTTTTAAAATTGATTGTGGTGATGCTTATACAACTAAGTGACTATACTAAAAACCATTGAATTGTACACTTTGGAAATGTGAATTTTGTTGTACATAAATTATATCTCAATAAAAATGAGGAGGCAGTATATATAACTTTAGTTTTCTATCATAAATGTTACCCATTAATATTATATAAAATTGGTTGGGAATTGCTTCTGGGCATTTTTTCATTTTGTTTGATTTAGTTAAAGCATGCTAATTTAGAACATTTTTATTTCTGGGAAAGCAAAGGGATATATTTCTTATAGCAAGCATAAAAGCGTCCTTTACATGACAAATTTCAATTCACTCTTTAAAATGTGTATATTTTGCATTCCAGAAATACTTATTTTTTTACCAGTCCATCTGCTCCTTGGACATAATATAGATAATAAAACACAGTATCAAAAATAAAAACTCCTTACTTTGTGTGGTATGACTAATATCTGCACTTGGGTGAATGGCTATTTGATTTTCAGGGTTATCTTGCAATTATTTTATCTGGCACTAGATGAGAAAGGACCCAGAAAAAAAAAATGAATTATTATGAATGGCATCAAATCAACAAATCCCAGTTGCTTACGGGGAGAGGTTTATTTTAACTATTGGCAACTGTGTTCAATAATTTATATTTAGGCATTCATCCATGTACCGATAACATGATTGTGTATTTATGCTGGCAAGAATCTGATCACAGTGATCAAATCAAGTGCATTCTCTTCATTTAATGCTAATACAGCCCTTCCAGGTAATTGACGCCTTCCTTCCTTCCACCTGAAGACTGATGACACTTTAAATATGATCTGTGGCCACAGAGTAACCCAGCAAAGTCATTGACTCTCCACTGACCAAAAGGAAGCAACTCCCTACTCTGAAATTCCAAGGTGAAAGGCCAGTGACTTGTAGGGAGCAAAGGTCATCCTGGTTTATTTGCAAAGCACCTAACTGACCAAAGCCCACGATTACATGGTGGGTGGTACACTTCTAAATGAACACTGAACAAACACAGGGATGTATATTTAAATAACTTACTGTTCTTGGGTAAACATTTGGAGAAACTCTGGAGAGAGTAGATTTTCATAATTTTGATTGAGAGTTCATTTTAGGTAAAGGCAGACCTTGATGTGCCCTGGTTAATGACTTAAGATATCTGCTTTTTTATCAAATGACTGAGGTGGAATCTAGAATCTTTCAGATAGAAACTAAAGGGTACTTTAAAAAATATATAATCCTTGGCATAAATGTAAAAATTTTCTTTGTGAATATTTAACTTTATAAATGTTTCTTTCCAATGACTAAAAACAGATTTAAGGATTTGGAATTAAAATCAAGGGCTCTTTTTTAACTTCTATGTTAAGTTCAGGGGTACATGTGCAGGTTCGTTACATAGGTAAACTTGTGTCATGGGGGTTTGTTGTACACATGATTTCATCACCCAGGTTAATACCTACTACCCCTTAGTTATCCTACTACCCCTAAATATAAATAAATATACCAAATATAATTATACTTATAATCCTACTACCCCTTAGTTATTTTTTTCTGATCCTCTTCCTCCTCCCACTCTCCACCCTCTGATAGGCCCCACCAGTGTGTGTTTTTCCCCTCTGGGTATCCATGTGTTCTCATCATTTAGCACCCATTTATAAGGGAGAATATGTAGTATTTGGTTTTCTGTTCCTGTGTTAGTTTGCTAAGGCTAATGGCCTCCAGCTCCATCCATGTCCCTGCAAAGGACATAATCTCATTCTTTTTTATGACTGCATAGTATTCCGTGGTGTATATGTAGCTCATTTTCTTTATCCATCCATCATTACTGGGCATTTAGGTTGATTCCATGTCTTTGCTGTTGTGAATAGTGCTGCAATGAACATATGTGTGAATATGTCTTTATAATAGAGCAATTTATATACCTTTGGGTATATGGGATTGCTGGGTCAAATGATATTTCTGTCTTTAGGTCTTTGAGGAATTGCCACGCTGTCTTTCACAATAGTTGAATTAATTTACACTCCCACTAACAGTGTATAAGCATTCCTTTTTCTCCACAACCTCACCAGTATATGTCATTTTTTGACTTTTTATTTTTATTATTATTTTTTATTTAAATTTATTTATTTATTATTATCATTATTATACTTTAAGTTCTAGGGTACATGTGCATAACGTGCAAGTTTGTTGACTTTTTAATAGTAGCCATTCTAACTGGTGTGAGAGGGTATCTCATTGTCGTTTTGATTTGCATTTCTCTAATTATCAGTGATGTTGAGATTTTTTTCCATATAGTTGTTGACTGCATCTGTATCTTCTTTTGGGAAGTGTCTGTTCATGTCCTTTGCTCACCGTTTAATAACAATTTTTTCTTGCAAATTTAAGCTCCTTATAGATGCTGGATATTAGACCTTTGTCTGATGCAAAGTTGCCAAAATTTTCCCCCATTCTGTAGGTTGTCTGTTATACTCTGTTGATAGTTTCTTTTGCTGTACAGAAGCTCTTTATTTTAATTAAATCCCATTTGTCAATTTTTCCTTTTGTTGAAATCATTTTTGACATCTTCATCATGAAATGCCTATGTCCTTGCCTATGGCTTGAATGGTATTGCCTAGATTTTCTTACAGGATTTTTATAGTTTGGGTTTTTACATTTAAGCCTTTGAAGCATCTTGAGTTAATTTTTGTATATGATGTAAGGAAGGGATCCAGTTTTAATTTTCTGCATATGGCTAGCCAGTTCTCCCAGCACCATTTATTGAATAGGGAATACTTTCCCATTGCTTGTTTTTGTCAGGTTTGTTGAAGATCAAATAGTTGTAGGCATGCAGCCTTATTTCTGGCATCTCTATTCTGTTCCATTGGTCTCTGTGTCTGTTTTTGTCCCAATACCATGCTGTTTTGGTTACCGTAGCCCTGTACTATAGTTGAAGTCAGGTAGCATCATGCCTCCAGATTTGTTCTTTTTGCTTAGGAGTGTGTTGGCTATTCGGGCTCCTTTTTGGTTCCATATGAATTTTAAAATGGCTTTTCTAGTTCTGTGAATAATCTTTCTCAAAAATTGTTGTAACAATTAAGTGAGATAATTCAGGTAAGCCATTTCTTACAAACTTGGCTTAATTAATGTTAAGTGCTATCATTGAATCTATAAATTGTTTTGGGTAGTATGGCCATTTTAATAATATTAATTCTTCCTATACATGAACATGGAACGTTTTTCCATTTGTTTGTATCACCTCTGATTTATTTGAGCAGTGTTTTGCAGTTCTCCTTGTAGAAGTCTTTCATCTCCCTAGTTAGCTGTATTCCTAGGTGTTGTTGTTGTTTTTTTTTTTTTTTTTTTGCGGCAATTGTGAATGGGAGTTCATTCCTGATTTGCCTCTTGGCTTGACTGTTGTTGGTGTACAGGAATGCTAGCGATTTTTGCACATTGCACATTGATTTTGTATCCTGAGACTTTGCTGAAGTTGTTTATTAGCTTCAGAAGCTTCTGGGCTGAAACTATGGGTTTTCTAGATATAGGATCATGTCATCTGCAAACAGGGATAGTTTACTTCCTCTTTTCCTATTTGAATGCTCTTTATTTCTTCCTCTTGCCTGATTTCTCTGGCCAGGATGTCCAATACTATGTTGAGTACAAGCGGTGAAAGAGGGCATTCTTGTCTTGTGCTGGTTTTCAAGGGGAATGCTTCCAGCTTTTGCCCATTCAAGTATGATGTTGGCTGTGGTTTTGTCATATATGATTCTTAGTATTTTGAGGTATGCTCCTTTAGTACCTAGTTTATTAAGTTTTTAACATGAATGGATGTCAAATTTTATCCTTTTCTGTATCTATTGAGATAGCCATGTGGTTTTGTCTTTAGTTCTGTTTATGTGATGAATTACATTTATTGATTTGTATATGTTGAACCAACTTTGCATCCCAGGATAAAGCCTACTTGTTCTTGGTGGGTAAGCTTTTTGATGTGCTGCTGACTTTTGTTTGCCAGTATTTTAGTGAGGATTAATGCATCAATGGTCTTCAAGGATACTGGCCAGAAGTTTTCTTTTTTATTGTATCTCTGCCAGGTTTTGGTATCAGGACAATAGGTGTCATTTCTGGTCTTACAAATAAATGAATATATTTAATTTATTTGTAATGGTCAGGATTAAAAGGGTTCTTTGGTAGTTGATTGCATAAAGAGACGGGGATTATTCATTGTATTGTGCTACCTAGAAAATGCCATGTGTGTGTGTGTGTGTGTGTGTGTGTGTGTATTTGTATTTGTATTTGTATTTAAATCAGCTGAAATTCAAAGAAGACTTCTCATTTCACAAGGAATGACTTAGTCATTGAGACTTATTAATTTTTTAGCATTATCTTTTTCTTAACTAATTATATAAGCTAGAAAAATTAACTTAGGAACTAAAAATAGGACTACCATCATTTTATTATTTTGTTGAAAGGGAAACAGCCTCCTCACCATGAGTGACAGTCAAAACAATACCAAATGCCAAAAAAAAAGAGTAAAAATTAATCATCCTTGGTTACAAAACAAAGCGGTAGATTTTCTTCCTTTTTCTAAACAAAATTAACATAGATCTTTAGGATGTTAATGCTAAGACTTTATTGATGCTTAAACAAGATTCAAACTGAATCACAACTGTAACATTTACCTACATAAGCTTGGCTTCTCCACTCAAAATTTTCAGACTCCTGTTTAACACGGTTCCCCCAATTCCTGTATTTTCAGGAGGATTGAAAAAACCATCAAAGCACAGTAATTACATATAGCATCCCTCTAACCAATTCATTTGCAACTGTTCATCCACACAGACATCAAAAGTGTTGCTCTCCATGTGTTCATGACTGGGTACAACAGGAAAACTCAAGTCAAAGTCTTTGGCCTCAATGTGTTCACACTTTACTGCAAATCATTTCTAGTGAATATGATATATATTGGATACATATTGGGAAAATTGCTAAGAAGTCTCAGAGGATAGAGCCCCTGGCATTTGGAGGATTGAACCTGAAAGTGTTGGGGCAAGCTCACTTGAGGCATAGAGAACAGAGCTGCAGGTAGATTGTCTGCCTGGGACACAGGTCTGGATAAGAATGTGACAGGAGATAAGGCTGGAGAAATACACAGTAGATAGATTAGGAAGCATCTTATGTCTAAAGGGTAGCTACTTGTGGGTTTTATCATATTTTCAGTGCTCAGACATCATTCCAGTGAAATCTGGAAAAAGTATATCGAACTAGGAGATTTTAGAGTTAGGGAAGCTTGCTAAGGAACAACTGCAAAGATCTGAACCAAAGATGAAGAGAGTTTGAGCTACATCAATATCAGCAAGCTCCAAGAGTCTGTCTTCATGCCTCTTCCACACTGCGAGTGTCCACTGACTTCTCCAAACTCAAGAGATTTTGAGTTAGTTTTTAAGACTTCTTGACTGAAAAGTAATTAGGGAAATGCACAAACATTGAAGTACAAGGATGTTCATTACAGTTTTGTTTATAGTGGTGAAAAAATTGAAAATGCCTTAGTGTCCAAAAATAAGGTATTGGTTAACTAACTATAACACATCTCAATAATGGAATACTATCAATTGTTTGAAAAGAGTGTTTAAAAAAACTTGAGAACATGAAAAGACATTCATGATATAGTTTTTTAAAAAAGTAAATAATATGCAATGGTTCTGTGCCTATTTCCTTTTTTAAAAAGTAAATCATAAAAGAATATATTGAATAAAAATCTAGATTTTTGTCATACATATAAGGACTTGAAGGACATATACAAAAAATATTCTTAGCAGTTTAAATATTGGTATCATGAAATTTGTAAAATCTCTATTTTTAGCTTTTGTCTAGTTAACAGGCATTATTTTTGAATCAGAAAAACATTGTTAATTTTAAAGACATTAGGTATAAGTGTTACGGACTTGAAGTATAAAAAATAGTCCCAACTTAGACGACCATTGATTTTGCATGTGTAATACTGCTGCTAACTCTTAATTACTGACCAATTTTCTCAACTTTACCTTCTTCAAATGTTCATCAGTGTATACTCATGTAGCTCCCACATAGCTGTGTAGAGAGTGAAGTAAAAATCACCATGTTAATTATGATAAAAATTCATATATGTTATTATATCCCAGACATTAGGCTGGAAATTTTCACATATTCTTGCTTATTTATCTTTTATGGTGTGAGTCGCCTTTGTGCGTTTTATTATTATTCCCATTTGCCTATTATCTAGTCTAAGATTCAAGTTGCTTAAGCGAAATACAGAACAATGATTAAACTCATTTGCCAAGGTCAATATTTCAAGAGTAATGTGACAAGTTCAATGTATCTGGTTCTTTTAAATGATTGTTTTGATTTTTTTTATTGTAAAATAAGGGTGTAGTAAATTTTGCCTTGTCCTATACACATATAAAAGGTCAGACATCATTTTATGAATTCAAAACATTTATAGATTCAATCAAAAGGCATAGCAACATTCTATCTAGTGAGGTAGGTCCTTTCAGGTAGGAAAATGAATCATTTCCCACACTAAAAGTGTTCTCTATGTTAAAAGATTTTCTTTTAACTTTAGGGTGAAATTCATTTATCATCTTCCTGGGTTCATGCCTGGCATGTTCTATATTTATTATTATTTCTTCCCTTCAGGATTTCCTTTGGGAAATTTTATTATGGATGGTCACAATACCTACTCATTTATTTCAGCTTCTTGAAATTGGTAACACTCCATTTATGTCACAATTTAACTTTCTTAGTGTTCCGTGTTTATTTCTGTTTTATCCTATCACCTTTCAAGTGATCCAGAAAGAGGGTTGGTACTATATATAATTTATTGGAAGATAAAGAGATGGAAACAGCATACTATTATTAAATGCTATTAACCTTGGAACTAAAAATCATAGAATTGGGAGTTGCAAAGAACTGCCGATGCCACTCAGTCCACACAAAGTAAAGGAATTCCATCTCTCCATTTCTCCATTTTTGTCTCCTTCATTATTCAAATGAGCAAAAACTTGTGTTTTTGTTTTCTTTTTCATTCTATTTAAGTAGAGTTATTCTAGAAAACTAAATATGTGGAAAAGCTGAATATGCAAAATTAAATAAGAAAAATTAAGTTGTGGGTGAGAGGGTTTAAAGGCCACCTTTTATGATCAAGCCAAGACTGTCAGATTCATGGCCACTATAACACACAAGGATGAATAGTTGGACTAAAGGATTCAAGATCACATTTTCAGTTCTTAAGAGAACATCAACATTAAAGTTCTTGCTTCTCACCACATAAGATTTGACATGTACACTAATGAAGACAGCTCTAGACAAATTATGTATACTTTTTACAGAATCAAAAGAAAAGATCTCAGAGGTCAAATCTGTTTGCTTTCATTCTGTACTAAATTCTTCTTATAATCTTTAAAATCCATATTTTTCCGTTCTCCAGTATTTCAAGATAAGCAGCTGCCACCGTTTCCCACTGAAACTTAATTTAATAATCCAATAGTTTCAGAAGTACATCTTCCGGGACTACAAGAAAAAATGATCATTTGTTTCATTTTGTTCTCTTACTTCCATTTCCATTCTTTATTGGGTGCTAAATGAGGTATACTGCTTGAAGTTTCACTGTTCTCAGTGACCAAAGTACTGTAAAAACAGTAGCATGTCTGAGAATGAGCCCGTAGACATGATACTAGAAATTTTAGCCCTTTCTGCCTAAATTCCGCTTCCAAAGTCTAGCATTATGGTCCTCAACTACCAGGAAAATAAATGCCTGGTTTCTGAGTTATTCCAACACTCAATTGTAATGTTACTATAATTTTAGCTATGTTTTCTTCCCACCTGTAAGTTATCGGAAACTGATGTCATTAGAATTGAACAATTTTGACCCAAAGTTGTTTATATTCCCTTGCTGAAATGGATGTGTCGCCCCGGCCCATAATATTTATACATATTTTCCTTTTTAGTTAATTATAATTAGCATGCTGTTTATTGCATTCCTTTTACTTTTCCCTAAGAATTTGCTTTTTCCTTCAATTGTTTGCATTGGTATCTTTTGAATTTCCTCCCTCTTATTTATTTTTTGGCATAAATAATAATTGTTGCTGCAGCAGGAGCTTGATAAAGCTTTTTATTATGTTCCCTTTTGTCCAACAGCAATCATGAGGCATTAAAAAGGCTAAACAGTTTGCCCACAGTTCCAAGACAAAATAAAAGTAAAGCTTTCAGTAGAGTTTGTTCTTACTTTTCACATTCCTTTTTTATTAAAGGTATAGTTCTCCTATTATTTATGTTGATTTTTTTCCTAAATTCTGTAGATTTTTTTTCATATGTCTTAATTGGAATTTTCCCATAAGTTTATATGTTTATCTTGTTTTTGAAATGTCTTTCTGACTGTAATATATAAATGGTTATTATTTAAGTCAGTTAGCATGAAAATGTTTCCACGACTCTCTGCTTACCACAGAATCCTTAGAAAATTAACTCATTAAATCAAATAGACCCTAGACACGGGATCTCAAAAGCTTCTAATCTCCCAGGTTTAGGCAGCGTATGCTATGGGAAATCAAAACAGAAGTCGATACACCCTCATGATGTTCTGGGGCCTCTTTTATCTGGCTTTTTAAATTTTTTTATTTCTGACATGGGGTCTCACTCTGTCACCCAACCTGGAGTATGACAGTGGTGCAATCTTACCTCACTGCAGCCTGGAACTCCCAGGCTCAGTCTTCCAGCCTCATCCTCCCAAATAGCTGAGACTACAGGCAAGCACTACAACATCTAGCTATTTTATTTTTTTGGAGAGACAGGGTCTTGCTATGTTGCCCTGGCCAGTCTCAAACTCCTGGCCTCAAGTGATCCTCCTGCCTCATTCTCCCAAAGTGCTGGGATTACAGGTGTTAGCCAACATCCCTGGACTCTTGTTGGGCTTTTTATAGTCTTACGGTGTCTATGACTGTTGCTTCTCTCTCATCTCTCTTACATAGGCCTGCCCCCCAATTTCAAAATATATTTTTATATGAGAGAACTCTAGTTCAAAATGCTTCTATGTTGTTCTTCAAAGTTGTATTAATTTATTCTCCTACACTTTTTTTCCTGCCAGTTTCTTTAACTCTCTACCAAAAACTCACCTATTAAACATTTGCTTTCAAAGCCCAACTTAAATGACTTCTACCTCATGAATCTGCTCCGACCACTCTAGATGGAAGAGACCTCACCATCTAAAGCATGAGCATCACTCCGTTGACAGAGGGCAGGCACTTTTGTCTCTGGAGGCTGAAAATTTGACTGAATGGCATGGTGATTTTAAATGGCATATGACTACCAATCCCTTAAGCAGCCTCTCTCAACTTCATACTAAAATGTCTATAAAGCCTACCAAAGCTGAGGTCTCACAAATGCCCTAAATATGAAGACCAATTGGTAAACTATTAGTAGAATCAGTAAAGATGTTCCGTCAATTTGAAGTCCAGAACTGAATTGAAAAACTTTAAAAACTACTTTCCCACTAAACATAGATTAAAATTCTTGGTCCATGAGTAGAACGATTCTTTGCTCTTCTTCAACTATTTGCCTCCTACTCAGAAGCACAGGAACCATATCAACCACCACCAAAAACCAGAAAAGAAAAAGTGGAGTGGGAAAATGATCCCTCTATTAGGTAGTCAGTATTTTATGAGCATCTATAATAAATGCTATTCCCTAATCCCTAACCCAGTGATCCAAAAGAGTTAAGAATAATAATAGGATGAGAAAAGGTTTTCAGAAACATGTCCCCCAAAATATATAGGCATATCAATATTCATTTATTAAAGTAAGTTGTGAGGGCAAATATAAAATTAACAGGAAAGAAAGTAATATTGATAAAATTTGCGGTGAAGATATGACTCTGAATCCCTTCAAATAACACAATGGTTGCAATGTACAAGGTAAAAACTGTTAGAAGGAAAAATAACAAGCACAATTATTGTGGAGGACTCACATACATATCTCAGGCTTTGACAAATCCAGTAGAAAAAAAGGAAGGAAAGAATAGGTTGGAATACAGTAATATCTTCAATAAAATAATAGTATAATAAATAAGGTGATATATATATATGTGCAGATAGATACTTACAAACATATACACATAATCAAACTAGTTGCCAGCAGAACATCTGTGAAATATTTAGAAAATGTTATAGTGTTTATCTCAAAAAAAAAATCAAGAAGTTTCAACTATTAAAAGGCCAGCCATTCTCTAATTTCCATGAACTATAACTGGAAATTATAAGGAAAATAAATGTCTAAACATACAGATATCCATCAAATTAAAGTGGAAATTAAAATCTCAATTACAAACCATTTAGAAATTAACAAAAATGACATTACATATCAAATTATAGAATGGCAGCAAAAATGCAACCAGAGGCAGATTCATTAGAGAAGAAAACTGATAGATTTTTGTTAATGGATTTTGTTGTTGTTGTTTTTGTATATTCCAATAGTTTTCCACTATTTGAAATTAAGCTGAAGCCACTATAATTATTTCTTAATGTCACATTCTGGAGTAGGTATTAAAATGCCAGAGGGCATAATTTGCTGGGACTAGCGTCTACTCTTGCTATCTTTATTCTCATATATTTTGGCCTGTTGTTCCCTGTTCTCTACTTCCTTGAGACGCCAACTACTTGGCACCATATTTGATCTGACACACACCTACGGCCCCTTTAAATGTAACAGTTCTTGTAAACACCATCTCTGACTTCAATTCTCAGTCTCTCACATGCTGTTTTATAGTTACCCCTTGGTCCACACAGCTGGTATTACTTGTAAAAGGCATCCTTACTTTCTACTCAGGACTCAGGGTCTGTATTAGTTGTAAGAGCATCACCTTGCCCCCCAACAGGAGAATGGGAATTATCAGAGGAAGATAAATTGTAACTCATTTTAAGGGTCTGTGATTTCTATGGCCCCTTTTAAGTTTACCGCAAAATTAAATGAATTCATATGTCAATTCACATATGCATGCACACATATACACATAAATAGAGGATACAGAAGCCATCTTTTTAAATTTTTATCTATTGCTTTATTTATTTATTTTAGAGCCAAGGTCTCTCTCTGCTGCCCAGGCTGGCGTGCAGTGGCACCATCACAGCTCACTGCAGCCTCAACCTCCCGGGCTCACATGATTCTCTCACCTCAGCCTCCCTAGTAGCTGAGACTACAAGTGTGGGTCACCACATCCAGCTGCTTTTTGTATGTTTTGTAGAGTCGGGGTTTTGCCGTGTTGCCCAGGCTGGTCTTGAACTCCTGAGCTCAGACAATCCACCCACATCAGCCTCCCAAAGGGCTGGAATTGCCGTCATGAACTACCTCACCTGGCCCCAGAAGCCATTTTTTAGGGATTCTCTCAGAAGATATCTATAGATATAGACATGGATATATAGATATATAGCTTTTCCTAACTTTTTTTACTTTTCCTTAATTTTTCACTTAATATTATTAGCCAACCTATGATTTCTGTAATAAGTATATGCATTCATAAATTATAGCATATTTTCTCAATTTAGAGTTCTTTCCAACAACAAAATTGTTATTTTTCTCTAAAGGAACTATGGGTAGTTGCTATGGCCAACCATGGTACTAAAAGAGAAAATATAGTTGGTTGTAATTTCTGTGAAAGTTCCCACGGTGTTGTGTGCATGTACAGAAAGACAAGTTTTTGCAATCAAAATAATTATGTGGTGTTTAAACATAACATTCTTCTCCAATGTAGACGAGGGTCCAATGTATCTCTTACGTTGGACATGAGTAGCTTGGGGAACATTGAACCCTTTGTGGCTATACCGACACCACGGGAAAAGGTAGCAATGGAGTACCTGCAGTCAGCCAGCCGAATTCTCACAAGGTCTCAGCTGAGGGACGTCGTGGCAAGTTCACATTTACTCCAAAGTGAATTCATGGTGAGCCTTCTGTTTGTTATTCGCTCTTCAGTCGGTATTTTGAAACACAGGGCGCTAGAGACATATGGAAATGATACTGTCCTATACTTAAGCAGCCTACAATAAACAAATAGCAAAGTGAAATGGTTTTAGATTCACTCCCGTCTCATCCACTATTGATAAGTATTAAAACTGGAATGTAAGAGCTAAGTTAAGGCAGAATACACAGGAAATGACCAAGCAACTAAGTGGTATAGGGAGCTGGGCAGAGAAGGGGCATTCCAGGACAAAGAATAGCCTTGCTGTCACTGTCTGGGGAATTAAACTGTTCCGTTTAACTGGAACATTGAAATCGAGGTGGGAAGTGGCAAAAGTTGAGCCTCAGAAGTATAAAAGAAACCCAAACCTTAATATATATTTAGAATCTTGGACTTTATCTTGTGTTTTAGATAGATCATTCTATTTGCAGTGGAGTAGGCACTAAAAGGGAGCAGTTTAGAGGCTCTAGCATTAATCCTGTGGAATTGCATTAGTGGCCTAAACTAATACAGTAGAAGGGAAAATGGAGAGAATCTGTAGGAATTTACAAGAAGTGGGATTAATTGAATGAGGCAGCCAAAAGTAATGGAAAAGCCAGGGGTTGATATTCGTGTTTTTGTGTTGGCCAGCAGGGTACATATGGTGCCCTTTAATGAAATAAGGAACACAGGAGGAAGGCCAAGTGTGGGCTAAAAAGAATGATGAATTCAGTTTTAGACATACCAGTGTTGCTGGTGAAAGCTTAAAGCATGATAACATATATCAACTCAGAGAACATGAAGTCAGATTAAATCTTCTTATGTCTAATTGTTGCCCAAGGGAAATATTGACTTTATTGATCACCTCTTGCATTTTAAATCAGTTGTACATCTTAAGCCATATTGGTTGAGTACATGAATTGATTATTCTAGGGTCAGTTCAGGCATTTGCAGCCACCCTAATGGTGGAAGATTCGGCGATGGGTTGGATCTACTATTAGCCCCATCAACTATTATTAAGTGTCCAAAGTAAAATACAAACATGAACATCAGACTCTGTGGTGTATCATATTTTACATGTGAAGAAAATGAGTCCTGTAGGAATGAAAGAACAAGTCAGTGGTCACACAGCTAGCCAAAGGCACACCTAGAGCTTTTTCTTTCTAGAACTGCAGACAGCTTTGTTTATGAAATAAGACCTTACCATAGCCCACTTCCCTGAAAGGAAATTGAAGGCCAAGAAGGAGTACCCAGGAGAAAGAGAATGCTGGAAGATGACAGATTGTCAGTGTGTGTCAGAAAACAGAAGGTGAGAAGGAAGAAGGGGAGGAATAAAGATATTACCTTTGTGGCTTTGCCCAAAGACACTAACACGCTTGAAATTACCAAACATGAACATGTGTTTTCCATGGAATATTCAGCAATTTTGCTTATTTTTATAACTTGGAATTAACAGTTTAAAACATTTAGTTGGAGCAGAAAATAGGGATAAATATCATGGATAGCTAGCATAGTGCAAGTATAGGAAAAAGTATTTTAAAAGTAAGTAAGTTGGGGCCAGGTGTGGTGGCTCACGCTTGTAATCCCAGCTACTCAGGAAGCTGAGATGGGAGGATCACTTGAGCCCAGGAGTTTGAGGTTACAGTGAGCTATGATTGTGCCACTGCACACTGACCTAGGTGACAGAGCGAGACCCCATCTCTAAAAATAAATAAATTAATAAACAAATAGCTGTTTCTCTCTGTAGACCAAGTCTCAAATTTATGTAGTCCAGCTTTTCTGAAATTTTCATATTGACCAAAAACTAGGATAATCTGAATGAATTTAAAGATGATTTATTTTATTTCAACAAATATTAGACTGCTAAGTTAAATTTTCTACTGGAGAAAGTTTAAGCAGTAAAAATAGTATTTTATTTGATCAAAGATTTAACATCAGTCATTAAATGACATAGTCATTTTGTTCACATTAATCTTATCAAAGGTAGAGAACATACTGTTTTGTATAATCAAATCCTTAAACAAATGTTTGTTTGGATCCTTTTGAAAACTTTGGCTTGTTGCTTTATTTGTCCTGATTAGCTACAGATGCACACCTTTTTAGATCTAATGCACTTACATACAGCCACTCTTTTTCTATTGTTCCCTGTCCAATCACTTGAGGCACATAATGTATACTCTGACAAAATAAGAATATTAATGTTCTTGTTAAGTGGGAGAAACAGTGTTTGAATGCCTTTCACTAAAAACATTGCATTTACAACTACAAATGGAACAGTCCAATTATCAACCATTTCTTAATTCAAAAAAAGTCATGTCATCATCACTTGAATTAACAAAAAAGCCTTTATATTTACCATTTTGGGAAAGAGGTTTTAATAATCCTAAAAGAGTCACTATTCGTGTGAAAAGATAATGTTTTCACACTAATATATTTTAGCACTAATATATATAGTAACACATGTGTTACTATATATATTATAACACAAAATATAACGTGTGTTACAATTTTTTAACACAAAAATTATAGTAAGATTTTTGGTACTAAAGTTACATAAAAACTAGAATATATTTGAATACATCTTTTTTTAAAAAAAATTCACTTTTTAGCATCTGTCTAATCGTTCTAGCAATTATGTCACACCAGGATTCTTAAAATCTAACCAGTGTTATATGTCTCCTTACTGACTATGTATTAAGCAATATTTTCTAACACAGAGAGCTGTTTCTTAGAAGTCAGCTTGTCCGGATGCAGCTGATACGTTTAGGAAAGGAAGGGTGTTGGTCCACCAAAGGTAGTAGGTCTGTTGTTTTTAAGTGGCTTTGAAGTCCAGTAGAACTCTGGATCAGATGGCCCCCTGTGAAGATTTTCTTTGTGGCAGTATTAGATACACTAGTTTGATATTACTTATTTTTGCAGGAAATACCGATGAACTTTGTGGATCCCAAAGAAATTGATATTCCGCGTCATGGAACTAAAAATCGCTATAAGACCATTTTGCCAAGTAAGCTTCTTGGTTTTATAATTTGCATTGTATGTGGGGCAAGGGGAGGGATAGCATTAGGAGAAATACCTAATGTAGATATGGGTTGATGGGTGCAGCAAAAGCAAGCCACCACAGCACATGTATACCTATGTAACAAACCTGCACATTCTCCACATGTATCCCAGAACTTAAAGTATAAATAATAATAATAATTTACATTGTAAAGCACAAGACAAGTCTTCCTATTAACCCTTACCTCAGCATTTCCAATTCTTACAACACCCACCTTCATATCAAATTCAGAATTACAAACACATGTCAAGACTAATAATCATTAAAGTTATCTGAAGTTAACGATTTTGCTCTTTTACTCTTATAATAATGTCCAGGTCACAATTCCAATAGACACATATTCTAAAATTTTGTTGTGCCACACATGGCTACCTGATTTTTGTCAAGGGTCAAACAATTCAATGGGAAAAGGAGAGTCTTTTCAACAAATGAACTAGAAACACCCAGATATCCACATGCAAAAAAATGAAGTTGGAGACAAAAATTGACCAAAATGGACCAGAGACCTACACATAGGAGCTAGAACTACAAAACTCATAGACGAAAACAACTGTAAATCTTCATGACCTTGAATTAGTCAGTGGTTTCTTAGGTAAGCCAGCAAAAGCCCAAACAGCAACAACAAAAAAATTGAACTTCATTAATATTAAAAAGTTTTGTGCTTCAAAGGATACCTTTAAGGAAGTCAAAAGACAACTGATAGAATGGAAGAAAATAAATATTTGCAAATCATGTATCTAATAAAGGACCTGTATCTACAATATGCAAATCTTACAACTCAGTAATAAAAACACAGCCCAAAAAATAAACAAAAGATTTCAATGGATATTTCTCCCTAGAAGATGTACAAATGACCAACAAGCATATTAAAATATGTTTAACATCACTAGCCATCAGGGAAATCAAAACTACAGCAAGACAGTACTTTATATCCATGAGGATAGCTATAATTTTAAAAATAGGCAATAAAAAATGCTGGCAAGGACGTAGAGAATTGGAAACTTAACACTTTAGTTTTAAGTACAGATACAGCTACTTAGGAAAACAGTTTGACAGTTCCTTAAAAGATAACACTGAGTTGCTATATGACCTGGACACCCTACTTCCAGGTAAATATTACCTTGGACTCAGGAAGGGGAACATCACACACCGGGGCCTATCATGGGGAGGGGGGAGGGGAGAGGGATTGCATTGGGAGTTATACCTGATGTAAATGACGAGTTGATGGGTGCAGCACAACAACATGGCACAAGTATACATATGTAATAAACCTGCACGTTATGCACATGTACCCTACAACTTAAAGTATAATAATAATAAATAAATTAAAAAATAAAAATAAAAAAAAAAGAAATGAAACGTGTGGTTCACACAAAAATGATACAAAAACATTTATAACAGCATTATTCATAATAGTGAAACAGTGGCAACCATCAGCTGAGAAATGTAGTATAGTCACACAATAGGATCAATAAAAGGGAACAAGGTACTGATGAACCTTGAATGAACCTTGAAAACATCATGCTAAGTGAAAGAAGCCAGACACAAAAGACCTCATATTTTGTAGTCCATTTATATGAAATGTCCAGATAGCCAAATCTAGACAGACAGAAAGTATCTTAGTGGTTGCTTAGCATTAGGGGATATGGAGAATGACTGCTAAAGGACCTGTATTTATTTTGGGGCTAGTTGAATATTATAAAATTGATTTACAGTGATTGTTGCACAGCTCTGTGAAAATAAAAAGAAAAAAAAACTGTGATGGCACATGAAATGGAGGGATTGTATAGAATGTGAATTATTTCTCAATAAAACTATTACCAAAAAAATGTCACTGTGCCTAACGATGACCTACAGTCCTTGTTAGTCCTGTGCCCAACCCCAGGGATTTCGTTTAAGTAGATCTGCTGTTGAGCACAGAAAGCTACTTTTAGGAAACACTTAGGTGATTCCAATACAGATGAAACCAGGACCCACTTTGAGAACCACTACTATATGTGAAACTAGACTGAGCTTCACGGAATTTATTAATGTCAAGCAATGACCTGAATGCCAGGGACCAGTAAGAAATAAGAAACAGTCTATAAAATCAAGGAGGTCACAGACTAGAAAGGAGAGTCATATAAATGGTAATTATGCTCAGTGCATAGGCCAGAATAAAGATACTGCCCAAGCAGTGTAGGAGTTCAGAGAGGACTGGGTAATTAATTCTGCTCAGAGAAATTAGGCAAAAAAAAAAAAAAAAAGGAGAGGAAGTAATATTTTCTATGACTAAACAAACAGATATAGTTGGAGTTTTGGCAAAATCAGTAAACATCTCATGACAAAGCTCAGGAAAGATGGAGCCACAAAGTCTTTTTAAGTTTTGACATTGAAATAGTAATCTTCAAAATTTAGTTCGTTAACTCATTCATAAGACACCAAATTCTTTATATTCATAGTAACAGTGATATAATTAAAGAATTACTGTCAATACTGTTTTTGGCCTTCCCCTTCTGGTGGAATTGGAAATGCATTGTTAACCTATAACATATTTTAACTGCTGTATATAGTTAAATCTATTTACCTAAAGTAGAGTCACCATTGGAAGTTATTTTATGACTATACTTGGCCAAAGGGGATGAAAGTGCTGCGTGTTAGAATTAGTGTTCTCTCTCTCTCTGTTAAAATTTTTATCAAAATACACCAAACATAAGTAATAAGGGAATATACCTCCATCACAATTTTATATACCCAAACCATCATCTAATTTTAGAAGGATTTGGAAATTATTAGCATTAGATCAGAGTTCAGCCTTCTCCATTTCCTGCCCAGATGATATCAGACAACTGCTTTACAGTCCTGTGTCAGCTTTTCCGTTCACAGAACTGGGTGGACCTCTGAATTCAGGGCACCTGTGCTGACAGCTGATGTTGCAAATGATGGATTTTCTGTTGAAAATGTCTGCAGCCTGAATGCCCCACCCACCACCCCCTGTTGCACAAAATATAATTTAGGAAATACAGCTTAGAAAAGCCACGCTATTGGGTGAAAGTATCCAAAAAGCCTGGAATGAATACAGAAAGATGTTCTTTATGATTTTAGACTGTAATATGAGCTAAACTTGAAATATTATATAAAATGGTGATTATTAAACGATCAAGATTTTAAACATTATGATTGTTTTTAGTTTTAACCTACACTAAACTCTTCTTAGTTCTAAAAGCTTGACAGCTTGTACATAACAGCAACATTATACAATTCTGAGAATGCCTTGCAACAGATATATGGGTGGACAAGAATCAATTATGAATAAATCAATTTATAAATTAAATTATAGTCATTTCTCTAAGGACAATGTTATCTTGGCTCAGATTAAAATGCTAAAGTCAAGTTTATATCAAATTATTTTGCAATGTAAACAAATATTAGTGATAAAAATACGTCTACATCCTCAATAACAAAAGTAGTAGGAAAAAACAATCATACATCCATAGAAAATTATTAGCACACAACAAAATATAATACTGTAATAATAAGTTTACATTTTTTATTTTTATTTTTAGATTCAGGGGGTACCTGTGCAGGTTTGTTACAAGGGTATATTGTGTGATGCTGCTGTTTAGGATTCTTCTGACCCCATGACACCCAGATAGTGAACATAGTACCCAATAGGGAGATTTTTCGCCCTTCTCCCTTTCCCTCCCTCCCTTTTTTTGGAGTCCCCAATGTCTATTCTTTTCATCTTTATGTCTATGTGTATCCAGAGTTTAGCTCTCACTTATAAGTGAGAACATGCAATATTTGTTTTTCTGTTCCTGTGTTAATTTGCTTAGGATAATGGCCTCCAGCTGCATCCATGTTACTGCAAAGGGTATGATTTTGTTCTTTATTATGACTGCGTAGTGTTCCATGGTATATGTGTACCACATTTTCTTTATCCAATCCACTGTTGATGGGCATCTAGGTTGTTTCTATGTCTTTGTTATTGTGAATAGTGCTGCACTATATAATAAATGTTATGCATATTTCTCTTATGCAGTCAATGTATTGATACAAATATAAGATAATATAGATACAATCAAAGAATGCCATTTACTCAGGCCATCATTTTATATATAAAATTTTAACATCTAATAATGTTTCCTACTTAAATTATGTTTCCTTTTTTATTATATAAAGTGCCTAGCACAGAGTAGATATGCAAATAAGCAAACCACTCATTAAAGCAACAAGTTATGTAGCTAAAGCAAGATATTGGAATTAGATTTGATTTCCTACCACAACAAAAACATTGACAATTTTTGGCATGATAGTTAATCTCCCTATGCCATCCTTTATTCCCAAAAGTAGTGATAATAATACTCTCCTACAAGGCTATTGAGAAAATTAAATGATAGTATATGTAAAATGCCTATTAAAGTTCCAACTAATAGTAAGCCCTCAGCTAATGTTAGTTTCTCTTTCCCTCCCTATCTAATTGAAGATGAATCCATTACTAACCTCAGAACCAATTCCAGGAAATAGGGGCACCATGTATAGAGAAGTTTACAGTTTTAAAGGCAAAGTACTCAAGAGCCACATTTTCATTCATTTATAACAGTAGTGATGAAAATTATGATGATGATGATGATGATACATTTTTTGTTTAATTCTTGGCTTTTCTTTTAGTCCAAGCTATATATTACAAGAGTTTTTCTTGGAAACCTACATTTCCCCATACACAGTTATATGTTGTATTCTTGCATTTGTAAAAGGAAGTATTTGGAGCCACACACAGTGGCTCATGTCCTGGAGTTTGAGACCAGCGTGGGCAATATAATAACACTCCATCTCCACCAAAAAAAAAAAAAAAAAAAAAAAAGTTTAATTACAAGCCTGGGCAACATGGCAAAACTTCATCTCTACCAAAAAATACAAAATGTAGTCAGGTGTGGTGGTGCACATGTGTAGTCCCAGCTACTTGGGAGGCTGAGGCAGGAGGATCACTTGAGCCCAGGAGGTTGAGGTCGCAGTGAACTGTGATCGCATCTGGGAGTAGCCACTGCAATTCAGCGTAGGCAACAAAGTGAGACTCCCCTCTCTGAATTTTTAATAAAAAAGAATTTGGAAACCTCTAAATAGTTGGAAAGCACTGTAAGTTACTAATTACCAACATAATTTAGCTTGACAGGGAAACTGTTTCTAAGCAGTTTTTAGATTTCCCACTAAATCATATACATCATAGGCATTATAAAAACTGAAGGAAGCAGACCTCTTTTCAAGCCTGAATGGTGTAGGATGTTTATGGAAATTTCTAACAATCAGTGGATACTGAAAGGCATGAAAGATTTCTTGTCCTCTTTGCTAAGAAAAGAAAAAAAAAATCTAGAAAGTCAAAAACAGGGCTTTAACTCTTTCTAATAGAAATTAATTCTGACGTGAAACCCTCTGTGGGCCACATCCCAAATAGAAATCACAAAGGATACAAAAGTGAATTAAATACAGCCTTTGCCCTCTAGGGGCTCACCACACTCCATTGAGGGAAGGCAAAAATTTAAGCACTTAAAATACAAGATGATAAATACTAAAATAAAACTCAGGGAACCCAGGCAAAGAAGAGAATGCCTAATTCTGCCTGGGAAGGTCAGAGAGAACTTCGGAAAGAGAGTGTTTTCTGAATTGAGCCCTGAAGAATGAGGAAGACTTTACCATGCAGAAGAAGGCAAAGGAAACAATATGTGCAGAAGCATAAAATCTGCCAGAACATAGAATATTGGGGAGGTTGCCCTAAGTCCATGGGGCTAGATTATATGATACACGTGGGAAAGCAGCTGTTGGTGAGGCTTGGGGATGATCATTATCATTAAGGATGTGCTGTATCTTGCTAAGGACCCTCTTGGCATTCATCTTCTAGGCCTGCACTATCAAGTAGAGCAACCAGAACCCACTTATGGCTAGGTCAATTTACACTTAAATGAATTAAAATTAAATAAAATTAACTTTATTTCCTCAGTTTTTACTAGCCACATTTCAAGTGCTTGAAAGCTAGAGGTTACATTTTTGGACAGCACAGATAGATAATATTTTCATCACCTCAGAAAGTTCTATTGATCAGGGCTGCTCTAAGTTGAATTATCAATAAGTATATAAATATAATACTTAGGTATGTAAATACAGTAAGTATAATAAAATTGAGTCCAATGGACAAATAGGATTATATACAATACCTTCTTGGAAATTCACAGGGTCCATTTATATACTGAAGACCCTGAGAAGTCCTGCAGTAAAAAGAATATGGTTCAGATTTGTTTAGTCCAATGTTTCCCATATTTAGTTGGTTACTAACTTCTTTTTGTAAAAGATGACTTAATTTATAAGTCATATAATATAATTCTATATGTTATAGAAATAACAATTTACAGATAATAAATATTTTGGGAAATACTGCTATGGGCAATTGGGAGCTATGGATGACATTTAGACAATGGAATCAAGTGACCAGATTTTGTTTTATAGAGCTCCTTGACAGCTATGAGGGGGATGGATCGGAAAAAAGCAAGATTGAAGGCAGGGAGACCAGGAGATACTTGAGTCCTAGTCCAAGACAGCCATGCAAACAGAGAGGCAAGACAGACCCCAGCATATTTTAGGAGACAGAACAGACAGAATATGCTAATATTCAAATGCACAGAAGCTCTACACGGACTGTAGAGCTGTGGCAGCACACCTAACCTAAACAATAGCGGAAAGCTGTCAGGAACACATGAAGGGCATGAGGAGTTTTACAAACCTGTGGTCCATTCAGAAGGAAATAATAAACAGAAAAAGCTGGACTATAAATTAGGAGACCAGGCTGGTCTGAAGTATGTATTTGAGAGCCCTCAGGATGTGCGTAATAAAGTCACAGGAATGAATGAGTCACTCAACAAGGCAGTATCAAGTGAGGATAAAAGAGGGTCAAGTTGAATCCTAGAATTAGCAACATGAAAAGAGGCAGATTAAATGAGCAGGAGATTGGAAAGAGGCCATTGAAGAGGTAGCAGGAAAACCAGAACATTGTGTCCCAGAATCTAAGGGAAGAGAAAACTCGAAAAAAGGATATATAGTCAACAGTTTTTGAATGCTTCAGAGAGGACATGAACAAAAATACCACAATGGGATCACTGGGCTTAGCAACAAGAGGGTCAGTGGTGAGTTTAGCAAGGGCAGTGCTCGAGTTAGGATAGATCACAGTGTACATGACGAGCGTTGAGTTGCAGATGAACATGGAGAAAGTGGTGGTATAATAAACTCTCTCGGAAGTTTGCCTGTCTAAAAAAGAAAAGCAATAGAATAATTGCTAGAGGAGGATACCTAGAACTGACCTTTTTTTAAAAAATAGAAGGGATCTTTAAATCAGTCCGTAGACATTCACTGAAGATCTGCTATGCAAGACACTAGATCTTATAAAGATGGTGAAAAATCCCCATCCCTGCCTTCAGAAAGCTCAGAGTGTGCCAGGTCAAAGAAATCATAAAAAGATGAATTAGTTATATTAATGTACGCAAATGTTGGTAAAAATGATTTCCGTATTTTCCATAATACTTTAGTCCACAGAGTCTTTCGACTCTTGATGGAAAATGATTTTAGAATTTAAGACAATGTTGCTAGCACTAAATGAATCTAACCAATTTGTGCTATCAGTGAACAAACCGCTACATATGCTAACTAAAGACAGCCTCTTCCAAATAGTTAAAAGACTTCTGTCCAGGCCATGTGTTTGTTCTAGGTCAGAAGAAAGGAAATCAGTGCAATAAGCAATTTAGGGCTATCCAGACTGAACCAATCACTGCGTGTGTTCTAATGGCAATGCTGTGGGACCTGAGGGCTTAGTTTTAGACTAAGATGATGATTAATTTTTGTTATGTTGCTAAAACGTTATTTTTTGTAGATCATAATAATTATTGGACATGCAAACTCCAACTCTAAGAAACCCTGAATTTGACTTCTGAATATATACAAGCCCTCGATTTTTAGGATGTACCTACTCTATTAATGCCTCCCTAGGCAGAACTGATTTTGTGATAATACTATTGTTTTCTGAAATATTTTTTCTGGAAAACGTAATATATAGACTATTAAACACAACCCAAGTAACAGTGGTTTAAATAATTTAGAAATGTATATCCCTCTCAAGTATACCTGCCAGGGTTGATATGGCAGCTTTGCCATGTTACACCTCTAGACTCATCTCTCTGGTTACCTCACCATCCCCACGGTATTGCCTTTGCATGCTCTGAGATCCTGATCACCACAATCACATCCCAGGCAGCAAGATGGAATCACAAGCGGTAGAAGGAGAACATCGCTCCTCACTTTAACTTCATGATCTAAAAGTCACACGCATCACTTCCTCTCACGTGCTGTAAGTGAAAACTTAGTCACATGGCCGCAACTAATGCAAGGGATGGTAAGAAGGAAAGTCTTAAGCCATGCATCCTACCAAGTTCCCAGCCAGAATTGGGATCTTATTGCTAAAGAAAGACAGGGATGGTGACTCCTAGGAGACGACTAGCTCTTAAAATACATATTTGGATGTGCGTGTGTGTGCCGTGCATACTATTGTGTACTCCAGCTATTGACAGCAAAAATGCCAGACAGCACTGCGCATGCTTGGCAAGAAGCTTTAAGGGCAGTGTTGTAGCCAGAGGCTCTCAGCAGGAAACCCTCCTCCATGAGATTTTTGCTGGAGTGTATTCAATAAGTGTTGTTTGCTCCACTGTGGCTTCTCCTCCTTGTTTGTTATTTTGTGATCTGCCAAGAGTTTTTGATCAATAGGATTGACGGAAGATATGTATAAACAATGGAATAACTTCACTGTCAGTGTTAAAATTCAGCTCCATGGGTGTTCAAGACCCCTTGGAGGAAAAAAATGAGGTAACAAAAAGCAGTCTAGCAGAGGTCTTTCTACATTACAAAGGGTATAATAGATTTTATGCAGACTGAGAGGTTTTACCAACAAGGGTAGATGTAGTTTTTTGGAAGGGAGGGGAACTAAAGCTTATATTATTTGGAGATGACTCTTTAGGTTTTATTTGATTTTTATTTGAAAATAACAGTGGTATATATGGGGCACAATGTGATGTTTTGATACACGTATACATTGTAGAATGATCAAATCGTGCTAATATTAACATATCCATTACCTCAAATGTTTATTGTTTTTCTTTGTGGTGAGAACATTTAAAATCCCATTATTTCAGCTATTTTGAAATATATAATATTATTATTAAACTATAGACACCATGCTCTATAATAGATCATGAGAACCTATTCCTCCTGACTGAAATTTTGTATCCTTTGACCACCATCTCCCCTTTCCCCATTCACTCCACTCCCCTAGCCTTTGGTATTTCTATGAATTCAACTTTTTTAGATTCAACACATAAAGAAGATCATGTCTGTCTGTGCCTGGCTTATTTCATTTAGCATAATGTCTGTGAAGTCTATCTATGGTGTCACAAATGACATCATTTCCTGCCTTTTTTTTTTTTTTTTTTAGACGGAGTCTCGCTATGTCTCCCAGGCTGGAGTGCAGTGGCGTGATCTCGGCTCACTGCAAGCTCCGCCTCCCGGGTTCACGCCATTCTCCCGCCTCCCAAGTAGCTGAGACTACAGGTGCCCGCCACCACGCCCGGCTAGTTTTTTTTTTGTATTTTTAGTAGAGACGGGGTTTCACCATGTTAGCCAGGATAGTCTCGATCTCCTGACCTCGTGATCCACCCGCCTCGGCCTCCCAAAGTGCTGGGATTACAGGCTTGAGCCACCGCGCCCGGCATTTCCTGCTTTTTAAAGGCGAAATAGAACTCCATTATATATATAGACCGTATTTTTAAAATCCATTCATCTGTTGATGGACACTCCAATTGTTTTCAAACCTTGGCTATTGTAAGTAGTGCTGCAATGAACATAGGAGTGCAGATATCTCTTCAACATACTGACTTCAGTTCCTTTGGATATAAACCCAGAAGTGGAATTGCTGGGTCATATGGTAGTTCACTCATAGTTTTTGAGGAATCTCCATACTGTTTTCCAAAATGGCTGTGCTAATTTACATTCTCACCCACAGCCTACCAGGGCTCTCTTTTCTTCACATCCTTGCCAACATTTATCTCTTATCTTTTTGATAATAGCCATTCTAGCCGGTATAAAGTCATATTCTGGTTTTAATTTGCACTTCTGTGATGATTTGAGATGTGGAACATTTTTTCATAGATCTGTTGAACATTTGTATGTCTTGTTTTCAGAAACATCTGTTCAAATCTTTATCCGTTTTTAGTAGAATTGTTTGTTTTCTTGTTATTGAGTAGTTTGAGTTCCTGATATATTTTGGATATTAGCCCCTTGTTAATGTATGATTTGTAAATATTTTCTCCCAATCTGTGGATTTGCTGTGCAGGAGCTTTTTAGTTTGATGCAATCCCCTGTGTCTATTCTTGCTTTCATTGTGCTTTCAGGGTCATATCCAAGAAATTTTTGCCCATATCAATGGCATGCAGCTTTGCCCTGGAAGGCAGTCTTTAAAAAATGAATACGACATTATGAATACAAAGTAAGATACAAGGTTCTTATTGAAAATGGCTCATGCAAGTGAGGGTCAGTCTGCCCCTGACCAACAATTGTAGGAAATGTAGAGATAGATCTGTTAAGACTCTAGGAGATTTCAGGGAAAATGAAGTGCTTTTGAAAATTTGGTGCTAGCTTCCATCTCCAGAGGGTCTACATTTTGAAAGCTCTGAAGGACAAGACTGAGACTGGATTTGTTTCCAGGATGCTTTAAAGAGGATGGTTTGCTTCAGTAGCGGTAGCCCCAACATATCTCTTTAGGAGGAATTTATAAGTTCAAGGCCCATGTCCCAAAAGATTTCCATGCTGATGAGCATAGGACCACAATTTCTTGTTCACAGTCAGGTTATATCCTGATTCAAACAGTCCTTACCTGTTCCACTGTAAGTATCTCTGCAGTCACCCTACTTCCTTTAGGTCATCTGAAAGGACGTGCTAGGATCTTTTGCAAAGTGTTTTGGTTCAAATAGAATGAGAGCCTGCCTCTATGAATGGGATTCTTGGATGCCACCTAAGGGTCTTCCCACTGATTTCCAGCATTTATTGGCATCTTCTAGACTTCTGTTGCTTCCATATGGCATGATCAGGAGCTACTTTACCTGTGGCTTATAAGATCAGATAAGCATCTTGGTCCTTACAAGTCAATCTAAAGCTTTAAGCAGAATGGGACTTTCTCTTGCCAAAACCACATCACTTATAGCTCATATCTTTCCATCTCTGGATAGAAGCTCCTATTACTTGTTTGTATATGTGCGTGTGTGTATGTGTATATATATATGTGTGTATATATATGTGTATGTGTGTGCGCGTGCGCACGTGCATGTGTGTACGTACATATATATTTATATACACATATATATTCTTTATTTCAAATATCCTAGTGACAAACTAGCAAAATTTTACCATATATTTTCAACATAATCTTTGATAATGGCCTTGTTAAGTTCTAAGTTTGGTAATCTGGTTTCAACTCTCTGCTTCATTTTTTACTGTGTGACCTTGGGTAAGTTACTTAACTTCTCTGTGCTGCAATTTCCTAATCTAAATAAAGAGACTGTTAATGGTACATACTTTATAGAATTGTAATGATTAAGTGACGTAAGGCATAAAATGCTGTTAGCTGCTCTACCGGACACATATAGGAGTCAACAATGAGTGCAATGACAATAACAGTGATAATGATGTCACTCCAGAGTTTTGTGACTGACTCCTTATTGGTCCCTATATTACCTATTTATTGCTGTGGGACAAATTACCCCAGAATTTAGTGGCTTAAAACAATACACATTTATATCTCACAATTTCTGTGTGCCGGAAATTGGGGAGTGGCTTAGTTGAGTGTCTGGCCCAAGGTCTTTCATGAGATTTCGATTGAGTTGTTGGCCATGCCTTCAGTCAGCTGAACGCTTGGCTGGCACTGAGGGATCTGCTTCCAAGAGGACTTACCATATGCTATTAGCTGGAGGCCTCAGTTCCCCACTATTTCTCTCTTCATTGGGCTGCTTGAGTGCCCTCAAAATATGGCCATTAGCTTCCTCCAGAGCTAGCAACTCAACAAAGAGAGCAAGGAGGAAACTGCAATACCCTTTATGACCTAGTCACACAACATCTTTTCTGCCATATTCTATTTATTGAAAGCAAGTCTTTGATTTCTGCCCACATTCAAGATGAGGGGAATTAGTGTCTACTACATTCTTCTAGAAGGAGTGTCAGATAATTGGATGCTACATTTTTAAACCATCACTGTCCTCATGGGCTGGTTAGTCTTTTTCTGAAACTAATTATGGCCTTTATTATCTTTAACCCCAGCTATATGTAAAGTGAAATTTAAAACACTTTGGTTTGCCAAGTCCTGTTAAATTTTTAATTATTTTTAACTCCCATTTACATATATTCTATGAAACTTTCTTCCTCTAGTACTTCCTACCTCACCTCCTCTTTGATTGTCTCAGTTTTGGTGGGGAATGTAAGAAACTATATTTACCCAGATGATGCTCAACGATTGTGTGTTTCTAAAAAAATATGGGAGTGGGAGAAGTTTTTCTTTGCTGCACCCCTGTTTTTACACCACATGCCACTGAGAAAGGAAGCTGAAAAGCATTGAATTTGCTGTTTTTCAAAAAAGTAACTAAGCAACCACAATGATACAACATTTTGTATTTTAGTTGTCAGTTTACACGGCTATCTTCACATGAGAGCAGCAGCGTAGCATAGTGGCTAATGGTATTCTAGTGTTAGTGTGGATTCAAAGCCTGACTCCTTTACCTACTTCTCGGCTGTGTAAATTTGGTCAAATTATTTAACCTATCTCAGTTTCCTATCTGAAAAATGGGGAAGGAGTCTTACCCATTATCTTAGGTACTTTTATTAAAGTTACATGAAAATTAAATGACAAAATATCTGTAAAGCATTGAGAACAGAGTCTGACATCTAATAAACAAAAAACATATGTTGTTTGTTATTTTATGAACAGACTGAAGACTCACTGAAATGAATCATAGTTTTTGTTTTGATTTGTTTCATTTTTGTTTTTGAGACAGGTCTCCCTCTGTTGTCCAGGCTGGAGGGCAATGGCACAATCTCGGCTCACCGCAGCCTTCGCCTCTTGGGTTCAAGCAATTCTCATGCCTCAGTCTCCCAAGTAGCTGGAACCACAGACATGAGCCACCATGCCTGGCTCATTTATTTATTTATTTATTTATTGAGATGAGGTCTCACTACGTTGCCTAGGCTTGAACTCCTGGGCTCAAGGGATCCTCCTGCCTCAAGCTCCCAAAGTGCTGAGATTACAGCCTAAGCCACTGTGCCCAGGCTTGAAATGAATCAGGTTTATCTTTATCTTTGCAAGCTCCCTCTTCCCCTGGCTTGCCTATCCTCACACAGATAGCACATAATAGATTATTAATCTCATCCATCTCGGAAGATCAGGAGATCTGGCCAGGACATAATGGTCAGACAAGGTGAGGTTGAGACCTGAGGGTCTAAATGAGATGAGATAGTAAAATATAAATAATTGGTAGAGTATAACCTGATTTACATCCATAGGGAAAGGAGAGAGACAGGAGTGAGGAGACCTGGTACAAATTCCAAATCCAAAGTATAAGAGTGGCAGCATAAATGAGAAATGGGGTCGAGAACCAGAACAGATGAGAAATGGCCTGAAATATAAACTCATCATCTCAGGCTTATGGATGAGCTTTATGTCAGGAGTGAAGATGGGCCCAAATGTCCCTCAATAAACACATATAGATCAAGCAATGGACACCAAAGACAAACATGGACATGCACCAGATAATCAATACATAATGGGTTTCTGCTTACTGGTTATTGGCATTTTAAGGAACTTTAAAAAGAGTAAGACTGTTTAATGTATTCTTTTTTGTTTTCTTCATTAGATCCCCTCAGCAGAGTGTGTTTAAGACCAAAAAATGTAACTGATTCATTGAGCACCTACATTAATGCTAATTATATTAGGGTAAGTAAATAAGTACAAATTTCTTTCTGATTATTTTCTATTTGGAATTGTTGGTTTTATTTTGTTTTTCCTAGAGTAGATTAAGCTTGGTTTAACTTGATTACCAGCAAGATTTCATTTTGTCTGGTTTTTTATCTTAGTCATAATCAACATTGTTGATGGGTCTTTTATGATGACTTTCCTTGTACGGTGAGTCTCTGGCAACAGTGCTCTCTATGGGCACTCTGCTAGAGACTGGGCATTACAACCCTCAATATCACGTGCTATCCTTAACTTGCTGCCAAGTTAATGATATTAAGGATATTGTTAACTAGAAATTGTTGTACTAGAATCAATGAAGCCATAACCTGTGTTGCTTTTGTAAGCACAGCTATTTCATTGAAGATCTTTCACCTAAACTTTCACTGCAAGGCATGAACTTAAAAACCAATATTTTTGTATCTTTACTCCATGTAGGGCTACAGTGGCAAGGAGAAAGCCTTCATTGCCACGCAGGGCCCCATGATCAACACTGTGGATGATTTCTGGCAGATGGTTTGGCAGGAAGACAGCCCTGTGATTGTTATGATCACAAAACTCAAAGAAAAAAATGAGGTATGATCTTTAATCAAGTTCTGAATGTTATACATGTTCTGTTGCTATAGAAGAGATATGGTATAAGTAAAATTGCCATGGACTTAGATTTAAGATGGAAACTTTGAGACATTTAAAGGCTAAGTCACTTAATACATCCCAAATATAATAACTGCTATTATCCTATGAATGTCAACTTTCTTTCAGACAAGTCAATATACTTGGCATATACATATCTAATTTGTACCCACAAAAGAAATAAGGGGGTCATGAATTATCACCCTAATGTATAGGCAGGCAAATAAAACCTTATTCACATCCCGAATCATTTTTGAACACCTACTATGTGACAGGTACTACTCTAGTCATTGGGGATATAATAGTAAACAAAACACACCAAGATCTCTGCCCTTGGTAGATTTTAACTTTCTAGTGGGAGAAGACAAACAAAAATACTGCACATAATAAACTTATAAATAGTGTAATATATGAGAAGAGATTAAATGCTATAGGAAAGAAAGTAGAGCAGGCTAAGTGGAATGGGTATACCGGGCAGTAAGGAGGTGGTGTTGGGGAATTGCAGATTGCATTATTAAAGAGGGTGGGCAAGGTGAGTCTCATTAAGAAAATGAGATTCAAGGGCAGTTACAGAAACCAGTCAACTTTCTCAATATCTTCATAATAAGAAATCCAAGAAAGAAAGAATTTGATTTCATATCCATACTAGTAGTCTTTTCTAAGGATTTAGCTTACAGAATACTTACTCTGTATTTTGCATTATAAAAACACAATTGTAATATTCCTGAGGGCTGATATTCGAGGTACCGCTTACATTTTAGGACAACTTACTGGGATAATTTACAGTCTAATTTTCATCAGCATTTTTGTGTTTGTTTTCTTGTCGAAAATATTGTACCAGGGCTTCACCATGACAGTAAGAATTTAAGAAAATGGAGCATTCCTTTATAAGCCTTTGGTGATTATAATCCTTGAGTGCAGCATAATCCTGCTCATAAAACAGCAATTTATACATGTTTTAAAGTTTGTTATTTTCTTATATTTTTGCTACAATACATACAACATTTTTTTTCCTGAAATTTATTCTGGAAAAATAGTGTATTTTTGGCCAGTAGATAAAGTTATATACTCGATTCACTACATGGCTTACTAACTAAGTACACTTCTATGAATCTGATATTAAAGCCTAAGGTGGCATTATAAAAATAACCCCTAATATTCTCAAGCTGTTTCCCACACAGTGTCAATCTATCAACATATTAAGTCACTGACAATTCCTTCACAGTTGTTTAATATGCATGACATTTTTATGATAGAAAAGATTTTTCAAGTTTAAAAGGTGTATTCTCTGTATGTATACATTTGTGCATTCCTACATAGAACTTATGTAATACGGTCGACTAGATAACCTGAAAAACTTCCCACTACAAAACCAGTTATACTGTGCAGAATATGAAACGGTGTGCAAAGCAGAGCTTTTAAAAAAAAAGTAAAGGAAATCCCAGTGGCTAATGAAAAGAGACTAAAAGGCATAAAACCAGAAAAGTAAACATATTGTAATAGTAATACAAGAACTAGAGACAAAGCCTGATCTTGCAGGAGCCAGGTGTTGGAATTGAGACTTTAGGTAAAGTGAGCACCTTCAAAGGCAATGCCCTCAGATAAAAAGTGAACCACAAAAATAAATCTGCCTACTAAAATAGCACGATGCTGAGAAATTCACCTAAGTCTGGCCTTCTTATGGTATAAACAAAAAGGCTCTCTTGAGTATTTAAAGCTGAGAAACCTCAGAATTCAAAAATCAAGAAATACCAAGTGAAGTCATTAACATAAAAAGTAATACTAGTTTGGCAACGCCCTATGATACTTCACAGAAACGAAGGCAAAAACTTTCTAATGCACATACTCTCAGCATATACCTCATAGGTTTCCATAGAAAAGCCCAGCCAGGGCAAAGCAAGAGAGCCGACTAGAAAAGCTTAATGCTCATACTGCCCACCAAAAAAAGAGCCAAAACAACAAATAAGAAAGTACGTTTGTACTGGAGTGTTTGAGGGAGTGCACTGGAATACAGCAGGAGAGAGAGACAGAAAATCCTGTGGGACAAGGAGACCTTTAGTGAGGGTCACATAGAGAAGAGAATGAAACACCCTGCCTCTGCCGCACCGCCATCTCCCCCGCCGGGATTAGCTCAGAACAAGAAGGTGCATCCAGTGGGACTAGGCAAGCAAGAGGCGCCAGCAGCCCCCATTAATGTCGCAGACATCTGCACTCTTTGTTGCTGAGAATCCTCCAGTTCCTAGAGACCCTGAGTCCAGTTTAGGGAGCTGCCTGACAGCCACATGGCTGCTCTGCCCCAGAGAAGGAAGTCACGTTGTATGCCCTCATCCCTGTGACCCAAGCTGCAGCTATATGATGCCATTTTGAAACCAGAGCCACAGCTAGAGTACAGCCTGTTCTAGGAGCCAGTAGCCACCATCTCTTTTCATTCCTGAAGCTACACGGCCATAACACTACCTTCACACACAGTAGTACACCATTCCCTTGCTGAGTTGCTACAGCTCCCTACCCCCTGGGAACAAGCTCCCTAGGAGGTGTTCCACCTTTCACATCCTAGTGACTGCAGTACCCTGAACCTGTCTCTCAGAGCCTAGATCCAGTGCCCCATCCTTGGAGCCCATATAGCACCTTGCCCTCAAAGGAACAGACAATCTTGCTAAGCAGAGAAACCAAGTCCAAACTGGTCTCATGCACAGTCAGCATGCTCACCAGCAAGCAGCACGATTCCAAAGGAAGCCACACCCAAACCAGTGGACCAGCCCCTGCATGCCCCTGGTACACTCAACAGTTGGCTGCACTACTTCTAAGGATACCCCAACCTGAGCTGGCAGACCTGTCCACATATGCCACCAGTAAGCTCACCAGCTGGGCATGTCATTTTCAGGGGACTTTTGCTCTGAGTTGGCAAGCCAAGCCTCATGCTTGCCAGCCAAGTACACTGCCCCCAGAGGAGCCCTAACCCAAGCTGACAGACTGGCTGCTGAATGCTCACCAGCCATGTATGCATCTCACAGTGGGTCCCCACCTTAACCAGTGGACTTGTTCTTGTGCTCACATACCCCTTGTGTCCAGGGGTGACCTGTCCTGAGCCAGCAAACTAGCCACACCAAGGCCCTCAGAGGTATCAATAAAGTTGACTATAGCTTAAAAAACTACAGAGACTACACTACTGCACCCACATAGAACAAAAGCCAGTGTACTCTACCCAACCAACACCCTTAGACACATCTGCTGGTGAAAGTGATTCCCTTCAAAAGCCACTCCCTAAAATTAAAAGAGTTGACCATTCCATTAGATGCACAAATATCAACACAGGGATACAAGATACATGAAAAAGCAAAGAAAAATGACACCATCAAAGAAGCAGAAGAATCCTCCAGTAACTGACGCCCAAGAAATGGAAATTTATAAATTTCCTGAAAAGGAATTTAAAATAATGACCTGAAGGAAATTATGAATTGTGGATGGGGGAGGAGAAAAGTCTAGAATATTTGTATGTGACCAAAGTTAAGTTGTTATCAGCTTAAAATATTCTAAGTTCTTTTTATGTAAGCCCCAGAATAACCAAAAAGAAAAAAATTACAGCAGATACACAAATGAAAAAGAGAAATGAATCAAAGCTTATCACTATGGAAAACCACCGAGTCACAAAGAGAAACAATAAGAGTAGAAGAAAGAAACAAAATATCTAGAAAACAGTTAACAAAATGGCAGGAGTAAGTTCTTATCTGTCAATAATAATCTTGAATGGAAATGGATTAAATTTTCCAATTAAAAGATATAGAGTGGCCAAATGCGGGGGAAAAAAAAGCAAGACTCACCTATACAATGTCTACAAGAAATTCACTTCACATGTAAAGACATATAGACTGAAAGTGAAGGGATGAAAAATTGATATCACATGCAAATGTAAACTAAAAGAGACCAGGAGTAGCTTCACTTATACCAGATAAAATAGACTTCAAATCAAAAATCACAAAAAAGCACAAAGAAGATCATTATATAATGATACATGGGTTACTTCAGCAAAAACAAAAAAATTGTAAATATGTATCCACCTAACACTAGAGTACCCAAATATAAAAAGCAGTTATTTATTAGATTAAAGAAAGCAATAGACTGCAATATAGTAATAATCATGAACTTCAACTTCAACACCCCACTCTCAGCAATGGACAGATCATCCAGACAGAAAATAAACAAAGAAACATTGGATTTAAACCACACAATAGACCAATTGGACCTAACAGATATTTACAGAACATTTCACCCAACAACTGCAGAATACACATTTTTCTTAATAGCACAAGACAAGCCTTAACAAATTTTAAAAGATCAAAGTCATTTTAAATATGTTTTCTGACCACAATGTTATAAAACTAGAAATCAACAACAGGAAGAAATTCAGAAACTTTACAAATACATGAGAATTAAACAATATGCTCCTAAAGAACCAATGGATCAGTGAAGACTTTAAAAGGGAAATTTAAAAATTCCTTGAGACAAATAGGAAGACAACATATCAAAGTCTTTGAAATGCAGAAAAAGCAGTTCTAAAAGGGAAGTTTATATCAATAAATGCTTACATGTATTGAAATGGAAGAGAAAGATGACAACCTAATGACATACCTCAAGGAACTACAAAAACAAGAACAGGCTGGGCAGCATGGCTCACGCTTGTAATCCCAGCACTTTGGGAGGCTGAAGCAGGCAATCACTTGAGGTCAGGAGTTCGAGACCAGCCTGGCCAACATGGTGAAACCCTATCTCTACTAAAAATACAAAAATTAGCTGGGCCTGGTGGTACACACCTGTAATCTCAGGTACTCGGGAGGCTGAGGCAAAAGAATCAATTGAACCAAGGAGACAGAGGCTGCAGTGAGCCGAGATCATGCCACTGCACTCCAGCTTGGGCAACTGGGAGACAGAGAGAGAGAGACTCCATCTCAAAAAAAAAAAAAAAAAAAAAAAAAAAAAAGGACAAGAACAAACTAAACCCAAAATTAGTAGAAGGAAGTAATTAAGAAAGATCAAAGCATACATAAATGAAATACAGGCAGAAAAATACAAAACATCAAAAGATCATGTTTGAAAACAAAACTGATGAAACTTTAGATGCCGCAGAAATACAAAGAATTATAAAAGGCTATTGTGAACAATAATATACCAACAAATTGGATAATCTAAAAAAAAAAGAATAAATTCCTGGACACATGCAACCTTCCAAGATTGAACAATGAAGAAATAGAAAATCTGAAAACACCAATGAGTGAGGAAATTAAATCAGTAACAGAACATATCTTGGCCGGGTGCTGTGGCTCATGCCTGTAATCTCAGCACTTTGGCAGGCTGAGGCGGGCAGATCACCTAAGGTTGGGAGTTCCACACCAGCCTGACCAACATGGTGAAACCCCATCTCTACTAAAAATACAAAAATTAGCTGGGCTTGCTGGTGCGTGCCTGTAATCCCAGCTACCTGGGAAGCTGAGGCAGGAGAATCACTTGAACCCAGGACTGGGAGGTTGCAGTAAGCCAAGATCATGCCACTGTAATCCAGTCTGGGTGACAGAGCAAAACTCCATCTCAAAAAAAAAAAAAAAAAAGTACCCCATTGAAGAAAAAACCCAGGACCTGATGGTTTCACCAATGAATTCTACCAAACTTTTAAAGAACTAATACCAATTCTCCTCAAACTATTCATGAAAATTGAAGAGGAGAGAATATATCCAAAGTCATTCTACAAGGCCAGCATTACCCTAGCACCCAAACCAGAACTCAACCAAAAAAGAAACTACAGGTCACTCTGATATATATGCAAAAATGCTCATAAAATATTAGTAAACCAAAATCAATAGCACATTAAAAACATCATCCACTATGACCAAGGGAATTCATCCCAGAGATGCAAGAATAGGTCAGTTTATACAAACCAATAAATATGATACACCACATTAACAGAATGAAGGATAAAATCCATATCATCGTTTCAATAGATGAAGAAAAATAATTTGACAAAAGTCATCCCTTCATGTTAAGAACTGTCAACAAATTAGATATAGAAGGTATGTACCTCAACCCTAAAAAGTCCATATATGACAAATCCACAACAAATATCATACTGAATGTGGAAAAGTTGAAAGCTCTTCTCCTAAGATCTGGGATAAGGATATCCACTTTCACTACTTCTATTCAACATAGTACTGGTGGTCCTAGCCAGAGTAATCAGGCAAGAGAAAGAAATAAAAGGCAAAATTGGAAAGGAGGGGCGTCAAACTATCCCTGTTTGCAGATCATATGATCATATATATGGAAAACCCTACACACTTCACCAAAACTTGTTATAACTAATAGACAAATTTAGTAAAGTTGAAGGATACAAATTTAAAATTCAGAAATGAGTAGCATTTGTATATGCTAATGGTGAGCTAGCTAAAAACGAAATCAAGAAAACAATTCCATTTATAATTGCTACCAAAAAACAAAGATACCTAAAAAGAAATCTAACCAAAGAAGTGAAATATCTTTTATACTGAAAACTATAAAACATTGATGAAGGAAATTATAGCGAACACAATTAAACAGAAATATATCCTGTGTTCATGGAGTGGAATAATTAATATTGTTAAAATGTCCATACTACCCTAAACAATCAATAGATTCAACGCATTCCCTATCAAAATACCAATAATATTCTTCATGGAAAAAAATTTTTAATCCTAAAATGTGTATGAAACAACAAAAGACCTTTACTAGCCAAATCATTCTTGAGAAAAAAAAAAAAACAAAACTGGAGGCATCATACTACCTAACTTCAAAATATGCTATAAAGTTATACTATCGAAAACAACATGGTACTGGCAAAAAAACAAACACATAGACCAGTGGAATGGAACATAGAGCCCAGAAATAAGAAAAGATTTTGAATATTCTCACTACAAACAACAAATAATAAATGTTTGAGGTGATGGATATACTGATTACCTTTATTTGATCATTAACCCATATATGCATGCATTGAAGTGTCACATTATACCCCATGAATATGTACAATTCTGTGTCAATTAAAATAAAATAAATAAACTCTCAGCAAACATAAGCTTACAATCAAAATTATGAGGCATACAAGCAAACAATAAAAACTACGAGAAAAAATCAGAAGCAGCAACAGTTAAATAGATTCACAGGAATTAAAATAATTGAAATAATAAATGTAGGCTACTTTTTTAAATAATTAAGCACAAAAAGCACAAAAAATTTGACACAGGAACAAGTTACTATCCAAAAAGGCTATGAAAGATGGCCGAATAGGAAGAGCTCCAGTCTGCAGTTCCCAGCGTGAGTGACGCAGAAGATGGGTGATTTCTGCATTTCCAACTGAGGTACTGGGTTCATCTCACTGGGGCTAGTCAGACAGTGGGTGCAGCCCACGGAGCAGGGCAGGGCATCGCCTCACCTGGGAAGCGCAAGGGGACAGGGAATTCCCTTTCCTAGCAAAGGGAAGCCGTGACAGATGGTACCTGGAAAATAGGGTCACTCCCACCCTAATACTGCACTTTTCCAACGGCCTTAGCAAATGGCACACCAGGTGATTATATCCCATGCCTGGCTCAGAGGGTCCCAGGCCCACAGAGCCTCACTCACTGCTAGCAAAGCAGTCCGAGATCGAACTGCAAGGCAGCAGCGAGGCTGGGGGAGGGGTGTCCCCCATTGCTGAGGCTTGAGTAGGTAAACAAAGCAGCCAGGAAGTTCAAACTGGGTGGAGCCCACTGCAGCTCAAGAAGGCCTGCCTGCCGTTCTCTGTAGACTTCACCTCTGGGGACAGGGCATAGCTGAACAAATGGCAGCAGAAACTTGTGCAGATTTAAATGTCCCTGTCTGACAACTTTGAAGAGAGTAGTGGTTCTCCCAGCACGGAGTTGGAGATCTGAGAATGGACAGACTGCCTCCTCAAGTGGGTCCCTGACCCCTGAGTAGCCTAACTGGGAGATACCTCCCAGTAGGGCCCAACTGACACCTCATACAGCTGGGTGCCCCTCTGAGACGAAGCTTCCAGAGGAAGGATCAGGCAGCAACATTTGCCGTTCTGCAATATTTGCTGTTCTGCAGCCTCCACTGGTGATACCCAGACAGAGGGTCTGGAGTGGACCTCTAGCTAACAGGGTCTAGACTGGACCTCCAGCACACTCCAACAGACTAGCAGTGAGGGTCCTGACTGTTAGAAGGAAAACTAACAAACAGAAAGGACATCCACAGCAAACCCCCATCTGTACATCACCATCATCAAAGACCAAAGGTAGATAAAACCACAAAGATGGGGAGAAACCAGAGCAGAAAAGCTGAAAATTCAAAAAATCAGAACGCCTCTTCTCCTCCAAAGGAACGCAGCTCCTCACCAGCAATGGAACAAAGCTGGATGGAGAATGACTGACGAGTTGAGAGAAGGCGGCTTCAGACGATCAGTAATAAACTTCTCCAAGCTAAAGGAGGATGTTCGAACCCATGCGAAGAAGCTAAAAACCTTGAAAAACCATTAGACAAATGGCTAACTAGAATAAACAGTATAGAGAAGTCCTTAAATGACCTGATGGAGCTGAAAACCACGGCACGAGAACTATGTGACTCATGCACAGGCTTCAGTAGCCGATTTGATCAAGTGAAAGAAAGGGTATCAGTGATTGAAGATCAAATGAATGAAATGAAGCAAGAAGAGAAGTTTAGAGAAAAAAAGAGTAAAAAGAAATGAACAAAGCCTGCAAGAAGTATGGGAGTATGTGAAAAGACCAAATCTACATCTGATTGGTGTACCTGAAAGTGATGGGGAAAATGGAACCAAGTTGGAAAACACTCTTCAGGATATTATCCAGGACAGCTTCCCCAACCTAATGAGGCAGGCCAACATTCAAATTCAGGAAATACAGAGAATACCACAAAGATATGCCTTGTGAAGAGCAATCCCAAGACAGATTCACCAAAGTTGAAATGAAGGAAAAAATGTTAAGAGCAGCCAGAGAGAAAGTTTGGATTACCAACAAAGGGAAGTCCATCAAATTAACATTGTATCTTTTGGCAGAAACTCTATAAGCCAGAAAAGAGTGGGGGCCAATATTCAACATTCTTAAAGAAAAGAATTTTCAACCCAGAATTTCATATCCAGCCAAACTAAGTTTCGTAAGTGAAGGAGAAATAAAATCCTTTACAGACAAACAAATGCTGAGAGATTTTGTCACCACCAGGCCTGCCTTACAAGAGCTCCTGAAGGAAGCACTAAACATGGAAAGAAACAACCAGTACCAGCCACTGCAAAAACATGCCAAATTGTAAAGACCATCGATGCTAGGAAGAAACTGCACCATCTAACAAGCAAAATAACTAGCTGATATCATAATGACAGGATCAAATTCACACATAACAATATTAACCTTAAATGTAAATGGGCTAAATGCTCCAATTAAAAGACACAGACTGGCAAATTGGATAAAGAGTCAACACCCATCAGTGTGCTGTATTCAGGAGACCCATCTCACATGCAGAGACAAACATAGGCTCAAAATAAAGGGATGGAGGAAGATCTAACAAGCAAATGGAAAACAAAAAAAAGTAGGGGTTATAATCCTAGTCTCTGATAAAACAGACTTTAAACCAATGAAGATCAAAAGAGACAAAGAAGGCCATTACATAATGGTAAAGAGATCAATTCAACAAGAAGAGCCTAACTATCCTAAATATATATGCCCCCAATACAGGAGCACCCAGATTCTTAGAGCAAGTCCCTAGAGACCTACAAAGAGATTTAGATTCCCACACAATAATAATGGGAGACTTTAACACCCCACTGTCAACGTTAGACAGATCAACGAGACAGAAAGTTAACAAGGATATCCAGGAATTGAACTCACCTCTGCACCAAGCAGACCTAATAGACATCTATAGAACTCTTCACCCCAAATCAACAGAATATACATTCTTTTCAGCACCACATCACACTTATTTGAAAATTGACCACATAGTTGGAAGGAAAGCACTCCTCAGCAAATGTACAAGAACAGAAATTATAACAAACTGTCTCTCAGACCACAGTGCAATCAAACTAGAACTGAGGACTAAGAAACTCACTCAAAACCTCTCAACTACATGGAAACTGAACAACCTGCTCCTGAATGACTACTGGGTACATAACGAAATGAAGGCAGAAATAGAGATGTTCTTTGAAACCAATGAGAACAAAGACACAACACACCAGAATCTCTAGGACACATTTAAAGCAGTGTGTAGAGGGAAATTTATAGCACTAAATGCCCACAAGAGAAAGCAGGAAAGATCTAAAACTGACACCTTAACATCACAATTAAAAGAACTAGAGAAGCAAGAACAAACACATTCAAAAACTAGCAGAAGGCAAGAAATAACTAAGATCAGAGCAGAACTGAAGGAGATAGAGACACAAAAAAACACCCTTCCAAAAAATCAGTGAATCCAGGAGTTGGTTTTTTGAAGAGATCAAAAAATTGATAGACTGCTAGCAAGACTAATAAAGAAGAAAAGAGAGAAGAATCAAATAGACACAATAAAAAATGATGAAGGGGATGTCACCACCAATCCCACAGAAATACAAACTACCATTAGAGAATACTGTAAACACCTCTATGCAAATAAACTAGAAAATCTAGAAGAAATGGATAAATTCCTGGACACATACACTCTCCCAAGACTAAACCAGGAAGAAGTTGAATCCCTGAATAGACCGTTCAGAAATTGAGGCAATAATTAATAGCTTACCAACCGAAAAAAAGTCCAGGACCAGATGGATTCACAGCCAAATTCTACCAGAGGTACAAAGAAGAGCTGGTACCATTCATTCTGAAACCATTCCAATCAATAGAAAAAGAGGGAATCCTCCCTAAATCATTTTATGAGACCAACATCATCCTGATACCAAAGCCTGGCAGAGACACAACAAAAAAAGAGAATTTTAGACCAATATCCCTGATGAACATCGATGCAAAAATCCTCAATAACATACTGGCAAACCGAATCCAGCAGCACATCAAAAAGCTTATCCACTATGATCAAGTTGGCTTCATCCATGGGATGCAAGACTGGTTCAATATACGCAAATCAATAAACATAATCCAGCATATAAACAGAACCAAAGACAAAAACCACATGATTATCTCAATAGATGCAGAAAAGGCCTTCGACAAAATTCAACAGCCCTTAATGATAAAAACTCTCAATAAACTAGGTATTGATGTGACATATCTCAAAATAATAAGAGCTATTTATGACAAACCCACAGCCAATATACTGAATGGGCAAAAACTGGAAGCATTCCCTTTCAAAACTGGCACAAGACAAGGATGCCCTCTCTCACCACTTCTATTCAACATAGTTTTGGGAGTTCTGGCCGGGGCAATCAGGCAAGAGAAAGAAATAAAGGGTATTCAATTAGGAAAAGAGAAAGTCAAATTGTCCCTGTTTGCAGATGACATGACTGTATATTTAGAAAACCCCATCATCTCAGCCCAAAATCTCCTTAAGCTGATAAGCAACTTCAGCAAAGTCTCAGGATACAAAATCAATGTGCAAAAATCACAAGCATTCCTATACACCAATAACAGACAAACAGAGAGCCAAATCATGAGTGAACTCACATTCACAATTGCTTCAAAGAGAATAAAATACCTAGGAATCAAACTTACAAGGGATGTGAAGGACCTCTTCAAGGAGAACTACAAACCACTGCTCAACAAAATAAAAGAGGACACAAACAAATGGAAGAACATTCCATGATCACGGACAGGAAGAATCAATATTGTGAAAATGGCCGTACTGCCCAAGGTAATTTATAGATTTAGTGCCATCCCCATCAAGCTACCAACGACTTTCTTCACAGAATCGGAAAAACCTACTTTAGAGTTCATATGGAACCAAAAAGGGGCCTGCCTTGCCAAGACAATCCTACGCCAAAAGAACAAAGCTGGAGGCATCATGCTACCTGACTTCAAACTATACTACAAGGCTACAGTAACCAAAACAGCATGGTACTGGTACCAAAACAGAGATATAGACCAATGGAACAGAATAGAGCCCTCAGAAATAATATCAAACATCTACAACCATCTGATCTTTGACAAACCTGACAAAAACAAGAAATGGGGAAAGGATTCCCTATTTAATAAATGGTGCTGAGAAAACTGGCTAGCCATATGTAGAAAGCTGAAACTGGATCCCTTCCTTACACCTTATACAAAAATTGATTCAAGATGGATTAAAGACTTAAATGTTAGACCTAAAACCATAAAAACCCTGGAAGAAAACCTAGGCAATACCATTCAGGCCATAGGCATGGGCAAGGACTTCATGACTAAAACACCAAAAACAATGGCAACAAATGCCAAAATTGACAAATGGGATCTAATCAAACTAAAGAGCTTCTGCACAGCAAAAGAAACTACCATCAGAGTGAACAGACAACCTACAGAATGGGAGAAAATTTTAACAGTCTACCCATCTGACAAAGGGCTAATACCCAGAATCTACAAAGAACTTTAATGAATTTACAAGAATCAAATGACCCCATCAAAAAGTGGGCAAAGGATATGAACAGACAGTTCTCAAAAGAAGACATTTATGGAGGCAACAGGCACATGAACAAATGCTCATCATCACTGGTCATCAAAGAAATGCATATCAAAACCACAATGAGATACCATCTCACACCAGTTAGAATGGCAATCATTTATAATAAGTCAGGAAACAACAGGTGCTGGAGAGGATATGGAGAAATAGGAACGCTTTTACACTGTTGGTGGGACTGTAAATTTGTTCAACCATTGTAGAAAACAGTGTGGTGATTCCTCAATGATCTAGGACTAGAAATACCATTTGACCCAGCCATCCCATTACTGGGCATATACCCAAAGGATTATAAATCGTGCTGCTATAAAGATACATTCACACGTATGTTTATTGCAGCACTATCCACAATAGCAAAGACTTGGAACCAACCCAAATGTCCATCAGTGATAGACAAGATTAAGAAAATGTGGCACATATACACCATGGAATACTATGCAGCATAAAAAAGGATGAGTTCATGTCCTTTGTAGGGACTTGGATGAAGCTGGAAACCATCATTCTGAGCAAACTATCATAAAGACAGAAAACCAAACGCCACATGTTCTCACTCATAGGTGGGAATTGAACAATGAGAATACTTGGATATAGGGTGGGGAACATCACACACTGGGGCCTGTTGTGGGGTGGGGGATGAGGGAGGGATAGCATTAGGAGATATACCTAATGTAAATGATGAGTTAACGGGTGCAGCACACCAACATGGCATATGTATACATATGTAACAAACTTACATACTGTGCACATATACCCTAGAACTTAAAGTATAATAATAATAATAATAATTTTTAAAACTATGAAGATTTTAAACCAACCAACAAGTACTAGAAATAAACATTATAAAGACATTAAAATTTTAAAAAATCTTATTAGATAGGTTTAGCAACAAACAAGACACAGCTAAATGAATAAGTAATGGATTCAAATATAAAGCTAAGGAAAATACCTAGAAGATCAAAATGATCCAAAATATGAAAGAATATTTAAGAGACATAGAGGATAGATTTGATATCCAATATACTGTAACAGGTGTTTTAGAAGGAGAAAGAAGAGGATATGAGAAAAAGAAGTAATATTTGAAGAAATAATAGCTAGGGATTTTCCAAAACTGATGGAAAACTTGAGCTCTAAGATCTAAAAAGCACAGTAAATCCTAGGCTGAATAGGTAAATGTAAATTCACAGCTAGACACATCTCTGGAGCTGAAAAAGCACCAAAGAAAGTAATATCCCACCAGACTAACTAACCAAAAAAAAAAAAAAAAGGCTTTTCTATAGCAAAACTAGAAGCCAAAAATCAATAGAATATTACCTACAAAGAACTGAAAGAAAATACTTGAAGAAGATTCAATCCAGAAAAGAAATAATAATGAGCAAAGAAAGTAAAATATGAGGGTGAAACTAAAATACTAGATAATGATAGTATTTAAAATTTGAGATGAGGAAAGTTAAAATATTTTTGTGTTACTCATGAAAACAGAAATATAAGCCAAAGTTAGACTTTTAGGTAAATATGCATGTTAAAATTTTAAGATTAGCCACTAAAAGGATGGAATTTGAATGTGTAATTTCCAATCTGGTAGAAGAGGGAAAAGACAGAATTTCGAAAATAAACTAAAATAAAAGAGAAAACAAAAGGTAACATAGAAAAATCAGGATAAACTTTTACCTAATTGGGAGATAGAAAAAAATCCAAATCCTACTAAATATAAACAAATAACTTGCAAATTAAATATCAGAGATTACCAAACTGATAAAATAAATAAATTCAGATAAATGCTGCCTACAAGAGGACACAGAAATGTTAAATTGGAAAGGATGGAAAAAAATACACCAAACTAATATTAATCAAAAGTCAGATATAACTGACTCTCAATAATTCTCAAAAGAATATTCTCAAAAGAATAATTACTAGAGTGGTTACCAGAGATAAAGAATGTCAGACAAAAATGACTTTCAAATCAAAACAATCATTATCAGAGAGCTTACTAGAGATAAGGAATGTCAATCTATAATACTAAAATGTGAAATTCACAAATAAGATTCTACATATATAAATGCATACTGTACATAACCTCCCCCCAAATATATGAAGCATTAATGGGCAGAGGTAAGAAGGAATTGATAAATCACCATCATAGTGGGAGAAAACCCAACAAAAATAAGATGTTAGTATTTATTAAGCAGACAAAAAATTAATAAAAATATAGAAAAAGTTTATACATAACCTTTATTCAAATTAACAAACTTAGTTTAATAAAGATATATGGAGCCTTCCAATCAATAGTCTCATAATATGAATTTTTAAAGCATGAGATTTTGTGAAAAGTGATCAACTATGACTATATAGCAAGTCTTGGCAGATTTCTAAGAATAACTATAAATATATGCTTTGATTACAGTGCGTTAAGTTAGAAATAAAAAGCAGAAAGATAAGGTTAAAAAAACACTTTGACACTTAAAAAAGTTTTAACACACAATTCATGGATGAAAATGAATTTATGATAAAAATGTAAATTACCTACAATTCAGGGATGACGAAAATCCTAAACATCAAATCTTGTGAGATGCTGCTAAAAATGCTCATAGAAGGAAGTTTATAGGCATGAATATGATATTATAAAAGAATTTGTTATCTAAGCAACAGACTTAAGTTAGTAAAAGAACTATGAAATGAACAGGAAAGAAAAAAGGAAGGAATAATGAAGAATAAATGTTAATTAAACATAAAACAAAGATAAAAGGATTGATGAGGCCAGGCATGGTGGCTCATATCTGTAATCCCAGCACTTTGGGAGGCTGAGGCAGGAGGATTGCTTGAGGCCAGGAGTTTGAGACTAGCCTAGACAATGTAATGAGACTTAACATCTCAACAAAAAAGTTAAAAATTAGCCAGGCATGGTGGTGCACACCTGTTGTCTTAGCTACTCAGAAGGCTGAGGCAAAAGGATCCCTGGAGCCCAAAAGATTGAGGTTGTGGTGAGCTATGATTGGGCTACTCTGCACTTCAGCCTGGCCAACAAAATGAGACCCTGTCTTAAAAAAAAAAAAAAAAAAAAAAAAAAGGATTGATGTAAACGAAAGCCAATTTTTTTGAAGTCTAATAAAATAGGCGAAACTAGCAGAATTAAAGGAAATGCAAAAAAAATTAAAAATGACTATAATTAAAGCAGAGATTTAAATAAAAGAGGACACTACAAACAACCTCATGCAATATTTAGCACCATTTCTTAGATCTGAACAAAATGCCTTACCCCCTGCCCACTTTGGTTTGAATTTTCTGAGTAAATTGTCGTAAAATAAATATTATTTCAAAGTGCTTTCATGCCCTTATAAATTTCTTATTATTATTTCTATTTCTTCTTCCATTACAAATAAAATCTTATAAAATCAACATAGCACCATAATTTAGGAAACTATTTGTAAATATAGGTATGTAAATGTTTTAAAACAATTAAATAATATTTTCCCCAGAAAAATTACTTGCTTATTACATGCAATTTAGTGTTGCATATGTACTAAGGATTAACACTTCGCAAATGATATGTGAAACACTATCTCACAAGGATTACAGAATAGATTGTAATAACTGTGTAAGATACATTATGGTTTTTGTTCTTTTGAGCATTTCAATCTTTGAATCTTGTAATGTATGTTTATCTGTGTTCACTCTTATAGAAAAAGCCAGGAATGTGCCTTTAGTGCTTTACCTCATTCTTGAATCAGGGTTTTATCAGGACAGAAACTAAGATTGCTGGTTAGGCAGAAGGCATTTCCTAGAGGGTGTGTAATATGTGGCATATTTTAAAGAAATCCAATAGGAATGATGTGAGCAATTATTAATATGCCAAACCCCATCAGACGGTCACTCTCAACCTTTTTCTCCAAGACCAAGGATGTCATTGCACCAGAACTGCTGTAGAAGTCAAATACATATTTCTCTTTTTTTTTTCTTGCTTTGGCCCAATGAATTTATTGAAGAGAGCTCTGTCCTCCCTTCTACCTAGAAGAGGAGGCTTGCAGGGCTGGCACCTGCCCACACCTGGCATTTGACCTTTCCCTGGGCTAGGGTGAGTGGGAGCAGATGCCCTCATCCTATGACCAGGGACTGTGGAGGAGCCATCACACCACCTAGCTGATGACGACACCTAGCTCTTCAGTCTCACACTGGACTTTATCCCCCTTCTTGAGAAGGACAGGAGATTTCCTGAATACAACGACACCTGGGGAGGTCCCAGTCAGGATGACATCCCCTGGGTAAAAGGTGACAAACTGGGAGACCCAGGCTGTCAGTTCCTCTGTCTTAACCACCATCTGGTTGGTGTTGCTGCTCTGGACCACTTCCCCGTTCACTTGGCAGCAGATCTTTAAGTTGTGTGGATCTGCTACACTGTCCTTGGTTACCAAGGCCGGGCCCAGGGGGCAGAAGGTATCGAGGGTTTTTCCCAGCAGCCACTGTTTCCCCTTATGTCTCATTTGCCAGTCATGAGCACTCACGTCATTAGCCATAGTGAAGCCAGCCACATGGGCCATGGCATCTGTGGCCTTGACGTGCTTGCCTTTCTTTCCAGTGACCACGGCCACTCCACTTCCTAGTCTACGTCCTGGCTCTCCAGTGGGAGGACCATCTCATCATAGGACTCCACGATGGAGTTGGCAAACTTGCTGAAGATAATGGGTTCCATGGGCACAGGCATGTTCTGTTCTTTGCAGTGGTCCACATAATTCATGCCCACACAAAGCACCTTATCTGGCCACGTAGCTGGAGCCAGGAAGGTTACTTCCAACCGTGATAGGACTGGCAACTGGGTACCCAAGGCTCTTCTTACCACTGAGAGGGTGGCCTCTCCCTGCTCTAGGAACTGTGTCATCATCTTGGGGAGCATAGAGTCAAAGGCATTGCGGTTGATAACCCCTCCACCATTCCCCGTCTCCAGGCCAAAGTGAGGCCCCACCAGGTGGGGTGCCTGGAACTGCACTAGTCTTATGTCTCTGGAGGGTTGAAAGGGCCACTTCTGAGCCTGCAGCAGAGCTGTGAGCAGCCTTCTCCTACCAGAGACCAGCATCAGAGCCTGGCGGCAGTGGCTGGTCCTCCTGTGCTGGGTTAGGGCTTGGGGGGCCGGAGGTCAAGGGCAGCGGGCGCCTGAGCATTGGCACCAATGACCGAGGCTATCGGGAGAGCTGCATGCAGCAGCCTCAAATATGTATTTCAAAGTGATACAGAGTTGGTTTACCTATGATGCTCAGAGCTCTCCATTCAGTGTCTGCAATGGAATAAAGCATATCTTTTTCTTTCCTTCTCAGGTGCAATAATTGTCCTCAGAGATAACCTGTTGTTAACATTCTCAGATTTCAGTCTTTACAGGAGAGCCAAATGGATCTGTGGAAAGCTAGAATTTTTTTTTTTTAACAATTCTCACACCAATGGGTGGTTGAAGTTTTAATTTTTTTCTTTGGACACATAATTCAAAAATTAGAGAAATGATTTTTGTTTGTGTGTTACAATTTTTAGCCTTCTGTCTTTTTTAATGTCTGAGATATACCTTCTGGGGATATCAAAGTCAAACATTTATGTTATATGTCTTCTATGTGTCATCTGCTTTGTGCTTTTTTCCCCTGCAGCCAATCATAATCCCAAATATTACAATAAAGATTTTGTGGTTTTTTATTATTCATTACTCTTTAAAATAAAAATTTCTTTGTGTCTAGACTCTCCAAAGATTTAAATATAATACAATACAGGAAACGTTGATGTTTTACAGATCAAAATGATACTGAGAAGTCTGGCACAAAAGAAATACACAGTAGGCCGGGCGTGGTGGCTCAAGCCTGTAATCCCAGCACTTTGGGAGGCTGAGACGGGCAGATCACGAGGTCAGGAGATCGAGACCATCCTGGCTAACACGTGAAATCCCGTCTCTACTAAAAAAATACAAAAATTAGCCGGAAGCGGTGGCGGGTGCCTGTAGTCCCAGCTACTCGGGAGGCTGAGGCAGGAGAATGCCGTGAACCTGGGAGGTGGAGCTTGCAGTGAGCTGAGATCCGGCCACTGCACTCCAGCCTGGGGGACAGAGCGAGACTCCGTCTCAAAAAAAAAAAAAAAAAAAAGAAATACACAGTAGACTTCACACTACCAGGAAAATTCTGTTTACCAAAAATGTGCCAACTTTCTATTGTGTTAAGTGTCATTGTTTGGAAAAGACAAAAATCATTTCCTCCGAAAAACATATGGAGATGGAGTTATCTTTAGAAATTCCCAGGCTTTAAAGTTTCATGAAACTTTCTACTTTCTGAGCAAATAAATAAATGAATAATTGCCATCTCTTATTTAATAACTCCAGTATTCTCATGACCTCAATGTTTATAAAATGAAAATAAATAAAAAATGAAAAAATACATAGCTGAAAAAAAAAAACCAGTTAGGTTGCAATTAGAGAGATTTTATTGCTGGTAAGTTTGAGTTCCTTCATTTAGATAAATCTCCAAAAAAAGGGAATTCCTCTTCAGAGAAAGAAACATTGAAATGACAGTGTTCAAATTCCATTACTAGAGAAGACACAGTAGCTTACATCTATAAAGCTGGAACTGGAAGAGCAATCCAAAATGGCAAGTAGTTTTTGCACACTTCCAGGGAAACAAAGTCCCCATACTACTGGATGTTACTTATTGCACTACTCTCCCCGTTCAGAAAAGAAGGGAATAGGGATACATGTTGACCATATTATATACACAGTGGAAGATATTTTCTAGCCACTGCCATTTATTGAATATATGTGCTAAGCACAATTAGAACATACATAAATTCAGTTTATTTCACTCTAACTCTACAAAGGTTTTACTATTCCTATATTATAAATGAGAAAACCGAAGCTCAGAGAGAATGAAAGCCTCAAAGTTAGTGAGTAATGGAGTCCACATTTCAATCCAGGCTTAATTCCAAAGTCCAGGCACTTAATCATTGTCCCAGCATTATAAGGGGCCAAATAAGGAATTAAGACATTAGAAGGCAAGCAACCCACTTTTGGTCCCAGAGAGCAATAAGACCCTGAACGTATCTTTCATGAAGTCAAGGAATTACTGGATAATTTGGCCTAACACATTGCTCTCAATTTAACACAGCTGTACTCTTTCTCCACATTTACATCCATCTTTCATCTGAGTTAAACTACATGACTTAAGTACTCTAAGCCCCATTTTGCCCATTGACTTATTCAGAACTTTGCAAACAGTTTAATCTGAAAAAGCCACATAAGGGGCCATATATTAACCTTTTCCTTCTTTCATTCTCTTCCTTTTTCTATCTGCTAAAATTACAGAAAATGTTCATTTTAATTACACATGTGTGCCCAGAAAGTTCATATGATGCCTATGGGTCTGAAGAGTGAGTAGGTACCCAAGGGGGAGACATTTAAAAGTTGTTCCATTGTCATCCCAGCACTTCAGAAAACCAAGGCAAAAGGATCGCTTGAGGCCAGAAATTCGAGACAAGTCTGGGCAACATAAGGATATCTTGTCTCTACAAACGAATTTTTTTTTAATTATCCATTGCCATAATAAGAATACATAAACAAGCCAGGCATGGTGGTGCTTACCTGTAGCCCCAGCTACTTGGAAGGCAGAGATCACAGGATCGCTTGAGCCCAGGAGTTTGAGGATGCAGTAAGCTATGATCGTGCCACTGCACTCCAGCCTGGGTGACAGTGTGCAAGCTTGTATATATATGTGTGTGTGTGTGTGTGTGTGTGTGTGTGTGTGTGTGTGTATGCTATATATATATAGCTTTGTGTGTGTATTTATATATAGCTCATATATATACACATAGCTTGTGTATACACATTGTGTATATATATATAGCTCATATATACACACATAGCTTGTGTATATATATATAAATATATATATATATAAAAAATAGCTTTGGAAGATCTATTTAGGCGTTCCAGCAGTAGAAGCCACAGTGCTTAGTTTCTCGTCGAATTGGAGTAAGAGAGAGCTTGACTTCAGGATTTCTGGTTTGGGAGGCTGAGTGGATGTGATATCAGTTTCATCCTCAATGTGTTAAGTTTGATAATCTTGGAGACTTCTGGCTGGTAAAGTCTTTTAAGTCTATTAAGCAGTTAGAAATAAGGGTACTCTGGAGAAATGTACAGGTGAGAGATAGAGATCAGACAGGTAGTGGTTGAAGTCATGAGAAGGTACAGCATTGGTGTAAAGATAATAAAAGAGGGTATCGTATTATGTTGTATATTCTGCTTTTAATATGAGTATTCTCTATGTCATTAATAAGTCATCAAAATGCTATTTTAAATTACTAGAATTTCATGGTGTGGATGTGCTAAAATGCAATCATTTCCTTACTGATGGGTACTTAAATTGTTTCCAATTTAATGGCCACAAAAACCTTAAGAAGATAAGTAAAGACCTCATTAAGTCAAACTGCAGTACCATATATGTCTTTGATTAATTAAATACATTCCAAGAAAGGTTTTTGGAAATATAAATATTGACTAAGCATAACCCATGTTTGCCTTTAAAAAAAGAGTTTCTTTATTTAAATTTTTACTTTTAATTTTGTGGGTACATAGTAAGTGTATACATTAACGGAGTACATTGCCTTAAATTTCATTATAAAATCAGATGTGCATTCATTCAGACAGAGAAATTGGCTACTCAATAGATATGAAAATTCTATTTTAAAATAAAGTGGACTTTATTAAACTGTTTGAGGAGATAATAAATTATTCTGGTAAGATACTAATAAGAAAATGTTAATTATGCCATGTTATATTCTAAATGCATAAAATGAAAATATATCTTCTCTATCATTTATAATTAGCTAAAAAAATTAGAGTAAAAGTTAGGTAATCTAGAAGGTTCAACAAATATACGTGGAAAGCGTAGAAATTGGACTGTTGGATCTTCGGAAGAACAAATATTTATGGAGCACTAACGGTGTGCTTGAAAATTAATCCTTATAGTAAACATATTTGTAAACCCCATTACAAATGAGAACACTGAGGCACAGGAAGGCAACTTGCTCAAACAGCTAACTCCCAAGTTGCTGCTGCTGCTGCTGCTGCTGCTGTTTATCCTGCTGCTGCTGCTGCTGCTGCTGCTGCTGCTGCTGCTGCTGCTGCTGCTGCTGCTGCTGCTGCTGCTGCTGTTTATCCTCCTTCTCCTCCTCTTCCTTCTCTTCCTCCTCCTCACCATTACAGTATGCTGCTCCCTCGAATCCACTTACGGTGGGAAAGAATAATCTACAGTGCAAGAAGTGACTGCATCCCGAGAGTGGTGTGTATGATTGCTTACATTCAAGTTAGAAATCTTTAACCATTCTCTTTAGGAAGAGGAGATAGGCAACACGTTTTGATCAGGTTCTTTAAAAATGTTGAATCTGTTTATTTAAACTAGTGGACAATTTGAAAGTGTGGACTAGGATTATGATGGGGAAGTCATCCTCAACTTGCAGGTCACTGTGGAGTAGACTAAAGGATTCATACTTTGAATTAATGAATGAAAAAGAGCAAACCAAGTCCCATAACCAGAGTGTCTATCCAAACAAGGTCAGAGAAGGTATTATTGTGGGAGTCCAACCTAGCAAGCAAGTGGAAGAGAGTCCCTTTTTGGTATTCAGCTTTCCTTTAGAGGATCAGAATTAGATATTATGAATGCTGTGACTGGACAACTGTATTCATGAGCATACATTGGAGTCACAAGATAAATTAGGATCTCATGCAGGATGTTGCTTATGAAACACGAATCCATTCAACCAGGAGCAAAGAGACCAAAGCCACCACAAGCATGACCAAGGCCACTTAGCCTCTGACTTAGGGCCATCGTGTTGGTGGAGAGGCAACCTGACCACCACTGTCCAGTAGTGGCAGGCAGCCTAATTTCATTTCATGGGTGACCAGGAGTTTGATGGTTATGCTACCCAAGCAATTAAGGGTGGCTAGAAATTCAGACGCTGATTGCACCCGAACAAAATTACTCTTCTGTCCTTCCAGGCATGCTTATATTCCAAATCTAACTTTGCACCTTAATGTTTAATCCACAACGTTATATTCAAACTGCATTAGCCTGCTTTACTTTCAACTATAGCTAGAAGCCCTCTTGTTTAACACAGTTAATCAACTGGGCACGGTGGCTCACGCCTGTAATCCCAGCACTTTGGGAGGCCGAGGCGGGAGGATCACAACGTCAGGAGATCAAGATCATCCTGGCTAACACAGTAAAACTCCATCTCTACTTAAAAATACAAAAAATTAGCCTGGCGTGGTGGCAGGCACCTGTAGTCCCAGCTACTCAGGAGGCTGAGGCAAGAGAATGGCATGAACACGGAAGGTGGAGCTTGCAGTGAACGGAGATCATGTTACTGCACTCTAGCCTGGGCAACAGAGCAAGACTCCGTCTCAAAAAATTAAAAAAATGCAGTTAATCGAAAACGGTCCATGTGAGAATCATTAAAAAAAAATTTGTCTTAAAACGTGTACATTTGTTCATATTCAAATGTGTTTGTTTATTATGGGGTTCAGTCTTTTATGAGTGTTGGTCTGAAGATGGAGTTCTAGATCATATAGTTTATGTCAATCACATCATTTATATATTATCAAAATTTTCCATTTTAGTTTATTTAAAATGAAAGAGAAAATAGAAAAGCCTATGAAACATTATAAATGCAGCTTTCTATTTAGATTTTTTTTTAACTTAGAGACAAACTTCTATCATTGTCTCACATGTCCCTGATTTGACTGTAGTTTTCTTTACTGGTTTACTTTTTTCACCAGTGAAAAACTTATTCAATTTATACAATTATCTCATAAAAGTTTTTTCTCTTTTAACCCACATATTTTATTGATTTCTATAATATGTAATTAAGTTACTGGACTTCAATAATGAGTACACCTGCCATAAAGGGGTTTTGGTATAAAAACAACTTGAGGAACATAGAGATCAAAAGATGGTAATGAAAGTATCGAGCTCAGTAAGAGAGTGAACCAAGACTATGCAAGGTTGCATGTGCGTCAACATATTTGACAGAGGGAACGGAGGTCATTGGTCAATGCTGTGGTTAAGTAGGGTTGGTTAAGAGTCAGTGTGGAAATCAAAGATGGAAAGTTTCATTCATAAAGTGATATTTTCTTGGAAAATTCTAGCCCTGCAAGGCAATTTTCCCCTACCAAAACACCTGAGCCTTCATGTCCTCAGCTGAAAAATAATGTAAATAATAATAATACCTGCTACCCACCCTACCTACTTCAAAGGATTGTGGAAGGGGCTAAATGATACGATGTTGGTGAAGGTACTTAAATCTCTGAGCCTATGTCAGTAATATTCCACCGGAGTACCAGGAATAAAAGTAGCTATGGTAATAATAATTTTAGACAATCTGACCCATTCTATCCCTCTCATGACCCATTCTATCCCTCTCAACCCAAATGAAGCTAAGTGTGAAGATTTTATTTACTTAGAGCCACATTCTGTGTGATGATACAGATCTTTAGCTTATAGAGCAATATCTCTGATATTTAAATATACAGAAACTAAAAGGAAAATAACTTAAAAATAGATTTTTTTTCTGGCAACTAAACAACTAGCTAGACCTCCTCCTCAAATAGCCCTCACTTCGTGGGGGCCAGAAGGAGAATCAAGGGAAGAAAAAAGTATCATAAAAATGTGAGCTTGTGACCAGGCACAGTGGCTCACGCCTGTAATCCCAGCACTTTGGAAGGCCCAGGTGTGCAGATCACCTGAGGTCAGGCGTTCAAGACCAGCCTGGCCAACATGGTGAAAACCCCGTCTCTACTAAAAATACAAAAATTAGCCAGGCATGGTGGTGCACACCTGTAATCCCAGTTACTTGGGAGGCTGAGGCAGGAGAATTGCTTGAACCCGGGAGGTGGAGGTTGCAGTAAGCTGACATTGTGCCACTGCACTCCAACCTGAGTGACAGAATGGGACTCCATCACAAAACAAACAAACAAACAAAAAAACAAAAAAAACAACAACAAAAAAACCCCAAAGAATTTGCATTGCTTTGTGTTACATCCTGCTTTTGCTATAAACCACCAATTACAAAGAACTGGTTAATGTCCAGAATCTTTTCAGTCAGGGTTTGATAATAACTTGCTTGCACAAGAGACACGGTCCTCTGGAAACCTGTTTTTTTTCTTCCAAATTATGGATTCTTAGAATTAATAGATAATTTTACTGAAAGGATAAGCCTAGTTAGCAAAAGAATAGTGATGATTTGGGGGTATATTCTGCTAAATAGCATGCTATTTTGAATTACCTACAATTAGAGTGGTTTCACAGTATTATCTGTAAGACAGCATTTTTCTTCCTTGCCTTTTCTGCCTCTTTTATCTCATTGTTAGCACCACAATAAAGAAACCCTAAAAAGCTGTGCGGGAAAATAATTTGAACGTGAACTTGTACTCTTAGAAACGACTGCATTTGCAGCTCTCCCCCACCTCATATTCAAAAGTACCCACACTTATCTGGTCTCTTTTTCTACTGTCATCTAAATGGGGGAAAAATATATTCAGTGTGTAAAAATAAGCTATTGTATCTCAGAAAGGAGATGGGATGCTAATTAAGGGTTGTTTGAATGAACAAGTCACATTGCATTGTCTACTGGGAGCTGACTGCCAATTGCTTTTTTGGTAATGAGTCAAGAAAAACATTCAAGAGGGCCCTGGCAAGCTCGGGAGAGAAGCGAGCAGCATTTCCATTTATCAAGTAGGTGCAGAAACCTGTTCAAGTATTAAGAGTCAGGGTGCAGGCGGCAAGCTCCTGCCTTGCAGCTTTTCTTAGTGGTTTTGAGAGCCACCTTCCTAAAGAGGGGCCTGCTGCTCAGGTCTGATCGTGGACAATGGGGCACGTACGCCAGACTGCTGGACTACTGAATGAATGCCTCTTTCTTTGTTCAATACCTTTTTCAAGATTCTTTGTCATTCTTCTTGGACTCATTGGGAGGCATGGGTTTTAAGATACACAATAGCTCGGGTCTTACAGCGAAATAATTGATGCTTCATTGAAAGAAACCAGGCAAATTGGTTAGTATGATTACCTTTAACAAAGCGGGAAAATTTTAAACACTTGGCAACTCGTAGATTTCGAGAGAAATGAGTTGCTCTACTTTAAAAAGGCTTCTTCTCTTAATGTTAACATTAAGTCAGTCAGAGTAAGTCTTTTGGTCTGATAGCCTGAGAGTCTTGGGTGGCAGGTAAATAAAGCTGAAACAATTGACTTCATTTGGAAAAAGGGTCAAAATGTAGAGGATGTAGATGTGTTTTTATTGTAATGGATGAAAGAAACAGATTCTGCTAGGTGAAGTGACTTCCTTCGCTGTGCTAGCTTGTAGAGTAGTGGTACTTAGCATAATAGAGACCTGGAGGTGTGTTTCTGATACTTTATGTGTCTTTTCCTTTGTTCTGTAATTTTGTGAGTCTTTTGCTGCTCTTTTAAATCTGTTATCAAGTGTATTCATATGCCTTTGACAAAGATGTGAAGAAACAAGTGTCCTGGGTATTAAAAGGTCCTGATTGAAGGCAACAAATGAAAGAATTTCTTTGTAAATGTGTGTATGGTTGGGAGAAAATAAGTGCTATTTAAACATTTGTAAAATTAACATTGCTTCTAAGAGCACTCAAAATAAAACATCAACATTTGTCATTTTACATTCTTTATCATGAAAATTCAATTATTTTGCAGTTGTTTAAAAAGCAAAATAATATGAGATTATACGTATGCTTGAATCTCATTTTGCAATTTTTATTTAATAAGATTGGCTATAATAATACCAAAATAATATTTAATGCATGAAGATCTAATCACTTTGGGCCAAAAATCTATCACCCAGTAGTTTTAAAATAGCAACAATAATAGTAACATGTTTTAAGTGCTTATTCGGTGCCTGGCTTTATCCTAAGTACTTTCCAGATAGCCGATAATAAAGAAACTATAACCAAAGGGGCCAAGTATCTTGTTCGTGGATTCACAGGTAATGAATGGTAGAACCAAAATTTGGACCCAGGCTCTGAGTTCAAAGCCTGCACCTTAACCACCATGCTATGTTGCCTTGCTTGCAGTATAATTATTATCACTCTTTTAAAGCTCCTCAGGACGACCTGTTATAAAAATATTTTTAACATAATTTTTGTAAATTAGTTCCATAAAAGTGAAAAAAACTGTTGTTCTGGGAAAATATAATACCATAGTTATATTAATGATCATTACATCTGCCTTACATATAAGGGAAACTTGGTTGTATGCCATCTATTCTCATTAGACATCAGTTTGTTGAAGCAGGAAAATGTAACTTTCCTCAATTATTGTGGGAAAACATTCTTTTTATTTCTAGTCAGCACATGATAAATTCTAATATTTGGATCTTAATTTCTTAATTCTTAAATTTCTTAACTTAGTTCTTAATTAGTTCCTAATTTCTCTGAGGAGTTTTGGGTAATTGGGCCTTTATTTTTTGTATGGAGTCAGCAGTGACAGTGTTTAATAGGCACATATAAAATTGATACTTTAAAAAAAACTGTTGAGGTATAATTTACATACCATAAAATCTAGCTGTTTAAGATTTAAAATTCAATGGTTTTAGTATATTTACAAAACTATAAAAATTGAAATTTGATATTTTAAAATTAATGATATAAAACTCTTGAGATGCTTGAATGAAAAGTACTCCAAGGCCAATAAAAGCCATTAACATTTGCTGTATTCTCTTTCCCCTCCTCCAGAAGTGTGTGCTATACTGGCCGGAAAAGAGAGGGATATATGGGAAAGTTGAGGTTCTGGTTATCAGTGTAAATGAATGTGATAACTACACCATTCGAAACCTTGTCTTAAAGGTAAGATTATACAGCTATAGCCATCTACAAAGTAGATGATGTTGGAGGATTACATTTCTACTTTGAAATTTTTTATCTTAACAAGTACTACAAATGCAATTTAAGCACATTAAATAATGTTAAAATCAAAGAGAAACTATAATCATTCCCTCATGTATTTTTTGTCAACTACTATTAATATGCAGTATAATTAAATCAATGTAAGTAGACATTAAGAAAATTCATTATGTAGGGTGTTGTGATCCTCTAATTTGCATTAATAAAATATCTCTGATTTAACCTTTTGAAAGTTTTTAACTAAAGGCTGTGCTGGAGATTTTACCATGATTTTTTTAGCGTCATTTTGGTCTAAGCAGCTCTAAGTAAGGCCTGGAAGCTGTGAAAGAGAAAATCTGCAGTTGTGGGTGGCAGTGGGAAGCAAGACAAGCCTGAAGTGTTGATGAGATCTTCAGAAGCATGGAGTTACAGTACTTTATAGGGACTTTCCCCAGACGAGATTATGTCATAGGAAAACTATCTTATTTGACTCATGGGCAGCAGATGCTGAAAAATGTTGCCATGGTATTATTTTTGCTTCTGGAGAATAATTACCCCAAAATTTCGATCTTATCTGCAACCTCACTGCTGAGACAGAATCATCACAAAGAGGAAGAAAACAGGGGCAGAGCTACAGTGATGGCTTTTATTGGGAAGTGTGAAATAAGGCATTTACCAAAACCTGTTTTTCAACACATGTTCTGGAGTGCCGGGTTCATGCCGCACCCTCACCCGTGCTGGGTTTCGAGATGATGTGTGTGGGCCCTCGCCCAAAGTGTTTCCAATAGAGGGATCTCATGTAGCCTCTTTATTGCTGTGATTCCTCACTCTATTAAATACTGGAGTTTGGGATGAGTGTAGAAGTATTACCATGACTGATATGAAATTAAGTATTCTATTGATTAATATGTTTATAACAACTTGTCAGGAATGCTCATAGAGCAGGAAACAAAATATATCTCATTCTTTCTTGACTACGTTTTCACCTACCATCTTGTTTATTATAACAAATTATAAATATATGTTTAGCATATGTTACATTTATGATCTATATTATAGCTATAGGTAGAGATATAAATCTCAACAAAGGTAAGACTTTCTCACTTTGTGAACTGAATACTGACAGTAAAGTCTTCTCAAAGTAAAAGGGCACTCTTCAAAAATCTTCTAAATGTTTTTCCCACCTAGAAATAAATTGCCAGCAAGATGGGGGTGATAAAAAGGCATTCAGTATTGTGGTTTGGATGACTTTTAGTTCCACAAGTGAATGAGGCATTTGGTGGCTGTTGCTATTTTCAGCAAGGAAGCCACACCCAACATGTGAAGCATTACTGGTACACCTCATGGCCTGATCACAAGACTCCAGACAGTGCCCAGCCCCTCCTACAGCTCATGCTGGATGTGGAAGAAGACAGACTTGCTTCCCAGGGCCGAGGGCCTGTGGTTGTCCACTGCAGGTAAGATGTGAATGGTCCTTTCTGTCTAAGCAATGGCCCATTCTTTGTAAAGTCATAGAGCAGGTACAAGTGGGTTTTGCTTCCTGGATGTGACTTTGTTGGCAAATTAAATATTTATTGAAACTGGTTAAGTCCCTTATATTTGAGTCTTAATCAAGATTATGCTGACAGAAGTGAGGTCATGCTTTTAGGTCATTTTTGGCAAACAACAATTACACAGTAGGCGAAATACAAGTTCGAAATAAATGGCTCAGTGAACAGGAGACCTTATTCAGCAGTTATCTGCTTTGAAACTTATATTGATTCATTTAGTCTCATCAGTCTTGTACACACTAGGAATTAAGATGCATTCTTTGAAGTTATCAGTGACTTTTTTGTTGTTTCAAATGACAAGTGAACTCTGCTTGGTTTGTATCTTGGTAACATTTATTACTATTTCAAGTTTGGTGAAAACCAGTCAATTATTTTAAGAGTTATCTCCAGAAAAACAGGTTGAAATAAATTTATGAAATGAGAATTGAGCAAATGGTAGTTCACCAAAGGAAAACAAAGTGCTGTGACCAGAACACGGAGCGCTAGAGGCCAGGCCAACAACAGCAGCAGGGTCTGTGCTGGTTCCCGTCCCTAATTTCTAGTTCAAAGCTCTCCTCCTAGAACTGATACCTCCCTCCCCTTGTTTTCCTTTTAATGTAACCAAACTGAAGCGAGTGTTTTTAAAGTAATTTATATGAACAACTATTTATTTATTTATTTATTTATTTATTTTGAGACAGAGTCTCACTCCATTGCCCAGGCTGGAGTGCAGTGGCACAATCTTGGCTCACTGCAGCCTCGACCTCCTGTGCTCAAGAGATCCTCCCACCTCAGCCTCTGAAGTAGCTGGAATTACAGACGTGCGCCACCATGCCTGGCTAATTTTTGTATTTTTAGTAGAGACGGGGATTTCACCATGCTGGCCAGGCTGGTCTCGAACTCCTGACTTCAAACGTGATCCACCTGCCTTGGCCTCCCAAAGTGCTGGGATTACAAGTGTGAGCTACCAAGCCCAGCCAGCCATTTATTCTTCATGCTTTCTCAAAATAATTTGTGTTGCTTTGTTTAACCGCATAGGTCTCTTAAGTTAGCTTTTGATGATATATTTAATAAATATATTATTTTAGAGTATAATTTTAGCCTCCATTTTTGAGATTGTGTGGTTTAATTAAGAGTAAAGTTTAATATGTGTCTGTTTATCCGAAGGTAGATAACACTGGCTTTATCCTAAACTTAACTTGGAGCCAAAAAAACAAAAACAAAAAAACAGCCTAACTCACTACGCTTTAGGGCTGGAACTGTCCCCCACCCAAAGTCATTAAACACTCAGGATATCTAAAATGAACTAGTCACTTCCCCTATAAAACCAGCTCCCCTTCTGATTACTATTTCTGAGAATGAGACTATCTTTTTTCCAGTCACTCAGCATCCCATGTTGACGGTTATCTCTGGCCCTTCTTTTAACTCCAACCTCAGTATCTAATCAGTCACTAGATGGGCTTTCCCTTCAAAGCTTCTCCCATAATCACCATTTCCTGTCCAGCCACCATAGTTTAAGCCCTTCTGACCTCATCCATGTATTTTAGAAGTAGCTGGTAAAATGCACACACACACCACACTCCCCCATGCTCTCACCGCCACCATTGTCTACCTGTGCCCTTCTCCGTCTTACCTTACATGGAGTCTCTGCTCAAAGTTTGTCAATGGGCCAGATGCGGTAGCTCACGCTTGTAATCCCAGCACTTTGGGAGGCCGAGGCGGGCAGATCACTTGAGGTCAGGAGTTCAAGACCAGCCTGGCCAATATGATGAAATCCCCTCTCTACTAAAAATACAAAAATTAGCCAGGCGTAGTGGCATGTGCCTGTACTCCCAGCTACTTGGGAGGCGGAGGCAGGAGAATCGCTTGAACTGAGGAGGCAGAGGTTGTAGTGAGTCAAGATCCTGCCAGCGTATTTCAGCAACCTGGGCAACAGACCTAGACTCTGTCATAAAAACAAACAACAAAAAAACTAGAGCAAAAGTCCCTAACCTTGAACCTATGCATAAACCGCAGAAGTCAGTGGACTTCTTGAAATTATTTGAACACATTTGAGTATGTAAAGTTATGTGAATTTTTCTGAAGAGTGAAAGCTTACAGTCTTCATCAAATTCTTATTTAAAAAAAAAGGATGAATTTCAAGCCTCTTAGACTTCCATATAAGATCGCAGGGTACCTTTCTATCTTTATTTCCCACAGTTCCACTAAAATAACTTCCTCTTCAAGACAAGCTATTCTACTTATTGTTGCAAATCATATTTGCTGTTTCTCATTAATTCTTTCCTTCTTTCGTTATATATCGTTGTCGCACCTAGAATATTCTCCTCAATTATGACAGCCTAAATACCTGCCATTCATGGGGCACAGTTCCAATCCTATTTCTTCAATGAAATGAACTTTCTGTGGAAACTTCAACTAAAAGGGAGCCACTCCTCTGAATTCCTCTGCACTCACGTTTGACAGGAAACAAGTGCCAAATGTGAGAAATAGGTGCTATTTTAGTGCCAAGAGGGGAGCAATTATTTCCAACCATGGGAGCCGAAGAAAACTTCCAAAAACTAGAATAATGATGAACTGAGCCTTTTGAAACAATCAATGTTGTAGTTTTAAAAGGAGGGAGGGCATTTCTGACCAAGAAAACATTATTAACACAGAAAAATTGGAAAACCAAAAGCTGTTTTGCAAACAATTTATGTAAGTGAAAATCATGGCACGTGGGAAGGAAGACAGCAAAGTACAAAAGGCTTAAAGTTAGTCACATTCAGATTTTGCAAGGTCATGAATACCATGGTAGGGAGATTAGACATTATGCTACAATTAATGGAGCCATCTACAGGTTTTGAGTAGGGAATGATATAATTAAGTCCCTATTTCAGAAAGATGAACCTAGCAGCTGTGCGAATTTGTCCAGGAAAAGACTTGAGACTTGGAAACTATAATGAGATCACTGCTAATCATGATAAAAGGAGATGTTGAAAACGTGAGTACAGTCTATAGAAAGGAAAGCATGAATCCCACAGGCTCAGCAGAGATGGAAAGTAGAAGAAGTGGTAACAGGTTGGATGTGGGAGGTGAGAAGGGGAGAGATGTAAAAGATGGTTCCAAGATTTCTAGGCTGGAAAACTTGTGGCTGACTGGTAATGCCATTGAGGGAAAAGATAATGAATTCTGTTTCAGATACATTGAATTTAGACACTTTGAACTGAAGCAAGTCCAAAATAGTAAGAAGGAGATGGAATGACAATCTAGAGTTTAGGAAATTTAGGGAGTCTAGATGTAGATTTGAAAGAATCTGGCCGGGCGCGGTGGCTCAAGCCTGTAATCCCAGCACTTTGGGAGGCCGAGGCGGGTGGATCACGAGGTCAGGAGATCGAGACTATCCTGGCTAACATGGTGAAACCCCGTCTCTACTAAAAATACAAAAAACTAGCCGGGCGTGGTGGCGGGCGCCTGTAGTCTCAGCTACTTGGGAGGCTGAGGCGGGAGAATGGCGTGAACCCGGGAGGCGGAGCTTGCAGTGAGCCGAGATCACGCCACTGCACTCCAGCCTGGGAGACACAGCGAGACTCCGTCTCAAAAAAAAAAAAAAAAAAGAAAAAGAAAGAATCTTTTACACAGAGACTGTTAGCGGTTAAAACTGCAGACAGAGACAGAGAGAGCACGTGTGCTTGTGAGGTTGATTTTATGGACATATGATCTAAGGCAGTTGAATGTATAAACCCAACAGGACAGGCAGTATTTCTGTTCAATTATTATGTCTATACAAATCTCTTGGAAATATGTGCCTCTAGCTGTACCCTCTCCTAAAATGAATCCAGTCTTCAATTGCTCAATTATTCACTAGACTTCTCAACATCAGTATGTCCAAGATCAAACTCCCCTTCCCTGCCTCCTTCAAATTCACCCTATTCTAGGATGCGCTTTGGCCTCAGGGCATCACCATTCTTTCTCTCCAAGCCTAGTCATCTTTGACTTTTTGCTTTTCTCCCTCTTCAGCTCCAGTCCTCCAGATTCACACTGGTGATGTGTCTAAATCTTCCCCCTCCTTTCTACTGCCTGTATCTTGCCTAAGTGCAGACATTAATTATTTTTTATTTTTTCTAGAACAATTATAATGCCTTTTTACTGTCCCCCCCACTCATCACTTCCCTCCACCCCTCTCATCCTACTACTTATAATTAAATGTAAAAATATATTTTAAGGACTTAGCACAGGGCCAGGTTTATAATACTCAATACATGAATACTACTTTTAACTCTGGCTTCAGATTTAAAAGTACCCTTGTAAAAGAATGTTTCTTATCTTTGTCATTTTCCTCCACTTTTTAATTTTCTTTTCTTTTCTTTTCAGTGCAGGAATAGGTAGAACGGGGTGTTTTATTGCTACATCCATTGGCTGTCGACAGTTGAAAGAAGAAGGAGTTGTGGATGCACTAAGCATTGTCTGTCAGCTTCGTATGGATAGGTGAGTGTCACAGAGGCTTGCCTTCAGAGCACTGTTGTCATTCACAGCCTGATCTCATCAGCCTGACTTCACACATAAACATCCCAGGCTCCAAGGTCCTGTATCTCTGTAGAGATATTTGTAAAATGCTTAAGTATATGCATTATATTAAAAAGCCTTTTTTTCTCTCTTTTTTGAGACAAGGTCTTGATCTGTCACCCAGGCCGGAGTGCAGTGGTGCAATCTCAGCTCCCTGCAGCCTCAAATTCCTGGGCTCAAGCAATCCTTGCACCTCAGCCCCCACATGTAGCTAGGTCTACAGGTGTGTGCCACGCCTGGCTAATTTTTTTAGTTTTTTGTGGAGATGGGGTCTTGTTATATTACTCAGGTTGTTCTTGAACTCTTGACTGCAAGCGACTCTCCCACTTGGGCTTCCCAAAGTGCTGAGATTACAGGCGTGAGCCACCATGCCTGGCCTGAAGTTATTTATTTATTTATTATTTTTCTGAGACAGGGTCTCACTTTGTCACCCAAGCTGTAGTGCAGTGGTGTGATTATGGCTCACTACAGCCTAGAATTCCTGGGCTCATGTGGTCCTCCTACCTCATCCCCCTAAGTAGGTGGGACTATAGGCGAGCGCCACCACACATGGCTAATTTTTTTTATAGAGACAAGGTCTCAGTGTGTTGCCCAGGTTGGTCTAGAATGGCTGGGCTCAAGGGATCCTCCTTCCCTGGCCTCCCAAAGTGCTGGGATTATAGTTGAGAGCCACTGCATCTGGCCCCCAAAGTTATTTTTTAATGTTTTTATTAAATGGTGACAAAATACACATGGCAAAATTTATCATCCTAACCATTTGTAAGTGGACAATTTATTAGGGTTAAGTACATTCACATTGTTGTACAACCAATCTCTGGAGTTCTTTTCATGCTGAAAAACTCAGTACCCATTTAAAAAACTCCCCATTCCTCCCTCAGCCCAACTGGTAACTGCCATTCTATTTTCTGTCTCTGTAAGTTTAAACGCTCTAGGCACCTTTTATGTAAGTGGAGTCATACAGTATTTCTCTGTTTGTGGCTGGCTTATTTCACTTAGCATAATATTCTCAAGGTTCATCTATGTTGTAGCATGTGTCAGAATTTCCTTCCTTTTTAAGGCTGAGTAATATTCCATTTTAGGTCACATATTTTGTTTATCCATTCATCCATTGATGAACGCTTGAGTTGCGTCCATATTTTGACTATTGTGAATATGGCTGCTATGAACATGGGTATGCAAATATCTGTACAAGACCCCGTTTTCAGTTCTTTTGAGTATACACCCAAAAAGTGGGATTGGCGGCTCATATGGAATTCTATTTTTAGTTTTTTGAGGAAACCATCATAGTGTTTTCTGCAGTGGCTGCACCATTTTACATTCCCACCAACAACACACGAGGGTTCCAGTTTCTCCACATCTTCACTGACACTTTATTTTCTGCTTTGCTTTTTTGGATAGTAGCCATCCTTATGAGGGTGAGACGGAAGAGTCATTTTATAGAGATACGGTTTGATCACCTTTGTTATAACCTCTGTTCCTTTTGAAAACAAGATAAACAGGAAACTTCTCTTCTTCCTTGATCCACAACTAAGCCTGCCTGGGTAAATGGACGGTTGAGTTAGTGGTGGAGAAACTGAACAGATGCTGCTTCAGAGAAGGCACAAAACGATAAGCAGCAGGTGTCTCTGCTCAGTAATTCAGTGTACTACAGTGGAACAAGAGTTGTTGGCTAGGTGTGGTGGCTCTCGCCTGTAATGCCAGCACTTTGGCAGGCCGAAGCGGGAGGATCCCTTGAGTTCAGGAGTTTGCGACCAGCCTGAGCAACAAAGTGAGACCCTGTCTCTAAAAACAAACAACAAACAGCAAATGTTTACTCATCACCTCATATGCCTTAGGCATTGGTCTAGATGCTGCAAATATAGCATTAAACAAGGATTTTCTGCTCTCTGAGAATTTATATGCTAGCAGAAAAAGATAATAAACAAGCAAAATGTACCAAGATAATTTCAGACAGAAATAAATGCTGTGAAGTAATAAAACAAAGAGGGACACAGGCATTGAGTCCTTTGAGCTTTAGCCCTATGACCTAGAGTTTTCTTAAAAAGATAAAATTATACACTAACCTTTCTTTTTTTCCTGGAGACAGCCTCGCTGTGTTGCCCAAGCTGCAGTGCAGTGGCGTGATCATGGCCCACTGTAGCCTCGACTTCCTGGGACTACAAGCATGTGCCACACTCGGCTGATTTTTGTATTTTTTGTAGAGACGGGGTTTTGCCATGTTGCCCAGGCCAGTCTTGAACTCCTGGACTCATACAATCCTCACATCTTGGCCTCCCAAAATGCTGGGATTGTAGGTATAAGCCACTATGCCAGGCCATATAATTACCTTTCAAGATTTCTTTTCCAACAAATATGCTTTGAGCACTATGTACTATGTCCTGGGATTTCAATAAAAAAGACAAGAAGATTATTCTGAAAAATGAGATAATTTATATAAAGCACTTGGAATAGGGTCTGGCACATAGGAAGCCCTCAATAAATGTTTATTATATTATTATCATCTTTATTATTATTTAAATTATCTGTGAAGTTTCTCTTATCTCTAAAAAAAAAGAAATTCAAATTTCCCTGTCCGGATTAATTTTTCCCTTCCCATCCATAATGTTCTTGCCTCCTTTTAAACAGTAGCCTCTAAGTCTTTGTAAGTGTATCTTCCCTCTTTGTTTTCTACTACGTTTGGTATCTTCCCTCTTTGTTTTCTACTACGTTTGTTTGTTTCTTTCTTATTTTCCCTTTCTGTTAGCATGTAAATTCTCGAAGCAGTTCATCATGGCGGTTAACATTCTGGGCTCTGGAAAAAGATTGCCTGCCTGAGTTTACATCCCGGCTTCTACCATTTTTTGGTTGTACGACCTTGAGCAAGTTACTGTTCTTCTCCCTGCCTCCATGAGTTTTCTCATTTGGAAAATTGGAGTAATAGTAGTATATATTTTCTATTGTTATTGTAAGGATGAAAAGGTATGACCTGTGTGAAATGCCTGGTATGTAATTAGCATTCAATCAAGTTTCCACAGTTGTTATCACTATACATAGCAAGGAAGCTAAACATGTGCCTGTAAACTGGAAATAGTAATATATACCTCACAGGACTTCAGTCACATTTGCATGACATTAAACCTGCAATGTATTTAGTAGAACACTCAGCCTACATTGCTTATCCTGTCTTTACCCCCCCAACCCCACTTCCCTCTTACCACACCCCACATGTAACTGCTTCCAAAAATATTTTCTTTTTGTACATAAAAAAGATCAGTTCCAATGATCCCTTCTCCTCTTAAAATTGCTGTCTTAATCTCCTGAAATTCCTTTGCCTTCCATCCCGTGCAGTCCACCTCGGCTGGAATAGGATCCGTTTTCACTTCAAATTTTGGAGCCTGTCTTCTCACAGGAAAGGGGCCCTACCTCTGAGGGGGAGAAGCAGCACTCAGTCAGTCAGAGCTGCTCCCACGTTGACTTTCATCTGTCCGGGTCTGTGCTTCTGTAAACAAGGCTGCCACCTGAGATCCCCAAGTCACCTGGGGACTCCAGTTCATATCATGGAGTCCTGTGTTCTTATTTAATGCCAGAATTCCATGCATGCCAAACACATGTGTGGATCTAAAGTGACTCCAAACCAAGTTGGCCTCCAGCAACACCTGTTCTGATCCTATTTGGAAGAACGTGCTGAAAAACAGGCTTGGTTTGCTCTTTTTCTTGGCTCTTGTTATGTTACCATTAATTCTTGCCTGCTCACCCTCCCATCTCCCACCTCCCCTGCCCGCTTTCGTAGCCTGACCTCCACCTTGGATTCCACTTCCCAGTCACGTTTCCCTTTCAGGTCTAACAAATTGTCCTCTGGTTTTAAATGGAATTACAAATGCATTTTTTTTTTAAACCACATCACAATGCCTCCTCTATCTGTTCCTTCCTTCCTAAAGCAAGTGGTCAGAAACTTTAGCCTTGGCCTTCCGTCACCACCAAGGTCTTCCCACAGGTCTTGTCTTTTCACTTCTGATAGGATCTTGAAAACAGATCCAACTTCTCTGCTCTGAAGCCTATAGGCACCCAACCCCCTTGGGTTTGAATGACTGCCAATATATGCATCAAAATCATTCTGATTTCTTCATCAAGACCCTTTCTGCATTCTTTCTGAGCAGCTGTTTCTGTTGTTTATGAAACAGATCCTCTCCTTGAACCTTCCTTTGAAAGGTCTTTCCTTCACCTCCGTCCTTCACAGGATCAACATACGTTTTCCTTTTCTTGTCTCTTCCTTCTGTTGTAGACTCTTCTAGTTATTATGAAAAGCAAAACAGAAAACCTATCCCTTTCCTTTCACCTCATCTTGCTTCTTTTTCTCCATCATTCTTGTTTCTTGTTCCAGTCCTTCAGCTTTTTACTATTATACCTCATTTTTAAAATTCCAATTTGTGGCTAACTGCTGCCATTAACCATGTTTTTGGCTCATGCTAGTAAAGGGAAAACTGGTCTCAGCCAATCCAAATGTCTACCCTTATGCATTTGCAGCATATCTTTCTTCATCACTTATTCAAACTTTGTCCACAAATTCTGATTTTCCTGGCTATCCTTACCTTCAGCTCTAAATCTGTCTTCAGAGATTCCTGAATGCACTATTCAACACACAGAAATGTATTTAATCATGGGCTCTTCACCACTGTCTTCAAAGCACATGACTTATTTAATTCCAAAAATAAACCCAAGTGAAGGAAAAGAAGCATCTCTTGGCCTCATTTTTTTTTTAAAGAGGAACCAAAGATTTCGAGATATCAAGTAACTTGTCCGAAGTCAAGTAGCTTGGGAAGTAACAAAATGGACCTACTGGAATCTGGGACATTTACCTGATCTCTAATTATTTCTTTGATTTTTATCAATCTTATAGATAAAAGTAAATAGACTTTTGGAATATGTTTATTGTAAAACCTCTTGACAAAAACGTATCTCTTTGATAATACTCTGCCAATTTAAATAAATGAGCCCGGGAGTTTGAGGCCACCCTGGGCAACATAGCAAAACTCCACCTCTTAAAAACAAAATGCAATGACAACAGAACACCATAATTTTTAAAACAGTTTTTAGTATAAATGAGAGCTGCTTTATGAATAGATGGAGTGACATTGTCAGCAACTGCCTTAAGAGTACAACTTGAGGGACAAAAAATTGCTGCTTCTTAAAATATCTATCTATGGAGGATGCTAAAATGTATAGCAAATGTCTAAAATACTGCTAGTAAAGAGCTAATCTTGGATGGATTCTTTTAAAAGAATCATCCTTTTCTAAAGTTTATTGAACCTGGGGATGGGAGATGGGGTAACACTTTATGTCTTCTAAGCTATTAACGCTTCAATCTAAATGAGGCGATCTGTTCTTTTCAGTGTGGTAGCTGGAGACAGTGTAACTCCCGGCATTAGGAATACATTCAGAACTTGGCTTTTGATGAAGGGAAATTGAAGAGAGGGCTTCAGATGCTGGACATGCCATGGTGAGGTCCTTCGATCAAGGAGACTGTTAGACAAGCTCATGGCTTGTCTTGGGAAAGCAAGAGGCACTAAGACAGAGCCAAAGAGCACTCCAAGGGACACTTTGGGCAGGACCAGCTATATAGTTTGTGAGGCCCAGTATAAAATGAAAATGTGACATCTGTTGATTAAAAAGTATCAAATACTTCAAGACAGTGACAGCAAAGCATTAGCCCAAGTGCAGGGTCCTTCTCAGCACAAGAAGGTGAGAGATGTATGACTGCACAGGTCACAATCCCTTGAAGCTAACTCTGTCTTAGGATATTTTTAGAATGGAATGAGTGTTTGTATTAGGTTAGTGCAAAAGTAATTGGGGTTTTTGCTATTACAATTATTTTTGCACCAACACAATAGATGGGCCTGCATCCTGTGTTCTGTGGAACAGGCATCTGAGACCTCTGCTTAGAGTGGTGCTCCTGAATCCTGCATACATTCATTCATTCAACAGGCATCACCAGACATCGGCTACTGAGCATGAATCAGGCACCTGGGTGTAGAAAAATGGGTGTCTTAACCGCCTTTCCCAGTTTCCAAGATTGTCCTTCTCAGGACATAGTTTAATTAACAATTATTTACTGAGAGCCTCCTAAGCCAAACCCTCTTGGTGGTGTTCAGGAGCAAAGTAGGTTCTCGACTAAGTTCGGGACACACACACACACACACACACACACACACACACACACGCATACACGCATATGTTTCTTTATTGTCACCCGGGCTGGAGTGCAGTGGCACGATCTCGGCCCACTGCAATTTCCGCCTCCCGGGTTCAAGCGATTATCTTGCCTCAGCCTCCCAAGTTGCTGGGATTACTCCCAGCTAATTTTTTTTTTATTTTTAGTAGAGGCAGTGTTTCACCATGTTGGCCAAGCTGGTCTCAAACTCCTGACCTCAGGTGATCCGCCCGCCTCGGGCTCCCAAAGTGCTGGGGCTGCAGGCATGAGCCGTGGCACCCAGCCCTACATTGTATTTCTTTGACGTCTTCCCCACTTGGAGATTCACAATAAGCATTAATGCATTAAAAAATCTAAAATCTCCCAGTGTAGAAACTCCTTTAATTTTGTTTAAGCATTTTTTCACATTTATTTGACCACAGACGAATTTCCTCAAGAGCCATCTAAATGAGAGGGAAAGAAGTTGTAATAATAAAGGTAAGCTGTTCTTTCAGGAAGCTTTGTGGCGAAGAGAAGACTAGAGATGGGATAGTAATTTAAGCCCGAACCTGGACCACTAAAAAGAGGAAAGGGGCCGGGCACGGTGTCTCAGGCCTGTAGTCCCAGCACTTTGGGGGGCTGAGGCAGGCGGATCACTTGAGGTCAGAAGTTCAAGACCAGCCTGGCCAACATGGTGAAACCCCATCTCTACTAAATACAAAAATTAGCCGGGCATGGTGGTGCACACCTGTAGTCCCAGCTACTCAGAAGACTGAGGCAGGAGAATCGCTGGAACGCGGGAGGCAGAGTTGTGGTGAGCCGACTTCACACCACTGCACTCCAGCCTGGGCGAGAGAGTGAGACTCTGTCTCCAAAAAACAAACGTGATAGGGAAGGAAGGGTGGAGCCAACTAATTAAAAGCAACTAATTAAGTGTAATAAGAGAGAGAAAAGACAGAGCCAATATATCAGAAGGCTGATATTTGGTATTCGGCAGAATACAAGCTTCACAGGCTTTTTTCTATCCTTTTCTACTCTTTTTAACAACCTCCAACCACCATCAATGAAGGCTGCACACTGTGCATCTTATTTTTATAGTCTACCCCTCGTCACTTGTAGCTGCCTTCTCTGAGGAGTCCAGGTATGGCTAACAGCAACGAAAAAGACAAGACAGTGATTTGGATACTTGAAAATGGGGCTTCTTTCATGACCAATCAGTCAAGAGCTTGAACACTGGATAGTATTAAAATCTTGATTTTTACCACCACCACCCCCAAAATTACAATGCCTGGTCATTGTAATTTAACATGACAAGAACAAGCAATTTCTACTCAAGTCACAAATCTGCATTTTAGTAATAAATTCAAATGGTCTGGTTCAGAGACAAATGTGTTATGCTGAATGGATGTTTCCAGTATAACAACAATGACAAAACCATTTGGTGGATTCCTCATTCTCTGGCAAGACATTATTTTTATTGGCCTTGGGACAACTTCTATTAATAGATGCTCAGTTCTCATTGCAGATTCATGAGTCTGTGATTCTCCTTTTACTAATACTTTTGAGCATATTTTGAACTAAAATAAGATTTCTTTTTTTTTCCAAGTAGGAGTTCAAATTCAGTGCAAGGCACCCACGAATGTTTTATTTAGAAGGGCATTAATGGATCATCCCCTCGTTTCCACTGCATTCACTTTTAATTAAAAGATGAAGTAGGTGGTATGGCAATTGCAACTGAACACTGTCTGGTAAGACTAGTAAAAGAATGAGATGCCAGACATCTCTGGATCAGATGTCAAGGAGCTTGGTGCCTGGCTCTGCCCCCTAATTTTCTATGTGACCATTTGTCCACTCTAGGCCTCTGTGTCTACCTGGTAAAAGGAGATGTGGGACATAACAGTGATCTCCAGCCTTTCCTGGTATAAAAGCCAGAAATATCTTACTATCAAGAGTAAGATATCTCATGGACCTCCACTTGATTGTTTTATTTTAATGCTTGCAAGTTAATATTCATTCTGTGACTCACAACAAAGCTTAGGGGGATGTCAGGACTCCTTGAACAAGATGCTTTTCCATCCTGGAATTCAGTGATTGCAGAGTGACCAACTGACTTTCTGAGATCCCTCTCAGCTCTTGCTTACTTTGAGTCTCTGAAGCTTTGTTTGTGTGGAGAACAATGGGAGAGCAGTAATAGTCATAACATTGGCCAAACATCTCCTAGGAAAAGGGTGGGTTTTTAAAAAAATCTAGCCTCAGGAATATATTGCCCAAAGTTTTCATTCTAAAGGAAGAATTCAAAACCAAAAAAGGGGAAATCTCCAAGGCCACATGACCAGTTTTGAAGTTTTTATAAAACACTCTGAACTGAACTTTCAATTTTGCTCAAATTAGATTGACTAAATTCTGGATTTGGGGGGTTCTGCTGTTGTTTTCTGGAGTGGCAGGCCTAAGTGGGTTACACACAAGATGAAGGGAGAGGAAGTTCACATTCTAATCTTGCCTTCAGCAATGACCCCAAACAAGTTGCTATATAAACCAGGAAAAATCGTTTATCTCTGATTATTTTAGTTTAGATTACTTATTAATATCTGAATATGATAAGTACAATAAACTGTCTGTTTGCCAGCATTGTTGCAAAAGGGATATTTTGCTCCATCACATTTTCCTATTAACAGGAGATTACCATACGTCTATAGGTCAACAAGTTTTAAAAAGTATAGTTGAAAAAAAGATCCGTAATATTAGTACTAAACTGAACACAGTGTAATCATTTTTTATTACTTAGAAAGCCCTTCCATATAATTCTTAAACCTTCTAATCTCAAATATCACTAAATTGTTCTAACTATACCACCTAGTTAAAAATACCAATTGCTATAAAGCTAAACCAACCAGCTTCACTGCATGTAGCTCTTGCTACAAAAGATTCATTTAGGCTTGTGTATGTCAAGGTTCTACAGTTTGAGATAGTGATTGAAGGTCATTTACACCTTTCTCATGAGAGATGCACTGTCTCAGTTTATTACTATAGATGATGTTTACATTTTAACATCAGACAGTGCTTCACATGCACATAGATATTACAGAAGTATGACTAAGGAGCAATTCATGACCATCAGAAGACATCTAAGCAGGCAGGAAAGGAACATATTCCATTGCAGACTGACCTCAGATAACTTTTTCCTCATCGTTTTCCTTTTAATGCCATTGGCAACTAGACACTGGAAGAATTTTAAAACAGAACCTGGGAAGTTAAACATGTAAAATAATATCTGATTCCAAGGCCTTTTTTTTTTCCTCTTTTTTTCTTCCTGAGTAACAGGAAATTTTCTGTCTAATCCTTCTTTTTAAGAGTCAAGGATGGAATTTGTAGTTGCCTGTACATCCTTACCTTAGAGGGCTTAAATTGGAATGACATCCAAAGGCCTCACTTGTGGCTTCCCACACAGGATAAAAAGATGCTTCCAATGTGCGTCATATCATTGTTTAAATGTTTTGATTAGTCACTTCAGTTCGATGATTTTCTTTTCTTTTTTAACTACAGCAATCTCAGAAGAATATATATGCCATCAATTTCCAAGGATAATATATGTCCCCAGCATATTTTTTGTTTCCGAAACCTGGTTATAATAATTTCAAAACTAAAGTTTCTGCTTGTTGGTCTAAGGTTTATCAACTGTAACCTTACATTTATCCATAGTTCTCTGCATTCCCAAATACTCACAAAGATTCCTCTAATTAATGAACTTCAAAGATCTTATTTGAAGATCAGGAATTCAACATTTTGGTTTACTTATTTTAAGGACATTTGGAGATAAAGCCCTAGAAATTGGTGTGGATTTATTTGACATTATAGTTCCTGAGATCATAACAAGAGGTCTACTTTGTAAAACATATTATGCCAACTGAATCTTCCAAGTGGTTGTCAGGACATTTTCCTTCTTCCCAGCTTGGAGTTAATTAAGTGTTAACTTGAGTGTTCAGAAGAAAACAGCTAAATTTCAGGGGGAAAAAATGGAACTCAAAATATGTTAGACTCATCAATTGAATTATTTGATGTGTGCTGATTTTTATGACCTACAGATACTTTAGAACACATCTATTTTGGAGAAGGTGTCTATGTTCAAAATTCCTGGTCAGAATTGGCCAAATTTACGTTGAAGTTCTCCCTCCTTGATATGACATCTGTATAAAGACATGGGAAATCCTCTGTCCAAGGGGCCAGACACACCTTGCAGCTGACCCCGGCTAAGCACAGCAGACAGTAGCCTCACTTGACTCATGCTCAAGCTATCGGAGCTTTACCCAGGAGGCACATTAACGTCCACACCTTTTGTTCTAAATTTACTGTACCAAACTTTACCAAAAGAATTCCAGATTTGAAAATAATAAAAAGCAAAGGAGCATAAGTTTCATTGTTAGCCCAGAAGTGAGTCATCACTGCAGAATTTCTTCTGTCTACTGATTAGACCGGATACGGGCTGGGCGGTATGACAGGAAAGGCTGTTGCTTTCTGTATGTGTGAGTGAATAGTCACAAAAGGTCAAAATTTTAACATGTTAAAAGCCAAATCTCTCTCCTGGGCATCTGGAGGGGTTTTTTTCAAAACGCCCTCCCAGTAGCAAAGGGAAAAAAAGACTACATTTTTTTTCCCTTTCTAACCTGAGTTTACCCCCAGCTGACACAGCTACGTGCTGCTCTGCATGGAGACTGAGACGACACTGATCTTTGTGTTTGGCAGGGCTAATGTGATAGGAGATTATCTGACGTTTATAGGAGGGTAGTATATCTGAATCCTCTCTGGCCTGGCCAAACACAGTGTTCATAGTCTGAGGGCACAAAGAAATCCAAGCCATGTGGTTAACACCACTTTTGCAATAAAAGGAATGGCTTTCTTCCACAGCATGGCATGGAGCATCATTAGGATGAACAAATAACTTATCATCCAAACCAAGGTACTTCCGAGAGTGAAAGGTGACCCAATTGATAATGACACCAGGACAACACCAATGAACCACGACTCTTCCAAACATGGTTACCTTAGGTGTCGTATTAACTAAGAAGAAGAAAAATAATACACAGCATTTATTTAGTACTCACTGAAGGGCAGTTACTGTGCCAAGCATTTTGTGAATTCTTTCATTTAAACCTTGCAAAACATGAAGTCTTATTAGGTAAATACCTAAATACCTTATTAGCCAGGCCAGTGGTTTTCAAACTTCTTTGTGAACAGTGGAAAACATTTTGCAGGCAGAATCTTCCACAGAACACCAACACAGAAAACCAATAAAAACACTTCCCTGGTCAAAGCTGGGATTGGCATCTGGCCCTAATGACCCGTTCCTCCTCCTCTGCCCTGCCCAGGGTCCTCAGGCACCTTTGTAGAACCCTGGGCTTCTGGGGATTCTGTGAATAGCCTGCAGCCAGATATTGATATGCTCTGATTCATTTAATCCTCACAACCCGATGACGTTTGTCATTTATGTCATTTTACAAGTGAGAAAAGCCAGGTTGGGAAGGACTAAAGGACTTGTCTAAAATCATTTAGCTAAGTAAGTTAAAAAACAAGGATTCAAACCTGAATCTGTCAGACTCCAAGCCTACTATTTTCCACCACATCATCTGCCTCCACTATGCCTGTCTTCTAGGCTGGTCAATATTTAGAAAGATATTTGGATCTTAATGGGCAAACTAATGTCCTCTGCCAGATTTGCTCTTGGTTCTCCATGGTCTTTGAGGGCCTCCCTCCAGAGCCTCCTAACCAGTCCTTTTTGACCAGATGGTACCAAAGAGTAACAATAACAATAATAATGGTTGACATTTATGGTATTGATATGTGCTTGGCTGTGTGCTAAACATGTTAAATGTAAAGTAGGAACTATTGTTTTTATTGTCGCATCATTTGCAGATGAGAAAACTGAGCACTGCAGAGGTTATGTAGTGGGGTAAAATATCTAGTAAGTGGTGGAGACAGAACTTGTCTTGACAACAGTGTATACTGTCTTTTTCCCTCTTAACACACTCTGGTCCCCCCGGTAATGAACTTGGCACCACTCTCTCAGCTAGCTGGGGTTCCCTTGACATTTTTATTTGACTTTACTCTTTTTTGGTAAACTAACTCCTGCTCAGCAGTAGGGATTGTCACTTAATGTATTCTACCTCCTGGGAAAACAAATGTGTACGGGAAAAGAAATATCTGAGGCACAATAAAATTTTAAAGAGTTTATTTAGTAAGAAGCCAGTCATACATTGGGAAACACCAGACCAAAAGAGCTTTAGTGTTCCTATGACAAAATGCCAGAGGCAAGTATTTATTGGGAAAGTGCAGAAACAAAATAAGAATGTATTTGGTTGGTTTGCAATTACATAAATGCCTTTTTTCAGGTACCGTGTTGGAAAGTCTTTAGTGACATAATAATATGTGAGTTGGGTGCTTATGATTGGCTGGGGTTATGGTTTAGTTCTCACATAAGCATTTATCAGATATGAACCCGAGTTAAGTTTCACTTCTGCTTGCAATTTAAGGTGCATGCATATTGGTGAGCACCTGTAGTCCCAGGTACTTGGGAGGCTAAGAAGATCACTTGACCTGGGAGGTTGAGGCTGCAGTGAGCCATGATCCAGCCAGGATGACACAGTGAGACCCTCCCCTTAAAAGAAAAAGAAAAAGTAAGAAAAAGAGCACCCCTGCTTCTCACCTCCCAGAAGCACTTTGTATTGGGAACTTTGTATCTGTAATATAGATCCAGACCAGCAAATCCATGAAACCTGTGTGACCTAAGGGCTTCCTGGAGTCCAAGTCAGAACTCTCCTGAGGATGAATTACTATAGAGCTGTCTTGAGAGTTCCATAATTAACCTAGCTTTATTCATTTATTCCATAAATATATTTCGTATACAGACACTGTACTAGCTTCTTAGTTGTTTCTTTTTTTACTATGACCAGCCTATCTAAAAAACTGCATTTGCCAGGCATGGTGGCTCATGCCTATAATCCCAGCACTTTGGGAGGCTGAGGTGGAAGGATTTCCTGAGCCTAGGAATTCAAGACCAGCTTGGGCAACATGGCAAAACTCTATCTCTGAAAAAAAAAAAAAAAAAAAAAAAGGAAAAAATTAACTCAGCTTGGTGGCATGCATCTATTATCCTAGCTACTTGGGAGGCTGAGATGGGAGAATCACCTGAGCCTTGGAGGCCAAGGCTTCAGTGAGCTGTGACTGCATGACTACACTCCAGCCTGGGCAACAAAGCAAGACTCTGAATCAAAAATAAGAAGAAAGAAGACTCTGTTGACCTTTGTAAGAATGGATTACTTGTTATAGAGCAAATGCTATCCTCCCGCCTCAGCCTCCTGTGTAGTTGGGACCACAGGCATACACCACCATGTCCAGCTAATTTTTCTTTTAATTTGTAGACAGGGTCTAACTATGTTGCCCAGGCTGATCTCGAGCTTCTGAGCTCAAGTGATCCTCCTACTTTGGGCTCTAGTGTTCCACCCAGCACTCCCAAAGTGCTGGGGTTACAGGCATGAGCCACTGCACCCAGCCAACAGAGTATTCTACATATCAATATATGCGGTAGGACATTTATTTAATATTTTCAAAGATGATTATGATGAGTTCCTGAATTTGAACCAGTCTCCAGTGAATGCATCCTGGAATACCTTTTGCTTTCTTTTAGCCTAGAGTTTATCTGTTTTCACATGACAGGAAAAGAGCATGACCTGGGTAATTCATTTGACAAGTATTTACCTAGGACTGGTAAGTGCTTTTTATTGTTACAAGTAGAAGAAGACTATGCCATTATGCTTGTAGGTCTTTAAAGGACCTACAACCTAGTTTGAAATAATTTTAGAATGGGATTAGATAGTATATAACATGATATCAGCGTACTCATATTAAAGACCCTACTTTGTCTCTTTTTCTATCTTTTTAATGCCTTAGATAAAAAGATGTGAGGGATCCTTGTTAAATATCTGGGAGACACAATGCTGGGAATGAGAAATGGAAGACTAACATTGACTGATAGATAGTGATGCAGTAAACAAGAGCATTGTGCTGAAACTAACAAATTGAAATTAACAAGAATAAGTAGAAAGCCTTGCATTTAGTCTCAAAACTTCAGTAGCATAATTACAGGATGGAAGAAAGCTGAAATGTCCACATTCAAAAAAAGTCAGTTGGCTTTTTATTTAATCTACACCATCAGTTAATACCTTAAAATACTATGGAGCACCAGACACCGTGTAGGCACTGGGGGACCTCACCACCTGATGCACCCGCAAACACAAATCTATTGGTCTCTAATGTACAGCTGGAGGAGAAAATAAGCCTACTTCATAGATCTCATCAGGAGGAGACACAACACTCTAAGAAGGTCATATTTGATAAAATAGCCTGTAGAAGAGGGAGACTAGAGTTGTGAGTGACAGATAAACCAGGCTGTTCAGAAATACTGAGCGACCACAGGATGTTTAGTCTAAAGAAGAAAAGATTATAAGACTTTGATGGCTGTTTTCCAGCCTTTGGAGAGCTGTTGTGTGACCACAGTGGAGCCTTAAGACTTCTTTTGGGTTATTTCAGTTGGACCAATGAGGTGAAAGTTAGAAAGGGGCAGCTTCATGTTGATGTCTTAAAAGTTTTCCTGCCAACCTTGGGAAAGCCTGCCTCTGAAATTGCAAAATTTCTAAAAAAGCTATATTTTCAGTGACTAGAGTAGATGATCTCTAAGGATTCCTCTAATGCCAATTTTTTTTTCATTTTTATTTTCCAAATTAAGTGGGAGGTAAGAGAATTTTTCATAATACCTTCCTGAAGCCTTCAGACCTGTAAGAATATTGCCAGCCCACAATTAATGAGTATGTTTCTCCATCTTCGCCACCTTCACTGGCTAAAACAACCTTGATTTAGTGAACAGAATGTCATAGTAAATATACTCCAACCATTAAATTACACCACTGACCCCACTTAGGGCAAAACAGTTATTAAAATCTAAACTGTGTCTCCATTCATTCACCAGTTGGATGTGTAAATACCAGTGCTGACCAGAACATACAAGAAGGGGAAAATCTTGCCTCAAAGTGAGGTAAATGGTGAGAGGAAGTTGACAGACCAGAGCCTAAGAGGTGGAGCACATAGAAGCTTCCACATACTGTCTGGAGCTCAAGGGGGAGTAATGGTGCCCTGAGCTGTGCAAATGCCAGAGGAAGGGAGGCACCTCTCAGCTCCCTGGAGCTACCCTAATATTTACTGTGGTGGTGTCTCCCAAGCTTCACAGTTCAAGCCAGCATCTTCAGAACACCTGCTATGATTTTAGGTGAGCCCAGATGTCATCACACAGTTAAGAAGAGAAACCATTACCACATTCTCAGCTGGCCATTGCTGTTGTTCACTTCTGACCAAGGAATACTTTGCCCAGACGGTTGCCTTCAGTGCAACAAAATGTACAGTTATAGGGGAGAAAGACCAATCAAATACTTCTGTCAATAAGTTGCTGTCACCAAAAACTGTGAATTTACCTCTTTATTTTTTGCCAAATAACATCATTTTGACATCATGTTAATTTTCCTGGGGAATCACTGTTTAAAACAGGGAAGTTTTACTGACTTTAAAATTGACATAGGTTGACAAATAAACATAGATACAAGCCCAGTTTTTATTATTACCATTAACTAGAAGTCTTGTTACAGTGAGACAAGATATCTTGTTTTTAAGTTGAAGTGCCTAAATAATCAAAGTTATTTTGAATGATACTAACAGCCACTTGGAAAAATCTGGTTAAAACATGGAGTTAAACCAAAAGATAAGATTTGTTGCATGATTGCAGAGTTACAGAGACTTTACAAGACTTCAAATAGTTACCGACAGTGATGCTTTTATACAGTGAGCAGGAATAGTAAGTAACATATTAATGTCTTGTAACTTTGTCAAGCTAAAAAATCATAATTATAGGGCTAGACACCGTGGTTCACGCCTGTGATTCTATCACTTTGGGAGCCCGAGACAAGAGGATCACTTGAGTCCAGGAGACCAGCCTAGGCAACATAGTGAGACCTTGTCTCTACAAGAAAAAACAATCAAAAAATTGTCCAGGTGTGGTGGTGCCTGTAGTCCCATCTACTCCAGAGGCTGAGGTGGGAGACTTGCTTGATCCCAGGAAGTCGAGGCTGCACTGAGCTGTGATCATGCCACTGCACAACAGCCTAAGCGATTAAGGAGACCTCGTCTCAAAAACTGAAACAAAAAAAGGATCATAATTATGAAGGGGGAAAATGTGATATAGGTATTATGTATATAAAAACATAAGGAGAAGCGCCATTATTTCTCGTGAAGCCAAGTGCCTTCTATGAATCCATTGACAAGAAGGGTGCTGAGCAGCTAGTGATAATGGTGATAACCGAGAGGAAAATGCCAGAACAGAGCCAATGCCCTTTTTCCAACTCATTTAAGGACTCGCCCACTATTGTGTTTAGACACCCAGTACACCCAAAGGCTAAGGTTGCTTCCATAAAACATATTCAAATAAACCATTCCAAGGTAGACTTATTTTTACTTGTAGAAAGAGCAACATTTTGCAGATGAGTTTGGTTTGGTTTGTCTCCGTCAATCAATTTTAAGCCAAATGTATAAACCATTTTAACACGAGATGAATCATGAGGCAGCTCAGAAGTAATATCAATACACCAGCTACACTGAATCTCTTTAACCTTCACAGCAACCTTACAAAGTACTTACTCTTACTATCCTGCTTTAACAGAGTAGGAAACTAAAGTGCAAGGGGTTTTGAGGAATTTGTCCAAGAACATACGGCTAAGAATTGACAGAGGAGGGATTTGAACTCACCTTGGCTGATGCCAAATCCAAGTACTTGATCATTAGACTTACCACCTCCCCAGTAGTGTTACATAAGTAAAATTAATCACATGCCTACTGGGTGCCAGGGACTGTGTTAAGCCCTTTATATACATTAGCATGTTCACTTTGATAGTTGAGACATTTGGACACAGGTTAGAGGAATAACAAAAGAACCACTAGGTCGACTGTTCTATGTGTCTTTGACATAACACCCTAGCTTGGATGTAATCTCCGTGTTACTTGAAATTGCAAGATTTTAGCAACATGAAGTTATTTTGTGATTTCTTCCTTGCAGAGGTGGAATGGTGCAAACCAGTGAGCAGTATGAATTTGTGCACCATGCTCTGTGCCTGTATGAGAGCAGACTTTCAGCAGAGACTGTTCAGTGAGTCATTGAAGACTTGTCAGACCATCAATCTCTTGATGTGGGTGGTTAGTCAAATTACCCACCCAAGGCTTCTAGAAGGAGCTTCCTGCAATGGAGGGAAGGAGAGGCTTTGAAGACAACGTATGGCATGGATTGTGGAAGACTGGGCAACATATTTAAGATTGCCAGCTCCTTGTGTATATGAATGCATTTGTAAGCATCCCCCAAATTATTTCGAAGGTTTTTTGATGATGGAGGTAAGATAGGTTTCTCACACAGCCTAAGGCAGATTTTGTTTTGTCTGTACGAACTCTATCTGCCACACAGAATGTATGTATGTAATATTCAGTAATAAATGTCATCAGGTGATGACTGGATGAGCTGCTGAAGACATTCGTATTATGTGTTAGATGCTTTAATGTTTGCAAAATCTGTCTTGTGAATGGACTGTCAGCTGTTAAACTGTTCCTGTTTTGAAGTGCTATTACCTTTCTCAGTTACCAGAATCTTGCTGCTAAAGTTGCAAGTGGTTGATAATGGATTTTTAACAAATAAGTCTTTGTTTTTGAAAAACAAAAATCAAAAGCAGTAACTATTTTATATGGAAATGTGTCTTGATAATATTACCTATTAAATGTGTATTTATAGTACCTCCTATCAAACAATTACAGAGCACAATGATTGTCATCGGGTATATATGTATTTACTCTCTATTATTGGTCATAGAGGTGGCTTCTGCTCCAGAACTCTATCCACCGTATTTCTACATCGTGAGTCATTTTACTTTAAAAGGGAAAAACAAATTTGTAGCAACTATGAAGTATCAAAAATTTTAACTATGTGTCACTCTTTTGCTAAGAAGGGATTTTTGAATATGCTATCTGGAATCTACCTGGAATCTCTCTCTCAACAAAATGTATATGCCTTCAGGAATGATATAACCTGTCCCATTTTCGGAGGTTCCTTATAAGGACATTTCCATGTACGTCCTTACATTTCTGAAAGGTTTCAACCTTCAAGAGACAAAAAAAATTCAAATAACTACCCTCAGCAAACACTAGCTGTTCTGCTCAAATATGAATTTTTAATGCAGCAAGGTTGACTTTGTTTCATACTGCCAATAAACTCTTAATACTAAACACTGAGTAAAGCATATTCTTTTTTTTTTTTTTTTTTTCTAGTTGGAAAGAGGCCATCATCTGTTTGGGGAAGACCAAAGTAGATAATGTGATGGGTTTAATTTTAGTGTCTGCATCTCCCCAGTGAAGATGACGATCTCAAAATGTAATATTGTCATCACTTGGGAGATAGTGATCTAGAAGTGCCATCATTATGTGGTTTTCCTCAATAGACTCGCAGCATATCATTATACAAACAGTACGTGTTTATGTCTTTATGTCACTTGTCATAGACCCTCATGAATTACATGGCTTGTGTTTATTCAGCAGAATCACATCACCTAAAGAGATGTAATGTTTCAGGAACATTCAATTATCTAAGATTACAATTCCTTTCTTTCTTCTTGAGGTTAAGAAGTAGTCACACGCCAAAGGAAAGGTAGGTAAGGTCTTAATGAGATTTACTCTGCTCTTGAAGGCTGGAATATTTTCTACATTAAAAAAAAAAAGAGAGGTAATCATAATCCCTTCTTTCTAAGGAAACAGACAAAAGGACACTGGTGTAAAACTTCCCCAAACAATTCAATAGGAGGAAGTGCTCGTCACTGACTTTTCCCCCCACCATGAAGGCACATTTCCTTCCTAGTCTTTGCTTCTCTTATCTGGGAGAATTTTTTTTTTTTCCCAAGCGAAGCATGAACAGTTGCTAAGTGGAAAATGGAGGCTGAATTTTACATGGTGATTCTTACCTGCTTGATCTTCAGGAACTCAGGTGAGTGAGTCTGCCTCAGTTTCCTGAGGCATTTCTTCCAGATCTAGCCAAGGAGTCTCTGGTCTTTGAAAAGTGTCTAAAATGAGGTGGAAGGGGCCAGGTCTCCATGGCAGTTTAGCCAAAGACGATGAAAAGCGGGAATAAAAGGAGCCAGCTATGCCCACACTGTTGAGATTTCTCTCCAAAAGAAAATAAATGCTCTCCTCTCATCCTCCAATGCTTGAGGCAGCCCCTGAAATGATACATTTAGAGCAGAGCATAAAGAACCCCGAGGAAAAGTCTGTGTTATGTAACAGTCTGTGGCTTTCCCCAAGCCTTTTTCCAACCCGGTTATAGTTTTATTTTCTTTTGTGTTAAAGAAAGAAAATGGAAGAAATATGATTAAAGTGGGTGACGAAATGTAGTGTGTTTTATTTGGAAGTTGTCATTTGGCAAGGCTGAACATTTTCATGAACGAGCTGGGCAATTTAAGTAAAACCTCATTGAAAATTGTTTCTGAGCCAGAATATCTTGCATTTTAATACTGATGTTTAGCAATTGGATGTTTAATTTTCTTACATTGGAAAATGATGATTTTTAAAAGATCTATTAGTATTTGAGAGAAAACTGTAGATATTGTCATAAAATAGAGAAATGTTCCTCTCCATGACTAAAGGAAATTTAGTTTGTGATAATCAATACTTTCATGGGCTGCAATTAGCTAGGAGGTTATGCTTGGAGGAGTGGGAACATTTGTTTTATTTTTTGATAAATGTATGCAATTTTTAAAAATTGTTATTCAAACTATGAAATTTGTATACAAATACTGCAATGTGAATTTAAAGACTGGAAAAGGGGGTACCTTTTTAAGGTAGGGGAGGAAGGGTTATATCGAATATGTCAAATGTTTAAAAAGGGAGCTGAGCGTTTCATAACTTCAGAATATCTAACTAATTGGGCTAAAATATACTGTATACTTTGGATGATTTTGTTTCTTTCCAAGCTTCCTTTCATTTTCCAATAAGAGGTGTGTTTTTGTCCCCTAAAGCATGTGAAAATTTAAAAAAAAAAAAAAAAAAAGATGGGGCGTTAAGTGTGACATGTTGACATTTTACATCGTCAGCTTTGGAATTTTAAATCACGTGTTAAATATGAGAATATTCACTTGAAATGATAGCAATAACAAAATATAAGTAAAACTAGTGATTTTATTCAGCTCATTTGTGGGTGGGTTCTTCCGTTTTCTAATGGGCCTCATAATTTGCTACCTAGTGCTTTATGAGCTTTTCATCTTCCAGAAGGGTTTCAGATTGTCCATGTCCAGAAACAACAGTGTCTTTTCAAAAATGAGAAAGTGGTCGTGGGCTCATGCAATAGGACCATCCAGAACCAGCAGTGGACATGGACTGAGGATGAAAAGCTCCTTCATGTTAAATCTGCACTATGCTTGGCCATCTCCAACTCCTCTCGTGGCCCCTCCCGCTCAGCCATCTTGGACCGGTGTTCCCAGGCACCCCGATGGACCTGCTATGATCAGGAAGGCTTCCTTGAGGTGGAAAATACGTCTCTCTTTCTCCAGAAACAAGGCTCCAGAGTAGTGGTCAAGAAGGCCAGGAAATACCTCCATAGCTGGATGAAAATAGACGTCAACAAGGAGGGAAAACTGGTCAATGAAAGCCTCTGTTTAAAGAAAGGTGAGCTATTCCTTTCAGAACGAATCCTGAAAGTCTTTCTACTAAATATCTTGGGTTTTTTTGTTTTGTTTTGTTTTGTTTTTCTACATTTAAGGGAAGTCCACATGCCCCAACATATTTCCTATGGAAGATTCATAAGCTAATGGAGGTAGATGGTGAAGTGCCCAATGATGGAAGACTTCATTACCCTCATTAAAATAAGCCCAACTTTTTCTATTGCTTGTTCTTCCTTCCCTTCTTGTCTTGCTGCTTTTATTAATTCCACAAATATTTCATGAGCCTCTCTTCTCTGCCAGATAATATGGTTAAGCACTGTTAGATGTAGGAATATGGATCTAGGCATATACACAGCATATATATGTAATGACTAAAGTCAGTAATCAGGAAATTATTAGATTTTATTGACAGACACTTCTATTTGCTGATTATAAGAAATTATTAGAACATCAGAATGGTGCTTGATAAGACTGGAAGATAGACGTGTTTTTGCAAATCTCTTGTATTGATGTTTAGGGGTAGATATCTGTTGGTGGTAACATGCTTTCGAAATGTTAAGAATCAATGGGAAGCCATAGATTTTTCTAATTTATTGACCATTAATGGATATAACCCAGATAATGGACACAGGTAAAAACATGCTATATACATGCGTGAGCTCCTGGTGCAGGACACAGTTCAGTCCTAAGCTAGGAATTTTTCTTGTGGAATATATAGGCAGTTTAATCTTCTCTTGAAGTTAATCATGTTATTGTGTATTTACTCCTCTGTTAGAGGTTTGCTTTAGGAAGTCATGAAAGATAAAACTGATTAATCACAATATATTAGGCAACAATGGACCTTACAAAGTATGGGAAAAGTTATCAAGAAATGAAGCGCCTCACCAAGAAGACAAATTTGTCAGGGTTAAGTAATTTGTCCCAGATCTATGATTAGAGCCTAAGATTTTTAACTCTTTGTTCAGTGTACGTTTCACTATACCAGAGATTCTCAAATGCTTGACCGCAGACTTGCCCCATGGCTTGCATAAGAATCACGTGGGGTAGAAAAGGGAGGGCTTACTAAAAATACACATTCCTGTAGCTAATACATGCTGGGCTTAATTCCTAGGTGATGGGTTGATAGGTGCAACAAAGCACCACGGCACACATTTACCTATGTAACAAACCTGCACACCCTGCACATGTACCCCAGAACTAAAAATACAGATAAAAAAAATCCATTCCCAGGATTCTTTCCCACCATTTTTTCCTCTACAACCACCTCCAAGATTCTGTTTCAGGAAATCTGGATTTGTGCATAATACTTGATATTTATTAATCACCAGAAAATTTTGATCCATAATCAAATATGGAGATCAGCATCCACTGTATTGTTAAGTCTTTTCATTAGGTATTGATTTTTGAGGCTTATATTAGTTTTTCCACCATGGTAACTTTGAACAATTTTTTCTCATTCATTCTGTAAGTTAAAACAAGCATTTAACTAGATACCAGTTGAACGTGTTACGCTTTTCTACAATAAGCTGTATGCTTTGTTACAATAAAGGTTGAGAGTTATAGTTTCTATTCTTACATCATTTCTGCTTATGAGAATAAGATAAAAAAACCAATTAGAAAATTCAACTTTATCAGAAAATATTCAGCATATAGCACCAATTTGTACAATACCTTTCCTGTGGTTCATCTATCAAGGCCTCTCCTAAATAATATAGAAACATTATAACTATTCCATTTGTAATATCCAGTGTAATGGAACATTACAAATATTCCATTTGGAATATAACCATTCCATTTGTAATCTTCACAAGAAGTGAGATTCATCCCCAAAGCACAATCAAACCTTATCTAACATAAGATTACTTAGTTGGAACTTTTAAAAAAAGTAGATATGGACTCAGTGGTGAGTTATTCAAGATAAAAGATAATTCACAGAAAAACTACCTCCTATGACCCTCATACAAATGTCTAGTAATGGACTTCAAAAATAAGGTACCTAGAATAAGCCATTTGCAATTAATCACTGAACAATGCTATATTCAAAAAAATGCCTGATAATATGTGTTGGGGAAAGAAATGAATTTCTAGAAAAAGCAGAAGTTAAAATTTGCACAATTGTGGTACAAAAACACCTCTATATTTGTGTATACATAAGTATAACACATACTTTTGCTTTAACACAATTATAAGCTAACAGATACATTTTTCTGCTCCATCTTAAATGCCATTATGGAGTTTCTTTGTTTTTTGGTTTTTGTTTTTAGAAACAAAGTCTTGCTCTGTTGTCCAGGCAGGAGAGCCATGATGTGAACATAGCTCACTGTAACCTCCAACTCTTGGGCTCAAGTGATCCTCCCACCTCAGCCTCCCAAAGTACTGGGATTACAGGCGTGAATCACCATGCCCAGCCCTGATAAAAGATTAAGAATGATACTTGTAGACCTATATCATGAGAGCTCACTGACTTGCTAGAGTAGCTACTGTGAAACATTAACCGAAATGCATTCATATGTTTGCAATGAATGATTCCAAATCATTGTTTAAGTTGATAACTAAGTATTATAATCTAAAGCAGCACAAATACATGTGTTGTTCATCCATGGGATGTGAATTTTTTTGTGTGTTCTTCAGTAAAAGAAAGCAGACCTATGAAGGTAAAAATCTAAACCACATGTTTCATATTTGTTTCATAAAAGACACATTAATGATTGTATTCAAGTTTCCAGGTAATATTTATTTAACACCTACTATGTGCCAGAGCTTGTGCTAGTACTAAGGTACCCTCCACTAGGTATTTTTAACCCAAGCTGCATATTAGACTCACATGGCAGCTTTTAACTAATACTGGAGTACAAAACCTCTAAGCTGACTAAATCAGGTATTGTATTTTTAAAGTACTTTCTAGGTGATTCTGATGTACAGCCAAGGTTGAAAATCATTAAATACGTCTTATTCCTTAGAGTAATGGGGAAATCAGATAAGTAAATAAATATATAATTGCAACAGAATATAGAGAGAAGAAAGTACTTTCCTTTCCAATATATGTCCTTGCCAGTATGTCACATTAAGCACTCATTCTTTTTTTAAAAAAATTATACTTTAAGTTCTAGCATACATGTGCACAACGTGCAGGTTTGTTACATAGGTATACGTGTGTCATGTTGGTTGGCTGCACCCATCAAGTCATCATTTACACTAGGCATTTCTCTCAGTGCTATCCCTCCCCGAGTCCCCCTCCCTCAACAGGCCCCAGTGTGTGACGTTCCCTGCCCTGTGTCCAAGTGTTCTCGTTGTTCAATTCCCACCTATAAGTGGTACATGTGATGTTTGGTTTTCTGTTCTTGCGATAGTTTGCTGAGAATGATGGTTTCTAGCTTCATCCATGTCCCTGCAAAGGACATGAACTCATCATTTTTTATGGCTGCATAGTATTCCATGGTGTATATGTGCCACATTTTCTTAATCCAGTCTATCATTGATGGACATTTGGATTGGTTCCAAGTCTTTGCTATTGTGAATAGTGCCGCAATAAACACATGTGCATGTGTGTTTATAGTAGCATGATTTATAATCCTTTGGGTATATACCCAGTGATGGGATGGATGGTTCAAATGGTATTTCTAGTTCTAGATCCTTGAGGAATCGCCAGACTGTCTTCCACAATGGTTGAACTAATTTACACTACCATCAACAGTGTAAAAGCATTCCTATTTCTCCACATCCTCTCCGGCATCTGTTGTTTCCTGACTTTTTAATGATTGCCATTCTAACTGGCACGAGATGGTATCTAATTGTGGTTTTGATTGGCATTTCTCTGATGACCAGTGATGATGAGCATTTTTTCATGTGTCTGTTGGCTGCATAAATGTCTTCTTTTGAGAAGTGTCTGTTGATATCCTTTGCCCACTTTTTGATGCAGTTGTTTGTTTTTTTCTTGTAAATTTGTTTAAGTTCTTTGTGGATTCTGGATATTACCCCTTTGTCAGATGGGTAGATTGAAAAAATTTTCTCCCATTCTGTAGGTTGCCTATTCACTCTGGTGGTAGTTTCTTTTGCTGTGCAGAAGCTCTTTAGTTTAATTAGATGCCATTTGTCTATTTTGGCCTTCGTTGCCATTGCTTCTGGTGTTTTAGTCATGAAGTCTTTGTCCATGCCTATGTCCTGAATGGTATTGCCTAGGTTTTGTTCTAGGGTTTTTATGGTTTTAGGTCTAACATTTAAGTCTTTAATCCATCTTGAATCAATTTTTGTATAAGGTGTAAGGAAGGGATCCAGTTTCAGCTTTCTACATATGGCTAGCCAGTTTTTCCCAGCACCTTTTATTAAATAGGGAATCCTCTCCCCATTTCTTGTTTTTGTCAGGTTTGTCAAATTTCAGATGGTTGTAGATGTGTGGTGTTATTTCTGAGGCCTCTGTTCTGTTCCATTGGTCTATATCTCTGTTTTGGTACCAGTACCACGCTGTTTTGGTTACTGTAGTCTTGTCATATAGTGTGAAGTCAGGTAGCGTGATGCCTCCAGCTTTGTTCTTTTGGCTTAGGATTGTCTTGGCAATGCGGGCTCTTTTTTGGTTCCATATGAACTTTAAAGTAATTTTTTCCAATTCTGTGAAGAAAGTCATTGGTAGCTTGATGGGTATGGCATTGAATCTATAAATTACCTTGGGCAGTATGGCCATTTTCACAATATCGATTCTTCCTATCCATGATCATGAAATGTTCTTCCATTTGTTTGTATCTTCTTCTATTTCATTGAGCAGTGGTTTGTAGTTCTCCTCGAAGAGGTCCTTCACATCCCTTGTAAGTTTGATTCCTAGGTATTTTATTCTCTTTGAAGCAATTGTGAATGTGAGTTCACTCATGATTTGGCTCTCTGTTTGTTATTGGTATATAGGAATGCTTGTGATTTTTGCACATTGATTTTGTATCCTGAGACTTTGCTGAAATTGCTTAATAGCTTAAGGAGATCCAAAATCTCAGCCCAAAGCTGAGACTATGGGGTTTTCTAAATATACAATCATGTAATCTGCAAACAGGGACAATTTGACTTCCTTTTTTCCTAATTGAATACCCTTTATTTCTTTCTCTTGCCTGATTGCCCTGACCAGAACTCCCAACACATGTTGAATAGGAGTGGTGAGAGAGGGCATCCTTGTCTTATGCTGGTTTTCAAAGGGAATACTTCCATTCAGTATGATATTGGCTGTGGGTTTGTCATAAATAGCTCTTATTATTTTGAGATATGTTCCATCAATACCTAGTTTATCGAAAGTTTTTAGCATGAAGGGCTGTTGAATTTTGTCAAAGGCCTTTTCTGCATCTATTGAGATAATCATGTGGTTTTTGTCATTGGTTCTGTTTATATGCTGGATTACGTTTATTGATTTGCATATGTTGAACCAGCCTTGCATCCCAGGGATGAAGAGGACTTGGTCATGGTGGATAAGCTTTTTGATATGCTGCTCGATTCGGTTTGCCAGTATTTTATTGAGGATTTTTGCCTCGATGTTCATCAGGGATGTTGGTCTAAAATTCTCTTTTTTTGTTGTGTTTCTGCCAGTCTTTGGTATCAGAATGATGCTGGCCTCATAAAATGAATTAGGGAGGATTCCCTCTTTTTCTATTGATTAAAATAGTTTCAGAAGGAATGGTACAAGCTCCTCCTTGTCCCTCTGGTAGAATTCAGCTGTGAATCCGTCTGGTCCTGGACTGTTTTTGATTGGTAGGCAATTAATTATTGCCTCAATTTCAGAACCTGTTATTGGTCTATTCAGAGATTCCACTTTTTCCTGGTTTAGTCTTGGACACATTATGCATCCAGAAATGTATCCATTTCTTCTAGATTTTCTGTTTTATTTGCATAGAGGTGTTTATAGTATTCTCTGATGGTAGTTTGTATTTCTGTGGGGTCAGTGGTGATATCCCCTTTATCACTTTTTATTGTGTCTATTTTATTCTTCTCTCTTTTCTTCGTCATTAGTGTTGCTAGCGGTCTATCTATTTTGTTGATCTTTTCAGAAAAACAGCTCCTGGATTCATTGATTTTTTGAAGGGTTTTTTGTGTCTCTATCTCCTTCAGTTCTGCTCTAATCTTAGTTATTTCTTGCCTTCTGCTTTTGAATTTGTTTGCTGTTGTTTCTCTAGTTCTTTTAATTGTGATGTTAGGTTGTCAATTTTAGATCTTTCCTGCTTTCTCTTGTGGGCATTTAGTGCTATACATTTCCCTCTACACGCTGCTTTAAATGTGTCCGAGAGATTCTGTACATTGTGTCTTTGTTCTCATTGGTTTCAAAGAACATCTTTATTTCTACCTTCATCTTGTTATTTACCCAGTAGTCATTCAGGAGCAGGTTGTTTAGTTTCCATGTAGCTGTGCGGTTTTGAGTGAGTTTCTTAATCCCGAGTCTTAATTTGGTTGCACTATGGTCTGAGAGACAGTTTGTTGTGATTTCTGTTCTTTACATTTGCTGAGGGCTAAGCATTCATTCTTAAAAAAAATGTTTCAAGTGTAATTTTAAAGTTGCATATTTTTAAACAGTCTTTTGGGAGCACACAAGAGTTTATCATATTAATAGTTTAGCTATCACCATTATTACTAACTACTCCTTCTTCCTAATTGTATTAATAAATGTTTCAACTTTGTGCAAAGTGTTTAATATCAGAACAGTAAACGGAAAAGGAATAATAAAGCTTTCAGGATTACTTTCAGGAATGCCGTGAATAGTTAGTGTATGGCATCATAAATTATTGCTTTTGTCTTCTGTGCAATCCAAGTATAATTTTTAAACTCACCAAGCAATCAAATGTTACAGTTGACCAGGCACAGTGGCTCATGCCTGTAACCCCAGCACTCTGGGAGGCCGAGGTGGGAGGATTGCTTGATGCCAGGAGTTCAAGACCAACCTGGGCAACACAGCGAGACCCTATCTCTAAAAGAAAAAAAGTTACAGTTGCATCTATTCCAGCAAGAAATAGTACTGGACCGAAGCAGACAACAAAGTTTACAGTGGTCCAATTAATGAAGTTTTATGAATCTATCAGATGGGGAAAATTTCTTACGCCTTGGCCTTCACATCTGTACGGAAACAGGGAAATTTACTCAAAGGAAATTACTGGTTTGCTACTAGATCTAAGCAAATATTCCTTGCCAGGGGGAAATTAAAACATTATAAACTTGAAACTGGTTTCAAAAACATTCACGCAAATCCATTGGCAGATAGGCCATGTCTGTGTCGTTCGAGGACTTTCAGTTGAAGGGTGCAGAACTCCATCCATGGTTCGGATAACTTTTTGAAGGAATGTCAAGTCTCCTTACATTTATAAAAAGCTAGCCAATTGTCTAAAATTGTTATTTTTCACTCAGACATTTCATATTGTGAAGAAAGTAACACTGAATATAGAATGTCAGCCAGCCAATCAGCATTTATTCACCATTAAATTCAGATTTATTCATTCAAATCACATCTTTATCTGAGGGCAGGAATTTTCTTTTTTAATTTCAAGGGCAGCACTGGAAAGCAGACAAATATTTGTAGGCAAATTTTCAAGTGTCCCTGATATGGCTGAGCCGGTGAAATCCCTAAAAGAGATTTTGCTGATGAACTAAACCATATTGTTGGCAGGCTCGATATAACTGCTGGTTAAAGTAATTGTTTAGTTGTAGTGATTTGGGAGAGGGAATAAAATGTGTGAACATTGTAAAAGATAAGCAATCATATACACCCTTGGGAAAAAAGTTTTCGTAGAAGTTGTTGGCTTTAATGGCTGGCAGAAGTACTTGTGGGGAAAAACAAAGCAAAACAGAAAGTGCCTTTTGTGTATAGAAACCCTACTTGGACTAAATTGGCTGTCACAGTTTTTCTTCTTGCATCATTGTAGCAACATGGGCCTTGTAGTGGACCATTTTTAAATATAATGTCTGAAAATAATGTTATCAGTGATTATTGATATATGATTTATGTGATCACTGAAGATAGCAGGTATAGCATCCAGCATTCCCCAACCATATTCAACCTGTGACAAATCACTGAACTTATCAGGGCACACACAGGGCTATATATGACTCTCATGGGCCCTGGGTTCTTTTGCCTCTGTGGTCCCTTTCCCCTACTGAAAAAAAGAAAAGTAATATAATAGATTTTGATGTAGCCTAAAATTCTCATTTTTCCTAATCTATGAAAAAGTTAAAACATTTTCTTTGACTCTAAAGTTTCTGTTTTATTTTCAAACAAATTAAATCATTGTGTTGCCCTAAAATTATCCTGGGCCCTAATCACTGTGCCTGTTGTGTCTAATGGACAGGTCAGTCTTGCACATGCCAAGTTATCCACCCCCTTTCCAGCTCCCCGTTCCCTGACTCTGTTTAATCTCAGGTTTGACACCTCTCTCCTTATAGCCTGATAGCCCTGAACTTTGGAGCCACTCTTCCTCCTCTACCCAGTATGCCTTACTTCTACTCTACTATTTCAGTCTTTTCTCCTAAAGGAAACATGGGGTAACGCATGGTAGAATTGTTGAGTAACAGTTGGCTATTGAAACATATTTATTTGCCTTAGTTAGCCTTTCAATTTTTTCATCTAATTTTTCCCTGTGCTATGCTTTAGTGTTTTACTATGCTATGTCTTGGTATCAATTTCTATTTATTAATTTTACTTTCTTTCTAATCATGGGTCTTTTAAAAGTAATTTAGATATGTATTTTTAGCTGTACTCTTTATTTCACTAATTATATTTTCTGAAATGTTAATTATTCTTTTAACCCTTTCAAATAATTATTTAGTCCATTATCGTTCCCATCTATTCCAGTCAAACCTTATTTAATGCACACACACACGTGTGTGTGTGTGTGTGTGTGTGTGTGCAGTCATCGCTTAGTAATATAGGGGGTGGGTTCCAGCACCTCCTGCAGGCATCAAAATCCAAGGATGCTCAAATTCCTTATATAAAATGATGTAGTGTTTACATATACACACATTCTCCTATATACTTTAAGTTATCTCTAGATTACTAATAACGCCTAACACAATGTAAATATAAATAGTTGTTGTATTGCTTAGCAAATAATGACAAGGAAAAAATGTCTGTACCTGTTCAGTACAGATGCAACCATCCATTTTTTTTCCTAATATTTTTGATGTGCAATTGATTGAATCCACCGATGAGGAACCCGCAGATTCAAAGAGCCAACTAGATAGATAGATAGATAGATAGATAGATAGATAGATAGATAGATAGATAGATAGGATAGATACCATCCTTTTCTAAAATATCTCCTGTTTCATTTGTTATCTCTTTTCCAGATGATTTACTCACTTTTAAAAAAGCATATTATATTTGGCATCTTCCTACAGAACAGAAAGTACCAGTATAGTTAAGTTCTTCTATTCCAAAAATGAGTTTCATTCAAGTTATTTTGTTTTTGACATGCTTAAAAGTTATTTGTATCATTTAAAGAAGGGAAACTTACACAATATATTATCTTTATTATCATTATAGAAATTGTATTTCTAGTATTATTTCTGAGTCATATATTAATTTATAAGATAAAATACACATTGCTCTTTTAAAAATAAATTTGAAAGATAGTCTTGATATTATGCAGCCATTACAAATCACTTTGTAGGCTGATAGTACCCTATAAAAAGAGCTATATGCAACTTGAATGCCAAAACTTTTTAGATTGACCAAGAATGGTCGACCTTACCTTGAATTGTGTTCTGGGAGAAATTGTATAGTGGAAATTGTTATAGTAGGGAAACAATGTAGTAACAATGGTACAATAAAGCTTTCAAAAATAGCTTTCACATATTGTTCCATTGTATAAGAAGTTTTCCTTGCATTTGTCAAAACATCTTGCTATTTCATGAACTGTGAAACGAATATACATTTTTAAAGAACACTCAGAGAATTCATGGATACCAAACTATCCAAAGATCTACTATTTTCAAATGAAATTTCATAGCGCCTATTTCAACAAAGAGTTCAGGAAATAAAATAAACTTAATTTGATCATCTTATATATTTCTATAATGGATTTTCTTTCTTTCCATCCATTTTAGAATCCTTCAGTAACCACATAAGAAATGATTCAAATTTATTTTTGGTTCATATTACGTATATAACTAAAACCATATGTGCATGTATATTAGGAATCACCTGAGAAACTTGTTAGAAAAGCAGGTTTCAGGTCCCACACCAAGTCTGCTAAATCGTACTTTCCGGGGGGAGGACCAAGGCTTCAATATTCTAACAAGCTCCAAACGTGATTCTGATGCCTACCTAAGTTTGCAAACCACTGCTTTAAATTTGACAAAACTTGTAAGTTGAATGTTAAGACTAAATCTTCTTTCTTGCTTCTTAAATAGCACAAGTTAAAAACACAGACACAAAATGAAAGGGTTCTGTACCTGAATATTCTGTCGTTTCTTTCTTTGGGAAAAAGGTGGTGGTCTAAAATGGAAAATGAACTTGTTTGGTATGGGATGTTTTAAAAATATATTTAGAAGGTTAATTAAAGATAATGACAGAAGACTGAAACTTTTTCCACAAGATAGTCCAAAGCTACGTGCAATGGTAATAACCTATGTTATTTGCAGAGAAATTTCAAGAGTGTTTTGAAAATTTATCTATTTTTGGGAAACTCCAGTTTCATCCACTGAATTATGTAAGCTGACTAATTTTTTAAAAAGCTCTTAGGATAAAAACTTACCAACAGCTCCTTAGTGAAGAAGAGTAAGCGTGGGTTGACATACTAAGACATGTAATTACATGCTAGGTATTTAGAAACTTGTTTTTGTCCTAACCCCATGGTTAAATTTTTTTTGAGGGTCTAAGACCTAAAATCGTCATATGTAGCAGTCAACTCAGAGGATCAGGATCAACCAAAGCTGAAAACAATCAAAATGCTAATCTCCATATACAGAAATTTTTACATCCCTACAATAGACAAACGTCTACTTAAGGGAACATTCAAGCACCTAACTCAAGCAAGACTGTAGAATTAAGACTGTTTCTTGGAGTGTGTTGTAAAGGAATCTCACTAATAGTATAATTCAGTTTGTCATGTAGAAAACACCCCAAGGTTGAATAAATCTGATCTATGTCCAGAGTGGCTAACCTGTGCACCAAAGCAGTAATAGTGGCACAAGATTTAGAAAGACAAAAACAAACAGAAACTAAGGGGAATGTCCAAAAATCTATCAAAGTTGAGATCTAGTAGATGTACAAGTAGGACTGCCAGATAATATACACATACTCGGTTACATTTGAATATCAGATAAATAACAATCTTTCATATATTACTAATACACAGTATGTTATCTTTGTATTATTGTATATTTGGGATACACTAACCATACTGAATTATACTAAAAATTGGTTGGGTATTTATCTAAAATTATAATTTAACTGGACACGATGTATTTTTATTTGCTAAATCCATCACCCTTATATACACAGTACGTTGCACAACCCTTTGCATCTCAAGGAAAGGATGCTTTATAGCCAAGATCATTTTATTAACTTTTAGAAGAACTGCTGATATTTATATCTTGATAAATTATAAAAATACCTTTTCCATCTTAATCCTCTTTTTGTGCCCTCATCTCCCTCTTCTTTACATATATTATTAGATGAAATACACTAATCAGTTGAGATTGGAATGGAAAGGAATGAGACTCAAAAGAGGGCTAGGTAAGGCAGACCAGAACAGGGAAATAGGATGATAAATAGCTTCTTTAAGAGCCCTCACCTGGCACATAGTAGTTGTTTAATAAACAGTTGCTTGAATAAATAACCAGTAAATGAGTAGTGAAAAATAAAATCCTCATTCTCCCAGTCTTTTAGCCAGAAACTCTTCAAAGGTATTTTTTATCTGATTATATCAGGTTTTGTGAGGTTTTGTATCCCATAAAACTCTAGTGCACTATGGAGTTGATGGAAACATCTGAACACACCACATCAGACCATAATTTACAGAACTTCTCAGTGCTTCAAGTGTGCTCTAGGGTCTTGCTACACAGTGCAGCCCCCAAAACTAGCAACATCAGCATCACCTGAGACCTTAATGCTGGCTCTGACCATCTCTAGTGCATCAGAATTTGCACATTAGCAAGATCCCCAAGAGATGGAGAGCACATTTTAAAATTATGGCTAAGTGAACCTGATTCATGAACCAATTTCTTTTTAATATGGGCAATTCAGCCTTGCAAAACAAAGCTATAAATTAATCCCACCAGCTCATAAATTGTAAGTGTTCTTCCAGAAGATAGCTTAGAAAATACCACAGTCTCATCATTTGTGACTACACAGTTGCATTAGAAATAGTTTGCACTGTGGCTAACGAAGTGTCATTACTTTTCAAGGAATTGTCAGTCTTTGTGGTGAAGTTAGGCAAGTCATTAACAGTGATTCTCAACCCGATATTTTGTTTAACACACGCTTTGAGAAGCTGATAAAAGCTATTACAGTGCCCCACAGAAGAAAAGCATACATCCACATATACATAGAATTTTGCACAGTTTTTGGAGACTCATGGATTCCCCTGAAGCCAAATCAATGACCCCCTAAATTCTCATAGAATAGGTTTAATTCTCTCTTCTACCCAGAGCTGGGTTTTTCTCTGGTAGCGTAGTTTCTACAACTTTCCTTCCAGCTTATAAAATTGATAGATGGATAAACGATGGGTGAATTGGACAGGACAAATGAACATTGTCACGCACTCAAAGTATATTTGCTTTTTTCATTTAATTGAAGCTTATCCACATGCCCATTATTGAAAAGGCCCTCTTTTGCTAAGTAAAATTGATTTTTATGTGAAGAATTCATGAAACATGAGAATGATCTTTGCAACTATCTTTTCCTTACCTCAGCTGGCCTGGGAGCAGAAGTTTCGGTGAGGAGCACTAGAAACACGGCTCCTCCCCAGATTCCCACTATCTTTAATGCAGTTCCAGATAGCCTGGAACGCCTTATTAGAAATACCACAGAGGCCTTCATCAGAAATACTGCAGAAAACTACAGCCAAAACAGCAGCGAGAGGCAGCATCCCGATCTGCACATGACTGGAATTACAGACACATCATGGGTTTTGTCGACTACTCAGCCCTTCTCCAGCACCACTGAAGAGGTAAAAGGAAGGGGGGTGTGGAGTGTGGTCTGTGCATGTCTCAGGAGGCTCATTGCTTGAAAAGACTTGCTTTGCTAAAAATGCCACTGCTGCAGGAGGGGATTAGGCACCCTCACTCTGTGTCCTGGCTGCTAAATGTACAGGAAAGCATTTTGCATAATGAAAATCTTTGAAATTGACTCAAAATTTCTATATCTTTATGAGATGCAGATAATTAGGCTGCCATGGCATCACTGTAGCTTGGCCATATTTTCTGAACCAAAGGCAGCGTTCATGGCATTACACATGTCCTGAAACCAGAAAATAGAAATGAAAATCAGTGCCCTGCAGGCAACCCTGCGTATGTGTCATAATTATTTATGCTCTAAAGGAAGGGAGAGAGTCCAAAGCAATGGCAGATTCAAGAATCACTATAATTGGCTCAGGAACACAGTAAAAGATGAACGGAAGTCACATACCGCTTCCACATCAACATCTTTGAACCACCTCCACAAGGTGACGTTAGTCAAATGACTGAGAAGCAGAGTGGCACCATCACAGGAGTCTGTTCAAATAGTGATTCTGCTTCAGGTGTTCATCTCTTTGGTTTTGCTTTCCTTGCAGCGTTTTAGTCCACCATTTAGGCAATATGTGTAATTATAGCACATCAAAAAACTGAGGTTCCACTGGCAGACTTCAGCTTTTTCCTAATAAACAACCCAAATCATTTATAGAAGTCAGATGACTTCACATCCATTTAGCATTCTGGTATCTTTTGCATTGTGCAGAATTTCACATTGCATATGGTTCCCGGCTGGTGAGCGCATGTTTCATTATTGATCACAAAATAAATATAGTCAGTACGTTGAATAACTCATGGGACTTTATTTTTATCTCTACTTTTCCTTTAATACAAATCTTTCCTGTGACCTAGTTCTTCCTTTGTTTCTGAATAGAAGTTAGAAAAACCCCATTACTTTTCTGGACACTCTTTATATCACTTTAAAACTCAAGACTTACTCTCAGTTCATTAACAAAAATACCAATTTCAGGAAATAACATGAACTCTAAATTTGACTTAAATGTTAGCTTCACCTCTCCCATCACCCCACCCAGTTTGGGCTTAAAGTAGGGAAAGGGAAACATGTCCAAATTCTCTCACTCTCCACCAACCTTTTCACCCACCTCTCCTAGCCTGATAATTATGGTTTCGGATCTGTCTGGGCTTGGAAAATGGGAAAGGAAGACAGGAAATGGAAGCAAGAGAGCTATGACTTAAGGATACCATCATCAGCTGGCACTGTGCTCTCCCTAAATCTCCAACTTTCAAACCCTTTCAACCACTGACATGAGTGAGAGATTCACCACTTACTTTTTTTTAACTAAACGTTTTAAAAAATTTTCTTTACATTTAGTTAAACTCACAATTACAATTGTAATTTTCTTACATGTATAGATTGCATAGTGGCAACATCAGGGTTTTGGGGGTATCCATCACCCAAAAAACATACATTGTACCCACTAAATAATTTCTCATTATCCACCCTTTTCCAACCCCCTCATCCTGAGTTTTCATTGTCTACCAATCCACATTCTCTGCCCATATGTACATATTATTTAGCTCTCACTTACAAGTAAGAACATTTAGTGTTTATCTTTTCATGTCTGACTTAGTTCACTTAAGATAATGGCCTCCAGTTCCATCCATGTTTATGCAAAAGACATTATTTCATTCTTTTTCACAGCTGAATAGCACCACCACTTACTTTTGAAAACATACTTTCAGCCGGGTGCGGTGGCTCACGCCTGTAATCCCAGCACTTTGGGAGGCTGAGGCTGGCGGATCACGAGGTCAGGAGATCGAGACTATCCTGGCTAACACGGAGAAACCCCCGTCTCTACTAAAAATATAAAAAAATTAGCCAGGCATAGTGGTGGGCTCCTGTAGTCCCAGCTACTTGGGAGGCTGAGGCAGGAGAATGGCATGAACCCGGGAGGCGGAGCTTGCAGTGAGCCGAGATTACACCACTGCACTCCAGCCTGGGCTACAGAGCGAGATTCCATCTCAAAAATAGTGTGTTTGTTGGGGGAGCACCTCCTCATTGTGCCTGAATGTGCCTAGCAAAAACTTCCATTCTAACAGCAGTTTACAAGACATTTTATTTATATCATAGCTTAAATATACAGAAAAAAAATTAAGTGTGTCAAATAAGAAAATATTGAATAAAAACTATTATAAACATTTATCTGCCTGAACACTAACGGGTTGTCTTTTAGCAAAAAGAACATTGTCCCATTTTTGCCTAGCTTTAACTATTGTGAAACACAGAGAGAAGTCCAAGGGGTAGCCAGGCTCTGCTGCAGTCAAAAGTCTGAGACAACCAGTTCCAGAGCTCTACAGACACAATACCCACTGGGCCAACCCAGCCCTGTGTTACAGAACTCACATGATCTAGCACCAGACCTGGGCTTGCAGCTTTGGATCATGTAGCCTTTTTCTAGAGTGAGATTCACTGCAGTGTTTATATGAGCTCCCAGGTAGGGCATCAGAATGACTATGCGTCCAACTATGTCATGTTCCAGTTTTTTTCTCGAACCTTAAGCAAAGTTTTAACTGTGTCCTGGAAAGCTAATGTGTAAAAGCTATGCTCTTTCAAAAGACAGTTTCTACAATTGCAGCTGTCATGACTCTAAAGCCTTAGACTGGGCATTCCTGCTAGGTTATTATTTGATTTAGCAAGAGCTTTAACTTTATAACAGTCCATTATAAACAGCTGTGGTTAGATGCTGTGAGAAGTTAAAATGAGTCACTTGGGATATAAACTGCCTGTCCCTTGAAAGTAATTTCAAAAGGTACTCTGTCTCAACAGAGGATGCCTAGAAAAGTGTAAGAAAGGAGTAAAATCATTTGACTTAATTGCTTGGAATTGTGTAAAAATAAAATATCTATGTGTCCATTGTTTTCCTTATCAGACCTAACTGATGGGTTAGGGTTAGGGTCCACTTGCATGAGTAGCAGTCAGTGCTGGGTATAGGCTGGGGAGTCTAAGTTCTCCTCCCCCAGTAGGCTACACCAGCTTATCCCCTAGTAGGCTATACCTCTTATCCCCCAGTAGGCTACACCAGCTCCTTTTCATGATGGTTTAGGGCAGCCTCACTGGAAGGCAAAGGTGGAAGCTACAAGCCTTTTGAGGCCCAGGCTCTGGAACCATGCAACATCACTTCTGCCATATTCTTTTGATCAAAGCAACTCTCAAATCAGGCTAGATTCAGGGACTGTAGAAATAAATTCCATTTCTTGATGGGAAGAGCTGCAAAGTCACATTGCAAGGGAGTGTGCACATTGAGTGGGAGGAATCTGTGACCAATAAACAATCTACCATAGTATCATCATTATCATTATCATCATCATCATCGTCATCACCACCACCACCACTACTATCTCTGTTTTGTAGATAGCCGGCTGAAACTTAAAGAGGAACTTGCCCAAGATTAAATGACTAGGGAATAACAGACCAAGAAGAGTACACACTCACACACACACACACACACACACACACACACACTCCCCTGAATATCTAGTCACCTATTCTCTTATATAGCGTGCCTGATAATAAAGGTAAATGCGGAGGAGGACACGATTTGAAATCCAGCAATCACTCCTCACTAATGCTACTGCAAGATTGTCCTATGTTGACTTTCGAGGATCAGAGTGTTCCCTGCCCTTCTCCTTTTCTCTCTCTTTTCTCACATCCTTACCTGCTAGTGTGAGGGGTCTGACTTTGGAAGTTTGTATACTTGGGCCAGTACTTGACCTCAAAACTCTTTGGTGCTCTCTCTCTTCTACCTCCCAACCCTGAGCAGTAAATGAATTAACACATATCATAGGCCTAGAGTAGTGCCTGAACGATAGTAAAATAGTGTTTAATTAATGTTAGCTGCCATTGTTGTTATTGTCACCTTTATAAATAGTATTATGTGGATTGCATGTCTTCACAAGACCAAAATCAGCAGAACAGGAAACTTGTCTATGGTATGAGTCAGGAAATACCTTGATCAATTGTTCTCTAAGTATGGACCCTAGTCCCAGAACTTCTTAGAAATGCAACCACTTGGGCCCTTCTCTAGAACTAATGAATCAGAAGCTGGGGCTCTGTGTCAGAGAAACCTGGCTTAAATCCCAGTGATGACATCTACTAGTTACTCAAGTCCCACTCATTTCTTCTTTAACAGAAGGATAGTTATGGGTACTCGCTCTCCCTCACAAGACAGGATTAAATTCTGATTAAGTAAAGTGTTTTCGAACACTAGCTAGGCCTGACACGGTGGTTTATGCCTGTAATTCCAGCACTTTGGGAGGCTGAGGCAAGCAGATCACTCGAGGCCAGGAGTTCGAGACCAGCCTGGGCAACAGGGCAAAACCCTGTCTCTACAAGGAAAAAAAAAAAAAAAAAACACAACTACCCAGACATGGTGGTGCATGCCTGTGATCCCAGCTACTGGGAAGGATAAGACGGAAGGATCACTTGGGCCCAGGAGGCCAGGGCTGCAGTGAACTGTGATCATGCCACTGCACTCCAGCCTGGATGACAATGAGACCCTGTTTCAAAACAAACAAACAAACAAACAAAAAACAAAGAAGAACACTGGCTACATATGATAAATATTCAATAGTTTTAGCTATTAATACTAGCTTATCCTTGTTTCTGTTTCATCATTCCTACCTTGCCTTCTTCACAGGGTGGTAAAAAGCAGATGAGTTCACATATTATGTGAAAATACTTTGACAGGGATAAAATGCTGAACATACATTAGAAATTTTACTGGCTGGTTCTGATACTGCTAAATATCTCTAAATCTTTCCCTGCCCGCCCACCCTCGCTCCGGCCTGGGAGAAGGATTGCATTTCCTCAGTTCATGAATAGCCATTGTGGTACTGGTCTGGGCTTTCACAGTTTTGTGTTTCCTTCTATTTGGCCTTCAAAGAGATCACAGCCCAGTGTGAGTCTCCAAATAAATGAGGAGGCAAATGCAGAAAACACTCCACTTCCCTCCACCCCCTGCAAGTCTGGGGTAACCTCCTATATTGGGTCACTTAAAGTATGCAGGGGAGACACCCCACTGCTACCACTGTTCTGTGGCCAGAACTAAAGATGGGAAAAAATTCCCCTTCACCGAGGCAAATGCCTGGAGGCAGGAGGGCAAAGAAGTAGGAGGGGGTGGGGAAGCAAACCATCCTCTGATCACTCATCATGACTCCTGGATTGACTAGTGTGAATGGATACAACAGAAACAGACTCTGAGACTGCTGATGCTACAAAAAAGGCCACTTGCGGAGTAACATATTTTGGGGAGAATATGTTTCTAAAGACCTTAAATTATGATTAGCATCATTCAAACCTAACTCTAACATGGACTACAGTTTTCTTAATTTGCCAGTTAAAGTGAATTACCATGTGCCAATAGCATAAAGATGGTCTACAATTCACCGGACCCCACCAGCCTGAAAATCTCAAGGATTTTTATTATCTTTCATTTTCTTTTAGTGATGGGTGATTTGCATTGGTTTCCATTTTGTGCACAAAAAGACCACATTGCTATTTTGTGAACATATACAGTTAACCCTTGAACAACATGGTTTTGAACTGTGCAGGTCCTCTTGTACGGGGCTTTCTTTCAACCAAATGCAAATGGAAAATACATTATTGGTGGAATTTGGTATACAGAGGTATACTCAGGTATACAGAGGACCGAATTTTGTATATGCAGGTTTTGCAAGGCCAACTACTTAACTTCAGTATGTGGAGATATGGTTATACTTAAGGGTCCTGGAGTCACTCCACCCCCATACTGGGGGATGACTGTGTAATCATATGCACAGAAAATACAACCATGAACAGAACACATACATTGAAATGGGCCCTTTAACCTGACGGTATTTCTCTGGCACATTGGTCTCCCTGGGCAGACGAGTTCTACATTAGATGAGAGTTGATGCAGTGGGGACAGAGAATGGCAATGGGAAAGCAAAATGAGATCAAAAGAGAAGCCAGGACATGCTGATCGAGAGCGGAAGCTTGTGGTGCTTCCCGTTGGTTATACATACATCAGAATCACCTGGGAAGCTTTTGAAAGATACACATTCTAAGATTCCACCTCAGACCTGTACCAAGATTTACTGAGGTAGGACCTCAGCAGCTATAGTGTGAAAATCTGCCAGAGTGGTTCTATGTGCAATCAGGTTTGCAATCCATTGGAGAATAACTGAATAATCAGCCTGTTAAGAAAAACACTAAAGCAGAAAAAAGGAGGAAGTGTTGTTGGGGATATACAACCTAAATCTCATCACAAGGACATCAGACAAATTCAGATGGAGGAAGATGCTATGGAAATAACCAACCTGGATCATTCGAAAAGGCCACTGTCAGAATGGTCATTTTAAAAGACTGAGGAATTGTTCCACATTAAAGAAGATTAAGAGGCCAGGTGCAGTGGCTCACACCTGTAATCCTAGCACTTTGGGAGGCTGAGGCAGGAGGATCATATGAGCCCAGGAGTTTGAGACTAGCCTGGGCAACATGGGGAGATCCCATCTCTATAAAATAAATAATTTAAAAAATTTAAAAAGAAGTGTAAGACACTGACAACTAAATGTAATGCAGGATCCTGGGGGCTAGATCTAGAGAGAAAACAAGCCAAAAAAAGGATATTATTGAGCTCATTGACAAAATTGAAATATAGACTGTAGATTTAAGTATTACATCCATTTTGAATTTCCTGAATTTGATAACTTTATTGAGATTGCACACTTAATTCAAGATACACGCAACCTATTCCCTCCACCATAATTTCTGTGGGTGACCGTTGTTTCCTTTTCTTTAAAGCCAATGTTATCATAAGCCATGCTTTATTTGTCTACTATCCTAGGGTTTGGTAATAAATGTTTGCTAGCTCCTAAATCCATAGCGTACAGCAGCTACACCCATACAGACTGCCCCATTGCAAGCATTACTGCCTCAACTGGGTTCATCTGGGAGTAGCCTCCTTCCAAGCGTGGGGTGGCAGGAACTGTGGTGTGAAAGAAGATGCAGCAGAAGTGCCGGAGTGAAAGAGTGGCTCACTTGCACTCACATCTGGTTGTAAGTTATTTGACTGTTTGTAGTTACAAAGCTACAACAAAAGCTATGTAAAGCCCATTTCCTTCATATTAAAACAAAATAAAAAGTAGGGGAGGGGAAGAGGTTGATAAATGGGTGTGGGAAAAAAAAATACCAGGAAACCTTGGAGATGTGTTCTAGAGAGACAGTGGAGCCTGCTGTTAGAGACGTAACCGGCATTCCCACCCCTCCCTTGCGGTATTTTAAAAAAATCTTGGCTGGTCCAACAGACTGAGCAGCTGTTAAATGTCTTTGGGTGTTGATCTACTGAATTTTCTTGGGTGTGATTTTAGGTACGAGATTGGAGGCAATGATAATTTATTGTCATTTGGATGTTCTCAGAAAGACGAGTTCTCAGCCATGAACTTTGTCTTTCTCTAATTTTACCGAGTGCTCAGCATTCATTATTTATTTTAATGTTATTCATAGAATATTATAACTACTAATAATCATGGAACTTAATATTTATTGAGCCCTTTAGACAGGAACTGGACTATACATGTGACATGTACCTTCTCATTTAATCCTTACAATCGCCCTCTCCTAATGCTTCTATTATTTCCATTTTCCTGGAGACCTATGATCTAGGAAATTTAGCTAGAAAAACTTCTTCAAAAATAAATATCTCAGACTGTCTCTCTAAGCACAAAATAGGATGGTCATGGCTTTTGGTTTTAAACTACTTATCAAAATAACATTTCTCTACATTTTAATGCATCTCTTTTTAAATGCATGACACCTGCTGCAGGTTAAAATTGTTTTCCCTTTTGCCAGAATTTACTATTGAGCCCTTTCGAAGTAAAACTCAGGAAAGGATTTGCCATCTTGTAGTTGTTTTTAATTGACGCATTTCCCTGATTGCTATGCTTTCTTCTAATAAATATCTGGGGGAAAGCCTGGAGTGAGATTTGCATAACATAACCTCCTAGGAGGAAAGGTATCAAACTGGCCTTATGTCTAAGTTTGCTACATGTTGATCCTTTTTGCTCAAGTATTCACAGTTAATTTTTTTTTTTTTTTTTTGAGATGGAATCTCACTCTGTTGCCCAGGCTGGAGTGCAGTGGCGCGATCTCACTTAATTTTTAATGAGGAGTTACATGTATCAAAATATGCATATTATATATTATAAAGGTTCACCAATTCACTTAAATAATACATTCTAAAATTGTCCTTCTAAGTCATCTGTGTAGTTTTTTTATAAGCAAAGAACTCAGTAAAATTTACGAAAAAAAATTTAAAACCAAGATCTCATTAACTCTCCCGAATGTAAAATGATATCGAGTACAGGGTTTAGGGCATAATCTGAGACCTTTGTTCAGAATTTGAATAGCTCCTTCTCATGAACTAGTACTGGAGGGCCTATTAAAATGCAGAGGGCTCCATTATTGAGCTCCATCCCCAGCATTTCTGATTCCTAGGTCTGTGGTGAGGCCGGTGGGTTTACATTTCTAGCAAGTTCTCAGATGATGATAATTTGAGAGCTACACTTTGAGAACTACTGTTCTAACGGGTACTCCTCCCTCCTCCTTCTTCTTTTCCTCCTTTCATCTTCCCTCTCATTCTTCACTTTCCCCACCTTTTTCTCTTTGTCTTCAGGATCAATCTTTTCTTCTTTTTCATTCCTTTGCTCTTTCCTCTTTTTTTTCTTCTCTTTCCCCTCTTCCCTTCCAGGGTAGTATTTAAGATTCTAAATATTCATTCTAAACATGGTCCAGCAGGACCATATGACCAGGAAAGGCAGACAGCACACAAATACATAAATAATTAGATTATTACCAAGAGTCATTGTTCTGAATTAAATGGCCACTGAGATGAAGAATGATAAAGACATAATTTTTCCTTGTGAGATCAGAAAGGGACTGGCCCCTTAGAGGTGTGTTTAAGCTGAAACCTAAAGGACGAGAGAAAGATTGCCAAGCAGAGAGCCTGGGGAAGAGAAAATGACAGGCAAGTCATTTTCTAGGGCTCTAGAGCAAGTCAGTTCCATAGGCAGGGGAGGGGGAGCAGAGCCTCCAAAACCTATACCAGAGCCTGGCACACAATAGGTGGCTAGTCAGTGTTTGTTGAATGAAAGTAAATAAATTATCAGACCCAAGCAAGTGCAGAATAGGAGGCAAGCAGGAGGGAGGAAAGAAATGGGCAGAGGCCAGGTAATGAGGGGCCAGGGTAAGGACCATGACCATTTAGGTCATGGGTGAGGGAAGCGTGGATTAACTTAACCAGTCTACTCTGCCTTCCCCTCATCCATCCAACACCACTGCCCCCTCATCCCCATGTCCAGTTCAAACCCCTGTCCAAAGTAATGGTTCTCAAACAGTGGCTCCCATACCCCCTGATGACCCATTGTATTATTCAACATCTGTGTTCATAATGTGACAAGATTCGTGCTTTTAGCCATGAATTCATAATTAATATATATTTTTTGAGACAGGGTTTTCACTGTTACCCAGGCTGGAGTGCAGTGGCACAATCTGGGCTCACTGCAACCTCTGCCTCCTGGGGTTAAGCAATCCTCCTGCTGCAGCCTCCTGAGTAGCTGGGATTACGGGCACACACCACCGCACCCAGCTAATTTTTGTATTTTTTGTAGAGACAGGGTTTCTCCATCTTATCCAGGCTGGTCTCAAACTCCCGGACTCAAGTGATCTACCTGCCTCAGCCTCCCAAAGTGCTATGATTACAGGTGTGAGCCACCATACCCGGCCAATTAATGATGTTTTTAATGGCTATGACTTTTTTTTTTTTTTAAAGACAGCTGTTTGTTCACTCATGTCTAATCAAAAGCAGCCCCACCCTTCCCATGTAGTCTGGGAAAGGTTTCCTGGTGGCAAGGAGAAAAGCTTGTCCCCTGAAATGGTACAGAGTGGCTGATTCCAAATTTCTGGAATGCAACTTCTAATTCAAATACTGTCCTGATGTAGTATAAGTAGGCTCAAGAGAAGTTGAGAAATTCCAAACAAAGATGAGAACAAAAACCAAAACGAATCAATTTATTTGTTCTTTGTCCAGTAGTTTCAAATAAACTCCTCATAGAAAAGATGATATCTAGAAGCTTTTCTCAGTCTTATACTTCCTTGAATCTATTACCGTTTTCTCGGATTTCTCATGTTAAATTATGTCCTTTTAAAAGGAAAAATGTAATCGGTAAAAGCCTGAGTTTAAACTCTTCCTCTTGTTTCATAGTATGTTCATTTTTATGGGTTATTTAGGACTCACTAATCAGTTGGGAACTGTGCTGTCAGCCTTAAGGTTCTCCAAAAAAGGAACTAATAGTTATACACCTTTGAAAAAGAGAGGCCTATGACTATTGGTTCTTTCCTTCATGTATTGCTATGATTCGTCATAAACATTGAAGGTAATAAAATAGATAAAAGACATATGATTCTAAATGTACATGTCCCTCTTTGATAGGTCAAAAAGAAATTAATTGTATTTAATCATTTCTATTTTTCCTAATTCCTATTCCTAAGGACATTATTAGCAGATCACTGTTTTTTCTGTTTCTTAATTTTTTATATACTTTTTAAATTAATTGTTTCAGTGGAGATGCATATCTTGGTACAGATCACTATTAATAGCATAGAATTTGGAAGCATCTAAACTGTGTTATGGTGATAATACTTTCTTATTGCCCTCTTTGATTTGTATTCCTCAGATTTTGCCTTTTTGGTACATTTGCTTTCATGATAAGGAAAGATTGTTAAAAGGTATATTGAAAATGAAATGTAGCTTTAAAAGTAACTGATAGGGTAATAACAGTATGTTAGTGACATGTAGCATGATTTTTAAAAAGTGTTTGGGAAAGCTTGGAGGAGATAGGATATTTTGAAGACTTCCACAAATGACAGAAGGGTATTTAACATATTTAAGTGGGAAGATCCCAAATCTGAGGGCTAACCTGTGAGAATATTTAAAACCCCAATGGAAAGGACAGACAGAAAGATGAGTATATTACTAGGCAAAGTGACACTTGTATAGCACATTAAAGTTTGCAAAGGTACTTTAGGTGTGATATTATTTATTCATAATAGCTGTGTGGTGTATTTAGAGTAGGTATTACTCCAATGTTACAGTTGAGGAAACCACATTGTTATCTGAATACAGTAAGAGAAGAAAAACATAATGTTGCAAAGGAATAAAACTGGGAAAAGACTCCTGTAAAGGTTGAGGGCAGCCAGAGTCTGTAAGAAGGCTTTCAGTATCTGTGGAGAGCGGGAGGGGATCCCTGCCACTGATGAGGCTGACAGGTATGCCAGGCTCTGCAGAGCCACTGAACTTGGGCACAAAATACAGAGTATAAGTTCTTTACTCTGCAGGTGACCTAGGCAGAGAAATAGGAAGTTTTTTTTTGTTCCCAGAAATACACAGATGTTCTAGGTTTGACCTTCTTTGAGTGTTTGTTAACTTGAAAGGATTTGAGATCTTTGGTCTGGCTATAGATTAAAAGTCCATAGAATCTCTCGAGGGGAAGAAACTTCATTTTTTCATTAACAGGTATTTTTAAAAGCATGTTTTCTAAAAGAATTGAAACAGGCCGGGCACGGTAGCACACGCCTATAATTCCAGCACTTTGGGAGGCCGAGGCAGGTTGATCACTTGAGGTCAGGAGTTCGAGGCCAGCCTGGTCAACATGGTGAAACCCTGTCTCTATTAAAAATACAAAAAAAAAAAAAAAAATAGCTGGGTGTGGTGGCACACGCCTGTAAACCCAGCTACACGGGAGGCTGAGGTTCAAGAATTGCTTGAACCCAGGAGGCAGAGGTTGCAGTGAGCTGAAATCGCGCCACTGCACTCCAACCTGGGTGACAGTGTAAGACTCTGACTCAAAAGTAAATAAATAAATAGAATTGAAACAATTTTCACTTTTTTCTTTTTTTCTTGTTTTAACTTTCCTCAAAGTAGACACAATAGATACAGTAGACAATCACATAGCTTTATGTATAGCCTATTTGAAAAAGAAAGGAATATGCCATCCTTCCCACTGATTTAAAAATTAGAATGCGGAATCTCATTTCTTCTGGCAGTTATTAGGGATGGTGCTCCAAAAAAGCAATCAAAAATCATAAAACTTGTTGCAATATTTTGCTGTTATCACTTATGTACAATTAAATATTTTTGTTCTTTAGTTATTGGGAACTTTTCTGAAATCAGTTTTCAGATACACGTTTGGGTACTGAAGCAGCTGCTAAAGGGCATACAGTTAGGGCTGAACACTGAATAAATGCCATTTTTTTTTAACTTGTGGAGAGCTGACTATCAACAGTAGTTTTCACAAATGAGAGTTTACATGGCTTTCTTCTTTTGGTTAGACAATTAGGGATGAAATGGCTTTAACTACTGGATGATAAAACTGTTCGCTGTGGGTTGAACATTTGGTAATGATTATATTTGTCGTTAGCACTATTTCCATAAGATTTAGGGAGGATACAAACCTATACAAGAGAAAAGGGAAAGTGATTGGGAGAAAAGAATGGTCAAGCTGACAATCCTTTTGGGGTCTTTTTCTCTTGCTAGTGTCAGGGGATGCCACCGGGACAAATGAATGCTTTGAAGTGAAAAGGGCAAAAGCACTCTAATAAAAGGCTTCAGGAAAGAGTGCAGGCGACCTGGGGAAATATGCTGTGGTCAAGTTTAATCCTGGGAAAAGCGGTCTTGGAGAAAGCAGATGAGGAAGATAGGAAGGAAGATAGGGAGGGGGAGACGCTGGGTGTGGAGGGAGGAAGGGGGCGGGGGTGGGGGCCTGGAAAGTGAGAGGGAGCAAGCACTAATTGTGGCTAAGGCGACTGGGTCGAGGACCACAGAGTGGGGAAAAGGGAGAGTCCAGGAGTAGGAGGAGGCAGAGCCCGGCAGAGCCGGACCGGACCCCTGGCCGGGAAGGTAGCGGCGCGGGGCAGCGGGGGCAGCTTGGCCCACATCGGGCCCCTTGGCAGCCTCAGGCGTTGGCTCCTCGGGGCTCCCTCCCTCGCCGGCGCATTGTTCCTTTGCCGGGAGACGAGGAAATTGCCTTTTGATTGCGGAAGTCAGCGGACGGGGCTGGGGCGAGGCAGCGCGGGTCAGAATGGCAGCGTGGGAAGGGCGGCTCGCTGCCTGTCCCCGCCGCCTCTCGCGTCCCCAGCCCGCCCGGGGCGGCAGGAGCAGCAGCAGCAGCGGTGGCCGCAGTGGCCCCTACACGTCGCCAGGCCCGAGGGAAGCGCTCTGCGCCCACGGGGCGCGCTGAGCGCGCGCAACAGGTGACCCCCCGCCCCAGCCCTCGGGCCGCCCCACGTCCAACCCCCTAGTTCTCGTCTGGATCTTAACTACTGAGCGCAATGCTGAGCCATGGAGCGGGGTTGGCCTTGTGGATCGCACTGAGCCTGCTGCAGGTGAGTGGCCCGAGAAGGGGTCAGAGCTGATGCGCCCCCTCCCCGCCGAAAATCAAATTCCCACTCCACTTTCTCGTCTATCAGGTTGTGCTTTGGAGAGGGAGGTGGCAAAATTTCTTCTTCTGCCTTGGGAAGAATGATCCTCTGGTGAGCCCCCAACCCAGAATGACAGCTTATCCTGCTGTCAAAGCAAAAAGCCACCTTCTCTCTCCAGCTGCTCTCAAGGGACAGCAGCTAGGGAGAAAGTTGCCATCCACCTCCCCCGCAAGCCTTTTCTCTGGCCGGAGGGCAAAGGGACTAGCTGAGGCTAGGGACAAAGGATAAGTAGAAGGGAAAGGGCAGCTTAAGGAGCTTGCTGTGGACACGTCCCTGGGCAGTCCAGACCTGGGACTTAAACTGTTGTGTCTGATTCCTTTGCAGACTGGACTGGTGGAGCCAGAGAGATGTAACTTCACCCTGGCGGAGTCCAAGGCCTCCAGCCATTCCGTGTCTATCCGGTGGAGAATTTGGGGCTCACCCTGTAACTTTAACCTCACCTATAGCAGTGACACCCTGGGGGCCGCGTCGTGCCCTCCCTTTCGGTTAGACAACACCACATACGGATGTAACCTTCAAGATTTACAAGCAGGAACCATCTATAACTTCAGGATTGTTTCTCTGGATGGAGAAGAGAGAACTGTGGTCTTACAAACAGGTAAAGGATGACAGGTGCAATTGGATGGCCAAGCTACTCGGGGTTGGGCCCTGCCTTTTCAAGCTGGTGTTTCATTTGAGTTCCAGGGATACAAAAAATGAAGGTAAAAAATACCTGTGAAGATAAATATTGACAGAAATGTCTGGTTTCCTCAGATCTAGCCAGAAGCAGCTTGGTGGACTTTCAGAGACTCCCTTAGTGCTGAAAACAGCCAACTAGCCACTGAAAGGGTCGGGGTGGGGTGCGGGGTGGTCAGCAAAGAGAAACGTGGGGCTGCGGAGGGAATTTGTTAAAGTGATGTGGTTTACGCTTCCATCGCATTAAATTGTCAAACCCTGGAATAATTTTAAGTAAATGTTTTTAGAATAAATAATAGAAGTACAATATTAGGGATATGCCTTTCCTCAACTTAGTTTTATTTTTAGAACTGTACATAAAATCTGCAGGAATAGAAGGGAGCCATTCATCAGGGAAAATTAGAAAAGTCTCTTGAAATGAGGATATGAAAATTGTTTTGTATCTCTTGAGTAATAACCCAAACAGCATAGTATCAGAGAATGTCCTTTGATTACTTTACAGCAATTATTTTCCTTACACTTTTGCTGAATCCCTCCATGTGGATATGTTCAGAGTTTGTCTTTCTTGCCTCAGTTTTCTTAGCTGTAAAATGGGAGTGTTAGACTGGGTCATTCAAGTTCAAGTTCTTACCAAGTGCTCGACACTTAGGCATGGACTGTCATGTACATTACCTCATTTAATCCTCAGAGCTACCCTCAGACGTGCTCTAAATTCTTTAACAGTTTTCATGTTTTCTGACTTCATTAGTCTTCATTATCTCTATTTGTTGCAACAGTGAATCCTTACTTTCATCCAGAAATTCAAATTTAAGTTAAAAATTTAAAAGTCAAATTTAGAAATGTGTTGCCCTTACTATTCTTTCACATTTCAACCTGAAACAGGATCATTTCTTTTGCTACAGTTCTTTAAAGAGGTGTTAGAAGTTTCAGCTCTAAAGCCAGGTGCAGCAGTTTCGGAGAATTTAACTGGGCTCACGTAGTAAGTCAGCTAGATATTAATTATCTTATTTTTTCAAAGAAAAAAATCAAAGTGCCCCATTACATCACTTAACTTACTTCAGATGAAACTTTTGGATAATATCTGAGATTTGCAGCAACTTAAGTTGAAAAGAAAAATCACTTGTTAAGAATCTGGTGGTTTCTCTGACCGGGTGCAGTGGCTCATGCCTGTAATCCCAGCACTTTGGGAGGCCAAGGCTGATGGATCTTGAGGTCAGGAGTTCAAGACCACCCTGGCCAACATAGCAAAACCACGTCTCTACTAAAAGTAAAACAAACAAATAAATAAATAATTAGCCGGGCATGGTGGCAGGGGCCTGTAATCCCAGCTACTTGGGAGGCTGAGGCAGAGAATTGCTTGAACCCAGGAGGCAGAGAGGCCAGATGTTCCACTGCACTCCAGCCTGGGCAACAGAGGATACTCTGTCTAAAAAAAAAGAAAAGAAAAGTGAACCTGGTGGTTTCTAATATGGAATCGGAGAGCCTGAAATAGACCACATAATTAGAACATTTTACAAAAGTTGAAAGGCTGGGTTTTTAGTCCAAATGTTTTTGGTTTCTTAATATTACAGGATAGTTCTTATAAATACTCATATTGCTAATACTGTGAAATACATAACATAGAACTTACAGATGTGTTAATTACATTTGGAAAGGCCTCTGGCCAACTAGTGTATGTGTTCAATGGAGCAGAGCAATTTGTAAAAGCAGGCTGAGCTTTCAGAAGTTTGTTGGAGAAAGGATTAAGACCTTTAAGAAGCCAGAATATGGTTGTTTAAACCAGAGGATTTACTTTTTGGAAAAACAGTAATGGAAAAGGACTCACTGTGAGTGTTACTAGTTAGAATAGGCTTTGAGTTTAATTATGCAAGTAGGTGTTTCAAGTCCAGAGGCATTTCTGAAATGTAAGAAATACTTGCATTTTATTGACCATGTTGAGTAAAACAAGACTTCATTAGCATCCACAATGTGCTAGCATTCGGGGTTCTCACCATTTTTCTTAAAGAGACACAACTGTCTACAGATATTATGAGCTTCGTGATAAATGTGAAGCATGAAAGTTGCAGGTGGTATTTGCATAATGATAAATTTCCCACACTTATTTGTATGATGGTTGTTTAGATTAAAATTACTTTTTTAATTAAGATATTTTAAAAATTGTTTCAAGGAGGAATTTTTTAGTTGGTTGTTATTTATTTATTTGTCAGTAGTTCTTTCTACATTTTAAGGACATATGTGAATTGTTCACTTAGTTAATACAAAGTAGTAGTATTCCCTTATGTTGATTGCTGAGCTATAAAGATGAGATGCATAAATCATATTTTACTGTTATTAAAGCAATGCCAGCTAGTATAATATTCAGACTCAGACAAACTTCAAACAAAAAAGTCATTGAAAATATCTGTGCTTTCTTTATTCCATTGTGCCTGTCTTATCAATCTAAAACAAAATAGAATGAGAGCATGACATGATTTGGATAGAGGTATAGTAGTTGCTTAGATGATCTCTATATCATTCCAAGTGTGACTTGCCTGATTATTTTTCCTGAAAAAATGTCTAAAATAGCTCATTATTTTCAAGCCATGTAGACATGACCTTAAGGATAATTTTTTTTTTTTTTTTTTTTTTTGAGATGGGGGTCTCACTCTGTCACCCAGGCTGGAGTGCAGTGGCGCGATCTCAGCTCACTGCAAGCTCCGTCCCCCCGGTTCACGCCATTCTCCTGCCTCAGCCTCCCCAGCAGCTGGGACTACAGGCGCCACCACCACGCCCGGCTCATTTTTTGTATTTTTAGTAGAGACGGGGTTTCACCGTGTTAGCCAGGATGGTTTTGATCTCCTGACCTCGTGGTCCGCCCGCCTCAGCCTCTCAAAGTGCTGGGATTACAGGTGTCAGGCACCGCGCCTGGCCAAGAATAAAAATATTTAATTAAATGGGCAATATTTTAGCAATAGTCATTTTTCATTCCAGATTTAAAATCAGAATCGAAGAACACACTAGATTTAAACCCAGTTAAGTGCACATGTATCAAACATAATACTGCAGGGAACTATGCCAGGTAGTGATTAGTAAGCTTATAAAGATGACTAACAAAAAGTGGTTCCTGACCTTGTTGTCTCGTGCAGAGATGAGAGACGCTTATGATGAAAGTGGCAACAGAGTTTTATCTCATCTTTTCTGGATGAGGACTTTAGTCTGCCTCCTGTATGCCATGCTTTTATAACCATAGAGGACAAGATATTTGGTAATTCTCAGGTTTATTTGGTCATTAAATGGTCAATGCAACAAGAATATCCTTTGAAAGCCAAATTATTTAGTGTGAACTCACCAGACATCAGACTATGAACATACCAGATATGGAATAAGTTGGCTTTTTTTTTTTTTTTGTTACTTCTTGTAGAGCTCTTCTTAAACTTGGCACTTTTGAAGACTGTACTCAGAGTCTGGAGCAGAGGTTGCAAACTGGCGGCCTCTAGAGACATCTAGGTGTCTAAATAATGGCTGTGCTGTGTTTGGCTCACGTAGTGTTTGCGAAAATATGCAGATTATTTCACCAGCATTAAAAATTGAAAATTCACATTAAAACCCAAATATATGGATTCTCTGAAAATTTTGGAAGATTTAGCAAAACTGTGCCTGAAACTCCCTAGAGCTGACTTGTGGCTTCTCCTTTTGGACACCAATTCACTGGAATACCAGTTCATTTATTTCCTTACCTGAATGCATTCTGGGACATTTGAATTTGTGACTTCTACTTTGCGGTTTTCATTTGAAAATTTTAGGGAGCATTTATTTGTCTGGCAATAGAAATAGGTTTTCAGTACTTAAATGGCATCTAATCCATAGTAGGTGTTCCTTAAATACTGATTAAATGGATGGATAGATGGATGAATGGAAAGATGGATGAATGGTGGATCTGGGCATGGATGATGAGTAGAAGATATAGATAGATAGATAGATAGATAGATAGATAGATAGATAGATAGATAGACAGACCGACCGACCAATATATAGATACAGATAAGTATGTAGATGTGAATGAATGAAATTAATATTTCAGTGAGAGAATGTACGTATACTAAAAATATGGTCTGTTCTCATTGGATTATGGGTAAATTACAGAGCCCAGGGAAGAGGTGTAATGGTAGATAAGTTTACCTGTAGAAATAATATTTTAACAGCATTTTCCCTCTTGTTAAGTCAGTTTCAGCTACTTATTAATCAGCCTAGAAAAATAAAAAACAAAACCTCTCAAATTATTTTAATTATTTTAATATGACTAATTTATTTGTCTTTAATAAAAAACATTTTAGGAACTTTAATTGTTGAATCATGATATCAACTATTATTTCCACTTCGAAATGTTGCTTATTGTATTGGTTTATTAGGAGTGCCTTAACAAAATATCACAGACTCTGGGTGGCTTAAACAACAGAAATTTATTGTCTCACAATCTTGGAGGCTAGAAGTCCAAGGCAAAGGTGTCTGCAGGTTTAGTTTCTTCTGAGGCCTCTCCTTGGCTTGCAGATGGCACCTTCTTGCATGTCCTCACATAGTGGTCCCTCTGTTTATGTTGTCTGTCTGTTAATGTCTTCTCACAAGGACACCAGTCATATTGGCTTGGGGCCCACTCTAATGGCCCCATTTTAACTTAATCACCTCTTTAAAGGCCGTATTTCCACATACGGTCACATACTGAGGTACTGGGGTTTAGGGTTTCAACATATGAATTTGGTGGGGATACAATTCATCCCCTAATACTTTTATAGTTTTAAACATAAGCCATCATTTCTTAATAATATCTGTAGGTTACCGGCATCGAAATATCTTGCAGAGCTGGTAATGAAAACATATTTTTGGTTTCTACCCCACTTGGAAAGAATTAGAATTTAGAAGGAATAGAGCTGAGGGAATCTGCATTTTAAACAAATATCACAGTGAATCGATGCACACAAGTTCAAGAACTATTGACATAATTTTTCTATTATTTGTTGGCATTAAGATTTTGATACAATTCTTCTTAATGCATGATCGAATCTATAATGCCTAGGAGTATTTATCTTTCCCAGGAAGAGAGGAGTACTCTCATATTTGTTTTGTGCTTCTTTAAAGATTTATTTTATTTTTTTAATTTTTTTCAGACAGGATCTTGCTGTGTTGCCCAGGCTGGAGTGCAGTGGCACAATCACAGCTCACTGCAGCCTTGACCTCCTAGGCTCAGGCAATTCTCCTGCTTCAGCCTCCTGAGTAGCTGGGACTACAGGCACCCAACACCACGCCCAGCTAGTTTTTAAAAATTATTTGTAGAGATGGGGTCTCCCTATGTTGCTCAGGCTGGTTTTGATCCTCTGTGCCCAGCCTGCTTTGTGCTTTTATAGCATATAAAAGACTGCCACATATTATGTTTAATTGGTAACAGTATAAAATACATATTATACTGACCATCTATAGTTTAATTTTATTTTCATGGCAACCCTGTGGAGGGCGTATAGTGAAAGGGTAGGTTGCATAGAGACTAAGAGTTGAGTTTTGAAGGCAGACTGCCTCTACCGCTTCCTAGTCATGTTATTTTGGTCAAGTTACTTAACCCTTCCAGGTCTGTTTCCAAACCTACAAAATGGGGATCGTATAATAATAATAACTCATGGGGTTGTTACGAAGTTTTCATTGGTTCAAACATAAAATCTAGAAAAGTTTTTTTGTCACATATGAAGTGTGCAGTGAGTTTACTATTATTACTTCCAGGTTGGAGATGAGATTGGCCTTCATAAGAATTAACTGACAATGTTTACAAATTCACACAGCTAACATACAATAGAGTCAGAACTTGAACTCTTGTTCACTGGCTCCAACTCCAGTATTCTTTCCACTACTCTGCAAAAAGGATATTATTTGTAAGTTGGCATTAGTTTTTTCCAATTACCACGTGTTATTTTATTATTTTTCAAGTCAACTTTTAAAGAGGACCAAATACCTCATAAAATCTTTTAAATATATATATAGTTAGCATACACAAAAATGGGATAATGGTTAAATATGTTTTAGTGTGAAACAATTGTGAGTCACTATTGATCTTTGATTGTGTTGAACTTTTGGTGATGACTTCAGTATTTTGCAATCAGCTATTTACAGTGCATTTATTTCAGGAATTTTAAGGTCAAACTGAGCTACCTATATGGAATGAACCAGCCCAATTCTCTGAAATTGGTCTTCCTTTATGTGCCTAGAAATATTTCTCTATTAATCTGACTTCTGTTGGAAGGCATGGCATTTTACACACTAGCTGGGAAGAAATAAAAGCTAATTTGTCTGGACAGAATGAAAAAACAAACAAAAAACAAATGTTTGCCTTCCATTCCTAGATGCCAGTTTGCTGGAATCCCCCTGGGAACAAAAGATAATATTACACTTTTCTGACTTTGTAGGAGAAACAAACCCCATTCTATATGTATGAATGTATATAAATTAAGATGCATATATACCCCTAAACATATAATATGAAACTCAAATGAACACAGTAAGTATCTATCTAGGTTTGCAGGGATTTTTGTTTTTGATATTGTGTTTTCTTCCTTTTATATGGAAAAACTCAGTACCTAAAAAGGTAAAAAAGATAGTATAATGAACTACCATGTACTCATCACCTCCCTTCAATAATTACCAATTTATGACCAACCTTGCTTCATCTATATCCCCACCCGCTCCCCCACTGCGCATCATTTTGATACAATCCAAGCCCTGATTATTTCATTTCATTTGTATATATTTCAGTCTACATCTCTGGGTGATAACCACAATATAATTATCACACCTAACGTTAACAATAATGCCTTAATACCTACATGTCCAGGTTTGGAAGTACATATCAAGTGACAGCTCATGAATTTATACATAAGAAGGCTTTTGGACAGCAATCTGATTAGAAGAGGGGGCCAGGGGACTTCTCTGCATATTGCATGTATATAGCATTTTAGATAATATTGAAAAAGCCTCAGTTATTGATATTAAAGAATTGGGCTGAAACTACTGAAGAATATCATGGGGATGAGGGTGCATTAATCTCATTAAGTTGTCTGGGTGCCCTCAGTGCTGACATGGTTCTCTAATATTCACTAAAAGTGAGCTTCTCATTTTAGATCTAGTGTATACGGATGTTACATTAAATGCACAGCAACCTGATGTATTAGCATAATATAATGCATCGTCTTTAAAGTAAGCCAGAAAACTGACTATTGTCAAACAGCAACAATAACAAAGTAAAAGAAATTACCTCTCTAGAAATGTATTTAAGTAACTGGAGTTGTGCACAATTCTTTTCTATTTTGTTTTTCTTCTCATTTTCAAAAACCTGCACCAAAGGATGGTTTGGTTTTTTGCTCCATCCCCACCCTGATTTTTACAAGTAATCCTCCAATTATTTCATATGAATAGTGGATGTTTACTCCATTTTATATAAAATGCTACATAAATGCAGTTCCAATCAAGTTTCCTAACCACTCTCCTTGTAACTAGATTGGTATCCCAATTTCTGTAAAGATGCTGTTCTTTGCTTGGGAGGCAGGGATAAAATCCAGTTTGAGAAGAACTCGAGTGCCTAGGAAGAAACTTAGACTTTATCCTGAAATAGAAATTCAGGAAAAATTTTTGATGCTTCAAGGGGAATGAGGATGATGGATGGGGCAGATGTACAAAGAGATTATTTGGCAATCATGGAGGAAAGACAGAAAATAAGGAAGAGGCTGGGCGTGGTGGCTCACGCATGCAATCCCACCCAGCACTTTGGGAGGTTAAGGTGGGAGGATCATGTGAGCTCAGGAGTTTGAGACCAGCTGGGGCAACATGGTGAAACCCTATCTTTATAAAATAATACAAAAATTAGGCTAGGCGTTCTGGCTTATGTTTGTAATCCCAGCACTTTGGAAGGCCGAGGCTGGTGGATCACGAGGTCAGGAGTTCAAGACCAGACTGGCCAACACAATGAAACCCCATCTCTACTAAAAATATATAAATTAGCTGGGCATGGTGGTGGGCGCCTGTAATTCCGCTACTTGGGAGGCTGAGGCAGGAGAATCACTTGAACCCAGGAGGCGGAGGTTGCAGTGAGCCGAGATTGTGCCACTACACTCCAGCCTCGGCAACAGAGCTAGACTCCGTCTCAAAAAAAAACAAAAAAAAAAAAAAAAAAAAAAAATTAGTTGGGCATGGTGGTGTGCACCTGTGGTCCCAGCTACTTGGGAGGCTGAGGTGAGATAATCACTTGATCCCAGGAGGTTGAGGCTGCCGTGAGCCATGATCACATCACTGGACTCCAGCCTGGGTGACAGAGCAAGGCCCTGTCTCAAAAGAAAATAAGGAAGACACTTAGAAGACTCTCAAAGTAATCTAGCACAAAATGAAGATTCTCCAGGTAAAGGCAATAAATAAGGAAAAAAGGGAACGGGCAAGAAAAATATTATTTTCAAAAAAGGAACTTTCATGATCACAGAATTAGATTGAACTGTCATTACTGTTGTTATTAATTTTGACTATGCTGCAATAGCAAACCACCATCTGAAAAATTCTGTAAATATGCCTATCATTTTCCATAGACATCAATTTTTATTTTTTGTCATTACACTGAATATGCAATTCATGACATCATTTCCCACACTAGGACAGCTAAGTTGTGATAGAAAGAAAACACAATTTAGAGACAGGTATTGGAAGCTCAACTGTACTACCTGTTCCTATACAACATGAGTGAGTCATTTAATGTCTCTGAGCCCCTATTCCAACTGAGAAAGCATGTTATAAATTATCAGATGTAATGTAGTGCTGTTATGCCTTTAAGAAAAGCTTTTGGCACAAACCCATGGATTAGCTGCCCTTTGTTATAAGGTTGAATTTATTTCTATAGCAAATACAATCATTTCTAATTCTAAAGAGTCTAGAAATTTCTATATCAATAGATACTAATGTTTTAATGACCATGCTGTGACAAAAACAATTAAGCAGCAAATATTATTTGTGCTGTAAATATAGCTTTCTTTCTTGTTTTAAATAACATTAAAAAAAGACAGGGTCTTTCTGTGTTGCCCAGGCTGGAGTGCAGTAGCTATTTACAGGCACTATTATGACGTACTACAGCCTCCAAACCTGGACTCAAGCAACCCTCCTGCCTCAGCCTCCTGAGTAACCGGAACTAAGGGCACACATCACCACACTTGGCTTCCTAAATCACATTAGAAAAAAAAAAAGAAAAGAAAAGAAAAAAAGAATTCATTCTGGTTCAGGAATTTTGCCATACTTTGCCTTTTCCTTTGAGAACAGAAAAATTGTGTTGACATCAAGCCTGCTTATGGAACTCTGGGGCTTTCTGGTGCTGGTAGATTTATTCAAGTATTTAAATGAATACTATAGAACTTACTGTTGTTATTCATTTTGACTATGCATTTGTCGTTCCTTATTTCAGGTCTGTTGGGAACCAAGAAGTACAAAGTGCTTTAAATTTATGGCTAATGATAAATATTGATATATTAATCAAGACTAAAGCTATGATTTATTATTTTTGATTTATTATTAGTTCTCATATTTTGTAATACTTCACTGGTTACTATGTGTATGAGTGTGATGAGTGGAAAAACCAGACTATCAATGCACACATCTGTGCACTGATACCTTTAAACATCTGCATAAATTATATAAAGTCAAGTAGGATTTCCTAATTACGTACGATCTGTCATGTGATCAGAAGATTATAGGTACATGGCTAAATTTTCAAGTAGCATTAAAAATTCTGTCTCCGTATATATATATATATATATACACACACACACATATTTAATACATACATACACACACAGACATATTATATGAAATGTGCACTCCTGATAGAAGTACCTAATACAATTTTGAAAACTTTTTAAATCCATCAGAGTTTTTATTGGGCTTAGATTGAAAGGGAGTCTGAAAACTATTTAGTTTCTGCAGCATGCATAGCAATAGTGGACAACTGCCAGCAAAGGGCTTTATCACAGTATAAATGGGGTTTTAAGTGTTTGTTTCCAGTGCAGGTTCTCGCAGCCCAGGCACTTCCCAGTCTCATTGTTCCTTTGTTCTAGCGGATGTACAAAGGATTGACTGTTTTTTTTTGTGGCTCAGAAAGATTAGATAAAGTCTGCATTTCTGAACTTCACCCTCTAGGCACGCAACCTTAAAATTTATTTCTATGTCTCATATTTTGTGGATTATATATGTTTAGATTCTACTGATGATAACATTATTTTTTAGAATTTTTATCTGGCTTGAAAACACTTGTAGATGACAGTATTGATCCCTTTTGAACTATCACTGGAAGTAGCTGTCCCTCTCATCCTTGTCCTTAAAATGCCACTTCAGCAAAAGTATGTCATCTCAGTCAGGTACGACAGCATTGTTCTTGAGTTTCACTGACTATTAGAATCTCATAGTCTCCTCTATATCTTGTTACTTCTCAAAACTGCCTTGGAATGTAAGTAGTAGTATTATACTCCCCAGACAGATAGGAAAGTGGAGGCTTAGACAGGTTAAATAGCCTGCCCAAAGTCTCATGACTTTGTCAGAGCTCAGATTTGAATTTAATTCTGACTCCAAAGCTCATGCTGTCTGCCATTACATTTCACTGCTTCTGTGGCGATATTTTCACCTAATTATAGGAATAATAATAACAGCTAACATTGAGCACTTACTACATGCCAGACACAGTTCTAAGTACTTTTTATATAATATTCAATTTAATCTTCATAACAACTTTACTAAAAAGATATTATTTATTATCAGGATTGCATAAATGAAGAAACTGAGGCACAGGGAGGTTAAGGAATTGCCCAAAGCACACAGCTACAAATAGGAGAGCCCAATTCAAGCCCAGGCTGTCAAACTCTAGAACATATGTTCTTCGGGTGAACCAAAGGGCTGTGCTGTAGTTGAACCATGCAACCTTGTCTTCCAAGCTCACCTGTGTTTCGGGCACTCTGTTAATGTTTGTCTTAGTTACTGCTGCCTCAGCTTGCTTGTCAGCTAAAATTTATGTTATTATTAATTATCGAGGTTATAAATGTGGCATATATAATTTTACAGTATGAGATACTTATATAAATCATAGCATACAACATAGAAACATTAGATTTCATAGGCTCTATTAAGCCTGTGGTATCTATTGGTCAGCCATACATAGTCTTATGAGTTGTCTGTTTATAACTGCCTTTTGAATATAGAGTAAGGCTATCTTATTTCTTTTTTATATGTTAATTGCAGGTGAACATTCTTAAGACATATAAGAAGGTTATATTTTCTAATTAAGGTCTAGAATTCCTGGTGTTGTATTGTGAACACAACATGGTCTACCAGGAAGTAGTGAAGTTTCTATAGCCATGCCATTGTAATATCTGACCTGACCCTTCAATATTGGTCTCCAATATCTTGATCCCACTTTCTAGACCAAGAACCATGTTGGATTTCTGAAAATTTCTCCTAAAGATGTCTCACAATAATCTACTCTCAGCACTCAGGGTAGGGGCAGCCCCTTATTTCTTAGACTTTACTCCCCGCTGTACCAAAAGAATGGCTGCTCACTAAATATCGTTGACTTAGTTCCTAACCCAGATATGCTTTTCATTCTATTCAAGTTCAATAGTGGAGATTCAACCACAGGCAAAGCAGGACTTCTCAAACTGATCCTTGGCTTTGAGAGTTGAAATAAGATGAACAGTTGGGTGCAAGATTTGCCCATTCCCACATACTCTGGGTGCTCCGGCAGCATCAAAGTGCCCCAAAATTGAGATGTTAAAAATCTAGGGATATAGGGGGCCAGGTGCGGTGGCTCATGCCTCTAATCCCAGCACTTTGGGAGGCCGAGGCAGGCAGATTACCTGAAGTCAGGAAGTCGAGAGGAGCCTGACCAACATGGTGAAACCGTGTCTCTACTAAAAATACAAAAAAAAATTAGCCAGACGCAGTGGCGTGTGCCTATAATCCCAGCTACTAGGGAGGCTGAGGCAGGAGAATCACTTGAGCCCAGGAGGCGGAGGTTGCAGTGAGCCGAGATCGTGCCACTGTACTCCAGCCTGTGCTACAAGAGCAATGCTCCATCTAAAAAAAAAAAAAAAAAAAAAAAAAGTCTAGGGATATAGGGAGTCCCAGCTAGTGGGAGAATCCATTTTGGTAAGCAAACCTATCCTAGGTTTATAATCAGATCTGTATCTTTTGTGGTTGTCTAATATCTAAAAAACCACCCAAAGTTACGTATACTAGACACCAACAATCTACAACCTAGAAAGAAGTTCAGTGTATATTTCAAATTATTTCTTAATATCTGCATTTTCTGTTGAGATCTTCAGTATTTATCCAGGCATAACCTGGATGTTTGTCAATGTTTGAAAACTTTGCTAAACCGCAAGCCAAAGAAAATATAACTTTGCTTGAACTTTCAAGATCAGAGCTACCTTAACAACAACAACAAAAAAGTTTTCGTAGAAAAAGGAATTCATATGACTAGTAGCTAAATGTTTTGTTTTTTTTTAAGAAAGTGAAAGGGTAGGTTTGGAAGTGAAGCAAAATGCCACTTTATTTAACAAATAACAGATTTTTAAGAAAAATGAATCTGGACTGCAGTAAAATAAGCAGTTATTTGCAAAAGTCTTCAAGCCATGTTCTTTTTTTTTTTTTTTTTTTTGTATTTGCCTTGCAGATCCTTTACCTCCTGCTAGGTTTGGAGTCAGCAAAGAGAAGACTACTTCAACCAGCTTGCACGTTTGGTGGACTCCTTCTCCCGGAAAAGTCACCTCATATGAGGTGCAATTATTTGATGAAAATAACCAAAAGATACAGGGGGTTCAAATTCAAGAAAGTACTTCATGGAACAAATACACTTTTTTCAATCTCACTGCTGGTAGTAAATACAATATTACCATCACAGCTGTTTCTGGAGGAAAACGTTCTTCTTCAGTTTATACCAATGGATCAACAGGTAAGACCTGTTTATTTATAGCTGAGTAGTTCATAGGATACTTTCCAAGTTATACTATTCAAGGAATAGGAGTAAGATTGCTACTCCAGAGCAAAATTAATTAATTAGCAATTAGTTAAATTTTTAAAAGGAGCTTGTGGGATACAGTGGACAGACTGGACTGAAAATAGCATGCGTGGCTATGCTGGTCACTTGCTGAATGGTTTTGAAGAAGTCATGGGACTTCTCTGGAATTGGAGTTTTCTCCAATTTGGAAGAGATACTCCCTAATGGCTCTTCTAACTCAAATCAAAGCAACAAGACTTTCTGCCCCATTTTCTGAGTTTGTGCCATAAAACTTATTTTTTAGATGTTTTTATTCTTTGTATACTCTTCTTATAACATCAAGTCATAAAGTTTCCTAAATATTCCTGTGTTTGAAACAAGTATTTGTTTCTTCGATGAGGTGAAGAATAAGCCATCTGTGCACCCACATATTATGATACACACGGCACATCACTACCTCCTTCCATAAAGTACATGTCTTTCATGTCATTCGCTCTCCCCTCATTTTCTCTCTTTTTAATTTTTTTTTAAAATTATACTTTAATTTCTGGGATATTTATACTTTAAGTTCTGGGATACATGTGCAGAACGTGCAGGTGTACACATGCCACGGTAGTTTGCTGCACCCATCAACCCGTCATCTACATTAGGTATTTTTCCTAATGCTGTCCCTTCCCTATCCCCCCAACCCCCCAACAGGTCCCGGTGTGTGATGTTCCCTTCCCTGTGTCCATGTGTTCTCATTGTTCAGCTCCCACTTATGAGTGAGAACATGCAGTGTTTGGTTTTCTGTTCCTGTGTTAGTTTGCTAAGAATGATGGTTTCCAGAGTCATCCATGTCCCTGCAAAGGACATGAACTCATCCTTTTTATGGCTGCCTAGTATTCCATGGTGTATATGTGCCACATTTTCTCTCTTTTTAAAATCTCCCTCTCCATTTTTCATCTTCTATAGTTCTTTCCTTTCTCTTTTCCACTTACTGCTGTGCAGTGTTATATATTTCATTGGCAAAAGCTACCTTAATACCTATGAAGTGGGGGAGATAGACAAGTAAATTATGATGTAACTTCAGGCTGCAGACTTTGAAAACAGCACTAATCAAAGTTCCAGTGAAATTTCCAGAATCCTGTTATTTATTAATGCTATTACCAAGTTAAGATGAATGTGTGACTTCTAATTAAATGTATATGTCTCCTATAAGGGAATTATGAATGACATTTGGACATGCATTTTATCTCACTAGTGCCATCTCCAGTGAAAGATATTGGTATTTCCACAAAAGCCAATTCTCTCCTGGTTTCCTGGTCCCATGGTTCTGGGAATGTGGAACGATACCGGCTGATGCTAATGGATAAAGGGATCCTAGTTCATGGCAGTGTTGTGGACAGACAAGCTACTTCCTATACTTTTAACGGGCTGACCCCTGGCTACCTCTACAACCTCACTGTTGTGACTGAGGCTGCAGGGCTGCAAAACTACAAGTGGAAACTAGTCAGGACAGGTAAGTTCTCCCTAGCTAGCTAAAGAAGAAGAAAGCGAATTCAAGGGGATGTTTAATAAATCAAGTTTATTATTTGAATAACAGTAATATAGGACAGATGGAAATTCTTATAAGGTATAGAAGACCAATATCCACTTTTGTACTCAGAAAAAGAAGGATTCTCTTTTATTCTAAAGTTTAGGCTAGCCCTTGGCAACATTTTGAAGTAGGCAAAGTTAATTACTGATATGGACCTAGTTTTTCTTCTTCTCTTTTTAATACTCCATCTCCTTGCTAAGGATTCCTTCTTCCTTTTCTTAACCAGGGATCCACTGTCTTTATGACATCACTCACAGAGAACCAGAATTACTTTCTCCATGCTATACATAGCCCTACTCCTGTGTGACAGTCATGTCCAAAATTTTCTATCTAACCACATGACCTGGGACCCAATACTACAGGACCTATTCCCACAGCCTACCCTAGACTAATAAATGAATCTATGCTAAGTGTTAATGAGTAATTTACACAAACTTTCATTCAGCCAATAGTTACTGAATATAGGCTAGATGCTGGGCGTTGCTGATATAACATCCAAGAGAGACAAAGTCTTTGCCCTCATGGAGCTTACATTTTAGTAGAGTCTAATCCTTCTAGCAAGTCTAATGTGTGAATTAAATCTCCTCTCTTGGTAAGTTATCTAATTTTAAGAGAAACTCTAGTATATGCGGTGCCTTAGACATTAGTTTCTGGAACTATAGGAGGCTGGTGGGAAAGATATTTGAGGATACCAGTACATTTATGTACCTTTTATAGCACACCTCAAATATATGTAGATATTCCTGGCCAAAAATGTTCTGTATATCTTAAAAGTTATTTATGTACATCAAGAGCAAATTGCATTCCTAACTGCCTTATGCAAAATCAGAGTGCTATGCCCATTCTTTTGTTTTGTTTTGTTTTGTGTTTGAGACAGAGTTTCAGTCTTGTTGCCTAGGCTGGAGTGCAAGGGTGCGATCTCGGCTCACTGCAACCTTGGCCTCCCGGATTCAAGTGATCCTCTTGCCTCAGCTTCCTGAGTAGCTAAGATTGCAAGCGCCCACCACCACGCCCAGCTAATTTTTGTATTTTTGGTAGAGACGGGGTTTCACCATGTTGACCAGGCTGGTCTTGGAACTCCTGACCTCAGGTGATTCACCCACCTTGGCCTCCCAAAGTGTTGGGATTATAGGCATGAGCCACCGCTCCAGCCGCCCATTCTTTTAAGGAAGCTTCATTAATTTATATTCTAGAAAAAAGTATTCACAAAAGGGTATCTCCTTTTTAATCATTTTCCTTTGATGAAGTAGTAACACAACTCATTAACTTTATCATGATTTAATATAAAAATTAGTTTTATCACATAAAATTTTGTAATTACTAATCAATTGATCAATATATTTACTATGTACTCAATATTATTGAATATTAATCTATAAAGGCGATAAGAAATGAGGCAGATGACAGACCTCTTTGTGCTTTCCACTTAAAGAATTTCTGAATTGGGAAGGACCATTGTGGGGCTTTGACCTAGCCTCATTTGCCAGTAAGAAACACTGTAAGGTTCAGTGAACTAGAAAGAGCTGTCCAGAGTTTCCCAGCTGACCAGTGGCCCAGTCTGAACCAGAATCCAGGCTTCTGCCTGACAAGATTTGGGCCTTGCCACCAAGCACATAGCCTACCTTTGGTTTTACAGCATTATTTTTGCCTCTTTAAATTTTTTTTTTACTTTTATTTTTTCACCATCTGAAGAGGATAATTTTTGCCTGTTAAAGTGCTTGTTTTCTCCAGCACAAGGAATGTGGCTTGCAGAAATAAAATTACAGGTCAAAATTTGCCCATAGGACTGGTGAGATATCCTGAGTCTCTTTTCTGTTCTTTCCTAATTAGCCCCCATGGAAGTCTCAAATCTGAAGGTGACAAATGATGGCAGTTTGACCTCTCTAAAAGTCAAGTGGCAAAGACCTCCTGGAAATGTGGATTCTTACAACATCACCCTCTCTCATAAAGGGACCATCAAAGAATCCAGAGTATTAGCACCTCGGGTCACTGAAACTCACTTTAAAGAGTTAACCCCTGGACGACTTTATCAAGTTACTGTCAGCTGTGTCTCTGGTGAACTGTCTGCTCAGAGGATGGCAGTGGGCAGAACATGTGAGTCTTGGGCTCCAGAATGTTCCTTGGTTGCTCAAATCACTCTCTGATCCACCTTAGAATAGGACAAAATAAGTTAGCAGGAAAACTCCTTTCCCAGTCTGAGAAGTGGAGCCTATGTAACTGAAGGTGTCTGGGGTAGGGCCCATTTGTCTGAGTCACTTAGGCAAATGAGTTTGGATTTCTGAATGATGTGCATATTGTTTCTGTCTTATGCTTTTTCATGTCACATCACTTAAGTAGCATAAATGCATTAGCATTGATGCCAGTATATAAAACATTTCTGACTCATTCTTACAGTGAGAACCAGTTAGCGTTTAACCATGTTTCCATACATTATTTTATTAATTTATGTCCTCAAACACTTATCTATCCAGTGCCTTATATGTGTAAATTACTGTACTATTGTTAAAACAAATAAGACATGCTACTTGCCTTTAAGGCAGGATCCAACAAACTACCCCATCTGGTGCCAAATCTGGTCTGTGGCCTGATTTTGTTTAGCCCTCAAGCTAAGAGTGGTTTTTACATGTTTAAAGGGTTGTACAAACAAATAAGCAAACAAATAAGAAAAAGATGAGACAGAAACCATATGTATCCTGCAAAACCTGAAATATTTACTACCTGATCCTTACAGAAAAAATTGTCCAACTTCTGCTTTAGAAAAGTTTCATTTTAATCACACAGATGTAGAATACATACATGTACAAAAAGAAAAATAGTACATTTTAATAATAGTGACTGTATTGATATTTCCATGTATCAGGCACTGACGAAATAATTTACACCCATTATTTCATTTAGTTCTCACAACAAAACTGTGAGAGATGTCCTGTTATTATTAGCATTATACGGATAATTCAAAGAGGTCAAATAATTTGTCCATAGTTATCCACTCAGTAAGTGCTGGAGCTAGAATTTAAACTAGGCTATTTGATTCCAGAGTCCATTCCCTCTGCTATTAGAGATCTGAAGTAAACGCTATATGGTCAAAGAGGAAAGAGAACAAAATTCTCTTTCATAAGAGCAGCACAAACTTGGAGGAAATGGGAGCAGGGCGCGGTGGCTCATGCCTGTAATCCCAGCACTTTAGGAGGCCGAAGTGGAGGGTTGCTTGAGCCCAGGAGTTTGAGACCAGCCTCGGCAACATAGTGAGACCTTGTTTCTACAAAAAATAATAATAATAATAATTAGCTGGGCATGGTGACATGTGCCTGTGGTCCTAGCTACTCAGGAGGCTGAGCTGGGAGAATTGCTTGAGCCCTGTGGTTGAGCCATGATTGCATCACTTCACTCCAGCCTAGCAATAGAGTGTGACCCTGTCTCAAAAAAAATAAAACCAACTTGGAGGAAATAGAAATGGTCTTTAATGAGGACCTAAAAAATATAACATTTGTGACAAAGAGGGAAGAGCTTTTGGGGTGGAGGGGACAAAATAAGCAAAGGCCCAGAGGCAGAAGAGCCCAGGAGACTTGCAGGTCTACAAAACATGCAACTGGAGGCCAGCTTTCCAAAGGGTAGGGAAGGAGACAGGATGGCTGCAGAAAGTAGTCTTAGTTAAGACTGGAAGGATGTGGGGTCTGAACTTAAAGAGCCAAAAATGTAAGCAGAGGGCTTGACATTTTATTCTGTAGGTTATAGAGAGACCTTGAATGCTTTTAAGCAAAAAAAAAAAAAAATAGAGCTTAATCTTGCAAGAACATTAATCTTTTTAGTTGGAAAAAAGAAACAAATGCCTCATGATCACGACATCCAATATCTCTTCCAAAGGATGCCACATTTCACTAGATTATTAACACTGTAACAGAAGATTACATTACTGATATTACTAAAATGATTTTGGCAGACACTTCTTGAGTGTCAAATGTCTCAAAGAACCCCTCATTTGCAATCCACAGACATCAAGAGGGGATAGAAATGTTTTGAACTGCAGATATTGTGTCTCCTATCTATTGCTGCCCAAGAAAAGTAAATGAGTATTCTTACTTTTGGTTTGTAATATCTCCTTTTTGACATCATTTCACCATTTAGTTCCAGACAAAGTTGCAAACCTGGAGGCAAACAGTAATGGCTGGATGAGGTCTCTTGTAGTGAGCTGGTCGCCCCCTGCTGGAGACTGGGAGCAGTATCGGATCCTACTCTTCAATGATTCTGTAGTGCTGCTCAACATCACTGTGGGAAAGGAAGAAACACACTATGTCATGGATGACATGGGGCTCGTGCCGGGAAGACAGTATGAGGTGGAAGTCATTGTTGAGAGTGGAAATTTGAAGAATCCTGAGCGTTGCCAAGGCCGGACAGGTAGGCAAATATGAAGGTGTTAACACCAATGGAAGAGTAATTTGTTCCCTCTCCCAGGTAATCCAGGTAACTGCCGTAACAGCTAATATCATACCCTCGTGTTTTCTGAATTTGAGATATTAAGGACGTTAAGACTAACGTGGGGTTTCTAACACCTAATTTGTCAAATTAGAACATTTAAAATCACTTCCACTAGTAATTCCATTATTTCATGAAAGAAAGCCATTTTAAACACCAAAAGAGTAGGATGGATACATTCCAAAAATAAAGACAATCCTTCCCACAAAAGAAGAACGTTTTGCTAGTGATCAGCATTAGGGAACCATTGCCTTTGACCTCATGCTGACTAATGTGGGGATTTCAGGTACCAAGGAAGAGTGATTAAAGTGGAGAGGGATATATTTGGATTTTAGGGAAGGGAAGAATAAGGCTACTGAAATGAGAAAACAGGCTCAAAGAGGTTATAACTGCCCAAAGCTTTGCAGTATAATCATGACAGCAAGAATCATGTTTCAGTATCCTCATACTGTCAAATACTTATATTGTCAAAGAAGAGAGTTGCACTTCCAAGTTCAACATTTCCTTGATAATCCTTGTAATGTGAAATGCTCGATACTTAGAGTGAAATTCCAATACCTTCTTCTTAGTTTGCCTGATAATAGGGAAATAACTACATGGATTCACTGTTCTTCTTAGAAGAATGTCAAAGAAAAGATCATGACACCCACTTCGCTTGACAACTGTGTCTTGCAGTAATCTCTTCATCTTCCAAATATTAATGTCCACTGGATGATGATCAAAGACCTACAGCAGCTTAAACTAAGCTACTTTTAGTAGCAGGACAAGCATCTATGTCGTCTCTAATATTTTATCACTCAAATGACTTGGAAATGAAGATCATAAAACATTAGGAGCTCTCAGCATGTCAGCATAATTCTCAGGAGAACTTTTATTTATTTTTTTATTTTTACTCTTTGAGACAGTCTTGCTGTGTCTCCCAGGCCTAGGCTGGAGTGCAGTGGTACAATCTCAGCTCGCTGCAACCCCCACCTCCCAGGTTCAAGTAATTCTTGTACCTTGGCCTCCCAAGTATCTGGGATTACAGGCATGTGCCACCATGCTCAGCTAATTTTTGTATTTTTAGTAAAGACAGGATTTTACCATGTTGGCCAGGCTGGTCTCAAACTCCTGGCCTCAAGCAGTCCACCCACCTTGGCCTCCCAAAGTGCTAGGATCACAGGCATGAGCCATGGCGCCAGGCCAAACATTTGGGTTTTTTTGTTTTTTTTGTTTTTTTTTTTGAGATAGAGTTTCACTCTTGTTGCCCAGGCTAGAGGGCAATGGCGTGATCTTGGCTCACTGCAACCTCCACCTCCCAGGTTTAAGCGATTCTCCTGCCTCAGCTTCCCAAGTAGCTAGGATCACACGCATGCGCTACCACACCTAGCTAATTTTGCATTTTTAGTAGAGACGGGGTTTCATCATGTTGGCCAGGCTGGTCTCAAACTCTTGACCTCAGGTGATCCACCCACCTCGACCTCCCAAAGTGCTAGGATTACTGACGTGAGCCACTGCACCCAGCCCAAACTTTTCTTAAACTTTATCTCCAGTTTACCTTATTCAGGTAACTTGAAGTAGGCCTCAATGTAAATAATCAAATTATTTCTCTATACCAAAGGAGGAAGATGCAGAGTTAGGGACTCAGTTAGAATGGATTTATAGAAAATTTATGGATGCAAAATTTACAATAAAAATTTTCATACTTGATTCTTTCATAATTTAAGGCAGCAACACTTTATTCCTTTTTTTTTTTTTTTTTTTTTTTGAGATGGAGTCTTGCTCTGTTGCCTAGACTGGAGTGCAGTGGCATGATCTCAGCTCACTGCAACCTACACCTCCCGCATTCAAGCAATTCTCGTGCCTCAGCTTCCCAAGTAGCTGGGACTAGAGATGTGAGCCACCACGCCTGGCTAATTTTTGTATTTTTAGTAGAGATGGAGTTTTGCCATATTGGCCAGGATGGTCTCAAACTCCTGACCTCAAATGATCCACCCGCCTCGGCCTCCCAAAGTGCTGGGATTACAGACGTGAGCCACTGCGCCCGACCAACACTTTATTCTTAATGTCTCCTAGAAATTGTAATAATAAAACCTTTTAAATGAATCAATTTTGAGACAAGTCCTCAATTAGATGCTATTATTGCCAGCCAACTCTCCCTTCCATGAACACATCAGTGTCCCCCACCTCAGAAATGAGGGAAAGTTGCACTTGGTCTCCTCAACCTATGGGGGTGACAAATACTCCTAGATCCACCTAAATACTCAAACAGGAACTCTTCTTTGTGATTTTGGGAATGACAAGATTGGAGTAAATATTTTTGTATTACAGAATCCATATAAAAAGAAACTCAAAGTATTATGTAGTCAAAAATCAATGACTCTTCTGGCAAGATGTTTTCCAATTGAGTCTGTATTTCTGGTTACAATACATGAACAAAGTTTTTTGTGATAAGATTTTGTTTTAACACTCAGAGACATTCATAAAGCAAATGTTGAACTGAAACACTCTTAAGGATGGAAGAGAAGAGCTCTCAAAAGTATACTCTATGAATGTGCCTGAGTCCATCAGTGACCCAAGTCTCCATTGCTTTTTCCTCAGTCCCCCTGGCTGTCCTCCAGCTTCGTGTCAAACATGCCAATGAAACCTCACTGAGCATCATATGGCAGCCCCCTGTAGCAGAATGGGAGGAATACATCATTTCCCTAGCTGACAGAGACCTCCGTCTGATCCACAAGTCACTCTCCAAAGATGCCAAAGAATTCACTTTTACTGACCTGGTGCCTGGACGAAAATACATGGCTACAGTCACCAGTATTAGTGGAGACTTAAAAAATTCCTCTTCAGTAAAAGGAAGAACAGGTAATAATCTTTATAAACTTTACATTTTAAAGTGTTCTGTCTGCTGAATTACTATTTAACATGCAATTTACAAGTATTCATTAACCGCCTATTATGTACTAGGCATTGTTTTATGGATCCTTTCTATTGTGTTTGTTTTCTATTTTACCAATTTCAGTTCTTATCTTTATTAGTTCCTTCTTTTTACTTGGCTTGGATTTAGTTTCCTAAACTTGGAAAAGAGTAAAGAACAACCCTTCCAAGGAGTTTTGCTGCAAAGGAGAGCAGAGAAATAGGGCAGCATCTAGAAAACGAAGTATGGTTGAAAAGAGGATGATTTTTTAAAGGTAGAAGAAATAACAGCATGTTTTATGCTGGAGGGAATGATCTAGAAGATGTAGAAGGGGAATCATGATGATGTAAAGTGAGAGGGAAGAATTGCTGCCGTTTTTCCATGAGTAGGCAAGAGGTATTGGGATCTAGAGCACAAGTGGAGGAATTGGCTTTAGAAAGGAGCATGGGGAATCTAACCTCAGTGTCAGCTGGTGTATTAGTCTGTTTTCACACTACTATAAAGATCCTACCCAAGACTGCGTAATTTATAAAGGAAAGAGATGTAATTGACTCACAGTTCCACATGGCTGGGGAGGCCTCAGGAAACTTACAATCGTGGGGGAAGGTCAGTTAGAATGGCGATCATTAAAAAGTCAGGAAACAACAGGTGCTGGAGAGGATGTGGAGAAATAGGAACACTGCTACACTGTTAGTGGGACTGTAAACTAGTTCAACCATTGTGGAAGACAGTCTGGTGATTCCTCAAGGATCTAGAACTAGAAATACCATTTGAACAAGCCATCCCATTACTGGGTATATACCCAAAGGATTACAAATCATGCTGCTATAAAGACACATGCGATGTATGTTTATTGCAGCACTATTCACAATAGCAAAGACTTGGAACCAACCCAAATGTCCATCAACGACAGACTGGATTGGGAAAATGTGGCACATATACACCATGGAATACTATGCAGCCATAAAAAAGGACGAGTTCGTGTCCTTTGTAGGGACATGGATGAAGCTGGAAACCATCATTCTGAGCAAACTATCCCAAGGACAGAAAACCAAACACTGCATGTTCTCACTCATAGGTGGGAATTGAACAATGAGAACACTTGGACACAGGCTGGGGAACATCACACACTGGGGCCTGGTGTGGGGTGTGGGGAGAGGGGACAGGATGGTATTAGGAGATATACCTAATGTAAATGATGAGTTAATGGGTGCAGCACACAAACATGGCACATGTATACCTATTTAACAAACCTGCACGTTGTGCACATGTACCCTAGAACTTAAAGTATAATAAAATAAATAAATTAATTAATTTTTAAAAATCATAGTGGAAGGTGAAAGGGAACCAGGCACCTTCTTCACAAGATGGCAGGAGGGGAAGTGATGGAGATCAAAGGGGAAAGAGCCCCTTATAAAACCATCAGATCTTGTGAGAAATCACTCACTCACATGAGAACAGCATGGGGGAAACTGCTCCCATGATCCAGTCACCTCCCTCCCTGGACACATGCATATTACAGTTCAAGATGAGATTTGGGTGGGGACACAAAGCCAAACCACATCACCTAGGGAAGAGAGAATATGTGGGTAGAGATCCCAATAGGTGGATAGTTGTAGGGTGAGCAGTTATCTTCTAATTGCTCTCATTTTTTCAGTGTAATTGGAAGCAAAGTCATCAAGATTTCCCTTTTAGCTAGACCTCGTGGCTCACATCTGTAATCCCAACACTTTGGGATGCTGAGACGGGCGGATCTTGAGGCCAGGAATTCAAGACCAGCCTGGCCAATGTGACAAGACATGGTCTCTACTAAAAATACAAAAATTAGCTGGGAGTGGTGGCACATACCTGTAATCCCAGATACTCAGGAGGCTAAAGCATAAGAATCACTTAAACCCAGGAGGTGGAGGTTGCATTGAGTCAAGATCCTGCCACTGCACACCAGCCTGTGTGATAGAGTAAGACCCTGTCTCAAAAAAAAAAAAAAAAAAAAAAAAAAAAAAAAATTCCTTTTTCAATGTATATACTATTGTCCTGTATCTTATTTTTCTCTCCTCTTTTGATCCCACAAAAATATAGTTATTGCTTTATATAGTCAACATCTGTTTAGATTTACCTATCAATTTACTACCTTTTTTCTCATTTTTTCCTCCTGCATCTGAGACATTTTATCTGGGATTATTTTCATTTATTCTGGAGAACATTATTCAGATTTCTTCATTGAGAGTTTCTAGGGACAAACTCTCTCAAATTTTGTTTTTGCTGGGCATATTTTTATATAACTCTCATCTTTTTATAGCTCTCTGTCTTGAAAGATAATTTCCTTAAGTTCTAACTCTGTGTTTAAAGTTATTTTCTCTCAGCACATAGAAGATATTATTCTAGTCTTTCTGGGATTTATTGTTGCTGCTGAGTCAGCTATCAGTCTAATTTTTATTTCTCTGAGTCTGTTTGCTATGACTGATTTTTCACCTTTGGTGTTCAGTTGTTTCACAATAATAATCAAGGTGTAGATATATGTCTTTTTGTTTCTCTTGCTTAAGATTGATTGGTATTTCTGTACTTTCCAATTAGTGTCTTTCTACAATCCTGGAAATTCTCAGCTATTAACTCTCCGATATTGCCTCTTGCCCCTTCTCCATTCCCCGCTCTGTCATCTTCTGGTATTCTAGAACACACATATATGAACACATCAATATATTTCATATTTTCCATGTGTTTTCTCTCTGAACTACAGTATAGGTAACTTTCTCATCTCTTTGATTCATTTCATTAATTCTTTCTTCAGCTCTGTCTAATCTATTTTAAAATCTACCCACTGTGTTTTAAATTTTAATTGTTATGTTCTTCACTTTTAAGCATTGTCTTTGGCTCTCTTTCAAATTTATGTTATGCTCTGTTGCCCTTTAGTTATATTTTCATTCCCCTCCTGTATTGTTATATGCAAATTAACAATGTTTATTTTCCATCCCATGTCTGATAATTATAATAGCTGAAATCTTCAGGAGTTAAGTTCTGTTGTCTTTTGATTTTCCTGTCTTTTGTTTATGTTGCTTTATTTCTTTAAATGTATGTGATTTTTTTTTTTACCGTAAGCTTGTTTTCCCTAGAATTTTATTCTGTGGAAATTATTTAAGGACATGTTTGAAGGTGAGTTTCAGAAGGAATTTTCATTTGATTCTTTCAGGTGCACAAGGCTATCAAACCAGACCTACTTTAATCTAAATTGTCAACTTTAGATTTTTTGATCACCTGGGTTTTATAAATTCAGGTGGCAAACACATTGAAACTATCTTAAGATTATGAATTCTCAGAGGAAATCGTTTTCTCCATCCAGTATTAAGGCTGAAGTTGTATAGGGAGTAAAGAGATACTATTTATTTCACTTATACTTAGAATGTAGCCTTTCCAATGTTATACAAGGTCACCTATGAGTTTCTTCAGCCTGGAAAAATCTACACTTTACCTCCTTTCTCCAATATCCTGCAATGCTATAAAATCAAAACTTACATTTGCATTTGAAAGGGGCTCTCAACACAACAGTTTGCTTTATGATCCAGGTATCTCTCTATCCTTTACTTTTTGGCCTTTGAGAATCCCTTACATTCCTGACAAGTCATTCATTTACGTTTTTGTATTTTATCCAATATGTATAGTTGTGTTTATTAAGGATTTTCATGGTATCTAGCCTATCATACTGCCAGAAATGGAAGTTTAAGGCATTGTTTTAGACCTAAGGTCATTTTTATCATCCCCACCACCCATATTGCTGGGTCATATAGTAATGCATATTTAACTTTGTAGAAAACTGCCAAATTGCTTTCCAAAGTGTTTGTGAAATTTTGCATTCCCACCAGCAATGTATGAGATTTCCACTTCCTCCACATTCTCAGCATGCATTACATGATATTAGCAGTTTGTTTTAAAATTTAGCCATTCTAATGGAATAGCCATTATAATAAGATAATGATATCTCATGTGGTTTTAATTTGCCTTTTTCTGATGTCTAATGGCTTTGAGAATCCTTTCACAAGCTTATTTTTCACCCATTTATCTTCTTTGGGGATTTTTTTGTTCAAATATTTTGCTGAATTTTAAAATAGGATTGTTTGTCCTCAGTCAAAATGTTTTCTGTCGGTTTTTCATTTTGATGTCTAATTTATCAATTTTTGTCTTTCATAAATCATGCTATGGTGTCATATCTAAAAATATTTGCCTAAATCAAGGTCACAAAGATTTTCTCCTAGAAGTTTATAGTTTTAGGTTTTAAATGTAGGTCTGCGACCCATTTTGAGTTAATTTTTATATATGATGTGAGATATGGGTGAAGGTTTTTTTCTTTGCATATAGATACCTGGTAATTCCAGCCCTATGTATTGAAAAGACCATCTTTTCTCCATGAAATTGCCTTTGGATCGCTAAAAAAATCCATTGATAGCATGTTTGTTCTTCTATTTCTGGACTCTCAATTCTGTTCCATCAATCTATGTTTCTGTCTGCCCTTTGCCAGTATTATCCTGTCTTAATTACAAGATTTTTAGTGAAATCAGGTGGTGTTAGTCCTCTAACTTTATTCTTCTTTTTCAAAATTGCTTTGGACACTGTAGCTGTTTGCCTTTCATATAAAATTTAGAATTAAAATTGAATCTTTAGAATTATAACTGAATCTGATCCATATACAGTAGGATTTTTTTAATGAACACATTTGTATCTTAATCCAGAAGTCAATGAACTTTGAGAAAGAGGGGTGCCAAGGTTACAATCCCTTTGGTTATTATAATTCAGGAAAGAGGCACAAAGAAGAATGTATGTTGACCAAATGCCAACTTCAAGATCTGTATATAAGATTTGTTAAACGATAAGTTGGAAGCAATAAATGTTAATTAGGAAAAGGACACAGGCTTAGGGGTTAGACAAATCTAGCTTTCAGTTCCAGGTTGGCTATTTGTTAGCACTGTGATATAAATTACTTACATTTTATGATCCTTGGTTTCCTCATTAATAAATGGAATAATAAAATCAACTTTATAGAGTTCTGAATGGGTGTCAAATAATGCAACCTTCATGAGACATATAGCTCATAACTGGCACATAGTAGACATTCAGTAGTTGTTGTTATTATTACTTTGTAATATATATTATTACAATTTATATTATTACATGTTCATATATAATAACAGCCCCTTTGAGAATGTGCCAGTATAGAACTAACCAGTTTGCTAGACCATACTCACCAGACTGAAGGGAATTCCCAGTACCACCCCAGAACAATCATTGGCTCAGGTAGATTAGATAGCTTTGAATTCTCGTGGGCTAAGGACAGATAAAATCATATTAACTAAGCAGTTTTCAAAAATAGCAGCCTTCATTATCTAAAATTTGAAACCAAAACCACTTAATAAGCATGCATCATCTCATCCTTGGATCCTAAATAATTTTGATCCCTATATAAGCAGCTTTTTCAAAGTACTAAAGCTTCTCTAGAGGAGTAGTTCTCCATATGCCACAGGAAATAGAACTGAGAGTCTATAGCAACAACACAAAAATTATTTTTAGCACTTTCAAGTCTGTCTCCATTTTTTGACTCATTTTTCTTACACTTTCTTAAGGTGACTAAGTGTCATTTGTTTTGTCTTCTGTCTACTGTTTTAGTGCCTGCCCAAGTGACTGACTTGCACGTGGCCAACCAAGGAATGACCAGTAGTCTGTTTACTAACTGGACCCAGGCACAAGGAGATGTAGAATTTTACCAAGTCTTACTGATCCATGAAAATGTGGTCATTAAAAATGAAAGCATCCCCAGTGAGACCAGCGGATACAACTTCCACTTTCTCAAGTCCGGCAGCCTGTACTCCGTGGTAGTAACAACAGTGAGTGGAGGGATCTCTTCCCGACAAGTGGTGGTGGAGGGAAGAACAGGTAAGAAGTAGAGATATATGTCTGTAACTTACTAAGATCTGAGTACATGAGACCCCTAAACAGAATATTATAGAAATATCCTAAAATCAGACTTATCCCTGGCCTTCCTAAAAGCTACGTTTCAATGCCACCCAGAAGGTATATGGAATGGAAATTGGGCGATGGGTGATGGTAAGAGAGAATAAATTCTGAATTTTTTTTTTTTTTTTTGAGATGGAATTTAACTCTTGTTGCTCAGAATAGAGTGCAATGGCATGATCTCGGCTCACCACAACCTCCGCCTCCTAGGTTCAAGCAATTCTCCTACTTCAGCCTCCCAAGTAGCTGGGATTACAGGCATGTGCCACCACACCCGGCTAACTTTGTATTTTTAGTAGAGACAGGGTTTCTCCATGTTAGTCAGGCTGGTCTCGAACTCCCGACCTCAGGTGATCTGCCCACCTTGGCCTCCCAAAGTGCTGGGATTACAGGCATGAGCCACCGCAGCTGGCTGAATATTTTAACATCTCCAATGAACATGTAAGAGCACCTCACTTGATGCCTATCCCTTATTCAATTGATTTCCTTTGAAATGTTTATGTCCCCATAAAGGTAAATAATAATGAGATAAAAAACAAAACTAACCTCCCAAAGAAAGCATCTTTCACTCTTTTATATTCTTGGTTTGCAAGACATAAAAAGAAAATGATCTCCAATTAATATGGTCAGAGGTGGAGTTGATCTAATTTTCAGGTCTCATATATTTTCATAAGCAACATTAAACAAGTGCTTAATATGCTATCTAAACAATTTTTCTGGACCTTAAGAGCTCCCTGTTAGAAAGCTAAGTAAACAAATAAGTGTCATTATGGTCATGTGTGTCAGGGAGCCATGGCACCGAACCATTGTACGTAATACAATGAAAGAACATAAAAGTTAACATATATGATATATAAAATTTATGTTCATTTCTTAGAAAGAAATTACATAAAACCAATAGAAGCTTTGATAATTATTCGTGACCTTGTCTACTTAATTTTATATAATTATTGTAAGTTGGATTTCAGGCTTCTCCTTCTGCATCCTCAACACTCAAATTCTGTTTATCAGCTGCAGGCATCATAGATGCATCTCTTTCCAAAATCATGAATCTCACCTACTTAATGAACCCAGAGGACATTAACTTCATTAAATCTCCCAGAAGAACAATGAAGTCACTGAGATGTTTCATAGTCTTGGTAGAAATTCACTGGTGTAGGCCCATTTCCCTCATTCTATGACAGCTGACATTGTCACTTGCATCTTTCTTTTTTTTTTTTTTTCAAGATGGAGTCTCATTTTGTCACCCGGCTGGAGTGCAGTGGCACGATCTTGGCTCACAGAAACCTCCAACTCCCTGGTTCAAGTGATTCTCCTGCCTCATTCTCTGTAGTAGCTGGGATTACAGGCACACACCACCACACCCCACTAATTTTTGTACTTTTAGTAGAAACGGGGTTTCACCTTGTTGGCCAGGATGGTCTCGATCTCCTGACCTCGTGATCCGCCCGCCTCGGCCTCCCAAAGTGCTAGGATTACAGGTGTGAGCCACTGCGCCTGGCCCATCACCTGTAGCTTTCTCCCTGATATTTTCTTTCCTTTCTTTTAATGGTTCTTGGTACCATCCATTGGTGTTGCGTACTTGTGGCGGGGGGGTGCTGAAAAGCTTAGCATGGAAATCAGGAGGCCTAGGTTTTGGTCCTAGCTGTGCCATTAACTTACTTCCCTAAGCTTCTGTGTTTTAATCCATGCACAATAATTCACTCCTACCCTGGGTGTCAGAATAGGGAAGGAGAAATAATAAGAAGGCTGAGGAGAGGAGTAGAGGACGACCTTGCATTCATTTCCCAGTGATGTGCAGTTTTATCAGTCACATTAGACTGATTTAATTCAGGCTTAGACACTGTATAATGTGAGTGTTCATGATTGGATGCCTCTATTGGTTGGGATCCAGTCTCCTACCATTGGTGGCTCTTCTTTGCTGTAGGTCCTCAGAGCTCTCCACATTTCTCCAGAGAATGGAGGTGGGAGAGGGGATACAACTCATCAGACTTGGGAGTAGACATTTCACTTCTACCCACATTCCACTGGCCAGAACTCAGTTACATGGCTGCATCTGACTGCCTGGCAGCCTGAGAAATGTAGTCTAGCTGTGTGTCACAAGGAAAAGAAATGGTTGGGGAACCATATTCTGCCACACAGGTTGATTCTCATTTTAAATACCACGAGGATTGTCCAACTTGTTGTGAGCTACTAAAATAGTCTAGTCTGTGCTATCTCTTGAAATAACTGGACACTTTAAATAAGTGGGACTTACAATTATTTTTACACCTATATTTTAATTAGAATAAAGGTACAAGTATTTGACCCATATTATATCATAGAAGCATTTAAAAAAGGGACAAGAAATTATTTGAAGAATGATCATAAAGTTTTGAGGAGAGAACCAAATATGAATAAATATGAGCATGAGTTATTTTACTCAAACATATGAAAGGTGCACATTATCATGATAAAGGAGGAAAATGGGAGACTCCTATAGAAGAATAATAATAGGGATTTTGAAAGGTGCCTCTTTTAGTAAATTTTGTACACAGTCAATTGTAAAGAATTCAGTGGCTATGGCCTTGATAATCCTTATCATCTCCTCAAATTGCTGAAATATTAGTCAATACTGAAATAATTTCGAAAGGTATTCTTATATTTCACTTGTTTCCACTGAGTTGAAACATACAAATAAACCCTCCTAGCCCGGATAAGATGGCAGAATATTTGAAATTAAAGATATTAGATATACTTAACAAATCTAATTCTAATCTGGGAAAATGCTCATCCTAAAGGAAAAACAAATTTTGTATCTATTTTTTCTTAAATAAGTGAATCATATTTCTTCCAAAACTTTTGATAATTGTGTCTTTTCTAATAAAATGTTAGGGCCAGGTACGGTGGCTCACGTCTGTAATCCCAGCACTTTGGGAGGCCAAGGCAGGCGGATCACAAGGTCAGGAGATTGAGACCATCCTGACTAACACGGTGAAACCCCGTCTCTACTAAAAATACAAAAATTAGCTGGGCGTGGTGGCAGGTGCCTGTAGTCCCAGCTACTCGGGAGGCTGAGGCAGGAGAATGGCATGAATCCGGGAAGCGGAGCTTGCAGTGAGCCGAGATCCCGCCACTGCACTCCAGCCTGGGCGACAGAATGAGACTCCATCTCAAAAAACAAACAAAAAAAAGTTAGTAGTTGCAAATATTTCGAGCAGTTTTTAAAAACAAGCATAATGAGTTGCTTTTGAGAGCAACCAAAGGATGTATGGATGGTTGAATGGTGGAAGGAAGGAAAGAAAAAAGGAAGAAAAGAAGGAAAGAAAAGGAAAGAAGAGATGTACCAATATATAAATCTCCTGGCTAAAAAGTTCAACTTTATATCTAGGAAATGTCCATACATGTGGATCAACATTACCAGAGTTGTTCACTAGAATGCAGTTTATAATTTTTAGTGATGGATAAGTGCTTTTAAGTATGAGGTATGCTTTGGGGCTTAATTCACAAAGTCAGAGCATATTACATTAGAAGGATTCTCAGAAGTCATCTAGCCAAATCCTGTCCATTTTAAGTGAGGTACTGAAATTGACAATCACATGAAACTGTTAAGTTAATCAACTAATGATTACAACAGTAGTGCGGTTCATATATACTGTAATATTTTACTCCTATATTCATTTAGGGCAGTACTATTTATGGGCACCTATTTCCGATATGTGGTTAAACTTTTACTCAATACTGCAGTTACTAATTTGCTGACTATACATCCAGCCAGAGAACTTCTTGAAGACATTCATGCCTTTTTTCATTTTTGTATACCTGACAAATAGGTTCTCAGTAAACGTTTGTGACACTAATCCCCAATTCATATAAGCAAATGATTATAGTTGACATCAGAAAACCCATTATTGCCATAATAGTTCTCTCTGCCCTTGGTTGGTCCAGCTTCCAGACTTCTTATTTCCAAGACAGGTTTTTAGACTTATTTCTTACCACTAGAGGGCAGGAAATGCTTTGCAAAGGGAAAACGGTCCCTCTTGTGTTTGCTGTTACTTCCCGGGAATAAATAATTTCATCACAAGAAGATTGAAGCTATCCCAGTTTAAGGTCTTTAGAAAAGCTACCATATTCTTCCCCTTTCCACTCAAACATTTTTGCTTTATTGGTAAGTTTGGTTCAAGTTTATTCATTTGGATTGTTGAAATGTTTGTTCCCTTTCTTACAAGGAACCTTCTAAAACATTCTATAAAGATGCCTCGACTTGAAATGCTTTACAAACAACCCTATAAAAATTCAGTAGTGGCATCCTTGTATTTATGAGGCATCCCAAAGGCCTCCTGACATTTTTATTTTGATTAGCCTTCTGATGTAACAACACTCAGCTTCTAGAAGCTGAGTGAAATCCTCACACTTCCTTGACCTCTTATGTAATCAGATTAGATCTCGAGTGCACGATTTGTGCTGACTGCAATAGACAATCCAAACTTTTGACTGTGTTTTTCTTTTTGAATCCCCCCCTACCTTTCAAAATCACAGTCCCTTCCAGTGTGAGTGGAGTAACGGTGAACAATTCCGGTCGTAATGACTACCTCAGCGTTTCCTGGCTGCCGGCGCCCGGAGATGTGGATAACTATGAGGTGACGTTGTCTCATGACGGCAGGGTGGTTCAGTCCCTTGTCATTGCCAAGTCTGTCAGAGAATGTTCCTTCAGCTCCCTCACCCCAGGCCGCCTTTACACTGTGACCATAACTACAAGGAGTGGCAAGTATGAAAATCACTCCTTCAGCCAAGAGCGGACAGGTAAGGCTGTATGAAGGTTCAGGGCTCTGTAAGAACCAATTCACATGTGGCTCAGGGCACCACAGAGCTGTAGCAATTCTGTAATGATGGGATGAAAGGCCCTTGAGATCACAAAACTGTTATGGAGTCTTTGTATTTTAACCTAAGAAACTCCTTATGTGAGCAGACCCTGTGTGACTAGAATTTCTATTATATTCAAATAGTGTAAAAAGTATTCCCGTTTGGCTGGGCGCGGTGGCTCACGCCTGTAATCCCAGCACTTTGGGAGACCAGCGTGGGTGGATCACGAGGTCAGGAGATCGAGACCATCCTGGCTGACACAGTGAAACCTTGTCTCTACTAAAAATACAAAAAATTAGCTGGGCATGCTGGCAGGTGCCTGTAGTCCCAGCTACTCGGGAGGCTGAGGCAGGAGAATGGCATGAACCTGGGAGGTGGAGCTTGCAGTGAGCCGAGATCGTGCCACTGCACTCCAGCCTGGGAGACAGTGAGACTCCGTCTCAAAAAAAAAAAAAAAAAAAAAAAAAAATAGTATTCCCATCTATGGAGTACTTTTTGTTGCTAGGGCCTGGCTTTATATGTCTTAACTAACCCATATGAATGCCTTATTGAGATAGTCATTGTTATGATTCCCATTTTACAGATCAGGAAACCAAGGTTCAGGGAGGTCAAGTAACTTGCCCAGCTGTTTACCTTGTTAAACACCCAGTGCGTTTCAGATCCTGGTTTTAATTCCAGTTCTGAATGACTCCAGTGCCTACAAAGCTCTGCATCCTAAAATCCATCCTGAAATGTCTGCTGGTCAAAACCACTATTCATCCTTTTTCACACAAGGTGAAAATGTGAACTTTTATGGTTCTGGGATTAGGGAGCAAAAATCTTAGCAAAGGAAATGAATGTTCAGTCCAATGTGCTGGAAAGATATAAATTTAAATAGCTACCATTTTCCCAATATATTTATGCTTTCTGGGGTTTATACCTGAGATTTCTGCCTAACGTTGGCATCAATACATTGTCAAATGTTTCCTACTAAGCTATGAGTTTATTTCTGTATTTAAAATGTCAGTTTTTCCATGAGGCTCTGGGACAATTGTCCTTATCCTATTACGTAGCACAGGACCTGGGACTTAGTAGGCACTCAGTAAATATTTGGCAAAGGAATAATCAGAAATCACTTAGATCAGGGGTTCCACCTGGGGGTCCATGGTTCATGGGAGACTTTAGGAATGTAGTAACCCCTGAAATTGTTTATGAAGTGGCTGGGGATAGGAAAGGTATATGCATTTCTTTGAGAAGAAAGAGTCCATGGCTTTTATCAGATTCTCATGGTTTCTGTGACCCCCAAAAAGCTAAGAACCTCTGATTTATATTGTTACAGGATGCTGGCATTGAAGGGGTCCTTAGAATGATCTAATCGTATTTCCCCATTTGGATATAAACGAAATCCCAGAGAAGGAGTGTGGCTTCTCCAAGGTTGCAGGGCTGGCCGGTAGTGGAGCTCAGCCTAGCTCCAGTGCTATGTCTATTCCATCACGCTGTATCCTAGAGCACTAGTCAGGGATGTAAAGAGATTATCCCTACCCTCCAATAATTTTAAGCCCAGTTACACTGACAATCACAATAATGACTTAGATCTGAAAAGCAGATTTCTATTTACAAAGCAGTCTTATGTCAGGGTCTCTCATATTAATCAACTTGGAGCGTAAAAATCACCAGAAATTAAAGGATGTGTTACCTAACCACCAACCCCTTGCTTCCTTCCAATGTCAATTCATGATGATTTCCTATCCGTATGACTTTACTATTGCAAAGCCTTTTGCTGAGATTGATTTTAAATGCAAGAAAGTGATTCTTTATTCAGTGCATCCTCTTGACTCCTTGACCAGCATGAACTTGGACTTGGTGCATGACTAATGGAGGTAAATCATTGCCCCCGACAAATCAGTTTAACTGGAGAGTCATGTCTGAGTTGTTCTCTTGATGATTTTGGCTGATTATCTTAATGCCCTTTTCCATTTCTGATGCTCTTGTTCTACACTTTGGGTGAAAATACCAGTATTTCTAATTCTGTATCACATCATCTCACTGTGTAGCAAGGCAGGTCTCCACAAATTATCCCCTGTTCCACCCGGTGAGCTCCTTATTGACTTAATGTGATATTCAGCCAGGTTTTTCTTCCTGTAATAGTTGCTTTGCCTTCAGCAAATTGCCTGGATCATTGACCTTTCTTAGCCCATGCATGCCACTTCATAATTTCCTTTCCTTAACTCTATGATGACTGTATTCTGTGATGACTGTGATAACAACACTGTAATTGGTTTTAGGTAAATATCTTGGAGAAAGCATATCTGTCCTTGCTCCATATCTGTGGTGAGCTATATTCCAAATGCTAATCAGTAAACACAATGCAACAAAGGATGCTAATGCAACTTGTAGGTGTGAGAAGCATATGAAAAATGGAGCTCCTATGCCAAAATACTGAAATTTCTGGATCATTTCATGATTTGAGAAAAAGTAGAGGAGAAAAATTGGACACAGTCTTGGCATGTGGTCAGATCAGAAACCCCTAATACATACCAAATACAGAGAGAGGCTGTACAGGCCTAGAGGACATGGTAGTATTGGGACAAGAGTTTAGTACCCTGGATCCGAGTTCATGCCTCTTTTCAATGCTCCTCCTCAAATATGTATAATGTCCATTTACAGTGAAATAGTAATGAATCTGTGGCCTACTGTTGAATTAAAATTCAGCCCCAAATGGAAAAATGAAATCTCCTTAATATCATGCTCTAAATACAGAATTGCCTTATTCCACAGCGTTCCTAGTAACATGCATATATTTATGTACTGATTGGGGAGGGGACCACAGATATACAGAATGGTTTTGTTTATATATTAGAAAGAACCTCACATGCACAAAATTGTATTAATCATAATTCTTGGTTCAAGAAACCATGCATCCCCTCAGAGGCCGAGGTGGGCGAATCATGAGGTCAGGAGTTCGAGACCAGCTTGGCCAATATGGTGAAACCCCATCTCTACTAAAAATATAAAAAACTAGCTAGGCATAGTGGCAGGCAGCTGTAATCTCAGCTACTTGGGAGGCTGAGGCAGGAGAATCACTTGAACCAGAAGGTGGAGTTTCCAGTGAGCCAACATCACACCACTGTATTCCAGCCCGGGCAACAGAGTGATGTCTCAAAAAAAAAAAAAAAGGAAAAGAAAAAAGAAACCATGCATCAACTGCCACCTTTACTTTTTAGGCATCTAGTTAGTAATTCTTAATAATTTAACATGTACACAAGAAACCAACCACTACCTAAAATAATAGCTAGGATCTTGACAATAACCTACATCGAAATATGTGGTCCCCACCTCACGAATTCACTCAAAAGTAGCCAACATCTTGACTCCTATGTTCACCTCTCGCTTGCTTTCCCTCTTGCATAGTTTTATTGCATTTATATACAGGCCTAAAATTACTGGTTTTAAATTTTTTTGTCGTTTTTAACATTATTTAAAAGGTATTTTTAATGCAGTATTTAATATCAGGGACTTAGATGTTTTACTTATTATATAGATAAGATTCATCCATATTTTGTTTTGATATTAGGGACAAGAAATCCCTATTTTTGTGTTTTGAGTTAAGGAATTAATTATAACTATTATATAATATTCACTGTGTGTGTGTACGTGTGTATATGTATATATTCACTATCCAGTCTCCTGTACATATTCTTCCACACTTGGTTTTTATAGGGTTTTTTTTATTTTGCCAGTTAAATGGGTATAAAACAGTATTTCACTGTGGTTTTGACTTGCATTTCCTTGATCACCAATAATGTGGAAAATCTCTTCATTTATTATGCAATTAACCATATGTGTTTCTTCTTACATTTTTATTTTTCTTTTCTTTTCTTTTTTTTTTTTTAATGAGACAGAGTCTTGCTCCATCACCCAGGCTGGAGTGCAGGGGCTTGATGTGATCTCAGCTCACCGCAACCTGCTCCTCCTGGGTTCGAGTGATTCTTCCATCTCAGCCTCCCGAGTAGCTGGAACTACAGGTGTGCACCACCATGCCCGGCTAATTTTTGTGTTTTAGTGGAGATGGGCTTTCACTATGTTGGCCAGGCTGTTCTCAAACTTCTGACCTCAAGTGATCTCCCCACCTCAGTCTCCCAAAGTGTTAGGATTGGTGTGAGCCACCGTGCATAGCCTCATTTTTTTTGGCGGGGATTGGGGAGATTGCTTATATTCTTCTTAGTAACTTTTGAGTCAGCAAGGTATGCTGGAATTATCTATATCATTTACCATCACTCATATTAATCATCAGCCATCATGTTTAATGTTCCATCTTATACATGACATTTTGTGCAGGCAAACAGCAGGCTTAGAATGAGTTCATCAGCTTCTGTTAAAAGATGCGTTTAGGCGGGCGGGGGAGGGGAAAAAAAAGAAAAAGAAAAAAAAAAAAGATACGTTTAATCACTTCACGTAGTGTAACAGTCTTTCCCCTCCAGAAATTTGTGATCTAAGGTCTAAGATTTTTCTTTTTAACACACACAATAATACTCTTTCTTTTTTATTATCCCGGGTTGTCATCTGTGATCAATTACTCACTCAGAATTAATACATATTTATTTAGTCATTCTCTGTTTCCTTTTCAGTGCCTGACAAAGTCCAGGGAGTCAGTGTTAGCAACTCAGCCAGGAGTGACTATTTAAGGGTATCCTGGGTGCATGCCACTGGAGACTTTGATCACTATGAAGTCACCATTAAAAACAAAAACAACTTCATCGAGACCAAAAGCATTCCCAAGTCGGAAAACGAATGTGTATTTGTTCAGCTAGTCCCTGGACGGTTGTACAGTGTCACTGTTACTACAAAAAGTGGACAATATGAAGCCAGTGAACAAGGGAATGGGAGAACAAGTAAGTGGAATGATTGCAAAATCTGACAGTTGGTTGGACTTGAAAGTCTCTGAGTAATTTATCTGAACCTTGAATTTTTTCTGCTTATTCATTAGTACATTACATTCCCAGTAAGTCTCACTTGGCGCTAACATCATTTAGCCAAGCCATGGCCTATAATTACAGAATATTTATTGGTAGATAAAAGCAAACATAGTGAGAGAGCAAGAGAGCAAGAAGGCTAAATGTCCCATTTTTCTTCCCTGTCTTCCTGCATCATGGCATTTAAATTCTAGACTTCTTGTTTTATCTTATGGTCAAGATCATAACTCATTTTTATAATTATGTTCTACCAATGCTGATCATGTAACATTTATGTCAGGGAAAAAAATTACAATTTTAATAGCTGCTTCCAATTTTTCTTGTTTAATTATGCATGAAGTAGTGCTAGTGGTTTATTTGGGGGAAGGGAGATGTTGCCAGTTCCTTGAATGTGATTCATATATTATTATGTAGGTAAACTCTGACCAGTTCCTTTCCTGAAATGTCTTCTCATTTTTCTCCCTAGTTCCAGAGCCTGTTAAGGATCTAACATTGCGGAACAGGAGCACTGAGGACTTGCATGTGACTTGGTCAGGAGCTAATGGGGATGTCGACCAGTATGAGATCCAGCTGCTCTTCAATGACATGAAAGTATTCCCTCCTTTTCACCTTGTAAATACTGCAACTGAGTATCGATTTACTTCCCTAACACCGGGCCGCCAATACAAAATTCTTGTCTTGACGATTAGTGGAGATGTACAGCAGTCAGCCTTCATTGAGGGCTTCACAGGTAATGTGAAATACTGTTCTTGAACCTGAACAGATGCAGTGGTGTATTTAACTTTTGGGTAGTCTGGGCATTTCGATTGAGGATTTGGAAGGGTAAAAGGGAGAGAGCAAGAAGGGACAAAGTCATCTTGATAGTGATAATGATGTTGTCCAACCTGTATGAACGAAAATAAAGTATGATGTCAATGGCGGGGGGGTGCTTTCAGAGAAACAGCAATGAACTGATGTGATTAGCTGTTGCTTGTGAGGCACACAGATTAAGAATTGTTACTTGGAAATCACTTCTTTAGAACTCTTTTAGGAGTGTTGCCATAGTAGTTAACATGTACTGACAGTTCACCATGAACCAGACCCATAGCAAAGCATTCTATGTCTACATCTTGTTCAGTCTTCACAATGCTTTGGGAGGCTGAGGCAGGAGGATAGCTTGAGCTCAGGAGTTCAAGCACAGCCTGGACAACATGACAAAACCCTGTCTCTAAAAAAAATACAAAAAATTAGCCAGGCATGGTGATGTGTGCCTGTAGTCCCAGCTACTGGGAAGGCTGAGGTGGGAGGATCACCTGAGCCCAGGAGGTATAGGCTGCAGTGAGCCATAATCACGCACTGCACTCCAGCCTGGACAACAGAGCAAGACCCTGCCTCAAAAAATAAAATAAAATAAAATAAGAATCAATCTTCACAACTCTATTGGCTGGTTAGTATTATCATCACTGCCGTTTTTCCTAATGAAGAAACAAACTTACAGAGGTCAAGTAATTTGCCTGTAGTCCCACAGCTAGTGAGTGAGAAAACCAAAACTTGGACCAAGGCACCCTAACTAGCCCATCACTATAAAATTAGCATTCCTCATTTCCACTCACCAGCCTTGACTTCCCCCTAAGCTTTCCCCCATCAACTTCAGTTCACACAGAAAAATCAGAGAAAAGTGGCAAATTGTTACTTTCTTTTCCATGTGAGTTCTCTCAGTGGGTGCCAAAACATCAGAAGCATTCAAAACTTTGGTTGAAAATTTCAACAGTTCATTCTTTAAGTGATGACTTTTAAATTTATTTTCTTTTTTAGTTCCTAGTGCTGTCAAAAATATTCACATTTCTCCTAATGGAGCAACAGATAGCCTGACGGTGAACTGGACTCCTGGTGGGGGAGACGTTGATTCCTACACGGTGTCGGCATTCAGGCACAGCCAAAAGGTTGACTCTCAGACTGTTCCCAAGCACATCTTTGAGCACACGTTCCACAGACTGGAGGCCGGGGAGCAGTACCAGATCATGATTGCCTCAGTCAGCGGGTCCCTGAAGAATCAGATAAATGTGGTTGGGCGGACAGGTAAGCATCCACCTGGAGAAGGGCTAGATTGTAGAATGCCTCATGGTTCTCCAAAATGGGACAGTGAATGGGCTCAGCTATTCACAAACCCAAATTTAAACCCACCAAAGTTTGTACAATTCAATGGTTTCAAGAGCCTCACTCATTTATTCTTTGCATTTTTCTCTTAATAGAGATCTTCAGAACAAATGAAAGGGAATCAGAAACCAAATCATTTGAACAAATTTTTATACTTGCTAAAGGATAATAAAATTTTAAATTTTAACAAGCAGGCTGGGCACGGTGGCTCACGCCTGTAATCCCAGCACCCTGGAAGGCCAAGGCAGGTAGATTGCTTGAGTTCAGGAGTTTGAGGCTAGCCTGGACAACACAGCTAAATCCCATTTCTACTAAAAATACAAAAAATTAGCCAGGCATGGTGGCGCACACCTGTAGTTCCAGCTGCTTGGGAGGCTGAGGTGGAAGAATCACCTGAGCCTGAGAGGTCAAGGCTGCAGTGAGCCGTGATCATGCCACTGCACTCCAGCCTGGGTAACCAGAGTGAGACCCTGTCTCAATAAATAAATAAATAAATAAATTTTAGTATGGAGACTTCCATAATTATGCATTTTTCAAAAGTTCTACCTTTTAAGAACAAGTACACATCTGTGCCATCTACTTTACCTGGTAGAGCTAAAAAAAATAAGTACCAAATGTATAAATAAATCTGTTTATATCAATATCACTATTAATGTATTATTTTTGAAAGATCTCTAGTCATACTATAGTCCTCTTACAGATGAGGAAAGTATGGCTCAGAAAGTTTATGAAACAGTATCAAGGATACATATATAATAAGACCTAAAGCTATAATTCAAGTCTAGGTCTGTCTGGCCCCAAACCTCATGCCCTCTCCACTGTGACACAATACTTTTTAGATGCCTCCCATTCTCATGACCACTTATTTAGCTGCGGGGCCTGAGGTTTCTATACCATGCCCTACTATGCCTCTATTTCATATCTATGTTTATATCTTTATCTGCATATCTTTAACCCTATGACAAACCCTGTGTTAGAAAGTGGGCATTTGGCTGGGCGCAGTGGTTCATGCCTATAATCCCAGCACTTTGGGAGGCTGAGGCGGGTGGATCATGAAGTCAAGAGATTGAGACCATCCTGGCCAACATGGTGAAACCCCATCTCTACTAAAAATACCAAAAAAAAAAAACAAATTAGCCGGGCGTGGTGGTGCAGACCTGTAGTCCCAGCTACTTAGGAGGCTGAGGCAGGAGAATCACTTGAACCTGGGAGGTGGACGTTGCAATGAGCCAAGATCATGCCACTGCACTCCAGCCTGGTGACAGAGTGAGACTCTGTCTCAGAAAAAAGAACGTGGGCATTCAGTAGCAAGGCAGAGCCCCTGACCTCAAGAACGTGATAATCTAGTGAAGGAGACAGAAAAGTAAAAGGCAATGACAGTAAAACATGGTAAGTGCTAAGATAAAAGTGGTTATGAGATGTTAGAGGAGCAAACAAGAAGAATCAGGGAAGGCTTTCAGGAGGAAGTAATATTTAAAGAAAGACTAGGAAGTCATCCAGGTGAAGTGTAAGTTGACTTGGTTCCATCAGAGAAAACAAAGCCCTGGAGGTAGGAGAAAGGATGGCACATTTGGGGACCTACACCTTATTTGGCATACTAGAATAAAGGCCGGGCATGGTGGCTCATGCCTGTAATCCCAGCACTTTGGGAGGCCAAGGTGAGTGGATAGCCTGAGTCTAGGTGTTCAAAACCAGCTTGGGCAATGTAGCAAAACCCCATCTCTACTAAAAGTATAAAAAACAAAAGTATACTAGAATAAAAAATGTGAGCCGTGTGGCCAGGTAAGTAGATAGACCAAATCACGAAGAGCTTTGTTTGCCTGTGAAGGTGTTTTGGAATTACGGAGAGCAACTGTAGGGCCATCAGCATGGGAGTGCTATAAAAATATGCTAGATAGAGTCTGCAGATTGAAAGAGTGGGAGGAAAGGACGCAAGTGACTGGTCAGTAGGCAGCTGCAATAATGTATGGTCTCATTTATACTTGCTAAAGGATATGATATGGTTCTGAGGTAGTGGCAGCACACAGAGAGTGGCTAGATTCAAGAGATAGGAGATTTAGGATACAGAAATAAAACTCATATTTGATTATATAGACAAGGTTGAGAGTGACAATTGAAGTTTCTGACCTGAACCAAGAGATAGAGACAAAAGGCAATGAGAACATTGTGGGAGGGAGATGAGGAGTCCAATTTGGACGTGTTGAGTGTTGGGTGTCTGTGGTACATTCAGGGAGAGATGTGATTTGCAAAAGCAGGAGAAACAACTAAAAGTTTAAATTCAGGAGTTGTCACCTTATGGGTGACACTTCAAACCATGGACATAGATGAAATCTAAGAAGATTATGTAGAATGAGAAAAGAAATGAACATAGGACAGAAAATATTATTATAAAAACAGTAATACTATTTTGCCTTTCACTTCAGGAGCTATAGAACAAATACTAGTATATACTACCGCTGAAGTCAAGACTTGAAGTTTTGACCTTAGTTAATGTTAGTAATAAAAGTCTAAACAAGAAACATAATTCACTATCAAACCCACATTCACTGAATATGAACTTGCTCAGCATCCTTCACTTTCTAGACTCATAGGTATGCACCACTCTGCATATTTATCAGGCCATTTTCACTAACTTTTCTATCTGAGATCCTATTTAAATTCAGAGAAAAAAATGGAGAATCAAAGTAGTTTTACAGACAGGTTAAGCCAGGAAATCCTTTCTCCTCTTTTCTCCATAAGGGCACACAGAAAGTATCAATGCCACACAAATAAAGCAAACGCATCATCTACCTGCAGTTGATTCAGGAGTTTTTCTCAATTGATTACTTTACCCTAAGTGATAAAATCTGTATTTTGTTGCTCCACTTGTCTCTCTACAGTTCCAGCATCTGTCCAAGGAGTAATTGCAGACAATGCATACAGCAGTCATTCCTTAATAGTAAGTTGGCAAAAAGCTGCTGGTGTGGCAGAAAGATACGATATCCTGCTTCTGACTGAAAATGGAATCCTGCACAACACATCAGAGCCAGCCACCACTAAGCAACACAAATTTGAAGATCTGACACCAGGCAAGAAATACAAGATACAGATCCTAACTGTCAGTGGAGGCCTCTTTAGCAAGGAAGCCCAGACTGAAGGCCGAACAGGTAATTAGCACAGCATAATGTTTTGAAGCACATATTGCCAATGTCTACTATTGTGTAAGAACCACAGGGCAAGAGGGATGACGCAACATTGGGAGATGGTATCCATCTCTTGATACGCTGGGAACATTCACCCTGATTTGCCACTTCCATGTCGGTTGCCCTATCCACACAGGACTCAGCCCACCACACTCTGATTCTGATTTTTCATTAATATTGTGCTATTAGCTTCCTATTGCTACTGTAATAAAATATCACAATCTTAGTGGCTTAAAACCACCCAGATTTATTATTTTCTAGTCCTGAAGGTTAGAATCTGAAAAATGGTTTTTGGGGACTGAAATGAAGACATCAGGGCTGTGTTTCCTGTAGGGACTTTCGGGGGAGAATCCACTCCTTGCCTTTTTCAGCTTCTGAGGCTGCCCACATTCCTTGGCTCGTGTCCCCTTCCCAACGATGACATTGCTCCAATCTCTGCATGGGACCTTACATCTCTTTCTCTGCTCTCCTGCCTCCCTCTTCCATCTTTTAAGGACTCTTGTGATTACCTTGGTCACCAACTGGACAATCCAGGATAATTCCTTCGTCTCAAGATCCTTAACTTAATCACATCTACAAAGCCCTTTTTGCCACAGAAGGTAACATATTCACAGGTTCTGGGGATTAGGACATGGACATCTTTGGGGCTATTCAGACAACCACATTGGCCTAATTGATTGATAACTTATTTAGTCAGTACATAGGTCTGAAGGCGGGGATGGTTATGTTGACAGGGACATAAAGATAAATCAGGCATGCTTCTCGTCCTTAAAGAGCTGACTGGCGAGACAGACACATGGACAAATAATGGCAATGCATTGTGATAAAGAGTACATATAAGAGAGGGATGTCTGGCATTCAGGGAAGCATGGAGGTCAGGCAGAATTGGGACATCTTCATAAAAGTGACATTTCAATACTGTCTTGAAGGATGAAGAAATTCTTATGGAGAGAAGGTAGAATACTTCCTACAGACAGCCTGTCCTGTGCAAAGGCCAGGAGGTATGAACAGGAGAAAGGAGAAGTTGTGGGTGGCTGAAATGTGTGTTGCATGATGGAAAGGTGAGGCTGAAAGCCAGATTGGAGCCAAATTAGAGGGTGCCTGGTAGCCTTCCTCAGGAGTTTTTTTATCTTAAAGCAATACAAATTTTTTAGCCAGAGAGCAATTGTTTTGTAATAACAATTTATCTTTAAAAAGATAAATCAGATAGCAATGGGGCAATGGATTGAATGGAAATGAACCAGAGGTGAGGAGATCCACCTATTAATTCATTTATTATTGAGTACCTACTATAGGTTAGGCACTGTTCTAACTGCTCGATATGCAGAAATGAATAAAAAATTCCCATGGTCATTATTCTTATAGTCTAGTGGGGAAGAAAGTCAATAAACAAAATAAATAAGTAAAAGATACAGGAGGTTGGGTGGTAATAAAGACCAAGAAGGAAATTAAATTAGGAAATTGGGATAGCAAGAGTTGGGGCTTACAATTTTATCTATCTATCTATCTATCTATCTATCTATCTATCTATTAATGGTTATTATTATTATTATTATTTTGGAGACAGTGTCTCGCTCTGGCACCCAAGCTGGAGTGCAGTGGAACAATCTCAATTCACTGCAACCTCTGCCTCCTGGGTTCAAACGATCCTCCCATCTGAGCCTCCCAAGTAGTTGGGACTTCAGGAATGTGCCACCACGCCCAGCTAATTTTTGTACTTCCTTGTAGAGACAGGGTTTCTCCATGTTGCCTAGGCTGGTCTCACACTCCTGGGCTCAAGAGATCCACCTGCCTTAGCCTCCCAAAGTGTTGGGATTATAGGCATAAGCCACATGCCTGGTCAAGGGGCTTACAATTTTTTTTTTTTTTTTTTTTTTTTTTGAGACAAAATCTCCCTCTGTTACCCAAGCTGGAGTGCAGTAGTGCAATCTCAGCTCACCACAACCTCCACCTCCTGGGTTCAAGCAATTCTCCTGCCTCAGCCTCCTGAGTAGAATAGCTGGGACTAAAGGTGTGCACCACCACGCCCAGCTAATTTTTACATTTTTAGTAGAGATGGGGTTTCACCATGTTGGCCAGGCTGGTCTTGAACTCTTGACCTCAGGTGATCCACCCTCCTCAGCCTCCCAAAGTGCTGGGATTACAGGCATGAGCCATTGCACCCAGCCGGGACTTACAATTTCAGGTAGTACAGTCCCCAAAGACTTCACTGAGGCAGTGACATTTGAGTAAAACTCTGAAAGAAATGAGAAAGTCATGCAAATATTTGGGTATTTAGACGCAGAGCCAATGCCAAAGCAAAGACCCTGAGTGGGTGTGTGTCTGACCTGTTGGAGGAACAGTAAAGGGGCCCATATGGCTGGAACAGAGTGAGCGCAAATGAGTGGGGGGGATGCAGTTGGACAGGTAATGGGGTCATGACATGACTGCAGTCGTAGGAGAAGGACCAACAGCTGAACGAATGCAGGGGCCCTCATGAAGAACAGTGGATACAGTCAAGAAGTATTTTTGCATTAGCTAAGGTGGCACTTGGGAGCTGAGTGGATTATAGAGGAAGGAACAAAAGATTCCAGAGTTTCTACCTAGGATGTCTGGTAGAAGATGATGCCATTAATTGAGATAAGAGAAGCAGGAGGTGAGAGGGTCAGGCAAAAATCCAGAGTTCAGCTGTGTATTGAATTTGAGATGCCTGAGTGACTTGCAGAGAGAGGGAACCATAGGCATTTGGAAATATGGATTTGAGCTCAGAAGAGAAGTGAGCTGGACATAAAAAGATCTGGACCAGAATGCTAGTTGAATCCATAAATTGAATGAGACTGATTGCTCAGCTAGGGCTATAGAATATGAAGAAAACAAAGGATGGATCCATGGGAAATAACTTGTAAGGGCCTGGCAAAAGGAGCGGAGAAAGCAAAGAGAGCCTGAGAAAGAGCATTTGAGGTGGAGAAAAGAGAACTCAGGCGAAATCAAGGCAGATGTCCTGTTCTGTTTCTACTGGCATCTTAAGCCTGCTGAGGAATCAGACAGCATCTGTGCCAGCAGTTTGCAAGGAGGCGGTTTCTAGCAGCACTTGACCTTGCCAAGAGGTAGCACAGAAGTCCAAAAGGGTTTGCAAAATTCTAACATGAAGCTTTTTGAAAAATGCTTTTGGCTTTTCCTATTGTTTCTGTTTCTCATATCACTGAATCCAACTTCCTCTTTCTGTTTGCTTTTCCCTTTCTTTCCCACCTGCTCTCTTCTCCTCACTGCATTTCCCTCCCTCATTCTCTTGCTCCTCGACTTTTCCAGTCCCAGCAGCTGTCACCAACCTGAGGATCACAGAGAACTCCACCAGGCACCTGTCCTTCCGCTGGACCGCCTCAGAGGGGGAGCTCAGCTGGTACAACATCTTTTTGTACAACCCAGATGGGAATCTCCAGGAGAGAGCTCAAGTTGACCCACAAGTCCAGAGCTTCTCTTTCCAGAACTTGCTACAAGGCCGAATGTACAAGATGGTGATTGTAACTCACAGTGGGGAGCTGTCTAATGAGTCTTTCATATTTGGTAGAACAGGTAAGACCAAGACCCAAGCAGTAATGAATCGTGGGGAATTGTCCCGGTATTCACTGGCTTTTCCTGGGTTGGTCCTTAGTTTCCTCTTCTATTCAGGATGTAGCTTTATATGACATTTGTGACTTTCAGGCTGTTTGACCCTAAATCGCACGTTTGATTACGTGTAACTAATTTGCGGCCAGTTTTTGCACTAGCTTCTGCTCTTTTGCCTCCACTTGTTTACTTCCTAGGGCTTGGTAAAAAAATGAATGTGGTTCCTCCTCTTGACATCAAACTGTACAAGAGGGCTGTAACCTATCATAGTTTAATTCAAGCCATACCCTGCAGCTTTCTAACAAGAAATAGATGGAGAGGAGAGCAGGAGCAGAGAAGGGCAACCACAAATATAGCAAACAGGCAGTGACTGCTGTGAATTAGAAACATAGCACTAGATGAAGTGAAAACACAGAGTTCCAGGAAAGTGAGAGACATCTCTCTGGGCTGCAAATAAAAAACAGAATCTACCCTTTTCCCATAATTTGAGTCCTTTATCTCCTATTCAAAAAAAATTTTTTTTTGAGACAAGTTCTCGCTGTGTTGCCCAGGCTGGAGTGCAGTGATGCTATCATGGCTCCCTGTAGCCTCGACCTCCTGGGTTCAAGTGATCCTCTTGCTTCAGCCTCCCAAGCAGCTGGGACGACAGACACATGACACCATGCATGGCAAACTTTTAATTTTTATTTTTTATAGAGATGGGGGCTTCCCTATATTGCCCAGGCTGGTCTTGAACTCCTTGGCTAAAGCAGTCCTCTGCCTCGACCTCCCAAAGTGCTGGAATTAGAGGCATGAGCCACCATGCCCAGCCTACCTATTCAATTCTTTTTTCTCATTTGACAATAGTTTTAGGTGCTCTTCTGTGCCAGGTACATGGCCCACTGCTGTAATATGACAGTCAAGGGCGCTGCCCTCAGAGAACTCTGGAATAGCGGGGAGGGAAGAGGACGGGGACAGATCATTAAAGGGAGATGATTTGGGAATGCCTTACATTCTATGAAAAAAATGATGTGTCATGATAGTGACTTGGCAGGACAAGCAACTACTTTAGATAGGAGAAGTCATTTCAGCAGAGAACTAAAGGTGAAGGGAGCCAGGTGGGAACATATTCCAAGGGCAGCCAACAGAAGTTCTGTTTGTCTTTTGAAAGGAGTGAAAAAGAGCTGCGATAAGCCTCAACCACAGATAGAATTGCCTACCCGTCATCATTTCCAAGGCAGCCCTTTGCACATCTTTCCTCACCTGCTCATTAATGCTTAGAAGTCCTCCAATGTGGCAACAGTCTTCATTCTCCAAAGAATAGCAAAGCTATTGGGATGGATGGCAGCATGACTAATCTATACAATGATAGGAGTGACTGTAAACACTTCTCTCCCTACATGAAGTTATACCAATACAGATTTTATAAGAAAGGGCACAAAAGAACTGAGAACCTAAAGGAGGGTAGAGAGGATGTAAAGAGACCCAGAGAGGGTTGCTGTGGGATGGTGGCTGCAATGACATAGGCCACACTGGGGAGGAGCTGGAACCTTGTATACACATTTTCTGGGCCTTTTTAAATAAGCTAAATGACAACGATTTATTCATCATTTATGAAGATTTCATTTTACATGCTTATCAGGGTGCATGTGGCAAGCATCTGGAAGTCACCACCTGTTTTGTTTTAATTTACACCGTATCTCTAGTCTATACGCCCTTAAAGTTAAATGGCCTGAAATGTAGGCAAGATCTGACTATAATATGTACAACTCACCCACATGCCCAACGTAGCATATACTCTCACCTGTGGGCCAGAATGCCTTTGTTTCTGTTTTGTTCTCATTAAGAATTTTTCTTGTTTAAGTCCCAGCCTCTGTGAGTCATCTCAGGGGGTCCAATCGGAACATGACAGACAGCCTTTGGTTCAGCTGGAGTCCAGCCTCTGGGGACTTTGACTTTTATGAACTGATTCTCTATAATCCCAATGGCACAAAGAAGGAAAACTGGAAAGACAAGGACCTGACGGAGTGGCGGTTTCACGGCCTTGTTCCCGGAAGGAAGTACACGCTGTGGGTGGTAACTCACAGTGGAGATCTCAGCAATAAAGTCACAGCGGAGAGCAGAACAGGTGAGAAGCTCAGGTGCCAGTGGCCAAGGGGTGGTGGGAAGTAGCTTCCAGAGACACATTTTGATTCTGATTTTAATGACAAGAGATAAAGCCAATAATGGTATACCCTTGCTAGCCCCTGAACTTGGGAAGGGACTGTGGTACAACAGATAAAGGACAAGGCTATGGTCCAAAAGAACTAAGTCCTTAGCTTAGCTCTATGAATCTGGTCAAGTCATTGAGCCTCTCTAGGCCTCAGTTTCCTTATCTGCAAAGTGGGGATAATCATATACATCATCACTGTGTGGCTATCACCAGTGCACCCTAACTGTTTTTATGTCATGGGCACACATAGATGTCTGTGTGTCACCCTGGGGTTAATCAACAAGGCTATCTGCAATTGGACATAATTGTCTGTGGGTGTCAGCTCTGCACCCCAAAATCTGATGGAATTAATACCTTCACACACTTGTAACCCATTCGGAGCACACTCATGCTCCACAGCACCATGGTAAGGAAGATCTGGCTATGAATATTTAAGAAAACATATATGAGGCTGGGCACCGTGGCTCACGCCTGTAATCCCAGTATTTTGGGAGGCCGAGGTGGGTGGATCACTTGAGGTCAGGAGTTCGAGAACAGCCTGGTCAACTAGAGGAAACCCTGTCTCTACTAAAAATACAAAAATTAGCCAGGCGTAGTGGTGGGCACCTGTAATCCCAGCTACTCGGGAGGCTGAAGTGCCTGTAATCCCAGCTACCTGGGAGATGGAGGTTGCAGTGAGCCAAGATCATGCCACTGCACTTCAGCCTGGGCGGCAAGAGCAAAACTCTGTCTCAAAAAAAAGAAAAAGAAAAAGAAAAAAAGGTACATAAAATGCTTGAGGACAGTGCCTTACACATAATAAACACTATTAATGAAAGCTCCTGCTACTATATCATCATATTATCTCTTCCTACAAGGTACATTAAAAGTGTGTCTGATGTTACTCAGCTATCTTTTTTGTATGTGTTATGGCATAGATGTGATTATGTGATTTTTCACTTTCTCCTATATTCAGCTCCAAGTCCTCCCAGTCTTATGTCATTTGCTGACATTGCAAACACATCCTTGGCCATCACGTGGAAGGGGCCCCCAGACTGGACAGACTACAATGACTTCGAGCTGCAGTGGTTGCCCAGAGATGCACTTACTGTCTTCAACCCCTACAACAACAGAAAATCAGAAGGACGCATTGTGTATGGTCTTCGTCCAGGGAGATCCTATCAATTCAGTGTCAAGACTGTCAGTGGTGATTCCTGGAAAACTTACAGCAAACCAATTTTTGGAACTGTGAGGACAAGTATGACATGTTTTGCTATTCTTGTTTCTCAAATGGAGTGAGGGGAAGTATATGTTCAACATCTTACTTAAATAGGGCTTGGATTAAATCCGTATTTTTACATGGGATTGGTCTGGATTTGAATTCAGGCAGAAGTCTATGTAGATTTGTTCATTCATTTAACATTAACAACAAGGGACAATAAAGAAAGAATCTCTCTCTGCCCTCATGGGGCTTACAATTAGGTAGGACGTACTATTTGTAACTAGACATTATATTTTGGGTATGATGAGGGAAGTAAATGGTACTATAGAGGCACTGGTTGGGTAATCTGACCCAATACAAGAGAACTTCTTGGAAAAGGAAACATCCAAATAGAAACCTAAAGAAAGAAATTTACCAGGTAGAGGCGGGGGAAGAAGTGGAGAATATTCCAGGTTGAGAGAATAAAATATTCCAAGATCAGAGAGGAGGGAGAGTACAAGATCTACTAACAGGGGAACAGAAAGAAGTTTATTTGGCCATAGCATAAAAGGTAAGGATTAAGGGAATCACATAATAAAATGTTTTGTATTCCATGGTAACTCTGAACTTTATTTTGGATCAACTGGAGCCACTCAATTTCAGCAGAGATATCATAATCATTATTTACACTTTAGAAAGTTACTCTGGGTACAGTGTAGAGAATAGACCGAAAGAGGCAAAACTAGAAGCAGAGGGATCATAGGACATACTGTTGTATGTCCCTGAGAGAAAAATACTTTGATGACGAAGCACATACCAGTTTCTTCCCAAAGGCATTTTGGGATAGATACTATCACCCTCAAAGAAAGACAGGTTTTCAGCTTAGGGACTTTAATCCAAATATTTGTGTTTCAATAATACCCAGTAGAAGTAGCTTCTGGGATCAGATCAGATAGTTAATGGTTGTTGATAAAATGCATAGTTGAAAGTTAGACATTTAAGCATTTTAATAAAGCCAGACATTTTTAATAAGCATTAATACTATAACAAGTATAACTTTTATGCCACATTGTATCCAAAGAGCAGTTATTTGTGTGTCAAAAGAAATATGTGAAAAAGAACTAAGAGTTTTAGTTTATGGCAAGCTCAGGCTGAGTTTTCAGTGGCTGACTGTGGGCTGTGTTCATGAAATCTGTTAAGCAGAGCACCCTGCACTGGTTACCAAACCCAGGGCAGGACTCTGAACACTTCTGCCCATTGCATCTGGTATTAGAGTCACCAGAGAAACATAACGCAAGCACTGGATGGAACAAAGCTTTGCTTACATAGGGAGGAGACAGAGTAAGATCAACCTCAACAGTATGCCTCAGTCCCCCATGGCCAGCTGCAGTGGTTGCCCAGAGATGCACTTGCTGTCTTCAACCCTGACAACAACAGAAAACAGAAGGGCACATTGTGTATGGTCTCTTCCAGCAGTCAGTGCAGGGCAGTTGGCTAAATGCACCACTCTCAGGTCACAGTAGAAGGACCCTGTCCTGTCTCCTCAGAGGACAACCGTAGCATTGGTGTTCACCATCTGCCATGTGACACACATGCGTAAGCAGAACAAAAGAGCATACATTGAGCTTGCAACAGGGAACGATACTCCCACACAAGGCAATGAGCCCAGCACAGGCTGTGTAGGCTCTCGATCTCTTGGTAAGAAAGTATCTTAAGCTCAAGGGCCATTTCTTACACAGCCAAACGGGGGTCGATAGACTATGCACATGACACTGCCTTTCCCAAAAGCCTTGCAGGTACTCAGTTTAAGAGCTCATATGACTCTGTTAGCGGCTGGGCTTATAGATCACGACTGGACTGTTGTATTCAGTCCTGGATGCTAGAATTTAAGTGAGGCATTCACCAAACGGAGGAGTGCCCAGGAGGACAAAAACTGCCATGGAGAGGGACTCAGTGCTGTGTTTTATGAGGAATGATGACTCGTGGAACTTGTTTTTTGTTTGTTTGTTTATTTGTTTCTTCAAGGCTTGTATTTATTAGGATCAGGTGAGGCTATGGGTAACAGAAAATCCAAAATAGCAGAAGTTTAAATAGAATAGAAGTTTATAATTTTCATGTAAAATCATTCCAGTACTCAATTTCTCACAAATATGCTTCAACCATAATGAATGATTTGCAGTTCTCAATTTTCTACCATCCTACTCCCGGCACCTCCTCCTTTGGTACCTGGGTTTGTGGTTTTTCTCTACGCAGAATGCCTTTTTCTCGATATCTTGGCAGAGTGTCACCTCTGCCTTACGGCTTTTACTAACTCCTGCTGATAACTAATAGCCAGCAGCTGAAGGTTGTGTGTCACCCCCACATAGCACCTTGTCTCGCCATTTCTTCTGGTATGTTTTCCTTTCTGCCTTCTATGATTGCTATTTGGACTCATTTCCATTCCTGCAGGTTAGGGCTAACATCTTACTTACCTCTGTACTGTTCATAATCCCCAGAAGAGCACCTGGCCCATAGTAGGTACTTGTTTCTCTCAACACATGAAATAAGTGTTCATTCCACTCTCTTTTTGTTTGCATGGCTTCAGAGGAGGACATAATTCTTAACTTTGCTCCTCTGTAGGTAAGTTGTTTTGCCCCCTCTGGCTTCTTTCAGGAATTTTTCTTTATCTTTGATTTTCTGTAGTGTGAAAACGATATGCCTAGGCATAGTTTTTTTGGCATATATCCTCCTTGGTGTTCCCTGAGCTTCCTGGATCTGTGGTTGGTGTCTAACATTTATTTGTGGGAAATTCTTAGTCATTCTTGTTTCAAATATTTCTTCAGTTCCTTTCTTTCTCCTTCTGGTATTCTCATTTTGTGTAGGATACACTTTCTGTGGTTGTTCCATGGTCCTTGGATATTCTGTTCTGCTTTTCAGTCTTTGTTTGCTTTGCTTTTCCATTTGGGAGGTCTCTACTGATAGATCCTCAAGGCTCAGAGACTGTCCTCAGCCATGTCTAGCTACTAAGAAGTCCATCAAGGTATTCTTCATTTCTGTCACAGTGATTTGATCTCTAGCATTTATTTTTGGTTCTTTCTTAGGACTTTCACCTCTCCATTTACATCACCCACCTGTTCTTGAATGTTGTCTACTTTGTCCATTAGAGCCCTTAACATGTTAATGACTGTTGTTTTAAATTCCTGGTCTGATGGTTCCAACATTCCTGCCATATCTGACTTGTAGTTCTGGATCCTTGTTCAGTTTCCTCAAGCTATATATTTTTTCCTTTAGTAGGCCTTGTGATTTTTTCTTGATAGCTCGATACAACATACTACGTAAAAGAAACTGCTGTAAATTGGTGTTTGGTGGGGCAGTGATGAAGCATGGGGGAGGAGAAGTGCTTTAGAGTCCTACGATTAGGTCTAGTCTTCTAGCGAGCCTATGCCTCCAAGCTGTGAACTTTGCAGGTACTTCTCAGCACCCCCTACCCCCACCTGAGGTGGGACAGGATGGTTGAAGTGGCTGGGGTTGGGTTATTCCCCTGGCCCAGGTCAGTTGGGCTCTGATAAAACCCCAGCAGGTTAGGCTTTGGGTAGATTCCACTGAGGGCAGAGTGCTCTAGTGTATTTCAAAACAGTTATTTTGTTCCCCCCCTTTCAGAAACATGGGGGGATTTTTCTTCGATATTCACTGTGAGAACCTGGTTGAGCTCCTGGAGCTAAAACTCACAAAAGTGTGGAGGGCCCCATAACTAGATCCCCCGGAGTCTTTAACTATTACTCAGACTTGTCCACGCTTGTCCTTCAGCATTTCCTACCCCAGCCCTGGTTCCCTGGGAGATTTGTGCTCATGTGTCTGCTAGGGTGAGCCATGACACTCTGTATTTGCCTGTCCGTCCCTCCTATACCTAGATCTCAGAGCTAGTTGGACCCAAAGGAGCTGGAAAATAAAAAAATTCTCCTTGAGTTCTGAAAAGTGTTGGCTCCTCTGTTCCCTTTAGAGCCTGACAAGATACAAAACCTGCATTGCCGGCCTCAGAACTCCACAGCCATTGCCTGTTCTTGGATCCCTCCTGATTCTGACTTTGATGGTTACAGTATTGAATGCCGGAAAATGGACACCCAAGAAGTTGAGTTTTCCAGAAAGCTGGAGAAAGAAAAATCTCTGCTCAACATCATGATGCTAGTGCCCCATAAGAGGTACCTGGTGTCCATCAAAGTGCAGTCGGCCGGCATGACCAGCGAGGTGGTTGAAGACAGCACTATCACAATGATAGACCGTAAGTGTCCCTGAAGGTACGCACGGAGCCTCCTGTCACCAGAGTGAAGGGGCTGTGCACCCTTCCCTGTCATATCCATCACTGCCATTCACTTGCATACATTTCACTTTTGCATAAGCCTATGTGATTGCCACCTGGAGAGGAGGACTTAAAAGGCTCCAAGAAATGGCAACATTTCTCTGGGTAAAGTACCCTGACAGCAAACAAGTTAGATGATCTTAAAGTACCTGAATGAGTTAGTATTTAAATATATCACTTTGCCTCATATAGTTAGAGCTATAATAGAGCTCTTAAGCAATTTGAAGCTACAACTTCAGGAAATTCTGCTGAAGAGCTACCTCTTTCATTATGTTTAATGTGCCACTGGCAAATCACTTCCTCTGCCTGTTTTCCTTCAGGAGAGGGGGAGAGTTTCTTGATTACAGCATTAAACACAGGCGCACGCTCACACACACAGTCTGATGCAAGAGAGCAGAATCCTTCATTTTACTGTTGTTTATGCTGTGAAAGCAGAGTTGTGACCCCTCTTGGTTCCTTCCCCACCTCTTTTTCCAGGCCCCCCTCCTCCACCCCCACACATTCGTGTGAATGAAAAGGATGTGCTAATTAGCAAATCTTCCATCAACTTTACTGTCAACTGCAGCTGGTTCAGCGACACCAATGGAGCTGTGAAATACTTCACAGTGGTGGTGAGAGAGGCTGATGGTAAGTTATCATGAGTTAACTCCACTCTGAGACACCGAATTGCTTTCTCGGAGGTCATGTGGGAGATCTTTCTGTGAAAAGGTTCAAGAAACTTAAGTAGAAAATGTAATTTTTGTATCATTCACCCCATCTCCGCTGGATACAGGGAGATGTAAGGAAAAGCTGCTCAAAGCTTCTTTGGGCAGTAAAGCCTGTTATCCTCTAGGTTTAATTATTAAATAGAAGAGTAATGATAATAGCAACCACAGCGATAATAACAATAACCATCATTTATTGAGTCTTTACCACGTGCCGTGCACTGTTGGAAGTGCATTGCATGTAATGCCTTATTCAGTCCTCTTCTTTCCACCCAACCTGTTGGCAATCTCAAGGCTTCAAACTAACTTTGAAGGAACTCTTAATTTATGTATTACATTTCTTATTTATTTATTTATTTTTGAGATGGAGTTTCGCTCTTGTCGCCTAGGCTGGAGTGCAATAGCGCAGTCTTGGCTCACTGCAACCTCCGCCTCCTGCCTCAGCCTCCTAAGTAGTTGGGATTAGTCCTCTTCATTACTGGGTCAATCTTGTTCACTACTCTTTTGTTCTACCATTAAACATTAATATGCCTCAACCGTCTTCACCCCTTCCTATCTCCAATGCCTCAACTGATCATACTTGCAAACCACCCACCAAGTCACAAAAAGAACCAAAAGCCTAAAAGAAGAAAAAAAGTTCATGAGAAACATTCTTCTCTTCTCCACTGAATTTTGAATAGTATGTTTCATTCTCTAGTTTCCTAAATTATTCAATATCTACCTAATTCCTAAAGATAAGAACAAAGTCTAGGGAATGGTTATCACAACATCACATGCAACCACTGAGTAAGAGCTTTCAAGCTTATCGTATCAGCATTTGTCAAACCACCTGTAAGAGTGTTGTATTTGGGGCACACCTGTCCATGTATATATTTGCTGTTGAGGTCTTGTGTGTTATTTCTCCAAAAGAGAGGCTTTTGCCTGGAATGACATTAATATAGGTTTACCTTTCTTATATATTTTTATACTGTTTAAGGTGCTACATGAGTTTCTTAAGCATCCCTGATAATTTTGACCCATTTGTGGGTAAGGGGGAAACTTGAAACCTGACAAACTGTGAGGCAGTTTCTAGGCCAATGGGTATTTTAGGCTCACAGTATCTAACAGTCTATGTGCTTTTACAGTTTATTTAATTGAACTAAATCTGGTTATGCACAATTAACTAAATAATTTCAAGGGTCATTGGTATGTCCCAGATTTCCTCACACCACATAATTGAAGATAAATTGGTGAACTGTGGAAAGACTTTAGACTTGATTAGACTGCAATGAAGACAGCGTTTTGCTGCATGACTAGAAGACAGTAACCGAAAAAGTCACACCCCAGAAAGTAGCCTTGTGTTCCCCAGCCAGACAGGCTTCCATTATTGATGTCCATGGAGATGGGCTGTGATTTCCAGGTTAGCTAAGATAACAATCCATCTCATATAAATGCCATTTATAGTGTACATACTCATGCTAAAGACAACGTTTCTTTTTAACTACTGGCAACAAAATATTTCTAAGACCCACTTATGAGCAAATTTTATTAAACAAGAATTCAGGATGCTATCATAAACCCTCACTGCACCACACCTTGAAGCTCACTGTAAACAGTATCTGATCTCTATAGTATTTATCTTTCTACTTACGCTTTTCTCCAGTCAGCATCAAAACTGGTTCGCAGTGCCAAAACACACAGCAGGCTGGGTGACCAGGGGAAGAGTTCTGGGAAGTGCTCTGAGTAAGGGGCCAAATTTGGACCAGGATTAAACTGTACTCAAGATAACAGTGAGCCACATGCAGAGCAATAATCAAACTGGGCATGGCATGTGGAGCGCGCCTTGTGGGATGACTACTCTGGCCTAGGACATGATTTCTCTTATCTTTTTCCTATTTCCCAGGTCATAGGGGTTTCCTTATTAGCTCAACTACAATGGTTATTGGCAAGATAAAGAGTTTATTGAGTGGGTTCACTCACAATGGGAGTTGTGTAACACTGTGGAGTTGTGAGAGGTGCTATCATTTAATGCAAGAGCTACCCTCATTTTATTTCCTAGGAAAATGATGCTATATGCATGTGTGTGTGTGTGTGTGTATTTTATATACACACTATTTATTTTTATGTATTTTAGAAAAAGTGAATTAAAATTAACTTTATTAGGAGAATTTCATATCGTTCTTTGAGATTGCACAATCTGTACTTTGGAAATGGCCAGAGATAGTGGATGAGGAGGCAGCCTCAGAAACCTAATTTAAAATCACTGAAATCACTTAAGTCACAAGAAAGGCAGTCCTTAACTGTGGGTTTTCTCCTCCAGGCAGTGATGAGCTGAAGCCAGAACAACAGCACCCTCTCCCTTCCTACCTGGAGTACAGGCACAACGCCTCCATTCGGGTGTATCAGACTAATTATTTTGCCAGCAAATGTGCCGAAAATCCTAACAGCAACTCCAAGAGTTTTAACATTAAGCTTGGAGCAGAGATGGAGAGCCTAGGTGGAAAATGCGATCCCACTCAGCAAAAATTCTGTGATGGACCACTGAAGCCACACACTGCTTACAGGTTAGATGTATTACCACTGTTTTGCTAGATGGGACATGCTACATTACGAGGCACTCAGCTGTCTGAGCATCTGATGCATGTGAGCTTCCATAGATTAATAACCTACGTTAGAAGAGTAAACTCTGCATTTTACTGGGTAATTTATGAAAGTTGGATTCCTGCCTCCACTTGCAGGTAATGTGTCAAAAGGGACTTCAGCACTATGCAAAAGCTCCAAATCATTAAGGGAAGAACTGAAGGTTCTTAATAGATTGTTCTCTCTTCTACAACTTTTTTTTTTTTTTTTTTTTTTTTTTTGAGACAGTCTTACTCTTGCCCACACTGGAGTGCAGTGGTGCCATCTTGGCTCACTGCAACCTCCGCCTCCCTGGTTCAAGCAATTCTCTTGCCTCAGCCTCCCGAGTAGCTGAGATTACAAGTACACGCCGCCCCACCTGGCTAATTTTTGTATTTTTAGTACAGAGGAGGTTTCGCCATGTTGGCCAGGCTGGTCTCCAACTCCTGGCCTCAAGTGATCTGCCTGCCTCAGCCTCCCAAAGTGCTGGGATTACAGGTGTGAGCCACCATGCCCGGCCCTTCTACAACTTTTTAAATATGAGTCCAATACTTTACGTTGCTCATTATTGTAAAAATGTCCAAATAAAATGACTGAGTTTAGGGAGATCCAAACAATATGAAGCTATATCTTCTACTTATAATGTGAACTGAAATTATACTCACTTATTTACCTTCTAAGGCATCTAAAGATGGAAGTGCTCTTTGGTCCAGACAGAACTCTGGAAGGCAAAGGCCCCTGAATGAATGGGAACACCTTTTTTTCCCCATGGAGATGACAAATGAAAAGGAGCAGCTGTTTGGCTTTGGCTCCAGGAAACATCATTGCAGTCACTAGGCCCTTCTGCCCTAGGAATTGGCAGTGCTCTTGTTCTGCACTGTGTTTTCAGAAGGCAGGTACAAGCAGAAGTATACAGCATCCCAATCAGCATCCTCAAGAGAAAGGGAACCTAGGCTACTGTCTTGGATATAGAGCTACTGACACCCAAGATTATTACTTCTGCAGAAGTTGTACCTTCTCTGTTGGGTGTTGGAAGAGCTGATACCCAATCAATATGGCAATAAATTAGGTTTTCCACGGGCCAGCGTCCATTCTACTTTGTCGATGCTGAGGGCTTATTGATTCTCACATATTTGAAGTATCACTCCTAGGTCTCAGCCGAAAAAAACTCCCTCCCAGTTCCAAAAGGAGACTATGACATAGCATTACACCCGAAAGAGTTCTTAGCTCCTCCGTCATGTCAAACAAGTCAAGACAGATGTTTTTCCTCACTTTTGGCAGGAACTCTGTATAGCTACCTTTACCCAGGGCTCACCAGACACTTACTGTTACCTCCCAGGCAAGGTCGGCACCTCCAGATTAAACACACACAAACTTTTTAGTGATACTTACTTCAAAAAGAGACCATATGAGCCTACCTAAAGGAAACAAGATTTCAGAAGAACAAGAGAGAAACAAGAAAGACTAGAAAACCAGGATTTATCGGTTCCTGTAAGAATCAAGAGATGCGGCCAGGAGTGGTGGCTCACGCCTGTAATCCCAGCACTATGGGAGACTGAGGTGGGCAAATCACTTGCGTTCAGGAGTTCGAGACTAGCCTGGCCAACATGGTGAAACTCCATCTCTACTAAAAACATAAAAGTTAACCAGGCATGGTGGTGCACGCCTGTAATCCCAGCTACTCGGGAAGCCGAGGCAGGAGAGTCGCTTGAACCTTGGAGGTGGAGGTTGCAGTGAGCTGAGATCATGCCACTGTACTCCAGTCTGGGTGACAGAGCAAGACTCCATCTCAAAAACAAAAAAAGAGGCCGGGCGCGGTGGCTCACGCCTGTAATCCCAGCACTTTGGGAGGCCGAGACGGGCGGATCACGAGGTCAGGAGATCGAGACCATCCTGGCTAACATGGTGAAACCCTGTCTCTACTAAAAATACATTAAAAAAAAAATTAGACAGGCGCGGTGGCAGGCGCCTGTAGTCCCAGCTACATGGGAGGCTGAGGCAGGAGAATGGTGTGAACCCAGGAAGCGGAGCTTGCAGTGAGTGGAGATCGTGCCACTGCACTCCAGCCTGGGCGACAGAGCAAGACTCCGTCTCAAAAAAAAAAAAAAAAGAAAAAAAAAGAATCGAGATTCCTCAGCTCCTTGGTTACTTGGGCTCAAGGAAACTTGAGCAAAAGTCACCTAAGGGCTATTTTCTTTTTGAGTTGGAACATTGAGGCTGATTTAGTTTGTTTACTTATGGAAAGGGAAGGGGTGAAGATAATTCATTACTATATTTCAAAGAGAGAGTAAGAAGCTATAAAAAATTTGTGTCTGAACCAGAGCCCACCAATCTCCCAGCGCCCATAGTAGCTGTGGAGGTCTTTGGAAGAGCACCTGCATTTGAGTTCCAACTCTGCCACTTTTTAACTGTGTATTTTAACTTGTAAGCAGCATTTCAGTTCTCTAATCTTCATCTTCCTCACCTGCAAAGCTCCATAAGGGTGTCCTAAGTAGTGGTTTTGAGTATGTGACAGATCAAACCTAGTCATGTCACTTCTAAATTAAGGTTTTCCTGTAGTTCCCATTCACTTACAAGAGCAAGAGCAGATTCCAGCACAGGGCACACTAAACCCTGCTTTCTCCTGCCTGCCTCACCAGCCTTGTCTCCAACCATATATGCTCTAAGTACCCACTGCTTTCCTGCTACTCGTCACTCCTCGGAGTTCCTGAATGTGACATGGTTCTTTTATACCCCTGAGCCTTTGCATAATCTTTTCTCTCTCAGATGCTTTCCGTTCTTATCTGGCTGGCGAATTCTCCATACACTTCAAAAGCCAGCTCAACCCTCAACCACCCACACTATCCTGTCAACCCACAGCTGGGCGGTTGGGTGCTCCATCAGCTCCATGTCCACGTCCACAGCACCGTCTCCCTACATGCCTCTAATCCTACATTTACCAGTGGCTTTTAACCCTTTATCGAATTACCTGCTCTCTTCAACTAGACTGCAAGAACTCACAATCCAACAGGGGAGACAGATGTGTCATTGGTTACAAAACAATATGGCAGGTTCCTGGCACAAAAGATGTGCTCGTGAAATGTTTATGAACAAATACGGGAATGAGCCAAGATGCTCTATGGAAGTAACACATTCGTGTTATGGCTTCATCATCTCTGTGTACATGTTTGTTTTTCAGAACACAGCTTTCCTATATTTCTCCAATATATATGTTTACTTCAGTCCTGTTAAAAGCATGCCAGACAGATAATGCTTGATGAGAAGAGGTGTCATCTCCCAAAACACATCACAGAACCACATGCAAATCAGCCTCTTGTGTGGTGGCTGCTGAACTCAGTCCAGTCAGAATTCTGCCTGTCTCAAGACAATCATCACCAGTCACCCTCCTTGTTGTTAGGCATCCTTTTTTCCAAAGGGAATAAGTGGACAGGAAATAGTGCAGAAAAAGAATAATTAGGATTGAGAAATGGGAAATTCTAGGTTTTGCTGATACGCAAGTTTGTTATGTCAACAGATACAATGTGTTTCATTCATTGTTGGGTTCCTATGATTCATATGTATTATTGCATTGTTCCATATGGAAAGAGAAAGGGCAGATCATTACGGTGAGAGAGTTGGAAGGTAAGGAAAGTGCTGGTCTGGTTTTGTTTTTATTCTAAATAAAAGAGCAGTGTGACCATAGTAAGGTGGTCAGCTTCTCCTGACCTCGTTTTCTTCAAAGGAAGGAAATTGAACCGCATGATCCCTAACTTTCTGCTATAGAATTCTAATTCTAGACACATTTAAAGTGGAAAAAATTCTATCAGATATTTGTTCACTAAAAATAGTGTCTTGTTATTGTGTCATATTCATAATTATCTTGCTATCATATATTCAGCATATGTTTTCTTGCCTTCTCTGGCAATAGGTGTTGTTGGGTGATAGATAAATAAGGTGGAGCACTGCCTTCAAGGAGCTTACAATGTGGAGACAGAAGCCACATCTGCAAAATAGAGGCAGAAATGTTGAAGGACATAAGGAATAAAGGAAAATAAATGCTGTGAAGGTTCAGAAGGCTTCTCAAAGGATGTATTAAAACATAGGAAAAGGATTTAGAAATATGCAGATAGTGACAGAAGGAGATTCAATGTGGAAGGAATAGTGGGAGTCAAAGTGTGGAGTTTTAAATACACAAATTGTTTAGAGTAGAACAAACAGTCCAGTTTCAAACAGAGGGTGAATAAAAAGGAGTAGACTGGGATGATAGGACGAGATAGGACTGTGGGTGGGTGCTAAGTGCTGGGCTGGGGAAAGTAGCTGTGACATTCATTTTTGGAAAAGTTTTAAGGGAAGAATGCCTGATGACCCATTAATTTTAAGCTGAACCTATACTAGGTCATTATCTCCTTCCTAAAGGTCCCTTTTATCTGCATCCATTCAGTACTTTGTATTTACACTTGTGATTTCAGAGCAGAGTATGTCAAGGTTGTTATAGCCAATGCTTTTATTTTACAGATGAGGCATAAAGAACTTTAGGGACCATCCAAGTAGCCAGCAACGGAGTAAAAGTGAGAACTAGATCTCAGATCCTCTTGTTCCTAGCCCAGGCTTTTTTCATCCTTCCTACAAAAGTCATGGCGTGTGTGTGTGTGTGTGTGTGTGTGTGTGTGTGTGTGAGAGAGAGAGAGAGAGACAGACAGACAGACAGACAGACAGACCGAGAGTCTTGCTCTGTTGCCCAGGCTGGAGTGCAGTGGCGTGATCTCAGCTCACTACAACCTCCACTTTTTGGATTCAAGCAATTCTCATGCCTCAGCCTCCCAAGTAGCTGGGACTACAGGCATGCATCACCACGGGTCTGGCTAATTTTTGTATTTTTAATAGAAATGGGGTTTCACCATGTCAGCCATACTGGCCTCAAATTCTTGGCCTCATGTGATCTGCCTGCCTTGGCCTCCCAAAGTGCTGGAATTACAGGCATGAGCCACTGTGCCCAGCCAGAAGTCATTGCTTTTAACCAAAAATTAAGCCATGAGGAAATAAGAAAAGAGATCTGCACTAGGAGCCAGAAATATGAAGTTCAGTTTTTGTTCATCATCTTTCTGTGTGATCTTGGAGAAGACATGGACTGTCTCCTAGCTTCAGGTTCCAAACCTCTGAAGTAATATAATAAACTTCTTTATTATATTGGAGAGGTTGAACATGATCAAACAGAATCATGTTTGAAAAAGTCCTTATGGCTGGGCGCGATGGCTCACACTTGTAATCCCAGCACTTTCGGAGGCCAAGACAGGCAGATAGCTTGAGCCCAGGAGTTCAAGACCAGCCTGGGCAACATGGCAAAACCCCATCTCTACTAAAAATACAAAAATTAGCTGGCCATGGTAGTGTGCACTTGTAATCCCAGCTACTCAAGAGGCTGGGGTTGGAGGATCACTTGAGCTCGGGAGGTGGAGGTTACAGTGTGCATTCTGACCTGGTGACAGAGTAAGACCCTGTCTAAAAAAAAAAAAGAAAAGAAAGAAGAAAGAAAAAGAAAAAAAGTCTTCCCACACTTATAAATACGAAAGTCTTATCAGAGACACTGAATTTCCAAATGTATAATAAATTAGCAACATACTTGCCAAGGCATTGGTGTTATAGTGGTTAGCATAGCTGCCTTCCAAAATTAGCAACACACACCAACTCCTCACCTTCCCCTTTAATGTGTGGTGATTGCTTGTTGCCCTTTGTGGACCTTTCTCAATATACTTCCATTGACAGGCTGTTATTCCTGGAACATCTTTTGACTTGGAATGGATCTTTTGGAGATGGAAGTTATAGATGTGATTTATCAATATGATCTTGATGTTCATTTTACAGGATTACACTCGGATCTGGGCATGAGTTAGAAGAAGGGGGGGCGGGGCAGAACAATTTGCCCTGGCCTAGTACTGCTTCAGCATTATCACAGGACATGCCCAGATACCTTTGGGTTCAAGAAATACAGATTAAAAAAAAAAAAAAAAAGGAGTACTTCTGGTCACTTTCATAGAATTGAAATTAACACTAGAAAAAGTTTTCCCATATAAACCAAGCCTAATACTCCATCAGTTCAATTAGAGAATCTTCACAATAGGAGGGACTCAAGAAGTCACCCAAGCCAATCTTTAACTTAGTGCAGCAATGCCCTCCTCCAGCTTCCCTGGGACTGCTTCTCCTCCAGCCTCTACTTGAATCCCACCCCCATCCTCCAGCCCCCAGTGACTGGGGGCTCACAATCTAGGAGGTAGCTCATATTCTAATGTTAGAAAACAGATTAATATTCCTAAACTCCTCCTTCCTTATAAATTCAGCCTACTAAGCCTAATTCTACCTTCAAGAAGAAAAATAATCATGTTGTTTTCCTCTTCTACATGGCAGCCTTCTTTAAATCAGAAACTAACTATATTATGTCCCTTGAAGTCTTCTCTATCATTGTTCAGGTCAATCACCTCAAATGATCTCTAATTCATCCTCAAATATGCCCCCAGAAATTGAGTGCAGCTCTCCAGACTGGGCCTGACTTACGGAGAGAGCACGAGACTTAGGTCCTGTGATAGGGATCACAGGCTTCTCATTCAAGCAGAGGTTACAAATCTGTGTGTTTGTAGCTGCATCTTGCTTGTTTATTGAATTTAGGACCAGCTGATTTTCAGGCACTATCCTACATGGACACGTGGACAGCCACCTCAGCAACTCTCCTGCCCAGGTGACTGCAATAACTCCAGTGTCAGCTGGACAGTTCTAAATCAATGCCTCAATGTCCCTCTAAATCTAGTATATCCCAAGCAAAGTATATCTTCCTTCACCAATCTCTCTCCCTTTTTTGTTTTTTGTTTTTTGTTTTTTTTGAGATGGAGTCTTGCTTTGTCACCAAGGCTAGAGTGCAGTGGCATGATCTTGGCTCACTGCAGCCTCCACCTCCCATGTTCAAGCGATTCTCCTGCCTCAGCCTCCCAAGTAGCCACGATTACAGGTGCCCGCCACCACGCCTAATTTTTGTATTTTTAGTAGAGTTGGGGTTTCGCCATGTTGGCCAGGCTGATCTCCACCCCCTGACCTCAGGTGATCTGCCTGCCTCGGCCTCCCAAAGTGCTGAGATTACAGGTGTGAGCCACCACGCCCAGCCTCTCTCCTCATTTCTATCAGTGTTCCCACTGTTCTCTTGAGTGACGTGAGCTCAAGTCTTAGGCCATCCTTGATTCCTCCCTGCTTCTCTTCAGTCTGGGCCCCACCTAGTTCCTCCTTTCAGTGCCTTTCACAGTCTTCTTTCCATTCTCATTGCCAGGGCTCCTGGCCAGGGCCCTGTGTCCTTGGCCTGATTATCCCAGCAGTCTCTTCATTGAGCTCTCTGCTCCCCGCCACCTCACCTCCTATGCCCACACACACTGTTTCCTCCATATTCCACTATTCCTCATTTGCCATTGTTTATATGCTTTCTTCTTTTGCTATTTGCCTGATTCCTTTATATTTTGTCTTTCAAGTTTCCAAGACTAGAGACCATGCATCTCTTTGTAACTTCAGCAATTTATAAAGAAGGCCTTTAACAAATATTTCCTGTTGACAATAAATATATTAGAATATATTTAGAATATATTTAGATAAAATGATCTTTAGAAAATAGTGCCAAAAGATGAAGAGATATGTAAGTTAAAATAACAACAGCAACAATAATAATATTGATATTTGGTCACTTGACTTTTCTAATGGGCATCTCAGAATTACTTCCGCCACAACTGACCTGTCTGGATCTTCCCAAACCCCCCCGTTTACTTCTCCATAGTTTTCCCTCATGTTAGTAAATGACACCTCCATTCTTCCAGTTGTTCCCCAGCCAGAACATATGGAATCATCCATACTCTATATTCATCAACAAATTTAGTTCTTTCGATATATCCAACACTTCTCACTCACTGCCTTCATCACTACCTTTCTGAATAAAGCAGTCCCACATGCTGTATTCCCATTGCTTTCCATCGTCCTTACCCTGCTCTTTTCTTTTTCACAGCACACATCTCGTCTGATTTATTATATTTATGTGTTTATTATCTGACTTCTTCCATGAGAATGTAACCTCTGGAATGGCAGGGACTTTGTTTTGTTTCTTGCAAAGTCCCAGCTCCTAGAACAGTGATTGGCATGTGGCAGGGGCTCATTAAATATTTATGAATAAATTGATGAATGAATGTATGAACCCAGGACTATCTGATTCCATAACTCATATTCTATCCTGCTACACACTGGATAGATACACACAGGAACCCACCCTATTTCTCCTTGAACACATTTTTCAGCTACTGTGTTCAACAACTAATGTATATTTAAATAAATCTGTTTTCTTTTCAGAATCAGCATTCGAGCTTTTACACAGCTCTTTGATGAGGACCTGAAGGAATTCACAAAGCCACTCTACTCAGACACATTTTTTTCTTTACCCATCACTACTGAATCAGGTAAGGCTAACCTTTACATCATGTTCTATCTACTGCCATGTCACCTACAAGAGCCTCTAATGGAGAGAGATTGGCTGATGATGGGGGAAACATTTTCATTTGTGTGGCCAAAAATTGATGTGGCCAAAAATTGATGTGTATCAAAGGGATTGCACAATTTCTCTAGAAGAATGGATTGAAAGGGAATTAATCTAAAAAGCAGGTGGAAGTACAGTATTTTTTTCTATTAAAAATGAATTATTTTCTAAATAGTGAATGAAAACCATTAAAAGCAAGAGTTTTCACAGGCGGAAATATAAGTTAGTACAAAAGGCTTTCAGTTAAAAATGAGAATGTATATATGCATATACACAGAAATGCTCAGGAAAAAAAGACTAAAAGAAAAAACACCAAAATATTAATGATGTGTATCTCAAAGTAATGGAACTACAAGTGATTTTTCTTCCTTTTGCTTATTATGTGTTGACTTTGTACTATTAAAAACTGTTGGCCCAGCGCAGTGGCTCACGCCTGTAATCCCAGCACTTTGGGAGGCCGAGGCGGGCGGATCACAAGGTCAGGAGATCGAGACCATCCTGGCTAACATGGTGAAACCCCTTCTCTACTAAAAATACAAAAAAATTAGCCAGGCGTTGTGGCGGGCACCTGTAGTCCCAGCTACTCGGGAGGCTGAGGCAGGAGAATGGCGTGAACCCGGCAGGCGGAGCTTGCAGTGAGCCAAGATTGTGCCCCTGCACTCCAACCTGGGCAACAGAGTGAGACTCCGTCTCAAAAAAAAAAAAAAAAAAAACTGTTAATGTAAAAGACTATACATAACAATTTCTGAAAGAGAGACTTCTCTAGTGTGTTAGAGGGAAAGCCTGACTAATAATAGCGGCTAGTATTTACTGTTCACCTTCTCTGTGGAGACACAGTTTTAAGCATTTGACATAGAATAACTTGTCCAATTCTCATGACAGTCTTTTGAGGTAGATGCTATTATCATCCCCATATTAAAGATGAGGACATGAGGCACCAGAGATTAAGTAACTTGCCCAAGATGGTACAGCTGAAATTCTGGCACTTTCTGCCCAAGCATACAACCTCTGCACTGCCCTGTCTCTGAATACTTCCACCAGGCTGAGAATAGCATCATTTCATCCCCTTCTTTCTTAACACCATCGTCTGCACAGCCTTTTGCTGTAGCCCGTGTTCTGCAGTGCTTGATCTCTAGGTCTGGGAAGTTCTTTACAGCTAAAACCATCTCTCGTGCTGCATGACAAAAGATGACTCAGCCTCACAAACATTCCAATCTATTTATGCCAAATATAGGGATAATCTCCCACTTTTCAAGCCAAAGGGGGATGAGAACACAGTTAAGCGGATTTAGATGTCTTTACTTATAATTTAATGTAGGGACTTTGTAAACACAATTCTTTCCTTTTTGATATATTGTTACGTGACAAAAACTGCATGTAGTCCAGTACAGGAAGACAGTAAACGTATATTCAAAAAATGATATTAACGACACTCAAGGAAAGATGATTGTGTTGATTTGATAAGTCTTGAAAGGCAACATGGAACAAACAAATCTAAGGTCTTAAAATGCAACTTCAAACATGGGCCACTTCACAGACCTAAATTTAAGGGGTAACACAGTAACACTTTTACAAGAAAACATAGGTATAACTCTTTGTAACCTTGGATTAGAAAATAGCTTTTAAGATATGACACCAAAAGCGTAAGCTACAAAAGAAAAAAAATAGACAATTTGGATTTAATTAAAATAAAAAGCTTGTGCTTCAAAGGACACTATCAACAAAGTAAAAAGACAACCTACAGAATTGGGAGAAAATATCTGCAAATCCCATATCTGATAAGGGCTGAATATCTAGCATATAAAGAACTCTTACCTCACAATTTAATAATAGAAACACAAACTACACTGTATATATAGTATTTTATATATATATATATATATATATTTTTTTTTTTTTTTTCAAGACGGGGTCTTGCTCTGTCACCTAGGCTGTAGTGCAGTGATGCCACCTTGGCTCACTGCAACCTCCACCTCCCAGGTTCAAGCAATTCTCCTGCCTCAGCGCCCCAAGTAGCTGGGACATCAGGCACGCACCACCACGCCCAGCTAATTTTTGTATTTTCAGTAGAGACGGGTTTTCACCATGTTGGTGAGGCTGGTCTCAAACTCCTGGCCTTGTGATCCACCTGCCTCGGCCTCCCAAAGTGCTGGAATTACAGGTGTAAGCCACCGTGCCCAGCCAAATTACACAATATTTAAATGGGCAAAGGCTCTGAATAGACATTTCTCCAAAGAAGATGTACAGTTGACTAATAAGCACATGAAAAGATGCTCAACATCAGCAGTCATTAGGGAAATGCAAATCAAAATCACAAGAAGATACCACTTCACACCCAGTAGCATGTCTATAATCAAAAAGACAGTAACAAGAGTGAGGATATGAAGAAATCAGAACCTTCCATACACCGCTTATGAGAATGTAAAATGCTGTAGCTGCTTTGAAAAACAGTTTATAGAAATATTAAACCTAGAGTTACCATACGACCCAGCAATTTCACTCCTCAGTATATACCCAGGAGAAATGAAAACATATGTTCACATAGAAACTTGTACATGAATATTCATGCAGCATTATTCATAATCGCCAAAAAGTAGAAGCAATTTAAATGTCCATCAATGGATGAATGGATAAACAAAATGTGATATATCCATACAATGGACTATTATTCAACCATAAAAAGGAATGAAGTCTTGGTATATGCTATAATATGGATGAACCTTGAAATCATTATGCTCAATTAAAAGAGCCAGTCACAAAAGATCACAGATTTATGATTTCATTTTTATGAAACATCCAGAATAGGCAAATCTACAGACACAGAAAGTAGATTAGTGGTTGCCAGGGATCGTGAGGAGGGAGGAATGGGACTGACTGCTAAGAGGTATGTGGTTTCTTTTGAGGGTGATGAAAATGTTTTAAAATTGATTGTGGGGACATTTGCAAAACTCTGTGACTATACAAAAGACCATTGAATTGTACAATTTAGATGGGTGAGTTGCATGCTATGTGAATATTTCAATAAAGCTATTTTAAAAATGAGGCCACTCTTACCACTTCATAAACTCCCAGTAGCGGTACCATACCAGATAATAAAAATAAGACTTTGTTAAAATAGCTCCAAGCAATCCACTGGATTTTCCAAAGCCCCAAATGCTTTGTAACATGTTTCATATAAATGAAATTGCATTTTTATCTTGGTGGCAAACTTATGGCCTTTATCTTAGGTGCCCCAAGCTTTATATACAAGTACAAAGTCCAAAACACCTCTAGAAGCTATACGCCACTAACTTCAAAAGTATACAGTGACACCTGGCCTCACTGCTACCGGGTGGGGGCCAGCCTTTCATCTTCTTAGGTGCATACTCCTAGCCTTTGGAAAGTAAATGCCTCATCATGGGCATCACTTGAATTCTATTTGTAATAACATTACTTGGGAGATATGGCTTCAATAGCTTTCTTACTGGTTCCCTAGCACTAATTTTCCCACCTGCGTTTGTTGTTTCTATCTGGATTATTGTAGAGCCCTTGTTTGGAGCTATTGAAGGTGTGAGTGCTGGTCTGTTTTTAATTGGCATGCTAGTGGCTGTTGTTGCCTTATTGATCTGCAGACAGAAAGTGAGGTAAGTACAAAGCTCCTTTTCATGATTGGACCCACAACTTTAAAAATGCAACTGAAAATTCCCTTTAGGCTGAAAACTAAGAAGTGAAAATAATTTAATCTTTCCAGGTTAAATTGTCACTGTTTTCTCAATAAAAACAAAAGTCAAACTCTAAAGCCATGACTCACTTTTCTCAGTTCTTTTATATCCCATTGATGAATTCGTCCCTTGCCAAAGGACTGAGGGGCCATCTATAGCTTTATTTAAAGATGAAGTGACTCATTTTGCACAGGAAAAAAAATATTTGTGTGTGTGTGTGGTTCATATCCTCATGAAGACAGAGATGTTTGCAAATTGCATGTCCAAGTGCTCTTCTGAAATATCCTGAAAAGTGTGGTTGACATCGCCATTTTGTAGTCCATATCTGCCATCCTAATTTAAGAAGGGACCAAAAAGAACCAAATAGCATGTGGCCCCAGTGTCGTGCCTTCTTCTCTTAGTGAATTTTTTTTCTTAATTTGGCACATGTTCCTCTTTATTGAAGTCGTGTCTGGCATCTGAAATTTACTGGATTTTTTTTAAGCAAAGTTTTATTGAGAATGTGGGAAGTGATTATAACCTGTAGCCAAAAACCAGGAGACAAATCTTCAGTTTTTGCAGAGATCCGTTTCGGGGTGGGAATGATCTACTTTATTCTTTTTCCTTTCCCTCCCTCAGAGAGATGTTGGCTGAGTGCAAATCTACATGAATACTGAAAAATCCGTATTTGCACAAACATGCACAGCCTTACCATAAATGGAAAAATGTGTTCAAGCCAAGTATCATCATCAGAATAAAAGTTCTCTCCCTTATGTTTCAGCCATGGTCGAGAAAGACCCTCTGCCCGTCTGAGCATTCGTAGGGATCGACCATTATCTGTCCACTTAAACCTGGGCCAGAAAGGGTAAGCACCACATTTGCCTTCATATAATTTGTTGAAAGATGGTATTATGTGAAATTTGCTAACAAAGTCTTCTTCTTTTGGTTTCCCTTCACAGTAACCGGAAAACTTCTTGGTAAGAGAGAGAACACATTAATGACTATATTATCTGCCTTTGAAATATGAGTCAGAATGGTTATGGCACTTTCCCTTTTCTGCAGTAACTCTCTTCTCTTTTTGTTTCATTTTTAATTACAGTCCAATAAAAATAAATCAGTTTGAAGGGCATTTCATGAAGCTACAGGCTGACTCCAACTACCTTCTATCCAAGGAATACGAGGTACAACTCAAGCAGAATGAAGCTTCAGCATCCCTAGTTCTTAGCAGAATTTCCTTCCTAATGTTTACTGTGTAATCATAGGCTGATTTGGCTCAGAAGTTAGGAGGCTGCTTAGAATCTCAGCTGAGCACTCTTTTATGCCTAAACTATGCCCTGAACAATACACCATCTAATCTTAGAGGCCAGCTTGAGCTCCAGAATAACACAGCAAACCAAAGGCTACCTGGATCAGACAGTAAAGAAGAATTAACAAATCTCAAATGCAGACCTAATGCTGTCAGATAATTCAGCCTGGCCGTTTGCTTGGCTGAGAGATACTGTGGTTTTGCAAAAAGCACGTAGCTTTTGGATTTGATTCTCAGGTTTGCCACTTGGCTGACCTGGGGCACATCAGTTATCCTGTCTGAGCCTCACCTGTAAAATAGTGAGAGGAACCCTTCCCTTGTGGGGTTGTTGTGGGGATCAGAGCTAATGCATGTTGAATACCAGGCATTCATAAACTGTAGCTAGTGTATCTATTTTCATATTATTATGTATCTCCAGGACTATATGATTTGCTTTATTCTATTTCATATCCTCCACTTACACACTTATTTTTGAACTAACAGGAATTAAAAGATGTGGGCCGAAACCAGTCATGTGATATTGCACTCTTGCCAGAGAATAGAGGGAAAAATCGATACAACAATATATTGCCCTGTAAGTTTTGTGTCAGAATTTGTAATACTGTCTTCCTCCAGCCATTTCTGCATTTTTCTCCAAAAACGAAATGGGGCTAAAGAAATAGAATGTAACTGGATATGGACAATCTCCAGCTCTGAATGCCTTTAATAAGAAGTAACTTGTATATTCCTGCACTTCTCTCCAGAGGGATAATAGCCAGTTTAAATTCTGATTATGAAAGGCCTGTTATGCTATTGACATTTCCCCCATGTGATCCTACTGCTTCTCTTTGGAGGCTAAGCAGTAAATGGGGTTAACAGCAAGAGCTCTGACATCAAGCAGACCTGGGTTTGCTTAGCAAAGTCTTCGGTTAGCAATTTCTACTTAAATTTCCTTACCCCATTAGGTAAAGCAATAGAAGGTAGGTTTTCTGGATTGTGTTCATTCCAGCAGTCAAAGGGAGCCGGCCACTCCATCAGGCAAATATCGTAATGTTACAAAAGGAAGCACAGATGGGGCTTCACGTTGTCTCCTGTGTCTGACTGGTTATAGGCCACCTATGCAATGTGGGGCAAGTTAGTTATCCTGTCTGAGCCTCATCTGCAAACTGGAGATAAGATCCCCTCCCATCGGAGGCTGTTGTGGGGATCAGAGCTAAGGCACATCACACACATTACATAAACTGTAGAAAAATCACTCCAAGACTCAGCGGCAAATCTCTCCTTCCAGATGATGCCACACGAGTGAAGCTGTCCAATGTAGATGATGATCCTTGCTCTGACTACATCAATGCCAGCTACATCCCTGTAAGTGACCCACTAGGCCAGTGTTCGGGATGAGGCTTTGGTGGGTGGCTACACAGGAGATGCCACTCCTGCATGTTCCCGTTATTCTTAGCTTTGGAAACACTTGTAGATTTCAGAAGAGCATGTCTGAATGCCATAAAAAAAAAAATAGGGTATCCAATTCAGTTCCTGCTAAGCCACATTTTTCACAATGGCTATAGTCAAATGAAATTATAATGAGCCCAGGATCCATTTTCATAGGTCATCTACTCTCTGTAGTCCTTAACCTAGATGAGAGCTTCCTAAGGAAGATGGACCCCCCCCCCCTCCCGCTAAAGCTGCCTAGCTAGAGAAGTTGATCCCATGTTATTTGGAATCTTCATAACCACAGACACAACTCAAAGGCTTTATCAAATCTTTGGGCTCTGGTTTTGGTTAGCATCTTGCCACCCTCCTACAGCACACTGCAGTGGAAAAAGCTTTCAGATCAAACAAATCTAGGTTTGAATCCCACTTCTGCCCCTTGTCTCTGTGACCTTGGGTACATTATGTCACCTTTTTGGGCCTCCATTTTCTTTTCCAAAAACTGAAGATAATAATATTTACCTCAAGCAACCATCCACTCATTCAATAAACACTTAGAAATTAAGCGCTAACTGTAAGTCAAACACTGAGCTGTTTACAGGCATGGGATAAGATGGAATCCCAACCCTAAAAGCACTCTCAGAAGAGTTGAGGCAGAAAAAGACAATGACATGAGAAACCTGCCACAGCAGTGCCTCTCCTACATTGAAAGATGTCTGCATCATCTGGGGAATCTTGTGAAAAGGCAGATTCTGATCCAGCAGGGCTGAGGCAGGGCCTGGGAGTCTACATTTCTTTTTTTTTTTTTTTTTTGAGATGCAGTCTCGCTCTGTCACCCAGGCTGGAGTGCAGTGGCACGATCTCTGCTCACTGCAAGCTCTGCCTCCGGGGTTCACACCATTCTCCTGCCTCATCCTTCCGAGTAGCTGGGACTACAGGCACCCGCCACCATGCCCGGCTAATAGTTTTTGTATTTTTAGTAGAGATGGGGTTTCACCGTGTTAGCCAGGATGGTCTCAATCTCCTGACCTCATGATCCGCCCGCCTCGGCCTCCCAGTGTGGGGATTACAGGCGTGAGCCACTGCACCTGGCTGAGTCTGCATTTCTAACAAGCCTCTGGGTGATTTCAGTGCTGCTGGTCTGAGAACCGCACTCAGCAGCAAGAGGCTAGAGGTTGCCATGGGGCATCTAGGAGGAGAATGTCCCCCAGGAGAGAGAAAGATAAAAGAAGGCTCAGCCAAGCAGGCACCACGCTGAGGATAAGTAAGGATTGGTTAGATGAGAGGCAGTGTTTGCGTGGGTGGGGGTGGCGATGGCAGGGGTGACATAATGTGGAGACCCTGAGGAGAGAGAAAGAGCTTCGAATAGAATCGACAAGGAATTGCTGTCATTGCTGGAATGCAGAAGGAGATGAAAATATCCCGCTCTTGGACAGTGCTTTGGATTAAATAAGTCCATTAGATGGCAGACGCGCAGTGGACAGTGGTTTCTCTTCCGTGATGCTTCCTGTGGATGACCTACCTTACCAAATTATTCTGACATTGCTTGTCCAAAATGACTAACACTTTTCTACATTAAATAGGGAAAGAGCCTGATTACAGTCCCGCAAACAGTCTACACAAATGCCCCCCCGACACACACATATAATTGAGGGTGAAGTGTTGTCTAGATCAGTGCCTGAGTCCCCCATTTGCTTTCAGAATAGACCCAGGCAAGTAAAAGGGAATGTGGCTCTTAACACTAGTTCAATGTCCTGACCTTTGTCCTTCCTGCTCCCAAGCCTTGACACTTGTGTTAGTATCTTTTTCTGAAGTCAGACTTGGCAGAGACCTCCCTATCATCTTAATCTGAAGAACTCTTTGTTTATAGTTCTGAAGAGGCCCATTGTTTCTGACTCTCCATATTGTAAATTCATTGCAGGGCAACAACTTCAGAAGAGAATACATTGTCACTCAGGGACCGCTTCCTGGCACCAAGGATGACTTCTGGAAAATGGTGTGGGAACAAAACGTTCACAACATTGTCATGGTGACCCAGTGTGTTGAGAAGGGCCGAGTGAGTAAACAGCCTTCCTGCCATCCAAGCTTTGCTTTCTGCCACCTGGACAGAATTCTGCCCCATCATCAAAGTGCAACCCCGCAAAACCAAGTAGGGATCACGTGAGAACATTGTTAGTGACTTACGCCACTCTGTTCAAACGACTCTAATAGGAAACCCAAGTGAGGCCTCATTCTGATTCTGGGTCTAAAGTTCCAGTCAAAGCTGTTTCCATTTGAGGACTGGGATTACTGGCAGTGCCCATTACACCAAAAGATTACCTGGCCACTTGGCCAATCCATTCTTCAGTGTATGGCTGGGGGAGAGACCCGGTCAGAGTCACTGGGCCTGCCCCTCCCCTCCCAGGAAAGGAGAAGTTGAGTTGTAGACTGTGTTGGCAGACACAAAGTAAAAGAATAATCCAGACAAATTAAGCAACCCCCCTTGTAATGCACTTATCATCCTGCACTTTATATGGTTATTTTGAGGATTAAAAGAGAGATTACGGCCGGGCGCGGTGGCTCATGCCTATAATCCCAGGACTTTGGGAGGCTGAAGGGGTGGATCACGAGGTCAGGAGATCTATCAGGTGAAATCAGGAGATTAGCAAAAAAACTTAGCCGGGCGTGGTGGCAGGCGCCTGTAGTCCCAGCTACTTGGGAGGCTGAGGCAGGAGAATGGCGTGAACCCGGGAGGCGGAGCTTGCAGGGAGCCCAGATCACGCCACTGGACTCCAGCCTGGACGACAGAGCGAGACTCCATCTCAAAAAAAAAAAAAAAAAAAAAGGATTACATGTGAAGTACCCAGTATCTGCGCTCAGTAAATATATGCTTACAATCCTCTTTCCCTTGTCTGCGTACATGTAAAGACGAGCTTAGCTAAATGTTCTAACTTCTCAAAGATCTCTTGGCACATGGCCCACGTTAGGACAGTGACATAAAAATATGAATGAAGCAGGGCCAGGAAGACAGTGCCTTCCTGCACCCAACTAGATATTTCTTTAGAAAGAACAATACATTGTGAACCACAGTTTACCTGCTAGTGGAACTGAAATGCCAAGGGGGGGAAAAAAAACCAAAACCTCAAGCCATATATCACTGGGCCTAAAAAATGAGTGAACCCAAAGGCTGGCGTTAGGGGTGCTCCTTGTGCAGGCTCTCCCCTTCACTTGGAGCAGCACCTCAGCTTCAGCACTGGCCATGAGAAGGTTAATATAAAGTAGATGGTCAAATTGCTTTAGCAGCTGATCCCAGATTCCTAACTCAGGAAGACATTTGGAGGAGGGAAATCGCAGGTTCACAAAGGAGTAACTTTTCCGGACTCACGTTTTTTCTGTCTGTCCTGTTCTAGGTAAAGTGTGACCATTACTGGCCAGCGGACCAAGATTCCCTCTACTATGGGGACCTCATCCTGCAGATGCTCTCAGAGTCCGTCCTGCCTGAGTGGACCATCCGGGAGTTTAAGATATGCAGTGTATGTTAGCTTGCTTGACTTCATTTAACAACCGAGCTTGGGGAGATGAACGAAATCTGTGAATCCCACTTTTGCTGGTTCCTCTCTTGTAGTTTCAGCCCAGAGGAATTGCTCCGTGGCTCAGTTGTCAAGCTTGAAGGTTTGCATTGGACATTTCCTCTTATTATCCTGCTCTCTGCTCTTACAGGAGGAACAGCTTGATGCACACAGACTCATCCGCCACTTTCACTATACAGTGTGGCCAGACCATGGAGTCCCAGAAACCACCCAGTCTCTGATCCAGTTTGTGAGAACTGTCAGGGACTACATCAACCGAAGCCCAGGTGCCGGGCCCACTGTGGTGCACTGCAGGTACTGGGACGCCTAGCAGCCAATAAAATGGCAGCCATAAGGGGGCTGTGGAAAAATGTGTAAGCATGGGGAATTTGGTAGGTGGAGGATTTGTCTGGACCAACCAGCCTGCCTCACCCCCACAGGGTTTTATAACGTTCCTCCCCTTCTGCCAACGTCATTCCTCTTCCCTGACTTCTCCTTTTTCACTTTCTCCCCCTGTAGCTCTCTCTCACCCTCACTCTCCAGCCTTCTCTCTCCCTCTTGCTCTTTTTCTACTTTCTGAAATCCAAAGTCCTGATGGGAATTCCATGCTTTCCATCATCAGGCATATCACCTTCAATCTAAGTTCCCAACAACTCCCTTCCCATTCTAGCCAGGAAAGTGAGCACACAAGCTTATTCTTGCCTCTGGTCATTCTTCCATTTTGGGATGGCTTTATCTCTCTTCTCCACCTAAGTCCTACCTATCCTTCAAGATTATTTTCTAATCTTCCCTCCGGGTCTAGTAGCATGTCTTTGTCTATTTGTGCTGCTAAAACAAAACACCACAGACTGGATAACAAATAATAGAAATTTATTTATCACAGTCTAGAGGCTAGGAAGTCCAAAATCAAGGCACTGGCAGGTTCAGTGTCTGTTGAGAGCTTGGTCTCTGCTTCCAAGATGGTGCCTTGTCACTGTGTCCTCCAGAGCAGACAAAGGCTGTGTCCTCACATGGAGGGAGGGATGGAAGGGCAAAAGGACCTAGCTAGTTCCCTCCAACCCATTCATGAGGGCAGAGCTCTCATGACCTAATCACCTCCTCTACCTCTTAATATTGTTGCACTGAAGATTAAGTTTCAACATGAATTTTTGGAGGCGACACAAACATTCAAACCACAGCATAGCAATTGCCATCTGTAGCACCTAATTTTTTCTCTTAAGTTTCTGTTCTCTTGATTTCTCTTTGCTTCAGTCTGTCCAGAAAATCAACCTAACAAGTGAAATCTCTCTCTCTGGGGAGCCTGGTATTTAGCTAATTAATGTTTGCAGCAATACTTTGATAGCCCTAACCGAATGGCACTAATAAATATGCAGCAGGGAATTACAGCAGTAAGAGAAATGCCAAGTGTACTCATCTCCCTCCTGTCAGCCCAGCACCCTAGGTGCCCGGCTTTCCTATGTCCTTGGAACCTTGACACTTTTAATAGGAAGGTGAGGCACTCACCTCAGAGCTTTCTGCTTTTTGAAAAATGGCAGGCATTTTTGTCCAGGACCACTGGAGAACTGTCCTTTATCTTATAAATGTGCGTATCAAAAATCCCCAGATGCTACAACCATTTTGGGGAGCAATTTGGCAATCCCTAGTGAAGTTGAAGGTGTTCGTGCCCATGAGCAACCCAAGAGTTCTGCTTCTAGGTTTCGACCCCTGAGAAATCTCCACATATATTCATGTTCATTGCAACACATGTTTTAATAGAGAAAAATTTTAAATGATCTTATTACCACTGGATTAGCAGTGGTTTATGAGAGAATTAAAAGAAATTAGATCAGCTGGGTGTGGTATATCCTGCCTGTAATCCCAGCACTTTGGAGGCCAAAGTGGGAGGATCACTTGAGGCCAGGAGTTCGAGACCAGGCTGGGCAACTATTAGGGAGACCTTATCTCTACAAATCTTTTTTAATTAGCTGGGAGCAGTTATATGCGCCTGTGGTCCCAGCTACTCAGGAGGCTGAGGTGAGAGGATTGCTTGAGCCTGGGAGGTGGAGGCTGCAGTGAGCTATGCTTGTGCCGCTGCACTCCAGTCTGGGCAACAGAGCAAGACTCGGGGAGGGAAGAAGATCTATATGTAGCAATATAGATAAATCTGAAAATATAATATTGAGTAGGAAAGTTGACAAAAAGATACCTAAAGCATGTATATTACCGTTTCAGTAGATTTTTGAAACATAAATGTTGTTTATAGATTTACCTTTATGTAGGAAAAGTATTAAAAACATGCATGGAAATGATACCTAGTAAGTGCAGAGCAGGACTTATGGTGGAGGACGGACAGGAAGGGAGTGGAGATGGAAGACTATGTGGAGGTGGGATTGGGGGACTCTAGGTTAAACTTGTTTGAGAGAAAAAGAGCACATTGAGAGAAGGAAATATTCCTATCTTCTCCCTTAACTGGGAAGGGAAAAGAAAGATTGTGCCAGAGTCTCCAGATGCAATCTTGAAAGGCAAATTTAATAAAAAGGCTCGATCTTCCTTTGCCATCTCTTCTAGTGCTGGTGTGGGTAGGACTGGAACCTTTATTGCATTGGACCGAATCCTCCAGCAGTTAGACTCCAAAGACTCTGTGGACATTTACGGAGCAGTGCATGACCTAAGACTTCACAGGGTTCACATGGTCCAGACTGAGGTAAGAGTTATAGACTGAAAGTTATAGGCCACCCTCCTCCCCACTATATTCCCACAAAAAAAAAAAACCAGACTTTAATCTGACAAGGGGAAATAACTATGACACATTAGGAAGAGAAAAAAAGAACTGAATATAGATATTTTCTAAGACTTGTTATTTTAAAACAAATCTCACTGGTCTTGAAGGTGACCATCTTGAGGCTCATTTTAAGATAGGCTGGCAAAGGAGCATAAGAACCTCAGTTAGGAAAGAAGAAGATCCCAATCTCTTTTCTCCCCCAGCCTCACTCCCTCCACCTACAGCCCCATTTCGGGAGTGTATGTAGATTGTAAAGACCACATGCTTCCATCTGTGCAGCACTTTGACATTTGCAGGGCATTTTTGAACACGTTCTCATTAAATTTTCTCAATAACCTGGCGAGACATATTATATTCCATTTCCAGACTAGAAAATGAAGGTCCATAAGCTTAAGGGCTTTGCACAAAGCCCACAGCCATGAAGTGGCTGAGGTGGCTTGGGCACTATTCTAGAGAACCCTGGGCCCTTGAGTGTGCTATAAGTGTACTAGCCTCAGGGTCAGATCTCTTCCTCAATAGAGACCAAGCATTCACTCCTCTGCATCAATGCCTTCCAAGGCTGAAGTTCTCTTACCCTCGTGTTTCACAAATTTTTCTACAACTAACTATGAAAATCCTCTGTATTAAAAAGAAAAAAAAAATCCATAGTTGGAAAAGTAAAAAGTTCTACATGCTTCTGTGTCCCCTCTTAGAGTCACAGTACCCAAGGACATTGCACAGACAGCAATGCTCCACAAAAAGCCTCTTGCAGCCATGGCCCCTCTTTGAGCTTTGTTGAACCCACTATTTCCAAAACCATCTTGACCTCTGAATTCTTTTCTTGTAGCAGCACATATTAATATCCTGCATTCAAGCCAGCAACAATTGAACCAGAGAAATTAAAATAAAAATTAAAAATATCCTGCAGAACTCACATTTGGCAAAACAATGGCCTCATTGCCTCCTGCAGGCAGGATCCTCTGCCACCACTATTGTCCTGGGCTGGGAGTAGATTCCACCATATTTTGAATGTTTTATTATGAAATTGTTTTAAAAAAATACACAAAACATGGCTGGGTACAGTGGCTCATGCCTGTAATCCCAACGCTCTAGGAGGCCCAGCGGGGGCAGATCACTTGAGGCCAGGAGTTTGACACCAGCCTGGGCCACATGGCAAGATCCCATCTCCACAAAAAATTTTTAAAAAGAAAATACACAAAACTAGGAAAAACAGTATAGTGAGTTTCCATGTACCCAAACCCCAATCAGTATTCTGTGTTCTTTTCCCATCTGTATCCCACATTTAATGTTCCCCTACCCCATGGCATTACGCCATTGAAGCAAATCCCACTTACCACATTATTTCATCCTTAAATACACATATACATGTATATACCTATGTATGTGTACCCATGTAATACATGTCATATTGCATATGTGTGTGTACATGTGTGTATGTGTATATATGTGCATGTGTATATGTGTACATTTGTATGGATATATGTGATATTACATATACTGCATATATACATATGTATGGGTATATATGTGTGTGTACGTGTGAACATGTGTGTGTGTATGTGTGTGTATATATATATATGTATACATATATTTGATAAGGAGTCTTTAAAATTATGACCACAATGTCATTATCACATCTGTGTCTTAACCATAATTCCTTAATATCATCTAATATCCAGTCAGTATTTAAATTTCCCTAATTATCTCAAAAAATTGCTTTTTATAAAAAAACTGTAGTTGGTTTTCATTAGAATCCAGAGTTTACATATTTCATTTGGTTGAAGTGTCTCTGAAATATTTTTTAATCTATAATCCTCCCTCCCATTTGTTTTATATGACATTTATTTGTTAAAGAAGCCAGCTCATTTGTTCGGTAGATTTTCCCACATTCTAGATGTGGCTGATTGCTTTTTCATGGTGGTAATGTATTCCTTTACTCCCCATGGATTTTGTCAGCTGGTGGTTAGATCTGGAGGCCTGATTAAACTCAATGCTTCGTGGGTGGTGCTGAGGGCTTTCTGTTGCATGACATCAGAAGGCAGATCACCATGTCTGTCTCTCTTTCAGCACTGAGAAAACTGACGATGAGTTTAGGGAGTGTCAGCCTGAACCCTTCATTATCCCCATCAACCTTTCACTTAATGGTTTTAGCAGTCACTGATGACCTCCGCCTAGCTCTGTCATTTCATCAAAGGCTGCAGAATTATATTACCCTGTATCATAATTATTAACCTTCAGCTTTCTCCAGACTATACATTCCTAGAGGGTGGGAACCTGTTTTCCTTCTCTAGATCCTCAATATTTTTTAATCTTTTAAATGAACAAATATCCTACACTTATGTTGCTAAAAAGTCAGCATTAATATTTTGTTAGTTTACTGTCACTTTCACAATTTGTAACTTGGGGAAGAGGAGGTTATATTGTAAATAGTCTCAAACTGTGTGTATTTATGTGTGTGTGTGTGTGCGCGCGCATGTGCTCTAGTAATTGTCACAGGATCCTTGGGCCATGTATCACTTCCATACACCTGCCCCAAACTCATGAGGCATTTTGGCAACTAGGAGGGACTCTACTGTCAATATAACTGGCTGACTTTCAGAGCAGAGGTAACACAATGTTCCGCTTCCTCCTTCTCCTTAGAAATAACTCCATCTTTTCTCTATTCTGTTCTCCTTTTCCTCCTGCCTCACTGAGGATGCTGTGGCTTAGTGCCTCAGCTTGTCTTCTTAATGTTTGAGTTCCCCAAGGTTCTGTCCTCAAGGCACCACCCTTTCTCTCAGTCTTCATTCTTTGTGATATTCTCCATTCCCATACATGCTCATGTTACCCAACTCTAATTCTCCTGTCTCCACATACCTGTAAGTGCCTGCCTACCAGATGGATTCCCCCAGAAGCCTTACAGCCATCTAACTCCAAAAAGATCAAAGCCAAACTCATTCTCTTTCTTTCAAAAAACCAAACAAAACAACAAAAACATTCCTCCTGCTCTTGCACCTTCCAGTTTCATTTAATAGTATTGCCATCCATGTGTTTGCCCAAGCCAGGGAGCTGACTTCTTATATTTTTTAAGGGATGGGGTCTTATGTTGCCCAGACTGGACTCAAACTCTGCTCAAGCAATCTTCTACAGTTGTGCACCACCACACCTGGCATGCTTACATGCATGGATAGGTGCATTTATTATTTCTATTTTTTGTTTATTTACATGGTGAGACAAGATCTCACTATGTTGACCATGCTAGACTCAAACTCCTGGGCTCAATGGCGTGGATTTCTTTTCCTCCAGTTTCCACATCCAAGCAGTCACGAAGTCCTTTCCTTCCCTTGGAGCCAGCCCCTCATCCCACTGCCACTGCCCTTGCACAGTCCTTTATCAACTCTCATTAGCCCTGCTAATGAGTAGCCTCCTAGTGGGTCTCCTGCCTTCAGTTCTGCCCTAATGATCCCTTCATCACCACTGCCACCATCAAAGTTCCCTTGCTGACTCTGTCAGCTCCCTGCAAAAAAATCGTGAAAAGCTCACCACTGCTTGTAAAATGAAGTTCAGACCTCATCCTGGGTACAAGCCTCTTTATAACCTGACCCCAACTTACTCCTCCAGCTTCATGTCATTGTACTAGCCACCACCAGTGATTAGGGTCTGCCAAATTAAGGAAGGTTTACCCACCTGGGCCAGAATCCACTTTCAGTCTTTCCATCATAATGAAATAAACATTGCAGTAAGATAAAATTTTCTATCTCCCTTTTTTCTCACACAAAATTCCAAATGCTATCCAGGTATTAGGTTGGTGCAAAAGTAATCACGGTTTTTGCCATTACTTTTAATGGCATTAACTGCATTTTAATGGCATTTAAATGCATACATTGCATTACTTTTAATGGCAAAAACCGTGATTACTTTTGCATCAACCTAGTATCATCTGCCTTGCTTTAAGCCTCTGCTGAAGTTGAGTTGTTTCTACGGGCTCAGAATCCCTGGTGCTAGAGCTTGCATTTGGTAATGGGAGTGGGTGCAGAGGAGTGTGATCTGTGGCTGAGCCCCTGTGGGTGACTATTTCAGCAAAAGACAGAGGACATTTGGACCCCTGGTATTATTTTTCTGGGTCCATGGTGACAGTGAACTTCAACTTACCTCTGTCTTTATTTGAGATACAAAGGGATGCAGGTCTTCACAAGTTTTCAAACAGCAAGCATTTCTAAACCAAGAGGCATTGGTCAGGGGATTTATGAGTGTCCCTTCTTCTTTTACGCTGCTTTGAGGAAAATTTGCAGCCTGACCCTGAGAGAGACACTCAGGGAGCAATAACCTGTTAAAGAACAATAGATGATAGTCACTGTCTCGATCTCATTTGCTTCTGCTGGGAAGGAAACACTGAGATGTTGTAGGACTAAGGACCTCAGGTTCCATTTGGGGCACTGTTCGAGGGGTTTCCCATGACCCACGCAACCAGCATTTTATCTGCACTAGACTTCTCACGATTTCCAGAATATATGTGAAATGTTATGTTGCCTTACTTCTTTGCTTGAATTCTTATAAATATCACCTTTTCTCTTTAGCTTGATAGCTTCCTCCCCTCAAAATGAACCTAATGGCTTTCTCTTCTGTATGAAACCTTATACACAATTGTATCTTATGTTTATCATCTTACAGGTGTTTGTTCACTAAATACTAAGCCATGCACTCAGGGATCACAAAAAGACTATAATACTATAAATAATATCTAATACTCCAAATATTGGTGAGATTGAATGGAACTGAATGTGTCAACACTAAGCCAAGCCTTCACCAGTTAACAAAAAATTATCTTTTGTGATCTGAGATTCATATATTAGGCTTTGTCTACTTTTCATTAAGAATAAAGTGAGGCCGGGCGCGGTGGCTCAAGCCTGTAATCCCAGCACTTTGGGAGGCCGAGACGGGCGGATCACGAGGTCAGGAGATCGAGACCATCCTGGCTAACACGGTGAAACCCCGTCTCTACTAAAAAATACAAAAAAATAGCCGGGCGAGGTGGCGGGCGCCTGTAGTCCCAGCTACTCGGGAGGCTGAGGCAGGAGAATGGCGTAAACCCGGGAGGTGGGGCTTGCGGTGAGCTGAGATCCAGCCACTGTACTCCAGCCTGGGCGACACAGCGAGACTCTGTCTAAAAAAAAAAAAAAAAAAAAAGAATAAAGTGAGAAGCACATTAACAATCTCACTGCTTTAGAGTAATCATTTTCAAAGGGACATTCTATTGGGAAAAGAAGAATTTATATTTAAGACAAGGCAAATTAATGGATATTAACTTGTTTCAAAGCCCATGGTGAATCATTGTTAAAGAATTTATTAATAGGCCATAGCACAGATGTACTAGAGTTCATTCACAGCTTACCTCTAAGGTCCCAAAGTAATTTAACATCCCAGTAGAAGTGAAAAAATGAATTATGCTTTGGGTGGGAGGGAACAGGGAGGTTTCAGTCTCTAGTTTGGTGGATCCTTTTTAAGGTAGCGAAAAGAGACTGCTTTATACCAACAACCATTCTCAGATACCTTTCTCAGGTTTTCAAGATTGAGACTGCATATAACATTCATAATAAATGACAAAGGTCTGTGAGCAGAGAATAGTTATCAATATTATTGCAGGCCTCACTTCTTATTGATTTGGTTGTTTAAAATGTCCTTTTCTAGGACATTTTAAGGCTGGGTACAGTGGCTTTTTTCTAGGCTGGGTACAGTGGCTCACACCTGTAATCCTAGCACTGTGGGAGGCCAAAGGAGGAGGATGGCTTGAGGCCAGGAGTTTCAGACCAGCCTGGGCAACAGAGCAAGACCCTGTCTCTAAAAAAAATTTTTTTAAATTTATCTAGGTCTGATGGTCCATACCTATAATCCCAGATACTCAGGAGACTGAGGTGTGAGAATCACTGAAGACCAGGTGTTCAAAGCTGCAGTGAGCTATGATTGTGTCACTGTACTCCAGCTTAGGCGACAGAACAAGACCCCGTCTCTTAAAAAGAAAAAAAAAATAAATGTTCTTATCTATTGATTATACCAGACCTACCTTATATAGTCCCATGGATACATGACCAGGCTAGCTTCCAATCAGGGACAATATCTAGTGCCAACCCATAAAAATAAGTACCTGTTTACTTGGAAAGATTGTTAGTGAGGAAAGACCTAATTGTTCTACTTTGTATCTCAAACCTCTAAAATACTTTAAGACTGACTGCACTGATTGCCTTAAACACAAGGTCTGGAAATATTTTTCAATATCCATCTGACTGACATCAATCTATATCCTTTAATGGACAAAGGATGTTGGCTATAAAAGAGACCTTTGCCTCCTTGTTTAATAAGTAGGAAAACTGAGATCCCAAGAAGCCTGATGGCTCAGCCTAGGCTGGCTGGAGGCTGTCGAGAGCCCACAATTCATGACTCCCTCTGGGCCGTTGCTATATCAGCAAGGGAAAGTTCCGCAGAAATCCATTTCCTTGTAAGAGAACTCAGGGAGTATAAGGAAGGGGGCCCAATGCACAAGCTTGGCTGCCTGTGGCTGAGACACAGTGGTCAGTGGAGGTCTTTATGGTCACCAAAGCACTGACTCTTCTATATCTATTTATATTTCAAAAGTAGTAAATTCTCAAATAGCCAACAGGTGGATCTGTCCTCACTATGTAACCCTTGTAGTTCTCGGCAGTCAGCCAACATCTTTGAGATTCTTCCACGTGGCAAACTCAGATGCTGAGAGGAGAGGTGGATAAGACACTGGGCCTTGCACTCAAAGAACTAACAGTCCAGCGGGGCTTATTGTACACACCTTCCTTTGTTCACTATGTTCCTAGAATAAAGGGAACAAACCAGCAGAGTATGCAGGGAAATGATTTTCTCATTCAGTAATGCAATGAAATTGGGATTCATATAAGAAAACTGGTGTAGTGAAAAAGACATGACTTTGAGGTCACATCTCCAAGATCAAATCCTGGGGCCCCATTTCTTAGCTGTGTGACCTTGGAGAAGTTACTTTTGAGTCTCAGTTTATACTGACAATTATATTTACTTCACAAGGTTGCTGAAATCATTAAATGAGATAATTTATGTAAGCTACATAGCAGTGTCTGGCATTCGTTCATCTACTGAATTTGTGAAGGATCTACTATGTACTAGACACAGTTGTAGGCTCTCGCAGAACATACTATATATATACACACACACACATATATACATAAATATATATAAATATATACACACAAATATACATATATGCACATAAATATTATAAGAATGAAAAAATGCCACCTCTCTGCCCATTATCATTGTTCTCTTTTCAGTGGTAGTAAAAGACATTCTTTTATTTACCAGAGACCATTAGTGAAGTGATGATCAAGAAATTTGCTAACTATATAGAATTCCATTATTGTCAATAGTTTGTGAGAGTCTCTCATCTTTGTCATGCAGGAGAACAGGCTCTCCTCTGACATGTTTCTGCTTTTCTACAGTGTCAGTATGTCTACCTACATCAGTGTGTAAGAGATGTCCTCAGAGCAAGGAAGCTACGGAGTGAACAAGAAAACCCCTTGTTTCCAATCTACGAAAATGTGAATCCAGAGTATCACAGAGGTAGGCACTTACTTCACTCACTTCCAAGTTCCTTCATCAAGATATGGTCAATCTGGCCAGGCACAGAGGCTTACACCTGTAATCCCAGCACTTTGGCAGGCTGAGGCAGGATGATCACTTGAGCCTAAGAGTTTGAAACCAGCCTGGGCAACATAGGGAGATCCCGTCTCTACAAATAACTAAAAAAAAAAAAAAAAAAAAATCAGACAGACGGCACATGCCCATAGTCCCAGTTACTTGGGAGGCTGAGGGGAAGGATCGCTTGAGCTCGGGAGGTCAAGGCTGCAGTGAGCTGAGATCGTACCACTGCACTCCAGCCTGAGTGACAGAGCAAGATCCTGTCTCAAAGAAAAAAGAGAAAGATTCTAGCTGGGTGCAGTGGCTCATGCCTTCAGGCCAAGGCAGGCAGATCACCTGAAGTCAGGAGTTCGAGACCAGCCTGGCCAACATGGTGAAACCCCCACCTCTACTAAAAATACAAAAGAGCCAGGCATGGTGGCTCATACCTGTAATCCCAGCTACTCAGGAGGCTGAGGCAGAACTGCTTGAACCCAGGAGGCAGAGGTTGCAGTGGGCCGAGATCCTGCCACTGTACTCCAGACTGGGCAACAAGAGTGAGACTTTGTCTCAAAAAAAAAAAAAAAAAAAGAAAGAAAGAAAAAGAAAAGAAGAGAAAGGAGAGGAGGAGAGAAGAAAAGAGAAAAAAGAAAAAAGAAAAATATTCTGGAAACCATTAATAACTTAAAGCTCTTCCAATGTACACCTCCCATTTCTTCTCCTACACACAAAGAGGGGAAGAGAGGGAGGGTGGGGAGGGGGTTCCTGCAGCTGAGCAGCAGTTTCACAGGGTATCTCTTCCAGCCTAGCCGAGGATGCCTGCTACGAAGGACTCTGCTTAGCCTTTCTTTTCCAAGCAATAAGCTCCACTACTGGGCAGGATGCTTTGAAATCACAACTAGTTCAAGTTGTAAAATCCCTTTGGAAAAGAATTTGGCAATCAAGGTATCGGGGTCCTTCATATGTTCTTATCTTGTGACCCTGTATTTCTCCTACCACCCTACATATGAAAAAAAAAATATTATGCATGAAGCTTTTCGTAGTTAAAAGTTTGACAAGCCTGGGCAGCAAAGTGAGGCCCCTTCTCTACAATAAATTTAAAAATTAACCAGGCGTGGTATGCTCCTGTAGTCCCAGCTACTTGGGAGGCTGAGGCAGGAGAATCACTTGAGCCCAGGAGTTGAAGCCTGCAGTGAGCTATAATTGTGCCTCTGCACTCCACCTGGGTGACAGAGCAAGACTGTATCTCAAAAACAAACAAACAAACAGGTTGGGCATAGTGGCTCACGCCTGTAATCTCAGCACTTTGGGAGGCCAAGGCAGGTGATCAGCTGACGTCAGGAGCTCAAGACCAGCCTGGCCAACATGGCGAAACCCCATCTCTACTAAAATACAAAAATTAGCTGGACGTGGTGATGCGCACCTGTAGTTCCAGCTACTTGGGGGGCTGAGGCAGGAGAATTGCTTGAACCTGAGAGGTGGAGGTTGCAGTGAGTCAAGATCATGCCACTGCACTCCAGCCTGGGCCACAAAGCAAGACTCCATCTCAAAAAACAAACAACCAAAAACAATGCTATTTTTGAGGACATTATAATAACATGGGTATTTATTATAAATAAAGAAAACAGGACATAAAACAAACAAAAACAATGCATAAGGAAAAAGAAGACTGGGAGAAAATATAAATTTCCCTGAAGATTAGAAAAATCTATTTTTCCTTCTTTTGTATTTTATAAATGTTCTAGAATAAGGATGTAACACTTTTCAAATGGGAAATTCAATAGAAAAAAACCTCACAAGGCACAGTTTTGATCAAGCAATTATTAAGTGACAAGAGAAGGGTCCTCATGCCTCGTCTTACTCTAGGCCATCATGAAGACCTAAGTTATCACATAGGCTAATTGCAAATGTGAAGGAGGATTGTATTAGTTATCTGTTACTGCCTAACAAATTACCCCAACATTTAGCAGTTTAAATCAGCATTTATTATCTCACTGGTGGTTCTGGCCCAGAGTCTTTCAGGAGGTTGCAGTCAAGACTTACAAGGGGGCTGCCATTATCCGAAGGTTTGACTGGGGCTGGAGGAGTCACTTCACAATGGCTTGCTCACATGACTGTGGGCAGATGCAGCTGCAATTCCTTGCCATGTGGACTGATATCTCTATAAATCAGATAATCTTACTTTGACAAACATTATTTCATACCCTCTTATCTCTGTTTCTAAATGATTTTCAATTGGCAGTGTCTCCTTTTACTTAGTTCTCTGTACCACCCAGCCTAGCCAGTATGTTAATGAGTTAACAATCTGTAAAGCACAAATAAAGAGCTACTATTTAGAGGAGTCCTTTGTAAATCAGGTAATTCTTTTGTACTAAAATAATTACCCCCCAGTTAATCCGTATAGTAAATTAAGGTTTTTGCATGGGAGATTCCTTAAGAGGCTTCAGTATAGGGCAAGTTCTGAGGGATCTTGGAGGTTCCTTTGTCTTGTTTTGACTTGAGAATCTTTTTTTAGAGTAACCTTGGGCACTCCTGAAAGAAGCTAACTATGGTATAGAAAAGGATAACCACCAGGTACCTGAAGGCTAAGATTCAGGTCCAAACTCTCAAACTAACTAGCTTTAACAAGCTGTGTAACCCTGAGTAAGTTACTCTGACTCTCTGGGCCTATGGCTGCATCCATAAAAACAGAGGTGATGGACTAGAATCACTAGTCCCTTCCAAGTCTAATATTCTGTGTTTCTAAATGGAATGACCTGGTCCCAGTAGGAATGGCCTCATCTTAAACTAGGTTGAGCTATGTATTTCTGCTGGTCTTTCACATTGGTAATTTTCATAAACAAACAGAACAAACAATTATGACACGCCCTGCGGCAGTCTCTAATTACAGTGTTCTTCCTTTCAGATCCAGTCTATTCAAGGCATTGAGAATGTACCTGAAGAGCTCCTGGATAAAAATTATTCACTGTGTGATTTGTTTTTAAAAACTTGCTTCATGCCCTACAGAGGTGCCAGCTATTTCTGTTGATACTATGTATAATTTATTAATCCGGAGAATGTTTAAAATTTTATATAATTTAAAGGTAACAGATATTATTGTACATAGTTGTATTTTATAGTTTCTTCTGTAAATATGTATTTTTCATGTTTAATATTAAGCTTTATATAATACTATTTTTCCACACTAAAGTGTTCATGACTTGTTCTACATGTAATTCAACCTGTGTGACAGGACTACTGGTAAAATGTGTATGGAGGTGGTGGCAGAGACAATCCCTTGGGCCATGTTTTCTACCTGTTTTGATATTCACTGGACAGGACAAAGGGCAGGGCTAGAGAGAGCAAATACTATGTCTAGCTTTGCTGCATTGCTGTCCCATGAATCTCGAGAGCCAACGGGCATGTCCTAAACATGCTATTAGGACAAATTTAACAGTCAAAAAAAGGATTATAGGGAGAAAAAAGAATTAAGCAGTACCAAAGCTGAACTGGATGGTTGTGTCTGAACTAGTTGCTCTCTCTCCTTTCTCCTACCAGGGATTCAAGCCAAAGTGGTTAGCTCAGGGATCATGTAACTTGCAGTGCAAGCCCAGGATGTAGGATGCAGGGTTGAGGGTTCTGATAGAGAATGATTCCAAACAGAAGTGATGGATTCCTTTTGTTAAGAAGATGCCAGCTGTACCCAGACTGAAAACATAACATGCAAAGCACCATCTATAGTGATTAGAGATCCTCTCATTGCATTCATAGTGTGAACATCCACACCCATACTGTAATGTGTTTATGCACACTAGTTTTTGTCTCATTTTCAGTGGTCTCCATTCCTAGAAAAGTCACAATTATCCATTCCTACTTGATTTCCCATTAAAAGAATATTATGGTGGCAGACTGTGCCTGATTAAAAGACTTAATGCCAACATTTTCATAGAAATGACTACAAACATCATATATAATAAATTTTAAAACAACAGCAAAAACAAAAACAGTGGTCTTTAGTAAAATTTTCAAAAACCTTTTTAGTAAATTAATGAAGTCAAAATATCAAGTAGTCACCCAAAGTTGCATTTAATAATAAAAGGTACTACGTACTGTACCAAGTTTATCTTCAGTATTTGTGCCTTACTGTGACTATAACAAATTCCAGTGAGTGAGAAAGTGGGTATTTCCTTCATCAAGGTCCAGTTCCGAGAGCATTCCTGGGAAAAATTTGAAAGGCATTTGTATGGAATCTTCATAGATACCTGAGAAGATGAGCTGGAGATGTTTGCCTTTTTCATACTACAAATTTTTCTATAATAAACTTGGGAATTAGAGGTCAAGTTTGTTGATGGCATAGCTTCCTTTGCAGAAAGAGTACATTTTTTTTCAAAGTATGTATTTTTGTAATCTACCATAAAGTCCCATAATACAGTGAATGTAATTGACATAATAATTGAAAATCATTGACTATATCTAAAATAGTTATTTATAATTAAATAACTCTACACCCAAACTGGAAATTTTTCCAGGGTTATTTGAAGTTTACAAAAACGTGAAGCATAATCATAAGTTTCAAAGTTTCACAGTTTCATTGTGCTCAATGCCCTTGTGAAATGACAGTCTTAGGCTCTGATTCTGTATCAAGGAACTAAGCGGATCTTCTGGAAATGAAAAGGAACAACATATGTGTAAGTGCAGTAGATATACCACCAGTGAGAAAATAGAGGTCAGAGATTTACAACGTGTGGCATCTATTAGAAATCACCTTTCCTACATGGAAAAGAAAAAGCAAGAAAAAAAGCAGAATTTTACACTAATGTTGCTTGATGCAAAGCACATTAATGCCTGGAAGGATACATTCATTTTTGATTTTCATTCACTCAGAAAACTTTTAGTGCCTGCAACCTGCTAGGCACTGTTCCAGAATCTACCCATTTCTACTCACATGAAGAGAATCCTCATAAAGTTAGGACTGTTGTTACTACCTTCAGTTGAGTTTAAAAGAGCCTCATCAAGGGAATGGGATAACTGAGCCGGTCCAGGACAGTGGTCACCTTCCACAGGCCACACACTGGAAAGTGCTAATGCTACTTCAATAGTAAACCTCTGGATCTAGAAGACAGAGCAATTAATTGCACAAACCAGGAATTAAAACCATAAAAAACCTATACATTTGTAACAGTAAATAACACTCCCGTACCCTGGCAACATCTAGGGTAGTATCAGAATTATGTAAGTGGACATGACAGGGAAAAATTGTAGGTTTTTTAAGTCTAATCCAACCCAGGAAATGTCTATTCCTACCCTACACTCAATTTTAAATCTCCTTAACAACAAATATTTCACTATTCACTCCTGCTCCTGGGAAGACTAAATACATTAATTGATTTATTTATTAAATTTAGGAGAAAAAAGTTTTCCTTGACATTCAGCTCCATTGGATTTATTTTCATTTAATTGCATCATGTGTTATGTCTTGGTAAACACTCCATCTCCTGTCTTGGTGGGCATCCTGTCTGTACACCTGTGCAATACACTTTAATCATCAAGGCTTCAAAGTGCTTTTGAGCTATCAAATCTTGGGAGAGTCCCATCTAGCATCTTAATAATTATTTTTCCAAGTTCGTTATAATTAACTCCTTTAATCTCATCTCATTAAGTCAATTTTGTATTATTATTTGTGGTGTTCTCTGCAAAGCAGCCAATTGTTCAGCTCTTGAATCAGAATTTTCAAAGACTCACCTCTCTTACCTGGGCTTGCACGTATTTGTCCTAAGTAATTCTCTATCCCTTAAACCTCTGAGTCCCTCTGTTTTATTAGTTGCCCCACTCCTCCCAGTTGAAAATGTTTGTTTTCCCAATTGAATGTGATTTTTATCTACTGTTCATATTATCTTTTATACTTATAAGTATAATTTCACAATCCTTTCAGATTCCACATCATCAAAAAGATGACCATAATTTCCCTTTTTTTTTTTTGAAATGGAGTCTCGCTCTGTCGCCCAGGGTGGAGTGCAGTGGAGCAGTCTCAGCTCACTGCAACCTCCGCCTCCCGGGTTCAAGTGATTCTGCCTCAGCCTCCTGAGTAGCTGTAATTACAGGTGCCTGCCACCATGCCTGGCTAATTTTTGTGTTTTCAGTAGAGATGGGGTTTCACCATGTTGGCCAGGTTGGTCTCAAACTCCTGACCTCAGGTGATCCACCCACCTCAACCTCCCAAAGTGCTGGGAATACAGGAGTGAGTCACCACACCTGGCCAATTTCACTTTTAAATACTAAAAGGCACACAGCACACAGACATTTTTGGGGCAGTTTTCTTTGGGAGGGTCTTTGATAAATTTTGTAATCATCTTTTGGAAGAAAGTCCAAAATGACATGTGAAAATAATATTAAACCATTTAGCAGATGTCCAGCAATATAAAAATAGACCTCACATGCTACCCTTCACAGGCCGATTCTCTTGCCTTGGTGTCTAAGGATCCAATTTCTTATGTTAAATATTTTCCTTACCTTTTGCAATAATATTATTGGCCATATGCTAAATTCTCATTCACTTAGCTTTCTGAGAATTCTTTGACATTGGAATCCTGAAATAATAAAGCTACCAGATCTGCACAACAGCAGTGGTAGTATCTGAGCCCAAACTCTGGGACACTCTAGAGTTTTAGTTTACAAATATGAGCCAGACCAAACTGGACATGGTGAAAATCAATAGGTAATAAGTTGCTTGTATATGTTAGCAGTTCAAGGGCTTTCTGGGTTCCATTTCATTGGGGAAATGAAAATATTATAACTGCTTAGCCAAGATAGAGTGGCAATAAGGAATGACTGATCCTCCTCCAAGTTGCAGTGAGCAAGCCCTCAAGCCTACCTCATTCCTGAAGAGTTGAAGGAGAAAATGCTGTGCTAATTTTCTGCACTGCTATTTTTAACCTGAAATTTAGAATTACATCAGGTATTCAAAGAATGTTCCCTATCAAAGGAAAATCAGTAAACGATGACTGCAAAAAGCAAGTGAAATGATGCAAAGAGAAAATATTTGCAAAAGAGAATCTAACCAGACATCATCAGGAAGATAAAATGGCATCTCTTCTTTGTGGCCTGGGTGTGCTTGGACAATCCTGTCATATGTTTCTATTAGGACATGTTGCCCTTTTGAGGATTCACTCTGACTACGTTGGCCAGATGGTTTAACTGATTAAACAATTGAATCAATTTATTTTGCTTTTTGAATTGACCAGATATTTAACTAAATGTACTGGGTTTGGCATTTTAGACACACTGCCTTAGATTCTTGTAGAGAATGATGACTTTGAAAATGTTTGGCCATTTTAGTTAAAATGCAGGGTAACATTTGATGCAGCCATGATAACAGGAAAAATCTGTTCTGTTCTAAAAATGTTTCTAGCAATAGAAGTATTTCTGGCTAAGAGAATACTCTTGACTTGTAGGGAGGCTCCCTTGGAATAAATATATGCAACACAAATAAGGCATTTTATTTTTTAAAAGATTGCCTATATAAGATACACTTATTAAATAAAGAAATTGTTGGTGAATGCTCTGAAAATAGAGGCTTATGTAAGGGAAATAAGAGATTAACAGGTTTACCAAAGATTATTTTTATAACCTGTATGCCAATTCACATGATCTTACGTAAGACACCAAAATAAGTTATTCAAAACTGTGAATAATGTCAGACAAATGCAATGTGTCCCTTCTAGAACAGTCACAAAAAGGATTGGTTATAACCATTTTAATAAATACTATCCTCACCCCAAGAACAAGCTTTCAGTTATGTTGAGATGTTGTAATACCTGTGTGCGTAGATAAGCACCCCCATCAAGAAAGGAACATGTGCAATTGTGGCTTTAAGAGTTTGTGGCACAGCTGGACAGCATTCCGTCTGCAGGTTAGTAGGAATGCCTGTACCGGCCTTTGTGGAATGTCCTAGTCTGCCACCTTGACAAGAGGGTGCACCAATGCTCTACTGGAAGAGTATTTCTGGTTTTCTGTGCAGGACTGTTGGGCTTATAAATTCTTCAAGAACAAGGACCAAGTCTTTAATCTCATCTCTACTCCTACTTTGTGGAAATTAGTGCACAGCTCACAGGCATTCTACACACACTTCTTGAAATTGCTCCTGACTTCATATTTTGGATGTTAGGTAGTCAGTGTCCAATAATACTGTTGTCCATGGAGGTTAATCTAGCTGTTCCTTCATTTGTGTGAAGCATAAATAATGTAAGTAAATACAGCAACTGAACTTTTTATGTTCTATAATAGAGCACTTTTAAGTTTTTAATATCATTTATTATTTCTCTGAAAATCCAGTTAAGATGGCAGTAGATGATTCTATTTTTTCATACTATAGCATCCACCCACAATATTGTGTTTCTAACTGTATTTGAACAAAGAACTTCCTTAGTCTTTCAATTTAAATTATGTATTTGCTTAATATATTTTTATATTTGTAACTGTGGTTAAAAAAAAATCTATAAAGCATCTTGCATCCATTCTCACTAGTATAGGAATAAAACTGCAGTTTGTTGAAGGAGAGTGTTCTGTTCTCTATTCACCTGCTCCTCATTTATCAATTTTTGTCATCTGTCTGTTCAGAAGAAAGGTCAAAAGTGACTGCTTTAAAATGAGAAAAATCTTCCATGACATTATCATGAAGAATATAGGTGTCTTAACCTTTAGTCCCGTAAGTACTGAGTTGGTTACGTACAGTATTGTGTACATATAATAGACTCTCCAGCTGTCTCCAACTAAATTCCTGTTTTCAGTTCTTTACTTCATTAATAACCAAAATGTCACCTGTTACCAACAGTGTTGGTGTACTCTCAGAGGTACTGCCCTGGTTGGATCGCCACTGAGCCCTTCAGAGACACTTTAGACATTTGCGGACAGTGTGACATTTGGTAAAGAGATGCCGTGCCTATTTCCAGAGTCATGAGTTTGCCCTTTTGCCTTTTTCATATTTTAGTGGAAAGATCACTGTCCTTCACAACTCCAATATTTCATTTTTCTATAACTTGCTCACAGAAACCTTCATTTTTTAAAAAAAATACAGATTTACAAATAAAATCATTAAATCAAAGCAATCCTTCCTTTTAAAACAGTTTCTGGATTCAAAGAAGTAGGTTAACAAAATAAATTGACCTATGAAGCTAGACTTTTTTTTTTCCCAAAGTAACCATTTGACAGAATTTATTCTCAAAGAAAAAGAGAGTATTGCAACTTGAACTAATCACTTGGTAATTTTGCTGATATATCTTCCATAATCATAAAATGTTAAGAGCTGGAAGGGCCAGTCAACTTGGGACCAAGAATGTAGGAAACCAAGACACAAATTTAAAAACAATACAACAAATAAAGTAAAATATAAAAATATAAAATCAAAATAATACAGCAAAATAAGACAATGCTGAAATCAAACCTGGTTTTCCTATTACTCAGGGGGAGGACCTGTTCATATGTAAATACAGACAAATAAAAATGCCGCTCATTGCCAGGACAGTGGCTCATACTTGTAATCCCAGTGCTTTGGGAGGCTGAAGCATGAGGATCACTCAAGGCCAGGAGTTTAAGAAAGCTGCTCAGAAAGTCAGTGGACACAATAGCTATTTCCAACACTAAAGCAGAACTGTCAGTGGAGCCTTTAATGTTTTGCATGGTTAATCCTCTTTTTTTGGTATCTATATGTCTGGAAACATCCATGTATTTAAACAAATCTCAGACTGTATTTGAGAGTCATACCTGAACCAAAGTCATCACAATCTTAAATCTGAACTAATATTACATATAAAAGGAAAAAGCATGATTTTTCTAACACAATATTATTATAAAACATTATTGAAACTAATTGTATCAAACCTTCTAGAATCCAGAAGAGTTTCTACAGCTAGATTTTCAGAGAACTGGCAAGACTTTTGATGCTCCTGATGAAAGGAGCATTCATAATAGAAGAGTAAAAATTAACTGGTAGAATCCGAGCCTGAATAATAAGAGAAAACCATGCAGGGATGGTTCTTTGTAGAAGTTAACAAACATTTACCTCCTCACTAAAAGAGGTAATGAACCCCAAAGGACATGCTCACTAAAATATCTCCCAATCCAGTCTTTTCCAAGGAAAATTTTACTATTATAATAGAGAACTGTTGATATGAATGAAGCTTGCTTTTTTTCTAGGATTTGTTGTGACAATAACTTCTCCTTTGACCAAAACTTTAGTTAGATTCCTCAGTGTCCTCTGCCTGACTAGGCCCATCCTTGGGCTTCCCTCTCTGTCCTCGTAGACTCCAGTTTAAAGTAAGGTTAGTGAAAATCTCCCAACCTAGGTACCTGACCATCCTTGATATCTTATCACCTGGGTCTGCCTTCAGCAGGAATTCCCTTTACCCCTGATGTTTCCCCTTCCTCTTAGTGAGTCTTCATCCACTGACCTCCCATCCTGCTCCTGCTTTAAACAGGAAAGGTTAATTTTCCTGTTTTATTTAATCCCCACTTGTCCTTGCTGAAGTTGAAGTTGAGTCCAATTTCTCTCCCCAACAGCAAAACCCCATTGCAGATGTCCTTATATTTACTACTATGGACCCTCTTAAATAAAGCCTGCCTTACTGTCTTTAACGTTAAAGTGTCATGAATAATTTTTCTTCAACAATTTTAATGATGCAACAACCTTTGTGTAAATTATCTTGATATAAAATTACTTTCCACTTTGGCCCCTGGAAGAAACTTGGCATCTATTTCCATCTTAAGAAAGAGTTGGCAATGAAATACGTTTCCTATCTCTATTATCCTGCTGCAAACCATTAGTGGCCAAGAAGTTTCTGTATCTTAGGGCTTGCCAAAGAGTTACAGTAAACAACAACAACAAAAAATCACAAAAGCTGACAATACAACCATAGAAACAAAGCGCAATAGGAGTGGAGAAGTTCAGAAACCAGGGAATATTACTAAGTCTACGCTTTAATCAGATAATATCCTTTGTAAGACATATAAATTTAAACATTTTAAGACATTCTTTTTTTCCTAAAGAACTTTGCGATGACCACTAACTTAGTCGACATCCAAGATGACATTTCTCCCTGACTCAGAACAGATAGCAGAGGGGAGGAAACAACTGTCTACCTGCAAAGAATAACACACCAGCAATAAATAAAGATGAGCCAGGACAGAAGGGGAAATAAAACCAATCGTCCTACTTTGTTGTTCAGGTTTTAGTGGAGGACTATGAGGACAAGACAACTGGGGAGTAAAATTAAAGGTGAGACTCAGGTCTGAAAGAGCTATTAGGAGTCTTAGACCTCTTGTAATAGCAGAGGATTTTCAAATGCAGCCCAAGAGGAAGACATTGCAAGACCTGTTTAAGAAGGGGACCAGAAGTTCAACCTCTAGGACGGTCATTAAAAGCTGTAACATTTAGAGCAGGGGTCCCCAGCCCCCAGGCCATGGACAGGTACTGGTCTGTGGCCTATTAGGAACCAGGTTGCGCAGCAGGAGGTAAGCAGTGGGTGAGAGAGCATTACCACCTGAGCTCCACCTCCTGTCAGAGAAGCAGTGGCATTAGATTCTCACAGGACAGCGAACCTTGTTGTGAACTGCGTATGCGAGGGATCTAGGTTGAGCACTCCTTATGAGAATCCAGCCCCTGATGATCTGAGGTGGAACAGTTTCATCCCGAAACCATCCCCCTCCTTCCATCACCCCTCAAGTCCATGGAAAAATTTTCTTCCACAAAACTGGTCCCTGGTGCCAAAAAGGTTGGGGACCACTGATTTAGACAGAGCTTTTTACTTTTAAATGGCACCCAAGGTACTTGGTGAAACAATCTGTACAGCAAACTCCTGTGACATGAGATTACCTAGATAACAAACCTGAACCAAAAATAAGTTTAAAAATAATAAGGCCGGGCGCGGTGGCTCACACCTGTCATTCCAGCACTTTGGGAGGCTGAGGCGGGCGGATCATGAGGTTAGGAGATCAAGACCATCCTGGCCAACACGGTGAAACCCCATCTCTACTAAAAATACATAACTTAGCTGGGTGTGGTGGTGGGCGCCTGTAGTCCCAGCTACACAGGAGGCTGAGGCAGGAGAATCGCTTGAAACCGGGAGTCGGAGGTTGCAGTGAGCCAAGATCATGTCACTGCACTCTAGCCTGGGCGACAGAGCAAGACTCCATCTAAAAATAATAATAATAATAATAATAAATTAAAGGCACCTGAGGCTATTGTCTTTTTGAGTGCCTTCAACTTCCATACAATACAGATTAATATCCTCACTTTACAAATAAAGAGGTAGAAGCACAGAAAAGACTGGAGAGTGGTCCAAAATTTAGTACAATAGGAACAATGGCTAATACACATTATGCACTAATTGTGTGCCAAATGTTCTATATGTCTCATCTACTTCAACTCTTTATACAACTCTTATTATTACACCTATTTGTAGACAAAGAAATTGAAGCTTAAAAAGACAAGCTAGGCCAGGTGTGGTGGTTCATGCCTGTAATCCCAGCACTTTGGGAGGCTGAAGCGGGTGGATCATGAGGTCAGGAGATCGAGACCATCCTGGCGAACATGGTGAAACCCTGTCTCTACTAAAAATACAAAAAAATCAGCTGGACATGGTGGCACGTGCCTGTAATCCGAGCTACTTGGAAGGCTGAGGCAGGAGAATCACTTGAATCTGGGAAGCGGAGGTTGCAGTGAACTGAGATCACACTGCTGCACTCCAGCCTGGGCAATAGAGTAAGACTCCATCTCAAAAAAAAAAAAGACAAGGTAATTTTCCCAAGGCCATCCAGTATTAAAGCTCAGCTTCCAATATGAATCCTTCTGATTTCAAAATATGACCTCTTAACCTCTATGCCCATGTAGCTGAAAGTTTGGTCCCCAGACCAGCAGCATCAGTATCACCTGGAATGTTGTTAGAAATGCATATTCTTAGACAGCACTCTCCAGTCCTACTGAATATGAAAATCTGGGGATGGGTGGGGCCCAGCAATCTGTGTTGTATTAACAAGTCCTCCAAGGTGATTCTGATGCGTGGTATTGAGTACTGAGTTTGGGCAACCTCCCTGCTTTGTAGATTCTCATCTGTCAAATTTAACTCTTTGAACATGCCCTGTTTGACAAACAGGAATAGGAACGTGTAATATTTTTGAGCCCTAGCACATAATACACATTTAATAACCATTAGCACCTAGTATTACTATATGTCAGATTTTATTCTGAACTGCTTTGCCCGCAATATATCATTTAATTATTTTAAAACCAAATGAGGTGGAGATTATCATTCCATTGTAGGAGTGAAACGAGCTTCTTCTTTGTCCTCTCAAGATTTGCTGAAAATCAACTGACAAAAGGTAAATTAATAGGAAAAAAGGCATACAAATTATTAACATGCTCGAGGGAAAATCACAGTGATTGCTCAATAACCCAGTATGGTATAGGAGCTTATATATCCTTTTTCATAGAAGAGAGAGAAGATAGGTAATGTAGACAATTCTTCTGAGGTGCAATAATCATTAGGGAGAATGAATGGACCTGGGAAATTGAAGTAGACATTACAGGGAGGTGAGAGGCAGAGCTGCACAGAAACAAAGGTCGTTTTTTTTTTTTTTTTTTTTTTTGGAAACAGAGTCTCGCTCTGTCACCCAGGCTGGAGTGCAGGGGTGCAATCTCAGCTCACTGCAACCTCCACCTCCCGGGTTCAAGCAATTCTCCTACCTCAGCCTCCCGAGTAGCTGAGATTACAGGCGTGTGCCACCATGCCTGGCAATTTTTGTATTTTTAGTAGAGACAGGGTTTCACAATGTTGGTCAGGTTGGTCTCGAACTCCTGATCTCAGGTGATCTGCCCACCTGGGCCTCCGAAAGTGCTGGGATTATTAGGAGTACAGGCGTGAGCCATCGTGCCCAGACAAAAGATTGTCTTATTATGCAGATGAAGTCCCTCAGTTAATCTCTTGGAGCAGCACTCTGTCTGGGCATGGTGTCCACTAGTCTCTTTTCTCCAGTGGTTGATCTCTAGAGAGATCCTTAGGGAGGGGGGTTAAGACCACAGAATTTCTTTTAGAAAGTTTTCTTGATCAGATAAGGAAATTCCAAAGAGTCCTTCCCTGAGCTTGGGGTTGTAGGGCAAGGGGAAAAACACGGTTAAACCTTGATTCTGAAGCAGCTTCTAAGAACTCTCAGCACCAGCCTTTAGGGTATCATTTTCTGAGTCAACATAATCCTATAAATGAAGAAGCAAAGGCATACAGAAAGTAATTAATTTTGTCCTAGGACATGTCAACCTAAAGAAAAAAACAGAACCTAAGGAAAAAAATTAACATAAGTAGAAAGTTTATTTGGGCCAAGTTTGAAGACTGAAACCCAGAAGTATGGACTCAAGTTGCCCTAAATGTATGTTCCAACTTTACAGCAGCTACAAGTGGGTTTTTAAAGAAGAAAAGAACAGGCATACAGGAGAAGACATAGCCAAGGAAAAAGAAAAAAAGAAAGAAAAAAGAAATAAGAAGAGGCACTTCCTTGGTTGTTTACCAAGAACTGACAATAACATAAACTATTAATTTGCTATACATTGTTCTTTGTATCAAAAATCCCAGGAACATGAAGATAATGGATGAGGCAGCTAGTCAGAAAACCACAGGGAAGAAAAGAAAGAACAATATGCCTTTGAGCAATTGCCTTTAGGCATGGAATGGGTGCACGGCTGACGTCTCATACTCATGTCTCCCTGGACCTGATACGTTTTGTAAAGTTCACATAATTCAGACTTATCTGAGCTATTTTTTATTCTCACTTCCCCCTTTTGATTAAAATTTTTATCTTCCAAAAGCATTGAAGATTAACATTTTAGATATAAGTCTGACAAACTTTACTAGGAAATTTCATTTCCAGATAATCTCCTTCCACATTGAGAGAAAAAGGAGAGATACTATGACTTCATGAGGTCTTAAGGTCAAACTGATTGGCAACTCCAAGGAACATAGCAATATTCTTAATTCAGGCCATCTGCTTACAAAGGAGCTGCAGCATGTTGGATCAATTCTAAGCATCTTGCTATCATGATTAGTTTTTTGTTGTTGAGTTTAAACATCTAGAAATACAAAGCATGATCAATTTCAAAATCAAAAGTATGATGCAAATAAGGACAATGATTAACAAAACAACTGAAATGCAGAACCAAAAAGGGCTCCTATTACTGAAAGTAACCAAATAAATATTTCATCTAGTTCCTGTCCTGATCTGAAGAGCAAGTTATTGAAAACCTCCGGTAATGAAGACGTCCACTCAAGTGGGGCTGCTGGATATGGTTCATTCTAATGTGGTAGGAAGGAGTTCTTTATTTTATGGATTTTTCCAATAAATAAAATCTCCAGATTGTAGAACATAATATTTGATGTTGTTATCACCTAACTGGATTTCTGTCTGCTGCACAGAAGAAGCCAAAACACTAAGCCAGCAGGTGTTGCAGCAGAGAAAGAATTTAATTATTATAAGGCAAATGAGTGAGACAGACACTCAAGGAGATGCTTCTTAAATCCACCTCCCCAAGAATTCAAAAGCTAGGATTTTTAAGGATGGTTTGGCAGGCAGGGAGCACTAGGGAATGGGTGCTACTGCGTAGTTGGAGATGAAATCATAGAGTATCAAAACTATCTTCACACACTGAGTCAATTCTTGGGTTGAGGTCATTGGTCATTTGTCTGGTGTCAGCTGGCCCATTTGGATGCAAAGTCTGAAAAAATATCTGAGACCAGCCTTAGGTTTCATAATAGTGCTTGTGAATACAGTTACTATAGAAAAGCAAGCTAGGGAACAATGGCAGGTTATTGTTTAACTATGCCTAGAGCTTAGCAGAAAGGTTTGCAGGAAGTGAGATCCCCGGTGGTCAAAGCTTCTTGGCCCCTTGACCAGTCCAACTTCTGGAAGCCATCAAGGAGATATACACGACCTAAAGATAATTGTTCTTTAAGAGAAAAACAAGTTCATTAATCTTGTGGGCAGCATGCCTGGTAGGGCAGGAATAGGAAGATAATTAATTACTAGTAACTACAATTTATTAAAATGACTATATACAAGGAATTAGATATGGAGGAAGAAAGGGTCAAAGAAAGGAAAATAAGTATAACAAACATCTAATGATGTACCTATATCTCTGTCTTAACAAAATCCAGGCCAATACCATAATTCTAACCTTGCACCTTTTATTAATTTTATGATGGTAGTTTCAATGTCTTCATCTCCCGGGAACTTTCTGTCAAAAGAATCCATAATTAATTTAGAATTTTTGGAGAGACACTTATAAGGCCTTGGCAATAATGAAGAATACCATAGGAGAGCAGGTTCATAGACTCCTTCAGCTAGGCGCATGGGGCATTTGTTACCATTCCAAAGGGAGAAAGCGGATGTTTTCCAAATGGGGCAGAATGTAAGTTAAGTAAATAAAAGAGCTATAGGTCTCAATAGTCTAAATGTTTCTGTAAGCCTTACCGATTGTTGTTTTATTATTCCATTTCCTCCTTCCACCAGTCTGGAAGACTGATGGTAGTATGCACAATGGAAATGCTGATTCATCCAATCCCAATCAGCTTTGACCACACAAGATAAGATACCTGTAAGCCTTTTACAATCTCCTACAATTTTTCCCATTCTCTTTCTTTGACCAACTTTCTATATTCATCCAGTTTTATCTATTTTTTAAAATCCCTTCAACTTAACCTTTAAAACTTCAGGACAAAATTACTTTTCCTTTAACAAAAACCACTCTCTCATGCCTTCTTTATAACATTCTTTATCAAAAATGGATCCTACTTCTCCTTATACACTCTGTATACAGAATTGTTTCTCTTCTATCTAGTAGTTTAACTACAATTTTAACTCTTAATAGCCTTAATTTCTAGTGAAGAACCTAGACATAATTTTGAACTGTTTTATATCAGCATTTGTAGATATAAATCACTTCATAATTTTTAGAAAGATGTTTCTTTATTAACAGATCTAAATATATTTAGCTGTCCTACACTATATAAAAATGAGATGCTAAAGTATATAAACAAACTTATATTTAACAATATTCTAGTATTTTAACTTACCTAGAAATGACTCAGACATTTTATGATCATTTGTTACTTAATTTAACACGATTGTAAAGTTAGGTTACTGAAAATATTTTTGGAACAATAAAAAGTTCATTTATCCCATTTACATTTATATAATGTATTCATTTTTAACAATTATGCTTGAACTGTCTATTAAACAAAGGTAGCCATCATCTCAAGTTATTTCTTTGTTAATAATTTCTACAGCTTGCAAACATTCTGCAGTAACCACTTAAGCAAAAACCCTAAAGTTACATACATGGGTATTTTGCTGATCAGAAGACAAAGCTGTTTTCATTAACAATATTAAACTACTCTTATTTGTCAAAGATTACCCAAGTCATGTGAACTAAAAGGCATTTGATACAAGGAGGAGCTGGTACCATTCCTTCTGAAACTATTTCAATCAATAGAAAAAGAGGGAATCCTCCCTAACTCATTTTATGAGACCAACATCATCCTGATACCAAAGCCTGGCAGAGACACAACAAACAAAGAGAATTTTAGACCAATATCCCTGATGAACATCGATGCAAAAATCCTCAATAAAATACCGGCAAACCGAATCCAGCAGCACATCAAAAAACTTATCCACCATGATCAAGTGGGCTTCATCCCTGGGATGCAAGGCTGGTTCAACATACGCAAATCAATAAACGTAATCCAGCATATAAACAGAACCAAGGACAAAAACCACATTATTATCTCAATAGATGCAGAAAAGGCCTTTGACAAAATTCAACAGCCCTTCATGATAAAAAACTCTCAATAAACTAGGTATTGATGGAACATCTCAAAATCATAAGAGCTATTTATGACAAAGCCACAGCCAATATCATACTGAATTGGCAAAAACTGGAAGTATTCCCTTTCAAAACTGGCACAAGACAGGGATGCCCTCTCTCACCACTCCTATTCAACATAGTGTTGGAAGTTCTGGCTAGGGCAATCAGGCAAGAGAAAGAAATAAAGAGTATTCAGTTAGGAAAAGAAGAAGTCAAATTGTCCCTGTTTGCAGATGACATGATTGTATATTTAGAAAACCCCATTGTCTCAGCCCAAAATCTCCTTAAGCTGATAAAGAAACTTCAGCAAAGTCTCAGGATACAAAATTAATGTGCAAAAATCACAAGCATTCTTATACACCAGTAACAGACAAACAGAGAGCCAAATCATGAATGAACTTCCATTCACAATTGCTTCAAAGAGAATAAAATACCTAGGAATCCAACTTACTAGGGATGTAAAGGACCTCTTCAAGGAGAACTACAAACCACTGCTCAGTGAAATAAAAGAGGACACAAACAAATGGAAGAACATACCATGCTCATGGATAGGAAGAATCAATATTGTGAAAATGGCCATACTGCCCAAGGTAATTTATAGATTCAACGCCATCCCATCAAGCTGAAAGGAATGAGGCACATCCCCCATATATCTCCCAACTTCCTGAGCCCAGCACAATCACATTCCTCCATATTTCTTTCAAACTTCAGAAAAACATCACCTGGGAGATCTCCGATAAGGAATGCTAAATGTATAATGTTAACCAATTGTAATGCTATAACCGAGAGAATTACCTTGTTCCCTGTAACTTTGCATATCCTGTTTACATCGGGCTATAAAGGGCAAGCACTCGCATTGTTCGAGGCCCTCTTGTATGCTGTGGAATGGAGGGACCAAGTTCGAACTTGTAGTAAAGATCCTTGCCGCTTGGCTTTGACTCTGGACTCTGGTGGTCTTCTTTGGGGAACAAACTGTCTGGGCATAACATCTGGGGGCTCATCCGGGATTCCCCAAGCCCACCAGACCCCTGGTCAACGGATCTACTAGGATCGATCTACTGATAGGTGAGCCGGCTCGTCTCCGTTTGTCTGTGTCTGTTCTGAATCTGAATCTGTGACTCGCGAGGTCTGAAACTGGAGCTGGCGCCATCCTGGCGGACACGCTATAGGACAGCCAGCGGAGACCGGTGGGAGACGTCCCCTGGCTCTCGTCTGATCTAAATTGCGATCTGGGCTGCCGGAGCGCGATTGCGGTCCGAGCAGCTAACTCTGACCCGGGCCACCGGTGCGCGCTTGCGGTCTGGGCTGCCGGAGTGCGATCGCGGTCCGAGCAGCTAACTCTGACCCGGGCCACCGGTGCGCGCGTGCGGTCTGGGCTGCCGGAGCGCGATCGCGGTCCGAGCAGCTAACTCTGACCTGGGCTACCAGTGCGCGCTTGCGGTCTGGGCTGCCGGAGCACGATCGCGGTCTGTGCTGCCGAAGCGCGCTTGCGGTCTGTGCTGCCGGAGCCACTTGCAACCGGTGCTGCCAGAGCGCGGTTGTAATCTGAGCAGCTGACTCTGACCCGGACTGCCGGAGCGCGCTTGCGACTAGATATTATTAATAAGTCAGATTTCCTTTAAAGGGATTCTAACCCATATTCCTTTACAGGAAGAGACTACAAATTAGTACAGGATGGGTAATACCCAGAGCACTCCCCTATCTCTCCTTACAAGTAATTTCAAAGATGTAAGAGCAAGGGGCCATAATCTTAGTTTGGAAATCAGGAGGGGAAGGCTCATTACCCTATGCCGCTCCGAATGGCCTGCCTTTGATGTGGGGTGGCCACCTGAAGGGACGTTCCGACTTGCTGTCATCACTAAAGTCCAAGATTTTCCTACCTGGGCGCGTGGGCCACTTGGATCAAATCCCATATATCCTCATATGGCAGGACCTTGTTGAGAACCCGCCTCCTTGGCTGTCACCTTTCCAATTAGCCCCTGAACCTTGTAAGGCACTGGTTGCTCGGCCGCTAAAATCCAAGCAACCAACTGCCCGCCCCATCCTGTTCTACCTGATAGCGGGGACCCACTGTTCACAGAACCCTCTCCGTACCCCTCCGGGCCCCAGGCCCCAGCCCCCCGGGCTGAGCTAAGGGAAGGAGCAGGTGGACAGGAGGCGGCTGACGCACCCGGACCCACCCCCCGGGCTGAGCTGCGGGAGGAAGCAGGTGGACGGGAGGCGGCCGGCACACACGGACCCGCTGAGAGTGAAAGTAACTCTGAAGGGCCGGCAGGGCGGACGCGAGGGCGCACTTCACGGGCTAGCCCCCCCCCAGCCGCCTGACTCCACAGTGGCTCTACCCCTTCGGGAAATAGGACCCCCAGATGACACGGGAATCGCCAGGCTCCAGTACTGGCCATTCTCTACCAGTGATCTGTATAACTGGAAGACCCAGAGTGCTCGGTTTTCAGACAACCCCAAAGATTTAATGGCTTTACTGGATAGTGTCATGTTCACCCACCAGCCCACTTGGGATGATTGTCAGCAGCTCCTCCGAAACTTGTTCACAACGGAGGAGCGAGAGAGAATACAGGTAGAAGCTAGAAAGCTGGTCCCGGGGGACAACTGTCAACCAATTGCCAATCCCGACCTCATAAATGCGACTTTTCCTCTGACCAGGCCGGCGTGGGACTACAACACGGCAGAAGGTAGGGGACGGCTACGCCTTTATTGCCAGACTCTAATGGCGGGTCTCCGGACAGCTGCTCGCAAGCCCACTAATTTGGCTAAAGTATACTCTGTTCTGCAGGGAAAGACAGAGAGCCCAGCTACCTACTTAGAAAGATTAATGGAAGCTTTCAGACAGTACACCCCCATAGACCCAGAGGCTCCAGGAAGTCAGGCAGCTGTTGTAATGTCTTTCGTAAATCAGGCAGCCCCAGACATTAAAAGGAAACTCCAGAAATTAGAAGACTTAGAGGGAAAGCGGATTCAGGACCTCCTTCAGATAGCCCAGCGGGTTTATAATAACAGAGATACCCCAGAGGAAAAGCAAATAAAGGCCACTGAAAAAATGACCAAGGTCCTGGCAGCAGTAGTACAGAAAGAGCATCTACAGCCAGAGAACACCCAACCTAGGCGGCCTCCCAGGTATAATAATCTGAGCAAAGACCAATGTGCCTACTGTAAGGAAGCTGGCCATTGGGTAAGAGACTGCCCCAAAAAGAAACAACGAGGACAGGGACCCCCTAGGTCTACACCCGTACTAGTTACTCAAGACGAAGACTAGGGAAGATGGGGTTCGGACCCCCTCCCCAAACCTAGGGTAACTTTGCAAGTGGAGGGGTCCCCAGTCCAGTTCTTGGTCGATACGGGAGCACAGCACTCAGTCCTAGTTAAAACTAATGGAAAATTATCCTCCAAGTCCTCGTGGGTACAAGGAGCCACAGGAGTTAAGAAATACCCATGGACAACACAAAGAACCATAAACCTCGGAGCCAGGAATGTAATCCATTCTTTCCTGGTCATCCCTGAGAGCCCCTGTCCCCTGATAGGGAAAGACCTGCTAACTAAAATGGGAGCACAGATCCATTTCCTCCCTGAGGGGCCCATCGTGACCAACTCCCAAAATCAGCCCATGTCCATCCTGACTATAACCCTAGAAGATGAGTACTGGCTCCACCAGGAGCAAACGGCCCCTGACCAGGACATAGCAACCTGGCTCCAGCAATATCCAGAAGCTTGGGCGGAAACGGGGGGCTTAGGACTAGCAAAACACCGGCCTGCCTTGTTTGTCGAACTTAAGCCTGGGACAGACCCCGTGCAGGAACGCCAATACCCGATGCCCCTAGAGGCCAAGAAAGGAATTGCCCCGCATATTCGCCGGCTCCTTGACCAAGGGGTCCTTCGCCCATGTCACTCGCCCTGGAATACTCCATTGTTGCCGGTACGAAAACCTAATAGTGGAGAATACAGACCTGTACAAGACTAGAGAGAAATCAATAAGAGGGTTGTGGACATACACCCAACTGTGCCTAACCCGTATACCCTCCTGAGTACCCTAAACCCTAAACACCAATGGTACACTGTTTTAGATTTGAAAGACGCTTTCTTCAGTTTGCCTTTAGCCCCTCAGAGCCAAAAGCTCTTCACCTTTGAGTGGAATGACCCTGGAAGGGGCATAAGTGGCCAACTGACATGGACCAGGCTGCCGCAGGGATTCAAAAACTCTCCTACCCTGTTCGATGAGGCCCTCCATGAAGACCTGGGTGAGTACCAACGTAAACACCCTGAAATAACTTTACTACAGTATGTTGATGACCTCCTGATTGCTACTGAGACCCAAGAAGCTTGTATTCAAGGGACCAAAAGTCTCTTACAAGCTCTGGGAAATCTAGGCTACCGAGCCTCGGCAAAGAAAGCTCAAATCTGTAAGCCAGAAGTAACATATCTGGGGTACCTGCTAAAAGGAGGGCAGCGCTGGTTAACAGACGCTCGGAAGCAGACTGTTCTGCAGATCCCCAGCCCACAATCCACCTGACAAGTGAGGGAATTCCTGGGGTCGGCGGGATTTGTAGACTATGGATACCTGGGTTCGCAGAACTGGCTAAACCCTTGTATCAGGCAACACGGGGGCAGCAGCCATTTAATTGGACAGACGAAGCTGAGTCGGCTTTCCAACAGATCAAAACCGCCCTACTCTCTGCGCCTGCACTGGGACTACCTGATGTCACCAAGCCCTTCCACTTATACGTGGATGAGAGTAAGGGTGTCGCCAAGGCGGTAATAACTCAGAACTTAGGCCCCTGGCGGAGGCCGGTTGCCTACCTGTCAAAGAAGTTAGACCCAGTGGCTGCCGGGTGGCCCCCTTGTCTCCGAATGATTGCGGCCACGGCTCTGATGGTACAAGATGCTGATAAACTTGTCATGGATCAAGAATTGCGGGTCGTTACCCCACATGCCATCGAAGGTGTACTCAAACAGCCACCTAGTCGATGGATAAGTAACACCTGGCTCACCCACTACCAAGAACTACTACTAAATCCTATCAGAATAACCTTCCTGCCCCCAACGACCTTAAATCCTGCCTCGCTGCTGCCCAACCCGGACTTGGACGTGCCACTCCATGATTGCACCGAGATACTCGCTCAGGTGCACGGAGTTCGAGAGGACCTGCAGGACCGCCCACTCCCTGACACTGACCTTGTCTGGTTCACTGCTGGGAGCAGCTTCATGCATCAAGGCCAGAGGTACGCTGGAGCGGCAGTGACTTCAGAGACTGAGGTAATCTGGGCGGAACCCCTGCCCCCGGGGACATCGGCCCAGAAGGCCGAACTGATAGCGCTCACCCAAGCTCTTACCTTAGGGGCAGGGAAAAAGCTGACAGTATATACAGACAGCCGATATGCTTTTGCTATGGTGCACATACATGGGGCCATTTACAGGGAGCAAGGGTTACTAACGGCTGAAGGAAAAGAGATAAAAAACAAGCAAGAGATCCTAGCCCTGTTAACAGCGCTATGGAAGCCAGAAAAGTTAGCCATTGTGCATTGCCCAGGGCATCAGAAACCAACCACTCCAACTGCTCAAGGCAACTTTCTGGCAGACCAAACTGCAAGAAATGTGGCAAAGGCTCCCAGCCAACTCCTTGCACTCCAGCTCCCTGACCCGGGCCCCCGGGACTTGCCATATTCCCCTGATTATTCAGAACAAGATCTCCAGTGGATTGACAAACTTCCCCTGAAACAGATCCAGAAGGGGTGGTGGACTGATACTAATGACCAAACCATCCTACCAGAAAAATTAGGACAATAAGTATTAGAACACATCCACCGAACCACCCACCTGGGTGCTCGGTGGATGATAGACCTGATCAGACACTCTAAGCTCAAATTCAGACATACAGCCGAGAAGGCCAGCAGCATCATGGCAAGTTGCAAAGTCTGCCAGCTTAACAATGCCTACCCCCAATCCCAGACTGCAGCGGGAACAAGACTCAGGGGAACCAGGCCCGGTATCTACTGGAAAGTAGATTTTACTGAAATAAAGCCAGGAAAGTACGGGTATCGGTACTTACTTGTCTTTGTAGATACTTTTTCAGGGTGGACTGAAGCATTCCCAACCAAAAGAGAAACTGCTCAGGTCGTAGCAAAGAAAATTCTGGAAGATATCCTTCCCAGGTATGGCTTCCCCATCCAGATAGGGTCAGATTATGGGCCCGCCTTCGTCGCTAAGGTAAGTCAGGATTTGGCTTCCATCCTTGGGGCAAATTGGAAACTACATTGTGCTTACAGGCCCCAGAGTTCAGGACAGGTAGAGAGGATGAATCGGACCTTAAAAGAGACCTTAACTAAATTGACTATGGAGACTGGCGCTAATTGGGTGGTCCTTCTCCCCTACGCTCTGTTCCGGGCCCGTAATACCCCTTACAGACTGGGCCTTACCCCTTACGAAATCATGTATGGCAGACCTCCACCCCTGGTTCCCAGCTTAAAAGATGATTTGCTCAAGTCTGAAACAGAAAATGTCTCTGAATTCTTATTTTCCCTACAAGCCTTGCAGAAAATTCATCAAGAAATCTGGCCCAAGCTGAAGGAACTATATGAGACCAGTCCCCCACCGACACCCCATCCATACCATCCTGGTTAAGCAACACCGACAAGAAACCCTAGAACCCAGGTGGAAGGGACCACTCCAGGTACTCCTGACCACACCCACCGCCCTAAAGGTGGACGGCATCGCGTCGTGGATCCACTACACCCACGTCAAGCCAGTAGACCCAACCTCCGACCTTCTGGGACCAATCACGGCAGCAGCTAAAGCACCGGCCACGTGGACTGTGGACAGAGCTAAGAACAACCCTTTAAAACTCACCCTGTGCCGGCAACATAGCTCACTGCAAACATGCACTTAGGTAGTCTAGCCCTAACGTTAGCTGCCCTGGTGGCCGCTGGGGAAAACACCAAACCAGCATCTAATCCCTTTGTCTGGAGATTCTGGCTTTATGAAAACCAAACCCACCCTGGACAACCTCATAAGCCCGGGAAATTATTGGCCAGTGCTGATTGCCCCTCCTCAGGGTGCAACAGCCCAATCTTACTAAATTTTACTGGCTTTCAAATAGCCAAACCAGTGACACCAATAATATGTTTTGAGTTTGATCAGACTGAATACAATTGTAAACACTATTGGTGGCACCAAAATGCCGGCTGTCCTTATAACTATTGTAACATCCATAGGTCCCATTACTGGGGAGAGGAAGAACAGTTAGACCCCAAGTGGCCCTTCCATCGTAGACGGGATGGAGACTTTTCATATACATGGATAGTTAGAGACCCCTGGAACTCCCGCTGCACCACGCCTCAACATGGGGCTGTATACTACTCCCCCTCCTCCACATGGCCTAGCAGTCACCTCTATCTGTGGCGAGGCCTAGTGCAAGTACTGCCCCTGGTCCATGGGGATATCCAACGACAGGAAAACAGACTAACACAAGACTTATGTCCTTTCTCCTGGTTAAAATTATTACAAGAAGGACTAGAGCTTGCTAACCTTACAGGACTTCACAGCCTGTCTGGCTGCTTTCTGTGTGCCACCCTAGGGCGTCCACCGCTAACCGCTGTCCCTCTGCCATGGGGATCCTCTACCTCTGCCCAAGCTAACAACCTCCGAAACCTCTCATATGCCCCTATCCTAAACGTACCACTATACCTAAACCCCAGTAAGGAAAAGTTTCCCTACTGCTTCTCAGGAACCAATTCCAGCCTCTGCAGCATCACTGCAGTGCCCCCTAATATCACCCTAAGGGCTCCGCCAGGCATATTCTTCTGGTGTAATGGGACATTATCTAAGGACCTATCTAGTCCCTCTGTTACCAACCTACTGTGTCTTCCTGTCACATTGGTTCCCCGGTTGACTCTAATAACTGCTGGCGAGTTCCTAGGGTACACCGGTAACTGGACTAGTACTGCTATTCACCCAGTCCCTAGACCGAGACCTGCACGAGCCATATTTCTCCCCCTCATTGCAGGAATCTCCCTCACCGCATCCCTCATTGCGGCCGGGATGGCGGGGGGAGCCCTAGGTCACACCCTCATAGAAAGCAACAAGTTGTACCAACAATTTGCCATTGCTATGGAGGAGTCAGCTGAGTCCCTTGCATCCCTTCAGCAGCAGCTCACGTCCCTAGCTCAGGTAACCTTGCAGAACCGGAGGGCCCTAGACCTACTCACTGCTGAAAAAGGTGGTACATGTATGTTTCTAAAAGAAGACTGTTGTTTCTACATAAATGAATCAGAGCTTGTAGAAGACCGGGTCCAACAGTTACACAAGTTAAGCACTGAAGTAAAAACATGGCAGTTTGCTTCAGCTGCAGACCAATGGTGGAATTCCTCTATGTTTTCTCTGTTAGCCCCCTTCCTTGGACCCCTGCTAAGTCTACTATTTCTGCTAACCGTAGGACCTTGTGTTGTTAACAGAATTTTGCAGTTTGTCAGAGAAAGGTTTGACACTGTTCAGCTCATGGTCCTCAGAGCCCAATACCAACCTGTAAACGCTGAAACAGAGTCAGACTTATAAGACCCAAGATTGGCTCTAGAGTTACCTGAAAAGAAGGGGGGAATGAAAGGAATGAGGCACATCCCCCATATATCTCCCAACTTCCTGAGCCCAGCACAATCACATTCCTCCATATTTCTTTCAAACTTCAGAAAAACATCACCTGGGAGATCTCCGATAAGGAATGCTAAATGTATAATGTTAATCAATTGTAATGCTATAACCGAGAGAATTACCTTGTTCCCTGTAACTTTGCATATCCTGTTTACATCGGGCTATAAAGGGCAAGCACTCACATTGTTCCAGGCCCTCTTGTATGCTGTGGAATGGAGGGACCAAGTTCGAACTTGTAGTAAAGATCCTTGCCGCTTGGCTTTGACTCTGGACTCTGGTGGTCTTCTTTGGGGAACAAAAGGTCTGGGCATAACAAAGCTACCAATGAGTTTCTTCACAGAATTGGAAAAAACTGCTTTAAAGTTCATATGGAACCAAAAAAGAGCCCGCATTGCCAAGACAATCCTAAGTCAAAAGAACAAAGCTGGAGACATCATGCTACCTGACTTCAAACTATACTACAAGGCTACAATAACCAAAACAGCATGGTACTGGTACCAAAACAGAGATATAGACCAATGGAATAGAACAGAGTCCTCACAAATAATACCACACATCTACAGCCATCTGATCTTTGACAAACCTCAGAAAAACAAGAAATGGGGAAAGGATTCCCTTTTTAATAAATGGTGCTGGGAAAACTGGCTAGCCATAAGTAGAAAGCTGAAACTGGATCCTTTCCTTACTCCTTATATGAAAATTAATTCAAGATGGATTAGAGACTTAAATGTTAGACCTAAAACCATAAAAACCCTAGAAGAAAACCATTCAGGACATAGGCATGGGCAAGGACTTCATGTCTAAAACACCAAAAGCAATGGGAACAAAAGCCAAAATTGACAAATGGGATCTAATTAAACTAAAGAGCTTCTGCACAGCAAAAGAAACTACCATCAGAGTGAACAGGCAACCTACAGAATGGGAGAAAATTTTTGCAATCTACTCATCTGACAAAGGGCTAATATCCAGAACCTACAAAGAACTCAAACAAATTTACAAGAAAAAAACAAACAACCCCATCAAAAAGTGGGCAAAGGATATGAACAGACATTTCTCAAAAGAAGACATGCATACAGCCAACAGACACATGAAAAAATGCTCATCATCACTGGCCATCAGAGAAATGCAAATCAAAACCACAATGAGATACCATCTCACACCAGTTAGAATGGCGATCATTAAAAAGTCAGGAAACAACAGGTGCTGGAGAGGATGTGGAGAAATAGGAACACTTTTACACTGTTGATGGGATTGTAAACTAGTTCAACCATTATGGAAAACAGTAAGGCGATTCCTCAAGGATCTAGAACTAGAAGCACCATATGACCCAGCCATCACATTACTGAGTATATACCCAAAGGATTATAAATCATGCTGCTATAAAGACATATGCACACGTATGTTCATTGCGGCACCGTTCACAATAGCAAAGACTTGGAATCAACCCAAATGTCCATCAGTGACAGACTGGATTAAGAAAATGTGGCACATATACACCATGGAATACTATGCAGCCATAAAAAAACGATGAGTTTGTGTCCTTTGTAAGGACATGGATGCAGCTGGAAACCATCATTCTCAGCAAACTATCTCAAGAACAGAAAACCAAACACCGCATGTTCTCACTCATAGGTGGGAACTGAACAGTGAGATCACTTGGACTCGGAAAGGGGAACATCACACACCGGGGCCTATTATGGGGAGCGGGGAGGAAGAGGGATTGCATTGGGAGTTATACCTGATGTAAATGACAAGTTGATGGGTGCTGACGAGTTGATGGGTGCAGCACACCAACATGGCACAGGTATACATATGTAACAAACCTGCACGTTGTGCACATCTACCCTAGAACTTAAAGTACAATAATAATAATAATAAAAAAGAAAAAAGAAATCAGAGTCAGAAACAACAAAAAAAGTCTCCTATGGTAGTAACATATTAAAATAATTTTCTTCATTCAAAAAAAAAAAGGCATTTGAGTTACTTTCTATTTTCCTAATAAAATATTTGACGTAAGTGGTTAGTTGTTGTTGTTGTTGTTCTTCTTCTTTTCCTTCTTCTTTCTCCTTCTTCATCCTTCCTCCTCCTCTCTTTTTTTTTTTCTTTTTTTTTTTTTGAGCTGGAGTCTTGCTCTGTTGCGTAGGGGCGTTATCTCAACGAACTGCAAGCTCCACCTCCTGGGTTCACATCATTCTCCTGCCTCAGCCTCCCGAGTAGCTGGGACTACAGGTGCCCGCCACCATGCCTGGCTAATTTTTTGCGTTTTTAGTAGAGACAGGGTTTCACCGTGTTAGCGAGGATGGTCTTGATCTCCTGCCCTCATGATCCACCCACCTTGGCCTCCCAAAGTACTGGGATTACAGGCGTGAGCCACTGCGCCCAGTCTTCTTTTTGAGACAGAGTCTCATACTCTGTCACTCAGGATGGAGTACAGTGGAGCAAACATAGCTTACTGCAGCCTTGACCTCCCTAGCTCAAGTGATCCTCCCACCTCAGTTTCCCATGTAGCTGGGACCACACACATGCACTGCCATGCCAGGCTAATTTTTTTATTTCTTGTAGAGATGGGGTCCCACCTTGTTGCCCAGGCAGGTCCTGAACTCCTGATCTCAAGTAACTTTCCCACATTGGCCTTCTAAAGTGCTGGGATTACAGGCATGAGTCACTATGCCCAGCCAACAGTACTACTTTTTCTTTATGCAATTAATTAGAGCTTTTTAAATATATATTTTGGTAGTTAAATATCACATACATATAAGATACATAAACACATAAACATACAGACATACAGGTAGAAGCAGATCATCTAGCTTTATTTTTTTTTGAGATAGTCTTGCTCTATCACCCAAACTAGACTGCACTGGTGCAATCTCAGCTCACTGTAACTTCCACCTCCAGGATCCTGGTTGAGGTGATTCTCATGCCTCAGCCTCCTGAGTAGCTGGGATTACAGGTATACACTAGCATGCCCAGCTAATTTATTTATTTTTAGTAGAGATGGGATTTCACTATATTGGCCAGTCTGGTCTCGAACTCCTGGCCTCAAGTGATCTGCCCACCTCAGGCTCCCAAAGTGCTGGGATTACAGGTGTGAGCCACTGTCCCTGACCCATATAGCTTTTATAAGATTCTTCATTTGCCAGTTTTCATATAGTTTCTCTCTTGCCTTTAGACTATCAATCTCTTGGTTACCTGTTCCATTGCCCTAAATAATTGTTAGCTAGGCAACTGTAAATTTGTACCTCCCAGGATGCAACTCTTAAGTGACAGGCAGAAAATGTACATCTCAAAGGCACAGAACTTAGATCTAAATATCATTTTTGCTGAAATAAAGAAGGGCATAGGTAAAAGCTCAGTTAAGACGAGATTGCCAGGAAAAGTATCTCAAACAAAAGTAAGGTTTCTTATGCAAACTTCAAGCCACCGTCTTTCTCATTAAAAACCACTAAATGGGGGTTCAGGGCCAAGATGGCCGACAAGAAGCAGCAGCAATTGGAGGCTTTCATTGAAAAGAGCCATAATAACGAATGAATCCTGCACTGGCAACCAAGGTATCCAGGTTCTCTCATCAGAACTCATTAAGTGGCTGGCGTGATCCATGGAGAGAAAGGAGAGCAGTGTGGTGCTGCAGCTCACCTGAGAGCCACATGGGGCAGGGGAGCCCCCACCCACCAGCCAAGGGAGGCAGTGAGTGAGCGTGCTACCTGGCCAGGGAAACCCTGCTTTTTCCACAGTACTGTGCAACCCATGGTCAGAAAATCCCACTCATGAACCCACGTCACCAAGGCCTAGGGTCCCAACCTGAGCTGCGCAGATTCTCAACAGCCTCTCAGATAGAATATGCTTACGCCTGCTGAGTTCCCAGGGGGAGAGGCAACCAGTGCCACAGCTGCAGCTGCCTGCTGTCTAAGCCATTTGAGCTCCTTGCATGAGGGTCAGCAGCCAGCGCTAACTGCCTAAAACACTAAGCTCCCTAGGCAGGGGAAGGACAGCAGCCATCTCTATAGCTCCAGGCCGTGCTTTTCCACTGCTGAAGCCAGGGAGACTGGACAGCTTGGTCCCAAGGTTTCCCCCCCAGCCCAAAACACCAGCTGTGGCAGACTGTGGCCAGAGCCCCTCTTTAGGCCTGACCCTGACCCATCCTTCCTCACTGGGTAAGACCTCCCTGCAGGGAGGACTGCAGGGAGGACTGCAGGGAGGGAGTCCTGGCAGGAACTCCAACAATTCCATCCAGAGGCTCAAGGACAGAACTCTGATCTCCATGGGCCTGAGCTCCTAGAAGGAGGGGTGGCCACACCCTCTGCAGACCAGGAGACTTAGCCTTTCCTCCTGGAAGTTTTGAGGAATCCGAGCAGCCCAGATGAGTGGGTTTACCCGCCCCCCGCCAGCAAAGCACAACTCCTCCACCAAGAGATGAAGTGCTTCATTCAATGGGTTCTGTTTCCCATGCCACCCAACTGGGTGAGACCCTCCAACAGGGGTTGTCAGACACCCTATACGGGAGTGATCCTACTGGCATCAGGTTAGCGCCCCTTGAGGCCAGAGATCCCAGAAGAAGGAGCAGGTAGGCCGGGCACGGTGGCTCAAGCCTGTAATTCCAGCACTTTGGGAGGTCGAAGTGGGCGGATCACGAGGTCAGGAGATCGAGACCAAACTGGCTAACATGGTGAAACCCCGTCTCTACTAAAAAATACAAAAAAACTAGCCGGGCGAGGTGGCAGGCACCTGTAGTCCCAGCTACTCAGGAGGCTGAGGCAGAGAATGGCGTAAACCTGGGAGCGGAGCTTGCAGTGAGCCGAGATCCGGCCACCGCACCCCAGCCTGGGCGACAGAGAAACACTCCGTCTCAAAAAAAAAAAAAAAGAAGGAGCAGGTATACACCTTTCCTGTTCTCTAGCCTCCTTGAGTGACATCTCCAGGCACAGGAGCAAAGCAGATGAATAGGGCCTGAAGTAAACCCCCAACAAATGACAGCAGCCCTACAAAAGAGGGACCTGACCATTGAAAGGAAAACAAACAGAAAGCAACAACAGCATCAAAAACAAACAAACAAAAGTCCCCCAAAAAATACCATCCAAAGGTCAGCAACCTCAAAGATCGAAACGAGACAAACTCATGAAGATGAGAAAGAAAGAATGAATAAAACGCAGGAAACCCAAAAGGCCAGAGTGCCTCTTGTCCTCCAAATGATTGCAACTCCTCTCCAGCAAAGGCACAGAACTGGACAGAGGATGAGATGGATGAATTGACAGAAGTAGGCTTCAGAAGATGGGTAATAAAAAACTCTGCTGAGCTAAACGAGTATGTTCTAACCCAATGCAAAGAAGCTAAAAATATTGATAAAAAGTTGGAGGAGCTAGGAACTAGAATAACCAGTTTAGAGAGAAACAAATGACCTGATGGAGCTGAAAAACACAGCATACGAACTTTGTAAAGCATACAGTCTCAACAGCCAAATCGACCAAGTGGAAGAAAGGAGATCAGAGTTTGAAAACCACCTTGCTGAAATGAAGCATGCAGACAAGATTAGAGAAAAAATAATGAAAACGAACAGACAAAGCCTCTGAGAAATATGGGACTACATAAAAAGACTGAACCCACAATTGACTGGAGTACCTAAGGGAGATGGGAAGAATGGAAATGAGCTGGAAAACACACATCAAGATATTATCCAGAAGAACTGCCTCAGCCTAGAAAGATAAGTCAGCATGTAAACTGAGGAAATATAGATAAGACCACTAAGTTTTTACTCAGCTCACTGCAAGCTCCACCTCCCAGGTTCACACCATTCTCCTGCCTCAGCCTCCCGAGTAGCTGGGACTACAGGCGCCCACCACCATGCCTGGGTAATTTTTTATCTTTTTAGTAGAGACAGGATTTCACCATGTAAGCCAGTATGGTCTTGATCTCCTGACCTCATGATCCGCCTGCCTCAGCCTCCCAAAGTGCTGGGATTACAGGTGTGAGCCTGTATTCTCAAGATATTCCATGAGAAGATCAACCCCAAGACACATAATCATCAGATTCCCCAAGGTTGAAATGAAAGAAAAATGTCAAGGGCAGCCAGAGAGAAAGGCCAGGTCACCTACAAAGGGAAGCCCATCAGACTAACAATGGACCTTGCAGCAGAAACCATACAAGCCAGAAGAGATTAGAGCTGATATCCAACATTCTTAAAGAAAATAATTTTTCAACCTAGAATTTCATATCCAGCCAAACTAAGCTTCATAAGCAAAGAAGAAACAACATTCTTTCCAGACAAGCAAATGCTGAGGGCCTGCCTTCCAAGAGCTCCTGAAGGAAGCACTAAATACAGAAAGGAAAAACTGGGACCAGCCACTGCAAAAACACACCAAATTATAAAGACCAATGACATTATGAAGAAATGGCATCAACTAGTGTGCAAAATAACCAGATAGCATCATGATGACAGGATCAAAATCACACGTAACAAATTAGCCTTAAATGTAAATGGGCTAAATGCCCCAATTAAAAGACACAGACTGGCAAATTGGATAAAGAATCAAGACTCATCGGTGTGCTGTATTCAGGAGACCCATCTCAAGTGCAAAGACACACAAAGGCTCAAAATAAAGGGATGGAGGAAAATTTACAAAGCAAATGCAAAGTAAAAAAAAAAAAAAAAAAAGGCAGGGGTTGCAATCCTAGTCTCTGACAAAACAGACTTTAAGCGAACAAAGATCACAAAAGGCAAAGAAGGGCATTACATAATGGTAAAGGGATCAATTCAACAAGAAGAGCTAACTGTCCTAAATATGTATGAACCCAATACAGGAGCACCCAGATTCATAAAACAAGTTTTTAGAGACCTACAAAGAGACTTAAAGAGTTCCACTCAATAGTAGTGGGAGACTTTAACACCCCACTGTCACTATTAGACCAACAAAACAGAAAATTAACAAGGATATTCAGGACTTGAACTCAATTCTGGATCAAGTGGACCCAATAGACATCTACAGAACTCTTCACCCCAAATCAACAGAATATACATTCTTCTCATGTCACTTGGCACTTACTCTAAAATTGACCACATAATTGGAAGTAAAACACTCCTCAGCAAATGCAAAAGAACTGAAATCTTAACAGTCTCTCAGACCACAGTGCAACAAAATTAGAACTCAGGATTAAGAAACTCACTCAAAAACACACAATTACCTGGAAATTGAACAACCTACTCTTGAATGACTACTGGGTAAATACTGAAATTAAGGTAGAAATTAAGAAGTTCTTTGAAACCAATGAGAACAAACAGACAACATACCAAAATCTCTCGGACACAGCTAAAGCAGTGTTAAGAGGGATTTTTTTTTTCTGAGATGGAGTTACACTCTTGTTGCCCAGGCTGGAGTGCAATGGCACAATCTCAACTAACCATAACCTCCACTAGAGAGCTTCTGCACAGCAAAAGAAACTAGCATCAGAGTGAACAGGCAACCTACAGAATGGGAGAACATTTTTGCAATCTACCCATTGACAAAAGTCTAATATCCAGAATTTACAAGGAACATAAACAAATTTACAAGAAAAAAAAAACCATCAAATAGGCGGGAAAGGATATGAACAGACACTTCTCAAAAGAAGACATTTATATGGCCAATGAACATATTAAAAAAAAAAGCTCCTCATCACTAATCAATAGAGAAATGCAAATCAAAACCACCATGAGATACTATCTCACACCAGTCTGAATGGTGATTATTAAAAAGTCAGGAAACAATAGATGCTGGTGAGGCTGTGGAGAAATCGGAACATTTTTAACTGTTGGTGGAAATGTAAATCAGTTTAACCATTGTGAAAGACAATATGGCAATTCCTCAGGGATCTAGAATGAGAAATACCATTTGACCCAGCAATCCCATTACTGAGTATATACCCAAAGGATTACAAATCACTCTACTATAAAGACACATGCGCACATATATTTAATGCAGCACTAGTTACAATAGCAAAGACATGGAACCAACCCAAATGCCCATTAATGATAGACTGGATAAAGAAAATGTGGTACATATACATTATGAATAGTATGCAGCCATAAAAACAAATGAGATCATGTCCTTTGCAGGGACATGGACGAAGATGGGAGCCATCACCCTTAGCAAACTAACACAGGAACAGAAAACCAAACACAGTAGATTCTCATTCACAGATGGGAGTAGAATAATGAGAACACATGGACACAGGGAGGGGAACTATACCAGGTCCTGTTGGGGGATGGGAGGCAAGGGAAGGGGACTTACAGGATGGGTCAGTAGGTGCAGCAAACCACCATGACACACGGATCTATGTAACAAGCCTGCACGTTCTGCACATATATCCCAAACTTAAAGTAAAACAAAGCACTAAATGTTTTAAGTGGTTTAGGTTCAGAAAAGAAGATACCTTTACAAATAAATATTTCCTTTATCGATATAAATTTATTTTACAAAGAGTCTCAAACTAGCCAGCTATATTTCATAAAGTTGTATTTAAAAAAAGAAAATGTAGTTTTTTTCTTTATAATTTCAACTTTTATTTTAGATTCAGGGGGTACATATGCAGGTTACATGAGTGTATTGCTTGATGTTTAGGTTTGGGGTACAAATGATCCAGTCTCTCAGGTAGTGAGGACAGTACCCAAAGTTAGTTTTTTGACTCTTGACCCCCCTCCCTCCCTCCCCCATCTAATAATCCCCAGTGTCTGGTTTGTTGTTGTTGATGTTGTTGTTTGATACAGGGTCTACAGAAAGTGATTTTATTCTGTTTTATGGCTGCCTAGTATTCCATGGTAAATATGCACATTTCCACATCAATCCACTGTGATGGGCACCTAGATCGATTCCACATCTTCGCTGTTGAGAACTATGCTGTGATAAACCTAAGAGTGAATGTGTCTTTTTGGTGAAATTGTCAGAGGTTTTATAACCACAGCAGCTCCATCTTATATAGTAGCTGGGTAAAAAGAGGCTGAAACCTACTGACCTACATTTCCAGACAATTACGCATTCTAAGTCACAGAATGAGATAGGAGGTCAGCACAAGATACAGATCATAAAGACTTCGCTGATAAACAAGTTGCAGTAAAGAAGCTGGCCAAAACCTACCAAAACCAAGATGGTGACAAAAATGACCTCTTGTCATCCTCACTGCTACAGTCCCACCAGCACCATGACAGGTTATAAACACCATGACAATGTTAGGAAGTTACCTACATGGTCTAAAAAGGGGAGGCATGAATAATCCACCCCTTGTTTAGCATATAATCAAGAAAATTAAATATGGGCAACTAGCAGCCCTTAGGGCTGTGCTGCCTAATGGAGTAGCCATACATAGTAATGGCTCTGATCTACTTTTTTTTTTTTTTTTTTTTTTTTTTTTTTTTTTTTTTTGAGACGGAGTCTCGCTCTGTCACCCAGGCTGGAGTGCAGTGGTGCGATCTTGGCTCACTGCAAGCTCCGCCTCCTGGGTTTACTCCATTCTCCTGCCTCAGCCTCCTGAGTAGCTGGGACTACAGGTGCCCACCACCATGCCCGGCTAATTTTTTGTATTTTAGTAGAGACGGGGTTTCACTGTGTTAGCCAGGATGGTCTCAATCTCCTGACTTCGTGCTCCACCCACCTCAGCCTCCCAAAGTGCTGGGATTATAGGCGTGAGCCACCGTGCCTGGCCTCTACTTTCCTAATTAATAAACACACTTTTGGCGCGGTGGCTCATGCCTGTAATCCCAGCACTTTGGGAGGCCGAGGCAGGTGGATCACCTGAGGTCAGGAGTTCGAGACCAGCCTGGCCAACATGGTGGAACCCCGTCTCTACTAAAAATACAATAAGTAGGCCAGGTATGGTGGCTCATGCCTGTAATCCCAACACTTTGGAAGGCCAAGGTGGCCATATCACAAGGTCAGGAGCTTGAGACCAGCCTGGTCAATATTGTGAAACCCCATCTCTACTAAAATAATACAAAAATTAGCTGGGCATGGTGGCGAGTGCCTGTAATCCCAGCTACTTGGGAGGCTGAGGCAGGAGAATTGCTTGAACCTGGGAGGCGGAGGTTGCAGTGAGCCGAGATCGTGCCACTGCACTCCAGCTTGGGTGACAGAGTGAGACTTCATCTCAAAAAAAAAAAAAAAATACAAAAATACAAAAATTAGCCAGTCGTGGTGGCAGGTACCTGTAATCCCAGCTACCTGGGAGGCTGAGGCAGGAGAATGACTTGAACCCTGGAGGTAGAGGCTGCAGTGAGCAGAGATTGTGCCACTTCGCTCCAGCATGGGTGATGGAGTGAGACTCTGTCTCATAAATAAATAAATAAATAAATAAATAAATAAATAAAATAAACATGCTTTCACTATACTCTATGGACTCACCCTGAATTCTTTCTTGTATGAGATCCAAGAACCCTCTCTTGGAGTCTGGATTGGGACCCCTTTGTGGTAACATCTTTCTGGCAACCATGGAAAGGATTAGAATGAGGAAACCCTTGACCCAAAGGCTAACTTTGGGTGAGTGATGGGGGTCCAGTAACATCTTTGTGGTGAACCCTGAAGGGACGATACTGAGGAAACCCCCTACCCAAAGGAAAATCATCTGCATGCAATACCAACTGGCTGACTTTGGGTAAGTGGGGCACATTTAACCAGGTAAAGGATGGGATTGGGTTCAAGGCCCAACACAGAGGAGTTAGCATCTCTTCTGAGACTGTGTGGGTTAAAGACTTCTCTCAATAAAAGGCAGGGATGCTTGACCAAACTTGGATCTGAGGCACAACTTAGGAAGTTTAAGTCCATTCTAAGATTTAGGGGATTAGAGGCCCCTCCAAGTAAAGTCCATGTTGCCTAAGAACGGGTTTGGCACTATGAGATATTAACTATTCTCTTTGAAGTCATCTGCCTTGTACTTGCTGATAGCTATGGGTGACAGAATTAGGCATATACAGGACCATGGGACATGGGAAGCTTTTTCCTTCCCAAAAAAGGAAATCTGACAGCTGATGAGACTGCTGGAAAAGATCCTTCTCTGACCAACAAGCAGCTGCCTGAACTTTTGAGCAATGGGTGAGTCTTTCTCTGGCCTCCCTGGGATCTTCATCTTCCCCATATTACATCAGACAATGCTTCTCTCTCTCTCTCTCTCTCTCTGTCTCATCTTTCTTTCACCTCCCTGAGCTCTTCACCTTCTCTACCTTACATCAGGTAATGTTTTCCTCTTTCTCTCTCTCTGTGCAAACCAGTTGAATGAATGGTTAAAAAAAAATCACTGTGTGCTTCGTGGGTCTTTCTGTTTTGTTCTGTCATAAAGAGGGGTACCTTAGGATAGAATGCAGGCCTAGGACCTCATAAGCCTGCTGTTCAAGATGGCCCAGCAAATTGGACAGTTATAAACTTTGCTGAAGGATTCTGGAAAAACAAAACAAAACAAAACAAAAAAACTGGATGAGATTTTTCTCTTGTCTTGTTTGTCCTTGGGAGCTTGACCTTGTAACCATGTGGCCATACTTTCTCTTTTCACAATGGTGGCCTGGGTTCAGGGTTCAATCCCTAGCTTAGGGGACAAGCATATCTGACTGATATTTGGGTGACCTTTGCCATCTTTTGATTCTCTTCTTTTCCACAAACTGTCTTAAATTTCCTTTCTCAGAGCATGTGTGAGGTTACTTTTGTTGAAGTTCAAAAACCAGAAACGTCAACTGTTTGGCCTAGCTAAAGTGGGGTAATACAAAATTTAAAAGGATTCTTTTAATCTTAAGGATTAAAAGTCAGCTTAACTAAAGTTGATATCCAAGCTCTAACAGCTTGGGACTCCTTGGGAAAAACAGAGGTGGAAACACAGACCCTGTTTCCAGGAAAAAAACACTTGTTTTCCTCATGGAACCCAAGGAATTAAAAGTAGATAGATTCCTCTCAAAATCTAAGGCTATGTTTTGTTTTGCATTACATTAGCTGATGTTTTTGATTTTGGGGGGTATCAGAAATTACTTCACATAATAAGAGAAATTTGGTGTGTAATAACTAGGTAGGAAACATACTTTGGAGAAGGGCTAATTCCATCTTTTTGGGATCAAGGATCTGATATAAAAATGGAGCCCTTAATTTCTGGAGCTCTGTTTTGGCCTTCAGCTGTGCCTGCTTATTAGGCCCTAGAAACTGCATGCATTAAAGAGAACTTAAAAACTGGTAACGAGATCGCTGGCAAAATGATCCAGTAGGAACAGCTCCAGTCTGCAGCTCCCAGTGAGATCAACACAGAAGGTGGGTGATTTCTGCATTTCCAACTGAGGTACCCAGTTCATCTCATTGGGACTGGTTGGACAGTGGGTGCAGTCCACAGAGGGTGAGCCAAAGCAGGGTGGGGTGCTGCCTCACCCAGGAAGTGCAATGGGTCAAGGAATTCCCTGCCCTAGCCAAGGGAAGCCATGAGGGACTGTGAACAGTGCACTTCGGCCTAGATACTATGCTTTCCCCATGGTCTTTGCAACCTGTAGACCAGGAGATTCCCTCCGGTGCCTATGCCACCAGAGCCCTGGGCTTCAAGCACAAAACTAAGCGGTTGTTTGGGCAGACACCAAGCTAGCTGCAGGAGTTTTTATTTTCATTCTCCAGTGGCGCTTGGAACGCCAGTGAGAAAAAACCATTCACTCCCCTGGAAAGGGGGCTGAAGCCAGGGAGCAAAGTGGTCTGGCTCGGCAGGTCCCACCCCAACAGAGTCCAGCAAGCTCAGATCCACTGGCTTGAAATTCTCACTGCCAGCACAGCAGTCAGAAGGCAGCTGGGACACTCGAGCTTGGTGGGGGGAAAAGCATCCACAATTCTGAGACTTGAGTAGGCAGTTTTACCCTCACAGTGTAAACAAAGCCACCAGAAGTTGTAACGAGCAGAGCCTACCGCAGCTCAGCAAGGCTGCTGTGGAGAGACTGCCTCCTTAGATTCCTCCTCTCTGGGTAAGGCATCTCTGAAAATAAGGCAGCAGTCCCAGTCAGGGGCTTATAGATGAAACCCCCACCACCCTGAGACAGAGCACCTGGGGGAAGGGGCAGCTGTGGGCACAGCTTCAGTAAACTTAAACACTCCAGCCTGATGGCTCTGAAGATAGCAGTGGATCTCCCAGCCCAGCATTTGAGCTCTGCTAAGGGTCAGACTGCCTCCTCCAAGAGGGTCCCTGACCCCCGTATTGCCTGACTGGGAGACACCTCCCAGTAGAGGCCAAAAGACACCTCATACAAAAGAGCCCTGGCTGGCATCTGGCAGTGTCCCTCTGGGAAGAAGCTACCAGAGGAAGGAACAGGCAGCAATCTTTGCTGTTCTGCAGTCTCCGCTGGTGATACCCAGGCAAACAGGGTCTGGAGTGGACCTCCAGAAAACTGCAGCAAACCTGCAGCAGAAGGGCCAGACTGTTAGAAGGAAAACTAACAAACAGAAAGGAATAACATCAACATCAACAAAAAGGATGTCCACTTAGAGACCCCATCCTTAGGTCACCAACATCAAAGACCAAACGTAGATAAATCCATGATGATGGGGAGAAACCAGTGCAAAAAGATTGAAAATTCCCCAAACCGGAATGCCTCTTCTCCTTCAAAGGATCACAACTCCTTGCCAGCAAGGGAACAAAACTGGACAGATAATAAGTTTGACAAACTGACAGAACTAGGCTTCAGAAGGTAGGTAATAACAAACTCCTCCAAGCTAAAGGAGCATGTTCTAACCCAATGCAAGGAAGATAAGAACCTTGAAAAAAGATTAAATAAATTGCTAACTAGAATAACCAATTTAGAGAAGAGTATAAATGACCTGATGGAGCTGAAAAACACAGCGTGAGAACTTTGTGAAGTACACACAAGTGTGAATAGCCAAATCAATCAAGCGGAAGAAAGGATATCTGAGATTGAAGATCAAATTAATGAAATAAAGTGTGAAGACAAGATTAGAGAAAAAAGAATAAAAGGAAAGAACAAAGCCTCCAAGAAATATGGGACTATGTGAAAAGACCAAATCTACATTTGCTTGCTGTACCTGAAAGTGAAGGAGAGAATGGAACCAAGTTGGAAAACACTCTTCAGGATATTATCCAGAAGAACTTCCCCAACCTAGCAAGACAGGCCAAAATTCAAATTCAGGAAATACAGAGAACACCACAAAGATACTCCTAGAGAAGGGCAACCCCAAGACACATAATCATCAGATTCACCAAGGTTGAAATAAAGGAAAAAATGTTAAGGGCAGCCAGAGAGAAAGGTCAGGTTACCCACAAAGGGAAGCCCATCAGATTAACAGCGAATCTCTACAGAAACCCTACGAGCCAGAAAACAGTGGGGGTCAATATTTAACATTCTGAAAGAAAAGAAATTTCTACCCAGAATTTTATATCCAGCCAAACTAAGTTTCATAAGCGAAGGAGAAATAAAATCTTTTACAGACAAGCAAATGCTGAGAGATTTTGTCCTCACCAGGCCTGCCTTACAAGAGCTCGTGAAGGAAGCACTAAACCTGGAAAGGAACAACCAGTATGAGCCACTGCAAAAACATACCAAATTGCGAAGGTCATTGACACTATGAAAAAACTGCACCAACTAACGGGCAAAATAACCAGCTAGCATCATAATCATAGGATCAAATTCACACATAACAATATTAACCTTAAATGTAAATGGGCTAAATGCCCCAATTAAAAGACACAGACTGGCAAACTGGATAAAAAAAGTCAAGACTCATCAATGTGGTGTATTCAGGAAACTCATCCCATGTGAAAAGATGCACATAGGCTCAAAATAAAAGGATGGAGGAATATTTACCAAGCAAATGGGAAGCAAAAATATATATATATATATCAGGGTTGCAATCCTAGTCTCTGATAAAACAGACTTTAAACCAACAAAGATCAAAAGAGACAAAGAAGATTATTACATAATGCTAAAGGGATCAATGCAACAAGAAGAGCTAACTATCCTAAATATAAATGCACCCAGTACAGGAGCAACCAGATTCATAAAGCAGGTTCTTAGAGACCTACAAAGAGACTTAGACTCCCACACAATAATAGTGGGAGACATTAATACCTCACTGTCAATATTAGACAGATCAAAGAAACAGAAAATTAACAAGGATATTCAGGACTTGAACTTAGCTCTGGACCAAGCAGAACTAATAGACATCTACAGAACTCTCCACCCCAAATCAACAGAATATACATTCTTCTCAGCACAACATCAGACTTATTCTAAAATTGATCACATAATTCTAAGTAAAACACTCCTCAGCAAATGCAAAAGAATGGAAATCATAACAAACACTCTCTCAGACCACAGTGCAATCAAATTAGAACTCAGGATTAAGCTACTGGAGAGGCTGAGGCAGGAGAATGGCGTGAACCCAGGAGGCAGAGATTGCAGTGAGCCCAGATCACGCCAGCCTGGGCAACAGAGCGAGACTCCATCTGAAAAAAAAAAAAAAAAAAAAAAAGAAACTCACTCAAAACCACACAACTAAATGGAAACTAAACAACCTGCTCCTAGGTGAGTACTGGGTAAATAACGAAATTAAGGCATAATTAAAGATATTCTTTGAAACCAATGACAACAAAGACACAATGAAATAAAGATGTTCTTTGAAATCCAATGAGGACAAAGACAACATACCAGAATCTCTGGGACACATTTAAGGCAGTGTCTACATGGAAATTTATAGCAATAAATGCCCACAAGAGAAAGCAGGAAAGATTTAAATTTGACACTCTACCATCACAATTAAACGAACTAGAGAAGCAAGAGCAACAAATCCAAAAGCTAGTAGAAGACAAGAAATAACAAAGATCAGAGCAGAACTAAAGGAGATAGAGACATGAAAACCCCTTCGAAAAAAATCAATGAATCCTGGAGCTTGTTTTTTGAAAAGATCAACAAAATAGATAGACCACTAGCCAGACTAATAAAGAAGAATCAAACAGATACAATAAAAAATGATAAAGAGGATATTACCAGCAATTCTACAGAAATACAAACTACCATCAGAGAATACTATAAACACCTCTAAGCAAATAAACTAGAAAATCTAGAAAAAATGGATAAATTCCTGGACACATACACCCTCCCAAGTCTAAACCAGGAAGAAGTCGAATCCCTGAATAGACCAATAACAAGTTCTGAAATTAAGGCAGTAATTAATAGCCTACCAACCGAAAAAAGTCCAGGACCAGACGGATTCACAGCCGAATTCTACCACAAGTACAAAGAGGATCTGGTATCATTCCTTCTGAAACTATTCCAAACAATAGAAAAACAGGAAATCCTCCCTGAGTCATTTTATGAGGCCAGCACCATCCTGATACCAAAACCTGGCAAAGACACAACAAAAAAAGAAAATTTCAGGCCAATATCCCTGATGAACACTGATGCGAAAATCTCAATAAAATACTGGCAAACCGATTCCAGCAGCACATCAAAAAGCTTATCTACCACGATCAAGTCAGCTTCATCCCTGGGATGCAAGGCTGGTTCAATAAACATAATCCATTACATAAACAGAACCAATGACAAAAACCAAATGACTATCTCAATAGATGCAGAAAAGGCCTTCAACAAAATCCAACAGCGCTTCATGCTAAAAACTCTTAATGAACTAGTTACTAATGGAACATATCTCAAAATAATAAGTTATTTATGACAAACCCCTAGCCAATATCATACTGAATAGGCAAAAACTAAAAGCATTCCCTTTGAAAACTGGCACAAGACAAGGATACTCACTCTGACCACTCCTATTCAACACCGTATTGACAGTTCTGATCAGGACAAACAGGCAAGAGAAAGAAATAAAAGGTATTCAAATAGAAAAACAGGAAGTCAAATTGTCTCTGTTTGCAAATGACATGATTCTATATCTAGAAAACCCCATCGTCTCAGCCCAAAATCTCCTGAAGCTGATAAGCAACTTCAGCAAAGTCTCACGATACAAAATCGATGTGCAAAAATCACAAGCATTCCTACACACCAATAATAGACAAACAGGGAGACAAATAACGAGAGAACTCCCATTCAAAATTGCTACAAAGAGAATAAAATACCTAGGAATACAATTTACAAGGGATGTGAAGGACCTCTTCAGGGAGACCTACAACCCACTGCTCAAGGAAATAAGAGAGGACACAAACAAGTGGAAAAACATTCCATGCACATGAATAAGAGTCGATATTGTGAAAATGGTCATAATGCCCAAAATAATTTATACATTCAATGCTATTCTCAAATTACCATTGACATTCTTTGCAGATTTTGAAAAAAGTACTTTAAATTTCATATGGAACCAAAAAAGGGCCTGCATATCCACCCAAAACAATCCTAAGCAAAAAAAAAACAAAAAAAACAAAGCTGGAGGCATCACACTACCTGACTTCAAGCTATACTACAAGGCTCCAGTAACCAAAACAGCATGGTACTGGTACCAAAACAGATATATAGACCAATGGAACAGAAAAGAGACCTCAGAAATAACACCACACATGTACAACCATCTGATCTTCAACAAACCTGACAAAAACAAGCAATGGGGAAAGGATTCCCTACTTAATAAATGGTGCTGAGAGGCTGGGCGCATTGGCTCACGCCCGTAATCGCAGCACTTTGGGAGGCCAAGGCGGGCAGATCACAGGGTCAGGAGATCAAGACCATCCTGGCAAACACAGTGAAGCCCCGTGTCTCCTAAAAAGTACAAAAAAAAAAAAATTAGCCAGGCATGGTGGCGGGCGCCTGCAGTCCCAGTTACTGGGGAGGCTGAGGCAGGAGAATGGTGTGAACCCGGGAGGTGGAACTTGCAGTGAGCCGAGATCACGCCATTGCAGTCCAGCCTGGGCAACAGAGCGAGACTCCGTCTCAAAAAAAAAGTAAATAAGTAAAAATAAATGGTGCTGAGAAAACTGGCAGCCATAGACCGAAAACTGAGACTGGACCCCTTCTTTACACCTTATACAAAAATTAACTCAAGATGGATTCAAGACTTGAATATAAAACCCAAAACCATAAAAATTCTAGAAGAAAACCTAGGCAATAATATTCAGGACACAGGCATGGGCAAAGACTTCATGACTGAAACACCGAAAGCAATGGCAACAAAAGCCAAAATTGACAAATGGCATCTAATCAAACTAAAGAACTTCTGGCTGGGCATGGTGGCTCACGCCTGTAATCCCAGCACTTTGGGAGGCCAGGCAGGTGGATTACGAGGTCAGGAGATCAAGACCATTCTGGCTAACATGGTGAAACCCCATCTACCAAAAATACATTAAAAATATTAGCCAGGCATAGTGGCAGGTGCCTATAGTCCCAGCTAATTGAAAGGCTGAGGTAGGAGAATGCTGTGAACCCAGGAGGCAGAGCATGCAGTGAGCCAAGATCGAACCACTGCACTCCAGCCTGGGTGACAGAGCGAGACTCCATCTCAAAAAAAAAAAAAAAAAAAAGCTTCTACACAGCAAAAGAAACTATCATCAGAGTGAACAGGCAACCTACAGAATGGGAGAAAAGTTTTACAATTTATCCATCTAACAAAGGGCTAATACCCAGAATCTACAAAGAATTTAAACAAATTTACAAGAAAAAAACCAATCCCATCAAAAATTAGGTAAAGGATATGAACAGACACTTCTCAAAAGAAGACATTTATGCAGCCAACAAACATATGAAACATATGAAAAAATATGAAACATATGAAAACATATGAAAAAAAAATCCATCATCACTGGTCATCAGAGAAATGCAAATCAAAACTACAATGAGATACCATCTCACAGCAGTTAGAATGGGGATCATGAAAAATTCAGGAAATAACAGATGCTGGAGAGGATGTGGAGAAATAGGAACATTTTACACTGTTGGTGGGAGTGTAAATTAGTTCAACCTTTGTGGAAGACAGTGTGGCGATTCCTCAAGGATCTAGAACCAGAAATACCATTTGACCCACAATCCCATTACTGGATATACAGCCAAAGGATTATAAATCATGCTGCTATAAAGACACATGCACATGTATGTTTATTGCAGCACTATTCACAATAGCAAAGACTTGGAACCAACCCAAATGCCCATCAATGATAGACTGAAGAAAATGTGGCACATATATACCATGGAATACTATGCAGCCATAAAAAAGATGACTTCATGTCCTTTGCAGGGACATGGATGAAGCTGGAAACCATCATTCTCAGCAAACTAACACAAGAACAGAAAACCAAACACCACATGTTCTCACTCATAAGTGGGAGCTGAACAATGAGAACACATGGACACAGGGAGGGGAATGTCACATACGGGGGGCCTGTTCAGAGGGTGGGGAGCTAGGGAAGGGATAGCATTAGGAGAAATACCTAATGTAGCTAATGGGTTGATGGGTGCAACAAACCACCATGGCACGTGTATACCTATGTAACAAACCTGCACATTCTGCACATGTACCCCAGAACTTAAAGAATAATTTAAAAAAAAAAAAAAAAAAAAAAAAAAAAAAGGCTGGTGAATGAAAAACCTTGTAACTGTAGGATCTTCTGTCTGTGTATGTATATATGTTGTGTGTGGGATATATAAAGCTTAATTGGTTCAAAATTAGTAAGTGCTCAAATCAAATATTTGGCAGAAAAGTAAAAACTGTAATGTCTTTTAGTTTAAATGACAAGTAATTTTTGGGAAATAAAGACAGTTTTACATTCAAGGTGTGCAAGGTAAGAGAAACATGTTTTTGGTAAAAGATTATAAGAAGGCATGGGAATGTCTTCCATGTCAGGATTTTTTTTTTTTTTTTTTTTTTTTGCCTAGGTTAAAAGGTTAAAGGATTGTTTTAAGTTAGATAAAGTAAAGCTGAAGGTTTAAACAAGTTGTGGAAGGTTTGTTAAAAAAAAAAAATGGTTAAAAAAAAATCTGTGTGTCAACATATTGGCTAAAGTTAAAGAGGTATTATTCAGTTTTTCCCTATATTGAACATTGGAATTAAAGCACAACAGGTTTTCTCTCAGAGCACTGATCTCTTTCACAAAAATTGTAAAGGGTTATAAAAAGGTAATAAAAATCTTACCTTACAGTCAGATATTAAAATTGGATAAATTTGTCTATAAGGTTTTACTAAGAATTTGATTTGACATTAATAATACACTAATGTAAAGATGAAATTTGGCTTATTTAGTATAAAATCATACAGGAAACATTGTCAAATATGAAATGGTATTTGACTTTCTTTGGGCTGTATTTGTATAAATGTGTTATAGGTATGTGTTCCAAAATTATGAGAAACTCCTGCAATTCTGATATAGTTTAGTGTATATTATTAATAATTGAGTTATATAAAATTATTGTTATACTACAGAAGCAAAATTTCCTTGTCAATTATGGCTTTAATAGTGACTGTCCTAAGATTTTTTTGTAATCTCTTCCATGGACAATTGTCTTTTTTGGTCCTATTTAGAAGGTGGTTTATAATAAACTACAGAACTCTAACAGGTGTTCTTGAATGCAGGTTTCTGACAACTTTGGCGATTGTGATATTAGAATAGAGGAAAAATTTTCAGGACTCTCATGGAGATCTGAAATGTTCATGAATAGCAAAACAGGAGTTAACTGCATGGACTGAACCAATAGAAGACTGAAGTAATCTTTTTGCCCTTGCTTAATAACATTGCTGATCCTTTGTTTTGTTTTTCAGAGTTAAAGAAACTGTTCTTCTGAGCTATTTACAGCTTTTAACAATTGTGTAAAGTATACTCCTGTGAACAAAATTAGGGGCATGTTTGTTTCTCTCTACATGATTTCTCCAAAATTTGGAAACTGTGCATATTCTTAACTTATGGCATATAGTTATTTGCACAAGTGCAATAAGAATGCTTTCATTCATAACAGGACACAATTGAGTAAACTGGTTATTTTATCAAAACTTTGACTGGAATAGCATACTTTTATTTAAGGAATCAAATCTGACTTGTAAAGCCAATGAAAGCTCCTTGGGAAAACTGGCCTCATACCTTGTCTGTGTTACACAGTCCCTGTGCAGGGTTTCTAACCTTTAGTAAGTAAAGAATGTCACTTTCTGACAGGTCTAGGAGCCCCAAGTTATCTTGGGGCCTCAAGAGGAGAGAAATTTACCCAACTTATAGGTATTTGAGGGTACAAACCCATGGCTGGGATCAGCTTCAAAAACATCTTATATGACATTCCTTATGGAACACAATCCCACCAAAGCCAATTTTAAAAGAAAATGCAAAAAAAAAAAAAAAAAATTATTCCTGTTGCACTTTATACAAATGATCAGGCAAACTATAACAAAGCAAATTGGTCTTACCATGATCTGTCTTTAGTGAAAATGGGAGACGAGAGAGAAAAAAAAAATTGTTTCAAAAACCGTGTCATACTTGTTATTAGATTCCAGTTTTCTTCTGCAATTAAACCAACCCTGCTTATTCCTGTGAACCAACCAGTGATCTCTGGCTGCTGCTCAGAATAAACAAGAGGGATAGGTAATGTAAAAATCTGCATCAATATTCTAATTCTGGGCATGTGTTGGAATCAGCTAGCAACCCCATAGGAGCTTGGTTTCCAACAGTTACCCAGTTCATGGAAAACTTTCTAATTTTGTTTACTTGGGATAATTTTGCTTATTTTGCTTTGCTGTTGTGCAACATCTTGCTATTGTACTCTTTGTGTAGGAATACAGGATAAGCTTACTCAATGTTTTCTTAAATACATACTAATCTTCCAGATATCACTTTTTGTTGGTACCTGGAGTTACAAATGGTCTTCAGCATACTGATGCTTTCTGACAGAGCTCCTCTCTACCCTGAATGCAAGAGACCCCAATTAACTATTAGGGTCTCTTGCAGAAATATCATCACTCCTATTCAGCATGAAGAAGTTATAGGTGATGGATCTTTGTCCTTCTGCAACTCTTAGGATTAACAGTTCTCTTATAAAAGGAAGGGGGTAAATGTCAGAGGCGTTGGAACCAGAGAAACTCCATCTTGAATAGGAGCTGAGATAAATGAGGCTAAAATCTACTGGGCTACATTCCCAGATGGTTAGGCATTGTAAGTCACAGAATGAGATGGGAGGTCAGTTCAAGATACAGGTCATAAAGACTTTGCTGATAAAAACAGGTGGCAGTAAAGTAGCTGGTCAAAACCCACCAAAACCAAGATGATTATGAGAGTGACCTCTGGTTGTTACACTCCCACCAGCACCATGAGAGTTTACAAATACCATGCAAAGTCAGGAAGTTATCCTATATGGTCTAAAAAGGGGAGGCACGAATAATCCACCCCTTGTGTAGCATATCATCAAGAACTAACCATAAATATGGGCAACCAGCAGCTCTCGAGGCTGCTCTGCCTATGAAGTAGCTATTCTTTTATTCCTTTACTTTCTTAATAAATTTGCTTTCACTTTATTCTATGGACTCACCCTGAATTCTTTCTTGTACAAGATCCAAGAACCCTCTTTGGATTGGGACCCCTTTCTGGTAACAGAATGATGTATTTTCTTTTGGATATATATCCACTAATGGGATTCCTGAATCAAATGGTAGTTCTAAGTTCTTTGAGAAACCTCCAAACTGCTTTCCATAAGAACTGAACTAATTTACATTCCCACCAACAGTTTGTAAGTGTTATCTTTTTGCCAGAGCTTGGCCAACATCTGTTGTTTTTTTGACTTTTCAGTAATAGCCATTCTGACTGGTGTGACATGGTATCTCATTGTGGTTTTGATTTATATTTCTCGGATGATTAGTGATGTGGAGCATTTTTTCATATATTTCTTGGCCGCTTGTATGTCATCTTTTGAGAAGTGTCTGTTCATATCTCTTGATCACTTTTTAATAGACTTATTTGCTTGTTTAATTGTTTCTTATAGATTATGGATAGTAAATCTTTGTAGAATGCATAGTTTGCAAATAGTTTCTCCCATTCTGTAGGTTGTCTGTTTACTCTGTTGATAGTACCTTTTGCTATGCAGAAGCTCTTTAGTTTAATTAGCTCCCACCTGTCAATTTTTGTTTTCGTTGCAACTGCTTTTGAGGACTCAGTCATAAATTATTTCCCAAGGCCAACGTACAGAATGGTATTTCCTAGGTTTTCTTCTAGGATTCTTATAGTTTGAGGGTATTACATTTAAATCTTTAATTCATCTTGAGTTAATTTTTGTACATGGTGAAATGTAGTGGTCCAGTTTCATTCTTCTGCATATAGCTTGCCAGCTATCCCAGTGTAGAAAGTTGTATTTTGCAGACTGATTTAGTTTGATAGTTGGTTTTTTCAGCTTAGCTTGTTTCTTGATTGGATCACTGGCTTTAGGGTGGAGCCATTTAATGAACAGTGCAAAAAAAAGCATTTGCAATTTTTAGAGCTTAATATCTAAATATACGAAGAGCAGACACAATCGGAAGGCAGAGCATCTAGATCTTTAAAAATTAAGGATCTCACATTTACATTGGATTCTGGGTCCCCAAAATAGGAAAATGCCATGAGAATTGCCCACGCAACACTTCTCCAGTGCTCCTCACTACAACGGTATTCCCCCAAGACTGGTGAGAAATCCAATACCACCCAGTCCACTCTGTAATTAGCTCAACCCCTATAAGAGTCTTATCTCTTTGGCAAATGTTTCCACAGCCTCGAATTGTTCAAACTACTTTTCTTATCTAAAAGTACAAATAAATAGCCTTCTGCAGTAATAACCACCCATTGCAACCACAGTTGGCCTGTTAGCAGCAGTAAAGCCATATGGGTCTGCAACAACCTCAATTCCTGCCTCCTCAGAAGAATTTGACTGAGAGGCATGATGCAGAAGATGAAACCGAGGCAAGTTTTAGAGCAGGAGTTAAAGTTCATTAACAAGCTTTCGAGCAGGAAAGAAAGGAAGTATAGTTGGAAGAGGGCCAGGGGGGTGACTTGAGAGATCAAGTGTGCTGTTGGATCTTTTGACATGGGGTTTTATTTGTTGGCCTACTTCTAGGATCTTGCATTACCTTCTACCCTGATTCTTCTCTTGGAGTGGCTGTCCACATGCATAGTGTCCTGCTAGCACTTGGGAGGGGAGCATGAGCAGTGTGTTTACTGGAGTTATATGCATGCTCACTTGAAGTGTTCTTCCCTTACTGCTCAGATGTCCCTGAGAGGTCATGTACCAGTTAAATTATGCCATTTTGCCTCTTAATGCACATGCTTCAGCCCACTTGCCCTGCTACTGAGATTTTATCAGGAAGCTGCTGATCACCAGTTTCAGGTATTTTCTATCTATTGGGAGACTGCCTTTCCCTGGTGTTGGCTATGACCAATTATTATTTTAGAGAGACAGTTAGCAACTTCCTGACCACCACCTGATAGTCACCTGACATTCCTGGTGGTGGGAATCCTTCTCCTGCCTTGCTCATGCATGAGTAGCTACCTACTGTTACAGGCCACTTTCAAAACTGTAAATCTCACTAGTGACTTGCCAGCCATTGCACTCAAAGGTCAAGCTCCTTCTCAAAGTACAAAGCAAACCCTGGAAACACAAAAGCCAAAGAGATTAGGAAATCAATGCAAAAGAGAGCAGGACTGTAGATCTGAGAGAAGCCTGCCCATGACTCTTCTTTTTCTAATGCCCTCACTTTAACAGAATTGCCCATGACTCGAGCCTCTTTGAGACAGAAGACCCCCCAAAAGGGGTTAGGGTGTTTTTTGTGTGTGTTCCTCAAGAGATCTTGGGGTTCCTAGAAACCTCCTATGTAGTACTGAAGACGGCAAGGAAAAGGAGAAGCCAAGTGGAAAGAAATGGAAGATCTTTGGGAGGCCAAGGCAGGCGGATCACGAGGTCAAGAGATCGAGATCATCCTGGCCAACGTGGTGAAACCCCATATCTACCAAAAATACCAAAATTAGCTGGGCATGAAGGTGTGCACCTGTAGTCCCAACTACTCGGGAGGATAAGGCAGGAGAATCACTTGAACCCGGAGGCAGAGGTTGCAGTGAGCCGAGATCGTGCCACTGCATTTCAGCCTCGTGACAGAGCAAGACTATGAAAAAAAACAAAAACAAAACAAACAAAACGAAAAAGAAATGGAAGATCAAGTTTTAGAGGAACCAATTTGCGGCGATTTTAAGCTTTCTCAAAGTCTAGTAAAGTTTCACATTTTTCTAAGCAAAATCATGCCAACAGGAAAGGAAGCAAATAGAGGGACCAAACATATTTAAAAAGAGGCTTCACTTGGCTGAAAAACATTCCCAGAAACAAGACCTAAAAGAGAAAAAGCAAAAAGTCTTTTTTTTTTTCATTATAGCATGAATATCAGCTTTTGATTAAGGTGATTTCTGACCATAGAGCTCTTTTTTTAAAAAAAAGCTTTTCAGATCTCTTTTTATCAGACTTCAGCCAAGACAAACAGAAAATAGGTCTTCTATTTAATTTGTCTGGTTCTAAGACCAAGTTTTCCAATTATGTGCACAAACGAAACATTTTAGGCATTTCAAAAGAACACCTATGGCCAGGCGCGGTGGCTCACGCCTGTAATCCCAGCACTTTGGGAGGCTGAGGCAGGCGGATCACAAGGTCAGGAGATCCAGACCACGGTGAAACCCCGTCTCTATTAAAAATACAAAAAATCAGCCGGGCGCGGTGGCGGGTGCCTGTAGTCCCAGCTACTCTGGAGGCTGAGGCAGGAGAATGGCGTGAACCTGGGAAGCGGAGCTTGCAGTGAGCCGAGATCACGCCACTGCACTCCAGCCTGGGTGACAGAGTGAGATTCTGTCTCAAAAAAAAAAAAAAAAAAAAGAACATCCATTTAACCACTGCTACTTACGACTATCCCGGGTTATGTGGGTTCATTTTCCTAGACATTCACAAGAGGACACCCATGAGTTTTGTACATAAAACCAGCTGATGTTTCTAAAGAAGACTGTCTTTTAAAAAGTGTTCAGATTTTTGAAGCTTGATTTCTCATTATTTAGGAACTTTTGAAAAGTGACCAAGGGCAGAAATGTGTTTTGGGTCAAAGAATGCTGCTTATGAGTATCACTACACAAGGGGTCACCCAACTGTCATAAGTCTCTCTCTTGTGTGTCTTGGACCACCTCTAACTGCCAGGTGTTAGTAGGATGCTCAAGGTGTAGAAGTGACCAGTTCCTTATTTATACCCTTTAGATTGAGCAAGAGTCCCTAAAATGTTCTGCTGCTGGGGAAGCCTTATGAGGCCACTTTCACATCCTGGGCAATGTCCCAACACCTCTGCAAAGTCTCTAGTCACCTGCAGCACCCAAATGGGTCAGAGGGAACAATTGCCTTTTCTCTTAATGGCAACAGAACCCACCCTCATGCACCTTTTGGTCTGAAACTAGCAGAAATTGGTCAAAAATGAAAATATAAAGTCTGAATTACAAACAATATAAAGCAGCTGCAATTTTAAAGGCAAGCTTTGTAATTTTAGACCAAAAGAAGTAAAATCACTGGTGCCAGACTGCCTATACTATAACCCAAATCTTTTATAAGTCAGAGGCAGAGAAAGTAGAAGTCCTCTGCAGACCTCCTTGTCTAATTGTGACCCCAAACCTCTTGTCCTGAGGCAGAGGCAGAGAAGGCAGTTCTCTGCAGAGATCTTTACCTGAATCTCCTGTCCAAAGACAGAGACTGAAGCCCTCACTCCTAAAGGAAAGAGATGGTTTGAAAACCCACCTAAATAAAATCTAGACCTCAACTAAATATAAAAGGAAGGTCTGGATTTGGGAGCACTCACCTGTTTGCATCCAAACCTCTGGAGCTAGAGGAACACATTAGGTTCATGCTGATACTGAGTGCTGAGTCTCAGAGGGAACACCAGGTGGTAAGGAGGAGGTCACTGTGAGTCCTGTCAATTTCCTCCAAATAATGTTGACAGAAAGGAAAATGCTGAGGCAAAATTAATGTAAGTTGAGAGTTTCCTTGAGCCAAGTTCAAGAACTGTAATCCAGGAGGATAGATTCAAGCTTGCCCTTAATATATGCTCTGATTTTACAGCAGTTACAAGTGGTTTTTGAAGGAGAAAAAGAGACAGTTTCCAAGTTGTTTGCCAGGAATTTGAAACTGGCACATTTTTCCCACAAAACAAATATTTATGTTGTTTTTTAAAAAAACACACATAAAAATTGACCCTACCTGGTCTTAAAACTTGAAACTTGTATTTGTCCCATATGAGTCTCTTTTTCAGGAAACTGAACCTCAGGCAAGGAACTGAAATTCATCATATCACATCCAAACAATGAGATGCCAGACACCTCATCCATCATGAATATTTCCTTACCCCTCCCTAATTCGTTTGCCTGCCTTCCGCACTATATAAACTCCCCAATTTTAATCAGTCAGGAAGATGGATTTGAGACTTTATCTCTCATTCTCTGCAGCTATAGCACACAATTAAAGCCTTCTTCCCTGGCGATACTCATCTCAGTGATTAGCATTCTGTGCAGTGAGCAGCAGGTTTGGTCTAGATCAAACCCCTGGCATTTTGGTAATAAATGTACATTAAAGTAACAAGCTATTGATAGGCTATACATTCTCCTTTGTGTCAAAAATCTCAGGAACATGAAAATAATGGGTGAGTTTGCTAGTCAGGAAACTACAGGGAAGAAAAGAAGAACAAAATGTCTTTAAACAATTGCCCCTGGGCATGGGTGCTGGGTGCATGACTGAAGTCTCACACTCATGTCTCTCTATGCCTGATAAATTTTGCATACCTCACATATTTCAGAGTGCTCTGGGCCGTTTTCTGTTTTCTCTGTCACATAGCTACCAAATGCCAGAGGCTTACTTTGAATATGGACAATATAATTCTAGAACCTATGTTCTTAACCACTTCCTTGTGTTTCATGGGGTAGAGAAAAGACACATTAAGTGCTTAAGTGCTACAGTGTAAATTCAATTTAATTTTAGGCTTCCAGCTTTCAATTTAGTTTTTCAGATTCATATGTGCTGCAAATCACTTCCTTCCATTCTATCCAACTCTGGCTAAGAAAAAGCTCATGTGTCCATTAGCCCTGATGTTGACATCCCTCTCAGCATTTTAGACTAAATATGATAGCATAGTCACCTACTCTAAATTCAATCTCATTATGTTCCCTCTTGGGCCCAGGAATATGCTGCTAGACAATTCTCAGAATGATAATAAATTATTAGAGCAAAGGGACAGTGATTATCCCATGTAGAACTAGCATGTTATCTCAGAATGGGAGACAGAAAGAAAAGAAGCACTCCACAAATAAGGTGGAAGAAATGGGCCCTAACATTTAGCTCCCGGCCGGGCGCGGTGGCTCACGCCTGTAATCCCAGCACTTTGGGAGGCCAAGGTGGGTGGATCACGAGGTCAGGAGATCAAGACCATCCTGGCTAACACAGTGAAATCCCATCTCTACTAAAAACACAAAAAACTAGCCGGGCGAGGTGGCGGGCGCCTGTAGTCCCAGCTACTCAGGAGGCTGAGGCAGGAGAATGGCGTGAACCCAGGAGGCGGAGCTTGCAGTGAGCCGAGATCGTGCCACTGCACTCCAGCCTGCGTGCGAGGGAGACTTCGTCTCAAAAAAAAAAAAAAAAATTTAGCTCCCAACTCAAGAGATTCTAAAAACTTCAGTGTATAAAAGTCAGGCCAAAATGACTGCTGAGCCATTGGAGAAAAGGAGAGGAGACAGAAACAGGTTTAGGTTTCTACAACATTGTTCAGAATATGCAAGACAAGAAATTAAGCATTACCCAGCGAGAATAAGGATGGGAAGCCCAGGATCTCAAAGGTGCCATTGCCACTCTATCCCTCAAACCCAGCAATGAGCAAGGAAGGTGGGATGAAATGCTCACTCCTCACTTCCATTTAAGAGAACATTGATACATGAGTCAGAGGTCCAGCAAAAGATACATGGCACATCCAAATGGAGTAATGAGGAGAACTCAACAAGGGAATCACTGGGAACATACTAGGTAGCCTTCCCAGCTCCACTGGTATTTCCCTGGACTGGTCTTCTGTGAGCAGCTTCTCAGGGTCCCAGCACTCAAGGCTGTGCAAGCACTCTGATAGGCAGTATAGCACAAGGAGAAAAGCACAGGATTGAAGGTAGAGTGGTAGATTCTAGACCCAGTCAAAAGCTGTGTGATTTTGGACAAGTCTCAAGGACCAGTTGTCTTCCTACTTAACACCTTCTGAACAGGAAGCCTTTATGTGCCACCGTTTCTATTAATCTTCTAGACAGCCCACCCTTCTCCGTATCATTGTCCTGTCTGAGCTCAGGTCCCATAATATCCCCTAAACCCAGAAGTCCTGTTTGTGGTCTCTGTATCTCTCCCTGGCACTTCCATTCACCTTCCACACTTCCACCAGAATGATTTATCTAAAATATAAAACTGACCATGATGCTTCAGAAATTGACCAGTGACACCCAATTATTTACAAAACCCAGGCTCCTTGATGAGCATGTGAGGCCTGTCATGACTTGGCCTGTACTTTTCTCCCCAGCTTTAGCAGTAACCACTCCTCTCCTTGCAATTTATGCTTCATTGACTTAAATCACTTGTGACCTCCAGAATGCACATTGCTGTTTTTTATATTTTTGCTCCTGTATATTCCACTTTCTCCCCTAAAATGGTTTTCATCTCTACTGTAACACCAAAGACCCATCCTGGGAGTGACAGGTCACGGTGGGAAAAGGGAAGGTTATTAGCCCAGGCCTCACCCTCACAAAGGGCTGTGAATATAGCCCTTCAATTTATCTACAAATAAAGTTAAATGTAGAGTCACAAAGATGCAGACAGTAATGGGAAATGAAGACACGCTCTACATAACTTTAAACTCAGTTGCATAATTAAATCAATCGACTGATAATGCATTATAAAGAAATTTTGTAAATTACACAATTTTTGTAACACTGATTAGATGCCTTTTTTACTTCAAAATTTATTTTCTACCATACCAGAAGACTAAAAAAAAAAAAAAATTAATTAAAAAAAAGACAGGACCCTCTCTTTGCCCCTGAGACCTGCTGCTGACCTGTTCCCTAACTTATCTCCATAAACTTCCCTCTCCCTGGCATTATGTCTGTACCTACCGGACATTTCTCATGCCCATGGCACATTACATTGAAATTATTTGTTCTGTTTTCCCTGCTAGACCATGAGCTGCTTGAGAATTGGGTTTTCAAGGCACCACTGAAACAAATTTGGATTGATTCCATATATAATAGTTATAATAATACAATAATACATAATACTAATGGAAATATTTCAACAAAGTATCCAGCATCACTCACTGCCTTTATATACATTTTAATGGACTAATCCTTACACAAACCCTATGAGACATGAAACTAAGACTTACAGAGGTCACTGGCAATAAACGGCAAAGCCAGAATTCAGAGCTAGGCAATCTGGCTTCAGAGCAAGTGTGCTCAGATTCTATACTAGTAGTTATAAAACTTTAATGTGCATCAGAATTACCTGGAGGGCTTACTATTAAAACAAAAATGGTTGGGCCCCATTCACAGTTTCTAAATCAGTAGATTTGTAATATACCCTGGTGTTATTAAAAATAATGAACCAAGGCCGGGCGCAGTGGCTCAAGCCTGTAATCCCAGCACTTTGGGAGGCCGAGACGGGCGCATCATGAGGTCAGGAGATCGAGACCATCCTGGCTAACACGGTGAAAACCCATCTCTACTAAAAAAATACAAAAAACTAGCTGGGCGAGGTGGCGGGCGCCTGTAGTCCCAGCTACACGGGAGGCTGAGGCAGGAGAATGGCGTAAACCTGGGAGGCGGAGCTTGCAGTGAGCTGAGATCCGGCCACTGCACTCCAGCCTGGGCGACAGAGCAAGACTCCGTCTCAAAAAAAATAAATAAAAAATAATGAACCAAAATATTTAAAGTTATTTCATGAAATTATTTGATAAAGATTTAATCTTATTAAATAGATAACCATGTATCAGGGGAAAAAAGTTCACACTTTTTAAAAGCAATCAATCTGGGATGTAGGAAAAATAGTAGTAAGAGGAAAGTTTATGCAATGAATGCCCACCTCAAAAAGTTACAAAGATTCCAAACTATTAGTCTTTTATCACGCTGCTGATAAAGACATACCCAAGACTGGGCAATTTACAAAAGAAAGAGGTTTATTGGGCTTACAGTTCCATCTAGGTGTGAAGACCCCACAATCATGGCGTAAGGCAAGGAGGAGCACGTCACGTCTTACATGAATGGCGGCAGACAAAGAGAGAGCTTGTGTAGGGAAATTCCCATTTTTGAAACCATCAGCTCTTGTGAGACGTATTCACTATCATGAGATCAGCACGGGAAAGACCAGCCCCCATGATTCAATTACCTCCCACCAGGTCCCTTTCACAACGTGGGAATTCAAGATGAGGTTTGGGTAGGGATAGAACCAAACCATATCACTAATGATCTAACATCACATCTAGAAGAAATAGAAAAACAAGAACAAACTAACTGTATTAGTCTGTTCTCACACTGCTAAGAACTACCTGAGACTGGGTAATTTATAAAGAAAAGAGGCTTAATTGGCCCACAGTTCCACAGGCCATACAGGAGAAATGGCTTAGGGAGCCCTCAGGAAACTTACAATCATGGCAGAAGGGCGAAGGAAAAGCAAACATATCTTCACATGGTGGCAAGAGAGGGAGAGTGAAAGGGGAAGTGCTACACACTTTTAAACAACCGGATCACATGAGAACACACTCACTGTCACAAGAACAGCTATGGGGAAATCTGCCCCCATGATCCAATCACCTTCCACCAGTTTCCTCCCTCAACAGTGAGAATTAGTTTGACATGAGATTTGGATGGGGACACAGAGCCATACCATATCACTAACCCCAAAGCTAGTAGAATAAAATAACTAACTAAAATCAGAGGAGAACTGAATAAAACTGAGACCCCAAAATCCATAAAATAATCAACAAAACCAAAAATTGGTTTTTCAAAAGGATAAACAAGAGTGATAGACCACTAGCTAGATAAACAAAGAAAAAGAGAGAAGTTCCAAATAAGCATAATCAGAAATGACAAAGAGGACATTACAACCAATACCATAGAAATACAAAAGATCCTCAGAGAATATTATGAGCACCTCTCTGCACCCAAATTAGAAAATGGATAAATTCTGGGAAACACAAAACCTCACAAGATTAAATCAGTAAAAAATTGAAACCCTGAACAGACCAATATTGAGTTACGAAATTGAATCAGTAATTTAAAAAACCCTACCAGCTAAAAAGGTCCTAGACCAGATGGATTCACAACCAAATTCTACCAGACATGCAAAGAAGAGCTGGCAACAATCCTACCGCAACTATTCCAAAAAATTGAGGAAGAAGGACTCCTCCCTAACTCATTTTATGAAGCCAGCATCACTCAGATACCAAAACCTGGCAAAGACACAATGAAAAAAGAAAACTTCCGGCCAATATCCCTTATGAACATAGATGCAAAACTCCTTAACAAAATATTAGAAATCAAATCCAGCAGCACATCAAAAAGTTTATCCACCATGATCAAGTAGGCTTCATTCCTGGGATGCAAGATTGGTTCAACACATGCAAATCAATAAGTGTGATTCACCACATAAACAGAATTAAAAACAAAAGTCATATGATCATATCAATAGATGCAGAAAATTCCTTCAATAAAATCCCACATCCCTTTATGTTAAAAATCCTTAACAAACTAGGAGTTGAAGGAGCATGCCTCAAAATAATAAGAGACATCTATGACAAACCCATAGCAAACATCATACTGAAAAAGAAGAATCAGGAAGCATTCCCCTTGGAAACTGAACAAGACAAGGATGTCCACTCTTGCCACTCCTATTCAACGTAGTACCGGAAGTCCCAGGCTAAGCAAACAGGCAAGAGAAAGAAATAAAAGCCATGCAAAAAGGAAGAGAGGAAGTTGAACTATCTCTCTTCAGACTATATAATTCTATACCTAGAAAACCCAATAAACATCACCAAAAGCCTCCTGGAACTGAAAAATTAGTAACATTTCAGGACACAAAATCAACGTACAAAAATCACTAGCATTTCTATACACCAATAACGTTCAAGCTGAGAGCCAAATCAAGAATGCAATCCTATTTACAATAGCCACCAAAAATATTATCTAGGAATACATCTAACCAAGGAGGTGAAAGATCTCTACAAGGAAAATGACAAAACACTGCTGAAAGAAATCACAGATGACACAAACAAATGGAAACACCACGCTCATGGACTGGAAAAGTTAGTATCACTAAAGTGGCTCTACTGGCCAAAGTTATCTTTGGATTCAACATAATTCCTATCAAATTACCAACATTATTTTTCACAGAATGAGGAAAAAAACTATTCTAAATTTCATATGGAACCAAAAAAAAAAGAGCCCAAATTGCCAAAGCAATCCTAAGCAAAAAGAACAAAGCCACAGGCATCACATTACCCAATTTCAAACGATAAGACTACAGTAACCAAAACAGCAGAGTACTGGTACAAAAACAAACAGATAGATCAATGGAACAGAACAGAGAACCCAGAAATAAAGCTGCATACCTAAAGCCATCTGATCTTTGACAAAGTCAATAAAAACAAACAATGGAGAAAGGACTCACTATTTAATAAATGGCACTGGGATAGCTAGCTAACCATATGCAGAAGAATGAAGCTGGATTCATACCTTTCACCATATATATCAATTAACTCAAGATGAATTAAAGATTTAAATGTAAGACCTCAAACCATAAGAATCCTGGAAGAAGACCTAGGAAATACCATTCTGTACATTGGCCTTGGGAAAGAATTTATGACTGAGTCCTCAAAAGCAAAAACTGACAAGTGGGATCATATTAAACTACAGAGCTTCTGCATAGCAAAAGAAACTATCAACAGAGTAAACAGACAACCTATAGAATGGGAGAAAATATTTGCAAACTATGTATCCTACAAAGATTTAATATCCGGAATCTATAAGGATCTCGTATTAATTCATTTTCACACTACTATAAAGAACTACCTGAGACTGGGTAGTTTATGAAGAAAAGAGGTTTACTTGACTCAGAGTTCCACAGGCTTAACAGAAACCATGACTGGGAGGCCTCAAGAAGCTAACAATTGTTGCAGGACTTTTCCTTAGTTCAGCTAAAGATGAGGTTCTTGTCCATCCCACAGCCACAAAAATTTAGGCTCGCGGATGGTTTAAAGGTTGAGTAAAGCAGGGTTTTATTGGGTGAAAAGAGGAAAAAAAGGGAGAAAACAGGGACTCTTACAAGGCCAGAGTCCCTCTGCTAGAGGGCTTTCCACTCACCTTTCCAATCCCAGGTTCCACACAGGAAGAGGAGGGGCCAGGCTCCTCCTCGCTGCAGACAACGTGAACTTCCTGAGGCTCCACCTCAGTGGCCAAGCTGGTTAGAGTTTCTTCAGGGACTCCCTCCCACCTGACTGTCTCATTACCCCTTCTATAAGAAGTACATCTAACTGCCAATAGATTAAGTATAAGGGCGAAGACCAATCTTAACTGCTTCCTGCTGACAGGGGGCAATGTTTTGGGGAAACGGCAGTCAGAGTTCCCTCAGAGGCTTATCCAAGGGTTCCTGGCAAAAGGGGTTATTGTTGGAGGCTCCAGTTGCATGACCATTTGGAGTTTGATGGCCTGGAGGCAAGAACAGACAAACTGGGTTATTAAAAACATCTGTCAAAACAAGGGGAGGGGTAAGGACAGCTCCAAAATTCTGGGGCCTTTTACCAGTTTGCACAGGGAAAGGGAGGCCAAAAGCCTGATATGAAAAAAAATTTACCCTTTTGCCAGCATGTTGGGCTTCTGGGTTCCTTTCCCCTAAGCTCAGTCCTAAGCCAACCAGTTTAAGGTTTGGGAAATTAACTCTTTTCAGTTTGGAGGATGCATCTGAGGGAAGCGGCCCATAGTACAGAGACAAAATTTCTCATCAGCGAAGAGAGAACCGAGAGGAAGAAAGGAAAAGGAAGGCATTTTTTAAAGAAGTCTCAGGGGTTCAGGATGCATTTGAAAGCGGTACAGACCGAAGGAGAATGGCTACCCACCTAGAAAGAGGGGAGCAGGCATACCTGGTTCTCTTCTCTACCTAGCAGATATCCAGAATAAGTAAGAGAGAGAGGGAAAAGCATCCTCTTTCTGTCTTCCATCCTTGCATCCCCAAGTCCCGGCGACCTTGACAGACACCACCATGAGTGCCAAAGTAGCTTACACCCATGAAGCAGGGTGGGGGCTAGAGAATAGGAATTATCCACTCTCACTTACGTCTCTTTCCCACCTACTCTCAGTAGCCCTGGAGTTCCCTAGACCTCATTTATGCCATGGATACTAATGTGGCCTTTATCCATGCAACAGGAAGCTTGGGGTTGGCTTAATCAGCAGGAATCAGCCACGCTTACTTGCGCTGTGCCTTTTAACCTCTGTTGCTGTCTGCCTCCGGATCCCTTAGATCCAGTTTTCTTTCTAGGGCTTTGACCTGAAGCTTAGAATTGAGTCTGGGACAAAAATGTATCTCAGGGGGGTTGCACGGACTCCTTATCATAAGCCAGATGCTAAGGTGAAGCCGTGGAACTGAGTCCTCTTCCAACAAGAGAGAGGAAAGGATGTCTTGTGACACACTCAGATAGTTACTTTGTAGCTATAGTTATGCTTGCTAGAATTTGGGTACATGATGCTTGACTTTCGTTAGTTCCCTTGGTTTTACTTTCCCAAAAGGGAACTTCTGAGTGATGGGCATCCTGTTTATTCCCACTGCCTTGCAGGATTTGCAGGATAATTGCTCAGAACTAGAATATTGATCCAGATTTTTACATTACCCATCCCTTTTGTTCTTTCTGAGCAGCAGCCAGAGATTGCTAATTGGTTCACAGGAACAAGTAGGGTTAATCTAAAATGTAGGTGAAAACTTTAAAACAACTAGTGAGTTTAGAATTTAATGATAAATACGTGATAAGTTTTGAAACATGATTTCTCCCTCTCCAGTCCTCATGTTTGTTATAAAAAAATTATAATAGCACTGAGTGGTTTGCAAAATACTTTAGTCTTATACTTGGCCTGATTATTTGCATAAAGTGCAGCAAGAATAACTATTTCTACATAAGCCTTTTGGATTGGCTTTGATGGAAGTTTATTCCACAAAAAATCTCACATAAGACCTTTTAAAGTTGAGCCCAACCATGGGTTTGTATTCTCAAACACCTGTGAGTTGAGTGATCCTTTCCTCTTAAGGTCCCAAGATAAACTCGGAACTCCTTGACCTGTTAAAAGTGACATTCTTTACTGACCACACACACACAGGTCAGGAACCCTGCACCGGGACTGTGTAGACACAGGTATGAGTCCAGTTTTTCCATGGGGCTTTTATTGGCTCTGCAAGTCGAGCTTGACCCCTTAAAGGGAAGTGTACCCTTCCAGTCAAAGCCTTGGTAAAATAACTACTTTCTCTAATTGTATACTGTGGCAAAAGAAAAATGGATTTTTATTGCACTGATGCAAATAACTATATTGCCATAATACTCACAGATAGTTTCCAAATTCTAGAGGAAGACAAACATGCTTCAAATTGTGTTCATAGGAGTATACCTTATACAATTATTAAAGGTTTTAAATAGTTCAAGTTTCCTTGACTCTGCAAAACATGGGTTAACAATATTCCAAGCAAAGCAAAAAAGTTGTTTCAGGTTCCTGAGTTCAGTCCATTTAGTTAACTCTTGTTTTGCTTGGTATTTGTGAGCATTTCAGCTCTTCATGAGTCCTGTACATTTTCCTGTATTCCAATGTCACAATATACAAAGTTATCAGAAGCCTGTATTTGACAGCACCTGTCAAAGTCCTACAGCATATTATAAGCTGCCTTTTGAAAATGATTAAAACAAGACAACAACTGTCTGTGAATAGCAAAATGTCCAGAGTAGTTAGTCAGAAACACAAATGACAAAGAAGTTTGGTTATCTCTGTGATGTACAATAACATAACAACCTTAATTATAATTGATAGCATACACTCAGACACTAGAATTTTTAAAATCCCATACAATTTTAGAACATATATTAGCATTATTTACCAAGATATAACCTAAAGCAGATTGAACATCATTTTGGCAATCCCATGTACCTAAACATGTCAAATAATCCTGTTTACCTCTCTTTTCTGGACACTTCAGGGGCCCTCTGAAGTATTCAAAAAGCCAGGTGCCAGGGAAGACAATTTTGAAACTGAAGTTTGATTTGGGGAAGCCTGTTAAATATATTTAAAGCACTTAAATAGAGTTCCAGATTACCATAAACTATTTATTTTGCCAAAATGACACAGAAATTTTAAGGAAGCAAAAAACCTTTTATAACGCTTTACAAATGTTGCCAAAGAGCAGATTAGCACCTTAGGAAAACCATGTTATGCTTTTATTTCAATGCTCAATTTACAGAAAAACCTTATAATACCCCTTTTTGAATTTAGTCTATATGTTCACACAGAGAACCTCTTCTGCAAGATTAATTTCCACAATTCTTCCACTACTTACTTGAACCTTCAGCTTTTTCCTAAATTAACTCAAAGCAATCCTTTAACCCTAGGCAAAAGTTCACATTTCCATGCCTTCTCATAACCTTTTACAAAAAAAATGCATTTTACTTTTCTTACACACCTTGCATGTAAATCTATTTCTAGCAGTTTCAATTAACTTCTAGCAATTTTTAATTTTAAGGTAAAAATTGGTAAGTTGTATTAATTATCTGCTAAGTGTAGCCAAGGTTTGCCTTCTTCATTAAGGGTATGGTTAGGTCCCTATGTCTCCAGGCCTTACCAATTGTGAAACCGCCAAGTCAAATAGTTCTCAAACCCCAAAAAGCAGTTCATAACCTCAAAACTCTTAGCAAACCTTGCATGTGACCTGCATTTTACCAACAGTCTTTAGGGTTGTTTTCATTTCTCAAAGATTAAAGTTACATGAACTGAAAGGCTCCACAACTTTTAACTTCCCTTTAAAAAAGGAAGCGCTTGTCTTTAGGCCAAATTCATCAGAGCTCTTTTTAGACTTTACAGACAACACACACAGACAAGAGAAAGCCCAGTCGCTAGGTAGGGTCCTTTAAGAGACAGGGTTAAGAACACATGCAGATTGGCGGGGCGTGGTGGCTCACACTTGTAATCCCAGCACTTTGGAAGGCCGAGGCGGGCGGATCAGCTGAGGCTGGGATTTTGTGACCAGCCTGACCAACATGAAGAAACTCCGTCTCTACTAAAAATACAAAATTAGCCCGGCCTGGTGGTGCATTCCTGTAATCCCAGCTACTCGGGAGGCTGAGGCAGGAGAATCGCTTGAACCCAGGAGGCGGAGGTTGTGGTGAGCCATCAAGCCATTGCACTCCAGACTGGGCAATAAGAGCGAAAACTCCATCTCAAATAAAGAAAAAAGAAAACATGCAGATAAGGAACCAGCGAGGGCTCATCCCCTAAGGCAGGGTTGCTAAACAAAGCCTTGCCAAGCTGTTACTGGCCATGCCCCCAGGATGTAAAGCAAGGTGGAGGCTTGCAGCAGGAACCATATAGTCATGCAAAACACACCAGATTGGCCACAGCCCAAGACTAGCCCCACAAATCCTTTTTCACAATTAAAGGTTTACAGAAAATATAAACAGTGATAGTTTGGGGGCCTGGCCTAGTAAATGGGGGGAAAAAACGTTAAAGGTTAACTGTTGACAGGGTAGAGAAGGTGAAAGAAAAGAAACAGTTTAAAAATGCCTGGGGAAGAATCTCTTATTCTTTGACAAGTGGTTCCTCCACCAGGGGAAACCTTAATTACTGTCAGATGGAGTAAAACCCCTTGGCTGGCAAATGGGAAGGCTCCAGCAGTTCTGTGTGGTGGGGACTGCCAACCAGCTGTGCCGCACCCTTGGTCCACGCGTCTCAACCCCTGGAGGTGAGGGAGAGAAGGGAGCTTCTGCTCCCCAGCTGGTCCCAAAAAAGGAAGGAAAAGGCCATGAAAAGGCCCAGGAGTGAAGCAGGGGGAGGGCTGGGGTGGCGACATGGTTTCCCCCACCTTCAGAAGTTCCAGGATGAAAAGGCTTAGAAGCAACAGTGAGAGGTTTTGACTTCACATTTCACTCACCACTTCTGGAGCCCCCAGGGTGTGTGCCAAAAATGTTGCTGGACCTTTCCTTATTTCCGCTAAAGATGGGGTTCTTGTCCGTCCCACAGCCACAAAAATTTAGGCTCACAGACGACTTAAAGGGAAGTAAAGCAGGGTTTTACTGGGTGAAAAGTCAAAAAATAGGGAAACTCTAGAGCGCTAGAGCGCTTCCTGCCAAGCCATTTGAATCCCAGGTTCCACACAGGAAGAGGAGGAGCCAGGCTCCTCCCTGCTGCAAAGGGTGTGAACGCCACCTGAGTGGGCCAGGTGGTTGGAGTTTCTCCAGGGGCTCTCTCCCACCTGGCTCTCTAACAATCATGGTGGAAGGCGAAGTTGGGAAGCAAGCAGCTTTTTCACACGATGGCAGGAGAGAGACAGACATCTCTACCTAAAAATTTAAAAATTAGCTGAAAATGGTGATGCTCTACCTATGCCTTCCATCCTATGGTCCTAGTCCTATCCTTTGGATTGTGTTATGGGTTAAGCCAAATATCCCAAAAGTTCATATGTTAAAGTCCTGGCCCACAGCACCTCAGAATGTGACCTTATTTGGGAAGAGGATTATTGCAGATGTAACTAATTAAGATGAGGTCACCCTGAAGTAGAATGAGCTCCTAATCCAATGTGTCTGGTGTTCTTATAAAAACGGGAAAATTGGACACAGACATGCACACAGGGAAAGCACCATGTGAACATGAAGGCAGAAATCAAGTGATGCATCTACAAGCCAAGGAACATAAAGACTGCCAATAAACTGCCAGAAGCTAGGATAGAGGCATGGAATAGATTCTTCCCTCAGAGCCCTCAGAAGGAACCACCCTGATGACACCTTGATCTCAGACTTCTAGCCTCCAGGACTGACAGACAATACACTCCTGTTGTTTTAAGTGACTCACTTTGCAGTAGTTTGTTAAGGCAGCCCTAGCAAACTAATATAATAACAATATTAATAACAATAAATGCTCATATTTAAATTCTTAAAGATAAGTAAGAACTCTAGAATGTACTTTTCCTCAGTACAGTGCTATGAGTAGGTACTATTTTTATCCTCATTATATGAGTATCCTCATGTGGCAGGCAGAATATTGGGCTGCCAAAGATGTTCTCATCCTAACCCTTGGAACCTGTGACTATTTAGATTACATTGCAAAGGGGAACCAATACTGTAGATAAAATTAAGGCTGGTACTCAGCTGGCCCTGAGAAAGAGAGATTATCCTGGATTATCTGTGTGTGTCCTGAAGGAGCACAGGCCAAGCAGAAAAAGACTAAAACTTACGTTTGTCCTACTGTAATTTGCCTTTGGTAGAAATGAGGAACTGGAGAGAAAAACTATGTTTCAAAAGAAAACTACAGCTGGGTGTACTGGCTCACACCTGTAATCCCAGCATTTTGGGAGGTCGAGGTGGGAGGATCACTTGAGGCCAGAAGTTCAAGACCCAGCCTAAGCAACATAGTGAGACCCCATCTTTACAAAAATAAAAAAAGTACTAGCCAGGTGTCCTGGCATGTGCCTGTCATCTCCAGCCACTCAGGAGGCAGAGGTGGCAGAATCCCTTGTGCCCAGGAAGTTGAGACTACAGTGATCCATGATCACACCATTGCACTCCAGCCTGGGCAATAGAGTAAGACCCTGTCTCTGAAAAAAAAAGAAAAAAAAAGAAAAAAAAAAAAACCCTATAGTATGTAAGAGTTAAAGAGGAAAGAAACATGAAACACAGCTGGCAGTTAAAGACAGGTTTACTTTAGATCAAACCTGAGAGGTGCCCCCGGCCCATTTCGGTCAGGAGCCCTTTCTCTTACAGACTAAGAGTATATATTGGTTTTAGGGTGAGGGGGCTTATGAATGTTTATGTGTGTTGCAAAGTTTATGTCGGAATCTTTCTGGGAGGAGGGGAGGTCGTCTTAGGACAGACATCTTTCCAGCCTGGAGCAGGGTTATCTCAGGGCTAGCATCTTCAGGCCAGAGGGGGTTTATCTCTGGGCTAGCATGTCTCTGGTCGAGGAGGAGTTTGGAATGTTTCTGGTTGGAGATGTTATTTGTGGTTTATGGTCATGCTGACCTTAGCCATTAGGCTGATGCCCTTTGGATTTAGGCGGTTTTTTTTATTAAGGTGAATTTTAGAATGAGGGGTTTGTCCAAGATGGCGATGCTCCTGCTCTGTCATAGTACACCTCTGATTAGGTTCTAGCCTTGTCCATTGTTTTAAAGTTTTTATTTTATTTGCCTACAGCTTGGACTAAATTCTAAATTCCTTCCTTGCTACAAGTCTCCAAACTAATGTTTTCAAAATTTCCTCCGCTTTTACTGATTTGAAATCACTGGAAATTAAATCTTCTTTTCTTGAAGGCCTGCAAACTGAAGCTAGACAACCTGATACAAACTTCAGGAGAAATCACCACAACAACTTATATATAAATGGCCTTCATGCCTTTCAGTGGATGAACTATTCCGAAAGTTGACTTGAACACCTGATTCAAACTATAATCCAGGGAATATCAGATTGCCACTATAATCTCAATATGCTTCACAGACTCTGGGGTAGTCTATAAACTAGAAAAGCTAGTTTATAGAAAACGTAGTTTATAGACTACTCCAAACATTAACCTTTGTTTTTATTCTGTTTCCATAGAAATGCCTTTTTATTAAAGATGTTTGCCTGCATTATATATAGAGGCTTAGCCCATCTGCAATGCCATCTCCTAAAATGGGACACAGCTGTTTAACTGAACTGATCTATTCTCAGGACTAAGAGACTGATTCAGGCAGATATGGGACAATATATTTAAATTTGCTTTTTTCTGCTTATCCCAATTTGTTTTTTTCCCCCTCCTTTGCCTATCTCTTGCTACTCGACTACTAACCTGATTTCTCACTTCACAGCCACCAACTCAGGTTTTAATGCGTGAAACTTGCAAGGAAGTTCCAGATAGGTGGAATAAAGGAGCACAGGGAAATTTACTCCAAAATATGATCATTTGGTATGAAGAGTATTTTGAATTAAAGGCTCTTAGAAATCAATACACACAGTAAGAGACTTTTCCCCTATCTACATAAAGACCAGAAGGACACACCAAGGAGAACAATTATTTTTTTTTCTTCCCTTCCCTTCCCTTCTGTCTCATTATCTATTGCAGCAAAGGTGACCGTGAATGTAACCACACCTCAACAGACCCTTTCACAAGATAATATCTGTCTCTCAGACTCATAAAAATTCCAAAGAGAACTAATTTACAAGTGAACCTCGGTTCTCTAATCCATTCATTTTCCTCAGAAACATTTACTGCCCCTCAACAGAATTCCTCTTTTCCCCCCTCCCATAATGTGTTTTGCCAGGATCCAAGCCCCTGTTGTTTCTGTAACCTCAAGATAGTATTTAGGCTTCTGAACCTAGTTGAGGGATAGGTAATCATTCTGTGATTCTCCCTGATGGTCATGTGAATGAATTTGTATGTCTTTTCTCCAATTTATCTGCTCTTTGTGAGTTAATTTTTCTGTGAACCTTCAGAGGATGGAGGGGAAGTTACAGCTGAATGTAATCACTGGAGTCCTTATAAATGGAAGAGGGAGGCAGAAGATAGTGAACCAGAAAGATAGCAGTGTGAGAATTGGCCCAACTTTGCTGGCTTTGAAGATAGAGGAATGGGGAAATGAGCCAAGGACTGCAGGTGGCCTCTAGAAGCTGAAAAAAGCAAGGAGATGGATTCTTTCCTAGAACCTCCAGAAGGAATGCAGCCCTGCTGACATTGAAACAGACCCAGTAGTCACATAGACAGTTTTTTAAAATAAACATAGAAATTGACACTTTTACTTTTAAATTTTGAAACTTACATTTGTTTTATCTGAGTTCATTCCTCAAAAAAGGAACCCTAGGCCTCTCAAAAAGTATCAAAGAATGAAACTCACCAAGTCACAGCATCCAGAGGAGACACTAAGCCCCTCATTTATCAAGATTTCTTTCTTACCCCTCCTGAGTTCCTATTTTCCTCTACATAGTTACATTTCTCCCCTGCTATAAAAATCCCTAATTTTAGTCACTCAGGGAGATGGATTTGACTCTGATCTCCCATCTCCTCAGCCGCAGCACCCGAAGAAAGCCTTCTTCCTTAGCAATATTCATTGTCTCAGTCATCGGCTTTCTGTGTGGGAAGCGGCAGGACTTACACCAAACTCCTGGTGTTTTAGTAACAGATTTTGGTTTCCTATGCAAGAATGCATTGCTTGTGGCTCAGCTGCCATGGGCCGGAAAGCCCAGAAGCCCTCCTAAGCAGCTGCCCACCCAGTTTTAGCTGGAGGTGAGTTTCTGTTTCTCTCTGACCCTGCTGCTGCTGGCCCCAGTTGCATTCCTGATTACCCAGGAAGAACTGCCTTTGAAATTTGGCATCTGCATCTGGATAGGTGAGTGTTCTTTGTGTGCCCAGGCAGCAGAGTCTATTCCTCTCAATTCGGGAAATTTTTAAAGTAATTTTCATTTGCAGATTGAACAAGCCCAACTGACATGAGGGAAGCACCCTGGCTGTTTCAGTATAAACACTCTTGGGGTCTTGTTTGTAATTGTGTTGTATGTGTGTGTCCAGGCAAGTGAGTGTCTTTTGTGAGTACCAGACAGAGAGATTGGCTCCTCTCAATTGAGAAATTCTGAAGGAATTTCTGTTTGTAGGTTGATCAAGCTCAACTAATGAAGAGTTGAAGCACCCTAACTGTTTCAATTTGGACACTTTTGGGGCTTGTCTGTTGCTGCAGCAGTTGGATTGTGTTTTGTTGTTTGTTTTTGTGTGTGTCTATATAGTCATGGGAAATTTGAATTAGATAAACTGATATTATTTTGTAATACTGTTTAACCCCAATATTCTTTGGAATATGGAGTTTGCTGTTGAATGGAAAAGTGGGATGGAGTTCTGCATACTCAGGCTTTTATGCTGCTGCTCTATGAAAGGAACCTATCACTTTTTGATGCTTTTGGTCACAGTTCTGTCACTAGAATCCTAGCAATTAGATATATGCAAGGAGTAACCTAATCACTTTAATACAATAGTTTGAAGTGCTTCAGGCAATAACTACCGGACACCAAATCACAGTGCTTTAATTTGTGACATGTTAGCATGATAGGACTTTCTGTTGTATAAATATCCTATTAACTAATCCTTGTGTTGTTAAGTTACAGGGCTTTGACTCCTGGGATTGAAAAAGGTACTGACTCCTGCTAAATCTTGAGCATTGACATCAGTCGAAGTATCTTCTTCAGTCCCAGGAGAAGGTGACAATCAAAATAAACAGCTTTCGTGAAATATAGATCCAGATATTAACACTATTCAATCCCTCTAGGCCCAGGGACTATTGTGGAAGAGGTGGGCACATGACATTATAAGGGCCAACTCTGAGGGATAAGATTTATTCAGAATTGTTATATAAATTAAACGTTAATATCAAAAGCACACTAATGCAAGGCCAGCGTCTGGGCCTGTGTGTTGGAATAACATGGTTTTCTTGGATCATTGATATACTATTTAATAGGGTATAGAAAGATTATGGAAATCTTACCTTATCGTCAAACTGATTAACATTAGACAGATTTGCTTATAAGGTTTTATTAACATTTAACATTAATAATACACCATACAAAGCTAAAATTTGATTTTGTCTTTGGAACAAAATTTTCAGGTAAGAGATAATAAAATATTGTGTTTACCTTTTGAATAAAACTACAGAAGAATGAAAAAGGGGAGGGCAAAAGACAGTTTTAGTTGGCTTCATGCTGTCTTTATTAGGTCTTATTGTTTGGGAAATTAAGTCTTCCTCTCTATTAAAGTATAAACATTCTTGTTTTAGCATTTTGCTAAATGAATGACAATTTTATAGTCACCTATAATCCTATTTTGTGATATTAAGTGTCTTAAACCTTTGATAATTGGCAAACTTTCCAAGAGCAAAATTTCAAGTTCTAAATTCAATCTTTTTGACCTCAAAATAACTTTTTCAGATATTAGGTTCACTGAAGTCCAAGAGGGACCTGTTAGCCTTATTAGGTTTATTTATTATGTTAGAATTATGCAGGAAGCATTGTCAAAATCTTACGTGGTGTTTAGCTTTTTTTGGGTTACATTTGTATAGATGTGTTGTTAATAAGTGTTCCAGGACTGTTTGAGATTCCTGAAATTCTGATATGTTTTAATATTTCTTGTCAGTAATGATTATGATTATTACATTAACTTGTATACCACAGAAATAACCAAATTTCTTTATCAATTGTGTCTTTAACTATTGCTGTCCTAAGACTTTGCCATCCACAATTGTTGTTTTGCATGGATTCTTCTCAAAAATTGACTTATAATCAACCATAGTCCTTGCTTCTTTGGGGCTTCATGAAAAGGACTCCTTCCTTCCTGAAAAGGACTCTTTTCTGATAAATTTGGAGATTGTGCCACTGGATTAGAGAGAAAACTTCCAGGATTCTAATTAAAGGCTGATGGAAACATTTATAAAGATTTCTAACCCAATATGAAGCAGATGAGGAGTTGATTTCATAGTGCATCAGTCTGTTCTTGCGCTGCTATAAAGAAATACCTGAGAATGGGTAATTTATAAAGAAAAGAGGTTTAAATGGCTCATAGTTCCACAAACTGTACGGAAAGCATGGCTGGGGAGGCCTCAGGAAACCTACAATCGTGGTGGAAGGCAGAGGGGAAGCAAGCAAGTCTTACGTGGCTAGAGCAGGGGGAGGAGAGGGAGTGGGGAGGTTTAAACAACCAGATCTCATGATAACTCACTAATTATCATGAGAACAACACCAAAGGGGAAAATCTTCTCCCATGATCCAATTACCAATTACCTCCCATCAGGACCCACCTCCACTGTTGGGGATTACAATTTGACATGAGATTTGGGTGGGAACACAGACCCAAACCATATCATTCTGCCCAGGCCTCTCCCAAATCTCATGTTCTCCTTGCATTTCAAAATATAATCATGTCTTCCTAACAGTCCCCCAAAGTCTTTTTTAACCTTGTGGTGCAACAGAACCCCCGAAGTCTTAACTCATTTCAGCATTAACTCAAAAGTCCAAAGTCCAAATTCTCATCTGAGACAAGGCAAGTCCCTTCTTCCTATGAGCCTGTAAAATAAGAAACAAGTTAGTTACCCCCAAGGTACAATGGGGATGTAAACATTGAGTAAATACTTCTATTCCAAAGGGGAAAAATCAGCCAAAAGAAAGGGCTATAGGCCCCATGCAAGCCTGAAACCCAGCAGGGCAGTCATTAAATTTTAAAGCTCCAAAATAATCTCCCTTGATACCATGTCTCACATCCTGACCACAGTGATGCAAGGTGTGGGATCCTAAGGATTTGTGCACATGGACTGAATGAATGGAGGGCTGAAATAATTTTTATGACTTTTTGTTTGTTTGCTTATTTGAAATATCACCAATTCCTCAGAGTCTGGAGAACTTTTATCCTTTCTAGCTATTTATAGCCTTTAACAATAGGCTACACTCTTCTAAACAGAATTTGAGGCATATTTCTCTGTGCCTAATTTCTCCAGAATTTGTAAATTATTTATGAGTAGTCATAATTTATGACAATGTGTTTGTTTGCATAAGTTCAATAAGAATCTGCTTTCTTTTGTAACGGGAAACAGTTGGAGGACCTGGTTTTCTTCTAGGGCTTTGACTGAAATGTCCTTGTGAGAGGTTCCAACAAAGCTGATTGAGGACATCCTATGTGGACACTGATTCTTCCTGCTATGTGTGGGTAATCAGGCCAAGTACATGGGACTGAAGCTTATTTTTCAGGTAGATTGGTGCTGCTGTGATTTGTCACTGTTGGAAGTGGGAGACTGAAAAGAGAAAGATTGTGTTTCAGAACAAAACCATAGTCTTAGATTAATCTTTGAGCTGCCCACAACACCTCTTCTCAGCATGAAGTAGTCAGAAAGATTGACAACCAGATTCCCCATGACTGAGGAATTGATAAATGGAGAGGGGCAACTGATACTATCTCAATAGTCCCATAGACATTTTAAAATATAAACATAGAAATTGAACCTTCAGGTTGGTCTTAAATCTTGAAACTTACATTTGTTTTTATCTGAGTTCCTTCCTCATGAAAGGACCTCTAACCCTCTCAAAAAGTATCAAAAAGTTGTAGCTCACCAATGTATCCATCAAGACAATGAGATACTAGGCCCCTCATTCATCCTGATTGCTTCCTTAGGCTTCCTAAGTTTCTGTTTTCCCATATGTAGTTACATTTCTTCCTTGCTATATAAACCCCTAATTTTAGTCACTCAAGGAGATGGATTTGACACTGATCTCCCACATCCTTGGCTGCAGCACCAGATGAAAACCTTCTTCATTGGCAATACTCATTGTCTTAGTCATTGGCTTTCTGTGCAGTAAGCAGCAGAACTTAGACCAAACTCCTGGTGTTTCCAAAACATCTTGATTTTAGCCCAATGAGACCCACTTTGGAGCTTGACCACCAGAATTGTAAGATAATAAGTTCATGTCGTTTTAAGCCACTAAATATGTAGTAATTTGTTACAGTAGCAATAGGAAATGAATACATTTCATTTTACAGATAAGGGATCTGAAGTTTAAAGAGTTTCCATAATTTGTCCAGGGACATACAGCTAGCAAGTGATGAGAGCCAATATTGGAACTCAGATTTCTATAATACAGAGCTCCTATTTCTAACTGCCATGATAATTTGTAAAACAAGTTCTAATCCCTCTTCCACCTGGCAGCATTTTTAGTTTTTTAAAGTAGATATCATGGCTTCCTTCTGTCTTCTCTAGGAAAAGCACAGTTTCTTCAAACCATCCTCAGATGACAGCTTTCGGTCCCCTAACCATCCTGGAAAATAGGACACCCACACTGAAAACAGTGCCAGTATGGTTCCAGCACCATCTTTGTGCATTTCAATCCATCTTCGTCCAAAATGAAAATTATAACTCATAAAATTTAAGCAATACTTTTTAAGTTAAAAAAATGAGGTGATAGTTTTCTTGTATTGACAAATTGGCTATGAACTTAATGTTCTTACAAAATGAGTCATCTATGTTGGAACATTAATTATTTGAGCAGCTGAGTGCACATCACTCTAAGCAAAGTGTCATTGCTCTGTCCCTGTACAGATCATTTCAAAAATATCCTGATGTTTGGCTGTGGTACTAATAGTGCAGGCTTCCTTCTTGCCTTCTCACCCTAACTCTTAGGTCTTGAAAGGTAGAATGCTCTTCAGGAAGAATGCACAGCTGTACAGTCCATCTGGTTACCCTTTTCCCCACCCCAAAAAATAAATTTTTACTTGAGACTAAGATTCAATGGGACCATATGCTTTCTATTAGAGGCAGGGTCTTGGTAAGAAAAAGTGGGTGGGAGATTGAGACTTCAGGTTTAAAATAACCCACGTGGCCAACAGAACTACTAGTACATCATGACAGGCAAAAAGATATAGAGTAATATACTCTGCTGTCACAAATGTGTTTTGATGTTGGCTCATGAGAGTTAAATGTTCCCCTGAACTTAAAAGTTGGAAGAAAAAAAATTAAAATCAGCAAATAAAATTAATTTTTTTAAAAAAGAGTTAAGTGTCAAATTTTCTTTTCTTTTCTTTTCTTTTTTTTTTTTTTTTTTTTTTTTTGAGACAGAGTCTCGCTCTGTCCCCCAGGCTGGAGTGCAGTGGTGCGATCTTGGCTCACTGCAAGCTCTGCCTCCCGGGTTCACGCCATTCTCCTGCCTCAGCCTCCCGAGTAGCTGGGACTACAGGCGCCCGCCACAGCAGCTGGCTAAGTTTTTGCATTTTTAGTAGAGATGAGGTTTCACCGTGGTCTCGATCTCCTGACCTTGTAATCTGCCTGCATCGGCCTCCCAAAGTGCTGGGATTACAGGCGTGAGCCACCGCGCCTGGCCTCTTTTCTATTTTTATTTATTTTTTGAGACAGGGTCTTATTCTGTCAAAATAAGCAAATAAAATTGATTGATTAATGTAAAAAAAGAGTTAAGTTTCTAATTTTCTTTCTTTTCTTATTTATTTATTTATTTATTTATTTATTTATTTATTAAGACAGGGTCTCGCTCTGTCACCCAGACTGGAGTGCAGTGGTTCAATTACAGCTAACTGCAGCCTCAACTTCACAAGCTCCAGCAATCCTCTCACCTCAGCCTCTCAAAGAGCTGGGACCACAGGCACTCAGGAGTTCAAGACCATCTTCCCACCTTGGCCTCACAAAGTGCTGGGATTACAAGTGTGAGCCATAATGCCCAGCCAAATTTCCTTTCTTTTAGTTTTTTTTCCTTTTTTTTCTGTCTTTCTTTTTTTCTTTTTTTGAAACAGGCTCCTGCTCTGTCACCCAGCCTGGGGTGCAGTGACATGATGATTACAGCCTTAACCTCCCAGGCTTATGCAATCCTTCCACCTCATCCTCCTGAGTAGCTAGGACTACAGGTGTGCACTGCCACACCCAGTAAATTAAAAAAATACGTATATATATATATATATATATATTTTTTTTTTTTGAGACAGAGTCTCACTCTGTCGCCCAGGCTGGAGTGCAGTGACCGGATCTCAGCTCACTGCAAGCTCCGCCTCCCGGGTTTATGCCATTCTCCTGCCTCAGCCTCCCGAGTAGCTGGGACTACAGGCGCCCGCCACCTCGCCCGGCTAGTTTTTTGTATTTTTTAGTAGAGACGGGGTTTCACTGGGTTAGCCAGGATGGTCTCCATCTGCTGACCTCGTGATCCGCCCGTCTCGGCCTCCCAAAGTGCTGGGATTACAGGCTTGAGCCACCGCGCCCAGCCTAAAAAATACGTATATTTTTTGTAGAGATGGAGTCCTGCTCTGTAGCCCAGGCTGGTCTCAAACTCCTGGGCTCAAGCAATCCTCCTGCCTTAGCCTCCCAAAGTGTTGGAATTACAGGCATGACCCACTGTGCCAGGCAACATGTTAATTTTTCTAAACAAGTTGTTAAACACAGCCATTATTAAAAATTAAATGATATAAGCTTACAACTTAATAAATTATATCTAAACCAAAGGTAATAAATACCCCAAACTCATCACTTCCTTATATTTTCACCATATTCTACTGTTATTTCTGCTCTTGAGGTTATTTTTGTTGACTGATTTTGTATGGTTGAAATACTACATAATAGTGTGCTACTGCACATTACTTTCCAACTCCAAGTTCAGTAATGTCACACTGATAGCTTGCTATCAGCTACAGTGGGAGTACTGATACCGCATAAATCAGCAAATGTTGTAAATGAGGGCATCCCTCACACTCTTGGCTGGTTGTCAAGCATTTACCAACACATCACTTCCCAGCAGTAAACCTTCCTACTCCCACCTGCAAGCACACACAAACACTGTACCCCACTCATCCCAATCAAAGAGTGAAGTCATCAGTCTTATCATTTCGTCCAATAATTATAAAGGACAAAGTAAACATTGCTGTAGTGCATTTTCTTTTTCTTCTTTTAAACATTTGGGGTGGGGGGTTGGAAGATTTCATTCACACATTTACAGTTCATATGTTCCTCTTCAAATTTCAGAGTCAATTTGAATTTTATAACCCGGAGTTGGCATTTAAGATATGCTGTCTCCGAAAGCAAAACTGTAGGAACTAATGGGGATATTGCAGTGATTTATGGTGTCTTTTAGTCTCTGATGAATAAGGCAACATGGGAAACCTTCTGAGGCATCCCCCTTCCTAAACTACCTTTTATGTTCATGGTACTGGAACCCATTAATTAAAGATGTACTGACAAAACCACATGATTATCTCAATAGATGCAGAAAGGCCTTCGATAAAATTCAACATCACTTCATGTTAAAAATTCTCAGTAAACTAGGTATTAATTGAACATATCTCAAAATAATAAGAATTATTTATGACAGAGCCATAGCTAATATCATACTGAATGGGCAAAAGATGGAAGCATTTGCTTTGAAAACCAGCACAAGATAAGGATGCCCTCCCTCACCACTCCTATTCAATACAGTATCGGAAGTTCTGGCCAGGGCAATCAGGCAAGAGAAAGAAATAAAGGGTATTCAAATAGGAAGAGAGGATGTCAATCAAATTGTCTCTGTTTGGAGATGACACGATTCTATATTTAGAAAACCCCATCGTCTCAGCCCAAAATTCCTTAAGCTGATAAGCAACATCGCAAAGTCTCAGCATACAAAATCAATGTGCAAAAATCACAAGCATTCCTATAAACCAATAATAGACAAGCAGAGAGCCAAATCATGAGTGAACTCCTATTCACAATTACTACAAAGAGAATAAAATACCCAGGAATACAACTTACAAGGGATGTGAAGGACCTCTTCAAGGAGAACTACAAACCACTGCTCCAGGAAATAAGAGAGGACACAAACAAATGGAAAAACATTCCATGCTCATGGATAGGAAGAATCAATATCGTGAAAATGGCCATACTGCCCAAGGTAATGTATAGATTCAATGCTATTCCCATCAAGCTACCATTGACTTTCTTCACAGGATTAGAAAAAACTACTTCAGATTTCATATGGAACTATAAAAGAGCCCATATAGCCAAGAGAATCCTAAGCAAAAAGAACAGAGATGGAGGCATCACACTACCCAACTTCAAACTATGCTATAAGGCTACAGTAACCAAAACAGCATGGTAATGGTGCCAAAACAGATATATAGACCAGTGGAACAGAAAAGAGACCTCAGAAATAACACTACATGTCTACAACCATCTGATCTTCGACAAACCTGACAAAAACAAGAAATGGGGAAAGGATTTCCTATTTAATAAATAGTGCTGAGAAAACTGGCCAGCCATAAGCAGAAAACTGAAACCGGACCCCTTCCTTACACCTTATACAAAAATTAACTCAAGGTAAATTAAAGACCTAAATGTAAAACCCAAAACCATAAAAACCCTAGAAGATAACCTAGACAATAACATTCAGGACATAGGCATGGGCAAAGACTTCATGACTAAAACACCAAAAGCAGTGGCAACAAAAGCCATCATTGACAAATGGGATCTAATCAAACTAACTTTTGCACAGCAAAAGAAACTATCATCACAGTGAACAGGCAACCTACAGAATGGGAAAAAAATTTGCAATCTACCCATCTGACAAATGTCTAATATCCAGAATCTACAAGGGGCTTAAACAAATTTACAATAAGAAAACAAGCAACTGCATCAAAAAGTGGGCAAAGGATATGAACAGATGCTTCTCAAAAGAAGACATTTATGTGACCAACAAACATATGAAAAAAAACTCAACATCACTGATCATTAGAGAAGTGCAAATCAAAACCACAATGAGATACCATCTAACACCAGTTGGAATGGTGATTATTTAAAAAGTCAGGAAACAATAGATGCTGGTGAGGCTGTGGAGAAATAGAAACACTTTTACACTGTTGGTGGGGGTGTAAATTAGTTCAGTCATTGTGGAAGACAGTGTGGCAATTCCTCAAGGATCTGGAATCAGAAATACCATTTGACCCAGCAATCCCATTACTGGGTATATACCCAGAGGATTACAAATCATTCTACTATAAAGACACATGCACACGTATGTTTACTGCAGCACTATTTGCAATAGCAAAGATTTGGAACCAACCCAAATGTCCATCAGTAATAAACTGGAAAAAGAAAGTGTGGCATATATATACCATGGAACACTATGCAGCCATAAAAAAAAAATGAGTTCATGTTGTTTGCAGGGACATGGATGAAGCTGGAAGCCATCATTCCCAGCAAACTAACACAGGAACAGAAAACCAAACACTGCATGTTCTCACTCATAAATGGGAGTTGAACAGTTAGAACACATGGACACAGGGAGGGGAACAACCCACAGTGCGGCCTCTCGGGGGGTGTCAGACAAGGGGAGGGAGAGCGTTAGGACAAATACCTAATGCATGCGGCGCTTAAAACCTAGATGATGAGTTGATAGGTGCAGCAAACCACCATGGCACGTGTATACCTACGTTATAAATCTGCACATTCTTAAAGTAAAATAAAAAAAAATTTAAAAATAAAAATAAATATATACTGAGGTTTCTCCTTGACTCCCAGTTTCATTCACCTTATGACTTAACCAAGATTATCCTGTTCAGCAACGCCATCCAAAATGCTTTTGAGAAGATGTAGATTTGTTCTTTTACTTGGAGAAAGTGGTAGAAAATAAAATCTGTTCAGTTATCAGGGTCAAAGTATTTTTCACCTTTCATCATTAAAATAAAACATCAATGAGCAGAGGTCCTCCACTCAGAGTTAATTCCCCCCAGGAAAAATTCCTCTAAGGCAGCTGAAGAGGAGCAAATGTGGAGCTGAATTCCTCCCTCAGCTTGCTGGTGGTAATAGAAGAGAACAGGAGTCAAAGGCTAGGAGGGAAGGAAAAAAAATGATCTCTGCCAACCACATCGATGGAAACCAGTGATGATTTGTAAATCAGAACTCTAAATTCAGAGACAATTAGCCTGGAATTTGAAGGCTGCTTGGGGGTCCAAGTAAGGAAGAATTGGAGAATTAGGAAATTTTTTTTTTTTTTTAGAGTGAGTCTCACTCTATTACCCAGGCTGTGGTGCAGTGGCACAATCTCTGCTCACTGCAACTTCTGCCTCTCGGGATCAAGAGATTATCCCATCTCAGTCCTGGGACTACAGGGTGCACACTACCACATTCAACTGATTTTTTATATTTTTTGTAGACAGGGGGTTTCACCATGTTGCCCAGGCTGGTTTCAAACTCCTGAGCTCAAACTATCCACCTGACACCGGGCGCGGTGGCTCACGCCTGTAATCCCAGCACTTTGGAGGCCGAGACGGGTGGATCACAAGGTCAGGAGATCAAGACCATCCTGGCTAACACGGTGAAATTCCGTCTCTACTAAAAATACAAAAAAATTAGCCGGGCGCAGTGGCAGGCACCTGTAGTCCCAGCTACTTGGGAGGCTGAGGCAGGAGAATGGCGTGAACCCAGGAGGCAGAACTTGCAGTGAGCTGAGATCCAGCCACTGTACTCCAGCCTGGGCAACAGGGCGAGACTCCGTCTCAAAAAAAAAAAATCCAAACTATCCACCTGTCTCAGCCTCCCAAAATGCTGGGATTACAGGCATGAGCCACCGTGCCTGGCCAAATTAGGGGATTTTAATATAGCTAATATTCATTGAACACCTACATTGTGCCAGAAACTATACCAGGCATTAAGCATTTTGCATATATTATCTTTCCATACATTATGTCACCAATCATCTTAACTAAGTGGCCCAGAAGAGTAAATTATCCAAAGTGTTTCACACACTTCCAAGAAGGAGATTTAGTCAATCTGGTTAGTAATAGTAAATAACTTTTAAAGAAACCAAAGGCTGCTTCGTGGTTTCAACAAGAAGAATTTGGTTGGAGATCCCAGAAAAAGCTGTTGACCAAACAAAGCTGAGTTTATTAAATCTCTTCCAAAGGAGACTATTTTGACAAAGTCTTGGCAGTGACTCAAAAAGAGAAAGGGAAGGATATTTATACGATTTGGGCATCTGAACTCAAATCGTTTAAGACAGGTGTTTTTGTTTATTTGTTTGTTTGGTTTTTGGTTTTTGAGATGCAGTCTCACTCTATTGCCCAGGCTGGAGTGCAATGGCACAATCTTGCCTCACTGCAACCTCTGCCTCCTGGGTCCAAGCAATTCTCCTGCCTCAGCCTCCCCAGTCACTGGGATTACAGGCGTGCACCACCATGCCTGACTAATTTTTGTATTTTTAGTAGAGACTGAGGTTTCACCGTGTTGGCCAGGCTGGTCTCAAACTCCTGACCTCAGGTGATCTGCCCGCCTCGGCCTCCCAAAGTGCTAGGATTACAGGCATGAGTCACTGTGCCCAGACAAAATGGGTGTTTTAAGGCAAATAATTTTCTGGAACTAAGATAAATTCATGAGAAAATAGTTTAGAACTGGTGAAGCTGTGAGGTGATGATCATGAGGCAAAACTTGATTAATTGTTGTTCTAATAAAACTTTTTTCCTGATTTTGGAGCTAATCTTTGGTATTTTGCAGTAACTTCTTTGAACTTCTCCAATAATATAGCCTCTTGCGGTATTAGGGAAACGGGATTCTTAATGGGAGTTTTTCATCTGTCATAATGACCAGGTAAGGCATTTCCTTCAACCTTCGGATTATCCCTTTTGTTTGGCATTCTGCCTCCTTAAGAAACATTAGAACACTTAATCCTTTGATGACTTTTCTTTGCTTTTTCCTCTGCAGATATCAAGATTCTTAGTTATTTAAAACCGTCACCACCTCTTGCCATTGGTATTAACTCTCTTATCTCTAGTTTGTTGACAAACCATGATGAATACAATAAATTCTACCTTCTGTATATACTTTGGATTCAGTAAAATATCATTATTCTAGGGGGGGTTTTATGGCTCTTGCCTGTAATCGTAGCACTTTAGGAAGCAGAGGCACTTGAGCCCAGGAGTTCGATACCAGCCTGGCACCGTGGCTCACACCTGTAATCCCAGCACTTTGGGTGGCCAAGGCGGGCGGATCATGAGGTCAGGAGATCGAGAACATCCTGGCTAACACAGTGAAAACCCGTCTCTCCTAAAAAATAGAAAAAATTAGCTGGGTGTGGTAGTGGGTGCCTGCAGTCTCAGCTACTCGGGAGGCTGAGGCAGGAGAATGGCGTGAACCTGGAAGGTGGAGCTTGCAGTGAGCCGAGATCGTGCCACTGCACCCCAGCCTGGGTGACAGAGCAAGACTCTGTCTCAAAAAAAAAAAAAAAAAAAAAAAAATCAGCAGGGTGTGCTGGCACACACCTGTTGTCCCAGCTACCCAGGAAGCTGAGGTGGGAGAATTGCTTGAGCTCAGGTGATCAAGGCTACAGTGAACCATGATTTCACCACTGTACTCTAGTCTGAGTGACAAAGTGAGATCTTGTGTAAGAAAGAAATAATAATAAAAAATAAAATATTATTATTCTAAGTGTGAGTTGAGATCTGTGATGACATATTCAGCCTGATAATTTCCTGTTTTGTCTTAAGGTATGACTCATTGTATTAGTCCATTCTCACATTTCTATAAAGAAGTACCTGAGACTAGGTAGTTTATAAACAAAAGAGGTTTAATTGGCTCACAGTTCATAGACTGTACAGGAAGCATGGCTGGGGAGGCTTCAGGAAACTTCACTTTCCTGAAAAGTGAAAGTGAAGGGGAAGCAGGTACATCCTACATGGCTGGAGCAGGAAGAAGAGAATGCAGGGAGAGGTGCTACACATTTCTAAACAACCAGATCTCATGAGAACTCACTCGCTATCATGAGAACAGCAAGGGGAAAATCTGCCCCCATGATCCAATCACCTCTTACCAGGCCCCTCCTCCAACACTGGGGATTACAATTTGACATGAGATTTGGGAGGGACACATCCAAACCATACCATTCTGCCTCTATGCCCTCCCAAATATCATGTCTTTCTCACATTGTAAAATACAATTAGCCCTTCTCAACATCCCCCCAGTCTCAACTCATTTCAGCATTAACTGGAAAATCTATAGTCCAAAGTTTCATGTGAGACAAAGCAAGTCCCTACTGCTTACGAGCCAGTAAAATAAAAAACAAGTTAGTTACTTCCAAGATACAATGGGGATACAGGCACTGGGTAAATAAACCCATTCCAAAAGAGATAAATTAGTCAAAATAAAGGGGCTACAGGCCTCATGCAAGTCTGAAGCCCAGCACAGTAGTCATTAAATCTTAAAACTCTGATATAATCTCCTTTGACTCCATATCCCACATCCAGGCCACATTGATGCAAGGGGTGGGCTCTTAAAGCCTTGGGCAGTTTTGCCCCCATGGCTCTGCTGGGCTCAGGTCCCACTGCTGGGGTTGAGTGCTTGTGGCTTTTTCAGGTACATGGTGCAAGCTGCCAGTGGATCTACCTGTCTGGGATATAGAGGATAATGGCCCTCTTCTCAGCTCCACTAGGCAGTGGCCCCATGGGGGCTCTGTGTGGGGGCTCCAACCCCACATTTTCCCTCTGCACTGTCCCAGTAGAAGTTCTCCATGAGAGCTCTGCCCCTGCAGCAGACTTCTGCTTGGACATCCAGGCATTTCCATACATCCTCTGATATCTAGGCTGAGGCTTCCAAGCCACAACTCTTGCCCTCTGTGCATCTGCAGGCTTAACACCACATGAACGCCACTATGGTTTATAGCTGGCACCTTCTAGAGCAGTGGGTTAACATGTATCTGGGGCCCTTTTAACCACGACTGCCACTAGAGTGGCTGGGACACAGGGAGCAGTGTCCCATGGTTGTGCAGGGCAGTAGGGCCCTGGGCCTGGACAATGAAACCATTCTTCTCTCCTAGGCCTCTGGGCCTGTCCCATCACAGGATGGGAGGGACTGCTACAAAGGTCTCTGAAATGCTTTCAAGGCATCTTCCCCATTGTCTTGGCTATTAACATTCTGCAATGTTACTTATGCAAATTTCTGTAGCTGGCTTGAATTCCTCTCTAGAAAATGGGGTTTTCTTTTCTTTTCTTTTTTTTGTGATGGAGTCTTGCTCTGTCACCCAGGCTGGAGTCCACTGGCATGATCTCGGCTCACTGCAAGCTCCGCCTCCTGGGTTCACACCATTCTTCTGCCTCAGCCTCCGGAGTAGCTGGGACTACAGGCACCTGCCACCACACCTGGGTAATGTTTCTGTATTTTTAGTAGAGACAGGGTTTCACCATGTTAGCCAGGATGGTCTTGATCTCCTGACCTTGTGATCTGTTTGCGTCAGCCTCCCAAAGTGCTGGGATTAGAGGCGTGAGCCACCGCACCTGGTTGGGTTTTCTTTTCTAGCACGTGGTCAGGCGGCAAATATTCTAAACTTTTATGCCCTGCTTCCCCTTTTAATATAACTTCCAGTTTCAGATAATCTGTTTGCTCACACATATGACCATATGCTGTTAGAAGCAGCTAGGTCACCTCTTCAATGTTTTTCTGCTTAGTGTGGGGGGTGTACAACAATACATTCAAGCTTATGTACAAGGTATTTGAGGTTGAGACATGGAAAAATACTGAGGCACTGTGTGTATGTTGTTTGTGCATGAAACTGTAACTCCTTGACCATAAAAACAGGACAAGGAACAGGATGTGTGATAAGGAGTGCTAAACACAGCCTCCTAAGAATGTGGTTTGAGTGCTTTCAGATGTAATAAACAAGGCCATATGCTCCTCATGATCTGACCCCAAATAGACACCAGTGGATGTTTCTTGTTTGTCTAAATTGTAATTTAACAAGCCTTCTCAATAAATACGTGGCAGACAGATCTTAAAGCAGCAATCCCTTGAAGGAGCTGCTCCCTGCCCCATTCAGCTGTAATTGTATGAATACTTATTTCTCGGCGTTCACTGCAGAGCAAGCTGCAAGTGGTGACCCTGATGTGACTGCCTTGAAGTTACACGTGGAGTAGGACGACTCACCAATCTTTGAGGAGTACCAGTAAGGAACAGCCCTGACCCATTTTCAGGAGGACGGGACTGACGTGTATAATACCAAGGGTCAGGTTACCATGGGTCAGGAGTTGACCAAAGAGCAGAAAGTAGTTTTTAAAATGGTGCAACAATTACTTAAGGCTATCCAGTGCACTGTAGAGTCTGAAGCTTTGTATAAGCTTATGCTTTTAATTCTGCAGGAATGCCCTTGGTTACCTGATCAAGGAACATTAGATTTAGAGTTATGGGAGCAGGTGGGTTGCTGCCTAAAAGAGGATTCGAGCAGGGCCATTTTACTAATGTTACCATTTTGACCACGTGCAGTCCGTTATGCTCTGCATTATACCCTCTTTATATGCCAGATCATGGTGAGTCAGATCACCCATTTTCTTCACCTGAAGGGAATTCAGAAGATTTAAAGGGAACGGGCACACAGGAACCAGAACAACAAAGAGGGCTCCTCCCCCCACTTCACTCCCTCAAGCAGGGCACTCTGGTAAAAGTTTTGGTTTCAGCTGCCGAATATACTGTGTAGTGGAGTGAGTACAGTCATTTAGCCATGCAGCAATCATTGCAAAATTTGGATAAGAATATCCTGATACAGCTTTATATGCTATTGGGAACATGGCCTTTGCTTCAGCTCAGGCTCAGGCTAAGGTGGACAGCTATTTCCTCAATGCTTGCAGCTAGCCATACAAGTATGGAAGAGGATACCCATGGGACAATCCCAGGGTTCCTTTGTGATGTTTAGACAGGGTGCAATAGAAATGTACGTTGAATTTATCAACCAATTGCAGGCTGCAATCAAAAGACAGATACCCCATCCCAAAGCCGCCAAACTTCTTAAGTTGCAATTGGCTTTTGAAAATGTAAATAAGGATTGTCAGGCAGCAATAACCCCAGTCCGAGCCACTGCCACTGAAATCAGTATGTTTATTAAAGCGTGCCAGAATGTAGGCACTACAACTAATCTGGCCCAGACTTTTGCTGCAATGATGACCGGGACCACATGTTATAATTATGGCCAAATTGGGCATGTGGCCAAAGGATGCTGACAGAAGGGGGTCCCAAAGAAATCAAAGGCCTCTATAATACCCTCTAAAGAATGCCCAATGCAGTAAAGGTAAGCACTGGGCTAACCAGTGCAAATCAAAATTTGATAAGGATGGAAACCCATTATGGGGAAATGGGAAGAGGGGTGAGACTTCCAGCACCCAGAAAAATTCATGGAGGAACACTGATCCCCAGACTTGGGGAATAGCTTTTCCCTTCGAGTCAGGACCAGAAATAGCACCCATGACCTCTCTTCTGCCACCTCTGGCAGCACAGGGCTGGACCTCACAGTCATAACAGTCATGGTGCTTAAAGAGCAAGATGCGGTCCAGCTGATTTCAGCTGGAATCTATGGCCCATTATCCAGATGAACGTTTTGATTGATTATTGGAAGGTCTTCTAATACACTTAAAGGAATTCAAATTCTCCCTGGAGTCATAGATTCAGACTATTTATGAGAAACAAAACTTACGGCAAATGTGTCAGGGGTCCATGCCATCTCTAAAGGAAGTTGCCTTGCTCAGATTATTCTTATTCCTTGCCTTCAAGGTAATGCTCAACAGAAAATGGTGGGGCCTCTGGATTCGGCCACTCAGGCATGAAAGTTTTTTGGAATACTCCAGTGTCATCTCATAAACCATACTTGGAAGTAACAATTAATGGAGTTATGTTTATGGGAATTATTGACACGGGAGCTGATCAAACTATTATAGCTAAAAACCAGTGGCCTTCAGATTGGGCCTCCTCTCCTGCCTTATGTTCTATCATGGGTGTTGAAGAGTATAAGCAGACATTAAAAAGTAGGCATAACCTTCCACTTTTGGGCCCAGAAGGCAAGGTTGTCCATGTTCACAGCCCTTTACCTTAGAAATTCCATTTTCTCTGTGGGGACGAGATGCCTTAGAACAGTGGGGCTTAAACCTCTCTGTCCTGCCACCTTTTTGGTAGGGGCCACTGCTCCTTTGAAAATTATCAAAATTAAGTGGAAAACTACTAGCCCAGTATGGGTGGAGCAGTGGCCCATTAAGAAGGAAAAATTGGAACATATTCAACGTCTAGTACAAGAACAACACGCTGGCCATATTGAGACTTCTACTAGTCCCTGGAACACTCCTATTTTTACTATTCCAAAAAGGTCAGAAAAATGGAGGTTATTGCATGACTTCCATGCTATTCATGCTGTGATGCTTCCTGTGGGACCTTTGCAACCAGGATTGCCTTCTCCGGTTACGATCCCCAAAGACTGGCTTCTTATTATCATTAATCTAAGAGATTGTTTTTCTACCATACCCTTGCATCCCAAGGATCAAGAAAAATTTGCCTTTACCGCTCCCATTTATAACAATCAGCAACCAGTTCAACATTTTCAATGGACAGTCCTACCCCAAGGGATGATAAATAGCTCACTATATGTCAGCTTTACGTACTTGAAGGCTTACTTTCTGTGCATCACTCCTTCCCCCAGGCAAAAATATTCCACTATATGGATGATATTTTGATAGTGGCTCAACACCAGTCATTACTGCATCAACTTTACACAATGGTAATACAGCATATGTCTAAGTAGGGTCTTATTATTATACACAAAAAAGTCCAGCTGACGTCTCCGTGGCTCTATCTGGGAAGTCTTATTTTATCTACTACCCTTAGGCTGCAACTTACAAATACAATTCTTCCACAGTACTTAACCCTTAATATATTACAGCAAGTCCTAGGACAGATTAATTGGACACATCCCTATTTAGGCATTCCTGCAAATTCCTTGACTAATCTTTTTGTCACCCTGAAAGGTGACCCTGCTTTAGATTTGCTGCAAGACCTCTCTCCACTAGCACAGCAGACCTTAATGCTGTGGAGAAAGCCTTGGCCCAATGGTACATCTCGCATTTACATCCTGACGGACCTCTAGATCTTTTTATCTTTAACACCTCTCATAGCCCTATAAGGATGCTTGGGCAAGTTGGAACAGATGTCTCTCCTTTGGAGTGGCTTTACCTGTCTCATAAACCCTCTAAACATATACAAAAGACCACAGATTTAACAGCTTCTCTTCTCATAAAGGGACACCGACGTTGCGTCCAATTGTCAGGATATGACCCTGCTACTCTTTTCTTACCTTTAAGCAAGGAACAATTTCATAATCTCTTAGCTTGTGATCTTGATTGGCAAGTTGCAATGGCCGACTTTATTGGTAATATCAGTTTCCATTTACCAGCCTCTAAGCTCCTGAACTTTTTGCAAACTGTGCCTGTTAAATTTGCAACTATTGTTTTTGAGCCCTTGCCTCATGCCACTACTGTCTTTACAGATGGTTCAGGAAGAATGAAAAAGGCAGCTATAGTGTGCCAGATGCCATGCAAAACTGGCAGCACAAAATCCAGGAACATTTCAAAACTATGCAACAGGCAAAGTTAGGTGCCCTAATACTGGCCTTACAAACTTTTCCTCACCAAGACATAAATATAATTAGTGATTCCTCTTATGCGGTATATAGTATTACTCATTCAGATCTCGCACATCTGAAAGGCATTACTTATGAACACCCACTAATCCTATTCTTACAGTGCAGGAGCTCCTTTGTGCCCAACGTCACCCTCTTTGTATCACATACATTTGCTCTCATTCTGGGCTACCTGGTCCCTTGTCAGAAGGGAATGTTTGAGTTGATGCTCTGGTACAACCACAGATGTGGTTTGCAGACTCTCCTGCATTTTTGCAAGCTCAAGGTGATCATTCCTTTTTTCATCAGAACGCCCGCGGTCTTAAACAAGTTTCATTTAATGCTTGCTCAAGCTCGCATGATTATTACAACTTGTCCTGATTGCCAACGGCATGCTCTCTCCCCTTTTTCACTGGAACTTGGTGTCAACCCATGAGGTCTGGCACCTAATGCTATCTGGCAAACTGATATTACTCAGCATCCACCCTTTGGACGCTTTAAATTTCTCCACGTTACTGTGGACACTTATACGGGCCTGAAACGTGCTACTCCCCGGACTGGAGAAAAAACTAAAGATAAAATTGCTAATTTTTAAAATCTATTATGACCTCAGGCCTTCTAAAAACTGTAAAAACTGATAATGGTCCTTGCTATCTTAGCACTTGATTTGCATATGCATTGCAACTTTGGCACATACAACACAAAACAGGTATTTTTTATAACTCAACCAGTCAGGCCATTGTTGAACAAGCTCATTGAACTTTTTTTTTTTTTTTTTCTTTTTTTTGAGACAGAGTCTCACTCTGTCGCCCAGGCTGGAGTGCAGTGGCGCGATCTGGGCTCACTGCAAACTCCGCCTCCCGGGTTCACGCCACTCTCCTGCCTAGGCCTCCCCAGCAGCTGGGACTATAGGCCCACGCCGCTACTCCCAGCTAATTTTTTGTATTTTTAGTAGAGATGGGGTTTCACCGTGTTAGCCAGGATGGTTTTGATCTCCTGACCTAGCCTCCTGAGAAGCTAGGACTACAGGTGTATATTATGGTGTGTAGCTTTGGCCTGGAAAAGTGTTGAATGGTTTTTCCTCTGTCCTAAGTGGGGTATTTACTCTTGAATAAATCTTGCTCTAAGTTACACAATCTATTTTGACAAAATTATAACTTTCCTTCTAACTTTAAGTCCTTTCTGAGTTAAAACTGTAAGAACATAAATGACAGAGCTCAATCCAATTTTAGAATGTAAGAACGGTTCATCTACATATCGGATACAAGTAGAGTTTCAAGGAAATTTAAGGTTCACAAGGTCCTAGTCATGAACTTGTGAAAAAAAAGTAAATCACTAAAGCAGAATTGTCAAAGCATATTGTTGACTTTACCAGGAAAAAGCGAGCAGGATTAACTATTTCAATCTACCCTAAGGAACCACTAAAGAGGGCATAGCACAGATTTCTAAGTCCAGAATATGTAACTCTACAAGAAATTAGTATTAGGGCTTAGTATACAGAAAGTTAGGGAATGGCTTTTTTGTTTATGACCCTGAGGTACTAAACTAATCTCTATCCTTGCAGATTGTGTTATTCGACATAAGGACCAGTATGAGCTACGGTGAGGTTGTTGTTTTTTTTTTTTGAGATGGAGTTTCGCTCTTGTTGCCTAGGCTAGAGTGCAATGGCACAATCTTGGCTCACTGCAACCTCTGCCTCCCAGGTTCAAGTGATTCTCCTGCCTTAGCCTCCTGAGTTGCTGAGATTACAGGTGTGCACTACCACACCTGGCTAATTTTTTTGTATTTTTAGTAGAGATGGGGTTTCTCCATGTTGGTCACGCTGGTCTCGAACTTCCGACCTCAGGTCATCCGCCTGCCTTGACCTCCCAAAGTGCTGGGATTATAGGCGTGAGCCACCACGCCCAGCCAGAGAGTCTTTTTTAAATTAAGCTTTCAACTATTGATCTTAGTTCTCTACTGTTTTTAGAAGTTATTGTGCAAGCTTGAATATGTTTTGAATGTGTCAACATAACCTTGATTCAGCCCTAAAAATTCTACTGAATCAGAATTCTACTGAATTCTACTGATCAGAGTATGCCACCCCAAAATTTACCATTTTCACATAAGAATTATTTTAAGCTGAAGGCAATCAAGAAATAGCAGGCACAGAAAAGCTCTCTGCCCTCCCCGTACTTGCTTAAAAGCAGGGTATACATTTTTGTTTAAGAATATGTCCTCCTTTCCCTCTTTCATACGAGGAAAATCCACCAATTACCACCCCTACAAGGCTCAACTCCCTTTCCTTTGTCTTGCCACTTCTTTATACTGCTGTTTGTTAAAATGCTATATAAGCCTCCAAGTCTAACTGCTTCTTTGGGTCTTCATTTTGTTTCTGTGGATGCCTCTGGGTGCATACATAACTATTTATCCCGCTAGCCTGTTTTTGGTCAGTTTAATTTGTAGGGTCCCAGTTACTGAACCAAAGAGTGTTGAAGAAAAGTTTTTCCTCCCCTACACTATGTATATCAGTAGAACTTTCAGTCCATAAGGAGCCTAGTACAGGACATTATGGAGATCTTCAATTTGAGTTTGATTTAGACACAAGGATACCAGTACATTTTCAAACTAGCCTTGGCCTGTGTTTTAATAGGGAACTCCCTGTGGTTCTCAAAGAAGAGGTGTTCAGTGGAGCAGTTCATCTGGCAGATTCATTTACACAATAGATCCCACCACCTGAGTGCTTTGTTGACCTTCTGGGAGATGTGATATCATAGCACCAGAGTTAAAGTTAGGTATTCTAATACTCATTACCAAAAAAACATTTTCAAGACTGTTCTATAACATTTAAGTAAAATTTTCTCGTGAATTTAAGAATAAAATGGCTAATTGGGTACTTGAGTTCCCCTTAGAGCAACTTTATTTTTCACTGACTTTTTCTCCCCTTCAGTTTGTTAACTAGCACAATTGTTTTTCCAATATCTTTTCTGTTTGCAGTATTTACATACTTCTTTTTCAAGGGTCTTCTTTCCCTGGATGCTTTTATTAGTTTTTATCTGTAAAGGCATAAGTTTATTCTAGGTCTGAGGGCTCTAGGCCCTTTATTTGTTTGCTTGTTTTTAGACAGAGTTTCACTCTTGTTGCCAAGGCTGGAGTGCAATGACGTGATCTTGGCTCACTGCAACCTCCACCTCCCAGGTTCAGGTGACTCTCCTGCCTCAGCCTCCCGAGTAGCTGGGATTACAGGCATGCATCACCATGCCCGGCTAATTTTGTATTTTTAGTAGGAACGGGTTTCTGCATGTCGGTCAGGCTGGTCTCAGACTCCCAACCTCAGGTGATCCACCTGCCTCAGCCTCCCAAAGTGCTGGGATTACAGGTGTGAGCCACCATGCCCAGTGTCTAGGCCTCTTTCAAAAATTTCAGTTAGGTGTTAAAGATCTGGCCATAGGGCTATTTCCAATTTCAGTGTTTGCATGGGGAAGGCAGTGTTAAGCCCTATTTCTGGCTTAAGGCTGTTCATAAAAAGTGAGGAAAGTTTAAAGGTCATGTATGTTTCAGTATCTACTCTTGAAAGCTATCTAAAGTTATTAAAAAGACTATCCCTGAAGTCTCCAGTTACTTCTTTTGGAAGCCTCTTCATTCCCCTCCCCAAAGAAAGCAGACAATTGAACTTTGCTCACTTTTTGTTCTAAGATGTCTGTGAAATACACTATTCTTACCAAATATATCAAATCCCACTATTCTTTTGTTTTGTTTTGTTTTTTGAGACGGAGTCTTGCTCTGTCGCCCAGGCTGGAGTGCAGTGGCGCAATCTCAGCTCACTGCAACCTCCACCTCCCGGGTTCAAGCAATTCTCCTGCCTCAGCCTCCTGAGTAGCTGGGACTACAGGCGCCTGCAACCACGCCCGGCTAATTTTTGTATTTTTAGTAGAGACGTTTTCACCATGTTGGTCAGACTGGTCTCGAATCCCTGATCTCGTGATCCACCCACCTCGGCCTCCCAAAGTGCTGGTATTACAGGCGTGAGCCACCGTGCCCAGCCAAATCCCACTATTCTTATGAAAAGTTCCTCACTATAGTTCTGTAGGCTTCCTGCTAACGATCTAATGTTTATTCCACGATAACTCTAATCTATAGACTTATCTTTCTAAGTGGCATAATTTTACCAAAAATAATTTAGAATTACAGCTAAGCTACTTCCATATTCCTTACTTCCTAATTCAGAAACTGTGTGAGATAAAAATCGTTTGTTGTTGTAAGTTGCTATGTTTGAGGGTAATTTGATAGTGAACGCAGTGATTTTTCTGCTATCTGTTTAAAGAGTGCTATATAATATTTAAATACATTACCTTATCTTCATCATAACTTTTGAAGACCAAGATTGGAATAGATATTTATTATGCATTCATTTACATTTTACAGGGTTAACTATGCCCTAGGTAGTATGCTGAATGTCTCATTCTGCCAAACTTTAATGAAGAGTTTAGAATATTGTTTGATTAAAAAAACCTTAAATGCACAGAAAGCACTTAATAAGAGTTGGGAATTATTATTATTATTATCACATGGACAAAAAGGTCAATAAATTATGTTTTTTGTCTCACAAGGTGGAGAGGTAAGGAAGAATCAGTGAATTAACAGCCATATAACACAAAATAAATTATTGTAATGCTCAATTCTTAAAATGATAGATGTATGTACAAATTTTTGTGGGATCACAGAGGAAGAAGTGATTAATTCTTGGGGGTAGCATAAAGGGAAGAGGTTGGGCCTTGAAAGTGGAATAAAATTTCCCAAGGCAGGGAAGGACATTCATTCATTCCATAAATATGACACTGTGTCAGTGGTGGGAAAAAAAAGCCCATCAACATTATTCTACCTTCACGAATCTTAGAACTAGAAAGAGAGATAAATAAGAGACAAGTACACAAATAAATCAAGAAGTAAAGCAATTAAAAGTACTAGAAAAGAAGAAAGCGGCATGAAGGGAGAGAATGACAGGAGAAATCTGCTTACATAAGGTCACCATACATACAAAGGACTTCCGGAAAGAGACAATATTTAAGCTTAGACCTGATGGATCAGAAGAACCAGATATTGAAACCTGATGAGAAGAGAGGCTCAAGGTCCTGAGAAGAGTACAGTGCAACTGGACTGCAGAGCGTGTAATGAAAATGTTGAGGTATTAGGAAAAGGTTGTTATATGGTTTGATATATTTCAGTAACTTTTCAGAAGGACACATTAACTGAGCCAGGCAAATGGTTCCCTATCCATGTTGTCTGATAATATTTTGTCCCATCACTCTGTTATTATAATTTCTGTCCATCAGTAAGCTTGAGACAGAGACCTAGGAATACTTCTGAGCTATTGTGATATACATACAGAGATTGGAACAGGGGAAGGCAAGAGATAATAATCTGGAAATCACAGCTGAGATCACAGAAAAGCCAGGGAATGGATGGGTCTCATCCATTATGGTCATATACAGAAAATCCTATAGAGAAGAAATATATCTAATATTTACCAGATAACAGGATAGAACTATACCCCACAATTATTCAGTATATGTTTCTTTGGCTATATTTTCTAGGCCACCTTAGTGATAAGAGCAGACAGCTAGGTGTATGCAGAAAGACATCCTCAAGAACACATCAACATCATCCCAGTCCAAGACTCTCTTCTTACTTTCCCATGGTCTGTTCTAGGTCACCTCCCATCCTACTGCCATGGCTGATCAAGCTTGATTTCAGGCACTGGCAGAAGAATAAATGTGTATATATTGTTCTTTGGGGGTAGAATGAGCTGGAGGATCAGGGTCTGAGATTCTGACTAAGCACTGCCCACCCCGCAGGCTCAGAAACCACTGCCATACTTTCGCCAGGAATCTTCCTCACGTTCGTTTTCTAATGAAGTACACACTAATTCAGCAGCGGCTGCTTTCACCTAGGTGTCCTAAGCTTAAAGCAGAGATGCAAGTTCATTAACTGCTGTCTGATAAAGGGGACAAATGTCCAAAAGCGATCCCTGCACTGTTCTGTGAATTATAAACCCTTGTAGAATTGGGAAAACAGAAAACAATTCTCAGGTTCCTGATGTGGAGAAAGGTGTATCGTGCCTGTGGCAGTAACTCTGAAAGACTGAACATCTCTACTTGCTGTGAACAAGAACTGACGTTGGCCGGGCGCGGTGGCTCAAGCCTGTAATCCCAGCACTTTGGGAGGCCGAGACGGGCGGATCACGAGGTCAGGAGATCGAGACCATCCTGGCTAACACGGTGAAACCCCGTCTCTACTAAAAAATACAAAAAAAACTAGCCGGGCGAGGTGGCGGGTGCCTGTAGTCCCAGCTACTCGGGAGGCTGAGGCAGGAGAATGGCATAAACCCGGGAGGCGGAGCTTGCAGTGAGCCGAGATCTGGCCATTGCACTCCAGCCTGGGTGACACAGCAAGACTCCGTCTCAAAAAAAAAAAAAAAAACTGACGTTTAACCAGGCACATCTCCTGACATCAACATATATATTTTTCCTTTCTTGATTTTATTTCATTAACTCTCACCACATCTTCACTACTCTGAATGCTAGAACTCTGGAGGTAGTTACACTTCTGACCTTTAACACCACTGACTTTCACAAAAATTAAAACATTTCTCCCAAATTTCAAACATTACCAATTCCTGCATAGACTCAGGGTAGTCTTGTTTGAATTTCTCATTGTTTCGAGACGTCACTTGGAAATCCAAGCCCTAATTTGATCTTTTTCTACCTGCCAGAAATGCGGCACTCCTATGATGACATTCATCAGCCTCATTAGTCATTCTTCGGGAAGCATAGAGGGGAAAAAAACTAAAAACCTTTGTAAAAGTTACTCTCAGTCAGAGACCTGATAATGAGACACAGGATACATTTTATATATTTCAAACTTCTTGGAGATAGAAATGTTGCATCTTTTAAAAGAATGCATTAATAAAAAATTACCCTAGTTGTTTTCAGTGTTGTACAGGGACCAGGCAGAAAGGATCATGTTCTTTGGATTTCCTCTCTGAGAAGGAAGTATGCCAGTAATTGCTTTGCATCAAAGAGAGGTAACATTTTTTAAATAATGCTAGAAATTGCTAAGTATGAGGAAGTGGAGACTTTCAAGATAGCCATATTTTAAAAGTTATTTAATACTGAATAAAATGGAGAACTTGAAGAATCTTGACTTTGTTAAATAGACAATGAATTCCGAGGTGATTTCTTCTGAGTTGGAGTTCTGGAAATAAAAACAACTTGCCAATGATAGAACTTCAGAAAAGGAAAATCCCAATATTGTTTTAGTCTTAGACTGGTGGGGACTAAGTTAGAAGCATATGATAAATAAAAACACAGATTTTGAGGAAAAATTAGTTTTGAGTTCATTTTTCCTTTTTACTGCACTAATGCTGTACCACCATCATCATCACCGTTATTATCACCAACATCACGACTACCACCACCACCACCACCACCACCATCATCATCATCATGTTAGTATTTATGGATCAGGCACTGTGCTAAGTACACATTTTGCATTGTCTCATTTAGTCCTCTCCAATGATATATCAGTATCAGCCTCATTTTATAGTTGAGATAACAAAGCTGTAATAGAAATTACATAGCTTGCCCAAGATCACACAGATGCCAAAAGGGAGAGCCAGGATTCAATCTCAGACTGTTTGGTTCCAAAGCTCTTATTCCATGCCTCTTTTCTCTAGATTATCCCTCATGAGGAAACAAATTCATTCTAATAAGCTAGTAAGCCATTATATCCCTGTCCCCTTTTCTAACACCTTGTGTAGCCTTCTGAATATTTTCTTATTTCCTACAATTGTAAAAACTTCCGTATGATAGGAAACTCAATACTTTTTTTTACAACTGGAATACATTCAGAGAGATGGAAATTCTAATTTTCTTAAAAAAGGCTACAGATTTTATTGTATATATTCTTTGAATATTTCAAACTCTCTTGGCTATTTCTAAGTCCCACTTCTGTACTCCATACTCTAGGACAGCCCTCTCCTCTTACTTTCCTGAAATATCTCTCTATTTTGCAAAGCAACAAAGCTTCCCTTATGTTTTTATCTCTTACTGAGTTTTAAGAAAATTCTGATTAATTTTAATCAGTAAAATAATTAAACTAAATTAGGTAAACTTTAATTTTAGATAAATAAAAATGTAAAGAATCATCTAAATTTCAGGAAACTATTATCTTTTTAGGTCCAAGTCTCTTCTCATACTCAATACAAAATGTACGATGTATACAAGAGGAATGTAGGAAGGAACTGATAATCATCCCCCTGGTTCATTCTCCCTTTCCTCGTTTTAATAATAGAATCTCTGTCCCAGGTTTTAGAAGGCAAGGCTGATCAGCAAGAGGTTCCTCTGCAGTTAATTTCTTACCAAAAGAATATACAAACTTGATGTGTGCAACTTCTATCTCATTTTATTCAAATGTATGTGCTTGCCCTTTACTTTTCTCTTCTCCATCCCACATGTTGACCACTGTAAAGAGGACACTCTAGGGAATGACAGAATACGTGGTAGAATAAGTATAATAATAATAATAATATAAACTAATAATAGAGTAAAAATAATGGTAGAATAAATATAAGTCCCTGGACAGTTTCATGGGTTACCTCCTGATGGCTACAAGAAAGAAAATAAATTATCTTATTGGAACTACAGTATTTGGGGGTTTCTCTGTTACAGTGGCTTAGCCTACACCCTAATAGTTTTAAATTCGGTACCAGAATATTATGGACTAAGTTGTAGGCCCCCAAAATTTATAAGTTGAAGCCCAAAGCCCCAATGTAACTATATTGGAAGATAGGGCCTTTCAGGAGATAATTAAGGTTAAATGAAGTCATAGAGAGGGGCCCTAATCTCATAAGACTGGTGTCCTTATAAGAGAACACTGGAACACACAGGGAGACATTAGGGGCACAAGTGCCTAGACCAATGGCCATGTAAGGACACTGCAAGAAGGGAGCCATCTGCGAGCCAAGGAGAGAGGCCTCGGGAGAAACTGGTGTCCTCATAAGAGAACACTGGAACACACAGGGAGACATTAGGGGCACAAGTGCCTAGTGTAAGGACACAGCAAGAAGGGAGCCATCGGCAAGCCAAGGAGAGAGGCCTCAGGAGAAATCAAACTTGCCAACATTTTGACCTTGAACTTTTGGCCCTCAGAACTGTTAAAAAACAAATTTTGGTTGTTTAAACCACCCAGTCTTTGCTATTTGTTATGCAGCTCTAGCTGACTAATACACAGGAATGGAAAAGTGCCATCATAACAAAAATCTAAAATATGTGGCTCTGGTATTGTGTTGCCAGGCAACCGGCAGTATGGAAACGGATATTGCAGGATGAAAAACTAGAGACCCTTGTTATGTTTTGACCAATCACTAGGTAAAACTGACACCAGCAACAATTTGAAAGGCAGACTAGCTATGGGGAAAGCACTTAGAACCAGAGTGGTCAATGTATATTGGCGTCTCCTTGCTGATGTTTTTAGTGAGGTACTATCAAAGTAGTTGCTGTAAGGTCAAAAAATAAAATGTTTGCAAGTAGATAACACCAATCTCTGAAGTATAATTGCTTCTGCATTCCAGGGAGCAGGAGATGTGACTATTATTCAGTTTTGTTCAATAGTCACCACTGTGGCTGGGCACGGAGGCTCACACCTGTAATCTCAACACTTTGGGACGCTGAGACGGGTGGATCACCGAAGGTTGGGAGTTTGAGATCAACCTGGCCAACATGGTGAAACCCTGTCTTTACTAAAAAATACAAAAATTAGCCAGGGTAGTGGCGGAAGCCTGTAATCTCAGTTACTCAGGAGGCTGAGGCAAGAAAATTGCTTGAACCGGGAGGCAGGGGTTGCAGTGAGCCGAGATTGCGCCATTGCATTCCAGCCTGAGCAACAGAGCAAGACTCCGTCTCAAACAGACAAACAAAGTCTCCATTGTGTTCTGGGCAGACAATGGGAGTCATTTCGGCAGAAAAGACCAGATGAAGAATATTGCATCACCACTTAAACTCATTGTTGGAGAAGACTTCAAGGTGGCTGCCATTAATTTGAGGGACAGAGGTATGGGCCAAGCACAGTGACTAATAAATAACACATTGCTGGCTTAAAGAACTATAACTAGAGCAGCTCTTTGGCTGTGGCTACTTTCACATGAACTGACTGAAAGCAAATGAAACGGAAATCTCTAGTGTTTTTGATAAAATGATGTCACCAATGCTATGATGACCCTTAAGATGTCAGATGAACTTCCTCCTCCCAAAATTCAGAGAAAATCACCATGAATTCAGTTCAGATGCTGAGACTGATAATGCCACACACACAAGAAATGGGTATAAAAAGGTTTATTACTCACATACGGAGACTTTCCAGGGAGATAGGGCAGGCTCCCAAAAGGGTCGAGAAACGGCTTAATTGGTTTGGCTTTTATCCGTCTTAGAGTGTGAGGCTGGGGTGAAGCTTCCTGCATGTATGCCGGGGCTTGTGTGATTTGAACTTCCTGCTGGGGCCAAAGGAGGAGGCACCCATGCTTCCATCAGCTTGCCCAGATGTGCAGCATAAGGGGAAAGGGAAAGGTGAGGCTTCAAAGATGTCAGCAATCAACATTAAAAACGGCATTGAAGTCTTTATTACAGTCAAAGGAACTAAAACCCTGGCCTATAAAAGCCTATGTTTTTCAGTCTCTAAGGCAATCTAGGTCTAAAAATCTCACCAGCAAGCAGGGGCTGCAAAACCTGTGATGCCCTCCAAAGTTTCAGACGGAGCCACAGAAGCTGATGAGCAAGACTTTCCTAGAGGTCAAACCAGGGACCACAGAAGACAAGGGACAAGGGAGTTTCTTCCAGATAGCAGATTCATGGTTTCACTAAGGAACTCGCTTTCTGCTGGGGCAAGGGATCTCCATCATGCCTGCTCAGCAGATTATCATGGCATGGGCCATTGGCTGCTATCATTTTTGTCTTTAATTCTGGTATTAACTACCCTCTTTTTAGCTTTAGTAATAGAACCCTTTCCCTGGAGTTTTAGTAGGGCACATGTCCATCTAGTTAGAGGCACGTCCCAGCCTTTCTTGAAGCTAGGTATAGCTATGTAGTAAGTATTCATGAAGGGACTGTGGGCAGAAGTGATGGGTGTAATTTCCTAAAAAGGAAATAGCTTGCTCCCAACTTCCTCTTTTTCCACACGCTAGGAAGTCTTGAGCCAGCTTTGACCATGGAAAGAACAATACCCTTGGGTATTAAGAGAACTAACAAGGTAGATGAATCCTAGATCCCTTGAATACCTTGTGAAACGAAGCTACTTCTGGACTGCTATGTGAGAAAAAAATAAATGACTACCTTACATGAGCCATCATTATTTTGGGGTCTCTTTGTTACAGCAGTTTAGATCATTTTCTGATTTATACAAAAAGAGGATGAAAACATTAAGAAGGTAAGCTTATTTACCTTTCATGAACCCAAAATGTCCTCTGCTTGTTCCTTTGGGTTTTACCTTTAACAAGTATAAATAAGGTGCTTCAAATTTAATTGGCTGTAAGCAAGTAAGACCTTAAGACTACACGTGACCTTATGAATTCAGTGTGCTTCTCCCCTTTTCCAAAAATCAACCTACAGAATACAGTTGCATATACTTTTTTGGCATAAAGGGAAGCGTTTAATGTAAATGTATATCAAACTGAAAAATGAAAACTAAGATTGATATATATCAACTTCCCCTTTTTTCAACACAAATGTATATCCATGCACTACTTTACTCTACTCTGTAATCAATTAATCATAGACAACTGGATAAAGATAAAATGGATAAAGCAGACTTCATCTCCCATAATGTGATGCAGAGATGATTTCTTGGACTTCCAGTTTCGTGTTACTCTATGCTTCAGAATAGTTCACTGTGTTGCTAAGACAACAAGGATGCTGCAACCGGAAACCGGGATTGAAGTCAAGGCACTGGAGCCGCCTCAAAAGATGTCATAAATAGCGTGTTCAAGGCCTTTTTCACAGTGAAACTGTAACTTTTGAATTAGAAAAAAAAAATTACTAGAGCCAAGCATGGTGGTGCACACCAGTAACCCCAGATACTTGGGAGGCTGAGGCAGGAGGATTGCTTGAGCCCAGGAGCTTGAGGCTGCAGTGCGCTATGATCACACCTGTGAGTAGCTACTGCACTCCATCCTGGGCAACACAGCAAGACCCCCATCTGTTAAAAAACAAAACACAAAAATAAACAGAAGATTATACTCAATTCAACACCTTTCCACAGACTATGATTTTCAGTTACTCACATTCTAAGATTAAGAAAACACTGGCCTATAATCCCAGCACTTTGGGAGGCCAAGGTGGGTAGATCACAAGGTCAGGAGATCTAGACCATTCTGGCCAACATGGTGAAACCCCATCTTTACTAAAATACAAAAAATTAACCAGGTGTGGTGGTGCATGCCTGTAGTCCCAGTTACTCGGGAGGCTGAGGCAGGGGAATGACTTGAACCTAGGAGGCAGAGATTGCAGTGAGCCAAGATCACGCCACTGCACTCCAGCCTGGCGACAGAGCGAGACACCATCTCAAAAAAAAAAAAAAAAGAAAAAAGAAAAAAAGAAAACATTGGTATGTGGACTAAAAGTCAGGAAACCATCATTCCATATATATATTTTACAGCCCCATGGAAATAACTGAGGGGAACTTGTCTACATTCCAGTTTACCTTTATTCTAATAGAAGCATGTCTGAAGAGTATCACAAGAAAACAAAACGAAATTATGTTGTCAGTTGTTCCTCCACTAATGATGTACATCTCACCTAAACAAAGGTTTGATTCTGTGTAGTAAGTAGGTTTGATGTTCACTGAGACCTGCGATTTGATACTTGGAATTTGAGTTTATAAACAGATACGAAGAAATATGGTCTTCTCAATAAACTTTTGATAAAGGCACAGAAAGCTCATCAGTAGCAATGATGTGAGCTGGGTTGCATCTCCAGGTTTGTCCAAGCAAACTGAACAATGGCAGCAATCCTCCTGTTTTAATATTCATAACATCAAGGCAAGGACAAAGAAAAAAAAACCCAAAATGCTTGAACTGATTTTGATGTTTGTTTCTGACCTACAAAAAAAAAAAAAAAAGAAAACAGCATTTCACTAAGCTGAAGAGTGTCCTTCACATCGTGTATATTGTATTGCACATAAATTTTAAAAAATCCATCAAAAACAACAAGAACAGATGAATAAAGAAGCCCAGTGCTTTTTGAGATAGAAACCTTCTTCAGAATCACCTCCCTCTCTTAAGAAGTAATCTGGTGAAAAATAATGGTTAGGCAAAGGCAGGTGTTGGAGGATGTTTTCCCAATCTTTTAGAACGTCTTGCTTAAGAGACACAGAGGTGACTGGAGACTGAGTTACCAGTGTACTATTCGTTTTCCAAGCAGACGTCAAAAGATACTCTTTAATAGTGGAAACTGAGGGTTACACAGTAAGGTTCAGACTTCAGCAGGAATCCTTGTTGTCAAGTAAAAGTTTAACCTAGCAGAAGCAAATGAAACCCAGACGTCCTCACCTTTTCTTTTTTTTAAACCCTGGTGTTCTAAGCATAAAAAAGGAAATAGAAAATAACACAGATCACTCTATTTTAATATTTTTAAGTAGCATAAATCATAATGGTTTGTATACTACACTGTACAAATAATATACTGTTACTTTTGAAAGAAAATGAACTTCTTATAGGGTTTTCTGAAATAGTTACTCCATACAGCTAAAGCTTGACCCTTTAGCCACTGCTACAGCAGATGGAATACAAGCTTTGAGGTTCCAAGTCTTCCAGTTGTGCCTGTTTCTGTTGCCACTGAGGGATGAGCCTCTCAGAGCCCTGTCGTGGCCCTGTCCATCTCCTGCGCCAGGAAACACGGGTTCCGCAGGTGGACGCGTGCCGATGAGTACAGCTTCTGTGCTTTGCTTTCCACAAGCCTCCTCCCCCTTTAAGAGAACTTGCGCTTCTTCATGGCTTCCGCCTTGACCGCCAAGCTCTTGGCACAGATGGTCAGGACCACAATGAGAACGCCCACCACAAATGTCACCAGGGGCCAGAGGAAGCAATGCAGGAGGACAATCTCATCATGAGTGCGATGCAGAAGCACGTCGTCTGGTCTGCAAGACAACGGAGAGTAAGAAAAAAAGGGCAGTCAAATGCCTTGGCACTGGAAAACTCTTTACAACCTAAAGCCAAATTTGCTTTCCAGCCCATAGGGAATAACCATTACTGAAAGTAAAGGCTGCCCTCTGACTATAAACACTGTATTTTTGTGCTTCAAACCCATTACAGAAAGTTTTGAGCTCTTGAGTCACGTAATTGGTGCAAATTTACACATTAATGATAATATAATTTACATGTTACAAAATGTCAAAAATGTATTTCTTATGCTATGATTTTCCTTCATTCTAAGTTACTTAATGTATTCCACTTTCTCATTCATCCTCTAATGTCCACTGGTCAAGGGGTTTGAATCAGTCAAAAAATTACTGACGGGTGAGCATTCTCCAATAAATCAGAACTAGACCTTAGCTCACAGGTGTGGCCCCAGTGATCTTAATTCAGAAAAAAAAAAAAAAAGGTCAGTTAAAGCCACTGCTTGAATTCAGTCAGAAAGACAGCTGGTGTCACTCTCAGGGCAACTCGGCTTCACTATGTAAACTAGAGGTTTTTATTAATAAGCAGACAATGGCTGAATGAATGCCTTTTCCCATGCTTCTGGGTGAAATTAGCCATCACTTTAAAACACTGACCACTTTCTTGATAAATCTTGCGAAGTCCTAGCAATAGATTTCTGTCTTGTCAATGTGAGGCTCTATTTTCCAATTCCTGCATTGGTCCCATTCACAGAAAGTGAAGATGAGATTTGCTCCACAAGCCATGATCTCTAATCTTTGGCCATTAGAAAGAGATCCTGGAAGAAATTTTATTTTATTTTTTTGAGATGGAGTCTCGTTCTCTCACCCAGGCTGGAGTGCAGTGGCGCCATCTCAGCTAACTGCAATCTCTGCCTCAGCCTCCTGAGTAGCTGGGACTGCCGGCACCCACCACCATGCCTGGCTAATTTTTTTGCATTTTTAGTAGAGACGGGGTTTCACCGTGTTAGCCAGAATGGTCTGGATATCCTGATCTCATGATTCGCCAGCCTTGGCCTCCCAAAGCACTGGGATTACAGGTGTGAGCCACCGCACCTGGCAGGAATTTAACTTTTTAACACAAGAGGTTTACATTTTGTAAGATATTTCCATTTCATCCACAAGGTTTGCTGTGTTACACTAGAGTAGCTATGTTTCCGCCAGAAAAAAATGAAAATAATGCAGAATAATGAGTCCAACTGCCCTTAAGAACATCAAAGCCTTCAGAGCACAAGAATAGTGCATCTAACACAGAAATACATTCCTGAAAATCACTCATTAGTCACAGCTCTCATAATTCAGAACCCATTTTCCCTGAAGATTGACAAAGGGCGTTGAATATTTCTTTTTACTTATGGTGGAGCTATCATGTGCCATTAACATAAATAGTTTTACCGACTGGCTTTGAAATTACAAAATCCTTGCATTTTTTCCTTTGATGCACAGTGTAATTTCAAATTTTGTACATAATACAAGATTTCTATTGATGTTTTATTTCATAGTATTTCAATTAAAATTTATATTAAGTAAATGCAGAGTCATTTTAACAATTAGGCAACAATCATCCCAGCTTTCAGAAACTGTGCCTTTTTTTGGAATTCCTATAGCATTAAATTATCTCCAAGACTTGTGCTACCATTAGTATATGTGTATATATTGATGTATATATTCTTTTCTTCTGTAAGGCCCATTAGGGCTATGACATTGTCATTGCTGCTATTCTACAAATAGATGTTGCTTGCAGCCTTATTATCCATGCAAATTTTCAAGAAACTTCATGACTGAAGTCTAAAAAAGTCAAGGCTGAGGTCTAAAAAGAGTCAGGACACAGGATAGCCAGAATCATATTTGAGAGTCTGAAATCCCCATCCCAGCACTGCCATGATTCTTTTCCCAGGTAAGTGCTCACAGCTGTCAGAAACCTCTCCCTAAGTGTGTGAGGGAAGGTAAAAGCTGTCTCTCAGGATGCTCTTTCCTTCTTTCTGTGAAGGACTGTTATGCTCCCCCATAATCCACTGATACAAAAATGAGTCTTAAATTCTTCATCAAAATGGCTAAGGGTGCACAAGAATGTGAATTTTACTTAGTATCACTGAAGTGTACATTTTAAAATGGTTAAGATGGCTGGGCACAGTGGCTCATGCCTGTAATCACAGCACTTTGGGAGACAGAGGCGGGCAGATTGCTTGAGACCAGGAGTTCAAGACCAACCTGGGCAACATAGCGAAATCCTGTCTCTACAGAAAACTACATGCCTGTAGACCTAGGTACTTGGGAGGCTGAAGTGGAAGGATCTCTTGAGCCCAGGAGGTCGAGGCTGCAGTGAGCCATGATCAAGCCACTGCACTCCAGCTTGGGTGACAGAGTGAGACCCTGCCTCCAAAAGAAAAAAAAAAATGGTTATGGTGTTAAAAAAAAGAACTTGGATTTTTAAAAACATTATTTTAATAAATGTGCATGTAATTTCCATAAGTAATATGTTTTTGCAACTAATTTTCTAGTAAAATGCTTCAGCGTGGATCCTCGTTTGTATTCATACTCCAGTCATTCTTAACTGATGTTGAATGCTTTCACAATATTGTGCAATTGAGCCAGAAAAATAGCCCAGATGACAGTGGTGGGAATCATACATATTTTCTGAAACACAGTTTGAAGAACATGTACCAAAAAAGAATGTGAGTAAAAAGAAGAGGAGGAGAGAAAAATAATAACTGAAAAATGCTGGACCCAGATATTTGTTTTATTCAGAAACTTCTTGGCATTCTACCTCCTACCAGAGTGCTTGGAGTAAAACCTTAATATCTTAAATGACAAAACGACATCAGTCCCTCTGAGTTAGCCATACTGAATTTGTAATCACTTCAAAAGTGTTCTTTGAGCTGGAAATGTTAAATATAAATGTAGACATTTCTTGGTAAAAATAATTCATGTCCGTTTCTACTTCCTACAGCTCTAAGGTGCCCCATAATCTCCTTCAACAGGAAAAACATTTAACTGCACAGTAATGCTCACGCTCATCATTCAGTTTTTTGATTTAGTGAGATTATCTCTAAATTGCTTCTTGTGTCCTAATTAAAGTCTAGCTCATTCAAACGGGGCTTGAAGGCACTCCCCTGTCTCAGTTTCCTCCAATTTTATCAGGCAGGCAGTTTTTCAGATTGTTTAGCCAAAAACTATTTGCAAAGGGGTTTGGGCTTAGAATTCAATTTGCCATAATTATATGGTAGGGAATGAACTGTAATTTCTTTATAAATAATCACTGTTTGCCACATGTGGCAAACTGGATAAATAGCATCATGAGATCTGACGTCATAAAACCAGGATGGTGACAAGAATATGTAGACAATAAGCAAAAAAGGGGTAATTACTCTATATCTAGGGACTTCAAAAAAGTAAGCAAGAGATTTCTCTTGGAGTATGAAGGAACACTAAGGAAAAGCACTTTTAAGCCCTGGGTCAGGGCTACAAAAGAAGAGGAAATACTGTGGGCGCCCACAGAAAAACTTCCCTAAGCATTGGCACTACCCTGAGTCAGGGTTTGAAAATATGTGGTGATAATAATGACAGTCAGCATTTATTATGTGCTTTCTACCCTCCAGGCGCTGTGGTAGGACATTCAGACTCATTTGATCCTTCAAATGACCCTTTGCTCAAGTAATTTTTAATTTTCATTTTATAATGGAAGAAACTGAGGTAAAGAAAGATTGGTTTCCCCAGGATTACACAATTTAAAATAACGACACTATTTGAAACCCTGTCTGTAAGATTTTAAAAATTGTACTATTTATTTACCCCTAAGCCAGCTTTTCTCAAATTTGAATCACTTAACAGTGCTTGTTGAAGTGCAGTTTCCTGGTTTTCAACCCTTGATTTACTATAATTAGCATGTGAGTTTGTGGGATCCAGAAATCTGCATTTTGGAGAAGCTCTGGGATGATTCTTATGTGCACTTCAGTTTAAGAAGCATTGTGTAAAGTTCTAATAGATAAAAAAAATGAAATATGAAACGCAATGCTACTTAGTTATTTCTCAAACTGCCTAATTGATACTTAATGTTCAAGTCATTTTCTTTTTTTCTTTTTGAGACAGAGTCTTGCTCTGTCACCCAGGCTGGAGTGCAGTGGCGCGATCTCGGCTCACTGCAAGCTCCACCTCCCGGGTTCACGCCATTCTCCTGCCTCAGCCTCCCAAGTAGCTGTGAATACATGCGCCCACCACTACGCCTGGCTAATTTTTTGTATATTTAGTAGAGACGGGATTTCACCATGTTAGCCAGGATGGTCTCGATCTCCTGACCTCGTGATCCGCCCGTCTCTGCCTACCAAAGTGCTAGGATTGCAGGTGTGACCCACTGCACCCAGCCTTTGCAGTATTCTTTTTGTTTTCTGAGACGGAGTCTTGCTCTGTCACCCAGGCTGGACTGCAGGGGTGCGATCTCGGCTCACCTTTGCAGTATTCTTTATGTTGAACTGCTCTGTTGTGGGGATCCACTCAGAACTCCAGCGTTGGTTACAAGATTATTTTAAGCTGAAGACATTTTAGATTCAACAAGTGCTAAACAAAGCTTTCTTGGATCTTCCCTTATCTGACTAAAAGCAGCAGCTTCTGAGATTTGAGGCTACTGTAAATCCCTTCTCCAGGGGAATTTTGTGGCCCTGAGGAAGACAGAAAGACCACTAATCCTCACGAAGAAAAACATCATCACTAACTTGTCCTCCTAAAAACCCATTTGTCCTTCCCATAGGAAACTTTTCTTTCTCTTCCTTTTCCCTTCTAAGTTAGGTAGACAAGCCCTGTCTTATGTACTACTGTGAAGCCCTGTGCTCATAAAAATATTAACAGTGATAAAATGTGTATGCTTTTTCTCTGGTTATCTTTTGTCAGTTTAATTCACAGGCCCCAGCCACTAAACCTGAAAAGGTAAAGGAAAAGGTTTTTGTTTGTTTGTTTTTGTCCCCTATAGTACCATGAGCCAATTTTTGCCCACTGGGGTCTAGCAATAATACTGTGATAAGGGCTTTTAAAAGCTTGGGAAGTGGCCATGCACAGTGGTTCATGCCTGTAATCCCAGCACTTTGGGAGGCCAAGGAGGGAGGACTGTTTGAGCCCAGATCAAGAACAGCCTGGGCAACATAGGGAGACCCTGTCTCTACAAAATATAAAAAAAATTAGATGGCCGTGGTGGCATATGCCTGTAATCTCGGCTATTTGGGGGCTGAGGGGGAAGTATCGCTTGAGCCTAGGAGGTTGAGGCTGCAGTGGGCCTGCAGTGAGCCAAGACTGCGCCACGGCACTCTGGCCTGGGTGACAGACTGAGACCTTCTCTAAAAAAAACCAAACAAAAAAAGGCTAGGGAGGTATTAACCATATCAAGATTATGGTTAGCTCCACGGATGCTTCCTATCTATGAATGAAAGGCTGACTATAGAGGTATGAATGTTATAAACAGCCTTACATTTTCCTTAGCTGTTTTCTCAAAGTAGGTTAATTTTATGTAGTAATGTTTAATTGTACAAGAGTTGCTGCTCATCAAGCTTGCCTATTCTTCATGGAGAAAATTAAATCAAGCCCCAAACTTGCAGTTTTTGGAGAGAAACATTTGCATTCAGTTTTGGCAGGATATCCAGAAAACTGGCAGGTACATTATTTTGGAGCAATAAAGTGTTATATACACATCTCAGGTACAGCACGGAAAAAAATAATTCAGTAACACCAGACCCATGATTAGGACTACAAATAGAAGGTATACCCCAGACTTATCCTACAAACTATCATTTAACAGCATTAAATTCTTCTGGTAGCTGGGTTTGGCAAATATTTTCCTACTGATTAAGATGACTGTCCCTTCAGATGCAGCCCAACCAAGTAACTGTCCCAACCAAGTCTCCCAAAGTAGAGGCCTGGGGAAACCGCCGCCGCTCTGTGCTCCCAGAGTAATCGACTTTTTAAAAGGTTTTACTCACACTGTGTGGTAATTATTTTTTATCCATCTGTCAGTTTTTCCAATGTGATTCTTAAAACCCTGAGATCAGGGGCCTATTAAGGATAACCCCTGCCGGAGATGCTTCTTGAGTTCTCAGAAATAAAGAGGGGTAATCGTCAAGACTTGCAAACCAGAAGGACGCTTAGGACTTTCTGTCTTTTTTAAAAAAGCAAGTCAGTGAATGAATTTTATTCTAAAGTCAGCTTGGCATAAAAAGGCTTTATTAAAATCCTTTGTTGTTCTTCCATTGAAAATACAATGGAAAGAGAATTTTCAACCTAGTTAGATATTCTCTAAGATCAGATCTAAGAAACTGCATTAAATTTACATTAAATCCTTTTCCTCTTCCATCGACCTCCTTGAGCTGCTCAGGAACCTGGATCAGTTACAGGTTATCTCCACACCAGAGAGTAGGACTTTTAATTCATTGATTTCATCAGAAGTGCAGGATTTCTGATGTTCCTTGTTCCAGAATTCCTGTGAGGTTTTCTTTAAGAATTACTGTTCTTCAGAGTAATTTGGTTTGTGGTTTCTCTGACTTACCAAGTTAGTTATTTCATAGAGGACTGTAAGTGTTTTCTGCCCAAACATTTAAACTTAAGGTTTAAGCATAAATAAACTGGAGACAAGAAGACATCTACATTCTTCTATTTGAGAGATTATTCTTATTATAGTTCTCACCTTGTTAACCTACTTTGTAGTTCCAAATTTGATGTGAAAGTTCAACATTTTAAATTCACACAGGAAAGATGAATTACTGATTCAATAAACTGTGTTGTGACAACACAGGCCATTTGGAGAAAAAAACAGCGGCTCCCCATTTTATTCTCCCCACGCATACAAAAAAATCCAGATGGATCAGAACCTTAACTGTATAAACACAAACCATGAATGCTCTAGAATACCTTCATTCAAACAACAAAAACAAAACAGAAAAAACCTTGGAGTTTCCTCATTTGTAAAATGGGAAACAAAACCCTCATTAAGAAGATCAAACGAGGGTATGTATGGGAAAAGTGTTTTTTTTTTTTTTTTTTTGTTTTTTGTTTTCTTTTTTGAGACAAGGTCTCAGTCTGTCGCCCAGGCTGGAGTGCTTAACCTCTTGGGCTCAAGCGATCCTCTCACCTCAGCCTCCCTAGTAGCCAGGACTACAGGTGCACACCATCACACTCAGCTAATTTTTACAATTTTTTGTAGAGACGGGATCTCATTATGTTGCCCAGGCCAGTCTCGAACTCCTGAACTCAAGCGATCCTCCAACTTTGGGGTCCCAAAGTGCTGGGACTACAGGTATGAGCCACCACACCCAGCTGGAAAGCAGTTTTCTATAAAACCCTACACAGCATAGATGACCTCAAATCTAGTCCAATTTTTCCAACCTTGAAGAAATGAATTTGACAACCCAAAGAATATAAAGAATATGATACAGAACTGGAACCTTTTAAATTTTTTTTTTTTTTTTTTTTTTTTTGAGACAGAGTCTCGCTATGTCACCCAGGCTGCAGTGCAGTGGCGCGATCTTGGCTCACTGCAACCTCTGCCTCCCGGGTTCATGCCGTTCTCCTGCCTCAGCCTCCCAAATAGTTGGGACTACAGGCGCCCGCCACCACGCCTGGCTAATTTTTTGTATTTTTAGTAGAGACGGGTTTTCACCGTGTTAGCCAGGATGGTCTTGATCTCCTGACCTCGTGATCCGCCTGCCTCAGCCTCCCAGAGTGCTGGGATTACAGGTGTGAGCCACTGCGCCCGGCAGTCTGTGGTATTTTCAAAGCTCAAAGTTGAAGACAAGCTCATATTCATTGTAGAAGTCAATTACACTTAGAACTATCTGCAAATTACTGCCTGTATCTATTTCCTATCGCTGCTCTAGGAGCTTAAAGCAGCAGATTTAGTTTCTTAAAGTTCTGGAGCAAGCAGTCTATTCTTTAAAACCCACATTCTTCCTTACAATGATTTCTCTCATATTTGAAGAGCAATACTGTATTATTAAATCAGATTTCATCCAGAAATGGGGAAATTTGAGGGTGAGCCATTTTGTTTCCAAAGAAAGTCTCTCAGAACGAATTTTCCATCTCAGTGATGCCTAGTCCTAAGGAAACATCCTCAGAAAATGGAAATGTGGATTTAGGATGTTAACGCTCAAAATATCCTTCTTTTTTACAATTCCTTAGAGGAATTAATTCTTAAACATCAAAAGGTACTTGTTGTGATATGGCATGTCTGATAATACAGGGGTGCACAAGGGACTTCTCAAGCAAGCCCGGGCTGGACAGGACTAAAAATCACAGCACTAATTATATCAGGACATCCCATATTCCCTTCACTGATTAAGACGAAACAACGGTGCCCCTTATTTACTTTGTGAAGCCAAATTAACAAAGTTGAAATAGAAGTTCTCCTTATAAGAAAGGTTACAAACACTGGAAGGATTAGTCACAGTGAGCAAAAATCACCGATGCACCCAAAGTATGCATATGAGCAGTGATTCCACTGGGTATCTATAAGGCTGGCAAGAGCTTTAGAATTTGGTTTTCAAGGAAATGAGGTGGGTAAGGAATCCCCCCAAATGTCAATGTATCTTCTTGCCATCTCAACAATCCTGGGTACAATGTGCACAGATTAAATATGGCATTTAAAAGGAGGTCAAGAAACATCTTCCTCATGGTTTTTGATATAACATCAAGACGGCAACAAACACTGGAAGGATTAATCATGGAGCAAAGTTAGCATGCGCCTTTGTCTCAAAATCTTCAAAATCTTTTAAATGAAATAAGATTATATCCGAGGGCCTAAAAGCAGCCGTCTTCTAGGTTTGTCCAAGACCGTAATTCTAAAATCCTAGAATCTGCTTCATTGTTTCAGGTGAATGAAGTCATAGGCGACGCCAAGCATAGTGACTGCACACATATAAAAAGCTGCTTTTTGAAAGATCACTTTAACAACCACATTCTGTATTATTTCCCTAAGCTGAATCATGTTCTCAGCCCTCGCTCCAGGCAAAGAGGACACAGAAAACGAGCAGGAGATATAATCACAGATCACACACTTGCAACGTGGGTGTGAGAAACTGTTTCCAGGGAGAAAATGACAAACATACTGATGTGCCCAAAATATGCCTATGAGCAGGGATTCCATTGGGTGTCTGTAAGGCTGGCAAGAGCTTTAGAACTGGGTTCTCAAGGAAATGAGGTGGGTAAGGAATCCCCCCAAATGTCAATGTATCTTCTTACCATCTCAACAATCCTGGGTATGATGTGCACAGATAAAATATGGCATTTAAAAGGAAGTCAAGGAACATTTTCCCCATGAATTTTGATACAAAGTCAAGATGGCTTCTTAGATAGGACAATTGAAGTGGGGCACAGCAACACGGGCTAGCTGAGTCTCCCATGGCTCAACCACAAATGCCCCCATAAAGAACGGTCCGTAGTCTCAGTGAGTCTGCTCAACTCCCAGGAACCTGGATTTTTTTCCCAGTATTCCCACACCTAGAAGAGCATCACACCCTGCTAAGCTCAAAGTGAGAGCTCAGTAAATGTTAGTGGAATAAGAAACAGTTTCAAAGAACAAAGTGAAAATCCAGTGCCATAGAGTGTCAGTTAAGCAAATTAAGGTAGGGGGCAGGCAACAAGATCTTAGATGTCATGGAGGTTTTTTCCAAAGGCCACATAGATTTGTTTGAAATTGTAAATATCATGGATGTATTTGCATAAACAGGCATGTGTATTTGCTTGTGTTTTTACAGACTGTGCCAACTATTTCCAGATAATTTCCAAGAACAAATGATCATATTTACTACTCACTTTGTCATTACTGCTTTTCTTCCTGTTTCGTCTTTTAATCGATCTCTATCTACCCCAGCCAGATAGATGCGTGTATAACAATGGTCACAAGCAGTTCCTGTTCCTTCAACTCACCTGTCCCATCCCTGTTGAGGTACTTTGCCCTCCAATGCTGCTGCTCCTATACATGTCACAATTTCAGACCCAGCATGCTAGGAACTGCAGCCAGCGCCTGGTTAAGCCAATACTAAGTGGGCCCAAACAGGTGAACAGACATTCTGTTTTTCTCCAAACCTCTGAAAAAGATTCTGCAACTCATCTCACAGTAATTTGTTCCCTAATTTACTCTTAGGAAATTGCCGTTATTGTTTGATTAGGTTAAGTCCAATTCCCTGTAATTAGATCCTCAGTGAAGAAAAATCAACCCATTGCCACAATTTATTTTCTTTTCTATACCTCCAGCATCAGTACTGTACCATTATTTTGGCAGCTCTGGAGAAAGGCTCTGAAAAATGTATCATGGGTGGAGGGAAAGTCAGCTGTATGTCTTTCTGAAGAAAGCGCTACCTTCTGTTATTATATCATTCTAGAAGATTCCCAATTGTTAAAAGCCTGTTTCATTAAAGTGTATTACACACCAGTTATTTTTTAAATTAAATAATTAGCAGCATATATGTACTTTGCTACTGCATGTAGGAAAACAGAAACAGACTAGCATTTCTACCAAGGCTAGCAATAAATCATTCATCCTAACCCCTAAATTATATAGTAAAGAATACATGAATAAGAGCTTTACATTCAATTCTGTTGTAGTCTGTCAAGCAATTATATCTCTCAGTTAAAATGCATTAAACAGATCTTGAAATGCTTTTGCAAAGTAAAATTAGCTAAATTAATTTTGAGGCTCTTTTCCTAAATGATGAATTGATTACAAATATGTTTGGAGAACAAAAATACTATATAGAAATACACATAACAATTCAAGTGGTGACTTACAGTTCAATAATAGAATCTTAAAAGTTGAGTAATGAAAAAGACCCTATCAGTCAATCTTAAAGTTTTTCTTAGATGTGCCAGCAGCTTAACTTTAGCCTGGTAGCATGTGATATTCAAAATTCAAGAAAATACATGTAAATAACTATCAGATTGGTGGAATAAACATGGCAAAGATTTTGAAAATCACTAAAAATTATAGCCACAGGTATTCCTACAGAAGGAACCTGTTTTCTGTTCTTTCACCTTGATACTAGCATTAATGTCCCAGATAGGTGACCCTCCTTCATCTGGGGTCCCACAGTGAAAATGACATGGAACAGAGCTGCACACGACCCAAGACAGACCTGGACAGGAAATAAACATGGGCTGTTATAAACTCCTGAGATTTTCAGGTTGTTTCCACAGCGCAGTTTAGCCTAAGCTCACTGAAACACACCAGGAATGTTTTCACGAAGGAAACTGCTATGATGGTCAAAAACAATCTTAATCTAAAGCACAAAAAAGTTTAGAGATGTTTATTTGGGCATTTTAAAAGACTTTCTTGGTACTCAGCTCTCTTCCATTCAGCCATGTGATATTTGCAGAACAGCTATGATGTAGCAGGGACCAGGGCCATATTTGTGTTGGCTCTCACTAGTCAGCTGTAAATCCAAAGGCAGGAACACCATTTTCCCATGTTTATATTCCCATTACCCAGAATAATGCTTGTCATATGCTCTAGGTGCTCATAAATGTTTGTTGTTGGCTTACTGTTGAAATCCATTTCAAAACGCAATGGACATTTGCACAAAGTGCAGAGGTAATATTAAAGAAGGAGAACTGAAGTTTGCCTGGGAAAACAAAAACGAAATATCTTTTCAGCAGACATGAAAGAACAGGAGATTAGAGTTTGGTGAACAAATGGGGAAATAATTTCTTGGTAGAAGATACAGCACAAATGCTTTGGTCTGGCATTTCAGATTATTTTGCCACCAACAGTACACTTTAAAAAATGTTATAATAGCAATCTTATTAATTAGATTTAATACAGTCCCTTATGTTATCCTAACCCAGAATGGACTAGAATCCTGGCTCATGTTAGCAGCACTAGAGCAGAATAGTTAAGAGAATGGACTCTGGAAGCTCAATAAAGAGGTTTGAATCCTGGCTCTGTCACTTGCCAGCTATGTGATTTGGTCATATTGCTTAACCTCTCTGTGCTCCAGGTCCCTCAGGTATAAAATGAAGATTGTGTTAACAATGCCTTGTAGGGGTGTCGTGCAGATTCAATGAGTTAATAAGCAAAAAGCATTTAAATAGTTTCTGGTACAGAGGCAGCATGGTAAACAGGTGTTGGCTATTATGAAAGGCCAGAGGGCGATCAGCCGTGAAATAGGTCAATGTCCTAGTCCTTTTCAGCATTTTTATCGATAACTTGGATGAGAAAAACCAAAGCCATTTTGACTTACACTTAAGATAGAATTATGATGGAAGATATAACAAATATGATGGGTACCATAATCTAGAGTCAAAATAATCATGAGACTGGAACAATCGGTCAAAAGCAACAAGATGTATTCGCATAGGGATACATAAGACATTTTAAAATTCTTGCATGTTTGAATGTAACACAAATCTCACCAGTTTAAGAATAGGGGGAACTGCTTTAATAAAGAGCAGCGTGTATAAATCAAATGTTGGGGGAGCAAGTTTAATTAAGTGTAAGCTCCGTATGAATCAATGGTGTGCTGTAGTTGCCAAAAAAGCTCATGCCATGTCATTAACTAAGTTTTAGTCTCTGGATTTAACAAGGGTGGTAGAAATGTTCTGCCCTCCTCTGGACTGGCCAGCTCAGGGCACAGTAAGAAAAGCATCCCAAATGATGAGAATGAATTGGTTCCCAACAGTGATGGCATGATGAACTTGGTGACACCAACAGTCTGAAGGTCAAGTACTCAGGTGCAGATCCTGACACTGCTCCTCCCTGGCCATGGGATCTTAAAGCCTCTGTTGTCTCTTCTGTAAAACTTGGACAATATGGTCTACCTCCACACTGAGATGACAGAACTGAGGTGAATCTTTAAAAATTGTGGTAAAGTGTTCAATTTAGCGGCATTAATTAGACTCACAATTTAGTGGCATTAATTAGATTCACAACATTTATTTCCAAAACGTTTTTTTTTTAGATGGAGTCTTGCTCTGTCATTCAGGCTGGAGTGCAGTGGTGTAATCTCAGCTCACTGCAACCTCCACCTCCCGGGTTCAAGCGATTCCCCTGCCTCAGCCTCCTGGGTAGCTGGGATTACAGGCACGCGCCACCACACCTGGCTAATTTCTGTATTTTTGGTAGAGACGGGTTTTCACCATGTTGGTGAAGCTGGTCTCGAACTCCTGACCTCTTGATCTGCCTGCCTTGGCCCCCCAAAGTGCTGGCATTACAGGTGTGAGCCACCGCACCCGGCCCAAAACTTTTAAATCTCACCAAACAGAAACTCTCTAGCCATTGAGCAGTAGCTCCCCACTTTCCTCTTCTCCCAGTCCCTGATAACCTTAATGTACTATTTGTCTCTAGGAATTTGCCTATTTTAGGTATTCCCCAGGATTAATTTCTTGACAACTAAAAACGTTTAAAAATGGAGTGGGCTTCTTCAGGAGGAGGTGATGTCCACTGTCACAAGAGTTGTTCAAGTACAGAGCAGAAAACACTTCAAAAAATTATGTGGTGGGGATTCATTTTGGGTTGGAGTAAATGACTGAAAAGTGTCTCCCAGATTTGACAGTCTATGTGGAGTCTATGAACTCCACAAAACATTGTACATGTGTTTCTGGTGACTTCTAGCCCCATTTTATCTAAGACGAAACTGAGGCAAGAGCTCTTTGATAAGTAGCCCAAGGTCAATCACTAAGTCATGAAGAGAGCTATGGATAGAAATGAAGTCTCCTGATGCACAGCCCTGCCCTGCATTCCACCATCTGATGATGCTGCACTCTATGACCTACTTGTCCTACGGTTCTTGTATTTTTCCTCCCAAATTCCCTCAGGGCTTTGTTTGAAGGCTGCATAAAATATCTTAAATGAAAAGTGATTTAATAACACATCAAATTCTTAACTTTAATGCCACGATGATAAAAGCTGTTAGAAGATGAATTTGCAAGCATGAAAACACTTTGATTAACCATTAGAAAACAGACTCTCAAATGCAGATTTTAAGTCATATACAGCCATTTGGATGTCAGACTGAGAAAAAACACTGGAATAACTTCCATATATATTTCACAGCATACTGGAGAAGCCACAGCAATCACTGCTTTTTTAAAAAAGTACAGATTTTGGGACCAAAGAAAGCCTTCAATTCTGATGTAATCTCTCTTAATATGGAGACAGACACAAATGTATATGGAAAAGGCTCGGTTTCGGTAAGATTCCAGATTTACTGTTTTGTTTTTTAAGATTCAGGATATATCATTGGATTTAACGTCTAAAGCAGCAGCCAATATGTTCCTATAAAAAATAGCCATAGAACCAGTCTATTCTCTAATGATAAGACTGCAAGAAATACTTCTCAGAGTAGAAAACAAAAATAAGCAATTTTTACTAAATATCAGACATAGTATTTAGGAATTCATTCCAACGTCAACAAAATTTTCCTCTGGAATTTGTTCCAAATCTTAGGTCCCATCTTTATATGCACATTTTCCCCATTTGTATACTAAGAGGTCTGCTAGTAAAAACGAAGTTTTTTCTTTAATTTGCTCTATTAAAAAACCCAAAGAAAAACTTAGAAGCCAATGGTGCAATTAAATTCAACATACAAATATATTAAAATAAATTTTTTGAGCTGCATCTCTTTTTAGAGTTCAATCTGTTTTTAGAATGCAAAGATATCAGGAAAATAAACTACAACTGACCAATCATTTTTCACTCTATTGGTTGTAAACATATTCAGATGCCTATTTCTAAGCATGTAAGTGTTATCTGTCTCACATAACAAGAAATCCGGAGGTAGCATGGCCAGGGCAGGGGCAGCTATTCCACAAGCGTGCCAGGAAGCTGGCTCTTTTTGCTCCACTCTTACTAATGTGTAGATGTCCACTCTCCTGTTTATCACCTCAAAGCTGCATGATGGCTTTTGCTGTCGTGGCATCAGAAAGCAGGAGGCAGTAGTACTTACATCAGGAAAGCAAAGGCTTTCACAGAACATTCCAGTTAATGGTGCCTCCAAAAGAGTTACCCAGGACAGAAAGCCAGAACTGGATCCAATTCCATCCAGTTCTTAACCTCAACCCCTATCAAGCATCATGTACTTCTCTAAATCTGCAGATTCCACTTCCTTCAAGTCGTATGTCTGTTCCTCCTTTTCTTCCTCCACTAATCCTACCTTTGTCCAAGTTCTTACCATCCCTTGTCTAGACTGGCACAACAGTCTCCAAATTGTTCACGGATCCTCCAGCTTTGGCGTCTATCAATCTGCCCTCCATGCTGCCACTAGACTAGTGTTTCTAAAACATAAATGTGACTGTCACTCCTCTACTGCCCTTAGGATAAATTTAAACCCCTTAGCATGACATAAACGCACAGTATTATCTATTTCAGCCTCTTCAGTTCATCCACCACTTTTTTTTTTCCTTTTTTAGACAGGGTCTCACTATGCTGTCCAGGCTAGCCTTAAACTCCTGGACTCAAATGATCCTCCCATCTCAGCCTCCCAAGTAGCTGGGACTACAGGCATATGCCACTGTTCCCAGCTTGAGATGGTGGCACTTTTTTTTTTTTGAGACAGAGTCTTGCTCTGTCGCCCAGGCTGGAGTGCAGTGGCGCGATCTCAGCTCACTGCAAGCTCCACCTCCCGGGTTCACGCCGTTCTCCTGCCTCAGTCTCCCAAGTAGCTGGGACTACGGGTGCCCACCACCACACGCCCAGCTAATTTTTTTGTATTTTTAGTAGAGACGGGGTTTCACCGTGTTAGCCAGGATTGTCTTGATCTCCTGACCTCGTGATCCGCCCGCCTCGGCCTCCCAAAGTGCTGGGATTATAAGCGTGAGCCACCGCACCCGGCGATGGTGGCGTTTTTATGTGTAATATTTAGGACACTAAATTACAAAAAGAGTAACAACCATGATACCAGAGTGGTAAGCTATTCTGCAGCAGCAGGAAGATCTTGGTAGCCCCTGAAATGGGCTTGTTTGATGGACAGGAAATAGGCATTCACGAAAGTGAATTTTCCAAATAATTAAAACTTAAATTTTAAGTCATAAAAAGTAACAAAATATTAAAATATTATTGGTAAAAATCTTCTTAAAAATGCATTACACATTTCCTTGCCTTTTAAGGAGAGTAGGTTGAACCAAATTTAACCTTTTTTGATGACTCAGTGTCATCATTATGAAACTCAATTACTGTTGAGGTAGCAGAGCTGTCTCCCTCTCCATTAAATGGCTCCAGACTGTTAACCATTTAGTTCTTTACTAATTTCCTCTTCCTTTCACCATTAGGATTTTATCTAGCATCTTAAGTTGCTGTAATTTTGTACAAGTCTTCAGAACCAGGGAATCATAAAACCATAGAATTTGAGAGTTTGAAGGAATTTTAGAGATCATTTAATCTATCAGTCTATCAAATTTTATAGATAAGAAAACTAAGCCCTAAATAAGTGAGCAGTCTTTTTCTAATCAGTTGCTTTTCATTTTCTATTTTAATGGCTTTAAAACTATGTTCTGAAGAAACCTCTACTCAATTTGAGCTCAGACCATTATGTTTATCTTTCTTTAAAACGCCAAGAGTAAATTGGATTTTAAAATATACGCTACAGGATAAACACACTTTGAATGAACTTAAACATTAGGATTTATCTGTTAGTATCAGGAGTACAACATATTTATTTCATTTAACAACAGAATTGCTTCTTCCTTTTTTGTGTTCTGTTGTTTTACTCATTGATAAAACCCTCATTATTTATTCATTCAACACCTCAGCCTCCAATCAGTAAATAACCAGACTCAACTTTCTTTCTAACTGAGTTGTTAGAAATCTACAGAGGCAGGGAAGAAAAGCATATGTGTTTACTAAGTATTAACTATTGTGCAAATGTGTTTCTTACAAAACCAAAACAGAAGCCCTTAAGATGGGTAATGCTACCCTCATTTTATACTTGAGGAAACCAAGATGGAGAAGCTGCACAATTTATCTAACGTCATACAATTAATCAGTGGTAGAGGAGAAATATAAATCCTGATGCTTGATGCCACATGACTGCTGTCCTTAAGGAATTCATAATCTATAACAGCAGAAAAGTACATATTCAACTCTCTAACAGTATGATAAAAACAACCATGGCAGTGTGGGAGTGCAGAAGAGGAAGTAATGAATTATACCTGAAAAGATGAGAGAAGGTTACACAGTGACATTTGAGGTGAATCTTAATAGTAGTAATAAAAACAATAATAGCAAACACTTTTATAGGAATTATTATGGGTTAAGCACATGCCATCTCCTTGATATTATATCCCACTTCGGCAAGGGAAACTGAGGCACAGAGCGATTAAAGTAACATATCTAGAACCACGCCACTAGAAAGCATCTGGTTCTAGAGTTCATTCTAGGACTACTGTGCTGTGCTAATTCCCAGAAGTAAAAAAGGTGAAGGGGAGAGAGACAGGAGCAAAGGCATTAAGGTGCATGGGAAACAGAGTGACTCGAGGTGACTGATGCAGCTGGAATAAAAGTTAAAATCTGTAAAGCAGACCATATTACTACTCTGCTTAAAACCAACGATTGGCGGCTCACTACATTTTAAGAGAAACCTAAGCCCTGTCTAGTTCTTGCTCCACTCTCCCACTCATTCACAGCTCTCCTGACACACTGGCCTTCCAGTACCTAAAACAACCAAGTTCTGTCTTGCTGCAGAACATTGGCACAGGGTAGAATCTCATTCTGAAATATTCTCCCCCTAGCTTTTTACCTAGCTAATTCTTGAACATCCTCTGGTCTTGACCTAATTTTGATTTACTCAGAAAGGTCTTTGAAATTCCCCACCATGCTGTAACATCTCATAGCAGCATCCTCAGCTTCCCCTTCATAGCACTACCCTACTTTCTAATTATACTACTGTTGTGACTACAGACTATAGGCTCCATGGAGGCAAGGACCATGTCTGCTATTTTGTTGTTGTTTTCTTGTTGTTTTGCCTATGGTTTTCCTTGACTGGCATATAATTCAGTGGCAGAAGTTGAAGTTGGGAGAGCATGGCCTTTATCCTTTAGGTAAGAAGGAGGCAGAAAAATTTAATCAAGGACTACAACAAGATCCAAAGCAGGCTTAAACAAAGCAAAACAAAACCTAGCGTGGTGTGGATGATAGACAAGAGAAAGACCAAGGCTGACAGACTAGTTGAGGATGCCTTCAACAAGCCAGGTGAGAGCCTGAATCCAGGCAGTGGTGGAGGAAGTGAATTCACGAGACTGCACAGGTGGTGTGGCTGGATTTGTTCATTTGACGTGTGCGTGTGTAAGCCTGCTCTGTGTACTCTGTGACCTACTATCCAGAGGCATAAAACAAAGCACTAAAAAGTAAACCTGCATAGAAAAACTCTATGCTCTCCAACAAGAGGAAAAGATAGAAAAATAAAGACTGATCACTCCTTTTGGCCTTTAGATCCAAAGGGAATTGAGGAATGAATAGTTATTTTCAAAGGGACAAGCCCTCTTCAAAGAGAAGCCAGTTAAGGCAAAGATGAAGAAAGAAAATTGTATGAAAAGATGAGAATACAGAGAAGTTTTCTGGCAATGAAAAGGGGGTTTCAAAGCATACTCATTAAGGGGGTATAAGTTAGGTTTTGCTGAGAAGGGATAAGCCAGGGAAAGACTGAGAAAAAAAAAATGAAAAAATGATATAGGGAGAAGAATTGTGAACTTACCTGAATAAAAAACTATAAAAACAAAATCTACACATTTTGGAAGAAGACTGAGCCTCGAGGTTAAGGGAGGCAAAGAGTGGAAAGATCATACAGGAAGACCACAAATGGACTCAACTCTTGGCATGAATTCGCCCAGTGGCACCTCTGCAGAATCCCTCCTGCGTGTAGGGAAGGGATGGCTGCATGGAGACTTGACTGCCCATGGCAGGCACAGCGGCTTCAGGGCTGCTTCGGCCACTGCAGATTCAACACTGGAATATAGCTTGCCTCAACAAGGCTTAACCAGTGAAAAGCTAGGACTCCTCTAATCTTTGTCTTAGATTTTTAAAATAACACCCTTTTCTTGAAAGTGAAAACTTCACTATTCTCCCTAATTTCCTGCATTTGAGCGAAATCTAAAGGTTTCTTTAAATATAAAGTTCATCTTATCAAGAGCATCTGGGAGTCCATACAGTAAGTCTATTTTAATTTCATATTTAGCAGTAGTAAAAAGTGTACTAAGAGTAGATGGCACCAGGGAGCTGCCATTTTTCACACCTCCAAACAGCACTCCTGTTTCCTCTCACATATGTCATGTTAAAAGAGCCAAACTCTGAATGCCTGCCTTCCCAGAGTCGCTTAAAAATCCTGTCGAGTGCTGCTGGGCTGTGATAGACCACCCCCGCTTCTATCTACACCCCCACAGTTTGGGAATGGGACAGTGAGATGATGGATAGGGAATGTGTATCCGTTCTGAAGGAGGTATAATGAGCTTAAATTTACTGTACTAAAGTTAACACAACTGCTATAGGTGACATAATAAGAAATTAGTATTTGGTCTCTGCCCTGGTTCCTGGCACAGAACTTCTAAAACCCTTGTAATTTCCTGAGTAGTCGGGGTGAGAGGAGAATCTTTGCTTTTTCATAGTAAGCCCCTTTCAACCACGCCCAAGTTTGTACTAGTGAGGTGACTCTTGGAGGATGGGGACCGGCTGCCAGAAGAACCGACCATGTGAATAAAGGATTAGAATTCAGCACCACCTCTCTTTAGCCACGTCTCCAGGCAAGGGAGAGGTGGCTAGAGATCAACTCAACCACCAAGGGCCAATGATATAATCAATCGTGCCTATGTAATAGCCATAAAAACCCTAACAACTCCAGAGGTCCTGGGATGGTGCATACATCAAGGTGCTGGGAAGGTGGTGTGCCTGGAGAGGGCGCCTTGCTCAATGCATCTCTTCCATGTGGCAGTTCCTGAGTTGTGTCCTTTATAATCAACTGTAAGTAAGTAAAGTGTTCTGTGAGCCATTCTAGCAAATTATCAAATGCAAGGAGGGAGGATGTGGGAACGCCTGACTTAAAGAAGGTCGGTCAGAAGTACAGGTAGATACCCGGGACATGCGCCAGACATCTGAAGTGGGGGTCATCTCGTGGGGCTGGGCCCTTTAATTCGTGGGATCTGATGCCAACTCAGAACCGAACTGAATTGTAAGACACCAGCTAGTGTCACCAGAGAACTGAACTGCTTGGTGTGGAAATACCCCACACGTTTGGTGTCAGAATTGTTATGAAAGTACAAAAAAATACTTTTATACTTTTAGTATATAATTTGGGTTAGCTCTTTTTAGGTACACCTCATGCTTCTGGAGGAACAGTCCTTCTTGGCTGGGTACTGAGAATATTCCAAATTCACGCCCTGACAGGAGGAAGCAACCCTGTCAGGGGGAGGCAGCCCTCCTAACACGCAGTTCCCAAGTGGGGAGCGAGAGGATGTTCATCAACACGGTCACCAGCTAGTCAGGACAGCACGTGGAAGGGGCGCCCTGTTCACCTCCAACTGCAAGCTGAAGCTCAGGAACATTGTGAAACCAGTTCCCAGTCCAAGGCAGGAAGCTTCAAGGAAGCACCTGATTCACACAGCAGTGGGTTCAGGCTCAAACCGTCCCACCTCACAGAAAAAGAAACCATTTTATTTCATCCCGTCTCGTTTCCTTCAGGGCACTTTCCGTTTTTACTTTACGATATACATTCCATTTTTCTCTCTCCCTCCAACAGTTTTCGTCTGCAGGAGGCTTATTTCTCTGTATCCACTCCTCAGTTACTCACCTCCTCCCCAAGCTTTTTTCCAGTGATAGGAAACTTTTTTATTTTATTGTGGTAAGAATACTTAACATGAGATATACCCTCTTCAATTTTTAAGTGTACAATACATTACTGTTGGCAATAGTACAACGTTGTACAAATCTGTAGAGCCTATTCATCTTACTTGACTGAAACTTTATGGTCATTGATTAGTAACTCCCATTACCCCCTCCTCCCAGCCCCTGATAACTACCACGATTCCACTTTTTAAATCTATGAATTTGACTATTTTAGATACTTCATATAAGTGGAATCATACAGTATTTGCCTTTCCGGGTCTGGCTTCTTTAACTTGGTATAATGTCCTCCAGGTTCATCCATGTTGTCACATGTTGCAGAGTTTCCTTCTTTTCAAAGGCTGAACACTTCCATTGTGTGTATATACCATATTTTCTTTCTATTTCTTTTTGAGATGGGATCTCACTATGTTGCCCAGGCTGGACTTGGACTCCTGGCCCCAAGCAATCCTCCCGCCTCAGCCTCCCCTAGCTGAGACCACAGGTATCACCATTGCGCCCGGCTTCACATATTCTTTATCCATTCATCTGCTGATGGACATTTAGGTTGTTTCCACATCTTGGCTATTGTGAATATTGCTGTGGTAAAAGGAGGAGAGCTCTTCAGGATCTTGAAGAGTCAAGATCTTGATTTCAAGTCTTTTGGAAAAATACCCAGGAGTGGGATTGCTGGATCATATGGCAGTTCTACTTTTAATTTTTTGAGGAACGTCCATACTGTCTTCCATAGCAGCTGCACCATTTTGCATTCCCACCAACAGTATGCAAGGGTTCCAATTTCTCCGTATCCTCGCCAATACCTGTCTCTTGTTTTTTTGTTAATAGTCATTCTGGGAGGTGTGAGATGACATTTCACTGTGGCTTTGATTTGCATTTCTCTGATGATTAGTGAGGTTCAGCAATTTTTCATATACCTGTCAGCCTTTTAGATGTCTATTTTTGAGAAATATCTATTTCAGCCCTTAGCCCTTTTTCAAATCAGGTTATTAATTTCTTTTACTATTGAGTTGTAGGAGTTCCTTATATATTTGGGGGATTAACTCTAGTGGATATATAGTTTGCAAATATCTTCTCCCATTCTGTAGGCTGCCTTTTCACTCTGTTGAGTGTTTTCTTTGCTATTTAGTATGATGTAGTCCATGGCAAACTTCTTGAATGAGTAGTCTGTACTTGTCAAAGGCTGTACCTCAATTACATTCTTCTTGACTACCTTCTCCTTAAAATATTCTCCTTTTAAGACGTTCTTTTTTTATTTTCCTCTCACCCTCTGGCCACTCTTCCTTCATCTCCTTCTGCCTGTAACTTAAATGTAGATGATCCTAAGATTCTGTCAACATTTCCCTCCTCACTCTAAGTGTTCCCAATATGCACTCTGTCTTGGCTGTAACTATAGCTTGTGCACCATGATTCCCACATCTGAATAGCACTGCTTCTGACCTCTTGCTCCTGAACTAAAAGTCTGTGTTCCTAACTTTCAAAGCATCTTTTGGATATTTTAAGAATGTCTCAAATTCAGCATACTCAGAGCTAGACTGTCCTTTTCCACTCAGTCAAGTCTGACACCTTTTTCCTCATCACTTACATTAAGTTCTGTCGATCCTCACTCTAAAAAGTCTTACTGCTATAATCCTTGTTAGCTACTTTCACTACCACTGTTCTCGTATATGCCTTCAAAGTCTCTTATGAGGACCAGCAGATAAGTTGATGGGAGCTTTGGGAATTAGACGAACTGGATTCCAGTTTTTGCACTTAACAGTTGTGTGCATTGGACAAGTTATTTAACTTTTTAAATATGCAATTTACTCATCTGTTAAATGGGGCTAGTATTTAGAAATTTAGCAATCTAAATAAAATGTCATTCACAATGGCAGGCACACAGTAACCATTCAAAAATGCTTTTCACTCAGTACTCTCCTTTCTTTCTCTCTTTAACCCATCTTTCCCAGCCAGTATACATTCAACAGTCACATCAGTTACTTTCTGACTTAAAAAGTCTACTCATGTCAGTCTTCAATTAAAAAAAACTTTTCACAAAATTTTATGGCCTATATGACAAAGACCATCTCTTTAGTTTGACACTAATGACCCATTAGAAATCTAACTCCAAGCTACCTTTCCAGCTTACAAACTCATTACTCCATATTATATAATTTATTTACCTAAGGTTGTCAAGCCTTGATTTCTTTATTGTAGCCACCTCCATGTTCAGTCTTCCCCCTTCTATTTCTAGCTGATGTAATCATATTTATATTTGCATATGCACCTGCTTTCACCAATAAATCCTAATTCCTTGGAAGCAAAGAACTCTCCTTTTAATTTGACACATTGCATTCACTTATTCATTCACTCACCCAATATTTATTACCCGAAAATCAGGCATTGTGCTAGATATTAGAGATACATAAGCAAAGAAGGCTGGCCCACACCTTTAACAAGTGTGCAGTCTGGTGAGGAAAATGGGCATACAAACAATTCCAGTAATGGGCGGTAAGTGAAAGGGTAGAGCAGTGGCTCTAATTTCTGGTTATAGATTAGAATCCCTAGCATCGATTTTATAAAATGCTAATGGCCGGTTTCAACCACCAAAGATTCTAATTAATTGGTCCGTGGTAAATTTTTTTTTTAAAGCTCCTCTAGCTGGGCACAGAGGCTCTCGCCTGTAATCCCAGTACTTTGGGAGGCCGAGACGCACGGATCACCTGAAGTCAGGAGTTCAAGATCAGCCTGGCCAACATGGTGAAACCTCATTTCTACTAAATGATACAACAATTAGCCGGGCATGGTGGCATGCACCTGTAATCCCAGCTACTTGGGAGGCTGAGGCAAGAGAATCACTTGAACCTGAGAGGTGGAGGCTGCAGTGAGCCAAGATCATGCCACTGCACTCCAGCCTGAGTGACAGAGCAAGACTCCAACTCAAACAAAACAAAAATGAAATAAAATAAATAAAATAACAAGCTCCTCTGTCCTAGTTATATGAAGCAATCATTGCAAGCCCCTGGTATAGAGTTGTACATAGAAGCCTATGGAATATTATGACTCAGAAACATTTCCTGAAAACAAAAAACAAAAAACAAAAAACAAGACTATGGAGTATGGGAGACACAAATTTTTGCTGGCATTTTTGGTTGTTCCACAACACCTTGTTCCCTTTCTTCTTCCTTCCCAAATCTACTCAGGGGTATACCCCTTTTCCACGTGACTTAACACTAGCCCCAAGTCAGGGGTTGATTCTGATTGTTCTTTCTTGTGACCGGTTTAGGTGTAGACAAAGGAACTCACTGTGAACAAGGATACATGAGGGGAGGTTGCCTGTGGGAAGATGGGAAAAGGTTTCCAAATCCCAAGAAAAATGCATCAAGAAAGACAGGCTCTTTCTCTCTTTGGACACTGCTGCATCTGGCTGTGACACCTGGAACTGAAGCAACTATATTATAACTGTGAAAAGAGCCATCTTGAGGCCAAACTGAGATGTGAAAAGGAGCTGGGTTTTGGTGACACTACTAAGTCATTGCATCAAACAACCCTGACATCTGTCCACCTCTGCATTTCTCTTTCATTTTCATTTTTCTGTCTTTCTTCCTTTTTCTTTATTTTTATTTATTTATTTATTTATTTTGAGGCAGGGTCTCATTTTATCACCCAGGCTAAAGTACAGTGGCGCGATCATGGCTCATTGCAGTCTCAACCTCTCAAGGCTTAGTAGGGCCCAAGCAATCCTCCTATGTTAGCTTCCCGAGTAGCTGGGACTACAGGGGCACCTCATCATGCCCGGCTAATTAAAAATTTTTTTTTTTGTAGAGACAGGGCCTCCCTATGCTGCCCAGGCTGGCCTTGAACTCCTGGGTTCAAGTGATCCTCCCGCCTCAGCCTTCCACAGTGTTGGGATTACAGGCGTGAACCACCATGCCTGGCCTTGCATTTCTTGATGTATAAAATAATATATTTCCTGATTTCTTATGATGCTTTGAGTCAAAATTCTGATTACCTGCAACAAATCACATCTCAACTGATATAGAACTAAATCAAATTTGGGGATCAAGGAAGGCACCCTAGAGAAGGTGGTATCTGAGGAGTTTCCGGTATGGCCACCAAGAAGCAGGAAAAGCAAACAAAAAGGCATGCATATAAAAGTATGAAATATTCTGGGAAGTGCACATAGTTCAGAATGGCTATTGCAAAGAGTATGAGCAGGGAAATGAGGATGGAGAAGTGACAGTCTGGGACAAGATCTTGAGAAGCCTTGTATCCTGTGGTAGATTAAATGTGGTGACAAATGTTTTGCAGCTCCTCCTATCCAGTGGCAAAGCCTACTCCAGTACCTCATGAATGTGGCTGGCTTTATGACTTACTTTGACCAATAGAATGTGTCAGAAGTGATATTATTCAAATCCAGAGCCGAGACCTGCCTCTCTTGAAATGCTGTCTGAGGCTGTCATGTTGTAAGGAAGGCAATCTAGCTTACTGAAGAATGAGAGGCCAGGTGGTGGGGATACTGAGGCGCCCCAGCTGACAGCCAGCACTGACTGCTGGGCATGTGAGGGAGGAGGCCATCTTGGACCATGCAGCTATTTCAGTCATCATCCGACTGCAAATGAGCACAGCCAACCCATAGAATCATAAAAAATAATGTGTCATTGCTGTACTAAGCCACTACGTTTAGGGTGGTTTGTTATGCAGCAATAGGTCTCTGACATAGGCCATGCCAAGATGTTTGAGCTTTACTCTGGAAACTATGCAGTGTAACCTGATTAGACTCATGTGTTAGAAAGATTACCTTGGCAGTACTATGGAGAGTGGCTTGGAGTGGGTCCACAGTGGAGGCGGAAGACTTGTTAGAAGACTATTGCGTTAATGGAGCTGAGAATCTGGATGCAAACTAAGACAGTGATAGTGGGGAGGCAGAGAAGAGTCATGATAGAGGTAAAAATCAACATGATGTGTTGGACACAGTGGCTCACACCCGTAATCTCAGCATTTTGGGAGGCTGAGGCAGGCAGATCACTTGAGGTCAGGAGTTAGATACCAGCCTGGTCAACATGGTGAAACCCTGTCTCTACTAAAAATACACGAATTAGCTAGGTGTGGTGGTATGTGCCTGTAGTCCCAGCTACTCAGGAGGCTGAGGCACAAGAATCACTTGGACCTGGGAGGCATAGGCTGTAGTGAGCCAAGATCTCACCACTGCACTCCAGCCTGGGCGACAGAGTGAGACTGTCTAAAAACAAACAAAAAAACATGATGGTGACATAGGTTACAAAGTACAAAGGAGAAAAATGAACTAAGAATTACTCAAAGGTTTCTGGATTTGGTAAATGAGTGAATGGTCATGCCATTTTCTAAGACAGAGATGATGGGAGCAAGTGAAGGTTTGCAGTAACCCTGGAATATCCAAGTGGAGATGGACAGCAAGGAATTGTGAATACTCAATAAATATTTGATGAATAAATTACTGATTAATCTGAGTGGGTACCAAAGTGCCCTAGTCCAAGGAACTATCTTTAGATGGTTTATATGGTATAAACTAAGTACTAAGTCAAGTAAGGTTTTGTGAACATGTGAACTCATGTTATTAACACTTCATTAGAATAGAAAGGAAAAGGAAAGGTAAGATTCGATGCAGTCTAAAAGTGCTGGCAAATCTGCACATTATTTAGGTCATGTGCATCAATCTGTAATTCTTAGGGAATGAAAAGTAATGTTCCTACCTGAAGTCACTATCATTTTGTAGTGTATTCAGAAGGTAAGGTGTACAACACAGGTCTTTTTCTCTGTTCTGTAGATTCTTTATATGGGTTTCCCTAACTACATGCTAGGAAGAGTTGAGGCTATCTCCATGCTGTCAAGTGGGCATAATTGATGATATATCTGTGTAATAAGTTGCAGAGTCTACAAACAATTTTAATATGCACATGCAAATATTAACTTACCTTTGATGTTGATTAAAATAGCAAGTAAATGGCTGGGAACCAATCTCATCTTTCCAGTACTGTTGCCAATTCATGACACTTTCCAAATTCTTCTGATTTTCTCTCTTACAGGGAGGGATATAGGAGCACTAACAAAATAGAATACAGAAAGTAAACCTATTATTTTATGGAATATTGAGATATAGTCATTGTTTATAGAAAGATGGCATTATAAAGACAGTAAATCTAATTTAGACCTGCCTAATTTTTAAATACAACCAAATTGAAATTACTGAACTATATTTCAAATTTCCAATTTGGCACAAGGACAGAAAGTATTCCAAATACAAAAACACAGCAAAAAATAAACTTCAGTCATTATGGTATAAGAGTATTTTATAAACAATTAGTTATCATGTAATGGCAAATTAAAAGCATAATATACTCTCTATTTTGGGGACCTGTCCGTCAACAGAGGGAGGCATAAAAAAGTTTATTTTTATCCCCAGTTCCTATCTATGAACCTTGGCATTTCTCTCTTCTACCTATAACCAATAAATTCAAACACACAGCTCTTCTCAGGATACTGCTCCTAACTGCTGAAACTCAAGTTTTCTTTTCTTACACTCTCTTGGACAACAAAATCAGTGGAAAATTTCCTTTCAAATACATCAATGTATTTTGCTAATTGATGTCTTTTCCTAGCCATGCCTCTGACAAAGTAGTTCTCTTAAAGGGGCTCTATTATTCTAAGCAATATAGATTAAGCAGAATCAGACAACTGCTCTTAAGTCCAGATGTTAAAATCAACTCTCGGCATTCTAATCCATTTTCTGCAATTCAGCTTTTTACAATGATGATGATGATGATGCCAGTTTCTATTTATTGAGTGTTTGCAATACAGCAGACACTGTAATAAATGCTTAACAGGACTTATGTACTTTTTACCATCCTATAACAATTTCCATTTTATAGATGCAGACCTTGAGATTTTCGTCAACTCTACAACCACAATCAGATTCTGGTGGTCTTATCACATTGTACTCTTAGGTGTTTTACCAAGGTATCTGATATTAAGGAGCAGGCAAAAACCAAACCAAACACAACATAGAGCTTTATAGTATAATTTCAGTCACATTGTTTAATTTATAGCATACAATTATTCAACATCTCATTATTTTCTGGTAAAACTGAAATGTTTTAGCATGATGCACAAAGCTCTTCGTGATCTGGTCCCTGCCTGTCCTCACCCTTGTTTAATTCTGGGATGTAGCCATATGGATGTACTTGCTCTCCAAATCTGCCACGTGCTGTCAACCTACTTGCTTGGCACAGGCTGTTCTCTCTCCTTTTAATGCCCTTTGTTCCTAATTCTCCTTTTTTTAAGATTCAAGTTTGGTGTTACCTACTTGAGGGAACCTTCTTTTTCTCCTACCACAGTTAAGTGCCCCTCATTTGTGCTGCCATGGGACTCACGCCACGTGATATCACAGCTGGAAACACACAGTATCATACTTGTCTGTTTCATGTCAGCCTTCCCAGTTTGCTGGCGAGGTGAGAACAAGAACTGTTTTCTGTCTTTTCTATCTTTTCACACTCATGACTATGTCTGCTAACGGTGAAATGGCAAAAATGTTGGTTGAATTAGTTAATGATAACACGGGTACATTTTTATTGAAGATGATGACATTATTTTCACAGTGTTTAAACATTTTTAAAATATATAAACACATTATAAATGTTAGTAAATCTGGTTATTGTCTATTATATAGAATACATTCACAACATGTTATGCAAATGTTACTTTAACGATTGAATCACTGAATGTTTATCCTCTGCACATATAGTTCTACTTCTATTAATAACAGTAATACAAAGCTAAAAATGTCTGTGAAATTATGGATTCTGAGTTCTTCCAAAGCAGCAGCTGGATTTGGAAGCCATGGAGACCATTAGATAGGGCTCCAGTCCTACTGTCTATTAGGTGTTAGGCCTTGGGTGAATTACTTCCCTTTTCTGGATTTCATTTTTTCAAATATGCAAAATCTCCAAAATAATTTCTAGCTCTACATTTCTATGATTCTATTCTTGGAGGTACACCAAGAAAGAACCCAGCAGAAGGCAGGACTACAAACACTGTCACAGTATTTTTCCCAGAAGAGATCCTGCCCACTGGGGAGATGGCTGGGAACCCTGACTAAGCCAACATTCCAGCCAGCAACGAGGAGGAGTGTGGTAGGTCCTTCCTTAGGGGCCAGTACTTTGCATTAGAAAAATGTTCACAAGAGGACCATGATTTTCCTATTGCTTACTTTCTCTAAGGTGTTGGATATTTTGTTTCCTTCTATTAAAATACATTTTTTTTCTGCATTATAGTCAATTAGTATATAAAGTGTGAGTAGGTGCCAATTTATTGTGCTCTTCTAGGAAGGAGAAATTTCTCAATTTGGAGGTAGAAAGTGTGAAGTGTGAAAGCCTAAAAATTCATCAGAACCCTTTTTGCAATTGGGTATACTTGACACAAGAGATATACTAAGTGCATTAGGAAAGAACAATTAACCACATGTAATCAAAACAGATTTTAAATATTTGTACATTAACTCAGTTTGAACCCTTTGCTATTTAGTTTTTTGGGGAGAAATGGGTTTAAAAGAAATGTTTCTCTCAAATGATAACCTAAGATTTGACCAGAAGAATTACATTGACATGCTTCTGAAAAGGTCAAACAAAAGCTTTCACTGAGTGTGTAAAGTTTTGTATTAGGTATGTTGAAGTTTCATGTGAGATTAAAAAATATATATATTCTCGCTTTTTTGGAAAGTCTGAGGTTGTGTGGATGGATTTTGGATGGAAAGTACTTTTTTACACTGGAGAAAATAACCTGAGATCAAAATTTGAGTATTCTTTTTATGCACTGCATTTTTTCCGAAAAGTTACATAGATTAAGTGATCTATACTTCTAATACTCTAGTAACTTTTTAAAACTAACATTGCCTGGAAAGAAATTTTTTTTAAGAGTTGGGGTCTTGCTCTGTGACCCAGGCTGGAGTGCAGGGGCGAGATCACAGCTAACTGCAGCCTTGAACTCTCGGGGCTCAAGCGATCCCTCTGCCTAGCCTCTTGAGTAGCTAGGACTACAGCTACTCCACCACACCCGGGTAATTTTTTATGGAGGTGTCTGTCTCCTTTTGTTGTCCAAGCTGGTCTCAAACTCCTGGGCTCAATTGTCCCACCCCGGCCTCTAAGAGTATTGGGATTACAGGTGTGAGCCATCACACCTGGTCTGGAAAACTAAACTTTTTAAGGCAAACACCAAATTCTTGAAAATCATTATGGCTCCATTCCTTAAATCTTTTTCTCAACTTACTGTGAAGCCTAACTCAGATCCTCCCTAGATTCCTTCTCAATTCACTTAGTGGATCGTCGTAGATTGTCAGAATTTTTATACAGATTAGAAATTAAAGTCCAAAGCACGGTTCTGGAAAAAGAACTCGAGAACTCAATCATACAAATGCCTTTTAATTCTAGATTGTTCAAGCCTGGTCGTTTTCCAGGCTTCATAATAGTTCCACCATGAATGTCTCTCATCTGGGGAGGCACAAATAACAACCTACATGGTAACATCATCATCACAGCTAACATTTATTGACTATATGTCAAGTGTTGCATTAATTCAAACGAGCAAATATTATAATTACTTCCATTTTTGGATGAGGAAACTGAGGGACAGAAGGACTTAAGAAAACTTTCTTGGCCAGGTACCATGGCTCACACCTGTAATCCCAGGTGTGGGATTCCCAACTTCGGGAGGCTGAGGCAGGCAGATCACTTGAGGTCAGGAGTTTGAGACCAGCCTGGAGAGCAGGGTGAAACCCCATCTCTACTGAAAATACAAAAATTAGCAGGGCGTGGTGGCACACACCTATAATCCCAGCTACTCAGGAGGCTGAGGCATGAGAATCGCTTAAACCCGGGAGGCGGAGGCTGCAGAGAGCTGAGATTATGCCACTTGCACTCCAACTTGGGTGACACAGCGAGACTATCTAAAAGAAGAAGAAAATGTTCTCAAGGTCCCAATGACAAATGGAAAAGCTGGGATTCAGACTGCAGAGTGGTCCTAACTGCTGCTTTCCATATCTCTATCTTTAGGGATTCCGTCTTCTCTCTTTGGAGCTCCTGATTTAGGACAAGGAGATCCCTTGCCCTCTGCATCCCTCTCTCGGAGCACCAGTGTAGTATTTTTATTGGAATGGAAATGATGTAGTCCTCCTGAGAGCTGATGGGTCGAGGCAAGTCTGTTGCAGTCCTTTGTTTTCCTGGTACATCCTCAGAGAAATGCACTGTAAGTCTTTGCGTGTTCCCTCCTGTTTCAGTTTGGCTTCAGGGTTGGTTTCTGGTGCCATGGATGTAATTTCACTTAGGTGAATTTATAGACATAATGCCTTTGGTCATGGAGGACAATAGCATTTCCTTAGAGAAATTTCTTCATATAGTTCTGACCTATTTTGTTTTTCATTTGCAAAGGCAGCATTTCCAGGCTTCTAATATCATTATTGCACAAATAACCTTCACTAGAGCCCATGTTGTTTGCTGCCTGAACTTGGATGAAGTAACTTCTTTAAATAAAATTTTAGAAAAAGATTTTTTGACTTTTGCATTCATGAACAAAGTTCATGGAACTGAGTGGGCTATCCTGACAAGAATAACATACAGTCTTCTAATTAGTTTATTAAGAAACGACACTATTGTCATATGACATGGATTATTATTACTTAGTTTTCCATTATCTTATGTTAGGGTTTATCAAGATTTATAATAGCATTTTTATTCTGCCGACCACAATGGGATTTATATTTTAATAGACTCGTTCTTGAGTAGGTTCTTTGTGATAAGTGTCTTGAGAGGACTGCATTTCAGTCATTTGGGCAGAGTAGGCAGAATTAACTTTCTTCTGTTACTGAATCATTTAAAGATTATTGCATAAATCCTGTGGTCTACTTAGTTAAATACCAGGGACTGGGTTCTCTGTTAGGAATTATCTAAGAAACAGAAATGAGGAAATTTGTTTCTCCAGTTTTTCTCTTGACTTCATTTGGTTAGGGAGGGTAGTAGTGAAAGACATAATACTAGAATGCATGTAGCTGATTAAATAACTTCCAAATAAATTTGGTTAGAAAATGAATTCTTAAAACATTATCTACTGGAAAACAGTTTTAATTATATTTTATACCATAATCCCTCATTTTCTGAACTCCTGTAAGAAATATCTGTCAGCTATCATTGTAGTTTTAGTGATACTTTTGACAATATGAGCATATAATCAGAAAAACACTGTGAAGTAAAAAGTATAACTGAGCCATTTATAAACTCCATAACAGTCAGGTGCAGTGGCTCAAGCCTGTAATCCCAACATGTTGGGAGGATGAGGCAGGAGGACCACTTGAGCTCAGGAGTTCAAGACCACACCGGGCAATGAAGTGAGATCCCATCTCTACAAAATATTAAATAATTAGCCAGGCATAGTAGTGCACACCTGTAGTCACAGCTACTCAGAAAGCTGAAGTGAGAGGACTGCTTGAGACCAGGAAGTCAAGGCTGCAGTGAGCCGTGATCACTGTACTCCAGCCTGGGAAACAGAGCGAGATCTTATCTCAAAAACAAACAAACAAACAAACTCCATGTTTCAAATGTTGTGGGTGCATATGTGCATGGGCACACACACACACACACACACACACACACACACACAGAGTTCTTATCAATGTAGGTTAACTGAACAAACATATATGAAATTATATGTCAGCTAAAAGACTAAATTCTAGGGCAGGCAGTCCAGAATGTACATCCATATCTGAAAGCTAAATGAAAGTAATCTTATGGAAGAATTCAGAGTTAAATAAATGGCTTAGAAAATGTGAAAAGCAAGGTTAACTAAGAACAGGAGAAGCTAAAATGAGCTCTTAGGCAAGAGTGGGCTGGGCAGAAAGAGTGGTGCCCAGCCTAGAGCAGAGATGGTCAAAGTCTGTTTCACTGATCACTTGAACTGTTTGTCAAAAAGATCCATCCTCCTGAAAGTGTGATTCATTAAGACTAGGAATCTGCATTTTCAACAGCTCTCCTGCCCTTGGAATGACAGATTTTTAGAATTGATAATTTATGCAATAAACTACTCTTGATTGCTGAGTATTGCATAGGAAACAAAGATTAGATATTACTCACTCCCTTCTCCCTCTCTCTCCGTCTCCACCTCCCCCGAAGCAAGCAGTGTAGTAATAGTAGCATATTTACAAAGTGCTTTGTGACTACAAAAGAAGACGTGAATATTTTGGCCTCCAGAGTATAAGAGAAGGCTTCACAGAAGAGATGACTTTTAATATGTGTCTTTAAGGCTGAACAGGAATTTGCTTGTTAGAGAATGGGTTGGGAAGGTGACATCCCCAGAAGAAATGGAATGTACAGACGCCGTGTACAGAAGTTCCAGAAAGACTGAGTCATCTAATGTGCTTGGAGGACAAGGGGCATAGGAGATGGTGTTGGAAAATGCCCAAATTATCTGACCTACTATTCACTGAAGAATTACTCCTCTCTCCCTAAATGTTTCTTTGAAAAGTTGCTCACTACCTTCCAGAGAATACACCTACCCTCCAATGCATAGTTTTTTTAGTCAGAATTTATTATATATGTTGATATGACACCTGGATTTTTGGAACTGAATAATATTCACTTAACTTCTGCATTCAGGCAGACTGCTAAGGTTGGTTATATTATTAAGACTGAAAAGTTCGGCATGGCATTCCATCTTCAAAACAGTTCATTTAGCTTGAGAGTTAGAAAATAAAAACATGGCTGGGCGTGGTGGCTCACACCTGTAATCCCAGCACTTTGGAAAGCCAAGGCACGTGGATCACAGGTCAGGAGTTCAAGACCAGGCTGGCCAAGATGGTGAAACTCCTTCTCTACTAAAACTACAAAAATTAGTCAGGCATGGTGTCGGGAGCCTGTAATCCCAGCTACTCAGGAGGCTGAGGCAGGAGAATAATTTGAACCTGGGAGGCAGAGGTTATAGTGAGCTGAGATTGCACCACTGCACTCCAGTCTGGGTGACAGAGTGGGACTCTGTCTCAAAAAATAAAATAAAATAAAATAAAATTAAATTAAATTTTAAAAAAACCACACGATCTTTGCCAAAAATAGAAGTTGAATCTAAATAGAAGCAATCACACCAAAACAAGAAATTTTAATCTGGAAGAAGTTCAATAGCTACTAATAATTATAACAAGCATGACAGAGCCTATAAACATTTGTTTAGTGACTCCTGATCAGAATTTAAAATCCTTGAGGAGATGGTCAATACTTTTTAAATTTTATTATTATTTTTTATTATACTTTAAGTCATGGGATACATGATACATGTGCAGAACACGCAGGTTTGTTACGTAGGCATACATATGCTATGGTGATTTGCTGCACCCATGAACCTCTCATCTACATTAGGTATTTCTCCTAATGCTGTTTCTCCCCTGGTTTCCCACTCCCCAACAGGCCCCGGTGTGTGATGTTTCCCTCCCTATGTCCCTGTGTTCTCATTGTTTAACTTCCACTTATGAGTGAGAACATGTAGTGTTTGGTTTTCTGTTCCTGTGTTAGTTTGCTGAGAATGATGGTTTCTAGCTTCATTCATGTCCTTGCAAAGGACATGAACTCATCTTTTTTTACGGCTGCATTAGTATTCCATGGTGTATATGTGCTGCATTTTCTTTATCCAGTCTATTATTGATGGGCATTTGGGTTGGTTCAGTTTTTGCTATTGTGAACAGTGCTGCAATAAACATACATGTGCATGTGTCTTTATAGAATGATTTATAATCCTTTGGCTATACACCCAGTAATGGGATTGCTGAGTCAAATGGTATGTCTGGTTCTAGATCCTTGAGGAATCACCACACTGTCTTCTGCAACAGTTGAACTAATGTACACTCTCACCAACAGTGTAAAAGCATTTCTATTTCTCCACATCCTCTCCAGTATCTGTTGTTTCCTGACTTTTTAATGATCGCCATTCTAACTGGCGTGAGATGGTATCTCATTGTGGTTTGCATTTCTCTAATGGAGATGGTCAATACTCTTATGACATTGAAATGAAATAAAACGTTCTTAAATGTTCATGCACACATTCAGATGGCTTCATTGATGGCATTACTGGTAGCTATATTGTGTATTATAAGGTACACAAATTCAATGTATGTATGGATATATATTCAATGAAATATTTACAACCATCATTTCTGCATGAAGGGGATCAACAAGCCCTGTCTATTATAAGTCCTCTAGAACCAGTATGGTGATGATTAAAAAAATTGATGCTTCCCATTCGTAGCAGAATATGTTTTATAAAGAGAGCTGCATTAATATACAACCCATTTCACACACTCTTACAATGTGATGTTGGCATTCCTTGATTGAGAGGTGGGGGTCTAGCTTCTCTTCCTTAGCACATACATGAGCCTGTGATTACAGCAATGATTCAGTGTGACTTCAAGGTTAGATAAGAAAAGGTGATAAAGCACCTGCTTGCATCTCTCGCGAGAATGCTCGTCCTTGGCCTCCAGACAGTATTCTACAAGGAAGCCCAAACTGGCCCATTAAGACAGATCACATGAAAGGCCTATGTGGAGAGGAACTGAGGTACTTAGCCAACATCCAGGATCAATTGCCTGGTATGTAAGTAAATGGGCCTGCAGATAAGCCTCCATCCTCCAGCCTTTGAATTTTCCAAATGGGACCTTTGATTAATCCAAATGGATTAGAGAGAGACTATATTCTTCTCTGCGTCATTTCTAAATTTCTGACCCACAGAATTTGTGAACATAGGCCAGGTGTGGCGGCTTACACCTGTAATCCCTGAGCCTTAGGAGGCCAAGGCAGGGGGATTGCTTGAACCCAGGACTTTGAGACTAGCCAGGGCAACATAGCAAGATCCTCTGTCTACAGAATATATATTTTTTAATTAGCTGGCTGTACTGGTATATGCCTTTAGTCCTAGCTAGTCAGGAGATTGAGAGGTGAGGATAGCTTGAGCCCTGGAGTTTGAGGTTACAGTGAGCTATGATTGTGCCACTGCACTCCAGCCTGGGTGACAAAGCAAGACCCTCTCTCTAAAAAAAATAATAATAATAAATAAAAAATAAAAGTATTTGTGAACATAAAAAAAAATGACTTGAGCCACAGGGATCTTTGACAGTGGCTGAGATCATAGGACATCTAGGATTAAAATAAATGGATAATCTTCTAAGGTTCTTCTTGATTTACATACCTGAAAATATAAAAACACTTGAGGTTTGATGAAATGAAATCTATGAGGCAAAGTGATGTAAGGCAGGACTCCTCAGCCAATCCCAGGCCCAAAGCTCCTTAGAGGAAGGGTGAGGGGGCTGGTTTATACTTAAAGCCCTTGTGGTAGCACCTCAATTTGTACCTACTGAAAATCTCCTAGCCTTTCCTAGCAGAACATGCCGACATGTAGCAGAGTAGTATACAGCAGAAGGGCAGATATTCAGAATATTATTGATCACTGGCTCTATGCTAACGCTAATCCCTGGGGACTCTAAGTACACCTGTGCTCAGAATGAGAGCTCATGGGGGTCAGGGGAAAAGGAAGTTCTGGCCCAAGTTAGTGTCACAATAGGCCCAGGGAGTCCATGAAGTCTCTTATGACTGTTCCTACAGATCCTGAAAGTATAGCGTCTTCATAGGAAACATATACTGACACTTGGGATTGCTTCTCTGATCTGTATACTGAGTAACCTAGAATCTGCCAGCTTTCAGTGGCAACCAGAGCAGGAAAACCTGCTGAAGGCTACAGAGCAGGAAGCTGTCTCAATTCATCTCTATGGCTCAGTGGCTTCAATAATAAACAAGAGTCTGTGATAGATCAGGGGATATATGGAGCCCAGAGAGAGCCCTGATGGTGTAAAGCAAACCCATGCTTTCTTTGGCAAATGACTATTCTCCTTTTGAGAAACAAGTGGTTACTGGGTCTCAGTACAGTCTGAATGCCTGACCATGCAACATCAATTTACCATTGGACCCACTGTACACTGGGCTATTTTGACTCACTAAAACATAAAGCTGGGGTTTACAAGGCTGAAGCAGGACTTGCTGGCAAATAAATTTCAGAAGCAAATGGTTCACATTCCCAAGGCACCTTCTCTTTTTATACTAGCACCTGCCCCAACTTGTGATAATATGCAGTTGTTAATCTGGGTTGGTTTTCCTCATACTGGGATATACAGACTCCAAGGAATACTCTGCAGTGTGCCAGGAGGTACTTAAAGCCTATGATCACTTTTGATGGATGAGAAAATTTGAGCTCATTGAGCATAACTTTGGGCAGAACATCTGATTGTTTATTTCTCTTCAAAGAAATGATGGAGGTATAGTCCTACAGTATTTTATGGACACTGGTTAACAAATAGTAAACTTGTTTCAAGTAACATGATTAGAGCGTGTTAAATCCTCAGAAACAGAACTGTGATCTATATGTAGGCCTACAAATTCTACTTCCCATTTACCCATTCTCAGAAAGCTATTTGAGGATGTACTCCATCAAAACAAAGGAATAAATTAAGAATAAGAAGAAGGCATGGGATCAAGGAAACAAGGTACTCAACACAAGAAAGATGCAGCAGGCCTAAGGTGCATTCAGTTCAGTATGAGAAGTAGGCAGATGGTGTCCCACGAAATTTTTATTTAATCTTATTTTTTTTACACAGGGTCTCACTGTGCCACCCAGGCTGAAGTGCAGTGGTGTGAACTTGGCTCACTGAAGCCTCAACCTCTCAGGCTCAAGTGATCTTTCTGCCTTAGCCCCCCGAGTAGCCGCGACTAGAGGCACATGCTACCATGCCCAGCTACTTCTTCTATTTTTTGTAGAGACAGAGTCTCAATACGTTGCCCAGGCTGGTCACAAATTCTTGGGCTCAAGGGATCTGCCTGCCTCAGCCTCCCAAAGTGCTGGGATTACAGGTGTGAGCCACCACGCCTGGCCAAGAAATGTTTAAAAAGAGTGAGAGAAATGTGGAACTAAGTGACTACCTATTGAGAATGGCCATATGACAAACAGTATACAAATGGGTTTTACAATTCTGTAGGAGAATTTTGGAAAAATAAGAGAAAGGTACACAGGAAAGTAGGAAAATAAAAAAGGGAGATGATTCTTAGCTCAAGGAAAATAAAAAGTTATAGAAGTGAACAGTACTTTACATAGCTAAAATAAGTTGAGCACTCAATATTAATTTACCCAAAAATTATGATAGAATCACATTTATTTAAAGAGTAAAGAGAGGACAATGGGGTGGGATGGTGTGGTGTAAGAAAGCTAAGTCCATATAATCCATCATAGGCGGTCAACAGTATCTCAACTGCATTCATCAGAAAACCTATTGTTTAGAAACACAGAGGTAAAAACCAGAAAAAGAAAAGCCATAAAAATAGTTAAAAACAGTTATCTCTGGGTGACACAAGGGTTTGGAGCAGTGGAATACTACCCTTTACCCTCAAATAAAAGTAGGGTGCAATTTGATTTTCAAAACTATGTTCATAATAACAAGGGCAAACATTCACTGAGCGCTTACCATATGCAAGGAACTATCCTAGGTGCTTTCCATATATTAACTCATTTCCTCATAACCCAAGGAGACAGGCACTATTATATTATAATCCTCGTTTTACAGGTGAGGGAGCTGAGGCACATCTGAAGTCACACTGCTATGTTAATTAAAAATTTATAATCAAGACATACAAATGGCAAATGGGCATATGAAAAGGTACTCAATATCATTGATCATCAGAGAAATGCAAATCAAAACTACAATGAGATATCGTCTCACCCCAGTTAAAATGGCTTTTAGCCAAAAGACAGACAATAACAAATGCTGGCAAGGATGTGGAGAAAAGGGAACCCTTGTACACTCTTGGTGGGAGTGTAAATTAGTACAACCACTAGGGAGAACAGTTTGGAGAACAGCTTTGAGTAACTAAACTGTTCTCCAGTTTAGTTACTCAAAAAACTAAAAATATAGCTACCATCTGATTCAGCAATCCCACTGCTGGGTATATACCCAAAAGAAAAGCAATCAGTATATTGAAGAAATGTCTGCACTCCTGTGTTTGTTGTAGCACTGTTTACAATAGGTAAGATTTGGAAGCAACCTAAGTGTCCATCAACAGATGAATGGATAAAGAAAATAAGGTACATATATACAATAGAGTACTATTGAGCTATGAAAAAGAATGAGATCCCATCATTTGCAACATCATGGATGGAACTGGAGATCATTAAGTTAAGTGAAATAAGCAAGGCATAGAAAGACAATAGTCACATATTCTCACTTATTTGAGAGATCTAAAAATCAAAACAATTGAACTCATGGACAGAGACAGTAGAAGGATGGTTACCAGAAGCTAGGAAGGGTAGTGGAGGGCTGTGGGGGAGATGGGGATGGTTAATGAGAACAAAAAATACAAATAAAAAGAATGAACAAGACCTACTATTTGATAGCACAGTAGGGTGACTATAGTCAATAATAACTTAATTGTACATTTTAAAATAACTTAAAGAGTATAACTGGATTGTTTGTAACTCAAAGGATAAATGCTTGAGGGGATAGATTCCCCATTCTCCATGATGTGCTTATGTCACATTGCATGCCTGCATCAAAACTCATCTCATGTACCTCATAAATATATATACCTACTATATATCCACAAAAATTAAAACAATTAAAAACAAAAACAAAAAACTGCAGGCACAGTGACTCACTTGAGGTCAGGAGTTCGAGACCAGCCTGACTAACATGGTGAAACCCCGTCTGTACTAAAAATACAAAATTAGCTGGGCATGGTGGTGCACGACTGTAATCCCAGCTACTTGGGAGGCTGAGGCAGGAGAATTGCTTGAACCTGGGAGAAGGAGGTTGCAGTGAGCCAAGACTGCACCACCGCACTCTAGCCTGGGCAACAAGAGCAAAACTCTGTCTCACTAAAAAAACAACAACAACAACAACAACAAAAAACCAAAAAAAGACGAACCAGTGAGTCACCAATGAAGAAATAAAACGGCCCACAAACACGTGATGAAATGTTCAAGCAAACTAGATACCAAAGGTGCTGGCAAAATTAAACTGCTAAAAATGAAAATCATAGCCAATATCCTGTACAGACAAGTATCTGCAAAAATAGGTTCTTTCACACACAGCTGTTGGAATTATACCTTTTTATTACTTATTTAGTATAATTTGGAAATATATGATAAAAAGCTTAAGAAAGCAATAAACTTTGTTCCCCTCCAAAAAAAAAAAAAAATAATAAAAATAAAGCATGACAGACACACAACGTAAAAATGCAAACAGTGGGAAAGGTCACAAAATGAAATGTCTCCCTCTGACTGAATCTTACCCCAGGCAGTTATGCTTAACAGTCATTGTGCATTCTTCCAGATGTTCTCTATACTCTATGTTAATAAGAATGTGAGCACACTCTTCTGTTTATTGCTTTGTTCTTTCACTAACCAAAATATCTTAGTGCTCTCGTGTGTGCAGATAGAGGTCTCATTCTCTTGAATGCTCACTACATAGTTGTATCAAAATTTATCAATTGGTCTTCTAATGAAAAACATTATAGAAGTTTCTAGCCTTTTGCAATTGCAAACAAAACAGCAACAAACTTCCTTGTACCAGCATCTATGCACACATGTGTGAGAACAGGAATAAAAGCTGACATATATTTTCAAAAATTGTAATTATGGTATTCCAAAGAAATTGCATGAGTTGCTCTTCCACCAGAAGTTCATGAGAGCACCTTTCCCCATCTCCTTAAAAAAACAAAATAAAACAAAACAAAAAAACAAAAACAAAAACAAAACAGAAACAAATAAAAAGGCAACAATTAAAGTTTTCTGATGGTGAAACATTACATTTTTAAGTGAATGTTTCTTTTCTGCAAATTGACCATCCATGATCTTTGCCTATCTTGGTCATTTTCTCATTGTTGTTTAAGAGTCTTTATATAGTTAAAAAAAAAAAAAAATTGTCTCACAATCCCAATATCCCTCCTCATTTTTCCTGTCTTTATTTGTGGTACATTTACTACATAAAAAATTTAATTTTTATGAAATCAATCTGTGAAAATTTATATAATTAGACCCACTTTGAAGACAGACCCCATTATCTATAAAAACATATATTGTAATCTCTGAAACAAGATCTCCACTATCACATTGCCTCAGACTTACAAAACGAGGCATGTGACTGTCTGAAAAAGGTTTTTAGAAAACAGAGATAAGCAAAAATAAAATTTAGAAACCTCTGATACCTCCATCACTGAGATTAATAATTTCACTTTGGATTTTAAGTAAATATTCTTAACAGAAGCTGTCCTATAATTTTCATCCATATATATATGTTACTATAGGTTTTTGTTTCAATGTATTCATAAAATTATGAAAAGCATTTGGAAGTTTTCCTTATTTCTGTTTTTCTGGCATAGTATAAAGTAGGATTGAAGTTATCTGTTTTCACAGAGTTGACCTGGAAACATTTACGGTTGTAGTTCGTTGACAGTTTTCTCCATTTCCTCTATGGCAATTGGTCTGTTTTTTAGAAATCTCTATAGAATGTTTTATTTGGGAAGTTTATATTATTCTAAAGAATCATTATCTCATCCTATGAGTTCAAATTTATCGGCATAGAATTGATCAAAGTATTCACTTGAAGTTCATTTAACTTTTCCTGTATTTGTGGTTGTTTCCTCATTTTCGTTTCTAATTTTGTATTTTTGAAGAACATTTCTTTGGCAATTAAACTTGCTGAGGATTCATTACTGAATTTATCTTTCCAAAAATAAAGACAATTCGGCACTCACTGAAGATGCTCAGCATATTTTCAATGGGAATTTTGAAGCCCTGAAAAATTTCAAGGCTATAAATTTGTGCTATTAATTTTCTATCCAACTCTTACGCAAAATCAAATGTATGTTCATTAAAAACACTGTAGCGAAAGGTGTGTGATATTAACCAGAAGAAAATATTCAGTACATCACAGGGACATGGGAGATAAAGCTAGATGAAAGAAAGCTCAGCAGATTGAGGAGGAAGATGCTATCTCAAATCTAAGAGTGAATGCACCCCACCACAACACTGTGTGATGTCCTCCAGAGACTGCCGAAAAGAAAGCTCCAACCCAGTAGGGGTTTTGTGAATCAGACTGCATTCACAGCAGTTAGGATCGTGCCTGTAACATGGCAGATACTCAATAAACATTTGTTGAACTAACAATTCTAAAGTTTGTGACAAAGTCTCTAAACTCTGTCCTCATCTGTGAAATTCTCCCCGCTTGACACCTCAGTAATTACAAATACAAATACCAAGATGTATTTATTCCAGAAGTATTTATCAATAATATTTGCTTAGAACATTATCTATATCAACTATAGTCCTCAGCTTGTGAAGGTTTCTTGATCAAGAGGTTAAGTGACTGACCTATAGATGTTCATCTTTAAATAAGAAGCATCTGGATTCAGGCACATGGGCCTTTTCTTTCTTCTTTCTTTTTCTTTTTTTTTTTTTTTTTTTTTTTGAGACAGGGTCTCGCTGTGTTGCTCAGGCTGGAGTACAGTGGCATAGTCATAGCTCACTGTAACCTTAAAACTCCTGGGCTCAAGCGATCCTACCGTCTTGCTAGAACTACAGGTGTGTACCACCACACCTGGCTAATTAAAAAAAAAAAAATTGTTTCAGAGACAGAGTTTCACTATGTTTTCTAGGCTGGTCTCAAACTCTTCTTCTCAAACTTTCTTTTCATCTTGGCTTCTTAAAAAGTGTTGGGACTACAGGCATGAGCCACTACACTTAGACTGGTCTTTTCCATTATGCCAGGTAGCTTCTCAAATGTCGATGTGCCCAGTTCTGTCCTAGACTCTGTTAGTGAATCCTGAGATGTTTTGGTCATTCATTATCGTGGTGACTTAAGTTGGGATGGGAGAGATGGGTATTTAAGTAAAACAGCATGGTTTTGTAAGAAGGTAGTTTCATCTTCAATACGTCGATCCTCTCCGTTGTAATATTTAGTCTCTTGTGTTTCACAGAGCATTTATTTTAAAGTAACAGTTCTCAGTTTTCTCTCATAAAAATAAGCCTTCTTTATTGGAGAAATTTAGAAGCTACAGATGGTCAAAAAAATATTAATAGTGTGTAGTTTTCCATTTTGTCATTTATCTTTGATCTTTGTATATAGTCTTTTTTCATATAAAAATTTTAAATTTACATGAACACAATAGGGTCTTGCAGATGGAATTAGTTAAGATGAGGTCACAATGGATTAGAGTAGGCCCTAAATTCAATGACTGGTGTTTTTTGTTTGTTTGTTTTGAGATGTTGTTTTGTCACTCAAGGCTGGAGTGCAGTGGCACGATCTTGGCTCACTGCAACCTCTGCCCCCTGGGTTCAAGTGATTCTCCTGCCTCAGCCTCCTGAGTAGCTGGGGTTATAGGCGCGTACCACCAAGCCTAGCTAATTTTTATGTTTTTAGGAGAGACAGGGTTTCACCATGTTGGCCAGGCTGGTCTCAAACTCCTGGCCTCAAGTAATCCACCCAATTTGTTGTTATTTGTAATCCTCCCAAAGTGCTGGGATTACAGGTGTTAGCCACCCCACCTGGCTGTACTGGTGTTTTTATAAGAGAAAGAAGAGAGGGATACGGAGACACATACAGAGGGAAGAAGGCCATGTGAAGACAGAGGCAGCAACTGGAGTGATGCGACTGCAGGCGAAGGAATGCCAAGGATTGCAGGCAACAACCATCGCTAGGAAAAGGCAAGGAAGGCTGTTTTTCCAGAGCCTTCAGGGGAGCATGGACCTGTTTGATTTTGGACTTACAGACTTCAGAACTGTGGACATATAAATCTCTGTTGGGTTAAGCCACCCAGTTTGTAGTACCTTGTTATGGCAGCCCTAAGAACCTAACACATGTATTTTTCAGGATTTTGATATGCATCTCCAAGTTGACATGCAATTGCTCCTGCAATATGTTGCCACCAGCAGTGCACGAGACTGCCCACATCCCCATATTGCTACCAATTTAATATGTACCAACTTGATAGGCAGAAAAGGTATCTCAACATTGCATTAATTAATATTTATTTTTTCCCCTTAGCTTTATTGAAGTATACTTGACAAATATAAATTGTACATATTTAAAGTGATGTTTTGATATATGTGTACATTGTGAAACAACTGCCACAATCTAATCAGCACGTCTATCACCTTACGTAGTTATGATCTGATTAGTACAGTCCTGTGCTGAATAATGAACGTCATTTCAGTCAATGACAACCTGCATATATGACGGTGGTCTCATGAGATTATAATACTGTATTTTTACTCTACCTTTTCTATGTTTAGATACACAAATACCATTGTTTTACAATTGCCTACAGTATTCAGTTCACTTATATGTACAGGTTTGTAGCCTAGGAGCAACAGGCTATATTATATAGCCTGGGTGTGTAGTAGGCTATGCTATCTAGGTTTGTGTAACTACACTCTATGATGTTTGCAGCACAAAAACACCTTAAACAATGAATGACTGTATTTCTTTTGATTTTTAGTGAGATAGCACATATTTTTCATGTTGTTATTTGTAATTCATCACTGAACTGCCTACACATGTTCATGCCTAGTATTTTACTGAAGAGATGGTCTTTTATTGCTAAAAGTACTTCATATGTTGACTTTTGAATCATTTCCCTACCATGTTGCAAACATTTGTCCAAATTTATCATTTTTTGTTCAATTATAATGTTCAAAAAAATGTGTAAGTTTTCCCTCATTATGTCATTAATCAGTGTATTCCTTTATGATTTCCGTCCTTGCTACTATGTTTAGAAGAGCTTTGCCCACCCCACATATATAATATTAATGTATAAAATATACATTTACCCAAATTTTATTTAGTACTTTCATAATTTATTTCTGTACCTTTAAAATTTTATTCCATCAAAACTAAAATTTTAATTTTAATTAAATGTATATTTTTAACCATTTTCCAAATAACATTTTGATGATTCCTAATATTTTCCAAACAAGTTTTTAAATTTAGAAAATTAGTTTTTAAAATATATTTCCAAAAAATAATAGGCAGTTTTAACATCACTTACTGAATAATACATTGCTTTACAAGTTATTTGAAATGCCAAAATTTGCAAAGCAATCATTCATTATTATGAATGATTGGGCAAGAGATTTATTGAAATATAATTCACATGCCATCCAATTCACCCATTTAAAGTATACAATGGTTTTTAGTAGATTGCACAGAGGTGTGCAACAATCATCACAATCAATTTTAGAATGTTTTCATCACACCAAAAAGACCCTTATACCCTTTAGCTGTCATTCCCAATCTGCCCATGCCTTCTAGCTTTAGGCAACCACTAATCTACTTTCAGTCTCTATAGATTTCCTTCCTTATTCTGGACATTTCATGTAAATGGAGTCACATAACGTGTATTTTTTTTGTGGCTGGCTTCCTATACTTACCACATTTTCAGAGTTCATCCATATTGTATTAACACTTCATTCTTTTTATAGCCAAGTAATTTTCCATTGTATGAATTAGCATATTTCATTTAGCCATTCATCAGTTTATGGATGTTTGGTTTGTTTCCGCCTTTCAGCTATTATGAATAATGCTGCTATGAAGAGTCATGTGCAAAGTTTCTGCATGGACATGTTTTCATTTCTCTTGGATATATAACTAGGAAGAAGTTGCTTGGTCATATGGTAACTGTTTAGCTTTTTGAGGAACTGTCAAACTGTTTTCCAAAGTGGCTGTATCTTTTTCATTCTTACATTCTTGTGTGAAGATTCCAATTTATTTTGACAACACTTGTTATTGCCTTTTTTACAGCCATTGTAATGGATCTGGAGTGGTATCTCATTGGGGTTTTGATTTTTATTTCCCTAATGACTAAAAATGTCAAACATTTTTCATGGGCTCATTGGCCATTTGTATACCTTCTTGGGAAAAAAAAAAACTATTCACATCCTTTGCCCACTTTTAAATTGGATTATTTGTCTTGTGTTGTAAGCATTCTTTATTTATTTTTTTTTTTTTGGTACTAGACCCTTATCAGACACATTATTTGCAAATATTTTCTTTCTTTCATGGTTGTCTTTTCATTTTATTGATGGTGTCCCTTGAAGCACAAATGTTTTTAATTTTAATTAAGTCCAATGTATCTATTTGTCCTTTAGTTGCTTGTGCTTTTGGTATCATATTCAAGCATTAAAGTTTTAGTACTTATATTTAGGTCTCCGATCCATTATTTTCATGTGCAATCAGAGTTCAACTTCATTCCTTGGCATGTGGATATTCAGTTGTTCAAGCACAACTGGTTGAAAAGACTGTTCTTTCCCTATTGAATGCTCTTGACACTCTTGTCAAAAATCAACTGTCCATAATGTATAGGCTTTTTTCTTTTTTTGGACTCTCAGTTCTATTCCATAGGTTGGTAGGTCCATTCTTATTCAGTATCACACAGTCCTGAGTACTGTACCTTTGCTGTATAGACACACTTCGTTTTACTGCTTGCTTTATTGGGTTTTGCAGATATTGCATTCTTTTACAAATGGAAGGTTTGTGGCAACCCTGAAAACAAGTCCATTGGCACCATTTTTTCCAACAGCATGCACTCACTTCATGTCTCTGTACTACATTTTGGTAATTCTCAAGTATTTCAAACTTTTTCATGATTATTTTATCTGTTATGGTGATCTGTGATCAGAAATCTTTGATGTTACTATTATAATTGCTTTGGGGATGCCACAAACCATGCCCATATGAGGGCAAACTTAACCGATGAATGTGTGAGTGTTTCTAAGTGCTCCACCAACCAGCTGTTCCTTTGTCTCTCTACCTCTCCTGGGTCTCTCTATTCCTGAAACAAAACAATATTAAAATTAGGCCAATTAATACCTCTACAATGGCCTCTAAGGGTTCGAGTGAAAGGATGAGTCGTCATCTCTCACTCTAAATTAAAAACCAGAAATGACTAAGCTTAGTCAGGAAGGCACGTCAAAAGCTGAGACAGGCTGAAAGGTAGGCCTCTTCTGCCAAACAGTCAAGTTGTGAATGCTGAGGAAAAGTTTCTGCAAAAAAATTCAAAGTGCTACTCTAATGAACACACGAATGATAAGAAAGTGAAACAGCCTTATTGCTGATATGGAGAAAGGTTTAGTGTTCTGGATAGAGGATCAAACCAGCCACAACATTTCTTTAAGCCAAAGCCTAATCCAGAGCAATGCTCTAACTCTCTTTAATTTTACGAAGGCTGACAAAAGCGAGGAAGCTACAGAAGAAAAGTATGAAGCTAACAGAGGTTGGTTCATGAGGTTTATGAAAAGAAGCCATCTTCATAACATAAAAGTGCAAAACGGGTCGGGCATGGTGGCTCATGCCTGTAATCCCAGCACTTTGAAGGGAGAGGAGGGTGGATCACTTGAGCGAATTCAAGACCAGCTTGGGCAACATGGGCAAACCCCACCTCTACAAAAAATACAAACATTAGCCGGGTGTGGTAGAGTGCACCTGTGGTCCTAGCTACTTGGGAGGCTGAGGTGGGAGGATGGCTTGAGCTTGGGGTGGAGGTTGTAGTGAGCAGAGATCACACCACTGCACCCCAGCCTGGGTGGCAGTCAGACCTTGTCTCAAAAAGAAAAAAAAGTGCAAAGTGAAGCAGCAAGTGCTCATGTAGAAGCTGCAAGTTATCTAGAAGATCTAGCTAAGATAATTTATAAAGGTGGCTACACTAAACAACAGATTTTCAACATGGATGAAACAGCCCTCTATTGGAAGAAGACCTAGGACTTTCATAGCTAGAAAGTCCAGACTTCAAAGCTTCAAAGAACAGGCTGACTCTTGTTAGGGGCTAGCGTAGCTGGTGACTTTAAGTTGAAGCCAATGCTCATTTACCATTCCAAAAATCCTACAGCCCTTAAAAATTATGCTAAGTCTCCTCTGCCAGTGCTTTAGAAATGGAACAAGAAAGCCTGGATAACAGTACATCAGTTTACAGCATGGGTTACTGAGTATTTAAAGCCCACTGTTGAGACCTACTGTTCAGAAAAAAAGATTCCTTTCAAAATATTACTGCTAATTGATAGTGCACCTCATCACCCAAGAGCTCTGATGGAGATGAATGAGGAGGTTAATGTTGTTTTCAAGCCTGCTAACATGACATCCATTCTGCAGCCCATGGATCAGGGAGTAAGTTCAACTTTCACGTCTTATTATTTAAAAAATACACTTTGGGCTGGGTGTGGTGGCTCACACTTGTAATCCCAGCACTTTGGGAGGCCGAGATGGGTGAATCACTTGAGGTCAGGAGTTCAAGACCAGCCTGGCCAACATGGTGAAGCCTCATCTCTACTAAAAATACAAAAATTAGCTGGGCATGGTGGCGTGCACCTGTAGTCCCAGTTACTCAGGAGGCTGAGGCAGGAGAATCATTTGAACCCAAGAGGTGGAGGGTGCAGTGAGCCAAGATCGCACCATTGCACTCAAGCCTGGGTGGCAGAGCGAGACTCCATCTCAAAAAATAAATAAAATAAAAAATAAAAAATACACTTCATAAAGCTGTAGCTATACTAATTCCTCTGATGGATCTGGGGAAAGTAAAGGAAAAACTTTCCGGAAAGGATTCAACAATTTGATGCCATTATGAACATTAGTAAATCATGAAAGGAGGTTAAAATATCAACATTATAAGAGTTTGGAAGAAGTTGATTCCAACCCTCATGGATGACTTTTGGTGTTCAAGACATCAATGGAGAAAGTAACTACAGATGTGGTAGAAACAGGAAAGAACTAGAATTAGAAGTAGAGCTTGAAGGCTGGGCACGATGGCTCATGCTTGTAAACCTAGCACTTTGGGAGGCCAAAGCGGGCAGATCATTTGAGGTCAGGAGTTTGAGACCAGCCTGACCAACATGATGAAACCCCGTCTCTACTAACAATACAAAAAAAAAAAAAAAAAAAAAAAAATTAGCTGGGTGTGGCGGCGCGCCTGTAATCTCAGCTACTTGGGAGGCTGACACAGGAGAATCACTTGAACTCGGGAGGTGGAGGCTGCAGTGAGCCGAGATTACACCACTGCACTCCAGTCTGGGCAACAGGGTGAGACTCCATCTCAAAATAATAATAATAATAATAACAATAGGTAGAGCTTGAAGAGATTCTACTAGAATTAGAAGTATAGCTTGAATTGCTGCAATCTCATGATAAAATCTGAACAGGTGAGGATTTGCAAATTCTCATTTGGATGAGCAAAGAAAGTGGTTTCTTGAGACGGACTCCACTTCTGGTGAAGATGCTGTGAACATTGTTGAAATGACAAATGACAACAACTAACCCAGGTATTACCTAAACTGAGTTGATAAAGCAGTGGAGATTTGAGAGGACTGACTCCAATTTTGAAAGGAGTTCTACTTTAGGTAAAATGCTATTAAATAGCATCACATGCAACAGAGAAACATTTTGTGGAACAGTCAATTGATGCAGGAAACTTCATTGTCTTAATTTAAGTAATTTCCACAGCCACCTCAACCTTCAGCAACCACCACCCTGATTAGTCAGCAGCCGTCAACATCAAGGCATGACCCTCCACCAGCAAAATGATTATGACTTTCTAGAGGCTCAGATCATCATTAGCATTTTTCAGTAAAGTATTTTTAATTTAAGGTATGTACATTTTTTAAGACATAATGGTACTATACATTACTATAATATACATGTAATTTTTTTTTTTTTTTTTGAGATGGAGTCTCGCTCTGTCGCCCAGGCTGGAGTGCAGTGGCACAATCTCAGCTCATTCCAAGCTCCGCCTTCTGGGTTCTCGCCACTCTCCTGCCTCAGCCTCCCGAGTAGCTGGGACTACAGGCGCCCGCCACCATGCCCGGCTAATTTTTTGTATTTTGAGTAGAGACGGGGTTTCACCGTGTTAGCCAGGATGGTCTTGATCTCCTGACCTCCTGATCCTCCTGCCTCGGCCTCCCAAAGTGCTGGGATTACGGGCGTGAGCCACCACGCCCAGCCTATAAATGTAATTTTTATATGTACTGGGAAACGAAAAAATTGGTGTGACTCTTTTATTGTAATATTGGCTTTGTTGAAATGGTACCAAATCTAAAATATCTCCAGTGTATCTCAGGAAATATGAATCTTTCTATTTTGTTCTTTTTTTCAAGATGTTTTTGTTTATTATGGTTCTCTTGCATTTCCATGTGAATTTTAGAATCAGCTTGTCAATTCATGCCAAAAGAAAAAAGAACCCATCCAGCTGGGGTTTTGCTAGAGACTGTAATGAATCTGTAGGTCAACCTGAGGAATACTGCCATCTTAACAATATTAGGTCTTCCTATCCATGAACAAAGGATGTCTTTCCATTTATCTAACTCTTCTGCAATTTCTCTCAGTAATGCTTTGTAGTCTTCAGGTTATAAGTCTTGTACTTTTGTTAAATTTATAAAATTTATTCCAAGGCATTTTATTTTTATGTTGTTATAAATGGAATTATATTCTTTTTTTTTCTTTTCTTTTTTTTTGAGACAAGGTCTCACTCTGTTGCCCAGGCTGGAGTGCAGTGGCATGATCACAACTCACTGCAGCCTTAATCTCCCAGGATCAAGTGATCCTCCAACTTCAACCTCCCAAGTTGCTGGGACTACATGCACGAGCCATGACATCTGGCTATTTTTTTTTTTTGTAAAGGTGGGGTTTTGCCATGTTGCCTAGGTTGGTCTTGAACTCCTGGGCTAAGCGGTCCTCCTGCTTTGGCCTCCCAAGTGCTGGGATTACAGGTGTGAGTCATCATGCCTAGCCAGAATTGTGTTCTTAATTTCATTTTTGGATTGTTCATTCCTAGTGTATAAAAATATAATTATTTTTTGTATATTGATACTGTATCCTGCAACTTTGCTGAATTCATTTATTAGCTCTAATAAATTTTAGGGGAGGTTCTTTAGGAGTTACTATATATAAGATCATGTGATTTCTGAAAATAATTTTATATTTTCCTTTTCAATCTGGTTGCCTTTTATTTCTTTTTCTTGCTTAACTGCCCCTGGCTAGAACTGCCACTACAATGTTGAACAAGAGTGGTAAGTGTGGACATCCTTGTCTTCTTCTTGATCTTAGGGGTAAAGCTTTCAATATTTTATCATTAAGTATATTAGCTGTGGGTTTTTCATAGGTGTCCTTTTTCAGGTTGAGGAAGTTTCCTTCTATTCCTAATTTTTTTATCATGAAAGGATTGTTGAATTTTGTCAATGTTTTTTTCTCTGTATACTGAGATAATTATGCTTTTCTTGTCCTTATGCTAGTAATCTATTACATTGATTGGTTTTAGCAGTTGAACCAAACTTGCATTCCTGGAATAAATCCCACTTGATCATGGTGTATAATCACAAACTCTTCCAACAAAACAGAAGGGGAACAATTCCCAACTCATTCTATTACTATGATACCAAAATCAGATAGACATCACAAGAAAAGGACGGACAAATATCCTGTATAAATATAAATGCAAAACTCCTCAATAAAATATTAGCAAACAAAATCCAGGAATCTATAAAAAGAATTACACACCATGACCAAGTTGGAGGAATAAGGAGTGAGAGCTAATATGTAAAGGACCCCTGTACATTGTTGAACCCCAACACAGAACTACTAAATCTGAAACTCAGGTGGAGCTTTTGATTCATTGGGTTGAGGATGGGACCTGAGAATGTGCATTTCCTTTCTTTTTAGAGATGGGGGTCTTGCTCTGTTCCCCAGGCTGGATTACAGTGGTATGATCATAACTTACTGCAGCCTTGACCTCCTGGGCTCAAGCAAGGAGCCTTAGCCTCCTGAGTAGCTAGGACTACAGGTGTGTGTCATCATGTCTGGCTAATTTAAAAAAAAAAAATTTTTGTAGAGATGTGGTCTTGGCTATGTTGCCCAGGCTGGTCTTGAACTCCTGGCCTCAAGCAATCCTCCTGCCTCAGCCTCCCAGAGTACTGGTATTACAGGTGTGAGCCACCAAGCTCAGCCAGAACGTGCATCTCTAACAAGTTCACATATAATTCTGATGCTGCCAGTCCACTGACCACATTTTGAAAACTACTGGTTTGGAGGAAGAAATAGACTAGCCATAAACTCAATGAACAGATATGGTAATCAAAGCAAAGGATAGCATTGAACAAGACAGTGGTAGTGAAATTTATAAAAAGTATTAATACAAGAGAATGATGATACAATTAACAGAAACAAAAAACTCCAGAATAGAAGTGGGTTTGGGAGAAATAGTGATGAATTTTGTTGCCATTTTTATCCTTGAAACAGAGAAAACAAAAGGTAATTAAAATAAGAATTACAAATTCAGCACTCCTTAAAGAGCATTATTGTCTGGTTTTCCCTTCTTTAGGTCTACTTTATTTTTCTTTTTTCTTTTTTCTTTTATTTTTTTTTTTTTGAGACGGAGTCTCGCTCTGTCGCCCAGGCTGGAGTGCAGTGGCCGGATCTCAGCTCGCTGCAAGCTCCGCCTCCCGGGTTTACACCATTCTCCTGCCTCAGCCTCCCGAGTAGGTGGGACTACAGGCACCCGCCACCTCGCCCAGCTAGTTTTTTGTATTTTTTAGTAGAGACGGGGTTTCACCGTGTTAGCAAGGATGGTCTCGATCTCCTGACCTTGTGATCCGCCCGTCTCGGCCTCCCAAAGTGCTGGGATTACAGGCTTGAGCCACCGCGCCCGGCCTAGGTCTACTTTAAAATAAAACTGTTTGGATAAAGACAATCACAAATATATTTATTAAAAAGAACAAGATGGATTAAATTTCTACTTTCTAGGATTTAGTTTTCTCCAGTGAAATATAATATCAATATATGCTACTGCAATACAGTTAGATTAAAACTAGTAAACCGGACATTAGATGAGGTTTCAAAGTCCATTTGATCAACTACATCAATTACATGAAGACGAAGCAAGTCTAGATATTTTTTCACATGTGCTTCAGTATAAAGAGACCATCTAGTATCCTAATCTGTTGGATTACACTACTCAAGAAAGCATATACTTAAAATAAATGTATCTTAGTTTATTTACAAAAATGGCCACAGAATAACTTAATAAACACAATGATTTGCAATTATTATATTGGTTATTTTAAAAGAATAGAAGAGGATATTACAACTCGTAAGTACAAATTTTCACACATTAATTATGTGTTGTAGAGAATACCTAATGCACAGCATGAAGAATGGTTGGAAACATATGCAATGTTAAAAACTATTCTGTTCAGTATTTTACTGTGAGTAATTATGGTAATTGTAATATAAATGTACTGCTGATCTAGGAACTAAACTGAATATGAAATTCTGCTAAGGACTGAAAAAAAATTTAAACCCAAAGGAAATAAAACTTGACATCTTCATTCATAAATAAGTGCCCAAAACATTTTAAATAAACAAAATATGTCACCTCACAAAAAGCTATATAATCAGGCAAGTTTGTGATCAAATAAACGTATTTTATAAGCAAATTATAGCTAATACGTATTGTAATGTCACAAATCTCTTTTGATTTAAAGTCTCTGATTCTTTTTTATGCATAAGTTTTGGGCACCTTGCAAATATAACTGAGATCTTCATAAATGACATCCACAAATGGGGGTTATAGATAGATTATGATAAGTAATCTCAGACAGATAGATCCTAGCATCCTGCAGATTACATTGCTTTTGTTTTAGAAATGGAGTCTTGCTCTGTCACCCAAGCTAAAGTGCTAAAGCACATACCTAAAATAAATTTAGCTTACTACAGTCTTGTACTCCTAGGCTCAAGCAATCCTCCCTCTTCAGCCTCCAGAGTAGCTGGGACTACAGGTGTGTACCACAACGACCAGTCAATTTCCTTTACATTTTTTTAAGAGATGGGATCTTACTATGTGGTACAGGCCTCAGCCTCCCAAGTAGCGGGGATTATAGGTAAGAGCCACTACACGCAGCCCAAATTAGATTGTTTCTAAAGAGAGATTCTGACCATGCCTTTAAATATCTCATCATAATAGTCACCTACTCAAAAACCGTCCTTGACTTCTGTATTAGTTTCCTATTGCTGCTGTAACACAGACTTAATGGCTTAAAATGGCACAAAGTTATTACCTTACAATTCTGGAGGTCAGAGTCTAGAATGTGTCTCACTGGGCTAAAACCAAGATGCCAGGCTACGTTCCCTTCTGAATGCTTAGCGGAAAATTCATTTTCTTGCTTTTTACCACTTGCGTGGAGAAGGGGTCTACCTGCTTTTTTTGGCGCATGGCCCTCGTCTGTATTCAAAGCTAGCAATGGCTGATTGAGTCTTTCTCAAATTCTATCACTCTGACCTTCTGCCTCTGTCTTCTACTTTTAAGTACCTTGTGATTCCACTGGGATTTTCTGGATAACTCAGGATAATCTACCTATTTTAACATCAACTGATTAACAACCTTAACTCCCTCTTTAATTTCTCTTTGCTATGTGACATAAGACACTTACAGTTTTTGAGGGTTAGGATGTTATTGATGTCGCTGAAGGGAGACATTATTCTTCCTACCATGGCTTCCCAGTATCTAGCAAACCCATCCTGGCTGTCTGGGTCTTCTACACTGTGGGCTCCAATTTACTCTCCCGCCTTACCCCCAAGACCTCACTCTATGTGCCCTGTGTTCCAGGCACAGCAGCCCATCTGCAGATCCCCCAGCACACCCCACACTCACTCACACAGCTCATAGCTTTGTTTCTTGCACTTTATCTTCTTTGATGTTCTGTTCATTCTGCCCCCCCTTTCCTCACCACCAAGATGAAACTCTGTTCATCCTCCGACTCATAGCAAATGCTTCTTTCTCCATGAAGCTTTTCCCCTAACTTTTTCCTTCTGGATGTTCATATCATAACATTTGTACCTCTCTGTAGAACTTGACATTCTGCCTTGACAGTTATTTGTGTTCTTATCTTCTCTGCTAGGTAATAATTTCCTTGAGGACAGAGACTCATGGATTCATCCTCATTTTTAATGTCTGTTAGGCATATGCAAAACTGAACCCTTGATTCTCATCCACACTCCTCCAAATCTACTATTTCTTTAGTCTTCCCCATTACTAAAAGCGCCTCCATTCACCCAGGAGATCTTGACACAAACTTTGGAGCCATCCTCAACTCCTCTTTCCCTCATTCCATTTCATTAGTAAATTTTACCAGTGCTACCCACTGATCTAAGCCACCACTATCTTTTGCCTGTCCTACAGGACTTCCTGTTTCCAGTCTTGCCTCTGCACCTCTCACTGCACAAGTCAGGATGTGTGCATGTGCATGTAAGCATACATATAAATTCTAGTTTCAACTCAGCAGCGAGAGGGATCATTTGCATTTTTAAAAAATCTAAGTCTGATGATATTTCAGCCCTGCTCAATGTCACACAGCTTCCCATCATGCTTGGAATAAAATCCAAAGTCCCTATCATGTTCTTTAGGACCCTAACCTCATTTCCCACTGTCCACCTTGCTCACTGTGGTCCAACCTCACTTTCGCCCTCACAGTTCCTCACACAGACACTTGTCACAGGGCCTCTGCATTTACTATTTCCTCAGCTGGTGGACACTCTTGTCTTCAGATAGCCACATGATTCATTACTTACGTCCCTTCCGTCTCTGCTCATCCCCTCATGTTCTTTGGGTCACTTCATCAGAGTGGCCTTCCCTGACCACCCTGTCCAAAAGAAGAGCCCTTCACTTTTGTCACTGTCTATACTCTTATCCTGCCCAAATTTTCTTTATCTACCTATCATTACATGACATGGCATTATACATTTATTTCTCATCTGTTACTTCCCAGTAGAATTTAAGTTTCATGAGTGCAGGAACTTTGTTTTCATCTATATTCCAGTCTCAGCACCTGGATGCACACACAGCACAGGATAGGTGCTTAATGAATATTTGTTAAATGAACAAATTCATCTTTGTATGCCCTCTTGTTTCTTGCCCGGTTCTTTGATCATTATAATAGATGCTGAAAAAGGATTTCCTGATTGAATTTTATGTATATACCAAATATTATATAAGATAATCTCCAAAGGAAAAACAACCAAGAAAAGCCACTTTTTCAAGATAAATAAAGGTTACAAAGAAGTCATCACAATTCTGCTTAGTCTTTTATCATGAAGTTCTTATATGATGGACGTCTCTAGAGTGCAAAATGTATCCAACTGAATGTTCCAGGAAGGAGTTCAGAAACAACTCCAGGCAGGCCACACTGCCTACCTACAGTGCATTGAGACAGGGTACATGAGTGGATGTGGAGAGGGCCTAAGTGACTGCGAGCCACGATGCCCTGTAGTTAGGTACATCCAGCTTCAGCAGACATAAAGCCTGAAGCCTTGTTCAGTCCCACTTAAGTTTTTCTTCTCCTTAATGCATTTCTCTCACTTTTAGAGCACTGGTTTCTTAGAAGGAGCCTTTTATCCTTTGTTTCTAGGTTTTTACTACTAGAGGAAGGGGAAAAAAAACCTCAAAATAAAAATAAACATATAGACTGGGCGCGGTGGCTCACGCCTGTAATCCCAGCACTCTGGGAGGCAGAGGCAGGGGGATCACTTGAGGCCAGCAGTTGGAGACCCGCCTGGCCAACATGGTGAAACCCTGTCTCTACCAAACATACAAAAATTAGCTGGGCATGGTAGCACATGCCCATAATCACAGCTACTCGGGTGGCTGACGCAGGGGAATCGCTTGAACCCAGGAGGCGGAAGTTGCAGTGAGCTGAGATCGTGCCACTGCACTCCAGCCTGGACAACAGAGTGAGACTCAAAAATAAATAAATAAATGAAATAACCATATTATCTCTAATCACCCACTCTCTCTCGTCTCACATACAAGAGTGCAGTTTTAAAAATTCATCTTTTTTTTTTTTTTTTTTTTTTGCCATCCAATGTATATAATTACGCAAATGCAAGTGTCTGGAATCAAGTTCATTTCATTTAAACAAATTGGTTTTAAACTATTATTTACATAATAATTTTAAATAATACTCTTCCTATCCTTCAGAGTTTCCTGGAGTCCCTCTTTTTATACCAACTCCCTAAATTCAGGAGCACTGGCCAGGCATGGTGGCTCAAGCCTGTAATCCCAGTACTTTGGGAGGCCGAGGCAGGTGGATCACGAGGTCAGGAGATCAAGACCATACTGGCTAACGTGGTGAAAACTCATTTCACTAAAAATAGAAAAAATTAGCCAGGCGTGGTGGCAGGCGCCTGTAGTCCCAGCTACTCGGGAGGTTGAGGCAGGAGTATGGTGTGAATCCAGGAGGCAGAGCTTGCGGTGAGCTGAGATCGCGCCACTGCACTCCAGCCTGGGTGACAGAGAGTGAGACTCCATCTCAAAAAAAAAAAAAAAAAAAATTCAGTAGCACCCACAGTACCTTTTAACCTGAAAACACAAATATTCATCACAATGACTCCTTTTAGGTTCTCAGGTTGTTTTTCTTGCACAGCAGATGAAAACATTTTCTAAGACAGTGGTTTTTGAATTTTGTCTTCACATTAGAATCATCGCAAAACTTTTAAAAAACATCAATGCCCAGGTCCCCCCCAAGACCAAATCAGAATCTTGGAGGGTTGGACCCAGGCATAAGAACTTCTTTTTAAAGTTCCCCTGGTGATTCTAATGTACAGCCATAGGTGGGGACCAAAGCTCCAAGCATATACAATTGTGAGTCACAAAGAGATAGTTACTGGAATAGTAACAAGAGGAAGCTGACCCCAAATTTAGATTTTGCTATGGTTAATCCATAGAGATAATCTCCGTGTGGACAACTTGTTGCCTTGAATACTCTATGACAAGACTGGATATAGTGACTGCTTTAGACAATAAGGATATGATTCAAAATATAAATACATTCAGTAGGAACTCAAGGTATTTTAAAGAAATTGTTAGTCAAAGATCAAATTTACTCACAGTATCTTCTTTAGCAGTTCATGGCTTAAGAAATTCTGTATTTGCAATGTATTCTTTCCCTCTCCTGCCTCTTACTGTAATTAATGCAGGAAACTCAAGGGAGAGGAAAAAAGTCCTTATTCTATTTTTCTAAGAAGTGATTTCCTAAGTGGTTTCTTGTGTTGTGGGTCATGAAGAAAAGCTTGGAGGTGGTTGGGATTCAAGACACTGTTGGGAATCTAGACATTCTACAAAGAAACAGAGGGGAAACGTAGGCCTTCAATAAAGAGGTAAAGTAAGGCAAAGAAAAGATATAGGCAGCCAAGATCCAACAGGAATGGACAATGGGTATTGTCTAATTGCAGGAACACTGTGCAAACACTCTGCTTATGCATGTGACTCTGGCATAATATTTTCACTACACTGAATTTTTCCATCACACTGCTTACAAGAATTTCCACATTGAGCATTTATTGGTAAAAATAGAAAGGTGATGCTAAAGAACAAACTTACAGTCTATAAATGCTACAACATATTTATAATCTGGATGAAGAGATATCAATTGGTTTGGCTGAGAAAACCTTGACTAAAATGAACAGGATGTTGTCCCTGACTTCTGTAACATAAATATATCCTTCTCCAGTTCTGTCAGTTCCTGAATACTTTATAAAATGTATTTTGTTCAGGTAATTTTTCAAAACAACTGTTGCCAAGATCTGAACTGGCACTGGAAAAAAAAATGATTATTTTCAGGGGAGAGAGAGAGAGAAAGACAGGAGAAATCTTAGTATTACATAAAGCATTGTGATTGCTTCTAGGTAATTTAAAAATCAATGTTCCAATGATTTCATTTTACTTTTTCTGCCAGATCTTCAAACTGCCTGAAATCGTGAAGCAGTCTTTTCGTAATAAATTATAATGTGTCCATGTCTTGATTAGATATTAGCCATTTATTAATGTGTGTGCATATATATGTATATACAGATATGAAATTTATTAGTGCTTGAACCACTATCTTAAAATAATTAGCAGTGTTTCACCAACTATAACAACTTCTAAATGATGAACTGCCATAAAATTTCTAAATCATTACTACTGGTTGGCACTTACCTTTGACATTATTGATTTAATTCCAAAAAAAAAAAAAAATGATGTTTCTAAAACCCTGAGATTTCTTTTTAAATTCCTGAGCATTAAGAGGATCAAGTTACAACATTTGTCTTTGAGACGTTATCACTTCTTCAAGATCTTCAACAATATACTCCAAATTCTATATTCTTAGTCCTATATTTACTGCTTATATTATTGATACTTTTAAAGATAAATCAATATTCATCTGTCGACAGGAGCTTTTTTGGGGGGAGGGAGAAGTCATTCATATTTTTAAAAAGAAATTTTTTAAAAATAATTTGAGAAATTTTAAAAAATGTCTCAAATTCAAGAATTTACTGTTCAGGAGGTAAGACCACAAGTTTTATTGCAGAGTGATGGTAAGCTTGTTTTAAATACTACTACAATATTAATGTAGAATTTTTTTCTTTTGGATTAATACAAATATATCTTGTTACAGTTAATAAAGTGTTCCTGTGAACACAAGATTCATTCCCTTTTGGACTGTTTTTCTGCTTGATCCCTCAAAAAAAGGAAAAATGTCAGTAACTTTTAAAAAGATACATACCTTTACTTTGATAGTTAAGCAACAAGGAGAGTAGAAAAGATCAAGGGAAGTAAAAAAGGAACCAGAACCAGGTACACTACAAAGCTCAATTAGTTCACAGGCTAAGGACACTGCTTTTTATAAGTTATTTTTCTCCATTGGGAACAGTTTTCTGAGACTTCCTCTCTCTGCTCTCCATCCCGGGAGTCCTAACCAGGTTTTATCTTTTTTTTTTCTTCTGCTTTTTCTTCTTGTTTGCTTTCGAGACCAAAAGAAGTTGTCAGAGAAGTCATGTTAGGTACATTTCACTGAAGGTTTTCTATTTTCAGCAAGTTTTACTGTTCTCCAGACGGCTCCTGACTGTCCCTAAACACAAAGGGTAACTAGGCTCCCTGTAGACTCTTTTGAGAATCTATCTCATGAAAACTAGGAGCCCTCTGTACTTCCCAAAATGGACCCGCAATATTCCACATTTGATTCCAGGTCGTTTTGTCAAGCCACAAAAGCTTATCTTTGAACCCCAAGTTGAAAATGGCTGTGTAGAGCGAAAAGGTAAGGAACTCTCTCACAACTTTCGAGGGTCCCCTCAACCTTTCAAGGAAGGTCATTCCATCTGAGTTCTAGATGAGACCAACTGAAGCTCGAACCTTGACCATGAGCTGGAGTAGGTGGATCCCCGCTAACCACTGGCTTTAAATGGAGGAAAAGTTAACTTTCTTGGCTCCTTGCACTTCTTCAAACCCAGTCCGGTAGGCGCAGGACCCGGACTGGGTCGAGGCCTCAAAATCTGAGACCAGGCAAGACAGGTTTTAAAGTAAGCCTCTGGGCACCACTGTTCGCGGCGCGTAAGCCCACCTAAAAGACCGGTGCCCTCGGGCTCCCTGATGTACTCATTCCTGGTTTGAGTACAGCCTGCGCCACCTGGTCTCCTCCCAGCAATGCGAGCACTCGCCGAACCCTCCCCGCGCGGAGTCTAACACCGACGCTGCCTCCAAACCTCCCTCGCGGGAAGCCCCTGGGTGCACGGGGCGTTCTTACCTTGGGGTTGGTCAGGAGCTGGTGCTCGTCGCTGTGCAGCAGCGCCCTAGAGTTGGACTCAGAGTTGTTCACGTAGACCTGGACGCAGGGGTACTGTGAGGTGCCCCTGCAGTCGGCGCCACAGGTGAAGGTGCACTCGAACACCTCGCCGATCTGCTGCACCGACAGCACCGTGCAATTGGCCTCCGTGGCTTGCAGATCCTGCAGCGCGGGACTCAGCCAGCAGAAGCCGAAGATGAACAGCGACACGACGCCGGAGATGATGAGAAACAAGCCGAGCCGGATGCTCTTGTCCTCGGCTTCCGTGTACTCGTAAGCCACCCGGAGCTTCGCCATCGCCCCCCACTCTCGGCGGCTGGCGCGCTCCCCCCGCCCCCTCCCGCCCCCGGCGCCAAGCCCGACTGCCTCGGGCGGGAGGAGCCGCCGCCGCCACCGCCGCCGCCGCGCGACAGCAGGGGAGTGGGCGGCGAGGGGGAGCGCGCGAGAACAAAGGGGCCGAGGCCAGCGACGCCCCCGGCGGCGGCAGCGCCCCCCAGCCCCCCAGCCGCCGCCTGGGCCCCGCGGTGCAGCCGCCGCTTCAGAGCCTCCTGCACCCTCGGGCGCGGGGAGCGCACGGTCCGCTCCAGCTTCCAGCGCCCCCTGCCAGCCTCCGCCCCCGCACTCTCCCCGCCTCCCCCACCCCGCCTCCTCTCGTCGGGTGTCTCTCTGTCTCCATCGCCCGCTGGCCGCTTCTCCGCGGACTCGTCCGGCAGCTGCCCCAAGGCTAGGAGTGCCTGAGCTGGGGCGAGCCCGGGGGCTCCCCCGTGCAGGAGGAGGCTCCGCCCCGCCCCGTCCGCCGCCGACCCTGGCCCTTCCGCCCCGCCCCGCTTCGCCCCGCCCTGCCCGGGGGCGTCTCCTTTGGGCGAGGGGTTGACGGGCACAAGCGACAGCGGCGACTTGCAATTGGAATCTTCCCTGAGTCCCCTTAGAGGGACGTCCGAGATGAAAGATTAAGATCGATTTAGCTTAACCGGAGGGAAAGTTAAAAAATAATAATCAGAGGGGAGGGTGGAGTTCAAGTGGAGCGGCGGGAATCTTGAACTCTAAACGGGGACTGGTCACCTGCGGGCAGAGCGGCCAGGCTCCGGGCGCACCCCGGGAAGCGGGCACGCGTGGCGGTGTGGGAGGACACGGGCCGCCCGGGCCGGGCGGATCGAGGTGAAAGCCCCAGGCTAGCGGTGTGCGCTGGGAGGTCCCCGGGGACTACTCAACCGCAGGTCCCCATGCGACGGGCGGGCTGGCGCGCGGCGGTGCCAGAGGCGTGACCCAGCGGTGCCCACGCCGCCAGCGCCGCCGCCCCAGGGAGCGCGGTAACCGTCCAGTCCCAGGACCTGGGCCTCCTAACCGTCTTGGTGCAGACTCGCGCCCCCTGACCCTGCTGCGGCCGGGAGGGCTGCAGGATTGGAGTTAAACAGGCTGAGTCAGGTGGAGTTTGCTGTGGAGGCAACGTGCGTGGGGGCAGGAGGCTGGACAAAAGAAACTTGCTGCTCAGGTCCTCAGTGACCCTTGTGGCAACTTACGTCTCTGGCAGCCGGGTCGACCCCAACTTGATTTGCCCCCATGGCTGGGGCTGACTGAGACTAAAGGAAACAGGTGGAGAGCTTTGCAGCCTGGAAAGAAATACCACTTTTCCCATCAGAACTTGCTTCGGAGCTCCCAAGAACAGAATCGTTTATGTGGTTTCCCTCCTTAGGAGTCTTGCCACCCGTGACCCGCCCCAGGATTTGTAGATAAGCTTTCCAGGAGCGCTGTTTAAAGCGACAGCAGCAGGCAGGCCCACTCTGTTACAGGTACTGTTTCTAGACCTGTGTTCTGCTCTTAATACTTGCCGTTGCTCCCTCCAACCCCAATTACCTCCACCCCCAATTACCTCCACCCCAACTATGCTTCAGCCTCTATTCTTTTCGCGACCTTTTAAAAGTTGGAATTACCTTTTCCCAAACCACACTTTTATCATAAAATCAAACTTGAGACCTATTTATATCTACATTTCGAAGAATAAAATCAGAATATTGACTTCCTTGCAAACGACATAAACTTTTTGTGTTTGTAAGTCGCAAATGAATAAACTCTTAATTATGTTCCTGATGAATACGGAAACATGGAATCATGGAATTCTTGATTTCTCTTTCCTGGACTTCAAATGTTACTTAACTGGTATTGAGTACCTTTCGACTGCAGTTCTGATACGTTATTTGGAAACACTACATTATGATAGGTAACAAGTATTTCCCAGCAATGGGCAAATTAGTTACAGGAAGATCCTAAGTGTCTTTTTCTCAATAAATTAAGAAGATGTAGGGTTTGAAAAACTTCCAAATTAGGAAGATGCTTTGTTCTCTAATACATTTTAGGTTTTGAGAGAGATTTTCTTTTTTTAATTTAAATGTAAGAATTGTACTCTTTTTCTGTTAGCATAAAGACAATTGTGATTACATTACTTAAAAGCGAGTTTAATAGTTGAAATAGCATAACCCAAAATCACAAATCTTCAATCTGAATATTTTTCCTATTGCAGGAAAAATTAAAAAAATAGGAAATTTTTTTTCTATTGTTATAATCTTCTTTTCCAATAAAGCAAAAGCCATGTCTAAGATCTGAAACAATGATGAACAAACAAGATCCAATTATTCTAGCTCAGTATGATGAGGAACTGAAACTTGAGGCAGAATTAATTCCTATTAATGCATAGCAGTTGGGGGACTACCAATAATTAAATGAATATGATTCATTTTTCTTTTTTTTTTTTTTTTTTTTTTGAGACGGAGTCTCGCTCTGTCGCCCGGGCTGGAGTGCAGTGGCCGGATCTCAGCTCACTGCAAGCTCCGCCTCCCGGGTTTACGCCATTCTCCTGCCTCAGCCTCCCGAATAGCTGGGACTACAGGCGCCCGCCACCTCGCCCAGCTAGTTTTTTGTATTTTTTTTTTAGTAGAGACGGGGTTTCACCGTGTTAGCCAGGATGGTCTCGATCTCCTGACCTCGTGATCCGCCCGCCTCGGCCTCCCAGAGTGCTGGGATTACAGGCTTGAGCCACCGCGCCCGGCCTATGATTCATTTTTCAATGATTCCAGAGCTCAAAGTCTTCTGTGAATGAAACCTCTGCCTCAAAACTGAAGTACGGTGGTCTAAGTCTAGGGAACAAAATCAGAAAATTCTATCTTATTTTAACTGAAATTCTTGAAATTTTAAAATCCATTTTCTTTTAGTTCTGCATTTAGTCAATTTCTTTCCTGGCAATTATTCATAAAGTATTTGAAGAAACTTGTGTCTTCTGTTTTTTAGACATTTTTCTCCTGTTTCCTGTTTTTAATTTAGCTTGTTTTCTCTGAACACATTATCTTCACATCTTTATTGAAAGTCAAACGTATTAAGACTTCACAAATTAAATCAATTTCTATTTTATTCTTAATGAAACACTGGAAATGTTTATTAGTTTTACTTACTTGAAGCGGAGCTGCTTTATCACATTCCCAAGGAAGATTGCATATGTCAGCCCCTCAGTTTCAGAATACAGGTCACCGCTTACTAAGTCAGAATGGTAGTAAAGAACTCCCCCAGGAAAGCTCAGAAATGCTAAGCTCTGAGGTCACTTAAAATCTCTGTTCCCTGTGGAAGGTGGAAGTAGCACAGAGAAAGCAGCTAGTCCTTTCTTTGAATAGTGTTCCACCAATTAAGATTAAAAAATTTTTTTTTTTTTTTTTTTTTGAGACGGAGTCTCGCTCTGTCGCCCAGGCTGGAGTGCAGTGGCGCGATTTCGGCTCACTGCAAGCTCCGCCTCCCGGGTTCACGCCATTCTCCTGCCTCAGACTCCCGACTAGCTGGGACTACAGGCGCCGCCACCAAGCCCGGCTAGTTTTTTGTATTTTTTAGTAGAGACGGGGTTTCACCGTGTTAGCCAGGATGGTCTTGATCTCCTGACCTCGTGATCCGCCCGTCTCGGCCTCCCAAAGTGCTGGGATTACAGGGTTGAGCCACCGCGCCCGGCCTAAAAATGTATTATTAAGAACCAGATTGACTTATTTGATGTACATCATCTGCAGTAGTTTTTCCAGTACGATCATGGCCAGGTCTTGATAAAGTTCAATTTAAAAGAAAAAGCCTATCTAAACAAGGGCATTTAAAGCTATGTTATTTATAATTTGTTCTCATGATCAATATTCAAAAAGTCCTGTGGCTGATGCTAAAGTAGCAACGTATGATATCATATCATATATATTTTTATTAAAAGATTCTAAAAAGAATTATAAAGCAGGCTTTTGTATCCTAGGAATAGAAGGGAATTTAGAGCAGGTGGGAAATTTTTTTCAAAAATTGGCACATTATGAAGTTTTTTGATAACTGCCACTAAACACTTGAAAAGCTAAAGTACATAGGAAAAATAATGTATAATCACCTTTTTTTCTATTAAAATTTACATTCTAGAGTTTAGACCTTTTTAACTAATTAGATATTAAACATGATGAAAGTATGAGTGATCCAACAAAGAAAACCATACAAAACAATTTTATATTTTCTTCTTGATTCAGCAGCTATAATTATAGATTTTGTTAATGTCATAGGAAATTGAGTTCCAGCTTGCCAATACCAAAAAATTAATTTTCTTGCCATGCTCCATTATGAGTGTTAAATATTTGTTATTAGCCTCAGAATTTTAAATTCAAAATACATTTCCTATGTGGTCACTATTTTTTCTGATTGTTTTTTTCCTGGCCATAAACTTCACCTATTAAAATGAGCATATAATTATTACTAAGAACACTACTTACATTTCTATTTCTAATCACAGTAAATTAGAACAGGAAGGGATTTTAACCATTGCCTAGTTCAACATTAATGAAGAAGCTCCCAGACTTTACATTTTGCTTGTAATAGTAATTATTTAAAATATTTTTTAAAAGCTCAAATTTATGTTTGTGTATAGCCTTTATGTTTGCAATTGAGGAAAGCAAAACACAGCTAATTCACATTTTTTCCCATTAAAATGTACATTCTGGATTAGCAAATTTTTCATACCATACTGGTAGTGCTCTAGAGTTCCTAAAATCTCACCAACTGTTGAGTCTTTCATGTTAACTGCAGTAAATCTCTATGGGAGAGATATACACAGGTATGTAATAAAAGGGAAATCAGCTTTGGAACTTGAAACATAGAGGCCAAGAGGTTTTGGTCCTAGCTTTAATAGTAAATAATTTGACATAAGGTAAATAATCCTCTTAGTCTATTTTCTGTTGCTATAACTGAATACCTGAGACTGGGTAATTTATAAAGAAACTTATTTCTTACAATTCTAGATGCTGGGAGGTCCAAGAGCATGACAGTAGCATCTCGTCAGGTTCTTGTGTGCCATAACATGGCAGAAGGCAGTTGCATAGCAAGAGAGCAAGAGTGCCTATTAACTCAGAACACCGTCCATATAACCCATCAGGCTCCACACCCTGATGACCTTATTTAATCCTAATTATCTCCCAAAGGCCCCATCACCAAATACCATCAAAAATATGAATTTGGGGAATACGTTCTAACACATTAAATTTGGGGGACACTTTTAAACCATAACAATAATTTAGTATTAGTTTCCTCCTTGTCATACAAAAGGGTTGGTCTAGAAGACAGTTTTAGTATTCCAGTATCTAATTCCCCATTTTTGTTTTGCTATGCACTTTAGAAAATAGGGTATTGCTATATAACAGTATCTAGTGAAGTTAAAAGGTCTTTAACAGAATCCCAAAACATGGAGAGCATGTCCTAGCATGACGGCTAATAGGAAGAGTGTTTGTCTTTCAAGAAATGGACCTACGTCGATGTAACACCTAATATAAGCTAGGTTATTTACAAATGCCCTAATTTAACCCTCCCACGAGAAGAGGGAAAAACATTCAGAGATCAGGTAATTTTTGCAAGGCTGCACACATATTGTGACAGGGCCAGGGGATTTTATATTTGCATTTTATGTAGTATTTTATGTTTAAGAAATATTAACCAAAGATAATAAATTACTTAAAACAATTTTTCTACTATACTATGCCACTTCTAAGAAATTTGTTATTTAACAAAAATGAAGTGTAGATAATATAAAAGCATTTACAAATGGATTTAAAATGTGTTTCTATACTTACATTTAAGTAGTTAGGCTTAATCAAAATCTCTCCTGTGAAACCTGATTATGAAGGGGACAGTGAGTAGAGGCTGAAGGAATTAATAATTTAATCTGGTCCCCCTGCTTAATTTTACTCTGAATCACATTTGTGTTGAAAATAGCCTCTTCAGATCCGTAGCAAATAGTAGTAGTACTGTTTTATGTGGAACAGAGAGATTAAGTTAGGTTTCTAGTGGCTTGCTAAAAATTCAAGGTAAATTCAAGGTAGAAGTAAATACACGGAATAATTAGATGTGCAATAGTTATAAGGCAGATGGAAATCCTATCCTCTGCAGACTGAAAAGCATCGAATACTTCTAATAATAGCTTTTTTTTTTTTTTTTGCCTTTGCTTGGACACTTCCAGTGATGGAAAGATCATTCACTCCTAATGATTTCTGGAGCTTCTGAAAAATTATAAAGTGGTACTTTATTACTGTAGATGGAAATTTGCCTTGCCATAACAGCCATGCAATGGTCCTTATTCTGCCCTCTGGCATTATGTAGGATAAACATATTTTTAAGAATAAAGCCTTACAAGAGGCAGGAGAATGGTGTGAACCCGGGAGGCAGAGCTTGCAGTGAGCCGAGATTGCGCCACTGCATTCCAGCCTGGGCAACACAGCGAGACTCAGTCTCAAAAAACGCAAAAAACAAACAAAAAGAATAAAGCCTTACAAATGACTCTACCTCAGATATGAGAAGACAGCCATTTGTCCCTCCTAAGCCTTTTGTTATGCGCATCTTCCAGTTTCTTCAGATTCTCTTTGGATATGATTTAGGAAACTAAGGTTTTACCCTTAGTCCAAAATGCTAAGAATGGTAAGTCAAAGTTGGAAAGGATGCCCCACTTTAACATTTGAAAGTCTGAACTTTGCTTTTCCATGATATCCAATTTACAAACACTCCTAGGATAACGGATTTTGTTTTTCAATTACAGTGTCATTGCAAATGTAGAGAGAATTTAGATTCATAAGTGATATACAAGTCAACTAATATTCAAATTTTAGACCTATATTAAATCATTTAGATTGAACTGAAAAAAAATTACACAAAACTTTAGATAAAAAAGGGAAATCTGGAAATAACTTTTTGAGCAGAGGAGTAACATGACTTGCATTTTTTAAAACTGAGATATAACTCATGCAATGGAGAGCATGTTATATTTGAAGAATATTAACCACTTGAAGACAATAAATTAAAACATTAAAAATAAACAAATATATCTTTCTCTTAAAAGAGGAAATATTTAACAACTCAAAGACAGCCCATTTTTCATGCACTGTTACATATGGTAATTAAAACTCCATCTTAAAATAAATGTTCAGTATGTAACAGATTTAAAGGTAGCTTTGAAACATTCTGGCTGCCCCAAATCTTTATTTTTATACATAAGAAGATGAAACTATTTATATCATTCCCTCATGTAATGTTTTCTCATTCAGATGTATAATTTTGAAGAATAAATGTTTAATTTAAAATAGTTTTCTCATTATAAATATCAAGAGGCCTGATTCTAAAAAGAATCAAGCAGACTCAGCGATTTGTGGACATCATACCACCCTTGAAATTTGAAGCATTTCTTCCAAAATGTTTGAAGAACTCATGTATTATCATCAAAATTATCTTCATTATGCACTAGGAAATAGTTTGGTCTGGAAGAAAAAAGCATTTATTGTAAATTTTAAAAGTAAATTATGTGGTCAAAATGTCACTTAGGCCAAAAATAAATGCAAATCACAAAAACATTACATTTCAGGAAACACATACAAATTAGAGACCAGCTCGGATTGATAGTAAAGATTTGTTTTCCTCAGCTAATGCCCCCAATTATTGTCTAAAAGAACTAACACTTTTGGTATAAAGCCAGTTTTATTTCATCTTCTCTAAGAAAAATGTCAAAACATTTTTGTGGTATGGTATGGCTTTCAGGCCTAGAAATGAAAAGTAAGATAAATCTCAAAAAGAATGAAAAATTGGCTTTGCTATGTAGAAGATAATTTAACTGAAGTATTTTAGCTCATGTCAACTGGTTATCATATGCTATTTGACTATGCAATAATCTGGATTTTCAAGATAGGGAATTATGACAATTATGACCTTGTGAATTTTGACACTTTCAAGAAGTCATTTAAATAATTGAGGGAAAACTGTATAATAAACATGGAAATGACTAGCTTTTTAAAAAGCCTTAAAAATCTTGAGTTCTTATGATAAAGAGACATGTCACTAATATCTTGTCACAGTGTTTATACAACTGTTTAACTGTATTTAAAAAACCTTCAATTAATGCACATGTAACTGATAATGCATGTAATTCCCATTACCAGTTTTTATACATACAAACTGAAGAGGAAATCTTAAGATCAGCAGAAATATTCCCAGGAAATAACTGAGATAAAAGCACTTTTGCTGTTTTGTATTTATGTATGGATTCAACTTTCCTCTTGTTTTGCTAACAAATACTATTGTAGTAACATGGTTTCTGCCCTAGAACACTGGATGTTATAGGAAAAAGTAAATGAATGCCCCTGATACACAGGGATTACAAGATTTTGTGGGATTTCATCAGAAATTTAAGATTTTATTCTACTTAGTACTTGTACACAGGAGATTGCACACTAATGCAACGTACGTACAATTTCAGACTAAACATTTACGACAAAACTTAAAAACTGTTTTTCCTCTTTCAAATGTAGGACTAAAATATACACATAAATAAATCTGGTGAATACACACACATATATATGATTACTATTTGTTGTGCTTTTTTAATGTTTCACATTCCTATTCCTAACATCAAAAGAAAGCAACTCTACAGGTAAGTTCGATTAAAGTTGCCTTTTGTAATTTTTTTGATTTAAATTTCTTTCCAAAGATACAGCAGTGATTTTAAGTATACCTTATCCATGATTCACAGAACAGCATATTCTTATGTACTTAAAGGTCAATGCTTTAATTATATACCTTTTAGCCCTGATGACATCATAGTCTCCAACTTCAAATCAAGAAAAGGGTATCAGCCCCTTAAAGAGCTGAAGAGAGGCCTGGAAGTAATCACATTCGACTTTTTATTTAAAAAGGCAGTCCTGTCAATTGAGTCATTCAGTTTCTGTTTGCACATTGACTGAACCTTTACTTCATGAAGCAGCTAGTACTGTGTAGCACCTTCATATTGAAAAAGTCTGTTTCATTCAACTTCTCCCTATTGGTTTGAGACTTGCTGTGTTCCAGTTCTTCCTGTGTTCGATGACAACTGTCATGCCTCCCCTTAGTATTTTTTAGTTGTCTCTTCTCCAAGCCCTACATCTCACCAATTCTAAGGTGCATGTTCTTTCCTCACATAATAGAAACACTTTGTAATTGGTGGCTTGTCATAGTTGGAGCTTTTTTTTTCTTAGTGGTACATAAAATGGTGTACCTTACAATTGATGGCAATTAGATTTCTGAAATACAGTAATTATCTCACTTACTTTAACACTTTTTCCATGAGCCACCGGAACATTAAGACATTCAACTCCTTACCTTATGCACAGAACACTGTCCAGCTTGTCTCTCCTAGGTTATGTTCTATGAGGTTAAATTTAATGTTTTACAAAACAACTGATTTGAAAATCTTAATTAACTCAGTTACTTTTTAATATTGCACTGAAATCTATTATTTGTCCTACTTCTTCTCTTCCAGTCACAAGAATGAGCTTAACTGCCTTTCATTGACAGCTCTTGAATTTGATACCTGAAGACAAATATCATGTTTCCAAAATTTTATTCCTATTTGTTGTTTTGTGTACTTAAAATCTACTCTAAAATGGGAATACTAAATTTCACCTCTTGATGCTATTCTTCAAACAAGATACAACAATGTATATAAAAACACACAGCATTTGCTGGGCAGCTAGAAGGCATGCTACTTCTCCCTCCCCTTCTCCTTCCCCAGGCATGGTAGCTCTTATAATACGGCATTCAAACAGAACGTGACATTTCAGATGCGTGATTACTTCCGGTACAGTGGGCTTCCTATCTTTTCCTGAGTGCTATATTTTCCTTAATGTAGCTTAAGATTACATTAGTATTTTTGGCAACAGGATCACAGTTCTTATTGATCTATATATGAACCACTCAAATCATTATGATATATTCCACCATCCTTTATTAAGAACCAAAGTGCAAAACTAAGTAATTTTCTTGATTGAATGTATCTTGATTCAACTCTACACACCAAACTCCTGGGTTAGATTTAGGTCCCAATTTTAACCTTCAATGTGTTTATTTGCTTCATCTTCCACATCTGTCACGTATTCATGGTATAATCAAAGTCACTGGTAATGCCAGTGGCAAGGAGACAACCTTGTGACCTGCCATTAGGATCCAACTTTTAGAAAGTAAAGGCATCTCAATGTCTGGCTTAGTTCATTCTCCAGAGACTATCTTAATGGAACCTAGTAGATATTTCTAGATCTTATTAACTACATAGACAAACCATGGTTAACATATTATACAATCCTGTTTCCACACACACGTTTAGGTTTTCAGCAACTTTTTGCAAAATTGAGCTATTAAATCTAAGTTAAATGCCATGTATTTTATGAGCAATGGATGTACCAAAGTGGAAGATCTATGGCTTGTGAATAGAAAAGGATTTATCAACCAGAGAGGCTATAGACTGGAAAAATTTGAAAGATTTAAAAGTTATTGAAAATGCTTAAAAAGATTTTTGTGAAAATGAAATTATAGCAAATGATAATTGAGTAAACTATCTCAAAGCCCAATGCTTTAAATTATACACTTTATTTTCAAATTGAAATATCAACTTTTATCATTCGATCAACTATTTATCAAGCACCTGCTTTGTCCCAATTTCAGTGTCAAAAAGAAACAGACTAGTTAAGTGGCTGGCTTTATATATACTTTAAGAATTTAGATAAACTTTCAGTTCTTAATATGTATTATATATAAGGAAAACTATTTGTGAAGTCTCTGAAAATAGAGCTTTAGCATATAAATTATAGTACCACTTAAAGAATTATATTTGAAACCAAATAAAGGATTTCCCTTTACAATTAAATACCTTTTATTCCCAGAAAGCCAATCATAGTTTAATCTAAAAAATTTATTTAACATAGTGTACACATCTATTTCACTAATTATATAGGAGGAAATTAACAGAATTAAAGCTTTGAAAGAAAATGTGAAATATAATTAGTTGGGGTCAGTACATGTATAACCACAAGTTATAAAATCAAGGAGTATTATAACTGTTATATTTAAAAAGTTTAAAGTAGTATTTTAAATATTTCAAATAGAGTAATTTGTATTTTGAAGTCCATAGCATGGTAATTTGATATTAACAAGTTAAAAAAAGTTGGCTAACATGCAAGAGTTTCTTCATTTTGGTAATTCAGGATAAAAATAACTCAGAAAAATGGAAAAGTGTGCATTTAAAACTCTGTATATGGCAGTTAACAAAAAAAGAGAAAAAAGATTAGAGTCAAGACAACAAACCACTTGATATGAGCTATCTTACTTTTCTGAGTCATTCATCAGTACCAGTCATGATCACGCTTCAGTTGAGACTTCAATCTATATTGTTGTTTATATTCATCAGAATAAAGATCCCCTTCCACATTTTTCTTCCTACTTGTTTTTTGTGGTTATGTAGGAAAAGTTACATTTTATTTTACAAAGTGAATTACTAGGAAAAAATCTACTCTTTTTTTTTTTAGACTCATTTATATGTTTTGACTCTGGTTTATGTCAAATTAGGTATGGTGTTCTGTGAAGGTTTCTGTACAATAGATAAAATGATAATTACATAGTGCTATCTTACTGAGGAGATGCTTTGGTTTAATTCTGAAAGACAGAAAATCCTGTTTTTTTAAATGTTTCTCATATCTCAAAATGCATAGAAAAAGGTAAATTTTAAGCCACTTTATATTCCTGGTACACAAACACAACAATGTTATAAATGTTTCATTTTCTAAAGATTTGGTTAATGCCAACAGACTTTTATTCTTCATAGAAAAATAGGTTAAAAATGAAAATTTAAAGGATCAAAACTCATTGCCTTTTTTCTACTCTCTAGTTCTGCTTTTGGTAGCTTCAATCTTCAGAGTTTTTAAATGCAGTATTTGTATATAGATGGGAAAAGAATCCATTAACTTGTAAATATGAGGTATCTAGGCCAGCAAACTGAAGGTAAAGTCTACCCATTCCCACCTTATGGCTTACCTTAATTTGCACATTACTTCTTAGAGATAAATTTAAAGGTCTATCAATAAATTTCTAATAAATTTTTCACAGAAGTACTTTGGTTGGGTTCCAAGAGTATTTAGAATGTTTTATTTCTAATGCTGCCACAATCCATTTAAAAAAATAGTTTTCTCTTATTAATACTGTCTACATTTTTAACCTACAAGTGAAATGGTTCACTACATTTCCATTAAATTACTTGTTTGAAGCTGAAAAAGACATTTGAGTCACACCATTCAGTTTGATATCTGTAAAACTTCAGTTTGTTTCCTCTATTTTTCATGTTCAAGAAATAATTTCGCAATTTCAAATCAAAGCCAACACTGCAGTGAGGAGAGCTTTTCTACTTTATTACAAAGAGAAGAAGCCTTTATGTGGTCAGAAAATACAAGATTGATCTTTTTTTCTCTTCCTATGAAACGCTGCTGTTCAAACAGCCAGAGTGAATTGTCTCAGTTCACTTCTTTAAGTCCCATCACATTCACTTGGGTATGGATGTCCTTGGCTGCTGAAAATCTGGCCCTTTTAGTGCACAGGGCGACAAAGTCCCCTGACCAGCAGTTCCAGAATGTCCCATTTTCATATATTGCATCCATGCACACCTCCTAAAAATGAGGTACAGCAGGGCAAACATTTTCCAAAATAGATGTCATATATATAATATATACACATTCGTACATACATACCTTTATTCATGTGATGTCCAAAAATTTAAAAAAAATGTACACATTTATTACAAAATCGTAACAAAGACTGGACAGTGTTTTGCTCATTCTGGAAAGATGAAGCTCAGTAATAACACAACCCTGGAAAACCATCCAGAGATTGTGGCAATATCTTTCTTCTAAACAGTCAGATATTCTTGCATTAAGCTTGGCGAAACTGCCTTTCAAAAACAGAAGGGGAAGTAAAATGAAGGAAGCAGACCTTGCTCATCTTTCCAAATGAAATACGAGAAGGATCCTCACATAAAAATGCACAAACATTTGTTATTTTATTACCAATAGTGCTACAATGAACAATGCAAAATTTGTGGTCTAATTTTGTTGAGTCTTTTGTGGGTTTTCTTTTTTACATTTTAGAAACTATGGTAAACTTCTGTCAGTGTATTTGCTTGTCTTTACAGACTCAAGTCTGTCTGCTGGCAAAAAAAGGAAATAAATGAAAAAATTCAGACCCTGCTCAAACTAGAGAAAAACAAATTACAAATTTAGTTGTTGGGCAGCACATAATTAGTAAGGCAGGACCTCAAATGGTGACCCTTTGCGTAAGCCAATTGCCAGATCCTCAAGGAATTAAAACCAGGGTGCCTGAGCCACATCAGTTCTGCAGTTATGTTGAGTATTGTGCTGAGACAGCCATACCCCAAGAAAAGGGAAGTCTTTTTTTTTTAGAAGGCTTGCTGAGCAGGGTTGTAGTTGAAGGTGGATGGCAGGTGAGGCCGTTCTTCTAATTTGTCATATTCCAGATGGAACTCCTATAAAAACAAATTCAAGAATTTAGATATCTTCCCCTTTTCATCTTATTGTCAAAATATATTTACTATACACATAAATAAAATACCCAATATATATGAATCAACATCAACACAGATATACCAACTCTTTTTCCTGTACATAAAATACAGCTTGAAGAAAAATAATGTGCTGTAGTTTCCAACCGATGAGTACAAAAATACAGACAGGCTCTCTGTGTGTAAGTCAAGAGACTACTAATGGAACATTTGACACTGAAATGTTGTGTACTGTTTTTAACTTAAAAAAAGAGGGGGGCAATTACTATATCTCTAAATCACTGGACATTACAGGATATTTAAAATAACGCCCCCTTCAATGAAGTATAAAAACTTAACGATTTATTTTGTCCATGAAAAAAGTTTAGAAATAATTTTCCAATTTGTCTTAATTATATTTATATTAAAAAATAAGCAGGGCCAGGTGAGGTGGCTCACGTTTGTAATCCCAGCACTCTGGGAGGCTGAGGCGGGCGGATCACGAGGTCAAGAGATCGAGACCATCCTCGCCAATCAACATGGTGAAACCCCGTCTGTACTAAAAATACAAAAACTAGCTGGGCGTACTGGTGCACGCCTGTAGTCCCAGCTACTCAGAAGGCTGAGGCAGGATAATCGCTTGAACCCGGGAGGTGGAGGTTGCAGTGAGCTGAGATTGCGCCACTGCACTCCAGCCCAGATGATAGAGCGAGACTCCATCTCAAAAATAAAATAAAATAAATTAAATTAAAAAAAAAGCAAACACATAAAATTATTCTAACCTCATTAAAATCTGGGGAAAACAACGAACTTAAAACTCACACATCGCTAGATTTTCATTTCACAAATCCAAAACCCTGACTCAAATATAAATCAACTGCCACCAAAAACTAGACAATGGTTCTGCTGTAGGAACATTTGAAGACTAACTAGATACCAGGTCATTTTAATCGAACTTTCAAAATACTATATTAACTTCATGAGTTTTAACATTTAAGAATGGTGAAATTAATTTCTTCATACTTCCCACCCAAGATCAAGATAGAGACGCAGAATAGCTATGTATATTAGAAAAAAAATGCAAACAACAAAAAATACCTCTGCAACCCCAAAAAGCAAGACGCTCTAAAAGCCTCTTACCAATTCTACAATCTGAATCAGCACAAATTACTGCACAATTCAACTTAAAGAATTATGAAGCTTAATATGTATTATGTATTAAAGATTAAGCCAACAAGTGACATTAGCTACCATGGGTTAACATATTTTACCTTATCTGTCTGGTTTCAAACTGATTCCATGATGAGTATTTCCATTATTAAATTGAAATGAAAACCTAGACTATAATGATCAAATTTTAAGATGGAACACCAAGTATTTAAAATTTAAAGATATTACATTTAAATAAATTTAAAGATATTATAGACCTAACAGCAGAATTTATTGAAAGCCTAATATGTGCTAAAATTAGAGACACAGCTAATTTTATTCTAATCTTTATAATAATTCTTTAAAGCAGATATCATTATTTTCATTTTGTGCCTGAAGAAAATGAGGCTTACAAGTAACTTGGCCAAGTCATACAGTAAGTGACACACATAGCATTAGGATCCAGACCCATGTGACAAAAAGCCTGTGTCTTTTGTAGTGTAACACATCATTTTTAATAGTTTCAGTCCAAGATCCAAAACATTCATTTACTTCATTACACGGCAATCCAGATATGCTGGAAAAATTCAGTCCCCTTCTCTCTTGGTATAAGGTGAAGAAAAAGGAAAAAAAAAAAAAAAAAATTCAGTCTCCTGACAGAAGTTTATAAAGAAGGTACACCTTGGTGACTTTAGCCTGAAAAGACTGACTTCATGTGACTGGTACAGTAATTAAGGCACAGAGGTTATCTGCTTATCAGTAAAAATTAGCAAACACCAGAATCACCACCACAACCACAACATCCTGCCCTAATGCACTGTGTAGCTACTACTCTCCCTCTCCCAGCCCTAGCTAGGAATTAAAATAATCTTATTGCTTGGTTCAAGTTGAGTATCTGAATTCGTGAAGAAGAAAATTTATTCTTATTATTCTTCTGAAATTAAAATTGGCATTTTTGTTTTCAAAATGTGCAGTTACAGGGAAAAAAAGTCTAATTGTAACTTCCACAATGTGTAAGTTACACTGAATAAGTTAACCAAAATTTTTCACATTGGTGAACTACAATGTATTACTAGGAATTCAAACTAGATTAACTTTATCAATGTACATTTTCCCCTAGAAAAATACAGTTTAAACATAAGGAGCATAAATAATTTTGATATAATTTTAAAAAATCTTCAAAGACTCTAGTGTATCAGAGATTTAGAAATTATATAGGTCAAATTTTGCCTTCCAAATTTTAAAATCTTGTTTTCCACGTATTTTTATTCTTCTTGAAATACATAAAAGTTACTTTAACTTGATTACTGGTAACGTCATTTACATGTTTATGTTATACACACACACACACACACACACACTACACACATGCACATCCTCCTACATTCTGTAGGATCAAGTGTCTATCTACTTTGTATACTACTACCTACAACTTGGAATAGTGCCAAGCCCATAGCAGGTGTGTAATTAACATATGATGAATTAATAAACACAAGCTTTCTTTGTTTTAGAAACAAAACATTTAATTTTTCTAATATTATCGAATGATACATTAGAGGGTCTATTATCTATTTGCTTTTAGTGGAAAAAAAGGATTTCTATATTATAATACAATGATTGCAAAGGCTAGAAAGAGTTTCAAATACTTTTTAGACAACTTTTTAATACCTTAGTTCTTCTATTAATAAAATTAGGTTATGTATTCTCCAAACATTACTTGTTCAATTCAAGCAAAACTGAATGCAATGGATTCATATAGTCAAATATTATAAAAACATTAATGTAATCACTGATCTACTTATGTAGAGAAACATACACCGCAGAAGTGTTTTCTCAAATTCTCATGAAATGTTAGCTTTCTCTTACCTACATGTTGAGTATCTCTTATCTGAGATTTTGCTTATTCTGGGAACAGAACTGTTTGGAATTTTGGAATATTTATACATATAAAATGAGATATCTTGGGGATGGGACCCAAGTCTAAACATGAAATTAATTTGTTTTATATATACTTTATTCACATAGCCCGAGGGCAATTTTATACAATGTTACTAATATTTTGTGCATAAAATGAGGTTTGTTTACACTGTACACTGAACCATCAGAAAGCAAAGGTGTAGGGTATGGAATTTTCCACTTGTGACACCATGTTAGTGTTCAGAAGTTACAGATTTTGGAGTATTCAGGTTTTAGATTTTTGAATCAGAATGCTAAACCTGCATAATAAATCCACATTAACTTAAATTTTACGAAGTAGCATACTATCTTAAATACAGTTATTAGAAATAATCTTTGAAGAAAAGTATGTATTACTAAAGTATAAGGACGTACTAATATGTAACAGTGAAATTAATGAAAAATCACATTTATATCAGACTGACATAAAAAATCTTAATTGTTAGAAATTCCGATAGATCTACGAGGTCAAATTAGGCCAAAAGAATTCTTAAATTTTAAGTCTTTGAGAAAGCTACTAATAATAAGGCAGCCTCTATCACCTAAAAATTCACTGTAGAAGAAATTATTTAAAAAAAATTATGCATGAAGATTATATATACTATCTGAATTACTGCAAATTTAAAATTAGTGAAATATAAGTAATTCCAGCAAAATGACACAGGAGAACATGGCCTGCTAAAAAGTTATGAGTATCTAAAAGGAAAGAATAAGCAAAATACAATGTTAAATTAAAAAAAAAAATAGAGATAGGATCTGGCTTTGTCACCTAGGCTGGAGTATAGTGATGCAATCACAGCTCACTGCAACCTTGAGCTCCTGGGCTCAAGCAATCCTCCCACCTCAGCCTCCCAAGTAGCTAGGACTATAGGAGCACACTACCACACCTGGCTATGTTTCTCTCTCTCTCTCTCTTTTTTGTAGAGACAGAGTCTTGCTATGTTGCCCAGTCTGATCGTGAACTCCCGGCCTCAAGTGATGGTCCTGCCTCATTCTCCCAAAGTGCTGGCATTACAGGCATGAGCCACCATGCCCACCCAATATCAACATTTTAATGTATATATTATTGATTTACAGGAAATTCTGTAAATAAATAATGGATTGGATTCTAGAACTCAGGGTCACAAAATTTTTAGAGGATAAGAAATACTTCTGGTTTAGATTATCTATTCCCTTAATAAATATTACAATTACCTGAAAATAGTAAGTGATTTGGGGAAAATGCTCATACAAAATATTATGAATGGACATAAAGTATTATGAACAGACTCCAGGATTATGGTGTAGAGCAGTTCAGTACCTTTCAAGAACACCATATCAGCTATTATTAAAATATTAATTCATACTGTAGGCTTCTTACAATGAATTGAGGTTATTTAATATACATTCTTTAACTGTGAATAGTAAGGCACACCCACTTTACAGATGGGGACTCAAGTTAATTTGGACATGACATATTAATGGATTTTCTATAATTTGATGAAGGCTGTTAATAAATATACTCACGAACAGGTCCCAGATTTCTTAATTCTTAATCAATATTCTGGGAAAGCACTGAACACATCCTTTAAAAAAATTTTTGAAAAATCTATTCTGTGAATATAATGTAACTTCAAAATTTTAAGTGCATGAATTTGTATTTTAATATAACCAAGAGTGAGCTGCTTATTAATATCTTAGTACCAACAATTCTGCCTGTTTTCATTACTATGAAAATAATTTTAAAGCATGTCGTGCAAGGGACCAACAAACTATTACCTTGAAAGAGATTTCTGAGGGAGTAACTTGATGATATTATTTCTCACATTTTTCACAGTTAAAACATTTAAAAAGACAAAAGCTTAATTGTACATGAGATAGATAAAACTGAGCTAAATTATGTTTTATATATAATGTATATAAAATATGTAAATCCATTTAGATAGATATAATTTTCTTTAAAATGACATTAACCTGATTGAGGAATTGCTTTTGCGGGAAATTAAAGGGGTCCTACATTAATGTTAACATTGTTTTCTAATTTATTTAACTTTATGAGAACTTAATTCTGGAAAGCTGACTTTCTCACAAGATATATGTGTGATTTCCTCACACATATATTTAACTAAAATTTAACTAAAATTAGGTAGCTGTTTACTGCAAATATCCACCCCTTTTTACATATGTAAGTTTGGAATAATTTACAATAATATTGAGCAAAAATGTTCCAATTGAATGGAGAAAACTTCAGTTATTTCCTAATAAATTTTTTTTCTTCTTCCAAAGATGTTTTTGACTCCTGTAGCATCACCTAATCCACAGGTTCTTTAAATATAGTTCTGGACCAGGACCAGCATGTCATCACTGGTGTCACTTAGGAGCTTGTTAGAAATGCATTTCTCAGGCCTCACCCACAGACTCACTAATCATAAACGATGGAGGTATGGTCCAGAAATTTGTATTTTAACAAGTTTTCCAGGTAATTCTGATACAAGCTATAGTCTGAGAACCAATGACTTAACCTAATTAACAATCAGCTCTAATTTTTTCATCCTTGCAAGAACAGTAGCTACAATCACGATGATAAAAACAATAGCAGTAAACTTCTACAACTACCAAGATGTATCAGATACCCAACATGTGCCAAGCACTGTACTCAGTATGTGTGTGTGTATATAAATATATATGAAATTTCATTTAATCTTCATAAAAACTTAGAGCAAAATCTCACCTCAATTTTACAAAAGAGGAAACAGGCATGAAAAAGAAAATTGTAGAAGGTCAAAGCATAAATAACAGCAACAGGAGTTAAATTCAAATCCATGATATAAAGGCTATAGCTTTCTACTATATACTATATATCTTAAAAAGCAGGTAACATATGATATCTCAGGCACTATTTTTAATTAATGTGATTATTTAACTAAAAGGTTAACTCATAAATATGCTTTTTGAAAACACAATATTCACATAAATTGGAACTGTTAGAATAATTCAAATATAAAATACAGTATGTGGACGTGGTCTGAGAAGTAATGACATTTACTACTGAGACACATCTGAAAAAAAAATGAAAGATTTAATTTCTTATGTGGATCTTATTTGGTGTTGTCTGTTAGGGGACATCTGTTTTTATTTCTTTTTTTGATTTGTTTTTTTTTGAGACAGAGTCTCACTCTGTCACCCAGGCAGTGGTGTGAACTCGGTTCACTGCAAGCTCCACCTCCCGGGTTCACACCATTCTTCTGCCTCAGCCTCCTGAGTAGCTGGGACTACAGGCAGCCTCCACCATGTCCAGCTGATTTTTTTTGTATTTTCAGTAGAGACGGAGTTTCACCATGTTAGCCAGGATGGTCTTGATCTCCTGACCTCGTGATCCACCCGCCTCAGCCTCCCAAAGTGCTGGGATTACAGGTGTGAGCCACCGCGCCCGGCCTTTTTTTGAGTTTTACATGAACTCTTGGGATGTAAAAATTTTTGTGATAAATTATCTCTGGTAAGCATCTTACATTGTCTTCTTAAAATGTTTTACCTTTTTAAATAATAATTTTAGTAAAGCAGATTCAAACCTACAAACAAAAAAACAAATCGACAACTAAAAAATTGTCCAAAGAACTGTCAGAAACATTTTTCTTCTGTTTAAATTTATTTAAAACAAACAAATTTAACTCTTTAATTTATAGTCCTAAGAATCATTGATGGAAAATGTATCAGAAAAATCATGGAGTTGTGAAATCAGATAATGTGGGTTATATTCTCTACTAGGCAGACTAAATAAACACAAGGTACTAAATAAACACAAATATGAAACATGAATTGACACTGATGAAAATTTTGCACATGGGACAGTTAGAAAGGTGTTTAAGTGAGGAAAAGTTGCAAAACCAAAATAAAATAATCAACATTTCTCCATAGCTGATTTCTCCCCAATATTTAGCAAAACAGTCACAGAAATAGTCATGGTTAACTTTAAGCCTGTAATTTTCTTTCTTAAAATTACTCGCAAATAAACATTCAGATGTATTTCCTGCAATTAGTCCAAGTGTAAAAAGCCTGTTTATATACTGCTTTTAGAAAAATCTCATCCTTGCTTAAAGTTGCAAAAATATAAAAATATATGACTGGGGTTGCAACAGAGTATCTTTATTTTACAATGCAGTAGATACAAAAAATATTTCGAATGTTACCAAGGCTTGTGTAAAATTACAAAATCTCTTACCAAATTCAATAATGGAACTATCAGTGAAATGAACTGTTTTGGGACACTCTTCTAAGAGTGTCAAGCCAAGGAGATGGAGCGAAAGAGTTGGCAAATATGTGGCACATTATTGGAATTGGATGTATTGGTACTTACAAACAGATAAAAGAGGATGCTTCTTTTTTCAAGTTTAGATTTATACATTTGCACATGGAAAAAAATATACCTTAGCTACTTTCCTCCAGTTAAGACAGTCAAAGAAGTAATATGTTCCCCTCTCATAGGTATTGGTTTTCATTGTTGGCTCCATGCCTGGTGCCCTGGTAATCCATACTCGTTCTTCTTTGTGGTATCTCCAATCACGGTTAAAACTTCAATTTTTAAAAGAAAAGATAATTAACTTTTTCCTGTGGCTTACATCAAACATGTTCTACATTTTGTAAAGCTTTCCTCAGGGGAAAAAAAAAATTACACATAAAATAAATAAATATGAATGCTTCCTACTCATTTATTATGTTATTAAATACAACCCTATTGAAATACAGAAAAATTATTTCTTAATTTGTCCAGAAGGCACACTAATTAATACACACACCTTTATTTAACTAAAACTTTTTATACAAACAAGGATTTTAAAAGTTTTATAAGCAATGTGATAAAAGCATAGGCAGACCAAATAAAGACACAATGTTACAAAACTTCACTCCTTTCTTGCTCTTCTTAACACTCAAAAGAAATTGAGGTATCTCCAACTAGTCGCATTATTTGATAAGAAACTAAATACAAAGTATATCTGAATTAACTATGTAAATTCCATAATTTTTTAAGTAACTTGAAAATAGAGTATTTTGAAAAATTATACTGAATATATTTAATTCAAATTTTAGATTCTAAATTCTCAAAACCTAAGAGAAAATCCATTACAATTCATACAAGAGTCAATGAGAATTTACACTACTTGTAAACTGAGGAAGTAGCATCCAAAGGAGGTAATGTCTCACAAAATAAACCTCCATGTAAAGAAATGCTTTCCTACCAACATAATGAGGTAGTTTTTAAGACATAAATATGAAAACAGAACTGCCAGTGATAGATGAATGAGTGCCTGAATGTATTTATTTACTCATGAACAATGAAAAGGAACAAGTAATAATCTCTATTCTCACAAAAACGAAGGAAAAACATAAAGGAAAAAACCTCTCAGTTGTGAAATGAAACAATTCATTATCAACATAGTGAATTTTATACTTTACACTATTTGATCGAAAGCCATTTATAGAAATGTTATTAGAAATGCTATGAAATACTTAAATTTGAGAAAAGTTCTCCCAATCATAAGGTCATAAATAATTACTAATAATTTACAGTAAACATGATAAACAGAATTGTCTATTGATAACAAAATGTGTTACCAACTATATGTATGAGTAACGACAGAAAACTTATTTTTAGAGCATCAGGTAAATACAGAACTGCTCAGGGAAAAAGTTATCAATGAACCAATTTCTTTACATTAATATTTGTTTATATTGGCCAATAGGCTGCTGATAATGAAAATGTGTACTTTATTTAATCAGCACTTCAAAACATACAACAAATATGCAGTGCCTTGCTTATAAGTAATAATGTTTATGAAATGATGAAATTCAATATCTAATTATTTATACATATGGTTCCACAAGGAGTAAAAACTATAGTCTTGAATCATATCGTATAACTCACATGTTTACAAAAATTAGATTCACCAAACCCATGAGTTATGTCAATTCTATGTTCTTACAAATCTGGCATTTATTAATTATTTTTAGAGACAGGGTCTTGCACCATCAGCCACACTAGAAAGAGTGCAATGGCACAATCACAGCTCACTGAAACCTCAAACTCCTGGGCTCAAGCAATCCTCCTGTTGTAGCCTCCCAAGTAGCTAGGATTATATAGATGTGTGCCACCACACCTCGCTAATATTTTTCTTTATTTTTTGTAGAGATGTGGTCTTGCTATGCTGCCCAGGCTGTCCCTAACTTCTGGCCTCAAGTGATCTGTCCACCTCAGCCTCCCAAAGTGCTGGGATTACAAGTGTGAGCCACTGCACCTAGCTTCAGCATTAAGTTTGAAATTCTTTTTATGTATATAGATTATGAAGCCATGGTAAGATATGGTTTTAATCTAAATTAAATTCACTTTAATGAATGTAAAAATAAATTTCTTGATGGAGAAATAGTTCCATTTAAAGATAGCCATCATCACTTAAAGAAAGACGTTTTCGGCATAGTCAAGATCCACTATAATACAAAAGTGATTAAAATACTTTGAACATACAGCTCCACTGCTGCTAAAAGTTGTAATACGTCTCCTCCATTCATGTAATAGAGATAGAAGAGAAGGTCTTCACCATATCGGCCAAGTTTTATCGCAGCCAGCTGAAAAAGAAAAATAACTTATTCTGAAATATAAAACAAATCTGCAAATCCTAACATGTAGTTGCTATTACTGAAGTAAAAATGGAGAGATAAACAGAAACTCCCCACTTTGTAGTTGATAACTGTTATTACATGATTACACAGATAGGTAGTTATGACTCTAAAAGGCAATTTCCTCATTTAAATGACTCAAGTCATTTAAACAATTATTTCTGATACATCTATTTGATATGCTGATTGGAAGAAAAGCTCAATAAAAACTTCCAAGCAAGATCCACTACAAGGATTTAATACCCAATGGGGAAATGATGCTAACAATAGCATTGTGCTCAGAGATCTAGGACTTGTATTCAAGTCCTGGTTTTATTATTCATTAATATGACGGTGTCCTAGTTATTTAACATCTCTTAGCTTTACTTGTCAAATGTGGACAATGACACCTATGAGGGTTACTAAGAAAGTAAATAAAATGAGTGAAGGTGTATGAAAGCACCTTGTAGAGTACCAAATATATAGAAGGCTTATAAAAAATGTTAACTGAATCTATATCTGACAGTGATTCACAAGTCAGTTGTATGCTTCCAGCAAATCACAGATGATGAATACAAAACCCAGAAAGAAATGACTTTTTAGTTTGTTTAAATAGATGCCTGAAAGATAACTGCTTTACATTTCTCTCCACAAGGTAGAAACATAACCGCCTACCAAGAAATGTTCACATTTAAATAAACCTTAAAAGTGTACCAAAACAACATTTTTACCTTGTTATTTGATCCTGTATCTAAATACTTATTTGGCTATTACAGATTATCTGAATGTAATTTTTCTCTCCATTCATGCTATCCCTATTCAGGCAGCAGCCCCCACGTGACAAATTCTCCTAAATTAGTATTTCTCGAATTGGCAATAAGAAAAGGTTCTGGAACGCTTAGGTAACTGGAGCAAAAGAGCTCTATAGTGGGGGTGAGAGCAAATCACACAATCCACAAATAGAAAATAGGAGACCTCTCCATCTCATACTTCTTGCCTTCCATCTACTGAAGTATTAAAAGACATTGAGAAAGGTATCCCTTTTACTTGCCTGGTCACAACATCAACATCCACTTGACCACAGAACTGTAAGGCACCCTCATAATGCTGTCATATATATATATACATACACATACATATTTATACACAAATATATAACAAAAATGTATTATTTTTTCACTAAATTGTTGTTTCCCAAGGCTAAAATGTAGATATCATTGTGAATTTTTTTGGTAATAGAAACACTCAGTTCTAAAGCAAAAAGTGCCACCATTTTCTTAGATTGAAAAAAGAGAGATTAAGCTGTAATTTGTTGTTAATAATTACTTTAGAATTAGAATTTTAGGTGATTTAAAAAAATGGAAATGAAAAAATACAGAGAAAAGTCAAGGTCATAAATAGTTTTTAAAGATACAGATCATCTCATTAAAAACACTGTATCTGTAATACTTGTAAAGAAAATCTTTTTACTGCTAAGATCATAAAATAAGATTATCAGAAGGAAATTTATCAAATGTTCCAATCTAGTTTATTCCCACCAACTGTGGTTATGGTTGTAACCTGTTGTTAAATATAAGAATTTTTATTTTTTACCAGTCCTAACATTTACCATTTAACAAGTTAACATGGACATATGAAAGCATATCCCTGAGACCATTACTAATTATTTCAAAAATAGTATGCTGCCTGAACTGAAAAACACGTGAAAAATAGATAAATTCGTGCTGACTGAGTAGAATAATAAACTACACTCACCTTATCCCTAATGTGAATGTTCGTTAAGTACTCAGATGGAACATGGAAGTCTGGATAATAAAATGAAAAAAGCCTTATTAACTGATTCTCAGTTGTAAATTTCTTTTTAAAAGGCCTAAACACAAATAGATTCTCCTACCTATGTCTTGAGGTCGACAAGGTGAAGATGCCCAGGGTGATGCAAATTTGGGGTAGAGATTTCTGAATAAGGAGGAAAAGAAAACATTTTGAAATCCAAAGCAGAAAAACAGATTTCTAATTTTATTTCAGGAAAAACAAAGACTCCAAATGTAAAATGACCATCTTTACTTCTAATTCCCTTACTTGGGTTTACCGACTTATACAGAAGCAGACGAAGAATGCGTGTGTGTGTGTGTGGGGGGGAGGTGTGTGTGTGTGTGTAAAATATGATAAGACTCCTTCCCTCAGTATTCTTGCAACACAGTATAAATAACACAACATATCACAATATACAAAACATATGATTAAAAATTTTCTACTTTTACTTGACTTCAACTCAAGATGCTTTAAATTCTTTGATACCATGCTCCCAATTTAAATTACTTTCCCACTTATTTATGTGGCAAGAAGAAAAATGAGTAACTATTTGTAAAAGTTTAAATTCATCAAATATTTACTGAGTGCCTATTATATGCCTGGCACTGTTCCAGGAGCTTATGACACGTCAGTGAACAAAACAAGATCACTGACAACATGAAACTTACTTTCTGGTTGAGGAATGGTGGATTGGAGGGAGGCAAACAAAAATCAATTAACATAATAAATAAACAACGGCCCATGTTAGAGGGAACTGGGAGGGGAGACTGGACAGATAATTATTAAATAGGGTGGTCAATTAGGTTTCATTAAGGTGGTCAGATCTGAAGATTTGAAGGCTATGAGGGAGATAATCATATTAATTATCTGGCAGAAGACTCTTCTAGTCTGAGGGAACTGCTAAAGCAACTAAGGCAGGGACATGACTGACATGTCTGAGATACAAGGTGGCCAGCGAAGCTGGAATACAGTGAACAAAGGGAAAAGCTGTTGAGGTGGGGTTAGGGGACAAACAACAATCATGTAAGACCTTGTAGGCCTGTAAAGATTTGGGGTTTCTGGTCAGGTGCAGTGGCTCACACCTTAATTCCAACACTTTGGAAGGCCAAGATGGGCAGATCACTTGAAGTGAGGAATTTGAGACCAGCCTAGCCAACATGGTGAAACCCTGTCTCTACTAAAAATACAGAAATTAACTGGGCATGGTGGCACATGCCTGTAATCCCAGCTACTCAGGAGGCTGAGGCAGGAGAATCGCTTGGACCTGGGAGGCAGAGGTTGTAGTAAGCCAAGATAGAATCACTGCACTCCAGCCTGGGCAACAAGAGCAAGACCCTGTCTCAAAAAAAAAAAAAAAAAGATTTGGGGTTTTTAATCATAATGAAACCACAAACTCTTTCTGGGTGTTGAGCAGAGGAGTAATTTATTTAAAAAGGACTCTCTTGGCTGTTATATGAAGAGATTGTATGAGAAGGGGGATAAGGACAATCAGGGACCCCCAGGGACTGGCTAATGGAGTATTCAGGCAAGAGAGAATGATTCAAACAAGGGTGGTAGCAGTTAAAAAGTAGTGAACTTTGGTCAGATTCTGTATATATTTTGGCAAAAGCCTGATTATGGGGTATAAAAGAAAGAGGAGTTAAGAATAATGTCAAGCTTCTGGAAGTACAGAGTTACCACTGACTGAGATTGGAAAGGCTGTAGACAGAGTAAGTTGGGGGGTGATAATTCAAGAAATATTTAATTAGCAATTGAATGTAGAAATCTCACACTCAGAAGTATGGAATGGAAACATATGTTTGGGATTCCTTAATATATATGGTATTTAAAACAATAAGACTAGAAAAGACCATCAAGGATCTAAATGCAGAGAAGAGGAATGACACAAAGAGGTCAAGAAGAAAAGGAGGAGGTACCAGCAAAGGAAATTGAAAAAGACCAACCAGTGAGGATGATGTAAAAAATGGTGCTCTCAAATTCAAGGATGAGAATGTGTATTAAGGAGCAAGAGTTCCTCCAAGTGATCACTGAATTTAATAACATAGAGGTCATTTGGTGACCTGAATAAAAGCAGCTTTAGTGAAGTGGCAGGGACAAAATCCTGACTGAAATGGGCTTACCAGAGAATGGAGAAGACCAAGTTGGAGGAATTGAGATGATTCTTTGAAAAGTTTTGCTTCAAAGGGAAACAAAGAAATGGGAAAGTAACTTACAGAGGAGATTGGATCAAAGGAAGATTTTAAGATGAGAGAAGTAACAATGTATTTCTATGTTGATGAAAATGACCCAACAAAGTGTGAAAATCTGTTGTTAAGTAGAACGCATGGGTCAATTGCAGTAATAGGGTGGAAGACAAGAATAACGTAGATGTAGATGGCTGTAGGTAGTCAGATTTGGTGGCTAGATTGTGCTAAATGTGCTCTTCTAATTGCTTCCAACTTTCTTAGGACAGTAAAAGTAAAAAGCAAGGTCATCATTTGATAGTAAGAACAAGGAGAAAAGGTATTAGGGGTGTGCAGAAGTGTATGTAATTGCGTAAGAGAGAAAAGAGTAAATGGACTAAGCATGCAAGGTATAATTATCCCTGGTAGAATTAAGAGCCTACTTTTGAGGTTCCTGGGTACGAAAATAAAGGAAGCCCAGGCAGTGATACCATGTGTTTTTCTCTAGCAGGGCTCAGTAGCACAGGTCAGGAATGAAATAGGCAGAAACAACCAGTACTGTAGCTTTGGCCATGCAAGTATAACAACATGAGAAAACGGCAAAGTAGTCACGGGATATGTAAATGAACAATTACGACTGACCACAGAATTTCATGGGTAAGAAGGGAGTTGATTACAGAGGAAGAGAGACAGGGATATGGAAGAACAGTTAAAACACAGAAGAATCAATAGATTGAAGGCCCCGGTGGAGTGAAATGATTACAGGAATTACAGTACCAGAAGAAGATAACTAGAAAATAGAAAGTGGAAATCGGAAAGCATGTGAGCACAGATTTTAAAATTGAGAGACTGCAGTTACTAACAATGACTAGGTCAAAGGGATAACTAAAGGAGTGGCTGAAGTATACTACAGGACAAAAATTCCTGGAGGAAAGAAATTCAAGGAGCTGAGATTTCAGGATTGTGGAAGGTGTGTGTATATATATACACATACATACACACACACATATACATACTTGCACATGCACACACATGCACACACACAGACATATAAAATGCCAAATTATAAAAGGAATACTGCAGAGTGCCAGTGATCTAAGAGCTAATATGCAAGCGAATGACCCAGAGAAAAAACAGATTACAATGAGTAGCAGTAGGTGAGACAATTTGATGACATGATATTAAAAACTGGAAGTCTGAAGAGGTATTATATACAGACATGAAAAAACAGAAAAAACTTACTCAGGAGAGTTCAGATTGAGGCCTAATGTTGTTAAGTCACTTCCTAATGCAAGATGTACCATTCCTGGGTCTGTCTCTGCTGCCCTGATAAATGTTAACAGGCCAATCATTCCAAATTGGTCCGTCACCATCCCTTGAGGAATGTTAGTAACCCGACCTGGGTAGAAAAAACACAGTTGCTTTTATTTTCAAGGAAAAGTTAAAAAAAAAAAAAAAAGCATTCTATAACATCTTTGACATAGATTTCTAGAGTCCCACCATCAGGTAACACCTGGATCCCTTTTTTCTGCTGGTTATTATTTTGTGTTGTTGAACTTTTATCTCCAGGGAATTTGGGTCCATCTGTACTTGAAGTTGTCTTGCCAGATGTATTCAAATTCTAGCATGAAAAAAATTAAATGTGACATTAAAATTTGTTAAGTATACAAAAAAGTTCACATATTAATACCTTGCTATTCATTCTTTATTATATTTAAATTGGTAGTAAATTATTACCTGTTTTTCAAGTTCTATAGAAAATTGTTTCCATCATTGTTCCATGGTATACAAATAAATCCTATATCATCCACATTTGAGTATTTAAAGAAAAAGAAATCAAGGGAAAATATTCTTATTTATCTCAGATCTTCAGTCACAGAAAAAAAAAATCTATCTCTTTCTCAGGTCTTTATGCTTTGGGATACACTTGAAGTTACACTCCTCAATGCTTTCATGTAAAAGAGAAACTAAATACAGTATATTACCTAAAATCACCAAAGCTACCTCCAAGATAAGTTAGAACATATAAGCTTTAAAACTTTGTACTTATTCTAATTCTTACCAATCTTCTTTATCAATTATTTTAATAATATATAAACTCCCATCACACACACAGAAAAGCTATTTTCAGTGAAATGTGGAAGAAATAAACATATTTGTTAAGTCAGAAAGAAGAAGCTGAGTTGGCTGAATCAACACAGGTATAAAAATGTGTATAAATTCTTCAAGGAGAAAACTTACTCAAGAAAAACACAGCTCCTTAGAAGGCTATATTATCAAACTTCATGGGATCCAGCTGACAGGGACTACAATAAAAGTCTAAATTAACTCTGAGAAGTTCAACAGAAATTTGCAAACCTATATGAAATAGGAAAAAAATAGGCTATCTTCTAAGTTATAAAGCTTTTCCACATTCTTCAGAAGTTAGATTATTACAGATATCAAGATAAAACAGTTTTGTAACAGTATTTAGTAAGTAACTGTTAATATAAGAGAAATCTGAAGGGAAAAACTACATCACTCACTCACATAGTTCTCAGTTACTTACAGATTTACTGTCATCATTACTTGATGTTGGATCTTTATAGCTGGAGCCTGGTAATGCTGGAAAATCTTCATTGTGTATTGAGAAGTCCTGGGATTGTTCATTTGCTGGTTTTGTTACCATTCCAACTATGTAATGAAAATAATCCGGAGAATTGCAATTGATACTTATGATATTTTGCTACAGATTATAAAGTTAACTTTCCTCATGATAATACACCAAAAGTTTTCTTTTTTTTAATGCTATGAAAGCGTACTTCAAAAAATTAGTATCCAGGGTAACAATGAAGAACTAAATTTTCATTTACTGATTAATAACTCAACATACAAAATAATACAAGGGAAATCAATAGTAATCCTGTACATCTACTGTCATGCGTAGGTGCTTAAAAATTTAATTTGATATTGGATTAATTATTAACAATTTTGGTTTAAAAGCTTGTTTTATTTAAATATTTGACTAGATATAAATACCAGTTAACTGTCAAATACAAATGAACAAAATAAAATTTAAAAGAATATGTCAGTATTCTACTTGAAAGCGACTTACAGAGTGAGCAAATTGCAATCAATTATAAAACAACTCCATATTATTTCAGATTTTCTTGGACTCCATGTTATAGATGTAAAACATGCAAGAACTGGGAAATAATCCTCCCACTATACTTGGCATTAGTCGGGCCCTTATTGGAGAACAATATCCAGTTTGGGGCTCCACAATTCAAGAACGATATGGAGAAACTAGAGATGGTCCAAGGAGAGCAACGGGAATGATTAAAGGGATGAAAAAATGGACCTATGAGGAAAGGTTAAAAACATTAGAGTCTGAACTGAGAATCAAGTAGCTAGGTACTCAACTTCCAGGGCAGATCATTTTTTCTTTTAATTTTGGGGAGACTAATTTGGAAACTTTAGAATATAAACAATACATTTTTCCCTTCTTCATATACTGTTATTTGTATTCATATCTGAATGGCACAGAAATCTTTCTTGGTTGAAAATGTGATCAAATATTAATTCTATCTTAAAATAATGGATGAACTGATTCTTTTAAATTCACCGTTTTGTTACTGGTCTCTATCAGGTTTTCCCAAAAGAAAAAAACTATGTGATAAAAACAGTATAGCCACATTGCTGTCACAGAATTTTCATGCCCAAATTGTTACACTGTTATTGCATATGTTTCCCCTCCTTTATTTCTGTTTATCCCTGATTAGCCAAATCTCTTATCTATTAGAGACAGTGAAAAAGGGTGATGAAGGATATTAATGGAGACCAAGAGTCTGCATAAGCTATACATGACCCATGAGCAATGGTTTTCAACAGGGGACAATTTTTTTTCCCCAGGTGACATCTGCCAATGTCTGAAAACATTTGTGTCTGTCACAATAGAGGCTGTGGGGGTTGGAAACAGAGAGTGCTACTGGCATCTTGTAGGCCAAGGCCAGGAATGTTGCTTAGCATTCTATATAAACACCACAGCCCCCCAGATCTCCTCTCTACAAAGAATTACCTGGCCCAAATGTCAACAGTGTGGAGGTTGAGAAACCTTGGCTCAGAAAAACATCTTCAATGTATAGTCAGTCATTATTAATCACCAGGAATATATTCTTTTGAAAAAATGTGTGATCAATTAAGGAGAGAAAAGGCAGACCACAAAAATAAATCACCTAAGGTAAACTAAGGCAGGGATAACAGAAGAAAATAACTTCTGAATACCAATGAGGACTTCCTCTTGGGTTTTTGTACAAAGTTTTCCCATTTAACTTTGCTACCATGGTATTCTGGGAAGAAAAATCACTTTTAATATATCAATTCTGAAAAAATTACACTAACCTGATTAGAAAATGCAAACATATACGTATACACAAACATATGTATATGTACATGTAAATGCATGTGTGTGTGCACATACAATGGAAACTTCCCACTGGTCATCATGAAAAAGCTTAATTACCATAAGGAGCTCTTCCAGCCAAGGGGTTTATTAATGGAGTTGGGTTACCACTTCCTTCCCTTCTGTTTCGGTCTGCTAATGCTGGGAAATCTGAAAGGTCCAATCCTGTCACATTTTCACTTCCGTCTAAATAATAAGAACGAACACTGGTTACTGATTCTACAAATATTTTTAAGAGACTATAAAAACCAACTATAATATAATTAGAAATGATTGTGCTTTCTTCCTAAATAATGCACAGCACTGTACAAGGTGTATGTAGCTGCTCAAAAGATACTTGCAGATTGATTTCATGTCAAAGAATTTCATGAACAATTTAGCAAAGCAATACGCAACCAGCATAATAAAAACCCCCAAATCCTAGAGATATAACAAAGAGAAGAAAAAGCATATATTTCCCCCGTGGAAGATGGTAACCTAAAATTATAGTGTGTGAGCTAACAAGAGGGAGACTGTTATGATATAACTGGTCTTTTCATTATGCTCAGATGGAGGTTGTATCTAGAATGCTTGAAGCTTCGGTTACACACAAATGGTGACAATGATAGTGCCTCCTGCAAATGGCCAGAAAGATAGCTGAGACACAGGCAGTGACGCAGAAGCCCTGAGGACTTCCACCTGTAATTGACTGCGTTCATATACAAATGTGTGTGCACACGGGTGCGGTACAAAAGGGTAGCAGTAGGGTTCCCATATATGGTAAATGGGTTGGAAATATAGAAATATGATACAAAGCCCAGAAGTTTATATTACCTATTACACAGTAGGCGCTCAATAAATATATATAGAATAAATTAAATGTATTTTTGTTCATTTTAAGTTAAAACAATCAGCTGGCTTCCTTTAAAAATTAAAATTTAACCCAACTTCTCTACTTTGTCTATTTTAATCATCTCAATTTCTTAACTTTTTAGTATTCTTATAACCTTGTGTTCTTAATTTTTGAAGAAAACTTTCTACCTTCCTTTTAGCCTGCGCTATAGCTTTTCTTTAATTTTTGTTTCACCATTTTCAGTTTATTTTGCCATTTCCCAATTAATTTTTAGTTTTCTCCAAATTTCACAATTGTAAGAATCTCAAACAGCAAATGTTATCTCAAGATTACTTCGTTGACAGAAAAACAACAGACACCATTAATTTATTAACATTCAAAGACAGGTGACAATTTCAAATTACAAGGGTAAACGATAAATCATTCATACCTGCTGTTTACAAAAACTGCAGTTTATAAATTTATTTCTGCAGTTTAAGAACTTCGAATTAAAAAATTATCATTAAGACAATAGAAATTAAGAATTTCTATCCTGCTTCAATTTATAATTTCTCAAATTCTTTGATTATAAGTTAATTATACATTTTGAATATATATTAACTTTTAATACATATCTTTAGGTCCTCCAAGATGGAATTTAAATTTGCCATATATTATTTGAGACTATGTTTTAACCTAAAAAAGTTAATCAACCCCCAATCTATATTTTTAGGAAAGAACTGGGCATTTTCCTAGCATAAAATACGCTTAGTTAAAACAGAATTTAAAAAATAATTCTCGTTTTACAGCACTGTATAAAACCATAATGCAGAATCTAAGATGGCACTGTCAGACATCTTTACTTGTTACTTTACGTCACATTTAGGAAAAAAAAACTACAACTAAATTACAGTTTGCAGATGCAGCCTGATTTCAAAGACATTAAAGTATGAAGAAATGTACATTTTAGAAACAATGGAATATACTATTTCATTCTACATCTTGAACACAAGCTACCACTTACAAATGCTAAAATTTGGAATCTTTTTTCAAAGCTTTTAATCTTGTGTGATTAATCTGTGCTGCTGAGCATACATTAACATTTAGAAATTAAAAGCTCATAGCTACAAATGACATTTCCTTATTAAATCTTCTCTCCCCTCTACAAGCGCTCCATTTCAGTGAGCATTCTTTTACCTTTCACTTCCTTTACACTTAATTCTCTCCCAATTATGCTGTTCATTTTTGCTCCTATGATCATAACATCCTTTATTTCCTTTCTCAGGAAAGGGTCAGTAGGGTGGAGAGGGTAAAACCTAAAGCAAAATAGCAACAAAGCTTCCTGTTCTCTTCTATCTGAAGCAGTTGATAAAAGAAATAAACCAAAAGACTGCAGGAATTTTTTACTGTCAAAATCAGAGTTGGTTTTCCATGTAACTAAATTTTATATATAAAACTGGATCAACAATTCATAAAGGTTAAATGCCAACATTAGTATTATTAAAACTATTAAGAAAAAATGTAAGTGTTCTATACAATTTTAAAGGTTCTCTTCAATTTGGATCTCCATAGCCAGAATGTCATACCACCCAACGTAGTCTAAGCTATAGTTCTCACAGTTGCAGGGCTGAGGACAGTAAAAGCTATGAAGCAAAATACTTTGAGGCATAAATACGAACTAAGTTAATGTGTAGGCGCTCTCTAGGTGTTAAGGAAATAATCCTGATGTTATAACACAAATTACTATGTTACCATGCCGAGTAAAAAATATATATATTTACATATCTCTCAACTATTCACTGTATTGAATTCTATTCCTATATCTCACTGAATTAAAATCTACCATCTAGCACAATAAAAAATCCTACAGTATTTAAAGACCAGTATGTTGAATTGTTTTATATTTCATAAATCTATCATATTTTTTGTAGGGTACTAGCTCCAGAATACGCTTACCTGTTCCATTAAAAATGTTACTTGATAAGGAGTTATTCATTCCAAATGCCTGATTCCTGTTCATTCCAAATCCAGACATACTGGGTACATAGAAAATAGTTTTAGATATACAGTAAGAACACTAACTTTCAGATGAAGAAAAACAGAAGTGTATATTTTTGGTCTCTTCATATAAAATAACAATATGTTTCAAAACCAACACTAGTATTATTTTTCTGAATCTATTCTTTATCTTTACTTGAAAACTTCTCTAAAGTCCTTCCATGAACAAATGAGAACCAGAACATTTTAGGCAGATTAGTTAAAAAACAAAATCTCAAGAATTTATTGAGGAACAGAGAACCTTGAGGAAAACAGATTCAGGGCACATTTTGTGTACTTGAAGAGTCAACTTACTGGATACCTGAATTACCTAACCTCAAAAATATGCAGGTTAGTGTTAAGATTATTCTTGCTAAATAGTTGTTTTTCTTCTTTATTGGTAAAAGCTTGCAATTATTACTTTTCATAATAGATCTTCTCTCATACAGTATCCATCTTTCCCAACTAGAATATAAATTCCTCATGGACAGAGTTTATGTCATACTCCTCCCATGTCAAACTCCTCCCTGCGTCCTCTGCCCTTTAGTGTTCAGGAAGACATAACAGACATTCAATAAATATATAGTTGACCTGAACTGAATGGTGCGTTTTAAAACTGAATTCAGTGCTCAAAAATACATCATTCTTATCTAAATATAGTTTTATCTTTCATATACTTAAAAGAAAACACAGTCTATGGTGTCCCCAATTTTAAATTAACGCACAACTGGTATTTCGTAAATAGTTACAAATGCCTCCCTCTCTTTTTTGTAAAAGACTAAGCATGTGAAGAAAAAAAAAAATAAGGCTGAACTTGGAGCAAGGCCAAATAATTAAGAGTGTCAATAGGAATTGTTAATGCAGATTCTATAGTGAAACCACATGTCTTTAACGTCATATATTCTTCTGATAAAAGGCACTTAGTGTATCAATGTTGTAAGTGGGGTTAATCTGTATGAAGATGACAGGGGTTTTTGGGTTTTGACTAAATTTATAAACTTATAACGAAACAATTTTTGGATAAAACATGCAGCTGACAAAACAACAAACACTCTAGAGAAGAGCCAGAAAGTCAATGGAAATTTTTGTTTAATAGCATATTAGAATTGCTGATGCTATTACAGGTACCATCAAACATGGAATAAGTGCTCAGAGATGAAAACAATTTATAATAAATACAATCTGCCAATAGTAGAAATAAGCAGGGTTTTAGAGATCCATGTTACATTGACAATTTAAGCAAAGTATATTTTAAAAACAGAATGTGAAAAAATACTGAAAGGTAAAATTTTAAATATACATTCAATGCCCAATACTATGAGAATGCACAAAGATAGGATAAAGTTACGACAAAGATATAAGGTTAGAAAGCTATCAAGGAGATGAGAATTTTGATAACCCTTCACAAATAACTTTTTTAAAATTTAAAAGAGCAGTAAAATTATAGATATCTAAATAAAAGCAAAACCCGGAGTCTATGGAATGAAGATTAAACAGTAAATGTGCTAAACCTATTTTAATTCAGATTTTACTAGACAGAAGAAAGTGAACCAAATAGGTATGATAATAACAACTAGATCAAGGTCATTTTGCCCCTACATTTCTCCATTTAAAAAATATACATATACATGTAGGCAATCAAGCTTAAATACCACTTTTGCAAGAAAGTGTTGTATTTCAGACATAATTCTCATACAATTACCCAAACAGCTTGAAAATCCTAACAAAACGAGTAACTCCTCTTATTTGCAAAGTATATGCAAGACTATGCAAAGAGAAGTGAAAAAGTACAAAACCCATCTTTTTGTTTTGAATCCCTAAACATGATACCGTTTTCAAATACTATAGATGTGATCTTAAAAAGTCTTTGGTTGGTAAGTCTCCAATGCACAAAACCAAATCTTACTTGAGAAGGTATTCAAAGTATAACTAAAGCAAGGTAGTAACAGTCACACATGTCTCCAGTTCTATTCATAAGCCTAGAACTCTTACCACACAGGTAATCAACTTATTTTATAAAGAGAGGACATATCAACTAAAATTTGCCTGGTGGTGAATCCAAGAACAATCCTTTTCTAACAACAACAACAACAACAAAAAGTTTTAATGTGCTTTCCAAAATCAACCTGATTTTCAAGAAAACGTATTGTTTTGTGATGGGTAACAGAATCTTTGGACATAAATGCATGATGAAACACACTTTTTATTAAAGAGAAGCCACACCTCAAGAACAAAGTGAAAATATGAAAAGGCAAATCTGAGTATACCCAGAAAGACAATTATACACAGTATCAATAAACATCTTACCTGTTCACAGTAAAAGGCTGTCGAGAAGGCTGCTGCTTTGGCATACATATTATGCTTGGCGAGCTTCTGTTGGGGCTACCTAACCCTGAACTGCTCATGCTATTTGTCCTGCTAGGAATTCCAATGCCCTGACCAACCTGGGAGTGGTTCATCATATTCCTAGGATTCATAGGCAAAATACCCCTGAAAAAGAAGTCCATTATACTAAATAAGCTCTCTACAATCACTCATTAAAATTCTCTATAAATAATCAATTGGTCCAACCCTAGAATCTCAAATATACTTTCAAATTGCAGTTCTAATTTTTATTAATTCTTTAGTCATTCTAGCTCTTTGAAAAGAAAAAGTAAATAAACAAGAAAGGGCAAATTATAGTGCAACTGACATGGTATCTAAGATGAGAGAACTACTGGTGTGACTGTGACATAAAATATAAACGTATTTCACACACATATTTAGAATAATTTCATTTCAAAGGCATATCGTTTTATCCTCTGCATACTAAATGTATAGTCTATGTCATCTGTTTTACTTTATGCTCATTAGAGCAATGGATGTGTGGTGAGGGAGCAATGATCACAATCATCTGGGGAGGAATTTTAAATTGCACATATTTCTTTGAGGAAGACAGATGCCTTTTGAAAAAGCTCCCCAGGAAGTGATTAACCCTTGATATCCACCCCACTGACAACCAGTATGAGAGCTGCAGTATAAAAACCACTTGTATTATACTTAACAATTTGCACTGAAATAAAAAGAGCATAGGTATTTTCTTCCTCAGTGAAAGGCACTGAACCAGAAAATCAAATAATTAATTACCTTATTAAAAAATTAAAAGTTTGCTTACTCTACCAAGATACATTTTGAAAAATATTCTGGTCCATTAATAAATACCTGCTTGGAGATGGAGGCGTATGAAGTGACATTGTTGGTACCCCTGTTGTTGGCGTGACGTGGCTCGGTAACTGAGTGCCTTGTGATAAGCTGCGATTTAACTGAGGGGTATTGTTGCTCATCCCCCTCATTGGAAGGCCTAGTGCACCTAATAAAAAAATTCAGAAGAAGGAAATTCATTGCCATCAGGAATGAAATTGTTATCCATCTTCTGGAGTTGGCAATTTAAGACACTTTTAATGACCTAACATAGTACGCAAATTTTAAATGGATATATTTGATTCATTCCAAATAAACTCTGATTTTAACAAAAAGTATGTTCTAGTCTGAAATTTAATATTATGAATGGATATTTCTTTCATATTCCTATTTTTCATATTTCAATTTCATTATAAAGTATATCAATGACTAACAAATAAGTTACAATATTATGAATAGATATTGCTCTAAAATTTTCTTAAAGGCCTATTTGCACATATGTACATGTGTACATACAAAGAGGCCATTATGAAATTTTGCAATCATGTGTTTTTATGTCTTTATTCACAACTAATGTATACAGAAAGACATTTAACCCCACTTTGCTGAAGTAGTTTTAATTTTATGTGATCCTTTAAAAATATATTTTAGAAAAAGCCAATTTACTATTTATACGTATTTCTCAACATTACTATTTTTACAACCCCAACATAAAATGCCAGCAACTGTTAAAAAAACTCAAACTGATATACCTATAAAAGACAAAATTTTAAAACATTTAAAAAGATGTCAAAATATAATGGCCCTATATTTATCTAGTACCCCTGGAGCCAGGTGTGGTGATGGACTATACATTCTAATAGGTTTATTTATTTTTTTAAAGACTACTAAGAGTTTTATCATTCCAATACAAAACAAAACAAAACAAAACACTTTGGATAAATTATTTTTTAAAAAATGTGTATTTCCTGAGTTTTCATTCAGCTTATAGGAATTATATATTTTTTAATAATCCAGGATAATTATCAGAGACAGCATATGTTTATTTTGTTTCCTTTTATGCTTCAAAGTCAAGAAGTACAGCTATCACTTACGCTGTCATATCTGTCTACGAATTCCTCCTCCTTTCCTCTATCTTCCTGACCTACACTTTTTAGTGCTTTCTATTTCTAGTCTGCTTCATCAACCAAACTTATTCTGAACTAGAGATTAAATAAAAGGGATAAGATAGAGTGAGAGCTAATCAGTAAATAGATGACTTCAGTGCTAGGGACTTAAGGTGATTTTATCTTTTGGCATAATAATGTTTCACCTTCTAACCTAGGGATAGGAGTGGTTAGTGAGTATCTCACTGATTGTTATCTTAAATTTGGCAGCCTGTATCTCAGCTTGTAGCCTAACTTTGCCTCTCAACTGAATGAATCCAATCAATCTAATTCAATATAGCTAATATATTCTACGTATATACTTTTCACTCAAGTTTCATGAAGACCCAAGCTTGGTTCTGCCTTTCTGTAAGACACTTTAAGGGAACTGGCTTAGATTACATGTACACTGTTATGTATGTCTACAATCACCGTAAGTTTTGTGACTATGAGAATGCCACTAGCTGTAGCCACTTTCTCTGAATCTGGGACAAAATAAGGAAGAATAAGAGATTAAAAATCAGCCTGCTTAAGATTTCTTCTGAAGAAATCTGTCTTTTCCCTCCCTAAAGCACACCATTTTTCTTTAAGGCTTTCTAGGTGTGCTCATAACCATCAACATGATACTTTTCACATCATTCATTCAACAAACATTTAATGAATGCCTACTATGTAACAAGCATTGTGCTAGCTGCTGGGGATACAGCAGTGAACACAACAGAAAAGGCCCCTACCCTCAGGGAGCTTACATCCTACTCCCTAAACATGCTGTCCTGAAGTCAGCTATAGCTGCAAATTTTCCTCAGGAATGTGTTTCTCACAGTTACTGACCACCAAAATATGTCAAACAATTTTAGAGCCGGAAGAGATCTTAAAGATCACCTAGTTCCCATTTCCCAGACAGATAAGGAAACTGAGCCTCATATAAGTTAACTGACTTCTCCATGGCAACACAAAGAACTAGGACTAGAATTTAGATCTCTTAGCTCCTTAATAGCAGCACTACAGGAGCCCAACAGAACTCTTGATTAGCACCCCTGTGAGTGCCTACTAATTGCAACACCTCTAATGTATTTTCCCGCTGCTTTCAACCTTTTTTCTAAATCTCCACGTCTTGCTCTCTTCCCTCCATTTTCTTTCTCTCTCATCTTCATAGCTATCAGTTTTCTTTCTTGTTTTACTTTTCCTTTACTTTTCACCCTCTCTACACATTCACCACCATAAACAAACATACATTTTTCAAAAATCTAGTGCCCCTTTGGCCCCCTTTTAATAATCGTTGAGCCCTACAGAAGGCTCACTGAGATTTGACTCCTTCAAGTCTCCACATATATATTATTCTATGCTGTATCATAAAAATTTATAATTTCAGGAATATTTTAGAGATTGGAAATTATCTGAACATCAGCAAAAAAAATCTGGAGAAGAAAACAAGAATGGTAAGGCTCTTTGGTCAATTAGGGATTGGCATCCTTGAATTGATTTTAGTGCTAAAACTGGACAGAGACCGTATGGAATAAAGTAACTTACTTTCAGTGTTTAATTTTAGCTTTCGAAAATTAATCTTCACAAAAACAGCTAACAATTTCAAAAAGTCTAAGTTTCATTTTGTTGAAGTAGTACAAAAAGATCAAAAAAGAGTACATCACTTCAAATTGGATCATCAACCCCTGAATACTCAATAATTGTTACTTTAAATTTATTTTAAAAACTGAATTTCTTTAAAACATAAAGAATTAATGGCACTGGATAGGTATATATAAAGATTTGGTTTTGGGAAACTAAATATACCAAGTCATTAACTTTGAGATGCTTGAGTCAAACTATCACAACTGAATAGGATCAAGGGGAAAAAAAAATCTAACCTCTCACTAGTATAATTAGAAACAATCACAGAAAATCATCTCTAAAATATTATGCCAAGAATAGGACATACAGCTGAAAAAAAGAAAAATAGGAAGAACTCAAGGAGTTTCTTGGCATAAAAAAACGAAAACAGGCAAAAATATAAATATGTATAAATGAGTTCTGTATGAGCAGGTGACTGGGGGGACAGTAAAATTAAAATTTATCGGGCACTTCTCAACAAAGCACTATACTACTTCATCTCACTTCCTTCTTATAATCATCTTATAAAGAGGGTTATCACCTTTTTACAAAGAATAAAAGAACAAATTTTTTTAAAAAGTTTAAAAGGTTATAATTCTGAGTCAAATTTTTCTTTCAATCTAACAACTGATAATTACAAATACAATATTAGGAGGACTATATGAACACATTCTAAATAGATTCCTGCCTCTTATCTGGCAGGGTGTTAGACAGTTAAAACAAATTCTTTATTGATCATTTTTCAGAAACTCTTAAAGAATATGATCTAAGAAATTATTCCATTAATTATTTTCACTGCACAAACTTTTTAACAGTTCATCCCTTCAACACTTATGGCAAAATATGTCATTCTTTATTCAATATTTTACTAGAAACAAAAAATACTAAGTTACATGAAAAAAATAAAATCATAGCAACCAAATCCTGAATATTCATACTTAAAGTCCTCTAAAATCTTTATGGGCGTAGGAGAGAGTGTCCTTAATTGATGCCTCAAAGTGTCCCCTTTTCCATTTGCAAAGCAGCCAGCTTCCTCTAGGAACTCACTGGCATGCCCATACTAAAAAGGGCAACACGGCCGGGCGCGGTGGCTCAAGCCTGTAATCCCAGCACTTTGGGAGGCCGAGACGGGCGGATCACGAGGTCAGGAGATCGAGACCATCCTGGCTGACACGGTGAAACCCCGTCTCTACTAAAAAAAATACAAAAACTTAGCCGGGCGAGGTGGCGGGCGCCTGTAGTCCCAGCTACTCGGGAGGCTGAGGCAGGAGAATGGCGTAAACCCGGGAGGCGGAGCTTGCAGTGAGCTGAGATCCAGCCAGTGCACTCCAGCCTGGGCGACAGAGCGAGACTCCGTCTCAAAAAAAAAAAAATAAATAAATAAAAATAAAAAAAATAAAAAGGGCAACAGTTCTAAATGGTGCTCTATCTCAATGGCTTCTTACCTTCAACCTGTCTTGCACTTAGCTGGTTAATGATCCCTGTAAAATGATTTCCTTATGCAATTTTCTTCATTAAATTGAAAGTATTTTAGAATAGAAAAGACTCCAGAGATTATCCAAGTAGGTTACAGATCAAGAACTCACTCTAGGCATTAAGTGACTTGCTCAAGATCACAAGTAATGAGGCATAAAGACAATGATCCAATTTCTTGACTCCTATTTCAATGTCCTTTTTGCAACCAATATCATTTTCCATTTTTTAATGGTAGTTAATAATGTTTGCATCATCCAGGGAGCTTTTATGTCTGGGTCTCCTCTCCAGCCATTGTGATTCTGGGCAATCATGTCAGTGAAATTTTAAAAATTCCCTAGGTGTTTCTATGGGTGCAGTCAGGGTTGAGAACCACTGTTCTATAGTATTAAAATTCTGTCAAGACCCAAAGATGTTTTCTAACCTTAACGGACATTTCACTGTTTACATACTACATATCTGATTTATAATCTTCTTTCTTCTTTCTCTATTCCTTTCCTCAAATCTGTCCTTAACTACTCATATCTAACTCCTCACCAAGAATACTTTCCCTTCTCTTGTTCTAGAGACACAAAAGACTACTTAAAAATAAATAAGTGCTATGACCAAGGTGTTTACATGCAGTAGACACGAAGTGTTTGAGTGCTTGTAAGAACTAACTCAGACTTGGGAATAGAGTCTGGGAGCAGAAAAATTTTCCTGGAGGGGATAGAAGATAGTATATGAATTAAACAACATATGAGACTTAGCCAGGTGTCTGGTGGTGGCAGTGGTGGGGAGTCAGGTGGGTATAAATGTTACAATAGTTCTGTCTGAGAGAATGACAAGATATATGAAAATAAGGACAAGTTATACACCTGAAGGAGGAACACGCTTTGCCTTCTATGTGCTAAGAATGCATGAGACAAGAAACATGGATGGAGCTAAGTGGCTTCAACAGCTATGAGAAGTGGCTGCTGTGCTCAAATCAGCTGAGAGTCTCAACATCTGGCTGGATCTTTAGAGGAGTGCCACAGAATCTTTACCTGTGGAACAGCTGTGTGGATCTCCCAAGTACACTCTACATTCCTCAACCTACATTTCTGCTCTAGATTAGTGGCACTCATTCACAAAGGTTTGCAGGTCTGAAAGCTTAGAAATCAATCTTGATCCCTTTATTTCACTCCTACATCATCCAGTCCCATTAGCTCTATCTACAAAATGTCCCAAATCTGATCACTTCTCAACACCTCCACTAGTCCAAGTCATCCTATTTTTTTTTTCCCTGGACTACTGCAGGAGTAGTAACATTCCCTCTCTCTCTCGCTCCATAAAAACAGGACATTTGTTATTTGCCATATTCTTACTTATATCTTGAAATAATACCTCATTGATTGTAGGTACCCAATAAATACATAATTATTAGAATGAATACATTCTATCACAATGTCTTAATTCAATAGATTCTTGGCATCTGTGGATTTAACACCGGTAGCTTCGACTACATACAAATGGCTTTCTAGGGTCATGGCATTCAGGTTTCAAAGAAACTGATGTTTTCAGCTCATGTTCACATAGTTACTCTTACAAAGTAATATAATCCTGGCTCTACTACTTACTATCCGTGTAACCCTGAGCAAATTCCTTAACCTCTTATGGAGCCGTTGTGAAGGTTAAATGAGTTAATTCACATAAATACTTAAAACTGCATCTGATACACAGTAAATAATACTCAATAAATATTAGCTCTCTCTGTGTATGAGACATACCTATGGAAAGAAAGCCAACAGGTGGTACCAAAAGTGAAGATAAAATAAGATAGTCTAATGAAGTGATAGTTTTCGCCAAAAAAACAAAAACAGATGTTTTATGGTGGAAAATGTTATTCTATAGTTGTGTTCTTAAACTTGGAAAGTAGCAATGATCTTGAAATAAATCTCTCAGAAATGTGAAGACTGTACTTCTTGCTGAAATCAGTATTAATAGCCTAACAGGTTTCTCCTGTCTTGATATAGTAGGCCATTCCTAAATCTATCCCATGCTGTGGATGTTATTCCCACTGCTAAAATAAGTTTACTCACAGTGTGTTCAATGCTAATCTCAAATATAATCTCATCAGTAAATTCTTTTCCTAATCATTTTCCAAGATACGTGATTACTCCTGCCTTTGAAATATCCAAATAGTCTACAGCTGTACCATCCTGAATGCGCCCTATCTCATCTGAAATATCCAAATAACCCTGAACTTCTTACTCTACTACATAGTAAAATCATTTGTGTACTTATCCTACTAGGTTATATGAGACTGCCTCTTGTTGATCATGCATTCAACATTTACTGAGTGCTTGTCATATGCAAAGTACTGAGGATACAAAGGCAATGAAGACATGCAACAAATAATGCAGCAACACCACAGCAGTAGGTACACTATGCAGAGATGGCATAAATGAGATGATCTCTTCTACCACACATCTGCAGTATCTAGCATGGCAGAACATGTATGGTAGGGACCCAATAAGTATTTGTCAACTTTAGTTCCTACCACCTTTTTGAAGCTTTTCCATACCACTATAGATAACTTTTTCTTTTTTTTTGGTTCTCCTCAAGGAGAATGGTATAGACAGACTTTGCTCCCTAAAAGTCTGTCTACACCATTCTGCACATGGTATCTTTAATCTATGTGTTAGCATGATAGGCGGTTATTTAATATTTTACATATAAATATGTCCTATCTTCCCCAACTATAAAACACGTGTTCGAGACAGCAAGAAATCCCAGAGCACTCCATACTTATTACTAAGCATTTAGTATCTGTTCAATGGTCCTACAATTTCCTAAAGCAACCAAAATATGTCATGCACCTATTTAAATAGCTGATAGCATCACTTCTGAACCACCCCACCTGTGCTCTGGGTTCTCTATGAAGCAAACAGCTTTCACATAGGTGTTCTTAAAGCAGGAGGCTAAAGAAATGTCTGCTGGAAGCATGAGACTATGTCATTGTTCTCAAGCTAGGAGTCCGGAACTTAGAAAGACAGATTTAGTTCCTCTTCCAACTAAACACCTGGGTCCTCTGAGAATTCAGATACAAATTTGTATAATGAATTCACCCAGATATTTTGCTAAGCTATGTGCCTATAAGATAATATGCACATAGAAAGCACTCAGTAAATGACAGTTTCCTTTTTCTCCAATCTTACAAGGCCCTAGATCCTGTTGGTAACTAAGAAAAGGTAAATGCAACTATCAACCACTTAATTCCAATGCTTTGACTATCCAGAAGAAATTAATTCCTGGTTCCCTGTTGATTCTAATCTAGGAGACAGCTTAAGCGAGCTCATGGGTCTTGAAGCCTGTAAGGTGTACAGGAAGTCCTCACTTAATGCCATTCATCGCTCTTGCAAACTGTGATTTTAGGCAAAAAAACATACAGCAGGTCCTTGAATAATGTTGTTTCATTCAACATCATTCCATTGTAATGATGATGAGAACAAAAAATTGGTTTTGTTATATGTAGTTTTGCTTCAAGTCGCAGTTTCAAAAAACTTTTAAATGTTAAGTGAGGACTTAATTCACCTAAAAGCTTATCACACACTCAAATATAACAAATAGGAAACATTATGCAACTTGAATACAAGAGTATGCCCACTGGTTTCTATAGTTATCATTCCATGCACAGTATTCACAAGAATTCTTGGATGAAAAGTCTCTTACATATTTGGATACCATCATACTATACTAGAACCGAAGACCATACGAGTCTAGTATAGCCAGCATTCTCTGGCTACCTCATGGCCCTGCATAATCACTTCCACCCAAATCTAGCCAAATCCAGGTTTAAGCACTTCTGTATCTATTCCAAGATGAACTCCCTTTCTTGTTTAATCTCAGTGACTCTTACTTCTAGAGAGGGCACTCTTCCTTCTGTATCTCTTCCACTGCTAACCTTTCTAACCATCAAGAACACACAATAGATAGTAGATCTCACATTTTAATGGCACGAATTACAATTAAAGTTTGCCAACTGAATAGAATTAATAGTGGTACTCAATGCACTTGGGAAACAAAAGAACTTTTAGTTACACCAATGTCAATGTGCAATTACTATAAGTGGCCATAAGAATAACATCTCTAGGCCGGGCGCGGTGGCTCAAGCCTGTAATCCCAGCACTTTGGGAGGACCAGAAGGGCGGATCACGAGGTCAGGAGATTGAGACCATCCTAGCTAACATGGTGAAACCCCGTCTCTACTAAAAAATACAAAAAAACTAGCCGGGTGAGGTGGCGGACGCCTGTAGTCCCAGCTACTCGGGAGGCTGAGGCAGGAGAATGGCATAAACCCGGGAGGCAGAGCTTGCAGTGAGCTGAGATCCGGCCACTGCATTCCAGCCCGGGCAACAGAGTGAGACTCCATCTCAAAAAAAAAAAAAAAAAAAAAAAGAATAATATCTCTAATCTACACTCACCTACTAATTCCTTCTCTCTCCATCTTTCACTCAAGTCAGTCCCTTAAGTTTTGTCATTCTGACTTAAATTATTAAAACCTTAACCCTCAAGCCCCACATGGTAGCTTGTGTTCTGCTGTCTGACAAGGTGTTTGTTCAGATTACCTACCAGCTGAATGACCTATTTGGCCTTCCTGGGTCTGTCCTAACAGACAGAAATTGGCAACCTAGACTCTTTCTTTCTCCACTAGTTATAGCTTCTAGCTTGACATCTTGGAAAGTTGATCTAAGGTTCAATTTTTCTGTACTCTATCTAACATTTAAAATGCCATTTTAAAAGAGTAAGCCATACATTCAAAATGTTGCTTCACCAATGTGACAGGATTGAACTCCAATGGAAAATGTTTGCCATACATGGCTTCTTTCTAAACTAATAAGTACCTTAAAATTCTTTTTCTAATGAAAATAAATTTGCTCATGTATTAATCTTTGTATGTCCTTAAAAACAAAAACACAAATATCTATCATACCAATGGCATAACTGCATTTCACACCTAACCCATTCCATATCTTAGCCTAGTTACAATTTCACATTTGTAGGTTAAAAAAATTAGACTAGAATTTTTAAAAATCCAGATAGCTAATTATAACTATAGTAATTGCCATTATCCTTTACAAAATAACCTTAGTTTCTCAAATACAATTTTTCTCCAATCCATATCTACTTTCTGCTGTGATAAATGGTGGTCTTCCAAAAGATAAAGTAAGTTCCTTGCAGTTGCTCTAAAGAAATAAAAGGTAGCAAAAGGTAGCTTTAAAATAGCTAGATATTTCTATAGTAAGGGTTACCAGAAAGGTGAAAATCATACTAAAACACAGGGTAAGCAGAATAAATTACTAGCTAATAATAGTCCTTCAACAACTAGGATAAATATTTGTAGATAAACAACAATATTTTTTATGTAATAAGCTATGAAAATGTTTCTTGGTTTGACTGGAGAAAAACTGTTAATACAGAATAACTTTTATCTACTAATTCTGCATTAACAAAATTGTCTTCCATAGCAAAAAAAGAGAAAAGCCACAAAAGATAGACAGAAAAAGTAAATGGAAACCATGCTTGTATACAAAATAAGTTTCATCCTCCCACTTTGAATCAATTTGAAAGGTAAAGTGGTATGACAAACTATTCTGATACCTATCAAAACTTTGCTTTTCATTATACTGGGAGAGTTCCAAATCAAATTATTGATTTTTATTTGAAACTGGTTAAGATAGTCAGTCATCGGATGTCTTCATCAGTTATTCAATTATCCTATAATGTCTGATGGGAATTTATAACACTTTTAATTCCCTTCTATTAACAGAGATTACATTAACAGAAATGGGAGATCAACAGATCTGACATTAACAGAGATAAAATCATACTAATATTTAACAATTTGGGAAGTTAATTTGAGAAAACAGAAAGATATTTTATTGTTTAGTTTTATGAAAATTTTATGTGATAATAGCTAACATTTATTGAGCACTTACTATGCACTAGGTTCTGTGCTAAGCGCTTTAAAAGTATTACAGCGCTTTAAAAGAAATAGAAGCCTGCAAAATGGAACAAGCATTAAACTGTTTGAGTCAAAAATCTAGATTCTATATCCAGATTGAGCTAAAGCAAAAGAAGAAATATTTCAGAAATATTTGTGAAACAAAGAACATTTTACAAACCGCTAAGTAATGAGCTTACTTAAACAGGCGCGCACGCGCGCGCGCGCGCACACACACACACACACACACACACACAGAGTAGCCAATCAAATAAACTAAAAAAAGCTTTTAACTTTCTGTAATTGAAAACAGAGAATGTCTATTTTTAGTTTGTTTAGCAAATTCTTCAAAAATACTGCAAAAAAATTACAGATATAAAAGATGTTGAAATAAATTTCATTCTATGCTATATCCAAAGTAATAGCAACCTTAGGATCAATAAGATCTGAAATAATGAGATTTTGCTATGTAAGTAAAATAAAACTCTGAAAATTAAACATTTTTCCTTTTAAATCATACAATAAACCCACAAAGGAAGTACTGGTTGTTCTTTATTTGGTAGTTACTTATTTTTCTCTTTGAATAAAGTATCCCAGAATAAACACAAAATTCTTACTTTGTTGCCCGTATAAACTTGCCCCAAACTGAGACAGCTGACCTGATGTAGATGGTGATGCCAGCATCTAGAAACAAATTAATTATATTAGAGCATAAAGAAAACAGAGCATTGCAATTATACTCTACAAATCTGTGAATCATACCATAAATGTGAAAATCTAACACTTTTTCTCATTCTTCAGAAAAACATAAAACAAACGTTCTATAATAGATTCCATGCTTCTTAAGAGAATATCACAATTGGATAAAACCAAACTGTGCAAATGAAATTAATATTTAATACTGTAAGTTTTCTAAAAGTCACACTAACTTCAGCTATAGCAACACTACTATTTCACTTAGCAAGTTAAAAAACATTATATAGATATGGTATATAATTTATATATTTGTGATATGAACTTCATGGCGCTTGTACAATGCCTTTGAATTTACTTCATCAATTTTTTTTCCTTGTAGATGTAAATTATTTGAAGATATATTATGTTCACAGAACATACATTCATTTTATATTCCTCATAGAAATGAAGGTAGCAGTGCTATATACTCAAAGTAAATACTGAAGCTGAGTAAATGAAAATATGTGTGTGTGCATATTTGTGTATTTCCTGTCTTATATTAGACAACCATCAAAACATCCTAATTAAATAAGACATGAGCCATGTCATCAAGGGGCTTACAATCTAGTGGGGAAAGAGAATGAATTATACAACTCATTATATTTTAAGGCACAGTGTGGTAAATGCTCTAAAGGAAACATGAAACATCACTGGAGCTACACAAAGGTATCAGGAATATACAGAGTGGTAACATTTAGGTACATACAATGAAGGGGTCTTCCCTCAAGAATATGCAGTGTAACAAGTGTAATAAAGGTTAGTAATGTAACCAGAAACCTCCGGTACCCCCAAAACTATTGAAATTCAAAAAAATTGAACAAAAATTTAAAAATTGAACACAAAAACCCAGTATCCAGTTGTTAAAAAAAAAAATAATAAAGGTTTGTAATATTATTAGAGAACATAAACAGTGGTGACAGGATAACTATGAAAGGAGATAAAGTTCACCTCTATTCGGAGATAAAGCTCACCAATGTTAGGGCATAGAATGCAAAATAAATGCCATACAAGAATGGCTACCAACTATAGCAATAAAAAGAAAAATAATATTAAGCAAGAAAGTGGCAATCAAAATGGGCTTTGGGAAGATAACTCTAATAGCAGAAATGGGTTATGTTGAGATGCTAAATGACAACAGCAGAAGTGGAACTAAAAATAAGAGGCATTCTGGTGGTAGAAGTAAGAGTTATTTTATGTCCTGTTGACTAGCTGGGGTATAATCGGAAAAGGAGGAGAATGGAGACTCATAAAAGAGAGAACTATCAGAGGCTGATGTGTGGTTTCCAGGGATGGGAAATCATGCTGACACTGACACAGTTAGAAAAACCAAGAAGTGAAACAAGTATTTTTGTTTGTTTTTTCTATTTTCTCACCCTGTCTTGTGGTGCTGCAAGGTGAAACATTTAAATGGTAGAGGTTTTACAATATACATTTCATACTTTTTTCATGTCAAAATTCTAAGTTGTTTTAATTATACTAAAGTTTGCAAAATTTTTTATACAACTATAGTTTTAGACCAATGATAAACATCAGACACTCCCGAGGTAGGGCTGAGTTATACACCACTCTAAAAAAAGAAAAAGCAGTAATATTATTAAGACAGTAGTGATTATTCTAAAAAACAAAACAAAACAAAACAAACAAACAAAAAAGCATCAAACTTTACAAATATTCCCTCCCAAATCCAGAGGATGTGTAACCTAGACAATTAAACTAACATTCTTTATCTATACAACTAAACTGTATATTCTTTCCCAAGTATAACCCAACAGATCAAAAGATGCCTAATAAGTTCTTTTCTAAGGTATTATAGATTACTGTTACTGCATTAACTGAAAATATTTTGTTAAGTATATTAAAAGTTCATTTCTAAATTGCAAGAACAAGAACATATAATAAAGCTTTAGTTGATCACACAAGGGAAAAGGTTTATGGCACATGTATATCCATGTAACAAACCTGCACATTCTGCGCACGTATCCTAGAACTTAAAGTAAAATTTAAAAAAAAAAAAAAGAAAGGAAGTTTTATCCTTTTTAGTAAGTTTTATTTTATGATTATGTAGCGGCCTTCTTTATTCCAAATAATGCTTGATATCTTAAAATCTGGTTTTCCTAACAGTAATACAAATCAACCATCAAAAAAGGGAGGTAAAAGATTTATATAAAATTCGTAAGAATCATGATTTTCTATCATTATAAGCTATAAATAAAAAAGTATAGTTGTTTCTAAAGGCTGCAAATATAAGGTGTTGGCCAACATAAATGCATGACTTAAAACAATCCATAATGTGAATATTGTCAAAACACTTAAAACATTTTTCATCAGATATTTATGTTTATTGAATAGCTAACTCCAGACAACACACATTTTAGTCTACTTTCTCACACTGATTATACATCCATGAGTTACAAGTATGCCTGAGTATCTGCCCTCTCAAAATGGGAGGAGGGAGTAAGTAGGGAGGGGAAGCAGAGCATGAAGGTAAAGAGGCAGTGGGTCCCCAGGCCAACTACTTGACATCGAGAGCAGTAGGGTGATTCACTTACCACAGTGTGTAATATTAAATATAATTTTCTCTATGTGCCACTACATGAAAGCGGTTAGTAAACACAGCTTTACAGGAATAATAAAAGTAGTTTAACGTTAAATTTAAGAGTTTATAACCTTCAACACATTCATGTAAAATAAGCATCGATCAGCTATACAGACATATGTTAAAATTACTGCCTCAAAATGTTTCAAAAATGCAAATATCTAATTTCTTATAAAGTCTATCCCTAAGAATCTGTACTTTTAAATTCTGAAGGCAATATTTCATGAAATAAATTGGTGCTAAAAATGGATTTAACACACAGTGAAGAAATGTGAATGTCACAGAAATGCTTTTTATGAGAGTATAGAAAACGCACAAGAAATATACTGACAGAACAGTAAGTACTATTAACAGAAAACAAAATTTATATATTTTTTAAATTCTGAAAGTTAATAATATAAAGGTAAATTTCTTAGAAAAGTATAAAACTTTAGATCAAGAAACACATTACAGTAGGGGATGCAGCACAAATAGAAAGAGCCTAGTTTTGGAGTCAGAAATAATCTGCGTTTGAATCTTGGTTCTGCCACTTACCTATGGAACAGCCAATACTCGGTTTCTCCTATAAAATGAAAATGACTACCTACCTCACAGAGCTGAAGTGAAGGTTAAATGAAATAAAATATGACATATAGTATGTGCTCAATAAATGGTAGCAGCAGCTGCTAATAATCTAATCTTCCCCTCAGTTGCAGAACTATCATTAACAGGAGTGAGGGCGGGTATTCAGACTCTGAGAAATTTATTAAATAATATCCTTAATTTATATAACTTTTTGCCCAGGGTGCTAAAGAAAAGTTTATCTTTACAAATTCCAGGTAAAATAAGGCGTAGAACTTGTGTTCTCAAGAGTGGCAAAAGGTAGAAAAAGATTAATAGAAAGGTGAAAACAACAAGTTAAAGCACACTCTAAAATCATCAAAATAATCAGGTCTTCCAAATCTCTCAGAAATCTATAATACACACAGCAGTCAAACAACAATAAAAAGCAGGAAGCAACTAGAAGAAATAGTAATGTGATTCTGGTTATTTCCCTAACCCATCACAGAGCTTCTTTATCCTTTAATACACAGAATGTCAAAGAAATCCACAAATTGTTGCAAGGAAATACAAAAAAATTTTGTTACATAAAAATTCCCTGACCATGACAGCAATTAAAAAATAATATTTGTTTTAAAATATTATTTTTAAAAGACTGTATAATATACTCAAAATTATGGTGATAACATAATTCCTAGCACTATGTTATTATTCCAGGACAAAAACCACAAATGAATTATGACTTTAACTGTATCATATCCACAAAGAGAAAAAGAGACAAAGAAAAAGGAAGAAAGCATATGCATGCACACACATAGAGTTCCAGATCTAGAGAGAAGCTAAAGAACCTTTAAAATTGGAAAACGAATGACTTAAAACATGAAACTAATGAAATGTAGCAAACAGGCACAAAAAAAGGAAAGACTATGAGAAGGTAATACATTAAAAAGAACAAGGCCAGGCGCGGTGGCTCATGCCTGTAATCCCAGCCCTTTGGGAGGCTGAGGCGGGCAGATCCCCTGAGGTCAGGAGTTCGTGACCAGCCTGACCAACAAGGAGAAACCCTGTTTCTACTAAAAATACAAAAATTAGCTGGGCGTGTTGGTACACGCCTGTAATCCCAGCTACTTGGGAGGCTGAAGCAGGAGAATCGCTTGAACCCAGGAGGCGGAGGTAGCAGTGAGCCAAGATCCTGCCATTGCACTCCAGCCTAGGCAACAAGAGCGAAACTCTGACTCAAAAAATCCCCAAAAACAAACAAACAAAAAAGAACAAAAGGGAAAAGGGGCAAGGGAGGAGGCAGGCAGTAAAACAAAACAGTCATTAAGTCACAGAACAGGGTAGCTTACAAATCAGATAACTGACGATATGCATCTACTAGGTATTTCAAACAATTTTCATTAAACTATTCTTAAGCTTACATAAGGAACATTTGAAAAATAGTGTAATACTCAATGTAGTTAATTCCTTAGTGTTAAACACTTGAGATTCAAATTTTTTATTTAAAAAAAAAGTATGGCATTATATTATATTGTCTGAATGTCAGGTTAGAGCTGAAGTACAAATTTACAGAAAGACATATGACTGACTCAAGGAATGTTTACATTTTAAAGGTTTTTAATATTAACTGCTAACCTATTTTCTACAGTCTGTCTTAATTACAGCAGTCACTTCAGTGCCCCCCTCATAAATACTATTCTCCCACTTAAAAAAAAACATCCTCCATAAGCTATGTACTATAGTTCCTATTTTACAGATGAGAAAACTGAGACACGCAGAGACAGATGTCCTAAGACACATAGCTAGCAAATCAGGTAGCTGACATAAAAATTCATACAGTAGGATTTCCAGGGCCTACATTCTCAATCACCAAAAACTAATAAAAGAGTTTTACATGGCAATTTGTTATAAAATAAATGCACAAAGTATTCCATAGGTCAGTAAAAACCAATCTGAAAAATGCAATGAAAATGGCAACTGTAAAACCCTATTAAAAGGCATAAAGAACAAGATTAAAGGGAGAAATATCCTTCTGAAAAACCATCTACATTGGTATTAATGTGCAATAACCAAAAATCATTTTTTTAAAAAAAGGATGTGGAAGATTCTTACCCAAGACGTTAAAATGGTCTACAAAGCTATGGCAATTCAATGACGTAGTTCTGACACAGAATCAGTATGGTAAACAGAACAAGATCTTAGAAACAGGCCTAAGAATGTATGAGACACTAGCACATATAATAAAGGGATATTTTAATTAGCCATAAATGAATGATCTAACCCAGGAATGGGCAAATTATTGTCTGCAGGACAAATCCAGCACACTGCCTGTTTTTGTAAGATACGTGAACTAAGAAAAGTTTTTACATTACAGATGGTTATATAAAGACCTATTATACAAAATAGGTTATGATTTTATGTATATCCTTGATTTTGCTTCTTGGTCCACAAAGCCTAAAATAGTTACTATTCGGTTCTTTAAGGGAAAGTTTTCTGATCCATGATTTAAAGCATAAATGCTGTCGGGGCAATTGGATAAGCTTGTAGAAAAAAAAGTATTTGGAACCCTGCAATTCACAGGTTAAACCAAAACACATTTCTAATGGACATAAATTATATGTGAAGAACAAAGTATGATAAGAAAGTAATTGGGAAATGTCTTCCTAAGTATGATCTCAAAAACAGAAGCCATTTAAAAATAAGACTGGTGGATCACATTTAATTAAAATGATACATATACGTATACTACAAATACCATTAATTAAAGGTAAAAACTGGGAAAATATTTGTAATGAATGACAAGAGGTTATTATCCTCAATACATGGAGAATGCAAACGAGTAAGACTTAAGATCTCACTAGAGAAATAGAAAATGGCACAAAAAAGGTACACAAAGGAAGAAATACAAATGACCAATAACTATGTGGAAAAGACACATCACACTGTGTGTGTGTGTAAAATTAATGACGTTTTACAGTATGTACATGAAAACAATAAGCTTTTCTATTAGCAAAGACTTAAATGTAATTGCTGGTATTCTTGTTGGCATGGAGAGTGGTGATTAGAGTAAAAACTGGTACAAACTTTTTGACGGAAAATATGTCTGTATGACCCAGAAGATTTAAATAATCGTATATTTTTAAATAAAAATATTTTAAACATAAAATCAGAATTTTAGCAATTAATTATTTCTGAGAGCATTATAGGTAATTTTTCTTCAAGTGTATTTTTAAAAATTTGTATAATTTCCCTGTGCTATTTTGTAATTTTAAAAAAGTAACAGCAACAGCAGCCAATTTATGAGGAATATATTATTACTCCCATTTTTACAGAAAAGGAAACTGAGACTTGTTGAAGTTCTGGCTAACAGGCAAAGTCAGGATCTAAACACACATATTTGTATTGCTTTAGAGTCCAAGTTCTTAATTCCTATGCCATACTATGTTGTTAATTAATGTTTTTTTAAAAAAGGTTTTGTGGAGCAAACCATTCTGTTACTTCTGTGACAACCAACTGGATCAGAATGGTGGCCAACATTTGTGAGTATGTGTGTAAGTATATATACTAATTCTGATTTTAAAATTTAGACATATAGTATTTCTGCTTTTGAGAAGACATATATCTCTTTGTCATTCATTCTCTTTATATACTTTATTTTAGATTTCAATCTGAAAGCTTCCTATCTTCCTAATTAGAATAAATGCATTCATCAGTAATAAATATTTCATTAACATTTTACAAGCAAACTTAACTTTCATTATATAATCACAGCAATACACACAAATTGTAGGTTTTTGTTTTTGTAGTTGTACTATCAAAAATATATCCCAAATTCTTTATTTACAAGGTCAACACTTAAAATAGAAACCTGTGTAAATAATAATTCAATTATAACTTACATAGCACATAGCTAAAAGGGCAGTAAGATAACAAAAAATTAGATGGCATTATTCCACAAGCTGTTAAACTACACACTAATTATGAACAAAGCCACAACACACATTAGTTGAAAAAAGCCCAATAATGCCATTGATAGTTTGTTTCCAAAATGACACAAAAATGTTCAAATCAAAATAAAAAAGGAAAACACCAAAACAGAATAACAAATGTCCTAGCATAAACCTAGTAGGTTAAGCCGATTTGTGAAATTCTGCAAAGACAAAGGAAGTGATTTACTAATGATCAACTTCAAAGAAAAACGAGGGCATTTGTTACATATCTTAGAACTTTATAAATACTTCAAACATCAGTAAAAATCTCATTAGGTTAATAACTACAGTAGATTGTTTTATACATAAGGAAATTAGACATAGCAAGTTTATAAAGGTGTGAAAGGTAAAAAAGTTGGGCAGGTGTACGAAGTATAAGAACGCAACTGGTGTGACTAGAGTGTATAGTGTATAAAGTAGCTTAACAGAATTTTAATAATTACATTCATTTTAAAATATTTTATAAATTTGCTAATTATGACTTGGTTACATTCTAAATCCTTTTATCTCAAATGGGATTATTGAACTATTAGCCTTCCAAAGCATTTAATTCATATCTCTATATCATCCATCACATTTTGAATACAGTTCTTCCAAATTTTTGCTACTGTAGTATCCTTATGGCTGAACAGAGGAGAGATACACCTGAGGTCTAGAATTACAGCTAGATGACACAGTAAGCATAAAGTTTTATTGCAGCTTGCCATTGTATCTTCAAGTCTGCATAAATCTGCTTTCTGTTCTATATCTGCATTTGTTTTAATATCAAACAAATTATTTCCCATATTGAACAAACAAAAAAATCAGTGATCTAGAAGTTATACCATGTTTACTCCATGTCTTTGAGTACTTCTACCACATTATCACCATATCCCAACTTGAGAATCATGGGATATTTATTTTCCCCATTAGAATACAAGTTCATTGTCTTTGTATCCCAAAAGGATACAAGCACCAAAGGGACTAGCACTGTGCCGAAAAGATTTGTCACTCAACCACAGACAGTATTCTGCGCTTGATACGCTGTTTTTCAGGAACTCAGACACAGACTTACATTGCTGAAAAAATACAACACAACTGATTAACTTACATCTTTTTCTGACCGATGTGGAAACATAGAAGACTGGCTGTAGTACATGTTTTCGTCATGGTAGTCACTGTCGACCCCCTCTACAAACTTCTTTCTTGAAGCACCAAACATGCTGTTTGTCACCTAAACAAAAATATTACTTTTATCAAGGGTAATAGTTTGGAAAATGTTCAGTTTTACCTTACTCCTACATGGAAAACAGAACATGAAGGGAGCATTGTTAAGGTACAGAAATTGATCAACTAATGGCTAGTGGGGCATATGATAAAGTCATAAATCTGATTATAACAATAAAGTGTTAGATGTTTATTTCCAGACCCTAAAAGTAGGAGAATCACATAAAGCCTATCTTAACAATTCCACTTCCTTTAAAAAAACTAAGTATCACTTACTCTTCAAAAATGGCAACCCCAAATATCATTTTCCCATACATAGATTTTTTTTTTAAATTAAGTTTAGGTTTAATTATTCAAAATCTTCACATGCATCTTCCACCTCTGTGTATTTGCCATCACCTTATTTTCACAGTTATCTGTTTTCCCAAGCATTCATCTTTCCTTACAATCTAGATTTATTGAAATATACCATTTTTTGAATCAGTGTATATATAGTGGCATACTAGAATTTTATCTCAAGCAAGTACCTACTAACATAACTGGAGTACAATCTTTCATTGATCATACTGGCGTAAAATTATTTCAATGATATAATCTGTGTATTTGTTTGCTTTTCCAGTCTTTGTAACATCCAACGTTAGCAATTTTGAGCTCACCCCAACATAAATTATTGTTGTTTGTTATCTGTGGAGAAATGGTTCTAGGACCTCTTCCCTCATGGATTAAAAAAATTCACGGATGCTCAAGTCTCTCACATAAAATGGCTTATAATATTTCCATATAACCTACACACATCCTTTCATATACTTTAAATCATCTCTAGATTACTTATAATATCTAATACAATGTAAATACTATATAAATAGTCATTGTATTGTTCAGGGAATAATTACAGGAAAAAACAGACTGTACATGTTCAGTAGAGACACAACCATCCATTATTTTTCCCCAAATATTTTCAATCTGCGGTTGGTTGACCCACAGATGCAGAACCCATGGGTATGAATGGCCAACTGTAATTATTAAACTCTGTGCTAATTTTTATTTTTAATCATTTTTAAAACGTGACCTCTATAAAATTACCAAAACTATTAACTGACTAAAGTTATTGAAGGTCAATGTGTCTTTCTCCTAATAGTACTTTGAAAATCAAGGTAAACCAATGTTAATGAGAGGAGAGATTTTAAAGACTTGAATACAAGGTGACTATGTCTTTTCACAAGTACATTTTTGGGGAAAACTCATCTCAAATTTGGTATCTGTCTTGTACATTCATTATGACAAAGAATATTTTCTTCCATTATAAATAAGTGAACAATTTCCACGTCTCATTTCAAAAAATGCTGTAGTCACTATTATATATCAGTAGACGTGGTGAACTATGTTGCAGACTTTAAAGGCCAAACTTTATATTTAACTCTGTTGAAAGCACCTATGATGTGTAACATTTGTTATATATTTTAAGTTCCCTGTTAAATATGTAGGAAATTTAATTATTTGACTGACCTCATCCTAACAAGGTCTGAAAACCTATTCAGTCAGGGATAAATAAAGTACTTTGCTATATGTTTTTAGGCGAGTAACTGCTGGAGGTGTGAAATAAACAAAGATATTTTTTAAGGGTCTAACAATTTATTAGAACACAGGTACTTAATCTTTTTTTGTGAAGCAGACTCCTGGTGAATTACAGAAGGCTATTCTGTAACTCTGTTATTTCAGACTAGGATCCCACATGCCTATCCACCAGCTCCCTAAGTAGCCCCTGCTAGAGGGAAAATAGATGTTTCTTAGTGAGTAATTTCAAAAAGCAAACAGTGGCAAAAAATCACTTTAGAGCTTGCAAATTAAGATTCAATACACATAAAATTTTAGAAGTTTGTTTTGTGAAAGTTGAAGATACATTTAATTATCTTTTTTTTTTTTTTTTTGAGGCGGAGTCTCGCTCTGTAGCCCGGGCTGGAGTGCAGTGGCCGGATCTCAGCTCACTGCAAGCTCCACCTCCCAGGTTTACGCCATTCTCCTGCCTCAGCCTCCCGAGTAGCTGGGACTACAGGCGCCCGCCACCTCGCCTGGCTAGTTTTTTGTATTTTTTTTAGTAGAGACGGGGTTTCACGGTGTTCGCCAGGATGGTCTCGATTTCCTGACCTCGTGATCCACCCGTCTCGGCCTCCCAAAGTGCTGGGATTACAGGCTTGAGCCACCGCGCCCGGCCCATTTAATTATCTTTACAGAACTTTTACTACTGAGCTCTAATTCTAAGAAAGAATAAACATGGAAAATGCATAAAACGTACATAATTCAATAAAGTTTCAGGTGAATGTCAAGGCCTCTCTCATCAAATTTTACACACATAAATAAGCTCAAATTGATAAACTCTTCTTTTGACACTGCTTGTATAACACTTATCATCAAGACCATTATAGACTCCTAGAATTCTCAAACTGAAGTTAATTGTATAGAATTAACTTTTATGCTTAATACCTTGCAAAAAGGTTTGAAGGCAAAATTAAACATATGTTCCAGATGAAAGAAAATGAAGAAATGTTCCTTTTCCATCAATAGCAGATTTTCTCAAGAGTCACTGTGTGTGCGCACATGTGTGCGTGCGTGTGTGTTAGAGAGAGAGAGAGAGAAGAAAGAAAATACGCTAAACTTAATTTCCGTTTTGTGTGCCTTGGCACAGAAATTACACGTCAGTGACAATACTAATTATTTTTACATGACTTTGGCAAATAATTAAAAAACAAAACAAAACAAGAGAGAGACGGATGGAGGGAGGGAGAAGTAAGGGTGTTTTACTTCTCCCCGACGAATGCAAGCCCCCATCCAGAGATGGGTACTGGTATGAGACAAAGAATTCTAATCCATGGCAAAATCACAAGGGAAAAGACAACACAGATTATTCATAAAGCTAGATTTATTTAAAGTGCCTGTCCTTTATTCTACATAGAATGATGGAACAAGGTAGAAGTATTTTAAAATAATCAGGGAACATAAGACTGGGATGAAAACAAGCAGAGAAGTAACTGACCAGGCAAATGCTTGAAGGAAAAGCAGTCAGTTCACAGGGTCCGTAAGCCCCTCACTGGTATGGCTCAAGCAGCATGAACTTAGGTGGTGAAGGGTAGGAACTGATGTTAAGAGAGGCTGGTTGTGGCTAGAACATATAGTGCACCTTGCAAGCCTGAGAAACTCTGGATTTTATTCTTTGTCAGATGGGAAATCAAGAGAGGATTTAGGGGAAGCTTAAGAGTAACTTAATTTTTTTTTTTTTTTTTAAAGGTCCTAGCTACTCCATGAGGAATGCGCTAAAGAGGGTACGAAACGAAAGCAGGAAAATAGGGTGGTGAGTAGTAGTTGGACAAAGGATATACTCTGAGGCAGAAATAGTATGAATGGATGGATGGATGATATGAAAGGGTTAAACTACACCCATCTTCCCCCTGGAAGAGAAGTTAGCGTACATAGAAATCAATTTCTATACATTTCAAAGAGGATATGTCAATTTTGTATCAAAATACATTGAAATTACTGGTTATAACGTATGCTAAAAAGTTAATTTGGTAAACAAAAATTTTAATAAATGACAGTCATGTGCTGCATGACATTTCAGTCAATGGTGGACCATATATATGACGGTGGTTCCACAAGATTATAAACAAGCTGAAAAATTCCTATTGCCTAGTGATGTCTTAATAGACCTAAGCAAATTTAAGAGTGTGTATATCAGTTTTTAACAAAACAAAAACATTTAAAAAGTAAAAAAACAAAAAAATTCAAATAGAAAAAAGCTAAGTATGAATATAAGGGAAGAAAATATTTTTGTACAGTTGTACATGTTTAAGTCAAGTGTTAAGAGTCCAAAAGATTAAATAAAAAAGTTACAGTAAGCTAAGGTTAATTCATTGTTCAGGAATGAAAATTTTTAAATAAATTTAGTGTAGCTTAAGTGTCAGTGTTTCCAATGTCCACAGTAGTATACTGTAATGTCCTAAGCCTTCACATTCACACACCACTTACTGAATTACCCAGAACAACTTTCAGTTCTGCAAGCTCCATTTATAAGTGCCCTATATAGGTGTAACCTTTTTTAAAAAATGTTTTCTATCTTAATTTCACTGTGTCCTTTCTGTGTTTAGGTATGTTTAGATACACAAATACCAATGTGTTACAACTGTCTACAGAATGCGTATAGTAATATGCTGTACAGGTTTACAGCCTAGGAGCAAGAGGTTATGTCACCCAGGTTTGTGTAAGTATGGTCCACATTCGCAAAATTGCCTGACGCATTTCTCAGAATGTACTCCCATTGTTAAGTGACATACGGCTGTAGTTTAAAATTTAATCAGACTTCATCATATATTAGATATACAGCATTAGAATCTTTAGTGTGTACAATTTGTCAGCTTTATTCAAGCAAACAAGTCAAGTGCTTGTATCTACTTTGTTAAGTGACCACCTTTTTACTTGACACTCACACCAGACTTTCTAAGAACAAGCAGCAGCACAAATTGAGATTTTACCAAGAAAGAATATATGCATGTAGCAAAATCAAAGTTCCTTAAACGTTTTTTGAACACAGATCTAAAACGTTTAATCAAGACATTTAATCTTTCCTTAGATTTCATAAGAACTAAGCAGCACATTCTAAAAAGTACACAGAGGTCAGGAATGGTGGCTCGTGCCTGTAATCTCAGCACTTTGGGAGGCCAAGGCAGGCGGTTCACTTGAGGTCAGGAGTTCAAGACCAGTCTGGTCAACATCGTGAAACCATGTCTCTACTAAAAATACAAAAAAATTAGCCAGGCATGGTGGCGTGCACCTGTAATCCCAGCTACTCAGGAAGCTGAGGTAGGATAATTGCTTGAATCCAGGAGGTGGAGGTGGAGGCTGCAGTGAGCCAAGATCATTGTGCCACTGTACTCTAGCCTGGCTGACACTGCGAGACTCCGCATTTAAAATAAAATAAAAAATACAGAGATAAATAAGCTAATCCTCTGTACCAAACCGAATCCCCAAAAAGAACTGGCCTCAGAAAGTAACAGAGAAAGAATTAAACTGGAAGATGTAATGGAGGCACTTAAGTTGGCTGGATTTTCCCAGTATATTCCTCCTCCATTATTTAGTTTAGACTAGCTATGAATTCCTAAGGCATGACATTCCTAACATTTAAATACAGTATTTCAAAGCCAAATGTGGTAAATCAGAATAATCATAGAAATTTACCAAAAAAAACACAAACTTCAGATAATCTAACCAAGAACTTTAGAGAAGACAGTAAAGTGGTCCCTGATACAGGCAGGATGAATGGCAATTAGGGAACCCACGAAGTAAGAGGCAAGGCCTGAAGCTACATAGAGGATACAGCTCAAAATCCCTGAGATCATCACCTCAACATGACTTTGCAGCACTATTTATCTTAGAACCCAACACAAATCTTATGTTTCAGCTTAATTTTCGCTATTCACAGTTGTTACTGTTCATGATAATCTCTGAAAAAGGTCACTTTAACTCTGAAAAATGCTGTCTGTAACCTTTGTGATCTTCAACAATTAAAATTCAAGTTGATCAAACCAATCCTACCTATTTATTGAAATTATTTATATCATCAGTATCTTTTCATCTCTACTGTCATTTCCTAGCTGATATGGTTTGGCTCTGTGTCCGAACCCAAATATCACCTTGAACTGTAATAATCCCCACGTGTCTCGGAAGGAACCCCGTGGGAGGTGACTGAATCATGAAGGCGGGTTTTTCCTGTGCTGTTCTCATGATAGTGAATAAGTCTCATAAGATCTGATGGTTTTATACAGGAGGGTTCCCCTGCACACGTTCACTCTTGCCTGCCACCATGTAAGACGTGACTGCTCCTCATTTGCCTTCTGCCACGATTGTGAGACCTCCCCAGTCATGTGAGTCAATTAAAACTCTTTCCTTTATAAATTACCCAGTCTCGGGTATGTCTATATTAGCAGCGTGAGAACAGACTAATACACTAGAACAAGCCACTCCAGTAGCCTCCAAACAGGTCTTTATTAATCTATTCTTCTTCCCCTCAATTCTACTCTCCCATATCAAAGTGATTTTTTAAAGTAAAAATTTCTTATCTTCATGGACTTGCTGATAAATATTCTTCAACAGCACTCCCAAATCAATAAGGCTTATAAGATGTTTGCAACCTCTGACTTCTCTCCTAAGTCCCCTGACACCACAAACCCTTGCCATACCTTCAGTTACTCAGAACACAAGGTAGTTTCCATGTCATGGTCTTTGCATATGCTGATACGGCTACTTAAAATGCCCTTTCTCCCATTCTTTGAAACTTTCACACTAAGTTAGGACTCTTGTTTTATACAGTCACTGAAAACACTTTATCATAACTATAACTATAAAATAATAAATTATTGCACCAGGCAATATTTTAAGTGCTTTAAATTTTATTTTTTAATGTAATTATCAAGATAATGCTATAAAGTAAGAAAAATTAACTATCCCTATTTTGTAGCTAAGGACCAGAGAAGTTAGGTTAACTTCCTATGGTTATATATCTGATAAACGCGGAGATGGGTTTTGAACCCAGATCAATTTGCTAGAGTCCCCCTTTTTAACCATGATAGTACACTGACTCTCAAATATACAATTAATAGTTTAATGCGTGTTTTGTTCTTGAATTTGTAAAGGGAAAAAAGGTAAGGAACAAATAAAAAGTTGGTTGGAGGAGGGAGGTCCTTATGCTGTGAACAATGGGAAGTAGGGTATACCGCAATTCGAATATTTATGTGTGTCAAAAAGATCACTTTAGCACGAGAACAAGAATGGACTGATTATGGCTGACTATAGACATGTGAGACAAAAGCCAGTCTCTACAAGACTAATCACATGTATTTTACAGAAAGTTGCATTAATTTGAGAATGAAGTTACACTTAAAAGAAATTATACCAATTACAAATTATTATCCGTCGGGCGCAGTGGCTCATGCCTGTAATCCCAACACTTTGGGAGGTTGAGGTGGGTGGATCACCTGAGGTCAGGAATTCAAGACCAGCCTGGCCAACATGGCGAAACCCCATCTCTACTAAAAATATAAAAATTAGCTTGGAGTGGTGGTGCACACCTGTAGTCCCAGCTACTTGGAGGCCGAGGCAGGAGAATCACTTGAACCTGGGAGGTGGAGGTTGCAGTGAGCCAAGATGATGCCACTGCACTCCAGCCTGGGTGACAGGGTGAGACCACATCTCAAATAAAAATCCAAGGAGGGCTTCACATAAGTAGAAATAACTATTAAAAGTTATATATACCCGGTTTCTATGTTCCCAAAGAACTAACATTTTTAGGTACTTATTAAGTATAGTGAACACAATTTAACCCTTCAAGGAATTAGGATAATTATAACCAAACTCTTAATTTCATTATAAAAGGTCTAATGTAGACATTATAGCGTTACATATAGAGGACACATTTAGAACTTGTGTTAAAACAAAAACAATTCCCTAGTAGCAACTTTTTATTGTAGATTCTCTAATGTAGGGAGGAGTTTTACTGCTAACATGTTGATACAGGTGTCACATGGTAAAATCAATTGTCTCCTTCACCGCTTCATACTGAGTACCACATTTTCACTCCCAGCTGCAGAGTTTGTACTCGTTTTGCATTATACAAGATGAAGAGTGCGAACTGCAAGATATACAGTACCTGAGAACAGGGAAAAAGTTCCTTTCTCAGGCACTGTTTTCCTAATGGAGATCTGAGTAATTTAGAATTTGTCTTCTTTCTTTCTCTCTGAATTCCATATTCAGTATCAACAAACACTTAATATACAAATATGCACAAGTTCTTGTCTATAAAATAGGCAGAAACTTAATAGAAAATCACAGCCAACTGCCATTAACACTCAGCTGCCTTTTATCAAGGTGTAGCCAATCAACATCTGAAATCAATCATGAGGAATCCTAATACCTGAAGACAATCTGGTGTTTTAATAATTGCCCTTTAGAGGGAAAACATGATAGGTAAAAATCTCACAGACTGCCCAAATTCTATGGAAGTAGAATATTCCTATATCAAATATTATATTGTTACAACCTGGAAATATTTGTTAAGAAAGATATTTTTGTTTTAGTAGTATTTTTCGCGATAGGATTTTAAACTGCTTATCCTGCTTCACAACTACTATAAATAATTCTAATTATATTTTAATTCTTGAAAAAGAATTTTAAAAAGGGGAGTGCTTAAGTAAAGGACAGAAAGGCATCTACACTGCACAAAATTCTAGCTTCTTAAAGAACAAAGACATTAATACCTGGAAATCTTTACCAAAACAAAACAAAACAAAACTCTCTCTTCATGTGAGAAACAAATTCAAGTCCTCCTAGTTCTAGAATACTGCGGTTTCATATTTTTAATATGATATATGCATAATGAAAAGTTCATGAATTTGCTTAGGATGGATCTAAGAAAAGCGAAGATTCAGATAAATTTTAAAGTTTGATGAATTACAAATCATCAAATCAATAGCATGGAAACAAATAAGAGCGACTCATTTCATATTTTTAGCCAATGCAGAATGACCATAAAGAAGCAATAAAGGCCTTAATGAATACCAAAGATAGTTAACATGTAGAAACACACACAAAAATCTATGACTGGTTGGAAACAGGCTTTAGTAGAAAAGTATGGACCTATACAAACATTTCCACAATCATTATTTTGGAGAGTAGATAAATATCCTGGCAGAGTCCTTTCCAAGGTTTACAGAAATATCTAGCATTATTTCTGTGTATTTTTGGGGGGCTCATCCAATAAAACAAGATGGCCTATATCTGAAAGATGGGGAGGGTGTGTGTGTGTGTTGGTGGGGAGAGGGGAGGGTGGAAAAAACACATCGCTCTTTCCCAACCCGGAAAACTAGAATCTGGTGTCTGAAGCTGATTATTCAGAAAATAATCCGAAAAGCCATGTACGTTATCCCTTAATATGCACTCCCAAAGTCTGCAAATTCTCTAGGGAGTGTTACCAAAATGCTACAAATGCCTCCACAAGTTTGACTCTGATCTAGAGAGAATAAGTTCTGTATGTTTCAACATGAATAATCTACTTTGTGGTTTTCTAGAATCTTAAAATGTGCTGCACCAATATGCTTTATATAGATTCACACTTCAACAATCAATACATAAGCTTTAAAAGCTAAGTGCATCATCCTAAAACCAAAATTCTAATTATTCAAAAAGTGCTAATCCACAGGAAAAAAGTACACATATACCAAACTAAAAAACTAAATATAATTGGTACCTCTTATGAGCAATAAGAAGTTAAAAGTTGAGAACTCAGCCGGCACGGTGGCTCACGCCTGTAATCCCAGCACTTTGGGAGGCCGAGGCGGGCGGATCACGAGGTCAGGAGATCGAGACCATCCTGGCGAACACAGGGAAACCCTGTCTCTACTGAAAATACAAAAAAATTAGCCGGGCGTGGTGGCAGGCACCTGTAGTCCCAGCTTCTAGGGAGGCTGAGGCAGGAGAATGGCGTTAATCCAGGAGGCGGCGGAGCTTGCAGTGAGCGGAGATCGCGCCACTGCACTCCAGCCTGGGTGACAGAGCAAGACTCCATCTCAAAAAAAAAAAAAAAAAAAAAAAAAGAAGAGTTGAGAACTCACACAATAGAGCCTGAAATTAAAGTAGTACTTTATCTTTAAATATTAGGATGTAAAACTATAAAATACAAATGGAATGACATATAGCAGTAGAAAATTTCTACATTTAGAATACAAAACAAATCCTCTATGCATAAAGAAGGAAAATATTCTAATGAGAATATTTTAAATCCTTAAAAGAGGGTAGGCAAAGATGGGTCTGATAAAGAGGGAGGAAGGAGGGGAATATGACTACATATTGAGAAAAAAACGGGATGTACTTTGCTGAGGGAGATGTGTTTGTATAGAGCTCCCAGTTATCTAAAAAAACTCAAGAAAAAAAGGGAGATAAATTGCTGAGAAGTATTTTGAAGACTTGTTTTGAGATCTGAAATACCAAATACACTAGTACCCCAATCTCTTTTAACCCTCACATACTTTCTCTCAAGAAATTTAGCAACCATAGGCCATCTTAAGAGTCCGTTTTTCTTGGGTTTAATGTGAATGTCTTGTATGTGCAAAAATCTATAAATCACATGAACATGAATTATATGGAATAGATGTAGGAGAACAAAAGAAACAAGTTTTGAAAGCTTTCTGAGAAGCAGCTCAAAAGTATGGTAGTGAAGACCCAGAGCTACATCCCTACAAAATTAAATCTGTAATGTTTAGATCATGATTTCCAGTGCAAGGCAGAGAAGGAGAAAATGCCAGGAGTGTTGACCTCTCCCTCTCTCTCTCTCTCTCTCTCTCTCACACACACACACAGACACACACAGACACACAGACACACACACACACACACACACGCATGCACACAGAGGACACAGGATGTGATGAGTTTATTCATTCGTTCAACAAATATTTGCTGAATTATGTACCAGGTATCTATACTTATTTTTGTTAACTTCAAACCTAGAGATTGGTAGAAATGTTCCAGTCCTCCTGTCAAGACTTCAAGGAAGATGATGTTTGAAGTTTGTATTTTTGTAAAGATTAAAAACATAGCTACCTGCCTAATACCTCGGGAAAAAATAGCACATCTAAAGCTAGTGGAAGAAAACCAAAACTTGCCTCCTTCTGAGACCAAGTTACATATGGCAAAATTATAGCCTATGGACTTATGCCTTGCCCAACTTTTTTTTTAGCTTCTTTTTTGAACATAGGTTTTCTGGACCTGTTATATAAACTGTGGAGAATAAAAAGTTTAAAAAAATTTAAGAACCTTCCTTTGCATTATAATATTAATAGTTTATTAAGGTTTTTTCCTATTTCACATCTAACAAGAATTAAAATTATTTTTTCTACACTATTTTTTTAAACAATTTATGAGTTTTATGAGAAAAATAATTTATAACAAACTTTGTATTTCTAAACTAACAAAATGACTCATTGATAAAATGGCCCAACATCCACCCTCAAAATACTGATGACAGTACCATTTTTCCCCCCGCTTTCCCCACCTACTTACCTGTGCAACTTCTTTCAACATTTGCTACTCTGGGGATTGGAAAGCTCAGAGCTGGAGGCTGAAGTGAAGAAGGAAAGATTGGAGGGTGAGCCATGGTACCAGCCCCACACTAGGAGCTCCCCTGAGATATTACAGGAGGGTTGACACCATAGCTCTTAAGTTCAACTCCAGCAAACAGTAAGAAAGGAGTCCAACCAGAACATGATAAACGACGGGATTCTTCCGCTCTTTGAAAAATAAGGAAATCATGCTAGAAAGTTCTGAATGTCCAGTTTCAACATTATGACTCCCTGTTCACCTCTTTATTATTCCTGAAACCCAGGTTCATCTTTTAAACTAATTCAAAGTACTAAGTTTACAAAAAAAAAAAACCAAAAAAAAAAAAAAACCAGTGCTCATTATAACCTTACACACTTTTCCAGAAAATGCAAAGACAGAGCTTACCTGGCCATCATGAAAACATGTAAGACAGTGTGTTCAAATACTTTGTGCCTATCCACTCCTTGTACACTCTCTTGCTCTCTCGAGTACTCAACATTAAATCTAAGGCTCTCATACACATTAACACCATCAACAAGCAGAATTAAAGTTGCACTATATGGATGTAATTAAAATTCCTAAAGGTGGGCCAGTGAACTTGTAAAAACTACACATAACTCTGATATAAGTACATTCCTTGGGAAAAAGTGAATTTCTTAACTGTTCCATGCTGATAAAAACAAATAAGGACTCCTCCAATTAAAAAAAAAAAAAAAAAACTTGGCACTTTAACCAAACGAGATAACAAAGAGAAAAATTTTAAGATTTTAAAACAAAACAATCTGAATATAGGATTTAAATAAGATATGAAATCCAGGCCAGACACAGTGGCTCATGCCTATAACCCCAGCACTTTGGGAGGCTGAGGTGGGCAGATCACCTGAGGTTGGGAGTTCGAGAACAGCATGACCAACAAGGAGAAACCCTGTCTCTACTAAAAATACAAAATTAGCCAGGCATGGTGGCGCATGCCTGTAACCCCAACTACTCAGGAGGCTGAGGCAGGAGAATCGCTTGAACCCAGGAGGCAGAGGGTGTAGTGAGTTAAGATCGCACCATTGCACTCCAGCCTGGGTAATAAGAGCAAAACTCCATCTCGAAAAAAAAAAGGAAAAGAAAAAGATACGAAATTGATTCACTTTTACAGAAATGTTGAATCTTTGAAAATATAAAAAGTGAGTTACTAGAGAAAAATAGACTCTACAACGAATAAAAATAGAAGCTTATTTAAGACATCTATTCAATAGCATAAATATTACTGAAGGTGATGAATTATTTTAAAACCTTTACATTTTAAAAATATAAAGAGGTATCAGAATCCTAATTTATGTTATAGGAAGTAATTAAAAATGAAAAGTATTCCTTTAGCAAGGGAAGACATGATCTTTAAAATGTTTCTAAACATCTCGCCATGTACACTAATTCAATAACCATTGAGTGAGCATCTACTACACCCAGTGCTAGATGTTAGGTATTACATTTTATACTCATATACTTTATCCCCTTCATGCTCAGAATAAAAGAACGTCAGAAATCAAAGGGAACAGAGGTGAAACACATTTACAATAGACTCCTGCACCAATACCAAGGCCTCCAAGGCCTTCACACGACCTTACTCTGTTATCTCTAGTCTCCTCTGTTAGCATTCTCCCCGTCTCTTCATGTGCTCCTGCCATACTGGCCTCCTTGCTATTCCTCAAACACATCAGACATACTCCTGTCTCTAAGCCCTTGTATTTGTTATCCTCCAGGAATGCTCTTTTTCTAGAAATCCAGATGGCTTCCTATTCACCTACTTCAGCTATGAAGTCATCTCAGTAAGGGATTCCTTGTCTATTTAAAATTACAATACTTTGTCCCCCAACTCCTTACATTTAGTTTTACATTTCCTTAGTCTTCTCCAATCCGAGACTTATTCCAGTCTTTCCTCTCATCTTTCCCAATATTGATGTTATATCACACACACTGCAGAATGTCCTACAATTTGGGTTTGTCAGATATTTTCTCATAATTAGATTGAAGCTGTGCATTCTGAAAGCCACATCACCACAGAGGTGATGTAGTCTTCTCAAGTGTATCATATGTGATGCATGTATTCCAATATATGAGTGCATATGATGTTAATATGTCTTATTACAGGTGAAGTTAACCTTGATCATGGTTAACGTGGTATATCTGGAAGTTTTCTCCACTGTAAACTACTAGTTTTCTCTTTTTAAATAAGAAATGTTTTGGAGAAGTACTGTGAGAAGATGCAAATACCTGTCTGTCCTTACATTTCTGTCCACTCATTATAGCACTCATCCATGAATATTGCTTGCAGTAACTATTCCGTGGTTTGTTTGTTTGTTTGTTTGTTTGAGACAGAGTCTTGCTTGTCGCCCAGGCTGGAGTGCAGTGGCACGATCTCGGCTCACTGCAAACTCTGCCTCCCGGGTTCACACCATTCTCCTGCCTCAACCTCCTGAGTAGCTGGGACTACAGGTGCCCGCCACCACGCCCAGCTAATTTTTTGTATTTTTAGTAGAGATGGGGTTTCACCATGTTAGCCAGGCTAGTCTCAATCTCCTGACATTGTGATCTGCCCGCCTCAGCCTCCCAAAGTGCTGGAATTACAGGCATGAGCCACCGTGCCAGGCCTACCGTGGTGTTCTAATGGTAATTTTCTACTTTCCTTCTCTATTTAACAGAAATGCTTTAACAAAGCAAACCAAATCTTTTAAAGATTTCACTGTTAACTATGCCCACAGTGTCAAAGACTTTACATAAATGGACCCAAGTGATTCAGGTAGAAGGTGAAGACTAGTGGCTCAAACTAAAGGCTCTTCACTCCACCAAGCACATTTGTTTTAGCTTTATCACAGTGCCTTTAGAAAAGTGCCTTGGTAGAAAAGAATAGGTGTAAAATTTCATGTGCTCTTAGCATTTTTGGCCCTAATAAGGGTGTTTCCTTTTTCCTTGAAAACACCTTCAAAAATTGAAGATGTTTTCTTCAAATTTTCAAAAATCCTTGAAAACATCTTCAAAAATCATATAAAAATTAGCACATTTGTTATACTGTCTTTAATTTACTGATCCAGATAAAATAATACAGAGATAATATACTATTTTATGCTATACAACACAGATTTTTTAAAGAAACGCTAATTAGTAAAATTTTTACCTCACAGCTGAGAAAATGAATGACCACTGTACCTATGAGCCTCCTGGATTCTTAAGGGAATCAGGAAATTCAGGGCAAACAGTTCAACTTTTAAGTTAAATTGACTCAGGACTGTGACAATTCTACGTAAGAACTGGAATTCATTTACTGACCTGTACTGTTGTATATTTCTTTCTAAATGACCTTAAGTGCTGAGAAATGGTCCGAAATTTGTGTATATTGCACACTATATAGTATTTTATACAACAGAAAGTTTCCAAGCCTTGTCTGAATATTGACACAAAAGCTTATTCTCTTTATCAGGAATGGTTTTCATTCATCTTCTCCACCAAAATACAGTTTTTAAAAATGAAATAGGGGTGCCGTGGCTCACACCTGTAATCCCAGCATCTTGAGAGGCTAAGGTGGGAGGATCACTTGACACCAGGAATTTAAGACAAGTCTGACATAGTGAGACCTTGTCTCTATAAAAAATTTAAGATATAGTGAGACCTTGTCTCTATAAAAAAATTTTTAATAAGAAAAAATACTTCGAAAAAATGAAACATTAAGATTTTCACTTCCAACCAAGAAAGAGTAGTGGTAGTACTAGTTGTAGCAGTAGCCCACCTAAAACAACTTGGAAATGGACAAAATATATTAAACAATGGATTTTAGACACAGGATATTAGGCCGTGCAGGACAACAATCCCTGAGACAAGAGAAAGAATCAATGAAGGCTCAACAACTACCCTTGCTTATAAGACCGGAAGAGTTTTCAGTCTGCAGTAAGGGAGAAGGATTCCAGATTGGTGGAGCCCAGCAATCTTTGTGAACTGAGGAAGTGGAGAAGAGAGTCTGGGTAATTAAAGGCAGCCAGAATGAACAGGCTGGGACACTAGACGAGAGAGAGTGGCACAGAGAAAGAGTTCTGAAAATATGCAGAGGGTCCCTCTGAGTCTTCAGCTAAGTACTGATTAGCACATGCATGTAAGGAAACTACCAGAAACTAAAAAAAAAAAAAAAAAAGCCACCTGAAAGAAACAGAAAACAATCCCCACGGCCCAGACAGGGCTGGAAATCATTTATTTTCCTACCAGCCAGAGTAGAAAAACATAATTTACATAATTCAGAAAAGAATTGTTTAAGTACTTGAAAGAAAATTAACCCTAAAGACTACTCTGGTTCTGTTAAACAAGACCTAAAAAAAAAAAAAAAAAGAAAAGAAAAGGATGTCTCAAAGATCAAATGGTTTCTATTATTAGTAACTGCAACCACAAGAAATCTAAGGAATATTAACACAAATACAAACATTATATAGCAGCCAACAAGATAAAGTTTCCAAAGACTGGCATCTAAGCAAAAATCACCAGCCATACAAAGAAGCAGTAAAAGAGAACAGGCAATGAGGAGGGAAAAAAAACCCAACACTCAATAGAAACAGACATAGTTTCTACCAGGAAACATGAGTAACAGAATTAGTACACAATGATATTCAAAGAGTTATAATTACATTTTGTATGTAAAAGAAGGCAGAATAATTGGCATGCCGAAGAAAAGATTAGCAAACTTAAAAACATAGTAATATTTTATCCTAACTAAAACATGGTGAGAAAAAAAGAAAAAAAAAATGAACAAAGTATCAGTAAGCTATGGGACAACTCCAGGCAAGTTGATATATGTGTAATTGGAGTCCTCAAAGGACATTGAAGACGGATAATATATTCAAATAAATAATGGATGAAAAAAATTCCTAAATTTGTATAAACATACAAATTCAAGATGCTCAACAAATCCCATGCATAAGACTCATGAAAAAATTATACCGACATAGACCTTAACAAAGCTGTGTAAAATAAGTGACAAATTTAAAAATCTTAGTATTAGCCAGAGGGAAAAAGGTATATTATATACAAAAGACTAAAGATAAGAATGACAGCAGACTTTTCATGGAAATAAGATAGTGAAGCACCATTTAAAAAATTCTAAAAGCAAAAAACCTGTCAATTTTGAACTTCAGACTCAGTGAAAGTATATTTACAAATAAAGGTGAAATAAAGACTTTTCAAACAAAACCTAAAAGAATTCATTACCACTAGAAATGCCTTAGGAAAAAAATTTTTAATCCTTTAGGCAGAAGAAAAATATTATGAAGAAGGGAAGAAAAAAAGAAGAGAAGTGAGCAAGAAAATAAAGAAAGCAGGGCAAGGGAGGGAATTAAACAAAAGAAGGGAAAGGAGAGAAGAAAGGGATAAGAAGTAAAAAGAGAAAGGAAAAGATGGGAAGAAAATGAGTCAACAAACCTATTCAATTATGAATGATAATAAAAAGCAGAAATAACATTACCACCACCCCTAAAATTACCATGAACCACGAGAAAATATAACAGAAGTCTAAGCAGAAAATGTTTCCCTTAGAAAGTGAGATTTCAGCTGAGATCTAAAGAATAATTAAAATAGATGTTTTTTGGTAGTACTACTAAGAACCCAGAACGCTCCACTAAATAACAACTAAAATTGCTCCATAAAATATTAACTTTATCCAATCAACAATACTTACTACATGCCAGACACTATTCTCAGGCGAGGATATAGTAATGAACAAAATAAACACTAACAGAGGTTACATTTTTAAGTGTACAGCTGAACCTGGAAGGGAGGAAGGGAAATTCAGCACCCTGAAACAAGAGTAAAAGCTAGAATTCCAGAGAAGCCACAAGCTTATATCCCCCTAAAGGAGAAGCTATTTAAAAAATCTTTTTATAAATCAGGTACCTTAAAATGTTACACCATGGCTGGGAGCAGTGGCCCATGCCTGTAATCCCAGCACTGTAATCCCAGGCCGAGGTGGATGGATCACCTGAGGTCAGGAGTTCGAGACTAGCCTGGCCAATGTGGTGAAACCCCATCTATACTAAAAATACAAAAAAACTTAGCCGGATGTGGTGGCAGGCGCCTGTAATCCCAGCTACTCGGGAGGCTGAGGCAGGAGAATCACTTGAACCAGGGAGGCAGAGGTTGCAGTGAGCCAAGATTGCACCATTGCACTCCAGCCTGGGCGACGAGTGAAACTCTACCTCAAAAAAAAAAAAAAAAAAGAGCTACACCGTAATTGTAATAACCCCTTAGTAAAGAATACAGCAAAAATCTTTGTTCCTGGTATTTATGGCAAGCAAAAAGTGGTGACGGAATGCTCTGAAAATTTATAGCCACAAGCAAGCATGAATTCACATTACCTATGTGGACTGCAAACTCAAGCTAATATTTTATTTGGAATTGGTTCTGCATTGGTAGTGCCTTAGGGGCTTAGCAAAAACAAGTGAAAATCCCCTTGGGAGAAATGTCCCCTTCTACCTAGTCCTCAAAGAATTCCCAGAGTTCTAAGAAACATGAAATGATAGCTTAATACACACACAAGGAAACAAAGCACAATGAGAACCAGCAGAAACAAAAACATTAGCACAATCTGTGACAACTTCCAATTGTTGGATTTATCACACGCTAAACACAAAAATGTATAAAATAATTAAAGAAATAAGATATATTGGAATCCAGATCTAAACAAAGGGATAAATTATTATATGGATACGTAAGATATACATAATAAGATTAACAAAGTTGATCTAATGGAGAGAAGCAAAGCAATACACCTGCCAATTTGGTTAATATACATTTTGTTCAAACACGTAAACAAATAATTGTATCATACAGACCACGTTCTTGAACCAAAATGAAATTACATGAGAAACCAGCAACAAAAAGATAACTAGATGAACCTGGTAAGTTAATTACCCGGAAAATTAAAAACATAAGATTAAAGAACAGTATAACAAACTCTAAGAAGTGAAAGGAAAACATTAAAGAACACTGATGAATAAAAAACAAAACTAAATTTTAGAAATAAAAAAGGCTAAAATTTGACTCCTAGTAAAACTGACAAATCACTAGCAAGTCTGACCAAATAAGGGGAAAAGGCACATAGTAAACAACCTTAAGAAGAAAAAAGATGCTACAGAGGAAAAAATATATAAGGTAGCATCATGAACAATTTCTTTACCCTGACAAAGTATATCTATTAAAAAAATCCTGTATCAAACATTATTTAATGATGACAACTTCAAAACCGGTGACAATTTCAAAACTGTCATTTCCTAATGATGTGTTTAATTACATGAACCCCCCCAAAGCCTACACATAAATTATAAAAATTAAAATGTTTAGCCACATTGATACAAAAATCAATTTTAAAAATCAACTATATTTCAATAACACCTATAACTAAAAATATTTTTTAAATTTACAACCAAGAAAAGCAACAAAAGTAGTCATAAATCAGACTAAAGATTTCTAAGTCCCTTATGAAAAAAATATAAAACTTTGAGAGAAAATACGAAAGAACTCAATATATAAATTCCGGGTTAGGAAGAATATCATATACTTATCGATTCTTCCGCAAAGAAAACTAAAGTCAATGCAATTCCACTTACAAACTCAATACTTCTTTTTGTTGTTGGAGGGGAGCATTTTCATGAATATTTTAAATTTGTCATAGAGTAAAAGACCAAGTCAAGACTCTTATGAAGAAAAGGGTAGACAGACAGACACGAAGATTTAACACAAAGCTTTAGTATTTAAGAAAACATGATATTGGTACAGGCACAGACAAACACATCAAGGTAACAGAAACATAAGAAATACATGCATATAAAGAGAAACTTGATTTACAACAGAGCTAGCACTGCTGAATAGTTAAGGAGGGTAGAACAAATTGGTACACAATGCTAATATGATAATTTAGGTGCAGAGGAAAGGAAACTGTACTCCTATCACCATGTACAAAAATCAATTTCAGGTAGACTAAATATGGAAGACAAAACAAAAAATCTTTTTTAAAAGACTATGAAGAAGAGTATCTCAATATATCAAACACAACCTCAACAGATGGAAAAAATTTTAATTCTGAAATTATCAAATGTCAGATGAATATGAGTACTGAGGAGGTTCAAAATTGGTATAAACACTCCCAAACATATTTCTAGAAGACCTCTTAGGAATTGAATCTTCCTGAATTTTTAGAATACTGCTTTGTTCAGATAAACTTCTCTAACTTCATAAAGTTCTCTCCTCTGTTATTTTCACATAGTGTTTGAAAACACGATCGCTTATTTACTGAGATTTCCTGGTTCTGTTCCCCTCTCCCATTTTTGTCTGGACCTTCTCTTTCCAATGTCTCTGTTGTCCCCTTCCTGCACAATTTTAATTCCTCTCCTCAGTGGAATCCTAGAAGGACACACTGGTGGGTCATTCTCAGGAGGTCACAGAGCTATGCTGCTCCAATCACTAGCCTTACCATGGGTCCCTCACACTCACCTTATGAAGCTGACAAAATCTCTCCCAATTTCAAACTGGCTAATCGTACTTACCAGTGAATACTTGTTGACTACTTTGGGTGCTTCCATTCTCAGGTCCATCAGACATCCCAATGTCTCTCTTTTTTATACATAAAAACTGGTAACTGTAGGTCTTTTTCTTAGTTCTCACCTGCTTGTATTGGGGTTCATGGGGACACTTAGTCAACAAGTTTTGTTATAAATGTTTTCATGAGTTTTAGTTTTGCTGTCTAGTTGGTTCTATTTTTATGTGGAAATTCAGAAAGATTAAAAAAAAAAACTAAACCTGCCACCATCAATGCTATCATCCTAGACTCCACACAAGACCTAAGAATTACCTCTTAAAAGATAACTTTGCTTGCTTCTGTATTTTCTCTGATTCACAGAAATATCTGCATTAATGCCTTAACTTTTGATTTAACGAGTACACATTTCATATTTACGATTAAGGCAAACCACTTAAATGTATTTTTTTGAAAGAGAACATTTCATATTTCATATACAAAGTCTAAGGCATACATTGCCAAAAGGAACACCAGAGTGAACACACAGGGGTGCTACTAGATATTTTATATCTTCTTAGGAAATACAGCAATATCTATCAGATAATCATGTGAATATAAGTGATTTGGACCTAATTACTTACTTAGCAGAGTTTCTTTTGGCCCAAGGGCACTATGAAAAAATTACCAATTCACTAAGGGTGCCATAAACCAGGTGTCTTAGTGAAACTTACGTTTTGGAAAACAAATGTCACCTTATTTGATGATTTCAGATGATAATAAAAAAAGTATCAGAATATATAATAAATTCAAAGAAAGGTTAACATTTAGCATCACACAGCAATGAGCCAACCAATGAGGAACTTGGGAATTCATTTAACTTGATTTGACATTACTGGTTGGCCTGAGAAAGAGGTCAAAGAGAAGCCATGAACACCAGGAAAAAAAAAAAGGTCAAATTAAAAAATTTAGATTAGGCCAGTACAGTGGCTCATGCCTATAATCCCAAAACTTTGGGGAGGCCAAGACAGGCAGATCACCTGAGGTCAGGAGTTCGAGACTAGTGTGGCCCACATAGTGAAATCCTGTATCTACTGAAAATACAAAAATTAGTCGGATATGGTGGTGCGTGTAGGTAGTTCTAACTACTTGGGAGGTTGAGGCATGAAAATTGCTTGAACTCAGGTGGCAGAGGCTGCAGTGAGTGAAGATGGTGCCACTGCACTCCAGCCTGGGTGAGAGAGACCCTGTCTCAAAAAAAAAAAAAAAAAAAAAAAGGTGGGTGCAGTGGCTCACACCTGTAATCCCAGCAATTTGGGAGGCTGAGGCAGATGGATCCCCTGAGGTCAGGAGTTCAAGACCAGCCTGACCAACATGGAGAAACCCTGTCTCTACTAAAAAAAAAAAAATGCAAAATTAGCTGGGCGTGGTGGCACATGCCTGTAATCCCAGCTACTCAGGAGGCTGAGGCAGGAGAATCACCTGAACCTGGGAGGCGGAGGTTGCGGTGAGCACTGAAGCGATCACATCATTGCACTCCAGCCTGAGCAACAAGAGAGAAACTCCATTTCAAAAAAAAAAATTTTTACATCACGGAGTCAAAGTGACTTCTGTTGCTAATCATGTGATCATGACATGAACAGAGCTTTCACAATCAAAAATTTAATTATAAGAGCAACTTCATCTTAAGCAGCTGTACAAATGCAAGTAAAGGGCACATAAAAAGTCATCTATGTGAGTTTTTTCTATCCCTTTCTCTGGCTAGTGATAACATATCACAGCCATCTGGTTGCAAGACTTTCAAGAGCAAAGAAGAGAAAACTGAACCAATTCACTGGATTCAGGCTTTTTTCCTTTTTTAAAACTTTCTGTCATTAGGTTGCTCTTATTCATCTTCACCCAACACCAAGCCACAGTAATAACTAAAAACTCAATTTTTCTTCTCTGGGTACCAGATCTGACAAATTTTCAATTAAGTATTAATTTAATAAAATTCTATCCATCTATCGATCCATCAATCGACTGATCGATCGACCAACTGACTGAGAAGGTTTTGCTCTGTCACACAGGCTGGAGTGCAGTGGTGTGATGATAGCCTACTGCAGCCTCAAACTCTGGGGCTCAAGCTATTCTCCCACATCACCCTCTACAGTAGCTAGGACTACAGGTGCACAGCACTACACTCAGCTATGATTTTATTTCATTAAGTGTTCTTTATATTCATTATATATCTCTAATATACTATATATCATAGATTCTAAGATGCTTTGGTGCTGGTACTGTTTGTCACAACCATGACTTGAAGTCACCATAAGGTGTAAGATGCATCCTGAACTTCAGGGAGAAAAAAATGTTCAATAATGTGCCACTCACAATAAAAGAAAGGAAATACATTTAATTGTTTATTTACAATTACATTTTTATTGCAGTATAAAAGAAAAATGATCTGAATACAGCACATACTAAATGGAAATATACTTAGTGATTCATTTGTTTCTGTTTATATTAAGTAGCTTGTATTTTAAATACTCTGTATTATGGAGAAATCCTTGGTGAATTGTCAAGTAGGTGTTGAGTACTTTAGCTATATCTAAGAAATTGTTTAGGGTCTTGAGTGGGTTGAAAATTCATTATGATTTTTCCTACTCAAAATAATAAAATATGGGGCACCACTTTCCAAAAAATTGCCACACAATACATAAAAAGATGTACCTCAATATACTGAAACACATATATGTAATAAAGTTATAAAAATATAAAGAATGAAACACAAAATTAAAACTGCTGATTACTTCTGGGGAAGAGGGCAGAGGAAAGAATGGGAAACGGAAACAGCTCCATTAAGTACAATGCAGGAAAATACACATTTGTTAAAGACAAAGACGATGAATCACAGCTACACTATATAGTCACTAGTAAAGATCTGAAAAGGTACACAACAAACTCTTAAGAGTAAAGTTGTCAAGGCAAGCTTTCTCATTGTTACTTTATATTCCGTATTTTTCTTCAACGTTTTGGTAATGGGCATCTGTGATTTTTAAAGTTAATAAAAAGGAAGTAAGGTATTTAATGTTGGGGAAGAAAACGGCAATACAATCATTGTTACAGTTCTCTGACATACTATAGTCCACAAAAATACAGTGTTTTAGGTTATGAATCATTCTTCAGAAACCTATGGACTAGGATGCATTAGACCCAGTTTGTAGATAATGCACTGAATGAGCTAGCATATGATGTGACCAATGACCTCATATTGAAAAGTTCCACTCAAAGTAACATCTAAATATCTTGAAAATACCTCTATTTTTCCATACCACTTACAATGGTATACTTTCCATTTCTTCCTTTCCCTTCTTTCACTGTTTTGTTTAATTTTATTGGAACAATATGCACTGAACACCTAGCTACATACCAGGCACCAAGCTAGGTATTGGCAGTACCAAAATAAATAGATACGGTCCCAGTTTTCAAGAAGCTTAATAGATACAGCAGTATTATCGAATTCGATTTTCTGCAATGATGGAAATGTTCTGTACCTGCACTGTTCAATACAGTAGCCATTAGCAGCATGTAGCCACTGAGCATTTGAAATGTGGTTAATGTGACCAATGAACTTTCAAGTTTATTTAATTTAAATGAGTTTAAATTTAAATAGCTACTTGTGACTAGTGCCTATGGCACTGGACTGCACAAGTCTACAGGAAGACAAGGACAAATAACCACAACTACAATGTATTATGGTAAACTCTAAACTAGAAGTATGTTAAAGGCTATGAAAGAAAGGGAAAGGAACACTGAGTCTACCATAGGGTGACGTCTGGAAAAACTGACACTTAATTCTTGAATCATGTGAACAAAGGTGAGGCATTACATGAAAATAACCAATATAAGTAAACCCTTGTGGATTTAAAACTGCATGGCAGGGAGATTAAAAGTAGTGTTGTATCACTAAATGGGAAAATCTACTACAAAGAGTAACAGGACAGATACTGGAAAGGTAAATGTATGTTAAGAAGGCCAGAATGTGGGAAGTCTAAATGTAATGTTTAGAAGCTTGAATACGCTACCTAACAAAGGGAAAGCAGGGTCAGGCAGGGTGGCTCACACCTGTAATCCCAGCACTTCCAGAGGCCGAGGCGGACAGATTACGAGGTCAGGAGTTCGAAGCCAGCTTGACCAACATGGTGAAACTCCATCTCTACTAAAAATACAAAAATTAGCTGGGCGTGGTGGCGCGCACCTGTAATCCAGCTACTCAGGAGGCTGAGGCAGGAGAATAGCTTGAACCCAAGAGGCGGAGATTGCAGTGAGTGCACCACTGCACTCCAGCCTGGGCGACAGAGTGAGAGTCCGTCTCATAACAACAACAACCCCCCCCCAAAAAAAAAACAAAAAAGGGAAAGCCATTGATTAGTTACATTGGTAATTAAGATGGTTTATATTTGTGCATGCGCATGCTCATAGTTAGGGTAAGTTAGTCTAAATTAGAGGAAGATAAGAAAATGCTTACAAAAACTGAAGGTGCATTTCCTTGGAAAAACCTTGACAATCCAAAAATGAACCGTGAGCCATATAAATAAATTGTTTTATCTGAACTAATATGCAAGTCTATCTCTGCAAATAAACTTCAACTACTGTATTCAAACTCTGAATACCTAACTGGGCTTAAATTTATAGTAAGAAAGGAAACACACAAAGTAGATACCACCATAAAAATCAATACTTCAAACCATGCCCATTTAAAAGTCACTGTCTTTAGCACATAGCCGAGGGAATGTACCTTCCTAAACTAAATTCCTAAGGCTTTAATCAGGTCCGTAAGGAAATGAGACCTGGAGAAATGTTACAAAAATTCTTGTTAAACTCTGGAGTATTAGCCTATTATCAGAATGTTCGAATAAATACAAAGTATCTCTCAAAAGCAAAAGCCCTCAAAGATAAATGAAAATGGTTATAAACATAGACACAACAAAATTCTACTTTATCCTTGGAAAATAAATAAATTTCCTCCAAAATAGAATTTTTAAAAATCCAAAATCATTTTTATCAATTCGGAAGATTTAAGTTCTCTCTTCTAGCTATTTTGAAATATACAATACCTTGTTAATTATAGTCACCCTACTCTGCTACGGAACACTAGAATTTATCCCTCTATGTCCCTTTTCTCTTTTGTTTTTACTTAGTGATGCTAAATGCATATTGAAGTATCCTTGGAAACAGCTGTTTAAAGCTGGATTGTAAAATTATTTTATTTTTGAACCCTACTCTGAAAAGCACATGTATAGAAACAGAATTTCCTGTTAGGTATTATGATGAATATATTAAGAATATAAAAATTCTTAGACTACCAGTACAAATACAAATGTTACTTTAGTGATGAACATTCCTTTGAATTTCCCATACATTCTTATATACACATTCTATACATGTGACAAAATACCACACGTACCTCATAAATATGTACAACTATGTATCAATAAACGAAGAGAGAAAAGGGACGACATTTTGAGGCAGCAAAATCATAACCAAAAATGCGTTTTCCAGGTATGCTAAAAAACCTGGATTATTTGTAAATAATGTGACTGGAACAATGGAGTATTTTTAGTGTAGAATGAGCAAGAATAAGCAGATGTCTTCATGTATACAACCTAATTCTGTTTTCTTTCTTAACTATAAATTTTGGAATTCTATATTAATATGGTTCCATGAGACAAATTAACTACAGTGTGTAATTACATAAAAATTCTACATTCACACTTTACAAACTGGATTATGAGCACTGAAAAGCTACATAATTCAGAATCACAAAATTCTTAAAATAATTTGGCAGAACCTACCAAAAGATGCAGAAGTCCAAGAAGTGTGACCAATTAAAATCTTATAAGTCAAGGTAATTGGAAGCGGTTGGGAAGCAGGAGCTACACCTGAGTACAAATAATTAGCAAAGGCTATGTTGGTCAAGTCTATGAGGACAACTCAGAAGAAAGCTTACAGAGAAAACTGATTCAGCATAGCCTCAGTTTTCTCTGGCTTATTAAAATCATAAAGATCTGGCAAGAAACTTTAGACACCAAGTTAGAAAAAAATTCTAGAAAGGTTAAAGATGACATTATTTTTAATTAGGAACAGTGCCTAAACCAGAACCCAGATCTTCTAGTCAAAGGCTCTTTGTTATACGATACACCAAAAAGACTAATTTACAATTTGCTCCACTGCTCACTTTTCCAATTTGAGGGAAGGAAAGATTAGCTGGGCTAAAATAAATGGTTAGCAGATAAACGGTTAACCAAAGCTGCTGCTATCATACTAGTTGCCTTCACAACCTAGAGAGAATGAACTGATGAGTGAAAGGAAGTGTGGGAGGTCGAGAGGTTGGACACATATCTGTGCAGGAAGTCTAAAAGTTTATTTGTACTCAAGCTTTAAAGTATTCTGTATTCCGGATAACTAAATAAATGTGGTAACAGATCACTATCAAATGAATAAAGGATATTTCCTTTAAAAAACTAAATTCAAATATGTTGATTTTCTTTAAATCACTGTCTAATAGCACAATCTTTAAAATTCACCTTCTTTTCAAAGTTCAGAAATAGCAATGTTACATTTCCACTATTCTTTCAGCCTTCCTACACACTGAATAAGGAATGGATATGATTAACCACTTTATTAAATGAGAAAACAAGAATCTAGCATTTTAAGGACAGCAAACTAATAACAAATTCAATAGAATTTGGGTCTCTGAGCACCCTGGGTTTCTCATTTCTATTTCCTCTATACTCACTTTTGTCTACATTTCTGGGACATATACTTTGTTATCCAAAATATAGCACAAGACTTAGGGTTTAGTCTTCCAGGAATAATAAGAAATCAACACTTTCGTTTTTACTAGCTTTGAATCCAGTTATGAAGTCATAACTTGTATATCATATAATCTAAGTTTTGACAAACATCTCAGAAAACCTGATTTGACACACTAAAAGAATATACATTATGAATATGCTTTATTTTGAAAAGTGTTCCCAACTGTTTCAACTATCAAATCCAGTACTTAATTTAAAATTATAAACCCAAATTTTCAAATTAAGGTGTATCGAATTTGCTGGTTCCAATTACATATAACACATTTAAACAGTTTCAAAATAGCTACAAGACCGATAGAGAAAAAAGAAAAAAGACTGGTCTTACCTGGTAGTTTCTTTTCTCAGATAATGTATGTCCATCAGTCCTCACCATAGAGTCGTGTCCTTTCCTCACAGTACCGGAGGCAATCAAATAGAACTGTCACTCAAGGGTCGTGTCACAGGAAGGACCGCCCACCACTTCTCCCTCTAGAGTGGAATTATCCAAAAGCCGTCAAAATTACTAACACATAAATATATCAACAGCAGCAAAAATATTCAATATGATACACAGAAAACAAAAAAAAGTCATTGTTCTATACTCCAACCAGTCTTCCTCATAATCATTTTCGTGGGCTAGACTAGCATACTTTATTTGCAACAGAAATTATTAAATATGAAACATTCTTCCTACCCACTTCTACTTTCTTCAATTAAGACTGTCTGCCAGACATCATACACAAGGGAGAAATTTACAGTGAATAAAAAATGAAATGGACAAAAAAGTTTACCCCTCCCACAAGTGATATTTTTTTCTTTTACATTTATCTTCTCCAGTTATCTCAAAAACATACAATTCATATTCAATCATTTAATGACAAATCCTTCCCCTCCAAATGATTATATATATGGTGATAGATAGAAAATATAAGTTACTCACACAGCTACTGATTCATTCTGTGTAGGTTTATTCCCATACAACAAAATGGGAATGCAACATATATTCAAGAGATACAAACCTAACTCAATATTCTATTAAGCTTTACTCCAAAAAGAAGAGCAAAAAATGTCAACTTCCATTGATGCTTTTGTCTTTCAGTCATCCAATTTCACGCATACTCCAATAGGGAATTCACTTTTTTTACATTGGGCGAAAAAATGATGGGGCTAATTTCTTAAACTGCAGAGATATAAATAAGTTCAAAATGACTTGCACTCGAGGTACCACCTCCCACAAAAAAAAAAAAAAAAAAAAATCACTGAAGCTGAGGTGACAGCCACAAGAAATGCTATCTTTAAAATGAATATTGAAAATGAGAGTTCAAATATTCAAAGGTGGGTATACAAACAATTTGTAAATATGCATTTTCAAGACAGACATCTCTTAGCTAAGTTTGGTTAAACATTCTCCCTAAGGAAGTAGTATGTATACCTACTGAACTAATAATCTTGCTAGCCACTAAAGATTATATTCAAATTCAGAACAATTATTTAATATCAACAAACGTATTTTGTGAAGAGGTAATATATAATCTATAATTTATAAGGAGAGTGAATCAGTATTAAAACCAACAAACACGCATGTACATATATATATGGAGTACCTCTAAAAAGCAATCTATACGGGCAGAACATTTTTTTTTAAAAAAACAAATCATTAAAAATGAATATTACTAAATTTAAGTTTTAAAAAGAACCCAGGTGACAAAAACCTATCTTCTGGCTCCTCTTTTATGTTTGATCACAAAGGTAGTGGGAGGTGTATTTTTACTTAAGTCTGACTATCTTACAGTGTACGTTTAGCTGAAATACTTCAAGATGTCAGGCTGTATGACAAAACTGTAATTGCTGATTACCAAATTTATAAGTACCTTTGGAATTAAATATGTCTCTTTCAAAAACAACAAAGGAGTAAAGTTTTAAAAGCATATTTACTACTATAAATGTAATCTTTATCATTTAGCAAGCAATGAGGTTTTCATAAGGAAAAGTTACCAAGTGAATTGGATATTCAGGAATTGTTAAATGATGCACATTTGGCTCCAACTCAAATTTTCACGATTGTCACAAAAAGAGAGCAAGATTATTTTATTATGCATCTTCCAAATATTAACTGTTTTAATATTAGTGTTTTATAATATTAAATTGTAAAGTAGTACTTGCTTTACCATTAATATATACATGGTGACTCTGAATTCAGCGGATAATAAAGCAAAATTTCAGTCAGTACTTACAGAATAAAATGTTTTCCTTCTTATATAATATTTAAGGTCTATGAATTACCTTCAATTATATTAATGTCAGCAAAAGAATGTTGGAAATCTACAATCAGGTAAGGTAATTTTCAATACACTAATGCTGTATACATCTTTAACATAACCTAATTATATACCAAAGATAAGGACTGAATTTTATATGCCAATACCATAACAATACATATTAATATTTAATCTGTAAGAATTTATCAGATAAAAGTTCACTTTGAAGAATTATGGATTTTCATATAAAGGGAAAATCTGTTTATTATTTGCTTTGTTTCCTCTTCTGGGGATAATTGGAAATATTTCATGGCCTGGAGTTTCAATCCATAGCCACCATACTCTAATCAATGTGGGAGCTAATATTCTATACTGAAATAAGAATCATTATCTCCTTTTAATACAGAGAAAAATGACTGAAGACACTGTATTTTCTTCCAAATAAACATGAAAAGTTAACATCTATCACCACTATCTTCATCGTAGTATATTAAATAAAAATATTCAGCAATAAATTATGTTGATAACCTTCATATTGGAAATGAAAGGATGTACAATAAGTCAAAGAGACAGACTGTGAAAAGGAACAAACATGAGAGAGAGCATGCACCCTAGGTGCCAAAATTTATTAAGGTTTATACACTGTTCTCCCACTAAGTCCTATAAATATTCAAGAATTCAAAAAAGACAAATATTTGCAAAACTACAATGAAATTTTCTATAAGGCAAGGGTGTATTTCATGATGAAAAAAAGAGGCTATGTTTACCCTTCTACCTTAAATAAACAGAAAACTAGACAAAATATATGAAACAATGGTTTCCAGACATCACACAACAATCTTCTCAGCACAGAGATCATCAAGAAAAAGGAACAAATATAGTGCACCCAGCTCACTGCCTGTAGTTTTGAGGCTGAAGCACAAGGAGGGGAAACTGGAACTAATTCTTTTTAATATATTTGATGAGCACTATAAACTCACAGATCCAAATTCACCACCTCTAAAGAGAATAACAACAACAAAACCACATGATCATAACATCTCAGAGTAAAACTGCTACAAAACAGCAATAAACAAGAATCTTAAAGCAGGGGAAAAAATACATAGAGTAACAAAGGTAGGAATGACATCAGACTTCTCATCAGAAACAATGCAAATCAGAGGACAGTGGTTCAATATATTTAAAGTATAGAAAAAAGAAAACTATCAACAAAGAATTCTAAGCCCAGCTAAAATATCTTTCAAAAATGAAGGTAAGTACAGCCATGTTAGAAGGAGGTTAGGCAATTTCTTATAAAGGTAAACAAAAGCTTACCATACAACTCAGCAACTATACCCCTAAGTATTTACCAGTACAAACTGAAAACAGGTTCACACCAAAACCAGTACATGTATGAAGATGTATGTATGTTCACACCAACACCAGTACATGTATCTTCATTTCAGTGAAGATGTGATGTCCTTTAATAGGTGAACGGATAAACAGAGTATCTACACAACAGAATACTCTCAACAACAAAATGGAAGAAGCTGTTAATTCATGCAAGATGGATGAATCTTAAGTGCATTTTTGCTACAGGAAAGAAACCAGACCCCAAAGGCCACAAGTTGAACAATTCCATTAATATGACATTGCGGAAAAGGCAAAATTATAAACACAAAAAATAGACCAATTACTTCTCTCTGGCCTTAGTTTCCTAAGCTATAAAATAAAATGATTTAGATGAATCTTAACTTTTCCTTTCTTTAAACATTTTAAAAAACTTTTCCCATGTTCCCCCTCAACCCACTTCATTACTCAATAGTATTTAAACAATGGCCAAATATTTTAAAGGCTGAAAATAGTTATCTAAAATATCTGTAATTGGGTAGTCATTACCACACTCAAAGTTAAAATATGAATTTCGTCAGGTTAAGACAGCTGAACCAGCTGAACAGGTTTTCTTTTTTTTTAACAGAAGACATTACATTCTAGGGTAGCTATTAATTAGGACAAACTACAAGATGTGACCAATTTCACTGGAGCTCAATAAAATGTGCAGTAAATGCACTTAACTATTATTTTTAAAATAAGGGTTCCTCAAATTCTAGAACTATGTCAAGCAACGTTTTCTTAATAGGTCGACTGCAGTCACATAAATATTTCCTTGCCCTTATGAACTAATTTTTTGCTTGATCACATGGATAAATGTTTTTAAAATTCTAAGTTGATGGGCAGATGAAATAAATATAAATAAAACTCAAGAATTTCAGTAAAATAAAAATAAATAAAACTCAAGAATACCATACCTGGTCTAGGAAAATTGCCATATTAACTAAGAACAGTTTCTCTATTTCAGTAATATAGGTTTCATAGACCTATAATTAGCATGTAAAATGAAAAGCTGCCTATATCTACAAAGAAAAACAAATACAACTTAACAATATTCTATTGAAATGAATTTGCTCTCTGGTTGTCATAATACTCTATAACAATGTTGTATGTGTCTTCCATTTTCTATAGTGGTACTACTTTTAACCCAACTGAATAGTTCTCTCATCCATACTCCAAGGAGGATTCTACACATCTGATACACAGAATTTACTCTAAGTAGAGAGTCAGGTCTATCTAAAAGGCCCACCATCTTGAGACATAGAAATTTTCTTCTACTGCAGCTTAAAAGTTTCAAATGAAGTGAATACTATAAAGGGAATCCTACTGATCTTAAACGACAAAAGTTCAATAATTTCTGAACCACAGGCTTGAAAATTAAAAGCTCTTCATTTGATTTAGGCTTAAATAAAACTGGGGTCTGAAATTCAGACAATAGGGGTTGTTTCTAGTCTTCCTGCTGCCCGAAATGTACGTATGTTTACACAAGTTGCTTAGCTTCTGTCTGATTTAATTTCCTCCTATTATAAATGGAAATAACATGGTCTAGTTCATGGTTTAGAGAAGGAGCAGCCAGCGAGGGAGATGAAAACCAAAGAGAGTATGGTAGATATCTTGAAAGTTAACTGGAATAAGTGGTTCAAGGAAGAATGTAATCAACTGTTTCAAAAAGCTGTTGATTAAAAAAAGAAAAAAAAAAAAGATGAGAATTAATCTTTGGATTTAGCAGCATGGAGATCACCGACTTGGTAAACTTCACAAGATAGCTTTGGTGAAATAAATGTACTAACTAGACTGGATTCACAAGAGAACAGGAAGAGAGAAACTGGAGACAAAGTACAGTCATCATTTTCAAGAAGTTTTGCCATAAAAGTGAAAAATGGTAATAGCTGAAAAAATATAGCGTTGACAGAAGGCTTTTTTTAAAGACAGGAAAAATTATGGCTCAGAGGAAAATGCAGATGATACAAGATGGAGAGAGAGAAATTACTGGAGTGATGACTTTGAGCAGATGTGGATGGCATTAATAAGAGAGAGTGGCCTTAGATAGGCACAAAGATGTATCATCAATAGAAACAGAAAAAAAGTAAATAGGAATAGATTCAGGTAGGCCATAGTAATAAAAGCTATGGAAGTTCTCATGCAGTTGTTTCTGTTTTCTTCGTAAAATAAGAAATGAAGTTATCGGGTGAGCCTAAGAATATGGGAAGAAGTGTTAGAGGTCTGAGGAGAGAGGAAAAGGTCTTCTAAGAAAGGGAGAGTGAAGGGATTAGAGGAACGACAGTAGGTAGAATTGCCAAGTATCACTAAGGACCCATGGGAGGTTGGTGTTCTCCAGCCACACACAACTGCAGGCATGCAAGAACAGTATAGGTAGAAGCAGACTTAACCAAAAGTCTTCAGTATTAAGAAGCACGAGAGAAGCAATAGAATTAAGGGTATAAGCAATATAGTGATTACTAATGATGGGTAAGAAAACAGAGAGTAAGAAAAGAAGTGAGAATATCTCAGTAAGTACTAGCCATATTGCCTTTCTTCGTGTTTCTCAAACACATCCAGTCAGTTCTCAATTTAGGGTCTTTACATTTGAGGCTCCTTTTCAATGATCTTACCCCAAATCTCCAAATGCCAAGAGGTTAACATGTCTGCTTGACTATCTCTTTTCAGAAAGGCTTTCACTGAACACCCAACAGTCTGAATTTTGTTCTCATTTGTTTTCTGTTTGTATCCCTTATGTTCCTTAAGCAGAAGAACCTTGTCTATTAAGCTTATCACTGTTATCACAAGTACCTACAATAAGTGATACATAACAGATACATTTTACTGAATAAATGAAACACAAGAAATATACTAAATCCATTATTAACTTTAATTTTATGGAAACATCATTTTCCTTACAAGGACTGCAGCAGAAGCATCTTGTCTAGTAAGAAAAAGACCAGCAACCAGAAGGTTAATCTTAAAAGTTAGTTCCTACCAAATTAAATACTTTTAAATGTACCTTTATTCCCCCTTGAGAGTCTGATGTAGGACAAGCTTTTTCTTTGAGTGTAGGATTAGTAATTAACTTTTCACACAATGTTTTGTATAATGCACTTCTATAATGCATCTTTTAAGATGTCCAGTTTCAATTTTGTTTAAAGTTGAACGAGACCTTAAAGACAACTAAATAGCAGAATCTTTCTGAAATTTTACAAACACTTTCTACTTTTTTTAATAGCTGTCTCAGCATAGCAAACACTCATGGTTGATATTCTAAAAGCCCTTTTATCTGTGACCACCATAGTTGTCCAAATATTCAAACTTTCCCACATGGTTCAAGAGTAAATGCTGGTTGGGCACAGTGGCTCATGCCTGTAATCCCAGCACTCTGGGAGCCAAGGCAGGCAGATCACCTGAGGTCAGGAGTTCAAGACCAGCCTGGCCAACATGGCAAAACCCCATCTCTACTAAAAATACAAAAATTAGCCAGGCTTGGTGGTAGGCGCCTGCAATCACAGCTGCTCAGGAGGCAGAAGCAGTAGAATCGCTTGAACCCAGCAGATGGAGGTTGCAGTGAGCTGAGATTGTGCCACTGCACTCCAGCCTAGCCAAGAGACCCTGTCTCAAAAAAAAAAAAAAAAAAAAACGTAAATGCGATCAGTCTAAGTCAATATGGTAATCCTATCCCCCTTGTCAGTAATTGATTTATGAAAGGACATTTGAACCAATCCTGGCTGGTGAGACATAAGGGAAAAACTGATGGTAGGATTTTAGGAAAGGAAGAAAAACAGTCCGTCTTTCCCCAATAGCTGTTATATCAGAACAGCACAACTAGAGCTACTATATCCATCTTGTAACCATAAAGAGAGATAGCCTGTGGACAAGCTGACACTCTGACAATGGTAGAACAAACAAAAGTAATCTAACCTTGAAATTAATTATTAAACAACCACACAAAACCTTCCATTCCTCCAGATATGTGAGAAAATAGTTTTCCATACTGTTTAGTCAGTTGAACCAAAAGCTCCCTAAACCTCTGGGCTTATCCACACCTAATCCTTTAGCAATTTGTAAAGAACTTTATATAAAGTCCTTCCAAACCATTCACCGTGCTTTTCATTAAAACAACAGCTCTGTTTTTCTACGCTCATATTTTCTTCACTTAGATCACATTTAAAGTAAAAGTTACATTAACACTCACATAAAAACAGATTCTTGTTAAGCATATAACTAACCTGGTGGAGAAAAGGGTACAAGGGTAAACTAGAGAGTAGTTTACTAACTATAAATGTTCAGAATACTCAGGACTAAGAATCTAAAATAATGGTTTGTTTAAAAGAGGTCAGTTAAGTGTAGGTTTAAGAATACTGGTTACGAACATATTTCTGTATATATTAATATCTTTATTTAACAAATGGATATTTTCCTATGAGGAGGAAGAAGGCAGCTAAAAAGCCCCATAAAAACTTAGAACTTACATTTCCAGGAGAAACATTAAAATTAGAGTTAACCTAGAATCAAAGAAGTAGGGGTATGAGTCTACTCTAAGAACAGTGGAAGTATACTATTAATGTAAATAACTTTTACCTCAATATGTGTTGTTTCACTGCTACTGAATTGAGAATATTTGAAAAATTGTGCAATTTAAAATTTTCAGGCAGTGCAGACAAAGGTATTGTTTGCTTTACTAAGAACTATGTTCCAGTTTATCATGTGTTATACTAAGGATAACCACAGCAGCTTGCCATTTATAGGTGATACCAGTATTCCCTGTTAAGAAATACTAGAGTAACTAAACAAATTGTTTCACACAGAAATTTACCAGAGATTTTGAAACAAGTATTTAATAATAAAATGGTCAAAAATCTTTGATATTAATAATCAGAGACTCTTCTAACTTCCTTCCAAAAATACTGAGCCCTACTATATGCCAGGTAGTAAATAAAACTCTGTGTTTGCCAATTGTTCTCTATGGATTTATAAAGCACTAATTATAATGAACACAAGGTCACAAATGGCAATAATATTCAAACTTTTATTAGCAATACTTTTTCACTAAGGAATGTATTTCCTATGTATTACACATAACTTACGTTCACCTAATATATAGTAGGCACTAAGCTAAATGTCTCGTGGGCTGGAAAAGACAGAATTCTTAACCAGGTTCTATAAATCTTCAGTCTTTTGACTGAATGCAGAGGGTACATAAACTTGGCTGGGGTAAAAAAGTTAGATCTTTAATTTTACAAACCTCTAACTGAAATTTAGTGTTTCCTTAATTTAAAATGTAGGTAACAAGCCACAGTGGTGCTAGAGGCACCTGTGATGATTTTTGTTACCACTAGAAACCATAGATATTTTCGTATCACTTTAGTTGCTTCAAATCTCAAATTATCATTTATATTCATCACAAGTCTAAAAGTTATTAATACCATATACCAGTAGACTTCCTGTTGATATGCATGATACTGAGTTTTAGTCAATATTTTAAAAACTGTACTTCAATATAACTGTTGCCCTCATAAGCATATGTATTTAATTTTGCACATGTAAAATATTTTTGAGAAGGGGTCTACATTCTTCACCAGAGAGCCAAAAACGTTCATGGAACAAAAAAATATTAATAACCTCTGGATGAGAATATCACAGCATGAACAAGGTTGTTGGCAGAGAGTAACTTAGAACAGTAAAGAGCTTTAAAAAAAAAAATAATAATAAGCCTCAGAGCAAAATTGAGTTGAAACACCTTGTTTCAGAGATACATTGTAGTCTGGTAGGCTTAACCTTGTTTAAGGTCTCATACACACACCTAATTAGTGGCAGAGTGAGAGAAAACAGAATCCGGAATTTCCGATTCACAACCCAGGGCTAAGTCAACTTTGATGTGACTTGGTTGTAAGAAAGCAAGACAGGGCAAAGACACTGAAAATACATGCCAAAAAGTTATTAGGGAAAGACATAAATTATACAGGAAAAAGAGCTAGTTTGAAAAAGAAAATGATGGGTGAGATGTTAAAGCATTTTGAAAATACATGTTGCAGCATAAGATGCCAACTCAAATGTTTAAAAAGACTAGTCTGAAAACAGGTATGATCCTTTTTGCATACCGGACATGTATAAACATTCCAAATGCCATTAAAAATTATTGTTTCTCCCACATTTCTTGAAACATGGACTTATTATTTTGTTTTCCCACTACATAGAAACACAAGTACAGTAAAAATTTTACTTGTGGCTGGGTGTGGTGACTCACACCTGTAATCCCAGCACTTTGGGAAGCCAAGGTAGGAAAAATCACTTGAGCCCAGAGTTCGAGGCCAGACCAGGCAACATAGTGAGACCCCATCACTACAAAAATAATTGTTTTTTTAAATAAGCTGAGCGTGGTGGCACACGCACCCTGTAGTCCCACCTACTTGGGAGGATCACTTGAGCCCAGAAGTTCAAGGCTGCAGTGAGCTCTGATTGCACCACTGCACTCCAGCCTGGGAAAAAGAACAAGACCCTGTCTCAGAAAATAACAAATAAATTTTACTTCCTTCTGATCCTTTGATAAGAAAAACCACCACATAGGCACAACAGTAAATAACAAATGGCAGTGGGTATCAATGTCAAAGAGACAAGAGAAAGTAGCAAAAACTATGGCAAACCAGAAAGTCCACAGACCACCTAAAGAAGGTAGTTGCTGCTACTCTACTCTAGCTAATTGCTACCAAGAGAACTGTCCACCCAGAATTCTATATGGATCAAAAGCATCCTTCAAAAATTAAGGGGAAATAAAGATGTTTTCAGATGAAAGAAACTAAGAGAATTCATTGCTAGCAGACCTGCTGTAAAGAAAGGAAGATTCTTTGGACAAAATGAAAATAATATCAGTAGAAAACTTAGAGTTTTATGAATGAAAGGGGAAAAAAATGGAAAATATGCATGTATACATGTTAGACCAGGAGTTGGCAAACTTTTTTTGTAAAGGGTCAGATAGTAAATACTATGTAAAGGGTCAGATAGAATATATTTCAACTCTCACAAGCCTAACAGTCTCCGGTGTAACTAATCAATTCTGCACTGTCGTGCAAAAGCAGCCAGGGACAATATATAAACTAACAAATGTGGCTGCATTCCAACAAAACTTTATTTACAAAAAGCAGATGTTAGGCTAGACTTGGCCTGCAGTCATAGTTTGCAATCCCTGTGATAGACTATTCTTTTCCTCTTAAATCCTTTAAAACATGCATGATAGTTTAAAGCAAGTGACCTCACTGTGTGAAGAGTATCTGAAGTATACAAATGTAATACATATGAAACTACAACATAAAAGGGGATGAGTAAAGGGAACTACATGCTGACAAGGTTTCCACATTCCACTTGAAGTGATGTAAGTGCAAAGGAATGAGCTGTGTACTCAAAAAAGACCTGTTCAAGACTTAACCCCCAGGACCTCTGAATTTCACCTTATTTGGCAACAGAGTCATTGCAAATCTCACCAAATTAATAGGAAGTCATACCAGATTTACGAAGGCCCAAATCCAATGACTTGTGTCTTCAGAAAACAAAGGAGCGATTTAAGTACAGAAACACGGTGGGAAGAGAAAGAAGACCATGTGAAAACAGAGGCATAGACTGGAGTGATGCAGGGATAAGCCAAGGAACATGAAAGATTGCTGGCAATCACCGAAACTAGAAGGAAGGATTCTTCCCTACACCCTTCAAAGGATTCATGGCCTTGATGACCCTTTGAGATCTGGGGCTTCCAACCTCCAGAACCATGAGAGAATAAATTTCTGGTATTTTAAGCTACACAGTTTGTGGCAATTTATTATAGGAGCCCTAGGAAACTAACATAATAAGTAAATTCTGGAAAGTTAAGAATGTGCATTGTAATCCCTAAAGTAATCTCTAAAAAACTACACAAAGAATACACTAAAAAATTCAATAAGTAAAATGCAATATTAAAAGTAGTCAGATAATCCAAAAGATGGCAGGAAAGAAGCATCAATTACATGAGTGAAAAAGCAAATGGAGCAAACAGAAAATTTAAAACTGCAAATGGTTTACCTAAATCCACATAGATCAATAATTGTATTAGACATAGATAGTCCAAAAGAGACTGTCAAAATGGTTTAAAAAAAAAAAAACACACACACACACAATATGCTGTCTACAGGAAACATGCTTTAAATAGAATAAGAGGTAAGTAAACAGGTGAAAAAAGATATACCATGCAAAAAGTAAACAAAGATAAGCTGGAGTGGCTACCTTAACATCAGAATAAGTACATTTCAGAGCAATAAAAAATACTACCAGGGCTAAGAAACATATGTTAAATAATGATAAAAAGGCCAACTCACCAGGAAGACATAATACCCCCTAAATGTGTATGCACTTACAACAGAGCTTCAAGTTAAAAATAGCAAAAACTGATAAGACTGAAAGAAATTAACCATTCCAGCATTACATTTGGAAATTTCAATACTCCTCTAAGTAATTATAAAGCAAGTAAACAAAAGTCAGCAAGGATACAGAAAAACAGAACACCATCATTAACCAACTAGATCTAATTGACATTTATAGAATACAATTTCAACGGCTGGGCGCTGTGGCTCACGCTTGTAATCCCAGCACATTGGGAGTCCAAGGTGGGCAGATCACCTGAGGTCAGGAGTTCGAGGCAAGCCTGACCAACATGGAGAAACCCTGTGTCTACTAAAAATACAAAATTAGCCGGGCACGGCAGTGCATGCCTATAATTCTAGCTACTGGGGAGGTTGAGGCAGGAGAACCGCTTGAACTTGGGAGGTGGAGGTTGAGGTGAGCCAAGATGGTGCCACAGCACTCCAGCCTGGGCAACAAGAGAGAAACTCCAGTTCAAAAAAAAAAAAAGAATACATCATCAACAACAGTAGATTACAAATTCCTAAAAGGGGAAAATGAAACATTCATTGAATTAATTGCATCTTAGATCATTTAAAAAAAAAAAAAAAAAACAAAGTTAAAAGAACTGAATTTGTACAAATGATATTCTCTGACTATAAGAGAATTATACTAGAAAATGACATGAGAAACTGGAAAGTATCTCCAAATACATAAAAATTGAACTGTGCATATCTAAGTAATCCATGGTCATAGAGGTATTATAAAGGGAAATTTAGAAATATTTTGAACTGATTGGAAATAAAACATATAATTTGTAGGATGTAACCAAATTAGTACTCAATGGGAAATTTAGAATTTCATGTGCTTATCTTTGAAAAGATCTCAAGTCAATCACCTAAGCTTACATCTCAAAAACCTTGAAAAAGGGCACAAAATAAGCCAAAAGTAAACAAAAATAATAAAGATGACAGGAAAAAACACAGAAAATGAAAAAAAGAACTAAAGAAAACAGAAAATCTAATTCTTTAAAAGGAAAATCACCAAAACTGATGCACCTCTTAAGGCAGACTGACAAAGAAAAAAGTCAGAAACTACTAGTATCAGGATTAATACAGAAAACATATAACCCACAGGCATTAAAAGGATAATAATACCAGAATAACTCTATAAAAATAAATTCAGCAACTTAGATGAAATGCACCTATTCCTCAAAAACTTCAAACTACTAAAACTTACTCAGAAAAAAACTCAAAAAACCTGAAAAATCTTATACCTACATAAAAAAAACGAACTCACAGTTGAAACAAAGGGAAGGGAAGGGAAAGGGAAGGGAAGGGAAGGGAAGGGAAAGGGAAAGGGAAAGGGGAAGGGGAAGGGGAAGGGGAAGGGGAAGGGGAAGGGGAAGGGGAAGGGGAGGAAAGGAAAAGAAAGGCAAAGAAAGGAAAAGAAAAGAAAAGAAAAGAAAAGGCAGACAGAAAGACAGACAAACTCTCCAGGTTTGGTAGTTTTACTAGTCAACTCTACCAAAACATTTAAAGAAGAAATAATACCAACTTGACATAACGTTTTCCAGAAAATGGGACACAAAACACTTAAGTCATTTTTGAGGCATTACTGATACCAAAACTAAAAACAAGAAAACAATAACAAATAAACAAAAATTAAAGACCAATATTCCTCATATATACATAGGCAAAAATTCTCAACAAAATATTAGCAAATAAAATTCAATAAAATGCCCAAAGATCTATGAACAAGTAAGGTTTATCCAGAGAAAATAAGACTGACTTAATTGTCAAAATTCAATCAATGAAAAAAACATAATTGGAGAAAACTACTTGAAAAGAAAACAAAAACTCAGTGCTCTGGGGAGTGTTCTAAGGGAATACAGCAAATGAAAAACTATTTTATTTTAAATAATCTACTAAATCTCAATAGAAATAGCAAGAATCTATAGTATCTGAGCCACAGTGCCCCTTTCTTCCCTCTGCCAGCTCAGCATAATGAAATTTCTACTCCTGGCAGATGGAGTCAGGACAGGGCTCTCTCCCTGCTGAGTTTCCAGTCAAGGGTTAGAGTATCTTTCCAGGACACACAAGCCAACAGAATTTCTTATTCTCAACTCCCTCACTTCCGCCACCAGCCTCAAAACACAGGCAGAGGCTCTAACGTAAACATGACAGGCCTAGAACACAGGGGCCCCATTTGCCTTCAACCCATCTCATTCGTAAGACAGTGGTTACACACAGGGATAGGCAAGCCAAACAGACTGGAAGTTACCACCCTGCCCAGTGGTAGTGGCTCAGAGATTCTGCTGCAGAGGAGTAGACCTAAGAGCAGAAACTCTAAAAGCCTCCCCAAAAGAAAAGACTTTATTTCCAGATTCAAGTCCAAGGGTACCCTCAAAAATATGGAGATTTGGGCAGTAAGCAACTAAAAGGAAGCTGGTAGCTCTAAGGCAGGAGAACAAGTTAAACCACAGGTCAGCTAATGTACCAAAGAGAACTGGGAAGAGAGACAGCTAGGAAGAGACCTCCTCGGTTCATAAAAAACACTGAAGACTAGCCTCAAAAAATGCCCCTACAAAGGGGCCAAAATTTAATTTGATCTGACTGTGGAGAAATTTATGATCCAGAGAACTGCTAATAACAAAAGAGTAGTCACCAGCAGTTAGTAAAGGCTATCACATCTGGGTGTGACACCAACAGAAGCAGAGGTTTTAACAGATACGTATAAGTGAAAGAGACAATCGTAAACAGTCCTACTAAAATCACTGTCATCCCAATATAACTGCCCATGTCCAAGGCTGTACCCTCTAATGGGTGACAACAGGCACTTCACACTGCAAGAAATATAAAACTTCATTGAAATAGCCTGGCCAAGCCATTAAACAAGCAAACAATAAGCACAAAGGATAGGAAGAATCAGTGTCCAGAGATGCTGCAAAGTTTATGTAAAACGTCCAGCCTCTCGCCCACAAATTATGACATACAAATAAATAGAAGTAATTTATACACAGGGTACAAAAAGCAGTCAACAGAAACTGCCTGTTTAAGAGCCACGATGTCAGACTTAGTAAGACTTCAAAGTAGTCACTAAAAATATATTCAATAATTTCAGGAAATCACGATCAAAGTAGTAAAGGAAGGTATGATGACAATGTCTTATCTTTAAGAAAGAGATAAGAAAAAAAGATTATGTAGTTAACAAGTAAAATGACTGAACTGAAATATTCAGAGGCTCAAAAATAAGAGGGGCTCAACAGTATATGTGAACCAGGAGAACGCAAATTTGACGACAGACTCATAGGGTTGTGCAATTCAGAGAAAAATTAATAAAGAAATGTGAACAAAGCCTCAGGGAAAAAAAAAGCATAGGACACTATTAAGTGAATCAACATATGTGTAATGGGAGCATGAAGAAAGGAAAGAGAGAAAAGAACAGAAAAATAGTTCAGGAAATAATGGCTGAAAACCTCAAAAATTGAAGAAAAACACTAATCAACACATCCAAGAAGCTCAATGAACTCCAACTAGGATAAACAAAACAATTCATGCCCAGAAACATCATAGCACAAAATGCTGGAAGCCAATGATAAAGAGAGACTCTTGAAATCAGCAAGAGAAAAGTGATTTGTCACAACTAACTTCTCATCAGAAATAATGATGGCTAGAGTGATGTAGGATGACATATTCAAAATGATGAAAGAAAAAACTGTCAATAAAGAATTTTATATCCAGCAAAACTATCCTTCAAAAAAGGCAAAATAGGCCGGGTGCGGTGGCTCATGACTGTAATCCCAGCACTTTGGGAGGGCGAGATAGATTACCTGAGGTCAGGAATTCAAGACCAGCCTGGCCAACATGGCAAAACCCCATCTCTACTAAAAATACATAAAATTAGCTAAGCATGGTGGCAGGCACCTGTAATCCCAGAACTCTGTACTCTGGAGGCTGAGGCAGGGGAACTGCTTGAACCCAGGAGGCAGAGGTTGCAGTAAGCTTATATCACACCACTGCACTCCAGCCTGGGTGACAGAGAAAGACTCCATCTCAAAAAACACAAATAACAAAAAACAAAAACAAAAAGGCAAAATAAACATGGAGATTAAGATGCATTGGTAGAATTCACTGCTAGCAAACCTGACTGATAAAAATAATTATGTAATTATAAAAGACAGTATAAATACAAACTTTCTCTCCTTTTACATGATAAAAAGAAATTACACAAGCAATATGTAAACTGTATTGTTGGGTCTATAACAAATAGAAATGTACTATATTTGACTATAATAGCACAAAGAAGGTTGTTGAAAAGTAAGCTATTTTGGAGTAAGGGAAAGAAACAAGATGGTAACCCAAGTCCACAGGAAAATTGGAGAGAACCAGAAATATCAAATAAGAAAGTTAATGTAAGAAATTCTATAAAATTATACTTGGTCTCCTCCTTTCTCTCAGATCCATTAACCCTTTTCTCCTTTGCCCCAAGAATACTCACTGGCAGCACTTGTGGCTGCAGCATTTACCCCAAGATAACTTTGCATGAAATACTTCGCTTTTATTATTATTTTTGTATTGCTCTAGCATATCAACTTTGTAAACAAAAGACATCATTGTATTTATAGCAATCTGTTTTTAGTGGTAGTATTTCCATACATCAAGTATTTCTTGATTGCTGAAAATGTCAAATCCTCGAAAATGTGGCATTCCTACAAGTGATGCTAACATCATTCTCAAACAATTGTTGGCCAAAGATTCATTTGATGAATCCAATTTTTCTGAAATAATTATAATGATTCAGATGATTCTGATGTTAGTTTTGTTTAGAAATAACTCCAAGAGCCGGGTGTGGTGGCTCACGCCTGTAATTCCAGCACTTTGGGAGGTTGAGGTGGGCAGATCATGAGGTCAGGAGTTCGAGACCAGCCTGGCCAACACGGTGAAACCCTGTCTCTATTAAAAATACAAAAATTAGCTAAGCGTGGTGGCGGGTGCCTGTAATCCCAGCTACTTGTGAGGCTGAGGCAGGAGAATCCTTTGAACCTGGGAGGCAGAGGTTGCAGTGAGCCAAGATTGCGCCACTGCACTCCAGCCTGGGCAACAGAGCGAGACTCTGTCTCAAAAAAAAAAAAAAAAAAAGAAAAGAAAAGAACAGAACTCCAAGAACAGTTTTTTAATATTTTATTTTCACATTGAGTATCTGTCAGATTTGCTTCGGCCTCAAAAAGTATATTTATGTAAAATTAAATGAGCACTGGCAGCAAGCTACACTTTTTTTTTCTAAATGGGAAAAGGGTTAAATGACACAAAATTATGTAAAGTAGTAACAATAACAATACATTGTTGGGTTTGTAAACTATAATAACTGCAATATGTATAACAACAATAGCACAAAAAGAAAGAAAAAGGAACAGACCTATATATGAGTGAGATTTCTGTATCTAGCTAGAATTAAGTTAGTACAAGTCCAAAGTAGCTTTTGATAAGGTAAGATGTGTATAATAAGCAATAGTAAGCACTAACAAGAAAAAAAAAAAAAAGAAAGAATATTGTGAAAATATCATTAAAGGAATTAAATTAAAATGTTACACTACAAGAAAGTCAACTAACACAAAAGACAGGAGCAAAGAAAGACGAGAAGAACAAAAAAGACATGAAACATACAGAAAATGAAACAAAATGGCAGACATATATTCAACTATATAATTAACAACATTAAATATAAATGATTAAATAATCCAATTGAAAGGCAGAGACTGACAAACTACAAAAAAATCCAACAATCTACTATAGGAGACACACTTTAAAAATGCAAATATAACATCAGACAAAATAAACTTTAAAATAATTATTAAAGATAAAGAGAAAAAAACTTACTATGATAAATTGGCCAATCATCAGAGAAATACATCAATTATAAACAAATGAACCTAACGAGAGCCCCAAAATAAATGAAGCAAAACCTGACAGAACCGAAGAGAGAAATAGCCAATTCAACAACAGTAGTTGGGAGACTTTAATACCCCATTTCAATAATGGATGCAACAACCAGATACAAGGTAAGTCAACAGACTTGAAAATATAAAATAACTACACCTGACAGACATCTATTCTCTAAGATGATCATATGCTAGGTCATAATCAAGCATTAATTTAAAAGGACTGAAATAATACAAAGTATGTTCTGTAGACACAATGGAATGAAATTAGAGATAATGACAAAATAAAATCTGTGAAGTTCACAAGTACACAGAAATTAAACAACACTTCTAAATAAGTAATGGGTAAAAGAAAAAAATCACAAAGGAAACTAGAAAATACTTTGGGAGGAATAAATTCAAAAATACAAGATACCAAAACTTATGTGACACAGTGAAAACAGTGCTAGGGGGCAAATTTATAGCCATAAATGCCTACGTTTTTAAAAAGATCTCAAATCAATAACCTAATCTTCCACCTTAAAAAAAAAAAAAAAAAAAAAAAAACTAGAAAAAGGGCCGGGTGTGGTGGCTCATACCTATAATCCCCGCACTCTGGGAGGCCAAGGAGGGTGGATCACCTGAGGTCAGGAGTTCGAGACCAGGCTGTCCAAGGTGGAAACTCCATCTCTACTAAAAACTCAAAAATCAGCTGGACGTGGTGGCACACACCTGTGGTCCCAACTACCCGGGAGGCTGAGGCAGGAGAACTGCTCCAACTCGGGAGGCGGAGGTTGCAGTGAGCCGAGATTGTGGCACTGCACTCCAGCCTGGGCAACACAGTGAGACTTCACTCATTTAAAAAAAAAAAAAAAGGCCAGGTGCGGTGGGTCACGCCTGTAATCCCAGCACTTTGGGAGGCTGAGGCAGGCGGATCACGAGGTCAGAAGATCGAGACCATCCTGGCTAACACGGTAAAACCCAATCTCGACTAAAAAATACAAAAAAATTAGCCGGGCGTGGTAGCACGCGCCTGTAGTCCCAGCTACACAGGAGGCTGAGGCAGGAGAATGGCGTGAACCCAGGAGGCGGGGCTTGCAGTGAGCGAGACTCCGTCTCCGAGGCGGGTGGATCACGAGGTCAAGAGATAGAGATCATCCTGGCTAACACCCACGAGATAGAGACCATCCTGGCTAACATGGTGAAACCCCGTCTCTACTAAAAATACAAAAAACTTAGCTGGGCGCGGTGGCTGGCGCCTGTAGTCCCAGCTACTCGGGAGGCTCACGCAGGAGAATGCATGAACCCGGGAGGCGGAGCTTGCAGTGAGCTGAGATGGCACCACTTCACTCCAGCCTGGTGACAGAGTGAGACTCCGTCTCAAAACAAACAAACAACAACAAAAAAAACAAAACCTAGAAAGAAATGAGCAAACTAAACCAAAAGCAAACAATGGATATAATAAAGATGAGAGCTGATATAAGTGAACTAGAGAATAAAAAAATGAGAAATACTTTTTAAAGTTTATTATCTAAAAAGATAAACAGATTGACAAACTTTGAGCTAAACTGACCAAGAAAAGAAAAAAAAAAAAAAGAAAAAGAAGACTCAAAGTACTAAAAACAGGAAAGAAACAGAGTACATTACTACAACTTTGTAGGGTAGGCATAGCAAGGATCGTAAAGAAATAATGTGAACTGAATACTAACAAATTAAATAACTAAAGGAAAGGGACAAATTCTTACAAAGTCACAGACTATCAAAATTGACTTAGGATGAAACAGACAATCTGAATAGACCTATAACAAGTGAAGAGATTGCATTAGTAATTTTAAAACTTCCCATTAAACAAACAAACAAACAAAAATCTCAGGCCCAGGCAGCTTCACTGGTGAGTTGTACCAATTATAAGAAAAGCTAATATCAATTCTTCACAAACTCTTCCAAAACAGAGAAGAGTTTTGGAACCTGGAACATTTCCTGACTCATTTTACAAGACCATTGTCATCCAGATAACAACATCAAAGAAATCTCAAGAAATGAAAACCACAGACTGATATATCTTATGAAAATAGGCAGAAAACCTAGTCAGGCGTGGTGGCTCATGCCTGTAATCCCAGCTTTGGGAGGCTGACGCAGGAGGATCATGACGTCAGGAGATCGAGACCATCCTGGCTAAGACAATGAAACCCGGTCTCTACTAAAAAATACAAAAAAATTAGCCAGGAGTGGTGGTGGGTGCCTGTAGTCCCAGCTACTCGGGAGGGTGAGGCAGGAGAATGGTGTGAACCTGGGAGGCGGAGCTTGCAGTGAGCCAACATCGTGCCACTGCACTACAGCCTGGACGACTGAACGAGACTCCGTCTCAAAAAATAATAAAAGAAAATAGGCACAAACACCCCCAACAAAATACCAGAAAACAAATACAGCAAAATAGGGATTATACGACATGACCAGTGGATTTATCCCAGAAATTCAAGAACTGTTCAATATCATAAAAACAAAAAATGTAATACAACATATTAGAAGAAACAACCACATGATCATCTCAAAAGATGCACCAAAAAAAGCATCTGAAAAAAATCTAACAGCCTTTCATAAAAGCACTCAACAAACTAGAAATAGAAGGGAACATCCTCAAACCGATAAAAGGTATCCATGGGGGAAAAAAAACAAAAACAAAAAAACAAACCAAAAAAACACACACAGATATGTACTTAAAGATTAAAGTCTGAATGCTTTCCTAATAAGATCAGGGATAACACAAGGTTGCCCACTAAACAGAATTGCCATTTCTATTGCATACTCTACTGAAGATTCTAGCCAGAACAATTAGGCAAAAAAAATAAAATAGAATGCATTCAGATTGGAAAAGAAGAAGTGAAACTACCTCTAATTGCAGATTACCTGATGTCATAGATAAGAAAATCCAAGAAGCCACTAAAAAGATTATCATAAACACATGAACCTTACAAGAGAGCACCAAAATGAATGAAGCAAAATTGACAGCTGAAGAGAGAAAAAGCCAATTCAACAACAGTGGTTGGGAGACTTTTAATACTCCATGTCAGTAATGAATGCCAACAACTAGATACAAGGTAAGCCAACAGGAGACCTGAAAATACAGAACAGTTTACATAGCAGTTTAATACTGAAGATTTTATTAATAGTAATGTTTTATAATAAGTAAACAAGTTCAACAAAGTTGCAGGGTACAAAATCAATATGCAAAAATTAATTGCATTTCTATACAATAACAATGAACAATCCAAAAATGAAATTAAGAAAATAACTCCATTTCTGAAGCATCCAAGAGAATAAAATTCTTAAGTATAAGTTTAACAAAAGTAATACAAAACATACCATAAAAACTACAAAACATTATTAAAAGAAATTAAAGTCTATTCTGGTCCTCAATTGATTTTAAAAAAAGAAAGAAATTAAATAACTATATAAATAGAAAGATATCCCATGTTCAGTTTCAACACAATTCTATCAATATTCCCCCTGGCTTCTTTGGAGAAATTAGCAAGCTAATTCTAAAATTCATATGGAAATTCATGGAGCACATACTAATAACATAATCTCGAAAAAGAATAGAGTTGGAGGATTCTCAAAAATTCCTGTTTTCAAAATTGCAGACTGTAATCAAGGGATACTGGCATAAGGATAGGCATATCAATCAATGAAACAGAATTGAGAGTCCAGAAATAAAGCTTCATATATACAGTCAGTTCATTTTAGATAAGAGTACTAAGATAAATGAATAGAGAAAACAGTCTTTTTAACAAATACTGAGCTCCAAATCATGCACATTTTCCACTATTATCTCTTCACATATTCTATATACAAATTTAAATCTAGCAACACACAAAATCTAGAGATTTTAGCAGTCTCATCATAAAGGAAAGCAGTAAAACTGGAGGAAGAGGGTGTTTATTACATGCATTCATTCAACAAATATGTTTCAGGCACCAGTGAGAAAAGCACTAGCCAACAAAACAACATCCAACAGAAGTGAACAACTGATACATGCAACATAAATAAGTCATAAAATTACATTGAGCAAAAGAAGACACAAAACAATGTAGTACCTACAAATCCATTTGTTCGAATCTCTAGAAAAAATCTCAAATATACTGACAGAAAGCAGATCTGTGGTTGCCAGGGCCATGACTGGGGTCTCCCTGCAATCAGTGAACTACAGCGGTGACAGGAATGTTCTGTATCTGAATGATGGTGATGGTTAAACGGGTATATAAGTTTGTGAAAACTCATTTAAAAAGGACACTTAAATGGGTACCTTGTATTATGTGTAAACTTCCTTGGCAAGGTTGATTTAAAAATAAAAATGGAATTAGTTCCTATGGATATTAAAAAATAATAAGCCCTGCATGAAAACTTGCCCTAGATCAACACTAAAAACTAAGCCCGGTCTGAATTTCACTATAAAAGTGAAAGCCTCTAGAAGTATGCTTGAACAAGAACAGTACAATGAAAAAATCAGGAGGTTATGAAGTCAAAGACCTGACTCTGGATCTTACTGGGTAGCTTATATGACCTGGAAGAACTTAATTACCAGTTATGTGGTAGAACCTACCTTATTTACTCAACTGTAAAATGGGAAAAACTCAGCTAACCTCATGTAACAACTGTGAAGAGTATATACAAGGTATATTTTACTCTAAGTAAAAATGTCCTTACGGTAGCTTAGCAAAGTCTTGCCTCATTTGCCTCTGACCTTTTCTGTACCCATCTACCATTCTCTTCCTTTCCCACTACATTCTAGGCACACAGACTTCTTTGCAATTTTTTAATCATAAGACATCAAGAATACATCTCTCTCAGGTTTTTTCTTCTTTGTTATTGTCCCTTCCTGAAAGCCCTTTCTCCTGAATAAGCGCAGGATTGCTCCCTCACCACAGGCTCACTCCTTGAGGGAAAATCAGTGGGAAAGGACTTCCCTGACCAGCTTATTTAAATCTGCACCTCATACACACTCCACACTTTCTCTTAGTTTCTTTTCCTCCTTATCCTTACCACCATCTGTCAGACTATATGTATCTATATAGATTTTATTTGGTACACTGCTATATTCTTTTGGAATAGCACTTGGGGCACACAGTAGGAGTTAAATAAATATTTGCCAAATTAATGAATAAATGAGTAATATAAAGAAAGTATCTAATACAATACCTAAATGTTGTCTTTGCCTACTTCCCACAAGCAAAATACTATTTTCAAATACATCCACAGATATCAAAATGATTTTGAAGCCCTCCAGAAAACATAAGCTTAAGAAAATACTGAAAATACAATCTGATTTTAGCATTTAACATAACGTCTTAACCTACATTTTCATTGTTGATACAGTAAATTAAATTAGGCAAAAATTCTTTTAAACTTTTTCGCTGTAAGTTTATCCAGTTTAAACCTCTTGGAGATCAATTTTGATATGGTACTTCTGTATATTAACCCTGTCTCATAATTGTGTGATATACTATTTGCTTTTTTTTCCCAGGAAGTACGGAATAATGCTTGGGAGGGGACCACAGACAGGACTATAACATATTACTCTTATTTTGTCTTTATGCTTATTAGTAAGAATGAAAAACATAAACAGAAAACGTGAAAATAGAAGTGAATATAAAATATTCCCTCTTCAGAGAAAAAGCCAAAAAATACAAGTTTTAAAATTATCAGTTTCTAACTTTGAAATTTAGAACTTTTTTTAAACACAACCATACGCAGTGTTAGTGACAGTAAATTAAAAAACACAGTTCACACAGAGTTGGAGAGAATGTAAACTGGCACAGCTTTGCTGTAAGAAAAAAAGCAACTGAATATTAAAAGCTTTGGAAGATAACCTTTCATACACCCAACATATTTATATTTGTTAGGCCCTGTATGAGGTTTCAAATATACATTAATGAACTAGACTGAACTTGTCCCTACTCATGATCTAGTGGGGGAATGAAAGACAAATTTTTTTAGCATAATAGTTAATTACAATAGATGCTAGGTGAGAAGAGTCTACTTAAGAAAAGGGTAGTTGGGGAAAGACTCTGAGAGTATCCTGTATACTATCGGATGTGCTAAATGCTGTAAATATGTTGTCATTTACTCCTTCCAACCTCTGAGGTAAGTATCATTATTATACCTGTTCTTACGGAAAGAATACTAAGGCTTGAAAAGTAATTTGACTAAGGACACAGCAATTGGCTAAGCATTGGACCTGCTTACCTCCAAAATTCATATATTTTGAAATGATTGTACTTGCAGAAATTTCTTCTAAAGAAATAAATGTACAAACGATTCAGGTACAAGAATGTTCATCACAGTGCTATTTGTAAAAGTAAAAAGTCAAAATAAAATGTTCAATCATACACAATCACTAAATCAGTTATGCTCTGGCCATTAAGAATCTTATTTTGGATAAATATATGACACTGGAAAATGCTTATGGTGTCAGTTTTGTTTTTTGTTTTCAATACAGGTTCCAAATTAGCATGTATACTCCAATTTCTTCATCACAAAAATGCAAACTTTCGTGGATATCTCTGAGGGACTTTTTCTCCCCTCTTTATTACAACTCTCCAGCATTTTCACATCCCCCTATATTACCTTAATAATCAGAGAGAAAAATGAGAGACTGTAGAGCTTACAAACACATGTATACAAAGGAAATGACAATGTTTGCATCAGTTAACAATGGTTCTCTAGGTTGTAGGCTTGGAAGTGATTTTTTATTTTCTTCTCTCACTAATCTTTCCTTTCTACTTTTTCTATAATAAGCATATGCTATTACTACTTTTTTTTTTTTTTTTTTAAACCACAGGTCTCCTTCAGCAGAACCTCACATTTAATTCACTCCATATAAAAATTTAAAAACCAGTAAATAACAGTATTACTTCCTTGGTATGCTGTAATAATACATATCAATATACAAGAATCTAAAATTATAAAACAGGTAAGTTATAGAGAAATTTTCTATTACAAAAGAATCTTCTCTTTAAAAAAATTTACCCCAGAATCCCAAGTTGAAGTTCCCAAAGTAAATAAAAACTTCTCAAATCATTAATTTGAATCAGATGTTCAAAATCAAAGGAATTAAATACTCTTTTTCTGAGCCAATTGATAAATCCGAAACTATTCTCAAATAGTGTTAAGTGACAGAAAAGCAAAAATAATCTTTGCCTTGTCTTGATATTTTAGCATGTACATTTTTGGTACAAGGCTGGAATATATAATTAAAAATAAAAGCCTTCTTCATCATATAGCTTAGGATATAAATTATTCTGAGGAATGAATTCCCTACTTTTAGTTAATTCCAGTGAAATAAGCAAAGAGCCTTAGATATTGAAAACTTTATTCTAAAGTGTGGTAATAATCTTCTAATAGTAAACCTAACAGTTAACTGAGTATCTGATGCCCGAGTATTTTGCTGTGCCTGACAATTATTATTAAAACTATCAAAATTATAAGGGGGCATATCTTGACCAGAATCTGTAGATCTTCTAGAAGTTCATATGTTTTATATCACAAGGATAAGTTTTATAAATAAGTTTTAGATATGAGTCCTTTGCTCAATTTTAAATTATTTGCCTTAGTTAATATGAAAGAATGGAAGAGCAAACTAACTGAGTAAAGATTTAGGGTAGCTGTATTCCAGTTTCTAAAGTTTTAATATATGTTTTTAGAAGAAAAAAGTATTTTGCTTGTAACTGGCTTTATTACGGTACACGATTAAATAATCAGCACACCTAACAAATATTTAATGTCAGTAACTAGATTTTACAAGGATGATAGTAAAAGCAATGCCTTTTCCTACAATGCACAACAGTCATTTTCCAAATTCATTACTCTGTGATTCACTTTCCTTGCTTTGCTACTGCAGCTATTTAGTACTATTCTGCTTGCCTTATATGGTCTTTACTTTTAATGTTTCAAAAGGCTCAGTACCCAAGAGATCTTACAGATTTAAGGGACAAAGAACAGTGTAAGTTATTCATACACATTATATGCACAAGAATACACAAGAGTTTCCAACTACTGCACTGACATTCTCAATGCTCTAATTATAAATTACAAATGATTTTCAAAAAATAGACATGATGTTCACGAAAAATATGCTTGGCTAACAATGATAAAGGACACAAATACAGTTACAAAAATGAGAATACCCCAAAGATTATCATGATGTTTTACCCTAATGATACAGGAGTTAAGATGAAGTAAATTTCCTGCTATAGATACATACAGAAAGCATCAGGACCTCAGCATGCAAAAATATTCAATTAACTGGCCTGCTCTGATGAACACAGCAGAATCATTCTTTACCACTCCCACAATCTTTCCAAACTCCTTTCTCCCAAAGTCCAATAAGCCAGTTGTCTTTTTCTTTTTTCTGAGATGGAGTCTAGCTCTGTCACCTAGGCTGGTGCACACTGGCATGATGTCAACTCATTGCAACCTCTGCCTCCCAGGTTCAAGCGATTCTCTCGCCACAGCCTCCCAAGTATCTGGGATTAGACACGCGTGCCACCACGCCTGGCTAATTTTTTGTATTTTTAGTAGAGACAGGGTTTTCCATTTTGGCCAGGCTGATCTTGAACTTCTGACCTAAGTGATCCACCTGCCTCGGCCTCCCAAAGTGCTGGGATTACAGGAATGAGCTACTGCACCTGGCCTAATAAGCCAGGTATCTACTTAAATACAAACGCATAAAGGGCAAAGCACCCAAATGCAGCAGCATCACAAGATAAAAATGAATGAATCATTCAATCAATCATACAACTTAAGAAACTACAGTAGTTCTCCCCTTATCCGCGGTTTCTTCTTCCTCAGTTTCAGTTATTCATGGTGAACCACAGTCCAAAAATATTACATGGAAAATTCCAGAAATAATTCATATATTTTAAATTAGGCACCATTCTGAGGAGTGTGATGAAATTTTGTGACATCCCGCTCCATACCACCTGGGACATGATATCCTTGCTACATATGCTACCCACCCCTTAGTCACGTTAGTAACTATCTTGGTTATCAGACTGACAGGTCACAAAAAATACAAGTACAGTACAAGAGGTGTTTTGAGAGACAGATCACATTTGCTTAACTTTTTTACAGTATATAATTATTCTTTTTTTTTTTTTTGAGACAGAGTCTCGCTGTGTCCCCCAGGCTGGAGTACAGTGGCTCGATCTTGGCTCACTGCAAACTCCGCCTCCCAGGTTCAGGCAATTCTCCTGCCTCCGCCTCCCAAGTAGCTGGGACTACAGGCGCGTGCCACCAATCCTGGTTAATTTTTGTATTTTAGTAGAGGCGGGGTTTCATCGTGCTAGCCAGGATGGTCTTGATCTCCTGACCTTGTGATCCACCCACCTTGGCCTCCCAAAGTGCTGGGACTACAGGCGTGAGCCACTGCGCCCGGCCTATTTTATTATTAGCTATTGTTGCTCATCTCTTATTGTACCTAATGTACAAGTTAAACTTTATCATAGGTATGTATGCAGGGGGAATAGTACATATAAGGTTCAGTGCTATCCGTAGTTTCAGGCATCCACTGGGGTCTTAGAATATATTTCCCCTTGAATTAAGGGGAGACTACTATACTAGTTTATACTAGTTTCACTACAATGACTAATAATCAGGAATAATTATCATGATACTTTTTTGACATGCTCTACAGTTAAACACTTTTGCTTTCATTATCTGAGTTGTCATCAGCAACACTGGGAGGTATAAATTATCAAACAGCTGAGGCTCTTCAATACTAATTGATTATACCAGGCACACAGCTAGTAAGTTCATAGAGCCCAGACTGGAACCCATCATCTGAATCCAAGTGTGAAGTCTTTCCAAAATAATGTATTATCTGCTCATTAAAGATGAGCACATACTCAATGGTACATTTATCAACTTTCAAAAAAATAAATGGTACGTGCTATTTCTTCTGAACTTCCAGAATTTTTGCAATATTTGCTCTACATAAAGGAAATGGCATGGGAACCAACACCAGTAAATACCTACTGTCAGGAGTTTTACAGGATCTTATTAAAACCCACTTAAATACACTTAAGCGAAGAAGATATTTTATTAATTTTAAGGAAGAAAACAGGCATAGAGGAAAAACTGCTACAGGTAACTAACTCTGCATTATTCAGGTTGTAAAAGGTAGACACTGTCTGTCTGAATCCTAACCCATTAGATTTATCCCACTTAACAAACGAATTATTAAATGCCTATTATGTGCCCTGTGCTTTGCCAAGTGCTGCAGACAATGTGAAGATTTATTTATGTTACTCAAAATATTACACATCTTACTTCACAGAAGGTCATTTAAACAAAATTCCTGGTAGGAAAAACATGTTTAGACTCTAAAAGCAAGACTGCATTCTTGTTTACATTTACAAATCTGATACAAAAAAGAGTATAGTGCACTCTGTGAAATAAATTGTGGCTAATTCTCATACGTCTCAGAAGCTCCTCTTTAACCTAACAAGTCCCACTCCAAAACGAAAACAAACAAAAAATTCACAAAAACCTTTAATCCTTACATCAGTCCTACTGGGTAAGTATTGTTATTTATCTACATTTTTCTTTGTTTTTATTTATTTTTAATCTACATTTTTCAAATGAGAAAACTGAAGTATAGGGAGGATAAGTCACATAGCCAATTGAAAACAGTACAATGGTGATTCCATTTCAGGCTGGTTAGTTCCAGACATTATGGACATCATGTAAAATTTCAGAATATAACTCTTTTTAACAGCAGATAGATCAGCTCCATTTTATTCAGTCAAAAGTGAACTAAATAGACAATTAGGCTACGTGGGCAGCTCTACATGCCATAGTTGAACCATTAACTTTTGCTATGATAAAATAGTATATAATGCATACAATAAAAGCAGCAATTTAGGTCAGTAATCCCAGCACTTTGGGAAGACGAGGCAGGCAGATGGCTTGAGCGCAGGAGCTCAAGACCACCCTGGGCAACATGGAGGAACCCTGTCTCTACAAAAGATGCAAAAATTAGCCGGGCATGGTGGCGTGCGTCTGTAGTCCCAGCTACTCGGGAGGCTTAGGTGGGAGGATTGATTAAGCCCAGGAGGTCAAGGCTGCAGTGCACTGTGATCATGCTGCTGCATTCCAGCCTGGGTGACAAGGTGAGACGTGTCTCAAAAATAAAAATAAAAATAAAATTAATAATTTGCTGAAACTACATTCTCAGAGAAGCAATTCTTTTTCTTTAAAAATATTAATTTAGGATTTGTTTTTGCACGTCAATTAACAAATAATGCTAGCAACCTAATACAACCAAGTGTTATATGTATAGTATTTTGAGAAACACACAAACAAGTATATATAAAATAAGCACTTCTAGTAATATAATATAAATATCAGCTCCTATGTAGGGATTTTATCACTGATTCAGATTTTCTTCATATTTTTCCAATTTATCTAAGAATGTTAAATCTCCTGTCTAACACATTACGTCAGATGATAATACTCAAACTTTGCCTGCCCCAAAACGTTTGTAAAAATTCCATCCCAGTAATGGAAAAACCTTGAACAGTAGGCATTCATTTATATGTATAACAAACAAGTTCTCTAAAAGAAACTACAGAGTTTCAAAGTCATACAGTTCTTAACAAATAAAAATCCTGCTTATATGAATACAAAGTACTCAATTTGTTTAATGGAGAGAAAATAATCTTTCAAAAATGTCACAAATACACACCATTAAGCTATAATTTTCATTGTAAATCGACTGTGGAATCTCAACTTTCCCCTGAAACACAAATCTGTTTATCAATCTCATTGGCTATTTTTTTTTCCAATGGTTAATGGTTCCCTCATCACATAAAAGATAAGACCTCTCATACTGTGGCTACTTCATTCCTTCAACTAACATCTCCTATGAGGTCCCAGAATTCTGTCAAGGGCTATGGAGGATTACCTTGCCATTCTCCAAATCCAGAATATTTTCCCAAGATTTGTGCATTTACAAGGCTGATACCCTCCCCTCCTCCACCTAGTTAACTACAAAGCACCCTTCAGAACCCAGTTCACTTACCACCTCCTTGAAGCCAACTCATTAACTCCCTGAAACAAGGTTACTGTACTCTAGGATGTTTCTACAGTATGACAAAAATTTAACTTGAGGAATTATGCAGTGCAACTATAATAGTGCACAGCACATAGTAACATTTATTGGACTGTACAAGGAAATCTAATTAAACATGAAAATCATTACTAATTTCTGAGAAAAGTATAGGTTTGATTATTCTACATAAACACATGAATTAAGGAAAGTTTTCAGTTTGCTTTCCCATGTCATTTTCCAGTACTCCAGACAGACCACCCCCCAACCCCCACAATTCATCTGATGTAGAAAACAATTTCAAGGCACCTTAATAAAAAATAATCCCTCCTCCCTATTGCTCTTTATAAAACTTATTACAGATTACTGGGTCCACCATGGTATTTTCAGAAGTTGAAAGACACAGATTATTATGCTTTAATCATCTCTTCTCCCCTTTAGAGCTTACCCCCATTTATGCAGAAAGCACTAAGTAATTGTTGATGAAATTTCTTATCTTTAAACATGCAAAACTTGACCCTATCTCAGGGCCTTCTATTCCTTCTGTCTGGAAAAGCATTCAACCACATTTCTGCATGGCTTACACCTTTCTCTGTTTCTGCTCAAATGATACCTCCACAGAAGTCTTCTCTCATCACCCTACTTAATCTCTTTTTTTCCATTTCTAATCAAGTGCTGTACTTTTATCCCCCTTTATTTTTTCCTAAGTTACCACTAGCTGAAATTATATTTATTTGTTTACTGTCTGTCTCCTCCTCCAGAATGTTAGGTTAATGAAGGTGGAGACTTGTCTGAATCACCATCATATATCCAATAACAATGTCGAGCAGAGACTAAACACTTAAATTACTACAGGATTTACTTGAAAACATCTAGAGTGCTAACATATAACCAGCAGAGCCTAAACTTTAAATTTAATTTAATAAACAATTTCTATCCAAACTCTACTAAAAAACAGCTAAATTACACGAGTTTCGCATGTGCAGGGAATAGAAAAAGAACTTTTAAAATACACAGAATTTTACTGTTGGAAGTGAGTTTGGCAATCAAGCACAGAGATTTTCAAACTATGATATGAAACACCTTAGTGTTTCACTAATTTGTGCTTCACAAATTCATTTAAGCATTGGATTACAATTTTTTTACACACATACATCCATTTTAGGATGAGTGATATACACACACAAGTGCACTGTATACCAAACTTAAACAGTTTAAAGACTATCTCATACTGGTCAAAGGATACAAATTTCAGTGAGACAGGGGGAATAACTTAAAGAGATGTATTGTACAACATGGTGACTATAGTTAAGAATAATGTATTGTCTTTTTGAAAATTGTGAAGGATGTTTTTGCACCTTCAAAAATGATAAGTATGTGAGGTAAATCATGTGTTAATTACCCTGATTTAGCAGCTCCACAATGTATATATATTTTAAAACATGATGTTGTACACCATAAATATACAAAATTTTAATATGTCAAAAAAAAAAAAAAAAGACTATCTCAGATGTCAGGTTAACCAGTTTGGCTGTATTAAATAAAGTTTGGCCTGACATACTTATAAATATACCTAGAATTTCTCATAAGCATAGATTAGAAAGATTATGGCTCCAATTTTTTGTCTAATTTCAGGCCAGACATGTTCACTCCCATAAAAACTACACCCCTAAAGCATTACTTTGTCCAGTAATCTGTTCAGCATATGACTACCTCAGAATAATGGTGCAATAGTATGTAAAATGTAGCATCAATGATATGTTATAACCTATTCTCATTATAACAAACTATTTGCTTTCAAGTTTTTAATGTTTCTCAATGAATGTTTATAATTTTTAAAAATGAGCAGCTGTTGTATATTGCCAGAAAGTCAAGCTTGAAACAAAAATTTCCTACTGCTGCTTGTCTTTCAAACTTCTGTATCAATTCGATTAAATATCTAGGATCTGCAAGATGATCAGATGCAAACAAAAATAAATCTTCCATCAACACCTATTTTATTTAATAAATCACGATTTTCTCTATAAAGTAGCGTTAAAATAAACGAGAAAGAAATTAGACTCTAAGTACAGTCTGAAGATGAAAATGGCCTTCATAATTCTCAACTTCTAATTTTCTTATTGACCAAAATAGCTTGTTTATAAACATAAATGTTAAGTTTTAAACTTATTTTAAATAATATATATAAAATTAAGATAATGAAAGTCCTCTCTGCAAGCTGTAAAACATTTTTAAAATATGAAGTAGCAAAGCCAAAAGTAGTCAGGTGCTTGGAATGGCACAGTAAACCTAATATTTTATTTTACTGACCTATGAAAGATTCTTACAAGCAGAAAACTAAATACAAAATTTACATGCAGGATAGGCATAATTTACAAAGTAGAAAATAATACAAAAGCACATTCTTGCCAGATATGACACAAAACCAAATGTTCCTCTCTCAAACACATTGTATTACATAATCAGTCATTACGTTTTGTCCAGATGCTAATACAAACTGGAGCTGTTACAACATCTGAATACACAAATGGAAAAATAGTATATCAATATGTTTGAAAAACAAGCAAGTCTACTCACTGTTACCTAAATTGCCAGGACACACAATTTTCTCTCACTCATTTATCATTAGTTTTTACTAAGTTTTTACTAAAACTTAGTAAAAACTTACTAAATGTGCATTTTCATCTACTCACATATAAGGAAAGACATTCCCATTCAGAAAAGGCAGAGAAAGGATTGGTGTCTTGAGTACTGGATCATATTCCCTTTTTAAAAATATATACTCTGTATCTTTAGCAGCTCTTAGTCACTAAAAGGTCTCTGGAACATATACAGGCAATTAAGACATAATATTCCTAAAATCATTATCAGTATTAGCATATCTACTAAAATGATATTCTGGGAGTCATCTATCCTGTTTTGATTTCGACATCTCTAAAATGGGCACAAAACTGGCTCACAAGCTCTTAAACAAACCTGTAAAGGCCAGATGTTTCTCAAAATCGCCGTTTCAGATTTGAGAAAGGTAAAATGTTGTATGTATCATATATGACATAACATCTGCCAATGGCAACACCTGCAGTCAAACACGTGAACATTTCCATATGAAAAAGTGGGAAAATCAGATTAAGAAAGATGATAATCAGATTCACAGGTATAATTCCAGTTGATATTTTCTCACCTTATTCAAAACAAAACTAAACAAATGATCAACTTTCAGAGCTTTTTAAATTTTGGACCTCCAATAAGACACATCTCACCTTATTTCCATAAGGGCAATTTTATTCAAACTAGAGAAATCCTGCTTTCTACTAACCAATGGGCCAGGCATTAAGAGGAAAAAGGTGAGAAAAACAGAATCTAACTTCAGAAGCCCCAAATATAATAGGAGCTCATGTGTAAGTACTGGTAAACATGTTACCTTGTAAAGACAAATACAAAATATCTCCTTCAAATAATGGCCATAACCACACATAATACAGCAAGAAATACAGACCTAAACATCCTGCCAGAAGCAAAACAGGGTATTAATCACTCTATTACTAACATCCTCCCCTAATTCCATACTAACTCAACACACAGTTCTCTAAGAAGCTAGTTATCTATTTTTCCATATGTAATTAAGAAGCAAAACTGTAAGACAGGATTCAAGAAAGTGAAGGAATACAGGATGCCATTCTTCCCACCACTTTTCCAATCTGTTGCTTCAGATCTGTGGATTGTGAAACAGTACTGACAAATGACAATCTAGCAACAGTTCAGTTTAATAGATACGTATCTATTATACGTACCTACTAAGTATTATGCACTATAGAGGCATTTGAAACATGAACATAAACAAATCAAAGCCCTACCTCTCAGGTGCTCCCAGTCCAGATGGACAGTAAATTACAATACAGTGTGACATTCTATAATAGAAGTTTGAAGACTAAAAAGCAATACAGCAGAAAGATTTGAGGAGTCAGGAAAGATTTATGAAGAAAGTGATACCAAAGAGGAGTATAGAAGAAGTTCATCAAACAACAGAGAAGTGAAAGATACATAAAATATGCACCACCACCCTCCCCCACACACATACATGCAATAACATACACATGAATAAAAGGAATAGGATGGGCGTGGTGGCTCACACCTGTAATCCCAGCACTTTGGGAGGCTGAGGCAGGCAGGTTGTCTGAGGTCAGGAGTTTGAGGCAAGCCTGACCAACATGGTAAAACCCTGTCTCTACTAAAAATACAAAATTAGCCGGGCGCATGCCTGTAATCCTAGCTACTCAGGAGGCTGAGGCAGGAGAATCACTTGAACCTGGGAGGTGGAGGTAGTAGGGAGCCAAGATCGCGCCATTGCACTCCAGCCTGGGCGAGGAGCAAAACTCCGTCTCAAAGAAGAAGAAAAAAAAAGAATAAGGAAAGGAAAATGTTCAGGGTTAAGTGGCAAATAGTCCAAAATATCTAACTATATATCTAAGTGGACTTAGATCCTGAGTCTAAGCATATACAAAGCACTCAAGTGCCCAGAAAACGAAAAATTTCCCATTTTTTTCTAAATAATTCACTTTTTTTGTATTTCCATATTATATATCATGAGCTCTTGACAAAAAGTAAACATCGTAAACTGTTTTATTACTTTACAATGCAGCACACCCCCAAGTGATATACCAACGGATACCAACAGATTTGCAACTGTATTTCAGAGAACGAGCTGTCAGAAAACACACTATGAATTCTATTTCCAGGACATTCCTAATAGTATAGACAAAGTAAATAAATGAACAAGCCACATCAGCATGATTAGTCATAACAGTTGAATTCTAAAATAGAAATCAAAGGATGTTAAACAGAAAAACTAAAGAAATAAAACCCTAACTTTCATTCCACTTCAAGGCAAACTTTCTTTTTTTTTTTTTTTTTTTGAGACGGAGTCTCGCTGTGTCGCCCAGGCTGGAGTGCAGTGGCCGGATCTCAGCTCACTGCAAGCTCTGCCTCCCGGGTTTTTACGCCATTCTCCTGCCTCAGCCTCCAGAGAAGCCGGGACTACAGGCGCCCGCCACCTCGCCCGGCTAGTTTTTTGTATTTTTTTAGTAGAGACGGGGTTTCACCGTGTTAGCCAGGATGGTCTCGAACTCCTGACCTCGTGATCCGCCCGTCTCGGCCTCCCAAAGTGCTGGGATTACAGGCTTGAGCCACCGCGCCCGGCCTCAAGGCAAACTTTCTACAACGACATCAACTTTAGCACAGCTCTTTTCAAAATATCTGGTATAAGTCACAGTGAAATTCAATCCCTTTAAGTATCACAGGTAGAAACCGCTCTTAGTAAGGAAGAACAGTCACCTGTATCATCAAGCAGAATAAGTTCTACCATAGCACTAGATCCCTTGATTAACACTGTATATAATTCCACTCAAACATTACAGTACACCTCATATTAACTCTGCCCCTAAACTGCCCTACCTGGTACCTTGGATCTTTTGCCTCTTTGTGTTACAAAATCCCCTACAGACCCAGGTAACAAATAACATCATAAATGTTTGGTTGTATATTTTCCTAAAATCTCAGGAAAATTTTAACAAATTTTAACAACAAAAAAACAGCTATTGTTTAACATTGCTTTTAAAGAGCAAAAAAATAAATTGTAAGCTAAGTGTTTTTCACTAGTCTATTAATGCTTACTCATTATTTCACATATACATGTGAAGCATACATTCTATTTACATTATCAGAAAATCTTATGAAGTCTGTCACTAGAAAACATAAAACTATAACTTATACAGGTTGTAAAAAATTCTGTAATGGTCTTTCAAAATATAGGTACTTTTAATACCAGTATCTACTAAAGGAATACAAATGAGAACTGGGTTAGAAGCACTTCTAATAAAATCTATTCATACACCTGAAAATTTTATTTACTTTTGAACAAATAATTTTCAGGTTATAATAACTGTAAAGCATCTCTGAAAAATCAAAAAGTGCAACACCCAAAGTTATAAAGGAAAAACAAAGGTAATTAGTCCTTGTAGGGAGGTATATGGGAAGTTGTATCATTCTGAATTTTTTTGTTTTTGTTTTTTGCCCAGCATCATAAGATAAGCCACATTCTGAGTTTTATCTTCAAGATCAGGTACTTGGGGATATAAATCACTCACACACAAGCATTTTGCCCTCCTTTTCCACCATATAAATTAAAGTATTATAGAAACTGAAAAATTGTATAGGCTGTATGTGTTGCTTGGTTAAACAAACAGGCAATTCTCATTCCCTGAGATCAGATTAGGTTACAGATATCTCTACATTGTATACTTAAAAAAAGATTCCTGCCAACAAATGTTTACATTAACTTATTTGTATTGATGAAGTACTAATTCAGATACAAAAAAAAAAACTTTAGCAGAGTTTCTCACTTCCTCTCTAAAATACAAAGTATTCACAAAAGTTATTACAATTCAAGCTCTCAGAAAATATGAGAGAAAGATACCTTTTCTACAATAAGGATCTTACAAAGTCAAGAAATAAGTGAGTAGAGTGGAACATGTTTTGTCTTTAAGTGTATTTTGTATTTCTTTTTCTTTAGATTTAACATTATAAAAGAACTACAAACTAAACAAATTCAACATACAGAGCTTACTAATTATCTTGGTCCATTATAAAACATTTCAATGAACTGGGCTCTGAATATAGACACTTAACCATTTCAGCCCACTATGATTCTTAACCCTTTCAATTCGCAATCTTACAAAATTATAAGAGACATATTCATTGACGTTTGGAAAGAACTGTTGTCAATTATGCCAAGCATTCCCAAACTCAACATAAACCTTGTATGTAAATGGATACTTTAAAATTTCTATCTCATCCCTCACCCCATACTTTATTCTTTCCACTTATCTTGCTTCAAAAGGGAAATCAAGAGTCACACTTATGATTCCGAGCTCTAAAAATTCCTAATATCAAGCATGAAGTATGTTCAACTTTGGAACCTTAAATTTAAGTTGGCTTCCCTCGTGAACTGACTTTGAGTACTTTTTACCATTTCGCCAAGAATCTAAGGGTTCAAATCAGTGTACTTAATTACGAAGAACTGCCCAAACGATTTTAAAAGGAGTGGGATTCTCTGACCAAGAGTTTTATGAAAATGAAACAAAATATGTTGCACTCAGTCTTCCGGATGTTGAAAAGTGAAGATGTCTCCAAGGATTCGAAGGAAGTTGTTTAGGTTCCTTCTGAGAGGGTGGTACCCTTATGTAAGACTTTTGTGGTGGTAATACCGTACCTACAGGCCTGGAATAAATATAAAGTCTAAAACCTTGGAAATACTTTGTATAAAAGAAAACTACAATTCACTTTTGCTAAGGACCACAGTCACCAAGAGTCATCAGCTTTCTCCCGGACAGACAACAGTGCCTCAATTAAGAACTACAAAGGCCTCTTTTAACCCTACTCTTTTCTTCTGTGAAACTTTTAAGTGAGACCTACAACAGCAAAAGGTGGAGAGGCCCCTGCGGAAGTAGAAAACCAGGGCTTGTAACTTCACAGACAGAAGCATCTGTGGTTCCTCCGCCGCCCCAGGACCATCCGGACTCAGTCTACGACACTACGGAAGCTTCACCTTCCTGGTGCGGTGGCAGAGGCAGCATCGCAGTTGCATTCCTTCTCCCTCCACCATGCACAGCCTTCGGTATCCCAGGGCCTGCAGGCTCCTGACACCCGTTAGCCAGTCCAGTGTCTCCCATCTGACACTTACACACACACTAACAGAAATACACATAACTGGCAGATGATATACGTGTATTGAGAATGTAAGGAGCCAGAGACAGCACCAGCTGCTGGGAAGGCGGCAGAGCCGTCTAAAGCGGGCTCGAGCTCCTCAGCCACGGCCGCAGCCGCCTTCTCTTCTCCCCCAGGAAGCAGCGCGGCGGTAGCGGCTCCTCCGCGCTGGCGGGAGCCTAGGGGAGTGGAGTCTGGGGAAGCCCCGCCACTCGCGGATGGGACCGGGCCTAGGATGTGGAGCTGCTGCTGCAGCGGCCCGAGTACAGCGACGCTTTACGTCCCGTCCACCACCACCCCCATACACACCCCCTCCCTCCCTCCACCGCCGCCACCCCCCCTCCCCGCCCGCTCCGCTCTCCCTCTCTCGATTGGAGCCGAGACAAAAGCAACGGGAAGCGGCGGGCCGGGACGCTACCGGCGGACCCCGGGCGCGGCCGGACCGGCCCCGGGGCATTCCCCCGCCTTGCGGGGGCCCCGAATCCGCCGCCCCCGCCGCGCGCCCCGCTGCCAGACTTCCGAAAATTTGCCAAAAACTCACCGCATGAATTTTCTTGTCCCGCGGATCCAAGATGGCGACGTATCCACCGCGGAGGCTGCTGGGAGCAAGACCTTTACCCTCTGACCGCCGCCGTGACCCCCGTCGCTCCGGCTTCCCTCCGGGTGGCGGCGGAAGGTGGGAGCGGCGACTGCAAAGCAGCAGCGATGGGGTGGGTAGGCTGCTTCCAGCGCGCTTCTAACAAGGTGGAGAGAGGCGCTTCACTCCCCTACCGCCCTTACCGCTGCTCCGTCTTGTCTCCCATCGACTCACAGGGAGGCTTGCTGCTCCTCCGCGGCCGTTACAGAGAGCGGGGCTTCTGCGGCCGCTACCGTTTTCCTGGGGCCAGGTTGCTTCGCAGAGGGCTCTGGCCCTAAGTCCGAGGGGGACCGCAGGGTCCAGGGGCGATGAATGGTGAGGTGGCTTCAGTCCGCCCTCCCCGGGGATGCTGAGCGTGTTCGTGTTTGTGTTTGTGTTGGACACCCCGCCCCCGCACGTCCGCCTCCTCACTCCTCCCCTCCTCATTCCCGCCACCTGGGCGAATTTAACCGTGTCCCCGTTTCCTCCCTTAGCTCCCGCAACCTCCGGAGCTTGTGCGCGTACTTCAGGGACCGGCACCACGTCACCGTCACCTTCTGAGTAGTGAGTTCCCCTCTGATGAAACCACTGGTGTATTTACTCACCATCCTCACCTTTTTTTTTTTTTCCCCCCCCAACCTGGTGGAAGGAAGTACATAATGGAGAGCAAGTTTTTAAAGCACGGTCGTGTCGTGTGAACTTGCTCTAGCCAAATTAGGTTTATAGCACTTTTTCTGACTCTCATTCCCCCCAGTCTCCACATAAACAAGAGTGACCAGCTGGGTCATCCGCAAGACCATTTGAAATTATTGTGGCTTGGGTGGAAACTTAAAGGAGTGAAGTATCTGCTTTCCAGAAAAATCGTTGTCGTTCAAAGTGAAATTAAACTTTTCTTTGCAATAATACCCCTTTATTTCTTTGTATGTCTGTAAACTCTTCACTTTTTTTGTAATTACTAGACATTTCGTTCTTAAGAGCCTCTGCATGTGTGTTTTGGAATTGTGTAGCTTCATAATGTGAAAAATTGTCCTTTTCTATTTGAGTAATTAATTTGAAGTAAATAAAATTTCTACTTCACTTGGTTGTTTCTTTTAAAAATTCACCTTTTCTTACAAAAGAATCACTGTAATCTAATTTAAATTTGTCATTGAAGGTCAAAAATAAGAAATAGCAAGAAACACAACATACTATAAAATAAAAGGTAACTGTCATGTTTTTGAAGGTAAGGTGTTTTGACATAGCAGACATTGTGTGAATTTATTTCAACTCCTAGTGGTACTGGTGTAGACAGAAAATGTTTTACTTGGTTATTCATTTCATCAAACATTCTACTTCATTTTTTTTTTTTTCCACTTCAGGAAAATTCGAGGAGGAACAACACATTGGTGTCTTTCCTTCTTTTCTCCCCGTCTTCTCCAAATAGTCCCTTCCTCTTTCTGCTTTCTCCTCCTCTCATGTTAACATCTTCAACCATAAGATGGTGTGTTAAAAGATTGGTTATACCTCTATAGAATGACTTCCAGAGGGTGTAAGTCTGATTTGAGAGTTTTATTACCTTGAGTATTTTACTGGAGGAGATAGAACAACAAACATTTTTATAATAAACGTGTGGGTTAGGAGTGTTAGGAGAAAATACACTGATACTTACTTTGACTCACTGAACACTATTTGTTTAGGATGAATTCACTTTAAGCCATGTTGAAGAACAAGCCTTTAATTGTCCTATTATTTGTGCCAAATCTATTATAAATTTGTTAAAATTGTTTTAATACCTACCTTAGAGGGTACTCTAGGTATTTAATCACCTAGCATTTGTTAAAGGCTTGTGTAGTAAGAATTCTTACTATAAGAGTTACTATTCTTACTATAAGAATAGATGCTACATTTTTTGAATTATCCTGTTGCATCAAAAAGTTCATCTTCATTGGTAATGTTAATCAAGTTTGCCCATTTGGTAGTTTGGTTTTCTTTTGACTATCTTAATAGATTGTCTTTCTTTTACCTGAAAAGTAGTCCATACTAATAGGCACATGTTTTGTGTATTTCCAAAATATGTGTTATGTTAAATTCTCTGTACACTTCATTTAAAAATTACAGACTTTGAGGAAAAAAAATACCCTATTAAGGGAAGAATGAGTTTGTGTATAACTTGTAGAAGAAGACGGCTACCCATTTTTAGAAAACTATGGATGGTATTGAAAATTTTGCCATGGCAAGGGATAAAAAGCACAGGCTTCTCTAATGTGTCTAAAACAACATTTGAATCCCCTTTGTTCATTCCCTAAATCTCCTGCTCCTTTAGAATTCCTGATTTTCATAAATAGTACCACCATTCACTTATTTGCTCAAGCATAAAACTTGGAATTTTCTGTGATTCTTCACACTCATACAGCTCATCAGACAGTACCATCAATTCTGCCTGACAAATATATTCTGAATTTAGCTGCTTATCACCTCCACCGCTACAGCCCTTGGGAGCCACCATCATCTCTTGCTGGACCACGGCAATATCCATACTAGCTGCTTTCACTTTCTATCTGTACCCTCATGAAAATTTTCCCATTCAAACCATTCTCTATATACCAACCAAAGCAATCATTTTAAAAATGTTATTAGGTTATGTCACTCCCTTGTTTAAAACCCTCCAGTAGCTTCCTTATGCACACAGAATGAAATCGGAATTCCTTACCATAGCCTTCAAGACTGCATAATCTGGCTCCTGCCCACTTCGTTCTTACTGCCTCCTTTCTGTCGTGGGCTGAGCTCTTTGTAGTCTGTAGCAGAGCCTGTTGTCCCCCAAAATTCCATTTTTTTCATAGTAGTAGACATGGATACATGGCTACCCAGAACAAAGACTGTATTTTGCAGCCTTTCTTGTAGCCATGTAACGGTGCTGGCTGATGGGATATAAGCATTGTATCATGTGGCACACTTGTAAAACCATCCTTAAAAGATAGTTGGTGTACACCTTCAATGCGGCTTTTCCTTTATCCTGTACCATGGACTATAGAGATGTGATTTTGGAACTCTAGCTGCCAATTTGTGTCTCATGCAGGTTCTCTCATACTAGGGATGGCAAAACTGGTGGAAACCAGGGTCCCTGAGGACTTTGTGGATGAGAGCACCATGCCAGCCCTGCACTCGTAAATGTCTATATTATTACACCCGCTATTTTGGGGTCTCTTGTTCTCAACTGAATTTAATCTTACCTGATACTCTGTCTCAGGGACTTTGCACTTGCTTTTTATTTTTTATTTTTATTTTTTCAGCCTGGGATGTGGTTTTACTGTCTTGAATATGGCTCATTCGTTCTCTTCCTTCAGGTTAACCCAAATGTATCTGACAGGCCTTCCATGGCCACCCTATCTAAAATAGCTCCCATTCCCATTTATTGTCTATCAATCACGTGCCCCTCTATTTTCCTAATAGCATTTATAATTTATCATTATCTTCTTTATTCACTGTTTATTTCATACCTCCCTTCACCCTACAAAAATATAAACTACACCTGTTTTGTTCACTACTTTATCCTTCACACATGGTGGGCGTTAGATAAGTGCTGTTAAATTAGTGAGTCAGTGAATGAAGCAACAAAATTCTTATCCAAGATTAGCTAGACTATTTTAATATTAAATGAGTAAATGTCAAAAGGTATCCTTAACACAAAATTTGTAAAATCCAATCTAGGAAACAGGAAAAACGGTACTAAACCAATAGAATATTCCTAGCCTTCAACTTAATAAAGAAGATGTCTATCTTTTTCTGGGAAATCTGTAAGGCTATTACAAGGGGGAAAAAAAAGTAGACTGCACTGCAGTATGGCCAGGGCTAAAATTCACACTAAAAGGGGTCTGATTTATAATTTACTAGACCTCAGTTTCTGTCATCTGAAATACGTGTAAGAATCTTAAGCTTTGAATGGTAATATTGTAACAGTTAAAAGTTTAATAGTAAGCCCAACTTATGAGTGACAAAACACGTTAAACATTAATCTTCAGGCATTATTTTAACAAGTGGTTATTTCTTGATAGTACTGGCAAGGGTTCAGAGAAACAGGGCTGCTTATATTGCTGAGAGTATATGTTGGCAGCACTTTTCTAGAGTGCAGTTTGGCAATATGTATCAAAAGCCTTGAGCATGTGCATTTGACCCAACAATTCTTTTAGAAATGTGTCATAAGCAGGCTGGGTGCAGTGGCTCATGCCTGTAATCCAAGCACTTTGGGAGGCCAAGGCGGGCGGATCACCTGAGGCCAGGAGTTCAAGACCAGCCTGGCCAACGTGGTGAAACCCCCATCTCTACTAAATACAAACATATTAGCTGGGTGTGGTGGCGCACACCTGTAGTCCCAGCTACTCAGAGGCTGAGGCAGGAGAATCGCTTGAACCCGGAAGGCAGAGGTTGCAGTGAGCTGAGATCATGCCACTGCACTCTAGCTTGGGTGATAGAGCAAAACTCTGTCTAAAACAAACAAACAAAAACAAAGGCCAGGCATGGTGGCTCACACCTGTAATGCCAGCACTTTGGGAGTCTGAGGTGGGGGTGGATCACCTGAGGTCAGGAGTTCAAGACCAGCCTGGCCAACAAGGCGAGACCCATCTCTACTAAAAATACAAAAATTAGCTGAGCATGCTGGCGGGTGCCTGTAGTTTCAGCTGTTGGGGAGGCTGAGATGGGAGAATCACTTGAACCCAGGAGGCAGAGGTTGTAGTGAGCCGAGATTGTGCCACTGCACTCCAGCCTAGGTGACAGCAAGACTCCATATCAAAAAAAAAAAAAAAAAAAGTATTATAAGCAAATAAGGATGTGTTTAACAAGTTAATTGCAAGGGTACTCTTTACTGCATCATTTATTAGGAGATTGGTTAACTAAGCAACATCCATACAGTGAACAGTATTCAGCCATTTGAAATGAAGTGGAGGAAATTTTATTGACATGATATATTGTTAAGAGCAAAGAAAAAGTTTTAAAATACAAATGTTTACTTTTAAGTCTCACAAAGATCATCTAATGAAATATGCATGAAGTGTTAAGTCAGCCTTGCAAACGTAACTATTTTTTCATTATTTTTATCTCAGTTACTGTTAGAGGAGCATTTTATATTGAATGAGGATCTTTATTAAAACTTCTCTTCAGCCTTCTGTGAAATCTTGTTATGATGGCTATAGTGACACTATATTAAACATAACCAGAATATGTTTATGCTCAAATATTTCAAACAATATTTGATGCTTAAAATACCAAAATGACAATGAAAATGAAAGAAATTTGGATAGTTCCTTAGAGTTGTTTGTGTTTCAGATACGAACATAAAGTATGTTTTTAATATTACCAGTTTTGAGAATAACAGAATAAATGTCTTCTCACCTTAATAAGATGTTCTGTTCTGACTCAGTATTCATTTGGCATTTGTTTTTCAAATGTAGCTGAATCTCATTCATGTGCCAGGCACTGTGTTTTGTCTCTGAGAGATAGGAAAAACCAAACTTTTTTCCTGTTCTCAAATACTACTCAATACAATACTTCTGCAACAAGATGGGGTAGGGTAGCGGTCCCTCTCACCCCTGCCCACATCAAACCATCAGTTCTCTCGCAGACATCAGCTGGGTGTCTCAATTCTATTCAGTTCTGACACTGTCTACCTGGAGGCAACATCAGATCGAACAGATTGAGGGCTTGGTACTGCAAGACTGCCCCCACCACTTCCAGGGCCAGCCACAAGTAGTAGGTTGTCACCTAATACTCCTGACCAAGCTATAAATCAGGATTCCCATGATCCCTTCCTCAGGTTCAATTAGTTCACTAGTGTGGCTCACAGAAGTCAGAGAAACTACTTGCATTTACCCATTTATTATAAAGGATATTACAAAGCATACAAGTGAACAGCTGGATGGAAGAGGAGTCTGCACACCTTTTCTCCCATACCTTGCCCTATGTATAGGTAGGGAGAAGAGGTGTGGCAATTCCATGCCCTCTCCAGGCAGGCCAGCTTCCAAGAACCTCATAGTGTTCAGCAATCAGGAAGCTCTCTGAACCCTGCTTGTCCTTTTGGGTTTTTATGGATACTTCATTATGTAGGCATGATTGATTACATTATTGGTCATGGTGAGCAAATAACCTTTAGCCCCCTCTCCCCTCCCTGGAGGTGAGGAGCCAGCTTAAAGTTCCAACTCCCTAATCACATGGTTGGCTTCCCTGGCAACCAGCTCCCATCCTGAGGCTATCCAGGAGCCCATGAAGAGTTACCTCATTAAAACAAAAGATTCTCCTATCATCCAGGAAATTCCAAGGGGCTTAGGAGCTCTGTGTCAGGAACCAAGGGTCAAAGACTGAATAGAACAAGGTTCTCCCAGTGCCCCTATCTAGAAGTTTTAGGACTTCTGGGCTAGGAAACAGGAATGAAAACTAAAAAATCCATACAAGATAGATCTGTATATATAATAGTTTAAATCACATCATGTCATTTAGTTCTCAAGAAAACTATGTGATGTCAGAATAATAGTGTAATATTTTCCATTTTCTTGTATGCTACATGTATGTAGCATAGATCATTTAAACTTGTGAACCACAACCCCCCCCCTTTAAGTATCCTTGTCCGTAGTATATTGAATCTCTCTAATACTCATCACCTTTGGAATTGATCATGGCAGTATTAAAGCCACTTCTCTTCTGAACTGAACATTAAAGATGCTATTATCCCTCCAGTGCTTTTGTGGGTCACTATCATCTATAAAAATATCCTAAAAGGAGAAGCCAAATAAATGAGGTAACCAGTGGAAAGAATATAAGATCCTTAGAATCTAAAAAGTGGCTGTAACCAATCAGCATAATAAAACCTCTAACAATAGAAAATATAGTTACCACTTAGTTTAGCATATGCTAAATGGCAAGCACCATAATTACATGATTTCACTCAATCTGTGTAACATTTCTAGGCGATAGGTGGTATTTGCATTTTACAGATGAGGAAATGGAGGCTTTAACACAGATTATAAAGAGGATTGGAATTCAGGTTTTGTAACTACAGAACCTATTCTCCTTTCTTTTTTAAATGTAATTTTTAAAATATGTGTAATCTTTTTGTATATTCATTTTCTTGGGAGAGGATCCATAGATGTCACAAGATTCTCGAAGGGGTCTTTACTGAAAAAAAAAATGTCCGAGAACCACTAAAACTCCGTGCTATGAATTTAGTGCACTTAATAATGGGGAAGAAAGTAACTCCGACATAGTTTGGCCACAGAATATATTTTTGAAATGTTACTAATCAATCAAATGAATAAATATGGAGAAACTAGGTAGATGCTTAAAATTCTGATTCAACTAACTTGAGTTGCTGTTATACACTGGCCTCACAGATTATACACTACTGTTTCTCAATTTTGAGTATTATAGGAGCACCTTTTATGAATTTTTGTGGATACCCAGTGTGATAAACTATTTTCTTATAAAGTTACCCTAATATGTACAAATAGAAAACTAGGAGTAAACTTATGTTTTTAGCTCTATTTTAACTGTTAAACTAGAAAAAATTAGGAATGAAATAAAACTAAAATATTTTAAGTTAACAACATTAATGTAAAAGTTTTTTGTTAAGCCTAAATCATCATTGGAAATAGAGCACAGATTTATTTGAATTTGAGATACCTATGTTGCCGTGTGATAACTCAGTTTTCCTAAGTTTTCTCTGTTATGATTTTTTTGAAACCTTTGTTCCAGAAGCAAGCAATTACAATATTTGACGTTTACCTGGCATAAATGGATCATTAATTTACTTATTCTTTACTGTAGCCCAGGGCAATTTTAAGTTAAATAGTCTGGCTCCAACTCCATTATAAGCAAACAAAAACATGGGCACTCAAGTCAAAGTGTTGGGCCACTAGGGATTTAAGAAGCAAGGTTATGATGAGCATAAGGATTTTGGATAGCTGAGATCTGGAATTTTATCTAACTGAAACACATGCAAGCTTCAGTACCCTTTGATAAAAATGCAATATTGTAAAAATTACTTCTGTAAACCTCAGTTTTGCTGCCTAAAATTTGTGCATAAAAATATGACTATGCTTTTCAGGACTGTCACAAAAATGTTATCAGATGGGCCGGACGCCGTGGCTCACGCCTGTAATCTCAGCACTTTGGGAGGCCTAGGCGGGCAGATCATGAGGTCCGGAGATCCAGACCAGCCTGGCTAACATAGCGAAACCCCGTCTCTACTAAAAATACAAAAAAAAATTAGCCGGGCGTGGTGGCGGGCGCCTGTAGTTTCAACTACTCAGGAGGCTGAGGCAGGCGAATGGCGTGAACCCGGAAGGTGGAGCTTGCAGTGAGCTGAGATCACACCACTGCACTCCCAACTGGATGACAGAGCAGGACTCCGTCTCAAAAAAAAAAGAAAAATGTTATCAGACGACATATGCAAATGCTTAGAGCAGTGTATGGAATGAACCAACCACTCAAATAGTTGCGATAATGGTGATGATAATAGTTTTATGTGGAAAACCGCATGTAATCTAAGAATTTTTAATACAGAAAATTACTAATGAGGTACCTGAAAAGGATAATGGAAGAAAATAATAGACTACAGAGTCATTTAAAAAAAACAACAGAAATATAAATGTGCTAGCTAGTTGAGTGTTAAATATTTTCTGTTGAGAACTAAAAAATAAATCAAGTAAGGTAGGGAAGTAAAACGTATCCCTAAATGATTACATTTTATAGCGTCGACTAGTGATCATGTTTTTTTTTTTTTTTTTTTTTGAGACGGAGTCTGGCTCTGTCACCCAGGCTGGAGTGCAGTGGCGCAATCTCAGCTCACTGCAAGGTTCAAGCGATTCTCTTGCCTCAGCCTCCTCAGTAGCTGGGACTACAGGCTCCCACCACCACACCCGGCTAATTTTTTGTATTTTTAGTAGAGACAGGGTTTCACCGTGTTAGCCAGGATGGTCTTGATCTCCTAACCTCGTGATCCGCCTGCCTTGGCGTCCCAAAGTGCTGGGATTTCAGGCATGAGCCACCGCGCCCGGCCGTGATCATGTTTTATTTTGCTGCCATAAAAATAGTATTTTTAAATCACTTTTAAAAATAAACATGTTAACTAATCTTGAGTTTATGTAATGGCATCCCTTTCACAGTTATTAAGAGGATTTTAAAAGACCCGTCACTTTTTAAAGACATTGTTTAGAAGAAGATAGTTACCAGATATTTACAACAGTTTTTAAACAATCTTACATTTTTAATATGATGTCCAACTCTGAAGTAGTTAGAATGGATTGTCATAATCAATTAAGATTTTTAAAAACACTGCCTAATATAGAGGTAAACACCATATTTTATAAAACACTTATTGTACTTCGTCAGTAAGAGTAAGATTAATTTCCATTAGCTTGTGGATTATAAAAGTTGCTACTGCTGCCATAACTTTGGTGAACATGATTCTGGAGGAATATTATCCCCAAACCTCTTCTTTTCCTCCTAATGAAGCAGCCTGCAATTAGGAAACAACTCTTCATAAGCATAACCCATATAAGTGATCATGTAAGAGTTAAATGGCAAAATCCAGAGAAACAGCCAGTTGATCTTTTATGAACTCAGCAGCTGCCACTGAGGAAACAGATGATAATGTAGCACAACAAGATACCAGAAAACACAGGGCTTCTAGATACTTAGTAAAGAAGACCTTTTTGAAAGCTTTATCCTGAAAACTAATCTCTTCTTGCTGAAAGCCAGGGAATCTTAGAATCTTAGCAAAAACAACACCACTTACAATAGAGCAGAGGGAAGAGAAAATTTGTTTTGAATGAACCAACAACAGCAGACATATTTATTATACTTTTTTTAATTTATAAGAAAAAAAGATTTAATTGGATCACAGTTCTGCAGGCTGTACAGGAAGCATGGTACCAGAATCTGCCTGACTTCTGATGAGGGCTTCAGGAAGCTTACAATCATGGTGGAAGGTGAAGGGTGAGCAGGCATCTCAACATGGTGGAGTGGGAGCAAGAGAGAGCTATTACACTTCTTTAATTAAGTTAAAGAATCTACTTGGCTTTGCCTAGTTCCTTATAGAAACAGAAATTACAAAAAGGGAATGAAGGAGGGAGAGAGGAAGGAAAAAGGAAGGAAAAAAAGGAAAAGGGAAAGGAAAAAGGAACAAGGAAAGGAAAAAGAAAAAGGAAAGATTCTAAACTAGATTCCTCAGTATACTAATTCCATAAGATACTGGTAAGTATTCTGTTAAAAAGAAAAGGATTTCATTGTAATGCTCTGAATTAAGAGGTTTCATTATTGCCAAAGTTGTTTGTTTCTTGTTTTTCTTCTTTTTTTTTCTTTTTTCTTTTTTCTTTTTTTTTTTTCTGAGACAGGATCTCACTCTGTCACCCAGGCTAGAGTACAGTGTGGTGCAATCAGAGCTCACTGCAGCCTCCAACTCCTGGGCTCAAGTGATCCTCTCACCTCAGCCTTCAGAGTAAATGGGACTAGAGGCATGCACCACCACATCCAGCTAACTTTTAATAATTTTTTTTGTAGAGACAGGGTCTCCCTATATTGCCCAGGCTGTTCTCAAACTCCTGGGTTTGAGACTTCTCCCACCTTGGTCTCCCAAAGTACTGACTGAGATTATAGGTGTGAGCCACTGTGCCAAGCCTGTTGGTATGTTAATGTGTTAATATAAGTGTACCTAAGTACCTTAGTTCTTTTTTATTGAAGATTTTAATTAATATCTCACAAAACCACAAGCTATCTAACTACATTTGATGGAGATACTGTACTTGAAAGGCTGAATTTTGGGTTCCTGTACATAGGGATTGTCAATTCCCTACCACAGCTTTGTTATAAGAAATTGACACAAAGCCAGGCATGGCTGCTCACGCCCCTAATCCCAGCATGTTGGGAGGCCTAGGCATGAGGATCACTTGAGTGCGGGAGTTTGAGACCAGCCTGGGCAATCTAGTGAGACCACTTCTCTAAAAAAGTTGACATGTGATGTGAATTGGATATCACAGGAGATGTTTTTAACAGGACCAAATAAGATATTTCTCTTACCCTTTTAGGACTGTGATTTTGCCAATACATTAGGCAAGGACTGGCTAACACTTGATATCATAATACTATAGGTACAACAGAATCTTTTTTTTGTTGATGCATTTATAATATAATATTGAGTGGGAGTTTTCCCATTGCCCCATAATTATGATTATGTCCCAAAACTGAGAATAAAATGCATTGAATACTTCACATTCTAAGTTAAAATAACTTTGAATAATCCCATAGTATTAGCCAAGTAGTGTCACAACCATACCTATCACCACCACCACTACCTCACCACCACCACTCCTACTCACCCTTCATTAAAAAAATGGTAGGCCTGAGATAAAATAAGGAGGCCTTTTGGAGAATCCGTTTGTGGATGGGACTGTTCCCAATATATAATTGGAGTGGGGGTTGCATGAAGAGAATCATATCTAAAGATTGGGATTACCAAAATAAGAGGCATATTTCTTTTCTCTGTTGGGAGGACTTGCTGAGCTCCTGGAGCTGTATAAGTAGAGGAAAGAGAATTTGCAAGAGATGATAGACTAAGAGAGGCCAGGACAGCAAGAAAGTGGCCTTCATGCCCATCATTTAGTGTGTCAAGAATAATGGAGATTCCCATGGGTGGTATGAACACCAGGGAAAGTAGGTGAGCTTCAGCCATTTTGTCAGTATGCAGGCTGACCTCAGCAAGAGGGAATCTCTGCAGCAAGAGAAATTAAAGTGGCTCAGTAAACTGTATCCAGATGACCAACATCTGGATCTACATATATTACATAATGGCAAACTACATAATGGGAAGCCCCTGCAGGCTCCCTCAAAGAAGCCTCATTATAGATCTAGCTTTTGGATACTGTCACACAGAGGTTATCAAAATCCAGTTAATGAGGACTGCATCCTTACCCAGTTAAATAAGAAAATAATCACGCCTTTCTCTGTACTTGGGGTCAGGGGAGAGTAGCGGGGAATAGTGAAAAGAGCTTTGAATTGAGCTGGAGATTGAAGCTTTAAAGTTAACAACATGATTCTTTAATATCATATTGTGATTGTTCTAATAACTTTAAATAACTGAAAAATCAGAGAATCTATGTAGAATATCTAGGATATCATTAAAGGAGCTATCCTTTTTTTCTATTTGACTTTAAAACTTAAGTAAAGCCAGGGCCAGGCGTGGTGGCTCATGCCTGTAATCCCAGCACTTTGGAAGACCGAGGCGGACAGATCACCTGAGATCAGGAGTTCGAGACCAGCCTGGCCAACATGGTGAAACCCCGTCTCTACTAAAAAAGTACAAAAATTAGCCGGGCGTGGTGGTGGGTGCCTGTAATCCCAGATGCTCAGAAGTCTGAGGCAGAAGAATCACTTGAACCCAGGAGTCGGAGGTTGCAGTGAGCCAAGATCGCGCCACTGCACTCCAGCCTGGGCGACAAGAGCAAGACTCCATTTAAAAAAGAAAGAAAGAAAAAAAAAACCAAACTTAGGTAAAGCCAATGCTAAAAGTGGTAGTTCAGACTCAGTTGCTCTCTAATCCTACTTTTCTGTTTAAAATCTGGACTGACTGACAATATACAGATTGAATGATTTTGCGGCCTATGGGTAACAATATCAGGATTGAATGACATAGCTACCTGTCTTTGTAACGGATAGCAAATGCAAAAAGGAGCAGGATTTTTTAGTAAACCAGACAAATACTTAATAACATGTATGCTTACATTATATAGTTCATTTCAAAATGTGCTTTCAGTCTTTCTTTATCAACTTCTTTGGTGAACTTTATAAAGTTCTGCAATTGAAAACATCCTGGGAAGAATTTTAAAGGTATATCTAAAATTAACAGTTTGAGTGAAGATTCTGGTGTTCAGACAGAACAGACTAGGAAAGCAACATCCTTTGCAGAATGCCATTCTTAAAAATCTTGCTCCTTTTTTCATTTGCCACCCATTACAAAGACAGACAGCTATGTCATTCAATCCAGATATTGTCACACAGTCTTAGATTTTAAACAGAAAAGTGGGGTTAAAGAGCAACTGCATCTGAACTGCTTTACTTCTGGCATTCACCTTGCTGAAGTTTTAAAATCAAACGGAATTTCACAGAATTTTAGATCAGTATCTTCTAATCAATTAAATTAATATAATTTCACCCAGAAAAAAGCACAGAGTAAATCTAAAACTTATATTTAATATGACTTAAGATTTAATCTTCCAGGTGAATATTGAATCTCGTTGATACTTGGTGCTGTAAGATCTAGCATATATCTAGTCTAGCCTTTTAACCATCTCAGTCTATATGGTGGGAAGCGTGAAAAACTGTTCTTCGTTTGTTTGTTGTATTGGTGAGGGAATAATACAAGTGATTGCTTTCCAACTTCAGATCTGGATAGAAACAATTACATCATTCTTTTATATGAAGGACAACATGAGTCCATGCAAATTCCCAGTGCATTCATGCTGATAAGTATTTACTGTGTACCAGGCACTCATCCAAATACAGGGAAAGTAGAGCAGTAAGGAAGGCAGATAAGGTTCTTGTTTTTATGGAGGAGATAAACAATAAATATTCAGCATAATATGCAGTGATTAGAACTATCAAGGAAAATAAGCAAGATAAGAGCTAGAGAATGATAAGGGGATAGCATGCTCTTTTAGATAAAGTGGTCAGTGAAGACATCTCTGAGCAGGTAACACAAGCAAAAGATCTGCAGGAAATGAGGTTACATCAAGTGCATGTTGATATATATATGATTTAGGTGTCAGGCTATGAATTTAATATTCCTTAAGGACAATATTTTTTGTACACTCTGAACAACCGTATCAAAGAAATACAATTAAACTTGCCTTTACAAAAAATAGCATATTGTTACGTACAGTTATATCTTCATAAAATCTGATCGTTGCTTCTGGTCTTACTCATTTCATTTTAAGTCAACAGATCTTTCTTGAGTAATTGCTGTACTTCAAGGCTTTATTCTAGGTTTTTGCTGTATACCATTGAATAAAATAATGAACACTGGCTACCTGGAGATTGCATTCTAATAGGAAAATACAGACAATAAGCAATAAACACAATAATCAAATTATATACTGTGTTAGAAGGTGATTTGTGCTGTAGTGGGGTAGGTAGACCAGAGAAAGGGAGATACTAATTACTTAGACAAGAACAGGTTCCATTAGTAAGTACGCTAGCAGGCTGGCCCTCAATTAGGTTAGACCTGAGCAAACAACAGGGACCTGAGGGAGTTAGCCAAGTGCCTGTCTGAGAGAACAGCTTTCCTTGACTCATACGTATATACGTACCCTTTTGCCTCCAAGAAAATTACTATCTTTTCCAACTCTTATTGTTTTTTTAGCTTATAAAAAATAGAGTAGCGGTGATATACTATCACTGTATATAATTTACTTGAATGCATGACTTGGTTATCTTTTATTTGCATAGGTAGCTACTACTATACACACATACACGTATATGATTTATATATATATATGACATATGATTTAAAATGTTTATCATCTCCAAGTGTGAAGCACTACCTTTCTTTTTTTTGAGATGGAGTCTTGCTTTGTCACCCAAGCTGGAGTGCAGTGGTGCGATCTCAGCTCACTGCAGCCTCCATCTCCTGGGTTCAAGTGATTCTCTTGCCTCAACCTCCCCCAGTAGCTGGAATTATAGGTGTGCGCCACCACGCTTAGCTAATTTTTTTGTATTTTTAGTAGAGACGGGGGTTTCACCTTGTTAACCAGGCTGGTCTCAAACTCTTGACCTCAAATGATCCACCCACCTCAGCCTCCCAAAGTGCTGGGATTACATGCGTGAGCCACCATACCCAGCCAAGAACTATTTTTAAAGGTACTGAAAAATAACTTATGATTAGAAAACATATATTTTTATATACTGGCATGTGTAGGTTACACAACAAATATACTTTATGCTTTCCAGTTAAAAGGTAATGGTGTTCTTGAAGACATGTTAGAAATCCAAAATAATAATTTAAGATAAGTTGGAAGACATGGTAGATTACTCACTGCATGCTATAAATTGAGTACAGAGCTAGCTAACAAGTGTGGTATGTTGGTATGAGTAGTTAGAAAAATTGACTTTTATGAGTTTATTCAATAAAATTAGAATAATTTCAATTCTTTTATTTTTGCATCATTCCATCTGCCTTCCAGATATCATTGACTTTATTATAAAGGTGTTTAAAGTTAACATTATTAATCTACATATATTTGTTATTCTGCAGAGTTAAGTAAAATCTTCTAATCTTTATGTTTCTAAAAGCATGACTTTTAAAAAAAGTAACCACACAATTACAACCAGGCATCTAGGTATTGTAACCGTATTTCCTTTCCATTTTCAAATTGTGTTCTGTTTTTTGAATCAATGTTAAATAACAGGTAACTTTTTGTAACTTTAGATACAATATATTTTACTAAAAAGATCATAAATGTTCCATAAACATATATACTTTTAATACTTCCTTTACTAACCAGGAAGTAATAGGTTTGATTTGCTTTAAAACAAAAAATAACTTTTTTTCTTCATAAAACCCTTTCTTTCAAATCCTGTCTACAGTGTCTCCTTTCATCTTCTGAATTTACTTTGTATACTTCCTATGTAACACTTACTAGTTTGGTGCAAAAGGAATTGTGGTTCTTGCAATTACTTTTTTAATGGCAAAAACCAATCTAGTAGTATGTGTTGTCTTGTGTCTGTTTTAGCTTCCAAAAATAGACCATACATTTTCCAAGGACAAAGATCCAATTCTTATCAGTTAGCGTAATGATTGTTTCCCAAAGTAATTGTTCCACTACACTTGTAAAACTCAAAGTTATGTTTTATCCAGATATCTACTTATCTATATCTAAATATATAGATATTTATAGTATAGTATACAAAATTATGCTATACTAAAATTGAAATCTTCTTAAAATTGAAAGGGTTTATTTAGTCTACCTCCCTGAGTTAGAGAAAAAAAAGGCTTTCCATCACCCCTCCTCTGTCTGTAGTGGTTAAGGTTCTATTACCTGAAAAGTTGTGTAGCCAAAGCAGCAATCACCAGCTTGTATATATAAAAAGTTGATCATAAGGACTACTATATAGAAATAAATTTAAACCTAAAATGTTTTTGTTTTATATTGACACCAAAATATTTTGCTTTTGTATCTATACAGTCTGAAAATTCAAAAGAGAAGCAAATGAAAGGACTTTCATTTACTTCTTTCCCCTCTAATCTGCACAAAATGTTAAATGTAGCAGTGTAATAGTTCTGACCATCAAAATATGATTATTGTACTTTAAAAGCAGCCATGAGAACTCTGCGCTTTGATAGACTTCAACTTGCAACAACTAAGGTAACATATTATCTGGTTCTACCCAAAAATACATATCTTCATCCTACTCATCTTAGACCATGTGTAAGATTCAGTTATGTTTAAGATGTCCTTTGGAAAAACTCACAGGTTAATCTTTAACACCCACCCTCTACTCACTTTAGGTCCTCATCCCTGATGACTACTTTATTTCTTGCAGGAATAATCCAATTCCAGAGGAGATTAGGAGTTGGATGAGAGGATAGACTCTAATCTTAGAGAAATAAGGTATTGTACAAGTTATCAAGGCCTAGCAATCCAACTACTTTGGCCAGAATTATTACAGAAAGTTGGAAAAAGATTAACTTGATGCAGAGTAATCAGAGCTATGGACATTGTGCTTCTTCAGTTTTTCCTAACAAGTTTGAACAGGTCAGTGTTGTTACTTGTTAGGAAAAACTAACCAAGATTGAAGTGTCACCTTTGGGCAGAGCTGAAGCTTCATGTGAACTTTAAGTTCACAACTGTAAGTAGTGGAGAGATTGGGCATCCATACTGATTTCCAGCTTCTCTGAATATTTTGCTGCCATATTGCCCTTCACTCTACTGTCTCTCTCATACACACGTTTTCCATGGAATTTACTTGTTTGATACATGATCTTCTCAAAGTCCGGTGATCCCTACTTTAAAAAGGATACCAAGCATTTAATCTAATAATACAATCAAGCATGGTGCCTTGTGCTACTTACTGCACAGGTTGCATGCCTATGAAGCAGACCCTCTAAATAAGAAGTGCAAGCAAATAATGAAAATCTTAGAAGTCTGTTACTTGAACTAACAGGACTTCTAGTTTTGTCTCCTATAAGAACTCTTAAGAGTATATATGCTTATTAAGGTTTTAGTTGGAAAATTATTTGATACTGTAATTATAAAGAGTTATTATTAGCTGTTTTATCATAATGCAAATTAAAATGTATAGCTATGTTAAAAATTCATACAGTAGTCCTAGTTAAACCATATTTTTAATATTTTTTTAAATAACAAAAATTCAGACTAAGGAGAAAAAATTATTTATCAGTCTTAGGTCTTATTTTCTATGTGAATGGCATCAAGTTGAAGTTATCATAGTTTTAGTAAAACATTATTTTGGCCTCACTAATAAAAAAAAAATATGCTTTACTGAGGGAACCCTAGTTATGCCAAGGAATTGCTTCATTGGCCTGATCATTAATAATCATTAGACAAAGAACTAGGGAAAAAACACCACATTTCACATTTGTCAGACAAGCTTATGACCTTAAAACCTAAAAAGTATAGCAAATAAATTGCAGTGTGGTTAATTGAGCTCATTCAGTTTACATATTTTTATAATGTAGAATTTGACCAAGAAACTTTCAGCCCAATCTATTATAACAGATTTAATTGCTCTTCTTAAAAAGTTTATGACAGTTAAGAAAGCTAAGCAAAAGTTTTTTTAAATTTCTGATTTTGACTTTTAGATTAGCTACTTAATTAGTGGATGAAATTGATAAATAGCCATTATGATTTTCACTGTGACAGTTTGTTGTAAAATAAATTAAAAATACAGAACTTAAGTTTCAGCCTTCCTAAATTGCTCCCTTGGACTTTACAACTTACTGTTGCCCTTGAGAAACTGGATCACTGAATGAAATCTCTTTTCACACTACCTTCTCTCTAGCAATCTACTGTCTAACAGATGGAGATACCCTAACCCTTGACTCAGAGGGCTTAAACCCTAGAGAGAGTGAGGCAGGCAATAGAAAAGTCATGAGTAAAATTTTGGTATGTTAAATGTGGTTAGGTACTACAGGAGAAAGATAAAGCAAAGAAGGAATGTAAGGAGTTGGGTAGGGGTAGGCGCATGGAGGATTATAATACCAATACCGATGAAAGGAAAGTCTGAAAAGACGACTACATAGAAACCTGGAGAAAGAAAAGTACAAACCATTGAATATCCAAGGAGGAGGATTTCAGGCAAAGGGAGCTGCACATGCAAAGTCCTGGTGTGTTCAAGGTCCAGCATGAAGACCAATGAGCCTGGAAAGCAGTGTGCAAAGTGGAAGCTCACTAGGAGACGAAGTAAAAGATGTAATGAGGTGAGAGTAGGAGTCCAATGAAGAAGAGTACAGAGTCCCAATCATAGGTCACTGTAAGCTATTTTAGTAACTTTGATTTTTACTGTAAGTGAAATAAGCCTTTGGAGGACTTGAAGTAGAGAGGTGACATGATCTGTTTTATTAAGAAGAGCTAACTGAATTGGGGAAAAAACAGAAGCAGCAGGAAGCCCAGGTAGGATGCTATAGCAATATTCCAAGTAAAAGGAGATAATGACTTGGAACAGAGCAGTAACAAAGGTGGTGGTGAGAAGCAGTCAGCTTCTGAATGTAGAATAAAGAGTCATTAAATCCATTTAGCTTATTGACTGAAGTACTGTTTTTATAATTATTTGTGATACATACTTTCATAGTAAAATGTTTGAAAAATATAGGTAGGTGAAAAATCACAGTAAAAATCACTCAGAACCTCACTCTAAACGTTTGATGGATAGTCTTTCACTTTTTCTGAATGTATGTGTGTATGTATCCTATATTTATTCAAATGTGATCATACAAAAATCATTTGTTACACATTATATGTATTTTTATATATTGTGATAATTTCCTATTTCTTTGTAAATATTTTCTCACACCATAATATTAGTGGCTGAATAATATCGTTTGGATATAGCATAATTTAGCCATTTTATAGATAGAACAGTTTATTTATCCAGTATTCTATTGTTGGCCATTTATATATTTTCCAGTTTTTCTCTATTATAAATACCACTAAAATGAACATCTGCATTGCTATATCTTTGAAAATATAGTCACTGTATTACTTAGGAATCTCTGCCTATTAAAAAAATTTTTTTTCATCATATTTATTTTTTCATTGTGTTTATTTTTAATCAAATAATTACTTTTTTTTTATTATTTCAGTAGTTTTTGTGGAACAGGTGGTGTTTGGTTTTTGGAATACTACTCAGCCACAAAAAGGAACAAAATAATGGAATTTCCAGCAACCTGGATGGAGTCGGAGACCATTATTCTAAGTGAAGTAACTCAGTGAGCACAAACATCGTATGTTCTCACTTATAAGTGGGAGCTAAGCTATGAGGACACAAAGGAATAAGAATGATACAATGGACTTTGGGGACTAGTAGGGAAGGGTGGGGGCTGGATGAAGGATAAAAGTCTACACATTGGGTACAGTGTACATTGGGTTTTTTTTCCAGCTATAACCATAGAAAGAAAAGATTATATCAGATGCATATTGATAGATTTTAAAGGGTGCCAAAATATTTGAATATGAGCTATATATAAATTCTACTGAAGACTAAATAAACATTCATGTATTTTGGAATTTGTTTTCTATTTCTGATAGACTTAGTTAATACTAGGAACAGATGACCAGTTGCAAGAACTGTCACTATTTTAACATTCTCTATCAGCTGTGGCCATGTTGAATTTCTGGCACCTGAGCATTCATATCCATCTGTTTATAGGGCATTATGCCCACTCATGAGGTTTATGCCAGTTTCAAAAAGTTATGTGTAAACCAAAATTGGAAATATATATTCCTTGAGGTATAATCTATTATTTGAACTTTTTGAATTATGTTTTTAGAAAGAATTTTGGCCACTTACCAATTTGAGATAACTTTCAATTAGGCATATATGGAAAGCAACGTTATCAGCAAATTTTTAACTTTACTAAGTAATAAATAGAATAATAGACTTCTTCAACATGAGAAAGTTGAAATTAGGAAAATGCTATAACATATCCTTGAAAAACATTTTGAAACCAACATTTATTTGATACCTGCTGTGTGTGAGGTGCTTTTATATAATTTGTGCATATAATTGTCATAATAATCCTGTGAAATAGATATTATCCTTACTTTGCAAGCAAAGAAACTAAGAGAAGTGATTTACTTAGTGTCACAAGTAGGAAGTGACGAAAATAATTTCAAGCCCAGTTCTTTCTGACTTCAAAGCCCATGCTCTTTTAACCATACTGTGCTGCTTAAGAGATTGGGATCCAAGCATTAGAGCAGATTGACACATCTGTAATGTTGATTGTAAGCAGTTATAGTAGTTAAAATGTACACAACAACAACAAAACAACCAACCAACCACCAACCAAATGATTGCTTTACTTTTAAAACACTACATAGTCCAAGATAAATATAAGGATATAAATTAGCTCTCATTATCAGGAGGACAGTGCCATACAGTAATTGTTTTAACTGTAAGAGAATATCTACTTAGACAAAATATTTAAGAGAAGAAAATCTGGTGAGATGTTTGCTTGTTGTCTTTACATTAGCGATTTTCAAAGTTGAAAAAAAAAAAAGTTATTTTTCCCCTACAGAAAGCTACATAAAACAAGTGAAAATGGTTGAAGTGGGGGTACAAGTAAAAGATGGGGGGGATGTAGCTCTATTTGCTCCCTACCTAGTTCTCTCCTCTAATTCTTCATGTAAACTCTGAAGAAAAATTTACAAATTCCAGAACTCAGAATGTTGTTTAAAAGCCCATGTTGTGCCTGAAACACTTGGTTGATTGGCCTACTTTTTAAATATTCAGCTGATTTATTTTGGTTATCTAAAAAATGTGATTTGGGTTGGGCGTGGTGGCACACGCCTGTAATCCCAGCACTTTGGGAGGCCAAGGCGGGTGGATCACGAGGTCAGGAGTTTCAGACCAGCCTGGCCAACATAGTGAAACCCCATCTCTACTAAAAATACAAAAATTAGCTGGGCATGGTGGTGGGCACCTGTAGTCCCAGCTATTTGGGAGGCTGAGGCAGGAGAATCACTTGAACCCAGGAGGCAGAGGCTGCAGCGAGCTGAGATCGCACCACTGCACACCAGCCCGGGTGACAGTGCGAGACTCCGTCTCAAAAATAAATAAATAAATGAATAAATAAATAAATAAATAAATAAAATGTGATTTGAAAGGGGGGAACAGTTCCTGGGGCAGTGGTTCACTTTTTATGTTATACTGAATTATCTTTCCTTATTTCTCCCAACCAGAATCAATAAATTTATTCTATCAAATGATTTTTGAACTTCAACTAAATGCCAGGCACTATGCTGATTCCTACCTTCAAGAAGTCTAGAATCTGTCTGGAAGAGACAGATAATAAAGAAGTGAAAAAAAAAAAACCAATTTGTGCTATAAAGAAAATCTGTTTTTTGTTTGGTTCGGTTTGTTTGTTTGTTTTGTTTTGTTTTTGAGACGGAGCCTCGCTCTGTCCCCTAGGCCGGAGTATAATGGCACAATCTCGGCTCACTGCAACCTCTGCCTCCCAGGTTCGAGCAATTCTCCTGCCTCAGCCTCCCTAGTAGCTGGGATTACAGGTGCCCACCACTATGCCCAGCTAATTTTGGTACTTTTATTAGAGACGGGATTTCACCATGTTGGTCAGGCTGGTCTCGAACTCCTGACCTCAGGTGATCCACCCGCCTCGGCCTCCCAAAGTGCTAGGATTATAGGTGTGAGCCACCACATCCGGCCGAAAATCTGTGTTTTTGATAAACAATACTTTTAGTATGTTAGGGAACTACTTTATTTTGGTCTTTTTGGCAAAAGTTACTTGTTTTGGATTGAATATTGTTCCTCAAAATTCTTGTTCACCCAGAACCTCAGAATGTGGCTTTATTGGAAGTGGGGTCTTTGCCAATATAATTAGTTAAGAGGAGGTCATATTGGGTTAGGATTGGCCCTAATCCAATGATTGGTAATCTTTATAAAAACAGAAATAGAGACACAGACACACAAGGGAGAATGCCATATAAAAGTGGAGGCAGACTGGAGTGATGCATCTACAAGCCAAGGAACATCAAAAATTGCCAGCAACTACTAGAAGCTAGAAGAGGCAAGAAAGGATTTTCTAGAGCCTTTGGAGAGCATGATTCTGCCACATCTTGATTTTGGACTTCCAGCCTCCAGAACTGTGAGAGAGTAAGTTTCCATTGTTTTAAGCCACCCAGTTTGTATTAATTTGTTATAGAAGCCCTGGGAAACAAAGAAACTACTCTAGATCAGTTAGGAAGGCTTCTTGAACTAAATGACTTTTAAACAGTGACATAAATCATGAGACTGTCCCAGTCAAGATAAAAATATCACTGGGAATCAAATTCACTGGTGTTATTCCAGCTCAGTGGTAAATGTTCTACTGGTATTTTAAATGATTCTAAAATAAATTCATTATTTTTCTTCGTACTCCAAAGTCCTTCTTTGCAAAAACTATATGAAGTAGGCATTAATATTTGAACTTAATATGTAGAGGCTAAGGAACTTAGAGTCATAGACCTAGTTAAGTAGCAGAGCCTGGATTCAAACTCAGGTAATCTAGCTTCAGGAGCCTGTGATTTAAACTATCAGGTTATACTGACTATTCTCAACCTTACGCACTATGCTTTCATTCTTCCCAGAAGCTTCCAAGGTGCCCTTTTTTTGTGATATCCCATGGAATCCAGTCTCATGTGAAATTTAGCTTTTCTTTTTCGTCTCCTACTTTTTTTCTTTCCCTTTATAATGATCGTAGTACAGATTGTTAAACGTATTGAGCACTAAGTGTGCCAGCTCTCTTAATTCAAGCAACAACCACATGAGGTAGATACTATTATCATCCTCATATTCCAGAGTGTATTTCTATGGCTTAGAGAGGTTAAGTGACATATGTGGGATCATAATACTAATAAATGGCAGACCCTGGGTTGGTTGGATCTGTCTGACTTCAAAGCTTCCACTTCTAAAAAAATTTGATGTAAAACCAAGATATAACTTACATGATTTAAAATGCACAACTCCTAAATATTTAGTATGATGAACTCTGGTATGTTGTATACCTGTGTAATTATCACCCAGAACATTCCCCGATGGAAAGCTCCTCCTTAATCATCCCCCGAACAGTAGATAATCCTCCAAAGATAAACAACATTCTGTTATATATCGCCATGAATTAACTTTGTTTATTTTTGAACTTTCTAGAGTAGAATCATATAGTATATTTTCTTGGGTGTCTTATTTCTTTCCAGAGTCCTTATTTTTAATGACCATACTATACTTTGTCCAACAAAACTGCCAAGTCTATTTTTTCTTTGGTGTCTCATTTCTTTCCGGAGTCCTTTATTTTTATTTTTATTTTTATTTTTATTTATTTATTTTTTTTGAGACAGAGTCTCGCTCTGTCGCCCAGGCTGGAGTGCAGTGGCGCGATCTCAGCTCACTGCAAGCTCCGCCTCCTGGGTTTACGCCATTCTCCTGCCTCAGCCTCCCGAGTAGCTGGGACTACAGGCGCCCGCCACCACGCCCGGCTAGTTTTTTGTAGTTTTTAGTGGAGACGGAGTTTCACCGTGTTAGCCAGGATGGTCTCGATCTTCTGACCTCGTGATCCGCCCGTCTCGGCCTCCCAAAGTGCTGGGATTACAGGCTTGAGCCACCGCGCCCGGCCTCATGGAGTCCTTATTTTTAATGACCATGTTATACTTTGTCCAACAAAACTGCCAAATCCTCTGTCCTATTTTCCTAGGCTCTTGCCAAGTAACCTATGTTGATGATGTAATATGCTAATTCTTGCTAAAATATTAGTGAGTGAAAATCGTTTAAGTTACTTTTTTGGGAGGATAACTTATTAGTATCATAACTGACCTTAAGCTGAGAAGAATGACTATTATGAAAATTCTAAGTAGAGTCTGAGAGACTTTTAGGCAAAAGGGGCCTAGCTAATTCCAGTTTTATATGGTTTGTTAACTTTAGGAAAGATGCTCATAATGAATGCATAGAAGGAAAGCAAAAGGTGAAAAACAAGGGGGAAACTGAAAGTATATAAATACTTCTGGGCAAAGTAAAGCTGTATGAGTTTTATGGTATTGGGAGAGGGGAATGTCCTGGTCCATTTCTCCTGCTCTAACTAGATACCTGAGACTTAGTAATTTATATGCAATAGAAATTTATTTATCTTAGTTCCAGAGGCTCAAAAGTCACAGATCAATGCACCAGTAAGTTTCATGACTGGTAAAGCCCCATTTTTCAGATGGTGCCATCTAGGTGTCCTTACATGGTAGAAGGGCAGAAAGGGAATAAATGTTTTTTTCCTCACATGACAAAAGAGTAGAAAGACAAGAGAGTGCTTCCTTCAACCTTTGAGCCCTTTTATAAGGGTGCTAATCCCATTTATGAGGTCAGAGCCCTCATGACTTAATCATCTCCCTCTTAGTACTCTTGCACTGGGGATTGAGTTTCAACATGCATTTTGGAGGGGACACAAATATTCAGATCATAGCACTGGTACACTAATTGTGGACCTTTACAATTTATTTCTAAAATGTAAATGCTGTATCTATAACTGAAATTGAAATACCACAGAAGAAATCTTAGATGTATAAAAAGAAATGTTAGTGCCATACAGAAAAATGAACATTGAAGTTGTCAAAAGTTTTGGGTTCTAGTCACTGCCCTGCAGCTTACCAGCTAATTACCTCACTTAAATCACCTAATCTTTCTGAGTCAACTTCAGTATATGCAATAAAAATTACCCTGCCTGACAGGATTGGTGTGAAGTTTAAATATGAAATAAGCTAGTTTATATTAATGTGCTTTATAAAGTCTCATATATGAAGCTTTATATATATATATATGCACATATCACTGTCATAAAATAGTTAATACAATATTAGATATATAAAAAACTGAATCTCTAACCACCTGATGCAACAGAAAGTCTTAATGACATTGTTTTTGAAGAACTTCTAATTTAATAACCCAGAATGCCACTCAGTTCAAGTTTGTCAGAACTCTAAATGAATGGATTTGGAAAAATACAACAGCAATTTTCTTTCCCATTTCCTTTTGCTTTTACATTTCACCTCTCCTCAGTTATAAATTTTGTTGGAAAGCAAGACACAATTTTTTTACTTTTACCCTTTTCCTTAGAATTTCTTGCATGTCACATGTGAATTTGCCTAGGGATTCTCCTGTAACAAGAATTATCTAATTGCCAAGTAAGAGTGTGAATAATTTATTAGAAAAGTGTGAAAGACTTCATACTGATAACCAATTATTATTATTATTATTATTAGAGACCAAGTTTCGCTCTTGTTGCCCAGGCTGGAGTATGGTGGCGCAATCTCGGCTCACTGCAACCTCCACCTCCCAGGTTTAAGCAATTCTGCCTCAGCCTTCCTGAGTAGCTGGGATTACAGGCATGCGCCACCATGCCCGGCTAATTTTGTATTTTTAGTAGAGATGGGATTTCTCCATGTTGGTCAGGCTGGTCTCGAACTCCCGACCTCAGATCATCTACCTGCCTCAGCCTCCCAAAGTGCTGGGATTACAGGCGTGAGCCACTGCACCCAGCCGATAACCACTTGTTAATTTATAACCAACTTTAAAAAATTGACGTGGGGTGGGGAAGCGTGCTGGGTAGGAGGATGGGTAGTAATAGTATGTTCAGCTTTACTTTGGACTGCCATTTACTGGTAAATTAAGTCAAGCAATGTTTGACAAACAAAACAATTATGTTCAGAGATTAGAACAATGAACTTGTTGAAGAACAACATCAGCAAAATGGTGGAACCGAAGTTCCTAGTACTCATCTCCTCACAGAAATATAAATTTAAGCATCTATCCACACTAAAAAAATACCTTTACAGGAACTAAGAAATTCAAGTGAGGGATTTTAGCACCTGGATGTAGCATGGAAATAAGAAAAGATGTATTCATGATAACAGGAAAGACAGTTTTACATTACCTGTGTACTATGATTTGAACGTGTCCCCTCCAAACTTCAGGTGTTGAAACTTAATGGCCAATATGATGGTATTAAGAGATGGGGCCTTTGAGAGGTCATGAGAGCTCATTCTGTCATGATTAAGGCCTTTATAAAAGGGGCTTTGTGCAGTGTTCACCTCATTGCCTTTCCACCTCTTGCCATGTGAAGACCTAGTATTACTCCCCTCCAGAAGATGCCAAATAAGGTGCCATCTTGAAAGCAGAGAGCATCCCTCACCAAACAACCAAACCTATCAGGGCCTTGATCTTGGACTTCATAGCCTCTAGAATGATGAGAAAATAAATTTGCTATTTTTAAATTATCCAATCTCTCAGATATTTTGTTATGGCAACACAAAACAGACTAAAGACACCATGTCACTGTTTTCACAAGCCTGGGCAACACATCACACAGATAAATACTCTTCATGTGGGAAAAGCAGTGTGAAGTAAGCTCTCACCTTCACTTCAGTCCCTGGCAGCAGGCCTACCCCAGTAAGCTCAGACTCAAGGAAACCCCAGCACCAGGAGTCTCCAGGCCAACTGTCCCAGTCTCCAGACCAGCTCATGTGGACACAGGCTCCAGGCCCAACCTAGAGACAGGCTTGCCCTTGCAGCCTTAGGTCCTAGGCCAGCCCCTTGGACACAAGCTACAGGCCTCTAAAGGTAAGCAACATTCTGTTATCTCTCACCATGGATTAACTTTGTTTATTTTTGAACTTCCTAGAAGTGGAATCATATAGTATATTCTCTTTGATGTCTCATTTCTTTCCAGAGTCCTTATTTTTGATGACCATGTTACACTTTGTCCAACAAACCTGCCAAGTCTTCTGTCCTATTTTCCCAGGCTCTTGCTAAGTAACCTGTGTTGATAATGTAATGTGTTAATTCTTGCTAAAATATTAGTGAGTAAAAATGCCCTTCCACTGCACCAACCCACCCCCTGCAGACTCAGGCTCTAGACCCATCCTAGCACCAAGCCAGCCCCCATGGTCCCAGGCTCCAGACTGCCCCTTGTGGCCCTATGCTCCAGAATATCTAGGTTCCAGGCTCACTCCAGTAGAATTTAATACTAGTCTGACCCTCAAAGACCCAAGCTCCAGGCTGGACCCCATCAACCTAAGACCAAAGCCTGCTCCCATGGACTCAGCCTCCAGGCCCACTACCATGGACGCAGATGCCCAGGCATCCCCATTGAACCCTGGTGCCAGGTCAGCTCCTGTAAACTCAGGACCAGGCCCATCTCCATGGACCCAGGCACCAGGCCTCCCCCAGCAACAGGTTTTCCCTCAGGGACTCAGGCTTTAGGCTGGCCCCTGTAAACATATGCTCCAGCCTGCCTATGCATGCCTACCATGCAGGCCCAATCTCTAGGCCCAACCAGTGGAGTCCAGCACCAGGCTGGCCCCTGTGAACCCAAGATCCAGGCCTAACCACCTAGATTCAGGTTCAACGCCAGCCCTGCTGGACCCATGAGCCAGGCTCATCCAAGTGGATCTAGCCACCAGACCAGCCTGCCTGAGGATTCCAACAGCAAGCTTGCAAGCAGACCCCACTAAATGGCTCACCAAGAATCTCTGATGGTCTGACTGGTAAAGGACTTTCTCTGCCAAAGCCAGTCTGTAAAGATGGGAAAAGGTGCCTGCTTCTTTTTCAAAATTGTATTTTATTTTTTAGAGACAGAGTCTCACTATGTTGCCCTGGCTGAAGTGTAGTGGATATTCGCAGGCATAATCATAGCACACTGCTGCCGCAAACTCCTGGGCTCAAGTGATCCTCCTGCCTTAGCTTCCTTAGCTGCCTTAGCTAGGACTTCTATGCCTGGTTTAGAGGTTGCTACTTCTTCAAATAGACAAACACCAACATAACACCACAAGGATTACAAATAAAACTGCCTGACAAAGAATTGAAAATAATTGTCTTCAAGAAACTTAATAAGCTTCAAGAGAACACAGCTAGACTACTAAACAATATCAGGAAAACAATACATAAACAAATGAGTTCAACAAAGAGATAGAAGGCATTTAAAAATTCTGGAGCTGAAGAACACAATGCTTGAATTGAAAAATTCCACAGATAGATTTAACTGCAGATTTGATCAGTCAGAAGAAAGAATCAGTGAGATTGAAAACAGGTCACTTGACATTAGAGCAGAGGAAAAAGAATGATAAAGAGTTAAGAAAGCCCATGGGACTTAGGGAACACCATCATGTAAAATAATATTTGCCTATAAGTGTTCTGGAAGGAGTAGAAAAAGAAAAGGGGAGAAAGCTTATTTTAAGAAATAATAGCAGAAAACTTCCCAAATCTGGAGAGGGATATGAATGTCCAGATTCATGAAGCCCAAAGAACCCCAAATATATTAAATATAAAGAGATCTACCCTAAGACACATTATAATCAAATTCTGTATTTGATTATTTTGAAATTAATAAAGATTATTTTGAAAGCAATAAGAGGAAAGACACTTGTCATATGCAATGGAATCCACATAAGATGGTCAGTGAATTTCTCAGCAGAAACCTTGCAGATCTTGAGAGAGTGGAATGATATATTTAAAGTGCTGAAAGAAAAACACCTGAAAACCAAGAATACTACCCCTGGTAAATCTTTCCTTCAGAAATGAAGGAGTGATAAAGACTTTCTCAGACAAACAAAAGCTGTGGGAGTTCATCGCCACTAGACATGCCTTACAAAAACTGTAAAGGGAGTTCAAGTTGAAACAAAATTTCTGGAAGCTGAAGCTGTGAAAAATTTTTTTAAATGACATAAAAACTTAGAAGTATAAAACTGTAGAGGTAAGAATACAGTCAAATTCAGAATACTCTAATACTAATGATGGTAATGATAGTGCATAAATAACTCTAGTAAAAAGTTAAAAGTCATGAGTATTAAAAATACATATGGCAACAATAATTTGTTAGTGGATATACATTATATAAAACATGCAAATTGTGACACCAATACATAAAATGTGAGAGGAGGAGAAGTTAAAAGTGTAGAGTATTGTATGTGGTTGAAGTTATGTTGTTATTAGATCCAAACAGACTGTTATAAGATGTTTTATGTAAGCCTTATGGTAACCACACACAAGAAAAGTCTGTAGTAAATAAAAGATACAGAAGATGAAATCAAAGCACACCACTACAAAAATAAATCATTAGGCCGGGTGCAGTGGCTCACGTCTGTAATCCCAGCACCTTTGGAGGCCAAGGCAGGCGGATCACGAGGTCAGGAGATCGAGACCATACACGGTGAAACCCTGTCTCTACTAACAACACAGAAAATTAGCTGAGCCTGAGGGCGGGGGCCTGTAGTCCCTGCTATTCGGGAGGCTGGTCCAGGAGAATGGCATGAACCTGGAAGTCGGAGCTTGCAATGAGCCGAGATTGCGCCACTGCACTCCAGCCTGGGCAACAGAGCGAGACTCTGTCTCAGAAAAAGAATAAAAATAAAAATAAATCATTAAGTCACAAAAGATGTCAACAAGAGAGAAAGGAACTACAAAACTTTTAAATGATTAATAAAATGGCAATATTAAGTTCTTCCTATCAATAATTAATTGTAAGTGGATTCAATTCTTCAACTATAGAGTGACTGAATGGATAAAAGAAAAACAAGATTCAATTATATACTACCTACCAGAGACTCACTTAAGCTTTAGGGACACACATAGGCTGAAAGTGAAGGGATAGAAAAAGATTCCATGCAAATGGTAACTAAGGGCGAACAGCAGTGGTTATACTTATATTGGACAAAATATACTTTAAGTCAAAAACTTTCACAAGGACAAAGAAGCTAATTATATCATAGTAAAGAGGTCAATTTATCAAGAGGATATAACAATTGTGAATACTATGCACTCAACAGTGGTGTACCTACATATTTAGCAAATATTAACAACTGAACAGAGAAATAGAAAGCAATATAATAATAGCGGAGTACTTCAGTACCTCACTTTCAAAAATGGATAGATATAGATCATCCAGACAGAAAATTGATAAGGAAACAGTGGACTTGAAATACAGTATAATGTGAACCAAATGGATCTAACAGACACATACGGGACATTCCATCCAACAGCAGCAGAATACACATTCTTTTCAAGTGTACATGAAACATTCTCAAGGATAGATCACATGTTAGGCTGTAAAACAAGTCAACAAATTTAAAAAGATTGAAATAATTATGAATATTTTTTTCAACCACAATGTTAATGAAATGCTGTAAAATGTTACAAAATCAGCAACAGGAAGAAAATTAGAAAATACACAAATATGTGTAAATTAGACAACATATACTCGAATAACCAATAGGTCAAAGAAGTCTTCAAAAGAGAAAGGCCAGGTGCCTGTAATCCCAGCACTTTGGGAGGCTGACGTGCGTGGATCACCTGAGGTCAGGAGTTTGAGACCAGCCTGGCCAACATAGTGAAACCCCGTCTCTACTAAAAATACAAAAATTAGCCAGCCATGGAGGCAGGCACCTGTAATTCCACCTACTTGGGACACTGACTTAGGAGAATCACTTGAACCCAGGAGGCAGAGGTTGCAGTGAGCCAAGATCGCACCACTGCACTCCGGCCTGGGCAACAGGAGTGAAACTCCATCTCAAAAAAAAAAAAAGAAAAAAGAAAACAAAAAAAAAAAAAGAAAAATATCTTGAGACAAATGAAAACAAAACCACAACATAACAAAACTTATTGGATGCAACGAAAGCAGTCCTAAGAGCGAAGTTTATAACAATAAATGCCTACTTAAGACAACCTATCTTTATATCTTAAGGAACTAGAAAGAGAAGAATGAATTAAGGCTGAAGTTAGCAGAAGGAAAGAAAACACAAATCCAAGCAGAAATAAGTGAAACAGAGACTAAAAATAGTACAAAAGATCAAGGAAACTAAGAGTTGAGTTTTTTAAATATAAGCAAAATAGACAAACTTTAGCTCAACTAATAAAAAAAAAAAGAAGACTCAAAATATTACATTACAAATGAAAGAAAAAAAATTGAAAAAAAGCCAGGCAAAAAGTTGTGCAGCTGTAACCCCACCTACTCAGGAGGCTGAGGTGGGAGGATCTCTTGAACTAAGGAGTTTTAGGCTAGCCTGAACAATGTAGTGAGACCCTGTCTCAAAACAAACAATTATAATTGAAAGAGGAGATATTATAACTGATAATCACTGAAATATGAGGAATCATAAGAGGCAACTATGAAAATTATATGCCAACAATTGGATAACTTAGAAGAAATAAATTTCTAGAAACATACAATTTACCAAGGCCGAATAATGAAGAAATAGAAAATCTGAACAGACAAATGATAAGCGAGAAGATTGAATCAATAATCAAAAAAACCTCCCAAAGAAAAAAACCCAGGACCTGATGGCTTTATTGGTTAATTCTACCCAACATTTAAACAAAAATTAATGCCAATTGTTTTCAACCTCTTAAAAATTCAAGAGGAGGGACCACTTACATCATGAGAAGAGCATTACCTTGACACCAAAGCTAGGTAATTGGACACTCTAAGGAAAGAAATTATAAGCCAACATCCATGGTGAACATAGATGCAAAAATCCTTAACAAAATACCAGCACACTGAATTCAATTACACATTAAAAGGATCATACACCACAATCAAGTGGATTTATCTCTGGGCTCCAAAGGTAGTTCAACACATGCAAATCAATAAATGTAATACACCACAATAACCAAATGAAGGACAATCATACGTTCAGTTCAATAGATGCAAAACAAAACAGTATCTGACAAAATTTGACACGCTTTCATGATTAAAAATGCTCAACATTAGCTGTAGGAGGAATGTGCCTGAAAGGCCATACATCACAAGCCTCGAGCCAATATAATACTCTATAGTGGAAAGCTAAAAGCTTTTCCTCTAAGATGAGGAACAAGACAAGAAAACCCACTCTTGTCACTTCTATTCAGCATACTACTGGAAGTCCTAGCTAGAGCAATTATGCAAGAAAAAGAAATAAAAGACAAGAAAACCCACTCTTGTCATTTCTATTCAGTATACTACTGGAAGTCCTAGCTAGAGCAATTAGGCAAAAAAAAAAAGAAAAGGCATTCAAATTGGAAAGGAAGAAGTAAAACAGTCTTTACAGATGACATGATCTTGTATATAGAAAACTCTAAAGACTTCACCAAAGAACTGTTATAGCTAATCAGTGAATTCAGTAAGCTGCATGACACAAAATCAACATGCAAAAATAAGTTGTTTCTATATACTAACAATGAACTATCTGAGAAGGAAATTAAGAAGATAATCCTATTTACAATAGAATAAAGAAATACTTCAAATACATTTAACCAGGGAGGCAAAAGATTTGTACACTGAAAACTCAAACATTGATGAAAGAAATTGAAATAGACACAGATAAATGGAAAGATATTCTATGTTCATGGATTGGAAGAATCAATAATGTTAAAATATCCATACTACTTGTATAAACCTAAAGATTCAATGCAATCACTCTCAAAATTCCCATGGCATTTTTCACAGATAGAAAAACTATCCTAAAATTCATAAGTCACTGTAAAAGATCATGACTAGCCAAAGCAATCTTGAGCAAGAACAAAGCTGGAGTCATCATGCTACCTAATTTCAAAATACACTACAAGACTATAATAATCAAAACAGCATGATACAGGCACAAAAACACATAGGCCAATTGAACCGAATAGAGAGCTCAGAAATAAATCCACGCACTTATAGTCAATTGATCTTTGACAAAGGTGCCAAGGAAACACAGTGGGGGAATAAACAGTCTCTTTAATCAGTAGTGGTATGGAAACCATATATTCACATGCAGAAAAATGAAATTGGACTCATGTCACTTCATATGCAAAAATCAAGTCAAAATGGATTAAAGCTTAAATGTAAGACCTGAAACTATAAAAATACTGGAAGAAAACATGGGGGAGAAATTGTTGGTATTGGTCTGGGTACTGATTTTTTTGATATGACACCAAAAGTACAGGCAACAAAAGCAAAAATAGTCAAATAGGGTTATATTAAGCCAGAAAGCTTCTGAACATGAAAGGAAACAACAGAGTGAAGAGACAACCTATGGAATAGGAGAAAATATTTCCAAACTATACCTCAAATAAAGCATTAATATCTGAGTTATATAAGGAACTCAAATCAATAGCAAGAAAGCAAATAACCCAATTAATGAAGTAAAAGGACTTGAACAGACATTTCTCAAAAGAAGACATGCAAATGGCTAGCAGGTATATGAAAAAATTCTCAACACCACTATCAGGGAAATGCAAATTAAAACCACAATGAGGCCGGGCACAGTGGCTCAAGCATGTAATTCTAGCAGTCTGGGAGGCTGAGGTGGGTGGGTCACTTGAGGCCAGCATTTGGAGACCAGCCTGGCAAACATGGTGAAACCCTGACTCCACTAAAAATACAAAAATTAGCCATCCATGGTAGTACATGCCTGTAATCCCACCTACTTGGGAGGCTGAGGCCTGAGAATTGCTTGAACATGGGAGGTGGAGGTTGCAATAGGTCAAGATTGCGCCACTGCACTCCAGCCTGGGTGACAGAGTGAGACCATGTCTCAAAAACAACACAATGAGATGTCTCCCCACACCTGTTAGAATGGTTAATATAAAAAAGACAAAAGATAGCAAGTGTTGGTGAGGATGTAGAGAAAAGGAAACCCTTGTGCATTGTTGTTGGGAATGTAAATTGATATAGCCATTATGGAAAATAGTATGGAGCTTCCTCAAAAAAACCCAAATAGAACTACCATATGATTGAGCAATCCCACTTCTGGATATGTATCCAAAGGAAATGAAATCAGTATGTTGAAGAGGTATGTGCACTCCCATGTTCACTGCAGCATTATTCACAATAGCCAAGATGTGGAATCAACATAGTGTCCATCAATGGATGAATGGAAAAAATGTGATACACACACACACACACACACACACAAAATGGAATATTAGCCAGGCTTAAAAAAGGAAATCTTGGGCCAGGTGCGGTGGCTGACACCTGTAATCCCAGCACTTTGGGAGGCTGAGGCGAGCGGATCAGGAGTCCAGGAGTTTGAGACCAGCCTGGGCACCATGGTGAGACTCTGTTAGCTCTACTAAAAATACAAAAAATTAGCCGGGCATGGTGGCCCGCATCTGTAGTCCCAGCTACTCAGGAGGCTGAGGCAGAAGAATCGCTTAAACCTGGGAGGCGGAGGTTGCAGTGAACTGAGATTGCACCACTTCACTCAGCCTGGGCAACAGAGCGAGACTCCATCTTAAAAAAAAAAAAAAAAAAAAAAAAAGGAAATCTTGTCTTTTGGGACAACATGGATGAACCTGGAGGACAATTTACTAAGTGAAATGAGCCAGGCACAGAAAGACATACACTGTGTGATCTCACGTACATGTGAAATCTAAAAAGGTAGAACTAGAGGCAGAAATTAAAATGGTGTTTGCCAGGAGCTAGGGGGTAGGAGGAATGGGAAGATGTTGGTGAAGGGTACGGAGTTTCACTTATGCAGGATGAATAAGTTTTGGAGATTTAATGTCCAGCATGGTGACTGCAGTTAATAATACATTATTGTATACCTGAAATTTGCTAAGAGATCTTAAATGTTCTCACCACATGGACGCACAACAGGTAACTATGTGAGGTAATGGATATGCTGATTAACTTGATTGTAGTAATCATTTCACAATGTATATGTTGTATCAAAATATCACCTTGTATACCTTAAATATATTCATTTTTTATTTGTCAATTATACCTCAATAATGCTGGAAAAAACAATGGACTTATTTTGTGTAAAATATATACTAGTTATTAGAATCATTATGGAAAATGGTGGTTTGATTTACTAATTTAATGATTCAATTATTAAATTTTTCTCAAGGCATTTTTGGGGGAAATTTCTTTATTCTAATTTCTGAGCTCCAATTAGAAACATCAAATATATGTGTTGAGGGTCTATTTTGTTAATGAATCAAATATTTAAATGTTTATGTATCACGCTGTACAAAGCACTGAAGTTGCGATGGTGAAAGGAACAGACAGGATTTCCCTGCCCATATGGAACTGAGGTAAGGCTAAAAATAAATAAAATGACAGATTTCTAAAAGATGTTATGAATAAAATGAGGCAAAGAGAATACTCAGCAGTTGAGGTAACTACTATCAGGAAAGGCTTTTTTTAAAAAAACAAACAACAACAACAAAAAAACAAGGTCTTGTGCTGTCACCTAGACTGGAGTTCAGTAGTGCCATCACAGCTCACTGCAGCCTCCACCTCCCAGGCTCAAGCAATCGTCCCACCTCAGCCTCCTGAGAAATTGGGACTACAGGTGCAAGCCATCATGCCCAACTAATTTTTTCATTTTTGTAGAGATAGGGTCTTGCTATGTTGCCCAGGCTGGTCTCAAACTTCTGGACTCAAGTGATCCTCCCACCTCAGCCTCCTAAAGTGAAGGGATTACAGGTGTGAACCACCATGCCCAGCAGGTAAGGCATTTCTGAGAAGACCTTTAAGTATATGCTCTCTGCTGTATTCCTAATACTAGGCACAGAGCCTGGTACATAGTCAATACTGAATGTATATTTGATGAATTAAAGGATGGATTATACCAGGAAATGGCCTTGAAGAGAGGCATTGACCAGAGATGAAATATCATCAGCTTTTCTTTTGTGACTGGTCATAGATGTGTGGGTTGGTTTGGCCTAAAGGTAGAAATATGCAATGGGAAAGAGAGCATAGGAAAACTATTGGAAATATATGTATATATATCATAATAATTTCCTTTTGATATGGGCCAGCTTATAAAGTCCAATCTAGGCACAAAGATTGATGTGAATATTGACTCTCTCAGTTCAAGTCTACTATCATTTAGTTTACCACTAAAGTACCAAACAAGCAGTGCAAGGGATGTGTACACCAAATAAGTATATAAGTGAATGGATGCACCTCTTTGTTGCTTCCTTGTACTTCATAAATGCCCAAGTTCAGTAATTGAGGGAGCCCATGAGGATAAGATCAAAGGGGTTCAAAACTACAGACCTTTGTAACATTAGGCTGGGTGAGGGGACCATAGTTAAGGATCTAATTTACTAATATATAAAAAATTTGTTGTTGTGCTATAGTAATGTATTTATGCAGTCTGTTCCTTCTGCACCATCTGGTCAATACTAGAGCTGTAGGCCTACCAAACCTTCCTTGAAGCAAAGTCTAATTGAAGAAGTAAGATTAAGATGCAAACTTATGTGGGATAATTAAATGTTAGTTTGTAACTAATAATAATATAATAAGAAAGGAGGGAAGGTTTTTTTATGATCTAACTCTTGTTAAACTGACTCACATTGACAGTCTTTCACCTTGCATTCAATAGACCGATCTGTTATGCACATCTTTTGTCTACACATAAAAATATGCAAATAAAACATCTATAAATACAATCTATAAGTATTGATGAGTGCTTGGTTTTCTCACATCCATTCTAACCTTCTTCAATGAGAGAACACGGATTTTTATTTGGGTATATTGTTATTCAGCTAAAAGACTACATTTCGTAGCATATAGCTCACCTTTAAGTGGAAATATTGTGTGGTATTTCTGGAAAAATCTTTTTGAAAAGGAAAGAGTGTGTATCTATTCTTTCCTCTGTCCCATCTCACTGCTTGAAATGTAGATGTGGTGACTGATGCTCCAAAATTCATATTGTATCAAGGGGACAAGAACCATACCTAAAGCATAACAGAGCAGAAAACTGGAAGAATCTCAGCCCTTTGATTACTGTAGAGCCACCATATCAACCCTGAGCTCTCTCTTGACTTCTCTTATACAAGAGAGAAAGAAGCATCTGTCTTGTATATGACTATTCATTAGAGTTTCTGTTACTGTCTCCTGAACTTTATCCTAACCAGTTTGGTGAGCAATATGGATTTGCTGAATTTTTTTTTTATGATAGATGGAGGAGAAGGCAGCATTTCATTATACACAGTAAACAATATTTTCATTATGCAGGTCCTCTGTCTAGTTTCTTCCCAGATCCAAATTCCCTTTAGTGCCCCTGTCCCCCTACCAAGCAAGGCCCATCCACCCCACCAACTCTCTATGATACTTTTTTCTTCTCCTGGAGTCAGGGCCCACTCTGATCCCAAAACGACATTTGGGTGGACATTCTACTTACTTCACCCCTTCTTCAGGGATTCTTTTCCCTATATAGAGGGACAACTTAATTTTAGCTGAGCTTTTGCTCATAGACGCAGTCTACCGCAAGATAATGGTAACAGCATCAACAATAACCCATATGATTAAGTGCCTACTGTGGTCAGTCATTTAATCCTCACAACAATCCTATAAAGTGTTATCTATTTTACAGAGAGGATAAATAATCTGCCAGTGGCAGAAAAGCCTAGTTGTCTACCCAACATTCATATTCCTTCTTCCCTAAAATAAGAGTTTTCACTGTGAAGTCACCATCCATTGTGGCTTACATACACATTCATAATTGTCATATCTTCGTTATATATTGATCCTTTGTCATTATGAAGTATTTCCTTTTGTCTCTAGTAATGCTCATTTTCTTGAGGTCTATTTTGTCTAATACTAGTAAAACAACTCCTCTCTTGTGGTTATTGTTTGCATGGTATACTTTCCTCCATCTTTAAAATTTTTATTCTATTTGTATTTAAAGTACATCTCATGTAGACATCATGTAGTTGGTGCTTACTTTTTAGCCACTCTAACAATTTCTGCTGTGATTGGAGCATTTAGTTTATTTGCATTTGATATACTTATTGATATGATTGTATTTAAAGGTCTGCCATTTGCTGTTTATTATCTTACCAATTTTTTTTTGGTTTTTGTTCCTCATTTTCTTCCTTCTTTTATGTTAATCAAATATTTTTTCATATTCCATTTTAATTTCTCTATTGACTTTGTAGCTACATTTTTCATTATTTTTTACTTTCTCTAGTGTTTACAAAATGGATCTTTAGCTAATCCAGTCTACCTAGTTATACTGAATTACTCCAGATGAAATACAGAAAATTCACAAGAGCAAATTCCATTTACTTCTTCTTCTTAGTGCTATTATTGTCATATATGTTACATCTACATTTGTTATAAACCCATTAATATTAGTGAAGTGTCATACTTTTTTGCTTTAAACAGTCATATGTGTTTTCAATAAGGAAAGAAACATACACATATTGGTTATTTTTATACTTACCCACATATTTACTATTTCTACTGTTTGAGAAGTCTTGAAATATTTATATTCTTTTACCAAATAGTTGCACTTATAGGATTTTTTATGGCAATAAGTAGAGATGATAGTAAATTTCTTTTATCATCATGTTTTGCTCACTGTTTCTTATAATTAAAATTTTGAAATAATTTAAATGTCTAAGAACGAGAAAGTTATTACATAAACTATGTTACGTATGTAGGACAGATAAATGTTTATTTTTAGCATATTGATTAAATGAGACAAGTATATATTATATATGTATGATACATATACATATATAATTACAGTTTTTAGAGAAAGACTGAGAAGAAATATATCTAGATATTAATAATGGTTCTTTCTGGCTATTTGGATTATGCATTTGATTTACTGCCATTTTCTTATTTAAACTTTCTATAATTTCTACATTTTTACAAAAATATATTTTCTTTTGTAATCAGAAGAACAGCACAATGAGAAGATTCAGGATTGGGGAGTTATGTTATATAAGCGCAGGTCAGAATCTTTTAAACTAGTTAATCATAGTAGTAAGACTAATTGTCATAAATATATTTACCAACTTTAATGTCCTCAGTTTGGCAAATTTGGAGGATAGAAGGTAAGAAGGCAAGTTATGGTAAAAGGTATATGAATTTACATGTTCTTCAATATAGTAAGCCTATTCTGTTAGTAGGTCTTCTTTTCTATTCTGTTGTGATTTAAAGATTGCTACAGATTCCTAAATGCCTCAAAGGATATCCCTCACTGGCTGCATTGGGCCTTAAAATTTTTGTAAGGTAACTCCTTTTTTTTTTAAAGCTCTATTGTCTCTCTTCCTATGAAGGCTACCTTATTTAATCTAGGAGGGAAGCATCCATTGACATATAAGCATGGATTACTGTATCAAACTCAGGACATTCTGATGAAGAATATTTTAGTGGTTTGGGTAATGCTCTACAGTTATAAAGCTGACTGTGTAGGGTTAATTCTAGTCAGAATTCTATGGTGAGGTATCCTAGAGGTATCACCTATTCTAGGGTGAGGTACTGGGCACTTTGTGAGGTTGGTAGGTGGGTAGAAGTGAAAGAAAAAAGAAAAAAAAGGAAGGACAATACCAAATGGAGATGCAAGAATCATTCAAAATTACTCATTTGTTCAATGAACCTGTGTTCACAGCTATTAAGCCTGTATTCCTCTTTAAGTATCATTTGTCAGTGGCCAGTGATTTTTGTGGTTCTTGGCTGCTTGTTCCTTCATTTAGATAGACGTCAAAATCCTTGTAAGGTTTAAAGTTCTTTACGTATACAAGATATGTTTATTATTTTGCCCTTCATACCTTCAAATTTCAAAGAGTGACTTCAGTAGTTGAAGAAATTAACCCCCAGTAAAGGGACATGGTAAGTAAACCATCCCCAGGGAAAAAATATATAATAGTTAATCCAGGCCTTCTGGAGACTTTACCTCTTCTTCCTTGGCTTTCATACATGCTGACAACTCTTTAAGATGGAATTTAAAGCCAAATGAGGAAGAAGGCAGAGGTTTGTGGATGCTTTGTGGTAAATAGATCTTTCAAAGGCCCCTAAGTCAATTTGCATTGATAGCCCCTGTTCAGTCTTCTCTTAGGAGACCAGTCCAAAAGACGGTTAAGTTTTAAAAATGTGCTTTTAAGTCAGAACACATATAGATGCAATAAATCCAAATCTAATGCCTTTATTGTACAAGTGAAAAAAATTAAGTCTTGATAACTTGGTTGACTTAACCAAGATTATAACTAGTTAAAAACAGTGTAAGAATTAAAACCCAGGTCTCTTAGCTGATCTAATGGATTTTCCACAATATAAAGTTACCCCAAGTCCAGATATTAGATATACACCTTCAAAGCCCATAAATACATGAAACAAAGCAAGGCAAAAAACAAGCAAGCAAAGAAAAATCCTAGCAAGTCTCATGTAACTACTGGGAGAAAATGTGTAAACATTAGATGGAATCGAATTGCAAGCCATATTGTCTTTTATAAAAAGTAGATTGTGTCAACTATACTAAATAATTTTCCCCCTAAAATTGTTGAACAAAAGAAGGTAATGTAGGTGTTTACTTATTTGGGCCATGAGGCCTTTTTGTTGTTTTGAGACAGAGTCTCGCTCTGTTGCCCAGGCTGGAGTGCAGTGGCATGATCTGAGCTCACTGCAGTTTCCGCCTCCCAGATTCAAGTGATTCTTCTGCCTCAGCCTACTGAGTAGCTGGGACTACAGGTGCACACCACCATGCCTGGCTAATTTTTGTATTTTTAGTAGAGACAGGGTGTCACCATGTTAGCCAGCCCCGTCTCGAACTCCTGACCTCAAGTGATCCGCCTTCCTCAGCCTCACAAAGTGCTGGGATTATAGGCATGAGCCACAGCACCTGGCCCTGAGGCATTTTTTGATATGGGATGATGTGTATCATTTAAAATCTGACTTCAACTGATTTGGGCAGTATATCTTAGCCATAGACAAAGAATGAATCTGTTGTGTGAAGATGCCTGGTTGAGTGTCATAGGAGTCAGGATAAGGTCACATTTACTTTATTGGACGTTTTACTCCATATCTTGACTCAAAGAAGGCAAACAGCAAGATAATGAAATCCATTGGTGACCTAATTTGGGAGGCATTGTCAATGTGAACAAGAACAGAGAAGTAAAATAAATACAAATTTAGACATATATGCCACGAAGATGCAGTGGGATGTCACTTCAGAAGCAACCTAATAGCTTGGAATGGAAATGGGCGCCCGAAATTCTAGAGATAGAAAATGATAATGACTTTTAAATGGGGGGAGGGAGTTATAATAGTTTGCAAATCCATACAAGATTACAATTTTGAATGGAGGAAAAAAATACCCCAAACAAAAAGAACTGTGTACTTAATACACATTTACATAAATCTTCCATCTCAAAATCAGAATGGAAAGATTTCCATTATTATTTTGGAGATATTAACATTTTGGGTATAAAATTGGAGATAGCATCAAAGTAAACATGTAAAAGGATGAGTTACATATAAAATGACTGTGAGCACAATGTGAAGGTACAGATAGTATCCTCAGGATCTCAGATCTCACATAAAGAAAAAAACTGAAAGGAGGAATTGGAAAAAATTAAAGAAGGAATTGAAAAGAGAGAAAAAAAGGAATTGCTTTTTCTGCCCTCTGTTGTCTATTGTGCTTTTCTCTGTTGCTTTATAAAGAAAAAAACAGATTTTTTTTTTTTCTTAATAAAGCCTTGCTAATATATAGGTTTAGAAAAGAGCAATCAGGCCACAGCAACAACCCATAGCCAGGTAGTCGAGGAGAAACTCTTTCTAAATTTTGTGAGTACTCTTGATGTCCCAGGGGACCAGAGCCAGTGCTGTTCAATTTTTAAAAATCCTCTCACAATTTTGGAATTCATAGGGTTAAAATTCTCGCAAAGTGTCTTTATGAGAATACATAGCAGTCTGTTTTCAATTGCATAAGTAATGGCATGATGAAATTCAGCACTGTGATTGCTATAAAATAAGAGAGTCTTTCAGAAATCATATGTCATTGGATAAGAAATGGACCCTTTCTGCACAGCTGGAGGGAGTAATTGAGGTGTCCTTTTCAGCAGATACCTGTATTTCATGGTAGAAGCAATCCATTAAAGATTGAAAGAGATATTTAAATTAAAGGCTAACTTACCCAGAGAAATTAAAGGATCCAAATACACAAACACTCACCAAGTCACCAGTAAGTATGGGGTTAATTTTTCTGCACAAGTTTAGTAGAAATCATCAGTGATGATGAGACATAAAAGGGAACAGAAGCAAAAGGAATAAAGGATACTTTAGCATACTTTTTAGTAAACATCCATCTAGTCTCCAGTTTTAAGGGGATGCTCACAGCTTTACAATGAGGTAGTGAGTATTTATGGGTCAGAATTCCTGGGAACTTAAAAGCAACAACTTTAGATGATCTCCCAGGAGCAGAGTTAGGAATGACCTGGATACAAATTTTCCCCCTTTCTCTGCTAAAAGTCTGGCTGCTTAAAAATCAGCCATCTGGACTGCTTTTCTCTTCCCTAACCGGCACATATGCTGCTTGTGATCATTTTCCTCGGCCAGCAGGCTGTTTTGACAGAGGGCACTGTGTCAGCATTAATTTACCTCACTATATCCTTTTATGAACCAATTCAGGGAATCCTTGACCACATCGTCTTTCCTTTGCCTACTCAGTTCTGCCCATCTGAAATATTTGCTTAAAAATAAACTCAATGAAATGCCACAACTATTCAGATTTATAGAACAACATCATATTTGATATCAGAGAAGTGAAAGAAGCACCACAATGTTTGTGAAGACACAGTGGTGATTATAAGAACTCATTGAATACATGAGATTTAAAGTCAAAATTGGGTGCATTGATTTTATATTCAAAAACTTTCAAATAATTGCTTATGGTTGAGGAAAACCTTTTATCACTTATTAATAACTAATGTCTATGGCATTTAATTATGGGTACCTGCTACATGAGCCAGGCACTATTTATTTCATTTCAGTCCTTGCTAAATGCCAAGTATATCTCTGTCTTAGTTCGTTTTGGCTGTTACATCAAAAATACCATAGACTGGTTAATTTCTGAACAACAGAAATTTATTGCTCACAGTTATGGAAGCTGGGAGGTCCAAGATTAAGGTGCCAATAGATTTATTACCTGGTGAGGGCTCACTCTGTGCTTCAAAGATGGTCTTCTCTGTAAGTTCTCACATGCAGAAGGGGCAGACAGGTTCCCTCAAGCCTCTTATATGGGCACTAATCCCATTTATAAAGACAGAGCCCTCATGACTTATCACCTCCCAGAGGCCCACTTCTTAATACCGTTGCATTGGAGATTAAGTTTCAACACATGAACCTGGTAGAAGCACAAACATTCAGGCCATAGCATGTGCTTATGCTGGAAGTACAAAGATGAAAGAAACATAACCACTTCCTTCAAGAGGTTTAGTAGGGGGAGAGAAAGATTCATTAAGTAGTTACTTTCAGTAAAAATGTGGTAAGTGTAATAATAAAAGAGGCAAGCATGGAGAAGGCTATGGAAACATAGGAGGGGTTAGAAAAAGTTTTCTGCAGGAAGTGACTTTTGAAACAAGTCTTGAAGAATGATAGAAGGGGAAGCAGCAGCTTCAGTTAGGGCCAAATGCTGAGAAAGTGCTTCAGTGGGAGTATAGAATAGAGTGGGACATGTGGAGTCGGGGGAATGATGGCCAAAGAATGCAGCAGAGCCAGATCATGGAAGGCTTCATATGACATGTTAAAGAGCTTTCCTTAGCAGATATTTGATGGAATCATTTATTTCTAGCAGAAAAATTCTGTGAGAAAAAGTTTGGAAAACATATCAACAATACTTCTTTAATGTAGAGTCTCTTGGAAATTTGAATATGCTAATACATGTTGTGAATCTCCAAAACAGGAATATACTATACAGTTTCTGACCATGAAATACTTATCAGAGATAATCTTTTGGGGCCAGAGTTCTGACAATTACTTTGGGAAGTAGTACACAAATCTCTAGGGAATCATTAAGAGTTTAAATCAAGCTTGTCCAATCCATGGCCTGTGGACCGAATGTGGCCCAGGACAGCTTTGAATGTGGCCCAACACAAATTCTAAAATTGCTTAAAACATTAAGAGAATATTTTGCGATTTTTAAAAGGTCATCAGCTATTGTTAGTGTTAGTGTATTTTATGTGTGGCCCAAGACAATTCTTCTGCCAATGTAGCCAAGGGAAGCAAAAAGAATTGTAAAATATTTAGGAGGTTAGATTGACCGAACTTGGTGATTGAATGATGTAGGGAGGTAAGGGGTAGAAAAAATTAAAAGTTTCTAACACAGATGATCAGATGGATGGGGTGCCAACAATGGAATAATTATAAGAGGTGGAATAGCTTTAGAGAAGATAACAGGAGTTTAGTTTTGGACAGGTCAAGATTGAAGACATGTATGGGATATCTAGTGGAGATTCTAGGAAGCGATTGCATATGTGTGTGAAGTTTCTATTAAATGCCCGGATTTTGGTAGTTAACAGGATATGGATGTAGTTACAATTATGATAATATCAAAAATTACCCAGGAAGAGTGAATAGAATGAAAAGAAGTATGGACCAAGGACAGAAGTGAAGGAATTCCAACAAAAGTATTTACATACATAACAACTTCAAAACCTTGAGTCAACTCAAACCATAAACACACGTTGCTGTTGAAAAAGACACCACCGACACGATATTAGACCTATTTCAGTAATGATTTTTGGATCTATACTAAGTTCATGTGTCTCTCTACTTAGACTTTATATTGGTCTATAGCAAATATTTTAATATGCATTCTCCACTCCCACAACAATTCAATTACCAGAATTTTATTTTTTCTTTAACTTCAAAGTGTTTTTCTTCTTTTAGTTAATCTTTGAAAGCAAAGAGATTTGGCAGTAAATAGATATTTGAACTGAGGCTGACATTTTTGAACCTCTGATTTTGCAGAATCCTAGTGGTGGCTCCAAAGGTTCTATATAGGAAGGGCTTATGGAAGCAATCTGAAAGGAGGCACTAAGTCAAGATTTACATAGGAAATGTTTTTACTAAGATTGTGTGTTACTTTAGTAACATTAAGGGTTAATGAAAATTATGCATGAAGTGGAGAGAGCCAAATCTTCTAAGCTGCCTCAGCTTGGCCTCATGACTGCTTTTTAACATCATTAATATTTCCAGCTGCTATTAAAATAAACCCTTTAAGCAGCTAACAATGTGTTAGCAACTAAATTTTGCTAAGCCATATCATAATGCATTTATTAACCTCATTTATATTGGTGATTCAGATACCCACTAGGATTCTATTATTTAGTAGAAATTGCTTTTTAAAAGCAATGTGGTAAAGTTTTAAAATACAATCACCCATGGCAAAATGTAGCTTTACTTAGTATCTACCACTGTTTGTGTCTACCACAATTAACTAAGATTATTTAGTATCTGCCAAAATATAAAAACTTTTGGCTCTCAGTTTTTATATTGTAGATGCTAAAATTTTCATGTGACTGTCTAAATTATTTGTGAAAGGACGTAGAGTGTAAATAAAAATGAGTAAATAAGTATATGCTGCATTATATCTAATCTGAATAATAAATGATGTATCTAGTTCACTTTTGTTTTAAATGGCATATGTTGGTGTTTGTGGTGCAAGTTTAATATTATATGAATATGAAGAAGTATGAAGAAACACAGAACAAACTTCAAAAAATAAAACCAAGCCATATGCTAAATGCCTGTCAATTAATAGTAATTTAATAAGTTTATATGTCATCGATATGAAGAATTAAAGCTATTAGTTTTTTTGGCACAGAGTTTTCTTCTCAGGAGTAATTTAGGTATTAAAAAATATAACTTGTCATGTAGTTATTACAGCCTTGGAAAAAGAAGAAGCAATAAATCTGGTGCATATGCCCACTCCAAATATAGCATTGGAGAATGCATGTTTGCCTGGAATCTTTGCAAAGGGTAAAATTAAGTTTAAGCTTAATGAAATCAAGGTGGTTTTCAATGCCTAGTTTTCATGATCAAAACAATGTTCATTGTTATGTTCTGTGCATGGTCAATGCATGGCCTGTTTAACACAAGAGATAAATTAAAAGAATAAAACAATGGTCACAATTACTCTTTCCATAGACTGGCTTCTTTCAAATAATGCCAAATAAACAGTATTTTCTATTAATATTTAAAAATTTAGAGCAGAAATGGTTAGTCACATCTCAAAGGACTTCAAAGCTGGTTCTTTAAAACAATCATTATAAGAAGAAAGATACATAGTAAGAACAGGAAATATGAGGCTTGGAGAAAAGATAGTCTATATATTATCCTTTGTCATGAAATATCTGGGTTTAGGCACTGTAGTCATATGATAAACCTGAGATTTTAGTTAATGGGATAGATGATTATGATTATATTTGCTGGTATTTCTTGGGAAATTTTGCTGGTATTTCTTAGGAATTCCTTAGGAAATTCCCATGAAGTCTGCTCTTATAGATGTATACTGTACCATTTTGTGAGAACCTATCTCTGCTACAGAGAGATGTCAAGTCCTTGGGTCTGAATTTTCCATTTGAAAAGAAACCCTAAAATGTGTTAACTTAAGAGTTTAAGAATCAGTCTGAGTAAAAGTCTAAGTAGAAGGCTATATAAAATTTCAAGATCCTGAGATATTAGAGATGCCATTTCTTCCCTCTCCTCTCCCCTGTATCATTCCCAAAAGATAAGTAATCCGAAAAGGATGAAGGAAAATATAATTGGGAGTCAAAGAGTAACAAAATAATGTTAATAGAAGAAGAAACAAAAACAAAATTTATTCAGATACATAATTTTATGAGCTTGCATTCTTCAAATATATGACTTTTATCTGTGTCATGAAAATCAGATGACATAAATGACCAAGAAATCTAGGCAGATGATTGTGAAACAATCTTGATGGATTTTCTATGTTTAAAGATGTGGTTTAACATAATAGTATAATTATAGATTCAGTGTTAGTTGATTTTTGGGGGGTAACATTCCTATGCCTGTGTTATTTCTAACCATATTTTCAATTTTAAATAATGGCTGCTATTGGTCATAATGTGACCAACTTTCTATCTTTCATTTAATTGTATATACATATGTAATATCCTTTATTTATGTTATATAAACAGTATATATATTCCTAACTATTGTGTATTTCTATTATAAAAAGGACTCTAACCTACTACGTTTTAAATTGTTAATTAGCCTGATTTTGTACACAAACACAGATTGCTTACTGTTTGAATGTCTACAAATGTTCTTCCATCTCTAATCTATCTCACCCTGCTTTCTGTAGCAATCTCTTCCAGTTGCTATTCTTACTCTATACTATGTCTCCCTGCTAAATTAGATTGCAATGTACTTGCCTAGGAAATCACAAGTTCAAACATAGTACATCTAGATTTGGCAAAAGCTGTGAATAATATTTTCATTTTAAAAATCAAATAGTTTTCAGAGAATCTAAGCAACATTCTCTAGAGTGGACACTCAGTACGTAGGACATGTAATAGATGATCCACTGGTGCTTCTATTTCTATTTCTGTTTTCTTATCCCTTTATAGTTCCATTTTTGCATGTTTTACAATGTGCATAATATATTCATAAAATGTTACTCTAGTAGAACATATGTACCAATATGTTTGTTTGTTTGTTTTTTACTGCTAGGATGTAAGGTCAAAGAAGATAGGAAATCAGAGGCGTAAAGGTTAAGAACACTTGCTTAGTCATATGATAAACCTAGATTTGATTCTTACCTCTAACACTTACTAGCTTTGTGATCTTAAGCAAGTTACATAAAATCTGTAAGCCTCAATGTTCTTATCTATAAAATGGTAATCACCATATAAACAAGGAGCCTCAATCTCCTTATCTTTTAGATTTGAGGTGTCTTGATTTTTAAATATTATTGTAAAACTCATCCCATTAGAGAAAAATTTTTAATTTTTGTAAAGGGATAAAATAAAATAGTTGACAATCATTTACCTACTCAAAAATTATTGTGCATTGAATTTGGTTTATATATACAAACACATACCTTCACACACACACTTGTAAACAGCAAAAACTCATTAATAATTACTCATGAAGTCCTGCAAATTATCCTAAAAAACACATCTATTGATAACTTGCTCCAGAATTAGAGAATACAAAACATAATTTTTAAAAATCAGTGAGGAAGTTAACTTTTCTTCTCAGAAATGTGGTCTTATCTCAGCGGGATTTAGAAGACTTTTTTAGTCTGTTATAGCAGAGCAGGATTCCTTTCCCCCTAAACCTTTGATGAACAGCAAAATACATTTTAAAAGTATACATTTTGTTTTGTTTTGTTTTGTTTTGTTTTGTTCAGTTTGTGTTTACTCATTGCTGAAACAGTCACTTATTCACAGAAACCTCATAAAACCTGAATAGCGACATGCCTAGATAGTAGTAATGTTATATGCTCACTATGAATTTCTAAAAGGAAAGAATGAAAAGTAAAGACAAAAGAAGACCAAGAGAGTTTATTGCTAGCAGACCTACACTGCAAAAAATACAAAAGGAAGTTCTTCAGGCAGAAGGAAAATGATAACAGATGGAAATTCAGACATTTAAGAAAGAATGAAGAGCTTTTCAAATGGTAAATATGTGGGTAGCTAATTATTTCCTAGAAACTGATATAAAAATAATCATATTTCTCTATGTAGCATTACTTTATAATAATGTATATAAATATCACAAATTTCAATTGAGACACCAAGATACAACAGAGAGCACATTCCAGAGGATATGATAATCCAGATGCAAATTTTCAAAGGAAATAGTCAAGAATATGTTAGATGACTCATCCTTATTAAGAGCATAAAAAGGCCAGGAGCAGTGGCTCGTGCCTATAATCCCAGCACTTTGGGAGGCCAAGGTAGGAAGATTACTTGAGGCTAGGAGTTAGATAGCAGCTTGAGCAATAGTGAGATTTGTCTCTAAAAAGAATCTGGAAAACAATAAAGTTAGTTGGGCATGCTCGTGTGTGCCTGTAGTCACTGTAGTGAACTGTGACAGCATCACACTGCACTCCAGCCTGGGCAACAGAGTGAGACCCTGTCTCTGGGAAGAAAAAAAAAAAAGCACAACATATTTGGCTTTTTGGAAGGTTGAAGAGATTTTTGAGGATGATTAATTTAGAGAGCTATGCTATACTGTAATTACCAACCTTCACCACCCAAATGGATTGGGGAACCTGGTACTCAATTCCGGTGACAGGGGTTTCCATAAGACCACTTATATAGCTTGATATGTGTTAACCATGGTTGAAGGGCATTAGTGGATTTTATTTATTAAGTCAGGTTTATTGAGGTATAATATACACACAGTAAAATTAACCTTTTAAGTTAGTATGAGTTTTGACAAATGTATGCAGTCATGTAAAAAATACCACATCATTACAAAAAAGTTATCTGGTGCCACTTTGAAGTTAATACCCTTCTCATACTCCCAGATGCTAACCAACACTGGTTTGATTTTTGCCCATTTAGTTTTGTCTTTTTCAGAATGTCATATGAATGAAATCGTATAATATGTAGCTTTTTTCTTTTTTTCTTTTTTTTTTTTTTTTTTTTCAGATGGAGTCTTGCTTTGTCACCAGGCTGGAGTGCAGTGGTGTGGTCTTGGCTCACTGCAGCCTCCGCCTCCTGGGTTCAAGTGATTCTCCTGCCTCAGCCTCCCAAGTAGCTGGGATTACAGATATGCGCTACCATGCCCGGCTAATTTTTGTATTTTTGGTAGAGATGGGGTTTTACCATGTTGGCCAGGCTGGTCTTGAACTCCTGACCTTGTGATCCGCCTGCCTCGGCCTCCCAAAGTGCTGGGATTACAGGCGTGAGCCACCGCACCCGGCAATATGTAGCTTTCTGTGTCTTCCTTCTTTCAATTAACATATTGCTTTTGAGACTCATTCATGTTGTTGCATGCATCAGTAATTTTATGGATATATGACAATTTATCCATTCACCAGTTGATGAATTTTTGGATTTCTCCCAGTTTTTGGTAATTACGAATAAAGCTGTTTTAAGCATTTGTAAATAGGTCTTCACATGAACATGTCTTCAACTTCTCTTGGGCTAGGAGTGGCATTTATGGGTCAATATGTTAAGTATATGTTTAACTTTATTGGATTGCTGTTTGACTCTACTTAGGAAATCTTTGAGATGGGTTGACAAACAACATGAGCAGCAAAATGAAGGAGAGTTCTCTGCCCTCCCAATGTATGTGTGATCAGGAATACAGGAGTGTTTACTGTAGACCAGATAGCCTTTTATCAGTTATATACTGCTGCTGGAAAAAAAACAAAAAAACGCCAAAAAACCCCCAAAAAACAAAGAAAAACTACCACAAAATATAGAAGGTTAAAATAAAAGCAATAATTTATATGCTTACAATTTTGCAATTTGGGGTAGGATCAGGGCTGGCTTGTCTCTGCGGTGTTGGCTGGCATCTCTCTTCTCTGTGTTCCTGGGGTATCTAAAATGCCCACTCCATACCTGGTCCCTCAGCTGGCATGGCTGGAACACCTGGGATCTGGCTGAGCCTCTCTCTCCAGCAGGGTAGTTGGACTAATAAGCATGATGACTCAGAACTCCAAAGGGGCAAAAATGGAAGCTACAAGATCTCTTAAGATGTAGACCTGGAAGTCACAAAGCATAGCTTTTGCTGCATTTTATTGGGATGGTCCCAGTTTCAAAAGAAAGGAAAATAGACTTCATCTCCTTATGGGAAAAGTGGAAACCACATTACAAAAGAGCAAGGGGATGAGGAGAGAGTGTTATGGCTAGCTTTAGAGGCAATCTGTCTCAGTTTGTATTGCATTTGTATTAGATTCTGTTCAATGGTGCTGCTTAGAAGGGTGATGGGACCTCAGAAGGAAGGAAGTGGAGGTGAGCTGAAAGATTCTAGAAGAATTATCTGCCAGAATAAAATCCATTCAGCGAGATCAAGACAATGGAAGTTGAGAGGTCCTCAACAGAGATTTCCAAAGAGCCAATAAAAATGGCCCATGGGGGGATAAAAATGTCAAATTATATGTTTTCCAGTCCCAGAGAGCACAGAGTCACCTTACAACAATAACAGTCATGTAAAAACTTTCTCATCCTTTTATTTCTTCTCCCCTCCCCATCCCAATTTTCACTCTGGTGGAAACAGAAAATCAAAAATCGTAGTTAATAAATTAGGGGAAACAGAGCAGGGACAGGAAGGAGGACTGCACTCACTTCCAACTTGCCTGTGTCCAGCTTCTGCTGGCCCATGTTGCAAAAGGCAGGAAGACTTTAACATTAAAACAATTTTGGAGTTTTGATCATTATATTGTACACTTATAATTACTATACTCAGACTGTATTTGTTACTTAACATGATCATAGGACTTTACCCAAGAGTGGCCAGAAAAAATATGGGGTTTACCTGAGTTTTAATCCAAGGGTAGGAGAAAGATTATCCATATCAAAGAGCTTAAGTAAAATTGTGGGAAACAAAAATAATTGTTTAAAATACCAGTTATGTAGTTAGGTCTATGATAGGTAAGTTTTCATGACAGTTAAGAAGAAAGAGTAAATAATTCCATGTAACCAATGTTTGTTACCACATATGGTATGTTCCATCACTTACCAGCTGTGTAGTCTTGATCAAGTCAGTTAATCCCTCTGTCCCTCATATTTTTGATGTGTAAAATGAAATAAATAATAGTAATCTCTTTGGGTAATTGTGAGAATTAGATAAAATCTAGATTAAGTGCCTAACAGTGTCTAGCAAATAGCTGTTCAACAAATGATAGTTATCATCATCATCATCTGCCTTAAGTTGTTTTACTGAATTAAAAATTTTTTGCAAGAAATTGTCCTACTTTTTATTTTCTTTTAGGAAATAGTATTTTAATAAATGCAATAATATCCTTAAAATGATTAACATAATCACTGGAACATGGTAGGTGTTCAGTAAATTGTGGTGGTGGTTATAATTATAGTTGCTTGAATATAGGCCCTTTCACCTCCCTCTCTTTCCATTATATACTAGCTATACCATTTCTAGTACTCTAATCTCTTTGAATCTCAGTTCCTTCATTTGTAAAATAATGCTTTTACTTACTTTACCTATCTCACACGGTTGTTATGAAGAATAAAATTCAGTCTTTGAAAGTATTTATAAATGCTATACACCTATGAGTTAGCATTATTTTCATTCATTGAGGTTACCTTTAAAATATTATTTATAAATCTCTTTCAAAATTATTTTGAGTGACGCTCAAAGATTTTCTATAAAGAAACAAAGCTGATACCTCTATTTACAAACTGCTTTCTAAAAGTAAGTGTAGTGTTCACTTCAGTAGCACATTTACTAAAAGGTAAGTGTGTATTTTCTAGTCTTTATGCATAGATGCTGTGATTTCACGGCAGTTGCAAGATCCTACTAGACCACCAATCTTTCTTCTTCCTGCTGATCTTCTCTCCTACCTCACCTGAAATTTATCAATTAGTGTTTCTAGTTGAGTAGACTAGAAGGGTTTAACTTCTGATAACATGTTCTTATTTTACTTAGAAAAATAAGGCAAACTTAGGCGTTGAGAGAAGGGACTGTCTCCTTCAACTTCTCTGTTGGCACAAATTAATTGATTAGATTAGTCTCAGTGTTAGCTAAGAATATCCATTCTAAAAGTGTGAGATCAAAAGTTGAGCTCATTTCAGTGGAGGAGCAAAACATGGTCACAACTACCTAAGAATAAAGAGCTCAACAAGCTTTCATTTCATTTATTTCCAACAGAAGGTGACTGCTTCCCCAAGATGCCTCTCACCAGATGGTGAATTCTCAGTTCATTTTTAACTACCTGAAAAATCATGGCACATGGCTCTGACCTCATTTCATTTTAGAATTCACCTTTTATTTTAGCTTATGATTTCCATCTGAGCAAAAAAGTTCCTTAAAAGGCAGGAGGTCAAAGTCATGGACAAACACACATGTGCATGAATATGTTTATTTTAATAAATAACTTACTCTTGATAATCCATCTGTAATTATGAGCAACTAATTTTTGTTGTGTCAGACCAGTTTTCCTTCTCTACCTACGTAACATCAGTTATCTTTTATTGACTCAAAAAACGATAACTGATTTTAAATTATTCTAAGGAAAACATAATTCTAAAGACAAATTGGAAGTTCTCTCTACATGGTGCATTTTAAAGTCAATATAAAATCCCTTGAATTATTTATATCAATCCTCATTCCCCAAATCTCTTTGTTAGTATTCATGATTGAGATTTTTTTTTTTTTTTTTTTTGAGACGAGTCTTGCTCTGCCGCCGGAGCTGCAGTGCAGTGCTGGGTTCTCGGCTCACTGCAAGCTCCGCCTCCCGGGTTCACGCCATTCTCCTGCCTCAGCCTTCCCAGTAGCTGGGACTACAGGCGCCCACCACCTCGCCCGGCTAATTTTTTGTATCTTTAGTAGAGACGGGGTTTCACCGTGTTAGCCAGGATGGTCTGGATCTCCTGACCTTGTGATCCGCCTGCCTCGGCCTCCCACAGTGCTGGGATTACAAGGGTGAGCCACCGCGCCCGGCCTCATGATTGAGAATTTATAGCACAATTATTACTAGGCCTCCAGGATAATCAGGGTAAGACCTGTCAGTAATGAGGAGTCACCAGGGAGTTTAGCCACCAATCCAATTACAGCAGATCCTTGAATAACCTCATTTTCTTCAACATGGTTTCATTATAACATTGATGAGAGAAAAAAAATTGTTTCCAGCCAAGGCCACTCACTGTCTGTGTGGAGTTTGTAAGTTCTTCATGAGTTTTCTCTGGGTAACCTGGCTTCCTCTCACATCCCAAAGATGCATACATTAGGTGAATTAGAGTGTCTAAATGGTCCTAGTATGGGTGGGTTTGGGTGTCAGTGTGTGTATGAGTATACCCAGTGATGAAAAGGCATCCTGTCCAGGCTGGTTCCTGCCTTGTGCCCTGAGCTGCCAAAATAGGCTCCAGCCATCTGAGCTGGAATAATTGGGTAAGTAATTATCTTACTTGTTTTTATTAATCATTTAAAAATTTATACATAGCTCATATTTATTTTAATGTTTAATATTAGAAGGGTTTTGGTTTTTATTTAGAAGTTTGGTGATATTTTTGTGACCAAAATATGCTATAGGAACTTAGCTCTCACTTACATCAATTAACTTATGGTAAAATTGGTTTCGTTATCTGTTGTTTTGCTTAAAGTTACAGTTTCCAAAAATCTATCGACAATGTTAGCTGAGAACTTTCTGTACTTTCATATGCCTGAAATTTTATGACCACACACTGCCCCTTTAAAGTTAGTTAGAGGTGGACATCTTGCAAAAGGGTACTCCTTGTAGATAGACGTATGAGGCCAGTAGAAGGGTCAGAATCTGCTCATTATCACTATTGAGAAAATAAATTACAATAACCCAAGGGTGGACTATTTTGTCCTCTTCCTGGGTGCAATTTGGCAAATGATGTTTTAGAGAAATCAAGTATAAATTAATCTCAACTGTTTTCATCTTTGTTTTCCAGGGTGATTTGATTATTGTACTGAGTAAAACAAATAGGCACTGGGGAAAAGTGGTATGTATATCTGAAAAAGATACTTAAAAATAATAAAATTATTTATAATATAGTTTTCTAAATAATAATAATTACTCTTGGTATCACATGGAGTATTTTTGTTGCTGTACACTTTTATAGCATAGAGCATTATAGCAATTATCCATAAAAATGTGAAGATGAAAAGAACATTTGAGAATAGCTAGTCCAACATCGTAATTTTACACATGAGGAAACTGAAGCCCAGATAGATTTGGTGACTTTCCCAAGGATACAGAGCTGGCTTGTGGCAGAGGATCATATCAGACATAATCCCATGTCCTTCAGCTCTTCGTCTGACAGTCTTTCCACTCCCATACAGACTATACAGATAATTACTTTAATGTTAAAAATTGGATTATGCACATACTTAAAATTGTGCTTAAAAAGTAGTTCTCTAGCTTGGCCACACATGGAAATCACCTAGAGAGCTATTAAAACCACCAACACCAGTTTGCACCTCAGATGGATTACATCACAACATCTGGGGATGGTATCTAGGCATCAGTAGTTTTCCAAGATCCCCAGGTGATTCCAACGAGCACCCAAGTTTGAGAACGACTCTACTAAAATAATTATAATGAAAAAACAGGTGTCTTCTGTTCCACTGTTTCTAACTCCTTAATTCTACTTTCCATGACAGTTTTTCTCAAAGTTTGGACCTAAGAGCAGTAGCATTGGCATCACCAGTGAGTCTTTATTTATTTATTTATTTTTTGAGATGAGGTCTCACTCTGTCACCCAGGTTGGAGTGCAGTGGCATGATCTTGGCTCTCTGCAAACTCTGCCTCCCAGGCTCAAACGATCCTCCCACCTCAGCTCCCCATTAGCTGGGACCACAGGTGTGCACCACTATGCCTGGCTAATTTTTGTATTTTCTGTAGAGAGAGGGTTTCACCATGTTGCCCAGGCTAGGAATGAGCTTTTTAGAAATGTACATTCATGGAGCCTACTCCAACCTATTGAACCAGAATCTCTGAGGTTCCACAAAGCTGGAAGCATCACACTACCTGACTTCAAACTATACTACAAGGCTACAGTAACCAAAACAGCATGGTACTGGTACCAAAACAGAGATATGGACCAATGGAACAGAACAGAGGCCTCAGAAATAACACCACACATCTACAACCATCTGATCTTTGACAAACCTGACAAAAACAAGAAATGGGGAAAGGATTCCCTATTTAATAAATGGTGCTGGGAAAACTGGCTAGCCATATGTAGAAAGCTGAAACTGAATCCCTTCCTTACACCTTATACAAAAATTAATTCAAGATGGATTAAAGACTTAAATGTTAGACCTAAAACCATGAAAACTCTAGAAGAAAACCTAGGCAATACCATTCAGGATATAGGCATGGGCAAGGACTTCATGACTAAAACACCAAAAGCAATGACAACAAAAGCCAAAATAGACAAATGGGATCTAATTAATCTAAAGAGCTTCTGCACAGCAAAATAAACTGCCAACAGAGTGAACAGGAAACCTACAGAATGGGAGAAAATTTTGCAATCTACCCATCTGACAAAGGGCTAATATCCAGAATCTACAAAGAACTTAAACAAATTTACAAGAAAAAAACAAACAACTCCGTCAAAAAGTGGGCAAAGGATATGAACAGGCACTTCTCAATAGAAGACATTTATGCAGCCAACAGACACACGAAAAAAATGCTCATCATCACTGGTCATCAGAGAAATGCAAATCAAAACCACAATGAGATACCATCTCACACCAGTTAGAATGGCAATCATTAAAAAGTCAGGAAACGACAGATGCTGGAAACGATGTGGAGAAATAGAAACACTTTTACACTGTTGGTGGGAGTGTAAATTAGTTCAACCATTGTGAAAGATGGTGTGGCGATTCCTCAAGGATCTAGAACTAGAAATATCATTTGACCCAGCAATCCCATTACTGGGTATATACCCAAAGGATTTTAAATCATGCCACTATAAAGACACATGCACACGTATGTTTACTGAGGCAGTGTTCACAATAGCAAAGACTTGGAAGCAACCCAGATGTTCATCAGTGATAGACTTGATTAAGAAAATGTGGCACATATACACCATGGAATACTATGCAGCCATAAAAAAGGATGAGTTCATGTCCTTTGTAGGGATATGGATGAAGCTGGAAACCATTATTCTGAGCAAACTATCACAAGGACAGAAAAGCAAACACTGCAAGTTCTCACTCATAGGTGGGAATTGAACAATGAGAACCCTTGGACACAAGAAGGGGAACATCACACACCGGGGCCTGTTATAGGGTGGGAGGAGGGGGGGGATAGCATTAGGATAAATACCTAATGTAAATGACAAGTTAGTGGGTGCAGCAAACCAACATGGCACATGTATACCTGTGTAACAAACCTGCTTGTTGTGAACATGTACCCTAGAACTTAAAGTATAATTTAAAAAATACAAAATTAAAAACAAACAATCTCTGAGGTTCCAGTTAACTGTAATTATTCATGTTAAAATTAGCCTTACCCTATGAGGTATCATTTTTCACTATTTTTAGCAGTATCCTCTATATTTACCTCCATGTCTGAATAATATGTTCATAATCCTATTTCTTGATCTGACAATTTTATACTTTATCTATTGACTTCCTGTTATAGCAAATAAGGATTTATTTAGTTTTTTGTACTTTTCCCCCTCCTCTCATCCTACCAGTAGAGTTATATCACAATATTTTGCTAAATCAATTACTCTGTTTATATTTAATACTATGAAAATATTGTTCCCTGCAAAGCTAAATAAACCTATGCTTTTATACCTTTTATTATATACTTATTTTTTTCCTAAGATTAATAATTGCCTGGTTTGTTTATTGGTTCATTTTCTATGTATCTACTCTTAATTTTTAAATATGCTCCACTAAATCTGTTATATGCCCACTAATATAATTTTCAAGTATTCAAAACAGATATTTTGCCCATCTCATTTGGAAATCTGTGCCCTCACCTCTTCATCCATTTGCTGTGATTTGAACTGGTTATTTTCTGAAGTCAGCTATGCAGTTGACATTCTGGATCTTGCCCTTGCCCTTTCTTCTCACACTATATCCAGGCAAATATGCTGCCTTTACCTTCAAAATGTATTTGGAGTCTGAGTCTGATCCCATCTTTTTTTTTTTGAGATGGAGTCTCACTCTGTTGCCCAGGCTGGAATGCAGTGGTGCGATCTCGGCTCACTGCAACCTCTGCCTCCCAAGTTCAAGTGATTCTCCTGCCTCAGCCTCCCGAGTAGCTGGGATTACAGGAATGCACCACCACGCCCGGCTAATTTTTGTATTTTTAGTCAAGATGGGGTTTCCGCATTTTGGTCAGGCTGGTCTCGAACTCCTCACCTCAGGTGATCCACCTGCTTGGGCCTCCCAAAGTGCTGAGATTACAGGTGTGAGCCACCACGCCCAGCCTTATCCCATCTCTTGACCTCCTCTGCTACCATCCTGCCCAAGCCACCATCATCTCTCTTAAACACTGAAGTAGCCTGCCTAACTCTTCCACCCATTCACCCTTTCAGCTAAAAATGTAGCACAGATCATATCTCATATATTTATTAGTTAAGTGCAAGTAACAAAAGGAACCATATGCCATTTGGGAAATGTTTGTTTCTTTTTCTAAGTGTATATGTAGTGGAAAGGTTTCGGGCGGCAGTTGGTGGTGGTGGTGAACAGATTATGGGTATGGGAATTCTATATACATTCTCACTGATTGCCCTGTAGCAGACCAATGTTATTGAAAACATAGCAAATTTTTTTTAACATTTCCGCAATAAGTACTTACTATGCACTGTGAGGTTAAAGTAGAAGAAGATTCTTGCCTGTGAAAATTTACAAATTTCTGTAGGAGATAAAACATGTACATATACCACACTGAAAGAACAAAACAATATTTGATTATATGTAGAAACTAGTATTATAGACTCCTTAGAAATTCAGAGAGAGAATGCAGCATTTTGGCTGATTAATAATATACTAAAAGCAGGATTTGAGTTTGAATTTAAAATATGGGTGATATTAATATTTTACTTCCAGTGACTGCAAGGAGAATTTTAGGCTGAGATAATGATGATGAGATTAAAGGTATGCAACAGGAAGTTTTATTAAGGTTCTCCAGATAAATGAAAAACAATAAGATAGAAAGGTAAATATTAATAGATTAGAGAAGAGAGTTATTATGGGAATTGGCTCACATTGCTTTGGAGACTGAGAAATTCCATGATATGCCATCTACAAGCTGGAGAGCCAGGGATGCTGGCAGCATGGCTCAGTCCAAGTCCAAAGTCCTGAGAACTTGAGGGAGTAAAGGGATGCTGGGTTAAGTCCCAGTATCCAAAGATCAGAGAACCTGAGGTTTTGATGTGCCAGGGCAGGAGAAGATGAGTGTTTCAGCTCCAGAAGAGTGAGCAGATTCAGCTTTATCCTGCCCTTTTGTTTTATCCAGACCCTAAGCCAATTGGATGGTGCTCGTCCACAGGGGAGGGTGGATCTTCCTTACTCAGTCCACTGATTCAAATGCCAATCTCTTCCAGAAACAGCTGCACAGACATACTTAGGAATAATGCTTTACCAGTTATTACTAGCTGGGTATTTCTTAACTCAGTCAAGTTGGCATCCAAAATTAACCATCACAGAAATATATACCCAATTTAAAGAGAATGTGGACCAGGACAATTTGATATGTAAGATTTGTGCCAAGGAGTAGCTGAAAATAAGATGAAATGGATAGATAGGTTTTTATTATTGTTCAGTATCTAGTGGATCAGTTCCACTTATCTTATTGATTTAATTAACCTTTGATATATCATGGGCAATTATAATAGTTCTCAGCTAACCCAAGAAAATAGATTTATTATTATCTCCTTTTTATAGATGAGGAAACTTGAGGCCTAAGGAGGTTAAATAATTTGCCTAAGGTCAAAAGACTAAGAATGTGGTGTAGTTAATATTTGAACTATGCAATCTCATTTCTGAGCCTATGCTCTTAAACACTGCCTTTACTGGCTTTCCTTGTCTATCAAATATGTTACAAATATCTTTTCAATTTCTCATTCATAATTTTAATTTTGTATGTGCTCTTTCTTACTGGATGATATTTAAAATTTTATGAAGAGGCCAGGTGCAGTGGCTCATGCCTATAATACCAGAACTTTGAGAGACCGAGGCAGGAGGATCACTTAAGCCCAGGAGTTCAATGTTGCAGTGATTCATTGGGGCCTGTCGGGTGGGGTGGGGTAGGGGGAGAGAGGATCAGGAAAAATAGCTAATGCATGCTGGGCTTAATACCTAGGCAATGGGTTGACAGGTACAGCAAACCACAATGGCACACATTTATCTACATAACAAACCTGCACATCCTGCACATGTATCCTGGAACTTAAAATAAAACAAACAAAAGTTGCAGTGATCTATGATTGTGCCACTGCACTCAAGCCTAGGCAACAGAGCAAGACTCTGTCTCTAAAATAAATTAAATTAAAATTTTAAAAATCACAAAGTTTTATGTAGTCAAAGTTTCAATATTTTTCTTAATTTTATTTAGTTTTGTTTCATAAGGCTTAGTATAAAGAATAATAAAATATTTCCTATTATATTTTCTTTTGAATTTTTAACTTTATGATAATTAATCATAAATCTTTTATTGTATTTGTCTATGGCCTGAAGTAGGGATCTAATTTCACTTTTCTTCCAAATAGCTAGCCAATTATCCTCAAAATATGTCCTTTTTAAAATGACTTGACATGCCACCTTGATAGAGTAGATGTTGAGATTTGCCAGTTGCTGGACATTCTACCAATAAGTGTTTCATTCTGGTTAAGAAGAATTCTTTTAAAAGTGTAACCCTGGAAGGAATATTAGTTAGAAACACTGTAATGTAAATTAGTTAGATAATACTGGGTTCTATTGATACCCAGGTGAGATAAATGTAGCTAAAAATAGTAATTTTGGCTCTGGAGGTCAAATCTTCCTGGGGACGAGGATGTTAAAAGTAGAAAAAATTTTTCATGTGGCATGAATAAGAGAAACTATTGTTTTCTTCACAATTGTTGCCGTTGACAAAGCTCTCATATTTTTTATGACAATTACTGAAGTATTATCTGGCACCAGTTGAAATAATAAGGACTTATAATATGGCTTTTTAGTAAGCAAATCACTCCAAATTTTTCTAATATTTTCAGCTTTAAACCAATGAAAAAGCCATAAAAATAGCCATAAGGATAAATAGTTCAATGAAGACCCTTTCTTTGTAAATGTGAAACTAAGACAGATTTTTGGAGAAAATCTCAAATCTTTTCATTTCCTCTGGGGACAGCATTATGCAGGTATGTTAGTAGTCTTTCTGTAGAGTATCAAGAAATCCATCTGCAAATAATGAATAATTTCCTCCCATTTCACTATGTGCATGCTCTGAACAATTAATGTCCTTACTTGCCTTCACAATGGTTCAGTGTGATCTAACACAGATTGAGCCATCTGTCTGTGTTTTCTTCCATTTGCAACATTTGTTCTTCCTGCTGATCTGACTGCTTCTTTTCTCTGCTTTCTCATTCAGATTGAGCAAGCTTTCCCAGAAATGTACTTGTTAGCCAGAAGCAAGTCTCTTGGACTACAGAAATATAAAATATTCTCCTACTATATTCATCCTGTTAGTAACATTTTTAAAAACACTTTTTAAAAAAGTATATTTCCTGGAAAGCATACCAGGTTCTTACAGAATTTTTAACCTCTTGGCAAAATCAAATATATGTAAATCTAAAATCATGTTTGGAAGAAATAAATACAATTTTCTGTAAATGTGGTCCTGAGGATCATTAGTGTCTTGTTCTAGTGAAGTTCCAATATTCCTTCTTAAGAAGAGCATCTCAGTACATCCTACTGGAATCAGTTGGCTTCCTCTTGAAGTACATTATTTTCATGTTCCCTCAGTGAAAGTCCTTTGGTGCTAAATCCTGTTTTCAATTTTTTTTTGGATAGTATCTTTATTTTGTTTTCCTTCTCAGAAGATCTTTCAATTGTATATTATTTCATTATCTTCTGACTCCTTTTTTTTTTTTTTTTTTTTTTTTTTTTTTTTAAAGCAATGGGGTCTTGCTGTGTTGCCTAGGATGGTCTCAAACCCCCTGGCTCAAGCAATTCTCCCACCTCAGCTTCCTGAGTAGCTGGGACTGCAGGTGCACAACACCACACCTGGCCCATTGTTGTTATTAAGAAATTAAGCTGTCAGTTTAATTGTGTCCCCTTTGTTGGGTAATCTACCATTTCTTTCTAGTTGCTTTTAAGATTTTCTTCTTGTCTTTGTTGTTTTGCAGCTTCACTCTATTTTGAGGTGGGAATTTCTTTTATTTATACTGTTCGGGATTTGTTGACCTTCCTGAATTTGATAATTGATGTCTTTCATCAACTTTTTAAGATTATTAGTCATTATTTCTTTAAATATTGCTTCTCCTTATTTGAATTACCTCTTCCTGGAATGCTAATTAGCTCTTCTCACTCTATATTCTATGTTTGTAAACCTCTCTATACCTGTCTCTCTGAGCTGCAATTTGAATAATTTTTCAATTTTATAATCCATTCATTAATTCTAATTAGCTGTATCTAATCTGCTTTTTAACCTTTTGATTGAGTTTTAAATTTCATTACATTTTCGTTTTTGAAAGTTCAGTATGGTTAGTTTTCAATTTTCCTGATGAGTTTTGTCTCATTGATTTGTTTTTCATTGCTCATATTTGTCAACCCCTGTTATATTTCTGAAAACATAGTTAACAATTTTTTTTTTTTAATCTAATAGTTTCAATACCTGAAGTCTGTCAGGGTCTTATTATTCACTGTGTTGTTTACTCCTGTTTCTGATGGCTTATTTTCTTTTGTGTTTGTGATTTGAAAATTGTTATTAAATAATACTTGGAACTTTATCTGTAGGAATTCCTTGAAGCTAGCGTAAGTGTACACTCCTCTAGGGAGAGGGGCCTGTAAACACAATACACCCAACTCCACTTAAGTTTCAACCTTCCATTAATGTAGATTTAGGCCCTAAATTCTTGTGAGGTTCAGAAAAAGGTCACAGTTTTCTGTGGAGAGACTTAAGCAAACAAACAAACTTTTATCCAGAGCCAATGCTGAGACAGGTCATCTATTTGATTACAAGGTCAAGTTGCTTTCTTTTCTACTTCACTCCTTCCCTGAGATGCTAGGTCTTCCAGGGCTCCACCTTTATGCAGCATGATCTTTGTTCCCATACTCTCTTCTGCACAGTAGCTCTAACCTACCATGATTCAGAGTTGGCCAAGAATTTGCTGGCTTCAGAGTTTTCATATCTTCTTGATCTTGTGTTCCTGATGCAGTCCTATATTTGGTGGATTTCTCTTAGTTTATTGCAGGTTCATTCAATAATTAAAGTGAACTATCTTTAATTTTATAGAACATTTTTAGATGTTCTGTGGAAGGAAGGTTTTTTGGATCTCTCCAATATTCTGCCACACTACTGATTATTTCTCTTTCATTTTTGAAAGGTAATTTCACTAAATACAGAATTTTAGGTTGATTTTTATTTCTTTCAACAGTTTAAATATTTCACTCCATTCTCTTCTTGCTTGCATCATTTCTGATGAGAAGTCTGCTATGCTTTATTATCTGTTTTTCTGTATATGTAAGGTGCTTTTTCCACCTTGCTTAAAAAATTAATATCTTTGGTATAAATTTAAGGGCTACAAGTGCAGTTTTGTTACATTGATGTATATTGTACTGGTGAAGTCTGGGCAAGATTTCCTTTTTCTTTAGTTTTCTGAAATTTGAATATGATATGCTTAGGTATGGGTTCTTTCTGTTTTCATATGTATACTATTTGGTATTTTCTGAGCTTGCTGTATCTGTGGTTTAGTGGCCATCATTAATTTAGGAAAGATATGGGCCATTAATCCTTCAAATATTTCTTCTGCTCTGTTTTTTCTTTCTTTTTCAGATATTATAATTGTATGTATGTTTCATCTTTTGCAGTTGTCCCACAGTTCTTGGATGTTCTGTTCTGTGTTTTTTCATTCACTCTTTGCATTTCAGTTTGGAAATTTTCTGTGGGACTATTTATCTATAAGGTCATTGATTCTTTCCTCAGCCATGTTAAGTCTACTGATGAGCTCATTGAAAACATTCTTCATTACTGTCACTCTATTTTTATTTCTGGCATTTCTTTTTTATTATTTTGGAGAATTCCCATCATTTTTGTTTATATTACCATCAGGTCTTGTGTTTATCTACTTTTCCCACTAGAGCCCTTAACATACATTTTAAATTTCCTATCTTATAATTCCAACATCTGTGACATAACTGAGTCTGGTTTTTATGGTTGCTGTATTTTTTCAGACTATTTTTTCTTGACTTCAGCTTGTTTTGTAATTTTATGTTAAAAGCTAGACATGTTATATCAGGTAGTAGGAACTGAGGCAAACAGGACTTTAGTAAAAGGATGTATGTCAATCTGGCCAGGAATCAGAGACTTCAAATTTCTCTAGCGTTCTGGGATTTTTGTTTTTATTTTGTCTGCACTCTTCATATGTACCTCATAGTTACTGTTCTTCAAAGACAGTCTGTATCTTGCAGTTCTTTCAGCTATATTCCACTGTTATTATATTTGAGACTTGCCTGTATGGTGGTAGGGTATGTGGGAGGAGAAGCACTTTATAATTTTCTGATTGACTCTCACTATTTTAGTGGGCTAAGCCTTGAGTCTATGGCCTTCACCAATGTTTCTGTCCTTTTTTTCAGTGTTACAGCATTTATTCCCTACTCTCTACTCTCTGGCTGCAATGTTGTCAATCTATTTCCTTAGGCGTGTCTCCAGTTGACCATGGTGTCTCTCCCCACCCTTAAATGAAATAGGAATGCCAAAAGGGGCTGTAGTGGGCAGGAATTCTTTTTCCCCACCTGGGATAAGTTATCAGAATTATACTTTGGCAAAGAAGTTTTCTCTGGAGAGTAGGTCTTCGTTATGGAGAAGGATCTACATATGGTTTGCACATAGATCCCCTTCAAACTCCCTCTTTTCCAGCCAGAACCAATAGTGAATTTCTCTGGGATCTTCACGATGAAAATTTGGTGAGACTCAGAAAGACCATAAAAGTGTGAGGCCTGCAGTCTCCAGGAGTTTCTTATTCTCAGACTAGTCTACACTCAGCCTCCAGCAATTTATCAAAACTATTACTTTTAAGTGTTTCTAACAGTTTATGTCTCCAGCGGCTTCTGCTCCAAGTTAAGCAGATATCAGTTGCTCTATTTCTCTGGGAGAATGTGCCTCTGCGGATTTCAGGATGGTGGTTTGATCCAAAGCATTAGTTCTATGATGGGTCCAAGAAGGGTCATTTGATTTTTTAGTTTGTTCAGATCGTTCTTGTTGTAAAGACAACTTCTGAGATCTTTAAATGTTGGAGCTGAAACAAGTTTACTACTTAAGATTTTCAATATAATTTGGGTTCTTTGTTTTCAAACAAAAGAAGCTGTCTAGCTAACTTAAGTGAAAAGACATTTGTCGGAAGGATATTAAGAACCAAGGCAGCTCTGGGCATCAGTAAACAAGAACTATAGGAAAGTTTTATCAGCAAAATTTTAGTTAACACATCTCCACTAGATGTTCAACTGTTTTCAAAATCTTTATTCATCTACTCAAGATTCCAATTTCAGGAATTCTGGGACGAAGGTGTTGAGGTGGCTGCAGTTTTTTAATATTCTTGAATTCTTGCATAAAATTAGAGGAAGCAGCTAGATAGCAAAACTATCTGGAGATCATTTACAACAGAACTAGATTATAAGATGTTCCTCAAAGCCTAAAATACCAATATCTTCAGGCCTGTGGTTATCACTGTCTTTATTGAAGAAACCTATAAAATTCAGGATGATGATGATTTTTATAAGGAGGGAATAGTCTTTGGGATGAGCTAAATGAAGGGGTTCTGAAGTGGCTGAAAAAGTCCTTAATGTAGATGGTAGTTGAAAGATTGTTTGCATTGTAATAATTCACTAAACCATACATTTGTGTTTTTTTCCATATCTGTGTTTTATAATAAAAAGGCTATACATTTTTAAAATTATATTCTGGAAAAAAGAGAATATAATTATCTAGCCTAATTTGTTATACAGGGATATCCTGTATGGGATATGTTAGTCCTACCAGATTGTGTTCATAGGGTTAGAAGTTATTCCCCTAAAGGAAATAAGGTTGCTTCCATATGGATAAATGAATGCTAGGCAGCCCAATAATTTTCTATTACAATACAACATTTTTATAGATTTGGGATAGCCCTCTTGTGGTATATATCAACTCTATTATTGTAAGCAGCAAACAAATTATGTGAGGAAGGCCATTCAAAAGAAGAAAGTTCTAAAATTCAGCCACTAGGAAATGAACAAATTAAAAAAAATAGTTTTATAAGCAACGGTTTTACAAGTGTTAGTGTGTAGCTAATTAAAGATGACACTTAAACAATATTTATAATGAACAAATATATTGAATATAGAGAACTTTTCCCATTGCTCATTTTTGTTGTCTTTGTTGAGGATCAGATGGCTGTACGTGTACAGTTTTATTTCTTCATTCTATTCCACTGGTCTATGTGTCTGTTTTTGTACCATTACCATGCTGTTTTGGTTACTGTAGTCTTATAGTATAGTTTGAAATCAGGTAATGTGATACCTCTAGCTTGAACTGAATTGAGAATAAATGTGCTGTGAGAAAGTGAAGACAAAAAGATAGACTATGCCTGGAAGTCTGAATGAGAAGAGAAAATAGTTGGTGGTATTAGGAGGAATATGAATTAAGGAGTTGATTTTTTAACATGAGAGAAACTAATTATCATCTGAGAGCATGCTGCTAGTAGAGAAGGAAAATTTCACATGGTGAAAGAGAGAGGTAGTAAGGCCAAGAAGAGGTGAGAGAGTCTGGGATCAAGGGCACAGCTAGAGGGACTGGCCCTGCATATAAGGATAGACAACTAATCCTAAAATGAAATTAGATCTGTGTAGATGCATGTATATTTGTAGGGGTGGGAAAGAAGTTTAGGAACATGATATCTAATGCCTTTGAGTTTATTAATTAAGAAGCTGAGTCATCTGCAAAAAGTAAGGATAGGTAGTAGGGAATCAGGAGGGGGCTTGTAGATACCAGTGAAGATTTGGAAATAGCTGTAAGGATTGGAAATAAAAACTTACCAAGGACAACTAAAAGGATTGACAGGACACATTGAATATTCAGATTTGACTGATAAAATTATTCATTAATGTGCCTAAATGCTTAATGTTTTCTAGTTTTCTTGAGCATACTTTTTTAAAAAAGATTTGTCAACAGTTATTTATCTAAAGGGATAAAAAGAAAAGGAAGATGGATTCATCATATATTAATAGTTTCTTGTGTATAGGAATCTTATTTTTGGAACTTAATTTCAGAGTAGTATTTCATATTATAAGCAAATGTAATATTTTTTTCTTTAGTGAAACCACTCAAACATAACTTGTATAATTCACATATTACCTTAGTTCTTTGAGGCCACCTTAGATATGGGTGAGACTGACTTAATCCAACATTATCCTGTGGATTGTAGACTTACAAAATTTTTGTTAAAGGCAGTCAGATCACCTGGGCAGTTGTGATCCCATAGTCATTTCTTACTCTGGGCTCTTTTTTTTTTCAATTTACTCAGTCTAGTTTACAGATCATACAACACTCTGTTCATGTCGCTTACGTTTCATAGCATGTTAACTCAGTTCTGGATTTTGGACTTTTTCCTTAATAAGGCCATTAAAAACATTTGGTAGGGCATGGTGACTCATGTCTGTAATCCCAGCACTTTGGGGGTCAAGGTAGGCGGATCACCTGAGGTCGGGAGTTCAAGACCAGCCTGATCAATATGGAGAAACCCCATATCTATTTTAAAAAAATACAAAATTAGCTGGACATGGTGGCGCATGCCTGTAATCCCAGCTACTCAGGAGGCTGAGTCAGGAGAATTGCTTGAACCCGGGAGGCAGAGGTTTCAGTGAGCTGAGATCATGCCATTGCACTCCAGCCTAGGCAACAAGAGAGAAACTCTGTCTCAAAAAAAAAAAAAAAAAAAAAAAAAAATTCACACTCACAGCATATATATGTAGAAATTTTTGCTGAAGGCTGGTAGTATGCAGGGATTCATTTCATATCACAGTAAAATAAAAACTCAACTTGAGGTCAGCCTCCTGTACTTTTCTTATTCTTCTCAGTTTCTGTCCTCTTCTCTAAGGAGCAAAATCTCAGTTTCTCTTATTCTTTAGTAGCAGAATAATTTAGTTCTCTATGTCCCCTATACCTAAATTCAGCTTGAGGAACATCGTGGCCTATCAAAACCCAGTAAAGTGCTCAACAGAACAAATGGGCCTTCTTTAGAAATGTTTTTTTGCACCCCTCACATACATTTGTACATTTGTAGCCAATTTCAAGTCTTTTTCTTTTTCAGGCCTCATAATGAAAAATTTTTTTATTTTATTATTTTTTTCTTTTTTTTAAAGAATATGCCATTAGACAAAATAATACTGTATCTAAGCTGGAAGAAAACTTAAACACTGCCCCTTACCCCTGTATTTTACCAAAATGAATGAGGCAGGTCATATAGTTTTCATACTCTTGAGCTTCCAAAACTCTTTTATATAAATGTTGTAGTTTATAAAACACCTCAAGTTTCCAAACCAGACCATGATTTTCATTAAGACACCAAAGTCACATAATTTCTTCAATATTTGATTTAAACTGTGATGTCATTGGTAGGGATCTTTTATTGACCATCATGGTACAGTGTCATTACATATTCCTAAAAATCCGTATGTCAGATTTACTATTCTCTTTACTAAGAGAAAAAAAAAAAATCAGATTTGCTGTGGTAACTGCTATACCTCACTTTTCTTAAGTTAATGAAGCTTTCCTCTGAAAAAGCCAACAAGGTTCTATATCTTTTCCTGAGGATGGTTTGTTGAGTCTGTATGGAGAATCAAGAAAACAGTTTATAACACTAAATTTGCCACTAGCTGCTTATGTCAACTAGTTATGTCAGTTATTGTATAACCAAACCTAATTATTTATTAATTGCCTCTTCACAGAGATGAAATAAAGAAGAAAAAGAAACTGTTTGAGGATAGCTTAAAAAGTAAAAGCAACTTAGAAGATGAGAACATAGCAAAATGACCCAGTGAGTCCAAGATAGTGCTCTAGGGATGCTGAAGTGACCAATCAATTATGAAGAAGATGACAAGTACATATGACATGCTGGCCTCATCTGTGAGATGGGATCTAAAATATCAACAAGAATACACAGGAAGTATTTTAATAGGAGGATAAAAAGGAGCCTGTGATTTCCAGAAAACGATGCTCCTGTATCCAAGGAAAATACTCTCCCAGCACAAACACAGCAGGCTTTCCAGATTCAAGATGCCGGTCCAGATTCCAGATTCAAGAAGCCATTATATTAATGCAAATTTAACTTAATGAAAAATGTTTCATGCTGTGTCTATAAAATGTGATTAGAAATCATTACAGTAGCTGGGTGTGGTGGCTCACGCCTGTAATCCCAGCACTTTGGGAAGCCGAGGCAGTCAGATCACCTGAGGTTGGGAGTTCGCGACCAGCCTGACCAACATGGAAAAACTCCATCTCTACTAAAAATACAAAATTAGCTGGGCGTGGTGGCGCTTGCCTGTAATCCCAGCTACTGAACCCGGGAGGCGGAGGTTGTGGTAGGCCGAGATTGTGCCATTGCACTCCAGCCTGGGTAACAAGAGTGAAACTCCATCTAAAAAAAAAAAAAAAAGAAGGAAAACATTTAACATTAATAAAAGTGAGATGACAAAATATCTGAGGCATGGATAGCATAAAAGGCACCAGTAGTAAGAGAAGTTACCTATTGCTGAAACATGGAATTGTAAGGAATAAAGAAAGTGGGGAGATTGCCATTCGATGAGCAACATAAGCTTAGATGACAGAGGCCTAGGTTTTGTGGAGAAGGGGTAAATGATGACTATAATGTCTGAAGACTAAGAAATCAGAAAGACTGCTCAGCAGGCAAGAACATTTTATTTGATACTGTATGACCACATGTGAAAAGAACATCTTATCTGATTCTGTATGTGTTAGTCTGATTCTATGAATGTCAGTAGTGTTGTACTTCTGCATTAGACATGGGAAAATTGTAAACATCAATGATAGGATGTTTTCTAGGACCTTCTGAGGAGTCACAGAATCCTTCAGAAAGAGGAGACTGGAGTTGGTAACTTAAAGCAAAAATTAATGGAATATTGATTGAGTTTGAGATATGTGTAAGCCTAATAATTCACAATTGAACAGTGGAGAATAATAGTGTAAGCACCATTTATTGAGTACCTTCACTATACCACGTACTGTACTACTCATTTTACAAATGGAATCTCATTTAACTTACATAATAAATGAGGCATTTTTTTTCAGTTTTAGAAATGAAAAAAAAAAAAAAATTGAGATGAATTAGATGCGTTCCAAATACTGGAATCTGTAACTTAATGGGAAGTTCCAAGAAGGCATGTTTATACAAGAAAAGCTTGGTAATCTCAACCTAGGGATGATGAGATAGTATAATCTACTTTGTGCTTTATTGCAGAAGTTAAGACATGAGCTAAACTTGGGTCATTAGTGGAGAAGTAATTATCAAAATCTTGTCCTCACCTTGCTACCTTTTCAAACACTAATCACTAGCCAATATTACTATGCTTAACATGTGAATAGAATCCAAAATATCATGGAGATTATCTTCTAGTGAGGGAAAAAGATCACAGACAAGTAGACAAATATTGAAGTAATTTCCAGTAGTAATATGGCTGTGAAGAAAATGTGATGGTAAGATGGTTGAGGTTAACTTTAATTAGGGTGGTTAGGGAAGGTTTCCCTGAGGAGGCAAAATTTGAGCTGATTGTCAATATGAAGTCAGCCATCTGAAGATCTGGCAGAAAATAATTTCAGATAAACAAGGTAAATATTTTGGAAATTATCTGATTATTAAATATGGATGGTCTATTTTATAGCCCTGTATTGTTTCAGAATTGACAATATTTCACTGAATGAAGAGTTTCAGTTTGTCCTGGGAAGTATTTCCCCTAACTCTTCTAATATTTAAACACTCAGTGGTTCAGTTTGTTTCTAAGATTCCACTATCAATATACGGGCTAGCTTCTTGTGTGGAGGCCTCTTGTGGTCTTTTCTGCTTCTGTTCCTGCTCCTAAAGGAGAAAGCATCTCCTTAGCTGTGGTATATCATTTACAAAGACTGCTACAATGATTTCTCTCATCTGTATACATTTCTTTGCAACTGTGATTTTGCTACTTGTTTCATCAAGTGGTGAAATCCTTTCTCTGCACCCTTAAAACTGGGCTGGCCTTCTAACCTGCCTTACCAATAGAATGCAATGGAAGTAATATTTTGGGACTTCTAAGCCTAGGCATCAGGAAACCTTTGAAGCTTTTGCTCTTATCCTCTTGGAATGTTGCCATCACCACATGAAGATGCCCCAGTCAGTCTCCTTGAGGATGAGGAGACCACATGGAGACAGAAGGCCAGCCAAAGCTGTCACCACTCAGCAGACTTTTGAGTAAGGCTATCTTGGACCATGTGTCCCAAGTGACCTCCAGATGACAGCATCTGCATAAGTGACCCAATGTGAGGTCAGCAGACAAACCATTCCACTGAAACCAGCTCAGGTTTCTGACCCATAGAATTATGAGCAAATAAAATGTTTGTCATTTTAGGCCACTAAGTTTGTTATGCAGCAATAGATCATTATGAAACTAGCTAAGCTCCAAAAATCTTTCTTTGGGGCTTTATGTCATTTTGCTCTGAACTTGAAGTTGCTGACTGAATGCTTCTTCAAGAGGTCTCTTGAAAGATGCCAGAATACATTACACTAAGCTTTCCCTCATTTAAAAAATTATTTCACTTCAAGAATATATATCAGCAGAATTGAAGATTGTTTCTACTCTTTGATGGAGAAAGGATTCTTCACCTATTATTCTGAACTAATAGGCATATTATGATACCATGGAACCTGCACAGATAGATTCATAGTCCTTTCTCACTATTTCCAAACTCTTGCTTTCTTTTAACACAAACTCTAAATTCCCAGCTTAGGAACTTCTACATTCTGTGCTACTCACCAAGTATGGGTATCTGGCATTTTGAGTACCAAAATCTTGACTACTGTTTATCTATTGATTACTGGTATTTCAAATACCTGCCATTAGTAGTCAAAAGGGAAATTTTGCTTTGGAATGTTATGAAGATATAATTGAGAGTAGCAGAACCCACATTAATGAAGGAATCATATGTACTTTTAGCATACTATGTAGCTCAGGTTTTAATTAGTGCCTCCTCCCTGTTAAGATTTGGAAGGATAGGAAGACATTGGCTACCATGATCTTTAAATTTTTCATTATCTGACTACATTTATTTATTGATCTATTTATTTTGCTACTGGCTACACTTATTCTTTTTTTGCTGCTAAACAGATCCAGGTTGAATTTTCCTTCTTTAGTTAAAAAGAATGCCTGCTATATCTCGTTTTAGGTACCCTCCCTTTTTGCTCCTATGGAGTTTGATGAATAGAAGTAAGTTTCTGATGAGTATTTACTTAAAGGTCTTCCTATGTCATACTCACAATCCCACCATCCTATTGTTACGTTGTACATCATTTAATCAGTGTCCCTTTTCTACTACCCTATCATCATCAGCTATGGTAAAGTTACCCATTTGCTGGCCCACTGGGCTTTGTGTGGTTTATCCAAGCAATGACACTTGAATATGAATGATACTAGTTTCTCCAAGGGCTTTCTTTGTTGCCCATGCAATATCTTGAGCATTTTATTTTTAACTCCAGTTTTTCTTCATGGCGTCATATCCCTTTTAGATCACCCTCTTTCTATTCTAAGCTTGTGTTGCCTTTTAGCCTAGGCACTCAACTTCCTGCTTCCTGTTTAAAAAACAGGTCTCAGTTTAGAGTAGAAATAAAATGGCATTTTCTGAACTCAATTGTTGAGATTATTCTGTTATTCACTGGACTGCATATCCAGCTCTGCACACTTCCCCATATTCCTGATGATTAACATTTATGTGTTCTTCAGAGATAATGTTTCCAAATATCCTTTAGTTATGGTATTATAGTACACAACATGAACCTTCAAACATTTTTAGATGTTGGACAGATAAATCTCATTAAGTGCTTTTTCTTGAGGGATAGCAGATTTATAAATGGCATGTTTTTATAGAATTATGAATCTTTAACATTTTCATTTTGGGAATGTTCTTCTGTGATTTCACATTATTATCCTCTAAATGTGAAGGGCTAAGAGCAAAATGAGCTGGAAGTGTTTGTAGGACTCTCAATCTAAATTTTGAGATATATGGAAGAGTATGTAGACATTGATTACTATTTATGAGGTCCTCCCTTAGTGAAACAAAACATAAAATCCCAAAACAATACTCTAAAATTAAAGGTTTAATTTGTTAAGCCTAATACTTCTTAATTAAATTTTTTGGATGACATAAGTCCTACATACATATGTTGTCATTACAAAAAATTAATATTATTTGGGAGCATGTAGAACAAAAACATAAGTATTTCTTATCTTAGTTTGGGTTCTTACCAAAGAAGAGTCTAAGAAAATGACTTAAGTATAGGTATGCTGATTGGGAGGTGATCCTCGGAAGCACAAGAGGAGTGAAGAAAGTGAGATGGGAAAATGAAAAAGGCCAGTAAAGTGTGTGGTAACAAAACAAATGGATTGCTATTGTAGACAACTGAGGCTCAATTTTGCTGAGGAACCTCTAAGGAATCTTGTAGGATTGTAGAAATGTACTTCAGAATTGTCCCCCTAAACTCTATTCTTTTCCTTAGTGTATTTGTTTAGTCCTAGGCTAATTAATACCTTACTGTTTTATTCTAGTTTGTTTTGATTTCATAGTATGTTTTGATTTCTAGTAGAATAAATTATCTTCCCTATTATTCTATTATTATTCTTTTTAAAACTTAATGTTTATAAATCTTTTCTGTAATTTTTGGAATAAGCTAATTAAGATTTATTTTTTTAAAATACTGAGGAGATTTGAATCAGAATTGCTTTGCTTTACAATATTGTGTCTTCCTATCGAGGAACATCATGTCTTCATTTAGTTGGATGTTTTATGTGTTTAAGTTCTGCTTTTAAAAATAGATTTTGTACATTTCCTGTTTCATTTACTCCTCAATATTTTATAGTTCTTATTGCTACTGTGAATAGTCTTTGTAGTATTATAAAAACATGTGTAGTGAATTTCTATAATTCCTAAGCATCCATTTGAATATAGGTTGGATTTTCTCACAGCAGAAGCAGGGCTTACTTACCCTTGACCCAGTTTTCAGTTTCTCACCTCCTCCTACTTTCTCTGTGTGGTCAATCCAGATATCTGTCTTGTACAACTGCCTCCTGGTGACCACCTCCCTGTGAAACATGCAGATACAACCTACTTGACCTGCCTCGCTGACCCCTACAGTTTGCACGGACTGCACAGATATACCACGGTGACCACCTCTCAGTCACAGAGTGCCCCCACAGAACTCATGCTTTCTTGCTTTAAATCAACCCATTAGAATTCCCCTTGGGAAACTTTCTTGCATAATGTCCTGGGCCCCAATAAAGGCTTGTCCCATAGCTCGTCTCTCTCTTTCTCTTGTTCTTTAACTTCTGGTTGAGTATACGTGTCCTGGATGATTCCCCCTTTCCAACAGGCTTTGTGAAGCATGCTGCCCTCTTCTCTTATGGATCTGTAAGTAATAAAACTGTTTCTGTTATTTATGTGTTTTGTTGCACTGCCTCCTTTGTGTCTTACCTGACCAACACATCTGAATCTAGCTTCTGTCCTAGACAGGGCAGAAGGCTCTTCTAAAGGTTAAGGCCCTCCTAGAGAATGGCTATCTAGGTAGGAAAAATGGACTCTGGTCACATAAGGGCCACAGTCTAAACAAATTTCCTGTGAGAGGGACACCTGGTCAGTTTAGACACTTAGGCATTAGACTGTCAACCAGGATAAAAAACTATCCTGTGAAATGCACGACGTAACCGTCTATAACTACCTCCTCTGGAGTCCCATCAGGACAGGGCTAGAATTAGAGCCACTCCCTAGAGAAAGACCTATAGACCAAAGTTTTTTTTAAAATTATGGAACATGTTATTGGTAACGTGTAAGAAAGCTATTTATATCTGCGGTAGACAATGTATCTAGTAACTGGTTATTTGTAGGCAGATTTTTACCCCTTTACATTCTCTCCCTTTCAAACCTCTTTTATTAGCAGAAGGAGACACAATCTTGCTGCTGCCTTTTCCATCCCATATTCTTGGAGATTAAAGATAAGACTATAGTTTATTTTTCTGACTCTTTTAACTATAGCTTACTTCCCTTTTGGGAAGGGTAAGTAATCAATCTAATTTCCTCTACCTCCATTGTATACTGGTCCACTGAAATACGTTTTTTTGCCTTTCACATTCTGGCTTAAGTATGGCTAGAATTTTTTTAAAACTTGGTAAATTCTAATGGATGTCAAGGAAATACTGGTAACAATAAAAACAAAAACCTACATTGATAGAAGTACAGAATTTTAACCATAGCACTGTTTACTTAAAAATGATAAACATTTTAAAAATAAGAAACATTTATTTCCAAATATCAACATATTTCTTTCCACTGTAACTGAGCCTCTTCTTCATTATTAGTTCTGCTGACATAAAAAAGAAGTAGAAAAGCTTGTATAGAATTCTTTGGTATTGATTTTATATTAGTAATCTGTTTATAATGTAATATTTTTTTCCAAATTCAAGTATAAATTATTCCTAATAATCCAACTTTTTAAAGTCCTTGCCCTAGTCCAAACCAAGTTCTTGTTACCCCCATCCCTTTCAAGTAAATCTTTTTACGAAATTATCTGAGCTTCTGAATTTAAGTAGTAATATTAGCGTTGTCATCAAGAGTTTTGAAATCAGACAGGCCTGGATTTGAGTCCCAATTCAATTATTAGACATGTGAGTATATGAAAATTATTCATCTTCTTTAAGGTTTGGTTTATTTTTGTAAAATTAGAGGTGAGGAATAAAAGATAAGTAATAAATCTAGCTGTCTGACAGGAATTAGAAATACATTGTATTAAACCCTAGGAGATGAATGAAACTATAGCATCAAAATAAATAACTCAGTGGGTCCTTTTGCTATAAATTCAGGCATACCAAATTACTTGTAGTTTCTTGGCCATCCTATGGAGTTTTATATCTCTGTACCTTGGCGCATACTGCTTCATCTTCCTGGAATTCCCTTTCCACTTTTGTCCACCTAGTCGACTATTCCCAATCAGCTAATATAGTGCATATGTGCCTTCCTCATGCATTGTGTTAGGCCATACTGTTCAAAATCATCTTCACCAAGATTCAGATTAATTACTATGTCTTTTTAAAAGCTCTCTCTAGTGTTCTATGCTCCTATAAGACCTGATGCGTACCCCATCCTAATACTGATTACATCTTATTGTTATTTTTATTTATCTACCTGTGTCCCCTCCATCACTGTAAGCCTTAGTATGCATTACATATTTGGCATCTAGAGATGAGTAGTAACTGTGTGAATTAATGGACACTTACATTGCAACATCCATGTACCATAACTCACCTAACCCTGGAGCTTCTGAATTCTTCTGTTATTCATTCATTCCATCCATTCATTTATCAATTTCATCCACTTATTCCATCCATCCATCCTATTTATTCCATACAACCTCACATCTGTTTTATCTATCTGTTCATTTATTCCACCAACCTATCCATCCATTCCTTCTATCTTATTCATCCACCCACCCCATCCACCCATTCCATCTATCCAGAAAACAATATGTGATTGGCACTAGAGATAAAAATGAGAAATATATAATTTCTGATTTCAAGGAACTCATAATGAGAAAGTGGCACAAACTAAAAAATATAAGTCACCTTTCTATTTTTTGTAGTTATCAAAATGAGAACTTATGATAATAATAGCATTATTTTTAGCTAACTACTTTTTATTTTTCAAAATGCAATAAATATTTGTTTACAACTGAAGTGAGATTTTACTGTTTTCCGGAATTTAGTATCACATAGCAATTTTTATGGCACAAGAAATAACATTAAATTTCTGGAAAAAATTATAAATCTACTTTTTCCAACAGCTTAGTAAACTTAAAGGAATAGTGAATAATGTGTCTTCTAATATAATAAATAATGCTTTTATTTTAAAATTTATTTTATGTTGATATATAATAAAAATGTTTATTATCCCCAAAAATATGATATTTTGATACCTGTATGCAATGTGTAATGATCAAATCAGAGTATTGGGATATCAATCACCTAAAACACTTATTTTTTTCTTTGTGTTAAAACATTATAATTCTTTTATTCTAGCTATTTTGAAATGTACAATAAATTATTAACTATAATTTTGCTACTGTACTATTATAATTTATTTTTAATTTTATTTTTTGAGATGGAGAATCACTCTGTCACCCAGGCTCAAGTGCAGTGGCACGATTTCAGCTCACTGCAACTTCAGCCTCCCGGGTTCAAGCAATTCTCCTGCCTCAGCCTCCCAAAGGCTTTTAGCTCCCACAAAGGCATGAGAACATGCAATATTTGTCTTTCTGTGGCTGACTGATTATATTTAACATAATGACTTCTAATTCCACCCATATTGCTGCAAATAACATGATTTCATTGATTTTTATAGCTGAATAATATTCCATTGTGTATATATACCACATTTTCTTTATCCGTTCACCCACTGATGGACACTTAGGTTGATTCCGCATCTTGGCTATTGTGAATAATACTGCAGTAAACATGGGAGTGCAAATCTCTCTTTGATACATTAATTTCCTTCTTTTGAATATGTACTCAACAGTGGGATTGCTGGATCATATGGTAGTTCTATTTTTAGCCTTTTTCATAACCTTCATACTTTTCTTTATAGTGGCTGTACTATGTACACTACATTCCCACCAATGCTGTATAAGGATTTTCCTTTCTTTATCCTTGCCAGCATTTGTTATTTTTTGTCTTGGATAGTAGCCATTCTAACTGGGGTAAGATGATATCTCATTATGGTTTTGATTTGCATTTCCCTGATGACTGGTGATGTTGAACATTGTTTCACACACCTATTGGCCGTTTGTATGTCTCCTTTTAAGAAATGTCTACTTAGGTCTTTTGCTCATTTTTAAGTTGGATTTTCTTTTTCCTTTTTTCCTATAATGACTTTTATTTTAAGTTCAGGGGTACAAGTGCCAGTTTGTTATATAGGTAAACCTGTGTCACAGGGGTTTGTTGCAATGATTATTTTGTTGCTCAGATATTAAGCCTAGTACTCATTAGTTATTCTTCCTTCTCCTCCCACCGTCCACCATCTGATAGGCCCCAATGTCTGTTGTTCCCCTCTTTGGATTCATGTGTTCTCATCATTTAGCTCCCACTTATAATTGAGAACATGCAGTATTTGGTTTTCTGTTCCTGCATTAGTTTGCTAAGGATAATGGCCTCAAGCTCCATCCATGTAAACAACAGATGCTGGCAAGGTTGCAGAGAAAAAAGAATGTTTATACACTGTTGGTGGGAGTCTAAATTAGTTCAAACATCGTGGAAAGCAGTGCAGCAATTCCTCAAAGAGCTAAAAACAGAACTGCCATTCAACCCAGCAATCCCTTTACTGGGTATATACTTGGTGGAATGTAAATAATTATATCATAAAGACACATGCATGCATATGTTCATTGCAGTACTATTCACAATAGCAAAGACATGGAATCAAAGATAGGCTAGATAAAGAAAATGTGGTACATATACACCATGGAATACTACACGGCCATCAAAAAAACAAGATCATGGTTTGTTTTTTTTTTTTCTTTTACTATTAAGTTGGTCAAGTTCCTTGTATATTCTGGTTATTAATCTCTTGTTGGATGGATAGCTTACAAATATTTTCTCCCATTGTATGGGTTGTCTCTTCACTTTGTGTATTGTTTCCTTTGCTGTCCAGAAGATTTTTAGCTTGATGTAATCTCATTTGTCTATTTTTGTTTTTGTTGCTTGTGCTTTTGATCTTATCCAAAACTCTTTCCTCAGACCAATGTACTATAGTGTTTCTCCAATGTTTTCTTTTAGTAGTTCTATCATTTCAAGTCTTACATTTAAGCCTTTAATCCATTTTGAGTTGATTTTTGTATATGGTGAAAGATGAGAATCTAATTACACCCTTCTGCATATGAATATCCAGTTTTCCTAGCACAACTTATTAAAGAAATTGTCCTTTTCCAGATGTATGTTCTTGGTTCCTTTGTCAAAAATGAGTTGGGTGTCAAGTGCTTGAATTTATTTCTGGGTTATCTGTTCTGTTTCATTGGTCTATGTGTTTGTTTTCATGCCAATACCATGCTGTACTGGTTACTATAGCATTGTAGTATAATTTGAAATCAGGTAGTATGATTCCTCCAGCTGTATTCTTTTTGGTCAGGATTGCTTTACCTATTCGGCATCTTTTGAGGTTCCATACAAATTTTAGGATTTTGTATTTTATTTCTGTGTAGAATGTTTTTGGCATTTTGATAGGGATTGCATTGAATCTGTAGATTTCTTTGGGTAGTATAAACATTTTAATAATATTAATTCTTCCAATCTATGAGCATGGGATATCTTTCTATTTTTTGGTGTCTTTTCAGTTTCTTTCATCAGTGTTTTATGGTTTTCCTTGTAGAAGTCTTTCATTTCTTTGGTTAAATTTATTACTAGTAATTTTTTTGGTACCTATTGTAAATGAGATTACTTTCTTGATTTCTTTTTCAGATTGATCACTGTTAGTGTTTATAAATGCTACTGATTTTTGTATGTTAATTTTGTATCCTGCAACGTTATGGAATTTGTTAATCAGCTCTAAGTGTTCTTTGGTGGAGTATTTAGGTTTTTTAAAATATAAAATCATATTGTCTGCAAACAAGGATAAGTTGGCTTCTTCCTCTCCAATTTGGATACCTTTTATTTCTTTCTCTTGCCTAATTGCTCTGGTTAGGACTTCTAGTATGATATTGAATAGAAGTGGTGCATATCGGCACCCTTGTCTGATTCCAGATTTTAGTGGAAAGGCTTCTGATTTTTTTTAACATAATATTCACTGTGGATTTGTAATATATGGCCTTTGTTGTGTTGAGGTATGTTCTTTCTATGACAAATTTGTTTTATGGCTTTTATCCTTCATTCTGTTGATATGATGTATCATATTTATTGATTTGCATTTATTGCATCCCTAGGATAAATTCCACTTGATCACGATGAATAATCTTTTGAAGATATTTTTGAATTTGGTTTGCAAGTATTGTGTTGAAGATTTTTACATATATGTTAATCAGCAATATTGGCCTGTAGTTTTCTTTTGTTGTTGTTTCTTTGTCTGGTTTTGTTATCAGGGTATTGTTGCCCTCATTGGATGAATTTAAAAGTATTCTGTCTTCTTCCACTTTTCAGAATAGTTTGAGCAGAATTGGTATTAGTTCTTTAAATATTTGTGGAATTCAGCAGTGAATCCATCAGGCTTTTCTTTGATGGGAGATGTTTTTTATTATTGCTTCAATCTCATTACTTGTTATTGATCTGTTTAGGTTTTCTATTTCTTCATAATTTTATCTTGTTAGGTTGCATGTGTCTGTGAATTTATCTAGTTCTTCTAGGTTTTCCAATGTGTTGGTGTATAGTTGTTCATAGCAGTCTCTGATGATACTTTTTATTTCTGTGGTACCAGTTATAATGTTCCCTTTTTCATCTCTAATATTTATTTGGGTTTTCTCTCCTTTTTTCTTAGTCTGGTTAAAAGTTTGTCAATTTTATTTTCTCAAAAAAGCCCAACTTTTTATTTCATTGATCTTTTGTATTTTTGTCTCAATTTCATTTATTTCTGCTCTAATCGTTATTATTTCTTTCCTTCTACCAATGTTGTGTTTGGTTTGTTCTTGCTTTTCTAATTCCTTGAGGTGCCTTATTGGGTTGTTCACTTGAAATCTCCCTATTTCTTCAATGTATGCATTTACTGCTGTGGACCCCAAATATCTGAGACAGGTCTCAGTCAATTCAGGAAGTTTATTTGCCAAAGTTAAGGATGCACACCCTTGACACAGCCTCAGCAGGCCCTGATGACATGTGCCCAAGGTAGTTGGGGCACAGCCTGGTTTTATACACTTTAGGGAGATATGAGACATCAATCAATATATGTAAGATGTACATTGGTTCTGTCTGGAAAGGTGAGACAACTCAAAGTGGGGAGGAGGCTTCCAGGTTATAGGTAGGTAAGAGACAAATGGTTGCATTCTTTTGAGTTTCTGACTGGCCTTTTCAAAGGAGGGAATCAGATATGCATTTATCTCAGCAGAGGGATGACTTTGAATTTTGTCTGTCCTTTGTGCACAAGAAAATTCCTTGTGAGGGAGGTATGTAGCTTTTTAATCTTAATAGCTATCTTTTTTAGGAATAGAATGGGAGGCAGGTTTGCCCTAAGCAGTTCCCAGCTTGACTTTTCTCTTTGACTTAGTGATTTGGGGGATCCCAAGATTTATTTTCCTGTCACACTTCCATCTTTTCTTTTTAAAATCTTTCAGAGAAAGAGTTTTAGAAGAAAATGAGTCTCTGGTCTCAGATTTTATCTGATCTCTCATGGTTAAAACAGTTTATTTCTAGATGGGTAGGTCCCATGTTGTTAGGAAAATTCATTTTTAACAGGTTGTGAAGTTTCACATCCTACAAAGAGAAATTAAGGTAAGGAAGGGAGAAAAACACAACAAATAAAAAAAGAACAATCCTGGAAAATCTATATAGGCCATATTACTCTGAAGCCCGTACATCAGTAGGCAGGTATGAAAGTGGCTTATGTGTGTAAATAGGCTACTATTATATTCTTCTGAAGTTTAAGTTATCTAGCTTCAATTTGCAGGGCTTTAAGAAAGCATAGCTTAGCTTTTAGTGATTTTTAAATCAGGAAAAAAGGGGGAAAAAGAAAAAGAAAGAAGAAAAAAATTGAAAAGATTATTTTGGAGACTTGTAGCCCGGAAAAATTAGAATTCAGTCTAAGCTAATAAAAATTTAAAAACATTAGGCAAGACTAGAATCTAACAACAGATGTACTATAGTTTGTGATCCATAATTTCTCTCTCTCTTGTCCCCCAGTTTTACTAAAGACAAATCATGGTGGGACTGATTTGCTTTATTATACTTGGCCTGATTATTTGTATAAAGTGCAGCAAGAATAATTATTTTTCACATTGGCTTTTAAATTGGCTTTGAGAGAACTTTGTTCCATAGAAGGAATCTCAGAAAGTCTTTTTAAAAACTGATACCAGTCATGGCTCTGTACCATCAAATACCTATTGAATTGGGTAAATTCCTTTCCTCTTGAGGTCCCAGGCTAACTTGAGACTCCTGGGCCTCTCAGAAAGTGATATTCTTTGCTTACCACAGAAGAGAAACCCTGTACAGGGACTGAGTAGACAAGGTATGAGGCCAGTTTTCCCAACAGGCTTTTATTGGATCTATAAGTCAAGTTTGATTCCTTAAGGAAAGCACACCATTCCAGTCAAAGTCTTGGTAAAATAACCAGTTTCTCTAACAGTGTCCAGTTGCAACACATTCTTATTGTACTTATGCAAATAACTATATTCCTGTAAATTAAGAATACTCACAAATAGTTCCAAATCCTGGAGACATCAGGTAGACAGAAAGAAATATGCTCTAAATTTTGTTCACAGGAGTATACTTTCTTCAATTGCTACAAGCTGTAAATAGCTCAAAATAGTTTTCTTCACTCTGAAAAACAAAACAAATGATTAGCAACATTTTTTGTGGGTTTTTTTGTTATTTTATTTTATTTTACTTTAAGTTCTGGAATACATGTGCAGGATGTGCGGGTTTGCTACATAGGTAAACATGTGCTATGCTGGTTGATCAGCAATGTTGTAAGCAAAAAAGTAAAAAAAAAGATTACTTCAGTCTTCTCTTAGTTCAGTACATGCCGTTAACTCCTGTTCTGCCTGATATTCATGAATATTCAAGCTCTCCGTGAGAATCCTGAAAGTTTTCCTTCTAATGTCACAATCTCCAAAGTTATCAGAACCCTGCATCCAAGAACACCTGTTAAGAGTTTTATAGCTGATTATAAAACTGCCTTCTAAAGAGGACCAGAACCAGACAACAAATGTCCATGGATGACAAAAAGTCTTAGGGCAGCCACAGTCAAAGACACAATTGACAAGGAAATTTGTTACCTCTGTACCACATAATAATTTAGCATAACAATTATAATTATTACTGATAATATATACTAAGTTGTATCAGAATTATAGGTGTTCCTCATAATTTTGGAACACATACCAATAACGTATTTATACAAATAAAACCCAAAGAAAGCCAAACACCATTTCGTATTTGACAATGCTTCCAGTAAGATTTTTATATCAAATAAGCCAAATATGTCATTTTTGAACTTTAGGGAAACTAGTATCTTAAAGGATTAATTATGTCAGAAAAATACATACTTTATAATTTGATTCTGAAAAGTTTGCCAAATATCAAAGGTTGAAAACGCTTGATATCACAAAATAGGATCACAGGTCATTTAAAAATAAGTCATTTATTTAACCAAAGTGATAATTCAAAGATTTCCAAAAAAAGGCAAAAACATTTATTCTTTGAGAGAGAATAGTTAATTTTACAAACAATAAGCCCTAATAAAAATAGCATGAGGACAATTACATTTGTTTTTCAAAAATTTATAAACAATCTGTAGCATTTTGGTCATCGATGATAAGATATAATTTCCATAAGCCTTTATAACCTCTATTAAGGAGTGGGTTAATTCTTCAAGAAAACCTTGTTAATCTGATAGAGGGGCCCATATGCTAGTTTTGCATCAGTGTGCCTTTGATATTAATGGTTAATTCATAGAGAATGAATGAACTTATTTCATCTCTCAAAATTGGCCCCTACAATCTCATGCACCCACCTCTTCTGTGATAGTCCCTGGGCCCTGAAGAGTTGAATGGCTTTAATTTTTGGCCCTGTGTTTCATGAACACAGTTTATTTTGATTGGCATCTTCTACTGGGTCTGAATATGAGGCTTTAACTGTGATCAGTGTTAAGATTTAGCAGGACTTGGTGTCCTTTTTAGACCCAGGAGTCAAAGCCCTGTAACTTAATGGCACAAGGACTTTAAAAGCACATACAGAAAGTTACGTGGATGTAATAATCTTAATTTAAAAAATTTTAATCTCAGTTTTACTAAGCAAACCAAACTTAGTAATAACAACATAGGAATTATTTCAATAAAGCTAAGATCTATTTATTAGGCCAGTTACCCAAAGGCAAAAGAAAAGACCTCCTGCAGTTTACCTGCTATTCCTTATAGGGAATATTATGTTGGAAGGAAACATTTCCTTTATACCTTTAAGATATAACTCGTTTGTTGTTTTTTAGTGTCAGGCCACAACAATTAGAACCCAAAGGGGAAAAAAAAAACAACTCACAGGATCTGAAAATGAGTTGATGGATAGAGTTATCATTTCAGGCCTTTTAAAAGGGGAGAGAAAGCTGAAAACAACGAGACACAATAAAAGTTGAACTTTGCATAAAAAATTATAATGACTTGTAATTTATCAAGCATAAAGCAATACCTTAAGAAGTTTGCATAGTTCGAAGCAGTTCCTTGGTGTTTAAGTTTTTAAAATCAAACCCGACCTCTAGAAGGACCATTATAATTTCTGTTTAATTAGAGACAGTTTGATCATATAAAGTTTTTTTTCCCCATAATCCTCTCATTATGACTTACACAGACCATTCATGACATGCTTAGACTTTCTGGTTTGTCCTGAACATCCTTCTTTCTTAAACAACCAGTCATTCTATTATAGGACAAAATTTACCACACAAGATCATTTCTCATGTAAAATTATTTTTCTTTAAGCTTTCTTACCAAAAATACCTCTTTATTTCTGTAACTTCCTTTATATCTCTCATATTTCCTGGTTCCTTTTACCTTGTTTTATACATAACCTTTAAATAAGCTTTGAAAGGCAAACATTTTTACCTTTTTATAAGAACACATGTTTTTAGACAGAATATTTTCTTATGATATTTTTTATTGGAAAATACCCAATTAACGAACTATTCATTATTTAGTTTAACTTTAGATTATAAATTATGACATTTGTCTACAAGTAGTTATCCCATTACATTTACCTAGTTGTTTTATTTTAATAATTTACCTAGATTATTTACAAAAACTGTGAGAGTTCTCATTTAAAGTTATGAAACCACTATTGTAAAATTATAACTGAAACAGTGAAGATATCTGACCTAACCAACTCCATCTTGCTTCTAACCTCCAAGTTGTTCTTGTTCTTTCCTAGGCATAGGCTGAACTAACTTTGGGAGGAACTAGTTTATAGTTTAGCTTTGAAACAAAGATGATAACAGTCCTTTCCCAAAACAAACCCCCTTCCTGCCTGGGAACTATCTAAAGCCACCAGATTAGAAACTGTGGTTTAGGAGTCATGTGGCTGAAGGCTGCAAGATTCTAAATCTCCCCAAATTGCTCCTGGGGATAATATCACTATTGTAAAATGTAAGATCAGTGCTTGAGATATTTTGCAGACATTCTACTCAATGGATCAGCTGGCACCACCCAGATCAATAAATTGGCTCATCTGGTCTTGTGTTCCCCACCCAGGAACTGACTCATTGTAAGAGGACAGCTTCTACTCTCTATGATTTCATCTCTGACCCAACCAATCAGAACTCCTTACTCACTGGCCCCCAATCCACCAAATTGTCCTTAAAAACTCTGATCCCTGAATTCTCAGGGAGATTGATTTGAGTAATAATAAAACTCTGGGCTGGGCACAGTGACTCATGCCTATAATCCTAGCACTTTGGGAGGCCAAGGGGGGTGGGTCATGAGGTCAGGAGTTTGAAACCAACCTGACCAACATGGTGAAACCCTGTATCTACTAAAAATACAAAAATTAGCCAAAATTTGACAGGTGGTGCATGCCTGTAATCCCAGCTACTTGGGAGGGTGAGGCAGGAGAATCATTGAACCCGGAAGGTGGAGGTTGCAGTGAACTGAGATTGCACCACTGCACTCCAGCCTGGGTGACAGAAAAAGACTCCATCTCAAAAAATAAATAAAAATAAAAAAATAAAACTCTGGCCTCTCACACACAGCTGGCTCAGTGTGAATTACTCTTTCTCTATTGCAATTCCTCTGTATTGATAAATTGGCTCTGTCTAGGCAGCAGGCAAGGTGAACCCATTGGGCAGTTACAGTTATTTCCCTGTTAACCATTTTATAGCCTGTGAATTTCAAGTGTTTACCTAAGTAAGGACCTTAAAATTAAATATATGGTTATTGTATTAGTGTGTTCTGACACTGTTATAAAGCTACTACCTGAGAGGTAATTTATAAACAAAAGAGGTTTAATTGACTCACAATTCCACATGGCTGGGGAGGCCTCAGGAAACTCACAATCATGGTGGGAGGTGAAGGGGAAGCAAGGCCTGTCTTACAGGGTAGGAGGTGAGAGAGAGAGAGCACAGGGGAAACTGCCACTTTTAAACCATCGGATCTCATGAGCACTTCTGCACTGTCATGAGTATAGCATGGGGGAAATTACCCCCATAATCCATCTCCCACCAGGTCCCTCCCTTGATATGTGGGGGTTACAATTTGAGATGAATTTTGGTGGAGACACAAAGCCAAATCATATCAGTTACTTACTAAATAATTTAAGATTTAGTTATTTTCACTAAACCAATATTAATGTCTTTATCAAAAATTACACAAACAAAACTCATTCCGTTTGGGGTTGGGGTTATAATTTTGTAATCCTTATGCCAAATGTTGACACCTTATAGTATTTGGCAGGGATAAGTATGAAATTGCTTGATCAATAAATGCAAACAAAATGTATGCTGGCAATTCTTAAGACATTTCTAATATTACTTTACCAGCAATTTTGTAGCTAGCTTATTAAAGATTTTACTTAAGGCGTGTGAACTTGTGAAGCTTTTGGGTTTATTATTTAATTTTATTTAATATATGACTACTCTTTAAGTCAATTTACTACCTTGTGGCCAAAACACTTGTACATAAACATAAACACACACATACACACTTATATACTCATACAACCAAAGATCATATAAGATCATATAGCTTTTACTTCATAACTCTAGCCATGATATATTAATACAAACTCATTGGTTTACAAAAACAGTAACAAAAAGAAATGTCTGGATGCAAACTGTGGATTTTATCATAGTAGAAAAGTAACAGCAGCTTTAAAGCAGGCAGAAAAGAAAATAGGAAAAAAGATAACTTAGGAACACTATAGTTTGCAAGTCAACCTTAGGGCTCTTTTTCCTTGATGCAGATGTTCACAAAGACCATAATATTTCCATTTTACACAAACTTTAGCAAGTAGAGATGCTATAAAACCAATGGAGTGCCAAAAATGTGGGTCACTCTCCTTGTTTGCTTCTCACTGTTATTTGTTTCCCGCTTTTCTATTTTTGTTTTGCTTTTTGTTTTTTCTTAAAAGAAAGAACTGAGCTGTGGTCTAGGGTTTTTGTAGAGAGGGTCAGAGTGTGTGTTGGTTGCAGGCAGGACTCCACCCTGTGTTACTGAGTTGTTGCTGCCCTCTTACTTGTCACCGTTTCTCTCTCTGGAGGTCTAAGTACCTCCAGGAGGGCTCAAAGTGCTGAATGACCAGCTCCCATATGAGCTTCCTAGATAAGCCTTTTAAAAACTAATTTTGTTTGGAGTTCCTGTAGGGCCACTGCACATCGCAAGGGGTCAACTCCCCAGACATTCCCATGAGGCCCCCAGGTCATCCAGGGGTGTATTTCGGCTGGGAGGGACAGAATGCCCCTTTTCTTCAGAGTTGAGGAAATTCAGTCTCTTATTTACCTATGAAAACAACAGTTCAGTTCATTAGCAAATGTACACAGACAAGCCAAGTCGAGATTAATTTTGGGAGAAAAAGCAATGGAGAAGCCCCTTAAGAATGCGTCCCTGAACTAGAAGTTGGATCCCTAAACAATGACTTCCTAGGAGAGGAAAAGAAAACAAAAAACAGCCAAGACCATTTCCTGTAAATTTCCTCAGCCTCCTCTAACTTCATACCTTTTCACACACCAAGGCTAAATCCTATCACAGTACAAGATAATCTCTGGTACCCCCAAAACTAAAGAGGTCAGGTAATGCAATACGGGAAAGCAGAGTTTTAGACCTAAGAAGAATCTACCCATGAGTCTTAAAACTCCACAAAGAAAACAGAATACCCCAAAAGGGGTGAGTGGCATCTTTGTTCTGAGTTCTTTAAAGGGTTTGAGTCAATAGAAGCCTTCTCTCTAAATTTTTCTCAGTACTGAAGATGGTGAAGGGGAAGGAGGTACAGGGTGGAAGAAAAGTAAATGAAAGAAAAATTTTCTTAGACCTGAAACAAACACAGAAACAAAGCACATGTATTTTTTGTTTGTTTGGTTGGTTGGATGGTTTTGTTTTCTTTTTCCTCATTTGCACCTGCAAGGAATTTTAGTGAATTCAGAGAGGCCTTCCTTGTTACCCGTAATTTGGAATTATCATTCAGATTTGACCAAGTCAGGTAGAGTTGGTCAAATTTGACAGGAGTAAGACAGGAACAAACAACAAAATGGATCTCCCACAATATGATTATGAGCACTCTGGTGGTAAGGAGAAATTAAGACCAGATGGTTGTTAATCTTAACTTTAGCCAGGACAATCCCCAATTCAACTACTTACGTAGGGATTGCTCTCAGGCTGAAGACTACTCTCTACCATCCTAAAAGCATGAAGAAACTCAGACTCACCTTCCCTGTTGGAAGCGAGCTCAATCTCCGGAACGGAATTACCTGCCTTCCATCATCATGGAAACAGGAAAACTTGCCTTACTTGTTGGAAGCAAGCACAATTCCAAAAGAAAGGAGTTGTAAAGCAAAATTAAGTTAGACCTCAACCAAATTTGGGGAGATCAGGGATTCTCTGGAGGGGATGCTCCCAGACCTCAGCAAATTGTCCTGTTGGTTGGAGTCATAAAAATAGCTCAAGCTGGTACCAAGCACCCATAGGGAATTTATCAAAGGTAAGGGGCACTTCCACTCAGAATCCCTTCGTGGTTACCAAATGTGAACCCCAAATATCTGAGACAGGTCTCAGTCAATTTAGGAAGTTTATTTTGCCAAAGCTAAAGACACTTGCCCATGACACAACCTCAGGAGGCCCTGAAATGTGCCCAAGATGATCAAGGCACAGCTTGGTTTTATACATTATAGGAAGACATGAGACATCAATCAATATATGTAAGATATACATTGGCTCCATCTTGAAAGGTGGGACAACTTGAAGTGGGAAGGAGAGAAGGGAGCTTCCAGATCATAGGTAGATAAGAGACAAATGGTTGCATTCTTTTCAGTTTGTGATTAGCCTTTCCAAAGAAGGCAATAGATATGCATTTATCTCAGTGAGCAGAGGAATGACTTTGAATTTTGTCTGTTCTTCGTCCACAAGGACATTTCTTGTGAGGGAGGTATGTAGCTTTCTAATCTTAGTAGCTATCTTTTTTAGGAATAGAATGGGAGATAGGTTTACCCTAAGCAGGTCCCAGCTTGACTTTTGCTTTGGCTTAGTGTTTTGGGGCGTCCCAAGATTCATTTTCCTTTCACACTGTTATGAATTTCTCTCTTAGTACAGCTGTTGCTGTATAATGCTCAATTATTATACAGAGATTTGCTCTGTATAAATGATAAAGCAAAATGTTTCAGCATATTTTAACACTGATGATTTTTAAAATGTTATCTTGTTCATAAATAGCTGCCTTAATTTAGAAAATAAAGATTCAAAATTTAAATTTTGGATACAAGCAAGATTTTAAAATATATTGTACTACTACATTGAAAAGAGAACAGAGAAGAAAGAGACAACCTCCTTCCACATGTGGGTAAAAGGACCAAGCTTTGGCTTTCTTATTATACTGATAATACAAATCCAGGAAGTAAAATAGAGGCCAAGAGGACATGCTATGCATGAACATTGACCTTTAATGTGACTTTACCATATTCTAGCAAAAGTAGCTCCATAAAAGTCAGATTCTGACTGATCAGATGAGTAACTCCTCATCCCGGTGGCCACTGTGAGCCCAGAGGTACTCAAGTGTTTCTTCTCAAGATACACAATGCCCCTGTCTTCACCTTGGATAGAATTTAATTTTTTTCTATGTTCTGGGCTAAAAACATGAAGAGAGGAAGAAGGCATGTTTGCATTCTACAGAATGATTTTATCTTTGGATAAGATAACTGCTATGATTTAGGGAATGAGGAGGTTAAAAAAATTATGTGAAATTCTGGCTACATATTTTTAAAAGCTTATTGCCCTATACTTTCACATTTTAAATCAGATTATAATGCACAACATTAAAGGTTATCATATTTGTGCTCTGTTTAATATCTCTGATATGGTTTTGTGTGTCTCCTCCAAATCTCACATTGAAACGTGATTTAGTTGAAGGTGGAGCCTGGTGGGAGGTGTTTGGGTCATGCAGGCAGATTCATCATAAATGGCTTGGTGCCCTCCTTGAGGTAATGAGTGAGTTCTCACTCTGAGTTCACTTGATATCTGGTTGTTTAAAAAGAGTATGTCACTTCCCCCTCTCTCTTGCTCGCTCTCTGAGTGTGTGACATGCCTGCTTCCCCTTCACCTTCTGCCATGATTGTAAGCTTCCTGAGTCCCTCACAAGAAGCAGATGCTGGTGCCACACTTGGTGTACAGCCTGTAGAACTGTGAGCCAAATAAATATTTTTTCTGTATATGTTGCCCAGTCTCATGTATTATTTTATAGCAACACAAAATGAATTAACACAGTGTCTTTGCTAGATTTAGATGTTTTCTCTGCTGAGTATTTTCTGCTAGTAAATTGCTTTTAAAACTACAGTCAATTTGCTATTTCTTCCAATCTAATGTACATGTACTTTAATAAAATTTCTAGAAGATTAAGTTTCAAGACTAGAAATGTGAAATGGATTAACAATTATGATATCACTAAATAAAATCTCAATGGAAGAAAGAACAATTTAAACCTAAACAAATATTTTTCTATTTGTACAACCCAACTGGCAATATCTTAACTGTTTAAAACTATATTTTAAGACCTCAAATTTCCCGTTTTTGCCATCTGCTTTCATCAACTGGAATAGACTTGATAATGGGATTTAAGTTATTTGTGCTATTTTCATGTACTTAAAAAATTTATGCCTGCTGCAAATATTTATTTAATATAAATATTAAATATAAGACAAAGCAAAAAATCCAAGCTGAAAAGATAGTGTAAGCTTTTTCATCTGAATGCTCATTTTAGTAAAAGAAGATAGTAGCTAAATGAGAAACTTTGCTACTATACAATTAGATAACAATTAGGTTAAATTAAAGCTCCAAAAGAGTTGAACTATTTTTATGTTTTCAGCAAAGTAGAAACGAGTAACATCTTGCTGTTTCCTTTGACTTCCTATTACTAACCTTCATGCTGAAAGTTGCCTAGCATAGCATATTCATTAATTCCCAATGCTATAATATTAATAGAAATTATTAGTAAAAACTATGATCTATTGGTTTATCTTTTGACAAGTCAATAGAATATGCTTTAGAAAATATTACAATTAAAGGAAATAATAATGAAAAGATACCTATAGTTCATGATTAAAACAAAAGGGCATTAATTTATATTAAAGTACTTAGATTGAAGAGTGCTGTACAAATATTAATAATAATAATTTTTGTGTTTTTAATCTTTACTTTTCCTAATATCTTTGTTCCTGCTTAGTAGGGGGTTTTTTTATGCCTTTTATATGATCCCTAGGCCACTTCTTTATCTTTTAGTCAATCCTACCATGCAGGGAATAAGAAACTAGCAAGCTCTGTGCTAGGCACTTTGTATAATGATTTCACTTAATCCTGGAATATGACAAAATCTTCCTAATAGGTCAATGGTTTTTTGTTTGTTTGTTTGTTTGACTCTTCTGGCCATAGATGACTTAGGTCATGGTTGATGTTTTTTTTGTGACTGCTTTTGTCTTCCTGTTATTATTTCTGCAGTTTCCTTACTGCTACTTCAGTCATCTTAAATTCTTTAAACAAAACAATAAACATCATCATCATATAATAATTAAACTGGAAGGGATCTTTAAAGACCCCAAGCCCAATCCTTCATTGTAAAGATAAAGAAACTAAGGGCTACTAGGAAGAGCATGACAGGGACTAAATGCCACAAACAATAGTCAACTTTCCCCTGTTCATTCATAAACTACTTCTTTTCTCTCTTTCTTTTTTTTTGAGACAGAATCTCACTCCGTCACCCAGGCTGGAGTGCAGAGCACAACCTTGGCTCACTGCAACCTCCTCCTCCCAGGTTCAAGCAATTCTCCTGCCTCAGCCTCCCCTGTAGCTGGAATTACAGGCACATGCCATCACGCCTGGCTAATTTTTGTATTTTTAGTAGACACGGTGTTTCACCATGTTGGCCAGGCTGATCTCAAACTCCTGACCTCAAGTGATACCCCTGCCTCAGCCTCCCAAAGTGCTGAAATACAGGTATCAGCCACCACGACCGGCCCATAAACTACTTTTTTACATAGCATCTGCAAATGTTAGGATAGATGTATGCCCAAGATGCTATGACAGCATAATAAGGGATACTTAGATTATGCCTGTGTGTGTGTGTGTGTGTGTGTGTGTGTGTGTGTGTGTGTGTGAGAGAGAGAGAGAGAGAGAGAGGCCTTAACACCCCTGTGAACAACCAGGAACCAGGGAGGGAGACGAATGACAAAAGGTTTCCTGCAGCGACTGACACCTTAGGATCAGTAAGGAGCAATCCAGGCAAAGATGAACAAGGAAGAGCATTAAACTCAGAGGAAATGGTGTATAAAAAGATATGGATTGTTGAGAGAGTACAGAGGGTGTGTGAAACTGAAATGAGGAACTAAACTGATATAAGAAATTGCCAAAGGAAGAGCACGTCTGAAGGTTTTATCACTTCTATGGAAAATACCATCAATATTATGAAAAGGTAAATAATTTTCAGAACTCTGAAAGTGTTTATTTTGATGATCTTGTACTTTCTTTAATTATCTTATATGATTCACTCGCCCCACTCTGCCTATGTTTTTTCTTTTATTGCTAGGAAGCTTAGTGTTTTGTTCTGTTTTCAATTGTGGTAGCCTCTCTCAGACTGGTTTTTCTAATATAGGTATGTTATGTTTTTTTTTTCTTCATTTCCTTCTTCGTTATTTGCTTTTAATGGTTGTTCTATTGTTTTAAGTTGTCTCTTAGAAAATTATTTGTGTTTAACCTATGCCCTGGAAGAGTCCCTAATGTGGAAGGGAGGTGAACACCACGACAAACTGCCTACCTTCCTATTCTGAGCAGGGCTGCCTTTGTATTGACCAGTGAGTTTGTTAATGGGTGTAGAAGATAGTTTTTGATGTTATTAGACATACGATTCAACTGCTTAACTATTTAATTAAAATGTTGAAGCTTAGATGTGAATGGTAAAAATGGAGACTGGTGACTTCAGCACAGAGCAAACATTTACAATAATCAAAATAAATTAACTTTATTTCTTCCAGTGATTTAAAGTTTAAATGACCTTTTTATATTTCACATAAAGTGTGCAGGCTTAAAGTTTTAAGGAAGGTTTTTTTTTTTTTTTTTTAATTCTTATTTTCTCCCCTATTGATTCTAAAATTGGGAAAAACATACCACTCCTAAATTCCTGAACAGAAATTACTTTTTTTAGATCTTTAGTCAATCTGTTAAACATTTTTTCTTTGCTTTTTTTTTTTTTTTAAATCTCATTCCACTAAATGCATCTTTGTATTCCATACTCAATTCTTTTTGAAAGAAGACATAGCATAAATAAACAGAAAAATATTTATTAAGCACCCACCTTGCACCAGACATTTTAATGGGAGTTGAGATTATAAAAATAAATGTTTATAGCCTGATAAATGAGAAAAATATTTTAAGCAAATTATTATGACATGGTCTGATAAGTGCAAAAGTAGAGGTCTCCTATGAGGGTTTTAAATTGTCTCTTAGAAAATAGAGGAGACACTTGAACTGGCTCTTGATCAATAACAGGGACTTTGCCAAGTAAATATCTATGCTGAAGAGTGAGGATTGTGGTAAGGAAGGAATTGCATGTGCAGATGTATCAAATCTTCAAAGGAGACCTATTTGATCAGACTGGCTGGACTCTTAGATAGGTTCCTTTGTGATGGCAGAACCCAGAGTGAATGATTGCCAGAAAGGGTTGGGATCAAGGTCTCTTTAAAGTCTCTTTTTAACCTTTTATTTCCTATAGAACTTTATAGATATTAGGACTACTAAGACCTACAAATAACACAACCTTTATTACAAAATAAATGGGGTCCACAAGAAAACTTTTGCTTTCCTTCAGAGTTAAAATCCATATCTAGATGCCTGAGACATTTATCACTGTGGTGTAAAGGCAACATGGAAGGTTAGTGAGAATTGGGATGGGCTTCAATGTGTAGGCTGAGACAGCTGTAGTTCTTATTCTTTGATCTTTGTCTCTGGTCTTTGATGTAATAACAATTATCAAATAGCAGTTTGATGATGAATACTGCACGATAATTTGGGATATCTTGTAATTTTTAAGATAGGGAACAGTTTGTATAGCAGTGAAGTGATTTTCAGAGATGTGCCCTGATTAGTTTAGGGTATTGTTATTTAGCATTATTATATTCTGTTTTCTATTATATGTAATCAAGACAATTAAATTATATAGACTTGAATGCCACAATTGCCCATATGCCATGGCTGTGTTAGTTGGCAGCCCAGAGAATCAAAGCACGGCCTATGTGTCCATACTCGTTATTTTCATGACTGATTGTAGAGCATGCAGTTAGACTGACTGTGTCACCAGTCACTCCATTCTGTTATACCATAGTTATTTTGTAAATTTGGATTTAACCCATTATGGAACAGAAATATGGTCAAGGTAAAGCTGTATCCAAAAATGTAATCTTTATAGGTTGTCCATTTAGGCTATTACTTCTTACTTCTGTCCTTGTTATCCTATTACTTGTGCTATAAATATAAGAGCTCACAATTGCCACTGAATCCATACCATATGACCTTGGCTGCACATGAAAACAGATATAATTCTATACAAGGAATAAATATTTTTTAAGGTTTCATGTAAAACTCTCAAATCCAATTTTTTCATTGCCTCTATTAACAAACAGATGTATCCACAGAAAATATGTTAGCTTCCAAGGAATGATAAAAATCACTCTTAGAGAAGCAGCAAATCTTTTAAAGTAAACATGTGAAGGAAAATATCACTATTTCCCTGAGAAAATAAAACAAAATAAATTTTCCATATTACCATTAGAGTATTCCATTGCATTCATAATTTTTCAGACTGCTCATAAACTATAGAATAAAATCTAAACCTTGGCCAGGCGCAGTGGCTTACACCTGTAATCCCAGCACTTTGGGAGGCCGAGGTGGGTGAACACCTGAGGTCAGGAGTTCGAGATCAGCCTGACCAATATGGTGAAACCCTGTCTCTACTAAAAATACAAAAATTAGCCGGGTGTGGTGACATGCGCCTATAGGCCCAGCTACTCAGGAGGCTGAGACAGGAGAATTGCTTGAACCGGGAGGCAGAGGTTGCAGTGAGCTGAGATCATGCTACTGCACTCCAGCTTGGGTGACAGAGCAAGACTTCATCTCAAAAAAAAAAAAAAATCAAAAACTTTAGTGTGATATCCTTTGTATCAGCCTACCAACTTCCTCTCCACTATTCTTCCCCATTAAATCTCTGCTCAGGTCTTCTGTTTTCCTTGTTGTTCCCTGAAGATACCATGCACTTTTGCCTTAGGACGTTTGCATTCAAACTTTCCTCCCTCCATTCTTAGCAAACTTCTATTTACCTTTCCCTTCTTACTACTATTTTTGTTTGTAGTTACTGAGTGCTTACTATTCTCAGTCCCTTGCGTGTATTACATTATTTAATTCGCACACTAGCCCTATGACATAGGTATCCTGATTCACAGAGGTCAAGTAACTTACTCAAGATCATATAGATAGTAAGGTGACAGAGGTCAGATTTATATCCAGAGTTTTCCAAGTCAAGGACAAGAACTTTTAATTTTTGTATATGCTGAGAAATATGGATCCAGATTTTTTGTTCTACATATGGCTATTGTATTAATCTGTTTTCACACTGCTATTAAGATACTATAATTTATAATTGATAAATTAAAATTATATAAATTATATGCATATTATATATTATACATAAATGCTGTATTATATAATATATAAATATATTATATATAAATATATATGTATATATGTATCCACAGAAAATATGTTAGCTTTATATAAATTTAATATAATTTATAATATACAAATTATATAAAAATTATATTAAGGTACTATAATTTATAAATTATAAACTTATAATTTATAAACAATTTATAGATAAAAGAGGAAGGGAGGCCTCTGGAAACTAAAATCATGGCAGAAAGTAGAAGGGAAGCAAACACTTTCTTCACAAGGCAGCAGGAGAGACAGAGTGCGCAGGGGAAACTGCCACTTTTAAAACCATCAGATCTCATGAAAACTCCCTCACCATCACGAGTACTACATGGGGGAACCACCCCCATGATCCAGTCACCTCCCACCAAGTCCCTCCCTTGATACAGTGGGGATTACGATTCGAGATGAGATTTGTGTGGGGACTGAGGAGAGTGAAAATCACCTGGTGACCATTGAAGAGGTCCTGGAGACAAAAACTTCTTGTCTGAGCAATTCAGAAAGGAACAAAGACCACCTGGCTGCATCTAATTCCAGGCCTCTTTCAACTTTTATGAGTAACTAAAATTTCTATACATCTCTGGAATGCCATGCCAAAACTCATTTTACAATCCTAAGTTCCCTCCTTAAGGTCATAAATACCCCTCAGGAAAATCCACCACGGTGTGCTTAGTCCTCTTGCTGAGGCACCCCGCTGCACCCTTTTGGAGCGTTCTTTCTTTCTAATGAACTTTCCTTTTTCAAGTCTATACTGTTGTTGGTAAATTCTTTTTACCAACCTGTGAGTCAACCACTTCCCAGTGCCAGGGCTCTGACACATCATCCAACATCTTGGTGACCTACTATGTGGACTTTACTGGGATTTCTCCATTCTTTTTTCCCTGCTTTTTCCTCCCTGCTTCCCTCGATGGTCTGGTTCTTTTCTTTTGGGAATTGACGGTCCCTGGCCAAGGATACTCTTCGTGGGATTCTGAAGCCCTAGAGAAGGGATACCTGTCCTTCGTTGTCCTTAGGGTTCTTTTCTATTTTCAGACTGCCAGTGAACTAGTTTGAGTACTCTTTGGCAATTGAGGGTTTCTGGCCGAGGGCACTTCCTCATGTTACCTGAAGGCGAAGACAAAAGAACAAATTTGCTATTGCCTGTTAGGGTAGCAAGTCCACTTTCACTTAACACTCCGTAAACTGTGCCTTGGAAACGGGCAGCAGTGATCTCACCTCTGTGCGGATGCACTCCACTGGTTGCAGACCCACTTTTGGATTCAACTCTGTCATAGGCACCAGATCCCAAGTTACAGGTGAGTTCTCCATCACATTAAGTTTGAGCTGACCACTCAAGCAAGGGCATGCCTGGTCTGGTCATCCAGGCAAGGGAACGCCCTCTGTCTGTGGTGGGATACCCCTGAATAGAGTGAGTCAAAGGGAAAAGGAAGGTCCCAATCTCTCAGGCATGCCTCAGCGATCTTGTAGTCCCTTATCAAAACCCAACACGGGTTCAATTCATTCTTCATTTCATTCCTTCTCACCTTTGGGTTGCATTCTTAAAAATTGGTCCCATTTTAACTCACAAACTCCCAAAAGAAGTGTATAATTTTCTTTTGTGTTCAGAGGTCTCATATGTTCAGGTCTTTTTAGCTTTATCCCAAAACCCCAAATTACATAAAAATAGTCACATATGATTCCAAGGAATTTCCTCTCTCTCTGATTCTGATGTCTTAGATGATCCTTCCTTTTGCCTATCACATCTTCAGCCTGCTCCCACTTCACCTACACCCTCTCCATCTGCTCCATCCCCCAGTCAACCCCTTCCATATCCAAATACATTTATCCTCCTCACATACTTGCACAGGAGTGACTTATTCCACCAGTGTAAAGAGTCCTCAGAAAATCCCCAAAATATTTTACCTCTCCATGAGGTGGCAAATGGAGATTTGGGAACAATTCGAGTTCCTGTCCCTTTTCCAGTGTCTGATCTTTCACAAATTCAATCCACGCTGGATTCATTTAGCCAGAATCCCTCTAAGTTCATTCGAGAATTTTGGGCTTTAATTATTGCCTTTGATTTAACCTGGCAAGACATATTGGTGGTATTAACTACTTATTGTTCCCATGAAGAAATATCACACATATGGTCTTCAGCTTGAGCTTGGGCACATGCAGCTCATGCTCACAATCCTAATGACAATAAAGCTGGGAAAAAGCTGTCCCTGACACAGAAACCAATTGGCAGTATCAGGCTGCTGATGTCGGCCCAAACAGAGGCAGGGCCAGATGAGATTACATGATAACTTGCTTATTGGAAGGAATGAAAAAGGCTGTGCTACAACCTGTTAAATTTTCTAAATTATAAATGGTCACCCAGGAGCCATCTGAGAACCTCGCCCTTTTCCAAGCTAGACTGGTGGAGGTCATGCATAAATATATAAATTTAGACCCCAAAAGCCCCAAAGGCTAATCCATTCTCGCTGTACATTTTATAAGTCAGGCTTACGCAGACATCAGACAAAAACTCCAAAAATTAGAACAAGGCCCACGAACTCCCTTTCCTATTTTATTAAATACAGCCTTTGAGGTTTTCAATAACCAGGAGAAAACATCAAAAATAAAAAAGCTGAATTGGAGGAAGAAAAATGCCATCACCAAGCTAATTACATGGCAACAGCCTTGAGACATTCTTTTTCTTTATCTAATAACCCCAAGGCTCATCCCCATAATACTAACAGAATGGGGAGCTGTCATTGCTGCAGAAATCCAGGACACTGGAGTAGAGAGTGTTCCAAACCTCCAGGTTACAAGCCACTTCCAGGACTCTGTCCTCATTGCAAACGAGAGGGTCCTTGGAAGAGCAAGTGTCCTCTCTCTTCTCATGAGGAAGGCCACTTCTTCCTTCTGGGCTGTCACAGCCACAACCTCACCAACCTCCCAAGGGTCCTGCAGGACAGGAAAGGGCAAGGGAAAGAGAAAGGGCAAGGACCAGCACCTCTAACTTTATTCCTGGATTATAATCAAGCCTCTGAAAGTTGTCCTCTAGATGACTGATGGGGCCTTGAGGCCATCCAGGCCCCTATCTTTTCCATCTCTATGAACAAACCTTGGGTAAATTTGATTGTGGCTGAACAAGAAATAATGCTCCATATAGATACTGGGGCCAGTTATTCAACTTTAAACATTTATTACAGCGCAATGTGCCAGTCCTCCATTTTTCTTACAGGTATTGATGGAAAACCTCAATGAGGCTGTTTCACACCACCACTCCCTTGTAAAATGGAAGGCTATTCCTTTTCTCACTCCTTTTTAATCCTGCCAAACTGCCCTGTTCCAATACTGGCTCATGATTTACTCACAGAATTACAAGTTAATTTACAGTTAAGACCTCAATTTCTAGCCGTTTAACTCATACTTCACTGAAAGAGCCACTACAGTCTATGGAACCTCACATTCTAAAACAAGTGCCATTTGAAGTTTGGAATACTTCTACTCCTGGCCATCCAATTATCAGCTGCTGCCATCATCATTCAGCTTAAAAATCCCAATAAGTTTCCCAGAAACCCCCAACATCCCTTGAAACCAGAAGCATGAAAAGGGTTAAAGCCCCTAATAACAAAACTTTTAAGCTATGAATTATTGTGCCCCTGTAACTAGCTTTGCAACACTCCCATTTTAGCTGTAAAGAAACAAGATGGCTCCTACCAACTAGTACGGGACCATAGAATCATTAATGAAGCTGTTATTCCTATTAATCCTATTGTCCCAAACCCTTACCCCCTTTTTGAACAAATGGAGGCTTACTGTACTTGATCTTAAGGATTCCTTTTTCTGCATTCCTGTACACCTGGATAGACAATTTTTATTTGCTTTTGAATGGCAAGACCTAGATACTCAAATAACTCAGCAGTTAACTCGGACAGTTTCGCTTCAGGGATTCAGAGATAGCCCCCACCTTTTTGGACAGGCCCTAGCTAAAGACTGTCCACCTTGCAGCTTCTCCCAGATAGCAATCTACTCCAGTATGTGGATAACTTGCTAATCTGTAGTCCTAAGAGTTTCAGATCAAAATACCGTGTTAGTACTAAACAATCTTTCTGATTGTGGGTACAAAGTATCTCCTTCTAAGGTACAAATATCCACACAAAAGCTTCAATTTTGGGGTCTTAGCTTAATTCCCCAATACAAATAGAATCTCTAACACTCATAAAGATCTTATCTTCCCAGCACTTTGGGAGGCCGAGGCGGGTGGATCACGAGGTCAGGAGTTTGAGACCAGCCTTGACAACATAGTGAAACCCCATCTCTACTAAAAAAAAAAATCCAAAAATTAGCTGGGCATGGTGGTGCGTGCCTGTAACCAGCTAAAGGCTTAGTTAGATCTGGTAGAGCTAAGGCTAGGGCCAAGATTAAGGCCCATTTTAAAGTATTTAGAGCAACCTTCATGTCATTAGTCCAGGATAAAGGTTGTTCCTTAGTTCCCTTGAGGGCTTCATACAAAGATTTCACTACTAATCCAAAGGAAGGAATTCATATTCTGCCAGACCCAGCCATACCCTGAAAGGACCAAAGCTGTTGTTTAGTTACTGGAGTTATCATGTGTAAGATAAGATCTTTTTTTTTTTGAGACGAAATCTCGCTCTGTTGCCCAGGCTGGAGTGCGGTGGCATGATCTCAGCTCACCACAACCTCTGCCTCCTGGGTTCAAGTGGTTCTCCTGCCTCAGCTTCCCAAGTAGCTGGGATTATAGGCTTGACTTGCTGCATCTGGCTTATAGCATATTTCTCAAAAACTTTAGACTTGGTTTCGAAGGAATAGCCCCTGTGCCTAGCAGCAATGGCCCTCTTAGTCCAAAAAAACCTCAAACTACATTACCTGCCCCTCCTGGACTCTTATGGCTCTGTGGCACCACCAATAATTATTTAAAGCCTTTTTAAGCTTTGGCCCTGTCCCACCTTACTAATTCTCTTCATTATGGTGATTGTACTCTCAGAACAGCAGCTCTTACCCAAATCACTGTCTTGAACGTAACTTCCAATTCAGAATTCCATTCTACAAAAAAAACCAAAAGGGCCCTAGGACTTATTCTGGCCAGAGTTGTGGAAACTATCGCAACTCTTGCTCCTTGGGGAGGTTTTACTTACCATGAAGTCACACTACAAGAACTTACCGTTTCCTTTGAAACAGACTTAACAAAAACTGGCACAAGTATATAAGCAATAGAAAAGTCTTTAGACTCGCTAGCAGGGATGGTTTTTGATAGATGAGCTTTGGATTACCTCCTAGTTGAATGAGGAGGGGTCTGTGCTGCCATCAACAAAACCTGTTGCACCTGCATTAATGTGTCCGGAGGAGTGGAAACTGATGTCCAAGAAATTTTCAAACAAGCCAAATAGCTACACACACTTTCCCAGAGTAACCAAGACTGGACCAAAACTTTCACTGATTGGTTTCCAAAAACCGCTTGGCTTCTCCCATTCTTTGGATCTTTGTTCCTTATCATTCTTTTAATATTCAGTCCCTGCCTTTTTAATACCCTCATTACGTTTCTATCTTACAGATTACAAAAATTCCACCTACAGATGGCTATGTAATCTCAATTCCAACCTGCAACAGCAACTTCCATTTACATGGGGCCTTGTGATAGAAATCTGGTCTCTGCCTCCCACCCTCATTAACGAGTTTTTCATGACCCTTCATTCCCTTCATGACAGAGAGCAAGAAAGAGAAAAACACAACCTATCCCTTCATTGCCCCTTTCAGCAGGAAGTAGCTATACAGACTTGATGCCCCTCTTATTAGACCCCACTTGATGCCCCTCTTATTGAGACCCCAAAAGGCAGCATGTAGACATGAGCATGGGGGAATATAAAGGGTCAAAGATTTGACCAAAATATTTGTCAGGGGGAAAATGAGGAGAGCAAAAATCACCTGGTGACGATTGAACAGACCCCAGAGACAAAAACTCCTTATCTGAGGAATTTAGAAGGGAGCAAGGGCCACCTGGTTACATCTGGTTCCAGGACCCTTTCAACTTTTATAAGTAACTAAAACTAAGTATCTCTGGAATGCCGTGCTGAAACTCATTTTACAACCCTAAGCTCCCACCTTAAGGTCCATAAATACCCCTAAGGAATCACTCCGTCATCTCAGTGAGGCACCCCACTGCATCCTTTTGCAGCGTTCTTCCATTCTAATAAACTTTGCTTTTTCACACTTAAACTGTTGTCGATAAATTATTTTTACCAACTTGCATGTCGACCCCTTTCTGGTGCCAGTGCTCTGACACCTCGCTGGGCAGGGACACAGAGCCAAACCATATCAGCTATCCAATTTTCCCAGCACCATTTGTTGAATAAGGTGTCTTTTCCCATGTATATTTTTCTTGACTTTGTCAAATATCCGTTGGTTGTAGGTATGTGGCTTTGTTCTTGGTTCTCTATTCTGATCCATTGATCTATTTTTATACCAGTATGTGATGTCTCCAGCTTTATTCTTTTTGTTTAGAATCGCTTTGGCTATTTGGGCTCCTTTTTTATTCCACATAACTTTAGAATTATTTTTCCTAATTCTGTGAAAAATCACATTGATAATTTGACAGGGATTGCATTGAATAAATCTACATTAAATAAATGTAGATTGCTTTAAATGGTATGCTCATTTTAACAATATTAATTCTGCTAATTCATGAGCATGAGATGTTTTCCCACTTGTTTGTGTCATCTATGATTTCTTTCATCAGTGTTTTGTAGTTCTCCTTGTAGAGATCTTTCACCTCCTTGGTTAAATTTATTTTTAGGCATTTAAATTTTTTGTAGCTATTGTACATGGGATTAAGTTCTTGATATGGTTCTCAGCTTGTTTTTGGTATACAGAAATGCTACTGATATTTGTACATTGATTTTGTATCCTAAAACTTTACTGAAGTAATTTATCAAATCTAGGAGTCTTTTGGAGGAGTGTTTAGGGTTTTCTAGGTATAAGATCATATCATCAGTGAACAGAGATAACTTGACTTCCTCTTTTCTAATTTGGATACTTTTTATTTATTTCTTTTGCCAGATTACTTTAGCCAGGGCTTCCAGTACTCTGATGAATAAGAGTGGTGAAAGTGGGCATTTTTGTTTTGTTCCAGTTCTTGGGGGAAATGCTTTCAACTTTTCCCCCATTCAGTATGATATTTGCTGTGGTTTTGTCATATATGGCTTTTATTCTTTGATGTTGAATAAAATAAATGGCTTTTCAGCACCTATTGAGATGATCATAGGATTTTTGTTTTTAATTCTGTTGATGTGGCGAATCACATTAATGAGTTTGCATATGTTGAACCATCCTTGCATCTTTCAAATAAAACCCGCTTGATCATGGTGTATTATCTTTTTGATGTGCTTTTGGATTTAGTTTGCTAGTATTTTGCTGAGGATTTTCACATCTGTGTTCATCAGGGATATTGACTCATAGTTTTCCTTTTCCATTGTGTCCTTGTCTGGCTTTGGTATCAGGATGATACTGGCTTTGTAGAATGAGTTAGGGAGAATTCCTTCCTCCTCGATTTTTGGAAACAGTTTTGGTAGGATTGGTACCCGTTTGTCTTTGTCATTCTGGTAGAATTTGGTTATGAATCCCTGTGGTCCTGGGCTTTTCTTTGTAGGGAGATTTTTTTAATTTCTCATCCAATGTCATTACTAGTTATTGGTCTGTTCAGGATTTCTATTTCTTCTTGGTTCAGTATTAAGAGATTGTTTTCCAGGAATTTATCCATTTTCTCTAGGTTTTCTGGTTTGTGCATGCTCATAGTATGCTCATTGTTTTCTTTGATGATCTTTTGTATTTCTGTGGTATCAGTAGTAATTTCTTTTTCATTTCTGTTTGTGTTTATTTGAATCTTCTGTTTTTTCTTGGTCCTTCTAGCTAGTGGTCTATCAATTTTGTTTATCTTTTCAAAAAATCAACTTCTTATTTTATGAATGCTTTATATTGCTTTTGGTCTCAATTTCCCTTAGTTCTGTTCTGTTATTTATTTTCTTCTGTTACCTTTGATTTTTCTTGTTTTGCTGTTTTCTTGAGGTGCAATGTTAGGCTGTTAATTTGTAATCTTTCTTTTTGATGTAGGCCTTTAATGCCATGAAATTCCCTCTGAGTATCACTTCTGCTGTATCAGAGGTTTTGGTATGTTTTGTCTCTATTCTCGTTTGTTTCGAAAACTTTTTTACTTTCCACTTTTTTTTTTCCCTTGAGATGGAGTCTCACTCTGTCGCCCAGGCTAGAGTGCAGTGGCATGATCTTGGCTCACTGCAACCTCTGCTGCCCAGGTTCAAGAGATTCTCCTGCCTCGGCCTCCCAAGTAGCTGGGATTACAGGCACCTGCCACTGGGCCTGGCTAATTTTTGTATTTTTAATAGAGACGGGGTTTCCATCTTGGTCAGGCTGGTCTTGAACTCCTGACCTCGTGATCCACCCAGCTTGGCCTTCCAGAATGCTGGGATTACAGGTGTGAGCCACCATGCCTGGCCTACTTTCCACTTTAATTTTGTTATCAACCTAAATATCATTCAGAATCAGGTTATTTGATTTCCATGTATTTGTATAGTTTTGAGAGTTCCTCTGGGTATTATTCTCGTGTTATTACACTGTTGGCCCAGAAGATACTTGATATGATTTTGATTCTTTAAAATGTATTGAGTTATTTTGTGGCCTAACATATGTTCTGTTTTGGAGAATGGCCCATGCATTGATGAAAAGAATATATTTTCTGCAATTGTTGGGCAGAATGTTCTATAAATGTCTGTTAGGTTCATTTGGTCTAGGGTCTGATTTAAGTCCAGAGTTTCTTTTTTGATTTTCTGCCTCAATGGTATGCCTAGTGCTGTCAGTGTATAGTCCCTCACTATTATTGTGTTGCTGTCTATCAATTTCCTTAGGTCTACTGGTATTTACTTTATGAATTTGGGTGCTGTGGTATAGGGTGCATATATATTTAGAATTGCTAGATCTTTTTGTTAAATTGATCTCTTTATCATTATATAAAGACTTTTTTGGATGAGTTCATGCCCTTCGTAGGGACATGGATGAAACTGGAAACTATCATTCTGAGCAAACTATCACAAGAACAGAAAAACAAACACTGCATGTTCTCACTCATAGGTGGGAATTGAACAATGAGAACACTTGGACACAGGGCGGTGAACATCACACACCAGGGCCTGTCGTGGGGTGGGGGAATGGAGGAGGGATAGCATTAGGAGAAATACCTAATGTAAATGACGGGTTAATGGGTGCAGCAAACCAACACGGCACATGTATACATATGTAACAAACCTGCACGTGTGCACATGTACCCTAGAACTTAAAGTATAATTAAAATATATATATATATAAAAATAAATAAGACTTTTTTTTTTTTTTTTTTTTTTTTACTATTGTTGATTTAAAGTCTGTAAATTAACTGAAGATGGATTAGAGACTTAAATGTAATACCTAAAACTATGAAAATCCTAGAAGAAAACCTAGGGAAAATCTTCTAGACATTGTCATAGGCGAATAACTTATGACTAAGACCTCAAAAGCAAATACAACAACAACAATGAAATATACAAATGAGACAATTAAACTAAAAGGTTTCTGTACAACAAAAGAAGTAATCAACAGGTAAAAGATAACCTACAGAATGGGAGAAAATATTTGCAAGCTATGTATCCAACAAAGGATTAATGTCCAGAATCTACAAGGATCTCAAACAAGTAAAAAGCAAACAAACCCATTCAAAAATGGTCAAAGGACATGAACAGGCATGTTTCAAAAGGGGATGTACACATGGCCAACAAACATGAAAAAAAATGCTTAACATCATTAATTATTAGAGAAATGCAAATTAAAACCACAATGATATAATATCTTATACCAGTCAGAGTAGCTATTATTATTATTATTGAGACAGGGTCTTGCTCTATCTCCAAGGCTGGAGTGCAGCGACATGATCATGGGTCACTGCAGCCTCGACCTCCCAGGCCCAAGCAATTCCCCCTCCCCTAGCTGGGACCATACATGCATGCCATGATGCCTGGCTAATTTTGAAATTGTGTACAGACAGCATCTCCATATGTTGTCCAGGTGGGTCTTGAACTCCTGGGCTCAAGCAATCCTCCTGCCTCAGCCTCCCAAAGTTCTGGGATTATAGGAATGACTCACCATCCTGGCTAGAGTAGCTATTATTCAAAAGTCAAAAAAGCAAAAGATGTTGGTGAGAATGCAGAGAAAAGGGAACTCTTAAACACTTTGGTGGGGTTGTAAATTAGTACAACCTCTATAGAAAGCAGTATGAAGGTTTCTCAAATAACTAAAAATAGAACTGACATTCAAGCTAGGAATCTCACTACTGGGTATCTACCCAAAGGAAAAGAAGCAGTTATATTAAAAAGATACCTGTATTTGTATGTTTATTGCAGCACTATTCACAATAGCAAAGTTATAGAATAAACTTGTGTCCAACAATCGATGACTGGATAAAGAAAATGTGATATGCACACACACACACACACACACACACACACACACACACACAATGGAATACTACTCAGCCATAAAAAGAATGAAATCATGTCCTTCGCAGCAACATGGATAAAACTTGAGGCCATTATAGTAACTGAAATAACTCAGAAACAGAAAGTCGAATACCTTGTGTTCTTGTAAGAGGGAACTAATCAATGTGTACACATTGACATAGAGACTTTGAAGAATCCAAAAGGTGAGAGGTGGGAAGAGAGTGAGGGATGAGAAATAATCTGTTTAGTAAAATGTACACTATTCAGGTGATGATTACACTATAAACCCAGACTTCAGCACTATGTAATATATGCATATGCAAAACTGTGTTTGTACCCCCTAAATCTATAAAAATATTTTAAATGGCAAGAAAATGTTTGGAAAAAAGGAAGAAGCGTTTGTCTAGTAACATAGGGACACTTTCAATCTAGCATTTCCTCCCTGTGAAACTCTCTCTGAATGTCACATGTGGACTTAATTCTTCCATCTCACATTGTTGATATATTAATAGCTACCTGTATAACAGCACTTACATATTACTTGTGTTTGCACTTTGGTGAGTTCATTCTCATAAGGTTCTTATTTCTTTTATTTTTCCATTCCTTATGTGTAGTATAGTGGCTAAACTATACTAAATTGGAGGCTTGATGAAGACTTCCCAACTGAAAACAGTACTAATAATTATCAAAATAGCTTGTAAAATAGAGAATTATGTCAATTTTCCCAAACACCCTATGAGGTATGTAGGTTCTTTGATATAACTCCAGTTAATGGATGAAGAAACAAGTTTTAAGCTATTTGCAAGTTTGCATTTAAAGGTGGGAATGTATGGTAGAGATTAACAACTCAAAATCTGGATTTAGACAGCCTAGGATAGAAACTGGCTCTCCCATTTTTCATCTTCAGTGACTTAGCCTCTCTAAGCCTTAGCTTCTTCATTCAGAAAATGTGAGACAATAATAGTACCTAGTTCACAAACAGGTTCATAAGATAACAAATCCAACTTCACAAGTGCCTGGTAACTTTTCTATTTTGCAATTATACACATGGTATATGGTGGAAGCTGTGCTAGGTCTTTGGGAAACAGAGATCAGTAAAACATACCTGTTCTCAAGAAACTTACAGTTTACTGTGAACTATAACTGCCATGTGGATTAAATATAATACTGAATTGTGTATATGTTATTATTAGCACACAGCAAAGGCAGGGCCTATTTCTGCCTTCAAAAATCAGAGGAGTGCCCAAAAGGCAGAGAGAGTACATGTAAATTCTCTGATCTTTCTGTTCAATTTTTTTAATAAATCAAAAACTTATAATTAATTAAATCTATTAGTTCAAACTAAAACTGGTATAAGATAAGAAGTGAAACATATTAATTGAAACAAAGAAGATTGAGGAGATTTAACAGAGGGGTTTATGTTAAAGATTGAGCCTTGAAGGATGATATAGGAGAAGACTTCTGGGGAAATGACAGGAATGAAGGCTGGAAAGATAGGTTGGGTCCAGGCATATGTTTGGTATTCCCCAATATGTCATTTTAAAAAAATTGTAATTTCATATTGACAATTTGCAAGTTTGCATTTAAAGGTGGGAATGTATGGTAGAGATGAACAACTCCAAATCTGGATTTAGATAGCCTGGGGTTAGAATCTGGCTCTCCTATTTTTTTATCTTGGGTGACTTAGCCTCTCTAAGCCTTAGTTTCTTCATTCAGAAAATGGAAGACAATAGTAGTACCTAGTTCATAAACAGGGTCATAAGATAACAAATCAATCTTTTTGGAAATATTACTAATGAAAGTCATTTATTTTATATTTTTAATGCCTGAAATATTGTTATTAATATTTCGATTTAAAAACTAAATTGTATCATAAATTATCTGTTAAAAGTAAAAAAAAAAAAAAAAAAAATGGCCAGGTACAGTGGCTCATGCCTGTAATCCCAGCAATTTGGGAGACTGAGGCGGGCGGATCACCTGAGGTCAGGAGTTCGAGACCCGCCTGGCCAACATGGCAAAACCCTGTCTCTACTAAAAGTACAAAAATTAACCGGGCATGGTGGTGGGTGCCTTTAATCCTAGCTACTCAGGAGGTTGAGGCAGAAGAATTGCTTGAACCCAGGAGGCAGAGGTTACAGTGAGCTGAGATTGTGCCTCTGCACTCCAGCATGGGTGACAAGATGGAGATTCTGTCTTTAGTATGCAGAGAAAAACAACTTAAATATTGTACCATTTCACTTATCAAATTGGACAAAAATCTTGTAATTTTTATAAGAATTTTATATATGTATAAAATATAACTTTTATATATACTTAAATATGTATATGTGTATATACTTATACATATATTCATATATGTATATGTGTATATACTTTTTTTTTTTGAGGCAGAGTCTCTCTCTGTCACCCAGGCTGGAGTGCAATGGCACGATCTCGGCTCACTGCAACCTCCACTTCCCGGGTTCAAGCGATTCTCGTGCCTCAGCCTCTCAAGTAGCTGAGATTACAGGGGCAGACAACCATGCCCGGCTAATCTTCTGTATGTTTAGTAGAGACGGGGTTTTGCCACGTTGCCTAGGCTGGTCTGGAACGCCTCAGCTCAGGCAATCCACCCATTTCAGCCTCCTAAAGTGCTAGGATTACAGGTGTGAGCCACCACGCCCAGCCATGTATATACTTTTTAATGCAGTCATTCATTACTGGCTAAAGTTTGGTGAAATGGGCACAATCATAAAGGCAATTTGGTGATAAATAACAAAAGCCTTAGAAGCACTCACTGCTTTGATTCAACAATTCCACTTTACAAATCTATCCCAAGTAAATAATCATTTATATTCACATGGATTTAGTTTCACAGGTTACCTGTAGCAACACTAATAAGAAAGCAATACTGCAAAAAATCAGCATACAATAATAATTAATTAATTATATAAACAAAATATGATACACCTGTATAATGCAATACTGTGCATCCTTGAAATTGATGTTATAGAAGAATATTTAATTACAGGAGGATATACTGATAATATACTGTAATTTTTTAAAAGCAGATTATAAAATAGCATGTATGTAATCTTACTTTTTATTAAAATGTGTTTCTATATATTTAACATAGGAAAAGAACTAAAAGGATATATATTTATATGTATATAAATATATATATTTATAAATATATAAAGAATGTTAAATTAATTTAGTATTAATTTCTGAACAGTAGAATTTTGATAATTTTTAAGTTTTTCTATAATTATCATTATTTATTTTATAACTAAAGAGTATTAGTAGTTAGTTTAGGAATCATTTATCTGTTTAGATGTCTATTTCGTCTAGGAAGATTCTAGGCTCCTTTATATTAAGTAATATATTGTGTTTATATTTGCATATAAGGGACCTACTTTAGTAGTTTCAAATATTTAAAACCTCTTAAATATTTGATAAATGACTGGTAATTCAGGGTTTGTGACTGTCAGTGTTTGTTGATTAAAACTCTTTACACATATGTATATAACTCCTTTTTCATTTCAGCAGTGGATTTTATATTATTTTACACATAGATTAAATTATTTATTGAAAATTAACTCACATTAGGACATAAAGGCCTAAGAGTGACATAATGGACTTTGGGGACTCGTGTGGGGGAAGGTAAGTGGGGTGAGAGATGAAAGACTACAAATTGGGTACAGTGTTCACTGCTTGGGTGACAGGTGGACTAAAATCTCAGAAATCACCACTAAAGAACTTACCCATGTAACCAAAAACCACCTATACCCCAAAGACTATTGAAAGTAAAAACCTCAGATGGTATAATGTAAAAAAAGAAAATTAATTCACATTAACTTTCAGGAACTATTATTCTGTTGTTCTAGGATTTTTGTTTCATTTTGTTTTTATTTTTAGTAGAGACGAAGTCTTGCTATGTTGCCCAGGCCGGTCTCAAACTCTTGAGCACAAGCCATCCTCCAGCCTTGACCTCCTAAAATGCTGGGATTACAGGGAATGAGGCACCATGCCCCAAAGTGCTGGGATTACAGGATGAGACACCATTCCCAGCCTATTTTAGGTTTTGATGAAAAGTTATTATAAAGAAGTAGATATTGTAATTGAAAATAAGGATACATTTTTTGAACAGAATGTCAGTTTTTGGCTTGGGTTCTTATTACTTGTATCAAACTTTATATTAGAAATGTTAATTTGCATTACTCTGTGTCTTCCTATATTGTTGCACTGGATTCCCTAGAATCAGAGCCTGAAAGCAGAATTCTTGTTCAAATGTTTTATTTAGAAAGTTATTTCAGGAAAGGAGAGTCACACAGGAAGATAGGGAAGCAGGATAGGACAGAGGAGAAAGCTAAGCATCAATGTGGTCTCAGCTTCAGACTAGATTCAGTCTGATTCCACAAGGAAGTTCTGACACACAAATTGTACCACAGAAATCATCTTACATTGAGCTGAAAGGACTGGCTTTTGGTACATACATTTCAGTCAGTTATTTGCTGTGGGGTGTCCTGGAAGGGGTTGTGAGAGGTAGGCTGTAAGGAAAGGGGTATAAACCTAGCAGGCCAGGCAACTTCTGTCAGCTGAGGACAGTTCCCTGGAATAGAGGATCTGGGTGAGACCCCAACAGTGTCCACTATAAGAATGGTTCTCAAAGTGTGTTCTCTTTTCTAGCACCATCAGTCTGGCAGCATACAACAAAAATAACAAAATAACTTCTATTTTATTTATTTTTATTTTCATTGTTTTGAGATGGAGTCTCTCTCTGTCACCCAGGCTGGAGTGCAGTGGTGTGATCTCGGCTCACTGCAACCTCTGCATTCTGGGTTCCAGCGATTCTTCTGCCTCAGCCTCCCAAGTAGCTGGGATTACAGGCACTCACCACCATGCCCAGCTAATTTTTGTATTTTTAGTAGAGACAGGGTTTCAGCATGTTGATGGTCTTGAACTCCTGACCTCAGGTGATCCACCCCTCTCAGCCTCCCAAAGTGTTGGGATTACAGGCGTGAGCCACCATGCCCAGCCACAACAAAATAAATTCTAAAATGGCATCATGAATTATTAGATTTTATTCCTGTGTATCAAAAGCTGAATCAATTAGCAAACTGATTAAAGAAGAAAATTTGGGCTGGGCACGGTGGCTCAAGCCTGTAATGCCAGCACTTTGGGAGGCCGAGACGGGCGAATCACAAGGTCAGGAGATCGAGACCATCCTGCTAACCCGGTGAAACCCCGTCTCTACTAAAAAATACAAAAAACTAGCCGGGTGAGGTGGCGGGCGCCTGTAGTCCCAGCTACTTGGGAGGCTGAGGCGGGAGAATGGCCTAAACCCGGGAGGCGGAGCTTGTAGTGAGCTGAGATCTGGCCACTGCACTCCAGCCTGGGCGACAGAGCGAGACTCTGTCTCAAAAAAAAAAAAAGAAGAAAATTTGTAGATTAGAAAACAGTATAAAAGTTTAGTAATCTATGAGATAGTGAGTGAACTGAAGCATCCAAGAACATCCATTCAATGAGAATTTATTGAGCTCTTTCTATGTACCAGGTTCCATACTAGGCACTGGTGATAAAGGAGCAAACAAAACAGATGTGTCACCCTCCCCCGATGATATAGTCACCTTCCCCCCAAATATAGTGGATTAACTAAATATTACACATGCAAATCCATCTACAGATCTTGTATGATAGTTGGTTGACAGATTAAAATAGAACCCCATGCTATATATTTTCAGTATTAAATGATAAAAATTATCTTTCAGTTTTCATCTTCTGCACTGTAGGTTTTTCTTGTGGGTGTGATGAGTAGGATAATAACATTATGGAAAAAGTATGTAAATGTTATGATTAAACACACGTATTAATTCTGGAGCAGGACTTATTCTGCAATTTAAAAACTGACAAGTTACTTAATCAATTTAAGACTTTGTTTTTATATCTCTAAAGAAAATGGCAATAAAAATACCGATTGTGTAGAGTTAATGTGTGGTATTCAAACAATGTTACTTCTTTCCTCCTTCTGGAAATTATATTTTAAACATGAATGTTGAAAGACAGGAAAAGAAAACAGAAAACCTATTTCCAATTACTTTAGAATTATATGACAAGGGAAAATTGAATCTATACAATTCCTTTTTTAAAAGAGTTTCTGATTTTTAATTTTTGTAGGTACATAGTAGGTATATATATTTATGGGGTACATGAGATATTTTGATACAGGCATGCAATGTATAATAATCACATCATGGAAAATGGGATATCTATCCCCTCCAGCATTTATTCTTTATGTTACAAACAATCCATATATACTAATTTAGTTATTTTTAAATGAACAATTAAATTATTATTGACTATAGTTACTCTGTTGTGCTATCAAATACTAAGTCTTATTCATTCATTTTTTTGTACCCATTAACCATCCCCACTCCCCGTCCCACACCCACTACCCTTCCCAGCTTCTAGTAACCATCCTTCTACTCTCTATCTCCATGAGTTCAATTGCTTTGACTTTCAGATCCCACAAATAAGTGAGGACGTATGTTTGTCTTTCTGTGCCTGGCTTATTTCACTTAACACAATCACCTCCAATTCCATCCATGTTGTTGCAAATGACTAGATCTCATTCTTTCTTATGGCCGAATAGTACTCTCTTGTGTATATGTACCACATTTTCTATATCCATTCATCTGATGATGGTCACTTAGGTTGCTTCAAAATCTTGGCTATTGTGAACAGGGCTGCAACACATATGGGAGTGCAGATATCTCTCTGATATGCTGATTTCCTTTCTTTGGGGTATATACCCAGCAGTGGGATGGCTGGATCACATGGTAGCTCTATTTTTGGTTTTATGAGGAACCTCCAAACTGTTCTCCATATGGGTTGTACTAATTTACATTTCCACCAACTGTGTACAGAGTTCCCTTCTCTCTACATCTCCAGTATTTGTTATTGTCTGTCTTTTGGATAAAAGTCATTTTAACCGGGGGTGATATGATACCCCCTATGTTTACTCTAGGCCCTAGGGCTCTACAATCAGCAGGTGGTGAAACCAGCCAGTTTTATATCCATCCCTTCGGGGTATAAGTTTCCCTAGGCTCTGGGTGGGTCCAGAGATGCTGTTTGGGAGCCAGGGACCAGAGTCAAAAACTTCAGAAATTTCCTTGATGTTCTGCTCTACTGTGGTTAAGCTAGCACTCAAACCGCTATACAAAGTCTTTCACATTCTTGCTTCCCCTTTGCACAAGTACAGGAGCCTCTGCCTGTGGCCACCACCATCACCAGCACACGGCGGGTTCTTCCAAGCCACCACTGATGTTCACTTAAACCCAAGGGCTCATCGGTCAGGCTGTAGTGAATGCTGCCAAGCCAGGGATTCCCATTTCAGGGGAACGGGCTCCCCTCTGGCCCAGGGCAGGTCCAGAAATGCTGTTCAAGAGCATAGACCTGGACTTGGGGACCCCAAGAGCTTACTTATTATTCTACCCCAGTGGCTGAGCTGGTACCTGAAGTGCAAGACAAAGTCCCCTTTACTTTTCACTGTGCTTCTCTCAAGCAGAAGGAATCTTTCACCGTAACTACCACAGCTGGGAATGTATTTGGAGACACCTGAAGTCAGTATATTTCAGATCCCAAGGCCCATGGTGTACAATCTGGTTATTGCTGCCGCTTATTCAGGGCCCAGGGGCTCTTTAGTCAGCACATGACGAATCCTGCCAGGACGGTGTCCTTCCATTCATGCCGATGGGTTTCCTTCTGGCCCAGGATGGGTCTAGAAATGTCTTCCATGAGCCAGGGCCTGGAGTGGGGAGTGTTATGACTCTGACCAGTGCTCTATGCTCCTGTGGCTGAGTTGATATCCAAGTTGCGAGATAAAGTCCTCTTTACTCTTAACTCTCCCTTCCTTAAGCAGAAAGGAGTCACTTTTGTTGCTGCCAGCACTTTTGTTGCTGCTGGCTGGGATTGGGGTGGGGACGCTGGCACAAGCACTTCTTCAACTCCCCAAGCTGGTGTTTCCCTAGGTCACATGTCACCCTAGTCCACTGGTTCTGAGCCCAGTCCAGCATGAGGACTTGCTTAGAAATTGCAGTCCTTGTGTCCTAGACTGCCTTTCAGGTTTACCTAGGAACTCAGAGCACTTTGGCCCACAGTGGCAAGGCTTGCTGAGAAACTCAAGCTCTGACTGCGGGATGGGTAATTCCCCTTAGGCTAGCCCTGGTCCATATGCTCCCTCTGTGGATGGAGTGGTGCTGGCTAAGCCCAACATGGCTTTATTTCCTGCTGTGACAGAACAGCACTGAGTTCAGTGTAAAGCCCTGTAGTCACTGTACTCTCCCTCCTCCAAATGCACAGATTCTGTCCCTGTACCACATGGCTGCTGCTGTATACTGGGGAAGAGGTGGCATCAGTGAGTCAAGACTGTCTGTCCTCCCTTCCTCAATGCCTCTTTCAGCAAGATTAAGTTACAACCAGGTACTGTGATTGCTCACCTGGTTTTTGGTTCTTGTGACTCTTCTTTTCTATATGCAGGTATTTGTTAAAATTTGATGTTCCTGCAGGGGGGACAAACAGTATAGGCTTCTATTTTGCCATCTTGCTCCACCCCACCTGCAAAATTTCTGTCCTGAACATTAGTATTGCTATGCGTTTTTGGCCCTGTGCAGAAATTTTGGAAAGCAAGCCTTATTCCTGGTAAATTGGAAAATATTATTCAATTTTTATTCCTCCTATTCCAAGGGGGATATCTGAGGAAAAAGAAGGGCACTGGAAGGGATTTTCTTTTCCTCTGAATTTTTCTACGTCCTTTTCTATGTATTTTCTATGTCTTTTTCACAATCTCATGAAGAAATAGCAGCTCACCTGACTAAGGGCCCTTGTTGAAAATAACTAATCTTCAGCTACTTAGTTCATTCCTGCAAAATAGAGGATTTAGCTGAAAGGGAGTAGAACAAAAATGCAAACTTTTATGAGCCTTATACCAGGGTCAAGACTAGACACAAGCATGAAGACAATGTTTGGCATTGGTATCCTTGACTTCTCCTTTCACTGCCCTTTCCCATCACGTTGCACACACAGAGTTCTCAAATGCCTAATTTATAAATGTATTACCTACTTCAGGAGTATTTGCTTGTCAACAAGTGACAGAGGACAAAGTTAGAATATGTAAATTGTTAATTTTAGAAATTTATAAATCTGTAAGCAATACGAGGAAGGTGTTTATGAACACATGACTTTCTCTACCTCAACAAGACAGTTTGATGTGGTAAAATGAACACTGGATAAGTATAGTAGACACAGTATTTTAAAAATTCATTCTTCCTTTTTGAGTAATAGTATAATAGTATTCCAATTACCTTTTGTGGAATTACTTCCCCTATTAAGTGAAAACTTGGTGAGACGGTGAATAAAGCACCTGCCTCCAGTGGCCAGGGTGTGGACGAATGACTCAAGGCAGGTCAATCTGATTGTTTCTTCCTGTTTCTTTAACTCTTTAATGTAATGATGCAGAGGTAAGGGTAAAACAACAGTTGGCACCTCTTATTCAATGATGGCTCTCTTTCAGTTCCTATTCCCGAGACTAACAAAGCTAACTGGTTTTTGTTTTTTCTGATCTTGGTACTCCAGGCTTTGCTTTACTTCTCTGAGCACCCCATAGTCTTCCAGGGTGATTATTTTTGCTTAGGTTAGCCAGGGAAGATTCTATTGCTTACAGCCAAAGACTCACATTAGATTCAAGGTATTAGGAGGCATGGTGGCTCTCTGTGAAATACTTAGCATCTCTGGCTCTGTTTTTTCATATGTGAAAAGGATGTGGTAGGACTACATGGTTTCTAATTTCTTCTCTAATTCTGAAAGGAAATAAATATATAAAGCTGGCCCTCCCTAAAAGCCACGAATAATTCTGAACATATGCCTATTCCTCGATGAATAAGTTGGGGGTTAATGCACTTTCCCATTAACTGTGACTTCTAATTTGGTCTCTTAGCATGCCTTCAGCCTCTAGGCCCTGGGATCCATTTAAGGCCATTTAGACAGAGGCCACATCTGTGGTATCTGAATTATCTGGCTAAGCATCCTGTATTCATTGGGTATTTGCCAACTGTATGCTAGATCAGGGTCTGTCAGAATGCCCTCATTTTGGAAAACTATTTAAATGGCAAGAAAAATTAGATCTTAGAAAGAAAAACCTGGGTATAGAGCTCAAGGAATTGCACAGCTGGGTATCATTAGCAATAATCAAACCTCATCCAGTATAAAAAGCAACAGAAAGTGATGATGTGGGAGCAGTGTTTATTTGTATGTGTAAGTTTATGTATATATTTATGTGTATGTTTGTATAAATGTATGTGTCTGCATAATAAAGTAGATGTATATAAAATTTTTTAAAATCTTGGTTTCCTTGACTGCTTCCCCCCTTCACCCTGAACTTGGATCTTTCTACTGTAATCCAGTGGGAGTGTTTGATGTATTGAAATCATCTTAGAATTTCACAGTCTTTGAGGCAGCAACTTTGATGCTGCAGACACAGAGGAGGGCCAAATAAATACTATTAACAGGAAAAAAAGTGCAAATACTAAATAGCTACTGGAGAATCTACTTTCTAAAAACATATCCATGAAAGAGTCACATCTTTTTTCTCCATAATGACTAATGTTTTATTATAAAAGAATATTATTATTTTAGAAAACAAAAACTTGGAAAATATACGAAGTATATATAAAGGAGCAGGTAAATGTTACCTACACTCTTACCACTCAGAGCTATTAAGTAACATTTTTGGATATTTTCTTTAATTTGCAGAAGGTAGTTTTTAATGAGAGAATCCAAATTTGGGATTGCTGAGCTTAGTTTGGAAATTCTTAATTGCAGACATGCATTTGGTCACCAATTTGCTAAATGGAAATAAAATAAGAGTTCCCTTAGTATTGCTTAATTTAACTTTATAAATAGACTTTAAAATCACTGTTATACAAATTTTCTTTTTGAAGCTTAAATTTGGCATTTTACATTTGCCCCTCCAAACCCATTCTCTTTAACCTGCTCTATTGCACCAATCTCTGCTCACCTTCAAGTGTAAGCCCAAAGCCCCTCCAACCACACAAATCCATAGCACACATTAAGATAGGAAGAGACAGTCAATAATAATTGAACACTTACCATGTGTCAGGCAGCACACCAAAGGCTTTACATATATATATGTGTAAGTGTACACACACACACACTAGGTTGATCCTCAAATCCAAAGGCTTTTTATGTGTCATCTTGTTTAATCCTTACAAAACCTTATGAAATAGGTATTATTCACATGCTTACTTTACTAATGAAGAAACTTCATTTCAAAGAGATCGACTGACTTGCTTAAGATGCTCATAAGCTAGTTACTGGTAAAGCTGACACTTCAGCTTAGGTCTACCTGATTCCAAAGCCACATGCTACTGCAACGTATAAGGACAAAGAAAAGGCAGTGGCCATACCTAGACAAAATTTTGAAGAAGACAAAAGTCTGTGTTTTGTGCTCTCAATTCCCAGCCAATAGAAACCCATTTTAAAAGTATAGTGTTTGATGAGAAGGAGAATCTTCATCAAAGGCTTTATGTATTAAGTATTAAGATGGGTGGAATGCTCTTAACATTATGATGTTCATAAGGAACATTGATGTCTAGGACATTAGAGCTCACAGGATACTTAGTATGATCTAATTTAATTCCTTCAATTTACAGATTAAAAAACTGAGGCCTGGAGGGATGAGGTTACAATTTATTGTCAATAACAGAGCATCGTAATTGTAATTCTACAGCCTAGAATCTGCGTCCCTTTTTCTTTCAATCTACAGATTCCAGAAAACACCAAGGCCTTTTTGTTTCATAATGTAGATTAATCTGATGAAGCAAAATGACTTTGAATGAACTTTAGAGGGTATTTCTTGTGTATCTGCTAGCTGATTTTTCTCTAGGTTCAGTTATTTTAGGTCAAAGCCAAATAGTGACTAATAGTTACTTTACAGGCTTTGTGTCTTTCTGATATTTTATCAACAGAATGACTTGAGATTTAATCAATGCATATCTCTAAGTCTAAAAATCCCTCACCTAAAGCTTTTTCTGTAGCACCTATGTGTTATGATTTATATGTAATTGATAAGGTAGAAGTTACGCCTAAAATGATTTCACATTTCAATGTGTGTTACTTTTTTCTATTTGGTTCTCTGTTTTAACTTTTAAAACGGAAATGTGTTGAACACAAAGAGTAATCAAATGAAACAACAGTATAAAACACAGTCTCTTCATTTAGTTTAACAGTAGTCTAGAAAGTAAAAGGATAAATTGAGGTATATAGTTTTATACCTGTTTGAATCCCTATGATTTTTCTCTCAAATGTACTTAACCTTGACAGAGTTCATTCTGAATAGTCCCATCATTACTCCAGTGCTTCTCCTCAATCCAGAAATCAAAAACATATATTTAAGCCACTTTACCTTCAGACTCTACTTTCCTTTTTTTTTTTTTTTTTTTTTTTTTACCTTAAACATGATCTTGAGCCTCTGGGTTTGACTACTTAAAATAATTAGAATGCAAAAATAACAAGAACATTTCTCATTAGGATAGAAATGATGAGGACAAAATGTCCATTTAGTTTTATTTTGATAAAGTGAGCTGGAATTCCCAGAAGATTGAATAAGGATAGTGAGGGCAAATGCTATCAGATTTGTGGACTCATAAAGTAATTCTGTAGATATCATTTGACTAAATATATGTTTTGCAAAACTAAGCTCTGTCAGCACCACACCCAGATTATTTACTATAGTGTGCATTTCAAATGAACACATATGGATTTTCTATTTTAATGCATTTTCTTTGAGTTAGCTGAAGGTGTGGGTTGTGTTAATTAAATGAAGAGAAGGAGATCTAAATGCTGGATGAAAAATGAAGGTGATGGACACCTATAATTTGTATATTTAGTAATCTATCAAAAGCATAGTAAGTAATGAAGGAGTGATCACATTTATAAATCTCTTGCATTTAAGAATGCTCATAAGTTATTCAAATTTAGTTACATTTATACTTAGGAATGTAATAAAAGGTGGACATTGGTACATTTTAATATTCACTAATTACACAGTACTTAGAAATATCTTATAATATACTTTTGGCACATGACATAAAGAACATTAACAGTGTTTGTGCATCCAGAAATTATCTTCTCAATTCCCTGACAGTAGCAAAAGCTGGAGGAGAAAAAGGATTTCCACATAATTTATATGAGAGGCTCTCTTCTGTGATGTTCAATGATTGCAGTCCTGTGTAGGGCTTAGATCCATTCATTATCAAATATTTACTAAATGTCTACTGTGTGCCAGGCACTGGGCTGGGTTCTGGATATACGATGGTGAATAAGGTATACATTACTCTAGCTTCCTGGAGTTTCTAGTTTTATGGGCAAGAAAGATAAGATAAATAAATAATTACAAATTGTAAAAGTTCTGTAAAAGAAACAAACAGAGAACTCTGGTAGGGAATATCTCAGTTAAAGGGGATAGGCAAAGAAGACTCCTGTCAAGAGATGACATTGAAATGGAATGCATGGTGAAGTAGGGAGTGAATGGTGCTCTTGGTTTCTACCATTTATTGAGTCACAGGCCTGGGCTAAAATTTTTTTATATATTATTCAACAGCTCTATAATATGATGCCCACGTTACAAATGAGAAAACCAAGGGCTTCATTACTCAGGTCACAAAGCTGGTAAGAGATCTGAGATGGGAGAATGACATGGAGTCTGAATCCAGAGTTCATACCTTTTGAAGCAGTAATTCCATTTCTAGGAAAAATAACAAAAAGGAATAACCAGAAATTTAGACACAAATTTACTGAACAAGATAATTCTCTGAACTCATTTTAAAAATGGCACTAGTCTTTTATTTGGGGGCTGAGGAAGGATTTCAGATTAAGCTTATAGTTTCACTTAATAATATTCCTCATCTTCCTTTCTAAAAATGATTCATTGGTTTTTAATATATTCACAGAGATGTGAAATCATCACTACAATCAATTTTAGACATTTTCATCAACTTGAAAAGAAACTCCATACTCTTTGGCCTCCCACTATTCCTCATTTCTAGGCAACCACTAAACATGTTGTTATAGATTAGCCTATTTCATATATATCGAGTTATATATACACTTTAGTCATTTGTGACTGGCTTCTTTCATTTAGAATAATTTTCCAAAGTTCATCCGTGTTGTAGCATGTATTAGTATGGATATACCACCTTTTATTTATCCGTTCATCAGGTGGTGGCGATTTAGGTTGGTTCTACTTTTTAAGCCATTAAAATTATTATTATTATTATCATTATGTTTGAAATGGAATCTTGCTCTGTTGCCCAGGCTGGAGTGCAGTGATGCAATCTTGGCTCTCTGCAACCTCTGACTATGGGCGTGCGCCACGATGCCCAGCTGATTTTTTTTTTTTTTTTTTTTTTTTTTTTTTGCGGCTGGGGAGACGGAGTCTTGCTCTGTGGCCCAGGCTGGAGTGCAGTGGCGCAATCTCGGCTCACTGCAAGCTCCGCCTCCTGGGTTCACGTCATTCTCCTGCCTCAGTCTCCCAAGTAGCTGGGACTACTGGCACCCGCCACTATGCCTGGCTAATTTTTTAATATTTTTAGTAGAGACGGGATTTCACTTGTGTTAGCCAGGATGGTCTCGATCTCCTGACCTCGTGATCGCCCACCTCAGCCTCCCAAAGTGCTGGGATTACAGGCATGAGCCACCGCTCACGGCCGATATTTTTTGTATTTTTAGTAGAGATGGGGTTTCACTGCGTTAGCCAGGATGGTCTGGATCTCCTGACCTCGTGATCCACCCGCCTCAGCCTCCCAAAGTTTTGGGATTACAGGGGTGAGCCACTGCACCCAGCTAAAATTATTTTTTAAAATTACTTTAATTTGTACAAATTTATGGGGTACATGTGAAATTTTGTTAATGTGGATAATGTGTCATGATCAAGTCAGGGTATTTAGGGCGTACATTATTCAGATACAACACATTTCTATTAACTATAGTCACCCTCCTTTAAGACCTGAAGTTTATTCCTCTGACAGTATGTTTGTGCTCTTTAGCCTACCTCTCTTCAACCTCCCTACTTCTCGGAATTATGCTTCCCAGTCTCGGTTACCTATCTTTCCATTCCATCTCCTGCATAAAGTGATAACATGCAATATTTGTCTTTTTGAACCTGACTTATTTCACTTAAGGAAAATGACCTCCGGTTCCATCATGTTACTGCAAATGACATTTCATTCTATTTTATGACTGAAGAGTATTCCGTTGTATACCACATTTTCTTTATCCATTCATCCACTGATGAACACTTAGGTTGATTGTATATATTTGCTATCGTGAATAGTGTTGCAATAAACATGTGAGTGCAGGTATCCCTTTGATAGATTGATTTACTTGCCTTTGAGTAAATACCTAGTAGTGAGATTGCTTGATCGAATGTTGATTCTATTTTTAGTTTTGGAGATATCTCCATGCTGTTTTCCATAGTGGCTGTACTATTTTACATTCCCACCAACAGTGTATAAGAGTTTCCTTTTCTCTGCATCCTCACCAACATTCATTATTTCTTGACTTTTTAATAATAACCATTCTGCAGTCTGGATTAAGATGCTATCTCATTGTGGTTTTGGTTTGTATTTATCTGATGATTAGTGATGTCAAGCATTTTTTCCCTGTAGCTCTTGGCCATTTGTATGTCTTGTTTTGAGAAATACCTATTCATGTTCTTTGCCCCCTTTTGGTGGGACTATTTTTCTCCTGTTGATTTGTTTGACTTCCTTGTATATTCTGGATATTGGTCACTTGTTGGACGAATAGTTTGCAAATGTTTCCTGTCATTCAACAGATCATCTTTTCACTCTGATGATTATGTCCTTTGTTGTGCAAAAGACTTTCAGTTTAATTAAGTTTGTCTATTTTTGTTGTTGTTACCTGTGCTTTTAAAGTCTTAGTCACAAATTATTTGCCTAGACAAATGCCCAGGAGAGTTTTTCCTAGGTTTCCTTCTAGTATTTTTATAGTGTGGGTCCTATGTTTAACACTAATCGATTTTTGATTGGTTTTTGCTTACAGTGGAAAATAGGGATCCAGTTCCTTTTTCTGAAAGTGGCTATCCAATTTTCCCAGCACCATTTATTGAACATGGTATCCTTTCCTTAACTTAAGTTCTTCTAGGCTTTGTTGAAGAGCAATTGGCTGCAAATATGTGACGATTTCTGGATTCTCTTTGCTGTTCCATTGGTCTTTATGTCTATGTTTATACCAATATCATTCTGTTTGGGTTACTATATAGCTTTGTAATATATTTTGAAGTGAAGTAATGCGATACCTCCATCTTCGTTCTTTTTTGCTCAGGATTGCTTGGGCTATTTGGGCTCTATTTTGATTCCATACAAATTTTAGGATTGTTTTTTCTAATTCTGTGAAGAATGCATTGGTATTTTGATAGGGATTGTATTGAATCTGTAGATTGCTTTGGGCAATATGATTATATTAATGATATTAATTCTTCTGTTCCATGAGCATGGGATGTTTTTCCACTTGTTTTTGTCATCTTCAATTTCTTTCATTAGTATTTTGTAGTTCTCCTTGTAGAGATTGTTCACCTCCTTGGTTAACTTTATACCTAGGTTTGGTGTTTTTTGTTTGTTTGTTTGTTTTGTTTTTGTAGCTATTGTAAATGAGATTTCTTTCTCAGCTAGGTCATTACTCGTGAATAAAATGCTATTGATTTTTGCATATTATTTTGTGTTCTACAACTTATCTGAATTCATTTATTAAATCTTAGAGTTTTCGGGTTGAGTCTTTTTTTTTTTAATTTTTAGTAAATGTTTATTTTTTACATTCCTTAAAAACAAAACAAAAATCACAAGTTTAATACTAACCCCTTAAAATATTGTACACCAAAGCCACCTTACTCATGCAGCAAGTCGGTCTATGTTCTCTTTACTTTTGTTTGCCAGATGATCCTTAATAATTTCTACAAACAGATTCCTCTTCAACAGATTATATGCAAGAGGTAAAAGCTGACCAGTAACTTGAGGAAAATAATGTGAGCCATAGCAAAAGAGGTCCATTCTCAACTCAAACCCCATCCCATAATCACATTCATCATTAGCAAACTGCACAAAAGTCATCATTTCCTGAATGGGAGCAAAAACTTTCAGTCTCAACTTCTGTCTTGCAAATTCTCTTGAGGTCCACATGTGTTTCAGGCAGTTCTCTGTACCTAACATCATTTTTATCTACTGGAACAACAAAGCACCATGAAAGGTCTTTGTCACAACTTTCTTATCTCTCTGTTTCCTCTTCATGGTTCTCTGTTCCAATGAGTACCCTGGCTGCTTTTGTAAGTTTTTATCTATGTTTTTCAGGAGATTAGTTTTCTTTTTATCCGTTACTGTGGGTTGAGTCTTTAGGTTTTTCAAAATATAAGATTATATCATCAGCAAACAGGGACAATTGGACTTTCTCTTTTCCAGTTTGAGTGCCTTTTATTTCATTCTCTTGCCTGATTGCTCTAGCTAGGACTCTAGATATTGATTGCTCTAGCTAAGAATTCCAGTACTATGTTGAATAAGAGTGGTGAAAGTGGACATCTTTGTTTTGTTTACGTTCTTAGAGAAGACTTTTGACTTTTCCCCTATTCAGTATGATGTTAGTTACAGATTTGTCATATATGGTCTTTATTATTTTAGGTATGTTCCTTCTATGCTTGGTTTTTTGAGAGTTTTTATCATGAAGAAATGTTGAATTTTATTAAATGCTTTTTCAGGAATTTTGTGGCTATGTTAATCAGGAATCTTGTTTTTTTGTTGTGTCCTTGTCTGGTTTTGGTATCAGGTGATGCTGGCCTTGTCAAATGAATTAGAAAAAATTCCATCCTTTTTGATATTTTGTAATAGTTTCATAAGGATTGGTATTAATTTGTTGTACATTTGGTGTAATTTGACTCTAAATCCATCTGGTACAGGGCTTTTCTTTGTTGGGAGATTTTTGAAATTACTTATTCAATCTCACTACTCATTTTTAGTCTGTTCAGGTTTTCTATTTCTTCTTAATTCAATCTTGACAGGTCATATGTTTCCAGGAATTTATCCATTTCCTCTATGTTTTCCAGTTTGTCAGTGTATAGTTTTTCATAAGTCTCTGATGATCTTTTGTATTTCTGTGGTATCATTTGTAATGTCTCCTTTTTCATTTCTGATTTTATTTGGGTCTTCTTTCCTCTTTTCTTGGTTAGTACAGCTAGCAATTTATCGATTTTTTTTTTTTATCTTTTTGAAAAATCAACTTCACATTTCATTGATCCTTTGTATTTTTTTTTAGTCTCCATTTCATTCATTCCTACCTTGATCTTTATTATTTCTTTTCTTATGCTAATTTGGGGATTGGTTTGTTCTTGCTTTTCTAGTTCCTTGAGGTGAATTGTTTTATTGTTAATTTGTAATCTTTCGTGTGTGTATGTGTGTGTGTGTGTGTGTGTGTGTGTGAGACAGAGTCTCACTCTGTTGCCTAGAGTGGAGTGCAGTGACACAATCTTGGATCACTGTACTACAACCTCCGCCTCCTGGGTTCAAGCAATTCTCGTGCCTCAGCCTCTGGAGAACCTGGGATTGCAGGTGCGTGGTGCCATGCCTGGCTAATTTTTGTATTTTTAGTAGAGATGGGGTTTTGCAATGTTAGCCAGACTAGTCTCAAACTCCTGACCTCAAGTGATCCACTGCCTCAGCCTCCCAAAGTGCTGGGATTACAGGCATGAGCCACCGCGCCTAGCCTAATTTGTAATCTTTCTACCTTTTTGATGTAGGCAGTTGTTGCTATAAACTTCTCTCTTAGAACTGCTTTTGTCGTATCTTACAGTTTTGGTATGTTGTATTTCTATTTTCATTTGTTTTCAGAAATTTTTTGGTTTTATTTTGATTTTTTAATTGACCCTATGGTCATACAGGAACATATTGTTTAATTTCCATGTATTTGTATAGTTTCCAAAGTTCTCTTGGTATTGATTCCTAGTTTTACTCCATTATGGTCTTAGAAGACACTTAATATGACTTCAATTTAAAAAAAACCTGTTAAGGTTCCTTTTGTGTCCTAACATATGGTCTCTCCTGAAGAATGTTCATGTGATGATGAAAAAAATGTATATTCTGCAGCTGTTGGATAGAATGTTCTGTAAATGTCTGTTAGATCCATTTGGTCTAAAGTGCAGTTTAAATCCAGTGTTTCTTTTTTTATTTTCTGTCTATGTGATTTGTCTACTGCTGAGAGTGGGTGTTAAAGTCCCCCACTATTATTGTTTTGTAGTCTATCTCTCTTTATACCTAGTAATATTTGCTTTATGAATGTGGGTGCACAAGTGTTAGGTGCATATATATTTAGAAGTGTTATATCCTCTTTCTGCATTGATCCTTTTATCGTTATATAATGACATTCTTTGTATTTTGTATATTTTTTGCTGCTTTTGACTGAAAGTCTGTTTTATCTGATGTAAGTGTAGCTACTTCTGCTCACTTTTGGTTTCTGTTTGCATAGAATCTTTTTCTGTCCATCTACTTTCAGTCTATACATGTTTTTATTGGTAAGATGAGTTTCCTGCAAGCAGTGTATAGTTGAATAATATTTTTAAAATCCATTTGGCCATTCTGTATCTCTTAAGTGGATAATTTAATATGTTTGTATTCAAGATTATTGATATGTGAGGCTTTGTTCCTATCATATTGTTAATTTTTTCTGGTTGATTTATATATTCTTTGTTCTTTACTTTTTCTCTTATTGTTTGTCATTGTGTTTTGGTGGATTTCTGAGTAGTACCATGATTCTTTTCTCTTCTTCCTTTGTGTAATTGCTTTACCAGTGAGTTTTATACTTTCATGTGTTTTCATGATGTTAAATGTCATTCTTTCACTTCCAGGTTCAGCATTCCCTTGAACATTTATTGTAGGATAAGTCTAGTGGTAATAATTTCCTCAGCATTTGCTTCTCTGGAAAGATTTTATTTCTCCTTCATTTTTAAAGGATAAATTGGTTGTATATAGTATTCTTGGCTGATAGTTTTTTAAAAATTCACTTTGATTATATCATCTCATTCTCTTCTGGCCTGTAAGGTTTCTGTGGAGTGATTCACATAGTTTGATGAGGTTTCCATTATAGGTTACCAGATGTTTTTCTCTTCTTATTTTTAGGAGTCACTCCTTATCTTTGACTTTAGACAGCTTGACTATAAGGTACTATGGAGAAGACCTTTTGGCATTGTATCTGCCTGAGGTTCACTGAGCCTCCTTTATATGAATGTTTAAATCTCTTGCTAGACTTAGGAAATTTTCATCTATTATTTTGTTATGTAAGTTTTCTAATCTTTTCACATTTTCTTCACCCTTGGGAATGCCAATAGTTTAAATATTCTGTCACTTCATGTTGTCCCAAATGTCACGAAGGCTTTGCTCATTCCTTTTTAATCTGTTTTCTTTATTTTTACCTGCTGAATTGTTTCAAAAGACTTGTCTTCAAATTCTGAGAATTTTTATTCTGCTTGATCTAGTTTATTGTTGAAACTTTTACATGTATTTTTTATTTTCTACAATGAATTCTTCAGTTCCAGAATTTCTATTTAGTATCTTTTTTTTTTTTTATGTATCTTTTTGGTAAATTTCTGATTCATATTCTGAATTATTTTTCTGATTTCTTTGTATTGTTTTTCGGAATTCTCTTGTATCTCACTAAGTTTCTTTAAAATCAATATTTTGAATCCTTCATCTGGGATTTTGATTTTTTTTTTTAGCACATCAGAGTTGCAAAGTATATCTGGGATTTTGACCTTTTTAAAAATTAAGATATATTACTGGAGAATTATTGTGTTCCTTTGGAGGTCACATTTCTTTGATTTTTCATGTTTCCTTTGTCCTTACATTGACATCTGCACATCTGGTATAATAGTCACTTCTTCCTATTTTTACATTAATTTTATAGGGGAAAACCTTTTTTCCTATAGATGTATCTGTAGTGTTGGCTGGATAGGGCACTTTGGCTTTGATTCTGGGTGTGTGGAGTAATGTGGTCTCTGTATGATTTTTTTAGGTATAAAAAGTGTTAGCGGTATCTGTGATTTCCTTGGTAGGTTAGGGTGGTTTTTAGTGGAGTTTGTGGTGAAGTTGAGCTGGGACTGAGATGCCAGGTAGGCCAGTCTTCAGACCCTAGTGGTGGCAGGGGTGGGCTAAGAGTGCCTATCCTTATGCCTTATGGCAGTTTATGCTAGCACTGGTGTTGGCAGTTACCAGCAGACCAATTCTTGGGCCTTCTTGTGGCTTAGTCAGATGCCAGCAGTAGCAACAGTGGTCTGGGCAGATGGGCATGTTCTCAGACCCCTGGGAAACTGGTATGAGAGATGGGTGATGGCAGTAGCAGTGGTGGGACAAATCTCTAGGTCCCAAGCAGTGTGTGCTGATGTTGGAAGTGGCTGTGATGAGCTAGGTGGGCCAGTCTCTAGGCACACAGGTGGTGCTTGCGGGAAGGTGCCAGCTGAGGTGGTACTGGCCAGGAATTTAGGCCCAAATTCAAGACCCTGGAGCACTCAGGTACTCAGTGTGGTGAATTGGGTTGGGCCATCCCCAGGACTCTGGGCTATGCCATCTCTCTCAGAGCGGTAGGGATAAAGCCTTGCTGGGTAGGCTTGTGCTCAAGTTACCTAATGGTGAGAGCAAGCACTAGCCATGGTCAGCAGGAACAGAACAATTCTCAGGCCCCAGGTGGAGTGCTAAGTTGAAGGTCTGTAACAGCCTTCAGTGGCAGGGCCTCAGTTGGGGCATTCCTCAGTAACTATGGCCTTGCCTGTTGGCTAGGGAATGCTTGTCCCTCTCATGTCCCAGTCCCCATAGGCTTGCTACCCAGCTTTGATGGCCACAGCCTACACCTAGCTCATGTCCCTGCCCTGGTTGCAGGAGCCCCCATGCAGCTTGCAGCTCAGTCCCAATGGCAACCTGTTCTCTGTTCACATCCCAGTCTCAGTCCTGGCAGTATTCACTTCCCAGCCCCAGCAGCTGCAGCTCACTCCTAGCATGCTTCTCAGTCCTGGATGCAGGGGAACTCTCAGCAGACACCCTAGTCACAGCAGTGACAGCCTGAGTTTCCCTAATAACTCAGACCCAGTGCCACCAGACCCCAGGACAATGTGAAGTCTTCCAAAGGCTAGGTTTGAAAGTGGCACCTTGCTCTAGCCCTGTAGCTGCTTAGGTCTCAGAAAGGGTGTGGGACCCAGCACAAGCTCCCTCCCTGTAGCTGTTCCATCCCACGGTCTCCTGGCAGCTCTCTGTGTTAGTTTCAGGGCTTGGGAGTGTCAACGGGCTCTCTTGTGATGAGGATTGTATGATTCTATGGTGGGTCTGTGGGTCACTGGAAGTCTCTCACACTCTCTCCATGTTGGGAAGTCATTCCAACCTCCCAGCTGATCCCAGACAAGTTGGCTTCCTCTTTTGCTTCCTCTTCCTTGATGTTGGTGTTTCCTGTCACTTCTTTGTTGAATTCCAGTGTTCTCTCTTCAGTAAAATATTCAAAATACACTTATTTATACACTATTTTGATTCTTCTAAGTGGAGGAGGTAGGCATGCAATGCTTCTAGTCAGCCATCTTGAAGCCCCTCCTTGTCTTCCGTTTTTAAATGATTTATATGTAAGAGGTTGATATGGTTTGGCTCTGTGTCCCCACTGAAATCTCATCTCTAATTGTAATCCCCACAAGTTGACCTGGTGGGAGGTGATTGGATCATGGAGGTGGTTTCCCATGAACATGCCCATCTGCCCAGGCCACTGCTGCCACTACTGGCATCTGAGTAAGCAACAGGAAGGCCCAAGAATTGACCTGCAGGTGAATGCCAACATCAATGCTAGCATAAACTTCCTTACGGCACAAAGATAGGCACTTTCACGGGGGAAACCCATGGCTGTTCTCATAATACTGAGTCAGTTCTCATGACAGCAGACAGTTTTGAAGTGTGGCACCTCTTTGCTCTCTCTCTTGCCACCACGTAAGATGTGCCTTGCTTCCCCTTCGCCTTCTGCCATGATTGTAAGTTTCCACTGAGGTCTCCCAGCCATGCAGAACTGTGAGCCAATTAAACCTCTTTTGTTTATAAATTATCTAGTCTCAGGTAATATTTTTATAGCAGTGTGAGAATGGACAAATACAGAGGCTACAAAATAGTAACCATCAAAATTCTAAAAAAGTGGTCAAATTTTATCAGGTTGTATATAGAGAAAGGCAAGGAAATAGATAGAGATAGGAACATGTAAAAGTGAAAGGCAAGAAATAACCACAGAGGAGATGAGTTTTGAGTAATGGAAGAAAGTCTTTCTGTTAGATGTTAGTCTGAAAGACGGTTTTTTCTCTGCACTATCTAAAGCTAGTGAGAGTTATAGGGCTATCCTAAACACAATTAAATAAAACACTGTCAGACATTTTTCAGGAAGCTGTAATGAAGAATATTTTTATATAATGGGAACCTCTCCAATATTTCCTTAGGGCAAATCCACATTTGTGCAAAATTAAATAAGAACAGAAAACCTAGGGCAATAGAAAGTATGTTTTATGAAATCTATGTAGCTTGGTTTGAAAGTTATACTTTTAATGACTATGAAATAAGGCAGGCAGAGAGAATGAGAATTCTTGTCCAATTTGAGTATTAGTTTTGATCTATGGAATGGTTTGGACCCACTTAGATTATGATTCTGTAGAAGCTAATTAATGAAAAGACCCATCAGAAAAATTACCCAAAACTTGGAAATGAGGCAAAAATAAAAACAAAACAAAATGGTGACAGCATGACTTTCAGTATGAAACAGTAGAAAAGGCCACCCAAGGATTGTTCTTCTCAGTGCTACTGTAATTCTGTAATTATAGGCTCAGACTTAGTAAGTCACTCATTAACTGAGAGACTTTGTCAGGTAGAGATGGTGGTAATTTCTGTGGAACAGATGACTATAGAGATTTATGGCCTACTGGTCATTACCAGTTTATATCTAACCCAACAATCTTATCCTAACGTTTGTTTGTTAAATGTCCTATCAATAATCCAGCTGCTTAACTGCTCTTTCAACCTATCATAACATCTTACTGGTTCTCCCATAATTTTATATTTGCTTGAGAGTCATGGTTTTGCTTTTTGAAAATTATACTTTAACAAGAAGAGTCCATCCTCATTACTCAGATTTATTTTTTATTAATACCCATTGAAGTAGGATTGTTATTTCTATGTCACTTGCAATTTACCATGAATACTTATTCCTAATACTTGACTTATAATGCTATGTATACTTATGTATAATGCTATATATACTTATGACTTATAATGCTATGTATACTTATGTTAGTTAAATCTTCACAGAGATTTTATTGTTTTAAACTGGTGCTTGTGCAAAATAATCCTCAAAAATTTTATAGGTGAAATACTCAAATTTGGTGGATGCAATTAACATTTTCAGTCAGGCCTGTACTGCCCAGAGTAGACAAACTAAGTAAGCAGTGGCCAATTTAGTGCTGCAACTGAGTGAAGTTGACATCATCACAGATCCTTCTGTATCTGTCTTTTGTCTCATTCTCTTTTTATCATTCTTCTTTGTCTCATTCTCTTTTTATCATCTGTATACACTTTGCAGGATATTTTGAGACAGGTTTTTTTAAAGAACAGTTGAGTTGGCCAGTATTTTATATCTGTTTGCATGCCTTTGTTTTTTGCCATTCACTAAGGTGAATGGATACCAAATTGCTAACAGTATCATATACCCTGGGGTTCTATGCCAGATAGTGTTCCACTGATTTAAAAGAATATGGACTGCCATTTGACAAACAATGCTCATTAATGGATTACTCCATTTCTTATGCTAGAAGTTAATGACAGATAGTTGAAATTGTTTTGAATTATGAGGAAACTTTTTGATATGAATAAAGACTGATAGCAAAACATTCACTTACTGATCACATCTCACATATCTACATTCCATTAATTATGCATAAGGTGATGCTCATTGACTGAAGGTAATGTGTGTTTATTATGCTAATGTCCTGTGAAAATAACACCTTTTAAAATTCCCACCTCAAAGTATCCTGCATAACAGTTGAAGTGACAACTTGAGCTTTACCAGGGGGCTGTATCAACTCATCACTATTTTTTACTTTTGTAAAAAAAAAAAACCCAAGGTAGTTGAAATGTAAATACTCTAATTTTGCCTAATTATTGTATAACATCGTGTGCCTTATATTAACTGCTATCTCTTGTATATAAACCATTAGTCATCTTTCTGCAATGGCAAGAGAGAGTGTGTGCAGAGAGGCGAGGGTGGGAGGGGGGGACCACAAAGTTGCCATGTTATTGAAAAACAGCTAACGTTCCCTTTGTGTTTTATGTTTACTTTCTGTAGGCAAGTCAAATCATTGACAGGGTCTTGAATTCTTACGTCCCTCCAAAAGTCTCAAGACCTCTCACTGTGTCCTAACAGTTTAACCTTTTCTAAAAGAATTATCTGGCTTTTATCAGACACTAACAGATGCTTGAAGTGATGTTTGGCTAGTCAGTTAACATTTTCCTTCCAGATTTCCTTGTCTTGAAAAGGTGGTTATTGAAGTAGGTGATTGGGAAAATTCCTTTTAACTAAGCATTTTTGAATCTTTCATTTAGGCCTTGGTCTAATAATATCCAAGGATTTATAGGCTTTAACTAATTTGTAAGTTTTCTCTTAAAATAATAACACTGTACATTAGTGTCTATAAATCACTCCCAGCAATAGGCTTGTCTCTTCATACCTAACAATGTGTGGTGCATAGTAGGTGCTCAGTGTATGTTTGTTGTGAATTAATATATCCATCTATAAATGTTCAAACCTTCCTAGCTTAGGTTTTTTTTTTTTTTTTTTTTTTCAAGTATTGGAACAACAGTAGATGAGAAAAGCATTTGGCCTTCACACACTTTCCTTCTGGACATCAGTCAATTATGTCCATTATAGTGTGTGAAAAGAAAACAAATACTGGGGCCCCCAAATCATTGAGCTAAAGGGGAAAGTCAACTTGGGAACTGCTTAGGGCAAACCTGCCTCCCATCCTATTCAACGTCACCTCTCTGCTCACTGAGATAAATGCATATCTGATTGCCTTCTTTGGAGAGGCTAATCAGAAAGCCAGAAGAATGCAACCATTTGTCTCTTATCTACCTATGACCTGGATGCCCCTTCCTCTGCTTTGAGTTGTCCCGCCTTTCCCGTCCTAACCAATGTTCATCTTACATATCTTACATCTTACATGATTGATATCTCATGTCTCCCTAAAATGTGTAAGATCAAACTGTTCTCTGACCACCTTGAGCACATGTCGTCAAGACCTCCTGAGGCTGTGTCGTGGGCATGAGTCCTCAACCTTGTCAAAATAAACTTTCTAAATTAACTGAGACCTGTCTCACATATTTGGGATTCACAAATGGAAGAGTAATCATTTCTTAAGTGATCTGCAAAAGGTAAAATGTGGAAAGAGCACTAGATTTGGACAGAGAACTGGTTTCTAGTCTGGCTTTGCAAGTCAGTTTAACAATTTTTTTATCTGCAAAGCAAGAATAATATCTCATAGTGTTGTGATATATTTGAGGTACTTCATCATCTGCGAGGTGCTTTACAAATGTGAGATTTCTTCATTCTTTGATTAACTTATGTTGGGACTCAGAAAGCAATACACCCAAAGACTGACACTTTGACATACTGAGAGACCTTAGAAGCTGCGTTGGAATCATGGTCTCTCTAACCTTGTCTTGTTCCCCCACAGCCCCACCTCTGCCTGTGCATGGAGAGATTCTCTATGAAATTTCCTTATCAGACCAAAAAAGCTTCTTTCCACAAAAAAAAAAAAAAAAAAGCAATCGTCTTAAACGGACTCCTTAAGGATCTTATCAAATAACCAGGAAATATTAACACCCAGAGAGACTGAGAGTCTCCACGCCAGACAGATTTTTTTTTTTTTTTTTTTTTTTTTTTTTTGGAGAAGTGGTCTTGCTATGTCGCCTAGTCTGGAGTGCAGTGACTATTCATAGGTACCATCATAGTACTCTATAGGCTCAAACTCCTGGGCTCACTGCCAGCACACCTGGCTGAAGACTTTTCATCTGTTCTTTGAAAGGAAGCTCCAAGAGATTATTTGAATAACTTTATTTGCATAATAAGACAAACTTTGTTTCTGTGCAGCTCCACCTCCTGCCTCTCAGGTCCATGTATCTCTCCTCTATGGAAAAGGATAAATAACCTTCTGTCCTCTATTGGGTTATCGGATAATCATTTTCTTGTGAATCCCCCATGCCATGCATGTTAAAATAAAATTTTATATGCCTTTTCTCCTATTAATCTGCCTTTTGTCAGTTGATTTTCAGTGAACCTTCAGAGGGTAACAGAGAAATTTTCCCTTGGTCCCCTACACTTACACAACTCTACATACAAAATTAAATCTTTTTTTTTTTTTTTGAGATGGAGTCTCACTCTCCTGCCCAGGCTGGAGTGCAATGGCACAATCTCAGCTCATTGCAACCTCTGCCTCCTGGATTCAAGTGATTTCCTGCCTCAGCCTCCCAAGTAGCTGGGATTACAGGCACCTGCCACTATGCCCAGCTAATTTTTGTATTTTTAGTAGAGAGGGGGGTTTCACTATGTTGGCCAGGCTGGTCTCGAACTCCTGACCTCGTGATCCACCAGCCTCAGCCTCCCAAAGTGCTGGGATTATAGGCGTGAGCCCCCGTGCCTGGCCTTTAAATTAAATCTATTAATTCTTTTTTTTTTTTTTTTTTTTTGAGACAGAGTCTCATTTTGTCACCCCGGCTGCAGTGCAGTAACACAAACACAACTCACTGCAACCTTGACCTCCTGGGCTCAAGCAGTCCTTCCACCTCAGCCTCCCAAGTAGCTGGGACTACAGGTGCATGCCACAATGCCCAGCTAATTTTTAATTTTTTTTTCTAAAGACGGGATTTTGCCATGTTGCCCAGGCTAATATCTATTAATTCTTTTCCCCTAGGATTGAAGGAGAAAACTGGAAAGATTGATGGACTTATGCTAACACAACCAAGCCTAAAAACCAGAGCAGTTGTGACAAGGTTGAAGTTCATTCATCAGAAGTGAATGAGATGGAAGTATTCACCTCTATAATTATTTTCCTCACCTTAATAATGATGACTGACCAATTAGGCTGGTCATTGACATTCATTATAAAGATGGCCATAACAGATGTTATCAGCTCCACTAGAAGTAATTTAAAGAAAAAACAATATAGGACTGGAAGTTAGGATGCCTAAGTTTAGTCTCCTGCCAAAGAGAAGGCATGTGATTTAAGGTTAATCACTAGGCCTTTCTGAGCCCATTTCCACTTCTGTGAAATTATGGTTTGGAGTAAATGACTTTCATGTTTCTTATTTGGTGTCATTGTGATTCCTTTTCCAGCCATGCCTCCCAGTGATGGAGCTGAGGCAGGTATTTCCTTTGATTACATTTTTTTATTACATTTTTATATCTCAAATTTATCTGGAACACCGTTTTAAACTGTTTCTTATTTTATGCCTACTGATCATTGCATTTTAGGTTACCCAGAATACCAGTACTGGCTTTTATGATTTGATGTTTGAAAGGATGCTTCCAAAGGAAATTTAAAGAAACTGATAATTAAATTTATCAGTTCAGGGAATAAATTAGGCAGGTTCTTTTAACAACAAAAATGATGTTCTCAACACAGTCTAAATTAATAATAAGCCAAAATGTTCATATTCTAAGATTATGCGTATCTAAACCATAGAATGAGACTGCTGATTTAATTAAACCAGATCAAATAAGAAGGTTTTTCTTCAATAACACATCATCACTCAAGCTTAAAAATATTTTGAAAGTGAGATAACACCACATTCTAACCTCATCTTTACAGAGAAGAATTTTGCTTAGGGGAACAAAACAAATATGCTACATCTTGACTTTAAAACTGATAAGGCGAGTGAACTGTCTTCTAAAGAAACTGAAGAAAGTGCTCTCCCTTGAAATGTTTAAATGTTAACCTGGTGAGGCTATTTATAAATCAGTCTTAAGGAACTAAATTGAATCAGAGCCTCCTTATAATGTCACATACCTTGTCACCATTTACTCATTTACCTGTCAACCTTCCTTGGCTGCCACAAAGGCCAAAGAAGCAACAAGTAAAAACTTAGAGCAATGCCTTGAGACCAGAAGATTTTCTGGAGGTAGGATCAAGCAGGTTGGGGGCTGAATACTGGGTCTCTGCAGCTGGCTACCTGCAGCAGCTATGCTAGTGTCTACTGTATTGAGTACATTGCTACTGGTATGAAATCAAGGTATGGTTAGCAAGAAATAGGAGGAAATGGCTTCTGGTTAGGCAACAAACACTGTCTTTCATACATATTATCCAACATACCCACAACTGATTGATTTCCTCTGAATGAGTACCTGTTCAATCATGATTTCTAACCTTTACTCCTTTTCTTATAAGCTACAGAACCCCTGAAGAAAAAGCAATCTATGCAAAATAGAAAACAAAACAAAACAAAAAACTAACAACTTCTTTCACTTGAGCATTCTAATATGGGAGACCAGAATATGCCACCCCAAAATATAAAGGATTGTTGAGCTGAAGACAATTAAGAGGATACAGGAAAGCTCTCTGCCCTCCTTCTATAAGCCTAAAAGCAAGACATAGATTTACAAAGACAAAAGAAAGATATTCGGCCTGTGGCTCACCCCAGTCCCTCCATCCTTTCCCCAACCCTCTTCTACCAGGGAGAACAAAGGTTTAAACTTTGTCAACCACTGAAGACAATTTGTCATCCCAGAGAGGTATCAGTGGAATCTACATTTATCAGTTTTACTAACTAGAATTTATCAGTCAATTTTTTACTTTTCCACAAATTTTAGCACCTAAAAACTCAAAGTCCTTTTCCTTTGTCTTGTCATGTCTCTAAAAATTTACTTTCCTTTCTTGAAGATGCTATTTAAACTGGAAGTCAAAGCCACCTCTAGGAGAACTACTTATTTTCTGGATGTCTCCCATGTAAATATATAAAATATACATGTTAATAAACTTCTGTCTTTTCCTTGTTCATCTGTCTTTTGTAACAGGGATCTGTTCCAACTAAGAACCTATGGGAGTTATTATTGCCCTACAGGTAACTGCAATGGAATCATAAAACTCTGCAGAACAGTTTGTAAACCATTTTTCTAGTTGATCAGTTTCTCTGAAATTATGACAGCCAAAAAGAAAGATATAATTTAGGGCTAGTTTTGCAAGCACAGAATTGATCTATCAGCTTACTGTTCTATATCTGGTAGATTTTTTTAAAACTCACTTTCTGTTCATCTACACATCAGATTAACCAAACTCTTCATTACCTCGGTAAACTTACCCATAAAGCCCACAATGCTGAAGACCAAGGCTGGGAGGTTATTCTCTAGTATATGTTACATGTCTGCTGTGCCAGTCTAGTTAGTATTTACTAAGACTCAGTTGTGCTTCCCTAAGCTGTTGTACTTATAATAATGTACTTTGAATATTATATAAACAAAAGCATATGAAAATAAAAGTGTTATTGTTTTATGAAAATCTAGTAGACAAAAGTTAACCAGAACTAAATGTAAAAGCTAAAACTCTAAAATATGTAGATGAAAATGTAGGAGACAATCTTTGAGACCTTGGGATAAGCTAACATTTCTTAGATGGGACACAAAAAGCACAACTATACAAGAAAAAAACCCCAATAAATTGGACTTCATCAATGTGAAAAACTTTTAATATTCAAAAGAAAATGAAAAGGCAAGACATGAACTGAGAGAAAATATCTGCAACATATATGCCTGATATAAGAAATATCCACAATAATAGAGAATAAGTAAAGAACTCATACACACAATAATAATGAGATAAACAACTCTATTTTTAAAAAATTAATCAAAAGCGTTGAACAAATTGGTAAATGGAGGATAGATGGTAAGACCTGGTTTCCCATTATTGGAGAGGAAAGTTACAAATCAGAAAGAAGAGAAGGCTAGAATGACCCCTGTGGTGCTGGATTACTGTTGGAGATACCAGTCTGTATTGGCTTAATATATATACAAATGGATACATACAGAAATAATGAGAGATCTCTGCACGTCAGTGAGTTAGTATACATAATTACCTAGCTCTCTTTGCTAAGAGGTCTTAAAGGTAATGATGTTTCTGTAACACTAAGTAGTCCCAGTGCCCAAATCTTGGATTCTAAATCTTATTCTCCAAAGAACCAGGGCTCCTTGGAGAAATGGCTGATTCTAGTACTGGGACACAGAAAATATAAGATGAGCTTGGAACATCTTGTAGTGCCAGAAAGTAGCGAAGGTGCTCCTTCCTTAACCCCTCCAGAAAAGGGCAGGGTCCTGTATAAGGGACACAAGAGTCAAACTGAAGAAATACCTGATGTCTAAAGTTGGAACAATTTGATCAATAAAATAAATATAGTAAAGGCATATAACCCAAAGGATAAAATAAATAGTCATGTGTCTATACTGATATAAATCAATGACTGAATAAATAATGTAGGGAAAGAGACAAATCTTTATTACAGAATTCCAAACAATATATGTAGGTCCCCTTCCTCCAGGGGGTGTAGCTTAGTTCTTCCCCTGCCTCCTTTCTGAGTGTGGGCTTGACTTAGTGATTCACTCCAAGGAATAGAGTATGGAAAGAGAAAACAGTAACTTTACAATGGAAAAGCCTGTAAACACTACCTTAACCAAGTGATGAAGATTAACATCACGGGTAATGTCACATGAATATCATATGCCCCCTAATATAATGCAATGAAAAAGGCACTTCATCTCTGTGTTATTCATTTCAAAACTCCATAACCCCATCCCAACCAAAATAAAAACATCAGACAAACACAATTTGAGGGACATTATACAAAATACCTGACTAGCAGTCCTTAGAACTTTCAAGGTTATGAAAAACAACTAAAGCCTAAGAAACTGTCAGAAACCAGAGATGACTAAGGAGCCATAACAACTAAATGCAATGAAGTATCCTGGATGAGATTTTAGAACAAAAAAGGCAAATTAATGGAAAACCTGGTGACATTCAAATAATGTCTTGACCTTAGTTAATCATAATATACTTAGGTCTATTTCTTACAAATGTACTATCATAATGTAAGTGTATAACAGTAAGGGAAACTAAAACTGGGTGAAGGGTCTAAGGGTACTCTCTGCACCATCTTACAACTTTTGCACAACTATAAATTATCCCAAAGTAAACAGTTGATTTTTTCAAACTCATAACCAAAAATATAATTACTCATTTAATCAATATACTACCTTAAAGCCAAAAAGTGGCAAACACTGGAAAACACTGAAAAATATTTGACAAATAGAGTAAGATATAGAAGAGAACACTATTCAAGAAAAGTCAGCTTTGGAAGCCAAAATTAAAACAGAGCACTCAGACTTTGTTCCCTCCCTCTTACCTCATGCAAAGGGAGAGAAACGACTCCTCCTAGTATTCAATACTCTATATGGTAGGGTTTGTTCTCTAGTAGGAAACTATAGAAATAATCTCCAAAAGTATAGCCTTGATCCTAACCCTACAGCCCTTGCTGGGTCCCCAGGAAAAAAATATTGAACCGCTGGCAATTTTTTTTCAGGTCACGGGTCACTAGCTTTTGCAAATATAATCTATGAAGTATAGATTCTATTGTTCTTTCAAATGCAAATATTCCAAACACCATTTTAACTTATAAAATTTCCAGAAATTCTTCAAAATGATAATGGGCCTAATTATCACGTGGTTTCTCTTCTGACCCAATCACATGCTGTACTTGCTAGTCTGTGACTAGGGCAGAGAGAAATTCTCATCCCAGTTGCACCAGACAGAATTGTGTAGGAGTTTGGGTTTGCAGCTGCAATATGCTAAGGAAAAGTAGCAGGGGCCACTAGTCAGAGCTGTCTGGAGACCAGGTTTTGTATGACTTGTGTATTCTGCAATTCAAAACAACAGAGGCTGGGCACGGTGGCTCACACCTTTGAGCCCAGCACTTTGGGAGATGGAGGTGAGGAGGATTTGCTTGAGCCCGGGAGTTCAAGACCAGCCTGGGCAACATAGAGAGATGCCATCTCTCCAAAAAAAAAAAAAAAATATATATATATATATATATATATACACACACACACACACACACACACACGCACACACATAAACAAAAACAACAACAGAGAGAGAAATAGGGAGGAAGGGAAGAAAGAGAGAAAAAGCAATATGCAATCTTAATACCATATAATCACAATTACAAACACCATTGTTTACTGAATGCATCCTCAATGTCAGTGCTAGATGTTGTATATCAGCTGTCTGGTCTGATTCTTGAAATAACTGAATGAGAAGAGTATAATTATTTTCCCCATGTTGTAGATGGTGTCTGAAAGAGATTGCATAATTTGTCCGTATGTGGCAGAACCACAGCTGGAACTGTGACACTAAATCAAATAATCTTTCTAGTAAGGAAAAGTGGTCTTTCTCAGAGGTCTACTCTCCATTTAAACCCATTTTTCTAATAACACACTAAACTTGTCATCATCAAAAACAAACAAAAAAAGTCAAAAGATTTGGACACTTGATCAAAGAGTATATGCAGATGTCAAAGAATATATATAAACAGATACATAACATTAGTCATCAAGGAACTGCAGATTAAAACCACGTGAGATACCATCACACATTCACTAGAATTGCTAAAATAGAAAGGATCATTGGCAAGAATTGATGAGGATGTAGAGCAACTGAAACGCTGGTTCATTGCTGGCGGGAATGCAAAATCGCACAACCAACTTAGAAAAAGATTTTGGCAGTTCCTTAAAAGGTTAAAAGCACACCTACCATACAACCTAGTCACTTTACTTTTAAGAACATGGAAGTCCATACCAGGATTTACCCGTAAATGTTCATAGTAGCTTTGTTTGTAGTAGCCAAAAACTGAAAACAATCTAAACGTCTATCAGCAAGTGAGTGTATAAAACAATTGTTCTAAGTTAATACACCAGTATATTACTCTAATAAAAAAGGAATGAATTACTGATACATGCAAAAACATAGATACTCTCAAAAGCATTATGCTAAGTGAAAAAGTGGACCCAGAAGACTATATTCGATATTCTTCTATTTATATAAAATTATAGAAAAGACAAAACTAGAGTTATAGAAAGCACTAGTTCCAATCAGTAGATTCCAAGGGCTGGGTAATGGGAGAGGAGATTGACTGTGCAAGGGTACAGGAGAAATTTAGGTGGGGGATGGAAATGTTCTACACCTTGATTGGAATAGTGGTTAAATAGGTGCATGCATATGTCAACATTCATAGAGTCTTCCACTTAAAACTGACAATTTTAACTGTACGTAAAATATTTCTTTAAAAAGTAAGTTACATGGTTGAAAAGACTCAACAAGTAACTAAAAAGTAGCCGTCAAAATGAATTGCTAATTAGACAATTATAAAAGATTAATAAATATAAAAATTTGGGAAAAATTTACACTCACATAAAATAAATTTGCATGAACCTTTAAATTCCTAACACAATTTAGAGAAATCAGAACTGGAAGTCAGCGATGTCGTGTTATGGGTGGAAGATGAAAGAAAAATTATTCTGAACTCTATTTCATGTACTAGTAAAATAAGGCTTTGGCCCTATATTACAAAATTTGGTGGGAAAATATCCACTAAGTGTTTTAAATTTATAAAATACTTAGGCCGGGCGCGGTGGCTCAAGCCTGTAATCCCAGCACTTTGGGAGGCCGAGGCGGGTGGATCACGAGGTCAGGAGATCGAGACCATCCTGGCTAACATGGTGAAACCCCGTCTCTACTAAAAATACAAAAAACTAGCCGGGCGCGGTGGCGGGCGCCTGTAGTTCCAGCTACTCAGGAGGCTGAGGCAGGAGAATGGCGTGAACCCGGGAGGCGGAGCTTGCAGTGAGCCGAGATTGCGCCACTGCACTCCAGCCTGGGCGACACAGCGAGATTCCGTCTCAAAAAAAAAATAATAAAATAAAATAAAATACTTAACATATATCCTAGTTTTTATGATCCCCTACCTCATCCCCTATTTCGACCAGCTATTAATCCATATCATAACAGCTAAGGGGCTTCTACTGAACCATTTTTCTCTGAGACTCTATAGCCTTTTTCTTCCCTCTACCTGGACCCCTTGACTGCCACCTCTGTTGCTAGTCTTGTTAAGGTTTCTACCACCAGCAGACAGGCAAAAGAGGTTAAGAAACTGCAACCCAAACCTTTAGGATGCCACAATGTTGGCTTATTATATCTTCCTGGCTTTTTCAGGGATTTTTAGGTTGAAAGAAAAAAACAAAAACAAAAACAGCAAAACCCCCACCATAACCACTACTCCAATTAGATCAAATTATGAGTAGGATTGCCAAAAGTTCAGCTGGGCCTCAAGAGAACAGGAAAATGGTCTACACAATTGGGTCTCCCAAGAACTTATCAGACAGCTTCTCTCTCTGCCTCTCATTCTTCTGTGGTCATGTGGTCTTGATTATCTCACCCAAAGCTGCTACATTCTCCGACTTTTCTCATGAGTGGCTTTTTCTGCTTATAAAACTGCATGTATACGGTTGAAAATGGCCACCAGCCCTAAGGCCACATCAGCTTAGAGCTCGGTGCCCACACCTATCTAACTAAGTTTCTTTATCTCTTAGATCCAGTTCTTCACAGAGAATCAAATTGACATTTTTTGGGTTAGCTGAGTCTGGGGATCAGGGATTACTTATGTAAACAGCGCTGTTGGACAGGCAGCTTCACAGGCATGTGACCTGTGCAGTTGCCCAGGGTCCTGGGCTCAGAAGAGATCTGCATACTCAGTTTAATGTTCAGCTGTCACTCTAATGAAATTCTTAATTTTGGAACAAGGGGTGCTGCATTTTCGCTTTACACAGGGCCCCATAAATTATGGACCTGATTCTGCTGATATGGGGCAAGACTCATTGGTATAGGCAGATTTTCTTATCAGAAGATGTTGGCAGATAGGGAATATTTGGTATATCCATAGTCTTGGTTTTCATAACCAGGCTTCTGTCTTTTTTGTACTCATATCCTTGCTTAGTACATCATTTGTCTAATAGGCAAATTAGGAACAAATTGGCTCCTAATAGGTGCTAACATCTGTTCTAGGCATTGGAAGTATTTGGTGTACAAGACAGATATAGTTTCTTCTGTCATGAACTTAGTGACAAGCCAAGTTACTCAGTCCTAGCGTTACGACTTTGCTCAATTCCTTCTCAAAAAACTGACATTCTGCCCATAACTTCTTTCCTGAAGCTTCCTGTCTGCTCTAGTTGTTACTCAGGCAGTGTAACTGAAAAGCATGCTGAGACCTTAGTGGCAGAGACTGGTAGGGAAAAGAAGCTGGTAATAGGATTAGCGGATTTGCCGGGCTGAAGTCTATTTTTTTTTTTTTTTTTTGGCCTTACTTTAACCACACTGAGTCCCTATAGACTAGTCAGCAGTCTAATATGGTAAGTCCAAAAGGTATAGTAAGCTTGCTTCCAGCTGTCATTAGTACTCAAGTTAGTTTTATCTGATAGGAAGTGGGAGTCCAAAGCCAGGGAGTAATAAAACTCATTCGAGCAACAACATCGTGGTTGTAGGTCCTGGATTTATTCTGTGGCAAGAACTCTAGCCAGGAGCTGAGAATATAAGAAAACAAGGCCCAGCTTTCTTCCTTTCTTTTTAAATAACTTTTCTTTTATGTTCAGGGGTACACACGCAGATTTGTTATATAGGTAAATTGCATGTTACAGGGGTTTGGTGCACAGCTTATTTTATCCTCCGGGTAACCAGCATAGTACCTGATCATTTTTCAATCCTCACTCTCCTCCCACCTTCCTTCCAGCTCAATATTTATTGTTTCCTTCTTTGTGTCCTTATGTACTCAATCTTTAGCTCCAACTTATAAGTGAGAACATGCAGCATTTGGTTCTGCCTGCCTGCCTGCCTGCCTGCCTTCCTTCTTTCCTCCCTCCCTGCCTGCCTCCCTCCCTCCTTCCCTCCCTCCCTCCTTCCCTCCCTCCCTCCTTGTCTCTTTCTTTCTTTCTCTTTCTTTCTTTCTCTTCCTTCCTTCCTTTCTCTCTTTCTTTCTCTTTCTTCTTTCTTCTTTCTTCCTTCCTTCTCTCTTTTCCCTTCTTTCTTTCTCTTCCTTCCTTCCTTTCTCTCTCTTTCTTTCTTTCTCTTTCTTCTTTCTTCCTTCCTTCTCTCTTTTCCCTTCTTTCTTTCTCTTCCTTCCTTCCTTTCTCTCTCTTTCTTTCTTTCTCTTTCTTCTTTCTTCCTTCCTTCTCTCTCTCTTCTTTCTTTCTTTCTTTCTTTCTTTCTTTCTTTCTTTCTTTCTTTCTTTCTTTCTTTCTTTCTTTCTTCTTTCTTTCATTTGTTCGTTCATTCTTTCTTTCCTTCTTTCTTTCTCACTCTGTCACCCAGGCTGGAGTGCAATGGTCACATTTCAGCTCACTGCAACCTCCACCTCCTGCATGCAAGCAATTCTCACACCTCAGCCTCCCAAGTAGCTGGGATTACAGGCGCCTGCCACCATGCCTGGCTAATTTTTGTATTTTTACTGGAGATGGGGTTTCACCTTCACCATGTTCCCCAGACTGATCTTGAACTCCTAACTTCACACGATCCCACCTGCCTCGGCCTCCCAAAGTGCTGGGATTACAGATGTGATCCACCGTACCCAGCCAGTGTTTGGTTTTCTGTTCCTATATTAGTTTGCTTAGGATAATGGCTTCCAGCTCCATCCATGTTTCTGCAAAGGACCCGATCTCATTGTTTTATGGCTGCCTAATACTCCATGGGGTATATGTACCACATTTTCTTTATCCAGTCTACTGTTGATGGGCATTTATGTTGATTCCATGTCTTTGCTATTGTGAATAATGCTGCAATGAACATACACACGCATGTGTCTTTATGGTAGAATGGGTATATACCCAATAATGAGATTGCTGGATCAAATGGTAGTTCTCTTCTAAGTTCTTTGACAAATCACCACACTGCTTTCCACAATGGCTGAACTAATTTGCATTCCCACCAGCCATGTGTAAGTGTTTCCGTTTCTCTACAACCTCACCAACATCTGTTATTTTCTGACTTTTTAGTAATAGCCATTCTTACTGGTGTGAGATGGTGTCTCATTGTGGTTTTCATTTGCATTTCTCTAATGATTAGTGATGTTGAGCATTTTTTTCATATTCTTCTTGGCCACATGCATGTCTTCTTTTTTAAAGGGGCTGTTCATGTCCTTTGCCCACTTTTTAATGGGTTTGTGTGTGTGTGTGTGTGTGTGTGTGTGTTTTCTGCTTATTGATTTGTTTAATTTCCTTATACATTCTGGATATTAGATCTTTGTAGGATGCATAGTTTGCAAATATTTTCTCCCACTCTGTAGGTTGCCTGTTTACTCTACTGATAGTTTCTTTTGCTGTGCAGAAGCTCTTTGGTTTATTAGGTCCCATTTGTCCATTTTTGTTTTTGTTGCAATTGCTTTTGTAGTCTTCATCATGAAATCTTTACTAGGTCCTATGTCCGAGATGGTATTTCCTATCTTCCAGAGTTTTTGTAGTTTTAGGTTTTACATTTAAGTCTTTAATCCATCTTGAGTTGATTTTTGTATATGATGTAAGTAAGGGGGTGCAGTTTCAATCTTCTGCAAGTAACTGTCCAGTTGTCCCAGCATCATTTACTGAGTAGGGAGTTCTTTCCCCATTGCTTGTTATTATGGGCTGTATTGAAGATCAGATAGTTGTAGGTGTGCAGCTTTATTTCCGGGTTCTCTATTCTGTTCTATTGGCCTATGTGTCTGTTTTTGTACCAGTGTCATGCTGTTTTGGTTACTGTAGCCTTGTAGTATAGTTTTAAGTTGGGTAATGTGAGGCCTCCAGTCTTGTTCTTTTTGCTTGGGATTACCTTGGCTATCCAGGCTTTTTTTGCTTCCATATGAATTTTTAAGTAGTTTTTTTTTTTTTTTTTAAATTCTATGAAGAATGTTATTGGTTGGTTGATGGAAATAGCATTGAATGTGTACACTGCTTTGGGGAGTATGACCATTTTAACAATATTGATTCTTTCTATCCATATCCATGAAAATTTTTCTATCTGTTTGTGTCATCTCTGATTTCAAGATTGAACCAGGAAGAAATTGAATCCCTAGACAGATCAGTAGTGAGTTCCAAAATTGAATCAGTAATAAAAAGCCTACAAACCAGAAAAAGCCCAGGATCAGAGGAATTCATAGCCAAATTCTACCAGATGTATAAAGAAGATCTGGTACCATTCCCAGTGAAACTATTCCAAAAAAAGGAGGAGGAGGTACTCCTCCCTAACTCACTCTATGAAGCCAGTATCATTCTAATACCAAAACCTGGCAAAGACACAACAAAAGAAGAAAACTTCAGGCTAATATCTTTGATAAACATTGATGCAAAAATCCTCAACAAAATACTAGTAAACCAAATCCAGCAGCATATAAAAAAGCTAAGCCACCACCGTCAGGTAGGCTTTATTGTTAGGATGCAAGTTTGATTCAACATAAGCAAATCAATAAATGTGATTCACCACATAAACATAACTAAAAAAAGAAAAAAACACAGGGTCATCTCAATAGATGCAGAAAAGGCTTTTGATAAAATTCAATATCTCTTCATGATAAAAACCCTCAACAAACTAGACATTGAAGGAACATACCTCAAAATGATAAGCTGTCTATGAAAAACCCACAGTCAACATCATACCGAATGTGGAAAAGCTGGAAGCATATGAGTGTAGGTGTCTTTGTGGTAGAATGATTTATTTTCCTTTAGGTATATATTCAGTAACGAGGTTGCTGGGTCTAATGGTAATTTTTAGTTCTTTGAGATATCTCTAAACTACTTTCCACAGTGGCTGAATAAGTTTACATTCCAACCAACAGTGTATAGGCATTCCCTTTTCTCTACAACTTTGCCAACATTCATTATTTTTTGAATTTCTTTTTTTTTCTTTTTTCTTTTTATGATAGGGTATCACTTTGTCACCCAGGCTGGAGTGCAGTGGCAAGATCTCAGCTCACTGTAGCCTCGACATTCCAGGCTCAAGAGATCCTCCCACCTCAGCTTCATGAGTAGCTGGGATTACAGGCACGTGCTACCATGCCCCACTAATTTTTTTAATTTTTATTTTTTGTAGAGATGGGGGTCTCCCTATTTTGCCCATACTGGTCTCAAATTCCCGGGCTCAAGCAATCCACCCACCTTGGCCTCCCAAAGTGCTGGGATTACAGTTGCGGGCCACCACACCCAGCCTTTTTTGACTTTTTAATAATAACCATTCTGAGTGGTGTGAGATGGTATTTCATTGTGGTTTTGATTTGCATCTCTCTGACGATTAGTGATTTGGAGCATTTTTTCATATGCCTGTTGGCTGCTGTATGTCTTCTATTGAGAAATATCTGTTCAGATACTTTGCCCACTTTTTAGTAGGATTATTTGTTTTTAATCTTGTTGATTTGTTTAAGTTCCTTGTAGATTCTGGACATAAGTCCTTTGTCAGATGCATAGTTTGCAAATATTTTCTCCCATTCCCTGGTTGTCTGTTTACTCTGTGATAGTTTCTTTTGCAGAAGCTCTTTAGCTTACTTAGGTCCCATTTGTCCATTTTTTTTGTTGTTGTTGTTGCATTTGCTTTTGAGAACTTACTCATCAATTATTTACCTAAGCCAATATCCAGGGGAGTATTTCCTAGATTTTCTGCTAGGTTTTGTTTTTTTGTTTTTTGTTTTTTGTTTTTTTCACCCAGGCTAGAGTGCAATGACATGATCTCAGCTCACTGCAACCTGTACCTCCCAGGCTCAAGAAATTCTCCTGCCTCAGCTTCTTGAGTGACTGGGACTACAGGCAAATGCCACTGCACCCAGCTAATTTTTGTGTTTTTTGTAGAGACAAGGTTTTGCCATGTTGCCCAGGCTGGTCTCAAACTCCTGAGCTTAGGTGACTCACCTGCCTTGGCCTTCCAAAATACTGAGATTGCAGGCATGAGCCATGGCACGCAACCTCTTCTAGGATTTGTATAGTTTGAGGTCTCACATTTAAGTATTTAATCCATCTTGACTTCATTGTTGTATATAGTGAGAGGTAGGGGTCCAGTTTCATTTATTTGCATATGGTTAGCCAATTTTCCCAGCACAATTTGTTGAATAGAATATCCTTTTCCCATTGTTTATTTTTGTCGGCTTTGTTGAAAATCAGTTGGTAGTGTGTGTCTTTACTTTAGGGTTCTCTATTCTGTTCCAATGGTCTAATTTTTTAATGGACTCTTTTAAAGAGCAAAAGGTTTTAATATTGATGAAGTCTAATTTATGAATTTTTTTCTTTGATGATTAGTGTTATTTTTCTACTGTTTATGAAATTGCAGAGGCCAAAGCAACTCTATCTTGGAAGCTAATCTACCATGTTGACTTCTGACCAACCCTTGTTTCAGGAATGTCTCTGAAATTTCTAGTTTATCTATTGTTCCTTGTTTAAGATCATGCATTTACTGTATGTAAATCCTGCCTGTAGAGCAAATCAATCCTGGCAAACTTGTACTTACCTTAAATCCTGCCCTTAGGGGAAATTCCAACCCAAGCACCTGTGCCCCTTCATTATGGGTCTGGGGGATAATAGTAAGAGAGGAGAAAGGAAGAAACTGGTGAGGCAGGCGGTGAGGGTGGGTCCTTGGTTGAATTCTTTCAAACGAAAAAACAGCCTGCAGGCACAGATAAGGGAACTTGCACGGGGCGGGGGGAGGGGGGGGTAGGGGGTGGGGAGGGGGTGGCTTGCCTAAGACATGCCCACAGCCACACAGATAAGAAAGACTACACGGGCGACTTACCTAGTCATGCCCGCAATGAAAAATTCTGTCCCCTGGCACATGCACAGTAAAGGGAAAAAAGCAACATGGAGTAACTCAAGCTAAGGGCCGACATGCTCGTTAGGAGGACAGGGTGGAGCTACCAGACATTCACCCCTTATGCAAATAAGATGCCCAGCCCTCATCAGTTTTTTTTTTTTTTTTTTTTTTTTTTTGAGACGGAGTCTTGCTCTGTCGCCCGGGCTGGAGGGCAGTGGCCGGATATCAGCTCACTGCAAGCTCCGCCTCCTGGGTTTACGCCATTCTCCTGCCTCAGCCTCCCGAGTAGCTGGGACTACAGGCGCCCACCACCTCGCCCGGCTAGTTTTTTGTATTTTTTAGTAGAGACGGGGTTTCACCGTGTTAGCCAGGATGGTCTCGATCTCCTGACCTCATGATCCGCCCGTCTCGGCCTCCCAAAGTGCTGGGATTACAGGCTTGAGCCACTGCGCCCGGCCATCAGTTTCTTATAAAGGCCTTTACATTCAACTGTAAGAATGGCAACCCTCTTCCAGGTACCCTCTCCACAGCAGAGAGCTTTCTCCTTTGACTTACTAAACTTTTGCTCCAATCTCACTCTTGGTGTCTGCACTCCTTAGCTTTCTTGGTCATGAGACAAAGGACTCTGGGTACTACCTCAGACAATGAGAGATTGCTACATTGTGGTGCATTGGCGAAACTGTAACTATAGTGTAGGAATCCATCATCTTGTCTTGCCACTCACTGCCTGAGACACAAACATGGATTCTGTTCATAAGTTCCTATTAAATGTTTCTTTCTGACAAACTGCATTCATCAGTGTCTTTCTTTGGCCTCTCAGCTTTCTTTGACTTTGGGATAGGTTTGCATAGGCCTGCCCACTGTGAAACAGAAATGTTTATGTACTTTCAGCTCATAAATGTTTTGTTTTCTTCTAGAATTGTAATAGTTTCACCATTACACGTTGTTCGTGTACTTCAAGTTCATTTTTGTGTAGATAAGGTCAGGGTCAAAGTTCTTTTTTCCCCCTGTATGTATAGGTAATTGTTTCAGCACCATCATTGAATAAAAATAATAAAAAATAGTAAGTGTAGGCTTTTTAGTACGAATTGAATTTTGGAACTTATTATTGGTTTGTGCAAGAATTCAACTTCTACCTGCTTCAATCTTGGGAGGTTGAATATTTCCATGAATTTATCCATTTCTATGAGGTTTTCTAGCTTGTTTGCACAGAGGTGTTTGTAATAGTTGCTGATGGTTTTTTTGTATTTCTGTGGTGTGAGTGGTAACATCCCCTTTGTCATTTCTGATTGTGCTTATTTGAACCATCTCTCTTTTTTTCTTTATTAGTCTAGGTAGCAATTTATTTATCTTATTACATCTTTCAAATAACCAACTCCTGGATTTGTTTATCTTTTGTATGGTTTTTTTGCATATCAATTTCCTTCCTTTCCTTTGGAAGCTGGGAGAAAGAAGAACATATTATAGAAAAAGTTAAAGAGCATTTTAAAAGTTTAACCTATTTCATAATTTAGTATAGGACATCTGTGGTACTCACTCATTGTTTTTTATAATACTACCTTCAATCATAATTCTGTTACAATTCATTTTTTTGAAGGTAATATTTTCCCAAAAATTTAAAAATAAACTTTACTAAGAAATAATTTACATACTATAAAATGCAACAACTATATGCATACACTTCAATGCATTTTGACAAATGAATACTGCCTATGTAACCAGTAACATAAGATACAGAATATTTCTATCACCCTGTGTCCCTTTTCATTCAATATACTTCACCCCTGACCTTAGGCAACTACTGGTCTGCTTTCTGTCACTATGGATTAGTTTTGCCTGCCCTAGAATTTTATATATATGAAAACACATAGTGTGTAATCTTTTGTCTGGTTGATTTTACCCGGTATGTTTCTAAAATTCATCTGTGTTGCTACATGCACACATAGCTTATTTCTTTTTATTGCGGAATAATTTCATTGCATGGATTTAGAATAATTTGTTTAGTCTGCTAAACAAATTATTTGGGTCATTTCCAGTTGTGGGCTTTTACTGATAAAGTTGCTATGCATATTCATATTCATATACAATCCTTTGTGTGGACATGTTTTCATTTCCTTTGGGTAAATACCTATAAGTGGGATCACTAGATTGTATGGTTAGTATGTGTTTAACAGTATAAAAAACTGCCAATTGTCCAATGTGGTTTGCTATTTTAAATTCCAGTATATGAGTGTTCCAGTTGCTTTGTATTCTTACCAACATGTTGTATTATCAGTATTTCTAATTTTAGCCATTCTAATAGGCTTTGGGTGGCATTTCACTGTGGTTTCAGTTTATACTTCCCTGATGACTGATGTTGAAGATCTTGATCTTTTTGTGTGTATATTGGTTGTTAATATATCTTATTTTTTGAAGTATCTATTTACAACTTTTGCGCATTAAAAATTTTTTTTCTTGGTGATTTTTAGTTGTAAGACTTCTCTAAATATTTTGGATACAAGTCTTTGGTCTGGTCTATGTATAGTGAATGCTTCCTTCCTTCTGTCCTTCCTTCCATCCTTCCTTCCTTTTCATATTTCTTTTCTTTCTTTCCTTTTATTTTATTATTATTATTACTATTATTATTATTTTTGACATAGTCTCACTCTGTCACCCAGGTGGAGTGCAGTGGTTTGATCTCGGCTCACTGCAACCTCTGCCTCCAGGGTTCAAATGATTCTCGTGACTGAGCCACTTGAGTAGCTGGAATTACAGGCATGCCACCATGCCTGGCTAATTTTTGTATTTTAGGTAGAGACAAGTTTTGCCTTGCCATGTTGGCCAGGCTGATCTTAAACTCCTGGCCTCAAGTAATTCATTTGCCTCAGCCTCCCAAAGTGCTGGGATTACACATGTGAGGCAACGTGCCCTGCTGTATAGTGAACATTTTCTACCAATCTGTGTCGTGTTCTTTTAATGTTTAAACAGACTCTTTTATTTATTTGAAATTTATGAATTTATTTTATTTTATTTATTATTAATAATTATTAAATTATTATTTATTATTATTAATATATTTATTATTAATAATTAAATTATTTTAGTTGTTTGAAATTTAAGGATTATATGTGCAGGTTTGTTATGTGGGTATATTGCATGATGCTGAGGTTTGAACTTCTATTGATCCCATCACCCAAGTAATGAATATGGTACCCAATAGGTAGTTTTTCAATTCTTCCCCACTTTTAGAATCCCCAGTGTCTTTCATTCCCACCTTTGTGTCCATGTGTACCCAATGTTTAGCTCCCACTTATAAGTGAAAACATGTGATATTTGGTTCTCTGTTTCTGTGTTAATTCTCTGAGGATAATGGCCTCCAACTGCATCCATGTTGCTGCAAAGAACATGATTTCATTTTTTTATGGCTGCATAGTTTTCCATGGTGCATATGTGTCACATTTGCTTTATCCAATCCACTGTTGATGAGCAACTAGGTTGATTGCATGTCCCGCCCTTAGGGCAAATGCCTACCCATCCTGTTTTAAACATATGTGCCCCCTCTTGCTATGGTTTATAATCTCTGAGTATGGGGGATAATAGTGTGGGAAATAAAATTTTAATTTTAATTACCTCCAGCTTATCAATCCTTCTTTCATGAATCAGGCCTTTGGTGTAGTATCTAAAAAGTCATTGCCAAAGCCAAAATCATCTAGATATTCACCTGTTATCCTCTAGGAGTTTTACATTTTACTTTTAGGCCTGTGATCTATTTTTGAGTTAATTTTTTTGAAATGTGCAAAGTCAGCATCGAGTTTCTTTCTTTTTTTTTTTTTTAATGTGTCGTTCCAATTATTTTCAGCACCATTTGTCAAAAAGGTATCTTTCCTCACTGTGTTGCCTTTACTCTTTGGTCGAAGATCAGTTGACTATATTTAAGTAGGTCTATTTCTGGGCTTTCTCCTCTGTTCCATTGATCTACTTGTCTATTCTTTTGTCAATACCACATTGTCTTGATTATTGTAGCTTTATAGTGTGTGAAGAAGTTGGGTAGTGTCTGTTGTCTTTGTTCTTCTCCTTCAATATTATGTTTGCTATTCTGGGTCTTTTGCCTCTCCATATAAATTTGCTTCTCCATATAAATAAATACATTTATTATTTATTTATTTATTGAGATAGGGTCTCACTCTGTCCCCCAGACTGGAGTGCAGTAGCACGATCATAGCTCACAGCAGCCTACCTCTCCCCAGCTCAAGTGATCCTCCTACCTCAACCTCTTGAGTAGATGGGACTATAACCACATGCCACCCGACTGGCTAATCTTGAAAATTTTTGTAGATACAAGGTCTCACTATATTGCTCAGGCTAGTATCAAACTTCCTGACCTCAAGCCATTCTCCTGCCTTCGCCTCTGAAAGTGCTGGGATTACTGGTGTGAGCCACCACACCCGGCTCCATATAAATTTTAGAATCAGCTTGTTGATATATCTGCAAAATAACTTGCTGGGATTTTTATTGTGATTGCATTGAATCTATAAACCAAGTTGAGGAAAACTGACATTTCAACAATATTGAATCTTGTTATGCATGAACAGAAATATGTCTCCATTTATTTAGTTTTTTAAAATTTCTCCCATTAGAGTTTTGTAGTTTTCCTTATATAGACCTCTACAACATTTAAGTTATTAAATGTTCAGGAAAGGGTAAACGTTTTCTGAATCCAAGATCTAAGAAGATAGATCAATTTGCTGTCTGTGGATACAACATTATCAAAATCTAAACCATCCCTCCAGAATGAACAATGTGCTTTGAACCTCTATTCGAGCATCAGAACCATTCTAACGCTGATAGGAACACAAATGCAAAAGACTTTATCCCTTCCTCTTAATAGCTTACAATTTATTTCATTTTATTTTTATTTATTTGATTTTTTTTTTTTGAGATGGAGTTTTGCTCTGCCACCAGGCTGGAGCACAGGGCCGCCATCTTGGCTCACTGTAAGCTCCGCCCCCCAGGTTCACGCCATTTTCCTGCCCCAACCTCCTGAGGAGCTGGGACTACAGGCGCCCGCCACCACACCCTGCTAATTTTTTGTATTTTTAGTAGAGACAGGGTTTCACCGTGTTAGCCAGGATGGTCTCCATCTACTGACCTCGTGATCCGCCCACCTCGGCTTCCCAAAGTGTTGGGATTACAGGCATGAGCCACCACATCCGGCCTAATAGCTTGCAATTTAATTCATAAAGGGAGACAACCACTTCTGGGCTTTAACTGTAGCTTTGCCAAGTTTGTGAATTTGCACAAGTCACTTAATCTTTCTTGGTCTCACCTACCTCACCTGTAAAATGAATGGATTAAAGATTATACACGTCATTATCTAGATAAAGCTTTTCATAAGTGTAAGAGGAAGGTGCATTAGACACTGTTTATTGTCTACCCAGCATCCATTTTCCCCTTATTTCTTCATAATAAAAACCTAAATTTTGTGTGTATCTCCCACCTCCATGTAGCCAAAAGTATTGGGAAGCAAATGCCACCTTCAGTTCCAGAGGTGGACCTAACTGGTCTAAGTAAAAAATGTATTTATCTATGATTAGTTCAGGAATAGTTATGAGATACAATTCTGGCACTGATGTGTGAGAGGAAATATGGATATGCTGGAAGGCTGTACTTTGAAGAAAAGTTTCCATTCTCTAAAGACAGAATTATAGGAAGATACCATTTTTCCTCTTCTGTCCATTATATTCATAGCCATCTTGCCATTTTGAGAATGACACTAACATTGAGGATGACAGAGCCAACAAATGGCAAGAACTGAGGTTCTTGAGCTGATAGATTAACCACGTAGTCCAGCATAGGATTTGCTACTACATTATAAAATAATTTTCTTGCTGGGTGCAGTGGCTCAAGCCTATTATCCCAGCACTTTGGGAGGCCAACGTGGGCAGATCATCTGAGGTCAGGAGTTTGAGACTAGCCTGGCCAACATGGTGAAATCCCATCTCTACTAAAAATACAAAAATTAACCGGGCGTGGTGATGTGCACCTGTAATCCCAGCTACTTGGGAGGCTGAGGCAGGAGAATCGCTTGAACCCGGGAGGTGGAGGTTGCAGTGAGCAGAGATCATACCACCGCACTCCAGCCTGGGTGACAGAGTGAGACTCTCTCTAAAAAATAAATAAATAAAATAATAATAATAATTTTCTTTATTGTTTAGCATAATTGTTTAGGTTGAGTCAGCATATCTATAATTTGTGGCTGAAATCGTGATAGTTTTTCTAGTTATATAATAATTATGTGGCCTTAATATGTTTATGATGTACAAGATAACAATGATGGAGATGTCCCCAGGTCGTACTAATAATTGCAATTGCTAAATATGTATGTCCAGTGGTATTTGGGGTCGGGTATTAGTGGAGAAAAAAAGATTTGTTTTGGATCTTAAAAGGTGGTTAGGATTACACCGCATGTGGGAAAGTGGCAAACATCTGTTGTTTTTATCTGTTCAGCATTTACTTGTTCTTCTTTTGATAGCAGCATTTTCCTTTTCCTTTGGGGAACCACTATCCTCTTACCCTCAATCTATGTGGTTAGTGTAGTGGTGACCCACCCTCAGCTCCAAGGAATGGCAAATAACTAGATTTAGCCAGTCAGTGTACCCCATACTCTTGGTCACCATGCTAATCCCATGATGGTACAGTGCTTAATCTGTAGTTACATGTTGGTTTAATGAGACTCAATCCTGGAGTTTTATAGGGACAACTGAAAAATAAAATTACTTTTTCCTCTAGAGTTGTCATGCTGGCAGAGATCTGAGTTTGGAGCTGCTGGTGAGCCATCTTGGTATCATAAGGGGAAAGTCTGCCTGACAGCACAATCAACAAAGAAAAAGATAGAGCCATGAGTTGGAAAGATGGAGAAATTAAGTCCCAGTGACAGTTTTTAAACTCCCTGATCTAATTAGGACTAAAGTCAACTTTGCTTTTCAATTACATGAGACAACACATTTTTTTTTTTCCTTAAGCTAGTTGGTCTTAGTTTTCTTCACAAGCTAAGAATTTTTAGTCAGGTAAGAATTTCGGCTGGGCGCAGTGGCTCACACCTGTAATCCCAGCACTTTGGGAGGCCAAGGTGGGCGGATCATGAGCTCAGGAGATTGAGACCAGCCTGACCAACATGGTGAAACCCCGTCTCTACTAAAAATACAAAAATTAGCTGGGCGTGGTGGTGTGTGCCTATAATCTCAGCTACTCGGGAGGCTGAGACACAAGAATTGCTTGAACCGAGCAGGCGGAGGTTGCAGTGAGCCGAGATAGCGCCACTGCACTCCAGCCTGGCAACAGAGGAAGACGGTCTCAAAAAAAAAAAAAAAAAAAAAAGAAGAGAATTTCATGAGCACAGAAATATGGGTCAATACTTGTCCCCTTTGAAAAAATTTCCTGAGATAATGAAGCTCACATCTAAATCTCTTATATTTGTAGTTGTGGGGGAGGAAAGACTTTTACTCTGTTCTCTTAGGTTCTGCTGCTCTGGCCTGTGATTTGGACTGACAAAAGACAGATTAATAGGAGAAAAAGCATACAGATTTTGTTTGATATTAATATTTTTATGTGGTGCAGGGGGCTTCATAGAAAGAAGTGAAAATTCTAAGGAAGCCATTAGGTCCAGGTCTTCTGTGTTATTCTCACAAAGAGCAACAAATAATGGAGACATGACAAAGCAAAGGAAAAAGAGGTTTGGGCTACGGGTGGGGAAGTGTGGAAAAGTAACTATAAAATATATGGGGAAACTAATGAATGACAAGAGCTATTTTATTAATAGTAAGGCTTGTCTTTGGTGATAAGAATGTTCTCCTCCTCCTGGTATAGGGAGGTCACCTTTCTCATGGGAAACGTATGCCCTGCCTTCAGGTAGAAAGTGGAAAGACAGAGACTCCCTCCTGCTGCTGTTTCTCAATGGCTTTCAACTCAAAATAATAAATATGCCAAAGTGGTATATTTTGGGGTGACATGTTCTGATCCTCTTCACAGTCTATTTCCTCTTTCCTCAAAAGGAGCTGTAGAAAACATTGCTCCCTCAAGACTCCATCTCAAAAAAAGAAAAAGAAAACATTGTTCCCTAATGGTGCTTTCTATTCAATGTTTATTTACTCACATCATAGAATAAAAGGTTGCAGTATAAATTAGGTGATTGTGACTTTCTAACAGAGGAAACTGAAGTCACTTAGACTTTCAAAATTCCTATTGACTTCGTAGTTCATTAGTTTTCATTAGGCACACACACACACACACACACATTACAGAAGGAAACTAAAATATTTCAGATTTATTTATTTATGTATTATTTATTTTTGAGTTGCAGTCTTGCTCTGTCACGCAGATTGGAGTGCAATGGTGTGATCCTGGCTTACTGCAACCTCTGCCTCCCCAGTTCAGTTCAAGCAATTCTCTTGGCTCAGCCACCCTAGTAGCTGGGACTACAGGTGCGTGCAACCATGCCCAGCTAATTTTTGTATGTTTAGTAGAGACGGGGTTGACCAGGCTGGTCTTGAATTCCTGACCTCAGGTGATCCGCCTGCCTTAGCCTCCCAAAGTGCTGGGATTACAGGCGTGAGCCATCGTGCCTGACCCTGGATAGTTTTAATAGTAGAGTCAATCTATGTCCATTTACTAGTCAATCCTCTTTCATGGACATAATTATTTCTAAGGACAAAAAAAAACCCACCCTCATTCCAAACATCTGTATATTTACTATATAATCCTCCTGCTGGATTTGCTCTGGATTTAATTTTCAAAGGCTCTACAGTCTTTAACTGAAGCTTAAAAAACAAATAGACTTTAGGTATCTAGGCTTTATTCTGAATTCTATGCCTCCTAAGTTTTTAAGACTTAACAAGAACCATTCTACTTTCCAATATTCACTTCAAAAATGTTTTTTCCATACTTTTTCTGACTGCTATATGTTTACAAAATATCAGAGTAGTTTGTCTAATGCTACTTGTGAAGGAGTGACTTCCTGAAGCTGTCATTAACTATACTATGTCTCCCTCCCCCAAATCCCAGGATAATCCCCTCTAAAGGCTTGGTAGACTTTACAGAATTATTATGACATTCAGAGTGCTCTTCAGGCTTTGAGTCACAGAAAGTATTTTTCCAGTGTTATAAGTTATCTGTGATCGTTTTACTGCCACGTCCTCTGAAATAAGAAGACAAAGTCAACATGGCTGAATTTGGTGCTAAATTTGCTCTATGACCCTGCAGTCTCTTGGGTCTCTGATTGGTGCTGGCATTACTAGGAGAGATAGGATGTGTGAGTAGGCCCATAGAACAATTAGAGGAACGCTAGACAGTTCCTACAGAGTTGCTGTCTGTAGAGGTCCATATAGAGTCATCACTAATCATTAGCAAGTTAGCGAGGAATTACTTTATTCCAGAGCTAATGCCTCAGAGCGCAGTACTACAGAAACAGGATTTTGATGTGAGGGGAGGGAGGAAGTGTCATTTTGATACCCTGGGTGCTGCCCAAGTCTACGGAATGCAATGAAGGGCAGTACTACATGCCATGGGAGTATGAATTACAATGGAAAAGGAGAAAGGAGAGAGGCACAAAAAGAGGTAGAAGGACACCAAATTCATATCAGTTTGTTTGTCTTATAGTTTTGCTGAACAGAGGCTCTGTTTCAGAACTAAACTGTTCAGAAAAGGGTCAGAGAAAAATACTCTGAGCTTATTCCCCTCCCCACTTTGACACCTGTTATGAATATTCTTTTTTTAATAGTCACATCGGAGTTTGCCCAACGCCTATATATACAGAAGCAGTATCATATTGAGAGTTGTTATAAAGTAGATCAGTGAATAAAAAGTAAACCAAAATGTTCACATATTAGGTCAAAACATATATATTGCTCTCATGAAGTAAACTGGTAACTTCTTATTATTTAAATGAAACCTATGCCTATAAGACATTCTAAGAAACAGTCTTCCTTGTAGCCTCAGATAATGACTCCTCTGATTGCTAGCTCTCTACCAGATCTCTATTAGCAGGACACAAACTAATTATAGCTGTCTGATTGGTGTTATTTGGAAAAAGTAGTTGTCCAAAAAAAAGATAATATGGAGCCAGGCTGGTTTAATAATTTGTATATCGTTTTGCCCTTTGGGTGGTAGTTATTAACATATAAATTAACTCACAAAGCATATTCTGAAAAGTGCATAAACTCTGGAACAATTACATAAAATAAAACCAAGCTCATAAAATCTCTCTCCACACACTAGAATTTCCCATAATTCAAAATGGAAAAAGAACTCAAGATTCTGAAAACATGTAAGACTGCCTCACTGTGCCATAGAATTTTGAGTCATTTCCAATAAAAGACTTTCTTTAATGTTGGGCAAAAATGTCTTGCCAAATAGGTCAGCAGAAGGTAGAGAGTACAAGTTTTGGGATATCTGCCTAGGCATGCTAAGGCTGTTCAGTTATTTAATACTCTCACACTCTACATGTAGCTTCAATGACCAGGATGCAGATTCTGGAAAAAAAAAAAAAAAAAAAAAAGTACCTGAGAATAGTGTTCAATCTGTTGCTAGAAAGGAGTCCCAATCCAGACCCCAAGAGAGGGTTTTGGATCTCGTGCAAGAAAGAATTCAGGGCAAGTTCACACAGTAAAGTGAAAGCAAGTTTATCAGGAAAGAAAAGGAATAAAAGAATGGTTACTCCATAGGCAGAGCAGCCCCAAAGGCTGCTGGTTGCCCATTTTATGGTTATTTCTTGACCATATGCTAAGCAAGGGGTGGATTATTCATGCCTCCCCCTTTTAGACCATATAGGGTAACTTTCTGATGTTGCTATGGCATTTGTAAATTGTCATGGCGCTGGTGGGAGTGTAGCAGTGAGGACAACCAGAGGTCACTCTCATTACCATCTTTGGTGGGTTTTAGCCAACTTCTTTACTGTAACCTGTTTTATCAGCAAGGTCTTTATGACCTGTATCTTGTGCTGACCTCCTGTCTCATTCTGTGACTTAGAATGCCTTACCTCCTGGGAATGCAGACCAGCAGGTCTTAGCCTTATTTTACCCAGCCCTTATTCAAGATGGAGTTGCTCTGGTTCAAACACCTCTGACAAATCTACGAGAATATAGCCCAGAAATCTCTGCAGCAATTTATGTCGTCTAGTCTCAAAAATTTCTGTTGCAACCCAGGAAGTGGATGATGCCTACAAGGCTCTGAATAGAGGATTTAAGGATATTGTAATATTTCTGAAAACATTGATAAATGGCTATGAACATTAGATGGTAATTGTTTGAGTCATCAATGAAGATATTAATATTAATATTTTTCACAAGATCTTTTTTTCAGATTAATGAAATCCCTCCCTTAATTTATTTATATTTGGAAGGGATGGCCCCAAAATACAGAAAATGTAATGAATATCTGTGATAAATGCTCACCACCAAAACGAACAAACAACTTTTATTTTCTTCAGATTTTCTTTTCTTTTTAAAATACTGTGTGTTTTCTTAACCAGGCCCATTCTTTTCCCTTTTCCTGAAGGTTGGCATCATCTGGTGTATGCATCCCAATTATATTTTTGTGTTTGTACTCTATTTATTTTATGCATTTTAATGTAGCTTTGTAATATTCTCCATAAATGTCTTGACCAATTTTTTAAATAATTGTGTTGCTTTTTCTAATCATTACTGCTGTTAAGTATGGTGTTGTTTTTTGACAATCGATCTTAGATTGGGTAATTTTCTGCATTCACTAAATTTTGCAAGTTAGCTGAATGCTCTTTAGATTTCTTCTAGGAAGGCAATTATATAGTCTGCTGATGAAAATTTCCTCTCTTCTTTTCAATCCTTATATCTCTTTTTTTCTCTTATTATTGCTTTTGTTAGCAATGCCAGTACAATATTGGAAAGCAAAACGATTGTGGGTATCCATGTTTTATTTCTTATTTTAATATAAACGGTTCTGAAGTTTCACCATTTTGACTAATACTTGCTGTCAGTGTTTAGTAGATTCACTTGATTGGGTAGGTGAAGTTGCTGTCTATACACATTTTTTGAGTTGGTTTTTCTGCTTTATTGAGAGGAGTGTATGGCATTTCTCTGTCAATCTCTCTCTCTCTTTTTTTTTTTTTTTTTTTTTTGAGATGGAGTCTTGCTCTTGTCCTCAGGTTGGAGTGCAGTGGTGTGATCTTGGCTCACTGCAAGCTCTGCCTCCGGGGTTCAAGCGATTCTCCTGCCTCAGCCTCCCCAGTAGCTGGGATTACAGTCGCGCACCACTACACCCAGCTAATTTTTTTTGGATTTTTAGTAGAGACAGAGTTTCAACATGCTGGCCAGGATTGTCTCATTCTCCTGACCGCGTGATCTGCCCGCCTTGGCCTTCCAGAGTGCTGGGATTACAAGTGTAAGCCACTGCGCCCAGCCTCAATCTCTTAATATGGTAAATATTATTAATTTTATAGGCTTTCCTGATTTTTAAATCACCCTTGCCTTCCTAGCATGAATCTATTTGGTCACACACAAATTTAATTAAACATGGCAATTTCGGGACTTTTTCGTTCATTCATTCATTTAGTAAGTACTCATTGAATACTTTCATGACAGGCACTTAGGCAATAGAAGTACAGCAGTAAATAAAACAAATTTTAAGAAATCGTTGCCTTCATCAATTACATTGAAGGAATTGGTTAACAATTATGATTAATAGGCCAGGCTTGGTGGCTCACGCCTGTAATCCCAGCACTTTGGGAGGCCAAGGCTGGTGGATCACGAGGTCAGGAGATTGAGACCACAGGGAAACCCCGTTTCTACTAAAAATACAAAAAATTAGCCGGGCGTGGTGGCGGGCGCCTGTAGTCCCAGCTACTCGGGAGGCTGAGGCAGGAGAATGACGTGAACCCGGGAGGCGGAGCTTGCAGTGAGCCGAGATCACGCCACTACACTCCAGCCTGGGTGACAGAGCAAGACTCTGTCTCAAAAAAAACAAAAACAAAACAAAACAAAAACAAAAATTATGATTAGTAAGTAACATATATAGTATGTTATACAGTGATCACTGTTAAAGAAAAGAACAAGAAAAAAGAAATACAAACTCTGTAAGAAGAGCTCAAATTTAAGTTGAGTGGCCACAGAAGTCCTCATAAAAATGCAAACTTGAAAAAAGCCTGTAGAAAGTGAGGGAGCCTAGCTCTCAGCTATCTGGGTGAAGAATATACCAGGCAGAGGAAACAGAAGTTGAACAACTCTGAGACAACCCTGAGATAGGAATATTTCTGATACGTTTGAAGAGTTATTTGGTAACCTTTTTTTCTAGAAAACTGACCATTTCACTGAAATTTTCAAATTTATTGGCATAAAATTATCTATAGCTTTTAATTATTTTAATAAGACTATTGTATTTACAATTCCTTATGTTGCTGTTTTGTCACTTTTGATTTTGATCGGCCTACCTGGAAGTTTGTCTACTTTGTTACTATTTTCAAAATCATTATTACCAAATGTTCTCTGTAGATTGGAGTTGGCAATTTACCCACTGCATCTCTTACGTGCAAAAAAAGTCACTTGATATTTCTTTTCTACCCCAGGTAACATTCTTTCCTCTCACCCTCATAGTGGACACTAGTAAACCTCTTCAATGTCAAACAGGAACTGCTGAAAATTTGGTAGTGCTGGCCCAGACTCACCCTCTGCCTGAACACATCATGCTGCCATTTTGACTCCACTGCAACTGAATGCTATTGGCATGAAGATATTCTGTAAGGTAATCTTCTCAGTGATTCCAAAAGGACACAAGCTGCCTTCGTATTGCCATTTCTGTCAACCCCTTTGCTAACCACCTACATAAGCTTGGGTTGCATAGTAGTTGTAGTTAAAATTAAAGAATCCTCAGTGTAAAGAATAGCAGAGATTGGGGCCTAGTCAGCCACAGAGAAAGCTGAGCTGTCCTGAAGCAAACACCTTGCTCATATCAAGCAAGGTGGCATGGGTTCCAGACACTTTAAGAGTAGAAATAGTTAAGGACCAAGGACAATGTTGGAGACAAATGGGATAAGACATTTTAACTAGAGTATATTAATCATGTTTTTTTATTTTCTGTATGTTATGATACTTTGACATCTTGAGGCCCTGCTCGCTGGGGAGAGTCTGCTCTTTCCAGGGTTAGCTAAATCTTAGAGACAGAAAACACTTGCCCAAGAGTCTGTTCTTCAAATCAACCAATCCAGGCCCCATACCTTCAACCACCTCCTCTACTGGGCCAAGCCACTGTAGCCCTGCTTTATTCATCCCAGGTCCAGGTATCAGATAACTGGGGCAGCCCCAATGTCGGAGAACTTGTAAGATTTTTCAAACTAGCCAATCTTAAACCTGTTTACCCTGCCTCACCATTTCCTTCCTGTGAAAACCACAATAAGGGCTCTTTCCCATGCTTTCCTCTTGCTTCCTTGGCCTCCTTACTGACTTTTGTGCTTCCCCATGTGGCCTTGCATGATAGCCATTTCTCCATTCATAACAGTCATTTCTCCGCCTGCATGTCTTGCCATAGCTGATTAAAACAAATCCCAGGAACATTTTAAAACACAAAAGATCACATATGGAACCATAGACCTGTGTGCCCAATGCCATTAGGATGTATAAAACTCCCTCACAACCGTCCTAAGAAGGCTGAAAATTTGGGAGAGAGATTACAATCTTTGGATAAAGATTTAAGCAGTTCACACTTCCTAATCTCAAAGACAATGAGCTCATTGTTGTTCTTGGTGGGAAAATATTTTTTTTTCAAGCTTTACCTTCCCAAGGGTAGTGGGAACTGATTATGGATGATGCTTTAGCTACTTAATTCTGACAATGAGCAACATTGAAAGGCTTCTGAGTTTAGATCTTTAAATTAGGAACTTCTGCTTAAATGTCTAGTGCTTTAAGTTGCTTGCAAGGATCACAGAGGTAACGTCATATTTTGCTAAGAGTTTTTTATTTAGCAGAACAGCATAGTGCAGTGTAATCAGATTGCCTGATTTGGTATCCAGACTCTCACATAGGCAGTGTGACTTTGGACGAGTTGCTTAACTTTTCTTTATGTTAGTTTTCTCACCTATGGAATGAAAATAATAACAGTATCTTCTTCCTAAGGTGGTTGTGAGGAGTAAATTAGATGATCCATAGAAGTTATTAGCATAATGTTTGGCATTCATTGTGTACTCAATAAATATCAATCATGGCAAAAAAAAAAAAAATTAGAATGATTATGAGTATGCCTTTGTGCCACATACTGTGCTAAGTGATCCGTTGTTTCCTTTACCCTCACAGCACACCTACGTGGTAGTATTGTTACTGGCAGAGGGTGTCCAGGTTCTTGGTGTTTTGAACAAAAAATCGGACAAAATGCACAAACATAGCAATGAAAGAAAAGCACATTTTAAATTTTTATTATTATTATTACTTTTGAGATGGAGTCTTGTTCTGTTGCCCAGGCTGGAATGCAATGGCGTAATCTCGGCTCACTGCAACCTCCGCCTCCCAGGTTCAAGCAATCCTCCCGTCTCAGCCTCCTGAGTAGTTGGGATTACAGGTGCCCACCACCACGCCCGGCTAATTTTTGTATTTTTAGTAGAGACAGGGTTTCACCATGTTGGTCAGGCTGGTCTTGAACTCCTGACCCTTAGGTGATCCACTCGCCTCTGCCTCCCAAAGTGCTGGGATTACAGGTGTGAGCCACCACACCCGGCCTGAGAAGCACAGATTTCTTGAAACTAAAGTACACTCCACAGAGTGGGAGTTGGCTAGAGCAAGTAGCTCAAGAGCACCAATTACAGAATTTTCTAGGATTTAAATATTATTATCCTCTAGAGGTTTCCCACTGGTTACTTGGTGAACATCCTATGTAAATGAAGAGGATGAAGTGAAGTTACAAGATTATTCACTTAGTGTACACCTTATGCAAATGAAGAGGATGTTTCCTGCCATAGCTGAGGTAAAGTTACAAAGTTTTTTACTTGGGTGTAGAAGGTTGGGGTTTTTCCTGTTTGATTTAGTTCTAGGAAGTCCTTAGGTTCCCTGCCTCCAGACCCTATTCTTCTGCCTCAGAATTATTATCTAGGAATGGTGGAGCTGTGCTTGAGTGCTCTGAGTCTGAAGCCCACACTCTTAATCACAAGCCCCATGTGACTGGAGGTTTAATAGAGGGCGAGTCAAAGAAATAGTTCAGGAACTGGCATCATTCCACTCTATCAGGTATCCAAAGATGAAAAACAAGAGAACTTGGCATGCCCTGTGACACTTTTCATGTTGTCACTGATGTTGCTGGTATTTAGATCCTGCAAGCCAATTACAGTCTATGAGACATCCTATAAACTTTCTTGAAAACACTTCATGAAATTTATACTTTTTACTTTTCTACACAAAGCAAATATTATTGAAACATTTCATATTTACTGAAAAAAAAAACATTCTTTGGAACACCAAACAATCATTGATAGCTATCTATGATAGATTTGCTTAAATGAAAGTCGGCATGAAGCAACCAAATTGTCACACCTAACCATGAACAATGACACTCATTAAGTTATGGGAATATCAGTATCAAAAGAAAAGACTTTTTCACCTCGTACTTAACCTGATCGTTGATCTCTTTTGAAAAATAAAAGAGCAAGATTAAGGAAAGATAAGAAAGAAAGGGAGAGAAATTGAAAAGGAAGTCCTAGTTATTTGGCATTTACAGAACATGCACACTACTATCCAAACAAACTGTAGAGTATGCACCACTATCCAAACATACTACTCCAAGTGCCATTATTTCTTGACTAGCAAGTCAGCAGCAACACATTTCAGAGATATAAATTAGCTTTGATGGAGATTTTGTAGTTAAAGTTTGAACTCTGAGTAATTATATTAATACAAGTAGTAATGTGTAAATCCCCCTCCAGTAGGGAGTGCAGAACTCCAAAAAGGATCACCGAACAATTATAAATAAGACAAATTTTAAAAAGACGATTGGTGTGTGTGTTGGTTCATGCATGCAATCCCAACACTTTGGGAGACTGAGGTGGGGGGATCACTTAAACCCGGGAGTTTGAGACAAGCCTGGACAACATGATGAAACCTCATCTCTATGTACAAAAATTAGCTGAACATGGTGGTGTGTGCCTGTGGGCCTAGCTACTTGAGGGGCTGAGGTGGAGGATCACTTGAGCCCAGGTGTTCAAAATGGGGCCACTGCACTCCATCCAGCCTGGGTGATAAAGTGAGATCCTGTCTCAAAAACAAAACAAAACAAAACCCCACAAAAAACTATCCACATAGGGCAAAGGGCAAGGTGAGGAACTTCTCTTTTGGCCCTCCCAGCTCAGAATTTAATTTGCCTGTCCCTTAACAATGACAGATTAAAGTGACTACCAGAGGCACTCTATATCTAATTTGTAGTCTGTTGTGTTATAAGTGGTTGTTTAGGTTTGCTATAATATTATTAACCAGACATAAATATTTGTGATGTTTGGTACATTTCCTTCTATTGATAATCTGTTTTCTATGAATGCATGTTGGTGAGGTCTAAACTCTGATCTTTTTTCTCTTTTACCCAAATTCCTATGTAAGGGCCTGGGGACTCACACCCTGCAAACCATAAAAATCTCACCAGATGGGTTTTATTTAACCCTACACAATGTGGCACAATGAGTAACAATACACAATATAGCATTTATCCTTTTGTCAGCAGTATAAAGTCCTGAGTAAAAGACCTCCTTCAAGTGTTGTTAATGAAACTGGGGAAAATTCAGCTGATAATTGCAGTATATCCTTGTTACCCTTGCAAATTTGAGAAAGAGAAGAAGAGAGAGAGAGAGAATAAACCCTGATGCCTTAAGGCATCTATTGTATATAATGAATTAACCTCTCTCATTTGCATCTAGAATATTAGTTATGTGCCATCCTCCTTTGAAGAAATGAGAAGATAATATTCAAATCAGTTTTTGGTAGAGTTTAATTTTCTTGTGAAACTCCCATTGAGAAAGGCTGCTAGAAAACATATTCAAAGGAGACTTTGTCCCATCTGGATATGTCATAGATTTCACTGATATACTGAGATGTTAACTTACTTGTTTCTTGGTACCAACATTTCACCCAATGGCATCAAAATAGACTTCAAAGCACTGACATTGGTGCCAAAAAAATTATGTGCTCAAATTCTGATTCTGCCACCTCCAGGGTGTCTGATTTAGGGAAAGTCACTTATGCCTCAGCTATGACACGAATAATATAGATGACCTAACACCATACCTACCTTACAGGGTTGCAGTGATGATTTCATGAGACAATGTGTATAAGACAGACCTCAGCACACTGTGAACACTGAACGAATGTTATTAACCACTGGAGATGACAATCCCGAGTAACCCACTGTATAGCTTTCCTCTTGGGGAGACTGAGAGCAACACAGAACCATTAGACCTGTCTCCTACTGAGCCATCTGGTATTGATTTTTCAGTTGCACATCCTGGAGACTCACTAGGGCCATAAAATAAAGGAAGCAATAATTCTCCCTTGACCACTCAACTGCTAAAATGAAGGGACCTGGAATTTTACACCCTCTAGGATAACACAGAGAAAGCCTTGTAATAGGGTTCCCGTTGCTTGTTTCAAGACTGTTAGCTAAGAGCGAAGGAGTATTTTGTATGCCAGAGGGTTTTACATTATCCATTAGCATTGTGGTCTCTGAGTTCTTGTCATAACTTACAGCGGTGTTTTATGAACAAATTAACCCCAAGTAGCTTTTGCAGTAATAAAATATTATGCTGTGGAAGGCTTCTCATTTTCTGCATGCATTTTACTGCTATGTTAGACTTGGGGAGTGAGAAGATAGGAGAGAAAAACCATGAGAAGAGGCAGAGAGAGGATGTGCAAAGAAAAGAGGGAGAAAAAGTATGTAACGATCCTGTTCTTATTTTACTTCAACTAAACATGTATTTTGTAAGTCTATTTCTCAGACTACAAAGAAAAAAAGCAGGGCCAAGTCTTAATCCTTTTTAAAAAAATTAAAGTACGTGTACTGCTTTTTTCTGATAATGAAGTAATACATGTTCCTTATACAAAATATGAAAAGCACATTGAAGAAAAAACTAAATTCACTATAATATTATTAACCAGACATAAATATTTGTGATGTTTGGTACATTTCCTTCTACTGATAATCAGTCTTCTATGTATGCATGTTGGTGAGGTCTAAACTCTGATCTTTTTTCTCTTTTGCCCAAATTCCTATGTAAGGGCCTGGGGACTCACACCCTGCAAACCATAAAAATCTCACCAGATGGGTTTTATTTAACCCTACACAATGTGGCTTCCTTTCCATCCTGATTCTGGCATAACATCACATGACAGATTAAAAAGGAAATCAAAATATTTTATCTCACGATATTTTTTTTAATGAGACTGAAAAACCTCAAAATGTATTTCTCTGTCATGTTTTGAAATGGCTCCGCAAAGCCATCTTTTGTGGTGGATAGTTTGCATCTGTAAAGAATCTCTATTAACATAATGAGATCTTTTCCCTTCCAGGCCCTGAAATCCTGAAGAGATTAGCTGAGATTCTAACCCCTTTTAAAGGTGTGAATAGGAAACATTTGGCATCTATTATCTCTAAGGGTGGCCACCTACGGACTTCTTAAGACCCTTGGTCTCCACAACCCCTTATTTTAACTCAGACGTTCTTTTCTATTGATTCCAGGTCTTTAGATGGTAACTTAACTCTTCCAACCAATTGCCAATTAGAAAATCTTTGAATCCACCTATGACCTTCAGCCCCACCCCCTTCCCGCTTAGAGTTGTCCCGCCTTTCCGTTCCAAACCAATGTATACCTCACATGCATTGATTGATGTATAAAACCAAGCTGTAACCCAAACCACCTTGGGCACATGTTCTCAGGACCTCTTGAGACTGTGCCTCAGGCCATGATCATTCATATTTGGCTCAGAATAAGACTCTTAAATCTTAAAATATTTTACAGAGTTTGACTTTTTTTTTTTTGGCCAATGTAGGGATCATATTGAACAATTTTATATCTTCCTCCTTTTGAATTATCATTCCTAGGTGCATTTCTCCACGTAATTGAAAATTGTTTTAAAGATAAAATTTGATCAATTCATCATACTGTTAAATCGAGGTTAGCCTGAAGTTGCCTCCTTATATATTTTAAGTTCAGCCTAAAGGTTTCTGTGTATGTAATGAACTGTAACCTAAAGGTATAAACAGGCTGTAACCTACTCTTGTGCCACTCACTGAGTTTGGACCATCCTAAGGGGGCCAACTGTTCAGACCACATTCAAATAAAGCAAATGCCAAGCTGTAACCAATCTGGCTGTTTCTTTACCTCACTTCTGTTTTCTGTATGTCACTTTCCTTCTTCTGTCTATAAATATTTCACAATGTGGCTGCCCTAGAGTCCATCCGAGCTTACTCTGGCCCAGGAATCTGCCAATTCATGAACTGTTCGTTGCTCAATTAAATTCTGTTCAATTTAATTTGGCTAAGGTTTTTCTTTTAACAATACCATACATAAGAATAAACTCCAAATGAATCAGAGATCTAAATGTTAAAATATTGACCTAACAATGCTGAAGGAAAATTGAGATGATTTTCTCTATAGCCTGAGTGGAGGGAATGCTATCTAAATATGACTTAGAATTCAGATACAATTTCTAAAATTTGATAAATGTCACCACATAAAAATCAAAACCTTTTGCATTGGAAAAAACAAAACAAAACAAAAACCTCAGAACCCCACCACAAGCAAAGTCAAATGACAAACAACAGATTGAGAATAACTATTTGCAACATATGTCACAAAGTACTAATTTATCTGATATATAAAGAACTTTAAAGAAAAAAAGACCAAAAATCCTAGAGAAAAAAGTGAACATTAACAGATTACATATATATATATAAAACATAAAGAGATGACCAGTTTTATTCATAATACAAGAAATGCAAATTGAAAGAAGATGAATATACTACATCTAACCTATTAGACTGCAAAAATGTAAAAGCTTGGCAAGACTGACAGGCAACAGAAACCCTTATACATTGCTGGTGGGAATGCAAAATGGTACAATCCTCATGGAGGAGGATATGACAATATCTAATAAACTACATAAGCTTTTATCCTTTGACTCAGCAATCTTACTCCTAAGAATTTACTCTGATGATGTACTCCAGGATATGAAAATACAGGTGGGAACTGAACAATAAGATCACTTGGACTCAGGAAGGGGAACATCACACATAGGGGCCTATCATGGGGAGGGGGGAGGGGGGAGGGGGGAGGGATTGCATTGGGAGTTATACCTGATGTAAATGATGAGTTGATGGGTGCAGCACACCAACATGGCACAAGTATACATATGTAACAAACCTGCACGTTATGCACATGTACCCTACAACTTAAAGTATAATAATAAATAAATTAAAAAAAAAAAAAAAAAAAAGAAAATACATATGCACAAGGCCATTCTTTGAAACATTATTTGTGATTGCAAAATATTGGAAACCACCTAAATACACACACACACAAAAAAAAGTTGAATAAAATATGATACAAGCATGTAATGTAGTATCATGCATCTATATATTTTTAAAAAGAGGAATATCTTTGTAGATTTATATGAATTTCTACGATATGTTAACTACAAAACAGTATCTACAGTATGCTACCTTTTTGCAAGAAATAAGAGGAAATAAGAAAATATCCTTTATTCATGTTTGCAATTAATTTTGCAAAAATAACAGAAATGATAAACGAGAAGCTAAATAAAATTGTTTGCCTGTTGGGGTAGAGGAAATGCAATGGAAGAGGTTGAGGAGAAAGTAACAGTTCTTTGTGTATATGGTTTTGTATAGTTTCTATTTTGAAATCATGCTAATGTTCTGTATGTTTTTTAAAATAAATCAAACAAAGATGGGGAAGAGTCCCTAAAACTGAGTGCAAACATAAACAATGGAATCCACTGTATTTCAAATGAATAACACAACCAAACTCAAAGGATTGTTGATGAAAATGGAACTAGTCAAAGTTGCTTTTGAACAACATATTTTAGTATGTACTGTGACAGGCAGCATTCTAGGATGGTTCCTGGCTTTGTTTTCTGTTGCTATAACAGAACCACAGACAGGGAAATTTATAACATATAGAAACGTATTTAGCTCACAGTGTGGAGGCTGGGAAGTCCAATATCCACAGGACGGCATCAGGTAAAGGTCTTTGGGTTGCAGGAGAAGTAATGGCATGCAAAAGAGAAAAGCTCAAGGAGTTGAAGAACCTGCTAACTTTGTAACAACCACTTCCCGAGATAACTAACCTACTCCTGAGATAGTGACATTAATTCATTCAAGAGGGCACAGTCTTCATGACCTTAATGCCTCCCATTCAGCCCCACCTCTCAATATTGTTGCATTGGGGATTATGCTTCAACATGACTTTCAGAGGAGACACATTCAAACCATAGCATCTCACCCCTGACCCCCAAATTCATGTCCTTCTCACAAATGTAATGCATTTATTCCATCCCATTAGCCCCCAGAATCTTAGCTTGTTCCAGAATCACCTCAAAGATCCAAAGTCTAGAGCCTCATCTAAATTAGATATGGGTGAGCCTCAAGGGATGATTCACCTTGAGGCAAATTTATCTCCTGGTACAAGCCTGTGAAATCAAAACAAATTACAGACTTCCAAAATACAAGGATGAGGCAGGCATGGGAGTGCCATTCCCATACCGAAAGGGAGAAATAGGGAAGAAGAAAGGAGTAATAGGCCCTGAGTATAGGTTCAAAACCCAACAAGGAAAACATCATTTAAATTTTAAAGCTTCAGAATTTGTCTCCATGTCCTGCATTCTGTGCATACTGGGCCAAGGAATGGGCCTACAAAGCCTTGGGCAGTCCTGTCCCTATGATTTTCCTGGGCTCAGTCCACCCAGCAGCTTTCATGGGTTGGAGTCTTAAGCCTGCAGCTCTCTTAGGCTGGAGCTGAATGCTGGTAACCTTATGTTCTGGTGTCTCTGTGGCAGTCCTGTTCCCTTGGCTCCATTAAGTACTGCCCTAGTGGGGGCTGTCTGTGGCAGCTCCAGCTCTGACCCCTCATTTTCATTGTCAGCAACATCCTTCAAACTCTAGGCAGGGGAAGCCACGTCCCCACAGCCCTTGCATGCTGCATGCCTGCAGATTTACCACATGGATCCACCAAGATTTATCACTTGCACCTTCCAGAGCAGCAGGTTGAGCCACAACTGGTATAGCTGAGGAGCACTGCGCTGGAACGCAGAGAGCAGAGACCTGAGGTGGTCCTGGGCAGTGAGCCCATAGAGGGTGCCTTAGGCCAATCTCCCAGAATCATTCTGCCCTCCTAGATCTCTGGACTTATGATAGGAGGGGCAGCCTCAAAGATGTCTGAAATGTCTGGGAAGTCTTGCTTTCATTGTCCTGATGAGTAGCCTCTGGCTGCCTTCAATCCATGCTAATCTTTTTGTTAAAGGGTGGCTTGGCTGCACCCTTACATGCTTTTTCACTCTTTACATGACCAGGCTGCAAATTTTCTAAATCTTTCTGCTTTCTTTCCTTTTAATTATAAATTTCACCTTACATAATTTCTCTCCTCTAGCATCTCACTATAAGCAGTTTAAAATAGCCGTTCAATAACCTGAATGCTTTGCTGCTTAGATATTCTGTTAGATATCCTAGTTTGTCCCTCTTAAATTCTGCCTTCCATAAAGTCCTCAGGCATCGATGCAGTTCAACCATGTTATTTGCTACTTTATAACCAGAATGGCCTTTACTCTAATTTTCAATACCTTATTCCTCATTTCCATTTGAGACCTTTTCAGAATGGCCTTTACTGTTTATATTCCTCTCAACATTCTAGTCATGACCATTGACTAATCTGTAAGAAATTCTGTATACTTTTCTTCTTAGACCTCACTAGAATCAATTTTAATGCTACATTTTTGGCAATGCAGGCTTTTTCTAGCCTGTTCCTTCAAACTCTTTTAGCCTCTACGCATTATCCAGTTCTAAAGCTGCTTCCCCTTTTTAGGTATCAGTCATAGCAACAACCCCACTTCTCAGTAGCAACTTTCTCTCTCAGTCCATCTTCTGTAGCTGTAACAGAATACTGCAGACCGGGTAATTTATGATGACCAGAAATTTATTTAGTTCATGGGTCTGGAGACTTGGAAGTCCAATATCAAGGGGCTGGCATATGGTGAGGGCTTTAGGCTGCCTCATCCCATGGAAGAAGAGTGGGGCACATGCAAAAGAGAAAAGCACAAGACCCTGCACTTGCTTTGTAACAACCCACTCCTGAGATAACTAACCTACTCCTGTGATAATGACAATCAGTCCATGAGGGTGGAGCCCTAATATCTACATGACCTAAATATCTCCCATTCAGTCCTATCTCCTAACACTGTCGCAATGGGAATTACATTTCAACATGAGTTTTGGAAGGAACATTCAAGCTGTAGCAGCTCCCAAGATTCCCACCCCCTGGTGTATAAACCCTATAAAATCCCCTCCTCTTGAGTATTGTAGGAATTAGTGAATATGATGGGATAGTTGCTCCATGTGAGCAAAGTGATGAGATACTCATTCCCATTATTATGTTATGTTGCTTAAAATTTCATCAGAGCAGATAGCCCAGACTACCCCACTGCAGGATTCTCCTGCTGACCTTGAGAGAGCAAACTGACAATGTGGCAGGGACTAGCAGGTGGCTTTTCAGGGAGTGGAAAATAGTCCCCAGCTGACAAGCAACAAGAATGTATGTCTTTGTGCCTACAACCGCATGGAACTGAATTCAGCCAACAGCCTGAATGTGCTTGAAAGAGGACCCCAAACTCCGCGTGAGAACTGCAACATGGATGACATCTTGATTTCAACCTTGCAAGACCGTGAAAGAGAACCCAGGTGCTTTGTGCTCAAACTTCTAGCCTGGAGAACTGTGAGGTAATAAATGGATGTTTGTAGTTGCTAAGTGTATAATAATTTGCTATGTAGCATTAGAAAACTAGTACGTATACCCTCAGTGTGAAGAAAAAGAGGAATGGCCTAATATTAAATTCTTTTCAGTAGGTTTGTTTTTCATCATCATATGGGTATAACAAATCTCAAACTTTTGCATGTATTGTATATTTTAACAAATGAGTCAATGGATTGATGTTGGAAGCCAAAGCTCTAGTTGTAGAAGAAGAGAGATACAAGTATGGATTGGGTAAAGGCAAAGGACAACACTTTGGGGCTAAACGGAGTAGAAGATTTTACTATAAACTCGTAGTTTCTAAAATATATACATTAGAACTGAGATTTCCAACATATACAAAATACAAAACATCTAAATATATTTCTGCTTGTTGAAAAAGCTTAGAAGCAATGCTATCTCAACAGTGATGAACATATTTAGCACCCAGAGCTTGATTTCTAAATACCCTTACCTTCCAAAAGGAGCCAGGGCTCCATGAAGAAATGCCCAATTCTGGGGTTGGCACAGAGAAGGTATAAGATAAACCTGGAGCATCTCATTGTGCCATAAATTAAGAAAATACTAAAAACAATTGACAGGGCATGTTAAGAAGACACAGGAGTCACCTTAAGCATCAAAATAGGCCAGATGCGTTGGCTCACGCCTGTAATCCCAGCACTTGGGGAAGCCGAGGTGGGCAGATCACCTGAGGTCAGAGTTTGAGACCAGCCTGGCCAACATGGTGAAACCCCGTTTCTATTAAAAATACAAAATTAGCCGGGTGTCAGGGTGGGTGCCGGTAAGCGTGGGAGGCTGAGGCATGAGAACCGCTTGAACCCGGGAGGCGAAGGTTGCAGTAAGCCGAGATCGCACCACTGCCGTCCAACCTGGACAACAACAAGGCTCCATCTCAAAATAAATAAAGACACTAATAGATTATAATCCATTGAAAAAAGAAGAATCTATGAGTTCAAACTGAAGAGAAACAGAAAGAGAGAGAAAGAGAAAGAGAGAGAGAATGGAAAAGGGAAAAAGAAAGATCTTTATTACAGTTAAAGGCTAACTGTAATAAACATAGAAAGAATGATGAAGTTAGAAAAATCAGAGTTTGCAACTACAGGAGTAAAAAGTGATCCAGGCAAACATCAGTAGATCCTAAATCTAAGCATAAAGGTTTGATGATAAACAGGATACTTACAGCATTTCAAAATCTGTCACTGCAAATTATTTAACTTCACAAGAAAAGAAAGTAAATATGGTAGAAAAAGTAGACAACTCTTCAACCAAATAATCAAAATTAATGTCAGTAATAATAGAAATTTTCCTGAGACTATACCATCACTAATGTGATATTCCAGCCAAAAGTACATAATCTGAATTTAATCATGAGGAAACACTGGATAAACACAAATTGAATAACATTCAGTAAAATAATTTACTGTATTCTTCAGATATATTATGTTGTAACGACAAAGAAAGGCTGAAGAACTCTTCCAGATTAAAAATGTTGCTAAATGTTACAGACTGGACTAATGACTGAGGGGTTGGAGGTGGGGGTGGGGAACCTGCTGTAAGGGACGTTATTGAGAAAATTGACAACATTAAAACATGCACTGTAAAGTATTGTACCAATGTTAAATTTCCTGAATTTGATAACTGTACTGTGGTTATACAAGAAAATGTTTCTGGTCTTAGAAAAGACACACTGAAGTATTAAGGGGCGACGAGGCATGATAAATGCAACCTGCTCTCAGATGGTTCTGGTGGGGAAAAAAAACGTATTTAACACACGCAGAATAATAAAGACAAAATGTTAAAAACGTAAATGTGGATAAACGGTTTATAGGTGTTCTGTGTACTACTGCTACTTTTCTAAAAGCTAAACGTTGTTTCAAAAAACATAAGGTTTTGTTCACACTAGAAATTCTTTTTATATACCATTTATATTGTTTACAAAATATTCCACCTTATATATGTATCATAACTTATTGACTATTTTGTGATTTAGTTTATTTTTAACTTTTAACATTAAAAAAACACGGGATATACTGTGATGAATATCCCGTTTGCATCTCTGATTATGTCTTTGGCATAGATTCCTAGAAACTGAATAACTGGGACAAAGGGTTAAAGCTTTTTAAAGGTTATTGACATATATTGCCACAAGCTTTTGGAAAGCTTGAATAAATTTGTACAGTTATTCATTCATTCATTCATGCCAATTTACAGTGTTTTGCGAGCCCCCAATACAGAAAATAACTTTTCTTAATATTTTCTAAATGTGTAGGCAAACTGATTATATTTTTGTTATTATATACATTATAGTAAGATTGAAAATTTTTATATGCTTACTAGCCATTACTTTTCATTCCAACGTTGATTTTAGGCTCAAAGGGTGCATGTTCAGGTGTGTTACATGAGTAAATTGTGTATCATGGAGGTTTGGTGTACAGATCATTTTGTCACCCAGGTAATCAGCATACTACACTATAGGTAGTTTTTTTTAATCCTCACCCTTCTCTCACCCTCCACCCTCAAGTAGGCCCCAGTGTCTATTGTTATCTTCTTTGTGTTCATGTGTACTCAATATTTAGCTCCCTCTTGTAATTGGGAACATGTGGTATTTGGTTTTATGTCCCTGCATTAATTCACTTAGGATAATGAGCTCCAGCTCCATCTGTGTTACAGCAAAGGACATGATTTTGTTCTTTTTTTAATGGCTGTGTAGAATTCCATGGTGTATATACAGCACACTTCCTTTATCCAGTCCACTGTTGATGGACATCTAGGTTGATTCCATGTCTTCACTACTGTGAATAGGGCTGCAGTGAACATACAAATGCATTTGTCTTTATAGTAGAATGATTTATATTCCTTTGGGTATATACCCATAATGAGATTGCTGGGTCAAATGGTAATTCTGTTTTAAGTTCTTTGAGAAACAACCACACTGCTTTCCACAGTGACTGAACTAATTTACATTTCCACCAGCCATGCGTAAGCATTCACTTTTCTTCACAACCTCACCAGCATGTCTTCTTTTTGACTTTTTAATAAGAGCCACTTTGACTGGTGTGAGATGTTATCTCATTGTGGTTTTGATTTCACTGTGGTTTTGATTTGCATTTACTTAATGATTAGTGATATTGAGCATATTTTCATATGCTTCTTGGTCACGTATGTGTCTTCTTTTGAGAAGTATCTGCTCATGTCCTTTGCCCATTTTTTAATGGGGTTGTTTGTTTTTTGCTTGTTGATTTTTTTAAGTTCCTTATAGATTCTAGATATTAGACTTTTGTTGGATGCATAGTTTGCAAGATTTTCCCGCATTTTGTAGGCTGTTTACTCTGTTGATAGTTTCTTTTCCTGTGCAGAAGCTCTTTAGTTTAATTAAATCCCACTTGTTAATTTTTGTTGTTGTTGCAATTGCTTTTGGAGTCTTCCTCATAAAGTTTTTGCCAAGGCCTATGTCCAGAATGGTATTTCCTAGGTTTTCTTCAGGGTTTTGATATTTTTTGGTTTTACATTTAAGTCTTTAATCAATCTTGAGTCAATTTTTGTATATGGTGAGAGGCAGGAGTCCAGCTTCAATTTTCTGTGTATGGCTATTCAGTTAACTCAGCACCATTTATTGACGAAGGAGTCATTTCCTTATTGCTTGTTATTGTTGGCTTTGTTGAAGATCAGATGGTTATAGGCATTCTGCTTTATTTCTGAGTTTTCTATTCCGTTCCATTGCTCTGTGTTTGTTTTTGTACCAGTATCATGCTATTTTGGTTACTGTAGCCTTATAGTATAGTTTGAAGTCAGGTAATGTGATTCCTCTAGCTTTGTTCTTTTTTCCTAGGATTGCTTTGGCTATGCAGGCTCCTTTCTGGTTCCAAATGAATTTTAGAATCATTTTTTCTAATTATGCGAAAAATGTCATTGATACTTTGATAGGAATAGCATTGAATGTGTAAATTGCTTTGGGCAGTATGACCACTTTAACAATATTGATTCTTCCTATCCATGGGCATGGAATGTTTTCCCATTTGTTTGTGTTGTCTCTGATTTCTTTTAGCAGCATTTTGAAATTCTCATTGTAGAGATCTTTTACTTCTCTGGTTAGCCATGTTTCTAGATACTTTATTCTTTTTATGGCTATTGTGAATGGAATTACATTCTAGATTTGACTCTCACGTTGGACATTATTGGTGTATGGAAATTCTACTGATTTTTGTACATTGGTCTTGTATTCTGAAACTTTACTGAAGTTGTTTATCAGATCTAGGAGCCTTGGGGCAGAGAGTTTGGGGTTTTCTAGGTATATAATCATATTGTCTGTGAAGAGATACAGTTTGACTGCTTCTTTTTCCTATTTGGATGCCTTTTATTTCTTTGTCTTACCTGATTGCTCTGGCTCGGACTTTCAACACTATGTTGAATAGGAGTGGTGAAAGTGGGAATCCTTGTCTTGTTCTGGTTCTCAAAGGGAATCCTTCCAGCTTTTTTCTGTTTGGTATGATGTTGGCTGTGGGTTTTTTATAAATGGATCTTATTAGTTTGGGATATGTTCCTTCGATGCTTAGTTTGTTGAGATTTTTAACACGAAGGGATGTTGAATTTTATAGAAATCCTTTTCTGTGTCTATTGAGAAGATCGTGTTGTTTTTGTTTTCAGTTCTATTTGTGTGATGAATCACATTTACTGATGCATATGTTGAACTAACCTTGTATCATAAGAATAAAGCCTACATGATCATGGTGGATTAGCTTTAATTTGCTGCTGGATTCAGTTTGCTAGTATTTTGTTGAAGATTTTTGCATCTATGTTCATCAGGGGTATTGGCCTGAAGTGTTCTTTTACATTGTGTCTCTGCCAGGTTTTGGTAACAGAATGATGCTGGCCTCATAGAATGCGTTAGGGAAGAGTCCCTCTTCCTTGATTTTTTGGAATAGTTTCAGTAGGATTGGTACCAACTCTTATTTATACATCTGGTAGAATTCAGCTGTGAATCCTTCTGGTCCAGAGCTTTTTCTGCTTTTTGTTTGTTTTTTAATTACTCATTCAATTTCAGAACTTGTTATTAGTCTGTTCAGAGTTTTCATTTTTACTGGCTCGGTCTTTGGACGTTGTGTGTTTCCAGGAATGTTTCCATTTCTTCTAGGTTTTGTAGTTTGTGTGCATAAAGGTGTTCATAATAAAAACCTCAAAAACCTCTGAGGGTTGTTTGTATTTCTGTGGGGTCAGTGGTAACATACCGTTTGTCATTTCTGATTGTGTTTATTTGAATCATCTCTTCTTTATTAGTCTAGCTAGCAGTCCATCAATCCTATTTATTCTTTCAAATAACAAACTTTTAGTTTTGTTGATCTTTTGTGTGTTTTTTCTCATCTCCATTTCATTCAGTTCAGCTCTGATTTTAGTTGTTTCTTTTCTTCTGCTAACTTTGGGGTTGGTTTGCTATTGTTTTTCTAGTTCTTCTAGGCATGATGTTAGATTGTTTACTTGAAATTTTTCTAACTTTTTGATGTGGCTTACTAGCCAGTTTTATTTGTTCTTGCCATTTCCTTCCTACCTTATCTGCCTATTTTTAGAGATATCATGGATTTTTTAACCAATAAATTAACACATTAATTTAGAAATAATTTAAAAGTCCACGGATTTTTAATTATTACTTTATATAGAGGACATACTAATACTTTGCTGCATTTATTGCAAAAGAGGGTGAGTGGCTTAGCTACTTGACTTTTAACTATACAACACCAGCCTTAACATGAAGGTTCTGCTGAGCAGAGAAGATGCTGACAGGCCACAGGAATCTTAGTCAGCAGGGCCAACTGATTGAAGGTTTAGATTATAGGAAAGGAGAGCATTTAAACAAATATGAGTATGAGAGGAAGGCTTCCCTAGGAGGTATAGTTCACAGGCCTAATTATTTCTATGGAAACAGGTAGTGACAGCAACCCTGGCATATAGACCATGGCAGAGGGAAGACAGCATGGCAAATTACGCACTGGTTTTATAGCCTCCACCCAGAAATGACACACATCACCTCTGTTTGCATCTCTTTGACCAAGAAAGCTGCCCTCCAAAGAGGGTGGGAAAATGCAGTTGTATCATGTGCCTAGAAGGAGAAAGGAACCAGAATATTTGTCAATAGCCCTATGACTTCCATAAACACTATATTTATGAAAAGCCCATATTTAAGTATGCAAAAAAATCATTACTGTTTTTTTCACCTAATATTTTCCCTGTTACAATAAAGAAATTCAATTTCTGAATTAATGTGGAAAGTTAGACTCTAACAGGATGGGAGGATGGTGAATCATAATATGGACATTTCAAAAACCAAAACCTGTGGCCATGTACTTTTCCTATGGGTATAAATTCTGAATAGAGTAGTCTGGAGACAGGCAGAGGGAAAGAGATGAAGGGAAAGACTTTCATTCAGGTCAACAGTTCCTCTGTTTCAGAAAGACACACGTTTATAGGTCATTAAAAATGTTTTCTAAATCCAGTTCCATCAATCTGTGATTTGTATATGTATTAGATTTTGGCAAAAATTTGATTAGCAGTCTTAGTTTTTAGTATTATTATGATTGTCTCATTTTTTTCTGGATTTTATCTAATTATTTTAATGGGGAATTGGTAAAAGTTGCATCAGAAGTCATTTGAAAATTTTATTAGATTTTTTATAGCAGTGTTGTATAAAATCCCTGAGGGATTTGAATGTCATTTACATTCTTCATTTTTGGTAATTTTTTCTCTGGATAAAGTATTTACCTCCTTTGATTTTGATTGCAAAATATAATTTTTAAAATGACTAAAAACTATTAAGTATAAAATTTAGAATCTCCAAGTTAACATTTCAGAGAAAACTTTGGTTCTCGTCATTTCCTGTATTGGTTTGCTAGGGCTACCATAACAAAGTATTGCAAACTGAGTGACTTAAACAACAGAAATTTATTGTCTCACAGTTCTGGAGACTGGAAGTCCAAAATCAAGCTGTCAGCAAGACTTATTCTTTCTGAGGGCTGCAAGAGAGAATCTGTTCCGTATGTCTCACCTAGCTTCTGGTGGTTTGCTGGCAATCTTGGGCATTTTTGGCTTGTAGAAGTATCACTCTAATCTCTGCATCTCTCTTCACATTGTGTTCTCCCTGTGCATATGTCTGTGTCTGGATTTTCCCATCTCATAAAGGCAGGAGACATGGAGTTACTGGCCCAAGCTGCTCCAGTATAAACCAATCTTAAGTAATTTTTATATTTGCAGAAATTCTATTTCCAAGTAAGGCTGCATTCTGATGTACTGAGTATGAGGACTTCAACCAGTAAATTTAACTCATAACATTTACTATATAGTAGATAGTAGACAGATCTCAAGAATAAGCATACGGCCCCTCAACACTCACCTCGTACCCATACACTTATGGTCACCCTTCTAATGTAAAGGTAATTGGAAAGGACAAATAGGAGGCAGGGATAAGAAGGAGAAAGAACTTTCACTGAACTCTTGTAACGAGTCAGTTAATATTCAGGCCTTTGAAGCATATTGTATCAAGGAGATAGGCACAAATAACAAAAACTGAGATTCATAGTGATTAAGTTACTTTCCAAGAATCAATTAGAAACTGGATTCAGATGTAGATATGCCTGACCACAAAGCCCAGGCGCTTTCCTCTAGGCACTCTCTTTTCTGCTCTGCAAAGACAAAGTATTAATAATTATGATACTGATAGTAATAATAACAATAATTCATAGAAATGTTTTATTGAAGCAATTTCTTCTTCTAGCAAAAACAGCAGAGCAAAAAACAACAAACAGATGAAAACAATCCATGATATTTCTGACTCAAAGCTTCAAGTCTGCCTAAACATTCACAGCAGGACTTTCCTTCCTACAGTTGAATAGAGGTTAATTTCTAAAAGATAAAGGGGAAAAAAGAAACAACAGAACACAATTTAAATATTTATGAATGTCAAAAATTAAAAACCCATCTTTTTTACGTTTGGTTTTGAAACCTTTAGCCTGATGATCAAGACAATATTGCCCTGAGACTTTTACAACAGCAGTAACTAATAGTTACTGTGGCCTCCTATGTGCCAAGCACTGTGCCAAATGCTTGTCCTGTATTAACTCACTGAAACCTCACAATGATCCTGTGAGTTCAGGGTAGCATTATCTCCATTTTACAGGTAATGAAGCAGAGAAACATAGCCCACCCTCAAAGACTGACTCTCGAACACTCCGCCCAGCCATTTCTCACCGGATAGAAAAGTTAAACCACCACAGGAGAGTTCCGTGTGACCAAAATTATATTTTGTAGTCAACTTTTTCAAATGGAGGAATTGTAGTGGTTAGCACAAGGGATTTAGAGTTAGATGGACCTGAATTTGAATCATGGATCCATCCCAATTAACTACAGGACCTCAGGCAAGTTGTTTAACCTTCTTGGGCCTCATGTATCACTTTAAAAATTAGGGTAGAATAATATTTATCTGAAGGGTTGTTATGAAAGTTAAATGCAAAGCACAATCACAAGTGTATAGAAAAATCGCTGTAAAACTTATTAATGTAAAACAGATATAAGATTCTTTTGAATTATTTTCAGATACATTTCCATGACTTGTATACGTCTTGTTACCTGGCAACTTTTCGTCCCATAAAGAAAGAGGGGTCGGGCATGATGGCCCACGTCTATAATCCCAGCACTTTGAGTGGCCAAGGCTAGAGGACTACCTGAGGTCAGGAGTTTGAGACCAGCCTGGCCAACATAGTGAAAAATCTGTCTCTACTGAAAAATACAAAAATTAGCCAGGTGTGATGGTGCGCGCCTGTAGGCCCAGCTACTCAGAAGGCCAAGGAGAATCGCTTGAACCAGGGAGGTGGAGGTTGCAGTGAGCTGAGATCGTACCACTGCGCTACAGTCTGGACGACAGAGAGAAAAAGGAAGGAGGTTCCAGTGCTTCAGAAGAAGGATAGCTACCTGTTAGGACAAGAAGATAGTTGCTTAACTTTTTGTTTGAGTTGAAGTAAGACAATAAACTCAAAAGACAAGTTTTTCTAAGAAAGAAATTTCCTTTAGCTTCTATTAGCATGCAGAGAATTAGGTCTGAATGTTTACAATGTCAATTTCTTCCTTTGAGTAGGGAAGACACTCTTCTGAATCTCTCTTGGTTGGTTTTCTGTCTATGCTACAGTGAGGACGTTACATAGAGGAAGTACAGGTTAGAGGAGCCAAAGGAGATTAAAGAAGTCAGATAGAAGAATCCTTATAGTAGCCCTTTCTCCTCAAGATTGGGAGCACCGGGAAGCACCTCCGGAGAGCAGATTGAAGGAAACACTTTCAGAAGCACACAGAGAGGTAGGAAATACCCTGAAACATCAGGGCTAATGGTCAGCTTCCCTGGCCTGGGCACAAAATGGGGAAGCTGCAGGCCTCTGGGAAAAGCCTAGTTTGGGGCTAATTGCTACATCCCCATGGCATGAGAGCAAGGGCATGGTGGTAGAAGAAGGCAAGTTTAATCATTCTTAGCAGTGCTGCTGGTTTCCTGGAGCTCATAGGTGGCTGAAGCCATGCAGAAAAGCAAGCAGAGGTACTGTAAAGGCCAGAGGGCAGCAGAAGCCTGGGGTTAAAACAAAGCAGGCACTCCCACCCCAGAAACTCACAGTAGAAAACACAGATCCCGTAATTAGTGCTGATATGTCTCCCCACAACCTGTGACCATTCTGGCTACATCTTAGTGACCATTGGGCCACAAAGCAATCCAAATCAGAAACTGCATAGCAGGGATCATTAAGGATCTGACAACTATCTTTCCCCATAGCTAAAGGTAAGCCTGTAGAGCTTCTCTTCCCTTCAGGAGCAGGGGAAAAGAGTAGAACTCTTTCCCAGTAGAAAAAGGGTAGAAAGACAGAAAATGTACCTGCAGCATCTAGGCAGAAATTATAGAGATCATAGATCAGACTGACATTATTGGATTATATCAAAATACAGTGTATTTTCTCCTGCTACCTGATGGGTTGGGTTTCCTGGGGTAGAGCAGAGGAGAAATAGGAAATAATGATGTAGAGTTCTTTTGCACATATTACCTCATGTAAGGGCCTGTGGAATAAATAGAAATAAATGTGTAACATGTATTTACACCTAGGGCTTGTTATAATCCTGGCCAAAATTAAAACACAAAGTTGTCTTGAGAGCAGGACCACAAAACTATGAGAAAGATTAAGGGGTTAAGATTGTCATACTGAAATGCAGAGAGACAGATACAGTGACTGCAGTTTCTAGCATTCTGAATAGGCTTTTTGAATACACAATAAGATAACAGACTTGGAAGTCAGACTTTTTTGAGAAAGAAAAAGATTTCTGAAATTTAACACCTAATTTCATTATATCAATAGACAGACTTGTCAATGAGATCAGAGAATTTTACTCTGTGCCCAGGATGAAGAAGAGAAAAGAGATGAAGAGAAACTGAAAGGTTACTCCCTTCTGATGTGAGGAATTTAGAGAATAATAAGAAAGAGAGAGAGGTAGAAATTAAGGAGGTAGAAATTAAGGACAGGTTCCCTGTCCTGTCCTCCTTCAATGACAGGCTCTGAGAAGAGGTTAGGGACTGCTTTTTAAAAGTACCCAAATGGAAATAGGAGACCAAGAGCACTGGGAATAGTGCCATGTCCTTTGAACACAGGAAGACTGAGAGCCTTTGGAAACAGCCTTCAGAGTTAGCTCCTCACAATGTGTAGGGATGGTATGAAGGCAGAAGACAGGTGAATTGATGAGTTTTGTGAGTTGGCTTTCTGAGACAGAGTTTGGGGTGTAATACCTGTGGAAAAAAAAAGGAGGAAGCAGGATTGGTCAGGGGGCAAAGTTGAACTACAATGCAACCCAACAAAGCCTCAGCTAACCCGAAGGGAAATTCTGGAGTAAGAATGACCCATCAGTATTGTGTTGCAATCTGCTGAATTGGCCAAGCCCTTATACCCCACCTTAGTTACCAGATGAGGATTGTCCTGCCACTGTACATCTGTACATCATAGGCCATGAGGTCAGAGCCCTACATAGATTTGAGGACCCCCATCTTGACGCATAAACCCTACCTATACTACTCCCCATCCCTAGACATCATCTTGGAGAGAAGCAAAACAGAGCACGGAAACATTTAGCATTCACCTGAGTTACTGTCCAGAGATTGAACTCCCTAAACAGATTTTAAATGATTGGACCAGACCAACGTTCCACACTTAGCCTAAAACTGGCTTTTTAATTTTCTGTTATCCAGCAGGCTAAGGGAACATCAGGGAGAGAATATCAATTAAGAGCTACTCAAGGAAACTACATCTGCTTTGCACGTTTGTATGGAGTATGAGGGACATTTTGCATTTGCTACATTACCAAAGGAAAACAAGTACCAAAAGTTAATTTAACAAGAATTCCAGACTCAGAGGACAAAAATGAGATTGAAGGAGGGGTCAAGATTATGTTTTCTGAGAATATTCATTATGCAATTGCTAGGTTTGGTTGCTGAATAATGTAATTTTTCATTCTAGCTAACTTCCTTTGAGAAGTTCTGAAATATCAGGGCCTTACTTGTTCTCACTGGCCATAATAATTACATGTTAAGCGAAGCCCAAGATTCAGTAACGTACAAATCATTCCGGCTTCCCACTACTGTGAGAAACTACACGCAGCAAAATAATAAAAATAAAATTAAAAAATGGTTATAGTTAATCTAGTCCCCTGTGAATAATACAAACACTAAAGTCTCTGGCAGTCAGAGACAGAAGAAAATTAAATTCACATAAATCTCTTCATCAGCAAGTGAAAAACAAAAGCAGCACAATTGTAACTGTGAGATCAAAGAACAGTGAGATGTGAGAGGCAGGCCATCGACTGTCAGCAGCCCAGGCTCCCCTCAGAATCCATGGACAGAACTTCAGATGAGAGAATCCTGAGCCACCCTGGGCTATGCCAGCCCTTTGAGAGGGAAGTGACAGATGACAAGGTCAAAGCCTGCGAGAACTGAGAACCCAATTCAGTTTAAACTTACCTAGGCCCTTCTCTCTATTTAAAAGGATCATGTTCACCGTGGTCACAAAAGTCTAACTCTGGAATAAGTTGTAATTCCATTTCTGAAACAATTTTTTTTGACAACAGAATGGAACTTAGAGGATTCATTATGCAATATTATCATATGTGTTCACAGGTATGCCAACATATCTTTCCAAGCTGCTTAAATTGTCTGCCAGTGAGCCCCCTTTTTTCATCCCTCAGGGCTTCATCAAGTTGCACATATGATTGATTTTATAATAACATTTATTGAGCATTTGTTACATGTCAGGCACTGTACTAAGTGATCTTCAGTCATTTTTTTCCTTTTAATCCCTTCTCTCATGACACAAGCATCATTATTACGTTATGTTGAAGAATATGAGAGTCAGAGAGCTTAAGCAACTTTCCCAAAGTCACACATTTAGAATATAACTGAGTGAAAACTCAGAAAAGATTCCCAAGTGAGGAAAAACTCCCAAAGATGGCAAAACTGGCCTAATTTTGTTTATAGAATTCTGTGGTATTGCCTTAGCTTGGGTTACCCAGAAGACAGAGCCTGAGACAATGAGCTTATGGTATAATACTTCTACTCTATTAGGAGATGCAATTCCAGGTATGAGAAAACAAAGGGAGAGAAGGAGGAAAGGGGAAGCCAATATGAGACCACGTGATCAAGTTTGAAGCTACTGAGACTTACTGAAAAAATTCACAGGATCGTCCAGCAAGAAGTCACATAAACTGCATCTCAAAAAAGTCCATCTAGAGGGAGAAAATGGGAAGAACTTATGTACCAGCTGACTTTTAAAATCAAAAGCTTACCTCATGGGATACTAACTCCCCCCCCTTCAGGGTTTCCCATGTGTGGGCCATAAGCAGCATCTGTGGCTTCCATATCTTAGCACTAACACCTCCCTAGGGTGGGAGGTGAGGGGCGTATGGTGCAGCTTGAGGTGAGACACTATCAGGATATACCTATGTAAAGCCACTGGGAGCCAATATAGAACTGATGGCATTAGTGGTATCGAAACAGGAAATGGGTGAAGCTGAGGCCTCAGAGGTGCCAGACATGAGTCCTTTTCTGCAGGACAGAAAGGAGCCACACAGTTCTAGAATGTTACAAGTAGTTGGGATGCCTATTAAAGGCTAAGATGCAGAAGCTTAGCTTGCAGTCCTACATAGGCACTGAAGTAAGTTCTCACGCCCTGGCCCAGAAAGCAGTCTTCAGGCACTTTAGACAAGCAGCGATTACATAGCACAAAAAGGGGAGGAATATGAAAATGTTCACTTAGTCATTCATTCTTCCAAGGAAGTCAACCAGGAGGTTCAACCAGCTCTTAGAGGTTCCCAGGAAATACACCCTCTTTCCTGGAACAGGAAAAACCACAGCTCTGGTGTGGTTTCATCTGGGTTAAGATCATTGAACTGCATAGAATGTTACAGAATGCCATTGCATAGCTCCCTGACATAGAGCATCTTGCTCCTATGCAATGGCGTCAGAGAGAAAAATCCCCTTTGTTTTGGATTCACGAAATAGTTTAAAATTAAAATACAGTTAAAATTAAAATTCAGGGCTTCATTTAAAATCAGTAGTAAAAGCCCTTGGTGGGTAACTCCATAGGCCTGCAAATAATCCCTGTCATTCTAAAGAAAGTGGGCCCTGATAAGGAAGGTACTTCTGATTGCTAGAGCCTAGGCCATCTGACTATAGCCTCGCTGCAAAGACAGCTGGAAAATTAGCTGTCATTTTCAACTAATATGGTGGGTGTCAATCTCTGCCTCATAAAGTTGAAAAATTACCCAACATAGGAAGAGGGTTCAGATTCTAGGTGGCCAAAAAGAATGTCAGATGTCCATTTTTGACCCTATATCCTTTTGTGCTAACTAATTTATTGCCTGATACCAATGTTTTTCTTGTAGCGAGGCCCCTGATATCTACTGCTAGGTTTCCTTGACAGCAAGGTCAAAAGAACAGTCACGCCAGATATAACCTTGGAGGTCTACCCAACACACCTTACCTGGCCTTTCTTGGTTTGTTTTGTTCAACAGTTGCCCAAGCCCAGAATCTGGTACTCTGCATGACACATCAGCAAATAAACCTGCCACCTGGAATCTGAGCTTTGGAACTACTACTATAAACAGCAATATACACATCATAACCCAACTCCCCATTGAGTGTAATGCTGACTTTATTATAATGTGGGACCCATGGATTATACCCCTTGCTCTCACATTAACCTGCTGTGTGGCTTTGTGGAAGCGACTTAGCCACTTTGTATTTGGTTTCCTACTTTGTAAAAAGATAAAATTTTAAAAAGAAAGAAGAAGAAAAGTCATTGGATTCAGCACAGGGAAAAGAAACAACTAATGCATGTAGTGCTAACAATGTACAAGGAGGTTTCCTTTCAGTTGTTGCAGCAAACCTGCAAGACAGGTGCTGCTGTCTTCATCTTGCTGATGAAGGAACTGAGACAGAGGGGTCATGTTTTCCCAAAAAGTCATAGAGTTAACGAGTTGCTGAGGCCAGGGTTTGAGCCGGTTTCAGCCAACCTCAAAGCCCTTGCTCTTTCCTTGTTTCTTTTTTGAAAACAAATGTTGAATTACATAAACGGCAAGAGTATATTATCTGTAAAAAAATTTAAATGTTTCTGAAAGGCTAATTCCTCCTTGGAATACTGCCCCCTTGCCCCAACAAACTTTCTCAAGTGACAGTAAATAGCCACTTATCATTTTAGTGTATATACTTCAAGTTTTTCTATGTGTTTATACTCATGTAACCTAGAAAGCATATATAAGCACATATAGAAGTAATATAATATTATTTATACGAGTGTGCATATTTTTGTATGTAAATGATGTCATTTTGAAGATATCTTTATGCAGCCAGCTTTTCATTTAACAACAGGTTTTGGAGCTCTAGCTATGACAGTACACAGAGAGCAATCTCATTCCTTTTAGCTGCTGCATGGTATTTCGTAGCATAGAAATATAAGTGTATTTAACCATTCCCCTCCTGACAGATACTCAATTTGTTTGCTCTTAACACATATTTCTATTCCAACATTGTGCTTTTTCTCCAGCTTCCAGAGATTAGTTCTGCAACCTCTTTTAACTCAAAAATTCTATGGCATGAAGGCAATGAAGCATGATTAAGTTTGAAGACATAATAATTCACTCTAGATAACTCATTTATTAAGCAGTGATATAGCACCAAATTGTGAAATATACATCACCATTAAAAACACAGTGACAAAGAAACAAAACAAAAAGATCGGCCGGGCGCGGTGGCTCAAGCCTGTAATCCCAGCACTTTGGGAGGCCGAGACGGGCGGATCACGAGGTCAGGAGATCGAGACCATCCTGGCTAACCCGGTGAAACCCCGTCTCTACTAAAAAGTACAAAAAACCAGCCGGGCGAGGTGGCGGGCGCCTGTAGTCCCAGCTACTCGGGAGGCTGAGGCAGGAGAATGACGTAAACCCGGGAGGCGGAGCTTGTAGTGAGCTGAGATCTGGCCACTGCACTCCAGCCTGGGCGACAGAGCGAGACTCCGTCTCAAAAAAAAAAAAAAAAAAAAAGATCTAAACAGGTTCAGGCAGACAAATGTCTCTGGTAACAAGACTCTAGTTTGTGTTCACTTAAGTATGTGACTCAAAGCTCTGTGTGGATATTCTTGATTACAGCAATTTATTTGTTCTATAATAGTTGAGATTTAACATGGCACCATGCAATGTGCTGATACTGCATATATTATTTAACCCTAATGATAATCCTTTAGAGCAGACTATTATATTTTGTATTGCTAAAGCAACTGGGGCTTAGAGAGGCCAAGAAATTTTGACCAAGGTTCCAAACTAGTGGCAAGACCAAGTTTCAAACTCAAGTTGCCTGACTCCAAAAGTCCCTCTTCTTTCCACTGTCTGTCATCAATCCCTTTAACCTGGGTTAGTTCAGAGGACCTGATGATAAAGAACAGAGGCAAAACCTCTCAACATCTGCTCATTTTTTCAGTTCATTTCTCACTCCCTTCCCTGTCCTGAACCTGGCCCTAAATTACTTATAATTCACCAATAACACATTGCTATGAACTTTTGCAAGTACTGTTTGCTTTTTCTGGAACGTTATTCTGTTGTCTGTCTGGGCAATCCGTACTTATCTTTCAGCACAAGCATTATTTTCTCCAGAAAGTCTTTGCTCTACCATCCCCACCCTCACACCTGCCCAAAATTGGGTTAGGGGGTCTTCCATATTTTCCCATAGTGCCTTGTGTTACTTTCCCTAAAGCATTAGACATAATAAATTGTAAATATTTGTTACTTTCTTGTTTCCCTATACTACACAATGAGCTCCCTGAGAACAGAAACCACAGCTTATCCGTAAATGCGTCCCTAGCCCTAGCATAGTGTCTAACACACAGTAGCCACTTGATAAATGCTTCATGAATAAATGAATCTTAGACTAATGGCAAAAATGAACCTGGAAGTAGACTCTTTAGCTCCATACATGGTGATTTTTCAAGACAGTCCCCTCAGTCACTCCATTGCCAACCTGTTGCCCTCCAAACTCCTCACTTCCCAAGACTGCAGGAATTGTTCTCTGTATGATAACTTAAGAAGATTGTGGCACATGTGGGAAATTTTGGAGACAAAGTCTCTAAAGACAAAACAGTCGCTGTTTATGTGGAGATTTATTTTATCTACGAAAGATGGGGCGTTTCTTTATCCCACATGAAGCAGATAGGTTAAAATGCTAAGAAAGAAAAGGGAGCTTTTATTGAGAAAAAAGTTTTATTGAGAGTTTTATTGAGAAAAAAATAAATTGATGGTAGGAGAAAAATAATGAAGATCTCCTATGAAATGTCAAGGAAAATTTATCATTCAGTGGATTTAAAGAACAAAAATCAAAAGATCCAAACCAGAATGTGTGAAGCATAAAGAGATTTTGCAGATGATAAATTGCTCTACTCTACACATTTTTCTCTTTTTAGTTACTGGATTATTTGATGAAAAGAATTCATTTATTCCAAGTTTGCCAACATAGTTTTTGTTTTGACATTTCAAGGAATGTATCCATTTTCCTCTAATGGTATTTGAAGCCTCAAGATATAGAAATTTGGTATTCTATATAATGTCTAAAAAGTGTTCATGGAACTGAAATATTCAACTTGTGTTTACCAAATATTAGGAAGAAAAAAAAACAGCATCAGAAAGAAATTAACATATATTTCAGAATGGGCTGACATCTCTCACTGATTATCCAATTATGGTACTATTATTAAAAACAAAAGTAATAATTATAGTTACTATTTACTGAGTGCTAAGCACTCATTATATGCTAGGCACCGTGCTAGATTCTGACAATGCGGTAGAAAGCAAAACAGATATTCCTAGCCCCTGGATAGGTCAGACATTAAGCAGATAATTAGAATGTATGTATATAATTATAAAGTTTAGTAAGAAGAGAGGATTTTAAAGAAAGAATAACAGAGGAAATCTATTTTACATAGGTAGTCAAGGAAGGTCTTTTTGAGGAAGTAATATTTAAACTGGGACCTGAAGAATGATGAGGTGAATAGTGATGGGAAAAGAATTATAGGCAGAGGACATGGAATATGTGAACATCCTGACATTGGAAAGAGCTTGGCATTTTCAAGGAACTGAAAAGAAGGCCTACTTATCAGCTGTTTTCCTTTTGGCCCCAGATCCTGTCCTGCCCGTCCCTGCCCCTGGTAGGTTGGTATTATAGGGGCCTGACTCAGCCTGCAGGAGTCAGGTGGCTTTGCTATGTTTGGCCAATAGAAAAGACTGGTAGGAGATTAGAAGGTAGGTAAAAGGAAGAAGCTAGAAGATTCCTCCCAGTTTTCATTCTGGGTAAGGAGTGCCTCTCCAGCAGTGGTGCTATCTCCTCTGTGGCTTTAGAGATTTTTGACTTTGGAGAGAACATGGTGCTAACCCCCTTCTTTATTTTGATCTTAGGATAATTGGCTGGGGACAAGATCCTTACTGTTTAATGACACATCTGTGTATCACAGGGGTGTGATTGTGGTTACAATTCACCTGGTCTGTTTCTTTCTGGAAGATCATACATTGATAAGAAACAGAGAAGCTAACAAAACACTCACATGTAAAAACCCCATCCTTTTATTTTCTCACTAACAGAGAAACAGTTTTTTAAAAACTCTGTGACCCATTTCTGGAACAGCTTGCAAAACGATCAAAGTTTTGGTCAGGGCAGCCAGGGTTTTTAACAGTGACTCACGTGATCAGAAATCCACATGGATGCAGCTGCCTGGATTTGTGTGTGTGTGGTGAATGGTAGTTAGTGGAGAAGTCTACCCCAGGCACAGGAAAGTTGCACATAATATACAGTGAGTTGAGTGTATGATACCTATATAATTATAGTAATAGCTACCATTAATTAGGCACTAATTCTGTCCCAGCCTCTGTACTAAATACTTGATGTATAATATTAAATCATCATGGTAGATCAAAATTACCTTCAGCAATGTTAGTGTTATCGTCTCCATTCTATAGAGGAGCAACTGAGGTTTGGGATAGTATGAAACTTATTTAAGATCAAAGAGATGGTAAATTGATACAAATTCACATCTAGCTGACTTTAAAATCCACGACACGGTACTACACTATAGCGTCTTCTCTTTGTCAGTAATCTCATAATAGCTCAGTTTCACGGTGGAATTAAACATTACAAAACTATGATTTGAATTACATTCAGCTTTAAGCGTCTTTAGTATTTCAGCCAAGACTGCTAATATGTGACCAGTGGCAATGATGTAGGAGTAAGAAGGCTGTTAGATCCTATTGGTGTCTGCATTTATTGGGGAAATGAAATAAATCTTCGATTTTTTGAATTGTTGTTGCTTTTTAAATACAAATTCTGGATGCATTGCACTGGCCCCCAGTCAGTGGTGGATGCCGATGATGCATCCTCTTTCAGTTACACGATCAATGTATCAATGTATTCTTTATCTCAGAAATCATGCATGAGGGTATCTGGTACTAACTCCAGCTAACTGCAGTGTTTTTCTTGAGTGCTGTACAAAACATCTTCTGGGAAGGGGTGAGTCAGCAGAAAAGAGTGCTTTGATGTTTTTCATGATGTGGGAAGTACAATGGACACATGAAGAGTTTTATGCTTGCCATCCCTGCCTTAGCAACCCATTGCTGGTATTGCAAAAACTGCTTTGAGTTTCTTTCTTCTATTGGACTTCCCAGGACAATTCCTCAAACCCTTACAGGTTAATTAAGGGTTAAAGGCTTAAGTCGTTATAATGCATCATACTGAATGTATGGTTAACAATAATAATAATATTAATAATAATAATAACAAAATCGTATTTTCTTCTTGTTTTCAAAATACAAAATGGGAAGAAGAAACCAGGGGAGTTTGATCATGTCTGCTGATGGAACACACACAGGATGACTGGCCTGATACCACACACACTAGACCTGGAACGATATTTATCCATAGAAGCTTACAGAGGCAGGAGGAGGAGCTGGCGTACAGTTCCTCCTTTGCCTGTCGCTCTCTGGGACAGTGCAAAATGATCTAGCAGAAAATTCAGTCCAAGCTCTGTGGGTTAATAAGCTGCATGTTTAGGGAAGTGCCAGCATCTCCTCTGGTATGAGAAGAACCTGGATCCCAGCCTTGTTGGACTTCCCTTCTTCTGCCATCTCAGCATTCCTGGTCTAGGCTTTCTCCCAGTCACAGATCCTCCCTGCTGTGAACAGGCACTCAGACACAGGTCTTGCAGTTTGAGGTGTATGATACATGGGACCTTGGCCTTCAGCCTTGTTCCTCCACCTCTGTTCTCCCAGGATGTTTGCCAAATAGTCCCGCCCTGTAGGAAGCCAACTCTCACTCTGGGAGGACTGCCAGGGGTTAGTGTCAGATAAATTAACCTTTACTTCTCACTGCAGTGTAAACTTAAAGACCTATGAGGACCAGTTGAAACTGAGAGTATCTTGTCAAAATGTGTTTGGCCATGTCTTTGCCAACACATTTGTCTTGGCCTACTGTACTTGTATTGTTAGCCCATTGATCAAAAATATCAATCAAAAATCTTCATTTCGTAGCTCAGAGTTATTTTCTCAAACCCATCTTCTGTGTTAATTCTTGGTAATATCTTTATATGCAAATATGATTTTTCCAATAGCCTTGTCTTTCAGTTACTTTAAATTCCATTTCTTCGTGGATTTTGTCCCTTATCCTCCCTCAGCCACCCATTCCTATCACCACATTGTAATCTTATTAATTAGGATCAATAATTGCTACTCCTTCATTATCTCCATTTCACTCTCTCATCTATTGTCTTTTCCCCGTAATGTTCAACTTCAAGAAGCCTTTGACCTTATCAGGACTTCTAGTCCATTGATCATAGTACCTCTCCCTTTTCCCTCACCTCCCCTTCAGTTCTCTTCTTTTTCAATTTAAAACTGTGACAAACACTATCATCATTTCTGCGTATGGACTCTTGATTCCTTTGCTTTTCTCTCACTTTGTATTAACTTGGCAAAAAACAACCCTGTTTAAATCTAACTCTCCGCCTCCTCTGCACAGCATCTGGCTGAAAGAAAGCCCAGTTCTCGCTGATGAGTCCTACTTTAAATTCATGACTATAAATATCCAATGGCCTGACTGCTGCCTGGCAATCTCACTGTACTTCTCTGGTCCATTTATCGTTCTATTTTGCTAAACAAATATTTTCCACCTTCTCCTCTCTCCTCAAACCCTCAGCAAAACTTTTTCTCCTTCCTTGTTCTCAGATAATTTCCTCCTTCCTCCCTCCCTCCCTTCCTTCTTTCCTTCTTGCCTTCTTTCCTTCATTCTCCCTTAAGAAAATTGAAGCACTCAGAAGAGCAGTTCTTCAGACCCTTACTACACCCACAGCAGCATCTGCACCTGTATACACTGCTTTCCTGCCTCTTACTAGAGATGACTATCCATGCACCTATCTAAGGCCCATACCTCCACATATGTATTGAACCAGTCCTTTTTACAAAGACATCACTCAGTAATTTTTTTCTCCCTCTCCTAAAGCATTATTATTTTTTTCTTTACTGGACTTCTCCCATAAGCCCCTATACATTGTATTATTTCTCTCATTAAAAACAAACTTTGGGCAGGTGTGGTGGCTCACGCCTGTAATCCCAGCACTTTGGGAGGATGAGGCAGGTCGATGATTTGAGGTCAGGAGTTCAAGACGAGCCTGACCAACATGGTGAAACCTCATCTCTACTAAAAAAAAAAAAAAATGCTGGGCGTGGTGGCACATGCCTGTAGTCCCAGCTACTCAGGAGGCTGAGGAAGGAGAATTGCTTGAACCCGGAAGGCAGAGTTGCAGTGAGCTGAGATCACACCACTGAACTCCAGCCTGGGCAACAGAGTGAGACTCTGTCTCAAAAACAAAACAAAACAACAACAAAAACACCTTTTTTAGTTCCAGTTCTTCCTGCAGCTACTGTTTCATTTCTTTGCAATTTTCAGCAACAAAATTCCTCAAAAGTGTTGTCTATACTTGCTCTCTGCAACTCCTCTTCTCCGCTTCTGTCTTGAATAACCCATGGTAGTCAGGTTTTTGCCCCGTAATTCCACTGAAACTGCTCTTATCAACTTCACCAATAACTTTTACATCACTAAATTCAGGGGTTAATTCTCAGCAGCATTTGCTATGGTTGTCCTCACTCTTCTTCCTGATAGACCTCCTTCCCAGCTAATTTTTTTTTTTTTTTTAAGTGGAGACAGGGTTTCACCATGTTGTCCAAGCTGGTCTCGAATTCCTGACCTCAGGTGATCCACTCATCTCGGCCCCGCAAAGTGCTGGGATTACAGGCATGAGTCACCCGCATGCCTGGCCCAAAAATCAATCTTTAAAATTTTTGTTTCTATATTGTAAATTTCGCTGGGGCAGTGATTTTGTCTCTTTTATGCACTGATATATCTCTGGTACTCATAGGCCTGAGACCTGGTAGGCACGCAATATAAATTTGTCAATTAAATTAATGTAGTGTAAAAATTAACAGCCCAGGTCTGTAGTCATTGCCTGGGTTTGAATCCTGGCTTCACTGCTTATTGGATATGTTACCATGACTCTGAGTTAATTTCCCTAGCCTCAGTTTTCTTTTTCATCAGTAAACTGCTGTTACAATAGTATCTAACTCGTAAAGTTAAGAAGATTATATAAGATAAATAACCCATAACAAGGCCTTAGTGGAGTACCAGATGCATAGGAGATTTTTGATATATTTTTATCCTTACTATTATTTCTCTGCCTAATTGTTCTTAGTAATAATACAAAAAATAATAGTAATGGTACCAAACTGCTCCTCCACATAGCAGGAATATTTATAAAGTTTCAGTGTTATGTATATGCCAGCTTTTGCTTTGAGATAGAGATTTTTTAAATATGTTATGTAATATTTTATATGTATATATGTTATATTATGAAGGCTTGATTGAGAATATGTACAAGATTTGGTCAAATACCTTCCAAAATCTATTGAAAAATGAGTCATGTCATTTCTCTTTTAACCATTTAATAGAGTAAATTATATCAATTATATCCATATAGGTTTTAATATTGAAAAATTATGTTACTCAAGCATTAGGAATCCAAATGGCATTTTTAGGATTAAGGACTTTTAAAAATATACTTCTCACAAAACCACATTTTTTATACACTTCCTTTTAAAAATAATCAGTAAGTTCTCACAATACGTAATCCTTGAACTGACCTAATCTGGGAGATTTCAGTGCTCTGAAGCTGATTCACAGTTTATCCATTTGAAAAATGTGAAGTTATCCCAAAATTCATCTGAAAGAGGAGCTTTCTAGAAGCAGAGCTTTGGACTTTCTGCATTTCAACCACCAGAGCACTGGCTATAGAGCTGACTCTTTGTCCCAAGTGTTTCGTAAATCCTTCTCTTGTTGTACAGGTCTTACCTCTTTAGCAGTTTTACCTCCTGTTTCATTTTGTCCACTGTCCAACTCAAGCTGCCAGTGCCAGCCCACCCATTTTATGAAAACATTAATGCTAAAGGAATTAACATTTATTGTATACAGAGGCTATTACAATTTCTTCTTGTTTGTGTTCTGCCTGCTAAAAGAAACAACTCAAAGAGCCACATTTTCACTAGCAACTTCGTGAATTTATTTATATGAATTTTCTCATAGAAACGTAAAAATTAAATCATGTTATTGGACTTTTAATAAATTACTTTTCTCAAAGAGTACATTACATGAAATTAAGGATTATCTCAGGAAATTTCTAATCCTTTAAGTTTAAAATATGCTTTTTCAGTTCATTTCTCATTTAATCTCTATGCATAAACCGGCCTTTTCTATTTTTGACTACATTGATTTTTTTATTCTATGAATGTAAATATTTCCCACTGTCCTTGGATTTAGGATGGCAAAGATTATTCTTTTTTCCCATAGATTTCCTTACATTTATGAGTTTTTTTCACCTGGATGCAGTGGATGTCTGATATCCCTTTGTGTATACTTTCCTGAGTCTTTAAATGTGCATTCCAGGACCCAAGACTCCCCCATATTGCTGAAGCCAGAGTTCTAAACCTGTTAGGTAATAGCTCTGAGAACTAGCATATTATCTCACCAGAACCTCACAACCTGTAACTCTTACTCACTAACTGCTAGGGGCATTGTCTGAAGCTGACAGGGTTTTCTTCTCACTGGTATCTCCAGCTAATCTAAAGCTACACTCCAGAAACCAGCAAGAACAGCTGGGAGGTTTATTGGCTTGTATATCTGCTTTGGAAGTGTTCTCTGGCGCCACATATCTGGGCCAGTTATTTTTGAACATTTATTAATGTGTTAAGGCAGTGTCAGACTATCTTCATATATAATCTTACATGGGAGCCCCAAAAGTAAACTAGGTAAAAAGGTTATTGCTCTGGTTGATGCAGGGATGGGGACTGGAGACCTGGCTGCTCAGTGCACACATCTCCTGCTCCTTTGCCTGAAACAGCACTCAGAGTCTTGTTGGAAGCTTTAGTGCGAAGGTCTCAAGAGAGTAGAGTCGCAAATGCTAGACCTCAGGTTAAATGATCCTGTTAATATATTTGTTTGGCCTGCACAGTGTTGCTCTTTGTTGCATTTTTTTCCCCAGCATTTTTATTTTCAGAAGAACCACACTTCTCTCTTTCAGCTGCTTAACTTGATATTTACCTTCATACTTATAAATATTCTGTTTACTACTGTTTTGGATTTGTTGGTGTTAGACACACTCTGTCAACTTCCTGTCATGGAAGATGAAGAGCAAGCTCTCTTTCTTCTGCTTCCCAAATATCCTCCTCCTATCTTCACAGCATAAATATATTAAAACATTCTTTATTTAACCAATATTTCCCCTATTTTGATAATGTAAATATTACACACTTCTGAGTCAAGTAGTACATCAGTTTTAGTACAACTTTTAATTTTTTTAAGTTAATAAGTGTCATAAATTCATTTACCTTTTTTTGGTACCTTCTTTTTTTCTATACATTCAAGTATCTCTTACATACTTTTTTTTATTTTAGAGAAAAGTCTTTTTAAAATTTTTTATTATTATACTTTAAGTTCTAGGGTACATGTGCACAATGTGCAGGTTTGGTACATATGTATACACGTGCCATGTTGGTGTGCTGCACCCACTAACTCATCATTTACATTAGGTATATCTCCCAATGCTATCCCTCCCCCTCCCCCCACCCCACGACAGGCCCTGGTGTATGATGTTCCCCACCCTGTGTCCAGGTGATCTCATTGTTCAGTTCCCACCTATGAGTGAGAACATGCGGTGTTTGGTTTTCTGTCCTTCCGATAGTTTGCTCAGAATGATGGTTTCTAGCTTCATCCATGTCCCTGCAAAGGACATGAACTCATTCTTTTTTATGGCTGCATAGTATTCCATGGTGTATACGTGCCACATTTTCTTAATCCAATCTATCATTGATGAATATTTGGGTTGGTACATACTTGAATATATAATGTTTCAAATGCTCAAACATGCCAAAAAATACCAGTTCCATTCAAGTTCTTCCTCCTTCTGCCTGTCTGGACTACCTGCTCTTTAGATCTGCTGCTCAGCTAATGTCACAAGCCTTGTCTTCCTCCATTTGGGATTACTGTGTTCCTAGATGCCAAGTTTTCTTCTTTCTTAGTTTATTTCCTCTTTTTTCTGGAGCACATATTCTGATCAGCCTCCTGCAAAATGATGTATGGAAGGTAAATACTGAATGTGTGCTGTCTGAAAATGACTTGTTTTACCCTCACACCTGATTGAATATCGAATTCTAGATTGGAAATAATTTTCATTAGTAACTTCAAGACATTGTTCTGCTGTCTTCTAGTTTTATCTTTTCTTAAGGATGCATATTGCTGTGTGTCTTTTTACATTTCTTGCATTGGATGTTCAGTTGGCCCTTTCAATCTGGAAACTCAAGTTACTTCTGTCCTGGGAAATGTTCTTATAGTCTACACTGTATTTTTGGAGCAAGACCTTTAAAAGAATCAATTGATTTTTTAAAAGGTGGCGGGTGCCTGTAGTCCCAGCTACTCAGGAGGCTGAGGAAGGAGAATGGCTTAAACCCGGGAGGCAGAGTTTGCAGTGAGCTGAGATCCGGCCACTGCACTCCAGCCTGGGCGACAGAGCGAGACTCCGTCTCAAAAAAAAAAAAAGAATTAGTTGAATGCTGCAGAAGAACACAGACTGAAGACAAGTTAGAGGACTTATTACATTTTATAGTAACAACGATGATTATGAATAGGTAGAATCAGCAAATTAAAATATTAATAAATTTCCTGAAGTGGTCCAAACTTCAAATGTTTCCAATATTTAATTTTTGAAAAGAATCTACCTGTGGAATTATACACTATGCTATTAGGAGTTAACCAAGTCTCTGATGGCCTAATTATTCCCTGTGTGAAACATCTGCTAGAGTAATTATCCTGGCCTGTCTTTTTACTTGCTCTCTTAGGAGAAAAATTGATTATGTGATTGGCAAATTTTATGAGAAGGAACTGAGCATGCTCAGCTCTGTGCATTCTGACATCTCTATTTCCATTCAGCCTATCCACAAGAGGTATGTATCCCAATTTTTTTTCCTTCCATATATTTAGGAGCTTGCTTCTGTGGGGAAGGCCTATAGTTGTCTATCATGCTTGTGCCTAGGTGTGTACATTGTTTAGTTAAGAGGAACATATTAGAAACTTCATTATAATCATGCATCCTGTGTTTTCCAATATCTATTCAATAATAAAAACAATGTTTGAGTTCCATGTAAGTGACCTTTATGTCTATTCTCAATTGGCTCTGAAATCATGAAAGAAAAAAATTATCATCCTTTAAAATCCCAGCATGTATGTTACTATGCAAAACATGCATTTGTGTGTGTGTGTATATATATATGCATATATATACATATACATATATACACATACATATATATACATATATACATATATACACATATATATACATATACATATATATAATGGTAGAGGATTATTTGTAAAAAACCATGGGTAGTTTAAGGAATTTAAGAGCAGTTCTGATACTGCTTGGTTTTCCCTTTCTCACTGACTTTGAAACCAAATGCCCACATCATTTGTAAAACTACCACATATTTTTCCCAGCAACAACTGAAAATAGTGAACCTTACATTTGCCAGTGTATTCTCATAGCCTTGTTGAGTGCATCCTGTCAAAGCTAGGAGTGATCTTTTTCATTAATAACATAGAGAACATCTGAAGAGGTTCTCACTCTTTGTGATCAATTCCCACAGGATTCAGTTTAATGAAAACATTCATCTCAATGCACTTGTGTGGCAGTCACATATCTCTAAACTAATAGCTGAGTCCCTGCTATTAATCCAAACAGGATTCAGGTGTATCAACCTTTTAAAATCTCATGTTTGTTAAAAGGGTTTATGACTCCATTACCTTTTCGGTTTGACAAGCTTTACCCTATAACAAACATGTAGATAGCTCCAGCCCTTGCAGATACACAACATGAACAGATCATAAAATGGAAAAAAAAAAAAAAAATGCTGTCACACTTTTTCTCAGGCCAAAAACAGTCTTTTTAGTTCATTCATTTGTGCATTTATTCTGATATTGTGTGTTTATTATGGTCAAGCACTATGCTGTATACTTAGGAAATAAAAAGGTCATTATGGAATAGATTGACAGAAAATAATTGCAAGTATTATAGCATAATATAAGTTGTATGAAGACATGTACAAATTACTTTGGGAACAGAGAAGAGTGGGGTGATTTTCTTCAACCAGAGGAGCCTGGAAAGGTTTCCAAAAATGGTAAATTGCTATATCACCTTGAACTTAGCAATCTCTTAATTAAATATTCATGTCAATTATATTTTGACCAAAGGGCAATGATATAAACAGATACTCTAGTGAAGATTTGTGTAAGACTTTGATCATGTTACATTTGTCTAGATTATCATGATAAACATAATGAGTAAAAAGGGTTATCAAAAAACAGTGGGGAACAGGACTAAGACTGTATTTTATTCCATTTAGTATAATGTTTGGTCCCCACAGATGTGCCTTGGAAAAGATCACAGAGAAATAGAAAGGTAGAAATTAGTTATTTTTTTGGTAATAAAATAAGCTGATTTAGAAACTAGTTTTTTTTTTTTTTTTCAGAACTCCAAGTCTAATTTGTCTGCTTGGTAGCAGAATTAATTGGTGAGCAATGCTATTTGAAATTAGTGGTTAATTAGTTCATATAACAGTTATTGAACACTTACTACATACTATATATTAAAGAATGCACTACATCTATGCAGTGGTAAAAAATAAAATTGCTATAGTGATGAGGCTGATAACATGAATGGATGGATCTGGCTGGCTCTAATACAATAGAGAGTGGTGAAGCCTATGATATAATGCATAATATATTCTGTTTATTAATCAATTATAATATTGTGATTATTTGTAACTTTTGAAATTGAATACTTATTTGTTTTCATTCTTTCTTGATACTGTAAACAAGGCATTTAATGTCTTGTTAGCATAAATTTGGCTATATCATTGCAATTTTTTTCACGTAGTATTTTTCTCTCCTTTATTCTTTGTCAGTCTAACTAGATCTTTGTCCATTTTATCTTTCCAAAGAACAAGCTTTGTTTCATTATTATTTATTATTTTTCATTATTACTTATTTCTTTATTATTTTTTGGTTTTCAGTTTCATTGCTTTCTGTTTTTATTTTTATTATTTCCTTCTTTCTGCTTGCTTTGGGTAAATTTTTTCTCCTAGTTTCTTAAGATGGGGTCATAGATTATCGGTGTGAAACCTTTCCTCTTTTCTAATGTAGTCATTTGAGGATGTGAGTTTCTCTTTCATTACCACTTTAGATGTGTTCCACAAATTGTGATATGTTGTATTTTTGTTTTCATCCAATTCTGTGTATTTTTTCTGTTTCCTTTGAGACTTACCCTTTGACTCATGAATCATTTACAAGTGTGTTGTTTTATTTCCACATTTGGAAATTTGCATATCTTTCTATTATTTATTCAGTTCATAAAGTTTGATTCCATTTAAGAACACATCTTGTATGATTCAATTCTATTATATTTGTTAACATTTGTTTTATGGCCCAAGGTATGGCCTGTCTTGGTGAATGTTTCATGAGCACTTGAAAACAATGCATATTCTATTGTTGTTCAGTGGAGTGTTCTGTAAATGTCAATTAGACAATTGAATCTTCTTAGTTGATGATGTTGTTAAGTTCTTCTATGCCCTTGCTGAATTTCTGTATAGTAGTTGTATCAATTGTTGAGAAAGGGGTCTTGCTATCTTCTACTATAATTGTGGATTTATCTGTTTATCTTTTCAGATTGATTAGTTTCTTCTTAATGTGTTTTGAAGCTCTGTTGCTTGGTGCATGTATAGGTAGGCTTGCTATGTCTTCTTGATGGATTGACCCCCTTTTGTCATTATGTCCCTGTTTGTCACTGCTGATTTTATTTTCTCTAAAATTGACTTTATCTGAACTAATATAGCTCTTCTTGCTTTGTCTAGATTAATATTTACATGGTATATTTTTCCTATTCTTTGACTTTCCATCTATCTATATCATTATACTTGAAGTGAATTCCTTATAGATAGCATATAATTGGGTCATAGTTTTTGTTCAGCTGGTTTTTGTCCATTCCATTCCACCAACTATTGTATTTTAATTGCTACATATAGGCCAGGGAGTTAAGTATATCATTTTATTTTTTGTTTGTTCCCTGTTTTTTATTCCTCTGTTCTACATTTCTTGTCTTACTACAGGCTACTAGAACTTTTTAAGAATTCCATTTTGATTTATCTGTAGTTTTAGAGTGTATCATTTTGTACAGATATTTTAAAGGTTGCTCTAGGTATTGCATTATACACATGTAACTTATCACAGTCCTTTGGTGTCAACATTTTGCCAGTTTGAGGAAAGTATAGAAACATTGCCTCCACTTAGGTTCCTTTACTCTTCCACCTTTATATATATAATTATTTTAAATCTTTCTTTAATATACACTGAGAACCACATCAGGTAATGTTAAAGTTTTGCTTCCAGGCTATTATATTTACCCACATGTTTATTCTTTACATTGTCATTTCTTCATTCTTGATATTCTCATTTTCTTTCTTCTATCTCCTTTATGTTTGAAAAACTTTTTTAAAATTTAGGGTAGGTCTACTGGGAACAAAAATCTCTTAGTTTTCCTTCACCTGGGAATGTCTTTTGATTTCCTCTTTATTTTCCTAAAGGATATTTTCACTTGAAAGAAGATTCTGGGTTAACAGTTCTTTTCTTTTAGCACTTGAACAGTGTGTATCATTTCTTTCTGGCCTTCCTTCATGGTTTCTGACAAGAAACGTACTGTCATTTGAATCCTTGCTCCTCTGCAAGTAGCACTTCATTTCTCTCTGGCTGCTTTCAAGGTGGTTTTTTGTTTGGTTGGTGGTGGTTGTTATTGTTTGGTCTTCAGTTGTCTAAAGTGTGATTAAAATGTGTCTAGGCATGAACTTTTTGAGGTTTACCACATTTAAGGTTCACTTACCTTATTAAATTTTGCCAAATCTGGGGAGTTTTTAGCCATTATTTATTTGAATACATTTTCTTCCCCAGACTCTTTCGCCTCTCTTTACAGAAATCCAATGTATGAATGTTAAATCTGCCATTACTCTGTTCTAGGTCACTCCCACTCTGTTCATTTTTTTTTTTCCCCACTCAATTTTCTTTCCATTGTTTAGATTGGGTGATTTTTATTTTTCTAACTTCAAGTTCTCTGATTTTTTTCTGTGTCCTATTCATTCTGCTATTGAGTTCATTCAGTGAGAGTTTTTTAAATTGTATTTTTTCAGTTCTAAAGTCTCCATTTTATTCTTCTTTACATCTTCTGTTTCTTTTCTGAGACTTTCTATCTTTTAATGCATTTCAGGTATATTCACAATTGCTTGTTAAAACATTTTTACAATAATGCTTTAAAATCCTGTCAGATAATTCTAATCTTTCTGTATTTTCTTGTTGGCATTGGTTGATTGTCTTTTCTAATTCAAGTTGAGATTTTTTTGGTTATTTCTATGATGAATGATTTCTATTTTACTCCAACATTTTGGATTTAATGTTATGAGACTGTTCCCTCCTTAATCTTTTTTGAAGGCAGTCATCCTATTTAGGTTTGCATTTGTTAAATGTAGAAAATACAGTACACTACACTTTTGAATTCTTGTTTTAGCATTGTTTCACTTTTCTATTCAAAGAGCCTCTCTGAGAAGCCCCGCAGACTTTGGCTAACTTAATTGTTCACTTTAAAATTAGGTAAGCAGAGAGAACTACCACTTGTTGGTTTACTCCTCATTTAACTTTTAACATCTCCTCTTCTTTCAAGATCTACAAGTGTTTTATTATCTTCTCCCACTGAGGGATCATCCAGGCCATTTTTCTCTCTCACCTAATCCAGCTATATTCTCAGCAGCTAATTAGAATACAGATATTTAGCTTTTTTATAGTCCCACACATCTTTCTGAGATGTAAAATCTTATAGCTTTGAGGCTCTCTCACCCTAAGCAATCACTCTGGAGACAGCCTGAGGTTCCAACTCTCTGTCTCAGTTCCTCCTTTTCCATAGCTGCACTATTTTTCCTGCAGGGTTCCTAAACTGCCTTCCAGAGGGGCTGTGTATTCTCACACTCAATTTAGCAACAGCTGCTATCAATCAACTTATGCAGGCTGTTCCTCCTGAAGAGTGATATAATGGCTTCTAAGTATTGGACAAAACTACTTTTGAGCATTGTAAGGTTATTCAACTGGCAAAACAAATCAAAGTTAAATAACTTTCCCATCTATACCTAGGATCTAGGCTCTAGGCTCTAGAAGAGGAGTGCCAATGGAGCTTTGAGAAACGAGGTAGGAGGAGAGAAAATTAGAACCCCAGATTGTCTGTGGAGTAAGGACTTAGGGTGAGATAAGCCAAAGGCCCCTGAAAAGTTCTAAACCCTGAAAAGGTTTGGGGAGCATTAAAAATTTAGTTTAAATGTATACATTCTAGTTAATGAGTGAGAACATGACTGGACCAAGTGGGATGTAAAAATGGCCTGGGACAGCTATGGGAAAGGAAAAATAATAAAATAATTGTTGAACTTGAAAAAAGAAGCAATAGCAAACATTAAATGATAAGAATAGTAAACAAACGAATAGCCAGTAACTTTGTTTCCTTAATTTTAAAATGGAAAGTGAAGTCAGGCAAACTATGTGCTGGGCTTCTCAGAGAGGCTCTTTGTATAAGAAACGAAAAAATGCCAAAACAAGATTTTTAATAGTGTGGCATATTCTAATTATTTACATGGAACAAATTAATAGTCTTAACATCAAAACAGGGACAATGTAATTATGTTCTTTGCAAGAAACTTCTAGATTTTCTTTTTTAAAAAATGAATACCTGCGATATAGTTTTCTCAGCTTACACTATTAATATATGATGAGTATTCCCTTCTTTCAGACCTGACAGTGTAGCTTTCGGATAAAATATGTAACCTTAATAATAAGAAATGGAGGCCTTTTTCATGGGAAGCTTGGGCCAGAGAAGAACTCCTCCCACCCATCTGGCCTCACAGGTAATGTGTTGAACAAGGTGAGCCTGCTCCTCCTCACTGTTATTCATGAGGGAACTTGTTTTAACTGTGCTTCTCTCATTAGGCAGATCAGTTGCCGGAGGGTGGCCTAGTGCATGAGTAAATAAACTTCTGTGTGGAACTTGGCCTACCACCTCAAACTTGTTTTCAGGCTGGCTGTGTGACAGACAGTAGGAAGGTAGCAGGAATCAGAGGAAAGGGAAGCATTTTTCTGTGAGCGGGAACCAAGCATCTAGGAACCTGACAAGCTGAGGGAATGAGGCCTCTGAAATCTGTCCTCAGAGATGGATGTGTAATTGTGGGCATGCAGTGAGTCTGTTGGCTTGTACAGCAGCTGCGTGTGTCTCTGTCTTTGTTGTCTCTTCTGCATTTTGTCTCTATCCCACAGAGCATCTCAATAGCCGGCCTCTCTGCCCAGCTCAGCCCGCTTTCTGGGCCCCTTCCTGTTCTCTCATCTTGTTTCTGCTAGTGGGTCTGGTTATTTGATCGAGGAGCCCTAAGAAAAACTACTTCTTTATCAACCGCCAAATTTCTCAGAGGCAATCTCTCTTTCCCACTCTGAGGGACTCTTTAGTCTCTTACAGTTTTTGTCCTCTTGTCCTCCGTCTTATCAAACCTGGTTTTCAGAAGATCTGATAAGCCTGCTTGCACTCAGGAGACACAACTGTGCCATTCCCTTCCCAAAGTTTTGGCATCTTAAGAAGCAAAAAATTTCATGTCAAATCAAGCACTCTCTAATTTTGCAATTTCAAGCACCAATAGAAAGAGAGACTCTCCTTGGAAGAGTTTGTTGGGTGTTTGTGTGTTTGGAATTTTAATTTAATAAATATCCATCATTTTCTTTATCTATAAAATATAGATTACAATAATACCTACACAAAAGGAAATTTCAAGCTTAAAGTGATATAGTGCACATGCCTAGCCCAGTGCCACATACAAAAGTTTGTGGTAAATATCATTTGCTGCTGTGGCTGTTTGTACTCAGCCGTGCCTCTATTGCAGGCCCTGGGCTAGGCAATGAAGACCACTGGATACAATAACGACAAAACAGGTTTCTGGCTTGAAGAGAAATAATTTGTATTTGGACAGCTTAGTTTACTCTTGCCCAAAAATGTTGTCTTATGTATTAACTCACTCAACTCTCTTATTCTCCCCATTCCCTCCCAATTCCTTCTCACATTTTCTTAGTCTCCAAGAGACTAGGAGATTCCAAGTACTTGCCAAAGATCCACATCTGGATTGAAACAGGTGCTTTTTAAGTGAACATGACTTAAAGGTATGTATATCACAGCAAAATACACTCAAAACAAAACAGCCTCACCAAATTACTGAACTCAAGGCTGTGGGAGAGGAAGGCCAAAGAAGCCGAGAAAACCTACTCAATGTTTTTTACTTAAAGCATGCATGTGAGTTTGGATTCAGAAAATATTATGGCTGTAAATGTAATATGCTAATGGGAAGTGATCAAAAACTGTTTCTTAAAACTGAGGTATTATTCATATTGTCACATTGGAAGAGCCGTGTGTGTGTGTGTGTGGGGGGGGGGGGGCATGTTCAAGTGGAGTGGAGGTTAGTAGAAGAATACTCAGGATGAGTAGTTAGTAAAATAAGCTCTATGTTGCAGTGTATCTTCCATAAAAGTGAGCACTTAATTAATTCAAGAGCACACCTGTCATTTTAATTGCAACTCTGTCAGTAAATTTTAGTGCCTGTGAGAGGTACTAAAGTGGAATTGCATTTCACCTTCTCTGGCACAACAACAAAGGAAGACAAACTCCACTGACTCTACCCCTCTTTGCCACCATATGGAACCTGAATACCAGAATCTAGGATTCTAATTGAGTGATCTGTTCCTACTTGTTTCACAGTTTTTGTTGTCATTGTGAAGGGATCTATTCTATTTAAGGGTTGACTAGTTATTGCTACTATATACCACTACATTTCCATGACTTATTTTGGTGACATTAGATTTGATATTCTCCCAAAGCTCAGTCTCTTGTTTTGGCCCCTTGAGAGTGGAAAGGGACCATGATGCAACAATAAAGCCAGAGGAGAAGACTGCAGGAGGAAACAATGTTCTAGCAAATGTGGGGCAGAGACACCTGCATTCTTCAGTGTGACAGTGGAGAAGCTCTGGGAATTCAACACCACTGGTACTGGAAAGTAGTGACAGTGGGTCTTTGCTACAGAAATCCCTCCAACCTCCCTAACCCCACCCTCAAACACATATACACATAGAGATACGGGGAGGGGGCTAGGGAAGTGCTGGGTAGTGAAAGGCAGGGTCCCAGGCAAGGGCTTCACCCTCGGGCCTGTGCCCACAGACCTAGATGAACACAGGCACTCCCGTTTTCATGCCCAAGTGTTGCATTTTCCAAGACCACAGTGGCCCGCCACATCCCCCATCCTGTGCCTGTAAAAAGCCCGAGACCCTAGGAGGCACACACGTAAGCAGCTGGACATCAAGAGGAACACACCGGCAGAAGAACGCACAGGCGGCTGGACGTCGAGAGGAACAGAGGAGTGGAAAAGCACACCAACAGGCACCGGCAGATGCCGGCAGGCCATCGACTGGCGGAACGACGTGGACGCCAAGGGGAATTTGGCCGGGGTGGTCAGAGGAGAGTCCAGCCCCTGGGCAGCCCAACTCCAGGGGAAAGCCACCTTTCCGCTCTGTACCCCTGCTGGCTCCCCATCCATCTGCTGAGAGCTGCTTCCACGATTCAATAAAACCTTGCACTCATTCTCCAAGCCCATGTGTGAGCCGATTTTTCCAGTACACCAAGGCAAGAGCCCCGAGATACAGAAAGCCCTCTGTCCTTGCGATGAAGCAGAGAGTCTAACTGAGCTGATTAACACAAGCAGCCTACAGACCGCAAAACTAAAAGAGCATACTGTAACACACGCCCACCGGGGTTCAGGAGTTGTAAACATTCACCCCTAGATGCTGCCGTGGAGTCAGAGCCCTCGCTATCCTGTTTGCCTGCTCCCGCTAGGGACTTTGAGCTCGAAGAAGGGGCTCGAAGAAGTGAGCCACTCCCACATCGCTCACCCTGCAAAGGGGACAAGGGAACTTTTCCTGTTTCCATAGTGTGAGCCACTCCCACATCGCTCACCCTGCAAAGGGGACAAGGGAACTTTTCCTGTTTCCATAGTGTGATTGACCATTGTTCCTGGCTGTGTGGTGGCTTCTGGCTCTAGTTCTCCTGCCCTGCCACAAATTCTGTGAACTGGCTAATATCCTTTAATATGTTCCTTTTAAAAAGTTAAACCGATCCCAGTTCCCTACCTAGTCTGTATGAGCTGCTCTAACAGTTAAAAAAATTAACAGGTTATATGCACTGACATGGAATGCCCAAAACATTGTGATAAAAGCAAAATGCAGACTCAGAAAACAAAATGGCATATTTCTTCGTGTGTGTATACACACACACACACATACATACATATATACACACGTCTATATATACACATACATATATACACATATATATACATATCTAATATATATGTTTGTAAATGCAAAGAGAATCTCTGAGAGAAAACAAACTTAATTGATGTAACTGATAATAGTGGCAACCTCTGGCAGGGGAGTGGGATTATGAGGTTGAATGAGAGAAATACACCCAGACTTGTGCCTTTTACTCTTTATATTTTTTCTTGAATTTTTGTAAGACGATGCTTTCAAATATGGATTATGTACTCAACACAGCAAAACGAAATGAACAGAACAATCAGCAGGCTAGAGTGTGGCAAACAGAGAACAGGAGTTGTCAGCTCATCTTCAGCTTGATTCTATTCAATTAATGTTATATGCATCACTTGGGTGCTGAATATATCATAGATGAAAATGAGTAAGAAAGGACCCCACCACTCTCCACGGACTAGATAAGCAGATACACAAACAGATGAAAATCATATAATGTTCTAAGTGGAAGGATAGCAACACAGAGAGTTTTTCTGGAGAGCCCCCAGAAGGATCCTCCTAACCTGCTTGATGAGTTATTCTCTCTAGATAAGGGATTCATATTGTTTTTTATTGATACATAATATTCATACATTTATGGGGTACATATAATTTTTGCTACATGCATAGAATGTGTAATGATCAAGTCAGGATATTTAGGTATCCATCACTCAAGTATTTATTATTTCTATGTGTTGAGAGCATTTCAAGTCCTCTTTTCTAGCTATTTTGAAATACATGAATCATTGTTGTTAATTATAGTCATCCTACTTTGCTACCAAACATTGGAATTCATTTCTTCTGTCCCATATGTTTGTACCCACTAAGCAATCTCTCTTCATTTCCCTACCTGACCCTTCCCAGACACTGATATCTGTTATTCTACTCTCTGCCTCCATGAGATCACCTTTTTTAGCATCCACATATAAATAAGAACATGCAATATTTGTCTTTCTGTGCCTGGCTTATTTCACTTGACATAATGACCTCCAGTTCCATCCATATTGCAGCAAATGACAGGACTTCATTCTTTTCATTCCTTTTATGACCATACAGTATTCCATTGTGTGTGTCAATTAAATATATATATACACACACACACACTCTTTTGCTTTATCCATTTATCCATTGATGGACACTTACGTTGATTCCACATCTTTATTATTTTTTCATATACCTGCTGGCTATTTGTATGCATTCTTTTGAGAAATATCTGTGCATTTCCTTTGCCCACTTTTTAATTGACAAGCGTTGTTGGTTGTTTGGTTTTTAAGTGGTGATTTGTTTGAGTTTCTTATATATTTTAGATATTAGTCACTTGTCATATGAATAGTTTGCAAATATCTCCTCCCATTAATCCTCCCTCTTCACTCTGTTGATTGTTTCCTTTGCTGTGCAGAAGCCTTTTAGCTCAATATAGTTCATTTCATCTACCTTTGTTTCTCTTGCCTGGGCTTTTGAAGTCTTAGTCATAAAATCTTTGCCTAGACCAATGTCCTGAAGTGTTTTTCTTATGTTTTCTTCTGGTATTTTTAGTTTTGGATCTTAAATTTAAGTCTTAATCAATCTTCAGTTGGTTTTTGTATACGTTAAGAGATAGGGGTCCATTTTTATTCTTCTGCATATGGATATCCCATTTTCCCAGCACCATTTATTGAAGGAAGTGTCTTTTCCCCAATGTGTGTTCTTGGCTGCTTTGTCAAAAAATCAATTGGCTGTATATATGTGGATTTATTTCTGTGTTCTCTATTCTGTTTCATTGGTCTATGTATTTGTTTTTATACTAATATCATGCTGTTTTAGTTAGTTTTCATACCAATGCCATGTTGTTTTGGTTATGATAGTCTTTTAAAGTATTTGGAAGACAGGTAGTGTGATGCCTCCAATTTTGTTCTTTTTGCTAAGAATTGCTTGGCCATTCATGCTTTTATTTGGTTCCATACACATTTTAGGATTGTTTTTTCTATTTCTGTTAAAAATGACATTGTTATTTTGATAGAGATTGCACTGAATCTGTATATTGCTTGGGGTAGTATGGTAATTAAACAATATTAGTTTTTCTTATCTGTGAGCATGGGATGTTTTTCCATTTGTTTGCATCCTCTTCAATGTTTTTCATCAGTGTTTTGTAGATGTCTTTCACCTCTTTGGTTAAATATATTCCCAGGTAATTTTTTTACAGCTATTGTAAATAGGATTGCATTCTTTTAAATTTTTATTTACTTTTTGTTTTCTCAATGTTTTTAATACATGAGGGTCTTACTATGTTGCTCAGGCTGGTCTTGAACTCCTGGCCTCAAGCAATCCTACCACCTCAACCTTCTTACTAGCCAGGATTGCAGGTGTAAGCCAATGTGCCCAGCTGAGATTGCCTTCTTGACTTAATTCTCAGCTAATCCATTATTGGTATATACAAATGCTAGTGATTTTTATTTGTTGATTTTGTATCCTGCAACTTTATTGAGTGTATTTATCAGATCCAAGAGTTTTTTGGTAGAGTGTTTAGGTTTTTTAAGATTTAAGATCAATTCATCTGAAAATAGGAACAACTTGACTTCCTTTTTTTCCAATTTGGATGCTTTTTATTTCTGTCTTTTGCATGATTGCTCTGGTTAGGATTTCCAGTATTATGTGGAATAGAAGTGGTGAATGTGGGCATCCTTATCTTGTTTCAGTATTTAGAAGAAAGGCTTTCAGCTTTTCACCATTCAGTATGTTAGCTGTGTGTTTGTCATATATGGCCTTATTTGTTGAGGTATGTTTCTTCTATGGCTAGTTTGTTGAGAGTTTTTATCATGAAGGAATGTTGAATTTTATTAAATGCTTCTGCACGTATTGAAATGATCACATGATTTTTGCCCTTCATTTGGTTGTTGTGATGTATCACATTTATTAATTTGCATATGTTGAACCATCTTTGCATCCCTAGGATAAATCTCACTTGATAGTATTGTGTTATCTTTTTGATGTACTCAAAAATGTTTGGTTTGATTTAGTTGCAGATTTAGTAATGGATTTGGTTTGATTTAGTTGCAGATTTAGTAATGGATTTTTCTATGTTCATCAGGAATATTGGCCTGAAGTTTTCTGTTTTGGTTGCATCTTTGTCTGGTTTTGGTATCATGGTAATACTGGTCTTATTGAATGAGTTAGGGAGAATTCCCACCTCTTCAATTTTTTGGAATAGTTTGAGGAGAATTTATTTTAGTTCTTCTTTGTAAGTTTGGTAAAATTCAGCAGTAGATCCATCTGGTCCCAGCGTTTTCTTTGTTGGGAGACTTTCTAGCTGATTCAATTTCGTTACTTATTTCTGGTCTGTTCAGATTTTCTATTTGTTTCTGATTCAATCTTGATAGGTTGTATGTGTTCATGAATTTATCTATTTCCTCTAGGTTTTCCAGTTTGCTAGCATATAGTTGTTCAGTATATTCTCTGATGATCATATGTATTTCTGTGGTATGAGTTGCAATGTATCCTTTTTTGTTTCTGATTTTATTTGGGTCTTTTCTTGATTAGTATAGCTAGTGGTTTATTGATTTTGCTTATCTTTTAAAAAAAACCAACTTTTTGTTATCCTTCATATTTCTTTATTTCATTTAGTTCTACTCTGATCTTTATCATTTATTTACTTTTGATAATTTGAGGTTTGGTTTGTTCTTGCTTTTCTAATTCCTCGAGGTGCATCGTTAGATTGTTAATTTGAAATATTTCTACCTGTTTCAAATTTTTTATATTTATTTTTTGTGGGTACATAGTAGGTGTATATATTTTTGGAATACATAAGAAATTTACATAGTAGGTGTATATACTTATGGAATACATAAGAAATTTTGATACAGGTATGCAATGCATCATAATCACATCAGACTAAATGGGGTATTTATCAAGCATTTATCTTTTCTGTTACAATCCAATTATATTCTTTTAGTTATTTTTAAATGTACAATTAAATTATTATTAACTATACTCACCCCATCCTGTTGTGCTACCAAATACTAGGTCTCATTCACATTCTCTAATTACTTTTTTTGTACCCATTAACCATTTCTACTTCCCCACTACCCCCCAATTCGCCTTCCCAGCCTCTGATAATCATCTTTCTACTCTGTTTCCATGAATTCAATTGTTTTCATTTCTAGCTCCCACAAATAAGTGAGAACATGCAAAGTTTATCTTTCTGTGCCTGGCTTATTTCACTTAACATGATGACCTCCAATTCCATTCATGTTGTTGCAAATGACAGCATCTCATTCTTTTTATGGCTGAATAGTACTCCATTGTATATATGTACCACATTTTCTCTATCCATTCATCTTTTGATGGACACTTAGGTTGCTTCAAAATCTTGGCTATTGTAAACAGTGCTGCAATAAACATGAGAGTTCAGATTTCTCTTTCATATACTGATTTCCTTTCTTTGGGGTATATAGCAGTGAGATGGCTGGATCATATGATAGCTCTTTTTAGTTTTTTGAGGACCCTCCAAACTGTTCTCCATAGTGGTAACATTTATTTATTTTCCCACCAACAGTGAACCAGGGTTCCCTTCTCTTCACATCCTTGCCAGCATTTGTTATTGTCTGTCTTTTGAATATTTAAAAATTTATTTTGTGACCTAATATATGACCCATCCTTGAGAATGATACATGTGCTGAGAAGAATGTATTCTGCAGCCACTGAAATAAATGTTCTGTAAATATCTATTAGGTCCATTTAGTCTATAGTGCAAATTAAGTCTGATGTTTGTTTGTTGACATTCTGTTTGGAAGATCTGTCCAATCCTGAAAGGCTGAAATGGGGTAAAATGATATCCCATTGTAGTTTTAATTTGCATTTCTCTGATAATCGGTGATGTTGAGCATCGTTTCATATACCTGTTCGCTATTTGCATGTCTTCTTTTGAAAAATGTCTATTCAGATATTTTGCCCATTTTAAAATCAGATTATTAGATTATTTTTCCAATAGAGTTGTTTTAACTCCTTATAAATTCTGATTATTAAACTCTTGTCAGATGGGTAGTTTGCAGATATTTTCTCCCGTTCTGTGGGTTGTCTCTTCACTTTGTTAATTGCTTCCTTTGCTCGGCAGAGGCTTTTTAACTTGTGATCCAATTTGTCCATCTTTGCTTTGACTGCCTGTGCTTGTAGGGTATTAGTCAAGAAACTAATGCCCAGTGCAATGTCCTGGAGAGTTTCCCCAAAGTTTTCTTTTAGTAGTTTCATAGTTTGAGGTCTTATATTTAAGTCTTTAATTAATTTTGATTTGATTTTTGTGTAAGGCAAGTTTCATTCTTCAGCATATGAATATCTAGTTTTCCTAACACCATTTATTGAAGAGATTGTTCTTTCCCCAGTGTATGTTCTTGACGCCTTTGTTGAAAACGAGTTCATTATAGGTGTATGGATTTATTTCTGGGTCTTCTATTCTGTTTCATTGGTCTATGTGTCTGTTTTTAATGCCAGTACTATGTGGGTTTTTTTTTTTTTGGTCTGTTTTTTTGTTTTGTTTTGTTTTTAGATGGAGTCTTGCTCTATCACCTAGACTGGAGTGCAGTGGGGAGATCTCAGCTCACTACAACTTCCATCTCCTGGGTTCAAGCAATTCTCCTGCCTCAGCTCCCGCATAGCTGGGATTGCAGGCATGTGCCACAACACCCAGCTAATTTTTTTGTATTTTTAGTAGAGATGGGATTTCGCCAGGCTGGCCAGGCTGGTCTCAAACTCCTGACCTCAGGTGATCCACCCGCCTCAGCCTCCCAAAGTGCTGGGATTACAGGTGTGAGCCACCAAGCCAGGCCAGTATAATTTGAAGTTAGTTACTGTGATTCCTCCAGTTTTCTTCTTTTTACTTAGGATAGTTTTGGCTGTTTTGTGGGTTTTGTGGTTCCATATAAATTTTAAGATTGTTTTTCCTCTTTCTGTGAAGAATGTCATTGGTATTTTGATAAGGATTGCATTGAATCTCTAGGTTGCTTTGGGTAATATAGACATTTTAACAATACTTATTCTTCTAATCCATGACCATGAAATATCTTTTTATTTTTTGTGTCCTCTTCAATTTCTTTCATCAATGTTTTGTAGTTTTCATTATAAAGATCTTTCACTTCTTTGCCTAAGTTATTCCTAGGTATTTAATTTTATTTGTAGCTATTGTAAATGGGATTATTATTTTACTGATTTCTTCTTCAGATTGCTTGCTGTTGGCATATAAAAATGCTACTAATTTTTGCATGTTAATTTTGTATCCTGAAACTTCACTGAATTTGTTTATTAGCTCTAATAGTTGTGTGTGTGTGGAGTATTTAGCTTTTTCCAAATATGAAATCATATCATTTGCAAACAAGGATAATTCAACTTCTTAATTTACAATTTCGATGCCCTTTATGTCTTTCCCTTGTCTGATTGCTCTAGCCAAGACTTCAAGTACGATGTTGAGTAACAGTGGTGAAAGTGGGCATCTTTGTCATGTTCCAGATCACAGAAGGTAGTTTTTCAGTTTTACCCCATTCAATGTCATACTAACTGTGAGTCTCTTGTATATGGCTTTGAATATGTTGATGTATATTACCTCTATACCTTGTTTTTTGAGCATTTTTATCATGAAGGGATATAGAATTTTATCAAATGCTTTTTTAGCATCAATTGACATGATCATATGATTTTCATCTTTCATCCTGTTGATATGATGTATCACATTGATTGATCTGTGTACATCAAACCATTCTTGCACCCCTGGGATAAATCCCACTTGGTTATGAGAAGTAGTCTTTTTAATGTGTTGTTGAATTCAGTTTGCTATTGTTTTGTTGAGAATTTTTGCATCAATATTCATCAGGGATATTGGCCTATGGTTTTCCTTTTTTGATGTGCCTTTGTTTGGTTTTGGTATCAGGGAAATACTGGCCTCATAAAACAAGTTTGGAAGTACTTCCTCTTTCTCCATTTTTTTTGGAATAGTTTAAGTAGGATTGCTATTAATTCTTCTTTAAATGTTTGGTAGAATTTAGCAGTGAAGCCATTAGGTCTGAGTTTTTCCTTGCTAGGAGACTTTTTATTATGACTTTGATCACATAACTTGTTATTAATCTGTTTAGGTTTTGGATTTCTTTATGTTTCAACATTGGTAGGTTGTATGTGTCTAGAAATTGATTCATTTCTTCTAGATTTTCCAATTTATTGGCATATAGTGGTTCATGGTAGCCACTAATGATCCTTCAAATTTCTATAGTATCAGTTGTAATGTGTATTTTTTCATCTCTAATTTTATTTATTATCTCTTTTTTTCTTTATCAGTCTGGCTAAATGTTTGTCAATTATTTTTATCTTTTTGAAAAACAAACTTTTAGTTTTGATAATCTTTCATATTGTTTTCTTCATTTCAATTTCATTTATTCCTGCTCTGATTTTTATTATTTCTTTTCTCCTGCTAATTTTGGGTTTGGATTGCTCTTGCTTTTCTAGCTCTTTAAAATGGATCATTTAGTTATCTATTTGAAGTTTTACTTCTTTTTTGATATAGGCACTTTTAGCTATAAACCTCTTAGTACTGCTTATGTTGTATCCCATAGGTTTTGGTATGCTGTGTTCCATTATCATTTGTTTCAAGACATCTTTCAATTTCCTTCTTAGTTTCTTCATTGACTCACTGGTCATTTAGGAGCATATTCTTTCATTTCCACTTGTTTATATAATTTCCAAAATTTCTCTTGTTATTGATGTCTAGTTCTGTTCTGTTGTGGTCAGAGAAGATTCTTGATATTATTTTAATATTTTTGAATATTTTAAAATGTATTTTGTGACCTAACATATGGTCTATCCTTGAGAATGATACGTGTGCTGAGAAAAATAATATATTCTGCCATCACTGGATAAAATGTTCTGTTAATATCTATTAAGTCCATTTGGTCCATATTGCAGATTAAGTCTGATGTTTCTTTGTTGATTTTCTGTCTGGAAGATCTGACTGATGCTGAAAGTGGGGTATTGAAGTCCCTAGGTATTATTGTATTGTGGTGTGGTCTATCTCTCGCTTTAGCTCTAGTAATATTTGCTTTATATATCTAGGTGCTCCAGTGTTGGGTACATTTATATTTAAAATTCTTATACTCTCTTGCTGAATTGACCCCTTTATCATTACATAATGACCTTCTTTGTCTCTTCCTATTGTTTTTTACTTGGAATCTATTTTGTCTCATATAAGTATAGCTACTCTTTCTTTTTTGTTTTGTTTTGTTTTCATTGGCATGGAATATCTTTTTACATCCATTTATTTTCAGTCTATGTGTGTCTTTATAGGTAAAGTGAGTTTCTTGTAGGTAAAAAGTTATTGGATCTTGTTTTGTTGTTGTTGTTGTTGTTGTTTATCCATTCTGCCGCTCTATGTCTTTTGATTGGAGGGTTTAGTCCATTTACATTCCATGTTTTTATTGATAAGTAAAGACTTACTCCTGCCATTTTGTTATTTGTTTTCTGCTTCTTTTGTGGTCTTCTCTTCTTTTTTTTTCTTACTTCCTGTCGTCCTTTCAGTGAAGGTTATTTTTTCTGGTGGTATAATTTAATTTTTTGCTTTTTTGGTGTATGTATTCATTATATGTTTTTTTATTTGAGATTAAAGTGAGGTTTGCAAATACTACCTTATAACCCATTATCTTAAACTGATGACAATTTAACACTGATTACATAAACAAACAAAAATTTTTAAAAAACTAATAAAAACTCCACACTTTAATTTCCACTTCTTAACTTTTTGTTGTTTCTTTTTGTCTTATTGTGCTGTCTGTGTCTTAAAAGCTGTAGTTATCATTTTTTAATTGGCTCACCTTTTAGTCTTTCTACTTAAGAATAACTTATGCACCAAATTTAGTGTTATCATGTTCTGTGTTTTTTTGTGTGCTTACTATTACTCATCAGTTTTGTACCTTCAGATGATTTCTTATTGCTCAGTAACATCCTTTTCTCTCTGATTGAACAACTCCCTTTAGCATTTCTCATAGGACAGGTCTAGTGTTGATGAAAATCTCCCAGCTTTTGTTTGTCTGGGGTTTTATTTCTCTTTCAGGTTTGAAAGATATTTTTCCAGATATACTATCCTAGGGTGAAAGCTTTTTTCTTTCAGCACTTTAAAATGTCATGCCTTTCTCTCCGGGCCTGTAAGGTTTCCACTGAAATGTCTGCTGAGAGATGTATTGGAGCTCCATTATGTGTTATTTATTTCTTTTCTCTTGCTGCTTTTAGGAACCTTTATTTGTCCTCATGGGAGTTTTATTATTAAGTGTCTTGGAGGTAGTTTTCTTTGAGTTAAATCTACTTGGTGTTCTAGAACCTTCTTGTACTTGAATATTGGTATCTTTCTTTAAGTTTGGGATGTTCTCTGTTATCGTCCCTTTGAATATCCCTTTGAACTTTCTATACCTACCTCTTTCTCTACCTACAGTTTAAAGCTGAGAACGCTTAGTTTTGCCCTTTTGAGGCTATTTTCTAGATCATGTAGGTGTCCTTCCTTCTTTATTTTGTCTCCACTGACTGTGTATTTTCAAATAGCCTATCTTCAAGTTCACCATTTCTTTTTCTTCCGCTTGATCAATTATGCTGTCAGGAGACTGATGCATTCTTCAGTATGTCCATTGCATTTTTCAACTCCAGAATTTCTCCTTCATTCTTTAAAGTTATTTCAATCTTTTTGTTAAAGTTATCTGATAGAATTCTGAATTCCTTCTCTGTGTTATCTTAAGTTTATTTGAGCTTTCTCAAAACAGATATTTTTAATTTTCTGTTTGAAAAATCACATATATCTATGTTTCTCTAGGATTAGGTCCTCATGCCCTATTTAGTACATTTGCTGAGGCCATGTTTTCTTGGACAGCCTTGATGCTTATCTATGTTCTTTGGTGTCCGGGCATTGAAAAGTTAGGTATTCATTGTAGTCTTTGCAGTCTGGGCTTGTTTGTACCTATACTTGTTGAGATTGCGTTCCAGGTATTCAAAGGGACCTGTGAATTGTGATCTAAGCCTTATCTGCATTAGGGGCACCCCAAGCCCAATAACACTGTGGTTCTTGCAGACTCATAGAGATTATGCTTTGGTGATCTTGAATTAGATCCAGAAGAATTCTATGGATTGCCAGGCAGAGACTCTTACTCTCATTCCTTACTTTCTCCAAAATAAATGGAGTCTCTCTTTCTCTTTCTGTCTGCTGAGCCACCTGAAACAGGATATGGTGATGCAAGCACCCCTGTGGCCACCACTGGGACTGCACTGGGTGAGACTTGGAGCTAGCACAGTACTGTGTCTTGCCCAAGGCCTGCTGTAACCACCACCTCACTACCACCAATGTTTGCTCAAGGCCCAACGGCTCTACAATCAGCAGGTGGTGAAGCCAGCCAGGTTTGTGTCATTCCCTTCAGAGCAGCAAGATCTCCCAGACCCCAGGTTGGTACAGAGATGCTATCCAGGAGCCAAGGACTGCAATAAAAAAACCTAGGAAATCTACCTAGTACTCTTGCTCTATTCTACTGTGGTTAAGCTGGCACTCAAACTATGAGACAAAGTCCTTCCCACTCTTTCCTCCCCTTTCCGTAGGCAGGGGAGCCTCACCCCATGGCTACCACCACCGCAAGCCCATGGTGAGTACTTCCAGGCTACTGCCAATGTTCACTTAAGGCCCAAGTGCTCTTCAGTCAGCTTGTGAACACTGCCAGGTGTCAAACTCATCCTTCAAGGCAGTGGGCTCCCCTCTGACCTAGGACAGTTCCAAAAATGCCATTCAAGAGCCAAGTCTTGGAATCAGGGACCCCAAGAGCCTACTTGTTGCTCTATCCCACTGTGGCAGGTGTAAGACAAAGACCCCTTTACTTTCCCCTCTGCTTTTCTCAAGCAGAAGGATTATCTCTGCATAACTACCACAGCTGGGACTATGCTGGATCTCGTATGAAACCAGCACATGTCAGAGTCTCACCCAAGGCCCATGGTATCACTGCTAGTTATTCTGGGCCCAAGGGCTCTTCAGTTAGAAGGTGCTGAATCCTGCCGGGACTAAATCCTTCCCTTCAAGGCAATAGATTCCCTTCTGGCCCAGGGTGTGTCCAGAAATGTTGTCTGAGAGTTAGGGCCTGGAGAGCGGGCCTCACGACTGCCTGGTGACCTATCTTGCTGTGGCTGAGCTGGTATCCAAGATGCAAGACAAAGTCCTTTTTACTCTTCATTTTTCTCTCCTCAAGCAGAAGACACTGCACTGCCTGGGGCTGAGGGAGGGGTGGCACAAGCACTCCCTTTGCTGCCCCAGCTGGTGTCTCACTAGGTCACTTGCCCCTCACCTCCACTAGCTCCAACCCCAGCACAGCACTAGACTTGCCTAAGAATTGCAGTCCTTGTATACTAGACTACCTTTCACATTTATTTAAGACCCCAGAGGACTCTAGCTTATGGTGGTGAGGCTTGCCAAAGCTCAATCTCTGACTGCTAGGATGGACAATCCCCCTCTGGCTAGGGCTGCCCTAAATGTTACCTCTGCAGTAAGGCATTGGCTGAGGTCAGCCCAATTTTGCTTTCTGCTGTGATAGGGCCACATTGAGTTCAATGCAAAGTCCTAGAGTTGCTGTGCTGTCCCTCCCCCAAGTGCACAGATTGTCTCTCCACACCAAGTAACTGCTGCTAGAAAATGAGGGAGGTGTGGTGTCAGTGATTCAAGACCATCTTTCCTACCCTCTTCAGTGCCTCTTTCAGCAATATGAAGTTAAAACCAGGTACTGTGATTGCTCATCTGACTTTTTGTTCTTATGAAGGTGCTTTTTTCGTGTACATTGTTGTTACATTTGGTGTGTTCCTATTGGGGGACCATCAATAGGGGCTTCTATGCAACCATCTTGCTCTGCCTTTCCACTTTTTTAATGTAGGCATTTATTGCTATGCACTCCCTTCTGAGCACTGTTTTTGTTGGGTCCCACAGGTTTTGGTATGTTGTGTTTCCATTTTCATTTGTTTAAAAATTTTTTTGATTTCCTCCTTAATTTCTTCCTTCACTCAGGAGCATGTTGTTTAACTTTTATGTATTTATACAATTTCCAATGTTCCTCTTGTTATTTATTATTAGTTTCATTCTATTGTGATCTGAAAAGATACCTGATATGATTTTCACTTTAAAAATTTTTTTGAGACTTGTTTTGTGAGCTAACATATGGTTTATCCGTGAGAATGTCCCATGTAATGATGAGAAGAACGTGTATTCTGTAGCTGTTAAATGAAATGTTCTGTAAATGTCTGTTAGATGCATTTGGTCTAAAGTACAGCTTAAATCCAATGTTTCCTTGTTCATTTTCTGCCTAGATGATGTAACTATTGCTGAGAGTGGGGTGTTGAAATCTCCAACTATTATTATATTGAAGTCTATCTCTCTTTTCAGACAGTTATATTTGTTTTATGAATCTGCATGCTCTGGCGTTTGGTGCATATATGTTTAGAATTGCTATATCCTCATGCTGAATTGATCTTTTTATCATTATAAAATGACCTTCTTTTTCTTTTTTTGTGGTTTTTAACTTAAAGTTAGTCTTATCTGATGTAAATATAGCTACTTCTACTCACTTTTGGTTTCTGTTTGCATGGAATATCTTTTTCCATCCCTTTATTTTGAGCCTATAAGTCTTTTAAGGTGACATGAGTTTCTAGTAGGCAGCATATAGTTGGACCATGTTTTCTATCCATGCAGCAAATCTACATCTTTTCATTGGAAAGCGTAATTTGTTGATACTCAAGGTTATTATTGATATGTGAGGGCTTATTCCTGTCATTTTATTAATTGGTTTCTAGGTTTTTTTGTATAGCCTTTGTTTATTTTGTTCTCCCTCGTTGTTTATCATTGTTTTTCTTAGGTGGTAACATTTAAGTCCTTTCTCTTCTTATTTGTATGTGAGTTCTACCCAGTGGGCTTTATACTTTTGTGTGTTTTCATGATGACATGTATCATCCTTTCACTTCAAAATGCAGGACTCTGATAAGAATTCTTTGTTGAGCTAGTCTAGTGGTAATAAATTCCCTCAGCTTTTGCTTGTCTGGGAAAGACTATATTTCTCCTTCATTTATGAAAAATAACTTTGTTGAGTATGGTATTCTTGCCTGACAATTTTTTTTTATTTCAGCACTTTGAATATATTTTCCCATTCTCTTTTGGCTTATAAGGTTTCTGCTGAGAAATCTGTTGCTAGTCTGATGGAGATTCTTTTATAAGTGATCAGACATTTTTCTCTTGCTATTTTTATTTTTTATTTTTTGAGACAGGGTCTCACTCTTTCACCCAGGCTGAAGTACAGCAGCATGATCTTGGCTCACTACAACCTCAGTCTCCCAGGTTCAAGCAATTCTTCTGCCTCAGCCTTCCAAGTAGCTGGGATTACAGGCATGTGCCACTGTGCCTGGTTAATTTTTATATTTTTAGTAGAGATGGGGTTTCACCATGTTGGCCAGGCTGGTCTTGAACTCCTGACCTCAAGTGATCCACCTGCCTTGGCCTCCCAAAGTGTGGGATTACAGGTGTGAGCCACCATGCCTGGCCTCTTGCTATTTTTAGAATACTCTGTCTTTGACTTTTGACTGTTTGATTATTGTGTGCTGTCTATGTCCATTTGTGTGTTGCTACAAAAGAATACCTGAAGCTTAGTAATTTATAAAGAAAAGATGTTTATTTGGCTCACAGTTCTGCAGGCTGAACAAAAAACTTGGTTCCAGCACCTGCTTCTGATGATGGTTTCAGACTGCTTCCACTAAGGTTGGCATGTGCAGAGATCAGTTGATGAGAGAAGAAGCAGGAGAAAGAGGGGAGGAGGTGCCAGACTTTTAAACAACCAGCTCTCATAGGAAATAATAAAATGAGAACTCAATTTTTACCATGAGAATGGCACCAAGCCATTTATGAGGAATCCAGCCTTATGACTCAAACACCTCCCAAAGGCTTACCTCCAACATTGGGGATCAAATTTCAACATAAAATTTGGAGTCAAACAAACAAAACTGCAGCAGATGCCACAGAGAAGATCTTCTCAAATTGCATCTATTTAGGAATCTTTGTGCTTCCAGTATCTGGATGTCTAAACCTCTTGCAAGAGTGGGGAAGTTTTCAGCTATTATTTCATTAAATAGTTTTTCTATTCCTTTCACTTTCCCCTTGCCTTCCTGGACACCGAATATTTGAATATTTGGTTGCTTTATGGTGTTCCATGTGTCACACAGGCTTTCTTCATTCTTTTTTATTCTTTTAAAAAATTTTTGTCTAATGGGTTATTTCAAAAGACCCATCTTCAAGTTCTAAATTGTTTCTTCTGCTTGATCTAGTATATTATTGAAGCTTTTAGATTTTTTTCATTCAAGGAATTTTTGAGTTTCAGGATTTCTGTTTAGTTCTTTTTTTGATACCTATCTCTTTGATAAATTTCTCATTCATAATCTGAATTGTTTCTCCGATTTACTTGTATTGTTTATCATGTTCTTTTGTATCTCACTGAGCTTCTTTAATATTATTATTTCAAATTATTTTTCTGGGAATTCATAAACTTCTTTTTCATTGAATTATTTTACTCAAAAATTATTGTGTTCCTTTGGAGTATCATATTTCCTTGCTTTTTCATGTTTCTTGTGTCTTCACATTGATATCTGCATATCTAGTGTGACAGTTCCTTCTTCCAATTTTTTGAATTTGTTTTCATAAACAAGGACTTATTCCCGAAGATGTTTCTGTGGTGTTGGTGGAATAGAGCACTTTTGCTTTTATTCTGGGTATGCATGGTAGTGTAGTCTCCATATTATTTCTTCAACTGTAAATAGTGTTGATAATGCCTGTGACTTTTCTCAATGGATTGGGATGCAGTTGTTAGTGGAGACTGTGGTGAAGTTTTGCTGGGGATAGGGATGCCAGGTAGGCCAGTCCTCAGGCCCCAGTGGTAGACAGTGAACAGCCAAATGCTCATCCTTGGGTCCCAGGGTGGTATATGTTGGAACCTGTGTTATCATGTCCAGATGGCCTGATTCTTGGGCCTCCAGGTGGCTTTCTTGTGTGCCAGCAGTGTCAGCGGTGAGCAGGAGGGTGGGTGTGCCCTTGGGTTTTGGGGCAGTGGGTGTGGCATGGGTGATGGCAATAGCAGTGGTAGGACAACTTCTGGCTTCTAGGTGGTTCACACTGGTGTTGATGGTGTCTGTGACAAGTTGAGTGGGCTAGTCCCCAGGCCCACAGATGGTATGTGCAGGTGGGCTCCAGCTGTGATGGTAGCAGCAGATTGAGTGGGCCATCCTCAGGCTTCTGGGAGAAGTGCTTAGATGCCTATGGTGGTAGATGGGGTAAGGCAATCCTCAGGCCCTTGGATGGCATGCTTGGGCATGCTGGGGCACACAGAGCCAGGCCAGGCAAACCTGTCTTCAGGGAGCCCATGGTGCTTGCAGGTGTTTCCTGTGGGAGGCAGGACAGGATAATCCCCCGACCCCCCCTTGTAATGCTCAGATGGGAGTAGCAGCCGCTGTGCTGTGGCTCGCCTGCTCTGGAGGGCAGGATTGCTTTCAGTAGCAGCAGCCACAGGCAGGCAGCTGGGGAGTGTGCGCTTCATCCCCAGGTGGTGGCTGCCAACAGGGGAGCCTGTTTTGGGGGTATTTGTAAATGCATGGTGGCCTCACTGCTGGGGGCAGCAGGATTGCTTGCCAGTCGTTCATGTTTCTGTCCTAAAGGTGTGTGAAAATGCACAGGCTCTTGTTGCTGGGAGCAACAGGGTTGCTACTAATGGTTCCTGCTTCAGCCCTGGCAGCAGCTCTACGAAGAGACTGTCAATGGGGCTCCAGAGATGTGGAGATGCGGAGGCTTTTGGACCCAAGGGCAGTATGCAGTCTGGTGGGGACTAGGGTCCCAAAATGGTGCCATTCTGTAGCTTCACAGGACTCATGGGGTGAGTGAGACCCACCGTGAGCTCCCTCTCTGAAGCAATGCAGTCACACAGACTCTGGGAAGTTCCCTATATTCGTCTCAGGGCCCACAAGGGTTGAAGGGCTCTCCTGTGGCTAGGACTGTAGAAGTAGTGGAAAGGTGGACTTCTCGGGAGCAAGGGGGTTCTGTCACTACCCTTTCTCCACATGAGGGGACCTATCTAGGCTCCCAGCCAATTCTAGCCTAGCAGGCTGCCTCACTACCCTCTCCCTCCTTGCCTTAGGTGTTTCCTGTAACTTTCTTGTTGGATTCCAGTATTCTCTCTTAGATTACCTATTTGAAGCGTCAAGAGATTCATATTTTAACCAAGTCTTTGGGGCAAGCAATCTCTTACTGCAAAGAGGGACACCAATATGTGGGAAATTTAATCACAGTATGCCCTCCCCCAGCCATCGTGGTCAGAATTAATCACCTGGGCTGTGCACCTGCCACACTAGGCCATCCTTTCGTCCAGTCAGGTAGGTGTCTGTGGCTGTCTTCTCTCTAGCATGTGAGCTCCCTGAGGGCAGTACTTATCCTGGAACCTACGGTAGTGGATCTCAAGGGAAGTCAGCTTAAACTCACTCACCCAAACAATATTTACCAAATTCCAATTGCAAGCAAGACACTGCTAATTCTGGGGGCACAAAGGGAATCTTAAACCAGCCAGTTCAGCGTGTGTACAATGGTTCTGCTTCCTGCTTTTGAAGGGTTTACATCCAATGGGAGAGAAGAGGAGGTCTAGGCATAAATAAACCCACGGCAAAGCAGACACATGTAAATAACAATGCTTCCCACATTATAGCAAGAGGTCAGCTGAGTAAAATATATGGACAGGTTCCAGGTCCCTGGTATTAGAAGGAGAACCATCTTATATTTCAGTAGAAAGGCTTGAGGTTTTTTCTTCTTAGTTTTCCATTTATTAGGAAACTAATAAATATTAGGAAGTATTTTGAATGGTATAGATAACAATATGCTTCTTCACACCATCTGAATCCAGTGATAGTTAAACCTTTTGGCATGGCACATTTATTTCTGTTCTTTTTTGAGACAGAGTCTGGCTCTATCACCCAGGCTGGAGTGCACTGGTGTGATCTCGGCTTACTGCAACCTCTGCATCCTAGGTTCAAGCGATTCTTCTGCTTCAGCCTCCCGAGTAGCTGGGATTACAGGTGTGTGCCACCATTCCTGGTTAATTTTTGTATTTTTAGAAGAGGTGGGGTTTTGCCATGTTTGCCAAGGTGGTCTTGAACTCCCGGCCTCAAGTGATCCACCTGCCTCAAGTGCTCCACCTGCCTCAGCCTCCCAAAGTGCTGGGATTACAGGTGTGAGCCACTGCACCTGGCCATTTCTGTTCTTAATAAGGAGATAAAGATTACAGAAAGAGTTGTAGGCCCTTTGATGCCTCTTCTTAATTCTATTCCCCTCCCTCTTTCCCAGAGATCACCACTCTCCTAAAGTTGCTTTGTCTCCTTCCCATTTATAAGTACTTTTGCTGTATTTATGTGCTCCAGTACATATATATAGTATTCTGGTGTGTTTTTAGAATTTACATCAACGCATTCATGTTGTGGGTAATTTTTTTTGCACAATTCTTTTTTTAGTCAACATTTTAATGGCTGTATGGTATTTATTTGTTTGACAAATCTCAATTTACTTTGAGATTTAAGTATAAATGTAATCTCTGGGGACTCCAACTGAGGGAGGACTCTTCCTTGAGGCCCTGCTAATGCTCAGATCTAAGGCCTCTCTTTAGTAGTCAGTAGCACTTCCTTGGCAGTTATTTATCACATTAAAATATCCTTCAAGAACCATGAGAAGGCATCTGATTATTACAAACCATTGTCCCCCATAAACTGTCTATGTTTCAAGGAAAGATACTGGGAATTATTTCTATTTGACAGCCAGTGCCTAGCCAAGTGCCTGGCATATAGAGGGAGGTTCAAGACTATTTAATGCATTAATCCAAACTCCTTTTATAGAAAAAAATATCCATATGTGCTGATGTGTGTCTCTTTCAGGGTCTGAGGGCTCCAGTAGCCATCCTGCTCACCCTTTCTTCTAGAATTCTAATAAGCTCATCTATTTTCTTGCCTATAATATGAACAAACAATTAGAATGGAAAAGGAAGGAATGTAATCTGCTTCTAGAGGAGAACATTTATAGTAGCAATAACAGAAAGCCTAGCAGAGATGACAGAAAGAAAATTAGAAAAAGCATAAGAATCTGAAGATATTTACTGTAATTGATTTATAAGTACAATGCTGATTCACCAAAAGAAGATTAGATTGTACTCCATATAATCTGGTTGAAAAGTCAGTAAAATACATAATGTTTTTAAGTGTAAAAAGAAAAAGGTTACAGGACATTTAAATTTGTTTTTTGGGGCATGTCATCCCTATCCAAAGTTTAATAGATGAGGAACCGCTATATGTGTTTTTCATTGATTATTGGTTTTACTCAACATTTTGCTTAAATAGTCCCTGCTTTAAATTTCAAAGCAGATGAATTAGAACATTTTGTATTTCTCCCTTCCGAAAAGATCCCACCAAAAATAAAATGAATTACTTTCCTGGCCCTCAACCAAATTTTTGTCAGAAATAAAATATGACTTTCCTTGGGCACCTTCATGACCTCCCTGAGAAGTAGAGAGTGAAGAGAGCTGGGCCTCCTCTTGCCTCCTCCCTCCTCTGCTGCAGTGACACGCGCTGCACAGGCTGTGAGGCAGAGGTAAGGTAGAACGCAGGGTCCTAGACCCCTTGGCCCTCCTCTCACACTGCTTGCGCCCACCTGCCCACCTTCTGAAGGGTGACGTTGTGGGCACAGGCAGTATTTTCCTCCTTCACCAGAAATTAGCACTGGGAAGTCACTGGGGCAGCAGATGTGGAAGACCAACGCATGACCTAGAGCAGTTTATCCAAACAGCTTCCCAGAGGCTCTCGATGGGAGCCTCTGACTAGTTTCCAAGGCAGCACATCGTGAATCCTTGGCCAGGCTTAACTTTTCAGAGCTCAGAAACAGCTGTCCTGGCCACCCAGTTCCCAATTCCTTTGGCTGGGATCCTGAAACAGAACTCCCTGCCTCTGCCGTCCAAGTCTTCCAGCCCTTCAAGCATCAGGGGCTGCTGCCTTGCAGCCACCTCTGCTCCTTCATTCACTATCTCTGCCTTCAGTTCTCAAAGCCCCATTAAGGAAATTGGAGAGTTGACAAGCTCATTGGGCTCTTCCTGGTTTCTCGGTGTGTGGCGCCACTCTGAAGAACTCACCTTTATCCTTCCAGCAAATCTACACCCTCTCCTTTGCCAGAGTCCCCATCTCAGTGGCTGAGGGAGCTGCTCAAGCCTTGAGAACAGACTGTGTCAAGGAAGACCTTGATAAGAAAAGAGAACAGGAAAACCTAACATGGAGACAGGGAGACACCCCTAAGTCCAAGTAGCTCTTTAAAATTAGGAACAGAGTTGCGGCCTATTCATTAACATCTCTGGAAGTTTTTGAGAACTTAGAACTGTGTGACTAGATACTTATGTCCTAATCCTTGCCTGTTAATAACTGCTTTTTATATAAACAACTGAGACTATTTAAGGACACTACAAGTCTCTATACAGTTTTAGAAACCTAGGGCATTTAATTTAATTGTTTGTATTGCTTAACTCAGTGACTAAAGATGTTCAGAGATTAGACTAGATCTTTGAAAAATGTGTTCATTAACAATCCAGTGTCTGCTTACCTGGAAAAAGAAAAGGCAGGATGGCAGATATAAGATATAAGGAGAGAGAAGAAATGGGCAGCAATGACGTACAATGTTTCTGACACTAAAATTTGAATTGCCAGAGAATGCCCAATGCCTAGTAGTTGGCTACTTTCCTACATTGCTTTCCTGTCTAGTGCTGTCACATGAAAGCCTCTTCAAAATGCAATCAGTCATTAGGCAGGTATAGTACCAGTGCTGTGTAGCTGGGTCACGGGCCTAATACACAGGCCTTTCTTGAGAATCCTGGATTACCAAAACTGGCCACCAAGAGTCTTATACATATTATGGCACCCAGGCTCACCTGAAAAAAAAAAAATGGTGAAGGGGACAATCGAGTTGCTCTCATGGCCCTGGTGATGCTGAAATTCCCAATAAACAGAAGAGACTAAGGCTGCCCCAATGTCCAAAGATAGAGAGTTATGCAGGAGGGCAGGGACTTCCCTGGGAGAGGCCTCAGCTTGAGATACTCATAGACTCTCCATAAGAGGAATGCTTGTAAGTGTGACTCCCTAGGGTAGCTGTAAAGGTGAAAATCACAGTTTTCCAGAGGACATCATGGTCATCAGCAGGAGAAGGCTTGACTGAAGTAGGAAGACAATGGATTAAAAACCAAAGAGAGAGACTGACATGGGGCTCAGCTTCCTGGTGAGGCTCAGGAAGTACTCATGGCTGCCAGTTCTACAGTTGGACTTCCCAGTTATGTAGCCTATTTTGGTTAAGCTGAATTGAGTTGGTTTTCTGTCACATACAACCGGGAAGAACTGACAAACTCAGTAGTTATTTTGACATTATGTGTTTCCTCAGCACTTACATGAGCAGATCCACAGAAAGGAGAGCTCATGACTCAAAAAGTCTAAAGACCAGTAATCTAGAGTCTAGGGAAACAGAATAAAGGGCTGTGAGGTTGAAAACCATTATTGCCATTATATAATTTGTGTTATTAATAACAGTAAATTGGTTATAACTACTGTAACAAAGATATTCTTCTGAATTTCTTTAAATATTAATTCACTTAATCCTTCCCCAAAACTAGTAAGGTAAGTGCTAGTATTATTGTTCCCATTTTGCAGATGAGGAAAACCAAGGTATAGAGGTACTGAGTGAATTGCCTGATACTACACAGCTAGAAAATGGAAGACCTGGAGTTCAAACTCAAGGTAGTCTGGATCACCAACCTTAACCACTACACACACTGTCACTCTTTAAACAGAAAAGAATGTGCTGGTCATGACCGGTGTGTCAGAAAGTCTGTCTGTAAGAACCATTATAAATGATGTGTTTCCTTCAATCTATTGTTTTAACCTTTCAGTGACTGATTCCCTTGGAGAAGCTAGCCACGTAAGAAAATGAAAGGTCAATAAGAAAAGTCTACTGAATTATGTTTCATTTGTCTGTGTTTTAAGGTAGAGAACACAGAACATTTGTCTGTGTTTTAAGGTAGTTTCACTCATTCACTTAGAAGATTTTAAGAACAGAGCTTGTGAAACTGTCCCCCAAAAAACTCACAAACAGAACCTAGACTTGGGTCCACATTTTGGTCAATTAATATGGAGAATTATGAAGAAGGAAAAAGAAGGTAACATGAGAAAAGAAAAGGACCAAGACAGATTTGAAGCTACAAAAATCAGGATAGCAAAGAAGAGAAGGGCAGACATTAAATAATTGAAAAAGACAGAAATGCACATTTTCAGATAAGATACACTGACAAAAAGAGAAAAGCATCCAGAGAAGGAGAGAGGAGTGGGCAACAATAAAACATAATAAGAACAGAAATAGATAGAAATGGATTTTCAGTTCCTTGAGGACAGAATGTCCATTTTGTTTGCTGTTATTTTCCCCAGAGCAAGCACAGTGCCTGACATAGACAGTCAAGAAATAGCTGTTGGATGAATAAATGAAAAAGAGAAAGAAAGAAACACATGAAAGGCAAGAGATAGGAAAGAAATACGTGTAGCCATTAAGTATATAGACTATGGAATCAGGCAGACCTGGGTTCAGATCTTGGCTTTGTATCTTCAGATCCATGTGATATTGGGTAATGCACTCACTACTTTTACTGATTTGTATCTTAGTTTCTTCATAGGTAAAAATAAGGATATGTTCTAGCTATTGAGTTAGTTTTCTCTTATCTCCAAATACGCTGCTTTATGATGCCAGCGCTGAAACTATATAGACCACACTTTGGCTTTGCCAGTGTCTACCTAGCGCTGGTAAGAGAGGGCACTAGAGGGAGACCAGAAGGGCTAAGAAGGAAGAAGGGACTTGTTTCTCCTCATCTGCTTCCTGTTCCTGAGAGCATCATTTCTGAAAATCTTCACCACAGCAGCAGCAGCAGTTCTTTTCCACAGCAGCAACAGACCCCAATTTGCAGTTTTTCCAACACCTGCAGCGCCATCTTCACTGTGCCCCTCAGAGGTGCCAGTGGTGCACCACGAAGCCGTGCTCTGCAGGTGCCAGCTCTGGAGCTACACCTGCAGCTGCACCTTTGGAGCTGAGGTTCAGCTTTGAAGCTCCCCTCCTCCACATCCCTAAGTTTTAACAACTCCATCTTTTTTTTGTTCCCCTAGGCCTACAGATGGAAGCTGCTTCCTCCAGTTGCTACCTTTTTGATACCTTAGGGTCTCTTTTTACCCCTTTGTGACCTAGTCATCAACTTTATACCTAGATAATAATTCTTCTATTCAATTTTCTCTGTTTAAATAACTAATATGGCTTATGTCTCCTGACTGGACCCAGATTGAAAGTGGATAATAACACCGACTTCACAGGGTTGTGAAGACAGATGTGTAAAGTGCTTAGAATATTGTCTGGCTGTAGTAAGAATAATAGCTATATAATATGTGGACACACTGAAGAACATTTAGACAGTAATACTAGAGGTGGCATATGGGTTTTCAGAGAGCAATACCTTGACATTTTGACCTGTGAAGACTTTAGCAGGTGTGCTCTGCCTTCCCAGCTGTAGGCGCATATAAAGTATCCAAGTCAGATAGTGCACGTCATTGAATTTAGGACACCATTGATTGTCATATACACCATTAATTTTGTGTATCATCAAGGAAACAAAAAGATCACTGCCGTTAAACTATGGCATGTTGTAGAGCGTGAGGCTCATCCTTATATTGCAGATGTTAAATGTGAAAAAAGTATGTATCTTAGAGTTGATGTAATACAATATTTACATTGAACCATGGTGAATGTAAGATAACCCCCTGATGAACCTATAGGCCTATAGGCATTCTTTATCCCTCACTCTATAGGATCAACATCACTAATGTGCACACACACACACATACACACAGACACACGCACATACATACACTAGGAAAGGTAAAGAAGAAAAGCATTTCTTGGCCCTGTATGGACCATTATTCAAGGGTCATCAAAGAAGCCAATAATTGGAAATTGGTCTCAACAAAATAAGTCTATTTAGTTCAGTTTGCCTGTTTTAACCAAGTGCTTACCGTCCTCACCCAGCAAATTCTTCCATCTTTCTGAGCAAAATAACCTAGCGTACAAACCAGAGGCAAATCAGAAGTTTGCTTCTACTCAAACTGAGAAAGAATGGGAACTCATAGTGGAATGTTTCCTTGCTTGTTAGTGTGACGGGTGGTCTGACTTAAAATTATACTGTGTTCAGAACAATGTGGGCTTTTATGCGTCATGCTTAAGCTTCAATCCAAATATGTTTCTGGAGTATAGTTACGCCAGAAAAACAAGGAATGTAAAAATAACACCTTATGAGTCAACGTGTTTGCTGCCCAAAATAGGTTTTGGGTTTTTTTGTTTTTTGGTTTTTGGTTTTTTTTTTTTTTTTTGAGATGGAGTTGCGCTCTGTCACCCAGGCTGGAGTGCAGGGGCGCGATCTCGGTTCACTGCTCCGCCTCCCGGGTTCAAGTGATTCTCCCACCTCAGCCTCCCGACTAAAACAGATTCTTAATATGGCTGGCCCTGCACAGCCCAGATCACCTTGAGAAAATAGCCTGAAATTGACTTTACATCATGCAGATTCAAGACTATCTGGCTCTGTATTAAGTCATGGACAAAAAAAAAAAAAAAAAAAAAGGCAAATCGATGGAGCAGAGGGAAAGAGGGAAGGAGGAAGAGAGAGGAATGAGTGTGAGACTGGCAATTTATTTGAAGAAGAAAGAAAAGAAGATAAAATGAACACTCTTCAGAAGGTTTTCAATGACCAGAATTAATTTTCTTTAATTTTCACACACTGATCAAATCAGGGGAACTGCAATCAGTCTCTTTTTCCCCGTTCCCTCCTCCGGCTTGATCTGAACATGGAAAATCAGTCAGCCCTCTTCTTTATTTTATTATTTTACTTTATTTTATTTTTTTGAGATGGAGTCTCCCTCTGTCGCCCAGGCTGGAGTGCAGTGACATGATCTTAGCTCACTGCAACCTTCACCTCCCAGATCCAAGCGATTCTCTTGCCTCAGCCTCCTGAGTAGCTGGCACTACAGGCATGAGCCACCGCACCCGGCCAGTCCTTTCTTTTCTAAGCTCTGTGCACCAGGCTGGCAACAGTTGTTTAAAAACCCATTCTATACTTCTCTGTTTTAACTTTTAACCCTCTCCCTGGGATATCTGAAGAGGAAAAGTGAGCCCCAACACATGAGAGTGAAGAGGAGAATGTGGGCTGCATTTCCCATGGGACACTGGAAATGCTGGCTTCATGGAGACAAGATTCTTTTTCAGAATCCCTACCCAAATTGCTGGAAAGAAGATCCAAGGAGGCACAGTAAGGGGGTTACACTAATCGTGAAGGATTATTACATACTTATAAGTAGCCTTGTGCTAGGCATTGGAGACGCAAAGTCAGATAAGAGAATTCTAGCCTCTAGGAGCTCACAGTCTAATCACTGTGTCATCAACCCAATACTTCCCCAAAGCAAAGCCCCCAGAGGTGAAAGGTCAGGGCCCACAGGAAGCACAGAGGAGACAGTGAGGCAAGAAGCAATTGCCCCAGGACCTTTGCACTTGTTCTTCTCCCTGGCTGGATGTTCTCCCTTGAGATAGCCTCATGGCTCACTCCCTTGGCCGTGTTCAGAAAAAGACCAGCATCAGGGAGACAAGAGTAAGATGGATAAATTTGTAGGGGCTGTGGCATTCTCCAATAAAAAACTGTGTGTACCAGATCTTTTATCATACCACTCAGACTTCTTTGTTCATAGCACTCTCTCCCCATGCGTGTGTCAGCTTTCCTCTATGTTAAATCTCTCACAAGTTTCTGTTCAGAATATGTTGTTTCTGAATAACATGTATTCTGAGATATGCACCTCACAGAACTTTAAGTCACACCGCCCTCCTTGGTGACTCAGTAACCATTTATGGTGCCCCCACATAGTACAGACATTGCTAAGAGAACTCCAGGGAGAAAAGCAATGGTGACGTGATCCGCAGAGGTCAGGAGATGTGCTGGAGCTGGCTGGCAGGGCTCACAAGAATCAATGGTCAAAGTCATAAGAATTTTTCAAGCCAGTTGATGTCATGTTGTTGGTAAGCTTAAAATTTAGCCATGGTGGAAGGATTCAAACCACGGAAATCAGCCAACACTACACATCAGAGCTTCTCTGCCTTCCATAAAGCCAGTTATTAACCATTAATTTGCACCCCCTTGTCCAGGCTAATCCTTCCGGGTTTCAGGGAAAAGCTTCGCCAGATTGTTTCTTTAGCAAAAACCAGACAAAGTATGTGGAAGGAGACAGAGAACAGCACTGTCTCTGATCCTTAGCAAGGAAGAGTTGCCTCCTGCTTGCCCATGCTGAACAGCTTCCTAAAGCAGGGGTCAGCACATTCCCTGTAAAGAGTCAGATAATTAATATTTTTGGCTTTACAGACCATCTGGCCGCTGCTACTACTATTCACTTCTGCCTTTGTAGCACAAAAACAACCACAGTCAATACATAAATGATGGGTGTGGCTGCATGACAATAGAATATTATTTATGAACATTGAAATTTGAATTTATGTCATTTGCCTATGTCCCAAGATATTATTCTTCTTTTGACCTTCTTTCAACAATGTATAAATGTAAAAACCAGTCTTAGCTCATGGTCTGTACAAAATCAGGCATCGGAGTGGATTTGACCCACGGGTTGTAGTTTGCCTAACATTGCCTTGAAGTGTAGTATATTAAGTAATGTGAAAGAAGAGAAGTTGATCTTCATGTCTCAACTAATTATAATAACAACTCTCATTACTGAGCAGTTTATACAAGTACTCTACTAGGAGCTTTGTATGTATTGGCTCATTGAATCCTCAAAATGATCCTAAGATAAATTCTAATATTGAGGCTTAGAGAAGAAAAATAACATGGCCAAGGTCACATCGTTAAAACATGGCAGAGCTGGCTGGGCTTTGGGCTCATTTTTGTCTAATTTGAAAGTTTGTGCTCTTAGCTAATGCCACCCTAGTCTGAAATCCTGGACCTTGTTTGCAGAAAATCATCTTGTGCATTCACCACAATCTCCTTGTTTATCCTCCTTCATGGTGCTTACAGCCAGCCTCTCTTTCCCCCTGCTTTCTCTACGGGGTAAGGCAGCCAGGATCTCTGATTCACAGGCCCTGGAAGCCATCCAGTAGACTCACCATAGAGGAACGATAATCTGGGCAAAGTCACATTTGTAACTTTATCTTTTCAAAACAAATAATTTCATAAAATATGGAAATGGGTTGAGTAGCACTTGCAGTTTCTTTCCAAACATCAGGCTAAAAAGAGATACCTGTGTCACGTGAGGATAGATGCCATCTCTAGACTGGACTTTGTCCTTGACTGACACAAGGGCAAACCCGAGCTCATAAACTGCTTCTCCATCTCCATGAGTTGTCAGGACAAAGGTAAGAACTCTGCTTCTCAACTTTTTTTTTTTTTTAAAGGACAGAAATATAATTCTTGAGAGGACAAGTGATTCTTAGTGGGAAAAAATTTTATTTGGATTTATATGTATGTGTATGTTTCTGTATTTATGGAACTAACACACAGAATATTCTGAAATGAAAGGAAACATAAATTATAAGACTGAATTATTGTTAGGCGATCAAGTGCCACAATTTCTGAAATTATCTTGTGACTACTTTAGTGAAAAAAATTGATGAAGCAGGCCAGGCGTGGTGGCTCATGCCAGTAATCCCAGCACTTTGGGAGGCTGACGCGGACAGATCACTTGGAGTCAGGAGCAGCCTGGCCAATATGATGAAACCCTGTCCCTACTAAAAATACAAAAATTAGTTGGGTGTGGTGCTGCACACCTGCAATTCCAGCTTCTCAGAAGGCTGAGGCAGGAGAATAACTTGAACCCAGGAGGCAGAGGTTGCAGTGAGCTGAGATATTGCACCACTGCACTCCAGCCTGGGTGACAGACTGAGACTCCATCTCAAAGAAATGAAAAATGATGAAGCAAATACAAAATGTTAATATTATTAGATTTGTGAGATGATTTGTTACTAACAAAATTTTTAAATGTCTAAAACAAATAGCATGATTGAACAAAAGATAGATTTCTTTTAAAGGACATAAATAATTTGTTTAGCTAGAATTCCAAGATAAATCAGAGGGATGGTAACCTGGATGCAATTCAGTGGTGTCTTGACAATCATTTTCCAGCTTAGATTAGCCCTGACCACAGATGATCCTTCATTTGACCATTAATTTTACTGAGCTTTAAAATAGGTTCAGTTTATCCTTGCCAGTTAAACTCACAAATCCAGGCACGTATTTAAAGGAAAGTTTAGTTCAACCTTAAAGACCAGGAAAACATTTCATTGTTTTATGGAGAAAGCTGGTTTGTTCCCTCCAAGTGGGAAGCCAGCCCTTTAAATAATAAAGTGGCATGCCTGCTTAACCTTGAAAAAGGTCAAGCTACTGGTGATGAAGCCCAGGCTTCAAAGGAAGAACCAGATGTCAGAATGGGAATGAAAGACTCATGTTATCCAGTGCTGATGAAGGGTTGGGGAAACTGGAACATGTGTGCCCCTTTTGCGGGAGTGTAAATTGGTACAACCTTCCTGGAGGAAAATTTAGCAACATGTAGAAGAGATTTTGAAAAATGTCTTTGACTTAGAAATCCCACTCCTAGGAATTTACCCTAAGCAAACAGTTGGATCAATGTGCTAAGATGAATAAACAAGATGTTAATTGCCACACAGTTTAGAACACTGATAAATCTGAAGTGACTTGAACATTTAGCAATAGGAATTTGGTTAAATAATTATGCATATCTACACAGTGAAAACCATGAAGCCATTAACTAGGATAATAGGGATCTATACTTATAGATATGGAAAGATAGATGCTTCTATTTTGCTAAGTGGGAAAAAAAGTTGTGTGTCCTCTGATTCTATTTGTTAAGGGTTGGGGAGGAGTGTGGGGGAGAGAGAGAAAGAGACAGTGTGTTTGTGTGTGTCCTTCACCAAAGATTTCTCAGAGGTTGAAATATGCAGGCCATTTCCATTTTTTGAGGCTTTTAGCATATATATATATATACACACACACATATATATATGTCATTTGCCTATGACATATGCACCTCACAGAACTTTAAGTCACACACATATATACACACACACATATATATACATACATATATATATGAGAAATGACAAAAGAGGGTTTAAAACATGTTTAGTCTATTATAACTATTTACATTTAAGAAATTAATGCTTTTTATCATCAATAAACATTCTATATAACTAATAGGATTTATGGGTACATTTTTATTTGCAGTGTGCTATAGGCTGTGTGGTCCTCTAACAGACCACAAGTTTAAAGTGGTATGATGACATTTTTCCCCTACCAACCTAACCTAATCAGAGTACTTTTTTTTTTTTTTTTTAGACGGAGTCTCTTTTTGTCACCCAGACTGGAGTGCAATGGTGCAATCTCAGCTCACTGCAACCTCCGACCCCGGGATTTAAGTGATTCTCCTGTCTCAGGCTCCTGAGTAGCTGGGATTAGAGGTACATACCACTATGCCAAGTTAATTTTTGTAGCTTTAGTAGAGACGGGGTTTCACCATGTTGACCAGGCTGGTCTCAAACTCCTGACCTTGTGATTAGCCCACCTTGGCCTCCCAAAGTGCTGGGATTACAGGCGTGAGCCACGGTGCCCGGCCTCATTCGGAGCATTTCCGTACCTGGTTGTATACTCCTTTAGATATAATATCAAAAATCAAAATTTTAGCCCCTTTGGGAATGTGTGCCTGGCCTCATGTGGTCCTCCTGACACTCTTGTAATGGACTCAACCTTTGTCCCAAGATGGAGTCATTCAGCACAATGGCATAGTCCATTCCATCCAGCCCTCACGCTTCCCTCATTCCTGCTTTCTCAGACTATACCCTGACTCTCTAGTGTTACAGCTCCCAAAACATATCTGGATGCTCCTCAGGGCATTGCAACCCAGAAGTTTTTACACTGGAGAGTCCAGCCTCTATCAACCCCATGTGAGAAGTTGCCTGTTGCAGTACAGTAAGGGCCCAACGCCATGCCATGGTGGTATTGCTTCTCTGTGGCAGCTTATTGTATGGACAGCCAAGGTTCTGGAAATAGTGACTTGAGAGAGATGGCATGACAACAGTATCAATAATGGGGAACAACCACAGTGCTAGGGGTAGTCAATAAATAGAACATGACTGTTGCCTGTGTCCAGGAAACTCCAGGCACAGACAGGCCACAGCTGCACTAATGTGGCACTGAGCTCCAAACTAACAGCAGAAGTCATGTCAACATTTCTGTGTGACTGGGAGACCAGAGCCTTTCCCAGATGCCACATTTGGATTCTTGAGCAGGCTACGCTTCAGCAATCACAGCAAGGCAGGGACAGATCCCTCACAGAGATTCCAGGAGTAGTACCAGCTGAGCCAACCTAATGATACCCCTTGTTTTGCCAAATTTCCCTGTAAGCTGCACAGGAGCAGACACTGGGAACTCAGAGTTCTCAAGCAACTGCTATGGGGAAAGAGGAACAAGGGTCACCATCACAGAAGAAGTAACAAATTTATGATATACTAAAGCACCTCTGTAAACTATGTGATCTAAAGGCGGCATCAGGGAGTGGCCACAACAGGCAGACAAGTCTAGCAAGTGGGACCACAAACAGGGCAGATGCTCCAGAGAACATGTTTACTTTTGAACCTTCTGTTCAGTGACATCATTGGTCCATGCAAGGCCCCTCCCTTATTTACTTACAAATTAATCTATTACACAAATTAATTTCCATTTATTTCCATCACCACCTCCATTCTCCTTTCACCACAGGCAATCATTTAAATGTGTTTAGTGTGGCTCTTTTCATTTGTATATGTTTTTCCAAGACATAAGATGTAATGATTTATGTGCATGGATTTTTAACTTACGTAAATGGTTATGTTAAACATCTTGTTCTGTTTTCTACTTATTCCACTAAGCATTAGTGTGGTTCTATGCTGCTATGTTCCATATTGCTGTATGTATAACTAACCCATTGTTCCTAATCACTGCTTAATACCCAATTGTGTGCCCCACAATACTTACCCGTCTGCTTTTCCAGCGATGGAAGACACCCACAAATATTGAAATTAACATTTTTATATATGTCCTTTTATGCACTTGGGTGAGAATATCCATGGGATGTATACCCAGGAGGCATATAGTTGGAACACTGGATATATGCATACTTAATTTACTAAATTCTACAAGATTACTTACCAAGATGGCTGCAACAGTCTATACTTCCATGAGCACTATGCAAAGATTCCTACGTTCCCACATCCCTAGGGCAGAAACCATTTACACAAAGTAGGTCACAATAGGGAACCCTCTCCTTTCAGACTATGGACCTTTCGTAATTAGCTCCAAGGCTCACTGCCTGAGCTCACAGCACCTGAGGAAACCCTAGGAGTTGGTACTGAGAATGTCCTTTGCCAGGACTCCCTAGAAGGATGAATCGATGTGCTCCACTGCTAGTCAGTTATTCAACAAATATTTATTGGGTGCCTATTAAATGCAAAACTCTGTGTTAACAGAGAAAAATCTCCTATGATCTGTGCCTTCTTTGTATTTAGAAATTAGTGGGGAATAAAGACATTAAGTCAAAATCTTACAAATAACCAGAAGCGTGCAATGGTGTATGAGCAAGAATTTCAGGATGCCATGGGGAGCCTTACTTAAGAATGAGGGTACCACGAGGCCAGGGCATTTTGTTTGCTTTGTTTAATACTGTACTCCAACTTCTAGAAGAGTACCCGACACATAGTAGGACCTCTTAAAATGTCTTCTCATTGAATGACTAAAAGAATAGAAGGTCAGTGTTCAAGGAAGGGCTCTCCAAGACATGATGTTTGAACCAGGACCTGGAAAATGAGCAAGGACTAGTCAGGACAAGGTGGTGGTGGTGGTGGTCTCAGAGGCACTCTCAGGTAAGGAGTTGGGGTTGGGTATATAACGAGAGCAACAGCTAACCCCATCTGTGGAAATACTCTCAAATGCCACCAAAGCACATGTGCCCCAGAATGCCGACCCCTTTTCTCAACAAAGCTGTTGGGACCAAGTTCAGTCCTGAGAAGCAGGGTCATAGACAAGAAACTCTGCAGCCACAGTGCAGAAGACGATGTTCCTACAGAATCAACTGGCAATGTTTTTTCAACACTGGGGAAAAAAGAACAAGTCTGGATTTACAAGGACCTGAATTTGAGTCCTCCTATTTTGTCTTAGCTGCTAAGCAAATGTGTAAAAGTTATTTAACTTCCTTTAGTCTCCTCATGGTAAAAAAAAATGGGGATGATAATACCAACTATATAGGGGTTTTGAGAAAATTTAATAAGATAGATTATATTATAGATAAGGTATATTACACAATAATATAAAATATATTCTAATGATAATTGCTAACTATCACTGAACATTTATTTGCTAAGCCCTTTCCTTGAATTCTCTATTGTATCTCTAACACCTCATAGGGTTGCCGTGGGCACATGAGCACTTAGAACAGTGCCTAGCACAAAAAGTGCTCAAAAAGTGTTAGCTATGATCCCGCAAGTGTCCGCATTTTACAGATGAGGAAACTGGGGCTTAGAGAAGTTAGGTAACTTGCCCAAATTCACATGCCTAATAAGTGGCAGAAACAGGAGCAAACATAATCTCAGCCTCCACCTTCTATGGCCAGAGTAGTGCAGGCACACAGCAGCCCTCAAAGCATGTCAGCCTCTCCTCCCATCGATGACTCTTCCCACCAACACCCCATCCCATCTACCTTCCTCCCTTGAGGAGTAGTTAGCAATGAGAAGCTCTATAAAGGCCTTCAAGTGTGGATAGAATTGTTAGAGAAGAAGGCATCTAAGTGTTCCTCTGTACACACACACACACACACACACACACACACACACACACACACGAGGAGACAGCAAGAGGGAGAAAGAACCTATAGACATTTCTGTCAGATGTGGAGGGCAGGTCGTAATTATTGTAACTGGTCCTAAACAGACACAACAGAATGCATCCAGGTTACCGCTGGGCACTCTGAACCTTGTGACAAATAGTAGTGGATTTCATAAGCTTTGTTTAAAGTTCGAGGTAATTTAAATGAAAAGATACTTGAGTCACTCCTCACTTTCCCTTGAAGAAACAGGAAAACTCCACTATGGTGTCTGACAGTTGCTACCTATTTACTTTGAAATCAGACAGAATCTAGGTTGCTGAATTATGGGTAGTCACTGGAATGTTATTTTAAACAAAATAAACCCCGGGAATAAAGAAGCTCAAGAATTCTGGGGAGAGGATAAATCACTTGAAATATACATGAAACATTTTTTTCTTCTTCACTCTTTGTGCAATTTATTTCCCAAGGAAGATTTCATTCAGATAGAGTAATCTGCTTCCTGAGAGAGTCCAGGAATTCTCTTGGGGTCTCTTGAGGATCTGGTGGAAGGTAGAGTGATTAAGTAACTCAGCCCAGACGAAGAGCCAAAAGTTCTCTATCCACTTTTCCCAGGCTCCCCTTCCTGTCTCTCCCCTCCCTGCAGCTCTTTGAATTTTTAACCCTAGGATTCTCTTGTAGCACATGGATTTTCAGGGAGTATACTAACCAGAGATGGAAAGGATTTATTTTACTAGATAGTCTAAATATCTTGGGCTTTCAGCCAGGCACAGAAGGTCTGACAGAGTGGAAACATGCAGACCCAGGGACAAAAATGAAATCCTCAGACACAATATGGAGTGATTCCTGACCAGATTTATGGAGATGCCATCCGTGCTCTCAGAAAAGGACTATAGGTTTGAATCTCTAAAGAAGACTCATGCTAAAGGGAAATTGCCAAGGATACACATATGGAATGAAAGAAAAGAAAATGGAGGAAAATAATGGAGATGATTTAGATTGAGTATAGTTCATATTTATGAGACACTAGGAAGGACTGAGAGAATTGCATGGGGAGTTAAGAAAATAAATCTAAAATAAGATTAAATAAATACGAAAGGAAGTACAGAATCTAAGGAGTTTGCATTTTATCATGAATAAAGCTATATTTCCAGCTAGGGACTGTTTTATAGAACAACTTACAAAATTAATCATTTCCATCTCTGCTTAGGACACTCCCTTTTCTCCTGAATTGCAGCTCCACCAACAATGAAAGGTGTGTGTGAGTGTGTGTATGTGTGTGCTGAATTACTATCTAGATAAGTGTGTGCTACGTGTCATATCGATTTTCTGGTAATTCAACCCTAATTCCTAGCAAAACATCCTGGGAAATTCCAGACCTATGAATGCCTCTCTGGAAGGTCACAATCAAGATCTGTTGAAATCCAACTGTATTTCAAACACTTCCTGGATTCTTTATAAAATCAAGAAACAGAGCTTCTGCACTGCTTTTCCTAATCTTTGAGCAAGTACGTTTCCTTAAAGTGCTCGTATTTTAAGAATTTGACCTAATCTTCTTCAAAATACTTCAGTAGGAAATGTGGCAAGTGCCACTGCTACAATTCTCCGGAGGTTAAAGAGAATGCACTCAATCAGTTAGTGGTGAAAGTGAACATAAATCCCAAATTCACAACCCACAGTTTAGTGAGGAGTCCATCACATGTGATCATTTACTTGCCTCTAGAAATCAGAAATAAACTGATTTTGCTTCAGTTAATTTTGCAAAAAGTTTACTTCGCTTAACTTTCAAAACTATTTTCTTTGACAAAAATGGCAGGGCACTATACTTGCATTTTTTTTTTTCCACACAGCACCAAATTATTTAGGCAATTCAGCAAAGAAAAACGATAATCGAATTCAGCTGGCATTAAATAAGTAAACACAAGCTAAATTTCGGTTAGCTGCAACCAGTTTTTCTTTCACCTGAGTACTCTCCTTTGCCCCATGTCTACAACGGTGTTTTCTTTTTGTTCATTTAGGCTACAGTTAATGAATATTAATAATAGTACTAATACTATTGCTAAAAGGTAACAGTAGTATGAGCATGAGCCCATTTAGACTCTTTGCTTATAGAAATTGGTGTTATTCATGGATACAGGGAAGGGAATATCACACATCGGGGCCTGTCAGGGGGTGGGGGGCTAGGGGAGGGATAGCATTAGGAGAAATACCTAATGTAGGTGATGAGTTGATGGGTGCAGCAAACCACCATGGTACGTGTATACCTATGTAACAAACCTGCACGTTCTGCACATGTATCCCAGAACTTAAATTTAAAGGTAAAAAAAAAGAAATTGGTGTTATTATCATTCCCACTTTACAGATGAGGAAACAGGCTTAGAGTATGTTAAGTAAATCGTGCAATGTCACAACACTGCTAATAAAAATGGAAGAGCAGAGTCCAAAATTCAAATCTTTATGGTAAGCTCAAAAGCTGACCTCTTGCAAACTCTTCCCTCTAAGTAAACTGTTCATTGAACTATGACCCCTCTCATGCTAATCTACATTTCAGTAAGGACTTTGTAAGAGTGTAAACTCCATGAGGGTAGAAACTTGGTCTATGTTGTTCAGAACGGCATCCCTGTGCCTAGGAGGTAGTAGGTGTCCCATAATCAGGGCCGACTTTGTGGGTCTGTGAGCAGCATGGTGACACGGGGCCTCCAGTCAGAAGGGCTTCCCACTTGGATTCAGTGCTCTGCATTGCTGTCTTCAGATTCTTAAAATTTTATCTTTGAATTGTCTGTAGATGAAGTCTGATGGGACTATGGAGCACAGGTGGGCACCCGGAGTCTCTGCTCACGTGGGGCCCCACCTCCTACCTCTTCAGTGCCCATCACCACCTGGGCTCTTGGCTGCTTACCCCCCACCCATGGTGCCCTGGGTGGCAAGCAGGTCTTGTGGGGAGGGGACAGGACTCTGACTCTGGCCAGAGTCTGGGCGTGGGAGAGGGAAGGGCTGAGGTTGGGTGTGTGTTCCCTGTGGTATCTCAGGGAGGGAGTGGTGGCCACAGACCCACCCTGGATTGACAGCTCCACAGTGCACTCAGTGGGTGGTTCAGGAAGTGCAAGCCTCTCACCCATGCTGGAGCCAGGTGCCAAGTGTATTCTGGTTCGGAAGTTGCATGCCTTGGAGGACTAACCTGTCCCTAGCCAGGGCAGGACATATCAGGCATGGTAAAATTTTAATATTTTGTAGTTAGAAAGAATGAGTAAGCCCTAATATTTGATAACACAACAGGGTGGTTACAATTAATAATAATTTAATTGTACATTTAAAAATAACTAAAAGAGCATAATTGGATTGTTTCTAACACAAAGGATAAATGCTTGAGGGTATGGAGACCCCATTTCCCATGACGTGATGATTACACATTACATGCCTGTAGCGAAGTATCTCATGTATCCCATAAAAATATACATCTACTATGTACCCATAATGTTTTTTATTTTTAAAAGTTTAACATTTCAGTACCAAAACAGAATTTTTTCATGCTTTTTGGATGGGGAGGACACATATTTTCATTTTGCAAAGGACTCCACATATTATGTAGCTGATCTTGTCAATAATTATGTATTAGATTAATAATTCGGACTCTTGGAGATCAAAACTTGTAGGTCCCAATGTAAAAAGGCACTAAGATCCAAGGCACTCGGATCCAGAATCTTGGGCTGGAAAGTGTGCCTTTAGATGATATTCAAGGAAAAATGTATAAGAATGTATTATACACCCAAGAACTTCTTAACAATCAGCACTAGAATGGGCCACCTAGGGACATCTAGGTGAAATCTCCCACATGAGAACTGTGACATCAATAGACAAAGCTGGCCATTTTTTTGCTTAGCCAATCAAGTTTTTAAAAGAATCAGTCTGGTTGCTTTGATATGGATGTGCCAGTTTTAGCCGGGCCCACTTCCTAGAGCTCCCTCTTGTCTCGCTTTTGGCAGCTCTCCCATTGGCTCACACTTACACGTGTGAAAACTGGCCCCTGAACTATTTGTGTTTTACTCCTGTTCTGAGCATCACATGTGGGACAATCGGTCATCTCCCTTTCAGGGTTCTATGAATATGGTAACAAAGAGCATTCATAAGTACCATAGCACCATGACGTCTCTGAGAGGAATAATTATTATGAGGTGTGATTTTTTTTACGTTCCTCTCTCCCCTACTGGACTGTAGACTTTTTTTTAATGGCACATATATTAGTCATGGCAGTCTAACTGCTAAAACAATTAAGTCTAAAATCTCAGTGGCTTAGCCCAATAAAGATGTGTGTGTGTGTGTGTTTTCACACATGTCATAGTCCAGTGGGAGTCAGTAAGGAGTCATTTACTCCACACAGTCATTCAGGGTTCCGGGGTTCTAGGATCTTCCATTGGGTGATTTCCTCATCCCTGAGGACCTTGGAATCCTCTATTAGGTTCATCAGCATTTGGCTGGCAGATGAGGAAAAAGAGAGCCCACAGAGGACTGTGAGAGAGATGTCGATAAGTCAAGACTGGAAACGACAGACATCATTTCTACCTCTGCTCCACTGACTCTGCCATATTACCCAATATAATTGCAGGGGAGGTTGCCAGCCCTCATAAACTTTACCTTCCAGTGAAGTCCTTACTGAAATTCAGGTTGGCACAGAACTTAGGGAATGTCAGCTAAGGGTATGCTTTTGATCCTACTACCTAATGTGAACTCTGCTCTACCTTAAGTGTGAATCCTGCTCTGCAACTTTACTAGCCATGTATCCTTGGCCAACTTAACCTTCTCTTAGCCTGTTTCCATCTAGTTGTGTGCCTGGAAAGAACAGGAAACACAATTTGGTACTGCATTGATATTGTCTCTGTTGCATCAAAGATCATATGTTATTTTCTTTGTATATGTAATGGCTGGCACCTAGGAAGTATTCAATAAATATTTGACATGTGAATAAAATAAATGAGGTAGGTAATTGAGATGGGCTCAATTCTTGTAGCAAAAGGAAAGTTGTAATCTGGGTAGATTTAAAATGAGAGAAGGAATCTTATTTGGGGAAAATGAGAATTCAAGGAGTTGACTAGAATTATTGATTCGTGTTTGTTCTCTTATTCAGTGACTAAGTGGATAAAGTGTGGGCAAAGTCAGTCTTTTCTACCTCATTTACTTTTTATCTTTCAGTGAATTTCTTCTTTCCCTATTGGATTCCTTTCTGCTTATATTTGTCCATCTTCTAAAGAATGTGCCGAACGTTTTCCACATTCTGATTTTGCTTTTGCTGTGGTGTCATCAATTGCCTTAAAAAACACTTTCACCCTGTAAGTCATTAGGGGCTTAACAGAGTGTAATGAACTTTAGTTTGGCTTTAGAACAAAACAAAGGCCACACAGACATAACTTCAATGACATATCTTCCATAAAACAAGTGGTCCCCTAAACAGGGAGAATACAAATGCCATACCTATTATTATAGTAGTAGATATTCATCTCCATTCGAAAACTTTAGTGTGCCAGAATTATTCCCTTGGCATTTCCTTATTTCCTTTAAGTTAACTTTATTTTATTTAGGCTCCCGTTTTGCCCGGCTAGTGGAAAGAGCCTGAATCTGCTTGCAAGATAAGACCAGAAAGCAAGAGAATTCTTGGGACCCAGAACCAGGAGAAAAATCTCTAATCTCTAGTTTGTCCCAGTTCCTCCTGAGTTTCTTGTTGCCCAAAAATAAGTCCAGAGGCTCTGGGCTTCCCTGCCATGCCTGTGGGTAAGGTGTCTTTGCCCGCACTCAGTACTTCAGTGGTGTAGCCTCCCAAAGACACTACCTGGTCATCCCGTCTGAGGTCTTGCCCTACACAGAGGGGTTCAGGGAGCCAAGGTTGGGTGTTATTGTTGGTAAAGAGTACAATCAATGACTACTAGTAAGGTTTGGTGCTGCTGCCTTGATCTGTGCTATGATGCCATCAGTTTTATGCAGGTTGTTTTTGCAACATCATTGTGAATGTCAACACAGTGACTATCTATAGGAAGACCTCAGCTAAATTAATCTTTTTGAGGGATACTTTAGGAAGACAAATTCAATAGCACCAAATTTAAGTTCACACCATGGTGAGAAGGAGTCTGGGTAAAAGCTATATAATGTTAAAGCAGGGAAATCCAATGTTGATTAGAATGCGGTAAGCACAAGCCCAGAATACAACAATAAGCCTAAAGAACATTGAACCCAACACCCTGGTAGATCCCTCCAGTTCAATACTCCCCCTTGCTTTTCTACTTGCTTTTGTGCTCTATTTCTTTAACCTGTCATAATTATATTTACATAGTTATGTTACATTATTGTTAGCTAATCTAATTATAGTTGTGAGAGCTCTAAACGTGGAGGTAATAGGAACAGATTTCAGAAATTCAGCCCTTACTTCAGCCAGAAAATACATGTGACCAATTCATAAAGAGTTAAACTTGCATTTCTCAATGATGCTGGAGTTTAATATTTACCACATGTTGTGTAAAAGTCCAACTAAGAAATTAGATTTCACACCCTAGATCACTTGGTAATAGTAATAACAGCAGCACCTTATCCATGTAGAAAGCAACTACACACCCGCCAGTTTGATCATCATCACAGCTCAGTGTAATGGAGATAAAATGGATTATTATTGGTCACATTTTGCAGAAGAGAACAATTTCCAATTTTGAGAAATTATGTGATTTACTGAAAGTCACATATTTAAGTGGCAGAAATGCAATCATAACCCAGGCCATTGTCTAAAAGCCTTTAATCCTCCCTCTTCTCTGTTTATGCATCTTGACTCTATTAAATTATATTGTTTTATTTTCCCATTTGCTCAAGGACAACATCTTAGATGAACATCTGGATATAATATCCTTTCCATAAACTTCAGAATTCGTTCACTTAAATGAAGGAGTTTTGTCAATAGTTAACCCCTTGGACTGCCTCTCAGGAATGAAAAGGCGGGACAGTAAAGGTTTCGAAGGGATGATTTTTAGTAGCCAGGGAATAGGAGTTAACTTTATGTCGTTCTGCAAAATGAATCATTTGCAGTCAAGATAAACCACTGGAGCAACCTTTACCTGTCCAGAAGGAGGATTCTGTCACTTAGGTTGCATATTTTTGTCATAATCCTGACTAGCCATCAACAGAATGGAGAAGACCCAGGAAGTCAAGGATCCCAATATATTTGCAAGGCTAGGCAAAGACCTAGAGTGTGAATATAGGATGGAGGCCAAGGAAATATCAGTCCTCTGATGGAGGAGGAGGGCAGAAGGGCAATGCATGAACTCAAAGGGAGGTCTAAAAACAGGCTGTGTTCATGGAGATTGGACAACTGCCTAACAAGATTAAGTGGCACAACAGAAAAATAGCTCAAGTCAAGATCTTTGTCTTGAGCTCCTTATACAGTATTAGGGAAGACATGACATAGCTAGTAGGTGTTGTAGCCAGGATTGCAGTCTCAGCAATCTGGCTCCAGAGTCCCCAGGCACTTAACAGTTCAAGGCATAATTGGTAAGGGCCTTAGTTGAGGAGCCAACTGAGTAGTTGATGGGAGTAGAGGAAGGGAGGGAGACAGACAGAAATCATTTTGCTGGGAGGGAATAAGGAAAGCTTCTGGGAATGACAAAGGCTTCACAGAAAGATATATTTAAACTAGGCTTGAAGATTGATAACGTTTTTGATATATGGAGACTAGAATGTGAATGATGGGGGAAAACCCCACCCAAAATGGTTAAGGCAAAATGGAAATATTTTGGCTTATATGCCTGCACAATCTAGTGGGAGTAGCTCTGACTTTGAGCTGAGCTTGATCAGGGCTGTCCAACTGCATCTTCAGGACTTGGTTTCTCACTCTCTCAGATCTGCTTTTGGCCATGCTGGTACCTTCTTTGGCCCATCCTCTCCTCTTAGCATCAAGATGGGTGCCGCAATCCAATGGATGGGTGGACATCTCCAGGACTGCATTCTTAACCATTGCAACAGCCTTCCTCCTGTGCAAAGAAGCTTAGACTATATCCTGAGATGAGATTTGTGTGGAAATAATAAAGCAATTGCCTGTATGTTTCTGTATCTCAATATGAGAATGTTTATATTCAGTAGTCTAAATTCACCTTGATATTTGCCCCCAGCCTCCAGTTACTATGGCCTCTATGGATATATGGATTGGTAGGAACTGAACCTTTTTGATCAGGCATCAATCTACAAATGGCTCATCAACCACAAATATTTCCAACAACCCCTGTCCCAAGAGAAAACACATTTAGAGCCATTAAATGGGAAACCAAGGATCTGTCAGTGAACTCTGGGAGTGCTCTGTTTACAAGGAAAATGAACTAATCTGAACCCGTAATAAATTACAGGCAAAATAATAGAGCCAGTTTCTTGAGAATTTAGATTTGATGAATTACAAAAGGAAGGAAGAATTCTGGAACTAGTTTCAGAATTCTTGGAATTATTTTATATATACTGCTTACTTAGTAAAGCCAAATTAGTCAACCTTGAGGTTCTTCGAGGCCCTAATTGTTTCTCTCCAGTTGTGTATTAGATTTTGTTTCATCTACAGGGAGAAGCACCAATCTACCAACACTTACTTATTCTACAAATAAGGAGCCACATAAATGTGCAAGGACACTACCAAGTGCTGAAAACAGTCCCTGCCCTCTAGTGAGAATAAACAAAGGAGGAAAGAATAACTACTCACTATGGAACCATGGTAAACAGTAGCTTCAGACGCTTAATTCAGAATTTCAGAACATGCCTTTCTTCTTATTGTAATTAGAGCCTGTCATCTGGCACTATATGGTGAGTTCCTTTAAATGATGACCAAACAGAATCTAGGATCCAATTCCTGAACAAACTGGTATTTTTCTAAATCTAACAATTAGAATCAGAATTCATCTGTAATCCTGGCTGTTTCAGGATTTCTGCCACCATTTTGTCCATGAAGAGTTTCAGGGACAGTAATGACTGAGAATACTGGCTCTGGGCTCTGGAGGCCTGGATTTGATTCCCAGCTCCACAACTTACCAGTTGTATAAACGTAACAGGTATCTTACCTCACTGAGTCTCAGTTTATCCAAAATGGAGATTGTGACAGTGCCCAATGTATTGGCTATTGTGTGAGGGTTATTAATTAATATGGAAGGAATCTGAATATGCCATCTCAGAATCTGCCACTTTGGCATAAAGATTATTTTGAGCTGAAGGCAATCAAGAAACAGTAGATGAAAGAAAAAGTTCTCTATGTTCCCCCATTTTTCTAAAATTGGGGAATAAATTTCCCTTTATGAAGTTGTCCTCCTCTCCCTCTCTCATACCAGGAAAGGCAGAACAACTTTTAATCACCAGATGACTCTAGACTTCTACCTGTTCTGAGACATGGGAGAGGGATCTGCATAACCAACCTTGCTAAGACAACCTGTCTTTCATTAGCTTCCCCCACACATTTACCTTCCCCATATTTACTACCCAGAGAAGCACAAACCCCTTTTCCTTCTTTCTGGTTACGTCTCCACAATTTATCTCTCTTTTACAAAATGATATTAATATATAAGCTTCCAGGTTTGACTGCCTCTTTGGAGTTTTCACCTCATTTCTGTAAGGCCCCCTAAATGCATATGAAATAAACCTTTTTCTCCTGTTAATTTGTCAGTTTATTTTCAAGGGTCACAGCCACTGAACCTGAAAGTAGAGGAAAAAGCTTTTTTTATCCTCCCTGACAAGTATCACATATTCAAAAATCTTTACTTATATCTTTGCATAGTACCTGGTCAATCAATGTTGGTGGTTCCTTCATGCTCAAGAAATACAGAATGTTGGAAGGTACAAACATTATCCTAGATTCACTTCTGGTGGATGTTATTTTTCCCAAAGGTGGCTTCTAAATTATCTCTGTCTATAAAGCAAATTATTATCATCTTTTTCATAATATTATTCATATTTAACATTTATTGGGAGTTTAGTGTTTGCCAAGTCACTAGTGTAAAGTAGACACTATTACTATGCCTATTTTACAGATGAAGAAACCAAGATTCAGCAATGTAAAATAACTTCCCCAAGATTACAGAGCTTGAGTAGTTAACTGTTACGTTATACTGCCTGCCCAGTGATAGAGTTGAAGATGGATATAGAAGAAATGATAAGAAAGGAAGTGAAGGAAAATAATTCATAGAAATGGTATCTTGTTGAATGATACCTTACATATAACAGATATTTAAATACTGGTTGAATAAATGATTGACATAAAATAAAATGGAATGAACAGCCAAGGAGGCCAGTCCTTCCCCTGGCCACACGTCTTCAGCCATTTCAATATTATCAGAAAGAGCCAACCTTTCATCTCACCCAGAACTCTGCAAATATTGATTTCCCATCCTTTTAACTTGAAGGCATCTCCTATCAAGGAATTGCATGAAATTGCTCTGTGTCGTTATGTTTTATGCTTTTCTCTTCCTCCCCTCAAACGCCCCTTTATAATATATATGATAGACCAGCTGGCTGTATAGATGAAAATCATTTTCTGTGCCACAGTTAATGCAACTCTGTGGCTTTGTTCTGTAAGCTAGGCTGGATGGAGTGTGTGTGCAGAGAAATCTCTTGAAACACAATGTGGTCGCTTTTGCAACCATTTTGCCCCAAAGCACATTTATAAGCAAGTGAATTCCACTTTGTTCCTTTCAAATTCTTGTTTCCGTGAGCCAAGCACAAAACTCCGGAAGACTCGATCATTTTAAAGTTATTTGAATATCATTTGCTGATACTGTGCACGAATTTTCCTGGGCTAAATAGTTCAGGTTCATTCGGATTAAGGACTTTCATTAGCAGTTAAGTAAAGCCTTTTCTGCCTTTGACCCTATAATTAAGAGTCTGTGACTCTGGACTGGCATCTGAGAAAGCTTTACAAATGTTAATAGAGAGCCCCAGAATTACTCTCAGTTCTCTGGAGAGTGATGTCAGACAAGATACTTTTTTGTTTATGGTCCACAGACTTGAGTCAGATCCCCCTTAGACTACAATTTGGCAAAATAAATTCTGTTAGAAACAATTGCAGTTTTTGATAGCGGAGGTAGAGAGGTCATCCCAAGAGGTAATATGGTCACTCCTGCATGTCTTTGGAGTGGGGAAGGGGGAATCAAGTGGGCAGTATCATTGTTAGAGCTGAGCAACCAGGTCCCTTGCCTTGAGCCCCAACCTGGCTTTGCTCTGGCTAATCTCCTCTCCACAGGGTGAAAAGTACATAGAGCCAAAAAGATTTGTCCACCCTAAGGTCGACCCCCCACCCCCAGACCATCCTTGCCAAATGGCCTGTAGTGAGTGCCAGGTCCTGCTTGGCCCTCCTAGGGTCTTTCCTCCCAAGGGCAGCCATTGCCATATATGGACCCCTAGAGCCAAGAGGTGGTCAATGGGTGGCTTTTGGGCAGGCAGGAACTAGGACAGAGCTTGGACTTGGTGGCTGGACGTCTTCATGCATGCTCACAAACCCCTGATGTAAAGGTTAGAGCCATCAGTGGAAAGAGAATAAGGATAAGACACAGGCCCGACCTTTTCATTTGTATTTTTATCTGGGGCTCTGCAAATGCAGAAACAGACCTGCAGGGAGAAAAGGGAGTAAGCTAGTTGGATCACCTCAAATTTGAAAGCTAATTTGATTTTGTTAGTACACCAGAACATGCCAGTTCTCTGATGACTGGGCTTATGCAGGTCCACATCTCTAGAATGTGGTACCCAAACAAAAATCTAGTTCATTCACAGTGAGAACCAAAGCTACCAAGCTGATTGGGATGTTCATGTCAGCTGATCAAATACCTGCTCCCTATAGAAACTGTATATGGAAAGCCAGATTACAACATGAAGTTTTCCTAACAAATATAGATTAGGGGCAAGTAGAGTTAAAAACAAGATCCATGCATCAGATTGATATGCTGAGGTATCAATCTCCAGGTTTATTGATACACCTGCTAAGTGGACCCAATGCTTATAATGCCAGCTTATTAACATCTTCTCGTAAGAACAATGCTAAACACTCACAAATTTTTGATCTTTGGATCTTCTGTATACCATTTCCATTTGGTTTATGTATCACAAATTCTATGTTGAAATATATTAATTCCAATAATTAGTCAAACATTTCTTTTTCCATTTATTCAAGATTTGAATACACGTCTAGGATTTGTTTTTCCTACTTGTAAATCATGCCTTTAAAGTAAAAGTTTTAAGAAGAAAATCCTAATCCATGCTCTAATGGACTAAATACCAGTAACAAGTCTGGAAGAAAGTCTAGGAGTCTCCCTTCATTGACCATGAGAAGCCTGACAATTTTGTAAATATTTTGAGTATTATTCCCATCCCTAGAGGCATAAAAAACAGGAAAACTGAAACAGGGACTTCAGTTTTTATTAAAATTACTTACCAGCATTTTTCTATTCATATTCTTGGCTTATGATCTAGTGAACTTGCTTTATTATAAATGATGTTTTTTTCCATATCCAGAGTTTGAAAGTAAAAATGCAACAGGGATGGTCTTCTCTAAGCTTGCCATCACCCCATCCCTGCCAATACTTTCATCTTTTATTACCTCTTCTATTTCTCTAGCCACAAAGAATCAGAAAAAGGAGGATTCTGAAGTGGTTCTCATTCTCATAGACAGGAATTAAAAATAAAGTCTAGCAAATAACATTTATCAAGCAATGTCTTCTCATATATCCCCATCTCAAAGTTTAATATGCTCTGATGTGTGTACGTAAGGTCTTAATAGAATCAGAGACGGTTAAATAAAAATCCAGAGAAGACCAGTGTGTGTGTGTGTTTGCACTTGCTTTGATTCCTTTTGTGCTTGGTTCTTCCATTGTGTGTTTGTGTGTGTGTGTGTGTGCGCTTTGATTTCCTTTGAGCTTGAGTCTTCTGAGGATTTGCAGTACAGGCTGGAGTGAAACTGCTGGCAGGCATTTGACTTTTCTCAACTAGTGACAAGAAAAAGACAAGAGGAGGACAGAGCCAAAGGGGGTCCAATGGCTAAACATGTGGTGGGTGATTCCAAGTTTTGTGAGTCAAATACTGTATTTCTGAATGAAATCAATTTCTAGGTTGCACAAATGTTCATGGCCTATTTACAAAGAAAATAGAAACCTCAACTGTGATTCTAAAGCTATCACTTAACTTGGTGCCCACATCCACCCAATGGTAAGATTCTATAGCACACAACATCTAAAGATCTCAGAAAACTCTTTCTAGACAATCCCATGCTCAAGCTTGTCTCTTGCCTTTAATTACGTTGCTCTTCCTTCTTGCCATCTCTAAACCTTACTTATGAATCTTGGGCTATGGTGGCGCCTCACATTCTGCTGCTCAGTGGGGTTGGGTAGATGCCAGAGGGAATCAATCTAGAAAAACATGCTGCCAGAAGAGGTGCAGGTAGTGCAGACATCCACCAACCACAGTGCCTGGCAAATTCTGGTCATCAGCCTAGTGAAGTAATTGTGCCTGATAGAAAATGTTTCAACAGCAGCAGGAAACAGAGCCCAGAAAATAATAACAACCATTAACAAGTATTTACAGAAAATATAATCGTACTGCTAAGCTCAGCTATGAATAATATTTATAAAGTCAGAATAATGAAAACATAAAATATGAATTGTTAGAAAATTTTCATATAACTATATTGGAGGATGGGGTAGGAGGTAGACGAGCTAAAATCCTCATTTACTTCAATATCTAAAATTGATAAACAATAGCAGCATATGCATATTATTTAGAACTATGGAGCTGGTGCAAGAATAAAGAGCTGAAACAGTAGAAAATAGCTATCAATGGGCCGGGCGCGGTGGCTCATGCCTGTAATCCCAGCACTTTGGGAGGCCGAGGTGGGCGGATCACAAGGTCAGGAGATCAAGACCATCCTGTCTAACACAGTGAAACCCCGTCTCTACTAAACCCCGTCTCCACCGGGCATGGTGGCGGGCGCCTGTAGTCTCAGTTACTCTGGAGGCTGAGGCAGGAGAATGGTGTGAACCCGCGAGGCGGGGCTTGCAGTGAGCCACGATTGCGCCACTGCACTCCTGCCTGGGCGAAAGTGCAAGACTCCGTCTCAAAAACAGAAAAAAAAAAGAAAAGAAAAGAAAAGAAAATCGCTATCAGTGGAGAGTGGAAGGGTATGCATGAGAGAACTATAGTTTCATCAATAAGATTACTAGTCCTATTCAACATCTGAAACCATGTGCATGCATTCTTCTGATAAAACAAGTTTTTTAAGTTGAACATTGTCCAGCTCCACAAATCAATACGTTGGGAAGTTAATATTACAAATGTCATATTTCTTGTTTAAAAGCAAAGAACCATAATGTCTTCTATCTTGCATACCTTGCAATTTGGAGTCCTTTATCCCATGCAATCCCAAAACACTGTATCTGGGGCAGCAAATTACCATGGCCTAGAGTAAATATAAAAGTTTATTCTTAACATTTGTGGGTTTTCTGCACACACAGGCTTCACACACAGGAGGTATTATAATAGTATTATTGATAGTATTGTTGAAGGAGGAAGATGTGTAATAATATCAGAATAATTTGCAGGAAGATTCGAACATTTGTAATAAAAAGCTTAGTTATTAAGAGAAGATACTCCTTAAACTGCCAGCAATCACCATAAATTTATGTTCTAAATGAAGACGAAAATACAAAGTAGCAAAATGTTAAGCAACTCTTGGTTTTTAAAGACAGGTAATAGCCCCCTAAGGGCTTGCACAAATTCCTCTCTCAAATTCATTTGCACTTTTTATCATTTGCACATACTTCATGTAAGTAATAAAAGATTTTTATTTCTCTCTGTGTTTATCCTTTAGTTACACATCAGATGCCTTACCTGAAACAAGTACAAGAAGAGGTTTCTCCAAACAAAATCACCGAAGCTCAGAGCCAGAGGGTTCTCTGAAGACAAAGATTTTCAAGTCTTGTTGAAATAGAGCCACATAATGAGCAGGAGGGGCAGCTGCTAACTAGTGCCCCACCCCCGGCCCAGGGTAACCAAATTCCCTGCTGTTCTTGAGGACAGAAATGCCAATAACGCTAAGTTCAGCCACGTGAACTATGCTGATTGTCAAACCAACAATCTCTGGGTGGGGTTAGAAACTCAGACCTGGGAAGAGCATCAGTAAGCCCTGGGGCTCAAGAGCACTCCTGACCTCCAGACCCATCTCTTTAGCCAATCTAGGGCACTTAGGGCCCAGCTTAAGGCTATTTGTCTTTCATTCCACACTCCCAGGATCCTTCTGGGACAAATGGGAAAAGAAGATAAAGTTCGATGGCTACTAGGGTCAATGGAGTTAAAGGCAATGCTGCCGTTGGAACTGTCGGAAATATCAGAGAACAATTGCAGATCAAGAGTGGCAGTGAGTGTGGAGACATACACTTACACTTATCATAATAGAATAGAAACCAGAGGGTTTGTGTTCAGTTATCAGCTCTACTACTTCCCAACTTAAAACATTTGCCTAGTCACCAACTAGTAAATATCTGCTGCATAGTGAAAGCTCCGTAATTGTTGGTTAATGAATATTGAAATCACTTGAGCTTTTCGGGACTCTCTGGCTCCATATTAAAAGTAAGGAGATTGGCCAGGTGCAGTGGCTCATGCCTGTAATCCCAGCACTTTGGAAGGCCGAGGTGGGTGGATCACTTGAGCTCAGGAGTTTGAGACCAGTCTGGGCAACTCAGCGAAACCCCGTCTCCATCAAAATTACAAAAATTACCCAGCACACACCTGTGGTCCCAGCTACTAAGGAGGCTGAGGTGGGAGAATCACTGGAGCCTGGGAAGTCAAGGCTACAGTGAGCCAAGATCCCGCCACTGCACTCTAGCCTGGGTGACACAGTGAGATCCTGTCTCAAAAATTAAAAATGAGTAGATTGGACTATCTGATTGGTAATAAGGATAGGCACTGATACTTATTGAACACTTAATATATGTGGGGGACTGTTGTGAATTAATAAAATGTATTGTCACAAAAAAACATGTTATCTCCTTTTAATATACAAGGAAATCAAAGCACAGAGAGTTTGGGTAACTAGCCCCACATCACACATTTGGTCAGGCAGAACCAGGATTCAAAACTCCAGAATCCATGTGTTTTTCCACTATGTGTTTGTCAACATCCAGCTTATGCTATTATAATTGTAATGTAATGGGGAGCCGAGCAAGAAGACATGAGGCAGATGAGAACAGAGGTAGCCTTTATTGGGCTCCCCGGCGAGGTTCACCGGTCCCCTAGGAGGAGGGCCGAGGAAGTCGCGCTGGGGGCGGGTATCGGGGGCCTTTTATAGGGCGAGGTAGGCGGGGTTTGTAAGTTTCGGTTTCTGAGGAATGACGTGTCCAGGAGCTTGCGCAGGGCGGGGGTTTTTTGGCGGGCGCGGGCTTTTTTCACGCGCTGAGAGTCTTAGCAGGAAGTGAAGGGTGGGGAGTCCTAACAAAGGGCCTGCCATGCCGGGTGATACCGCCATGTTGGGTCTAGATTCCTGCCTAACAAAAATGACTCCCACTTTGTTACCTGATCATTATCAATGAGATGTTTAATCTCTTACTCTGAATCTTTATATACTGCCTGTATTACTTCCCAGAGATTAGTCCTCTGTGTATCCATCAATACTCGAGCCTTCAAACATTGATGAAAAACCTGTATTTATAATTCAAATAAGAGAAACTAGACATTTTATACCTATTTGTGGATAGTATAAAGTGGAGAGGGATAGCAAGTATGTTAGATGACAGTCACCACCTAAACAGACTGACAAGCAACATAAAAGAACCCATCTAACGAGATATGAGGAATCGGGGAAAAAATGCAGTGGTGTGCTGATGAACAAGCTCTCTGAAAACAAAAACCCTGATTTGGAGCATCTCCCTGGGAAGCGTTATGGGCCAAGATGTACGTGGAGGAGGCACAGTTGTGTGGGAGAAAAATCACAGGACTTGGATTCAGATGTCTGAGCGAAAGTCATACCTGCTATGCAACCCTAAGCAAGTCTGTTTACCTCATGGAACTTGCCTCTACTGCTGGAAGTGGGGATGTGTCAAGTACCTCACAGGCTTGTCATGAGGACTGAGTGAGATGATATAGGAAAACACTTGCCAAACTGGAAAGTCCTGCTCCTCAGGGTGTGTCTCATGCCAGCAGCATCAACAGCATCCAGGACTTTGTTGGAAAGGCACATTCTCAGGCCCCACCCCAGACCCACTGAAATAGAGTCTGCATTTCCACAAGATCACCAGGTGATTGTGTGCACATTAACATTTGAGAAGCTCTGTGCTAAAGAGCCAAACAAATGCAGTGTTGGAATTTTGGACTCTTTTCATATTCTGCCAAGGAAATACATCATGGCCAAATCTAAAGAAATGGGCCCCTCTCAGAGTTTTCCATAATCCTCTTTCCCTGGGTCCTGATGAGCTCCCTAGGTATCTAGGGAGCAGATGCCCATCATGTGGCTGAATGGGTTATTCCTGGAGAGCAGTTCCCTTTGCTCGGGAATGGACCACTTGAGAAAGTCATTGCCTTATAAAATTCCTTGTTTTCGAGGGAGGAGAACCAATAAAATGCAAGCCTACTGATATGGTTTGGCTGTGTCCCCACCCATATCTCATCTTTTGTAGTTTCCATAATCCCCACGTGTGGTGGGAGGGACCTGGTGGGAGCTAATTGAATCATGGGGGTGGTTACCCTCATGCTGTTCTCGTGATAGTGAGTGAGTTCTTGTGAAATCTGATAGCTTTTATAAATGGCTTTTCCCCCTTTGCTCAGCACCTCTCTCTCCTGCCCCCTTGTGAAGAAGGACATCTTGGCTTCCCCTTCTGCCATGATTGTAAGTTTCCTGAGGCCTCCCCAGCCATGTGGAACTGTGAGTCAATTAAACCTCTTTTCTTTATAAATTACCCAGTCTCAAGTATGTCCTTATAGCAACGTGAGAATGAACGACTAACACTTACATATACAAAGCTGTCTCAGTCCTGGGAAAGATTGTTAAATTTGAGACTGAATGTAATTAACAGCTCTATTAGTCCATTCTTGCACTGCTATAAAGAAATACTTAACACTAGGTAATTTATAAAGAAAAGAGGTTTAATGGGCTCGCAATTTTGCAGGCTGTGCAAGAAGCAAAGCAGCCTCTGCTTCCGGGAAGACCTCAGGAAGTGTCCAATCATGGCAGCAGGCAAATGGGGACAGGCATCTTACATGGCCAGAGCAGGAGGAAGGGAGGGGGTGGTGCCACACACTTTTAAATAACTAGATCTCATGAGAACTCTATCACTAGTACAGTACCAAGAGGATGGTGCTGAACCATTCATGAAGCACCACCCACGTGATTCAATCACCTCCCACCAGGCCCCACCTACAACACTGGGAATTATAATTCAACATGAGATTTGGGCAGGGACACCCAAACCACATCAGCAGCCAAAGTGGAGTTGAGGTGAATTTTAATCTTTCCAGCTCAGAGTGCCTGGGATCAACAGTTAAAGGTAGCAACTCAGAGTAGGAAGATGCTTTATTTTAGATTTATCTTGATTACATCCCTGTTTCATATGAGAGACACATCACAGGTTCTTCACAAATACCCCTTACACAGACTTGAACACTATCAGCTTCCTAACTGCCAAAGGCCCTTTTAATACAATTATGAGCCTGTTAGGATACGAGGGACTGGATAGATAGAATGTAAGAACTCCTTGACTTGTGGCTAGCTCAACTTCATTTTACATGCATAGACACAATACACACACACACACATACAGACACACACACAGACAGACACACACACACACACAATTATTGTTCTTTCTTTTCACCAGTTATTTTCTCCACTTTCCATTCCCCTGATCAAAAAATTAACCATCGAACATCTAAACATATAGATTTTAATAACCTGTCAATGTCATAACAGAAACAAAATGAATCCACTTGGAAACCACTATTTACAAAAAAAAACTTTGCATTTCGAAAGTGCTTTAAGTAGATGTCCTAAATTAAGAAACAGGCTGTTCCAGAAAGTCTATGACTAAACTAAAACCCATTAATGAAGTATTAGCGCACAGACTTAAATAATTGTGCATTGGTCTAAAACTTCAAAGGTCAGAGATCTGTTCTGAGCAGAAATGTGTCAGGGGAGAGAAAAATCTTTCAGATAGAGAGTGTCTCACCTGGGGAGTATTCCAGTTGGGTTTGTGTGCTCCTCTAGAATAGTGGTATTTTAGGGTTTTTATCTGGTTGGTTGGTTTGGCTCTTGTCACAAAAGAAAAACAAAGTGAGTCTATAAAAGGACAGTAGCACTCTCTCCTTGAAAGTCTAGCTGCTGAGCACAAACTCTCTGGGTGTAAGACATAGCGTTACCTGGGACGACCCTGATCACCAAGATTCTAAGCCGAGAAACACAGGAGCTAAAGTAGAGCATATGTGTCCTTGGATACGTTGCTTTTCCAATATGAATTAGTTTTACTCTACCTCAGAGGTGGGATTAGATAAAGCACTATTTGATAACCTTGGAAAATCTGTCAGAAATTGTCCCATGTATTCACATGTATCTCTTTATACTTTGTTCTAAAATCTATATTCACCTAGGATTCAAGCATGTCTGAAAATGAGGTGAGTTCCCAGGATCTTTGTACATGAAAAACCAAAATGCTCATCCCAGGAGAAGCAAGTAGAGGCCAATAGCTTGGCTCTAGGACAAAAGCAGCTTCTGGGAGGGAGATATTTATAACACAGTAGAGCCCAACTTTCACATCAAGTGGCATTAATTCAATTTAGGCTGAATCCTAGGAAGAGGAGGCTGCCAACAAAGAACTGGCTTAGCACAGCCCCCCTTGAGATGGAGGCCTGACACCATTAGACCCAGCCCTCCAGTGGCAGTGAGAGCCCTCAACACTGGTTTGGCTAAGGCTGCCAAGGCATAGACACCAATGGCAGTAACAGCAGCACCTTGAGCAGCTATTTGTGACATCTTCGGTAAGTGTCAATGCGTGAGCCACTAAGTTTGCTAATGGTAGTGACCAAAGATAATTCCCAAAGGAGCCACAAAAGAGAAAAGAGAAAGGCAACTGTCACATCACAACTAAGAACGGACCCTCGGGGACATCAAAACTATTTAAGGTGGGATTTGAGAGTGGCAGGATGGGGGAACGGGATAAATCCTCCAGAGTAGGTCACATTAGAGACAAGTTCTGCAATTTGTATGAATTCAAATTATAACAATTATATAATTTTGTAATGGTATTAAACATTTGCTTTCCTCTCTCTACTCTAAGTCTAGTGAAAGATGGGAAGTAAGAAACAGAATAGGAAAGTCTGAGTTTCTGAGAGCATGAACTATAAATCTGAGATTCAGCTGTCCATATTTACAGAAGACCCAGACAGAATACTTTATGATGAGATCCGTCATTCAATTGGCAGCATTTACTACTCAAACCTATCAATTAGGAATTGAATCTCCAGCTGTCTTAACTACCCCTGAAACCCCTGCAACAGCGGTGAGCCACACCCATGCCCCAAGCCAACTACTAAGGCCCTCCATTAACCAACTACTTTTTCCTTTGAACTTTTCCCAACAGGATTTTCACTCTTGCTCACTTCTTCGTTAATGGATAACAGTGCTTCATCCAAGACCTATGGTTCAGATTTTCTTCTTCAACCTTTTCTTTCTGGATCACTACTAATGTTTGATTTAAAACCATAAGTTAGTGCTGTTAAAACAAATCCTTAAAAATCCAGACTGGATATGTTTGTGATGCTCCAGAAAGTGAGACCATATAATTTCGCATTGACAGAATAGTGCTGAGGAAACCACTTGCAATTTGAAGTGAAAAGTCTCGGGTTTAAAATCCTACATTTGTCACCTCCTAGTTGTATAGCCTCAGACAAGCCGCTTATCCTAAATCTTATGTAAAATAGGGATAATAATAATTTCTGCCTCTCAGAAATATGAGGACCAAATGAGATACTGAAAATGCTTATAATTTTCTTCCCTACTTACAGAATCTATCCACCACTACCAACCGTACCCTGAAAGAGGCAGTCTTACAGACCACATTTGCCTGGCCATAGCTGCTTAAACCCCACATGGAAAGCTGAGCAAGGTTAAACCAGTCAGATTCTCTTTCCTGGGAATTTAAAACTTGAGATACTGAGTCATTTAGCCCTGGAGAACCAAGTTGGAAGTTAATGGAGACCTGGGGTCCAAGACTACATTTTAGGGTGGCCGTGATGGGTGCAGGCAAATGACCAAGCAGAAGAGCTGGTCTGAAGAAAGAAGAATGAGGCTGCCTTGTAGAGAGAAGCAGGCAGATGTCATGTGGACTCCTAAAGAGAAAGAGATGGTGAGATTAGCCTCTGGTGACTATCTAGTTCTCATGAAGCTCAGCTACATGTCCTACATTTGGTGTGCAATTCTTCTACATTCTTATATAATAAACCCACTGTTTGTTAGTTACTTTGAGTTTTTGTTCCTTGCCAAAAATAAAAATAAAATAGGAGAGAGAAATAACTGTAGAACTGTAAAATGAAAGCACTATACAAATACAGGATTAACTTTGTCTTTGATATCCACTTAGGATTTAGCGGCCAATAGGGAATGGAGGAGAGGTAAATGGAGGGAGGCCTTTAGGGAATGGAGGACAGCCACCTTGCAAACCCTGAATAATAACCAACAACCTCATAAACAAGGTATCAGCATTTGGAATCAGCCAGTTGGGCATCCTGTGTGCAAAGTGTTGAAAGAGTCTCCAATAAGGGCCATATTCATCAGAACTCTTTTGGCAATGTGGCAAAATCCTAATTCAGCCTAACTAAAGAGAAATGGAAATGTGTAGTCCACCCAACTGCTAAGTCCATGGGGGACTTTCATGGGAATTTAAATGTAAATTTCATATCTGACTTAGAAACATGCACTTCTCATATCTCAGTTCTATTTTCCTTTGTGTTGGCTTCATTCTCTGGCAGGCTGCCCACCATGATGGCAAGGTGGTTCTCAGAAACTCCAGGCTTATTCTTGCCAGCTTAATAATTTCCACAAAGAAATGGTTTCAGTCAGACACCCAAGGATGAGTATGATTGGCCTAACCTGGGTCATATGCTTACCCCTAAAGCAATCACTATAGCCAAGGGAATGAAACGTTTTCTTTGCCAAAGCCTGAGTCATGTGTTCTTCTCTGGAGCAATGGGATGGTAGCAGCCTCACCTGATTCATAGAGACTGAGTGCTAGGGCATGATACTTCCCTAAAGGAAAAATCAGGGTCTGCTACCAAAAGAAGGGGAAAGGCATGCAGGGAGAACTTAGATTCTCCCAGCCCTTCCCACCATGAGCACCTGAGACTTAAAAATAGAAGTAAACTTTCTTTAGGAAGGAAAACGTTTTATTTATAAACGGGTAGAGTGACCAAAAGACTTGTGTCCCTTGCTCACTACACAAATTTTATCTCTATGGTAGCATAGAGAGACAGCAGTACCTGTGGATGAATCAGTCATTGTCCTCAGGCTCAGCCTCCCCACCCACAGTCTCATCGCCAGCTCACTGAGTCATCCCATGCTCCATCCAACATGTTTTGCTTTTCCCACAGTTTCCTTGAATCTCCTGGGACAGATGGCTGGCTTTTGGAGCTGAGGAAAGGAAGTGGTGTCTTTCAGAAATAAGAGTGCCTCTCCTGTTAGTAAAGCTAACAGAAGAGCTGGCTTAAGATGGGAGAGGGTAGGAATTACTTTGCAGTTCCTGGTGCACTTAAAATCAGACTTTTTCTTTAAAAAACAGATTCATATGCAACATGTACCTTTCTCCATTTCTGTTTAACAAAAATCCCCAAACCCTTCTCATCCTTTTAGACCTAGATAGCTCAGATGCCTCTTCCTGCTTTTCTTCCCTTTCCTGTTTCCTCTTTCTCACTTACCTGAAAGGCAGAATTTATGACTCCTTCCCTGTTCTCTCCCAGCACAAGGTCAATGCCACAGTTCCAGGGCTGTTGGTATCGTGTGATGGCTGACTGTGTGGCTGCCTGGCTAGTCCATGATGCCTCGAAAAGGTCAGCAATGATGCCACGCTTCTTCTGTATCCTAGCACCTTGTATAAACTCTGCACACCGAAAGTCCTCCACAAATGTTTGTTAAGTGAGCGAGTGAGTGAGTGAGTGAGTGAGTGAGTGAGTGAGTGAAAATGAATAAACCATTACAGAGCTCAGAGGCAGAATGAATATGTGCAGATTCATCTAGGCTGAAGTTGTGTGTGTGTGTGTGTGTATGTGTGTGTGTGTATGTGTGTGTGTGTGTGTGTGTGGTGGTGGGGCGGGGGGTGTTGTCTGGTTTTTGTTTTTTACCTCCAAGAAGCGACTAAGAGCCTTTTTCTTTTTACGTAACTTTGAGTAGCTTCTCTACTGTAGATAATTCCTGATACTTCTCCTGAAACCCAAGAGTGTCCACACTTTTTCGGTAAGTGAATACGATGACAGGCCTGCGATCTTATAGCTCACATCAGGGCAAATACTACAGCAGCGTAATTGCTGACATATTGCATTCAATATTTAGATATAATATGAAACATTCATTAAATGCTCTACAATTAACCTGAAACTAATTTAGATACTTATGCAGTTGTGCTGAACAGAATTAAATGCAGCAGTATACATATAAATAATGAATAATAAGCTGTAGTTGACTATCATGGTTCTGGAATCCTCTAACAGACAAATAATAAGCCATTTGAATTTTCTAGTTTCTATGGGAAGTCATTCAGAAGTGTTTTAAGTGTGCTTGGGCAAAAGAACAATAACCTATTATTCCAAATGATAATAATAATATAATAATAATCCTGTTGTTTTAAATAGTAGCAATAAAAAAAGTCACAGTAACAGGAAGAGGAATTCAATCTGTTTTAGTACATCATCTTGCCATAGTCCCTGGTAAATAAGAGGAAAATGTTTCTACTACCCACTTTTTGCTTAATAAATGTTAATTGATCATCTACTATATGCTAAACAACATGTTTTCCAGGTGAAGAAGATGGTAGCTAGAAATGTAAGTAACTTATCCTAAGCATCATGGACTGAAACTCATTAAAATAAGAGAGAATTTCTAACATCTGATTTATTCATTCAAAATAATGTCTTCCCAGGGACCATTCTTAATGACTCCTGTATTCATATAGCATCTTCCACTTTGCAAAGAGGTTTCATGTAAATATCTCATTTAGTGTTCACAAAAACCCTTAGCAGTGGTCAAAACTATTACAAATCCAATTTTGCAATTGGGAAAGTGAAATTCATAGAGGTTAAGTGAATTATCCACAACAACACCAATGACGAATTATTGAGCCATTATTAGGCCCAAGTCTCCTGGCTCTGGGTTTAGCTCTCTTCCCAGTTATTTTTGAATTTAAACAGTGGGTCAGTCTGGTACAGCTAAAAATGTCTTGAGAACTCAGCTCTGGCGAAGACGTGTTATCAGGAGTCTTCTTAAAATAATGATCTCATTTCATATTTGTGTGGAGTCATAAAGAAGTTGAAGGATTGGGGCTGTGATCTTTGGCACTCATTTCTGCTCCAATTATATATCTTAAGGGCTGAGAAAGACTTTCCCATTCACAGAATCCAGCCCCCAAAAAGATGGGGGAGTATACTCAACACTGTTGGTAAATTGGAAGTCTCTGAAGCTGCACTTTTTCAAACTTTAAACAATCACTCATCAAAAATTCACTAGATCCTTAATCCTTGGATGTTTCCTAAGAGTTCAACTGGCTCTTTAGAATCAGTCACAAACATCAATGACACATATCCTTAAAGAAATGAAAACCAAAACCCTTTTAGTTTTGCCAAGTGAAGATTCCACTGAAGTGTTTCTCAAATGGAGGTTGATATTTAGCATTCTCAAGTGAGCTGTTAAACTCTGGCACAAGAGAAGATGTAACTTAGTGGCTGGTGATAGGAGACTCCACCCATCTAGGTCCCTCTGTTCACTCCCTATTCTGTATTTTGACAAAATGGCCTCTAATTAAGCTATCTGCTTAAGAAACCTGAAGAATAGCACTTTAGAGCCATTATTGTGTTAGTGACTTTTCAGTGGGTCAATATCTGAGTTGGTGGTCTCACAAACTCCAAAGAGTCATGAAGAGAGGAAACAAATCTCAAAGAGGAAATTAAGTAATGGAGTGGAAAGGGATGAAATTTAGCACCAGAAAACCCGGCTCACCTCTTATCCTTGCTTAACCTCTCTGTGCCTGAGTTTCCTTAATTATATAATGGAGAAACATGAATACTTCCCCTCACTCCCGACATCACAGTGTTGTGAAAATCAAATGAGACGTCAGTGAAAATACTTGTAAACTGTTAACAGATTGCTTTTATTTTTTATTTTTATTTTTTGCTTTTCTTTTGAAGATTTTAGTTTCATGATTTAAATAATATATTGTTAAGAATCTGTCAGTAATATTGAAATCCAAAAATTATATAGGAAAAATATATTAAAATAAAAACAGTAAAAGAGATGGGTTATAAGCACTGTAAAGTGTTTTTAGTTTTTAGATGCTGAAGTGTTTAACACATACATGCCAGTTGTTTGCTGTAAGTGAATTTTTATGGTTCAATTGTTTAAAAAAATTTTGACAGCTTTCAAAAATCTTGTTTGAGTAGCTTTATTAGAACTCATGTTGTTAATTATTTATGTTATATGATTATCTTAGAATACTCTCTAATATTTGGGCCTAATTAGATTGATATACAGAATCTGACCTTAAATAATTGTCAAAGCAGGGAACTAAGATACTTTGATGGCCTGAAGTTAAATATAGTACCTATTTTTCATGCTTGAACTTATCCCTATGTTATTACAAATGGCACCTGGTAGCAGGATGCAATTTTTCAGCCCGGCTCTTATGAACCTTTTTCCGAGTTTTTAAAAAAATAACCTTTTTATTTCAGAGCAGTTTTAGATTTACAGAAAAATTGCAAAGATAATTGCACACAAAGTTCCCATCAACCTCACATCCAGTTTCCCCTATTGTTAATATCTCACATGAGTGTGGTACATTTGTCACAATTAATGAGACAATATTGATACATTATTATTAACCAAAGTCCATGCTTTACTTAATACTTCATTCAGATTTCCTTAGTTTTTACCTAATGTCCTTTCCCAGTTCCAAGATCCCATCCAGGACACCACATTACATTTAATCATCATGTCACCTTAAGCTCCTCTTGGCTGTGACAGTTTCTCAGACTTGTCCTTGTTTGTTTTTTTTGTTGTTGTTGTTGTTCTTGTTTTTTTGTTTGTTTGTTTGCTTTGTTTTGTTTTTGAGACTGAGTTTCACTCTTATTGCCCACGCTGGAGTGCAATGGCACAATCTCGGCTCACTGCAACCTCCACCTCCCGGGTTCAAGCGATTCTCCTGCTTCAGCCTCCCAAGTAGCTGGGATTACAGGCATGAGCCACCATGCCTGGCTTATTTTGTATTTTTAGTAGAGACAGGGTTTTTCCATGTCAGTCAGGCTGGTCTGGAACTCCTTACCTCAGGTGATCTGCCCGCCTCAGCCTCCCAAAGTGCTGGGATTACAAGCGTGAGCCACTGTGGCCAGCCCAACTTTCCTTGTTTTTGATGACTTTGATTGACACTTTATGTCATTTGCGAAGAATGGTCATCGGATATTTTGTAGAATATCCCTCAGTTGGAATTTGTCTGGTGTTTTTCTCACGATTAGCCTCGGGTTATAAGTTTCTGGGAAGAGACTGTTATACACACTTTAATTTCCTTGAGTTTGAGGATATTCCTCAAAGTAATTTCCTTGAGTTTGAGGATATTCCTCAAAGAGTAGAAAGTTCTCTGGCATAAAAGGAAAGCCTTGTGGCCTGAAGCAGTGTGGTCCACAGTGAATATCTCACAACTGGAAAAGTGCTGCAAATACAGAGAATCTTCCAGCAAAGTCTATTCTCCCAATAGGCCTAACTAATCCAAGCATGTCACAGGTTGCCATAGATCTATTCACTATCTTAAATCCTTCCTTTCTGAAGGCTTTCAACACAATCTCCTATAAAAGTTTTTCTGTAGGAAAATACTTCCAGTCTTTTAATGGAATTTAATGAGAAAATGGCACTGATTTTACAGAAATCCCTTTATAAGCAATATTTCTGAACTACATTAGATATCTGAAACCCCCCATATTATCCCAAACCTAAGTGCATGAATAAGAACATGGGATTTATGTGCCAAAAAGATCATTTGTAATTCTGCTGCTGACAAACATTCCTTTACTAAGAGTCAAATTAACGGAATCTCTCCCACATCAACCACTTGGGATCCCATTTTTAAATGTGTTACAACTGCAGTATCTAGACCTAAGTCATGCTAGGACAGGCTGACACTACAGCTTAGGAGAAAAAAGTTTGAATCTCAATCTAAGAAACTAGAGGAATCCTGAAATGCTCCTCCCAAGAATTTAACTACCTTATTCCATTTTCTACAAAAGTTAAGCTATTAGTATTAATAAAAGGGAAAATAATTTTCCAAATATAGGGGGCCAAGTGCAGTGGTTCAGGCCTGTAATCCCAAAACTTTGGGAGGCCAGGGAAGTAGGGAATCACTTGAGGCCAGGAGTTTGAGACCAGACTGTGCAATATAGTGAGACCTTGTCTCCATCAAAAAAAAAAAAAAAAAAAAAGTTAGCTGGGCATTGGTGGCATGTATCTGTCATCTTAGCTACTTGGGAGGCTGAGGTAAAAGGATTTCTTGAGCCCAAGAGTTCAAGGCTGCAGTGAGATATGATCACTCCACCATACTCCAGTCGGGAAAACAGAGTGAGGCCATGTTTCTTAAAAAAAAATAAAAATAAATTTAAAAGAAAAAATGTAAACATTATGTGATATATATATATATGGTTCTGTCTACAATTTAGGTTTTCTTGTTTTGTTTTGTTTTTTTAAGATGGAGTTTTGCTCTTGTTGCCCAGGCTGGAGTGCAATGGCGTGATCTCAGCTCACTGCAACCTCTGCCTCTTGGGTTCAAGTGATTCTCCTGCCTCAGCCTCCCAAGTAGCTGGGATTACAGGCATGCACCACCACGCCTGGCTAATTTTTGTACTTTTAGTAGAGATGGGGTTTCACCGTCTTGGCCAGGCTGGTCTCGAACTCCTGACCTCAGGTGATCCACCGCCTTGGCCTCCCTAAGTGCTGGGATTACAGGTGTGAGCCACCGCACCCGGCCTACAATTTAGTTTTTATAGTTGATGAAAATGCCTTGATGTATGTGTATTTACTTAATCCCTTTATAATCCCACTGTAATCTTTATAATTATTCTGTTCTATGAAGATATAACAATAACAGCTCACATTTATTTAGAACCTGTTCTGTGGAGATATAACAATAACAGCTCACATTTATTTAGAACCTATCTGTGCTCTACATATATTATCTCATTTAATCCTGTTTGTGGTAGATATTCACTATCTTCCATAAGTGAAGAAATTGCAACTTATGGAAATTAGATAACTTGCCTAAAGATACACAGATACAATCATGATTTGAACTCAAGACTAAGCTAAGACCATCTGGTTTCAGAATCTCAGCTCTTAATAACTGGGTAAACCACTTTTGTGTTAATATGTTTATTTTTAAATGCCTTCTGTGAGGGAAAGAACCATATCTTTTCTTAATTGTTGGGGTCTCACAATTAATTTCCATCCATATGGCACATATTTAATAATAGCTGAAAATAAGGAAGAGGATGTTTTATTGCTGCTGATTACTGCTGTGACACTAAAAAAATCAAATTTCTTATTCTAATTGACCCAGAGACCAACAGTAAGATAAGGCAAGGCCAGCCATTCAGCATCCCTGTTACCTGGAACTACAGTGAGGGTGGCTTGGATCTCCATTCTCTAAAAAATAGCATATTAATAGAAAATTTGAGGTATAAGACCAGCAGATGAGGAGATAACTGCCATCCAAAAGAGAGTTTGTTACTCATAGTCCCCAAGACAAGGGGGCATACCATGGCAGAGGGAGCCACCCGGGGAAGCCCTGGGATCAGTCGGGAGGCAGACGGAGAAGGAGGAACTGCAGACATGACCCTTTATTGTGGTAATCTGAGGGAAGGAACAGGTGAGGCAGAGTAAGCAGGCTTAGGACTGGCTAGTTTGATTCATTTCAGTGCGCTCTGGAGTACAGGAGTTTCCATCTTTACAAGGGGGCATATCCTACCCACACAGAAAGTTTAGTGTCCATCAAGCATTGCAAAGCAGAGTTGCAATTATTTCTCTTGAATCCATTTTATTAACAAACTACATTCTGTACCCTAGTGTATGTGTTTATACAACACACACACACACACACACACACACACACACACACACACACAGAGGACAATTTGCCTAAATGCGAGCTCAGCATCAAATACCACCCCCCACAACTCCTTGACATACCATATCACACATTCTCAAGAGTCTATGTTTAGTGGGCCAAAGTGGACATGGCCCTTTTGGTTTTTTTCAAAAGCTTTAAAATACATTAAAACAAAGTAGAGGCTAGACCTGCTTATTTTGAGCTCACAACTTCCTTAATACCAAAAATAGTATTTTTAAATTCAACAGAACTGCTTCCTCCAGGAAATGTTTTCTTCATAGTCATGGCAAAATCAAACACCACATTATTTCAAGTTTCAGCAAACATTTTATTCTCCTCATTAATGTCTCAAAACTGTTGGAAGCTAAAGCCTGAAAAAGTCCTTTAGTAATAAACGTAAATGTTTTACAAAGAAGAAAAAAGAAGTTGCAAGAGGATGTCCGTTTCTGTTAAATGTATTCCTATTTTTCTTTGGTAAAGTCCCCAAACTTGAACAAATTAGGCACAGCGTCGATAGAAGTAAAAGAAGTAATCGGTGAAGAATATTCCAGCAAAATAAGGATCAGTTGAACAGTCAGCTAAATCCTGTCAGGAAAGGAGAAAAAAAGAGGAAGATTAATGTAAAAATGAACTGTGGTTAAAGTGATTTTTTTTTATTGCTCAATTTCTTTCTCACTGAAAATAAAAAGAAAAAGCAAGCTTACCGGTGCAGCTACACGGAAATGGAACATGCTGTCAGAAAACAGGGCTACAGGGAGGCTCCAAATGTGCTGATATCCCTAAATAATTAATAAAAGAGGATCCATTTCATACATGCATTTGACAGTCAGTAGGAAAGAGTACAGGCTGAAAAAGCGTTTCTTCAATGACTGTAGGAGAAGTATCGGGATCACAGCTTTTGATGGGTGTTGCTAGAACAGTCGGCAGATTCATAAGGACACAAGGAAGAGACTGAGCCAAGCCCTGTGACTAGGGTTGGCCAGGGAGGGAAAACACTGGCAATTGGTTCAATGTATCCCTCTCTCAGCGGGGAACAGAGGAGGCAGAAAACATTACCTGTGTCATCTCCTGGGAGATTTCTCTGTGGCTTTCCATCCCTTTGGTTTCCCTTTTACTATGGAAACATATATTTCCAAGGGTGAATTTGCACTGGAAGACTATCAATGGCTCTGTTGTGCTTCAAGAGACAAAGAAAAGAAAGAGCACATGAAAAAGCAGTTACCAGCTTCTGCTAGGATACACCTTGATAAGAAGAGGGTCTAATGGGAACATAACTAGGAAATCCATTCAGAGTTCACAATAGGCATTGTATTACACAAAGCTCACTGATGCCAATAGGCCAGCTCACATCTCATTACTACAAAAAGAAACCCAATCTCAGATGGCTACTGAAATAGTATATGATGGTGTCTTTTTTTCTTTCTTTTCTTTTTATTTTATTTTTTCACAGAGACAAGGTCTCGCTATGTTGCCCAGGCTGGTTTCAAACACCTGGGCTCAAGCAACCCTAATGCCTCAGCCTCCCAAAGTGCTGGGATTACAGACATTAGCCTGGCTGTGTATGATAGTTTTTAAAACCTAATCTTACATCAAAACTTATCTGCATATGTGTTTTTTATAATTTTTGGATATATTCCTTCTCTTTCCACTGGCACTGAGTTTGCATTTATCTGAAGCTTTCAGGATTTTTGATTTTGCAAATTCCGGGTCTAGGCAGATACTGTTTAAAATAAAAAGGCAAATAAATACAGGTAGGAGTTTGGGAGTGAGTCCTATCAGAAATCACTAGATTTTAAAGCTATCAGAGTTGAAAGTCTGCAAGAATGTATGGTTCTTCTCTGGAGGTTGGCCCGTTAATCATCATCAAGAGGATGCGATCTATTTGTCTTTGGGAACAATCCTTTTGCACGAGTTAGGGCAACCTACAATCTCAGTTAAGTGTATGTGTTATTTTTAAGTCATCCGTTTTATAAAAAATGGTTTGTAAACTAAAAGTCCTGATTTAGCCGCTGAAGGTGATCTACCACTTCAGGAGATATAGCATATAACCTTGTTTCCTTCCACTAAAAGCCAGAAATGAGTAAGAAAATGTTATTCTGGTTACTCAAGGAATGCTAGATAATAGTATTTTCAGTTTATAACAATAGTACATTTAGCTTTTGCTCTGCCTTGAAATATGGTAGGTTCTGAGTCACAAAATATTAGCTGCTTAAAAGAAACCTTTCCAAGGCTAGCAGTTAGGTTGAGTGACATTCGTTCCTCACAGAGGCAAAGTGGATGAGAAAAAGAGTATGAAGCCTGAGTGAGACAGAGGAAGAGGCAGAAGGCATGCGGTGAAGGACGGAGGAGGAAAACAGAGCTGGGCAAGCAGAGGGAGAGAGGGGAGGACAGAGGGAAGGGAAAGAGTGATAGAAAAGGAAGGGAAGAAGAAAGGAAATGTGGAGGGGGATGGAAAGGAGAGACTAAAATCAGGAGGCACAAAAAACCATTTATCTTCATGGAAAGTAGCTCATTGCATAATTTTTTAGTGGAAGGTCTTTAAGTGCCATAATCATTTAAAATATCTGATAAGAATAGGTTAAGTTAGAGTTTTGTGATTTAGGAGGAAAGGTAGTCCTAATAAAAGCTACCATTTACTGTGTGCTTATGGTGTGTCAGGAAAGGGCAGTGTCCTTACATATCTCATCTCACTGGGTAGGCAGGACAGGACAGTGATGGCTGAGAGGATGGACTGAATTTGAAGCCCAGCTCCATCACTTACTACCTGTGATTTTCAGAACGTGTGTGTGTGTGTGTGTGTGTGTGTGTGTGTGTGTGTGTTTTACATGTTCTGAAACTCTAAACCCAAGTGTCTCCATCTCAAAAATATAAACTAGGGGGAAAAAAAACAACTGGGAGGGTTGCTGTGAGGATTTTATGACCCAGTATTAAAGTGTAGCATATAGTCTGTGCTCAGCAAATGGCAGTTACTAATTTCACCATTATTAATAATTCTCACAGCAGCTCTATGTGCTATGGTGTAATGTAATACTTACATTACAGATAAAGAAACAGTAGCTCAAAGAAGATAAGTGGCTTGTACAAGATCACAGAATTAGTAAGTGACAGAATCCTTGGACCCTGGTCTGTCCAATTCCAAACTCTGGTTCCTTTTTTTTTTTTCTGTCTTTTGGAAAATAGGAGTGGTATCTACATTAACATTGCTACCGGGAGCTGTGTATCTTCCCATAGGGGGCATGTTATTACTCTTGTTCCCATCCCAATTCTCTCTCTCCAAGTGAGAGAGTCAGGGGAAGTCTACAGCTTGTGAGCATCAAACCAAAATCACTCCCACTTTGTAGGCATGGGTATAGAGTTTAGAGCCCTTCCATTGCCTGAAGAAAGCCCGGATGATCACAGCCCTCATTTTGAAAACCTTTCCCTCAAATGGCCCACCTCTCAAACCATCATCAGTTAACACAAACTGATAGCTTTCTGCCTCTTAACGTACTGACCAAATTGTGAAGTAAATCCAGACTTGCTATTCAACTAATGATAAAAATGAAATTATTTTTACAGCCATGCACTTACTTTATTTCCAGAGAGAACTTGACATTGGTGGGTGTGTGTTTATTAACAGGAATATTGTAATTATAATTTCCAGATCTAATTATGGAAAAAAAATAAAACCACAAATCAAAATATGTAGGAAAGTCTTCAAAGGGCTTTTTGCTACTCATTATAAACTATAAAAACAGTGAAATATTATATAGTAAATAATAAATATAGAAAATTGAGTTCAACCTAGTATCATTTTTTGTTGTTGTTTTTAGGATATACCTGTCAAATTTCAGAGTGATATCTTTCAGGTCTTAATATAAAATGTACTATAAAAAGTTACAGTTTTTTAGAACACACAGAAACAAAAATGATGGAAAGTCTAATCCCAGACCAGGAAATGCCTTTTTCACACAGGAAATGACTTTAGTCCCCTTTAAAGAGACACAGATTTCTGAAGACAAACGAAGCAAAGGCTCAAACTAACAATGCCCCTAGAAATAATAAATACATTTTTTCTATCCTAAATCACTCCCTTTTGAGCAACACTGGGAGGAAATATCAGGTATTTTAGAATCTGAATCTGCTAAAATTGTTCTAATTCTAATTACCATTTAGTAATGGAGAAGATTGCAAGACAAGTGCTTATACATAGATCCCCCCACACCTTTCAGAGAGATACTTGGATAAAAGGGAAATTCCTTTGATTCGTATTGTAATGAAAAACTCCAGCAAAAAGACATATGGTCTCTAAAACAAGTTCTCCTTATGACCTGACCATCCCTTGAATTATATGGAAAAACAACCTAAAATCAGATTGATGGGAAAAAGAGTCAGTCATTATATTTTTAAGTAATGCTAAACTAAGTTGCTAAAAAGGTAAAAAGCAAAAGTAAAGGAAATGGAAAGATCTTGCATTTTGCATTGGATAGGTATATTACAACAAAACGAAACATTATACACCTTGAATATAAACAATTTTTGCTTGTCAATTATACATCAATACAGCTGAAAATAACAAGAGTGCAACTTGCACACCAAATTGAGAACAGTGTTATTTCAGTGAATCAACGTATTTTTTAAAATAGAAAGATCTGCATTGGGATCAGGAGCAGTTTGTTTGACTGGGGGAAGCTTAGATAAACGGAATTCATTTCCTAAGACACCTCTCCCATTATCTGCAGGCTTCACAGCAACCCAACTCCGTTTTGAAAGTATCCCCATCTTATAGCTGAGAAATGGGTATTCGGGGAGAATAAACATCTTGTCAAAGTTCTAGGACTTGAACTTGAATCATCTGACTCTTCACTATGTCATCTTACCACATTAATTAATATCTGTATCTGCCACTTACAGGTGATCTTAGGCAAACTTTTTCAAGTATAACTGAAATTTAACTACAAAACAGGGATAAATTATACCAACCTCATAGGGATTTTGTGAGAATTCAATGAGATCATGAACACAGAGGTCATAAATAAATCATAAAGCACCATACATGTTACTTTTATAACTCACAGCCATCATCAACTTAAAGCCCAAGTTATATCAGGTTGGAAAAGAAATGAGGCTGAAAACCCACAGGATTTATGACACTAGTTCAAATTATAGGCCTTGCCTTTAATCTAGCAGGTGCCTAAGAAACAGTTGTCAAACTAAGAAAAATAACTCCCCCATTCCGTGTGTGTGTGTGTGTGTGTGTGTGTGTGTCCGGGTTGCACTCTGTCATCCAGGCTGGAGTACAGTGGTGCAAACACACAGCTCACTGCAGCCTTGACCTCCTGGGCTCAAGAGATCCTCCCACCTTAGCTTCCCAATTAGCTGGGACCACAGGTGTGTACCATCATGCCCAGCTAATTTTTTTTTTTTTTTTTTGGTAGAGATAGGATCTCATCATGTTGCCCAGGCTGGTCTTGACCTTGAACTCCTGGGCTCAAGCAGTCCTCCTGCCTCAGTCTCCCAAAGTGCTGAAATTATAGGTGTGAACCATCACGCCCAGCCCTCTCCAATCTTAATCCCTACAACTGGCACACTGTACTCTTTGAAGCAACTTGCACCGTCTGTTTCTAGATGTATCATTACCTTGATACAGGTAATAAGGCATACCTGTAATCCATAAGGAGATGGATGTTGCTGATAACTTTTGCTATATCTGATTTTTCCCTCCTATCTGAAAAGCTAAGTTATATTTTTTCAGCAATTAAAATAATGATATCCCTTGTTATTAAAATATACAAAGTCAGCTCACTTGTAACTTGGAGCCATCAGCAACAATGTCTTTCTTGTCTATAAAATTAACTGGCAGCTCTGTGCCCTTAATATGTGCCCTCAGAGAGTCAGGAACAGAACTGCTCCCTAGGCTTTCTGCTTTGGACTTATCCATTAAACCAGAAGACTGGAATAACTGGGGCTGTGGCTTATTGACATTTGCTAATACCAACCGTTTTATGATTCTTTCTCCCACCATGTAATAAAGATGTTTTCACTTAAGGAGCAATGTAAGCACACATTGATTTTATCATGTAGCTTTAGCTTCCACTGCAGTCTTAAAAACCCAGAGCCATGGGTAAATTCCAGAAACAACCAGGGCATGCTGGGGAGGCTTACCCACCCGCACTGTAGGCTTCGACTGCAATACTGATGATCTATTATTTGCTGGATTTCCATAATCTGAATAGAACTGATCGTTGTATCAATCCCTGAATTGAGAAGAAATAGATAAAAGAAAATAAACTCTTCTGAAAGGGAAAAGAATATTGTATTCCAGCCACAGTCCTCAAATTACACAATGGGAAGTAAGAGTTTCCCAGGTAAAGAGATTCCATTTGTATTCGAATGGAAAAAAAAAAAGGAGGAAAAGGAAGGGGAGAAGGCCTTTTTGGGGGTTATAGTACATTTTAGAAAAACTAATAAAAACTCAGGCTCCAATAAACATCCCCTATAACATTCAAAAGAATTTCTGGACCATGGAAGTCCTACTAAATCAAAATTTATTGAAAATGGAGGGTGCAACATGAAATGCAATCTGTTTCAGAACACAGAAAACAAACTATAGTCAGAATAGAAGAAGAGGGCAGGAAGTTTGAACAAATTATGAACATCCATGGAGATCAACCACAACTTGTCTGACAGTGAGTGACCATTTCTAATGCCTCATTAGTGGTTAGGGTGGCATCAATTACAACACACAGTCCCATGGATATACGTGGCAGGCAGGCTGCAGCCTTTGTCCCTGCTCCTCACTCCAGCAATGCTTTTACAACTTGTTAGTCTGCCTGGCTCCACAAAGCCAAAGAATACTGTCACTTAAATGTCAACTTACAGTCACTCCTCCAGTCAGGGCCGCTAAGAGCATTTCTTGCCAAGAACGATTTGCTTTTGTCTTCTGAAAAGAAAACAAGTCTGTCAATCTTGAAGACTTGTTCAGGAGAAGAGAAGAAACCCCATGTGTGACCTAGTTCATCTCTGTGAGTTGAGTGCTCCCCACCCTTTCTGTCTCCCATCCTTCAACCCATCTAATCTCTATCCTATTTCTTACAGATCTAGTTTATTCTCCCCCTTCTGCAAGAAGTCATCTGTTATGGACTAAATTGGGTCCCCCTTCCCAGCTACCAAATTCAAATGTATATGATGAAGCCTTATCCCCCCAGTACCTCAGAATGTGACTGTTTTTTGATAGGGTCTTTAAAGCAGTGATTAAGTTAAAATAGGCTGTCAAGGTGGGCTCTAATACAATCTGACCTGTGTCCGTGTAAGAGCAAAAGATTAGGAGTCGGGCACGGTGGCTCACACCTGTAATCCCAGCACTCTGGGAGGCCAAGGTGGGCAGATCACTTGAGATCAGGAGTTCAAGACCAGCCTAACCAACATGGAGAAACCCCGTCTCTACTAAAAAATATAAAATTAGCCAGGCATTGTGACACATGTCTCTAATCCCAGCTACTCGGGAGGCTGAGGCAGGAGAATCACTTGAACCTGGGAGGTGGAGGTTGTGGTGAGCCAAGATCGCACCATTGCACTCCAGCCTGGACAATAAGAGTAAAACTCTGTCTCAAAAAAAAAAAAAAAAAAAAAAAAGCAGAAGATTAGGACACACCGGGAGACCCTAGGGCTATGTGTGCACAGAGGAAAGATCACGTGAAGACACAGCAAGTTGATAGTCATCTGCAGACCAAGGAGAGAAGTCTCAGAAGAAATCAGACCTGCTGACACCTTGGTCTTGGACTTCCAGCCACCAGAACTGTGAGAAAATAAATATCTGTTGTTTAAGTCACCCAGTCAGTGGTATTCTGTTATGATGGCAAAGTGGACTAAGAAACCATCCCTAACTAGGTCTGCAGCTCACAGATTCTGCCTTTCCAATGCCATAGCATTTATTACTGAACCATCAATGCAATCATCAACCAGTGATATATCTGTCACCATACTGAAGGGCATATTACCTCTGTATTATTACTTAACTTTTCAAGTATTTTTGCCCTTTCCTGACAATTCCAGAATAGGGAACATCTACTAACATTCTTTGAATCCTCTGTAACCCCTGGCATAATGTCTTGCTCAATCTATGGAAACCATCTTTCTTTGATTAATGACAAGCTAATGATAGTTTTATTTCCTATCTAGCTTATGAATGAACATTGTTAATTGAAATTATTATCTTTAGATTATCTGGACTCTTTTATATCCATCTTAATATTGCTATCTCAGGATTACACATACTAATGTAAAAAAAGAAATAAATAACCAAGGAATCTCTGTTTGAACACCTCCAGTGACAAGGGACTCCCTGCCCATTCTTCTGCTGGGCAATGCTAAATACCAGTTTTCCCTTTTATTGAGCTAGCATCTGCCCTCCTGTTGATCTTCTTTTGATCCTGATATTACTTCTTGAGTGAGTATAACAGGCCCTAAAGTCAACTTCTCTGCTCAACTGAAGCCTAGCTCATATGAAGTTGCAAAGGAGTAGAGACATACTCATTAGTCATATTTATTTTTCTGAGTGAAAGCAAAGGCTATGAAAGATATAACATTTGGAAACTAGTAAGGAGAAAGAACTATTCCTGGAGATCCCAGTAGAAAGCATGGAGATGGGAGATGGACTGTTTCATGGAATAATCCCTTTAGAGTTGAGTCCAGGTAGCACCAGGGCCTAGCATCAAATGTATATTGGTCCCTATTGGTTTTTCAACCCTGCCTACTTCTGTGACCTCTCTGCTGCTTAATATAGCCTGTTAAAATAGAGAATAGGTTCAAGGGCAGTCAAGAGAGTGGGTAAAAATGAAGAAAAATAGGAGCAAGACTATCCCTACAGTAAAATAATGAAACATTAACCTTCTTCATACAAATAGAGTCTGTGGTCTCTAAAGATAAGCAAAACTTATAAAAAAAAATTGAGCATGCCTTCCCAATTGCTTAATAACTTGAATATGAAATGTTAGAGGAAATTCTGTGGGACCTATATTTTTGCATTGAAGGATAGCGATATAATTACACCTACTATTTATTGATGCCTACTCTTCACTGAGCATTGTTCTGAATGCCTTACAAAAGTCCAAGAGGGAGGTTATCCCTGCTTGACAGATAAGCTAAGTGAGGCACTAAGGACTCAGCTTGTAGACAGGAATGAGGAGTTTCCCATTCAAACCATCTGATTCCAGAGGCCACAATTTTGCTATTCCAGGAATATGTGAAATGTGATCCATGTAGGAAAAAACTTGAGCTTAAAGTCTAAGGCAGAGGTGTCCAATCTTCTGGCTTCCCTAGGCCACACTGGAAGAAGAATAATTGTCTTGGGCCACACATAAAATACACTAACACTAATGATAGCTGAAAGGCTTTAAAAAATTACAAAAAAAAAAATCTCATAATGTTTTAAGAAAGTTTACAAATTTATGTTGAGCCACATTCAAAGCTGTCCTCGGCCGCTCGTGGCCCATGGGCCGCAGGTTGGACAAGCTTGGTCTAAAGTAAGGCCTGAGATGCAGCCAGCTGAAAGGAGGAATCAGGCTGCTGGTGTGGGGCCAGAGCAGGCTTGTAGGGAGGGAGCCCAGGGAGTGGCTAGGCTCCTGTCATCACCCAAAAGGCATTTTAAATGCAATTTTGTAAAGGTAACCATTCAGATGAATGTTGTTAAGGCTGTTTTTTTAATGTATCTTTTTAAAGTAGATAGTGAAAGCAATCATTTAGTGGGTTGCTAAGTATGCCTAACAAAATAACTTTATGAAGTTTTGGCAGTCTTTTTTTTTTTTAATTTGCAGATTTAGATCTATGTTCAAGTTTCAGTATCCAATTTCAGGATAGAAAGCAAAAGACAATACTTGGGGACAATCACTCCTAAACATCCCTATCCTGGTTATAACTCCTCTCACTAGGTGGAAGGACTAGCTTACTTAACCATTCACCTAACTGTGGGCTCCTTGAAGACTACATCCTGTTCACTGTTGTATCCCAGATAGGGTAATGCTGGGCTCACAGTGGTGCTCAATGAATATGGGTGAAAGGATGGAAGGAAGAGAGCCAGGGAAAGAGGACGGAAAAGAAGAGGGAAGGCCAATTTAACCTCTAAAAAACTTTCCTCTTACACATTCACAGGGAAATTTCCCAGGGGAACGGTGCAGAGGGATGCTGAGAATGAACATGGGAAGCTAGACTCCTTTACTCTATTAGCAATAGGAAGCAAGACAGAACTGGAAGGCAGGGTGAGTGTCTGAGCCCAACATGGTGCTTTCCATTAAGAAGAAATGGGTCCTGATACATGAGGAGTTTCTAGAAAACTGAATATTTATTTTCCTTTACATGTGAACACATACACTGCCAAAAAGACCTCCAGATTTCTTGGATTCTAGCTATTCCAGTAATAATTTCCAAATACGTTTCTACTATAAGTTTTGCTTAAGACGGCTTCCACAGAAGGTTATAAATTTACAAGGCAAATGAGGCATAAAGAGAAGTGGAAACCAGGACTTTTCTATCCTGTGTGTTTTCTTCTCCTACCTTTTGTCCTACTTGCCTGCTGAATTTGCAGAAAAATAGCTCATTATAAATTCTGGCAATAGAACTACAGATTTGCCTTATTCCACAGAACTGTGTTTTCAGGTCCTGGAGACATAAAACCCTATGGATACAATTGAGTACCCAGTGGGGTAACGTTTTCTTTAAAAAAAAAAAAAAAAAAAAAAAAAAACAGCAATACATAGGTGGGAATAAGGAAAGATAATCTTGCAGATCAGAATTATAAAAATGATTTTTCAAATGCAAGAAATAAAATTTAAATCTCCCGTAAAACACCTTCCATTTGACACTTCTCTGAAACAAGATTATTTGACTCTGAAAGGCTGGTTATAGGAAAACCATAAATCTTCCAGTAGTCATACAGGAAGTTATAAAGGCATACTGTCAGTACCTTCTAGGGTTGATCTCATTTTACAAATGCCTTCCAGTGATATTCATTATAAGCTTCATATAGTACATTCCCTGAGGTTTTCATTATAAAGTTGGAGATATATTTCACAATTGGTGGATGAGCTCTCCCAATAAACTAAATTAGAAACTTCTGGAGAGTAAAGATTTAGGATGGTGCCCAACAAAAGCATACTCCTGTCATGGTAGAAGGTGTATATTGCACTACTTGTAAGATTGTATTGGCGGCTGAGTCCAGTACAGCATCTTGGATACCTTTCTCTTCCCTTCATTGAACCAGACTCATGTGCTATGAAGAAGCCAATGAGCCCCACTAGTCAATGGCCGAGTCCTTTAACACAGGGCGCCATTTTCTTCTGGCCATTCACTTTTCTCAGAGTCGTGGTCTCCAAAACAAAATGAACATGAATTCCAGATATTTTTTAAATCTTCACCAACTCTAATATATTCTACAGAATTCCATAGATGCTTTTCTCCACAGGCTCGTTACTTTTTAATATCTAACTCTCTTGTCTACTTAAATCTTTACTGGTTCCATGGATTAAAATCTAATTCATCACATTCAGATGGTTTCTTAAAGTAGAAGCTCAATATTCCAAAATACTCACTTTCCACTTCCTGATTAGTCTTACCCAAACTTTTTATTAAGTGAGGCGGAGTGGGAGAGATAACCTTTCTAAAAGACACTTTACACAGATAAGATCAACTTTGGCCCAAAAGAAGAATAATGACACGAGCTCAGTATGTCATAAAAATGCTGATTTCCCTTCGCTTATTTTATTATAGTCTTACTCCTCAGGAGGAGGCTCATAAATGTGTTTAGGGGTTTAGTAAACTGTTAGATATTACTCTGCATCCCACTGAGAGCTTTCCTAAGTTTGTTGTTGTTGTTGTTACTCTTGAATTTCTTTTTTATTTTTATTCCTTAATTTTTAATTGGTCTTTAATGCCTTAGAAACATCTGGCTGAAAAGAATAGTTTCCTAGACTTCTGCTCTTTTGTATTTAGAAGGCTGCTGTTATACAGTACCCTGAACAGAGGGGAAGAGTAAACCAGCAGCAGAAGAGAAGAGGCTTTGCTCAGACTCGAAAATATCCCACATCAGGGACATTGCAATGGACAGAGGCAAACTTACCAGGAGGAGCCAGAAAGGGCCATAGAGTGGATACTTTCTGTACCTTCTAGAGTTGATCTCAGGTACATGCACATCCCATGTCCAAATCAATGGAGGCAGGATGGCAAATGGGAAGGAACCCAGGACAGAGAAGCAGGGGACCCAGATTTCAATTCCAACTTTTCTAGAAACTCAACTGAGGAATCTTAAGCAAGGTCCAGTGCCTCCATTTCATCAGCTGCAAAATGGGTAATTTGATATAAATCAGCAGTTCTCCTGACATGGGGTCCTTGGAACCTTGGGTGATTGCATAAAGGGGTCTGTGGTGCTATCTGTAGACTTGAAAAGCAACATCTCTCCTGTAGATTTGTACTATTTTTCAAATGCCACTGTTGGAGTAATAAAAACAATTCAGTTAAAAGCTTAACTGAATTTATAGTTACATTTGCCCTTCATGTATTTTCTCAATCACATCATTGTAAAAGTATGCTTATAGTGGATTCTCAGGGCCAAAAGGTCAGGTGCCACTTGCGTAGCTGTTCTCTGAGATTCTGTGACTAAATCTCCAAAAGTTTTTGGGTTTTCTGAAGACAAAAGTGAATCAAACATTTGAATCCTTTCCATTTTTCTCCAGTTGACAAAAGCAAGAGGCAACAACTTTCCCAGTGTATCACAGAGCCTAGTAAAGCAGAACATAAATTTCATTTGTAGTCAAAGAAGCTGTTAGTTCTGTCTGGGTGGACACAGCCTGGCACCATGGAGCAAATTTTCTTTCCTTAGGAGTCACTTCTTTCTCATTTATATAGCTATAGAAACAAGATGAGCAGACACTCATCTTGTTGAGCAGACACTCATCTTGTTTCTAGGCTACTGTTTTTAGGGGAACATTTCTAAAAACAATAATAAATGAGTATACATTTGGAAGAATTGTATATAATCTTATGGACATGATTACACTTGTAGCCCTTGATCAAGTTTCTGTAATTTTTTTAACATGAAAATCCGTATTGTCACAGAGAGCAACAAGCCTCGATCTGGTTTAATAATGGTTGTTCCTCCCAATACAGTGATGCATTGCTTAACTACATGATCCTGTGAAATATGTCATTAGGCAATTTCATTGTTGTAGAAACAAGATGAGTGTCTGCTCATCTTGTTTCTAGGCTATTGTTTTTAGGGGAACATTTCTAAAAACAATTAATAAATTAGTATACATTTGGAAGAATTATATATAATCTTATGGACATGATTACACTTGTAGCCCTTGATTGAGTTCCTATAATTTTTTTAACATGAAAATTCTGCATTGTCACAGAGAGCAAAAAGCCTTGATCGGTTTAAAAAGGGCTGCTCCTCCCAATACAGTCATGCATTGCTTAACTACATGAATATGTGAGATACATCATTAGGCAATTTCATTGTTGTACAAACATCACAAAGTGTACTTTACAAACCTAGACTGTACAGCCTACTACACACCTAGGCTATATTGCTTCTTGGTTGCAAACCTGTACAGCATTATACTGTAAATACTGTAGGCAATTGTAACACAATGGTAAGTATTTGTGTATCTGAATATATCTAAACGTAGAAAGGGTACAGTAAAAAATAAAGTATAAAAGACAAAAACTAGTCCACCTGTACAGGGAATTTACCATGAATGGAGCTTGCAGGGCTAGAAGTTGCTCTGAGTCAATTAGTGAGTGACTGGTGAGTGAATCTGAAGGCCTGGGATACTACTGTAGACTTTATAAACACCATACATTTAGGCTATACTAAATTTATTTTTTAAATTTTCTTTCTTCAATAAATAATTAACCTTAGCTTACTGCAATTTTTTTACTTTATAAACTTCTACATTTTAAGAAACTTTTTGACTCTTGCAATAACACTTAGCTTAAAACGGAAACGCATTGTACAGTTGTACAAAGATATTTTCTTTCTTCATAATTTTATTTTATAAGCTTTTTCTATTAAATTTTTTTTTTACTTTTAAACTTTTTCATTAGAAACTAAAGTACAAAATACACACATTAGCCTGGCCTATACAGGGTCAGGATCATCAAGATGTCACCAGGCAATAAGAATTTTTCAGCTCAATTATTATCTTATGGGGCCTCTAGTATACATATGGTCCATTGTTGACTGAAACATGTGGCACATGACTATATTCCCTTGATGTGAACAGCTGGTTACTTCAGGAATGAACTTGTTCAGCGGTCAAGAAACCCTTGAAAATGAAGAGTGGACCAGTCTACAACCTCTTCCTATTCAGTATCTGTTATTAGTACATCTCTCATAGGTGAGATGGTCTCTTCCAAGGACCGCTTTCAGAAAAGAACTTCAAGTGTCTCCAGCATGGGCTCCCAAAGTAAGAAAAGTGTTTACCAGCCACAAGGTTCCATGTGCTTTCACAAGGGATAAAAGCCTTGGGGATTTCTGTGGTAGTTCTAGATTTTTTCATATTTAAAAATATTGAGAATAAGATGACTGAAATGAATTCCTTTATTTAAAATGAAGCTTTAGTTTTACTCTATAGTGATGCATCTGCTCCTAAGTTCAATCAAAAATAGTTTTCATGAGAAAAGCTCAATGCTTCCTATTGCTGTAGTGAAAGAACTCTGTGTCTCAGCTTCCTCACCAGAAAAAAATTGGGATCATAATGGCACCTCTCTTGTAGGCTTGTGAAGATTAAATGATTTACTCATGTAAACTACTTATGACAGAACCTTGCGTAGAGTAATACTTCATTACAACATGATAATCATGATGATGATGATGACAACTTGTAAGTTATTCAACCAAGACTAGGATATGCAATAATGTCAAAAGGGAAAGGAAATGACATTGCACCCCAACATTTCAACCACTGACCATATTCTACGTAGGTCATTAGCACCACTTATAAGTATTCTGGTTCATCTTCTCCATACATGTTAGGTCTGTTCTTCCCCATCCGTTTTAAAATTAGACATGACCAATGTGACGTGACCTGCTTTGGCCAATAAAGTTTAAGCAGAGGTAACATGTGTTATACCTAGGTGGAAGCTTTAAGAGCCAGTACATAATTTGCCTTGTTCTTTTACCACTACTATGGAGACTGTGGAAATAATTATTGTGATGGAATCTTCATCAGCTAGACTTTAAATGACATGATGACCAAGAACCCTCTTTTGATTCACATTTAATATATAGAGTGAGTCAGAATTAAATGTTTGCCATAAGAATCCACTGATATTTGAGAGTTATTGTTATGACAGCATCCTAATCAATAAGCCACAGTAATATGTATCCTTATTAGCATCATCATTAATATTACTCTTTATTAATACGTGTATATAGAATAAATTTTTAAAAACAGTAATAAATTAGTATACATTTGGAAGACTTGTATATAATCTTATGGATATGATTACACTTGCAGTCCTTGATTAAGTTTCTATACTTTTTTTTACCATGAAAATTCTGTTACTTGAAAAACATTGGTATGTGTGTATGTATGTGTGTGTCCCTAGGAGAAAGAGGAAAAAGTTATTCTGAAAGTGGAATGCCAACCTGGTGTTTTTCACTGCCTTAAATCTCACCCTGAACTCTAAATTAGAGTTTCCAAAGTCTCTTACATTTTGCCCTAGTTGGTTTGGGCTGAGAGCCCAGATACCACATCATTTTAAAAATTCTAAATGAGCCAAAAAAAATCCACCCACGTGCATGTAATTACTTCACTTGTGCTACTATTACTATCCTTGTTGGCAATGGACAAATGAGAACCTTTCACTTGGTGAGAATTATAAGTACTTGAATCAACCAAAATTTCATTCCTGGGCAAGGAACTCAATATTACAGATGATTGACAGTTTGTGTATTTGTGTTTTAAAGATTTTGCCACCCCAAATAGAAGCATGGAACCATTATCTGGAACCATTAATGACCATCTAAGTAAATTGTGACAAGAAAAACAACCTCAAGTTCAAAGCTCTAGTTGTTTCTCTTCGAACATCATTTACCTGACCATTGCCTCTGATGGAATTCCTTGTCTTCAGATTGTCTTTGCACAGGACTTGAAAAGACTTCTTTCATTCCCCAGATGGGGCAGCAATAAGTCTCCTGACATGGCAGGATTTCACAAAAAGTAATTTCAGGTACTTGTAAGGAGGCCGGTGTGGTTGCCAGGGATGTATTAGGTGCTGCAAGGCATTGGGCAGGGGGGAGGGGAAGCAAGAAGGTTAACCTGAAACGCTGGTTTCTTCTGTTGACAGTTCACTTGAAACCAGGTTTGAGGGTGAGGAATGTAAAGCCTTTACCTGAGGAGGAGGCTGTGGACAGCAGAGCCGGCTCCTGAGAGCTTGTGATATTGCCGGAGAAAAAGAATGAAATGATTAATGAATGAGGCCTGCAAAAATCCTTCTCTCCAAAGGAATTTTAGGCCAGAAAATTGAACTGAACTCTCACCTTGGAGGGAGATTTGGGACACGTCGGTCTTGATCTTTTAAGCTAAGTATATAAAGGGCGACTATCGTCAAAGCACTGTCAAAAAAAAAAAAAAAAAAAAAAAGCATTATGTGGCAGATTTGTTTCCAGATATATCTCACACATCCAGCTGGCCAGAGATGTACTCTCACAGGCCACACAGATGGGAGCAGGGGGGAGGGGGTGGCCTCGGCTGACAGAAACACCATGGAAACCAGCACAGTTATGCTTTTCTGCCCTGGAGAGAAAAAGCCCTCAGCTTCCTGGAGCGCAGAGGCTCCTGGGACACTCCATGCTGATGGATTTTTTTCCACAGAGCAGCCCCCCAGCCCTGGCAAGCTGTCTCAGAGGCGCCTGTCACTACTGGAAGATTACAAGAGGAAGCATGTAAGTGGCTGGAGGCAACTGCTCCTTGCAGGAAAGAGTCAGAGCCCAGTTTGCATCCCACTGGTGGAGGGCATCGGCACTGTCGCATCGGGAGATGGAAGGCAGCACAGGTCTAGTCAGCTGTGGAGGCCAAACCCTCTGGCTGCTTCTCTGACATCTTCCTTCCGGCTGCCTGTCTTTTCAGAGCACAATACACTGAATAGGTCAGAGGAAGGAAAAGAACTGCAAGAAAGTATTTGTTTCCACACTGTGAGACTTCAAAACAATGAGGATGTCTTCTCCCCCATGACCGGAACTTATATAAACAAATGGAAGCTTTTCTTAAGAGTTCCGAGCCTTGGGAAGCTATTCCCAACAATCCTCACGCATCCAAATACTTCGTGTTCTCCTCTTTGGGAGACATCTTTAGAACCCTCTCACAAGTCACACAGAAAGTCTGCTGATGGCTTTACAGCTCCATTTTGTGCTAGGCTTGAAAGAGTTACCTGACTTGACTTCTTGCCAGTTTGACTTCACACCCAGTTTTCCAAACTTGACTCCTCATTATTTTGCTTCCTATCAAAGGTGCTGGATTTACCATTATTACGATACACAAGAAAACTGTGCCATATGTGCTCATAAAGAACAAATTCCCAAAGTGTTCTCAGCAGCAGCTGGTTACTGCCCAGCAGGCACAGCTCTGCCTGGGAAAAGTGTTGCTGAACCCCAAAGATGCTGTCAGATAGAATTTATAGTGTCATCGTGGCAACTGTTTGCTGTGGTCCAGTTAATAGAGGCAGGAGGCAGAGAAATCCTAGGCAGACAGGGTTGGGTCCCCAGTGAAACTCCACCTTAAAGCCAAAAACAGCCTGAAACCCACAGCCCAGAGTGAGAACTTCTATTCCTGTTTTCCCACTCTCTCCCAAGTGGGTCTTTCTGAATAATACCTTTTAACCAATCGAATGCTGCCTTTTCCAATAATACCTATGGCCTGCCCTGCCCCTATCCTGTGCCTATAAAAACCCCAGACTCAGTCAGTAGAGACAGAGATAACCTGACTTTGGGGAAGAGATGACCTGACTTCAGGGAAGAGACAACTTGATTTTGGGGAAGATGACCTGAACTTTCCATCCCCTTTTCAGCTCCCCTCTTTGCTGAGAGCTGTTTTCTTTGCTCAATAAAATTATCTGCTTTCATCACCCTTCAATCATCAGCATGACCTCATTCTTCTTAGACGCTGGACAAGAGCTTGGGACTCACCGAGCATGGGTATCAAGAAAGGCTGTATCATTGACCCTTTGCCCTCACCAGTGGTGGGCAGCTGCCCCATGTGACAAAGCCAGGGGTCAACTAAACTGCTAACACTCTGCTGTGCATTGGGCTGCAGATGGCAGAGCTAAAAGCACTAATTAGCACACTAACACCCGCTCTGGGGTTTCGGGGTCCCAGGAACTCTTACCAGGGCACTGCCACATTCCCCTTGGGGTGACATGCCTGGACTGGCCACGAGCCTTGCTTGGAGCTTGCTGCTGTATCAGCACCTGGAGGGGCCGACCAAACCCTGCACTCACTCTCTCATGTGCTCCCACTCAGCAGCACAGCGAGCCAAGTAGATGGGGCACTGCTGCTGTGAGTCCAGCAAAAAGGCTGAGAAAAATCCTGTGTCACAGTCTTCCCTTCTTTGTTCTCCTACCTTTCCCATGCTCCATCTCCCCATTCCAATTCTAAAATACTCTTTATGATTTGTGTCCAGCATCTGCCTCAACACAAAGCCCAGAAAACTTCTAGGACATCTTTGGACATCTTTTCCATTCTTTGGGGGCAAACCCTGGTTTTGATCCTACTCAGGTGTACCACATGCCAGAAGCAAGATAGTAAGCCTAACACCTACCATCTGCAGTCTTAGTGGTAAACAATATTGGAAATAATAAGATCTAATAAGTATGTTTAAAAAGCAGTCTCTTTACCTTACAATTAGACTTCTTATAACTTTTCTACCGGACTGGGGAATCTGTGTCTCCAGAGAATGCTAAGTATGTCCACTAAGATAGAGGTTCACACTCTTCCTGAGTTGGGAATCCCAGCAGGAGAAGACAAGCACACCTGGGAGAATAAGAAAAGTGCGAAGGCTTCTAATGGGAATTCTAGGTAGTGGTGTCAAATACTTGGGTGTCTCCCTACAGTGGGCAGTAGCAAGTCACAAGCGAAAACACTAAGGAACAAGAAGGGCACTGATAAAACTACACAATCTTCTATAGCTGGGATGCAGCTTTAGGTCAAGCAACTGGAAGCACTTTGAGACCACAGCTTGCTTTGCCCTTGAGAATAATTGTCTCCCCTAAGACAGGCCCCAGAAGCCAGTCCTTTCCCAGGCTAACAAAGCATTTTTTGAGTGACAGATAAATATCCTTTCACCATGTGAATAGTCCGACTAAGAAAAAACCAGGTGCACTCAAAGGCCCAGAGAAGACAGGCAAGAGAACACAGCAAGATGACCAGGTCTCAAAGGCCCAGTGTGGTGGGGGAGGGGAATCACAGCAGCAGAAGCCTAGAGACCTGAGAAAGGGCCCTGCATTCTAGCAAAGGCCTGCCTTTGCGGGCTGCAGAGGAGGGATGGCATCAAAAATTGCCCAATTTGCATAGCAAATACTGCTGTCCTCACTGTATTTGCTTGATTTAACTGCTTAGTAGATTTGGCTACAATTCCATCACATGGTATATCTTGGTGTCCCTTTGGTGAAAAGTCTTCACTGAAGAATCCAGGAGAGTTACCATAAATATGAGTGACCAAGGGAGAGTGGATTATACTTGATTTCCTATTTACTTCTTTCTCCAAGGTCAACAGAAAAGAAAACAGAATTTGCAAAGCTAAGAAAGATACACACACACACACACACACACACACACATGAAAGGCACAGTTTGTTGCTAAACATAGCAGTTAATTGAAAAAAAATCATGTCATATTTAAGGCAGAAAGCCTGTGCTTTTTTCTTCAAAATAAGAGTTTTCAAAAAAGGTTCCCTCATTTCTCCGCTATCAAAGTTCAGGGCCTAGTTTAAAGGGCTTCTTGTCTTCGAAGTAAACAGGCAAGTCCCCAGTTCATATGTGATAAAAGAAACATGGGAAGGAACAAAAGAGCTTGACATGGCATAACAGTGAAGTTTTTCTTACCAAAATGCCATCACAGCAATCAGAGTTATAACCAAGGTCTGGAAAACCCAATTAGGACACGCCCGTCTTTTTCCTGAAAGATAAACCTATAAAAAGGTTCAGTAATGAGCAGTGATAAATTAGTAACTCTAACTGTGAGAAGGGAGCCTGGAGAATTGCTCCCAGCACGGGTATTTGCTGCTGTCTTGGGATAGTTTGAGTGCTTGCCTCAATTTACATCTTTCCTCCTCCCTGCCTCTCTGAAAACAACATTCTTTCAAAGTCTATCTCAAGTACCTCCCTTTCCTTGAAATTCCAAGCTACAGCAATCTCCCTTTTCCCAGACATCCTGCAGACAATGATCTTTGCCAGTCATTGGGCACTTATCTTTGCAGTTTTATGAGAAAGGGGGACCTGAGGCGAGATGTTGTCAGACCACAGATGTCCATCTCTTTGAGTAGGATACTTTTGAAAATCAAAAGATCTTCGAGACATGAAGAGATGAATTCCAATGGAATGATTTCAGGTATCATGACAAATGATGAAAATGGTTTTTATAGAATGAAATCCCACTAAACGCTTTTTAAAATTATAACACCAGTATTCAATTTTTCACCTCTATATACAGATATCTCTGGGCCTGTGTCTTATTTATTCTCATATTAATTCTACAATATTTATTGAGCAGCATTATGTACAACACTATAGGAGACATGAAAATTAGTAAATTATAGTCTCCAGTATGTGAATGAGACAAAACTTTAGGACTGACACATATTGGCATACAAACTTGCATATGGGGAAGCCAAGAGCTACAGAATGACAGCTCTGCAATTGCTGGGGAATCTGGCTGAAGAGATAGGAGTTTTCTGCCCACTTAAATGAGGTGCTACTTAAATATGAGTTTCCTATAAATGCAATAAGGAGTATTATGCCTGCTGCCTTCTGGGGATATAGGATAGAGTCATGCTTTTGGTTATTAGGGTATTAGAATAAAGTGGTAATAGTTTTTAATTGGTTCTTGGTTTAATTTATTGGGTACAATAAGGTGATAATAATTTTAAATTCGTTCTTGGTTTAATTTATTGGGCTAGCTATCTGACTAAAGCAAATGTTCTTCCATGTAGTATAGGGTAGGGGTGTAGGATTCACTATACCATTTTTACCAAGTACACTATCCCTTAGGGCTATTGTAACTGAGCCATCCGTAAGTATAGCTGGAAGCTGTTGTGATGACCAAGGAGTCAATGGCTTATACTGTTCTGAGGTCTCACAGAAACTGTTCTGAGGACATCTTAATAGTGTACTGCACAGAGGAGAAACTCAATGAAATTTGTTGAATTGACTGGAATTAAATAGGACTAGTTTCAGGGTAAGTGCTTTCCCCTTCAATCTACCCTCACAGCTACTGAATTATTTTAAGTCTCCATGCTTTTCCTCCAAATCCTTTGGCCTAATATAGAGAAATGGCCTAAGACCTGGAGTCAGACTTAGAGTTGAGTCTTCAAGTTATCTAAATGTCATTGATCCTCATTTTCCTTATCAATAAAATAGGAATAATAAAATAATACCTGCCTACTTTTCAGAGTTATTAGGTATATCCAATAAACAGTGTAATGTCTCTCAAATTAAGGTGTGCATAGAATTACTACGGTGCTTGAGAAAACCCTAAATGCCCTAAATGTAAAATTCTTATTCAATAGGTTTTATTTGGGGGAGAGTAGGGACTGGGAACCTGTAAGAGGTAGGACAATAAAAAGTATTTACCCATGTTCATTTTTTTTTCTTAGATAGGGTCTTGCTCTGTCACCAAGGCTGGAGTGCAATGGCATAATTTTGCCTCACTGCAGCCTCTACCACCTGGGCTCAAGCGATCCTCCCACCTCAGCCTCCCTAGTAACTGCAACTACAGCCATCAAACCCAGTTAATATTTTAATTTTTTGTAGAGATGGGGTCTCACTGTGTTGTCCAGGCTAGTCTTGAACTCCTGGGCTCAAGTGATCCACCCACTCTGGCCTCCCAAAGTGTTAGGATTACAAGCGTGAGCCACCATGCCCAGCCATCTTCATTCTTTCCTTTTCCCTCTCCTCCTCCAAATAGTCAGTGAATTCTTATTTGAATCCTGGGGAGCTTCCTATCTCATCCTGAGTCCTACGTATAGCCAGAATGGCCCACCTACCTCTTGGAGGTGGAGAAAGAGAAGGAAAAAAGAGGAACCCTACTGATTGAATGAGAGCTACATCAAGAGACTTCAATCTTCCTCCAGAATGAACACCATCTTGGCCAGCATTGGGAGCCGTGTGGAAGTAAAGGCAGGGCCCAGTCAGGCTTCTTACCATCTGGTAAGACCCACTAACTGCCCACAGCATCAATTTGCTCATTAACAAGACCCCCACCCTACTCCAGAATACCACTCCCCACTCACACACAAGCATTTCAATGACCCACAGAGTCCCCAAGGAACAGAGGACACCTAGGAGATGGGTGGTAGCATGGAAGTAAAAGTCAACCTCACAGGAAGAGCTCAGATCTCTTAGCAGGTCAGCACAGAGGGAACAAGCACTTTAGTTATCTGTATTTTATTGAGCTCCCTGGACAAGCCTGAAATGAGATACGCTAAAATATTGAGTTTGAACACATTAATAACAACTATTATGTAGCACTTACTATGTGCTATGCAAATGCTTTACATATATCAATTTATTTAATCCTCACAATAATCCTCTACAACCCTATGAAGCAAGTACCTTTATCAACCCCATTTTAAAAATAGGGAAAATGAGACACAGGAAGGCTAAGTTTCTCTCTCAAGATCACACAGCTAATAAATCACACAGCCAGGAATTTGAACCCCCCAAAACTTGGCTCCAGAATCTATGCTCTTAACCGCAATGCTATGCTGCCTCCTTTTTACTGTCTGTTTTTAAAGAAAGGAAACTATACAACTTAGATATTGCTGTTATTCAAAAGGCCTTCATGGCTTCTTTATTTTCAGCCCTATCTTCCACTATCTTCCCTAAACAACTCCCACCTAATCCTTCAAGGAAGCCATTTCCAGCCACCAGACTTTCATTTATGCCATTCCATCTGTAACTTCTCCTTCAATTTCATCGCTGTCTAGCCAAAGCTTACTCCTCCTTTAAGGCTCAACTCTCATAAACCTCCTGACACTCTGAGCCTCTGCAGCACTGATGACATCCACGTACAACTGTTCTTTGTATTTTCTTCCAATCTTCCCTGGCTACAATGCAGTTCCTTAGAAGAGATCTGACTCACCCTTTCTGCCTCCCACAGGCCCTCTACAGTGACAGCAAGAGGTCTCTGAGTTGAATGGGTGCTCTTTAAGGCCTACATGAGTCCCCGACCCTGGGACCACACCTCAGCCTATACCCCACCCACATATCCAAGACGCTGAACCACTTAATGTTTTTTAATGTAAGTTTTCATACTTCAGGGAATATTTTCATACTGGGCTCTCCACTCAGGTATTCATCTGACAAATATTTCTTGAGTGCCTACTTCGTGCTAGTCCTAGTGACATGAGAATGAGGAAGGCAGACACAGAGCCTGCTCTCATGGGCCATATATTCTAGTTAATATTCTGAGATAACTGCAAAATAAAGAGAATCTCTTATTTTGCAAGATGGGAGCTACAGAGATTACAGGTGACCAAACTGCATCTATCAGGGCTGCCATGGATGTGGATACCATTCCCTCTGTCCCACTGAAAATTATTTAGTCCAAAGGGTACCTTTCCTACACAATATTTTTCGTGTTTTGTGTTTATTGAGTAACCTACTAAGTGCTGAGTGCTGTGCAGAGCTGTAGCTCCTTAATCCTCATTTAAATCCTATCAACAATCTGTGTAAATACTATAATTGTCCCTATTTCCCAGTGTGGTTGAGTAACTTGCCCCAGAGCAATTCTACATATATTTTTACCTGGGTATTTGTGTTTGTCAATACACTAAGGAGCTTGTCAGCTGCATAATAGTTTACTTGTTTTTAGTAGAAGAATTTTTGAACTCTTTCTGAATCCTTTTAGAATAATCAACACAGTATAGCATGAGGAGTAGAGAGTAAAATGAGGCAGTGACACAAGCATCAGGTCAACCTTTAATAGGGTGTCAGTTAAGGTCATGGATATCCTCCCCAGGGAAGGGCCACCTTTGGGCCACTGCTGGATCAGAGGGAGCAAGCTGAGTTTTGTAGCTACTTATGAAGTGCTGCTAGGAAGGGTGTATTGCAGCTTCTCCCTTACTGATATTTCTCTGTGATGGAGAGGGTGTCCTTCAAGTTAATAAATGATTAACCTTCACTTTAACTATAAATACTATCCTACTTAATAAATGCTTTCTTTATTCATTAATAAAACCATCACATTTTAACCTTTGCCAGCAAGTGAATACCTATTCTTCCATTTGCATATTTAGTACTAAATATCAAAGGGAAAAGAGGGATTTGAGGATTAACTAAAGTCCCTTTGGGATCTCCTAAAGCCAAAGATAAGGGGGTGGGGGTCAAGGCATGTACACAGATCTGGCAGCACAAGGCCATCTGTATGATGAGGCTGCTGACTTTCGCCTGAAGGGGACAACACAAACAAAAACTTGCAGATAATAATTCTGAGATTAATATATTTTGTACTTGTTTCTCTAAACTTTGCTTTAAAAAGCCAGTTAATATCTACTAGAGGGCTAATATTTAAACACATGTAGTACATAAGGATGCAAACTACGGATTTTCTCAACAAATAAATGAGAAAAAGATTCTTGACTGATTTCTCTAAAGACATTTTAAGTAGAAAATATCATTTCCTTTCATTGTAAATTTGTCTATTTACCTTGTTGTTTTTTTTATGAACGGCCCTTCTTGGAGAAGATGCACTAATGGCTCTGCTAGATTTGCTTTAAAAGAGAGAGAAAATTGGTTACTATTCAAATACCTCTCCAGGAGATATATGACAAAGGCCCAGCCTGTCACTAACACAGCAATATGACTTTCTTTTGCAATACAGTGACATTTTGAAAAGGAAAAGTCATGGCAATTGAGAGTTCCTTTTGCGAAAAGGAACTTCAGTAAGTATAACTGAATAAATTAAACATTATATTTCTCTTTTTCTCAAAACTAAACTCCAGGAAATGTGCATTTACCTTCTTAAGCAATTAAGAAAAAAATAACAAAAAGTCTTCCCCTGAGGACCAAACATGGTTTTCTAAATTTAGAAATGACCACTTCTCCTCATTAAAGGAGAAGCCACCCTTATGTGAAAATTTAGCACTTCCTGTAACAACTGCTACTAAACAGATGTCTCCTGGTTTTTTTCCACTTTTAAAACAGCAACAGGGCCAGGCATGGTGGCCCACGTCTGTAATTCCAGCACTTTGGGAGGCCGAGGTGGGTGGAACACCTGAGGTCAGGAGTTCAAGACCAGCCTGGCCAACATGGTAAAACCCTGTCTCTACTAAAAATACAAAAATTAGCCGGGCGTGGTGGCGGGCACCTATAATCCCAGCTACTCAGGAGGTTGAGGCAGGAGAATCACATGAACCTGGAAGAAGGAGGTTGCAGTGAGCCAAGATCGCGCCATTGCATTCCAGCCTGGATGACAACAAAACTTACGCTCAAAAAAAAAAAAAAAAAACCAACAACAGAAAAAAAATAAGAAAGTTATCACATAAGACAATTGTGCTCCAAAATATTCTAAAAGAAAAATGCAGACTTCATTATCAGAAAGTAGCAGTTGCTGTTTGATCAAAAAGACCATTTAGATTGATCTTATTCTGGAAAGAGCTCACTCTCTCCTTTCCCCAAATTTCTATGGCAATCCTGGCTGAATGTACCTGATTGTGCTTGCTTCACTGGCTGATGACTTCCAACTACTGAGCCGCTTTAGCTGGGCCAGCTTTCTGTTCCATATTTCTAACTCTTCTATTCTCTCCTCAAGGTTGTTAGTTAGTTTGCACAGTTGCTTCACTGCACCTACATTTTCCATAAAGATCTGGTCCTAAAAGGGAAAAATCAAACAGAGTGCATAAATTAACAATTTGAGATCGACTACAAAGCTGTCCACAGTCCATTCAAAGACAGTTGGAATATACCGTTGAAAATGGTTACAGACACCCACATCTTCAAGTTCATTCAAGATAAATCTGCAGAGGTTTGAAACCTAACGCAGTCTTGCTAAACTGCTGGCTGTGTAGTAAACTGCTTCTGTTCAATTTCCAATAAAATGAAAATATGACCTTGTAACTCAAAAAAGGAGCTGAAGGACATTGGCAAAAGATTTATTTTCAATGGCCATTATTCCATATTTAAAATTCTGAGGCAGGAGAATCACTCGAACCTGGGAGGTGGAGGTTGCAGTGAGCTAAGATTGCGCCATTGCAATCCAACCTGGGCAACAAGAGTGAAACTCCATCTCAAAAAAAAAAAAAGAAAAAGAAAAAAGAAAGTCAGAACAGGCTTCTGAATGTTAAATTTTCTGTTAATCACCAAAATTCCTAGAAAATGACTCCAGTTCTCCCTTGTAAAATGTGCATCAAATTGCTCATATGAGGGAAGAAGGAACAAAGACCTGGGCTTTTCTCTGAGTTCTGCCACCTACTAGATGTGAGACTCCAGACAAAATGCAATAACTTCTCTGGGCTTCCATTTCTTCATCTATAAATGAGAAGATAATTCTTGAGGTGTCAATATCTGCTTCAACATCCAATGAACTATTGTATACCGCTTATATTGTAGCCTAACTTTGAAGCAATTTTTTTAAAGAAAGCACATATTTCTTCCTGTTCATAAAATGTAATGACACATCAGAAAAAGAAAGGGGAGACCAACCAAACCCAGAGAGTCCAGGCCATCCTCTTCAGCAGCCACACACTTCAGTTGTCATATGAACACATGTGACCATCTCTCAGCCATAATAAAAAGCTGGAAAGCTCTTATCAACTCATATCCCAACCCCATGACCCCTCCTCCTATCTCTCTCTCTGTTTGCAAGTTCAAAATCCCACAGCACTTTCTGAATTGCAGAGAGGCTGGTCCAAGACTGGGTTCAAGGGCAATAGAGACTGTATTGTGGTTGAGGGTCAAACTCAGGGCTCCGTGCCTTTGAGATTCTTATCATCCAAATTGAAGCTTTGAGGTTTCAAACACTGTAGAGCAATCACTCAGAAAGAATCAAAAGCTGAACATTCCAGATTCAAGGCTTAGCGTATGAAGTTCAAAAACAGATGCATCTCATGATACACTGGAGAACTCTCTGAAACTCCCAGAGCAGCCACACAGATCTGATAAGGCCCCTGAACACCCCGTACTCTCCAGTGTTTGAGACCTCACTCCCATAATTACCTATGATAAAAATGCCTTTCCTCAAGGCCAGTCCAAATCCCACCATACCCAGTATCTCCCAGAGACCACTAGTCAGAGAGCACCCGTCACTCTACAACGTCCTCAAAGCATGTTCAATTCTATCAGCTGGCCATTTGCCTTGTATCAGATGTTATGTGTCTGTCCCCCACCTGGATCGTGAGTTTGTGGAGGGCAGAATTATGTTGATTGATTTGCATATCTCACCAGCATTTAGCACACGCCTTTGCCCACAGGAAATGCTCAGTAAGAATGGACACAAGTGAATTGAAAAGGGCTATGAGTTAGCAGCTTATGGAAGCAGAAAACCTTCGCACATGGGATGCAAAGTGACCAAAAGCTTGATTTCTGAGGACTATGTTTGCTTTAAGAAAACTTACCAAAAAAACACAAAAAAATCCAACAACAAAAAAATCAGACTTGTTTTGGCTTCTCAAATGTCATCAGAAAACCCTACATTTTTTCTGAAGTCTTACCATACATCCTTCAAAATCCATCCAAATAACAAATTGATAAAACCACTCTGGAGTAGAATTTGGCAATATCTAGCAAAATTACATATATTTTTATTTTTGAGCCAGTAAACCCACTTCTAGGAGTTTATTCCATAGATCTCCTGGAGAAAAGTAAGATATAAAAGAGACCACAATCAAACCAAATGTCCATTAATAGGGGAATTGATAATAAACTGTGGTACATTTGCATAGCAGTATACTATGCAACTGTAAAAAGAAAGGAAGAATATCTCTATATGCTGTTATGGAGCAAAGTCTGTAGTATAAGAAGAATACAAAACATATCTATGTTAATAAAATGAAGAATAAACCAAAAACTAACTTAAAATTGTTACACATAATGGAAAGGAATAAACAAGATGGGTGAAATGGATAGAACCCAGATTCTCTGAATGTACCTTGTTTTATGAATTTACCTTTAGAATATGCGGGTATTTTAAATACATATAAAAACTAAACAAAAATTTTAAAAACATCCCCTAGAAATAGAAGGCAAAATAAAACAAATAAGCCTAATTGGGTATTGAGTTTCTGGTTTAACCTTACAGAGAAGATTGATATTAAGTGACTTCAAAACATAGTAATTTGACTGCCCATTCCCAGAGAGAGAGACCCTAAAGACAAAAAAATTAAAATTAAAAAAAAAAAGTCAACCAGCAAGGGAATCTTAATTTCAATAATCATACTGTTAGTAATAATAGTGATGGAGTATACATGCATAGACAGCACACATTTGGATAAAACAAATACATAGTTAATAATGCTATAAACCAAGATTTTTAGCATTTAAGAAACGAGATATAAACATAAAATTAAAACACTTAGTAAAAGCCTAGCAAATCTAAATTTAAGTTAGAAATATTAGTATGAATTCCTGATATATTTCATTTCTTAAAAGAAAAAGATATTTTCTAGCTATGTTAAGTAAAAGGACTGGAAAAAAAACTTCCCAACTACTAACAATGAAGACTCCTCATTGTAATCTCTAAATACCATTCCCAGTGAAAGGACCCAGATTTTGGATACTTTTCCAGATTTGGGGTAGGATATGTCTGAGGTGAACCTGGAACTCTTCCAGATTTGGGGTAGGATAAGTCTGAAGTGAACCTGGAATATCTTCCAATATGAGAAAATAAGGAAGCTATCATAGAGTACTGTGGTTGGGTCAAAATGACTCAGGAGCTAACTGAAGAAGTTCTCATTGGCCAAAGATAGAACATCGAAGGACTAATAACCATGAGAGAACAAAGAATCAAATGTGCTTTAAAAGCATCCAAAATCCTATTCAATTTTTAAAAATAGTTTATTATTTACCTTTGGGAGACATTAAGGGCTTAACTCATTTTTTTAAAATCTTGTAAATAAAATAATAAAATTTTATCCTGCCTGTCCTATATAAAATCTATATATTTGAAAGTTCATTTAAGAAGAATTCCAGATAATAAATTCCAGAGAATAAATAAAGAAGAAATGATAGAATATCACTGTTTTACAACCCCAAATGGAACAATAAATCTAGGCAATAATCCTCAATGTGTACTAAAACTATTGCAGGTATTTGTTTCTTTGTTTTATATATACATATGTAAAAACAATTGGGGAAATTTCAACACCAACTGGATTTGATACTATTAAGAAATTACTGTACATTTTTCGGTGTGATAATGTTATAGTGGTTCTGGTTTTAAGAGGCCATTTTTCTTTTAGAAAAAAAATTGAAAATCTATAATAAAATAGTATGATGTTGGAGGTTGCTTTAAATAATCCAGTTGGTGGGAGAGGGTAATTGGTGAGTGATTTAAATAAAATAAGATTGGACAAGAATTGATATGAATAACTGGGGAATTTAAGTGAGGCATACATGGGGTTTCATTACTATTCTCTCTGGATTTTTATACATTTGAAATTTTTCATTAAAAGTGGTTTGTTTGTTTTTTTTTTAAATCACAAAACAAAAACAAAAATCTCCTGACAAAAGCCCTTTTAAATTTTCTAATCCTGGTACTGGTTTTCCTTTACTCTCAAATTTGTTGTAATAAAAATAAGGCAGAAATTATGAAGATAGAAACAGCATTCTACGATTCCAAATCATAACAAATGTTAAATCATTATTTACTATGTTTACCCTGTAGAGAGCCTTACACTGTAAATACAGCTGTATTATTTACAGTAGATCACACGGTCAGCTGATGTCCACCAGCAGCCCAAAACAGATTTGCAGCCGTCCTCTCTGACCCCTCCCGGCACCCTGCTCACTGGCAGGCAATCTACCATGCAGGACTGTCAGTTCCACATCCTAAATCTCCCAAAGCCACCACTTCTCTCCATCCTCACTGACACTACTGATATTCTTTTTCTTCCCTTGGTAACCGGCTTCTTCTTCTTTAAAAAAAAAATTGCTTAATACATTAATTTGTGATTTCACTCAAGCCAAAGCAGACTATGGAGAATGATAATAAAGTCACCTCTAAACCGCAGTTAAGTTCTTTCTGCAGTGTTTTCCTCAACAGGACTTTCAATACTGCCTCATAGGCTATAAGCAATGGCTGCAATTGCCTGGTTACTTGTCAATAATGATAAAAGGTCAGCTTTAATTTCTCCAACTCAAATTTGCCAGTACCATATATCTTACAGGTGGATCCAATAGGCAAGGAGATAATTCATATGTTTTCCTATTCAAGAGGAAATAAAAGTGGAGAGGAAATTTACTACCACTTTCCTGATTATAATTATGGCTGGCTCTGACTTTATGGATCTATCCAATAGTAAATTACTGAAAAGTAAATTTCCAATACATATTATAGGGGTTGACACTTACTGAAATATTTGGAGTTCTGACTTCTGTCCCCCATTGTCAGAGTGAAGCCAGTATAAATATGTTCAAAACTATAATCCAGAGTTTTTCTGAAAATGTTCTTTTCTATGCAAGTGATTAGGTCTATATGAGCAGATTTGAACCAAGAACCCATATCACAGACGCCTGAGGAACTTTTTTCTAAATACACATGTCTGAACCCCATGTAGAATCTTGGATTCATGGGCAAGACACATTAGCTCACACTTGTAATCCCAGCACTTTGGGAGGCCAAGGTGGGAGGACTGCTTGAGGCCAGGAGTTCGAGACCAGCCTTGGCAACAGAGTGAGACCCCATCTCTACAAAAAAAAAAAAAAAAAGTTTTAAAGAAGTTTGGATCCATTAGGGCTGAGGGGCATTTTGAAAAGTCTCCCCATTTGATGCTCATCCTTGACAACTAACCATTTTGTAATTGAACCCAATTAATTATTGTACTTTGTCCAGCTATTAACGGTTTTAAATGGGGTTCACTACCTCAGCTGAAACACAACTTTACAGTTGTGATGTAAAAATGGTTAAATCAGCTTGCTACCAAAATTTGCTAATGAGATTGTGAAGCAAAAGGTGGCAACTGCTTCAATTCACCTAAGAATCTTTTACTCACTGAGACTTGCTATGGAGTTAGGGTACCTATGGACAGAATGAGCATGTTTTCTAAATGGGCACTACAGGCACACCAGCAAGTGTATTGCACATGAAAACAACAGGAAAGCATTCGTGAAACCAGAGCTGTTAGCGAGCTCAGAGCAGGTATCCCTTATCTAAAATTCATCTTTCACTACAGCCTCCTTCACGCTCTATGCTCTCACCATATTGAACCATTTGCCATTCACTGAACACGGCAGGATTCCTCTAGCCTCTGGATCCAGCACATGCTGCTTCCTCTACCTGAATCACCTGTCCTCCCCTTCTCCCATCTTCCTTAAACTTGGTGTTAGATTTACCTGGAGAGTGGGCTCACCTGGACAGGGCTCACATCTCATCCATAGTTGGCACACCAGCACAAACTAATAACTCAGTACACATCTGATGATTAAATGAATATTCTTACAGGTGGCTCATGGCATGAGGCACTGAGAGGTCATAGTGTTGCTCTCTAGAGAAATCAAGACAGTACCAGCTTCTAGTTTATTCTTTTATCTGAAGTTTCTCTCAGAGAAGCAAAAAACAAAACAAAACAGAACAAAAACAAAAAACAAAGAAAACACCTAAGGTCCAAATTCCGTTTTCATGTTGGGAAATGCCCATGGAAATGTGAGCGAATTAAACAAACACTAGTGTTTATCATCTAGGGCAATGGGCTGGTGATTCGATGATATCTAACAAACCAGCTTCTACCCAGATTAGGTCCTGTCCTCTTTGCGACAAGATTAGCTCAGGAAACAGTTGAAAGCCCTTGAGTTCCCTCTCACCCCACCCCCTCCAGGAAACCCCTGGACTCGGCAGAACACAGCCTGGAAGTTCCTGGGTCCATTGCAGGTCTAAAGATAATGTACCCAAGACATTGGGGCACAGCCAGGCAGAGGAGCTGATTTCTTCTCTCTTTGGAAGCTACAATTCACCCTTTATTTAGCGACACTGAGCGAGGGTAACTTAGCCTGATGGCAAAGCAAGCTTCAAGAAGTTGAAATAGGCCCTTATTTCTTTCCTCATAAGACAGCATTGCAGACTTGAAAATCTCTCCTTATGGTAAATGATGCATCTGGTGTTGCATGGACTGATGTTGTATAATAAAACCATGGGAATAAAATAGCCTGTAATTGAGCATTGTAAAAATGATTGCCAAAGGGAGAAAAACTGTCTTTAGCCAATGGGTGTGTCTGGCAATTGTTTGGGCTTTGAATAAACTCAGCTTTAGATTTTTGTCCAGGAGTTGATTTTGTGGAGAGCGTGCTGGGCCCTGACATGGATTTAAAAAAACAGAATCCTTAAATCAGAAAAGCAGGCTGCTGGGATGGTGTGGAAGCTCAGACTTCCAGGTGGCTTTTCAACAGGTCTCTGGAGGACGGGCTTCTCTAGCAAGCATATTTCTCTTGCAAAGAGGACATATCTTGGACTCATTTTTCTTCCGCTTTACATGGAAAGAGCACGAGATTCATAAAAGTGTTTAAAATTGTGTGCAGTATTGTTGCCCTTTGTTTGCCTTAGAAGCCTCATTTAATTTTTATTATTTTTAGATAAGTGCAATTTTCTGTGGAAAGGGCTTGAGTGTTTGACTGAGACAAGTTTCCAGTTGAACTAGCAAATATCAGAGTTTGTTATAATTCTTTGATTTCTTGTCTTACCAAGATGATTAACAAGCTCCTTTTGAAAGCAGTGACTTTGTCTTGTGACTCCTCAGGACCAACTCAGGACCTGACACATGCACCTCAATATTCAATTGATGACCCCAATCAGTAGTTCTTTATTAAGCACCTACGATATGCTAGACACTCATGTGAGTGCAGGGATAAAACAATTAGATAAAGTAGACAGGATCTCTGTCCTCATAGAGAATATTTTCTAGTGGGAGAGATTGACCAATAACAAGTAAACCACAAATAAACAATACAGTTCAAAGGTGTAATTAGCACTAGGAAGAAGCTAACAAGGCATTGAAATAGAAAATAATTGTCAGTCTCTTAAGCTGTTACTATAGACTTGGTATATTAATTTTATTTTTGAAAGTACCAGGAAAAAATAAAATAATAGAGTCAAGTGAAAAGTTATATTCTCGTCCTGAAAAAGACAAGTTAACCCAATAAAACACTGAGTCAAACCATTCACAGAAGGAAAAACCTAATAGCTAACAAAAGAAAGAGATGCAAAACTTTATTACTAATCAGAGAAAGGTAAATTAAAACAATATGATGCCCCTTTAACTCAATCAGAATTGCAAATTTTAGAAAGTCTGATAATGTTAGGTGTTGAGGATACAGAGAAACAGTAAGCCTCATGCATTGCTGTTGTTAATGAGAACTGAGCAACAGGAGGCAGTATTTTATAAAATTAAGTCTGTGTGTATCCTGCACCCCACTCCTTGTATTTGTTCCAGAGAGCGCCTCACATCTCATCTCTCTCCTCCCCATTTCCTTATTGATCCTATTCATTCACTTGACTTGACACTGTGCTTGCCCCATGTTTTCCTCCTACTTTCATCCAATCCTCTAAGCCCTCACAGGTTCTCTTCTTCCTTTACAGGCCCTAACTGGGTGTGTTCCTCAAGGTGTTGCTTTCAGTTCTTTGGTTCTTTCTGTTTCTTATTCCATATAAACTCGAAAGCCCATAGGGCCAAGAAGGTAACAGGTAGCCATGATGTGAAGGCACATGAAGCCTCACTGGAGGAGCCACTTCCTAGCCCAAGTGCCCAGCCCTTCTGATATTTCAAAGAAGCCATAAATCTGATATTTTTATGAAGATCTCCTAATTTTTAAAAGTAGGGAACAAATCTGAAATGTTTTAAAACACTATGGGGGAAAAATGTCTGCAACCCAGACTTGGCCACAGGCTTGCAACCTGTGACCTATACCCATAAGCTTTCCCTTCTTATTTAATATCTTCATCCGTGGCTGCAGCTTCCTCTCTACCCTAACTGCCCCCCCAAGTTCTACACTCACGGTCTCCTTCCGGAATTTTTTTTTTCATCTGAATGTCCAGTTGACATCTCAAAGCCAAAATTGACCTTATCTTTTCCTCAGAAAATCACTTCTCCTTCAGATTTCCTTAAGTTAATAAAATCACTTATCTTCCTTTCATGGAGATTTAAAAACTCAGGCATTAATATACGCGAATTTTTATCAGGGGTATCCACAATGTATCAGATACTGTATTAATCAACACAGCATTGATGAGGCAGATTCTCTGACTTCAGGAGTCTCACAGTCTAGTGAAGGAGAAAGATAATGGAATGAGAATGGCAGTACAATGTGATAAATACTCTAGAAGATGTATATGCAGAGGCCTATGGCACTACAGAAACAGGATCAACCATGGCATCACAGAATTCATTAATTCATGTTACCAATATTTGTTGAATTCCTACAGCACTTGAAGTTCTGGGGTAAAAGCCACAATAAAGTGTTGGATAGTTTTAAAAAGCATAAATTTCTGCTCTCATACAACTAATAGGAGAGACTGGCCAAAAAAAAAAAAGTTTGTGAATAAACAAGATGATTTCAGTTAGGGGCAAATACCCTCCAGGCTGCCCTGTACAAGTTCACAGTTTGTTTACAGCCCAGAGGCCCAACCAACGGGATGGATACGGTCGGCAGGAGCCAGAGGAGGCACCTTTTAAAATTAGAGCAAAGGCACTACACTTTCTCACAGTGGCCCTGACTCTTAGAAACAAAATGAAACCAAGTGATGCAGGGACTATTTTAGATGGGGTGGTTAAGGAAGACCTCGGCATTGAGGTCCAAATGATGAGATCATCTGAAGAGTCTTTAGGGCTGAGAAGCACTCAAAAGAACACATCTGAGGCAGAAACATACTTAGCAGGTTTGAGGAACAGAGAGAGGGAGGGGCTGGCAAACAAAAGGTACCTGCGTCCAGGAAAGGGGAGCAGTGGAAGTTACTGGAGAGAGATGAAAGCTAGGCAGTACAGGGAAATGCCAGGCTTTGAAGGAATATGTAGGAGTTTTCAGTGCAAAGTGTTGAGCAGTAGCAAAGTCTTCCAAGGTAAGGACACAAACATATCATATTCTGAAAGGGCCCAGCTTATTTGAGAAAAGGTGAGAAGGTCATTTAGTCTGGCTGCACTGAAGGCATCATGGGATTAAGGGGTTATGGGAGCATTAAGAAACGAGTTAGAAAGAGAAGACTCCATCCAGATTGTGGAGGGGTTATGACAGTCTGTAGCCAATAAAGGGCCAGTGGGAAAGGGAGATTGTATGATCAGAGATTTGTTTTGCTTTGTTTTTAAGGAAGATAATTCTACTGGTGGCTAGCAGGTCAGTTAGGAGATCATTATAATAGTGTGGGAGAAAAATGGAAAGAATAAAGAAAATAAAGAAGAGAACTCATATACGAAGATATTGCCAAAGGAAGAAAAATAGGACTGAGTGTGTAACTGCATATCTTGGACAAGAAAAAGAAAGGTTTGAGAGGCCATCTGTCCTCCTTTGGCCACACTTTCAGTCCCCAAGGTCCATCATGTCTTCCTTTGCTTGCCTCTCAAGGCTTCCCCCTTCTTTTCCATCTGTGAACCTCTGCCCTGTCTCCAGCTTTCTTCTTTCCTTCCTCTGAGCTGATGTAGTGCTTTATTTATGCATCCCCTAGTATTTCTCACATTATAACTTAGAGCTTTATTACTTGTGTACCTGTCTTATCATCCCCCTCTTAGACAATAAGCTACTTGGAGACAGGAACTAAGGGCTACTTATCATTGCATCATTCAAATAGACAATTCCTGCTACATTATGATTAAAAAAAATGGAATCAATGAGTAAAAAGTACCCACATACTAAGCCACAGTAGGGTGGTATACAGCATGCAATCTTAAACTTAAAAAAAAAAACAAAAAACATGAATTGTCCAAGGAATAATTATTGATAAGACACACCTCACCTTTAAACAGGTTCAGTTGTGAATGACTTTAAGGCAGTACTTACATTTACTGGGTATGTTTCTCTTACACCAAGCACATCTAATAATAATGCTCAAAAAATGTGATCACCTGCCCCTAAAGAATCACAGAAACAAATAAAGTTGCCAAATAAAGAGATAGATGAACAAGCAAAAAAGGCCAAGCTGCCACCAGTCTAACACAGGGTTAGACCAGGTGTCTACAGCCTACAAGTCCCCCTGCTTTCAGTGTCACTCCCAATCCCTCTCACTCCACCTCCTGCCACTGGGCCTTCACTGGGGCACAGGGACACTATGGGGAATTTATGAGAACAGGAAAATTACCCCAGATAAGTAGTTTGTCTTGTAAGGTCATCTCTCCTGGGAAGGGAGAAAGAAAAGCTGCTTGTACCAACTTTGACAAAGATCACCCACTTTGGTTGCTTGCATAGACAGTCTATAAAGATCCAGCCATTCTTTTTCCTGTTTTGGCATCAAGTTGTGAGGTACCTGCAGAAGTGACATTGCAATCGTGGAGAGCAATATTTCAACATTTTCATAAATGTTTCTAATTTGCATTTGAACTTCAGTGAAAATTTCTTTACAAAAAAAGATCAGGTGGTGGGACAGAAATGGAGTGAAGAATGGACAGGCTGCACCTTTACCTGACCTCCTGCACTTAGTACAGCACATGAAGCCCAGGATGTTCTGGCAGAATTCCTTAAAACAAGCAGCCCTGGAGGTGGCAACCAAAGCCACACTGCCCACATAAATAGGTAGAAGTCCAGGAAAGCAAGAAGCTCACTGTACATCCTGCTTGTTTTACAATTAACAAAGAACATGGGACAAGAGGAGCCACTTTACCTATATTCTTAATAAGAAAGAAAAAGGAGATGTTCTGTGAGGCTTTTATAAGGTAGGGAGGGATAGCCCACCGTGTTGAGTGTTAAACTAGCAAAGTCTATCCTCAGAAGTGAGGCAAAGCACACTGCGGGGCTTCTCCTGCATCATCAGAGTGGGGAGATGTTCACTTGCTTGTGGTGTTACAGATTCTGTAAGTGAGTGTGGCCTTAGTGACGTCTCCACAGATTGCATCACTCCAGGGTCCTGTTTTTAAGAGAATCACAACATTTCCATCCTGGACTCCTCTGTGTTTTACCAATTTATAAACGGAGTGCTGCCTTGGCATGGTTTTCTCCTCAGGTGACATATGAATGAGCCTGACTTCCTGGAACAGGAATGCTACCCTGTACCGCTCCAGACCTCTGAGTTTGCCTTCCTAGGAATGAGCTTAGGTTGTAGACTCTCCTAGAAGAAGGAGAATGGACCTTGGAACTCCTGATAGAAAGAGAAAATTCTGTCTCAACTATTCCCAATCAACTCAACTAGGGAATGGGAAAATACTGGAAACAAAGGAGAGAACTAATTATTTGGCTGCCACAGGAAGACATTACCTACACATTGCCACTCAGGAATACTTCTTTTTGAGTGTTCTAGTGGAGGACCACATCCAGAAGTTATATAGCTGCTTCCAGAGAGTAACCCCATAAGCCCCCACCTTGGCAGCCTGGTGACATGATCCCAAGGCGGTACCCTGGGACTAATAGCTGTGCTTATACTCCTTTCCTTTCATGGCAGAAAGCTTATGAAAACAAGCGTTAATTTTATTTTAATAATAAAATACTAAGGTTTTCTAATAATTTACTTCAAAAAAAGGACCTCTAAATTGGCCCTATTTTATTTTTTAAGCAATTTATTGGAAGACTTCAGTATTTTATTATTAAAAATAAATTTCTCAGCAAAGTAGCAGGATACAAAGTCAACACACAAAAATTAGCTGCATTTCTATACAATAACAATGAGCAATCTGAAAAGAAAACTAGGGAAAAATTCCATTTACAATCACATAGAAAAGAATAAGACTCTTGTGAATTAACTAACCAACATGGTAAAAGATTTGTACAATAAAAACTACAAAACATTGCTGAAAGAAATTAAAGAAAGCATAAATAAATAGAAATACATCCCATGTTCAGGGATTAGAAGACTTAATATTGTTACAATGTTAACACTACCCAAAGTGATCTACAAATTTAATGCAATCCCTATCAAAATCCCAAAATTGTCTTTTGCAGAAATATAAGGACCCATTCTAAAATTCACATGACATCTTAAGAGAGCCTGAAAATAGACAAGGAAATCCCAAAAAATAAGAACAAAGCTGTATGATTCACACTTCCTGATTTCAAAACTTACTACAGAGTTAGAGTAATCAAAACAGTGTGGTACTGGCATAAAGACAGACATACAGACCAATGGAATATAATAAACAGCACAGAAATAAACCCTCACATATATGGTTAAATGATTTTCGACAAGGATGCCAAGACCATTCAATGTGAAAAGGACAGCTTTTTCCATAAATGGTGCCGGGAAAACTGGACAACCATATACAAAAAGATGAAGCTAGCCTCTTACCTAACACAAATATTAACCCCAAATGGATAAAAAACATGAATGTAAAACCTAAAATTATAAAACTCTTAAAAGAAAACAAAGGGCACAATCTTTACAATATTGGATTTGGCAATGATTTCCTGGATAGAACACCATTGGCATAGGCAACAAAAGGGAAAATAGGTAAATTGGATATCATTAAAATTTAAAACTTTCATACATAAAGACACTATCAAGAAAGTGAAAAGACAACCCACAAAATGGGAGAAAATATTTGCAAATTATATATCTCATAAGGGATTAACATCCAGAATATATAGAGAATTCCTAAAACCTAACGACAGTAAATAATCCAATTCAAAAATGGGCAAAGGACTTGAATAGACATTTTCCCAAAGAAAATACACACATGAAAAATAAGCACATGAAAAGATGCTCAATATCACTCATCATTAGGGAAATGTAAATCAAAACTAGAATGAGGTATCACCTCACACCCATTTGGATGGCAACTGTTTGAAAAAAGAAAAAACAGAAAATTACAAGCATTGGTGAGGACTTGGTCAAATTGGAATCTTTGGGAACTGTTGGTGGGAATGTAAAATGATATTGTCATGTGGGAAACAGTATGGTGGTTCCTCAAAAAATTAAAAATAGAATTGCCATATGATCCAGCAGTTCCACTTCTGAGTAAATATTCCCCCCAAACTGAAAACAGAATCTTGAAGAGACATTTGAATACTCACAATCATAGCAGCATTATTCACAATACCTAAAACATGGAAGCAATCCAAGAGTTCATCAATGTATGAATGGATACGCAAAATGTGAACAAAGCTGAAAATTATTCAGCCTTAAAAAGAAAGGAAATTTTGATACACTCGGCAACATAGATGAACCTCAAGGACATTAAGTTGAGTGAAATAAGCCAGCCACAAAAAAAGAAAGAAATGCTCTATGATTCTGCTTATATGTAGTCAGAATCATAGAAACAAACAATAGGATTGTGGTTGCCAGGGGCTAGGGAAAGTGAATAATGGGGAGTTATTGTTTTACAGGTACAGAGTTTTTGTTTTACAAAATGAAAAAGAGTTCTGGAGATGGATGGTGGTGATGGTTGTACAACATGATGAACGTATCAAACATCAATGACCTGTATACTTAAATATGGTTAAGATAATACATGTTATATTTTGTGTATTTCACCACAATAAAAAAACCTGGGAAATAAATATGTAAATAAATGTTTCATGATATACCTCTCAAGTGAAATGATAGCCTAGGTGTGGGAGAGAGACTGAAGAATCGCTTCTAGCAAAGATATGTTCTTGGGAAGCAGGAGGCAGTAAGTCAACTTCTGCCACTCTGCTCATGAAGCCCTAGGCTGAACAGGCCTCCCAGACCATGTCATCTAAGTGTTTGTGGTACAGGGGCTGGTAGGTGGAAGATGGTGGCAGTGCCTAACATGAAAAGGCATCCTCTGCTTTGCTGCTCCAAATGTGGCTTCTGACCAGCAAGGTTGGCAAGATTGGCAGCACCTGGAGGCTGGTTGGGACTGCAGGATCTCTGGCCTCACCCCATTCTTGCAGAATCAGAATCTACATTTTAATAAGATTCCCAGTGATGCATGTGCACTTTGGAGTTCAGGGAGCATTACCTCCATTAACTGACAAATTATAAATTAGTCTCCACTCAAGCATCTCTCCCCATGACTACAAAACCCTTACATCCATTGGTCTTTCCTCTCAGCAGCAAATGTAATAATGCAATATAAAACAAACCAGCAACAGAGTGCATTTGCAAACCTTGCAAAAATGCAGGATTTCACAGAATCAATAGACGTGGTATTAGGGAACTCCTCAAATCATACACACAGCATCCACAAGCAAGGAACTGGCAGATTTAGACCCATTACCAAATGAAGAGGAGCTAATCTACAGGCATGATGGCATTCCTTCAAAAGAGAATGATTTGAATATCAAAGAATTAAGAGATGCCCTTGGGAAAAAATGATCAGGCCCATGAATATCTTTGTAAAAATGGCCCACTTTATGATTATACTGTAAAAGTCAAACACAGTTTTATTAAAATAAACTATGCCCCAAAAATTCAACACTTCACTTAATCTTTAGTCATTCTAAGAAGAAACACATTGTGTAATTATAATTTAAGTTGCATTACATAAAATATGATGCATTTTTCATAAGTTTATTACCATTTTAAAATGTGAAGCTAATTAAAACTTTTTGTCAGTATTTATTGTGATGTTTGGCCCTTGTTTAAAGTGCATTCATGCTAAGTGGACTTTCCTAGTGCCAGTTTTTCTCCAACAATAAGACCTGCTAAACTGGAATTCTTACTATTGCACATGCATTTTTCTTTTTGTCATATGGAACTTCTTTTTGGTGATTATGATCAAATTGAATATCAGTTATAAGATAGTCGATACCTACTCACTCCACAGCTCAGTGAAGAATTATTTTAATGTCCCACTTCCTGGTTGGATGTTTCAGCCCATTGTTCTATCACAGAAGGGGGTTTATCCCTAGACTGATAGCTTATAGCAGCTGATACCTTTTCAATGATTACCTTATCCACCATGAGGAAGTTCTCCAAGGTCTCTCCGTTTTCGCAGGTGACATCACCAACTTCTCTCACTGCTCTGGGCAGGATTTCTTGCACCTCCTGGGCAATCATTCCTATATACAAAACACTCCACAGGTTTAATCTTCAAAGAAAGACTTTTCTGGAGAAAATCCTCACTAACTCACTAAGCTTTTGCTTTGATCTACAATGGATTTTCGGCAAAGAAGAAATTTTGAGCCAAGAACCACTATAGGATTAAAAGTGGGAGTGTTTTTGTTGGTTTGTTTGTTTGTTTTTTGAGACTCTGGGCCAAACATTGGAAAGGGGGAGGTAAGTGCCTTAAAATTCCTGTCCATAGAAGTAAAGGTGGGGTGTTAGCTTGATTTCCTTTCTTTTCCTAAAGGAAGCCTTTGCCCCTAAAATATTCCTTCCTTCTTTAGGATTGGAGTATAAACATCGCTTTGCTTACCCCTTCTCTTATCTACATCCGCTTACCCTGCCACCTTCTCCCTCCATCTCCTGACTGCCAAATGCCATTCCTCACATAGGTTGAGCTGCTATCTGTCCCTGAACCCTCAGCCCATGAGCAAGAGGACTTCAGTGCAAAGAAACTATATAGTCAACCTACTCCACCAGTACCTTGGGGTGGAGGAGTGGGGGTGTTGAATAAAAATGACACAGAAATTCTTTAAGCTTTCCTGTTCTAGTGACTATGAGTTTCCCAGAGAACAAGTTAGATCAACATAGTGTTGTCAAATGCCATAGCACATAACCTCAAAATAAAGAGGAAATTAAAATTTTAACAGTTGGCAATACAAAATTAAAAGGAGAATTTGTGTGTGTACCTGTTTGATGGGCAGTGTTTATTCCCATTGCAGATGCAAATTCAGGTTTGTAGTCATATTCAACAATTCTCATTTGGGCTATTCTTTTCAGCTGTTCATTTGTGTCAACCTAATTTAATTAAAGAAGAGCAGATTTTACTCACATAGATATTTGCTATTCAAATTAATGCCCAGAGTGACCCAGAGACATTACTGAATTGCTTTTGGACATTTTGCTGGAGATAATTTCTTCAAGTGGATTGCAAGTCAGGATTACCCAACTGCTGGCCCTTCAGGACCCAGCCACCCACCTTCCCCGGAACACCCCTCCCCCACACCACCCCGGCCAGCAGGGCATCCTCTACCTGCAATCACTGCTCTCACATCATTAAAGGCTGTCCCAACTGTCACTACGGGGTCCCAGCAAAATGAGAACAATCAAGACAGTACAGTGAACTTTCCCTAAAGCTAAATGTGTTTGATCCAAAGGATACCTCTCTAAATTGAGAGATTTTGTAAATGAATTGATAGTAATAGCAGAATCTGGTTTTGTTTTTTTTGTTTTTTTTTTTTAATGTCTTTATCTGACAAGTAAAAAGTTGGCAGCCCTTTGTGAGTACCCTAAATTTTCTTTTGGAACATAATAGAATTGTGAAACCTGTGGTGTCTTGGCAATTAAAAATAAACTGCCTGGGCATTCATCCATGTGATAGAGGAACCAAAAATGCTTTTTGTTGTTGTTGTTTTAAGAAAACCACTGTCATGGGCCTCAGCTCCTCCCTTGACACACTCCCTGAGGTGGCAGCAGAGCCCTTCCACCATCGTTTAGGATTCTCAGGCCCTTCACTAGTTGGGCTGGTTGTGAAAGATGGTGACTTGGTGCTTAATTGGCTAAACGGATTAGCTTTACTTTAGGAAGTTATTCCAGAGTATAAATCTGAGCTTACTGCCATCATTCATTCTTTGTTTTATTCGACTAATATTTACCAATCACCTTCAACATATCATGCACTACTAAGTGTTGGGACTTAAAAAGTAATTGCCTTGAGCTGAAGGCCATTATCCTTAGCAAACCAACACAGGAACAGAACACCAAATACTGCATGTTCTCACTTCTAACTGAGAGCTAAATGATGAGAACACCTGGACACATAGAGGGGAGCAACACACACTGGAGCCTTTTGAAGGTGGAGGGTGGGAGGAGGGAGAGGATCAGGAAAAACAACTGATGGGTACTAGGCTTAATACCTGGGTGATGAAACAATCTGTACAACAGACCCCCATGACACAAGTTTACCTATGTAACAAACCTGCACTTGTACCCCTGAACTTAAAATAAAAGGTTAAAAAAAATGCCTTTTAAAAGTTTGTGGTCTAGACAGGAAGACCCACCTGATATATACATACATAATCATATGTGATTATATTACAATCTGAGAAACACAGTACAAGGATGGAATTATGCACAGAGAATCGTTTCAGCTCTGAGGAGGTGTTGAAAATCTTCTCGGGGAAGTATAAAGGAAGGCTCCCTAGAGATGATGAAGCCCAACCGATATCTTGGCTTATTCCAGTTCCTCAGACAAACTCTGCTCCTTTCACTTCCCAGCCTTTGTTCATACTGTTTTCCCAGACTCAAAAGCTCTTCCTTCCCATTCCCCTACCTTCTTCTTCACCAAAGTAAGCATTGTTCCTCAGAGAAGGATCTCTTGACCTCCAAGTCCAGGCAAAGTTCCTCTGCTTTATGTGCTCATAGCACCAGTTCTCCTTCATAGCAGGAGTCACAATTACAAGACAACTAATTGTGTCAACCTCATTCTTTGTCTTCTCCTACATCACATATACCCCATGAGGGTGAGGACATATTTAAGGTCATGGTTCATCACCATATCACCAGTTTCTAGTACAATTCCTTGCATGTTGTAGGTGCTCAACTAATAATTGTAAAATACATTAATAACCTTAAGCGTTAGGGAAAGATGTAAGGTAGGAAGGGAGGGGGAAGAATGAGACTAAGATAGGAATGCTAGCCAGAGGGAACACCATGAACCAAGGCACGAGACAGCAAATACCCTGAATGACATCTGCACAACCAAGGCAGAATTTGGCATTACTGGACTGGAATGGTTAAGGCCAGAGCAGGGGGGGCATTGCAGGTCATACTTGGAAGGAACAGTCCCAATCCCATACAGCCCTGTGCATGTATCTATCACTGTGAGCGCCTTCACTCAGTCAACAAATATTTATTGAGTAGATACTATGTGCCAGATGCTCTCCTAAGCACCGGAGATTCAATGAGTGTTTCTTATTTGGAGCTTAAATTTTAGTAAAAGTTTCATTCCTGAGTTTTATTTATCTCAGGACCTGCACAGTACCGAGCAAAGTGTCTGACATGTAATAGGCACCTAAAATTTTTGATAGAAAAAAAAAGAATAAAAGAATGAAAGTATTGAAGTGGCAAGACAATCCCTGACATGAAGAGAATTGAAGAGACAGGGTCAATCAGGAGCCAGCCTGGACTGGCCTTGCACTGCCTAGGCTCTACCCAGTTCCTCAGCCATAGGCCCCTGGGAGTCCTATGCCCACTTCCTATTTTCCCCTTTGTTCCTGCCCCACCCGCAGGGCCCCCAGTAAAGAAGGAAGCAGAGGCAGTGTTCGCTCCTTTGCTACAGATGAAAAGCAGAGGAGAAAGTGCCCTCATGTAGGCTGTCCAGGCTACAGAGAGGGAAATGGTCCCTGGTTTCTAAACTGGATCCTTGAATGCATTTTCCCTAAGACATACTGCTAGACATAGCGTTAGGTTCTCTGGTACTACTACCATCCTCTAGACAGATTTTCAACCAAGAAAAATTTTGAGGGTTACTTGGAGATCTAAACATTTTATATGACAATGTTCCTCAAACAAAATGCTCTTCTAATTTCTGGACTTGTAGATTTCCCAAAGCCAAATATAAACAGCAGCCTGTATTGCATGATCCCTCTGTGTACACTTGGCCTAGGGAAAACGCTTGAGGCAAAGGGTGTGCCTTCTTTGAATCCTCCCCAGGAACCCTACCCAGGCCAGCACTTACTGCTGTGCCTTGCTCTTCAATGCCTGTTGAGTAAGAAACTGAAAACTGAATTTGGGCCTCTGCTTTGACCTTGCCCACAGAAGTTTTGGAAAGTTTTGACCATGAATGCAAATAGCCATCAGCATCATGCTGCCTCACACCCAAGGTTTCTATAATATATCATTAGTTCAAGAATTGTATCACAGAGAACATCTTCCAGTCCATGGGACTCAGTTTGTTCAGGGAAGGCTATCTGTCATCGGTGATGGCCCACAGCCCAGCTGCAGTCTGAACTAGGAGCAGCTTAAATGACACCTGCTCACCCAGAGCAGAGGAACTTCTGCATTTGGCTCCTGGCCCTGAGGGAGACTTTGCATGTTTGACTTTCTTGAGCTTTTTTCATGTCTACTTCTGTCTTCCACTAGCACACGGGTGGTGTGGTTAGGAGAAAATCAAAACAGCCTTTGAGCATTTCATCTTAATGAATTCCTTTTCTGGCTTGAATTTTTAAATATCTTGCTACCTTTTTTCAGCCTTCACCACAGAATTTGACTGATGCATTCAACTCTCAACTTCCTCATGTTTTTGGGCATTGACATTGAGGTTCCTCACGTGACTTTAGTGTTCAGCATGTCCTTTCACTCCTAGTTCTGCTCAGTTTCTACTGTCAGAGCTGCATGTCCTTCCACAGTCTGCAGTCGCATCAGTAGACATGATGCCATTGGCTGGGCAAGTTAAGCTGCTGCTCTGCCCAGGACCTCAGTTGCAGAGGTTTCAGTCGTATCTGCGTCATCTTCTCCATGTCTTGGATCTGTGTCCTGTGAGCATCAGAGATCTCCCCAACCAGGACTTTGTAGATAATCATGTGCTTCATATCCACAAAGCAATCTGTGTTTCCTGAGTGAGGAAACACATAGGGCAAAGCAGCAGCCTATATCCATTTTCCCCAATTGTAGTATTAGGCAACATATTTGACCACTACATTTTGTAGCAGCTCATCCATTCAGAAGCCAGCTGTGGTTAGAATGCACCATTAAAGAATAAGAAATTGCTTCCAGTCCTATGCATGCCATCAAATTGACCAAGTGTCAGATCCCCAGAGTATTTGAAAGAAAGGCTCTCTTTGTTGCAAAAACTAAGTCAGGAAGAGGTGAAGATGAAATTCACACACCTGTCATCAGCATCACCAACATTACCATCATCTCCCTCATCTCTGTAATAAATAGTGAATTGGGACAGGCAAGATTTCTAAGAATATATATCTCAAAAATGTGCATAGATCTATTAAAACAAATCTACTAATATGAAATCATTTAATAAATAAATCACATGTAATTTTTATTTTGTATAAATAGAAAATAATTTCTATTTGCTTAGACTTGTCTAGCTAAAAAATACCTTACATATATGAGTTTAGAGAAATCTCTTAACCTAGGTAAAATGAATATGAGCATTTCCTGTTCACGGACAACAAAACAGAGCCACAGATTGCCTCTGGGCCAAAGTTCCTGGGCTGGTGGTTGCCAGAGTCAGGACTAAACTCTTAGTCTTCTAACCACGGACCAGGATTTTCTTTATTCTATCATGCTGCCATGAGCAGGAAGGGGATACAGAAATTTCACACTTAAGAGCCTGGATTGAAGTGACATTTTATTTATATGGAGGAGGCTTTTTAGAAGGGATGTGAGAAGTTCTCCGGAAGCTTGTTATTTTAAGACAATATATTTTCTTCAAACCAAGAAGCAATATTTGAAGACTTTTGGTAAACGAAGTTCTGTGTTAAGCCTGGTGGTAGCAGGAAGGGTTGTACAGGACTTTTCTCACTTGTTATATTCAATTTACATTTTAATAAGACTTGGTAGTGAATTGTATAGCCAATTGCAAGGATAAATTTGAGTTGGTGTGACCTGAAATGCAGACAGATTATCTCTCTAAAGTTCAAAGGTGCAATGTCTAGGACCGATATCTGGAAATGTATGTAAGAACTCTCTAGCTCTGCATTCCCATCTGGCTAGTAGGTCACAGCTCTTCTAATATGAACCGCAGCTACACAATCAGTATAAAAGTCTACAATTACATCCATTCTTTGGAATCCTCTAAGCAAAGGAGGACATTCCTTGGCTGGTTTAGGAAAACCAGTGCAGATTTGCACTGAGAAAGGAATGCAGTCTGGAAGAGGGGCTAATGGTGAACAGATTAGGACTTCTACTAGCTAAAAAGGAATAAGGAAAGGAGAGAAAAGGAACTTTTAAAACACAGCTTCGCAAATGCTGTCAAGAGAAGTAGTATGAGTGAGATGATGGGGAAGTGGTAGAAGCAATGAATGGGAAATAATTAAATGGCAGAAAAGTTGCAATGAGGTGTTAGTAGCTGGCTAACGGATTGGAAGCTTTGTTAGTAGCTGGCTAATGGATTGGAACCTTAATCCTTATCCTTATGGTCTACATAGCAGTTGTAGCTTTCCAAGATGATCCAGTTCAACTGGTTAAAAAATAAAAAAGAGCCAAGGGTGTCAGGCAGGCAGGCACCATTTTCATCTTACAGCTGAAGACACTGAGTACAGGGAGATTAAGCATTTTATCCAAGGTCACATAGCTGGGGAGAGCCCAAAGCGGAGGAGCCATCTCCTGATGTCTAGGCCTGACTTCCAGTTACCTCTGGGTAACTGCCTCTCCACAGAGGGAAAAGGTCTTCACCCAGAACTCTTGGCGATGAACTGACCAAGTAAGGGATGGGGAGGAGGAGCTTCTCAAGAGTTCCTAGAGAAAGGAACTGGGGAAGATAATGGCCAGTAGGGTTGGTGCCAGGGACTCTAGAAGGAAGAGGCTGGAGACATCCAAGAGAAATAGGAACAACTGGACTGAGACAGTGCTTGGAAGATGAGCGGAGAGACGAAAAGGAAAGGCAAACTCTGGAAGCGGAAGCTGACAAAGTGTGGGAGGAAGGTCAATGGCCTGTGGAAAATAACTGAGAATTGCTGCCTGTGAAGCCAATGACATGCTGTCCTTGCCCACTGCTCCTGTCAGGTAAATTCATTCTCTCAGGGAGGAACTGCTTTACAATTTCAGCAGAGATGCCCAGCAGCTCGGTCATCATTTTTAAGCATTATGTTCATCTCACACCAGTGGGTGACATGTAAAGATGTGTGGTACAAGGTGTGTCAGAGGCCAGGAGCACCCAGCACACCTGACTGGGGTGTCAGAGGAGGGGCCCGGGACCTGACTTTGTGCTCACCTCCTGGATATTCTGCTTTGCCCGGCTGTCAGAGGGATGCATGATGGTCCCCATCACTTTCATGTTGCCACAGACAACCAGGGCTTCGTCCGGCGCATCTGTGTTGATTCCCACTCGACCGTGACAGACAACAGATTCTGGAACTTGTCCTCGCTGCCACAATGCATCACTGTCATTTTCAAATTGCCCAGGGTTAGAGGCCTGGAAAAATACATAAATATATTACAATTAAAGTTACAGTAGCTAGATGATCATGTTAGTGTTCAGAGCAAAGGCAAAGTGAATATTATCTAAGTCTTTCACAAGAGAATCCTGTATTGAGTGGGACATTCTGACATATCCGACTAACTCTGGGGCCCAGAAGAGCCAGGGAGGTTTCCCTAACCACTCTGCCTCCCCACTGGCAGGAGCTCTGTATACCCTGATTTGAAACATCCAATCTCTATTGCGTCTATCTGGAATTAAGAATGTGATCAGTTATACTAGGTGGATGATAAAGAAGAAAATTTAAAATGGCTATCTTTTCAGGAATAGTCATCATCATCATTATGATTTAAAATCAGAACATTACATCAGAAAATATTACAGATGTACTAAATCAGATAAATAAAAATACCTTGCATTTAGCTAGCCCTATTATAGTTTCAGAATGCTTTTGTATTTATGATTTCATACACAAGTGACAAGCAAATGATAATACAAATATATTTAATATACATCAACTATTCCCTAAGCACAGACGATACTAAGGAAGAATAATAACAGCTACATTTGTTGTGCGATAATTCACAGTGCAATTATATGAGATATGTACTATTGTACTCATTTTATTGACACTGACACTCTGAAAAGATAAATAAATTGCCCAAAGCCACAAAGCTAATAAGTTCTGGAGCTGGAACTACAAGTCCTCTGATTATTAAATAATGATTTGCCTATTTCATGGCATTGCTTAGAAGTAGTCCTGGCAATCTTCAAAGAAAATCCAAGTGAAACCATTGGACTAGATAAAGTTCTGCAGATTTTACTCTTAAATAAAATTATTTGTCAAAGAATGCTCCACTGCACTGCATTCCTTCCTCCCTGCTTCCCTGTAGCCACTGAATTTATTCCCAAATATTTTAATGTAGGCATCTCTAAATCCCTCAAAATCCTCACAACAAAATTAAATTCTCTTTAAAATTATGATGTGTTTTTATGATTGAGGCAGGTTGTCACAACTTTACACAAACAGTTGCGATCCTGATTATCTAAAAAGTCAGTACTAATACTTGACTTTTTACCTTTCTGGTGGTATATGATACATTGCAAGCTCAGCACCTGAATATGCATAGATTTTCTCTGAAGACTACTCAGGAAACCAATAACAATGGTTTCCTCAAGGATGGAGCCTGGGAGATGGAGAAACAGTGGCAGGAGGAAGATTCACCTTTCACTATATACTCTCTTGGTATTATTTGAGTGTTTTGCCATATGCATTTGTTACAATTTTTAAAATAATCAAAAGAAACCACAAAGTTTATTTCTTAGTTTGGGTTTAAAGAACTTTTTGATGTCTTCAATTTCCTAATTCAATCCTAAATGTCTGAACCCTGAGCTGCTTGGAAGACTCAATCATTGATACTTGATAGACAAAAGCAGTGAAAGAGGCCAGGTGTGTGGTGGCTCACTCCTGTAATCCCAGCACTTTGGGAGGCTGAGGTGTGTGGATCACTTGAGGTCAGGAGTTCAAGACCAGCCTGGCCAACATGGTGAAGCCCCATCTCTATTAAAAATACAAAAATTAGCAATGTGTGGTGGCATATTCCTGTAGTCCCGGCTACTTGGGAGGCTGAGTCAGGAGAATCACTTTAACTCGGGAGGCGGGGGTTGCAGTGAGCTGAGATCACGCCACTGCACTCCAGCCTAGGGGACAAAGGGAGACTCTGTCTCAAAAAGAAAAAAAGAAAAAGCAGTGAAACAATGTAATGTAAAGTAATGGGGTGGGAGGGGGTAGTGGGGAGTGGGGGAAGAATATAAAGTAAAAACTTTGAACATTATTTGTGTAAATTTACTTGAACAAAGAGCTTTTCTGCAAGGTCCCTAGAGCCCCTTGGTTGTGAATGGCAAATTGGCTTTGACTCAAATCCTTTTATAGCAACCAATCAACTAAATCCAAAGGTATGCCACATAAGACGGTGGTGTATTTTTCTCTATTTTGAACATAATGAGCCACTTCAAAGAAACAAAATAAGACAGTGATGAATTTTTTTGTAATGAGCTTTGAGATAGTTATTATCTTGTTGGTAACTTGATACTGGAACAGCAGATATAAGTAGATTTAATTTTTTGGAACAGTTGCAATATTCTCACTTAGCTTTCATCAGATGAAAACTCAAATCCCTAAAATATGTTCACATTATTTTGGAAAGGGCCACAGATTCACAACATTCTAAATATATAGCCCTAGGGAGAATTCCTCATCAGTAACGGGATATGTTCTCATAAGATTTGTGAACTTATTTCCCTATTCTAGAATCCACAACCCTCATGTGTTAAAGCAAGCACAGTATACTACCTCTTTCTGGAATTATGAGTTTGTATTCACATGTGACCCAATAGTGGCTGATGGATATCAAACACCAAAACAAATTCATTAAAATTTCTAAAATACTTTTATTGTTTGTCTCATATTATCTTATTTAGGGAAGAGACCCAAGCATCCTAGTCTATGTTATAACACAAACTAGCTGTGTGACCTTGGGGCAGTCACTTAATCCTTCTGTACTGTGTCCTCCTCGGATGAATAAAGAATCATGTCTCCTTTACCCACCTCATAGGATTATTGTGGGATTAAGTGAAATCATGTGTGCATGAACGGTTTGCAAAAATGAGGATGAAACGCCTCAAAGTTATTCTCGACACACTCTCCTGGGCACAGCAGCAGCTATTTAACCTATAATCGCTTCATCTGCTCTCCTCAGCAACGCACCTGCAGAGTTGCACAATTCCGGGGGACGCCTTTCATTAAAAAAATACAATGTAAATGGCGCCCCCTGCAGGTTATTCGAATAGAAAACAGCATCAGCTGCAATTTGAGGCCTGTGCTGAGCTGGAAATGAAAAGCTGGAATTTGTTTTATCATCATTTGGGATTCGAAAGCAGCAGCCAAAGAACGAATAGAAGAGCTTGACCTGAGGAAGGTAGCTCTTAGGAAGCCCATTTTTGCGCCTTTTGAAAGAGTTACAGAAAAAGGACCTAGAAATACTCTGCTGGTGCTACTCGAAGCATGGTCTGCAGGCTAGCAATGTCAGCATCTCCTGGAAGCCTGTTAGAAATGCATATTCTCTGGCATCCCTGACCTCCTGAATCAAAAACACAGGTATCTGTGTTCTTACAAGCTCTCTGGGGATTCTTATTCATAATACAAGCTTGAGAACTACTTCTTTATACCATGTACTCCTGGTCGTAAGTTCCCCTTCCGTAGTTGACAGAAAGATCTGTTGAGTTCAAAACAGGCGTTACTCCATAAACTGTTTTCTTTGAGTAAATAAAAATTCATCTGAACTCCAAAAGAGGAATGTGTGTGCCTGCATTTGTGTGTGTGTGTGTGCATGTGTGCACATATGCATTATTAGATCATCTTTTCCAATCCTAGGTTTGGTTTCCCACGTCACGCACTGCGATTTGCAGAGCAGTAGAGGAAGAATTCTTGGGGACATGCCCATTTCTATTCTTCTGGAAAAGAAACTGGAATAATGTATTGGTTTTCAAAATGAGGAAACCCTAGAGTGTCTTTGAAAGGCAGACAAAAGTAATCATCCCTCCTGCTTGCAACACTGCACTCCAAACCAAGTTTAATTAAGTATTTTAGAAGGAAAGTGAGGCTGAGAGAGAAGAGCCCAGTCATTAACAAGGGGAATCTGAAGGAACTCCTCTGGGGAATGCTCCCAGAAACAAAGACTCAGCAAATAAATCTGTTCTTTGGAGTAAGCCTTAATTTTCATTAAATTGGTCAATTTATACTACAGGACCATAATATACTGCTAAAGCTGTTTTGATTGACAACCCAGATGAACAATTACTGGGTCCTGCCCACCATTCTCTCTCCAAGTAGAATTCTGACAAGCTTGGTCTCCTGGATCCTTCCTGGAGGCCTGGAACTCGTCTAGATCTAACCCTTATACAATCACCCTTACCAAATAGTAAAATGTCAATCTCTGCCATTAGGACGAGTGGTTCTTAGGCCACAGAACAAGTCTGGATTTGCTTAAATGCAGTTTTCATTTCTCCATTTAATGTGGTCAGAGCTTATAGTGTCTTTGTCAAATTTTCTTCCCTTTCTTCATGCTGGAGCTCAAACTAACAGAACCAGAGCTACAAAAGCTCTTTTGTAGAATGTTGGCTTGTCTGCCCTTTGCCCGACCCATTTGTATGCACCTGTATAGGCCCCTCTAAAATCTCAGGTGGCAGAAAATGTATTCTGTGGACATTTCTAAAACTCACTAATTCAAACAATAATGCCATTTCTTAAACAATTAGATAAACCAAAAAGTCTGCATTCATTTTCACTTCTGTGTTTTACAGTTTGAATGAAATACTATCAATAAGATATTTCTAGTCAGGGGATGAACGGTTGATCTTAGTAATCCTTTACTTCTCATTGCTGTTAAGGTAACTTTTGTGTTATCCAGCATGCTTGTAGAATAGGGTATTCTCTTTAACCAAAATTGTGTCTGGGAGAAAACTATCAGATTTGGAATACAATCATTTTTTAAAATAGAAATTTAGTGGATAGCATGACATCCAAATTGTGCTGAGTAAATTTAATATTTTTGGTATTCATACCAAATATGAATTATAGAACTTTCAACTTCTCAAAGTCATCATTATGATCTCATTATCATTGTGCTTTGGATTTGAGGAGGTGCCAAGTAACAGAGAGTTTTTGGTAAACAGAATGCTAGAGAGTGGAGCTCCCTCCCTCTCATGTTGCTGTTGTATGGAGTTGCACGGCAGCTGCGTATAACTTTGCAGGAGCTGTCAACAGCAAATGGAGAAACCTTGTCACTAGGTAAATTATTCCAAGTATGCAGGTAACTAGCAGACTATCTGTCTCAAGCAAGTGTTATACAGCTCCAGAGAGTACTGTCATGATATCTAATCTATGCTGACTCTGAAAAGAATGGCATTATCTGTCTCTATTCCTTCCTAAGAGAAACAATATGCAACCTAGGTTTCCAGACTTTACTTTAAATCAGATTTGTTAGCACAGCAAGGCAATTCCAGATTACATCAAATAAGATGTCAAAGATGGCCCTGGCCCCTGCAGAGGGATGGACAGCCACCTCTGTGATTAGCTTATGATGTAAGGAGAGGGCCCCACCTGCCTCTGCCCCAGAGGATCCTCATTTGCTGCAGGTTACGTCAGACCCCACAAAAATGCAGCCTGGGGTGTGCATGTCCTTCCCTAACCCTGGGATTGCTGAACACATAAGTGTTTTACCTCATTTCTATCATTACTTCATCTCCATTACAACGTTGAGACATAGTTAAAGGATTTCCACTAATAGAAGGCTTATTAATTTTAATTGACAAAAGGAATTACAGAGGCCCTTTGTTTCAGAACAGTTTGACACGGGCAAGGAGAGATGCCATTTCCCCAAACGGGCAGATCTTCTTCTCTTCCTCAGGGCCTCAGGTTAAAGCCACATACATGGGCAGGCCCATAGTGAACACTGTTCTCTAGTGGAGTTTGCATGACCTCCCTGTACCACTTCAAAGATCCATAACAACGCAGCCCCTCCCAGGGCTGCCAGGCCTGTGGCTACCTGTTACTTCATGCCTCTGGTATTTTCAGTGGTGGCCAGCCTGAACTCACACAGCTGCAGCTGCAGCTGCCAACAGCTTTATGTTTTGTGGCTGCCAAGACTCCCCTGCAGAGCTGTGACCAATCATTCATTCAGCAAAATGTGCTGAGCCAGCCACTCCTATGTGCTAGACAGTGGCCCAGATGCCCTGTACCACCAATCACTTTTGGCCTGGAATGCTTTCCTACCACTTTCCCCGCCCTGTGGGCTTTAAGGTCAGAGAGATCCAGGCTCCATTATTTACAATTCGTGAGATCATGGATTAGTTACTTAGCCTCTTAAGCGTCAGTTGCTCTGGGTATAAATAATGTAATGTGAAAGCATAACAATGTAAAATGATGTCATATGGAAATTGTTTAGCTCAGTGCCTAGAACGTAGAGTAAAAACCAGAGTTTCTCAACCTCAACACCACTGACATTTTGGGACGTATAATTTTTTGTTGTGGAGGTTGTCCCGTGCATTGTAAGGTACTGAGCAGAATCCTTGGTCACTACCCACTAGATGCCAGCTGTGACAACCAAAAATGTCTCCAGACATTGCCAAGTGACCCTTGGAGAACAAAACTGCCCCTGGTTGTGAACAACCATGTGAAAACTAAAATAATAGTTTCTGCTATTACTATCATTATCATCGAAATAGTATATTCGAGCACACCACTGAAAATTCAAATTCCGCCTACATGGGAGGAAAGCATGTGGGATCCAGAAAAGTCAGAGAACTGAGCTTACCCTTACAATGATCCTTTCGGAGACGTGGGCAGACAACAGATAGAACTGGTCTTGGTTAGCAGCATACAGTCCAACCACCAACATGAAGTATCTAATTCAGAGACAGCAGACCAATGCCAACACATCAGGAATGGAGACACAATTCGTACAATCAAATACCACCCAACAGTTGATCAACAGTGAACTTATCGAGAAGAGTTTGCCTATTTAAAGACTACCTTTTCCCTTCCGTTCTAAGTTGTCCCTGCAGTGAAACAAGAGAGTAGTTGATTCCCTTGCTATTGTTCTGGGTCAGCTCTTTGCCCAGTTGGTGGTATTTGTGAGCTGTTTTACAGGCCCCCAAAGAGCAGGAAAGCAAGCCACCCTGGGGAGATGTCCCAGGAGGGGTCTGGGGTGCTGATTCAGCACAGGCCTCTCCACGCTGCAGTCCTGGGCCCTCAGCACAGCATGGCTCACAAATACAACAGGAAGCCACCTTAAAAGTCCCTTTGTTCAGAGCCACAGAAGCCACATTAAGGCCTGGGCCTTAATGGAGGCTGACTCCTAGGGTCTGCCCCACCACACTGGATGCTTCCCAGTTCAGCCTGCTCTTGGCCATGTATCCTATGTCTTCGACAACCTCAGGGCTTGACTTTAGCCAAAGACTGAGACCTCCCTTTCAGTTGCTTCCAAGGCAATTTTCATCACTGTTATTTCAATTACCTCTTCATATGTACCACTGATGAGACAGTTTTAAGACTAGACCACTTCTTAAAAGTCAAAATTAAAACTGCCTTCTTCAAAGAAGCTTTTGCCCTAAGAACTGCATGAAAAAGCGTCACCAGCTTCTTCTGTAAGACTCCTGTTCTCCTAGAGAACAAGTTTCCCTCTACATCTAAAGTAAATCAGTAAGAGTAGTAACCGTTATCATTATTAGTATTAGCTACTATCAAGAGCTCAGTGTGTCATGTACCAGGCTAAGCAGTTTACCTACATTAGTCTATTTAGTTCCCCAATAGAGACAATAACAATATTTTACTCCAATACTTTATTGTATTTTACAGGACAGAAATATGAGTCTCAGAGAGGTTAAGTTATATGCCCAAGGTCACTCACCTAGTAAATGCCAGTATAAAATAGTCAAATTCAATTCTATCCAACTCCAAAACCTATGTTCTAAACCCAGCAGTTCTCAAACTTGAGCATTATCAGTGTCACCTGGAGGGTTTGTTAAAATACAAATTGCTGAGCTCCATCCCCAGAGTTTTTGATTCAGAGTTTTTGATTCTTCAGTAAGGCCCGAGAACTCGCATTTTTAACAAGTGTCCATCTCTGCTAGTCCTGGAATCACACTTTGAAAACCACAGGTTTAAATCATGAAAACAAGTTATTTATTTTCTTTTTTAATCAAAAAGGCCATAGCAGAACTTCAGGACTAGAGACCAGCACACTGGTTGAGAAATGCAGTCAGTCCTCAATCTTTGGATGGCAATGAAACATAAACGTGGTCACTCTAGAAAACCATGGAGGGAATCGAGCCAGGCAGAGATAGGGCAGGGCAGGAAGGTGGGCATTGCAGGGTATGGGTGTGGGAGAAGAAAGATGTCCACAGGTAAAGGAGAAATGTTAATAAACTGAGAGTCAGAGAAGGGAGGAAAGTGGCTTAGAGGCCCTGTGTGCTGGCTGGTAGCACCAGGAGGATCAGAGGGGCCCCAGGAGGGCACTTTTTGGACAGATAAAGTACCCAGCCACACTGCCATGCACACAGTGACCTCAGTACCTCTGGTCTGGATTTGGTTTTCCCTTTTTTCTCATATTATTTGCTGTGGTTTCACTGAAGTGTAATCGTCCCAGCGTTACTTTGGTGACCTGGTCAGCCAGTAGGTCAATTCTAAAACAGCAAAAAACCAACAGACTATAAGAGAACACCAAATCTCTGATTATATCTAATCCACTTTCAGACTCTCAACTATGCTTGGTTCCCAGTTGTCACCACACTGGGAGAACAGTTTATTCTAGTCACTGATTATTAACTGCTATCCACAGCATGGTCAGGAATAGCTGCCAGGAAGGCCATGGAATATCTTGAAGGGTAAGAAATGCTCAGTCAGCAAAAGCTCAAGCCTGGAGTTTCCAACTCAGAAGGGCCGTATGCTCCATATACCCGGCATGGTTCCTTTTACCTCCACAATGGGGAAAGAAAATCTTTCATTTGTGCCACTGCCACTGTTGTGACAGCATTCACCTCTTGACTGAAGCAGCTTAGGTCTCGCATGAATGCCTTTGCACGCCCTTCACGTATTTGCCTCTCCTAGCCTAGCAGTGGGAGGCAGCTTCCTCCAAAGGAAGGCCACATACACCCTGCCCAGGCAAGGGAGAACCAGACGCATCACACACATTTAGTGCTGTGTTTGTACAAGTGGCTTCTGGACTGTCCGGGCCATGAAACCATCTTCTTCTCAGCCCAAAGGGGGTTGACTCAGGGTCAAAACCCTGAGATGTCTCCACTGTATCCCAGCCAAACCAGTCAAAAAGCAAATCCCACTCACTCTAAGTCATCCTACAGAGAGGACTCTAGCTTGGACTGCCATATTGCTTTGCATACTACCAGCTATATATGCTTTCTATATTGGAATCCATTCCGCAAACTATTAACATGGCTTTAAAGAATAAGAAAAAATGACTTCTAAGTACAGCATGGATATACAATCTTGAAATTAATTCAATCAACATCATGCTGATTTAAATGAAAAATTAAAAGAAAGATCTAGCCATGATTTATCTCAAGGAACTAAAGTTGTTAGTAAGGTTGTTAGCAAAGTTTTTAGCAATAAACAACATAAAAATAACAGTGGTTTAAAAATTGATCGTTTTATAAAGAATTTTTACAACAGTTTCAATGCATAGTACAACTCTATTTTTGTTGATAAACATATATGCATAATGTTAACATTAATATTACATTAATGGTAGGGGCGCTGTGGCTCACACCTGTAATCCCAGCACTTTGGTAGGCTGAGCCAGGCGGATCACCTGAGTTCAGGAATTCGAGACCAACCTGGCCAACGTGGTGAAACCCCATCTCTACTAAAGATGCAAAAAATTAGCCGGGCGTGGTGGCTCATGCCTGTAATCCCAGCTACTCCAGAGGCTGAGGCAGGAGAATCACTTGAACCCAGGAGGTGGAGGTTGCAGTGAGCCCAGAGTGTGCCACTGCACTCCAGCCTGGGCAACAAGAGCAAAATTCTTTCTCCAAAAAACAAAAAAAAAAACCTACATTAACATTATTAATTTGGATGCTGTGGTAGGTTTCATTTTAAGTAAGCAAAATAAATTAGATAATAAATAAAATTATATATATATATAAACAAATAAATTAGATGTTTATTCACAAAATATTCACATAGGAATTCAGAAAATAAATTCTTACTTAACAGGATTGAAAATCTTTTTGCTCCTATCTGCTTGGGACTGTTCAATAGCAATTATTTGATTGGTGGCTTCTACCTATATGAAACAACAAAAAGTAAATTTATTTATTTATTTATTTATTTATAAAAATGTTAATTAGCAAAGAATGTTCGAGTACTTAAAAAGCTTTTCAAGGCATCATCCTAGGCACTGGGCAGGAGCAACAAGTCATGAAAAGACACATAAGACAGGAGTCCTTACCTTAACGCAGTGTTCTGTTGATGAGGAAAGAAATAAATACCTGTGAAATTAAACAACGAGAACACAAGACAGCAGAGTATTTCAGGTACGCAGTGAATACAGAGGAGGCTAGAAGATGACTAAACATCAGGGGTAAGGCAGCTTCTTATTCATTCATTCATTCTAGAAGTACTTATGGAACACCCACTATGTACCAGGAACTGCTTTAGGCATTAGAGATAAGAACTGAACACAATTAACAAAATTTCCTGTCCTTGGGGAGGTTACATTCTACTATGAAAAAACAATGATATACAATATAATAAATAAAACATAGGAATTAGCATTTATTCAGCATCTGCTACCAACTCTTCTTGTTCTGTGATATTGAAAAGGACTTATGAGACCAGCCCTATAATATACAACTGATGGGTATTCACATTGTAACAAATCTTTCTAGAAAGCAATTGGTGGTCTATATCAAGAGTTTTAATAATATTTGTATCTTTCATGTGTAAATTCCCCACTGGAATGTATTCTTATGCAAAGGTGGGTTTACATGGATGTTCACTGAAGTTTTATTAACAATAAAAAATGGAAAATAAACAAAACTAATAATAATAATTAACACGATGCATCCATACAATGGAAAACTATATCATCTTTGTGAACAATATTTTTATGGGGTCCTTAATAATATCATACAATGTGATGTTCACAATATAGCACTAGCAATATGAGATTAATTTCAATAACAGAAAAAATGAGAAAAAAATAGGCTACCAAATGGTGGATCCCAAATACAAATGAATTTTATCTCTTTTTCATACTTTTCTATTATGTTCCAAAATTTTCACAATGAACTAATATTACATTCATATTCATAAAATGAATGTCTTTTTGTTGTTTGTTTGATGTTTTTATGTATTTTTGTTTTTGTTTTGTTTTTAAGAGCTCAGTTTGGTACAAGAACAGTTATGCGTGCAGTAGCCAAGCCTTAGTGCCTAAGCCCAGGTTAGCTATCAGAATAAAATATGTCGGCCAGGCACAATGGCTCATGCCTGTAATTCCAACACTTTAGGGGGCAGAAGCAGGAGGATTGCTTGAGCCCAGGAAGTTGAGGCTGTAGTGAGCTGTGATAGAGCCACTGCACTCCAGCCTAGGTGACAGAGTAAGACCCTGTCTTAAAGAAAACAAAACATCAACAAAAACAACAAAATATGCAGATAATGAATGCTTCTCCCTCTTAGGAACTGGATATAAAGTTACAATTTAAGAAATACTTTTTGATCACTCAGAAGTCATATTACCTACATTCTGAACCCAGCTCTATCATTTACTACTTTGGATGAATTGTATAACCTTATTGGTCCTCAATCTCCCCTCTGTTAAACTGTAGAGGAGGGATATTGACTAAATTAGTGGCTCCTTGGCGTTTTTTTAGGTCACAGATCTCTTTGATAATCTGATGAAAATAATGGATCTACTTAATATGGAAATGCATCAACATCAATAAAAATAATAAAAAATACATTTAGTAAAAGAATTGCAAGAGTATTCACTGAAAACTATAAAACTACAATTTGAAGTGATGCTGTGCCATTTTCTGAGCCCAGGCTTATGAAATTGGCATCTTGGCTGGATATGGTGGCTCATGCCTGTTATCCCAGCACTTTGGGAGGCCGGGGCAGGAGGGCCACTTGAGCCCAGGAATTCAAGATCAGCCTAGGCAACATAGTGAAACCTCATCTCCACAGAAACAGCCAGACATGGTGACACACACCTGTGGTCTCAGCTATTTGGGAGGCTCCCACTTGAGCCCGGGAGGTCAAGGCTGCAATGAGCCATAATCATGCTGCCGTGCTCCAGCCCGGGTGACAGAGCAAGACCATGTCTCAAAGAAAAAAGAAAGAGAGAAAGAGAGAGAGAGAGAGAGGAGAGAGAGAGAGAGAGAGAGAGAGAGAGAGAGAGAGAGAGAGAGAGATGAAAGAAAGAAAGAAAGAAAGAAAGAAAGAAAGAAAGAAAGAAAGAAAGAAAGAAAGAAAGAAAGAAAGAAAGAGAGAGAGAAAAAGGGACATCTTTCACTTCACTTGTCTTGCAATGTTTATTCTTAGAACCCAGCCACCATGCTGTGAAGAAACACAAGCTATCCCATAGAGCAGTTCACATGGAGAAGAGCTAAGCCCTGTCAGTTAGAGCCCCATTTGAGCTCCAGCTGATGGCCAGCCCAAACTCAACAGGCATCTGAGTGCTTCTTGAAAATGGCCCAGTTAAGCTGCCCCAGTTGATGACTTCTGAACAAAGATGAGTTGTCATAGTCACACCCTGACCCAGTTGCAGATTTGTGACCAAAATAAAGGACTGTTATTCTTTTAAGTCATTTTGGGATAGTTTGTCATGCAGTAATAGACAACTGAAACAAAATAAATGTTCACTGATGTAAACTGAACTAAATAAAAGACACACCTTAATGCCAAAAGCTTTCAAGTAAAACATTTCTATTGGCTTTAGGCCCATCTCGGTTTCAACAAATTTTGGACTTCCCCAAACTTGGACATGAATGGTTATCTGAAAATGATTCTTCTTTTGGCAAACAAAAGCTTCATCTGCTGGTGAAAAATTAAATCCTTTGTCTGTTACAACTCGATAGCCCACATCAGGTCTATGAAAAGAGAAACCAAGAAACCAGTTTTACAAATGTTTTCTACATATTTATTTTCATTAACAATACTAGTTATATAAACATTTCAAGGAAATGTACTGTGAAAAGTGCCTTTTGCTATATTTAATCAATTGATTTCTTAAATTTTTAATGAGGAAATAAAAATAACATTTCAAAACACAGCTGGCTATTTCCCAGCTTTTTATTTTCTCACAAAAACGTACAATCTTTTTTTTTTTTTTTTTGAGATGGAGTCTTGCTCTGTCCCCTAAGCTGGAGTGCAGTAGCACCATCTTGGCTCACTGCAACCTCAGCATCCCGGGTTCAAGCAATTCTCCTGCCTCAGCCTCCTGAGTCGCTGGCACTACAGGTGTACACCACCACGCCCAGCTAACTTTTGTATTTTTAGTAGAGACAGGGTTTTGCCATGTTGGCCAGGCTGGGTTTCAAACTCCTGACCTCAAGCAATCCCACCCGCCTCGGCACCCCAAAGTGCTAGGATTACAGGCGTGAGCCACTGCACCCAGTCAGAAGTATAATTCTTGCCAAATGGAAGCATTATTTTTTCAGATTGCCTTTCCCCTTTGTGCTTTCTAGACTTTTAATTTGACTCCACAATACAATAGAAAAATGTAGGCTAGATGTTGAGAAGTCAACACATTACTTAGACTTGTGAAATATCTGGGGTAGAATTAATCTCTTTTCTCCTTTAGGGAAAAAAAAAAAAGTCTCAAAATTTCACCAGTAACACAATATCTAAAAAGTCACTTGGATGAAAGAATATTCAGCCTATTGATGATCATATGAAAAAGCAGACTTAGCTTAGGAATAGCTTAGACTAGGAATAGCTCTGAAATCAAATCAACCAGAGCCAGTTACACAATCGATTGGAAACCTGTTTTCACTAGAGTATGGTCATTTCCTTTTTATTCTCCCAACTTGGTAAAAGCACCGAAAACCTACCATGGTGGTTACTTCTGCAGAAAGAAATGGGATAGTGGCAGGGTGGCTAATCAAATTTTTGCTTTATTGGTTTTAACATTGCTATTTCCAATAGCAATGCTTTGTGTATATAAATTGAGCATTCCAAATCTGAAAATCCCAAATCTGAAGTGCTCCAAGATCCTAACTTTTTTTTTTTTTTTTTTTTTTTTTTTTTGAGACAGAGTCTTGCTCTGTCTCCCGGGCTGGAGTGCAGTGGCATGATCTCAGCTCACTGCAACCTCCGCCTCCTGGGTTCAACAATTCTCCCTGCCTCAGTCTCCTGAGTAGCTGGGATCACAGGCTCCAGCCACCATGCCCGACCAATTTTTGTATTTTTTTAGTAGAGATGGGGTTTCGCCATGTTGGCCAGACTGGTCTTGAACTCCTGACCTCAGGTGATCTGCCCGCCTCGGCCTCCCAGAGTGCTGGGATTACAGGCGTGAGCCACTGCGCCCAGCCGATCCAAAACTTTTTGAACACCAATATGATGCTCAAAAGAAATGCTCACTGGAGCATTTCAGATTTCAGATTTTTGGATTAGGGTAAGTATAACACAATCTTCCAAAATCCAAAAGAGTTCCCAAATCAGAAATACTTCTGATCTCCAACATTTCAGATAAGGAATACTCAAACTGTAATAGGTTTAATAAAATAATTCTAAAATGTTCATAAAAAGAAAACATATTAAATGCATAACATTATCAAATAGAGAATATAAAAGTTGAAAACTTCTTTGGTGAATTTTTCCCATGCATGATGAAAATATGCAGCAGGATTTTTAATTCATCAAGCTTCCTAAATGCGGGTTTCTTCTCAAGAAAGAAGCTCTCCACAAGCAGAGGAGGGCAGTACTCACTGCTGTACTACTGTACAGCTCTATGCATCCTGGGATCTCAGTTTGGATGGCTGCTATTATGATGAATAACACAGAGTTTCTAAATTTTCCTCTAATTCCAGAAACAGAAAAAATTAATGGGTCTCTTGGGAGAAGAGTGTTCATGTTCTTTGCACCTCCCCAATTGATCAAGTTATTGAGTCATTGATTACCCTGAAGAAGCCAATCAGTCAAAGGCTTCACAATCACAGTGCCTGCCAGCAGCAAAAAGAAAATCCATTGAATGAAGAATTTCATAAAGACTACACGTCTTATGCCATCTGGAAACTTCTTATTGACTCAGGTTTCTGCTAATTTGTTCATCTAAAGGCTAGATGGATAGAACAATATAGATTTTACTACCGAGGGTAGTAAGAACTGTCTTGGTTGAGAATAAAAGGAGATTTTTGGTGATGTTTTATGCTTCACTGTCAAAAACTCTGAAAAAAAGTACAGCTAAAATATGAGCATTAGGCTGAAATTTAGGGCAGCAGTAATCAGAAATGGAATCAATCAACAAGAATTATACTGTTGACGATTATTCTGAACCTTAAACACCAACCTCTGATTATAGAAATCTGCTTACCTAAGAATGGCAATTCTGCTTTTGATATCAAAAGTTAAGCATAAAGTCAATTAAACTGGTTTTTTAAAAGTTCTTTGATAGCATTGAAACATTATTCTGAAAAAAAATTGATAAAATTTTAATACCCTAACTGTACTGTTTTTAGGTAACTTAAGAAAATGATATTTTTGTAACAAATTAGACCTAACCATATAAGAAAAGATGGGTGTTTTTCTGTCTCATTGATATAAGTAGTGAAATTAGGAGGGCCTGAATTCTAATCTGGGTAAATATTGCCTTCCTTTTTTGCTTAGGAAAAGTGAATTATGACTAAATACTCAACATAAATCTGCCTCAATACTTTTGAGTTGATACTATCTGTGTTCTCCTTTCTTTCCATATCCTCTGTGTTCTTCATTTTCTTCTAGATTATTGGAGCCAAGATAGGCTGTTCAAAAAAACTTTAAAATGTTTTCAAATAAGAAGAGAGATAACACTTACCTTGAAAACTTGATCAACTTGATGCATAGAGCCTTGGAAGCAGTTAAGTTTTAATTAAAACATTGAGCCTGCATGTGACAGTTTCATACCTCGGTGCTCATATTTCATATAGAACATGGAGTATTCCCCAAGAGATAATCTAATGAAGGCCAAGCCTCAAAGCCAAAACCCATGGACCCCTCATTTCTTTTTCTAATTGCACACGGTAGAAAAGACAAAAAGTCATGACATTTCAATGATACAATGAGCAATGAGCTTCCTTTAGCTTATTAAACATACCAACTCCCAAAGTCTGTTCAACTCCCTAGATTTTGTTTTAAGGAAAATATTTCTTCCCTCTAGTACATCCACCATAAAAGCTCTAGTGATAGTTTTACTGTATTTGAATTTGGAAAATGTTAAAAGGCACTCAAGTTATAGCCCAGTGAAAATTCTAGAAAATTTAGGTAGGTAAATTACATGCTAAGAAATAAAGAAGTTTAAAGGATGTTTAAGAATAACAATATAGGAGTCCACATTTATTTCTTGAAACTATATTATGTCATAAAAATTGGGTGAAGGTTTTCCACTTTTTTAGGATGTTTTGTATTATTTGGCTTCAGACTCCTTACCATAAAGAAACCACCTACCATGATTGCTGCAGGATATATTGTCAATGAACTTGGTAATATTCATTCACAGCATATATGCTGGGGGTGGTCATTGGCTCACAATTTAATGTGGCCCCCAGAAAATTATTTTATGGCATTATAAATTAACTGCAGGATTAAATGTTAGTGAGTTGGGGAATGTCTATATTCCAGTTTTTAGTTTAAACTGGGCCTGTGATCCCAGAAAGATTCCTTCTTTCTCCATCATTTAGTGGTTAAATTATAATCAGATAGAACTATAAGTCTGGCTTTCTGAAGGCCAGAAACCCATGTCCCAACTATTTCTTTGTTAGGATGCAAAAAATGAGGAGTAAGACAGACACTTTCTCATTGACTTGCCCCACTTGACCAGAGGTGACCTCAAAGCTCCAGTGCTTGAACTCACTACTGAGATTTGGCACTGCCTTTCTCCCCTCACTCTCCAGCCCACCCAAGGCCACTTACAGTTTTTCATAATGACTGTTTAGTAAGCTGTGCCAAGGAACACTATGGTATGGCTGCCACTTCAGAGCAGGGGAGCACTGGTCTGGAGGCATTCCGTGCTGTCCCTCACTGTCAGGGTCCTGGACTTCACAGCTGTGACTCCTACTTGTCACTGCAAAGAAACAGGTGGGTCAGAGCCTTCCTTCCAGGCTGTTTTTCCTAGACTCACAGCTAGCAGCATGAAGCTGATGAGTGGGCCATGTGTAAGGCAAAGTGACCAGGGAAGTGTCATGTGCTGGGGGTAGGGGGTGTGCTGCTGACCTCATTTTCTCATCTGTAAAAGAAGCAGCCTGGAGTCAGCAATGTCAACGGGTGGGGGGACTTGTTGGAAACTTTGTTCCTAATATCTATCTACCCTACATCCTGCATAGCTTCTCCTCACTTTCAGTCTGTGTGGTTGCAGTGAAGTCCACTCCCAGAGCCAGGAGGGTAGGTGACCCAGCTCAATCAATCAAAGTACAGCATTCAGTCCTTGCATCAGTAATTGCATCAGCGGTGGACATGTGGCCTATCCCAATTCAAGCAGAGTAGATCTCAGCACTTCAGGGATGCTCACTTTTCTCCATGAAGTTTGAACCTGCAAGATACATCGCCAGCAGCTGCTGGCACCATTTTGGGACATGAGGAAAAAGCCCATGTGGGAATGATGCCAGCACAGCAGAAGGCAGAGTTAAAAATGAAGGGCACCCAGTCCTCACAGTGTCATATGAGTTCTGGGACCCAATTCTAAACCTCGGGTTACAGGAGCCAATGGTTCCCCTGATTCTGTTTTTTGCTTGGTTTTGTTGTTGTTGTTTTATTTTGCTTTTTTTGCACAAGACAGTTTGAGGGTTTGCTGTCTTTTTTTTCAATTTTGGTTTGTTTTTGTTCACTGCAACCAATATATTTTAATTTTGGCAGGTCTTTTGTGGCTCCAAGATTCTGTGGTCCAACTAGTTTTTTGAACTTAGACCAGTTATTTATTCACTTGGAGTCTTACTTCCCTCAACTGCAAAACAGAAATTAAAAACATGTATCCTGCCATCTTTACACATCACAGCATTACACAAGCAGAGAGAATGACATAATGGAAGTGAAAGCACTTTCAGAAGCTAGAACCAAGATAAAGTAACAGAGAAAATCTTGTTAGTGTGCAATATCAACTGTAGAAAACTGCCACTTTTCTATGTCAAAAATGGTCAAATAACAGCAATTTCATATGTGCAACCGCCTATTTTGCATAATCCTTGCAACTTGTCTTAATTTGAGTATGCCTCCTAAACCACATGGATTCAACCTCAGATAATTTTTATGTAAAATGGTATTGGTATGGTTGCTGTTCCCTTTTCTTTCTTTTCTTTTTTTTTTTGAGATGGAGTCTCACTCTGTCGCCCAGGCTGGAGTGCAGTGGTGCGATCTCAGCTCACTGCCAGCTCCGCCTCCCTGGTTCACGCCATTCTCCTGCCTCAGCCTCCCGAGTAGCTGGGACCACAGGCGCCAGCCACCACGCCCAGCTTGTTTTTTATATTTTTAGTAGAGATGTGGTTTCACCGTGTTAGCCAGGGTGGTCTCAATCTCCTGACCTGGTGATCCGCCTGCCTTGGCCTCCCAAAGTGCTGGGATTACAGGTGTGAGCCACTGCACCTGGCCTGCTGTCCCCTTTTCTTTTAACTCTTTTACCATCATTCATGCCCAACATCAGGAGGGAATGGGAAATAGTGGGTGTTTGTGAGACCAGGTTCAGGCTCTCAGTAACAATGTACAAATAGGACATTAGCTCCTATTGAATGCGTCCACCTTGGAGAATTCTCCAAGCCCACAGCTTGGAGAATGCAAGAGAAAGGAGCTGGGTTGTTTTTTAATCTTCAAACTTTTCCTTTCTTTATACTTCCATTGAGGACTTCCTAAAATAAATAAATAGAGCTGCTTCAAGTTGCTTTTCATCCCAAATGTAAAAAACAAACAAACAAACAAAAAAAGTATTTCTCTTGGGGTATTGCTATTAAATGTCACTTAAGCAAAATATGCATTTTTTGTTTTTATAAAACACCTATTTTAGAAAGATTTCTCAAAACCCTGAAAAACTTTTTTCCCAGCTACAAACACAGGAAGTGGACAATGCAAGGAGCTCTTCAGGCTCTCACTCCTCCAAAAGCCACCTGGTCTATTTTCAAAAAAAAGAAAGAAACCCTTCTATGGTTATCCTGCTTACACCAAATTGAGAGAAAGAGCGAACGTAATTCTTTCTTTTTTGTCTTCCTCTCCCCTACAATGAAGAAAGGGTTGAGAGCTTGGAGTTTCGAATCAAGGCAGATCTGGGTTTGAATCACAATTCTACACTTAAGGGCTGAACAATCTTACAAAAATGATTTAAGCTCTCTGAGCTTCAGTTTTTCCATCTGCAAAATGGGAGTAAGTATGTTACCTCCCGAGTTGTTGAAGGGGTTCAATGAGGCCATGACTGCAAAACGCAGAGCACAGTGTCTGCCACTGGTAAGAGTTTAAACAATGGTGCCTTCACTAGTGGCGCTGTCATTATCGCTGTACTTGTTTCAACTTAGGTGGCTCAGAATTTCCTAAGAAGCCTTGGGAAATACTTCTGTTGTTGGCCTCCATGGTAGCTCTATCTAATGTGAAACGACTAACCCATGTGCCTGACTGAATACCGGCTAAATCATGCCCTTTCCCACTCAAGCGTGGCAGCGAGGTCAGTGTTCCCAGGCATGCATCCAAAAGCCAGCTCGACTCCTGCAGACACTGATGGGGAGAGTGGACAGGGGCAGGGAGGATTGTCAAAGACAACAGCATTTCCTGCCCTTTGTCATCTAAACAGTAGGGGTATCAGAGCAGCCGCTCCAATAGGGGTGACACAGTTGTGGCTTCCCTGGGAGATGGCTATCAGATGGGAAAAGCCTAGGGACCAGAAGCTGGGATTACAGGCCCACACTGAAACCCAAGGCACACACCTGAGCCTAGTGCTAGAACTTATTCATATTAATACTACTAGTGATGGTCTCCTACTTTGAGTGCTTTCTGCACCACAGGTGCCATCCCAGACACTTTACATAGTATTCCATCAGCTCCTTAAACTATCTCCCAGGTAAGAATCCTTTTGTTTCATAAACTTTCTTTTTTGAAGGACCCTGTACATCAAGAAGAGTATACAGATCACGAGTACACAATTTTATACTTTACAAAATGATCTAGCGGTATAGGACATTTTGAGCCCTCCAGGAGATACCTACATGCCCCCATCAATAATTAGTCTCTCCTTGCCAAGACTGACCACTATCCTAAAATCTAACACCATAGCAGAGTTTATAGGAATGGAATACTATGATGTAATATATACTCTTGTATGCGGAGCTGGCCTTTTTTTTTTTTTTTTTTTAAGGGTCTTGCTCTGTCACCCAGGCTGGAGTGCAATGGCACAATCATAGCTCACTGTAGCTTCAACTTCCTGGGCTGAAGCTATCCTCCCACCTCAGCCTCCTGAGTTGGGACCACAGGTGCGTGCCACCACATTGGCTTTTTTTTTTTTTTTTTTTTTTCTGTAGAGACAGGATCTTACTTTGTTTCCCAGGCTGTTCTCAAACTTCTGGGCTCAAGCAATCCACCCACCTCAGCCTCCCAAAGCGCTGAGATTACAGGCATAAGCCACCATGCCTGGCCTCACTGGCCTCTTTTGCCCAACAGTATATTTATGGGATTCATTCATTAGTGTTGCAAATGGCAGTCCTTTGCTCATTCTCATTGCCATATTGTACTCCGTTGTATAAATATACCACAATTTATCTTGCCATTGATGGCCATTTGGTATCTTTTTGGTTTGTGGTTGTTATAAGTAATGCTGCTCTAGACATTCTTTTGCATGTCTTTTGGTGGGCATATGTACACATTCCTGCTAGTTATACTTCTAGGGATGGAATCACCGGGTTGTAGGACATGCTTTAGTAGATACTGCCAAAAGTATTTCTAAAGTGGTTATGAGGTAAGGATTCTTAATCTCATTTAACAAATGTGGAAACTGACTTTCAAAGACCTGAAATAACTTGCCCAGTGTCACAGCTGTTAAGTGGAAGAGGTGAGATTCAAATCTTCCTCTTCACTTCATGCTAGATTAAGGTTCTCTTGAGAAAAATCTAACAGAAGTGAGAATGTAAAAGCAGCAAACTGCCTAAGTCCAGACCTTTTGGAGAAAACTGATAGCTTGCATTTGAATGCCTTTCAAAATATGTTTGTTTAACTTATTTTAAAAAGTCTTAGAGATGGGTAAAGTCAAAATTATTATTCCCATTTCATAATCAAGAAAAATAAGGCTCTGGGAATCCCAGATTCCTGGAGAGACAAGATAAGTACATTTTCTGACGCTACAGTGTAAATTCAGCCAGTGCACCTCTGACTGTGGGCCACCGGCCATGACTCTAGGGCTGGAAAACCCTTTTGTATTTGAGGTTCAAAATAACAGAGGGTTGAAGTCTCTCAGGGAGGCCATGAACCCTTTTTTTATTTGGGGTTCAGACCAAGTAGGGCCAGGAACCAGCTGGTAGGAGCCTGCCTACCAGAACTTCCTCTCTAAGCAAACTTTTACATTTGCCCACACCAACCCAGTAATTCTACATTTTCAGCCCTATAAATGAGGATCTTGGAACCCTTAGCCAAAGTGTACTACTTGGGAGGAGGTCACTAGAAAAGCTTTATTGATTGGTTCAGGACATCTCTGATCAAAAATTGGTGATCCTTCTGCCTGTAAGAATGGCATAACAGCCTCCTTCCTCTAGCAATGTGCTGTTTCCCCAGGACCTTTGTAGAAACCTTGGCCCCTGCAACATCAAATAGGAATTATTGACTAGAAAACTTTTGCTAAAAATACAAACTGTAATAAGAATGTGGCATTCAGATTAACTAAATGCTTTGTTTTGTATCTTTTTTTTTCTTTTTTCTTTTTTTGGCCTTTGGAACCTGCTCATTTTCATTCTGAAACTGTTGTCTGGATTCAGTTATCTTTAGTCTGCTTTTCAGTGACCTGTGAATGGGATTTAAACAAGGGATATAGGATTTCCTATCTGCTGGAAATCCTAGCCATTTCCATCACTCTTCCATGGTTGTTCTCTGAAGATGGTGAAGAATCAATGACCTTTCTGGGACAGGCAGCAGAAAACCATGACAGGATGGAGCCTAACTCTGGGATGGCCAGGACAATTTGAGCAGCAATCTGGTTTGATGAAGAAATTCTTGGAAGGCTTGAGTGACTTGTCCTGTATCCCTCAGTGAGCTAGTGCATCTGCAGGAGAATGAACAGATGGTTCCCCCGTCTGGCTACGAATTTACTCAGCCTTTTATGTCTGAGAATCATTTAAAAAAAAGCTACAGGCTAGATGTGGGGATCCCTGAAGAAATTAGGGTAGCATTGCATAGGAAGGTGGATGGAGAGCTCCAACTTATCCACAAATGGGGCTTTAAGTAGCATTTTGTGTTTCTAAGGTTGGAAAAAAAATGGTGAGCAACTGCTGACCATGTTGGATGCATATAAAAAGAAAGCAGGCAGTTTGAGGTTTAGTTGATATGAGGGATGGATGCCCAGTGCAATTCTGAGACCGCACTCCCAGGAGATGGGTGGGACTTGACTGACAGGGTGAAGTCATCATCCACAGAAGGCCTCCACAGCCCACGCTGGAGCTGACGCCAGAGGTCCCTTAGAGAATCAGCTCTTACCATGGGGCTGTCAAAGGCAAAGGCAGCAGCCCCAGCAAGAAAGACTGTGTTTTTTTCCCACTCAGGTGAAGCCACGCACATCTCTTTTCTGGACAGTGTAAACCTCTAGAATTGGGGGACAGTGGTGGGACGGGGGGACCCAAGAAGGAAATCTTCAACCTCTTGCCGAGCTGACCAACCGGGATAGAAGAAATGGGACTTGGTACACTGAATTTGTTCACACTGGCCACATTTGAGTGTTCACAGTTGCTAATAGAACTGGGTTGAGGCCAGATATGGTGGCTCATGCCTGCAATCCAAAGACTTTGGGAGGCTGAGGTGGGGGAATCACCTGAAGCCAGGAATTCGAGACCAGCCTGGGCAACTTAGTGAAACCCATCTTTACAAAAACAAATAAGCAAACAAACAAACAGAAACTGGCCTAGAATGTTATCCTTTTCTGCTAGTATGTGCCATAGCATTTACTCTGAAAATTTTGAAGTTCAAGTCTTTAGACTTCAAAAAGCTACTTTGTTAATCAGGTCTCTTGGCTCAAAACATGATGCGTTACACGTTATATAAAACAAGGAAAAAAAAAAAACCGGAAGACTGACCGCTTGGACATTAGATGACTCGGATGAAAGACTTCCAAAATGATTTTACAAAATTTCTAACATCCACTGGGAACTTGCCAGTTTGAAGTGAGTTTGAAGAAAAGTTCGGCTTTTTACCTCCCTGTTCTAGTGGAAAAACCCGGCAAGTTTTGCTTCTCAGAGTGCCTTCCATGAGCCAGCAGCATCACCATCACCTGGACGCTTGTTAGAAATGCAGACCTCAGACCCTAGAGACTGAATCAGAGTCTGCATTTTACCAAGATCCTCACGCTATTTCTTGCACAGTAAGGTTGAGAAGGATTGCAGCAATGCAATGGGCACACCAGCAGGCTCTTGAAGGCACTGCCATATTGCACAGCTTCCACAGGCCTGGAATCTGGATCCTCTAAGACACATTGTCCCTGAAATTGAAAGACTGGCATTTCACCTGCACCTGAGAGAGAGCACAGCATCTCTTCCTGGGAGGACCTGTGTGACCCCGCCTGAATGAAAGGTACGCCAGAGGGAAGAACCAAACTACCAGAGCCTCTCATTGCTCTTCTGTGAGAGGGAAACTTCTGTAGGGCTGCTCAAAGGTTGGTAAAAAGCCTTGATTTAATGCCCAAGGCTTTGATGGCATTGTCCTTGTCCCCGCCCCGGTTTGCTCACTTGGTCTGCAGTGGCAGGCCCACACTTGGCAGTCCCTGGAGTCCTCGAGTGCCTGCGTGCACTTTCTCTTCTTGGTTGGAGGCAATGAGGCTCTAAAATCAAGACACCAAAATGAAGGTTAGGATTCTTCCTTCTGCTCCATGTTATATCAAATAAAATTAAATCTCCCAGGCTCTCTGCTTTCCTAAGTCTAATTCCAATTAGTTAAGGTTCCTTGAGCCCTACTAGGCTGAAACTCAGTTTCCCTTGATCAAGTGGATCTGAGATTCACCAACCTGAAAGATAAGCTGACAATGTTTATAATGGCAGAGGACTCACGGAGACAGGGAAGATACAGACATAAAATATAGGTTTACATTTTACACCCGACCATTTTTTTCAGCTGGAGTTTTACCGCAATTTTTGATGGCCTTTACTCTTTTTGTCACCCTCTAGATCCAGAAGAGGAAATAAAAGAAAGAAAAGGGGAGAAGACAGAAGAAAAGAACATTAGTTAAGGCTTAATTAGCAGATATTTCTCGGAGAGCTCATTCACAATCCCCTTGGGTAGTCGAGCTGAGGCTGCATAAGCTAACAATGTTTCCTCCATCATCCAGAACCTCACTGTATATTCCTGACATTTTAACTTTTGGTTGAAGAAGGACCTTGGATTTAGAGGGTTTTTAATTAAAAGATTGTCTAAGCCAAGAACACTGGGACCTCGCGACGTCCTATATGTGTCTCAACACTGCCATCTCCTGGACAGGACTCCACTGTGCATTCTCTCTAGGTCCTTGCCAGAGGCAGGCAGCACCGAGGCTTTCTGCAGAGGTCTTTGATAACTAAATATCTTTTTCTTTACCCAGGGTTGTGGCACAGAGGCTGCTGGTGGTAAGAACAACCTATCCCCAGATGGGAGGACACGGATTGGTCTAGGGGGGTGGCAAGATGACTGGCGTTTGAGTGGCAGCTGTGAAAGTCTCCGTGGACTTGGCTGGAGTCGCTCATTCCAGAGGTGCTCTGCAGCGGGTGCATGGGCGGCATCGTAGGAGCAGCTGTGGGGTGGAGAAAAGGAGCTGGAGTTCTCCCAGCTGTGGGCCTTAGGGTTCGGTAGCACGCACCTGAGGAGAGACACAAGCAAGAAGTGCCCCTTTCTCACCGCCCAGAGTCGAAGAAGGGCAACAGTGCAAGATGTTATGTGCTGAAGGCGGACTGCACTCACCTTTGACCTGCGGAGGACAGCATGAGTCGGATGCAGAATAGGGCGGGGTGTCTGGGAGCTGGCATTGCCTGAAGATTAGAGACATGCATTGCATTTTTGTTTCACTCTAATCCATTGTATTTTTTGTCAGAAATAGGAGACTACCCTCAGTATACAGGCCTCACAGTGATGGTTCCTGGTGCTGGGCATGGGGGGTGAGGGGGTTGGGAAGTGAGGGCCCAGCAGACCATGCCCAGGGTTGTTTCCTGGTTAAGTGAGTGGACTTTGGGTCCCAGGTCTTCCACTTCCTAGCTGTGTATCCATGAACAACTATGTAACCTGTCCAGGCCTCCATTTCCTCATCTAGGTAATGGAAATAATCATTACATCTACCTCACAGCATTGTTGTGAGAATTAAATGAGATCATGTACAAAAAGCCCATAACATAATGTCCCAAACATAGTGAGTGCCCAATAAAGTTTAATATTATTGCTTCTTGTAAAGGACAAATATTTAAACTGACAGATATCCCAATGGCACTCATTGAATCTTTACAAATTACATGAATGTATTAAATTATCACATTTACCCCTAAATATATATATACACATCTATTATGTATCAATAAAATTTTTTAAATAATTACTTCTTAATACTTCTATACCAGAAAAAAAAAATGGTTGTACATACTGTTTGGGCCAAGGAAATGTAAATTGCTGTCCCCACAGCAATGATTTTCTATCTGGGCTCCAGGGAATCCCAAAGCTCTTGAAAGGAGCTCAAGGGGTTTATAACAAGAACATTTTAAATTGCTGGGGAGAAAATAACTTTTTTCTGTTTTATATATTGAAGTGCAAGCAAATTTTTTTTTTTTTTTTTTTTTTTTTTTTTTTTTTTTTTTTTGAGATGGAGTCTTGCTCTGTTACCCAGGCTGGAGTGCAGTGGCATGATCTTGGCTCACTGCAATCTCCGCCTCCCAGGTTTAAGCGGTTCTCCTGACTCAGCCTCCCAAGCAGCTGGCATTACAGGCGCTTGCCACTACACCTGGTTAATTTTTGTATTGTTAGTAGAGACAGGGTTTCACCATGTTGGCCAGGCTGGTCTTGAACTCCTGACCTTAGGTGATCTGCCCATCTCAGCCTCCCAAAGTGTAGGGATTACAGGCGTGAGCCACGGCACCCAGCCAGTAAAATTTTATTTTTTAAAAAAGTGTGAAAATCTCTGTTCCAAAAGACCTACGAGTTGCTTATAGCTCAGCATCTCTGTGATGCTGCATCATACATAAGCACCCCCAACCTCTACTTGATTCTCTTGCTTGGAGAGGAAGCTTCAAGTTTAGTATGTTGTTTAAAAGTCCAACATAATATGATGAAAAGCTTGCTTTTATCGTTTACCAGAAAAGTTGTTTTCTCCTCAAATTAGTTCTTTATAATTTATTCACTTCCTATTAATAAGGGAAGAGAGAACACACATCTACCCACTTCCAAAAATCCCACTCAAATAAACGTAAAGGAATAAAGAGACATATATACCAAAGCATATAGAGAATATGAGCAGAGACCCCAGCAGACCAAATTTTAATAACATGGCAGCAGACAGAAATAGACCAGATGGTAACTGAACTAGTAGAATGGAAAAAACGCAACCAAGACTGCCTGGAAATGGTGGAGGTAACAGAGGGAGCCAAGAAGTTTTCCAATCAAACAGAACTCAAAAAGCCCAGGACGCAGAAGTCATCATGAGTTTCTACATTCAGGGCTAAGGGTGGAGCTGAAAACAAAAGGATTGCTTGAACATTTGAACAAAAACAACTGGACCCTTACATCAGCTTCCCCACTCTGTAAAGCTACCTCTACAACAGCAATCCCCAACCTTTTTGGCACTAGAAACTGATTTCTTGGAAGACATGGAGGTAGTGGGGGCGGGGGATGGTTTCGGGATGAAACTGCTCCACCTCAGATCATCAGGCGTTAGTTAGATTTTCATAAGGCGCATGCAATCTAGATCCCCCTCGCACATGCAGTTCACAACAGGGTTCCCGCTCCTAAGGGAATCTAATGCCGCTGCTGATCTGACAGGAGGCTAAGCCCAGGCGGGAATGCGCGTGCATCCCGGTTTCTAACAGGCCATGGACCCGTAGCAGTCCGCCGCCAGGGGTTGGAAAAACTGCTCCACAAAGAATCAGAAAAATGCGGCCTAGCTTGGAGGGATAGAACAATCAGTGAACACTAACCCAGAAATGATCCAGGTACTGGATTACCAGACAAGGATCTTCAAAGCAGCTACTATAAGAAGTTAAATGGAACAGACAAGCACATGCTTGTGAAATAAATAAAATCTCAGCAAAGAAATCAAAACTACAAATAAAAAAACTAAATCGAAATTCTAAGCTTAGAAAAATTCCAGAAATGAAAGTCTTAAAAAATTATTAGATGGGCTTAAAACAGAACTCAAAGATACATCAATAGACATCAGCCCATCTAAACGAGAGGAAAAAAATGTCTTTTTTAAAACTTTAAAAAAGAGAGAGAAAAAGAGATTTATGAACCTGCAGAGAGGATGAAATAGAAAAAAAATTAAGATGTAACAGCCAAAATCTTCCAAATTTAGGAAAAGATATAAATGTATATAAAGATATATACATTATGTACATGTATTTACTTTATATATATACATTTATATCTTTAAGAAGCTCGGCAAAGTAAATACATCTACCACATCAGAGTAAAGTAACTGTAAACCAAAATAAAGAGAAAGTCTTAAAAGTAGCCAAAGAAAAACAGTACATTATGTGCAAGGTCATAGTGATTCAAATAATCACTGACTTATCAAAATCTCCAGAGGCCAGAAGACAATACAAAAACATCTTTAAAGTGCTACAGAAAAACAAAACTGGTAAGCCCAAATTTGACATCCAATGAAAATAGTCTTCAAGAATGAAAGCAAAATAAAGATACTTTGAGATAAAAGAAAACTAAGTGAATTCGAGAATAGACATGTACAATGAGAAATGTTAAAGACACTTATTCTGGCTAAAGGGAAATGGTTCTAGATGGTTCTAAATGGTTCTAGATGGAAATTTGAAACTATGAAAAGGGATGAAGAGAATAAAAATGATATATGTTTGAATGTAAATTATTTTTTATCTTAATTTTTAAAAATACATCTGAAGGTGGACACAGTGGCTCATGCCTATAATCCCAGCACTTTGGGAGGTTGAAGGAGGAGAACTGCTTAAGACCAGGAGTTTAAGACTAGCCTGGACAACATGGCAAGACCCTGTTTCTACAAAAAATACTAAAATTAGTCGGGCGTGGTGGCATGCACCTGTGTTCCCAGCTACTCAGGAGGCTGAGAGTGAAGGATCACTTGAGCCCAGGAGTTTAAGGCTTGAGTGAGCCATGAGTTGCCACTGCTCCCCAGCCTGAGCAACAGGCTGAGACCCTAGTTCAAAAATATTAATAAAATAAAATAACCAAATAAAATACATTTGAGCATTTAAGCAAATTTTGTGAAGTTTATAATGCACATAGGTATAATACTTAGGACAACTATAGCATAGGGGATGGGAGTTGGAGATGAATGGAACTATGTTGTTGATGGTTCTACATTTTATGTAAAGTGGTACAGTATTAACTCATTAAATCTAAGTAAACTGTAAAAAGTTAAATAACGCAAAGAAGTAGAACTAAAGTCAACAGAAAAAACGAAATTCTAAAATTATTCAAATAATACAAAATAAACCAAGAAGGGAGTTACAGAAGAATAAGAAACAGAAGAGGACAAAAAAAAAAAAAGAGAGACAAATAATTAAATGTCAGACTTAACTACAGATATAGTCATCCCTTATTCGTGGTTTCACTTTCTAAGGTTTCAGTTACCCACAATCAACCTTGGTCCAAAAATATTAAGTGGAAAATTTCAGAAAAAAATAATGTATAAGTTTTAAATTGGACACCATTCTGAGTAATATGATGAAACCACACACCATGAATCATCCCTCTTTCCAGTATATCCACACTGTATCCGCTACCCACCCATTGTCTTAGTAGCCTAAGACAGACAGATTGCCTGCCACGATATCTCATTGCTTGTGTTCAAGTAACCTTTATTTTACTTTAATAATAGTTCCAAACACAAGACATGTAAAGTTGGCAATTTGGATATGCCCAAGAGAAGCCACAAAGTGCTTCCTTTAAGTGAACATTTGAAAATTTATCGCTAGAATCTACTGCAAGCTTGTCTAATCCGCCACCCATGGGCCACATGTAACCCAGGATGGATGCAGCCCAACACAAATTTGTAAACTTTTAAAAAACGTTATGAGTTTTTTAGTGATTTGTTTGTTTGTTTAGTCATCATCTATCATTAATCTTAGTGTATTTTACATGTGGCCAAAGACAATTCTTCTTCTTCCAAAGTGGCCCAGGGAAGCCAAAAGATTGGACACCCCTGATCTACTGTAAGAATTAATCTTCTATTCATGAAATTGTAAAGAAAGAAAAAGAAATTTGTGCATAGCATATATAGGGTTCGGTACTATCCTCAGTTTCAGGCATCCAGTAGAGGTATTGCAACTTATCCTCCATGAATAAGGGGGTCTATTGTACAATACTAATAATTATATTAGATGTTAAAAGATTAAACACTCCAATTAAAAGGCAGAAATTAGGCCAGGCACGGTAGCTCACACCTATAATTCCAGTGGGAATTTGGGAATTCCACTATAATTCCCAATAATTTGGGAAGCTGAGGCAGGAGGATTGCTTGAGGTTAGGAATTCAAGACCAGCTTCAGCAACATAGTGAGACCCTGTCTCTGAAAAAAATGTAAAGGCCAGGCACAGTGGCTCACGCCTGTAATCCCAGCACTTTGGGAGGCGGAGGAGGGTAGATCACAAGATCAAGAGTTTGAGATCAGCCAGGCCAACATGGTGAAACCCATCTCTACTAAAAATACAAAAATTAGCTCGGCATGGTGGTACACACCTGTAATCTCAGCTACTCAGGAGGCTGAGGCAGGAGAATCGTGTGACCTCAGCAGGTGAAGGTTGCAGTGAGCCAAGATTGTGCCATTGCACTTCAGCCTAAGCAACAGAGCGAGACTCCATCTCAAAAAAAAAAAAAAAAAAAATTTAAAAATTAGCCAGGTGTGGTGGTGCACACCTATGGTCCCAGCTATTCAGGAGGGTGAGACAGGAGGATCACTTGAGCCCAGAAGTTTGAGGTTACGATGAGCTGTGATCATGCCACTGCACTTCAGCCTAGGTGACAAAGTGAGACCCTGTCCCTAAGGGGGAAAAAGGGCAGAAATTATCAGAACAGATTTTTAAAAAGCAACTCTCTGTTGCCTGCAAAATCACTTTAAATATAAAGGCACAGATAAGTCAAAAGTTAAGCAAGAGAAAAATGTGTACAAGAAGGGTGAAGCAGTTTCAAGAATAATAGCTAAAACTGACTTCAAAATAAAGAGTACCACCACAGACAAAGAGACTCATTTCACAATAATAAAAGAGTCATTCTTTAGGAAGGCATAGGAATCACGATTGTTTATGTACTTAATAACAGAGCTTCAAAATATACAAAGCAAAAATTAGTGAAACTAAAAGATGTAGACAATTGTACAATCACATAGCTAAACATTTTAACATTCCTCTTTCATTGATGATAGAACAAAATGGGGAGAACAAGTTGTTAGAACCAAAAAGTCACTAAAGACATACATAGATTGAGGAATTTATTTAAGAGGAAAATAACTGATTATTTTTAACATTGAGAAAAATTTTCAGCTGTTTTTAGAGAACTTGAGGGAATCAAAGCCAAACAAATTGTAAAAAGAAGGCAATGATTCAAACAAAGCAAAAAAAAAAAAAAAAAGAAAGAAAATTATATGTGACACATTATGGTAATGTAAGCCCTGGATATTGAGATAACTTAAAATTTTAGACAACTTTATGATATTGGGAAGTTGAGTGTAGAAGTGAATGTAGGATGTGATATAAGAAAATTAAATCTTCCCAGAAGATTATATTATGTTCTTCAAGTGTATACAGCAAGAAAGCAATATAAAAAACATTATTTAGATATAGGGCAATAGAAATATCCAAAAAGTTGGAAAATGGCTGCCTCTGGGGGAGCGAATTTAAAGACAGGGGTAGAGCAGGGGGATTGCTGGTAATCTCCCATTATATGCTATATACAGTATCATTTGACTTCTTAAATTCTTAACATGTATCACTCTAAGTCTATAAATTAAATTTTGTAACTGACTCTGTGATCTCATAATTCCACATTTAAGGCTCTAGGCCTTTGTTTAGTTACCCTTACACTACAGGCATCACTGAATTCAATAACATAAATAAAAACTGAAAATCACAAGTAAATGATCAATCTACTCAAAAAAATACGGCTTGGCATATTATAAACAGGAATGCAGTCTCCATCCAGCAGTCCCTTAAGGAAAACCAAAAGTCCCTGTGTTGAGTGACAGTAATATGTGTTGGTGGTTTTAAGATGAAGATTTAAAAATATTAAATGCTGTCTTTACAGTGCCTTCCCCTTCCAAAATTCACCATAGCTACTCATTTATCTCATTGTATTTTACATGCTTCCATGCTCAATGCATTTTAATACAGTTAGAGAAATTTTGCACTTCTTTTCAGAGAATTTGAAGGGAGAATTAATGATAGCTACCTTCAAACTGACCAAATTGTTCAAACAAGAGCAATGATTAGCTCCTAGTAAAACACTTGTTTGGTAATTTTTTCTTCACTTCTTAGCCCCTCCTACTCACAGTCATCATGTCAAGAATCCCAGAAATGCACATCAGACTGTGTTTCAGTCTTTGTGCTCCAAACTTGTCTATTATACTAAAAGGATTTCCATAAAGCAGAGAAACACCAGAGAGCAACAGACACTATGGGTCACACCTTGAGTGGCCAACTCTGTCTCTAGCTTCAGCAGGAAAGAGTTGTAAAAATCAAGAGATTCAGGAGGCCAAGGCGGGTGGATCACCTGAGGTCAGGAGTTTGAGACCAGCCTGGTCAACATGGCAAAACCCTGTCTCTACTAAAGATTAAAAAAAAAAAAAAAATTAGCCAGATGTGCTCCTTGAACCCAGGAGGCAGAGGTTGCAGTGAGCCAAGATCTCGACAATGCCCTCCAGCCTGGGCGACAGAGCAAGAGTCTGTCACCAAAAAAAAAAAAAAGGAAAATCAAGAGATTCTTAGCAGCTAATAAAAAATAGAATAATTTGCCTTCTAAACCCCTTCCTCTCAGACATACAACTTGTTTTTGTCTTTTGGAGGATGAATGGAGAAACAGTCTCCCAGGGGTTGAATCTACATGAACCAAAAGAGGGTGTACAAAATAGACTTTGCCCTCCAGTTAGTTGAGGTGATACGTACATCCATGGCAAACATGCTGCCCTCAGTAAAGCCAGTATTTCTTTCATATTGCAACCAGGCTTGCTCAAGTCTTTACTGAGTGCCTACTGTGCTCATGACTCTACCAGGCACTAGGCAAGACACATACATGGTGTGTCTTCATGTGACTATCTAGGTGGGATACTCACAATTGAGTCATCCAATCCTAGTTTTCTCCAATGAATTCCTCGGTGCCGTCACACAACACCAATCGCCCCTTCTCTAACACTCTATTGCACCTCACACTGAGCTCAGCTCAGCACAGTGCCCAATACAGAGTTGGTGCTTAACAAATACGAGAGATTGTGTTAAACTACATATGACCATGAATATGCTGTATATATAAATCCATATATCGAGAGAGCCTTCCTGACCACCCAATCTAAAATGGTAGCCTCTCCTCCTTGCCTTATTCTTATTTGTCTTCATCTTACTGAGTGACTTTAGACGACCAGCCATTGTCTTTTTCTTCCCACCGGAGTGGCATGACAACAATGGTGTGCCACGGATGAGGGAATGGGAATTGCTCACCCCAGGTGCAGGCAATAAGGAAATGCATTGTCTGTAGACAATTTGAAAATAGTACTAAGCCTACAAAAAGTCAGTCTGCTTTTTATTATCACCATGCATCACCAATTCTAAGAAAAATGCCTGGGTGCCCTGCCAGGGCAGACTGTTCCCCCCACAGTGCCCTTGGTCTGGCAGGGATTACATCTGTTTTATTCACTGTTTTACCCCATGCTCCAACTATAAAAATGGCTGTTTAATTTAAAGTATTTCCTCCAATTTTTCATGTATATGATTTATCTTTTCATATGAACTTTCACATTAATAATATGTCTTCCTACTCTGTGTGTGTGTGCATGTGTGAGTGCATGTGTGGGCATGTGTGAGTGCATATCTGTGTGTACATGTGAGTACACGTGTGTGTGCACGTGTGAGTACATGTGTGAGTGCATGTGTGTGCACGTGTGTGAGTGCACATGTGTGCATGTGTGTGCACTATGCAACTGTGTGTGTGTGTGAGTGCATGTGTGTGCACGTGCGTGAGTGCACATATTTGCATGTGTACTGTGTACTGTGCAAGTGTGTGAGTGCATGTGTGTGCACATGTGTGCATCCTGTGCATGTGTGTGTGCATGTGCACTCCATAGTGCTCCAGTGGGGAGATTGTGACAGGCACTCAATAAATACTTGATCAAGGTCAGTTAGGGTTTGTAGCCACCATCTAGAAGTTGATACAGGAAAGAGTTTTGGAAGAAATGTTGTCAATGAGTATAGTTGCCCAAGAAAATCATTTCATGATAGGGCAGTCAAAAACAAGGCAAATAAGATGCCACTCCTCCCCTCCAGCTCTGTGCTGGCAGACTGCAATGATCTGACCCTTTCACACCCCTCCTCTGTTGCTTTAGATATAGAGATACTTTTTTGAGAACCTACCCTGAGCCAGGCACCATGCTAACCCTTTGCATGTGTGTCTCATTTAACCTCCACGACTCTCATATGAAAACGCACCATCATTGTCCTTAATCCTCAGGCAATAAAACCGAGGCTTGGCCGGGCACGGTGGCTCACGCCTGTAATCCCAGCACTTTGGGAGGCCGAGGCAGGTGGATCACAAGGTCAGGAGTTTGAGATCAGCCTGGCCGGCATGGTGAAACCCCGTCTCTCCTAAAAAAAATACAAAAATTTAGCCGGACATGGTGACACACACCTGTAATCCCAGCTACTTGAGAGGCTGAGGCAGGAGAATTGCTTGAACCTGGCAGGTGGAGGTTGCAGTGAGCCGAGATTGTGCCACTGCACTCCAGACTGGGCGACAGAGCGAGACTCCGTCTCAAAAAAAAAAAAAAAAGAAAAAAGAAACCGAGGCTTGATGAGGTTAAATAATTCACTCGTGATTATTCATCTGACAGTTAGTCAAGCTGGAGTCAGATGGTCTACCACCAGAGGTTATCCTCTAAATAACAGGGTATTTTAAATACAGACCATTCTAATCAAATTACTTATTATTATGAGTCATTTCATCTTGCACAGATATCCTTAGAATCAAGGAGTATCAGATAACGTTTTAGCCCAGTCTTCTTCTTCAGGCTTTCTCTTATTCTATCAGTTTGAACTCAGAAGTCAAACCAGTCACCGAACTCAAACAGTTTTTAACAAGCTCTTCTCACAGAACTGCACGTACTCTCTCACTCCCTTTCGCAGCATCACAGTACAGCCTATCAGCCCCACGAGAGTGATGGTAGAACCAAGACATGCAGCTGGTAACTGACTCCTAATTCATTTGCCATCCAAACCCAATAAGCCAAGTCCTAAGTTAAACCCATAATATTAGATGCTTAAGCTCTAACATTAGAATGAAACAAAATGAAACCTGCAGTTGATTCCTTCACAGATCTAACACGTCTGTTTCCCCTCCTGTAACGTCCCCTATTCAAACACCGGTGTCCTCAGCTAGTTCCCTCCTACCCCTATACCAGATCTCAAAGCCTAAAGTTCATTATATCTACCCCTACTAAGCACACTGACTCAAACCAAACTGCATTAATTTAGTCTGTCTTGAAGATTTACTAGTCTCTTTTCTAGAGCCTTGCCTTCTCTACACACATATACATATAATGCTTGTTTTCCTTTTTCATTGCAATTTCAGGGTTTTATGCTTCCCCTAAGTCTCTCCAATCTCCCTCTCTCAAAGCAGCATTGCATACCTGGACATTTCCTAGTATGTCTCACCACCGTAGCTCAACTGTGTACCAAGTGGGTAACTGGCTGGCTAACCCAGGAAATCAGAGAGGACCTTAGCCTGCTCCTCCTAAGCAGACAGCTATCCCAGACTCTACCGTAAGGAAATAAAGAGTTAAGGGCAATTTACAGAAACCTTCACATGTTGACAGGACTGGCCTCAGCTCTGCATACATGCCTTATACATGCTCATACATGAATAATACATCCCAAATGGGGCCCATGGCCAAATAAGTTTGAGGAACCCTTCATTCCATTGCTCTTCCCTAGTTGCACATTAGCACATCGAAGGCACTGAGAAGTCCTGCAGTAAAAACACTTATGTAATTTAGTTTAAGCCAGTGAGTCACAAGCTAATTTATTGACCATGGAACTTTTTTCCCTCACAGCATCTAATAGGACAAGATTTTCATAGAGCATTTGTTCCTTTTTCACAAGGCCAATAATTCAATGTTTTAATATATTTAAGATCTGAAAATCTGCCTATGAGATTTAAACTAGCTCTCAGAAATTTGCAGCCCAATGGTCTCTTAGATTTTTGAGATAAAGGGTTGCCACTGATATCTTTAGAAGACACACACTGTAGGCAACATGGTAGAGGGGAAGTAACATGATTGGTAGTAAACCCAGGTCTGAATCCCACCTCTAGTATCCAGGCAAAAATAAAAAAACAAAAAACCCTACATACCAGTGCTGTTGTGATATGAAACTATGAAATGAAACTAACCTGCATAAAGACCCTGGTATTTAGAAATACTTAAAACTTGGAGTATTTGAACAGGTTGTACAGTTCTAATGATCATTGAACTAGCCCAATGTCCCTGTGGTCATGGAATAGCCGTGTTTCTGCTTGTTCTCACTCAGATTTTATTGCAGTTCACTTAACTGCATGCATCTGAGCATTTTTTTAATCAAGTAATGACAGGTTATCTGATCATAGGGCTCTCCTTTAATGAACATGAACTCTGACAATCTTTATGAACTATGGCTCAGATCTACTCTGAGTCACACCATTTGGTAGATAATTTTAGACACATTTCATGTATTTCCCTGAGATTCACATTCCTTTAAAATATCAATTAATCTAAAAGCTTCATGTGGAAGAAAAGGCGTGTTTCTAGAGCCAGGCAGATTTTTATCTCAGCTTTGCAGTGTCTTGACCTATGGAGAGTTACTCAACCTCTCTGCACCTTATCCTCTTCATCTGTAAAACATAGATAATATACCTATTTGGAAGAGCTTAGAGAACGAGATGTATTACATCAAATATATAATTAAATAAGTGAATATATGAAGGGCAAAGAATGCCCAACACTTAGTAAATGCTCAACAATAGTAACTTCCTCTTCTACCTCATCTGCAAGCCCTGTCACCTGCCTCAAAGGTAGAGAGTGAAGCCTCCTGGGCAAACCAGTCCTGAATCTCAATAGCAAGGGGGAAGCCTATAGGCAAATATTTCTGGTCTGGTAGGAAAGACCATCATTTTCAAGGAGACTAAAATATAAGGCAGATTTTGGACCTCCCAGGTAGCTCAGAACACAATACCCCAAAGTACGGTGCCTTGGCATGCTAAGTACTTTGAAATGAAGGAGACTGGAAGGACCTCAGAAGCAAGGTATCTCTGACCTTCCCCTGTCCTCCTGCCTCTCATGCCCTTTTCTCCCTCAAAGCAAATCACAGAAACCATAATTATTCTTCCCCAAGATGGTTCATAGATACTAGAACTCCTCCCCGTAAAGCGAGCCATAAAACCCAGAAAAGTCACTGTCTCCCTTCTATCTCATTCCAAAGGGACTCTCATTCCAAAGAGACCCTACCCCACAGCTTGGAAGAAGCAATGCTACACAGAGAAGCCAAGAAAAATCTGAACAGACCCTGCTGGGTTTCCTCCCTCAGTCTGTTACCATTAGATCACACCCTTTTGTCCACTTACATTTCTACACAGCTGTTCATTCCTCATTGAACCCAAGCATAAAAATAAAAATAGTTTTCCCTGAGTCTCTGCATTTCATTTCTGAACACTCCTGCATCTCATACAACTTTAATTAAGTAAATTTTTTATGCTTTTCTCTTGTTAGCCTGTCTTTTGTTATAGGAGCATTGGTTGTGACCATTATGGTGGACAAGGAATGGTATCATACATTTCCATCCCTATAAAAGACAGCTCTTCGATGAAGACCTTTGTTCACTTTTCCCTCTAAACAGCTAAAGGTCTTTCTATTAGTTATAAAAAGTAGTCTAGATGATTACACAGAACCCAGGTAGAATCAGTGGAACCTTCACTTAAGGAGAAGATACTTAGAGGAGAGAGACTATACAACTTTTGGCAGGTTGCTTCCAGGTCAGAGAAAAGGATATATCCATGGTCCACAATTCATACAAGTTACTGCGATGTAGTGAAAGGAATGTGAGGGCAGGCACAGGGGCAATTAGTATCTGAGTTCAGCCCATGCAGTGCCTAGAACAGAACAGCCAGCTCAGAGTGTGGGCTCAGACATTTCGCAACCTACTAGCTGTGTGTGTGTGTGTGTGTGTGTGTGTGTGTGTGTGTGTCACTTCCTTCAAAAATGTTGAATTCAACTTCTTCCCACAATTTGTTGCCAAGGAAGTTTCTGTTGGCAGAGAATAATAAGAGCCAGGTACCAGAAGTATACGCATACAGGTTTCTCCATTACTATTGAAGATTCAGGCCTGGTTTCACTCTCTGTCTTAGGAGGGCAGGGGCATTTGCAGGTATGCTGACGTGGGCTCAATAACAGAATGGAGATGACAGTGACAGTGGAGGGCCAGTGAACTTGGAGTCAAATCAATAGAACTTATCCAATATAAGCAACAGAGAGAAAAAATATTGAAAAAAAATGAACTGAGCCTCAGTGACCTGTGCAAACTATCAAAGGGCTAACATTTGCATTTTTGGAGTTCTAAAAGGGAAAAAGAAAGACATTGGTAAAGAAAAATAAATGTTAAAAAAAAAATGGCAGGTTGGGTGAGGTGGCTCATGCCTGCAATCCCAGCACTTTGGGAGGCCGAGGCAGGCGGATCACCAGGTCAGGAGATTGAAACCATCCTGGCTAACATGGTGAAACCCCATCTCTACTAAAAATACAAAAAATTAGCCAGGCATGGTGGCGGGTGCCTCTAGTCCCAGCTACTCAGGAAACTGAGGCAGGAGAATGGTGTGAACCTGGGAGGCGGAGCTTGCAGTGAGCTGAGAGCGTGCCACTGCACTCCAGCCTGGGTGACAGAGCGAGACTCTGCCTCAAAAAAAAAAAAAAAAAAAAAAAGGCTACAAATTTCGCAGATGTGGTAAAAACTATACACTTACAGATTCAAATTTGATCAAATCCCAAACAGTATAATACAAAAAAATGCTCATACCTAGAAACATATAATCAAACTGCTGAATATCAAAGATAAAGAAAATATCTTGCAGATGGAGAAGAATGATATATTACATACAAGGGAACAATGATTCAAATAGCTTTTTATTTTTCATCAGAAACCATGGAGGCTAGAAGGCAGTGGGTCAACATTTTTTAAATGCTGTGGAAGGAAAAAACCCTAATGACCAAGTATTTTATATTCAGCAAAAAAATGTCTTTTAAAAAGGAAGTTGAAATTCAGTGGAGGAAAACTAAGAAAATCTATCACCAACAAATCTGCTCTAAATGAAATTCTAAAGGGATTTCCTAAGGTTGAAGAAGAACGATACCAGAAAGAATTGTGGAACTTTCCAAATGAAGGAGACCAACAGAAATGGTAAATGCTTGTGTCAATATAATAGCCTATTTTTTCTCTTCTTAAGTTCCTCAACATATATATGAACGTTGAAACCAAAGATTATAGCATTGTCTCATAGAGTTTTGAATATATATAGATGCAATACACATGATAGCTACAATATAAAAGAGAAAGGGGACTTTTATGGCTATAAGCATTCTAGTTTTCATATGAAGTGGTAAAATATCTTTAAACTGACTGCAAGAGGTTAGGTATGTAGATTGTTTTCCCTCGAGTTACCTCTGAAAATAAATCCATATAAAGAGTCTAAAAGGCAATTAATATATTAAGACAGAATACTAAAAATCTTCACACAATTTAAAAGAGGGCAGAAAAGGGGGAAAAGAAGTACACAAAGCAGAGGGGATGGACATTTTTAAAAAGAAAAAGAGAGACTCAAATCCAAACATATCAATAATTAATTTAAATATAAATTGTCTAAGTTGAAACAGAAATTGTCCAATTAGATAGGGAAAAATACCCAATGATATGCTGAATAAAACAAAACTAATTTAAATTTTATGCTATATATAGGTTAAAATTAAAGGATGGCAAAAATATATAACACAAATACTAACCAAAAGAGAGCCGAAACTATTCACAATAGCAAAAACATGGAATTAACCTAAATGTCCATCAATGATAGAATGGATAAAGAAAGTGTGGTAAGATACACCATGGAATACTATACAGCCATAAAAGGAATGAGATCATGTCCTTTGCAGGGACACAGATGGAGTTGGAAGTCATTATCCACAGCCAACTAATGCAGAAATGGAAAACCAAACACCACATGTTCTCACTTATAAGTGGGAGCTGAATTATGAGAAGACATGAACACAAGGGGGAACAACATACACTGGAGCCTGTTGGGGGCCCCAGGTGTGGGGGGCAGATGGAGATCATCGGGAAGAATAGCTAATGGATGCTGGGCTGAATACCTAGGTGATGGGATGATCCTTGCAGCAAACCACCTAGGCCCACGTTTGCCTATGTAACAAGCCTGCTCATCCTACGTATGTACCCCTGAACTTAAAATAAAAGTTGAATAAAAGAAAAAAAAAGAGAACTGGAGTGGCTGGATTAATATCAGACCAAATAGACTTCAGAATAAGAAAAAGGAGATAAAAAGGAACATCACTCTGCTAAAAGATTACGTTTACCAGAAAGACAAAACAATACTAAATGTGTTCACATTTAATCACATAACTTTTCAATTCAATACAATTTTGCTTTCACAAAATCCAATAGAACTGAAGGAGAAGTAGAAACATCCACAATCACACTTGAAGACGTCAACATTTCTGTCATTGTCATAGATAAAGTAAGTAGAAAGCAATCAGCAAGGATATAGAGGACCTGAACAAGAATGTCAACCAACTTGACCTAACTGATATTTATAGAATACTATCCAACAACAGCACAGTGAGTATTCTTTCAAGTGTATATGTAACATTCACCAAGATAGATCATATTCTTGATCATAAAGCAAACCTTAACAAAATTTGAAATCATACAAAGGATGTTCTCTGTTCATAATGGTATTAAACTAGAAACCAGTCACAGAAAAACATATGGAAAATTTCCAAACATTTGGAAATGTAGTTCCAGCAACCCATGAGTCAAAGAAAGTCAAATAAAATTTCTCAAAAGAAATTTTGAAAGTATTTTGAACTGGAAAAATATATATATATATAGTATATCAAAAACTGAGTGAGGCAGCTAAAGCCACATAGAGAGGGAAATGTATAGCATTGAATGCTTAAATCAGAAAACAAAGAATAACCTCAAATCACAAACTCCATTTCCACGCTAAAGACCTAGAAAAATAAGAGCAAACTAAACCCAAATTAAGCGTAAGGAACAAAATAATAAAGATAAGAGTAGAAGTCAGTGAAATTGAAAACTAACACAATAGAGAAAATCAATGACATCAAAAGCTACTTATTTGAATGAATCAACAAAACTGATAAATGTCCAGATTGATTAAGGATAAAAGAAAAAAGAAACAAACTACCAATATGAAGAACAAAAGAGGGAATATCACTACAGACTCTTCAGAGATTAAAAGGTTAATAAAAAATACTATAAATAACTCTATGGCCATAAATTTAACAACTCAGATAACATTGATCAATTCCTTGAGAAAAAAGTAAAACAAACTAACTCACTTAAGTAGAATGAGATACCATAAATAGCCCTGAATCTACTAAATAAATTAAATTTATATTTAAGACCCTCCAACAAAGCAAAGGAACAGATTATTTTGCTGATTAATTCCACCAAACATTTAAGCAAGAAATAAAGCCAATTCTATACTACCTCATCCAGAGAATTTAAGTGAGGGAAACATTTCCAAAGGAATTTTAAAAGGGTATAGTTGCTGTGATACTAAACCCAGAAAAAATAATATATAAAAAAACAAAACTGCAGATCAATATTCTTATAAACATAGATGCAAAATGCTCAACAAAATTTTACCAAATTGAATCCAGCATTATATCAAAAGATAACATACCACAATTAAATGAGGTTTATTTCAGGAATACAGGGCAGTTCATTAGTCAAAAACTAAGTGAAGTAATCCATTATATTAACAGATGGGAAGAAAAAAACATATAATTAATAAATACACAAAAAATTGACAAAATTAAACATCCATTTATAATAAAAATTATCAGCAAACTAACAGTGGAAGAGAAGCTCCTTAAGCAAATAAAGGACATGGTTAAAAAAATGTATCACTAACATTACACTTAATGATAAAACCTAAATGCTTCCTCTCCAAGGTCAGGGACAAGGCAAATATGTCTAGTCTCACTACTTCTTTATTCAATACTATAGCTGGGTCTTACCTAGTTCAGTAAGGCAAGAAAGTGTCAAAAGATATACAGTTTGAAAAGAAAGACATACAACTGTCTCAATTTGCAGATAACATGACTGTCAACACAGAAAATCCCAAGAAATATATATTTTAAAAAGTTATTAGAACTAATACATGACTTAAGACTGTAAGCCCAATATATGAAAATCAATATTTCTATATACTAATGATGAATAATTGGAACTAAAAATTGAAAAAAACATGATGTTCAAAGAAGAACATGAAATATTTAGGAAAATATGTGCAGTATTTTTATGTTGAAAACTATACAACACTGATGAAAGAAATCAAAGAAGCCCTCAATAAATAGAGAGATATACCATGTTCATAGATTGGAAGGCTCAATTTTATTAGAATGTCAAGTCTTCTTGGATAGATCACTAGGTTTGATAAAAATTTAATCAAAATCACAGACGAATTGTTTAAATATTGACAAGCTAATTCTAGTATTTATGTGGGAAGTCAAAGAAACTAGAATAGCCAAGACAATATTGAAACAGAAGAAAAATTCAGAGGACTTACACTATATGATTTTAAGGCTTATGATAAATTGCCTGTGTACAGTAATAAAGATCATATATAGTAATCAAGATAATGTTGTGTTGGCAAAATGATAGGCACATAGATCATGTAAAGGAATAAAGAGTCTAGAAATAGACCCACATATTTTTTGTCAATTGATTTTTTTACAACTGTGCAAAGGCAATTTAACGAAAGAAAGTTATTCAACAAATATTCTGGGATAATTGGACATCCATACACAAAGAAACTAATATCAATCTATATCTCAAGCCTTATACAAAAAAAAAAAAAAAAAATTCAAAATGGATCACAGACCTAAATGCAAAACTCTAAAACTTTTAAAAGAAAATCTTTGGGAATTTGGATTAGGTAAAGTCTATATTTCTTAGCTATAAACCATAAGTCATATAAGAAAAATTCAATAAATTGGACATCATCAAAATTAAAACTTTTGCTCTGAGAAAAACACTGTTAAGATTATAAAAACATAAGTGACAAACTTGGAGAAAATATTCATGAATAACACACCTAACAAAGTTTTTATATCCAGAATATCTAAAAATTTTTCTAAACTTAAAGAAAACAACCCCAATTTTTAAAAATGAACAAAAGATGTGAATTAACGCTTCACCAAATAAAATGTATAAATGGTGAACCAGTACATGAAATGATGTTCAACATCATTAGTTATTAGAAAAATGCACATCAATACACGATACATCACTACAAACCAATTAGAATGCTACAATAAAAACAATTTTAAACTCATAATACCCAAGAACTGGCAATAAAGAGAAGCAATTGGATATCTCATGCATTGCTACACAAAGTGGTACCACCATTCTACAAAATGTGGATATTTCTACAGTTAAGCTTACACTTACAACATGATATAGCAGTTCTTATCCTAAGTACTTATCATAGAGAAATTTAAACGACTGAGCACACAAAAACACATACATAAATATTTATAGAAGCATGATTTATAATTGCCAAAACTGGAAATAATTAAAATGTCCTTGAACAGATAAATGGCTAAACAAACTGTTGTAACCACTTAAAGATATCTTTCTCTGTAATAAAAAAAAGGAATAAAATATTGATCAAAGACATTATGCTAAATGAAAGAAGGCAGACTCAAAGTGTTATATACTGTATGATTTCCTTTATGTCACATTCTGAAATAAATCAAAACCATAGGAACAAAAAACAGACCAGTGGTTACCAGGGATCAGGGTAGATGGTGAGTCTGACCACAAATGGACAGCATAGGGAAATTTTTCAGTGTTGTGTGTTATGATAAAGTGGTTATATTACTATGAACCTATCAAAACTCAGAAATTTATACAAAAATTTGAACTTTAGTAGATGTAAATTAAAAATAAGAAAGGCTAGAGTGCCTATGTTAACACCAGAAAATAAGAGCAGAAATCAATGAAATAGAAAACAAAAAAATAAGAATTTAACTTTAACCAAAAGCTAGTACTTTGAGAGATTAAGAAAACTGATAAACGTCATGCCAGATTAACCAAGAAAAAAAAAGACACAAGTTGCTGGCATCAAGAACAACAAATGAATCATCACTATAGATCCTACAGACATTAAAAGTATGAGGGAATATGAAGAATTTTATGCTGATGAATTTGACAACTTAGTTGAAATGGACAAATTCATTGAAAGACACAAACTGCCTAAGCTGATTACTATCAATAGATAACCCGAATAGTTCCACATCTATTAAATATACTGAATTTGCAGGTGGAGGTGAGGAATGAGTGGAATTTCTCATAAAGAAAATTCTGCACTGGTGATATTTGTCAAAGATCCATAGACATAATAACATCAACTCTACCCAAGTTCTTTTGGAAAACAGAAGAGGAGGGAACACTTCTTAGCTCATTTAATCATTTCATAATATTTTAAACATCAACTAGAGAGCAGTGCTCCCATTACTTACAAGGCCCCCAAATCAAAGTCATTGCCCAAGAATTCCTCCAACAGACTTGTGTCCAGGGCTAGGTTCTCCAGAGTACCATTGGCTCCCTGAGCTGCAAAGGCAAATTGAAAATCTTGAGAACCATGAAGATTTCAGTATGGCCAATAGTTAAAAACATTGACAAATCTCTAAGGTCAGGGACTGTGTCTTTCTTACTGTATACACAAGGATCAATAGAATGGAAGAGGTCCAAAGTAAACATTTATTCAACGGGTGGATGGATGGAAGGATGGATGGCAGTTTTGTTGGTTGGCCAAATTATTTCCAGTTAAGTTCAACAAGAAGTTCAATATCTTGTTTCACATTTTTTTAGACCTGCCAACAGGTAACAAAATAGTTCTGTCCTTTTCCTTGGTTTACAAAATGAAAATAAATGTACTAGTTTCTTACTGACTTCTCAGTGCCTTACATCAGGAGGATAATAATGTCCTGTTATGACTGATGTTAATGTTGATTCCTTGGTTAAAGTACTGTCTGCCAGCTCTCCTCACTGTAAAAGCTTTCCTTTTGTAATTTGTGGGGAGATACTTTGAGATTCTACATACATACTGTTTCTCATCAAATTTTTACCCAATAGTTTTAGCGTCTTTTGATGACCATAAGTATTTTAATACAAAAAAATGAAAAACAAAGTGAAATATTTTCTGTTTTGGTTTAAGCCTCGGTATTCAGCAAAAAAATTTTTTTTCAACTTTGATTTTAGAAATAAAGGGTTCATGTGCAAGTTTATTCCATAGGTATATTGCATGATGCTGAGATTGAAAGTATGGATCCCATCATCCAGGTAGTAAGCATTTATAGTCATTTTTTTCCAGTCCTGAATCTAATCCAGAATAGCATAATGCATTGGGTTATCATGTCATATCAAAGAGTACAGGCTAGTTGTTTATAAAATGTCCCTCAGTTTTAGTTTGCCTATTATCTTACGGTTAAATTCAAATTGTATATGTTTGACAAGAATATTACTTAAGTAAGGTCCATTCAATGAAATATTATGCAGCCATTTAATAAATTTTACAAAGTCTCAAGAGAAGAAAGTGGGTTGCAAAATCTTGTACCCAGTGAATAAAAAACATGTGAGTAAAAAAGGGATATTTACCAACAAGATGTACAAAAGTAACATAAATATTTTGTTGCAACAATAAACAGACCAATATTTTGAGCATAATGAAGTCCAGAAATAAACCCAAAGATATTTATGAGAATTTAGTTTGTGATAAATGTATCATTTTATGTCTATGAAAAAAAGCTACGTTCTATACTAGAATCTCACTTCTACACCAAAATGAATTCCTAAATGTACGGAAGATTTAGATAAACCATAATATTACTAGAAGAAAACAGGTACATATTTGTGTATATTTTGGAAGGAGAAGACGACTCCTAAACCATGATAGGAATACCAAAAAATATACAGAAAAAAAGGTCTATAAATTTGACTACATAAAAATTGAATTTTTCAGAATACATGAAAAGCAAGGTTGAAAGCAAATGCTGCTTCTAAGGTTTTGAACTAATAATTCCCAAATCAAAGCTTCTTAATGATTGCCTGTATCTTACTCACTAGAAAAGGTTCATGAGGGCAAAAATCATAGTTGTCTTATTCGTCACTGTAACCTCATAATACTAAAGCTTTTTTCTTTTCTTTTTTTAAAGAGAAAGGGAGAGAAGTCATTGGAAGAATGAGGTAAATATTTTCTAGAACTCGAGTCAGCTAATGAGGAAGTATATGTGTCTGGATAACAAATGGATAGAAAAGCCACAGAGATGGAATCCAAAATGTTAATGGTGATTATCTTCAGTGATAGTGCTTTGTTTTGTTTTCTTTATACATCTGTTTTATTCTTTAAATGTATTACTTTTGTAATCATCAAGTTATATAAGAAATTCATCTCAGAGTAAGAATAAAATGATCTTTTTCTTTGAAAAAAACAATAGTTGCTGAATGAATGAATGAATATCTTCACTAGCAGGGACTGGATTGATGATCCTTAGTAAAGAGGTGACATAACTGGGGCATACACTCTCTGTTCTGTATGCTCTCCTTCCCCCATCCTTTCTGCAGTTTCTGAGCAGAAGAATACATTAGCACCCAACAACAAAAGGGCCTTGAAATGTGAGTTTCCTTCAGAGTCCTCTGACTAAGCCTTTGTCTTACCGCAGCAGTTTGAGTGGCACAAGAACCTCCCACCCCACCAGAGAATCACCAAAGAATTGTAGCTCCTGACTGCCACTAGTTGATAGTCAATAGACAATATCTAAAAGCCAGCATCCAAGGGTTAAGCTAAGGCGAGGAGTTTATTTGTGCTGAATGCAGAGGAGAGCCAGTTTTGCTGGAGTCAACTGCTCTCTAAGCTGCCACGGATAAACAAATGCACTCAATCCCATCATTTAGAAGAGTGTCAAGAGCACCGCATGATGCAGGTATTATCTTTGGCAATTCCCAATCGCCATTCTGTGAGGTACACTTTGTTCCGTGCTTTGCTTTGCTAGAGGATTATAGTACTCACATCTGTAGAACCTGAAATTTTTTTTTCGCCTTTCCCAACAGTGGAAAGTGATAAAGTTTTTCTTTCATCTTATTAAAATCTGAAATAGATGATATTGAATGATGAAATTGAATGAGGTCTTAATAAATTTTGTGGGTTTTTTCCAGGTACAGTTTAAATACATAATAGTTCTGCTTTCTATCCCCCACCCCAATGCCCCTCAAGTTTTATGCTGGCTTCATAAGAATTTGCAGGCTTTTCTTCTTTCTCCACATTCTAGAATTGTGAAAATTGTGGAGGAGACATCAACTCAATTTGTTGACATGAGCTAAGACGAAAATGAGTGGCATACATCCTACATGCCTCCTGGATTCACAGGAGAGATTCCTGGAGATTTAGATGGTCAGAAATGACCTCATAGTGGAGTTAAGTCTTGAGCTGGACTTTGAAGAAAGGCTGGGATGGACAAGACATCTTCATCCTTTCATTGATTCAACCACAATTTACTAAGGACCTACCATGTGCCAAGCATTGCACAAGGTTCTGGGGACACAGCTGTGGAAAAGAAGACAAGAACCCCTTAGAGGGCTTGCATTCTAAGGGAGGGAAAGGAGGCGACATTGGGGGTAGGGTAGGACACACATGACATATAAAAAATAACAAATACAAGGTATTTTCAGAGAATGAGGAAAACAAAACAGGCTGGTATAATAGACTGTGATGGAGCAAGCGCTTTTCTATGCGGACTCCTCTCTCAGGAGGGAGCCATGCAGAGACCAAGGGCAGAGCGTGCCAGGTGGAGAAAAATGGCAGTGGCAAGAAACAAATCATCCAATGGGTTAGAGCATGGGAGCATGGGCACAGGACAGGAGGGCAGAGCAATAGGAAGCTTTTGGAGAGTGACATCATATACTTTATGTTTTCGAAGGTCATTCTGGTGGCTTGTGGGAAGATTATAAGGGTACAAGAAGAGAAGGGAGATCAATTTGAATACTTCTGCAGTTATCCAGGGACACTCGGAGTTGGAATTTCTCACTCTGGGCCAAGCAAAACAATAAGCACTTTGCTTATGTGATCTTATTTAATCTTCCTAACAGCCCTAGAAGGTGGCCATCAATACTACTCCCAGTTTACAGAAAAGGCCAAGTGATTACACAGGTTACCCAGCTTGTCCAAATCACACAGCATGTAAGTGGCACACAGGGAAGCCAACCCAGGCTACTGAGCCTGCTCTCACCACTGCCTTATGCTCCACCACCTCGTGCTCCGCCGCCTCCCCAGCAATGCCCGCCAACTGAGGAAGGACTGACTTGCTTCTACTGCTTCACTGGGCTTTGGGCAAACCGACTGCTAACAGAAGCAGATGGAGGGAGGAATCTGTTTAGTTTTCCCCTGAAGCCCCTGCTGGTGTCCCATCTGCTTTATATAGCACCCTTCACTCTCCCCTCCACACACCCCACACAATTCCTCAGGTAGAAATAGGAGGTGGCCCATAGATTCTAAGATCTGACTTCTGTGTCACTTGCTTGATATCACCCACCGGCCCCCACCCACTCCCTCAGGTAGAAATAGGAGATGGGCCACAGCTCTAGGACCTGGCTGATGTGGCTTTTGCCCAAGCACCTTAACGAATCAGGAGAGATGATCCCTGCAGTAGCTGGCTTCCTCTTGGACTCCAAAATCCTATCTGTGTTTTCCAAATCCAAAGGAAATTACTCAAAAAGATAAATCCACAGTGTCACATAAAATTGTTTTCAGGAGGTTTTACACACAGAGAACAACTCTCAAATGGCTCCTAAAATAAATCTCATGCTTTTAAAAATAAACGTTTTGCTCTAAATGTTTTTAACACTTGTTTATAACACCCAAGCCTGCCAAGAGGGCACCCGTAAGCATCCTATCCCCCATCAGGGAGGCTCAGTTTGAAATCAGGTTCCACTCTTTACTTCTGTAGCTAGGAGGGGCTGCCACAGTTTTGCTTACAAAGGGAAAAGCTGCCTAGGCCTCCTGGGTGTGTCAGAGAAACTGTCCCCGTACTGCTTTTGTAAAGCAAAGCCCTTCCTTACCCTAATTCTCTGCATCCCTTTCCAGGGGCAGCAAGAGCTGTAAGACAGTAAGATGTCCTGCTGCTCTTGGCCTTTGGCAGACAATAAAAATGCACTTGGTTATGAAGATGAGTCCATCAGGGAGTACTACAAACACACTCAAGTTGCATCCACAGGACCTACTAAAAAATCTACATATGCCTATGGGGCTTCTCCAAGGGCGTGAGCAGGGAAGACACAGCAAAGACCTTGCTTTCAGGACTCCCTGCCTTCTCCATTCACCACCTGCCAGTCCTATATAAATATCTTTTATTTCCATCCAACAGCTTTCTTCATCGCTTTCCCCAACACTGATAAGGCCCTCTTCTTGATTTATTCTTTCACACTTGGTGCCACACAGTGACGCCCAGAGTATTCAGACAACTGGCAAGATGACAAAATTTGTTCCAACAACTCTAGCTGTTTAAATGATTTTAAAAATAATAATGAGGGTCTCCCAAACAGTTGCTTTCTGGATTTAAACATAAAGATAGTTTCCCTCTGACATGCCAGTGTTCATGAAAAACTGGAGTGGAAATGTTAATAGATATTTCAAAGAAGAAGAAAGAGGAGAGGAAGAAAAGAAGATGGAGGAGATGAAGAGAAATAAAATACTCCCCTTCTCTCATTTGCTTAGAATACTTTGGCCTTGAAAAATCCATTAAATGTAGTACTGGATCTAAAATCTAATGTTGGTGTGTAGAGACACAACCAGTCCAGAGTTAGAGAAGTAAGGATGACATTTTCTTAGAGATATTACCAATCATTAATTGACTAATTGCTTTATTCTTTTACTTACACATTTACTTAGTGTTCACTCTGTGTCCTGAAATAAAATAAGAAATAAGCTCACGGTCCAGTGAGGGACAAGAAAATCAGCTATAGCAATGCAAGGTGTTAAGTAATGATAAACGTGTGCTTGGATACTATGGGAGTCTTTTAATTAGGCTGGCCTTGGGTGAGCCAAGGACTTCCTATCAGTGACACCTGAGAGGGCTTTTTAAGGTTAAGTACGGATTCACTAGGTGAAAGATGATAAACATCCTAGGAACACAAAAGGCACGGGCAAATAAATTCAAATAATCAACAGCAGGACTCTGTGGAAACGTGCCCATAGTCTGACCACAGCCAGGAGGCAGGTGAAGAAGATGGTAGAGACTGAGAGCCACACCATTCCTGGACCCCACTGCCAGCTGTATGTGCTTTCATTTCAACCACTATAGCAATTATGTATCGTGCATCTCTTTCTCTCTGCTCAATTCTAAGCCTTTCTAGGGCAAAAACTTTTTTTTATTGTACAGATCCTAAGCATCTAGAACAGGACTTAAAACATTATAGCTATTCAATAACTGTTGACCTTGTTAGGTGAGTAAATAAAGCTTTGAATGAGTAGATGTAATTATGAATGGTGGAAAGTGTATTATGATAAGAACTTTATCTTGAAAATGATAGAGTCATTGAAAAACTTTAAGCAGGAGAGTGATGTGATTAGGTTTATAATTCTGAAAGATCATTTAGCCTGCAGTTGGGAGACTGGACTGAAGCTGGGCAAGACTAGTTTAAAGAGACTAGTCAAGGACATTGCCAACATTAAACTTCCCATATTGCATTTCTTAACACAGTGGACATGTGATATGGGCCAGGCACAGTGCTAAGGGTTAGGGACCAAACACAAAGGAGCAATAGTAGTTAAGGACTCTGGTTCTATAGTCAGGCTAGGGCTTACATCCTTGCTGAGACTTAGCTGTGTAACCCAGGACAAGTTAACTAGCCTCTCAGTGTCTTTCTTTATTTACTTTCCTCATTTTCAAAATGAGGTTAATACACTACAAGCATCTACCTCATAGAGTTGTTGTGGGAATTAAATGAGATAATACATGCAAAGTGCTTAGCATAGGTCCCAGCTCAATAAATGCTACCCCTGGTCATTACCATTAGTTTCTGTGCTCAAGGAGTTTATAGACCAGTAAGAAAAACTGACATAAAAACATATCATAGCAAGATAATGTGACAACAGAGATGCACACAGGGCCTTGTGGGGCACTTTAATGACTCAACAGGAGCAAAAAGGTGCCAGGAAAAGCTTCTAAGAGCAGGGGTGAACAAGGCTACAACTATCAACAGAAATAGGTCTTAGGGCCTTGAATGCTGTGAAAGTCTGACCTGGTGCGGTGTGGTCAGGAAAGTGGAAGAATGTGCAGCGATGTGCTGGAGCCAGGTTGTACAAGCTTGTGCACATCTCTTCCAACTTCATATTTAACGTGATGTGAGTAGCTTGAAATCGGCCATAGTGAGATCATTTACACCATGGAAATGAGCAAACGCTACAAATCAGGGCTGCTTCCCGACTTTCCCTTTCCCCAAACCTAGGGAGTTGGTTATTACACATTTACCACATCACTGTATGTGACTAGTATTTGGGAGGATAAGCCATTGAATTTTGTGATTGACTGTAAGAAATCTAGGTGACTCCCAGTCCCTGTCTTGATGGTCATGCTGGTGACCTGAAATAGGAAATATGAGAGAATTGGATGAGGAGCCGGGGAAGGAGCATGAGTTTATCTGCATGGGGCCATGTACTCTTTTGTACTCTTGGAGACAGAAGTGAGCAGCAGGGCACTGCCCCCAAGAAAAACTCCACCTAACAACCTGGAATCCTGGGAATCTCCCAGTCTCCTAGTACAGATAGTCTTACATTGACCCGAGAAGAATCTAATCAGTTATTTCAAACAGAAGTAACATGACCCATTGTTGGAAATAATAACTGAATTAGAAGACTATCTCTGGCTGGACTTTAACATGACATGAATCACCTGGAATTTATTATGTGCCTGATAATTGAGAGATAAAATCAAAATTAACCTTTATTCAACTTGAGTAAATAAATAGTTCAAGCACATTGTGTAACAGGATGGCAACCCCCACATGGGTTTTCTAAAACTGTTACAGATGCAAAAATCTGGCAAAGATTGTCAAAAACTTGGCTGCTGGACTCTAAGAACAGCAGAAAACATCCAGGAACCTACATGTGTCTACCAAGAACTAGCCGTGCAAAAGGACTTCATTGCCTTTCCTGTTCAGCTGCCTGACTGGCAGATTAGGAGACTCTCAAAGGAAATGTATATCTTTATTTCAACTAGACACTAAATGAACTTACTCATCCAAAATTCATTGCATATGTAATGAAGAGCAGTGTGCAAGGCGTCAAGGATACAACAGTGAGCAGCACTAAGGCAGGAGAGGGGAGCACAGGGAAGTCAACAGGCAGGAACACTGCAGTGGGATGTCAGACCCAAGCAGACATTTAGAAGGAGCTTTTGATACAACTCGGGAGTAGAGAGGAGAAGTCAAAAATGGTTGCATTTGTAGCTAAGATGGAGAAATGTAGAGGAAATTATGCTAGAATCAGGTGAATTTGTACCTGGGAGAATAACTGTCCCCCCAGAGAGTTAAACTGAAGAAAATCCTAAAATTCAGCATAAAATTATTTGCTCTCATCCTTCTCAACAATGTTACTTGTAATTCAGAAAAATATAGAGAAGGCAAACTGGACACACATTCAGACAGCCTGAAGGAAGTGGGCAAGGAACAATATAGTAGAAAACGTCAGACTCTAATCTTGACTGATTGCATTCATGACTGACTTTGGCAGGATGAGATTTAGTAGCTTAAGCATACAGGTTTGCATTGGTTTTTCTAGTTATGTAAATATAATATGGGCAAATTTGGTTTATGAATGAATAGATGACAAAGACACGAGTCTTTTAGTTTTGTCATAGGTTTTGAAAAGACAAGGAAACTAATGTAGAATTATAATAAAATATTGAGTACAGAACTAGGATAGTGCAATTCCTGCTTCTCTATGCACAGGTCGGATCTTGAGGATGTGGGACCCAGGTTTTAAAAGGAATGCTAACAAATAGTAGAGGATCCAGAGGAGATCCAGCAAGGAGCAAAAGAATCACAAGCTAAGCTATTTGAGAGACAATCAATGGAGAAGATTGATAATACTTGGTAAGTTTAGTGAACACTTATTATGTACCAATACTATGCTAAGAATTTTACATTTACTTTCTCATTTAATCCTCAAAACAGTTTTATTCTATGAGATAGGTACTATGATTATCCCTATTTTTCAGAGAAGCTGTCTTAGTGAGCTTAACTATTGCTCAAGTTGCAATAACACAAGTGTCACTGCAGGGGCTCAGGTGTTTTCTACCATAACATAATGTACGTGTTCCTGAACAACCTTGCTTTCTGTAGAACTGCAAAAAATAGTAGAAGAATGTAGAGTTGAATAAAAACACTAAAAGTTAATAAAAACAATGACATATCTAATAAAAATTTAAGACATGCTAAATTATTATTAATATTGCTAAGTACTTCAGTAAATATTGGCATTTAACCTTTATTTAGAAATATTAGAAGGGGTTGCAAAGAAGAGTTGCAGTGCTGAATTATGAAGACCAAAGGGAAAGAGAGGGGGAAACTGAGATGATGATAACTAGTTTAAATCAGTTACAATCCATCTGACAGAGCTGGGTCAGAACCTGCTCTTTCTAGGTTCAAGGACTCTCCTCCTCTATCTGAAAAGATTTGGCTTCTGTTTGCAGGAAAGAAGGTGGGTGTGCCTGCTGATGTAGGCACAGTATATGTAACTTTAGTATATGTAACTCAGCCATATGTAACTTTAACATGCTATGGATCTACGTTCCTTTAACATTACAGTTACTGAAATGCCACATGAATCCATCCTTCACTGCTTTTTCACAAACTTAGGAATCACTCAGGGTAAAGAATAAATGATTGCTGGTTGGCTCAATGTCTTTAGAGAGCTGCCCTTGTGGCTTTGCACAGCTTCTCGTGAATAATCTGAAAATTGTAATGGGATTCAAACTAAGAAGGGAAAGTGACTAGCTCATTGCATCATGTAACCTCTATCATGGTAAAAGTATTTCAGGGTCTTTACTAGTACATTATCCTGTTCACACTTCTCCTTTTAAATTAGTGATTTGAAATATAAATTAAGCATGATCCTCTGGCCTTTCTGGAAGTCTGGGAATCAATTTTTTCAGCAGTTTGAGAAACCATACAGCTAAGCCTTTTCCCAGTCCTACAATGTGAGGATTAAACTTTTATGTTACATCCATTTTTTCTTCAACAATACACATTAATGTTAATATACAGAAGAATAAATAAAACTACCAAAAAGAAATAAAACACAATTGACTACATGTTAAGCAATATTAACTTTAGCCATAGAAGATAAATTTGGGAAAGAGAAGCTGACAATTTCTTTTAAATGACAGGAACCTGTCTCATAGAAATGAGTAATCTCATTGAGTTTATAACCAAGGTTTGGAAGAATTATTGTTCTGGTTTGGCCTATTAGAAAGTCTAATTTTGCCCAAGGCCAAAAAAGGAGGAGGCAGATGAAGAAGGAAAACAGAGGGGAGAAGAGGAGGAGGCAGGGGAGCAAGGGACAAAGCCTTTCAAAAGGAAGGACAGCTAAAGAGGAGACACCACCCACAGGCTCTGCAGGTGAGTTGGCTCACCTGGAATGTACAGTGTTAAATATTAAATCAATGTCCCCTGGGCTGACACTGCATGGCACAAGTTCAGCAAGATGTGACAAGAAAACTGCTCACCTATGGCTTTCAGGGGTGCCTGTCCTGCCCCAGCAATGCCTTTCTGTCCTCCCAAGTCAGGCAGAAAGGGAAAGGACAGTCCAATAGAGCACTGTCTGAGGGCCTAGTCTTCAGCCAGTTGCAGGATAAAGAAGGAAATCCAGAAGACTTGGAATCCTGGAAAAAGGATTTGAGTTTTTTATTTATTGACTCAACACATACATTTGAGTGACTGCTATGTACCAGTCCCTAGGTGCTGAGGAAACAGGAATGAAGGAGGCATAGTTCCCTCCTTCCAGGTGTCCATAGGAGAGAGACACAGAAAAAAGGCATTCATTACATACTTTGAAAGGTGAAGTGCAAAGTACTGTGGAAACACACTGGGAGCCCCTGGGGGAATGATGCCAAAGTCAGAACCTGGAGTGAACCAAGTTAACCAAGTAAACAAGGCAGGGAAGTGTGCTCCAGAAAGAGGGAGCCCCATGTGACCCAGAGGTAAGACGAGCATGAGACTTGGAAAACTGCAAGTCAGGCAGACCTGGGTTAAATTCTACTTTTACTTAACTTCTCTGGGCCTACTTCCTCATCTGGATAAAGGAGATGGGTTTTACCACCCTTAGAGAGTTGCTTGCAGATGAAACGTGATAACATATATGAATCTACTACTGGTGCATGGCACACAGTAAATGTGCATCCCTTTCTAATTCCTCCCCTGCTCTCTGCCTCCACTCCCCCGGAGACAGGGCTCAGAACAATGAACCGATTGTTGAACTCATGACACATCAGTTACATCCTAGCAGAAGGTTAGGAAAAGTCCGAAAAGATAGAAACTTTGACTCTGTCCTGAAGAGGTAGTGGGGTTGGGTAGCCAGCGGCCAGTTTGTGAGCAATTATACAATGGCTAGCGGTAAGTGAGGGGAGGATAGAAGGGAGGCGATTTTCCCAAATACTGATTATATTTATTGGCATCTCGCTCTAGAATACGGAAGCTAATGGGCCAATACATGTCTTTCCCTGCTCTTTCCCTCTAGGTAGGCGGAGTAGTGTGCAGATAAAAAGAGCGCTGAACTTGGAATGAAAAGACAGGGTCTTGCCTGAAATTTATCAGTCTGATTTTAGACACATCTGTCAATTTGTTAAGGCTCAATTTTTTTTTTTTAAATGTGTGAAGGACAAACAAGTTGATGGAAATCCAAGAGTTTGTAAAATCTCAAACTCTATAAGCAAGCATAACACAAATGGCAGAGTGAGAAAGAAACTTTGAAGTTGGGTTAAGAATGAACTGGCAAAATAAACACATGTTAATATTGGTGGCTATCTATAGATTTTTGTTTTTTCTAACGTTTTCACAAAAAGCCAGCAAAGGGGAGGACAGGTCCTGAGCACTGTTTCACAGACCTCACCTCCTTACCACCAGTAAAGGTTACTTCAGATTCTCACACAGAAACCTGCCTCTCTCAGGGGAAGGAAGCAAATTTTTGTTTGTCTTATCCTTATGCAGATAAAAGGAGCTAATGGCAGTTCTTCAAATGCTTCTGAAGGAACAACACTTGAGATGGATGGATAATAGATTTTAAAGTGTCCTTCTTCTGATTGACTGGAATTAGCCTGCTCATGCTAACAGCTAGATCTTACTCTTATATTCACACAGAAAAATTGTTCCAAGGAATATTTACTCTTAGCAGAAGAGCTTTGACTAGCGTTATCTTGTGGAATTATAATCATCTGTGTCCTTTCTGCCTCTTCCTGCACATAGGACTGATGCAGGAGTGCTGGGTAGAGCAGGGCGTGTTCCCTAGTTAGGGCTCCACCTCCATGGACCTAGGTGAGGACAGGCATTTCTGTTGCATTTCCCAAGACCAGCCTGGCCTGCCACGTCCCCCATCCTGTGCCTATAAAAACCCGAGACCCAGACACAGAAGCAGCTGGAGGGCAAGAGAAGCACATTGGTGGAGGAACACACAGGCGGCTGGATGTCAAGAGGAATGGACCCACACTGGCATGCCGGCTAGCCACTGACCGGCAGGGGCACATGGAATTTGGCCAGGGCAGTCCGGGCCACTGAGTGGGAAAACCGTCTCCCTTCTGGTTCCCCCATCTGCTGAGAGCTACTTCCACTCAATAAAACCTTGCACTCATTCTCCAAGCCCACGTAATGATCCGATTCTTTCGGTACACCAAGGCAAGAACCTGGGATACAGAAAGCCCTCGGTCCTTGTGACAAGGCAGAGGGTCTAGTTGAGCTGGTTAACACAAGCCTACAGATGGCAAAACTAAAAGAGCACACGGTAACACACATCCACTGGGGCTTTAGGAGCTGTAAGCATTCACCTCTAGACACTGCCGTGGTGTTGGAGCCCCACAGCCTGCCAGTCTGTATGCTCCCCTAGAGGTTTGAGTAGCGGTGCACTGAAAAAGCGAGCCACTGCCCCGTCACATGCCCTGTGAGGGGGACAAGGGAACCTTTTCCATTTCAGGAACTTTCATGAGACTTATCGATAGATTTGTTTCAAAGCAACAAGCTTCCCTAATCCAACAATGGAAGAAAAAAAGGGGATCATTGTCTCTACTCTTTCCATCTATGGAATCCACTACATATACAGAACACATATAGGAACAAAGGCAGTAAAATTCCAAAGAAGTCTAATCTGCTTTTGCACTGTTTTAATACAGATGAATTAAAAAAAATAGCTATGCAAATTTAAAAACTGTTTCCCATGTATGCTTTTATGAGCGGTTAAATACATGAGTTGTACTGGAGTTCTTTACAGGATGTTAAATAGTAATATATCCTTCTGGATTATATGGACTTTCAAACCTTTAATTCTATTTTTCATGAACAAAAACAGCAGAAGTAGTTAAAAACTTCTATCCCTTTTAAGGAAGTAGAGAATTTAGTTCAGTTCTGAGCCAGCTTCCCCAAACCTTGCCAAGGCATGGCTAAATGACCTACTTGAGATCAGTGATTAACAAGGTCAGCAGATAACATTTTTCTGTATGAATTTTGTACCGCCCCAGCCTTTCCTGAAAGACAGTTGACAGATAAAAGAACCGGTTCTTTTAAAGTGAGAGCATCACAGAACATAGGTAAACTGAAAAAAGTTATCTCCTTAAAATGAATTTGCAGTCTCTCAACTTTAGAACTTCTTACAGTTTACTATAAAATTAGAACAAATGCTTTAGACGATCTAAGAACAGGACAATAATAACAATGTATTTCTTTCAGCTTTGAGTCTATCCCCAAAGAATGCCAACTAAACCTTGGAAATACATTAAGTTTCACTGTTATGTGTTTTCTGAAAAATGTTGATTTCAAGACCAACATGAAAAAGCTGAACCTTTTGCAATAAAAGGAAATACTCAGTACTTTGTCCTTTGTTGCTTGGCAACTAAGGGCTATAAATGGATTTTATGATTATAAATTCACTGGAATTAATGTGAACATGTAAAACTTGTAATAATTCCCTGGAGACAGGAGTGTTTCTTTGAAAAAGAAATGTCTGGATCTACGTATGTAGCTGTACTCATTCTTGTTTCACAATAAATAAAGCAAGCAATTTGGTTCCTTCATATTTGCAAATATTATAATAAAACCACTACCATTTATTCTATCATTTTAACATTTTATCATTCATATTCACAACCATAAGAGGGTAGGTGTGATTATCCCCATTTGACAGATGGAGAACATTGAAACTTTAAAAGGTCACACAACTAAGATGCAAATAAACCAGGATTCAAAGCCAAGTCTGCCTGAAACAAGGCATACGCCATTCGCCTGCATACCACAGAGATTCCTAGGAAGCATATTTCTCAGCTCTTAATAGTTGAGCTATTGGTAGCTTTAACCCTATGAGAATGACACTAATTCTCAGCATCAAGTCACATGATGCTCTCTTCAGAACACATTATTTCTTATTGCCATATATGACATTTGTTTCTTACATTGTTAACACCAGGGTATCAACCATTGGGGTCCCATCTTGCTGGACTTTTTGCCTGAGTCAGGTTACCTAAAATTACAAGATTAAGAGTTAATATTTATACTGCCCTTCTGGGCATAGCCTTCTGCCTAACTTCCCTCTGTATATTTTTGTTATGCACAGAGCAGTACTAAAGAACAGTGATGGTGTTCTGATATCTTTGTACTCTTATTAGTGGACTTACATTGTGAGTTTCTGGAGCTGCCTGCTCAATGAACATAAGCCATTACCTTTTTACCACTAACACCTCATCTTATTTGTGCTAGAGCTGGGATTTTCAAAGGAATAATGGCAGATGGCAGTAAAGTGCCAACTGCTAGCAGTCCAGAATAATTTTACATGCAAATTATAGAAAGAAAGAAGGAAAGAAAGAAGGAAAGAAAGAAAGAAAGAGAGAGAGAGACAGAAAGAAAGAAAGAAAGAGAGAGAAAGAAAGAAAGAAAGAAAGAAAGAAAGAAAGAAAGAAAGAAAGAAAGAAAGAAAGAAAGAAAGAAAGAAAGAAAAGAAAGAAAGAAAGAGAGAGAGAGAGAAAGCAAGCCAGCCAGCCCTGGTTATCTTAACAGGAGACATGAGTTCTACAACTATCTCTATAGATGTTCCCTGTGACCTGTTTAGAAGACAATGTGCACAGTGGATAGGGACACAAGCCTTCAGAGCAGACAGACTTCTGTCCAAATCTAAGCACTTCACATACATAAGAGCTGTGTTACCTTGGACAAGGTACAGAACTTCTCTGAATCTGTTTCCTCATCTCTAAAATACTGACAACATTATCATTCATTGTGTTGTGCAAATTAAGAATTAATATAGCTAAAATCTTAGTACAATGTCTAACATAAAGTAAAGCATTCATTCAATGGCAGTGGTTTTCCTTCATTAAATGATAGTGGTTTTCTTATTTATCACAGGCTGCTCTCTTCAACCCACCAACTGGACATCCTTCTCCACTGCATGGAAACCTCTTTTCAAGGTTACACACAACCCTCTTTTTCCCAGATTCTATAGGCAATTGTCTTGTATTTCAGAAACATTTGAAATGTTTGACCATATTCTTCTTGAAACACTTTATTTCCTAGTTTAACAACCACACTGTCCTGGTTTCCCTCCTACCTCACAAACATTCCTTTGCTACTCTCACTTGGATCCCAAAATGTGATCTGGGACCCTTTTCTCTATCTGTACTCTTCTTGGTGATCTCACTTAGTCTCAGGGGCTTTAAATACTACTTATAAGCTGATTACTCTCTAATTGACATCAGCAGCTCTAATCTTTCCTTGGGTTTCAAATTCAATAATCCAACTGCCTCATCGCTTCCACTTGGTTGTCTAAAAGAGATCTCAAATGTAAAATGTCTCAAATGAATTCTTAATTACACACACACACACACACACACACACATGCCTGTTCTTCAGTCTTCCACATCTAAGAACATTGTACTACCATCCACGAATTGTTGACACCAACACTTAGGCATCATCCTAAACAGATTCCTCTGTCTTCCTCACCGCCACATCCCATCCATCTGCCCCTGCCTGTTCTCCTGCTTAAAACTCTCCACACTGAGAATAAAAACCAAACTCTCATGTCATTTTCTACCACCCTCCCCATTGTCACTCATACTTCAAGTGCTTCCACCTCACTGTTCCTTTCCTACCCCTCTCCCAACCACCTCAAGCTCAGTGACTGCACAGTTGCTCTTTTTACCTAAAACATTCTTCTCCCAAACAGATGCATGACTTGCTTCTGGTCGTTCTTCAGGTCTCAGCTTGAATGTCACCCCTCAGAAACCATTCCTGATTGTCTTAGCTCAAGTAACTCTGTCTTCATCAGACTCTCTGCACCACCATCTGGTTTTATTTTCTTCATAATTAATGACATTTTGAAATCATTGTTTTATTTATCTCCTATTGTCTTCTCCCTTTGTCTAGAGAAGAAGCCACTATAAGGCAAGGACTCTGCTTATTCATCACAGTCCCTGGTTCTTAGGAGAGCAGCAGGCTCATGAGAGACAGTCAAGTATTTTTTGATTGTGTGAAAGTTGATCATACAAATTAGGTCATTCTTGTCACAGCCAACTAAAACAAAGTCATGAGGCCAGGGGGAAAAAGCACTCAGGGCATATAACACTGCTCAAAAAATGTAATTCTCTACAAGCCTGGATGCTGAAACTGCTTGCTATATAACCTTAGACCAGTTTTATATATAATCATTGCTGAAACAACCTGCTACAACTCTTAAAACTAGTTTTATCCACCGCTGTCACTTACCAACCAAAACTTGCCAGCTCCCTAAACTTTCATAGTGCAAATTAATTCTCTCAAAGAACAATACATAACATTTCTCCTTTCTATAAAACCTCCAGTCTCCTCTTTGTTCTTCAGGCATACCAAAGACCACCTAGTCTGCCTGTATGCTCCAAATTGCGATTATTTCTTCCCAAATAAAACATTAAATTTAGAGATTCATCTCTACATTTTTATTTTGACTTTGACAATGACTGAATAAACAAGGTAAGGAATAAATGACCTTGCAGCCACTTACTATCTGGATAACCCTCAAGCAAGTTACCTAACCTCTGTCAGCCTCATGTTTCTCATACAAGGATAGAAATCCCCTAGGGCTGCCTTGACGCTAAATGGAGAAAATAATAATTAAGAAACAATGAGAATAATAGTAACTAAAAATTATTGTCTCTCTGTGCCAGGCATAGTGCTTCACAACCAGGTTTTGAGATGATAGGGTTATCCCCATTTTACAAGCAAGGAAACTAAGGCCTGCAGAGCCTTATGAACCTATCCCTAGTCCCAGAAGTAGTCAATGGTAGAGCTAGGATTCACAACCAGGACAACTAACTCAGAACCTATATTCCTAAGGATGATTCTGCACTCAGCACATAGTAAGTGCTTGAAAACAGTTATTATGATTAATTAGGTTGTAGATCAGGGGTTGGTCAACTTTTTCTGTAAAGAGCCAGATAGTGTTTTGATCTCTGTTGCAACCATTCACCTTGTCCATCACAGCATCAAAGCAGGCCACAGGCAATATGTAAAAGAGCATGTTCCAGTAAAACCTTATTTGCAAAAACAGGCGGCAGGCCAGATTTGGCCTGTGGTCCATAATTTACTGACCTCTGTTGATGATGAATAACTAACATTAAGAGATGCTTACTGCATGTTTACTAAAAAGCACAAATTATATAATCCCATTTTTGTTTTAAAAAGCACACAAGATAGACACAAAACTGAACATAGTTAGCACTAAATAGTAAAATTACTACTAATAATTATCTTCTTCTTTTGGGTTACCTATATTATCCACAATTGTCCATGTATTGAATGTTTAGCTTCCAAGACATTGTGGAGTCTTCCAGAAACCAGGTTCTAACTTCAAAGTTGAAAGATGACAATATCAGTAACACCAAAAAAGGTGGGGGATCCTCCACTCAGAAGGGTTTGTTTGGGTGATTTTGTTCCAGGACTCCCCAAAGATGGTGATAAATCTGAGGTCTCAAAGGTAGCATGGGCAGGTGATAAAAGGTCAGCTCTAATCTCCTTACAGCACACTTCAAATTCTAATTAAATCACCTTCATTTTGGAGATCCCCACATGAAAGAAGAAAGGTATTTCTTAGGAATGTTCAGATAATTTCATAGAAATGTTCAGATAATCCTAAATTCCTTGCATGACCTGGCTGGTTCTTCCTGTCCTTGGCATATTCTTGTTCCCAGTCTCCTGGGAAGCCCATGCCGTTTCCACACAGAATCAGAGGCTGCCTGCACAGGTAAAGAATGAACTCCCGCATCTCTGAAATTATCTCATATATATAGATATCCATATATATCCGTATAGATATATCTCTATATATTTTATCTATATATATCTATATAGAGATATTATCTATATAGGTATGTATATATAACTATGTGGGATAATTTCAGAGATGCTGGGTACAACATAATACCTAAAATTCCACCGTTAGAGATTAACCAGACCTGCCCCTGGAGGAAGTAATCTTTCTGCTGCTTTTGATCAAGACAGCTTCAATGTTTTATGAAAGCACTTTGAATACAAGACTCTACAGAGGTGTAAGGTGGTGTTAGATCATTTGCCATTTGCTCCTCTGTGCAAGCTTAGGTTTTATTAGGACAGAAGGAATAGGACATAGGAAACTTGTTGTCTAAGAGAGTGGGAAAGTGGTGGCCCCAAAGACAGAGAATTGAGAGACTGGCCTAAGGCCGGAGATACTCTTTACCCATAAGACAGACTTGCCCAGTGCCAGCACTGGGCAGCCTCTGTCCTCTACACTGCATTCGGCTTTCAGAGCTTCTGATTCTTCTGTCAGAAATTCAGAAACCAGCCAATCAAAGTTGTTTTCACATTTTGGAGAAATAATATACAGAAACCACTTAAGACATTGATCATTTTATCTCTGCTAATAATGGAATCTGAGGCATTCTATCAACTGGCAACACTTTGTCTCAACTCCCTCTGTTTGTTCTATTCACTGGACCATTCTGCTACTGGGCAAGTTTTCCCTCTTCATACAGTTGAACTTGCTAGGTGCCCCAGCTCTAGTCAGAATTCAGTATCTGCTTGTTGAATGGACTAGTGTTTTACACTGTTCTTTCATTCATTCACTCCATAAATATCAGTGCCTACTAAATGCCAGTATCATATAGGCACTTTTTCCAAGCAACGGCTCTCCTCTACACGGCAATTCTGCTTAACCTCCCTGAAGCCCTTCTAGATTAATCCCATCTGGGTTGAGCACTTCAGTCACTGCTTGTCTGCTCCAAAGCCTTCAGCATTTCCCCCATTTTCCTGAACATGGGGCACTTCCATGGTATTCCCATACAGCCTATGGACAGCAGATGTTTCTGCCTTCCCTGCATCCCCACTGCCCTCTTTTGATAATAGCTACCTGGAGAATTTAAATCTTAAGCAGAGAGATGGGCAGAAAATGTTCAAAGCTTTTTTGATGGCAGCTTCCTGAACAGACTATTCTTCCTCGTAGATCTCAAGAACTGCCTGATGGTTACTGTCCTTCCACAGGTTCTAGCAGCTACTCCCACAAACCTCAACAAGTGAGCTGGAGTTTCTGCCAGTTTCCTTCGTGAGCTTTTACTTGTCATCAACTCTTAGTATGTAGTTTTTCCCACAGCATACTTTTTCCCACTCTGCTCAATCTGGGCCAGAATCTCCTCTTTGCTTTCAATGCTAAGCTAGCAAAGCATTTGAGCACCTACTTCAGGATGAAGAGGATAAATAGCTTCTCAAAAATGTGTTCTTTAGAGATTAAATATAATCAACAATACTGTTTTCAAATCACTTTTAATAAACTATTTTTAAGAGCTTGGAAACAAATAATGAGTCCTCTGATATTAAGATAGTACAAATTAGGAGTCTGAGATTAGAGCTATCAAAGATAAGTGAAGTAAAGTGAGGAATGGGATTTACTGTACTTTATTTTTTAATTCCTTTTTATCCAGAAGATTGTTGTAAGAATAAAATGATATGATGTAAAGTAAATAGCACAATGGTTGGCACGTGGTAAATGCTCAACAGATGTTATTAATCTGGTTCAAATTTGAAGTGAAATTGACAATGTTTTCAAGTTAGCTTAAAACTTGGCAAACGTTAAAGTTTCAAGTTAACTTGAAACTTTGCAAATGTTAAAGCATATAGATTTCTAAAGATATAACCACGACTCTCATAGAAATATAATATGAATGCATGTTAGAGATTGTATTTAACTACTTACTTAATGAAGGGACCAAGAAGATGTTACAACTGTTTCAAAGGAGAATTCAAACATCAGATACACACATACACTGTATAGAATGAATTTATAAATAAACGCAAAAATGGCTTTTACTGAAACTATTGATCCCCCTAAGAACATATTTCATTTGCATATCCATACATAAAAATCATTTGCATCGATATCAGTTTCCTGCAATTTACAGAGTTTTAAAATAGCTCTACTACACCGAAAGGCACAAATACCATAGAATCCCATAGCCCAGAATGATGTGATTTAGGCATAGTTTTCTATGGAAGACACCCAGTAATCCTTTTAATCCATGTCAAAATCTTTTACAATTTTTCTTGACACATGGATCTTAAACAGAAGCGTTTTACTGAATTAAACCTATTCTTCTTTAAGATACACTCTTCCCTGATTATAACATTATATATTCAAATTATAAAGCACTTAGATAATAAAGTATAAAGAAAATAAAAATCTTCATAATCCTATCACTCTGAGGTAGTTACTGTTAATGCTTAAAGTATATTCATCCGGTTTTTTCTATGTATTTGTGTGTGCATGAATGGAAATATATTAACTGTTTGCAACCCAGTTTTAATAAACTTTGTTATAGAAAGTTATCTATATATATCTAATTGGGTTTACATATTCCACATTGTAATTCACTTTTTTCCTTAAGATCATAAACATCATCATTTTTAATAGCTACAAAATATTCCATTATATGTTAGAACCATAATTAATAAATCCACCACTATTAGAAATTTAGGTTGTAACCAATTTTTAGTTATTATAAATAAAACAATGCACCTGTCTTCTGACAACCTTTTTCTTGAAGTGGTACTGTTTTGCTGAAAAAGCCAAACATCTCACAAACACAGTGAATTACATGTAATTACATGTAAAAGAGAATTACAATGAAACTCAATGTCCGAGTTTCCAGAGGATGTTGCAATCTCTAGAGTGCCTGATGGCGCCTCTTCTGCTTTAGCTCACAAGCCTACCTATTGCATCAGTGGCAGACGGGGATTTGAATTAGAACCGGAATTCTCAGCTACCCAGAACCACCACCCTTGTCACTTTCCTGAGACACCATGAAGATTTAGTCACGTTTGGAAGTTTAAAATAAAAACTAAGATCATCATGAGCTTTGACAGTCAAGGCCATTTAATCCGAGATAAGTTCTAATACAAACATGTCTATAAGGGAAAAAGTACATTATTTAGGGCTTAGTTTCTTAGAATGAAGAGCCTGAGGAAATGGAGAAAATAGCTTTCAGGTGGGTAACAAATTGTCAAATTTTTTTCTTGATTTTCAAACCTTGAATTTTATTTGATTAGAAACAGTAACATATCATTAGTAGCATGACATGAAACAACTGGCTCTTCTCATGAGAATATCAGATTCAAGGAGAGGGTATAGCTCAGAGGGAGAGCACTAGACTGCAGATCAAGAATATCAGCTTCAGTTCAGCTGTCTTCATTTTAAAGATTTGAAAAGGGTCAAGAGAAAGGAAATTATTAAAATGTAAGAGAAGGTATCCAAAGCCCTACAAGCTACTATTTAAAGGAAGTGGTTGTTGAACTTGACTCAGAGTAGGTGCTCAGTATTTGCTGAATAGTAGAGATAAGAAAAAACTGACAATTAGCTGTGTGATTTTCAGGGGGATGGGAATCACTTAAGCTAGTGCCTTCATTTTAATTTGTGACGTCTACCACCTTTTCCAACTATTCAAACATAATGTAAGAAAAACACTGACCATTTTATTCTCTTTCGATAGAGAATGGACTTTCCCCATCAAAAAGGCTTCACTTGGAGCCACAGAGTTTGGTTTGGACTAAGAAAAATAATTTTATAATAATGATCAGATAATTGCAACAAGCTGCAGAGGGGACTTGTAGAAACTATATCCATAGAAACCTCCAAAAATAGTACAAACAAGGACAGTATAGCGATCCTATAGAAATAAAACCTCTTTCAAAAAACAGAAGGTAGACCAGATTTGATATTCAGGTCTTCCCTAGCTCTAGAAGGAAATGGAGTAGATTTTTGCATGTATACAATAAATTGCTGGTTTCTCTAAAATAGATGCAATGGTAGATTGAAGCTTGCTACTTACTGCTCAAATGAAAAGTACATATGATGTAAAATCAGGCAATAACAATCTGGCAACATTAGTGTGCCTACCATGTGCCAACCATGACTCAGGTAGACAATACCAACTTGGCCACTGTCAGAGACAGAACACTCAATGGGATGGATGGTAGGACTGAGATAACGTGATAATTCTCTTGGTGTTATATTCCTTCTTGCCATTTCTGGAAAAATCCAAGTCACAGAAACTACCCCATGGTGTTGATTCCTCCCAATAGTGACACAGAATCTCACTATTTCTTTGGTATGCCTCGTCACTCTTTAGTGTTCAGCACTGTTTACTATTCAGTCCATTCCATTCAACTTTTAAATATATATTATTTGTCAGGCACTTTACAAAGCACAAGAAATACCAAAAGCACTTGTGCTGCTGACTGATCCCTAGATTCTGTAAATGAACAGGTCTTCCCTCACTTCTTCTCATTCTCCCTCATGCAAAATACCTTACTATGTAAAAAGGATAGTCACGTTTCCCTTCACATAGAATCTGAGCATGGCTATGTCGTTTTTTTTTTAAACATAGGGTATGGGAAAAAATAAAATCTAGCACAGGACAGGGACAAGTAATAATAATATAAATATGCTGACTCCTTGATTCTAACAACCAAACTATAAAATGGAAATCCTGTTTTGCTTAAAATCTCTATCCATACCATCGATTTTTTGCTTCCAATGCAGCACATAAACCCCCACTTTCGATAATTAGGAGAGTTATCTAAGTATGATAGCATTTCTTTCAAAACAAAGTTTAAGGGAATACGGAAAAGGTGAAACAGGGATAGTGAGCATTTCTCAGAAGCAGCAAATTCATGCTGGAAATTGGCCTCTTACCTTCAAAGAACTGCTGCAGGGCCTCATTTTCGCCTACCACATCCATGGTGCTGTGGTCCTAGTAGTTCCTCGTAAAACAATGGTTATCAGACCTCAGGAAGTAAGTACTGTCCTTTTGATTCGAAGCCTACGAATGCTCTTGAAAAATCATTTTCTTTTTATTGGAGCGAAGCATATCTTCGGCCATCAAATTGTGCCCAGAAAGACGGTTGAGTTTTCAAATGTGATTATAAAACTGGAAGGATATGCAACCATGCATTTTTTAAAAAAATTCATGAAGAGGGAAGAGGTAGCAAATTCATCTCTCTTAATATAGGCAACTGTTTCTACTCTGCTTTTCGTCTTTAAGGACCTTTGTCCTTAGTGACACATGTAATTACATAAATGGGCAATAAATACATAGTCTTATCTCTTATTTGTCCTTTTACACCAATATATTTATATCTCCACCTTCATCAACTAGATCCATTTAGCTACCACCAATAAAAGACACTTATTTTTTTAACCTAGAAAAAAGGGATAAATCAATATAATTACTTTCGATACCTATAGGTAATTTTAAAAGTCTTGTGCTAAGAAAGTTAGAATTTCTTAAGTATTTCCAAACTTACAGCAAAAACTTAAATTCCTTAATACATACCTGCTCCATTTCCTCTAGAGCTTATTTGCTTCCAAAGTATAAACCATAAAGTATGAGAAGTCTCTCTAACAAGCAACAAAAATTGCATTACCAATTTAATAATTCTTATAGCTGAGTCACTAGTAGCTGGATTCACTCCTAAATATAAAACCATACTCAAATAAATGTTTTGTTTTCACTGCTTAGCTTTGATTCATTTAATAATAGCCTAAGAAAATACAATTAGGAAATTAAATTATCCTTTCAGCCCCTTCCTTTTCTCTTTTTCCCAACTTTCTATTTGGAAAAAAAATAGAATAGTACCATAAAATATCTATATACTCTTCACCTACACTTACCAATTACTGACTCTCTCTTTCTCATATATGTGTATATATATATATGAGACAGAGTGGTAGCAGTGGATATGGATATGTGTGTGGATATGGATGTGTGATATATATATAAATAAATAAATATATAATTATATATTTATAATTATATATCTATAAATATATATGTAATTATATATAAATATATATGTAATTATATATTTATTTTAATAAAAAACATATTTATATATAATTATATTTTTTATATATAAATATCTATTTTATATATATATAATTATATATATATTTCAAAAAATAGAAGGTAGACCAGATTTGATATTGATATGGAGAGAGAGATATATATCTCCATATCCTTCCCTTGGCTGAACCACTTGAAAATAAGTTGGTGACATCTTGACATGTCACCCTTAAATAACCCAGTATGTGTCCCAACAATAAGGACATTTTCCCACACAATCACAATATCATTATTATACCAAAGAAATGTAATATTATCATCTCATATATAATTTTTGTATGCCTAGTATGGTGCAAGAGGAGATTCGAAAACAGGCTGAAGAAGAATGGTGGTAGTTTATTTCTAATTTTTATACATACATAATAGTTGTACATATTTATGTACCCTTAAATAACTCAGTATATGTGTCCCAACAATAAGGACATTTTCCCACACAATCACAATATCATTATTATACCAAAGAAATGTAATATTATCATCTCATATATAATTTCTTCCAGTCTCCAAAATATTTTTTATGGTGTTTGATTTCTGATTAAGGATCCAGTGGATGTCCATGCACTGCCTTTGGTTATGTCTTTTAAAATATAGAACAGTCCCCTTGTCATTTTGATTTGTGCTCTTCATGATTTTGACTTTTTTCTATAGTCCAGGCTCATTGCCTTGTAGAATAAGCCATTTTCCAAATTTGTCTATTGTTTCATTATTAGAATTAGTAAATGACATAATTCCAAATATATATTTTAAAATTTTACACACATATACTGTTACTTGAAAAATGAGCAAACTAAGTTTAGCTTAGAAAAGAAAAGGTTTAGGAGCTTCTTTTGACGGTCACACTGGCCCTCAGATCTGTAAGTAAAATCATCAAGTTGTTTAAAGAAATGAATTTTCAACAATTGTATGAAGCTGTCTGCTGGGTGCAGGAAATAAAAAGATGAATAAATAATAGTTCCTGCCCTCCATAAACTGAAATCTAGGGCATGAGAAAAACACAAGTGACTGTAACTCAGGGCAGACTGATAGCTGGGAAGATGTCTCAAGAGAACAGAGAAAGGAGAGTAATTGAATCTGGGAGGATCTGGAAAGGTGCCACAAAGAGCTAGGATGTGAATACACTTAAATAGTGGGTAGGTTTTTTTTTAATTTTATTTTTTTTAATTAACAAATAATAATTGCCCATATTCATGGGGTACACAATGATACTTCCATACATATAACATGTAGTGATCAGATCAGGGTAATTAGCATATCCATCATCTCAAACATTTATCATTTCTTTATGTTGGAAGCATTCAACATCCTCCTTCCAGCTATTTGAAACTACACATTATTGTTAACTACAGTCATCCTACAGTGGTACAGGATATATAAAACAATAGGTATGTTTCTTAAAACATGAGCAATGGCTGGGAAGACAGAGAGCACAGGTACAGAGATTGTATGCCTAGTATGGTGCGAGAGGAGATTGGAAAACAGGCTGAAGAAGAATGGTGGTAGTTTATTTCTAATTTTTATGGATACATAATAGTTGTACATATTTATGGGGTACATATATTTTGATACAAACATACAATGTGTAATGATCAAATCAGGGTAATTGGGGTACCCATCACCTCAAACATTTATCATTTGTGTTGGGAAGATTCCAAACCCACTCCTTTATTGTGAAATATATAATAAATTATTGTTAACTGTATTTACTGTGTTGTGCTACCAAACCCTGGACCATATTCCTTCTATATATTTTTGCACCCATTATCCAACCCCTCTTTATCCTCCCATCCCGCAACCCCCATTACCCTTCCCAGCCTCTGCTATCCTCCGTTGTATTCATCACCTATAGTGGTAGATTCTGAATGTAATTTGATTCCATGCATATTCATTCTAAGTGTATTTATTGCCAGTTTCTATCTGGGTGGGTGTGAGGCATGATACAATCCCATTTAACTTAGAGAGATCTCTGTGGCTGAATGTGTTGGCTGGGGCAATAACCAAAGTTTAAGCATTTTAAGAAGCTACTGCAAAATCCAGGTAGGCTGTAGTAAAGCCTGAAGTAAGGTGACGTAGAACAAAGCACTGGTTACTGGCTGGATGTAGGGAGCAAGGATGAAATCAAATGTTTTTTTAAAGGATTTATATGCCTGTAGGTAAAATGTGAATTAAGATGCCTAAAACATGTAGCCTCTGGCTAACCCTAGACTCCAAGAGAAGCTCCCAGCCAAGTCTCCTGGAGGCCACCGGAAATAAGTCATCACACTATAATCCACTGCCAAGTAATGATTCTGGATCCCGTCTACCAATTCACCCACAGACTTCATGTTCTCAGCAGCACAGTGGTGTGACAGGAAGCATACTAGACATGAGATTTCATTTAATGGCCTGAGAAGCTAAGGTCAGAATTTGGGTTCCAAACTGAAATACTTCCAAGGCCTGCCAGATAAGTGAGTCAAGTACGTCCCTTAACCTTGGTGTTAAGGAGACAATCCAGGGTGGTGGGCCATAGAGCAAACCCGGGAGTACATACCCTGAGCAAGGGTGTAGCCACCCGACAGGTAGAGTCACTCAACTTCACCCAAGTGTTGTCATTCAAGAATGTGGGCTCAGTGTTGTCAAAACAGCACATTTTAAAAGAGCAGCTTGATATGCAGATTTTAGATTTCCTCATTTTTAAATGCTGGCAGTTGTTTAAAACCAAGAGGGACAAACAGAGAAATAAACCAAAACACTGTCAAGGACAAATAGCACATTGTATGAAAACACAATGGAGCCCACAAGATGCAACCTTGGTGCGGAGATCTGTGGAAAGTGAAGAGGATTGAGAAGGAAGTTGTTGGGAGGACTAGAAAATCTATTAATCAGAGTCCAGAGCACTCCGCTAAGAGCACAATTCAGCTGGCGGAAATGGGATTTAAGTGGAAATTCCTCCCTCTCAGTGAATAACAAATATGATGCGTATTTCCCTGATTACGGTCTTTACGTCTCTTCCATTTTCCAACTCTCTTGATATCCCCATTTTGCAGATTCGGTACAGAATCATCCTCTTGAATAGTAATCTAGTTTAGTTGTGGTTTCGGTTTGCTTTGGTATTGACATTTCCTAGAGAGCTCCAATAGACAAACAGATAAACGCTGACCTGCTGCGGTTAAGTCTGGGGATGTGGTGATGGGATCCCTGTATCCCTCTTGAGACTGTCCCTGAGACCTGTAGCTCTAGAATCTAATCCTCATGACCTCTGACGTTCCTCCAGAAGTAAACTGTGTGTGAACTTGTGCTCCCTTGAGAAGCTGCCTTGAGGAAGGGTTTCAATTCTTCTAGTATTTTAGCAAGTTTACTCCTCTTCTACTTTTTTTTTTTTTTTTAGTTTTGCAAATTTTCATGAAGTTTTTAAAAGCTGACTTTCATTATTATTTCTCTGTTAACAACTACCACTATGAAAACTTGACTCTATTTAGAGTTTGGGTTTTCTTTTTTCTCTTTTTTTTTTTTTTTTTTGAGACGGAGTTTCACTCTTGTTGCCCAGGTGGAGTGCAATGGCGCAATCTCTACTCACCACAACCTCTGCCTCCTGGGTTCAAGTGATTCTCTTGCCTTAGCCTCTCAAGTAGCTGGGATTACAGGCAAGTGCCATCACGCCTGGCTAATTTTGTGTTTTTAGTAGAGACAGGGTTTCTCCATGTTGCTCACGCTGGTCTCGAACTCCCAACCTCAGGGGATCCGCCCGCCTCAGCCAAAGTGCTGCGATTACAGGCATGAGCCACTGCCCCCGGCCAGTTTGCTTTTTTTTTTTTCTAAATGCAATGGGAAGCCACTAAAAGGGCTTTAAGCAGGAAAGTGACATTATCTGGTTTTCATTTTATAAAGATCCCTGTGGCTGCCGTCAGTGATTGTAGGAGGGCAGGAGTGGATGCAAGGACAGCAGACATTAGTGCAGGAGTTCAGGTAAAAGATGGTAATAGCTTGGACAGAGTGGTAGCAGTGGACATGGAGGGAAGTGGACAGATTCAAGATGTCTTGGAGACAGCTGATGGAATTTGCTGACAACTAGATTAGGAGTGACAATGACAAATAAAGGAACCTAGAATAAGACCCAGAATTTTGCTTAAGCAACTGAGAATTCAGCCATGGCAGATTTGTTAAGCACAAAAGTTAAACACAAATACAAATTCATATAGCATTGGACTCTCTTAAGCAGTGTCTTATAGGAAAAACATTTTATCTAGGGAAAAATGCAACAACAAAAACCTTTGAAAACAAAAGCCTATGAACAAAAGCAGACCTGTTTTAGGCTCTGGATGCACAAAACAAACACAGAATTCTTGTGGTGGCGATGGGAGGAAGTGAAGAGGTAACAGGTTGCAAGTTATTTTAAGGACTAAGACCCAATGTTCAGAAACCAAATCTTGTTCTTCCAGTGTGGATGCTTAGTCAAAGACTGTAAATTGTCTTCAAGCTGAGAGAAACCATGAAGAAAGAGGAGTGGCGACCTACTTGACCTTCCGTTTTTGGGAGCCAAACCTAGACCAGAATGTAGGTCTGAGTGACTCCCAATCCATAGCTGTCTCCATTAGGCCAGGCTCTCACCCCAGCTCCAAACCAATTTCTAAAAACTTGTCCAAGAGTCTTCCTCTTCTTTAGAATTGGTAATCTTGGCAATTAAATTCAGTGTAGAAACACTCTCCTGAACATAATCAGCATGCTGGTTCTTCCTTTTCTGTTGCCTTGATCTTCCTAACAGCTCCTCCTTTCATCTTTGCAGGCTTCTTCTCGGCCACAGGAACTCAGGGCTCAGTGCTGTACTTCATCTCCAAAGTGTATCTAAAGCGCCCATCTGATCCCATGGCTAACTACTCCCCAGATTATCTCCTGGACTGACCTTACTGAATTTAGACTTGTATATCCAATACCTACTTAACATATCCACTTTGATGCTCAGTGGGCACCTCACACTTGATGTGTCAAACACTGAATTTCTGTCTCTGTTATGCACGTACCCAAACTTTCCCCCACCATGTATTTCCCCTTCTCAATAAACTGCAATAGCTCAAGTCAAAAGCCTAAGATTCAGACCTGAATTCTTTCCTTTCCTCTCTCTCAAATCCAATTCATCAACAATCTTGTTACCTTTTATTTTTTGTTTTGGAATGAAGGCACATATAACTGGGCTAATAATAATGCTTGATTCATAATTAATCACCGATGTTCCATGCATAACTCTCTTATTCATTTGTCATGCATTTATTTTTGAATTTTTTTTAGAGACAGGCATGGTCTCACTACGTTGCCCAGGTTGGAATATAGTAGCTATCACAGGTGAAATCATAGCACACTACAGCCTTGAACTCCTGGCCTCAAGGGATCTTCCCATCTCAGACTCCCAAGTAGCTGGGACTATAGGCACCCACCACTACACCCAGCTCATGTACTTACTTTTAATGACAAATGAACCACCCCAAAACCCACCACCTCACCCACGGACTAAAACACTACCAGTGACTTACTCATAGATTTGTTCCTCCTCTACCTCTCCCACACCCAGAGGTAACACTATCTTGAACTTTATTACTACTTTTTAAAAGTTTTGTCACGTATGACAAAGCCTAAACAGCTGTTCAGTTTTAGTTGTTCTTGACTTTTATGAGAAAAGTATGTTATATATAGTTTTCTCAGAATTGCTTTTTCGTTCTGAGTTATTGTGCTTCAAGTAGCTGGTATTCATTCATTTTGCTGCCATGTAATCGTCATTCATTCTGTGAACACATTACACCTTCCTACAAATGGACGTTTTAATTTATTCCAGAACATTCTTATATGTGTGATCTGGGGAACTTTGTGCAAGCATTTCTCAAGCATATACTGAGAAGTGAAATAGCTGACCCATGGGTATACACTTTTTTTTAAGATATGATCTTACTCTGTGACCCAGGATAGAGTGCAGTGGCACAATCATGATTCACTGCAGCCTCAACCTCCTGGGCTTAAGCAATCCTCCCACCTCAGCTTCCCAAGTAGCTAGGACCACAGGCATGCACCACCATGCCCAGCTAATTAAAAAAGGTTTTATACAGATGTGGTCTGCCTGTGTTGCCCAAGCTGATCTTGAACTCTTGGGCTCAAGTGATCCTCCTACCTCAGCCTCCCAAAGAAGAGGCATGAGCCACTGGGCCTGGCCCAACTTTTCTAGTTAACGGTTTTTCACACTAGATATGCCAATTGATAACCCCACCCCCATCAGCAACCCTCTCCAAAACTTGACTTTATTGTTTCATTTTTGCCAATCGAATGAATTTGAACATGTCATTGTCATCTTGATTTACATTTTCCTGACTGAGAGATGAAAATCCTCTTAATATGCTTATTGGCCAATATGCACTTCTAACTGTGTGGAAGGCCTGGTTCAGTCTTCTGCCTATTTTTCTGTGACACTGTCCTTTTTTGTTGGTTTGTAGAATTTCTGTATACATTCTTTATACTAAGCTATTACTGGTTATAAATGTTGCAGATATCACTTCAGTTTGTAGTTTGGCTTTATTTTTTTTGAGAGACAAGGTCTCCCTATGTTGCCCAAGTTGGACTTCAACTCCTGGGCTCAAGCAATCTTCCCACCTCATCCTCCCAAGTTGATGGACACGATGTGTGTGTGTGTGTGTGTGTGTGTGTGTGTGTGTGTGTGTGTGTGTGTGTGTGTAATGGAGTCTCCCTATTTTGTGTGTGTGTGTGTGTGTAACGGAGTCTCCCTATTTTGTGTGTGTGTGTATGTGTGTGTAACGGAGTCTATTTTGTGTGTGTGTGTGGAAACGAAGTCTCCCTATTTTGTGTGTGTGTGTGTATGTGTGTGTAACGGAGTCTATTTTGTGTGTGTGTGTGTGGAAACGAAGTCTCCCTATTTTGTGTGTGTGTGTGTGTGGAAACGGAGTCTCCCTATTTTGCCCAGGTCCGTCTCGAACTCCTGGGCTCAAGCGGCTCAAGTAATCCTTCTGCCTCTGACTCCCAAAGTGCTGGGATTACAGGTATGAGACACAATGCCTAACCACGGATGCACAATTTCTAAATTAAGAATTTATAATATAGCGTAACTTATTTTCTTTTATAGTTATCTTCTATGTTTTTTTTTCTGCTTCCAGTTTAAGAAGTTCTTCCTAAAAGGAGTAGGATCAGGAAGATAATCACTTACATTTTCTTTTTTTTTTTTTTTTTTTTTGAGACGGAGTCTTGCTCTGTCGCCCAGGCTGGAGTGCAGTGGCCGGATCTCAGCTCACTGCAAGCTCTGCCTCCCGGGTTTACGCCATTCTCCTGCCTCAGCCTCCCGAGTAGCTGGGACTACAGGCACCCGCCACCTCGCCCGGCTAGTTTTTTTGTATTTTTTAGTAGAGACGGGGTTTCACCGTGTTCGCCAGGATGGTCTTGATCTCCTGACCTCGTGATCCGCCCGTCTTGGCCTCCCAAAGTGCTGGGATTACAGGCTTGAGCCACCGCGCCCGGCCACTTACATTTTCTAAATATATTTCAATTACATTTTAATCTATAATTCCACATATATTTTCTACATCAAGTCATCATCCTGTTGTATTAATTTTAAAGAGCATGTTTCTAGTGCATAAGGTTGAAAAGCATTCTTCCCCTTATAGATTACTAAAGATTTATTATTAATGGGTATAATGATTTTCTTTAGTCTTACTTTTTATTTATCCTTTTTCAGTCATCCACAAACTTTTTCTGAGTATTTGATTACCTTTCTTTCAAATCTCTTACAGCATCTCCTGGATTTGTTTCTCTTTTTATTTGGGTACTTTCTCCAAAAGTGGTTTTAGTTTGTATAGGAAAATCTTCTGAAGCCTGGATGGTACATATTCTTATTAATGCCCTCACATTAGAATAACTATTTTCAGAACATAAAATTCTAGGTTCAAAGTTTTTTTCATGTTCAATTTCACATTCTTGAGCTGGGTGTGGTAATGATGGTTACCACGCCCAGTATGTTATGTTACCATAACATACTCCAATGTCCCTTTGTCTGTGGGCTCCCACCCAACCTGGTGGCCGAAGTCACCTACAGGTAAGATTGACCAAACCTCTAAACAGAACTGAAAAAAATGTTATCTTCAGAAAACCAGCTCTCTTATACACTGCTGCTGTGAATACACATTGATTAACTTTTCTGGATGGCAATCTAGCAACGCAGATCAAACATTTAAAAATACATATATATACACATATAAATACACATATATATATATATCGACACAACAATTTTATCTCCAGGCATCCACATGAAAGAACTCAACTGTTCAAAAGTGCACAGATAAGGATACTCGTCAAGCATTATAATATGAAAAATAAACTGAAAACCACCTCATCTCCAAACACAATTAAATTATGTTAAAATTCCATAAACAGGGATTAGGATGTGTAGGTTTACCCAAAGGAAAATGTATTTAATGTTTAGGTTTAAAAAGCAAAAAAAAAAAAAAGCCTACTTTTTGTTTCAAAAATATGCATATGTAAGTAGAAAATATCTGAAAGCTGAAAGGCTACTCTCCAAAAATATTAACAGCAGCTTTCTCTAAACAGAGACTAAAGTGGTTTCTCATTTTTTCTTTTTGCTGTTCTATACTTATTATATTTCTACCACAAACCTCTTGTTATAATTTCTCCAGTAGAGTCAGTTTTACAATTTGGAATGCAGAGGTCAAGTGGTTCTATGATCAGTGTATACTTTACATGTACCATTCTTTCAACCTACACCCCTTTAAACCCCTTTGACACACATCAAACTCATTTATGTCTATGTCCCTCCAACGTCAATATAGTGGTTAACACATATAAAACATGAATACACTACATCAAGACGCTCAGGAATACATCTCTGGGATACAATTTGACTGCCTTCTATTACATTTTAATGAATCACCAAAATAAAGGGGTTCTTTCAATTACAGAGAGCAGAATAATTAAAATAGTAACTTTCAAACTTCGTAGCAGCAGAAGTATTTCTTCAAATATAATCTTTTTGAAACCCAATATAGAAAACAGACAAAAATAAAGCCATTCTAGAGGTGGGGGCCTTGGAAAGTGAGTGCTGTCCACTCAGACGTCTTCTTTGCCTCTCACAAGGAAGGAAGCTACTGTGTAGTTTGAAAATTACTATTTAATACATTCTGCTAACCCTAAATGCCATGTCAGAGCTAGAAGAGAAAATGTACACATTCAATCTAACATTTATTTATTTCAGGGTTTTTTTTTTTGCAACTATAAATTACATTCACTAGTACACCTGTAATCCTTCATAGTGTATTCAACTAAAGAATAAGCAAACACAGCATAGATCAGTTTAAAAGAAATCATGGTACTTCTTAGAGCAATTTGCAAAAGGGGAAAAAAGTCTTAGGCCCACTCCTTGGAAATAAATATCAAGTAACCATAAAAATATTCAGCCATTTTTCAGTTATTCAGAGAGTTCAGGCATGGTCCCACGCAGAACATCAGAGTTCCTCTTTGAAATAACCCAGCTTTGCCAATGACATCTCTTTTCTCAACTGCATAACTTCCCAAAACATCTGATCAACTATACAAATAGAAAAGAGAGATATTTAAATCATAAAATACCATCTTCATTATTTTTAATGTTTCACTGAAAACTTAAGTTAGCTGAAATGTCAATTGCATCAACTGCGTATTTCCTAAAGATGTACCTACATTTTTTCAATAATTCACATAAGCTTTTCCACAGACTTGTGACCATCCCAGTTTTATCAATAAAGCAAGTCACCAGTTTTGTCACAATTATTCGTTAAATATATCAGAGACGATTTAGCCCTAGAAAAGGTAGACATCCAGCATCCTGAGTAAATGTCAATGCTGTCACCTTCATGGAGTACACTCAATGCTCAATTATTCGAGTTATTCTCTAACTTATGAATCTTCTTGCTCTAGTTTGTTATATCATGGCCATTTTACTCTTCATTAACACTAACAGAGGGTGAAGGGGAAAAAAAGAAAACAAGACAATCCAGAAAACTCAGTAACACTGTTTGTGAGTAATAACAGAAAGGTTTTGCATATGGCTCAAATTAGAAATAAAAATGCATGTGGAAGATGAATTGTAAATTCAATTACCTACACTTTTGTAAGTTCCCACTATAAGTGGAAAAATGTTGGCTCCTTATTTCAGACAATAAAAGGTCTTCGTTTGATATATGATTAGATTATATTCATTTAGATCAATGGTTCTCAATCATGGAAGATTCCACCACTACCACTACCACCACTTCTCATCCCTGGCCACTCCAGGGTACATTTGGCAATGAATAGATACATTTTTCACTGTCCCCTCTCAGGGGTGCTACAGGTATCTAATGAGTAAAAGCTAGGGATGCTATTAAACATCCTACAAATGCACAAGACAGTCCCCCACAACAAAGAATTATCCAGCTCAAAATGTCACTAGTACCAAGGTCAAGAAATTCTGCTTTAGATTTAGCTGCCCTAAATCTTTTGTTGGCACAAGGCACATATAATAAACAGATTTTAAGACTAATACCTGTTTACAACAAACACACATAGTAAATGATGTGTACTAAATATCATAAAGTGGAAGAGTGATAGAAACCAGAGAAGATATACTACTTTTATCATCATCACCCTCACCATTCATTACTCGCAACACTTTCTTTCTATTTTCATAAAGTAAATTATCTTTCTGTCTGTCCTACAAGCTTCTCATTTAAACAAACAGAAAAATATTATATTCTTGGCAATTATATTTAACATAAATTTTCTGTTATTTGGCTTAAATTATATTATCCATCTACAGATATTCAAAAATATTTCAGTTTTATTAAAATCAAAAAAAGTATTATACAGTTTAAAGACTGTATGTTATTAAGTCTTTTGAAATTCAACATTAATTAGGTTATCAGGTTATTAGGTTAACAGGTTTTATCCCTATTGTTTTAGGCATTAAAATCCAACTATATGGGATTTTAAAGAAATATGACATTTTTCAACATACCAGACCTTGAGAAAGGCTAAACTAAGTTTTTATCAGCATGACTAACTTCTCCATAGAATTAAGATTCACTGGTTTACATGATTGAAAGATGGTAGGCTTCTACCAGTGTTTGAGCAAGATAATATTTTCAGTGCCTAAAAAATATAAACAGGGAAATTTCATAAAACTTTAAATACAAACTGGCATAGACTTGTCTCTAGCCCAGTATCTGCTATTTTCATTTTTATGCAATCATTTGTGCTCGAGAGATACTGCTTTGGAGTTGTCAGGCCATATTAGTTTTTATGCCTGATATTTAAGATATTTAGCTATAAAGCCATATAAAATTGTATTAAAAATATTAACACACTTGCATGAGGTCGCTTCTCCTGGATATATCACCTGCATGTTTCTGCTGATTTAGAATATGGCAATCTTTATTCCGTTCAGAATTATCCTCATGACTACTTTATTAATTCACACGCAAAAAATAGAAAATACAGGGAAAACTTAATTGTGAGCTCCATCATGGTTTCCATCAATTAAAATAAATCTGACCACTTCGCCGCCCTCAGTTTCATCTCTTAAAGAGTCAATTCAATGAGCTTGGAACTCTCTTCTCATTTATCATCTGGTTTATTATACACCACTTAGGAGTTAAAACTGACCCTGCTTAAAATTCAAAATTAAGAGTAAAATGAGGCAAATAAAATAATTAAACACAGTATTTTTCTAAAAGACATTTGTTCCCAAATTCGCCACAAATTTTATTAGAACTATATATGGGATTCAACATAAATGTACCAACAATAAAGCTGATATGAGCATTACTACTACGTCCTATACTTTTTGCTGAACTTTTATGTAAAGATTTATACTGAATCAAGAACACTCACCATCCTGCTGTTTCACGAGTCCCTGCTGAATGTATCGAATGTATGTAAAAAAGTTACATACAGAAGTGATCTAGGCCAAACGGAGAAAATGTCATGAATGGTCAAATGTCTCATATCAAAGAAAGCTTTATTAAAATTCATGGTTAAGTCACTTACCCTGTATCTGCAAAAAGGAGAAATATAATAATAGTTGCTTGAGTCCCCTAATTTAATTCTGTGTTTACAGGACTTACTCTGGCCAGTGAGAGCACATTTTCTGTGAAATAATGATAAATTTCAGTTTTTTGAAATTAAAAGCATTTGCCCCTACCTTCTGTACAAGTTACCTATTCATTCAATTAGATGACAAATATTTGAGAAGCTACTGTGTACCAGGCACAGTTCTAGATGCTGGGCTACAGTGATGAAACGGACAAAGACTATGCCCTTGTGAGACTTACATTCTATTAATAGTATAAGTTTAATGCCATAATATTAACCATGATTCTAGAAACAGAAACTAGGTGTTTTCCATATATGTCCCATCCTGGAACAAATTTACAAATGAGTAATCAGCTGCAGGACAGCTCTCAGCTTTCCATCAGGATTTCAACTTCTCAGTTGAAAATATCCTCATGATGACTGTTCAAGTCTCAAAGCATGTTACGGATAGCTTGCAGGGTAATAGTTTCCAGATGGGGTATTTGTTTATTTGGTTGGTTGGTTGGTTGCTATATTTGCATTTAATGTGGGACCTAGGGAGAAGTACAAAGGAATAAGCCACCTTATAAAAATACTGAATCTTAACAATCATATAACAAGTTCACTAAATTTCACACCATCCTTTCTATTTGCATGACAAAAGCTAAAATTTTATATGAGGGCTTTCTGGCTGGGATTAGGCTATCAGCCTCTTGAGGGCAGGGACTTTGATTCATCTTTAAATGCCTGGCACCAGGCATGTGCCTGGCACACAGCACACATTCAATGACTGCTGAATGAGTAATGAGCCATCTGTTACCCTATGGCTCTATGAGATAAGGCTGGCATGTCTATCAGGCCAGACTTGCAGCAGCCCAGCTGTCACCCTCCTAAGCTAGGAACCTGGCTCAATACAACTATCACTCCCCATCAATGCAAAATTAGCATAGCTCTAAGTAAAGTAAGAGGCCAATAGCATTTTATATGACAGTACAAATTACATAGTAAATATATTAAATAACATTACATTTTAGCGATACTTACAAGAAATATAATACAAATGTGACTTTATATTAAGAAAACACACAACAATGTGTATTTGAAACAGGGTAATTTTTCAGGAGGGGGTAATTCAAATCACTAACCAATTCCTATCTTTTTTCAAATATTTCTTTGTTTCTTTATTAGCAAATTCCTTTAATGATCTGTAACAATATTTAAAAGCACTAACTACTAGTTTGGGGAGGATAGAAGATCTAGAAATTTAAAGCAGAGAGTGTTGGAAGTCTGTGGAACTTCCAAAAGTATAATTTGCACAAGAGGAAAATGTGCCATCAAGTTGCTAAAAACCAATTTATACACGATTCTTCCGGAAACAGGAAACAGACATATGCCTGCTGGTCTACTATTCAGCCTAACTTTGAAAGGGATCTGGTAAGGTGGCTTTAAGTATCAACTTTTAAAATAATAAGTGTTTCTTTTTTTAACTTGTAAATTCAGGAGTACACATGCAGGGTGTGCAGGTTTATTAAATAGGTAAACATGGGTCATGAGGGTTTGTTGTATGTATTATTTCATCACCCAGGTATTAAGCCTAGTATCCACTATTCTTCCTGATATTTTCCCTCTTCCCATCCTCCACCTTTCCATGGGCAACAGTGTGTGTTGTTCCCTTCTATGCGTCCATGTGTTCTCATGCAACACATAAGCTCCCACTTATAAGTGAGAACACGTGGCATTTGGTTTTATCTTCCTACATTAGTTTGCTAAGGATAATGGCCTCTAGCTCCAGCCATGTCCCTGCAAAGGACATGATCTCGTTCTGTTTTTATGGCTGTATAGTATTCCATAGTGTATAGTGTTTCTTAAAAGATCTCATTTCTAAGCCATTTTGTAAACTAGACACACCTAATATATTTTTAGTTAAGCCAGGATTCAATGCGAATAGACCTTTGACCTCCAACTCCATTTTTTTTTTCGAACATGCTACACTACATTAATAAATCTCTATAATTCTAGTCCCAAGATTTCAAATACTTGTTTGCCATTTTCATGTGACGATGTCAGCATGTTTAAATCTAGACCTATAATCTTCTTCCACAAACCAAAGCCTTTTCTATTAATTTCCACAATCACTTCAAATCAGTCTTCCAGTCAGACATCTCTAACTCCTTTCTCCTTTACCCATCACCCCACCCCAATCTAACTTTTCTTTCTTAAAATCTGTCACATCTTCCCTTTCCTCTGCATACACTCACCATCCTTTGAACACACTTTGATTTCTTGTTTCTAGGTCTTCAGTTGTATATACTGCTCTTTATCCAAATTACTCTTATGCTTCAAAAACCTAAACCAAATCTCCCTCCTTTCAAGAAGAGTACCTAATCATAGTATGAATAATCTTGTCTTCCTCAAAATTCCTACAGCGCTGTGCCACTCATTTAGTCATTATCTTCACACTGTAGCTTACAAGAGCCATGGCCAGAGCCATACTTCACATAGTTTTTTCCATATGATATGCATCACCTTGGTTTCTGGCCCCATTCCCACAAGCACAATATCCTTAAACTTTGTAAACTGTTCTCTAAATCTAAACTATAATTATTTTACTAAAGATACTTTAAATGCACTTTAATTTGATATCCCCATTTGTTATCATTTGATGATATTTGCACATATATGTGTGATATATAATGCAAGCACAAATTTTAAATTCTACAATAAAATCAGTTGTATGCTATATTTAAAATGAGGCGTGACACAGACCTTAAACATATGAAAACTGCTATGATTAAATTTAATTCTCCATATTTGGGGTGGAATGATCAGAATAAAAATACTTGGGTGTTTGTAGAATTTAAGAATGTAAATTCTTTCCCTAAAATTCAGAGGCCACTGTTACACAGGTGTGGCTTGAGGGAGCGAGGTGGACGTGTGGCTCCCAAAACAAATATATGACAAGGAACCCTCCAACAAATGATCACCTAAATAACAACATTCTGTAATCTTGCTGAGAATGTAACGTGCATAACTGGGAACAGACACAAGCACACAGTTCCTACAACAGCTTTAACACAGACCTATTAGTTCATCTCAACCAGTCTTTTCCTTTTCTGGCTTCAGAATAACCCTGACAGCAGTCAGTTACACTTTCTATGAGCTCTCTCAGGCTTTCTAGTCTCCTATATTGATCTGGCTCTATGTACTTAATAAGCATCTTTCTCAAAAGCTTTCCGAGTAATTTTTTAAACAGAAGCCAAGACACAATTATGCCATGGTTTTAGGCAAAACCTTTCACCGTTGCCAGATGTTTTAAGCACTGTTGGTTTCAGTCATTCCTCCTCATAGGACTGGATGGAAAAAGTCTGCCCTGCTATGAAATGTGGGAGTCTTATCTCTGAAGATTTATAATTCTCAAGTAAGATTCACATATGAAAGACAAAACTGATTATTTATTAAAGTGAGAATCCTTTATAAACACAATATAAAAGGAGAAATCTCATCAAGTCTTTTTGGTACACTGTTTTCATGATTGATAAGACTTACTCTAACTCAGTATCTTCCCAAACTATTTTTGATAGTCACCCTCAGACAGAAGTATTTTATACAGAAACCCAGGACACATGGCTATACATATACATGTAATAAACAAAAATTCTGCTTATGACCCACTAAACTGATTTCACAATCCACTAATAGGTCACAATATGAGGTTAAAAACAAAAACAAAACTCAGGTTTCTATCTCTAGTTTATCTGGATCCATATATGTATATTATTGTATTGGGTTGGTGCAAAAGTAATCGTGCTTGTTGCCATTACTTTCAATGGCAACAAGCACGATTACTTTTGCACCAACCTATAATTAAAAAGGCTCTCCTTTAATGCTAAAGCTGAAATACTGTATTCCACACTGTCTCAGGAATTCATCTTTGGGCTACACAGACACTTAAGAGAAATCTGAGGGAGATATAACTACATTTAAAACCAGAAAAACTAAAAAACTGCAACCCGTAACATTTCAAAAACTCAGTCACTTCCACAATTCATGCATGTAAAAACCTACTTTGGTCCTCCGCATTCAACTGCAGAAGCTTTCACAAACCGGATAGGTTGTAATCCCACTGGTTCAATGCTTAGAGTATTGTTTTCCACAGCCTCCAGAACAGCTGAAGCCAACTTTAAAAAAAAGAAAAAGTACTAGATGCTATACTGGCAGAAAAATATCAAGATTGTATTCTACAATAAACTAATTTTACAAATTATTCTTCTCCCAAGTTCTACTGGCTTGGCTTTAGCAAATGAAAAAGGAAGAAATCAGATAATTTTCATTTGATTTATTTTATAATCCAAACACTGTTATGAAAGGCAATTCACTTATGGTGAAATAACTTTCCTCATTACTTGGATGAGGATTAAAGGCATTAATTCCAGTCTCTGTTCACTCCTTACCCATGATTAATATCCACTGTTAATGCCACTTCAAAATGAATATCCTGAAGCTTTATTCTGCTAAATGTATACAATATTTTTAAACACTGGTCATTTATACCACAGCAATATATATTAATTAGCTGTATATTCTCTGAATTTGTATTTATGTGCATAAGAGTGAGTCTACAAAAGAATTAGCTGAATTATCAAATATTAAATGCCAGGATGAAGATGGTAGCAACTGATACAAGATGAAACAGGAAAACTTCTTTAGTCTGGCAAGGTTACTAATACTGAATGGCCTACCTGAAACCAGATACAGAGCCACAATGAACAACACATATTCATATCAAAAGTGTGAAAAATGCTCATCTTAACTTCTCCTGATAAGTAACATTACAATTAAATTCTTGAAAGACTTAACATAAAAGTCTTAGGATTAAATTTCTTATACTTTAATTGACAGGATATTTCTAGACAAACCTTTCACATGTAAGAATAAATTAAAATTATAGCTTTACATTTTTGTACTGCCTTATTTTTCTAAGGTTTTTGTCTCTACTTAATTCACTTCATTTTATCCTTTTAACAATCCTGTGGCACAGGCAAAGAAGGCATTACTTTTCCTGTTTTAAAGATTAAAAAAATAAGATTTTTAAATCATGCACAGATAGACACAACATATGCCTTTAACAGAGTGTGTAAAGAACTTCCCTTACATTGAACCTTGGACTGTAAATCAAGAAACAAGTCCTATCCCCCATACCTATTTAATACCTGACACCAATGCAGTATACATTTTAGTGTGAATGATCCTCTGCTCATATAAGGAAAGATGTTCAGTAACTAAATGCCGAGAAATTATCATGATTCTAGTACAGAATGGCAAAAATAGTAAAACATGACATTTTATAACAACTTATTTATGTAGGAGATATTAAAATATGTAATATGATTCAGTTTAAAAGAAGTACAGAAACAACTATAATGAAGTCCTACTAAAATGAAAACAAATTACCTCGCTTTTTGAGAATGTTAAACACGGAAAGATATCTTCCTGGTAGATTTTGTCTAAGAAAGGACATGTCCTGTCCATTGTGGGCTCATCCTTCCACAATCGAAACTCATTATACAAGGATAAATCAGCCTAACAGACAAACCAAAGGAAAACACAAAAACATGTTTTAAAAAGTATAAACATAAAAACCACTTTATAAAACCAAAACTAATTTAAACACCTCACGGAAAAACAATGCTCTTTATTTAAAATAATAAATTGAACCACTCTTGATTAGTTATATAATACCTGGTAGCAGTTTTCCTTTTTAAAAAATGACTCTCAAATAACCAAGTAGCTTTTTTCCATGCATCATCTGCTACCATGTTCAATAACACTGCTATTATCCTCACCCTGAGCTCCTTCTCCCATCCCCACCAAAAATGCTGGAGTTCCTCTTAAGACACAGGTGGCACACTATTCAGAATATAATAAATGATGACAAGTCTTTTCTGAAAACAATAAAAAGGTAATTTGGAACCTAATTAATTATAGTGTCTGAATAAACTGAGACTGACTGAACTGTGAAACCTAATTTGGTATCAAAAATGACACAGTTCTACTATAACTTGAAGGCATTCCCAAAAGAATTGTCAAAATGTTACTGCATAAGCAACAGGATTTTAAAAAACAACACGTAAAGTCTTCTAAACTGCCTACCTTAAAATACAACATTTATTTAGATATTTTTGACATATTTTTGGTATCCAGTAACTACCACCTTAGGCATCGATAATAATCCACTGCTGGCACCTGCCTTCCTATTCACTCCTCTAGCTGTCCCTCTCTTTCCTACCTCCCTAATAAATGTTCCCCAAGTATTCTTCCCTACAGCTTCTCAGATTCCCTCAGTCCAGCTCAATAACATCTGCTGGAATACAAACTTGCACTGACATCAGTCACCCAAACTAGAGCAGTCTCCACCATCCTACAGTGCTAAGCTGCTCTTGTCCACAAGCACTGGATACACCATAAATGATGCACTGACTATAGCTACAGACTGCCTCTAGGATAGCTCTATCAGACGTGCAAGTAGTCTACAAGAACGTAACAGAGCTGAGTGTAGCTAAGCCTTCCTACACACTTCCTTTTAAGGTGTATAAAGGCAATCTCCATGTGAATTTTCTTTTCAGTCCAATTCATAAATTCCTTGAATCAAAGCAAAAGCAGTAGGATAAATAATATTAGCATATAAGCAATACTTACATTTTCAAATGCATTTTCTTTGTAAAGTTACTGAGAAAAAGGACATAAACCTCAAAGCAGGTAAGTGGTATTCTAAGGAAAGATTCTAGTTTAAAGGCTGTAATTTAAACCATTTATTAAGAGCTGACTCTGCCAAGAACCACTGTAAGCACTTTACAAACATTTAATCCTCACAACTGTACAAGACAGGTATTATGATCGCCATTTGTAACTTGCCCAAGATTGCATAGCAAGAAAACAGTGAAGTCCAAATTCAAATCTAAGTGGCTTGATCCCAAAGCCTTGCACTGGACTTGTATGTCTGCATGCAGGAATGTGTATTTTAAATGTCTACAGAAGACATGTTGCTAATGTCATAACTGAGTGCCCCCATCATATTTTCTACAAAAACATGGACATGCTTCATTTTCTTCCAGATCGTTACGTATTTTTCTAAGACTTACATAGGCCAAATTTATGTAATTCCTTTGCCTAGTAAGACTTTTTGACAAGTTTTTCATGAAACATCAGAATATAACACATACCTGGAAAGCAAAGGTTATTATTTCGAAGTTATATGCTGCCTACACATGTTTTAAGAGATTTCAAAAACTAAAATGAACCTTTACCATGTTCCATGAGAAGACATTTAAATTTTGTTAGTGTCAATAGGGGGGAAAAGTACATAATTACTTACACATACTGAGTAAGAAACAGCAAAAATAGTACCAGGCAATTAAAATTGCTATTTAAATTCCAAAGAATTAGAATTAAAGTTACGACAAAAAAAGTTTCTTAAATACTTCACAGAAACCAATGTGAATTTTGGATTTGGTTACATTCATATTTAACCAAGTATTGAACTTCTCTCTTAGCAGCATCTTTCTTATTAATAATTAGTCAAAATGCAATTCAATTACAACAGGTTAACAACATTGGTTATTCCATTTAATAAACTCCTGACTTCCATACAAAAATTTAACAAGCACACACATTTCTTCAGGATTAATGATGAACTTGAATTCAACAATGTAAAAGATGGCTTCTAAGAAGAAATGGGAAAGCTTCATAAATTATTGATCAATCCTCTTAGAAATGCTTTCTCACAGTATACAATGATTAAAAACAATTTTTACTCTAAACAGCTCAAAATACTTATATATTATTTCAGTTATCTTTATTACATATCTTTTAAAATAATAAGACTATTATTATTATTATTATTATTATTATTATTATTTTGAGATGCAGTTTCACTCTTGTTGCCCAGCCTAGAGCGCAATGGTGCAATCTCGGCTCAATGCAACCTCCGCCTCCCAGGTTCAAGTGATTCTCCTGCCTCAACCTTCCGAGTAGCTGGGATTACAGGCATGTGCCATCACGCCGGCTAATTTTGTATTTTTAGTACAGACGGGGGTTTCTCCATGTTGGTCAGGCTGTCTCGAACTCCCAATCTCAGGTGATCCTCCGGCCTCAGCCTCCCAAAGTGCTGGGATTACAGGCATGAGCCACCGCGTCCGGCCCATTATTTTGTTTTAAATTTTTAATTATTATGGATACATGATAATGGTAGCCTTACATAGTTGTAAGTGTCTGAATAACTGAGACTGGCTGAACTGTGAAACCTAATTTGGGAACAAAAATGATACTAATTGTTCTACTATAACTTGAAATTTCACTTAGCAAAATGTCTTCCAGCCTCACGTAGTTGTAAGGCTACCATTATTTCTATTTTTTGTTGCTTAATTATCCGAATTAACTCTAGGACTCCTTTGCTGATATAGAATTCTCTCTCTGAATTTAAATATAAGCAACGTATTGATCTTTAAGAAAATAATCTTATTTTCACATATTTCTTATATCCACACTTTGTAAGTGCACTCTAGCAATAAACATTGACTAGCCAGATCATTAAAGCCACCCACTCTCCTCTAGACAACACATGACAGTTTCCTCCCTTAATGAAATATTGAGATTAAGAAACTTACCAAGTTTCTAGCAGGTACTCCAAGGTCAGCCAGGTAGAAAATGGAACTGAAGAATCCCTGAAAGCAGCCAGCTCTAGATAAAGCCTCCCCCATCTTAATACTGAATATTTTGTACTAAAAATTTTGCTGGCAAAAATGATAACTGACACCTCAGTGATGAGAATTAACAAGTATCAACAGAGTCAGAGGGGACAGTCCTTGACGAGTTACCTCTTTGCAGTCTTTTACAATTGGCTGTATCACACTGAGGTCCTGATGACTGCCACTCATAGCACTGCTTGTGCTTTTATTTCTTGTATGCCCCTTTTTAAAAGGTGTCTTTCCACCTGGCAAAGGCTCTTGCGTAGGTGATGTTGGAGAACTGGACAATACAAGTGTCTTCAATGCAGCTACTTCAGCTTGAAGTACATCAATCTTGGAAAGAAATCAACATAGTCACATACATTAAATATGTTTCATGACAAATGCAGCTAAATATTAGCAATCTGGTCAAAACACTTTCAAAGATGAAAAGTAAGTGTAATTTGTATGTCCTGTGGAGTAATAAAGAGAAACTAAAATCAAGTTTTTCGATGTTTCCATATGGTTTGGATTCATCTATTATTCACAATGTCAAATCAAATTTTGAAAATTACCATAATAGCTAACATTTATGTGAATTTTCAAAATCTTCAAAATACAATAGCTTATGACTAGTTGTAGAAGTTCACTCCTAAAACAGTAAAATCTAATAACATTTAGGTGGCTTTTCTCAGTGAATTTAAAAACTAAGTATTAACATTAAAATGTGATTCTATAATCCTTTGGATAATTCATGTGATTTACAAGGCTTTAAATCATTTGGTTCTCATATAAATGGACACCAAATGTTTACTATTAATTATATCTACATAGTAGCTATTTTATTCTATTTTTCTGTAGTTTCCAAATTGAAAACAAGCACTACTTTACAATCAGAATAAAATCCAACAGATGTTAAGGTATCTTTAAAACAGTCACCACTATTTTATACTATTAAGAGCAGCAAAAACTTACTTTTCCTTGTGCTTCTTTTAGCTGTTTTTCTGCTGTTGCCTGCTTGATATTTGCTTCTCTCACCATTTTATGAGCTTCCTGAAAAAGTTAACATCTCACATTTTAGAAACAAAGTAGCATTTGTTTTCAAAAAGCTTTTGCCAAGTGTTTATGATTGAAGCAAACATATACTACCAGAATTTAGCCCCAAAATAAGTACTCAATATCAACTATGGAAGCAGCAGTTGACAACAGAGAGACAACTATGAGGCATTAGGAATAGGTGCCTTCTTTTAGGACCTATTACCACCGAGGCAGCCAAGTTGAGATCAATCATCCTGATTAATGCTTGCATAAGGACTGTAAATGTGATGAAGGCAAACAATGACCAACATGTCAAAGCCACCTCCTTTGCAGTCAGCTTTTTATAATGTGGTCACTATATATATTCTTATTAGTCATAGCAAAGACATACAGGAGGGACAAGTAAAAACATTAACACACCAATAATGTTGCAGTTTACAGTAATGACAGTTAAGCCGCCTTAGAGCTTTTAATAAAAAGATTCACAAAATTATACACGTCACTTAGTATAAGTGTTGTTCTGTGCAGAGCAACCTAAAAAGGCAAATCAGAGTTTACCCTTTAATAGATTTTTAATCTTTCAGTACTACAAATATGAAACTCTAGGCATTTAATTCATTTTATTCATATAATGTTTATTCATGAGACATTTACTCATGTCATCTCCTCGTGAGGTGCTGCTCCAGATGCTGATTACATTCTGGGAAAGGACAAAGTCCCTGCTCTTAAGGAGCTTACATTCTGATTAATCAAATAAAATATCAGGGTAAGAATTGCAGGTTTTATTCTAAATGCAATATGAAGCCTTACAGTTTTTCTAAGGAAGTCTTACAGTTTTGTTAAGGAAGACATGATCTTTTTATTTTTAAAAGATTATGCCCTTGTATAGAATAATCCCTATAAGGGATTAAGAATGGAAACATATATATAGGGTGCTTGAGATAGTGCCCTGGGATTTAAGAACTTACATTTTAGAACTTCAATTCACAATTTATCAGAGGAAGGAAGAAAATGAGCTTCAAAGATATTTAATGAATAGTTTGACAATGGCACCCTCACTAGGTCTATGCACAGAGGTAGAATGGAAAGGTGGAAGTTCTTTACATCAGAGTTTGACTGTTTCCCATTTGTTCATCTGCTTTTACACTACTGTAATGATTGTAGTTTGCATGTGCCCCTGAATGTGAATTTGCAGCTTATATTAGTTTAAATAGGAGAATCTTTACTATCAATGATTTATAACAAAATTATATTAACCATGAAGATATTCCATGCACTATTATTCTGGCTATCTTGGCAAAGTCCTTAAGAGCTGTCAAATTTAATGAGTTAAATAGTCTCCCTTTAAAAGTAACAATTGTTTCAGATTTGCTGAATTTTTCTGGGATATGTGGCTGTCAACAGAAGACTATTTGGTGATGTTTTAAAAATAATAAACACAGCTAATCTGACCCTTCAAGATAAGTAACATTTTAACTTTAAATGCAAAAGTAATTCATACTATGGAGAGAATAGTTGACTAAATTTTTGGAAATGGACTCTGCTTTCATTAATAGTGGATTATACAGTTTGGACCAAACCTCAAATGGAGAATGATTAGAAAAGCTACACAAGTTTTTTGTTTGTTTTTAAAATGTGTTTGAAGGTATTTGAGAACAAAACAGTGAAGTAAACTTAGAAGTGATGTGAAATTTTAGGTGACTTTTCCACTACACACATAAGGGTTACAGTGAAAAGGTATAACACACATGTAACTGGAGCCCCAAAAGGAAAGATGAGCACTAGACTAGGGCAGGATCAGTTGCTAAAAAGATAACATGCAGAACTTTTACAGAATTTTTAAAAAACTGACAAAAAACATCAAAAGGTAGACTCAAAAAAAGTTTGAAACTTTTCCATCACACTGTCCTTCTGAAGCTGAAAATGATATAAGTATCACCTATACCAGGAGTTGGCAAACTTTTTCTGTAGAGTCAAACACTATGTATACATATTGCAACTCCTTAGCTCTGCTGTTGCAATGTGAAAGCAGCCATAGACAATACACAAATTAGTGTCGCTGCTTTAATAAATAGGAGCACTGAAATATACATATCATTTTGTTTTTATTTTAGCATATCCAGCACCTCCAAGTTACCTTTTTTTTGGACACGAGAGGTGGTGAGCATACAAGATCTACCTTCTTAGCAAATTTGTCACATACAATATAGTCATGCTGTACATTGGGTTTCAGAATTTATCTATCCTGCATAACTGATACTTTGTACCAATGACCAACATCTCCCATTTCTCCCATTTCCCAGCTCCTGACAACCACCAGTCTACTCTGTGCTTCTATGAGCTCGACTGCTTTAGCTTCCACATATAAGTGAGATAATGTAGCATTTGTCTTTCTGAGTCTTGCTTATTTCACTTCCTCCAGGTTCACTCATGTTGTTGCAAAACATAGGATTTCCATTTTCTTTTAAGGTTGAGTAGTATTCATATATACACACATACCCCCCACATTTTCTTATTTTTGTTCTCCATTTGCTTGGTAAATCTTCCTCCATCCCTTTATTTTGAGCCTATGTATGTCTCTGCATGTGAGATGGGTCTCCTGACACATTTTCTTTATCCATTCATCAATGGACATGTAACTTGTTTCCATAACTTTGCTACTGTGAATAATGCCGCAATGAACATGGAAGTACACATAACTCAAAATAGCAATTTTCTTTTGGATATATACCTGGAAGTGGGATTGCTAGATGATGCAGTAGCTTTATTTTTAATTTTTTGAGGAGAAACTTCCATACTGTTTTCCATAATGGCTGTACCAATTTACATTTCCACCAATAGCGGACAAGTTCCACTGCTCCACATCCTTGTCAACATTTACTATCTTTTGTATTTTGATAATAGCCATTCTAACCAGTGTGGGATGCTATCTCATTGGGGAGTGATTGGCATTTACCTGATGATTAGTGATGTTAGGTACTGGTGGGCCATTTGTATGTCTTCTTAGGAGAAATATCTATTTAGGTCCCTAGCCCACCTTTTAATTGGGTTGTTTTTTGCTACTGCATGCCTTATATATTTTGGATATTAACCCCTTATCAGATACATGGTTTGCAAATATGTTTTCCCATTCAGTATGCTGCTTTTTCATTTTGTTGACTGTTTTTTGCTGGGCATAAGATTTTCAGTTTGATACACTCCCACTTGCCCATTTTGCTTATGTTGCCTGTGCTTTTGGTGTCACATCCAAAAAAATCACTGCCCAGACCAATGTCAAAAAGCTTTTTCCTTGTTTCTTCTGAGTTTTACAGTTTCAGGTCTTACGTGTAAGTCTTTAATCCATTTGAATTGATTTTTCTTTATGGTATGAGATCAGGGTCTAATTTCATTCATTTGCATGCTGCAATTTTCTCAGCAGCACTTATTGATAAGACTATCTACTCCCCACTAGGTGTCCTTAACATCTTTGTTGAGGGTCAGCTAACCATAAATGTGTCATTTCTGGGCTCTCTATTCTCTTCCATTGGCCCACATGTCTGTTTTTGTATCAGTGCCATACTGCTTTGACTTCTGTAACTTTGTCATGTACTTTGATATCAGGAAGTGTGGTGCATCCAGCTTTATTTTTCTTGCTCAAGATTACTTTGGGGCTGGGTGTGGTGGCTCATGCCTATAATCCCAGCACTTTGGGAGGCTGAGGCAGGTGGCTCCCAGAGGTCAAGAGTTCAAGACCAATCTGGCCAACATGGTGCAAGCCGTTTCTACTAAAAATACAAAAATTATCTGGGCGTGGTGGTGCACACCTGTAATCCCAGCTACTCAGGAGGCTGAGGCAGGAGAAATGCTAGAACCCAGGAGGCAGAGGTTGCAGTGAACTGAGATCACACTATTGCACTCCAGCCTAGGCAACAGAACAAGACTCCATCTCAAAAAAAAAAAAAAAAAAAAAAAAAAAAAGCACTTTGGCTATTAACATCTTTTGTAGTTCCATATGAATTTCCTACTTCTGTAAAAAACTCCATTGGGATTTTCATAGGGATTGCATTGTATTTGTAAATCACTTGGGTAGAACAGACATTAACAGTATTAATTCTTCCAGTCAATGAACACAAATCTCTTTCCATCTGTGTCTTAATTCCCTTCATGAACTCTATTGTAATTTTCAGTATACAAGTCTTTTTGCCTCTTTGGTTAGGTTTATTCCTGAGTATTTTATTCTTTTTTATGCTTTTTGACACTGAAATCATGAGATTGTTCTCTTAAGTTCCTTTTCAGATAACTGCTTGTATAGAAACATCATTAATTTTTGTATCCTGCAACCCTACCAAACTCATTTATTAGTTCTAACTTTTTTGGTTGTTGAATCTTTAGAATTTTCTACATTTGTGATCATGTCATCTGCACACAGAGATTGTTTTATTCCTTCCTTTCCAATTGGGTTGCCTTTTCTTTTTCTTGACTGATTGCTCTAATATTCCAGAACTGTGCTGTACAGAAATGGTGAAGAGTGGGCATCCTTGTCTTATACCAGATCTTAGAGGAAAAGCTTTCAATTTCCCCCATTGATTATGATGTTAGCTATGGGTTTTTCATATATGGTCTTTATTGTCTTAAAGTAAGTTCCTACATCTATTTTGTTGAGAGTTTTAGCATAAATGAATGTGGAATTTTTGTCAAATGCTTTTTCTGTTTCTATTAAGATTATAATGCATATTATCACTCTATTACTGTGGTTTATTACACTAATTGATTTGCCTATGTTGACGCATCCTTGCATCCCAGGGACAAATCCCATTTGGTCATAGTGTATAATCCTTTCAATATGTTACTGAATTTGATTTTCTAACATTTTATTAAGGGCTTCTGCATCTATGTTCATTGGGAATATTGGCCTGTAGTTTTTTCCTTGTGGTACATTTACTGGCTTTGGTATCAGAGTGATATTGGCCTCATAAAATGAGTTTGGAAGTGTTTCCTCTTCTATTTTTGTAAGAGTGTAAAAAGAATTGGCACTGATTTTTCTTTGAATGTTTGGTAGAATTTACCTGTGAAGCCATCTAGTCTTAGGCTTTTTTGTTTCTACATCTTGATTCCATTTTCTGGAATTTGATTCCAGAAAACTGATTCAGTTTCTAGGAATTTATCTATTTCTTCTAGATTATCCAATTGACTGGCATGTGATTCATAAAAGTCACTTATGATCCTTTTTATTTCTGAAGCATCCATTGTAATACCTCCTCTTTCATTTCTGATTTGAGTCCTCTCTTTTCTTGGTTTGTCTTGCTAACGGTTTTTATTTTTTTCAAAAAACAAACTCAGGTTTTCTTAATATTTTCTATTATTTTCCTATTCTCTATTTCTACTCTGATCTTTGTTATTCCTTTCCCTCTGCTAAGTTTGGACTTAGTTTGTTCTCCTTCTAATTCCTTGAGGCATAAAGTTAGGTTGTTTGATATTGTTCGTCTGTTTTAATGTAGGCCTTTATCCCTCTTAGTACTCCTTTTTCTGCATCTCATAAGTTTTGGTACGTTGTGTTTTCAGTTTCATTTGTCTCAAGACACTTTTCAAGTTCCCTTTTGATTTGTTCTTTGACTCAAAAGTTGTTCAAGAGGATATCATTGTTTAGTTTCCACATATTTGAGTTTTCCTGTTTTCTTACTATTATTGATTCCTAACTGAATTCCATTTTGAGTGGAAAAGATTCTTAGAATGATTTTGATCTTCTTAAATTTGAGACCTGTTTTGTGATCTAACATGAACTATACTGGAGAATGTTTCATGTGCACCTGAGAAGAATGCATATTCTTTTGCTGTTGTGTTAAAAAATTCCATACGTATCTGTTAGATCCATTTGGTCTATAGTGTTATGCAGTTCTGCTGTTTCCTTATTAATTTTCTGTCTGAATCATCTACTCATAAGAGAGACTGGGGTATTAAAGTCACCTACTATTAATGTATTGCTGTATCTCCTTTCAGATCTGTCAGTTTGTTTTATACATTTAGGTGCTTTGATGTCAGGTGCATATATACAGTCATGCACCACATAACATTTCAGTGAACAACGGATTGCATATATGACAGTGATCCCATAAAATTATAATACCATATTTATTTTTACTTTACCTTTTCTATGTTTAGATACATAAATATTTATCACTGTGTCACAAGTGCCTACAGTATTCAGTATAGTAACATGCTGTACAGGTTTGTAGCCCAGGAGCAATAAGCAATATCATATAGCCAAGGTGTGTAATAGGCTGTACCACATCTAGGTTTGTGTAAGTATACTCTACCGATGTTTGCATGATGAAATCTCATAATGACAAAATAATGATTTAAAATAGAGAAAGATGTATTTCTTATATCAGACCAATAGATGTGTGAGTTATCAGCAGTATTAGATCTACTTTTGAAAACCGAACTTAGACCAGACCTTCATCTGGATTATAAACTGTCAAAACAAGATTTTCTAAAAAAAAGTAACATATTCAATCACAATCCTCTCACTAAGTATACATAAAACATGTGTGTGTATAACTGTTTTAATGAGAATAAAATATTTTTGTACCATAATAAAAATTTTAAGCATTTTTATTGTCTTATCTTTTAAAACGTGTATTTACAACGTATGTTAACACATTAGTATGTCCATTAGCAAGTGTGTGTAATTTATAAATACGTATATATGTTCATATAGAACACTGCCTATATGTGCCTAGCACATAGGGAACTCTCAATAAATATTAGGTATCTTCATCATAATGGAGGTAACATGCTCAAATTTTTCTTGTACTGATCAGGTACAGGTTCAAAAAGTTTGGCATCTATTGATTTAGCTAACAAATGATGGTGGCTTGGAAGGTGATGTGTTCTATGTCCTGGAGGTAGCATCAAAAGACTTAACTGATCATTTGAGTGTGGCGTGAAGAAATAAGAGGCCCCAGTGATGACTTCTTTTCTGTGGTTTGAGACAAACAGAAATGCCATTTATGATTTTCACAGTAGATAAAGCAAGAGTTAGGATCATGAATATGAATGCCTGCATTGCTCATTAGCCTCTCTATGCCTCACTTTTCTTCTCAGATAAAATGATAATAATCTGCCCTATATGCATCATAGTACTGTTGAGAGAAAACTAGACATATCATAAACATTTACTAACACTGGCTTATAAAACAAACTTCTTAAGACTACTTTTTTCTCCATGTGAGATGTAGACTGCTTTGTATTCTTTCAACTGACTTAATTTTATATTATCTCAAAATTGGAGGTGTTAAAAGAAAAACATAACTTTTGAGGTTTGTTCAGTATTTGATACTTTTAAAACTCAACTTTGTTATATACAAAGTATAATTATATTGAAGACAAGGATAATAGACTCCTAATTTGAATATACATGTCAGGCTTACCAAAACTGTGCATATTGAGTTTATTCAGAATAATGTTTAATTCTTAAAAAGTTATGCACACATACACACACACACATATAAAGTGCAAAAAAAGTATCTGTTCATAAGACAATGGTAAACAGATCATGAAGGCACAATTAAGACCAAAGAAAAACTTTGAGCACTTTTTCCAAGATTCATAAATAATTGGTTCGAATACAACTTTCTTCATTACCAAAATCATCTTTAATCAATGTACTTTGTTTTCCAGAAAGTAGCCACAGTGTCAATGCTAATAGCCACCATTGGGTTAGAAAAGGTTAGAGACTCCAAACTATATTTTTTAGATATGCTTTTTCACTAACTGCATAAGCTGCATTTCCGGTCCTTCACATCCTGCTACTTACAGGGAGAAGTTTCTTTCTGTTTTTTTCTCATTCTATTTCATGTAACAGAACATACATACATGTGCAGATGGGTGAAACTAAGCAGGGTTGAATTAAATGCAAGTAGTCAGGAAATAAAAATTAACACAAATAGCTCAATATATTTGCTTTTTACTTAATATACATATCACTACAAAATTTTCTTCCAGTCAGACAACATGGAAGAAAAATCTTACGTTTCTATATAACCTTCTATACAGAAATATAACAAGTCATATAGCTTCTAATCTACCTCTTCAACTTTCCACTCTTCCTATCCTTAAATTTATTCTCCTCTCATCTCCAATGACTAGCTAGCTAAGAAAATAAACAAATTAGTTTTAAAATGTTCATGAAAGAAAATGACCCTAAAAAGACAGAGAAGAAGGCAAAGGGGTATGGAGCAGGGAAAGCATGGGAAGTCCTACATATCTAAAGACATCCAGTGCAATGTTACTTGTAATGATAAAAGTTGTGGAACAGGCACCTAGTTAGTAGATGATGACTATCATTACAATCAGTGATGGTGCAGTAACATTAAAAATGTTACTTAGAAAAACACAAAATATTAAATTACAACTATGTAAGAATATATATATACCTGAGACTGTGAAATAGATTATGAGTAAAAATAACAAAAGGTGATGGAATTTCCCCCCCCCACAAGTTCATTATAATAAAAGTTTTAAGAACAAATCTTTAGGAAAAATATATATATATAGTTAAATGATAATGGCATTAGCCATTCCAGTAACACATCAATGTTATTGTTAAGGAACTTCTCAAGACTCAAGATCTTAACCCAAAGGAGACACTTTATGGCAACAGTTCTTACTCATGGAAGTACTACCCTCACCTCGCCCACCAGGGGTATTTGTATGCTGTCAAAATGATCAGGGGGTGTTACTAGCACTTTTTTGAGCAAAGCCTATTGTGATGGTTAATTGTGTATGTCAACTTGACTGAATCACAGGGTGCTCAAATATGTAGTCAAAGATTATCCTGAATGTTTTTGCATAAGAGTAACATTTACACTGGTAGACTGAGTAAAGTAGACGTCCCTCTAGAATGTGGGTGACCCTCATCCAATCAGTTGATGACCTGAATAGAACAAAAAAGGGCGACCCTCCCTGAAGGAAGAGATTTTTTTTTCTGCCTTCAGATTCAAACTGAAACATTTGCTCTTCCCAGTTCTCAGACCTTCAAAGTCAGACTGGAAGTGCACTATCAGCCCTCCTGGGCCTCCAGTTTGCTGAATTCCACGGCGGTTCCCTGGGACTTGCCAGCCTCCGTAACAGCAAGAGTCAACTCCCTATAATAATGAGTGCCTCTGTCCCTCTCTCTCTCTCTCTCTCTCTGTATCTCTCTCTATATGTATATGTATAGGCTCCGTTTTTCTGGAGAACCCTAATACACCAAGGACACTAAACGACCTACAATGTCAGTGGCACCCCTATGGAGAAACACTGCTCCAGTTAGGTAGAAACTTTTCCTGGTGGTGGGCTGGATATAAAAAGTATGCCTTCTTACAAGTAGATGTGCCTTCTACCATTTCTCAAACTATCCCATATAAGATGACTATCTCAGAGTCTGCCCTCTTAATTGTACAGTCATATGTAGTTAATCTAAAGTAGCCCATAAATACTTGGTAAAATAAAAAATCAATACTAAAATTTGCCTCCTTTCTTTGCACACATACATTTTTAAACAATCTGATACTGGTAGCCCATAGTTGTTTTTTATTTCTTTTCACATCATTTTAAGTTGTAAATTCTACATTACTTAAAGATTTCTCTTTTGCTTAGAGGACTTATAAATATACATGAAGCTAAGCAAATCTTTTTCAAGATTCCCTCAAAATACAATTTTGTCAATATATAAAAGTCAAGATGCTGCTGTTGGCCAAGATGTAAATAGACCAACCTCAAATAGACTAGCTGTGAGTTCTTCCAATTCCTGTCCAAGTTGATCTCGCACTTTTGAAAGCCTCTCACATTCTTCATCTTTTAACTTCAGTTCCTAAGAGAAATTGATAATTTTATTTTGGATCTCCATTGTTGGAAGTTAGTTTCAGCAGACTATATAATCTTTACTAATAAAATTATAAAATATGAATACTGTCGCTTCCTACAATGTTCACATTGAAAATATTTATCTAGCACCTGCTATGTGGAAGACAATCAGGGAAGTCCAAAATTACAGAAAATCCCAACTAACAAATTAAATTTTCACATTTCTTTCATAAAATATTCAAAAATTAAAACTATATATTATATATAATATATAAAAATATATATTACAGGTGAAAATAAACAAAAAATGACTTAATTCTTTTTTCCTTTAACTTTTCGCTATACATATTTATTTCCATCAAGCAAGGAATTATGCATATTAATTTCAATAAAAATTCACTTTTTTCATGTTTACTTTAAAAACTATTTACTTACAGGTAACTTCATGTACCATACTGCAATTATCTAAAATATCTGTTAGGAGACTATACCCATTAAACAATGTAACCAGATATAAATGATGTATATTTGCATTTAAAATCAAGAAAAATGTTAACAAAAATCACATTCTACATTTATATTCAACTCCTCACCAGGTCACATATAGATGTTTTAAAATTCTCTTATTCAGATATTAAAAATATGCAATTTTGTATGCTTAAGTAGCCCTAACCTTTCAAACACAGGGGGAAAAAAAATCTAAGCTCTTTACATATTAGTCACAATTAAACTAATAAAATAACGAGTTAGTGGTGTTATAATTGTGGTGGCAGTATAGCCTTTTAATCCCCCAAAGATAATTTCTAAAAACCAGATATACCAACAAGGATATGAGAATAGCCCAATGAAACTAAGTAAAAGAGAATCTCCATAATTCTCAGAATATTAAGAGAATGTGGATAAATTGCTCACAATGCATGATTACCAGACGTACAAAAGCAGCAGGAAATTAAAGCTACAACAGAGGTACCCTACAAAGCAACAAAACCCAAAAATCACTAAGAAATACTCTACAAGCACAGCACTCTATCTTTGGAAAAAACTCGGACAGCAAATCTAAGAAATAAATGGAGAGAAAGGAAAAGGTTTTCACAAGCTCCAAGTTGCAGGTGAGCATAAAAACCTGTACAGTCAGTCCTATAGGCAGCAAAGAGTGCTATGAAGCTCTAAACCCTCAAGCATCTTAGAGGAGTATGTAAAAAAGAGCCCTCACCAGGACAGTCTCACCCTAAGGGGGAAAAGTCTCTGAAATCTCAAACAAAACTGCAAGATAATGAAGACAGTGAGAAAGAAGGATCAGATATAAAGAGAGAAGGGAGTGGCAAAGTTCCAAAGGGAACAGTTGACAGAAAATACTATAAAGAGAAAATAAGTATCCTCTGATGGGATGCTAAGCATGTAAAGCTCTCAGAAACAGTGCGCTAGAAAAGAAAAACCTTTTTGACCAAAGATTACCTAAGAGACAAAAGGGGCTACACACATACTCCAATAACAACAAAGGAGAAAGACCTTCAAATGTAAACTGATAAAGCTATCCTGATTTATTCTTTCATAGGAACCTCTTCCTAACAGTCCAGGGAAATCCAGATCATTTAAACATGGGAAACAAAAATATGTAAAGTTATCACAATAATGAAGTTAAATACAAAGCCAAGTCACCTATAAGGGAAAAAAAATCAGACTGGAACCAAATTTCAATGGCAACATTTATGTTAGAAAACAATGAAGTAACATTTTTAAGATACTCAAAGGAAAAAAATGTGAGCTGAGTATTTTATATCTAGCAAAAGTGTCCTTCAATTGTACGACCACAAAGTTATAAAGCTGTAAGACCTTAGAAAATGTCTCTCCTATGAGCTTGCCTGAGTGAACCACAGAATGTTTCAGATTAAACAACAACAACAACAACAACAACAAAAAAAAAAAAACTGGAGAAGCCGTAACATGACGGACTGGGGTAAGAAGAAAATACAGCTAGAACTACAACTAAAAGATGGGAATATCAAGAGAATGAGAAGACATGACACAATTGGGAAAAAAATATTTGCAAATGACCTATATGATAAACTACTATTTCCAAAATATACAAAGAACATTTAAAATTCAACAGTGAGCAAAGAACAACCCAATTAAAAACTGGGCAAATGACCAAAACAGACACTTCGCCAGAGAAGACAGATACACAGATGACAAATAAGCATATGAAAAGATAATCGCTGGGCGTGGTGGCTCACGCCTGTAATCCCAGCCCTTTGGGAGGCTAAGGCCGGGCGGATCACGAGGTCAGGAGATTGAGACCATCCTAGCTAACACAGTGAAACCCTGTCTCTACTAAAAATACAAAAAAAATTAGCCGGGCATGGTGGCGGGCACCTGTAGTCCCAGCTACTCAGGAGGCTGAGATAGGAGAATTGCATGAACCTGGGAGGCAGTGGAGCTTGCAGTGAGCAGAGATTGTGCCACTGCACTCTAGCCTAGGCGACAGAGCAAGAACCCATCTTAAAAAAAAAGAAAGAAAGAAAAGATAATCAACATATCTCATTAAGGAACCACAATTTAGAACAATGAGATGGCCGGATGCAGTGGCTCACATCTGTAATCCCAGCACTTTGGAAGTCTGAGGTGGGCGGATCACGAGGTCAGGAGTTCAAGACCAGCCTGACCAACATGGTGAAACCCTGTCTCTACTAAAAATACGAAAATTAGCCAGGCATGGTGGCACGTGCCTGTAATCCCAGCTACTCAGGAGGTTGAGGCAGGAGAATCACTTGAACACGGGAGGCGGAGGTTGCAGTGAGCCGAGATTGTGCCACTGCACTCAAGGCTGGGCGACAGAGCGAGACTCAATCTCATAAAGAAAAAACAAAACAAAAAAACAATGAGATACCCTACATACCTACTAGAATGGCCAAAACTCAGAACACAAGTTAGTGGTGGTGTAAGTGTGATGGCAATATAGTTTTTTAATCCCCCTTTGGGGCATTAAAACGTAATATCAAACGCTAAAGAGAATGTGAACCAATAGGAACTTTAATTTATTGCTAGTGACAAGACAAAATGGTAAAGCTACTTTGGAAGATAGCTTGGCAATTTCTTACAAAGCTAACCATACTCTTACCATGGGATCCAGCAATCACACTTGTTGGTATTTGCCTAAATTAGTCAAAAACATGTCCACACAAAAACCTGCAAACACACATTTATAGCAGCTTTATTCACTCATAATTGCCCGAACTTAGAAGCAGCCAAGACGGCCTTCACGAGGTGAATGGATAAACTGTGGTACGTCCAGACAGCGGAATATCATTTTGTGCTAAAAGAAAATGAATTAACAAGCCATGAAAAAACATAAAAGAAGATTAAATGCGCATTACCAAGTGAAAAAAGCCAATCTGAAAAGACTACACACTATATGATTCCAACTGTATGACAATCTGGAAAAGGCAGGATTACAGAGATGTTAAAAAGATCAGTGGTTGCCAGGGTTTTTGGGGAGAAAGGGATGAGCAGGCAGAGCACAGAGGATTTTTAGATCAGTGAAACTACTCTGTATGATACTATCATGGTAGATATATGTCATTATACATTCGTCAAAATCCACAGCATGTACAACACCAAGAGTAAATCCTAATGTAAACTATGAACTTTGAGAGACAATGTGTCAATGGAGGTTTATTAATTTTAAGAAATGTACCACTCTGGTAGGGGATGTTAATGGTGGGGGACGTTGTGCGTGTGTGGGGACAGCCAAGTATATGGGGACTCTGTACTTTCAATTTTGCTGTGAACCTAAAACTGCTCTAAAAAATAGTGTCAATTTTTTAAAAATGGAGATAAAACTGACGAAATGGTACAAAAATGATACAAGCTCAAGGGATGTAAAAATAACACATATTATTTTTAAAAACCAAAAAAATTACAAGAAAGGTGAAACTAAGTGTACTAACTTCTTAAGTATTGCTTGGAAAAAAGAGTTACAACTTGAAGCTCTCAAATCAACCGGGATAAACTCAAATACGTTTATGAACATAGTGATTGGCATTAAGATAATACTTGTAACTAAAATTAAATGATACAGGAAAAGGGAAGAAATAGTTTAGTATTGTTTATGGCAGGAAACAAAGGTAGTATATAAAGAACTTTTAAGATATATAAATGTATTTGATTAAAAATAACAAAACAAAAATCAAACCTTCCAAAATACTAATTTTAAAAAAAACAGACTTAGGAGGAATCAAGCACACTAGTGCCTAAGCAGGAAGCTTCATCTGCCCACTGACATTGGTCTTGGCAGCAGATCTGAAAGTTACCCTGTAAATTGGCTCCAATCCCTCGGTCACCCAGCCATGGGCCCAGTTTATTACTGCTTGCACAAGGACCCAGAGGAAGATTTACCCATATCCACAACCCAGGAATGATTTGTCTGTCTGAGCCTCCTTGAAGGACCTGTCCCAAAGCAGGTCCTAAAGGATCCCACTCTCCACTCTAGCCTCTCTCACTGCAGTCAAGGAAATGTCCCACCTGTGCAGGGAGCTTCTGGGGGAAGCTTGCCTGCCTGGGCTACCCTGCTAGGTTTGCCAGCCTCTGTTCCACAGCAGTGAAGGGGCCCAGACTTGGCTCCAGCCCCTCTCCCTGCAGTTGGTAAACTGTCCCATCCATGCAGGTAATTACTGGGAAGTATGGATGTGGGCCACTGGGGCAAGCTCACCAGCCTCCATCCTACAGCAGAATGTAAAGGGTCCCAGTCTCAGCTCCAGTTTCTTTTGCTGCAGTTGGGGAACTATCCCATCTGTTGAGGGAGCTGCTGGGAAACATGCATCTGTCTAAGCAAATGGGACAGGCTTCCAGGTTCGGGTCATTGGCCAACTTTCTCACAGTCAGGGTACCCCTACCTTGAGTGATCATCAGGTATATCCTGGAGCACCACGTCATCCTGGAAGCCCTCAGGAGACTCGTGGTAAAAATGGGCTTAAGGCGCCCTCTACCGCTGAAATGAATGCAGTACTCACAGGCTTGACAACAGCCACTTCAGGCCCACTGAAGAAGGATGGGCACAAAGTCACACTGCAAAGACTTGAATAAATAACTAATTTGTTAATAAGCAGACATCAATGTACATCCACAAGCATTAAGAACAATCAGGGAATTATGACCTCACCAAAAAGACAAAATAAGGTGCCAATAACAGACCCTAAAAAGATGGAGATGTGTGACCTGTCAGAATAAAAATCAAACTAGCTGTGTTAAGGATCATCAGTGAACATTAAGAAAATACAGATAAACAATTCAGAAATTTATCAGAAAAATTTAACAGAGACACTGAAATTTAAAAAATAAATAAATAAATACAAAAGTTCCCTAGCTGGAATGTGCAGTGAAAGCAGTGAAAAATGCAATAGAGAGCTTCAACAACAGAACTGACCAAGCAGAAGAAACAATGAGTGAGCTCAAAGGCAGGATAAGTGAAAAACATACAGGTAGAGAAGAAAAAAGAAAAAAAGACTAAAGAGAAATGAAGAAAGCTTACAAGATCTATGGGATATCTATGGGATAGCACCAAAAGAGAAAATGTTTGAGTAACTGGAGTTCAAGAGGGAATAAAGAAAGACAAAGGGGTAGAAGGTGGATCCAAATAAATAATAACAGAACATTTTCAAAACCTGGAGAAAAATTAAATCCAGATAAAGGAAAGTCAAACATCACTAACCATGCTCAACCTAAATAAGACTACCCCAAGGCATATTATAATCAAGCTCTCAAAGATCAAAGACATGGAGGGGATTCTGAAAGCAGCAAGAGAAAAGAAGCAAGTTACCATATAAAAGAATTCCAATATGCCTGACAGCAGACTTCTCAGCAAGAACCTTGCAGATCAGGAGGAAGTAGAATATATTCAGAGAGCTGAAGGAAAAAACAAACAAAAACACCAAGAATACTGTACCCAGCAAAGCCATCTTTCAGAAATGAAGATTAAAAGTTTCCCAGAAAAACAAAAGCTGAAGGAATTCAGTACCATCAGAACTGTCTTACAAGAAATGCTAAAGGGATTTCTTTAATCTGAAAGAAAAGAATGCTAACAGGTAACAAAGAAACTTCTGAAGGTATTAAAAATCACTGGCACAAGTCAGTAAACAGACAAATTCAGAATACTCTAATATAGTAATAGTGGTATATTAACCATTCCTATCTTTAGTATTAAGACTAAAAAACAAAACTATTAAAAATAATACTATAATACTTTGTTAGGAGACAATACACAAAGATATAAATTGTAACATCAAAAATTCAAAATGTGGGAAAAGAATGGAGTTAAGAGTGTACGTTTTCTTTCTTTTCAATCAAAATTACGTTGTTAGCAGTTTAAAATAACTGGTTATGTTTTTTGTAAGCCTCATGGTAACCACAAAGCAAAATCCTACAATAGATACACTAAAAGTAAAACGCCAAGGCATCAAAACATACTACTAGAGAAAATCACTTAACCACAAAGGAAGACAGCCAGAGAGGAAGGAAGGATCTACAAAACAACAATAAAAGAAGTACCAAAATTGCAGAGGTATGTCTTTACTTATTAATAACCTTGAATGTAAATGGATCAAAATTTCTAATAAGAAACAGACTGAATGAATTTAAAAAACAAGACCCAACTCTATGCTGCCTACAAGAGACTCAAATCCTTCATAAGGACATACAAAGACTGAAAGGGAAAACATTCAATGCAAATAGAAAAACAAAAGAAAGCAAGAGTAGCTACCTATACTTATATTAGATAAAACAGAGTTTAAGCCAAAAATTGTAAAAAGAAACAAGAGTATTATATAAGGGGGCCAATAAAGAGGACATAATAATTGTAAATATATATGCACCTTACATTGGAGCAAATATTAATAGACCTAAAAGGATAGACTGTCATACAATAATAGGGAATTCAGCACTCACTCCCAGAAATGGAAACAACTCAATGGCAAAAATACAAACATAATTTTAAATGGGCAAAAGACCTGAATAAACATTTCTCAAAAGAAGACATACAAATGACCAAAAGGTATATGAAAAAATGCTCAGCATCATTAATAATTAAGGGAATGCAAATCAAAACCACCATGAGGTATCATCTCAACCCACTTAGAATGGCTATCATCAAAATGACAAAAAATAAACACTGAGGAGGATGTGGAGAAAGGGAATCTTTTATACACTGTTGGTGGTAATATAAATTAGCACAGCCATTACAGACAACAGTATGGAGGGTCCCCAAATAATTAAAAATAGAGTATCCAGTAATTCCACTACTGGGAATAAAATCCACAGAAAATTAAATTCATATGTCAAAGAGACAGCTGCACTCCCAAGTTTACTGCAGCACTATTCTCAATAGCTAAGACATGGAATCAACCTAAGTGTTCATCAGAGAATGAACTTTTTTTTTTTTGAGACAGGGTCTCACTCTGTCACCCAGGCTGGAATGCAGTGACATGATCACAGCTCACTGCAGCCTCAACAGAGGTTCAAGCAATCCTTCCACCTCAGCTTTCCAAGTAGCTGAGACCACAGGCATGCACCACCATGTCTGGTTTATTTATTTTTTGCAGAAATGGGGTCTCACTATGTTGCCTAGGCTGGTTTTGAATGCCTGTAGTCAAACGATCTGCCCACTTTGGCCTTCTAAAGTGCTGGGATTACAGGCATGAGCCACCACACCTGGCTGGATTATTTTAAATGCAGTATATATACAAAATGAAATACTATTCAGCCATAAACAAGAATGAAATCCTGTCATTGTGACAATATAGATAAGCCTAGAGGACACTATGTTAAGTGAAATAAGGCAAGTACAGAAGGACAAATATTGCATGATCTCAAACTCATATGTGGAATCTAAAAAGTTTGATCTCACAGAAGTAGAGCATAGAATAGTGGTTATCAAAACCTGGGAAAAGTAGGGAGGAGTAGAATGAGGAGAGGTTGGTAAACGGATAAAAAGTTACACTTTAAATGGGAGAAATAAGTTCTGGTGTTCTATTGCACAGCAGGGGTGAATAGTTAATAATCTATTAAATATTGCAAAATAGAAGAGATTTTTAATGTCTCATCACAAAGAAACAATAAATATTTGAGGTGATAGCAATGCTATTTAGTCTGATTTGATCATTATACAATGTGTGTGTGTACGTGTGTGTGTATATATATATACAATAGCACACTGTGTCGCATAAATATATACAATTACTACCTGTCAGTTAAAAATCAAACTTTTTTTTAAATGGTAACTTGGACATTATGTCTGGGTTAAAAAAAGAAGACTGGAAAGAGACAAAACTAATCACTGCAATATTATAAGCAAGAGATACAGATTCAAAGAGGTAATACTGGAGACAAGAAATCTGAGAGATACAGTTTGCACTCTGTGTACACAGGTTCTGCATCAGCAGGTTCCAAATCTGCATATCCACCAAACCACAGATCAAAATGTTGAGGAAAAAACAATAAAAATACAAATTTCTATAAAACAATACAGTATAACAACCATTTACACAGCATTTATATTAGGTATTATAAGTAATGTAGAGATGATTTAAAGTATACAGGAGAATGTGCATAGGTTATCCATAAACACTATGCAACTGAGGATCTATCGATTTTGGTATCACCGGCAGGGTGGGGGGCGGATTTGGAGGACTGGAACAAAACCCCCAATGGATACCAAGCGATCAGTATATTTAGAACACAGAATATCAGGACTCTATAATCAAGTGTATTTCATCAAATCCAAGACTTCATCACTTTTTTGGAAAAACATTTTAGACATTAAAAATATGTTATTAATGAATCTATAATGTTCTTTTTTCCAACTGGAATTTTTACTTTAAACCTATAGGAAGACTCTCTTAAACTGATGAAAACATAGACTTTTATCATATGTAACTGTGCTTTTTTGTGCCTTTCTGTTTTGATGTCATATCACAGTGAGATCCTTTTGAAGATATTTAACCCAGTAGTTCAGATCACAAATATGGAACCCAACTCACATAATTCAATTACATTTATAACACAGCTATGACAAGTTCACACACAAGAAAGCAATGATAAATGTCATGATTAATGTCTAGCTGACTGCAACTTTAAGACTTACACTGACTTCAGAGATGTTGGTTGAAAAAAAGTGCAACTCAATCAATGAAACATCACCATAAAATATATGCCACTTCTCCCCAACGAGTAAACTCCTTAAAGAGAGACATATCTATATTATTTTTGCGCCTTACACAACCTGGTGTAATGCTGGGAGTACTTTGGTTATTCAATAAATATTTGTTTCTGGTTTTCTGCTTCCCCAACATGGTGGATTAGAGGATTTGAGCATGCCACAGCCACTTGGAAGTCACAAGATAAGGCATAAAAGGAAAACAGAGATCTACCAGAATCACAAAAGATACCTCAGATCCCAGGGAGCAGAATGCTGACAAATAGGCCCCGTGATAGTGTCTGGCTGATAAAAGTGAGTGAAGTCCCAGTAGATGAGAGAGGCAGAGAACTTCCCTCTGTGATTCACCTGTCCACCAGGGGTTCCGAGCTACCCTGGCTGAAGGAGAGCACTTTGTTTCTCCCAATCCCTGGAGTTAACTTAGAGACAGTCTTGGAGATGCTATGAGGGAAAGACACTGGGAAAAGCTACAGACATGTTCCCAAACCCAGGACCAAAAGCAGAATGCCATTTTTAATCAGGGCATGTATTAGTCCATTTTCACACTGCTGATAGACATACCCAAGACTGGGCAATTTACAAAAGAAAGAGGTTTAATGGACTTACAGTTCCACACTGCTGAGGAGGCTTACAATCATGGCAGAAGGTGAAAGACACATCTAACACAGTGGCAGACAAGAGAAGAGAGATTGTACAGGGAAATTCTCCCCTGTAAAACCATCAGATCTTGTGATACTTATTCAGTATCACGAGAACAGCACAGGAAAGACCTGCCCCTGTGATTCGATTATCTCCCCCAGGGTCCCTCCCACAACACATGGGAATTCAAGATGAGATTTGGGTGGGGACACAGCCAAACCCCATGAGGGCACATACAAAGTTAGCCATTCTTTGACAACCTAGCAGCATGGCCATTCATGCATTTTAGTCTTAGAACAGAGATTGGAGCACCTGTTTTAGAGTGGGGTCAGGGCCTCCAAAAGCAGAACTGTGGGAAGTACCTCAGCAGTAGGCACTGGAATTGTGCTCTTCCCTGTCACAGGGTTGGGGCAGGAGGAGAACTACTACCACTGCAGTTTCTCCTGGGCAGCAAGGCTTGCAGCCAGGGCCAGTGTGGCAACATGAACTGATCCTCGCGAGACACTGTTGGGTGCCTCAGCCTGTTCCCGAGATTACGGTGCAGTGGAGTCCTCTCACTCCACCCTAGGGAGAAATCCAGGCATTCAGAGCACCTACCTGCCTGGGCCAGCAGCCTGAGCAGCCCCACTTTTCCTGGGCATACATTATAACATAGCAGGGCCTTCTCTGCTCCATTCCCAGGAAGATCTCTAAGCATTTGGGGCACCACTTTTCTGGACCAGCAGCCTGCACCACCTCACCCATCATGGACATAGATTGTGGTACAGCAGAGCCCTCTCCACTCTATATCCAGGCAGATCTCCAGGTATTTGGAGCACCCACTCACCTGAATCAGTAGCCTGAACCACCCCACCCTTTCCTGGACATAGACTGTGGTACAGCAAGACCCTATCTGGTCCATGCCCAGGCAGATCTCCAGGTATTCATAGCACCTGTGCATTTGGTTCAGCAGCCTGAGCTGGCACCATCCTTCCTGGATGTAGATGATGGTATGGTGAGGTCCTCTCCACTACACACCCAAGCAGATCTGCAGACATTCAGGGAACCAGTTTGCCTGGATCAGCAGCTTATGCTGCCCCACCACCTTTCCCATGCAGATATCCTGGTCTAGGGGGACCCTTTCTGTTACATGACCAAGCAGATCTCCAGACATTCAAAGCACCTGCTTGTCTGGTTCAGGAGCCTGAGTAACCTCATTCCTCTTGTGCAGAAATCTTGGTTAAAGGGGGTCTTCTCCACTTCACAGAGGCATATCTCAGACATTCAGAGATCCCACTCACCTGAATCAGCAGTCTGAGCCATCCCACCCTTCCTGTGCAGAGATCCTGGGGCTGGGGGGGGTTCTCTCTGTCACATGCCCAGGCAGATCTCCAAGCATTCAAAGCACCTGCATGCTTGGTGAGGCAGCCTGAGTTGCCTCACTCCTCCTGTGCAGAGGCCTTGGTATAGGTGGGTCCTCTCTGCTCCACACCCATGCAGACCTCCAGGCACCTGGAGCACCAACTCTCTTAGATTAAGAATTTAGGCCACCCCATTCACCATGCAGGGAACTTAGGGCTGAAGGGGATTCCCAGCTCCATGCCTAGGCAAACTTCTGGGTACCTGGTAGCCACCCATTGGATTCACCCTCAGCACTGGTATTTTTTTGTGCTTGCCATGAGTGCACCTTCGGCAGATTTGCCCAGTTCTTCTCACCAATCATGGCCCCATCCTCCTGGAGCTAAGCAGGGAGCTCAGACCACTGCCTGAGGCAAGAGAGTTTCTGCCATTAAACAAGTATATACCCAGCAGCACTGGCTACAGCTGACTCTTATAAGCACCATCTACTGGCTTGTAGGTCAGATGCACAGCCCAATATAAAACCTGCTGAAAGAAGTGCACAGAACTATAGAAGCAAAACCAAAAGAATCTACCCAGCATTCTCTACAGTCACACCCAACAGGGAGGGAAAGAAAGGAAAAGAAAAAAACAACTATAGGCAAAGAAAAAACTCCTACCCACATGAAAATAATTACAAAAATTAGAAGTGCAATCATCTCCAGATGAGGAGAAACCAGTGAAAGAATTCTGGCACAATGAAAACTCTAAATGTAGTAATACCACCAAACGATAGCATTAGCTCTCCAGCAACAGTTCCTAACTAAAATGTAAACTCAGAAATGACAGATGAAGAATTCAAAACATGAATTGTAGGGAAGATCAATGAGATCCAAGACAGAGTTGACAATCAACATAAAAGAAACTTCTAAAGCAATCCAGAAAATAAAAGAAGAAATAAATATATTCAAAAGAAATCAGAGCTTCCGGAACTGAAAAACCCACTTAAGGAATTTGAAAATACAATTGAAAGCTTTAGCAACAGATGGGACCAAACAGAAAAAAGAATTTCAGGGCTTGAAAAATAGTCTTTTGAATTAACCTGGTCAAACAAAAATAAAGAAAAAAGAATTTTAAAAAATGAACAAAGTTGTTGAGAAATATAGGATTGCACAAAAGAATCAAACCTATGAATTATTGGAATGCCTAAGAAGAAGAAAAAGTAAACAACCTGGAAAACATATTTGTGGGAATAATTCAAGAGAATTTCCCTAACCTTGCTAGAAAAGTAAACATCCAGATACAAAAAAATCTAGAGAACTGCAAGATACTATCCAAAATGAAGATCGCCACAGCACATAGTCACAAGACTGTCCAAAGTTAATGCAAAACAAAACAAACAAGAATACTTAAAGACAGAGAAAAAGGTTAGCTTACATAACCACATACAAATGGAGCCATATCAGGCTTTGGACTTCTCAGCAGAAACCTTACAAGCCAGGAGAGATTGGGGACCATTCTGAAAGAAAAGAAATTCTAACCAAGTGTTGCAGGAAGTCAGGGACCCCGAATGGAGGGACCGGCTAAAGCCACAGCAGAAGAATATAAATTGTGAAGATTTCATGGACATTTATCACTTCCCCAATCAATACTTTTATAATTTCCTATGCACCTTTAATCTCTTAATCCCATCATCTTCATAAGCTGAGGATGCATGTTGCCTCAGGACCCTGTGATGATTGTGTTAACTGCACAGATTGTTTGTAAAACATGTGTGTTTGAACAATATGAAATCTGGGCATCCTAAAAAAGAACAGGATAACAGTGATTTTCAGGGAATAAGGGAGATAACCATAAGCTCTGACAGATTGCCGGGCCAGGCAAAACAGCGTCATATTTCTCTTCTTGCAGAAAGCAAAAAGGAGAAACATCACTTAATTCTTTTCCCAGCAAGGAATAACCCTGGGAAAGGAATGCATTCCCAGGAGGAGGTCTCTAAAATTGCCACTCTGGGAGTATCTGCCTTATACAGTTGAAGACAAGGGATGAAATACGCCCTGGTCTCCTCCAGCGCCCCTCAGGCTTGCTAGGATTAGGAAATTCCAGCCTGGTGAATTCTAGTCAGACTGGTTGTCTGCTCTCGAACCCTGTTCCCTGTTAAGATGTTTATCAATGACAATGCGTGCTCAGCAGGACATGGAAACTCATCAGTAATTCTAATTTCGCCCTGGCCTTGTGATCTTGCTCTGCCTCTTTCCCCTTGTGATCTTTTAACCCTTTCAAGCATGAGATCTTTGTGACTCACTCCCTGTTCGTACCTCCCCTCCCCTTTTGAAATCCCTAATAAAAACTTGCTGGTTTTGTGGCTTAAGGGGCATCATGGAACCTACCAATACGTGATGTCACCCCCAGAGTCCCAGCTGTCAAATTTCTCTCTTTGTACTCTTTCTTTTTATTTCTCAGACCGGCCGACACTTAGGGAAAATAGAAAAGAACCTATGTTGAAATATTGGGGGCTAGTCCCCCGATAACCAAGAATTTCATATCCTGTCAAACTAACCTTCATAAGCAAAGGAGAAATAAAACATTTTCCAGACAAGCAAGTGCTAAGGGAATTCGTTACCATTAGACGAGTCTTGCAAGATACCCTTGAGAGAGTTCTAAACATAGAAACTAAAGAATGATACCTGCTACCACAAAAATTAGAGACCCTGGGGTAGGGGGATTCTCTCTGCCACATGCCCAGGCACATCTCCAGCCATTCAAATCACCTGCATGCTTGGTTCGGCAGCCTGAGTTGCCTCACTCCTCCCGTGCAGAGGCTTTGGCATCAGCGGGTCCTCTCTGCTCCATGCCCAGGCAGACCTCCTGGACACACTTAAGGACATAGGCCAATATCCTTGGTGAACACATATTCAAATATCCTCAACAAAATACTAGCAAACTGAATCCAACAGCACATCAAAAAGTTAATTCATCATGATCAAGTAGGCTTTATTCCTGGAATGCAAGATTAGTTCAATATACATAAGTCAATAAATGTGATTCACAACGTAAATAGAATTAAAAACAAAAGCTATATGATCATCTCAACAGACGTGGAAAAAGCGTTCAATAAGATCCAACATCCTTACACGATAAAAACCCTAAAGAAATTAAGCATCAAAGAAATGTACCTCAAAATAATAAGAGCATCTATGACAAACCCACAGCCAACATCATACTGAATGAACAAAAATTGGAAGGCTTCCCCCTGAGAACTGGAACAAGACAACGATGACCACTCTCACCACTCCTATTCAACACAGTACTGGAAGTGTTAGCCAGAGGAATCCAGCAAGAGAAAAAAGCAAAAGGCAACAAAACATGAAAAGAAGAAGTCAAACTATCTCTCCTATAGACTATATGATTTTATACCTAAAGAATCATAAAGACTCTGCCAAAAGGCTCCTGGAACTGATAAATGACTCCAGTAAAGTTTCCAGATACAAAGTCAGTGTACAAAATTCAGCAGCATTTGTATACGCCAATAACATTCAAGGTGAGAGCAAATCAAGAACACAATCCACACACAATCTATGGGTCCAAGATGGCCAAATAGGAATAGCTGCAGTCTACAGCTCCCAGCGTGAGCGACACAGAAGATGGGTGATTTCTGCATTTCCAACTGAGGAATGCAGCTCCCCGCCAGCAACGGAACAAACCGGAATGACTTTGACAAGTTGAGAGAAGAAGGCTTCAGAAGATTGATGATAACAAACTTCTCCGAGCTAAAGTAGGATGTTTGAACACATCGCAAAGAAGTTAAAAACCTTGAAAAAAGATTGGACGAATGGCTAATTAGAATAAACAGCACAGAGAAAACCTTAAATGACCTGATGGAGCTGAAAACCATGGCACGGGAACTACGTGACACATGCACAAGCTTCAGCTGATTCCATCAAATGGAAGAAAGGGTATCAGTGATTGAAGAGCAAATGAATGAAATGAAGTGAGAAGTTTCGAGAAAAAATAGTAAAAAGAAATGAACAAAGCCTCCAAGAAATATGGGACTATGTGAAAAGACCAAATCTACATCTGATTGGTGTATCTGAAAGTGACAGGGAGAATTGAATCAAGTTGTAAAAACACTCTGAAGGATATTACCCGGGAGAACTTCCCCAACCTAGCAAGGCAGGCCAACATTCAAATTCAGGAAATACAGAGAATGCCACAAAGATACTCTTCGAGAAGAGCAACTCCAAGACACAAAATTGTCAGATTCACCAAAGTTGAAATGAAGGAAATATGTTAAGGTCAGTCAGAGAGAAAGGTCGGGTTATCCACAAAGGGAAACCCATCAGACTAACAGCAGATCTCTCGGAAGAAACTCTACAAGACAGAGTGGGGGCCAATATTCAACATTCTTAACGAATTTTCAACCCAGAATTTCATATCCAGTCAAACTAAGCTTCATAAGTGAAGAAGAAATAAAATCCTTTACAAACAAGCAAATGCTGAGAGATTTTGTCACCACCAGGCCTGCCTTACAAGAGCTCCTGAAGGAAGCACTAAACATGGAAAGGAACAACTGATAACCGCCACTGCAAAAACATGCCAATTGTAAAGACCATCAATGCTAGTAAGAAAATAACCAGCTAACATCATAATGACAGCATCAAATTCATACATAACAACATTAACCTTAAATGTAAATGGGCTAAATGTTCCAATTAATAAAAGACACGAACTGGCAAACTGCATAAACAGTCAAGATCCATCAGTGTGCTGTATTCAGGAGACCCATCTGACATGCAGAGACAAACTTAGGCTCAAAATAAAGGGATACAGGAAGATCTACCAAGCAAATGGAAAACAAACAAAAGCAGGGGTTGCTATCCTAGTCTCTGATAAAACAGACTTTAAACCAACAAAGATCAGAAGAGACAAAGAAAGCCATTACATACTGGTAAAGGGATTAATTCAACAAGAAGAGCTAACTATCCTAAATATATATGCACCCAATACAGAAGCACTCAGATTCATAAAGCAAGCCTTAGAGACTTACAAAGAGACAGACTCCCACACAATAATAATGGGAGACTTTAACACCCCACTGTCAACATTAGACAGATCCACGAAACAGAAAGTTAACAAGGATATCCAGCAACTGAACTCAGCTCATTGAGCACATATACCCTAGAACTTAAAGTATAATAAAATAAATAAATAAATAAATAATTTTAAAAAAAACCACGCGCACACACACACATACATACACACACACACACACAAATACCTGGGAATACATCCAACCAAGGGGGCAAAAGATCTCTACAAAGAGAACTATAAAACACTGTTAAATCGTAGATAACACAAAGAGATTTTAAAAATATTTCATGCTCATGGACTGGAAGAATCGACATTGTTAAAATGGCCATACTGCCCAAAGCAATCTACAGATTCAACACTATTCCTATCCAACTACCAATGTCATTTTTCATGGAACTAAAAAAAACTATTTAAAAACTCATATGGAACCACAGAAGAGCCTGAATTGCCAAAGCAATCCTTTGAAAAAAGAAATCAGAGGTACCATATTACTTGACTTCAATCTATTTTATAAGGTTATAGTAACCAAAACAGCATGATGCTGGTACAAAAACAGACACACAGACCAATGGAACAAAATACAGAACCCAGAAATAAAGCCATAGACCTACAGCCATCTGATCTTTGACAAAAATCAACAAAAATAAGCAATGAGGAAATGACTCCTTATTCAATAAATGGTGCTAGGATAGCTGGCTAGGCATATGCAAAAGAATGAAACTGGAACACCCACCCTCTTCACCATATACAAAAATTAACTCAAGATAGATTAAAGATTTCAATGTAAGACCTTAAGCCATAAGAATCCTAGAAGAAAACCTAGGAAACACCATTCTGGACATCAGCCTTGGGAAAGAATTACCACCATTCAACCCAGCAATCCCATTACTGGGTATATATCCAAAAGAAAACAAATTGTTCTCCCAAAAAGACACATGCACTCACATGTTCATCCCAGTACTATGCACAATAGCAAAGATATGGAATCAACCTAGATAGATGCTCATCAACAGTGGATCAGATAAAGAAAATGTAGTGCATATACACCAAGGAATATTATATAGCCATTTAAAAAGAACAAAATTAATTCCTTTGCTGCAGCATGGATGCAGCTGGAAGCTATTATCGCAAGCAAATTAACATAGGAACAGAAAACCAAGTATCACATTTTTTTACTTAGAAGTGGGAGCTAAACACTGGGGACTCATGGACCTAAAGATGGGAAAAACAGAAACTGGGAACTACTAGACAGGAGAGGGGAACAAGGGCTGAAAAACTACTGGGTACTATGCTCAGTACCAGGGTGACAGGATTATTCATATCCCAAACCACAGCACTACACAATATACCCAGGTAATAAACCTGTACATATACCCCCTAAACTTAAAATAAAAGCTGAAAACAATTTTAACAAGTGAGAGAAGATCCTGAAGCATTTTCAAAGAATTGTAATAGGAGTAATAGGAGATGAAACATAACTTTTCCAGTATGATCTTGAAGACAAAGTACAATCAAAGCAATGGCTACCAAGAGGTGGAAGTGGTCCAGTCAAAGCAAAAGTGGACCAGTCATGGCAACAATCTTTTAGATGCTCAAGGCATTTTGCTGGTTGATTTTCTGGAGGGCCAAAGAATGGTAACATGTGCTTACTATCAGAGTGTTTTGAGAAAGTTAGTCAAAGTTATAGCAGAAAGATGCCCAAGAGAGCTTCACCAGAGTCCTTCTCCACCACAACAATGTTCCTGCTCATTCCTCTCATCAAGGGCAATTTTGTAAGTTTCCATGAAAAATCATTAGGCATACACCTTGCAATCCTTATTTGGCTCCTTCAGAATTATTTGTTGGCAATCTTAAAAAAATATTTAAAAAGCATCCATTTTTCTTCAGCTAATAATGTAAAAAAGACCGCATTGACATGGTTAAATTCCCAGCACCCTCAGTTCTTTAAGGATGAACTAAATGGCTGGTATCATCCCTAATAAAAGTGTCTTCAACTTGATGCAGCTTATGTTGACAAGTAAAATAAAATCTATAGTTTTATCTCATATAAAAAGTTGTTAATGTTTACAAATGTCTTTGGCTACAGTTAGTAGAACCAATACTGAATAGGGTTAGCGCAAGTATGTGTTTTTCAATGACTCTCTTCGCAAGCTATCCTACTGGGCTTTATTTTCTAAGTCATTTCATTTTCTTTCCTTTTTTTTTTTTTTTTTTTGAGACGGAGTCGTCTTCTGTTGCCCAGGCTGGAGTGCAGTGGCGCAATCTTGGCTCACTGCAAGCTCCACCTCCCGGGTTCACGCCATTCTCCTCCCAAGCAGCTGGGACTACAGGTGCCTGCCCCCATGCCCGGCTAATTTTTTGCACTTTTAGTAGAAAAGGGGTTTCACCGTGTTAGCCAGGATGGTCTCGATCTCCTGACCTCATGATCCGCCCGCCTCGGCCTCCCAAAGTGCTGCGATTACAGGCATGAGCCACCACACCCAGCTCATTTTAAGAAAAATAAAAGTTGAAAGTAACCTCTTACAGCAGATTTCACCTTTAAGTGAATGTAAGAATCAACAAGTTTGCTGAAAATGCATATTCCCAAACCTCAACATAATAATTTGATTTCAGCAGATCTGGAGTAGAGTGCAAGGATCTACACTTAATAACAATGCACTAAAGCCCAACTTCCTCCTGAGAATTCCACTAAAAGCTGCTCTTCAGCAATATCCTATGGAAGGCCAATCAGCTAAATGACTACATCATAATCTCTGGCCTCCCTGCACCTGAAAGTAAGTGACCACGTGCTTGGCCCCCCTACACACACAGTATGGATTTGTTGCTGGGAAGTGGTTGTCCACCCAGGGATTACAATACCCAGCCCACCATACGTCTAGGTATCGGCATGAAAGAGGTTCACACCAATAGAATGTGAGCAAAAGTGGTGTGTATCATACATATATAAGCCAAGGTTTTTTAGAAGAAGCTGTACCTTCTCTAAGCTGTCTTTCTCTTTTGTCTCATGGTTAGATACAAATAACAATAAAACCCTAAGAAATTACAAAGGCCCCAAACAGAGGAGAAACAAATCTCTGAATTATTTCACAGAGAACGGCCTACCAACTATGAACATTTGCTTCAGAATGTTAAATGAATAAAAATGAACTTCTATTAGGTAAAGTCACTAAATTTGGGGGTTACTTATAAGCATCATCCTAATATATCAGGCATGTGTGTATATAAACAACTGTTTAACTGCATATACATGTATATATTCATTTAATCAACAAAATGTATTGAAAATCCATTATATGCTCAAGATACAATCATGAGCAAAACCATATGCAATCCTTATCCTCATGAATCTCAGAATTATTGAAGCATGTGTGTATAAATGTAGGTTTTTCTATGTGGAGTACTTGAACAGGGTAGGGTAGACAATGAAATAATATAAATGAGTAAGTAGAACTTTCACTTCCAATTAAGATAGAGGAATAGGGATTAGATTTACCACCTGTCTGATACAATTAAAACTCTGAAAAAATATAAGGAACAACAATGTGAAGCATTTGATATTAGGCAATAAAAGACAGTGATCCCCCAGAAATGAAAAACAAAAGGTGTACCCCAGATTTGCCCCAGCTTATTATCTGAAGAGATGAAATAGTTATTAGAAACAAAACATTTATTAAACTGTATCCCAACATATTAAGCAGAGCCAAGTGAAATATAAAAAAGATCCAAATCAAACTTCGAGATGAAAATTACAGTGTCTAGTTTAAAAATATACTGTATGAGATTAACAGATTAGATATTTCAGAAGAAAAGAGTAGTGACTTTGAACACATAGCAATAGAAACTATCCACAATGTAACAGAGAGAGGAAAAAAGGATTTTAAAATGAAAGACTATAACACCAGTGAGCTGTGAGATAAGTTTAAGCCATCTAATGTACACGTAATAGGAATCCAGAGGAAAGAAGAGACAGAGGAAGAATGGAAAACTTTTTGAAGATATAAAGGTCAAAATTTCCCAAATTTTATGAAAACTAACAACCTACAGCTTCAAGAAGCTCAACAAATCCCAAGCATAAGAAAGCTGAAGAAAACGATACCAAAGCAAATCATAATCACATTGCTTATGCCAGTGAAAGAGGACTCTCATAAGCAGCCAGAGAGAAAAGACCTAACATGCAGAGGAACAAAGGTAAGGGTAACAGCAGACTTCTTGTGAGAAACAATGTACATGCTTGAAGACACTGAAGAAACATCTTTACAGTACTGAAAGAAAAAAAAAAAGTGATCAATCTTAAATTCTTTACTCAGTGAAAATATCTTTCAAAACACAGATATATGAAAGCTAAAAGAATTTATCACCATCAAACATGCACAACAAAAATGTAGAAGGATGTCCTTCAAGCCAAAGGAAAAATGATACCAGTTGGAAATCTGGATCCACATGAAGAAATAAATACCAAAGGAATGAACACACAGATGCCCATGTAGCTAACATTTCTGGTGTTTATCTATGTAAAGAAATATGATTCTTTGTTATTATTTAAATCTCTTTAAAAGATAACACTGTTTAATGCAAAAAAAATAGTGTCTTGTGGGGTTTAAACACACAAAGAAGTAAAACATACAACAACTATTGCACAAAAACTGGGGGGGGGGGGGGAGAAATAAAAGTATAGTTTTGTGAGGTCTGTACACCAGATATAAAGTAATGTATCGCCGGAAGGTAGACAAGTGATAAGTTAAATATGTCTACTATAAACCCTAAAGCAATCACTAAATTAACACAACAAAGATAAAAGCCACAGGAAGATGAAATTGTTTTAAAAGTATAGAATTAATTCAAAAGAAAGGATTCAAAAAGGAAAAAGGAACAAATGAGACAAATGGAAAACAAACAGTAAGATGCTAAATTTAAACCAAACTATATCATTATCCATTAAATGTAAACAGTCTAAACACCAATTAAAAGACAGAGATAATTACACAGGATCAAAAGAACAAGACCTAACTATACACTATCTATAGGAAATGGGTATTAAATAGGAAGACACAAATAGTTAACCAAGTAAGTGAAAAGTATAGAAAATGGCCTCTCAAGATAATAGGACTAAAGAAAATGGCTGTTGACATAGTTTTGATTCACAAGTTGTCACAATTCAGGAAGTATTTTTATATTCAAGAGTCCTTTTCAAGCCTTGAGATCTAAGTAAATATTAATACTATCTTACACTCTTCATAAAAGTCACCACATATGTGTTCACACACCAACATTTCAATTATCTCAACAGTATCTCTAAACATAGCAAATTAGAGATTTCAAAAGAAATTCTCAAGTGAGCTAAGAGATTAGCAATCTATTCTGATCAATAACCACATGTTCTCAAAGATGGATATATATACATTCAAAATTTTACCTCTATATAATGTGTGATTTTACTAACATACTGTCTATTAAGACAACAAAGTCTGAGTCAGATGACAGAAACAAAATGCCACCACATCTCACCACATCCTTTTCCTTTGGGAAGGAACTGGGGATTAAAAAAATGAATATACTATGCTCATGAGAGACAAGTATGCTAGGGAAAGGGTGGGAATATATGTTTGTGAAATGTCACAGTAGGCTGGAAATTACACCTATAAATGTTTGCCCTACCTTCTCAATTTTCTAAATGTGAATTGGTATTTCACCTAGTTTGTCAGGTTTATATATGCAGTTTTTCATATTATTCCATTATACTTTTGATCTCAGTCTCCAGCGACATCCTACATTTCACTCCTGCTACTGATAATCTGTCTTCTTTTTGTGAGTCTTGCTAGAGGTTTGCAATTTTATTAATCTTCTTGAAGAACCAACATTTTGTCTCATTCATTTTCTCTATCTTTTCTGTTATCAATTTCATTGATTTTTGCTCTTTATTATTTCCTTCCTTCTACTTGCTCTGGTTTTACTTTGCTCTTCTTTTTATAGGTTCTTAAAGCGGGAGCTTAGATTGTCCATTTGAGACTTTTCCTGTTTTCTAATGTATGCATTTCATTCTATAAATTTCCCTCTGAAATTTAACTGCAGACTCAGAAAAAGAATAAGATATGGCCACAAGTTTGGAAATAAATAGCAGAAACTTTAAAGATGACCAAATGGGAAACACAACAATTTACCAAGAAAAGAAAATTATCCAAGGTAAGATACAGAAAATATTCAAACTCAGCTTAAACTCCTCAAAACAAAATGACTTAGACTGAATGACTTCAAGTAAATAACCATCTAGTCAGCCATGTAATAAGGAGGGAAAACCCTGCATGTGGAATATGGCCCAATCAATCTGCATTACAGATAATACAAGACAGGGAGCAGGCAATGCAGTGGGACACAGAAGAGTTAACAGAACCACATTTTTCCAGTTAGTAGTCTTAAATGAACTTCTTTACTACCCAACCAATTTCACGGATTCCTAAATGCTGCCTAACAGGAGCTGAGGCTGGGCATATGTGAAGGATAAATGTACAACTGTCATGAATTCATTTCTGTAGGTTGCCCCACCCCATGGAGATATACTAATTTCTAATATATGGAAGAATAAAATATCTTCTTTCTTACCCTCTGAGCTTTTGCGAGTTCTTCTTTTAATCGTTCATAGCCCTTTTCTCTAACTTCCAAAACAGATGGGCTTCGTAAACGAGACAGACTATCAGTACTCAACCCAAAAATATCATCACTGCCATCGCAAGCCTCTGTTATAGTAGCACCCTGTAAAAACTCTCTCTCTGCATTATAGTTGTCCTTTCTTGTAGTTAATTTAGTTAATCCAGCTGTGACTCCAGAGGTAGAACAAGGTGCTGGGTCTGTAACATGAAAGCTGTAAAGGAGAAAGACAATTTTCAGAAAATATCAGCATATGCTCCAATAGAACTGGCTTAAAACACAGCTCTAGAACTGTGCTACCCAATTTGGTAGCTTCCATATTTAAATAAATAGTATGTCCTCAGTCATAGCCACATTTCAAGTGCTCAGTAGCTACATGTGGTTAATATCTATCATTCATATTAGATAGCACAAAAAATAGAACATTTTCATCAACAGAGAAAGTTCTACAGGACGGTGCTACTCAAGAGCAGGGGTTAACAAATTATAGCCTGCAGGCTAAACGAAGCCTTCCACCTGTTTTTATAAGGCATCAATGAGCCAAGTACAGTTTTTACAATTTCAGATAGTTGAAAAGAAATCTTTAAGAGTATTTTGCGACAAATGAAAATTAAATGAAATTCAAAATTCTGCATCCATATATGAAGTTCTATTGGAACACAGCCACTCTAATTCATTTACATACTGCCTATGGCTGCTTTCAAACTCTAAAAGCAGTGTTGAATAGCTGCAACAGAGACTGTATGGCTAGCAAAGCCTAAAATACTATCTGGTCCTTCACATAAAAAGTTTGTCAACCCTGTTCTAGAACATTATCATGTATTTCTTTACATAGGCACACTTAAGTTATTCAAATTTTCTAAAAATAGTAAAACTTAAAATACAGTAACTAAGCAAACTTTCCATTTAAAAAAAATAATCCAAAATAAGTGATTTACTTATTTCCTACCTGATACTAGATATTTCCGCACAATTTAAACGTCTGGGGGATGAATACACAGGTTGTGTAGGAAGTTCAGAAACATCTAATGCATTTGCCTGGATAGGTACAGAGGATAAAGCTGAAGGGTGTGGCCGGTAGATGACACTTGGTGAGGTAATCTGCTCTTGAGTTCCCGATTCATACACACCAAGAAGGTCCGGAGAAGTAGGTGAAGCAAGGTTTACTTCATGGAAGCCTTCCAGGGGATCATTAGCCATAGCAAAAGCCTCATCATAAGATAACCTATGTTAAAACAAAAATCAGATACTTATTTTTAAATAACATTTAAAACTAAATTAAAATGTATAAATTATAAAATGTGTTTAACAGTCCGTTGTAAATTACAAGCTTACAATAAAAGAGCCTTTTAAAAAAACCACTATTACATGGTGGTATATGCCTGTAGTACCAGCTGCTCGGGAAGATGAGGTGGGAGGATTACTTGAGCCCAAATGGAGGCTGCAGTGAGCCGTGATCACAACCCTACACTCCAGCCTAGGTAACAGGGCAAGACCTTGTGTCCACTCAAAAAACAAAAACAAAAACAAACCACCACAATCACTTAACATTTACTAAGCGATCTCAGAGTATAACTACTATAAAAGGCAAACAATCTGATTTAGAAGAAACCTGAAAATGATAAGCAATTCTGTTAAAGTGAGAATAATCAATTAGTATGAGGAATGAATAAAAATTGGCTTAATTTTTAAAAATATTTTAAAATTATTAAATGTTTATATTAAAATAAATTCTCTTTATATGTAAAATATATATATATTTTGTAAAATATATAAAACATATTTTATATATATTTATTTATAGAAAATTTATTTATTATATATATTTATTTATAAAATAAAATCTCTTTAATATAAAATAAATTTATATTAAAATTTAATTCTGTCATTAAATATGAAAATACTAAAAACAAAATCTAACAGTATTATGCAATCTTAGATTCAATAACAATTATACTATGCTGTGAAACTCTTAAAACAATTTTTTAACAGAGAACATTGTATTTATCATGTACAACATGTTTGAAGGCACATACACACTGTGAAATGGCTAACTAGCTAATTAACAAATCATTACCTCATGCCATTATTTTGTGATGAGAACACTCAACATCTACTCTCTGCATTTTTCAAGTATTTACAATATATCATCAGGAACTACAGTCATCCTGCTGTACCACAGATCTCTTGAATATATATTTAACTTTGTGATGATACATGACCTTGGTTAGAGTAAGTAGAAAGGCAGTAAAGACACACACTCTCTCATACCTGTCACCCAGATTATGAAACTGTTAACATTTTTGAGCCATTTGAGAATGTTCAAACATAATGCCCACTTAATATCTCAATGTATACATATACACTGTGTGTGTGTGTATCTGTGTATGTGTGTATCCTAAGTACAAGGACATTCTCCTATCTAACCACAAAATCATCATCAAAATCTGGAAGTTAACATTGATCAAAATTACCATCTAATCAACAGGTCCCATGCAAATTTCACTAATTGTTCCAACAATATCCTTTATATGTACAGGATCCAATCCTGGATAATGTGTTTCATTTCTATAAGCCTTAAACTTCTCCTCTGATGAGATTAGAATGGGGATAACACTAGCCCCTCCCTTGTCCTGTTTGCTGTGAAGATTGAAGGAGACAATCCATGTAAAGTATTTTGTAGAGTACTATGTACCTGACACAGAGTATGGCCTCAATAAACATGAATTATCATAGCACAGGCACTAACAATACCACATATGCTTCAGGTTCTCCATAAGCAAAAAACAGTTCATGTAACTATTCAATTACATCACAAAGTTTACATGGAAACTAACAAGTGAACCACTCAAGTTTTTCCTCTGAAGAATTCAAAGCTAAATGGTATCTTACAAATTCTTTATTGATTTTCCACTGTCTGCTGGATAGAGACCAAACTTGTTAGCCAAAAAAATAAGGTCTTCTAGGATCTGAACCCAATCTCTCTTTCCAATTTTTTTTCCTTCCTATGATAGCACTTAGACAGTTGTGGATAATATCTTCCCGGAACTTAAAAAATGCCAAACAGGCCAGGCTTGGTGGCTCACACTATAATCCCAGCACTTTGGGAGGCCGAGGTGGGCAGATTGAGGTCAGATGTTCAAAACCAGCCTGGCCAGCATGGCGAAACCCTGTCTCTACTAAAAATACAAAAATTAGCTGGGCATGGTGGCCCATGCCTGTAATCCCAGCCACTCAGGAGGCTGAGGCAGGAGAATCATTTGAACCCCAGGAGGCAGAGGTGGCAGTGAGCTGAGACACTGTACTTCAGCCTAGGCAAGAGACTAAGATTCCATCTCAAAAAAAAAAAAAAAGCCAAACAAAACAACATAGCACATCCTTTCTTCCAAAAGTTAGAGAAGTATTCGTTTGTTAAACTCGCTGAAAAATTTAACTCTCAAATCCTTAATAAAAAGTGTTAAAAATAATACAAGTAGAGAATAAAAACAAAAAAGATTTCAGTAAAGTTGAAAGAGATCTAACTCAGTATCATTTCAAAATTACAAATTAGGGGGAAAGGGGGAGGGATAGCATTAGGAGATATACCTAATGTAAATGATAAGTTAATGCATGCAGCACACCAACATGGCACATGTATACATATGTGACAAACCTGCACGTTGTGCACATGTACCCTAGAACTTAAAGTATAATAAAAAAAAAAAGCCCAACATTTAAAAAAAAAATACAAATTAGTATGTGTCACAGACTTTCCAGCATATAGACAACCCAAAGTGCAACAATTAAATCTACAAATGACAAATTTCAAATCCAATAAGCTATTTATTAATAGTAAGTGGTTTATTCTTCAAAATGAAACTAGTCCTTGTTTTTTTCATATAAAATATTCACTATGCCATATGAAAGATGAGATTAATAAGGAATGTAAGGTGTTTAATATGCCATTAAAATTTATTGTTTTTTCACCCCAAAGAATTTTCATTTTTTATTCATAATCCGTATACCTACATATACCAAGAAAACAGCTATATTCAAAGTACATAATTCATTTTCACTTGAATACAGTTCAGGCAAGTACACTAACCAATTCATTACCATAAAAAAACCTTTGTATTAGGTTTGCATTCAACTCTGACATTTTAATCAGTAACTATTTATGATTCTTTCTTCTATCCCATGTACTATGAATTCACCTCTCTACATCCTGAAGGTTCGCTGAATCATGAAATGTAAAAGCATTTGCATTTCTGGAAATACAAAACAGTACAAATCCTATGAAGGAAAATTTAGCAATAACTACAAAATGATGTTAAACCTGTGATCAAGCATGCCACTCCTGGGGTTTTATCCTAAAGATAAACTGGCAACATGAAAAGCAGCACTCTTTGTAATAGCAAAACACTGATTTAATGAACCAGAGTACATCCTCATAATGAAGCACTGCACAGATGTAAAATACATATCCATATATCACTATGAAGTGACCTTGAAGATATACCAGTAAGTTAAAAAACAGGATAAATAACAGTAAACTACCTTTTATCTAAAAAAGGAGAATAAAAATACAAATATACATATATATATATAACTTTTTATAATAGAAAGGCTGGGTTCAGTGGCTCACACCTGTAATCCCAAAAACTTGACACACAGAGGCAGGAGGCCAGCTTGTGGCCAAGACTTAAAGACCAGCCTGGGCAACATAGTGAGACCTTGTTTTTACCAAACATTGTAAAATTAGCTGGGTGTGATGGTGCAGGCCTATAGTCCTAACCACTTGAAAGGTTAAGATGGGAGGATGGCTTGAGCTGAGGAATTTGAGGTTACAGTGAGCTTTGATCATACCACTGCACTCTAGCCTGGGTGAAAGAGCAAGACCCTGTCTCAAAAAAAAAAAAAAAAGAACAAAAGGAAAAAATGATTACCTACAGAAGGAGACAAGACACAGTGAAAAATATGAAAGCTAGACTTTTTTCTGAAAGTACCTTGCTTTACAGATTTGATTTTGAGCTTGCAACCATGTAAACAATAAAAATTAAAGTTTAAAAAAGAATCCCTAAACATAAAGCAAATAAACTTGTGTATTGAGATAGTAGCTCAACCACACAGAAATGAACTACTTCAAGTGATTTTAAAACACAACAATACAAATATGTATCCCCAACGGAATGTACTCTAAAAGCAAAAGGAAGAGAAAAAAGTCATAAACTATTTTCACTGTTAATAATAGTAGCAATAGTGATACTGTTATTCTGAAACTTTGTATAAGATGAAGCAAGTAAGTTATGCTAATGTCATTTGGATCTAAGATTTTCAGCATATTAGAAAAAATACAAATATAAAATCAAAGAATTTAAATCCTAGAGGCCTAAATTTGACTCAGAAACACCAGAAAAAAAATTCTAACTTTATCCAATGAAAAGGCATAGCAACACTGACCAATTCAGGAGTAATAAGCACCCATGTGCTCAGAGTAATACCACGTCCTCCAAAAAAGAACACAGGCTCCCTGGGAAAATGGCTGATTCCAGCCTGGGACAGAAACGGACGAAAGGACCCTGGAATATCTTGTTATACCAGAAAGCAAGTACACTATCAAAAACTACTGGACTGGTATCAAAAGGACTCCCACTAACCAAAAACAGGACAATCTGAACATCAAAAAGGATAATATCTGCAAAGAACTGAAAGGCAAATATTTTTAAATCCATGAGGTCATAATGACACTAAAAATAAAGCAAAGTACCTCACTGGCCTTCTTTGATCAATGCTATGGAACCAATTCATTATTTTCAAAACTGGTAAATAAAATGAAAGAATGAAGTATTTTATCTGGCTTTCCTGTACATCAAGGAACTGAACAGCTCATGAGAAAAAGTTCTTTTTAGCAGAATTCCATTTAATAAATATAACTTTGGAATCCTAATGAAATAATGGATTTAGGGCAGTAATTATTTAAATAGCTATTAAAACCGTAAGGTAAAAGGTTGTTTGAGGAACTTTATAGTTTAATCAATCAGAACGACAGTACCTGAACTCACTGATCACATCTTGTCACAAAAAGGGAGACAATCAAACATTATGTATATTATGTGGCAAATAAGAAATGATCATCACTGCCATTAATGAAGCATTCTGGCCCCTCTAAGAAAAAAAAAAGACCCCAAACCAAACAAGCCTCTTGATGGTCATCAGTTTATAGTAAATACAGAGGAGAAAGGAACATGTTAAATAACACACAGGGACAAAAACAGCAAAATCTAGACTTTGGGACACTCTCATCATAAACAAACCAGCTGGTTTTTCCAATAAACTGTTAAAAAAAAAAAAAAAGAGGTAGAGGAAATTTATAGACTTAAGAGAAATAACTAAACACAATCTGTGGGCCTTGTTTGGATTCTTCTTTGAATAAACCAACTGTAAAAACAAATTAAGTTATTAGGAATTATAGTTAATTTTAGGGATAATAATGGTATAATGGTTATAATTTTAAAATCCTTATCTTTTAAAGATATACACTGAAGTATTTATAGATGAAATAAGGTTACTTGGATTTGCTTCAAAATAATCCAGGGAGAGAGGAAGGGTACGGGGAGCCAAGGAGCCAAGTCATTCAACTACCCGCCCCAGTCTCACAGGAAGTTAAGGTGGCTCCTCCCATAACAGCTAGTATTTGTTGGGCACTTACTAAATATTAAGTATAGTGCATCTATGCTTGAGGAAACTGCAGCTTAGAGTAGTCAGAATTAAAGCCTACCGTTATTAGATTCTACCGTCCAAGCTCTTAACCACCACGACACACCTACTACTACAAGCAGAACTGCTTTACCACTCCATTGTTCCACTGTTCTAGTGAAAATGTTTCTCTTAGTTTTGAATTAAAATCCATCACACCTGCAACATTAACCCTATTTTTCCCACATATAAACACAGTATTTCAGCCATTCTTTCAGCAAATATTTACTAATGACCTACTCTGTATCAGGCTCTGGGGAAAGATGAAAAATCTACTCTCCCTTCAAACAGCCTAACAGAGTAGGAAACTGACAAGTAAAGGCAATGATACATGATAAATGCCACAGAAGATGCAAACAAACTCAGAGACCACACAGGAAGGACAAATAAATCAGAGGCAAAGGATTCTCGAAAAAATAAAGCCAAAGGAAAGATCCAAACAACGAGTAGGAAATGAGAAAGACAAAACCTCTGTAAGGGATTTCCAGACATATCTACCGTGTGAAAGCAAAGCATTTATACGAAACACAGATACTCCATTAGCTGGGGCATAAGCTATGAATATGAAGTACAAGTCTCCAAGACAGGCAGGTTTGAATCCCGCTTCTGTCAAATTACTGAGACAATCTGAGCCTAGGTTCTCCCATCTGGAAATCTGTGCCTTGGTTTTGCTACCTAACAGAATGAAAATTAAAAGGGATAATACTATATAACAGCGGTCCTCAACCTTTTTGGTCCCAGGGACCAGTTTCATGGAAGACAATTTTTCCACAGACAGGGCAGAGGGTGGGAGGGGATGGTTTCAGGAAGAAACTGTTTCACCTCAGATCATCAGGCATTAGATTATCTTAAGAATCACGCAACCTATCCCTCACATGTGCAGTTCACAATATGGTTCGCACTCCTATGAGAATCTAATGCAGCTGCTGAACTGACAGGAGGCGGAGCTCAGATGGGAATACTCACTTGTCCGCCACTTACCTTCTGCCACTTACCTCCTGCTGTGTGGCCCAATTCTTAACAGGCCACAGACCACTTCTGGTCCACAGCCCAGGGATTGGGGACCCCTTCTATATAGTACTTAGGACAATGCCTCTGAGCAGTGCTTCTAACCTATAATGTTTTCCTTCTGGGGGATATATTTAAACACTGTCTAAATTCAAGTCACTTCTGAAAAGGAGATTATTTTGAGGTTAAATTTAATCCCTTTTTCAAGCACGTGAAATTTCCATAAAACATAACTTACCTGGTAATGAGTTTCCAATCTCACTGGTCTGAAAATCTTTTGCCCTTTAAATATATAGAAGCTTTAAGATTTATTTCACATGCAACCTCTTTATAAGAGTAAAATAAACTACTATTTTTAAGCAGTAGTATCTTTTGCATTAAGCAATGAGTGATTCAAAAAGAACTAATTTCAATTGAAGATTATCCCAATTAATAAATTAAACTTGTCAAGGATCATGACCAATATGTAAAAAAGATGATCACACTAAATTCTTATGGGTGAATTACCAACACAACTTGGCTGGCCTTGTTACTGAGCTCCAGGTAATAAAGCCAACTGCAGACCACAAGAAAAAGTTGATTAAAACAATTTGCTTCTGATCCCCAATATGCATTTCCTGTTAATTTTTCTTTCTCAAAGTCAGTACTATCACAACAAAAGCAACAGCCAATCTTTACTGAAAGTTAACTATGTGTCAGACAGTGGTGCTAAGAATTTCATACATATTACCTCATTTAATAAATGCCTAGAAAGATCCTAATAACTCCTTATGAAATTTATTTATTCTAATTAAAGTGAATTTTTTAAATGTTTCTTGAAAACAAAAGGCATCCCTAGGACAACTCAAGAAATCAGGATTAATGGGAAAATATTTTCAGTGAAACATCTGAAGAATATGAATAAAATGAATATACGTATTTTAAATAAAATCTAGCAACTTGATTTATATCAGTAGTCCACAAGAAAAAATAAAATCCATTTTTCCACAAAATGCACATTCCCCTAATTTGGACTTACCTTGACAAATGGGAAACATAGGATTTTAATTTTAGAAAAATAAAAACTAAAGCTGTGATTTTTATCTTTTTTCATATCAATTTAAAGCATGTGAAAATTAAATAATTTGAATTCTATATTTACTAAAATTCCTCAAAGCACTACACTCAGAAAGTAAATCATTTCCAACAAAGGAGGTAATATGGTAACACAGCAGAGTAGAAGCATCAGTACTTGAAGAAGAAAGCTAAGGCTCCTGATCAAGCTCTGAGCTCTATCTATAAACCTGGGCAGGTAACTTATCTGAGCCCAAATATATTCATCTATTTCATTGTAGAACTGAATCAAATAATCCTGGTAGATAAAGCAGTATACTCTTCTACTAGAAGAAAGGCCAATAGGGTAACTTAGCCAGTATTCACTACCTCACCAAATAGCTTGTACTCTGGAATCAGTCTCAAATCTTGGCTTAACCAGTTACTAATAAAGTGACCTAGAGATCTAAGTCTCAATTTCTCATCTGAAAATGGAGATGACAGGTTGAGCACAGTGGCTCATGCCCTAATTTTAGCACTTTGGAAGGCCAAGACAGGAGGGCTGCTTGAGCCCAAGGAGTTTAAGCAATAACCCAAAGCAACATAGCGAGACCCCGTCTCTATAAAAAATTTAAAAATTAGGAGTGGGTGGTGCCATACACCTGTGGTCCCAGCTACTTGGGAGGCTAATGTGGGACGATAGCCTGAGCCAGGGAGGTTGAGGCTGTAGTGAACTGTGATCTGCCACTGCACTCCAGCCTGGGCAACAAAGAAAGACCCTCTCTCTCTCTCTGTCACACACACACACACACACACACACACACACAAAAGTAAGGGGAGATAACTGTACTATCTCCTAAGGTAGTCATGAGAATTAAAGGACTTAGCACCGTACCTGGCACTTACCAATTAAGATTGGCTGTTACTATTATAATGATCTCTAGGGCATTTCCTTAATACTTGCCATATATTTTGATCATACTGTATCAGCACAAGCACTATCACTAACAACAAAAAGCAATGTGTTGAGTTTGGGTTTAAATAAAATATTAGCAATTAAAAGCTTATTGTTTTGAATGATTTTCCTCAAAAAAAGTAAACATCTATATATTATACCGTAGTACAATTTTGTTTTACTATTATCACAATAATAGAAATTAAATATTCCAAGGCATGTCAAAAGAAAAGGTTTAAAGATTATGTAAGCACTATTTTCCTCTTTCACTTTATTCACAGACAGTTGTGGAAGGGGGGCAGGGAGGAAAGTATAGACGCTTTTTAAATTCCCAAATGACTTCTTAATTTAACATGAATCATGAAAGAAACAGTTTCTGAGATTAAAAATGAGACTGCTACTTCAATAGCATATAATTGAACTGTGATAAATTCCATCAGTTACAAATTCTATCACTTCTTTAAAAACCTTCAACATTTACTATATATATTAAATACATTTATTTTATACATATATGTGATAAATTATATTTATTCTTGTTGGAATGGAAGGATGATCGCCAGCTTCAATTCCTCTGGGCAAATCCTGGTACTAAGTTCCAAGAATACAGGTACAAATGGACCAAAGATATAGCACACAGTCTCTACGAGCCACTGCGAGATTATTCTGAGAGTTGTGGGGAGGGAAGGGGGAAGAAGAAGAATGTTTCAGGGAGAAGTAAAATATAAGTCAGATTTTAAGTGCTGAATACAAGTCCAGGATCCCCTAGACGCGCAAGGGGAATAGGATAGGACAGTCAGGGAATAAGGGTCTGGCACTAATAAAACTAACAAAGGAGAGAGTAACAGAAAAGCAGGCTGGAGAGGCGGACTGTGAGAGACCATTAAAAGCCTTCTTTAAAAGAGAAAATGCTGCTTAAAGTTTATCCTGAAGAGATGCTGAGATCTACATTTTAGAAAGTATAGATGCCTTGTAATATAGTCATTTAAAAATGACTCCCAAGGCAATGAGAACTTTACTAGAGAGACTAGAGGCCGTTTAAAGGATTACTGTCTGATCTAATGCCAAGGTCATGGACTGGAAATGAGGGGATGGAGGCATATACACATATGGAAAGCATTCAGAAAATCTTCATTTGTATCTTCAGAGCATTCATTTGAAATGGTTCTTATCCCTATTTTACAGATATAAAAAACTGAAGCTCAGAGAGATTAATGTTGTCAAATAGCCAAAAAGTAACAGAGCTAGTATTCAAACTCTGGTGTGTCTGACTCTAACCCCTAACTCCACTACATCTGAGATACACTTAGAAGGTGAAGTGGATAGGGACTAGGGAGATGGGAATACAGGTTAAATCACAGCAAAGAATCTCTAAGAAGTGAACAATCCTGGGTTCAGCAAACCACCATGGCACACGTATAGTTATGTAACAAACCTGCATGTTCTGCACATGTATCCCAGAACTTAAAAGTATAAAAAAAGTAAACAATCCAAACAGAATAATTATGTTTAATCTCTGAACCCTTCTCTTACTTACACAAAGACAAAACTGAAGTTTCTCTAAAGCACTGCTATTGAAATGAGCATCTGCTATTGCTTTGTGTTCTATTATTTTCTTGAAGTTGACAACCGAGTGATTCTTCCAATTGAAGCCCCCGTTCGCATAATAATTATTTCCCAGGACGTCTTACACTCATGAACTGTCCCCACACTAGGATTAAAAACAGACGCAGTCCCCGGACGCTTAAACCAAACTACATTTACTGCTATACGACCAGGCGTCTACTATGGATGATGCTCAGAAATCTGCGGTGCCAACCACAGCTTTATATCTATCTTCGTAGAACTAATTCCACTAAAAATTTTTGAAATAGGACCCATATTTACCCTATAAACTTACCACACCCTACTCCATACTCTTAATACACCTTCACCACATAAATCTCTACAAAATCTCTCTATAGACCCACTGTACAGCTGCCCCAGCATTAACCTTTTAAGTTAAAGACCGAGAGAAACAACGCCTCTCTACAGTGAAACGCCCCAACTAGATACATCTACGTGACCCAGCATCATCATATCCATACTCCTCACACCATACCTCACCATCCAACTAAAACTATTAAGCACAAATTGTTATTCACCCCTCTCGAAAAAAAAATTGACACACAAAACTACAACCCTTGAGAATCAAAATGAACGAAAATCTATTTACCCCATTCATCGCCCCAACAATTCTAAGCCTGCCTGCTGTAGTCCCCATCATTCTGTTTCCCTCCTTACTAATTCCAACTTCCAAGCACCTTATCAACAACTGACTAATTATCATCCAACAAAAATTAATTCAACTTATCCTAAAACAAATAATAACAATTCACAATACCAAAGGACAAACCTGATCCCTCATACTAATATCCCTAATTACATTTATTACCATAACCAACCTCCTCGGACTTCTACCTCACTCATTTACACCAACCACCCTATATTATTGTTGTTATCATTTCCTCCTCTGTTTTGCTACTATGCCAGAATTTAAAATATTTATTTGGCTCCTTACAGGATTTGGAAAAAAACAGCATATAAATCAAAATAAACAGAAACTTGAATTTACTATAGTACCTATATCCCTGTGTATTTTCTTTAAAAGTATAGATATTTTATATCAAGGAATTAGTGTTAATTTTTTAAGTTTGTAATAACAAAAGCAGAAAATGTAGATTAAAATGAAAAAATAGATAAAAAACAAAGTTTGTAAAACTACTGTAGTTAACTGCTCTTATCTTTGGGAAATCCATACTGAAATATCTACAGGGGAAATTACACAGGACTTGCAATTTGTTTCAAAATAATATAGAAGTGGGAGAAGCGGATGGACGAGGACTGATCATTGTTGACAGTTACTGGGCTACATGATGGAAACTTTCAGGTTTATTACACTATTGTGTCTACTTATCTTATTTGAAACTCTCCGTAATTATAATGCTCTCAAAATAAAAAGGGAAGTTCAAAATTTATTCCAATACTGTATAATAAAAGAGGAAAAAACAAAACAAGTATATATAAAAAGTCATTTTTTTCATTAGCTTTCATAATAATGTTAAAGTTGGCTTCCCAAACTAGCATTTTAGATATGACCAGAAAAATCGCATTTATCTTTTAAGAAGCGTTCTCTGTCTATAAATGCGAATGTAATTAATAGCCCAAGGGCAAAATTAGTCAAATGATCAATTAGGCTACACAATTTTCCCATTTTTATTAAAACAGATCACAAATGAATTCCCACTAATTCCACAATACTTTTGTTTTTGTTTTTGTTTTTGAGATGCAGTCACGCTCTGTCGCCCAGGCTGGAGTGCAGTGGCACAATCTCGGCTCACTGCAACATATGTCTCCTGAGTAGCTGGGATTACAGGCGCCCGTCACCACACCCAGCTAATTTTTTGTATTTTTAGTAGAGATAGGGTTTTGCCATGTTGACCAGGTTTGTCTCAAACTCCTGACCTCAAGTAACTGTCAGGAGTAACTGTTAATCGTTTAAATTAACAGAACACTGCATGTTCTCACTCATAAGTGGGAGCTGAACAATGAGAACACATGGACACAGGGAGGGGAATATCACACCTGTCGGGTCTGTCGGGGAGTTGGGGGCAAGGGGAGGGATAGCATTAGGAGAAATACCTAATGTAGATGACGGGTTGATGGGTGCAGCAAACAACCATGGCACGTATATACCTATGTATACAAACCTGCACCTTCTGCACATGTATCCCAGAACTTAAAAGTATAATTTTTTTAAAAAACCATTTTCCAAAATTTTTTTTCTCAATAATGGAAGCCTCATTTTATATATCCTCTTAAGAATATATGCCAACTAAACATTCAATAGGCGCTGAAGTATGCACTGACTGAATAAACAAGAGTCTTTAGAGAACGAATGAATAGCAAAGCAGTAAAGAGTGGAGACAGTTATTCAGGCTACATTTTTGCTGAAAAAGATAGAAATGAAACAGTAAGTACCTCGTGAGAGTATCAAAACTGGAGAAATTGAAGTTTGAGAAAACCTGAGCATTTTAACAGACTAATTTCAGAAAACCTTCCTTCTAGTTCAGATTCTGTCACTGACAAGCTGTGCGAACTGACACAAGTCATTTAATCTCTCTAAGCTTCAGTTTTGACATCTATAATGGTAGTGGTATTATCTCCCCTGCCTACATTTGAGAAAATCAAATGGCACATCAATGTAAAAATGTTGTACACGTTGTAAAGCACAATACAAATGTACGATTTTATAAAGATCTAAGAAAAAAAAAGTAATGGGGGGAAATAGCAAAAGCATACTGAAGGAGATGGGTCTTACAAATCAGAAGGAACTTTATTTATCTTAGATAAAAGGGAAAGAAGGGGAAAACTAGTCTTTCTGAGGCATGTGGTTCAAATATGATTCTTTTCCCCACAGGGAACTGATACAAATTTGCTTATTGTTTTTTCAAACTTATTTTGGTTTTTCTTTTATACTTTATCCTTATCTGACAACCAGGTGCCCCCAAACATTCAATACTATTACTTTTATCTGGGCATATCAAATTACAATTCACTTATTTAAGTGGTTCTAAGCTATCATCTGTATGCTCCTTTATGCTTATAGGGCATTCTCACATTCTTGAATAGAGTTTCTTTATACTAAAAACTGTCAATTCATATACTTATATCCGTACCCCTGAAGAGAATTTCATCAACTTGCCATTATGCTTATATTTACAATCCTGTTGTTAACTACAAGCATCAAATCTTCCATGAACTTGAACTATTTGAATAATTTTCATTCTTTTTCCTCTAAGTAATATCACTTTATGGCTATAGTTATCTAATTTCATGTTGCCTATATTCTAAGATAAATCAGATTACTTTTTCCACTTTTCTCTAACCAAGACTAAGATGTAAGCTCATAAAACTACCTCATTTAGTTGTAAGTTGAAAAAGAAAGCGGAAGGGAAAATAGAGATAGCAAGTGAATGCTCCCAGTTGTGTAAGTATCTTCCTCTTCCTTCCTCTGTCCCTTCATTTCTCATTCAATGTTCATTTCAATTTCTGCTGCTAGATCAGCTTCAATACACTCTAACATTCTTCAACTGATCATCCATCACCAAACACAGCACAGTACCTACCAGGCCCAATGTTAAAGCTATAAAATGAGGTAAGCCCTACTCTCAAAGAACCTGTAGACTAAAGGAAGAGACCACCTTGTCAACAAACATGTTTCTAGGTCCCTAGAAACAGTTACAAATACAACACAAATATCAAAGCTCATAAATACCAAAAAAGAGATACTCAGTATTACAAAAGCATAAAATTTTTTATAAGAGTACTACCTGGTACAATTAAGGATAGCAGTACCAAAAAAGGACAAACTAGCTAGAAAGCAGTTTACAAAAGCTCAGATATTTTGTTTTTAGGATATTAAATGCATAGTAACCAATTTACTATGCTTTGTTGAACTGCATCTTAATCAGAATTATATTGGACAAAAGTTTAGTTTGAAAAAGTGTACTCCCTTGGAATATCTTCAAAGCTTTCCCTCATTACCTCAATGCACAAATATCTCTACCCACTACCCATCTGTTCTTCCTCTCCACTACTCAACTATCCTAGCACTTCGTCTTAGTTGACATTCATTAAAATATGTAACGTGTGTTCTACATTTTGAAGAACTTATAAAAGATATGGGAATGATTATAAGGCCCCACCTCCCATATTCCTTAAGAATTGTTTCCTTTAACCCCTACTGTGACTTGCAGAGTAGATGCTCAATTGAGTATATGATTTAAAAAAATCTCTGGTGACACATGAGAATTACATATTACATTAATATTACATATCTCATAAAAGCTAAATTACAAACAGTTCTTCAGCATTATAAGCTACACACAAAGAAGTAATAATGCAGTGATTATAAGCAAATAATTCTTCAGCATTACCACTTATACAGAGTGCAGTGGTTAACAGCACAGACATGGAAGACAAACTGACATCTAATCCAGACCTGTCACTTAATTAATTATATGACTTTGAGCAAACTACATAAGGTCTCAGCGTCTCAATTTTCTCAACTACAAAATAGGGATAAAGTATTATCTCCTAGCTCACTGTGAGAGTGAGTGAGTTAGTATAAAGCTTGTACCAGGACTTGGCTTGATAAGCACTAGACTTCAAAGTAACTGTAGTAGCAAGGCTGGTATCACCGTCATTAGAAAACCTGGGTATTTTTAAACCAGAAATACAAATGGTAACACTTGTCACTCTGTGTGCCTCCTTATAGTTACAAAGTTCTTTAATAGAAAGTGCAGACTGGGAATGTAAGGAATAAGAGCACTAAGTTCCATTTTGGGCAGTTGGATACAGTTTTTAATACCGGCTCTATCACTGGCCAGCTGTACGACCACCTACAACTAAGTAACTACAGACAAGTTACCGCAACTTTCTAAGCCTCCATTTCCTGATTTGTAAAATTTGACAGTCACCTATATCCCAGGAATGTCCAGAGGACTGAGGAGTCAAGGTATGGAAAACAAGCACGCACAGTGCCTTGCACACAAGCAAGCTCACATTGGTTCCTTCTCCCCTTCCCCACATCTCTAATGGAGTATCTTATTAAATCCTCATCTCACCACTATGAAGTTCATATTAGGTTGAAACATAAAAAACAGCAGAATATTAGCAATTTCAACCTAATAGTATTTCCACTGACAAATGGAGAAAATAAGCTCAAATAGGTTAAATGTTTTACTCAAGGTTTTATGCACAGTAAGTGATGGAACTGAACATTAAATAATTTTTCATTCAGCCAGCTCACTAATTTGTTCACTGACTCCTGCTGAGGGGGAAAAAAATATACTAACTACTATAATGCATATAAAACTACTGTAATCTACAAAGTATTTTTTCCTGCCATGTTTAAAAAATGAGGGGGTGAAACAGATTTCTAAGAACATTTCCATTTTAAAAATTATTTGCAGAGGATGTGTGTGTTGGGGGAGGATGAGGGTTTACACAAAATCAAAGGTAAAGAATATTAAAGGAAGCATATGGATAATTACACTAATTCAAAAAGTACAATAGGATCTATTCAGAAAACCCACAAAGCAGCTAAACATTAAATGGCCATCCTGGTGAAAGGTTACAAGTATTCAATACCACAGATGAGTTGTCTGCCAAATACGGAAGGAAGATTTATATTAAACACTTTGGTTCACAAAGGTATACATTAATATATAACATTACTGCAATGGAAAAAAATGAAAGGCTTTTCCTTCAATAGTTAAAAAATGGACTACTTAACTGTATAACTGTTTATTTCTATAAATTCCACAAGGGCTTTAGCATTAGATCACATAAGCCATATCTGGAATACAATGTCCAAACATGAAAAGTCCTATCAAAATGCACAGTACTAGTAAATAAATAACAAATGGTAATAGTACAAGGCCCCATAAAACTGGTGAAATATTTAACAGTATCAAATATTTACTACGATTGGTCTACAACCCTATTCTGCCTCTTTTCTCCTTGATTTGTCATTCACCACTGGGGGAAAAAAAAAAAAAAACCTTCATGAACAACAAAATGAGAAAAAGGATAATGAACAAGAACTGGGTCTTTCAATTGATTTACAAAGGAACAGTTTTGTTGTAATCCTCTTACGGGCCCCTCCTCCAATTATGCAATCATTCCACTGCAAGAGATTACAAGGCTTTTAACCCGACAGTGAAAGGAAGGAGTTGGGGTGAAACATGAGAGTGTATAACAGGTAGCCTCCGAACAGGCAACATTTCCATGAAACTAAATTGCCTCTCAGTAATCAGTACTAACTCAGCGCTCTTGTCTTTCAAGACCTTACCCTTTAGCCATTGCAGATATATCTTTTTTTAATCCCATAACAACCGGCAACTCTTTACATGCTGCGGCTTCCACCCAGCATCAATTCTGGAGCGAGGAAGCTCGCGCTTCCCCGGGCGGTCGGGGCGAGTTTTCAACGCTGGGAGGGCAAAGCCGTGCAATCCCATCCGTGCAGCTCGTCTCAACTCCCCCGAACACAAGTCTGGCTGCAAGGAGCTGCCTCTTCGGACGCGACTCCGGGCGCCTGCCCGGAATTTCCCACCAGGTTTCACCGAAACCTCCCGAGGGTGACCTCTACGCCTCAGCACGGTGCCTCTAGCGTCGTTTCCTAAGACTGGGGCACGAAACCACCCCAGGTCCACAGCTATTGCCCCGTCCACAGCCCTGCCGCGCGGCGCCCGGTGTTGTGAGCGGCTTCCGACTTGTTCGGGAACTCCGTCTTCATCCCCTTCGCGACCCCGGCCTTCCGCTCCCGGCCGCTCCCGCCCGCCGCCAGGTAACCCGCCGGGCTCCGGCTCCCTGCCCCGGGCGCGCGGGACCGCGCAGTTAATGTGTAACGCGCCCGTGCCCGGGGGAGGAGCCGCCGCCCGGCGCCCACCAGCAGCCCAGGGGGCGGCCGGCTGACCCGGGGCGCCGAGGTCCCCCCACACGCCGCCCCCAAGACCCCGGAGCCCAACTGCCCACGCGGAGAGCGCGCTCACCGGGCCGGGGCATCCCGCCAAACCCCCGCGCGCCGCGCCCTCCACGGCGCCGGCACCTGCACCTGCCGCGGCCGCCCCTCCTGGCCGACTCGCCGGAGGCGGGCGCGCGGGCGCCGAGGGGGGCGGTGCTCCACGCTCCGGGCCTCTCCCTCCCGCGGCCGCACTCACCTGACGAACCCACCGCGGCCGCTGCCGGCGCTCACGGGCGCTCACAGAGCCGCAGAGAGCGCGCCCCGAAGCAGCGAGAGGCGGAGGAGGACGGCGAGCCCTTGCCGCTACACTCCACGGTGGCGGGCTCACTACGCCGGCAGCCGCCGAGGGAACGCGGGACTGCGCCTGCGCCGGAAGCGGGGCCGGGGCCCGGGGCCGGGAGCCGGGAGCTGGGAGCGGCCGGTCCTCACGGAGGGTGGGCGGGGCGGGGGGGTGTGGCCGGCAGGGGCGGGGCGGGCCCGGCGTGGGGCCTGGGGGCGGACGCGCTTCCGCGCCCCCTGGCGCCAGGCGGGGCTCGTCGCAGCTGTCACGGGCCTGGCCCCAGGTTCCTCCGCGGGCGGTTTCCCTGGGAACAAGGGCGAGCCCGAGCTGCGCTGTTTCCCGGGGCCCGAGAGGCCACCTCAGGTTGACTTCAGGCATGTTGGGCTCTCCAGAAGGGAGAAGAGGCACCTTCGCCGTGAGTTGAGGACTCCTAGAACCAACCTGAGACTCCGCGGCCATATACATCTTACGACGTGTGTGTGTGTGTGGCGGGGGATGGGAGGGGAGGAATCCTGTAGAACCCAGATCCCATCATTCCAGCAACTGCCAGAGCGTTCGAGAATGTCACGCCTGTACCTGTCTTCTCTCATCTTTTGTGCCAACTGTTTTATCAAACTTCCACCCCACTTTAAGTCTTCCAGGTAGGAAAAATACAGAAAGAGCCAAGATCCCAAAAATCGGAAAAAATAAAGAGGCAGTCATAGTATGTGTCTCTATGTTTAGCAAAAGAGAAACGTGCAATTTATGTGATACACATATTGAATAGAACCATCATTCTGGGTATTAATCTCATCTATTAGAGGCAGTAAAGAAAAGTAGACTATGTGTATGGCTGTTGGAGTCAGAATTACTGGGTTTGAGCCTGCCACCTGCTAGCTGAGTGACCTTAGGCAAATGAATCTCTAGCCCCAGTTTTCTCATCAGTGAATGAGTATACAAGAACCTCCCTCGCTAAGTCATTGAGAGTTTAAATGACTTAATTCATGTAAACACTTTGCATACTTCATGACACAGGGTGCCTGATGAATATTAGCTATTGTTATTATACCATTATAACTATTATCATGCATCTGTAATCCAGAAACCTAGAAAGTCAGTTTTTCTTATTTTATACCCCGTCACCAATATATCACCAAGTCTTATTCATCCTAATTTCTAAATAATTCTTAAATCTATCTTACCTGATATTCATTGCCATTAGAAATGACCTTTCTTATTAACGGACTCCTAACTGTTCTCCCTTACACCACATAGCTGGTCATTCATTCATCAAACATTTTATTGCACTCCATCTGTGTGCTTCCTGTTAGACATAGGGACAGAGAAACCATTACAAAGTCCCCACCATTCACGGACTCAAACATATATAGGGAGACAAGTATGTCAGTAATAGCTACGTTAAATGAATAAATTAAATATACAGCAAACCACTTGGGCTCCCCAGTCTTGCTGTACTCACAACCCTGTATTTCCATATGCTGTTTCTTTTTATGTCTTGATCTCCTACCTTTTCCTTGCCTTGCTAGTTATTTGTTATTCATTATTTATCCTAGACATCAATTCCCCTGTGAACCCTTCCCTGTTGGCCACTCAGCCCTATCCCAGCCACTCCAGTATGGGCTAAGTGCCCCTACCAGTGCTTCCATAACACCGTATCTCTTTGTAATACTTATCACATAGAGTTATAATTGTAGCTGTATTTCTCCATTTTCCTAGACTGTGAGCTTTTTGAGAACAGGCACAAGGTCTGACATGCAGTGGGACTGACTCAGTAAATGCAGAATGAGTGAATGGTATGCATGCAGAGTGCAGTCTTGGTGTGTGAATGTTTAGAGGATAAGTCCTGTGATATATTCTACATAAGACCTAAGACATCGTGATCTACAGGAAATAGTAAACAGTAACCATATGCCTGAGGCCTGTGTTGGTCCATTTACAAATCACCTACCATCCATGAGGCTTTTTGAAATATACTGAAAGATGTTCCTCTTGAGTACGTAACCTGTTAGCACTGTTTGAGAAGAGTGACATAGATTGTTACCTATAATAATACTTCAGTGTTCTTGCAGCACAGAGACCAAGATACATTACAGAATGTTAGACACTCAGAATCTCAGCCTACAAAGTATGTAAAGTACTGTGAGCATCTTAAGTTTGATAGCTTACCCACATATGAAAAGGACAGCTATTTCACAAAATTTAAAAATGTGAAAGATCTGGACAGGCACGGTGGCTCATGCCTGTAATCCTAGCACTTTGGGAGGCCAAGGTGGGCAGATCACTTGTGGTAAGGAATTCAAGACCAGCCTGGCCAATGTGGTGAATCCCCATCTCTACCAAAAAACAAAATACGAAAATTAGCTGTGCATGGTGGCGCACGCCTATAGTCCCAGCTACTTGGAAGACTGAGGTGGGAGAATCACTTGAACCCAGGAGGCGGGGGTTGCAGTGAGCTGAGATGGCGCCACTGCACTCCAGCCTGGGTGAGTGAGACCCTGTCTCAAAAGAACAAAACAAAAGGCCACGTGCAGTGGCTCACGCCTGTAATCACAGCACTTTGGGAGGCTGAGGTGGGCAGATCACCTGAGGTCAGGAGTTCAAGACTAGCCTGGCCAACAGGGTGAAACCCCATCTCTACCAAAAATATAAAAAATTACCGGGAGTGGTGGCCAGAGCCTATAATCCCAGCTACTTGGGAGGCTGAGACAGAAGAATCACTTGAACCTTGAATCACTTGAACTCGGGAGGTAGAGGTTGCCTCGAGCCAATCGCACCATTGCACTCCAGCCTGGGCGACGAGTGAGACTCCATCTTAGTGAGACTCCATCTCAAAAAGAAAAAAAGTGAAAGATTTTATAGTGTGCTCAAGATTGCCTTTTTCTCTTTATGTTTTTCTCTTTATTTTTTAAAAGTGTAAATTATAAAAGTAATGTCAATTATAACATAAAATAACATTTTTTTTTATCTTAAGACTTTCTCATTTATACCTTGGGCCGGAAAAAAAGGAGATGAGTGCAAAGATACAGAAATTTTAAGTCGAACAAACCATTCTAAGGTTGTTACCCTTAGTTATAACTTTTATTACTTGTTTGCCTCCGTTTTGTTTTCAGAGTTAAGAAAATGTGTATTTTCATGGTATTTTCCAGTTGCAAACTGACTTCATATTAATGATTATGTGAGTCTTGTACAAAAAAGAATTTGATGCAGGTGGAAAGGTAGTTATTCTTCATTTTTGTGGATGGGGAGCCTAGGCCACCAGAGTTAGGGCCCTGCTGTTTGGAACGCAGGTGAATATCTTATAAATGAATGAAGTGAAAGCATATTGAACTTTTGTGTCCAGTAGTATGGCAGACTAGAGACTCTGGCTGATTCTCAAACCAGAAGCAACTCAAAGTGCTGAATAAAACATCTAAAACATCTTATCAAACGTATCAAAGAGCTGGCAAGAATATAAGAAACCCTGAAGGGCACAAACTAGGTATAAGTGAGAACCCAGACTGGTAAATAATAACAATGCAAATGAAATGGAAAAAAAAGACAGTTATGGGGAAAATGTACCAAAAGTAATTAATCTATCATTTCCTCGCCTGCCAAAATAGCTAGTGAGTGCCAGTGCTTGTGTTCTTATAAAAACTGGCTTTTGCAACTCCTGTACAAAAGCAGAGCAATCTCAAAAGTGTCTGTCATTATATTAATTATGGACAACCCTGTATTTCAGGCCCCCTTTCTGATGTTGAAATAAATGACTGGGAAAAATTGGAAAGCTGAGAGAAAGGGTTGAACAGAGAGCTTAGACTCTGAAAAATATGATTCCCCCCTTCAAAAGAATCACTTTAACAAGCCACATATATATAACAAAACGTTTTGAGAACTGACTTTAGATCCAGTTTATCACACACACAAATTGCCATCCATCAAACAAATATTTATTTGTTGCTTCTCTGTGCCAACCATGTAAATAATTTTCAGTAAGAAGGAAGAGAAGGAAAGATGAGACACAATGAGAGGGCTTCCTGGCCTCACCTTACTTTTTAATACCAGCTGCCAATCTATGACTGAGGCTTCCTTCATCCCTTCCCATAGGTTCTATGAGAAATCCTTCTGTCCTTAAAATAATTCTCCCTTTTTGCTTTATATAGCTTTGAATGATTCCTATTACTGCCACCAGAAAATTATCCTAAACAATATATTTTCATACAGGGATTGGTTTCTGTAACAGCTAAAAAGCTCAAAGTAACAGTAGCTTAAAGAAAATAAAATGTATTACTCTCACATCAGTGTAGGTGACTCTCTAATCAGCAGATCCATGAGCTTCTTCCATCATGTGGCTTTACCATCCTGAAATGCAGCTTCTCCCTTATGATCCGTCATGGCTGCTCAAGCTCCTTACAGCCTTTTTCCAATGAGCATAAAGGAGGTAGGGGCAGAAAGGAACACGCCTCTATTCTAGGCCACTTGCAGAAGTTGTAAACATCACTACACTATACTCTCTTGGTCAAGTGTAGTCTCTATTTGGCAGCCATGGCCCAGCTAAAAATCAATGGTTCTAACACTAATGAAGAAGGGGAGAACATATATTAAAGAGAACTAGCAGTCTCTACTTCATCACCTGAGATGAGACTTAGGATGATAGAAATGGTGATGGGGTGGGACATACAAATAGAACAAAGGCAGTGCTAGGAAAACATGCAGTGTGTTCAGAGATGGTAAGCAATGCAGCTTAGTTGGCTCATGGAACAAGTGCAGGTGGATAGATAAGCCTGGAAAGATATGCAGGAGCCTGATTGTGGAAAGATCATAAATGCCAGACTGAAGAATATAGAATTTGATAGAAGAAGGTTTCTGAAAGATTTTTGAGCTGGAGAGTAAAATGATCAAAACAATGCTTTAGGAAGACTTGTGTTGGCAATGCCTAGAATATATTTGAGGAGAGAATGACTACAGGCAAGGAAATTAGATAGGAAGCTACAATGAGATAGGGCCTATACTTCATAAAAACAGAGAAGAGGAAACATTTCAAAGGATGTTGTCTAATGCAGCAAGTGATTAGCTGTCCCACACCTCTCTCATGCGCGCACACACACACACACAGAGCTTACTTAGCATCCATTATACCTTTTTGAGATCAGCACATTGATGTTACTTGGAGAAGCATCTTTCCACCATATTCAGTTCACATGATTCCAGTGGAACTGAATTCCCCCAACTCCAGGGGGGAATATGTGATGCAGGCTTGACCATTCAGAGAATACTCCTAGTCTCTGTGATGGATTCGGTGATAAGCAAATGACTCAAAAGTCAGTTCTGGGACTTTTGGGTTAACATTGGGAAAAATGAATCTCTCTATATGGATTGCTGAGATCAAATGTAAGCTGCTGGCAACAATCTTGCTCCCATTGGAGAATATGCCTAAAAATGGAACTAACATGGAGAAGGCAGATCTGAGAGAAGAGAAAACCAAGTGTGAGTCCTAATGACATCATTTTACTTCCTGGATCAACCTGTGACTGAAACCATAGACCCTGGACTTTTTAGTTACCTGAACCAGTAATTTTCTCTTTGCTTATGCCAGATTATGTTGGGTTTTCTGCCACTAGCAACTGAATATACAGAAATAAAGGTGAGAAAGGAATCAATGAGAATTCCAAGTTTTAAAGACAGTATCATCTACCTTTGCCATACATAGTATTAATCAGTTTAGCTCTGATCAATTTTATCGGTTCCAAAAAATCCAATCTACATTCAAAGAGAGGGTGTTTGGGGCCGGGCGTGGCGGCTCACATCTGTAATCCCAGCGCTTTGGGAGGCTGAGTTGGGCAGATCACCTGAGGTCTGGCGTTCAAGACCAACCTGGCCAACATGGTGAAACCCTGTCTCTACTAAAATTATAAAAATTAGCTGGGCACGGTGGTGGGTACATGTAATCCCAGCTACTAGGGAGGCTGAGGCAGGAGAATTGCTTGAACCCAGGAGGTGGAGGTTGCAGTAAACCAAGATTGGGCCACTGCACTGCAGCCTGGGCAACAGAACGAGACTGCGTCTCAAAAAAAAAAAAGAAAGAAAGAAAAAAGAGAAAGAAACAAAAGGTGTTCATTATGATTGGGAATGTTCACAGTAATGCCGTGAAAACTCTGAAAATAATCAGACTCATAGATGATTGGAGTTAGAAGAGACCTTTAAGTCATCTCCCATCACCATCTATTTTCACAAATGAGAAAGCTGAGACCCCGGAAGAGGAAGTGATTTTATCCAAGGTCACAGAGCTAAAATGTCCCAAAGCTGAGTCTTGAACCCAGGTCTTTGGAATACTAATCTATATATTTCCATTGTATCATCCTGAACTTCAAAATAGGACATCTAAAAAATGTTGTTGAGTACATTCGAGATACATATAACACAAATACAGACAACTTCCCATGAAGCAACTATTTTGAAAAGACTATTTATTTTGAAAGCATGGGAGTGGCAGCAATGTTCACCACATTCTTGTGAGGATAGATGGTCTTCTGCACAGTGTTGCTGTGACTCATGCCATTGTACATTAAGTGAAACCAACCATGCTATGTTAACCACTAATAAGTGGACCTAGATAGATACCTGAGCCAAAAGCAACCCTGTGTGGCTAGATTGAAGATGAGAAAGGTCAAATTCTTGAAGTGGCATGAAGCTCTCCCCAGTAGGGATCCTCCATTCTGTCAAGGGAAATCAACCCAGTCAGTCCCCCTCCCTTTGCAAATATGAATGCTAAGTATGCACACAGAGGGTGGTCATTCAAGTTCAACTGGTAAGCCAAATCAAGATAAACTCTTCTCCATTAGGCTTACTACATCCTCATTAGAGAAATACTGGGATCCACATATCCTGTAATACCTAATCTCTATATTTTTGCAATAATTATGCATGAATTCCTGTACTTATTGAGTGTCCTTTACATGCCAGATACTTTTCAGCTACTTGGAAAATGACAGAGAATAAAATAATGTCCCTGCTTTAATAGCTTTTACATTCTAATGGAAGAGACAGTACAGATGTAAGTATATAACATAATGTCGAGTAATAATATGTGTGTGTTATGAAGAAAAATAAAGTAGGACTCACTACTTCATGAGAACTTTATCACATAGCCAAACACGGCTATAAGGGAAGACAGAAAACGTCGTCTCTATGTCAGCAGTCATCTGCCCGGGAAAAAGAACTAGCAGTCTGCCCCAAAAATTAAATAAAATTAAATTAAATTAAATTAAATTTAAATTTAAATTTAAAAAGTACGAGTAGAAACAGGAAAGGAGTTACACTTTGATGTATCTAACACATCCACAAATTAACGAACAATTCATCTTTTGTTTAAATTAACCATAAGGTAGTATTTGCCTGGTTATTCACATAAACACATAGATAACTTGTATTTCTTGGGTTCCTTTGGGGGAGTCTTGTCTCTCAGTGTTTGTCCAATTTTGATGCTGTCATTCATCAGTTATTTCTTGTGTGTCATTAGTGGGCTAAGTAATACTCAATTAAACAGATGACAGAACATTTCTGAGGCAGAAATGTTTCTCTATTCTCCAAGGAAAATATCCCTGCCTCAGTACCCCTCTATTGCTGCATATTTTATCTCAGCCAGTGGTTTTTTTTTATTTTTTAAAGCAACAGATAAAATTGTATGTATTTACTGTGTACCCTCAGCCAGTCTTATTTATAAAAACAATATCTACTCCGTTTCCTGTACCAAGCATTCTCACATAAATATCCATGCCCTTGTAAGTCATTCAGTTATTTATTGAGTGGCTACTACGTAAAATATGCAGTTGGTGAACCACTAGCATCAGAATCACCTGAGATGCTTGTTTAACTCAGGCTTTATGAATCAGAAGCTTTAAGAATTAGGCCTGTCTGAAATTTCTCAACAAACATTAGAAGCAATTTTTATGACACTTTAGGAGTCAACAGTAAAGAATGCATGGTACACAGTAAAGCAGAAAATTCTCCAAACTGCAATCTAGCTGAGTTAACATAATATATACATAAAACAGTGATTTAAAAAATGTATCCAGAGAGTAAAGATAGCATCCTCTATTCTTCCACCTCTCAGAAATTATTCAGTAACAAGGATAATGACAATAATACAAAATTCATTTTCATTGAAAACAGTAGATACCTGAAACCCTGAACTACAATATATGTGAAATACAGTGAAAGGCAGAAATACTTTGATAAAAGATGTAAATGCCTGCAGACTGCAGAAGACATCATCAACATCAACAAAGCACACTTCACAAAAGTGACTTACCTTAGAGACAAAACCAACAATCTTTCATTTGAAATAAAGGAATCAAGTATGTGGACAGGCAGCAGTGTCTTCCTTCAACCTGGCTGATTATAAAAGAGAAGGTGATAAGGCACCATTGGAAGAAGAATCATTCAGACATACCACATATGCAGAAGCATTGTGTTGGTGAGGCAAAATGGAAAAAATATATATAGACTGCGATGTGAGCAGCCCTGTGATTGCCAATTTCTCTTAGTTAAAAGTAGAAGCCAAAGGAACTCATCTACACAACCTCTGTGTCATAAGCAGAATTCCTACTAGGCTGAAACGTGGTCCAGGCCTCTCAGCACAAACCTTCTGCAATTAGCAATTCTTGGAAAACCTCTCCTCCAAACATGAACAGTCAATCAAAAAGTAATCAATCATCCAGGCACGGTGGTGCAGGCCTGTAGTCCCAGCTACTTGGGAGGCTGAGGCAGGGGATCTCTTGAGCCCAGGAGTTCGAGGCTAGCTTGGGCAACATAGTAAGATTCTCTCTAAATTTTTTTTTAATTTTAAAAGTATGTATATAAAAACCATACACATTTTACAAAAATATATGCAAACAAAAAGATACATATTTAATGCATTTGTATGACTGCTTATCCAGGGGAGGATAAGAATAGGAATAAAAAGGAAACCATAAATAAATAAAACTAGCCTTCCATGAATCAATTATGATAATGTGGCATGAACTAATAAGTATGACTAACTCAACTTTCTTAAGTGCCTTCACTGGAAATTTTTTTTTAAAAGCAGCAGAACCACAAAAGGAACTTAAATATGAATTGAAAAAGGGAGAGGAAAAAAATAACTATTTAAAAAATGAAGACAAAATTAACACAAACTTGGAATAAACACTTGTTAAGGGGGAAAAAAAAAAGCAAAATAAAAAATGTTTTAAGAATCACAAAATACCAGATTGAGAAAAACAAGTTAAATGAAATGAAAATGAAAAAAAAAGGATTAGAGAGAAAATTATGTAAATGGAAAGAAACAAAAGAAATCCAATATGTACATAATCTAACCAAAGAATCTAGAAGTTGGAACAGGAAAAAAAAAAAAAGCAGATAAACATTTTGAGACACTTTCAGAAATAAAAGACCTAAATCTATAGATTGAAAGAGCATACCATATCCCAAATAAAAAAATGACAAGAATAATCAAACTAAGACCTAGTCTAGCATAGCTACTGGATTTCCAAGAGAATGACAGAATCTTTTGGGCATCCAGAGCAAAATGATCAAGACATCTATAAGGGGGAAAAATTAAAATGTAATTCTAAAGATTTCATATCCAAGGATTTCATACCAGAGTAACTTATTCAAATAAAAATATAATGAACACTTTTGAACATGCAAGCAGTATGGTTTTCATATTGCCCTTTTTTATAGGATATTCCTAGAGAATGAATTTCAACCACCAAAGAGACGAATTTAGAAGTATGGGCAGTGGGAGGAGACTGGTAGCAATCATTAAATCCATTTATCTATAGAAGCAAGTCTAAAATAATGTTGAGAATTATGGTCATAGAACAGAGAGTAACTGCTGTAAGTCTTGACAATATCACAATGAAATAACTAACAAAAGCTGAAAGAGAAAAGAAATAAGGTAAACACTACAAAAATAATACAATTAGGGGGTGAAGAGGCGAGGAACAGGAAACATACTGCTCAACGCTTTCAATAATGTATAAAAAATAGTTTCAAAGTTATTAAGATGACCACTGGAACAAAAATGCAAACCTTTCAAGTTCAAAAAACATGCATACACAAAGAATATATATACAGGCCATATAGTGAAAAATAAATAAATGAGCACTACAAACAAAGCCTAACAAAAAAACAAAAGATAGGTAAAGTAAAATCAAACATGACATGACTTTCTTTTCAGTAAGCTCTGAAAATTTTCAATTAATTTTCTCAACTGGGATATCAGGGCAAATCTCAACCTTGTGCTGTATACATAAGATACAGTGAAAATAAAATGATTTAGAAAGGTGGAAGATAAAAAGATAGGTGAAGGCATACCCAGTAAATTAAAACCAAGATCAAGATTTTATCTCAAAGTTAAATTCAAGGAAAAAGTATTAAATGAGACAAAGATAGGTACTTTATAAAACATGAGATGCAAAATTAAGATTTCACACTTATGAATATCAATGTACCAAATAACATAGAATTGAAATTTATAAAGTAAAACTACATCAAATTCAAAGAGAAATCCACAGAAAACATGACTAGTTAATTTATCTCATCCAGAACAGATCAAGTGGTCAAAAATTAAGTAAGGATATAGAAGACCTAAATAACATAATTAGCAAAGTAGATTGTGTATGTACATTTATGTATTTATAAATGTATATAAATATGTGAGTGAAAATAATACATTTTCTTTTCATGTACCATAGACTAGTCACAAACATTGATTAAGTATCTAAAGGTGCTTCAGATAGACCTAAAAATTTTGTCTCTAATGGACAAGGGAAATGCTCCTTTATTCTCAGCCCCCTTTATTATTTTTATTTTTTTAATTCAGCTCTTTTTTTGAAAATTTAAGTGAGTACAAATGAAGAAAAAGAGTGAAATAAGATTGTACACACTCATTTTCACTTTTAACAATTATCAATGAAGTACCAAACTGTTTCATCTATACCTCCAACAACTTCTTGCCATCCTGCATTTTATATTTAGTTTCTTTATTAACTTTATTAAGGTATAATTTACATACCATAAAATTCACTCATTATTAAGTATATGAATCAATAATTGTTAGTAAATGTATGTGCAACCACACTACATTCCAGTTTAAGAACACTTCCATTATCCCCAAAAGATCCTTCATGTCGATTTGCAATAATTTTACTCTTAACCCCAGTTCTAGGCAACCACTGATCTGCTTTCTGTCTATATGTTTGCTTTTTCTCTCAACTCCTTTTAACTACAGCTGGCTTCTCTTTTGTTTCATTTGCATTTTGAACTTCCAGCTTGGAAAAAAAAAGTTTGAAAACCATTATGACATACACTTACTTAAATAACAATGTAAAAATATATTTTATTTTAAATTTAAGATGTACGTCCCATGTGCAAAATATATGGAATGGAATGCTCCAAAGCAGCAGTATCCAGTACGTGATCTAACTGATCCTGGTTAGGTAGAACACAGAAACTTTGCAAAGACTATCTCAAAAAGGAATTTGAGAAGTTTGGTCTAAACGTGGATGTTTATTGTATGTGGGGTACCTACAGTGAAAGAGGGGAGAAATGCTTTAATACTAATTCAAGCATTAAAGTGGTCTGATGCTCCTTGCATCGTTCATCGGGTGTGTTTTTGATTTGATCTTTGAAAGAAAGCTTTTCCTGGTCTAAGAATAGAAATTATCATGGTTGCCAACATTCTTCATGCCTGTACTCCTAACCATCATCGGTTTGGGCAAAGACAAAACAGCGTATGCAGTCTGGGTTAATTTTAATGCAGTCAGAAGTGTAGGTTATGGGTACTTGTTAAAGAGATGTTTTGAGGTCAAGAACCTTGGGGAATTAAAGAGCTCTCACTGGCCCAACTTATTCAACATTCAGGGGCCCAAGAGATTGTGCTTTCCTGTTGTTCTAATGAAACATCTTAATATACTGAACTTGCAACCACAGGGGAAAGGAAGGGCTTTTGTTTCAGAAAGTAAACATCTCAGGCATAAACCAGGCATACAAGTTGAGCTCAGGTCAACTGCCTTGAGCTTAATGGAATTACAGATTTTGAGGAGTTGCTGTACTATTTTGGTAGAAATAAAGTCCAAATTTTAGAAGACATATTCTGATGAACATGAATCATACTTCAAGTTTCTGCAGCTGCTTTTGGTGTGCAAACCCCAAGATGTGTTTGAATTACCAAGTGTCTCCCCTATCTGTGCAGCTTGATTGCAAGAGGAATTTAATTTCACAGACCTGAAAGGGAAACTTGCTATCAAAAAAGACAAAATTTAATTAGAATTTGAGTAGTGGTATATGAATCACAAAATTATCTTAAATTTTATTCTTCCATGAAACTACTGAAATCCAAACTGATGGCAATCATACCATCAGAAACAAAAATTTGGAGTAGAAATTCAGCTATATACTGCTTGTATACAGTCTAGACGGTTCAAGAATTGTTTAGTCACGTATACAACTGGATTATCATTGACATAACCAAAATTAATTAACAAGTTTCTGTTTCAGGTAAGTATCTTTCAGGACCAAAAATACTCTGACATCATCCCTGTGTGAAATTATTCTTGCCAGACAAGCAGGAACTTTTGGCCACAAGAAATGGGCATCTGTCCCCAGTTCAATGCTAGCAATGCCAGCTTAGGGCCCAGATGATTCAGGTAATTGTAGAAACTGACCCTGAGGCAAAGAGTTGGAAACAGTGTTAGAAATATCTGAATATTGCTTAGGCTGATATTTTATAAGAAGTAAATGAACAATACATACTCTTAATTGGTCTGTCTCTTGGGGTCCTGAAATTTCCAGCATATTGCAATTATGAGGGTTTTTTTTTCTTTTTTTTCCGAGTTGGAGTCTCACTCTGTCACCCAGGCTGGAGTGCAGTAGTGCAATCTCAGCTCACTGCAACCTCTGCCTCCTAAGTTCAAGCAATTCTCATGCCTCAGCCTCCTGAGTAGCTGGGATTACAGACACCAGCCACCATGCCCAGCTAATTTTTTGTATTTTTAGTAGAGACCGTGTTTCACCATATTGGACCAGGCTGGTCTCAAACTCCTGACCTAAGGTGATCTGCCCACCTCAGCCTCCCAAAGTGCTAGGATTACGGACACGAGCCATCACTCCCAGCCCAGTTATTAGGCTTTAAGTAACATCTAGCCAAGAGATATGAGTCATAACTAGCTTTGGTAGGCTATATGTACATTTTTATTAACAGAGTTGATTAGGAGAGAATTCAGGCCACATGCTTATAGATTTCTTATTATTCCTAAAATGTGAACATTACTATTCTAAAGAGTTGGAGAAGATTTCTGGCGTGAACATGAGTGGGTATATTAGTATTTTCTCTTTTCTATCTTTGAAAATCATTCTGGAGATAAAAGGATAAAAACACAAACCCCACCTTCCAAAATCTGCAAGCCCATTTTTTTTTCTTTTGCAGAGTATGACACAAATATACTGCCCAGGTTCTAAAACATGTATAAGAGTTGACAAAATCAGCTGAGGTTGAGCAGAAATTATATAGGAAAAAATAGGAAAAATACAGAGACCAATCTCAGCTGCAAGAAGGCTCAGCTAGACACTGCAAGCAGAAGTATAACCCCTGAAGGTAAGAGACACATCCTGAGTTACAAAAACATTATCCTTGTTTACAAAAATGGATGTGGGAACTGGGCAAACCATGCTGGCAACAAAAGTCCCCTGTACCCAGTTTGATTCAAAAAGACAGTGCAAGTGAGACGACACAAAGAATCACACAGATAAGCCATATTCACAGGAAGCAGTCTGTTCATGTGGCAGCAGAGAAGTGAGTCTGCACTAAGTCAAAAACAGCTTCTTCCTAACCTTGCTGTCATACATACCAGAACTCTTGCAAATAATTGGTCCAGGAAGACCCAGTTCACTCAGTGATAATAAATAGGAAAGGGAAAGGAAGTAGCACATCACCAATACAAAGAAACAATAACAAAAATTTTAGAAAAAGGAGCAAAATCTAACAGATGAAGAATGCTTTACAAGTGAAATGGTAGCTCTGGCAGATGAAATTTTTAGAAATAAGTTTCCCCAAATTAGAGAAAAGAATGAGACCATAACCTCAATAAAAAGAAAATTATAAAACATAAATATAGGAATTTGAGGAAGATTTAGAGACATAGAAGGTGATAAAATGCAACAGAAGAATTTAGAAAAGAAGTAGTAGAAAAAACAAAACCATCACACAAATAAAGACAAAATTAGAAGGGAAGTGAAAAGAAAAGAAACATAAAGGAAGATAATAAGAATTATAGAGAAAAGAAATGAAAAAAAAAGCAAAATGAAATGAAAAATAGAAAGGATTAGACACAAAATAATATATACAGAAAGCAGGCAAAGGAGGTTTAAAAAAAAAAAAAAAAAAACTTACAACTAGCGCCCCCAAGGAAAAGATCCAAAATAATGGAACAAACAAATACTTAAAGATATGAAAGATATGATTGAAGAAAACTTTTCTCAATCAAAAAAAAAAGTACACCTCTTTATTGAAAGGATGTAGTATATGCCAGGGACATTTTACCTGACATAATTACTGACTACAATGAAAAGGAAATAATCCTTTGGAGAGGTTACAGATAATCAAATCCTTTGTAGAGGTTGCAGATAATCAAATCACTTATGAAGGGAAGTGCCAGCCTGTCTTTAAATCTCCACACAACAACATCCGTTCCAAAAAGACATTAGAGCAATGTATACAAGATACTCAAGTAGAGAAAGTGGACACAAAGTCTTTATGTCTAGCAAAACTGTATTTCAAGTATAAAAACTACAGACAGAGTTTAAAATATGCAAAACTCAGCTAGCATTGTTTCTATTAGCCCTTCTTAAAAAAACTACTAAAGATGAACTTTAGGTAACAAAAGATAATTGGCAGAAGGCCAGTAAAAGGACTGCTTGTGAACGTTGTGTCATTAACAAATGGTGTCTTTCCTTTGTGCCCTCTGGAATTCATCCATCAGCAGCCAAATCCCCTATATCCTTAGCCTCTTCTCTGAACATTTCATTCACCCTCTTGCTCTAGAAAACCAGCTCTCTCCTGAGGATACGCTTCCCCTGAAGCCATCTTACATAGTGGCTGCTTTTTTTCTTCCGCTGTCCTTGTGCATCTGGGCCTACATTTGGGGAAGGCCACCTCTTTACTCCTCATTGCCACTTTCAGACTTTTCTCACTTGCCTCCCTAAAATTCTCCCAAGTTAAATCACATGTTATCAGATTAACTCACCCAAAAATGTTCATTTTTGCTGTCATCTATTGACACCTGGGTCAGTCTCTTTCATTTCTCAGTGCTATTAGCTCCAATCTGATAATCTCTCTGTTTAGTCTTAATTCTTAGTGATTTCAACAACTAAGGTAGGTGATCCTTCCAACACCATAGTTTGTCAGTTTTTAAAATTTCTTCACTCAAATGACCTTGTTCTCCACCATACCTCAGTCACTTACCCTATGGTCATGCTCTAGATTGTGTCATTATCAATAACGTAATTATCTTAGTTTCATCATTCTATTCCCTGACATCTCACTTTCTGTCTTTCCAATTTACTCCCTTTGACACCCCGTGATGGTTAATACTGAGTGTCAACTTGACTGGATTGAAGGACACAAAGTATTGACCCTGGGTGTGTCTGTGAGGGTTTTGCCAAAGGAAATCAACATTTGAGTCAGTGGACTGGGCAAAGCAGACTCACCCTTAATCTGGGTGGACACCATCTAATCAGCTGCCAGCAAGGCCAGAATATAAGCAGGCAGAAAAATGTGAAAAGAGAGACTGGCCTAGCCTCCCAGCCTACATCTTTCTCCCATGCTGGATGCTTCCTGCTCTCAAACATCAGAGTCCAGGTTCTTCAGTTTGGGAACTTGGACTGGCTCTCCCTGCTCCTTAGCCTACAGATGGCCTCTTGTGGGACCTTGTGATTGTGTGAGTTAATAATTAATAAACTCCCCTTTATCTATCTATCTATATCTATCGATCGATCGATCTATCGATCGATCGATCGATCTATCTATCTATCTATCTATATTCCATTAGTTTTGTCCCTCTAGAGAACCCTGACTAATACACACCACAACAATCCTTTGAGCCCTAATTAAGGTTAAGGAGGAAAAGTGGCATATATACAAAGTTACTTCTTGCAGCATTGTCCCTGATAGAAACAACCAAATGTACATCTTAAAAGGCTAGGTTAAAAAAATTATTTAAGGGCTGGGTGTGGTGGCTCACGCCTGTAATCCCATCACTTTGGGAGGCCAAGGTGGGTGGATCAGTTGAGGTCAGGAGTTCGAGACCAGCCTGGCCAACATGGTGAAACCTCATCTCTATTAAAAATACAAAAATTAGCCAGGTGTGGTGACAGGCGCCTGTAATCCTTGCTACTCGGGAGGCTGAGGTGGTAGAATCACTTGAACCCAGGAGGTGGAGGTTGCAGTGAGGCGAGATTGCACCATTGCACTCCAGCCTGGGTGACAGAGTGAGATTCTGTCTCAAAAAAAAAAAAAAAAAAAAAAATTTAAGGAAGGGAGCAGTTACTTGAGCTAGGAAACAAAGAAGTATATGCAGAGGGCTGGTTGACAGGAGCTGTCACCTTCAGCCAGGAGGTACAGCCAGCCTGTGGTGGTGACACAGCAAGGCAGGAACCTTGGAAATGAATACCCAACCTCCCTCTTATCACTCTGTCTTGTTTTCTGCCATTGACTCAGAAACCAAATAATAGTTATTAAATTACCTTTTTTAGGTCACTTTGAGAAGATGAGGTATCGAACAGCCACTACTATTAAGCAAGGTACAAGTATCATAACACTAGTGCCATCTGAGAATCCATGTCAACCCTTATCTAAGGAAGTAGCTCCCAACCTGGGGATCTCTGGGTCCTTGAGGGCTCTTAAAGTAGTTATGGAGCTCATTGAACTATTTTCAACATTTCAAAAAGGTTATCACGTAGCAATTGTACACCCATCCTTGATAAAACAGCACAAGCAACTGAAATGTTATGTTTTCTGGCTTTGAGTTGATGTAATAGGAACTCAATGCCGACCAGAACTGTGATAGGTGGTTTTATACAACTTTGATTAATAGAGAAAGGAGCATCATTTTAAAGAGAAATTACCCCAAGTGCAGATTCCAAGAACAGGGAAGTTCTAGGTCTTTCTCAATTTTAGACAGTCACTGAATCTAGGAGGTACTGTTTATAATTTATAAAATTGTTCTACCACTAAAAGTCACAAAATATATTCCATTATTAGGATATCATAACTAAAAGATATATATTGCTATTTGTTTACCTGAAATTATTGACTGTGATAAATAATCAACAGTGTAACATGTTTATGTTAAAAACATTAAATTATATCATGTAAAATAGAAACATATTGTTCTGGTTCTAAATTTAGTGGTCAGATTAGATTTTTTTTAAGAGTCTGGAAGCACTCTTTGGTTCACTCAACATTACTAGTCAAGCACCTTTCAGGGCTAGATTACATAGAATTCCTGTCTATTTGGTCTGATCAATTTTTAAACAGTTTCATGCAGAATTTGCCTTTTGTTTTATAGCAAAGTCTATGTTATTAGGCTTCTCTGATAAATAAATCAAAAGGGTACTAGAAGAAAGAATATTTTGTATTCTGTAAGACAATTACTATCTCAAGGGGTTAGTTGACTTTTAAAATAAAGTAACAGGGTTCATTAAAGTCAGGAAAATTTGCAGATTTCAGAAATACTATAGTTAAATATTTTAGGGTAATTGGGGAAAGGGTACCAGCGTGATCTTCAGAGGCTTAGCAGTGACTTGGAGACAGACAAGGAAGAGCTGCCTAGAAAATAGAAAATAGAAAAAGCAGATGGAATTCCTGTTCCTTCCCATAAGGGATCATTAAGTTCAAAACTGTCAAGATGTCAAAGCATTAACAAGATTAAAAACAAAAGATAAAAGGTTTTCCTCCAAAACAAGCCTGAAAACTGAGGTGCTTTTGATGTGGAAGACATGTAAAATTTCCCATGTGGTGGTGATTTTCTTATCAATGAACACTTGAAACCCCTTGTCAGGGAATGTAGTGTGACCTGTCTCCCAGGGTCTCACCTTTTAGCCATTGCCTGATTAATTTCATCTGCCTCCACCACAGGGCTCACAAAACCAGGCTGGGCAAAGTTTGATCCATAGAATTCTATTTTTCTATCCGTTCAAGACACTTATTCGCTAACAAAGTAACTCAAATGGAAAAGCTTTGGTAATATGCAAAAATAAAAATCAATCTCCTCTCAGGGTTTGGAGCCTCATTAATTCGGGGCCATCATTAATGCAATCACAAGCATCAGATCGGTAAAGCTCCAGACAGGCATGGTGACTGATTTTAAATAAGATCTTTCTTTTCAAATGATTCTTGTATGTTAAAGCTGTCCTCCCCAAAGACTCGTACAATAATGTAAAACTTGGGGGACAACCTGAATGTCCATCAATAGGGAAATGGCAAAATAAATTACAGCATATCCATTCTCTTGAGTCTTAGGCATTTGTTAAAAAGGATAAGTTTGATCTCAAAATACTAACATAAAAAAATGGAGCTTTTCACAAATAAACAAATAGGACAGGAAAATACGATTCAATTTTGCAAAACAAGTGTATTGGATGCAATCTTTGTGCACCTCCTCAGATTTTCTCTACTGCCTCTCTTCTTCTGAAAGTAATCTCCACACCCCTGTTGCACCCCTACCACAACCACTGCCTTTAGTGGGCTCCCAGGGCTGGCCGGAGTTCGAATTGGAACCCTGAGCCTGCATGGCCCTTAGTCCTGACATGCTGAGCCCTATCAGCATTGGGTTGTCACTCTTTTTCTAGGTTTAGATGAAATGCCACCCTATGGAGCGAGTGGGGTGGGGGGCCAGGATTGGCTTCCTGAGTGTCTGCCAAGGGCTAGACATACAGGAAATCATCTTTTTAGGGAGTGAAATTTGGCCCATGGGATATGAGAGGCAAGAGGGTACCAAGGAGAAAAAAATCCCTCCCCTTTCTTCCTGCAGTGAGCTACTCTGAAGTGTGGTTTCTTGCAGCTTTTCCAGATGTGTCCCGCATGCTGAGTGGACATGCCTGCTAAGCATCTGCTATGTCTTTGGCAGGCCCCTTGTGAAATGGTGCTCTTAAGACTTCTCAACAGAGTATGACCAAAGAATTAAGGTTGGTGGTGGAAATAGCAGTTACAAGTGAGAGCTATCATTCTGTGACCTAGATCAAGGCCTTGTATCCAAAACTTGGGCTAAGCGTCCTTTTAAGTAGCTCCAGAACTGCAATAACAAAACTTGTCCAACTTTAAATTACAGGCATGAATGGAGAACACAGGTGACACAGGCAAATGATGTTAACTTATGCAATAAGAATTATCCTGATACTTTGTTCCAGGAAATGTTCTAAGTGCTGGGAATTTAGCAGTGAAGAAAGGGGACAAAAGTCCTCACCCACATGGAGTTTATTTTCTAGAACTGGAGGGGAGTGGATTGGGAGAACAGTAACCAAGGGTATCAAAAATTCATTTTAGCCCTTAGTTTCCTAGCAAAGCCAGCTCTGAAAAAAACTTGTCAAAGCAAGAATTCTGTCATTTCCTTCCCTGGGGCTAAAAGTCTTTTGCATCATGTTTAGCAACTTTCCCACTTCCACTCCTCCCAAAGACTTACTCTGGGCTGTGTGTCTGGAGCCTCCTGGGAGAGAAGCATACCTTATCAATGTCACAGACCTCCATTTGAAAAGCTAGCAGATCCCAGTCAGGGGCATAAGCTAACTGCCAGAGCCAGGGCAAAGTGCAATGGGCCATCATTAATGCAGTCACAAGCATCATGTGGTGGTGTGTGTGTTGCTCATTGTGTTTCAAGGTTGTTAGCTCAGCTAATGTGTTTTTTATTTTAATAACTTCATAATACTAATAGTCTCTGATATTTGCAGGGTGCTTTTGCATTTACAGAGCTTTTTCACATATAGTAACCATTTTATTCATACTCCAACTCCCATGATATAGTCAGAACAGGTTTTATTTTCCTCTTTTTGCTACTGAAAAGATTGATGTCTGAGAAGTTACATCCTTTGCCCAGGGTCATCCAGCTAAGAGCAGAGTCAATATGAGGATCCTTCTGACTTCTTAATAGTATTATTGCCTCTATACTTTTGGGGCTATTTCTCTCCAGATAGAATTTTAATTATTTTGATCACATTTAATTATAATAACACTGTAGGTAAAAATGCGGAGCTCCAGAGTGGGCTGGTGGAAAAGAACACATGGGGGCAGGTGTGTCTTTGATATCTTAAATAAATTAGATAGACTTAGCCGGGCGAGGTGGCTCACGCCTGTAATCCTAGCACTTTGGGAGGCCGAGATGGGCGGGTCACGAGGTCAGGACATCAAGACCATCCTGGTTAACACAGTGAAATCCCGTCTGTACTAAAAATACAAAAAAAAAAAAAAAAATTGCCGGGCATGGTGGCGGGCACTGCACTCCAGCCTGGGTGACGGAGTTCTTTTCCACCTTCAGGTAGAGCCAATGCTGTCAGAATCACTTTCAAGTAATAGACATATGATTGATTAGACTAAGTAATACAGCCGTGGGCCAGTGTTTATAGGCAACTAGGGCACTTCTGGTACAGCGGCAGTTCTTTCTGTCTGCATACTGGCTGTCAGGAGCCAGCTGTCCCCACCCTGCCCCCCTTCACCCCCACTCCAGATTCAGCATCCAGATCATACGATTTGCTCCTCCCCTTCCCCCCATGTCTGATATTGCTGGGGTGACCATGTAACTATTTTGCGGGAGAAAAAGGAGAGAAAAAGGAGGCACTATTGAATAATTACACCAGGACAACAGGTGTAAACCAGTACTCTACATTTCACCACCGAACAAGGGGTGAAAACTTTAAAAATAATAATACTCATGATAACTGATTACAAAAGAAGTCCTGAAAAGTTGCATGTTATGTAAATGAAATTTCAAATATATAGGAAAGCTAGCTAATTAAGGAAATTCCTAACTATAAATTCTTTGGAAACATAAGAAAAAAAGTTTCACAAAACACTTTACTATCTTTTATGTAAGGCTGTAAAGTTTAAATTTTCTATAACAGTTTCTTCATACATGCAATATATATTGGCTGCTGCTACACATAGTCGAATATTTAATTCTCACAGAAAGCCTGTGGAATGGTATGCCTTGTTAAGATATCATGCTAGAACACATACTACTGCCCACCCTACCAACAAAATCTTTATTCATATCATTTGCTTTGTTTTTTAATATTGTAAAATAATACATGCTCATTATAAAAAATTAGAAAAATATAGAAAAGTGGAAAACAAAATAAATCACCCTTAGTCATCACGTCACCAATAACCATTAGCAACATTCTGATGTATTTTTTCAAATGTTTGTATTTGTACAACTATTTTTGACTTAGCTGTGATCGTACTATATTTACTATCCTGCTTTTCACTTAAATTATATTACACACATTTTGCCATGCCATTATGAATTATTTATAAGCCTAATTTAAAATACCTGTACAGTAATCTATTATGTGGGAAACATAATAGATTTTACTTAACTTATCCCAGTTTGTAGGGCATTTGGGTTGTTTCCAACTTCTTATTATAAATAATGCCACAATGAAGACTTCATACTAAAAGCTCATTTGGTAGTTCATGTTATTTCTTGAAGGTAGATTTCAGAAACTGAAATTATCTTAAAGTAAGTGAACATATTTAAGGTTCTTGTTACATATTTAAAATTGCCTTCCAACAGGTTTTTCTTCAGTTTACATACACATCAAAAATAAATATGACTCTCACCAGCACTGAATATTTTCATATATGAAACATATGGTTTTTGTTTTGCATTTCTTTGATTTCTACAGAGGCCTAGCATTTTCCCATATACTGACTAACCTAATTGCATTTTCTATATTTTTGTTCATATTATTTGTACACCAGAGTTGTTACTAAAAGTACAAATTCTAAATATCTATAAAATTACCTTAAAGAGTTCTTCATGTTTTGATTTGATAAAAATTACAAGATCTGGCCGGGCACAGTGGCTCACACCTGTAATCCCAGTACTTTTGGGAGGCGGAGGCAGTTGGATCACCTGAGGTCAGGACCAGCCTGGCCAACATGATGAAACCCTATCTCTACTGAAAATACAAAAATTAGCCAGGCGTGGTGGTGTGCGCCTGTAATCACAGCTCCTCGGGAGGCTGAGGCAGAAGAATCACTTAAACCCGGGAAGCAGAGGTTGCAGTGAGCCAGGATCATGCCACTGCACTCTAGCCTGGGTGACAGAGCTAGACTCCATCTCAAAAAAAAAAAAAAAAATTACAAGATCTAATAGGAATTGTTACATGGATTAAGGAATGAGAAAAATACAGTTTTCCACATGACATTAATTTCCATCCTCATTGAGAATTGGTGAAACCCTGAGTCTTGGAGGCATCCAAGGCAATGTTCTTAGTCCCAGTCAGCAGGGGTCATATTCTGTATTCATAGTCTAAGTTTCCTGATTACCTTCCTCTGTGTTTTAATGTTTAGCTATTTCATGCCTCCTCTTGTAGAAGCTGACGCAGATACTATTGCCATCTTAACAGGTAAGAAAATAAGGGTTCAGACAGGTGTGTGACTTACACAAGGTCACACAGCTGGTAAAGAGTAGAACCCTTTCTCATTAAAAAAACCTCACGTTTATTCCACTGATATTCCACCTGAAGTCAGATGTTTAAGAACATTCAGGAAAAGGAGGAAGAAAGGGACCTGAAAAATTTATTAAAATAGCAGCCATTAAGTACTAGAGGTGCCTTAGCCAGACTGTACTGAGCAGTAGCAAGATAAAAAGCATTCATTTCATATGCTCCAGCTTTTACTTTTCAATTTGTATAAAGATTCCTACTTATCCACAGGCGGCTCTTTTAAGTATTATCTTACCCGAGAAGGAGTAGAGCACAGTGGATGAGTTTAGGCTCTGAAATCCATCTGCCTGAATTTTTAATCCTAGCTTTGCCATTTTGCTACCTGTTGTAACCTAGGAACATTACTCAAATGCTCTGTGCCCTCAGTTTCCTAAACAGTACAGAGAAAAAGTATAGTAATAATAGTACTTACCATATAGAGTTGTAGGGAAGAGTACATGAGTTAATACACGTAAAACACATGACATGGTGCCTAGCCTGTGGAAATATGCAAGTAAGGTTAGTTGTTGTTGCTGTCATTATACCATTATATGTATTCATTCATTTAACCTCATGACAACCCTATGATCCTGTGACAACCCTACTGTGATCCCCCTTTGACTAATGAGAAAACAGAAGTTACACTAATTCTAAAAACATAGCATAAGACACTATTCAAAACTAAAAGAGAATCTCTGACTGTAAGTGTGAACTAGATTTGAGAAACACAATACATCAATGAAATATAAAAAGTTAAGGGAAATAAGTTACATTTTGCATCAAAAACAAATTAAGTAACATGAGATGCTAACATAAAACTTTTTTGTCAGCACTGGATGTGCAAGAAATATTGTAGAGATTTTTAAATGTTTTTATTTGTATCATGAAGAATCCTTAGAAAAAAACTGTCTAACCCAGAAGTGTAGCAGGGATGCTGACAGATGTTACAGCCATCCTCCTTTGTACTGTTTAAATACCATGGATTCTATTCTTGATAGACTTGAATGCTTGATTTCAGATGTCTCTGACTCATATTTGTAAATAATTAATACATGTATTTAAAACATATTTTATGCATCAACACATACTTTCATTTTGAATGTAAAGTGCACACACCCCAAACATTTTCTTTAAAAAAATCAATATTTATTGAGAATAACCATGAATCAAAATTCTACGGGAAATCAACATAACTAAAATAGTTGTATGAGTACTGTCCTTAAGAAATAAGAATTTGGGAGAAATAGTTACACTCACCTTCTTCCTCTCATCCCCAGATACAGGAAAAGACCTTAACTGAGGGATGGTTTCGTGCTGTGTCCTCGGAACCCCAGGGCCTGGCTCACAGAGACAAGTGAGCAGTAGCTGAAGACTGTTGTATATGTGAAGACCAGAATTTACCAATGAATGACAATTTGAATGAGAAGCTTAGAAAAAGAGAAGATGGCAGTCAGCAAGGGAAGAAGAAAAATAAAGACATGGGAAAAAATGAGAGGAATGAATATTGGCAGAGGACCAAATGGCATCAAACTCACAGCAGATAGGTTAGATTCACCTATTTCAAGAGGAAATTCTTTCTAGCATAAAGAAAAGACAAATATTTAAGGTGATGAATATCTCAACTACACTAATTTGATCTTTGACTCAAATTATATGAATGTATTATCACCTATACCCTGAAACTATGCACATCTATTATGTATCAATAACTAATTTTTTTAAAAAAAGAAATGCTAGAACCGAAAAACTCTAAATAGAGAAATTTAAAAAGAAAATCAAGCTACTGAAGAGATCCCTGGGCTGTGATGGAAACAAACAAAATGGCTTATTTCTAAGGGCACTCAACTATTGAGTAAGTCTGAGCTGAAAGGTATAAAGTACAATATGGCAGATAATAATAATAATAACCACAAAAATAAGCTTCTTAGATAACCTACTGCTTTGTGGTTATAATAATTATACACTCCACTGGATAGCAAGCAATCTACTTATCTACATGTATAAGTTTGACCTGAAGTTTCTCCTATTTTTCATCTACTGGAGTAACTCAATTACTAGGGCATCTATATTTGCAAATCTGCAAAGTGAATGTTGTCATCCAATAGCCCTGCCACATGTATCCTGCGTACTTTTTACATTCTTTAGCTTCCTAGATTCACTTCAGCCATCCTAGAAATTATTGAACTTCAAATTAGATGAAGTCTCCCTGAGAAGTGAAATAAATATTGCATGGAGAGAAGGAGAGAAGATTCAGATGGGTGGGGATGAAGAACCAGCCATGTGAAGGGAGCACATTTGCTAATAAACCTCACAGAGGATGACCTGAGTACACAATGCAGTTTCATACTTTTGTCTTAATGCTGCTCATTGTAGCCAACTATAATCTCTGCCTGCCTGACAATGGTTTGTCTATATGTCTGTTCCCCCACCTAGACCTGGAATTCCTTGAAAGCAGAACCTAGTCTTCATCTGTGTATCCCTAGCTCCTAGCATCAGGAGTGACACAAAGCTGTTACTCAGTATCTTTTTGTTGAATGAAGGAAGCAAAGACTCAAATACATTTTTTTCATTTTTGTGACCTTATGAAACTTTTGGCCTCCTGAAACTTTTTGACTTATGAAACTTTCTTAAGGGCTGTAAAGTAAGGTTGAATGCATTGCTTTGTGTTCAAAAATCCCTTCAGCCCCTGTGTTAGTCAATGGAAATTTATATAATCTGATTACTTATTATATCACCAAATCTCCAGAGTTGGGCACACACTGGAGGGTGAACCCACCAATTAAAAGAGGCAGAGGGATACATGAGTGTTCACACAAGTGATAAATTAACATAAATTACTTTAAAAGTTATTTAAAATTTACATGTCTTGGAGTTAACCCTAAAGTAGCAGTTCTTAATTTAGGGCTCATGGATCTTTAGCAAGTCCAAGCATGAATCTTAGGGGGCATGTTTATGAACCACAAAAACAAACATCAAAGACAAAATGAGTTATATGAAGACGTGTGTTTTGGAAGGGAGGTGATCTACAGCTGTCATTAGATTACTGAAGGAGCCTATGATCCAAAAATAATATAATTCATAACTTCAAACAGATATTTGCAGAGTATGACAAGAAATATGCACAAGGATGTTCATCATGGCATAAAAAGAGTGGAAAATTGGAAGTAATCCAAATGGATTTCAAAAAAGGAGTGTTGAGCACATAAATAAAACACGTGTGATAGGCTGCATACAGATTTCACATTGTTGAGGGAAAGGGCAGGTTATTGCACAGCATATGTAGTATGGTCTTATTTATGGAATTAGTATGCATGTATATGTAGGCAGAGAATGTGTCTAGGCAAAGAAAGACAGTCACCAAATGTTAACAGTTATTGTTGATTGGTCGAATTTGGGATGTTTTTGTCCTTCCTTTTATACTTTCTAATTTGTTTGAATTTTTAGTGAGCATGTTGTCATTTTAACAAAATAATAGTATTTTCAAGAATTGGAGGGATAATTATAGATAAATGTAAGGAAGGCAGAGTCATAATTGGCAAGTAAAAGAAACCTGAAAATTATTAACCTTAAGGTGAGCACCAAGAAGACCACAGCTGCTCTCCAAATAAACAACGGAGTGGGACGAGTCATACATAAGCCTGACCCAGTGTGGCAATTGCTGTGTCCTAGTTTAAACACATTCAAAGGGAAGTGACAACTGGTCTTGGAAACTCCTGACTCTATCTAGTGCATTGTGAACTGGCTTTTCCGTGAAGACAGAGCACTAATCAAGAATAAAACCATGTATGAGAGGTAGAGATAATTACATATCATCACTCCTGGTTGTACCAGTCAGCCTGGCATGTGGCACAACCAGTTCCTAGAAGCTGCTCATCATCTGAATCAGATTAGAATCTTCTTTCCTCCTAAATGAACAAAGACTCACTTCCAACCTTAGGTTTGAAATGTGAAACGTTCATTTGTGAGATACAAACCCTTCTCGGAAAGACTATGTACCGATGCATACTTGCCATGAGTAAATGCTGCCCCTTCCAGTATTTCTTAATTGAAACTTTCTGGTGTACTGTAAGAGGAATCTGCCTCAAAAATTCTGCATTTTCAAAATGCACCTTGTTTGGTGTCTCAAAATTTTCACATCTTGGGATAATTCACTATAGTCGTATGCATTATAAATGAAAGGCATGCTTTTCATGTGTCAAGTGGGAGAAGGAAGATTATGAAGGGGAAAAGTGGATTAATTTTAGAAGACAGTGTAAGTAAGGAAGCTGTGGGTCTGGAAAATAATTCACTTAAAATTATCCATACCCTATTCCTCCTACAAATTCCTAAGTAAACCCAGGTGTATGGATACCCCAGTTTGAAGACCATTGCTTTAGTCTGCCTCCATTCATTCATAGATATAGAAACAAAAGCCCAGGGCAGTGGCCCATCCAAGACTAGAACCTGTCTTCCAACTTGCAGTTTAATGGGTTTCAACTCTACCAAACTGCCTTTTATTGTGACCTTAAATAAATCTTTTCACTTCTTTAAGGCTTTTTTCATCTACAAAATGAGAGGGGTGGAGTCGATCATCTTCATGCTGGATACCTTACCTTTATTTCTCCAGATGTACTCTCCAGTCTTCTCCACCCTGCTCTGGGCACTAGAAGCAGATATGTTTAAACCGTATCAATGGGCTCCTTCGTCCTGTGGCTTCTGATTGGGTGCAGTCAGTGGGAGGCCCTGGCAAGAGCTCGGAAGGCAGAAAGGAAGTAAAATTGGACCATTTATTTACCTGCTCCAGCTGCTTGGTTGCTGTGGGTTGCTTGTGTCCTGCCCCTGAAAGCCATCAATCCTGTCCAGTATTCTTTTCATTCAGCTAACCTGTCTGCGTTCCGGTAACTTCTCCCTCCCCTCTCTTGTTCAGGCATAGAAGTGACAACATTCCATCCCACTGGATCCACCCTGAATCCTCCACCCACCTACTGCCCCACCATTTCCCTGTTGGGATTGAATATTGTCTCTAGGAAGGAAGAGGGCCAGAGGCAACTAAACATTCTCAATTTCCTTCCTTAATCTCATTAAAGTATTCTGAAAGGAAAAGTAAATGATGTCACTCTAAATATATTTTTAAAATCTGGGCCCAGTCAAAAATCAAAGTGAGTAAAACAAACAAAAAAATGTTTAAGTGAAAAAGGCTTTTTTATGTTCTTAATTTTTTATTTTGAAAAATTTTAGACGTAGAGAGAAGTTGCAGAGCAATACAGAGTTCTCATATACCTGTTGTCCAGTTCCTCTAATATTAACGTCCTGCCTAACCACCATACAATGAACAAAACCAGGAAGTTAGTATTGAGATAATTCTATTAACTAATCTGCAGACCTTATCCAAATGTTACAGTTGTACCCTAATGCCCTAACTGGTCTAAGGCCCAGCTCCTTAGTCTTCTCCAATCTGTGACAGTTTCTCAGTCTGTCTTTTATTACCTTGACACTTTTGAAGAGTACTAGTCAATTATTTTGCAGAATGTCTCTCAATGTATGCTTGTCTGATGTTTCCTTATGATGAAATTGAGGTTATGCATTTCGGGCAAGACTATCACAGAAGTAATGTTGTGCCCTTCTCAGCACATCATGTTAAGAATCCCTGATGTCAATATGGTGTTACTGGTGAAGTTAACTTTGGTCACTTGACTTAACTTTGGTCTGTGATAGCTGACAGGTTTCATCTCTATAAGGCTACTGCTTTTCCCTTTGTAATTAAAAGTATCTTACGGGGAGATACTTTGAGGTCATGCAAATGCCCTGTTTCTTAACACAACTTCTCTCACTACTGTCAGTGTATATTGATTCTTGTTTTTGCTAATAGTGACTTTCTATTTCCATCATGCCTTCTATATTTGTTTTATTTTATTTTATTTATTTATTTATTTATTTTTATATTTTGAGACAGAGTCTCACTCTGTCACCCAGGATGGAGTGCAGTGGGCGATCTCCACTCACTGCAAGCTCCACCTCCAGGGTTCACGCCTTTCTCCTGCCTCAGCCTCTCGAGTAGATGGGACTACAGGTGCCTGCCACCACACCTGGCTAATTTTTTGTATTTTTTAGTAGAGACGGGGTTTCACCGTGTTAACCAGGGTGGTTCATTCCTTCTATATTTATTAAAGAAGAGCTGGCCCTTCACTTCATTAATTTATTTACTTATTCAGTTACTTGTTTATATCAGTATGGACTCAGGAGGATTTATTTTATTTTATGGGTTATAATCCATTACTATGATTATCCATTTTTTAGCACACCTTGTCCCAAATTTCACGGGGACCTCCTTCAATATGGTTCCTGTGTCACTTTGACATACTCTATCATTTTTTAGTACTTCCTTAGTTTCCGGCACCACAAAACGTTCAGGCTCCTCTTATATATTTCCTGGAATCAATTATTTCTCCAAAGAACCCTTTACTTATTTGCTCAATCCTAATGTATACATAAAGTAGTCTCAGAGTTGCTAACCCATACCTCTGTCTGTGGAAACAAATTTACTAACTAGAGTATGTATTTTTGTACAGTTCTTTATGTCTTTAGCTTGATATTGTATAGTCAAAATACTGTTTTCCAAACTTAGTTGGTTCTTCCCCAACTCTTTAAGTATGGTTATGATATTCATTTGTAATGCAGTTAGATCCACTTGTTACTCTTTGTATTCTAATTGGCGTCCTCCCATATCCCGTAGATTTTAATTATTAGGTTAGGAGGCACTATGTGGTTCATTTCCTGGTTCTAAGAGTCAGAGTTATACAAGAAGTTTATCAAGTCAATGTCACCCTGCAACCACTACCCCATTCCACTTGTTCTTTCCTTCTCATTCTCAAACCCTGAATATCCAAATCTCACTACATCTATTTTTGTAAAAAGTTATTTTCCACAAGTGAGCAGATACATGCATATTTTATCTCACATTTTATTCTTCCATGAAAGGTGATACACTACCGATATTCTCTCTCTCTTTTGAGGTTCAGTTTGCATAACATAAAATTCACTATTTTGAAGTGTACAATTCAGGCTGGGCACGGTGGCTCATGTCTATAATCCCAGCACTTTGGGAAGCCAAGGCAAGTGAATCACTTGAGGCCAGGAGTTTGAGATCAGCCTGGACAACATGGTGAAACCCTGTCTCTACTAAAAATACAAAAAATTAGCCAGCCGTAGTGGCATGCACCTATAGTTCCAGCTACTTGGAAGGCTGAGACACAAGAATCGCTTAAACCTAGGAGGCAGAGGTTGCAGTGAACTGAGATTGCGCTACTGCACTCCAGCCTGGGTGACAGAGGGAGCCTGCCTCAAAAAATAAATAAAATAATAAAGTGTACAATTTGGTAACATTTAGAACATTCACAATGTTCTCCAGCCACCACATCTCTAGTTCTACAACATTTTCTCAAAAATATATCAAAAGAATCCCCCATATTCATCAAGTAGTTACTCCCCATTTCTCCCCACCTATAGCCCTGGCAATGACTAATCTGTTTTCTGTCTCTATGGATTCACCTATCTGGGTAATTTCATATAGATGGAATCATAATAATATGTGACCTTTTTATATTTCATTTAACATAATGTTTCCAAGGTTCATTCACATTGTAGCATGTGTCAGTACTTCATTCCTTTTTATGGCTGAATAATATTCCATTGAATGGATATACTACATTTTGTTTATCTTTCTATCAGTTGATGGCCATTTGGGCTGTTTCCACCTTTTGGCTATTGTGAATAGTGCTGTTATGAACATTATATATGCATCTTTGGATATCTGTCTTCAATATTTTGGGGTATATACCTAGGAGTAGAATTGCTAGGGTCATATGATAATTCTATTTAACTTTCTGAGGAGCCACCAAACCATTTTCCACAGTAGCTATACCATTTTACAGTTTTACCAGCAATGTACAGGATTCCTTTTTCTCTACGTTCTCACTAAGACTTGTTATTTTCTGTTTTGTTTGTTTGTTTATAGCCATCCTAGTGGGTAGATGTGGTATTGCATTGTCATTTTGATTTGCATTTACCTAATGATTAATAATGTTGAACATCTTTTCCCATGTTTATTGACATAGGTTTTATTTTATACTTTTTTCACCCACCAATATACCCTGGAAATCACTCCATACCAATTCATAAAGATCCTTCTTTTTCCCTTTTGCAGCTGCGTAGTACTCCATTTTGTGGATGTACTATAGTTTATTCAACCACTCTCCTGTGTAGGGGCATTTAGATTTTTGCCAGCATTTTTCAGTTACAAACAATGCTGCTGTTAATAACTTGGTGCAAATGCATTTTTTTTATTATTGGAAGTGTGCTTTAGGTGGATTCCTGGAAACCTAATTGCTGGTTCAAAAGGTAAAGTCATATGAAATTTTGTTAGTTATTAATGAAGTTAGCAAGGAACAATCCTGGCTGTCTTACTCTAACGACAAATGTAAAAACAAACTCTTTCTACAAGGGCTTGGAGAAGGGAAGCCCAAGAGACACAACCACCTGGTTTTTCACTTTAAGGAAATGGAAACATGTATACAACTTACCTTTTTCTTTTGTCTTCTTATAACAACATAATGCTATGCTAAAGAAAGTAGCCCTGTCAGCACTCAAACAGATATTTATGTTCCTAAAGGCAGGGTTAAATGTTCTGATAGAATGCCATGAGCTCTAGTAGAAGCTGAGTCTTGTGAGTATCGTTTACACAACTCATTTTTGTGTTTTTAATTTAATCTAATTATGTACCTGTGAGAAAAAAACAGGATGAGCGAGAACACAAGTCATCTCCAAACTAATAGGTATGGGAAGATGAGGTATACTCAATTTTCAATTTACTTCCATTTTTCTCTCACAGAAATATTAAAACATATCAGAATGTGCTCTGAGATACCACCTTAACAGTGGATCTGAACATTCATATCTTTTATATACTATTACTCTTATGTTGGAATGTAGTCAGTCAAATTCCACTAAAGGACCTTTATAATTTAATCTTCACCAAAACTCTCCTAGAAGGGCATTCAAGGCCAAGAACCCTGAGGCATCTTATGAGCCACAAGAATGACATTGCCACCACCTAGACCATCATCAAAGAACATTTACTGTATTCATCCTTTCATTATTATTGCTTACTGCTATATTAAGGAGCGTTCAATGCATTTATCACTTACCATGTGAGTGCCCAGTCCAATGCCTGTAACATAATGATATTATGGAGTAGTCAACAGGAGGTGGAAGGAATCAACTTATTTCTGCCTCTATCCATTCAAATATTATATTGCTATTTAATGTGCAGTAGTCTAGTCTAAATCTCCTTGAAGTCAGTAAAAAAAAAAAAAAAAAAAAGAAAAGAGATGAGAGGCCGTGTTTCAGATGGATTGACTACAAGAGGCCACTCACATCCTCACTCTAAGTTTCTGATTTAAGTAGCTAAGGATACAGAAACTCGGAAGAGAGGTAACCACACAGAATGCAGATGAAGCATTCCACAGTGCAGACAGAATGCGAAGTTGGTACTCAGAAGTCCCTGAATAATGCCTGTCTTTAGCTTTCTGGAATGCTGTAAAACCCAAATCTCCAGAGGAAAAATGCTGGGATTAAAAAATATATATTCAATAAATATCACTTATGTTGCCAGGTGTAGTGGCTCACGCCTGTAATTCCAGCACTTTGGGAGGCCGAAGCAGGCAGATCATCTGAGATCAGGAGTTTGACACCAGCCTGGCCAACATGGTGAAACCCCCATCTCTACTAAAAATACAAAAATTAGCCAGGTGTGGTTGTGGGTGCCTATAATCCCAGCTACTTGGGAGGCTGAGGTAGGAGAATCGCTTGTACCTGGGAGGTCGAGGTTGCAGCAAGCAGAGTTCGAGTCATTGCACTCCAGCCTGGGCAACAAGAGAGAAACTCCATCTAAAAAAAAATAAATAAGTAAACAGAAAATTTATACTAAAAAGATGGGCTAAACATCTGAATAAAAAAATACATCCTCATTTATTCCTTTCACAAACATTAAGTGCCTACTAATGGCAGATACTTTGCCAGGCATTGAATATAAATTAACAAAATACTCATGAAACTGGTCCTCACGACACTGGCATTCTTATATGAGAAATAGTGGAAACCCTTCTAGGCTGTTTTTAAATTTTCATTCAGTAAATATTTCTTGAAGTAGGCACTATTCAAGGCACTTCGTTTTCATCAGTGAACAAAACAGCCAGCTCCCTGCCCTTGTGGAACTCCCATTCTAGTAGGGAGAAAAAGACAATAAACACAACAAATGTGTCAATTACATGATATATACGAAGGAGAAAGGTGTGGAGAAAGAGCACAAGTGAAGCCGGGTAAGGGCATCAGGAGTGCTGTGGGGAGGGAGGTGTGCAGGGCAGTACGAAGTTTTAGGTAGAGTCATCAGCTTATTGAGAAGATACCTGAGCAAAAGCTTGAAAGAGGTAAGGGAGACAGTGTCTCAGATACCTGGAGAAAGAACATTCCAAGCAGGTAGATTCACCACTACTGAGGCTGGGGACATGCCTGTGTGTTCGAGGAAAGAAAGGAGACAAATGCAGCTACAGATGAGTCCACAGGTGGAAGTAATAGGAAATGAGACCAGGGAAGAAATGAGAGCAGATCATGGAAGACCTTAGCTGCCATTGAAGGACTTAGGCTTTTACTCTGAGAAGACCAAGGAGTGAATGAGGGCTTTTGAGCAGAGGAGTGACATGGCTTGTCACTCCTCTGTGACAAGAAGGGAGACGTGGCATGACTTGGCTTGTCTTTTAATAAGATTTTTCGGGCCGGGCGCGGTGGCTCAAGCCTGTAATCCCAGCACTTTGGGAGGCCAAGACGGGCGGATCACGAGGTCAGGAGATCGAGACCATCCTGGCTAACACAGTGAAACCCCGTCTCTACTAAAAAATACAAAAAACTAGCCGGGCGTGGTGGTGGGCGCCTGTAGTCCCAGCTACTCGGGAGGCTGAGGCAGGAGAATGGCGTAAACCCGGGAGGCGGAGCTTGCAGTGAGCTGAGATCCGGCCACTGCACTCCAGCCTGGGTGACAGAGCGAGACTCCGTTTCAAATAATAATAATAATAATAATAAGATTTTTCTGCCTTTGTGTTAGAACAGACTGCAGGGAGCAAGCGCAGACACTGGGAGACCTGTAGGAAGCTGCTGGAGTGACCCAGGAGAACCACGATGCAGGTTCTGAAGAGGTAGGGGCAGTAGAGGTAGCTCCCTATCTCTGCGATAGTGAGATGACAGATTCTGAGTATATTTTCAAGGTGGAGCCAGTAAGAGTTGCTGAAAGATTGGATTGCAGTGTGAGAGAAAAAGAGGAGCTGAAGATGACTTCAAGGCTGTAGATCTTTTGGAAGGAAGGAATGTTCATCAGCAGAGACGGGAAAGCTTACAGATGGAGCATGTTTGTGGGAAAAGGCCAGGAGTTCCATTTTGGGCATGTTGGGTTTGAGATGTTTACGGAAATATTAAGGTAAGTCTGGAGTTGGGTGGAAGATCTGAGCTGGAGGTATGAATTTGGAAGTGGCATCAAATCTGATTTTTATTGCATTTATTTAATATGATCACATATTAAAATATAGATGTTATTTTTTAAAATATAAAATTATATGGAGCAAAAACTAAAGTTTTTTTCTTCCCCCCCTTACTCCAAACCTACTACTCTCCCCAGCAGTAACCACTATTAAGGAGTTGTTACATGTTAAGGGACTGAAAAGATATCTGAAGAATGCTCAATATACCATATTAGAAAACCAGAACCAGCCGGGCACGGTGGCTCACGCCTGTAATCCCAGCACTCTGGAAGGCTGAGGTGGGCGGATCACGAGGTCAGGAGATCGAGCCCATCCTGGTTGACACCGTAAAACCCCGTCTCTACTAAAAATACAAAAAATTAGCCAGGCGTGACAGCGTGCACCTATAGCCCCAGCTACTCGGGGGCTGAGGCAGGAGAATGACTGGAACCCGGGAGGCGGAGCTTGCAGTGAGCCAAGATCGTGCCACTGTACTCCAGCCTGGGCAACAGAGCGAGACCCCGTCTCAAAAAAAAAAAAAAAAACCAGAACCAACATGGGTTTTTCATTTCCACATGCATTTTACTACATGAGAAAAGGTATTTTAGAATTGCTTATATATTTATACATAGCATTTTTCTAAATAGAAAATGCTATTTTATATATATAGCAATGGGTAATATTGCTATTACCTATATCTTCCCTTTACAACCACACAGTAATATAATTTCCACTACCTTCTACAATCACAGTGGTAAAGTAACAGAATTTCACAGCTGTTTGGAATAAACGATATTCTTGGATTTGTGTGCCTTTTCTTGTAAAATTAAGCTGATTTTTAATTGATTCTATGTTGAAATTTTTTTCTTTAGCAATCTGGAATGTATTTGAGATGAGTAATAGCATTCATTTTAAAAAAGTCATCGATTCTAGAGTACAGGATACACATTCAGCACCATAATAATAATACTCTAGACTCTAAGCTTTCATCTCTAAAATAGAACAAAGTTTCTTTACCTTCCATTAGAAAAAGATAACCTTCAAAATTTGAACTAATGCATTTCTGTTTTGTTGAGTTAGCAATTACTCTGTGCTAGGAAAGTAATGATGACTCCTCAAATATCCAGCCTCTTACGAGCTTACAGCTTCAGCTGTAATAAAACTAAATAGTCTTTCTAGTCTGAGGAGTTCACTATATCGCCCCTGAAATCAAAGATAATAAATTAATTGAAGAGGTTTTCCACCCTCTTTGGTTTGATTTTTGGCAGAGTTCTATGTCCAATGACATGTACAGAAACCTCTGCACACCTGGTGTGCCACATGATTTACCCCAAACAGTGTTTGTTATGCAGCTGTTGGATCCATTGTTGCAGCCAGTAAATAGAAAAAAAAAAAAAAGTAGGACATGAGTTCTCAAGAAGCTCACCATCCAACTGGGCAAGTAAAAATTTACCTGTAGGAAAAAACGATCACTATAATTGGTTCTGAAACTAACCGAACCAATGTATTCTGCTGTGGAAAAAAAATGAAGACTGTTCTCTATGTTTTACTCTGAATTTTTCTTGAACTTTTAGCACTGTTTGCTATCTTTTTTCTAGAGAAATCCAGCACATAGCAACATAAGTACCAGAAAGAAGTATTAACAGGAAAACGGACCACTGACCACAGGCTAATCATATATATATATTTTTTTTAACGGAGTCTTGCTGTGTCACCCAGGCTGGAGTGCAGTGGCACGATCTCAGCTCACTGCAACCTCTGCCTCCTGGGTTCAAGCAATTCTCCTGCCTCAGCCTCCCTAGTAGCTGGGACTTCAAGCATGTGCCACCACGCCCAGCTAGTTTTTTTGTATTTTCAGTAGAGATGGGGTTTCACCACATTGACCAGGCTGGTATCGATCTCCTGACCTTGTGATCTACCCACTTCAGCCTCCCAAAGTACTAGGATTACAGGCGTGAGCCACTGTGCCTGGCCAGACTAATCATACTTAATTCGGCAACTTTATTTTTTATGGGCACACGGGCTCCCACTTGCAACTTGACTTTGCATCCACTTTTGCTGGTAGAATGTTTTTATTTGCAGGATAAAATAAAACATATCAAAAGTTCATGGCATGTTATCAAGAACCACATACCTGAACAAATTTGAGAACCGTGTTCCATAATGTTTGTTCTTCGTGAGCAAACAGGCTCAAAGGACAAAGGAAGGGTCATATGATACTTCTCTTTCCTCCTCCTCCTCCTCTTGACTCCTCCTCTTCTTCCTCCTTTTCCTCCTCCTCCTCCTCTTGCCTCCCCCTACTCTTCTTCTTCCCCTCCCTGCAGTGGTAGCTATCTCCTGGGCTCTTTCCCACTATCCTTCCTCTGCTTTCCACCCACCCACCCACCATTCCAGTTTATCCCAGAACAACCAAAATAACCTTCAAATTGATTCCCCTTCTATAGTCCCTACTCACTCCAACTCCTCACACACTCTTCCCAGAGACTCCCCTTTCTGCAGCACGGATTTTTTCAAACCCTTTTCCCATCAAAAACATTGATTGATTGCCCGCTTAATAACGTCCGAAAGTCTCAGGTTCAGAATCAAATCCTCCAAAATACAACATCTGGTCTTTGGTTAATATTTGAATACATGTGTTATCTCTACACGATTTATGTTCAACTAACCACTCAGAAGAAATTTGACAAGAGATTTCTCATGTCAGTGGAGACATGTCAAATCAGTTTAAAATGAATGTGGGGCTTTTTAAATAGCTGATTCTCAAGTAGAAGGTGGTATTGGCTGGGTAAACTTGTTACTATTTCCTGTTTCCTTAAGGAACAAAGAGATTTATTTTGACATCTATGGGTGAATATCAGGATTCCAAGTGGAAATGATCCCTTGTTTTTTTCTATGAATTGTCCTGTCACTGGAGGTTTACTGGAATCAAAGACAAATGTGCTTCTCTGGACTGCTGAAAATCAGAGTGCTCAAAATCACATAACTTGATGTTTACTGTCAAGGGAAAATATGGTTGGTACAGTTATTTCACAGAGCCCTGAAATTGCCTAAGGGTCTATCATATTGTTTGCTATTGATTATAGGGTTAAAATATTTTCCACAAAAGTCTAGCAAGATTAACTTTATGCCAAATGATACCACCCCTCTAGTGTGGCAGGATAGAGCCCCACTTTCTTCTTTATATGTTGTTTTCCTTTTTATTTTTTAATAATCATAGTTTACTTTTAGAATATGGAAAAAAAATATTTCTATGAAGAAACTTTAAAATTCGCTTTAAAAAGTGATATGAGCCTTAAACTTTGCAATCCGGTGTTTGTTGGATATTTTGAAATAAGCTTTAGTGGCTTCTCTCCTCTAAGTCGAGCTATTTCGACAAGGCCTCTTTCAGTACCTGTTAGAAATAACCACTAGATTCAGAGCTCAACAATGGGAGTTTGTTCCTTCAATCTGATCATTATTGACTAATTTGCATTTAGAATGCTATCTCCAACCATTAATTAGTCATTCCTCAAAACAACCCAATGGGAGAGAGGAACATAATTATCGCTGTTTAGAAATGAAACCAACCAACAGTGCGTACAGTGCTCCACAGAGGCAGATCCCCTAGCTATGCAGTCATGGCTGCTGGGAATATGCCAGCTGTCAGGGCCACCACACATCCAATAGGAGATGCAAGAGTTAGAATTTTACAAAAATACCTCCAATGTTCCTATTTCATAAGCATTTGGGTTTAGATTTGCTGAGATTCAGTAACATTGATTTGTCTTGCAAACCTTTATAAATATAACATCAGATTTATCAGACCACTTTTTATGGCAACACAACATAAGATGTGCAACATTGTATATATGCTCTTAAATGTTCACAAATTCCCTCAAGTCACCAACAGAATTATAATAGTGAAGGTAAGGGATAATCAAACAGCAAATACATACTAAATATTCATTATTCACAGGGCTCCATACTGGAACTATGAACAGGGATGGGAGCAAGAAATTAAAAAGATACCTACAACCCTGGCTTTGCTCTCAATCTAAGGTACCTAGAATTTGATAAAGAATCCAGCCAAATGCATATAAAATGTAATGTTTTAGAAAAATTTAATTATATGTAACCTTAATTTTACAATAAGCATTTTTTTTTTCTATATCTTTCTCCACAGAAATACATTTTCTTTAAGTTAAGATGCAAGGGTGCACAAGTTACTTTAGAAGGTTGGAAAAGTCCCAGGAATTGGCCCTGAAATTATTTATTTTATTACTTAAAGAATGCTGGTGAATTCTTTCAAGAAAGAAAATATGGGGCCGGGCGCAATGACTCACGCCTGTAATCCCAGCACTTTGGGAGGTCGAGGAGGGCGGATCACGAGCTCAGGAGTTCAAGACCAGCCTGACCAATATAGTGAAACCCCCTCTGTACCGAAAATACAAAAATTAGCTGGGTGTAGTGGCACATGCCTGTAGTCCCAGCTACTCAGGAGGCTAAGGCAAGAGAATCGCATGAACCCAGGAGGCAGAGGTTGCAATGAACCAAGATTGCGCCACTGCACTCCAGCCTAAGCGACAGAGTGAGACTCTGTCTCAAAAAAAAAAAAAAAAAGAAAGGAAGGAAGGAAGGAAGGAAGGAAATAAATATGGGCAGGGTGTGGTGGCTCATGCCTGTTATCCCAGCACTTTGGGAGGCCGAGGCACACATGTCACCTGAGACCGGGGGTTCGAGACCAGCCTGACCAACATGGAGAAACCCTGTCTCTACTAAAAAAACAAAATTAGCTGGTCATGGTGGCACATGCCTGTAATTCCAGCTATTCAGGAGGCTGAGGCAGGAGAATTGCTTGAACCCGGGAGGCGGAAGTTGCAGTGCACCGTGATCGGCACCATTGTACTCCAGCCTGGGCAACAAGAGCAAAGCTCTGTCTCAAAAAAAAAAAGAAAAAATTTCCTAGCTGACCATGGAAGGATAACAAATGTGATGAATCTAGCCAGGTGCGTTGGCTCACGCCTGTAATCCCAGCACTTTGGGATGCTGAGGCAGGCGGATCACTTGAGGTCAGGAGTTCGAGACCAGCCTGTCCAACATGGTAAAGCCCCATCTCAACAAAAATATAAAAACTTAGCCAGGTGTGATGGTGTGCACCTGTAATCCCAGCTACTCGGGAGGCTGAGGCAGGAAAATCTCTTGAACCCGGGAGGCGAGGTTGCAGTGAGCCAAGATCATGCCACTGCACTCCAGCCTGGGAGACAGAGCGAGACTCTATCTCAAAAAAAAAAAAAAAAAAAGTGATGAATCCATGTGTTATTATTTCCCACTACACTAAGCCATCAATATATCATGATTCTCTATGTGCTCTTCTAACACACGAACACACACCACACACACTAACACATAATTTTTGCTTTTAATTGAAGAACATTTTCAATACCTCTCAAGTGGGCAAAAATCCTGTTTATATTCTTGTTTGCTCCAGTTTTGGCTTCATAAGAATTTTTTTGTTTGTTTTTTGAGGCAGAGTCTCTCTCTCTGCCCAGGCTAGAGTACAGTGGTATGATCTCAGATCGCTGCAGCCTCCACTTCCTGGGTTCCAGTGATTCTCCATCCTTAACCTCCCGAGTAGGTGGGATTATAGGAGCCCACCACCAGGCCCAGCTAATTTTTGTATTTTTAGTAGCGACGGGGTTTCACCATATTGGCCAGGCTGGTCTCGAACTCCTGATCTCAGGTGATCTGCCTGCCTCGGCCTCCCAAAGTGCTAGGATTACAGGTGTGAGCCTCCGCGTCCCAGCCCAGCTTTAAGAATTTAATCTTCATTTCAAGCACAAAAAGACTGTCTTTTTTTTGGTGGGGGGGGAGTGTTGGGGCCTCTTTTTTGAACTCTTTAGGGCCAAATGAACCTTTCTTCCTTGATCCCAGGGTGGAGTCAAAATGAATCTAACAGACAAATGGCCCAACATCCTTCATGTCACTGCCGACTTCTCATTCAAAGGGGTACTTGGGGTGGCAGGTGGAGTTATAATTATAGCTTAGAAAAAAGCAGCATCAGCAGCTGTCGCTTCTGTTTGTTCCCAGCTATAACTGTCATCAGTGGGTAAATTGGCATAAACAGGCCTCCACAAGTGGAAAAACATTTAACCCCTGTACTTGTCACACTCTGGGTCCTCTCAGTGGCCAGAGAACAGAAAGAAAATCTGACTGTGCACGAGCGAAGGGTAACACCGGGCGTGCAGCACCGACCTGAAGGCGCCTCTTCAGGGGGAGCCCCAAATTTGAAGATTCTCTTTCCTGTCGGAGACTCCAAACCAAATAAATAGGTTAGTGCCCAGAGTAAACCTATGCATTTTAATTCTGACCTCTACTTGCTGTGATTTTCATTTTCCTGGCAGAGCTTAAAAAGAGTGAACTACTAAATGAAAGAAAGGAAAGTTATTTAAGGACTGTTACTTAAAATTACTGGGAATCCATGAGAACACATTATGAAATGGGCTTAATGTATTATGCTCCTCTCCCAATTTTGGCTGTATTCGCACTAGACAAATAGACAAGGTAAAGATGGAAAAATAAAACCGGTTTTGTGGCATAAGTCCCATCCTTTTGTAATGCCACTTACTTATGCCAAAAGGCCCTCCCTTCTTTATTAAAATCCGTAATGTTGAAAGCTAAGTTTGTGATTTTAGAAAATGCTGTAAACGTAGCTCCAGAGTTTCATTTCCTTAGGGAAAATAGGCAAATCAGAGTTGAATTGTTTTTCCAACAATGAGTAAAGATAGAACATTTTCTTGTTTATGATAAAATGTGTGGTGTAGGTTACTTTACAAAAGAAATCTGCTACAGAATTTATTTTTTGTGTCTAGTACAATTCTACCTAAAAGCTTCATGATTTCAGTCTAAGTAGCTCTATAAGACTCTCCTCATAGATCCTTTTGAGAAAAGATTTTAAATAAATCTAATTTTATTTGCATATATTCTATCTTAGCCAGAAATTGAGCAGGATTTAGCTCTGCGCTGTCTGTTTCAAAACCTGAATATTTAATGTATTGGTGAAAAGTGGTGGAATTCCAAAGAACTCACTGAAAACAAGGCTTTGGGGCCCAGTGCTCATGCTAACCACATTCATGAAATGGACTCAAGTAGAAAGAGTGGTAAATAATAACCTCATTTTGTTCAGTTCAAAAGAGAATGTGAACCATCCCTAAGCGTTTATGTACAACCTTTCATAAGGAAAGTGCACCGTTCTTATTTATCATTATGGCCCAACTTTTTGGCTACCTTTTGAAATGCAATGAGTGCTAACGATGTACTTGGACCTCCACTAGAGAGACATCTACATGCAACCAAACCCACCAAAAGTGCCCCATCAATTACATTCCCATGAGGGCCTTGTTTGTCTCATTTGTTCATTCAAATACATATTGACCAATGGCTATATAATCTAAAAATAATATTTAACAGTTAAGGCAAGTTTAGGATGTCTAATATTACTCTTCCCAGAGACTCCTGTCTTCCTGCTTTCTGCTAAACTGAGATAATGGTTATCTGAAAGTTCCAAATTATAGAAACTAAGAAACACAAAAAAGAGATATAGCTGACTAGTTGCTGGCTTGAATTTCCTTGATATACAGACATACAGATTTATGCCCTATTTTAAACATTGCTTTTTACTTGTGTTTTGTCTTCTTGCTCTTCTAGAAAAAACTATCCAAGATGACTGTCACTTACTCCAGTAAAGTAGCAAATGCAACTTTTTTTGGATTTCATAGGTTACTCTTCAAGTGGAGAGGCAGCATCTACAAACTACTGTACAGGGAATTTATTGTTTTTGCTGTTCTTTATACAGCAATAAGTTTGGTGTACAGGTACTTTTCTTTGCATGTCTCTTTAAATGGCCATCAGATATTGTATAAGAATACAGTCTCAAAAATCTGAACCTTTTGATCACCACTGACTTTGCGTTATGTAACTCCTTTTTTGCATGAGCCTCTCTTTTGTCTTCTTCCCCTCAGGACAGATTTTAATCCACCACTAACCATTGTTAGGATGTAAAATAGAACCTCACTGTAAGATTCAAGTGGCCTTCATTCCAGCCCCAGTTGTGCCTCAAGACTGTTGCAATAGGCATAAAATGGAAGAATTACCCTTAGATGCTTACTATGTGAAGATTTTTGAATGGGCAAAGTCCACAGACAACAATTATTTGTGCTTCTGTCTACTTGTCATTCATAGTTGATGATTTGACAGCTTGTAGCAACTACCTATATAATCAACATGTTCATGATTGGTGTATGTCAGGCAAAAGCTTTCCTTCTTTTTGCCTGGAATGAAAATATCTTATCCAGGATGATGCCTGCCACACTTAACAGTACCTCAACTAAAGCAAAGGCCTGTAGACTAATTTATTTTCTTTCCATTTTCTGAGTTGAGGGCATGTTATGTTCACAAAAGGAGGTGCTTATTCTTTATCACATTACAACATATGCCTGTGAGATTGACAGGAAATTTGAGCAATATCAAGTCCAAGAAATACTTTGATGATGAAAAATTATAGACTTAATAAAATTTCATCAGTATGATAAAAGGGAAAACTTATGAGATTTTAAAGCTTTTTAAATTAACATCGAATGCATAAATTTCTTCTCTGGAAGAAGCTAAAACTTAAAACAGGAAAGCTAAAGGTTTTTGAGGCTGTATTTCCATTTTTTCTACGTACATAGTTTGTTATTTTTCTTCTGCATACAGATAAACAAATTTGTGTTTCATTGCTCTCACATTCTTCCTTGTAGCAACAGAATCTCCTTTGGAAAAGAGGGATATTAATTTAGTTGACTGATAATTATTAAAAGTAAAATAGGTAGAGCTATTTTTCCATATGTCAAAACAACCCTTCCAAGCAAGTGTATGCATTGGTATATATTTTGACAAAATATTTTTAGAGGGAAAGTCTTGTTAACAACCTCTAATAATTTTTCAGACATGTCATATAATATGATATTATTTTGGCAATTTAGGTGTGTATCACCTAAGCCTTCAGAATATGAAATGGTAGAAGATACAATGGTGTTTCGTGATAATTATCTCATTAGTTCATTTTTACTAATATGAATTTATTGCTGCTACTGCTGCTAAGAATAGAACAGAATAGCCCTAAGGATAGTTGCAGTGTAGCTAGAAATGTTCCTTGGGGCCTCAACTTTTGTTCCAATATCATACTTATACCCCATAAAATGTTATGCATATATTTCTTCTAAAGCTGAGTGCTTACATTTATAACAAAAATTATCAGTTCAAGTCATCCTTAAATTTTTAAAGTTTAATTGTAATACCTTATTAAAATAGATCCTTCTGTCTTAATCAAAGGTATACCAAGGACTGTAGGATGAGTTTGTCAAGAAGGTCAAACATATCTGTAGAAAAAAATAGATGTAGTTTCATTCTCTGAGTCTTTATTAGCCCTATTATAAGTAAATAATTATTCCTAACAAAAGTTATAAGGAGGAACCAGATTCATTAATTTGATTACATTTCTTTCTATTTTTGGAGGAATTTGACAAATTTTCTGAAATACTTTCTAGCTATTAAAATTTCTACATCTATTAGCCAAATATTTTTTCCTTGGCCAACTACTAATAGCAACCATTTCATTATTAACTAAGTATGAGGCAATTTGTTAAATGGTTATATATATGTGTATATATATTATTTAATCTTTACAATAATCCATATATGGATATTTTTATCCCCACTTACAGATGAGAAAACTGAGACTCAGAGAGATGTAAAAATATGCTCAAAGTCCAAATTCATAAGTGTCAGACTTGGGATTAAAATCTGGCTTTGTCTGACCTTAAGAAAGGTCTATGCTTTCCACATTTAAATCCTCTTTGACCATGTCTGTTTGAACATCAGAAACCATTCTGGCTGTAATTTGTCATCAGCATAACCCTGATAGACCTCTGCAACAATCTGGTACCTCTCCTGTCAGCTTTCCCTGACTTCAGTAATTCTAACACCTCTTCCAAAGCTGGGGCAGGAACTCCGAACTCACCTTGTACCCCACACCTTCTTTGTCAGGACCAGTTCCCAACAGCTTTCTATCTGCAATCTAATTAGTTGCTTACTATTATCTTATTATCCCTTTGCTTCCTTTATCAAAGTTCTACTGACCCAAATGAGCCTTTGATGCTTGTTATAATGGATCTTTCCTTGAGTTCCTTCTTCCTTTGGAACAGCTACACTTGTCGATTTATTCAAATTCATCTGTTTGGCTTTCCTTCCTGTATTTTGATCATTATTATTAGTTCACCTTAAAACATTTCTTCAGACTCTGAATCTCTTCCCTATAATGTAAATATCAATAATGGTCTCATTAAGTGCACTTATATTTAACGATACCAGAAAATGGGGTTTGGGCAGGATGGGTTAGATCTATAATATAAATTTTGAGAGAGTGACTCAATTTAATAATGAAAGTTTTCATTTTTCATTGTTAAATTTGTTTTAGACTCCAAACAATTCTGGGCTTTAAAATGAACAGGTATAATAAAATCCCTTGAAGTATAACACATGATAATCAAGAATGTGCTAAGTAGCATATTCAGGGGAAAGATCAAGGTGTCAAATTCAGTGTTATTATTGAATAATTACTTAATAATGCTAATTCATATTTAATCAATAATACACTCTTCTTAAGGTATTCCTGATGAATAATTGAAAACTGAACTATTTTGTAACATACCTTGCTCTAAATCCAATGAATCAATCATATAAAACTTTTAAAATATAAAATTTTTAGAATAAAATGATTAATTAATCCCACTATTTAATAGCCAATCATGTTTACAAAATGTTAGCACTTGAAACATTAAGCAATTGAAAAGTTTTCAAGACACATCAGCTTAAGAAAAAAGGAAAAAATTATTGCTCCTTCAAAAATAAAACATTATTTGTGCTTAATTGTTTGCACTTAATGTCACTTGCAAAGCAGGTGCAGAAGTATAATATCATAAAGGGCTGTGCATTTTATTTTTGCTCCAGATTGTTACTTACAGGAGCCCAAAAACGTTACTTTGAAAAATTATCAATTTACTGTGACAGATATGCTGAACAAATTCCAGTAACCTTTGTGCTTGGTAAGTATAGGTCACACGCAGATTGCAGCCACACAGCTGTCTCCATTACGATGACACCGATGACTCTGCATGGGAATGTTTCCAAGCTGAGAGGCATGCCTGAAAAGCCACCGCTTGCAGTAGAACCAGAATCATCCATAAGGTTTGCTTTCACGGCTGCTTTTGCTAAATTAACACCAAACAAGTTTGAGGAAATAATCTGCTATTGGACATTTAAGCTTTCTCTTCACTAACTCTCCATTTTTGCAGTCAATATTTGAGATCTAATACCCACTTACAGGGTGCTTAGGCATTGCCAGGCACAAATGACATTTTTTTCTGGAAGGCAAAATCAGAAGATATGGATAATAACATATTTTTGTCCTCCAACCTCTAAAAAGGCTAAAATTCAGCTAAAAGCATCAGTGTCACCAACGTGTCTGCTGTAAGAAACTGCTTTATAATTTCCTGTTATTCTACAGGGTTTTATGTTACTCTGGTAGTAAACCGATGGTGGAACCAGTTTGTGAATTTGCCCTGGCCAGACAGGCTAATGTTCCTCATCTCCAGCAGTGTTCATGGAAGCGACGAGCACGGGCGCCTGCTTAGAAGGACGCTGATGCGTTACGTCAATCTCACCTCCCTGCTCATCTTTCGCTCGGTGAGCACTGCTGTGTACAAAAGGTTTCCAACAATGGACCACGTGGTTGAAGCAGGTACTACGAATGGCTTTTCCTTCACTAGGCTTTCTCAGCTGAGACAGGACCTCCAGAATTCCTTTGAAAATTCCTTATGTTTGTTTATTCACTCAAGAAACATTTAGTGGTCGGGCACAGTGGCTCACGCCTGTAATCCAGCACTTTGGAAGGTCAAGGTGGGTGGATCACCTGAGGTCAGGAGTTTGAGACCAACCTGGCCAGCATGGCGAAACCCCATCTCTACTAAAAATAGAAAAAATTAGCCGGCCGTGGTGGCATGTGCCTGTAATCCCAGCTACTGGGGAGGCTGAGGCACGAGAATCACTTGAACCCAGGAGGCGGAGGCAGAGGTTGCAGTGACCCGAGATTGCAGCACTGCACTTCAGCCTGGGCCACAAAGTCAGACCCTGTCTCAAAAAAAAAAAAAAAAAAGAGAGAGAGAGAAAGAAAGAAAAGGAAAGAAAAGAAAAGAAAAAAGATAAAGAAACATTTATTGATTTCCTACTATGTGCCAGAAGCAAACTAAGAGACAAAGATGAATAAGACGTGATTCCTGCCCTCAAGTTTACTTCAGCGGTAGGGGAGAGAAAGTGGCAGATAGTAACATTGCCTTAAGGTAAACATAATAATTATCATATTTATTTAAACAATCTGGCTGGGGGAGCTCTTTGGGAGGCCCAGGCGGGTGGATCACCTAAGGTCAGGAGTTCCAGATGAACCTGGCCAACATGGCGAAACCCCGTCTCTACTAAAAATACAATAATTAGCTGGGCGTGCTGGCTCACGCCTGTAATTCCAGCTACTCAGTAGGCTGAGGCAGGAGAATCGCTTGAACCTGGGAAGTGGAGGTTGCAATGAGTCGAGATCGTGCCATTGCATTCCACCCTGGGCAACAAGGTCCCCATCAGTCCCCAAAAAATAAAAAAATAAAAATAATCTGTCATATTAACTTACAGTTTTCTAGCACTATACGGTTTTGTCTCCTTTATAGCTATTTTGTTTGGACCTCAAGAAAACATGAAAAAGGTAGAAAATAGATTCAGAAAGGTTACAACCTGCGCTGAATTACACAGCTGATCAGTGGAAAGGCCAGAATTAAAATTTACGCTCCAAACTCCTAAGTTGATACTTTCTAATAGATTCTGGTAGGAACCGGCAATGTCAATTTCATCTAGGCAGACACTGAGAGGTGATAGTCAAAAGCTGTTTTAGTGTGGACCTCTTGTCTCTTGTGCCTCGAAGGAGATGTAAATAGTTAAAGGATGATTCTCTTTGGTGTGTAAATATTTAGCAAAGAAGCTGTTAAGTCCGCCTTCGATAGGGCGAGGATTAAATGGATAATTCTCGGCACGTATGGATAAGAACCGTGAGGTGATTCTGCCTTTACATTGAGTCCAGTCTCACATTAGTTTGCAGTATTTAGTCTCCTTTCCTGAAATGTCCTGGAAAATAGATATTTTCGGATAATAGTTTTTGTTTGTTTTGGAGTTTTTGTTGGCTTTTTTGTTTTTGTTTTTGTTTTGCCTTTTTAAATGGCTAATATAGATAGTGACTTCTGAAGTCAAAATAAAACTGTAGAGATGAATGTCTACATTTCACATTTTATTCGAGAAGAAAGAACTCCAGTTTGAGGCATACACACAGACCAGATGGCATTCAGTACATCCAAAATACAAAGAGAAGTTTGGAGGTTTTATAAAAAGACAGAAATGTTACATATTGCTCTTTGAGAAAGTTCATTGGCACTAGTAAGTTTCTGGGGAGCTGGCAAGTTTTGACTGGTGAGCGATGGAGGTGGGTAAAATTAGTCTTCAAGTTGCAGCAGATCATTTCAGCAACTATAAAATTGGTTTCAGGTAATAGCAGGCAGTTTCAGCAACCAGGCCTGCAGAAAATTACTTTGTGTCTTGGCTGCTTTTTTTTTTTTTTTTTTTTTTTGAGACAGAGTCTTGCTCCGTGGCCAGGCTGGAGTGAAGTGGCACGATCTTGGCTCACTGCAATCTCTGCCTCCTGGGTTCAAGCAATTCCCCTGCCTCAGCCTCCCAAGCAGCTGGGACTACAGGTGCACACCACCACACCGGGCTAAGTTTTTGTATTTTAGTAGAGATGGGTTTCACCATGTTGGCAGAATGGTCTCAATCTCTTGACCTGGTGATCCACCCACCTCGGCCTCCTAAAGTGCTGGGATTACAGGTGTGATGCCCGGCCTCAACTGCTTTTTCCTGATGGCTTCTTGACTCGTTTTATTGGGTATGACAAGAATGACCCAATTCTATTATCAACTTTCACAATGATTAAGAACACAGAGTAAGGGTTTGAAACCTTATCTCACAGCTTACTAGCTGCATGACTTTGTCTGAGGTAGTTAACCATTCTGTTCCTCAGTTTCCTAATCCATAAAATGGACTTAAAGTAACTTATAATAGCACCTACCTCATATACCCCATAGGCTTGTTATGAGGATTTAGAAAGTTCATATTTGCAAAATGTTTAGAGCATTGCTGGCACACAGTAAGTGCTGCATGATTTCTTGCCATTGTAATGAAATTATATCTCAAACAACAGCACAACATAGCACTCTAGCCGCTTTAGAAGAGGTTGCGAATGTCAAGGTGGAAATAAGGCAGAAGGGGTGTAGGTGACATTGTTAGAGATGCAGAGTGAGATGTGAGAAAGTAATGGGTGCCAGGAGCTGGTTAAGGGGGATTCAGGGGGAGGGTTTGAAGGCCTGGCACATGCACAGGTATATGATAATATAAAATCAGTAGGAACTTTAAAAAAATTAATTGCCATCCTTCCTCCAAATATGAAAGTAGAATACTGTTTCAGAATGACCGAGTTAAAAATACTACTAGACAACTCAATTTTATCTTACCTTAATGTCTCCAGGAACAAATAGATTAAGAATTACCACCTCTAAGAAAGACCTAAAAACAAACAAGAAATGTATGACCTATTCCAAGTTGCTGAGCTAAAGTTTACTTGGATGAACAGAGGTGATATTTCTCCAGTTCTGACGCATCCTTGAAATGAAGAGAGTGCATTCTGACGGGAATCAGATGCCGGGTCCAATCCTCAAAGCAAATCTCATCTTAGTGTCACCTTCATATTAAAAGCACATCGGGAAGAAGCCAGGTTGGCTGGCAATGGAGAGGTCTCTGGGGCCTCTGGTCAGACATGAGCTCAGAGGACTGAGCTGTGCTCAGGTCTGAGGGGAAAGTAGATATAGGGAGGCAAATAGGAAAATGATGTGATTTCATTTCCTTTGAGTGTATTCTTCAGAATACCAAGGCCCACTCCCTCTCAAACTTGTACAGATGTCTGCCACGTACATGCACTCTGACTTCTCCCTTTCCAAGGCATGTGGGATACTGAAATACTTCTATCTCTTCAGCTACCAATGTTTCTGCCATTCCAAGGGAATCTCAGAATGAGTCCTTCACTTCTGGATGTACATTTAAACTAGTCTCTAGGAGTGGTCCACAGACCCACAGGCCCTCTACATCTTGAATAACTTGAGTTTATGTATTTAAAATGTATATTCCTGGGTCCTACCCACATCAGGCCCTCTGAATTATTATAGAACCTAATAGAACCTTTGGATGTACGGCCTAGGAATCTGCAGTGAAACATGCTCCTGTGTTGGTTTTTTTAGTACCCCAAAGCTTGAGAAGTATTGCATCTTTTCTGGGATGCTTATTTTTTAAACCCTTTTTCTTACTCCTGGGGCAAAAGGCTTTGGCAACCACCAACTCAACGATAATAAAGCAGCAGCAATTAAGAAAGGATGGATTGGAGGTTTCAGCTTGAGGTTCCTGAATTACAAAGAAGAGCTTTGAGGAAGCAGGCTGGTGGGAGGGAGGCTACTGTATAAGGGATTTGAATTCCACCTGCTTGGATGTAACAAGCATTGTTCTGACTTAAACTTTTTGGTTGGTCTGTCTGAAGTGGATGAAGGGAGAAGAGAACTGACAGAGGAGCTCTGATGAGGTGAAAGCCTTTCCAAGGGTCCTGTGACACAATCACCGATTATCTCAGTGAGAAGGTCCCAGTTGCTCTCATTCACTCCTAAGTACGTTCTCAAAAGACAGAAAAGGGGTAGTGGGTACAGCTAGTCCCCACAAGAATATATTGTGCTTCTGGCAAGTAATTTTGAAGATAACTACTTTCCTCTCCTGATGCTTGTAAATACTGGATAAGATGTTTTGATTTAGTATGAGACCATACTATACGCATGCATTGTGTGTTACGCGGCAGGGCAAAGGTTCCAAGCCACTATCCTCTAAGCCAGGAGAGACGCTTCAGAGGCCTGTCTTACTGGCTGCCCCAGGCCGGCACCCCCTGTCACCGGCAGTGCTGACTCACTGAACTTCCTGCTGCTTTCCCCAGCAGAGAGGGCTGACTCAGAGTCTGCACATGGGGTCCACTTCCAAGTTCTTCCAACTGGGCATATGCCTCCGCCACTCTCTGACTGTCCTTTGCCTGTGCCAAGGTTTCTGGGAAGAACAGGAAGTTCAGGGATGGCGGAAAATGTTTGGCAGATCCCCTGAGTCCAAAGCCAGGGCACCTGCTCCTGCCTGAGGGCAGAGAGGACTGGTAAGAAAAGCACTGAGGTCCCCAAAGGGGTGGAGACAAGGTTAAGGGCATGAAGGACCTTCTTGTCAGTTGAATTCTCTACATAAAATCACCTGTAAGAGAAAGTACATGTTCTCACACTTCAGGGTGCATTAGATATTGTTAAAATCAATATTGCTAAAAATTTGGATCCCACGATACCACTCCCAGAGATTCTGACTCAGTAGGTCTGGAATGGGCTCCAGGAATCCGTGTGTTGAACAAACTCCTGGAGACTCTGAGGCTGGTGGTCCCTGGCTTGCACTCTGGGAAGCAATGGGCTTTGAGGCAATCGGTTTCCCTCCAGCTTCTCTTTCTTCTGCGAGGGTTTTTGCCTACATAGAGTCAGTGCTGGACAGAAGGAAATAATCGAGAGGGCCAAGAGTGAGGACCAGCACCTCCTTCTGAAGCATCTGGCAATTCCTTGACTGGAGCTGGACAAGCTAGGTCACATACCTGCTCATCCTTGAACTTTCCTTGCTTTTAAGTTGGACAGTCAAGTTACATTATTCTGAAAAATAAAAAGACCAAAATGCATGCTGCTGGGGAAATATATATAATTTGATGCTACAGGTTAAATTTCTCAAATTAAAAATAAAGTTTTTATTTCTGCTTATATGAAAATAAAAATACAACAGTAGAATTCAGAATAATGTCTATTATGCTGAAAAGTCCCTGAACTGGTCTGTGATCAATTATTTATCAGAGATACTGCAACAGCCTCTGTTACTTTTGCCTATTGGCTACAAATCTGCTCTGGAAAATTCCAGTCATTCCAATCACCTGCCCTGGGAGATGTCACTCATTCCAAGTCAAGTCAGACGCACAATTCCAGATCTTGGCTGAGTCAAGTGATGACCTTAGTTGTGTGCATATAGTATGGTCTCATACTGAATCAAAACATCTTATCTAGTATTTACAAGCATCAGGAGAGGAAAGTAGTCAACTTCAGAATTACTTACCAGAAGCACAATGATACGTAATAGGAAATTATATACGTTCCTCTTAAAGAAACATTACCAAGCTGATGCTAGATCTATTACGCCTTTGCTCATGCAACAAAGGTTTATTGTGTGTACAATATATGCCAAGCACTGTGCTGGGCACTGGGAATACCCTTATAAGCAGAACAAATATGGTCCCCATCCTCATGGATTAGTAAAGTTTACTACAAATCTTATCTTAAATTAATCATTGTCATAAACAAGCACAAATGTATTTACAGTTAAACTTTACATCTCTGCATTGCAGTTCTCTCTCTCTAAAACAAATAGTTTCTGTCTGTATTTAGTAGTTCATAAGAGTAGTTATAAGACAGTAGCCTCTGAGGAAAAAACACCCTTTAATTTTCTTAAAGCCTTGGAGTCTTTTTTTTTTTTTGGAGACAGGTTCTCATTCAGTTGCCCAAGCTGGAGTGCAGTAGCACGGTCATAGCTTACAGTAACCTCAAACTTCTGGGCTCAAGCCATCCTCCTGCCTCAGCCTTTTGAGCAACTAGGACTACAGATGTGCACCACTGTGCCTGACCAATTTATTTGTTTATTTATTTTAATTCTTTTTTTTTTTTTTATGGAGTCTCACTATATTGCCTATGCTGGTCTTGAACTCCTGGCCTCAAGCAATCTTCCCACCAAGGCCTCCCAAAGGGCTGGGATTTCTGGCGTGAGCCACCACACCTGGCCTGCCCTGGAATCTTAATGTAAAGTTTATTGACTGTCTTCTCTGACTACAGGGAGCCTAATGAGACGCCACTGGAATTGTTAGTGACACTTATGGTTAACAGACATTAATATAACCAAGCAAGCCACCAGTTGTCAATGGATGTTGAGATAAAAGTTCTAACTTCAGATGCTCTGGCTATAAGGCTGGCCCTATAACTGGAACTCAGGTCTGGGTCACTTACTGCTTAAAAGCCAAACAACTCAAGAACTTTGGTAAAAGGAATGTTAGCTTTATTCGAGAAGTCAGTAACCAGGGGAAGGCAGTGAACTAGGGTTGAAAGGCCACCTTTCAGAATTGTGCCTCTAGGTAAAGAGTTTTTAAGGGAAATTAAGAGAAATGAAGATCAAAACCGTCTTGTGAAATGTAAGCAGTTTCAATCAGCTGGGCAGTTAATCATTGCTTTCTTGGTGAAAGTTTTGTGACATTCTGCAGGTGCCATCAGCCTATTCTTACAGGCTAGTCAGCCCATTCCCAGAGCTGTTGGTCAATGTATTTTCTTTTTCTTTCTTTCCTTTCTCTCTCTTTCTCTCTCTTCCTTCCTCCCTCCCTCCCTCCCTCCTTTCCTCCCTCCCTTCGTCCCTTCTTTCTTTCTTTCTCTCTCTCTCTCTTTCTTTCTTTCTTTCTTCCTTTCTTTCTTTCTTTCTTTCTCTTTCTCTTTCTTTTTCTCTTTCTCTTTCTCTTTCTCTCTCTCTCTCTTTCTCTCTCTCTCTCTCTCTCTCTCTCCATAGAATCTTGCTGTGTTGCCCAGATTGGAGTGTAGTGTTGCAGTCCTGGCTCACTGCAACCTCTGCCTCCCCAGTTCAAGTGCTTCTCCTGCCTCAGCTGCCCAAGTAGCTGGGATTACAGGCACATGCCACTACACCCAGCTAATTTTTGTATTTTTAGTAGAGACAGGGTTTCACCATGTTGGCCAGGCTGGTCTCGAACTCCTGGCCTCAAGTGATCCCCCACCTCGGCCTCTCAAAGTGCTGGGATTATAGGTGTGAGCCACCGAGCCCAGCCAGCATATTTTATTTTATCTCTGTTGAAGGTTCTGTTTTCTTGAGGCTGTTTTTTGGGACTAATCTACAAACTCAAGGAAAACAATAATATTATTCAAACAAGCAAGCTTTTCTCTAACATGGAATTAATACTGTTAGAACCACATTTGCGTTTCTGGCACAGATAGATCATTTAATCTGTGATCTTATCTTCTCTCACTAAGTAAACTAAAATGACTTTTGTATAACATATTATGTAACATTCACAAAATTAATTGAATCTGGTATAACATTTCTGCCCCGGGTGGCTGTTTTTTGTTTTTTGTTTTTTCCCTGATGCATTACACAGCTCTGGGGCTCCTTGGTCTCTGACTCTCCACTGCCTTGTGTTATAAGAGTGAGAGCCAAGGGAATGGTGGTATTCACAGCTGTGCCAGTTTTTCCTCTGTTGGCTGAACTTTTAGAGGCTGAGTAAGTCACCCCTCTGTAGTCTCACATGATGAGGTCGGAACAGACAGAATGTCATCTTGTGAGTGAAACTTGAATCACCTATGTGTACTTGCTCTGCACATGAGAGAAAGTGCATGCAGAACTAGCCCTTCTTGGATTAATAGCATGGATAGTCTCGGTGGGTCAGTGTTTGAAGGTTCCCCCACATTTCTGTTTTAGGAGTTAAGTAAAGGTTATCCACTCAGTGTTTCTCAAAGTATGGTTGCAGACCACATTAGCAAGGGCGCTTCTTTAAACCGCAGGTTCCTAGGCAACCTAGGGAATCAGATCTAGGGCTTAGGACCTAGAAATTGACATTTTAAACAGGCTCCCTAGAAGCACTGCAGATGTTTGACCCAGACTGAGAAGGCCGAAATGATCAACATGAGGGCAGTTGTTCAACCTAAACTTTGCAGCATGTTGGAATCTCTGGTGATCTTTTAAAAATTCAGATGCCTGACTCCCATTCTCAGATATTAGTATTCATTAGGTATGTAGAGCAACCTGGGCATCAGGATTTTTCAAAACTCCCCAGACCATTGTAATGTATAGCAGAGTTTAGGAACAGCTGCACTAGAACACATCAATTAATTCCTCCAATTTCATCTGCAAATTGCCTCAGATCTATTCTACCCAGGGCAAATAAAATTCTGGGCCACTATGCAGATGAGGATTTAAAAGCACTGATTTCTTTGTATGTTATTTCTTGTGTGTGATTATGGAGAAGGCAGTGAATTACCAGATGGGATACTAATTTAGGGACAAGGATATGGGTAACTAGAGATTTGCTCATATCAATATAATAGAGGAGTGTCTCTGTTCCTTACTGCTACTCCCAGAAACTGATTTTACTCCACTGTATCCTATTTCAGACTTTTCCAGCTATGGTTTGTAACTCATTATGGGATTCTTAAATCAGGTTAATGGCTTGTAACCAGCATTTTTAGTGGAATGGAATGGAGAAGAATAGAATAGAATAGAATAGAATAGAATAGAATAGAATAGAATAGCAGAAAGCACATCATGCGCATACGGCAGGGCTAATAACTGTTTCCTGAACAACATATATCTTACTGTGGTTCATGGTAAACAAACAAACAAACAAAAAACCTGGTTGGCATCCTGCCCTGCATGATGTTGTTGCGATGTGATTTCATTCCTCTCTCAATCTCATTTTGCTCCCCCCTTGATTTTCCCAATTGACAGGGATTTCTAAACCTCTTCCATTGAATGGAAAGGACAGCTGTAACTGAAGTTGGTGGCTTCATTCCATTCATTTGGAAAACACAGAGATAAAAACAAGCCAGGCACGTTGCACTCTTCCTGAAAAAGTGTCATCCCTTGGAGAAGGGCTCAGATGCTGAATGCACAACTTTCTCTTTCAGAAAGAACTGGCATCAAACCCATTCTGCCTTCAAGTTTTGAGATGCAGAGCTTTTAGTTCCTCTGCTAATAGAGCCTCATATGAATACTCTGCTTGAAAGGCAAAAGACATCTGCCTCAACTTCAATCAAGGAAAAATAGACCAACTGTACAGCAGGCAGAATTTATGATGACTGGAATTTTGTCTATCAATGGATGTAATTAATCCTTTGGCTTGAGGGCAATAAAATTTTGTCTTAAAGTAGCAGATCCTGCTCCATCAAACCACAACTCAACAGAGAGTAAATGCAAACATGTATCTATATTGAGAGATAGATTTTACTCTGATTAGAAAGACGAAGGAGGGTTTTGGGGATAAACAATAAGAAATTGCTGAGCAGAGCTGAGCCAGCCAGAAGGAAAAGCGATAGCAAGAGAAACTGTAGGCAGATGCAACGGCAGGATAAAATAGCTATGCCAGGGGTGTGATGGGGCCTGAGGAGAGCATGGCATGGAGACAGACACGCGCAGGGAACCAAGTGGTGGGAGGACAAGCCCACTGAGAGTGTTGCTGAACTGTAGCAGATCAGTAACTATCATTAGCATAGCCTCAGCAATGGCAATAATGATCATATTCTGAAAAAAAAATTGGTCTCTGCTTAAAATGGCTTGAAGTCCTGATAAGGGTGACATTCTGTTTCATAACAAATACTTTTGGAATGGACTTGACCAACAATCTAGAGATTTTCTTTCAGTTGACCAACTTTGATTTCCAAAGGTGTTACTTTTGTGAACCCCAAAATCTGAGACAGGTCTCAGTGAGTTTAGAAAGTTTATTTTGCCAAGGTTGAGGATGTGTACCCATGACACAGCCTCAGGTGGTCCTAATGACATGTGCCCAAAGTAGTCAGAACAGTTTGGTTTCATACATCATAGGAAGACATAAGACATCGATCAACATATGTGAGATAAACATTGGTTCAGTCTGGAAAAGCAGGGGACAACTCAAAGTGGGGAGGGGGCTTCCAGGTCATAGGTAGATAAAAGACAAATGGTTGCATTCTTCTGGGTTTCTGATTAGCCTCTCAAAAGGAGGCAATCAGATATGCATTTATCTCAGTGAGCAGAGCAATGACTTTAATAGAATGGGAGGCAGGTCGTAAGCAGTTCCCAACTTGACTTTTCCCTTTAGCTTAGTGATTCTGGGGACCCAAGATATTTTCCTTTCACACTTTGGATAAATATGATATGTGACCCTGCAAGGAATAATGAAAATTATTCTGCTTATATATTCTTAGAGGATACATTAATGTCTCAGTGATTGTCATTCATCTTTCACAGCACCTAGCAAAATACTCAAAAAAGTTGTGCTAAAAACAAAATCACCAGCTCTTCTTGCTCTACTTGTCCTCTTTCAATCTCTTGCTTTAGTGTTTGCACCAAATAAACCCTCACTCTGCATATTTGCCTTCTGCATAGAAGCTAAGAAAGGACTTGCTAGCACAATTTGATCCATACTTCTGAATAAAAAATAACCAGAGATAAAGTTATTCTTTGGTCAAATGATAGAATGAAGCCAGTATATAAACGGGATCATTTTTGAAAATTGCACTCTAGGTCTCAAGAATATCACTGTTAGACAATTGATATGGGATATGTGAGAACAGGCTACACAGCAAGTCTTTAAGCATAAAGCCAAGACAGATCAAGTTTATTAACTTCATCCAATGAGATTTAACTGGCCAGGCATAGTGGCACATGGCTGTAATCCCAGCACTTTGGGAGGCCAAGGCAGGCAGATCACTTGAGCCCAGGAAGTTCAAGACCTGCCTGGGCAACATGGTGAAACCCAGTCTCTACAAAAATACAAACTTAGCCAGGCATAGTGGCGTGTGCCTGTAGACCCAGCTACTCAGGAGGCAGAGGTGGAAGAACTGCTTGAGCTCAGGAGGCTGAGGCTGCAGTGAGCCAAATATCACACCACTGCACTCCAGTCTGGATCACAGAGCGAGACTCTGTCCCATAAAAAATTGAAAAAAATTGAAAAAAAAAAAAGATTTAATCATGCTCTTCAATTCTTTAAAAAGCAAAAACAGATTTTTTAGATCGTGCAACAACTCTGAGATGCACTGAGAAACAAGAAGAGAATTACCAAGCTCATTTTTATTTTATACTTCCAGGGAGAGTACCATTCTCCAGGCATGCAGAGAACCCTTCTAAGCTAGTATAAACAACCCGAGTGTTATCTAAAACTAGTCTCCTATTGGCAAATATTGGCTTTGTAGTTGTTACTTTGTTTATTTCAAATCCTGAATAAACAGAACCTTCAGTTAGTGGGACAGTGATTTTCAAACACCACTATATGTCAGAATTTTCTGCACAGCTTGGAAAACATGCAACTGCCTAGACCCAATTCTATTAAATCACCCAGGAAGATTTAAAAGAATGCTGATGCCTGGCCTCATCCTAGATTAATTGAATCAGAATCTCTAACAATATAAGACCTAGCCATTGGTTTTTTTTTTTGTTTTGTTTTGTTTTTGTTTTTTTTTGAGACTCCGTCTCATAAAAACTCTGTCGCCAGGCTGCAGTGCAATGGCACAATCTTGGCTCACTGCAACCTCCACCTCCAGGATTCAAGCAATTCTCCTGCCTCAGCCTCCCAAGCAGCTAGGATTACAGGTCCCTGCCACTATGCCTGGCTTATTTTTGTATTTTTAGTAGAGAGTGGGTTTCACCATGTTGGTCAGGCTGGTCTCGAACTCCTGACCTCAGGTGATCCACCCGCCTCAGCCTCCCAAAGTGCTGGGAATATAGGCGTGAGCCACCATGCCCGGCTGCCATTGATATTTTCTAAAAGTACCCCTATGAGATTCTAAGGTGCAGACCTGGGTTGAGAACTCCTGCCCTACTGAGCCTGATTTAGTAGTCAGGGTCAGGGTCCAGCCTTCTCCATATTTAATAGATATCACAAGTGATTCAGGTCTATGGCCTTTGGATCTTATTCTTAAAAACAATGGCTTAGGTCACGTCAAAGATCTAGATAACGCCAAAGCTCTATAAATTGATGACTCTCAAAATGGGCATACCTCATTCCTCCTTTGACTTTTTTTTTTTTTTTTTTTTTTTTTTTTTTTACTGTAACACTATCTTTTAAATAAAATTTGGCCTGCATCATAAGGAGGGAGGATTATTTATTTATTTATTTATTTATTTATTTATTTATTTGAGATAAAGTCTTGCTATGTTGCCCAGGCTGGTCACAAACTCCTGGCCTAAGTAATCCTCCTGCCTGGGCCTCCCAAAGTGCTGGGATTATAGGCATGAGCCACTGCACCTGGCAAAAGGACAGGTTACCTTAAATAGGACAACCAGATTTGTTAACTGATTACAGATGGTTAAAGATAGAAAAATGTGTTATATTAGGGCAAAAGTTGATTTTCGTCTGAATGTAGTATCAGAATTCCATAAGCAAATGATTGCATTTCTGAGGGAAAAAACCCAAAAATTAATATCTAATAAAAACCAGTTTTATAAATAAGTTTTAATTCAGAAAACAATATTTATATTAAATCATAATTAACATTTAAAAGCTACTTAAAGATCCAAGGGGGTAGATAACAGGAGAGTCATTACAGCATTATATTTAGTAACAAAAAAAATCAAAAACAACTTAAATGTCTTAAATGTCTATTCAAAAAGGAACTAGCTAAATATTATATACGATTAACAGTGTTAATATATAGAGAGCAGCCATTAAAAGGAATGCTGCTGCTCTCTATATATTAATTTTTTAAATCTTCAAGATATACCTGAAAAATAGAAGCAAATGGCAGACACATATGAAGTATAAAATCTTTTGTGTTTTTAAAAATAGGCCTGTATGAAAATCCATGAGATTTCTCTGGAAAGATACACAATAAACGGATCATCGTGATTTCCTCCAGGGAGGGAAACTTTGTGACTGGGAAAAGGAGACTTTCCCCACTAGCAGTCCTTTGGCCCTTTGGGATTTTTGTGCCATTTGAATTATTCAATCTAAATTTCTAAAAAGAAAAGATCGGTCAGGTGGCAGCTCACGCCTGTAATCCCAGCACTTTGGGAGGCCGAGGTGGGTGGATCACCAGGTCAGGAGATTAAGACCATCCTGGCTAACACAATGAAACCCCGTCTCTACTAAAAATACAAAAAATTAGCCAGGCGTGGTGGCGGGCGCCTGTAGTCCCAGCTACTCGAGAGGCTGAGGCAGGAGAATGGCGTGAACGCGGGAGGCAGAGCTTGCAGTGAGCCAAGATCGCCACTGCACCCCAGCCTGGGTGACAGAGCGAGACTCCGTCTCAAAAAAAAAAAACAAAAAAAAAGATCAAGTGTAAACTGCAAGTTTTAAAGTGCATCTTGTTGCAAACAAACCCTGGTATATAGTAGGCATTCAATAAATGTTTATTAAATAAATCTGTTACCTTATTCCTCTTCTATTATTCAGTCATTCAATCTCCTCTTCCCTTGGTGTTTGGGGGAGGGAGGAGGAGGCAGAGGATAACTAAAGTTTCACATAATATGCCTTAGTGCTTTGTGGGTGCTAAGTGTGTGCTAAGCATTACGTTAAATAACATCTTGACACATGTTCATCATCTCAGGTAATTCTACAACATCCTTGTGAAGCAAATATTATCTCTCTTTTACAGATGAGAAAGTTGAGGCTCAGAGAGGTCACTACAAGCCCAAGCAAATTGCATTTTATACACACACACACACACATGCACGCATACACACATGCACACACACACACACACAAAGAAACCCTTTTTTGGGGGGCGGGGAGACAGTCTCACTCTATCACCCAGGCTGGAGTGCAGTGGCAGGACCTCAGCTCACTGCAACCTCCGCTTCCCGGGTTCACGCGATTTTCATGCCTGAGCCTCCCCAGTAGCTGAGATTACAGGTGTGCATCACCATGCCCCGCTAATTTTTGTATTTTTAGTAGAGACAAGGTTTCACCATGTTGGCCAGGCTGGTGTTGAACTCCTGACCTCAAGCGATCCACCCACCTCGGCCTCCCAAACTGCTGGGATTACAGGCGTGAGCCACTGCACCCAGCCACAAATAAACAATTTTAAAGTATGTGCAAAATGCTATGGGGACAATGAAGATGAATATACTCTTTGCCCTTCAAAAGGGTCATAGTAAGGGAAACATTTATGTGTAATATTACTGTGATGCAAGCCAAGAGCGAGTACCATGTGGGAACTTCAAAGGGAAGAGATCCCCCAGGAAAGAGAAAGAAGGACTCAAGGAAGGCTTCAGAGAGGAGAACGTGATTAAGCAGGACTTGGAAAGGAGAGATCAGGAGAAAAGTCATGTGAATCACGTGTTCGGCACTATGCCAAGTGCTTTGTATACATTCTCATATCGTATTATTTTAATCATAACAATTCTAAGTATTATGGTTCCCAACTTTAGATGCCTAAACCAAAACCTAGAGAAGAAATTTCCCCAAATGTTCTAGTTCACATATAATGTCTCCTTACCTCCTGATGGCCTCCTCTATCAGGGATTTTATATAACTTGTGGGTGTGCATGTATATGTATGTGTGTGTGTGCTCACACACACACATTCCTTAACTCTAATATAAGTATAAACTACTTGAGACAGGAAATTTTATTTCATATTTCTTTAATATCCCCTCATTATATGCTTACATATAGATGCTGAAATGTGGTAACATGTTAGTGTCAAACAGTCTGTATACCAACCCATTTTTATTTTTTTGTAAAGGTTTTATGACAGCAGATGAAAGGAAATTATTCAACCACCTCAAGTCTCCTCATCTGAAATACTGGGTTCCATTCATCTGGTTTGGAAACCTTGCAACTAAAGCCCGGAATGAAGGTAGAATCAGAGACAGTGTTGATCTGCAATCATTGATGACTGTAAGTATATCATAAATCACAAGGAAAAGGTGCTAATTAGAGACCAAGGGGGATCTGGATATAGCACATTAGACCAGGAAGAGTCAGCTTTGTTCAGTCCTGGTTCCGGAGGAACTGGAAAGATTGGAGCAGTGTCAGACCCCTCAACATGTAGGACAGAGGTGGTACACAGTTAAACTCGAGTTGCTTGGAAATGGTTCCTTGGAAGCTGCATTTTAAACAGAATCATGCTTTGTAATAGGCTCTGTAAGAAAGTATTCCTTGATTGATTAGCCAAGGGTCGCCAACGGCTCGGAAAGCTATGGTGCCCCTATAGTATATTTGCCATCCCTGGCTCCAGGATTCTAGAAAAAAATCTGGAGGAGAAATAAACCTCCCCAGCCAAATATTTCCCCAAAATTGGAATATCGCGACTTAAGCCAACCTTTCAGATACTCTAGTAAGTAAAATAGTATTTTCACTAAACAAAATAACCCCCCCAGAAAAAAATTTTATGTAAGGGCTGGATATATTGGTGCCATGACAATCCCCTCCCTGGATTAGGCTAACGGGAGTGAATTGTTTAAAAATAGCACCCAAATTAATGTGAACTCTTTTGCCTAGTCTTACATAATAACTTGTGTACAATAGATGAGAAAATCAAAGAATCCTGTCCTTCCTGCTTCAGAGATAGATTTTCTATCGATATGAGTGTTATAGTCTCCATTTGTGGGAGTAATTATATCTCTTTTCTAAGATCTACAGTAAGCATGTTTTAAAATGAGAGAAACAAAAAAAAATTGCTTCCAGATTACCTACCAAAATCGATAAAAATTACTTATTTAAAATATTAGCAATTTCCTTCTCACCATGGCTTTGGGCCAATATACACGTTGGAAATTATGGGTTCAATAGAATGTGGCAGGGGGATATTTCTATGAAGGCCTTTTTTTTTTGGAAATAGTCTCAGTCTGTTGTCCAGGCTATATGCAGCACAGTGGTGCAATCATGGCTCACTGCAGCCTTGACCTCTTATACGCAAGTGATTCTCCCACCCCAGCCTCTGGAGTAACTGGGACAACAGGCACGTGACACCAAGCCTAGCTAATTTATCTACTTTTTCTAGAAACAACGTGTTTCTGTGTTGCCCAGGCTTATCTCAAACTCCTGGGCTCAAGCAATCCTCCTGTCTCGGCCTCCCAAAGTGCTGGGATTATAGGCATGAGCCACCATACCTGGCCATGACTTATTTTAATATTTTTTAAATGTCCAAATGTACTCATCAATGAACTCATTGTTCCAATGATGTTCATTGATTGATTGTCATTTTTAGAACTTTCCTTTTGGAGTATCCTTGGGAACCAGTTTACTAGTCTTGTAGTCAGTCCTGTAAAAGACATGCTCACATTCTGAATCCCAGTAAGTGCTTATTACCACACCTGTCATCTTAGTAAATCATGCTTGATCTGTTTCTGGCTTAGGAAATGAATCGATACCGCTCTTGGTGCAGCCTCTTATTCGGTTATGACTGGGTTGGGATTCCGCTGGTTTACACCCAGGTAAGAAATACTTTGCATGGAATTCTTTATTTCTACTTGTCCACCTTGGCACTGTAGCTGTGCTGTGGGAGGCCAGCACCGTCCCCTCACTCCGGTCTCTCTCTGTTCCAGGTTGTTACTCTTGCTGTCTATACCTTCTTCTTTGCGTGCCTGATTGGACGCCAGTTTTTGGATCCCACCAAAGGCTACGCAGGGCATGACTTGGATCTTTACATTCCAATCTTCACCCTCCTACAATTCTTCTTCTATGCAGGATGGCTCAAGGTAGCCAATGGTCTCAGGGCCCCACTTTGTAATCTGTTATGTTCCAGACTCTCCACACTGATCCTTTACTGAGTCTTTAGCAAATCATTCACGAGTGAGTCAAAGGTAGATCTAACATGTAATAGCTCAGCAATATTATTACTTTTCTGCCAGGGATTCAAGTGACAGGGATATACTCAGTACTGTCTGAAGCAGTTCATTTGTGCAAAGAGATTAGAATAACACTCTTTTATGGTTATTGATTCTCTTTTACGTCTCTGTGTATTCCCATTAGGATTACAATAATGTAACTAAAGTAATAAGTGTACCTGCATTGATATTGTGTACCACAATAAGCAACTAGGCAGAGTAAAAGAGTCAACAAGAAGCCTTATAAATCAGACTTAGCCATTAATATTGCAGTAGAATCTTGGTTCTGCTCAACTCTATAAATAGTTATTGCAGTTCCCTGAAATTCTGCTAGCTGTCCCACAACATTAAATGTACCCCATTTTCTTTTTTTTTTTTTTTTTCCTAAGACAGAGTCTTGCTCTGTTGCCCAGGCTGGAGTGCAGTGATGCAATCTAGGCTCACTACAACCTCCGCCTCCCGGGTTGAAGCAATTCTCCTACCTCAGCCTCCCAAGTAGCTGGGATTACAGGTGTGAGCCACCGTGCCCAGTCTAAATGTACCCCATTTTCAAAACCAGAACCGAGACTCAGAATTCCTCAGAATCAGAACCAGAAACACCAGAAATAATGACAACATCTGGTTTGCCAGGGAATTAAACAGGTTCAGGAGGTGAGAACGGCTTGCCTAACTATCTGTGTAGAATTTTCCTTGTTTCCCCTCCCTTCATCACCACCTCCTCAAATGTATGTGTGTAAATATCAGAGACCCGATTCTTCCATCACCTCTGTAAACTTCCAAATGGGAAGTATGTGATAGAAAAAAATCAATGACAATGGCTTCATTAAACTCATTGAAAGGCAATGATGGTATGAAGATGATATTCATAAAGTAGAATTTTCAAATGTTTGGCCTTCCAAAGAGCCATACGTTGTCGTGACCTGTTGAGGCCTTCAGGTTGCAGTGAAATTTTCCCTGCAGAAGTCTTTCATTTCATTGGTTTGAATCTTAACCAAAAAAAATAATATGTTGATATTTCCAATTATACTCCAAAGAGTAAAGGCATGTCCCTTACAAATGGCAAAAGCATTTTTAATCAGATTACCATGATTCTTAATTATTTCTACCTGCATAGGAGCAAGAATGCAGAAGAGACTAATGACTTTCATTTTCCATTAGAGGAAAAAATAGAGTTTAGCTTTATAAAGACAAAATCACCGCAGTGGCCCAAATACTCAATCATTCTCAAAAAGTAATTTTCTTCCTTTCCCGAGTTGCGCCAAGCTTTTTATTCTTTGTTTTGTGTCCATGTAAGGTGCTTGACCACCTGTAAAGAGCAAATAATGGTTCCTTCCTTCTGACATGCTTTCTAAAATATTTACATCCTTTTCCTTTATAAACTGTTTTAAAGTCCAGCGCGGTGGCTCATGCCTGTAACCCCAGCACTTTGAGAGACGGAGGTAGGAGGATTGCTCAGGAGTTCAAGACCAGCCTGGGCAACATGGTGAAACCCCATCTCTCCAAAAAACAAAAAACAAAAAACAAAAAATTAGCAGGCATGGTGGCGCATGCCTGCAGTCCCAGCTACCGAGAAGGCTGAGGTGAAAGGGTCGCTTGAGCCTAGGAGGCCGAGGGTGCAGTGAGCCATGTTCACACCATTGCACTCCAGCCTGGGTAACAGAGCAAAACCCTGTCTAAAATAAAATAAAATAAAATGAAATAAATCTTAAAAGAAAAAATATTAAAAGGCACAATCTTAGCTCCATTAAAGGATAGGCAAACCTGCTGGGTGTGGTGGCATATGCCTATAATCCCAGCACTTTGGGAGGCTGAGGCAGGAAAATCGCTTGACCATGGGAGGCAGAGGTTGCGAGCCGAAATCACACCATTGCACTCCAGCCTGGGCAACAAGAGCGAAACTCCATCTCAGAAAGAAAGATAGGCAAACCTAAACACCAAAGGGTTGTGCCTCCATTTCTAAACAGCTGTTCTATCTCAATGATTAGGATATTTATAAATCTTTTCAAAGTACAGAAAAGCCATCTTAACCTTATGAATAGTATATCATTCAGTTACTTGCTGGAAATGCAGCCCTAAGTGGAATAAAAGATATATTTTGAGATTGTCAATTCAGAAACATACATGCCATTTTGTCAGTTTAATGTAGACTATGATAATATATGCAGGACTGATTGCATAAAAATGAAAATCTGGATAGAATAAAAAAAGGTTTCAGGACTCAACCCTTAATTAATCTAAGTAAATCTCCAGGCAAGAAAGGGCAGATAGCCCTACGAAACTGGTGACAAGAACAACATAGATATCACTGTGAGGCTTACTGATTCAGGACACAGACCTGCCTAAGGAAAGGCACTTAAAATAAGAGCCACATATTAAAATCCCCTGGGAGCTTTACCCAACACTGATGCCTGGGCTCAGCCTGGTTAAATTGGAATCTCTGCGGAAGGGACCCAGGCATCAGTTGGGTTTTTTTAAGAGCTCCTCAGGTGAGTTTAATGTGCAGCCAAGGTTGAAAAAAACTGCTCTAAGTATTAATACGTTGACTTAAATCCTAAAAGTAGGTAGATTTTCTACTGAATAGTTTCAGAATCTAGAATATTGAGACTCTAAAAACTAATCACCTGGTACCTTTGTTTTACACATTTAAAATGTTTTTCCATCTAGACTCAATGTAAAATCTCCCTCTCCCCCAACTCTCTCCCTCTCTCCCTCTCTCTCTCTCTCACACACACACACAGGCATGCGCATATGTCCAGATAATAAAAACCAAGTGAAAATTTTCAACAAGGAAGATGATAGATAAGTTGTATTTGACACATAAACCTCTCATCAAGAAGGCTATTCAATTCAGGAACATGATAAGAATATTTAATATTGATCAAATATTCAAAGATATGCGACAATAGTTACCTAACATTTTCCCGGCAGGAAAACTAACTTACTGGATAAGGGTAAATCCTTTAGTGTAAAACTAAGTAAGCCTCAATTTCCAGCTTTAGGACTTACTAGCTCTCTGACTCATTTACTTAGCAGTTACATTCAATAACTGTGAAAGCTGGGCCAGGCACAAGTGGCTCATGCCTGTAATCTCAACACTTTGGGAGGTCGAGGAGGGCAGAACACCTGAGCTCAGGGGTTCAAGACCAGCCTGGCCAACATGGTGAAACCCCATCTCTACTGAAAAAATCCAAAACAAATTAGCTGGATGTGATGGTGCTCACCTGTAGTCCCAGCTACTCAGAGGACTGAGGCAGGAGAATTGCTTGAACCTGGGAGGCAGAGTTTGCAGTGAGCCGCGATTATGCCACTGCGCTCCAGCCTGGGCAACAGGGAGAGACACTGTCTAAAAAAATAAAAATAAAAATAAATTGTGAAAGCCTCTTATATTATTTTCTTTCATTGTGATTTAAGTCTTTCTTTGCTGTTTAACCTTCTCCCAGTGTACATTTTGCCTTATTATCTGGGCCCTGTAAATTCCCTGAAAGCACAGCCTGTGTACCCTTCAGGGTGCCTTGCAAATAGTTGGTTCTCCTTCACTGTTCACTCATTTGATTTGGCTCCTAAATCGGAAATGGCTTCCCCTGATAGGGCCTGCATTGTCACCAGTTGGATGGACAGATCCATTTGGAGAGCATACCTACAAAGGTGTATCATTCATGGTTTGAGAATCATGTCTTGCTTGCTAATAAATATCTGGGTAGAACAATCTACTGCCCTCTACTCTTCATATTATGAAAGTCACAAAAGGAAGCAGAGAGGAAAATAGGAATCATCTCCAGATTCTATTCTTAGTTTTCACGGGTATCATGATGGATTTATTTTATGTTCAACTACAGGTAGCAGAGCAGCTTATCAACCCTTTTGGAGAAGATGATGATGATTTCGAAACTAACTGGTGCATTGACAGAAATTTGCAGGTTAGAGGAATTTTCTTTCTCTTTCAAATATTAATAATAAGTCACTTGTGATATTTCAAATCTAAGCAGATTTTAAATGCACGCCTCTTGGCTTCAGAGCTTTAGCCACAAATGAAAGAGGCTTGGCTGTGCACTATGCTGTCTCAGGTCCTTTTGGAAGCTTATACATCCGGGATTTCAGCTCCAGTGAAATGTAGTTCCTTTTAAGTAGAATTTCAAGCCAATTTTCTTTGTAAGCCTCTCTATTAGCTTTTTCTAGCCTCTTTCATCTCAGCATAGAGCAGTATTTTAAATTGTTCTTTGGTTTGTTTTCTATTGCCAACCAGAGAGGTTAATAGTGACTTAAAATGGCATCCAGACACAATCTGGTGGGAGTTCCCAAAGTCGTATCACATCAATCCCAGCAGTCAGAGAGCCACCGGTTGGACACTGGGAGCCTGGGCCATGCCAGCCTGTGTCTCAAATCTGCATGAAATGCACTAAATGGGCCCCAGGGCCCTTACCCTGAAGCATTATTCCAGAGAGCTTTTCATGAAGAACCAGCATGAAGGAATTTTCCTTTTAGGCAAGACTCTCCCTAGACCATTCTCTTCCCTGTGAACTACAGATGAGTGAAGGCCTTCATCTTGTTCATTTGTTTCAAGCCCTTAGTTGGCAGTTAAGTAAGTCCAAACATCTCACAGCAGATCCCAATGTCAGTCTCTTAGGGAGGACACATAATGCCGAGGTCACTCACTTTGTCAAAATCGGAATCCCAGAGGATTAATAATGTATTCATGTATCCCTTTGTCAAAGCCAAGAGGAGAGAGCACCATAGCACCAAGCAGTATAGACTTCTTGATATGTTTTTCCAAACAAAGAAATGAACAAGAAACCAGGGCATATAAGAAGTGATGCCAAGTAAAAATGTGTTTACGGGGTTAACAGAATGAAAACTGGAATCTTCACCTTCCTGTAATATTTGGGGTTAAGTGGGTGCTGTCAGGTAAAACAACAGCATAATTGTGAGCACAGAATAAAAAGATGGCTCCCCTCCCTCCAGCTAAGAGGCAGCTCCTCTCTGGGGTGTGTGGTTTGATCCCGGAGTGTGGGAGGCTTGAAGCCCCACTTATCCTCATTGCAAAGTACTCTTGAGCAGTAAACGACAGATACAACTCTCTGTGGCAGCTGTGGTCATGGCAAATACGAACTATAGACATTGGTATATTCACTCACTTAGACTGTGTCCTAGCCCACTCTAACTCTCATCTGCCCACAAAAACTTCTCTTTTTTATTTAATTTACATCTGAGTTATTCTAACAATATAACAATGATTTTAGGTCTCTCTTTTAGCTGTGGACGAAATGCACATGAGCTTACCCAAGATGAAGAAGGACATTTATTGGGATGATTCTGCTGCTCGTCCACCATACACACTGGCAGCTGCTGACTACTGCATACCCTCATTTCTGGGGTCAACAGTCCAGATGGGGTAAGTACATTTTTTTTAAATCTCCAATATTTTCCAGCCTGAGCAATATAGTGAGACCTTATCTCTACAAAAAAAAAAAAAAAGAAGAAGAAGAAAAGAAAAGAAATAAAATAATTTAAAGTAGCCAACTGTGATGGCACCTGTAGTCCTAGCTACTTGGAGAGGCTGCAGTCGGAGGATTGCTCGAGCCCAGGGGTTCAAGGCTTTAGTGAGCTGTGATTGTGCCATTGCATTCTAGCCTGGGTGACGAAGTGAAACCCTGTCTCAAGAAAAATAATTAATTAATGAAAATTAAAATAAATATCTCCAATATTTAGGAAGTGAGCAGATAGATCACTGTTCTAATCTTTTTACCTTTTTTTGGCATTTTTTTCTACCTGGGCTTAGTATGTACGTCAGTCTCTGTTCAGTGGTTTTAACACAGCAATCACCCCTATGTATAATGAGCTTTAAAGTTGAGGCCTGAAGTAAATCAGGCACAGTTCTATATTTCATTAAGTCTGAGCATGTATTTGATATTGCAGAAGTGTGTGAATGTGGGAGAATTTTATTTGCTGAAGGCAGATGCCACAGTTTCCACGTAAGTTAAAGAGAAAAGCACAGACTAATTCAGAAAGTAAGAAACTCTCCACTCAAAAACAAAACAAACAAAAAACTGTAGCAAAAGGGGAAACTTCTGTGGAATTTTTCTTATAACTCTTGGCAAGACTGTGGCTCATAGTTCCCTGAGGCATGCTCTAAGCGGATTTATGCAGTGGGTTCGTGTCCCGTGGTTGCTGCCTGTGACCCTTCTTTCCCTCCTCCCCGAAGTGGCCTGCCCTCCTCCTTCCACTTGCAGGAGATCTCACTTCAACCCTGTTCCCTTTGCTGAATGTCTCCTAATCCCCATCAGTGATGGTTTGTGGCACTTCTCTTCCAAAGGGGCCCCTGAGGCTGAAAACCTTTCAAGACCCAAAGAAAAGGAAGACTGAAAGTGGAATTTCAGTAGTTCTGGAAAGTAATGAGAAAGATTTAGGAGCCAGGAGATTTGCCTTGTTGCCCACAAAGCACATCTTAGAGAAGGTTGCCTACTCCAGGCTAGATTTGCTTCTGCTTCTAGCTAGCCTTCTAAGACCAGACCCACCCACCCAGGGCTCCTTCCAGGCCAGAGAGCTCATCCCAGCCCTCAGTGTATTCCCAGTTTCCATGGATAGGAATCTCTTGTTGTATGCATGTCTCAGCCTTCATGATACCTTCTGCCGGGGCAGAGCTTCATGGATATCCAGCAATCTTCTCAATTTTCAGAATTAATAAGAGCTGTTTTTCCGTGAGTTTGATTTTAGATAATTAAATATGCTTTATCCTTCTCCTCACTCCCACCATTGATTAATGCAAAGTACTTGAAGATTTAACTTGAAAAGAAAAGAGACCAGCAATGCTTATAGAATCAGGGCATCATTGTGATGACTCTATTTAGACTGCAAATGCTCCGCAGGCTCTATTTCTAATGTCCATTGAGTTGTTCTTACCCCGTGGTTAAGATGATTATTTGAAGGTCTCAAAATTTTTATCCTGATCTACTTACTCATCCTAATCATCATAATTCTGCAGATTACCATATACATGTTCATGTTCTTTAGAAAATATTAAAACACAATGTTTCTCCTGTTTCTAAATACAGAAACAGAATTAGGGATTGACAAGATCTCAGAGAAAATTTCTTCCCCAGAAGATTATTGGGAAGATTCCATGAGATTGTAAACATTAAAATGCTTTAGGTAAAACTATAGAGCATGATGATTATTATCACCTAGTCAAGTCTTATTTGTGGATGTCAAACTGAAGCAGAGAAAGATTAAATCACTTTAAGCTATTTTTCATATTAAACTCACCCTGGAAATTTAGGACAGAAAATAAAACAACTGAGAGAAAACCAGGAGGTACAATATTTAAAACTGCAGCAAAAAATTATCAGTTGTCAGACAGAAGTCCTCCAACTAAAATGGCCTATTTGCCAGCAGGATGGAGAGAAGAACAGACAAAGGCCAGAATCTATGGGGAGAGGGTTTTGTGAGAGGTTTAACTGGATCTGCTAGAACCAATTGATCAAAGAAACTATTAGGCAAAAGCTCACTTGATCTTGATTTTCTGTAGAAATGAGGACCATTAAAGTGGACCACAATCCAGGAAAATTTACTGCAGGAAAACAGGCGATCAGAAGCCCTGAGTTGATAGAAATGGCGCCCTTTGGATTTATTAATGTCTATTTTTCCTATGATTGTCGTATTAGAAAAAATGTTTCTGTTGCCTATGACGAAAACCAAATTCAAGCTTTCTTAAGCAAAAGGAGGTTTATAGTGTCACACCCAGAGACGAGCCTAGCTTTGGGTGTCACTAGATCCAGAGGCTCAGAGAATGTCACCAGGACTCACCATTGCCCCATGATTCTCAGGTCTGCTTTTCTCTCCACTGGCTCAGATTTCAGGCAGTCTCTCTCATCCTGAGGGCAAAATGGCAAAATGGCAAGCTCCAGGCTTACAGCTTACCGTCTCAGCTAACCTGTGGAAAGGGCACATCTCTTTTCCAACTCTTGAAACTGAAGTGCTGGATTTGCTATGACTGACTGGGCTTGGTTCACATATCCATTCCTGGGCTAATTACTATCAACAGGGAGACAATATTTTGACTATTCATGGCTGGTTTATAGGTCCATCTTTGAACCAAGGGTTACAGTCAGCCCCATCCAACCATATGGAGTATGTGATATCTCCAGAAAAAGCAAGATGCTATTATCAGGAGAAGAGTGAATGGTTTTGCTGAGCTGGCAAAAACAGTAGATGTTCTCTAAAATCATCGAAGATAATTCCCTAAGCAATGAATGGTTCCTTCACCAAATACAAGGTCAATGTCAAATGAGCCACCTGACTGAGGCTCAGGGCAAGGGGAAGGTAAAAGTTAAGAATTGCTCTAGCACCGGTGGTTTTGTTGGTGCTGACTGAGCCAATGAGCTCTTTGCATGAGAGTGAAGACCACATATCAAGATGCTGTAGACACAAGCATTCCATTTTATAAAAGTGCCTGCTGCTTGATGACCATATCAAATCCTTTCCTGGATGAGATTTTTTAAAATTTTCTTATTCTCTTTGAGGTGTAGGTTCCCAGCATATTGAATTCAGAAATCAAATTGTCCTTACCTTTTCATATCAATGTTTTTGGTTTGTAGCCACAATTCCCATAATAACCCGGATATTCTAAAATCAAAGCAATGCCCTTCAAGAACAGAGCAAAAGTACTCCTCTCCAAGGGCCACCTGCAGGATCACCCGCCTCCCAGCCAGCACACTCAACAGCGCTGTTCACGTTCAGCACACTGTTCATTTCCACTTCAGAAGGAAACTCCTCGGAGACAATGTCTTCATTCTCTAAATTAAGGAACATGTTCAAAACATGGCCCTATTTTCTGCATATTTACTAAATAGATATAACTCAAATAAATCAATTTTCCTTCTTTCTATCTTAAGTACAAATTTAAAATGTATTTTCCCTTGGACCCTCACATACAGAATGTGCTCATTTATTTATTCAGGTACATTTTTTTCAGGGCCTACTATGAGGTAGGTTCTATGCCAGATGCTAGAGGTAGTCAAAAAAAGAAAAGAAAAAAAAAACACCTCCTAAGTTCACAGATGTAAGGCCAAGAAAAGTGACACTACAATGTGGTAAATGCTACAGTGGAGAAATGCTAAGCCTTATGGGAACACACACAATGAAGACACACTTCACTCAGCCTAGTGAAGCAGAGAAAGCCGCTTGGAGTCAGGGACTCTAATATGCATCTTTAAGAGTGAGTTAGGAGGCGGTCATGGTGGCTCACAACTGTAATCTCAGCACTTTGGGAGGCCGAGACAGGTAGATCACCTGAGGTCAGGAGTTCAAGACCAGCCTGATCAACATGGTGAAACCCAGTCTCTACTACAAATACAAAATTAGCTGAGCATGGTGGCACAACCTGTAATCCTAGCTACTCAGGAGGCTGAGGCAGGAGAATCGCTTGAACCCAGGAGGCAGAGGAGGTTGCAGTGAGCCGAGATTGCACCATTACACTCCAGCCTGGGCAACAAGAGCGAAGAGTAAAACTCCATTTCAAAAAAAAAAAAAAGAATGAATTAGGAGCCAGTGAACAGATAGGATTGAGGGGATTCAGCAGAGGGCACATTTCAGGCCAATATGGACAAAGACAGAAAGGAATGATAAATAGTGTACTCAGAGTAACAATTTGATAGGCAAACCAGAAGAGCCAATAAATGAATCTGGAGAGGAGGCAAGGGCAGAAGATGGAGGGTTTTATAGGCCAGGTAAGGGTTTCAGCCATTATTCAAAGCTATTAAATGACAGGGTCCCATTTTTGCTTTAGAGAGATTAGCCTGGCAACTGGCTGAAAGACGGATAGCTGAGGATAAGACCAGAGCCAGAGTGAGCAGGCTGTTGTCATTTAAACAGGAGAGGATAAGGGCCTGAAAAAGGTGTATCACAAGGGATGTAGACAGTAGAGGTGACGGAAGGGACAGATTCACGAAAGGAGAAGGAGTGAAGAATGGTAATAAACCAAAGATGAGAGAGAGTGTAAGGGCGAAAGCTGCTCTAAGGAAAAGATTATGAGCTGTCCCTTTTGCTTGTGTTGAATTTGAGATCTCTATGGGTAATTCACATGGAGATGGCCAGCAGGCAGGGAGTCCAGGGGCAAAGGATGCATTTTACTGGTATCAGTACGTAGAACCAAAGAGTGGGTGGGAAAGCTCAGAACAGTGTCAAGGAAGCAGAGCAGAATCCGAAGGGTAGAACACTATCACTGAAACGGTGGTCAGAGGAAGAGGGTAGTCAGAGTAGAAACGGTCAATATAGATGCAGAGTAACCCAGAAAATGCCCTGCCAGGAGGCCAAAGGTACAAAGTTTCCAAATAAAGCCTGAAGAGCATGCCATAGGTTTTGTATGTTAGGGTCATCAGAGACTTAGGTGAGAGTGTGGGGTAGAAATTAAACTGTAGTAGGTTAGAAGTGATGTATAGGTAAGAAGATCAAATTGCCAGTGTAAGCTGTTTTCAAAAAATAATTTTATTGTAGAAAAGTTCAAACCGGGCCAGACACGATGGCCCACGCCTGTAGTCCCAGCACTTTGGGAGGCCACGGCAGGCAGATCACTTGAGGCCAGAAGTTCGACACCAGCCTGGCCAACATGGTGAAACCCCATCTCCACCAAAATTACAAAAATTAGCCAGCGTGGTGGCACACACCTGTAGTCCCAGCTATTTGGGAGGCTGAGGCAGGAGAATCGCTTGAACCCAGGAGCGGAAGGTTGCAGTGAGCCAAGATCATGTCACTGCACTACAGTTTGGGTGACAGAGCGAGACCGTGTCTCAGAAAAAAAAAAAAAAAAGAAGTTTAAGCAGTTCCAAAGGTAGAGAACAAGCTATGATAAAGCTCCATGTATCCATCACCCCTTCAATTATCAAGTTACAGCCAGTCTTGTTTCATTCCCCACCCACCTTTATCTTCCCTGCCATTTGATCATGGTAAAGCAAATAGATCATAATGCCATTTTCATACCTAAAAAACGAAAATAAAACAAACCCAAAACGCATGTAATTCCTCAATTCATTAAGTATCCATGGACTATTTTTTTGAGAAGTCTGAATTGACGGGGTAAATAAATCAGACCATATTCACTAAGAGACAGGGATGCTGGTCTGTTTCCTCCCTCAATTCAGACTTCTAGGAATGGCTTTTTTCTTTTGTCTTGGGTAAGGCTAGTGGCGTATTTTTTACTTGCTTTGTTTTTTGTTTTGTTTCGTTTTGCAGGGGTTTTTTTGTTTGTGTTTTGTGTTTTGGTTTTTTTGGAGACAGAGTCTCTGTCACCCAGGCTGGAGTGCAGTGGCGTGATCTCAGCTCACTGTAACCTCCACCTCCTGGGTTCAAGCAATTCCCCTGCCTCAGCCTCCCAAGTAGCTGGGATTAGAGGCATGCACCACCACACCCAGCTAATTTTTGTATTTTTAGTAGAGACGGGGTTTCACCATGTTGGCCAGGCTGGCCTTGAACTCCTGACCTCAGGTGATCTGCCTACCTTGGCCTCCTTAGAATTACCTTCACCACCTATACTGAATTTCACTCAGCTGCTGTACCTGGCCTTGTTTGGACAGAGCCATTAAGACTCCCTCTGGTGTTTACTGTAGTGCTGTCCACTGTGTAACTTAGAATCCCTTTTAGCAGAGGACCCACAGGAAGAAACGTATTTCAGACATTGGGGGGAAAAAAGGAAGCTTTGCCTCTTCTGGGCAAATCTTACACTATTTATCTTATAAACTTTATAATTTTATAATTAATGATGGTTTCCTTTTCATTTTGGCTGCTGGGAAGCTGACAATCAAATTTGTAGTCTACCTTTACTAAGTCTGTGGAATGGGATTATTTTGGAAGGTATTTCTAGATTCTGTGTCTTTTATGATTGTTTCTTATTCTACCTCTACTATATTGGCCTGATCTTATATATTATATATATTTATATAATGTAATATATAAATATAATATTTTATATGTCATATATACTACATACTATTATTGCATCGTATGTATTTCCATAAGGCCACATCAAACCCTTGGTAAGATGAAGCAAGATGTGATAAAGAAACAAATTAACAACTCTCCTTGTTTTGAAAAAGGAAGGAAAAAAGACAGGCTGAGGAAAAGGAGCCCACTGGAAGAGAGGAAAGACACAGGAGCAAGGGGGGATGACTGAGAAAGGTCCTAAAGAAGACATAGGGCCAACCCCGGGGGGTAGGGGAGGTCCCAGTGGCTGAGCTAGAGGGAAGCAGTTGAAGTTGGATACAGTAAGGGGAGAAGGGGAGTTGGTGCCTGTGCAGCCAGGGAAGCGGGAACCAATGTTCTTGCCTCATCTAGTCATCGTGTCTTAATCTAAAGGAAGCTTTAACAGAGCTCATCTTTCTCTGTCCAATCTTGGACCAAAGAGCTACTGTTTTAAAACTGCATTTTATAAGCTTTAACACCAAACTAGTGCTGAAGTTCCATCTCCTGATCTTTGCATGGGGCACATTAAAAATCACCTTTAAAATCAACACTCCGAATGAAAAAAGGCCAGTTAAAAATCTGAATGCAGTCCCCAAAATAGAAATGCTTTCATAAATATGCCAGTCTTGAGCATTTACTAAATAATGATAATTATTGCATGGCCAGTAAGCTACACTTAGTCATTTTATGAGTTAATAAGCAAGGAAAAAATATTTCTTGTGTGAATTCTTTTACCATTATCTCATGTGGGATCACTTCAGTTGAATCTGTTTTGTTTTTTCTTTTGTAATACTACGGAATCCTTTCTAATCTGCTGTAGTTTTGTTTTTGTTTTTGTTTTTGTTTGCTTTTTGCCTTTTGTATTTTTGAGACAGAGACTCCCTCTGTCATCCAGGATGGAGTGTACAGTGGTGCAATCACAGCTCACTGCAGCCTCGAACTCCTAGGCTCAAGCTGTCTTCCTGCCTCAGCCTCCTGTAGCTGGGACTACAGGTGCACACCACCATGCCTGGCTTTTTTTTTTTTTTTTTTTTGAGACAGAGTCTCGCTCTGTTGCCCAGGCTGGAGTGCAATGGCACAATCTAGGCTCACTGCAAGCTCCGCCTCCCGGGTTCACGCCATTCTCCTGCCTCAGCCTCCCGAGTAGCTGGGACTACAGGCGACCGCCACCTCACCTGGCTAATTTTTTGTATTTTAGTAGAGACAGGGTTTCACAGTATTAGCCAGGATGGTCTCAAGAGGCAAAGGTCTGGCTATGCCCATTCTGGTCTTGAACTCCTGGTCTCAAGAGATCTTACCACCTAGGCCTCCCAAAGTGTTGGGATTACTGGTGGGAGCCACCATGCCAGCCTTGATCTGCTGTTTTAATTAAGGCATCTTTTCATTAGCTTAACTATGGAGATGCTATTAACCAAGATTGAGAAAACACCCACGAGTAGCCAAAAGAACATTGTCTGTAAGAGGCACAGTGAGAAAATATACCCAAACCCTAACGTAATAATGAGTTTTCCTGGGACAATAATAAACACATGCGTGATAAAAATAACTTTACCAAAAGAAACTTTAAATGCTTAAACTCAAGATTTTTAAAAACAAATGAACAAAAATCAAGGTCCAGAACTACCCTGTCACTACTGGCTTGAGGTAGAGGTAGAATGCCTGTCTTCACATTATATCATCATGAGTCACTTCAAAATTCTTACTATCTTTTAATTACTTGGGATTACCCATTAACACAAATTAAGACTCTGAGGAATGAAACACAGAAATTAAAGACTGAAGTCTCATAATGCCCTTTAGTCCTAACTTGAAAATCAAAACAGCCAACAGTAAAGAAGATAATCCCTTAAGGGCATTGGAAAAACCCTAACAAACTATCCATTCATAACAGCTAAAGGATTCGAAATTTTGGAGAAGACAGGCTGTAACTGCTTATGAAATGGATCACTCAAGTGTGTCCAGAGCGCTTGCTCTGTCTTGCTAATCTAAAAGCATGCTCCAAGCTTGTAAACTTTAAACTGCTGACTGTAATCCCATTTAAAGAGCTTTGTTTTATTGGGCTTTTCTGCCATAATTCAAATAATTATGTCAAAATGTTCTCACATATATAATAATCTTTAAAAAGGGGTCTATGAAGTCAATTAAGGATCCACTTAGTAAAGAGGAAAAATATTCAAAATTTTAAAGAACTCCTTCTGGCTAGGAGTTGAGGGATTTATTTAAGATGTATTTGGTGCTATGGAACTGTGTCAGAAATAGTCATTTCTACTTATCTATCTTTATTCTAAAAGTTCTAGGAATATGTAACAATAATATGATATTTGGTAATTATACAGACATGCAAATGTACTTAATGTACACAAAATATTTAGAATTATACAGTAGGTCAGAAGTATTTTTAGTGATATTAATTCAAATATACCAAAATACATATTTTAGTGAGCAAAGACTTTATTAAGGTGTGGTTAAATATACTTCTATGTTGATATTACTTAGTAATCCTCTTTAGTCAACTATATTCAAATATTTTAGCTTTACAAGAAAATACATAGTCTGATACATACTATTGCATGCTTATATTACAAACTACCAAAAATATCTCAAATTCTGAATTACTAACTTCAACAAAAGTGTATTCTGGGAACATTGACTTTTCACTTAATGTACCAGAAAGGAAGGAGAAATGGAAACTTCCAAGGAGATGAATGTGCATTAAGTTTATAATTTTAGAACTACTCAGGGATTCTTTCATACCCTGATGTGGGGTCACTATGGGCAATCAGTTTTCATCTTTAAACGGTATCAGATGTGTACATGGCTTGATTTCCTTTTTTAACAAAATTCCTACAGAATAGAACACTATTGAAGAGGGAACTTTAAGTGAACCCCTACTTTTGGCCATAATTTCTTTTTGTGTCAGCCAGCAAGAGCCGAACATAACCAGGGTGGTAGGATGTAGCTAGATAAGCCTTGTGAAAGGCACAGGAGACCACTTCTTCAACCAGATTTGCTAAAGCCTTTGGCTCAATGATCAGATAGGCCAACACTGGGGTAGCAGTGGGGTCATCAGCTCTAAATGCAGCTTTCTGGGCTACCTTCTAGGATGCTCTAGAGCTTAGAACTGTCCACCTGAAAGAGAGTAGAGAGAGGCTGGGTGAATACAATATTTGGTCCACTGGATTTTCCTCATAACCCTTAGCCCCATACCTCCCGGTTCAGAGGGAGGGTTGCCTTGTCCATTGTATAAATCCTTGGCTACAGCTTTGATGATGATTCTGCAGTGCAGATGGTTAAAAATAGCCGCATGTGCCTCAGATGGGTTTGAAGAGTACATTTTGCTTTGCCCATGAAAAAATGCTTCTCCACGCATGTCTCTGTCCTGATAGATTCTCAGGCAAATTATCGGCTCCCTCCAAGGCAGTCGCCTGACTGTGAGTACACTAGCAATTTGAAAACAATAAATCTGCAGTGAGAAGTAGAATTCATCATACTAAATATCGTTTTCCTAAATTCCTCATTTCAGTTCTGTTAAAAAGGCCTCTTTTTATTTGAATTTAAATTGTCAAAATACCGCTTCAAAAGTAGAGCAGAGAAAGAGAGACAAGCATCATCCAGTTTTATCTTTCAATCTTTTTGAAGCTCTATATTTACCTAATCACTCTCATGAGAAGGGGGTTGCTTTGCAAAAAGCTTTCTTTGGAGAAATGCATTAAATCCTTCAAGCTATCAGGGCTATTTTTGTCTTTCTATATTAGACACACCCCAAGAAGTATGGCAGTCTGCTGACATCTTCGTCAGCCTGGCTCTTGCCTCTTTGTTATGGCAGCAGAGGGTGAAGCATGTTCTTCTGCACCCCTGACCAGCCCAAGCATCTTTTCAAGTTCCTAATAAATCATGGCTGCTTATGCCCTCAGATGTTTGTCATTTGCAGGGGAAACCGTGGGGCTGGTGTTTGTGGAGCTATTCCATATAGATTTTGAAATTTGGGTTTTTTATTAATACTTGAGATTAAAATTATTTTAATCCAGACATCTATCTAATCTGTGGAAATAATACATGCGCTTCCTTCTTCTGGACTCATCTATAACTAACCAGCCTGACTGGCTTAACAGAACCTTTTCTCTCTCTCCTTCTTCTACTCTTCTCCCTTTCAAAAATAGCCCAATATATGACACAATCGTTCTCATTCTCATGTTTTCTATGCTTTTGTATTGATGCTTTCTATTGCACAATAAGTGTATATTGCAGAGTTTGATGATGTTTGGCAAATGGCACAAAAAAAACAATATTGAGAGGCAAGGTCAGGGCAGTCTGTCTCCACAGTTTTCACCATTTGAGCAGCCCTCTCTTCCTTCCCTCAAATAACCCAGCTTCTTCCAGTTCTTATATTTCCTCTTCACGCGCCCAGTGCCCTATCATTAAATGGCTTATCATTAAATGGCTAAGTCATCCCTTTTGAAGGTGTTAATTGTTAAGTGATATCTCCTGGTGTAGTAACAATTTTAAAAGGACAATCTTGAAGAAGAAAAGAGAGTGACCTTCAGAAACACATTATCATCTCCTCCAACCCTGTATGAGAAGTCAATGATGACTTAGAAACCACTTCTGAAAGTTTGCCAGTCATTGACAGAGTCCTTTTTACATCTTCTACTTTCAAAGCTTTTCTACAAATGTCACCCCTTTTGAACTTTCAAACAACCTAAAAGGCAGGTAAAGGATAATTATCACCAGCTTACCAAGAATGATACTAAGTCACAAAAGATTAAATGAGTCCCCAAAGATCACGCAGCTGGTTGGTGTCAGCATGGACAGCAGCAATCCTGGCTCTGCAAGTTCTCAAAATAAATTATTTTTCCCACCACAGAGACAGTTCTCAAATTTCATCCCTGGAAACTGATGGCTGCATGACACTTTCCATGAATGTCCTCCTATCTATAATTACCTGCCTCTCTCAGTCCAAATAAGTTCCAGAACATAAAACCAAGCTCTTTCAGCTGACTCTCTCTAATAGGAATATAATGAGGGTACTTTTGTTCTATCATATAATATTTCTGCTATTAGTTGGTTAAGTGGTATTATATTGAGCCTCAGGATTGTACTAACCCTAGACTAAGAGGATACTTTAAATATCAAATAAGGAGCAGAAAAAAAAAAAAAACATAAAATAAACTAAAATTTATACCCCAGCCTCCCATTTGGGAAATACTCTTTCAAACTATTCTAAGGCCTAGTGTGGTAGCTCTCACCTATAATCCCAACACTTTGGGAAGTCAAGACAAGAGGACCACTTCAGGCCAGGAGTTCAAGACCAGCATGGGCAACATAGGGAGACCCCATCTCTACCAAAAATAAAAAATTAGCCAGGCATGGTGGTGCACACCCACGGTCCTAGCTACTTGAGAGGCTAAGGTGGAAGGATCGCTTTAGCCCAAGAGGTCAAGGCTACAGTGAGCCATGATTGTGCCACTGCACTCCAGCCTGGGTCACAGAGTGAGGCCTTGTCTCTAAATAAATAAATAAATAAGTATTCTATTTTAAACTATTTTGTTCTTAAAGCACAGCTTCTGCTATCATATTGGGAATAGTGGCTACCAGAGAAAGGAGGAGATGAACATTGTGTGTTTAGATCTTCCATGGAAGCATTCAGAAGAAATGTCATTAGGTTTGTCATACTGGGGAGTTTCCCTACTGCTCTGTTACAGCATTAAGACCTGGAGGGCATCATTCATCACTCAGCGTAAGATATGTAACACTGCCCCCAAGAGCACAGAACACGAAGTGTTCTTCCAAAGACCGTGTTTCAGACTAAAGGAGTGAAAAGTTTTCAAGTCATGTTTCTTATCCAAAGCAATCATCAACATTGCTTTTTGTGTAGCCTTCCACCATGGACACCCCTACCAACACCACACAACCCTAGCAATGCCCTCCATTCTCAAAGACAATCCACAGCTTCCCTCTGTCTCCGGGATAAAGGCCACATCCCGCAACCTGGTATACGACTCTTCATGGCACAGTCTAAGGACCTCTTTCCAGCCTAGGCCTGACACTTTCCTGTGTTTCACACAGATTCAAGTACCTCCTATTTCTCACAAACACCCTCAACTTTCCTGCTGCCTTATCTGTTCAAGTCACTTCTTTCATGTGGAATGCTCTGTCCTTTTCCTATCTATCCAATTCCCACTCAGTGTCAAAGCCCAGCTCAAAAATTTGCTTTGCCCCAAATGTAGATATTTATTTATATGTCTTCTCTCTCCTTTTCAGTGATCATTTAAAAGGTACCTAATGCAGCAAATTGTTCATGATAAGTGCTCAATAAATTTAGTCGGGTGAATAAACAGATAAATTTCATGCATCCACTCCATAGTCTTATGAGCCAGGAAGGTACAATAAGGTCTTCTTGGCAGACCTACCCAATGTCAGTCATGAATCAGTAGAATGTTAGCAAGAACACTAGATGTTCTGCAGCTTGCTTGTTGCAACTTGTCTTTTTCCCCCATCTATGACCCAGGGGTTTATACCTCTTGTTGCAGTTGAAGGTCTTATACATACGTCCTACAACAGGGCATAAAGTTTTTGTCTTTGAGTCACAAAGTTTTGAGGTATTAAAAATAAAAACTTTTTTCCCTAGAAGGCTGTCTTTCTTACAATACTGCATCCTTTAGAGGTAGTTTAAAAAAACAAATCTTAAATAAATAGTTGAGATCCCAAATGGAAGACAGATGCTTGTCCTATATAGAGAGATTGCCAGCTTGTCCTTGATTCCCAGAACACATCCAGAGTGGCGATGGTAGTGAATAAGTTCACTTGTGGCTCCGCTGGTGTCCTCCTCCCTAACTAAATCGGTGCCTGTGGAGTGTGACTGGAGAGTTGACCAAATGCAATCCACCCAGCAGGGTCACCAAGGCCACTGAAGCATGAGTCTGCATTTTTCAAGTCGATGTAATAGAATCTTAGCCTCACATAGTGGAGGGTGGATCAGAAGGCTATCTGGTAGCCAAGGGCGCTGCTGGGGCTTTAGAAAAACAGCACAAGGCTGTAATCGAACGCCGTCCAGCACATTCAGCCAGTTAATCATCTCAGTCATCCATGTTTTATTCATAAACATGAGGAACGATGTTTCTTTGGCTGCTTGCTTTGCCCTTTCAAGTTACACCAATATTATGCCGTCCCAATGTTTTCCTTCATGTCACATAAAACGCACGTGGCATCTTGTCACCAGAGATGTCTCTACCAATATTGGACTGAGACCGGCTGGTTACTGTTGCTCCCAGAGCTAGCACGATGAGCATTTGTAATTCAAGGGCAAGGTTTTAAGTTGTTCTTCAAACCCCATTAAGGCTGTAAGTCCATGGAGATGTGTAGCAAATAACTATGTAATCCGAGGCCAGAGTAGACCAAATTACCAAACAGGCTTATCTCACCTCAATTATTCATTTTATGTCAGTCCTGAAGGAGATTTAAAATGTTAGGATTGGCCAAGCGTGGTGGCTCATGCCTGTAATGCCAGCACTTTGGGAGGGTAAGGTGGGCGGATCATTTGAGGTCAGGAGTTTAAGACATCCTGGCCAACATGGTAAAACCTGTCTCTACTAAAAATACAAAAATTATCTGGGCGTGGTAGCACCTGCCTGTAATCCCAGCTATTGAGGAGGCTGAGGCCTGAGAATCACTTGAACCTGGGAGACGGAGGTTGCAGTGAGCTGAGATCATACCACTACACTCCAGCCTGGGCGACAGAATAATACTCTGTCTCAAATAAATACTTAACTAAATGATAGAATTATTTGTTTTATTTTTTAAATGGTAAAAAGCCAGCAGGAAATTCTTGGTAGCCAATCCATCAAATTTAATCACAAAGGGAGCCCAATCGTGATGCAAGTTCACCCTACCTGGATGAATATATCCTTTCCACAAGGTTCCAATTTCTCTTGTTTTAACCCTAATTGTACAGATGTAAATGCAAAGCCTCATCAGGAATGTTCACAAATTACCTCTGAGCAACGACTGTGCTTTACTCACTCTTCCACCCTGGGCTCTAGCAGGCTTTCCATCACAGTGATTAGGAGCAGGGACTTGGAGCTAGACTTCCGAATTTGCTCTCACTAGCTGCGTACATTTAGTGAATCTCTCCAGGCCCCAGTTTCCTCATTTGTAAAGTGTAAATAATAATACTAATACCAACTCATCTAATTATTGTGATAACTGAATGAATCAATACATAGGAGGTGCTTAGCAGGGCCTTAGTATATAGTCAATAAATGTGAACTGGTCATTGCACTCTCATGAATTTACTCTCATCCATTGTTAAGGGGGGGTTTTATGGGTCCTTGGGAAACATGACTTTAATTCAACTGTACTAAGGGAGAAAGAATATGTACTAGGTGATAGATAGATAGATAGATAGATAGATAGATAGATAGATAGATAGATTCATAGATATAGATATATAGATATTTCTTAATGTCTAAGTCTCTAGATCAGTGATTCTCAAAGTGTGGTCTGGGGATATCTGGGGATCCCTAAGACCCCTCCAGAGAGTCCTGAAGGTCAAAAATGTTTTCATAATAGCACAACATGTTATTTGCCTTTTTCATTCTCATTCTGTCAAGAGTGTCCAGAGGAATTTTCCAGAGGCCACAAGATATGTGATGATGTCATCACTTAGCAGTAAATGGAATGTGTGCTTGTACAAGCTTGCATTTCAGACATTCCCCAGTTATAATTTTAAATACAGTAAAGAGTAGTAGATATAACCCACATAAGCAAATCTCTTTGGGATATTCAATAATTTTTAAGAGTTTAAAAGGAATCTGAGATCAAAAAGTGTGAGAGCCTCTGCTAGACTATCTCAAGTCCTCAAACCCCCATTTAAAAATATATAAGGCAAACATACCAAACTCATCTCTTAACTTTGAGACTCTGCCCCCAAAACTAGGCCCCCGAAGCTACTCTGCCTGGGTCTTGTCATTGTGTGTTTCAGGCTGTCTGGGTCCGACTTTCCTGACGAGGAGTGGCTGTGGAATTATGAGAAGCATGGCCACCGGCATTCCATGATAAGAAGAGTCAAGCGGTTCCTGAGTGCCCACGAACACCCCTCCAGTCCCAGAAGAAGAAGCTATAGAAGGCAGACAAGTGACAGCTCCATGTTCTTACCCCGAGATGACCTCAGCCCAGCCAGGGATCTACTGGATGTGCCCTTAAGAAACCCCCACAGGTCCTCACCCACCTGGAAGAAATCCTCCTTCCCAGAAGGAAGCCCCACACTGCGCTCCAGCATCGGAGAGCTGTCCACCATCAGGGAGACCAGCCAGACAAGCACTTTACAGAGCCTGACCCCACAGTCCAGTGTGAGAACCTCGCCCATCAAAATGCCACTGGTGCCCGAAGTACTGATCACAGCGGCTGAAGCTCCGGTGCCCACTTCAGACAGCTACCACCATGACTCCGCTACCTCCATCTTGAGCTCTGAGTTTACAGGGGTTCAGCCAAGCAAGACTGAGCAGCAGCAGGGCCCCATGGGATCCATCCTGTCTCCTTCAGAGAAGGAAACACCTCCCAGAGGCCCCGGTCTCCAGACTGTTTCAGCCAGTGCCGAGGAAAATATATTCAACTGTGAAGAAGACCCTGGTGATACCTTTCTAAAAAGGTGGAGCTTTCCAGGATTCCTGGAGTCCAGCCACACTTCCCTAGTAAACCTAAGTCCAGACCCCATGAGTTCTCAGCCAGCTCTTTTAATTGACACAGAAACATCCTCAGAGGTCAGTGGGATCAACATTGTGGCTGGCTCTCGAGTCTCTCCTGATATGCTGTATTTAATGGAAAACCTGGACACTAAGGAAACAGATATCATAGAGCTGAACAACAGGGAAACTGAGGAATCACCCAAATGAGTGCCACAAAGTTCTAGGACCTGGTTCTGGCCTAGGTTCTTATCTCCCCAAAAGCAGCATTAGTCCCAGGATATACCTGAAGGCTGGTTAACTTTTTAAAAACATGATCACACGATATAAGCTACTTAGAACTTTGAAGGGCATTATGATCCTGACTTTTTGAGAACTGCGAAAAATCAAATGCATTCACGTCATCCATCACAACATGGCTGTCACTGGAAGTTACACAGACCACAGTGATAAATAAGTCTTAACCAAATAAGGAATCTGAAAAATATACACGACTTACAAATTCATAGATTATTAGCTGTGGAAAGAGTCTCATAAATCATAGTCCAATCCCCTAGACCTAAAGGCCCAGACACATAGGGTTCTCTATTTCTCTTCTTTTTTCTCTTTCTTATTCTCTTTAGCCATAAAGAAAGGAGATGGATCACACAATGCCTGAAAGACCCCCTCCTTCCTAACTTTTCGTTCGAGGCTTTCTAACCATCTCATTCCTACTTTCCGATAACTAGTATTGTTATTATCACTTCCTGATTCTTAAGCTTCATCAGCACCAGAACACTTCATTCTCTTCAATTTCCTTTTCTACTTTTGTCTCTTTCCCCTTTATTCTGTCATCCTTTTTTCCCCTTCCCTTCTCTCTGGTTGTGCTGCTTTTCTAGTGACTCTAATCTGTCCCATTTTTCAGGTTATAATATTTCCTCTTGCCAAATCTGTTGCTTACATCTTGCCATGAATTTCAAAATATAAGACATTGGCAAAGCCTCCTACAGAATCATCAAAGGTGTCAACGAATCCAGCCTGATACCCTTCTAGCCTCACTTCCAGTGGAAGGCCTATAGGAGTGATGGTTCCCCCCATGCCCTTGCAGCCATTGCCATTTCTTTCTGCTTCCACTCTTTGGTCTTGGGCACTGGAGAAAAATGAAGCCAAGAGAATATGAAATTTGCATAGCCAAATGCTATGGAACCAAAGAATAAGATGACTCACTCACGTCTGTTTAACTTGAACTCTTATGCAAAAATCCCAATCGTGTTGCAACATGGGACCAGTTACTGTGTCTATCAGGTCATTTGGGAATGAGGTAGGATACTGGGCTGGGTGGCTAATGGGGTCCAGGGCTGCATAACGGGGACCGGATGTTGGTACTCCTCCCAGGGAGCTCTCAGGACGGCTGTTTGTCGTGAGCTCCCAGGTGCCTAGGCCATGCCTTACGACTGCTGCACTTACCATTTGTCATATGATGACACTTGACTTCATATGGCTTTAGAAATAAAATCACTCTCATAACTACCATTTATTGAGTGCTCACAGTGTTCCAGGCAGCAGCGAATCTCATGAGACTGATACACTGTTATTTCCATTTTAAAGGCAAGAGAAACAGGCTTTAGAGAAGTAAGGTATTTGCCTAAAATCACATAGCCAAGAAGTGACAGTGTTCACATTCAAACCCAGGTTTATCTGACTCAAGAGCCCACATTGTTAACCTGTATGCTTTCTCACTGTCCTATGCTATGTGTAAGGCCCTGAATCTGCCAGCAATTTGCCCAGCATTCTGGAGGATGCTCCAAGGGAGGCATGCCCAAAGAGATTTAGGTTCAGGCTAAATTTCTCCAGCCTCAAGGGCCTCTCTGGGTCCTCCCCGCTCAAGTCTACCTGGGTCTTTTATGCACTCATAGAGAAGGGCATTGCTCCAGCTTGGAGTACCAGCCATAGTCCTCTTTATTTTTCATGACAGAAGAAAGTTGGCAGGACCCTCCTTCCCTTCGCCAACTCCTCCTGATATACAATGTTAAAAATGGCACATTTTCACATGACCTCATATCTCCCAGGCCTCCAAGCTGCATGACAGCAATGACACTGACTTTAACTTTTCTCAAAGGATTGAAAAGAAATAATATTAGAGGAAATGCTACACACCTTGATGGTTCTCTATGTTGGTTGGTAGTGTTAGCACCTGGGAAAGCACCATTATTCCCAAAGCACTACGCATAGACTATGGGATCAAGAGCCAATGTAACACTTCAAGAAGGCAGGACCCCTAACCTTCTCCCAGTCACCGGGCTCTTAATGCTATTTTATTGGATGTTTCAATTTCAGTCTGTCTATTCTCTTCTCTTTGGTTCTATCTGTTGCTCAAATTCAAGTAAGTTTCTACTTAGCTGCTTTTGAAATATAATCAGCTTTCATTCCTAAATCCAAGGTGATAAATTATACACAAATATAATAATACATTTATGAAGGGCTGGCAGTGTTCATTTATCTCTGCTTCCACGCACCCCTTATGCACTTTTATCCAGATAATTATTTAATTTCCTCAATATTTCTTCAAAATTTGAAATAGACTCTCATTTTCTCCTTGCAGTGAAAACTAAATTATGGCATGCTCGATGAGCCCATGTGGTTGAATTCAGCTATAAAATCAAGCCAGCAATTGCTCAGAGCAGATGAAGAAATTCTCTATTAATTCTAAAATGAGTTTTTACTCAACGCAGACCATGGTTGAAAAAAACAAAATGATTTCTTCTCATGTACCTGATTTCGTTGCCTGCCTAGCTCCTTTTCCCCGAGTACTGGAACCTTCACCCACCTGGATGAATGGTCACATGGCCTGGTGCCTTAATCTTTTGGGTTTGCATTCCAAGAACAGGCTCAACTCTGTCACGTTAAATGTGACCCGAAAGCCAGAGAGTGCGGTGAGGCCAAGCTCTATTTGTTGTGTTCTCTCCCTGCTTTGTAGAGATAACTCTGCCCTGACACTGAGGTCTGCAGTTCAGTAAGGAAATGGCCCACTAACTTTTTCTCAATTTTCCAAGAATTTAGAGATGACTGGCCCCCAGCAAAACAAAGAAGACTGTTATCTCCCATTCCTTTACTGTCATGTCTACTTCATGGTGTATCGCCTCCATCACTCCAGGCATCCACTTTCAGCCTGGTTCAGCTAAGCTATGGAAAATATTTTAAATGGAATGGAAAAATGTAAAATTTGCCATGAAAGTAAAGATTTGTTTAAATCTTAAAAATATACCTCTTCTTTTAGTGTTTTCCCCTCTAGATTCCTTCTCCAGATAAATTAGATAAATTGATTCAATTTTTTCTTTTCTTTTTTTTTTTTTTTTTTGTTGAGACAGAGTCTCACTTTGTCACCCACAGCTGGAGTGCAGTGGCACAATCTCTGCTCATTGCAACCTCCACCTCCTGGGTGTAAGCGATTCTCCTGCCTCAGCCTCCCGAGTAGCTTGGATTATAGGTACATGCCATCACACCTGGCTAATTTTTTTGTATTTTTAGTAGAGATGGGGTTTCACCATGTTGGCCAGGCTGGCCAGGCTGGTCTTGAACTCCTGACCTCAAGCGATCCACCCATCTTGGCCTCCCAAAGTGTTGGGATTACTGGGATTACAGGCATGAGCCACCATCCCCTGCTTGATTCCATTTTAAATCAGTTTTCTGAGATCTTATTGTTATAAAATCTACTCTCTGAGAATCTACTGAGCCCAAGTGGCTATGCGTTATAATGGGATAAAGAAAACCAGTGTTTTCCTTTATAAACTTGAAAAAGTCTCTGTTCTTCTGAACTTCTTATTCTCATCTGTAAAATGAGCTCTTTTCTGGCTCATTTCACTGGGCCTTCATGAGATGTCGTGAGAGAAGGCTGGGAATGCAGCAGCACCGTATGGATGGCAAGCATGACTGGGGATTAATGTTCCCATGGATTCACTATGAACTTCAGAAAAAGCCCTTCTTCTCTTCCTCATTTAGTTACTTGTTTGCCAGGATCCCCTTATTCTACAGGATTCTAACCTCTTTCATTCAGGAAGCTTTTCTTATTTCTTTTTTAGAGACAGGTCCTGCTGTGTTGCCCAGGCTGGCCGTGAACTTCCTAGCTCAAGAGATCTGCCTGTCTCAGCCTCCAAAGAAGCCGGGACTTACAGACATGCGCCACTGTGCCTGGCTCAGAAAGCTTTTCTTCTAAGACGCACACCATTAAGCTTCCAAATAATTGATCTTGTCATTTCTCTTTGGCTTTTTTTCCTTTCATATGCTTCCCAACTCCTCCCACGTCTTCTTTTTCTGCAGTGTTTTTTGTCATAGTTCTTCACTGTCCACCATATCCCAGGCCTCATTGTTATGGCAATGAATTCCTCCTCTGACCCATTATGTGTCTCCATCCCCTCAACCAAAACATGGAACTGGAGAAAAGTAGTTGCTTCTGTTTTCTCCACTATAAATCGAGAGGCTTTAGAACCCCTGGTTCAAAGTTAGAAGACCCTCTTGAGGTATCTAATCTCCCTAAATCTGGTCCTAGACCAGTTAATTAGAAAGAACAACTACAGCTGTAAAAACGCCTAAGCAAGAGCCAGTTGAAACCTATTTCCCCTGCCCCTCTCTCATCACAATCATCTACATGGTCAACAACAAACATTTTCTGATGTGCTGGGCCTATTAACAGCAACAACCAAAGATTTCCTCATTTCGTCTTGTTGAACTATGTCAGATAGGTCCTCAAGACTTTTGCATGCTTTTTTGTTTTTTTAGTTTCTATGGACCTTTTGGGACAGGCTTTTCCGGTCATAGGGCCACTGAGTCAAAAGAACCAATTCAAGAACACCAAGATCGTTCTCTTTTTGCAAATCTTACAAAACCCAGAAAAAAAGATTCCTATTCACTGGCAAAGCTCGAGAGACAGAATCCTAACAAACATTCACCTCTCTCCAAACTCTCTCTCTTCATCACCTCCACCTGTGCAGCCAGCTCGTGCCAGTCCATGGCAAATGGAAAACGCACCAATTTCCCTGTAAAATCAAGACCCAAAAACCACATTTGCCCAAGTAATTAATTCACTTTGGAGGTTACATTTTTGTGTTTTATTTTGTTTTGTTTCTAGGTTAATTCAGAAAGTGGACTCAAACCTCCCTTTTGCCACAGGTAGATTTGTCCAGGTGGTTACCTAGAATCATCTTCTCTGACCTTCTAATTTTAGACATTTGCCAAAAGCAGCAAAGGGAATGTTGTATCTTGTATCCTGAAAACAAATAAGAATGTTTCTAAAAAGGGTTTTGCACAGAAGTGCTGATGTGTTCCAGGTTCTTTGTCTAGGCCAGTGGCTCTCAGCCAGAGATGGCTTTGCACCCAGAAGATATTTGACAATGTCTGGAGATAATTTTAGTTGTCATGCTGGGGAGTATTTCTGGCATCTAGTGGGTAGAGGCCAGAAATGCTGCTAAATATCCTACAATGCACAGGACAGACGTCCACAACTATTTGGCCCAATATCCCAAGTTTGAGAAACCTGATTTAGGCCAATAAGAAGGTAAAAATGAGAAAACCACCAAGGAGATTAGTGATGAGAGATGAGCTAGAGAAAGAAATAGAAGAGAAGAGATTGGCCCAGCAACAGACTAAATTCCTATTCTGTGTACAAGCTGTGAAATAATTACCATTTCTCCCTTGATGATAGAGGATCCGATATCTCAAATTCAGAAAAATCGGATTTGAACCCGGAGGTTTATGCTTAGATTCCTTGAATGGCTCCTACCAGTAAGAGTAGCTAAATGCCATTGCTGGCATGACTGTAATTTCCTTAGATTATAGTTTACATAAAGATTGACCATCGATCCGGCACAGTGGCTCATGCCAATAATCCCAGCACTTTGGGAGGCCAAGGCAGGCGGGTTGCTTGAGGTCAGGAGTTTGAGACTAGCCTGGCTAACATGGCAAAATCCCATCTCTACTAAAAAAATTACAAAAATTAGCCGGGCATGGTGGCACACACCTGTAATCCCAGCTCTTGGGAGGCTGAGGCACAAGAATCACTTGAACCCAGGAGGCGGAGGTTGCAGTGAACTGAGATCATGCTACTGCACTTCAGCCTGGGCAACAGAGCAAGTCTGTCTCAAATAATAATAATAAATTCTTCCCAATATTATTGAAGAACTTGTGCCAATAAACTGCTAGACTGTGGATAGACAACTGATCTAGCTTCAGCTTTTATATATGTCTTTCTTAGGACTGAACAAACTGTATCTTCTAGACATGTAATTTGGCACTTTATTAGAAAGGACTTTTTAGTAGAAAAGTTACAATGGACGGGGTCAGTTTACCACCTTCCCATGGGCCAAACTCATGGATTCCTCTGCCTCAGACTTCCAGGAGAATAACATCAAGGAATTTGTGAAATCCTGGATGATGTCACCAGTTGGACTCATATTCATAGTCATTCATGAAACATTAAGCAACTATTGAGTGTCAGGCATTCCACTAAAGCTGGGTGTCTGGGAAGTTCTGTCCCTCCCACCCTCCCTAACAGATCTGCCACTCTCTCTGCAGGTCCTGGGAAATAAGAATATGCCTTCTGAAGCTCATTCATGTTTGCCCCTGAGTTTGTTTTCTTCATCCCCAATGCTGTTCCCCATCCTAACTATTTTAGTTTAACGTGAAGCCCTTTGCTTGTATACATTCTTATAGAATGCATATTGTTTTGTGTGCAACTGTTTTTGGAGTATAGGTCTCATCTGTTTGTTTTTCACTTAGTACTATGTTTTTCACTTAGCACTCCCAAATTCTCTCTTGTAAATCTTATCTACTCCCCAAATTGCTTCTTGCTGCGTACTGCAGAATGTCTTATATCTCACTTACGTACTGTCCCAATTGCCTCTACCTCCCTCCAGAGACCCTAGGGACCTCCCTCCAGACACCCTAGGGACCCATAGAAGAGTTTCTTTGGGGTGTAGACCCATGAACAGATTGATCTCCTCCAGAAGTGTCCTTGCATCCCTTTCCCCAATCCCAAGCTTGGCATTGCCTCACTATCTGTTTTTTCCAGCCTGACAAATGTAAACGGATGCCTAACTGTTGTTTAATTGACATTTATCTGATTTCTAATGCCATTAAGCATCTCTTCATGTGCCTGTGCATCCTTTCAGGACTCTTCTTCTGAAAATTGCCTTTTCAACTTCTTTGCTTTTTTATCTAATGGACTTTCTATACTTTTCTTATTGATTTTCGGGAGTTCCTTCTGTTTCTAGACTGGTAATAGACCCTTGTTGGTTTCACACATTGTAGTGGTCTTTTCTGATCTTTTGTGTGTCTATTAAAAGTATCCATGGTATTTGTTTAATAGAAATCCTTAATTTAATATAATCAAATTCATCAATGTTTTTGTTTTATGCTTTTGAAGTTATTTGTATAAGAAATACAAATTTCCCATCCCTCTCTCATGATATTCTCCTACATTTTTTGTCCTATTTCCTTTACAGTGTTAAGTAGGGATAAGTTTTGTTGTTTTTTTTTTCTCCATAGAGTGAGCCAATTATCTCCCCATCTACTAAACGACCTTTCATAAGTTCTACATATTTTTTGCAAATTAGATACACTGGTATGAAACAAATAGCATCTGAAAGAGGGGAGAGAGAGGGTGATATGAGTGGAAGAAAAGAAATAAAACTCCAGCTCCTCCCCACTAAATACTAACTTCCTTCCAAATGCCTGCCCTCCTGCTACCTGTGAGTGGTGACATTTCCCCTTTCAGTGCTTGGGGCATAGCACTCATTTGCACAAAAGCCGACTAAAAATAGGCCAACTCTTGTATCAGACTAAACTGCAGGAGTAAAGCCTGCTACTTAAGGAGCTGTTGCTTAAGGAGAAACAGAGATGACAGTTCAGGACCCTTCAACACTCAGAAGAAGGCAGGAGCAAATCCAGAGAGGTGGAGTCCACAATCAAATTCTATTTAGGGTCTGGGATCAGCAAAGGTGGAGGCTTGCACCAAATGACCAGCATCACTTGTTCTGCTGAGGTCTGCTCTGGGTCTACAGTCTAAGTCTTTACTCACCTTTATGCCTCAAAGATGGGTGAATATTGAGTGTTTACTGCCCCCCTTGGCCCTGTCCTTATAAATCAGCTGCCATGCTTGGATGGTTGCAGATGGGTTCAGAAGTGAATGAATCTCATCTTGTTTTTATTCCCAAGGAACAAAACTTTCTGGAAGTGGCAGCATCTTCAATTCTAATGATAAGCTTGGTATTAATCCACATGGTTACTGGACCCTACTGACTCCAAAGGAAAAGCACAACCAAGATTAGAAAACACTTTCAATCAGTCATTTTTTTCCAAATAAAAATGGAATCCGATTACTTTCATAACTAAAGAATGAAGGAAGACAGGCAGATTTCTGTCACATTCATTCACCTCTCTTCAACATGGTTTTGCTCCCCCGGCCCTGATGCAGAGGCTCACCTCTCTTCAACATGGTTTTGCTCCCCCGGCCCTGATGCAGAGGCTATGTGCCCCTGATACTCTGCAGGGAAAAAGGTTTAGCTGGAAGGGGCTGGATGGGACAATGCCCTTGTCGTGGGTACAGTGGAAATGAGACATGCGCCAACTTGCCTTAGAAGGCAGCCAGGCCCTTTCCACTGGGATGTAAGCTCCATTCACTGGCTTTTTCAACCAGTGCATCTCCAGTGATTAGAAAACTGTCTGACCATATGAAAAAAAAAAAAATAGGTGCATGGATGCTTGAAGGAAAGAAAAAAATGAATAAATAAAACCAAGTCAGATCTAGATCCAAAGTTAGGAGACCTGAAAACCTCAATCAAGTGTAACCACAAACTTAGCTGTGTGATCTCAGTCAAGTTACTTGAACACTCTGGACTTCATTTTGCTCATCTCTAAATGAATGGTTACACTAAGTTATTTAAAATCCCTCTCAAGGCCAGGCACAGTGGCTCACGCCTATAATCCCAGCACTTTGGGACTGGTGGGTCACTTGAGGTCAGGAGTTTGAGACCATGGCGAAACCCCTTCTCTACTAAAATACAAAAAATTAGCCGAGCATGGTGACAGGCACCTGTAATCCCAGCTACTTGGGAGGCTGAGGCAGGAGAATCACTTGCATCTGGGGGTAGGGGGGCGGAAGTTGCAGTGAGCCGAGATCGCACCACTGCACTCCAGCCTGGGTGACAGAGCAAGACTCCATCTCAAATAAATAAATAAATAAATAAATTCCTCTCAAATGCTGGTTCCAGTAACATCTCTGGAGATTCTATACCTGGGGAGGAAGAAAGACACAGTTGTGATGAAAATTAGAAAATTGACCTAAATAGTGAAAGGAAAAGGAGCGTGAGATCAGGAAAGGAAGGGTTAACACCTTTTGGGTACTTAGGTTGTGCCTGGTGTTTTACATATATCACTTCAATCGGTCCTCATGACAGCTACAAAGTAAATAGGAGGAATATAGAAAAGCTAAATAACTTGCTACAGGTTACACAACAATTAAAATTTCAGTCTGGGATTTGAACACAGGTCCCCTAGGCTCATTGTTGATTCTACTATTCCACACCACATCCATAATAGTTAACCAGGTTAGGATAGAAAGTTATGTTTGCAGCACACAACTGATAAGTAGTCAATCACCAATCACTGTAACCACTCAACCACCTCTGCCGACTTACCCTTTGAGGTCCATGGAGGAACCTTGGGAGACCAACATTTATTGAACCTATTAGGTGGCAGTTACTGCAGTAAGTGCTGTCCATGCCTTATCACATTTAATTCTCTTAACAAGCTGTGAAGTATCTCTGAGCTCATTTTATAGGTAAGGAAACTGGGGTTTGGAGAAAAAACTTAGCGTTCCTGGGAGCCTTAACAAAAATGCAGTGAGCTTTAGCCCTTCCAAAAGCTTACCTATCAGTCTGCCCTTAGCCATCCTCTAGCGGATGTCTGGTAATATTATAATAAACCAATACTGAACACTCTGCCAAATAAGTAGAACACAATTTGTGCTCTAATTCAATTGGCCATCCCTTTCACCCTGGCATTTCATCAACCAGAAAAAATAAAAACCAAACATCATCAAACAAAAGAGGCCCCCCATAGGTTCTTCAATTCTCATATGTATATAAATACCATTGAAGTCCCAAGAAAAGTGTCAAATAAATTTAAAGCCCAAAACCAAATAGCTACTGGATTTGAATCTACTTTCTTCTAATAGTTAACTGTAAATAAAGATGCAAATTGAATAAATTACATTTATTACAATCAGCAATGATTTATCAATTATACTAAAAATACTATTTAAAAAATAGCTAAACAATTAGGACTCGCCAGTCAAATGGTCTGGAAAAATAAAATAGCATTAAACATAATACTAGCAAAAGAAAGTGGAGTTTGTGTCATAATCAAAACCCAATGCAGTACTTATATCCCTAATAACACTATGCCCAGCGGAACCATAATTAAAGCATTACAGAATCTTACTGCTGTATCAAATAAGCTAGCCAAAAATTCTGAACTAAACAATCCCTTCAAAAATTTAATAAAAAATTGGAGTAAATTTAAAAAAAACTTACGTCCTCAATCCTCATCTCTCTAGCCATTAAAATAGAGTTACTTATTCTCATAAAATACTGCATCATACCCTGTGCCCCAAAATTAATACAAAACCTTATTAAAACAACTCTCACTAAAACCTCTTGCAATCCTCCTCCCCCTAATTCACATAAACTTTTCCTTCTAAAAGACCAAGTAAAACAACAGAGCCAAATTATGCTAAAACAAATTTTTTTTAAGTTATAACAATTCCTTATCACATTTAATTCTCTTAATGAGCTGTGAAGTATCTCTATGCCCATTTTATAGGTGAGGAAACTGGGGTTTGGGGACATATACTACTGCAGCCATGCCACAGAGCTGATAATGAGCAGAGCTGGGTTTCAAAATCAGGCCTGCGCATAAGCCATGAGGCAGATACGTGACTTCACTGAAGGATAGCCCAACCCTAGAGCTTATTTCTCTATAAACACATTCTCTACAGTTGTACCTGCTCCCCTCCTGATCCCTTGCTTCACTGGCAACAACTTAAACTCTTGGGTTTAATATGGGATTGTACTTTGTCATGAGTCCAAACTGGTTTGGGTGCCTGAAGCACATCTGAAGATCCAATGCAAGACCAGCAATTCCTCCTTCTTTGTACACATGTGAGGTTTTGAGGTTCTGAGACCATGCTTCAGAACACTGAAATTACATTAAATGTGTGGCGGCCTGTGTGAATTCAACTCTGTGAGCTTGGCGGAGAAAAGAGAAGCACCTGTATACGTGTAGAAAGAAAAGACCATTCTCCCTTCTCCCCGGGAAACAGATGTCTAAGAATGAGTGGAAGATGGAAGATAGAAAAATCCCACCCCCTCAGCCTCAATTCCAGAGTGATCCTGGTGGTTAAAGGTACAACACTCGAATCTTTCAAACAACTTGGCTCCTAAACACAAGCCAACAATCTCATCTGCTGCTCAACTGAAAAACATTCTCCACTTTTTAGCATCCAGGCATGTGGCGTTCCTGAGAAATGCACTTTATTAATGCCCAACATGGTACCTTCCTAGGAGATTTTAATGGTAATTTTCACTCTACCAGTGTTCTCATGTGTGCTGACTTCAGGGCCCAACCCTCACAGATGGTCAGTATTACTCACTCAAGGCTTTAAACTGGGGCATTCCAGAAGTACCAGTTTCCATGATGAAAAGTGGAACAGTAGAAGCACTTAAAGCAATTTTACTGAATCTAGTTTTTTTTTTTTTTTTTGCATTAAGCAAAATAATGTTTACTAATAAGTTTCTTAATTTAGTAGTCTGAAACACAATTAGATATATACAATTTTGGTCTGCAGTGGGAAGGTGTCTGGTAGTCTGAATCTGATTTTCAGATAGCTCTTTTATTTTTGGCCAGCATGCTCCAATTTACCGCAGTCTCCACCACTCCCTATTGTCCTACACTAGGCCTGCTTCACTCATTTGTTGCCTGCCTAGCCCTCATAGTTATCTTGAGTTTGTACTTCTTTTACTAAAGCATCACTGGCTCCATGAAGACCTCAGCCACTGTGAGTTCCATAAATGCACTGAGGGAAAGAATAAGAAAATGCAGAAGTTAAAGTTCTCAGATCATCTTTCTGCTCACTTCTATAAACTCCCAGCAGCCCCATGCTATCACTCAGACATGTTAAACCTGCATGCTTTTCTCTTGTTGACCTGCCTCTCTGGGTGAAATACACAGTCATGGTATTCGCCCTGGCTGGATGACAGTGTAAATCATCCAAGATGCAGGGACTCCCAGCACCAACCAACCCTGCTTGACCAGGCCCCATTGGCAGCAGGCCTGGCAGAGATGTCAGATCCCAGACAACTCAGGAACAGCATGTCATTGCCATGCCATTCCCACTCGGGAAACTCGAGCCTCTTCATTCAGGTTTGTATAGCCACAGCCGCTGTTCACGGAACCTGGCAGGCTGGTTGGCTCTTACCATAGGCGGGGCAGCCAGGAGCCCTCCTGCTATTTCCATCCTTTAGCCTCAGGAGCCATCAGTCACTCCCAGGTCAGCTCCACAGCAATGGGCATGGAGCGCTGAGCAACAGAGAGCACTCCACACAGACAGGAGATGAAAGGATTTGGGATGGGTTTTTTTTGCGGGGGGGGGGGGATGGGGGCACAGGGGTTTGAGATGGAGTTTCACTCTCTCACCTAGGCTGGTGTTCAGTGGCACAGTCTCGTCTCACTGCAACCTCTGCCTCCTGGGCTCAAGCGATTCTCGTGCCTCGGCCTTCCAAGTAGCTGGGATTATAAGCATGCCCCACCACGCCCGGCTAATGTTTGTATTTTTAGTAGAGACGGAGTTTCACCATGCTGGCCAGGCCACTCCTGCCCTCAAGTGATCTGCCCACCTTGGCCTCCCAAAGTGCTGGAATTACAGGTGTGCACCACTGTGCGCAGCCTAGGATATGGAATGTGTTAAAGCCAGCTTTACTCTCCCAAGGAAAAAGGCAAGCCAGTAAGTAGAGGAAGAAGAAACAGCTAAGCCAGAGTTAGTAAATCCTGCTGGTGGGAGAGATGGCTGAGGACAAGATCAAACCCCCTCACTGCAGGGGAAATAAAACTTCTAAAAGTTGTAAGTGACCAAAAGTTGATAAAAGACTGATGTCAGGCAAAACGTCAGTCAAATGTAAGAGGCAAGAATATGCCCGTGTTCTTGAGTTCTCTCCATGATGGGCGCTGGCTTTGTGTCTAGCCAACACAGGTTCAGAGCCACTTTCCTCCGACTATTTCCAGGGACACTCAGAGAGCCTGTGGAAGGAGCACTGAGGCATTTGAGAGCAAAGAGCAGAAAGCCAGCATCAGAGTAGAAATGACCCTGTCCTTCAGCTGTCCCACCGAGGTCAATGGGGTCTGGCCCCACAGCCACCAGTGCAGTTCTCTGCAGCTGCCTCACCTCCAGTACCCAAGGCTAAGGGAGTCAATATTTCTCCCACACAGTTTTTGCAAATCCCACTCTGTTGTTACCCCACTGAAACATGCAGCATAGGGTGGGGCACAGTGGCTCACATCTGTAATCCCAGCAATAAGAGGCCAAGGCAAGAGGATTGTTTGAGACCAGGAGTTTGAGACCCACCTGGGCAACATAGTAAGTGCCCATCTCCACTAAAAAAGAACAAATAAATACATAAATATAAACTTAAAAACTAGCCAGGCATGCTGGCACGTGCCTATAGTCCCAGCTACTCAGAAGGCTAAGGCAGGAGGATGGCTTGAGCCTAGGAGGTCAAGGTGGCAGTGAGCTATGATCACGCCACTGTGCTCCAGCGTGGGTGACAAAGACTGTCTCCAAAAACCAAAACAAAACAAAAACATGCAGTAAAAATCAGATATAAGTATGTCTCCTAGGATCCAGGGCTGTCCAGAGTTGGTGTGGACATCTAAAACTTGTGTGATACACACAAATCCCCTCCCTCAGGGCCTCCTAGAACCTAAAAGAGCAGATACAGCATGGCATGGGTGTCACTGCCCCCTGCATCCACAACACCTGCTGGCTGGGTGCCGGCCAGGTACCTTTCCTATGTATTTTTCAGCAGACAGTGTGTACTTCCCATGGTCTGTGGTCCACAATATACCAGGGGAGTAAGTTCTTCTTGTTTTTTGTTTATTTGTTTGTTTTTCCTAGAGATGGATCTTGCTATGTAGCCCAGGCTGGCCTTGAACTCCTGGACTCAAGTGATCCTCCCACCTCAGCTTCTGGAGTAGCTGGGACTACTGGGATATGCCACCGTGCCTGGTTTATGGTTTTACTTTACATTCCACATATAAAACCAAATTTCAAACATGGCCTGGCCAACCTTTGTGAAGAAGCGAGGTCTTTGAACATAAAAGTAAGAATATGAGCTTTGGGCCAGGTGTGGTGGCTCATGCCTGTAATCCCAACACTTTGAGAGGCCGAGGCGGGCGGATCACCTGAGGTCAGGAGTTCGAGAGCATCCTGGCCAACATGGCAAAACCCCATCTCTACTGAAAATACCAAAAAAATTAGCAGGGCTTGGTGGCAGGAGCCTGTAATTCCAGCTACTCAGGAAGTTGAGGCAGGAGAATCACTTGAACCCAGGAGGTAGAGGTTGCAGTAAGCCGAGATTGCACCATGGCACTCCAGCCTGGGTGACAGAGCAAGACTCTGTCTAAAAAAAAAAAAGAATATGAGCTTTGGACTCAGATTTCATGGGTTCAAATCTTGGATAGACCACTTTTGGTGACAAGTTACTTAACCTTTCTGTGACTTGGTTTTCTCACGAATAAAATGGAGGTAACAGTAATATCTATTTTTGTGGGTGTTAATAAATTCATATTACACTGCCTGCCGTAGAGCATATACAATAAATGCTTGCTATTACATTTGTATCATCATATTATTAAGTAGTATGGTGATTAAGAGCTGAGGCACTGCTCTAGTCGGGCTGAAACACTTTCCAGCTGTGAGACCTTGGGTGAGCTACCCAACATCCCTTAGCCTCAATTTCATCAACTACAAAATTGTGTTAATGCCAGAACCTTCCTCATCAGGTTGTTTGAAAAATTAAATGAAATTGTGAAGATAAAGCGATTAATACAGGGTCTGATGCAAAGTTATGACTCAGTAATTATTAACTATTTTTAATAATTAGTTAAAAAAATGGGCCACACTTTGGAGCAAAAGATTTGGGATTAATTTTTCCTCCCCTTCCCCCTCCTCAGATTTCATAATTTTTAATGTTTCTTCCCTAAAGTATATAAATGACTATTTTGCGAAGTCAAATATCTATGGACATTATTTCTTAAATCTCCTGCCTTGGACCGATTTGATAAAAACAGCACGTAACAAACTCCACGTGGCGGAAGCAAAGGCCAAGGGAGGAACACCAGCGAGAGTTTCTCCACGCTGCCTCCAGGTGGCAGCAGTTAGCATGGTGAGCCTCAAAAAGCCCAGATGAGAGCCTCCGCTTCAATCCATCTGAAACCAAGGGTGGAAGCTTTGTTCATCCCTGAGGGCGACTGGAGGTTCTCAGATGCACTTGACATTGCCTCTGGGGAAGGAGGCTTGGGACATGGATGGACAGGGCTGGGGTGATCAGGGCTGCCCCTAACATATGTAGAGCCCCTGTGTATGTAAATAATTTGAGTCATTCCAAATAAGTATGCTGAAAAAACAAAACGCTGCACCAGACCCAGGAGTGACTCATGCATCAGTCAGGTTCCTCCTGGAAGCAGGGCCTGCAGGATAACCCCATACGACTTAGAGCGCCTTGTCCACATGGCATTGCCAGCCCTGCCAGTCTCAGGCACCAGGGAGGGACTTGAATATGAGAAACTTTAGAGAAAGATGCTTCAAAGCACAGAGGGGCTTTTGGGTAGAAACAGCCTTTCTTAGGGGCAGGGGTTCTGCATCCCTTGGTCCAAGATAATACACAAGTACACACACTTTAATTATTTCTTTAAGCTCTTGTTAATGTTTAAAATCCGTTCTAGTATATGTGCTGCCGAAGCGAGCACTAAAATCCGTTCTAAATGGATTGCTTACCAAAGACAGAATCCAAGAAATTGGCAGCTGAGGGTCTTATCAGGAGGGGGAAATGGGCCGGGCGCGGTGGCTCACGCCTGTAATCCCAGCACTTTGGGAGGCTGAGGCGCGTGGATCACCTGAGGTCAGGAGTTTGAGACCAGCCTGGCCAACATGGAGAATGTCTTCAAATCAGTGGGGAATGTGGAATGGAGAGCCTCTTCATCTGCAGGACATCAAGGAACAGACCTCAGAGGCTGCTGATACCCGCTGGCTCCCAGCTGGTTGGAGTAAATGCATTCACAGTAGGTCTCCATGTCACTGACCTGTCAGTTCTTATAACCTTGGGGTGAGAAGGAAATTTTTGTGTCACCTGGTTCAGTGCCTTTTTGTGTGATAGAATTCTCTCTACAATCATCCTGCCAAGATTCATCCAGCTGGAATCCCTTTAGTGAAAGACAATTCACCCTTCCTGAGACAACACACTGCGTGCTGGGACATTACACTCTTTAGAGGCCTTCTCCATGTTGAGTGAAAAGCTGTCCCCTGACAGCCAGATCCCACTGGTTCTCATTCTGCCTCTGGGTCCACACCTAAGAAGTCCATCCTCCTGCCCACTTAGGACCTGCCTCAAACATCTGAAGAGTATGATACTTCTATACATGCTCTCAACACACACACACATGCACACACACACACACACAGACACACACACACACACACACACACACACACACACTTCGTTCCTTGAGACCAAACCTTGCCAAACCAAGAATCAAATTGTTCTTTACATCTGATGATCCTGAGTCCTTCCACTGTCCTGATCTGTCTCTACTGGCGGTGTCAAAAATGGTTCTACTCAAATGTGCACCCGGAAGCAAGCACAATACTCCTCATGTTTGGTGGGTGGGAGGTGGAATTTTTTTTTAACCAGTGCAAAGTAGAACAGCAAAATCAGCCTCCTTGTTAGGAACACTCAGCTTCTATCCATGTGGCCCGCGATGCTGGGGTCATGCCTGTTCTGTGGGCTGCTGTACCTCCCAGAGGCTAGACCACTGTCTGGCACTGGGTAGACGCTCAAGAAGTATTTGTTTAATAGACATGAATGATATATTGAAAGTATAAGTTCATTTTTGTTTTACCTTTTTATAGTAGCAGTTAGTGATTGTTGTTGCCAATAGTCAGGAGGAACTTTGGGATTTCATATCAGATATGATTCTGCAGGCTGGGCTATTGGCTACGTGTAGCAAAGTCTACTAATTGTCTCCCAGGATCCATTCTCGGGATCACAAGTGACTACATTTGGGCAATAGAATGTGAGCAAAACGTGACAGGTGCAATTTGCAGACCATCTCCTGGAAGGAGAAGCTGCATCGCTCCCTTTCTGCATTCCTGCTGTCTGGGAGATGGCTGACTGCAGCGACCTTGGAAGCCATGTGTTGAGGATGACAGAGCCACCCCCCGATGCTGGACCTGTTTCATGACTTGCATGACACTGGATTCGGGGGTCTCTTTGTTACAGCATTTCAGCTGGTGCCCTAACTAATACAACAACATATCCTGGAATTTCATCTCAGGAACTCTTCATAGCATCGGTCCTCTCTCCCATATTACCCTTTAGTAATATTCCAGAGCCCATTACTCCCAGTACCATAATCACAAGGTCTCTGAGCAACAATGACAATTCCAAGGACTAACCTTAGGCTTACTGTTGTCAATCAACATTTGACACCATTGGCCAGGTGTGATGGCTCACACCTGTAATCCCAGCACTTTTGGGAGGCCAAGGTGGTTTTGGAGGGCAGATCATTTGAGGTCAACTGGCAAACATGGTGAAACCCCATCTCTACTGAAAATACAAAAGTTAGGTGGGTGTGGTGGTGCATGCCTGTAATCCCAGCTATTCAGGAGGCTGAGGCACAAGAATCTCTTGAACCTGGGAGGTGTAGGTTGCAGTGAGGTGAGATCATAACACTGTACCCCAGCCAGGATGACAGAGTGCTACTCCATCTCAGGGAAAAAAAAAAAAAAAATCTACACTTTAAAAACTCCAAGGCAAAAATATCTGGACAATAGTTGAAAAATACAAAAATGAAATTTAATTAAAATACTGAAAACATTATTATAAGAAGAAATCATCAAATAAAGACAGAGATTCCAACTTATTTTCTCCTCAAGGTCACTACCAGCAACAGCTTTGCCTTTGATCCTGTTATTTTCTTTGACCTATTTATGGCACAACTACTAGTCTCACAGCAACCATGCAGTGCCGGTCATTATTATTTACAGATGAAGAGTCTGAGGGCGCCAGGCACGGCGGCTCACACCTGTAATCCCAGCACTTTGGGAGGCCAAGGCAGGTGGATCATGAGGTCAGGAGATCGAGACCATCCTGGCTAACACGGTGAAACCCCATCTCTACTAAAAATACAAAAAATTAGCTGGGCGTGGTGGCGGGCGCCTGTAGTCCCAGGTACTCGGGAGGATGAGGCAGGAGAATGGCGTGAACCTAGGAGGTGGAGCTTGCAGTGAGCCAAGATCACGCCACTGCACTCCAGCCTAGGAGACAGAGAGACTCCGTCTCCAAAAAAAAAAAAAAAAAAAAAAAAAAGTAGGAGGGAGATCTGAGGGTCAGGAAGGTTCACATTGCTTTCTCAAAGCCACACAGCTATCAGGCAGCAGAACCAGCATTCAAGCCCGTCAGTCTCCAGGCAGCAACTTTCTGTTACCACCCCAGTAAGTAAGACTTTGCTAGTAACAAATAGAACAGGAGTGTGCTTTTCAACTTTGAGCTGAGCCTCCTCACTGAGGCTCTGGACTTGCCTCTTCACTGGGTGTTGGCAGGCACCAAGACAGAAGCTGCTGGATTTGTAGAGAAGCCAGCAGTGAGGGAAGTGTCTGAATCTGCAGTGACTTGACAACCATCAAGACAAAATTCAATTTGCCCTCGAATTTTCACACTCAGGGAAACATGCACGTGCACATATACACACATCAAAAGAAAGTTTGCCAAAGATTCGGGGTGGCAGGCCAGACGTAAACTGCGATCAAAATCATAGAGAGGGTGGTGACAGCCTCCACCCTGAAGGCCAGGAGCATAGGACTATCATGGATGACAGAGACATCAGAGAAGGTACCTGGAGTGCCACAGAGTTCCCGAGAGGGAGCCCAGAGCTGCTGACAGCAACAGACACAGCCCCGCCTGTCCCCACATGCCTTTACCTTGCTTCTGCATCCTCCAGTACGCTGTAGAAGCACTCTCCGGGCAATCTATATTAAAGGACGTATCACAGCAAATTGCAGACAGAGTGAACTTTCAAAGCCTCAGGCCTCATTGTTTCATTCATAATTTTTAAAAATCTTTCAAAAGACTAAAAGCAAAGCCCAAATTCCTCAATATGGCATACAAGGCTCCCCAGCTCTGGCCCCTGGTCCCCTCCTCAGCCTCACCTCTCACCACTCCCCTCCTCCTGCCCCAGCCATTCCCCAGCCTCACTTTGCACTTGCCTTTTCCAGCCTATCTGCCTGTATTGCAGTTTTACCAATGGCCTTGTATCTCTTCCAACCAAAACGTTTGTTTTTCTCCTGAGTGAAACCACCATACCCAAAAATGGCCTCCATTTGGTTGACTTCTACACATCCTTAAGAGGGTGGCTCTGATGTCACTTTATCTAGAAAGCTTTCTCATGCCTTTCAGGCCAGGGCAGGCTACAGAATTCCATATCCTCTGTCTCCCCTGTCACAGCACCTATTCCCTATTGGACTGCAGTTCTGTGATGGCACCAAATAGCATGGGACATTTCATTCCGTGTCTAACACACAGTAGGACCTTAATAAATATTTGTTGAATTTGCCTTTGGGAGACCATGAGCTCTGTGAGGCTGCAGAGGCTACAGTCCCAGGACCTGGTGTGATACCTTTCATATGCTAACCATTCACTGACTAATGCTTTTCCCCCATCCCTCCTGCTACCTCGAATCTTTGGCAAACTTTCTTTTGACATGTGTGTATGTGCACGTGCATGTTTCCCTGAGTGTGAAAATTCTAGGGCAAATTGAATTTTGTCTTGATGGTTGCCAAGGCCCAGTCATCACATGTTTCAATGTTATTGGCTCCCACTGAACCAAAGGCATGGTTTAGTTGAAACTAACTCTACCACTGTTTGACTTCCCAAGGGAAAAACTGCTCCAGGCCAGGCACAGTGGCTTACACCTATAATTCCAGCACTTTGGGAGGCCAAGGCAGGAGGATCACTTGAGGTCAGGAGTTCAAGACCAGCCTGGCCAGCATGGTGAAACCCGCATCTCTACTAAAAATACAAAAATTAACCAGGCATAGTGACTCTTGCTTGTAGTCCCAGCTACTCAGCAGGCTGAAGCAGGAGAATCGCTTGAACCTGGGAGGCGGAGGTTGCAGTGAGCCAAGATCACACCACTGCACCCCAGCCTGGGCAACAGAGTAAGACTCCATCTCAAAAAAAAAAAAATAAAGAAAGAAAGAAGAAAAAAAAGAAAACAACGCTCCACAAAACAATAGGGCCATTTTATCATGTGCTAATGTGGATCTTGTATTACTCCTAAGAGGTCCTTCCAGGTCAACCCAATTAAACTTCCAAAGATACTTTCCCTCTTTGATTCCATAGAGTCCTTAAGAATCTTGGCAACTCCCAACAACCTAGGACTAAATTCATTGTCGGCTGTGACTTGTGACTAATGTTAGTAAGGAAATATATGAGGCATTTCCTAGACACATCTGAAAGACATGGTGCTGAAAAGTCAATAGGTAAATAAAGCAAACGAGCCCAGCAGAAACTTAGATGCATTTCCATCATTGTGGCTTTGTTCCCATTTACTGCCAGTAATCTGTCTGTAACATCTTTCCCTGAGCTTGACCCAGTGAATTGATCCCAAGTACAAGGGATGGTCAATATCTCACAGAAGCAGCTCATCACCATGGCCTTTGCCATGGCTGAGAAATGTAAAAATAGACATCAGGAAGCCAATTTGCTTGCAACAATGAAAAAAAAGCAAAAGGAAAAATTCACACCTTCTCAAAACCATCCATCTGAGCTAGGGCTGATCATGTTTTGTGTCACAAGACCAAGGATTCCAAATCAGACTGACAATGATTGTGCCTCTGATCCAGAGGGCCTTTCACAGCCAGGTAAAATCACCATGAATGGCGCGTTCCTGGGAGCACTGCCAACTCCAGAGAAGCAGCAGGATAAGGGAGAAAGAGCATGGGACGCAGAATGACAGGACCTGGGGTTTTGTCCCATGGTGCCACTTACTGTGTGACCTTGGACAAGCCATTTCAATCCCTCCAGGCCTCAGCATTTCTTATATTAGAGAGTTGTATTTATTGAGATAAAGCATATAGAACACTTTTAGAAAAGCAAAGCATAAGTATTCGGTACTATGTGATGGCTAATTTTGTGTGTCGACTTGGCTGGGCCATAATGCCCAGATATTTGGTCAAATATTATTCTGATACTTATTTTCTTACAATTCTGGATTGTGGGAAAGGTAAGGATTAAAAAGAGGAAAATAATGACACTGGAGAAAGAAATAAATTATTTTCCACTGAGACAGCAATCCTAAGCAGTGGTTCCAGATCGAATTTACTTTGCACCAAGAGTGAGGACATTTGGTAAATAAACATAAAGGTGAATATTAGATGAAAAAAGATCTAGGCAAATTAACATCATCTTGCACACTGAATTGATTACACATGTTAGCATTGACCGAGAAATGTAAAGTATCTCCAATCTATTTCCTTCCCATCACAGATGAGGACTCAAAGGCTCAAGGCTGGAAAGTGGCTGGTCTAAGGTCACACTGTGTGTTCTTAGGACAGTTAGAAAGAATGATTTCTTTAGAATATGCAACACTGCCTCCTAGAGTTTAGTCCTACAACTAGCACTGCAATTCAAGGAGGTCATTATACTGTTCTATAATACCACACCAGTATCTTATCAGTTGGGCTGCCATAACAAAGTACCATAGACTGAGTGGTTTATACACAACAGAAATTTATTTCTCACAGTTCTGGAGGCCGGAAAGCCCAAAATCAAAGTACTGAAAAATGTGGCATCTGGTGAGGGCCTTCTTCCTGGTTTGTAGACATCTAGCTGTATCCTCACATGGTCTCCTGTCTCGTAGTCTTTTAGTGAGGGCATCAGGAAGGCCCCACCCTCATGACTTAATCTAACCCTAATTATCTCCAAAGATCTCACCTCCAAATACCATCACACTAGGGATCAGGGCTTTAACACAGGGCTTTCAAGGGAGCACAAACACTCAATCCATACCAACTATCAATTACAAAATAAGTAAAATTCTTTCTAAAATACAAATCTTGACCGGATGCGGTGGTTCATGCCTTTAATCCCAGCACTTTGGGAGGCCAAGGCAGGCGGATCACAAGGTCAGGAGTTCAAGACCAGCCTGGCCAACGTGGTGAAACCCTGTCTCTATTAAAAATACAAATATTAGCCAGGTGTGGTGGTGCGCATCTGTAATCCCACCTACTCAGTAGGCTGAGGCAGGAGAATTGTTTGAACCCAGGAGGCAGAGGTTGCAGTGAGCTGAGATCGCACCATTGCACTCCAGCCTAGGTAACAAGAGCAAGATTCTGTCTCAGAAAAAGAGAGAGAGAGAAAGAATCTTTTTCATTCTAAGTACCTTGGTTTGTGGCTCCATTAAATGTAAGAGATGTATAATTTTGTAGCCCTGGGACATGTACTCAGCTTCAGTGCTTTGGTTTTTTTGTTTTAAACTTTCATTTTCAGTGACATCTCAGGCTTGATGCCATTTCTTATTAGGATGCCTTAGCCCAGAAATCCTCCCACCCCATGAACCTGTGATTCTGATGCCTAGATTTTACTTCACCCGGCAGATACGTAGTGAGCACGGTGATGTGGTGAGCGTTGGTCTGGATGCTGGAGATACACAGGGAACCAAAGAAACAAAGTCTCGTCACTGATGGAGCTTACACTGGAGGGTGGGGGACAATAAACACATCACTCAATAAAGTCTATAGCTTGGGAGATGGTGATAGTGCTCTGGAGAAAAACTAAGCAGGCTGGGTGAGAGCGAGCAAAGAATTTTTGCAAAAGTAGCTGAGGATGAAGAACAGGATGTTTGAGCAATCATATAAAAGATGGGATAGGAAGTCACACGCTATATGAGGAAGAGTGTTCTAGATAAAGGAGACAGAGCTCTAGGTCAGAGCAGAGGCTCTGAGTCAGAGGAACCATTTTCCAGTCGTCAGATCCATCTGCGAAAGGAAAATAAGTCTTAGGGCCCCAAAATCACTAAGCCAAAGGGAAAAGTGGAGCTGGGAACTGCTGAGGGCAAACCTGCCTCCCATTCTATTCAAAGTCACCCTCTGCTCACTGAGATAAATGCATGTCTGATTGGAGAGGCTAATCAAAAACTCAAAAGAGGCCGAGCTCCATGGCTCACACCTGTAATCCTAACACTTTGGGAGACCTAGGCAGGCAGATCACTTGAGGTCAGGAGTTCAAGACCAGCCTGGCCAACATGGTGAAACCCTGTCTCTAGTGAAAATACAAAATTAGCTGGGCGCGGTGCCATGAGCCTGTAGTCCCAGCTGCTAGGGAGGCTGAGGCAGGACAATCACTTGGACCTGGGAGGCAGAGCTTGCAGTGCTGAGATGGCGCCATTGCACCCCAGCCTGGGCGACAGAGTAAGACCCTGTCTCAATTAAAACAAACAAACAAAAAAACCTCAAAAGAATGCAACTTTTTGTCCCTTACCTATCTATGACCCGGAAGCCCCCTCCCCACTGAGTTGCCCCCTCCTCTGCTTCCAGTCGTCCGGCCTTTCCAGACTGAATCAACGTTCATCTTACATGTATTGATTGATGTCTCATGTCTCCCTAAAATGTACAAAACCAAGCTGTGCTCGGACCACCTTGGGCACATGTCATCAGGACCTCCTGAGGCTGTGCCACGAGCATGCGTCTTTAACTTTAGCAAAATAAACTTCCTAGTTTAGGAAGTCCTAGTTTAGGACTGAGACCTGTCTCAGATAATCCGGGTTCACACATTCATTTGATATTAAAAGCCTACGTTTCTCCCGTTCAGGAGAAAGGAAACTTGGTTTCTTCACCAATTCCTGATCCCTCACCTTGTGAAGATGGGATAGGAAGTGGATCCCCCCGCTGACAGTGCTGGGTACATCAGATCAAACACCGTCCAGTTGTGCCAGGACAAAGGTCATCCCGGCTCAAAGATGACTCTCTCAATCCTTATTCCAAAATGCTAGTATTGCCAAGCCGTTTGTAACAAAGGTGAGAAAAAAGCCCAGGAAGGAAGAAGCCCGCGCACTGCAGTAGGGCTATCGGGGAAGTTTCAGAGTTCACCTTGGGTGGAGGTTTTGGCGTCTAATCTACAACAACTGGGCATGACCATCCTATCAGGCATGATACTGCACTCCACCTTGATCCCCCAACCGGGCCCCACATACCTGTACACAAATCATCTGCTCCTGCCTCCCTTTCACATTTGGCAACCAGTATGTCCCACATGCTGTTCCAGGAGCAAGATATGCAATGATGAACATGACTGGCAACACCCTTCTTTTGTGGCATTTACCCCCATTTGGGGGAAACAGCCAAAACCTGGTAAAGGAGTGAAGAAGATAATTTCACAGTGTAATGAGGAGTATAAAGAAAATCAACAGAGCAATGTGGTAGTCACCATGAGGGACAGAGGGGTGTCTTACTTAGATGTGATGGGGGTTGGGGAAGGTCAGGGAAGGCCTTCTGAGGAGCTGCCATTTGACCTGATAGTTGAGTATGAAAAGAGCTAGCCATCGGAAGGGTACTCCAGATAGAAGGAGCAGTGAGGCCCTGCTGTGGGCAAGTGCTCTGTGCATCTGACAAATAGACGTGAGTGTGTTTGAATCAAAGCCTTGAGGAGGTGGATGGAAGTGAGATCACACAGGCCTTGCCGTTCAGAGTAGGGAGTTTGGGTTTTATTCCAGGTGCAGTATGATGCCATTGGAGTTCTTATGCCAGTTTCTATGGCCTGACTTACCTTGTTAATGCAGCATCTGCTGCGTGAAGACCGGTTTGGAAAGGTGTTAGTGGCTTGAACTGGACTATAGCTCTGGAGGTAGGGAGTGGGCGAGCGGGGGTGAGGAGAGTATTCAGGATATATATATCAGAGCCATTTGATGAACTGGATATGGTTGAAGAAAGGAGGAATTGAAGGTGACTCCTAAATTTTCCCTCAAGCAAGTAGGTAGTTTGTGGTGCTACTTTGTAAGATGGAAAGGAGGGGAAGGCTTGTAAGTTGAGGGCGTGCTGAGAAAAGAATAGAGTTTTATTTGGGTGTATTAAACTCCATTCAAATAGAGATGTCAAATAGACAACTGTATATAAAACAAGTCTTAGAGGAAAGGTGAGGGCTGGATAGAGATAGTGGAGCTATCAACCCAAAGAAGGAAGTCATGTTACTGGATGAACTTGGCTAGGAACTCAACCTTGGCTAGGTCCAGAATTCCACCCTCTTTCCATGTGGCCTCCCAGAGCCAGTGACTAGTAGAGCAGTGAGCATCTGCCTCTCTTCCAACCTCACACGCCACCCAAGCAGCAGAGATGACAGGCCTTCTCACCTGCCCCATCTGTCCTCCCCCTGTCCCCAGGAGATTCCTGGTGCTGTTCTGAAGGAAGAACGCCTGCCCTCCTTGCTGACAGGGAGGTTTGATTTGAGTGACACATGCATTCCTGGGAGCGACAAGGTCAGCTTCTACTATCGCTAGAGAAAGTTCACCACTTTCAACTCTAAGGCTGATTTCTTTCTCAGCTTATGGCTGGAAACTCACAGATCAGCAAACTAGGAAGTGGCATTTCTGCTTCCTTTTCACATCTCTCAGCCTGCCATAGGCACACAATATTGGAATTGTGGTGTCTAGTGGAATGGTGAACTCCCAGGTCCACCAGTGTCCTGATGATCTAACAATAATGATGAAAGTGATGGTGATGGTGCTAATCACTAACACTGACCGTTTACCATGTGCTAGACTTATAATAAAAATTTTACCCAGATTGTCCCATTGAATGCTCAGACTAATCTTATGAAGTTCTACTGTTCTTCTACTGTTTCCTCCATTTTACAAAGGAGGACATTTATAGAAAAGATTGGTCTCTTCCTGGTTATCTAATCTCCTTCTAACTCCTTGAGACAGACATAAGCTGTCCAAGAGGAAAAGGGAAAAGTCTTAACTATGTGTTTTGCACTATAAAAGTAAATGTGTCACATGTTTTGGAAAAAATGGAAAGAAATCACCCATTATCATTTTAACATGCTTCCTTCCGATCTTTTTCTTTCTCCTTTCATCTTTGTTTCATAACTGTAATCAAGGTATAACCTAAATTAATATATATAAGGTATAATATAAATTCTCCATTGAATTTTTATTTATTTATTTATTTTTGAGACAGGGTCTCACTCTGTCACCCAGGCTGGAGTGCAGTGGCAGGATCACAGCTTACTGCAAACCCTGCCTCCTGGGCTTAAGTGATCCTCCCACCCCAGCCTCTGGAGTAGCTGGGACCACAGGTGTGCACCACCATGCGCAGCTAATTTTTGTATTTTTTTGGTAGAGATGGGGTTTTGCCATGTTGCCCAGGCTGTCACTGAATAATATTTTTAAAGATTTTTTTTCAAGCACTTTCTATTCTTAAATGTGATTTCCACAGTTTTGAGTCAAGGTATATTAGTCCATTTTCTCACTCCTATAAAGAAATACATGAGACATAGGCGGGGAGCATTGGCTCACACCTGTAATCCCAGCACTTTGGGATTACAGGTGGATCATGAGGTCAGGACACCGAGACTATCCTAGCTAACACGGTTAAAATCCATCTCTACTAAAAGTACAAAAAAAATTAGCTGGGCGTGGTGGCACACACGCCTGTAGTCCCAGCTACTCGGGAGTCTAAGGCAGGAGAATCGCTTGAACCCGGGAGACGGAGCTTGCAGTGAGCCGAGATCGTGCCACTGCACTCCAGCCTGGGCAACAGAGTGAGACTCTGTCAAAAATAAAAAATAAAAATAAAGAAATACCTGAGACTGGGTACTTTGTAAGAAAAGAGATTTAATTGGCTCACGATTCTGCAAGCTGTACAGGAAGCATAGTGGCTTCTCCTTCTGGGGAGGCCTCAAGAAACTTACAATCATGGCGGAAGGCAAAGGGGGAGCAGGCACATCTTTACGTGGCACGGGCAGGAGTCAGGGCGGGGAGGCACCACACACTTTAAAGCAAACAGATCTAGATAGAACTCACTCACTATCATGAGAACAGCACCAAGGGGGCAATCTGCCCCCATGATCCAATCACCTCCACCAGACCCCACCCCCAGCATCGGCAATTACAATTCCATGTGAGATGTGGGCAGGGACACAGATCCAAACCGTATCACAAGGCAATAGGTATTTGCCTGGACATCCAGGACAGTCTGTGCCAGACTTCCATGGCAGGAGCTCTGTCTCATCACAGCCTGGCCAAGCGCTCCTCCCACAGAGCCAGGAGACCGAGTGTGGACGTGACACCTCAGGACAGGTCACAGGGTCCATCTGAATGTACTATACTCAGAGCAGGTGTCCCAGAGGGAACAAGTGGGGTCTTGTGGCTGCCTCACTTCCAACAGAGGCTAGCACAGAGAGTGACCCAGGCTCCAAGCCTGGTGAGGGCCAGGGCAGCCAACCACGGGGCTTGGGATCCTTTTGTTCTGGACGTCAGAGGAACATGGCTATGTAGCAGACCTCTCCACAAATTTTGTTTTCCTTTTTCTGCAGTTTCCTAAAAAGTGCTCCCCTTCATCGTTCGTCAGAAGCCTCTGAGTCTGCCTCTTGTAGTACCGAGACATTCCCCACTGGGCATAGTCCCTGTAAGGCTGTGGCTTCGAGGTCAGGCTCCTAAGTCTGCCACTTACTCACTCTGGGCCTGGGTACTACTTAACCTCTCTGACCTGCTTCCTTATCTGAAAATTAGGCTAATAATCGTTCATATCCCACAGAGTTACTATGGGCATTTTCCTGGGTACTGAGCATGTAGTGGGGATTCAACAAATGGTGGCCATTTTTCTAGAAACTTTCTCCATATAGACAGTTCATGAAGGAAGCCACAGAGCACTGTCTGTGCATTGGGTGGCTGGGCTTGGAAACAGCACATCCTTCATCTGGAATGTCCAGACCCCTGCAACCTCTCAGCACTATTCAGGCGCCAGGCGGAGAGGGAGACTGCCTGAAGGCCCTCCTGTTCCACCTGCCACTCTCCCCTCTTCCCTGTGCTATTTCCTGAGGACACAGGAAGAACTCTACCAGCGGTAAGACCAAATTATGTAAACACTCAGACCAGAGCAATAGGAGGCCAGCCATGGTGCTGACAAGGGGTCCTGGGAGCCTCCTCCTCCAGATGTCACCTCCCTATTTCTTCACCTAATAGTGGAGACTATTCGTGTGTCTACCTTGTCACCTAGTGGTGGTGTTCAAATGAGATTATATCCCTCAGCATGGTGATGGCATGGGGTCAATTCTTATTATTAGAAATAACTTCATAGGCCAGGTGTGGTGGCTTATGCCAGTAATCCCAGAACTTTGGGAGGCCGAGGTGGGTGGATCACCTGAGGTCAGGAGTTTGAGCCCAGTCTGACCAATATGGCGAAACCCCATTTTTTGTACTAAAAATACAAAAATTAGCCAGGCCTGATGGTGCATGCCTGTAGTTCCAGTTACTCCAGAGGCTGAGGCAGGAGAATCGCTGGAACCTGGGAGGTAGAGGTTGCAGTGAGCCAAGATCACGCCACTGCACTCCAGCCTGGGCAACAAAGCAAGACTCCATCTCGAAAAAAAAGAAAGAAAGAGCTTCATGGAATCCATCCCCCAGCCTAAACACTATTTTGCACTCAGAATCTCAGCTGTTTCTTAAGACAGAAATCCAGCCTAATCCAAACATCATAGCTAATGTTTATTGAATCTACATGCAGGCGCCAGCCCTATTCCTCATGCCTTCTATGAATCTCTTTATTTAACCCTCACATCAACCCAGTCTTGGAGGTCCTACTGTTTTGTGTTTCACAAACTCAGAAGCTAAGGCAGAGAGATTTAATGACTTGCCTCAAGTCATCGAAAGCTAAGAAGTAGCAAAAACAGGCTCCAAAAACCCAAAACACTGACAACACCAAGTGCGCTGGAGGACATGGAGCAAGAGGGGCTTTTATTTACTGCTGGTGGTAAAGCAAAACCGTACAGCTACTTTGGAAGACAGCTTGGCAGTTTCTTACAAAACTAAACCTACTCCTACCCTATGATCCAGCAATCACGCTTCTTGTTATTCATCCAGATGAATTGCAAATTTATGTCTGCACAGAAACCTACACAGATGTTCATAGCAGCTTTATTCATAATTGCCAAAACTTAGAAGCAACCAAGATAGCCTTCAGTGGGTGAATGAACAAATCACTGTGGTATATCCAGACAATGGAATCTCGTTTAGTTCTAGAAAGAAATGAGTTATCAAGCCATGAAAATACTTAAAGATAACTTAAATGCATTTTACTAAGTGAAAGAAGCTGATCTGAAAAGACTACATACTGTATGATCCCAATTGTATGATATTGTGGAAAAGGCAAAACTATGGAGACAGTAAAAAGATCAGTGGTTTCCGGGGGGAGGGAGGCATGACTAGGAAGGGCACAGAGGATTTTTAGGGCAGTGGAAATACTCTGTATGATACCACAATGAGGGAAACATATACGTTTATCAAAAACCATAGAATCTATAACACCAAGAGTGAACCCTAATGTAAACGATGGACTTTGAGTGATAATGGCATGTCAATATGGCTTCATCAGCTGTAATAAATATACTGTGGAGGGGAATGTTAATAGCAGGGGAGGAGACAAGGTGTATATAGGAACTCTCTGCACTTTCTGCTCAATTTTGCTGTGAACCTAAAACTACTCTAAAAGAATTAAGTTTGAGGCTATGTGTGGTGGCTCATACCTGTAATCTCAGCACGTTTAGGAGGCCGAGGTAAGACGATCCTTGAGGCCAGGAGTTCAAGGCCTAGGCTGGACAATGTAGTGAGACCCTCGTCTCTATAAAAGAAAAAAAATAGAAATATGTTTTGTTAATTTAAAACAAAACAAAAGAGAACAGGCTTCAAATCCAGGAAGTTTGGCTCTGAAGCATACCCATTAACCACTATGTTATACTACCCTCAACTACAATGGAAGGAAAAAGTCCAACTTTTTTTAGAAGTTAAACACACACACACACACCCCCACACACACACACACACGTAAAGGAAACTGCTGGGTTTTAGAATACAGTGACAGAGGCTGAGCGCGGTGGCTCAGGCCTGTAATCCCAGCACTTTGGGAGGCCAAGGCGGGCAGGTCATTTGAGGTCAGGAGCTCGAGAGCAGCCTGGCCAACATGGTGAAACCTCGTCTCTTCTAAAAATACTAAAAATTAGCCAGTTGTGGTGGCTCATGCCTATAATCCCAGCACTTTGGGAGGCTAAGGTGGGCGAACCACGAGGTCAAGAGATCAAGACCATCCTGGCCAACATGGTGAAACCCTGTCTCTACTAAAAATACAAAAATTAGCTGGGCATGGTGGCGCATACCTGTAATCCCAGCTACTCGGGGGGCTGAGGCAGGAGGGTGGTGGAGGTTGCAGTGATCCAAGATCGAGCCACTGCACTCCAGCTTGGGCAACAAGAGCGAAACTCTGTCTCAAAAAAAAAAAGAAAGAAAGAAAAAGAAAAAAAAAGAATACAGTGACAGAACAGGTTGCCAGCCCTCCCTGATCCATTCCATCCAGGCAAGGCTTGGAGGCCAATTAGGCCGACTCTGGCCTCGCACGCAGTGTTTGATAACAAGCACCTGACGTATGGCGTGATGCCAGCCTCCCCAGGGCGCTTTGGTCTGGAAACAGCTGTGAGTAATCTGGAGCACCCGGAGCAGAAAGCTTTATCAGTCAGCCTGCCCCAAAAGCTGCTGGGAAGACTATCTGCTGGTGCAGTCATGCCTCCAACTGCCCTATTTTTAGTGAAACGCATTCTTTCCAGGGCTGTGCTTCTGATGAAGGAGAAAGCCGACTTGGTCTTAAGACATCCATAGTCAGTGATGACCAAGCCACTTCCACTCGTCTGCCTGACTTAGGGTCTTCTGCAGGTTTATGAACCACCTTTCAAGGCATTTAACTAGGTTTATTGAGTGATAGTTGATTCCCTGCCTGGTGGGAACCCAGTGGAATAACAGTTTACGCCCTGGAAAGGGGGACATGAGACATGGTGAGGTACTGCTCAAACAACAGCATCTTGCCAACATTTCAAAGAACGCCATTCAAGGTCAATAAAAAGCTGTCTTTGCTTTGTAAGGAGGTAAATATCTACATCAGAGACCATAGGACTACTTTATGTGTTATGTGTTATACGTTATGGTAGGAGGAAGAGTTGAAGGAGGGGACAGTGAATCAGGAAGGTATAGAGTCGGCCCAGCCATCTTTAGGTCTTCCTAACACCAAACCAGGAGGCCAGATAGGACCCAGGAAGTGAGGAGTTGGCACCAGAGCTTGCTCAGGTTTAGCTCACTTGAGCATTTATCAGCACACACTGGAATAGTCACAGCCCAATACCTAATTACAACACAAGTAAGAAAAGGATAATCATACAAAACAGTTTTCAGTTTTCAAGCACCTTCCATGTGCAAACTATTTAAACACATTATCATTTTTTTAACCTCAGGAAAACCTCATGCAGTGGGTGTTCTTATTCCAATTTTGCAGGTAAGTGAACTGAGGCTCTGAGAAGGTAAACAATGTTTCCTCGTCAGTGGCAGAGCTGATAGTAACACTCACATTTTTCTGACTACAAAGCCCATGCTTCCTCTTTCCATTTGCCATGCTGGCCCCTCTGAGCATCTTGGCCATTACACAAAAGGGTGGCTAGGCCAAGGTCTTTGCCAGGCCAGACGCTGTGGCTCAAGCCTATAATCCCAGCACTTTGGAAGGCTGAGGCAGGTGGATCACTTGAGCCCAGGAGTTCAAAACCAGCCATGGGCAACTTGGCAAAACTCTGTCTCTACAAAGAATACAAAAATTGCCTGGACATGGTGGTGCACACCTGTAGTCCCAGCTACTCAGGAGGCTGAGGCAGGAGGGTTGCTTAAGCCTGGAAAGCTGAGGCTACAGTATGCTGAGATCACACCACTGCACTCCAGCCTGGGCAACAGAGTGAAACCCTGTCTTTTTAAAAAAAAAAAAAAAAGGTTCTTTGCCAATTTTAATTTTGTGGCCCAGCATTTAACTAAAACTAAAGCAATGTTTTTCTCAAGCATGATCCCACCCCACTTGCCCCACCGTTAACCTACGTTTGCAGCTGAGCAATACAGCACGTTCAGTGACGTCAGAGTCACCCAGTGGGAAGTCCAGGCTGCCAAGCCTGATGTGATCCTTTGGGGTGATCTGGTCTGACTCTCTTGTTTCCAGATGATGGGAGGAGATCATGAGAAGTTAAACGACTTGCTCAAGGTTCCACAGCAATTTAAAAAATTCAAACGCAGATCTTCAGAGCGCAAGTCCAGGACCCTCCCCACAGTACCAGTCCCACTCCCCTCAGTAGGACTCCAACGGGGCAGGATTCAGCAAAGCTCCACACTGAACCCTACCGTCTGAAAGACACGTGGGACAGGCCATATTGAACCAATGACCCTTCTCCCTCCACACACAAATAGGAAAAACTCTCCAACGAAAGGAAAGCACAGCTTGCCCTGAGCACCTTGGGGAGGCCAGTTGGTTTGTGGCGTTTTAGAGTCAGATGTCCACAGATCCCCAGTCAACTCACATAGTCCACTCATATAATTATGTAAATGCTCTTAGATCATCCTGGCACATAAATACACTTCCGGAGGAAAGAGCCTCAGATAGCTAGCTCACAGAGACACGTCCAGCTGGCGGTCTGTCCTGAACTCCTCCAGGGTCCCTGCTTCTCAAACATGACGCCTGCTGGACATGGGTTGGATCAAAGAAATCCTAAAAGGAGAGAAAAAGATGAGTGAGCTCACAGTGTCAGTCCCCTGCCCAGTTTCAAATTATCCCATTCCAATGTCAGCCCCGCTGCGTGGAGGGGATGAGAGGTGACAACCAAGGAGAGACGACGTCAAGGCCTCACGCTACGCCAAGGTCCACTTACCTCCCTATGCCCGTGACAATCGGAAAGCACAGCAGAGCCACCAAGATCGGCTTCATTGCTCTCGTTCAGCAGCCTCTCTCTACTCCTCAGGCTTCTTGGTAGCTCATTGGTTCATTGGTTCCCAAAGTTGTGAGGTTGCTCAATTCCAGGAGATTCTAAGTTGGCAGGAGTTTTATGGATATGGCTGGAGCTGACCACAGATTTGGGCAAATATTGACATTCTTTGTGAGGTGATACCAGGCGAGTACTATGTTGGCAACAGAGAAAGTTGGGAGGGCTGGCGGGAGGAAACTGACATGTATTCAGCTTCAGCTGTATTCCAGGTACTGTCATTTAATCCTTACCATGATTTTATTTTATTTTTTAAGACAGAGTCTTGCTCTGTCACCCAAGCTGCTGTGCAATGGCGTGATCTTGGCTCACTGCAACCTCCACCTCCTGGGTTCAAGCGATTTTCCTGCCTCAGCTTCCCAAGTAGCTGGGGATTACAGGCGTGCACCACCATGCCCAACTAATTTTTTGTATTTTTAGTAAAGACGGGGTTTCACCATGTTGGCCAGGCTGGTTTTGAACTCCTGACCTCAAGTGATCTGCCCGCCTCAGTCTCCTAAAGTGCTAGGATTACAGGCGTGAGCCACTGCACCTGGCCCCTTACCACGATGATTATTATTATCATCTCCATGTACTTCTCTCTGTTTAATTTAGTTATCATTACTATCTCCATTTGACAAATGTAGAAAGACTTTCAAAGAGGTTAAGCAATGTCTCCAAGGCCATACAGTCGGGAAATGGTAGAAATGAAATTCTATCCCAAATCCAACTGAATGCCAACCCACACACATCATACATTCCAGTGCCAGGCACTGTGGGCTTCCTTCCTCACCTCCCTTTTCTTGCTTGCTGGAAGAACCCTGGTTGTACTGAAGCAGCAATATGCACAGCCCCTGGTGTCCCCAGATGGCATCTACCATCCTCTAAACCACCTCTAGCTACTGGCCCTGTTGCTTGAGCTGCAGCTCAGAATCTGTTTCCACACAGAAACCATCTTACACACAGCAGTCAGTAAGACTGCAATCACTGTACCATCACCATACTGTTGCTCTATGAATTAAGCCAATTATAGACTGATATAAAATACCATAATTTATAGCATTATTTCTACTGGAAAATGCATTGCAAGATCCACCAGTCCCCCACCTCCTACTCCGTCAAAAAACAAACAAAAACAAAACAAAAAGCCTTATAGGTGACTTCATGCATCTTTTATAAGGCTTATCGTTGATTCAAATTTCATGAGTCCCAACCCAAAGTTGCCTGCACATTATCAGCCCTCTACTTGTCAAGAAGATCTGGAAATATCAAAGCTGCCAAAGGAAATTCTTGAAAGTATAGCTGTATTTGATCCCACTCCACTTTATTAAATTGAAAGAAAACCTTCCTTGAGACTGAAGACAAATTGTATTCCAGTCAGGAAGATAAAATACTACTTGTTGTATCTATTTTATGATGACGGGGATGCACTTCCCTGGAAGACAGCTGGCTGGCATTAGGGCCCAGGGGCTCTCAACCTCAGCACCACTGACATTTTGGTCCAGATAAGTTTTGTTGCCGGCAGCTGTCCTGTGCAATGCAGGATGTTTACCAGCATCCTAGGCCCTACTCACTACATGCCGGAAGCACCCTCTCAGTGTGACAACCAAAAATGTCTTCAGACATTGCCAACTGTCCCCTGGCAGAGGCTGATACATTTGGAGGACGTACTTAGAAGACTGCATTAAGCCCGACGGAACCATTGAAACTCTCTGATGAAGAAGTGCTGATCTGTGGGGTTTTGTTGTTTTTGTTGTTTTTGTCCAAAGGCCACTCTGAGACTGAAGTGCATTCTGATGGCAAATTCTACCTTTGTGAAGTAGGGAGCAGATGGTCATCAAAATGGACCAAAGCATCCTCTGGCTGTAATCCTGGGCCAGGCCTCTCTCCAGGCCATCCAGAAGCCCAGCTTCAGAGAGCACATCCCCTCATTGCCGGTTCCTGGGGACTATAAAGCAGAATTTTACCAAGGCCCATTCTCCTGACCTTGGTTCCTTTCGCGCACATATAGGCTATAAAATGCCACCCCTGGCTGAGCTCAGTGGCTCATGCTTGTAATTCCAGCACTTTGGGAGGCCGAGGCGGGTGGATTACTTGAGGTCAGGAGTTTGAGACCAGCCTGACCACCATGGCAAAACCCCATCTCCACTTAAAAACACAAAAAAATTAGCCGGGCATGGCCGGGCAGGCCTGTAATCCAAGCTACTCAGGAGGCTGAGGCACAAGAATGGCTTGAACCCAGGAAGCGGAAGTTGCAGTGAGCCAAGATTGTGCCATTACACTCCAGCCTACGGATAGAGTGAGACTTTGTCTCAAAAAAAAAAAAAAAAAAAGGCCACCCTTCCCTCAACTTTGCCCCGGCTCCTCACCCTGTGAGTTGATGATGGAATTTCTTCAGGATTCAAGTTTCATTTCATGGCGATTTTTGAAGCTCATTTTTCTCAGAATAATTGTCTTAGCACAGCAGTTGCTATTGAACAGTTTCCAGCAGTTCAACATTGAAAGAGAATCTAATTAACTTACAGAATATCTTGGGAGACTTCTCTGGAATCCTGCTCTGGCCGCGTCCATAGAGCAGGCTCAGCACATTTTCATAGTGGTAGGCTAAAGTCTCAGGGGAATTCTTCAGCTTCCCCCCTTGCATTGTTTTCTGGAAAGTCAAAGATTGGAGCTTATCTTACAGTTACCAACCAAATGTGAATTCATTTCTGGGTTCTTTCAACCCTGTATATATCTTTTTAACTCTTCTGATAAATTTTATAAGTTCTTCTCAGAACCACTCTCCTTTACCTCAATGATAATCAAGGGTGGAAAATGTTATTTATTCATAAATATATATTATCAAGTCACTGGCTGCCAGCGATCTGAGTTTACATTAGCAAGCTAAGAGTAATGCATCCTTTGTTCATTTGTTCATTCATTCAGATGCTCTGGGAGGGCAGGAAATTGTGTCCATTGTGCACCACTTATTTATTGAATAGATGAATGCCCATATTGTTTGAAATGCTGTTGTTAGTGCTGAAAATACAACAGTGAACAGGATTGGCACAATCCCTGGCCTCAGGGAGTTTACAGTCCAGCAGGCAAGCAAGAGACCTAAGAAATAAAACCATCACAAATTGTGATAAGTGCTAACATGGAGAGAAACTGGGAGTAGAGTCAGCCTAGCTTAAACAGCGTGGTCAGGAAAACCCTCCTTGACAGCCATGGGAGGATGGGCGTGAACTACAGGCTAGTTGTGGTGAGTATCTGATTTTTTTTTTGACTGACAGCTTTCCACGTTTGGGGAATTTCTCACCTTATAAATCTTGGTGGTGGAAAATGATCACTCCCCATTATAGAAGCCGAAAGCTGAACCCCAGCCTCCCTTGTGGCTCGGCTGTGGCACGTAATCAACGAGTCTTCCCCGTTGGCCCTGATTCAACTGCTAGTGACACAAAAAAGCAGGACTTAGGCAAAATCCCTTCTGAAGAGGGAGGTAGCCATGGTGGGGGCTACACCAGGTTTGGAGGCAGCAGCCAGCCCCAGTGGGCTTGGAAGTACAAGCAGTGGGGGGCTGGGCCCAGGGGTGGTGACAATGATACCTTCACAAGACCAGCGCTGCACTGTAATTCAGGACATTGGTCCTAGCCATAGCATCCAAGTGCAGTTCTGCAGCACAGGCAAGGAGGTCTGTGAGCTTCCTAACATAATAAATTCCTTGTCATCCAAATCATTCAAAGACAGTTTATATTGTACTGAAATTAAGAACCGCAACACTAGAACTGCACCTTGAAGTGTTTGAAGACGCAACATTAATTAGCTTGAAGCCAAGGTTTGGGCAAACGCCTCCATGGAGCAGTTGAATTCAAAACCAACAGGTGCGAATGGTCAGACCCAAGCTTGGTGGGACAAGGTTGCTTCTGGACTGCTCTTCTGGAAGGCCCAGGATTCCGCCTGTGGGGCTCTTCTCTGTGTCCACCACCAGCGTCACCATGATTTCAAACCAAGGAGAAGCCAGCTGCACCTCAAAGCTAACTAATTGGAAAACAGAACAGTCACTTTATGGTTTTTAGTTTCAACACTTTTTCTTCTACCTTTTGCAATAAGGTTTGTAAAAACGCAAGCCCTCTTTTTCCTCTGTTCTCACACCACCGCCACAACAATCATCAACAAAGAAGACTTCTGTGACCCCAAAGTATGTGTGGGGATTTCTCCCTGCCAGCCAGCAAGGGAGCAACGTTGCCGTGGAAATCAGCCGGGTGCCCTCCAATTCAATTCCGACTCTGCCTTCCTGGTGAGAGTATCAGATCCCACAGGCTGAGGGCTCAGTCCCCAAAAGCGCCACCCCGGCCTTCAGACACCAGTTCCGGCCTCCAGGACTTCTGATTGATCAGCTTAAAGTTAAGGTCCCAACAAGCCCCCTCTAGGTTCAATTAATTTGCTGGAGCAGCTCACCGAACTCGGGGAAACACTTACTTTCAGTTACCGGTTTATGATAAAGGACGTTACAAAGGGTACAGATGAACAGATGCACAGACACGGCATGGAGGAAGGGGTGTGGAGCTTCCACGCCCTCCCTGGGCACAGCTCTTCAGGAACCTCCACGCGCTTAGTTAGCTGGAAGCTCCCCAGACCCTCTCCTCTTGGGCCTTTTATGGAGACTTCACTGATTGACAGTCTTCATGATTGACAAGCCTGTAGAAACGAGATTTGACAAAAAGGATATGATCTAAACCCAGCAAGGCCCATCTGTTCAGATTCTTCTTGGCCTCTGTGCAGCCTTCTTTCCTCCAGGGAATGAGGCAAAACCCTCTCTGGAATGAGGGTCTCCTGACCCACCAGCAGATTCGAGTCCTGAGATTCTGTTTCCTTAGACCTGCTCTTGGCACCTAAAGTGCCCCCAACATTACAACAAGGGATTGTGACGGGGCTATGGGAGTTATGAGCCAGGAACCATGGGCAAAAACCTATATATATAGTTACAATATCACTAATACGTATTGTTTTTTCTTTGGGATGTAGGTGTGTGCGCTTCCTTTTGGTATAGGCTGTTTTCAGTTCTTCTGGGGGTCACCTTGATCATTTTATTCCCCAAAATGCGGGTTTCATATGGAGGCTGAACCCAGTGGGGAATAGTCCACCATCAGCCTTGTCCCTCCTCCTCCTTCCTCACACACGCTCTATGAAATCCCTACCCACACCCCAGCCCCTGGATCATATCTAGGGTAGATTGCACAGCTTTCTCGACACTTTCAGGTATTAAAATTTTCAGTCAAATGTTTGTCCAAACTTTAATGTCTCATCCAAACTTTTAACATCTCATTCAATTTAAAACTTCTCTCCTTCTCCCAGGTGAGGCCTGGCCTGTGGCTTAGGGATCAACAATGAGAAAGAGCTGGGGTTGAGAGAGGGTCTCGGGGCTGAGTTGGGGCGGGGGAGGGGTGGGGGGGAGGGGGATACAGAGCTTACTGTTTTCCTTCTTTACTCCACATCCTCTCCCCTGATCCCCGCTCCTAGATCCTCCAGGCTTGGACACAGAAGGGTGAGACTGTTTCGCTCACTGGTTCTGTTTTCAGTTCCCCTCAGGCAGATACATGCCTTCTGTTGCAGCAGATGCACAAATACTGACCCTTTCCTGGAGGTGCTCTGCTGGGTCCTTCGGAGACACCCTCCAACCGGGGCGCACTGCACTCCTCGGGCCAGTGATGCACTCTTGGCCAGCCTCCTGTGGCTCTCCCTGCTCCCTGAAATCTTCCTGTTTCCTTTGCTGGGGCTGTTGGTTCCTGGATTCTGTGTCTTCCATTTTGATAAAGCACTTCCTTGACTGCTTTCTTAGAATTTGTGCATAAAAGGGAAACTTTTTGACATCTTTTCTACTTGAAAAAAAATCATTCTAAATCCTACTTTTACTAGATGTGAGATTCTATACTGGACATTATTTTAACCTTACAATTTTGAAGGCATTGCTCTGTTATCTTCTAGTTTCCAATAGTGGTACTGAAATGCCCAATGATGTTCTCGTTTCTAGTTCTGTGTATGTGTACTCTGTTGTCTTCTATCTAGAAACCTTTGGGCTCTTCTTTCCAGTGTCCTGAAATTTTCAGTGGTGTTGGTCTTTTTCATTTATTGTGCTACGAAGTTGACAGGTTCATCAGAGAACTCATATATGTCAGCCCTAGAAAACTCTTTTATTTGCTTCTTTCATAATTCTCTCTTTTTTTTTTTTTTTTTTTTTTTTGAGACGGAGTCTTGCTCTGTCGCCCAGGCTGGAGTGCAGTGGCGCGATCTTGGCTCCCTGCAAGCTCCGCCTTCCGGGTTTACGCCGTTCTGCCTCAGCCTCCCGAGTAGCTGGGACTACAGGCGTCCGCCATCTCGCCCGGCTAGTTTTTTGTATTTTCAGTAGAGACGGGGTTTCACCCTGTTAGCCAGGATGGTCTCGATTTCCTGACCTCGTGATCCGCCCGCCTCCGCCTCCCAAAGTGCTGGGATTACAGGCGTGAGCCACTGCGCCCGGCCTCTTTTTTTTTTTTTTTTAATTTTGTGTGTGTGTGTGTGTGTGTGTGTGTGTGTGTGTGTGTGTGTGTGTGTGATGAAGTGTTGCTCTTGTCACCCAGGCTGGAGTGCAGTGGTACGATCTTGGCTCACTGCAACCTCTGTCTCCTGGGTTCGAGTGATTCTCCTGCCTCAGCCTCCCGAGTAGCTGGGACTACAGGTGCCCACCACCAGGCCCGGCTAATTTTTGTATTTTTAGTAGAGAGGGGGGTTTCACCATGTTTGTCAGGCTGGTCTCAAACTCCTGACCTCAGGTGATCCCCTGCCTCAGTCTCCCAAAGAGTTGTGATTACAGGCGTGAGCCCCCATGCCCAGCCTCTCTCTTTTTAAATTTTATTTTATTTTTGAGACAGGGTCTCACTCTGTCACTAAGTCTGGAGCACAGTGTCACAATCATGGCTCACTGCAGCCTCGACCTCCTAGGCTCAAGCAATCCTCCCACCTCAGCCTCCCAAGTAACTGGGACTACAGGTGAGCATGCCACCACACTCAGTTCATTTTTCAATTTTTTGTAGAGCCAGGGTTTCCCTATGTTGCCCAGGCTGGTCTTAAACTTCTCTCACCTTGGCATCCCAAATTGCTGGGATTATAGGCATGAGCCACCGCACCCAACCTTTTCTTTAACTTTTGACAAGATGTTCTCAAGCCTTCTATTACAGTTTTTAATTTTATTTTTTGAATTGTGGTAAAATATGCAAAAATGTCCCATCTTAACTGGGCGCAGTGGCTCACACCTGTAATCCCAGCACTTTGGGAGGCAGAGGCAGGTGAATCACCTGAGGTCAGGAGTTCAAGACCAGCCTGGCCAAAATGGTGAAACCCCGTCTCTACTAAAAATACAAAAAAAAATTAGCTGGGCATAGTGGCGCACCCCTGTAGTCCAAGTTATTCGAGAGGCTGAGCAGGAGAATCATTTGAACATGGGAGGCAGAGGTTGCAGTGAGCCGAGATCATGCCATTGCACTCCAGCCTGGGCAACAAGAGTGAAACTCCATCTCAAAAAAAGGATCCTGTTTTTATTTTTATTTTGTTTGGGTATATACCCAGAAGTGGAATTGTTGGATCATTTGATAATTCTATTTTTAATTTTTTGAGGAAACACCTACTGTTTTTCTTCTATTTTATTTTTAATTGTGCTTTTTTCATATCTTTATTTCTAAGAGCCCTTTCTTATTCTTAGAATCTTTCTTTCTTTCTAATCGCATCCTACTCTTTTCATGGATGTTACGTCATCCAAGAAAGGCACAGTATTTGGAACACAGACTATAGAGCAAGATGATCTGGGTTCAGATCCCTGCTCGGCTACACACTAGCTTGTTCAGGTTGCATAAACTCCTTGTTCCCCCATTTCTTTCTTTATCAAGTGGAAACAATAACAGTACATAAATTTTAGGATTGCTGTAAGGATTAAATGACCTAGTAATACCACACCCAACACGCAAGTGCTATAGTTAACTCTCTGAAAATATTATGTTATAGTTTATTATTTTCTTCTAGTCTCTTGATTTTTTGTCTTGATTTTAAACATTCTTATTTCAATCTCTGATTTTCATGTAAGAGATCTTCTTCAAGTGTTTTGTTATCTAAAGTGCTGCATAGAAATTCCGTTTGGCGGGGCAAAGTTTGTCACCTTGTGTGGTTCAACAGAAACCCACCCTGGCCAGGCGCGGTGGCTCAAGCCTGTAATTCCAGCACTTTGGGAGGCCGAGATGGGTGGATCACGAGGTCAGGAGATCGAGACCATCCTGGCTAACACGGTGAAACCCCGTCTCTACTAAAAAAAATACAAAAAACTAGCTGGGCGAGGTGGCGGGCGCCTGTAGCCCAGCTACTTGGAAGGTTGAGGCAGGAGAATGGTGTGAACCTGGGAGGCGGAGCTTGCAGTGAGCTGAGATCCGGCCACTGCACTCCAGCCTGGGTGACAGAGCGAGACTCCGTCTCAAAAAAAAAAAAAAAAAAGAAACCCACCCTGATATAATCGTACACTGTGTGAGATCAGGGTTTTATCTATCTTGTTAGTTGCTTGATTACCTGCATCTACAGCATAGTAGGTGTTCAGTCAATATTTGATAATATAATTAAACCTCTCTGACCCACACACAGTTTTCTCATCTGAAAAGTAAGGTAAAACATATTTATCTGGCTGGTGTTGTAAGAATAGATAATATATAAAAGGCACCTGGTAGCAACATTATTATCATTATCATTTCTAGGGATGACATTAGGGCAGCTGCTTCATAACCATTCATGGTCACCACTGACCATGCTAAATATAGCAGCAAAGCAGAGTTAAAAGGCCAGTTATTTTAATACAAATAAGCAAAGCAAGAAGAGGGCTCAAGATAATAGCCCTTGACATTCAATGTGTAGAAAGTCCCAGAAGAACACTGGCTTCAGTCGTGACCTGTGAGCAGAAAGTGGGTAGCTCTGCTGCATCACCAAACAGCTCTGTAGAATCGCCATTCACAAGGCGCTTCTCAACGGTGTGGTCCGTTACAAGCAATTCAGCAGCAAATTCATGGGATGCGGAGCAAGGGTGTGCCAGGCCCCCTCACCCATCCTGAAACTCTATTCAGAGAACAGGTAAGCTGATGGATTGGTTGCTTTTGGACTGGAGTTTTTAAATGTAAAATGATAAATGCCTCTAGTTAAAAAAAAAATCAAGAGTACAAAAGGATCTAAATGGAAAAGTCAGCATCCCTATCACCCACAAACCCTCAGGTAGATTTTCCAGAGTTAATCACCATTATTTCTTACAGATATTTTTATGCACACACAAAGACATACGTTTATTTTTTCACAGATGGGAATCATTAAAAAACTATTCTGAAATTTGCTTTTATCCCTTCCTACTTTATTTATCTGGAATCACTTCCCATATCAGTATATGTGGATTTACCTCCTTATTTTTAACAACTGCTGTATGTATAAAGTAATATAACAGATAAGCCCCCAATCTCAATGACATCACATAATTAATATTTATTTCTCATTTACCTCAATCCAACTGGGGATTCCACCTTCAACATATGACTTCCACATACTTGGTGGCTCCTAAAGTCACTCTGGGTGACAATATCCAGCCAGTAGATGGGGAAGGAGAGTGTGGAGAAGGGTGAAAGGTTTGTTTTACAGTAAGCCAAGTCTAGAGGTGACATCTAACACTTTTGCACACATTACTTTGGCCAGAACTTGAAGACTTTCACCTGTAGACCAGCACCAGGAAACTGTCCCAGCTGGACAGCTGCTTGTCTGGAACTACTGGACACTATGGTAGGGAAGCACAAACCTTTCATGGGCGGTCAAACATACCTGACACAGATGCACTGTAGGAATACATCCGAATTTATTTAACACCCAGAAGGCTAGCTTTCTTCTCTTTCTTCTGCTTTTCTGCTTATCTTTTGTCAAAGGCAAGTTTTTAAACTGTGGAAAGATATCATCTGATAAGAACGAAGACATGAGAAAGTAGACACCTGTAACCACTGCTGGTGGGTGTGTGTACTGGTTCAGATTTGGTGGGGTACAGAGGAGCCATCAATGAAAAACCTGTAAATGATGCATATCTATGATCCAACAATACATTTTTTTTTTTTTTTTTGAGACGGAGTCTCACTCTGTTACTCAGGCTGGAGTCCAATGGTGCCATCTCAGCTTACTGCAAACCTCTGCCTCCCAGGTTCAAGCAATTCTCCTGCCTCAGCCTCCCAGGTACCTGGGATTACAGGTGCACGCCACCACACCCAGCTAATTTTTGCGGTTTTTATTAGAGACGGGGTTTTACCATGTAGCCTAAGCTGACCTCAAACTCCTGGGCTTAAGTGATCCGCCCACCTCGGCCTCCCAAAGTGCTGGGATTACAGGCGTGAGCCACTGCACCTGGCCTGCTCCAGCAACACTTCTAAGGATGGTTTCCAAAGAAATGAGTGGACTGTTGCTCACATCTGTATGCACATGGATGTTTATAATAGTCGTGCATTGTAAACAACCTAGATGCCTAACCACAGAGAACTGTTTAAATTACTGTACATCCATATAATGGAATACTATGCAGGTGTTAAAAATAATTGCATAGATACCTGCAAACATAAAAATATGTTCATGATATGTCATGATTAAAAAATAAGGTTCCTAGCCAAGTGCCATGGCTCACGCCTGTAATCCCAGGGGGAGGCCGGGATGGGCAGATCGCTTGAGCCCAGGAGTTCAAGACCAGCCTGGGCAACATGGCGAAACCTCATCTCTACAAAAAATACAAAAATTAGCCGGGCATGGTGGTGTGCACCTGTAGTCCTAGCTACTCAGGAGGCTGAGGTGTGAGGATTGCTGGAGTCGAGGAAGTCAAGGCCGCAGTGAGCCAAGATTGCACCACTGTACTCCAGCCTGTGTGACAGAATGAGACCCTGTCTCAAAAAAAAAAAAAAAAAAAAAGCTCCTAAAGTGCAATTTTAAAAAACAAATGATTACTTATAGCAAAAAGGCTAGAGGACACATGCAAATGTATACAGTATTTATCTCTGCATAATAGAACTATGGGTGTTTTTCATTTTCTTCTTTTACACCTTTATGTGATGTGTTAATATTTTATCATTAGGGAAAAAACAGCAAAGCTATTTTCAGCTTGAAATGAAAAAAAAGTTGATAAAGGGGATTGGAGCTTAGGTGATTAAAGGCAAGCATGTGAGTCAGACATGGCCTCCCAGCCCCTGCCGGACTGCTGCACTGTCACCAGACACTCAAGTTGCTATCAGGAGCACTTTTCTCTGTCAAAGTGACTGGCTTTTGTCATGCAATCCCCAAGTTATAATGGGAGGGTAGGATAGGCCCCAGAGCAGTCAGCTGAGCCAGCCCCACTCCGTGAGTCGGTCCTCTGGGGCTCACCATACCCCCAGCCTCTGCATGGGGAACACCATCAGGGCCCTCGTGGCCTTCATCCCTGCTGACCGCTGCCAGAACTATGTGGTCAGGGACCTCCATGAGATGCCGCTGGACAAGATGGTGGATCTGAGTGGGAGCCAGTTACGCCGCTTCCCCCTGCACGTGTGCTCCTTCAAGGAGCTGGTCAAGCTCTACCTGAGCGACAACCACCTCAACAGCCTGCCTCCGGAGCTGGGGCAGCTACAGAACCTGCAGATTCTGGCCTTGGATTTCAACAACTTCAAGGCTCTGCCCCAAGTGGTGTGCACCTTGAAACAACTCTGCATCCTCTACCTGGGCAACAACAAACTCTGCGACCTCCCCAGTGAGCTGAGCCTGCTCCAGAACCTCAGGACCCTATGGATCGAGGCCAACTGCCTCACCCAGCTGCCAGAGGTTGTCTGTGAGCTGAGTCTCCTTAAGACTCTGCATGCCGGCTCTAATGCCCTGCGTTTGCTGCCAGGCCAGCTCCGGCACCTCCAGGAGCTGAGGACCATCTGGCTCTCGGGCAACCGGCTAACTGACTTCCCCGCTGTGCTGCTTCACATGCCCTTCCTGGAGGTGATTGATGTGGACCAGAACAGCATCCGTTACTTCCCCAGCCTGGCCCATCTGTCAAGTCTGAAGCTGGTCATCTATGACCACAATCCTTGCAGGAATGCACCCAAGGTGGCCAAAGGTGTGCGCCGTGTGGGGAGATGGGCAGAGGAGACGCCAGAGCCTGACCCTAGAAAAGCCAGGCGCTATGCGTTGGTCAGAGAGGAAAGCCAGGAGCTACAGGCACCAGTCCCCCCTCCTCCACTTCCTCCTACCAACTCCTGAGGAGCTTCAGTTGCAAGTCAGTGCCAGGGACCCAACTGCAGCATGTTTTGGAAGCCTCTCCACTGGAGTGGAAAGGATGGCTCTGGGTCATTTGGGGGTGGCTCTGCTAGTAGAGACTGATGGAGACAGCCAGGTGGAATGCCATAAATCACACTGAGAAAATATTTCTGGCCAACAGCTCTTCTTTCAGAGGGGAGTTGTGTGCCAATGATGGCATGAGAATCCAGAGAATTCTTGTTTGCAAGAAAACAGCTTCTCCATGCAGATATTTTGAAACACTGAAGAGCAAAAAGGGCTGGGACACTTTGAACTCCTGCACTCTCCAGAAGTGACTGGTCATGAGGCTCATGAGCTCCTCAAATAAGGTATTTGTCATAGAATTAAATATTCTGGTGGTCTGTCCCTTTGCAGGACATATTTTCTTTACTGTAAATGACCATAAACAGTATCAATGTATCACTGAGGCCACTGAAAAGGACATTTCTACCTAGGCAATCAGATTCACAGAAAAAAGTTGTTTGTTGTTGTAAAGGCTCAAGATGAAACTCTCGGCCGGGCGCGGTGGCTCAAGCCTGTAATCCCAGCACTTTGAGAGGCCGAGACGGGCGGATCACTAGGTCAGGAGATCGAGACCATCCTGGCGAACACGGTGAAACCCCGTCTCTACTAAAAAATACAAAAAACTAGCCGGGCGAGGCGGCGGGCGCCTGTAGTCCCAGCTACTCGGGAGGCTGAGGCAGGAGAATGGCGTAAACCTGGGGGGCGGAGCTTGCAGTGAGCTGAGATCCGGCCACTGCACTCCAGCCCGGGCCACAGAGCCAGACTCCGTCTCAAAAAAAAAAAAAAAAAAAAAAAAAAGATGAAACTCTCCCCAGCAGTTTAGTGCCTGCTGAAAAGATCCCTGATGGACAATACCTCTGGTGGACTCCAGCTGCCCCTTTTATTATTATTAGAGACAAGATCTCGCTCTGTTACTAGGCTGGAGTGCAGTGGCACAATCATGGCTCACTGCAGCCTCTAACTACTGGGCTCAAGCCTTCCTCCCGCCTCAGCCTGCCCAGTAACTGGTACTACAGATGTGCACACCTGGCTAAGTCTCTAATTTTTTCGTAGAGATGAGGTCTTGCTATGTCGCTCGAGCTAGTTTCAAACTCCTGGGCTCAAGCAATGCTCCTGCTTCAGCCTCCCAAAGTGCTGGGATTACAGGCATGAGCCACCACACGCAGCCTTCAGCTGTCACCTTAAACTTGACAATGGCTCATGCTGATTTAGTTCATTTTCCCTAAAGGTTTGAGCCAAGATCTGCTCCCAACAGTTCACTGTCACTGACAATGTTGGAAGTCATCTGGAAAAGATAACCTCTGTGGCAATGCAGTCTCATTAAAGTCAAGCGTTGTTGTGATTCCTGTCTACCTCCCTGAAGCAAAGCCCTTCTGTTTATTCACACTAATGAGCCAGAGCTGAGCTAAATTGAATCCCTGTCCTTGGAGGAAAACCACATTTCCAGAAGCATATTAGTTTAAAGGTAGTAGGTGAGAAATGTGATCACTTGAAACAAGTACTTTGAAATGTGAATAGCAAGTTGTAGTGTATATAGGAAGTCTCTGCCTCTTTCGCCTAGTATCTGTGCCTTTGTTTCAATGTGTTTTGATTTCTATAGACTGTTTTGACAGTGTATAAACCAAGGTATTTTGTTTTTTGAAAGTATGTATATTGTGACCTTCTCACAAATATATAAACTTTAAGGAAATTGTTGTTAGTGGGTGATTTAATAACACAATTCTTTATGTACTTGAACCTTTTCAGCAAACAAGGACACAAAAAGTGTCATCTTAACTAAAACATACAGTACCAAGTTTTTAAAAGGACCTTTTCCATAAAAGCATCTTAACCCAACAAAGTTTGGTTCTAAAATGACATTACACAACAGACCTATTTTCATGTATGTCTTCCTACCAGAAATATTTCCTGCTAAACTAAAGGAAGAGAAATTTCCATGATATTGCATAATTCCTTCCTACTGCCACCTCCCATCTGCAGAGCATTTGCAACCCATTGATCAGACTATGAAAAAAGGCCCCTTTAATCATTTAATGTAATAGGTTTAAACTTTCAGGTCAAACATATTTAACTCCTTTAGAAACAAGCCCAGATTTCTGTTGGACAGTTAGGATTTATCTCATTCCTAATGACGGAAGCCAAATTATATTCAGCTGATGATAGAAACTTTTGTCAACAGAACTTGCATTCTAAGCTTAATCTATAGCAAGGTTTATCGATTGCTGACTTTCTTTTGACCCTGTCTTCCCCTTCCCAAGATTAATCGGCCATTCTGTAGTTGCAGACTATAACCATAAAACAGAGTGAAGCCAATTGATCCATACAGAACTCTCATCTACAGAGCTAAATGGTCTGAATCAGTAGTCAAATTATAAACATTTTGGCCCATAATCAAGCTGTTTTATTCTAAAACAATCAATACACAACAGACATTTCTCAAATGGTACGGTCAAGTGTTTGCTGTTGAATTTGCTTTCCAAAAAGTTTTCACTGTAGGATTTCAATCAATTTTATAAAGTATATAAATGCATACTTACATTTCTATAACCCTTCTAATGTTTTCTGGAAATGTTGACATAATTAGAAAGTAAAATAAGAAAATGTTGAAGCACCAAATGTAACATTTTTGCTCCTCATTTTAAGTCTTGAAACTCAAAGTGTTAATGCATCAAAGGGAAAAGGTCTTCCAGAAGTTTACATAGGATTTTAGAGTCCATAAATAAGAGTGATGCCAACTGAAATCTTTAACATGGAATCAATGGAAATGAATCAGCAACCAAATTTGCTTCTTTATTTTGTCCTAAAATGTAACATCTCTAGAGTTTGTAATTTTACACTTAAAAGTGGGTTTGTGCCCTAATAAGCAACTGAACTCAAACTAAAGGCACATATCCAACACAGTGAACCAGAAGCAACGTAGCATACTGGCTAAGAACATGGCCCTTCAGACTACCTGGGTTCAAATCCCAGGCTTGCCAAGAACTAGTCAGTTATCATCTGTGTGCCTCAGTTTCCTCATCTGTAAAATGGTAACAGTTTCGGCAGGGCACTGTAAGGATTAAACCAATTACTGTGTATAACATGCATAGAACAGTGCCTGGCATGTGACAGTGAAGGTTTACATAAAATGTTATTTTACTAAGTATTATACCAGGCAGCACAACACCTATGTTTACCCTAAAAGCAAGTGTAATTCCTTGCTTTAAAAAAAAAAAAAAAGTGGCATCCCATGATTTGCAGGAGAAAAAAAAAGTGGCAATAGAACAGCAAAGCTATTTTCCCTTCAGAAAATTTTCAACCATAATATCTAAAGTCCTGAATATAAGAGATATAACCACAATTTGGTCAAATGTTCCTGGCTTACCAAAATAGGAAAACACACAGACATGATTACCAAAGATGCATTTGCAAATTTCTAAATGAATATACTTTGATCCTTATCTATTATTCTAGAATTAACTTAATCACCAAAGTACTTGAAAACACGGGACTATTTCTTGGCATTAAATCTGTTTAAGGGGCAGGAAGCATGTGACTGAAGACATGGGTCCTGTTAGATACTTTTACTCTGCCTTTTGCTCGTTTTTTGTTTGTTTGTTTTTAAGCACACTATTTGTCATCTCAGTACCATAGAAAGGATACTACTACTATTTGAAAACAACAAGATATGCATGCCTTTCTTTCCTTATGGACTGTCCACTTCTGGCAAACACTAAGCAGGTCTTATCATTGAATCATCAGTGCCTTGTACAGTTCCACCACACTTCTTGAAGATGGGAGATTTTGTCAGTACCCAGCCCACGGGACAGGAGGAAAGGCTGACACGTGGAGCGCTGCTAGAGGCCGGGCCAGGTACTTTCCTCAGGTTAAGTTAATTCATGTCATCTTTTCAATACTCCTTTGAAAAGTGCTATTATATACTGCTCACAATTTTAAAATCATAAATGAAATCAGGGTTATCTTTAGTCTTCATATTGAGAATCTGAAAAGTTCTATAGTAATTTTGATTTTTAAAAAGGTTCTCTTTATATCTTCTATTGACCTAATATGCTAATACGGCACATGGCAGACTTTTATAAAGGGTTTTGTACAGAGTATTTTGTTGACTTCTATTATTCGGAGCCCTGGCAAGAAACTGCATTCACCCCATGTGATTACATGGAGAGACTTTAGTGAAGACAGGGTGAAGTGGGGGAAAAAAACAATAGCAACCCAGACACAATAGCAGCAGCTGTCATCACCTGTAAGACCGAACAGGGTAAAAAAACGTTTCAGCCGGGCCCAGTGGCTCACACCTGTAACTCCAGAACTTTGGGAGGCCGAGGGGAGGTGGGCCACGAGGTCAGATCCAGACCATCCTGGCTAACATGGTGAAACCCCGTCTGTACTAAAAAATACAAAAAACTAGCCAGGCGAGGTGGCGGGCGCCTGTAGTCCCTCCCAGCTACTCAGGAAGCTGAGGCAGGAGAATGGCGTGAACTCAGGAGGCGGAGCTTGCAGTGAGCCAAGATCCTGCCACTGCACTCCAGCCTGGGCGACAGAGCAAGACTCCTTCTCAAAACAAAACAAAACAAAACACCGTTTCCCAAATCCATTAAGAGCTAAGAGCCATGGTAGAGGTGCTGCCTAACAAAGATATAGTAGCAGGTCTTGCAGGGATGCAGTTACCTCCAGAGACAAAGAGCAAAGGCAGGAAGAGAATAGATTCTGTCTCCCTATCTCCTGCCAGTGCATCCTCAGTTAAAGCAATAGAAAACCAATCCACAGGGAGCTGTGAGCAAGGCAGCTAGCAGGGGAAGACTGGATTTGGGGTTGACGAGTGTAAAACATCAAACCCAAATTATCCTTCCTCAGAGAAAAACTGAAGGTTAACTAGGATAGATTTTAAGCTCCTAAGCACTTAGACCCATTCCAAATTTCTACTTTCAGGTCACAAGTCTTGTGAAAACAAAAACTCACTACTTCCATGCTTGCTATTTCTGAGTTAAAAGAAACTCCTTCCGTCACTCATACACTGTTGGTGGGAATGTAAATTAGCTCCACCTTTATGGAAAACAGTATGGAGGTATCTCAAAGAAATAAAGTTACAACTACCATTTGACGGAGCAATTCCACTTCTGTGTATCTATCCAAAGGAAAAGAAATCATTTTATCAAAGACACCTGCAGTTGCAGCACTATTTACAGTAGCAAAATCACAAAGCCAACCACAAGCCACCAAAAGGTGACTGGACTTTTAAGAATGTAGTACATATACACCAATGGAATACAACACAGCCATAAAAAAGAAAAACACATGTCCTCTGCAGCAACACAGATGGAGCTGGAGGCCATTATCCTAAGTGAACACAGAAACAGAAAATAAAATATCACATGTTCTCATTTTTAAGTGGGAACTAAACAAAAGCAACACGTGGACTTAAATATGGAGGAAATGGACTCTGGGGACTCCAAAGCATGGAGGGTAAGATAGGCATGAGGGCTGAAGTTACCTATTGGGTCCAGTGTCCAATATATGGGTGATGGATATGCTAGAAGCCCAACCCCCATCATCACACATAATACCCTTGTGACCAAGCAGCACATGTACCCCAAATCTAAAATGGTAAAACCTCCATCCTAAAACTGTTAACAGGCCAGGCGTGGTGGCCCAGGCCTGTAATCCCAGTACTTTGGGAGGCCGAGGCGGATAGATCACAAGGTCAGGAGATCGAGACCATCCTGGCTAACACGGTGAAACCCCGTTTCTACTGAAAATACAAAAAAAATAGGCGGGTGTGGTGGCGGGTGCCTGTAGTCCCAGCTACTCGGGAGGCTGAGGCAGGATAATGGTGTGAACCCAGGAGGCGGAGCTTGCAGTGAGCCAAGATCACACCACTGCACTCCAGCCTAGGCGACAGAACATGACTCCGTTTCAAGAAAAAAAAAAAAACCGTTAACAGGAGTTAGGTCTAGGTCATACTTACCTCTGAAACTGAAAAGATTATTTGTGAACTTGAGATTTTTCTAAAGACAACAATCAGTAAGGGCTTCAGAATATATGAAGGCAAGGTATGGCTATATTTTTGAATATAGTAGTTTCCATATTCTTACTTTTCTAAACTTCTTCATTGGCCAATCTGTTTTAAGGTCTTTGGAGAAAATATGCCTAAGTACCTAAGAAAATATGTGTAACTCCATGCCATCTGGTCCCTCAGGATAAACTCACCTGTCCCACCACATCCTTTGTGGGTTCTCTCATATGCTCTCCTGCTCCACCTATGTCAGTTGTGAGGATCACAACTAATGTGTGATAAAGCACTTAAAAAAAATCACACAGCAGATGGTATTGCTATTCAATCAGTGTAATTCTGATAATGTCACATTTTTCTAGTTTTAATCTCATCTACAAATATTAAAATATTGAGACAAATTCTCAGATGTCTCAACTTTTCCCCTGACCCTGAAACAAAAACATGTTTGGTCTATCAGTGTTTCTTTAGAAATCCTTTGCTCCTTTATGGGAAGGTCCCTCCATGTTAGCACAGCTGTCCAATAAAAACTCAACCTGTTGGGCTCTTACTTCTTGTCTATTCTGCTACATACTGATGCAGTAACAGCCTCCAAATCTAGAGCTGCCTTTTAAACCAGCGAACTCAGTCCATACTTACCCCCATTCTCATTCTCTTATCCACTTACCCAAAACAAAAACCCTTTATATATATATCTAAAAAAAAAAAAACCCAATCAGTACCAATACTTAAGTCTAACCATACTCTTTTTAGAGAAATTACCTTACAAAGCATTGGAAAGAGGTGCTGTAAAACCAGCCTGGGCAGCACAGCAAAGTCTGTCTCTACAAGTAAAAAAAAAAAAAAAACAAAAAAACACACATCAGCCAGGCATGATAGTCCCAGCTACTTGGGTGAAAGAATCGCTTGAGCCCAGGAGACAGGGGCCGTATGAGCCTTGATCACACAACTGCACTCTAGCCTGGGGGACAGAATGAGATCCTGTCTCAAAAAAAAAAAAAAAAAAAAAAAAAAGCAAAAAAACAAAAAGTACTTAGAGCACATCATCTTGCAACATTTAATATGACTTTTTCAAGCATAAAAATATCATGTAACATAGAGACCAGCCTGGCCAACATAGCAAAACCCCGTCTCTACTAAAAATACAAAAATTAGCCAGGCATGGTGGCAGACTACTATGTAATCCCACCTACTCGAAAGGCTGAGGCAGGAGAATCATTTGAAACTAAGAGGTGGAGGTTGCAGTGAGCCGAGATCGCGCCACACTGCATTCCAGTCTGGGGGACAGAGGGACACTCCGTCTCAAAAAACAGAAAAAAACAAAAAAATCACATCACAGAAAGCATTGTAATTTTTTCCAATGCAAGAGACAGCATTTAGACTACACAAAATTAAATGAGTACTAGTTTATGGCATTTTCACTAAACAAAATTAAACGGGTAGTAAAATTTACACTTTTTTTTTTTTGAGATGGGAGTCTATCACGCAGGCTGGAGTGCAGTGGTGCGATCTTGGCTCACTGCACCTCTGTCCCCCAGGCTCAAGTGATTCTCCTGCCTCAGCCTCCCAAGCAACTGGCATTACAGGCGCCCACCACCATGCCCAGCTAATTTTTGTATTTTTAGTAGAGATGGGGTTTCACCATGTTGCCCAGGCTGGTCTTGAACTCCTGACCTCAAGTGATCCACCTGTCGCGGCCTCCCAATATTAGGATTACAGGCATGAGCCACCACGCCTGGCCATAATTGAGGGTTCTTATGGTCCAGCAACAAAACCAAAAGATTAATATATGGTGTGTTTATCACACTTAACTTGGGCTTATATTAATCAAGATAATTATTTCAAAAATGCAGATGGCCAATCATTAAGGTGGAAAATGCCATATTTAAAATAATCATTAATTTTCATTAAGTAGAGTTCAAACAGAATACACACATATAAGACATAAGAACCAAGTAATTGTTCAAATGTTTATTTTAATGCACAGTATGAGAAATGAACTTTTAAATCAACTGATTTGTATGGAAAATGACACGGCAAATAAATTAGACCTATGTTAAAGAGAAGGTCAGCTAAATAGCCAAACTTAAGGATACAAAATGGGCACCAATAAACAGATTCCACAGTCTTCTTTAAGAGACTACCTTTCAAACACAACTTTGCTAGAAACTGGTCCAAAGATCAATGGCACGTGGGAATGCTTAACAGGGGTGGTGATCAGGGACACGTTTCCTATGAAAGTAAGAAAAAAGTCAACAGTGAAAAATGAAGAGCATGATTTTATCCGAAGTACTATACTAAATACAAACACAACTAGAATCCTGTACTAAAACTGTTATAGCTCTGCAATGGTTTGCACGTGTGTCCCCTATACAACTCACATTGAAACTGAATTCCCAATGTGGCAGTATTGGAAGTTGGGCTTTTAAGAGGTGACCAGGTTATGTCATGGACTAATGGGTTATACAGCAATGGGACTGCTGGCTTTAGGCGAGACTGAGCTAGCCACTCAGCCCCTCTCCGTGTGATGCCCTAGCACATCAAGACTGTTCTGCTTTGGGACTCTGCAGACACCCCCACCAAGAAGCAGCACCTTTTATTCTCATCTTTTATTCTTTGGTGACCATACAATAAGGGGGCACAGAACAATCTTTTGGAAAGATGGGATAAGGGTACTAGTAAATTTTTACTTAATGCTTGTTCAAGGATCTAAAGCTTGAGAAACACTGCTTTTAGAGGCAAACACAACAGTTAAGAGAAGCTGAAGAAGCTTAAGAATAGATCAAAGAGTACAGCATTATACAGGGGTCATATAAAGAGATAAACTTTTCAACCTTAGTAGCTTATGGAGGGACTAGGATGCTAACCACTGTCAAAAGAGTTATGAAGCAGCTGTCACAGGGCACTGATCTGAAAAACAAGTCCTCTGGAGATTAATAAGGAACATGAAAAAGAAGCCCATGGTCTGGTAAGTTTGGAAGGCTGGGTTAAACAAAATTAAGTTTCTTTACTGCAAATTACTCAGAATTTGCTAATAAAAGATACCTAATCTCTAAAACAGTATCAGACCAAACAAGGTATCACACATTTTTTAAGTGTATTTCAATTGTGGCTGAGGGCATTGACTTATTGTGAAGATTTCTGGGAGTAGGTGTGGCTATATGACATTGCCCCTAATCAGAACACTTTAGTTACAGAACTCAAGTTTCCTTTTGCTATAATTCTGTTTAAAGACAATAGAAAGCATCACAGCATCTATTGTCCTCAGTACTTGACCTCTCCAAGCATGGCTCTTTCTGTGCCTTTTCAATCCTAAGAGCTACCTCAGCTGCCCATCCTCTTAAGTTTTTCTGGCTTAAGTGTTAAGAGTTGTGATATTTTAAATAACTTACATAATACTTTTACCCAGGCAAAACTGTCTCTGCTTTTCATTAACTCTAATTATAAAATGAACACAGCTCCCTAATTTTTTTGTTTTGCTGTTAATAATTTTTTCTGAGAAGAGTGTTAGGGTACCTGGGTGCTGCTTTGATGATGTTGTCCACACGCAGAATCACCTCTGCTGCTTCAGCTGCACTCAGAAGAACCTGTCGCTTCACTTGAAAACTTTCTGTTATACCCAGGATAGCCATATCGCCAATGGTGCCTTCCCTCATATCTAAAAAGAAAAAATGTTTACTAAAAAGTAGTTTTAACTATCAAAACATCTCTAATGATTTATAATAAAAATTAATCCTGTTATTAATAAAATTAGGACACCAACTACTTTACTCAGTAGGTGGATATGCCTACAAATGAGCTCAAAGAAAGGCTTTAGATCACCTGTGATCAGAAGCTGGAGACTGGCCTGGCAAACATGGTAAAATCCCATCTCTACTAAAAATATAAAAATTAGCCGAGCATGGTGGTGGGCACCTGTAATCCCAGCTACTCAGGAGGCTGAGGCAGGAGAATCACTTGAACCTGGGAGGTGGAGGTGGCAGTGAGCTGAGATCATGCCATTGCACTCTAGCCTGGGCAACATCAGCAAAACTCTATCTCAAAAAATAAACAAATAAAATAAAAGGGGCCAGGCTCAGTGGCTCACACCTATAATCCTAACACTTTGGGAGGCTGAGGCAGGAGGATTGCTTGAGGCCAGCCTGAACAACATAGTGAGATCGCCCCCATCTCTTAAGAAAATAAAAATAATTTAGTCAGGCATTGTGGCATGTGCCCTAACTACTTGGAAGGCTGAGGAAGGAGAACTGCTTGAGCCAGGGGTTCAAGGCCACAGTGAATTATAATGGTGCCACTGCACTCCAGCCTGGGGAACAGCAAGACCACTGTCTCAGTAATAATAATAATAATAATAATGATGTCAACTACTGGTCACCCTATTAATTAGAAGACAACAATGTCAAATAATGAAAAACAAATGGGGGCCAGGCACGGTGGCTCAAGCCTGTAATCCCAGCACTTTGTGAGGCCGAGACGGGCGGATCACGGGGTCAGGAGATTGAGACCATCCTGGCTAACACGGTGAAACCCCGTCTCTACTAAAAAATACAAAAAAACTAGCCGGGCGAGGTGGCGGGCACCTGTAGTCCCAGCTACTTGGGAGGCTGAGGCAGGAGAATGGTGTAAACCTGGGAGGCGGAGCCTGCAGTGAGCCGAGATCCGGCCACTGCACTCCGGCCTGGGAGACAGAGTGAGACTCTGTCTCAAAAAAAAAAAAAAAAGAAAAACAAATGGAAGAAAATTCAGAAGTCATCTACACAACTTCTCTTCTTGTGAGAATCCTGCTTCACTTTCTCACAGATTAACCGGTGCTCCCTCTTGTTCAATGACAGGATTATCTATCTTCTTAAGACTACTCTATAATGTCCAGCACAGCTTGTCAGAAAGTTTTTCAATACGAATTAAATCTGCCTCATTGGCCACTCTTACCTATGGACTGGAGATCTGTGATCTGTACTCAAGATTATCTCGCAGTAAGTTTACTATGAAATTAGGAGTTAATACTGATTGTATAAGCAACATAATAGTTTATGTTATTTTCCAGAGTGTAAGTATTGTTTATATTTAAATCCTATAGTCATTATATACCAAATAGTTACAAATCTTCTAATCAGTTTTATATGTCTTATGGAATAACAAAGTTTGGGAAATGCTGAGCATATAAAGTCACACACATTTTCCCAGCACATATAATGGTTACGAGGACAAAGCAGAAGAGTCTTTTATATGGTTGGTTATCGTTAACTCTTTATGCTCCAAAAGAAAAAAAGGGCCGGTGAAAAGAGTTACTTTTAACAACGGCCACAAAGTTCCCCTTGATTGCTTACCCAGTCCAGCAGTGGTATTGCCTTCACTGTGAGCAGCCCTGAGCTGGGCCACCAGGTCTGCACTGTCATAGCCTGCATTGTCAGCTATGATGGTTGGCAACTATGAAATGAAGAAAACAAGTAACTACTCACTCTAAGAACCACTGATTTACTCCTAACTAGGATAGCTTTTTAAAATTATGCATTTAGAAACAATGTAATATCTGCTTCAATTACTGCTCACGAAGAAGAGAAACTCCAGAATTAAATTTAAAAGCAGTATTAACCAGTTTATTTTCTACTCATTTTAAAACTATCAATAACCACAAAACTTAAGTTCAGATCTCTCATTCTGATTAACTTACCATTCTCAGTGCTTTAGCGTAAGACTCCATTGCAACAGCTTCTTTGCCTGGTGTTCTATTGGCAAGCTGTGTCACAGCATGAGCCATCAACATCTCAGAACAGCCTATAGATTAAATTTCCAACAAAATATTGTAAAACTTAGTTGTCTCCAAGATACTGAATTACTGACTTTAAGATATGCCAAGCATTTTAAAATTTAGTGCAAAGGCAATATAAAGTTTCTATAAGAACCATTAAAACCACTTATGACTTATATTGTACTTCAAGAAATAAAAATATTCAACATTTTCTAAATGCTTACCTCCTCCATAAACTGTTCTAGAGTCCTTTACAGTTTGCGCAAGAACACAAAGAGCGTCATGCAAAGATCTTTCTGCTTCATCTAAAATTTGTTGAGTGGCACCACGCAAAACAATGGTACAAGCCTCACCTAAAATTAAAAGTCACAGTGACCACTTAGGGACAAAAAGTTTGCCTTCTATTATTTATACAGGTGTTGGTTATATTACTGGGTTCTGAAAGCTGATCTGTCTTCCTGTATTATACATTCTCCAACAATCAAGGTTCATAATGGTTCTAAGTTATCAAGGAAAAAAACTATGTTGAACATGCACTTTTCACAAAGACACAGTAATACAAGATTGACCTCAAGAGACTGAAACAAAATATGTATCATGCTTCTGAAGAGTTAAGACTTGTAAGATACACTATTCTAGTAATTACAATAGCCTTTACTTCAACAGAGCCTAGCAAGAATTTAGACACCTTAACCAGGATCTACATAATCACTCACCAAGGGCAACCCCAGAAAAGTGAATGAGTTTGTCTTCTCCAATCATGACTTCCTCGATAAGTTTGCAACTTCCAAGCTTCACCAGTTCTGGGTGATCAAAGGTAGAGGCAATTTCACCACCTATAAGCATAAACATTTATTAGCTAAATGCACGGCAGGCTTAAAATTCCTGTTTTCTAATAAGCAGTAATGGATAATGATAGGTGATGTGTTTAACATTTTAAAGATTGATTGCTTATTATATACCAGGCACTCTTTAAATACTTCATATTGACTAATCTTTAAAACAATCCTCTTGGATAGGCTCCATTATTATCCATTTTACACATGATAAAAATGAGGCCAAGAGGTTTACTTTCCTATCCAAAGTTACCCAACTAGGATGAACATAAAAAGCTGGGGTTCAAACCCAAGCAGTCTGGCTTCAGATCTATAAGCACACACTATACAATACTACCTCCCAAAGGTTAAAGTGAGTCTTAAAGCAGTTACTTTTGAACTGAAATTCAGATTCTCTTCTGAATCCAATCTGTAATTCCCAGCACAAGACATGAAAATATTTGTCCTGTATGTCAACCACTATACACTTCATGAACCGCTTAATAATCACCTGGTATCTCTATCACAAATGAAATGTCCTAAGGCCTAAAAAAAAGAAATGCATACTACGAATTTCCCAGACCAAATTTAATAAGAACAAATTAATTTTAGTCCTTATGTCTCATTTCTATTCCTATTTTCCCTCCATCTTCCATGCTGTAAACTGAACAGGTCAGTCACTTCATTCCCTATTTCCTAACTAAGCAAGTCAAGTTTCCATTTCAAAATTCTTTTCTCTAGCTGACTACTCTTTTCATAATGTGAACTGCATATATTATCAATCAACCCTTCTCTTCCTATTCCTTACTGATAAATCTGTCAATGCCCTATTATTTATTTTACAATAAATTCATAAAGACTCTGGTCTTCTAAACTACTAATTTATACTCATAATTTGTATAAAGTTCTTTTTACTTCTGGCTGAGAAAATTCTGAGACTGCTTTGTGTTCTAGATGTGAGACACAACAGATATTTCAGATGTCATATCCAAAAATAACACTAACTTGGCTTATGAAACTTTTCACTTCATCCTTCTACATGTAAGGCTTTGTTTCTTTCTTTTTAAAAAGACAGTGTCTTGCTATGTTGCCTAGACTGGAGTGCAATGACTGTTCACCAGGCACCATCATAGCACACTACAGCCCCAACCTCCTGGGCATAAGCAATCTTTCTGCCTCAGTCTCTTGAATGGATGAAACTACTGGCACATGCCACCATGCCCAGCTCAAGACATTTAATGACACCTGCAAGAACCAATGTTATCAAACACCTTTGACAACTACTGAGCTTTTAAGGATGGGAGCCACCATGTGGTCAACTTCATAGACGTATAGTTGGTGTACTTTAAATAAACATTCTTCTGGGTATATACAGCAATTTCATGTCAAGACCTTACGATACGTTTATCCCATCAATATATTATTACCATTTACTTCTCACATCTTTTTTTTTTGAGATGGAGTCTCGCTCTGTCACCCAGGCTGGAGTGCAGTGGCGCCAATCTCAGCTCACTGCAACCTCCATTTCCTGGGTCCAAGTGATTTTCCTGCCTCAGCCTCCCAAGTAGCTGGGACTACAGGCGCCCACCACCACGCCTGGCTAATTTTTGTATTTTTAGTAGAGACAGGGTTTCACCATATTGGCCAGGCTGGTCTCAAACTCCAGACCTTGTGATCCGCCCACTTAGGCCTCCCAAAGTGCTGGGATTACAGGCGTGAGCCATCGCACCCGGCCTCTTACATCTTTATTTTGTGGAACTAAAGAATGAATTACACAAACATGAGCATCTTAAATTTTGTTTATTTGTCGCCTTAAAGCATCAAGTATGCAGCGGCTCCTAAAGAACTTTAAAGCAGGTAAACCCACTTCAAGTAATTAGAAGAAAATGTCTCTTGGTTAGAGGAAGACTATGCTTCTCAAATGATTTTTAAAAATGTCTTAAGAGATCATTCTGGGATGAGACCAAGTCCACTCTCCAAAGGTTAGTACACTATAATTTCTTCTAATAATCATGGCAGTTCCAAACCATGTGGCAGCCCTACTGACTTCACAACTCATAACCCATGTCTCCAGTTCTCCTTAATTCCCATTTCCAAACCCACTTTCCAACCTATTCATTCATTTTCAAGGACCTAAAATCTAGAAAAATCTGTTAAACTTAGTTTTCTAGGGCTTAGAGTTTACTATGAAAACCATTAACAAAACTATACTTATACCCCTAAATCTATAAACATTTAATAAACAAAATTTTTTAAACCATTAGTTACCACAATAAAGAGCAGACAAGCTACATTTTTTTTTTTTTTTTTTAATTTAAAGACAGGGTCTTGCTCTGTCACTTAGGATGGAGTGCAGTGATGTGATCATAGCTCACTGCAGCCATGAACTCCTGGGCTGAAGAGATCTCCTGCCTCAACCTCCCAAGTAGACGACTACAGGCATGTGCCACCACGCCTGGCTAATTTTTTGTAGAGACAGTCTTACTATATTGCCCAGGCTGGTCTTGAACTCCTGGCTTCAAGCAATCTTCCTGCCTTGGCCTCTCAAAGCACTGGGATTACAAGAATGAGCCACTGCAACCAGCCTGAACTCTTATGTCATTTTGATATAGACAGACATGTCTGATTTACAAACACAGTTTCTATTTGACTCAACTGGAATTATATCACTCATACTTCTTTTAAAGGGTATTGAGGTATACTAATTTCCATTATACAATGTTGACTGTTTCACTTATGCTAACCTTTATTACTTTCAGAAACTTAAAAAAATTAATAAAAGTAATGTTTCAGTACTTGACTCACTCTTCAGCATACAGTAAGTGTTCAATAAAGGTTACCTATTATAACTGTACTACTACAAAGGACACAAAGCATTCAGCTACTTACTTGGCAATAAAAACAAATGAACAAACTAGATAAATATAAATAGACTTAAGACTTTTTAAAGCTCTAGTTTGTTCAGATTTTAACAATGGTCTTACAGGTTTGTGAGAAAAAATACATCTATCTTTTTTTTGCTGTTGTTGAGACAGGGTCTCACTCTGTCGCCAAGGCTGGAGTGCAGTGGCACGATCGCCATGATTGCAGCCTCTGCCTCCCAGGCTCAAGACAGTCTCATCCCTCAGCCTACCAAGTGGTTAGGATCACAGGCGCTCGCCACCACACCTGGCCAATTTTTTTTTTTTTTTTTTTTTTGTAGGGATGGGGTTTCGCCATGTTGCCCAGGTTGGTCTGAAATTCCTGAACGCAAGCGATCTGGCTGCCTCGGCCTCCCAAAAGTGCTGGGATTACAGGCACGAGCCACTGCACCCAGCCAAAAATCTACCCTTAAAACAGTGACACAATGAAAGAAATCTATACCTACAGCAAACGTGGTATATAATTTGGTATAGTAAATGTAATGTATCTGCATATCTAAATTAAAGATATCCAAGAGTATAGATTTCAGAATAACTGTTGAAATTCTAAACTCCTTAAAGGGACTCCTTCCTTTGATTTCTTAACAATGAATTGCATATAGTAACAAATAATAAATCCAAGAGTGACTATTGTGTTTGTTAAAAAAACAATACCTTTTTTCCATACCTGTGACAAGAGCTAGGCGTTCCACACCTGCAAAATCTGCATGCTCAATAGCCATGACACCAGCAGCACCAAAGAGCTGTTCAGGATAATTATAAATTAATTGCCTGTAAATAAAATATATGAAAACATTATGCTCAAAACTATTACAAGATAAACTACATTAGACTAAAAAACAAGTAAACATTTTTACCACACAAGTAAAAGAAATGCAAATTAGAACAAGATTGCATTTCTTACCTGTATAATTAGAATTTATCAATTACAGTACTAATGCATCCACTACTAGCATTGAAAACAGGTGTTCTTTATTATAGTAACTGTATAAATCAATCCCATAATTCTGGCCACTGTAAGTGTGCATAAATCACAGTTTACAAATTATGAAAATCCATAATTTAGGTGAAGTTATGTAAGGCAGTTCCTAACAAATCATTAATTCAACATAAGTAAATATAAAGTATTCCTTAAACTTTCATAGAAAAAAATCCTTTCTTACAAGCACAGACCTGTTAATAAAGCAATTTATTCCATGCTTAAGAATACGTTCAACTTTCTCCTTCATTTTTTCCTTTTCCGCATGTTCTATTTCTGCAACCTTTGCTGTAGAATCAACTCTTACCCGGGAACCAAATATCTAAGACAAAGAAAAGCATAAAGAGAGCATCAGTTTCATTACTTTATTTTTTGAGATTGAGTCTCGCTCTGTTGCTCAGGCTGGAGTGCAGTGGGGCAATCTCGGCTCACTGCAACCTCCACCCCCCGGGTTCAAGTGATTCTCCTGCCTCAGCCTTCCAAGTGGTTGGGATTACAGGTGCACGCCACCACGCCCAGCTAATTTTTGTATTTTTAGTAGCATGGGGTTTCACCATCTCATACTGGACAGGTTGGCCTCGAACTCCTGACCTTGTGATCCGCCTGCCGGGCCTCCCAAAGTGCTGGGATTACAGGCGTGAATCACCATGCCAGTCCTCATTACTCTTTTTAAAGAGTCCCATAGCATATCTCAACATTTTTACCAATGTATATATCAAAAAGTATATACATGTGTATATATACAATAGACACCTATCCCAAGCTTTTTAGTGCAATTGATTCCTGAGTTTATAGAAGCCAGCAATTTTTTTTTTCTTTTTTTTTTTTTTTTGAGACTTTAGAGACAGAGTTTCACTCTTGTTGCCCAGGCTCGAGTGCGGTGGCACAATCTCCTGGGTTCAAGCGATTCTCCCGCCTCAGCCTCCCAAGTAGCTGGGATTACAGACATGCGCCACCACGCCCAGCTAATTTTGTATTTTGTATTTTTTTTTAAGTAGAGACAGGGTTTCTCCATGTTGGTCAGGCTGGTCTCAAACTTCCGACCTCAGATGATCCACCGCCTCGGCCTCCCAAACTGCTAGGATTACAGGAGTGAGCCACTCCGCCTGGCCAGCAATTTGAATTTTTAAAAAGTACAGTTACATACCTTTATTTTGTCTGTATCCATACCAGTATTTGCAATAAGAATTTTAGCATTTTCAATTCGTTTTGGTTGATTTACTCCAATTTTTTTATCCAACAGAAAGCCTACAATAAATATAAGAACAGTATCATATTTAATACTTCAAAGCAGCCTTAGTAAATCTTATAAAGCTGTCTGCTTTATCATATCACTATTTCAAAGAAGCTATTTAAGTCCAATTTACCAAGCTCTTAGAAGGTATAAAAGCAAGCTTGTCCAACCCACCTTATTTTGTTGTTGTTTTGCTTTGTTTTAGGCTTTTAGCGCCTGAAAGCCATGGATTTTAGCTTCTGTCTCTAGTGATAAGAAAAGAGGGATGAGGAAGGGGCTTTACTGGCCCAACCAGAAACAGAAACTAGGAACCCATGACTGTATTCTCTTCCTTGGACACTCCTGGTATAAAGCATCCCACTAGAAGAGTTATTACAAAATTCATTTAATGGGTTACTTAAAAAATATGAAACAGGAAATATGAGAACACAGTACAGACAGTAAAATTAAACAGTATTTTGAAACTTTTGTTTCAGATATATACTACACCCACATTTGTATGGGTTGCAAAATAAAGACAACAGGTTAAGTCCACTTTTATTAGCTTGAAATCACCACCACAAGAGAAAAACTGAAGATTCAGGTATTGAGGCTGGTGGTAAAAATGAAAAACCATGGACAATGGAGTCAGATAAACCTGACCCCAATCATGCCCCTGCTGCTGGCTATATAACCTTGGACAAATTATCCAACCAGAGATGCTAATTTGTAAAACAGGAATGTAACCAGTGGCAGAGGTGCTAGTTACCAGCCTAGTCCTGTTGCTTTGGAATCATCATACAAACCCAGTACCACCTACCTCTCCAGGCCTTTTTTGGTTATGTTAGAAACTTTTCTCTTACGAAGCCACCTTTATCTTGGATTTTCTACTCTATTCAAGTGAACTTAATCCTCACTCACCAGGTCATGATGACTAAATGACTAAAGTTCCTATTACAATTCCTAGTACACAGCAGACATTCAAGAATGGTGCTGCTTGTGCTACTATTCTTGTTGTAATGCTCCTATTAGAAATGCTACACAGCAGCCAGGCATGGTGGCTCACGCCTGTAATCCCAACTCTTTGGGAGGCTGAGGCAGGTGGATCACCTTAGGTCAGGAGTTCCAGACCAGCCTGGCCAACACGGCAATAATCAGTCTCTACTAAAAATACAAAAAAAATTAGCCAGGCATGGTGGCACACGCCTCTAATCCCAGCTACTTGGGAGGCTGAGGCAGGAGAATCGCTTGAACTGAGGAGGCAGAGGTTGCAGTGAGGCGACATCATGCTGCTGCACTCCAGCCTGGGTGACACAGCCAGACTCCGTCTCAAAAAAAAAAAAAAAAAAAAAAGAAATGCTACACAGCTCTTGTATATAAACTTAACTAAGAGTATTTTCAGAATCATGACATTCTCTGAAAACAAATCAAGACCTATAACATACACCAAAACCAGGACTCCAAACCACTGGTAAAAGCAGAAGTTATAAAACACCATCTAATTCTTTTTTTTCCTTCTCTGTACGAGAATGCCTATACTTTTTGACAGGTCATTTTGTGAAGTAAATTCAATGTGAAGATGATCTGGAAAACTTCACTCTATAAACAAAAAGGTACTACTAAGAAAACAGTACTTGTTATGTCTCATTTATCACTCTTTAAGAACTAGATCCTCTTGCCCTATAAACATACATAATTACTAGTTAATTTTTTTAAAATTCTTTTCTAAAAAAACTAGTCATGCCCCAGTATACAAGGGATACTGGTTCCAAGATGCCCACACACACCAAAATCCACACATACTTAAGTTCCAGGCTGACTGGAACCAGTAGATTTGAAAAGTTGGCCTGCTATATAAACGGGTTTCAAATCCTGCAAATACTGCATTTTCCATCCACATTCGGTTGCACATGCACAAACCACGGACACAAAGGGCTGACTATATTTATTGAAAAAACCTGCGTTAAGTGAATCTACATAGTTCAAACCCATGTTGTTCAATGGTCAACTGTACATCCTCGACAACCAGCTAACACAATGATATGACTGACCCAGACCCTTCCTGGAGAATACACATATAATCCTGGTAAAAGTACCATTTGAGAATAAATGATTTCTAGCAAAAGAAAACTACATTTCCTCTTTATCAGAGACTGCAAATAACTTCATGGTAGTTAAGTAAACTCTAGAGATCATCAACAATGCTGGAATAGTGTGGGAAGAGGAGTACACTCAATGAAATGACAAAAATGGTTGCACATATGGTATGTCCTTAAATTCAAGTTCACTGGCTTTGTAAAGTGTCACTGGTCCCAAAACAGAATTCACTCAGTATTCAGCCCTCAGCATCTAATCAAAGCTTCTTGTATCTGACATTCATACATACCTTCATCTAAATAAGAATCTGCCAAACTTCCTCCTAGCTTCTTGATAATATGAATTGCCTCGAGGTTGCCAGAGCCTTTCAGTCTGAGAACTGCTTCTACAGCTAACTTTGTAAAGTGGTCTTTGTGATGAGTAAGAAGTTTTGAGGATAATGTTGTGCCCGCAATATTCATTAAATCTTGACGGAATTTTACTTCATCGGAACTAAATAAAACCAACCAAATACACATATTAACCTTACTTTTCAAAATTTATCTAGATATTCATGTCAATAGATAATTTTACCCTAACTGGTCAAGTTTGTAAGCTATAAGAAAAGAATTAAACCTCAGCAGTAATCAAGAAACACAAATTATTTTCCCCACCAAACTGGCAAAATGCCAAAAAAAAAAGTGGGGGGTGGGGTACAGCACACAAGCAAGCAAAAATCTAATATTGGCAAGAATATGAGAAATGGCTGGGCACAGTGGCTCACGCCTCTAATCCTAGCACTTTGGGAGACTGAGGAGGGTGGCCTGTAATCCTAGCACTTTGGGAGACTGAGGAGGGTGGATCACTTGAGGTCAGCTCAAGACCAGCCTGACCAACATGGTGAAACTCCATCTACACTAAAAATACAAAATTAGCTGGGTATGGTGGCACATGCCTGCAGTCCCAACTACTTGGGAAGCTGAGGCAAGAGAATCGCTTGAATCCAGGAGGCAGAGGTCGCAGTCAGCCGAGATCACACCACTGCACTCCATCCTGGGAAACTCTAAGAGCGAGACTCCGTCTCAAAATAAATAAATAAATAAAAAGAATGTGAAAAACAAGTAATATTATACAGTTGCAAATGGGAAAATTAGTAAAAATGCCTTAAAACAGTGGTCCCCAACCTTTTTGGCACCAGGGACTGGTTTCAAGGAAAACAATTTTTCTACCTGCATTAAGCATGTTATGAAAGAACACTAAATGTTTAGAACAGTAGTACTTTGGTGTACCAACCCATGATCGACTGCAGAACTCAACAGTGCCTCTCTTGCAGCCTTTGTGGCTTCTCTCCAACCTGCTATGATGGTCTGTGGATGAATCTTTTTTGCAATTAAAGATTCTGCTTCCTATTAATAGTTATAAAATAAAAGTTATAAATAGAAAATTATTAAGCACTCAACAGTAAAGATGGAGGAAGTAAGGACTTGATTACCTCTGATACTCAAAAACAGTAGGAAAAACAGAGTTGCTCAGTTGCTCTTACCCTTAATAATTCTGCTGCTAAAACGGTAACAGAGGTAGTGCCATCACCAACTTCATCATCTTGAACCCTTGACATATCTAGAAAAAGAAATTAGTTAACTCAAAATTGCTTCTTTGCTTACTAAATTCTCCAAAAATATTCACTACCAATCTAAACTTATCAAGGTTCCTCATACAAAAAATTCTTTGGAACTTTGAGGTCTGAAATGCAACAGTTTACCACCAATATATGGCACTCCTGAAGCTTGTATTTTAACAATGATAATTAAAACCCAGTGGATATCAATTGACAGTACAATTGGTCAACACAGCCTATTTATAAAGTTATTTCAAAAATGTTAACCAATAGTATTATTAGGTTGGTGAAAAAGTATATTCAGACTTACCAACTAAAACTTTAGCTGCTGGATTGTCAACACCAATGTTTTTCAGAATAGTGGCACCATCATTGGTTACCATAAGAGAGGCATCTCGTCCGCTGCTTAGAAGAATTTTGTCCTAAAGGGAACATAATTGGTTCAAGTTAAGATATAAGTACATCTTGAAGAATGCATGGTTCAATCAGTATTCTCATACAGTGCTAGTGTTATCAACACCCTGGATGGCTATTTTGTGGTATCCATTCATCAAATGTTTTCAATACATACACCATGTTAACCAAACCGTGGTATCTACCCCTAGAAACATCAGAAGCACAGGGAGACACTAGTTTTTGTTTCAACACTGTTAACTGCAAAAACAATGGAAAGAAACTATCAGTACAGCCATAATTAAATTATAAAATAATTAAGGTACAGGATAATATTTGACAGTTAAAGAGGAGGCAGTATTATCTACTTACACTGAAAGGAATTTAAAAGACCAAGCTACAAAACAGTATTGATAAATAGTATCTATGTTTTATAAAACAGTATCTATTACATGAGTATAAAATACATAATAAAGTACACATAATTCTACATAAACAGAAAATTAGAAGTAGTACATGCAAATTATAACACTACTTGTCACTGAGGAGGGGCATAGGATTGGGGATGGTGATTCTGGGGACTCTGATTTTTACTAAGAACATACTTGTCTTTTATAATTAAACGTTCTAAAGATTAAAAAGCATTTTAAAATGTTTGTTATTAATTATATTTCCACTAAGGGCTCTAAAACAATATTAAAACATAAAACTTTTCTATTTTTCTTACCATGCCTTTGGGTCCCAAGGTGCTCTTTACCAAGTCTCCAATGGCGATGGCACCAATAAAAGAAGTCTGGAGTAAAAACCAAGGAGATTATCAGAATCAACTTTACCGTCTTCAAGTACAGTTTTATCTTTATTTACTTTTTTTTTTTTTTTGAGGCAGAGTCTCGCTCTGTCCCCCAGGCTGGAGTGCAATGGTGCGATCTCAGCCCACCGCAACCTCCGCCTCCTGGGTTCAAGCGCTCTTCCTACCTGAGGCTCCCAAGTAGCTGGGATTACAGGCGCCCGTCACCACGCCCGACTAATTTTTGTATTTTTAGTAGAAACGGGGTTTCGCCATGTTGGCCAGGCTGGTCTTGAACTCCTGACCTCAGTTCATCCGCCTAACTCGGCCTCCCAAAGTACTGGGATTACAGGAGTGAGCCACCGCACCTGGCCTCCAGTTTTATCTTTAAAACAAAAGTTAGAACAAGGCTTACCAGGCGAGCTGTCTCTGCTCTCTCTTCATCAGCTCCTGCCTTGAAGATGTTAACAGGTGCAAGGGAAAGGGACGCCTAAAAAAGAAAACCAAGAGGCATTTCGTTTAAGTACCAATACTCTAACACATACACTGAGGTGCCTTCCACTTGTCTTACAAGTGGATATCTAAGAGAAAACCCATTTACAATAATGTTTTCAAACAAATGAAGCTTCCATCATCGGAGAAGGCATTTAAGTGGGAGAGAGGGACTTGTAGGAGAGCGACATGGCTTTTCGGATTTACAAGGCCCCAGGAGTATAAACTATACACCAGCGAGACTGACAGTTACCTACGGCTGGACAAAAGACGATGTGGAACTAAGAATGAGGCAGGGAGGGGTTTTTTGCCATCGAGGGGACGCCTGCCATGCGGGCGAGGGAACGCGGCCTCCATCTTCCACCCTCGGGTGGCTCCGGCCCCGCCGCTCCAGGCTCCGCCCCTAGAGGGAGGGCGGGGCGGGTCCCACACTAGAAATTTCTTCGCTTGGGGTGAGGCGCGGGCCTAGGCTCCCGGGACTATGCAAAGGCCTGGGCAGGAGACGCTGGCTTTGCGGTCCACTCCTCCCCTTCGTGGTGGGCTCCACCGGCTGGCCTGGCACAGGCCGCACGCCCCACGGCTCGCACCATGTGCGGCGGGCCGGAAAGCCAGAAACGGAGCCTACAACCCCAGCAGGACAGAGGAAGCAGTGGGGTGCCAAGAGCACGGGGAAGCAGGGGCAGGGCAAGAGACAGGGAGGTCAGGCTCACCATAGTTCCGAGGAATTCCGCACACAAGTGAACCCCCTCACAGCTCGTGCTCAGGGACAGCAGACAGAAGGAAGCCGGAAGTGACGTCACACACCCTACTGTCGGGGGCGGGGCCCCGGCCTTCGCGTCCCTCCGGCTGGCCGTTACCGCCAGCAAGCGTCCCATTTTGATTGGAGCCCCACGGGCCGGAAACGCAGCCTTTCACACTGGAGGGGGCGTGGCCGCCGCTCGAGGACGGAGGAATTGGGCGGTTGAGAGAGGAACAACCCAAGAACAAAGAGGCGGCTGCCGCACGAGTTGCCATAGCAATGGAGTTCTTGCTCACACTTTATTTTCTTAAATTTAATCTTTAAACTTTTGTGTTAAAATCACACATGTACACAGTTCAAAGTGTTATGTGCCAATAATGAAACCATAATTTACCTACCTCACCACTTCCTGTCTCCAGGAAAACTGCTTTCAACTTTTTCAGTTTTTTGGGGGAGCTATTTACTATCATATTCCCAGATAACATTATTGCTATGTTAATTTTAAACATTATTTACTGAGTATTACAGAAGAGGACTTCCTTTTCTCTTACTGAATTTTCAAACGTTATTTCTAACTGGACGTTGACTGTCCAGGCTAAGGTCTTGTGAACTGACAGAGACATTTATATAGTATTTTATCTTTGCCCTATTTACTCATTTTCAGGAATTTTTGCATTTCAGTCTTTTTTTTTCTCCAATAGTAGAGACGACTTACTAGTCTTTGTTTATAATAAACTGAAATATTTGGGACTGATCTTGACACTCTTACATGTTTTGGCAGACATCAAGATCAGTCCCAAATATTTCAGTTTATTACAGACAGTTTTCTACTTTCTTTAAGTTGACGGATGTCTAAAGCAAAATTTGTTCTCTAAAAAATTTTTCTGTCATCTACTGATACCCTGTTTTCTCCCTTTGATCACTTAACAAGCTCCTTGGCAGGGCGTGGTGGCTCACGCCTGTAATCCCAGCACTTCGGGAGGCTGAGGCGGGCAGATCACCTGAGGTCAGGAGTTGGAGACCAGCCTGGCCAACAAGGTGAAACCCCGTCTCTACTGAAAATACAAAAATTAGCCGGGCGTGGTGTGCGCATGCCCATAATCCCAACTACTCAGGAGGCTGAGGCAGGAGAATTGCTTGAACCCGGGAGGCAGAGGTTGCGGTGAGCCGAGATTACGCCACTGCACTCCAGCCTGGGCAACAGAGTGAGACTCTGTCTCAAAAACAAACAAACAAAAACCAAGCTCTTGGATTTTTCTTTTTCTGTTTTGTTTTGTTTTAGAGACGGGGTCTCACATGTTGCCCAGGCTGGCCTGGAACTCCTGGGCTCAAGCAATCTTCCTGCCTCAGTCTCCTGAATAGCTGGGGTCTCCTGGATTTTTGACATTGCTAACATTAACAGGAATTTTCAATTTTTAGTTGTTTCTACCCTTTGGATTTCCTCTAAGTGGGTTGATTTCCACCAGGGGTTGGCAAGCTGGGAGGGGTCAAACCCAGCCTGGCAACTGTTTTTGTATGGCCTGAGAGCTAAGAATAGTTTTTACATTTTTAAGTGGTTGAAAGAAATAAAAAATTTCCTGACACATGAAAATTCTGTGAAATTAATATTTCAGTGTCCGTAAAGCTTCGTTGGACTCCATGGGCATACCCATGCATGTTTACTCTGTCACAATACAAGAGCAGAGTTATGTGGCAGAGTTGAGTAGTCACGACAGGTTGTGTGGGCACACGAATGCTAAAACATTTATTATCTAATTCTTTACAGAAAAAGTTTGCTGACCCTGGTTTACAGTATTCCTCAGGTCCGACATGAAAAGGGGGAGTTCAGGCCGAACAAATTGTTTTTTTAAATCTCCCAAGAATTTTCTGTTCTTTGTAGGAAAACTTGGTCTTCTTTCAGGAAATGTACTTTCCTAGGCCGATCCCAAATCGCATTCTGGAATGAGAAGATTCACAATGAAAAACTAAGATGCCTGCACAATATTGAAAAAGGTTGTTTTTATTGTGGGCAAAATTACATACCTGGAGATATTTACTATGTCCTCTGGTAGGCAAGCCTGAGACTGTATGTGATGGGGAAACCAATGACTGCTCCCTGCTGGGCTTTGAATGTAGCCAGAGGCATTTGGATGGGGAGAAGGAGGCAGGCCCTGCTACCTTGTGGAACTGAGGCTAGAGGCAGCCAGGAAGAGACCCTATGATGGGACCCTTGGAAATGTGTCCCTTCTCCATGGCATCTTTTGATCCTTCCTCCTTTCCTACTTCCCCCTCCTTTGATGACACCTCTACACCCAGAGGCTAAACACTCAGCTTCTAGACCCAGACTATATGAGTTTGAATTTCAGCCATTTTACATGCTGGCTTTGTAGCCTTGGGTGGGTTTCACAGGCTCTTTAAATCAGTTCATTGAAGGCCATTCAGAGCATGATCAATGTGCTAGCTTACCAAAAACTGTCTCTTTTAGCTGTTTATACTTTTTTTTTTTTTTGAGACGGAGTTTCACTCTGTCGCTCAGGCTGGAGTGCAGTGGCATGATCTCAGCTCACTGCAACCTTCGCCTCCCAGGTTCAAGCAATTCTCCTGCCTCAGCCTCCCAAATAGCTGGGGCTACGGGCATGCACCACCACGGCTGGCTAATTTTTGTATTTTTAGTATAGACAGGGTTTAACCATGTTGGCCAGGCTGGTCTCAAACTTCTGACCTCAAGCAATCTGCCCACCTCAGCCTCCCAAAGTGCTGGCTGAGATTACAGGCATGAGCCACCACGCCTGACTTTTTTTTTTTTTTTTTTTAAATTGAGACAGGGTCTTACTCTGTCACCCAGGCTGGAGTGCAGTGGCGCGATCTCCACTTACCGCAGCCTCTGCCTCCTGGCTTCAAGCGATCCTCCCACCTGTCTCACGAGTAGCTGGGAATACAGGCATGCGCCACCACACCGGCTAATTTTTTGTATTTTTGGTGGAGATGGGGTTTTGCCATGTTTCTCAGGCTGGTCTTGAACTCCTGAGTTCATGCAGTCTGCCCACCTTGGCCTCCCAAAGTGCTGGAATTACAGGTGGAAGCCACTGCGCCCAGTCTATTTATACATTTTATAGTAATTTGTATTAGATAGGTTACAGGGCCTATGGAGGTAGTGAGACCTTGGGAATCCATGTTTCTGTGATTAAACACGTTGTGCGACTTTCTCCTGGCTCTTCTTCTGTCCTCTACTCTCAAGTCCCTTGATCTTGGCTTATCTTAGTTAACCCTTCCTCCTCCCTCAAAGTCTTTGTGACCCTCTCCTCTCTATGACTCTGTGTCCTCCTCTCTCTTCCCCTTGGTATAATATGGCTTTCAGTGAGTTGACCTTTTGTTAACTCGTCAGCTTCCGGTTATATAATCTCTCTGTGCCTCAGTTTCCTTTTGTGTAAAATGGAGATAATTATCACAAAGATTAAATAGCTTAGAACAGTGCCTGTTTAGCTTAGCTATTGTTATCATTATGTCCCAAGTCTTCTAATAGGCTTTGTTAAGTATAGTAGCCGAGGGTGGGTATGCTTGGCATGATATGGAAGTAGGAAAGCACTGTAGCATACCATGATTTGATGGCTAGAGGTGATTTGGGAGCAAGGGTAGATGCATTATCTGGAGTGAAATAACTAGCCAAAGAGGCAAACAACCACCAGAACAGTTATGGGACTTGTCAACATTCCTCAGGAACACTAAGAATACCTGGGGAAGGAAACCAAATAAAGGACCAGGAATCCAGAGTTGCACTGAGTAGGGTCGATCCAGACACCTAGTGTTTGGGTAGTAGGGAGGTTAGAAGATTTGATAATTCTCATGTTGCAGACCATGATAGTTTGTACACAGGAACCAGTCTGTGGAGCACACTTAGAGTAGCACTTAAAAAAACAAAAACAAAACAGGGTCTCATTATGTTGCCCAGGCTGGACCACAGTGGCATGATCACAGTTCATTGCAGCCTCAACCTCCCAGGCTTAATCTATCCTCCTGCCTCAGTCTCTTGAGTAGCTGGGACTACAAGCACACACCACCATGCCAGTTGATTTTTGTATTTTTTCATAGTAACAGGTTTTCACCATGTTGCCCAGGCTGGTCTCAAACTTCTGGGCTGAAGTGATCCACCCTCCTCAGCCTCCCAAAGTGTTGGGGTTACAGGAGTGAGCCACCATGCCCAGCCCCCAAATATATTTTAAATCTCAGTGAACTGACACCATCAACCATCTCAGTCACCCAAACCAGACAACTGGGGGTCATCTTTGACCCCTCCATTTCTATCATTTCCCCTTATCAATCAGAGGTGTTAATTCTTCCTCCTTTAGGCCCTCTATTACATTGGTGGCCCTGCATAAACTGCACTTTTGATGTTCATGCTTTTATATGAGCCACTATAATTCAACAAAATAGAACAGAATTGACATTGTGCCAGTTCTGGGCTTAGGCCTCAAGAAAGCCTAGCAGCTTCTACTTTTGTGCTCTTGGGAACCCTAAGCTGCCATGTAAGAAGACCACATGAAGAAAAACCCAAGACTACATGGAGGAAAACTAAGGAACACAGCTGATAGCTAGAAGTTCCAGACATGACCTAGTGGAACTGGTCCAGCCAGCCCTCAGCTGCTTGAACCATACTAGCTGAGGCACAAAACATGTGAGGAAGCCAGGCCTCCAGACATCATATGAGATGAGTCATCTCTGCTGTGCCCTGCCCATCCTGATCTATAGCAACTTGAGATATAAAATGATTGCTGCTTTAAGCCATTAAATTTTAGGGTGGTTTGTTGCACAGCAGTAAACAACAGTCCTTTAGCAATGCCTTTGAATACACATTTATCAGATCTGGCTCCATTTCTGAAAAAGCCTCTTAACCAGTCCCTGCTTTATTAAAATACCATAGTTCCAGCTACTTGGGAGGCAGAGCTAGGAGAATGGCATGAACCTGGGAGGCAGAGTTTGCAGTGAGCCGAGACTGCGCCACTGCACTCCGTCCAACCTGGGCGACAGAGCAACTGTCTCAAAAAATAAAAAATAAAAATAAAAATAAAAATAAAATACTGTGCCCTTCAGATATCCATGTTGTCAGAGTAATCTGTCTAAACTATTATTTTTCTGGTGTTTAAAATCCTTCAAGTTCTGTCACCTAAACAAAAGCTCCTTAGGATTCTGTGATCTGTTTCTCATTTGTCCTTTCTTCTGTATCCCCCAAGCCTGCCTTTGCTCTCCATGCTCTTAGTCATTTGCAACCTCTTGCAACCACTGAATGTCATGATCTTTCTATACCTCTGTGCCTTTGCACATGCTATCCCTTCTCCCTAAGACATCCTCTCTTAAGCTACAAAGACTTTAAACAAAACACCCCAGGGATCACCCCCTCCAAGCAGCTTTGCTTGAAAACCTGCACCCCTAGGCTGAGTTGGATGCCCTTCCTTTGTGTCTTTATCATGCCAGTTACATCAATCATTTGTGGACATGTCCATCTCCTTCATTATTTAAATAATTTCCATCTTGACCTGTACTCAACTAAGGCTTTGCAATGTCACTCAGTGGCTAAAAACAGGTTTGAAGTCCCAGAGCTGAGAACTACTATTTGGAATGATCACACAGATAAAACTGTGAGAGAGCCTGTCAAATAGTTACAATTTCATTTTGATGATATGTTCATTTTGAAAACAGAGGCACTGATATGAGACTAGGAAAGAAAATGTCATGAAGTTTCAAGTAGTATGTGAAATATAAATACAATAAAACTTTAAGTAGATATCCAACCACACGTTTTATTGGGGTTTTATTGCAATCTACTTTGGGCAGTAAGGGGAAAGTGAGCATGAAAAGAACTCCAATCAGACTTTATTCAACAAAGCAGCTTTTCATGAATGCTTCAGGTCCGTGTATGATCAGCTCAGCTTCCAGTATCAACTTGAGTACCTCATCATGGATATTTATGCTAGAATGACAACAGTAAGGCATTGCAAATTCCAAAGTCATCTAATATTAAACCATATTTTACATAATTTGTAGGACAGTATAATACTCTACAATAAATAAGGATTTTAAAAAATGTGTTGCTTAGCCCTTGTTGAACTGAATTCAATTACTAGCTTATTCTAAGTACTCCAGTTAATAAACGTTTGATTGTACTTAAAGAACTCTGACTTCTCCAAAGATAAAAAAATTAGTTATTTGTCTTGACAAAAATTAAGCTTAAAAAGCACATTCACACACTTGTCCTTAAAAGCATGTTTACGTCATATATGAGAGAACTTTTCATGCCTGATGACATGGCTTATATGCAAAAACAGTCATATGCAAAAGACAACTAGAGGGCAATCGTCCCATCCCCACTTCCTCCAAAAAGCCACACTCGGCCTCAGTGTAAAAGTTATATTTTATTGCCATGCTACAAAATGTATGAAGTTGGCACTGATAGGGAGAAATAGAGAACAAAGGGTGGGAAGGGATAGAGGGCAAATTATGTTGTTACATATACAAGGTTTTATTTTAATTAACAGTGGTTACGTTTTGCCAATATTAAAAATGCAAATCAAAATTTAAAATGCTGATCTGAAACAGCATTAAGATACAATTTATGCATAGTACAGTATCACTTATGTCCTTTATTAGAGAAATATGGAATGTTTATAAAAGAAATTAACCATGGGGGTAAAATTCATATTTCATATACAATTTGGCAATGGTAGTCCCACTGTTAGACAATTTTTTATAAAAGAAAAAATTAAAAATCTAATAAGCTACCTTTATACAAAGTTGCTATATTTATGCCTTTACGTAGGAAAAAAACATTTATAATGCAAATGAGGACATACAATAATCTTACAATATTATACAATGTAATGAAAATAAAACATAACACAAAGTTTGTCCTTTATAAAATGTATATTTTGCATTACTAATGCAAATGTGGCACACTGGTGACTACTGTACTATTAATACCAGTCTGTTTCCATGCTATAATTGTCCAATTGCCATAGAACTGCAATTATAATGATGCTACAAAAGAACTGTGTTATACCCCAAAAAAATGAGGAAGTAGGGATGGGGAACAGGGATGTAAAGAACAGGAAAGATAGATAGGGGGCTGGTTTGGGCAGAGTATACTGTGGTATGTCATAAAATATTTGTTAATTTTTCAAGCCAAAAACGTTTTCTTTACATTCTGTAATTTCGTACCAATGCCTTTATTCAAATTTGGCAAACATCAAGGAAAAGGTAATTAGTACCATATACCTCACACATCAGAAATATGAATGAGATGCCAATACATCAGTTACTTGTGAATGATGTCTCTGATGGTATGTCTACTTCAAGAATATATGTATTTATACACACACACTACACATTGCACAAAACATTTGGGCATTATAGGTTAGGAATAGCACAGGGGGAATTGGGAAGTACTTTTTCATCTGTTAAAACCTTTACCTTGAGGCAAAAATATGGTGGCACATTGTTGGGAAATTATGAAAACATAAGGCCCCTGTCCCATTTTTAATAGAACATTATTGAGGTACATTTTTATATGCTGTGCCACAGTTTTGGGGAGGGGAAGGAGATTAACAAACACTAGCTTGACTTGTTCTATTTATAACATTGAACGGTGGAGAGGGTCAACATTAGTATCTATAAAAACAAAGATTGCTTGGCAAATTTTCCTAAGTCCCAGATGTGATGTATTCTGGATATACTGGGAAGTGAAAAGCTTTTTGCTGAATCTTCAAGAGTAAAGTGCATATCTCATCACTCCACAGCAGCAGTAAATAAAAGGAACTATTTGCCAGTCTTCCTGGAGGGAGGGAAGGCACCATATTTTCATTTTTAAAATAAGATGAAACTGGGAAATAAAACACATTAAGAAAAAAACACAAGTAATACCAATATCAGTTTCCAACCCTGGCATGGGATAGATGCTGTTATGATTTATATGGATAAAACAGTATTCTATTTGGAGGGAAAACATTAACAATGATTATATTTCCAAAACCAAAAAGAAGGATCACATGGTCTACCAACAGAATTATCTAAAATTAGATCTGCCTCAGAAAATCTGAGATATATGGCCATAATTATATGCTAATAAAATATTAATATTTCATTCTAAAATGCACCTAGTAATAGGTACATCCTTCCAGGACACAGCTTAATGCCCATTACTAAACTACTGCAAAGGACAAGTAGTATTCTAAATTACCTTTTATTAAATAGGAACACAAGTGATTTCTAGAAGACATCTAGAAATTAACACCAGTTGTATATATCTTCCTAATACTCTTATAGTACCTAAAATCAAATTCTTAGCAAATTGGTCCCATTTTCATTTTTAAAGCACACAGTATTTAAAGCATAAACTGTAATGATTATATTGGAGTTATCTAAAAAAATAAAAACTAATTAGAATCCGGAGGAAACAATGAAAAGGATGACGGAAAGAATAAAGTATCCAACCTCCAAAATGAATAAATAGATCAGCCCTTTCATTTGGAGATTAATGTTCTGCCTTGACTGGTTGTTTCAGAAAAAACTATGTGCATTGGTTCCATCATAATTCTTATTCCACATTACAAAAACTATTACATAAATTTGGCACAATTAGCAATTTACTCAGAAGAAAGGATAGTGGAACAATGTATTAAAAATGGAACCTGCATCACGGAAACTGCACACCTATACCACTGCTCTCTTTTAAGGGAACAGTGAACACTTTAATAAGCACCAAGTTCACAAGGGAACAAAAGGGGGAAAAGAAAATTCTGCTATGCACATAGAATGATAAAATACACTGATATTGATTTATAATAAAGACACTAAAATGGCACTGAAAACGATAAAGATACCTTTAATAATTTATTTTCTTTATAATGATCCCACTCTATTGTTCTCCTAATCCATCACTGTCCTATGATTCGGTTATTTACTGAATAGGTTGGATGCTAATATGACTAAAACTTTTTCATGCTAAATTAACCTTAGTTATATCTGGTAGATCCAGATCATAATCTCAAACATCCTCATATTTAGAGGAAATAGTAAAATATTTTGCAAGGTTACCTAACCTTTTTCCACTCTACCTTCTCTCATATTCTCTAGTGTTTAGGAAATTGGAACATCTTTGATTTTCCAAGAGTTTGACATATGGAGACTCTTCAGTTTATAAAATTTTAATTCATTTTAATGCTAAATTATGATACAATCTCATTGCTACAAGACTTCCACTGTACCTGCTATGCTGGCAACAATATTAATATTTCATGGAAATCAAAGGATAATCAAAGATCCCGCTACAAGTAAAAGGACAGCAGAGCTGAGGAACACTAGAGTGGGCAGAGTACAACTGCAGCGTGTAGCTGGGGGAATTACTGCTAAAGTGCTGGGGAAGAGTGCCCACAGAGAAAACACGGTACACCTTGAGGGAACTTTGCATGTTAAAAGTATCTTCCTTTTTTTCTCAGTTGCTAAAGAGATCACCTATGGACACAAGTAAATTTAGAATTGAGAGAATTTTTTATCAACTTGAAAAGTAAACAGCATATAAATAAATACTGGACAAGGGCAACCCTGTTATAGAATAACAGTAAGTTCCAAATGAACCTTCAAAACCATAATTTGACAAAAATGCAAACTAAACAACAATGAACACATAATCCAATTTCAAAACTATATACAAACTCAAACATTTTAAATTGAAAAGGACATAAAGCAACAAAATAACACATCCCAAACACCAAAGAAAAAACTGAAGATAAATGGAAACCTAATGGCACAAATGCCTCCAGAAAACAATGTTTTGTCAATAATCTATAGGAGAAAAACTTTCAAGAGATTGTGGTTCAGATTTTCAAATGTTTTTGGGTAAAGTGACCTGAGACTGATTCTTGAGCCTATTATAATTCTGAGTAAGATATGTGGACATGCCCTTCAAATGACATCATGAGATGAGTAAATAGAAAATCTTGTCTCCTTCTTGCCTTTCAGTGCACCAACAGCAAACTATACTCATGGACACAGGCTGCTTTCTAGTAACACTGAAGACAAAGGAGCTGACTGGTGTAAGAGGAGGTGTGGTACTTGTTTCCTTTACATATGTTTTGGCTCAAGTAAAAAAGCCTTTAATTAATGAAATAAAGGATTCCTCATGTTACATGCTGGAGGCCACATACTGTGAACACTGAATCTACGAGCATTACTTTCAAAGCCTATAGTTATCTGTTAGCAATGCACATTGTCAAGAGGCTTTATAAAAAGTTTTAAAAGCCAACTATGACTTAGACATGAAAGATATGCGTTAAGTCCAGAATATTGATAAAAATCAACCAGCATGTCATTCACTTCAACTCTCATTTTAAATAGGCACTGTGAAAACAGGAATGCTGCTGTACAACGAGTAGTATATAATGAAATTAGTGTTCTTTAAGGAGTACCTGCTCTACATTAATTCCCTTTAGTTAAAGATGCACATGAAATACTCAGAAAAAAATTTTATCAGTCTATAAAAGGAGTTAGTATTTAGAAATGAAAATGAAGTACTTGCATCTTCATTTTTAAAAACTTCACAAAGGTGCAAACAACATAATGCTTTCCAGGCTCACATGGGCAGATCAGTACTATTGTGTCTAGTTTTCCTAGATGTACCATCATCTCGTGGCAGTGCTTTCTGCAAATTTGACATAGCAGCAGTTCTCTCGATGTCTATCACGGCATACAGCTCTGTGCGCCTGGTAGGGGTTTGTGGAAGGGGAGTCGTAGGCGTTTTTGGAGTCTGAGGGTTGTCAGAGTCACTGCCACCTTCCAAGTCAACCTGTATGTAATTAAGCTGCCTGTGTTCTAAACTTGGGCGTCTGATATCAAAGTTAAAGACTGTAGGTGTACAGTCCCGACGCCTTGAATATTCTATTTTGTGAGCACTTGCCGGCACTGTTACATTCTCTGTATTTACATAGTTATGCATTGGATCTAGATTATTATGGTAGCCATTTAGAGATGGGGTCTTTGGTCCTAAATTGTCATCTTCATCCCTACTTAGCTTGCGGGCTTCCCAAACAGGAGGCAAAGATGGTAGATTTTCATAGTTTAATAATGCAGTTCTTCTCTGAGCTGAGTTGTTGATATTCTGGGTATCTGAGGTACTGGTGGATGTCAGACGACCTCTCCTGACCCCTGAGGCACTAGGGATAGATAGCCCATTTATATTTTCATACACCAGTTTGTTAACAGAGGGTGCATCTCTTCGTTCATCACTGTCATAGCCAGTGTCCCATTCTGTGTTATTTGCTCCACTTCCACTAACTTGATCTCTTCCAAGTTGCTCCAATTTCTCTTTTTCCATTAATTGCTTTTGAACAGGCGTTGGCCCTAAAACAAATTTGACTCCTTCAGGTTCAAGAAGAATCTGAGGATCCCTGTCCTCAATACTACTTGGTTCTTCTTTTGGTGTGTTGCTTTCAGCGTTAGAAACCCTCGCCTCCAATGGAACATGCACACTTGTGCGGTTTTTCCGCTCTTCTTGCACACCTGTAGTGTTGACATAGGTATGTACCTAAAACAAAACAGAAAGTGAATTAATTTACTTAAAAAAACAAAACTGAAAAAAAGCCTGACCACATCAGTTAATTTTATTAACAAGTTGATTTTATTAACTTTCTCTCCAAATGTACTCTTACTTCAAAACTTTTGCAACTATTTTTTTATTAATAAAAAGGTGGAAAGAGAGAATAAATGTAGAAATGTCTTCCTAATTTGATAAAAGAGTAACGACTTTAAAATAACATGCAGGCTGGGTGCAATGGCCCACGCCTGTAATCCCAGCACTCTGGGACACTGAAGCGGGTGGATCACTTGAGGTTAGGAGTTCGAGACCAGCCTGGCCAACGTGGTGAAACCCCATCCCTACTAAAAATACAAAAATTAGCTGGGCATGGTGGTGAGCGCCTGTAATCCCAGCTACTCTGGAGGCCGAGGCACGCAAATCACTTGAACCCGGGAGGCAGAGGTTGCAGTGAGCCGAGATTGCACCACTACATATCAGTCTGGGCAACAGAGTGAGGCTCCATCTCAAAAGATAAAGTAACATGCAACATTATATTTGATTGTTAAACATGATAATTATGCAAAAAATAAAAATCAGGAACAAAATAGGGATTATCATTTTGCTGCTGTTGTAGAGGTTCTCAAAGCATTAAAATATGATCCAGAAATAAATAACAACTTTGAAAAGAGATAAATTTATCCTTATTTACTGATGATCTGACTATATAAGATAAACTCTACTAGATTTAATAAGAGTTCTGTAAAATGCATAGATATAAAATAAATGCCACCTAGTAAGAAATTATCACTATTTAGAAAAGCTTAATGGTATTTTGGGGAGATAATATAAAAATATTTAGAAGGGCCGGGCGCAGTGGCTCACGCCTGTAATCTCAACACTTTGGGAGGCTGGAGCAGGTGGATCACTTGAGGTCAAGAGTTCAAAACTAGCCTGGCCAACACAGTGAAACCCTGTCTCTACTAAAAATACGAAACAATTAGCCGGGTGTGGTGGCCTGCGCCTGTAATCCCAGCTACCTGGGAGGCTGAGGCAGAAGAACCGCTTGAACCCGGGAGGTGGAGGTTGCAGTGAGCTGAGATCACGCCACTGTACTCCAGCTTGCGCGACACAGAAAGACTCACGTAATTACGGTAAATAAGAACTCATTATGTACAGAACACAAAGAAACTGATTTTAAAAACACTAAAAACTTTTTAATATGACATATGGTTTACAAAACATAAGTATAACTAATTAATACAGAGGTTCCAACCAGATACTTCATTCCACACATGAAAACTAGAATAGTCGGGAACACTAAATAACTCCGTAACATTAACAGCAAAATCTACCTTCCTACTAGTAGTTCACTGACTGTAATGGCTAAAATATGAAAAGCAGCATAAACTCTTAATCCATTGGACGTTCTTATAATGGGAACTGACCATTAGTTATGCCTTTCTTAATCTATAGATGTACCTCTTCTGTGAACCCACAAGCTACTATAATGCTAAGTTCCCCTGAATGCCTGCATATATTTGAGCATAAGCCAGCAAATATATGCTATTTCCTCTGATTGTTCACTACAAAAGTAATTTACAAACAGATAAACTTCAAGCTGAATAAAATCGTCTAGTTTTAGCACAGTGGTACCCTGACTCTGAACAATCATTATTGCTGTTACACCGGAGCATATGCTTACTTGTTCCTCAGCCACAAGCAAAGGATGTGTAGATTCTTCCCCTACTGAAGGCAGGCGAGCACTTCCCACAGAAGGATGTCTGCTTGAAGGATGGGATGAAGCATCTCCAAATGAGGGATATCGGGGATATCCATTAGGTAAGTTCTGAGCAGCAAATCCTGGAGCTGAGTTTTTTTTTTTATTGGTTTAAGGAAAAGGGGGGTGGGGGCAGAGAGAATAAAAATGATTAAGAATCGAATCTGTACTGAGAGGATTATAAGAGGTCTTTCTGCCAAGACAGCAGAAATCAGAGCACAAATAGTATTACTCCCACTCCATATTTTAGATAATATGAAATACTAAATGTTTTCATTTTTAAAATATTTGAAGTACATAGAACTACAGTTTTTTTTTTTTGAGATGGAGTCTTGCTCTGTCGCCCAGGCTGGAGTGTAGTGGCGCGATCTCTGCTCACTGCAGGCTCCACCTCCCGGGTTCATGCCATTCTCCTGCCTTAGCCTCCCGAGTAGCTGGGACTACAGGCATCCGTCACCACGCCCGGCTAATTTTTTTGTATTTTTTTAGTAGAGACGGGGTTTCACCGTGTTCGCCAGGATGCTCTCGATCTCCTGACCTCATGATCTGCCCACCTCAGCCTCCCAAAGTGCTGGGATTACAGGCATGAACAACCGTGCCCGGCCTACAGCTGTTTTTAAAAACTGACAACTATTATACTTCTGTTATCCAACGGTGATTTATAGTGTGTTATTGACTAAATATCCGTAATCTGTATCTTACAACTAAATGTCTGTTATTCAAAATGTGAGAGGGAAAATGGGTACCTACTTGTAGGTGTTCGAGGTGTTCTAGGGACTTCCAATTCTGTCTGATGATTATTCCTTTCTACAACTGGCTCTTCCACCACATTTATACTATTATTTTGCATAATCTCTTGCAACATGTTAAATAATTCTTCTGCACGGGCACACTTAAAGGCAAAGATTCCTACAAATATAAACCAAAAGGGAAAAATAGTTAACATACCTTTGGAAAAACTATGGGAACACTTGACAAAGAGCAGAATTGTAAAGTAAGCATTCTATGCGCCAAGAGTAAGAAATCCCTTTAAAATAAATATCTGATAAATTAATGATTATTCCCTGTTTCAAAACAAGCCCCCGCCAAAAGTTCACAGAATAATTTTCATTCATCTAAGGGAGATGGCCCAAAACAAAGCTGATGAAATCAAGACCTGCACACTTAAGGCTCGTCTGTTTCTAAACAGCAGGGGGAGCCCAACTCACTACTCCAAGGTGATCATCTGCCATGTAACAGGCCCCTTGGAAAGTCCCTAGGTGTTTTCCAATTGCTATCTTGTTTAATTATTACAATAATTATAAGATAGGTATTACCATTTCCCTGTTATAGAGAAGAAATTTAACATTCAACAGAAGTCCTGTAACTTGTCAAGGCCATTCAAGTAATAGGTAGTAAAAAAATCAATGATAAAGACATTTAGTCAATTTAGCAGGCCCAATCATTTACTGAAAAATCTTAAAGGTAACACGAGCCAAAACTTCTCACATAGACAATGTGCTTAATAAACACTTGATAAATGAATACATAGTATACTATATCTTTTCTTAACAATCTGCTTATTTTGGGATTTTCATAAGAAAAATATTAATCTTTATATACAGAATAGCTGAAAGAATAATATTTCAAATATAATAATTGGAAAAAAAAAAACAAAGATTCTACCTTGTCCAGTTTGACACCTTCGACCACTTTCAAAAGAAAAGAGATTCGAGTCATAGCCATAGCGTCGCAGGCAGAGGTAGTGCCATTTTACTGAGTCACGTTTGCGGGTGTATAAAATCAGTTCTGTGTCTGTAAGTTCCATTATGCCAGAACCTAACTCATTCCCATCATCATCCACATTAATGACCTAAAAAAAAAAAAAAAAAAGGTGACAGTCGTGCAAATATTTCACCAATTCGTCAGGAAAACGCATTGTTGCTAATTAGTTATTTGTAATTTGTTAGTTCATTCATCAACCAATGTGTGTGTCAGGCATGGACTATGTAGCTGTGTAACACCCAGTTCAGATCTGTAAGAAATTTACATTTCCACTGGGGAAACAAAACATACAAACACAAAACAGTGTATTATTAATTGACAAATGAATGCAACAGCAGCTGCAGAAGGCAGGAAATGTGGCCTAAGGTTGTTGAGACACCTTCATGTAAGAGGAGGAGGGCCTTTAGCTGGACCACTAGTATAAATAAATTGACACAGAAAATAAAATCAGGGGGGAAATCTAGTGGGTCAGGAGATAAAGGGGACATCATAAAAACACAATGTTAAAGCAGAACAGAAAAGTACCTTTCAAAGAGACCAAAATAGATTGGCACAGAGTTCATATAAGGAAAGGTTTAGTACTGCTGAGCTTCAGAAAACGTCCAAAGACTAGAGCAGTAGATAACATTTAGGGAGAAGTTACTATTCCCCGGGAGTGGGAGAAGAGCTTTATATGTATTTTTCTCATTTAACCCTCATAACAATCCTAGACTACATTGTACAAAAATGGAACTAAGACTCAGTAATAATGTAACCTGCCCAAGGTCACAAAGCTTATAAAGTAACAGACTTATACCTAGGTTTGTGTGATCAAGGCTACTCTTTATAACAGATCGAGGTCAGACTATCAGACACAAAACAGCTATAGGAGCATTTAGCCTATAGATAAAATAACACCACAGAAGTTTTAGCAAACAGGTTAGCAAATGATGAAAGAAGATTAATTTGATGGTGACTACAGGATGAATCAGAGGGTGACTTGAGGTAGAGTCCAGTTAAGAAGTCCCACAGGCATGCATTAAAATAATAACTGAAAGATAGTGATGAGATTGAAAAGGCACCCTGTAAAATGGCATTTTAAAAACAGTGTTACCACAACAGTGTGGCTAATTAGATACAGAGGACCAAAGGAAAACTAAAAAAAAAATTCCATACTGTAAGAAAATGTTGTCATTGTTTATTAAATCAAGAAAGACAGGGTGGAAAGAAAGGGAAATAGAAGGGTTTGGCGATGAATGCCAGGAATAAGATTTTTTTTTTTTTTTTTCTTGAGACAGAGTCTCGCTCTGTTGCCCGGGCTGCAGTGCAGTGGCATGATCTCGGCTCACTGCAAGCTCTGCCTCCCGGGTTCACCCCTTTCTCGTCCCTCAGCCTCCCGAGTAGCTGGGACTACAGGCGCCCGCCACTAGGCCCGGCTAATTTTTTTTGTATTTTTAGTAGAGACGGGTTTTCACCATGTTGACCAGGACGGTCTCAATCTCCTGACCTCGTGATCCGCCTGTCTCGGCCTCCCAAAGTGCTGGGATTATAGGCGTGAGTCACCGCACCCAGCCTAAGATATGTTAAGTGAAATAAAGAACACCCAACTAGGCAGTAAGATATATAACTCAACCAGTTTTACTGACCTTAAACTTGTTCCGATGGTTATCTGGGACAGTGTCTTTATCTGGACAGCTACAACAGCTACCCATGGCTTCTTCAGAAGACCATGTGTGCACTACATGAAAAATGATTTGGAAAATGTATTAGATGAAGGATACAACAACTGTAAACAGAAAAAGACTTTAGAAATAATCTAACACAAACATTCTGATGCAGAAAATTAAGTCCAACAAGGTATATGGCTGCAGCTAGATTTTATACAGCTAGCTAGTTGATTTTACTCAGTAATAATGAGAATAAATTTTGTGAGGCATTAATACTGTCACACAAATCTCAAATTTCTAGTTAAATTTGCAAAGGTCACCTATTCTAAAATCATCTAAAAAACAAACCAACTTAAGGTCTCATATATATTATTTAAATAATTAACTTGTGTTCAAGAGTTAATGAAATTAACCCTTTGTGGCTTATCAGGAATTTCACATCCTTCTTTAAAGAGAGAGAGAGAAACAGAGAGACAGAGACAGAGACAGACAGGCAGGCAGGCAGACATTATGTTGCCCAAGGCTGGGCTCAAACTCCTGGGCTCAAGTGATCCTCCCACCTCAGCCTCCTGAGTAGCTGGGACTACAGGAGTGCCAGGCCTGGCTTGTTCTTCTTTAAATAAAAAATCACCGAAAGGATGGTAAACTTCTGGCTTGGCAGGTATTTTGACTGTTGTTACTCATTGTAGTATCTTTTATGTCTCCACAAGACAAGAGTTCATTGGTAATTAAAACAAAATCAAATTTCGAATAGTTCATTGGTAAGGGGGAAAGACAACTTAAAATTAAGCAGTAAAGTAACACACAGAATACTGGCAAAACTGATACAGCATGTCTATTTAATACTCCTTTCCCATAGAAGGAGAGAGAAGTGGTTATACACCTGACATTGAGTGTTTAAGAACACTCCAACTAAGCAGATAAAGAAAATGCCAAAGCATCACTTACAAGTAAGGGAAATAATCAGATAGAATATGACAATATATGAAAAAAGGAGGAGGGAAGGAAGCACAGAAGCTACAAAACATTACAAACATAAATTTGATTGAAGCTTGTTGAAAATTATTCAGTGGCTCTCTACTATCTTCAGTTTAACAGTATAAACTCTTCAGTATGACAGATCCGATCAGATGCAATGTGATCCCTGTCTACAGATCCAGTCTAGACTCTCCCTGCTCTGTTTCAAGCCCTATTCTTAGTCCCGTCAGAATAAACAAGGTGTGGTTTCCCCAGAGCATCTTGGTCTCTCACATCCTTCCAAGCTGCTCCCTTTCTGCTTCTTTCCTTTCTCAAGATTCAACTCAAAGTGCAGTTCCTCTAGGATGCTTTCCCTGACTCCAAGCAACTAGGTAAGTTATACTTACTATGTATGACCATCATGCATATGCTACCCCAAAGCACCCTGGGCTTCCTAGTATCATAGCATCTATCCCACGTTGTACTGAGTAGAAATTGTGGCTAGTGTCTGTTTATCTGTCTTCTTTCCTCCATTGTGAGCCTCTTGCCAGCAGGGATGAACCTTACTCATTTTTACATTCCTAGTACCTAACACAATACCTAGCATATAGTAGGTGCTATAGGACCTTTGTGATTTAAATGGACTGTATTAAACAAATGTGAAGGATCCCTAGCAGGTTTAAGTATTAAAAAGATGAAAAAGTGTACTAGTGTATAAACCAAAAATGTATATGATAACATATAATAGTAAAGTTAATTAAGACTCATGATATTTGGTATTTTTGCTTTAACTAATATGCCAGCTAGGTATCACAGTACAAGGACACGTAAGTCACCATCTTTGTCTTCGAAGAGCTGTGAGTGTCATGGGGGTGGTGGGGTGGGGGAGGGAGAGACAGGTAAATAGAGAATGCACTGCGATAAACCTTGTATTAGGATATGAGCAGAGTACTGTGGGCACAGGAAAGGGAGCAACTAACTTTCTGGGTTAGGCAGGGAAGGAAGCACTATTTGAGCTGGGATTTAAAAGGAGAGTAGAAACAATGTGCTAAGCAAAGTAAAGAGAAATAAGCACCTGAGACAGACAAGAGTCATGAAATGTCATACCACATTCAGGAGAAAGTGAGGTGTTCAGTAAGACTGGACTACAGGGTAGACTGGAAGACAAATGGGACCCAACCATGAAGCAGCCTGAATAAGTTAGGGACATGTTCCCTAGATTTGAGACTTGATCTTTCAATGAACTTGAAGCTAGCCTGCCTCTAGCGTTCCCACAATAGAATGGCATAAACTCTATCATTGCCTTTATCACACTCTGTTGCAATGTTTATCTTTCTGCACCATCCACTTTGCTGGGATCTCTTTAAAGATAGGAAATCTTGCCTTGCTCATTTTCCAGGGCACTAAGCATACCAACTGACATGGCACATATTTTTTTTTGAGATGGAGTTTTGCTCTTGTTGCCCCGGCTGGAGTGCTATGGTGTGATCTTGGCTCACTGCAATCTCCGCCCCCCGGGGTTCAAGAGATTCTCCTGCCTCAGACATGGCACATATTCTATAAACATTTAATTTTTTTTAAAAAGTAAATGTTTAATATTAATAAATTATAGGATGAGTAATATAAAAATTTTTAAGGGATAATTGATACAGACATTTTTTAAAAGTCTTCTTGAAATTACATATTCATTCTCCCCAACCTCCTTGTGAAATATAAAGAGCTAAAAGATTACTACAGTACGGCTTTTGCCTCAAAAGATGATCCTCCAAAGGAATGTTTTTCAACTTTTTTTTTCTCACAAGGAGCGGGAAAATCATCCTTCCATTTGGCATCTTCATAAGCTACCTGTTAAGGTAGAACCTCTCATGCTGGCAGGGATATACAGTCATGAGCCACATAACAATTTTTGGTCAGCAACAGACTACATGTATGACAGTGGTTCCCTAAGATTACAAGGGAGCTGAAAAATTCCTCTCACCTACTGACACTATAGCTATCACAGCATCACAGTGCAACACATTATTCATGTGTTTGAGATAATGCTGGTATTAAAAAAAACCTACTGCACTACCAGTGTTAAAAGTATAGCACATTCAGTTATGTACAGTACGTAACACTTGATAATGATAAATGACTATGTAATTGGTTTATTTATTTACTATACTATATATCTATTATTTCAGAGTATACTCCTTCTACTTATTAAAAAAAAATTAACTGTAAAACAGCCTCAGGCAAGTCCTTCAGGAGGTATTCCAGAAGAAGGTGCAGTTTGCCTAGGAGATGACAGCTCCACGTTATTGCCCCTGAAGACTTTCCAGTGGGACAAGATGTAGAAGCAGAAGACAGTGATATGGATGATTCTGACCCTGTATAGGCTCATGCTAATGTGTGTATTTGTGTCTTTGCCTTAGTTTTTTTAAAGGTTAAAAAAATTAAAAATTTTAAAACAGAAAAAAGGATAAAAAGAAAAAATACTTTTGTACAGCTGTAGAACGTATGTGTTTTAAGCTAAGTATTATTACAAGAGAGTCAAAAAGTTTCAAAAAATTAAAAAGTTTATAAAGTAAAAGTTATAGTAAGCTAATTTATTATTGAAGAAAAAAAATTTAAACAGTGTAGCCTAAGTGTACAGTTTTATAAAGTCTACAGTAGTGTATAATAACATTCTAGGCCTTCACATTCACTTACCACCCACTAACCAACTCACCCAAGAGCAACTTCCAGTCCTGTAACCTCCATTCATGGCAAGTGCCTTGTACAGGTGTACCATTTTTTCTCTTTCATAGTTTTCTTACTGTACCTTCTCTATGTTTAGAAATGCAGATACTTACCATTGTGCTACAACTGCCTATAGTATTCAGTACAGTAATGTTGCTCAGATTTGTAGAGTAGGAGCTACAGACTATACCATATATCCTAGGTGCATAGTAGGCTATACTATCTAGGTTTGTGTAAGTACACTCTATGACATTTGTGCAGTGACAAAAGTGTCTAATGACACATTTCTCAGAATGTACCTCCACCAGTATGTGATACATGATTTATATGAGTGGTAGTGCAACCTACCTGGGGACTGTATCCACACTGAATGCTTGAGTTCAATACAACAATTAATGAAATCTCTAATATGTGATACGAAAGCCTTGTAGGTCATGCCAAAGAGAAAGGAATTTATCCTACACATGATGGAAAACCACTGATGTATTTTAAGTAGAAAAGTGAGATGGTCAGAAGTGCATTTTAAATATAACCATATGTACGATAAATTTAAGTAGGTGTTTAGATCAGAGGAAAGGAAATCAGTTTGGAATTATTAAAAAATGAAATATGATAAAAACCTAAAACAAGAGCAGCAATGGTAGGAATGAAGAAGAAAATAATAAATTTAAGGAACATTTAAGAGGAAAAGTCAGTAGCACCAATAACTGACTTGATATAATGGAAAAAAGCAGCAGCTTCCAGCATGGCAGACGAAGGGTGCTGAGGTTCTATTACCTGAGATACAAAAAACTACAGTCTTTAAGAGGAAGTGATAACGATTTGTTCAGATATGTTCAACTGAGAGCCCAGGGAACGGCCAAGTGCAATAGTTAAGTACATGAGTATGTGTTTGAGGGAGAAGGTAAAACATTAGAACAAATGTAGTATTTTAACTCTTGAACACTAGCGCAAGGATAGTATGAAGACTAGTCTATGGTTGAAATTCTGGGGAAATACAAATGTGTTTAAATACAGGAGTAGAGAGAAGCCAGTGAAGGGGAAAAAAAAAAAAGATCAGAATAGTACAAACTAAGTAAGCATCAAGCAGGAGAGCACCATCCATGGCAGAGACAGATGCCAAACTGCAATGAGCAAGTGGAAGATAAAGAGGTAGCTCCTAGAGGATAGAAATTGGTCTTTCAAGAACTGGTTGAGAAAATAAAGAATAGAGAAGGCTAGGGTGTGAATATATTCAAAAGAGGATATATTACTTGAGTTACGTATTTTAAGATGACACAGATTTATGCAGGCTTATAATCAGTAGGTCAAGAAAGTTTAAAAACATAGTAAAAACAAAGAAAAGAGAAGGGCTAATTGATGGATCAAAACAGAGGGGGATACTACAGATGAGTTCCAGGGCCCAGATTGAGAGGTTTACCCAGAGAAGGAGGAATACTTCATTCTCTGAGGAGAGAGGAAAGACATAAGGGTGGGTGGAATATAAAAAAGAGACTGAAGTAGATAACATTTATCACCCTACATTTCTTCTATAAAAGAGAAGGCAAGGCTTGCAGAATGAGGGACTTGAGAATGGCAGGATTAGTCACCGAGGAGCTACCCAAGAAAAGAGAGCAGGATTATTAAGTAGGCTGAGATGAGAGCTCAGCAGAGGCTGCAGAGGCAAGATTATGCTGTTTTGCTAGCTGTGCTCAGCAGTCCACAGGATAGACAGTTCAACTGACCCAGGGTCAGAGGGTAAGAGCGCGAGGTTACTAAAGGATGTTGGCAATACTACAGGGGTTTGAAGTGACAGATCATCACATCCAGTCAGGAAAGAAGTAAAGAAAGAAGAGAGCCAACAAAATAGAAAATGGGGCAAAGACTCAAAACAAAACAAAAAAACAGGTGGCCTCAGTAAGGCTAAAGAATAGGCTTAGCGTGAGTGAGGGATAGACACAGCTGGAACACAGGCAGTTGTGGCCAATCTTCCAATTCCTGAAAGGAGACTTCTTTAATGTGAAGTTTTCATCCACATCTCTGATTCTTTCCCCTAAACCACAAACTCTTAGGCAAGGGAAAAGGCTAGATACTAGATATTCTGCATTTATGACCACCAGATTAATATTTGAAGACTACATCTGAGCTATGTGACACCTAATAATATGCACTAATATTGTAAACACTTGAGGAACAACCATGTGATCTCATTTGTATACACTCCTCCAAGTTCGTAACTCAGCAAAAACACAAATGATTTTATTATGCTCCCTCAAGACAGCAACATACAAAAGCAAGTAGGGTACATTTAAAAACAAAAGGTAGGCGGGGGTGGTGGCTCACACCTGTAATCCCAACACTTTGGGAGGCTGAGGTGGGAGGACTGCTTAATTAAGTCCATGAGTTCAAGACCAGCCTGGGAAACACAGTGAGACTCTGTCTCTATAAAAAATAGAAAATTAGCTGGGCATAGTGGCACACACCTGTAGTCCCAGCTACTTGGGAGGTTGAGGTGGAAGGATCATTTAAGCCCAGGTGGTGGAGGCTGCAGTGAGCTATGATCATGCCACTGCACTCCAAGCCTGGGCGACGGAGCAAGACTCTGTCTCAGAAACTAAACTAAACTAAACTAAACTAAACTAAACTAAAATCAAATAAAGTAAAAGATAGCTTTTGTTTGGGAAGAGCAATGCTGTAACAAGTTTGCTGAATACTTTAAATTAGTAAACACGTCTTAGTTAATAAAAGCCATTTATCTTCGTTCTTTGGGAGTCAGGGGGTGGTGTCAGCAATCAGGAAGCAAAATGATTGCAGTTCAAGAAAACATTATTAAATTCTCTCATTAAAAAATTATAGGCCAGGTGTGGTGGCTCACGCCTGTAATCCTAACACTTTGGGAAGCTGAGGTGGCGAATCGTGTGAGCTCAAGAGTTAGAAACTGCCTGGGCAACATAGCGGGACCTCATCTGTATTTAAAATAAAAACTAAAAATAATTGTAAATGCAGGCTTAGTGATGTAAAAAATAAATAAACTTAAACTTACCTAGATCTGGCCATTAATATTCTTAGCCTCTGCTGCAGCATCAGGAGTTTAATCATACTTCAAAATACCATGTTTTCTTTGTTTGCTGACTTAACCTAAAAACAGAAGAAAAACATTGAGCATTTCTCATTTCTAAAGAATAATATTCCTTATGAGCTTTCTGGCAGCACGGTTAGTTCAGTTAATCTATTTAAACAAACTCAAAAGTCTAAAAGATTGAATAAAAAGTATTTAATATATAACATCAATTTTAAAAAGTAATATAATATTCACATGCTACCACTCTTTTTCAGAAGAAAAAGATGATAAAAATGTGATAGTCTAAGTTCTATGATGTTTCTGGCTTCTCTACTACAGCTATAATACTTGCACAACTCACTTCTCTATACTTATCTCCACAGCTGTAAAATGAGGGGTTAGGTTAAACCACCTCTTAGGTTCCATTCCAGCTCTAAAAACCCATTTTAGCCAGTAGCAGACTAATTCTCCGTCCCCAGTGACTTTTCCTAAACCTCACTCACCATAATTCCTCTTGAAGAGCTGTCTTCAAAATCCACCCTCCATATCTTCCTATTCCACAAGACCCCTCCAAAACCGTTCAGACAAGTCAGCAAATCAGAAAATGGACGGTATGAACAAGCATGCCACAGAATCACAGAACAGTGAAATTACAGTGATAAATTACAGTCTAGATTTACAAGAGATTTCAATATATTTTTGAAAAATGTCTGGTCAATTTACCCTTCACAGCACAAAAAAATCAAACTTACTCAAACAGGGACACTAATATTTACTGAATACCTACTCTGTATCAGCATTTTATTAGGGGTTATGGGAATAGTGTCATTTTAATCTACATACTAACTAGAGAACAAATATAATTGATAGCCAAAATGAACATTTCTAAAACCACGTACTCACAGACAGTCAACAATTTCAACTCTGAACTTCAAATGCAACAATTTCAACTCTGAACTTCAATTTCATATATAAAATCAGCATGCCAGGTGTTGGCTCACACCCCTTGGAGATGCTGCTACACCTCACTTTAAGGTGGGCAGCAATCCAGTCCCTCTTCTTTACTATCCCTTTCTTTTCTCCAGGAGCTCAAATATACACCACGCTTTGTCTCTGGCTTGGAAAACTGCCCAGGGCTGAACTAATTCTACCATAAACCAATTCTTTTAGGTGAATATATACTCTCTTTGCCCGTCTCTTCTAAAATGTATTCTAAGGGATTTTGGCCAATTAAGTCAGAAACATCTCTATTCCTCTCATTCTTCATTCCACTTATAAGCATTCTCCAACCCTTATCCTGCAATGAATTTAATGACTGCACATAAAATTAAGAGAAATGATAGTGATCTACCTATTAACTACCAATGAAAAGTCACAAGCTTTGAAATGAAGTTAAACATATTAAAGAATCAGTGTACCAACTCATTAAGCTCTTAAAAATATTAAAGAGTCCCCACATGAATCTCCAGAAATTATTTTAATCTCTTGAGAATCAATATTTATTCAATTTTATTCTTTAATTATTTTGATTAATGCTGCCAATGTATTATAGAGTTTTTGCTTGCTTTTACTGTTTTTCAGTGCAAATATCCAGCATGTCAGTTGTATTGGGGAGTCAAGATTTTTTGTGCCTCATTTAGAAGAATACTTTTTACAAGAAAACACATTCTGAGTTCCAAGCAACTGACATACCAAAGTACTCCTGGAATGAACATAACCCAATGGACCATGGGTGTCCACTGGATGCCTCAGACACTCTATGACTTCTTACCCCTCTTTGGTTTCTCCCCATTGTTGGAAGACTAAGAACTAAAAGATAATTAGGAGGCAGTAAGGGAAAAGGTGGTTATAGGCACTACATGGAACTATAATCTTATTCTTGTAACATCAGTATTTTTCTATGAAATAGGTATATATAACTGCACTGACTATGACACTTAGTAAAAAAAAAAAATGCAATTTTACCAAGAGGCTAAAAATTATACTAAATGCTGTCTATCACCACCCCATTTTTCTACAGCGAACTAATTTACCTTACTGTATGCCACACATAGGGTCATTTGGATTACCTCATTTAATCCAAACAACCAATAAGGTACATATTACCATTATTTCTGCGTTCCAAATAAGGAAACCAAGCCTTAAAAAGGTTAGGTAGCTTTCCCAAGGTCAAGAACTGATCAGAAGAGCTAGACTTAAATTTTGATCTGATACCAAAGCCCAAGCAGTTATTAATTAATACACGCAAAAATCTTAAAAACAATGTTTAGCATGTAGTATGCACTAGTAAATGTCAGCTGTGGAAATAACAGTACTTTGTTATTATACAATGCTGCATGCCTTTGACCATCAGTCAACCTTTCTGTGTCAACATTCCCTCATTTATAAGATTAGGACACCCACTTCATAGAGCTACTATGAAAAACCAAAAAATCTCTGGATATAAAGACATTTAGAAAATTAATAGCATTTTAAAAGACAAGGCATTATTATATCATCATTACAAGTAAAATTCTGTCTCTTATTTCACAAAGAAGCCTTTTGCACTGTAAGCACAGAAAATCTAGAACTTAAGCACATCCTTATAACAAGTATTACATTAATAAATTTAGTAAAGCTGTCCTAAATTATTCCAAATATGATTCTTGCAGAATGACATATAAAGAGAACACTGAACTCTATTCACAAGTATGATTATAAATTTGGTGCTTAGGAAGCTATATGTGCTCTTTTGGTTCACTAGCAATGAGGGGGAATTTGGCTTATACTACAGTAATACTACAGTAATTTTGTTCAAATGCAACCAGGAAAGAATGTCTATAGTTAGAAGCATAGCCAACTAAATTTTGGGCACAGTAAACTGCCATGTTTCATTACATTAAAACAATCAAGAGGATAGCATTCAAAAACCATGTTGTGTCCATGGTCTGGCTGTTGTTTTTTCTTTTTTTAACCATTGGGTAGGTCTTTTAACATACACATTAATTTTCTGTTAATTCTTAACACTGACAAAGATTTCTGGATTATTTATATTATTCTGAAAAAGAGCAGTTAAAAAAAAAAAGCTAACGAGGGGAGATTCTCAGTACATTCTACTAGTTGCCTTAAATCAGAACCATTATGTCAAAAGCAAGGACATCTGCAACAGTTCCCTTGCTAGGTGAAAATTTAAAGTACACACCTATACACAAAACTACAAAGGTACATGACTATTTTTAAGCATCCATCCATGAATATGGTTGTATTTGCACATTCTTAAATAGATCTTTCTTCCTTTTTTTAAATCTGAGGACAAAGTTGATGAACTGCTTCATAATATGTAACCCTCCACTCACCCCCTTTTTAACTCTTGAAAAAAATCAATTACATTACTTACAAATCACTTCAATATCTGGTACTTTAATTTCTCGCAATTATATCTAATCAAAATTCCCTGAACTGTAGTTTAAACCAGATTCCTCTCATTTCTCTATCAAAGACAAGTAAAACCAGTATGATCAAGAAAGATTAAGCATATGCTTATGTATATTTAAACTGTCATCAATTCACTTTTCTGTGGATAAATTTCAAATATTAATAAAGTGGCATTTCTTTTAAGATGGGTCTCACTATGTTGCCCAGGCTGGTCTCGAACTTCTGGGCTCAAGCAATCCTCCCACTTCAGCCTCCCAAAGTGCTAGGATTACAGGTGTGAGCCACTGTGCCCAGCCTAAAGCAGCATTTATTTCAGACATAGTTGCTTGAATTAAGCTAACAAAAGGTTATGTAGTAGATAAAAATGATTTTTAAGCAACTATCAATATTAAAGAGAAAATTAAACAATGAATTCATTTCCCTATCCACACACTGAGGCATTTTACCAAGTATTTTCTGAGCACCTATTCTGTGTGTCAGGCACTGAGTTAAGTGTTAGAAATAAAGATAAGGGACACATTTCCTGACTCCAAGGAGCTTACTGTCTAGTGAGAGAGACAGACAAGAAAATGAATATGTGGCAGAATTGCAGACCCATGTGCTGGTGCTATCAGAACATTCAATACATAGCAGAAGGAAAGACAGAAAGAAGCATCAAAAAAGGCTCCCAGGGAAAGCTGGTCCCTACACTGAGTCCTGAAAGATGGATGGGAGTTAGCTAGGGCAGGGGCAATCCAGATCAAGAAGAAAACATGTAAAACCTCCCCAAACCTAAAAGAACAGGGCCTCCTCCAGGAGCACCCGGTAGTTCCTTAGAGTTGGAATGTAGGGTGTGCATGGGAAAATATTAGGAGATAGGTAGGAAAGAAGGCACATGGCCATTTCACCGAGGGTCAGTTTGTACTACTGAGGGTAATTCACATTTCCCCTTAAAATCTTACATAAACCACTAATGTCCTACCAGAATACTTTCCCATGGGGACAGAAAACTGACATTACTTTCAAGAATAATTTAACTTAAAATTAGTAAGAATAAAATTAATAGTGTTTTACTGTGTGTCATGTCCAAATTCTAACCTTCAAGGCACAACATCCATCTATAAACATTTCCCCTGATAGCAACTGGACTTGCAGTGTCACCGAACAATGACCTGAACCTCAGATTCTCTCTTCCCTTCTAGACCCCGAAAACTCACACACTTTAACCCCAAATCTCACAGGAATCTCAAAGTCCCTTTTAATCATGTATTTTGTTTTTTAGGAACAGAAATCCAAGAATATATATAGAGAGAGATTCATTTGTTTATGCGTATGCGTGTTTGTGTGTGTATGTATACATATAAAACAACACACACACATATATAAAACAATTTTGTGTGGGTATTTGGCAAATACTAAGAAAGTATTACTAAAATAGTTTGCTAAAAAAACTAGCTTTTTTTAAAAAAGAAAAAGCTAAAATGGAAGATGATACAAAATACTGTATCTCCACCTTTAGTAGTGTTGGTCATAACTCAATCCTGGAGTCATCCTTAATCTTGGTACATATCTATAGCAAGAGACACTGGTGAGGAAATTTAGACAATTAAATTGGAGCGCCCATAATGTCTGCTCTAAGATATGTGCAAACCCAGCAGATGAGTCACTCAGTCTCAGCTAATTAACAAGGTAATCAGTACTAAGGGCAACAACACACACACACACACACACACACACACACACACACACACACACACACCACACACACACACACACACACACACACACCAACCTTCAGAACTCTCAAAGAAACTCTTAGTTTAGGCCGGGCGCATTGGCTCAAGCCTGTAATCCCAGCACTTTGGGAGGCCGAGACGGGCGGATCACGAGGTCAGGAGATTGAGACCATCCTGGCTAACACGGTGAAACCCCGTCTCTACTAAAAAATACAAAAAACTAGCTGGGAGTGGTGGCGGGCGCCTGTAGTCCCAGCTACTCGAGAGGCTGAGGCAGGAGAATGGCGTAAACTCAGGAGGCGGAGCTTGCAGTGAGCTGAGATACGGCCACTGCACTCCAGCCTAGACAGAGCGAGACTCCGTCTCAAAAAAAAAAAAAAAAAAAGAAACTCTTAGTTTAGTGCCTTATACTGCAGTATAAAAACATATACAGGGAAATCAAATGCCATCCTCTAGCAACATCAAAAGGATGAACATTCTATATGAGCAATCCCATAGCTCTCTCCACTAAAAAGTCACAGATCGCACCATAGAAAGCAAAGGTGTGTGCTTTTAAGGCAGCAGTAAGAAAGTAGAGGCACTCTCTAGAAAACGATTATCATTAACTCTGAAAATCTGAATGAATAGATTTGATCTCATAGAGTTAGAGCATTCAGTTTTCTGTAAACATTGTAGATCAAAATTCCATGTTTTTATTCTTTAGCTCAGTGATAACTTCTACGTATTAATCTTACAACTGTGTCAAATTAATAAAGGGTCACTTAACCTTCATAATAAATCTCTAGTTTAGAAATTTACTAATAAACAGTAATCCCTTAGCAGGGACAGAACTCTAGCATAATACTTAACTTATGAAAAACACATATCATACAAAATCTTTAACCCAATATCCATTTACTAAAAAATACTGTGAAATTCAAAGGAATTGTTATTTCCCAAATAAATGCCAAGTTGTTATTAATGTAATCACTGAGTAACTTAAAATCAATTCAGTTTTTTCTATTACACTCATGATTATAGGCAATGACGTTTTTACTAAACTGAGCAACCGTAGGAGGTAAACCCACAAGTATGAATTTTACAATATTTTCCTTAATATGGTATACCTAACGGTTCTTAAAAAGCATTTGGCTTTATGGCTTTATTTTTTAAAACAACAAAATTTAAAGGCAAGTCACTCTAATTTCAAGCTTCATGTTAAATACACAAACTAATATTATTCAAACCATAAACATCAATAAAACACTAAAAGACATGTAAGAAAATCCCTAGGCATCTTCACTTTTTATATATAATAGCTTTAACCTATAACTAAACAAACACTAATGATGGATAACAGAAAAGTAAATAAAAGCTAGTCACGGAGGCTCATGCCTGTAATCCCAGCACTTTGGTCAAGGCAGGCAGATCACTTGAGGTCAGAAGTTCAAGACCAGTCTGACCAACACAATTAAACACCGTCTCCATACAAAAATGAGCCAGGTGCGATGGTACATGCCTGTAGTCCCAGCTACTCAGAGGGCTGAGACGTGTGAATCGCTTGACCCTGGGAGGTGGAGGCTGCAGTGAGCTGAGATCATGCCACTGCACTCCAGGCTTGGTAACAGAGCGAGACAAAAAAAAAAAAAAAGAAAGAGAAGACAAGACAAGACAAGACAAGAGAAGACAAGAGAAGACAAGACAAGACAAGACAAGAGAAAGAGTGGGAGGGAGGGAGGGAGGGAGGGAGGGAGGGAGGGAGGGAGGGAGGAAGGAAGGAAGGAAGGAAGGAAGGAAGGAAGGAAGGAAGGAAGGAAGGAAAGAGAAGAGAAGAGAAAAGAGAAGAGAAGAGAAGAGAAGAGAAGAGAAGAGAAGAGAAGAGAAGAGAGAAGAGAGAAGAGAGAAGAGAGAAGAGAGAAGAGAGAAAGAAAGAAAGAAAGAAAGAAAGAAAGAAAGAAAGAAAGAAAGAAAGAAAGAAAGAAAGAAAGAAAGGTAAATTAAAAGGTATTTTTCAAAACTGAATATAGAAATGTATAAGTACAATTTACTATAAATCTGTACTTCCAAACTCAGGTGGATATGATGTTACTAGACTCATATTAAAAGCCTAAATATGGGCCAGGTGTGGTGGCTTACACCTGCAATCCCAGCACTTTGGAAGACTGAGGCAAGAGGACTGCTTGATGCCAGGACTTTGAGACCAGCCTGTGCAACATAGCAAGACATCGTCTCTAATTTTGTTTTAAAGTCTAATATTGACTATGTGTACATGAAATGTGTATACCATGTGTACATCACCCCCCGCCACATACACACTGATCAAAAGAAGCTATGCCAAATGCCAAGCAACTCTAACCCCCCAAAACAAACTGTTTCACAAATAGCTCATTTAAATGTTTCTGCATTTAAATCAACCTAAAATATTGATAAATATACTCTCAAAGAAAACTAAATTTGCCTATTTATTCTCTACTTCTAGAGCAGTGCATTCAAAGTAATTGTTATAATCTAACACACCTGATTCAAGTATCCCACTAATAAAAATGTTTGTTGTGTATAGTCATCCCTTTGTGTATCTGGGTATTGGTTCCAGGGCCTCTGTATGGACCAAAACACGTGCACACTCAAGTGCCACAGTCGTCCCTGTGGAATCTGTGTATATGAAAAGTCAGCCCTTTGTATATGGAAATTTTGCATCCCACAAACACTTTCTGGTTGACAAAATCCACCTATAAGTGGAGCCATACGGTTCAAACCCTGTGTTGTTAAAGGGTCAATTGTATATACGTTTTGTAACATGCCCCCTCACGAAATGCCAACAACAAAAAGTTTACCAGAAAAGTTTGCATCAGAGCACATCTATCCCTGTGATTAACTTTTATAGAGCTCTTAAAATAAGTATTGTTCAAAAACTATTTAATGACAAAGACAAAATGTTCATGATATAAAATTAAGTATAAGAAAAAAGGGCTGGGCGCAGTGGCTCATGCCTGTAATCCAGCACTTTGGGAGGCCGAGGCAGGCAGATCACCTTAGGTTAGGAGTTTGAGACCAGCCTGGTCAACATGATGAAACCCCATCTATACTAAAAACATAAAAATTAGCCAGGGGTGGTGGCACATGCCTGTAATCCCAGCTACTCGGGAGGCTGAGGTAGGAGAATTGTTTGAGCCTGGGAGGCAGAGGTTGCAGTGAGCTGAGTTCACACCACTGCACTCCAGTCTGGGCAACAGAACAAGAACAAGACTCTGTCTCAAAAAAAAAAAAAAAAAAAAAAAAAAAAGAGAAGAAAAAAGGTAAAAAACTATTATTAAAAAAAATAAAGCTGGACCGAGCATGTGGTTCACACCTATAATCCCAGCACTTTAGGAGGCCGAGTAGGGAGGACTGCCTGAGCCTGGGAATTCAAGATCAGCCTGGGCAATTTAGTGAGACCCTGCCTCTACAAAAAATAAAAAAAAAATAGCAGGGCATGGTGGCAAATGCCTGTAATCCCAGCTACTCGGGAGGCTGAGGTGGGAGGATCGCTTGAGCCCAGGAGGCCAACAGTGCAGTGAGCTGTGATCACGCCACTGTACTCTAGCCTGGGCGACAGAGTGAGACACTGTCTCAAAACAGTAACAAACCACTAGATGCAATATGTATCCCTAGGTTGGATCTTGGAACAGAAAAAGAACATCAGTAGAAAAACAGAAGAAATGTAAATAGTCTGTAATTAATAGTATTGTACTAGTATTAATTTCTTAGTTTTGACACATATGCCACGGTTACATAAGATGTTAACACTAGGAGAAGCGAGGTGAAGGGCATATGGGAACTATCTTTACAACTTAACATTCTAAAATTATTCTAAAAAATTTTTATTTTAAAAGTTGCTCTTCACATCCAGTAGCAAACTTGAAAGGATTTGCATTATTAAAAAATAACATTTTACACCAATTTTTCTCTCCCCTACCTCCACATAAAATACAACCCCCACACACAAAAAAAACTAGATGAACACACCCTAAAATGTTAACACTGATTCATTTGGTGGTAGAATGAAAAGGATTTTTTCTTTTTATGTTTTCTAGTGTGTGAATTGCTTTTATAATCAATGAATTATTAACTAAAGAAAATACAAATCAATACTTACTGAAGAGTTCTTTAGAAACAAAAGCTGTAAGTGTCTAAGCAGAGCCCAAAGGCAGACTACATACAAAACACGTTTGGGCAGACTCTGAAGAACACAGTGGCCAAGGGAAACTGCCAGGAGCATTTAAGTAGGGAAACTCTAATTAGTAAATGCTGGAAACCTGCCAATGAGCAGAACTTAACATCTACTCTCAGGTTAAAGTGCCTGAGGCCAACAAGCTATGCTCAAAATTCACATCTTAGGGGAATGAATGTCTTGAAAAGCACCCAATACTAAGAATTCACGGAGATACACAGCCTGGGTTTACTTCAAACACAAATAATGCAGCTGGACACCTGGTACACAACTGCCCACTGAGAACTCCTAGAGACAGTTTTCAGTACCACAATATGGTCCCAAAGTTTTTCTTCCCTACTTCTTTCCTCTCTAACATTTTCCTACCACCTACGCCCATTCCTTAGCCCTAAGGCCTAAATATGGCACCCTGGTGCCATCTAGCAACATGGGTAGAATTATCCAGGTCTAGAGACCACTGAAATTACAGAATCAAATCCTATTTCAGATGTGTAACAGATGCCTCCCACAAGCTTTTTTTTTTTTTTTTCCTGATACTTTTAAGGAAAACTATGTTCTAGTAACTCCATTAAGCCATAAGGGAAAATTTAATCAACGATAAATATTCTCCAATCAAAATTTAAAGGTACAATCATATTGTCCCTTAAAGAAAGTGCTAGTGGAATCAGATTACATTTTGATAAGAAATTTCTTCTAAGCTGTAATCAGCATAACTTACATATGTTAGGTTGCAAGCTCCTAAAATAACTCTAAGTGGGTCAGGCGCGGTGGCTCACGCCTATAATCCCAGAACTTTGGGAGGCCGAGGCAGGTGGATCACGAGGTAAGCAGTTCAAGACCATCCTGGCTAACACAGTGAAACCCTGTCTCTAATGAAAATACAAAAAATTAGCAGGGCGTGGCGGTGGGCGCCTGTAGTCCCAGCTACTCGAGAGGCTGAGGCAGGAGAGTCTTGTGTACCTGGGAGGCCGAGGTTGCAGTGAGCTGAGATTGTGCCACTGCACTCCAGCCTGGGCAACAGAGTGAGACTGAGATTCCGTCTCAAAAAAAAAATCGCTCTAAGTGGCCTGTTCTGAGTTTTGTGTTGCTTTTTAAAAATAATTTGTAATTGTTTGTTTATGGGACACTCATTCTCAGCAGAAAGTATAGTAAGTCCTAGAACCACCACTTAATAAACATTTATATGCATTCCTTTTTACTTTTTTTTTTTTTTGAGATGGAGTCTTGCTCTGCCACCCAGGCTGTAGTGCAATGGCACGATCTTGGCTCACCGCAACCTCCACCTCCAGGGTTCAAGCAATTCTCCCGCCTCAGCCTCCCGAGTAGCTGGAATTACAGGTGTGCGCCACCATGCCCGGCTAAGTTTTGTATTTTTAGTAGAGACAGGATTTCACCATGTTGTCCAGGCTGATCTCGAACTCCTGACCTCGGGTGATCTGCCCACCTCAGCCTCCCACAGTTTACTCTTTTGAATCCTTGTGGACTCTGTAATAAGGTATCTAGGATTAACTCAATGACGTACAAAGTAAGACACTACACTCAGAGGCAAAGGGGTCTTGTAAGTTAAAGTACCTGGCCTTTACTTCATGAGTTCTGTAACAGTGATTTTAAGCATCAGAAGCCTTTGTTTCTTACTTTCCAGTTCCTGGTTGTGTTTAAGACAGTAGACGTTACCTACCAAAAAAGTGATCCTCAGGTATGGTGGCCACTATACTGTTATTGTTGTTACTTTGAAAATTAATAGACATATATCCTGTTTTTCATCAAAGCTGAGACATGATTGATTTTAAGACTGATATTTTATATACCACTGAGAAAGAAAAAAAGTCAATTTAACTATAATATGCCACTAATTGTAAGACACACCCAAATTTTAGTGAACAAAACTGGAAAATGTCTCTTAGGATCAATAAAATATGTCATACAGTCAATGAAAGAACTATCAACACACTACAAATAACAGAAATGCAAAGTTGTTTGGATTGTCTTTTCTTTGCTCCTTCCCAGATGGTGAAGATAGTTACAATCAAGTGGTAGGATTTCAGAGCATCCAAGACTGATGTGATGTTCTTTTGAGCCCTTGCTAAATATTGATCTAAAAAACAATCTCATAATGCAGCCTGCTGGGAACTATTTTCTCCATTTTTCAATGGGGAAATGAAGGTGAATAAATTAATCAAAATTTTACTAGAAGTCAAATTTAGAATGTTCAGTTTTCTGCTCTACCACATTAACAAAGACAATATGCACCCTTCCTCTAAAGGTTTCATGGTTTGCTTTCCTTCAGATTTACCTGGGTCTTAACTTAAACACGTACCAATCATCCATGGTGAAGGTAATTCTGAAGAGCCACATTCATAATTACACTTGAGCTCATCCCTCTGAAAACAACTACAATAACATATAATTTGGTAGTTTTGTTTGTTTGTTTGTTTTAAGACAGGGTCTTGCTCCATTGCCCAGGCTGGAGTGTAGTGGGGCGATCAAAGCTCACTGCAGCCTTAACCTCTTGGACTCAAGTGATCCTCCCGCGTCAGCCTCCCAAAGTAGTCTGGATTACAGGCGTGCACCACCACACGCAGCTAATTTTTTAAATGTTTTGTAGAGACACGGTCTAGCAATGTTGCCCAAGGGGTCTAGAACTCCTAGCCCCACGCAATACTCCCGCCTTGGCCTCCCAAAGTGCTGGGATTTGAAAGCAACTTTGAGAATATTTCTTTCTTCTTCTTCTTCTTCTTTTTTTTTTTAAAAGACAAATGTGAAGAAAACAAATCTCAAAAAAAAAAACAGCTGAAATTTCTAAGAAGATGTCTTATTCCGTCATACTCTCAAAATGTTTCTTCACTAATACTGGCTGAAAAGCTGCGTACTTTAATCTTTTTAAAAAGACTTTGAATAATTAAAAAGTCTTCGAACTTAATTCAACAGTTAGCTACAAATAATATTGGTTTCCTATAATTATGTACATAAAATACTCATGTTGAAGGCTTATAGTTTTAAATTTTCCACACGTAAATTACAAAATTGAATTCCCAGAAATGATTCATCCTTCTAAACAGAAAGTACAGTATGGCTCAGGTGAGGTTTTAATTCTCATATAATTGACAAATGGCATACAATATCTCTGCTATCTCAATGTACTTTAAACACTACATTAGAATTTAAAATGAAAGGCTTTGGTGGTTTTGCTTGTTTTGGGACAGGTCTTGCTCCATCGCCCAGGTTGGCAATATTGGAGATAATGTCTTCTAGAGAAATTTAGAATGCTAAAAACAAAGCCTGTCGTTTTAGACTTAGTGAAAATATGTACTTGAACACTAGAGAGATCTGAGTTCTTACTTAACCTCTCTGAATCTATATTTCCTCACAGGTTAAGTTAAAAATACTTCCTACCAACATTCCCTACACTTTATATGGTTTTTACAGGTTCGGAAGTGGTTGTTGCATGCCAATAACCATGAGGACTGAATTAAGTGGAGATGGGAGAGAGATTTGGGAGTCGTCAGCTTACAGATCCAAGCATAGGGACAGATAAGACTGCCCAGTGCGAAGAAAAGTAAGACCTGCAGCAGCTCAGAAACACCAACATTTAAAGGAATTGTGAAAAAAAAAAAAAAAAAGAGTGAAAAAAAGCCCACAAGGAGACTGGACATTCACTCTCCAAGAAACAAGAGGAAAACCCCCAAGAGTGTGGTATCGCAGAAGCCTAGGGGAAGACTGAGGCAAGGTGAGTTGGGACTGAAAGAACATTGTCAAATCAATAAGGTAAGACTGTAGACACCAGTGTGGAGAAGAAAATATTTAGCAATATGGAAGAGCAGAACAGAGACAGACAACTGTCTTCAAATTTCCATCTTATGGAATAATAGGCTTGATTTGCTCCTGAAATAGGAGACGGACCAAACAACAGAAGTCTATGCAAATGGAACAAAGTTCTATCTACCCAACAAATAACTGAGCTCCCTTTAAATGCTGAGTTACCAATCGCAGACAGTGTTTCAGTCGAGTCCATTACTGGTTAAGAAGTATGATGTTGTCTCTAAAAACAAATGAATTAAATACACAAAATTAACAACAACAAAGTTGTGATGATTTTTCTCTAAAAACTCAAGTGTGATGTTGTCTCTAAAAACAAAATGAATTAAATACACAAAATTAACAACAACAAAGACGTGATTTGAGTTTTCTTTCAACTGAAATAAATTTCAAGGACTAAACTAAATCTGAACTACTTTACATTAAAGGGAACAAAAAGACACAACAAAACAGCTTTAAAATACTTAAGAAATATAAAGCATATTTCTTAAGTTATTATTTCTGAAGTTATAAAATATTATATTCAATTAACTTTAAGTAAAACACATAAAAAAGATAAAAAGCATTTTTAACTTTGTAAGTCCAAAGTAAAACATTTAATATGATATAAAACCTCTAAAGTCTTCACCAAATTTTATGGTTGATTTTTAGCTGTACTAATTCTATTTAATATCATTAAAATCTACCCAACTGAGTTTTCATAATTTTCTACCACTAAATAATTATGTTCTTCATTTCTCTCTTTGCTATATTTTTAAACTTGAAGCACATACGTGTATTTGTTTGTTTTAAGGTAGGGCTTAAAAGTTATCTGCAATGCTGTATATTTTCCATTTGACCCTTCAAAGCCGCTCTCTAACCTTCTCTACTCTACTCTGCGCCCTAGGAGCCTCACTTGCATGGAGGCAGCAGCAGACCAGATTGGCTGTGGTTCCCTTCCTTACGGAGGTTCTTCTAGTAATGGCCCCTGTTAGGCAGCTCTCTCACATACTTACAGCTCTTGCTGACTCAGGTAATCACTTCCTCTCTCTTTCCCTTTTTAGACACCTAGGAGTGTTAAGAGCTGTTCCTAGCAGCCCGGTGTTCCTAGCAAACCTGGCTAACATCACGTGCTGATTTCCTTTAACCTGCCCATAATGTGTAAATAATCCCTTTATTAAATTCTTTTCCATTACAGGGTTCCTGCCAGAACCCTGACTTAAAGCAGTTGTTATTGATGTTTTCAATACAGTAATTATATATTACACTATAATCAGTGGAAAAGATACCTTATGAGAAAAGAGCCATGATCACCAGCTTTTACATTTCTTAGTCAAACCAACTAAGAATTGAAAATAAAAATTACCAACCTAAAAATGTTTGAGAGAAGGAATTACTTATTTTATTAATATCCAAAAATCTTGCAGTCACCCTTCACACCTTACTCTCTCACATCCCATATCCAATCCATCAATCCTTTCAGATCTGTCTTCAAAATACGTCCAAGTTCAACCATTGCTTAACATTTCCACTATTTCTTCTCTGGTCCAAGTTACCAACATTTCTTTATGAATTTTTCCCAACTACCTTCTAATTGGTCTTTGCCTCTGATTGTCCTGCTCTAGTCTTTTCTCACCAGAGCAACCAGATTAATTGTTAAAAAGTATTAATACAGGAGCTTGGTGCAGTGGCTTACACCTGTAATTCCAGCAACTTGGGAGGCTGTGGTGGGTGGATCACTTGAGACCAGGAGTTTAAAACCAGCCTGGGCAACAGCACAAGAACCTATCTCTAAAAAATAAAAAAACAACTTAGCCAGATGTGGTGGTATGCACCTGTAGTCCTAGCTACTTATTAGGAGGCTGAGATGGAAGGATCCCTTGAGCCCAGAAGTCGGAGGCTGCAGTAAGCCATGACTGCACCATTGTACTCTAGCCTGGGTGAGAAAACAAGATCCTGACTCAAAAAAAAAAAAAAAAAGTATTAATGGATATTTTTCTGAAAATGGCAAAAATCATAACTCTCAAAAAACAGTAAAACAAACATATGTCAAAGATATAATTTAACTCATTAATAATAGAATTAGTAAGACGTTACAACTGGTTCAGAGGAACATTCCAACAACTACACATACATAGGGAATAAGGAGTTCTGAAAGAAATTTACAAATAGATGCAAAACAGGTATATTCACAGGTAATATCAACTGCATTCTACTGGGGATAATTTATATTTATTTTCATGAATAAGATTTACTTGCATTTTCTACTTTTTTATTGTGGTAAAATACACATAAAATTTACCATCTTAACTATCCATCATCCATCTCTGTAACTCTTTTTTTCTTTTTGAGACAGGGTCTCACTCTATCAACTAGGCGGGAGGGCAGTGATGTGACCATAGCTCACTGCAGCCTTGACTGCACAAGGGATTCTCCCTTCTCAGCCTCTCAATTAGCTAGGACCACTGGCACATCCCACCATGTGCGGTTAACTTTTTAATGTTTTGTAGAGGCAAGGTCTCACTATGTTGCCTAGGCTTCTTTTCATCTTGTAAAACTGAAACTCCACAGCTGTTAAACAGTAACTCCCTCCTCCTCCCATCCCCTGACAACAACCATTCTACTTTCTCTCTAATTTTGACTATACTACCTCCTTCACATAAGTAGAATCACATAGCATTTGTCTTTGTGTGACTGGCTTATTTCACTTAGCGTAATGTCTTCAAGGTTCATCCATGACGTAGCATATTACAGAATTTCCTTCCTTTTTAAGGCTGAATGATATTCCACTGCATCTACATACCACATTTTACTTACCCATTCATCTGTCAATGAACACTTGGGTTGCTTCCACCTTTTGGCTACTGTGTACAAATAGATATGGGTGTACAAATACCTTAAGACCCTGCCTTTGGTTCTTTTGGATATACTCAGAAGTTGAATTGCTGCATCATATGGTAATTCTGTTTTTAATTTTTTGAGGACCACAAAACTGTACCATTTTATATTCTCACCAACAGTGCATAAGGTTTCCAATTTTTCCACGTCCTCACCAACATTTGTTACTATTTTTTAAAAAAATAATAGCCATCTGTGGCCAGGTGCAGTGGCTCACACCTGTAATCCCAGCACTTTGGGAGGCTGAAGTAGGCGAATCTTGAGGCCAGGAGTTTGAGACAAGCCTGGACAACAGGGTAAAACCCTATCTCTACTAAAAATACTAAAAATACAAAAATTAACCAGGCATGGTGGCACATACCTGTAATCCCAGCACTTTGGGAGGCCAAGGTGAGTGGATCACTTGAGGCCAGGAGTTCGAGACCAGCCTGGGTAACACAGCGAAACCCTGTCTCTACTAAAAATACAAAAATTAGCCAGGTGTGGTGGTGCACACCTATAGTCCCAGCTACTTGGGAGGCTGAGATGTAAGAATCACTTGAATCTGGGAGGCGGAAGTTGCAGTGAGCTGAGATCATACCACTGCGCTCCAGCCTGAGCAATACAGCGAAACTCTGTCTCAAAAAAAGAAAAGAGTAGTGTGAGGGTAATATGAGTATGAGGGTAGTATCTCACTGTATTTCTTATTTGCATTTCTCTAATAATTGGTGACGTTAAACACCTTTTCATATGCTTACTGGCCTTTGTATATCTTCTTTGGTGTAATGTCTATTCAAGTCCTTGGCCCATTTTTAAATTAGTTTTTGGTTTTGAGTTTCAAAAGTTTTTTCTTGTATTGTTTGTGCCTTTGGTGTTACATCCAAGACACCACTGCCAAATTCAATGTCATGAAGCATTTGCCCTACATTTCCTTACAACAGTTGTACACTTTTGATTCATTTTAAGTTAATTTTTGTATATAGTGCTAGATGAAGGTCCAACTCCATTATTTTGTATGTAGATACCCAGTTTTTCCAGCATCACTTGTTGAAGAGACTGTCCGTTTCCCACTGAATAGTCTTGGTACCCTTGTCAAAAATTATTTGCCCATATATGCAAGTGTTTACTTCTGGGTTTTTTGTTTTGTTTTTTTTTTTTTTTTTGAGACGCGGTTTCGCACTGTCACCCAGGCTGGAGTGCAGTGGCACGATCTCGGCTCACTACAACCTCCGTCTCCTAGGTTCAAGCAATTCTCCTGCTCAGCCTCCCAAATAGCTGGGATTACAGGCCTCCACCACGACGCCCAGCTAATTTTTTGTATTTTTAGTAGAGATAGGGTTTCACCATCTTGGCCAGTCTGGTCTCGAACTCCTGACCTCGAGATTCACCCGCCTTGGCCTCCCAAACTGCTGGGATTACAGGTGTGAGCCACCACGCCAGTCTATTTCTGGGTTCTCTATTCTATTCCATTGGGCTATATGTCTGCCTAAATTTATGCCAATACCATGCTGTTTGATTACTGTAGCTTTGTAGTAAGTTTTGAAATCAGGAAGTGTGAATCAACAGCTTTGTTCTTCTTTTTCAAGATTGTTTTAGCTATTGACAGTCCCTTGATATTCCACATGAATTGTAGGATGGGCTTTTCTAATTTTGCAAAAATCATCATTGCGGTTTAGATAGGAATTGCACTGATTCTGTAGATTATTTTTAGTATTCATATCTTAACAATATGAAGGTTTCCAATCCATGAAAAGCAGAAGTTTTTCATTTATTTAATTTCTTTGAGCAATGTTTTATAGTTTTTGCTGTAAAAATCTTTCACTTCTTTGGTTAATTCGTATTTTATTCTTTTTGATGCTATTGTAAACAAAATTGTTTTCTTAATTTCCTTTTAGTATTGTTCATTGTTAGATGAAACTGCTAACGCTTTAGGGTTTTCTACATATAAGATCGTATCATCTGTAAACAGAGATTACTTTACTTCTTTCCAATTTGGATGGCTTTTCTTTTTCTTGCCTAATTGCTCTGGCTAGAATACCCATTACAATATTTAATAGAATTGGTGAAAGTGGGAATCCTTGCCTTGTTCCTGATCTCAGAGGAAAATCTCTTTTCAGTCTTTCACCACTGAATATGACATTCACTGTATTTTTCATATACAGCTTTTACTATGTTGAAGTAGTTTCCTTTTATTTTTTATTTATTTTTTTTTTTTCAAGATGGAGTCAGGCTGGAGTGCAGTGGCATGATCTTGGCTCACTGCAACCCCCTCCTCCTAGGTTCAAGTGATTCTCCTGCCTCAGCCTCCTGAGTAACTGGGATCACAGGTGCACGCCACCAGGCCCAGCTAATTTTTACATTTTTAGTAGAGATGGGATTTCACCATGTTGGCCAGGCTGGTATCAAACTCCTAATCTCAAGTGACTCACCCACCTTAGTCTCCCAAAGTGCTAAAATTACAGGCATGAGCCACCACACCTGGTTCCTTTTATTTCTAATTTTAGTGTTTTTCTTTTTTAATTATGAAAGGATGCTGAATTTTGTCAAATGTTTTTTCTGCATCAATTGACACAATCATGTGGTTTTCTCCCATTCATACTTTTAATGCATACATTACATTGAACAATTTTCATATGTTGAACCATCTATGCATTCCAGGAATAAGTCCCACTTGATCATGGTATATAATCTCACTGATATGCTGCTGAATTTGGTTTCACTAGTATTTTGTTGAGGATTTTAACATCAATATTTATGATTCAATCGCATTTTTAAGAAGTTTTCTGTTAAGTTCCAGTACTCTAAAAAAAAAAAAGCCTTCCTACTCCGCCCCTGCCCTGCCCACAAAATGAGCCAGAGATAAACTCAATGGCTGAGCTAGACAGGACACCCATTTGCCATTTTTTTTGTCCACTTCAATGTGGTTCACAACTTTTCCTGACAAAATCCTGCAATGGCTTCCCCTATTCCTCTGAAAATAAAAATTAAGGACTTTTCAATGGTCTCTATGAGATCCTAACATTTTCTGCCTCTCCCGTTCCACTACTGATCATGTACTTTAAAATTCTTCACTCTCCATACTCTGCTCCAGCCACAACGGCCTCCTTGCTGTTTCTAGAATACACTAAGTATGTCCCTATCTCAGGTCCTTTGCAACTACTGTTCCTTGTACCTGGAATGCTCTTCTACCAGATATCAGCATAGTTTCCTCCTTCACTTGCTTCAGGTTTTTGTTCACAAATCAATTTATTAAAGAATTTTCCTGAGCACTCTACATATGAAATAGATAAGCCCTTACCCACTAGCCTATGATGATACACCTTTTCCTCTTTCCCTACTACATTGTTCTCAAAATACCTTACCACCAAGTGGCATACTACATATTGACTTGTTTTTTATTCTCTATCTTCACTCCACTGCCGCCACAAAACGTAAACTCCACAGTGGCAAAGATTTTGTTTTGTTCACTGAAATATCCTCAGTGTCTGAAGAGTGCCAGACAGATATTAAATGCTTAATAAGTTTTAGTTGAATGAATAATATCAGATATTGTTTAAAAATAGCAACATTCTTATTCATAAAATTTGTTCCTGAATTTCTGCAATGTACAAACATATCAATAAAACTACAACCAAATGCTTTTACATTTTTACTTATTAACATATGTTACTTAATAGTTACTTATTGAGATGACTTGCAAAAATGGGGCTCAAAATTATCACTTAGATTTGTCTGTACACTGACAGCTATCTCAAGAAAAATAATTTGAAATTTAAGAAACAGTATCACAAAATTTCTTTTAGAAGCAATGTTACCATGTTGTTATCAAAGTGAGCAAGTATACTCGTAAGACTGAGGTAGCACCAGATGTTTTCCTTTTTGTACTATAGATTCAAAAACTGTCATTTGGATTATAGTTATTATAGCAGATGTAACTCCTGAAGACTCTACCTGGGTAAGTCAACCGCCTAAGAGTCATTATCCAAGCCACACTATCTCCTCCAAGCTAGGTCACTCTTTGACATTTTGCAGTCTTGGGATGAGCCTAGGTGAAGGTGAAGATACTCTAAGAGTAAAGCAATTGTTTATGTTGGATTTCTCATCCTACAACTTTTCCTAAGCTCTTTCATTTTCTAACATTAAAAGGTACTTAATATTAACTAGAATTTACTTTGAATATATTTGAACTACCTGCCATATGCAATTCCAACACCAACATCTTTGATCTGAGTTATTTCAGTGAAAACAGAAATATGGTTACATATGGTTGAAAGTACAAGTTTGGAACATCACAGACCAATGAAATAATGGTTTAGCTACAAACAATATTAGTTTAAATATTTTTTCTTTACATACCCTGATTCATTCAAAAATCTGTTTGAAAAAATAAAGAATTTCAGAGCTAGTCTTTTTTCTGTATACTTTTTTCCTATATACTTTAATAACCTCTAGATTACTTACAATACAAATGCTATCTAAACAGTTGTTATGCTGTATTTTGTAATTTTTTAAACTGCTTTCTATTTCAAATAATTTCAATCCGTGGCTGATTGAATTTGCAGGTGTGCAACCTATGGATACGAACAACCAACTATAAATCAAAGGTAAAGGTATCATAAAGTAAGGTTTTAAATTCCTCTAGTTGATAAGGCTGAACCTGTTTACGATTGGGTCTGACAGCATGCACATTTTCACTTTTTAATTAGAATGCTGCAAATTAATATGTTTGTTATACTATGTCCGTCAGTAAAGAAAAATATTCAGAACATACTCCCCCGCCATCTACATCTGGTTTTAGAGGCAATAAATGCTTCTAATATATGGCCCTGATAACACCTGCTTTAATAATAAAAAGATAATCAAATCATCTTTCGAGTGTGTGAGGAAAAATTCTGAAAATGGAGAAATAACTTATTTGAAACCAATCTCTTTAAATTATAAAAAAATGTGTTAGAATTACATCAAAGCATAAGACTTTTTACATAAAGTTACTAAATTTATATCAAAACCACTTCCCCTGAATTAACAATAATACAGTGTTACTTTTTTTTTTTTGAGACAGGGTCTCACCTTGTCACCCAGGCTGGAGTGCAGTGGTACAATCTTGGCTCACTGCAACCTCCACCACGAGGGTTCAATGATCATCCTGCCTCAGTCTCCTGAGTAGCTGGGACTACAAACACATGCCACCGCACCTGGCTAATTTTTGTATTTTTGTATGTTTTTTTTTTTATTTTTTTATTTTTTTTGAGATGGAGTTTCGCTCTTGTTGCCCAGGTTGGAGTGCAATGGCATGATCTCGGCTCACCCCATCCTCCTCCTCCCAGGTTCAAGCAATTCTCTTGCCTCAGCCTCCTGAGTAGCTGGGATTACTGGCATGTGCCACCATGCCCAGCTAATTTTGTATTTTTAGTAGAGACGGGGTTTCTCCATGTTGGTCAGGCTGGTCTCGTACTCCTGACCTCAGGTGATCCGCCCACCTCGGCCTCCCAAAGTGCTGGGATTACAGGTGTGAGCCACCACGCCCGGACTACTTTTTGTATTTTTAATAGTGAAGGAGTTTTGTCATGTTGCCCAGGTTGGTCTCAAACTCCCGGACTCAAGAGATCCACCTCCCTCAGCTTCCTAAAGTACTAGGATTACAGGTGTGAGCCACTGCACCTGGCCCAGTGTTACTTTTGTACCAGTAACTATACTAGAATACAGACTAACTGGGCCTAATAACATTAATGCTATATTCTTTATTTTTACAGAGTAGGCCAAATACACACATATACACACACTTCCTTTAAAACAAAAACAGCTAAATTATACATTCTAAGGTATTTTGTATAATTTTCATAAGAATTTTGGTTACTGTGAAGTTTAAAAATTTGAAATATTAAAGAAGTTAAGATTTTAATAAACACAACTTTCTACCGTTTGTGTGAGTAGGCCTTCAGATGGCAGCAAATGCAACATAATAAACGTTGGGCCTGTTTGTAAGAACTGGTTATCTGATATCCTCTTTTACTAAATTTTTTAAAACGAGGGTTGCTCCAGGGGAAACACGCATTCAAGAGTGGGATGTGATCTAAAATCAAATGAAAGTTGCAAAGTAGGTGACTTCTAGGTTTAAAAAAATACTTGAGGGACTCAGTTTTGTGGTTTTTTTAAAAAACAAACTTCATTACATTTAGTCATCATGTCTCTTAAGGATCCTCTTGGCAGTAACAGTTTTTCAGATTTTTCTTGTTTTTGATTATCCTGACCATTTTCAGGAGCACTGGTAAAATATTTTGGAAAACGCCTTCTCCTCTCTTGGAATTTGACACTTTTCTCATAATTAGACTGGGAGTATGGGATTTGGGGAGGAGGATCACAGAGAGAAAGTGCCATTTTTATCACAACAAAGCCCTTAAAACATATTATCAACATGACTTATCACTGTTGATGTTACCCCTGACAACCTACCTGGCTGTCAGATTTCTCCACTGTGAAGTTACTTCTCCCTGAACTCTTCTGTACTTCTTGGAAGAAGTACTGAACTTCTTGGAAGGAAGGCATGCACAGCCCACACTTAAGGATTAGGGAATTGTGTCTCACCATGATGAAGGTGGAGTATTGACAAATTATTTGGAGATCTTCTGTACAGGAGATTTGTCTCTTCTCCATTTATTTATTTATTTATTTATTTATTTATTTATTCATTCAATCACTTATTCATATCAGTATCAGCCCGTGGATATTCATTTTATACTCTGGGTTATAATCCAATACTACTTTATACTTTACTTATTTTCTTCTTCAAATTATTCCAACTTTGATCATTGTGAGCTCTTTTAAGACTCCTATGCCCCTTTGACATAGTCCCATTTTGTGGGTTTTTTGTTAAAGCCCTTCTTTACTTTTTTTTTGGCACTACAAGATGTTCTAAGCTGATCTTGTCTATCTTTTTATTATTTTTTGAGACAGAGTCTCACACTGTCACCCAGGCTGGAGTGTAGTGGCACGATCTTGGCTCCCTGCAACCTCCACCTCCTGAGTTCAAGTGACTCTCCTGCCTCAGCCTCCTGAGTAGCTGGGATTACAGGTGCCCGCCACCCTGCCCAGGTAATTTTTTGTATTTTTAGTAGAGATGGGGTTCCACCATGTTGGTCAGGCTGGTCTTGAACTCCTGACCTTGTAATTTGCCCGCCTCAGCCTCCCAAAGTGGATCTTAGACGTCTGTTTCTTGCCCTAGTCCTAGATCGAGCCATTTTTCCAAGGAACCCTGGTCCTTAAGGAGAAGAGTACAGATTCAGCATCCCTAATTGGAAAATCTGAGAATTTTTGAGCACCAACATGACACCACAGGTGGAAAATTTCACACCCGACTTCACATGATGCGTGCACAAAATTATTTAAAATATTGTATAAATCACCTTCAGGCTATGTGTATAAGGCATATATGAAACATAAATGAATTTCGTGTTTAGACTTGAGTCCCATCCCCAAGATATCTCATTATGTATATGCAAATACTTAGAAATCCAAAAAAAACCCTGAAATTCAAGCAGGCACGGTGCCCATGCTTGTAATCCCAGCACTTTGGGAGGCCAAGAACAGCCTGGAGTTCAAGAACAGCCAGGAGTTCAAGAACAGCCTGGCCAGCATGATGAAACCCCATCACTACTAAAAATACAAAAAATTAGCCAGGCATGGTGGTGTGTTCCTGTGATCCCAGCTACTTGGGAGGCTGAGGCAGAAGTTGCAGTGAGCTGAGATCATGCCACTGCACTCCAGCCTGGGCAATAGAGTGAGACTCTGTCTCAAAACAAAACAAAACACCCTGAAATCCAAAACACATCTGATCCCAAGCATTTAGAATAAGGATAAGGATAATCAACTAGTATTAGAAACCAAGATTTGGGTTCTTGGTGTGCTCTTGCTATCGGGTGTCATTGCATCTAGGAGGGCCTCTGTGTAACTAAATTTTATGTTATTTTGTGAGGAATCTGCATAACAAAATATAGAAATAAACTCATGGAGAATAGACTAAGACCATGAAGTTGAAAGATTATACAATTATAGATAGGGTATTATCACTTTTTATGAATGTGTTTTGAAAATAATGCATCTGAATAATATAAGGGAACCTAAATTTTTAAAAATATAAACTTAACACATGTCATTTTTGTTGCAAAGAGAAAAAGGTGACAAATGTATAATGTCAGGAATAAAAGAGGAAGTTCAGTAGAATCCATCTTAATTCAAATGGACATGAAGTTAGTTGGATAATGCAGGAAATTAAAACACACATACCACCCTCACACACACCCCTTACCTTAAACATTTTATTTTAGCTTAAACATATAAAAAGGCATGAATTTACCAAACTTAAGGCCAGGGCCTTTTTTTGTTAATGGGAGATGGCTGATTAGAATTCTGTATTATGTTTCTCATACAAACCTTACCTAAGTTGTATGTTATTTGAAATGGATCAAGGGACTCTATTTCTAGCAACATGGTAGGTTAGATGTCCAGACTGACTCTACTGCTGGAATCTACAATGCTTTATATACATATTTTTAAAATTTTATTATTAAATGTTTTCCTAATCTGGCACAAATGTAAAAAGCTACAAAAGGCGGCTCTTGACTTTAAGGTAATTTCATCATGCTGCTTAGAAAACTGCAGACTGCGGGAGACAGACTATATAGTCCAAGACTGCCTTGCATACAGTTGCAAATCCCCAAATCCACAAAGTACAAATGAATGAGCAGCAAACCTACCTTGTAGAAGGTGACAGCAAGTAAACTTGCCTGCTTGACCTTGACGCTGGTAAAAAGAAGAAAATCTCCTGCAAGAATTTATAACTATAAGCCGCTCTTAAATGAGTTTGTGGAGACGAAAAAGGACAAAAAGGCATAACATGAAAAATAGACTATATGTCTAATTAGAGTTATAGAAGGAGAAAATAAGAGGCATTATTCAAAGAGATAATGGTTAAGAATTTTCCACAATTATTCAAAGAGATTATTATCCTCAGATCCAGGAACTCCCAAAGAATCCCAAGTGGGATTACAAAAAATAAAATGAGGAAATGAAAAAAATAATGCCTCAATACATTATACAAAACTGCAAAACACTAAATGGGAAGGAAAAAAAGGCTTAAGACAGCCAAATAAAAGGGTGATTACTTACAAAGGAAGGGCAATTAAGACTTCTCAACAGCAATACTGGCAGTCAAAGGACTGGAATAATGTCTTCAATATGATGAGAAAACAGAATTCTACACACAGAGAAACTACCTTTCAAGAATGAAGTTGAAATAAGACATCTTTAGACAAAGAAAAAAGTGTCTTTTTCACCAAAGGATCTTCACTGAAAGAAATTCTAAACAACATACTTCAGGTAGAAAAAAAATTATCATAGACGAAAGGTCTCAGATCCAAAAAGGAACAATGAGCCAAGAAAACAGTAATTAGGTAAACAAATTTAAACAAAGGTTTACTACCTAAAACAGTAATTTGTCTAAAATTCTGTATGTATGCATAAGAAGAATATGCCAAAACTAAGATAACAGACAACAATGTTACAGGTTGAGAGGAAGACAACCAGAGAGTACTAAGTTACTACATTATTCAGGAATAGATTAAAGATACTAATTTGGACTTTTCTAAGAAAAGCATGTTAAAATAGCCAGAGCAAGCACTAAAAGAATAAATAATATATTAATTATAAACAAATATACATGCATGCAAGGTATGGAGAGGAGATGGAATGAGACAAACATATATGTCTAACTCAATACAAAAGACTGGCAAGAATGAGAGGAAGAATTGGATAAACAGAAAAACCACAGAAGGGGACAGAAATATATGTAAATCAGAGCTGGGCATGGTGGCTTACATCTGTAATTCCAACACTCTGGGAGGCTGAGGCAGGAGGAACGCTTGAGTCCAGGAATTCAAGACCAACTTAGGCAACATAGTAGGATACCATCTCTAAAAAATTAAAAAATCAGCCCAGCATAGTGGCGCATGCCTGTGATCCCAGCTACCTGAGGGGCTGAGGTGGGAGGATCGTTGACAGCAGCACATAGAGGCTAGAGTAAGCCATGATCGTGCCACTGCACTCCAGCCTGCGCAACAGAGCGAGATCTTGTCTCAAAAAAAGAAAAAAAAAGTTAAAAAAAAAAAATCTAAATCTATCAGCAACACAATTGACTGAAATTCTCCAGTTAAAAAATAAAGACTGTCATTCAGAACAAAAAATAAAACTGAATCTTATTCTATTTACAAAACTCCAACGAAAATACATGAAAAACTAAAGAATGAAAATACTGGCCAGGTGCGGTGGCTCATGCCTCCTGTAATCCCAGCACTTTGGGAGGCTGAGGTGGGTGATCACCTGAGGTCAGGAATTCGAGACTGACCTGGCCAACATGGGAAACCCCATCTCTACTAAAAAAAGAGAAATTAGCCAGGCATGGTGGTGCGTGTATGTAATCCCAGCGACTCAGGATGTTGAGGCACAAGAATTCCTTGAACCTAGGAGATGGAGGTTGCAGTGAGCTGAGATTGCGCCACTGCACTCCAGCCTGGGTGACAGAGTGAGACATCGTTTCAAAAAAAAAAGAATGAAAATACTACACTAACCAAAAGAAAACTACACTAGCTATATTAATCCAAGAAAACAGCAATAATAACAATTTTTAAAAAAATGTAAGGCTAAAAGTGTGTTTAGATAGAGGGCCCTTTCATAATGATAAAAAATTTGATTTAACAAAAAGATAAAACAATTCTAATCCTAAATTGTTTCATTATTTTGGCTTATTAATGTACTTAATAGCATACAGTCGGCCGGGCGCAGTGGCTCAAGCCTGTAATCCCAGCACTTTGGGAGGCCGAGACGGGCGGATCACGAGGTCAAGAGATCGAGACCATCCTGGCTAACACAGTGAAACCCCGTCTCTACTAAAAAAATACAAAAAAATAGCCGGGCAAGGTGGCGGGCGCCTGTAGTCCCAGCTACTCGGGAGGCTGAGGCAGGAGAATGGCACAAACCCGGGAGGCGGAGCTTGCAGTGAGCTGAGATCCGGCCACTGCACTCCAGCCTGGGCGACAGCGTGAGACTCCCTCTCAAAAAAAAAAAAAAAAAAAAAATAGCATACATTCAAAATAAATAAAGCAAAAATTAACACATCTATAAGGAGAAACTGACAAACCTACAGTCATGGTGAGAGACATTAATTACCATGTCTTTCTTACTAGAGAAACTGACAAATCAGTCCCCAAATAAAACTAAACCTGAATCCAAAACAAAACCGAGAAGATATGAATAGAACAATTAACAAGTTCTTAGACATAAATATAACACTGTACTTAATAAATGAAAAATTTGCATTCTTTCTAAATACACATGGAACATTTATAAAAATTAGCCACATTCTAGGTGGGAGGATTGCTTGAGCCCAGCAGGTCAAATTATTTTAATCCTTTCCTTTCCCTCCATATTTTATAAATTAATCACTTAAACAGCAATCATTTCAAAGCAAAGAGACTATCTGGTTGTGAAAAACAATATGATGCTCATGTAATACAGGGCTGCCACTGTTCCAACTACTTCATATCTTAAATACATCACATTTATGCCCTCATTTAAGATCAACACATCATTGTAGGAATTAAGAAAAAAGGATAAAAAACAAAAATAACACATTTCATTTAAGTATCTACATCAACGCCTATATCTAGATCTCATTTCAAGTATTAGTAATGTTGCCCATAGTAAAATCTTAACAGCATCTCTGGTAAATGGGATGTTAGTTTGACCCTTCTCACTGTCCTTGAATCATTATTTTTACCAAATTGGCTACTTATTTGTCAGATAGGCCCAGAACCTAACTTTGGATGCCTTGAGGAAAAAACACTCAGTTTTTAAAAAAGAAGAAATGGAACGAGTAGACAACACATTTTTAGGAATCTCCAAATAATTCTGAAATTACAGTGCCAAAGAAATACACAACTACAAGGAACACATCATTTACTTGGGGACTATTAATACTGTATATATGACTGAAAAGGATGAACTGGAAAGATGACATTTATTCCAAGATAAATAATTATTTTAAAAATATTAAAAAATATGTATCCATCCAGCAAAATAGACACATTCCCATCTCATCTGCCATCAAAGCACCGTCCCCAACTTCAACCCCAAACACACACATACATATAAGACAGACCTTTTTCATCTAAACTGTAAGCCTGTGGCTTACATGAAAACAAAATGATTTTAACCACACACAAGCTCCGGCACTCAGACTTGTAGTTTCTACATGCTGCCCACACAGCACTTTGTGAGCATGTGATTAGGAGGAATGATGTACAATCACACCACATTCCTTCCCTCAGCTCACACATCGAGAACTTGCCCTCTCAGCTGCATTCTTCTCCAAACAGCCATGGTCACCTTAGCAACCCTGTACTCCTAATATGGACAGCTGGTCCATTTAAAGTCAGTACTTCTTGGCAGGGAAAATGCTTGTTCTTCAAATTGGGGGAGAGAGGAGAGGTTTTCCTTTCAATACACATTACAGGGGTTGATTTAACTTGATCAGCACTTTTGTTACGTGGCAGCAATTTGTGTTGAGTTTCAACCTATTCTGAATTTTGTTTTTTTGTTTTTCAATCTAAAAGCACGTAGCTGAAAAAATAAAATCAAGCCAGCTAATAAGGAATTCTAAGAGTGGAACGTGAAACAAAAAGGTATCTAAAATAACTGTTCTTTTATAAAACTATAAAACGATCCACATTTTTGTGTATTACGTTCAACCTCAGTTAAAATGAACTGTAACACCTCAAGTCCTAATACACAATAAGAAATCAGGGTCAGACGACCCACATCTTTTTAATATCATAGTCTATTTTTGAACAACAAAAACACTGCTAAACTTCAAAGTCCCATAACTTCAAGTAGACTATCAATCTGCATTTCCGTATTCCACCACCTACATGTGAAAACTCTTAGTCTTTCCACAGGCTTAAATGTGAGCTAGGTGTAAGCCAAGTGGTTACTACTATTATCTGAAGACCCTTCAGACCTAAAGTGACCTAGAATAGGACTGGATTACTCAAAAACAATCTAAATCTCTGCCTCTAACAGTAAAGCATGGTCTGAACCAAATTAAGCCTTTTGGGACAGAAGATACTGGTTTATAATCCAGTATACCTGATTTTCACACTACAAACAAATAATTTGGTGGGGAGGGGATTACTATATTCTGAAAAACACAAGATCAAATTGTTCATTTCATCCCCTTGATGAAATTCTAATTTCCCACCCATCAAAACTAGACACATAACCTTTAAGTAGACAGGCATGCTCAAAACTAGAAATACAGCCAGGCGCGGTGGCTCACACCTGTAATCCCAGCACTTTGGGAGGCCAAGCCAGGCAGAACACCTGAGGTTGGGAGTTCGAGAACAGCCTGACCAAACTGGAGAAACCCCGTCTCTACTAAAAATACAAAACTAGCCAGGCATGGTGGTGCATGCCTGTAATCCCAGCTACTCAGGAGGCTAAGGCAGAAAAATCATTTGAAACCAGGAGGCAGAGGCTGTGGTGAGCTGAGATCGTGCCATTGCACTCCAGCCTGGGCAACAAGAGCAAAATGCCATCTCAAAAAAAACAAAAAACAAAACAAAAAAAAACCTAGGTAACTTAAATTTATGGCATTCATTCTAAATTGGAAATACTTATGAAATACTTTTCTATATAACAGAGGTGGACGAAATTCATATTAATAAATGTTCCTTTGACTATGGCCTACAGTATTCATGGCTTATATTTTTGTCTGTATATGTGTGTTTTTTAAACTTCTCAGGCTATGAGGTTCTTCCTAGTTAGAAAGCACTTCTTTCAAGTTAAGACTATCCTAGTAATTACACCTTTTATATATAGGAAAGTATCAGCTGGGTGGCAGTATAAGATTAGTAAAAGAACCCAAAGCCAATCCTAATACTGGTTTCCTCATTTGTAAAATGAGAATACTATCTATTCTATTTATGCAGTGTGGTAATATATCAAAATAAGAATAATAAAATTACTATGCCATACAAAAGACTCAAAATTAAAGAAATTGGAGAAAGGGACTAAAATTCTGACATAGTAAAACAGTAGCTAATAAATTAGTGAGAATCCTATGATAAAGAAAAGGTATTAAATAAATACATGGAAGCAAATTTTTAAAAATCAAGAGCAATTAAGCCTTACTCAACTATATTGATTTTATTACTATATTTACAATTTCTTACCTTGTGGAATTCTCTTCTGAGAAAAATAGATACAATTTTGTTCCTAAAAAAATTTCAGGTAGAAAGTTGAAATGTTAGTTTCAAGACAGTCTATTAAAAATGAAAACTTACAAAATGCTAACATAGTACATTCAGAATATTATGCTATGACATTTGATATTATGAAAGCCTGAGAGACAGTTGGTCTCTAATAACAAAAGTACGTGTTATTAAAAAATATATAAAATTTATTACTTTTATTACAAAAACATTTATTCTACTTGCTAAATATCAAGTCATTTTGCTAGGTACCTGATGATATGTGGCAATTTTTATATTCTAAAACAGTTGTTAAGTCAAATAGGTTTTCCTCTAAGACTTGATGTTCTGAAGGGTACTTTTTTTTTTTTAGGTGTAATTCACATAAGGTAAAAAGCATTTCTTTGAACAGTGTTTTTTTTAAATATATACACAAAGTTTTGTAACCATGACCACATCATCTTATTCCAGAATATTTTCACCACTCCAATAAGAAACCCCATACTGAAAGGTATACTTTTAATCCCAGGAAGAAACATACGAAATAAATTTAATTTTTAAAAATATGCAAGAAGCGTACCAATCAAAATTATGTTGTAAGATACACCACAGAAGTACACTTCTTAGAGCTGTATGGTAGAATCTGTACTACAAAGTAAAACCAAAAATACAAGGTAACTTTAATGTCTACTTTTTTTTTTTTTCTTTTTTTTGAGACAGAGTCTCACTCTGTTGCCCAGGCTGGGTGCAGTGGCACAGTCTCAGCTCACTGCAGCCTCCACCTCCATTCTCACGCCTCAGCCTCCCAAGTAGCTAAAATTACAGGCACGTGCCAATACCCCTGGCTAATTTTTATATTTTTAGTAGAGACAGGGTTTCACCAGGTAGGCCAGGCTGGTCTTGAATTCCTGACCTCAGGCGATCCACCTGCCTCAGCCTCCAAAAGTGTTGGGATTACAGGTATGAGCAAGCATGCCCAGCCTGTCTACCATATTTTTTAATTAAATGATTTTCAAAGTAGATAACTATAAAGTTTAAAAAAAAAAAAAAAGATTTGGCCACACTTACCAAGCTGGTTGACACGCCACAGCTGCATCTTACTTTATGACAAATGGACTGTTTCATCACTTTTGCATCTGGGCATCTACTTCTTAATGGTCATTTCTGAAATACAGGTTAAGTTATTAAGAATGCTACTCTTGAATATATTATAACAAAACTCTTTAAGGACAATTATCTAAATTGTAGTGACCAGAAAGAACTTTCAAAGCATTTTTTCCCCTTTGAGATAGGGTCTCATTCTGTTGCTCAGGCTGAAGCGCAGAGGCACCATCACACCTCACTGCAGCCTCAATCTCCTGGGCTCAGGCAATCCTCCCACCTCAACCTTCTGAGTAGCTGGGACCACAGGTGCATGCCACATGCCCAGCCAATTTTTTAAATTATTATTTGCAGAGACAGGGTCTTACTACACTGCCCAGGCTAGTCTTGAACTCCTGCACTCAAGCAATCCTCCTGCCTCAGCCTCCCAAAATGCTGGGATTACAGGTGTGAGCCACCATGCCCAGCCTCAAAGCACTTATTGAGCAACCTTCTCATAAAAAAACATTAACAACAGGGCTGAGACTGGGGAGCGGGGGGTGATAGAAAATATATGGGAGCCCTAATATAGTACATTCTGAACACAACAAATTGCTTATTTATTATAAACAATTATTATCATTAATTGTTATAAGCAATTATTATTTTTATTGTCAACTTTCCCCTATAACTAGAATGTAAACCACAGAAGGGGTTTTTCTTGGTTTTATTTACTGTTTTTTTTTTTCTTTTGAGACAGTCTCACTCTGTTGCTCAAGCTGGAGTGCAGTGACGAGATCGCAGCTCACTGCAACCTCCGCCTCCCAGGTTCAAGCAATCCAACCGCCTGCCTAGCAGTTGGGACTACAGGCACGCTCCACCACGTCTGGCTAATTTTTGTATTTTTAGTAGAGACAGGGATTCACCACGTTGGCCAGGCTGGTCTTGAACTCCTGACCTCAGGTGATCCGCCTGCCTCTGCCTCCCAAAGTGCTGGAATTACAGGCGTGAGCTGCCACACCCAGCCTACTGGTATTTTTCAAGCACCTAAAACAATGAATTCCATGCTTTAAGCATTCATAAGGATTTACTGAAATGATTAATAAACTGATGAATTTTTAAACTTAAATTGATGAAATATTTAACCTTCCAGTACTATTTATTTATTTATTTATTTATTTATTTATTTATTTATTTATTTATGTTTGAGACAGGGTCTCGCTCTGTTGCCTAGGCTGGAGTGTGATGACGCAATCTTGGCTCACTGCAACCTCTGCCTCCTGGGTTCAAGCAATTCTCCTGTCTTAGCCTCCCGAGTAGATGGGATTACAGGCACATGCCACCATGTCTGGCTAACTTTTGTATTTTTAGTAGAGACGAGGTTTCACCTTGTTGACCAGGCTGGTCTCGAACTTCTGGCTTCAAGTGATCTACCTGCCTCTGCTTCCCTAAGTGCTGGGATTACAGGCATGAGCCACCATGCCCAGCTTACCTTCTAGTATTTTAAAATGTCACTACCCATGTAGTGTTCATCCTAGGAGCTCCAGTTTCAAAAGATATTCATATTATTACCACTTCCACTCTTAGTACCATGGTCCAAGTCACAGTATTTTGCATAAACATTAGTATAATAGTTCCCTGTCTGATCTCCCAGCCTCTCTCTTGCTCACCTCAACAAGTCAGTGAGATTAGCCATTTTCAAAAGAAAGTCAGATCATGTCATTCTTCTAATCAAATCCTCCAATTGAGTCCAGCTCAGTAGTCTGAAAGTCAAAGTCCTTACAAAGGCCCATAAAGACCATGATCTGCTATCCCCCACCCCATCTCTCTGACCTCATCTACCACTCTCTCCCTTATTCACCCCATTCAAGCCATACCAGCCTCTTTCCTTTCCTTAAACTTATCAAGCATCTTCTCACTTCAGGGTCTCAGGACTTTTTTTCCCTCTGCCAGTAACAACAAATCAATCTCTCTCTCTCTCTCTCTCTCTCTCTCTCTCTCTCTCTCTCTCTCTCTCTGTCTCACTTATTTCTCCTCTTCCTTTAGGACTTTGTTTTTATAAGTCATCTCATCAAAGAAATCTACCCCAGTGTCCCGGGCAAGCCCAAAATAGCTGTCTTAGTTTTCCTTATCTGGCAAAGAATTTGCAAGGAATGGTAAATTATAAATTTGGGAGATGGTAATCTTCAAACATAACATAATCAATTTTTAGATCTTTCTTTGTGTCTAAACATCTGTAGAGCTACACTGTTCCTTTTAAAAGATTCTTACGTTCCTGACTTCAAAGAAATAATGAAGATGTATCTATCACAGCGTGTTTTTTTTAAACGGTTGTTTTGTTTTTAAATCATCTGTACCATAACTCTAGAATAGAGTGGTAGAAGATCTGAATTAAGAGTCCCATTAAAAAACAGAAACCAGCAAAATAAATGGCATTTCCTTTTCTTCCACTTCGTTAGGGATTTCTGTTTGGGATTACATTGTAAGGTTCCAAGTAATCTCAGGAAGTTTAACTGCTTCAAATTTGTCTGTTACCTTTAGGTATCAAGACCACCAGGAAGGAATCAAAAGAACTCACTAACTCTTAACATGACTAAACTAGCTATGACATGGTAGGATGTTTAAACTTAATTATTTTTTCTTTAAATAAACAAACTCCCCCTAGACTAAGCCCTCCTCTGCCTTTTAAATATTCTATGGCTGGCAAATTTCAGGGTCTTAAGAGAGATAGCCAGGGGACAGAGAAAACAGCAAGTCTGACTCAGTGATCACATTTAACAGTCCCTGAAAACCAAAACAAAGATACAGTTCTGGCAAGAGTTCTCTAGAATTGCTGCAAAACTGACTTATCCACATACCTTTCATCTGAACAATCTATTTTCACTTACTTTAAGGTACATAAAGCATTTGTTATGTGCCTATCAGACCTTAGGTATAAAAATAAACCAAGACACTTTGGGAGGCCGAGGCGAGCGGATCACAAGGTCAGGAGATCGAGACCATCCTGGCTAACACAGTGAAACCCCGTCTCTACTAAAAATACAAAAAATTAGCCGGGCGTGATGGCGGGCGCCTGTAGTCCCAGCTACTTGGGAGGCTGAGGCAGGAGAATGGCGTGAACCCGGGAGGTGGAGCTTGCAGTGAGCCGAGATCGCGCCACTGCACTCCAGCCTGGGCAACAGAGCGAGACTCTGTCTCAGAAAAACAAAACAAAACAAAACAAAAATAAACCAAGAGTACAATGAAAACAATTAGCAGGGGTTCCAACAGTTGGATGATGAAATTTAATGTTCAAATCTGCTTTGTTTGGAAAGCTGGAGAGAACCCTTGAATATTTTTGTACCGAAATGCTCCCACTCATTTAGAAATCAGACTTTTAGCAAGTTCAACCACTTGAAAGAAGGCTAGTAATATTAAAAACTTTTACTGAGCAACTTCTATATGCCATATATACATTAGTGAATTCTCAGAATTTCCCAATCAAAAAAGTTAAAAGCACACGGTGGTTACCTAACTTGTCTAAATCAGAGATAGCCTCAGGATTCCAAATCCCAGTTTGTCTTGTTCACTATTATAATCTGTAGTAACCTGGAATACAGTTATTAATGACACATCCCTTATTTGTGCCATAGGAAAAACAGGTAAATCCAGGCTATTTATATAAAAAATTTGCTCAAAGCCAGGCATGGTGACTTGCAACAAGAATCTCAGTTACTTGGGAGGCTGAGGCAGGAGGATTCTTTGAGCCCAAGAGTTAGAGTCCAGCTTGGACGATGTACCTAGACCTTGTCTCTTCAAAAACAGAAAAAAAAAATCATTTAAAAAAAAAACTTTGCTCCATTCTTGCTTCAGACAGGAGGACAAATGAAGAAAGATTCACTGCTATACATTAAGAGTAAACCTGTGGCATTAGGGAATTCTTCAGGGCATTAAGGGGTGAATCCAAAGAATGTGCCACGCTTAGGTCAAAAGAATTGAGTAAAAATAAGCTGGCCAGAGCACAGCACAATAATTGGTTTTCAAATCACTTTTAAATGACTGATTGTTATTCCATACACTTAGAAAAGTCAGGGAAAAAAATGTCAGGGTTCGACAGGGTGGCCACACAGGTGTTCATCAAAAGTTTCTGCACTGGCCGGACGCGGTGGCTCACGCCTGTAATCCCAACACTTTGGGAGGCCGAGGCAGGCGGATCACGAGGTCAGGAGATCGAGACCATCCTGGATAACATGGTGAAACCCTATCTCTACTAAAAATACCAAAAATTAGCCGGGCATGGTGGCACGCGCCTGTAGCCCCAACTACTCAGAAGGCTGAGGCAGGAGAGTGGCTTGAACCTGGGAGGCAGAGGTTGCAGTGAGCCGAGACGCCACTGCACTCCAGCCTGGGCGACGGAGACTCCGTCTCAAAAAAAAAAAGTTTCTACACTTTTCTGAGTATCTGAAATATTTTTCTCTCTCATCTATCTACATACACACACGTATCTGTTAAATTATCTTTAAAGTAATTTTTAGAATTTATAATAAAATTATTAGTTTTATTAATTTTCCTAATTTTCTTTTTCTGAAAAATCCTCTCATGTGGAACACATTCTTGACATTATCAGATAACACTAATTGGCTTTAGTTCTTCATACTCAATAGAATCTGATTTTATAAGTGTCATTAATGAGAAAATATTGCATAGGAATATTTTCTTTCTGAATCGTAAGCGTAATTGGTTGTTATTAGATTGAACTACTGCCTATCACACAGCAGAAGCAATATATCCACTGTATTTAAAAATGAAAATCAAGGTAATTTCTTATCAGGACACATTACCCAGGAAATGTAGCCTTATTATACTAATGTCCTAAGTTATTTGGAAAAAGTGAAAATTACTTAGAACTATCTCCATGATTAAAAAACACGCCATTTAAACATCAATGCAACTTACTGATTTACACAGAGAAACAGATTGATCAATTTAAAGTTTCCCAAAGGATGGGCCAGGCGCCAGGGCTCACACCAGTAATCCCAGCACTTTGGGAGGCTAAGGTCAGCAGATCACCTGAGGTCAGGAGTTGGAGACCAGCTGACAAACATGGTGAAACCCCATCTCTACTAAAACTACAAAATTAGCCAGGTGTGGTGGTGCATGCCTGTAATCCTAGCTACTTGGGAGGCTGAGGCAGGAGAATCGCTTGAACCCAGGGGGTGGAAGTTGCAGTGAGTCGGGATTACACCACTGCACTCCAGCCTGAGCAACAAGAGCAAAACTCCATCTCAAAAAATAAAATTAAAATCAAAATAAATAAAGTTTCCCAAAGGACTAAATACATATGCTAGTCTTCTAAATCTTTGTGATCTGGGGATTATCAGCAAAAAACAACATTCTTTTAAAAAAACACATACCACTTAGTTGAGTTTATGGTGTTAAAAAAAAAATCTCCCTCACAGTCTCCACTGCACTGATGGTTAATAAAGATGAAGGAGAGGAAAGAGATGACATGCGTTCTCAAGATACCACTTATAAACAATACAACTTTATTTTTTTAAGCCTTAGGATTTTAGTGTTCCTTTCTCAGTAACAAAGACTTTGTGTGCAGACCTAGAATTAGGAACATATAAAGATAATGGGATGGTCTGTATGGTTTTGAAATCAATGTTGGGGGTTATCACCTGTGGCATTTGCTTGTTTTGTTTTGTATTTTAAGGAAATGCAGATCACAGAGCATACAAATATGTATTGTTTCTTGAAACTTTATCATATACACACAGTCTCTCTATAGTCAGTGTTTGTCTCATCTTTATCTCCTTTCCTTCCTTCCTCTTGAATACTCACACACAGTATGAATAATGCATATTTAAATACTTGTGGCTTGTATAAAAACATGCTACACACATTCTAGGCCATGACACAAAATGCATTTTTTTTAAGTAAAAAACAATATGACATCTTAACATTGTGATTCGATTTAGAGCATCAAGGTAAAAACTTCCAGCGTGGAGGACTCTCCAAGATGGCTGACTACAGCCCTCCTCTAGCCATGATGCCGCCCGGCTGCTGCAAATGCCTGCATGGAGGCTGGCACCCTGGCACTGGCTAGTACCCTGCCACAGCCCACGTGTCCACACTGCCATTGCTGTTGGCACGTGCAAACGAGTACAAGGACCAAGCCTGCTGCCACCACCCTATGAAGTGCTTTGGCTGGCACCTGCCCATTGGAGTGTGGTGACCAGTGTTACTGGAGCACTGGAATTTAATATCCGGCCAAACCAAGCTTCATAAATGAAGGAGAAATAAGATCCTTTTCAGACAAACAAATGCTGAAGGAATTTGTTACCACCAGACCTGCTTTACAAGAGCTGCTGAAAGAAGTACTAAATATGGAAAGGCAAGACCCTTACCAGTCACTACAAAAACAAGCTGAAGTACATAGACCAGTGACACTACAGAGCAACCACACAAACAAGTCAGCATAACAAGTTAACATCATGATGACAGGATCAAACTCACACTATCAATACTAACCTGCAATGTTAATAGGCTAACCACCCCAATTAAAAGGCTCAGAGTGACAAACTGGATAAAGCAGCAAGACTCAGTGGTATGCTGTCCTCAAGAGACCCATCTCACATGCAGTGACACCCATGGACTCAAAATAAAGGAGTGGAGAAAAATCTACCAGGGAAATGGACAGAAAAAGCAGGGGTTGCAATCCTAATTTCAGACAAAACAAACCTTAAACCAACAAAGATCAAAAAAGACAAGGGCATTACATAATGGTAAAAGGTTCAATTCAACAAGAATACGTAACTATCCTAAATACATATACACCCAAAACAGGAGCACCCAGATTCATAAAGCAAGTTCTTAAGAGATCTTCAAAAAGACTTGGACTCCCATGCAATAATAAGTGTGAGGCTTTAACACTCCACTGACAGTATCAGACAGATCTTTGAGGAGGAATATTAACAAAGATATTCAGGACCTGAACTCAACACCGGAACAAATGAACCTGATACGCATCTACAGAACTCTCCACCCCAAAACAACAGAATATACATTCTTCTTATCGCCACACGGCACATACTCTAAAATCAACTACACAATTGAACATAAACAATCCTCAGCAAATGTGGAAGAACCAAAATCATACCAACCCCCTTTTTGCACCACAGCATAATAAAAATAGAACTCAAGATGAAGAAAATTGCTCAAAACCTTCATTACATGGAAATTAACCCACTCCTTAATAACTTTGGGGTATACAATGAAAATTAAAGCAGGAGTCAAGAAATTATTTGAAACTAATGAGGACAAAGATACAGCCAGAATTTCAGACATAGCTAAGGCGGCATGAAGAGGGAAATTTATAGCACAAAAGGCTCACATAAAAAAGTCAGAAAGACCTTACACAACCTAAAATTACAACAAAAAGAACTAGAGAAGCAAGAGCAAACCAACTCCAAAGCTAGCAGAAGAAATAACCAAAATCAGAGCTGAACCAAAATAGACTGAGACACAAGAAACCATTCAAAAAAAAGATCAACAAACCCAGGAGTTGGCTTTTTGAAAAAAATTAATAGACTGCTAGCTAGACTAATAAAAGAAGAGAGAAGATACAAATAAACACAATGAGAAATGACAAAGACAATGTTATCACTGACCCCACGGATATACAAGTAACCATCAGAGACTACTATGAACACCTCCATGCACACAAACTAGAAAATCTAGAAGAAATGAGTAAGAGAAGAGCTGGTACCATCTGTACTGAAACTATTCCAAAAAAACTGAGGAGGAGGGACTCCTCCTTAACTCATTCTATGAGGTGAGCATCATCCTGCTACTAAAACCTGGCAGACACACACACACACAAAAGAAAACTTCAGGCCAATATCCTTGATAAACATAGATGCAAAAATCCTCAACAAAATACTAGCAAGCCAAATCCAGCAGCACACCAAAAAGTGAATCCACTACAGTCAAGTAGGCTTTATCCCTGGGATGCAAGTTTGGTTCAACACACATAAATTAATAAATGTGATTCATCACGTAAACAGAACTAAAGACAAAAACCACATGATCAATTAAACAGATGCAGAAAAGGCTCTCAATAAAATTCAACACCCTTCACGTTAAAAACTCTCAACAAACTAGGTACTGAAGGAACATACCTCAAAATAGTAAGAGCAATCTATGACAAACCCACAGCCAACATCATACTGAATGGGCAAAAGCTGGAAGCATTCCCCTTAAAAACCAGCACAAAACAAAGATGCCCTCTGTCACCACTTCTATTCAACACAGTATTGGAAGTCCTGGCCAGAGCAATTGGGCAAGAGAAAGAAATAAAGAGCATTCAAATAGGAGGTGAGGAAGTCAAACTATCCTTGTTTGTAGACAACATGACTCTATATCTAGAAAAGTCTACAGTCTCAGCCCAAAAGCTCCTAGATCTGATAAACAACTTCAGCAGTTTCAGGATACAAAATAGCTGTACTAAAATTACTAGCATTCCTATACACCAACAACAGCCATGCTAAGAGCCAAATCAGGAACACAATCCTATTCACAATTGCCACCAAAAAAAAAAGAAAAAAGAAAAAAAAAACCTAGGAATACAGCTAACCAGGAGGGTAAAAGAGCTCTACAACAAGAATTACAAAATACTGCTCAAAGAAATCAGAGATGACACAAACAAATGGGAAAACATTCCATGCTCATGGATAGGAGGAATCAATATCGTTAAAATGGCCACACTGCCCAAAGCAATTTATAAACTACCAATGATATTCTTTACGGAACTAGAAAAAATATTTTTTAATTCATACGGAACCACCACCACAAAAAAAGCCCAAATATCCAATGTGTCCTAAGAAAAAAGAACAAAACAGGAGCCATCATGCTACCTGACTTTAAATTACACCATAGGGCTACAGTAACCCAAACAGCATGGTACTGGTACAAAAACAGGCATACATGTATGACCAATGGAACAGAAGAGAAAGCAAAAAAATATGGTCGCACAACTGCAACCATCTGCTCTTCAACAAACTTGACAAAAACAAACAATAGGAAAAGGACTCCCTAATCAACAAATGGTGCTGGGATAACTGGATAGCCATACGCAGAAGACTGAAACTGGATCCCTTTCCAACACCATCTACAAAAACCAACTCAAGAGGGATTACAGACTTAAATGTAAAACCCCAAACTATAAAAACCCCAGAAGGCAACCTAGGTAATACCATTGTGGACATAGGAACTGGCAAAGATTTCATGATGAAGATGCCAAAAGCAATTGCAACAAAAGTAAAAATTGACATACGGGATCTAATTACATTAAAGGGCTTCTGCCCAGCAAACAAACAAACAAACAAAAACAAAACACCTAACAATAGAGGAAAAGAGACAACCTACAGAATGAGAGAAAATATTTGCAAACTATGCGTCTGACAAAGCTGTGATATCCAGCATCTATAAGGAACTTAAACAAATTTTCAAGAGAAAAACAACCCCATTAAAAAGTGGGCAAAGCACACGAACACGTTTCAAAAGAAGAAATAAATGTGGCCAACAAGCATATGAAAAAAAGCTCAGTATCACTCATCACTAGAAAAATGCAAATCAAAACCACAATGAGATAGATACCATCTCACACCAGTCAGAATGACTATTATTAAGAAGTCAAGAAATAACGTGCTGGCAAGGTTACAGAAAAAAGGGAATGCTTCTATACAGTTGGTGGGAGTGTAAATTAGTTCAACCATTGTGGAAAGCAGTGTGGTGATTCCTCAAAGAGCTAAAAACAGAACTACCATTCACTCCAGCAATCCCATTACCGGGTATACACCCAAAGGAACATAAATCGTTCTGTCATAAAGACATATGCACATATATGATCACTGCAACACTATTCACAATAGCAAAGACATAGAATCAACCCAAATGCCCTTTAATAGTAGACTGGATAATGAAAATGTGGTACATATACAACATGGAATACTAAGCTGTCATAACAAAGATCAAGATCACGTCCTTTGCAGCAACAAAAGGTGGAGCTGGAGGTCATTATCCTAAGCAAACTAACACAGGAACAGAAAAGCAAATACCCATGTTCTCGCTTATAAGTGAGAGCTAAATGGTGAGTACACATGGACACAAAGAGGGAAACAACAGACACTGTGGCCTCCCAGAGGGTGGAGGGTGGGAGGAGGGAGAGGAGCAGAAAAAAATAACTATTGGGTACTAGGTTTAGTACTTGCATGATGAAATCATCTGTACAACAAACCCCGTGACACAAGTTTACCAATATAACAAACTTGCACATGTATCCCTGAACTAAGTTAAAAAAAAAATGGCCGGGCGCAGTGGCTCAAGTCTGTAATCCCAGCACTTTGGGAGGCCGAGACGGGCGGATCATGAGGTCAGGAGATTGAGACCATCCTGGCTAACACAGTGAAACCCCGTCTCTACTAAAAAATACAAAAACTTAGCCGGGCGAGGTGGCGGGCGCCTGTAGTCCTAGCTACTCGAGAGGCTGAGGCAGGAGAATGGCGTAAACCTGGGAGGTGGAGCTTGCAGTGAGCTGAGATCGGCCACTGCACTCCAGCCTGGGCAGCAGAGCGAGACCCTGTCTCAAAAAAAAAAAAAAAAAGTTAAAAAAAATAAAACTTTCAGAGTGAGTTTTCTTCTATGTCTTCAACATTACGCATAAGAGATGCATACAAATGTAAACGTCATCAGAGTCTGTGACTTTATTATTTTTCATGAATTTTAATGTAATACACAAAATATTTACTATGAAGAGCAGCTTGGTATTAAAGCAGGTTTGCCTTTTATACGATCCCAGGGAACTGACTTACGTGAACCCCAAAAGACCTCAGTATTTGACAGCCTCTTCTTGAAGATGGTATCTTCATATCTGTGGGTCCCAGAGCCTGTCACCCCGTCCATTAACTTCCTCAGAAGTGGATGCAATTTGTACAAAACACACCTTGGCCCCTTTATTTTCTAGGCAATAGTCCATAACTTCAAAAACAGAAGTCAATAAAAAACAGTTACAACTGTTTTTTTTTTTTTTTTGAGACGGAGTTTTGTTCTTGTTGCCAAGGCTAGAGTGCAATGGCACGATCTGCCTCCTGGGTTCAAGAGATTCTCCTACCTCAGCCTCCCAAGTAGCTGGGATTACAGGCAAGCACCACCACACCTGGCTACTTTGGTATTTTTAGTAGAGACATGGTTTCTCCATGTTGGTCAGGCTGGTCTCGAGCTCCAGACCTCAGGTGATCTGCCCGCCTCAGCCTCCAAAAGTGCTGGGATTACAGGCATGAGACACCACGCTTGGCCTACAATTTTTTTTTTTTTTTTTAAAGACAGGGTTTTACTTTGTCAACTAGGCTGGAGTGCAGTGACACCATCTCTGCTCACTACAGCCTCGACTTCCTGGGTTCAAGCGATCCTCTTGCCTCAGCCCTCAAAGTTGCTGGGACTACAGGCATGCGCAACCACACCTAGCTAATTATATTTTTTCTATGTTTTCATAGAGATAGGGTTTCACCATGTTGCCCAGGCTGGTGTCAAACTCCTGAGCTCAAGCAATCTGCCCATCTCAGCCTCCCAAAGTGCTAGGATTATAGGCGTGAGCCCCCTGGCCAAAAATAGTTACAATTAAAAAAAAAAATCTGCATTTATCTGCCAGAAGAAAAACACTATCTTCATTTGTCAGTAGTTTTGGTAGGTTCTAAATATTTTTCAGCTGTGTACAGGATATAGAGATAATTTTTCCCACAACTAAACTCTAAGGTATTTTCTCATAAGTGGGAATTGTACAAAGGACAATGAAAGAAGGAATGACTAATGTCTTCAACCAGTTTCCAACAAACTGAGAAGTAGAATTCATGTCTCATGAAGAGGTCTTCAATAAATCCATACCTCAAAGCACTCAAGACAAGCCATACCTGTTTTCTTTCAACTACTGCTATGAAATAGTGTTTCTCATGAAATCCACAAAACTTTTAGTTAAGATAAGCCAAATGAATTCAGTGATCCTCCCTAACTTGTGCCTCCTTCCTTATACATAAAAAAGTGCTTAATATTTTGTATATAAATGCAATATAGGAAGAAAATGCTAAGAAGAAGGGCAAAAAAGACAAGCCCTATAAATTTGCCATATTACAGCATATTTTTAGAGTGGGGGGAAATACCTGTGAAATCATTTTATATTTTACAGGTAAAGAAAATGAAGCACCTTATAAGCAAGGAAAGAAGTCAAGTTCGTAACATAAATGTTTTTTCCCCCAGAATTACACATTCCAACAAATCTACAGGACATTTTAGCTTAATACATGTCTAACATACATGTATTATATATTAATCAGAACCGACAGCAATGCTGAAGAGTTTAAATAAAAGCATGAATTCTGAGTTAAAGGAAATTACAAATGGCCTATGTGCCCTTTAGGAATGGCAGAATTCCAATAAGAAATCTGTTTCCTTGGTGTGGCTCTTTAGGACAGTCTAGGCTCAGTGGATCACTACTCTGGCCTCACACACCATTTCTTATCTAGATTATTAGATTCACCACTGGCAAATGCCCCTAAAGATTAAAAAAAAAAAAAAAAAAGTACAGGTTGAGTATCCCTTATCCAAAATGCTTGAAACCAGAAGTGTTTTGAATTTCAGATTTTTTTCAGATTTTGGAATATCTGCATATACATAATGAGATATCTCGGGAATGAGATCCAAGTTTAAACACGAAATTCATTTACATTTCATATATACCTTATACATATAACCTGAAGGTAATTTTATGCAACATTTTAAATAACTTTGCGCATGAAACAAAGTTTGTATACACTGAACCATCAGAAAGCAAAGGTGTTGCTATCGCAGCCACCCATGTGGACAATCTGTGGTTGTTTAGCACTATCATCATTCTGCACACAGAAAAGGTAACTACAGCTGTGAGGGATGGGAGAGTCTTTTTTCCTTTGTGGAGGATGCATAAGCTGTGTGTTGTGTGCCTGTGTTTTCACTGGAGCCCATGACATGAGGTCAGATGTGAAATTTTACTGTAGCATCATGTTGGTGCACAAAAAGCTTTGAATTTTGGAGCATTTCAAATTTTAAATTTTTGGATTAGGGATGCTAAGCCTATATATGCCAACACTCTGTTTTCAAAAATGGACTACCACTCATTTGAAAACTGATTCACTAAAAAGTTTCTATAAGAAGCATAAATCTTAAAGTGGCAGAATAGAAGAATATATAACATCAATTTCTTTTATGAAAAAATCCATTTTATACAGCTAGTACTGGATTAAAACAAAACAAATTATAAAGAAATAACAGTTCTCACATTAAAAGTTATATGCTAGGAAAGATCAGATGGAGATAAGGACAAAAAGTATAGTATAATCAATGTTGACAATTTAATATTTAAATAGAACACAAATCACTTTTAATTTCATGGATTTTAACCTTACATCAAGCACATCTCCAGCCCACATTCAGACTGTCTACAAAAGCATGTGTGTGGAAGGGCATTTAATCTACCCACTTTTACAAAAATACAGCTGCCCATTTAGTCCTAAAGGCACAAGTGAATAAAATAACATTATTATGAAGTACTGCTTTGGAAGTATAGAAAAATCTGTAGGACAGACTTGTGCTACAGTAATAATTAACAAGAGATGTGGTTTACGAATAAATACTCCAGTTTAATTGACATCATAGAAACTATGGGAGTTTGTCTTTATGATTTCCTCTTGCCCAAACCAAGTTGGATATTTCCCGGGTTAAATAACAGTTCTTGTTTATTTCTCCTAGATTATCACACCTTTTGTGTGTGTGTGTGGGGGGGGGGGGGTCAAACTAGAAATACATAAACCAATATAAAATGTAAACTGGTAGAGAGGCTTAAGATTTACTGTTTACTCTAGGGAAAGCACAGATTCAAACTTTTTTTTTAAAAAAAGACAGACCTCAATGACTTTCCTGATATAGAAAGGGAAAAAGCTGTTTTTCAACCTACCATTAGAGTGAACAAAAGATTAAAAATGTTGCTTTCAGGGTAATGTGTGTGCATCCCCTCTCTTCCATATGTATTTGTCTTTGTTTCTCCCTCTCCATGGGGTGTGTGTGGGTGTGTGTATGTGTGTGAGAGACAGACAGAGAGAGCAAGGGATGTTTCTCCCTTCCTCCCTCAGTCTCAGTCACTCTATATTCCCTCTCCTTTCGTATCAGCCTGTCTCTCACACTCAGTAACTCATTTCTAAGCACTGATATTCAGAAACAAAGCATTTTATCAGATTGTAGTCTGAGGCAAAGTGAATTACAAAAATAGTCACAAAGTGAGAAAAAGAATCAGAAATTATTTAATCATCAGTTGAAAATAGAAAAAATCAAAGCCACAAACTTTCAGCTTTCCTTAAACTACCTAAACACATAAACGTCATACACAAAATCTTAATAAACATAGTAGGTTCAATCTAATAGATTTATTTACAGAATGTTGAGCTAAATACATCAGGACAGAAAAAACATTAAAAGTTAGTTTAATTAAGTAGTTAGCACTGGCTTTGGAGTCATAGCTCTGAATTTATATCCCAACACTGCTATAACTAACTGTACAATCTTGGGCAGGTTACTTGCTCTTGGTCTATCTCTTAATTTCTAAAATGAAAGTAGTAAGTTTGTTGTGAGGATGACACAGATAATTCTTGTTAAACATTTAGCATGGTGGCACATATTGAGGGCTTCACATTCTACCTGAAACATCAGGTGCAGTGAACAACTATTACTCTTTTTGTCTGCTTGAACTTCTCCTGCCATATGATTTCAGAAGGTAAAACACTAGTTCCACATTTTGGAGTTCTTGAGAACTCCACCCATCTTTGTTTTTGTTTTTGTTTTGAGATGGAGTCCCACTCTGTTGCCCAGGCTGGAGTGCAGTGGTACGATTTAGCTCACTGCAACCTCTGCCTCCTGGGTTCAAGCGATTCTCCTGCCTCAGCCTCCTAGGCAGCTGGGATTACAGCCACACGCCAACACGCTTGGCTAATTTTTGTATTTTTAGTAGAGATGGGGTTTCGCCATGTTGGCCAGGCTGGTCTAGAACCCCTGACCTCTGGTGATCCACCCACCTCAGCCTCCCAAAGTGCTGGGATTAAAGGCATGAGCCACTGCACCTAGCCATCCACCCATCTTATGATTGCAGAAGGTTAAACACTTTCCCACATCTCCCATACATCTAGGATATGTATTTTGTCAAACACACATGTGCATCCCAGAGTAGCAAACTAGTAGGCAGAAGCAGAGAGAAGGAGCTTGTTCTCACACTAATGGTGGAGCAGTTTCAGCAAGGTCAAGTCTAGGGCAGCGGTGGCAGCACTGAGAGTCATCCAGAGCCAGGTGCTGCTGGGACAAGCTGTGGTGTCCATCCGTCTGTCTCTACATGGTACTGGCATCCTCATGGGAATTGTGCAATGTGATTTGGGGCATTGTTTCTGGTTGCTTAGCCCCGAATCTTGTTCTCCAACCCTCACAACAATTTGATAAGCCAATGAGCTCTACTCAATTTCCTTTTAAAACATATTTGAGTTGGTTTTTACTAACCAAAAATTCTGATTGACATCACGCAGGGGCGAAATCTATTCTCACCTGCCTCACCCACACAGAAAAAAAGAAATTTTCCATCTCTTCAAAGGAACTCAAAAAGTATTGCTTGCTTTTAACCAATGGATTTATCCTGGGAAGTCCTGGAATTTTATTTTTATAAATTATGGATAATTATTTTCTTAATTTAAAAAGTAAGAAATATCTAGGCAGTTTTAGATTTATTTCAAAGGAACACTGTCAAGGAGAAATGGTATCACAAGAAAACAACTCTATCCAAGGAGTAGCTTTCATTGAGGTAACAAATGATTCCACCATGCCTAAAACCAACCTATGTATTCCCACCAGCTTTCTTCCCAGCAGGAGCTTTACATTTGAGGAGCCTCACCCCCAAGGGTCATTTTTAGGTCAAAAATTTTTTTATTATTATCAGAAAACCATATATATTCCTCTCTTGTTTTAAAAAATAACTCAGTAAAATGTCTAAATAGCAAAACTATTCACTTCTCTGTTAAAATAGTGCACAGTAAGTCAGTGCCTCATTGTCATAGGCTAATGCACTCTCCTCTTCCTCTGCCAGATTTACAGTTCAGTAATGCTTTTTCCAATGTTCAGAATGTTACAGCTCAAATCTGTTAATTTTATTACTCATCAGTATAAGTGTTGATACAAGGTTTGTAGCGAGGCTAAAGCTTGTGGACTAGTTTCCCTAGTCTCAGTAGCCAGTTACCATATGGGGTTGAAACTATGTTTTAATGAATAAAAAAAAAATATATATATATATATATATGGATGGACATATATATATATATGGATGGACATATATATATATGAATAAAATCAAGCATAGCTTTTTTTTAAAAAAAAAAAGTGATTGTTGACTGCCAACCTAAAAAAAAAAAAAAGTTTAAAAAAGCAAATCTTTTCAGATTAAAATTCAGGAAAAAAAAAAGAAGAATTTGGAAATGTATATTGTTGTTAATATACATCCAATGTATAAAAAAGTTAAAAAAAAAAAACAAACCCAAACTTTGCCAGAGATTTTGGGGGGCAGGGGGTAGAAGTCACAGAATTTCAAGGTTTATGCTCATGCATCAGAGCTACATTACAACTTACAAGTAAGTAGCTGAGGCCTTGAGAGTTGAGCAACTTACCCAAGGAACTTATCTTCTGATTCCTAGCTGAATGATGTCATTAAGACATCTGCATTTTGCCCTTCAAAGTAAAAGTAACTGAAATAAAGTTAACTGAATACCATATGGCTTGATTCCTGAACTTAAAATAACAAAAAAACACTAAATCCAAAACAAGTGATTTCAACTGTTTGTATTCTTTTTAACATAAAGTTCTGATTTATGATAATTCATACATACTCCAGACCTAAAAGTGCAGAAAAGGTCATCAAGGAAAGTAAAAACTTTCTACAGTGTCTATAAGTTCATTTCTAGGTAATGTCCGGGATGTGTTATAAAGTAAAATCATTTTTGCATATATATCAAGGGCTATTTCTTAACCATCAATTATAATATATAAGTTGTTATTTACTGCATGCCCTCAGGACATATACCTAAACACCATGAATTTAAGTGTATGCCACTTCACAAAAAAAATTTTTTTCTGGTCACAATCCACCCACCTTATAAAGATACCATAATCCCTTAGGAAAAAGTTCTTCTGTATTTGGTTCTTATACTAAATGTAGTGTGAGCTTTCTACTCAAGGGAAAAAAAGGAAAAAGTTCACACAAAATCTAGGTCTTCTTTCTTAAATGAGGCTTATGCAAGTAAGTCTTACAAACTAGCTATATTTGTGTTTTATGAGAAGCCTAGAAGAAGCAGAGCTAAAAAGGTCCTAAGGCTAGCTCTGAATAACCACCCTGTTATAAAGAGTAATTTATACTATGAAATAACAGTAACAGCCAAAATATTCCCCTCCCCCGCCAAAAAGAGGTAAGCTAACAGATTCCTATTAAAATAAGGTGCAAGAACACAAAGTACATGAAACCCAAAAGAGAACAGGGAGGGAGGGTGTGTATAAGGAGATAAAAGGTTTACAGCAAGGAAAGCAAACCTAAGACACATGTACTGCTATTTCTCTTCCTTCAAAGTTGGCAGACACAGGTAACAGGTGACAGCTAGGTGGAGTCTGGCAAAGGCTTCAGAAACCTGTTACAAAGCAATGGAAGCTGTCAGATCAAATAGAACACTGTCATCCCTGGCTGAGACTGACTGAACAAAAGCTGCAGAGAAAACTCATTAAGGAGATAAGGAGTATAGAGAAAAACAGTAACAATAACAGCAGCAAATACTTACTGAGATATTTTTTATTTTTAGGTTACATACATTGTTCATTTAATCCTCAAAACAAATATAACTAGTAACACTGTGCCCATTTTATAGATGGAAGGAAAGAAATAAGATTTACAGAATTTTCAACAACTAGCCAGTCATACATATAGTAAGAAATGGGGGCCCTAACAAGGATATGAGCAGTTTACCACTCTTGTAATGGATCATAGAATTCAACGACTGACCCAATCCTCTATTCATCCCCATGTAAATCCACCAGTTCTGTTTTTTTTAAAACAAAACTTTAGGCCGGGCGCGGTGGCTCAAGCCTGTAATCCCAGCACTTTGGGAGGCCGAGACGGGTGGATCACGAGGTCAGGAGATCGAGACCATCCTGGCTAACACGGTGAAACCCCGTCTCTACTAAAAAAAAAAATACAAAAAACTAGCCGGGCGATGTGGCGGACGCCTGTAGTCCCAGCTACTCGGGAGGCTGAGGCAGAAGAATGGCGTGAACCCGGGAGGCGGAGCTTGCAGTGAGCTGAGATCCGGCCACTGCACTCCAGCCTGGGCGACAGAGCGAGACTCCATCTCAAAAAAAAAAAAAAAAAAAAAAAAAAAAAAAAACTTTAAGTAATATCACGTTTCTAATTGAAACTGTGGGAAATAAAATGAATATACTAAAACTGATATATTTTTATTGCTTTTATAATTAACTTTGATGAACACTTTCTACCTAGACTTCTATACATGTTTATTCCATTTATAAAACATTATTAATGGAATTCTGGGTCAAAGAGTGCGCTTACATTTAGCCGGAACATTTGATTTTATTATTACTGAAATGATGAAGAGATGATGGTCCCTTTAGGAAAACAACTGTCTTATTCTCTCTTGTATCCAAAACATCTAGTACATGAGCAAATATTCATTGACTGCTTAATGAATGATGGAGGTTTCCCTTCCCTTAGCACACAGTCTCTGAGGGGAGAATTAAATACAGCAGGTTCCCAAATGAGAAGACAAATGATGCCAAATATCAAATTTATCGATGGGCTGCATAAAGCCCTCCTTAGGGAGAAAAAAGCACAAGTATTGGCACTGCCATTCAAAGTATCTCCAAATGTTTAAAAGAGTTGGATACCTTATATTTAAAGAATACAGTATTTTAGTAGGTATGTAACAATGAAAGATATTACTTCTCCCAGTTTATCATCTAAATGGCACACTATCCACGGAGATAATTTCAGAACATTTTCAAAGAGCTTCAAAGGGCTAAATATTATACATACTAGCTAGATTTTTCATTTTTCATTGATTTTTATTCACGGGTACTAATGTTACTATAGCAGGTATCCCATAAAGATGAAAAACATATTCACTATAAGACAACGTGCAGGGTATTGAGCTAGCACTTTAGATGTATTAATTTAATGTTCACCACATTCCATGCTAGGTATTATTATCTCTATTTCACAGGCAAAGAAACAGAAGATAAAGAAACTTGCTTGTTTCTTTGAACCAAGACATTCTGGCCACACCCCTAATCACTACACAGTATTGACTCCAAGTAACAAGCAAAAGCAAATACAGTTTCTGGCACAGCTTTCAGTGGACATTAGTGATAAAGGGTACAATGAGAATATGCTTGCCAGAAAATAGGGTGTTCCATCACTTTGGATGGACTACTTATCTATTTAGTAAATAATTATTTATTATCTATCATGGGCCAAGAACCATATCAGAATATGAGTGTTTTTCAAACCTTGAAAACAGTTTAGGGAAGAAAGAAGCAGATCTTGTAAAGTAGATCTCTAGCGTACAGAGACAGATGTAATGGAGATAGAATAAAATAGAATTATTCACAAGTGTCAAGACACAGAAGGAGTAATTAACTCTACCTAGGGCACTCAGAGAAGTTGCACAGAAAGGAAACAGTTCAATTGCAACTTGAGTAACAGACTTTTAAAGTCTCTAGCTATAAGTTTCTCTCTCAAAATTATTCTCCACAGATGGGTCAGGTTATCACCATGAAAAGTGCTACAACAGTAGAAGCACAGAATATGGCTTAGGACAGCTGGCACCACATAAGGTATGCTAGGGAGGGAGAGAAGGGGCTAGAGATTGCCACAGATCTGCACAATCAAACCCCTACTAACACAATAGAAGCCAGTGACAAAGAAGTCCATTTATCACGCTTAATTTTATAGCTAACATGGCTATTAAAACTGCCTTTGTTTGGCATACCTGTAAATTCCTAATAAATTCTTAATAAAAGAAACCTAAATTTGAAAACAATAACAAAGGAATGAGGGCCGGGATGGGAAGGGTGAATCTTTAGTAAAGCATGACTGACTGACTCTTCCTGAGACCTTGCTTTAAAAAGTTATAGGAGTTTTTAGAAGTATAAAGCCCATAAGGATGAAGAGAATTGGGAAAGACACAACAGCAAATGAGAGTCATCAACATTTTGGAAGCTAGAAAAGGAAAACAATAACCTATAAAGACCAAGAAAGTTGAAACCTAAACCTGACAGGGCGAAGCCATCAGGAAGCAAGCTGATAAAGACAGAAAGTAGAATAATGGTTGCCAAGAGCTAGGGAGGGGGAAATGGGGAGTTACTGCTTAATGGGTGCTGAGTCTCAGTTGGAGATGATGAAAAAGTTCTGGAGATGAATAGTGGTGATTATTGCACACTAATGTACTTAATACCATGGAACTGTACACTTTAAAATGGTTGTAACAGTAAATATTGTTATTATATTTTACCATAATTTAACAAAAAAAGCAGCAGCAAGTTGACTCATGCTGGAAAGATTTAGGTATCATAGGGACAGGGAAGACAAAACACAGGATGGGGCTGGAAACCATATGACTGGCTGAAAATTCTTGTTAAGTGGCCTCCTCCTGAAAACCGATCTTCTCCCTATCCCTGGTAAGAGTCTGGAGATGCACCTCTGGAGAGGGTGAATGAGAGACCCCAATCTTAGGAACACAAGTCACAACTGAAGCAAGACAAAATGCCTTACTGAAAAAGAGGAGAATTATGTGAAATTCTGCTCAGAATGCAGAAGACTATCTCCCAGCAGAAAATGGAGATGACAGATTAATGTGTCCAACCATCTTAAGAGCTGTTTCAGATTTGTTAAATAATTGTAAAAGAATTAATAGTAACAAGAAAAAAATTTTTAAACTGGGATAATTATCGGGAAAACCGAAATATAATTACAGTGAATTTTGTGACTCAGTTGTGAAAAATATTTGCATAGTCTTAATAAACACTAAACTACCCCCAATATCTGATATCCTATAAAGAGAAGATGAGAAAAAGGGAAGTATGTACAAACGCTTGTGGGCACTAGAGAGATTAAGATAACTAATCGTCATCCTTCTTAGATGGAAGTCAGTAGCTACCACCTAAAATGAAAACCCAACAAAAAGCAGAATAACTGACTTAGAAAAATGAAGACAAATATCAGAACAAATAACTAAAAGAACTGAAACGGACTGCCTTGTAAAGATTGGTAATTGGAGGTGAAGAGAGATGGGGAACTGCTGTTTTCATAAGCCTTGTAATATAATTTGACTTTTTAAACCACACATGTACAAATATCACTTTAATTTTAAAATAAATACAAATTTAATTTAGAAAGGTAACCAGAAGATTTTGTTTAAAAGATCTAAAATTGTCTACAGAGTATACATTTTTTTCAACTATCATTATTAATTTCTGTTAACTCTTAGGACTTCCAGTAATAGTGAGGCCAATCATAATAAATGCCTTTCTTGTAGTACAATTCATTAACTGATATGTCATTCACTAGAGGAATACTTTGGGAATATAGCAATTCTAAAGCCTGTTTAAAACCACTCCTTAAATGCCGTATTTTCTTTCTTTCTCCCTAAGAATAGATATTTGGATATATTTTATAAAAGCTTACATTATTTGAACTCTTGGGTCAAATCCAAATTTTGACATTTTGAATGACTAGTATTTGTGAACACCAGTGATAGGAGAGTTGATTTAAGTCTGAATGTCAAATGATACAAATGGACAAACTGAAAGGCTACCTCACGGAAAAATACACACAGTAATAAATATGCAAAAGAAAACAGTAAACAATCTTATTATCTTATCTGCAAGAACTGCAGCAACTTTTTTTTTTGAGACAGGGTTTCACTCTTGTTGCCCAGGCTGAAGTGCAATGGCGCAATCTCGGCTCACCACAACCTCCGCCTCCCGAGTTCAAGCAATTCTCCTGCCTCAGTCACCTGAGTAGCTGGGATTACAGGTGTACCCCACCACACCTGGCTAATTTTGTACTTTTAGTAGAGACAGGGTTTCTCCATGTTCGTCAGGCTGGTCTTGAACTTGCGACCTCAGGTGAGGTCCACCCGCCTGGGCCTCCCAAAGTGCTGGGATTACAGGCCCGAGCCACCGCGCCCGGCCGCAACTTTTTAAGTCCCATTCTTGTGGGCACAAATTCATCAACTAAATATAATCTAATTAACATACTTCTACACAGTCAAAACCAAGAACCTCATCCAGAAAAGGAAAATGCTTAAAAACACAAGATTTAAATCATGAGATTAAAACTACATCACAGTCTATTAAATTTTTAAAAAATTAATGAAGTTCTTTTCATACAAAGATAAAAGCTATGAGGCCTTGGTTTCCTTTCACAGCAGTACTAATAGACTGTGTTGATCTATAACACAGAGTTGCTCGATTTCATGTGTGAACTATAAAACAAACTTGCAAATAAACAACTATTACAAAAGCTTAAAAACATTAAAATAATATTTGTCTTATTATTTACATTGCACACCCATATAACGGGACAGAAATAGAGTCAGAGATACAGCAACCCAAAAAAATGCCAAGTATTTATCACTGAGTGCCCATTATGTGTGGGAACATGACAGAAAGAAATGCATACAAGACAAGACTCCTGCACTCAAAGAGTTTGAAATTTACTAGTGGAGGAGAGGGAGTAAGAAGTATGTTGTAGTAGGGCTGTGTCTTAGTGTTTTTTGTTGCTTATTACAGAATATCTAAAACTGAGCAATTTATAAGATATGAGATTTATTTCTTACAGTTATGGAAGCAGAGAAGCCCAAGGTTGAGGGGCCGCAGCTGGTGACAGCCTTCTTGGCTGGTGGGGTCTCTCTGCAGAGTCCTGAGGCAGCAGAGGGCATCACATGGTGGCGCTGAGCGTGCTAGCTCTGGTCTCTCTTCCTCTTCTTATAAAGCTACCAGTCCTACTCCCGTGATAACCCATTAATCCATTAATCCATGAATGTATTAATCTATTCATGAGGGCAGAGTCCTCATGACCTAACCACTTCTTAAAGGCTTTTCCTCTCAATATTGCCACATTGGGGATTAGGTTTCAACATGAGTTTTGGAGGGGACAAACATTCAAACCATAGCAGGCTGCCAATATTAAGACATTAAAACAATTCATGAACAATACAAAACAGAGAAATAACTAAGAACTAAACTATGAAATTATAAATTGAGAGGAGGGGAAGATAACAGAGGTCTTGAAAGAAGAAGTAGACACCGAACTGGGTCTAAAAGAATCTTTCAAATGCTATAGAAGCATTTGAAAAGATAAGGGATATTAGGGAGAATGAGCACTCTCTCTCTCTAGATTTTGCTATATATTTAAATAATATGTATCAGGTCAGATGAGAAAAGGAAAGGAAAAAAAGAGAATACATACCAGTACTTCCCACATTTATCAGCGTAACTGTATTTGTAGTACTATTCTAAAACACTCGATAAATTCAAGAGACTACTAAAAGTAATTATAGTTTATGAAGGATCCAGGATCAAACCAATTAAGTGTTATAGAACCCAATTAAAACAAAATCAAATATAGTCTTTGGGGATATAGGGAAAAAAAAAACCCAACCAGACTTCTGGAACTCTTATTAACATTAAGACAATAAACTAAATTTTGAAACAATTCCCAGAAGTGTTAATGCTCAAAGTGACTCCTCCCCATGAAGAGAAATTTATGCAATACAAGCATGTCTTGCAAGCCAACTCAAATAGTGTTTGGGTAAAAATAAAAAACATCTGAAGACAACTTTACTGTCTCCTAATTTTTTAAAGCACTATGAGAAATTTTTAGGTTAGTATAAAAACATTAAAGAAAACATGAAAATAAAAATAAGAGAAGAAAAACTAATGAAACACTTCTGGAACAAGAAATGGTGTTCAGGGATGGATTCCAATCAACCAAAGGTGAAAATAACAGAAAAAAGACAAGGAACTCATGTGCAGAAACGTTCTTGGAATCTGCGTTGGAAACTAATCATACAAAGTAATCATCACAAAATGAGGTCCAATCTACTGGTTAAAAGCATAGAGAGCTTTTATGACATTTTTCCACGCAAACTCAATGTAGACTTTTCCTCCACTACAAATGCACAAAAGGTTTGTGTTGGTGCAATTTACTATGCCTATTCTCAGCCCTAGGATATTTTTGTACCCAATCTCAAATTGGAAATGAGATGCTATCTGTCCTCAAAATGTCGAGTTATTGGCAGAAACATAGTTCCGTGTCTAATAGAACTTATATGCTGTACCACAAATCTTTTAAGTGGTATTCTTTTTTAGATGTAAGACCACCCATATAGCTAAAACAATAAATCGAAACTTGTGGAACACATTATTTGCTGATGTATTAAAGCAAAAATTTTCCCTAGTATGAGAATACCACCTTAGTGCTTACTTACCCTATTGCTAAACAGATTCTTATTATGTATATCCTTTATTTTATGGAATTGGTATTTCAAGGTTACACAGCGAATCCTACTATTCCACCACTGTAAAAGCAGAGAAATGTTCCACAGAACTATATTTCCAAAACATTAAGCCAAAAGTTGACTACTACGAAAGAAAGTTCACACTTCCTTTGCTTCCACTTCCTCATTTGCTAATATGAGGTATCATGTGATATTCAGTTTTTAGAAACAAAAACTGGAAATCAGGAAATCAGAAGAGGCCAAATACATTGCCTCGCACCTGTTATCCCAGCCTTTTGAGAGGCCAAGTTGGGAGGATCGCTGGAGGCCAGAAGTTTGAGATCAGCCAAAGCAATATACTGAGACTCAATCTCTACAAATACAAATAAATACAATACAATACAATACAATACAATACAATACAATACAATACAATACAATACAATACAATACAATACAATACAAAACAAATTAGCCTAGCATGGTGGCACGCACCTGTACTCAGTTCCTGCTACTAAGGGAGGCTGAGGTGGGAAGATCACTTGAGTCTAGGGGTTTGAGGCTGCACTAAGCTGTGATCACACCACTGTACTTCACCCTAGGTGACAGACCTCAACTGATACACCCACCTCAGCCTCCCAAAGTGCTGGGATTACAAGCATAAGCCCCTGCGCCCAGCCAAATTTTAAAAATCTGTAAAAGCAATTTAATACTAATTTTCATTTGGGATTTAAAAAATAAAACCACTGGTGTTCTCATTTCTATCAAATGACTAAACTCTGCACCCCAGGGGTGATGTAGGGCATGAGAACCAACCCTTCCACTCTGCTTTCTTCTCCAAGCCATCATTCTCCATCTTACTCCTAGCACTGAAGAGGTAAGTGCAAAAACACTGTTCCACAACTTCGGCGGTTCCTACCAACTACTGCCCAAACTCCTCTCAACAGCCCAAAAGAATCTCCATTACCATCACGTAGAAGCTTGTGGTCTCTGGTGATAGACAGATGTATAAAAGAGAGCTGCTAACGCTCCTCTTCACACACCACACACAAGAGGCGACTGCATCACTTACTGGCAGCCATGCAATGGGGACTGTCAGTAGTAGGCAGAATTTTAAGATCCAAAATCCCTGCTCCATGATTTATACACCCTGTAAAATCTCTAGGACTATGAATATGATGGGATTTTACTTTCATGATCAGGCTAACTTTAAGAAAGTGGGATTATCCAGCTGGATAATCCTGAACTAACCTCAAAAATCCTTCAAAGGTGGGTCTAGAAGACAGAAGTCAGAGAGATTGGTGTGTGAGAGATTAGACAAAAAGGATATTCTCCACAGCTGGCTTTCAAAATGGAGGGGGGGGCATATGGCAAAGAATAAAGGCAACATCTATAAGCTGAGAGTGGCTCCCAGCTGACAGCCATCAAAGAAACAAGACGTCAGTCCTACAGCTGCAAGGAACTGAGTTCTGTCAATAATCTGAATGAGCTTAGAAGTGGATTCTTCGCCAGAGCCTATAGACAAGAAATCATCCCAGCTGACACCTTGATTTCAGCCTTGTGATATCCTGAGCAGAGAATCTAGCCACACTGTATCCAGATTTTTGATGTATAGAACTGTGGGTGCCACTGAATTTATGGTAATTTGTTCTGTAGCAAAATTAATAAGGGACTCCTTGGAGGGAAAGGCTGTAGGCGGCGGTGGTGGCAGCTGCTGCTGCTGCTGCTGCTGCTGAGATAATAGGTAGATTTCCTTCTAGCTTCAGCAACACCTCCAACAGGAAGACCAGAGGCAGACTATAAATTTGCCTGGAAACTAAATAAAGATCTCCATAATGGGGTACATAGCTTTGAAACCACACACTGCATTCATTTCCCTCATATTTATAATTACCAGACTGTATGTATTAATTTGCTTGCTGCTCGTCTCGCTCATCATAGTGAAAGCTCCATCAGAACAGAGATTATGTCTCCTCTGTGGAATACTTAGCACCTTAAAAAAGGTCTGGCACATAGGCATGCAATAAATATTTGCTGGATAAGCTGCCATCAACCAGAAATCACAGTGGCTGGGTATGGTGGCTCATGACTATAATCCCAGCACTGTGGGAGGTTGAGGTGGGAAGACTGCTTGAGCCTAGGAGTTTGACACCAGCCTGGGCAACCAGTGAGACCCCATCGCTGTAATAATTTAAAAAAAAAAAAAAAATTCACAGTAAACTGTGCTATATATAAGATTTCTTAGAATAACTTCATTATCAACTGGAAAAGCTGCATTCAACAAAGTCCATTCTAATAAATGATGTCCCTTTAATACAAAAGATAGGTGTTGGCCGGGTGCAGTGGTTCACACCTGTAATACCAGCACTTTGGGAGGCCGAGGTGGGCAGATCACTTGAGGTCAGGAGTTCAAGACCAGACTGGCCAACATGGTAAAACCCTGCCTCCACTAAAAATACAGAAATTAGCCAGGTGTGGTGGCGGGTGCCCATGAAACCCAGTTACTCAGGAGGCTGAGGCAGGAGACTTGCTTAAATCCAGGAGGTGGAGGTTTCCGTGAGCCGAGATCGTGCCACTGTACTCCAGCCTGGGTGACAGAGGGAGGCTCCATCCCAAAAAAAAAAAAAAAAAAAAGGTTGTTTCTCCACACAGTTGTTTCACAGGTGCTTCCACAGATGTCTACACTAATGCTGTCTAGTAAAGAATGCTTGTAACCTGGAAAATGTATCAACAACAATAGAATGATGTTTTAATAAACAATATGATAATGAAATCCCAACATCAACCGATTAAGATGGGGAATTTACTTTCAGGTGATACAGCCAATTCATCACCTCTTTTCACATAACCATCCACACCGTCCAGAGTTCAAGAATCCTGATATGCTTCAAGAAACTGAGAACCAGAAAAATCTCCAGATGAGCAGTGGAGCATATTTCTACAGTGAATCACACGTACATCTAATTTGTTTGTTATGCTAAACTGAATGTTGCTCAAAATTAAGTGTAAAAGTCCTAATATAATGCAAAAGAAATATTTCAACAATTATACCTTCTACTAAATACAATTTCTGGCACTTTCAAGAGCAGGTAACAGCACGAGATATCTAATTCTCTTTTGACACATCTCTTCTGCTAGAAACAATTACTTCTATTCCAAACTTCAACATGGTACACTCCGAAATGATTCACTGGTTGGTTGGGAGTCCCGACTGTCTTTCTACCCCAACAGAATCACTGTTACAAATGGCAGTTAGGTGCCATGAGCAGTCTGTACTTCAGGTACATTACAGAGCTTTGTGTCCTGGCAATTACATTGTGTACTTATTTATATCTTGTCTCACTCTTTCAAGGGAGGAGGGGGAAGGTTGTAATCATCATATGTAGCAATTTAATGATTTTTTTTTTTAAGGATTGCAATTCCTAAACAAGTCTTTTTTCAACAGAAAAAGTTCATCTTAAATTGGGACCATCTCAATTCAGATTGAAAAGAAGGCAGGGAAAAACACATATATTCCCCTTATTCTTTAAAATTAATTTTATAATGTAGAGAACAACAAAGTACTATTATGCATAATCCACAGAAAAGTAGAATGATTTAATCACCACAAATTCAAAAAACTTCCAAAAAATGTGTTCAGAATTAAGGGACAAAATTCGTTTTAAGGATAACAAAAAACACAAGTAAACCATTAATATATTCATTCCTCCCCCATCCACCAAAAGTAAAAACAACTTCACATTTGTGACCAGTGTTGGTTCATACCTTTGTATATGACTCACAAAACTATTCCTCAAAATTATTCCCTATACCTATTACATATAATCACATTTCCTCAAAGTAGGATCTAAAAAGGGGTGGAATTCTTCCTTTTCATAGACAGTTCATATATAAAAAGATGACAGTCTAATTCACGTTTAAGCCTGTATCTACAAATTTTATCTACTGAAATATTATCGTTGAATTAAATAAGCCTGCTAAGACTCAATCATAAGACCAGACTCATAATCAAAAGAATGTTCTAATAGACAGTATATTTGAAAGCTAAATGTATTTTCCTTATCATTGTTAGGCGCCCTGACCACATTTTCATTTACTAATTTAAATTCTAGATAAAGGCCGGGCGTGGTGGCTCAAGCCTGTAATCTCAGCACTTTGGGAGGCCGAGACGGGCGGATCACGAGGTCAGGAGATCGAGACCATCCTGGCTAACACAGTGAAACTCCGTCTCTACTAAAAAAAAAAAAATACAAAAAACTAGCCGGGCGAGGTGGCGGGCACCTGTAGTCCCAGCTACTCAGGAGGCTGAGGCAGGAGAATGGCGTAAACCCGGGAGGCAGAGCTTGCAGTGAGCTGAGATCCGGACACTGCACTCCAGCAAGGGCAACACAGCGAGACTCCACCTCCAAAAAAAAAAATTCTAGATAAAACTTCCTAACACACTGAGAAAGTATTTTAACAATTCCTCTCTATTCCCACTGCCAATTCCTCTTCCTCTGCCATACCTCGGTGTTCCCCACTTTAGTATGCGTGGGATATATACCCACTTTAGGTAGAATGTATATAATAACCAATCATGTCATAAGAAAGCTAATAGCTTTTCAATCCCTCAAGCCTTCTAATTACAAGATCTTAGTCTCTTCATGTCATTTACTGTTTTGTTTTTTTGGGTTTTTTTTCTGGGCAGATTTAGGCTCAGAGAATTTAACAGGTAACAGCATCTATCTAAAAGTTAATAGCATTATTTTGTTGTTATTTTAATGTTGCCATTGCCAACTATTCAAAGCCAGTGATACTAGTTTTCCATTTACAGTACCGATATAAAATTTCTCTTTAAATAAATGTATTTAAGGAAAAGAGTCATTTAAAGATATTAAGGAAATAACTGAATCTTGGAATGGCCCCCCAAAAAAACTGAAGTGTCAGAAACACTACTCTGACCAGAATTGTGGCCATTTTAAACTCAATTTTTTCTCCACATTTTCCGGCTTATTTGATGACCCCAAATTCTCAACTAAGCTCCAGATTCCAACTCGGGACACTGTACCAGCACATCAAATTCAACACCATTTTCTTTGGGGTCACCCCTCACCCCCACCCTACTCCAACCTCACCATCAAAACCTAGCTAAATTCTCCTATATAACCATTCACACAATCTAAACATCTAGAAGCTACCTGTGATTCATATCCCTCTCCATTCACTGAATTCCAGAATTTACCAGCTCATTCGTTCCACAAATAAAATCATGCATGCAAATAAAATCACATTATTTTAGAATGTTGTTTCTTAAAAACTTTCACACTCTATGAGAGGAGATATGTAGCCTTGTGGACGCTTTCTCCAAAATTGGAGGGTGGAGGGCAGAGGGGAAGGTATGAGATGGGACGGATTTGAAAAGGAATGCCCTAAAATATTAACAGGGGTCATTTCTACATGGTACATGGTAGAAACAAGTAAGTTCCATCTGCTCCATATTTTCCTGTAACTTTGTATGTTTTCTATATTTTTATCATCAAGAAAAAAATACATTCCAAAAAGTGGTCCCATCTGGACTTATGTCTCAATTCCTATTCAAGCATCCTAGTTCAACTCTCTTTAAATCCTCCCGCCTGTCCTCTAAATTGACCTTTGCAAAGGTCACTGTCCAATACATTATACACACAATTGCCTGAATAATACTCCTGAAAAGTCTTCACTAGGTTGCACTTCTAGTCAACAATCTTTAATAGTTTCCTATTGCCTATAATCATAAGAGTTGCCTACTCTGCCAGCTTTTAGGCACTTATCTAGCCCCAATTTTACCATCATAATAGCATTTTCATAGTATCTAGAATCAAACTGCTCAAGTAATATTTCCATCATTTACCAGCTGTGTCATCCTAGAAAAGTAATTTAACCTCCAGATACCTTGGCTAAGCATTTGTAAAAAGGGGGCTAATAATACCTCATAAAGTTGTTATAAGCATCAAGTGTGTAATAAAGGGACTGGTACATAATAGAAGCTCAATAAACAATAGTGTTATTATTCCTTTATAATCCTACACACAATCTCAGCTCAAGGCTGGTTTACCCACTATCACAAATACACCTGACTTTATGTGCTTGGCTCACAGTGCTTCCCATGCCCTGAATAACCTCTGCCAATCCTCCACTTCTTCAAGCTCCACCAGCTCTCTGAAACGTGCACAGGCCAGACTTCCCCTGCTTCTCATATTCTTTCCAGGGGTGTCCAATCTTTTGGCTTCCCTGGGCCACACTGGAAGAAGAACTGTCCTGACCACACATAAACTACACTAACAAGAGCTGATGAGCTAAAAAAAAATAAATAAAAATAAAAATAAAATAAAATTAAAAACAACCAAAAAAAACCCAAAAACCCTCATAATGGTTTAAGAAAGTTTACAAATTTGTGTTGGGCCGTATTCAAAGCCATCGTGGGCTGCATGAACTGCAGGTTGGACAAGCTTGCTCTACACCTCATGGCTCTTGTGGCAGGTGAATTAATACTCAACTCATCTCAAAACTTGTAGAGTTCGAAATTCTCTGTCTCAGCCTCTACCAGACTATTAGCAGTCTGAGGACAGTCATTGTGCCTTAGACGTTTATCCCTTGATACATTAATTCCTTGTATAGAATAGATCCACAACATAAAATTATTGTTTTGCATATTTTAGTCTTTCCTTTCCAACTAGACTGCAATCTTCCCATCAGGGCTAACTTATATCTTCTCTGTAATCCTAAAAACACATAGTATAATGCTACTGGCCTACTCTACATTCAGAAAAATAGCACTTTAGTTGACAAATCTCACATAAAAATACATGAGAGAAGATAGCAAGTATCTACTATAAAAGTTAATGTACACATCAAAAAAATCTGAAAAAACAAACAAGGTGTGATATAGATATTGGTGGAATTATCTTTTTCCTGGAATAACAGTTAAACTCTCATAATCACCTTACCATTTGATACATCTACTAGCGGAACACAGCAGACTTACCAGATCAGACTACTACTCTGCTCAAAACTCTCCAAGGACTTTCTATCTCACCCAAGTAAAAGTATTTACAATGGCCGGGCCCCTTGTTCTCTCTGCAGTTCCTTGAATACAGTAAGAAACAAATTAGCTCAGCTAGAGCTTTTACACTTGCTTTTCCCTCTCGTGAAATGTTCTCTCCCAAATATCTACAGGGCTCACTCTCCCATGCTCTTCAGGCAACCTCAGGAGAAACCCCTTTCCTTATCATCTGCTATGGTCTGAATGTTGGCATCCCCCTAAAATTTAATGTTAAAACCTAATACCCAACACAACGGTATTAAGCAGTAGGGCCTTTGGGGAAGTGAGGAAGTCAAGATGGCTCTGCTCTCATGAATGGGATTGGTGCCCTTATAAAAGAGGTTGAAGGGAGCTGTCTTGCCCCCTCTACCATGTGAGGATACAGCAAGAGGTGTCATCTATGAAGCAGAGAGTATGCCTTTACCAGGCACTGAATCTACTGGTCACTTGATCTTGAACTTCCCAGCCTCTAGAACTATGAGAAATAAATCTCTGTTATGTATAAGCTATCCAGTCTAAGGTATTTTGTTGTATTAGCCCGAATGAACTAAGACGGTAAGAGCACTAAGCTCACCCCACATTCCAACCCTTTCACCAGCTCTTTCTTCATAGTGCTTATTACTACTATCTGTTTATTGTCTCTTTCTAAACACCAGTCTGTAAGCTACATGAGTGCAGGAACTTTGCTTTGTTCACTGCTATGGCCCCAGTCCCCAGTACAGACAACAGGGCCCAATAGTCAATAAAGATTTGTTATATAAAGAAATGAATCTAGGTTGAATTAACTGACTCTAGAACATTCTATCTTTATATCTTTGTTTCCTCATTTCCTCATTCATACATTTGGAATAACACCTAAACCTTGCAGGAGATGTAAGGAGTAAGAGTGTGTGTGTAACTTAGAGTAGCATCTAGCACACAGAATTGTCCTCTGTTACCTATTGTTGTTAATTTCAGCCACTTAGATCCAATTATATTCTTAGATATAAATGTATGATTCCTATTTGTTATGCCCTAAACAATGATTTTTGTAGGCAAGTGGTAAAGACAACTAATATCTTCTCTAACCAAAAGTTACCATAGGCAAAAAGCTACAAAGTATAGAGTGTTTCCTAATAATGGTAAAACTACTCATATAACCGAAAGTTAGAATTGTTATACGCTATTATTGTAAGTGAAAACGTTTGGTTTATACATCTGATCTGAAGCCTGTAAGAGCTCTACCAAACCCAAACTAGGTTGCTGTTTTGACTTTAGCTGGAAACTTCAAAAATATGTAGATACACATATTTTATCATTCACAGGCTCCTTTCTATTGCAATGGATTTGTTCACCAGACTACAAGCTTTTTGGTTTTTTGGGTTTTTTTGTTTTTTTTTTTTTTGAGACGGAGTCTCGCTCTGTTGCCAGACTGGAGTGCAGTGGCGCAATCTCAGCTCACTGCAACCTCCGCCTCACCAGTTCAAGCGATTCTCTTGCCTCAGCCTCCCAACTGGGATTACAGGCGCCCACCACCACGCCCGGCTAATTTTTTGTATTTTTAGTAGAGATGGGGTTTCACCATGTTAGCCAGGATGGTCTCCATCTCCTGACCTCGTGATCTGCCCGCCTCAGTCTCCCACAGTGCTGGGATTACAGGCCTGAGCCCCCATGCCCGGCCAGACTACAAGCTTTAAGTGTAAATTCATGACAATATGTTTTACAACAGAGTTTTGACCATTTATCAAAAAAACACACTAAAACTTAAAAGAAAAAAAATAGTATTATCATAAGTCAAATATTAATGTTTTATCAGAAAGCTAAATGTAAGTTAAACTACTTGGCCTCCAAATCTGGTATACTATGAATTCACTGACTCTATTGTAGGAAACACTCTATACTTTGTAGCTTTTTGCCTAAGGTAACTTTTGGTTAGAGAAGATATTAGTTGTCTTTATCATTTGCCTACAAAAATCGTTGTTCCAATTAAGCACTATGTTTTTTTCCTTTTTCTTTTTTTGAGAGTCTCGCTGTCATTCAGGCTGGAGTGCAATGGCACTATCAGAGTTCACAAAGCCTCTATCTCCTAGGCTCAAGCAATCCTCCCTCATGAGCCTCCCAAGTAGCTACAACTACAGGTGTGCACCACCGCAGTCAGCTAATTTTTGTTTTGGTTGTTGTTGCTATTTTGTAGAGACAGTGTCTCGCTATGTTGCCCAAGCCAGTCTTAAACTCCTGGCCTTGGATTATCCTCCTGCCTCAGCCTCCCAAACTGTTAAGCATTATTCTGTAATACCCCTAAAATTTAGATTTTTATTATAGTCTCCATTTTTTAAATACTCCATTCTAGAGAACTACCCAAACAATCTAGACTGTGTTTATCATGCAAGCTACAGCATAGTTAATCAAAAGGTATTAGTGGATATATCCCTACAACAAGGAAATATTTATTATATTGAAGCACAGACATGAGAAAACAATCAATGGAATTTCTAATGGTAAATAAGCCAAAACTAGCAGCTAAATGCAAGGCCCACCAGGCATGAGTAAGCTGAGTATATTCCAAGTTTAGTTTTGTTCTCTTAAGTTTCCAATAATTTGAAGCAATAGGTTTGTTTCATAACACATCACTTACAGTTTCTAAGCACTATAATACTTAGCAAGTATTTATTTAGCATTTATAAATGCTATTTCTGATTAGCCACTTTTGACCAAAAGTATGTGTTCTGGGATGAGGAAAACAATAAATGCCGAAAATCTCCTGTTCATCACTGTTCTTCAGCTCCCAAGAAACATTTCAGTGTGTAGGAGATTTACTCCTCATATCAATACCAGAGAATACTGAATTAAAACCTAGAAGTAGCCAGGCGAGGTGGCTCACGCCTGTAATCCGAGCACTTTGGGAGGCCAAGGCAGGTGGCTCTGAGGTCAGGAGTTCAAGATCAGCCCGGCCAACATGGTGAAACTCCGTCTCTACTAAAAATTTAAAAAGTAGCCGGGTGTGGTGGTGGGCGTCTGTAATCCCAGCTACTTGGGAGGTTGAGACAGGGGAATCACTTGAACCCGGGAGGTGGAGGTTGCAGTAAGCCGACAGCACACCATTGCACTCCAGCCTGGGCAACAAGAGCAAAACTCCATCTCAAAAACAAAACAAAACAAAAACCTAGAAGCAACAGGCTAGTGCAGGAGAACTTACTCAGGTGCTGTGAGATAAAACACATGGTCAGCACTTACAAGATCCTGAGAGTGAATGCCTCCTTAAATTTTAAGTCCTACCTGCCTCCTTGACTCACTCTGGCCTTAGGTAGAGCCAGGAATGCACAGGACAGTCTCCCACAACAAAGAAGTATCTGGCTCAAAATGTCAATAATGCTAACATTTAGAAGCCCCAGTTTAAAAGAAAGAAGTGAGTTAGAATTCCAGCTCCACAACTCATTAGCTAAATGAACTACAGCAAATTATATAACCTCTCTGAGACAGTTTCTTCATGTATAAAATGGATACGTGCTTATACTGAAAGACTGCTAGGAGGAAAAACTGAGACAGAAACCCTAGGCACAGAGTAGACACTCTACAAAAGTTAGTTACCATTCTTCAGAGTAAAATCTCCATCACAGACAGAGCTCTGGCCCTCTCAAAGATGTATTTTTAAGTTATTATGGTACTATAATTATTTTCTTTATCTCCTATCAAAATTTAAGGAACTTGTAGAGTCCTTACCTTATTGGACTTTGTAGCCTCAGCCTCTACCACAAATGGACAAATAAATTCTAAGCACCTACCCATTACAATAAGGTATATATTGCATTGTGCAACATTGCCAAACATAAGAAAACATAATTCTTGCCCTGGAAAAATTCTGAAAAGAAGCCTAACAAGAAAACAAAACATACAGAAAGTTTTAACACACAGAAGGCACACAAAGAAACTCATGGATTGATGAGTAAAATTCACGTAAATAGTTGAAGCCACAACTGAATACTAATGGAATGCAGACGAAATAGTATTAAAGATATTTAATCCGGCCGGGCGCGGTGGCTCACGCCTGTAATCCCAGCACTTTGGGAGGCCGAGGCGGGTGGATCACGAGGTCAGGAGATCGAGACCATCCTGGCTAACACGGTGAAACCCCGTCTCTACTAAAAATGCAAAAAATTAGCCGGGCGAGGCGGCGGGCGCCTGTAGTCCCAGCTACTCGGGAGGCTGAGGCAGGAGAATGGCGTGAACCCGGGAGGCGGAGCTTGCAGTGAGCCGAGATCGCGCCATTGCACTCCAGCCTGGGCGACTAAGCGAGACTCTATCTCAAAAAAAAAAAAAAAAAAAAAAAAAAAGATATTTAATCCGGGAAAAGGCATATTTTAAATCAACATAATCCTACGTATATGCAGCTAGTATTTTCTAAAGGGAATGAAAGTACACTTAACAAACAAACATCAAAATGACAAGTACTATCATTTGTCATTTTAGCAATATGCAGCTAAATTTCTTTTCTGTTTTGTTTTTTTGAGGCGGAGTTTCGCTCTTGTTGCCCAGTCTGGAATGCAATGGTGTGATCTCAACTTATCACAACACCCGCCTGCTGGGTTCAAGTGATTCTCCTGCCTCAGCCTCCCGAGTGGCTGGGATTACAGGCATGTGCCACCATGTCCAGCTAATTTTTGTATTTTTAGTAGAGACATGGTCTCTCTATGTTGGTCAGGCTGGTCTCAAACTCCTGACCTCAGGTGATCCACCCGCGTTGGCCTCCCAAAGTGCTGGGATTACAGGCGTGAGCCATCGTGCCCGGCCGCTAAATCTCTTAATTCAGATGATGGCAGCACATTTTAACAGGTTCAAAGGGCATTTTAAGCAATTTTTAAAACCACATTAAATTTTAATGGGAGCTTATCAAATCCCTGACATCCACAATCCATAAATCGTCTGAGACAGAATAAGACCAAAAGGGCTGATGCCCAAATGTCTGAATACTTTGCTGAAAAGGCTGAGCTCAAACATACCCAAAGTGTGTTAGAAGCAACTTTTAAAATGCACAAATGTAACAATTATTTTTAAACCAACAATTTTAGGAAAACAGCAGTTCCTATCTAAAGCTTTTATAAATATAAGACACTGGCTTTGCAAATGTCAGCGGAGTTTTAAGATCTCTTTCTAAAGCAATAGTCTCTCTGTTTTGCCTGGTATCTTAATATGCCTTTAGTTTCAAAACTTAATTTGCCAACACTATTCCTCTCAAAACCTCAGGAATTCCATTACTAGTTTTAAACTAAATTAAAGGAAAATAGACTCATTCAACCCATGGCAGAAGTATGCACAAAGTGTTTGTTGATGCTCATAAATAGGCTGAGAAATTTAGACACATCTGAAGGACAATGGCTGTACAGTCAAGTCTGTTTTGCTCCACCATGGAACCAAATAGAGAATTATTGCTACCAAGTGAGACCAGCACTAGATACCTCTAAACTAAGTGGGCTATAACAGAACGTTATCTTCAAGGTAAGAGTTTTCGTGTATGTTTTCACTTCAGGGAAGAATAGAATATCCCTAAAAAAAACCCATATGGAGTCAAGTTATCCTGTCTCCCAAAACAATCCTTAAAGTGACTTCAACAGTAACCACTCACTTGCCCCCTAAAAAATATGAGATTTTTTTTAAAAGGAATAAACTATGCTTAACATACAGATGGTTCTTTGTCTTATCCCTAGAAATCTTCTTTTCCATTCCATTTCCCTTTTCTCAGATTCCATAAATCTTCCTGACAATTACAGCCATTTCTACTTTTCTTCCCTTTCCATCATCTCCTTCAAGACCTGATTCATCTCAACTCACCTGAATCACAGGTATCAAGATCCCCTGGGTGGAACTAGTAACTATTTTCCCATTTCCCTGTTACTCCATTTTATATGACTCAATGGAAATACAGATTCATAATTCCAAATTACTTTTTTTTGTTTCTCTGTCTTGTTTTAAACTCTCCATTTCCTCTACCCCTAGCCTCTGGCCAAATTCTTTTTTAAACACAATTCATTCACAAGATACAGGTTATCTACATAAAGTAAAATTACAGTGACTGCTAGTAATGAAAATAATACATTTTTGATGAAGTAAACAAGTGAAAGCCAGTTGTTTGTACAAGAGTGATCAGTGCTTGCAACTACATAATAAAAATAGAGAAAATAAATCTAATTATAAACAGCATATAACCAAACTAGTAATATTTTTTGCAGAGTACCTTATAAAACTAACATTCTATCTTTAGAAATGAATACACGAAGAACAATTCAGAAATATTTATCAAAAATGCTAATGTATATCCACTGGCACAGAAATTCTACTTCTAATTTTAAAGTACTGATATATATTTGCACGGGCAAAATATGTATACAATATTCATTAAATCATTATTTTAAAAGCCAAACATAGGCCCAGCACTGTGGCTCACACCTGTAAACCCAGCAGTTGGGAAAGTGAAGATAAGAGTCCTTGAGGTCAGGTGCTTGAGACCAGCGTGGACAACACAGTGAGTGCCTGTCTCTACAACAAAATTTTAAATGGAGGTATGTACCTGTACACCTGTAGTCCTACGTACTTGGAAGGCTGAGTCAGAATGATCGCTTGAGCCCAAGAGTTCAAGACCGTGGTGAGCTATGATTGTGACACTGCACTTTAGCCTGGTACCTATCTCCAAAACACACCAAAAATAAGAAACAAACTTAATGTCCACCAAAAAGGGAATTTATAGTACACTCCGTTCGATGGATACTATATAGCCATTAAAAAGCGATGTATGGGCCAGGCGTCGTGGCTCACGACTATTAATCTTAGCACTTTGAAAGGCCGAGGTGGGCAGATTGCTGGAGCTCAGGTATTTGAGAGCAGCCTGGGCAACATGGCAAAACTTCGTCTTCATAAAAAATACAAAATAATCAGCCAAGCAGGTGGCTTGTGCCTGTGGTCCCAGCTACTTCAAGGGCTGAGGTGGGAGGATCGCTTGAGTCCAGGAGGTCAAGGCTGCAATGAGCCAAGATTACACCACTGCACTCCAGCCAGGGTGACAGAGCAAGAGAGATCCTGTCTCAAAATAAAAAAAAAAGAAAAAGAATGTGGTTATAAATGTAGAAGACAAAGTGCTATAAACAGCAACTGCCTCGGGGTATGGGACCTAGTAGATAGAAAGGTAGGAAAAAAGACTTGCTTTTCACAATAAGCCCTTTTGTATCTTTAAATTTCAGATCATGTACACATACTAAACTTTTGTTAAAATGAGTAATTTTTAAAACAGCAAAAGAATTTAGGACATTCTCTCAGATCTTCTAATCCATAAATAGTTCTACTCTTCTATCTCTAGGCACTTTTAATTTGGACTGAAAATCTAGACTACTAGAGGTTACCAATAACCACAGGTAAAGGACTTATTTCTTCTTTAGTGAAAAGTATAACTATGGCAACTTCGCATCAACCAAAACAAAACATAAGAAGTCAAGAAATAAACGAAGAATGTATCTTACTCTAAGCAATCTGTTTACAGAAATAACACTGAATACAATACAATTTTGTTAGCACTCTACAAACTGCTTCACCAAAAGAGAAAACTATCTGGCTGAAATTTCTGGTTATGGTCTAGATCTCAAATGGCTACATACACCAGAAATATTTTGTAAAGAACCTAAGAAGTGCTAAAATCATTTGAATCCAAAAGGCAGTTAAAAACAAGAGAAGGAGGACAAAAACTTGGGCAAAAGTTTCAAATGAAAAAAAAAAAAAAACCCACACATTTTTAAGGTACTTTTCTATTGGAATTTTTCTTTTTAGCTCTTAAATTCCAAATAAGCTGAATGCTACAATCCCTCAATTAGTCATTAAAACTCAAGAAATTTAAAGAAACACTTCATCTCTTTTTCAAGCTAATTTTTAAATGTTGCTATTTAATATGATTTTTATTTTTGCTATTAGATAAAGAACTATTAATCTGATAGCAGCCAATACTACTCAGGTCCCCTCTTCTTTCTCAGATTCAAACAATCTGTTTGATTACAAAACTACAAACCAAATTCTTTTTTTTTTTTTTTTTTTTTTGAGACGGAGTCTCGCTCTGTCGCCCAGGCTGGAGTGCAGTGGCGCGATCTCGGCTCGAAATGGGGAAAATACATAACGGTAACATTATAAAGAGTAGTGTATTTTTTGTTAAAATCCTTTTACTGTGTCTCTTGTTAACAACGTTATGACTTGGCCATCTGAACATACTGCTACATCAGTATGTTTTAGACTTGATGACCTATTTTTTTAAAAATCAAACTATATAGCCCAAAGGTTTGTTGTCAAAATCAATTACAATCTCTTGAGGTGTAGAACATACCTCAGCAAAAAAAAGATGTTAGCTAGCATATCAAACAATCAGTATATTCATTTGCCAGATTCAAACATTTAGGCCAATGACCCCCAAAAAAGCCAAAAAAAAAAAAAAAAACCCAAAAACTTCACAAAAGGTATAGTTAAGAAAACAGGATGTAAAAAACACCTCAGAATATGTGGTTATTTACATATCTTGACAATTACAAAGAAAAAGGACAAGAATGTCACCAACTTTTTCTTTTCTTTTTTTTGAGATGGAGTCTTGCTCTGTCACCCAGGCTGGAGTGCAATGGCGTGGTCTCGGCTCACCGCAATTTCCACCTCCCAGGTTCAAGTGATTCTCCTGCCTTAGTCTGCTGAGTAGCTGGGACTACAGGCACATGCCAACACACCCAGCCAATTTTTGTATTTTTAATAGAGACAGGGTTTCACCATGTTGGCCAGGATGGTCTCGAACTCCTGACCTCATGATCCGCCTGCCTCGGCCTCCCAAAGTGCTGGATTACAGGCGTGAGCCAGCACATCCGGCTAATTTTCATTTTTAACTGTAATTTTATATTTATTGGTAAACTACTACAGCTCAAGGGCGACTTAGGTATTTCATACATTTGATTAATGAGTACTGCTAATGATAATTATAATCATATCAAAGTCAAGGATTCACAACTATAAACAACAACAACAACAAAATTTAAACTCATTTAAAGACAGTGAGTCCAGGACCACCTAAGTTAGAACTAGTAGTTCCTTAAGCTATTTTGGAGATTTAAAAATAGCCTGACAGCCCTTATATACTGTCTGAAATATAGTTTCATACACAACCAAAATAACCAAATTCCTTTTTTGGACAGGAAATAAAACTCAATATGTTTTACTTGACAATATAAAAGTCTGATATGCCATAGGGGGGGAAAAAAACCTCAATGTGCTAATGCCAGTTATCACATGATGATTAGCAGCTCTGGTTGGGGTTACAGCCATCATTAATAAAAACAGAAAACCCAATAAATAATAAATATATTTTGGCCAGGCGCAGTGGTTCACGCCTGTAATCCCAGCACTTTGGGAGGCCGAGGCGGGTGGATCACAAAGTCAAGAGATCGAGACTCTTCTGGCCAACATGGTGAAACTCTGTCTCTACCAAAACTACAAAAATTAGCTGGGCATGGTGGCACGCACCTGTAGTCCCAGCTTCTCGGGAGGCTGAGGCAGGAGAATCGCTTGAACTCAGGAGGCAGAGGTTGCAGTGAGTCGAGATTGTGCCACTGCACTCCAGCCTGCTGGCAGAGCGAGACTCCATCTCAATAATAATAATAATAATAATAATAAATGTATTTTATTTTGTAGAAAATTTTTGGATGCCAGCATCTGAAAATTAATGAAAAATAGAGTAATTTCATTTTTTTCCCAAATGTTCTAGGAAAGCAAAACGCCAACTAAAAACACCAGGCTCTAAGTACGGACAAAACAGTTAAGTTTAATCAGGAAAAACATTTGTGTGTGCTAGATGAGAAGGACAGAAAGATACCAAAGAACTACAAATATATGTGTGTGTGTGTGTGTGTGTATGCATGTTTATATATGTGTGTGTATATATATTTCTTTTCTTTAAACCCTAATGGCTCAATTGATACCTCATGAAATAAGTAATGACATCAAGATGACTGATCAGATCCCAAACTTAAGGAAATCTAACAGGATGAAGAGTAAAGTTTATGACTGTGCTCTCCACACTCCATTTTTGCCCTTTACATTCTTTCATTTCAGAATGACCTTAGCAGTTTATAACTAAAGGTCTTAGCCATAACTCTCACGAAGACATAGTCAATACAAAACAAATAATTGTAAGCTTAATTTTTTTTCTGAGACAGGGTTACTCAGGCTGGAATCCAGTGGTGCGATCATGGTTCACTGCAGCCTTGACCTCCAGGGCTCAAGCAATCCTCCCACCTTAGCCTCCTGAGTAGCTGGAATTACAGGTGTACACCACCACACCCAGGTAATTTTTTGTATTTCTGTAGAGATGGGATTTCACCATGTTGCCCAGGCTGGTCTTGAACTCGTGAGCTCAAGCAATCTTCCCACCTCAGCCTCCAAAAGGGCTGGGATTATAGGCAGAAGCCACCTAACCAAGCCTTATAAGCTTAATTTTTATCCTGGAATGTACCCTCATTTTTCTTACACAGAGTTGGTGCAAAAAAAGAACCAAGGAGCAAAATGAAGCCAGTATCTAAGATGTGGGACAACTTACAGAACTCTATCCCAAACACTACCTGAAGACCACTCAAGATTACCTATTGACTGAGTAAATCAGATTCCCTAAAAGGCACCAAACACCTGCACAGAAGGTTAAGAGTACATGCTATATTTGAACCTATACAGATCTAGGTAAAAATCCTGGGGCTCCATTATTATCACCTGCCTGACCTTGGGAAGGTTACTTAACTCTCTGAAGCCTCAGTTTTTTCATCTATAAAATGGAAAGAGGAATAATAATTCAGTAGAAACTCTTTAACAGACTTCTACTGTATCAAACTTACAAAAATAAAGCTCTCCAATCCCTCCATAAATCAATCCCTAATGCCCAACACAGGCTCATCACCTATACCTAGTAGTCTTCTAAGCAGACCACTTTCTTAACATGTCCCTACCCTTCTGCACTTAATGTTTAATAAGAGCCAGCTGTCCGTTCCCAAACCAGTTTATACCAACTGTACTTGTTATTGTAATTATGTAATGTAAGATCATATGAACTGAATTATGAGGAAAAAGAGGTTGTTTCTGTGAAAATTATGTTGAAAAGTTCAAAAAGATTCAGCGGCTAGTATTTTTTAAAGTTATTATGGAATTAGGTGTACGTCAAAACAGCTTTAAGTAGGAGGAAAAGCATGCAAACGTAGAAGGATTTTATATACAAGTATACCTCAAAGATATTGCGGGTTCTGTTCCAGACCACAGCAATAAAGCAAATTTTGCAGTAAAGCAAGTCACAAATTTTTTGGTTTCCCAGGGCATACAAAAGTTATGTTTACACTGTACCATAGTCCATTAAGTGTGCAATGGCATTATGGCTAAAAAAAACACACATACCTAAATTTTAAAATACTTTATTACTAAAAAATGCTAATGATCATCTGAGCCTTCAGCAAGTGGTCATCTTTTTGCTAGTGTAGGGTTTTGTCTCAAGGTTACAGCTGCTGACTGATCAGAGTGGTGGTTGCTAAAGGCTGGGGTGGCTGCGGCAATTTCTTAAGGCAACAATCACTTGCCGCATCAAATGACTTTTCCTTTCACAAAAGGTTTCTCTGTAGCATGTGGTGCTAATTTACTGCGTTTTACCCACAATAGAACTTCTTTCAAAATTAGAGTCGTCAATCCTCTCAAACCCTGCCACTGCTTTATCAACTCAATTTACATAATATTCTAAATCTTTTGTTACCACTTTAACAATGTTCCTAAAATCTTCATCAGGAGTAGATTCCATCTCAGAAACTATTATTTGCTCATTCCTAAAAACCAATTCCTTATCCGTTAAAGTTTGACCATGAGATTGCAGCAATTCAGTCACATCCTCAAGCTCTAGTTCTAATTCTAAATCCTTTTGCAATGTTCACCATATATGCTGTTACTTCCTCCACCGAAGTCTTCAATCTCTCAAAGACATCTATGAGAGCTGGAATCAATTTCTTCCAAACGCCTGCTACTGTTGATATTTTTACCTCCGCCCATAAATCACAAGGGCAAACACAAAGTCGACATTAAGATGTTCTTAATGACATCTGGAATAGTGAATCCTTTCCAGAAGGTTTTCAATTTACTTTGCAGAGATCCATCAGAAGAATCACTACCTATGGCACCTATAGTGTTACAAAATAGTATTTCTTAAACAGTAAGACTTGAAAGTCAAAATTACTCCTCAATCTATGGACTACAAGAACAGATGTGTTAGTAGGCATGAAAACATTAATCTTGTACATCCCCATCACGGCTCTTGAGTGACCATGTACATTGTCAGTCAGTAGTAATATTTTCAAAGAAATCTTTTCTTACGGGCAGTAGGTCTCAACAGTGGGCTTAAAATATTCAATAAACCATGTTGTAAAGAGATGTGCTGTTATCTAGACTTTGTTGTTCTATTTATAAAGCACAGATTGGATTTACCATCATTCTTAAGGGGCCCTAGGACTTCTGGAATGGTGAATGTTAACTTCAAGTCCCCAGCTGCATTATCCCCTAAGTAGAGAGTCAGCCTGTCCTTTGAAGCTTTCAAACCAAGCACAGATTTCTCTCCAGCTATGAAAGTCCTAGATGGCATCTTGCAATAGCCAGATGGCATCTGTTTCACCTACATTAAAAATTTGTTGTTCAGGGTAGTCACCTTCATCAATTATCTAAATTAGTTCTTCTGGGGAGGCATGTTGGCTCAGGCCTGTGGTTCTGGTGCATAAGGAGGCGAGCCCAGGAGTTCGAGACCAGTCTGGGCAATACAGCAAGCCCTCATCTATATAATAATAAAACATAATTCTAAGAAAAATGATAAATAAATAAGTTATTCTAGGTAACTTGCTGCAGCTTCTACATCAGCATTTGCTGCTCCCCCTTGCATTTTTATGTTATATAGATGGCTTCTTCCCTTAAACCTCATGAACCAACCTCTTCTAGCTTCAGACCTTTTTTCTGCAGCTTCCTCACCTCTCTCAGCATACAATTGAACAGAATTAGGGCCTTGCTCTGGATGAGGCTTTGGCTTAAGGGAATGTTATGGCAGGTTTGATCTTCTATTCAGGCCACTAAAACTTTCTCCATACCAGCAATAAGACTTTCACCTTCTTATCATCTGGATGTTCACTGGAGTAGCACTTTTCATTTCCTTCAAGAACTTGTGCCTTTGCATTTACAACCTAACTGGCACAAGATGCTTCTCTTTCAACATGCCTTCCTCCCTAACCTTAATCATTTCTAGCTTTTGATTTAAAGTGAGAGATGTGTGACTCCTCCTTTCACTTGAACACTTAGAGGCCATCATACGACTAACTGGCCTAATTTCAATATTTGGGGTCTCAGGACAGGAAATAGGGAACCCTGAGGAGAGGGAAAGAGATGCGGAAACAACCATTCGGTGGAGCAGTGAGAACACACACGTTTATTGATCAAGTTCACCATCCTATATGGGCACGGTTTGAGGTGCTCCAAAACAATTACAATAGTGACATCAAAGATCACCAAAACAGATAGAATAATGATAAAAAGTTTCAAATACTGTGAGAATTACCAAAATGTGACCCAGAGACACGAAGTAAGTACATGCTGGCTGGAAAAATGGCACTGATACAGAATTCTGAATACAGGGTTGCCACAAATCTTCAATCTGTTAAAAAAAAAAAAAGGAATTATCTGCAAAACACAAAAAAAATGAGGTACGCCTGTATTACACTGAAAGTGCCTTATGTTCTCTCTTCTCCATAAAAAAGAGAATCTATTAGGATACTTAATGGATAATGCTGCGTGGCAGTGGATTATGCCAAAAAAGGCAATCCAGAACTCTAATCAAAGGACCCATCCACAAACAAAAACCTTGACACTATAGGGAAAAAGTGAAGGAATGTATATTCTAGTTAAAATAAAAAATATTATTTTTTATGATTCCTTGTAACCAACATTTTCAAGTATCTACTCAATATATCACATAGAGGATCTTTATATGTGGTTACCTCAAAATTTATAGAATTATTGTGAAGACTGGAAAACATGCACTTAAGTACAGTGTCTGAATCTTAGTAAGTATTCAATTAAAACCTGTTTAGGTCAGGCATGGTGGCTCATGCCTGTAACCCCAGCACTTTGGGAGGCCGAGGGGGGTGGATTACCTAAGGTCAGGAGCTCCAGACCACCCCGGCCAACACGGTGAAACCTCATCTCTACTAAAAATACAAAAAATAGCCGGGCATGAAGGTGGGCACCTGTAATACCAGCTACTCAGGAGGCTGAGCCAGGAGAATCGCCTGAACTTGGGAGGTGGAGGTTGCAGTTAGCCGAGATCGCACCACTGCACTCCAGCCTGGGTGACAAGAGCAAGACTCCATCTCTAAATAAATAAATAAATAAATAACCTTCTGTTTTACTTTAAGAGTTGTTTGCGTGTATGTGTGTGTGTGTGTGTGTGTGTGTGTGTGTGTTTAAGATGAGGTCTTACTATGTTGCCCAGGCTAGTGTTGAACTCCTGGGTTCAAGTGATCCTTCCACCTCAGCCTCTCAAGTAGCTGGGACCACAGGTGCAAGTCACCATGCCTGGCAGGTTTTAATGTCTTCTGTTGTTACCATAATGATCTGCTGCTCTAACAATACAGTACTGCTGTCTCCCAAGACATACAGAAAAGTAAAAGATGCACAATTTTCTTATTGTTTTGTTATTTTTGTATTCATGTATGTTACACATACAGACTTTAGACATTATTAGCCATATAAATTCCTAAACAGCCATCAAAAAAAGTCAAGGCCAATACTCTTGAGAGCTCCAGGAGACTGTAGTCTCCCAGGGGTATACTTAACTATAAAGATAAGGCTACAGTAATGTATTAACATGTCAGCATGACTAGGCACTTGAAACTGACAACATAGGAAAAATGAATGAGGCGCTGGCGTGGTACCAGTGGAGGAAGCAGCAGCCCTTTGAACAGGGAGCAGACAGGAAGAAAGGTCGAGAATCCAAATTGAGGAGAGTAACTAGGAGATAATGATAAAAAGCAATGGAGAAGCAATGTAGAAACTGGCAATCGTTTTGTAGGTAAACCTGTAAGCTAAAGAGAAGGATGTGGTGATTCAACCTCTAGCTCAAAACTGTGCAATACTGGCACAGATATTAAAAAGCTTTTCCGGGCCGGGTGCAGTGGCTCACGCCTGTAATCCCAGCACTCTGGGAGGCCAAGGTGGGAGGATCATGAGGTCAGGAGATCAAGACCATCCTGGTTAACATGGTGAAACCCCATCTCTACTAAAAATACAAAAACTCAGCCGGGCGTGGTGGCAGGCGCCTGTAGTCCCAGCTACTTAGGACGCTGAGGCAAGAGAATGGTGTGAACCAGGGAGGCGGGGCTGGCAGTGAGCTGAGATCGCGCCACTGCACTCTAGCCCGGGCGACAGAACGAGACTCTGTCTCCAAAAAAAAAAAAAAAAAAAAAAAAAAAAAGCTTTTCCAATTAATTAAAAGCAATATCACATTTTTTAAAGTTCATGTCATTATGACATTATAATCAATTTTACTCTTCATGAAAAACCTGTTACCTAAAGAAATGCACTCTAAAACCACAACAGTGAAGTACCTTTCTCACCTACTAAGTTGGGGGAAGGGGAAAGCAGCACTAATACCCAATCTAAAAGAATACAGTGAAACAGTACTAGTAATACTATCCTTTTGAGAAGCAATTTAACCACATTTCAAGACTAAAAAACTCTCATATCCTTTGACTCAAAAATCATACCTGGCAATCTACCTTAAGGAAATAACTAGAAATATGAAGAAATCCATATACTCAAAGGTGTTTTCTGCAATATTTCTCTTTTTAAGCTTAATTTCTTCTTTTTATATATTTTGCAACATTTCTTATGATAGCAAAAACCAAATATGATGGTGACATGGAAAATACTTAATATAAAGTTTGTAAAAAGCAGCAAACAAAATTGAGCATATACTGTGATATAAAATGGATATGAAAAAGGCGATAAAAACTCCAAAATTGACTGTATTAGTGATAGAATTAAGAATTTTTTTCTATTTTTGTAAACTTTCTGAGATTTCACTTTTTGAATTAAAACAAATTACATTTTTTAAAACATGAATCTCCAAAGATTACATACTACATGACTTCATGCAACATTCTCAAAATGACAAAACTAGTGGTTGGGGGGCACGGGGCATTGTAACTACAAAGAGGTAGTGCTAAGGAGTTCTTTCATGGTGATGCAACAATTTTGTATCTTGATTGTGGTATTGTTTCTATAAAATTACACATAGGATAAAATTATACAGAACTATATATACACATGCACACACAAGGAACTTCAGGTTTGAAAAGTGGTGAAATCTGTATACCATATGTTGTCTCATTAACAGTAATGTATTGATGTCAATTTTTTTGTTCATAAATGACATCTATATAAGATGTTTTCATTGGGAAAACCAAGTGAAGGTATGCAGGACTATTACTTTCCAACTTCCTGTGAGTCTATTTCAAAATAAAATATTAAAATAATACATGCACTAGCATGTATAACATTAAACTTTCCTGAGAGTGGGAGATGTGGGAATGTAAAATGAGCCCTGTAACATGTAGCTTTCAAGGCACTAACCTATTAACTATTCACAAAACCCCACAGAAAGCAAATGGCCATCTTTAGATTGAATGTAATTTACTTAAGTCAGGTTTTAATAAAAGGCTTCAATTTAAATGAAAATATCAGTCAATTTTCAGAACATGCTTAACTGAATAGTTTTGAACCTCAAAGCCTATACTTACAATGTAATTTATTAAGTAAGAGCCCTTGGAACTTTCTTCCTTGCCAGAAAACAGTTTCAACAGATATAAACGATATTTTCTTACACACATTCACTTTAAATATATAAATGACTATACACACAAAGGATATAAAAGCTTATTACCTCTGGACTGTGCTCCATGACAGCAATCACATCTGTCTTAATTAAACATTTTAACACAATGCCTAATATATAGTAGGCTCCCAATAACTATCTACTGACTCAGTCAGTCAATGGATGAATTCATGTTTTAACCAAGGTTCAATGCCCAAGTCTCTCCAGCTATAACTGGGAATGAGAGGTAGAGGGTTACAGGGGAAAACGGGCCCAGCTTCTACCAATTTACCAGATCAAAGGATTATATTAACAAACACTCCCATAATATCAACGTAAAAGTTTACCTTAGGAAAACCTTAAGTCACCTCCTCTAATCACTCAAATCTTAAAGGATTGTTTAATAAAAAGAAATGATCTGGTATCAAAAAATCTGCCTAATTTTTGTCACCTAATGCTTCAGAATTTTCTTTGCTATGTGCAACTCTATCGACTTTTTGATCCGACAAATCTTAGCTAGAGTTATGCAAAGTATCAAAAACCTCTTCTACACAAGCCTTAAACTCTCAACAATTATATATACACAATTACATATACATTATACATGTATATATAGACAGCACTACACAAATATAAGGTATGTTATTACTAAGTTTTCATTAAGGGAAAAAAAACCATAAAACACTAAGATACCTCTAGGCAGACTGCTTATTAGTTACAAGGGGAAAATAGTAACTATAGAATAGATAGATGAACCAGACAACATCTTGACCAAAATTAAAATCACTAATGAGGGGCAGGGCAAGTGGGCATTATGTATCTCCAAATGTGATAATCTGAGAGGAAAACATCACTTTTGTAACATTCTGACTAAAGATAACCTGACTACAATCAAAAAGCTAATCAGATCAAATCAGACAAGCCCAAGTTGAAAAATCTTCCATAAAATAAATGACCTATACTCTTCAATTGCATGAAAGACAAAGAACTGCTAAGGAACTCTTCCCAAATTAAAGGAGACTAAAATACAATACGTGATCAAATTACCAAAATGGGAATGTAAAGTGTAAAGTACTGTATCAATGTTAAAATTCTTGGGCCAGGTTTGGTGGCTTATGCCTGTAATTCCAGCACTTTGGGAGGCCGAGACAGGATAGCTTGAGCCCAAGAGTTTGAGACCAGCCTGGTCAACATAGTGAGACACCATCTCTACAAAATCTTTAAAAAACTTAGCTGGGCATGGTTGAGCGTGCCTGTAGTTCCAGCTACTCAGGAGGCTGAGGCATGAGTATCTCTTGAGCCTAGGAGTTCGAGGTTGCAGTGAGTTGTTACTATGCCACTGCACTCCAGCCTGGACAACAGGAAGAGACCTTATCTCAAAAAAAAAAAAAAAATTCTGGAATTTGGACTTTCATGATGGTACTGTGATTATCTTAAGAGAATACCCTTATTCTTAGGAAATACATCCTGAGGTAAAAGGCATACAACCTACTCTTCAACGGTTCACAAAAAAATAAATGTGTGTATGCAAAAAGAAAAATATGGCAAAATGTTAAAAATTAGTGAATATGGATAAAGCGTATAACAGAGGTCTATTGTACTATTCTTGCAACTTTCCTGTAAGTTTGAAATCATTTCAAAATAAAAAGTTTAAGAAAATAGCACACTATTCTCCAGGCATTTACTTATAAGCTCTAAACAACAAAATTTTTAAGCACTACTAAAAATCACTCTGCAAAACTAATATAAAATTTTAAGAACTTCACAGTCAAAAATTACAAGACAAGAAGGCACGGCACCATAAGCAACAGCCGGCAGAAACAAACAGCAGAATCACGTCTGCAAAGACTTCAGATACTGGATTATCAGGCACAAAATGTAAAGTAAGTATATTTAATAGATTTTTAGGAAATAAAAGAAACTGAGAATATAACCAAGAAAAGGAAAAAGAATACCCAAAAAAATGATTAGATAGTCTTAAGGAACTGAATAAAATATCCAGAAACAAAAATATATAATAAATGAAATTTTAAGAAACTCAACAGCCAGGTGCAGTGGCACGTGCCTGTGCTCCCAGATACTGGGGAAGCTGAGACAGGAAGATGACTTGAGTTCAGAAATTTGAGGTTGTAGTGTGCTATGATCGCCCCTATGAAGAGTCACTGCACTCCAGCCTGGGAAATATAGCAAGCCCCCATCTCTAACATAAATAAATTTATAAAACTCAATGAACATGCTATAACATAGACTAACCTAGAAAACATGCTAAGTAAAATAAAGCAGACACAAAAAGACAAATATTTTATGATTCCACTTATATGAAGTACTTAGAATAGTCACATCTGTAGAGGCAGAAACTCAAATAGTGGTTGCCAGGAGCTAGAGAAAAGAGGAAATAAGGAATTACTGTCTAATGGGTACAAATTTTGGTTCATGATGACGAAAAAGTTCTGGAGATCAGTAGTGGTGACAGATGCACAATGATGTGAATGTACTTAATGCCACCGAACTGTACACTTAAAAATGGTTAAATGGTAAATTCTATGTTATGTGTATTTTACTCTAATGAAAAAAATGGGTATAATAGTTAAAACAAAAAATTTTTAAATTCAATAAACTGGTTGAACACAGTTGAAGAGAGAAGTAGCTAACTTCAAGGAAAGTATCCAGAACACAATACAATACACAAAGATAAAGAAATGGACAATATAAAGACATGTTAAGAGACACAGAAGTAGAGTAAGAAGATCTAACATACTTCAAATACAAGTTCCAGACAGAAAATGTGGAAGACAAAATTTGAGAAAAAGGCCAAAATTTCTCCAAAATTGTTGAAAGACATTAATCTTCAGATTCCAAAACCTAGTTAATACCAAGCATGACAAATACAAAGAAATCAACTTCCAAACATAAAAATGAAAATGCAGATCACCAAGGACAAAGAAGTGGTTCTAAAACTAGCTATAAAGAAACAACAGATTAGGCTGGGCACGGTGGCTCACACCTGTAATCCCAGCACTCTGGGAGGCTGAGGCAGGAGGAGGATGAGGTCAGGAGATGGAAACCACCTGGCCAACATGGTGAAACCCCGTCTCTACTAAAAATACAAAAATTAGCTGGGCATGATGGCACATGCCCGTCATCCCAGCTACTCAGGAGGCCTTGAGACAGGAGAATCGCTTGAACCCAGAAGGCAGAGGCTGCAGGGAGCTGAGATCGTGCCACTGCACTCCAGCCTGGCAACAGAGCAAGACTCAGTCTCAAAACAAAGAAAAAAAGAAACAACAGATTAACTATAAAGGACTGTCAATTACACTGCATATTTTTCAACAGCAATAAAAGCCAGAAGAGAATGAAATAAAATCTATAATGAGCAAAGAAAAAAACAACTGCTAATCTAGAATCTATATCCAGGAAAACCAGTTTCAGGAATGAGACTAAGAAAAAGCCATTTTCCAACAAATAAAAAGTTTTCCAACACACCGTCCCTAGGGAAAATTCTAAAAGATGTACTTCACACAAAGAAAAATGGTCCTAGATCAGAGGTCTCAGATGCAAATGAGAATAAGCAGACATCTGTAAATACAGTGTATAGGCAAATCAAAGTTAACAGTGTTTAAAACAAAAATATCTCATTTGTTGAAGGTCAGGGAGAACTAAAATAAAGCTACATAGAGTTTAACTTCTAAACTTCAACACAGGGACATGTTAAAAAAAAAAGACATTCATATAAAATTAAAAAGAAAAACAAGGTAACGATTAATATAAAATTCAGATGGTGGTTACTTAAAGAGTATGTCAGAGATCACAAGTAGTGAGAAACATGAAGGGCCATCAAAGGTGCTGGCAGTGTTCTGTTTTTTAAAGTGGTTGGTCATACATGGTAGTTCATTATATAATTCTTTACATACACACACACACACACACAATGATGTATGTCTTTGTAAGAATAAAAGTAAATTCTGAAAATCAATACAGAAGAAAAAAATTCAAAAATCTATTGCTCCTCCCCAAAAATCTAGAATACTTCACAAACACTGGTCTTCAAAATTCAAACAATAAAAAGATGAATTATTTCATTCAACAAATACTTACTGAGTGCCTAATCTGCCTACATGTGAGGTGAGAGGTGGCATGAAGATGTCTGATCTCTCTTCTCTCTTGTCTTCCTAACCTTACAGAGCTGCACTAATACAGTAGTCACTAGCCACATGTGGCTATTCACATTTAAATTAATTAAAATTAAATTCAATTAAAAATTCAGTTCTCCTGTAACACTAGATATATTTTAAGTGCTCAGAAGCTATATATGGGCCACCATATTGAACAGCATAGACATAGAACATTTCCATCATTTCAGAAAGCTCTATTAGACAGTACTACCATATTTTATTATGACAGAAATACATTGATAATTTTAAAATCTTACACAGAAAAAAAAATTTTAATGGATTAAATCCCCCTTAAAAGTCATTTTATTTCTATGAAACTACAGCTGCTTAGTAGTATTTAAAACAGCTTGCTATTTGTAAAAAATACATAGAAAGTATCAGAAATTGCTTACCATCTCCTATGTTCCAACAAAAACCATCAGACACAGGGTTTAAAAATAAATGAATAAATGGCTACTATTAAATAGTTAATCACAGTACTACTAACCAGTGATACAAGCCATGTCATAGGGATATAAAAAGCCACAGGATGAACACTGCACTCTCTCTTAGAAGCATCAATTTTAGTTGAGAGTATTTTAAAATACTGTCTACACACATGTAAGATAGCAAAATGCAACATTTATATAAATTTTAAAATATAAAACCCTACAGGCCTCAAAAACTTCGATTTACAGCAGGCACACTTTGGGCTGCATTCCTAGACTTCTGAGGGTACTATTCATCCACATTTCTGCCATTGGAAGTACTTTAAGAGAAAAATTTAAACACTGTTAAAATAAATGAATTAAACATTTTTTATTTACCAGAAACAATGATACACAACATAACTCTATAAACCCATATCATTTTAATATCTAAAGCAGCAAACTCAGTTTTCTTTAAAATTAACAGAGGGTCCAAGCTATTTCAACTTAATCCGAACATTTTGCTTTAGGCATTCTAATAGAATTTAAATATTTCTATAGCATTCCCAACTTTTAAAATTACCCAACCAAAAACACTCAAAAGAAACAAATGTTAAGCCTTAATTTAACAGTCGCCTAGGCTAGGTTTGCATCTTAAGTTCCCCACCCCCATGCCCCACCCACCTGCCCACCCAAGTGAACCAGGGAGTCAATAAGCTTCTCATCTAGAAAACTGATGCAATTTCAATAAGCACTTATGTTAATAATTGGTTTGTGTCCCCAGGAAGACTTCTGTGGCTCCACTTACATAACCCATTATGCACAGTGCTGCACTATTCTTTCTCTAGAAAGCATTCTGAATACTGATATTTGTACAAGGTTTACTTGCTATATTAATAAAAAGGCTTTTCTTGCTCTATCTTTCCTGCAGAAGAAGTGAAATGGAAAGCCAATTTCTGCAGCTTCACTATGTCAAAGGCGAGTTATTTATCTTGTTGGCTAATCAACAGAGTAATAACTTAAAGCAGCACCCCCAGGCAGCGCCCACAGTTCATCAGTTTTCTCCTGAGGCTCTGGTTGAGAAACACAGTCTCAAACAAGTAATTTGGAGCCACTTGTGTGAACTCAACTGAAAACAGTCTGAACTGCTCCTTGAAATGTGTTGTAAGTATTGACTGTGAATCTTGACAAAATTAAATTCAATGGTGGCGAGAATCACAATACAGCCTCTGTAGGCTAACACAAGGGCAGAATGTACCCCAAACCTTCTTTAATATGCATAAATATGTGGATGAAAAGTCTCCTCCAATCCCTCAGATTCTGTTTAAGCCAAGATTTTAGGATTTCACAGAACCATAATCTTTAAAAAGGGGCACAAGGAAGGAGAGGGTGACCAGCATAGGATTGCCAACTTTTATTCTGCCAACGACATTTAAAAAACCAATTACCAATCACCACTACTTCATAAAAGAACTAAGTGTCCATCAAAAATGGTAAAAGACAATTTTAGAAAAAAAAAATATCAATAGATTTAGCTTTAAAGAAAGCTAACTACATTCTCCTTTCACTCAAAGGAAAACTCCGTCATGAACTGACACTACTTCACAGTCCAGCATTTTGGGAGCCACAAGCTTAAGTGGCTAGCTCCCACTTAGAAAAGGAAAGTGATGATACGTAATGCCCAAACCAAATATTAACCTATTCAATAATGAGGAAATGTAAGCTTGGAGAAGTTTAGGGACTCTCCCAAGGTCGAACACCAAGGATTTTGACACGGGTCTATCTAATTCTAGAGTCAGAGGTCCCCGCCATTATTCTAAGTTTCCTCTAATATTCCTCCAATGATACCAATGGTATAATGATCCACCCTCATCTAGTCACCTTTGTGACCAATGACAACCAAGGAATTTCCAAGACAGCTGGAGGGAGTGAGGGGTGTACTCCCTGGCCATCATTTAGGCCGAAGCTAAATGGAACTCCTGACCTTTGCCTCATTAATACCAGGCTTACTGAAACTAAGCCAAACAGCCCAGACAAAGCACACACAAAACCCCCTGCCTCCAACAACACTGAGACAGGACTCTTTCGACATTCCCAAGTGCCTGTGATACAGTGGAAAACATATTCCTGAAAAACAAAAGGAATGTATTAATTCTCAAGAAGGAAATAAACACTTCCATGGTAACTCAGTCTAAAAATAATAAACTTGCCCTCAAAAAGTTACAACTCTAAGCCTCATTCCGCAAACTATTACAATCTTTCACACATTAATACTCAAGTTCCCCCTGTTTAAATACCTAAACAGAAAACCACATGAAATTCTATAAATTTACACTTCTTAAACAGTTTCCAAAATAAAATATGTAACTTTCATATGTGTTATTATATAATGGATAAAAGTATCTTATTCTATCCCTCCAATATAATCCAAACATTATAATCCAAAACTACTCAACTAAAATAGAGTTCGAAGAAAAATATGTAATTAAATGCCATTTTCTATAAAAAACAATATTAACAACCTTAATGAGATATAAATATTATCTTTGAATATTCAGAGGTTCTTGATATTGAAACTAAAATCAATGGCATACACATAAATAAGTGAAATACTGTATCAGAGATTTGCTTCCAACTCCTCACATACCACTTGCCAAACAAATGTCCAAAAGATACAACCTAATATAGCTTTTAAGTAACCAAATCTGACACTCTGGATGAAATGAGTCTGAAGTAGTTTGTCTTCCCTGAAATAGGGTAATGATAGCATAGTATTCTTGCTACCAAGGGCAAGAAAACTGTATTTCTCAATTGGACTTTTAATGATCAGATTCTTTCTACTCCACATGAACCTAAAGTGTGAAGAAGCAGTACACAGACTACCAAATTCTTTACCCACTGCATAAAATAAATCATTTAGCGTATTTCCTTCTGTTTAAAACACATGCCATTTAAAACAGAAGTGGTTTTTTTTTCTGTCCACTCTACATTCTCCCTTGGCACTTCCATCTTCTTACACAGATTCAACTAATACACCTATTAGTATTATTCACTAAACCCATGTTTAATATATGCCTTAGTGCTGACCTCTCTCCTGAACCACAAATCCACATTTCTAAAAGCCTCTGGACATTTCCAGCATTTGGCAAGTATATAAAAAGTCAACAAATCCAAAACTGATCTCATTATGTACCTCCTTGCCCATATTTCTAGTAAGAGTACCACCATCAACATTGCTGACACTTAAAAAGTGCAATCTTCGGCCACGCACAGTGGCTCACACCTGTAATCCCAGCACTTTGGGAGGCTGAGGTGGGCGGATCACAAGGTCAAGAGATCGAGACCATCCTGGCCAACATGGTGAAACCCCATCTCTACTAAAAATACAAAAAATTAGCTGGGCGTGGTAGCAAGCACCTGTAGTCCTAGCTATTCGGGAAGCTGAGGCAGGAGAATCACTTGAACCCAGGAGGCGGAGGTTGCAGTGAGCCGAGATCACACCACTGCACTCCAGCCTGGCAATAGAGCGAGACTCTGTCTCAAAAACGAAAGTGTAATCTTCACCTTCCATCTCCTCCAAACCTGCTCCCAAAATCCCCTCCTCCCCGCCACCCACCTACTACATTGAAGTCCGGCAGAGCCTGTGCTCTAATTCTGTTACCACTGCCCTTGCCCAGTATTAATACTATATTGAGAGTCAGTTTTCCACATCAAATCATTCTGCACACTACTCTATTAGACCTTAGTAACTCCTCATTACCTCCCAAATGTCCAACTTTTTTCCCCAAATGTCAAACTTCTAAAAGCAGCACTTAAACATGTTCCACAATCCCACCCCAACTTAAAATTCAAACCTCATCTCTAATTCCCCAAATGAACAGTATATTCCAGGTAATCTGGTCCACTAACTTTTCTCCAAGTACACAACGAACTTTCCCACCTCCACACTTCTGCTCACATCATTCTCTTTATTTGAAAGGCCTTCTTCACCCACCTACTCCCAATCCATAAATCTTTGTCTTAGAAAAATCTTATTCTCTGTAACATTAAACTCAGGTTACCAGTTTATTGGGAAGCAACATGATGCAGGAGAAACACACAGGTTTTGGCACCAGACAGATTTGGATTCAAATTGGGGCTGTTACTGCTAGCCACATAGCCCAGGCAAGTAACTTAACATATTTCAGCCTCACTGTCCTCATCATTAAGCTACTTACATATTGCTGTGAAGCTAAGAAAATGTTGTAAACAGCAACTAGCATTGAGTCTGTTCAGTAAATGCTGAATAAATAGTAGCTTCTGAGCTATCTCCACAAATTTCCATTACTCAAGCTAAAAATGAACCCTTTCTTCTTTTGTGTAATTTACTCCAAACTTTACCTTAAACCACCCACGTAAGTATTTACAAATGTTTACGTTGTAAATGTTTACACAAATCTCATATCTCCTTCTAGATTTCAAATTTCTAAAAACCAAAAATTTAATCTTTATATCCTAAAATGCCTAGTATAGCACTTTTCATTAAGCACTCAACACCCATCGCCAAAGTTAAGTCCCAATTTAAAAAAAATTTTTAGTATGCCTAAAGAATACAACTCAACTCTTCATGATTTCAGAAATTATTACCAAAACATGAAGCTCACCTGTTATGCCTGTACCTTTATTTGCTCCTTTATTGCCTAACTAGCTTGATGCACAGCAAATGCTCAGTATCTGTTGAATTGACTTGTATAATATAAAAATACAATCAGTATCTGATTTTCCCCACCTTTCTCTGCTCTTAAATCTCTTGAAATATTTCCCTTCAAAACACACTGTCGTACCTGCAAATCTGTAACTACACCTAACTTAACTATTTTTCCAGATTCTCTCAATTCCAATATTATGCTCTAAATAATTAAGTACTTCACATGTTGAATCTACAGTTTCTATCTAAATTTAAAAGTTGTGCAAATAGGCTGGGCATGGTGGCTCACAATAGTAACCCCAGCACTTTGGAAGGCCGAGATGGGAGGGTCACTTGAGCCCAGGAGTTCAAGACCAGCCTGGCAACATAGTGAAACCTCGGCTCTACTGAAAAAAAAAAAATTAGCCAGGTGTGGTGGTTGGTGCCCCTAGCCACTCAGGAGTCTGAGACAGAAGGATTGCTTGAGTCCAGGAGTTGGAGGCTGCAGTGAGCTATGATGGTGCCATTGCGCTGCAGCCTGGGCAGCAGAATGAGGCTGTCTCGAAAAAGAAAAAAGAAAAGGAAGGTAAAGAAAAGAAAAGGAAAAAGAAAAGTTGTGCAGCTAATCTCTCCACAATTTTTTCCAAGGACTTTAAAAATCATCTACCCTTTGCCTCTTCAAAATCAACAACCTTGAAATAAATTTTCCTTTGCATAGGAAAGCTCACTGAACTTGTCACTTCAGTCTATTTTTCCTGATTCATGACACCACCTCCCCTTTCAGGGGTGGGAGGAAAGAGAATGACATAAGTACCCAAAAAATTACAGTATAAATCCTAATCTACACACAAGATAAGAGGTGCAGATAGTGTCACTGGTTTCAAGAAGGTGATTTGTGTATACTTTACGCTGCAAAAACAGTGGCCATCTGCTAATAGCAATAATCTGCAGTAACTGCATTCCCTTATAAAAAGTTCTTAAATCACCATTTATTGTGGAAAACCCGTTATTTCCTACAAACCTTTCAGCAGTAAAGTTTATTACCTAAATTCTGTTCACTAAACGTACCTACATCACTTTCTCCCCTAGGAAATCCTCAGTTTATCCGAAGTAAACACTTCACGGAATAAGTTTAAACAAACAAAACATCTCTGCCCACCTGTGTGAAATTCTGCATTGCAGCAACAATTTTAACAGTGTAAGGAATCTCTCAAGAAAATCCAAGAACAATTTTTCTTTAAGAAATATGACAGTTCCAAATATGAAGGTAAACAAACTTTGGGAGAAAGGATATAATAATTGTCCAACTCTTTGCAATCAATTCGTATAGCCTCTGAATGAACTCATCATACAACTGTGACATCAGATAGCCAAAAGAATTAACAGTGCAGAGAAGAGAACAGCATCTTTATTTTTTTTAATATGTCTGCAAAAAAAGGCGGGGGGGGGGGTGTCTAAACTACGGATTTTCCTTAAGCAAGTTTTTTTTTTTTTTTAAAGTTTACTTCAATAACAGCTTCAGTGAGCTTTCAAGTGAGTAAAGATGATACAGAGCATGCTGGTGCCACAGCGACCTACGTATCCAGAACCGCTTCCAAGCCCAGTCCAAATCGATCCCGGACAACCCAGAAGCAAATCTGTACGAAAAGCCCTGCAAAAGATCCCTGGCATTTAGAGGCAGCGCCCCACCCTGGAGTGAAAAGACGACACCCCGGGGACCCGGGTTAATTACTGAGCCCGGGACAGACCCAGAGGAGACGAAACGTCGGGAACTTGAGCCCAAGATTGAGCCTCAGGTCCAGCTACTACCCCAGGCCAGACACAGAATACCAAACTGGGGAGCGGCGAGGTTTGGGGGAGCACACATGAGGGGGTCGGACGGACGGAGGCCCAGCCCATCCCCACTCCCGAGTCCCAACAGCAACAACAGCTCTGGGAACCCCCTTACTGGCTCCGCCCCGCCCACCCCATGGACCCACAGCCCTCTTCTTCCCGTCCCGCTGGCTCGGAGAACTCCGCGGCGGTCGACAATCCCCTTCCCCGGACGCCGGCAGCCGAGCCCTCAGCCCGGATCCCGAAGCGGGCAGCAGGGGCACGAAAACGCCAGCCTGACGCGGGCCCGCGGCCGTCCCAGTCCGTTTCCCTAGCCACTCACCGTCGGCCCAGGTGCTGAGAGGGAGCAGAGCGCGGGTCGGCGGGCGCGAACCCCCAGACTCCGACCGGGCTGGAGCCCCTACTTGGAGCAGATCGAGTCTCAGCCGCTGTGCCTACAAGGCCTCTCTCCGGCCTGAATCCTGGAAAAGCACTTCCGGGGGAGCGGGGGAGGGAAGGGTTTTGGCACCGGAACTGCTCTCAGCCCGGAGCTGCCAGGGCCTCCAGGCGGGGCGGGGACTCTCTCGCCCGGCGCCCAGAAATCAGCCTTTGGGCTCTAGCTAACCCTTTCCGCCCCGTGCCTCCTCGGTTCCCCGGCTGCTGCTGCACCCTTTGCTTTAACTGCTGTTCGAGTTGTTTTACTCCGGCCACCTAATTTTACAAATAAGGAAACCGAGGCTCTGAGAATTTACGTGCAAGAATCCAGCGCATACACCCGGCCTCCCGACTCCCTTCAGTGTATTCTACGCTCCAATCTGCCTCCTTTAAAAAATAATGATAATAGTTAACACTTATTGAACGCTTACTACGTGGTAGGCACTATTAAGTCCCTTCAGGTGCATTAACTTATTTAATCATCCCCAAACTCCTTGGGGTTGGTGCTGTTATCTACATCTTGCAGGGGAGAAAAACGGTCAAAGATACCAAACCCAACATCACAAACGTTGGCTGCTTGATTTTAATTCATGTGTGTATAAATCTCACCTACCTATAACAAGATTTTTAAATTATTTAAGACAGGACTCAAACTATATTCCTATATTCTGTCATCACTGGCGAGTTCAACAGAGGCTAGAGCTAGGGTGGAGGGGTTGGGGTGGGGACCTGGAGTCTTTTCGCTTGTCTCCTTTTATTTGCTTTTATTTTTTCACCCTGGCAAGTTACAAAATCATCTCTGTATTGTAGGAATCCAAAATGATAATGCATGATAAACATTTCAGTGTCTGGCACTGGATAAAAGTCAACGATTCTTATACCTCATTAGCAATAGGCAATAGAAAAGATTAGTTAAGGAAATAAGAAAGAGTAGAGGTTTTTACAACGGGAAAAATGCAGGTGCTTGGGAAACGCCGTGCAGAGATAGCATGAGGTCCCACAGAGTTACATATCAGACAGGGAAAGGGGACGGAAAGGAGGAGGGGAGGATTCCTCAGCCACAAAATGAGAAAGGCACCAGATAACTGAGGCAGATTCTGTATCTGGGATGCAGGGAAAGAAAAAAAAAAAAGCCTCTTAACATGCATACTATCTGCAAAACAAATGTACTAACATCTCTTGATACGGCGGGGGGGACGAGATTTTTAAATTTTTCTACTATGAAAGGCAGGGGAAATGAAAAAATGTGAAAACCCATTACTACAAATTTAAGATGCAAACAATGCCATTGCTCTTGGCTTTATTTACAGGGCTGTCTTATTTATTTTATTTTAGTGATCGCAGAAGTGTTTGCAAATATTTCTGTAACACTCAAATTCAAGCAACCTTTTGTGCCTCAGGGTGTGAAGAAGTAAAAAACAGCGTAGGTTGGCAGGACTCACCGACATCTCTTTTTACTCAAGGCCTAAAGGGATAGTGAGAGGAATCCTGAATCACAGACATTACCAGGCTCTGTGTGGCATGCAGAGGTGCTAGAGGTTAGTCATTTAATCTGGTCATCTAACTGGTAAATGGAGCTGCCTGGATTTGAATTTGCAGACCATATTCTCAGATGCCTTTCACCATTATCCCAGTGGTTCTCAAATTTGAGAGTGCATCGGAACCACCTGAAGGGCTTGTTAAAACAGATTGCTGGGCCCCACCCCTAGAAGTCCCTGGACTAAGCCTCTCAACATCATCTGTGAACTTGTTACAGATGCACATTACTGGGCCTGCCCCAGATCTTATGAATCAGAAGCTCTGGGGTGGGACCCAGCAATCTGTGTTTTAACAGGCCTTCCAGGGGATTCTGGTATACTGACAAGTTTAAGAACCACTGCATAAGATATTAAGAACTAATATCTTGTCTTCCACATATTCCTCTTTTTTTCTAATTTTTTCCAACAGGGATAACTCTTACTGGAGCAAAATTTCTTCCCGTTGAATTAAATGACCTACTGAAGCATTTTTATTCATGTTTTGCTCTCAGTGAAAGATGAGGCTAGAAAAAAAATTACTATAATGGAGGATTCATTTTGATTACTTTAAATTTGTGCTGAAATTTAACCAGATAATACTGGTTTGGGGGTAGAACTAATCTTATTTGAGAATTACTCTATGCCAAGGCTTTACACGCGTTTTCTAAATTAATCTTCACTACATTGCTATGAGGTTTTATGGTCTTAATTTTAGAGATGAGGATAACTGAGACTTAAGTGAAGTAATTGACTTAAGGCCACATTCTTGTTAAGGGGCAGAATCAGGATTGTGCAAAGATCCCTCTAATTCCAAAACTCATGTTCTTTCCACTTCATGGCTGGAGCCTGGAGAACCAAATTCCAGTGTGGGCTCCACTGCCCTAGCTATGCAACACTGAGTAAGAGATTTAATCTCTATTTCGATTTCTTCATCTATAAATAATGTTATCATAAATCTGCCCCACCCACACTGGAATGTCAGAACAAATGAGGAAATGAAAGTGTAAGCACTTCTCGCTTTTTAAAGAAAAACAGTAAAAAGGCAAGTTATTAAGGCATTGTATGTATAGGCAAGTGTTGCTGTGTGATCCTGGACGGTGAAGTCTTTCCCAATTATCTCCTGATTCATAAAGAAGAGTGCCAAAGAAAAAGTTGTTTGACTTCATATACCAGTGTCTCCTGGAGGTAAAAGAAGATGACAGAGGATTGTATGCATCTCTTGTAAAAATCACCAGGCTCTTTTGGCTCCAGGTTGTTGCCAAATTGCTAGCCCATCCTCATCTTTTTTTTTTTTTTTTTTTTTTTTTTTTGAGACAGAGTCTCGCTCTGTCGCCCAGGCTGGAGTGCAGTGGCCAGATCTCAGCTCACTGCAAGCTCCGCCTCCTGGGTTTACGCCATTCTCCTGCCTCAGCCTCCCGAGTAGCTGGGACTACAGGCGCCCGCCACCTCACCCCCGGCTAGTTTTTTTGTATTTTTTAGTAGAGACGGGGTTTCACCGTGTTAGCCAGGATGGTCTCCATCTCCTGACCTCGTGATCTGCCCGTCTCGGCCTCCCAAAGTGCTGAGATTACAGGCTTGACATCCTCATCTTAGAGATGTCTTTTCTCCTAACCCTTTTCTTCTGCCCATTCCAGGCATCCCTCTACCCACCTGCCTCTACCCACTAGGAAAGACTTAAAATTCCTGTTACTTTATTATGTAGAAGGATTTAACTCTCAATCCTCATCTCAGGCCAGACTCCAGGCCACCTTTACTGACGCAAATACCATGTTGTGCAATTCCAGGGGGTACTATTCACAAAGAATACAACATGAATGATGCTCAAGAGCTGACAAACACAAATGATGCCCCCTGGAACTGTGCAAGGCTGTGGCCCTGACTATGCATAGCTCCTACCCCCAAAATCCATTAAGGTGTTTTGTTAAACAAAAGAGCCATCTACTTGGGTGTCCACCCTTTGCCAAGCTTTGAAATAATGGGGTTCTTTGTTTTTGTTGGTTTAATGCAGACCTGATCCTAACCACCCAGCTTATGTTCTAAGTTCCATACTCTACTGTGACACTTTTCACTCTCTTCTGTGACTTTGTTGCCTATCTCCCCACTAGACTTGTGAGTTTCTGAAGACCTTTTTATATTTTGTCTTCCTCATCTTTTATTCATGCCTTAAAAACATTTGCTTTGAATAAAAGCACAGTGTAACTGGTATATATGTATTAGTGTAAATATTTATGACAAAGATTTGACAAATGTATTGTTTGGTCCAGAGAGTTTTGTACCAAGAAATAAATTGAGTCAAAATTTTAAAATTGAGAAATGTCATGTAAAAAAAAATGCCAATTTCTGGCATCCCTTGAAAATTTAAACACTCTGGCAGACATCTGACATGCATCCACAAGGCATCAGTGACTTTAGCTCAGAGGTAGCATCTCTCTTCAAATAGTGCAATGAGTTGGCCTTACCCACGTATGATATCTTTATGATAGACCACTGATATATGGGATCATATGGATGTTTTAAAGAAACAAGTATGGAATTTTGCCTTATAGATTTTACATGTGCTCATAACTATTCAATGTATTTTGAGGTAATTTTATTTTATTTTTGTTTTTTGTTTTTTGAGATGGAGTCTCACTCTGTTGCCCAGGCTGGAGTGCAGTGGTGCAATCTCGGCTCACTGGAAGCTCCATCTCCCAAGTTCACCCCATTCTCCTGCCTCAGCCTCCTGAGTAGCTGGGACTACAGGCGCCTGCCACCACGCCCGCCTAATTTTTTGTATTTTTAGTAGAGACGGAGTTTCACCATGTTAGCCAGGATGGTCTCGATCTCCTGACCTCGTGATCCACCCGCCTCAGCTTCCCAAAGTGCTGGGATTACAGGCGTGAGCCACCACGCCCGGCCTTGAGGTAATTTTAAATTGTTTTACTGGGATAGCAATTGTGGGGTACCATATTGTACCTTTTTTTTTTTTTTTTTTTTTTTGAGACAGAGTCTCATTCTGTCACCTAACCTGGAGTGCAGCAACATGATCTCAGCTCACTACAACCTCTGCCTCCCAGGTTCAAGTGATTCTCTTGCCTCAGTCTCCCGAGTAGCTGGGATTACAGGTGCCCAGCTAATTTTTGTATTTTTAGTAGAGACCAGGTTTCACCATGTTGGACCAGGCTGGTTTCTAACTCCTGACTTCAGGTGATATGCCCGCCTCAGCCTCCCAAAGTGCTGGGATTACAGGTATGAGCCACCATGCCTGGCCACGTTGTACCATTTCTAAACAGGCAAGGCAAGTGCAGACATCAAATTATAAATATCATTTCCACCACGTTTTAATGGAGTTGTAGCTAATGTTATTTGTCAACAGCCTTGGAAAGACAAAAGACGAAAAATAGCAATTATTTAAATAGATTTGATGACAAACAGCCCTATAGGGTATAATTCTTTTTTTTTTTTTTTTTTTAATTTATTTTTTCCTGGATGGAGACGCAAGCAAAGCTAGTTCAGGTAGCTAGCAAATGATGAGGTCAGGATTAGAATCCAGGCAGTCTGTCCCCAGAGACACACTCATAACCACTAAACTAATATTTATTGATCCTTTTGCATGTGTCATGGCCATGACTGCCTCCCAACTGAAAGAGACAACCAGATTTATAGAAGAATGCATAAATCTCTTCCAGGCCTTTTATAGGTCACTATAATAAACCCACATAGATCCTTTTCCCCCTCCCTCCCCAAGTCATATTGACATGTTTATAATCTTCATTTTTGAAATGGACAAACTGCCAGATGTCTAAAACTTCTTTTAATTTCCATATAGTTCTTGCAAGAAGTTTGTTTCTATTGAAAGTTATCATAACGAATCCTATGCACGTGGTTTCACAAACAATGGAAGAAATTTGAAGCCATATAATATTGACATTGAAAACCAATATCTCTAGTCAAATTGTGCTTGCGTGGAGAAATGGGAGATGTCAAGGTTGAATTTGAGCGAAAATGTCACATTGACACAAATGCAGAGAAAGCTCAAAAATAGAGAACTTAAAAGGGAATGATCATCAACCTTTGGTATATTTTTAATTTTTAATTTTTAACTAAATATCACGAAAAAGTATTGGAACTGACACTTTCCTTTAAAAGGCTCAAATTAATTAAATTTCTGTTGTCCACATTGAATTATGTAGTATCAGGAATTTAAGACATTGCCATCCACTCTTACTCCTTTTTTTATCAAAACACTGGCCATCTTACCTTTCCTCAGCTTCTCTTTCTGCAAAAAATGCATGATAAATGCATCTTTATATCTTAGAGATGTTGTGAGACATAGCTAATAAATGATTATACAGCATAGCTCTTTGAAGTATAAAGCACTGCATAATTACTAAATACTATAATAACCATCCTCATAATAATAGTAATTTTCAACCAACACATCAACCAGACCCAGATGCCTTTAGTCACCTCCCAATTAGACAAAAGTATATATACCAACTATTAAATCAAGTAAAAATCTTAAACCACAGATTAGCTCTACTCCCCTCCTCTTTCCTATGCAGAATCTGAAGTCAGACTGCCAGTGACGCATCTCAGTTTCATCCCTTGCTGGCTGTGTGACCCACCTCATACAAGACAGCTAATCTCCGACCTCTATCTCTTCACTATAAAAATTACAATAATAATAATACCCACCTCACAGGATTTTTGTGAGAGTTCAACAAATTAATACATGTAGAACTCTGAACTGGTGGCTGGCAGACTATAAGGGCTCAGTGAACATTAGCAGTGATGACTTGCAGCAATAGCTGAAAAAAATAATAATAATGGGCAGCAGTCTAGCCATGTTATTGGATAGTAAGTCAATCCGTTCAACTTGGAGCATAATTGGCACTGCCCTCTGGGTTCCCATGTATTCATCAAATATAAGCTCTTTATATTCATCAAATATAAGCTCTTTAATATTGAACTTTGATATCAAAAGGAAAAGTGAGACATTTTCATTTTCATTTTCCCAGTCTGTTTATCCTTTCTTTTTCTTTTTTTTTTGGAGACATATTCTTGCTCTGTCACCCAGGCTGATGTGCAGTGGCGCAATCACTGCAGCCTTGATCATCTGAGCTCAAGCGATCCTCCCACCTCAGCCTCCTGAGTAGCTGGCACTACAGGCGTGCCCCACCATGCCCAGCTAATTTTTATATTTTTTGTAGAGATACAGTTTTGCCATGTTGCCCAGGCTGGTCCTAGGCTCAAGTGATCTTCCCTGGTTAGCCTCCCAAAGTGTTGGGACTACAGGCATGAGCCACCATGCCCAGCTATTTTTATTCCTTATAATCATTATGCATGTAATAAATGACTACATTTTTATTATAGATGATTAGGAAAAAAATGAGTAAAATTTAAAAGTACCTCTTCATCACTAATGCTCCCCATTCCCCAGCCCATTCTTCTCTGCAGATGTAACCACTATAAATGATTTGGTGTGTTGCTTTCCAGGCATTTATTTGTGCATTTATATTCATATAAAGAAAACCCAGTGGAAACATGAAAGTATGTGCTTAAAGTACCCCAAAGATGGAGTTTCACAATGTTGCCTGGGCTGATCTCAAACTGCTGGGCTCAAGCAATCCTCCTGCCTCAGCCTCCCTAGGTAGCTGGACTTACAGGCATGTGCCACTGTGCCTGGCCCCACCAAAAACAACAATTAAAGAATTTTGTGTTTTTCAATCATTATTAAGTAATTCACAAAATAGAAGGAGGAAAATGTGGTTAAAATTTCAATGTGATATGAAAAAAAAATTACCAAAGTGAAATTCTTAGAGAAACTTTTGATAATAAAGATCTTATACACATGTCAAAAAAAGGAAAAAAAAAGAAATTTGTGTTTTTACATATGCATAGATATAAAAAAAAATCAGAGCTTGTTGGGACTTCCTTATACTATTTAATGTTAACATAGTTTTAATTCTTAAACAGTGAAATACTATTTACTATGGATCATAAGCTCTTTAGTGCTTACGATTTTTCTTTTTTCTTTCTTTCTTTTTTTTTTTTTTTTTTGAGATGAAGTCTCACTCTTGTCTCCCAGGCTGGAGTGCAATGGCATGATCTTGGTTCACTGCAACCTCCGCCTCCCAGGTTCAAGCAATTCTCCTACCTCAGCCTCCCGAGTAGCTGGAATTACAGGTGCCTGCCACCACACCCAGCTAATTTTTTTTTTTTTTTTGCATTTTTAGTAGAGATGGGGTTTTTTGTTTTTTGTTTTTTTGTTTTTTTTGTATTTTTAGTAGAGACGGGTTTTTTTTTTGTTTTGTTTTGTTTTGTTTTGTTTTGTTTTGTATTTTTAGTAGAGACGGGGTTTCGCCACATTGGCTAGTCTGTTCTCAAACTCCTGACCTCAGGTGATCCACCTGCCTTAACCTCCCAAAGTGCTGGGATTACAGGCGTGAGCCATTGCACCCAGCCACAATCTTTCTTCAGATCTTAATTCAAGCTTGCTTTATATGTATGTATGCACCAATTTTTTTTTTTTTTTTTTTGAGACGGAGTCTTGCTCTGTCACCCAGGCTGGAGTGCAGTGGCGCGATCTCGGCTCACTACAAGCTCCGCCTCCTGGGTTCACGCCACTCTCCTGCCTCAGCCTCCTGAGTAGCTGGGACCACAGGCGCCCGCCACCACGCCCGGCTAATTTTTTTGCATTTTTAGTAGAGACGGGGTTTCACCGTGTTAGCCAGGATGGTCTTGATCTCCTGACCTTGTGTTCCGCCCGTCTCGGCCTCCCAAAGTGCTGGGATTACAGGCTTGAGCCACCGCGCCCGGCCTGCACCAATATTTTTAAATACATAAATGTAATCATATTGTTTTGCAAATGGCTTTATTTGAGTGAGCGATTTTACACATCATGATATTTACTTAGTGGCAATCTAAATAAGGAACTTAAACCGTATCTGCCATTTTGCTCCCCTAAAAACTATTTCTGTCTAAGGGTCCTGTTAGAACAACTTGAGTTTCAAAAGCTTCCATTTTTGCTAAAGCAAATTTCATTTTCCATCACATTTCCAAGCCCATGTAATACAATCCTTTTTTAATCTCTACAGAGTGTATGATGGAGAGAAATCCTACCGACCAGGAGCTTTCTAAATGGTGACTATGGAGAGATGCCAAGGAAATTGAATGGTGCCAAATGCAAAATCCTCAAGTTGCTCTCTAAACCAACAGAAATTCACTGGGAGCTGGATTTCACTGAGGCAGGAAGTATTTCACCTACAAAGATAGAGCACATGTGGAGATTATATTTGGGACCAGGGAACAAAGAAGAAAAGTAAAGCTACGTTGTATTGCAGTTGTATTTCAGAAGAGAGTAAAAAGAAACGTTCCCTGAAGTAAAAATAACCAATGACCTTTGGTGCAGGAAAAATATTTAAGCAATAGTTTATAATTAAGTTTATTTAAATTTTTCCCTTATAGGAAATTAACCGCTGAAAATCTGTTATTCCTATAGCAAGTTCAATGCACATAGAACGCATAAAGAGAGATCCAGAATTATTTCAAATTTCAAAAATTATATTTATTTGAAATAACCCTGGATCTAAACTTCTACAAATGTTTATTGCATACTCAATATGCATAGGAGGTCAGGGGAATACCAAGAACTCCAAGTTACAGAACAAGTCCTCTAAGTGCTTAAAAGTGCCAGTTAGGGAGACAAGTTATGGGCTTATAGAAAAAGAACCGTAATAATGCTAAGGATCTTGTGGTAAATACTAAATGAATAACAGAGTCATTCATTTTTGGAGACTTCTTCCCTCACTCATGGTCTTAAGACCAGGTAAGAGATAGAACTTAAATCATGTCTTAAAGGATTTTGGAAATTATAGGAAAAGAAGGGACATGAAAAGGATCCCAGCATCTAAAAAAGTACAGATGCAGCCAAGTACCAAGCACATCGAGCAGACCTTGAGCAGATCCTTTTAACTGCAACAAAGGGTTTGTGCCAAGTAGGAGAAAACTTTGAGTAAGTAGGTTGGGCCTCTACTCTGAAGGGCTTTGACTACTAAATTAAGATATTTGGACATTATCTTTTTAGGCCATAAAGAATCAAACTTGGTTTCCTGTGAAGCATGATTAAAGTATGCGTTCTAAAAATCTTTATTTTTTTATGAAGAAAATTTGCAAAACACAGAAAACCACCATAAATATAATAAAAATTGACATGCACCTATAATCCCAGCTACTCAGAGGCTGAGGCAGGAGAATCCCTTGAACCTGGGACACAGAGGTTGCAGTGAGCCGAGATTGCACACTGCACTCCAGCCTGGGTGATAGAGCGAGAATTTGTCTCAATAAATAAATGCATACATACATACATACATATGTACATAAATATTAGTAAAATAAAAAATAAAAATAAAAATTACCTGGAAATCCATCATCCATAAATATGTTAAACTTTGATGGATAAATGTATAGCAATTTATTTCTGGCCATATATTTGTGTATGTGCACGTGTGTGTGTAGACTGGGATTATGTTTTATTTATTCAACATTACGTTGTGAGTACTTTTTTCAACATGATTTTTAACGAACTGCATTGTATTTCATTATATAAATGCAATATATGTCCAATTTTTCCATTTTTCCTCCAGGCATAAATAACTAAGATTAATCCAAGGTTAACATAAGCAGTATTTACAATGGATTGGAGTAAGGATAAACTAAGAGCAGGAAGAGCAGTTAAGAAGCTACTGGTAGAGAAATGTTTGAATAAAGGGCATGCTCACACACTGGAATAGTTTATAACTATGATATTACATTATAATTATTGTTTCAAAGAATGATACTGCTCCCAGTGTAGTATTATGAAGTGATCTCCAAGGTCAATTTTCTGGGTTTCTCCTCTTCTCCCCAATCTCTTAAATTTGTAGTGCTCCAGAACTCAGTCCTTTCTCTTCTCCTTCATCTACATTTCCTCCCTTGGTAATCTCATCCAGTCCCAAGGATTTAAATACCGTCTATATGCTAACCACTTGATGGCCTGTGGAAAGAAAAAGTATTCTATATACAGAGATGGATACACATTTCCTGAAAAAGCATTCAAAACTGTAAGTTGCTATCCAATAGGACAAATTACAAATACAAAACACTAGTGTACTGTCCTCGGAGGGGTGCTTGTAAGTGAGGGGCCTTGAAGCTGAGTATATGCTACAGCTCAAGTCAAGGCCTAGAGACAGGAGCAGAATGATGTGATGAAGGAATCGGGAGGGGTGCACCGCTACTACAAAGTCCGGCGATGGGATGGGTAGGGAAAAAAATCACCTTTGGCAATTTGCTCTTTAACTTCTACTCATTCAGATGTTTGTCAACTAATAACTTGAAAGCATCGTTTGATTTAGGTTTCTGATAAATGGCATGTAAGCCATTGTGACGAAGGGTGGACAGAGAAAGACTCTGTTGACCAGTGAACAAAATAATGATCCTGAGATAGAAAGCAAATATACATGATTCTTCATTTTCAATACCTTCTCCATGTCAAAGTTTTTTTCATTGTTTCTTTTATGAGCTCTGCTTTTCATCAAATAACCCCTTCAACTAAAATTTTCAAAGAATTCTTTCTTTCCATCTTGAAAGGCCTACCTACTTTTATACAATTGCACTTTGCCTTCCTTTTTGTGTAATTGGGTACAAACATGTAAAAATATTTATACTCCTCTCTAATCTATAGAAAACCATTTTGGGGGTCTTGAAAACAGACTCTTTACAGATGGAGAGAATGAGAGAAATGTCCTCAGTGTGCTGGCTAAAAACTGCAATGTCTGTCCAGCACTGTGCCTCCTCTCATAACAGGGGATGCTCTGCTGAATGAGCCCTTGTAAGTCAAGATTCAAAAAGTGCTTGTTTGCTCCAGTCGAACAAAGCTCTCACAGACAGTGGGATCTGCAGGGTAGCCACCAAGTGTGTTAAACCAATGCTCCCTCCACCACACTGCTGAATAGTTTATCGTAATGGCAGTTCTCACCTTCATGTATGGAGGCCGGTGTTCGTGTTGCCGTCCTGCACAGAGCTCCCACTGACTTCAAAGGAAATGACATAGAACAGAACCCCGTGGTGTAAGGAGAAACAAGCAGCATCTGATCAGAATCAGGCCACTTTTTTTTTTCATTCCCTCTCTATAAATGGCTAAATTTATATACGGAATATCTAAAGGCCACCTTTCACTTCAGCAGTTTATGAATTGTCAGATATACATACACTTATTGGGAAGTTCAACACTGGACTGCTTTTTATGTAGGAGGGAAAGGGAGGGGAGTGTGTGTTAGAAAAACCCACCTCAATCCCATGTATTTCTTGGTCTCTAAGACCCCCAAGAGATCAAAGTGATTTGGGGCTAGGTTAGTGGTTCTGTTTTACTTATAGCTGGCCTTGAGGCACACGCTAAAGAAAAAGAAGGAGGAGGAGAAAAAGAGGAGAGGAAAAATAAAGAGAAAAAAGAAAGCATAAGTGTATGTTTACTAAGTCTCTGGATAGGGGAAGTCATTCTAAGCTTAAAAGCAAGGAGGGGGATAAATCAAAATGATATAGGTTAAAATGGCAAATGAAAAGCTGTGTCAACTGTGACAGGTAAAAGATTAATAATTCCTACTGTATTCGAATTATCCACAAATTGGCTAAAAATGTAATAAAATAAATTCTAGATGGATAAAATGTTAAAATTTAAATTTTCTAAAAATGTTTAGCTAAAGTAATGCATATGTGAATATATGACCTCTGGATAGGAAAGGGAGTTCGAAACTTAAATGTAGTATAAGAAATCACAGTGGCCAGGCACGGAGGCTCACATCTGTAATCCCAGCACTTTGGGAGGCTGAGGTGTGCAGATCACAAGGTCAAGAGATCGAGACCATCCTGGCCAACATGGTGAAACCCCGTATCTACTAACAAGACAAAAATTAGCTGGGCGTAGTGGCAGGCACCTGTAATCCCAGCTACTTGGGAGGCTGAGGCAAGAGAATCGCTTGAACCCGGGAGGCAGAGGTTGCAGTGAGCCGAGATCATGCCATTGCATTCCAGCCTGGGCAAAAAGAGAGAAACTCTGTCACAAAAGAAAAAAAAAAACAAAACAAAGAAATCACAAAGAAAAGTATCAAAACATTTGACCATATGAAAAATTAAAATTCTGCAAATTAAAAAAATAAATAAAAATTAAAACAGTCAACTTGGAAAATATTTGCAACAAACAATTATCCTGAATTTATAAGGAATTCAAGGCTGGGCTTGGTGGCTCATGCCTGTAATCCCAGCACTTTGGGAGGCTGAGGCAGGCAGATTGCTTGAGCTCAGGAGTTTGAGACTAGCCTGGACAACATGGTGAAAACCCATCTGTAAACAAAAATTTAAAAATTAGCCGGACATGGTGGTGCATGCCTGTAGGCTCAGCTACTTGTGAGGCTAAGTTGGGAGGATCACTTGAGCTCAGGAGGTGGAGGCTGCAGTGAGCCGAGATCACACCACTGCACTCCAGCCCAGGCGATAGAGTAAGACCCTTTCTCAAAAAATAATAATAATAATAAAAATAAAGAACTCAAGAAAGTTGATTTGTTTAAAAAAGTAATGAAAGATTTCCAGAGAAAAAACAGACAAAGGATTCAGAAAATTCATGGAAACATAAATTAAAATGGCTAATCAACACTTGAAAATGTTCAATATTACTAATGACCAATGAGTAATGACATACAAACTTTTTTCACTTCAAATATGCAAATATGAAAAAATGAAACTATACATTGTAGTCTTTTCAAATACAAGCAATGAACAGAACATACAGTGAAAAAGAAATGCTTATTCAAAATAGCAACAAAACAAATAAAATGCCGAAGAGTATACTTAATGTGCAGAACCTAAATAAGGAAAGTGAGCTTTCTCCCTTTCTCACCAGAAGGCAGCCTCATGGGGGCCAGGCCTGCCTCAGAAGAGTGTTCTAGCAAGGTAGCAGCCTAAAGGTGTCAGGAAATTGGCAATATGCAGGGAGATTAAGCAAATTAGTGGAATATTAAGGATAATGACAGTCAAGTTGCTCACTGTCAGAGAAAAGAGGTGCAAACATGGAAGAGGAAAGCTAGAATAAGCCCTGTGGCAATGGATTAGAATTGAACCTATCAGTGTGAACTCATGGTTTTCAATATATAAAGACAGATATAAAGAATAAACATAGGGCCAGGCGCGGTGGCTCACACCTGTAATCTCAGCAATTTGGGAGGCCCAGGTGGGCGGAACACTTGAGGTCAGGAGTTCAAGACCAGCCTGGCCAACATGGTGAAACCCCATCTCTACTAAAAATACAAAAATTAGCAGGACACGGTGGCACGCTCCTGTAATCCCAGCTACTCGGGAGGCTGAGGCAGGAGAATCACTTGAATCTGGGAGGTGGAGGTTGCAGTGAGCTGAGATTGCACCATTGTACTCCACCCTGGGCAAAGAAGCAAGACTCCATCCCCAAAATTAATTAAATTAATTAACATAGATGTAGATGCATGTATGCATATATGCATATAAATGTATATGTGAAAATACCTATATATGTACATATGTATATGCATACATGTATTTCCCTAGTTCAGTTAGTGAGGCAGCCTCGGAAAAGCAATGCCATAGTAACGATGAGCACTCCCAGAGTCTCTATCTTTTCTGCATATTGTTCTATCTTCTCCACATTTACTCTGTTCTTTAGGGATCTTATCCACTTTTTAATGCCGATAACATCTACATGTATATGTCGAGACTAGACCTTTCATCTAAGCCCCAGATTACTGTATTCAAACTGTTTATCTGACATCTCTACTTTGTTGTGTCACACACATTTCAAATGTAGCATAGTCAAAATAGAATCTTTGATTTCCCTGTGCCCTTCCAAGCTATTTCCCCCATTATTTGTATCTTATAAATGGCAAAGTTATTCACTCAGTTACCGAAGTCAGAAGTCTGGGAGTTAAAATCCTTTCCCTTCCCCTTATCCTTCATTGTCAGTTCACCAGCCAGTCCAAATGGGGTTCCACCTCCCAAATGTATCTTGAATTCATTCACTTGTCCCCATCTTCACTTGGGACTGTGCCAGTTTAAATTATTGCTCTTCCTCTCCTGGTTTACTGTGATGGCTTTCGACTGGTCCCTCCACTTCTATGGAAACGTCCTTACATTCCATTATCAACATAACCAGAGTAAACTCCCGAAATGTTACTGGAGCGTGCCATTCTCCTCTTTAAAACACTTCCATGTGTTTCCAGCCTTTTAGAACAAATCCAAGTGCCTGGCTATGGCGGGAAAGACCCCCGCATGATTGGAACACCTGCCTGAAGTCTCCAACTTTGCACCATGTATCTTATCTCATCAGTCACAACTCTGCAGTCAAAGTGTCCTCTGCAGGCTGCGTGTGGTGGCTCATGCTTGTAATTCCAGCACTTTGGGAGGCCGAGGTGGATTGGTGGATCACTTAAGGCCAGGAGTTTGAAATTAGCCTGGCCAATGTGGTGAAACCCCATCTCTACTAAAAATACAAATAATTTCTCAGGTGTGGTGGTGCACACCTGGTCCCAGCTACTCAGGAGGCAGGAGAATCACTTAAACCCTGGAACAGGAGGTTGCAGTGAGCCGAGATCACACCACTTCACTCCAGCCTGGGCAACAGAGCAAGATTCTGTCTCAAAAAAAAATGTCAAAAAAAAAAAAAAAGTGTCCTCTGCAATTGATGCTCCTAGAACACACTAACCTCTTTCCTCTTTCAGGATTTTTGCACTTGTTCTTGTTTCTGTTTGTAATGCTCTTCTTTCAGCTTTTCAAATAGTTGGCCCCTTCTCATTCTTTAGTTTTTAACTTCAATGTCAATTTCTCACCGGGTGCTGTGGCTCATGCCTGTAATCCCAGGACTTTGGGAGGCCGAGGAGGGTGGGCCACCTGAGGTCAGGAGTTTGAGACCAGCCTGACCAACATGGCGAAATCCCATCTCTACTAAAAATACAAAATTAGCTGGGTGTGGTGGGGTATGCCTATAATTCCAGCTACTCGGGAGGCTGAGGTAGGAGAATCGCTTAAACCCAGGAGGCGGAGGTTGCAGTGAGCCGAGATCGCGCCACTGCACTCCAGCCTGGGCAATAAGAGTGAAACTTCATCTCAAAAAACAAAAACAAAAATGTCAATTTCTCAAGGCAGAATTTCCTGGTCATCTTATCTAAGTAGGACCCTCTATTATTCCCTTTCACAGCCAACTGTTTATATTCTTCCCAATACAAGCTGTAATTGTTTTACTTGTTTGGTTGTATGTGTCTTTCACTAGAGTATAAGTTGTGCAAGGGAGGTGATCTTGTCTTCCTTATTTTCTTATGTATTCCCATTGTTTAGCATGGTGTCTGGTGTATACTGTATAGTTGATAAATTTTTATTGAAGTCACATATCCATCTGACAAGGGATTAATAACCAGAATATATAAGGAGCTCAAACAATTCAGGAGAAAAACCCCAAATAATCCAATTTTTAAATAGGCAAAAGATCTGAATAGACATTTCTTCTTCTTATTATTATTATTATACTTTAAGTTCTAGGGTACATGTGCACAACGTGCAGGTTTGTTACATAGGTATACATGTGCCATGTTGGCTTGCTGCATGACATTTCTTAAAAGAAGGTATACAAATGGCCAACAGGCATATGAAAAAAAAAAGTTCAACATCACTAATCATCAGAGAGACGCAAATCAAAACCGCAATGAGATTTCATCTCACCCCAGTTAAAATGGCTTTTATCAGAAAGACAGGGAATAATGGATGCTGGCAGGGATGCAGAGAAAGGGGAACCCTCATACATAGTTGGTGGGAATGTCACTTAGTACAGCTATTATGGAAAACTGTAAGGAAGTTCCTTAAAAAACTAAAAATAGAACTGCCATATGATTCACCAATTTCACCACTAGATATATATCCAAAAGAAAGGAAATCAATGTATCAAAGATATGTCTGCACTCCCCTGTTTATTGCAACACTATTCACAATAGCCAAAATATAAAATCAACCTAAGTGCCCATAAATGGATGAATGGATAAAGAAAATGTGGTACATATACAAGATGGAATATTATTTGGCAATAAAAATTAAACCCTGTCATTTGAAGCAACATAGATGGAACTGGAGGTCATTATCTGAAGTGAAATAAGCCAAGCACAGAAAGACAAATATCACATGTTCTCACTCATATGTGAGAACTTAAAAAGTAGATTTTATGAAGATAGAGAGTAGATTGGTAGTTTTCAGAGACCAGGTAGGGTAGAGGGGAAGGCAAGGGTGAAGAGAGGTTGATTAATGGGTACAAATATACAGTTTAACAGAATAAATAAGACCTAGAGTTTGATAGATCAGAAGGGTGACTATAGTTAACAACAATCTATTGTGTATTTCAAAATAGCTAGAAGATAATAATTTGAATGTTTCAAACATAAAGAAAAGACAAATATATAAGGTGATGGCTATCCCAGTTATACTGGTTTGAACTTTACAAATTATATGAATGTAATACATTATCGCAGGTACTCCCAAAATATGTATGCCTATGACGTATCAATAAAAATTAAAAATAATAAAAATTTACAGAAATCTACTATGTGTGAGGTGCTAAGGACTCAGAAATGAAACAAAACTTTCTCTCACATGGCTTATAACCTAGGAGAGAAGTAAGTAGGAAAGTAGTAAGAAATGGCTGTTCTGCATAATTAGTGCTATGGTTGGGGAAGTAAAGGAGAGTACAGCATCATCTAGGAGAAGCCCCTGCTCTGGGGCTCAAGGAAGATCACAAAAGGCTTTTTTTTTGAAGGCTGTAACACCTTAGCGAAACCTACAGGATGGATCAGTTAGTCATCCAAGATACAGTGGGTGAGGACAGAAGTGAAGAACAACATGTATCTGGAAAGGAAGGAGGGCATGACATGATCAACAGGCTAAGCCTTAGGGCTGCCAGAGTAGAGCTGAGGATGAGGAAGATGAATGGCAAGAGATAAAGATATAAATAAGCTGATACAATGGTAAACCTCACCAAACATCTTGAGGAAATGGGAAGGTCATTGGAACGCTGTATGCAGGGAGTAGCATGACCAGTTTTGTGTTACACAAGGTCATTCTGGCTGTACTGTATATAAGGGATCGAAGACCAAGAGTTAGGAGGCCCTGGCAGCAACCAGGGTGAAAGCTGGCAGAATAACAGTGACCTCAACTGGGGTGGTAACGATGGGACTATAAAGAATAAGAAGACAGATCTCAGGGCCATTTAAACTCCTGGCCTCAGCTTCCTAAGCAGCTGGGATGACAGGTGCATGCCACCACACTCCACTAACTTTTTTGTTTTTTTATTTTTATTTTTTTTTTAAGACAGAGTCTCACTCCGTAGCTCAGGCTACAGTGCAGTGGTGCGATCTTGGCTCACTGCAACCTCCACCTCCCAGGTTCAGGCGATTCTCAGCCTCCCGAGTAGCTGCGATTACATGCGCCCACCACCATGTTGGACTAATTTTTTGCATTTTTAGTAGAAACGGGGTTTCATGATGTCGGTCAGGCTGGTCTTGAACTCCTGACCTCAAGTGATCCGCCCGCATCAGCCTCCCAAAGTGCTGGGGTTGCAGGCATGGACTACCATGCCTGGCCTTATTTTTTATTTTTTAGAGATGGGGTCTTGATATTTTTCCCAGCCTGGTCTTGAACTTCTGGCCTCAAGTGATCCTCCCACTTCAGCCTCCCAAGTGGCTGGAATTATAGGCAAGATCTTCTGTTTTTAAAGCTTATTCTTTGACTCCAACCATTTTTCAAATATATCTATACCTATAATTTATTGTCCTTAACCTGTGTCATGTGCCAATTTTCAGTATTACTCCGCCTAAATTCTGTGATCAATCATTATAACCTTGCAAGCTTCCTAAACTCCCTTGTCTTGTCGCTCTTACTTTTTATTGATTTTTTTTAACTTTGCAAATCCTGGTTAAATCTAACTTTCTGCCTGCTTGTTACCAGGATCCAGTTTTCCATTTAAATCTGCACTGCACCTCTACAGCTAAATGTGGTTGGAGGGAAAAACACATAACCATCACTAACCTCACTTGAGTGCTTAATGCTACCTACCAATCATTATTGTTCCTTGGTCCAGACTCGCATTCTTCTAGACTATTCAGACTTTCTCCGAACTTTCAAGCCTCTGAAAACTTCTCCCCATCCTCAGTCTCAACTGATGAGTTGTATCTTATTTCTATTGAAAAATAATAGCAATCAGAAAGGAATTTTCATGTGTTCTCACTGCCACATCTCCTCACCTACCTGCACTTGTGTTCACACGCTCTGCCTTCTCACATGTTAATGTGAATGGACTGTCTATGCTCCTAATGAAGGCCAGTTCTCTATTACGCACTAGATCTTCCTCTCTCTAGTCGATTTAGGGACCCCATTAAAGCAATTTTCTCCTTTATCTCTGGCATCAACAAGTTTTTTCTCTCTGTTGGATCTTTCCCATCAGCACAAAGCCATGGTTTTATTTCTACTGTCTTAAGAAAAAATAAAAATAAACCTTACTATTCACCTTACTTTTCCCTTCAGTTACTCCATTTTCTACCTTATCCTTTTAGCAAAATTCCTTTAAAGAGTAGCCTGCCTATACCTACTATTTCTAACTTCTCTACTCCCATTCTCTCTTGAATCCACATAGATCAGCTTTTTTTCCCCGTCTTAGTCCATTTTGTGTTAGTATAACAGAATACCTGGGTATTTTATAATGAACAGAGATTTATTGGCTCACACTTCTGGAGGTTGGGAAGTCCAAGATTGAAAAGTCCATCTTGCCAGGACCTTCTTGCTGCATCATCCCATGGTGGACAGCATCCCATAGCGGAAGGGCAAAGCGAGGGTGAGAGAGACAAAACAGAGCTGAACTCATCCTTTTATAAAGATTCTACTCCAACAATAACAACTCTATTTCTGAGATAATGGCATTAATCCATTCATGAGGTAGAGTGCTCATGACCTAATCACCTCTTAAATATCCTACCTTTCAATACTGTCACAGTAGCAATTAACTTTCAACTTGTGTGGGAGGGGACAAACGTTCAAACCACAGCATCCCCCACCATGCCATTAACTCTGTTGTCACTATCACCCAATATTTCCACATTGCTAAATGTAATGGTCAACGTCAGCCCACATCTTGCTTGACCTGTTAGCAGCATGGGACACAGCTGTTCCTTCCTTTCTTCTTGAGACACTTTCTTTCCTTGACTTCCAATGTTTCTCCCCACCTTACTATCTCTTCCTTCTCAGTCTCCTTTGTTGGTTTCTCCTTATCTCCCTGACCTCTCAATATCGAAATATCTCAGTCTTTGGATTTCTTCTCTTCACTATCTACACTCACTTTGTGGTAGGTTAAATTATGGTTTACAACTACTTGCTTTCTCCCTTCTATGAGTATTACACATCTGCACCCTTTGGATTTGTCTTAAAATGCCTCTGCTGAGCAGAGTATACATTTTTTGCCACATTGCAGGGCGGAGCTATGTGACTTTTTTTGGCTGGTGGGATGGAATAAAGTGGTGTACGCCATACGCAAGGAGAATCCTTAAATTGGATTGAATTGATTAGTTTGGCCTCTCTTGCTTCTGCCCTTTGCCATGAGTATAGCACAGACAGGGGCTGTTCTTTTAGCCTAGGCTCAAGATTAGAAGGCGCTTGAATCAGACCTATTGCTGGCCCACAAGCTAGAGCAGAGCTGTAATCAATCTGTAGCCTATATGTAGCAAGAGCAAGAAATGAATGTTTGCTGCTGTAATCCACTGAGATTTGGTGCTTGCTAGTTACCTCAGCAATGTTAACTAATAAAATTTTCTATAAACTCTCCTGAGCTCCATGCTTATATATCCAGTTGCCAACTTGGCATCTACATTTAGATGTATCAAAGGCATCTCAAACTCAGCAGGTTCAAAATGAGCTCCTGATATTTCCCACAAAATCCGGTCTTCTTGAAGTCTTGTCATTATCACTAGTGTAAATTCCAACAACAACAAAAAAAGGGGGACAAAAAACTACAGTCACCCTGATTTCTCACTTTTGCTTGCATTCCATGCCCAATTTATCAACAAATCTTGTTGGTTCTATTTTCAAAATAAATCCAGAGTCTGAAAACTTCTCACCACCTTTACTAGTACCACCTTGGCCCAAGCCATGATCATCTTTGCCCATTTACTGTTACAGCCATACCAATCCCCACCAATGGGGTGGTCACCTTTGCATTCTCCATCAGAGCCTCAGCTCCTAAGCATTACTGAGAAAGTTCCTCTAGCGTAGGAAAACAAAAGTTAATCAATAACTACCCAATGAATGTTACTCAAGCTCAGTTGGGTCATAATTACTCATGGGCCATCTTTTAATTATCTGTAATCACTTTTTACCACCTCCATCACGATCACAGTCCAAGCCACTATCATCTCTTGTCCAAGTTATTCTGAAAGACACTCAGTTTACTCCAGCTCTTGTCCCCAAGAGTGGGCCTTTTAAAACAGAAAGTCAGATTGTGTTACTCCTTTGTCCAAATTTTCCTTTCCTCAAATAGAAAAATATCACCTCGCCAAGAGAAAAAAATCATTATAATGGTCCACAACACCCTTACATTTTGCACACATGCACACACACACACACACACTCCCCATCTTACTGCTCAGATCTCATCTCTTATGACCCTCACTTTTCTCATTCAGCTTTAGCCACAGTAGCCTCCTTGCTGTTTCTTAAATACATAATTTATGCTCCCACTTCAGAGCCCTTTACCTAAGATGCTTTTCCACCAAATATCTCTATGGCCTGCTTCCTTGCTTTCTTTAGGATTTTACTCAAATGTCACCTTCTCAGTGAGGCCTTCCTTTACCGCTCTATTTTAAATTGTCCCAGAACTCCCTATCCCGCTTCTCTGCTTTATTTCCCTCTCTAGCACTTATCGCAAAGTATGTAAAATGTAACGTATAACAAATTTTGCTTTTTTATTGTGTTTATTGCTTCTCTTTCTACACTAGAATGTAAACTCCGTGAACTAAGAGTAGTTTTGGTCTGTTTTGTTCACTGTTGCATACTGTGAACTGGTGTAGCCTTCTTCTCAAGCCCTTCCAATAAATTTGGAAATTCCTAATTACTTGAATTAAATCTTTCTCTGCTTAAAAAAACCAAAAACAAACAAACAAAAAACTACATTGGTTTCTGTTTTCTTTCATGAACCTGACTGATAGACCCTTTCTTGCAGAAAAAAAAAATGCTTCTAACTGGAGAGACTGAACCAGAACAACTCTGGACCCTGCAACTATGGGCCTTCAGTGAAAGTCTACATATTGAACAATGAGGTCTCCAGCCTTTTTATACCATTGGCTCTAGACATTGGCTGACAGTCTTACAGTACACCATCTTCAGCGAGGAGATGAGAATATTTGTTATTGGAACTGCTGGCTTCCCAAGAGAAAAGCATTTTGGGAAAGAGGGAAAGAGCCCTGCCTAATCAACCTGCCATGCACAGAGGTTCCAATGGACTTTTTTATTGCCTCATTCTTAAATCAAGAGACCACCAAGGGTCACCAGATATTAGAAGACATATAGAAGAACGATTCCAATACAAAATATAGGAAAAAAACGCAAACCTTTAAAAAATGAACTTATGGCCAGGTGCGGTGGCTCAGGCCTATAATCCCAGGACTTTGGGAGGCTCAGGTGGGCAGATCATGAGGTCAGGAGTTCGAGACAAGCCTGGCTAACATAGTGAAACCCCATCTCCACTAAAAATAAATAAATAAATAAATAAATAAATAAATAAATAAATATTAGCTGGGTATGGTGGCACGCACCTGTAGTCCCAGCTACTCAGGAGGCTGAGGCAGGAGAATCGTTTGAACCTGGGAGGCGGAGGTTGCAGTGAGCCGAGACCGCGCCACTGCACTCCAGACTGATGACAGAGTGAGACTACGTCAAAAAAAAAAAAAAAAAAAAAGAACTTATAAGGAATAGAAACAGTAGATGGAATAGAAGAAGAAAGCTTATAAATTACAATTATAACTAACATTCTTAGAAAGATAAGAAAAGTATCGCATCTTTACTTTAGTAAGTACTCCTTAAACGTTAATAAGATACTCCCAGAAAGGAACATTCAGAGAATTAGAAAAAATTGTAAATATTAAGAATGTAATAGCAGATAGAAAATTTAATAGGATTGGAAAATGTCTACTAAGACAGTGGAAAAGAGGAAGAAAAGGATAATAAGATTAGAAACTCAACACAGGAAATTTAGCATCCAACTGATCAAAATTTCAAAATGAGAATAGAGAAAAATTGAGAGCAACAGTCAAATAATTAAAGAAAATTTACAAGAATTAATTGCCAGAAATCCTAAGGTAATATAGAGAAACAAAAAAGACCATGCAGGAAGGAGAAACAGAATGGCATTAAACTTCTCATGGCAATACTAGATCCTGGACAACAATAAAACAATGACTTTAAAATTGTCATCAAAGTGGATTTCTAGTGTCAAATTCTACACAAATCACAATCATGTGTAAGGGTAGACTAAAGACATTTCAGATACGCAGTCTCTCAAGGTCTCAAAACATTTACTTCCAGGTGCCCTCATTTTTTTTTTTTTTTTTTTTTTTTGACACAGAGTCTTACCCTGTCACACAGGCCGCAGTGCAGTGGCACGGTCTCTGCTCACTGCAACCTCCACCTCCTGGGTTCAAGGAATTCTCCCATCTCAGCCTCTAAGTAGTTGGGATTACAGGCTCCCGCCACCATGCCTGGCTAATTTTTTGTATTTTTAGTAGAGACAGGGTTTCATCATGTTGGCCAGGCTAGTCTCAAACTCTTGACCTCAAATGATCTGCCCGCCTCGGCCACCCAAAGTGCTGGGATTACAGGTATGAGCCATGGCGTCTGGTCTGGGGCACCCCTTCTAAGGTTGCTATTGGACAAAGTGTTCCATCAAAACAATGGAAGAAACCAAGAAATGGGGCATACACGGAATCCAAGCAAAAGAATCTTATGCAGGAGAGAGGAATAGGGAATGGCCAGAAGTCCCAGGTAGCCTGCAGTGCGGCAGGCCTAAAGAGCAGCCAGTCACAGATAGGAATAGGACAATAGAGGCCTCAAAAAGGCTGTTTTTTAAAGATGGAAAAAAAACCCAAACTGTGAAACTGACAGATTACCTGATGTATTAACCACAGAATATACAGAGAAATTTTACAGCTCTGGGAGAGGAAATGATCAACTGAGACAAGTACACAGAAAACAAAACAAACAGAAAGACAAGGTAATTACTATCATAATTAATTTTACAAAAGGGAAATGTGGCTGGGCATGGTGGCTCACACATGTAATCCCAACATTTCGGGATGCCAAGGTGGGAGGATCTCTTTGAGCCTGGGAGTTTGAGACCAGCCTGGGAGGCATGGCGAGACCCCATTTCTACAAAAAATAAAAAAAATTAGCCCAGAGTGGTGGCATACACCTGTGGTCCTAGCTTCTCATGAGTAATGTGCCTAAAATGTATGCAATATAAAGTTGAAGGCACCAGCTATTAATATTCCTGACCAAATGTTTAACTTGAATTGAAATCAGCCTTTCTATCTCACCTTCAGCGTACAGGAAATACAGCGATTAGGCAAACATGTAAAATGACACCAAAAAACACAAACAATCAGACAAATCCAGAAGGCACACTGAATAGGGCCAATGGGACAATCTGTTCAACAATTCAATGACATAAAAAAAGAGGGGAGGGCACTGTTGAAATTAATGGAGAATTAAGCAAGACGGCAACCTGTGCAATGCGTGGTCTTTCATTGAATCTTGCTTCAAAAAAATAAGCTGCAAAAGACATTTTTTGAGACCATTGGGAAAATTTTAATATGATCTGTTATAAAATATAAGACCTCATTGTTATTAATTTTATTAGTGTGATAATGATTTTCTTAGAGATGCATTCTATTTAGGGGTACTAAATAAATCATGACATTATACCATGATGTCTAGAATTTAATTTAAAAATGCTTCAGAAAAAGAAAGATGAAGCAAATATGACCAATTGTTAAAACTAGGCACATATATATTGGAATCTATTATGGTATTCTACTTTTCTATATGTTTGGAGATTATAATAAAGTTACAAATAAACTTAGTGGCAGAAAGAAAGTGATGAAATAGTTACTTACATAGGTTGCAGTGGCTCACACCTGTAATCCCAGCACTTTGTGAGGCCGAGGTGGGTGGATCACGAGGTCAGGAGATCGAGACCATCCTGGTTAACGTGGTGAAACCCCGTCTCTACTAAAAATACAAAAAATTAGCCGGGTGTGGTGGTGTGCACCTGTAGTCCCAGCTACTCAGCAGCCTGAGGCAGGAGAATGGCGGGAACCCAGGAGGCGGAGCTTGCAGCGAGCCAAGATCGCGCCACTGCACTCCAGTCTAGATGACAGAGGGAGACTCCGTCTCTGAAAAAAAAAAAAAAAAAAAGGTTACTAGTGGAGATTGTTTTTACTGTGGGCTTATTTGCAAGTTGAAAGAAAGAGGCAGCAGGGAGAGAAGGAGAGGAACTGATGGAACAAAGTCAAAGAGGAAGTGGGATAAGATACGACATAAGGACACGTGGAGCATTCAGATCCAGAGAGGACGATCAGCACCTCTTCCTCTGAGACCAGAGGGACAAACCATAATGAGTGGAGAGATGAGGACATTCTTAAAGTGGAGCTAGCAAAGCGAGGAATGGCCTTCCACAAGAGGAAACCTAAGACTGGACCCAGAAAAGTAAAGGTGCGTTTGGGGACTTGAGGCAAGTGAGAAAGCTCTGGAAATGCCACTGGATACATTCTGTAGGGATGCATTCCTGAAGAGAGGCGGTGCCGTGGTGATGGTGGCACACGTGGATAGTGAACCGCACCTGCATGATGGCGTGATTTTCTTCAAGCATGCCCATCAACCTGGGAGTAGGAAAAAAGCCCGAGAATGCTGGATTTTCCCTAACGTGAAAGAAGGGAAAGTGACAACCCCACAAATCAAATAAGTGAGTGTGGAGTGTGAACGCCTCTAGTTCTTTAGTACACCCATACGTAACTAGCCAACCACAGGAAGCTGTCTGTGTGGAGCTTTGAATAAGACAGGAATGGCATTAACAAACTATAACAAGAAAGGCCGAAAAGGGCACATAGTCATGTTTGCTCTGAAGGATGGTCCAATAAGAGTGAAGAGGTGGGACAAGTAGAGAGAGTGATAAGTTGTGGTCAATATAACAAGCACAGAGGGTGACAGTTTGGAGAATATAAAATTCCAGTGGTGTTGAGGTCCCAGGTATGGCCATGCAAGTGTGTAACTGAAGTAGAAACTAGTCAGCCAAGTTCCTCAACATGGATTTGGTAGGCAACGTGTAAGAGAGCCCCTAGCGACCCCCACCTCCTGTTAGTCCCACCCTTGTGTAATCACCTACCCCATTGAGTATAGGTCTAGTGACACTTCTTTTTTTTTTTTTTTTTGAGATGGAGTCTCACACTGTCACCCAGGTTTGAGTGCAGTGGCGTGATCTCAGCTCACTGCAACCTCTGCCTTCTGAGTTCAGATGATTCTCCTGTCTCAGCCTCCTGAGTAGCTGGCATTACAGGTGCCCACCACCAGGCCTGGCTAATTTTTTGTATTTTTAGTTGAGATGGGGTTTCACCATGTTGCCTAGGCTGATCTTGAACTCCTGACCTCGTGATTTGCCTGCCTGGGCCTCCCAAAGTGCTGAGATTACAGGGGTGAGCCACCTGGCCCAACCAGCTCACTTCTAGCAAATAAAATGTGGCAAAAATGGTGGGCTCTCGCTTCTGAGATTAGGTTACAAAAATACTCTGGCTTTCGCCTTGTTTGCTTTCTTTTGCTTTTGCTTTCGTTTGCTTGAATGACGCCAGCTGCCATGTCGTGAACTGCCCAGTGGAGAGACCAATCAGGCAAGGAACTGAGGGAGGCCTCTGGCCAACATCCAGGGTGGAACTGAGCCCTCAGTCCAACAACCCATGAGGACCCGAGCCTGCTAACAGCCACATGAGTGAGCTTGGAAGCAGATCCTCCCCAGCAGAGCCTTAGATGACGGCTACCTCAGTCAACACTCAACTGCAGTATTGTGAGAGACTCTGAGCCAGAGGATCCAGATAAGTGTTGCCCAGATTCCTGACTCACAGAAACTGTGAGATAATATATGTTTGTTGTTTTAAGCTGCTAAGGTGGAGTGATTTGCTATGTAGTCATAGATAACTAATACAATGGATGTTGACGTCTTGAGAACAACAGGAGACAAGGTTGAGAAGAAAATCATGAACCAGGAGCAGTGGTCATCATTAAAGATAAAGCAGAGCTTCTTCCACTTTACTTGCAGACAGAACACTTAGGGTTCTTGTGAGAAAGCAGATTCTGACTCAGTAGTTTTGGGACCTACCCTTAGTTCGTTGTACATGTCTTTTTTCTTTCTTTGTTTTCTTTTTATTTTTTTGAGATGGACTCTTGCTCTGTTGCCCAGGCTGGAGTGCAGTGGTGTGATCTTGGCTCACCACAACCTCTACCTCCCAGATTCAAGTAATTCTCCTGCCTCAGCCTCCCAAGTAGCTGGGACTACAGGTGTGTGCTACCATACCTGGCTAATTTTTTTTTTTGTATTGTTAGTAGAGATGGGGTTTCACTATGTCAGCCAGGTTGGTCTTGAACTCTTGACTTCAAGTGATCCACCCACCTCGGCCTCCCAAAGTGCTGCAATTACAGGCATGATCCACCGCGCTCGGCCTTTTTATTTAATTATTTATTTAAGACAGAGTCTCGCTCTGTCACTCAGGCTGGAGTGCACTGGTCATCTCAACTTACTGCAAACTCTGCCTCCCGGATTCAAGCAATTCTCCTGCTTCAGCCCCCAAGTATCTGGGACTATAGGCACGTGCCACCACACTCAACTAATTTTTGTATTTTTTTTTAGTAGAGATGGGGTTTCACCATGTTGGCCAGGCTGGTCTCATACTCCTGACCTCAAGTGATCCACTGCCTTGGCCTCCCAAAGTGCTGGGATTACAGGCGTGAGCCACTGTACCTGGCCAATTGTACATTTCTAAAAAGTTCAGAGAGGAGGCTCATGCTGTTGGTCCTTTACAAACTAGGGCTCTAAAGCACCCTGAGGATTAGCAGAAGACAGTAGAGAGGATGGGGAAAAGGTGAGTTAGAAGAACCCAAATCAATATGCTTGAAGAGGAGATCAAATTGTTCACTAAAATAAGGAGGCAGTTCAAGGCATATGTAAGTCAGGGCCTAAGATAAGGCTAGGGAATAATAGAGAGGAAGCAGACAGGCAGATAATTCTGGGTGAAAATGTGAAGCATTGGTGTTACCTACAACTGGCTTTTATGGGTTCCCCATAGTACAATGTTAAGGCAGGTCTGTCACGGTTAGGGGACAGGATTCTCTTTCTCTCTTTCCCTCCTGCCCCCTCCCACCCCCTACCAATTACTCTTAATACCTATCTACATCCATTTAATAAAACCTGATTTATAAAAGGCCTTTAGGGGCCAGGCACGGTGGCTCATGCCTGTAATCCCAGCACTTTGGGAGGCCAAGGTGCATGGATCACTTGAGCCCACGAGTTTGAGAATAGCCTGGGCAACAAGGCAAACCCCTGTCTCTACTAAAAATACAAAAATCAGCTGGGCATGGTGTCATGTGCCTGTAGTTTCAGCTACTCAGGAGGCTGAGGTGGGAGGGTCACCTGAGACTTGGGAGGTTGAGGCTGCAGTGAGCTGTGTTTGTGCCATTGCGCTCCAGCCTGAGTGATGGGAATGAGACCTTGTCTCAAAAAAAAAAAAAAAAAAAAAAGGCCTTTAGGGTAGATAGAGATATAATTTCATTCATTCATTTATTCATTCAGTCATTCAGTCATTCATTTAGCAACTCTGTCCCAAGCACTTATTATGTACTAGATATTAGAGAAACAAAAGTGAATGAGAGTCTCTGCCCTAATTACTGATATAGGAGGGGAGACAGGTGACAGGTACATCAATAACTACTGGAACACAATGTGATAGGTGCTATAATAGAGGTACAAAAGTTATGGTAGCCTGGCAGGATTAATGATTACTCTTTCCCAAGAGCTCAGGGGTAAGAGAAGTTTTGCAGATCAGGTGGCTGGGAGCCGGGCCTTTAGAGGAGTAGACATTGAAAGGGAATCAGAGAATTTTAGGCAGATCAATTTGTAAATAAACATCTCTTAGACCCCTTCCTCATACGAATAACATAAGCTCACACAGCAACGACCTTCTCATCTTTGGGCTTTCTTCATGGGAAGGGAACTCACAAACTGGCCAACATAAATATCTTGGCTCTTGGCTGTTACATTTCTCATAATAAATGATTAAACTGATTTTCTCATACGGATCAGGCTCATATGAGTTTGGGATACATGAGCCAGGTTTTGTTTTTTTTTTAATCAAGCCAGCATAAGCCAAGTTGAGATTCCAGATTACAAAGGCAGAAAACCCACAGAATCTAGAAGGGCAACATCTTTCCTAACCATTCAACTTATTCCTCCACTGCACACAGTGAAACACTAAACCTAAAGAGGACTGGATTCATGATAACATTGTTCACAGAAAGGGACAAGAGGCTAATACTCTTAGATTTAGGTGTATGTAGTGGGGGAAAAAGTCTACAAAGGGAACTGGAAGAGACCTAATAAACACACTTGAATAGATACTGCATGCAGTCAGGTACTTCAGTCATTTGTGTGCATTAATAGTGAGCCTTCAGCACCATGCTTTTATGACTTGAACCACAAAAAACACCAACAAAGAGAGAACAGGGTGAACTGTTCCTGGAGCCTCTTTGAAACCATACATAAGGTCAGCTTGACATCACCACTCATGTTCTGCTTGATCAAGTCTGACCAGTTTTTCTCTTGCAGTTAATAGGGCAGTTCTTTTCCTGCTCTGTGACTTCTTACTAGCCTTGAACTGCTGTGGTAGCAGTAGCTGAGGTGCCTGCAGGCCAAGCGTGCATGTGAGCAATGGGTCCACGAAGTCAGCTGTAGTCCGCCCGCCATGCCTCCATTCGGACTTGACCTAAACACTGACATCTCCACATAAAACTGCCATCATGTCCGCAGCCCATTCTTATTGTACCAAGGTCTTACGGTTTTAATCTCAGTATAAAATCCTATGTGAGTGCCCCCAGAAGAAAACTCCAAAGGCATTATCTTCTCCATTTAAATCTTTTGTCACGTGTAGACAGAAGATCTGATTCACATACAATATCAAATACTTTGCCCCCTGTTGGTATCATCTAGTCTTTGTCAGCGTGTCCATTTTGACAGAGTTGAAATCAGGCTGTTCATTAGCCAGTTGGTTAGGTTGATTTCACAATTAAACCACCATTAGACATACATTTAGACACACACTCATGCGACAGTGTAGACCAGATTCTTATTATTTAAAGTAGGTTCAGAGTATTCCAGTGTATTCATAGAGCAGGATTTTCTTAGTCCTGCCCTCTATTATTGGGTTTTGTGTTGTTTCCAATTTTAAAAAATTTTATTTTATTGAGACAGAGTCTCACTCTGTCGCCCAGGCTGGAGTGCAGTGGTGTGATCTCAGCTCACTGCAACCTGTGCCTCCTGGATTCAAGCAATTCTCCTGCTTCAGCCTCCCATGTAGCTGGGACTACAGGCACGTGCCACCACACCCGGTTAATTTTTGTATTTTTAGTAGAGATGGGGTTTCACCATGTTGGCCAGGCCGATCTCCAACTCCTGACTTCAAGTGATCCACCTGCCTTAGCCTCCCAAACTGCTGGGATTACAGGCGTGAGCCAGTGTGCCCGGCCCCAAATTTATAATACGGTGAATAAAGGTACTATGTACATCGTTGTACGAATTGCCTTTTTTTCCTTTTTAGTTTGTTAACTTGGAACATATTTCCCAAGCCAATGGATAAACAGTAAGGAATCACTGAATGATTGTAAGCTGGGAAAGGGCATGATCAGATTTTCACCTTTAAAATATCCGCCCATTGAGGGTAATACCTGTTACAGGGTTACTGTGCACACTAAATGGGGTGAGAAAGGTGACAGCAAAGCAAAGAGCGGCGCAGATACAGATGCTTATACTAAGAATGTTGTCAGGAAGTCTATGGAAGAATCATAGTTAATTGAAGATCATCATGCAAAGTGTTTCTCTTGGTTTCTTATTTTATCTTTGCATGCCAAAAATGTTTTCTTGAGATTCTTATTTAATCTTGGCATGCTAAGGATAGTGCAGTACCCTGAGAAGCAGTTAAACCCAACAAATAACCAGCTTCTTTGTGAGCAAGTACTTGCTTCAGGAACTTGGGCTTGCCTCATAAGCATGGAAGTGGTCCACCCTTGAAGCATGGCAATGTCTGTGACCTGATAAGGAGAACAGAGACATTATCTGGTCTAGACACTGGCTTAAGAGATAGCTTTTCACATATCTCTTCTCTCTTTTCATTTGATCCATTGTAATCTTCTTGTTATATTTAAATCCTGTTTTTCTCCTCTGCTCTTCAGCGTTCACAACGCCCTGGCTTCACCATCTCTGGACTCTGTTTTCTCATCTGGAAAGTAAGGAGGTGACCTTGACAGTCACTGCGGGCCCTTGCAGCTCTGACCTTATAGGTTCTGTCCCTTCTGTCTGGATGGCAAGGCCTAGTCTTGCCTTAACCCGAGTCTTATTGCTTCAATTTCCCCACACCATGAACCACTGGCTCCCTAGAGAAATCTTTGTTAGTGTGACACCCGAATCACCTGAAAGCATGCTAAAATGCAGGTTCCTGGGCCCCAGGGCTGCAGAATCAGAATCTCAGGGGTGAAGCCTAGGGAAGCTGTTTTTATGTTATAAAAGACAAACATGAATTCAATGCATGTGATTATGGGCCAAACAAGGTGAAAGGCTTCCTGAGAGGAACACTTTGCCCTGCAAATCTCTTTAGTCTTCGCCTTTCCTGTCTTCACTCCTATTCTTCAAGTTCTGCTTTCTTTTTGGAAATGTATTTATTATTTATTTAAAAAAAATTTTTAGAGACAAGGGCTTGCTGTGTTGCCCAGGCTGGCCTTGAACCCTTGAGTTTAAACAATCCTCCTGCCTCAGCCTCCTGTACCTGTGTGTAACAGGGACTACAGGCACATGCAACTGCGCCTGGCTTTCAAGATTCTGCTTCTTTAACCAGATCAAAAGAGTCACATCAGAGTTACATCAAAGAAAACATGTTCAAATGATAGGACTGCCAAGCAGAGTGATGCATAAGAAAGACCTTTTCGATGCCATTGATCCTCAAACTCTACCTGGTCTGCAGTTGCCTAATCTACTGTCATTAAGCCTGACACTAAATGTGGCATTAGGATACTTTTGTGGGTTGAATTGTGTCCTTCCCTACCCCACCCCAATTAACATGTTGAAATCTTAACTCCAAGTCCCTCAGAGTGTGACTGTATTTGAAAATAGACGTGATGAGTTTGCAGATGTGATTAGTTAAGATGAGGTCATACTAGAATAGGACGGGCCGTTATTTCAATAAGGCAAGTGTCTTTATAAAGAGGGGAAATTTGGACACAAACAGTCCTGGGCACAGGGAGAACACCACGTGAATATGAAAAGAGAGATCGGAGTGATGCACCTACGAAGCAAGGAGCACCAAATATTGCCAGCAAACCAGCAGATATCAGGAGAGGAGCACAGAAGAGATTCTCCCTCACAGCCCTCAGGAAGCACCAATTCTGCCAGCACCTTGATCTCAAGACTCTACCTTCCAGAACTGTAAGACAACACATTTCTGTTGTTTACGCCACTTTATTATGTCAGTCCTGGCAAACTAATACAGAGAGCTTGGTCACAGCCCTGGATTGGTTACAGAGACTGTAGACTATCGCTTTACGTACTCTGAGCTGCTCTGTGCCATCTCACTAAAGAGACAGAAAATGTGTTGCATTCATTAGAAGACAAGTATTGAGTGAGATCTCTGTGAACGCACCTGTAAAGTGTTCACTATTAGTGAAATTATTATTCATGAAGTGGCAAATAGGGAAATGCTTTGGGGAGATCATAAAGGGGTTACTTGGTAACCCAGAATTATTTTTTACAAGGCATAAAGGTAGGCACCAGATTGTAGGTGCCTTCACTTAACCAAAATGTGCTGGTAGCATAGATGAACTTCCTGCACTCCTGTCCAAAGTCAGTCCCTCCCCCTGTGCACCAGAATGCATCCCCTCTCACCTGCTCAAGGACATCACTCCAGCACTCTCCCCTTCCTTTTCTAAACCTTCAATTTCCTCCTCCCATCGACATATAAACATGCTATTATTTTTCCCAGCTTAAAAAAACCTTTTGACCGGGCGTGGTGGCTCACACCTGTAATCCTAGCACTTCGGGAGGCCGAGGCGGGAGAATCACGAGGTCATGAGATTGAGACCCTCCTGGCTAACATGGTGAAACCCCGTCTCTACTAAAAATACAAAAAATTACCCGGGCATTGTGGCGGGCGCCTGTAGTCCCAGCTACTCAGGAGGCTGAGACAGGAGAATGGCGTGAACCCCGGGAGGCAGAGCTTGCAGTGAGCCAAGATGGCGCCACTGCACTCCAGCCTGGGCGACAAAGCGAGACTCCACCTCAAAAAAGAAAAAAAAAAAACCTTTTATAGCTTTAAAAAAACCCTGCCTCCCCTGTGAACTACGCTTCATTTTTTCCTCCGCTTTACAGCAAAACTTCCTGAAAGAATTTCTATAACCCAGTTCTTCTCTTACTATTTTTAATTTTTAGTAAACTTTATTTTAGACATGTGCACATAATCCTAAGCACTCAGTTAATCTTCACAAACTGAACACTCCTGCCAACCAGCACCCATATCAAGAAATAGAATCTTATCAGCACCCCAAAAGCTCACCTCCTAAACCCTCCCAGTCACTCATCCCAAAGTAACCACTATTTTAACTTCTAGCACCTAGAATGCTAGAATACTTTTCCTGTTATAGTTGAGTTTTCCTGTTTTTGAACTTCATACGCATAAAATCATACACTGTGTACTCTTGTATCTTGCTTTGTCCCCTCAACATTATATTTGGGAAATTAATCTATGTTGCTATAAATAGCAATGGTTCACTCATTCTGATTGCTCTGGATCAGGATTGGCAAACTTTTTCTGTAAAGACCAGAAAACAAATACTTTAGGCTTTGTAGGCCATAAAGTCTATCACAACTACTCAATTCTGCTGCTGTAGCCCATGAAAGCACCCAAAGACAATACTTCAACAAATGGTCATGGCTGAGTGCCAGTAAAGCTTTATGAAAACTGTTCCAGTGTTGGATTGGACTCTCAGACTCTAGTTTGCTGACTCCTGCTTAGTCTGTAATACTCCATGGAATGAATATGCCATGACTTCTAAAGTCCATTCCAATGCTGATGGACATTTGTGTTATTTCCAGGTTTGGGTTATCCTATGTCAACCCTCCCATCTTTTGTGTTTTTAAATCAACTTAGTTGAGGTATGATATATATGTATAATAAAATGCGCCCATTCACTTGTAAATCTATTTCAATCTGGATATTCCCCCACCACTCCAACAAAACTTTTGTTGGCAAAATCACCAATGATCTCCATGTTGCTAAATCCAATGGTCAATCCTCAGTCCTCAACTGTTTTTACTTCTCAGCGGCATTTGACACTATCGATTTCTACCTCCTCCGTGGTATACTTTCTTCACTTGGTTTCCAGAATTTAGCATTTAAGTGTTCTTCCTACCTCACTGACCACTCCATCTTAGTCTCCTCTGCTGATTCCTCTTTTCCCAACTCCTTAATGTTGGAAAACTCAGAGGCTCAGTCCTTGGTCTGAGTCCTTCTCTATCCACACTCACTTTCCTGGCAATCTCATCCAGCCTTTAGCTTTAAATACCATCTGTATACCAACAACTCTCATGTTTATATTTCCATCCAGACTTTCTCCCTGACTTCCAGACTTGTAGATCCAACAACCTGCCTCACCTGTAGCCTTCTCCATCGTGGTATACATAGTCATCTGAATCATCCTTTTAAATTGTTTTTCTCACACACTACATCCAATCCATAGCAACTCCACCTACTTCTACTCTCAAAATCTAACTACTTCTCACCACTTCTGCTATTTGTAACCTGGTCCAAGCCAGCATCATCTCTCGTCTTGATCACTGCAATTGCATCCTATCTGGTTTTCCTATTTCCACTCTTGTGTTAGCAAGAGTAAAGTCAACTCACAACACAGGAGTCATAGCGATCTGCTTATAATATAAGACAAAACATGTCACTCCTCTGCTCAAAACTCGTTAATACAGTCCCATCTCATTAAGAGTAAAGGTCCTACAATGTAAAAAGTAGAAGTCCCTACAATGGCCTGCAAGCCCACAAAGGATCAGGTCCTTCTTATTTCTTCCATCTTCCTGGTCTCCCCTACCTCCCTCTGCTCTAGCCACCTTAGTAGCCTTAACATACAAGGCATAGTCCTGTCTTGCTGTTTCTTTTGTCTGGTATACTCTTACCCCATATGAACACCCGGGTAATCCTCTCAACACCTTCAAGGTTTTGCTCAAAAATCATCTTCTCAATAAGTCCTACCCCGATAATTCTGCAACGAGTTCTTCATGCTTTCAATTCCCCTTATTCTGCTCTACTTTTTTCTTTTTCCATAACACTTTATAGCCTCCTAGCATATACATTATTTACCTAGTTAGTAGGTCTATCATTAATCACCGATCTCCTTACACTAGAGTATAAGGTCGATGAGGGTATACATCTTTCTTTTGCTCATTGATATATTGCAATCTCCAGGAACAGTGTCTGTTACATAGTAGGCACTCAATAAATATTTGTCGAATATCTGAAAGATTAAGAAAATGGGAATTTCTATTTCTCTGTAAAGAGCATTAGTCTCCTTTTTCGGTGCAAAGTCTCACCCTGGTTTGAAAGCTAAAGGACTCATCTGTCAAGTTCCCAGTGAGTGGTTTGGCAATTATATCAACTACTAGCAGGTCCCCTTAGGTCGATGGACACCTGAGGCTATTTATTTTACTGGTGAAAGGTTGGTGTGAGAGCATTTTGGTCCAGTTCACGAAAACAGCAGTGTTCTAACCAGCAGCTCCAATAAATCTTACACATTCTTAAGCCCATAAGTCCTGGCCTCTTGCCTCTCTACACATCCATTCATCCAACTAAGAAGAACCTCTTGTTGGAGCACACAGGGCCACTTGATTAGCAAGAGCAATGGGAAGAAACACAATCCTCTTCCCTTTCTGCCCTGGGGACACAACTTCAGAGCAACAAGCTCTTTGCCCAGGACAGGCGGTATGTGACAAGTAAGACTTTGCATCTCTTTCCACATACACCAAATAGCTTGCCCACTGTCCGGAGTCAGTTAAAGTTAACACATGGTGCCATGAATTTATATTGATTTATTCCAAGGTAATTTATGTTTGCTTTTGGGACTGTCAGTTACTCTATGACCATCAAAGTCTGTAGAGACTAATGGGCTAAGAAATGGTTCATGCAAAAGGACGTCTTTCTCATGGTAATTTTCTGATTCCATATCTTTTTGCACATTCTCTATTAGAGAACTTTTTACATTTTGCACTGTAGTTGTTTACATTTTGATCTTCCCATCTATATACCCCTTACTCATCCTTTGCCCCAACCACTACACTAGCAGTTTCTCATAGCTGGGACTAATGGTTTATTAACTTAGCAATACAGGAGTAAGCAAAGGCACAGACTCAGAAGCCATATTGTGTCAATTCCTAGCATTAGTACTGTGTGATCTTGGACAAATTACTTAACTTCACTGTCTGTGCCTCAATTGTCTGGCCTGTTAAAGGAGAATAACACTACTGCTTCATGAGGCTGTTGTAAGGATAAAGTGAATTTATATATATATGTACACAAATTTATGTATATTGTAAAAATAAAAATCACTTAGCACAACACCTGGCATATAAGAAGTATGAACACACACACACACACACACACATACACACGTCCTTGTTTACATAATTAGAAGCGCTTTGTGTCTTTGTGAGGTAACAAAAATTATCTGAGATTGTCTTTCAGTGTGACTCCTGCTTTAGAATTATGAATGAGCCAGGTGTTTGGTGAAAAGATTCTAACAAGATATTAAAGGAAAAAAATTAATTTGACCCTGTGCACATACACCCGGAATACATTTTGCCTTCTTCAGGGCTGGGCCAATCCCATGAAACAAGCTCCCTGGCAAACATTCTCAGAGGACTTGGGGTTTCCTCTGATACCACCAGGGTATAGAGGAGGAGGAAGCAGGAGCAAAGTTTAGGGAATGTTTTCTGGGCTTCCTCCCCACTCCTCAAAAACACATATTAAGCCTATGTGGCAGTTATACACATACACGAGTACCTTTGGCCTAGCCTACGTTAGTTAGATCCTTTACAAGTTGCTATAAACGGAATTGTACCCCCCACCCCAAATTCATATGTTGAAGTCCTAACCCCCAATATAATTGTATTTGGAGATAAGGCTTTTGGGAGGTAAATAAGGTTAAACAGAGTCATAAGGGTAAGATCCTAATCTAAGAAAATTGGCAACCTTATAAGAAGGGGAAGAGAGCAATTTCTCTCTCTCTCGCCCCGCGCTGAGGAAAGGCCACGTGAGGACACAATGAGAAGGTGGCCCTCTGCAAACTGGGAAGAGACTGCTCAACAGGAATTGACTGGCACCTGATCTTGGACTTCCCAGCCCCCAGAAATGTGAGACATTTCTGTTGTTTAAGCCACCCAGTCTATGGTATTTTGTTATGGTAGCCCATGTTGACTAAAGCAGGTTGAAACAGGAAGCATACCCAGATAATCCCAATAATGGGTGTTTATTGCCAGGGTTCATGAGGCAGCATGGGATGTCCTCTGCCTCCTTAGTTGGGCAGCCATTCTTGGTCTCCGAGCTTCCCAGCGATGTGTACGGGCTCATGGAGAAAAGGAATAAAAGCTCAGCATGGATTGGGATAACTACACTTTGTTTATCTAGTATTTCTATTTCCTGGTTGAGTGTCCCTATTGAGCAGTTTGACACCCGAAGTCCTTTCTGGCCTCCTTCTGACTAGCTCAGTCCCAGGGGACTTTGGCTCCAAACAAATGTGGCTAAGGTAGTAGGGTTGGTTTTATACGGTAAGAAATATGACAGCAGAGAATAAACCACTAGCAGCCTGTTTCTAAGAAGCAGGCTGTGGGCCTAGCAGGCACCTAAGAACAGCAAAGCGTTCTTCTCATTGTAGAGTCTAGTTTGAAAAGAGCAGTTTTGAGGTCAACCCTCCTATTCTAGTGCTTCTATTATTACTTCCCTAGGGCTGCCGTAACTAAGGACCACAAACTGGGTGGCTTAAAATAACAGAAATGTATCCTCTCACAGTTCTGGAGGCTGGAGGTCTACAGTTATCAGCAGGCTCTGCTCCCTCTGAAATCTGTAGGGGAGAATCCTTCTCTGCTTCTTCAAACTTCTGGTGGCCCCAGGCATTCTCTGGCCTGTGGCAGCAGAAAGCCAGTTTCTGCATCCTGTGTCTTCATATGGGCTTCTTCTCTGTGTGTATTTCTGTCTTCTTTTTTTCTTATAAGGACACCAGTCATTGGATTCAAGCCCACTCTAATCCAGTCTTACCTCATTTTAACGTAACTAATTATATCTGCAGACTCTATTTCCAAATAAAGTCACACTCTGAGGTTCTGGGAGACATAAGTCTGGAGGGGCGCTATTCAACCCACTACACTGCCTTAGTGGAAATCTTCTGTTGAAAATTACAGAAAAACATGTGAGCCAGATTATTAAAATAAGAGATTTTATTCATAGGACACAGGAGTGGTTTACAGACTCTCAGGTCAGTAAAGCTATCAGGCCTCAGGAGGAAGACCCGGAAAGTGCACGGCCGTCAGATGGCTCTGTTCCCTCTCTTCCTCTTATCAGAGCCTCCCTGTGCCTGTCGGCTTCATTCTTTCTGCAGCTGGCTTTCTCTGTGGCGCCATGCCCTTGGCCAGCAGCAGATGACCAACTCATTGCTCCAAAGTTTACATTTCTGTTCAAGCAATCAGTCCAAATTGAATAGTCTTGGCCTCAATTCTAAGTTCTCAGGAGGGAGAATCTGATGGACTCATCTAGGATCAGATGTTTAATCCTGGTGTAGTTAATTGTGGGTAGGGGGATGGAGTGATAGAGTAAATCCTCTGTCTATCTAGAGGCAGAGGCGTCCCACTGGCTGGAAAGCCAACACTCAGAGAAAGAAGAGTCACTGCAAGCTGGATAGATAGCCCAAAAAGGTCTAGACATATCTTGTTTTATAGCATTTAGCAGCATGCAAAGTGTTTTCATTTATACTCTCATTTGATTTGTGCAAATTCATATGGAGTAGGCATAACTAGCATTTTGCCCATTTTGCACATGTAGATACAAACTCAGAGAGATTGAATGATTAGCCCATAAAGATGGCCAGGGTCAGAAGTCACACACAACATTAGGTCGTCTGGGTCCTGACCCGATTCACCTTACTATACAACACAGAAATGTAACTGACTTTGTCATTTTTATTACAACCAATTGTCAGTTATACACAGATTTATTATCCAAGTTCACAAACATAATTTTATAAAAATAAAATTTTAGTAGTCTGAAGATTAGTCATTCTATTCTTTTTTTTTAAATATATATATATTATTATTATTATTATACTTTAAGTTTTAGGGTACATGTGCATAACATGCAGGTTTGTTACATATGTATGCTTGTGCCATATTGCTGTGCTGCACCCATCAACTCGTCAGCACCCATCAACTCGTCATTTACATCAAGTATAACTCCCAATGCAATCCCTCCCCCCTCCCCTCTCTCCCCTCCCTATGATAGGCCCCAGTGTGTGATGTTCCCCTTCCCGAGTCCAAGTGATCTCATTGTTCAGTTCCCACCTATAAGTGAGAACATGCGGTGTTTGGTTTTCTCTTCTTGTGATAGTTTGCTAAGAATGATGGTTTCCAGCTGCATCCATGTCCCTACAAAGGACACAAACTCATCCTTTTTTATGGCTGCATAGTATTACATGGTGTATATGTGCCACATTTTCTTAATCCAATCTGTCACTGATGGACATTTGGGTTGATTCCAAGTCTTTGCTATTTTGAATAGTGCTGCAATAAACATACGTGTGCATGTGTCTTTATAGCAGCATAATTTATAATCCTTTGGGTATATACCCAGTAATGGGATGGCTGGGTCATATGGTACATCTAGTTCTAGATCCTTGAGGAATCGCCATACTGTTTTCCATAATGGTTGAACTAGTTTATGATCCCACCAACAGTGTAAAAGTGTTCCTATTTCTCCACATCCTCTCCAGCACCTGTTGTTTCCTGACTTTTTAATGATCGCCATTCTAACTGGTGTGAGATGGTATCTCATTGTGGTTTTGATTTGCATTTCTCTGATGGCCAGTGATGATGAGCATTTTTTCATGTGTCTGTTGGCTGTATGAATGTCTTCTTTTGAGAAATGTCTGTCCATATCCTTTGCCCACTTTTTGATGGGGTTGTTTGTTTTTTTCTTGTAAATTTGTTTGAGTTCTTTGTAGGTTCTGGATATTAGCCCTTTGTCAGATGAGTAGATTGCAAAAATTTTCTCCCACTCTGTAGGTTGCCTGTTCACTCTGATGGTAGTTTCTTTTGCTGTGCAGAAGCTCTTTAGTTTAATTAGATCCCATTTGTCAATTTTGGCTTTTGCTGCCATTGCTTTTGGTGTTTTAGACATGAAGTCTTTGCCCATGTCTATGTCCTGAATGGTACTACCTAGGTTTTCCTCTAGGATTTTTATGGTATTAGGTCTAACATTTAAGTCTCTAATCCATCTTGAATTAATTTTCGTATAAGGAGTAAGGAAAGGATCCAGTTTCAGCTTTCTACTTATGGCTAGCCAATTTTCCCAGCACCAAGTCATTCTATTCTTGTCTGATGGATCCAACATTTTTCCCGCTTATTTTCCTTCTTTCCTAGGCCATTCTTTCTTCACAATTCTCCTCCTTCAGCATTATTATTCCTCCAGAAAGTTCACTAGGATTTAGCACACAAAAATAAAAAGGACAATGGTTTTCTTTTTAACACTTAAACTCAAATCACTCTTCCTTTGCATTTAATGATTTCCTTCTATTAATTCTGGCATCTAATTAATTGACAGTGTTGGGAAAATGGTGTTATACCTTTGCAATCCTTTTATTCATCTCTTTTTATATTTTCATTTTCATTTTCATTTTTGAGACAGGGTCTTTCTCTGCCCCCAGGCTGAAGGGCAGTGGCACGATCACAGCACACTGCAGCCTCAATCTCCCAGGGTCAAATGATCCTCCCACCTCAGTAGTTGGGACTACAGGCATGCGCCACCATGCCCAGCTCATTTTTATTTTTAGTGGAGATGGGGGTCTCACTATGTTGCCTAGGCTGGTCTTGAATTCCAGGGCTCAAGCGATCGGCCTACCTTGGCCTCCCAAAGTGCTGGGATTTCATTATTCATCTCTTACATTTTCTCTGAGGCTTGTTTCCCACAGTCTCTGGTTCAGGCTCTCTCTTCTCATTTTTTTTTTTTTTTTTTTTTTTTTCACACATTGCTCTTCCCAATCCTGTCACCTCTTAGTGAAGGATTTTGCTTCCTGTTTACTGAAACTCCCTTAGTTACCCTGGCCTTGTTTAATTCCCTTGAACTTTCTGTCTCTATTTTATGTTTATCTCTTTCAATTATCTCAGGATAAAATCATTCCTCTTCTCTTTAGAGATAAGTTTTCTCTCCTAAAGCTTCCTAGAACCATTAACCTCACACAATTTCCACTAACAATTAAAGCTTTCTTTCCCAACTTCCTCCTCTTTTGCTTTTCTTGTTTGCTTCTCTCTCTTTTTTTTCTAAGAAAACCAACCAACAGCAGCCTAGCCTTTGCCTTGCTACCCCTTTCTGTCTTTCCAGCTATACTTCTTGAATAAATGGTCTCTGTTCTCTACCTTAATTTTGGCTTCTTCACTCCTTTCTTTTTTCAGTATGGTGTCATTCTGAAACTTCTCTCTCTCTTTTTTTAATGTCATCAATTTCTTTCCTCACTTTGTTCATGTTTTCATTTAAATAGTTAAAAATAGTTACAATAGGTGTTTTAACATTCTTCTCTGCTTATTCTATCTCTGTCATTTCTGTGTCTGTTTCCTTTGAGTGACTGTTTTTTCTGGTTATGGGTCACATATTTCTGCTTCTTGACTTGTTTAGTCATTTTTTACTGGATGCTGAACATTGTCAGTTTTATATTATTGAGTGTCTAGATCTTACATCTTCCTTCAAAGACCGTTGTGTTTTGTAGTGGCAGGCAGAAAGGTACTTTTGGTTTAGTTTGGCCCTTTTGGGGTTTGTTTTCAAGCTTTGTTAGGGCAGACCTAAAGTAGCTTTTATCCTAGGAACAGTTTAGTAACATTTCCAAGGCATGGCCCTTCTAGTGCTTTCACTGAATGCTCCTAGTGATCAGTGAGGACACTTCCCTCTGGCTGGTCAGCGCTTGAGCAATTCCCAGCCCTTTGTAAGCTCAGGAACTGCTGTTCAGTTCGCAATCTCTCTTCGCTCAATGGAGTTTCACCATATTCAGCAAAGGTGCAAAATGATATCATGCAGATTTCTGGAACTCTCTTTCTGAGAGAGAAACTCTGCAATTCTGCCCTATAATTTCCAGCTACTTCAACCCTCCTGAATTCTGTTCTTGGTCTCCTCAACTCAATAAGACCATTGTGTCTTACACGGGTGCCCTTCCCCACTCCATCGCCAGACATGTGTCTTCAGGCAGAAAGCCCAGGGGATCTTAAGGCCACCTTATTCTCAGGGATCACAGTCCCATATTACCTATTGTCCAAAGTCTGGAAACAGCTGTTTCACATATTTTGTCTGTTTTTCTAGTTATTCATGGTGAATTCCAGTTCCAGCTACTTCATCATGGCCAGAAGTTGGAGTATCTGAAACTACCCTTTTGAAGAACATCATTGACTGTTTCTAAGTAACCAAAGGATTTCTTTATTCCTCTTGTTTTAGAACAACACTTGGGTCACTGGCCATTGCCTTCTTGAAATTCTGCTCCCTGAACCATCCTACCCCCTTACCATTCCCTCCCTACTTCTTATTATCTTTCCTTTTTCAGAGGGCCTGGTGAGTAGGCAAGCTCAATCATAAAGCAGGTTGTAAATGGCGTTGGCAATTTCCAGTTTGATCAGGGAGCACAGCTGGAGGAACCCAGGCAGTGATTTTTTTTTTTTTTTTTGGCAAAAGTCTCCTTTTTAATCCTCATAGTTAGCATTTAACAAATTTGCTGTTGATTTTGGGCCCACTATACTCTAATTTCTTATTTATTTATTTATTTAGTTTTGTTTTAGACATAACTCTCACTCTGTTGCCCAGGTGAGAATGCAGTAGCATAATAACAGCTCACTGCAGCCTCAAACTCCTGGGCTCAAGTGATCCTCCCACCTCAGCCTCCCAAGTAGCTAGGAGTACAGGCTCATGCCACCAGACCCAGCTAATGTTTTAGTTTTTGTGTAGAGATGGGGTCTCGCTATGCTGCCTAGGCTGGTCTCAAACTCCTGGCTTCAAGCGACCCTCCTGCTCTGACCTCCCAAAGTGCTGGGATTACAGGTGTGAGCCGCCTTGCCCGGCCCCACTGTACTCTCATCAATTAGCGGGATGGTTGAGAGCTGGCTGCATTTAATACGTACATATTTCAGAATGAATGCTATTATTTCCCAATCTCATATGGGGTATTTCTCAGGAAAGTATGATCAAATCATTTGAGATTCAAATTATCAAGATTGTCATCTTTGCCAGGTTTGTTGTACTCCATTTTTATCTTGGTAGGTTCTCAACTTGTACAATTCCCCTGTGGGTCCTTTCCAGACCCAATAGTTATTCTTTTTTCTTTTTCAGTTTGTATATGTGTTTCTGTTCTGGGTGGTTTAGCAATACACTAACATTTTTTTTTTAACTTTGTTTCTTATGTCAGATAAGATTAAGTAGGTTAATATCTCTACAGTAATTTATGCTTTTCATTTATTTGGGTTAATGATTCCAGACCCCTACAGGCAGAGGCATCCACACATCCAAGCTGATTATGCTGCCACTGAGATTCAAACCTCATTTTTTCCCCTAAGGATATTTCTATTAATTATATTTAACTCCTACATGTATTTAATATAAAACAAATTTAACTGTATCGAAAGATATCTGTGACAAACATAATAATAATGCTTAAAAGTAATGTAGTGTTTCACATCTGTCAAAAGAAAATAACTCAGATACTCTTATCATTTGCTGTAACTTTTATTTACATTAGATGGCATTAAGATAGCCAGACATCAAGCAAAGAATAATTACGTATCTTTCAATTATTCTTCCAACTCTCTTTCAAGAAACTTGTCAACACAGGCTTGATGTGTTGAGAAATAAAGCCACTTTAAAGGAATCATGATCAAGCTCAAACTGATAATGTTTAAAATCAAGGACAATTAAATGTTTGCTTATCTAGGAGTTAATTTGCTGCCCTTGAGACCTCACTTCACCTCTTCTAAGATTATTTTTAAAATGAACAGATTGATTTTTTACAAAATGCCCCCATGGATAATGGTTTCCTTAAACAAATAGAATGTTTAGAAATCCTGCGCTGTTTTGGCATCCCTGGTTACCTATGTTTAAAAGAGAATTTAGGCCGGGTGTGGTGGCTCATGCCTGTAATCCCAGCACTTTGGGAGGCCAAGGCCAGTGGATCACCTGAGGTCAGGAGTTCAAGATCAGCTTGACTAATATGGTGAAACCCCGTCTCTACAAAAAATACAAAAATTAGCCGGGCGTAGTAGCAGGCACCTGTAATCCCAGCTACTCGGGAGGCTGAGGCAGGAGAATCGCTTGAACCTGGGAGGCAGAGGTTGCAGTGAGCCGAGATGGCGCCACTGTACTCCAGCCTGGGCGACAGAGCGAGACTCTGTCTCAAAAAAAAAGAGAATTTAAACTGAAGTCATATCCACAAATATACAACAAGAAAATGGATTCTGAGTCATAGCTGTAACTCTTTGTCTTAGCCTAGAAAACAAAGATGGAGGCAAGGGCATATACAAATAGTTTATTATTATTATTATTATTTGAGATAGGGTCTCACTCTGTCGCTCAGGCCAGAGTTCAGTGGTGCAATCATGGCTTACTGTAGCCTCAAACTCCTGGGCTCAAGCAATCCTCCTGCCTCAGCTTCCCAAGTATTTGGGTCTACAGGCACATACCATTATGCCCAACTAATTTTTTGTTTGTTTTTCTTTTGTAGAGACAGGGTCTCGCTATGTTGATCAGGCTGATTTTGAACTCCTCACCTCAAGCAATCGTCCTACTTTGGCCTCCCAAAATGCTGTGGTGAACCACCACACCTGGCCTAATATTGTATTAGAAGGAAGGGAGTACAATTCCAGGGCAGCAAGAGTTAGTAAAAAGGAAGTCAGTCGGGGATGGAGAAAAAGCAAGTGCAAAGTGGGGCATCAGGAAGCGGGCTACAGCTTCATGGGATCACACAGTGGGTTGCTTGGTTGGGCTGTATGGAATTATGGTGCACAGAGTGGTCCACCAAGGAGTGAGGGGGATGACTTCATGTGTGGGCTCCTTTGCACCTCCTGTCTCTCTTTGGTCCAAGTAGACCTCACAGAGTGATAACTCTCTAGCACTCTCAGGCTGTGTAACCAAAGACCTCTCCAGGCAGCCAATGGGGAAGCCACATCCCGAGGCACAGTGCTATCTCTGCATCTGGAAGTCAGGGGAGGTGCCAAAGACTCCACAGTCTGCTTGGACTGACTTGAGAACCAGTTCTCCTACAGCTCTCACTGTGTGGGCGCAATGGAGGCCATGCCTGAGGTAGTCACTCCACAGGAGAAGGTGTGCACCATCAGAGCTGTCCATTCTGCAAGCAGCTCAGAATCCAGTCTGGCAAATCTGGGGAAGCTCATGAAAAAGCCCATGATTCTCTTTATTGTTGTTATTCAGGCCCCTTTCTCAAAATTCCATTTAAAACACACTTTCTGAGCACCTATTATTAATATTTGCCAGTCTTTCTGCCATAAGCGCTAAGATAAAGAAAACAGAGTCCCTGGCCTCAGAAATGAATATAATACAATTTATTATAATAAATACTAAGACCCGGCTGGGCACGGTGGCTCACGCCTGTAATCCCAGCACTTTGGGAGGCCGAGGTGGACGGATCACCTGAGGTCAGGAGTTTGAGACCAGCCTGACCAACACGGAGAAACCCCGTCTCTACTAAAAATACAAAAAACTTAGCAGGGCACGGTGGCCCATGCCTGTAATCCCAGCTACTCGGGAGGCTGAGGCAGGAGAATTGCTTGAACCCAGGAGGCAGAGGTTGTGGTGAGCCGAGATCAAGCAATTGCACTTCAGACTGGGCAACAAGGGCGAAACTCCATCTTAAAAAAAAGAAAAAAATATATATATAGTGTGTATATATATGTAGTGTGTATATATAGCGTATATATTTATACTATATACACTATATATACTTACGCTATATATAGTGTATATAATATAAATATAATAAATATATATATAGTGTATATAAAAATATATATACTAAGACCCTGGGACTATGTATTAGTCTGTTATCATACTGCAATAAAGAAATACCCGAGACTGGGTAATTTCTAAGGGAAAGAGGTTTAATTAACTCAGAGTTCTGCATGGCTTTGGGAGGCCTTAGGAAACTTACAGTCATGGCAGAAGGCAAAGAGGAACCAGGCACCTTCTTCACAAGATGGCAGGAGGGAAGTGAGGGAGAGCGAAGGGAAAAGAGCCCCTTATAAAGCCATCAGATCTCGTGAGAACTCACTCACTATCATGAGAACAGCATGGGAGAAATCTGCCCCCATGAATCAATCACCTCCCACCAGGTCTCTCCCTCAACACCTGAGGATTACAATTCAAGATGGAATTTGGGTGGGGATGCAAAGACAAACCATATCAGACTTTAAATGAGAAAAATGAATTCCATCTGGGAGAGAACAAGGAAAGCAACAAAGAAGAGAATGTAGATGAATAAAGTAGCTTCATATGATTCAGCTGAGACTGTGGAAGGGAAGGATAAAGACTAATGAGACACACAGAAGATTAACCAAGAATATGCATCCTATCTCCTGAGTATGGAAATGAGGCTATCTCTGAGTGACCCCTGTAGCAAGTTAGGATCTTTTGCTCCCTCAATTTTCTACTGTGATGGCCACATATAAGGCATCATGGCAATTAACAAAAAAGCCAATTAATCATGATTTAAACCATAAGAGCTTTCATTATTGACTTGGTAAGTTCAAAGCTGGCCAACTCAGAGTAGTTTTGGAAACCAAAACTGTCACCAAGAATCCAGGGTCTTTATTCTGTTCTGCTATCTTCAACTTGTTGCCTTTCATTCTTAGGTTGATTGCCTCGTGATTCCAAAATGATTGCTGCAGCTCCAAACATTACATCTTCATAGAGTAATATCTAGAAAGAGAAGGAAGCAAGGGGACAATAAACGCTTTCTTCTCCAGCATTTTTCTGTTACGAAATAACTCTTTCCCAGAGGCTCCCTTAGACATCCATTTATACCTCATTGACCAGAACTGGGTTGCATGTCCCCACCCTAGATTAATTAGTGGATAAAGAGATTAAGAGTGCCATGATTTAGTTAGATCCAGCAAGATGTATCTGCTGGGGCTGGGTTCATAATTGCACATCAAAATTGGCCTCCTCGTTGATGGAGCCAGTGTGTTCTTTCTAACAAACTGATGATGCCACTGTTATGCCTGAAATTCTTCTACGGCTCTTTCTTGTCTATAGGGCAAGTAGAAGTTCCATGACTATTTATGCTTCTTCATGTCAGCTCTTCAATTTCACCCCCTCCTAATCTGCCAAGGCATGCTGTTTCAGATCTGTGGAATTAGCTGAGATTCCCGGAATGCCCCATGCTTGTTGCTCCTTCTAGTGCTTTGTATAGATGGTCTCTTCTGGCCTTCCACATTGTCTTCATAGCAACTACAACTTATCTTTCAAATATAAACTTAAATGCCTCCTCCTCAGAAAGCCTTCCAGGGTGTTCCTCCTCGGTTTTCTCAAAAGTGCCCTGTTTATACCCCTTTTATGACATATACAGCCCTGTGGTAATTACTTGTTTCTTCATCTATCTCCTTCACTTGACTGCAAATCCCTAGAACTTAGCCCAGTACCCAGAATGAAGCAGCCACTTAAAAAGTGACGATTAAGTGAAAAATCCCTATGGTTGTGTGCTTTCAACCTCAACCAGGTCTTTATTGGTTTGATTTGTTGCTGGTTAGATCCTGACCGTGGGGACTGTTTCAGACACTCCTCATCCTGCCACAGCATAAAGTCCAGTCTCCGTCTCTCTCATCCTCAGCAGATGATCTTAATGTCTACTTTTTTATAAAAAGAATAATTGCCATTTTATTTTTTTCCAGAGGATAGTTTTCCATCCTTAAGACTGAAAACACCTTACACAGGCTTTCGCAGAGGTCACGGAACAGCACCCGTAGGTCTAACTCAGAGAGGGGTATTGGATCCTTCTGGGCTTCATGACAACGACTCCTGACTACTTTGCCATGAATGGCACAACTCATATCACAATACAGTTTCCATACAGCTGGGAAGCACAGATTTTGAAGACACTCACTTCAGAAATGGCCCTGATGGCTATGGCCTCTACTTTGCTTTTAATGACGAGCTTAATGGCCTTGTCCATGGGCACACATTGGGTGCATTTGTACCGGGAACAGGCTACATGTGGCCTTGGCCCTTTTTGGCACAACCATTGTTTCTTCTTTTGTTTTTCTTTCTTTCTTTCCTTCTTTCTTTCTTTTTTTTTTTTTTTTTTTTTTTTTTTTGAGACAGGGTCTCACTTTGTCACCCAGGCTGGAGTACAGTGGTGTGATCTTGGCTCACTGCAGCCTTGGTGTCCAGGGCTCAAGTGATCCTCCTGCCTCAGCCTCGCACATAGCTGGGACTATAGGTGTGCGCCACCACACCTGGCTATTTTTGTATTTTTGGTACAGACAGGGTTTTGCTGTGTTGGCCAGGCTAGTCTCGAACTCCTGGACTCAAGTGATCTGCCCACTTCAGCCTCCCAAAGTGCTGGGATTATCAGCGTGAGCCACTGTGCCTGGCCGTTGTTTCTTCTTTTCTTTGTCATCTTGGAAGTGAGGACCTGAGAGAGCTTACCTTCTATTTAGAGTTCACTGAGACACTAATTTCAGGGTCTTCAATGTTTCTTCATTAACTTTGACCCTCATTCTCAACATCTAACATTTCTGTTGCTCACTCTCTTCATCTCACTCATCTCAAAGGAAAAGGTCTCTCTTCTCCCTAAGGACCTCACGTCCTCCACCCCCTCCCTGGACCTCTTTCTCCAGAATCTTCTATCTTCCCTTTGATACCTGTTAGCACTCTGGTCTCCTCCCAACCCTAACACACCCATCAGACTGGATACCGTTGCACTGTCTTACATTTCAAAACATTCCTGTCCTGTTGTCAATGCCTCAAACCAAGCCCTTAGAGCAGGGGTTGCTAGAACTGGTAGCTCAAATACCAGATAGTCTATAGGGGTGTTTTACTCAACTTTCACGGTGTTTCTAAAAGTGGGAAATTTCACTTAAAAATGAGGATTCCAGTCTTTTCCATAAAGGTCACACAGGTGACTGGTCTGGGCCACCTTTTCTACATGGCAACAATGATGTGGGCACAGCCTTTAGCTGCTACCTTTGGGTGGGGCATGTGGTCACCAGGTTGTCAGAGTATCCTTCGTGTAAGCATTTGAATTTTCAGTTGCCTAGAGTTGTGGTTTTGTCCCTGTCTTTTTTTTTTTTTTTTTTTTTTGAGATCGAGTCTTGCTCTGTCACCCAAGCTGGAGTGCAGTGGTACAATCTCGGCTCACTGCAACCTCCGCCTTCCGGGTTCAAGCGACTCTCCTGTCTCACCCTACCCAGTACCTGGCACTACAGGCGCGTGCTACCACTCCTGGCTGATTTTTTTTTATTTTTTATTTTTAGTAGAGACGGAGTTTCACTGCGTTAGCCAGGAGGGTCTCGATCTCCTGACCTCGTGATCCGCCTGCCTTGGCCTCCCAAAGTGCTGGGATTACAGGATTGAGCCACTGCGCCCAGCCTTGTCCCTGTCTTTCACCTGGAAGTGCCCTCTTGAAAGTCATCGGTGATTTCTTAGTCACGAGATGCACAGGTGTTTGCTCCATCTCCATTGTCCTTGTACTCTCTGGACCTCCTCACCGTCTCTCTAGAAACGACACCCTGCTTGGCTTCCTTAGAACTTATGTTCCTGGTTCTCTTAGATTCCTAATGCCATTTTTTTTAAGGTACACATGTGAACACAAATTTGCAATAGAAAAGAAAACACGATATAATATAAAATTTTAATAGCTGACAAATACAAAAACATTATATAATAAAGAAAAAGAATGTTTTTACTCAGTAATTGCCTGACACACCTTTATAATTTTTTTTCCTACTAATTTTGGCTTCACGTTCATTGATAACCTTCTCATATGGTGATTCTTAATATCTATCTTTTTTTGTACAGGAATGTTTATTGCAGCATTATTTCTAATACCAAAAGGTGGAAACAACCCTAATATCCATCAACTGACAGATAGATCAACAAAATGTGGCGTATCAGAGCTGTGTGCTGGGGCTCACGGATGTAATCCAAGCCACTGGGGAGGCTGAGGTGGGAGGATTACTTGAAGCCAGGAGTTTGAGACCAACCTGGGCAACATAGAGAGACCCCATCCCCCCAAAACAAAAACCAAAATGTGGCAATATACATGGAATGGAATATTATTTGTCGACGAAATTAAGTAGTGATGCCAGCCACAACATGGGCAAACCTTCAAAACACTATGCCAAGTGAAAGACACAAAAGACCTCAAATGACATCGTTATTCCATCCATGTACAGCATCCAGAACAGGCAAACTCATGAGACAGAAAGTAGATTGGTGGGTACTGGGGGCTGGGAGGCAGGGGATGGAGGGGAAAGGAGTGGTAGCTAATGGGCCTCTTTTTCTCCCCCAGTGTTTTTTATTGTGTTAAAGTTCACATAACATGACATTTATCACTTTTGACCATTTTTGCTGGCTGTGTTCTTTCTGCCTCCTAAATGAAGGCTTCTCCTAAGGTCTGGTCCTGGAATTTTCCAGCTAGGATCCCACTCATCTTCATGGGATGAGTGGAATCATGTGGCTTTTGCCATCCATCCCTTTTTATGAAGAGTTGCCAAATTTCTCTCTGTCCCTGTCTCTCTCTCACGTTCTTTTCACACATCTCCAATGATCTGACGGAACTCTCCTCCTGGATGTGTTTCTAGCACCTTATATACATAATATCTGAAATACAACTTGTCATCTTGCCTCCGTCCCCCTCCCCCTAACCAAACCAGGTCCCTCTCAATTAATTAGCTGTCGATGGAGTTCTATAGTAACCCTTTCCTTTGCACATCCCCTTCCTTTGACCTCCACAGCATTTCTTCAGGCCTTTATAACACCTCGCCTCCCAACCGGTCTCCCTGCCTCCTGCCTCTCATCCAAATGTCCTTCCTTGCACCCTGGAAAAATTATCTTTTTAAAACATTGCTGTGATAATGTCTTTCTCCTGCTCTCTATTCAGCAACTGAGGGAATGGGACATGACGATTAGTCCGGATTCTTGTCCACTTTCATCTCAACAATCCAGTTACATTTTACCCTCAAAGCAATGACAACCCACCTTTCCCACACCACTGTTGCTGCTTAAAGGACTGTTAGTGGATCTCTATCACTCGAAGAAGAATTTCCAAAGGTTCTGACCTTCAACCACCCAGACCCAGCCAGATTTCCGACCTTATCTCCCGCCGCTTTTTGACACCTACCTAACATCACCTGGGCAACTTAAAGAAACCTCATGCTTTTTCTTCCTTTGCTGATGCAGGTCTATTGTTTAGAAGGTCCTCCCAGCATTCATTGAGGCCTTTCTCAAATGTCTTACTGGCAATGCCACCTGTCACACACATTCTCGCATTGTATTTATGCCCAGGTCTTTTCTGGCTCACTATATTGTATGCTGTTTGAGAGTAGGGACTGACTCCTTTTCTATCCTTTGTCCCATCAGAGTGCTCAACATGTGATATTCTTTCCTTCAACAACTATTTATATAAAACTTCCATAATGGCAGGTACTGAGCCAGGGCCTGGCATGCAAAGATGAATGAGGCATAGTCCCTGTCTTGATTCAACCTAATGAGAATGACACATGAACACATGACTATAAAGTTGGCTGAGGCCAGGTGGTGGCTCACGCCTGTAATCCCAGTACTTTGGGAGGCCAAGGCAGGAAGATCACTTGCGACTAGGAGTTCAAGACCAGCCTGGGCAACATAGCAAGACCCCATCTCTACAAAAAATTTTAAAAATTAGCCAGCAGTGGTGGGGCACAACTGTAGCCCCAGCTACTCAGGAGGCTGAGGTAAGAGGATGTCTTGAGCCCAGGAAGTTGAGGCTGTAGTGGGTCATGATTGCACCACTGCACTCCAACCTGGGTAACAGAGTGAGACCCTGTCTCTAAAGAAAAAAAAAAAGTAAAGTAGGATGAGCACAGTAGATGTATACACAAAGCATAGGGAGGATTTATTCATGGAGGATGACTGAGAACAGGAAAGTGAGGCCTCGGAGGAAGTGACATTTGAATTGGGCACTAAAGGAAGAAGGAGCAGAGGTGAGCAGGGGAAATGACTAAAGTAAAATTTAAGCCTCATATATATATATATATATATATATATATGGCTTAAATTATATATATATTTAATATAAAAATATTTATATAAAAACATATTTAGTATATATATTTATACATAAAACATATATATATATATATATATATATTTTTTTTTTAAGGAGACGGGGTCTCACTATGTTGCCCAGGCTGGACTTGAACTCCTGGGCTCAAGCGATCCTCCTACCTCAGCTCCCCAAGAAACTAGGACTGGATGAGTTTGTGTCCTTTGTAGGGACATGGATGCAGCTGGAAACCATCATTCTTAGCAAACTATCACAAGAACAGAAAACCAAACACCGCATGTTCTCACTCATAGGTGGGAACTGAACAATGAGATCACTTGGACTCAGGAAGGGGAACATCACACACAGGGGCCTATCATGGGGAGGGGGGAGGGGGGAGGGATTGCATTGGGAGTTATACCTGATGTAAATGACGAGTTGATGGGTGCAGCACACCAACATGGCACAAGTATACATATGTAACAAACCTGCACGTTATGCACATGTACCCTACAACTTAAAGTATAATAATAATAAATAAATTTAAAAAAATTAAAAAAAAAAAAGAAACTAGGACTACAGGTATGCACCATTGCGCCTGGCTTAAGCCAGCTATATTTATAACTTACTGGCAATTATGATGAAGGTAGCAAAAGTTGAAGGATTAGCTCAAATGCATTTAGATTACATAGGTTTTAGTTTGGTATGAAACAGATGAGAGTTAATACTATCACCCAAGGATAGATTCTACCAAGGGAAATATGTGGGAGAAAAAAACCAACTTAAATTACTCTAATTCTTGGTTGTTGACTCCCTCCAACACATACATTCCTTTGTTGACAAATGAATGTTTTAGATGAGCATTTGTTTATCACAGACATTTAACAAAGAAGGAGAGCAAACTGACAATCAAGATTGGGTGCAGATCAGAAAACCAGTAAACAATGTCTTTTTTTGAGACAGAGTGTCACTCTGTCGCCCAGGCTGGAGTGCAGTGGCAAGATCTTGGTTCACTGCAACCTCCACCTGCCAGGTTCAGGCAATTTTTGTGCCTCAGCCTCCCTGGTAGCTGGGATTACAGAAGTCCACCACCACACCCAGCTAATTTTTGTATTTTTAGTAGAGACGGGGCTTCGCCACGTTACTTCATGGGCCAGGCTGGCTAGTCAATAATGTCTTACACGTATTGCAAGCGTAGGATCTTCCGTCCAGAAATGAAAGATTTTAGAACTCTTCCATTTACTGAATATGACTTGAACAGCATTATCATCTGCCAAGGCTGAAGTCACTGCTAAAATGGCTTCCCTAATATAAGACAATCCCCAGACTCTGTCTCTATCAGAAGAATGACCTTTGATTTCATCTCTAAAATACACAAGCTTTATTTGACTAAGGCAAACGAAAGAGCCAGAAACTTTAAATATAGCTTATTTCATTTGATCATCTTAACTAAAATCTCTTTCTATGTGAGAAAAGACTTCCCCATCAATTTTTTTTAAGGGACATTTAGCTTCAAAAGCTTTTATTGCTTTCTTTTTCTCTATTGTAAGAATATTAAGTCAAGCATTTGTGGGGAGACATGCAACAAAAATGCCAGCATTAAATTAAGTGCTGCTGATTTCCAAAGGGACCATTTCTGCAGTAACAAGTGGTTGCTGCTGTTTTCACACAAACGCCAATAAATAGTCACAGAAACACAGTACATGGGTAGTGATCAAAAAATTATTTCCTCATTTTAAAGCTAGTTCTGAAACAACACAGAATTATTGTGAACACGAATAATTAGACTTGACAAGTAACCAATTTCCGTAGAGTCACAGGATTTTCAGCCTCCTGCCAAGGGAGCCTTATGTTCTGGCATTGGTCATACTTTCTCATCTGCTCCGAAGCCTCAAAGTCATCACCCAAGATCTTGGTAATTTAAGCCCTGACTAGCCAGGTGTGGTGGCTCACATGTGTAATCCCAGCACTTCGGGAGGCTGAGGCGGGAGGATTACTTGAGCTCAAGAGTTGAAGACCAGCCTGGGCCACATAGTGAGACGCTGTCTCAACAAAACATAAAAAATTAGCCAGGTGTGAGGGCATATGCACCTGTAGTCTGAGCAAGGTTGAGGTAGGAGGATCACCTGAACCCAGGAGGTTGAGGCTGCAGTGAGCCGTGATCATACCACTGCACTCCAGCCTGGGCAACAGAATGAGATTCTGTTTCGAAAAAAAAAAGTTAAAAAAAATTTAAGCCATGACTAACTTGAATATTTTATTTTATTTTTATTTACTTATTTATTTTTAAATTTGAGACAGAGTTTTGCTCTTGTTGCCCAGGCTGGAGTGCAGTGGTACGATCTCGGCTTACAGCAACCTCTGCCTCCCAGGTTCAAGTGATTCTACCTCAGCATCCCGAATAGCTGGGATTACAGGCACCCGCCACCATGCCTGGCTAATTTTTGTATTTTTAGTAGAGATGGGGTTTCACTACGTTGGCCAGGCTGGTCTCAAACTCCTGACCTCAGGTGATCCGCCCACCTCAGCTTCCCCGAAGTGCTGGGATTACAAGCATGAGCCCCCACGCCCAGCCGACCAACTTAAATATTGACTGTTCATCTCTCACCATAAACATTCTTATTGTTAAAATTAAGCACTGGGCATCAATTGTTACACACCGATCTGAGCGAAGTAGCCTGTCACAGATGCCTTGTCATCCCAAACCCCAACCCTGTGAAGCAAGTCTAGCTTACCTACTGGCGTGGGAGGGCTGCAGGGAGATGGGCAGGAATGTGACCCAGGTGCTTCTTGGGCTGCCCTTTGAACCACATCCATGGAACTCTTTGCCTACTGGTGATAAGTGCCTCTGCACACTGATAAGCACCATTTAGAAACACCATTCTGACAACCATCACTAGGCCACTGTGAGTGTTGTTGAATTCTAGATTTTTCCCTGGGGCCGATCGTTTTGCAGTAGGTCTCTTGGGCAAATCCCAGTTCTGTAGTTGGAGGACTGTAAATTGTATAGAATTTGGGAGAATTTCTTTTTCTTTTTCTTTTTTTTTTTTTGTTGCTAGATAACAAATTAAACACATCAGAGGATTGAAAAGCCTCTAAGTTGTTTGTTGTTTTATGGGGAGGAGAACAATGGATTCACCAGGCTGAATTCCTAGTGCCTGTTTGCTCTTTGAAGCAGTTTGCAGGTGAGCGATGGTGGCAGTGGCACACACAGGGAACTGAAGTTGGGATGCACAGTGTTTCCCATTCTTCCTCCACTAAAGTAGGACCGCGGGCCTGGGAGATGCCAGGCCTGAAGGATCCAGCTGCCTCTGGCTTCCAAGGCTGGTGTAATGGCTCAGTTCTCACAGAAGTGCTGACAGAATATGACAAATAGAAAACAGATGTGAACTGACCTTCCAAAAATGTATTGCAAGGCTTCTTAATCTTCACAGGAATTCTTCAGAGTGAGAGACGCCACCTGCAGGCAGCAATGCTCATGGCATCTTAAAGGGTTGATGTTTCTGCCTGTGATCCCCTCGCTAGTTGGCCACAACTGTTCTTCTTACCCATTGCCCTCTCAGACATCTTTCTCTTGGTATCCATGTGTGAAATGCATGGATCCCCGACTGGCCAGGGGATCACAGGCAGTGAATCCTTTCCCTCACCTGTCCCCCTACACAGTTTTGGCTTTCATAGTTATAGCCACCTTTTCCTATGCATTGAGGCTGTTCCTCTCCCATCTTTGCCATTGGATCTCTACTTGCTTTGAAATTGTTATCGTCGCTGGGTCCATTGCTTGCTCCAAATACCTGTTTGTTTGTTTTTAAGACAGGATCTCCCTTTGTCGCCCAGGCTGGAGTGTAGTGGCATGATCTCAGCTCACTGCAGCCTCCGCCTCCCGGGTTCAAGAGATTCTCTCACCTCAACCTCCTGAGTAGCTGGGACTACAGGTGCCCACCACCATACCTGGCTAATTTTTGTATTTTTAGTATAGACGAGGTTTCACCATGTTGGCCAGGCTCTCAAACTCCTGATCTCAGGTGATCGGCCCGCCTCAGCCTCCCAAAGTGCTGGGATTACATGCGTGAGCCTCTACACCTGGCCCCAAATACCTTTTTGACACTAAATGTTGCTTTGGAGCTACTGAGTACACTGGAGTTTTGCTCACTGAACAACTTAAGTTAGATCTACTAAGTAGAGGGGTGCAAAGGGCAACAGGGGAATCAACATCCCCTGTTTCTTTCTCTCTTACTGCCTTCCCGGTCCCTGGCTTCTAGGTCAAAGTGCTGTTCCTTATGTAGGCAAGTGTGCGTTCAGCAAGCATGATTCTGTGGCTTTTTTAATTGCTCAGTGTATGTTCCTTGTGAACACCTGCATGCATCCTGCAGGAATTTAGGTAGCATTTCCCAGATTTTTGTCCCCCTATCACTATAATACATTGATGGAGACCTTCTTTCTTGCCAAACTATTGATATCCCAAAAAGAACTGATGGCAACATTTCCACTGAGAAAGAAAGCCATGTAAGTACAAGGCAGTGCGAATTCATTCCCAGTGCCACTGATGAGCAATCAACTACATCACCCCAGTTAATCTCAAATCCATCTGGCTTCAAAGTCTAGGCACTTTTCAGTGGGCCAAGCCAGGTCTCACTTTGGAAGTCAAGGGGATTCTGTGCTTAAGAAGTCAGTGCACTGTCCGACCTCCAGACGTTATATGCCAAGAAAGTCCCATCTTATTTTGAAGCAAACTCAATAAAATGTTCTGGACAGAAGTGGATAGAGTTCGTGGAATCTGAATCTTTTCCTATACCTGTGTCACTTAAGACTAAATAATTTGTCCAATTTTGGGGACAATAAGAAAGGTACTCTTTGGGCATATGGTGGCTCATGCCTGCTAGTCCAGTGCTTTGGGAGGAGGCTAAGATGGGAGGTTCACTTAAGGGCAGGAGTTTCAGACTAGCCTGGGCAACAAAGTGAGACCCCGTATCTACAACAAAATTTTAAAATTTGCCAGTCGCAGTAGCATGTTCCTGTAGTCCCGGCTACTGGGGAGGCTGAGGTAGTAGCATCACTTGAGCCCAGGAGCTTGAGGCTACAGTGAACTACGATTGTGCCACTGCACTCCAGCCTGGGTGACACAGCAAGACCGTATCTCTTTTAAAAAATTAAAATTAAAAAATACAATTAAAATGTTCTCTTTTTCAGAACATGCAATCATTGTTTAGATATTTGAGTTCTGCAAATGAATAAAAAGTATCAAACATGCAATTTGTATGTATTAGCTCAGTAGAGAGTGATGATGATCTTGTGAGATGAGCAATAGCATGTCAATTTTAGAGAGCAGATAAATGAAGTTTATAGATGTCATTTATCTATAAATGGGAGAGCAGGATTCAATTAGACTTGTCTGTAACAGGGGCTACAAAATTTTTGTATTATAGCCCTTTGATGGAAATGTAAGCAGGAGACTTTCTTGAAGCTGTTTGCATAGCTACCTCAAGCCTTTTCTTTTCTTTTCTTTTCTTTTCTTTTCTTTTCTTTTCATGAAGTCTTGCTCTGTTGTCCAGGCTGGAGTGCAGTGGCATGACCTCAGCTTACTGCAACCTCCGCTTCCCAAGTTCAAACAATTCTCCTGCCTCAGCCTCCCGAGTAGCTGGGACCATAGGCGTGCACCATCATGCCTGGCTAATTTTTGTATTTTTAGTAGAGACGGGGTTTCGTCATGTCGGTCAGGTTGGTCTCGAACTCCTGACCTCAACTGATCCGCCCATCTCGGCTTCCCAAAGTGCTGGGATTACAGGTGTGAGTCACTGTGCCCAGCCTCATTTCTTTACTTAGTACATTTTGGGTTAGATTGAGGGAGGGATGGAGATCGGGGGGGTTGAAGATCTCACTGCAAGCTACTTCTTAGGCTGCCATTTCTTCTGTGACTCTAAGATCCACTCTTTCAACTGATATGTTTTACAATGTGAGATCCCAGGAAGAAAATTTTAAAGACAAATCTGCAATTAGTAGTTTTTTTTTTTTTTTCTTTTAGAGACAGGGTCTTACTTTGTTGTCCAGGCTAGAGTGCAGTGGTGTGTTCACAGCTCACTGTAGCCTCAAATTACTGGCTAATATTTTTTTAAAAATTTGTTTGTAGAGACAAAGTCTCACTATGTTGGCCAGACTGGTCTTGACCTCCTGTCCTCAAGTGATCCTCCCACCTTGGCCTCTCTCCGTGCTGGGATAGTAGGCATGAGCCCGGCGCCCAGCCAATTAGTAGACTTTTGGTCAATAGATTTAATGAACCCAAACTTCTACTCTCTGCCAGTGTTTCTAGTTCATTCTGTGTGACCACCCCTAGCACACTTAGGATCCAGCAACATCTGGGTTTTTTTTCTTTCTTTCCAATGTCCTGCTTTCTCACTTCTAGGTCTTTCTTTGCACATGCTCTTCCCTCCCCCTTCCACCGCTGCATTCTTTCCTCCCTATATCCACTCTTCCCCTGGCTAACTCCTATGAAGCCTCAGCTTCAATGTCACTTCCTCCAGGTGGCCCTCCTGCTCTCCCTCCAACGTCATCCTATTCTAACCCTCATCACACCGCCATCTTCAGGAAAGCACTCTGTAGCCCAAGCCTGTGCACTTGAATCTTGACTTGCCTGACTGCACAACTTTGGGCTGCCAACTCTCTCAGAGTTTGACTTTCCTCACCTTTATTTTTATTTTTATTTATTTATTTATTTTGAGATGGAGTCTTGCTCTATCGCCCAGGCTGGAGCGCAATGGCGCGATCTCTGCTCACTGCAACCTTCGCCTCCCGGGTTCAAGAGATTCTCCTGCCTCAGCCTCCCGAGTATCTGGGACTACAGGCACCGGCCACCACGCCCGGCTAATTTTTTTTGTATTTTTAGTAGAGATGGGGTTTCACCAAATTGACCAGTCTGGTCTTGAACTCCTGACCTTGTGATCTGCCTGTCTCGGCCTCCCAAAGTGCTGGGATTACAGGTGTGAGCCATCGCGCCAGCCTTTCCTCACCTTTAAATGAGGACAATAGTGGCACCTGAGCCCTTGAGATAAAGTTCAGGCTCACTGAGAGAATACCTTTCAAGCGCTTAGAGCCAGCCTGACCTGCAGGGAACCTTCCATCCACGTCAACTCTTATGTTGTTTACATTAATAGAAGAGAGACTGTGAGCAAATTGGTTGCCACAGCACCCCAGCACATGGTATAGTGGCTATGAATATTTGCTGGATAAATGAATCTGTAGTTGCACGGACATATTAAGTGTACTGCTCCTGACCCTCATCACCTCGTATCTGGACTCCGAAATAGGCTCCCGTCCCTCAGCCCTGCTTCTACCCTTGCTCCTTTCTAAACCAGTCAGAGGGATCTTTTCCAGGCTGAAGTCAGATCATGTTGCTCTTCGAGTTTCCTGTCTCACTTGGAATGAAAACTAAAGTCCTTGCAATGAACCCCAAACCCTTGCGTGGTTTGGTTCCTAGTATCCACCATGACCTCATCTGCAATCTTCCTCTTGCTCACTTGGCATCAGCCACAGTGGCCACTGGGGTGCTCCCCAGACACACCAGGAAAGCTTTCGCTTCAGAGAGTTTGCCCTGGTCGTTTCTTCTGCCTGGACCATTATTCCCAGAGAAAATGGCCTGCTCACTCCTTCACCTCCTTCATGTCTCTCTCTAATGCCACCTTCTCAATAAGGCCTGCATGGACCACTCCATTTAAAGTTGCAACCCTGTCCACACTCCCCTTCAGTACTCCCAACTCTCTTCCCCTGTTCAAATTTTCTTTTTCCTGTATCATGAAACACCTTCTAACTTAACACTGTAATTAGTTAATTTATTATTATGCTTATTGTTTATTTTCTGACTTTCCCTTCTAAAATGTTAGCACTACAATGGTACGGACATTTGTGTGTTCGTTGACATATTCACAAGCACTTATAACAGTACCTGGGCCTGGCATGGTGGCCCATGCCTATAATCCCAGCACTTTGGGAGGCTGAGGTGGGAGGATTGCTTGAGCCCATGAGTTCGAGACCAGTCTGAGCAACATGGCGAAACCCCATCTCTACAAAAACTACAAAAATTAGCCAGGTGTGGTAACACAGGCCTGCGGTCCCAGCTACTCAGGAGGCTGAGGTGGGAGGATCCCCTGAGCCAGAGAGTCGAGGCTGCAGTGAAATGTGATTGCACCACTGTACTTCAGATTGGGTGACACGGTGAGACCCTATCTCAAAAACCAACTAACAACAACAAAAAAACAGTACTTGGCACACACAAGGTGCTTAATACGTATTGTTAAATAAATGGTTACCTATAGATACACACATGCATGCTTATGCACAGCTATACATAATTTCTGTTTATAGTTACTATGGTTTAATAGGGGCAATTCTTCCAGGTGAGGAAAGCAGACTTTTCCGGTTGCAGTTTCGACATAATGTCCTAGAAAGATTTCATTTAAATAGACTTTTTCAATAACAGAGGCATTGCACAAAGTCCCTTATTGGTGCAGCCTCAACATTTTCTTTGGCGGTTTGGACGCTCTGCCGTCTAGGCTGTGGCCCTGTGCATGTGGTCTTGATGGAATGCCCTGATTAGTTATGAGATGTTCCCGAGCAGCCCGGGGGAATAGCTTGTTAGTTCAAGTCTCACCACGGAAGGTTTCTCATTAGCAGTTCTCTTGAAATTCTTCTTGGGCCGTTTATGTCCTCCGGCGACTCAAAACAGCAAGCTTGCTTATAGTTTCTTTTGTCAATCTGTTTCCTTATCGACTGCTAAAAATAAAGTGGTTGTTTCTTAAATTATGATGACAATGGTCATTTTGACTAAAGGTTTCCATCCTCATTCCAACAATTATGTGGCACATATAATAATTTTTGCCTGACTTCTGTTAAAAATAAACTATGATAGGAGTATGTTAACTGTGTAGAATAAGTTACAAGGCAGTAGATTTGGGCTCATTCTAAGAAGTTTTAATAAGAAGCTGAGAAGAATATAGAATGAGCTGACTCTTAATATATAGAATTTCCTATTCATTGGAGAGGATTTATATGAAAAGCCCAGAAAAGGCAAATCTGTCGAGGTACAAAGAAGATGAGTGGTTGCCTGGAGCTGAAAGTGGGAGTAGGGAGTGACTGCAAATGGCAAAAAGGCTTCTTTAGAGGAGACAAAAATACTCTAAAATCAGATCGTGGTAGTGGCTGCACAACTCTGCAATTTTACTAAAAACCATTGAATTATATGCTAACATGGCTGAATTTTATGGTTTGTGTGTTAGTTTGCTAGGGCTGCCATAATATAGTTTCACAGACTGGGTGGCTTAAACGGGAGAAATTTTCTTACAGTTCTGGAGGCTGAAAGGTGATATATATATATATATATATATATATTTTTTTTTTTTTTTTTTTTTTAGACAGAGTCTCACTCTGTTGCCCAGGCTGGAGTTCAGTGGTACAATCTCGGCTCACTGCAACCTCCGCCTCCCGAGTTCAAGTGATTCTCCTGCTTCAGCCTCCTGAGTAGCTGGGACTACAGGTGAGCACCACTGCGGCTGGCTAATTTTTGTATTTTTGGTAGACGCAGGGTTTCATCACCTTGGCCAGGCTGGTCTCTAACTCCTAGCCTCAAGTGATCCGCCCACCTCAGCCTCCCAAAGTACTGGGATTATAGGTGTAAGCCACCATACCTGGCCAAAAATAACTTATATTAATTGAGCATTAACTAGGTTCTAAGTCCTAGGCTAAATACTTTACAAACATCTCTCAGTTGATCTTCCGAATAACACCATGATGCAAGTATGATTATGACCACTTTAAACACGAGGAAAGTAAGGCACAGAGAGGTTAAATAACTTGCCTGTGATCACAAAGCCAGTGTGCAACAAAGCCAGGATTCAAACCAAGTAACTTGACTCCAAAGCCCACACTCTTAATCCCTATTAAGAGTGAACAATAAGTATACACTGAAGTCGAGGCTGCAGTGAGCTGTGATCACACCACTGCACTCCAGCCTGGGTGACAGAGCAAGACCCGGTCTCAAAAACTACAGTGTCCAGATAGGCCAGGCACTGTAAGTCAGTCGTCTGAGATACATATTATAATCTCAATTGTAAACAAGAGAAAACCGAGCCTCAGAGAAATCCAGTAACCTACTCAAGTTCACACAATCTGGAATTGGGGTTCTCTAAGCCCTAAGTAGTTTCTAAATATTATGACATTTCTAATGATATGCAACTGTGGGTCTTGCTATTTTTGATGGGCAAGCTCTAAGACAGGAAAAGGCCCCCTGACACACAATAGATGCTCCAAAAACAGCTGTGAGAGGAATGAGAACATATTGAAAGGCCTAGTCTGGGTGACAGAGCAAGAGCCGGTCTCAAAAAAAGAAAGAAAAGAAAAAAGAAGAAGCTGAGATCCGGCCACTGCACTCCAGCCTGGGCGACAGAGCGAGACTCCGTCTCAAAAAAAAAAAGAAAAAAAAAAAAAGAAAAGAAAAGAAAAGAAAAAAGAAAAATTGGAAACAATCTAAATGTCTAATAATAAAAGAATCATTATGGTATAATCACAGAATGGAATAATATGCAGTTCTTGTTGATCATGTTTTTAATTATTCTAGATAAAGTTCACAACATATAATATTAAGTGAAAAAAAGCAAAAAATAAAACCAGTTACATGGCCGTTCACAGAAAAAGAAATGTAGATGAACAATAAGTATATGCAAAAATACTCACTCTTACTCAGAATTTTTAAAAATGCAAAGTAAAACAATAAAATGCCGAGCCTGGGCAACATGGTGAAACCTTATCATAGTGGCACACACCTGTGGTTCCAGCTACTCAGGAGGCTGACGTAGGAGAATCACTTGAACCAAGGGGGTGGAGGCTGCACTGAAACACTTTCCTGCCACTGCACTCCAGCCTGAGCCACATAGTGAGACCTTGTTTCAAAACAAACAAAATACTCAAATAAACAAAATTGACGTAATACTTTCATCAATGAGATTCACATTGAGTTGCGCAGGGTGTGGAGAAGCAGGTACTCTAACACACAGTTGTTGAAAGTATTATTTGGTACAAACTTTTGAGAGAAATTTGACAATATTATTAAAAATTTAAGGCCAGGTGTAGTGGCTCACGCCTGTAATCCCAGCACTTTGTGAGGCCGAGGCAGGTGGATCACCAGGTCAGGAGATCAAGACTATCCTGGCTAACATGGTGAAACCCTGTCTCTACTAAAAATACAAAAAATTAGCCAGGCGTGGTGGTGGGCACCTGTAGTCCCAGCTACTAGGGAGGCTGAGGCAGGAGAATGGTGTGAACCCGGGAGGCGGAGCTTGCAGTGAGCGGAGGTTGCGCCACTGCACTCCAGCCTGGGCGACAGAGTGAGACTCCATCTCAAAAAAAAAAAAAAAAGTAAGATGTATACTCTTCTTGACCTAGCAATTTTACTTCTAGAAATTTGTCCTATAGAAATACACAAATATGCAAAGATGGTCATTATACCACTGATTGTAGTAGCAAAATAATTGGAAACAAATGTTTATCAATAGCCAAATGATGAAATAAATTGTAGAACATTCATATAGTAGAACATGGGCAGGTCTTAAATGATGCAGAGTTGTTGTATGTGCTTATTTGCAAAGTTAGCTACATCAGTCAAGATCCAGCCAGGAACACAAAACTCATGTCAGATAATTCAGTAGATGGAATTTAATATGGTGGTCCTCCCGTATTCACAGTTTTGCTTTCCATTTCAGTTTTAGTTACCTGTGGTCAACTGCAGTCCAAAAATATTCCATGGAAAATTCCAGAAAGTTTCATAAAGTTTCAAATTGCACACTGTTCTGAGTAGCAGGATGGAATCTCTTGCAGTTCCACTCCATCCTGCCCAGGGCATGAATCATCCCTGTGTCCAGCAGATCCACGCTGTCTGCATTACCCGCCTGTTAGTCACCTAGTAGTCAGCCCGTTATCAAATTCGCTGTCGTAGTATCCCAGTGCTTGTGTTCAAAGTAAGCCTTATTTTACTTAATAATGGTCCCAAAGTGCAAGAGTAGTGATGCTGGCAATTTGGATATGCCAAAGACAAGCCATAAGTGCTTCTTTTAAATGAAAAGGTGAAAGTTTTTGACTTAATAAGGAAAGAAAAAAAATTGTATGCTGAGGTTGCTAAAGGTCTTCTTTAGTAAGAATGAATCATCTATCCATGAAATTGTGAGCAGTATATTGTAATAATTGTTCTATTTTATTATTAGTTATTGTTAATCTCTTACTGTGCCTAATTTATAAATTAAACTTTATCATAGACATGCATGCATAGGAAAAAAATAGTGCTTATAGAGTTTAGTTCTATCTGAAGTTTCAGGCATCCACTGGGTGTCTAGGAATGTATCCCTCACAGATAAGGGTGGGAACTACTGCATAGGAATCAATTACAAAGGTTTAGAGGCAAAACTATTTGTATCCAGAAAGTGGTAATCTGGGTACATGGGCTGCCCTGCAGGCTTTGACACAGGCAGGTGGTGAGTGAGAAGAGCAGGGCCAAGATTACTCTGTCCAAGGCCATATCTTCCTATCTCTCTCTGCTTCTTTCTGTGTATCAACTTCAATCTCTCTCTGTATACCAGCTTTCTGCTCTTCTCCATGCACATAGCTGTACCAGCTCTAGTTCAAGAATTAGCGATAGCTGAAGATAATCCCAGGAGACAGTCTGATTAATCCAGATTGGGTTAAGCACCCACCCAAGTCCAATCAAAGTAGGGGGAAGGTTCACATAATATAAACATGGCCACAGAACCCACCTTTGTGAGTGGAGGGTTGCAGTTCTCACCAGAGGAACCTAGAACGGAGAGATCCTATCTACTGTTGACAATATGGGTGTCTTAGTTCATTTTCAACTGCCAAACAGACTGGGTAATTTACAAAGAATAACAGACTGGGTAATTTACAAAGAAAAGGCATAGATTTCGCTCATGGTTCTGGAGGCTGGGAAGTCCCAGGGTATGGCACTGGCAGCTGCTTGGCCATCTGGTCAGAGTCTTCCTGTTCTATCATCCCCTCGATGAAAGCAGAAAGGCAAGTGAGTGCAAGAGCCAGAGAGAAAATGAGGGCCAAACTCATCTTTCATCAGGAGTCCACTCCCACAATAACTAACCCACTCCCAAAATAACTAACCCACTCCTGAGATAACAGCTTTAATCCATTCAATGAGGGCTCTGCTCCCAAAGGTCTCACCCAACACTATCATAGTGGCAACCAAATTTTAACACAAGTTTTGGAGGGGACATTTAAACCATAGCAATGAGCAACTGCGTTGGTACTAATGCCATCTAACAGAGCAGGAAATTCACGATGGGGAGAAGTTTGAAATAGGAGATGATAACTTAAGCTTGGAACATGCTCAATTGAGGTGCCTGCAGAACATCCAAATATATAATTTAGGAGGTAACAGAACAGAGAGTCTAGAGCTCAGCATGGGAATTTGTGCTGGAAATCTAGACTTGTGACAATTAGCGTAAAATTGTGTTTGAAACCAAGGGTAAGTAAGGGGAAAAGAAGATGGTTCAGAATAGAACCTTAGGGAATAAGACACATTTACAGAATGAACAGAGGAAGAGGAAATGCTGAAAGAGACTGAGAAGAATTGGGCAAAAGGACTGGAGGAAAAAAAAGAAACAAACAAACAAAAAATCATGGTGAAAGAGACAGAAGAAAGAGAAAGGAAGTTTCAGGTAAAAGAAAGTGGTCAATTTTGTCAAATGCTTCTGAGAGGTCATATAAAATAAGCCCTGAAAACTGCTTGTTTGGATGTGGTCCCAAGAAGATATCTGATAATTTGGGTATCAAGGTGAAGGAAGAAGCCAAATTGCAATGCACTTAGGAGGTTAGGAAATGAATTCCTCATGATATAATTCCCTTGCCACATTCATGAACAGGTAGGTGACAAGCTTTGCATAACATTAAATAGAAGAAATAAACCATTGTGCTTGTATGTCACGGTTCTTCTGCAAATTCCGCCCCCCGTTTTCTTCTTTTTGAGACAGTCTTGCTCTGTTGCCTAGGTTGGAGTGCAGTGGCACGATTTTGGCTCACTGCAACCTCTGCCTCCCACGTTCAAAGGATTCTGCTGCCTTGGCCTCCCAAGTAGCTGGGATTATAGGCGTGCGCTACCACGCCTGGCTAATTTGGGTATTTTTAGTAGGGACGGGGTTTTGCCATGTTGGCCAGGCTGGTCTTAAACTCCTGACCTCAGGTGATCTGCCTGCTTCAGCCTCCCAAAGTGCTGGGATTACAGGTGTGAGCAACCACACCTGGATGCAAATCCCTTTTAACAGGGTAACTTGGACTAATCTCGTCAGTTCAGAACATTTACAAAGGCCAAATCTCAGGTTTTTACTTTGAATTCACAGAGCAAATCACAAAGGTCCCCTTGGGATTGGTGATTCTTATATACTCCCAGTCTAGAGAAACATCAGAACAGGGGCCAGGCAGCTACAGTCCTTGCGCTGCATCTGGCTTGCTGCAAGGTTTTGTATGGTTTGCTTATAAAGAATATTTTTTTACATTTTTTCAATGTTTGACAAAATATCAAATCATATAATGTCGTGTATCACAAAATTTCAGTGTCTATAAATAAATTTTATTGGAACTCAGCACTCATCTATGTCTGACTGCTTTTGTGCTACAATAGCAGAGTTCAATACCTATGACAGAGACCATAAAATGCTTACTATCTGGCCCTTTTCAGAAAAAGTCTGTGGATCCCAACTCTAGACAATTAGACAGGGCAGTCCTGGAACTTTAGGTTGCTCTTTGGAGATGTAAAAATAGCTTAGTTATTGTCACCAAACCTCAACAAAAAGCATACTATATATTTGTTTAATTTCCTAAAATTTTAGGTATAGGAACAACCCTAGCAGAATTAGGCCCACACGAATGGCCCCATTTTAGGCCAAATCTCGGGGTTTTCACTTTTGACATGTAGTGAGCTATGTACTCATTTGTGGTGTCTTGGAACACAACTGGACAAGACTCTGTGCCTGGCATTGGGACAGGCTAGAATAGAGAGAGGAAAAGCCAAGATCTGTAACTAGACTTAGGCCCTGGTGTGGAATAGTTCCAGGACGGGCCCTGGAAGTTAAGTGGCAGGGAACAATAAAATGCCGTGGAGCACTTCCCAGATGAGAGGCCTACCAAGGGCTTTATACACACTTACCAAGATAAACAAGACCAACGGCCTCCTCTTTCACCAAAAAGCTTACCGTCTGAAGAGTGGGAATACAAATCTAGGGTTAAAATCCTAGGTTCACAGCTGGATCTGGGAGATCACCCATTCCAGTCTTCCCTTTCTGGGTGAGTTGAATACCATGAAACAGAGGCAAGCAAGATGCTAAGGTAGTTTAAAGGAGGGTGAGCTTACTTGCCGGCAGGCAATTTCAGCCTGGAAGGAAGGAAATACTTGAACAAAAGAAAGTGGAGAGTGTGAGAGACAAGAAACCTCAGAGTACGTTTAAGGAACAGCATGAAGATCCTACTGGCTGAAATGGAGGGTGTGTATGAACTAATTTTTAACTTACAAATTTACTTTCAATTTCCAGCTGTGCACAACAGGAGGTCTTTTTTAGATTCAACTAAACATGAACTCACAATCTGGACCACACTCAGATACTGCAGCGGATACTCCAAAGGAAGCATAGATTGCCACTGGGCCATGGACATGTCCTCCCAGGACTCCCTGCAGCAGTCCACCCAGCAGCGCTGCTTGGGTTCCCACAGCAAGATCCTTACTGGCCACCAAAGGTTGAGTTCTCGTGCAGAAAGGGAAACAGTTTTGCCAGCCCTTTACCCATGCTCCCCAACACCAGCTCCAGTTTCATTGCTTTCCCCCAAAATAACTCCTGGTAATATTTTTCTGAGAATTTACATGAAATTATGTAGATATAGGTAGACATTTGGTTTATATCTATTTTTTCACTATTAAAACAAGCAACGAACATCCTTATGTACACATGAAAGTATTTCCTATCAGTGAAATTACTTGATCAAATGGTAAATTTTCAATTTTTTTTTAAGAGACAAGGACTCACTATGTTGCCCAGGCTGGAGTACAGTGTCTATCCACAGGTATGATCCCACTACTCATCAGCATGGGAACTCTGACCTGCTTCATTTCTGACCCGGGCTGGCTCACCCCTCCTTAGGTAACCTGGTAGTACCCTGCTCCCAGAGGTCACCATATTAATGCCAAACTTAGTATGGACACCAGATCAGCATAGTGCACTACAGCTTAGAATTCCTAGACTTGAGCGATCCTGCCGCCTCAGCCTCCTGAATAGCGGGGACTACAGGCACGCACCACTGCACTCAGTAACTTTTAAATTTTGATAGGTAATATTAAGTGGCTATTAATCTTAATGCACACCAACAATGTATGAGTACCAATTTCCTTTCACTCTCTGTGACTGAATATTAGACATCTTTAAATTTTGTCTTTACAATGAACCAACAATTGTCTTTTGTTAATTTGCATTTCTCTGATTACTAGTGAGTTCATACACCCTTTTTTTTTTTTTTTTAACTTTTTAAATTAGAGAGGGGGGTCTTGCTATGTTGCCTAGGCTTTTCTCAAACTCCTGGGCTCATGTGATCCTCATGCCTCGGCCTCCCAAAGTGCTGGGATTACAGGCATGAGCTACCATGCCTGGCCATATGCCTTTTCAAATGTTTATTAATCACCATTTATATTTTTTGTATGTGATCATATTCTTTGCCCATTTTTCTATTGAATTGACTTTTTTCATTGATTTGCAGGGGATATATATATATGGCATATATATTAATGTATTGTTTATATACACACGATATTTCTATTTTATTGAGTATTATTAGATATGTAATGGAAACTATTAAAAACTTTTGATCAGTACAGCTTGGTGGCTAAGTGAATGTCAGGGCTTTGGAGTTAGACTTGTGTCTCAGCTCTATGACTTCCTAGTATGTGACCTTGCGCAAAGCACTTAATCTCCCTGAACCTGTTTTGCTAAGTGGGGATGATAGATGTACTCACTGGCTTGTCTTGAGTATGGGACACATAAAGTATTCAGTAAATGGTAACACTTAGCTTTCTTTTTTTAAATTGAGATATAATTCACATACCATAAAGTGTAGAAGTCAGTCATTTTTAGTATATTCACAAGGTTGTGCAAGGATCACCATTATCTAATTCAAGAACTTTTCCATCACCCCTACCTAAAAAAATTCTGTACCCAGTCACTCCCCATCCTCCCTTCCCCACCCATCTCCTGGCAACCACTAATCACTTTCTGTCTCTATGGATTTACCTATTCTGGATGTTTCATATAAGTGGAGTCATACAGTAGGTAGCCTTTGTGTCTGGCATCTTTCATTTGGCATGTTTATAAGGTTCATTCTGCATGTTTAGCACATCATTCATTTTTACTGCTGAGTAATAATCCATTGTACTGATACACCACATTCGATTTATTCATTCATCAGTTGATGGACATTGGGATTGTTTCCAATTTTGGCTATTCTGAATTATGCTGCTATAAATATTCATGCACAAGTTTTTGTGTGGACATGTTTTCAATTCTCCTGGGTATATATCTAGAAGAATTTTGAGGTCATATGGTAACTCTATTTTTTTTTTTTTTTTTTTTTTTTGAGATGGAGTTTCGCTCTGTTGCCCAGGCTGGAGTGCAGTGGCCGGATCTCAGCTCACTGCAAGCTCCGCCTCCTGGGTTTACGCCATTCTCCTGCCTCAGCCTCCTGAGTAGCTGGGACTATAGGCGCCCGCCACCTCGCCCGGCTAGTTTTTTATATTTTTTAGTAGAGACGGGGTTTCACCATGTTAGCCAGGATGGTCTCGATCTCCTGACCTCGTGATCTGCCCTTCTCGGCCTCCCAAAGTGCTGGGATTACAGGCTTGAGCCACCGCGCCTGGCCTATGTTTAACATTTTAAGGAACTCTGAAACTTTTTCTACATCAGCTGCGTCTTTTTACATTTTTACCAAAAATATATGAGAGTTTCAATTTCTCCACATCCTAATCAGCACTTATTATTGTCTGTCTGTTTTATTGCAGCCATTCTAGTGGATGTAAAGTGTTATCATCATTTTGATTTGTATTTCCAAATGATATTAAGCATCTTTTTATATTTTTATTGGCCATTTGAATATCTTGTTTGGAGAAATGTATATTCAAATTTTTTGTCAATTTTTTTTTTTTTTTTTTGAGACAGAGTCTCGCTCTGTTGCCCAGGCTGGAGTGCAGTGGTGCGATCTTGGCTCGTTGCAACCTGCGCCTACCGGGTTTAAACAATTCTCCTGCCTCAGCCTCATGAGTAGCTGTGACCATAGGCGCACACCGCCACTCTCGGCTAATTTTTTTTGTATTTTTAGTAGAGACAGGGTTTCACCGTGTTAGCCAGGATGCTCTCCATCTCCTGACCTCATGATCCACCCACCTCGGCCTCTCAAAGTGCTGGGATTACAGGCGTGAGCCACCGCATCTGGCCAAAGCACAAAAGTTTTTAATGATGAAGATCAATTTGTCTTTTTTTTTTTGAGACAGGGTCTTGTTCTGTTGCCCAGGTTGGAGTGCAGTGGCATGATCCTGACTTGCTGCAACCTCCATCTACTGGGCTCAAGTGATCCTCCCAACTCAGCCTCCCAAGTAGCTGGGACTACAGGTGCACACCACCATGCCCAGTTAATTTTTGTATTGTTTTAGTAGAGACAGGATTTTGCCATGTTGCCCAGGCTGGTCTCGAACTCCTGGGCTCAAACAATACACCCACCCTGTCTCCCAAAGTGCTGGGATTACAGGTTTGAGCCACTGTGTCCGGTCAATTTGTCTATTTTTTTATTTGGTTGAGTGTACTTTAGGTGTTATATTCCTAAGTATTTTATTGTTTTAGATGTTATTATAAATGAAATTGTTTTTTTAATTTTTATTTTCAGATTGTTCATTGCTGGAGTATGGAAATAATTGATTTTTGTATATAATCATTCATCCTGCAACTTTACTGCATCCATTTATTACCTCTATTAGGTTTTTTTTTTTGGTGTGTGTATTCCTTAGGGTTTTCTTTGTACAAGATTATGTCATCTCCAAATAGAGATCACTTTACTTCTTCCTTTCTAATCTGGATGACTTTTATTCCTTTTGCTTGCCAAATTGCTCTGGCTAGAACCTCCCACACAATGTTGAATAGATGTGGAAAGAGTGAACATCCTTATCTTTTTCCTGATCTTATGGGGAAAGAATCCAGTCTTTAACCACTATATATGATGCTTCCCACTGAGGAAGTTCTCTTATATTACTAATTTGTTTAGTGTTTTTTTAATCATAAAGGGGTATTGGATTCTGTCAAATGATTTGTCTGCATTTATTGACATGATCATGTGTATTTTCTGTCCTTTGTTCTATTAATATAGTGTATATGTTAGTTCATTAAGGCTGCCATAACAAACTATCACATATGGGTATTTGGTATTTATTTTCCCACAGTTCTGGAGGTTATAAGTCTGAGATCAAGTTGTGGGCAGGATTAGTTTCCTGAGGCCTCTCTCCTTGGCTTGTAGATGGTTGTCTCCTCCCTGTGTCTTCACATAGTCTTCCTTCCATGAGTGTCTGTGTCTTAGTCTCCTCTTATAAGGACACTAGTCAATTTTCATGCTGCTAATAGAGACATACCAAGATTGGATAATTTATAAAGAAAAAGAGATTTAATGGACTCACAGTTCCACATGGCTGAGGAGGCCTCATGGTGGAAGGTGAAAGATGAGCAAAGGCATGTCTTACATGGTGGCAGGCAAGAGAGCGTGTGCAGGGAAACTACCCTTTATAAAACCATCAGATCTCATGAGACTTATTCACTATCATGAGAACAGCACAGGAGAAACCAGCCCCCATGATTCAGTTACCTCCACTGGGTCACTCTCACAACAAGTGGGAATTATGGGAGCTACAATTCAAAATGAGATTTGGGTGGGGACACAGCCTAACTATATCACCAGTCGTATTGGATTAGGGCCCAACCTAATGATTATAATTACTTCTTTGACACTATCTTCAAAAACAGTCACAGTCTGAGGTACTAGGGGTTAGGGCTCAACATGTGAATTGGAAGAGGGACACAATTCAGCTCATTATAGTATATGTGTACTTATTGATTTGTATATGCCAAACCAACCTTGCATTCCTGAGATAAATCCCACTTGCTAATGGGACTTTTTATCCTTTTTATGTTGCTGGATTTGGTGTGTTAGTATTTCATCAAGGATTTTAGCAGATGGCCAGCATTATTATCCTCTTTATTCTTACCATTCAACATGCTTTTACATGTGCTATGTCATTTACTCTTAAACAGAATTCCGTGAGGTAGGTAGTATGTTTACCACAACAAACTGAGGCTCAGGAAAGTTTATTTTCCCCTAATTATAAACTTGCAGTAGTACATAGTATAAATTGGAATTAAAATTACAGATGGGGAGAACATTTAGGGAGATGAAAGAAAGCAGGATTTGGTGAGAACAAAGAGAAACTTTGTATGGATGGAAGTTTACAGAATCAATTTGAATAGCATCAGTGATCTCAATGATGTAAGAACTGAGATCATCTGCTGATGTGCAGAATAAGAGTAAATAGATTCGTGGTTTCAATTCATGCATGTAATTAAACCAAATAGGAGTGACAATTCTCATTAATTTTGAGAACATGATTTAACCAGATTAACTGGTGGGAGAATGAGCCAAAATTTTAGTAATAGGAATTTGACTACCTCAGTAACAGTAAACCTCAGCTTACAGATTCCTTCTTTCTTGGAAAGTTTGTTTCCCAGTTGATTTCCAGTTTGCACACTCTTCTCTAAGCTTTGGGGGAGCTGTACCATGACTGTTCAGTCAGGAAATGCTGAATTAAAATTGAATCTCTGGTCCCAACAGATTGTGTGACTCTGAAAGTCATTTAATTTCTTCATGACTTTACTCCCTTATCAAATGAGGGAATTAAGTTAGATGATTAGCTCCCAGCTTTATGACTCTATTCATTTAGTGAATAAGCAGACTAGTGATTCAGTAGACTGGAAATTTTCAGACAGCAACAATGAAGAATTTACTAAGGGTAGACTAAGGAATTACTAAAGAGCAATGAAGCCTTGTTGAGAGTAGAGAACAGTTAACTCAGGATAGCCAGTGAAAGTGAGAAAAGTAAACAGCTAGGGTGGAGACTGGGGAAGACTACCTAGAGTTGGGGACTGACATGAGGCACATTACATAAGGCTACTGAAATCTAGGTGGTCAATTGGTTAAAATTTATCTTAAGTAAAAATAACTAAGAATAATTTAAAAGCCAGATCAGAGAGTCCAGACTGGGGCAGGATACAGATGAAACCCATACGTTTAACTGCTTATTTTTACATTAGGATCATAATGTTATTTATCCCAGTTCACTGGACAATGCACTGAAGAGCAAGGACTTTACCCATAAGTCCCTTCAATAAAGTTCCTGAAGGAGTCCTGGCCCTGGTCCCTTACATCATTTACAGGTCATGTTTAATTTCTTTGAACTGTTATATGATACTTCATCATAGGAGGCAATGTTCCGATAATCAAGACATCTGTTTTTCCTTTTCATTTAATTTTTAAACTACTTTTATTCTCTTTCACTCAAAGGAAATGCATTCTTATTTTTTTAAAAGCTAAATATTTAGACACATAATGAAGATAGTTACAGTCCCTATAATTCTTCCTGTTAGGATTGGTGATGATTCATTCCTCCAAGTTACTTTTATTTGCTTACTAACATATTACGTACAAACATTGAATTATAAACACTGTTTTTCAAACTGCCTTCCCTCCCCTACCAACAAAGTGCATTGATCTGCTTTATTCATTTTGACAACCACAGAGGATTCCATTGTATCATGATATATCATAATTTATACAGCTTCTATTGACAGACATTTGCCTTGCTTCCAATTTTTTTCTATTTTTTCATTGTAAATAATGCTGTAGTGAAAATTCTTGTGCATATCTTGCATATTTGGATAAATGTTATAAGTAATACATTCTTTTTTCTTATTTTTTTTCCTTTTCCCTTCTTCCTTCTGTGAAAATAAATAACATATTCCTAAAACTCTACTTGCTTTCAATAAAGAAAAGTAAACAAATGTGAATTTTAAAAGTGAAACTATTGACTCAGAGTCTTTTAGCAGATATTCCTAAATTATCCTCCAAAAACACTGAACTAATTTATAATACCATCATTGTATGAGGGTAGCTGTTTCCTCACTCTCTTGCTATCACTGTCTTTTTTTGTTTTGCTTTGCTTTTTTAAGTCTAGAATTTAAAAAGTAGAGTTAGCAAATAAAAATAGAGTATGTTTAGTTAAATTTGAATTTCAGATAAAAAATGATACTCTATCTCAGGCTAGGCATGGTGGCCCATGCCTGTAATCGCAGCACTTGGGCTGACTGCTTGAGCCCAGGAGTTCAAGACTAGCCTGGGCAATAATATGGTGAAATTCTACAAAATATACAAAAATTAGCTGGGCATGGTGGTGCAGGCCTCTAGTCTGAGGATCACCTGAGCCAGAAAGGTCAAGGCTGCCGTGCTCCAGCTTGGGCAACAGAGTGAGACTCAGACTCAAACAAACAAACAAAAACTATCTCCATCTTCCAGATGGCCTGTTTCTGTTCTCTCTGTTGGTATCATCAGTGGTGTCTTCTCTGTTATTAATTTATCTGCACCATTTATCTCATCCTACATGAATGAGAAATACTTGCTATTTAAATTTGTATATTCTTAAGATTTAGTGAGATGAAGCATAAAATTGGTTATTTTTGTATCCTCTTTAGTGAACTACCTGTTCAAGTCTTTTGCTTTTGCCAGTGGTTCGTTTTCCTTAATGATTTATAATAATTCTTTTAGTCTTAAAGCTTTAGACACATATATGTCCCAGTTTTCCTTTAGGCTATTTTTATTTTTTGTCTCCATCTAGAAGTGTTGCATTTCATGTAATACAACTTGTGCAGTTGTGCCACTATGCCGTTTCTCAAATCACCTGGATGCCTTGTACAAATGCAAATTCCTGAGCTCTGTTCTAGACCTAATCAAATGTCTTTACTATTGTACTCTAAACTATTAAGAAGCTCCCTAAGGGGTTTTCTTTCTCCTTCCCTAACTGCCCCCTTTATTTTTTCCTCTCTCCCATCCATTCTTCCAAACTTCTACTACATTCAATGATCAGCACTGAAGAATTTGCTAGAATTATTAAAATAAAACATACAAGTAAACATGCTAACCATGCAATTGGAAGCTACTGTTATCTTGTGAGACAGTGTGCTGATCCAGTAAGATCAAGATAAGATTGACTTATTCTTCATCAGTTGACTTCAGGGAGAAAACATGGTTTTCTCTGACATTATTTAAAACCCTGTTTATGAAAAATCTCAAGCATACATAAGAGTACAGAAAATAATATAAATTCCCATGTACCTATTATCAAGCTTTAATAATTAGCAACGGTCAATCTTGTTTCATCTGTATTTCCTATTCCCCCTACCATCCCCTTTCCCCAGATTTAGCAACTCTCAGGAGATTCCTAAACTCATTCAAATTTGAGATCCAAAACTTTATGATATCTGGGTTTTGCATTGTACTTTCCAACTCCAATAAAATAATATTTACTTTTTTTTTTTTTTTTCATTTCTTTATCAATTGTTGGCAGGGACTGGGTTGAGGGGAAGCAATTTACTCATTTTTTTTTCCTAGCTGGTACTTGTATGATCTCATTTTCTTTCTTTGTTCTTCTAAGAGACAAGGTCTTGCTCTGTCACCAGGCTGCAATGCAGTGAGTGGCCCACGCATAGCTCACTGCAGTCTCAAAAACTCTTGGGCTCAAGCAATCCTCCTGCCTCAGCCTCCTGAGCAGCTGGGACTACAGGTGGATGCCACCATACCTGGCCAACTTTTCTGTTTTTTTGTGTGTGTGGTTTTTTTTTTTTTTTTTTTTTTTTTGTAGAGACCAGGTCTCACCATGTGACCTAGGCTGGTTTCAAACTCCTGGCCTCAAGAGATCCTTAGCCCCACAAAGTGTTGGGACTACAGGTGTGAGCCACCATGCCCAGTCATTTTCCTTGGTTTCGATCTCAAGAGCTTGAAATCTATTATTATTAAAAAACAAAACAAAACAAAACTGAAGACATTAGTGGTAATGCTAAGGAACAGGTACCTGAAATGTTTTGTAAAGAGATTTCAAATATCTATGCTTTAGCATTCCATCCAATAGAATTAACACTAGAATTTTCTTACATGTTATTAAAGGCTAGCAAGATTTTTATCTGCAGTGTTTTGCATTTATGCTACCTGATGTTCATATTTGATATAGTATTAAGTTACTCCAATTAGTTAAAGGAAGGAGGTTTGAGAAGTATTTAGTCATGAGCAACAGACGATTAAAAATGCTAACACTTTGAACATAAGAATTAAGTATTAATGAGACAGAAAAGCCCATAGCAGATTACTCATCTGAGTCACTGCTGGTTGACTCAACACCAAGCTATAGTTCCTTAATCTCCTATCTGTAAAATATGAATAACAGCACCAACCACCTACATTGGTTAGAAAAAACGAGACTAATACTTTGATCTTCTTTAAAGAAGTGAGCGGCCTAATTAGCTGAGTTTCTTTAATTCTTCTTATTGTCTAGATGAATAAATTATCCCTTGGGAAATAAATATTCTTTCTACTTATAAAAGAATGGGAAAATCTATCATATGGAGATACCACATTTAAAAAATGCATTCATTAGTTGATGGACATTTTGAATTGTCTCCTTTTTGGCAGTCATATATGATGCTATGAACATTGATGTACAAGTTTTTGTGTGAATGTTTTCATTTCTCTTGGGTACATATCCAGGAGTGGAATTGTTGTGTCATTGGATAACTATGCTTAACTTTTTGAAGAACTGCCAAGTTGTTTCCCAAAGTGGCTGAACCATTTTACATTCTCAACAGCAATATATGAGGGTTCCAATTTTTCCATATCCTCACCCAACTTTTTTGGGTATTTTGTTTAAAATTATAGCCACAATGGTGGATGTGAGGTGGTATCTCATTGTGGTTATAAATTCACATTTTCCTAATGATGAATGATGCTGAGCATCTCCTCATATGCTTATTGACCATTTCGATACCTTCCTTCAAGAAATCTGTTCAAATCCTTTGCCCATTAAAAAAATTTTTGTTGAGTTATAGGAGTTCTTTGCAATGTCACAGTGAAATTCCACCAAGATTAAAGCCAACAAAGAAATAAGAGCCAGTAGAGTAAGACTGAGCCATGAGCACATATTTTGAACCCTTGTATGCATATGCATAAAGTCAGACCTACCTACATGGACTTTAGTTTTATGAACCAATACATTCTTGGGGGGCTAACTAGAATAATGATTGCCTGTGCCAACGCCTCAAGTAGAATGGGGCTTTCCCTCATGTCATTTTCCTGATCTATCCCCAGGTCCTATGCTGTAGTGTGGGGAATCTTAGCATGATGAGCCTGGTAGGTAGGCATGGGGATAAAAGGTGCAGAGAAAAATGAATGATGCTTGGCACAATTAAAAGTACCAGTACCAAGCCTCAGAGGGCTCTGGCCGAAATTTCAGACCACAGAGGCCTTTGTACATCCTCCATAATAATTGTAAAAGTCACAACTTTAAAAAATAAAGCCACAAAGTAAAAAGTAACCAATCCATCAGGGCAGACAGATAAGAAAGTATTTTTGTTCCTAGGTTGCCAAGATGGTTCAGCCAACATACCTTTAAAGATTAGGTATTAATGAATGTTAAATTAGATGAGTCCAAAAGTAGAGGACTTGCTGTGTGGATTTGAACAGAAGAGGCTAAAGAGGAGAGGGTGGGAGTAGTGCATGAAGCTAATGCACAGCTGTAGCTGCTTCCCATATGTCTCTATGAAATATTTAACTTTTTTTGTTTGTTTGTTTGAGATGAAGTCTCATTCTGCTACCCAGGCTGGAGTGCAGTGGCGTGATCTCGGCTCATTGCAACCTCTGCCTCCTGAGTTCAAGCAATTCTCCTGCCTCAGCCTCCCAAGTAGTTGGGATTACAGGCATGTACCACCATGCCCGGCTAATTTTTGTATTTTTAGTAGAGATGGGGTTTTACCATGTTGGCCAGGCTGGTCTCGAACTCCTGACCTCAGGTGATCTGCCCACCTTGGATTCCCAAAGTGCTGGTACTACAGGCGTGAGCCACCGTGCCTGGCCCCTAAGAATTAATACATTTGTATGTGAAGAATAATGACACTGTGATAGGCAGAACAAAACTTACGATATAATCTTTACCATCAAAGAGCTTCTATATGCGACAATGAGTGCCAATAAGAGATGTGAGATCACAATACTATAAAGATACTTTAATTGTATTGAGGGTGTTCCAGAAAGTCTTCAAAGAGGAAGAAACAGATCAGGAGGGAGAAATAGGATCAATAAACTACATTTATTGACTACTTACTGGACACATCATATAGAAAAAAGATAGGGTGGGGGCAGGTAAGAACTTGAAGAAATTAAATATATACATTAAGTTTATCACTAATTCTAACTACTAGAGAAGTACAAAATTTGTACAAGTAATACTTTATAATGAAATGCTGATGCCTGTCAAAAGGGTAATAAGCTATACATATACTACAATAAACATTTTTTAAAATTGCGCTTAATATCATAGAATTTCCTTAAAATGGGTTGGTAAAATGGTAAAAATGTATATGCATCCATTCTTACACATGTACTTTCCATTAAAGATTGCTTAAATAGTACAAATTCCTATTGCTGAGAAATTCATGGTCAACAGCTATATATGAAGTTCCTCTAAGAAACGTCATAGCATTTGCAGTAAGTCCATTTCTCCAGTGAAGCCCACCTTATTTTCAGTTTAGCTTACTACCAAGTTCTCATGAGAACTGTTTATATGTCTTTTGCTTGGTCATCTTCTTCAAGTTTTCTGATTTCATTTTTTAAACAATTTATAGTTTCACGACTTGCTTTTAATCTCTCCTTAAGCTCTGCAATCTCAAAGCTTGTTTTTTTCTTAGCAGCTTCTAATTTTTCTCTGGTTTTCACTTCAAGCTCTGCAACTAAAGAAAACAAATATTTTACTAAAGTATTTTTCTCACATGTTTAAGATATATGATAGGGTAATAAATATGGCATTTCCTGGCGACAATGTTTCCATAATGAAATATGGATAACTTAAGAATTACAACATTAAACATGGGTGTAGGTTGGGGTAGGGGAAGAATGTCTGAATTCCCAAGAGAGGATCTAAGATGTTTACTACAACTAAAAATGAAATTCTGATCACCAACTCACAGTTAAAATTTTAAGACATAATGTCCTTTTTTCCATACACATACTAAGATTGAAATAAGGGGGCACACAAACCCAAGATATATCAGCTAATAAGAGGTGACTGGGTGCAGTGGCTTATGCCTGTAATCTTAGTACCTTGGGAGGCTAAGGCAGGTGGATCACTTGAGGCCAGGAGTTCGAAACCAATCTGGCCAACATGGCAAAATCTTGTCTTTACCAAAAATACAAAATTAGCAGGGCGTGGTGGTGCACACCTGTAATCCCAGCTACTCTGGTGGCTGAGGCATGAGAATCACTTGAACTTGGGAGGCAGAGGTTGCAGTGAGCTAAGATGTTGCTAGTGCACTCCAGTCTGGGCGATAGAGTGAGAGTCTGTCTTAAAGGAGGTGGCCGGGGGGGAGGAGAGAAGTGCTAACTACACGTATTCTTAAATTTATATACAGGTGAAACTTTATTTTTATTTTTTTTTTTTTGAGATGGAGTCTCACTCTGTCGCCCAGGCTGGAGTGCAGTGGCACAATCTCGGCTCACTGCAACCTCTGCCTCTAAGGTTCAAGCAATTCTCCTGCCTCAGCCTCCCGAGTAGTTGGGACTACAGGTACATGCTGCCACGCCCGGCTAATTTTTTGTATTTCAGTAGAGAAGGGGTTTTACCATGTTGCCCAGGCTGATTGCGAACTCCTGAGTTCAGGCAATCCACCCTCCTTGGCCTTCCAAAGTGCGGGGTTACAGGCGTGAGCCACTGCACCTGGCCCAGGTGAGACTTTTATAAACAAAATCACACTATCAAAACAAGCAAATACCTTTTTTTTTTCAAAGAGGTAGGAATAACTGCTAAAAGCTGAATCCCAGCTCTGCAACTTACGAGTTGTGACACTGTAAGCTACTTCACCTATGTTCCTCACTTATGAAACAGAAATGATAATGGCAAATACTTCATAATATTATTTGTTGAGAAAATTTTTGAGACAGGATCTTACTCTGTCACCCAGGCTGGAGTGCAGTGGTGTGATCTTGGCTCACTGCAAACTCTGACTCCTGGGTTCAAGTGATCCTCCCACCTCAGCCTCCTAAGCAGCTGGGATTACATGTGTGAGCCACCACACCCAACCTGTTAAGAAGACTTAATGAATTAATTTATGCAAAGTACCCAGAATACTGCCTGGTACAGAAAAAGCCCTATCAACTATTGTTATGAGAACAGAGAAACATTAAATGATATTTGAAACTATCCAGGACAAAGTACTAAAGAAACATTACTGCAAAACAGGACACATCTATTTAAATATGCCACTTGGATATGTAGCATGATGTTTTACAAAGAAAAATATCTTCTTGTGTCTAACATTTCCATCTTGTGGACATTTTTGGTAACTGCTGCTGCTCGCTATTAAAGTATACTTATATTTTGGTGGGAAAAAACCCAACTATGGAATCAGAAAAGACCTGAGTTCAAATAAACCCTTGCTCCCTTATTAGCTGAATACTGACATTTCTAAGGCTCCATCAATCTCTTTGTCTATATGATACAGTTAAAACTAGGTATTTCTCAGAGGATTTACAAGGATTACATTACGAAGTAATTATATGTAAAGCATCTAACACATAAAAAACATGCAATAAATATTAATGAGTTCTCTCCTTATTTTGCTCATTGCTAGCGACTTGCTTTTAGTGACTGCCAAAACAATTCATATTTTACTTCGTAATTCTTTTCATTCTTTTAAAGATTGTATTTATACATAGGTAGTACATACAAAATTACAAATTAAAAGGTTAAAAACAGTAGATAGTGAAAAAATATGCCCTTCTACTACACTTGTTCCCCAGCCTGCCACGATCAATCAGTGCTTCTTCCCAGAGATGATCACTGTTGGGTTCTCTGATATCTTCCCAGAAATAATCACTGTTGGGTTCTCTGATATCTTCCCAGAAATAGTCTGCTGATATACAAAGCATATACCCAAGTGCAGTTTCTTCTTCTTCCCAACACAAGTGGTATCATTCTATACACACTGTTTTGCACCTTGCTGTTTCACTTAACATTATATGTGGAAGCTCATCCTATAACACAGAGCTGTCTTATTCTTTTTAATGACTACAGAGGACCTAATTGAATGGATATACACAATTCATTTAGTCTGCCCCCTATTGATGTACATTCAGAGTATCTCCATTTTTTCTTTTACAAAAAATGCAATAATGTGTATGCTGTGAATAATCATTTTAGTATATTTGTAGGATAAATTCCTAGAAAAGAATATATATGTACTTGTAATTCTGGAATAATGTTAAGCAACTCAAAAGGATCTACCAATTTATAATCCCATCAGCATTGTGTCTGTTTCCCTACTGCATCAACTTTTTGGTCTTACCTAACCTGAAAGGTTAAAAACAGTATTTCAGTGTAGTCTTAATTTGCATTCATCTTATTACTACTGGGGCTGACTCATCTTTTTTATAATGTTTGAGACATTTCTCCCTTTCTACAAATGATCTGTTTTCCCTTTGCTCATTTTCCTATTGGGTTATTGGCCTTTCTTATTGATTCATAAGAGCTATATACAGCTTTATACAGTAGTCCCCCCTCATCCATGGTTTCATTTTCCATGCTTACAGTTACCCACTGTCAACAGCGGTCTGAAAACAGGTGAGTACAGTAGAATAAGATTTTTTGGGGGGTGGGGTGGGGGAAGAGCACACATTTACATAACTGTTATTAGAGTTCATTGTTACAATTCTATTTTATTAATTATCATTGTTAATCTTTTATTGTGCCTAATTTATAAATTAAACTTTATCATAGGTATATATGTACAGGAAAAAACAGTATATAGGGCTTGGTACTATCTGCAGTTTCAGGGATCCACTGGGGTTCTTGGAACGTGTCCTCTCCAGATAAAGGGGGACTACAGTATGTTAAGAAACTAGTCATGTGTGACATGAGTACATTTTCTATGGCTTGTCAGTCTTTAGAGTTTGTTCCCAGTGCTTTTTACTATGCAGAAATTTGTATTCCCCTGTACCCTCTCTCCCCACATCAATTTAAAAAACACACTGAATGATATGCACTTTGTTAGATGCTGGGCTACAGAGGCAGGAAACAGGTAAGAAAAAAATGCACTAATGTCATGAGGTAATCATAGGGAACAACAAGAGTAGATTGGATTCAAATCAAGTAGAAAGGGTGAGTTTTATGAAGGGGGGCTGCTTGGCAGTAGTAACATCTAAACTAAATTTTAAACAATGAGAAAGGAGTTAGGTAAATGAAGTGGGCATACAGGCCCAGGAAGCAGCATAAAAACAAGGAGTCCTGTATAGCTATAAGTGGTAGTTTTAAAACTAGCCAGGGAGACCTGATTAACTCAATTGTCAGAAGGACGGCATTCACTGTAGATGTAACATAGATTCATGTTGTTTGATTCATGATACTTTTATTTTTGACAACTTGTAAGACTGCGAAGGGCACTAGATGTTTGGAAGAAGACATGAGTTAGTTAGCAATGAGATCCTGGGGGAAAACATTTTAAAACTTCTTTTAGCTTGTTCCAGTGTTCTGCTTCCTATGTGTTAAATGCTTACACAAAAAAAGAAAAGTTTCTGTTTTTAATTTCCCAATGAAGTCTCAATTTCGAGAAAACAAATCCAAAGAATTACTACTTTTACAAAGTCAGTTCAAATTACTGGTTAGGAGACAGACTATCAGGCTTTTTACAACTTATTAATTAAGCGGACAGATTTGGGGTTTAAAATGCAGGCTCTACTGGGTAATTTTGGGCAAGTTATCAAATCTTTCTAGAGTCTTTACCTACAAAATGGTGCTAGTCATAGTATCGCCCTCCTAGGATTATTTAGAGTATTCAACAAGTTAAGAAAGGGAAAGTGCTTGACAGGTACATAGTAAACTCTCAGTAAGTGTTCACTATCATTTTTATTACTTCTTGAAGAAGTAACTAAAAACCTAGATCATTAGTGCTTAAATAAACTTCCAATATACTCCATAATAAATATTCTCTATAAAAATACTATTAAATTTTTGGAGCCTAAGTTCTGAGGACTGCCGGGGATCAAGTTCTGATTCTACTACTAACTAGCTGTGTGACCCTGGGCAAGTTTCTTAACCTCCTTGTACCTTGGTTTCCTTTTCTAAATATTACCTAATAAAGTTGTTATAGAATTAAGTGAGTTTATATATACACAGACTCAGAAGAGTACAAATAGTAAGCACTAAGTCGGATATTTTATTATTACTAAATATTGACTATCATATGCCCTCAAATTGTTAAAACTATACATACATTTTTTAGACCTTTGATTAACATTCCCAGATAGCTTTCCTAAAAAGCTAAATTTATACTCACAAAACAATTCATGAGAATGCAAAGTTTACCATATTCTTAATCGGTACAACTATTAAAAATTCCTGGCTGGCACGGTGATTCGTGCCTGTAATGTCAGTACTTTGGGAGGCTGAGGTGGGAGAACTCTGCCTCTACAAAAAAAAAAAAAAATTGCCAGACGTGGTGACACGTAACTGTAGTCCTAGCTACTGCTTGGGAAGCCAAGGCAGGACGATCATGTGAGCCCACGAGTTTGAGGCTGCAGTGAGCTATGATCACACCACTGCAACCCAGCCTGAGTGACAGAGTGAGACCCTGTCTCTAGGGGGAAAAAAAAATCCTTTTGCTAATTTGATAGGACAAATGTAGTCATTCATTACTGTTTGGTTTGCATTCTTAAAGTTATTAGCAGGGCCAAATATTTTATCATTTTATTTACTGGTGATCTCTTATTCTGTCTGTCTGTCCATATCTTCCGCCTATTTATCTACTGAGGTTTAACATGTTTTTCCATTTATCAATTTTAGCATTAAAAAAATTAATTCTTTGCCATATTTTCTGCAAACTTTTCTTCTTTGCCTTTTTGAAATGTAGAAATTAAATATATCTAATAAAGTCTATCCTTCTTTTAATGTGATTTTTCCTAACACTTTAAATTTAGAAAGTCCTCCCTAGCCAGGATAGCCAGTAATCTAATTTTTCGAAAAACAGGCTGACTGATTTTCAAAAAACATTTAAATATATTTAACGAAACTGGAATTTGTTTTGGTAAGTACTATAAAGTGATGATCAAAATTAAGTTTTCCTCCCAAAAGCTTACCAATTATGCCAACACCATTTATGGAATTAGACTTTTCTCCCTTATTGATTTGGTACTGTTAAGAAAATGAACTAAAGATCATACAGAAAATGTAATTTATTGATAAAAACCTCCCAAGGTTATACAGCTCCATACATAAGATTTAACACATCGAAACAGATTTACAGCCTTTTCACAAAATACATTATTTATACCTACTTGTTATACATAAATAAATAATAGTTTTGTCAAAAACAGAAAAATGTGAGCACTTGAATTTTGAAAGAGAATTTTCCACCATGCATGGGCACATTTCATGGTATGAGAGAAAGAAGAGAGTGATCAATAATGAAGCACACTAGTGCTTTTTACCTTTTCAAAGTGATCATATACTTAACTGTTTTTATGTTCATAACATTTTTTGCAGATATAGAAATTAAAGCATACAAATTTTCAATGACTACCCAAGTTGCAAAATTATAAATAGTACCCAGATCTTTTAAGTCCTAACCAAGTGTTTTATGAAAATATAAACAAAACACTGCTATAACCACTAATTGTTAAACAGCAATTCCCTCCCCACTTCATTACCATCCCTCCACCTCTTCTTTTATTGGATCACTCCCTTTCAGCCTACAAATATACTGGTTTATTTCCCCCTGAAAACAATACCCTCTTGACCCCGTATCTTGCTTTGGCTACTGCTTCAAAGACTTCTCCTCCCCTTTACAGCCAGGCTTCAAGACAGAGTTGTCTATATTGTCTGTCTCCAATTTATCTCATCTGATATTCTCTTATCCACTTCAATTGATCTTCTGACCTTACTATTCTCCTTACACTGCTCCTGTTAAGATCATCAAGGAGCTCCATCTTACTCTATCCAATTACTGGGCCCTCATCTTAATTGACCTACCAGCAATATTAGACACTCTCTAGTTCTTGATATACTTTTCTCATTCCGCTTTGAGGACATTACATGCACCTAGTTTTTCTCCCTCCATATTCGCTGTTTGTTCTTCATTCCCTTTGCTGGTTATCTCCTCAATTTTTAAATTTTGGAGTGCCCATGTCTCTCAGTCTTTGGACCTCTTTTCTATCTTTACTTACTCCTTTGATGATACCATTTGGTCTCATAATTTACAATTCTATTAACTTTCAAATTTATGTCTCCAGCCTAGACCTCTCCTCTCTTTGAATGCCAGTGTGCAACATCCTTCTCAACATCTCAACTTACATGTCTTACAGGCATCCCACACCCATCATGTCCAAACTTGCACTTTTTTTTTTGAGACAGAATCTTGCTGTATTGCTCAGTCTGGCATGCAGTGGCATGATAACAGCTCATTAAAGCCTTGCCCTCCTGGGCTCAAGTAATCCTCCCACCTCAGCCTCCTGAGTAGCTGGTGCTACAGGAATGTGCCACCACACTCAGAAGATTTTTAAAAAATTTTTTGTAGAGATGGGGTTTCACTACATTGCTCAGGCTAGTCTTGAAGTCCTGGGCTCAGGCAATCCTCTCACGCTGGCCCCCATAAAGTGCTGCGATTATAGGCATGAGCCATCACACCTGGCCAGTCAAAGCTATACTCTGAATCGCAAAACCATCTGTGTAAAAAGCAATGACTTTTTTGGAGTTCCTCAGGCCCAAAACCATGTAAGTCATCCTTTGCTTGTCTTTCTCCAATACCTCATTATTCAAAGGATCAGCAAATCCTACTGTACCTATTTTCAAAACAGGTCCAAAATCTAATGTCTTCTCCCATTGCTATCACTCTGGTCCAAGCCACCATTCTACCAAATCTGAATTATTGAGACAGCCTCCACACTACAACTTCTCCTTCTATTACATCTGCTTTGCAGAACCAGGGTGATGTTAGTTTGGGGAGGAAGTGGAGCAAGATGGTGGAACAGAAGCCTCTACCAATTGTCCTCCCAACAGGAATACCAAATTTGACACATATCTACACAAAAGAGCACCTTGATAAGAAGGAAAAATCAGGTGAACGATCACAGTACCTGGTTTTATCTTCATATCACTGAAAGAGGTGCCGAAGAGGATAGGAAAGACAGTACTGAATTTCCAACACCACCCCTCCCTCACCCCCAGCAGCGGCTGCACAGTGCGAAGAGAGAATCTGTGCACTTAAGAGAGGGAGAGCACAGTGATTGGGGGACTTTGCATTAGAACACAGTGCTCCCAACACTGGGCAGAACTCAGCTAGCGCCCACAGAAAGAGTATTTACACGCCCTATCCAGAGAACTGCCCATCCCTGTGGTCAAAACTTGAGTTCTGGCAAGCCTCAAGCCTCACCCCCTTGGGATAAAGTGCTCTGGGGTCCTAAATAAACTTGAAAGGCCATCTAGGCCACAAGGACTGCAACTCTTAGGCAAGGCGAGTGCTGTGCTTGACACCAGTAGACTTGGGGGACACCTGGCTTAGTGAGACACCAGCTGGGGCAGCTAAGGGTGCTTGCACCACTCCTCCCCCAGCCCCAGGCAACACAGCTCATGGCTCTGAAAGAGATCCTCTCCCTTCCACTTGAGGAGAGGAAAGTGAAAAAGATGACTTTGTCTTGCAACTTGGATAGCAGCTCAGCCATAGTAGGATAGGGCATTGGGCAGAGTTGTGAGGCCCCAGGCCTTAGCTCCCAGACATTTCCAGACACACCCTGGGCCAGAAGAGAACCCAGTGCCTTGAAGAGAAGGAACCAGTCCTGGTTCCCAAAGCAATCTACAGATTCAATGCAATCCCTATCAAAATACAAATGACATTCTCCACAGAAATAGAAAAAAAAAAACCCTGAAATTTATGTGGAACCACAAAAGATCCAGAATAGCCAAAGTTATCCTCAGCAAAAAGAATAAAACTGGAGGAATCACCCAACTTCAAATTACATTACAGAACTACAGTAACCACAATAGCATGGTACTTGCAGAAAAAGAGACACATAAGCCAACGGAACAGACTAGAGAACCCAGAAACAAATCCACACACCTACAGGGAACTCATTTTTGACAAAGGTGCCAAGAACATACACTTGGGGGAAAAAATGGTCTCTTCAATAAATGGTGCCAGGAAATCTGGATATCCATATGCAGAAGAATGAAACTAGACTCCTATCTCTTGCCATATACAAAAATCAAATTAAAATGGATTAAAGACTAAGATTTCAAACTATTAAACTACTAAAGAAAACACTGGGGAAACTCTCTAAGACATTGGACTGGGCGAAGATTTCTTGTGTAATACCCTATAAACACAGGCAACCAAGGCAAAAATGGATTAACGGGATCACATCAAGTTAAAAAACTTCTGTACCACAAAGGAAACAATCAACAAAGTGAAGAGACAACACACAGAATGGGAGAAAATATCTGCAAACTACCCATCTGTCAAAGAATTAATAATCAGAATATATAAGGAGCTCAAACAACTCCTTAAGAATCTGATTTTAAAATGGGAAAAAGATCTGAATAGACATTTATCAAAAGATGACATACAAATGGCAAACAGGTATATGAAAAGGTGCTCAACATCACTGATCATCAGAAAAATGCAAATTAAAACTACAATGAGATGTCATCTCATGCCTGTTAAAATGGCTTTTATCAAAAAGATAGGCAATAACAAATAGCAAGGATGCAGAGAAAAGGGAATCCTTATACACTGTTGGTAGGAATGTAAATTAGTAAAACCAATATGGTCAACAGTTTGGAGGTTCCTCAAAAAACTAAAAATAGAGCTATATGATCCAGCAATCCCACTGCTAGGTATATATCCAAAAGAAAATAAGTCAGTATATCAAAAAGATATCTGCACTTCCATGTTTATGTTTATCGCAGCACTATTCAAAAGAGCCAAGATTTGAAAGCAACCCAAGTGTCCATCAACAGATGAATGGATAAAGAAAATATGGTACATATACACAATAGAGTACTATTCAGCTATAAAAAAGGAATGAAATCCTATCATTCCAAACAACATGGATGGAACTGAAAGTCATTATGTTAAGTGAAGTAAGCCAGGGACAGAAAGATAAACATCATATATTCTCATTTATTTGTGGGAGCTAAAAATTAAAACAACTAGGCTGGGCACAGTGGCTCATGCCTGTAATCCCAGCACTCTGGGAGGCTGAGGTGGGTGGAATACCTGAGGTCAGGAGTTCGAGACCAGCTTGGCCAACATAGTGAAACCCTGTCTCTACTAAAAATACAAAAAAAAAAATTACTCAGGCGTGATGGTATACGCCTGTAATCCCAGCTACTCGGGAGGCTGAGGCAGAAGAATCACTTGAGCCTGGGAGACAGAGGTTGCAGTGAGCCGAGATCGTGCCACTGCACTCCAGCCAGGCCAACAGAGCGAGGCTCTGTCTCAAAAAACAAACAAAAACTGAACTCATGAGATAGAGAAAACAGAGTAGAATGACAGTTACCAGAGGCTGGGAAGCATAGTGGGTAGGTGGGTGAAGGATGGTTATTGGTACAAAAAATATAAAGAATGAATAAGATTAAGTATTTGATAGCACAACAGGATGACTATAGTCAATAATAATGTAATTGTACATTTAAAAGTAACTAAAAGAGTATATTTGGATTATTTGTAACAAAAAGGGTAAATGCTTGAGGTGATGGATATCTCATTTCCTGGATATAATCTTTAGACATTGTATGCCCGTATCAAAATATCCCATGTACCCAGCAAATACATACACCTACTATATACCCACAGAAACTCATTCCTTTGCTCAAAACTCAAAAATGACTTCACATCTCAGTTTAATAATCTGAAGTCCTCATAGTTACCCACAAGTCCCTACATGACCTAGTCCCCTGTTAACCTCTCTGATCTCATCTCCCACTCCTTGTCCTCTTGTTCACTCTACTCTAGTCACACTGGACTTCTTGCTGTTTTTCAGCCATTCACTTACCTGAGGGCCTTCGTCCTCACTGCTCCCTCTACATATAACATCTTTCCCTTAGATCACTCCTTTACTCCTTTAGGTCTCCAAATGCTCAGAAAGCATTTCCTGACTGATATTTTGGTATTAGTATCTAAAACTCCAACCACCTCCTCCCACCAAAGATGCTCCCTGCCCCACTTTGTCTCCGTAGCACCTAATCACTACCTTATACTTCCTTGTTCTGTTTATTTAATACCTGTTTTCCTCCCACTAGAATGTAGGGCCCATGAGGATAGGGCTTTTTGTCTGATTCGGACACTGCTCCAACCTCAGCACCTAGCACCTAGAACAAAGCTTGGCATGTAACTGGTACTCACTATATATTGTAATGAATGAATGATCAAAGAAATGACTGAACAGTGACATAAATGTTAACACAGGGATGGCAAATAGATTTCATATTAAATGCTAATTGCAAATGACTGAGAATACACGCACGGATTAATGTGTACAGGATTCTGAGACCATATCAGCTTAGAGAGAAAATACAACATGACCGATTATCAATGTGGCATTCAGGTAGTCAATACTTGAGCATTAATCTAAAACTATGTAAAATGACATCGGCAAAAATACAAGATAAACTAGCTCACAGTACATAAAAGTATAATTACGCTCTGCAAGGTCCGTCACACGGATTTTGTTAGCAAAGATTAGTCAACAGAAAATGATAGGCTAAGCAAGACTAATGAAAAACTATACTTAAATGTAATTAGGGAATAAAACAGACAAACAGTACTTCAGAGAATGTGAGAGGCTGTCTTTCACCCTTCTTGAAAGTAGTCCTACTTAGGAACAATTTAAAACATCCTTCTTACATGTTCTACTGTAATACAAACTGTTTTTTAACACCTAAAAAACTTACCTATATCATTTTTTTTAAAGTTTAAAAGGCACTAATCATACAACCCTTTCACCATTACAGAATACATTATTTTTCAGAATTAGGAATGCATGGCACTTACATTCTGTTTCATGCTTATAGGCTCCTAATGTTAGCTGACGAGATGTTGTCAATAATTGTTGCATCATTGCTGTTGGGTCTTGAAATATCTAATGGGATAGAATGAACAAAAACCCAATAACTTCAAAGTTCTCCAACTTCAAATGCTTTTGAAACTATCATTATAGCCGGACACGGTGGCGGGCACCTGTGGTCCCAGCTACTCGGGAGGCTGAGGCAGGAGAATGGCGTGGGCCCGGGAGGCGGAGCTTGCAGTGAGCCGAGATCGCGCCACCGCACTCCAGCCTGGGCGACAGAGCAAGACTCCGTCTCAAAAAAAACAAAAAAAAAAAAAAACAAAAAACCGTCATTATAAAATATTCTTACCATTTCATCATAGAACTCTGAAACCACTGTCTTTTTCCCCAGCATTGCATTGGTATCTGATTGAAACAGCTTTAGCAAATGATACAGGGTTACCTGTGAAATAAAAACAGATGTCACATCTGTGCAATGGTTTTTATCATCACAAGACACTGGCATTTTTCAAACTGAATTAGAGACTGAAGTAAGTATATACATGTCAAATTCATGATCTTGTTTCAACTGCAACTGATTGCAGCAAATCACCCAAATTTTCTGTACCTTTATTTTCCTAGTAGATATATTCATATCTACCTAACATGAATATTCTTTAGAGGCTAATGAAGAATCTGTTCAAGAATCTCTAGAGAGGAAACTATAAAAATAACACAAGATAAAGCTATAGAAATTAAACTGAGAAATCACTAAAAGATGAATTATTTTACTTACACAAGTAGGTTGTGACAACTGCTTTTGAAGATTAGAGTTTACAAATTTACTGTGGGGAATAAAAGATTTGATACTTTTAAAAGGAATGAAAAAGTTCAGTGAGGGCAAGATAATTTCTTTGGGGATCTATAAGATTATTACATAAATGACATAATAAATAAATAAAAAGTTGGTCAGTAATAATTCACTTTGGGAAGAGCAACATGTCTTCAAATACTTTAAAACAAGTATAGTAAGACATCAAGGGAAAAGCTTTGCAGCACAATGTGTGATTATTTTAGCAAAATAAAATCTAGTTGGGAAAACATCAGAGTTCATGTTGAAGTTCTGAAAACCAGAGACCTCAAATAATTTTCCAAAAAGTTAGTTAACATAATTGTAAGAGAATGCTATTCTCCAAAAAAGTCACGAAATAGGGAGCAAGGAACGGTACACTGAAAAAGTCAGAAAATATAAAATTCCTTGCAACTGGATTTAAACAAGCACGATCAACTCCCCATAAAGACAATTTAGCTCAATTAATAGAGTGTCAGATTTCCCTGGACATGGCTCAGCAAACGGAAATATCCCACTTAAAGGACATCTTCCAGGCTCTAGATGATGCACTAACAATGTAGAAAGGGGAGGAGGGAAATGCACAGAATTCTACTAAAATAACAGTAAAGACAGACAATCTGCAAAATAAGAGAGCATGAATTACATATCAAATTATTTAAAGCAAATAATTTAACAAATTTCTCGAACAGACAGAAAGCAGATGAGTCTACCAAGAAGGATAATAAACAATAACAGAGAAAAACCACAACTTGAAAACTTAAGAAAACTGCCTCAGAGGTGGGAGCCAGAGCTCCCAGAAGCCCTACAGTGCTCCAAGCTCAGAGTTGGCAAGTATCAAAGTTAAGAACGCTATGGGGTAGCTGGGCCTCTTGACCTTGCCTTCTCTTTCCACTCATAGGCAAGAAAGCATATTTACCTTTAGTGCCTAGAATTTTTCTCCCCAACAATGAAGTATGAAGAAAAAATAAGGACATTTCAGATGGGCAATGGCTCTGAAAGTTTATTTCTCAGGCATCCTTTCTGAAAAAAATTCCTTCAGCAAAATGTAAAAAGGAAACTTGGAAAGAGGAAGAAAAAGGATCATCTATAATCATTATGCACTGAAAGATACTATCTGAAGTTGAGAAATCCAACATTAGGGATTCAAATATATGAAATGCATGGGAGTGAGTAATTTCTAGATGAATTGAAAACAGGTAACTGTTAAAAAGTAGTTTTCTTGGAAAAGAGGTCAAAGATGGGATAAAGAAGACGTTATGGGCTGAATTGTGACCTCCCTGCAAAAGGTATATTTTGTTTTGAGATGAGGTCTTACCACGTTGCCCCGGCTGGTCTTGAATTCCTGAGCTCAAATGATCCTCCTGCCTCAGCCTCCCAAGTAACTGGGACTACAAATGCAGGCAAAAGATATGAAGCCCTAATTCTCAGTACCTGTGGATGTGACATTATTTGGAAATAGGGTCTTTGTAGGTGTAATTACGATGAAGTCATTAGGGTGGACCATAATCCAATATGACTGGTGTCCTTCTAAGAGAAGAAGACACAGAGACCAGGGAGAAAGATAAGGCCATGTGACAATGGAGGAAGATATTAGAGATATGTTGCCAAAAGCCAAGGAACATCTGGGGCTGGAAGAGGCAAGGAAAGATGCTCCCCTAAAGGCTTTGGAAAAAACACGGCCAACACCTTGATTTCGGACTTGTAGCCTCCAGATCTGTGGGAATCAACTTCTGTTGTTTTAATCCCACAGTTTGTGGTACCAGAAAACTAATACAGAAGACTCACATTTATTTCAAAAATCTTCTCTTAAAATCATGTGCACATCTGACTTTTATAATTAAAAAATTCTTACAATTACATCATAAAACTGTCCTTCCCTAAATTTATTATTCAGACTTCCAGAGGCATTCATGCAGATATAGGCAATAAAAACATTTCAAGACAGATGTCTCTAATTTTGAGTGCTGTTTGAAAATTCTTAGAACAATGAAACTGCCTATACTTGCCTAGAAATCACTATTTCTAGGAATGAAAACTCAATTTGGCATTTTGCTTTTAGAAACAACCATTCTTTTTATAGTAGCTTGATCTGTATAATAGGTTACTGGGTAACAGAAGTAAATCACAAGTTACCTTCCAACCAAGTTGTCTTTCTTACACATTTTAAATAAATCTTCATTTGACATTTTCTGTAAGAGCCAACTATTGAAAAAGTACAATAGTTAAATAATACTAAAAAAAAACTACAATGTTTTTTAGAGAATAAAACTGAGGCCTATGTAGATCTATATGGGAATCTATTCAATAGATTAATCACTACAGCAGTGCAATAGGTTATATTGTTTTACCTTTCTAAGAGTGACTTCAGGAGCTGTCTCATAATGAGGTTACAGGATATAATGATTTCTTTCACAGATTTATTTTCCAACTGGGGATAAGGGGTAACAGATGAGGAGACAGGGAGGTAAGGCAGCATATTCTCAAAATAAAAATGAAAACAGAGCAATCTTACAAAGTTAAAAAGAGTTTCTACTCTAGTAACATCACGGGCTGCTTCTCTCTCCCTCTCAACATCTGCTAAATTCTACGCTCTCTTTTCCCTAATAAACAATTCTCAATAAGGTCAGTGTCTCATTTTTGTATCCTTCTCAGTCCCTTAAACAACATCTTGCAAATAGCAGATATAACATTTAATAATTTCTTGGCTGGTCATGGTGGCTCATGCCTGTAATCCCAGCACCTTGGGAGGGCAAGGCGAGAGGACTGCTTGAGTCCAGGAGTTTGAGATCAGCCTGGGCAACATAGCGAGCCCTCATCTCTACAGAAAATAAAAAATTAGCACAGCGTGGTGGCATGCATCTGTGGTCCCATCTACTGGGGAGGCTGAGGCAGAAGGAGTTTGAGGCCAGAAAGTGGAGGCTGCAGTGAGTTATGTTTATGCCACTGTACTCCAGCCTGGGCAGCAGAGTGTAACTCTGTCTCAAAAGAAAAAAAAAAATTCTTGCCAAACAAAATATAACAAGTGTGTTTTCCTGAAGGCCAACATGGACAGTAGGAGATCTAAAAACTTCATCACATGAAAACACAAAAAATGTTTAAATGAGCTATGGATGCTTACTCATGAGAAAAGGAAACTAATGTAGGAATAGTAATCAGTAAAAGGTTCAGGGAAGTGTAACGAAGTACAGCTTTCTTAAAACTAAAACTACCCCAACCTTGAATAGAATGTTTTACTTAGTGACATAAGTTAATTCTCCACATTGGAGATATGCAAGCCCAAACTAGATTTTCATTTGAGAGATTGCCTAAATAAATTCCTACGTAGGAAGAGAAGAGTAAGTCTACGTCAATGGGTCCCAAATCTCACTGTGCATCAAAATCACCTGGGGTGCTGGCCTCATTCCAAACCTACTGAATCAGACTCTCCAAAAGGTGACGTCTAGGAGTTTGAATTTTTAAAAAGCACTTCACAATAATAAATAAATAAATACACAAGCACTTCAGGTGTTTCTGATGCAGCCAGTTAGGAACCGGTTTGCCGAAATACTGGTCCAGGTGATATTCCGCTCCTTTAAAAATACATACACAGTTTAAAAAATATAATCTGATAATTAAAATGTAAATGTCTGGTGCTAAAAGAATGATATGATTCTAACAAGATAAAATGGTGATGAATGTGAAAGCCTTGAAACTGGAGTTAAAACCCAGTCACATATGTGGAATGTGAGAGCCATTACTGAGTTTTGACCCTACGGGCTTAAGAAAAAAAAAAAGGCCTAGTAGTTTTACTCAAAAGAAAAAATACTAGAAAAAGGTATGAATGCAAATATCTGGGCTCGAAAACTAGCTCTACCATAATTAACTGAGTGTTTTTGAGCAGTGACTTGACCTCTGGCCTTGGTATCCTGATCTCTAAAATGAGGATATCACAACCTAATATCCTTGCTGAAGGATCAATGCAAAAGCCTGGAGGGATTTTTTTTACATTATCAAGTAACAATCTGATAAGAAGAGATCAAAAGATGAAAAAGCCAGTGGCTATAAAAATAAAGACTCATAAATAAGATATAAAATGAAGCACTAGTACTGATGACAGTTTAAAAAAGCAAAACACTGTTTCTTAGGGTTTAACTACCAAAAACTATAAAAACCATTTTACACAGCATGTGGGCTCAACTTGTTTATTACTAATAACCAAATGATAATAATAGTTTTAAGTATTTTTGCTGCAGTAATCATCTGATTTCCATGGTTTCTTTCCAATATATGTTCATATTATATGTTTTCTTTCCATACTTGAAAAAAAAGGATTTTGAAAGGCACTACATTTAAAAATGAAAAACTTAACTCATGGCAAGATACATTGTGCCATAAATTTACATAAAACACATCTGAATGAACCCTATTCATTAAGTATATTGCATTTTCATATTTACAAAGAAATCTATTTTATATTTACAAAGATTAATGCTACTCACAGGTCTTTCATTAGGGTCAATGAAAAATATTTTGATGATTATTTCGAATTCACCCCATCCTGTTTCAGTAATTTCATATGGAGGTTTAGTAACAACTAAAGACAGAAAAAAATAGTAAATTCTCGGTTTAGTTTTCTAGCCATTTTTAACTTTGGATATTGTGAATCAAAAGACTATATTGTACCTCTTAAAGGATTGCCATAGCTTTCATGTAATTTAAACTGGATTTTCTTCACATATGCTGACATATCCTAAAATATAAGGAATTAATTAGTTTTATGATCTACAAATGAAAACTTGGAAAAAAATACACTGAGCATATATACTTAATTTTATAAAACACATACTTCCCTTCAAATTTTATGGAATCTAATTTTCTAAAAAATATGAATTATACCTGGGAAGCTATTTTGCTTTTTTTAAAAAACAAAAACAAAGGAAGGCTGTGTTGAATTCTTTCATAATTTGTAATATATAAAAATACATGTCCCAAATTCACTTTTTTTGGCAAATCTTGTTTTCATAAACCTCTATAGATAATATTCTAAATCAATTTTGATTTTTTTCATTAAAACAACAGTACATATTTGGTACTATTACAGAAATATAAGGCAAATCTATAGTTAATTTCAAAGAACAAAATTATATCACAAAGGCCAGGCACGGTGGCTCACGCCTGTAATCCCAGCACTCTGGGAGGCCAAGGCAGGTGGATCACCTGAGGTCAGGAGTTCGAGATCAGCCTGGCCAACATGGTAAAACGCCATCTCTACTAAAAATACAAAAAATTAGCCAAGCATGGTGGTGGGCGCCTGTAATCCCAGCTACTCAGGAGGCTGAGGCAGGAGAATCACCTGAACCCAGGAGGAGGAGGTTGCAGTAAGCCGAGATCACGACACTGCATTCCAGCCTGGGCAACAAGAGAGAAACTCCATCTCAAACAAACAAACAAACAAAAAATTACATTACATAAAGCTAAGGACAACTAATTTAAAGCAATCTAAGACTGTTGAGTACAAAAACTCCTCATTTTCTTAACTTTATTTTAAAGTACAGAAGTATATTCATTAGTTATGGCAAATAAAGGGGCTTCTGTTGGCGAAGGTGGCTTTTAAAATATATAATTCATTATAGAAGAATAAAAAATGGAAAGCAATAAGTCACATTCAATAGTAATGTTTATTAACCTTTTAATTTACTTTTAGGAATTTTTAAATTACTTATATCTACATTCATATCTAACTTTATTATTTAAAAAACAAACTGGAATCTTACCATAATGATACCTTTTTTTTTCTGTAGAGATGGAGTCTTACTATGTTCCCAGTCTGGTCTCAAACTCTTGGGCTCAAGTGATCCTCCCGCTTGGGCCTCCCAAAGTGCTGAGATTACAGGAATGAGACATTTTGCCTAGCCAGTGGTTTTTAGTTATATTTACAGAGTCTCATAAGAATCACTACAATTAGCCGGGCGCGGTGGCTCAAGCCTGTAATCCCAGCACTTTGGGAGGCCGAGACGGGCGGATCACGAAGTCAGGAGATCGAGACCATCCTGGCTAACAAGGTGAAACCCCGTCTCTACTAAAAAATACAAAAAATTAGCCCGGCGTGGTGGCGGCGCCTGTGGTCCCAGCTACTCGGGAGGCTGAGGCAGGAGAATGGCGGGAACCCGGGAGGCGGAGCTTGCAGTGAGCTGAGATCCGGCCACTGCAGTCCAGCCTGGGCGACAGAGCGAGACTCCGTCTCAAAAAAAAAAGAATCACTACAATTTTAGAACATTTTTATCACACAAAAGAAAGCCATATCCATTAGCACTTACCTCAATACTCCTTCTGCCCCACCCACTAGCAACCACTTATCTATTTTCTTTGTCTATGGATTTGCCCCTTCTGGACATCTCATATAAATAAAAGCATATAATATGTGGCCTTTTTTATATCTAGCTTCTTTTACTTAGCATAATGCTTTCAAGTTTCATCCATGTAGTAGCATCTTTACTTTATCAGTACTTTACTTTTTATTGCCTGATAATATTCAATTGTATGGATATACCACATTTTATTTATCCATTCATCAGTTGATAGATGAATTGTTTCCACTTTTTGGCTATTATGAATTACACTGGTATCAATACTCATATGCAAATTTTTGGGTGGACTTTGAAGGATTTTAAATGGAGGAATAATTTACTCACTCAATAAATATCAGTTAAATACCTACTATATACTGGCTATGTTCCAGGCATTAAAGACTCCACAGTGAAACAAAATTACTAGCAATCGGATGACACAGCAGAGCTGTCTTTCACATATTTTGATGGTCTTATTACCACATTATCACTTTAAGGATTAGCTGCTTATTCCTGAAACTCCTGATTAAATACTATGTTAACTTGAGACATGATGTTAGGAAGATGTACTATATTTATAGTATAATAATTCTTATCTCAATTTTAATTAGGAAACATTTTTGGAAAATTGAATTCTAGTATCACATGAAGATGACGGTTCTCTATTTTTTCAAAAACTTTTTGACAACATTCCTACAATGGACCAATTTTATAATCAGAAAGTTACTATAAAAAATTACAGGTTGTCTTTAAGCAAAACAAATTACAGACAACTTTAAGCAAAACGGTTACAGAAAAAACGAGTGCCTACCTCATTTCTATATGGTTTTACATATACTGTCCACTGATGAGTGTGCCCATCTTCTTCTCTTTTCTTTCCAAAATACCGAGCAACATTACCATAAACTATTGGTTTAACGATAGTAACACCCTAAAAGAAAAATAATTTTAAAATAAATGAACATTGTACCATTAGCTAAATAAGCAGAATAAGAGCTCTGAAAACTTGTTTTAAAGAATGGCAGTCTAACAATCTATAGTTTGCTTATAAAATGGATTTCTCTCAAATCAATTTCAGACACTTATCCTCATTTCATATTAACACAAAAATCACCAGAATAATCACAATGCTCCCTCTTTGAAAATGCTTTTATTTAAATTATCACGTAAAGCGTTTTGAGAGTTTTGTTAAAAGAAATGCAAAAGGCCTTTTACTTAAACACCTGAAAGCTAGGCATTGAAATAAAAATTGCCAATTCTGACTGGCATCACCTGTGGTAATGTCCGTATCACCCAATCTGTGGCAGTGTTTCCCAAAGCATAGTGTAAATATTAAGAGTAATTTGTGAGAGGTAGAATAAAGGTCATTTTTCACTTTTTTACTTATGTGTTTAATCAGTATTAAAAATAATAATAACTGTAACTAGAAATTAAAACCTACAATTTCACCAAGGCGGGTGTTTCACCTGAGGTCAGGGGGTTCAAGACCAGCCTGGCCCACATGGTGAAACCCCGTCTCTACTAAAAATACAAAAATTAGCTGGGTGTGGTGGTGTGCATCTGTAATCCCAGCTACTTGGGAAGCTGAAGCAGGAGAATTGCTTGAACCTGGGAGGTGGAGGTTGCAGTGAGCCGAGATTATACCATTGCACTCCAGCCTGGGCGACACAGCGAGACTCTGTCTTCAAAAACAAAAAAAAAACCCCACCCTACAATTTCAAAAACATTAACGTTTAGAAAAAGACGTTTAAAAAATAAATTGATTTAAATGTAAATGTTACAATAAATATTACAGTTGAATTCAGACATGGCAAAAATGGCCAAGTGTCACTTGGATGACTGAAGCTTGTTTTTTTTTGTTTTTTTTTGTTTTTTTTTTTGAGACGGAGTCTCGCTCTGTCAACTGGGCTGGAGTGCAGTGGCCGGATCTCAGCTCACTGCAAGCTCCGCCTTCCGGGTTTATGCCATTCTCCTGCCTCAGCCTCCCGAGTAGCTGGGACTACAGGCGCCGGCCACCTCGCCCGGCTAGTTTTTTTGTATTTTTTAGTAGAGACGGGGTTTCACCATGTTAGCCAGGATGGTCTGGATCTCCTGACCTCGTGATCCACCCGTCTCGGCCTCCCAAAGTGCTGGGATTACAAGCTTGAGCCACCGCGCCCGGCCTGAAGCTTGTTAAATAATGGCTGATGACATGTTTGCTACATTTGTCCTTAGTTTAACATACATATTTCTTATATCTGATAAGTGCAAAGGCAGTGAGTATTGACAGATTATGACGGAAAGATAAAAAATTTCAAATTAAGTGAAAATATTGAATGTTGCACATGAATCTGAAACCAATGGCTCAGTTACAGAAATGTATCTGAAGGACAAAGAGCAAGATTTTCCACATGTGAAAAGTGCTGAGTGAGTGTAACCAACAACAATAAGAAATGAAGAAAAGCGGCCAGGCACGGTGGCTCACGCCTGTAATCCCAGCACTTTGGGAGGCCAAGGCAGGTGGATCACCTGAGGTCAGGAGTTGGAGACCAGCCTGACCAACACGGTGAAACCCCCGTCTCTACTAAAAATACAAAATTAGCTGGGCATGGTGGCGCATGCCTGTAATCCCAGCTATTCAGGAGGCTGAGGCAGGGGAATCGCTTGTATCCATGAGGTGGAGGTTGCGGTGAGCCGAGATCGCGCCATTGCACTCCAGCCTGGGCAACAAGAGCAACACTTCGTCTCAAAAAAAAAAAAAAAAAAAAAAAAAAAGACACAGATAGGTATTTTTTAAAACCTACTAATTATTATCATTATTTTTTGAAGAAACAGAGTCTTGCTCTGTCGCCCAGGCTAGAGTGCAGTGGCGCGATCTCAGCTCACTGCAACCTCCGCCTCCCAGGTTCAAGCAACTCTCCTGCCTCAGCCTCCCAAGTAGCTGGGATTACAGGCGCCCTCCACCACGCCCGGCTAATTTTTGTAGTTTTAGTAGAGACGGGGTTTCACCATGTTGACCAGCCTGGTCTCGAACTCCTTACCTCAGGTGATCCACCCACCTCGGCCTCCCAAAGTGCTGGGATTACAGGCGTGAGCCACCGCGCCCGGCCATGGTTGATTCTTTTTAAAGAAAAATTTCCTTTCCTCTACAAATAAAAATCAGATGGGGTACAAATAGTTGTTTTATCAGGAGCCAGTGGGCCCTGCCTTAAAAATCAACGTGCAGGGCCGGACGCGGTGGCTCACACGTGTAATCTCACCACTTTGGAAGGCCAAGGTGGGGTGGATCATGTGAGGTCAGAAGTTCAAGACCAGCTGTCAACATGGTGAAACCCTGTCTTTACTAAATATACAAAAATTAGCCGGGCGTGGTGGCGGGCACCTGTGATCCCAGCTACTTGGGGGGCTGAGGCAGGAGAATCGCTTGAACCCGAGAGGCGGAGGTTGCAGTGAGCCGAGATCGCGCCATTGCGCTCCAGCCTGGGCAACAAGAGCGACACTTCGTCTCAAAAAAAAAAAAAAAAAAAAAAAAAAATTAACGTGCCAGGGGATGTGTGAGGGAAATGACACAATGTCAAACATTACGCTAGGCTCTATGATAATTTCACTAAAAACAAAAGAAGTTGACATTTACTGAATGTTCCCCATGTGCCAGGCAGTGTTATGCCCCTGCTTTGGGGCTTTCTGAACACCATGAACTCCGGCAAATTTTCTTAGCCTTCGTATGCCTCGGTGCCTCAGTTACCGCACTTGGAAATACTGCGGGTGAGCGCTCAGCGACTGTTGGCTAGTTATTGTTATCCTCACACCAGGGGGATGGCGTCACCGCTTTACCAATAACCTAGATTGGCAGCGAATGTGCACCAAGCTGAGCTTTCCCAGCCCTAGGACTCGCACGTTTCCTCGGCAGCCACGTCCAGGTTTCCCCAAGCCACCACTGATTTGTTTGGTTTTTGGCGGGGATGGGAGTTGGCAGTGACGCGAGGAAGTTGGGGCCCAATGAACGCCGTTTTTTCACTCAATGGCTCTGACTCGCTCTCCGCCTTGAAACCACGGTTCAAACCCTAGGAGAGAAGGCGCGAAAGGAAACCCAGTGCGACCTCCCCGTGCCGCTCAAGGAGGAGCCGGGGCGGGAGAGCCACCCCGGAAGAGGGGCGGTCCGGGCACTGACCTTTACTCTCCCGCCGGAGTCAGGCCCAAATTCGGCCATTCTCTTGAACATATTGTCCCACGGAAGAAGCCGCCGCCGCCAGGGAAAGAGACCGGGGCTGGCGGGGTCGCCGCTCCCCTCAGAGGCCGCGCTCCTCTCGCGCGGGCCCAGGCGGAGGGTTTCTGGCCGAGGGAGGGCGAGTTACTAAGGCTTGTAACGCTGACTAACCGTCAACTCCTCAGGCCGACAGCGCTCCCAAAGGCCATTCAGCCCCGCGCAGGTGGAGAGCGCAGCGGAAGGAGGGGCGACGGCGGCACCGTGCGCAGGCGCAACGGGCTCGCTTGTGCGCACGCAGTGTACACTGCGCACGCGCCTGGCGGCTGCAGTCACATCGCAAGACCAGTACAGGAGTTCCAAATCAAAAAAAATGAAAGGAAGGAAATAATAAATGAGTTCAGAAAGTTGTCCAGATGTTAAGAATATGAGTTTCCACATTGAAAGATCCTACCAAGCACCCAGCACAAATATTAAAGCATCCATGTCAAAGCATATCATTGTGAATTTTCGGAACATCGAGAATAAAGAGACCCCACACCCTTCCAGGTTATAAAGACTGTGGAATCAGAGTGGCTTCAGATTGCTCAGGTAGATTCTAGGAAGCCATACGGTACTGTCTTCAAAACTCTGAGGGAAAATTACTTACGATTTAGTCTTCAATACTCATCCAACTACCAATCTAGTGTGTGAATAGAGTTTCAGACGTGCTAAATTACTACACATAAAAAATAGTACCTATCTTACTTTTCTCAGTACTTCCAGGAAGATCTTGTAGATCTGATCCACCAAAATGAGGGAAAAGCCAAGAAGGAGGCAATTATGAAATACAGGAAATACAATAAATAATAAACACAGAAAATAATAAGATCCCAAGATGATACTGAAAGAGCCCCGGGGACGATAGCTGTGTACAGGCACAGACGGCAACGCATCCAGATTAGATTGGGTCAGAAATCTTTGGGAGACACTGCTTTAGAAGGATGGAATTGACACAATTCCAGCTGGCGTTGAATCCGAGATTTGACCGAGAGTTTGGGAGTTTAACTCATGACAGGTACACAGAAAACTAAGCGGCTGTAAGAATTATGCAGCCATTAATTCTAGGGAAAACAAAATCTTGCGTAAGAAAAGAAAGTAATTGTATTTATGGTTACATAAATACTGACTATTGATCCCCCGCTCCCCCAAAAATAGAATTACATTTGGAAGGATGGGCTTTGGAGAAAGGTACTATGCTTGATGGGGTTGGAGGAGAAGGAAATAGAGCTTAATCTTTAACTTCCATAGTGGGAAGTCAATATCTTAAAATGGAAAAATCAAGAAGAAGCAATGTAAGTGTAATATTGAAAAGCATGGAGGTAAGTATTTTTAAAAAATAAGCTAAAAGAGTAGAAAATATTGCTGATTGTGATTTTCAGTAATTCCATTTAACAATGTTGAAGATTTTTTTTTTTTTTTTTTTTTTTTTTTTTGATACGGAGTCTCGCTCTGTCACCCAGGCCGCAGTGCAGTGGCACGATCTCGGCTCACTGCAAGCTCTGCCTCCCGGGTTCACGCCATTCTCCTGCTTCAGCCTCCCGAGTAGCTGGGACTACAGGCGCCCACCACCTCGCCCGGCTAATTTTTTGTATTTTTAGTAGAGACAGGGTTTCACCGTGTTAGCCAGGATGGTCTCGATCTCCTGACCTCGTGATCCGTCCGCCTCGGCCTCCCAAAGTGCTGGGATTACAGGCGTGAGACACCACGCCCGGCCGAAGAAAATATTTTTTAAAAGACTTCACTAAATAGAAGTGCAAGGGATGTGCTCAGGGCTTAGTTATAATCAGTGCCACATGAAGAGCTCAATTGTCATATGAATGTCACTGCATTTCAACCAACATAGGAACTGAGTTTCTTTTGAAAATGATCAAACATTGATATTGATTTTTATCTTTTGCCAGAATAAGAGTAGAAATTTGGTTTGGGGGCGTAATTATATTAAAAACAGTTGGTATAACTAAGAAATATTTATCAAAAACTAAAACAAAAATATCCAACAAACATTGCTTTCCCTCTTCAGTCTACTTTGTCTAATCTCTGGCAATTTCCTCAATCAGCCTGTGTTGTTGGGTTATCCTGGCACTTCCTGGACATGTCCTATCTCTGTTTCTCAGCTGTCACTCTTCAACTCTCTCTCCCCTACCTTGACTCATCCTTTGTACACCTCAGGGTATCTCCATATGCATAAACTCATTCTTTTTTAGTTTAATCACATCAGAATGATCCAAGAATTTTGAAGCCTAACGTGGCACCTATGTAGTGGCCCTCTGCTGCCCTCCCATGGCTGCTCTATGTGCTGCATTTACATAGCCAAGACGTGGCTTGGAACCCCGCAAGCTGTTGTACTGGAATCATGTGGCCTGGAAGAGTTAATTTAAAAAAAAAAAAAAAAAAGCCGGGCGCGGTGGCTCACGCCTGTAATACCAGCACTTTGGGAGGCCGAGGCGGACGGATCATGAGGTCAGGAGATCGACCTCCTGACATGGTGAAACCCCGTCTCTACTAAAAATACAAAAATGAGCTAGGCGTGTTTGCGCGTGCCTGTAGTCCCAAGTACTCGGGAGTCTGAGGCAGGAGAATCGCTTGAACCCAGGAGGCGGACGTTGCAGTGAGCCGAGATCGCGCCCCTGCACTCCAGCCTGGCGACAGAGTGAGGCTCTGTCTCAAAAACAGAAAACTTAGAATGATCAGCTTGGAGGGAACATACTAAATAATCAGCAAGAGATTTATTCGATCAACTGATACTTATTGAGTATATACCATGTTCCAGTCACTCTTCTAGGTGTTTAGAATACAGAAGTGGAATGAGTGAAAAATTTCTATTCTTCCTATCAGTACAGTGGTTCAGCATATTATAAAATCAGAGATGTATCATGGTAAGGAGGGTGTCCAGGTGTGGGGTAAGGAAGCAACCCACTGAGGGATGTCAGAGCCTGAGTGGAGAGCACTCAATGTTGGGCAGAGTTGGGAAATTGGTTACATACAGGCAAACCCATCAAATACATAAATGTACTAAGGACACATTTTAAGGATATTGAATGTAATGGATGCTAAGTTTCTTACTGTCAGAGAAGAGAGTTAAAACATGGAAAAGAAGAAAACTAGAGTGAATCCTGTGGTGTGAGATTAGAATTGGAGATACTGGTGTGGATTCATGCTTTTCAATATAAATAGATAGATGTAGAGATAAATATAGTGTAAATACATATATCTTCCAGCTCTGTTCACTGATAGGGCCTGGGAACAGTGACACCCTAGTGCCCAGATCTTGTTTTTAATACTATTATGCACTTTGAGGAATCAGGGCTCCTTGGAGAAATGGCTAGTCCATTTCTGAAAGCAAGGAAGGAAAAAGGTGAGCCTTAGAATATCTTGTGCCAGAAAACAAAAAAGTGCTTGAAGAATAATGGGAATATGTCAAAATGGCACAGAAGCCAACTTGCAGAGGCTCACTGGCCAAATCGAGGACAGTGTGAACATCAAAATAAATAATAGTAATGGACTATAACTCCTTATGATTTGAATAAAATAGAAACCATGGGTCCATATTGATAAAATAAATAAATGCATGATCAGGCACGGTGGTTCACGCCTGTAATCCAGCATTTGAGAGGCCAAGACAGGCAGATTGCTTGAGCTCAGGAGTTCGAGACCAGCCTGGGCAACATGGCAAAACCCCATCTCTACTAAAAATGCAAAAATTAGCCAGGCCTGGTGACGCGTGCCTGTAGTCCCAGCTACTCAGGAGGCTGAGGCGGGAGGATCGCTTGAGCCCAGGAAGCAGAGGTTGCAATAAGCCGAGATCACGCCACTGCACTCCAGCCTAGGTGACAGAGTGAAATCCTGTCTCTAAATAAATAAAAAAACAAACTGAAAATTTGATGAGCAGTAGTCTCAAGGCACCTCTTCCCCAAATACTTTACAGTGAAGATGGCTTGCAGGCATCACCTTAATCAAGTGATCCAAGTGAACATCATCAGTCATGGGGCAAATCAAAACTGCATGCCACCTGAAATGATGCAGTGAGAACATCACTTCTGTGGTATTCCTACCAAAGATGCATAACCTAATGGAATCTAAAGAACACCAGAAAAACCTTAGGAACATTCTATGACATAACTAGTCTGTGGTCTTCAAAAGTGGCAAGGTCATACAAAGTCCAGAAAGAAACAACTGAAGAAATAATCCAGATTGAAAGAGACTTAAAAAACATGAAAACAAAATACAACATGATTTTGAATTAGATGCTTTTGTTACGATGGTCTTATTGGGACAATCTCTGAAATTGAGTGGAATCTGATGATTAGGTGGTAGTAATGTATCAGTGTTAATTTCCTAATTTGGATAATTGTTTTGAGGTTTTATGTAGGAGAATGTCTTTGTAGGAATTACACACCAATATAATCAGGGCCATTGGGTATCATGTTGGCTATTTACTCTCAAAACAGTTCTGAAAAAAATAAAAGATCTTTGTACAGTACTTTTACATTTTTTGAAAGATTGAGATTATTTCAATGTTTTTTTAAAAAGTGGGAAAAGCTCTGTCATTTTGGAAGTTATATTTTGGTGAGAAGAAATAAATAAATAAAATATGTAGTATATAAAATTATTATAGACTTGATCCCTGAGGCACTCTCACATTTAGAAATTAAATAGCAGAGAAAGAGTGAGCAAGAAGGACTGAGAAAGAATAGTCATTGAAGTAGGATGCAAATAAGGAAAAGTCAAGGGAGAAAAAAACTGCTAAAAGTATGAAGTGGTTCACTTTGTCAAATGCTGCTGAGATGAACAAGGTGACCACGGAATTAGCACTGAGGAGTCATGGGAAAAATCCTGGAGGAGCAGTTTCAGCTGGGTAAGGATGGAAGCCAGATTAGAGAGGGTTGAAAAGACAATGGGAGGTGAGATCATGGAGTTGGTAAGTACAGACATCCTTCCCCAGAAGTCTTGCTGTAAAGGGAGCAGAGAATGGAATTGCAGTTGGAGGATTATGTAGGGTCAGTGGAGTATTTGTTGTAAGATGGGAGGTTACTAGGGCAGACTGCAGAATGATGGAGGTGATCCAGCTAAAAGGAACAAACTAGGGATGCAGGAAACAACCTAACTTGGAGTAGTGAGAGGGATGGGAGGGGAACTGCATGTGGAGTCAGTGCTGTTGGTAGGAGCAGAGGCTCTTCATCCTGATAATAGGAGGGAAGGAAGGAAGGATGGGCCTATGGGAAGGTATGACTGCTGCTTTGGTGATGTGGAGGGGAAAACTTGCTATGAAGTTGCTTTTATTTTATAAGTGTAATATGAGGCCAGGTTATCTGCTGAGAGCAGAGGAGGGTGGAGGATAACGGGGCAGAGGAGGAGGCTGAATGTGTGTCTTGAGGTTTTGAAGAGAGAAGAGGAAAAGTAAAATAGTAACAGTCATTTTGGAGACTAGGGACATAAAAATGGAAGGATTGCAGAGAAGTAACTAAAATGGTCAAGTAGACATGAGGGTTCATTTGAGATTTATGGTTATGAATTTAAACTGAGACCTGTCAGCATGCTTATGGATTTTTCTCCAGCAATATCCGACTATTTAAGTGAAGTAAGTGAGGATATAAGAGATAATAAGAGCATCAAATCATATTTTTTCAAATATTTGTATTTTTTTCTTCAGAGGCACTATAGGAGTCTAAATAAAAACAGACAAGGTATGTGTTGCAAAGCCTTTAATTAGAATGTTTGTGTTTTTCAAACATTATGCATAATTTCACATTTGTGATTAGTTAGCAATTATTTCAATACTTGTAAGCTCATCTCCCTCAGATTTAATCATAATACATGAATGAAATTAATCAAATTAAGGAACAGCAATTTAGAAAGAAACACACTTTAAGAAAACAAAATTCTCAACTCAGGCAGTCTGTTTCTAGCATTTGGTATTCTATCCCTTTAAAAATTTCATATCACCCAACAAAAAGTGGTTATTTTTACTGTTTTTGGAGATGACTGAACAGATGAAGGCATCTAATGCTGCTGGTATTTTGCCCAAGATCAACTGAAGATAACCTTTTGTTATATTTTTTACTTAATATTGGACATACTCATATCATTCAAGATTAAGTCTGGGTTATTTCTTTGATAAGAACTGAATGTACTGGAGATGTATTTGATAACCAAGGTTTTAGATAAATTTGCACCAGTATTAGCTCTATTTGCAAACTGAAAACTGTTGTAGGCTTAATATAAAATAACCACATTAGTGAACATTACGTCTCTTAGAAGAAAGGCCATATTTTGCTCCTGCTTCTGTAAAAATATTATTTCTTTGAAGGGGAAATAATGGTAGTGTGATCTTTCACTTAATTACTACTCCCTTAATGTGAGAAAGAGACAAAATGAGCTGAAGAAGGAAAATTCTGCAATTACACTCCACAACCTTGAACATACTGACTGACATCTCTGTTTTGACAGTGATTTCTCCATGCCACCCTGTAGAAAAAGATGAAGCAAATGGTGAAAGGTTAAAACATATCTTCATTGTAATATACATACTTCACACCCCTTGGGGAAACAAAATATTTTATCAATAGACAAAATAGTAAGATAGACTCAGTGATTGCTATTTATTAAATGAAGATATGTATACAAAGTACTTCACTCCTACCCAAATCTCTCAGTAGAGCATAGAATGCTGAACATAAAGATTGAGTAATGTGCGTTGTACAGCAGCAACTGCAAAGTGAATTCCACATTTATTTTATTTTATTTTATTTTATTTTTATTTTTTCGAGACACAGTCTCGCTCTGTTGTCCAGGCTGAAGTGCAATGGTGCAATCCTCTGCAACCTCCACCTCCTGGGTTCAAGCAAATCTCCTGCCTCAGCCTCCCAAGTAGCTGGGATTACAGGCACCTGCCACCACACCCAGCTAGTTTTTTGTATTTTTATTAGAGACGGGTTTTGCCATGTTAGCCAGGCTGGTCCCAAACTCCTGACCTCAGGTGATCCACCCGCCTTGGTCTCCCAAAGTGCTGGGATTATGGATGTGAGCCACTATGCCCGGCCCACATTTACTTATTCTAAAAAGAATTTCAAGATATGACAAGGAACTGGTAGAGTGTGAAGAATCTGAAAACTCTAGAAATCCCCTAAAATAAATTGTGGAGTAAAAGAGTAAGATTCTGGATCACTTAAAGTAGATTGTTTCTTCAAGGTGTAGGTAATACATTATTTAGCATAAGCCAAAAGCTGCAATTTTTAGGTGTCATTAGCATAATTTCGTCTTTGAAAGTCTGCTCTCATTGTATATATCAACAGTAGAGCAAAATAGTTTTCCCTTTTAACACTTAAAACATACCATGCTCTAATGCCTTGTGGATCACTGACAACCCTCTTTGCACAAGTTACAGCATCAGCGATGTTATCTTGCAGCAAAGCTGAAAGACAGGTGGTAAGCAATAAAAACTTTATTAGATATTTTATTTTAAATTTACGTTTAGCCAGCTTTATTCTGTTAGGCTGTGGAAAGAATGCTAAGATATTATTTTCTATAAGTCCATATATGTGTGATTGTTGAGGAAAACTTTCTCTTCATTCTCTCCCATTCAGCATGAAATGAAGTATTTTTTCCTTCATTTACCAAAGTCATTGGAAGCTCTGGAAGTATTAACAAAATGATTAAAGGTCCTCTTTGTACTAGACACTGTAAAAAAACACCTAGTGATATTTTACTCAGCAGTTCTATTACTGAAAATTTATCCAAAAGAAATAAGAAATGCACCCAAAGATGTATACACAAAACTATTCATAGCAATTTCTAAGAGGGAAAAATGGAAACAATCTAAGTGCTCAATAGTAACAGTTGGATCAGTACATTATAGACTATTCATATATTAAAATTCTAGTCATTCTTTTCAAATGATGATACAGATTTGTATTTTTTTCTCATCTGGAAAATGGAGCAAAAGATAATTAAAAATCGATTTGTATTTGCTGACATGCAAATAATTTTGTGTGATAAGAAGCAAATTGTAAAGCAGTGTGTATAATACAATTTAATTTTTGCAAAAGCACACATTACTTACATGTTTGTATGTGGGTATATATATGTATGATGTAATTTAACATTCATACACATGATTGATATACATTCTGGAAGAATATAAACCAGAATTAGGCCGGGCGTGGTGGCTCACGCCTGTAATCCCAGCACTTTGGAAGGCCGAGACGGGCGGATCATGAGGTCAGGAGATCGAGACCATCCTGCCTAACACGGTGAAACCCCGTCTCTACTAACAATACAAAAAAATTAGCTGGGTGTAGTGGCGGGAGCCTGTAGTCCCAGCTGCTCGGGAGGCTGAGGCAGGAGAATAGTCTGAACCCGGGAGGCGGAGCTTGCAGTGAGCTGAGATCGTGCCACTGCACTCCAGCCTGGGTGACAAAGCGAGAATCCGTCTCAAAAAAAACCCCCAAAAAACACAAAAGAATATATACCAGATTTTACCCGTGGTTATAAACCTCTGGGGAGTAAGATTATGGGTGTTATTTTCTTATTTGTATTTTCTAATTTTTATTTAATGACCAAAGATTATATAATATAAATTAATTTTTTTTTTTTTTTTTTTTTTTTTTGAGACGGAGTCTCGCTCTGTCGCCCAGGCTGGAGTGCAGCGACGCGATCTCCACTCACTGCAAGCTCCGCCCCCCGGGTTCACGCCATTCTCCTGCCTCAGCCTCCGGTGTAGCTGGGACTACAGGCGCCCGCCACCGCGCCCGGTTAATTTTTTGTATTTTTAGTAGAGATGGGGTTTCACAGTGTGAGCCAGGATGGTCTCGATCTCCTGACCTCGTGATCCACCCGTCTCAGCCTCCCAAAGTGCTGGGATTATAGGCGTGAGCCACCGCACCCGACCTAAAATTTTTAATTAACTGGATTTTTAAAATAAGATTAATGTTCTCTACTGGGAATTTTAATATTTAAAAATTTAGTAATATCAACTTTGCAAGATTTCTGCAATATTTTTGACACTGAAGATTCCACGTTATTTCTATTTTTATGAGTTCAATAAAACATTTGTTTCACCCTAAATAAATCCTTAAGTTAATTTTTTATTTACAGTAATAGTTCTACAGGAAATGTATTTTTTGAAGATGTAAACTAAAGAATTTAGAAATGGAATGTCATAATGTTCCTAATTCACTTAAAAGTCTCTCAGCAGTAGCCAGGTACAGTGGCTCATGCCTGTAATTCCAGCACTTAAGGAGGCTGAGGTGGGAAGATTGCTTGAGCTCAGGAGTTCAAGACCAGCCTGGGCAACACAGAATTTGCGTGTACTAAAAATTTCAAAAACTAGCCAGGCATGGTGGTGTATGCCTGTAGTCCCAGCTACTTGGGAGGCTGAGGTGGGAGGATCACTTGAGGCTGCAGTGAGCTGTGATGGTGCCACTGCATTATAGCCTGGGGTACGGTGAGACTCTCTCAAAACAAAACAAAACAAAACAAAAAACTCTCAGCAAAACAAAAAACAAAAAACAAAAAAACATAGAAGAAGTGACCATGGCAAAATGTTAACAACTTTTAAAGTGCATAATGGGCATATGGCTGTTTATTATACTAATGTCTCTAATTTTGTATGTATTTAGAACATTTCCTAATAAAAAGTAAAACGATTGAAAAGGGACCATACAATTAAATTATCCCTAAACTTCCCCAAAGTAAGCAGGAGCAATGGCATTGTTTGGGACAAAGCATCAGTAAGGCCATTGACAGTAAATTAATAAGTCATTTCAGAAACTTCTGTATATTAAAAAAAGTCAACCTTTTATGATACCGCTTCTTTAATTTCTTACTCAGGGAATTATGAGGAAAATAATAATGACTTTCTGGAAGTTGAGATGTAGTTTTTCTAGGTCCCTCATGAACCCTTCAAGGCTTTTTCATTTGCATTGAACCTCAATTCTTGTAAGTATAACCAGATTGGTCAAATATTAGCTGGTCTTACCATTGCAGGATATATGACAGGCATTAACTGCTCCTGGGGTTTTGCCATTATTACACCAGTAGTGGCTATTGATCTGAAATATCCCATAATCAGTGCTTTGGTCTCCAGGATTGTAGTTTGTAGCTTGTGTGTTATAATTACTCTCCCATTTGGCCAAACACACCCCTGAAAAGAACTTATTTTTAGTAATAAACAGCAACACTAAGTGACTTACACTCTATAGCAAAATCAGTTCTATTTAGCTACTTCTATTTTACTGATTTGTTTTATAAGTATAAAGATTTACTTAACTTATAAAATATCTTAACACTTTAGTATTAAGATAAGGGACTTGTAAGAGAATCCTTTTGTAATGCAAATTATCTTGTAACACTAATGAACAATATAACATACTTTTAAAAATATTAAAATACATGTTTCTTCCATTGCTTTTACCCTTCCTGTGCTCCCATCCCTCAGGCAACATTCAGCCAAGAACAGAAAAATCAATAGAGCTGTTGAGTAGATTTTGTAAATTCATAGCAGATACATAGGCTGATGGAAAAATGCTTTTTTTAAAAATCGGAAAAACATAAGGATTTTCTGATAGAGAGAAATTTTCTTATGATATCTAAAGGTGAATTTGGATATCAAGTTAGAATCTTGAAAACAAGACTATTCTGTGATTTCATCCCTTCACTCATTCATTCAAAAATAGCTATTGAGGGGAAATGTCTGAATTAAATCTGAAAACTACAGAGATTATTACATTGACAACTATGGACTAAACTGTAAAATAACTTTTCCTCGTGGCACATCTTGAATTGTGTGGGAGAAAATGAAAGATAGTGAAGTAGAGTAGATAAAAATAATAAAATATTTCATGCTGAGTTTCTGGAATCCTATACAAAGAGTGAATGAAGGGAACTAGGTTCCTACTGCCCTTGTGTAGGGAATTCAATATATTCTTTAAAAACATCACTATTAAAAATCCCATGTCAGCCAGGTGCAGTGGTTCACACCTACAATCCTAGCACTTTGGGAGGCTGAGGTGGGCGGATCATTTGAGGCCAAGAGTTCAAGACTAGCCTGGCCAACATGGTGAAACTCCATCTCTACTGAAAATACAAAAAATTAGCTCGGTATGGTGGTGCACACCTGTAGTCGCAGCTACTCGGAAGGCTGAAGCACGAGAATCACTTGAGCCCAGAAGGTGGAGGTTGCAATGAGCTGAGATCATGCCACTGCACTCCAGCCTGGGCCACAGAGTGAGACCGTCTTAAAACAAACAAAAAACAAAACAAACAAACAAAACACAAACAAAAAAACCACATCATGGCAGGGCACTTGAAGACAAGAAAAAATGCTGCATCACTTTAGGCTCTCAGAAGTTCGAAATGGGAAATAACTGGAGTCACACACCAAGGACTTGAGAGAGCTCTGCCAGGTCCTCAAATGTATCTTTCAGTCAGCTTACATGTGCCATTGAATCTCAGGCATCCAGCAAACTTCCTAGCACTAGAACAGTACAACAGGTCCTGTTTTACTTAGAATGGAATTTTCCCCTGCCATGCTCTTACTCCTTTATCGGGTATCTCTGATTATAAAGAATCAAACTGATGTTTTTAGCCATTGTAAGTATATAAAACCACAAAGAAGTAAAACATCTATTCATTCAAAGCCCCTTCTTCTTCCTTCTCTCCTAGTGTCTGTTCCATACATAACTAATTCTCTGGAAGTATAGAGAGTAGACTTACAGTTTGCTAGGCTGATTCCCCTGTAGCCATCCAGTCCCAATCTTTTCAGAGTTCTGGCCAACTCACACCTTTCAAAGATCTTGCCCTGGACCGTGACAGAAAGGAGGACAAGCCCCAGAATAATGACAGCCTTCATGTTGACTGCTAGGTCAGACTGCTAGGTCAGGCTGAGCAGGGTGAGCTGGTCCCAGTATTTATATCTTTTAACTTCCTTCTTCCCCTTGTGTTTTGGTGGCTCCACCCTTTCAGCTGTGTGGAAAACAGGAACTGTGTATTGATCTACTGATTCTAAAGAGATTTTTTAATGCTTGAAGAGAGATACTCTAATTTCCTAAGAATTAGTCTACAGGAAAATAATGAAATGGCATTGTTTAAAGTACTGGCTCTGGAAGAATTGGGGCATAGCACTGTTTACAAGACAAGAACCTTCTTCTGTTTGATTATGAATTTGAGCAATTATAAAGAAAACAATGACTATTTTGTACAGCTTAAAATGAGCTGTGATTTTTGACTGACATTCAATTTCATGAAATTTTTTCTATGCATTCACAGTTTGGTATTTATCTTTTTTACTTAAAATTATTTTACATACATTTTCCACAAAATGGACATGACACATGTGCCTGTTGTCTTACAAGGTGTATAGTGTGACACCACGTTGCTCAGCTAGTTTCTTACTCTAGACTCTTTTTGTTACTATAGTAAATGTTTTATTATTATGAATCAGTGTTTTACTATTATAAATAAGGTCCAAGCGAACAACTTTACCAACTACATTTTTTTTTTTTGTTTTTGATAGGGAGTCTTACTCTGTCGCCAGGCTGGAGTGCAGTGGTGCAATCTCAGCTCACTGCAACCTCCGCCTCCCGGGTTCAAGCAATTATCTAGCCTCAGCCTCCTGGGTAGCTAGGACTACAGACATGTGCCACCACGCCCAGCTAATTTTTGTATTTTTAGTAGAGATGGGGTTTCACCATGTTGGCCAGGATGGTCTCAATCTCTTGACCTCGTGATCCACCCGCCTTGGTCTTCCAAAGTGCTGGGATGACAGGTGTGAGTCACCATGCCCGGCCGAATTTACCAACTACTTTTCACAACACTTTGCCTCCCATTTTCGTATTAGAACATAGGGGGTTATTAGAAAGCAATAGCATTTTTAAAATCAAACTTACCCAAACACATATATCCAACTAAATGCTACCTTGGAAAATAGCAATCTCACGAGGCTGTGCACAGCTTTTAAAACAATGCTACCAGAACTCAAAAAGAACTATGCTTCTGTATCTGCCTATGAAGACAGATTCTGAGCCACACACAGTGTCATCACTTTGTAGTCACCCTTATTTTTCATCAGTGGCCTCTAAAGATTACCAGATTTGGTTTTAAATGACAGTTCAAGGACCCTGTCCAAAAATCAAGAATAAGCTCATTTTTCAGGCTAGGTCTAATTTTGATTCTTCAATAATAAAGAGGGCCAGGTGTGGTGTCTCATGCCTGTAATCCCAGCACTTTGGGAGGCCAAGGCAGGTGGATCACCTGAGGTCAGGAGTTGAAGACCAGCCTGGTCAGCATGCTGAAACCCTGTCTCTACTAAAAATACAAAAATTAGCTGGGCATAGTGGTGGGTGCCTATAATCCCAGCTACTCAGGAGGCTGAGGCAGGAGAATTGCTTGAACCCAGGAGGCAGAGGTTGCAGTGAGTCAAGATTGTGCCATTGCACTCTAGCCTGGGCAACAGAGTGAGACTCTGTCTCAAATAATAATAATAATAATGATAATAATAATAAATAGTGAGACAGATTTTCAAGACCCAAAGAGACAGAAACCAATTAAAAGAGTTAGTCTTCGCTGGGCGCGTGGCTCATGCCTATATTTCCAGCACTATTGGAGGCTGAGGCAGGAGGATTGCTTGAGACCAGGAGTTGGAGACCAACCTGGGCAACATGGAAAAACCCTATGTTTACTAAAAATAAAAATAAAAAAAATTTTTAAATGTGCTTGTAGTCCCAGCTACTTGGGAGGTTGAGGGTCAGATGATCACCTGAACCCGGGAGGTTGAGGCTGCGGTTAGCTGAGATCATGCCACTGCACTCCAGCTGGGCAACTAGAGTGAGACTGTGTCTCAAAAATAAAAAAAAAAGAAGAAGAAGAAGAAAAAAAGAGTTAGCCTTTGGTCTTTGGTCCCCTTTATACCATTCCCAACTCAATACTAAAGATGGTCAGTTATTACATATGCTGGTTTCAGCCTTATGCTGATAAGATTAATTTTTCTTTTCAAATGTCTAAACAGTTATGACCTTATACTTTCTTGGGAGTGGAACAAGCAAATATTTGCTGCCAACCTGAACCAAAGTGACAGCATGTTATCAAGTGACTACTTCAAAGGGATCCCCCTAATTATCTCCCCTGGGGAAGAAGTTAAGGGCAGTTACCCATTTATAATCCTATCATTCCATTTGAGGTAGGTTTAATGAGCAATCTATTTAAAAATAAAATAGCAAGTAAGCATGATTTGAGGGCACAGATTATTTTTCTTCCTCAGAAATTTTGTATGTATTGCATGTTCTTTTTGATGCAATGTATGCATTTTATCTTTTTACGAAAGTTGCTTACAGACCCTAGATTACTGTGTTGTATTACAGTGGACAATAGTTATGATTTACTCATTTGTTTCTCAAGATAGAGAAAAATAATTATTTATGGTGAGTGTTGGGTGCTTCAGGCCTGGGAAAGGGAATCTGACTAAGGGTTTCTCACACTTTTGACTATTCCCCAAAACTAAAGCCATCCTGAAAAGATGAAGATTTGCCATAATGTAAGATATTCTAAACAATGTGCTATAGCCCTCTGTTTTGTTCTGTTTTTAGATAGGATGTAAGGCCAGTTTTGTTTTGTTTTGCTTTGTTTTGTTTTGTTTTGTTGGAGATAGGGTCTTGCTCTGTTGCCCAGGCTAGAGTGCAGGGGCGCAATCTTGGCTCACTGCAGCATGAACTCCTGGGCTCATGCAATCCTCCTGCCTCAGCCTCTCAAGTAGCTGGGACCACAGGCGAGTAGCTGGGACCACAGGCAAGTAGCTGGGACCATAAGCATGTGCCATCACACCTGGCCAACTTTTTAAATTTTTAGTAGAAACACAGTCTTGCTATGTTGTCCAGGCTGGTCTTGAACTCCTGGACTTAAGCAATCCTCCTGCCTCAGCCTCCCAAAGTGCTTGGATTACAAACATGAGCCACTGCACCCAGCTCTGTTAGGCCATTCTTGTGTTGCTATAAAGAAATACTTGAGACTGGGTAATTTATAAGAAAAGAGGTTTAATTGGCTCATGGATCTACAGGCTGTTCAGGAAGCATGGCATCGGCATCTGCTACTGGAGAGGCCCCAGGAAGCTTACAGTTATGGAGGAAGGTGAAGGAGGAACAGGTATTTCACATGGTGGGAGCGGGAGCAAGAGAGTTGCCGGGGGTTGGGGTAGTGCCACACTTTACAACAACCAGATCTCGTGAGAACTCACTCACTATCACCAGGACAGTACCAAGCCATGAGGGATCTGCCCCCATGACCCAAACACCTCCCACCAGGCCCCAGCTCCAACATTGGGGATTATAATTCAACAGGAGATTTGGATGGGGATAAATAACCAAACTGTATCACAGGGTCTCACTCTGTTGCCCAGACTGGAGTGAAACAGTGCAATCATGTTTTTTCAGCTTTGATTTCCCAGGCTCAGGTGACTCTCCCACCTACAGGCATGTACCACCACACACAGCTAATTTTTCATTTTTTGTAGAGACAGGGTCTCGCTATGTTGCCAAGGTTGGTCCTGAACTCCTGGGCTCAAGCAATTCTCCTGCCTTGGCCTCCCAAAGTGCTGGGATTACAAGCATAAGCCACTATGCCCTCTTTTGAAAGTGGTGGGTTGGGCACACAGGTTTCTCTCTGTTCACTTTCCAAATTACATTAAAGTATCAACAAAAGGAATATGAAAAGGTATAAACCAACAAGGGCAAAGGAAAAGCAGACGAGATGATAATAGATGAGAAATGTCAATAAAAGTTTATAATACAGAGTGGCTGAGTAGTAACTAATTTAGGATAATGGAGAGAGCTGACACCTGAGTGCCTGGAAAAAGAGGAATCACTACAGAGCAAACTAACTTGTGCCTTAGATCCTGGAAAAAAACTAGGTAATTCTGAAGGCAGGACTGCACGGCAGTGCTATAAACAGAAAGACAGGTTGGAAATCTGTATATGAAACAGTTAAGCCCCAGATTTTCTCCCCCAGACCAGGAAACCAGGTTGCTGCCTTTCCCCAATCCTAGAAGAAGGATGAGAAGATCAGTCTTTGGAGATGATGAACCAGAGACTCTGGACTTGGGACTCAAGGCATGACTAAAGACAGGGGATAATGCCATAATGAAAACAGAGGCATTAAATACAAATCTGCCTTCTGAAGAGTAAGCCAGTCACCCAGCTCTCAACCTGCCTGAACCGAGCTCCTCGATGTCTGGCTGCCAAAACCACCTCCCAGGCAGGAACCAGTAGGATTCTCTCTGGAGTAAATATCTGAACCAGGAGAAAAGACCTATAGATATTATTATTTGGGGCCCACAGTGAAATGGCCAGTCTCGATCAATTGCTTGTGGTGAGATGTACCCAGGCTTACAGATTTTCTGCTCAGCTCTTTAGTGCTTTATATTACTCTTACACAATCAGTGGATACTTGATGAAAGACACTATTGTGAAATACAGAGACATTAATATCAAAAGAAACATTTCGAGAAGAAGAACTCAAAGGAAACAGAGGCAAAACAAAATAAGACATAAGCTACAACGAATATCTCAGGGAGATAAGAGAAAATAAGAGAAAGAAAGGGAGGGAGAAAGAGAGGAGTGTGTTTTAGGCCTTGAAGGGAACTCTAAGAGAGAGGTTCCGAGAATATTTTAATCGATAGTGGAATTACTAAAGTAAAGGTGATTATTTTGAAGGCTTCCTCATTCATCTGCATATATGAACTCTGTCATATTTGTTGAGGCAGTCATATTACTTTATAGTCATCTTTCTTCTGCACTCATCTCTACCCAGATCTGTGTTCTCTTAAATTCCAATGGAAATAAGTGAACTATTTTCACAGAGCTTCATGAGCAGCATTCAAATAACATATAAGCCGTGTAAAAAGTAACTAGAAAGAATATCTCAGTACAGTGTTCTTTTGGTAGGGTCATTTTTATTGCATAGTTAAAAAAAAAAAAAAGATTTAAAACTCTTGCAAGAATAGCATTTGTATTTCCTGGAAGAAACACAAGTTGCCATGCTTCCAGAATGCTACCTCCTATCCAGGCTATTGTTTGGGAAACAAATTCCACTGAGAGAGAATAAGCTGGGGAGGAACTTTCTGAGGCCACTGGGTATTGACAAGGTAAACTTGGTCATATCTAGGGTGACAGTGGCAGCAGATTCCAAGACTGGTAGCACTCTGCATCTCACTCCCATGTGGGATCCAGGGCAATGGCAAGGGGTCTCTTGGATGGCGCATAGCTGCTGGAGAAATTGAACACAAATTGCCCTGCCTTGGGCATCAACAAAGCTTGGAAAAGGAGCCTCCTGCCTTTGAATGACCACGTCAGCTTGGGCAATAACCACTGTCTGAGCAGTTCAGGTATAACCACGACGGGCTGAAGCTCTAAGGTCTTCCCCAGGTTTTCGGAACTTCGTAGTTTTTTTTTGAGACTCCTAGAAGCTCCTGGACAGGAGAGCAGCTTAAAAAGTTTAACGAAAACTAGCATTGCCTCACCACACGGGGGAAGCGGGGCTTAGAGACATATTTTGTTAGATTTGGGAAGAAAGCAAAGTGATGTTTCTTACATCCATTTATGGTACACCAAATCTATACTAACCACACTATTTGATCTAGACTTGCTTGCTCTGATTAGAATGCGATCAGAAAGCAGAAAATGAGATGATTCCTGCGGGCTCTAGGGATTAAACTATTTTCCTGAAACTAGCTCGTTGTTGTCATGACTCAGGTCACCATTAACTCCAGAGGTAACCCTAGGTCGTTTTCTTTTCTTTTCTTTCTTTTTTTTTTTTAGAGACAGATTCTCACTCTGTCACCCAGGCTGGAGTGCACAACGTAACTCACTACAGCCTTGAACTCCTGGGCTCAAGCCACCCTCCTGCCTCGGTCTCCAGAGTAGCTGGGACTACAGGCACGTACCACACACCTGGCTAATTATTTTAATTTTTGTATAGACGGGGTCTCACTTTGTTGCTCAGTCTGGTCTTGAACTCCTGGGCTCAAGTGATCCTCCCACCTTGGCCTCCCAAAGTGCTGAGCTTGTAGGCATGAACCACTACGCCTGGCCAGTGTTTAGATTTTCAATGGTCCACACTAGTGAGCCAGACCCCTCTGTCTTTATAATCTTGTTTCACTCTAATTTATGTCACTACTATATATTTTTTGTTCCTGCAATCTTGTTTTTGCTATTAGTATTAAGTAATTAAAATATTACCTGTGTCAGTATATCAGAAAAATGAATTTTAAAAACCTCAGAATGTCACTGATGCAGATAAACCTAAATTGTATTAATGGAGAGAAGCATTGGCATGGCTTTTGTTAGAGGGTGCAAATAACCACTTGGTAGTGAAGCAGTGCTGCTTCCTTGAAGTTACTGAGGACGTTGGGATACTGTGGTTAGGACAGCTGCATTTCACTCATGACTCAACTGAGGCTGCCCTGTGGCGTTTGGCTTAGGGGTGCAGAGGACCTAGATTCATTTCTGTTGTGGCAGCATGGCTGCTAGGAGAATATACAGGGAGTGAGAGAGTTGGGATGTAGGGAGCAATACCCTCTGACTCTCCAGGGGACATTAGACGCTGAAAGGTTAAAGTGAAGTAATTACTTTCTCAACTAGTGGAGCTGCTATGTACCAGTCTTGTGAAACAGGACGAGCACCCCTACCAGCTGCCCCCTGCAAGTCCAGGAGCCAGGCCATGGGTCAGAATGACTTTCTGTGGGAGTAGTCCCTATGAGGAGTAGGGCTTGACCCCAATCCAAAGGTGGCATTTCGTTGGCTCCTGAGGCACATGGGTTGCTAAGAAATGGTAACTAATTTAGGATTGGCTAATTCAGACTAGTGTATTTTTTTTCCAAGTATTAGTGATCACAGTGTGTTCTTTTTTGTTTTCTTTCTTCCTGTTGTGATTGGCATGCAATCTGTTCTTTTAGCACTCAATATCCCTGTAATTTGAGGTCCTGCTCATTGCAAAATAGATCAAACAAGTTAGATAATTTCCTTCCCGGGTTTTCTGACACCGTCTAAACTCCAGAAATCATATAACTTTAATTTATGCTATGGTCTTGCTGCTGTTGCATTTTGGGTCAGGTAACTGGTTAATTCTGAAAGGAAATAATACTATTCACCATAATTCACCATACATCACAGGGCTGGGTAATGGGGAATTATTTCTACTATATTGCCAATACTGTGCTACAACAGTCTCTAGCAAAAGCCACATGTTACTATGTTTAAAATCTGTCACTTGATCACTTGGCCTAATAAATAGCACTAGCCTAGTAGGGGTATTGCTAGGCTCTGCCATGCATTTTACCTCCAGCCACAGAGGAGAATTCACCATTTCTGGTATTTGCTGTGCATTTACTCTGTTCTTTGCTTCTCTCTTGCTCTTTCCTCAATCTGCTATGCCCTTCCCCACCTACTCTGCCTATGGAAAGCCTCTTAATTCTACAAAGTCTTCAAGAAGTACAAGCCAGCCAGGGGACTGAAGGAATTGAGGTTAGGTGGGCAGTGTTCTAAATAGAGAAAGTCATATAAGCAAAGGCAGAGAACAAAGAGAGTAGGCCATATCTGAAAGAATCACTGAAAATAGTTTTAAAAAAGTAACAACATTTCAGTTAAAGGGATATTTAGAGTTAAGACTCTTTCAGAGTTATGTTTAAAGTTCAAAAACAGTTTTGTAAAGGCATCCTGGCTTTTAAGTTCTTAAGTTGCTTTTAATATGCTTCTTACAGTTGTTGCCTTTGCCATGGGTCATACTCTCATGCACTTATTGGGAAATAATTTGTTTGACAATGTTTTATCTAGCAGCTATTATCCGCTAGGCAGCACCGCGCAAGGAACTCAGGTTCTGGTAGGAACTAGGCAGATAACATCCTTGCCCTCATAGAGTTTATAGAATAGTCATGCTGATTGAAAACAATTTTAAGTGTGGTGAGTACTTCAGAAATAGAAGCACTGTATTTATAGAAGAAATTAACAAAAGTGATAAACCTGTCTAGGAGGTTCTAGTTGAGACCTGAATGATCAGTTATAGTTAGCCAAATGAGAGAGGTAGGGAAATTGTGGAGAGAGAGTGGGGCTGAAACAGCATGTTCTAAAATCCAGAGGCAAAATGCAAGAACAGGTTGATGAAGAACCTGAAAGAAGTGCTAGAATGTCTAGTAAAGACATTTGGACTTGGCCAGGCGTGGTGGCTCGTGCCTGTAATCCCAGCACTCTGGGAGGCCAAGGCAGGCAGATCATGAGCTCAGGAGATCGAGACCATCCTGGCTAACACTATGAAACTCCGTCTCTACTAAAAAATACAAAAAATTAGCCAGACATGGTGGTGGGTGCCTGTAGTCGCAGCTACTTGGGAGACTGAGGCAGGAGAATGGTATGAACCCAGGACGGGGAGCTTGCAGTGAGCAGAGATTGTGCCACTGCACTCCAGCCTGGGCGACAGAGTGAGACTGCCTCAAAAAAAAAAAAAAAAAAAAAATTTAAAAAAATTTTTAAAAAAAATAAAAAAAAAAAAGACATTTGGACTTTAAATCTGTAAGTGCTAGAATGTCTGGTAAAAGACATTTGCCACTGGATAAAGTGTCAAAGAGAAATGAGATTGAGGTCAGGGTGGGAGAGGCAGGGCCACATCTAGGCACTTAATCCCAAAGACAGTGGGATTTAGGACTTAATCCCAAAGACAATGAGAAACTATTCATGAGTATTAAAGTGGAGAGTAACAGGCTCAAAAATTTTAAAGAAATCACTCTAGACTGGCTTCAGAGACAGTTGCTAGAGAACTGACAAATAATCTAGATGGCAGGTGATGATTGCCTATGGAGAGAACTGAGAGAGCTCAAGAGATATTTAGGAGGTTGAATAGTCAGCCTACTAAACTGGCGATTACTTAGACTATTTGGAGATTAAGAAAAAAGGGAAAGGAAACAATACTAGCTTTTGTTTATCACATACTTACAAAGCGCTAGTCCATTAATAAACATTACCTATAATTCTTACAGGGATTTTATAAGTATTATTTCAATTTTACAAATAAAGAAAGAAAGAAATATAGCTAATAAATGCGAGAGCAGAGATTTGGATTCAGGTTCAGTTACATCCTTTTTTCAGTCTACCATACTACCTTGTAAACATTGAAATGAAAAAGGAATAAATTCTGTTGAGACCCAATTCTCATGCTTTGACAAGCTGTAACATCTTTGCCTACCCCTTGTCTGATTTCAGTTCCGATATAGTTGTGCCAACCCATTATATTCTTTTTAATTTTTATTTTAGTTTATTTTGTTATATTTTGTAGATGGGTCTTGCTATGTGGCCCAGGCTGGAGCGCAGTGGTTATTCACAGGCATGGGTATAGTACACTACAGCCTTGAACTCCTGGGCTCAAGTGATCCTTCCACCTCAGCCTCCTTAGCAGTTGGGACTATAGGCCAGACACCACCACACCTCGTTTATATATTTATTTTAAAGGTATGAGTTTTCTGTAAGAGATTGGTCTAATAGCAGGCAATGCCATTGAACGCTTAGAGGCTATTTAAAAAAATCAATATCCTTGATGTTGAACAATGATAAAATCATTCTGAAGGACTTTTGATTTCTTTCTCAGTGCTCTATTATTTCCATTATCTTTAAGCTTCCAAGGCCAAAGTAATTAGAACTTTGGCTGGATCTCACTTCCCCCTTTCCCATTATAAAGAAAACATTTTTCTTCCCACTTTGGTCAAGTTACAAAGATCTTTCCTCAATTTACACAATAACTGGGCATTCAACATTGAGAAATTATAATGAAATCATCAACTGATTTTTCAGACTTGATGAAATGCAGTCTTGTTTGCAAAGAAACAGAAGTGTTCCCATTTTAACTTCCTCTTTCTAGAAGGGCATTCTGATTTCAGTTCTGTATTAAATAAGATCTTTGGATATAAGTTCTGTATAATCTTTTCATTTTGTATTTTTAAAGTTTTGTTTTTATTTTTACCGTTTTTTTTTTAAGTTAGGTTCTGTATAATCTTTTCATTTGTGCCTATCTAATTGCATGTTTATTAAATTCCCTCTCACTGAACTAGTGATTTCAATCTGTAAATGAGCTCTGGTAACATCACAAAATGTTGATGAAAGAGGGTTGTAAATAGGATAATGGGATCACATATGTGGGTTGCATTTTTCTCCCTCTTGACAAATATTTTACTGCAAAGCAAATAAGTTAAAATACTTAACTTCCTATTAATGATGATTTGTATATACACATTTACTTGAAGAGGATGCTGGTCTCCCTTTTGGCATCACTCTAAGTTGCTTTGGGTACAGCTACACTATCTTATTCTTTTCTCCCCAACTCCCCCAACTCCAGTACACAATAGCTCTGTGAGGTGGCTGCTTGCCAGCATGGAAATACTCAATTTCCACCTCCGTCAAGTAGAAACTGAACCCACAAATGTAGTGCCATTTACACCCAGGCCTTGCAATCAAGTCAGCCTGACCCAAAGAGGATGAAGGCTGGTATCAGTGTCTCACACATCTATTTTGTGTGGGTTTTTTTAGTTCCAGAAACACTGTGTTGAGATCACACATTTATTTTAGAAAATAATTTCTTTGACTGCTGTTTCAAACTGACATGTAATTGAAGAGTAACTTAGTAAATTAGAAATGTTATTTTAAAAATAGGATGCTAAACCTTAATCTGCTAAAAAAAAGAAATGAATTTTTTTAACATCTAGGAAGTAAAGGTATTTTAAGTTTCCACGGTAAGTGTGCCATCTTCTAAAACAGAAAAGTTTTTTTTTTTTTTTTTTTTTTTTGAGACAGAGTCTTGCTCTGTCATCCAGGCTGGAGTACAGTGGCTGGATCTCAGCTCACTGCAAGCTCCGCCTCCCAGGTTCACGCCATTCTCCTGCCTCAGCCTCCGGAGTAGCTGGGACTACAGGCACCCGCCACCTCGCCCGGCTAGTTTTTTGTATTTTTTAGTAGAGACGGGGTTTCACTGTGTTAGCCAGGATGGTCTCGATCTCCTGACCTCGTGATCCGCCCGTCTCGGCCTCCCAAAGTGCTGGGATTACAGGCTTGAGCCACCGCGTCTGGCAACAGTAAAGTTTATACACACACATACACACACTTGACTACTATTTATTTGAGGAAAAAAGGTAGTAAAATAAACCTAAACACATAAAAACTACACTTAGAATTATCATCCCTACGTAAGGAATTCAATCACACGGCAAGTTAAATCTCGCCTGTGGAGTGTAGAATCTATTTTAGACCTAAAGGGTGTGGACTTCATGATAACTTCATGTTGGTACATGGCTTCTTACTAATCCCCTTAACTCCAGGTTTTCTCTCTTCTGACCCACTCCACACCCAGAGCATGCCATTCTTGAACTCAGACGACTTAGTGTTTAACACACACATATGTCATTACATGCCATCTATGACTTCATTTTCTATTGTTGTTTGCTGTTGTATTGTCTTTATAATTACTATCATGAGCTTTTTGAGGGCTTATTATGCTCCTTTAAACCTTTTCTTCTGCCTTACCAGTAAGAAGCCTTCATTTGTACAATGTAGACACTCAACAAATTTGGTAAAATCACTGTATAAAAAATATATCCCACCTACAATTAAATTGTTGCTCTTCTCTTTTGAACATGTGTTTTAAAACAGGATTGTTTTAAAACAGGATTGTTTTAAAACAGGATTGTTTTAAAACAGGATTGTTTTAAAACAGGATTGTTTTAAAACAGGATTGTTTTAAAACAGGATTGTTTTAAAACAGGATGTGTTTTAAAACAGGACTTTACACATGATACAATGAAGTAACACAAAGTTCTAAATAAAAGCCAACCACAAACTACAGAGGGATGTGGGGTTTTTTTATTATTAGAAAATAATTACAAAATATAGCTTAGAGTTAAAAAAAAAAAAAAAAAGAGGGAGAATAATTTTTATTTATTTATTTATTGTTTTTGAGATGGAGTCTCGCTCTGTCATCCAGGCTGGAGTAGAGTGGCACGATCTCAGCAAACCGCAACTTCTGCCTCCTGGATTCAAGTGATTCTCCTGCCTCAGCCTCCCGAGTAGCTCGGATTACAGGCACCCACCACCATGCCCAGCTATTTTGTATTTTTAGTAGAGACAGGGTTTTACCACGTTGGCCAGGATGGTCTCAAACTCCTGACCTCAAATGATCCGCCCACCTCAGCCTCCCAAAGTTCTGGGATTATAGGTGTGATCCACCACGTGAGCCACTGTGCCTGGCCGAGAGAATAATTTTTAAAAATACACAGTTAATTTAGTCCTCTGGAATACATTAGAAATAAAACCATATGTTTGAGGCACAGGATTTCTCATACCAATCTAGGTAGAAACTATTTGAAGGTATGATTCAATACTTCATTTAAAGTTAATAAGGGATTGGGTGCCGTGGCTCACACCTGTAATCCCAGCTCTTTGGGAAGCCAAGGTGGGCAAATTGTGTAAGCCCAGGAGTTCGAGACCAGCCTGGGCAACATGGCAAAACGCCATCTCTACAAAAAATACAAAAAATTAGCTGGGTGTGGTGGCATGTACCTTAGTCCCAGCTACTTGGGAGGCTGAGGCAAGAGGATTGCTTAAGCCCAGGAGGAGCAGAGGTTGCAATATGCTGAGATTGTACCACTGCACTCCAGCCAGGGTGACAGAGTGAGACCCTGTCTCAAAAAAAAAAATAAATAAATAAAGTTAATATGGACCAAAAGAATTCCACTTTCATTGCCAAGAACACTATAATCTTATTATAGAATAAGGTCCTGTGTAACATTGGTTACAAAGTTTAAGAATTTGTCTATTCATTAATTCAATATAATAAAAGCTTTCTTTTTTAATTGAGACAGGGTCTTGCTTTATTGCCCAGACTGGAGTACAGTGGTGTGATCATAGTTCACTGCAGCCTCAACCTCCTGGGCTCAAGGGATCCTCCTGCCTCAACCTCCTGAGTAGCTGGGACTACAGGTGCACCACCAGCACACCCAGCTAATTTCTCATTTTTTGTAGAGATAGGGTCTCACTATGTTGCCCAGACTGGTCTCAAACTCCTGGGCTCAAGCAATCCTCCCATTTCAGCATCCCAAAGTGCTGGGATTACAGGTGTGAGCCACTGCGCCCAGCCAATAATAAACATTGACTGAATATTTTTCTATGTAAGAGGCACGGTATTGATGCTGAGGATACCAAGGTGAAAAAACATGGTTGTTTTCTTCTACAGCACATGCAAACCCACAATTATAATCCAATATAATAGTTTTAATGGTGATAGCCACAAAGTGATGACAGAGCACGGAGGGAACCTGAAGTCTGTCTGGAAGAGATGGTGAACGCTTCATAGCATTTCAGCTGAATGAGAATTGGGGGAAGAATAGAATTTTGTTTAGTGGACAAGTAGGGTAGAAGACTTGTGGTAGAAACTTCCAGTACTCACCCATATCTAGTTCCCTCTCCTTCCAGGCACAGGGGAGAATTATACTTCCCTGTCCCCTTGTAGAGTTAGGCAGAGTGATGTAGATAAATCTAGGCAATGAGCTATGGATAGAAATGTCATTTCTAAGTTGAAACATTTAATTTCTGGTACAAAACACTCCAGTGCTCTTACTTTTCCTTGGCAACTGATGAAGCTGTGTGTTTCAGAAAGTGTAGCTACTTGATGGTGGAACCTCTGGCAGCCTGAGCGTCTGAGTGACTATGTGGAGCAGAGCCACTTGCTAAAGTGTGATAGGCATTTTGGAATGAATAAGGAATAAAATGTGTGCTAAGTCATCGAAATTTTGAAATTGTGTTATTTCAGCATTCCAGGTAGAGGTGAACATATTTAAAAATAAAAGAAAGGAAGAACAGACAAATCTTCCATGCAGAAGAATTTCAAGTACTTTATGTAGATACTCTACCCTAAAGGAAGTATTGAGGCTGTACATAGTGACTTCCTTCCAAAGAATACAGTATGGAAACAAGGTAAAAGAGTAATTTCACAGGAGAGAAACCTGACAAATTCTGCTTCAGTCAGTAGATCAACGTTAACATCAACAGTGATAAGGCGTGTTGATAAGTACGCATCCTTGATATGATGTGATGAAAATGGCATTTGCCTCTGTGGTCTTTCTCTTCAAAACATATAACCCCAGTTTCATCATAAGAAAAACATCAGACAAACCTCAACTGAAGATTATTCTACAAAATACCTAGCGGGTACTCCTCAAAACTGCCAAGCTTATCAAAAACAAGGAAAGTCTGAGAAACTACTACAGCCAAGAGAAACCAGAAGAGATACAACAACAAAATGTTATATGCCACCCTGGATAAGATCCTGTAACAGAAAAGGAGCATTAGGTAAAAACTAAAAAATCTGAATAGAGTTTGAACTTTAGCTAATAATAACATATCAATATTGGTTCATTAATTGTAACAAAGGTACCTTATTGATGTAAGATGTTAGTAGTAGGGGAAAGTGGGTGTGGGGAATACAGAAATGAACTGTCTTATCTTCAGGATTTTTCTGTAAATCTTGAATTATGCTAAAATTAAAAGTTCATTTAAAAATAAACACTGCCTGGGCAACATAGTGAGATTCTGTCTGTTAAAGAAAAAATTGGGTAGGCATGATGTTACATGCCTGTAGTCCTAGTGTAGCAGGACAAGCCACAGACAAAACCCCTCAGACACTGAGTTAAAGAGGGAAGGGGTTTATTCGGCCGGGAGCGTCGGCAAGACTCCTGTCTCAAGAGCTGAGCTCCCCGAGTGAGCAATTCCTGTCCCTTTTAAGGGCTCACAACTCTAAGGGGGTGTGTGTGAGAGGGTCGTGATTGAGCAAGCAGGGGGTATGTGACTGGGGGCTGCATGCACAGGTAATTGGATCAGAACAAAACAGGATAGGGATTTTCACAGTGCTTTTCCATATAATGTCTGTAATCTACAGATAACGTAACCGATTAGGTCAGGGGTCGATCTTTAACTACCAGGCTCAGGGCGCAGCGCTGGGCTGTCTGCCTGTGGATTTCATTTCTGCCTTTTAGTTTTTACTTCTTCCTTCTTTGGAGGCAGAAATTGGGCATAAGACGATATGAGCGGTGGTCTCCTCCCTTACTAGCTACTCTGGAAGCTGAGGTAGGAATATCACTTAAGCCCAGGAGGTAGAGGCTGCAGTGAGCCGTCATTGTGCCACTGCACTCACTCCAGCCTGGGTTGCAGAAGGAATCTCTGTCTCAAAAAAAGAAAAGAGAAAAGAAAGGAAAAAAAGGTGTGTTTCACATGTCCATGTGAAGAAATCACCAAACAGGCTTTGTGTGAGCAACAAGGTTGTTTATTTCACCTGGTTGCAGGCGGGCTGAGTCCGAAAAAGGAGTCAGCAAAGGGTGGTGGGATTATCATTGGTTCTTACAGGTTTGGGGATAGGCGGTGAAGTTGAGAGGAATGTTTTGGAGGCAGGGGTTGAAGCTCACCAAGTACATTCTCAAGGGTGGGGAGTATTACAAAGAAACTTCTTAAGGTTGGGGGAGATTATAAAGAACCTTCTTAAGGGTGGGGGAGATTACAAACTACATCGATCAGTTGGTGGGGGCAGAAATAAATCACAATGGTGGAATGTCATCAGTTAAGGCTATTTCCACTTCTGTGGATCTTCAGTTGCTTCAGGCCATCTGGATGTATACACAAACGTCGCTGGGGATATGATGGCTTAGCTTGGGCTCAGAGGTCTGACAATAAGAAAGAATGTGGTATGCTATGGAAGTTCCTTTCAAAGTAGGAAGTGGAAGTGAAAAGCCTGGCTAGGTAAATGAAGAATCTTTTATGCTATTCAAAGGAGATTCCATTTTTATTGTATAGGTTAGGTGAAGGATCCCTAGAAGATCTATGGATAGGCTTCAGAGGTGTTGCTATACCTCCAAAATTATATAAAATTATATTGCATATTTTTCTCAGAAGAAAGTGAAAAGCTTTATTTATTCTCAAAAGTGTAAGTACCTAAAATATGTTATAATCATTGCTGAAGGCAATGTAAAAACTGAAGTCTTCTGAGTAAAAGAAATGACACAATTGTATTTTTTTGTGTGCTAAAAAGGATCACATAGCTCACTTTTTGCTAGTACAGACTAAAGTGATTTTGTGCGTGGGGGTGGGTGTGTGCGTGTTTGGAGAAGGAAGGCCAAAATTAAAGGCAAGATGATAATAAAGACAGTGATCTTCAAACTTTTGAACGTGGTACATTTTGCAACGGGAGAAAACTGTTGGGATTCACTCAGGTTGGTGGCAGAAAGGGTAAAGGGAAATATTAGGGAAAATTATAGGAAATAGTCACAAACCTTTTAGAAAGCCAAAAGGTTACATAGCTTGTAATAATTGAACAGGCCAAGGCAGCTGGCTCTTACCTTAGAGCATTAGGTCATAGCGTCAATACAAGGGACAACAGAGGCTTCCCCAGTTAAGTCTGTTTACCCTAATTCCATTAACCTTTGAGCCAGATGGCCTTCTCTGGGGAGGTCAGCCAAGGATATTGCCCTCTAATGGTATTTGTCACGCGCGCCCGTGTGAAGAGACCACCAAACAGGCTTTGTGTGAGCAACAAGGCTGTTTATTTCACCTGGGTGCAGGCGGGCTGAGTCCGAAAAGAGAGTCAGCAAAGGGTGGTGGGATTATCACTAGTTCTTACAGGTTTTAGGATAGGTGGTGCAGTTAGGAGCAATGTTCTGTGGGCAGGGGGTGGATCTCACAAAGTACATTAAGAATCTTCATAAGGGTGGGGGAGACTACAAAGTACATCAATCAGTTAGGGTGGGGCAGAAACAAATCACAATGGTGGAATGTCATCAGTTAAAGCTATTTTCACTCCTTTTGTGGATCTTCAGTTGCTTCAGGCCATCTGGATGTATGTGTGCAGGTTACAGGGGATATGATGGTTTTTAGCTTGGGCTCAGAGGCCTGACAGTATTTACCTTAGACCAGGGTACCTGAGCTTTCATCATTCCTAGAACTACTCTCTTAACCATGTTAATTACCCACAAGTGTGTTTACTCAAAGCTTCTGTTGTTAATTGTATACTAAATAAATGCCTGGAATTCGAGCTGCTCAGGGCCGGCCACAGTGACAAACCTCTCTAGGTGTGCAGGTGGCCGGACACTTAGCTGGACTGGCAAAACAGAATATCTGTGTGTCAGTGTACGTTTTATTCATCCATCGTTTGTGTCAGGGTCTGAGGGCAGACCCCCGCAGCTAATTCCCTCACGTGTGAGGAGCAATACCTCAACTGGTGCCCTGTGTAAGGAAACCCGTGGGAGGAAAGCCGTGTGAGGCCAGTCAGGGGTCTGCAGAAACAGACTCCCCGCAGTTGGAGCTCCTCATGAAGCAAGCTGCCCAGGAAGCAAGACCGCCCTCATGAGGAAAGCTGCAAAGGAAGCCTGAAGTAAAAGCGACAGACACCCTGGAAAACAAAGGTGAAGACAGGAACCGCGCGGTCAAGTCAGTAGTAATCAGTAAGTCATTGGTGCCCACTCAAGGTTACCAAGTTCTGGGGGAAGCTGGGTCAAACTGAGTTTTCATCATGGTGAAAGGACACAAAGATAGATGTGTACCCGCCCCCCCCGCTACACCCTTTGTTCTGCTCTCTAATCTTTGCACATACCAGAGATTTCGTAAGTTCTGTGAGTACCTGTTTTTCTGCACGTACCAGAGATTTTGTTTTGCACATACCAGAGATTTCGTAAGTTCTGTGAGTACCTGTTTTTCTGCACGTACCAGAGATTTTGTAAGTTCTGAGGCAAGGTCACAAGACGTGTTTAAGTAAGATAAACTCTTGCTGCCATAAACCTGCTCTCCCGCCTCAAAGGTTGAACCGAAATATCAGAAATGGCGGGAACCAATCATAGTTAGCCAAATCGCCTTGTTCAAACACTAGCCAATCATATATCTGATTTGTATAATAACTCTATGCCCACTTTTCTTAGACTATATAACACTGCTCGGAGCTCAGTTGGGGAGCTCTCCTGCCCGTCTTGTTTCACGAGCGAGTGAGAGTTCCAGGTTCGAACCTGTAATAAAGATCCTTGCTGCTTAGCTTTGACTCTGGACTCTGGTGGTCTTCTTCGGGGAATAAATGCTCTGGGCATAACAAATGGGGGCTCGTCCGGGATTTCCCCCAAGCCCACCAGACCCCCAAGTCAATGGATCTTAATCTGTAGGTAAGCCAGCTTTGTCACTGTCTCTGTCTTTATCTCTGTCTGTCCCCCTGAAATTTCACGAAACCTGTAATCCGTAATCTGTATTGGTCTGTTCTGTAAGTGGCACGGTCTTGGCGGACGCGCTAAAAGACAGCCACTCGGGACTGGTGGGAGACATCCCCCAGTGCCCATCTGGGGGCCTCCATCCTTGGTTGCCCCGTCTGACTCAGGTCGGAAGTCCGACATGTGCTCGCAAAGGCTCATCGTTTGTCACTGTCTGTCCGTTATTGTTAAGTGTTGAGTGTAAGTCCAAAATGAAACATAAAACCTTTTCTTCCCCTTCCAGGACCGGACCTGTCGGATACTTCCCTCTGCTTCACATTCATTTTCGTCCCTCCTTCTCTTTGTAGGAGCAGTCCAAAGATGGGCAACAACCAGAGCACGCCGCTCTCACTCCTTGTTACCAATTTCAAGGATATGAAGGCTCGGGGGCGTAACTTAAGCGTAGAACTAAAGAAAGGAAAGCTAGTTACTTTCTGCCATTCAGAGTGGCCCTCTTTCGGCGTAGGGTGGCCCTCCGAAGGAACTTTCTGTCTCTCTATTATTACTAAGGTAAAAACTAAGATTTTCCTGCCAGGGCAGTCAGGACATCCTGATCAAATTCCTTATATTCTAGTGTGGCAGGATCTTGTGGAAAACCCACCGCCCTGGGTAACTCCATTCATCCCTGAGCCCTGCAAGGTCCTAGTAACGCGACCTACAAGACAAAGGACTCCCTCTGCTCCCTCGCCCCCTGTGCTGCCAGACAGCCAGGACCCCCTAACATTAGAACCCACACTTCCCCCACCATATCTGCACCTTATCCCGCAGGACCCAGTCCCCCAGGGTGGTGCTTCCGTAGAGGGAAACCGAGAAGCGGAAGCAGGCGAGAGCGAAAGTAACCTGGGGGGGCCGGCCGGCCGAACGCAAGGCCGCATACTGCGGGACCAAGCTTCCCGATTACCTGACTCCACCGTAGCCCTGCCTCTCAGAGAAATAGGATCGCTCGATGATACCAGGCTCTCCCGTCTCATGTATTGGCCTTTTCCACTAGTGATTTATACAATTGGAAGTCCCAAAATGCTCGGTTCTCCGATAATCCCAAATATCTAACCTCGTTGTTAGACAGTGTCATGTTTACTCACCAGCCGATCTGGGATGACCGTCATCAGCTCCTCCGAATCCTGTTCACAACGGAGGAGCGGGAAAGAATCCAAGTTGAGGCCAGAAAGCTGGTTCCAGGAGATGACGGCCAGCCAACTGCAAATCCTGACCTCATTAACGCGGCTTTTCCTTTGACCCGGTCCAGATGGGACTACAACACGGCAGAAGGTAGGGGACGACTGCTCATTTATCGCCAGACTCTAATGGCGGGTCTCCGGGCTGCAGCTCGCAAGCCCACCAATTTGGCTAAAGTATATTCTGTGTTACAAGGTAAGACAGAAAGCCCCGCTGTGTATTTAGAGAGATTAATGGAAGCTTTCAGACAGTTTACCCCTATGGACCCGGAAGCACTGGAAAATCAGGCTGCGGTAGTAATGTCCTTTGTAAACCAGGCAGCACCAGATATTAAAAGAAAACTCCAGAAATTAGAAGGTTTAGAAGGAAAGCAGATACAGGACTTCCTTCAGATGGCTCAGTGAGTTTATAATAATAGGGATACTCCAGAAGAAAAACAGTTCAAGGCAACCAAAGAAATGACCAAAGTCTTAGTAGCAGCATTCCCCCAGGCAGGAAATGGCCAAAAGAGAGAGCAGAAAAAGCAAGGCTCTAGGCAAGGATTAAAAAAAAATCAGTGTGCTTATTGCAAGGAACGTGGCCACTGGATTAAAGACTGCCCAAAGAAACGGAGACCAGCTAACCCTACCTCTGTACTCGTTACCCAGGACTCTGACTAGGGAGGACGGGGTTCGGACCCCCTCCCCGAACCCAGGGTAACTTTGCAAGTGGAGGGGTCCCCAGTTCGTTTCTTGGTCGATGCTGGGGCGGAACGCTCAGTCCTAACCAAACCAATTGGAAAAATGTCTAAGAAAACATCCTGGGTGCACGGGGCCACAGGCATCAAAAAATACCCCTGGACAACCCAGAGGACTGTGGACTTAGGAACAGGAAAAGTCTCCCATTCCTTCCTAGTCATCCCAGAGAGCCCCTGCCCTCTACTAGGGAGGGACTTGCTGACAAAAATGGGGGCCCAAATCCACTTTGAGCCAGAAGGGCCCAAGATAACTGATTCCCAAAACAGGCCAATATCTATCCTGACTGTCACCTTAGAAGATGAGTACAGACTCCATCAAGAGCAAAAGCCCCCCGATCAGGAAATTGACTCTTGGCTCCAGCGTTTCCCTGAAGCGTGGGCAGAAACTGGGGGCTTAGGGCTAGCTAAACATCGACCTGCCATATTTGTGGAAGTTAAGCCAGGGACAGACCCGGTTCTGGTTCGGCAATATCCTATGCCCCTGGAGGCAACAGAAGGAATTACGCCCCATATCCGCCGACTCCTAGACCAGGGAGTCCTACGGGCTTGCCACTCATCCTGGAATACTCCACTGTTACCTGTTCGTAAACCCAACAGTACGGACTACAGGCCAGTACAGGATTTAAGAGAAGTTAATAAAAGGGTCATGGACATACATCCCACTGTGCCCAATCCATACACCCTTCTGAGTGCCTTACATCCCGAAAAACAGTGGTATACCATTCTTGATCTAAAAGATGCTTTCTTCAGCCTTCCTCTGGCTCCCAAAAGTCAAGAACTCTTTGCATTTCAATGGACGGATCCTGAGAGGGGCATCAACGGTCAGCTAACATGGACCAGGCTGCCACAAGGGTTCAAGAACTCGCCAACCCTGTTTGATGAAGCCCTTCATGAAGATCTGGGTGAGTACCGGCGGCAACACCCTGAAATAACTCTTTTGCAATATGTTGATGATCTCTTAATAGCGGCCAGGTCCCCGGAAACTTGTGTTCAAGGGACTGAGGACCTCTTGAAGACTCTGGGGGAGCTAGGCTACCGAGCCTCAGCAACAAAGGCTCAGATCTGCAAGTCGGAGGTAACTTATCTGGGGTACCTATTAAAAGAGGGGCAACGCTGGCTAACCAAAGCCCGAAAGGAAACAGTCCTACGTATCCCTAGACCCCAGTCGACACGGCAAGTGAGAGAATTCCTGGGGTCAGCAGGGTTCTGTAGGTTATGGATACCCGGATTTGCTGAGTTAGCCAAGCCCCTATACCAGGCAACAAAGGAACGGCAGCCCTTTAATTGGACGGAAGAGGCTGAGCTGGCCTTTCAACAGATCAAAACTGCCTTGTTGTCAGCCCCCGCGTTAGGGCTCCCTGATGTCTCCAAGCCCTTCCACTTATACGTGGATGAAAGTAAAGGTGTTGGAAAAGCCGTGTTAACGCAGTACCTAGGCCCCTGGCAGAGGCCAGTTGCCTATTTGTCAAAGAAATTAGATTCAGTGGCTGCCGGCTGGCCACCCTGCCTCCGGATAATTGCAGCAACCGCCCTAATGGTCCAGGACGCTGATAAGCTTATCATGGGGCAAGAGTTGCGCATCACCACCCCGCATGCCATTGAAGGCGTCCTCCGGCAGCCGCCGGACCGATGGATAAGTAACGCCTGGCTCACCCACTATCAAGGACTGCTGTTAAACCCCCTCAGAATAACTTTTCTGCCCCCAACCTCTTTAAACCCTGCTTCACTGCTGCCAAATCCAGACTTGGACGCCCCGTCCCATGAGTGCACTGAGATACTGGCTCAAGTGCATGGGGTGCGGGAGGACCTGCAAGATCGTCCGCTTCCCGACACAGAACTCATCTGGTTCACTGATGGCAGCAGCTACGTCCACCAAGGCCAGCGGTATGCAGGAGCGGCTGTAACATCAGAGACTGAGGTAATCTGGGTGGAACCCTTGCCTCCAGGGACATCGGCCCAAAGAGCCAAACTGATAGCACTCACACAGGCCCTCACCCTAGGGGCAGAGAAAAAACTAACAGTATACACGGATAGTCGCTATGCTTTCGCTACTGCACACATACATGGGGCCATCTACAGAGAGAGGGGACTATTAACAGCTGAAGGCAAAGAAATAAAAAACAAACAAGAGATCCTAGCTCTATTAACTGCTTTGTGGAAACCAAAGAAATTGGCTATCGTACATTGCCCTGGGCATCAGAAACCAACTACGCCAATTGCTCGAGGCAACTTCTTAGCCGACCAAACCGCAAGGAGCATAGCAAGAGCTCCCAGTCAGCTCCTCGCACTCCAGCTCCCTGATCCTGGCCCAAGAAATTTGCCATGTTTTCCCAACTATACCAAACAGGATCGTGAATGGATGGACACGCTTCCCCTAAAACAGGTTCAAAATGGGTGGTGGACTGATATAAATGACCAAACCATCCTACCAGAAAAATTAGGACGGCAGGTGTTGGAACATATCCACCGGACAACCCACCTAGGTGCCCGGTGAATGATAGACTTAATCAGGCACGCCAAGTTCAGAATCAGGCGTATTACTGAATTGGCCAGCGATGTCACAACAAATTGCAAAGCCTGCCAACTGAACAACGCTTGCCCCTAAACCCAGACTGCCGCAGGAAATAGGTGTAGAGGAACTAGGCCTGGCGTCTATTGGGAAGTAGACTTTACTGAGATAAAGCCTGGAAAATATGGGTATCAATACTTACTTGTCTTTGTAGATACTTTTTCAGGATGGACAGAAGCGTTCCCAACTAAGAGAGAAACTGCTCAGGTTGTAGCAAAGAAAATTTTGGAGGAAATCCTCCCCAGGTATGGCTTTCCCGTCCAGATAGTGTCAGACAATGGACCAGCCTTCGTTGCTAAGGTAAGTCAGGATTTGGCTTCCATTCTTGGGGCAAATTGGAAATTACATTGTGCTTATAGGTCCCAAAGCTCAGGACAGGTAGAAAGGATGAATCGGACTCTAAAGGAGACCTTAACTAAATTGACCATGGAGACTGGCGCTAATTGGGTAGTACTTCTCCCCTACACTCTGTTCCAGGCCCGAAACACCCCTTACAGACTGGGCCTCACACCATATGAAATCATGTATGGCAGACCCCCACCCCTGGTCCCCAGTCTAAAAGATGACTTACTCAAACCTGAAACTGAAAATGTCTCTGAGCTCTTGTTCTCCTTACAAGCCTTAGAGAAAATTCACCAGGAAATTTGGCCCAGACTACGAGAACTGTACGAAGCAGGACCTCCGCCGACGCCCCATCCGTTCCAGCCGGGAGACTGGGTCCTAGTCAAGCGCCACCGGCAAGAAACTCTTCAACCCAGGTGGAAAGGACCACTGCAAGTACTCCTGACTACTCCCACCGCTCTCAAGGTAGAAGGCATCGCTTCGTGGATCCATTACACACACGTCAAACCAGTGGACCCAACATCCGACCTTCTCGGGCCGTCTGGAGCACCGGTTACATGGACTGTAGACAAAGCTAAGAACAATCCCTTAAAGCTAACCCTGCGCCGTCATCCCCGTAGCCGTAACCATGTCTAGCTTACCTATGCTTTTATGCCTTATGCATCTGACTCTCCTCACTGCCGCACCGTCTAATCCCTATGTCTGGAGGTTCTGGCTCTATGAGAACAAAACTCACCCCGGGGAAACCCCCCAGGCGGGTAAACTGCTAGCTAGTACAGACTGCCCCCCCCTCTGGGTGCAACACTCCAGTTTACCTCAATTTCACTAACTTCCAGATTGCCCAACCAGGGATACCCATGATCTGTTTTGAATATGATCAGACTGAATATAATTGTAAAAATTATTGGTGGCACCAGAATGCAGGCTGCCCATACCACTATTGTAAAATGCACTCAGCCAGGGTATGGGACGAATACCCGAGAAAGTCTAATCTCCTCAGGACTCGCTACCCAACAGGTACTCCCAACATATTCACTTGGATAATAACAGATCCAGAGCACTCCCGGTGGACATCGCCCCAACATGGGGCAGTCTACTACGATGCCAGTAGTAGCTGGCCTAGTAGCCACCTGTACCTGTGGCAGAGTCTAGTCCAGATTCAACCCTTAATCCATACACAAATCCACAGACAAGAAACCAAGCTATCACAAGACTTGCAGCCCTTCTCCTGGCTAACTCTATTACAGGAAGGGCTAGCATTCGCCAACCTCACCGGTTTAGGCGATCTGTCCTCTTGCTTTATGTGTGCAACCCTAGGAAGACCACCATTAACCGCTGTTCCCCTATCCTCCCCTCCCACAAACTATACAGATTTTAATTCATCAACAGTCACGATACCCGATGTGGCCCTGTACCGTGACCCATACCAAGAGAAATATCCCTACTGTTATTCGGCATTTAGCAACAGCCTTTGCAACCAATCGGCTGCATACCCTAATAGTCCCATATATGCTCCCCGTGGTGTGTTCTTCTGGTGTAATATGACTCTGTTAAAGACTCTGTCCAAAAGCATCTCTGATGGACAGTTGTGTATCCCTGTTACCCTAGTTCCCCGAATGACACTGCTAACCCCGGCAGAGTTCATAGGCTGGGCAGGGACCGCCCCAACTGAAACTGCGCGACATAGACGAGCAGTTTTTCTATCACTAATTGCTGGAATATCCTTAACCACCTCTGTCGTCGCAGCGGGGTTAGCAGGAGGGGCCCTACAACACTCCATGATAGAAAACGACAAGCTGTTACAACAATTCTCTGTTGCTATGGAAGACTCCGCCTATTCCCTAGCCTCCCTTCAGCGGCAGCTCTCCTCCCTAGCACAGGTCACCCTTCAAAACCGCAGAGCCTTAGACTTACTCACGGCTGAGAAAGGAGGTACCTGTATGTTCCTCAAAGAAGAATGCTGTTTCTATATAAATGAGTCAGGGTTAGTTGAGCAAAGAGTCCAACGCCTACACAAACTAAGCTTAGAGATGAAAAAGCAACAATTCACTACAGCCGCTAACAATTTGTGGAGCTCTTCAATGTTTTCCCTTCTGGCACCCCTTTTAGGCCCACTAATGTCTTTACTACTTCTATTCACTATAGGCCCCTGTGTGGTAAATAAAATTTTACAATTTGTCAGAGAAAGGTTTGATACCATCCAACTAATGGTCCTCCATAGCCATCACCAGCCTCTCCTGCACCCAGAAAGTGAGGCTACATTATAAGACTCTGGAAATCCAAGATTGGACATCCAGTTACTTATGAGAGGGGGAAATGAAAGGACACAAAGATAGATGTGTACCCGCCCCCCCCCGCTACACCCTTTGTTCTGCTCTCTAATCTTTGCACATACCAGAGATTTCGTAAGTTCTGTGAGTACCTGTTTTTCTGCACGTACCAGAGATTTTGTTTTGCACATACCAGAGATTTCGTAAGTTCTGTGAGTACCTGTTTTTCTGCACGTACCAGAGATTTTGTTTTGCACATACCAGAGATTTCGTAAGTTCTGTGAGTACCTGTTTTTCTGCACGTACCAGAGATTTTGTTTTGCACATACCAGAGATTTCGTAAGTTCTGTGAGTACCTGTTTTTCTGCACGTACCAGAGATTTTGTAAGTTCTGAGGCAAGGTCACAAGACGTGTTTAAGTAAGATAAACTCTTGCTGCCATAAACCTGCTCTCCCGCCTCAAAGGTTGAACCGAAATATCAGAAATGGCGGGAACCAATCATAGTTAGCCAAATCGCCTTGTTCAAACACTAGCCAATCATATATCTGATTTGTATAATAATTCTATGCCCACTTTTCTTAGACTATATAACACTGCTCGGAGCTCAGTGGGGGAGCTCTCCTGCCCGTCTCATTTCATGAGCGAGTGAGAGTTCCAGGTTCGAACCTGTAATAAAGATCCTTGCTGCTTAGCTTTGACTCTGGACTCTGGTGGTCTTCTTCGGGGAATAAACGGTCTGGGCATAACAATGGGACAACAGTTATTAGCGCAGCAGAAACATTATATAAAAGTATTAAAACAGTTGCTTAAGGCTAGCGGAGCCTCAGTTTCGCAGGCTCAATTAAGGGACCTAATCATCCATGTCAGACAAACTGTTGTAATGCAAACTGTTGTGATCCCAAGCCCACGGTTCCCGGAAGAAGGAACGCTAGACGTAGAACTCTGGGAACAAATGGGGAGAAATCTTAAACATCATGTGCAAAGGCAATAGGTCCCAGTAACAGCTTTAATGTTACAGCCTTCAATTAGAGCAGCCCTAGCTCTGTTACACACTGAAGAGCCTAAAAAGAGCCAGGAGGAGAAAATGTCACCTGCCTTATCACTTCCTCTTCCCTCGACCCTAATATCACCGGGCCGAAATAACAAAGAGGAAACGGAGGTTTTACCTGAGCCTCCTCCTCCAATAGATAGGAAAAAAGACAGAGGATATGCTACAGCTATCAGTCCCTGTCTTAAGCAGGCAGCATGAGAAGCAGAGCTCTTAGCCTGCCCAGTAATGCAGAATCAGCAAGGCAATCAGGTGTATGTTTATAAAAAGATAAGAAAAAAGGCATCAGGAGCCGAAAGAAATGCAGCCGAGCAAGGAGTAAATAAAAAGAAAGGCTCGGCAGCCCGGAAGTTCACAGAAACAGAGCCAGCACAGGCAAAAGGCAGCACTTTTACGAGTGTAAAACAGCTACCGCCCAGGGACCTGCCGCTCAGCTCTCTATCTCTGCAGGTGATCCAAGGCAAAATCTCGTGTGCTCCTTGTTTACAAGGGACATCCCAGATTCTAATTGTCTGCTAAAGTTTAAGTGAAATGTAAGAATTTGAAAAACCTCTTTTCTGATAATGGCCACTGTTGTTGTCTCTCTCCTACCCCTGACGTAGCTCTCCAAATCCAGATTAGGTAAAACAGTAACCTCTGAAGGGAGAGAGATTACTGAAGGCCCATGAATTAAAGAGTAATTAAAAGCTAGGCATATAAAACCACACATTACCCTTTAAAGGAGACCTTTAAACCTAACTAAATCATATTTGTTAAATTAGAAGAAAAGTTGTATGTAAGTGTAGTGAAAGCATATTCATGAATGACTGTCTTAACCCACTAATTGCAGATAGTCTTTGATTTGTACTTGCTAAAAGAGGCCTGAATTGAGTTCCCCAACTAGTGAGTCACTGTTTTCAAGACTGTTGGCCAGATTAAAGTCCATAAACTTGATCAGCCGGAAAACTCAATTGCAAGATTTAAGCTATTCTGCCTGTGGCTTTAAGCACATTGTTAAAGTATATTATTTAAGTTTCTGCTTCTAGCGATGCTTTCAGATTTTCTTTATAAACTTCATGTTACTTATTTCAATTTGCCATCTTAATGATTAATGCAGTCAATTGCTAAGTTGTAACCCTGATATCATCAGGATTCCTTTAAGTACATTCGAAGTGGTATTGCACTCCCCCATACCTAATGCTTTAACACTGTTTACTGATGGGTCTGGTAAACATGGAAAAGCGGCAGTGTAGTAGAGACCACACAATTCCATCATTCAATCTGAGTTTACTAGCACTCAGAGAGCTGAGGTTACTCCGTTTATTTATTAACGAACTTTTACAGCATTAAGTTTGCTCTGGAGCCCACTCTGTGTGCTCTTTTTCTCCGACTTCAGCAGTTGCTAGACCAACGTACACATCCTATTTTTATTACACACATTCGAGCCCACAGCTCTCTGCCTGGCCCATTGGCTTATGACAATGATCAAGCAGATCTTCAGGTTATAACATCACTGCTAGACCAAGCTACCCAATTGCATCAATTTTTCCACTAAAATTAGAGAAACTCATCTAAACAGTTTCAACTTACACAGAGACTGGCTAAACAAATTATTCAACAATGCCCAGATTGCCAGCTCACAGGCACAGCTCCTCTTTCAACAGGTGTTAACCCTAGAGGATTGGAACCTAATTAGTTGTGGCAAACAGATGTTACACACATCCCTAAATTTGGGATATATACATGTATCCGTTAATACCAACACTCACCTAATTAGTGCACATTAAAAAGAGAAATAAAGGGAAAGAATGAGTAAGAAAGAGACTAGAAAAGACAGATCAGAGACAGACACAAAAGAAAGACTAAGGAGAGAAATAAAGTAGGAAGAAAGGAAAGATATTAAAGTTATAGATATAAGAAAGCACCTTTAGTAAGGAAGGTTATAAAACATAGAAAGTTAAAGCATGTTGAAGATTGTCTGTGAAAGTTGTGAAGAATGTTATAAAAAGGAATTTATGTAGGCAATGTCGTATAATTTTTTTTTTTTTTTTTTTTTTTTTGAGACGGAGTTTCGCTCTTGTTGCCCAGGCTGGAATGCAATGGTGTGATCTCGGCTCACCGCAATCTCTGCCTCCCAAATTCAAGTGATTCTCTTGCCTCAGCCTCCCTAGTAGCTGGGATTACAGGCATGTGCCACCATGCCCAGCTAATTTGTATTTTTAGTAGAGACAGGATTTCTCCATGTTGGTCAGGCTGGTCTCGAACTCCTGACCTCAGGTTCGGGCCTGTCTCAGCCCTCCCAAAGTGCTGGGATTACAGGCATGAGCCACTGTGCCCGGCTTGTTGTATAATTTTTGTTTTGAAGGTGTAAACAAGTTTTAAGACGTTAATTGTAAAAAAAAAAATTCTTTGTGTAAACATATTGGCTAAAATAAAAAACGGGATCATCCAGTTTTTCTGTGAACTAGACATTAAAATAAAGTACAAGTTTTTCTTAAAACATTAACCTGCTCTTTAAAGATCGTAAAAAGTCTCTTAGCACAGGTGCCACCCCTAGAATTTCCAGTACACCAGCACCAGCCTGGAGACTACATCCTCATCAAAGGATGGAAAAAAGAAAAAAACTCAAGTCAGCCTGAGAAAAACCCTACAGGACCCGCAGCCTCAACAATGTGGCTTCCACAGACAACACAGGTCGCAGGCATTATACTAAAGAAGCAAAAGGCTAAGCCAGATAATTTATTCATTTTTAATTCTCTCACTTTGCCTACTACCTATACCTGCTACACTCTATTAAGCTCATCTCTTAAATCTGCCTTTTTTCAGTCCTGTCATCTAGGCAGACACTCCCTTTCCAGCTTCTAACAATATCTACGTGTCAATGTACGTTTTATTCATCCGTCGTTCGGGTCAGGGTCTGAGGGCAGACCCCTGCAGCTAATGCCCTTAAGTGTGAGAGCAATACCTCAGAAAACTACCACATAACTTACTTTACTCCACCTGTTGCTACTTTTCTGAGGAAAAAGTACTGAGTAATTATGATGAACTGTCACTTAAAAAGTCAAGTTTTGTTGAATTATATACATCGACTTTAGCATTATGCTTATGAATATTAATATCTGAAGCAAAATGCATATGTTAATTATAATTATAAAGATAGCATTGTGACGTAAATCTACACTTATGGGAAATGATCATTACAAAACAAAAAGGCAGGAACCGAAAACCATGGGACTGATAGCAAAACATCCTTTCTGAAAATTAGGGGAATTCTAACTATTTATGTACAGTTAACATTGCACGCAGCCAGACTTCTTTGTAGGATACTAATTTGTAGGACACTAATTTGTAGGATACCTGCCTAGCATCACCAACCTCCTTTACTCTTGGGTTAAAATAATTTAAACAAAGGAATTCTGTGTTTAAAAAGATCTTTGCCTCCCCAGCAGGGTGCATCATCGATGATTTATGCTTCTAGCATGTACTATTCTTTCCTCAGGCAGCCACAGCTACTGCTGCAGCCTCTCCTGTGAGACAGCTGGGCCCAGCCCGCTGAGTCAGAAGTATCTCAGCCAAAGGTACAGATACTGGATTTATTGCTCAGCGTGGGACGCCTGACCTGAGAGAACGCAGGGCCACCGGTGCACCCTGGGAAATTCCAATCGCCATGGCTGGGGGCCAGAGCAAAGGGCAAGCAGTAAACCCTATTAATGTGCTAATTTTAGTTTATGAAAACAAATTTTCAGTAATCCTTAATAACTCACAGACAATTAGGTTTGGGAGACAACTAGGTTGGGAGGAGGAAGTCAGAGCCAATTAAGAATTCCTGAAAAAAATAACAAGAGCAACTCTGTATTTATAATTTAAAATTATTCATGAAATTTCCACTGCCTAATTTCTTGAAATTATGTTTTACATATCTATGTTTCTCCTTACCAGTCTCTCTTGTTAAATCATGGAATTTGAGTGTCTGTTCATTTATTTATGTTTTACTTTTCATTGGTGTTTTATAATTACTAAGTTAACACATTTTAAATGTACAGTTGAAAGAATTTGTACATACTCCTGTGTAACTCCTGTGTTAACCATCTATAAGAGAAATACAGATGTGTAAAACATAATATCAGCATACAGAATATATCCAGTAACCCAAAGTCTCCCTGTGCCTCCTTCCAATCAACACTTCTTCAAAGGTAGGCAGTAGTTTTGTTTCTGTCACCGTTCGTTAGTTTTTTCCTGTTCTGGGTGTCATAATAATGGAATCGGACAGTACGTTTTCTTCATGTCTGCTCATCTCACTCAACATTATGTCTTTGAGATTCTTCCATGTGTTGCCACTTTGTAGCAGTGGCTCATTTTTTTCTGTGTAGTATTACTTTGCATGAATATGCCAAAATTTATAGATTCAACTACTGATGGATTTTTTTCATTCTTTTGGTAACGATGAATAGTTACTATGGATATTCTTATACGTGTTTTTGGTAGACATATGCACTCATGTCTTGTGACTATAGTCCAGGCAATGGAATTATTGGGTCATAGAACAGGTGTTTGTTTAGCTGCAGTAAATTCTGCTAGTTTTCCAAAGTAATTGGGCATATTTAGACTCCTACCAGCAATGATGAAAGTTCTTCTTTCTCCACACCTTTAGTATTGCCCATACTTTTAATTGTAGTCTATCTGGTGTGTAGGAAGTGGTATGTTATTTTTTTTTAACTAGCTCTTTGAGATATAACATATATATATATATAAAACATATATATATATATATATAAAATAAACCGCACATTTAAAGTATACAAGTTGATGTGTTTTTCTTTTATTTATTTTTTTGAGACGGAGTCTTGCACTCTCACCCAGGCTCGAGTGCAGTGGTGCTTGGCTCACTGCAAGGTCCGCATTCTGGTTTCACGCCATTCTCCTGCCTCAGCTCCTGAGTAACTGGGATTACAGGCACCTGCCACCACGCCCGGCTAATTTTTTGTATTTTTAGTAGAGATGGGGTTTCACCGTGTTAGCCAGGATGGTCTCCATCTCCTGACCTTGTGATCCACCTGCCTCGGCCTCCCAAAGTGCTGGGATTACAGGCATGAGTCACCGCACCCGGCCACAAACTGGTGTTTTAAAATATGTATACACACATGAAATGATTACCACCAAAACAATGAACATACCTATTATCTCCAAAAGTTTTCTGTGCCCCTTTGTAATTCCTCCCTTTCTTTAGCCTCACTCCCCCATTCCCAAGCAGTCACTGATATGCTTTCCGTGATGATAGTTTGCATTTTCTAGTTTTATATAACAGAATCACATAGTATCTACTCTTTGTTGTCTAGCTTCTTTAACTCCGCATAATTATTTTAAGATTCACCCATGTCATCGCATGTATCAAAAGTCCATTTTTTTGCTGAGTACTATTCCATTGTACAGCTATATTACTTTGTTATTCCAGTCATTGGTTGATGGACATTTGATTTGTTTCCATTTTTGGGCTATTACAAATAAAGCTGTTACAAACATTCGGGTCACAAGTCCTTTGTAGGGACATCTATTTTCCTTTTCTTGGGTAAATATCTAGGAGTAGAATGTCTGGATCACATAGTAGGTGTATGTTTAACTCTTTAAGAAACAGTTAAACTGTTTCCCAAAGGTTTTACCATTTTACAATCATATGTGTCTCTTATGTAAAACCAGCATATGAGAGTTCAGGTTCTACCATATCCTTGCCAACACATGATATGGTCAGTCCTTTTAATTTTAGCCATTCTAGTAGGTATGCAATAGTATCTCATTTTGCTTTTAATTTGCATTTCACCAATGACTAATTATGTTGAACATTTTTTTCATGGGCTCATTTGCCATATATGTATGTTGTTTGGTAAAATGTTTGTTGCAATATTTTACCCATAAAAAACATTGTTTTCTTATTACTGAGTTTTAAGAGTTCTTTATATATTCTAGATACAAATTCTTTTTTTTTCTTTTTTTTGAGATGGAGTCTCGCTCTGTTGCCCAGGCTGGAGTGCAGTGGTGTAATGGCTCACTGCAACCTCCGCCTCCCCGGTTCAAGCAATTCTCCTGCCTCAGCCTCCCAAGTAGCTGGGATTACAGGTGCCCAGCACCACGCCCAGCTAATTTTTGTATTTTTAGTAGAGACGGGGTTTCACCATGTTGGCCAGGCTGGTCTCGAACTCCTGACCTCAGGTGATCCACCGGCCTCAGCCTCCCAAAGTGCTGGGGTTACAGGTGTGAGCTACCACGCCCAGACTAGATATAAATTCTTTATCAAATATTTGCTTTGTAAATATTTTCTCATAGTCTGTGACCTATGGGTTGTCTTTCAGTCTCTTAACATTGTCTTTTGAAGAATAGCAGTTTTCAATTTTGATGAAGTCCAATTTATTGATTTGTTTTTATGGTTTGTGCTTTTGGTGCTGTATCTAAGAAATTTTTGCCCAACTCAAGGTCCAAAGATTTTCTACTATGTTTAAGAAGTTTTATAGATTTATGTTTCACATTTAGGTTTATGATCCATTTTGAGTTAATTTTTATGTATGATGAAATGGTACAATGTATAGATCCAAGTTCTTTTTTTGCATATGGATATATACACACACAAATATATGCATACATCCAAACACACAATTTACATTTAGTAAACAAGAAGAGACAAAACTGTAGTCTCAAAAAAAAAAATTTATTTCTTGGTGGTGATCTCCATTAAAGACTATCTCCAGATCCATTGCCTCTTCTGTGTTAGGCTATTGGAATGGAACTAAGTTTATCTGATGTGTAGTTGAGCTGTGACTGGCTGTGTTGTGGTTTTAGTTAGTTTCTGTTCACCACTGACTTCAAGTGTTATGGAGTGGAATGAGGGCTTCTCTTCAGCAGAGCCTGGGATCTGAGAACTAACAACATCCTAGAGATCCACCTGTGCTTCACAGCCATGTCACCTGGGGGAATCTCTTCCTGCTTTACAGTCAACCTGTCAGATTATGGGTTGCTGGGAGTTTTCTTTGTTCTTCAGTCTAGCCTCCTGTGTGTGTGTAGAGGTCTCTTGAAGTCTTGCTGCCCACACTCTGGCCTTTGGAGGACAACTTCTCTACTCTCCATGAAGGTCCAGAATGTTTCAGAGGAGTTTCTTAGCTTTCCTACTGAGTCTTTAGGCTTTGGTAGTCGAAAGTTTGCATTGCTTGTGAGGATTCCTGACCTATCTCAATTTCACAGTTGGACATTAGAGTACCTCTGATGGATTGCTCTGCACTCATCTTCCCTGTTCCCTTGCTTCCAGAAAGAACTATGAACTTGCAGAAGACTCCACACACCCCAAGAGGGAATCTCTCTTAACTTTTCTTCTCTCTAACTTTTTATCCCCTACGGTTGTATAATGACCCATGGGAAAAAGTGAATGAGTGGATGCAGACTCGCTCTGTGGCTGGGTATCCTTGGGATTTAATCTGTTTCACTAGCCCATTATTATATATTGGTGAAAAACTAGCTAATTTCTCATTATTCCCATCCATGGTGTTTTTTTCCCCCCAACTTGTTCTTGCTCCAGTGATGAGAGCAGCTGTGGGTCTTATCTTTCCTAGATAAGGGCTACTTTCTGAAGTTTATGGTTTTTTTCTCTCTAGATTCCTTTGTGTCTTTAGTCCCTTCTTTATTTTCTTTCTCTTTTTCTTTCTTATAGAGATAAGAGTCTTGCCAGGCGCGGTGGCTCAAGCCTGTAATCCCAGCACTTTGGGAGGCCGAGATGGGCGGATCACAAGGTCAGGAGATCAAGACCATCCTGGCTAACACGGTGAAACCCCATCTCTACTAAAAAATACAGAAAACTAGCCAGGCGAGGTGGCGGGCGCCTGTAGTCCCAGCTACTCGGGAGCCTGAGGCAGGAGAATGGCGTAAACCCGGGAGGCGGAGCTTGCAGTGAGCTGAGATCCGGCCACTGCACTCCAGCCTGGGCGACAGAGCGAGACTCCGTCTCAAAAAAAAAAAAAAAAAAAAAGAGATAAGAGTCTTGCTGTCTTGCTCAGGCTGATCTGGAACTCCTGGCCTCAGCTGCCCTAGTAGCCACCATACCTGGCCCTTCAGTTCTCTGAAGCATTTTAAAAAATTATGTCTCGCTTGTTTTTATTTTTAGCATGAGATTGACACCCTTTTGTGATTTTCTATAATAGAATCAGAAGAAGAACTGAGATTTGGTCTTAATAATTTGAGAATTGTACCTTTACAGATAAAACTGTTCATGGTTGTATGAGTAACTAACGTTCAGAGAGAAGTGATTGGCCAAGGTATAGAAATGAGGTAGGGGCTATCTTAGTCAACTCAGGGCTGCCATATCAAAATATCATAGACTGGGTGGCTTAAACAACAGAAATCAATTTTCTCACAGTTTTAGAGGCTGGAAGTCTGAGATTGGGACTAGCATCATTAGGTTCTTGTGAGAGCTCTCTTCCTGGCTTTGCAGACTGCCACCTTCTCCCTGTATCTTCCTATGGTGAAGAAAGAGTTCTGATGTCTCTTCTTCTTCTTATAAGGGTACCATTTCTATTAAATCAGAGCTCCACCCTTATGACCTCATTTAACCTTAATCACCTTCTTAAAGACTCCATCTCGAATACAGTCACATAGGGGTAACTAAGACTTTGACATATGAATTTGGGGGTGTAGTGAAGGGGGACACAATTCAGTCCATAGCAGGGTCCTAGCTGAATTATAATCCAACACTTTTGATTTCTAGTCCCTCCAGGGTGAGGACTTACAGGGTAAATGCGGGGCCAAGGGACTCAGTGTCGTGTTGTAATTTAAAAAGCATAGGCTGTAAAGTCCAAAAAACCTGAGCTTAAATTTTGGCTCTGCGCTAAAACCGTAGGAGCTCGTGAAGGGTCTTCAGTGAGCCTCAGTTTCCTAGGAGATGTGAGAGTTTGATGGGATTACATAGATTAAGTTCCTTTGTGTCATGATTGTACTTGCAGGATTTTCACTTTTGGAGGTGACTGAGTGATTGCAGAGAGAGGCTAAAGTCATTGAAAGCTTTTCGTAATTCTGTTCTCTAGAGAAGGGGACATGCCATTCCACTCAGGACCACATGTGGAAGCACCTGGGTTAGTTAGAAGGCATAAGGAGCAGGAGGAAAGCATGGCTCAAAGACTTTATTGTGATTTCTATGAGAAGGAAGGAACAAGACAGAGTAAATAGTTTAAAATTTGCTAGTTTGAATAATTTCCACAGACTCTGGATTATAGGGATGGGCTCTAGTTGTTAGGTATCTGGCCCAGGGGTGATTTAGGGCAGGACAAATATTGGCTTGGTATGTGATAGTTAGATTTAGCCACGACCCCCAAAGGTTTGGGGGTGTGGCTTTGGATTTGTTGTGTTGCATATGAAAGGTGTTCTCCCAGGCAAGTTATTTACTGTGTCTAGGAGTTAACTAGCCCTGGAAGGAGCAGTCCCTCCCCTGCCAGCAGGGCTCCTAAGATGTCAAACCAGACATCTCACAGAAATACAGAAAGTCATTATTAATACATTATCTCAGTTCCTGGCATATTAGTACATGCTTCATGAGTGGTGGTCTCTTCCATAATCCCGCCTGTCTTTCTCTCACATTATCTGAGTTCCTGGCATATTAGTACATGCGTCATGAGTGGTGGTCTCTTCCATAATCCCGCCTGTCTTTCTCTCAATCTCAGCAGCTTCTGGAAGATTTTTCTCTCAGCAATTCTATCTGGATAACCCAGGGTTTTTCCCTGTCATAACTACATCTTGATGGACCATGCCTGGGTAAGGCTGAGAGCCCCATTAAGAGGCAGCCCTTCCAGATTCTGTTAGGGCAGGGGCAGGACTAGAAAAGAAGAGTCATCTGGAAGGGGCCAGCTTTGTTGGGGGTTGATATCTCTATTTTCAGGCTAAAAGACAGGGAGTCTCAATCTGAAGCCCCATGAGTGGTTGATTTGGTGTCACCATGCATCAGCATCCTGGCAACAGAGAAGACAACTAGAAAATCTATTCCCTCTGACTGGGCTGCTCATATTTAGCTACACGCTTCAGCAACAACTGTGTCCAGGCTGGCGAAAGGGCAGTATTGGCCTCTACTCAAGAAAGACTGAGGTCAGGCTGGGCGTGGTGGCTCATGCCTGTAATCCCAGCACTTTGGGAGGCCAAGGTGGGCAGATCACAAGCTCAGGAGTTTGAGACCAGCCTGGCCAATATGGTAAAACACCATCTCTACTAAAAATACAAAAATTAGCCAAGTGTGGTGGTGGGTACCTATAGTCCTAGCTACTTGGAAGGCTGAGGCAGGAGAATCGCTTGAACCCAGGAGACGGATGTTGCAGTGAGCCAAGATCACACCATTGCACTCCAGCCTGAGTGACAGTGAGACTCCGTCTTAAAAAAAAAAAAAAAGATGGAAGTTAGCAACAGTTGAACAGTTGCAATAGTTATAATGAAGAGTTCATTTTTCTGAGTTGTTTGGGCTGTCCAGCTTCAGTATGCAGTAAGAGTAAACAAGATTGATACTCTGGACTGAGTAAACACCACTGGAATCTTTGAACATCAAAGAAAAAGGTACTTGTGGAAGAAAAAACATAATTTTCTGTTAACGTGGCCAAATGAGGCCTTAAGTAGTTAAGCACCTCTGAATGGCAAAGTGGGACACAAAGACAGAGCACCATTCAGAATACAGGATTATGAAACCCATGGAAACTGCATAAATATCTTTTCTTTCCAAAGTCATCCTACCATAAAGAGATTATCTATGGCTGAATTCACACCATCAGAGTTTACAGTTCCTGCAAGCGATATGAACTTGGGTCCACATGCCTCACAGATACTTGCCCAAGCAACCTCTCCAAAATAAAGGTTAAGAAGCTGCACTCATCTCTATGATTCTGGCCAGTTATTCATACACTATGAAACTCAACTTCCTCTTACAGAAGATAAGGATATTAATATCTACTTTGTGGCTTTTTTGAAATCATACCATGATGACTATGGCACATTGAAACAATAAATAAATGATAGCTCTTCCTCTTCCCATTCCCAGTTTGCTCTCCTTTCTAAACAATAAACAAGTTACTATCTCAATTAAACAACCTGCTCCTGCATGACTTTTGGTAAACAATGAAATTAAGGCAGAAATCAATACATTATTTGAAATGAATGAGAACAAAGATACAACATACCAGAACCTCCAGGACACAGGTAAAGCAGTGTTTGGAGGAAAGTTTGTAGCACTAAACACCCATATAAAAAAGTTAAAAAGATCTCAAATTAACAATCTAACATCCCACCTAGAGGAACTAGGGAAACAAGAGCAAACCAACCCCAAAGCTAGCAGAAGACAAGAAATAACCAAAATCAGAGCTGAACTGAAAAAAAAGAGACTCAAAAGCCATTAAAAAGATCAACAAATCTGGGCATTATTTTGGAAAGAATCAACAAGATTGATAGACCACTAGCTAGACTAATGAAGAAAAAAAGAAAATATCCAAATAAACAGAATCAGAATGACAAAGGGGACATTACCACCAACCCCACAGAAATACAAAAAACCCTCAGAGCCTACTATGAACACCTCTATGCACACAAACTAGAAAACCTAGGAGAAATGGTTGATAAATTCCTGGAAACACACAAACTAGAAAATCCAGAAGAAAGGTTGATAAATTCCTGGAAACATATAACCTCCCAAGATTTAACCAGGAAGAAGTTGAATCCCTGAACAGACCAATATTGAGTTCCAAAATTGAACCAGTAATAAAAAGCCTACCAACCAGAAAAGGCCCAGGACCAGATGGATAAAGAACTGGTAACATTCCTACTGAAACTACTCCAAAAACTTGAGGAGGACTCATTCCTAATTCATTATATAAAGACAGCATCATCCTGATACCAAAACTTGGCAGAGACACAACAAAAGAAGAAAACTTCATGCCAATATCCTTGATGATCACAGATGCAAAAATTCTCAACGAAATTCTAGCAAACTGAATCCAACAGCACATCAAAAAGCTAACCCACCATGATCAAGTAGGCTTTATCCCTGGGATGCAAGGTTGGTTCAACATACACAAATTAATAAATGTGATACACTACATAAACAACTAAAAACCACACGATCATTTCAATAGATGCAGAAAAGGCTATTGATAAAATTCAACATTCATTCATGTTAAAAATCCTCCACAAACTAGGCACTGAAGGAACATACCTCCAAATAATAAGAGCTATCCATGGTAAACCCATAGCCAAAATCATACTGAATAGGCAAAAGCTAGAAGCATTTCCCTTGAGAACCACAGCAAGCCAAGGATGCCCACTCTCACCACCTCTATTCACGTAGTACTGAAAGTCCTAGGCAGAGCAATCAGGCAAGAGAAAGAAATAAAAGGCATCCAAATAGGAAGAGAAGAAGTCAAACTATCTCTGCAGACAATATGATCTATACCTAAAAAACCCCATAGTCTCTGCCCAAAAGCTCCTAGATCTGATAACTTCAGCAAAGTTTCAGGATACAAAATCAATGTACAAAAATCAGTAGACTTTCTATGCACCAACAACATCCAAGCAGAGAACCAAATCAAGAACGTAACACCATTCACAATAGCCACAAAAAGAATAAAATACATAGGAATATAGCTAACCAGGGAGATGAAAGAACTTTGCAATGAGAATTACAGAACACTGCTCAAAGAAATCAGAGATGACAAAAATAAAAAACATTCCATGCTCATGGATAGGAAGAATCAATATCGTTAAGATGGTCATACTGCTCAAAGCAATTTACAGATTGAATGTTATGTGTATCAAACTAGCAATAACACTCATCACAGTGAGGAAAAAACATTTAAAAATTCATATGGAACCAAAAAGGAGCCTGAATAGCCAAGGCAATCCTAAGCAAAAAGAAGAAACCTGAGAACCAGGTGTTGTGGTTCATACCTGTAATTCCAGCACTTTGGGAGGCCAAGGTAGGCAGATCATGTGAGCTCAGAAGTTTGAAACCAGTCTGGGCAATCTGGTGAAACTCCATCTCTACAGAAAATACAAAAATCAGCTGGGCATGGTGGCACACACCTGTAGTCTCAGCTACTCAAGAGGCTGAGGTGGGTGGATTACTTGAACCTGGGAGGTGGAGGTTGCAGTGAGCTGAGACTGCGCTATTGCACCTTTGCCTGGGCAACAGAGTGAAACCTTGTCTCAAAAAAAAAAAAAAAAAAAAAAAAGACAAAGCTGGAGGCATCATGTTACCTGACTTAAAACTATACTACAAGGTTGGCCAGGCGTGGTGGCTCACGCCTGTAATTCCAGCACTTTGGGAGGCTGAGGCGGGTGGATCACCTGAAGTTGGGAGTTCGAGACCAGCCTGACCAACATGGAGAAACCCCGTATCTACTAAAAATACAAAAATTAGCCGGGTGTGGTGGCATATGCCTGTAATCCCAGCTACTTGGGAGGCTGAGGCAGGAGAATCGCTTGAACCTGGGAGGCGGAGGTTGCAATGAGTTGAGATTGTGCCACTGCACTCCAGCCTGGGCAACAAGAACAAAACTCTGTCTTTAAAAAAAAACAACAAAAACGATACTGCAAGCCTACAGTAACCAAAACAGCATGGTACTGGTATAAAAACAGACACATAGACCAATGGAACAGAATAGAGAACCCAGAAATAATGTCACACACAACCATCTAATCTTTGACAAACTTGACAAAAACACAATGGGGAGAGGACTCCCTATTCAATAAATGGTGCTGAGATAACTGGACAGCCCTATGCAGAATACTGAAACTGTAGCATTTCTTACACTATATACAAAAATAGACTCAAGATGGATTAACGACTTAAATGTAAAACCAAAAACTATAAAAGCCCTGAAAGATAACATAGGAAATAACATTCTGGGCACAGGACCTGACAAAGATTTCATGATGAAGACATCAAAATCAATTGCAACAAAAACAAACATTAACAAATGGGACCTAATTAAACTGAACAGCTTCTACACAGCAAAATAAACTATCAACAGAGTAAACAGACAACCTACAGCATGAGAGAAAATATTTGCAAGCTATGCATCTGACAAAAGTCTAATATCCAGAGTCTACACAATACTTAAATCTATAAGCAAAAACAGCCCCATTAAAAAGTGGGCAAAGAAGGCTGGGCATGGCAGCTCACACCTGTAATCCCAGCATTTTGGGAGGCCAAGGCTGGCAGATCATGAAGTGAAGAGACCAAGACCATCCTGTCCAACATGGTGAAACCCCATCTCTACTAAAAATACAAAAAATTAGCCGGGCATGGTGGCACACACCTGTAGTCCCAGCCACTCGGGAGGCTGAGGCAGGAGAATTGCTTGAACCCAGGAGGCGGAGGTTGCAGTGAGTTGAGATTGTGCCACAGCCGGGTGCGGTGGCTCACGCCTGTAATCCCAGCGCTTTGGGAGGCCGAGGCGGGCGGATCACAAGGTCAGGAGATCGAGACCACGGTGAAACCCCATCTCTACTAAAAATACAAAAAATTAGCCGGGCGCGGTTGTGGGCGCCTGTAGTCCCAGCTACTTGGGAGGCTGAGGCAGGAGAATGGCGTGAACCCGGGAGGCGGAGCTTGCAGTGAGCCGAGATCGCGCCACTGCACTCCAGCCTGGGCGACAGAGCGAGACTCCGTCTCAAAAAAAAAAAAAAAAAAAAAAAAGAGATTGTGCCACTGCACTCCAACCTGGGAAATGGAGCAAGACTCCATAAAAAAAAAAAAAACTGGGCAAAGGACATGAACAGACACTTTTCAAAAGAAGACATACATGTAGCCAAGAAGTACGTGAAAAAATGTTAATGACCTGTCATTAAATAAATGCAAATCAAAACCACAATGAGATACTATCTCATACCAGTCAGAATGGCTGTTATTAAAAAAGAAAAAATAATAGATGCTGGTGAGATTGCAGAGAAAAGGATATACTTATACACAGCTGGTGGGAATGTAAATTAGTTCAGCTATTGTGGCAAGCACTGCCATAATTCCTCAAAGAACTCAAAACAAAATTATCCCTAGCAATGCAATTATTGGGTATATACCTGATGAGGTTTGGCTGTGTCCCCACCCAAATCTCATCTTGAATTGTAGCTCCCATAATCCCCACCTGTCATGGGAGGGACCAAGTGGGAGGCAATTGAATCATGGGGGCAGGTTTTTCCCATGCTATTTTCCTGAGAGTGAATAAGTCCCATGACATCTGATGGTTTTATAAAGGACAGTTCCCCTGCACATGCTCTCTTGCCTGCCACCATGTAAGATGTGCCTTTGCTCCTCCTTTGCCTTCTGCCACGAATGTGAGGCCTGTCCAGCCATGTGGAACTGTGAGTCCGTTAAACCTGTTTCTTTATAAATAACCCAGTCTCAGGTATGTCTTTATTAGCAGCATAATGGACTAATATGGTAAATTGATACTGGGAGTGGGGCGCTGCTGTAAAGATACCCAAAAATGTGGAAGCAACTTTGGAACTGGGTAACAGGCACAGGTTGGAACACCAAAGGCAAAAGAAAGCAGTAAAGAAGAAATAGAAAAATAAAAAAAAAGATATGAGACATAGAAAACAAAAAGCAAAATGGCATATGTAATTCAATTATATAAATAACAACACTAAATGTAAATGAATAAAAAAATTAATAATTCTTCACAAACTCTTCCAAAGTACAGAAGACAAGGAAATAGTTCCCAACAGGTCTTATAAGGCCAATATTACCCTGATACCAAAACCAGACAAAGACATCACAAGAAAAGAAAGGTACAGACCAATAATTCTTACAAAGATGGATGCAACAGCCTTCAAAAAATACAAGCAAACTGAATGCAGCAACATATAAAAAGAATTATAGACCATGACCTGGTAGGATTCATCCCAGGAAGGCAAGATTGGTTTAACATTTGAATGTCAATCGATGTAATATAACACATCAATAGAATAAAAAGGAAAAATCACATAATTATCTGAACAGATGCAGCGAAAACATCTGAGAAAACATCCAGCCTCCTTTCATGATGAAAATACTCAACAAACTAGAAATTGAAGAGAACATCTTCAACCTGATAAATGATATCCATAAAAACCCACAGATAACATCATACTTAATGGTAAAAAACTAGATGCTAGTTTTTTAGAGAATCCTAGGGAATCCACTAAAACCTCTTATAAACTATTAAACAAGTACAGCAAGGTTGCAGAATACAATATCAATATATAACTTTCAATTCTATTTCTAGATACTTGCAATAAACAACTCAAAAGTGAATATAAGAAAACAATTCCTTTTACAATAGCATAAGAAAGAATAAAATCCTTAGGAATAAATGTAACAAAAACTGCAAAACTTATACTCCAAAAACTGTAAGCCATTGTTGAAAGAAGTTGAAGAAGATCTAAACAACTGTAAAAACATCACATGTTCATGGATCAAAAGACTTACCATTGTTAAGATAGCAACACTCTCCAAACTGATCTACAGAGTCAAATCTCCATCAGCATCCCAGCTAACTTCTTTGCAAAACTGACAAGCTGTTTTTAAAATTGATAAGGCATTGCAAGGTGCCCAGAATAGCAAAAACAAACTTAGAAAAGAACAAAGTAGGAAGACCCACATTCCCTGATTTCAAAATTTACATAAAGCAACAGTATTCAAGACAGTGTGGTACTGGCTAGGATGGCTAGAATTAAAAAGAAGATAAATAAGGAACACTGGCAAGGGTGTGGAAAAACTGGAACTCTCATACACACCTGGTAGGGATATAGAATGGTGCAGTTATTTTGAAAAATAGTCTGGCAGTTTCCCAAGAAGTTAAACATAGAGTTACCCTATGATCCAGAAATTCTACTCGTAGGTTTCAATTCAAGAGAGAAATGAAAACACACATCATGCAAAAACTCATATACAAATGTTCACAGCAGCATGATTCATAATAGCAAAAAAGAGAAATCAACTCAAATGTTCATTATCTGATGAATGCATTTAAACAATATTTCTTAAACGTTTTTAAAAAGTAAACTGGACACAGTGGTGTGTGCCCATAATCCTAGCTCCTCAGGAGGCTGAGGTTGGAGGATTGCCTAAGCCCAGGTGTTCAAAACCAGCCTGGGAAAGTAGCAAGACTCCCCACCTCAGAAAAATGGTCTCACTTGTTCTTTCAAAATTATTTTCATTTCTGTGATGGTTTTCCTTCTTTCTTTTATTTCCTCCTTCAGTCTGTCATTTAGTATTTCATTTCCTTCGATTATCTGACCATCTATATTGTATTCTTGCACTGTGTTCTTTCACAAAAGCAACAATTGCTTCATTGTCTATCGATTTCAGTTCACGGTAAATTATTTGGCAGCCCCAAACATTTGCACGGCCTGGGGCAAGAGTAAAACTGAAACCCCCAGCCGCTTGTCTAAATTTAAAAGGTATAAGTCAAGTTTTGGAACTACTGAATAAAATACATTCTGCTCTCTTATTTTGACCAAAATACCCTTTAAAACAACATAAAAATATGCAGAGATGATCTTTATATGATTGAAATGCAGTCAATATAAAAGAGAACTAAATTTAATTATTACTGCACATGTCTAGGTGTTCTGTTCATGGATAAGCAATATAAGAAACAAATAAAAGAAACAAATATATTTTATAAATTACATTTATTCCATGAATTTTATTTTTTGTCTTCATTTTAGCACAATCACAGTATCAACAAATGTCATACTGTTTTCACATAATTTCTGTTCCATTGAAGGTAACAATCTAAAGGATTACAAAAGAAACATTTTATTCAAAGTATCCCAAATTTCCACAAAGGGGTACAAAATGTGTACACTTTAAACACAAAAGGAAGCAATAAAATCAGGGGGGTACTTAGTGGAAAACAATACTTTATTATGCAAAAATTTTTTGTTTTTGTGTTGAGAGGAAAAATATGACAGGTTAATTAATTTGTCATTTCTGTTTCCTGAAACTTCTGACACTCCAATCCTCGCAGATCCATGCAGCAGTGTCAGTAGCAATCAATCCACAAATCTGAACAACAGTTGGGCACAATTATCTACTGTTTTAAATATATTGGGCAAAGGATTTGGAGAAGCATTTCCCTGGAGTTATTCACAAAAAGTTTAGATTAGTTGTGCTGTGCTGACACTGAGCATCAAATCCCAAAGTGACAGAACTGCCTTTAATAAGTGTTCTTTAATAAGAGTGTTTTTTTTTTTTTTTTTTTTTTTTTGAGACGGAGTCTTGCTTTGTCGCCCAGGCTGGAGTGCAGTGGTGCAGCTCGGCTCACTGCAAGCTCCGCCTCCTGGGTTCACGCCATTCCCCTGCCTCAGCCTCTCAGTAGCTGGGACTACAGGCGCGCACCGTCACGCCCGGCTAATTTTTTGTATTTTTAGTAGAGACAGGGTTTCACCGTGTTAGCCAGGATGGTCTCGATCTCCTGACCTCGTGCCGCCCGCCTCGGCCTCCCAAAGTGCTGGGATTACAGACGTGAGCCACCGCGCCCGGCAAGAGTGTTCTTTAATAAATGTGTGTGCTTGTGATATATGGGTCCCTCTGAAGTGTGGAACTCAGAGCAGAGGCCCCTTTTTTTCTGAGTCGATGAGTGATACTGGTATTTGGTACTTTTCATCTTCTCTATACTATGTTTTTCTGGTTAGTTTTCTTCGTCTGATGCCATGTTTGACTGCTCTTTCTCACATTTTTTTCCCTCTAGTATCCTTATCTACCAGTGCAACGGCAAATACTACAGATCATATATCCTCGTTGGCTCTTTCCAGGAGCCGCTACAATCCCTCCCCAGCCCACTGTGCCAACAGCCCATTCACACTACCTGTTAACACGACTTAACTATTTTTACATTGAGGATCTTCATCTGGTATCCAGTTTTGCTGGGTGTTATGGGTTAAATCGTGGTCCCACGTAAGTAAAAAACATGTTGAAGTCCTAACTCCTAGTACCTCAGAATGTGACTTCATCTGGCAGAGACTGGAGTTATGCAACTGCAAACCAAAGCACACCAAAAATTTCCAGTCAGCCACCAAAAGCTGGGAAGAGGCAAGGAAGGACATTTCTGCAGTTTCCAGAGGAAGTGTAGCCCTGCTTATACCTTGATTTTGAACTTCTAGGTCCCAGAACTGAAGAGACAATGAGTATCTATTGTTTTGTGGTACTTTGTTATGACCACACTAGGAAACTAATACACAGTGTGTTTTACCCATTTCTTGTTGCTCTGGTTCATTTCTAAAAGAAGATGAAACTTTGGATCTAAGATGTCATCAAGTTCATAGTGTCAGCAGTTCTCCACATTTGCAGAATTGTGAGACTAGAATTGTCTACATGATTGCCCTAAAAGAAATGGGTTTCTATTCCATCTACTAACCCACAAAAGATCCTTAATAAATAAATATACATGAGAAGTATTTTCATATATGGAGGCAACTAAACTTCTCCATAGCATAAGTTTGACTGTAATTTGGAAAATGTTTGAATTATTATGAGATCATTTGTGTCCTTGCAAAGTTTTTGCATTCTTTGAAACAGAGGCTCCCTGTAAGTAAACATAACCAAGTCATGGTAAAAGTCTCGGATGTCCTCCCGGTCCCATATGGGGACATAGGCTTATGACGTCAGAAAAACATGAAATTCTGTTTTCCACTGAGGACTCTGGAGGCCTCAACATAGTCACTATTCCATATATTTCTACACTCCCACTACTCTCCACAAGGAGTAGCTCACTGGAGAGTGAATATTTTGTAAAAATGTGTAGTTCTTGGGGTTTCAACTTTCTTTTTTTTTTTTTTTTGATTCGGAGTCTCACTCTGTGGCCCAGGCTGGAGTGCAGTGGTGCGATCTCTGCTCACTGCAAGCTCCCCGTCCTGGGTTCACGCCATTCTCCTGCCTCAGCCTCCCAAGTAGCTGGGACCACAGGTGCCCATCACCATGCCTGGCTAATTTTTTGTATTTTTTAGTAGAGACAGGGTTTCATCATGTCAGCCAGGATGCTCTCAATCTCCTGACCTCGTGATACACCTGCCTCAGCCTCCCAAAGTGCTGGGATTACAGGCGTGAGCCACCATGCCAGGCCCGGGTTTCAACTTTCTATCAGGAAAGGCGAGAAGTGGAAGGTGGCCTTTCAAATGTGGTTTGACCATTCTGAATCTATCATCATGATGCTTGGCTTGTGCAAATCCCAAACATCCATTGATTAATAAGAACATTCTCTGACAGCTACTTTCCCATTTCTCTCCTCCTCTTTACCTGTTTATTATTTTTTAAAAATTAGATAGAGTCTTGCTATATTGCCCAGGCAGGACTTGAACTCCTAGGCTCAAGCAATCCTTCTGCCTCAGCCTCCTGAGTAGCATGGATTACAGGTGCATGTCACCATGCCCAGCTTCTCTGCTCTTCCTTAGAACAATACTCTTATTACTATTATTATTGTGGTTAAAAAACACAGTGTTGTATTTATCATCTTTGTATTAGGCCATTCTTGCGTTGCTATAAAGAAATACCTGAGACTGGGTAATTTATAAAGGAAAGAGGTTTATTTGGCTCACAGTTTGCAGGCTGTATAAGCATGGTGCTGACATCAGCTGGCTTCTGGGGAGGCCTCAGGGAACTTTTACTCATGATGGAAGGCAAAGTGGGAGCTTGCATGTCCCACAGTGAAAGCAGGGGCAAGATTGTGGGGAGAGGTGCCACACACTTTTAAACGACCAGATCTTGTATGAACTCAGATCAAGAGCTCACTTATCACCAAGGGGATGGCCTAAGTCATTCATGAGGGATCTGCCCCCATGACACAAACACCTCCCACCAAGGTCACCTCGAACATTGGGGATTATATTTCGACATGAGATTTGAGTGGGGACAAATGTCCAAACTATATCATTCCATCTCTGCATCCCCCTTCTCATGTCCTCCTAACATTGCAAAATAAGATTATGCTTTCCCAATAGTCTCTCACAGTCTTAACTTGTTCCAGCTTTAACTCAAAAGTCCAAAATCTCAAATAAGACAAGCCAAGTCTTGTCCACCTATGAGGCAGCCTGTAAAATCAAACAAGTTATTTAGTTTCAAGATACAATAGAAGTACCAGCATTGGGTAATCATTGCCATCTCAAAAGGGAGAAATCGGTCAAAAGAAAGGGGCTACAAGCCCCATGCAAGTTAGAAACCCTGCATTAATTCTTAAAGCTTCAAAACATTCTCCTTTGGGCCGGGCGCGGTGGCTCAAGCCTGTAATCCCAGCACTTTGGGAGGCCGAGACGGGCGGATCACAAGGTCAGGAGATCGAGACCATCCTGGCTAACACGGTGAAACCCCGTCTCTACTAAAAATACAAAAAACTAGCCGGGCGAGGTGGCAGGCGCCTGTAGTCCCAGCTACTCAGGAGGCTGAGACAGGAGAATGGCGTAAACCCAGGAGGCGGAGCTTGCAGTGAGCTGAGATCTGGCCACTGCACTCCAGCCCAGGCGACACAGTGAGACTCCATCTCAAAAAAAAAAACAAAAAACAAAAAACATTCTCCTTTGACTTCATGTCCCACATCCAGGGCACACTGATATGAGGGTTGGGCTCCCAAAGCCTTGAGCAGCCCTGCCCCTGTGGCTTTATGGGTTCTGTCCCACAGCTGATCTCACAGGTTGTTGAGTGCATGCAGTTTTTCCAGGCACAGGGGCAAGCTGCCAGTGGATCTACCACTCTGGGTTCTTGAGGACAGTGGTCCCATCCACTAGGCAGTGCCCCAGTGGGAACTCTGTGTAGGCTCCAACTCCACATTTCCCCTCAGTACTGCCCTAGCAGAGGTTCTTTTTGAGGGCTCTGCCCCTGTAGCAGGCTTCTGCCTGGGCACCCAGGCTTTTTCATATATCCTCTGAAATACAGATGAAGGCTGGCACACCTCATTCACTCTTTCACCCTACAGTCTTAACACCATGTGGAAGGCACCAAGGCTTACAGTGGCTTTCACTCTCCAGAGCAGTGGCATGAGCAGTATCTGGGGTCTTTTGAGCCAAGGCTTGAGCCACAGTGGCCAGAATGTAGGGAACAGTGTCCTGAGGCTGTGCAGGGCAATGGGGCCCTGGGCCTGCCCACGAAACCATTCTTCCCTCCTAGCCCTCTGGGCCTGTGATGGGGGTGCTGCCATGAAGGTCTCTGAAATGACTTTGAGGTCTTTTTCCCACTCTCTTTGATATCAGCACTTGGCTCCCTCTTAGTTATGCAAATATCTCTGGCAAAATGTTGCTCCACAGCCTGCTTGAATTTCTCTCTCGAAAAACCTTTTATTCTCTTTGCCACATGGCTAGGCTGCAAAATTTCCAAGTATTCTCTCATCTTTCTATCTTCTTCTCTGCCTTCCAAACTCTTCCAACCTCTGCCTGTTACCCAGTTCCAAAGTCAGTTCCACATTTTCAGGTGTCTTTATAGCAATGCCCTACTCCTCAGTACCAATTTTCTGTATTAGGCCATTCTTGCATTGCTATAAAGAAATATCCAAGACTGGGTAATTTATAAAGTGTAGGGAAAAGAAAGAGAGCTCAGACTGTTACTGTGTCTATGTAGAAAAGGAAGACAAAAGAAACCATTTTGACCTGTACCCTGAACAACTGCTTTGCCCTGAGATGCTGTTAATCTGTAACTTTGCCCCAACCTTGAGCTCACAGAAACATGTGATGCATGGAATCAAGGTTTAAGGGATCTAGGGCTGTGCAGGATATGCCTTGTTAACCAAATGGTTACAGGCAGTATGCTTGGGAAAAGTCATCACCATTCTCTATTCTCGGCAAACCAGGGGCACAATGCACTGCAGAAAGCTGCAGGGACCTCTGCCCTGGAAAGCCAGGTATTATCCAAGGTTTCTCCCTATGTGATAGTCTGAAATATGGCCTTGTGGGAGGGGAAAGACATGACTGTCCCCTGGCCCAACACCCGTGAAGGGTCTGTGCTGAGGAGGATTAGTAAATGAGGAAGGCCTCTTGCAGTTGAGATAAAAGGAAGGGCTCTGTCTCCTGCCTGCCCCTGGGAACTGAATGTCTCGGTATAAAACCCGATTGTATATTTGTTCAATTCTGATATAGGAGAAAAACTGTCCTGTGGTGGGAGGCGAGACATGTTGGCAGCAATGCTGCTTTGTTACTTTTTACTCCACTGAGATGTTTGGGTGGAGACAAGCATAAATCTGGCCTACGTGCACATCCAGGCATAGTACCTTCCCTTGAACTCACTTGTGACACATATTCCTTTGCTCACATGTTTTCTTGCTGACCTTCTCCCCACTATCGCCCTGCTTTCCTGCCGCATTCCCCTTGCTGAGATAGTGAAAATAGTAATCAATAAATACTGAGGGAACTCAGAGATCAGTGCTGGTGCGGGTCCTCCGTATGCTGAGCGCCGGTCCCCTGGGCCCACTTTTCTTTCTCTATACTTTGTCTCTGTGTCTTATTTCTTTTCTCGGTCTCTCGTCCCGCCTGATGAGAAATACCCATAGGTGTGGAGGGGCTGGCCCCCTTCAATAAAGAAAGGAGGTTTCACTGGCTCGTGGTTGTGCAGGCCGTTCAAGCATGGCACCAACATTGCTCAGCTTGTGGGGAGGCCTCAGGGAGCTTTCACTCGTGGTAGGTGAAGTGGGAGCTTGCACATCACATGGTGAAAGCAAAAGTGAGAGAGAGAGAGAGAGAGAGAGAGGTGGAAGAGGTGACACATACTTTTAAATGACCAGATCTCATGCAAACTCAGAGGAAGAGCTCACTTATCACCAGGGGATGGCCCAAGTCATTCATAGGGGATCCACCTCATGATCCAAACACCTCCCACCAGACCCCACCTCCAACACTGGGGATTACATTTCAACATGAGATTTGGTTAGAGACAAATAACCAGACTATAGGCCAGGTGCAGTGGGTTATGCCTGCAATCCCAGCACTTTGGGTCAAGAGATTTGTAATTTCCTTTTCTGGTCAATGTTAGTGCATAAAAACACAAATTATTTTTATGTGTTGACTTTGTATTCTGCAATTTTTTTCAAAGTGTTTATTGTAATTTTTGTGGAAGCTTTAGAATTTTCTAAATATGAGATCATATTGTTAGCAAATAGAGATAATTTTACTTCTTTTCCAATTTGGATGTCTTATATTTCTTTTTCTTGCCAAGTAGCTCTTGCCAGACTTCCCATATTAAATATTAGTGGTGACAGTGCAAATCCTTGCCTTAATCTTAAGAGGAAAAGCTTTCAGTCCTTCTCCATTGAATGTGATGCTGATAGGAAAGAACTCACTATTGCCAGATTGTTAATTGTTTTCTGTTTGTTGTGTAGCTTTTTGCCCCTCTTTCTTCCCTTGCTGTCTCCTTTTGTGTTTGTTGATTTTTTTGTAGTGACATAGTTTGATTTCCTTCTCATTTCCCTTTGTGTATATTCTGTAGATATTTTCTTTGTGGTTACCATTGCAATTACATAAAACATCTTAACATTGTAACATTCTGTTTTATGCTGCTAATAACTTACCTTCATTCATGTGTAAAAACTCTGCTCCTTTACATCCTGGCCCTCTTCATGTTATTAATAACACAAATTTTCTCTTTTTATAATTAGTATCCAGTAATATACATACATAATTACTTCTAATTTTTTTAAATTCAATTTTATTTTATTTCAAGACAGGGTCTCATATCATTCAGGCTGGAGTGCAGTGATGTGATCATGGCTCACTGCAGCCTCAACCTCTTGGGCTCAAGCAATCCTTTTGCCTCACTTACCCAAGTAGCTAGGACTACAGGCATGCACCACCATGCCTGGCTCCTTTTTTTTTTTTTTTTTTTTTTTTTGGAGAGAGATGAGGTCTTGCTATGTTGCCCATGAAGGAAGAGCAAATATAAATTGATAAGAAAAAAAAACAAAAACAAAACAACCACCCTATGAAAAAATGAGTAACAAACAGACACATGACTCAAAAAAGGAAATGCATATGGATTTTAAGCATATAAAAAGTTGCTAGGCCTGCCCAGCACTGCGCGCCCCATGTCAGAGTCCCAGCCCCCTTCGCCTGTGTCCATCATTCCATGCACAAGCACCACCAGCATGTCTGACAAACTGCCTGACACAGTCACTGACATCAGCCTGGACGCCTGGGGACACAAGGCCCTGGACATTGTGGAGGCTGATGTGGTGGGCCTGATGTACATGAGGAAGTTGTTCCTGGCTCCAAGCCACTGAAAGGCACTCACATCACTAGCTGCCTGAAAATGACAATGGAGACCATTGTCCTCATTGAAACCCTCATTACCTCAAGTGCTGAGATGCAGTGGTCCAGCTGCAACATCTTCTCCACCTAGAACCATGTGGCAGCTGCCATAGCCAAGGCTGGCATTCCAGTGTGCACCTGGAAGGGTGAAAGAGATGACAGTACCTGTGGTGCATCGAGCAGGTACTGTATTTCAAAGATAGGCCCCTCAACATGATTCTGGATGATGCTGGTGGCCTCAACCAACCTCATTTACACCAGGTACCCACAGCTTCTGTCAGTCAGCTGAGGCATCTTTGAGGAGACCATGACTGGGTCCACAGGATGATGGCCAGCGGGATCATGAGGATGCCCACCATCAATGTCAGTGACTCCATCAAGAAGAGCAGGTTTGAAAACCTCTATGTCTGCCAGCAGTCCCACATGGATAATATCAAGTGGGCCACAGATGTGATGATTGCTGGCAAGGTAGCTGCGGTGGTGGTCTGTGGTGATGTGGGCAATGGTTGTGTCCAGGCCCTGAAAGGTTTTGGGGCTTGCATAATCATCACCAAAATCAACCCACTCAACACACTGCAGGCTGCTACTGAGGGCTATGAGGTGACTACCATGGAGGAGGCCTGCCAGGATGGCAACATCTTTGACACCACCAGACTTTTTCAATATCATCCTTGGCCAGCACATTGAGCAGATGAAGGATGTTGCCAGTGAATAACATTGGACCCTTTGACATGGAGATCAATGTCAAGTAGCTCAACGAGAATGCTGTGGAGAAGGTGAACATCCAGCCCCAGCTGGATGAGGCAGTGACTGAAGCCCGCCTGTGCAAGCTGAACATGAAGCTGACCAAGCTGACCACGAAGCAGGCCCAGTACCTGGGCATGACCCATGATGGCCCTTCAAGCCTGATCACTACTACTGCTTAAAGGCAGGCCTGCCCTTCACCTTCCAGTTGCTGTCCTTACCCAGGCCCCAGCTTTCCTCCCCAAGAGCAAATGACACCAACCTTGAGATGTGTTTGGCAGTGTCCCCCATTGACTCCCTAAGGTTGATTCCTCAGTTTTTGACCTCTACTGCATCCCTCATATGGTTCCAAGTGTGACAGGGGAAGCTGAGAGGCACCTCCTCAAACCCTGGTCATGATGGGGGTATGAAGGAGACATCCATTGGGAACCAGCTCAGTGGTCTTGGAACTGCTAAGTTAGTCCTTCCTTAGCCTGAAGTTGGCAGTGGGGTCACAAAGCCAATGTACTTTACCATCCAGTGCTTCACTTGGCCTACAGACTTATGCCCGTGGTGCTTGGTTTATAGGTTCACTGGTTCTTCAGCCCATGACAGGTGAGAGAGAGCTATATATATTGAAGGGCAAGGGAGAACTGAAGGGCAAGGAAGAACTGTTCCTGAGAGCCTGGCTTAGTGCTGGGCCTTCCCTTAAACCTCCTTACAATGAGGTTGGTACTTTTAGTCCCCATTTTACAGGGGTTAGAATAGTTAAGTGACAACCAAGAAAGGACAGGGAAGTGACAGCTTGAGGTTGAGAGAGGCCAGAAAAACATAAAAGCAGGCATAGACCTGCCACCATTTTGTAACAAGAATGGTTCTTATCACAACTCTCAGTCAAAAAGAGAGTAATTTGGTTTATAATGTCTATATAGTGTTTGTAATATTAAAATAAAGCAGGAGTTTGGTAAATAAAAATTTGGGTGCCTAAAAGGAAAAAAAGGATGCTTAATGACATTCATAATACAAGAAATGTGAATTAAACTGTAATCTGATGCTACTTTTGGTCTATTACATTGGCAAAAATCAAAAGGCTTGACAAAATCCTATGTTAGCAAGGATATAGAGAAACAGACACTTTCATACATTGCTGGTGGAAGAATGTTCAGTCTCCTCAGGATCATGTTGGCTATGTTGTTATCTGTCAAAACTACACACTTCCTCAGCCAATTCATTTCTAGGATTTTGTCCACTACAGTTTCACATGTGTAAAATGACACGCATAAGGTTCCGCTTCAGCATCATTTATTACAGGAAAACACTGGAAAAAACCTACATGCACTGAAGAGCAAACTGATTACATAAATTATGTCACACATATATACAATGAGATAATATGTAGTCATACACAAAATTAAGGAAGTTAATTATATACAGATATAGTATGTTTGCAATATATATTTAAACATTAAAAAGCAGGGTACAGGGCTGGGTGCAGTGATTCATGTGTGTAATCCTAGCACTTTGGAAGGTCAAGGTAGGCGAATCACTTGAGCCCAGGAGTTTGAGACCCTCCTGGGAAACATGGTGAAACCCCATCTGTACAAAAAAATACAAAAATGAGCCGGTCGTGGTGCCCCATGCCTGTGGTCCCAGTTACTTGAGGCTGAGGCTGGGAGATCACTTGAGATGGGAAGCGGAGGTTGCAGTGAACCAAGATCGTGCCACTACACTCCAGCCTGCATGACAGAGCGAGGCCCTGTGTCAAAAACAAAACAAAACAGACAAAAAAACCCCACCAAAATTACTCAATTCTGATATTTGTACTCATCAGTACAAGTACTGATACAGGCTACCACAAGCATAAACCTTGAAAAAAGTATGCTAAGTCAAAGAAGTCAGTCACAAGAGACCACATATTGTACGATTCCATTCTTGTAAAATGCGCAAAATAGGGAAATTATTATAGAGACAGAAGATAGATTAGTGGTTGTCTAGGTCTGTGTGGGAGGAGTGTTAGAGGATAGGTGGGTAATAGCTAAAGGGTACATGGTTTTTCTTTTTTTTATTGTGGTAAAATATACAAAACATAAAATTTACCATCTTAACATATTGTACAATACCGCGGCATTAAATGCATTCATAATGTTGTGCATCCATCACGACCATCCATCTCCAGAACTCTTTTTATTTTGTAAAACTGAAACTCTACCCATTAAACAATAATTTTCAATTCTTCCCTCCCCATCTCCAGCACCTGGCAACCACCATTCTACTTCCTATGATTTCGACTACTCTAATTGAAATGGAATCATACAGTTATTTGTCTTTTTGAGACTGCCATTTCACTAAGCAGAATGTCCTCAAGATTATTCCATGTTGTAACATGTGTCAGATTTTCCTTCCTTTTTAAGGTTGGATAGTATTCCATTTGATTGTAGATGCTTTACCACATTTTGTGAACCCTTCATCCCTGGATGGACGCTTGGGTTTCTTCCACGTTTTGGCTATTGTGCCTAATGCTATGAATATGGATGTACAAATATAAACATTCTTATTCACTCTATTGACATACATAGATTTTTAAAAATGTGACAGATTCATCTATGATCAAATCCTTTTGAAAATCTGGGGCAGGATAAGTACACCAATGGTTCACTATGTTGAATCTCGGTTTACCACTTCACTAATTTCTCCTGTTATCTCTACAATTTTCTTTAATTTTTTAAAAATTTTCTATTCTTTTGATATCTTATTGCAGGAAATGCTTAAATCAGGGAATCAACAAACTTTTTTTGTAAAGGGCCAGATGATAAATATTTTAGGCTTTGTGGTGGTAAATATTTTAGGTTACTTACTCTGCTGTCAGAGTGTAAAAACACTCATAGAGAATAAACCTTTATTTTCAAAAATTAGCAGGGGGCTGGATTTGGCTTATGGGCCACATTCTGCTGATCCCTGGCTTACATCATTAGATCCCTCATAGATCTGTTTCCATTGTTCATTGTTTCTCTTGGCTTTTATCCATGTTTTGTCTTCTGGTAAATCCAATAATTTTTTATTGAGTGTCAGAATAGCACTTGAAGAACTATAGATAGTTTGAAACTCTGTATGATGTTAATCTTCTCCAGATAACTTACTTCTGCTTTTGGTAGGCAAGTAGAACAATGTCACTAGCAGTTCCTCTTAATTCCCATAAACCAACAAGGATTGAGACAATCTGAAGCTAAATGAGTCTTTTGGGGTTCCAAATGAAAACCTGAGGTGTACACCTTCTCTTAGCAGCCTTCATCTTCAATTTTTGTTCCTTCAGCACCATGCATCTGTTGAAACCCCTATTGAGCTTCTAGACCTCTTGGCCTCCTTCAGAATTGGCAGGAAGAGGTGGCCTCAAATACCAGACTCTTTGGGGTTCTCTCCTTTCCTAGATACTAACCCCACAATTCCTCATGCATTACTTGCTTTCTGAGGCTTCAGGCAGATATATTTTCTCCAGCTTTTCTGGTTGTCTTCAGTGAGAGAGGAAGCCTAAACCATCAATTTTACCATAGCTTGAAACAGAGCTCTCTTTGTGGCAACCATTCTGGGTCAATATTTCCTATTATAGTGCACCTTTTCAATGTATACATTTGAGCCTTCAGTTTGCAAAATTACATTTGGATTTTCTACTAAGAATTTTAATTGTGACTGTTAAATTTCCTTTGCCTACCTTCTTATATTTCTGTAACTCAATGGTGCTCAGCTTACTTTTTAAAAAAGGTTTAAGAACTACTGCTTTTTAAAAAGGGATTTAGGACGCTGAGGTGCGAGGATTACCTGAGGCCAGGAAATGGAAACCAGCCTGGTGAATGTAGTAAGACCCTCCACCTCAAAAACAAAAAATTGACTCACTTTTCTTTCAATACCGTTTTTAGGCCAGGCACGGTGGTTCACACCTGTAATCTAAGCACTTTGGGAGGCTGAGATGGTCAGATCACTTGAGGCCAGGAGTTTGAGACCACCCAGGCTAACATGGCAAAACCCCATCTCTACTAAAAATAGAAAAAAAAAATTAGCCAGGCATAGTGGCACACCTGTAGTGAGCCAAGATGGCTCCACTGCACTCCAGCCTGGGTGATAGAGCGAGACTCCATCTCAAAAAAAAAAAAAAAATTATTTTCATTTCTATGATGGTTTTCCTTTTTTCTTTTATTTCCTCCCTCCATCTGTCATTTATTATTTCATCTCCTTCAATTATCTGACCATATATGTTGTACTTTTGCATTGTGTTCTTTTACAACAGCAGTAGGTGTCTCATTGTCTACTGATTTCAATTCATAGTAAAAATGTTTGGCGGCCCCACTCTTTACATTTGCAGGGCCTGGGGCAAGAGTAAAAACGGAACCCCCAGCCACATGTCTAAATGTAAAGGTTATAAATCAAGCTTTGGAGCTATTAAATAAACCACATCCTGCTCTCTTACTTGGGCCAATATACCTTTATGAGATTAAAATATGCAGAGAGATGGTTTTTATATGATTGAAATGCAGTCAATATAAAAGAGAACTAAATTTAATTATTACTGCACATGTCTAGGTGTTCTGTTCATGGATAAGCAATGTTTGCATAAAAAATAAACACATGCATTTCATAAATTATATTTGTTATTTTTTGGCCTTCATTTCAGCACAATCACAATATATTACAACAAATGTTATACTGTTTTCACATAATTTCTGTTGCATTGGCAGAAATGATCTAGATGATTACAAAAGAAACATTTTATTCAAAGTGTACCAAATTTCCACAAAGGGGTTAAAAATGTGTACACTTTGAACACAAAGAGAAGCAATAAAATCAGTAGGGCACTTAGTGGAAAACAATACTGTATTATGCAAAAATCTTTTGCATTTATGTTGAGGCAAAATATGACAGGTTGTCATTTCCGCTTCCTGAAACTTCTGACACTCCAGTCCTCGCTGATCTATGCAGCAGTGCCAGTAGCAGTCAATCCATAAACCCGAATAAAAGTTGGGCAGAATTACCCATTGTTTTAAAGATACTGGGCAAAGGATTTGGAGAAGCATTTCTCTGAGGATCCAATGGCATTGTTCACAAAAATTTAGAACTATTATTCATGCTGTGCTGACACTGAGCATCAAACCCAAAAGTACAGAGATGCCTATGTGTTCTTTAATAAATACATGTGCTTGTGATATATGGGTCCCTCTGAAGTGTGGAACCCAGAGCAGGGGCTCCTTTTTTCTGGGTAGATGGGTGATACTGGTATTTGGTACTTTCCATCTTCTCTATACTGTGTTTTTCTGGTTAATTTTGTCTGATGCCATGTTTGACTGCTCTTTTCACATTTATTTTCCTCTAGTATCCTTATGTACCAGTGCAATGGCAATATCTCAGATCATATATCCTCATTTGTTCTTTCTAGGAGCTGCTACAATCCCTCCCCAGCCCACTATGCCAACAGTCCATTCACACCACCTGTCAACACTACTTAACTATTTTTACATTTGAGGATCTTCATCTGGTATCCAGTTTTGCTTGGTGTTATGGGTTGAATCGGGTTCCCATGTAAGTAAAAGATATGTTGAAGTTCTAACTCTTAGTACCTCAGAATGTGACCTCATCTGGAATTAGGGTCATTGCAGATGTAATTGGTTAATATGAGGTCATACTGGAATAGAGTAGGCTCCTGATCCAATCTTAATGGTATCCTTATAAGAAGACAGTCAAGGGAGATCAGAGACACACATGGAAAATGCCATGTTATGACTAAGGCAAAGACTGGAGTTATGCAACTGCAAACAAGGCCAAATATTGTCAGTAAACCAAAAGCTGGGAAGAGGTAAGGAAGGACTTCTCTGGAGTTTCCAGAGGAAGCATAGACCTGTTTACACCTTGATTTTGAACTTCTAGGTCCCAGAACTGAAGAGACAATGAGTATCTATTGTTTTGTGGTACTTTGTTATGACCGCACTAAGAAACTTATACAGTGTGTTTTACCTGTCTCTTGTTGCTTTGGTTCATTTCTACAAGATCAAACTTTGGATCCAAGATGTCATCAAGTTACTAGTGTCAATGATTCGCCACATTTGCAGCATTATGAGATTAGAATTGTCTACATGATTGCCCTAAAAGGAATGGGTTTCTATTCCATCTATTAACCCACAAAAATCCTGAATAAATATATATAAGAAGAATTTTCATATATGGAGGCAACTAAACTTCTCCATAGCGTATGACTGCAATATGGAAGGTGTTTGCACTATTGTGAGATCATTTGTGTCCTTGCAAAGTTTTTGCATTCTTAGAAACAGAGGCTACCTGTAAGTAAACATAACCAAGTTGTGCTAAAAGTCCATGATGCCCTCCCAGTCCCATATGGAGACAATGTTTTCCATTGAAGACTCTGGAGGCCTCAACGTATTCACTGTTCCATACCTTTCTTACACTCCCACTACTCCCCACAAGGAGTAGCTCATTGGAGGTGACTATTTTGTAAAAATGTGTACTTCTTGAGGCTTCAACTTTATATAAAGAAAGGCAAGAAGTGGAAGGTGGCCTTCCAAATGTGGCTTGACTGTTCTGAATCTATCATCATGACACTTGGCTTGTGCAAATTCCAAACACCCACTGCTTAATAATAACATTCCCTTCTAGTTACTTTCCCATTTCTCTTTTCAATTTTTAAAAATTAGAGATGAGGTCTTGCTATGTTGCCCAGGCTGGACTTGAACTCCTGGGCTCAAGAAACCCTTCCTCCTCAGCGTCCTGTGTAGCATGGACTACAAGTGCATGACTCCATGGCCAGATTCACAGCTCTTCTTTACAATACACTTATTACTATTATTATTGTAGTAAAAAAGAAAACACATGTTACCTTTACTATCTTAATCATTTTTTACCTAAAATGATTAATTCTGATAGTGTTAAATATATTCAAATTATTGTGCAACAGATCTCTAGAATGTTTCATCTTGCAAAACCGAAACTCTATATCCACAAAACACTAAGCCCTCTTCCCCCACCCACAGCCCTTAAAAACCACCTTTCTACACTGTTTCTGTGATTTCTGACCACTCTAACTACTCTATATGAGTGGAATCATATAGTATTTGTCCTGTTATGAATGCCTTACTTCACTTGACATCATGTCCTTGAGGATAACTCATGTTGTAGCATATGACAGAATTTCTTTTTAAGGGTACATAGTATTACATTGTATAAATATACCACACTTTCCTTATCCATTCATCTGTTAATGGACATTAGGGTTGCTTCCACTTCTTGGCTATTGTGAATAATGCCATAATAAACATGGGTGTGCAAGTATAATTTAGAGACCTTGATTTCAATTATTTTGCATGTATACCCAGAGGTGAAATTACTAGATAATATGGTTTTTCTAATTTTTTGAGGAACCTCCATACTGTTTCCCACAGTGGCTGTACATTACCACCATCAATGCATAAGGGTTACAACTTCTCCACATCCTCTCAAACATATATTACTCCTGTTCTTTTGATAGTGGCCATAATGATATGTATGAGGTAATACCTCGTTGTGGTTTTGATTTCCATTTCTTTAATGATTTGTGATATTGAGCATCATTCTGTGCATTTATTGGCTATTTGCATATCACCTCTGGAGAAATGTCTGTTCAGGTCCTTTATCCATTTTTAACTTTTTTTTTTTTTTTGGTCGCTGAGTTGTAAGTTCCTTATATATTCTGGATACTAACCCCTTATCAGGTACATGATTTGCAATTATTTTCTCCCATTCTATAGGTTGCCTTTCACTGTTTCCTTTAATGTGCTAAAGCATTTAAGTTTGATGTAGTTCCATTTATCAATTACTGCTTTTGTTGCCTGTTTTTGGTGTTGTATTCAAGAAATCATTGCCAAATCCAATGTTCTGAAGACTTCCTCCCGTAATTTTCTAGTTTTATAGTTTCTAGGAGTTTTATATTTGCAAGTCTTAAGAGTTCAGTCTTTGATCCATCCTTTTAAATTTTTGTATGTGGTACAGGGTAAGGATCCAACATCACGCTTTTGCATCCAGTTTCCCCAACGCCATTTAGTGGAGATACTCCTTTCCCTATTGTGGAAAAGTGTCATAGATACAGTCAAAGTTCATGTGGCCATATGTACAAATACTTATCTCTGGGCTCTCTAACTTGTTCCATTGGTTTATATATTTATTTTTATGCCATCATCACATCATCTTTTTTTTTTTTTTTTTGAGACGGAGTCTTGCTCTGTCGCCCAGGCTGGAGTGCAGTGGCCGGATCTCAGCTCACAGCAAGCTCTGCCTCCCGGGTTCACGCCATTCTCCTGCCTCAGCCTCCCAAGTAGCTGGGACTATAGGCGCCCGCCATCACGCCCGGCTAAGTTTTTGTATTTTTAGTAGAGACGGGGTTTCACCGTGTTAGCCAGGATGGTCTCGATCTCCTGACCTTGTGATCCGCCCGTCTCGGCCTCCCAAAGTGCTGGGATTACAGGCTTGAGCCACCGCGCCTGGCCCACATCATCTTAATTGCAGTTTTTGTGGTATGTTTTGAAATCATTTAAGTGTAGGCCTTCTACTCAGTCCTTTTTTAAGATTGTTTTGCCTATTTGAGGTCCCTTGAGGATCCATATACAATTTAGAGCTTTTTCTATTTTCTGTAAAAAATGAATTGGAATGTTGATAGATATTGCATTGAATCTGTAGATTGCTTTAGGTAGTATGGATATTTTAACAATATTAAGTCTTCCAAGCCATGAGCATGGGCTCTTTTTTTTTTTTTTTGAGACGGAGTCTTGCTCTGTAGCCCGGGCTGGAGTGCAGTGGCCGGATCTCAGCTCACTGCAAGCTCCGCCTCCCGGGTTTAGGCCATTCTCCTGCCTCAGCCTCCGGAGTAGCTGGGACTACAGGCGCCCGCCACCTCGCCCGGCTAGTTTTTTGTATTTTTAGTAGAGACGGGGTTTCACTATGTTAGCCAGGATGGTCTCGATCTCCTGACCTCGTGATCCGCCCGTCTCGGCCTCCCAAAGTGCTGGGATTACAGGCTTGAGCCACCGCGCCCGGCCGAGCATGGGCTCTTAATCCACTTATCTGAATCTTCTTTGATTTCTTTACAATGTTTTGTAGTTTTCAGTATACAGGTCTTTCATGTCCTAAGTATTTTATCCTTTTTCATGTTACAGTATATGGTATGTATTTTTAATTTCCTTTTCTGATTGGTCACTGTTAGTGCATAAAAACTCAAATGACTTTTATGTGTTGACTTTGTGTCTTGTAATTTTGCTGAAATTAGTTGTAATTTTGTGGTATCTTTAGAATTTTCTAAATATGAGAGCATACTGTCAGCAAACAGAGGTAGTTTTACCTCTTTTCCAATTTGGATGTCTTATATTTCTTTTTCTTGCGTAATAGCTCTTGCCAGACTTCTCACATTAAATATTGTGGGGAAAAGAAAGATAGATCAGACTGTTACTGTGTCTATATAGAAAGAATTAGACATAAGAGACTCCATTTTGTTCTTATTTGAGACGCTGTTAATCTGTGACCCTACCCCCAACCTTGTCCTTGCAAGAGACACGTGCTATGGTGACTCAAGGTTTAAAGGATTTTGGGCTGTGCAGGGTGTGCTTTGTTAAATAAGTGCCTGAAGGCAGCTTGCTGGTTAAAAGTCATCACCATTCTCTTAATCTCAAGTACCCAGGGATACGCACACTGCCAAAAGTCGCAGGGACCTCTGCCTAGGAAAGCTAGGTATTGTCCAAGGCTTCTCCCCATGTGATGGTCTGAAATATGGCCTCATGGGAAGGGAAAGATCTGAACGTCCCCCAGCCTGACACCCGTGAAGGGTCTGTGCTGAGGAGGACTAGTACAAGAGGAAAGAAGGCCTCTTGGCAGTTGTTGGCAGCTGAGATAGAGAAAAGCATCTGTCTCCTGCCCATCCCTGGGCAATGGAACATCTCAGTATAAAACCCGATTGTATGTTCTGTTTACTGAGAAAGGAGAAAACCGACTTAGGGCGAAAGGCGGGACTTGCTAGTGCAATGCTGCTCTTTATGCAGTAAAAAGGTTTATGGAGATGTTTGCATATGCATATCAAGGCACAGCACTTTTCCTTAAACTTATTCATGTCACAGAGAACTTTATTCATATGTCTTACTGCTGACTTTCTCCCTACAATGATCCTATTATCCTGCCACTTCCTTTTCTTTAAGATGGTAAAGATAATTATCAATAAATACTAAGGGAACTCAGAGACCAGTGCTGGCGTGGGTCCTCGGTATGCCGAGCGCCAGTCCCCTGGGCCCACTTTTTCTTTCTCTATACTTTGTCTCTGTGTCTCATTTCTTTTCTCAAGTCTCTCCTAACGAGAAACACCCACAGGTGTGGAGGGGCAGGCCACCCCTTCATCTGGTGCCCAACGTGGGTGCTTTTCTCTAAGGTGAAGGTACGCTCGAGCGTGGTCATTGAGGACAAGTCGACGAGAGACTCCCGAGTACGTCTACAGTCAGCCTTGTGGTAAGCTTGTGCTCTAGGAAGAACCTAGGGTAATAATGGGGCAAACTAAAAGTAAATATGCCTCTTTATCGCAGCTTTATTAAAATTCTCTTAAAAAGAGGGGGAGTTAAAGTCTCCACCAAAAATCTAATTACGTTATTTCAAACAATAGAACAGTTTTGCCCATGTTTTCCAGAACAGGGAACTTTAGATCTAAAAGACTGGGAAAAAATTGGCAAAGAATTAAAACAAGCAAGTAGGGAAGCCAAAATCATCCCACTCACAGTATGGAATGATTGGGTCATTATTAAAGTAGCTTTAGAACTGTTTCAAACAGAAGAAGATAGCGTTTCAGTTTCTGATGTCCCTGAAAGCTGTGTAGTAGATTGTGAAAAAGAGGCAGGGATAGAATCCCGGAAAGGAACGGAAAGTTCACACTGAAAATGTGTAGCAGAGCCGGTAATGGCTCGGTCAACGCAAAATGTTGACGATAATCAATTACAGGAAGTGATATATCCTGAAACATTAAAATTAGAAGAGAGAGGTCCAGAATTAGCAGAGCTATCAGAGTCTAAACCACGATGGCCAACTCCTCTTACAGCAGCTCAGATGCCTGTAACTTTACAACCTCAAATGCAGGTCAAGTACAAACTCCAAAAGAAGATCAAATAGAAAAAGATAGAGTCTCTGTCATGGCAATGCCAATCCAAATACAGTGTCCACAATATCAGCCGGAAGAAAATAAGACCCAGCCGCCAGTAGCCTATCAATACTGGCCGCCAGCCGAACTTCAGTATCGGCTGCCCCCAGAAAATCCGTATGGACAGCCAGGAACATTTCCAGCGCCACAGCACAGGGTGCCATATCCTCAGCCGCTCACCATGAGACTTAATCCTACAGCACCGCCTAGTACACAGGGTAGTGTAAGGCAAGAAAACAAGGAGATATTGAAGCATGGCAATTCCTAGTAATATTAGACTCAAGACCACCTGGAGAAGGGGCCCATGAGGGAGAGCCTCCCATAGCTGAAGCCAGATATGAGTCCTTTTCTATAAAAAAGCTAAAAGAAATGAAAGAGGGAGTAAAACAGTATGGACCCAGCTCTCCTTACATGAGAACATTATTAGATTCCATCGCTCATGGACATAGACTCATTCCTTATGATTGGGAGATTCTGGCAAAATCATCACTCTCACCCTCTCAATCTTTACAATTTAAGACTTGGTGGGTTGATGAGGCACAAGAACAGGTCCGAAGAAATAGGACTGCCAATCCTCCAATTAACATAGACGCAGATCAACTATTAGGAATAGGTCAAAATTGGAGCACTGCTAGCCAACAAGTAATAATGCCAAATGAGGCCATTGAGTAAATTAGGGCTACCTGCCTTAGGGCCTGGGAGAAAATCCAAGACCCAGGAACCACCTGCCCCTCCTTGAATACAATAAGACAAGGCTCTAAAGAGCCCTACCCTGATTTTGTAGCAAGACTTCAAGATGCTGCTCAAAAGTCAATTACCAATGAGAATGCCCGTAAGGTCATAGTGGAGTTGATGGCATATGAAAACGCCAATCCTGATTGTCAGTCAGCCATTAAGCCTTTAATAGGAAGGGTTCCATCTCAGAGTACGTTAAAGCCTGCGATGGAATTGGAGGAGCTATGCATAAAGCTATGCTTATGGCTCAAGCAATCACAGGAGTTGCTTTAGGAGGACAAGTTAGAATATTTGGGGGAAAATGTTACAATTGTGGTCAAATTGGTCATCTAAAAAAGAATTGCCTAGTCTCAGATAAACAAAATGTAACTACTGAAGCTACTACAACAACAGATAAAGAGCCACCTGGCCTATGTCCAAGATGTAAAAAGGGAAAACATTGGGGTCATCAATGTCGTTCTAAATTTGATAAAAATGGGCAACCACTGTCGGGAAACGAGAGGAGAGGTCAGCCTCAGGCCCTGCAACCAACTGGGGCATTCCCAATTCAGCCTTTTGTTCCTCAGGGTTTTCAGGAACAACAACCCCCACTGTCACAAGTGTCTCAGGGAATAAGCCAGTTATCACAATACAGCAGTTATCCCCCGCCACAAGCGGCAGGGCAGCGGTAGATTTATGCACCATACAAGCAGTCTCTCTGCTTCCAGGGGAGCCTCCATGAAAAATCCCCACAGGGGTATACGGCCCATTGCCTGAGGGGACTGTAGGAGGAATCTTAGGAAGATCAAGTTTAAATCTAAAGGGAGTTCAAACTCATACTGGTGTGGTTGATTCAGACTATAAAGGCGAAATTCAATTGGTTATTAGTTCCTCAATTCCTTGGAGTGCCAGTCCAGGAGACAGGATTGCTCAATTATTACTCCTACTTTATATTAAAGTTGGAAACAGTGAGATAAAAAGAACAGGAGGGTTTGGAAGCACTGATCCGGCAGGAAAGGCTGCATATTGGGCAAGTCAGGTCTCTGAGAGCAGACCTGTGTGTAAGGCCATTATTCAAGGAAAAGAGTTTGAAGGGTTGGTAGACACTGGAGCAGATGTCTCTGTCATTGCTTTAAATCAGTGGCCAAAAAATTGGCCTGAACAAAAGGCTGTTACAAGACTTGTCGGTGTAGGCACAGCTTCAGAAGTGTATCAAAGTACAATGATTTTACATTGTTTAGGGCCAGATGATCAAGAAAGTACTGTTCAGCCAATGATTACTTCAATTCCTGTTAGTCTATGGGGTCGAAATTTGTTACAACAATGGGGTGCGGAAATCATTATGCCCGCTCCATTATACAGCCCCACGAGTCAAAAAATCATGACTAAGACGGGATATATATCAGGAAAGGGATTAGGAAAAAATGAAAATGGCATTAAAGTCCCAATTGAGACTGAGAAAAATCAAGAAAGGAATAGGGTATCCTTTTTAGGGGCGGCCACTGTAGAGCCGCCTAAACCCATTCCATTAACTTGGAAAACAGAAAAACCGGTATGGGTAAATCAGTGGCCGCTACCGAAACAAAAACTGGAGGCTTTACATTTATTAGCAAAGGAACAATTAGAAAAGGGACACACTGAGCCTTCATTCTCGCCCTGAAATTCTCCTGTATTTGTAATTCAGAAAAAATCAGGCAAATGGCATATGTTAATGGACTTAAGAGCCGTAAATGCCGTAATTCAACCCACGGGGCCTCTTCAACCCGGACTGCCCTCTCCGGCCATGATCCCAAAAGACTGGCCTTTAATTATAATTGATCTTAAGGATTGCTTTTTTACCATTCCTCTGGCAGAGCAGGATTGTGAAAAATTTGCCTTTACTATACCAGCCATAAAAAATAAAGAACCAGCCACCAGGTTTCAGTGGAAAGTATTACCTCAGGGAATGCTTAATAGTCCAACTATTTGTCAAACTTTTGTAGGTCAAGTCCTTCAACCAGTTAGAGACAAATTGTTCAGACTGTTATATCGTTCACTATATTCATGCTATTTTATGTGCTGCAGAAACAAGAGACAAATTAATTGACTGTTACACATTTCTGCAAGCAGAGGTTGCCAACGCAGGACTAACAATAGCATCTGATAAGATCCAAACCTCTACTCCTTTTCATTATTTAGGGATGCAGATAGAAAATAGAAAAATTAAGCCACAAAAAATAGAAATAAGAAAAGACACATTAAAAACATTAAATGACTTTCAGAAATTGTTAGGCGATATTAATTGGATTCGGCCAACTCTAGGCATTCCTACTTATGCCATGTCAAATTTGTTCTCTATCCTTAGAGAAGACCCAGACTTAAATAGTAAAAGAATATTAACCCCAGAGGCAACAAAAGAAATTAAATTAGTGGAAGAAAAAATTCAGTCAGCGCAAATAAGTAAAATAGATCCCTTAGCCCCACTCCAACTTTTGATTTTTGCTACTGCACATTCTCCAACAGGCATCATTGTTCAAAATACTGATCTTGTGGAGTGGTCATTCCTTCCTCACAGTACAATTAAGACTTTTACATTGTACTTGGATGAAATAGCTACATTAATTGGTCAGGCAAGATTACAAATAATAAAATTGTGTGGTAATGACCCAGACAAAATAGTTGTTCCCTTAACCAAGGAACAAGTTAGACAAGCCTTTATCAATTCTGGTGCATAGCAGATTGGTCTTGCTGATTTTGTGGGAATTATTGATAATCATTACCCAAAAACAAAAATCTTCCAGTTTTTAAAATTGACTACTTGGATTTTACCTAAAATTATCAGACATGAACCTCTAGAAAATGCTCTGACAGTATTTACTGATGGTTCCAGCAATGGAAAAGCAGCTTACACAGGGCCAAAAGAGCGAGTAATCAAAACTCAATATCAATCGGCTCAAAGGGCAGAGTTGGTTGCAGTCATTACAGTGTTACAAGATTTTAAGCAACCTGTTAATATTATATCAGATTCTGCATATGTAGTACAGGCTACAAGGGATGTTGAGACAGCTCTAATTAAATATAGCACGGATGATCAGTTAAACCAGCTGTTCAATTTACTACAACAAACTGTAAGAAAAAGGAATTTCCCATTTTATATTACTCATATTCGAGCACACACTAATTTACCAGGACCTTTAACTAAAGCAAATGAACAAGCTGACTTACTGGTATCCTCTGCATTCATAAAAGCACAAGAACTTCATGCTTTGACTCATGTAAATGCAGCAGGGTTAAAAAACAAATTTAATGTCACATGGAAACAGGCAAAAGATATAGTACAACATTGCACCCAGTGTCAAGTACTACACCTGCCCACTCAAGAGGCAGGAGTTAATCCCAGAGGTCTGTGTCCTAATGCATTATGGCAAATGGATGTTACACATGTACCTTCATTTGGAAAATTATCATATGTTCATGTAACAGTTGATACTCATTCACATTTCATATGGGCAGCCTGCCAGACAGGAGAAAGTACTTCCCATGTTAAAAAACACTTATTATCTTGCTTTGCTGTAATGGGAGTTCCAGAAAAAATTAAAACTGACAATGGACCAAGATATTGTAGTAAAGCTTTCCAAAAATTCTTAAATCAGGGGAAAATTACACATACAACAGGAATTCCTTATAATTCCCAAGGACAGGCCATAGTTGAAAGAACTAATAGAACACTCAAAACTCAGTTAGTTAAACAAAAAGAAGGGGGAGACAGTAAGGAGTGTACCACTCCTCAGATGCAGCTTAATCTAGCACTCTATACTTTAAAATTTTTAAACATTTATAGAAATCAGACTACAACTTCTGCAGAACAACATCTTACTGGTAAAAAGAACAGTCCACATGAAGGAAAACTGATCTAGTGGAAAGACAACAAAAATAAGACATGGGAAATAGGGAAGGTGATAACCTGGGGAAGAGGTTTTGCTTGTGTTTCACCAGGAGAAAATCAGCTTCCTGTTTGGATACCCACTAGACATTTGAAGTTCTACAAAGAACCCATCGGAGATGCAAAGAAAAGTGCCTACACGGAGATGGTAGTGTGCCAGACTAGTCAAAGAATCCTGCGTCAAAATCGAGAGAACGAACAAGCCTTCGTCGCCATGGCACATTTATATAGACGGAAAGGGAGAGAGGATGTTATGGGAAGTCAGGGATCTTGAACGGAGGGACTGGCTGAAGCCATGGCAGAAAAACATAAAATGTAAAGATTTCATGGACATTTATTAGTTCTCCCAAATTAATACGTTTATAACTTCCTATGTCTGTCTTTACTTTAATCTCTTAATCCCATCATCTTTGTAAGCTGAAGAGGATATATGTCACCTCAGGACCCTGTGATGATTGCATTAACTGCACAAATTGTTTGTAGAGCATGTGTGTTTGAACAATATGAAATCTGGGCATCTTGAAAAAAGAACAGGATAACAGCGATGTTCAGGGAACAAGGGAGGTAACCCTGAACTGGCCGCCGGTGAGCTGGGATGGAACAGAGCCATATTTCTCCTCTTTTTAAAAGCAAATAGGAGAAATATCGCTGAATTCTTTTTCTCAGCAAGGAATATCCCTGAGAAAGAAAATGAGCTCTGAGGGTAGGCCTATAAACGACCTCCTTGGAAGCGTGCCGCCTTTTACGGTTGAAGCCGAAGGGATGAAATAGGCCCCGGTCTCCTGTAGTGCTCCTAGGCTTATTAGGACGAGGAAATTCCCACCTAATAAATTTTGGTCAGACAGGTTGTCTGCTCTCAAACCCTGTTTCCTGATAAGATGTTATCAATGACAATGCTTGCCCGAAATTTCATTAGCAATTTTAATTTTAATTTTAATGTGATCTCATCCTGCCTCCACTTGCTTTGTGATATTTTATTACTTTGTGAAGTATGTGATCTCTGTGTTGGTACCAGAAACTGAGGCAATTGCAGGAGTTGCTGATGGCCTCGCAAATCTTAACTCTGTCACTTTGGTTAAGACCATCTAAAGTACTACTATTGTAAATTTCATATTAATCCTTGTGTGCCTAGTCTGTCTGCTGTTAGTCGGCAGGTATACCCAACAGTTCCAAAGAGACAGCGACCATTGAGAACGAGCCATGATGACAATGGTGGTTTTGTTGAAAAGGGGGAAATGTGGGGAAAAGAAAGAAAGATCAGACTGTTACTGTGTCTATATAGAAAGAAGTAGACATAAGAGACTCCATTTTGTTCTGTATTTGAGACGCTGTTAATCTGTGACCCTACCCCCAACCTTGTCCTTGCAAGAGACACGTGTTATGGTGACTCAAGGTTTAAAGGATTTTGGGCTGTGCAGGGTGTGCTTTGTTAAACAAGTGCCTGAAGGCAGCTTGCTGGTTAAATGTCATCACCATTCTCTTAATCTCAAGTACCCAGGGATACGCACACTGCCAAAGGTCGCAGGGACCTCTGCCTAGGAAAGCTAGGTATTGTCCAAGGTTTCTCCCCATGTGATGGTCTGAAATATGGCCTCGTGGGAAGGGAAAGACCTGATCGTCCCCCAGCCTGACACCCGTGAAGAGTCTGTGCTGAGGAGGACTAGTACAAGAGGAAAGAAGGCCTCTTGGCGGTTGTTGGCAGCTGAGATAGAGAAAAGCATCTGTCTCCTGCCCGTCCCTGGGCAATGGAACATCTCAGTATAAAACCCGATTGTATGTTCTGTTTACTGAGAAAGGAGAAAACCGACTTAGGGCGAAAGGTGGGACTTGCTAGTGCAATGCTGCTCTTTATGCAGTAAAAAGGTTTATGGAGATGTTTGCATATGCATATCAAGGCACAGCACTTTTCCTTAAACTTATTCATGTCACAGAGAACTTTATTCATATGTCTTACTGCTGACTTTCTCCCTACAATGATCCTATTGTCCTGCCACTTCCTTTTCTTTAAGATGGTGAAGATAACTATCAATAAATACTAAGGGAACTCAGGGCCCACTTTTTCTTTCTCTATACTTTGTCTCTGTGTCTCATTTCTTTTCTCAAGTCTCTCGTTCCACCTAACGAGAAACACCCACAGGTGTGGCGGGGCAGGCCACCCCTTCAAAATATTAGCGGTATTAGTGGTGACAGTGGACAATCTTGCTTTATTCCTAATCTTAGAGAAAAAGCTTTCAATCTTTCTCCACTGAGTGTCATATATGACCTATATATACATATATATAAAGAGACAGGGTCTCACTATGTTGCCCAGGCTGGGGCACAGTGGCTATTCACAGGCGTGATTCCACTACTGATCAGCACAGGAGTTTTGACCTGCTCCTTCTCCGACCTGGGCCAGTTCACCCCTCCTTAGGCAACCTGGTTGTCCCCCACTGTGCAAGGTCACCATATTGATGCCCAACTTAATACAGACACCTGATCAGCATAGCGCACCACAGCCCAGAACTTCTGGGCTCAAGTGATCCTCTTGCCTCAGCCTCTGAGTAGCCAGGAATACAGGCATGTGCCATCATGCCCAGGTGACCTTTATTCGATTGAGGTGAATTCCTTATCTACCTATTTTGTTGCTACTGTATTAATCCAAAATGTTGGTCCATAGTTTTCTTGTTGTATTTTTGTTTTCAGTATCAGGGTACTGCTATAAACCTCTCTCTCACTTCTACTTTCACTGCATTCCATAAGTGTGATATGTTGCCTTTTTCTTTTCATTTATTTCCAGATAGTTTCTAAATTCACTGGTGTTTTCTTCTCTGACCATTCATCAAGAGGGCACTGCTTAGTTTCCACAAATTCATGAACTTTGTTTTCCTTCTGCTATTGATTTATTGTTTTATTTCATTGTGATTGGAGAAGATACTTCGTATGATTTCAATCTCCTTAAATTTGTCAAGATTTGTTTTACGGCCTAACATGTGGTCTATCTTGGAGAATGCTCCACGAGTACTTAAGAATGTGTATTCTGCTGTTATTGAGTGGACATCAGTTAGAGACAACTGATCTATACTGTTGTTCATGTCTTCTGTTTCCTTGTCGATCTTCTGTATGGTTGTTCTGGCCATAAATGGAAGAGGAGTATTATGTCTCCTGCTATTACTGTGTTGCTGTTAATTTCTTCTTTCAGTCCTGTCAGTGCTTCACCTATGTGGGAGTTCTAACATTAGGTGTGTATATATTTATAGTTGTTATACGTTCCTGATGAATGGACCCTTTATCATTACATAACATCCTTTCTTGTCCTCCTGACGGTTTCTATTTAAAGACTATCTTGTTTAATATTATATATGGCTACCCCTGCTCTCTTTTAGCTTCCTATTTACATGGAACTGTTTTCCACCCCTTCACATTTAGATTTTGTGTGTCCCTAAGTCTAAGGTAAGTCTCTTGTAAAGAGCATATAGTTGGACCTTGTTTTTTTTTTTTTTTTAAATCCATTCAGCCAATCTATGTCTTTAATTAGTGTTCATCACATCTACCTTTAAAGTAATTGCTGATAGGAAATAACTCACTATTGCCATTTTGTTGTTTTCTGTATGTCATGTAGCTTTTTTGTCCCTACTTTCTTCCCTTGCTGTCTTTTTTGTTTTGTTGTGTTTTTTGTTTGTTTCTTTTGTAGTGACACGCTTTGATTCCCTTCTCATTTCCCTTTGTGTATATTTTGTAGGTATTTTCTTTGAAGTTACCATTGCAATTACATAAAACACCTAAACATTGTAACATTCTATTTGAAACAGCTAACAACTTCATTCATGTATAAAAACTCTACTCCTTTACATCTCTGCCCCCCTTCACTTTGTAATTAATAACACAATTTCCTTTTTTTTTTTTCATAATGAGTATCCATTAACTCAAATATATAATTGCTTTTTACACTTTTGTTTTTTGTATTCAAAACCGGTACCTGGGCATGGTGGTGCACACTTGTAGCCCCAACTACTCAGAGGGTAAGGCAGGAGGACTGCTTGAGCCCAAAAATTCAAGACCAGCTTGGGCAACAAAGCTAGACCCCACCTTTAAAAATAATAAATGATAAATTCTATGCTAGAATTAAATGTAATTTACACACCTACATTACAATATTATAGGTCTGTATATATTTCTATGCATTTACCTTATCAGGAAGTTCTGTGCTTTGAATATATCATCCCATTCCCTTCTAGTCTGCAAGGTTTCTGCTGGGAAATCTGCTAATAATTAAAAGCCCTCTTGTACATGATGAGTGCTTCTCTTGCTGCTTTCTTGATTCTCCGTTTTTGATAGTTTATTATGATGTGTCTTGGTGTGGTCTCTTGAGATTTATCTTTGCTGGCATTTTCTTAGTTTCTTTTATATGTCGGTTTCTCTCATATCTAGGAAATTTTTTTGCTGTTATTTCTTTAAATAGGTCTGTGCCTTTTTCTCTATTTTCCTTCTGAAACTCCCATAATGCCTCAGCAATTTTGAAAGTCCTGTCTTTGAGTTCACTGATTTTTTCTTCTGCCTTTCCAAGTCTGTTCATTTCCTATAGAGATTTTTTTTTCCATTCAGTTATTCTTCAGTTGCAGAATTTGTTTGGTACTTCTTTACAGTTTCTGTCTCTTTGATGATACTCTCAATCTGTTTATCCATGATTTTCTTGGTTTTGTTTAGCTATCTATGCTCTATTTTAATTAAGCATTTTTATAATGGTATTTCTTAATTCTCTGGCACCTCATTTACCTCCATTTATTTCAAGCTGGTTTGTGGAAATTTAATTGGTTTCTTAAATGTGCCATGTTTCCATTTCTTTGTTATGTCTCATTAATTTTCGTTGGGATTTTAGTATTGAAGAATCAGCCATCTCACCCAGATTTTCTCATCTCGTTTTCTATATCAAAGACTTTCTCCATTCAGCCTGGCTAGAGATTCTAGAGGCTTCTTAAGCCTTTTCTGGGAATGCATCCTCTTTAGGCTTGTGTGTGAATTCTGCTTGAAGAGGTTTGCGGTTCTAATCAGAAGTTCCCCTGCAATACCGTGGCATCTTGGGTGCTATAGCAAGTCATGGAACTGGAGCTTCGCCTAGTGTCTGTCTGTGGTACTGCAGACTCCAGAGCAGTTGGCTCCCAGAGATTACAGCTGGCGCCCCGTTGCTGTTAGTGCTCAGATTCAGGCAAAAATACAGAAAGCAGTCCCTCAGCCAGGCCCCCAAAACTTAGAATGTTGGATATGTATGTTCTATATATATCTGTTCTATATATGTATGTTCTATATATACCTTTCCCTCTGCAGATAGAAGTTTGAAGGTTTCCTCCCAATTGCTCCACGCTGTGTAGGGGTTGGGGGGCTGGGAGGCTCTGGCAAGCGACAAGTCGCTGAATTTACCTACCTGGATTTGATGCCGTTGATTTTAGTCTCACCTGTGGTAAAGCAACCTGTAACTGGTTTCTGGACTTCTCACAGAGGAATCTGGTCTATTATTGTTAAATGCATTTATCCATGACAGAAGAAGGGTCTTGGGCTTCCTGTTCCATCACCTTGCTGACATGCTACAGTACTCTTTTAAAGACCATTTCTGGGATGGGCACAGTGGCTCATGCCTGTAATACTCACACTTTGGGAGGCCAAGGCAGGAGGATAACTTGAGTCCAGGAGTTCAAGACCAGCCTGGGCAACATAGTAAGACCTCATCTCTACAAAATTTTTTAAAATTGCCAGGCTTGGTGGTGAATACTTGTAGTCCCAGTCACTTGGGAGGCTGAGGTGGGAGGACTGCTTGAGCCCAGGAGGTTGAGGCTGCAATGAGCCATAATCACATCACTGCACTCCAGCCTGGGTGACAGGACAAGACCCAATCTCCACAAACAAGCAAGCAAACAATAAAACTGTTTTCACTATCTCCCCTCTTATTCCCTCCTCAGTTCACTCAAATCATCCTTTTGTCCTCACCACTCCACTCAAACCATACTACTCAGCCACTAATGAACTTAATTGTCAAATCAAATGGTCAATTCAGTCTTCATCTTAGTCAATCCTTCAGTAGCATGCCAGACACTTAATGTTTCTCCCTCTTTTATGAAACTTTGCTTCAAGGCCACCCAACTCCCCAACTTTAAATTTTTTTCTCTTTCTCTCAGCTCTCATACCTCACAGGTTGTCCCCTCAGTCTTCTTTATTGAGTCACTCTAATTTTCTCTATCTTAAATATAGAACCCCAGGGTTCAGCCTGCTGACCTTTTAACTATCATTCTCTCAGTGAGCTCATCTGGTCCCACTGCTTTAAATACTATTTATACACCCATAGTTGCCACAGTTTTTTTTTTTTTTTTTTTTTTTTTTTTGAGACGAGTCTCACTCTGTCACCCAGTGGCACGATCTCGGCTCACTGCAACCTCCACCTCCTGGGTTCAAGCAATTCTCCTGCTTCAGCCTCCCGAATAGGTGGGACTACAGGTGCCCGCCACCACACCTGGCTAATTTTTTTTGTATTTTTAGTAGAGACGGGGTTTCACCGTGTTAGCCAGGATGGTCTTGATCTCCTGACCTCATGATCTGCCTGCTTTGGCCTCCCAAAGTGCTGGGATTACAGGCTTGGGCCACCACGCCTGGCCTTATACTTCCCACAGTTCTCTCTCTAGCCCTGACACTGACCTTGAATTCCCAATATGTATATTCAAAGGACTACTTGATGTGTCCACTTGGTGGTCTGTTTTCTCAAACTCAACATACCCAGCATGAAATTTTTGATACCTACCCCCTCAAAAGTTTCCACCCCATTCCCCAGTCTTCTTTCAGTATTAGATGACTTATTTTTTCATTTTCCTAGTCAAAAACTTTGGAGATCTTTTTTTCCTCATATTCACCTATACAGCAACAGATGAAGTTAGTTTTACCTTAAAAATAAACTCGGAATCTTTGTTTCCACTGCTATTACCCTAATCTAAGAAACTATACTTTTCTCTCTTACCCATATTAAAGCCTTTGCTTTAATTCCAATTGGTCCACCTGCTTCTGGAATTGTTCCCTAACAGCTTATTCTTCAAATAGTAACCAGTGATAAAATATAGGATTATACCTTATCTGCTCATATGCTTCCAAATTTTGTCATTCCCATATAAAGCCCTACAAAATCATGTCCCCAAATATCTTCTTGAAACCATTTCTGGTCATTCTTCTTTTCCCTCATTCTATCAGCCTTTTGCTGCCTCAATTACACTTTAGGGCACTTGCACTATTACTTCTGCGAGAATGTTTTCTCTGGCTGGCCACCGTGGCTCACACCTGTAATCCCAGCACTTTGGAAGGCCAAGGTTGGTGGGTCACCTGAGGTCAAGAGTTCGAGACAAGCCTGGCCAACATGGTGAAACTCCATCTCTACTAAAAATACAAAAAAAATTAGCCAGCATGGTGGCGGCCACCTGTAATCCCAGCTACTCAGAAGGCTGAGGCAGGAGAATTGCTCGAACCCGGGAGGCAGAGGTTGCAGTAAGCCAAGGTCGCGCCATTGCACTCCAGCCTGGGCAACAAGAGTGAAACTCCATCTTAAAAAAAAAAAAGTGGTTTTCTCCCTGATAGCCACATGACTATCACTCCCTCTCTCTTTTCAGTTCTGTTCAAATCACACCTTATGAGGATCTTCCATGACAAACATATAGTAATACCTTGCTTCATATTGCTTAATAATTTTTAACACAAATCGATATATTTGATCACTGTCTGCCTTTCCTGACTATAAATAATCTTCAAAAGATGAGGGATGTTATGTTGTATTCACGGCTATGTTCATTTTGGCACCTGGATATGCGACCAGAATATTTGTTAAATGAATCCTACCTGAAGAGATACTAACTATATCTTATCTGATTCAGATCCCATGACCTCACATAAACTCTTCTTCCAAGACATAAGACATCCTGAATACTGCAGCACCACCTCTTTTTGGCTAACCCTGAAAAGTGCATATATGTGAAAGCCCAAAAAATGAAATTCCTGAGCTACATCTTTTCTAAGTTATTTCTTTTTTTTTTTTTTTTGAGACGGAGTCTCGCTCTGTCGCCCAGGCTGGAGTGCAGTGGCCAGATCTCAGCTCACTGCAAGCTCCGCCTCCCGGGTTCCCGCCATTCTCCTGCCTCAGCCTCCCGAGTAGCTGGGACCACAGGCGCCGCCACCTCGCCCGGCTAATTTTTTGTGTTTTTAGTAGAGACGGGGTTTCGCAGTGTTAGCCAGGATGGTCTCGATCTCCTGACCTTGTGATCCGCCCGTCTCGGCCTCCCAAAGTGCTGGGATTACAGGCTTGAGCCACCGCGCCCGGCCTCTTTTCTAAGTTATTTCTATAAGATTCAACAAGATCTCAGACATAGCAGATTGGAAGCCCTACAGATTGAGCAAAATAGCTGGGTTCAGTGGCACGCACCTGTGGTCCCAGCTACTCAGGAGTCTGAGGCAGGAGGATCACTTGATCCTAGGAGTTCAAGTCTAGCCTGGGCAACATAGTGAGACCCTGTCTCTAAGAAGATTAAAATATTCACTGCTTCATGCAAATATTAGCTAATCTTGAAGTGGAGTTTTTAGTTTGACCCTAGCACAGTGCCTGACATCTAATGGGCAACTCAGTAATTCTGAATGAATGAATACACAGAACCCAACAGTACTTAAGGTTTCTCAAATGTTGGAAGACACTATTCATCATCACCAAAATCCTGGCTTCCCCAACACATCTTGGCAAGCTGTCATGTAATGGTAGTTGCTTTCAACAATGTTAAGGTTTAATCTGTCCTAGAAAGACTATGGTTCTGGTAATCTCTACCTTGGCCAATTTCTCCAGGAAGCAGGCTCCAATTGAGGTCATCATTCTGAGATTTGAGAGCTGTTAGGACTCTAAAAAGTATTTGGAAAAACGAGATACCACACCACCACAAGGGCAGAAATGGTTTGGCACAGGTAGATTACCACCAGGTGCAAACATGTCAGGAAGATATACAGGCTTAGCAGAGTGGCCCCAAGTTGCATGGAATTCTACAGCTGTCTGCTTCATAAGGGAGGATGACTGTTAGGTCCCCATTCAGGTACATTAATTGTACTGATCACTATGTCCCAATCAAGACTACAAATAGAGAAATTTTTGTGTGGCATCAACTGCAAATCAAAGTTTCAAACTGTTTACCTTGTTGTGGACCTAGAGATACCATAATTGGTAACTGAAGTCCTCCCAACCGCCAGTCCAGTACTTGGGATGCTGGTGATCAGGCCCTTGGCTTTGTCCACCTGGTGCTGTATGAAGACTAATTTTATGGCTATCTGGAGAGAAGTGGTGTTATATGCTCACTTCTGATAAATATAAGCCTTATACTCTCCTTTGATATTATTTGAAAGAAAATATATCAAAGCAGTAAGTTTCAAAATATGCTTTTGCAAACTACATGTTCCTCTCTCTCATGTTGAGATTCTCTGATAGAGCAGAAGACTGTTTATAACATTAACTATTTGTTACTTCCATGCGCTCACTGGACTATTATCTCCTACTTCAAGTAAAATGTACTAAAACAAAATTTCAGATAATATAAATAGAAAATTATTTAAAAGTAGTATTTGTCATGTTTTTGGAAAAATACCTAAGCATTATTTTAAATATTACTACCACCTTCTAGGTATGATGGTCAAACTCTAGAATTCAGCTAGACATACAATAGTAAGCATATTTCTATCATTTTATTGATTATAAAATACATCATACTTGTGTATTAAAATACATACTGTCCAAAGAGTAAAAAGGCTTGGGTGCCAGCCATTCTGGTTGGTTACGGCACATTAGATGCCCTGTGAGACCTCCTCCTTGATTACATCCCTGTACCCTCCTGCTCCTAGAAAACTATGCTGAATTTTATTAATGGTTTCTTACGTTGCTTTTCTAATATGTCTCTAAATGTTAGAATCTCTAACATAAATGGAATACTGTGTGAATTCGTCTGTGACTTGCTTATTCCAGTAAAGAAGGTTTTTTTTTTCTTTTTTCTGAGAGTTTTGCTCTGTTGCCCATGTTGCAGTGCAGTGGCGTGACCTCGGCTCACTGCAGCCTCTGCCTCTTGGATTCAAGCAATTCTCTGCCTCAGCCTCCTGAGTAGCTGCGATTACAGGGTGCCTGCCACCACATCCGTCTAATTTTTGTAATTTTAGTAGAGACGGGGTTTCATCATCTTGGCCAGGCTGGTCTTGAACTCCTGACTTCGTGATCCACCGCACTTGGCCAATGTTAAGATCTTTTTATGTTCATGTGTATAACTAGTTCTTACATTTTCAGGTTCCACACTATTTTATTGTATGAATGTCCTACTATTTATTCTATTGGTGGATATTTGAGGTGTTTCCAGTTTTCTGCTATTACAAATGGTGTTGCTATAAACATTCTTGTAAATGTCTCCTAGTGTAAAGATATGAGTTTCTCCTGGGGATATATGCACATTTACTTTACCAAGTAATGTTAAACTAGATTCCAAAATCGTTGTATGAATTTATACCCCTTCCAGCAGTATTTTCCCTTGCACCATATACTAGCCAATAGATTACATTTTGAACATTTTTTCCCCAATATTGTAGGTAAAAAATGGCACCTGTGATTTTAATATGCACTTTCCAGAATAAAATTAAATTTTATTTCATGTATTTATAAACTTTCTTCTGTGAAATGTCAGTTCATGTCTGTTGTCCATTTAAAAAAAAATTTCTTTGGGGCAGATCTGTTTATTACTAACATGGTACAGTATAGTTTTAGCAAATTTAATTGTTTGTTTCTCAGTGACAATAATAATACAGATGGTCAAAAACAGGCAACAAAATCTCTTTTCTAGTTCCTTTACCTGGCCACCATTTTAAAAACACAAATTCTTCATATATATAGATATATTTATGTATTACTGTATGAAAACACATTTTAACAGACTTCACAGCTCATTTAAAGCTTCAGTTTAGAGTCATTCATGTGAAAAATCTCTCCATGGAATGTTCACTTAGAATTCCTCACTGGGATTCCAGTGTTCTGTTAGAAATGCAGAAGTCCTTCTTCAGTGCCGTGCTAGACGTTTTACCTTTGTTCATCACAACTTCCATTCAAGGGTTTCCTAACCTCACTTTTGTATCTTCATTTTTGTTTGCTTGACTAATTTCCTTTAGTATATTTTCAGGTAAGGTAGGTTGATACCTGTATAAATAATTGTATACACGAAGATGATAAACAAGGTATCCTAACTCATGCATAGTTGTAGAATCAACATAGTGAAAAGAAACTGCAAGATCAGAACAGCAACCAGGACTCTCTCCAGGAGGGTAATAGTTGTAATTCCAGTGCCAAAAGGTTCTGGGTAGATAACCTTTAATTAAATGTTCCGGCACAAAGGGATGAAAAGTTTCTTTTCCAGTGGTATCTCTGGAATCTCCTGCTTCTACATTTATAATTTCCATGCATCTCCCCGTGCTGTCTTCAATGGAGGAACTAAATGTACACTTGGCTTGTTTTAAATGCATCAACAAATCTCTTCAAGGCTTCTTTGCTTAGTACATATTCTGCACCTCCACTCAATGTAGTCCTGCTTTACATAGGGTTTTAATTTTCTCCCAAAGTAAATGGGTCCTTCAGGGTCATATTTTGAAAGAAGCCATCTCAAATTGTCTAGTATGACATACGTGTCATCATCTGCTTTCAAACACCAATCAGCATCTTCTAAATAATGTTCATGAACATACTGAAAAGCTTTGTTTTCCAGTATGGCTGATCTTTGCCTTCTTTGGTTTTTTTTTTTTTTTTTTTTTTGAGACGGAGTCTCGCTGTGTCGCCCAGGCTGGAGTGCAGTGGCCGGATCTCAGCTCACTGCAAGCTCTGCCTCCCGGGTTTTTACGCCATTCTCCTGCCTCAGCCTCCCGAGTAGCCGGGACTACAGGCGCCCGCCACCTCGCCCGGCTAGTTTTTTGTATTTTTTAGTAGAGACGGGGTTTCACCGTGTTAGCCAGGATGGTCTCGAACTCCTGACCTCGTGATCCGCCCGTCTCGGCCTCCCAAAGTGCTGGGATTACAGGCTTGAGCCACCGCGCCCGGCCCCTTCTTTGGTTTTCAATCTCACAGTAGTGAAGTCTTTATTTTCTTCTGAACTCATAACAACACTTTGTGACAATGCTAGGCCCACGTAACTTTGAGGCCTTTTTCTCTAGGTTTTAAGGGCTTGTCAAAACCCAGCGAAGAATTTTAACTTTCTGATAGAGGTTTTCAGCGATGTCGGTGTTCTCATCTTTATGTTGGCTAGAATCTGCATTGAAGTTCATTTGTCCTTCTAGATGATTGTGTCATTATCATCTGAATGCCTCGCATGAGAATCATTATGAAGCGTATTAGGCTGAGTGCCACCCTATTCTCCCAACAAAATACTAAATAGCTGAGAACATTAAAAAAACACAAAAAATCCTATTGCCGATCCACAGAGGAAGGCTAACAAATTCAGCTAGGATTTAGAGGCCATTTCCCGAAAGTCTGTTTCTCATATCAGCCGTGGCTCCCTCTCGCTCCTCCTGGGGGGCGGAAAGGAAGACGACTTGGGATCGGCGACCTTTGGTTCTCTGGGCAGCCGCAGAAGTGGCTTGCGGCCACGAGCCGAAACTGCCCGCTGCAGCCCAAATAATTCAGCAGCAGCGGCGGCGGCCCGAATTGCCCATTTTTCTATTGGGCTTCTATTGTTCTCATTTATGTATAGTTTATTACCTATTCTTGATAAAAGTCCTTTGTCAATTATCTGCGTTCCAATATCTTCTCCCAGTCTGGGACTTTTCGTTTCACTCTTTTAATAATCAGTTCTTAATTTTATTCAAATTTATCAATCTTTCCCTTTATAATTTGTACTTTTATGTCTTTATTGTACTTTTACGTCTTACTTTTACGTGAACCCAGCATGATCACAAGGTCAGGAAATCGAGATCATCCTGACTAACACGGTGAAACCCCGTCTCTACTAAAAATACAAAAAATTAGCTGGGCGTGGTGGCGGCACCTGTAGTCCCAGCTACTCCGGAGGCTGTGGCAGGAGAACGGCGTGAACCCGGGAAGCGGAGCTTGCAGTGAGCTGAGTCTTAAGAACTCCTCCAATCCAAGGTCATACAACTATTTCCTATATTTTATTCTTAAAAGAGTCTGGTTTTGCCTCTTACATTAAGTCCACATTTAATCCACCTAAAGTTGACATTTACATGAGATTCCCATTCTATCATAAATCTAGTTTTCATAATATGTGGTTTCTAGTCTCTGTATATTGTTCCATGGTCTATTCCTGCATCAAGTCTGTATTATCTTACTTACAATACAGCTTAGTATCTGGTAAGGCAAGTCTCACTCCATCTCCCTCTCGGTTATCATTTGCTTTGGAGCTTCCGTATAAAATTTAGAACCAGACAGTCATATTCAGTAACAAAAACAAACTTCTTGGGATATTATTCTGATTTGCATTGATGCTATAGATTTGGGAGGAGCTGTCACATTTAATGATACTGATTCCTCCTGCCCAACAACAGAAATACTGATGTCAACAATGCCAGTCTATAGAACACACTTTCAGGAGCAGATGTCCATTGATTTGGGTCTATCTTAATGTCTCTCAGTAAAGGTTTAAAACTTTCTACAAAGAGAACTTTGCACACCTCTTATTAAACACTAGTTACATTATATCTGGCTTCCAAATTGACTTTATATTAGTTGATCTTGCTAAATTTTTAAGTCTATTAACATTATATGTAGATTCTTTCACAATATATGTATCACCTCATATCTTCAAATAATGACCTCTAAGAATCAGTTCTACTGTCATATTCTCTGGGTTGGCTTTTCTGACTGCTAACGTGGATCAATGCTCTGCTACTGAATCTTACAAGGTATCTTACCTCACCTGTAAACGAGGAACACCAATAGTACTGTTTTTAACACTTACATGAAACAACATATGGGAAAGTGACCAGCATGTATTAGTCTCTTTAGTTCCTTTCTTCCAGACAGTCAATTGTTTTTTCTTTGTATGCTCAAGGTATTTTGCACATTGCAATCACTTTGAGTTACTCACTGAATGAAAATTATTTCATTTCCTGGCTCCTAAAAAAACAGAAGTAATATTCATTGGCTTTATATCTCCTTCCTGAATACCACACACATAGACATTCAAATGCTATATATATATATAATATATAACATATATGTAATATATATATTATATATATATATACAGCCTATGTTTTGACCTAGGGCTAAAAACAAAAAGCAGCATTACACAGCTAAATAAAATTAAGACCACTTTCTTACACCTACCACAAGAATTCTATTCAGAATGTTAAGATACTATAAATTTCCTCAAAAAAAAAAAAAAAAAAGTTAAATGTATTCTCAGGCCAGGTGCAGTAGCTCATGCCTGCAAACCCAGCACTTTTGGGAGGCTGAGGAGGGTGCATCACTTGAGCCCAGGAATTTGAGACCAGCCTGGGCAACATGGCAAAATCTGCCTCTACAAAAAATACAAAAATCAGCTGGGCGTGGTGGTGCACACCTGTAGTCCCAGCTATGCGGAAGGCTTGAGCCCAGGAGGTTGAGGCTACGATGAGCCATGATCATGCCACTCTACTCCAGCCTGGGTGACAGAGTGAGACCCTACCAAAAAAATAACTATTATCTAAGGATTCTCTAAGGTGACAATCTAAATGCAAAATAACTTCTTTTTAAATGACTCTCATTGTGTGCACTAAGTAAACTTAGAAACATTTTCAGTATAAGAATGGAAATAAAAAGGGTTTGATTTGATTAGCTGACTCCACCATAATAGTCAAAATATTATTAGGTTAATTCTGGTTTGATAGATTAGAAAAGGATCTTTCAAATCTTTCTTGGTTCCTATATCAGATCTTCAGTTCCTGGGTCTGCCCTTTACTGGTTGTATTACTGAACTATTTCTTCAATTATTAAAATGGAATTACCAAATCATTATTTACTGATTCATTTTATATATATGCCTATCTCTAGATGGAAGCACACAACATTTAAAAATATTTCAGCCACTGTAACAATCAAGAAATAGTTAAAAATAAGATACCCAATTTCCACCACTAATTTTTTTTAAAGCACTAGTTATTGAAAAGAATGTGGAGAAATACACATTTTCACATACATTGAGGGTAAAAGTAAATCGGGGCAATTTACTGTGTCAAAAAACTCAAATATTCATACTCTGAATCAAGCACTCCAAGAAATTCATTATTGGAAAACAGGTATTTGCACCAAGATTTACCTATAAGGAAATTCATTGTAGCATCCTTTATAATACTCAAAAACCTAGTGAAATAACCCGAACACCCAGTGGCAAGAACTGGTTAAAATTATGTTACAAGTTGAAACAGCAGGTAGCCATTAAAAGTAGTTTAAAGGCACAATCTGTCAATCTTTGATGTGCATACAAATCACTGGGGATCTTGCTCAAATGTAGGTTTTGATTTCACATGGTACATTTTGCACTTGTAACCAGTTCCCAGACCAGGTGATGCCAATGTTGCTACCCTGCAGACCATACTTTCAGGAGCAAACTTAAGAGCATTTAAGAAAATGTCAATACTCTAAAAGCCCTCAGTTGGCCCCACATAACCTAACTACATTCTCTCTATAAAACTGACTTAGTCACACAAAATACATCATATCTAAGAACTCATGCTACTAGTAATGTTTAGAGCCAGCTGTGTTTATTTCTAAACAATGTCAATGTAATTTTGTCGTGATTTCATCACAATATTATGTAAACCAATGAAACACTGAGTGCAAAAGAGAATTGGTTCGATGAAAACTAAGTTTACTCTGGCTTTTCTTTTTTTTTGAGACAGAGTCTGGCTCTGAGGCTGGAGTGCAGTGGCCGGATCTCAGCTCACTGCAAGCTCCGCCTCCTGGGTTTACGCCATTCTCCTGCCTCATCCTCCCGAGTAGCTGGAGTTTTTTGTATTTTTTAGTGGAGACGGGGTTTCACCGTGCTAGCCAGGATGGTCTCGATCTCCTGACCTCGTGATCCGCCCGTCTCGGCCTCCCAAAGTGCTGGGATTACAGGATTGAGCCACTGCGCCTGGCCTGGCTTTTCTGAGACAGGGTCTCACTGTCACCCACCCTGGGGTGCAGTGGGACAATCTTCACTTGCTGCAGCCTCGACCTACCAGGCTCAGGCGATCAATCCTGACACATCAGTCTCCTGAGTAGCTGGGACCACAAGCCTGTGCCACCACACCCAGCTATTTTTTGTATTTCTGTAGAGATGGGGTTTCACCATGTTACCCAGGGTAGAACTCCTGAGCTCAAGCGATCCACCTGCCTTGGCCTCCCAAAGTGCTGGGATTACAGACATGAGCCACTGTGCCTGGCAAGTACTTTGTGAAGTCTCAATAAAAATGAGCTGCTTTAAAAACTGCCATTGACAATGAAATAACCACTTGTCCCCATTAGGATGACTACTATCAGATAAAAAGAAAAGCACAAGTATTGTTAAGGATGTACAGAATCTACAATCCTCATGCACTGCTGGTGAGAACGTAAAATGGCATAGTGGCTGTGGGAAAGTTTCACGATTCCCCAAAAAGTTAAACATAGAATTACCATTACCCAGCAATTTCACTCCTATATACCCAGAACTGAAAACAGGGACTTAAAAGATAGTTGTACACCTATGTTCATAGTAGCATTATTCACAATGTTCAAAAGGTAGAAACAGGCTGTCCACTGACAGATGGATAAACATGTGGCATATATGTACATAAAATGGGATGATATTCAGCCACATATTGACACATGCTACAACATAAATGAATCTTAAAAACGTAAGTGAAATAGCCGGGCGCGGTGGCTCACGCCTGTAATTCCAGCACTTTGGGAGGCCGAGGTGGGCGGATCACGAGGTCAGGAAATCGAGATCATCCTGGCTAACATGGTGAAACCCCGTCTCTACTACAAATATAAAAAATTAGCTGGGCGTGGTGGCAGGCACCTGTAGTCCCACCTACTCTGGAGGCTGTGGCAGGAGAATGGCGTGAACCCGGGAAGCGGAGCTTGCAGTGAGCTGAGATTGCACCACTGCACTCCAGTCTGGGCAACAGAGCGAGAGTCCATCTCAAAAAACCAAAAACATACTAAGTGAAATAAACTAGACCCAAAACACAAATATTGTATGATTCTATTTATACGATGTACCCAGAACAGGCAAATTCAGAGACAGATGTACAATAGAGATGATCGGGGGCTGGGGATAGGGTGGGAATGGGGAGTTACTGTTTAATGGGTAGAATTTGTTTGGGATGATGGAAAAGTTCTGGAAATGGATAGTGGTGATGGTTGCAAAACACTGTGAATGTATTTAATGTCACTGAATTGTATGCTTAAAAATGGTTAGAATGCCAACTTCCATATGCTTTACAATTTTAAACATGCTGACACAGCTCTTACAATAGTTGCTAACAAGACAGTGAGGCAGAACTATAATTCAAGATCACTCATTCAAATATTAACATTTGCTTGCCCCACACTGATGCAGACACTTGGGATTTAACAGATATTACAATAAGATCCTTGCTTTCATGGGACTTTATATTTGAATGAACAAGCAAAATATAGAGTTAGGTTGTAAATGCTTGTGAAGAGTAAAGAATAAAACAGAGTTAAGGGAGGTAGCAGTTTCCATTCAATAGAATGGTAAAAACAAACCTCACTGAGATTCTTCTCAGGCAGCTATCTCCAGCATTCCAGTCAGGGAAAATGGCCCACACAAAGGCTCAGACACAAGATACCTCGCCTGTTTGAAAAACAAAGGCCAGAGTGGCTAGAATGGAGTGAGCATGGGGAAAGGTACTGGCAGATCTAGTCAGAGGTAAGAGGAGCCAAATTGGTGCGGCAGCTCACGCCAGTAATCCCAGCACTTTGGGGGGCTGAAGCAGGAGGAGCCTGAGTTCAGGAGTTTTGAGTCCAGCCTTGGCAAGATGGCAAAAAGCCTATCTCTACAAAACACAAAAATTAGCCAGGCGTGGTGGTGCGCACCTCCAGCTACTCAGGAGGCTGGGGTGGGAGGATTGCTTGTGATAAGGAGATGGAGGTTGCAGTGAGCCTGAGATTATGCTACTACACTCCAACCAAGGTGAGAGACTCTATCTCAAAAAAAAAAAAGGGGGGGGGGGGAGGGAGAGCAAATCATGAACTTTTGTCAGGACTGCAGCTTTACTCTGATAGAAATGAAGAGCGGGCTGGGTGAGGTGGCTCAAACCTGTAATCCTAGTGCTTGGGAAGTTGAGGTGTGAGGATTGTTTGAACCCAAGAGTTCAAGGTTGCTGTGAGCTACGGTCACACCATTGCAATCCAACCTGGGTGACAGAGATCTTGTCTCTTAAATGAATGGGGAGCCACTGCAGGATTTTTAAGAAACAATATAGATTGAAAGCTATACTGACAACAGACTGTGCAGTGGCAAAGACAGAGAGCAACTCCAGCATTAGTAAGAGGTCGCAGGTATCTTTTGGTGGTAGAGACAAAGTATTTCCCTGTAGATGTAGAGTGTGAGGAGTCAAGAGTGATCTGTTTTGGGTCTACACAAATGAAATGATAGTATTTATATTCGCTGTTGGGTAAGACTGTGGGTTGAGCAGGTAGGTGGTACGGGAGAGGAGGGGCTGAAATATTAGCCCATCTGAATTGGAAATATAAATTTGGAAACTGACAGCATATAAATCCTACAGCCATGAGACTGGATAAGAGAACCAAGTGTAGAGACAAGTCCCCTGGAAGTGCCCTCAAAATTAAAAGGTTAGGGGAAACAGCAAAGGAAACTAAAAAGAATATAAATTTGACTCCCTGCTTTTAACCTTTTCTATTAACCGATCAAATAACTAGTCTTGGCCAAATCTAATTAGAGGGCACGTTCTGTCCGTGTGTGTGCAAGCGGAAGAAACAACTATTAGAAGATAAATTACTGTAGATAACTTACTGCCCAGGTACGCATAATAGAGGTAAGAGAAGTTGGGCCATTCGTCTTTTAGTGTTCATTCATAGATGTAGTAAGTCAAGGAAAACATAAAATGGACTGCTACAGAAGTTTATAGGTAGGCAGTCTCTCACTGTACACAAACATAGCATGTGTTTACAATGTGAAATATAAAAGGCTCAAGTTTACATACTTGGAGTAGAATGGGCTTCCAGTATCCTTGGATCAATTTCTGAGTTGTATAAAAATGACTTCATCAGAAAAGTGTTTACAATAGATAATCTAAGATACACCACTGTGAAAAGGCAGCCATCACTAAAATCCTTTAATAACTTAGTAGCTCCAGTTTTCACATTCTGCAAATCACTTTTGACTGTATTCTTAGGTTAGATGCCTAGGAAGATTCTTGCATTTTGTGTTAAGGTAATTTTTTCCCCTCACTTGAGGAAAGTTGAAGAGGTCATGATGTAAAAACAATAATCTATTTCAGGGGGAATAAAGAGCTGAAGTGGTACACATGGCTGGTTCCTATACTGCACTGGGGAGGGGTCCAATTTCTAGATCAGTGCCAACATTTCCCACACGTTATACCCACCTACCTCATATCTAATATGACAGCCATAGTAATTGTGTAGGTAGAACCTGTAGAAGTATTTACAGACTACAAGATACCACACTAAAATGCTATGGCCTATCTTACACAAAAGTATCTAACACTGTATCTTGTAGAGTAGGTACTCAACATTGGTGCAAATGAACATTTTAAAGTCATGTGTTCCTAAATGGTTAGTTTGGGTATCAGTAAAGCTTAAAATCTTATGGTGGTGGCAGCTTAGTATCATGACGTTCAGTAAATAACTGAAAAATCATTCTAACCTCTACTCACTATATTCTGCTAGTCATAACCTTTCAGAGCCCACTGCCTCCCTTTTAAGAGTAGAACACTGGCCAGGTGTGGTGACTCACGCCTGTAATCTCAAAAATTTGGGAGGCCAACGCAGGAAGATAGCTTGAGCCCAAGAGTTTGAGACCAGCGTGGGCAACAGGGCAAAACCCCATGCCTATCAAAACTGTAAAAAAAAGCCAGGCATGGTGGCATGCACCTGTGATCCCAGCCACTCAGGAGGCAGAGGTAGGACTGCTGGAGCGTGGGGAAGGCTGCAGTGAGCCATGATCACACCACTGCGCTGCAGCCTGAGTGACAGCAAGATCTTGTCTCAAAAAAAGAAAAACAAAAAAAGAATACTGTCTTACAGGATAATTAAGAAACTAATGAAGCAATAGGTACAAAAACTATTTTTAAAAAACACTGATGGGTGACCAGGCACAGTGGCTCATGCCTGTAATCCCAGCACTTTGGGAGGCGAAGGCAGACGGATCACTTGAGCCCAGGAATTCAAGACCAGCTTGGCCAACATGATGAAAAGCCATCTCTACTAAAACTACAAAAAAAAATTGGCCAGGCGTGATGGCTCACACCTATAATCTCAGCTGCTCGGGATGCTGAGTCTTGAGAATCACTTGAACCTGGGAGGCAGAGGTTGCAGTGAGCCAAGATCACACCACTGCATTCCAGCTTGGGTGAGAGAGCAAGACTGTCTCAAAAAATAGTGTTCATGGCAATCCCTTAAAAACAACAGGACAGCATCAGTGTGTTCTTCAGCTGGGTTGACAACCGTTAAACTGAAAACTGAGGAAGACAATTACTGCCGTCTCCGTCCCATAGCTTGATCCATCTACCCTCTCCCAGGGGACGAATGTGTTACTAGGTGGATTGCCACCATAAAAATGGGCGCTGAATCTTAGATAGCAAATCCTGACAATCTCACAGATCAACACCGTTACTTCTAAACTAAGCCATGCCCACACCACAATGCCCTCAATTTCCATTTCAAAGAAAACATAAGTCACTAAATATGACATCTTAAAATTTCTACCACGCACCTACAGCCCACAAACTTCTATTTTTATCTACCCTTATCTTCTCTCCTGACAGGAAGGGGTGTTTCTCTTTTATCTGTTCTTTTACCAATTTAATCTGCAGCCAAGAAGCTTTTTGAAATGCTGATTGTGACACTTCACACAATTCAGTGATTCCACATGACTCTTAGGACAATCTTTAATATGACCTACAAGCTCTGGAGAGCCTAGCCTTGCCAACTGCTCGAGCTCCACACATAAGGCTATGTTCCTCACTCCCTGCTTCAGCCAAACTGGCATTCTTTCAGTTCCTACTAGAATGCTCCTCTTGCCAAAAGCCCTTTTTGCAAGTCTGTGCTTAAAAGGTACTTCCCTCTCCCATTCACCAAGTAAAGTCATTTTTTTCCCTACAGATCTCAGCATTACATTAAAGCAGTAAATTTTTAAAAAGTTTTTCTTTAAAATGAATATAGATTTTTGACAGGTAAAGTATATATCATTTATCTGAAACTGACAATAGCTTATCAGAACTGATATACCATACGAAAATCCAAGAACTATTAATGAACTATGAACGACCAAGAACAGCACTGGAAATCACTTCTAATAATTATTATTTCATGGTAATGGCTCTGAAACAAAACTAGGAAGACTGGGAAAAATCTGTCCACAAATCTTTTGTAAAAAAAGCATCTCTCTTTCACTAAATCAGGTCTTGAACTGAGTCTTACGTACTGTGGCATCTGGCCAAAAAATATTCCTAATGATCTTCTCTTAAAGTTAAATGCCCTCACAGGGCAGAGACGAGAGTCTCAACTAATTCAACACAAATGGGGATTGATCAATGGAAAGATGTAACAAACAGTAATAGGAAATCTAACAAAAACCTGAACCATAATTTTAGTGGAAGCATGGAAAGGGATCCCAGTGATGGTAATATTATTTCTCATGTTCATATTCACTTGTTTATAAGTTACCTTTAACATACTCTGAAGCTTGCAGGTTGAAATCTGAGACCTGATATTAACAGCTGAAACAGAAATATCTATTGAAATCACAAGTCTGTTACTGTTTCAAAAGTACCCCATAATGTTTCCAAGCTAACTAGTAAAATATTTTTGCTGCAAACATTTCTACTTGATTAAACTCTAGTGAGGTTAATGATCCTCTAAAACTAGACAAATTCTTTCTGAATCTTTGATTTAAAAACAATATAACAGCCTGGAAATCTGTCAGGCCTCTTAATCCTAATTTTAGCCCAATTATCAGTTGCTTTAAAGAGCACCAAAATGTCAATACACAAGAAAACAACCACTATCTAGGAGGCTGGCTTAAAGACAAAATACAGACAACAGTCCAATTTCTGTTATACTGCATACTGCCAATAAATATTAACTATTTAAACCATACACAATGGTTACCAAATCACAAATCAAACAAAAAGGACAAACTGCAAAGTCTTATCAAAAGTTTATTTTATTTTCAATACAAGATAACACCATGCTTGTTACCAGTGCAGTTTAAGGCCGACAATGGCCATATATCAAACTGCCGAACAGTCACCTAAATGCTAAAGAAAGGAAAGACAAAGTAAACATTAAACACAAAATTGCAATTACAAACATTTTAATAAAATGGAATGAGCTTTTTAATAGAAGCTAATATGAAGTCTAATTCTCATGGACAGCAAAAAAAAAAAAAAAAGAAAAAAAAAAGAAAGTCTATTTGATCAATTATCACCTTACCTTTTTGCACAGAAATCTTATTGTGAAGTCACCATAGAGTCAATAGCTAAAATTTTAAGACTTTCTTTGGCCTTCTGATATTAAACAAATTATTTACAAACTGTAATCAGTAATTCACGGATATTGGTAATATGATACAATTTTTTTTTTGTTAAGGGCTTTCCATTAAAAATTGTAAAACAACTTTGTAAGGCTGTACAGGGCTGTAAACTACTTTGCTAATATACCATGGGATGCAGAGGAAGGAATAATAGACCTTTTTTTTAAGGCTAAAGTTATCAATATTATAGATGCATTCCTTAAAATACATTATGATTTATACCCAAAGGATCCTTTCCCATTAAATACCACCTGAGTACAATTTTCAAAGTAAAAAAATAAACATGAATTCACCATAGTATTTTAAAATAATTTAAATTACAGAATGTTGAGAAGTGTTACGCAGTAACAGTGCGACAAAAAGAACACACTTTCAAAATAAAATGTTTTTGCTAAATGCAGGGTCTGTCCAATTATGAAATTATTGTAAAACATTTACACCCATGGCAGAATTTTAGGATACTCCCACATGAATAAAACTCTTGGTAGTATTTACTATGCACAGTTACCACTTCAAGGTGTGTGTGACTTCATTTAAATTCAACCTAGTATTTAAGACTCCCATTACAATATGTTAACTAATATAGCAGGAAGTCTTTAAAGACATTAAAATGTATATAATCAAGTATACGTCCCATACAAAAACCATAGTAGCTGCATACTCAGTGAATGCCAACAACCTGAAATTCTAAAAAAAGAACATTGGTTAAGACAAACCTAAATCAATCTGAACAGTGTTGCCTGAATATTTAGAATATTCACAAAAATTCCTATTGCTTCTTTCTAATGCCAAGAAAGAAGAGTGTAAGAACTTTCTCCCAGAAGCCTAGACATTTCAATACATTTTCTATTTCAACTTACAATGAAACTTTAATCCTGAATCTTGATTTCTCTAAATCAAAAATCTCACATTACGAACACAAGGAATGCCATATGTAAGGCCACATCTTAATAAATTTATAATTTTTGGTTGAATATTTATTGAAAAAAAATCAGTCTAAGGCTTCTAAGAGTCAAGTTGCTTAAAAAGAAAATAAATACACCAGTGTTTAAACTGAAGGTTAAGGTTAAAAAAAACACGTGCGCGCGCGCACACACATACACACACACACTGTAAGAACAGAAAAATAGAATGCTTTGCTACAAAAATCCCACTTAATATATTTTAGCACAAAAATGTCTACTATACACAGTGGGTAAGCGTGCATTTACGTACATACAACATTTACAGAGGGCTATGGGATGCAAATGAACTTAATGAGTAAAATTTAAAAACCAGTTATCTGTAAAACAGCGAGAATCTCAATACTGTATTCTCAGTCAAGAATTAGAACATAAACTTCCTCTTAAGCTGAAGCTTAAAACACAAAATTGGAGCCATTGTAGAAAATACAGAAAATGCAATGATCATTCAGGTATGAAAACCAAAATGTCGAGAGCACTCCAACAGAAAAGTCTTGTAATGCATCTCATTGTATAAAACAGTATGTATTTAGATTGGCACAGTTAAATACATAAGGGAAAGAGAAAGTCTTTACCCTTTCAACAATTTTCCTTCACTATAAAATATTATACAACATTCATTAAAACCTCCACGTTTATTTTAATAACTGACCTGAACTAGTAAAAAATAAAGCAATATTCTCCACAGGAGAATTAAATGAAAATAGTATCTTAAGCTACAAGTTATCTGTATATTCCAAATTGTCATTAACTGCTTAAGAACATTCTAGGTAAAAGGACCATTAAACGGGCTAAACTATGATCAAAAGCCACTGCAACTTACTCCAAATCTTATGAAAATTGACAAAATAAAATGCACATCTGCAAATTTACACTGGAATATGCTTTCCACAACATAGTTCCTTTAACCAAAAGCAGCACTTTCAATCCAAAGTGCTGTCTGAGAAGCAGTACCATTCAGATACCGTATCACTCATCTGTTTACTACTGGCTGAAAGGAATGTGACTGTATAGCACTAATAAATGCTATGTTTTAAAATTCAACTCGTTTGTTTTCATATCCACTACAGTTATTAACTAAGGAAAAAATGAAAAGGTCTCTGAGACACTGTTTTTGGTGTCTATGCAAGGATTTATCTCTTTGGATTGTTTTTACACATAAAAAAACGGAAGAGTTTTCAAATAACATCAACCCATAAACAACTGAAGGGGGTATGAAGAATGAAACAAGGCTTGCAATTTTCACCTTTACTGCTATACATTCATGTGTTATCAGGTAGAGAAGGACTTTGCAAAATTACTTGGTCAAACCAAGAAGTTATTTCCTTCTGACAACACTTAAAATAACAGATTAGCAGCAAACAAATCTAGTACACTCACACTGTCTGCAACAAAGTCACGTAATGAGATCAGCCAAGCAGGGAGAAGAGTAATATAGAAGGAGCAATTAAAAGGTTCCACTGATAAAAAATGAAAAGGTAAAGGATTTAATTAGTATAAAATTTCCAGTTTCATTTCAAGTGCAGTTAGATTTTTGTGATTACATTTTCAAATTGTTCAAAGAAATTTTATTTTCATGGACATTTTACTTACCTTTTAACCTTACTATTAACTAATTTCTCTTGTAATATTTATATGTCCATACTTCTTCACATTAGGGTATTATAGTCAAAATATTAAAAAGCCAAGAAATGACAAAAACTAACAATATACAGAAAACAGGAAAGTTTTGATACAACTGTAAAATAATGTTAAAAAAGCAACTGCATTTTCAACAAAGTGCTTAAAAAATCATTTCTGAAAGGGAACAGTTTTGATAAATATCAATGATCCCATGCAGATACTTCAAACACAAAATATTTTAAAATAAAACTGGCAGTGATATGGGTAATTCAAAACAGCTAATTTTGTCAGAAGTGGTTTGATAGCAGACAAGATGAAAGTGAAGAACAGCAGTGGAAATCTCTGGAGGGTTTCTACAGTTGCACATAACATAGTATCTAGGGTATTTTAACACTTTAAGCATTGTCCTAGAATTTGGATATACTTTAACAACCAATGTGTATCAACATAAGATCTCTCAAAGATAATCAGATCTTAAAAATATATTAACGTGCTCAAGAATTTTAACTCAAATTTCTGAAGTAGTGATTTCAAATTACATTCCCATAAAAACACCTAATCAAGTTGACACCCTGCCTCTGCCAATTTTGCAATCAAGAACACATGCTAGCCAGGTGCTTTTAAAGTGGGCCTGTATGTAAGGCAGGTTTGAGAAAAATCTTTGATTACATAACTATAGCATGAATCAATACACTGCATGAATACACATAGTATTCCTTAAACTATGCAGACACGGTTTATCTGTAATTTCCCATTACAAATACTGGGGAATACAACCGAATGTTAATGAACATCACATCCTTCAAAAATTTATACCAATTGGAAAATAAAACTAAGGCTCTCTTTACTCACATTTATCTGCTGCAGGGCTGTATTTACACTGCCTATGGCTTAAGAAATAAACCATAAGATCAATAAAAACAGCAAGTAATTGCAGCATCAAATCAGAATTGTCAAATTTTCTTCAATGTTAGCAGTTCACAATTAAGTGTTTCAGTACATCTGTATTGTAATTAACCTGCATTACACATCAAATATGTATGGGTTTTTACTTATGTATTAAAACCTCTGCTTTTTTGACCCCTTTACACATTGACTGGATTGCTATGTCTGTCAAATTTCAATTTTTACAAGTTTACATACCATTCAGCAAAGTCACAAGCTAACTAGGTAAAAACAGCTAGAAAAGCAGAATATAGAAATATTAAATATCCATGTAATCGCCTATTCTAATACCAAAATCAAGGGCAAAAGACACTTAATTACTATGTTTAATTCGCTGAACGCAAGATTAGATTGATGCATATCCAAAAACGCTATTGCAATGCTTTAAAGGACAGTAAAAATGTTGTCATAGTAACATTATCTTAAGATATTGCTGAACACAAGACTTTCCCTGAGGTGTAAACATCAAATAACTTGAACAGCTTTACACATCAGCCCCATTAAACAGTTTATTACAACACTACATCTATTGTAATCAAAGTGATGCTGTTTACAGACATTATCATATAAACATTTTTAACAAGAACAAACTACTACAAAAACAAGCATTTACTTGACTTTTTTTCCAATTGCTTGCACATTATAATGGCCAAATGTATATAACCAGTAATAAAGTTGCAAAAGCTATAACTTTTTAAATCACACAGGTTTCCTTCAAATAAAACAGTTAAGCAACATAAAAAATAAAAGTAGAGCTACTGGTTACCATTTATGCAGATTTGCTTTATTCAGATCTATTCCTGTTCATTTTATCCATGAATCCTTACAGGTTCAGTTCAATCACAAGAAGCAAACTGCTGGACAAGCGTCATTTTTCCCCCATGAAGACTGTTTTGTCTTGGAAGGTGATCCTCTTCCTTCAGCTGTAATGTGTCAAAATTTGTGATGTAGATTTTGCTATTCCCCAAAATACACAGAAAAACGCTGGCTTAACTATACATACACAAGTCGTGCATCTACTTCACTGTTACGTATTCTAACACAAAGTAAGAATTAACGGAAACAGTAGCTGCCTTTGTGGCGGTGAAATGTTCCAATTTACCTGATGATTAAACTGAGACATTCTGATTTCATTCTTCTTAGATATTATTGCCTTATAAATTTAATGACTGAAGCAGTAATGAAAACATAGCAGCTACTGTTTCTGTGATGATGGAAACATTCATAAGTCATTTTCTAAAATATGCAAGCTACAAAAATAAATGGAAAATGCTTGGATGATTTTAATGTAAATATTTTTCATTCACCCACATTATCAAGTCTATAAACTCATTTAACAATTAAATGCTGAACTAAATATAAAATTCAAAATTATTTTACAAATTAATTTATTTAACAGCATACAGGAACTTCTGCAAGTATTATAAATCAAATGGTGTTCCATGTTACAAAATTTATAAATAAGATTTATAAATAGAGTATGGACATTTAAATTAATGACATCCACGTACAAATCTTTAGACATAATACAAATTTAAAACATTTACTTTACTTTTACTCTATTCCACCTATATAGAAATATCTAATTTAGTATTATAAACTAACCAAAACAAGCTAAATGGGAATCTACAATGATAAAGTTCATTTAAAACTCACATAAAATTAAAAAAATAGAATAAAGTTGATAAATTAAAATTTCAAGAATACATATATATGCAAACTTCAGGTAGAGGTTCACAAGAAACATTCAATTAACTTGGATATAAGTAACCATTGAAACATTAGGTAATTAAAGTATAAATGACAAGAAACCACTTCAATAATAAAGTGATTTAAGAGTCAAGAGGGCAGAAGGTTTTTCAAAAAAACTTTTTTCAATTTGAACATGTTCATAGGGCACAGTTTAGTGATATTTTGCCATAAAAATAACTGAAAAATACTTTCTGCTCTACAATTAAAGAGTTATTTCTGCCACTGTTATAAATTTTTCTTTTATGTCCTTTCCTCCCCAACTAGGTTGTAAGTATCTTAAGAACATCAGTACATAGATGAATGCATACTGCCTAGCAGTAATAACATAAAATTTTAAAACTGCAAAAGAAAAAAAATAGATGGTACAATCCAGGACTTTCTATTTTATATATAATAGTTTCTATATACCCATATTTTTCAGGTAACTTCAGCCATTGCTATTGTTATCTTTTATTGCATCTTCATCTTATATTGATGAAGCTATTTAGCAAAATTATTTAGTGGGAAAAAAATCTAAAACGGCAGCTTTCAAATATTTTATTTTTATTATGTGCAATATGCTTTTAAAAAACTGGTTTATGTATTAAAGAAAGACAAGGCATATGTTCTAATCTTAAATAATAATTACTGGGAAATTAATAAATTTAACTGCAAAAGAATGCTATCTCCCTAAATTTTCTGTTGCGCTGGAAGGGATAAAAAGAGATCAGGTCATTAAGAGGGAAAAATTATTTAAAGTCATAGCAAAACAAAAATATTCCATTCTTCCATAAAACATATCACATACACTGCATCTTTGTATCATTATCACTCCAGTGGAGAATACTATTTTTATATAGAGAATCCTGTTTGTAAAATTGCAACACACATCTTTTTCCAGGACTAATGCACTCATTTGTTTGATTATACTTTATAGATAGATCTTTTCTATTAATAAATCTAATTTTCACCATACAGACATAAAATATGGGGGAGAGTCTAGCCATTTTTATTTCTATTTCTAAACACTTTACATTTATGCACTTGGAAATACAAATTTTACAGTCTTAAATGAAAGTGACTTTGAAGGCAATACAACCCATTTCCAATAATCCAATTCCATATTATACTCTCAAATGTCTAAGTAGGCAACTACATCAACAAAGATAGCAAAAACCAGCTTAAAAGTGACAAATACATTCAATGCCCATGTTTTCAACGTATCATTTGGTAAAATCTGTAATGTCAAAGCCACACAATTACTTGCTTTAGGTATTAATTATAAAATAAAGGCCTATGTAAACAGATGTTAAAACAACTAAAAGATAAATGGAATCTACACCTTTTTAATAAAGTCTGTAAACTAAAGTGAACACTAAGTAAAATTTCAACACACAGAGAAGTACCTGTATTTTAATATATCAAGCCATTATTAACAACTCAAATTATAATTGTTTCTGTTAGAAATTTACGTACATTTGCTAGAATTAGTATTTTAAATTAATGGTAAACTCATCTTCTAAGATTCAAATAAATACTTGATAGGGCACTTTTATAGATTTTCACATTAATATACTGAATTAAAAGGATTCTCATATAATTTTAGAGATGCACTATTAACTCAATATAATTCACTTTTCTCTATCTGAAAACTTCTTAAGAGGAATGGAAATGAGGTGGGCAAGAGAAATAATTATCTACACACGAGTTAACTCTAAAATTAAAATTCCTTCTGGTGTTGACTAGAACATATTACATAAAAACAATTCTAGTTATTGTAGATATTTACAAGTTCTCACTACCCAAACATTCATATTTTCATCTTTCTACCTCTGTACATAGTACTTACCTCATTTTAACTAAAGCATTTTATTACTCTATAAAACACATACATAATTGTTGCTCTTACAACCCAGTAAAATAGTAGAAATAAACTTAATCACATTCAAAGAAAAATGAGCTTTGTTCCCAAAATATTTACAAAATGAACATCCCAAAATAACCTGTTATTTATAATTCATGAAGAGTTAAAACATGCTACCACAAAAGAAAAATTCTTAAAATTTGGATAGCATAAATGGCACCCTTACCCCTTTTTGGTTATTAGGTTTCTTTAAACAACGTTAACTAAATATTCATTCAAGACAAAATTTATTCAAAACAATCTATTTTACAAACTAAAACAATGGTAGTAAATTTAACACTGAGATGAAGGTGAGAGAGCAAGATGACTCACACTGGCATTGAATTTTTTTTTCAACAGGGAACATTAATCATTTGTAAACAAAACTATATTCTTAAACCACAGTGAGCAAAACACACTATACATCCATTCAAGGGATCACTTCCTACTCCCTCTTGTAACTTCAATTAAGTCAGCTGTGCAGTGAGACAGGTTTTGTAATACTCAAAGCAAGAAAAATCAGAGCTAAAGCAATGAAAGCTAGCATACATATCCAGATGAAGCAGAGTAGTTAGGCTATATTAGAAAACATATGGAAACAGGGCTGGGAGCTATAAGGCAGACCTCACATAACCTAAGAGCTGCAGAAACAATTTTAAAATCTTATTACAACCAGTATCATTCACCAGGTAATTAAGATAATTTAGTTTTCACATAAGCCTCAAAGCAACACTAAAAAGAAAATGGAACATCTTCAACATGTAAGAATTTTTTTTATTCTTTTGACGTTTTTTGGTTGTTTTCAAATTAACACAAAGTTAAGCTGAACACACAATGCAAAGCATCCTAAATATTGGGCAATAACAAAATCTACGATCCTAAGATCATATTTAAGGTAGTAGAAAGATAATCAGACGAGGCTGGCCGTGGTGGCTCATGCCTGTAATCAATCCCAGCACTTTGGGAGGCCGAGGTGGGCGGATCACCTGAGGTCGGGAGTTCGAGACCAGCCTGACCAACATGGAGAAACCCTGTCTCTACTAAAATTACAAAATTTGCCAGGCATGGTGGCACATTCTTGTAATCCTAGCCACTCGGGAGGCTAAGGCAGGAGATTTGCTTGAACCCAGGAGGCGGATGTTGCGGTGAGCTGAGATCGCACCATTGCACTCCAGCCTGGGCAACGAGAGTGAGATTCCCTCTCAAAAAAAAAAAAAAAATGTAATCGGACAGCAAAGGCAAGTTATTTAATCCAGACCCCATACCCAATGCTTAAAAATTGTCATGGATAATAAAGATGTGAGAATTGTAAAACCTCATAAAGTAGGGAGAGGAAAAGCCTGAATAAAAAGTATTAAAAAAAAATAATTTGGTTTCAGTAAACAAAGAAAAGCTGAATTGTTAACACAAATTTGCTGAGCAGAGATGTTCCAAAGAAGTAACAAGAGGAATGCAACCTTTTAAGTAACTCAACTATGAAACTATAATTATTTCAGTAAGAAATGTACAATCTTAAAGCACTGAACTACTTTTATTTTGCTCAGAGTGGTCTGAGAATAGAGGCAGAAATTACAGAATATGAAGCACAATGTATTTACATACTGAAATTTACAATATTGGTATTTTCTCATTAAAATATTATCTATTTGAACTTAGATATTGAATACTTTTAGAAAAACCAATACATTTTAAAATGAGAGAATGCAATTAACATTACCAACAGTTCAAACACAAAAAAAATTAAGATGGGACAGACATTAACAGCTTGCCAAGATCATTAAGTTTCCAGTTAAAAAATTAAGAACTTGCCCTTTTAGCCATTCATCATCACTTTAATAGATTACATTAGTATTTTATTTGTATACAGCCTTACTAGTGACATTCACTTTAGCTTTCAAATCACTCATTCCATTTAGTCCATTTAAGATTTACATGAAAGCTCAAAAGGACTCATATTTTAAAACTTCTAAAAAGGTCAACAGACCTTATTATGATGGTGATCAAATTTGCAGATAGCTTTTGTTTTTATTAAAAAGTTTTACTTGAATATATTTAATCGCAGTCCCCACCCCTTTATTCATGTCTACATCCACAATAAATACTGATTGATATAGCAAATGTACAATAATCCAGGATAACAGAATTTTTTGCACTAGAAATGCTTATGTAAAATTTTGCTTGGATGAAGGCACATACAGTATTACAACTCAATTCTGATTAATGTACAAACAAAACATGGAAATTCTGGTATGGTACATCAGTGATTAAGAAAAATGTCAACAATAGTTTGCACATTAGGAATTTGTAGCTAATGTCTGAATGTAATGAAACTCAAGTCATGATATAGTTAGGTGTACCCATTACTAGAAAGTAATGTTAGCTAACTCAAATACTTTTAACAATGGATTTTGTTTACTTGGCTGACTATGCTAGTTTTACTAAAACCAGTAAGAAATTTAATTAGTTAACTTTGGGTTTAAATTGGTTTGGAGGTCCCTTGATGGGCACATCCAATTTTGCAGATGAATTCGTTTCATTATCATGTCTTGACTAACTAGAAGCTTGCTGATAACTTATAAAGTCTAAAAAAAAAATAGGTAACTTACAGAACCTGTACCTTTCTATAATGGAAATGAGTAACATAGATAAGCATTTCAACTAATAACTCAGTCACAATCCACCTTAAGCAACTGATGGATATTGAGAATTTTTTTCATTAAGATGGGATCAGATGTATTTAACTCAGGGGAAAAAAGTGCTACATCTTTAAAATTTAGTGTTTAGATTTTCATAACACAATATTCAATTTTTACATTCAAAAACAATATCGATTTCAATAAGCTTAGTTTTAAAAGTGTAAGATATGTTTTGCCTCATATTAAAAGAATGTTTTGAGTTTACATTAAATTTTGTAATACATGGAAAACTATATAAAAATCAAAGTTTTGATATTCAATCTGCATATTCAAAATGCAAAGTATCAAAACCAGCTTTTTAACTTAAAAAGTCCTTAAAATTGTAAATAGTGTTAAGAGCTTATTTGTGTTCCATAAAAACAGCATGCTTATTTTCTAGGCATTTAAGGACCTCATTTGCATATCTGTTATGGTTAAAGAAATTGCTATGCTGTCACAGAATTACATACACTTGATAAAGCCTTTAACTGTGCCCATAACAATTTAAATACTAACAATTACCATTACTGAATTTTCAGTAAGTTTCCCATGATTACTGAAAATAATCACATAAAGAGTATTTACCTATGAGGGGTTTGTTTAGCCTTAATTTGAATATGCCAACCAACATATAAAGAAAAAAATATTTTAATTTACAGAATAACCTTTGTGTCACATGCATAAGCCTTATAGTGCCCTCCCCCCAGCTCTTCACATGAATAAATGCTGTTAACAAATATAAAAAATAAAATTACATGTGAAAATGAAGCATAAACAGACAACTCTTCCCACTTTATGAAAAATGTACACAAGAAATAGTTTTAAAATACAGAAAAAAAGACAATGATTATGATTTATGAATGAAACATCAAAGAAAATTATTTCCAGTTATTCTAAACTTGGGTATATGGCTTGACACGATTTAAAATTTTTTAGATATGGTTGCACCCTGAACCCATTTTAATTGAATAACTTTTACATCTTCTTTGCAAATTAAAGGATACTGTTTCTTTTAAAAACAAAAACCAGATGTCAGGATAGTGTCTCTTCTAAAAAAAAAAAAAAAATTTCTTTTTTTTTTTTTTTAAAAGGAAAAGTCTCTTTGAATGTTGAGAAAACATCCTCCTGTATCATAAACTATTATTGTGTCAGATTTTCTCATAAATTTTTAGGGACAAATAAAACTAGTTCAGGAATAGTAACTTCCCATTTATTTTTAAAAATCCAAACACATAATATATATGTGAAATAACTCTATTTTGTATTCAAAATTACACACAACCTAAGTATGTGATTACAAGAATCCCAATTTTTAGATTTTAGAAGTACACAATGAGTCCTCTTGATTATTTCCTTGCTTTGTTAAGACCATTAACTATTTGAAACCTAAAAGTAATAACTCAGCAATAAAATATTCAAAGATAAAAAGGTCAAAAATTTACCTGTCATTACTTACCCATAATTTGTTTCAGATGTTTCCAGAAGATTACATTCACAAGTAGTTGGACCATTTAAAATATAGGTATATACTGTACGAACAGTAGCCTTGGAGTTATAGTTACTGTTAAGAATACACACACATTTAACAGGAACAAGGAATACCCACCTTCTAACGATGACGATACTCGCGCTCTCGGTCACGCTCTCGGTCACGGTCTCGGTCACGATCCCGGTGCCTCTCTCGTTCTCTGCTTCTCTCTCTATAATAATCGTCATGACGGTCTCTACTACGGGATTTATGACGCCGACTCTTTTCTCGTGATCTACTATGGTCCCTCTCTCTTGATCGTTCACGTCTTCTAAAAGAAATTACTGGATTAATGCTCTCCATAATTAGATAGCTTAAAAATATTCAATTTTTTGATGTCTAAAAAAATCTAAGGGAGCAAAAAATTCTTCGTAAATCTGGTTTAAACTTACTATCCTGAGCTGCCAATAATGATTTACCAACTCACCAGTAAGCATGAACCAGAAATTTCATTATTAAAAACACTACCAAAAAATCAGCAACCGAACACATCACAGAAATGCATCACATCATCTATTTAAGCTAGTAGCCTAAAACAGATGTGTAGTATTTACTGAATGAACAAATAGAAAGGTACAGGGAAAATTTCAAAGCACTCGTGTTTTAAGCTAAACAACATCTACAATACGACTTTTTTAGATACAAGAGTCATGAAGTCATAACATACAATGGGGCTTAAATATATGAAAATGACAACCTATTAACATACGGTTCATGAGGAGCAGCGTCCAACACAAAGAAACTTTCTAATACGCATGTTATATTTAGGGAAGGAGAAGAGGCACAGGAGAGGGCTAACAATTGCGACCAGTAAAAAGAATTGATACAGTATTCACACTGTATTTAATATGTAGAAATGTTTCATGAACTGCCATTTTTTAAAAACAAATAATTTAACCAATGCTTACTGCCTAAAAGACTTCTACAAATTCTGCTAAATTTACAGTAATAATAACTGTCTATTAAATAATATTTATGTCTTATATTTCTACACCAGACAGCTAAGCTCCTTGATCAAGGCCTAAGTTATTACTTTTTTTTTCAAGATAGGGTCTCTCTCTGTCACCCAGGCTGGAGTGCAGGGACACGATTACAGCTCATTTCATCCTCAACCTCTGAGACTCAAGCAACCCTCCCACCACAGCCTCCCAAGTATCTGGGACTACAGGCATGCACCACCAGGCCCAGGTATTTAAAAAAATTTTTTGTAGAGATGAAGTCTCCCTATGTTGTCAAGGCTGGTCTCAAACTCCTTGGGCTCACATGATCCTCCTGCCTTGGTCTCCCAAAGTGTTGGGATTTAAAAATTATTACTTTGGACTTTAAAACTTAAAAAAATGATACAAGATACCTATATCTATGACATATTTGTTCAGACACAAAGATTCTTACACTGGGTCAAAAAGGTAATAATTACAAAATTGGGGACCATGTCAAAGGCAGGCTCCTTTCTCTTAACTTAAAGAAGACTACTACCAGATACAGTACACTAAAGACACATCTAAGAATACCAAGTGAAGCTTAAAGGTCTGCCTTTCAAAAATACATAAAATTTAAAAGTTAGCAGCAATGCTTTTAAAAAAAAAAAAAGGGAACTACCTATAAGATCAGTAATTTATTCAGTCACTCCCTCATTCAAGACATTTTTATTTAGCACTCATTCTATACCAGACACTCTGTAGGCATTAGGAATATTATAACCAGCATGGCTGAGCACAGTGGCTTATGCCTATAATTCCAGCACTTTGGGAGGCCAAGCTGGGAGGATCACTTGAGCCCAGGAGTTCAGGACCAGCCTGGGTAACTTAACAAGACCGCATCTCTTAAAAGAAAAGAAATACAGTGAACAGGATAGATAAAGCCCCTGCTTTATCTCATTAGAGCACATGTTTATTCAACATGTGTTTATTCAACATGTGCTCTAATGAGGAAAAAATATGCCTCGATAATGAGCATTGGTTACGGTAAGTACTATGGAAGAAATAAAAAGAACAATATAACAGACTAACTTGGGAGAAGCCCCCTCCTAAGAAGTTAGAATGAGACGTGAAGAATAAGGTGCCAGCTATGTGAAGAGACAGGGAAAACTGCTCCCAGGAGAAGGAATATAAAGTGAAGTGGTCAAACATTTGATGTATCTAGAGAAAAAGGAGAAATATGGCTGGAGAACAGTAAGGAAGAGGTACAAATGAAGCTAAAAAGATAGGAAGGGGCTTTATCACACAGTCCCTCAATCTTTAGTCTTGCTTTAAGACTGAGTAGAAGTCTTTGAAGGGTTTTAAGCAAGCAACTAACATTTAGAGTTAAAAAAGAAAAAACACTCCAGATGCTAAATAATAAGTAAAAGCAAAGTCCTCTTTTTAAAGTCTCAAACACAGTATTCTTTCCATTTGTAAACTAACAGTTTTTTTAAATGGAAATGAGACAGGAAAGTTTTACCTTGATCCAGAACCGTAAGACTTGGACTCAATTCCATGAAGGCAATCTTGCAAAGAACTAATGAGAACTTTGCAACGATCATCAGCGGACACTTTGGATTGTTTAATTAAAGAAATTGCAGTTACCAATGTCTCAATAGCACTCCCATAATCACCTGTGAGGGAAAGGAAAGAGTTTCAAGTCAAACAAATTTTGTTTTCAAAATACCATCAAACCACTTGAGATAAGAGTGATAAGGCATTTTACAAAAGTACTGTGCTATAAAATAACTATGCAAGGCAATGTCTTCTTTTACCGTTTCACCATTTGCAAAAGACTTTCATGGTGATGATACTAACTCAACTTATTATTACAGGTGTGTAAAGCACATTATCATTTTGCAAATATAAGAATAAATAAGCTGTCATAAGGCCCCGGAACCTTTAAATGTCAAGGGTAAGACTTACATCTATACCAAATAAGTTAAAATTTGGATTTTCCCCACTACACTGTGACACAGAGCTTTTATCAATGCTTTTTAAATAAATCACAGGTAATGATTTCGGAATACAAAAAGAACATGTAAATGACCTATCTTCTAGATTGTACTTACATTTTTAGGTCATTCCTAATAACATAAATAAGAAATATTAATACAAGAAATATACAAACCAGCACTGGCATCAGATACAGCTCTCGAAATAGCACTGCTTGAGATTGCCCTATTTCTATTCATGATTTCTTCAAATTCAGCTTCACTCAATGGCGTTCTTGCAGTATCCATTTCCCTGTAAAATAAAAACACAAACCTTAACTCATACTCAACAGATTTCCTAAGTTAGTCACAATAGTGTATAGCAATTCACACTAGCTGCTTCTGACATGTGCTTTAGCAATAGTAGTTACTTTTCCATATTGAAGCATGCTACTTTTGCTACAAAGAGAATGTCTAAAAATTCTCCTATACCAGTATCTTTCAGCTAAAACAGGGTAGCAGCTTAAACACCTCATCTTCTTGGAAGGCAGAAATAACATATTTATATAGCTACAATCTAATTATTTACAGTCATTGTTCCTATCTTTTATCATCAAGTACTTGCACAGATACACACTAACCTACCTTCCAGGGGGGCCATAGTCACCCCTATCATATGGTGGAGGTCGACCATATGGGTCTGTTGGTGGTGGACCTCGGCTATCTGATGTAGGCATGCCGCTGTTAGTTGGTGGAGGAAAGAAAGCTGGGTTCACATGCGGAGCTGGTGGTGGGGCACCTGGAGGTGGTCCAGGAAGATGCGGAGGAGGAGCTAGTGTAAGGGGTGGCCCAAGTGGACCGGGTGGACGAGGTGGAAAGGGGCCTGGAGGTGGAGGTGGTCCCTGTTGTGGAGGTGGTGGGCCAGGAGGGGGGCCGTAGCCTGGAACTGGAGGTGGAGGACCAGGAGGAAGTGGACCCAATGGAGGCTGCCCAAAAGGTTGTCCAGGAAAAAGAACTGGTGGTGGAGGGCGATCTCCTCGATTAGGAGGCCCAGCTAGAGGAGGAGGCAGAACCTGACCAGGAGGTGGAGGACCTGGTGGACCAGGTGGGCCTGGAGGACCTAAGGGTGGACGTGGTGGAGTCTGTCCAGCTAAAAAACAAAGGAGAAAGAGAAAAAAAAACCACTTCACTAATAAGATATTTTCTTTCATATGCCAAGATTATACTTTAAAAGCATAAAGCATACACCAAGTCTTTGTCTTTAAATAAAACCCATATGGTAAATATTACACTACCAACTACAATGAAGTATATCCTTACAAACTTAACTAGCTCCATTTATGCTTAAGAAAACTTACTGAAACAAAAACTTTAATAAAAAAGATTACAATGCCTAGAGATATTTTCCATCTTTCAGTGTACACACACTTCTTACAGTGAAATCACCCACCTTATATTCTACTCTGATGCCAAGCTAGAAAGTGAAACAAGGAAAAATGATCTTGAAAGGATTTTTTAAGAGGTAAGAAAATAAGACGGATGTAAATATTCTATATATAAGTCAAGCAAGTTTGGAGAAAAATAAAGACCTTTTAGGCCAAAAATGGGTATTTCCTCTATGCTGTGCCCCATATGCCATGGAATCCTAGTTTCCAGGAACAAAGGCCGAGTTCCTTTAACAAGATGCTTGATCAAATTTCCTGGATTCCAAAAATAGCATAACAAGGAGAGTAAGTCACATTAATAATGCATTACTTGAAAAAGAGAGAAAAGGAAAAGAGGTATTAGGTAGACATGTTTTATACATGGTAATTTAAGAAAAGTTTTACCTGGAAAAGGTGGGGGTGGCCCTCCTGGTCCTGCTGGCCCAGGAAATCTGTCCCCACCAGGAACAGCCCCTGGAAAACGGCCCCGTCCTCTACCACCTTGTGGAAATGCTGCACGGGAACTGCCTCCTGGAGGACCAGCTTTACCTTCCCCAGACATTTGTCCTGATTGTGTAGCTGCAAATATCCAAATACTCATAAATAGCAACTATTAAAAATAGTATTCTGAAATGCAACCATTATTATTAAAAACAACTCTATTTCTAACATATTAACTTGCAAATGCCTTGTGCCTATGCAAACTACATAAGGAAGTATGGGTTAGGAAAAACATTCACATCTATATGGGTACTTTTAAAGACTCAAATTTTTCAGGTTTAAATATATTTTCCATAAGTAATCATGAGTTACTTTCAAAATACCAGCACTCTGCAGCAGCCAAGACCGAAATTCTTCAATAGATATCTTAATTTCAGTATTACATCATTTAAATTTTGTAACATACTTCTTCTTAAGTCTTAAGTGCTAAAACATTAAAAGAAAAGGAACCACTTGAATTTCTGTTAATTACATAATCATCCATCTTATCTCTTTATATGATAACATCCTTAAATGTGTAATGACAAATCTTTTCTATATTCAGTTTACCAAGTGGTGAAAGGTCTTGTTGCCAAGCAGAAAAATCAATGAACACTTTCTGGTTATCAGTGATCTCTCCCCCACCATAATACATATCCACATAGTTTTCCTTTAATCTAAGAATTAGAATGTAGTTTCCTTCTGTATCTAAGATGGAAATAACAGGACAAGAATGGCAGGGCTACAGAACTTGCACATTGTTGTGTAGTATTGGGTCTGTTATATCTGGAGAAAAATGGAACAAGAGTAGGTTTCTAGTACACAGGCCCACAGTCATAACCAGTGATTAAATCTAATTCAAAGCATGGACTTTGTGAAATGGAGTTTCTAGTGAGCAAGTATTAAGATGACTTCTCTAGTATAAAACGCCTAACAAATGCACTGGTTAAAATGTACATATTTTAATAAAAGCCTCTGAGGACTGCTTACTTTTCCTGGACTGCATTTCAAATTGACTCAGGAACTGTTTATTGCATGGAGTTACAACAGGATTCTGACCATGAAGTTCTCTTTTAGGCAACAGATCCATTAACTTTTTTGAAGACGCTTCAGATCCAACACCAACAAGGGCAAACCTAAAAGGTGTTTAAGGGGCGAGGATACAAAGTAAAAAGAGATGAATATTATTACTGTTATCCTTCTGTAAAAAGGTCTTAATCTGCTTTTATTTAAAAAAAAAACAGCTGGCCGGGCGCGGTGGCTCAAGCCTGTAATCCCAGCACTTCGGGAGGCTGAGGCGGGCGGATCACAAGGTCAGGAGATCGAGACCACAGTGAAACCCCGTCTCTACTAAAAATACAAAAAAAAAAAATTAGCCGGGCGCGGTGGCGGGCGCCTGTAGTCCTAGCTACTCAGGAGACTGAGGCAGGAGAATGGCGTGAACCCAGGAGGCGGAGCTTGCAGTGAGCCGAGATCGCGCCACTGCACTCCAGCCTGGGCAACAGCGTGAGACTCCGTCTCAAAAAAAAAAAAAACAGCTGGGCACAGTGGCTCATGCCTGTAATCCCGGCTGCTTAGAAGGCTGAGGCAGGAGGATTGCTTGAGCCCAGCAGTTTGAGGCTACAGCACATTATAATCACACTACTGCACTCCAGCCTGGGCAACAGAGTAAGATCCTGTCTCTAAAAATAAATAAGTAATTTTAAAAACTGAAAATATTTCTTAAAACTATATGAGTACACATTTTTGTTCATGTTCTATAACATACCATAGAATTCATTCAAAATATGTAATTTGGTGGTTTTTAGTATTTCACAGTGTTAAAACCACCACCACAATCAATTTTAAAACATGTTCATTACCCCAAAAAGAAACTCCATATCCATTAGCCAACGCTTCCATTTCTTCCCATCCCTGTACCCTATGGAACCACTAAACCTAATTTCTGTCTCTGGACTGGTCTATCCTGGACATTTCATCTAAATGGAATCATACAATAGGAGGTCCCTTATGACCAGCTTTCTTTAGCATGTTTTCAAGGTTCACCCATTGTTACAGCATGCATCACCACTTCATTTATTTTTATGGGTGAATAATTTTCCATCATAAATATACAACATTAAAAGAAATCTATCCATTAGTACACGGACATTTGGGTTGCTTCCAATTTTTGCTACAATAAAAAGATGTACAATACCATTAACCACTGGGGAAGTGCAAATCAAAACCACAGATACCATCACATTCCCACTAAGATGGCAAAAATAAAAAAGACAACAAGTATTAAAGATGTGGAGAGGCTGGGTGTGGTGGCTGGCCTGTAATCCCAGCACTTTGGGACGCCAAGGCAGGCGGATCATGATGTCGGGAGTTCAAGACCAGCCTGAGCAACATGGTGAAACCCCATCTCTACTAAAAATACAAAAACTAGCCGGCCGTGGTGGCACACGCCTGTAGTCCCAGCTACTCAGGAGGCTGAGACATGAGAATCGCTTGAACTTGGGAGGCAGAGGTTGCAGTGAGCCGAGATCCTGCCACTGCACTTCCAGCCTGGGCGATGGAGTGAGACTCTGTCAAAGAAAGACAAGAAAGACAAGAAAGACAAGAAAGACAAGAAAGACAGAAGGAAGGAAGGAAGGAAGGAAGGAAGGAAGGAAGGAAGGAAGGAAGGAAGGAAGGAAGGAAGGAAGGAAGGAAGGAAGGAAGGAAGGAAGGAGGGAAGGAGGGAAGGAGGGAGGGAGGGAGGGAGGGAGGGAGGGAGGGAGGGAAGGAAGGAAGGAAGGAAGGGAGGGAAAGAAAAGAAAGAAAAGAAAGAAAAGAAAGAAAAGAAAGAAAAGAAAGAAAAGAAGGAAAGAAGGAAAGAAGGAAAGAAGGAAAGAAGGAAAGAAGGAAAGGAAGGAAAGGAAGGAAAGGAAGGAAAGGAAGGAAAGGAAGGAAAGGAAGGAAAGGAAGGAAAGGAAGGAAAGGAAAGAAAGGAAAGAAAGGAAGAAAGGAAGAAAGAAAGAAAAAGAAAGAAAGAAATGGAGAAACTGAAACCTTTGCACATTGCTGATGAGCACGTATTAATAAAATGGCACAATGGCTCTGGCAAATAATCTGGTAATTCCTCAAAAGTTTAAACACAGAGTTACCATATAACCCAGTAATTCCATTCCTAGGTACACATCCAACAGAACCTAAAATAACACATTCACGCAAAATGGGTACACAAATATTCACAGGGGCATTTTCCTTAATAGCCAAAGGTGGAATTAACCTAGACGTCCATCAACTTATAGATTAAAAGACGAAAGTGCTATATCCATGTAGTGGAGTATTATTCAGCCATAAAAAGAAATACTGATGCATGCTTCAACATGGATGAACCTTAAAATCATTATGCTAAGGGAAAAAGCCAGTCACATAGGACTACATATTTTGTGATTCCATTTAGATGAAATGTCCAGAACAGGCATATCCAGAGCACATTAGCGGTTACCAGCAGATAGGAAATGGGAGTGACTGCTAATCGGGTACAAGGTTTCTTCTTGGGGTGATGAAATTTTCTGGAATGAGACAGTGGTAATGTTTGCCCAACTTCATAAATATAATAAATATCCTGAATTGTACATTTTAAAAGGGTGCATTTTATGACCTGTGAATTATACCTCAATAAGAAAAATAAATTTAAAATAATCAGAATGATTACCAATTTGTACAGTTACAGGATATTCTAAATTATTTGAGGGAGGGAGGGTCTTAGTAGCTTAAGAAGCTTAAGCTCTTTTCCCCCTAATGTTCAATATGATCTTGTAAACTATACCTCTTATTCCAGTCAACAAGTTCTGCTGTTTGCACCAGGATTATCTTGGGTCACAGCATTTAGAAACAACTAAATTAATTTAACAAATATTTATTAAGCACTTCTTATAAGCAACGTACCATTCTAGAGCTGGAGATGTAATAGCGAACAAAAAATCTCTGCTCTCATTAAGCTTAAAGTCTTGGAAGAGACAACAAACAAGTAAAATATATCAGAGTGGAAATAAAGGAAACAGGATAGGAAGGTGCTACTTTGCACAAGGTGGTCATGGAAGAAAACTCTTGAATATTTTGAGTTCTGAATGAAGTGAAAGAATAAGCCATGTAGATATTTGAGGGGGAAAAGTAAACCAAGAAGAGAAAACAGCTAAAGGTTCTAGGTAGGAATTGGTCTGGCAAACAGCAAAGAGACTAATGTGGCTGCAAGACAGTGGTAGGATAGGGTTAGAAAGGTGGTGGGAAAACAGATCACAAAGTACTTTGTAGACAATGGTAAAGACTGAGACAGACAGGAAGCCATGAGAAGATTCTGAGCAGAAAGAATGTCATCTTTTTTTTAGAACTTCTATAATGTGGAGAATAGACTGTAGGGGGCAGTCTATACTTCCAGTTAGAAAGCTACTGCCAAGTTTAAGTGAGAGATGATAGTGGCTTTGACCAAGTGGTGTAAGTGAAGTTAGTGGGAAGTGTTCAGACTCCACATACATTTTGAAAATATTCTCAGTTTAGTATAACGTGGTATAACCTTCTAAGATAACTAAGCAATATACGAAATAAGCATATTCTTTATCATTTTGCATCTAACAATTTATCCTTAAAAGAAAATCCAAAATCTGTACCAAGACTTATATAAAATGATGTCTGCTGCAACATTATTTACAATAGGCAAAGGTGGAAACAACCATGATAACCAAAAATAAGAGGTAAATTATGGTAGCATACCAGCTATGATGCGAAAGAATTAGACATTAGAGATGTGTATTTATTTTTATTCCTTATATCAAACATATAAACACATTAATTATAATTCCATTAATTAATTAATTATTTTTTAGGAAAAAGCCCAAAAGAATCTTCACTAAAATGTTAAAAGTAAACATCAATGGATGGTAGGATAGTGGCATTTTATTTTCTTACTTTTGGATATCTATATTTTATAATGTTCTCATTCTGATCCTATCTCACTTGTATAGTTTACTAGTGAAATACAGCAAAACATTCATTTAACACACGGTATTCAGCTGCCCATCTTCTCCCATCTCTTAATCACAGGGAGAGTAATGGTTCCTAAACTGTGATTTCAACAATCATTTCAACCACAGATGGAGAAAACTTGGGAAAATTAGAAAATAGATCTGTCCACATCTCCATTCTATTGGTTTTAGTGTGCTAGGTAATAGGGTACATAAAGTGAACAGTATCAATCTCTGCTCAAGAACCTCCTTCCAATGTAAACAATCATGTGTTGTATGCACGCGTAATTAACATTAACTTACAGGAAAGTTAACTTGTTAAAAACTGTATCACTAGCTACTAAATCAAAAAGAAAGAAAAAAATCTTACCCCTTTGACTGGCCGTTTGCCCGATTTTCAAAAAATTTTATCTCCAAAATATCATTTACTCCCAAAGAATGAACTGCTTCAGTTAAGTCTTCATCTGTTGTCCACTGCAAGATATTATTCCCCTTATTAACCATTAAAATATAACCAAGATTTTTATTATCCCAGTTTAGTTTTTAAGGGGAAATTTGGGACATACAAAATAAATGCTGAGTGCAAATCTAAGTCTAGTTACGGCCAGTCAGGCTCCAATTTTTAAACAGCACAAAAAACATCCGGGAACCTAACTTCATTCCCTGATACATATTTCAGAAACTAGACAGTACCCTTGGGGTTACAATAGGATTTGACTCTCAAGAGTTTCTGGTCCCTTACAGCTTTAAATTGCTATGATTTTAAATTGTGAATAAAACCAATTTCACTTCCTCCCATTAAAGGAAAATATTTTGAATTTCATCTTGTTTTTGAATTAAAACATAGACAAGAAAAAACTAACATGTATTTAATATTTACCATACACTTTATGTATTAACTATTTAACTCTTATAACAACCCTATAAACCCTATTATTATCCTCATTTTACACACAATACAATAGAAGTTAGAGTTTGCCCAAGGTGACAAAACTAATAATAGATGGTGGAGCTAAGATCCAAATACTTACTTAGCAACCATACTTACATAACTACACTGCTACTGTTTCCAATACTATAGAATACTCAGACTGGGTGGTGGGAGATGTGTTACAAATTAGTTTTAAAAGAAATGTGAATAGGCTGGACACCATAATGCCAGCACTTTAACAGGCTTGGTTAGGAGGATACCTTGAGGCCAGGAATTTGAGGCCAGCCTGAAGCAATATAGCAAGTTTTTGTTGTTTTTTTAATTAGCCAGGTGTAGTGACACATGCCGGTGTTCCTAGCTACTTAAGAGGCTGACACAGGAGGATCACTTGAGTCCAAGAATTTGAGGCTTCAGTGAGCTATGATTACACCACTGTCCTCCAGCCTGGGTGATAGTTTTGCAAATTCTGTCTCCCCCACCAAAAAAAGAAATGTAAATAAAAAGGTTAAAAATACAGTGTTATTAAGGAAATGCAACGGTGCCAAATTTTACTGATTTCTGGATATACAAGTTTTAAACTTTCAAGTATACATAATAACTAAGTAGAGATACAAAAATTCTATAGAACTATTTTAATGATATTTAAAATGTAATGTTAATAAAAATATAAATATACATATGTGCATTTAATGAAGCTCTAAATCAATAATCTTAGTCTCATGACAACCCAAATTAAAATATAATACATATAGCAGTGCTTCTATAAATCAGATTTCAAATTTAAGAGCAGAAATAAAACTCAAATTTGTAATACAAATTAAATGGACACTATTTTTAAACCAGGAGTGACACTATGTCTCTTGCCTTTTACACTTGAATCCTGGTTTGAGACCCCATGTGAGCATTATTTTTAGTGAAATTAGGCTATCTGAAGCAAGGTAAAGTGGTAGCATAAAAAAGGTAACTGAAGACAAAACTAATTTAACTATATTTAACTAGTATCTCCACCAAGAAAAGCTGAACGACCACAAAACTCAAAACTAGAAGAATTGGAATTAATGATGTTGCAAAGATATCTGTATTTCCCTCCTCACTGGACAAGCAAACACGTATAGAAAAACAAACACAGTAACTTCAAACTTATAAAAATCTGGAGAAAAACATTAATTACTAGAACAGTTCAAAATCAATTACCAATAATTTAATTCATATATTAACTTCACTCACCCATGTTAGATTTCCAATATATAATGCAATCCTCTTTCCAGTATACGTATAGACAACATTTGGTGCCGCTCCTTTACCGACATCATCACCAACTGTTGGTGGGAGAGTATCCATGTAATCCCGGTCTTCTGGGGCATCTCCATTATTTGCAGATGGAGATATGACATCGTCATACAAATCTATCTGATCATGCCCACCATATTCAGCTTCCTGAGATACAGAAATAATGTTCTAGATTATACAAAAGTCAAAATACTACTAAAACAGATTTGAACACAAATTCAATTTTTTGTTTTAAAAATCTGATAGAAAAAGGTCAAGGATTTCAGTACCAATTTTTTTCCATTTTATGCAATAGATGTATTCTTGAACAGGCCTAAAAAGTAAATTTCTTGCCGGGCATGGTGGCTCATACCTGTAATCCCAACACTTGGGAGGCCAAGGCAGGTGGATCACTTGAGGTCAGGAGTTCGAGACCAGCCTAGCCAACATGGTGAAGCCATGTCTCTAGTAAAAATACAAAAATTAGCCAGGCATGATGGCTCACGCCTGTAATCCCAGGTACTCAGGAGGCTGAGGCAGGAGAATCGCTTGAACCTGGGAGGCAGAGGTTGTAGTGAGCCAAGACGGTGCCACTGCGCTCCAGCCTGGGCGACAGAGAGAGACTTCATCTCAAAAATAAAAAAGTGAATCTCCTTTTTTATTTTTATTTTTTGTAGAGACCAGGTCTTGCTACAATGCCCAGGCTAGTCTCAAACTCTTGAGTTGAAACAATCCTCCTGCCTTGGCCTCCCAAAGTGCTGGGATTATAGGCTTGAGCCACGGCACCCAGCCTAAAGTTAATTTCCATATAATGAATCCTACTTTTCCACTGATACTTATAATATAAAAAATAAGTTCTTTTGGAAAAAGAAAGACATGGAGACAAACAACATGAAACTTTCCTTGGAAATACTCTTAAGTAATAACACATAAAAATGCAAATAGACAAGTTTTTTAAAAAACTGACATTAGAAAAATCACCCCCAAATCCAAAGCCATTATATCTTTAATATTTGATCACAGAAAAATAGTTATTATGTTTTATAGTATTCAGATCTTGTTTTCCAACCTTGAGGAATCTAATACTTTTTTAAAAAGCATAGTGAGCTGAGGCATCGGAAAGAATATGGGCACATAAATAATTCAAAACATCATAATGAACAAGGGAAAGAGAAATAACAAATGAAATACATGTAGAACTATCCAAATTAATTATCTTCCAAGTTGTATCATTCTCAGTGAACAAAGAGCTAATGCTTACCTGAATTCTTAGTTATCTAGTCAAGTAAATTAGCAAGAGAAAAGCAACAGACCACAAAACAAAGAGTAAAGCCCTGGCACTGTCACCAACCAATCAAAGCAATGCTACTGGGTGTCACATGCCTAAATGATAATTAGGGAAAAGGAAAACTAAAATGAAACAGACATAGGAGCAGGAAAAAAATAGAAAAGAGGGTTCAATTTGTGACTAAGTACATGAAAAACGAAATGTAGGTAAAAGCAGAATACTCAACACTATTTAATTGCCTTTGATAATCATTACTAGACCATAAGCTTGACTGAGCCTGTAGCACAGGAAAATTTCCATTTTTATCTTCTACTCTCCCTTTCCACAACTAAGTACCTGTATTGGTGTGAACCATTTTATTCTTATGACGTAGAACATTTGACATAAGGAAAAAGACAATTACAAGACAACTTAAAAGTTCAGATATAACTTACAGATTCTCCCATTAATACAATTTACTACAGAAATATACAAATGGCACATATGGAGGAGCTAATGGTTTTAGGTATCATGAGCCAAAATAGTCCCTAAATGGATAGAGAATGACCCAGAGAAAAGCATTTGTTATATGATGGTAAACAGAGCAACAAGATATTATTATGGGCCCGGGCTACTGTTTTGTTATTTAAAAGACAGCCAGAATAAGATCTTTTTAAAAGAAAAAGAAAAAAGCCTAGAAGGGGAAATATCATTTATATACATAAAGGGACCTCAAGTAATCATCAGGTAATCTATGTAATTAAAGACTTATCCAATTTACTAGTTACAGGATCTTTACATACCAATTTTACTTGTTATGAGGTAGAATATCTAAAAGACTTATTTAACAAGGGGTCTGGGATCTCAATGTTAACTCAGAGAACAAAGCTAAATTTAACGAAGGGCAGAAACTAAGACCACAAGTCACCGAATAATGCCATAATTTTATTGTTTGTACAGCAATCTAAAATCATCTTTAAGAAATGAGTTTTTGTTAAAGTAACATGCTCAAATTTCAATGACCACAGAAACTAGGAAAAAAGAGGGTAAGTTTTGTTATGAAGTTTCAGTGTAGCTGAAGCTTCAGGCGATGTGGCTGCAGCAGTAGTTCCATGTACTTAAGATACTAAAAAGTTTCCCACAAGGGGTGTTGGGCACTTTAATCTCTCTTGAAATCCGATTCTGTACATCAAGTAGAATTATTAATATTATTCAAAGGGAGTTGAGTTTCCATCCTCCTCAGCAGAAACTATAATCACAATATATGGTCTGAGGGAAAGTAAAAAAGAATGGAAGGGTTATTAACAGCAGTACTAAATGTATTTTTAAATTTACACTTTCACTTACATAAATAGGTGAACAGATTATTTTTCTTCTATTAGCTACAAACCTGTGAAAATGTTTACATAAGTAGACAAAAAATTTATAAGCATAATTGCAGCTACACTAACCTGGTACACCACAATCACTATTTTTGTCCATCCATGAATTCCTATGTTGACACAAACCAATTTTCCATATTGATATGATTCTACCAATATTTAGGATCAGCCATTTTGTCTGGCAGTTGTACTGCTTCCAAGTGGTTGTAGTATGATCCTAATTAAGACCATGGTCCCGGGGTCCATGTGGACTAGTTAGCTTCTCTGTTCCAAGGCCACAGCCTGTACACTTAGCCCCAATGGTATACATTTAAACTTTGTGAAAAAAATATAATGAATCTGAATACATTTGCTGCCATTACTAAAAATGAAACTCAAAGCACACTCTTATGTAGTATCAGTAATCTTCCTTTTAATCAGCTTCATATGACGTCAATCCTCCAGAGTAAAAAAATACAGAACACACTGAACTTTGTTCTTACTTCAGAAAGTGAGAAAACATGCATGATGTTTGCATGAGAAATTATGAAAAATGTACATCACAGGTCATATAGAAATAGCGCTCTGCAAGCTACTAAATAAACTAAAAAAAAGGTTTCCAGTTTTAAAGAAATATTTAACAGTATCATTTTTTATTACATGAAGGGTCTTTTCAATTATTACTTTTAATTTTAATGACATTCAAAAACAAGAAAATATCATCATCCCTCTAGTTATCTCTGATTCCAAATGCTGCCCAATCCTATCTGCTGTTCATAGTAGCTAGCTAGCTACATTACATAAAGATGGGAATAAACAACAGCTCTTAGGGTTTGTTTAAAAAAAAAAAAAAACTCACTAATCTTTTTCACTCCCTACCATTCTAAATCACTACAATCATTCTAAAGGCAAGGTATTTTCTCAACATTTTACGAAATAAGATTATGTTCTACATGACATACAAGTATCTGTTGCCAAGCCAGAGAAAATGGATGGTAAAATGACCAAAATCCTATTAGTTCCCTTAAAGTAAGGCTTCTCAACCTTTTCATTATCCCTGTCTACTTCCCTTCAACAAGTTACTTTTAGACATTTTTTTTCCCTAATTACCCGTCTTACAATTTTAATATCACAGATACATGATACATATTGTATACCACTATTGGGATGAACTTGCTAGCTGTCAAAATATTCATCATTCTCCCTGACAGGCCTGACATTTTTTTGATGGTTCTAAAATTACAGTAACATCATTCGAGGCTCGAGGCTAGGCATGGTGGTTCATGCCTGTTAATTCCACCACTTTGGGAGGCCAAGGCAAGAGGATCCCTTGAGTCCAGGAGTCTAAGACCAGCCTGGGCACCTTACGGAGATCCCATCTCTACCCGCCCCTCCCCAAATATACACACACACACACACAATTTCGTGCATTACATGATACTATCAGTAAATACACAGCAAAGGCCACTTGTTTCAAAGCCTATTTTAAATTATTTCCATTTAAAGAAATATATGAAGGGGGGAAAAGTTACATTTTGCATTTACAAAATATATCCTGTACCTAGGAAAAGAAACACTAGTATGCAAAATCCAATAGCAAATAACCTAATGCATATATTTTTAAAGAAAACATATCATTTTCTGGTTTTATCTAATTATGTTCTGAGTAGGCATTAAAATTGGCTAGTAATCCCTGTAAAAATCCCTTCCTTAACTAATGGTAAGGAAGCCAATTTGGTACTAAAAATATGCCACATAAACCACAGTGGACAATTCATAGGCAACTAAATTAACTGTACCCATAAATAACAAAACAGAGAAGAGTTCTAGCTTCCCTGAACATTCCTATCCATTTTTCTGAATCAATTCTAACTAGCTCATTCGCAACCTGACAGCTTTATTTCAGATGGTTTCCTAGTAAACATAAACAAATCATAAACGACGATTCTCTGATATTTGTCCAAGAAACTTACTTCATTAACTGGCTAAACAATTGGCTAGAATACATACATAATGACTGAATGTAAAGCAAAATGCTTCATGACATAAAAACTGACTTATCGGATGTCCAGGTCCGTAACTCCTAAGTGAATTTTTTGTTTCAACTACCACCTCTATACACCTACATTTTTAAAAAAGTAATTATTTCTGTGTATGACAAAGTCTTGCTCTGTTACTCAGGCTGGAGTACAATGGCCTGATCTCAGCTCACTGAAGACTCTGCCTCCCCGGTTCAAGCAATTCTCCTGCCTCAGCCTCTGAAGTAGCTGGAATTACAGGTGTGCACCACCACGTCCGGCTAAATTTTGTATTTTTAGTAGAGACAGGGGTTTTACCATGTTGGCCAGGCAGGTTTCAAACTCCTGACCTCAAGTGATCCACCTACTTCAGTCTCCCAAACTGCTGGAATTATAGGCATGAGCCACCACATCTGGCCTACACTTCCATTTTAAAGTTGGGTGGTCAGATTACTAAATTTGTGCTCAGCGACTAACTGCCTGACAGGCCAGAAACTAAATCCCACATTAAGAGTTTCTGACTCCCAAACAAGCAACAAAATACACTACTTCAATGAACGCAGTGTAAAGTTCACAGGATTTCTTTGATTTTCCTCTCCAGATCAACAAAACTCTACAGATTAAACATAAAGGAATGGCAACTACAATATAGGACCTGTCAGTGTGCTATAATTACAGTAGTCCCCTCTCATCTGAGGGGGATATGTTCCAAGACCCCCAGTGGATGCCTAAAGCCAAGGAAAGCAAGGAACCCCACATACTATGTTTCTCCTTATACATACCTATGATAAAGTTTAATTTATAAAGTAGGCACTGTAAAAAATAACTAATAAAAGAGAACAATTATAGTCATGCATGACGAGGTTTTTGGTCCAGGTGGTCAGATTAGAATGGAACTGAAAAATTACTATTGTTTAGTGATCTTAGCCCAATGCATTACTCACACGTTTGGGCTGGTAATGCTGGTGTAAACAAACCTACTATGCTCCCAGTCATATAAAAGAATAGCACATGCAATTATGTACAGTACATGATACCTGACAACAAGCGACTGTGTTACTGGTTTATATATAGTATACTTTTTTGTTTTTACTTTTTTTTTTTTTAAATAGAGATGGGGTTTCGACATGTTGGCCGGGCTGTTCTCGACCTCCTGGCCTCAAGTGATCTGCCACCTCAGCCTCCCAAAGCACTGGGATTACAGGTGTGAACCACCACAACAAGGCCAATTATACCATACTTTTTATCATTATGTTAGAGTGTACCCTTTCTACTGTAAAAAGTTAACTGTAAAACAGCCTCAGGCAGGTCCTTCAAGAGGTATTACAGAAGGCATTGTTTTCCTGGGAGGAGAGCCCATGCTTCTTACTGCCCCTGAAGACCTTTCCAGTGGGACAAGATGCAAAGGTGGAAGACAGTGATATTGATAATATTGACCCTGGGCAGGCCTAGGCTAATGTGTGTGTGTGTCTTCAGTTTTTAACAAAAGTTAAAAAATAAAAATAAAGGCCAGGTGTGGTCGTTCATGACTGTAATTCCAGCCTCCTTTGGGAGGCTGAGGCAAGAGGATCACTTGAGGCCAAGAGTTTGAGACCTGTGCAACACACTAAGACCTTGTCTCTTCTAAAATAAAATTAATTTTAAAAGTTTTTTTTAAAAAATGTAATAGAAAAAAGTTTAGGCCAGGTGTGGTGGCTCACGCCTGTAATCTCAGCAGTTTGGGAAGCCAAGGCGAGAGCATCACTTGAGGTCAGGAGTTTGAGACCAGCCTGGCCAACATGGTGAAACCTCATCTCTACTAAAAATACAGTAGTTAGGCAGGTATGGTGGTGAGTGCCTGTTATCCCAGCTACTCAGGAGGCTGAGGCAGGAGAAGTGCCTGAACCCAGGAGGCAGAGGTTGCAGTGAGCCAAGATTGCGCTACCGCACTTCAGCCTGGGTGACAGAGCGAGACTCCATCTCAAAACAAAACAAAAAAGAAAAAAGTTTATAGAATAAGGCTATAAAGAAAATATTTTATATAGTTATACAATGTGTTTGTGTTTTAAACTGTTATTATTGAAGAGTCCAAGAAGTATATAAAGTAAAAATTGGCCAGTCACAGTGGCTCACACCTGTAATCCCAACACTTTTGTAGTTCAAAGCAGGAAGACAGCTTGCACCCAGGAGTTGCAGACTAGCTGGGACCACATGGTGAGACCTCATCCCTATAAAAAAATTAAAATTAGCCAGGCATGGTGGCACACCCCTGCAGTCTCAGCTGCTCTGGAGGCTGAGACAGGAGGACTGCTTGAGCCTGGGAGATAAGGGCTGCAGCAAGCCACAATTGCACCACTGCACTCCAGCCTAGATGACAGTGAGAAAATACTCAATCAACCAATCAATCAATCAATCAAGTGAAAACACTACAGTAAGCTAAGGTTAATGTATCATTGAACAAAAAAGTTTAAATAAGTTTAGTGTAGCCTGAGTGTACTGTACAGTGTTTATGAAGTCTACAGCAGCGTACAGTAACGTCCCAGATCTTCACATTCACCCACCACTCACCTGCTGCCCCTCCCAGGGCAACTTCCAGTCATGCAGGTTCATGATGAGTGCCCTATACAAGTGTGCCACTTTTTATCTTTTATACCAAGATTTTCACTTACCTTTTCTATGTTTAGATATATTAGATACACAAATACCACTGTGTTACAACTGCCTACAGTGTTCAGTACAGTAATATGTTGTACAAGTTTGTAGCCTAGGAGCAACAGGCTACACCATATAGCCTACATATATGGTGTACCTTCTAGGTTTGAAATGCAAAAGCACTCTATGATCACATATGATGAAAGCACCTAAGATGGACTTCTCAGAACATATCGCCATCATGAAGCGACACGATTGTATAAGTTTACTGTAATAAAAGTTACCTAAATATAGTATCTCTCAAAGTACCTTACTGTATGTAATATTTTCAGCCCTCAGAACCACGAGTAACTGAAACCACAGAAAGTGGAACTGTGGATACGTGTGGACTACTGTATGTAGGTATCTCTCAGCTCCCCTCCAGTGTACTCTAAGGGTAGAGACTACCTAAACTTTGTATCCCTCGTTGCTGGCACATAACAGACACTTAAGAAATGTATTTTCAACATTTTTTTTTTGAGACAGGGTCTCGCTCTGTCATCTAGGCTGGAGTGCAGTGGCCTGATCTCAGCTCACTGCAACCTCTGCCTCCCAGGTTCAAGCGATTCTCCTGCTCAGCTTCCTGATTAGCTGGGATTACAGGCAGGCACCACCATGCCCGGCCAATTTTTGTATTTTTAATAGAGATGGGGCTTCACCATGTTGGTCAGGCTGGTCTGGAACTCCCGACCTCAAGTGATCTGCCCACCTCGGCCTCCCAAAGTGCTGGGATTACAGGCATGAGCCACCACACTCGTCCTAAACAATTCAACTTTTAAATTATTTAGTTTTGGCCAGAATTTTAAAATCTACATTTACTAAATATTGGGCTAGTAATTACTACACTTGAGTATAAATCCCAGTTTAAACTGAATTGACACACTATTGAGTGTGAGACAGAATCACTTTCTTCTCAACTTCAAGTAATATGGAGGTTTGCAAGACGTTCAAATTGCCCTTCCAACTGTTCTCAACTTGGTGACATCCAAAGACCTCTAAGAATTAAAGAGAACCCATAAGGATTAGTCAGTCCCTTGTGCCTCCTCCCCCTTCATTCTCCATTCTTAAGTTCACCTGGTGAAGAAAAGAACTCTATTAGAGCTTCACTAAATTATTATTCTCAATCTATCCCCAAACAAATTAGTTTCTGCTAAGACTGTTGAATGCCTCACTTTTTTCTACTTCAATAGATGCAAATCACGTTTTGAAACAATACTGTACCTTACCAAAATACAAACAAGCTTCATAAAAGTATGACATTTAAAATATGAGACTCAGCAGGATACAGACAAAAAAATAGTAGAAAATGGAAATAAAGACTATGCCGAATTTCAAAGTACACAAATCCAATTAGAACTGCAGTTTACACTGGAAAACAAAGTTTTTTTTTAATGTTTACAACAGTTTTGAAGCCAAAATAAGTCAAAACTGGCTAATACTTAGGAAAGTATTTTACTCAACAATAAAACAAGAGGTCAAGTCTACCATAGCAACTAGTAGAAATAAGGTCACCAGCTAGTAAAGATTAAATCAGTTGTAAATTATTTTGTGGTTGCCTCTAATGGTGGCAAAATTTTGGAAAAACATTTCAATGACAGTAACATTTTTAAAAGCAGGATAAGCTCTGAAAATAACCAACTATCCTTTTGTGACTTTTTTTTTTTTTGGTACAGGAACTACCACAGCAAGCAGTGGTACTGCAAAAAGATATACAAATCAATCAATCATTGATTGGCCAACGATATGCAAAGTAGCAAAAACAATGCCTCTATGTATCCTCGCCATCAATCTATTCAAACATATAAAGATCTTACTGGCAAAATTATACAACTGTGTTAGATATGTGGTACGTACCTTATACAAATCGTTGAAAAGTTACATTTAAAAGGAGTCCCTCATTGGGTCCACAAAACTAATCTCTTCTTACCTCCCGCCCAGTCAGCACTTGCTACTGCACAGGGATAACAATCCACCCAGCTATCCGGAAAAGGGAGATGTCCCTCGCAAATTAAGAATGCAAAAGCCCAAACATATTTCATTAAGAGGTACTGAAAAAAGTTTAACTTCTAAAATTGTGTCCCAATTCTTCTTTTATTGTGCATAGAAAGGTGAAGCAAAGTATTCTCTTGTAAGAAAAGCTAACAAGGGCAGCCTTGAACACTTAATCGTTGTTCCTTGCAGTTACGGCCCTCTTCTAAACGCACTGTTACATTCACTTGATAAATAAAAGGAAAAAAATTTCCTAGAGGTCTTATAAGCGTTAGAATCTGTGTTGCAGTCGAGGAATGTATCTGATTTGTAACTGACACAATTCAAGCATTATTATTTAAAACAAGCACAATTTTAAAAACACAAAAATTTAAAAACTTAACCTTTCATTACAATGTATTACATTTAAACAAATCCAGTCTTCAACGGAGTAGCAAACATTTAAAGCCAACTAGTAGTTTTCTGTTTTCTAATATTTAAACCAGAACAAAGTCATTCCTGAAAAATAAAACAGTAAAGAGCTCTTGAGTTTCCTTGTTTTTAAAAAGCCTGAGCAACTAGTCACGAATATGACAGTTAATGGAGGGGGAAAAAAACACATTAAGCCAGTATTATTTTATTAAGCTTCTCATAAGGACCTGGGAAATACAAAAAAATAAAGCTTTTAGGAACACGGCAGTTAGGCACAATTTGTTTTAAATGTGTTACTACATAAAATGCAGTAAAGATACGACCAGCAGGTTCAAACCTTAAACGTCACTACTCTAGCAACAAACGACATCTTTTGCAAGGATGCCCATTATCAGACATCACAGCTCCGCGTTACCTCTAAGCAACGTCGTTCAGGAAAACCTTGCATTCTCACTTTCGCTCAACCTTTCAAAAGGTAATGCAGGGCCGGGGGATTTAACACTTTGTTTTCGAAAACAGGGTCTTATCTACAACTCTATTTTTAAACCACATCATAGGATTTGGGGTGAACGTTCTTTCATTTTAATCACTATGAGACCTGTGGGTGAGCTAACATCTTTTTGTTCCATCCAAACATCGCGCTTCCAATCTTCCTTTAGGTCCCCGGCCACCCATCTTCACAGGTATTTTCATAACAAAGGCCAAAAACGACTGGGCTTCAAAGGCATTGCAAGCCCTGGATTAACAAGGCAGGACCAGCGCACCGACTTTTATCTGTGGCTCCAAAAGTCAAATGACTTGTTGCAAACAAGCCTGCACCTCAGCCGCCTTCAGAAAGTGTGAAGGGAGGAGGAAGGCGCCACGCCGAAACCTGTCGCAAACTCGAGGAGAGCCCCAGGGACTGGGCGCGCGGGATACAAAGGGCCGTGAATGCGGCCTTCCATGAGGCGATAGTGCGCGGGTAGGGAGACAAAATGGAGCAATGGGAGGAATCTGAGCCCGAGCAGCAGCGGCGGGGAAGGGGCGGCGGCGGCGGGCGCGCGCCCTGCCGGGGCTTCCTCCTCCGGCCGGCGACGGGGGAGGGGGCGCGGCGGCGGCCAGTTCTCTCCGCCGCTTACACGCGGCCCCACCGCCCGGGCCTAGCGCGGCGGGAAGCGCCAGCCGGGTGCCGCCAACAATAGGGAGCGAGGCAGCGCCGGCGAGGGAGGAGCCGGCGGCAGCTGCACAGCGGCCCGCATCCGCGCTCCGGGCCCCGCGACGGGTCGCCGCGCCCGCGGCCCGTGAAACGACGCGGTAGAACGAAGGGCGGGGGGGGGGGGGCCGCCACGCCGGGGGTCGCGGCGCGGCCCAGAGGCGGCAAGGGCGCATAGTCTGCAGTCGCTTCGGCTCGCGGCCGCAGCGGGCCCCGGGTCAGCGTCCCAGCCGCAGCGCCGCCCGCGTCGGCGACGGGGACCCGGGCTCTCACGTACCTGGTTGAACTCTTCGCCCACATCCGCGTAAATGTCTATGTGGTCCACGCCGTCCGCCATCTTCCCTCAGCCTCGGCCGCCACCGCCGCCGCCGCCGCCGCCTCCTCCTGCAGGTCCGCCCGCCGCGGCAGCAGCAGCGGATCTAGCGGCGGTGGGGGGCGCTTGCGTCACTTCCGAGGCCCGAGGGATGGAGGCGGGAGCGACAGGGGCCGGCCGGGGGCGGGGACTGTGCAACCCAGCCGCTCGGCTGGCTGAGGAAAGGCTGCTCCTCTAAGGGCAGAGGGCGTTTCTTTTGTGTCTGGGTGAGGCCCGGGAGTGGGGGGCAATTTCTTTGTCCTCCTCGCGCATCCAGTTTACCAGTGGGTCCCACCTGTTTCCACACATCGTCTTTTCACGTGGCCTCTGCCATACTCAAACGTTTTGTTAATATTTTCATTTATCCGTTTTTCTTACCTTTCACACATGCAGGACTGCTAAAGGTGGAAGTTATATGTTCATGGTTAAATACAAAGTGTAACCCCCGGGCATTCTGTGAGCGGCTTAAGGCCAAAAACAATGTGTTGTTTCTGCATCCTCAGAGACAAGCAGAGTTTTATTTGCATGTAAACGCTAGATACCCGTCAGTGGTTATATTTGCACGCTGTTTATGTTGCCATTTCCATCTCTAATCTTCATGGGCTTCTTTCCTCTCCCCTTCCTCTCGCATTCATTGCCCTTCATTTTTTCTTCCTTAGATCTACAGTAGGTTGTCTCTGGCATAGTTCAGATGCTTCTAAAATGAATGCAGTCATCTTACAGCACACCCAAGAGGGTGGAGGTCTCTTGAGGCCAGGGGCTTCTTTCTCAGAATCCTAGAATGTCCCAGCGGGAAGGGAACTGGAAAGGTGTCCTTAGGTCCAAACATCTCATTTTACAGAGGAGAAGACTGAAGCCTAATAGAACCTAAGTGATTTAACCAGGTCACATGGTCAATAAAGGTAGGAACATTCAGCCACGATACTTTACTCAAGGATGTCTCTCCAGTTTGAAACTTTCCCCTCCGTTCTTTATTTCTTTTTCACTCATTAAGAAATATACTATAGTAGAGCGTGTTTCCTGAGAAACTGGCGAGAAATCATCCATAGAATAACCCAAACAACATCTGTAAGGTTGGGCATCTCTAATCCAACAATTTGAAACGCTCCAAAATCTGAAACTTTTTGTGCACTGACATGATGCCGCAAGTGAAAAATTCCACACCTGATCTTATGTGCCAGGTTGCAGTCAAAATGCAATCAAAACTTTGTTTCATGCACAAAATAACTAAAAATATTGTATGACATAATCTTCAGGCTATGTGTATAAGGTATATGTGAAACATAAATGAATTTCGTTTAGACTTGGGTCCCATCCCCTAGATATGTTATGTATACACAAATATTCCAAAATCCACCAAAATCCAAAATCCAAACACTTCTAGTCCCAAGCATTTTGCATAAAAAAGACTCAATCTGCACTTGGTATGGTGGAAAAAGCTTGGTTGCAGTCATGGAGACCAGATCTGGGTACCCATTTCTAATCAGACATTTTATCAGCTAAATGACCTCAGTCAAGTTTTCAACTCTCATAATCAATCTCAGAATCTTTAAAATCCAGGCAATAATATCTACCTCACCAAGGCTGAAGGTTGGTGATACTTTAAATGAGTTAACATGAGTTAATATGCAAAGTGCCCTGTCCTGTTCCAAGAATCAGTACTTAAATACTGATTCACTTTCTTTCATAGGGCGTTATAGAAGAAAAGAGACACTGAAGTTTAAAGACGAGAGCATTTTCTAGATTGGTGGTGTGGTAGAATGATGGCCCACCATAGATGTTCATATTCTTATCCCTGAAATCTGTGAATATGTTACCTTTGCAGATATGATGAAGTTAAGGATCTTGAGATAGAGATAGGGATACCTTGATTGCCCAGTAGGCTCAAAGTAATTGCAAGGGTCTTTAGAAGTGAGAGAGGGAGGCAGTAGAATCAGAGAAGATGCAAAGATTTCTATTGCAGTTTATTTTCTTTCAATACAATTAAAAACCATTCCAGCCAGCATGGAGGCTCATGCCTGTAATCTCAGAACTTTGGGACGCCATGGAGGGAAAATTGCTTGAGCCCATGAGTTTGGGACGAGCCTGGGCAACATAGGGATACCTTGTCTCTACAAAAAAATAAAAAAATTAGCCAGGCATAATGGTGTGCACATGTAGTCCCAGCTACTCGGGAGGCTGAGTTGGAAGGATCACTTGAGCCTGGGAGATTGAGGCTGCAGTGAGCCATAATTGTACCACTGCATTCCAGCCTGCGTGACAGAGTGAGACCCTGTCTCAAAAAAAAAAAAAAAAAAAAAAAAAAAATTATTTCAAGGCTCTGACTTCTATTGTTGTCTGTAAAAAGTCAGCTGTCAATTGACTATTGCCTCTTTGGAGTTAATTGGTCCTATTTTTTCTGGTTGTTAAGATTTTTCTCTTAGACTTTAGTTTTCTGTTCTCTTACCATGTGTGCTTGGAAGTGTATTTCTTGTTATTTGTGATGCTCAGGATTCACTGAACCTCTTGAATATATATAGATGTGTTTCATGAGTTCTGGAAAATTCTCAACCATTATCTCTTCAAATTTTGTTTCTGCCCCCACTCTCTTCTCTCCTTTCCTGACTCCAGTTAAATATATGTGGCCGGGCACAGTGGCTCATGCCTGTAATCTCAGCACTTTGGGAGGTCAAGGCAGGTGGATTGCCTGAGGTCACGAGTTCAAGACCAGTCTGACCAACATGGCGAAACCCCATCTCTACTAAAAATACAAAATTAGCCAGGCATCGTGGTGCATGCTTGTAATCCCAGCTACTCAGGAAGCTAAGGCAGGAGAATCACTTGAACCTGGGAGGCAGAGGTTGCAGTGAGCCGAGATAGCACCATTGCACTCCAACCTGGGAAATAAGAGCGAAACTCCATCTCAAAAATATATATACACACATATATATGCTATGTATATTAATATATATTATATATGCTATATATATTTTAGTATAAAATGTACATATACATACATATGTGTGTGTATGTTAGATCTTTTTATTCTATGCACTATTTCTCTTACCCTCTTTTTAAAAGTTTTCCATCCATTTGTCTCTCCATGCTTCATTGTAGGTCTCCATGCTTCACTCATTTTTGTGATATATTTTCCAGTTTACTAATTCTTCCTCCTATGGTATTAATCTCATCTACTGAGACATTAATTTTGTGTTTTTTATAATTTTCAATTCTAGAATTTCTACTTGATTCTTCTAAAAATCTCTTAGGTTCGTTTTTATGGCATCTAATTGTTTGCCAAAATTGTCAGTCTTGGCTTTCATCTCTTTGAATATAGTAGGCATCATTGGTTTACAATCTGGGGTCTCTGATAATTCCCATATCTGGAATTCCATTGGGATTGCTATGTGTTGTATATTCTGACTGTGGCTCACTTCCAGCAATCAAAATAATGTAAACTCAAATATTTAAGAAGAGCAGGAAAGAGGTTGGAAGGCAGGTAATGTTCTAAGGTTCTCCATATGTCTGCTTTTTCTCTGTGCAGAAGAACTTTCTCTTCTTTTTCGTGTGCATGGCAATGCAACGATGAAACCTCAATGCAAGTTCCAGGGTTCAAACAACCACTATTTAAGCAAATATTCAGCAGTCTTAGTTTCAATTACAAAATCTAAGGAATGTCAAAGTAAGGTTCTCTTTGCTGGAAAAAAAAATTAGGGAAAAAGGAACTGATTAACCCAATTTTTATGAGATTCTACTCCCATGCCAATCGAGGTTTTTAAAGGGAATGGAGTCCAGAGTAAAAACATGGCTGACAAATCCTACCCTGTAAGTCAGGAAATGGTGGAGAATTCTCCATAAAAGATGGTAGCTTTGAGCCAGACAGACATCTCAAAGAATGTCTAACACATTCTACTTATTAGACAACAATATATAAAGTCATCATGGTTAGGGAAGACAAATGCAAATCCATAAATATTTTACACTTGCTATCATTCCAATTTACACCAAACAAGTCAATGCCATAGTATCCATAGGAACAAGATTTGCGTTCCCATATACTACGGGCCATATTTTAGCCCAGTGGTCCCCAAACTTTAAAAAATACTTACCTGTAGTTAGGTGCAGTGGTTTGCACCTGTCATCTCAGCTGCTCAGGAGGCTGAGACAGGAGGATCTCTTGAACCCAGGAGTTTGAGGCTGTAGTGAGCTGTGATCACACAATTGCACTCCAGCCTGGGTGACAAAGTGAGACCTCTTCTCTAAAAACAGAAAAAAAAAAATTAAAAAAAAAAATCAATTGGCCGGGTACGGTGGCTCATGCCTGTAATCCCAGCACTTTGGGAGGCTGAGGCAGGCGGATCACGAGGTCAGGAGTTCGAGACAAGCCTGATCAACATGGTAAAACCCCATCTCTACTAAAAATACAAAAATTAACCAGGCGTGGTGGCACATGTCTGCAATCCCAGCTACTCATGAGGCTGAGGCAGGAGAATCTCTTAAACCTGGGAGGCAGAGGTTGCAGTGAGCCGAGATCATACCACTGCACTCCAGCCTGGGTGACAGAGCAAGACTCCATCTCAAAAAACAAAAAAAAGAAAAAAATTTAATTAAAATACCTGTATTAGTATAACATTTGAAAACATGCAGCCATAATATATGTAAATGTAAACATTATTTTATTAAAACTTTTTATGCTAACACCATGAACACAATACAAATATAAAATTTTAAATCATGAAATGAGATTTTTTAGTATCTTGCCATGCATAAAGGCCTTAGATTATTATTAGTGGATTTAATCCATATTTCAAATAGTTTTCATTTTGATTTTTTAACATTTTAACATTTTTAATTTTTGTGTGTACATAGTAGGCGTATATATTTATGGGGTACATGAGATGTTTGATATAGGCATGCAATGTGAAATAATCACATCCTGGAGAGAATGGTCAAGCATTTATCCTGTGTTTTAAAAACAATCTGATTACATTCTTTCAGCCATTTATATATATACAATTAAGTTATTATTGACTATATACTCACCCTAGTCAAATAGTAAGTCTTATTCATTCTTTGTATGTTTTTGTACCTATTAACTATACCCACTTTTGACCCCCAAACCCTCATTACCCTCCCCAGCCTCTGATTACCACCCTTCTATTCTGTATATCCATGAGTTCGATTGTTTTGATTTTTAGATCCCATAAATAAATGAGAACATGCAATGTTTGTCTTTCTGTACCTGGCTTATTTCACTTAACATAATGATCTCCAGTTCCATTCATACTGTTGCAAATGACAGGATCTCATTTTTTTTTGTAGCTGAATAGTACTTCATTATATATACGTATCACATTTTCTTTATCCATTCATCTAGTGATGGACACTTAGGTTGCTTCTAAATTTTAGCTATTATAAATAGTGCTGTAACAAACATAGGAGTGCAGATATCTCTTTGATAAACTAATTTCCTTTCTTTTGGGTATATACCCAGCAATGGGATTGTTGGATCATATGATAGCTCAATTTTTAGTTTTCTGAGGAACTTCCAAACTGTTGACCATAGTGGTTGTACTAATTTATATTCCTACCAACAGTGTACAAGTGTCTCCTTTTCTCTACATCCTTGCCAACATTTGTTATCTCCTGTCTTTGAGATAAAAGCCATTTTAACAGGGTTGAGATGATGTCTTATTGTAGTTTTGATTTGCATTTTTCTGATGATCAGTGATGTTGAGCAGTTTTTCATATACCTGTTTGCTATTTGTATCTCTTCTTTTGAGAAATGTCTAGTCAGGCTTTTTGCCCATTTTTAAATCAGATTATTAGATATTTTCTATGGAGTTATTTGAGCTCCTTATATATTCTGTTTATTAATCCTTGGATAATAGAGATGGGTAGTTTGCAACTATTTTCTCCCATTCTGTGAGTTGTTATATTAGTCCATTCTCACACTGCTATAAAGAACTACCTGAGACTGAGTAATTTGTGAAAAAAAGAGGTTTAACTGACTCACAGTTCCACAGGCTGTACAGGAGGCATTGCTGGGGAGGCCTCAGGAAACTTACAGTCATGGCAGAAAGGTGAAGGGAAAGCAAGCAGGTCTTCACATGGTGGCAGGAGAGAGCAAGTGAAGGGGGAAGTGCCACATTTTTAAACAACCAGATCTTATGAGAACTCACTCACTATTATGAGAACACCAGGGGGGAAATCTGACCCCACCAGTGATTCAGTCACCTCCCAGGTCCCTCCCCCAACATTGGGGATTACGATTCAGCAAGAGATTTGGGTAAGGACACAGACACAAACCATATTATTCCACCCCTGGCCCCTCCCAAATCTCATGTCTTTCTCATATTTCGAAACCAAACATGCCTTCCCAATAGTCCCCCAGAGTCTTAACTCATTCAAGCATTAACTCAAAATTCAAGTCCAAAGTCTCGTCTGACACAAGGCAACTCCCTTCCACCTATGAGTCTGTAAAATAAAAATAAGTTAATTACTTACTTCCAAGATACAAAGGCAGTACAGGCATTGGGTAAATGCTCCCATTCCAAAAGGAGAGATTGACCAAAACGAAGGAGCCCCATGCAAGTCCAAAACCCAGCAGGTCAGTCATTAAATCTTAAAGCTCAGAAATAATCTTGTCTGATTTCATGTTTCACATCCAGGTCACACTGATGCAAGGGGTGGGCTCCCAAGGTCTTGGGCAGCTCCACCCCTGTGGCTGCTTTCATGGGCTGGTGTTGAGTGCCTACAGCTTTTCCAGGTGTACAGTGCAAGCTTTCTGGGGACTGGAGAACAGTAGCCCTTTTCTCACAGCTCCACCAGGCAGTGCCCAGTGGGGACTTTGTGTAGGGGGGCTCCAACCCCACATTTCTCCTCTGCACTGCCCTAGTAGAGGTTCTCCATGAGGGCTCTGCCCCTCCAGCAGACTTCTGCCTGGACATCCAAGCATTTCCATACATCCTTTGAAATCTAGGCAGAGGCTCCCAAACCTCAACTCTTGGCATCTGCATACCCAAAAGCCTGACAACACATGGAAGCTGCCAAGGCTTGGGGCTTGCACCTTCTGAAGCAATGACCTGAGTTGTATCTTGACCCCTGTTAGCCATGGCTGGAGCTAGAGCAGCTGGGACGCAGGGTGCCACATCCTGAGGCTGCACAGAGCAGCGGGGCCCTGAGCCTGGCCTGCAAAACCATTTTTCCCTCCTAGGCCTTCAGACCTGTGAAGGGAGGGGCTGCTGTGAAAGTCTCTGAAATGCCCTGGAAGCATGTCCCCCATTGTCTTGACTATTAAAATTTGGCTTCTCTTTACTTATGCAAATTTCTGCAACCTTGAATTCCTCTCCAGAAATTTTTTTTTCCTACTGCATGGTCAGGCTGCTGCAAGTTTTTCAAACTTTTATGCTCTAAGCCTTTTAAATATAAGTTCTAATTTCAGACTGTCTCTTTGTGAACACATATGAGCATATGCTGTTAGAAGCAGCCAGGTGGCACCTTGAATGCTTCGTTGCTTAGAAATTTCTTCCACCAGATACCCTAAATTATCTCTCTCAAGCTAAGTTCAACAGATCCCAAGGGCAGGGGCACAATGCCATCCGTCTCTTTGCTCAAGCATAGCAAAAGCAGCTTTTACTCCCGTTCCTAATAAGTTATTCATCTCCATCTGAGACATCCTCAGACTGAACTTCACTGTCCATATCACTATCAGTATTTTGGTCGCAGCCATTCAGCAAGTCTCTAGGAAGTTCAAAACTTTCCCTCATCTTGCTGTCTTCTTCTGAGCCCTACAAACTGTTCCAACCTCTGCCCATTACCCAGTTCCAAAGTTGTTCCCACATTTTCAGGTATCTTTATAGCAGTGCCCTGCTTCTCTGGTACTGATTTTCCATATATTAGTCTGTTCTCACACTTGTTATAAAGAACTACCTGGTACTGGGTAATTTATGAGGAAAAGAGGTTTAATTGACTCACAGTTCTGCAGGCTGTACAGGAGGCATGGCTGGGAAAGCCTCAGGAAACTTACTATCATGGCAGAAAGCCAAAGGGGAAGTGAGTATGTCTTTATATGGTGGCAAGAGACAAAGAGAGTAAAGCGGGAAGTGTTACACACTTTTAAACAGCCAGATCTTGTGAGAACTCACAAGTACAAGAACAGCAAGGGGAAATCTTCCCCCATGATCCAATCACCTCTGATATGGTTTGGCTCTGTGTCTCCACCCAAATCTCATTCAACTTGTAATCCCCATGTGTCAAGGGAGGGGCCTGGTGGGAGGTGATTGAATCATGGGTGGCATGATTCCTGAAACAGGAGGCATGTCTGGGAAGGCCTCAGGAAACTTATCATTCATGGTGGAAAGATAAAGGGGAAGCAAGAGACATATTACATCGCAGCAGGAGAGAGAAAGAGTGTAAAGGGGGAAGTGCCATATGCTTTCATCCAGATCTCATGAGAATTCACTCGCTTGATCGTATGGACATTTTAACAATATTGATTCTGCCAATCCATGAACATAAAATATTTTTCCATATTTTTGGTGTCCTCTTTAATTTTTTTCATCAGTGTTTTATAGTTTTTATAGTTTTATTTAATTAAATACCCAGGAATTAACTTAACCAAAGAAGTGAAAGATCTATGGAGATCTTTCTATATTTTATGTGTGGCTATTGTAAATAGAATTACTTTTTTATTTCTTTTTCAGATTGTTCACTGTTAGCATGAAAAAATGCTACCGATTTTTACATGTTGATTTTGTGTCCTGCAAATTACTGAACTTGTTTATCAATTCTAATACTTTTTTGGTGGAGTCTTTAGATTTTTCCAAATATAAGATCACACCATCTGCAAAGAAGGATTTTTTTACTTCTTCCTTGCCAATTTGGATGCCCTTTATTTGGCTGATTGCTCTAGCCAGGACTTCCAGTACTATGTTGAATAACAGTGGTGAAAGTGGGCATCCTTGTTGTGTCCCAGATCTTAGAGAAAAAGCTTTCAGATTTTCTCCATTCTATATAATAGTAGCTGTAAGCCTGTTATATATGGCCTTTATTATGTTGAGGTATGTTCCTTCTACACACAGTTTTTTTAGGGTTTTTATTGTGAAGGGATGTTTAATTTTAACAAACACTTTTCCTGCAACTATTGAAATGATTATTTTTTTTGTCCTTCATTCTGTTGATATATCACATTGATTGATTTGTGTATGTTGAACCATCTTTGCATCACAGGGATAAATCCCACTTGGTCATGATGAATGATCTTTTTAATGTATTATTGAATTTGGTTTGCTAGTATTCTGTTGAGGGTTTTTGAATCAATGTTCATCAGAGGTTGGGCAAAGTGGCTCATGCCAGTAATCCCAGCATTTTGTGAGGCTGAGGTGGGCAGATCAACTTGAGGTCAGGAGTTTGAGACCAGCTTGGCCAACCTGGTGAAAATCCATATCTACTAAAAATACAAAAATTAGCTGGGTGTAGTGGTGGATGCCTGTAATCCCAGCCACTTGGGAGGCTGAGGAAGGAGAATTGCTTGAACTCAGGAGGTGGAGTTTGCAGTAAGCTGAGATTGCACCATTGCACTCCAGCCTAGGCAACAGAGTGAGACTGTGTCTCAAAATAAAATATATATATGTGTGTGTGTATATATATTTATAAAATATCTATGTATATATGTTTATCTCATATATATTCATCAGAGACATTGGCCTATAGTTTTCTTTTTCTTTTTTTTGATGTTTACCTGGTTTTGGTATCAAGGTAATACTGGCTTCATAGAATGAGTTTGGAAGCATTCTCTCCTCCTCTATTTTTTGGAATAATTTGAGTAAGATTGTTGTTAGTTATTCCTCAAATGTTTGGTGGAATTCAGCAATGAAGCCATCAGGTCTTGGGCTTTTCATTACTGGGAGTCTTTTTACTGTAGCTTCAATCTTGTTATTTGTTATTAATATGTTCTGGTTTTACATTTCTTCTTGGTTCAATCTTGGTAGGTTTTATGTATCTAGGAATTTGTCTATTTCTTCTAGATTTTCCAATTTATTGGCATAGAGTTGCTCATAGTAGCCACTGATAATCCTTTGAGTTTCTGCCATATCAGCTCTAATATCTCCTTTATCATTTCTGATTTTATTTATTTGTATCTTCTTTCTTTCTTAGTCTAAAGGTTTGTCAATTTTGTTTAACTTTTCAAAATACCAATTTTTTGTTTCATTGATCTTTTGTATTGTTTTCATTTATTTCTGTTCTGATCTTTATTTCTTTTTTTCTACTAATTTTGGGTTTAGCTTGCTCTTGCTTTTCTAGTTCTTCAAGATGCATTGTTAGATTGTTTATTTGAAGGTTTTCCTCTTTCTTGATGTAGGCACTTATAGCTGTAAACTTACTTCTTAGTACTGTTTTGCTGTATCCCATATGTTTTGGTATGTTGTTTGTGTTGTCATTTGTTTCAAGAAATTTTTCAATTTCCCTTTTAATTTCTTCATTGATCCACTGGTCATTCAGGAGGATATAGTTTAATTTTTTTGTATTTGAATAATTTCCAAAATTCCTCTTATAAATTTCTAGTTTTATTCCATTATGGTCAGAGAAGGTGCTTGATATTATTTGAATTTTTTGAATGTTTTAATACTTGTTTTGTGACCTAACATATGGCCTATCCTTGAGAATGATCCATATGGTGAGGAAAGGAATATGCATTCTACAGCTATTGGATGAAATGTTCTGGAAGTATCTATTAGATCCATTTGGTCTCTAGTGTAGATTAAGTCCAATGTTTCTTTGGTGATTTTCTGTCTTGAATATCTGTCCAATGCTGAAAGTGGGGTGTTGAAGTCTCCAACTATTATTGTATTGGGGTCTGTCTCTCTTTTTAGCTCTAATAATATTTACATATCTTGGTGCTCCAGTGTTGGATGCATATCCATTTAAAATGAGTATATCCTCTTGCTGAATTTACCCCTTTATATGCCCCATTATATAGTGATATGGTTTGGATTTGTGTCCCCACCCAAATCTCATGTCAATTTATAATCCCCAATGTTGGAGGTAGGGCCTGCTGTGAGGTGATTGGATCATGGGGGTGGATTTCCCCCTTGCTGTTATCATAATGAGTGAGTTCTCATGAGATCTGTTTGCTTAAAAGTGTGTGACACCTCCCCACTTGCTCTCTTCCTCCTGCTCTGGCCATGTAAGACATGCCTGCTTCCCCTTTGCCTTCTGCCATGATTGTAAGTTTCCTGAGGCCTCCCCAGAAGCAGAAGCCTGTACAGCCTGCAGAACCATAAGCCAATTAAACCTCTTTTCTTATAAATTATCCATTTTCAGGCATTTCTTTATAGCAGTGCAAGAACAGACTAATACATATAGTGACCTTGTCTCTTATAGTTTTTGTCGTAAAATCTATTCTGTCTGATATAAGTATAGCTACGCCTGCTCTTTTTTGGTTTCCATTTGCATGGAATATCTTTTTCCATCTCTTTATTTTCAGTCTATGTCTGTCTTTACAGATGAAGTGTGTCTCTTTTAGGCAACAGATCAATGGGTCTTGTTTTTTATACATTCAGCCACTCTATCAAATATTCTTAAATTTTTGATGTTTTGGGACCAAATCTTGTTAAATCTGATTACATTATCATTTTCGTCTCATTATGTACATCATAAAAATTCTTACCAGAAATAACACAGGCATTGGCCCTGCCATTTTTTTGTCTTTCACTTGTACTTTCATTATTGGTATTAGCTTTGAACCATGGTTTTTTAGGAATCTTCATAAGACACTTGGGCATGGGTACTTTGTGATGGTTAATTTAGGTAATCTAGAAAATATGGTCTGTAAGTCTAAGTATGTGAGCTCTCATAAACTGCCATGTATCATACTACACTGCAAACGAGGTGTATTATGTGCCTGGGTGAGGGAATCACCTGAGAATCCTCTGCATTGTAGAACTTCTCCTCTTCCCTTATAATTGCGCAAATACCAGAGGAGGGATTACTGGGCAGCTAAAGTAGTTAATGATTCAAAACTCCTCACTTTCATGAGTACCTTCCACAATTTGTTTAAGATGACTGTTTCCTTTCACTCCACTTTCCTCTTTCATAAATCCTCTCATGTAGGGTAGAGTTGGAGGGGCAGCAGCATCTTTTTGTATTTAAGTGGAATTTGAATAAGGGATACATTTACTTGGGTTTAATAGGAAATATCTTTGTTATTGTTAGCCATCTTGGTATAGTGATAATTCCCAGAAATATTTTTACTGCCACTGTGCTGACTCACACAGCTTCTGTGATACAAAGATACAAGGCCAGGGATCGTATTGTGATCTGAGTATGTCCAACATGGTAGACTCTAGAAGTATGTGTGCAGTGGAGGAGAAACAGTTGAAAATGTCTAGAGCCAGATATTACTAGGTGAAAAAGTAGTTTAAGCACGAGACATAAAATTGTAAGTGGAAGATATGGTTTTCATTAATGCCCACTCAAAATGGAGATCTCTAATGGAGGGAGTACACTAAATAATGGGGCACATAAAATAATCACTTTTTTTCCTCTGTGATAAAATCACATGAAATTTCTGTTTTTCCTTGTAAAATAACTATTTATATTCATACCTTATTTTGTATTCATTTAAAAAATTATTTTTCTTTAAGAAAGCCCCCAAAGGATAGAAATATTAGGCCCCATAAAACCTAGATTCATGTCTGCCTCATCCCTTAGCAATGTGAAACCATTTGACATCAGTGAGTGAGGACATTAGTGTCAATTCATATATTAAATATTAATTATTTAATTTTTTTTTTGAGGTGGAGTCTCGGTCTGTCACCCAGGCTGGAGTGCAGTGGCGCGATCTCAGCTCACTGCAAGCTCCGCCTCCTGAGTTCACACCATTGTCCTGCCTCAGCCTCCCGAGTAGCTGGGACTACAGGTGCCCGCCACCACGACCTGCTAATTTTTTTGTATTTTTAGTAGAGACGGGGTTTCGCCATGTTAGGGTGGTCTTGATCTCCTGACCTTGCGATCCGCCCGTCTCGGCCTCCCAAAGTGCTGGGATTACAGGCGTGAGCCACCGTGCCCGGCCTAATTATTTAATTTTTAAAATAAAAATATAAAAGTATATAATCAAGTAACTTTCGTTATTCCAATGAATAGATGTGTATACCTCACTTCGAGACAATTGATTAAACCAATTATTTTACTATGGCTAAATTTGAAAAACATTCTAAGCTCAGAGAAGTGTATCATATGTTCTACTAACCCTCCTTGATTCAGTCAATCCCACATTTCAAGCACTACAATTCCTGTTACCAAATTCTGTTAGGTTGAACCATATGAGAGAGCAGCTTTTTGGTTGGTTGTTTTGAGACAGAGTCTTGCGCTGTCGCCCAGTCTGGGGTGCAGTGGCGCGATCTCGGCTCACTGCGAGCTCCACCTCCCAGGTTCACGCCATTCTCCTGCCTCAGCCTCCCAAGAAGCTGGGATTGCAGGCACCCGCCACCACGCCCAGCTAATTTGGTTTTTGTATTTTTAGTAGAGACAGGGTTTCACCGTGTTAGACAGGATGGTCTCAATCTCCTGACCTCGTGATCCACCTGCCTCAGCTGCCCAAAGTCCTGGGATTATAGGCATGAGCCACCATGCTTGGCCAAGAGAGCAGTTTTTATATATATATTTACATATATATAATATATAATTACATATAATATGTATAATATATAATATATAATATATAATATATAATATATTATATATAATTATTACTATAATTTATAATTTGTAATTATAATTTATAATATATAATTATATGTTATATATAATATATTATAATTTATAATATACAATTATATGTTATATATATTATAATTTATAATATACAATTATATGTTATATATAATATAATTTATACTATATAATATAATATAATTTATAATATATAGTATAATTTATAATATATAATATAAAATAATATATTATATATAATTATATATAATTATACATACTACTTTTTATTATTAACATATTAAATATTATACATATTATATATTATATTATTATATATTAAATATAATATAATATGTATTATAAATATATATAATATTATACATAAATATATATTATATATAATATAATATTATACATAATATATATTATATATAATATAATATATAATGTATTATAAATATATATTGATAAAAATATATATGATATATATGATAAATATATATTAATTATGTATAATATACTATATATTATATCACATATATTTATTATATATAACATATTTTATATAATATATACTATAATATATAATATATAATATAATAGTATATCTTATATTCTATAGTATATGTTATATATTATAAATAAATTATATATTTATATATAATTATATAAATATTATAAATATAAAAATTTATAAATTATATAAATAAATTATAAATTTATATAGTATATAATATATAATATATACTATATATACTATATATTATAATATATAATATAAATTATAAATTTACATAAAATAAATTTATAATTTATATAGTATATAATATATAATATATACTATATAATACATATTATATTATAAATGATATATTATATTCTATAGAATATAATATATGTTATATCTAATAGATATTATATTTATATATATCTTATATATATCTAATATATAATATATCTAATATATATTATAATCTAATATAATATATCTAAGTATTATACTATATATTTATATATGTTATATATACTATAATACTATATATTATATATTATAAATGTTATATATTACATATTTTTATATATAATATATATTAGATATATTATATATTATAATATTTATAATATGTAATTATATATAATATAAATATTAAATATTATATAAAATTATATATTATATACTATATACTATATACTATATAATATATATTTATATGTAATATATTATATATACATTATAATATGTAATATATAATTATATATTTTATATAATATATATTTATATAAATTTATATATAATTTATATATAAATATATAATATAAATTTATATAAATATATATTATTATATATTATAAATTTATATAAATATATATTATATATTTTATATAATATATAATTATATATAAATATATTTTATATAATACATAATAAAGCATATATTATTATATATTATATATTTTTATATATCATTCAGCTGCAAGTAAAAGAAACAAGACTCAAATTGATATAAACAGTAAGGCGATTTATTGTGAGACTATCAGTGAACTCACAAAATTAACTAAGCAGCTTGAGAACCAAGCTTGGAAAACAGGCAGAAACTAAATGAGGCATAATAGAGTCAAGATCATGCCACAGAGATAAACTGCTTAGAAAGCTACTACTTGTATCATGTCACTGGACTCTTGATGTGACTTTTTTGTACTCCACTACTTGTGGTCACTCACTGCCAGACTGCTGCAACTTTGACAGCTGTAGGCACTTCATATAACTCTGAATTTGGTTCCTTCACACATTCTCTCCAGATTCTAAGTTGGAGGCTGCACATTAAGCCCATATCACATGCTCTTATACATACTACCAGGGTGATCAGATACTGGCCAAAAGAAAAGTTTTTTTTTTTTTTTTTTGAGACGGAGTCTCGCTCTGTCAACCAGGCTGGAGTGCAGTGACCGGATCTCAGCTCACTGCGAGCTCCGCCTCCCGGGTTTATGCCATTCTCCTGCCTCAGCCTCCCGAGTAGCTGGGACTACAGGCGCCCGCCACCTCGCCCGGCTATTCTTTTTGTATTTTTTAGTAGAGACGGGGTTTCACCATGTTAGCCAGGATGGTCTCGATCTCCTGACCTTGCGATCCGCCCGTCTCGGCCTCCCAAAGTGCTGGGATTACAGGCTTGAGCCACCGTGCCCGGCCAAGAAAAGTTTTTCTTATAAAGAAAATATTGAATAAAAATACATCCAAATGTTAGTATTAGTTTTGGGCAGTGTGATTATAGGTATTTTATTTTCTTATTATTTTTATTTTTTTAAAAATTCTTTTTAGAGATAAGATCTTGCTCTGTCACCCAGGCTGGATTGCAGTGGTGTGATCATAACTCAGGGCAGCCTCAAACTCCTGGGCTCAAGGGATCCTCCCACCTCAGCCTCCTGAGTAGCTGGAACTATAGGCTCTCACCACCACACTCAGCTAATTTTTCATAGAGACAGGGTCTCACTGTATTGCCCAGGCTGGTCTCCAACTTCTGGCCTCAAGGCATCTCCTGACTCAGCCTCCCAAAGTGCTGGGATTACGGGCATGAGCCAACATATCTGGCCTTATTTTTGTATTTATTTACACATTTCTATGCTTTCAGTATTGTTACAATATATATTTATTGACTTTATAATTTAAACATTTTGTAACTTTATTTAAAATAAAAAGGCATAGACTTGGTATGTTATTATGCATTATAACCATACATTTGGACTCAAGATGGAGCTTGGCATTTAAAACTTGTAATCGTAAGTCACACACCCGATTTAAAAAATAAAATAATCTGAAAGCTACTCTGTACTGTACCATACTTTTTCAGCATTTGTATGAACATGTGTTTGAAAAATAAACAGTTCTTAACATAACTTTAAAGCATATTGCTTGTTACAAATGGTCATTTTGTGCTTTGTAAAATTATACTTGTCTTTGTGGTTTTTAATGATTTATTTCTGGAAATTACTGAAGGTGAAATTGGAATGTAAAGTCCAAGTGAAGGGCTGGACATCAGCAAACACAGTAACATTAATAGGAGTGGGACTATTTTTCAACATCACCAATTGACCTTTATTTGCTAATGAGATTCAAAACTAGTAATCATACTGTTTATTTTTTCCCTCAACATATATAGTAACTAAATAAATGTGTAAGTGATGACAGAATGTATTCATTCCACTATTCAACAAATATTTTTAATGTGCTACTCTGTGGGGGCCACTGTAGGAGGCAGTGCAGAGGGAAAGAAATGTAAATAAGATTCCATCATGATGTGGTGAGAAGTGGTGTGATAAGGGTCCACGTGATAGATCTTGGTTTCAGATCCAACTCTGTCACTCTGTTCCTGGGCATTTTGGGCAAGCGTTACTTAACCTCAATGGGACCTGTTTAAAAAATATATATAGGGATAATAATACCTACCTCAGCTGCGTGCGGTGGATCCCACCTGTAATCTCAGCACTTTGGGAGACTCAGGCAGGAGGATCGCTTGAGCCAAGGAGTTGGAGACCAGTCTGGGCAACATGGCGAGACCCCATCTCTACAAAAAATTTAAAAATACAAATAAATACCCTAAATCGTGTATTAGGTTGGGGATGACAGGAATGGAAAGGAGGTAACAATTATCAAGTATATAGTAATATCTACCAGCTCCTAAGATAAGTGCCTCACAAGCACCTACTCAAGTTACAAACTATGTAGTGTGGGAGATGAGGGAGCTGGTGATCCTTGGAAGCACAGATGCTACTTTGAAATTCCCTGGGAAAATGTATCAGTCAGAGCCTGGCAGGAGCCAGATGGCACACAGAAGAGGGAAAATGGAGAATTTGAAGGAGTAACCATTTATGAGGATGAGGGCAGGATTAAGAGAAAATAATAAGGGAGGATAAGGCTCTGTAGGGTAAGTAAGGGCCAGGAGCCTGAAGAGACAAAGGGAACAATCAGTTACCAAAACCCAGCAGGAGAACTGTAACTGTAGGAGAAGGATGCCTGACTCAACCTCAGCCTTCAGTAGAGCCCCACAGTTGGGAGAACCTGGGAGGTAAATACCTGACGTTACTTCCTCTTGACCTTAGATCTTCTGATAGGCATGCCCCTTGGTTGAACCCAAGTCAGAAAGGACGAGGTAACCATTGATAGAGTTTATAACGATCACCCCCTGGGGCAGAGAGCAGGCTGGAGAAGCTGGGGAAATGAATCTGGAGAGGCAGAGCAGAATATCTGGCACAGAAAATAGAAATGAGAAAATGTTACCTCCCATGTATGTTCACTTGTGGGATCAAGGAGCTTTAATCCGCTTTTGGAGACTAAGAACTTCAGAGAAGGGATCATTCCAGGCTGGGCTTTACCTCAGTACCTGCCCTATTCTAAATTCTAACTCAGGAGTGATGTGATTAAAGTGGTTTATTCAACTTTGGTGAAACCTTCAACATGGCCTATTTAGTTATTATATTGTTCAATAAACAGGGAGCACTTAGGCAAGTTTAAACAAAAAGTCTCTTCCTCACTCAGAACCAAGAAATGTTTCTTCTCAAGAGCTTGCTTGGTAAGCCATTGTGAAGCATGAGTTCTAACTAACAGGCTATTGCATCCCCTATTCCACTGCATTTTCATGGGCTCTATCAAAATGAAGCAATCTTGCCACTCCTTTTTTGTATACTGTCTCTCTTCTTCCAAAAAACTCTTAACCTCAATTACATGGAGGCAGAAATGGAAATAGCTAGGGTCAAATTACAAAATGTCTGTGCTCTAGGCACTAACAATGTTCACATAGGCTTTGGAAGTGAGCAGGCCTGAACATAGTTGATGATTATGTGGATAAATCTTTAAGTCATACTTATTATACTGTAAACTCCTTGAGGTCAGAGTACATATCCTATCCATCTTTATACACCCATAGCATCTGGAAGAATGTCTTAGGTGTATAAAGTATTTCATAAATGTTGGCTGAATTGAATTGTTAAAAAGAATCAACCAACTTCAGATCTAAAAAGGACATATAATCCCAGCCCCCCCTTTTTTTTTCACAGAAGAGGAAACTGAATCCTAAAAAGGTTGATAGTAAAGCACTGCTGGTACAAATTATTGAAAAGCCTGGGTTCACTCAGTTTATGTTGAATTTTCCTTTCAGTATTTCTCAAATACGTTCTATTCTGCTATTATTATTCTGATCCAGGCCCTCATTACCATGTATCACCAGCAAAGATAATCTAATCCAATGTGTTAATTTTACAAGGGAGGGAGGTGACTTACTGTAAGACATTAGAAGGGATGTATTTTGTTCCGTCTTTATGCACCATTTTCAAGTTTTACTCAGTGGGAGTGGAATTCTAATCTACTGGCAAACACTTTCATTGCCTTTCCTTTCCTAGGCTTCTTTGCAGTTAGGGTAGCCATTTGATTCGGTTCTGACCAATGCAACCTAGTTGGAATTCTACTTGTAGCATATAAGGACATTTTTGCTTTCATAATCAATGGGATGGATATGACTTTTATCCTTTCTTCTCCTTTTTTCTGCCTTGCATGTAAACTTGATACCTAAAGGAGTTATAGCCTCCGTATTGTAACTGTGAGGCAATAAACATCTAGGCAAAAGCGACCATGGTAAAGAAAGTGCAATAGAAATAGTCTGTGCTAAGGTTCTGTTCTGGAGTATGACAGAACTATTGAATAATGTCAGACATCGTTTAAAAATATAAAGTTAAATATGTTCTTTAAAAATTAAAGGTAACGTGCAAAACCAGAGATATAATTTAGAGCTTTTGACATCAGTGAGGATAAAAAAATGTGGGCTAATGGAAACTTTTTGTTAACCTAACAGGAACCACAAAAGGAGAAAAAAAAGAAAAACAAAAATGTAAATAGAAAACACAAAATAAGATGGTAGTGTGTCCGAAAACATCGGGACATAGCAAATGCATATCAAGCTAAACTCACCAATTAAAAGACAGAGATGATCAGAATCAATATGATCTTGAAATTACATGACACATGCCCAAACAAAGGCTCACAGGGGGTTAAAAATAAAGGGTGTAGGAAGCAAATATCAGCCAAAATGAAGGTGACGTAGGCATAGTAATATCATATAAATGAAAATTTAAGGAGTAATTATTAATAAAAATATATTTAAGATAACATTTTTATTAATATTTCTTTTCTCTTTTTTTTAACCATATTTACATTGAAGAACTAAATGTATCTTCTTTAAAGAAATGTTGGACAGGCACAGTAGCTCACACCTGTAATCTCAGCATTTTGGGAGGCCTAGGTGGGAAGACCATTCGAGTCCAAGAGTTTGAGATCAGCCTGGGCATTATGCAAAATCCCATCTCTACAAAATATACAAAAATTAGCCCCGCATGGTGGTGTCCACCTGTAGTCCCAGCTACTTGATAGGCTGAGGTGGGAGAATCACTTGAGCCCAGGAGATCGAGCCATGATTGTACCACTGCACTCCAGCCTAGGAAACAGAGCAAGACCATTCCTCAAAAAGAAAAAAGAAGGAAAGAAATGTTGGCATGAATAATATAAAAGTATAAGGTAAAAGAAAATAAATTACTGTATAGAGACAACTACTGTTAACATGTTGGGTATTTTGTTTCAATATTTTCTTTTGCTTTTTTTCCCCTGACTAGAAATAACTATATATTTTTAAAATTCTGTAGAAAACTAATCTATTAATATATGACAATCATAAAGAAGTTTAGACAATGTTGAAAGCAGAAAGAAATAAAAATTAGCCTTATGCCTGGAAATAATCCTATAAATGTTTCATGTATATCCTTTCAGATATTTCTATGCACATGTATACATATACTTTCTTTTTTAAAAATAGCATTATAGGTAGGGTGCCCCACTTCACTCCTGTAATCCCAACAGGTACATTGGTTGAGCCCAGGAGTTTGAGACCAGCCTGGGCAACATGGCTAAACCCTGTCTCTACTAAAAATACAAAAAATTAGCCATGTGTGGTGGTGTGCATCTGTAGTCCCAGCTACTCAGGAAGCTGAAGTGGGACTCACCTGAGCCCTGTAAGTCAAGGCCACAGTGAGCCATGATTGTGCCACTGCATTCCAGCCTGGGTGACAGGAGTGAGACACTGTATCAAGAAAAAAAAAAAGCATCCTAATATATGTCCCTTTTTCACCCAATGATGCAATGTAGACATCTTCCTATATCAATATTATATAAATATTAATACATACATTAATGTATATATATTATCCATTCTATGATTTACCCTAATATTTCTCAATGTATTTTTTTTTAGACACAAGGTCTCAGTTCATCCTGCAAACTGTAGTGCAGTGACGTCATCATAGCTCACTGCAGTCTTGAAATTTTGGCATCAAGTGATGCTCTTGCTGGGATTTCAGGCACGAACCACCGTGTAGGCTAATTTTTAAATTTTTAATAGAAACAGGGTCTCTCTATGTTGCTCAGACTAGTCTTGAGCTCCTGGCCTCAAGTAAACCTCCCACCTCAGCCTCCTGAGTAGTTGGAATTAACAGGCACAAGCTACAGCGTCTAACTCTCCATGCATAATTTTTCAAAGTTGAAATAATGCTGTGTATCATTTTCCATCTTGCTTTCTTCATTTACTATAAAACACTTTTTAAGATTTTTTAAAAGATATATTTGAATGATCAAATACTTTATTTTATATGTATGCAAATTTACTTAGCCATTGTTCTATTGTTGGATATTTAGGTTGTTCACAATTTTTCACTTATAGGTGCTGTCTTTGCATTTTGCTGCTAAAGCAGAATATCACAGCCTGGGTCCAAAGCACGATGCTGGCATCTGGCAAGGATCATCCCATGGTTTAACCCATTATTTTATCAGAAGCCCAATCGCAAAATAACCTACTCCTATGGACACTGGCATTAATTTCTTCATGGGGTCAGAGCCTCTCAAAGGCCCCACCTCCAAATACCTTTACATTGACAAATTTCAACATGAGTTTTGGTGGGGACATTAATCCATAACAGATACTACAACAATAATTACTTTTGAGAATAACTTTTAATAAAACTTGGGTCCCCTAGATTTTCCTCAAAATTACTTTAAATACAAGAAAGCCACCAGCAAAGCATTAATTGAATGTCTAACTAGTAATTAATATTTATGTACTTAGCATATTTGCTTAAGTTAAATTTATGACTTAGTAATGTTGATTATATCCAGTAATGGGCTGATTATATCCATCTTTTTTTTTTTTTTTTTTTTTTTTGAGACAGGGTCTTGCTCTGTTGCCTAAGCTGCAGTATAATGGCGTGATCATGGCTCATTGCAGCTTCAATCTCCTGGGTTTAAGTGATCCTCCCACCTCAAAGTATGTGACACCATACTACAGGTGGGACTACAGGTATGTGACACCATGTGCAGCTAATTTTTTAATGTATTTGTAGAGATGGAGTCTCATTACATTGCCCAGTTTGGTCTTGAACTCCTGGTCTCAAGCAATCCTCCTGCCTCAGCCTCCCAATGACTGCATTCTTTTTTTTTTTTTTTTTTTTTGGAGACAGGATCTCACGCTGTCACTCAGGCTTGAGTGCAGTGGTGTGATCATGGCTCACTGTGGCCTCAACTTCTTGGGCTCAAGTGATCCTCCTGCCTCGACCTCCCAAGTAACTGGAACTATAGGCTCAACACCACACCCAGCTAACTTTTGTAGAAACGGGGTTTTGCCATGCTGCCCAGGCTGGGCTTGAATTCCTGTGCCCAAGCAATCCTCCCATCTCAGCCCCCCAAAATGCTGGGATTATAGGCATGAGCCACTGTGCCCGGCCTGACTATAATCTTTATAGTACAGTCAATCTTAGGAAATCTATGCAGATAGGCATTTTTTTGTGTTTTATAAGGCTTGAGCAGCATATTACAATTTTTAGTTGTCATAGACTTTTACAGTTGTTTATGTGCTTTTTGGATATTTCATGGATCAAATCTGTGTGTGTTTTCCTGCTAAATCCTTGGTAACACAGTCCCCCAATCAGTGCATCATTTTCCCCTGAATTTCTGCTTCCTTTAGTCCTAAGGACGAGTCAGGCTGGTGGGAGTTCTGTAGCACCAAGGATGGTGAGGCAGAAGGTTTGTTGCCTGAAGCTGTAAATGTCACAGAAATCAAGGGAACATGCCAAACACAGCTATATGGAGAGCTAAGCTGAGTGAGCAGAAGAGAAATCTGGATCTTTGCAACCTGAGGGCAAGTGGCATCGGCAGATATTATGGTGGCTCACACCTATAATCCCAGTGCTTTGAGAGGCCGAGGTGGGAGGATAGATTGAGGCCAGGAGTTCCAAATCAGCCTGGGCAACATAACAAGACCCTGTCTCCAAAAAAAAAGCCAGGTGCAGTGGTACACCTGTAGTCCCAGCTACTTCGGAGGCTGAGGTAGGAGTATCAACTGAGCCCAGGAGTTTGAGGCTACAGTGAGCTGTGGTAGTGGCACTGCGCTCCAGCCTGTGCAAAAACATGACACTCATCTCTTTAAAAAAAATAAAGTTAGAAATTAGAGAGTTGTTTCAGGAATTTAAAAGCCAGGAATCAGGCTGGGCACAGTGGGTCATACCTGTAATCCCAGCTCCCTGGGAGGCCAAGGCAGGAGGATTGCTTGAGCCCAGGAGTTTAAGACCAGCCCTGGCAACATAATGAGACATTGTCTTTAAAAAAAAAATTTAGTTGGGCATGGTAGCACACACATGTAGTCTCAGCTACTCGGGAAGCTGAGATAGGAGAATCACTTGAGCCTGGGAGATACAGGATTTGGTAAACTATGGTCATGCTACTGCACTCCAGCCTGGGTGACAGAGCGAGACCCTGTCTCAAAACACACACACACACAGACACACACACACACACACACACGCCAGAGATCTAAAAGTGGAGAAAAATAAATAGATGCAGTGAGGAGTCCAGAGTCTGGGCCTGTCCAAATTGTACCTGGTAGGAGGTTGTTACTGCTGGACTTATTGTGCTTGTCTCTACATGGCAAAAGAAGGTATGCTTAAAGAGCCATGGTGGCTCATACCTATAATCCCAACACTTTGGGAGGCTGAGGAGGAAGATCGTTTGAGCCTAGGAGTTCTAGACCAGCCTGAGCAACATAGTGAGATCCCATCTCTACAAATATAATTAAAAAATTAGCTGGGCATGGTGGTGCACACATGCAGTCCTTGCTACTCAGGAGGCTGAGGTGGGAGAATTGCTTGAACACAGGAAGTTGAGGCTGCAGTGAGCTGTGATCGCACCACTGCACTCAGCCTGGGAGACAGTGCAAGACCCAGCCTCAAAAAAAAAAAAAAAAAAAAAAAAGAGCCAGGGCAGAGCTGTCACAAACATGCCTCTTCTCATCTCTCCAACTCACCTCCTTCTAAGGGTTTGGTAGTATCACAGCTCCATGTGTTAACTAATAGAAAGCTCTTGTATCAGTTTCCTATAACTGCTGTAACAAATTACTAAGCCAAATGGCTTTTTTTTTTTTTTTTTGAGATGGGGTCTGTGTTGCTCAGGCTGGAGTGTAGTGGTGCAATCTTGGCTCACTGCAACTTCTGCCTCCCAGGCTCAAGTGACACTCCTGCCTCAGCCTCCCTAGTAGCTGGGACTACAAGTGCATGCTACTATGCCCAGCTTATTTTTTGTATTTTTGGTAGAGACGGGCTTCTACCATGTTGCTAAGGCTGATTTCCAACTCCTGAGCTCAAGCTATCCACCTGCCTTGGCCTCCCAAAGTATTGGAATTACAGGCATGAGCCACTGCGCCCAGCCACCTAATAGCTTAACACAAACGTATTACAGTTCTGCAGGTCAGAAGTCTGAAATGGATCTCACTGGCCTAAAATCGAGGCATTGGCAGGACTGTATTCCTTCAGAGAATCTGTTTCCATGTCTCTTCCATAAAAGATCAGTCTTCTGACTTAAGAAACGTGTAGTATACCTATGTACCCACAAAAATAAAAAATTTTTAAAAGTTTTTTAAATGTTTAGGGGAAACCTTTGGCTGTGCGATTAGTTGCATGAAGGCCCCCAAACCTGTACCACAGAAGCCTCTTTTGAAAACTGGGCAGCCCCAAGTACGGTATATTCTACAAAGCATACTTCAGATGCAGCCATAGAGAGGAATGGAGAAAAGGAACTTCCCATAGGACAAACCTGGGGCCATGAAAAGGAAAGGACAAAGATTCATGAGAGAAGTCTCAGCTTCCCCCATTTACCACTGCCCAGGGAGCAGGAAGAACAAATGCCAGGTGGGATTATCTAGGGGCTTCCTCCGCTACCAGGGCAGGAAATCTTTGTGATTACTGCTCTGTGGGGTTTGATGATTGCTATGAACCTGAGGCTGCTGTGTGTTTCCCATTCTTCTCTTTTTCAAAGAATTTTTTTAAACAAATACTAGCGATCCCATTCCTACTCCACAATTTATAAAAGTAAGGTGTGAGGCAGGTAACTCATGTTTTAGTTTACAGGCTACCAGTTACTTGAGGAATTGCATACAGACATTAGAAAGAGGACAGAATTAACCAGAGGCTGAACTTTGAGCTCGATGCAAACACTGGATGGTTTGGCAGTTTCTGACCCAAGAGAGGAAATAAATGTGTGGAAAGAAGGTACACATGGATATTTGGGTGACTAAAAGGGCAGAATAGGCCGGGGACTGTTAGTTGCCTCTCAATATCCCTTCTCTTCCTGTATTAGAAGTCTTTAGCTTGGCATGTGTCTACCTAGAAAAACTGTATTTCCAGCCTTCCTTGCAGCTAGATTACTCACATGATTAAGTTCTAGGCAATAGGATCTGAGTGGAAGTGATGTTTGCAACTTCTGGGTTGTGCTCTAAAAACAGTGGCAGGCTGGGCGCATTGGAAGGCTGAGGTGGGCAGATCACGAGGTCAAGAGATCGAGACCATTCTGGCCAACATGGTGAAACCCCGTTTCTACTAAAAATACAAAAATTAGCTGGGCATGATGGTGTGCACTTGTAGTCCCAACTATTCGGGAGGCTGAGGCAGGAGAATTGCTTGAACCCGGCAGGCAGAGGTTGTGGTGAGCCGAGATTGCACCATTGCACTCCAGCCTGGGCAGCAAGAGTGAAACTCCATCTCAAAAAAAACCAAAAAAACAAAAAAACAAAACAAAACAAGGCATGCCTGCTTTGTCTTTTCCTTCTTGCTGGTCAAAATGTGATATTGAGTGATGTGGGACCATGAAGACCAAAGGAATAGTGGAGCAACAAGATAGAAGGAACTTGGGCCCCTGACCCTGGGAGTGCTATACTAGACTTTTACATGAGAGAAAAAGATCTTTTCTCCTCTAAAACTGTGTAGTATTATTTTAGGTCTCTTTTCATGTGGCTGAATCTGTATCTTTTTTTTGTTTTTTTTTTTTTTGAGATGGAATTTTGCTTTTGTTGCCCAGGCTGGAGTACAGTGGCATGATCTTGGCTCACTGCAGCCTCCCCTTCCTGGGTTCAGGCAATTCTCCTGCCTCAGCCTCCCAAGTTGCTAGAATTACAGGCACCTGCCAACACGCCCAGCTAATTTGTGTTATTTTTAGTAGAGATGAAGTTTTGCCACATTGGCCAGGCTGGTCTCCGACTCCTGACCTCAGGTAATCCACCTGCCTCGGCCTCCCAAACTGCTGGGATTACAGGTGTGAGCCACTGTGTCAGGCTGAATCTATACCTTAACTTTCACAAACATGTTGAGTTCAAAGTGCCTTTAAAAAGGTTTCTTATGAAAAGTGTCAAATATACACAAAAGTGCAAAGAAGAGCATAATAACATCATATGTACTCACCTTCAGCTTCAACAATTTATCTAATGGTTCAGCCATACTGACACTACTCCCTCTCCTTCCACTGAAATATTCTGAAGCAAATCCCAACTGTCATTATCATTTCTTCTGTAAAAATTTTACCATCTACCTTTAAAAGATAAGGCTTCTTTTTTAAAAACAATAGTTTGGTGGCTGGATGTGGTGGCTGACACCTGTAATCCCAACACTTGGGGAGGCCAAGGCAGGCAGATTGTTTGAGCCCAGGAGTTCAAGGCCAGCCTAGAAAACATGGTGAAACCCTGTCTCAACCAAAAAAATACAAAAATTAAGCTGGCATGGTGGCACACACCTGTAGTCCCAGCTACTCGGGAGGCTGAGGTGGGAGGATCACTTGAGCCCAGGAGGCTGAGGCTGCAGTGAGCCAAGGTCATGCCATTGCACTCCAGCAAGAGTGAGACTCTATCGCAAAAAGAAAACAAAACCCCACAATAGTTTGAAATGCTTTTGAGAAAAACAAATGTTGGTATCTAGCCGACGGTTGAGAACATCTTGTTTTACATTCAGGAGAAAGGTCTGGACTGAAAGGACTTCTTTAAGAGGCCTCGTCACATGGATGGTATTTAAGGCCTTGGCAGTCGATGAGATGACCTAGTGAAAGTGGCCCCCTGAGTTAAAAACAGCAAAATTACATCAGTTTAGATGAGCAAGGGTTCTCAGGTAGAGCAGGAAATTATAGAAAACAGGGTTAATGTACACAGGGTAGGAAGATTTGATAGACATTGTTTCCACTGCCCCAAATTCATTCCTTATCTTGATTTTCTTTGGGGACAACTACCCTCAGCTCCAACCTCATTTCCTAGGTACCAGTTATTAGTTTAGGGATGGTCATATTCAATACAGCTGATGAAGCTCAACGAAATGTCTGCTTGAGCTTCTAGAAAAGCCTCTCAGTTCTTCAGAAACTACGTTCATCTGGCTGGATGGTGTGCTGTGATGGAATGTGCTGGAACTGCTGCAGCCATTTTGTTATCAAGAAAACTCTAGAACCAGGCCGGGCGCGGTGGCTCAAGCCTGTAATCCCAGCACTTTGGGAGGCCGAGGCGGGTGGATCACGAGGTCAGGAGATCGAGACCATCCTGGTGAACACGGTGAAACCCCGTCTCTACTAAAAAATACAAAAAACTAGCCGGGTGAGTTGGCAGGCGCCTGTAATCCCAGTTACTTGGGAGGCTGAGGCAGGAGAATGGCGTAAACCCGGGAGGCGGAGTTTGCAGTGAGCTGAGATCCGGCCACTGCACTCCAGCCTGGGAAACAGCGCGAGACTCCGTCTCAAAAAAAAAAAAAAAAAAAGAAAAGAAAATTCTAGAACCACCCGAGGGCTGTGGTGTGGAAATGGAGGATGAAGCCCACACCGAGTGGAGAGAGAGAGAAATCTGGCCCTTGGTGACATGGTTTGTACTGTAGGCTCAAGCCTCTTTTTAGAACTAGTTCTCACTCTTAGCCTGTGAGTTTCATGAGCCAAAAATTTGCCTTTGTTATTTAAATCATTTAAAGATGGATTTTCTGACTGGGTATGGTAGCTCATGTCTGTAATCCCATTACTTTGGGAGGCTGAGGTGGGCGGATCACTTGAGGTCAGGAGTTCGGGACCAGCCTGGCCAACATAGTGAAACCCCGTCTCTATTAAAAACACAAAAATTAGCCAGGCATGATGGCAGGTGCCTGTAATCCCAGCTACTCAAGAGGCTGAGCATAAGAATTGCTTGAACCCAGGAGATGGAGGTTGCAGTGAGCCGAGATTGTGCCACTGTACACCAGCCTGGGTGACAAAGTGAGACCCTGTCTCAAAAAAAAAGATGGATTTTCTGTCACTTACAATACAAAGTGTTCTGGCTGATAGAATAGGCCATGATGTCAATATTTTTTTTAAGACCTTGAGGAACCCCAGTGCCGGTCATGTCAGTTTTATCATGGGTAATTATGTTTGCTTAAGAAAAATAACTAGGCCGGGCGCGGTGGCTCAAGCCTGTAATCCCAGCACTTTGGGAGGCCGAGACGGGCGGATCACGAGGTCAGCAGATCGAGACCATCCTGGCTAACCCGGTGAAACCCCGTCTCTACTAAAAAATACAAAAAACTAGCCGGGTGAGGTGGCGGGCGCCTGTAGTCCCAGCTACTCCGGAGGCTGAGGCAGGAGAATGGCGTAAACCCGGGAGGCGGAGCTTGCAGTGAGCCGAGATCCAGCCACTGCACTCCAGCCTGGGCAACAGAGCGAGACTCCGTCTCAAAAAAAAAAAAAAAAAAAAGAAAAAAAGAAAAATAACTAGATGTTTCCCACTTGAATATATTTTCTTAGTGCTCAGTAGCAATTAACACGTATTGCTCTTTGCCCGGAGATTTCCTGCAGGCTTTCTCTAATGACTTATGGCTTCTACGGGTAATGGCCTGTTGCTGAGGTAATAGGGGTGCTTAAAGATACAGGGGGAAAAGCAGATGTGGAAACAGTTTCTATGAAAAAGAGTGTTCCGATTAAAGAAATGCAGTGAGTTGTATATAAAATCTGCTTTGGTTATGGGATAGACCTAATTATTCTCTGTAGAAGCACAGCGTGGAGGTTTTGGTCTAAGATTTTCTTAATACAACCAACTGGGAGGACAAGAAGATGCAAATTATGTTTTTGAACTGTATCCTTCAGAACAGCAGTGAAAGTCATTTAGATAGTTCTTAACGGTGGATATTAATTTGACAAAATGTTAGGGGAAGGGAGGGTAGATGGTATTATTGAAAGGCTAGAGCAGATGAAAGATACCATATTAGAGAGGGGTATCCTCAACCTTTGGGGTGTGTTGAAGTCATGGGGCCATCATCACCTGAATGTGGTTTTATTCTGCAATTCGAGCAATCACTTCGAGCAATCACTGAGCACAGAATGCTCAGTGGCAGATGATGTGGGTGTGTCAAAGAACAGTTGCTAAAGTCACCTCTAAATGATTTTCCTATATATGAGAAGGGGAAATGCTTTCTCTTTTTATGTTACATTTAGAAAAATGACAACCATGAAGATTATTTGCCAGGAAGAACATTCAAACTTTTTGACAAATGATTTGCCAGGGAAATTAGCTGAGGTCACATATCTCTTATTAGGTCGATGGAAGACAGCATATTAATATTTTAAAAAAGTAATGTAGACCTATGTAAATTTAGCTGAGAGTACTATAGTTTATTAAAACTCCATAGACAACGGCCTACAGAAGGGCAGGCTTATTTGCATTTTTGTTACGAGTGCCTGGAACCCAGTGTTTAGAGAAGCCAATAGGGATTTTTTTGTTTAATTACAAAGCATTTATGAATATTTACATTAGCAAATCAAGCATCTGCTTTGGAATCTAGATTCTAGAATAATGGAATTAATAAATACATTTTCTAGGAATGTTGCAGAGTGGGTAAGGAAAAGCTCTCTTAGAAAAAGGGCAAAATATCTTAAGTAATAGGAAGAACTTTAAAAGACAAGAGAACAGAGCCTGAAGGATAGTAGAAACTTTCACAGAAACACTGTTAGCAATAACGACATGGGCCAGAACTCTAAGGCTTAAGGTTAACAAGGAAGATTAGATTTATTGTCACCAATGGCAAGAGGAGAAGCTGAGAGTTCCCAAGTTTGGAGGACACCTTGGTGCGTCCTAAAAGACAGGCGTAAAAGTTTACCTAATTGATACAAATGAAGACTATAGAAGACCTGTGTAGGAATCAAAGAATCAGTATGCAAGTAGAACCTAGCAGCCAGGTCACAAACCAGGGAGTTACAAGTGTTGGCCTCACAGAGGATAAACAAATTGGTCAGCATAGAAGTGGTGATCCAGGTCAAAGGGACAACTTAAACAATTTCTCTGAAACTGGGAGGAATTTTTGAGATGGTAGCCTCTGGAAGTTTCTGGCCAGGAACCTAAAGATCATATTCATCTAATATCTGCTCCCCACTTACTTCCTTCAGCTTATTTATGAGACAGATTAAGAGATCTGGTTTTATGATGTCTATGGGACCTCGAAGATGTCACTGTTTGAAATCATTACCTGCTGCTACTGAGCGCTAAATTTCTGGACCACCCTCAGACATTCTGTTTCCCTGAGAGCAAAAATTGTGCATTAAAAAAAATCTTTTCAGCTGTGACTCTCCCTAATATAATGCCTGGTTCAAAGTAGATGCTTAGTCCACATTTTTTTTTTTTCTTTGAGATGGAGTTTTGCTCTTGTTGCTGCCCAGGCTAGAGTGCAGTGGCACAATCTTGGCTCACTGCACGCTCCGCCTCCTGGGTTCAAGTGATTTTCCTGCCTTAGCCTCCTGAGTAGTTGGGATTACAGGCCCCTGCCATGATGCCCAGCTAATTTTTTGTATTTTTAGTAGAGATGGGATTTCGTCATATTGGCCAGGCTGGTCTTGAACTCCTGACCTCAGGTGATCCACCCGCCTTGGCCTCCCAAAGTGCTGGGATTATAGGCGTGAGCCATGGCACCCTGTCTTAATCTACATTTAAATCATTAAACCAGACTATGGGAGGCCTATAATTTGCTGAGGTCTCACGAGGGTAATTTACTTATTCATATCTTCATCCATCTCTCTTTATAATTATTATGGGCCAGGCATGATGGCTCATGATGGGAAGATCACATGAGCCCAGGAGTTCAAGAACAGCCTGGGCAACATAGGGAGACCCCATCTGTACAGAAAATCAAAAGATTAGCTAGGCATGGTGGCACTTGCCTGTGGTCCCAGCTACGTGGGAGGCTGAGGTGGGAGGATTGCTTGAGCTCAAGACGTCGAGACTGTGGTGAGCTGTGATTGCACCACTGCAATCCAGCCTGGATCTCAGTGAGATTCTGTCCTTTAAAAAAAATTAGTATTATGTTCTCTTCTACAAGGGATTTGAAAAAGCTGAAAATAATACATTTGATCAAACATAAAATATAAATAATAAAGCCAGGATTATGAGAAACATACATTAGGAAAAAAAAAAAAAAAACGAGTGAATGGAATAAAATGAGATATACAAGCAATGGGGCTCCACGTAATTTTCAAAGCTGAGCCACAGAGTTGGATGTGAGTTTTTTGCTGAAAAAGCAGAAAATGAAGGCTAATCGTGATTCTCTTGACTACAAAGGCAAAAGGCAAAACATTCTAGTTCTCAAGGTTTTTTTTGTTTTGTTTTGTTTTTCTTTTTGAGACAGAATCTTGCTCTCTTGCCCAGGATATAGTACAGTGGCGTGATCTTGGCTCATTGCAACTTCTGCCTCTTGGGTTCAAGTGATCCTCCTGCCTCAGCCTCTCGAGTAGGGATTACAGGCACTCACCACCATGCCTGACTAATTTTCATATTTTTAGTAGAGATGGGGTTTTGCCCATGTTGGCCAGGCTGGTCTCAAACTCCTGACCTTAGGGGATCCACCTGCCTTGGCCTCCCAACATGCTGGGATTACAGGCGTGAGCACCACTCCCTACCTTAGTTTCTCAAGCTTTTATTAACTTAACTCTAAAAGAAATTTCTAGTATGGAATTTTATATCTGGGACATTGACGGATGTGGTAAACAGTGTCCTCAATGATATTTGTAAAAAAATCCCGTTCCAAATGTAACAGAGCTTTCCTAAAGCTGTCTTGTAGCACGAAACTTGCAGCATAACCTACAGCCCAACTCACTGAGAGCAGTTCTATCACAGACCAAGGAAATATGGCTCAAAACGGAAACTTTCTAAAATTGTCATTAAATCAAAGAATACTTCTAGAAAATCCAGAGGAGTACAAGTCATTCAAACACTTCTCCAGAGAGATCACCTCACTTAATAAGACCTTTGTGTTAGTCCCTTCCCACACTGCTATGAAGAAATACCGGAGACTGGGTAATTTATAAAGGAAAGAGGTTTAATTGACTCAGAGTTCAGCATGGCTGGGAAACTTACAATCATGGCAGAAGGGGGAGCAAACATGTCCTTCTTTACATGGCAGCAGCAAGAAGAATGAGTGTCCAGTGAAGGGGGAAGCCCCTTATAAAACCATCAGGTTTCGTGAGAACTCACTATTACGAGAACAGGATGTGGGAAATCAACCCTATGATTCAATTATCTCCACTTGGTCCCTCCTACATGTGGGGATTATGGGAACTACAATTCAAGATGAGATTTGGGTGGGGTCACAGCCAATTCATATCAGCCTTTGATTGGGGTTGGGAGCAGATCATTGGAGTTTATACTCTTGAAGGGTGGTGGTTCTCTGTTGTTGCTTTAAGGTGGTAGTGTATATCTTAGTTAACAAATGGGATTTTTTACAAGTGATATGGATTGGCTGTGTCCCCACCCAAATCTCATCTCATAGCTCCCATAATTCCCATGTGTTGCGGGGGGTGGGGGGTGGGCAGGGGGGGCCCAGTGGGAGATATTTGAATCATGGGGGCAGTTTCCCCCATACTGTTCTTGTGGTAATGAATAAATCTCATGAGATCTGATGGTTTTATAAGGGGAAACCCCTTTTGCTTGAGCCTCATTATCTTTTTGCCTGCTGCCATGTAAGATGTGCCTTTTTGCCTTCCTGCCATGATTGTGAGGACTCCTCAGCCACGTGGAACTGTGGGCCTATTAAACCTCTTTGTAAATTACCCAACCTTGGGTATGTCTTTATCAGCAGTGGGAAGACAGACTAATACAACAAGATTTTATGAAACATAAGTCATCTAACCTTCTTTAGAATAAGTGGATGACTAGTGCTCTGTTTTCATTATCTATTGCTGCCTAGGAAGCCACCCTAAAACCTAGTGGCTTAAACAACAGTGGTCATTATTATCTCTCATGGTTGTGGGGGTTGACAGGGCTCAGCTAGGTAGTTCTTGCTCAGCTTTTTTTCATGCAGTTACAGTCAGACAGTGGTTGGGGCTGGCATCATCTGAAGGCTTGCTTACTCACATGTCTGCTGCCAGGTTAGGAATACTCAATCAGCTGGGGGCTGGAACAACTGGCTCCTTGGACAACTCCACTTCTATGTAGTCTTTGCATGTGATCTCTCCAGCAGTCTGACTTTGGGATAGCGGACTTCCTACAAGGTGGCTCAGGACTCTAAAGGTGCATGTCCGAGAGAGATAGAGAGGGAATCAGATAGAAGTTATATTATCTTTTATGACCCATCCTTGGAAGTAATGCATTCATACTACATTCTGTTCATTGAGGCATGCACAAATGCCTGCCCAGGTTCAAGGAAAGGGGATGTAATTCCAAGTGTTGATGGGGAAGTGGCAGGGTTAAGAAGAGCATGTAGGGCTAGAAATACTGTTGCAGCCATTTTTGTAAAATACAATCTACCTCATTTAAAAGGTACACTGAGAGAGTTCCTATAATCAAGGGATGATCATTCTTAAAGGCCTATTCTGGGCCTTCCATAACTGAACAAATTCAAGTCCCCCTAGTTTTTCATTTTAGAGCATGAATGAGGTGACTTAGCATGGAAGATTTTCAAAGAAATTTTTACCAATCACTCATGACAGATAGAAAAAGCCACAAAATGCTTCCAATTGTGAACAGTTCAACTTTGAGCAACATTAAAACCATTCCTAGTTCATGCCTCCAGCAGAGGGAAATGAACCCAGGTTATTCAACAGTTTTCTACCATTCAAAGAGTGGTGAAAAAGAAAGTGTGGGGACATGGACAAAGCTTGAGGACATAGGCTAAGCAAAATAAACTAGTCATAAAAAGACAAATATTATACGATTCCACTCATGAAGTATCCAAAGTAGTCAAAATCAAGGCCAGGCACAGTGGGTCATGCCTATAATCCCAGCTACTTGGGAGGCTGAGGCAGGAGAATCACTTGAACCCGGGAGTTGGAGGTTGCAGTGAGCCAAGATCACACCACTGCACTCCAGCCTGGGTGACAGAGTGAGACTGTCTCAAAACAAAACAAAGTAGTCAAAATAATAGAAACAGAAAGTAGAAAGGTGATTACCAATGGCTGGAGGCGGGGAGGGGGAATTTGTGTCTAATGGGTATAGAGTTTCCGTGTTGCAAGATGAAAACATTCCAGAGATCTGTGGCGTAACAATGTGAATATAGTTAACACTACTGAACTGTACACTTAAAAATGGTTAAGATAGTAAATTTAATGTTATGTGTTTTTACCATTAAAAAAAAAATCAGCGGCCGGGCGCGGTGGCTCAAGCCTGTAATCCCAGCACTTTGGGAGGCCGAGACGGGCGGATCATGAGGTCAGAAGATCGAGACCATCCTGGCTAACCCGGTGAAACCCCGTCTCTACTAAAAAATACAAAAAACTAGCCGGGCGAGGTAGCGGGCGCCTGTAGTCCCAGCTACTTGGGAGGCTGAGGCAGGAGAATGGCGTGAACCCAGGAGGCGGAGCTTGCAGTGAGCCGAGATCTGGCCACTGCACTCCAGCCTGGGTGATAGAGCGAGACTCCGTCTCAAAAAAAAAAAAAAAAAAAAAAATCAGAAAAAATGTGGGAGTCAGACTCACAGTTCTGCTTCAGGGCCTTCAATCTAGCTACCTGGTTTACTAGAAGGCAGATTATTAAGAATGCAGATATTGACTCTTGCTAAAATGTTAAAATGCAGATTTTGTACAAGAACCAGGTCAGGCGCGGTGGCTCATGCCTGTAATCTCAGCACTTTGGGAGGCACTTTGGGAGGCGGAGGCAAGCAAAAATCACTTAAGGTCAGGAGTTCAAGACCAGTCTGGCCAACAAGGTGAAACCCCGCCTCTACTAAAAATACAAAAATTTGCTGGGCACAGTGGTAGACACCTGTAATCCCAGTGACTCTGGAGGCTGAGGCAGGAAAATTGCTCAGAACTGGTTAAACTCAGGAGGTTGCAGGGGGTTTGCAGTGAGCCAAGATTGCACCACAGCACTCCAGCTTGGGTGACAGAGCAAGACTCTGTCTCAAAATAAAAAATGAAGAACCAACTGGAAGTTAATACTGCGCTCAGGCAGCTTACCCTAGAGTCATTCTTGTCCAGAGTTAAAGGCAGAAGAGAGGTAAGTTAAAAACAAACAGGAAAAACCAACTCTAATTCTCTTAGTTAAGTTTTTTAAAGTTATGCCCATTTAATTTCAAGAAAAAAGTGAAGCAACTAACAATCTATTATCCCTGATACATTTTTCCATTAGGGAATAATGAAGTATCAGGACTTGCCACTCTATTGAGTCTTGTGTAAAATACTGACCCAGAAATCCTCAATCTGACATTTTTAGGGAGAAATAGGCATTAAGTTTAAATGAAGTGTTTAACAAACAGATGGGTCTGTATTTTGGAGGAAGTCATTTAGAAGAGGCTTTGAATACGTTTCATAGGAGAAAGTCTTCACCTGCTGCTTTAAATTAAGCCTGCTAACCAAATAAAATGCATGAGAAGATATTTCTCGGTTCCAACCAGTGAAGACCTTAGGAACCACATACTTCAATGTAGACTTAGGATGACGATAGCAGGAAGGAAAGGAGGCCTCCCAGTTGTCAACCAAAATTCTGATTGTTTGTGCTTACCATAGATAATTACATTTCCAGATCTATCTTCACTATTGGCTCCAGCAGTTAAAAACTCAGGTCTCCCACGGTGCTCATGAAATTGAATTTTAAGTCATAGGCTTAAATTTGAAGAGATCTGTCTGGTCCTTCTGCATTCCTTTTACATGTGGCCATTCCAATTATTCCAATTCAAGTAGCAATCACAAGAGTCCCACCAGCCTCATGGGTAGATGTCCTGAGAACATGCTCTGTAGATCCTTCTCCTTCAGAGGGTCAGTGGGACAGGCACCAAAGGTAGATAGTATAGGAAGACTAAGATCCTGAGTTCTCAGGCCCCCCTGAAGTGGGTGTCACAAATACTGTTCCTTGCTTACCTAATAAGTTTCATGTGTAATTTTTTTTTGTTTCTAGATGGATAATACACATACACCCAAAGCACCAATCCTAATAACTTCATGAATTATTGCATGTGTATACACTTATGTCATCACCACACAAATCAAGTTATTGAAAATTCCCATCACCTAAAAAGGTTTCCTCTTGCTGCTTCTTGGTCTGTATCCCAACCCCATGGGGAAGTAATCATTATTCCAACTTCTATCATCAAGTAGTTTAACCTATTTTTGAACTATGTATGAGTGAAGTCATACAGTACGTATTCTTTTAAATTTGGCTTCTTTCACTCACTTAATATCTCTGAGAGTCATTCACATTGTTGCTTATGTCAGTAGTTTGTTCTATTGATTGCCATGTAGTATTTCATTTTATGAATATACCATGATGAATGTATCTATTCTGCTGATGGGCATTGAGTTGTTTCCACTTTGGCTAATATGAATAAAACTGTGATGAACCTGTGTGGCCAACTCCCACGGTTACTACTGTTACTGCTTGAGACCATCATTACAGGACTGAACGAAGGGACGAAAGTAGAAATGATAAAAAACAAAACTAACTATTTTAAGGAAAGGCTAGCATGGAGAAGAAGAGAGCTCCCTGCTTCTAGTGAGCAAAGGCAGCCCCTGAGCGTCTATAGCCCTTTGTATTTATTGGGTAACAAGAGCAAGGAGGAGGCAACGATTGGTCAGCTGCATAATTGATCACAGGTTCATATTGTTACAGACAGGCTTCAATTATGCCTAATCATAAGAAACATTTGTGCAGCCTCCAACATCTCCTTTTTGTTTTTGAATTAATTGAGCAAGGCAATTGCAGGCTGTGTAGCCCTTAATTGCCAGTTGGTGATCCAGCTTCATTTTTCTTAGGCCTTATTCAAAATGGAGTTGCTCTGGTTTGAATGCGTCTTACATATTTCCCCCTTCCCTTTCACAAGAGGACCTTTAATCCTAAGGGTTGCAGAAGGATGAAGGTCCGTCTTCTGCAACTTCTTCATGCTGAATAGGAGCGATGATATTCCTGCCTAACTATTAGGGTCTCCTGTATTCAGGGTAGAGAGGAGCTCAGTCACAAAGCATTGGTCCGTTAAGCATCGACTGTACCTCTGAGTTCCAGCAAAAGGTGAAACCCTGGTGCTCCAGCAGTTTTTCAGCTTCCTGTGTGGTTTTCTTGATCTGTCCCCATGTTATGGGGGTTCATGTCAGCATGACTCTGGTTGGTCCTCATTACGTCTTCGCATTCAGATTCAACTGGCTCGTGGCTCATACTAGGGGAACCAGGTCCATGGTTGGGATCCATGGGTCCCTCCAGCCTCCTGTTCCATAGTCATACACATCTTGAGGGCACCCACACAGTTTGTTCATCTCCTGCAAAATCACAAGCATACCTTGGAACCCACATTAGTAAATCTAGTGAAACAGAAGCAAAAGTCTTTTGTGGCTGTAGCCGGCAGCATTCTATTGCTGAAGGATTTGTTCTACAAGCTGCAACTCAGCCTCTGCCTCTCTGGTTAATTGCCACGGGGTAAAACTTTCCATTGATAACAAGAAACAGGCTGTTTCTGATTAACAGAAGACACAGAAAAAGCAAATCAAGGCTTATCCTTCTTGTAAACAATCCTCAAGATCTATTACCATGAGACACCAGTCTCTTACTCCCGTATCCATAAACCCACAAAACTTTTCTTCAATCTACACTGCACAAGTGGGTCTATGAGATGCTATGGGTTGTGATAGATAAATCTCCCGTGTAGTTGTACTTCCAAATCCCTGACCTCCTTGCTTCTTCTTGCATAGAGAAGGGTATAATTTATAGGGAATAAGCAACAACTGAGCAATACACTCTCCCGGTTCAAAAACCCAAAGATCTTATGACATTGCTACTACCTGAATTCTCCTTCACAATCAAAATCAACAACTTCTGGGCCTGTAAGTTAAGACAGCTTTTACCGAAATCGGTACCATGTATCTTGTTGGCAAAGATTCCCAAATACCAGTGTGAATCTTAGTGAGTTTCTTTCAATTAACGTAATTTGTTCTCTAGGAGAGCTAATCCTGCGTTTCCAGGGGTTGCGGAGAGGGAATCAATGTGCCTTTGGAAACCTACCCCTGAGACGGAGTTGTGGCCTGGACATGTCCAGGGAATGTCCTCTTAGTTTGAGGTTCCTGGGTCCAGGCCCCCTTCTCACTTCCCAAGGCGGGGGGGGGGGGTGCCATTTTGATGAAATTTTGAGTGGCATCGATTAGCCAATGGTTTCCTTTATTGCAATGAGGGCAAAGTCCTGACACCACTTCTGTAAGAGGGGAACTGTTGTTACAAGATCTCTTTTTGCCAGAGGTCTGATGGCATTCTCTTTTGAAACATCCAATTTTTCTACACTTATAACACTTTCCCACTTTAGGGCTTGACCCTTGGCTTCTTTTAGATCTGTCAGTTACCAAGTTAGCCATTGCCTGAGTCAATACTGCAGAGCAATGAAGCTCAGTTCCCATATCCTGACAAGCTCCAAGAAAATCTCTCAAGTCCACTGCACATCTCACAGGTGCCAGTGCATGTTTACAGTCCACGAAAGCCAAAGCTAAAGTTAGCCTTTCTGTAGCCACAAAAGATGGTACAAGCCAATTTTCATCCTCCCTCTCCTGTTCACCCCTTTTGATAGGTGCTATAGGTGGGGCAAAATTTTTTCTTAAACCCTGAAATAAAAAGATGGTACATGCCAAACTCCAAACAAAAGAGAAGAAATAACCAAGTTCTTCCTCATGTTACCCTGATTCAAAAACTTCATGTTCTTCATACCCCTAGGGCATTGACCAGTACCTTTTTAGAGCACTGACCTTATGTTGCTGCTGGCAGACTTTTAATAGGGTTTCTAGTTCATCTGGTTGGTTTTAGTTTTTTTCTGGGCTTTAATTTTTTCTGTTCCAGCAGTCCTTCCTCGTTCAAGTCCCTATGGGACCCTGTCTGTCCCTGCAAATCTCTGCTAGTCTCTACTTTTGTACCTCTTGAGGGCACTGACCTTATATTGCTAATCTTTGCTAGTCTTTATCCCTGTCTGTCCCTATGGCACCTGTTAGTTTCCTGCAAGTCCCTACCTATCTCTTCCGTATCCCCTACCTATCTCTTCCCTATCCCCTATCTCTTTCTTACTTATCTCTACTTGTCCTTGCAGGCCTCTTCAGGTCCCTTCAGGTCTACTGTCCCTGATAGTTCCCGTTAGTCCCTCTTTGGGCGCCACTTGTGGCTGACTGCCACTACTACTACTTGAGACCATCATTACAGCAGTTACTGCTGTTACTGCTTGAGATCATCATTACAGGACTGAACGAAGGGACGAACATAAAAACGATAACAAAAGTCAAAAGTAACTATTTTAAGGAAAGGCTTGCATGGGGAAGAAGAAGAGAGCTCCCTGCTTCTAGTGAGCAAAGGCAGCCCCTAAGCGTTTACAGCCCTTTGTATTTATTGGGTAACAAGAGCAAGGAGGAGGAGTAACGATTGGTCAGCTGCTTAATTGATCACAGGTTCATATTGTTACTGACAGGCTTCAATTATGCCTAATCATAAGAAACATTTGTGTGGCTTCCAACAAACTGGCTCTTACCTGCCTCATGCAGTACATCTTTGGTTGAGGTTTGTCCCTATGGTGTTAATTCTCCCTGTACTTTTGGGCTGTCCAGCATATGGGCTGAAGGAGCTCCTGTGGCTTTAGGAAAAAAAACACAGAGCAGAATAACTGAGAGTTACAAGGCCACTAAGTGTGGGTCACTGGACACTGAGCTTGGGAACTGTTCAATTTAAGCTGAAATTAGAGGTGGACTGAGGGGCTGTGCCAAAAAGAGTCTTTTACATCCTGTCTTTAGAGTGGGAGTTTTGTCCTAGCATTATGAGGCTTGACTATGGGTCCTCCAAAGTAGGGATCATAAAAGGATATATTGTAATCCTGTGTAACAGAACTGCTAGCTGCTAACCAAAATTCATGTTCTTTTCTTCCTGGGTATTCAGCTAGCTCATATTTCTCAGCCTCTCTTGTAAAATTAGGTGTGGCCAATGGACTGAGTTCCAATCAATGCAGTACGAGCAGAAGCAATGTGCAGCACTACCAGGCCTGATCCACAACAATTCTCCTAGGCATACTTCTTCATTTTCCTCCCCCTTGTGCTGGCTGGATGTTAATTCTCAGGTGACCTTAACCACATGCTGAAGATGGCAGAGCCTCTTCCAGCCTGGGACCCCGAATGATTGTGTGGAACAGACAATCCTCCCTCTTCTTCCTCCCACTTCTCCAGCCCCATCTCACTCATTTGGAGCTGCCTTGTTCTGAGACCAAGAAATAGACTTCTGTGGTGTTTGAGACAAAATATATTTTGAGGTTAATTTCTTATAGCAATAGCCTACCTTAACAAATATACCTGCATAACACCTTACCATTCCTCAGGAACAGACATTAAGCCTTAAGTATCTCTGCACTGTACTATTTAGGAAAGATTGGAAAGTTTAAAAAGATAATTATAAAAAATATATACAATGGCCGGGCGCGGTGGCTCAAGCCTGTAATCCCAACACTTTGAGAGGCTGAGACGGGCGGATCACGAGGTCAGGAGATCGAGACCATCCTGGCGAACACGGTGAAACCCCATCTCCACTAAAAAATACAAAAAAAAAAAAAAACTAGCCGGGCGAGGTGGCGGGTGCCTGTAGTCCCAGCTACTCGGGAGGCTGAGGCAGGAGAATGGCGTAAACCCGGGAGGCGGAGCTTGCAGTGAGCTGAGATCCGGCCACTGCACTCCAGCCTGGGTGACAGAGCCAGACTCCATCTCAAAAAAAAAAAAAAAAAAAAAAAATATATATATACACACACACACACACACACACACACACACACACACATAAAAAAAATTAATACCAAAAAGTCTAAAATCAAAGTAAAAGTCCCCCGTCTTCCTCTTTACCCATTTCAAGTACCACTCCCATTGGGTAACCATTTTTGACTATTTCTGTCTTCATATTTTATTTCCCTAATTGTTACCGCTACATGATCTCCATTTCTTTATTTTTCTTTTTATTTATTTTTTTAGACTGAGTCTCACTTTGTTGCCCAGGCTGGAGTTCAGTGGCGCACTCTCAGCTCACTGCAACCTCTGCCTCCCGGGTTCAAGCAATTCTTCTGCCTCAGCCTCCTGAGTAGCTGGAACTACAGCTGCCTGCCACCACACCTGGCTAATTTTTGTATTTTTACTAGATATGGGGTTTCACCATATTGGCCAGGCTGGTCTCGAACTCCTGACCTCATGATCCACCCACCTTGGCCTCCCAAAGTGCTGGGATTACAGGCGTGAGTCACCGCGCCCAGCCAATCTCCTCTATTTCTAATTTTATCCATGTTAAACAATATTTAATGGCATCCAACTATGAAAAATGAGCAGTTAACAAAGATTTTTTTTTTTTTAATTCTACTGTCTTAGTCCATTTGGCCCACCACAATAGAATACTGCGAACTGGGTGGTTTGAACAACCCAGTTTCTCACTGCTTTGGAAACTGAGAAGTTCAAGATCAAGGTGCCAGAAGACTTTCTTTGTGTTTGGTGAGGGCCTGCTTCCTGGTTCCTAGATGGTCACCTTCTCTTTGTGTCTTCACATGGCAGAAAGAAGATGAGAGAGCTCTCTTGGGTCCATTTTAGAAGATTACTAATCCCATTCATGAGGGCTTCATTCTAAATGCTTCCCAAGGGCCCCATCATCTCATACCATCCCATCAAAAGTGAGAATTTCAACATACGATTTCGGGTTAATTCAACGGACTGCAACACATTCAGTTCTTTGCACCTAGGAAAATGAAAAAGAGTGTTAGGTGGAAGAAATAATGGTGGTGGTAGAAGGAGATCACCGTTTATAGTTCTATGAAGGAGAACTAGTGTGATGTGAGCAAACAAAATTTTGAATCAATGTTGTGTGGAGTGTGCCTTCTACTACTCATTTGCCAGAATGGGAGATTGTCATGAGATGAAATAATGCATCTGCAGGTGTTTTGCTATGGACTCCTCCCTAGTGGCATAGTTTGGATATTTGTCCCCTTCAAGTCTCATGTTGAAATGTGATCCCCAGTGTTGGAGGTGAGGCCTACTGGGAGGTGTTTGGGTCATAGGGGTGGATCCCTCATGAATGGCTTGGTACCCTTTCCCTGGCAATGAGCAAGTTCTTACTCTATTAGTTCATGCGAGATCTGGTTGTTGAGAAGAATCTGGTACCATTTCTCTTGCTCTTGCTCCTTCTCTTTCCATGTGACACACTGGTTCCCCCTGCCTTCTGCTGCGAGTGAAAGCTTCATGAAGCTTCATCAGAAGCCTGCCAGATGCTGGTGGCATGCTTGTACAGCCTGCAGAACCATGAGCCAAATAAACCACTTTTCCTTATGAATTACCCAGCCTCAAAGTATTCCTTTATAGCAATGCAAAATGGGTTAATACACCTAGAAATATTTGTGTGGGTGCATGAGGGAGCATGAGTGAGGGTAGAAAGAAAGATTAAAATTATTAAGCACTACATCTCTCCTAGAAACTATGTGAGGTACTTTGCAAACACTGTTTCATTCCTTTCTGCAATGACCTAGGTAAGCTGAGTAAGGGAAGAGTTAGGGATGCTTTATCACTTGCCCAAGATCGTACAGTAACAGAATGTCTGTCTGCAAAGTCCATAGTCTTCACACACCACCATACCATTATATATAATGGATGCCAATTATTCTTATATCTGCTAAAATGTAGATTAAATTTAAGATACTTAAGGTCAAACTATTCTGGAGGGTAACCTCTGATGAGCGAAGTGTCTTGCACATTTACCACTAGAAACAGATCTTAAGTTACCGATAAAGCAATTCCACCCGAGCCAGCACCTTTTGTTCCAGCCAACAGAGGGCAGTGAGAGACGTAGAGTGCATTTAGAGTTAGAGTGAGGAAAGTCTTGCTTAGAAACTAATGCCAAAGTCAAGTTGGAATTGTTGTCAGCTTGTCAAAATGTTGGCCAGAAGCCCAGAAGTGTTTAAAATTGTCCTTCTCAAATGATAGATCAATCAAAAACAACTTGAAAAAAAATCCATCACAGTCCTTGAAACATAAAATAATATAAATTACATATTAATTTAGAAATAATCAGGCTATGCCTTTAGACACTTTGCTCAACCATCGGGTATCAGCCATGAAAAGATTGTGGTCCTGTTGGCATGATGTTCCTATATGGGGAAAACAGCTCATTTTCTTATTCTCTGTACAATGTCCAGACTGATTCTTGTGCTGATTCATGTTACTAAACAAATGACATCATCTAAAATCTAAATCTAAATCATCTAAAACTGAGTGTTATTCTTTAGTGAAAATCTCTTCCTGATAAATACTCCACCATGGAATTTTTTAGATAGAAAAAAATAACAGAAACTCCTAACTTCTCAGTAATGGCAATTCCCAGGAATCCTTAAATTATATGGATAAATCACGGAGGGAGCTTGCCTTAGATTGGATGTGCTACCACAGGCCAGAAGGTCGGTATCAGATTTTCAGACCTGGAAACTGCACTTTTTTCCATTGCCACTAGGACTGAGCTCTGATTTTTCAAATCTTGCCCAAATTCCTCTCTAAGGGGTCTGGGGGCATCATGCCCTACAAACCATCAATTCTCATGAGATGGGCTTTATTTAACCATGTATATTGTGACTTACTTTCCACTCTGACTTGGGCATAACAAGGAAGAAAATCAAAATATTTTACGCCAAAACATGTTTCTCTGCCATATCTTGAAATGGCCCTGCAAAGCCATCCTTTGTGGGGGAAAATCTGCATCTGTAAAGAATCTCTATTAACATAGCTAGATCTTTTTCTTCCAAACCCTACCAATCCTCAAGAGATTAACTAAAAGTCTTGCACCTTTTAAAGATCTGAATACTAAACATTTGTCATCTATTGTCTCTAAGGGCAACCACTACAAGACTTCAAAAGAACGTTGGTCTCTACAATCTTTTATCTTAACCTGAACATTTCCCTTCTATCATCCCAGGTCTTTGACAAACTTAACCAATCGTCAACAAGAAAATGTTTAAATTTACCTATAGACTGGAAGCACTGCCCTCCCAGCTTTGAGTTGTCCTGCCTTTATGAACCAAATCAATGTATTTCATAAATGTATTTGATTAATGTCTCATGCCTCCCTAAAATATATAAAACCAAACTGTACCCCAACCACCTTGGGCACATGTTCTCAGGAGCTCTTGAGGGCTGTGTTACAGGCCATGGTCACTCATATTTGGCTCAGAATAAATCCCAAAAAACATTTTGCAGAGTTTGACTCTTTTCGTCAATAGCTACTTCATCATAGAATTTAGATAAATTTTGATTAATTTTGAAATTACTCTCAAATGAGGGGGTAATGCGAGGGAATGAATGAACAGAAAAATAGAAAATAGGAATATACCAGAACTTCATTCTGACCTTCTTCCTCAAAAGTAAGCCTACCAGGATAGCAATTAGAAACCTCAGTTTAAACAGATGTTAATTGCCAGAAAAATAAAATATCTATAAATCAAAAATAAATTTCTAAGCCCGCTAACCAACTGAATGGACCCCTTCTCTTGGCCAAGGGCATAAAGCAAACCTGAGGCCAGGCGCAGTGGGGCACGCGTGTCATCCCAGCACTTGGAGAAACCGAGGTGGATGGATCTCTTGAGCTCAAACCATCTCACTAAGATGTATAAAAACCACACTGCAACCTGACCACTTTAGGCACATGTTGTCAGGATCTCCTGGGGCCATGTCACGGGCCGTTGGTCACTCACATTTTACTCAGAATAAATATCTTCAAATATTTTATAGAGTTTGACACTTTTTGTTGACATATCTGACATACAAATAAATTTAATATTTAAAATAAATAATTGATTATTAATATGAATTTATTACTAAATAATAGTAAAAGAAATAGTGCTTATCAGAAATTTTCTTAGTTAAATACATACTTCTGTTTCACTTTTTCTGTATACGTTACCGGAAAGGGGTCCCGATCCAGACCCCAAGAGAGGGTTCTTGGATCTCACACAAGAAAGAATTCGAGGCAAATCCATATGATAAAGTGAAAGCAAGTTTATTAAGAAAATAAAGGATTAAAGAATGGCTGCTCCACAAACAGAGCAGCCCCGAGGGCTACTGGTTGCCCATTTTTATGGGTATTTCTTGATTATATGCTAAACAAGGGGTGGATTATTCATGCCTCCCCTTTTAGACCATATAGGGCAACTTCCTGATGTTGCCATGACATTTGTAAACTGTCATGGCACTGGTGGGAGTGTAGCAGTGAGGACAATCAGAGGTCACTTTTGTCACCATCTTGGTTTTGGTGGGTTTTGGTCAGCTTCTTTACCATGATCTATTTCATCAGCAAGGTCTTTATGATCTGTATCTTGTGATGATCTCCTATTTCATTCTGTGACTTAGAATGCCTAACCGTCTGGGAATGCAGTCCAGTAGGTCTCAGCCTTATTAAACCCAGCCTGTATTCAAGATTAAGTTGCTCTGGTTCAAATGCCTCTGACATATGTATTGCTGTGTATATTTTTATATGTATTGACTTTTTCCTGATTGAGAATCCTTACTGACCCTAGGGGTTTGCATACTTATGAAGCAAAAGATAATGTCGGTTTTCAAATATTCAGAATTTATTTGGCATAAGTGTTCAAAAAAAAAAAGTTGTTTTTTTAGGCAAAACCCAACAGGGGGCAGTGAGGCAATTACTGAATTGCAGGGTGGTTAACAGACAAGGCCTTGTGTCAGGCAGACCTAGTCCTACTTCCGCTCTACTACCAATTCGCTAGCTGTGTGACCATGAGCAAGATACTTAGACTCTCTGTGCCTTAGTTACCTCATCTGAAAAATGAATATTACAATTAAATGCCCAGTTTATAGTGTGGTTTTGCTTGGAATATGGTAAGCACTTAGTAAATACTAAGATTTGGTTTAAGTGTTAAAAATTATTTTTGAGTAAATGCCTAATAAATGTTAGCTGCCATCATCATTATCTTTGGCCATAACTTCAGCAGATATTATTTATTTATTTATTTATTTATTGAGATGGATTTTTGTTCTTGTTGCCCAGGCTGGAGTGCAATGGTGCAATCTTGGCTCACCACAACCTCCGCCTCCCAGGTTCTAGCAATTCTCCTGTCTTAGCCTCCCGAGTAACTGGATTACAGGCATGCGCCACCACGCCCAGATGATTTTGTACTTTTAGTAGAGATGGGGTTTCTCCATGTTGATCAGGCTGGTCTTAAACTCCTGACTTCAGGTGATCTGCCCACCTCAGCCTCCCAAAGTGCTGGGATTACAGGCGTGGGCCAATGTACCTGGCCTATATTGTTTTTTAACCAGCTGTAGCTCCTCTAGTACCTGCATGTGCAAATCTGGGACTATCCACATTCTGATTTTTTATTTTTAATTAATTAATTACGATGGATACATGCTCTGTCGCCCAGGCTGGAGTGCAGTGGCATGATCTTGGCTCACTGAAATCTCCACCTCCTGGGTTCAAGGGATTCTCTGCCTCAGCCTCCCGAGTAGCTGGGATTATAGGCACCTGCCACCACACCTGGCTAATTTTTGTGTTTTTAGTAGAGATGGGGTTTCACCATCTTGGCCAGGCTGGCTTGAACTCCTGACCTCATGATCCGCCTGCCTTGGCCTCCCAAAGTGCTGCAGTTACAGGTGTGGGCCACTGTGCCTGGCCCATATCCTGATGTTTTCTCCTGCTCTAGTAAGTTTTATAGCATCTATCATTAATTAGTGGTTTTTGATGGGGACAATCATTGAAAACTGGAGAAGATTATAAAAACATAAGCAGATTCACAGTTAAGACTACAAGTCAGAACATGGAAACAAGGAAGGAGGATAGGTACTTAAGACTGAATTTGGGACATGGGTGTACATGGGAGAAAGAAGGTGAGTAAGTGGGAAGGGAAAAAAGAGTATGGAAATATCCCCAGCCAAATATTTTACTGAATCCAGGATCCTTGATTACTAGAACTCCAGACAGGCAACCAGTAGGACTTAAATCACTTAAATGGAAGGGTCCTTGTATGCAGCTGCCATTCAAAATATTTATCATTCCTAGACAAGATGGCATGGGGGCGGGGGAAAAGAAAAAAAAAGATATTCATCAACTGAGATTAGCATCTCAATCATTAGGATAATGGGATTTAGAAGCCAGAAAGTCAGACTCTACAGAGAGTGATGAAGGTGTGAACACTGAATATCTGAGACAGGTCTCAGTTATTCTAGAAAGTTTATTTTGCCAAGGTTGAGGACACAAGCCTGTGACACAGCCTCAGGAAGTCCTGACAACATGTGCCCAAAGTGGTTGGGGCACAGCTTGGTTTTACACATTTTAGGGAGACATCAGACCTCAACCAATATATACATAAGATATACATTGGTTCTGTCCAGTAAGGTGGGACAATTCAAGCAGGAAGGGAGCTTCCAGGTCATAGGTAGGTGAGAGACAAATGGTTTCATTCTTTTGAGTTTCTGATTATCCTTTCCAAAGGAGGCAATTAGATATGCATTTATCTCAATGAGCAGAGGGATGACTTTGAATAGAATGGGAGGCACGTTTTCCCTAAGCAGTTCCCAGCTTGACTTTTCCTTTTTAGCTTAGTGATTTGGGGATCTCAAGATTTATTTTCATTTTACACTTCCCCCTTTTTCTTTCTTTCTTTCTTTCTTTCTTTCTTTCTTTCTTTCTTTCTTTCTTTCTTTCTTTCTTTCTTTCTTTCTTTCTTTCTTTCTTTCTTTCTTTCTTTCTTTCTTTTGAAAGGACACAAAGATAGATGTGTACCCGCCCCCCACCCGCTACACCCTTGTTCTGCTCTCTAATCTTTGCACGTACCAGAGGTTTTGTAAGTTCTGTAAGTACATGTTTCTCTTTCTGAGGCCAGGTCACAAGGAATGTTTAAGTAAGATAGCCAGGTCACAAGGTGTGTTTAAGCAAGATAGCCATAAACTGGTCGTGCAACCTGATGCAATATAATTAACTGCCTTTGTGTAAAACTGCTCTTCTGCCTCAAGGGTTGTACTGAAATATCAGAAATGGCGGGAACCAATCATAGTTTGCCAAATCGCTTTGTTCAAACTCCAGCCAATCATACCTCTAATTTGTATAATGATTCTATGCCTACTTTCCTTAGACTATATAACATTGTTCGGAGCTCAGTAGGGGAGCTCTCCTGCCCGTCTCGTTTCACGAGCAAGTGAGAGCTCCAGGTTCGAACCTGTAATAAAGATCCTTGCTGCTTAGCTTTGACTCTGGACTCTGGTGGTCTTCTTCGGGGAATAAATGGTCTGGGCATAACAAATGGGGGCTCGTCCGGGATTTCCCCCAAGCCCACCAGACCCCCAAGTCAACGGATCTTAATCTGTAGGTAAGCCGGCTTTGTCACTGTCTCTGTCTTTGTCTCTGTCTGTCTCCCTGAAATTTCGCGAAATCCGTAATCTGTAATCTGTATTGGTCTGTTCTGTAAGTGGCACGGTCTTGGCGGACGCGCTAGAAGACAGCCACTCGGGACTGGTGGGAGACGTTCCCCAGTGCCCATCTGGGGGCCTCCATCCTTGGTTGCCCCGTCTGACTCAGGTCGGAAGTCCGACACGCGCTCGCGAATGCTCATCGTTATTACTGTCTGTCCGTTATTGTTAAGTGTTAAGTGTAAGCCCAAAACGAAACATAAAACCTTTTCTTCCCCCTCCAGGACCGGACCTGTCGGATACTCCCCTCTGCTTCACACTCATTTTCGTCCCCCCTTCTCTTTGTAGGAGCAGTCCAAAGATGGGCAACAACCAGAGCACGCCGCTCTCACTCCTTGTTACCAATTTTAAGGATGTGAAGGCTCGGGGGCGTAACTTAAGCGTAGAACTAAAGAAGGGAAAGCTAGTTACTTTCTGCCGTTCGGAGTGGCCCTCTTTCGGCGTAGGGTGGCCCTCTGAAGGAACTTTCTGTCTCTCTATTATTACTAAGGTAAAAACTAAGATTTTCCTGCCAGGGCAGTCAGGACATCCTGATCAAATTCCTTATATTCTAGTGTGGCAGGATCTTGTGGAAAACCCACCACCCTGGATAACTCCATTCATCCTTGAGCCCTGCAAAGTCCTAGTAACGCGACCTACAAGACAAAAGACTCCCTCTGCTCCCTCGGCCCCTGTGCTGCCGGACAGCCAGGACCCCCTAACGTTAGAACCCACATTTCCCCCACCATATCAGCACCTTATCCCGCAGGACCCAGTCCCCCAGGGTGGTGCTTCCGTAGAGGGAAACCGAGAAGCGGAAGCAGCCGAGAGTGAAAGTAACCTGGGGGGGCCGGCCGGCCGAACACGAGGCCGCGTACAGCGGGACCAAGCTTCCCGACTCCCTGACTCCACTGTAGCCCTGCCTCTCAGAGAAATAGGATCGCTCGATGATACCGGGCTCTCCCGTCTCATGTATTGGCCTTTTTCCACCAGTGATTTATACAATTGGAAGTCCCAAAATGCTCGGTTCTCAGATAATCCCAAAGATCTAACCTCGTTGTTAGACAGTGTCATGTTTACTCACCAGCCGACCTGGGATGACTGTCAACAGCTCCTCCGAATCCTGTTCACAACGGAGGAGCGGGAAAGAATCCAAGTTGAGGCCAGAAAACTGGTTCCAGGAGATGACGGCCAGCCAACTGCAAATCCTGACCTCATTAATGCGGCTTTCCCTTTGACCCGGCCCAGATGGGACTACAACACGGCAGAAGGTAGGGGACGACTGCTCATTTATCGCCAGACTCTAATGGCGGGTCTCCGGGCTGCAGCTCGCAAGCCCACCAATTTGGCTAAAGTATATTCTGTGTTACAAGGTAAGACAGAAAGCCCCGCTGTGTATTTAGAGAGATTAATGGAAGCCTTCAGGCAGTTTACCCCTATGGACCCGGAAGCACCGGAAAATCAGGCAGTGGTAGTAATGTCCTTTGTAAACCAGGCAACACCAGATATTAAAAGAAAACTCCAGAAATTAGAAGGTTTAGAGGGAAAGCAGATTCAGGACCTCCTTCAGATGGCCCAGCGAGTTTATAATAATAGGGATACTCCAGAAGAAAAACAGTTCAAGGCAACCAAAGAAATGACCAAAGTCTTAGTAGCAGCTTTCCCCCAGGCAGGAAATGGCCAAAACAGAAAGCAGAAAAAGCAAGGCCCTAGGCAAGGATTAGAAAAAGATCAGTGTGCTTATTGCAAGGAACGTGGCCACTGGATTAAAGACTGCCCAAAGAAACGGAGACCAGCTAACCCTACCTCCGTACTCGTTACCCAGGACTCTGACTAGGGAGGACGGGGTTCGGACCCCCTCCCCGAACCCAGGGTAACTTTGCAAGTGGAGGGGTCCCCAGTTCGCTTCTTGGTCGATACTGGGGCGGAACGCTCAGTCCTAACCAAACCAATTGGAAAAATGTCTAAGAAAACATCCTGGGTGCACGGGGCCACAGGCATCAAAAAATACCCCTGGACAACCCAGAGGACTGTAGACTTAGGAAGGGGAAAAGTCTCCCATTCCTTCCTAGTCATCCCAGAGAGCCCCTGCCCTCTACTAGGGAGGGACTTGCTGACAAAGATGGGGGCCCAAATCCACTTTGAGCCAGAAGGGCCCAAGATAACTGATTCCCAAAACAGGCCAATATCTATCCTGACTGTCACCTTAGAAGATGAGTACCGACTCCATCAAGAGCAAAAGCCCCCCGATCAGGGAATTGACTCTTGGCTCCAGCGTTTCCCTGAAGCGTGGGCAGAAACTGGGGGCTTGGGGCTAGCTAAACACCGACCTGCCATATTTGTGGAAGTTAAGCCAGGGACGGACCCCGTTCGGGTTCGGCAATATCCTATGCCCCTGGAGGCAAGAGAAGGAATTACGCCCCATATCCGCCGACTCCTAGACCAGGGAGTCCTACGGGCTTGCCACTCATCCTGGAATACTCCACTGTTACCTGTTCGTAAACCCAACAGTACGGACTACAGGCCAGTACAGGATTTAAGAGAAGTTAATAAAAGGGTCATGGACATACATCCCACTGTGCCCAATCCATACACCCTTCTGAGTGCCTTACATCCCAAAAAACAGTGGTATACCGTTCTTGATCTAAAAGACGCTTTCTTCAGCCTTCCTCTGGCTCCCAAAAGTCAAGAACTCTTTGCATTTCAATGGACGGATCCTGAGAGGGGCATCAACGGTCAGCTAACATGGACCAGACTGCCACAAGGGTTCAAGAACTCGCCAACTCTGTTCGATGAAGCCCTTCATGAAGATCTGGGTGAGTACCGGCGGCAACACCCTGAAATAACTCTTTTGCAATATGTTGATGATCTCTTAATAGCGGCCAGGTCCCCGGAAACTTGTGTTCGAGGGACTGAGGACCTCCTGAAGACTCTGGGGGAGCTAGGCTACCGAGCCTCAGCAACAAAGGCTCAGATCTGCAAGTCGGAGGTAACTTATCTGGGGTACCTATTAAAAGGGGGGCAACGCTGGCTAACCAAAGCCCGAAAGGAAACAGTCCTACGCATCCCTAGACCCCAGTCAACACGGCAAGTGAGAGAATTCCTGGGGTTGGCAGGGTTCTGTAGGTTATGGATACCCGGATTTGCTGAGTTAGCCAAGCCCCTATACCAGGCAACAAAGGAACGGCAGCCCTTCAATTGGACGGAAGAGGCTGAGCTGGCCTTTCAGCAAATCAAAACTGCCTTGTTATCAGCCCCCGCGCTGGGGCTCCCTGATGTCTCCAAACCCTTCCACTTATACGTGGATGAAAGTAAGGGTGTTGCAAAAGCCGTGTTAACACAGTACCTAGGCCCCTGGCAGAGGCCAGTTGCCTATTTGTCAAAAAAATTAGATTCAGTGGCTGCTGGCTGGCCACCCTGCCTCCGGATAATCGCGGCGACCGCCCTAATGGTCCGAGACGCTGATAAACTTATCATGGGGCAAGAGTTGCGCGTTATAACCCCGCATGCCATTGAAGGCGTCCTCCGGCAGCCGCCGGACCGATGGATGAGTAACGCCCGGCTCACCCACTATCAAGGACTGCTGTTAAACCCCCTCAGAATAACTTTTCTGCCCCCAACCTCTTTAAACCCTGCTTCACTGCTGCCAAATCCAGACTTGGACGCCCCGTCCCATGAGTGCACTGAGATACTGGCTCAGGTGCATGGGGTGCGGGAGGACCTGCAAGATCGTCTGCTCCCCGACACAGAACTCACCTGGTTCACTGATGGCAGCAGCTATGTCCACCAAGGCCAGCGGTATGCAGGAGCGGCTGTAACGTCAGAGACTGAGATACTTTTTCAGGATGGACAGAAGCGTTCCCAACTAAGAGAGAAACTGCTCAGGTTGTAGCAAAGAAAATTTTGGAAGAAATCCTCCCCAGGTATGGCTTTCCCGTCCAAATAGGGTCAGACAATGGACCAGCCTTTGTTGCTAAGGTAAGTCAGGATTTGGCTTCCATTCTGGGGGCAAATTGGAAATTACATTGTGCTTATAGGCCCCAAAGCTCAGGACAGGTAGAAAGGATGAATCGGACTCTGAAGGAGACCTTAACTAAATTGACCATGGAGACTGGCGCTAATTGGGTAGTACTTCTCCCCTACGCTCTGTTCCGGGCCCGAAATACACCTTACAGACTAGGCCTCACACCATATGAAATCATGTATGGCAGACCCCCACCCCTGGTCCCCAGTCTAAAAGATGACTTACTCAAACCTGAAACTGAAAATGTCTCTGAGCTCCTGTTCTCCTTACAAGCCTTACAGAAAATTCACCAGGAAATTTGGCCCAGACTACGAGAACTGTACGAGGCAGGACCTCCGCCGACGCCTCATCCGTTCCAGCCGGGAGACTGGGTCCTAGTCAAGCGCCACCGGCAAGAAACTCTTCAACCCAGGTGGAAAGGACCACTGCAAGTACTCCTGACTACTCCCACCGCTCTCAAAGTAGAAGGCATCGCTTCGTGGATCCACTACACACACGTCAAACCAGTGGACCCAACATCCGACCTTCTCGGGCCGTCTGGAGCACCGGTTACATGGACTGTAGACAAAGCTAAGAACAATCCCTTAAAGCTAACCCTGCGCCGTCATCCCCATAGCCGTAACCATGTCTAGCTTTCCTATGCTTTTATGCCTTATGCATCTGACTCTCCTCACTGCTGCGCCGTCTAATCCCTATGTCTGGAGGTTCTGGCTCTATGAAAACAAAACTCACCCCGGGGAAACCCCCCAAGCGGGTAAACTGCTAGCTAGCGCAGACTGCCCCCCCTCAGGGTGTAATACTATAGTTTACCTCAATTTCACTAGGTTCCAGATTGCCCAACCAGCAACACCCATGATCTGTTTTGAATATGATCAAACTGAATATAATTGTAAAAATTATTGGTGGCACCAGAGTGCAGGTTGCCCATATAGCTACTGTAAGACGCACTCTGTCCGATACTGGAGAGAACGACAAGGGTGGTATTTTTACAAAACTGAGTCTCCCGTCACTTACACTTGGATAATTAGAGACCCATGGGACTCTCGGTGGACAACCCCACAACATGGGGGAGTATATTACTCATCAACTAGCACCTGGCCCAGTAGCCATTTATATCTGTGGAGAAGTCTAGTCCAGATTCAACCCTTAATCCACACACAAATCCACAGGCAAGAAACCAAGTTATCACAAGACTTGCAGCCCTTCTCCTGGCTAACTCTATTACGGGAAGGGCTAGCATTCGCCAACCTCACTGGTTTAGGCGACCTGTCCTCTTGCTTTATGTGTGCAACCCTAGGAAGACCACCATTAACGGCTGTTCCTCTATCCTCCCCTCCCACAAACTATACAGGTTTTAACTCATCGATAGTCACGATACCCGATGTAGCCCTGTACCGTGACCCATACCAAGAGAAATACCCCTATTGTTATTTGGCATTTAGCAACAGCCTCTGCAACCAATCGGCTACATACCCTAATAGTCCCATATATGCTCCCCCTGGTGTGTTCTTCTGGTGTAATATGACTCTGTTAAAAACTCTGTCCAAAAGCATCTCTGACGGACAGTTGTGTATCCCTGTTACCCTAGTTCCCCGACTGACACTGCTAACCCCGGCAGAGTTCATAGGCTGGGCAGGGACCGCCCCAACTAAAACTGCGCGACATAGACGAGCAGTTTTTCTACCACTAATTGCCGGAATATCCTTAACCACCTCTGTCGTCGCAGCGGGGTTAGCAGGAGGGGCCCTACAACACTCCATGATAGAAAACGACAAGCTGTTACAACAATTCTCTGTTGCTATGGAAGACTCCGCCTATTCCCTAGCCTCCCTTCAGCGGCAGCTCACCTCCCTAGCACAGGTCACCCTTCAAAACCGCAGAGCCTTAGACTTACTCACGGCTGAGAAAGGAGGTACCTGTATGTTCCTCAAAGAAGAATGCTGTTTCTATATAAATGAGTCAGGGTTAGTTGAGGAAAGAGTCCAACGCCTACACGAACTAAGCTTAGAAATGAAAAAGCAACAATTCACTACAGCCGCTAACAATTGGTGGAGCTCTTCAATGTTTTCCCTTCTGGCACCCCTTTTAGGCCCCCTAATGTCTTTACTACTTCTATTCACTATAGGCCCCTGTGTGGTAAATAAAATTTTACAATTTGTCAGAGAAAGGTTTGATACCATCCAACTAAAGGTCCTCCGTAGCCATCACCAGCCTCTCCTGCACCCAGAAAGTGAGGCTATATTATAAGACTCTGGAAATCCAAGATTGGACATCCAGTTACTTATGAGAAGGGAGAAATGAAAGGACACAAAGATAGATGTGTACCCGCCCCCCACCCGCTACACCCTTGTTCTGCTCTCTAATCTTTGCACGTACCAGAGGTTTTGTAAGTTCTGTAAGTACATGTTTCTCTTTCTGAGGCCAGGTCACAAGGAATGTTTAAGTAAGATAGCCAGGTCACAAGGTGTGTTTAAGCAAGATAGCCATAAACTGGTCGTGCAACCTGATGCAATATAATTAACTGCCTTTGTGTAAAACTGCTCTTCTGCCTCAAGGGTTGTACTGAAATATCAGAAATGGCGGGAACCAATCATAGTTTGCCAAATCGCTTTGTTCAAACTCCAGCCAATCATACCTCTAATTTGTATAATGATTCTATGCCTACTTTCCTTAGACTATATAACATTGTTCGGAGCTCAGTAGGGGAGCTCTCCTGCCCGTCTCGTTTCACGAGCAAGTGAGAGCTCCAGGTTCGAACCTGTAATAAAGATCCTTGCTGCTTAGCTTTGACTCTGGACTCTGGTGGTCTTCTTCGGGGAATAAACGGTCTGGGCATAACACTTTCTTTCTTTCTTTCTTTCTCTTTCTTTTTTTCTCTCTCTCTCTTTCTCTCTTTCTCTCTTTCTTTCTTTTTTTGAGATGGTGTCTCGCTCTGTTGCCAGGCTGGATTTCAGTGGCACAATCTCAGCTCACTGCAACCTCTGCCTCCTGGGTTCAAGTGATTCTCCTGCCTCAGCCTCCCGAGTAGCTGGGACTACAGGCACCAGCCACCACACCCAACTAATTTTTGTATTTTTAGTAGAGATGGGGTTTTACTATGTTGGCCAGGATGGTCTCAATCTCTTGACCTCATGATCCACCCACCTCGGTCTCCCAAAGTGCTAGGATTACAGGTGTGAGCCATTGCTCCTGGGCACTTCCCCACTTTTCTTTTTAAAAATCTTTTGGAGAAAGCATTTTAGAAGAAAATGAGTCTCTGGTCTCAGGGTTTGTCTGAACTCTCATGGCTAGTATGGCTTATTCCTAGATAGGTAGGTCCTGAGTTATTAGGAAAGCTCATTTCTAGCAGGTTGAGAAGTCTTATAACCTATGAAAAGAAAATAGACGGAGGAAGGGAGAAAAACAAGAACAAACAAAGGAACAATCATGGAAAATTTGATATAAGTCACATTACTCTGAAGTCCATACATCAGGCGGCAGGTGTGAAAGTGGCTTATGTATGTAAATAGCTTGCTGTTATTTTCTTCTGAAGTTTAAGTTACCTAGATTCAGTTCGCAGGACTTTAGGAAATCACAGCTTAGTTTGCAGTGATTTCAAATTACAAAAAAAAAAAAAAAAAAAGAAAAACCCAGGGGAATAAAGGGAAGTGAAGAAGAAAAAAATGAAAATATTATTTTGGAGACTCACGGCTAGGAAAAATTGGAATTCAGTCCAAACTGTAGAAAATAATACAAACTGAAAAACATTAGGCAAGACTGGAATCTAACAACAAGTGTACTATAGTTTTGGAAACCTAATTTTTCTCTCTCCAGTTTCCCATTTTTACTTAAGACAAATCATGGTAGGACCAATTTGCTTTATTACACTTGGCCAGATTATTTCTATAAAGTGCAGCAAGAATAATTATTTTTCACATAGGCTTTTTAAATTGGCTTTGATGGAACTTTGTTTCATAGAAGGAATCTCAGGCAAGACTTTTTTAAAGCTGAGCCTAGCCATGGATTTGTGACATCAAATACCTATGAGATACGTGAATACTTCTCCTCTTGAGGTCCCAAGATAACTTGGGACTCCTGGGTCTGTCAGAAAGTGACATTCTTTACTTACTACAGGTCAGGAACCCTGTACCAGGACTGTTTAGACAAGGTATGAGTCCAGTTTTCCCAAGGGGCTTTTATTGGCTCTATAAGTCAAGTTAGTTTCTTTAAAGGAAAGCACACCTGTTTAGTCAAAGCCCTTGTAAAATAACCAGTTTCTCCAACTGTGTCCTGTTACAAATGAAAACAGATTCTTATTGCACTTATGCAAAAAACTATATTGCCATAAGTTAAGAATACTTACAAATAGTTTCCAAATTCTGAAGAAATTGGGTAGAGAAACAAATGTGCTCCAAATTTTGTTCACAGAAGTATACCTAATTATTAAAAGCTGTCAGCATATCAAAAGAAAAGTTTCCTTGACTCTGAAAAACAAAACAAATGATCAGCAATGTTTTAAGCAGAAAGTCAAAAAGATTACTTCAGTCTTCTATTAGTTCAGTATTATGTAGTTAATTCCTCTTCTGCTTGATATTCATGAACATTTCAGCTCTCGATGGGTCCTGAAAGTTTTCCTCTATTCTGATGTCACAATCCACAAAGTTATCAGAAACCTGCATTCAAGAGCACCTGTCAGAGTTTTATAGCTGATTATAAAACTACCTTCTAAAGAGGACCAAAACAAGACAATTGTTCATGGATGACAAAAAGTTTTAAGGTAGCCATAGTCAAAGATGCAATTGACAAGGAAATGTGTTACCTCTGTGGCACAAATAATTTAACATAACAATTATAATTATTACAGATAATGTACACAAAGTCATATCAGAATTATAGGAGTTTCCCATAATTTTGGAACACATAACAATAACATATTTATACAAATACAGCCCAAAGAAAACCAAACACCATTTCATATTTAACAATGCTTTCTATATAATTTTTATACCAAATAAGCCAAATATGTCATTTTTGGTCTTTGAGGAAGTGAATATCTTAAAGTATTAATTAGGTAGGAAAAAGACATAATTTATAATTTGATTTTGGAAAGCTTGTCAAGTATCAGAGGTTTAAAACACTTGGTATCACAACATAGGTTTTTGTGATACTTATTTTACAAAAAAATAAAGCAAGTCATTCATTTAACCAAAGTGATAACTCAAGGATTTCAAGAAAGGTTTCATTCTTGAAGAAAAAATCTTCATTCTTTGAAAGAGACTTAATTTTCCAAGCAATAAGTCCTAATAAAAACACCATGAAGCCAATTCGTTTTCCAATCTATAAAATTTTAATCTTGACCATAAGATGTAACTTCCATAAGCCTTTTATAACCTTTATAACCTTTATTAAGGAGTAGGTTAATACTTCAAGAAAACCTTGTTAATCTGCCACAGGGGGCCTACATGCTGGTCTTGCATCAGTGTGCCTTTGGCATTAATGTTTAATTTATGGAGAAACATAACTTATTTTATCTCTAAAAATCTGCCCTTACAATCTCACACACCTACCTCTTCTGCAATAGTCCCTGGGCCTTGAGGAGTTAAATAGCTTTAATGTCTGGCATTGTGCCTCAGGAATGCAGTTTATTTTGATTGGCATCTTCTACTGGGCCTGAAAATGGGGCTTAAATTGCCATCGGTGTTTAAGATTTAGCAGGACTTGACATCCTTTTTAGACCCAGGAGTGAAAGCCCTGTGACTCAATGTCACAAGGACTTTAAAAGCACATATAGAAAGATACATGAATGTAACAACCTTAAGAAAATGTTTTTAATCTCAGTTTTTTTCTAAGCAAACCAAAACTTAATAATAATGGCATAGGAATTATTTTGATAAAAATAAAATCTGTTAGGTCAGTTACCAAAAGACGAAAGAAAAGACCATCTGCAGTGCACAGAAATTATGTTGGAGGAAAACATTTCCTTTAGACCTTTAAGAAAACATTGTTAGCATCAGGCCACAACAAATGGAACTTGAGGGAAAAAAAGCTTATATGGGCTTAAAATGAGTTGAAGGAGAGTGTTACTATTTCATGCCTTTTGAAAGGGGAGAGCAAACCAAAAATGGTTTTGATGAAATAAAATTGAACTTTGGGTTAGAAAAATTAATATCTCCTATAATGTATTAAGAATAAATCTGTCCCTTAAGAAAATTTTATTGTTCTAATCAAATCCTTAGTATATACTTTTTTAAATGTCCAACCAAATCTCTAGAAAGACCATTATAATTTCCCTTTAATTATAGACAACTCGATCATATAAAAGTTTTTTAAAAAATAAATCCTCTTATGGTGACTTAAACAGACCATTCATGACATGCTTGGACATTCTGGTTTGTCCTGAACATCCCTCTTTTTAAAATAACTGGTCATTTTTTTCTGGGACTAAATTTACCATATGAGATTCTTTCTCATATAAAATTATTTTTCTTTAAGCTTTCTTACTAGAAAATACCTCTGTATTTTTATAACTTTTTTTTCTTATTTCCTGGTTCCTTTTACCTTCTTTCAATATAACTTTTAAATAAGCTTTGAATTAGAGAAAAATTGTTCAACTTTTTTAAAAGAACACTTTTTTTCTCAGAAAGAATGTTTTCACTGGCCGGGCGTGGTGGCTCAAGCCTGTAATCCCAGCATTTTGGTAGGCCGAGGCAGGTGGATCATGAGGTCAGGAGATTGAGACCATCCTGGCTTACATGGTGAAACCCCATCTCTACTAAAAATACAAAAAATTAGCCGGGTGTTGGGGTGGGCACCTGTTGTCCCAGGTATTCAGGAGGCTGAGGCAGGAGAATGGCATGAACCCAAGAGGCAGAGCTTGCAGTGAGCCGAGATTGTGCCACTGCACTCCAGCCTGGGCAAAAGGGCTAGACTCCCTCTCAAAAGCAAAAAAAAAAAAAAAGAAAGAAAGAATGTTTTCCTATGACGTATTTTTATTGGAAAATACTCAAATAATAAAATATCTATTATTTAATTGAATATAACTTTATATTCTAAATTATGACAAGTTTGTCTATAAGTATTTATCCCATTACATTTAGCTAATTATTTTAATCATTTATCTAGATTATTTATGAAAACTGTGATGGTCAACATTTAAAGTTATGAAATTCACCACTGCAAAATTATAACTGAGACAATGAAAAAGGTATAACCTAACTGACTCCATCTTGCTTCTAACCTCCAAGCTGTTCTTGTTCCTTCCTGGGTGTAGGCCAAACTAACTTTAGAAGTAACTTTGTTTATAGTTCAGCTTTGAAACAAAGACAATAACAGTCCTTTCCCAAAACAACCTCTTTACTGCCTGTGGACTAGACTGCCTAAAACCACAAGATTAGAAGTTATGGTAATTTTACTAGATAATTCAAGATATAGCTATTTTCATGAAACCAATATCAATGTCTTATTTATTAAAAGTTATACAAACAGGCCGGGCGCGGTGGCTCAAGCCTGTAATCCCAGCACTTTGGGAGGCTGAGGCGGGTGGATCACGAGGTCAGGAGATCGAGACTATCCTGGCTAACATGGTGAAACCCCGTCTCTACTAAAAATACAAAAAACTAGCCAGGCGTGGTGGCAGGCTCCTGTAGTCCCAGCTACTTGGGAGGCTGAGGCGGGAGAATGGCGTGAACCCAGGAGGCGGAGCTTGCAGTGAGCCGAGATCAGGCCACTGCACTCCAGCCTGGGAGACACAGCGAGACTCCGTCTCAAAAAAAAAAAAAAAAAAAAGTTATACAAGCAAAGATCATTCTGTTTTGGGTCGGGTTTATAGATTTGTAACCTTTATGCCAAATTTTGATACCTTATAGTATTTGGCAGGGATAAGTATGAAATTCCTTGACCAATAAATGCAAACAAAAATGTATGCTGGCAATTCTTAAGACATTTTAAAATGTTACTTTACCAATAATTGTAAAGCTAGCTTATTTATTAAAGATTTTACTTAACTCACATAAACTTGAAAAAGCAGTTGACTAGTCTTTTTTCTGATAAAGTATTTAAGTGCTTTTATTTTTCTTTAAGCCAATTAATTAGGGCTATTTTATATATTTTCAGTAGTGAAGCATTGTGTACACAACATAAACACACATTGATAGAAGTACCTCTTATAGTTTCCTAAGACCTCCTTTTTTATTTTCCTATCTTAGACTTGCAAACTCTTGATAACCTGTTTCATTACCCTGGCAGTTGTCAGCTAAATAGCCTTAAATCTGCATATTGAAGAAATAACCCTTAGATGAAAAATCAGATAGCAAAATGTACATCTCAAGGTACAGAGAGAAAAAGTCTAGTGGTGCTAGAGGGAGATTAAAGATGGATGTGAAATCAAACATAAAATTATAGAAATCTATCATAGGATTATACGAGGAGAGCAATTTTATTTAGATAGGGGCCACCTATCTTTTTTTTCTTTTTAAAGGAAGTCTCGCACTGTTGTCCAGGCTGGAGTACAGTGGTGCTATCTCAGCTCACTGCAACCTTCTTCTCCTGGGTTCAAGTGATTCTCCTGCCTCAGTCTCCTGAGTAGTTGGGATTACAGGCACGCCCCACCACGCTGGGCTAATTTTTGTGTTTTTAGTAGAGACGGGGTTTCATCACGTTGGTCAGGCTGGTCTCAAACTCCTGTCCTCATGATCCGCCCGCCTTGGCCTCCCAAAGTGCTAGGATTACAGGCATGAGCCATCATGCCCGGCCAGGACCACCTATCTTTTAACTAGATCTCTAAGCACTGGAGAGAGCCCATACACAAACCTGGGTATCCAAAAAGGCTAGACCATTTGATGCTTTTATAGTGTACTTAAAAAAATTTTTTTTAAACAAAGACATTTCTAAGTGTCTAATCTACACTCTTCTTTAGGAACCCAAGAATAGCAACGCTGGGCGCAGTGGCTCATGCCTGTAATCCCAGCACTTTGGGAGGCCAAGGCAGGTGGATCACTGGAGGTCAGGAGTTTGAAACCAGCCTGGCCAACATGGTGAAACTCATCTCTACTAAAAATACAAAAATTAGCTGGGTGTGGTGTCATGCGCCTTAATCCCAGCTACTAAGGAGGTTGAGGCAGGAGATTCGCTTGAACCTGGGAGGCAGAGGTTGCAGTGAGCTAAGATCACGCCACTGCACTCCAGCCTGGGCAATAGAGCAAGACTCCATCTCAAAAAAAAAAAAAAAAAAAAAAGAACCGAAGAGTAGCTTCTGTTGCAATAATTATTAGCCAATAAATCAGGTAACACAATACAAAAGCAAGCAGTTTAATAGCTGAGACGATCTTTTCTGTTTATACTCTTGGGGTTCCATTAAGAAAAACAGAGGTTTCTCCCCAAAAAGGAAACTGACACCTTCTCCAGCTTCTTTAAGTCACCCTTTGCTGACTCTTTTTTCGGGCTCAGCCCGCTTGCACCCAGGTGATTAAAAAGCTTTATTGCTCACACAAAGCCCGTTTGGTGGTCTCTTCACACGGACGTGCGTGATACCTTCCATCATCATGGAAGCAGAAAAATCTTGCCTTCCTCATGTTGGAAGCAAGTAAAATTTCAAAACAAGGAGTCATACAGCAAAATAAACTTTAGATCTCAGTCAAATTTTGGGGGATCAGGAATTCTCTGGAGTGGCTGCTTCCAGGCCTCAGCAAATTGTCTGATTGGTTTGAGCCATAAAGATAGCTCAAGCTGGCACCAAGCACCAATAGGAGATTTGTCAAAGGTCAGGGGCACCTTCACTCATAATCGCTTTGTGGTTACCAAAATGTGAACCCTGAATATCTGAGACAAGTCTCAGTTACTCTAGAAAGTTTATTTTGGCAAGGTTAAGGATACACCCTGTGACACAGCCTCAGGATGTCCTGAAAAGGTGCCCAAGGTGGTTAGGGCACAGCTTGGTTTTATACATTTTAGGGAGATATGCGACATCAATCAATATATGTAAGACGTACATCTCACATAAGGTGGGACAACTGAAGCACGGAGGGGGCTTCCAGGTCTTAGGTAGGTGAGAGACAAATGATCGCATTCTTTTGAGTTTCTGATTATCCTTTCCAAAGGAGGCAATCAGATATGCATTTATCTTAGTGAGCAGAGGGATGACTTTGAATAGAATGGGAGGCAGGTTTGCCCTAAGCAGTTCCCAGCTTGACTTTTCCCTTTAGCCTAGTGATTTGGAGACCCCAATATTTATTTTCCTTTCACAAAAGAAATGAAAATATTTTACCCAAAATATATTTGTTTGACATATTTTGAAATGGTCCTGCAAACCTATTTTTTCATGAGGGAAATTTGCAACTATAGAGAGTCTCCATTAATGTAGCTGGCCTTCCCTTTCTAGGCCTTTCCAGGACCTAGGAGAGATCAACTGAGAGACCGACACCTTTAAAATCTGAAGAGAAACATTGATCATTTATTCTGTCTAAGGGCTACTACTTATGAGGTTTCATCTACATAAGGAGACCCCCTATGCTAGCCAAGCCTCTTCCTTTCTCCCACTCATAACCTGTCTTGCCACTAAAACTTCATTTACCAACATGACCTGTTTGGGCCATGCTCTGAGCCTGCATTCTTTCTACAATCTCAAGGTGATACATTAGATTCTGTATCTCACTGGGGTGTCGGGTCTTCATTCTGAAGGCTTCTGTGTGTACACATGAAATAAACTTGTATGCCTTTTCTCCTATGAATCAATCTGTTTCATGTCAGAGATTTTTCAGTGAACTTCCATGGGGCCAAAAGCCCGGGGAGGTATGAAAAAGCATTTTATTTGGGAGTAATTGGGAGAAGGAGAAACTATAGGAAACTTGGGCAGATACAAGAATTTAGGCGAATGAGTTAAGATTCTCTCGAGCAGGACACACTTGGGTGTGCAGTCCCTGTCTATATAAACAATTTGAGTTACCCCAAATCAGTGTCACCACCATTTTGAAGGCTCTATCTCACAGGGTCCCTTGATGGAAAAAAATGCCTGCTGACCAGTGAAGCTAATTGCTCACCAGTCTTCCTTCCTAGAACTGGGGCCATCTATGAGGATGACTCCAGTGATACAGGGCCCAGAGTGCTTTAGGACATCTGGCTGACCCCAACTAGTTTGATGGGGAGTGTTTGCTGGAGGGCGTGATATAGTGTTGAAAATTACCCCCAAAGAGGAAAAACAGGGACAAGTCCATGGTCCAGACTTCGGTCCCAAGCACCAAATGGGGACTAGAAAAATTTAAAGATGGTTCTCCAAAGGGACGGAAATGTGGGGCCCACCTTTAGGGCCCTATTTCCCCATGTCTAAGGGTGGTCCTTACCATAGGTCAGAGTAAAATCAGCGTCACTTGTATGTCGATTTATTTAGCTAAATTCACTACCTGGAAATGGGACTGGACTAGAGAAGGAATTGAAACCGAGGGCTAACCTGATTAAGCCTGCCAAACTTAACCTGCTTTGCTTGTGTTAAAAGAAAAACTTCAGTCAAATTAAATGTAAAGGAGTTTAGTTGAGCAACGAACAATTTGCAAATCAGCAAGATCCCAGAATCATAGCATATTCAGAGAGACTCTGCAGCCACATGATGGAAGAAGATTTATAGACAAAAAACGGGAACTGACATACAGAAATTGGAAGCGAGGTACAGAAACAGCTGGATTGGTTACAGGTTGGCATTTGCCTAATTTGAACATGGTTTGAACAGTTGACTACAATTCATTGGCCAAAACTCAGTGATTGACACAGGTGTGGGCTACAATTGGTTTACATCTGCACTTGTTATAGTTCATGTTGTAGAGAAAAAACCTCCAGGACAAACTTAAATATGTAAGGAGGCAGCATTAGGCTAAACTTGATTAACAATTGCTTTTAAACACTTACTTCTAGTTGGTCTTAAAACCCCCACTAGCAGGTCACAGAGCTAAACAATATACAAATAAACCCACACCAACTTTCTTATGAATAACATCTCTGACTGTGGGCCATTCATAGTAATGGTTGCTTAAAGTTGTTTTTCAGGAGTAGGGGGAAGTTCTTGGCCAGTTCGAGCTGGCTGAGACCACCCACCCTTCAAATGGCCCTGCATGAATGCCCAATAGGTGACCTTTTTGCATCAGAGGGCCAAAAATTCATCCCTGATATTGTGCTAAAGCCACCATTTTCTGAACATGCATTCTTTGAAGAACCATGAAGCTTGACTACATGTGCACAGATCACTGATCTCATTTTTTTCTTTCCTCCTATAACATTTCCTCAGCCTTGGACCACTTTGCTCCTCAATCCAACAAATGTTCCTAAAACCACATCTTTGGGGAGGCAGGTTTGAGACCTATTCTCCCTCCTTGCTTGGTTGTCTCGCGAATAAATTCTTTTCTTTTGCAAAACCCATCATCTTAGTGATTAACTTGTTGCGTGCGGGCAGAATAAACTGGTTGATAATAGAATGACTCTACTGTGGCAATTAAACAAACCTAGCTATGAAGGTAAAGCATGCTGATTCTTAGAGTTACAGCCCCTTTAGAATTTGTCTAGCCAATTCCAGAAAAACAAAAAAAAGCATGTTGATTCTTAAGAGCCGCAACTAACCTTGGCCAGTGGTTCTCAATGCTGGATATACAATGAAATCACCTAAGAAACTTCAAAACAAGTGACACACACATTTACAGAGTGATTGGGCTCTACCCCAGACCAATTAAATCGAAGTCTATTGGGTCAAGGGTCTGATATCACGATTTTAAAAAGCAACAACTCCCAGATGATTCTAATGTGCAGCCAGAATTGAAAGCCATGGCTCTATGGTTCTCACCAGGATCAGAGTCTCATCATCCATTTCTTCGGCAATAGCACTTTTTCTTGCTACTTAATTCCTGGAGTTCCAGAACATGTGGTAGTTACTGACCATAGATAACTGCTTTCCAGCCAAATCTGGATTATCTACAACCAGGGAACTGTTACTCTTTTATCAGCCACAGATGTTGTCAATCTTAGCTCCCAAGAACCCCGCCTTCAGCCTGGTGCTCTCTCTTGCCCAGTGCCCTGTTCTGCATTCACGATATTACATAACTTTATTCAGCTAATACACATCTGCAATCCTTAGTATTGCTAGAATTAAACAAATGGGTCGTTTGACTTTGAGATCCTTCTATCATACTCTTATGCTAAAACCAAAGATTTTTTTAACCATGAAGAAAATGAAAATTGATTTGGAGATTTTGGAAATGCTCTAAAATATCATAAACTAAATAAAAAAACAAGTGCTGTAGAAACGTCTTATCCCTTTAAAACAACAAAACCCTTGCAGAAGACTTACTGTTGATATGGACAGGAGACAGGGAAATACTGGGTAGAAGAGGGCAGTTCCCCAGCAAAGACCTCACCTTCAAACCTGGAAACCCATGGCCCTAAATGGGAACAGGCACTCCTGTTTTCATGCCCAAAAGTTGCATTTTGGCCCACCACACGCCCCCATCCTGTACCCATATAAACCCCAAACCCCAGGCTCCACAAGGAGACAAGCAGATGAACAGAAGAGCAGAAGAGCAACAGAGAAGGAGAGAAGAGGAGTGTCTGAACATCAAATGGAGTTTGGCTAGGGATGGTCAGAGAGGAGATCAGCTGCTGGATGGCCAAACTCCAGGGGAAAATGATCTTCCCACTCCATCCCGCTTCCAGTTCCCCATCCATCCTGCTGAGAGCCACCTCCACCACTTAATAAAACCCCTGCATTCATCCTTCAAGTCCATGTGTGACTTGATTTTTCCTGGATGCCAGACAAGCACTCAGAATACAGAAAGCAGTCACACTGGCTCTCTGCCTTTGCGAAAGGGCAGAGGGTCCACTGAGCTGTTTAACACTTAAGCCCTCCGCAGACGGCAAGGCTAAAAAAGCACACTATAACACATGCCTACTTGGGCTTCAGGAGTGGCAGGCTCCCACCCCTGGATGCTGCCATGGGGCCAGAGACCAGAGGCACTCGCCCCAGCTCCTGCACCTGCCTGTCTGCATGCTCCCCATCCTGTAAGAGGTTTCGGTGTGCATGGCGGCTGAAGAGACCAGCTACACCCCTGTGACACGTCCTGTGAGGGTGGTCAGGGAACTCTCCCATTTCACTGTCAGCCCTTTCTAAAAGTTAATCTGTGTGATTAATCTTTTCTTTCCCAGGATAAAAAAGTCTATTGCAGGCAAGAAGCTCTGAATTCCCACCAATTTTTATTTATTCATTTGTCTGTTTGTTTATTTTAGGCCTTAGATGGCTTCAGGGTCCTCCAGTTGGAGAAAAATAAATGGAGCAAGCGAGTTCCCAGAATACTTTTTGGCCCTACAAATTAGATATTTATTAGGAGCTAAAAGAAACTGCAGTTGCTGCATAATTAGGAGCAACTACATTTTTATTTTACAAAATCCTTTCTCAGCAAAGTATCCATCTGCCAGTTTTCTAAATTCTCTCCCGTAGATGCTAGCCTGTAAAGCCATCAACATTTAAGTATAGCCCTTCTGTGACATTTAAAATCACTCAGAAAAGCTGACAATATCTTAATAATAATAAAAACTTTTTAAAAGAGATGGGATCTTGCTATGTTGCCCAGGCTGGCCTTGAGCTACTGGGCTCCAGTAATCCTCTTGCCTCAGTCTCCACATATTCAGCATTACAGGCATGAGCCACTGTGCTGGGCTCCAAGTTTCCCTTTTGGATCTCACATGAACTGGCTGTGGTATGCAAATCATTTCATCTCCATGATTTTCTGTTTTCTCAATGATAAAATAAAGTGGATCAGGTTTAGATGACTCTGTAGGACACTTACAGCTTTAAAATGGTGTGTTTCTGGCCCAGTGTGGTGGCTCATGCCTATAATCCCAGCACTTTGGAAGGCCAAGGCAGAAGAACTGCTTGAACCCAGAAGTTAAAGACCAGCCTAGGCAACATAGGGAGATCCTGTCACTATATAAAATTTAAAACTTAGCCAGGCATGATGGTACACCTTTGTGGTCCCAGCTACTCAGGAGGCTGAGGTGGGAGGATCACTTGACCCCAGGAGGTTGAGGCGCAATGAGTCATGATCACACCACTGCACTCCCGCCTGGGTGACAGAGCAAGACCCTGTCTCAAAAAATAAAAAAATGGTGTTTCTGTGATTCTACATTGAATTTTAAAGATTTTAAAATTGACTTGGCTTGTAATTTCATTCAAAGCTGTGTTCTGACTTCAGTGAAAGCATGGATATTCCAGGTACTTACTCATCAAGTAAAATCAATGTGAAGGTGATAATGCTGTGGAATGAGTCTGCAAACAACAACGTGAGTGTCTGTTAAACAGTCAACATTAGACTGAGTACTGTGGTAGATACAGATAGTTTGTGATACTACCATTGTACCAGGGAACTTATCATCTGTTGGTGAGAATATTAGCACATAAGAAATTCTGTATAACCAACTGTGAGATGTGGACTTCCGGTACCATTACCTAATGGAGGGGGAAGTCAATTAATAAGGCTTCCCCTGAAGGAAGTAGGACTTGGGCTGAGTTAAGAAACATGTAAACATGGGACAGATTTGGATGGATGGAGGCAAAAGAGGAGGGCTTTCCAGGCCAGGGAAGAAGCCCAGGCAAGGAGGAGCCAGAATCATTTGTATGATGATGAACGGACCAGACAGGTGTATTAGGACAGGTAGGACTGCCAATAGAAGAGAACAAAATAGAAGTAGCATTTGAGAAAGGTATCATTGGACAGCAGTGAGAAGACGGATTGGAAGAGGAGAGAGTTTCAGAAAATAGCTGCCTTTTTTTGAGTGCCTTCTGTGTGGCAGGCTCTGTAATGGACATTTACATAGACAATCCCAAATCATTGCAACAATCTACAAAGTAGGTTTTACTGTCTCTCCATTTTGCAGATAAGGAAAGTCACGCTCAAAGAGGCTGAGAAACAGTCCTAGGCCATCCAGCTGGTAGGTGGTTTCATAAAAATTATAATCCAGTTTGGTAACTCCTATTCCACCATCCCATACTGCCTCTCCCAGAACAAGCAGGCTTCTGCCAGTGCCATTCACCCAAATCAACCAAAACTTGATCTTTTGGTGGAGTTTGCCACTGTAGCAGCCAGCTACTAGGCAATTAATTACCTTGCCTTGCAATGATCTGATTTGGTTGCTATGAATGCCTGAATAACTCAGATAGAGACTTTGTGGTCTGTCCTGAGGACAGATCCTTATCCAATGTATGAAAGGCAATGTGACTGAGGGTGTGAAAGGCACTCAGACTGAGAGCTGGTCTCCTTATTGATATCCAGGAGCAAAACTACAGAGGCAGGCTCTATGAATAGCTGTTGTAATCACCAACCAAAGGACAGTCCTTTGTTTGTGCTTAATATGGAAAAATCTTTTGGTCACACACCAGTGGTTTTAGTAACACCTGCACATTTTTGGCTTTTGAACACAAATTAAAAGCCAAATTTTAATTCAGACGTAGAAGTTATTTAAGTGAATTGTTCTTCAGCTCTGCAGAAGATAAGAGGGAGAGCCAGAAGTCAACATTACAATTTATGATCTTCATGTTTCTTTTGTCAGTTTCCAGAAGAAATCAGAAAAGAGATGATGATGATGATGATGATGTGTGTGTGTGTTTGAAAGAGTATATATTCTTATATATTTCTATATAAAAATTTCTTTTTATAAAGACAGATCATTGTGTAAACCTTAGTTCAGAAAACCTAAGTCTTCTATTTCTTTAAAAATGGAGATAAAGTCTGTACTCTGCCACCAATATCATTGATTCGGTTCAAGCCAGACGTAAGCAGTCTGATTATATCACTGCGGCACATCCAGCTAGCTTCTCGATTGAGACCTTCTGAGGTGTTAATTGCAATTGTGAATTAATCATTATTCCACTGAGCCGGAGTCTTATTTTCCTCTTCAAACTTCTCATTATTAAGTTTGCTTGAATTGATTGATGTGAGGACATCATCAATGCAAATTATCATTCAGCAATACAATACTAAACATGCACAACTGTTTCCATTATGCACTCTGTCACATAGAATTTTACATGTGAAAAGTCATAATTAACCACGCATTCTAAAATTCTGTTTTTGTTTCTTTATTATAGTTTATGTTCATGAGTTCAGGACTTTTATCAGGATCTCCTTTTCATCTCACACACTCTGAAACCCAAAATGAAAGTCACAGTGGTTCCACTCTTTTTGGAAAGTTACTGATTTCAGAAAAGAATAGTAATAAATATTTGGTACAAGTGCCTTTTAAAAGTACTAGCTCCTCTCTGAATTTATGTACATTAACAAAGCTATTATAGTAGTCTTGCCATGATAAAAATAATTCAGCAAAACTGATAATTAATCTATTAAGATGAGAATGTGTAATTCCACTATTTTTCAGAAGTTTTCAGTGCTGGAAACTAAGGACTTTTAATAAAAGTGCCTCTCCATCATAGCTACAGGGAAGTTGCACTTGTATCTTGGAAACCCATGGGACTAAGTAAGCGTCTAACCAGGAGAGGATTGGGACGCTGAGTATTTGGCACTGGGGTGGGTCAGGTGCTGGGGAGGCTGACCTGGTTGCACCTGCTGAGAGTGGAAGTTTTTCTAATCAGCAAGCTTGGGCATTCAGTGGATTCCAGTCTGGGCCTGTGCTTGGAAAGGAGAGAACCAACATACAGAGACTGCATCTAGTTTAATACTCAGTGCTGCAGGGTACGGTGGCTCACGCCTATAATCCCAGCACTTTGGGAAGCCAAGATAGATGGATCACCTGAGGTCAGGAGTTCAAGACCAGCCTGACCAACATGGTGAAACCCCGTCTCTACTAAAAATACCAAAAATTAGCTGGGCATGGCAGCATGTACCTGTAATCTCAGCTACTTGGGAGGCTGAGGCAGGAGGATTGCTTGAATCCGGGAGGCGAAGGTTGTAGTGGGCCAAGATCGCGCCATTGCACTCCAGCCTGGGCAACAAGAGCAAATCTCTGTCTCGAAAAAAAAAGAAAGAGAGAAACTCAGTGTTGAAACCACCTTTGTAAAATTGTGTCAGTGAGAAAATTATGACAGTGAAAGAGATCTGGTCTAACCCACCCTTCCCTTGCCTTTAGCTTTCAAGCTGCCTTAATTATTCCTGACCTTAGGTTGAGCTAACTTCGGAAGACATTTAGGTCAGGAGTCCCCAGCCCCTGGGCCACACACCAGTCTCTGACCTGTTAGGAACCAGGCTGCACAGCAGGAGGTGAGAGATGGGTGAGAGAGCGAAACTTCATTTATATTTACATTCACTCTCCCTTACCGCTTGAGCTCCACCTCCTGTCAGATAAGCAGTGGCATTAGATCCTCATAGAAGTGTGAACCCCATTGTGAATTGTGCACGTAAGGGATCTAGGCTGCACACTCCTTATGAGAGTCTAATGCCTGATGATCTGTCACTGTCTCCCATCACCCCAAATGAGACCGTCTATTTGCAGGAAAACTAGCTAAGGATCCCACTGATTCTATATTACTGCGAATTGTATAACTATTTCATTATGTATTACAACATAATAATAAAAGAAATAAAGCACACAATAAATATAATGCACTTGAGTTATCCCTAAACTATCCCCTCCACCCTCTGGTCCATGGAAAAATTGTCTTCCATAAAACCAGTCCCTGGTGCCAAAAAGGCTGGGGACCACTGAGTTAGGTTATAGTTTAAATAATCTATAGTTTATTATTAAATAATCAAGGCCTATTATTAAATAATCAGGCCTATTTAATAATAGTCTTTCCCCAAAACTCAATCAATGTGGTTGGCTGGGCGTGGTGGCTCAGGCCTGTAATCCCAGCACTTTGGGAGGCCGAGGAAGGTGGATCACCTGAGGTCAGGAGTTAGAGACCAGCCTGACCAATATGGTGAAGCCCTGTCTCTACTAAAAATACAAAAATTAGCCAGGTGTGGTGGCAAGCGCCTGTAGTCCTCGCTACTCAGGAGGCTGAGACAGGAGAATTGCTTGAACCCTCGAGGTGGAGGTTGCAGTGAGCCGAGATTGTGCCACTTGCACTCCAGCCTGGGCAACAGAGTGAGACTCTGTCTTGAAAAAAAAAAAAAATCAATGTGGTTAAGTTAATGAAAGGCCACCAACAGGCTAAGAGGAGAGGAGCCTGAATTCAGCTAAGGTGTAGACATAAATGATTGCCAGTCATTCCTGCAAATAACATCACTATTGTAGCGTGTAAGATTGGCCCTTTGAGATATTTTTCAGGTTCTTTCCATGTCTGACACCCATGGCTCCACCTGACATGCCAACTCTGCTCCTGTGGCCCCACCCAGAAGCAACTCAGCTCAAGAAGATAGCTTTGACCCCCGATATTTCATCTTCTCCCCAACCAATTAGCAGCAAGCACCCATTGCATGGCCACTCTAACCCCTTCCTCCAAACTGCCTTTGAAAAATCCCTAACCTTTGAGCCTGAGATGAGACTGATTTGAGTAATAACTCCATCTCCAGTGTAGCATGGCTGACCTCAAGTCAATTAAATTTTCTTTACTGCAAGGCTGTGGTCTTTATTTGTGCAGCAGGTGGGAAGAAGCCGTCGGGTGGTTACAGTGTTATCAAGCAAAAGGGGCTTGCTGGCCAATGTGCTAGAAATCAATACTTGATGCCAGGTTTTTGAGAAAAGAAAAGCTTTTTGTGGTAAGTCAACTTCAAAGGGGACAGTAGACTAGCTCAAATTTGTTTTCCTAAGTTGGTTTTAAGGCAGTAATTTTATTAGGGAAGGTTTAGGGGGTGGATTCTAGGATTAGAAAGTGATTGGTGGAAGGAAAGGGAGGTCTGAAAAGTCTTCAGGCATGCACAGTTATCTCTTTATGTCTTTTTATGAGTCCCATATGTAAATTTAGGAGGAGTTGGTATGAAATAGCTGCTAGAAATCTAGGCTGTGAAATCAGCAAGCTTGTTCTGTGCAAACTCCAGTCAGTTACATCAGTTCTAGTGTATTTTATTCTGTTTTGTTATCTTAGAAGCTGAGGGAGTTTTAGTGTTTTAGTAAGTGGGGTTTAAAAAAATTTTTTTTAATTTTTTTTATTCTGTCTTCCTGTAAATGTGAGAATTTTTGTTAGTCATTGGTTTTTTTAAACTCTTCGGGGCAGGGTTTCATTAGCAGATCCCCACTTTTTCAAGGAGGTGAAATCCAAGAAGAATGATACTCAGAAACCTAGTCAAGAAGTCACCATCCAGATGATTATCAGTGAGCCACTACTTGTGATTCAAGGGCTTACTCTTGGAAGGACTGTTCCAAGGCCAGGCTCCAGGACCAGCAGGCAATAGAGTACCAGGAGGATATTCTAGAACTTTTGCTCAGAGCACTTGTAGAGCTGTGTACCCCTCGTTGTACTCATCCTAGCTGTGAATACTAGTTTAACGTCTCTCCCATAAGCTCCGTTAAGGGCCTGGGTCTATCCTGCTTTGCCCTGTAGCCCCAGCATTCAGCACTGTGTTGTATTTTGTCACCACCCCCATCCAGGCTTTTATCAGCTCTTACGCAAATCATGGCAATAGCTGCTTTCTACTCTTTCACCTGTCCAATATATTATTCCCACAATATCCTGTGGGTTTTCTTTTTTCTTTTTCTTTTTCTTTTTTTTTTTTTTGAGACAGGATCTCACTCTGTTGCCCAAGTTGGAATGCAGTGGTGTGATCTCGGCTCACTGCAATCTCTGCCTCCTGGGTTCAAGCAATTCTCCTGCCTCAGCCTCCTGAGTAGCTGAGATTTCAGGGTTACACCATCATGCCTGGCTAATTTTTGCAGTTTTAGTAGAGAGGGGGTTTCACTGTGTTGGCCAGGCTGGTCTCGAACTCCGATTTTAAGTGATCCACCCGCCTAGGCCTCCCAAACTGTTGGGATTACAGGCGGGAGCTACCACACCCAGCCCCACTGTGGGTTTTTAAAAATGCAAATCTATGGGCAGGTGCAGTGGCTCACGCCTACAATCCCAGCCCTCTGGGAAGCGAAGGCAGGTGGATCACAAGGTCAAGAGATTGAGACCATTCTGGCCAACGTGGTGAAACCCTGCCTCTACTAACAATACAAAAATTAGCTGGAAGTGGTAGCGTGTGACTGTAGTCCCAGCTACTCAGGAGGCCGAGGCAGGAGAATCACTTGAAAACAGGAGGCAGAGGTTGCAGTGAGCTGAGATCACGCCACTGTACTCCCACCTGGCGACAGAGTGAGACTCTATCTCAAAAATAAAAATAAAACTCTATTTTTTTGCAGTCACCCTGCTTGTAATCCTTCAGTGATTTTCCATCACTCTTAGGACAGAACCCAAATCGCAAACATGGTCTCCAGGCCAAGCCAGCTACTCTGCTTTCTCTGATTTCTTCATGCTACACTTTTGGCCACCTTCTTCCCAGCCTCCCCTTCATCTAGTTAATGCCTTCTCATCCTTCAGCTCTGTGCCTAAGGGTCATTTCCTTGGAAAAGCCTTCCTTGAAACCCTGTCTCCCTGGCATTCATTCCAATAGCACCCTGTGCTTCCTTTTCATAGCACTTTTCCCAGCTTGTCACTCATTTATTAATATAATTATTGGGGCTGGGTGCAGTGGCTCATGCCTGTAATCCCAGCACTTTGGGATGCTGAGGTGGGCAGATCACGAGGTCAGGAGATCGAGACCATCCTGGCTAACACGGTGAAACCTCGTCTCTACTAAAAAATACAAAAAAATTAGCTGGGCGTGGTGGCGGACACCTGTAATCCCAGCTACTCGGGAGGCTGAGGCAGGAGAATGGTGTGAACCCGGGAGGTGGAGCTTGCAGTAAGCCAAGATCACCCCACTGCACTCTAGCCTGGGTGACAAAACGAGACTCCATCTCAAAAAAAAAAAAAAAAAAATCATTATTGGATTGCCTGTTTCTCTATTTTGACTTGTAACCTCCATGAGTGAAGAGACTGTATCTGTGTTGCTCAGTGCCTGGAACGTAATGGGAACCCTAAATATATGCTGAATTAACTCATGAATACTATAGACACCAAGTCCAGTAATGAAAACTGGTGCTAGGAAAGAACTGTGGAGTTCAGGGCCCTGTGGCTTATGGACCAGGCAATCTGCCAGTTATTGGAACCAGGGAGGAGGAATTTAAAGCTGTTTGACCTTGCCCATCAAGAGGCAGTCAGAAAGGTGTAAGCAAGTCGGGCCTCAGCTCCACAAGCAGCTCCCTGAACTCTCCCAGCAAGCCTGGACTTCAGTACAGATGAAGATACTATAACTTCCCAATTGGGGAATAGGGGAACACCCAAGACTCAAACTGGCTCTAAGTTTGGGTGTCTCCTTTCACAAGGAAGAGCTGCTTTTCCTTTGTGAAAGAACAATCAAGTAGCAGATAAATAATTACTGATGTGTATTTGCCTGAGACTTCTGTCCTGCTTCTGCAGGTCTGCCTCTAAGTAACACAGCATCTGTGTTACTCATTTATTATTCATCATGTCCAGTTTGGGGACTGAATTGTGATGACTGTTACCTAGAGATGTGTGCAGAACAGCTGTATTCCAGGCTTTGCAGTTGGTGATTGTCTTTTGCCCGTTACCGTGGGCTCAGTCACGGTGAGAATACTAATGGAGCTGCTCAGGAAGCCACATGGGAGCTTGGTCGCACGGCAGAGACACTGGCAGCAACGTGGCAGGGCAGGCAGCAAGCTGGGATATGGTGGCTCGTATCTTGGGAAAGACTTGGACAGCAGTAAAGAAACAGGCTCAGAAAGAAGTACCAGAGATGGGATGTGCAACTGCGTGTTGAACGACATCCTGCATTCCCAGCAGAAAACAATGTCAGCCACATTCCCACCAGACTGGGGACTCTAGCAGAAGGACACACTCCATTTTGTTATTTGCTCCAGTATGAAAGATTTTGGTGAGAGAGAAATCCTGTCGTATTAGGAGGAGTGCGTTCCTGTGTGCAAAGAATACTACTAAAGGTACTTTAAGGAATTGTAAACTTAACATTGCCTGTCCACTCTTTGCATTGCTCTGTTTCTAATGATTAAAGGAGTTGCTCCTGCTGTCCTTTCTGTTTGGCTTCATTAATACACATCTTTAATTTTAAATCAAAAATGATTTTTCAAAAGCAAAATCTTTTGCAAAAGCGAAAACAGAATTCACATCTAATGAGAAAACCTTTCCTTATGGAAGCAATTTCTCTTGAGTCAGTTAGAAATTGTAAAATTCTATCTTGGCTTCAGTTCCACAACATTAAAAATATACTATGCACAATGAAGGTCTCAGAAAATGATGTTTATTACCTTTTAAAAATTTACCTCGAATTCTTATTTCTAGCTGTTAACTTAAAAATGACTTTCTATATTTTTGTCCCTTTTCAAACAATTCTAAAAGCTTTATTTCTAATATCTTTGCTAATTTCTTCTATTATCTATAAGGTTTTGTACCAAATGACCCAACTCAGACAAATGTCTTAAAGAAGTAAATGGCTGCATGAAAATAAAGTCAAGCTGTCCCTTAATTTACAGGCTGTGGGATGTTCTTCATGTGCCCTTGACATTCTTCAGTGAGTTCTGTCTTTGAATCTAGATAGAAAATATCTGCAGCAATACGTGAATGTGTTTAGAATCAACCTTTGAAATGTTGAACCACTGTTAAATACTAAATCAATCATGTATCTGAGTCATTTAAGAAATGAAGATTATATAACACACATTTCTTCATACTATATTTTTGGAAGCTGTTACAAACTTAAGATGTTCTTTAAATAAGGCATTATATTTATCATTTATCTCAAGCCATCTTTCCCCTTAGTTGTGCATATTCTTGAAGCAGAGAACTTTCCAACATAACATCAATTCAGTGATTACGGTTGTTTTATTTATGAAAATGAAACGTTGTACTTTTTCATAGTCTTTCCTTTTTTATTTTTTTTTAAACCTGTTACTATGTAAATAAGTGTCATAGAATCTCAGCATTGGAGGGGTCCTTTTGGAACTTATCTGAACAGCACAGTTGCCCTTATCATCCCCCCCGTCCACAACTTGGCCTTGGGCATTTGTAAAAGGCTCTCAGCCCCGTGTGTGGGAGCTCGTCACACCTCCCTCTGAACTTGTTTCCTTTGCAAACCTCACACTCCTATTGTTCTCACTCTTATTTCTAGAATTTGCAGCTTTTAGGCTCTTCTGGCTTCCCAGCGAGCCCTCTCCTGGGTGTGTATCCCATTGGCCCTTGCTTTCTCCAGCCTCAGTCCTGCCCAAGGCTCCATTTCTCCTCCCGGGTCAGTCTGGCCTGCCTTGGAAGGAAAGATGGGACAAAACTGTTCCCTGAAAGGTATAATATATATGAAGCTCCTAAAATGGAATCTCAGGAGTTATTAGTGTTTTTGTGTGCTAACAAGATGACTGGTAGCTGAGGACTCCTAAGTGACTTCAGGACCCTGCACCCCAAAAACCTCTGGAGAGAGAAGGGCTGGAGATTGATTTAATCACCTATGACCAATGATTTCATCAATCATGCTCACAGAATGAAACCTCCATAATAACCCCTAGCCTCCAGGGAGAGTGCTTCTGGGGAGAGGGCATGGAAGCTTCATACACCCCACCCGCCCCATATCTTGTACTAGCCTCTCTTGCATTTGGCTGTTCCTGAGTTGTGCCCTTTATAACAAACAAGTGAAAGTCAGTAGAGTGCTTTCTTAAGTTTGGCGTCATTCTGAAGTCATGAGTTAACAAAAATTCTGGACAGAAGCACAGTTATAATAAGGCATTAATCAGGCTGCACTTTGATCTACTTCCTGGTACCCCAAAAACCACATAGCAGTATCTACTGACCAACCGAATCCCCATTGTTCCTATAGACAGGATTTCTGATGTTAGAATCATAAGCCTTTTGTTTAAGGTAGTTAAGCTCTCTGACATAAGAATCATAAGGCTTTTCTTTAAGAATTGCTTAAGGCCTGTCCCGGTGGCTCACGCTTTTGGGAGGCTGAGACGGGTGGATCACCTGAGGTCAGGAGTTTGAGACCAGCCTGGCCAACATGGTGAAACCCAGTCTCCACTAAAAGTACAAAAATTAGTCAGGCATGGTGACGGGCACCTGTAATCCCAGCTATTTGGGAGGCTAAGGCACTTGAACCCGGGAGTCGGAGGTTGCAGTGAGCCAAGATCGCACCATCGCACTTCAGTCTGGGCCACAGAGTGAGACTTTGTCTCAAAAAAAAAAAAAAAAAAGTTAGAAAAAAAAGTTGCTTAAGATGTTTTTCAGATCCTGGATTCCCGCAAAACAGCAGATGCCAACCAGTCTGAAGACTGCCCCCAACAGAACCAGCATAACACTGTTTCTTCATCTTTCTGTCCCATGACTTTGCCCTGCACTCTTCAACCAATTGATGATCTGTGTACTTCAGCCCACTTCAAAGCTCTTAAAAGCCACAGTCCCAAGCTCTCAAGGTTTCCTCCCGTCTTCTTGTTTGGAGGTCCTATTTTAACCAAGTACGCTCATCTTTCTAAGAGAAAGAGAATGAGTTTTTATAATGTTATTCTTTTTTATTTCTTATTTTCTCTTTTCTCCTTTTTCTTCTATTCCCTACTTCCTACTTAGCTGTTTAGAAATGCAATTATAACCTTTTACCTTCCCTTCACCAGACACTACCTGCAGGGCGAGCTTATCTAACTGTGTGCATAGAAGCTGCAGAGCAGAACTGTCTCTCACCAGGAGATTGCCTTGAGAGACAACCATCAATTTACGCGAAAAATACAACCTTGTTCTCCCAAAATGGCACCCATGGATAAAGCACTGAGGCCAGTCACGTGGACCCCCCAACCTGCGTTTCCCTTTCCTGTGTGCCATTCATGCCAAGTTCCCTTTTATTTTATTATTATTATTCTTTGAGACAGAACATCTCATTCTGTCACCCAGCCTGGAGCGCAGGTGCAATCACAGCTCACTGCAGCCTCAACTTCCCAGGCTCAAATGACCCTCCCGCCTCAGCCTCCTGAGTAGCTGAGACTACAGGCATGTGCCATCATGCCCACCTAATTTTTAAACTTCTTGTAGAGAAGGGGTTTTGCCATGTTGTCCAGGCTGATCTCAAACTCCTGGGCTCAAGCGATCTGTCTGCCTTGGCCTCCCAAAGTATTGGGATTACAAGCGTGAGCCACTACTCCCAGCACCCCCCTTTAAAAGCACCTACTTTCTCCTCCAAAAGCAAAGCAGAACCCTTAGGGCAGGAAGCCTGTACTTCTTCCCCTAAGCTAGCTCTGGAATAAAAACTCACTTTATATCAGATCTTGCCCTTATTAATTGGACTCTGCAAGTGTTACTGGTGGAGGGTGTCCAGGTTCTGGGTGTTTTTAATAAAGAATTGAACAAACACACAAACAAAGCAAGGAAAGAACGAAGCAACAAAAGCAGTGATTTATTGAAAATGAAAGCACACTCCACTGGGTGGGAGCCGCCTAAGCAGGTGGCTCAAGAGCCCAGTTACAGAATTCTCTGGGGCTTAAATACCCGCTAGAGGTTTCCATTGTGTTACCTGATGTATGCCGTCTATAAATGAAGAGGGTATTTCTTGTCATAGCTGAAGTGTTTCCATTTGATTTAGTTCTATAAAGCCCTTAGGTTCCCCAGCTGCAGGCCCTATTCTCCTGCCTCACAAGCAGTGAACGACTAAACTTGTGTTTTGGTTACACTATGATTAAACTACTTTCTCTGCTGCAACCTGGTGTCTCAGCATATTGACCTGCTGTACACATCGGGCAACAGACCTCTTATGGTTACAATTCTAGCAAATTATGGAACCTGAAGGAGGGGGTTGTAGGAACCTCCAACTTTGTAGCCAACTCAGACAGGAGTATGGATAACCTGAAGACTGCATCCTTGTGACTGGCCTCTGAAGTGAGTGCAGTCTGTGGGACTGAAATCTTAAACCTGTGGAGTCTGAGCTAGCTCCAGAGAGCCAGTGCCAGAATCGAATTGAATTGTGGCATACCCAGCTGGTGTTGGAGAATCAGAAAACTGGTTGTGTTACCGGTTGACAGTGTCCAGGTTCTTGGAGTTTTGACAAAGAATTGGACAAAACACACAAATAAAGCAAGGAAAGAATGAAGCAACAAAAGCAGGGATTTGTTGAAAATGAAAGCACATGCCACAGGATGGGAGCGGGCCCAAGCAAGTGGCTCAAGGGCCTCAGTTACAGAATTTTCCGGGGTTTCAGTACCCTCTAGAGGTTTCCCATTGGTTACTTGGTGTATGCCCTACGTAAATGAAGAGGATGAAGTCCAGTTACAAAGTCATTTACTCGGTATGCGCCCTATGTAAATGGAGAAGATGTTACTTGGTGTGTGTGGCCTATATAAATGGAGAGGATGAAGTGAAGTACAAAGTCATTCACCCTCCTGTCATTGCTGAAGCATTTCCATTTGATTTAGTTCTAGGAAGTCAGCGTGAATCGGCCTTATGTTCCTTGCCTCCAGACCCTATTCTCCTGCCTCAGTTGATCCGAAGAGGAAAAAAGCCTCTCGATAGCCATCATCTCATCTGTAAATATTTTGATACCAGTTTATTTATTTGACAGATGTTTATTGAGCTCCTGCTATGTATCAGGCACTGTGCTTAGAGCTGGGTGTAATGCCATCTGACCAGTTGAGAAGGCAGATATTAATGGAAAAGTCATACAAATACATGCAGAATTAATTAGAGACTGACGGAACAGTAGAGGATGCTTTGAAAGTGTGACAGGGAGGCTTGATCTGGCCTGGCAAGGGAGTGAAGGAAATAAAAAAATTTACCCCAAAATACATTTCTTTGACATATTTTGAAATGGCTGCTATAGGGCCAGCCAAGTGCCTTGCATGTGTGGAAAATTTACATCTGTAGAGAATCTCCATTGATGCAGCCAGGCCTTCCCTTTCTAGGCCTTTTCCAGATCTAGGAGAGATCAACTGAGAGACTGACACCTTTAAAAGTCTGAAAAGAAACATATATCATCTGTTCTCTCTGTGGGCTGCTACCTGTGAGGTTTCATCTACATAAGGAGGCCCCCATTGCTAGCCAAGCCTCTTCCTCTCTCCCCCTCATAACCTATCCTGCCACTAAAACCTGATTTACCAACATAACCTGTTTTGGGCCAAGCTCTGAGCTTGCATTCTTTCTATAACCTCAAGATGGTACATTAGCTTCTGTACCTCACTGGGGGGTCGGGTCTTCATTCTGACGTCTCCCTTATATATGCATGGAGTAAATTTGTATGCCTTTTCTCCTACTAATCAATTCTACCTCATGTCAGTGATTTTTCAGCAAACCTTGAGAGGACATAGGACCTTGACCCCTATAGGGGAGCGGAGAGGAAAATGCAATGGAATGAAATTCAGACGCAATGCTGTTATGCACCTAGCTTAATCCAGCTATTTTCAACCCTGAGTGCACATAGAATCTCCTGGGGAACATTAAAAATACCCATGCTTGGGCTGCAGCCCCAGATATTTGGTCTGGTTATCAATATTTTCTCCAAAGCTCTTTAGGGGAGTCTAAAATACAGCTAGGATTAAGAGTTCACTGGTTTAAATCTGCATGTTGGTGATTTCAGTGTCCTATACTTTCTTCTCCTTCTTCTTCTTTCTTGTTCTTCTTGTTCTTCTTGTTCTTTTTCTTCTTCTTCTTCCTCTCCCTCTCCCTCCTCCTCCTCCTCCTCTTCCTCTTCCTCTTCTTCTTCTTCTTCTCCTTCTTCTTCTCCTTCTCCTTCCTCTCCTTCTCCTTCTCCTTCTCCTTCTCCTCCTCCTCCTCCTTCTTCTTCTCCTCCTCCTCCTCCTTCTTCTTCTTCTTCCTCTTTTTTTTTTTTTTTTTTTTTTTGAGACAGAATCTTGCTCTGTCTCCCAGGCTGGAGTGCAGTGGTGCGATCTCAGCTCACTGTAACCTATGCCTCCCAGGTTCAAGTGATTCGCCTGCCTCAGCCTCCCAAGTAGTTGGGATTATAGACATGTGCCACAATGCCTGGCTAATTTTTGTGTTTTGGTAGAGATGGGGTTTCACCGTGTTGGCCAGGCTGGTCTCAAACTCCTGACCGCAAGCAATCCTCCCACCTCAGCCTCCCAAAGTGCTGGGATTATAGACATGAGCCACTGCACCCGGCCTATACTTTCTTCTGATGTTCAAATGCAGATCATCTACATTGGAATATGTCTAACTGAAAGTTTGAAATAAAATTGGAAACAATACTTTCTTGTCATTGTCATTCCTTACTCATTTGAAGTGTCAAAAGACAAAATTACTTTAAAGATCTAGTCAGCATATATTTGCTCTTCTAGAATTGGGCAACATCTCTTGTATAAAATAGAGTAAGTGTTCTGCTGAGCTTAGCAGAGGGCATTGGCTTTCTAGGCAGACAAGAACTGCAGAAAGCAGAAACAAAGAACAAGAAGCAGATTGGTCATTTCAAGGTTATCTTCCTTATAGTGTCAAAACAGAGGGAACTTTCTTATCATGCCGTTTGGTAAACTGGGCCCCTTCTGTTTGGTTGCTGTGAATGTCAGTTTTGTTTTGTTTTATTGTATTGTATTATATTGTATTTTTCTTTTTGAAAACTGGCCCATTTCAAAATTCAGTTGATGATGCATTTAGCACAACTGACTTCATTCTGGTTTCATCTGGTCTGCTGGGCCCTAGTGCAGGGACTTAGTCCAAAACAATGGGCTCTCATGAATTTATTCAATAGGGTAACTGCCAATGAATACCTTGCAAGATATATTTTAGTTATGTTTAATTTTCTTTCCTTTAAAAAAAAGCATATGATTAAATATTTGGAAAAGGAGGAGGAGGATAAGAAAGAAGAGAAGAAGAAAAGGGGGGTCATACCCATAAACTCACTATCCTGCTGCAAGCACTGAGAATTGTAGTGTATCCTCTTTCCCTTCTCACCCCATGCATCTGCGTAGACAATAAATTACTTGGTGATTTAACACCTACCAATAGTTTTAATATAAATTATATATTACATTATATATATAACAAATTATATATTTTGGGCTGAGAATAATTATTGAATCCTGTGACCCCCTCTTTTGCCAACTCAAGACAAGCAAGCTCCCATCCCGACCTCTTCTCTTCTCGGTCAAGCATTGCTCTCAGGCTTGAAAGAATAAAACTGGTCTAGCCAAGGTCATGGTGTCCTCCTAGTTGCCAAACTCACAGATTTTCTTGTTCCCTATTGAATTCCTTTCTGCAGCATTGAACACAGTTGAACATTCTGCCTCCTTGAAACACTTACCCTTGACTTCTGGAACACCACTTCCTCCTCTCACTCCCATTTTTCTTTCTATTTCTCTGTAAACCTTTCTAAGTTCCCTCTGCAGTCCCTCTTTCTGCTCCTAGATGTTAGGGTTCCACAGGATTCCATCTCCAGCTGTTTCTTTTCTCACTCTACCTACCTTTCTGCAGAGACTTTATTCAAGCCCGAAGTCTCAATTACTATTGTCACCCAAAAGACAACCAAGATGGCTACGTAGTAGAAAGGAGAGCTGCATTGGCCATATCAGTTTGCAATCTGGGACGAGAAAGTCTCCGGTGTGGACCTAAGGAGCTCTCTTTTTGAGGAGGAGAAGGGCAGGTTGGGTTTTTTTTTTTTTTTTTTTTTTTTTTTTGAGACGGAGTCTCACGCTGTTGCCCAGGCTGGAGTGCAGTGGCGCGATCTCGGCTCACTGCAAGCTCCGCCTCCCGGGATCCCGCCATTCTCCTGCCTCAGCCTCCTGAGTAGCTGGGACTACAGGCGCCCGCCACCGCGCCCGGCTAATTTTTTGTATTTTTTTTTAGTAGAGACGGGGTTTCACTGTGGTCTCGATCTCCTGACCTTGTGATCCGCCCGCCTCGGCCTCCCAAAGTGCTGGGATTACAGGCTTGAGCCACCGCGCCCGGCCGCAGGTTGGGTTTTATACCTTACAGTGCCTAAAGTCATATGTATCCAACAGGTTCAGGACAAAAACTATGTGTATTTGTGAGCAATGCGTGAGCAATGGGTAAACATATATATAAAACATATATCCCATGATGTATTACTTTTGGGTGGAATTCTAGCATTAAAGTGTGATGGAATTTGGCTCTTTTGTCAAAAGTTCAACTATAGGACACAAATATCGATGTGTGCAGCCTCTATAAGATGGCTGAAGCTGCCTTAAGGGCTGCAGTTGTTTATCAGGAAAGAATCTCTGTAAGGCCAGTCCTCTGTCCGTCAGAGTTGCAGTGGTCTGGATTGTAAATCAGAGTTAGGAGGGGTCTAGTAATTGGCCTGATAGCTCCCATTATTAGAGAGTTTAACAAGAGTTTGGTTTTTCTTGGAGCTGTAGGCATTGAGAAATTTGCCATGTCAGCCTGGCCCTGATCCCTCAACCTACAGGTAACTATTGTTCCCCTAATCTTAGGGTCTACCTTGGTTGATAAGGGGCCATTTCAGATCACACTATTGTATCCTGATAAATCCCTGGGGGAAGACTGAAAGGTCAGATAAGCCAATAGTGTAGCAAGAAATGCAATTTGGAAGTCTGTTACTACATTGTGGCAAGAGATTCCTTATATGGAGACAAGCTGTATGTTTGAACGTTCCCCCTCTCTTTATCACCTCCAACGCCTAAAACAGAAGAAAAGATAGTGGACTGAGCTGGGCACAGTGGCTCATACCTGTAATCCCAGCACTTTGGGAGGCTGAGGGAGGAGGATTACTTGAGGCCAGGAGTTTGAGATCAGCCTGGGCAGCACAGCAAGATCCCGACTCTACATAAAATAGTCAGGCATGGTTGCGCATGCTTGTAGTCTTGGCTACTCAGGAGAGCCAGGGAGGCTACAATGAGCTGTGATTGCACCCGCATTTCAGCCTGGACAACAGAGCAAGACCTTGTCTCAAAAACAAAACAAAACAAAACAAACAAAAAAAGATAGTGGACTAATCCCACCATTCTCCTTTTCAGGACCTACAGATTCCTCACACCTGTGGACTGTTGAGACCAGAGAACTTGGGGCTAAGGAGCCATGTCTATTCAAACCTCCACATACTTTCTGTTGGTGTACATCTTTTGCAGGATATGCAGTAGCCTATCCTGAGTCCCAGTCCTCATTCTCACCAATCCTTGAAACCAGAAAGGCTGCTGTTCCTGGCTTAGTTCACTCCCACATCTATAGCTGTAGTCCAAGTCTCTTATCTTAATGCTTCACATATCTGTCTACTGACCTTTTCCACCTTATTGGGTCACAAGACACAGATGGAATCTCCATCTTCTCACATGAGCCTTCTCGGGATAGACGTCCTAATGCAATGGTTGACGGTGCCAAGCCACTATCCCACCCACTCACTTATGCTGGAAATTTGAAGATCAAAAAAACTTTTCTCTTTACCCCTCTGTTGTGGTCTGAATGTCTGTGTTCCTCCAAATCTGTACATTGAAATTTATTAGGTTAGTGCAAAAATAATTACGGTTTTTTGCCATTGAAAGTCATGGCAGAACTGCAATTACTTTTGCACCAACCTAATCAACCCCCCTGTGTTGCTATTAAGAGGCGGGACCTTTGGGAGATGACTATGTCATCAGGGTGGAGCCCTTGCAAATAGGATTACTGCCTTTGTAAAGAGGCCTGAGGGAGCTTGTTGTCCTCTTTTGCCCTTCTTTTCTGCCATGTGACGATACATAGACAGTGCCATCTATAAGGAACAGGCCTGGCCGGGCACGGTGGCTCATGCCTGTAATCCCAGCACTTTGGGAGGCCGAGGTGGGTAGATCATTTGAGGTGAGGAGTTCGAGACCAGCCTGGCCAACATGGTGAAAAGCCCATCTCTACTAAAAATACAAAAATTGGATGGTTGTGGTGGTGCACGCCTGGAATCTCAGCTACTCAGGAGGCTGAGGCAGGAGAATTGCTTGAACCTGGGAGGAGGAGGTTGCAGTGAGCTGAGATGGTACCGAGATGGTACCACTGCACTCCAGCCTGGTGACAGAGCTAGACAGGCCCTTACCAGACACTGAATCTGCCACCGCCTCGATCTTTGACTTCTCATCCTCCAGAACTGTCAGGAATAAATGTTTGTTGTTTATAAATTACCCAGTCTAAATTTTTTTGTGATAGCAGTAGGAACAGACTAAGACCAAGACGTCCCTGTATTCAGGTATAGATGGATTCCACGTCACAACTAGTTTTCCAATCTGTACCCGTCCTGTCTAATGCCCACCGTTGCTGACTTGATCCAGGCCCCCAGGCTCTGTTAAGGTTTCAGATCAAGGCTAGGACAAAGTGTAAAGCTTGTAGCCTTGATTTGAGTATAGAAATATAACCAGAAAGTGAGATAATGTATTCTATTAGTGAAAAAAATTAACCTAGTTATAAAGATTATAGTATTGTTTCTGAAAATGGAAAGGGCTATATAAAGTCTCCATTTATTTGTATTAATTGAGCTACTACAGATTTTTTTTAAATAAATATTATATTTCTTTTCTCAAGTAAAAAAAAATTTAGAGAATTTATTGTTGGCTCACTTTCTTTTTAATAACTAGGCCTTTCACTTCCCACAACTTAAACTATATCAATTGTACATTTTCCTACAGTTTTTTTTATTTGGTTAGTCTTCTCTTTTTTTTTTTTTTTTGAGATGGAGTCTTGCTGTGTCTCCCAGGCTGGAGTGCAGTGGTGCGACCTCTGCTCACTGCAACCTCCACCTGCTGAGTTCAAGCAATTCTCCTGCTTCAGCCTCCTGAGTAGTGGGCACTACAGGTGCGTGTCACCACGCCTGGCTAATTTTTGTATTTTCTTAGTAGAAACGGGGTTTCACCATGTTGGCCAGGCTGGTCTCAAATTTTTGATCTCAAGTGATCTGCCCACCTCAGCCTCCCAAAGTGCTGGGATTACAGGCATGAGCCTATTTGTTTATAGGTGCCCAGCCTATTTGGTTAGTCTTCTAAAGGACCAAGGAAGCCAGTTCGGTGAGCTTACATCCTGGAACACAAATATGACCGAAAGTATGTGGCAAGCACATTTTGGGGACCAGGAATGTAAAGACTGTGTTCCTACGATATGCAAAACCAGCACCAATACTTAAAGCCATGTTTGGTAGATTGAAAAGCCCTCCTAAATACCCTACTTTTTCTATATTTTCTCATATTCCTAAATATAAATGATCATTAACAAATGATTATGATGAACACTAATACCATAACTTAATTTCCTGCCAGCTGAGGCCTGGCAGAGTTGAAGCATGCTGAACCTCAAGAGCATGCAATTTTAGAATTGAACAATTAAGCTCAGAGAAGATAAGAGTCCAGGTTACCATGGTAACCTGATCCCACAACCCTGTGAGCAGCCACATTGTTTCAGTGTTTGAGTCACGTGAGGCTGGTTATGATGATTTATACTCCAGGCAATATTTAGGTACAGATTTGGGAGTTTCCCTTGTACCATTTTCAGAAAAGACAGATACTTTGAAATCTGCAGAAGAGGGTTGTGTGATTTTTCAGTGAAGTGATATGCATTAATGAAAAGCACGGTAGCTAATCACAGTGCATAGGTTTACATTATGCCATAAAAATACTAAAATTATGGGCTCTGCAAAAATAATTGTATTGAAATTTAATCATTAAGTATAGGCATATAATTTGTTTTTATTCATTCAGTCCTACTGATTAAACCCTACTATGTACTAGACCTTGTTTAGGTGCTAGAGTTCAGTGAACAAAATAAGGGACACAAACAATGTACAGTAAAAAAATAATTTATGATATCTAGAGTGTTTGAACGTGATCAGGACTGTGAGGACAAGGTAAAGCATGGCAGGGGGATTGAAAATGCTGGGGATAGGAGGGGTGTGGGGTGGCAATTTTAAGTTGGGTTGTCAGAGAAGGCTTTACGAAGAGGATAATACGTGAACAGACTCAAAAAGCATGACAGGGTGAGCCACGTAGACATTTGGGGAAGAACATTCAGAGAGCGGGAATGCCTGTGCAAAGGCCCCGAGGCACAGGCATGCTTGTCATATTCCAGGAGCAATAAGAGAACTGGAGTGGAGTGCGTGAAGGAGAAGATAGTAAAAGGTAAGATCACTCTGACAACCAAGGGCAAGGTCACAGAGGGCCTTGTAGGCTACTGAAAGTATTTTGGCCTTTATTTGAGAGAAGTAGGCAGTCACTAAGAGATTCTGAACAGAAGATTGACACAATCAGCTAAGAGGCAATAGCAATAACTCCGGGGAGAAATTACAGTGACAAGAAGGTTAGTGATGAAATTGGTCCAATTCTGGCTATATTCTGAAAGTGGATACAATAGTATTTCCTGATGGATTATGTGTGGCGTGCCACAGGAAGAGGGGAGTCAAAGGTGACCACAACATTTTGGGCCTAAGCAACTGAAATGATGGGACTGCCATCATTTAAGATGTGGAAGACTGTAGGTAGAATGGGTTTGGTGGTAGAGTTGGTGTTGGATGGAAGCGCAGACTAAAGTTTGAATTATCTAGTAGACATACAAGTAGATCAAAGAGAAGACTGTTGGATATACAAGCCCTGAGTTTAGGGCAGAGGTCTGGGCTGGAGATATAAAGTTGGCAGTTGTAGGGCAAGTAGATGGCATATTTCAAGCTACAACGCTAGGCAAGACAACCAAGGGACTGAGAAGAGCCCAGGCTGAGCTCTGGGGCACTGTAACATTAGGATTGAGAAGAAAAGATGGGACCAGCCAAAAAGATCAAGGAGGAACCAGAGAGATAAAAGTAAAACCAAGAGAGTGTGAAGTTCTAGAAACCAACTGAAGGAAGCATTCTGGGAGGAATGATCAAAGGGGGCCAAATGCTGTTACAAGGTAACTTGTCCATTGATTTAAGCCATGTGGGGTCATTGGTTCTCTTGACTCATCAGAGTGACTGCATCACGGTTCAACTTTCCTCTCTGCCCACTCCTTATTTCTTCATTCCCCCGTTCTGTTGATTCTGAGGGCAAACCCTAATAAATGCCCCTGAACGCACATCTGCCTCTCTGAGTCTGTATCCAGGAACCCATCTAAGGCATCATGCTTGATTTTTTTTCTGTGAGACGGAGTTTCGCTTTTGTTGCCCAGGCTGGAGTGCAATGGCGCCATCTTGGCTCACTGCAACCTCCGCCTCCCAGGTTCAAGCGATTCTCCTGCCTCAGCCTCCCGAGTAGCTGGAATTACAGGCATGCACCACCACTCCTGGCTAATTTTTGTATTTTTAGTAGAGACGGTATTTCACCATGTTGGCCAGGCTGGTCTCAAACTCCTGACCTCATGATCCACCTGCCTCGGCCTCCGAAAGTGCTGGGATTACAGGCATGAGCCACTGCGTCCAGCCTATGTTTGATATTTTACATGTAACTTACATTTTAATTTTCATAGCAACCTCACGATGCTGACATTATTAACTACTTTAGAGGAGAGGATACAGAAAAAGGGCAAAGCTGGATAACTTTTCCAAGATTACAGAGCTAAGAAAGTGGCAGAAGCAAGATTTGACTCAATCTGCTTGACACCACAGCTGTGCTTTTCTCAAGGCAATATCTGAACCTAGTGGTGGATTTAATTGTTCCAGTGCCAGCCAGAGCCTGGGGCAATCTGGTGGAAACCAGGGGACTGGGAGGCTAGGAGGATGTTAAGAATTGCTGAGCTGGGCCGGGTGTGGTGGCTCATGCCTGTAATCCCAATACTTTGGGAGACTGAGGTGGGTGGATCATCTGAGGTCAGGAGTTTGAGACCAGCCTGACCAACATGGTGAAACCCTGTCTCTACCAAAATACAAAAATTAGCCAAGTGTGGTGACAGGTGCCTGTAATCCCAGCTACTCAGAAGGCTGAGGCAGGAGAATCGTTTGAACCCAGGAAGCAGAGGTTGCAGTGAGCCGAGGTCACACCATTGCACTCTAGCCTGGGCAACAAGAAAGAAACTCCATCTCAAAACAAACAAAAAAACCCCAAAACAACAACAACAACAACAACAGCAAAAGAATTGCTGAACTGGCCCAGGTGAGGTGGCTCACGTTTGTAATCCCAGAATTTTGGGCAACTGAGGCAGGATTCCTTGAGCCCAAGAGTTTAAGACCAGTCTGGGCAACATGGCAAGACCCCATTGCTACAGGAAAAAAAAAAAAAAAAATTGCTGAACTGTAAGGGAGAAACGAAAGCAATAGAGAGGGAAGGTAGAAGGCTGGAGACATTGACTCCTCTACCAGACTGGGGAAGCCAAGACAGACACTCCAGGGGGAAAAAAGTCAGATATAAGGGAGGGAAGGAAGGTTGCGTTGAGGGAGCTAACAAAAGAGTCTTAATATACAACCCAGAATTATTAGTGTATGAGTCCTGGAGTATGTCAATTGGGTAGACACACCTTTCAAGGAGCTAAATTAAGTGTAACATTGTCAGCATCCTATAATTTTCGTATTTTTGTCACTTAACAAAATCTTCTCTTGTGTTTAGATTTTTCACCAATTCAGAGATACCCATATACAATTAAAAACGTACTTATTCTTGCAGCTAAATGGTAATTCTGTATTTCAAAAATATTTTCTTATCATCTGAAAAATCATTCTGTGACTAGGAGGTGTAGGTTTCCAAGTACATTTATATTTTTATTTCTTCTTGCCTTCCTGCTCGTTCATCCTTCCACTAAGCTTTTAGAAACACTTATTAGATTACAATGTGGGCAAACAAAAATCAATAAAACACAATTCCTGTTGAGGCATTAACAGTGTGGTGAGAGAGGTAGACATTTAAACAACAGAAACAAAAACAAAAAGGTCTATATAGCAAGCTGTAAGAGCCAAGTGGAAGGAGCCACTAAGTCTGTGGGAATGAGAGTCATAGAGGGCTCAAGAGAAATATCCCCAAGATTAGAGATAAGATTTGAGAGCAAAACCAGTATGAATTAATTTACAGTGGATAAGACCAGCCATCAAGAAAAATTATCCAATATGTTGTCTATAAATATGTGTAACTGCGGGCAAGACGTGGTGGTTTACGCCTATAATTTCATCACTTTGGGAGGCCAAGGCAGGCAGATCACCTGAGGTCAGGAGTTCCAGACCAGCCTGACCAACATGACGAAACCCCGCCTCTACTAAAAATACAAAAATGAGCGGGCCCCAGTGGCTTACACCTGTAATCCCAGCACTGTGGGAGGCCAGGGCGGGCAGATTACTTGAGGTCAGGAGTTTGAGGCCAGCCTGGCCAACATGGTGAAACCCCATCTCTACTAAAAATACAAAAAGTTAGCCAGGCATGGTTGCAGACGCCTGTAATCCCAGCTACTTGCGAGGCTGAGGCAGGAGAATCGCTGGAACCCAGGAGGCAGAAGTTGCAGTGAGCTGAGATCGCGCCACTGCACTCCAGCCTGGGCTACTGAGCAAGACTCATCTCAAAACAAAACAAAACAAACAAACAAACAAAGAATAAATAAATAAATAAATATAAAGTTTAACTGCGTAAGCCCTTCAATGACTTCTCATGGGAAAAAGTTCAAACTTCTTGCCATGACCTTCTATTATTCTTACTTACATTTCCAATTTTGTCTCACATTCCCGGTGACTGATAAGCACGTGAGAGTTTGAGAACCACATCGGGTAATACATGAGAGACCTTAGCAGAGAGCCTGGCACTTCTGCCAGTTCCAGTCTTTTGGCTTCAGACCACTTTCTACCTCGGCTTTGTGATGCTGAGACTGGGACTCTGGAAACGGTGTTTCTGCTCAGCCTGCTGGCTCGCTGCTAGGCTCTACCTCCAGGGGGCACTCCAGGGAGGCTGCAAGGCTGGAGGAGGGAAGGGACTTCCTCCTCCCGGTCGGCTTCTGTTCCACAGAGCATCAGACCACAAAACTGTTTCTGCCTGCAACCTGCAGGTCCTTTTTCTGGCAGCCATGGAATCCAGTTTTTCCAACATCTGCAGAACCAGCTTTCTGGTGCCCGCCTGAGAGACCCCCGCACCAGCCAAGCAGGCTGAGACCCCAGAGGGGGTCTGAGGGGTTAAATGTCACCTCTTCTACTTTTCTAAGTTTTAGTAATTTTAGTCCCTTTTCTTCCTTCCCCTAGCCCCAGGGGTGGTAGCTGCTTCCTACCCTTGTTTCTTTTGTGATGCCTACCTTAGGGCAGTGATTCCTGACCAGTGGCAAGTTTGCTTCCCAGGGGACGTTTGGCAAAAGCCAGAGAGACTTTTTTTTTTTTTTGAGATGTAGTTTCGCTCTGTCGCCCAGGCTGGAGTACGGTGATGTGATCTAGGCTCACTACAGTCTCTGCTTCCCAGGTTCAAGCGATTCTCAGGCTTCAGCCTCCCAAGTAGCTGAGTTTACAGGCGCCCGCCACCATGCCCAGTGAATTTTTAGATTTTTAGTAGAGACGGGGTTTCATCATGTTGACCATGCTGGTCTTGAACTCCTGACCTCAGATGATCCACCCACCTCGGCCTCCCAAAGAGCTGGGATTACAGGCGTGAACAACTGTGCCCGGCCTGGAGAAACTTTTGTCACAATTTAGTGGAGGTGAGGGGCCAGGGATGCTGCTAAACATCCTACATTGCACAGGACAGCACCCACAACAATTATTCAGCTCAAGACACCAATAGTGTCAAGGTTGAGAAATCCTGTTTTAAAGTCTTTTTTTTTTACCGTTTCTGTTAAACATTTTATACACAGTTAAATTTTATACAGTTAATGTCTCTAATATAAATTATAAATTAGGTAATATAAATTAGATTTTCTCTGATCAAATAACTGTTGTGATTTGGACTAAACTCTGATTGATTCAGCAGTTTTTTTGTTTTCGTTTTTTGAGACAGGGCCTTGCTATGTTACACGGGCTGGATTGCAGGGGCATCACCACCGCCCACTGCAGCCTTGATCTCCCAAGCCCAAGCCATCCTCCCGCCTCAGCCTCTGGAATAGCTGGGACTACAGACACAAGGCATCACACCCAGCTAATTTTTTTGACTTTTATTTGAAACTAGGTCTCACTGCGTTGCCCAGGCTGGTCTTGAAATTTGGGGTTCAAGCAATCCTCCTGCCTTGGCCTCCCAAAGTGCTGGGATTATAGGCGTGAGCCACTGTGCCCAGCCTGCTCAGCTTTCAAGCTGAAGATACCTACGGTTGAAACTACAAAATATGATGAACTTTAAATGAGTTAACTCTTCATGTATCATTATAGTAATTAAATAATGTTTCAAATGTTTACAACTGATGAATCCAGAGGTAGTGATGGGACACTTGGGGTGGGCCCTGGAGGGAATGGAGCAAACGATTATTGCGTTTTGTTGTGAGCTGCTTTGCAAAATCCATGCTCATGTATTATTTTAATTAAAATGTTTTAAGAAAAGATCCTGCTATATATGTACTAATCTATAAATACTACACAACTGAAGTCTCCAGCTGGTGGTTGACAGATATGTTTTGTTCGGCCTTCATTGTATTTTTTTGAGGGGGGTGCTAATATTGCAAAAATACAACATTTTACATAAAAGTCCTTTTTTTCTCTTACAAAGAGATTTGGCAATAAAGAACCCTTATTTGCATATGGCAACAAGCGGCTATGCTTGAGTGTCGGCCCACTTTAGACAAGGTATGTGCTTTCCATTTGTCAGGGTCCCCACCACTCCCTGCTATATTCCTGAGTATTCTTGCCCAGGGCTTGCTTTCTTCATTTAGGCTACTGGCTTGCTCCTCTAGACGTTGGAGTTTGCAATGAAGTGGAATTTTCCACTTCAAGTGGAAAAGTGCATAGTGACTAAAAACGAGAGTTGTGCAAATAGGTAAAATCAAAAATGTGCCAAGAGACTCACGAAGTGATAACCTGATGGGCCTCCCATGGTCCAGGGTCTGACCTTGCAGGTGACGGTATGCGATTTTATTCAGTTGGTTGTAGTTAGAGATGTTGACTTATACTATTGAAGTTCCACAGAGATTGAAAGTTAAGTAAGAACGACAGTTTATTAATTTACAAAGGAAATGTAAAAACAAAAGGGACTAGATACTTGAGCCTTCTTGCCAGTAGATTCTCTCCTTCATGGTAACTTTCAATTTTTGCTCATTTTATAAGATAATAAGGAAAAAAGGCAATAAAATATGTAAGTAATTTCAGTAATTGGTAGAGAAACAAGGGCATTGATTAACTGTTGGATGGCAGGCAGCGCCACCTTGTGGTAGCTCCAAGTGTCCCCTGGAAACTTGAGGGAAGGAAAATCACATGCAGCCTATGAAATGGTGGCTTGAGTTGTCTTTGTGATACGTCAAAGTGCAGTTTGTGCAACGCACGTGGGAAAATCAAGGACTACTTCTACTTTTTGTTTTATGTCAATTTTTTTTTAGCTGTCTTAATGCCCTCACACAGGTCAAGTCTTGCTGTGTGAGAAAAAAACCATTTTTTCTCTTTGAGACAATAGCGTATCTCTGAGCAGTTAATGTAATATGTTTGTATCTCAGAAAGGAAATGTATTGCCAAGTGCTTGGGGGACAATCTACCATCTCCCCTGTGTACAGCCCACGTGGCATCCTACCGTGCTGAGTCCAGGGAGTGGGTGCCAGGCCAGCACCCCTGTGTTGCTGTTGGAGGCCATACCCTGCCGAGTCCCCTTCTTCCTGGGTCTCTTTAATAATTCTCGTGGTTTTGCCCTACCATCTCTCACCCCCAAGGGCTACCTGAGGCCTGCTTCTCTCTGAGGGACATTTCCAGCTCTTGTCTCCTTTGCTTCATTTTGGGCAGTTGAATTCCCTGTATCATCCGCTTGGTGATTTTTCAAAAGATGCCCAGCTACCTATGCATGTCTATGTGCTCTGCACTTGAGGTGTCCGTTTCTGTTCGGATCGGTGTGGCAGGTCTCAAACTGGACTGAAACTCTTTGCTGCATTTGGCTTTTGATCATCTGCCCCAAGAAGGGAGCCCACCTCTGACCTGCTCCTAGTGTCCCTGCTGTCTCCTTTGCAGCTCCTGCTCCCGACTTTTCCAGGCATGCAGTGGGGCCGGTGTCTCAACTGGAAGGCTCCAAACCCTTGCTGGGGCAAACTCCATCCTACTCCAGAAACAAAAATCAACTGGCCTTCACGCCAGTCTGGCACAGTGTTTGTGTTTAGATGCAGGCTCACCCCATACAGCACGGTGCTGCCATGCATTTTCCTGCCATGCATTTTGCTATCACAGTAAAACAGGATCCCTGCTCAGTGATGAGGGTGAGTGCTCTGCTCTTCATGAGTCACAAGGAGAAATGCACTTACTCATTCTTTTTTTTTTTCAGAGACAGAGTCTCACTCTGTGGCCCAGGCTGGAATGCAGGGGTACAATCTCTCTCACTGCAACCTCCACCTCCCAGGTTCAAAGGATTCTCCCACGTCAGGCTCCTGAGTAGCTGGGATTACAAGCACACACCGCCAGTCCTGGCTAATTTTTGTATTTTTAGTAGAGACAGGGTTTCGCCATGTTGTCCAGGCTGGTCTAGAACTCCTGGGCTCAAGTAATCTGCCCACCTCAGCCTCCCAAAGTGCTGGGATTACAGGCATGAGCCACCGCGCCTGGCGCAATCATTCTTTAGTTTGAGAATTTTCCTCCATTGTTACATAAATAATGGACATGATTAATGAAGAATATGGAGCATTTTCGGCACTGTAGAGGAATGTTAGGAAAAATTATACTGAGAGTTCTGACTCATTTAAATTCTATGTTAATTTATCACTTCTACCCACAGGTTTCTACACACTTTTGCATGCTCTAATTATTTTCCATAAATGTATTCTGTAGTGTGGGACATTCTCTGACAGAGTTTCTCATGTATTTGTCCCCTCTGGCTTATATGCTGACACTTCCCACTTCAATTCTATGCCCCAGCGATTGATGTCATTTAAATAAATGCCATTTAGTATCTCAAATATGCCATGTTTTTCTCTTACTTTTGATACTTCTTACTGTGCCTGAAATAGTGCCGTCACCCCTTTCCACCTCTAACCGCTGGCTGGGTAATTTCCACCAATCATTCACATTTCCATCCAGTGGTGTGAAAAGATTGGTGTTTTTTTTTTTTTTTTTTTTTTTTTTTTTCAGACAGAGTCTGGCTCTGTCGCCCAGGCTGAAGTACAGTGGTGCGATCTCGGCTCACTGCAAGCTCTGCCGCCCGGGTTCTCGCGATTGTCCTGCCTCAGCCTCCCGAGCAGCTGGGACTACAGGCGCCCGCCACCACGCCCGGCTAAATTTTTGTATTTTTAGTAGAGACGGGATTTCACCGTGTTAGCCAGGATGGTCTCGATCTCCTGACCTCGTGATCCGCCCGCCTTGGCCTCCTGAAGTGCTGGAATTACAGGTGTGAGCCACCACACCAGGCCGTGGAAAGATTTTTAAACCTCGTGTCTGGAGCAGGGCGTGGACTTTATGTGCTCTCATAGCCAGAGCTTCCCAGAGTGTGTCCACCAATGACTTCCTTAAAACATCACTGGAAACCCAACTGCTTACATAACTGGAGAGGAAAATCCACCCCAGGTCTACCAAAGCAAATAACCCTTTTTCTTCCTTTCTTCCTTTCTTTCTTTCTTCCTTTCTTTCTTTCTTTCTTTTTCTTTCTTTCTTTCTTTCTTTCTTTCTTTCTTTCTTTCTTTCTTTCTTTCTTTCCTTCCTCCCTTCCTCCCTTCCTCCCTTCCTCCCTTCCTCCCTTCCTCCCTTCCTCCCTTCCTCCCTTCCTCCCTTCTCCTTCCTTCCTTCCTTCCTTCCTTCCTTCCTTCCTTCCTTCCTTCCTTCCTTCCTTCCTTCCTTCCTTCCTTCCTTCCTTCCTTCCTTCCTTCCTTCCTTCCTTTCTTTCTTTCTTTCTTTCTTTCTTTCTTTCTTTCTTTCTTTCTTTCTTTCTTTCTTTCTTTCTTTCTTTCTTTCTTGAGATACGGTGTCATTCTGTCATCCAGGCTGGAGTACAGTGGCACCATCATAGCTCACTGCAACCTCAAACTCCTGGGCTACAGTAATCCTCCCACCTCAGCCTCCCACGTAGCTGGGAACACAGGCACACACCACCACGCCCCACTCATTTTTATGATTTGAATTTTAAAATTTTTAATTTAATTTAATTTAATTTTATTTTATTTTTTTGAGACGGAGTCTCACGCTGTTGCCCAGGCTGGAGTGCAGTGGCGCGATCTCGGCTCACTGCAAGCTCCGCCTCCCGGGTTCCCGCCATTCTCCTGCCTCAGCCTCCTGAGTAGCTGGGACTACAGGCGCCCGCCACCGCGCCCGGCTAATTTTTTGTATTTTTTAGTAGAGACGGGGTTTCACTGTGGTCTCCATCTCCTGACCTTGTGATCCGCCCGCTTCAGCCTCCCAAAGTGCTGGGATTACAGGCTTGAGCCACCGCGCCCGGCCTCTTTAATTTTAAATAGAGATAAGGGCTCCTTGTGTTGCCCAGGCTGGTCTTGAACTCTTGGCCTCAAGTGATCCTCCTCACTCGGCCTCCCAAAGTGCTCGAGATTATAGTGGTGAGCCACTGTGTCCAGCCTCGTAGTGTTTTATTTTTTAAGTGTTGTAATGGATGCACCAGTGTTTAATATATCAGTCTTTAAAAAAATAGTTTAAACATCTGTTTTTCGCTACCCCTCACTGAATAAATTGAAAGCAGTGCAAATTAAAGCACAGGTCTTGTTCTCATCATGCCCATGGCACTCTATACTTCCCCTCACTTGGCATTGACCACAGTGGACTATATCTCAATTGCTTATGCGCTTGTCTGTCTCTCCCAGTGGACTGTGAACTCTTAAGGGCAGGACTGTTTATTCTTTACTGTTGTATCCCTAACCTCAAGCCTGATGCTAACACAGAATTTGTGTTCAACAAATATTTATTGAATGGGCAGATGGATGGAGGAATATAGGGTAGCCTGATGTCCTCAAAGCAGCCAGCTAACCAGTGCCTACCTTCCAACCCATAGGTTTCCACCACTGACTTACCCTCTTCATCCCCTTTCCTCTTAAAAAAAAAAAATGTCTCAACAGGCTGTTTGAGTAATATGTCCCATAGGGACACTCAAATGGCAAAGCCTCACCCGCAGCTGTAATTCCCTAAGTAAAGAGCTCTCCTGGGAGGTTCTTAGTCTCAGGTCACTCTGCTGAGTGACTTTGGAGGGCAAGGTAGAAATATTCCCATTTATTCATTATCTATCATGTGCCTAGAACCATCCCAGGCACTTTTATATGTAATACTCTCATTTAATTCTCACAACAGTACTCTAAGGCAGGTATTACTCTCCCCATTTATGCAGATGAGAAAGAGACTCAGGGAAAGGATAGACCTTGACCAAGCTGCATGCAGATAGACTTGACTAAGGAGGCCAGGCTCATGTCTGTCCAGCCCCATAGCCCAGGCACGTTCCTTCTACTGTGTATTCCCCGCCAGTGCACAATGCTGTCAGAGACACAGAATGTTTTGATCTGAAAGGACCCTCACAGGTTGTTCCATGCAATCTACTTCTTGTGATTGAAATAATTTTCCTTAAAAAAGAAAATAACTTTGGACCGTTTCTCTTGCCAAATAGAATTCTGCAAATCGTGATTTTGCCAAGAGAAACAAAGAACATTCAATTATCCTTAAAGTCTGTCATTGATTGAGTAACTCTTAAAATTAGCCAGGAACATTTTTGGATGTACTGGACAAGTGGGGCATGCCCTGCCATTTTATGTACCTGCAATTCCGGCTTGGTTTCCTATGGCACAGGGATTACTTTCGTTCATCTTCAAGTGTAGCTCACCAGCCTGCCTTACCACCGTGTCTGCTGCCAGGCCAACTCATTTACTTATTAATTGACATTTGTTGAACACTTGCTGTTTGCCAAGGCCAGGGCTGAAGATTTAATGTGAATTATCTCAGTTATTTCTAACTGTGACTCTATGAAGAAAGTAAAATAATTATCTTTATTTTGTCTTTGGGAAAAAAGTAACTTGCTCACCGAAACCATAATTGGTGGACCTGGATTGGGATTCCAGATCAGTGTGAATCCAGAATGAGTGTCTTCACCACGACTTTATGAACCTGCCCCACAGGCAACATTGCAGTCACATGCTGTGACACAGATGCATTGCACAGTGGGCAGCTCGAATTATTAGCGTTTCCCGGCAGTCTGAATTGCAAGCGACAGGTTGACTTTTTGTTGTTGTTGTTGTTTCAGAGACAGAGCTATGCTTTCGTTGCTGTTGTTGAGATAGAGTCTTGCTCTGTCACCCAGGCTGGAGTGCAGTGGTATGACCTCAGCTCACTGCAGCCTCAACCTCCTGGGATCAAACAATCCTCCCACCTCAGCCTCCCTAGTAGCTAGGACTACAGGTGAGTACCATCATGCCCAGTTAACTTTTGTTTAGTTTTTTAGAGACAAGGTCTCACTATATTGCCTAGGCTGGTCTTGAACTCCTGAGCTCAAGGAATCTTCCTGCCTTGGCCTCCCAAAGTGCTGGGATCACAGATGTGAGCCACTGTGCCCGGTTACAGTTATGCGTTCTGGAACTATCAGGTGCTTTTCCAGAATCACATATCCTTTTCATAAGCAGAAGGGATTTCCTTTGTCTGGATTTTAAAAAAGAATTTCCTTAGAAAGACCTGCTTTGTTGAGAAAATGTAGACAATTATTACTGTTTTCAGCAAGGGGCCTTGAAAAAAGTGAACACAAATTCTTTAAAGTCAGTGGCTGTTACCAGATGGCTCTATAATATAAAAAGAATGGACAAGGTTGAGCCATTTTGGGACAGTCTTAGTGAACAGGATTCATTTGATGAGATTTATATCATGCCTAGAACTTTGCCGTCACATAACGTTTATTTGTTTTTAAATTTATTTCTTAGGTAACACAGATATAAATAGACACTAGCAAACATCCTCAGGATTGAAACTAGAGAAGTAGTGCTGTAATGCAAACAGCTGTATGAGAAATTTCTTGAAGCTGTGTTTACGATCACCTCCTTTTGGGAGATGAGGAAAAGAAAGCAGATATCAGCCTGTGGAATATTTCACAGAGAATAGTTTATGATTATGTCACCTCGAGGAGAAGGAGAAGTAAAACTGATACTTTATGTTTAGTTTGGAATGAAAGATGTAGTGGGCATAATTTGGCATTGGTGAGTGAGACCTGGCCACAGAGACTGTAGGACCAATATCAATTAGGGGAGGGGAATTAGAATCCAGTCCTGCTGTCTGGGCAGGAGTGTGTGGTGTGAGCCCAGAAAATCTGGGACAGGTCTCAATTAATTTAGAACGTTTATTTTGCCAAGGTCGAGAATGAGCCCGTGACACAGCCTCAGGAGGTCCTGATGACACGTGCCCAAGGTGACACAGCTTGGTTTTATACATTTTAGGGAGACACGAGACATCAATCAATATATGTAAGAAGCACATTGGTTCAGTCTGGAAAGGCAGCATGATTTGAAGCAAAAGCTGGACGATTGGAAGCAGGGGAGCGAGCTTCCAGGTCACAGATAGGTGATATACAAGCGGTTACATTCTTTTGAGTTTCTGATTCGCCTTTCCAAAGGGGGGTAAATCAGATGTGCATCTATCTCAGTGAGCAGAGGAGTGACTTTGAATAGAATGGGAGGCAGGTTTGCCCTAAGCAGCTTCCAGTTTGAGTTTTCCATAGTGATGTTGGGGGCCCAAGATATTTTCCTTTCACAGTGTGTTGATGTCTTGGGCCCTAAATGAGGACTGCCCCAGTCGGAGGTGGCTTTGCTGTTTTTTGTTTTTTGTTTTTTTTTTTTACAGCGAGATCTACCAAGTTCTAACTTGACCCTTTATGACTTCTCTCATAGAAAAAGCAATCAATAACAAGGACTCAGTATCAGACCAGGCATGGTCAAAGATGTCACATCCATCCGGAGGAAAAATACCCAGTGTATTTATTTGTTTTCACACTGCTATAAAGATATTACGTGAGACTGGGTAATTTATAAAGAAAGAAGGTTTAATTGCCTCACAATTCCACATGACTGGGGAGGCCTCAGGAAACTTGCAATCATGGCAGAAGGGGAAGCAGGCACCTTCTTCACAAGGCAGCAGGAGAGAGTGCGAGCATGTGAAGGAGAAACTGTCAAATACTCATAAACCCATCAGACCTTGTGAGAACTCACTCACTATCATGAGAACAGCATGGGGGAAAACTGTCCCCATGATCCAATCAGCTCCCACCAGGTCCTTCCTTCCGCATGAGGGGATTATGGGGGTTATAATTCAAGATGAGATTTGGGTGGGGACACAGCTGAACCATATCACCCAGCCTGTGAGGGTATGCTCCTTGCAGCCAAGGGTCATGCAATGTGTTGGGGGTCAGGTCACTGTGCCAAATACTTCCTAATACACCTCTCTTAGCCTGTCACTTTTTTTTCCTTTTGAACAGTCTTTTGTTCAAAGCTTGTGTAGATCTTACTATATGGGTGAGCTGAGAAGGATTTTTTTTTTTTTTTTTTTTGAGATGTAGTCTTGCTCTGTCACCAAGCTGGAGTGCAGTGGCACAATCTCGGCTCACTGCAACCTCTGACTCCCTGGTTCAAGTGATTCTCCTGTCTCAGCCTCCCGAGTAGCTGGGATTACAGACATGTGCCACCACGCCCAGCTAATTTTTGTATTTTTAGTAGAGACGGGGCTTCACCATGTTGGCCAGGATGGTCTCGATTTCTTGACCTCATGATCCGCCCGCCTTGGCCTCCCAAAGTGCTGGGATTATAGACATGAGCCACTGTACCTGGCCGAGGAATTTTTTTTAAAATATCTACTTCTTTCTACAAAACCATCTGCAGCAAATTTGCAGATGACACCTGCAATATAGCACTAGAGAAATCGGGAGAATGAGAGCTTTCTGCTTCTGCCACTAAGCAGCTGTGTGACCTGGAGCAAGTCACTTAAACTTGGCTTCAGATGTGTGATTAGTAGAAAAAGTGGGCTGTAAAAGGATGATTTCTAAGGGCTCTAGCAACGCTAAAATCTACAATCTAACTTTCCTCCTATAAAATTTATATGAGGTTTCTTTTGTGTCTGTTCATATGTCATATGTCAAGGGCCACGAATGAAATTTGGCAAGGATGGTAATTCAGTTGTGGTGGAGAAGATGGTTTACATGGGTGGTTTCCGTTATTTATTTATTTATTTTTGAGACGGAGTTTTGCTCTTGCTGCCCAGGTTGGAGAGCAATGGTGCAATCTTGGCTCACCGAAACCTCCGCCTCCCGGGTTCAAGTGATTCTCCTGCCTTGGCCTCCTGAGTAGCTGGGATTACAGGCGTCTGCCACCACACCTGGCTAATTTTGTATTTTTATTAGAGACGGGGTTTTTGCATGTTGATCAGGCTGGTCTCAAACTCCCAACTTCAGGTGATCCTCCTGCCTCGGCCTCCCGAAGTGCTGGGATTACAGGCGTGAGTCACTGCGCCTGGCCATGGTTTCTGTTTAACAGACTTCCCCACTTCATTTCACATGGTCTAGTAATAAAGTTTCTACATCCTGTAAGCTGAGCCTTGACTCATACATACCTATCTCTTTAAAAGGAACATAGGTGGAGGAATCCTGTGGTTGTTCATTCATTATTCGTTCATTTCTTTTCAATGCAACATTAATTTAATAGTCTCATAGCCTTGAATAATCATTTAGGCCTTACTACATTTTAAGGAAACATAATACTCTGTTGACAAGAAGAGTCAAACTCTGTAAAATATTTTAAGAGATTTATTCCAGCTGGGTGTGGTGGCTGGATCATGAAGTCAATAAATCGAGACCATCCTGGCCAACATGGTAAAACCCCATTTCTACTACAAATACAAAAATTAGCTGGGCATGGTGGCATGCACCTGTAGTCCCAGCTACTTGGGAGGCTGAGGCAGGAGAATCGCTTGAACCCAGGAGGCAGAGGTTGCAGCGAGCCGAGATTGCACCACTGCACTCCAGCCTGGCGACAGAGTGAGACTCTGTCTCAAAAAAAAAAAAAAAAAAAAAAAAAAAGACATTTAATCTGAGCCAAATGTCAGTGAACATGGCCCCTGACACAGCCCTTAGGAGGTCCTGAGAACGTATGCCCAAGGTGGCTGGGGTACAGTTTGGTTTAATATATTTTAGGGAGACATGAGACATCAATCAAATACATTTAAGAAATACATTGGTTTGGCTCAGAAAAGTGGGACAACTCAAAGCAGGGCTTTCAGGCTATAGGTGAATGTAAACATTTTCTGGTTGACAATTGTTTGAGTTTATCTGAAGTCCTGCAATCAATGGAAAGCATGTTCAGGTTAAGATAAAAGACTGTGGAGACCAAGTTTTATTGTGCAGTCAGGAATCTCTCAGATAGCAGACTTGAGAGACAGAGCAGGTTGTAAAATGCTTCTTATCAGACCTAAAAGGGTGCCTGGTTCTTTTTTTTTTTTTTTTTTGAAGCGGAGTCTCGCTCTGTCACCCAGGTTGGAGCACAGTGGCGCGATCTCGGCTCACTGCAAGCTCCACCTCCCGGGTTCACGCCATTCTCCTGCCTCAGCCTCCCGAGTAGCTGGGACTACAGGCGCCCGCCACCACACCCGGCTAATTTTCTGTATTTTTAGTAGAGACGGGGTTTCACCGTGTTAGCCAGGATGGTCTCAATCTTCTGACCTCGTGATCCGCCCGCCTTGGCCTCCCAAAGTGCTGGGATTACAGGCGTGAGCCACCGCGCCTGGCAGGTGCCTGGTTCTTAGTTGATTATCTCCTGGATCTGGAAAGAAAGGAAGAAAAACAAAGGAGAAAGGGGATTCTTAATAGGAGGTAGATTTTTCCCACAAGGGACTTTGCAGAGCAATTTCGAGGTATGGCAAGGAAATATATTTTGGGGTTAAATTTTTTTTTTTTTTTTTTGGTCTCGTAATATTATGCCACAGTCAGATTGAAAAGTAAGTCACAATATATAGGGTCAAATAAAACTTACCTGATGAGAATTTATGGTTTGTAGGACATGACTCCTTAGATCAGTCAGGTAGGAATTTGGGCAAGATAAAAAATTAGAGCTTAGTCCTCAGTCCCCACTCTTGGCCAAAAAGCATTCCACCGAATGCATATGCAGACCAACAAACAGCAGCAGGTCCCACGGTGCTAGGAAGGCTCAATCCTAGAGTTGTCTGATTTGGCCATCTGTCAGGGTCCCATGGTGCTAGGAAGGCGTGTTCCTAGAGTCCTCTGATTTGATGGTAATAGTTTTAAATACTAGAGATTTGGGTAATGGGGGGAGGACATGGTCTTACCTGATGTAATAGCCATTTATTTAAGGGGTGAGATGGAGTCAGGCCTAAGATTTAGTCTAAAAAAAAAATCCTGGATCAGATCTATTTTCTGAGCTATCGTGCTCTGGGTCTTTAATTGTGCCTTTTCTTTCTGCTGTATCTGGCATAACATTTACAAGGAATGTCTCATGTTAATATAGTAACAAATATCATAAAGATAGTGAAGATTTGGGCATTCAAGGCTACAGGTAGAATGAGAGGGCAGTAAACAATCCAGTCAGCCAGAAAAAAAAAAACTCTGCAATCATCATCATATTCTTTGATCAGACTCACAGTGTGTTTACCTTCCTTAAGGGTTGTTTGAACCCTACGATAAATCTTATTTAAAAATTATGGGACCAACATTAAATTAGAATTTAATAAATTTAATCTCTCTTCCAGCCAATTTATCTCATAGGTATAGCATCCTGAGGAGGGTATAAATTAAGTGCAAGAAACACCTGGTCCTTGGTGTCTAAATTGTTATAGACTTGTTAACAGTAGACAAATCTGTTTTTCCCACCACTTTTGTATTGTACCATACACTGGTATTTGGGAGATAAAAGGTTTTGTCAGGGGAGAAGTCGTAATTCTACAGTGCCATTTTTTTCCTTGGCAGGACTCCCTATGGTTGAGGGCCTTAAGAGTCGAAAGACTGACCGCGTGCAGTGACTCATGCCTGTAATCCCAGCACTTTGGGAGGCCGAGGTGGGCAGATCACCTGAGGTCAGGAGTTCGAGACCAGCCTGGCCAACGTGGTGAAACCCCGTCTCTACTAAAAATACAAAAATTAGCCAGGCATGGTGGCGTGTGCCAGGAATCCCAGCTACTAGGGGGCTGAGGCCGGAGGATGGCTTGAACCTGGGAGGCAGATGTTGCAGTGAGCCGAGAATGTGCCACTGTGCTCCAGCCTGGGCAACAGAGCGAGACTCCATCGCAAAAAAAAAGAATCGAAAGACTTATAGCCAATTAATTATTCTAGGCCATATAGGAATGGATGTGGAGAGGCGTTCGTTACTTCTTAAAATTATTATTTTAAGTAAAAAAAGCAGACAATAAAACCAAAAGGCAAAGTTACAAGACTGACTTATTTTTAACTTTTATGTGTTGAGCTACTATAAACTTGGTTTCTGTTACAGACTTGTAGCAACTAGCTATGTAAAATATAAGCATTTTTCTGAAAAATAATGAAAACTATGTATATATGTATAGATATATTTATCTTCACAACTTATAATTGGGAGTATTAAACCCAGGAGGCTTTGTTACAAGGTATTTTATCCTGTTAGCCAATATTTTCCTTTAATTTTTTACTAAGCAGAAAACGTTTGTGGTTGGGTTTATGCAAAAGTGACACATAATTATTTAAAGGGCAACTCAACTTGTTTTTACCAGCTGTTTAGGCATCTTTTGTACCCTCTTCTTGATTTGGAGGGTTTGATCTAGTCCTAATTTTATCCCTCAAAACCAGCCCTGACAATCTTATGCACCCAGCTCCTCTGCAGTAGTCCCTGGGCCTAGAGAGAGGCAGTTTGTATAGTTCTGGCAGCAGAGCATTGGCTGTGAAACAGATCCAGGGCCAGTGAGATGCCAAATGAGGGAGATTCATATCTCTGGTCTTCAGAATACCATGATTTTGGTTTCCTTGGAGGTAAAACAAGGAGAGGTAAATAACATTTATAGTTTGACAGTTATGAGAGTAATTCATATGTTAGAACAGAGAGTGGGGCAGTCCCCTTCTCAGGACAAACAGACCTTATAATGGCATTATCTGACCTACTAGGCTGATTACTTTCTCAGGAATAACTCCTTGTGCACTTGGATCACATACACTCAGTGACTGTTCAGTAATGAGCTGTGGGTCCTGCATTAATCCAAACAAGCTCTTAAATTCTGCTGCATTTAAAATTAAGAATTTTGTCCTTAAAGTGGTTATGTTTCAATCCACTGTAGTGAAGATTTTTAAAAGAATCTGAATGATACCAACCTACAAAATGGAACAATTCCTTTACATCGCACCCTTTGGTTTTAAATTGTTACTTGGTTTTGCTCTTCCTACATATTGACTATTTTCTTGGTAACCATAGGGCTCAGAGTTTTGTTGCCTTGGCTGGTTTTTTTTTTTTTTTTTAATTTATTTAGTTTTATCTATAAAAAATAATAAAGCAACTCTTAAATAGTTCCTTAACCAACAAGAAACTTACATTTTTTTGAGAATTGACATCCTTGTGTTTATAAAATTTTAACAAAAGCATATTTTATGTTTCTACCATTTTCACTTTTTGGTAACCTGAATTTCCAGTGTGTGTGTGTGGGGAACCCGAGGGTTTAAACATGGCTTTAAGATTTTTAAATTACTGGAGAATTTTGAAATTTAATTTACCAAAATAATTTTTTCCCAAGGATTACCAGGTTTTGTAAATTAAAAGGCATCTGAGCTAGCTTTTACCAATCGGACAAGTACTTACATGTTTTAAGTTACCTGATTAGAGCTCTTTCATGTTGTTTGGAAGTGAAATATCACTTCCACATGACACACATAGAGATATAACAGGCATGCAGAATAAAAAGCATGTTCAAAAGATACTTTATTTGCCTGTTTTCAAAAACAATTTTTCTCCCTTTAGTTGTTTAGTAAAAGTTACAGGAGCCAACAAAAGGCGAAGGAGAGAGCCATAATTCAAGGTCTTTTCAAAAGAGAAAGGGTGGCCCTTTTAAGGTAGCAATCTGGGCTGGGTGAGGTGGCTCATGCCTGCAATGCCAGCACTTTGGGAGGCCAAGGTGGGTGGATCACCTGAGATTAGGAGTTCAAGACCATCCTGGCCAACATAGTGAAACCCCATCTCTACTAAAAATAAAAAATTACCCAGGCATGGTGGTGCACTCCTGTAATCCCAGCTACTCGGGAGGCTGAGACAGGAGAATTGCTTGAACCTGGGAGGCAGAGGTTGCGGTGAGCTGAGATCACACCACTGCACACCAGCGTGGGCAACAGAGTGAGACTCTGTCTAAAGAAAAAAAAAAAAAAAGACGTCAATCTGAAGAATGTTAAAGAAACAGATTATAGAATTTCAAATTTCAAATTTTTGCGTTAAAAGTAGGTTAAATATTTTGTAATAAAAATCTTGCTTTTTTTTTTAGTTTTGTGTTAGTGTATTTTTAATATTAAAGACCCATCTCTAAAAAGCCTATTATAATTTCTTTTTAATCATAGCCAACCGAATTATACAACCTCTTTAAAATTTCCTTCTTACTAACCTTATTACAGCTTATATAGTTCATTCACAATGTGTTTAAGTTGTTTTGTCTTAAATATCTCTCTTATACAACCCCATCATTTTTAATTTAGGACAAAAATGTATTACCACACAAGATTCTTTCTTTCTTTTTTTTTTGAGATGGAGTTTCACTCTTGTTGCCCAGGCTAGAGTGCAATGGAGTGATCTCAGTTCACCACAACTTCCACCTCCCGGGTTCAAGCGATTCTCCTGCCTCAGCCTCCCAAGTAGCTGGGATTACAGGCATGTGCAACCATGCCCAGCTAGTTTTTGTAGTTTTAGTGGATACAGGGTTTCTCCGTGTTGGTCAGGCTGGTCTTAAATTCCCAACCTCAGGTGATCCACCCACCTCAACCTCCCAAAGTGCTGGGATAACAGGTGTGAGCCACTGCACCTGGCCAAGATTCTTTCTTATACAAAATTACTTTCCTTTTTTACCTCTTTCTGCAAAAAATGCCTCTTTATATCTCCTACTTTCTTTACATCTCTTATTTCCTGATTCCCTTACCTTGTTTTATACATAACCCTTAAATAAGCCTTGAATTAGAAAAAGATATTTTACTTTTAATAAGAATATTTAAAAAAATGCTTTCCTGTAATTCTTAAATTGGAAATTTCCCAGATACTTAATATCAATTAATAACCTTAGATCCTAAATTATAATGAGTTTGTTTACAAGCATTTATTCCATTACATTTACCAATTAATGTAGTAGTTTACCTAGATTATTTACAAAAAACTGTGATAGCCAATATTTAAAGTTGTATTTCTATTAACCATTTTTATAGCTGTGAATTTCAGGCATTTACTTAAGTAATAAAACTTATGGTTAGTTTTAAGGGTATTTATACCAATAACTTAGTATTTTAGCTGTTTTCATTTAAGCCAGCAATATTTCATAAGCATATACAAGCAAAGATCATTCTGTCTGGGGCTGGGTTTTATAGTTTATTAACCATATAGCAAATCTTATATTATTCTGCAAGAATAAACATGAAACTACTTGATCAATAAATGCAAACAAAATGCTAATAATTCTAAAGACATTGCTGATATTATTTGACCAATAATTTTAAAGCCAGCTAATTGAGTAAAGATTTTACTTAAGCCATGTGAACTTGAAAAAGCATTTTACTAGCCTTTTTTTTTTTTTTTTTTTTTTGTTATCTGATTTAAGCACTTTGTTGTTGTTGTTTTTTAAGACAGAGTTTTGCTCTGTCACCCAGGTTGGAATGCAGTGGCGCAATCTCAGCTCACTGCAACCTCTGACTCCGTGTTTCAAGCAATTCTCCTGCCTCAGCCTCCTGAGTAGCTGGGATTACAGGCATGCACCACTACACCTGGCTAATTTTTGTATTTTTAGTAGCGATGGGGTTTCACCATATTGGTCAGCCTGGTCTCGAACTCCTGACTTTGTGATCTGCCCACTTTGGCCTCCCAAAGTGCTGGGATTACAGGTGTGAGCCGCTGTGCCCAGCCCTAAGTGCTTTTTTTTAAAGCCAATTAATTAGAGCTCTTCATATATTTTTTGTAGTGAAAATATTGTGCACACACACATAAATATATAGATGTACTAGGCATGTCAATAGAAGTACATGGTATAGACTTATAAAGACCTCCTTTTTTTTTCCATTTTATGTTTATCTTAACCCAGACAGTTGTTAGCTAAATAGCCTTACATTTGCATATTAAAGACAGCTCAAGGCTGCACAGTGGCGCATGCCTGTAATCCCAGCACTTTGGGAGGCTGAGGTGGGTGGATCACCAGAGGTCAGGAGTTCAAGACCAGACTGGCCAACATGGTGAAACCCTGTCTCTACTAAAAATACAAAAATTAGCTGGGCATGGTGGTGCACGCCTGTAATCTCAGCTACTAAGGAGGCTGAGGCAGGAGAATTGCTTCAACTTTAGAGGTGGAGGTTGCAGTAAGCTGAGATTATGCCACTGCACTCCAGCCTGGGCAACAGAGCAAGACTCCATCTTGAAAAAGATAAATAAATAAAGACAGCTCAGGTGAAAATCAGATAGCTAATCTACATCATAAAGTACAAAGAGAAAGTTGGTGTGGTACAGGGAAATTAAAACAGATTAAATTGCCAATTGAACATAAAATTATAGAGTTATATTATAAAGGCCTTTAAATATACACACACACATATACAAACACATACACACACACAAAATTTCCATAGCTATTACTTCAGTACTTTAGCCATGCAATAAATACAACTTTTGCCAGCTTACAGAAAACACTGTTAGATCCAAACAGTGGTTTTTATCTCAGTAGAAGAGTAAGAGCAGATTAAAGCAGGCAGAAAAGAAAATAGAACTTAGATACTTTATAGTTTGCAGGTTGACCTTAGGACTCTTTTTCCTTAATGTAAACATGCACAAAGACCATATTACTTCCATTTTATATAAACTCTGGCAAGTAGAGGTGCTATAAAACCTGCAGACTGTCTGAAAGGGGGTCATTCTCCTTAGATTTGTTTCCTACTTTTTTTTTTTCTTTTTTCTTAAAAGGAGGGACTGAGCTGTAGCTTAGGGTTTTTGTGTGGTGGATCAATGCATGCTGCTTGTGGGAAGGACTCCACAGTGTGTAACCACTGAGTCATTTCCACCCTCTTACATGTCGCGGTTTATCTCTCCAGGGATCTATGACCTCTGAGAGGGCTCAAAACACTGGGCAGTCAGCCCTTATATGTGATTCCTGGATGAGCCATTTGTAAAATTAATTTTTATTGGGGATTTCCCCACAGGGCCACTGCACATCACAGGGGGTCAACCCCTCAGACACTCCCACAAGGCCACTGGTCACCCACAGGTGCCTTTTGGCTGGGAGAAGCAAATGCCCTTTCTCTTCAGAGCTGAAAAACTCAGTCTCTCATTTATCTATGAAAACAGCAGTTCAGTTCCTTATGCAAATGCACACAGACAAACCGAATCAGGGTAAAATTTAGGAGAAAAAGCAAGAGTGAATTCCCTTTATAATGTATCTCCGAACTGGAATTAGGATGCTTAAACAATAACTTCCTAGGAGAAAACCAGCTCAGAATAAATCAAGGATGGTCAACCAAAGGGAGGTATGGGGCTCCAGAGGACTTACCAGTTCCACAGAAGGACAAGCTCGAACTTAGTGGGGCTTCAATGGGCCCCTGCTGGTACCTTAGCTCTGGTTTCGTGCAACTCCTTCGGGGTCCTGAGTCTTCTCTGAGGCCCCATACTGGGCGCCATATTATTGTCAACAAAAAGAGTAAAACTGTAAAATATTTTAAGAAATTTATTCTGAGCCAAATGTGAGTGATGATGGCCCATGACACAGCCCTCAGGAGGTCCTGAGAGCATGTGCCCAAGGTGGCTGGGGTACAGCTTGGTTTAATATATTTTAGGGAGGCATGAGACATCAATCAAATATATTTAAGAAATACATTGGTTTGGTTCAGAAAGGTGGGACAACTCAAAGTGGGGGCTTCCAGCTATAGGTAAATTTAAACATTTTCTGGTTGACAATTGGTTGAATTTATCTGAAGTCCTGGGATCAATGGAAAGGAACGTTCAGGTTAAGACAAAGGATTGTGGAAACCAAGTTGTATTGTGCAGAGGAATCTCTCAGGTAGCAGAAGTCTTCTTCTGAAGTCTTCTGCTATCTGAGAGAGGAGGCTGTAAAATGCTTCCTATCAGATGTAATTGGGTATCTGATTCTTAGCTGATTATCTCCTGGATCTGGAAAGAAAGGAAAGAAAACAAAGGGGAAAAGGAATTCTCAATAAGATGTGGATTTTTCCCACAAGAGACTTTGCAGGGCAATTTCGAGGTATGGTAAGGAAATATAATTTGGGGTTAAATATTTTTTCCTTGTCATGTAACATTATGCCAGAGTCAGATTGAAAAGTAAGTCATGACATATAGGGTCAAATAAAACCCATCTGATGAGAATTTATGGTTTGTAGGACATGACTCCCTAGACCCCTCAGGTAGGAATTTGGGCAAGATAAAAAAAATCAGAGCTTAGTCCTCAACTGAATGGAACTTAACACTTTATATTAGGCCTTATCTCATTTCTAAGAATTTATCCATTTTCAAATCTCCCCTGCCAACTAAATTCTGAGCCCCTTGAAGGTAGAAATCATATTTTATTTATTTTTCTAGTCCCTACTGCTGAATATAGCATTCTAGTTCAATAGTTACCTTTTGAATAAAAGACAATTAATTCATCACTGTCAATTCATAAATTACCATTCAGACTTGGCTCACTACTTCCATGCAGTCATTGTATTAAGAAGGGTAAGACAGTGTGGAACCCCTGAAGTTCACCTTTTCTCCCCCTATTACCCTCCCCATCCTGATACACATTTACTGATGATGGAAGGGGTATGGTTTGAAAAGACTTCCTGGATGACTGTAATATACATATTTCCCACTGTCCTGAGCAAAAAAGAAACACACACTCATAAGTTGCAAATTTCTCAGGCATTCTCACTGTAGGCTCTGGACTCTGAGGTTCCTCGGCTGCTTGCACACCTTAGAGAAGTATGGTGGCCTGATGGATTAGAGTAGGGTAGAGACAGATTCTTTCCCACCTGCACTGGGGTGGGCAAGAGGGAAAATAATATGCCTTTCTTTGAATGCCTACTGTCCCCACCAGGCAAGGAAACCATACACATGCAAACCAAAGTCTCATACACCAGGAAGAAACATGTTTTCAAGGCCACTGCAAGAATGGTCTAATACAGCCAGTTTATTGATGCAGCTGATAAAACCATTTTGAGAAGAAAAGAGGGAATAGATAATTATTTCATATACACATAAGTCTTACCAACCTGCCTTTCAAACATCAAATTAATATAGAAATGTTCGCAAAGAAACTTTGCCAAAAGGAGAAAATTTCAAATATTTGGAAATATTAAATCAAAGCCATGAAACTGCATGAAGTAGGAACACTTGGATTGAGTGTTAATTGGAACAAACTGGGGCATCCATTAGATTATTGAATGTTTGAGATCTGCCTCTCAAATACCAGCTCCTCAAAGGGGTTTCCCTGGCATCCAGTCTAAAGCAGCCTCCCATGACATGCAATTTACCTGTATAAAAAACCTTCACGTGTATCCCTGAACCTAAAATAAAATATTTTTTAAAAAGAACGGAGAGCGTTCTGATTTTTCCCTTATTCTGGTGTGAGGGAACCATGTGAGCTCGGAGACTTGCTCAGTCTAGTGTGTGGGCTGCCATGGTCAGTGGCACTGTATGTTCCTCATCGGGAGGGTGAGGATGTGGGAAGGGGGAGAGTGTCAGAAGTGTTTTGCCTGAGACCAGGCACGGTGACTCACACCTGTAATCCTAGCACTTTGGGAGGCTGAGATGGGCAGATCACCTGAGGTCAGGAGTTCGAGACCATTCTGGTCAACATGGTGAAATCCCGTCTCTACCAAAAATACAAAAATTAACCAGGCACGATGGCAGGCACCTGTAATCCCAGCTACCTGGGAGGCCAAGGAAGGAGAATCACTGGAACTCAGGAGGCGGAGGCTGCAGTGAGCCAAGATTAAGCTACTGTACTCCAACCTGGGTGACAGAGCAAGACTTTGTCTCAAAAAAAAAAGGGGGGGAAAAAAAAGTGCCAGACCTGGCTAGCATAGTCAGTTTGTAAAATAATAACTTTTATATTGGTTTGCTTTTTTAATTATAAAATTACACATGTTCATTAGAGAAAAATCAGGAAATCAGATAAATAAAATGAAGAAAGAATTATTGAAACATCACAATGCTAACAGCTTACAGATATTTGTCTTTCCAGATCTAGCATGGCTACATTTTGGCATCAGAGGACAGAAATGGCATTACTCCCTCTCCACCGTTGACTGAAAATAAAATAAGTCTACTTTATGTAAATTGAAGTGTAAAAAATAAGTAAATAAAGCAGCCTCCTGATTCTCAGTCACTCACCCTGTTTCATATCATCCTATCTCATCATATTGCCTTGTTCCATTTTTTTAAATTAAAATTAAAATGTAAAGACATGCTCTCACTCTGTCACTCAGGCTTATGTGCAGTGGTACAATGATCGTTCATTGTAACCTCAAATTCCTGGTCTCAAGTAGTTCTCCCACTTCAGCCCAGCTGGGACTACAGGCTCGTGCCACCATGCCCGATCCCTGTTCCAATTATTTTTACAGCATGCGTCATCTGAAATTACCCTATTTTTTTGTTGTCTTTAAGTGCAGGCATCCTCTCTGTCGCATTTCTTACGGTGCTCCAGCTCCTCAGCATGGAGTAAGTGCTTAATAAGTACTTGTGGCATAAATGATGGAATGAATGTTATGCATTGCTCATTGGAGACAGTTCCTTAAAACTATTTCTCGAGATGGAAAAACTGTCAGAAAAAAACGATCACTGTTCAGGATTTGCGTTGAAAGAATGGGTGGGAGCTTGGAGAGCCTCCGTTGCATAGGGGTTAACAGCATGGAATGTGGAGTCAGGAACACAACCTATGTGCAAGTGCTTAGTAAACAAGGCTTGTAAGCGCGTTAGCTTTTCTTTTAATATGCCAACATGATGGATGTTGGCATATTATGGCTTTGTGAATGGTGGAGAATAGAATTCTGTTTCAATGGTTATAGCCAAACACTCAACTGCCTGTCCTAGCAACACTGTTTGCCTTTGAGATCAAATGAAGTGGTAAATTCAAGAACTAATGCTAGAGTGGAAGAAACTGAAGTTATGGAGCCATTTCTTGCTAATTGAGTCAGATCTCAGCTGTTTGTTAATCAGAAACTTAGCAACTGGAATAAATATCTAGAAATTTAATGACATGTTATCTTATCTACAACAAGAAATGGTAAAATGGAAAATTATCTCTCAATCCCTCCTTATTGTCATTAATATTCAAACACATCTTTTCTTACTCCACCCTCTGTCTTCCAGCTCATCAAGATTCCCTTCCTACATTCAAAAATCCTATTTCACTCATGAAAGTTTTTCATTTCTTGAGCACCAACTTTCATAGTTTAGAAGGTAAAATAGGTTAAAATGTTAACAATGGTTATCTCTAGGTGATAAGATTATGAGTAGCATTTTCTTATTATATTTTCCATATTTTCCAAACTTTTCATAATAAGCATTTATTCTTTTCATATGTAGAAGGAAAACAAGGAAGCAGATTATTTATTTATTTATTTTTTTTTTGAGATGGAGTCTCACTCTGTTGCCCAGGCTGGGGTGTAATGGCACAGTCTCGACTCACTGCAACCTCCACCTCCCGAGTTCAAGCAATTCTCCTGCCTCAGCCTCCTGAGTAGCTGGGACTACAGGGCACACGCCACCACGCCTGGCTTATTTTTGTAGTTTTAGTAGAGACAGGGTTTCGCCATGTTGGCCAGGCTGGTCTTGAACTCCTGACCTCAGGTGATCCACCCACCTCAGCCCCACAAAGTGCTGGGAATACAGGCGTGAGCAACTGTGCCCAGCCAGATTATTTCTGTATGTATGTATTTATTTATTTTGGGGACAGAGTCTTGCTTTGTCTCCCAGGCTGGAGTGCAGTGGCGTGATCTCGGCTCACTGCAACCTCCACCTCCCAGGTTCAAGTGATTTTTGTGCCTCAGACACCTGAGTGGCTAGGATTACAGGCATGTGGCACCACACCCAGCTAATTTTTGTAGTTCTAGTAGAGACAGGGTTTTGCCATGTTGGCCAGACTTGGGAAGCAGATTTAAGTAGGCAACATTCCTTAAAGAGTGTTTCAGACAATCCTAATCCTAAGAGATATCCTTTAAGGAGAAAGATATTTGACCATATAAATTTGGGAAATAATAGGTGCTTTATCTCTTTTTTGGGAGAATCCCAAAGCACAATCATCTGTTAAACACTTGCAAAGTCTTACAAGAAAGAAGCCCGCTTAATTTTGTTTAATCTAAACTTTGCAATTTTTTCCCCCACAAAACATGTTTCTCATGCAAAATCTGTAAACATTTTGTGAAACTGGTGACCCACAGAACAACTTTTTGGGAAACAGGCAATCAGGAACAACTCTTCTGCTGAGCAGGAGGGTGACACCGGCTTTCTCACCAGGACCCACGGGATCACTAGAGGGTTCCAGAATGGGCTTTAGTGGCAGCTACCCTTGCACAACATTATGTATGTGTACACATGTGTGCTTTTGCCTGGGGAGAGGATCGGAACACTCATATTCTCAGTCGTCCACATCCTGTAAAGATACTTGACGTTCAGTACTTTTTAAAAATACAAGTTCCTGGCGGATCATCTGAGGTCAGAAGTTCAAGACCAGCCTGACCAACATGGAGAAACCCTGTCTCTATTAAAAATACAAAATTAGCTGGGTGTGGTGGTGGGCACCTATAATCCCAGCTGCTCGGGATGCTGAGGCAGGAGAATCGCTTGAATCCGGGAGGCCGAGGTTGTGGTGAACCAAGATCACACCATTGCACTCCAGCCTGGGCAACAAGAGCGAAACTCTGTCTCAAAAAAAAGAAGTAATAAAAAAAATAATATAAGTTCCTGCTCTGTTGCCCAGGCTGAAGTGCAGTGGCATGATCATAGCTCACTGTAACCTGAAACTCCTGGGCTCAAGCAATCCTCCGGACTTGGCCTCCCAGAGCACTGGGATTACAGGTGGGAACCACCACGCCCAGCCTCCAAGATACTTGATGTCCAGCACTTTTGCCGAGCAACATTTTGCCATCAAAATAAAGCAGAAAAAACAAGAAATCTGTTGCCATATTTAACAAAAAACAAAACAAAAAATAGAACACCTAATTTAATGTGCATTTCAGATAAGTAACAAATAATTTGTTAGTATAAGGTGTGTCATGTAACATTTGGACATTTTTGTACTATGTATATATTATCAACTGTTTTCCTGAAATTCATATCTAGCTGGTGTCTTGCATTTTATCTTGTAACCTTAAACTCAAATTTATTAACACTAGAGCTACAGAGAACACTCTATTAGAAATGCTGATATAGGGTCATTTAATGCCTTTTTACTCAAAGGGTGGTCCATGACCAGCATCATTGACATCATCTGGAAGCTTCTACAGTGTTATAAAGATCCACAGAAGCCCTGATGGAAAGAGTTCCTGGCATGATGGTTTTCAACCTTGGCTAGATATTGGAATCACCTGGAAGCTTTAAACCTACACATGCCTGGGCTTATTCCCAAAGAGTCAGATTTAGTTGATCTGAGTAACAATCTGGGCATTAGGGTTTTTAAACAGCCCTTCCTCTCTACCCCAGAAGATCCTAACGTGCAGACAAGATAGCATCATTATAAAGTAGGGAGACCCAAGCAAGGTGAAGACTATCAGAATCACCTGCAGAGAGGCTGCTAACAAACACTTCTGTGCTCCACCCCAGGCTGACGGAACCCAACTCTCTGGATGTGGGCTGCATTTTCACCAAGTGCTCAGTACGATTCTGTTCCCTCTCCAGTTGAGAATCATCAATGTTTAGGGCGACCTAAAGTGGAGCTATCCAGCTGCTATCTGGCCCCACCAAGCTATTGAGGAAAAAAAGGCTACCCATGGGAACTCAGCATGCAACTTAGGTGGGGCCTGGCTTTCCTCCTGCTCACCTGGCACCACAGGTTCCTACTATGCTAAAGACAAGGCAGGATAGCCTTTGCCCACCAGAGGAAATTTCACACATCTTCTAATTTCTGAGAATTGCTGTGATGCCTGAGGATGAAGGTGCTCACTGTCTCCTACCAGATTATTCATTTTTTTTTGGGGGGGGGGTGGGGTTTGGTTTGTTTGAGATGGAGTTTCACTCTTTTCGCCCAGGCTGGAACGCAATGGCATGATCTCGGCTCACTGAAACCTCTGCCTCCTGGGTTCAAGTGATTCTCCTGCCTCAGCCTCCTAAGAAGCTGGGATTTTAAGCATGCACCACCATGCCTGGCTAATTTTGTACTTTTAGTAGAGATGGGGTTTTACCATATTGGCCAGGATGGTCTCGAACTCCTGACCTCAGGTGATCCACCCGCCTCAGCCTCCCAAAGTGCTGGGATTACAGGCGTGAGCCACTGCGCCCCACCTAGTAATTCATTTTTACTCTGGGCATATGAAACGGTTTCCCACTATTCTATTTAGAATAGAACATGGGACTAGTCATGGTGGCTCATGCCTGTAATCCTAGCACTTCAGGAGGCTAAGGCAGGAGGATTGCTTGAGCCCAGGAGTATGAGACCAGCCTGGGCAACATAGGGAGACCCCATCTCTGCAAAAAATTTAAAAATCAGCCAGGCATGGTGGTGTATGCCTATAGTCCCAGTTACTTGGGAGACTGAGGTGGAAGGCTTGCTTGAGCCCAAGAGGTTGAGGCTGTAGTGAAACATAGTCACATCACTATACTCCAGCCTAGGCAAGAGAGTGAGACCCTGTCTTAAAAAAAAAAAAAAAAAAAAAAAAAATTAGTATATAAAATGAATTATGAAAATGATTCTAGCAGAAGCACAGGAGGATTTAAATTCTGAGTTATATCATCCAGTGCGGGTGGTGACTTGCTCACCTGCTGATCCTGTACATCTCAGCTACAGAGAATGACATAAGGCTCTTGTCAGGTGTGTTAGATCCCTGGGCTGATGAATGGGCTGAGCAGTAATGGTTAAAGAAATTATCTCATCCTTTTCTTCAGCAGCACATGGTGGTTGAGTGCAAAGCTTGATATGAAGCAGGAGGGATTTTAGTCAAAGAAAAGAAATTATGAAATTCTATTAAATCTTATGGATTTTATCCAAGGTTGAGCCTCGATGATGCCTTGTCTTAGATAGTTATTTTACAACTCCTTTTGGAACTGGATATCAATTAGTTAACACTTTTCACTGTCTTCGATTTATGTTCCTACTAATGAAGAAGAATAAAGAAATGTTTGATTCCCATGATGAAGGATGAGAAATGGAATATAAATACAGTAAGAGCTGACAAGCTATCTCTGATAGAAGCAAATAGGTCTATTTCTGGGCTTATGACTGCTTTGGTGGCCTGGAGGCTTCAGAACAAGTTCACATGGTTGATGACATTGACACAAGGCAGCTAGTGGGCTGTCTAGTTCAAAGGGGGCAAGGTGGAACTTTTATTTTCTTTTTCAGAAGTTTCAGCATCTCCCTCAAAGTTGAAATGATTGGGGGTTTTATTTTGGTAAAATCGTTGTGGTCTAATTTCTTTACGTTGTATTAAGCCCTCCTGTAACTTACTGTGCTTAAGGATCACCTGGGATCTCGTTAAAATGCAGTTTTTAATTGAGTATGTCTGGGGTGGGGTCTGACATTCTGCATTGCTAATAAGCTCTCTGCTGATGTGGATGCTGCTAGCCTGCAGACCACACATTGAGTAGCAGGCTATAGAGCTTTTGTTTAAACCATGTGTCAGTCCGGGTTATTCAGAGAAACAGAACCTGTAGGATAAAGATAGATAGATATTTTAAGGAATTGGCTCATGTGATTGTAGGGGTTGGCAAGTTCAAAGTCTCTACAGCAGGCTGGAAACTCAGGCAGGAGTTAATGTTGCAGTCTTGTTTTTTTTTTTTCTTTTTTTGAGACTGAGTCTTGCTCTGTCGCCAGGCTGGAGGTGCAGTGGTACCATCTTGGCTCACTGAAACCTCCGCCTCCAGGTTCAAGTGAGTAGCCTCCCGAGTAGCTGGGACTACAGGCACGTGCCACCACACCCAGCTAATTTTTGTATTTTTAGTAGAAACGGGGTTTCACCATATTGGCCAGGATAGTCTTCATCTCTTGACCTCATGATCCGCCCGCCTCTGCCTCCCAAAATGCTGAGATTACAGGCATAAACCACGGCACCTAACCAATGTTGCAGTCTTAAGACAGAATTTCCTCCTCTCTGGAAATCAGTTTTTGCTCATAAGGCCTTTCAACTGATTGGATGATACTAAAATACCCACATTTTGAAGAATAATCTCCTTTACTAAAATCTACTGGTTGTGATTTTTCTTTTTTTTTTCTTTTTTTTTTTTTTTGAGACGTTGTCTCGCTCTGTTGCCCAGGATGGAGTACAGTGGCGCGATCTCGGCTCACTGCAAGCTCCGCCTCCCGGGTTCATGCCACTCTCCTGCCTCAGCCTCCTGAGTAGCTGGGACTACAGGAGCCCGCCACCACGCCCAGCTAAATTTTTGTATTTTTAGTAGAGATGGGGTTTCACGTGTTAGTCAGGATGGTCTCGATCTCCTGACCTCGTGATCCACCCGCCTCGGCCTCCCAAAGTGCTGGGATTACAGGCATGAACCACCGCGCCTGGCCTTTACTGGTTGTGATTTTTAAAAATAATGATTATTTTTATTTTTTTGGAGACAGGGGTCTCACTACATTACCCAGGCTGGGCTGAAACTCCTGGCTCAGGCGATCCTCCTACCTCAGTTTCCTGAGTAGCTGGAACTACAGGCATGCCACCATGCCAGCTGCTGTACATGTGAATCACATCTACAAGCTCTCTTCCCAACACCACCTAGATTAGTGTTTGATTAAATAACTGCCTATTATTGCCTAGCCAAACTGACACATAAAACTAACCATTACACCATGGATCTCTTTTTTAAAACAAGTTTCCATTAATGCCTGATAAGCAAAATAGATAAAAGCATAACTGCTCTGCTTGAATTAGGAGTGGGGATCTGGGGTCTGGCCCTCACTTTCCTGCCTTTCCCCACGGGGGAGCTCTAAGGAAGATTGTTTCAAAATCATTGCCTTGTATTTCTTCACCTATGACATGCAGGTAAGTAGTAGCACCTGACTCGAGATTAAATTAGATCATTTGAGTAAAACCATGTAGCACAATACCTGGCACATTTGTAGGTATTTTATACCCATTAGTTGCTTCTAGCTTTATTGTTGTTATCAATCAGAACTATCGCTGAAAAACAGGCTTTTCTCAAAGAAAAAAAATACAGAGTATTTCAGTATGAGGCCTGATGCTTCACAGAGCGCTCCTAGGATGTATTACTGCCTCTACTTTTGTTGCTCACCTGGGGGGCGAGTGGACTGGCTTCATTAACCTCAGCCCTGGTTGAGCTTCTGAATGGAAGATGTCTCTGGGCCCAGTGGAAGATTCTCTATGGACTGAGCATTGGTCCAGCACTGGGACAAGCAATTAGAGTTGCGGGAGAGAAGGTCAAAGGTTACTGCTTGGTTTTCTTTACTGGCTCGGATGACCACATTTTAACCTTACAGGTCTCTTGACCAAGAACATGACTGTGGTTTGTCTCATCTGGTAGCTGGAGAAAGTGAGGACTAGGCTTTCCTTAACTTTAGCTGCAAAGAAATAGCATGGCCACAACCTAATACTTTTTTGTTACATGAAAAAAGGGCAGTTTTCTTCAGTCGTTTCCTTAGAAATTACAATTTGGAAAGCAAAAGAAGTTGCCTTCTATTGTCCTCATTTTGCTTACAAATAATAGAATAGGGAACACAAATGTGTTGACAAAAGAAACAGAAAAAGATCTTAAGCGTATGTGAGGTCTGAAGTCCTGGAGTTTAAAACGTAGTGTGGAACTACAAGGAATTTTCCCTCCAAAAATGCTGTGCTAGTGAAGTTAAGAGACTTTGTTTCAACTGCATATTTTATAACATTATCCTGGAACTTGGAAATGAAGTTGTATGCTTTCTGTTCATTTCGGTAACACACATGCAGATAGTATATATTCTTGGATGACAATTGGTATTTATGATGCATGGAGAGAACAGTCTCCAGCTCATTGCACAACAGCAATATTGACTCTGCAGGAAGAAAAGCAATGAAAAACTCAGCTCTGTTAGAAAAGTGAGAAAGTATAGCTCAAAGACCCTAGGAATAGTTGCTTTGATTATTGTTGCCTTATTTTACACAAAGTGCTTAAGAAAGTTTCCATTCACTGTAACAGTCATTTCTCATCTATAATAAATGTTACTTATTGCTATAGTTAAGACTGCAAAAAGCATAGAGCAGCATGGAGGCAGGACAGAGTGTGAATTAGGAGTGGTTATGCTGACGCTTTGGTTTTGGATAGACTTGAATTCACGTTCAAACTCCAGTTAGTTACTGAATGACCTTGGGCAAGTTACTGAACCTTTTTTTTTTTTTTTTTTTTTTTTTTTGAGACGGCATCTTGCTCTGTTGCCAGGCTGGAGTGCAGTGGTACAGTCTTGGATCACTGCAACCTCTGCCTCCCAGGTTCAAGCGATTCTCCTGCCTCAGCCTCCTGAGTAGCTAGGACTACAGGCGTGTGCCACCACGCCCAGCTAATTTTTGTATTTTTAGTAGAGACGGGGTTTCACCATGTTGGCCAGGATGGTCTCGATTTCTTGACCTCGTGATCCGCCCGCCTTGGCCTCCCAAAGTGCTGGGATTACAGGCTTCAGCCACGACGCCCGGCCCTGAACCTCTTTAAGGCTTAGTTTCCTTGTATGTAACATGTAATGATGCCTTGGAGGGTTGTTTCAATGATCAGATAAAATTAAGCATGTAAGCTTTCAATAAATACTATAAGATGCTGCTATTGGGTCAGGAAAAGAGATATGTGGCAATGCCAGGCCCTCCCAGCAGTCATCAGGCTATAATGGCCCATAGGATAGCACAAAAAGTGCTAAGAGATTAAACAAACTGCAAGCAATCCTGTTTAAATTGTGCTAGTGGTAGATTAGGATGAATCCTTCGGTAGCTGTGATACTACGGGCAAATTAACCTCTTTAAGCTACAGTCCTCTGGTGTAAAGCTGTCCTGGTACCTACCACATAGGGTTTCTTCCTTAATAAACTTTTAATTTCAGAGTAATTTTAGATATACAGAAAAGTTGCAAAGATAGTAGAGAGTTTTACCACTTACCCCTTACCCAGTTTTCTCTGTTGTTAACATCTTGCATTAATGTGGTACATTTGCCAAAACTAAGAAACTGACATTGGCACGGTGGCTCACACCTGTAATCCCAGCACTTTGGGAGGCTGAGGTGGGCGGATTACCTGAAGTCAGGAGTTTGAGACCAGCCTGGCCAACATGGCGAAACCCTGTCTCTGCTAAAAATACAAAACTAGTCGGGTATGGTGGTGCATGCCTGTAATCCTAGCTAGTTGGGAGGCTGAGGCAGGATAATCGATTGAACCCAGGAGGCAGAGATTGCAGTGAGCTGAGATCAGACCACTGCACTCCAGCCTGGGTGACAAGAGTAAAACTCTGTTGAAAGAAAGAAAGAAAGAAAGAGAGAAAGAGACAGAAACTGACATTGGTAAAAATAACAGTAGTAATAATAATAATAATAACAACAGATGCTGGCAAGTTTGCAGGGAAAAGGGAACACTTATACACTGTTGGTGGGAGTGTAAATTAGTTTAACCATTGTGGAAAGCAATATGGCGATTTTTCAATGAGCAAAAAGCACAACTACCATTCGACCCAGCAATCCCCTTACTGTATACCCAGAGGAATATAAATTATTTTACCATAAAGACACAGGCATATGAATGTTCACTGCAGTGCTGTTCACAATAGCAAAGACATGGAATCAACCTAAATGCCCATCAATGACAGACTGGATAAAGAAAATGTGGAGTATATATATATGTGTGTGTGTTGAATATTATGCAGCTATAAAAAAGAACGGGATCATGTCATTTGCAGGAACATGGATGGAGCTAGAGGCTATTATCCCTAGCAATCTAACGCAGTAACAGAAAACCAAATAACACATGTTCTCACTTATAAATGGGAGCTAAATTATAAGAACTTAAGAACACAAAGAAGGAAACAACAGACACTGGGATCTACTTGGGGGTGGAGGGTGGGAGGAGGGAGAGGAACAGAAAAAATAACTGTTGGGTACTAGGTTTAGTACCTGGGTGATGCAATAATCTGTACAAAAAAACTCTGTGACACAAATTCACCTATATAACAAACCTTCACATGTATCTTCGAACTTAAAATGAAAGTTTAAAAAAAAAAGAAATTGACATTGACATTGGTATGTTACTATTAACTAAACTCCAGACTTTGGATTACCCCAGTTTTTCTACTGATGTCCTTTTTCTGATCCAGGATGCAATCCAGGAAACCACATTGCATTTCGTGTCTTGCCTCTCCAGTGTCTTCCGGTCTGTGACAGTTTCTTAATCTTTCCTAATTTCCATGACTTTGACAGTCTTGAGGAATATAGCCAAATATCCTGTAGAATGTCCCTCAGTCTAGATTTGTCTGGCAGTTCCCTTTGGGTCAACCAGGGTCACCTCATAAGATTTTAATAAGGATTTAGTGAGAAAATCTATAAAGCACTCAGGACCCTGTTGGACAGGTATTTTCATTATCAATGTACATTTTTATCACAGAGGGGCAAAGCTGAGTTATGACTGAGAGAAGTGCTTCTGCAGCCAGTGGCCTAGTCTTGCAGTTGCTGTTTTCTAGCTATGTGACCCTGGACACATTTTTGACTTCTCAGTTTTTCTCATCTATAAGGAAAGATATTATAATAGTAGCACTTTCCTCATAAGGTTGTTGGGAGGATTAAATTGATGCAAATGCTTATTGCATTCTGGGCACCTAGCAAGCTCCCTTTACTTTTTGCTATTAGCATTATTAATACAAATAGTGTGAAACCACGTCTCCCTCATTCACCTTTGGAGTAATTCAGAATCTCCATGTAGCCATTTATCTGCGACGGCAATGCCTGTGTGAGGCATTGTATGTCTTGAGGGTGCTCAACCCGAAGTGTCAGTGTGAGCACAGTTCCTGGGCAGATCTCCGGAACTCACCAGGAAGAACCTTCAGCAGCATCCCTCATGCAACATCCTGCAGAATTCTGTGCTTCCATGTCAGCCCCACCCTGAGGTAGAACCAGGTGAAGTGGACAAGTGGAGACAGCGCCTGGCAAGGCCTTGCAGGGAGGGTCATGATTCACACAAACAACAGAAGGATGAAGGAGGACAGCAACAGCAGGGGAGGAGCTGAGCTCCTGCTGAAGGACCAGAGCCTGGGCTCCCCGGGCTTACTTCACTGTCTTCTGATCACTATTCATGTCAGATTTCGTGTGGGGACCCCTTGTTCAGCACACACAGAATTTGACTCACAGTTAACCCGCCATGCAGTCTAACTTCAATCGTGGCACAACCTTCTAAAATTATGCAGTTAAAGACTCCACTAGAATTAAGTGTCTGAGAATGCGATTTAACCAAGTGGATCAAAAGGGACATTTTTAAAAGCGGAGAGAAAGGGTGAAACAATAAACCTGGGAAGAAAAAGAAAATCGAAACCAACAAGCTCCCTCTTCCCGCTTCCTGCTGTCTCATTTCTAGGGGCCTTTTTGTCTAGTCTTATTTGTCTTACTTATATGCTAATCTCCCCGGGGAAGGAGGATGTCACCTCGATTTCAGGGCAGCTGCTATAGTGGGAGCAATTCTTTGGATGTTAAACATAGCGACAACAATCTCATTGTACTTGGCCATACCCTAAGGGTCTTCTTCGCCTCCTGATACTTTACCCATTCATGAAGCACTGTTTTGAACATTGTTTTGTGTTATTAATTTGAAGATTTTAATTTTTTCAGCTATCTCATTCGGTGGCAGGTATTATTTATTTAACCAATCCTGAGTGCCTACCAGGGGCCAGGCACAGTTCTAGACACTTGGGTACCTCAGGGAACAAAACAGAGGAAGATGCATGCTCTTACATGCCTACGTCTTAGTGGCGGACACAGGCAATATGATAAGCATGCCAGACAAGTACATTGCACAGTGTGAGGGTGGTAGGCGCCGTGGCAAAGAGAACATGCAGAGGGGCATTGGGAGCGCCGGTTGGAGGGGTGGCTGCTTGAATTTCCCCACTTGCCAATGGGAGGCTACATGAGGGGAAAGCATTCCCTCCCTTTCCCTAACTTCCCCCAGTCTCTGCTGTATGTTTTGTTTTGCAGTCTCTGACCCTTTTCTATATCCCTTTTAAAATGGGAACAGTATTAAATGCAGTGAAGCACTCCGGCTCTGGAGCCAAAGGATCTGAAGTTGATTCCTAGCTTGGTGGCATGCTTCTCTGTGTGACCTTGGGCAGGTTGACTTCTCTCTGCTTTGATTTCCCTATCTATAAAATGTGCCTACATAACAGGGTTGTAGAGAGGATGTTTCATGTTACTATGAGGTGCCTAGACCAGGGTCCGGCACAGGATAAGCACTCAGATGTGAGCTTAAAATAAGAAAGCGGTGTCCCTGTGTTGTGGGTGGGGAGGGTCATGAGTAGGAGCATCTCTGCAACACCCATTTCTATCCTTAAACGCCCCAAAAGTCAGTTACACGGGGTTCCCTCGTTCAAGGCCTGAGGTCACTTTAAAAATGAATAAGAATGGCGCCTCCCTTTCCAAGAACAAATCTTCTTTTCTGCTAGTTTTTTAAAAAAACAAATTCTTGCATTATTATTTCACTTTAACTTAGGTTTAATCACACCAAAAAAAGGTGGACGGCATTTGCCTTGTTGCACAGCTACCTGAGACATGACTTTGACCTATTTTTAGATCATGATGGTCACTTTCTGCTGTTTGACCTGTGCTTCATTACTATTAAAACTCACACCCTGTACCCCACTTTCATAAAATAAAACAGGTAGCAAAACTTAAACAAAGTATTAAAGAGGGATAAAATAGGCCAAACCATTTTAAGTTGGAGAAAATACTCATGATTTTGCCTATTTCTGGAGATTTCTACAAATCCAGTCTCCCCTAAAGCAGAGAATGCAATGTACTGAAGGTAAAATTCAAAGGGAGAATAAACACAGACCCTGTCAAACAAACTCAATGTATCTAGGCAACATCCCCAGAGTACCTTATTTCCTGAGTGTTGAGTCTCAAGGACCTCTCCCGTAGTAAATTATTAGCTTAGTGCGAGGTCTAAGATCTAGATAAAAGAAAAAGAAAAGGAATGTTATTTAAAGTTGAAAGTCAAACACATTTAATGCATCTCTGTGATATGGAAATCAAGTCTATCCTTTATCACGACGACAAGAACAAGGAGTTGGACAAACAAACCATAGAACCAGTGATTCCCTTTGTTGCACTCCTGTTCTCATGCAGGTGCGTCCTTAACCCTGCCGAAAGTGCAGGAGGGTCCCCTTTGTCAAGGGAGGATCAAGGAGCTCTACATTTTCAGACCAGGTTGGGTAGCACCCGGTCAGTCTTGCTTAAGGCTTTGCACTGACCTTGTACCCCACTGTCCAACAACTGGATCCCTACCTTGATTTCTAACTTGGGACTCCAGCTCCCCTGATACTGACCTAGACGGCTCACTCCCTAACCCTGCTGGGTGTTCCTGTCTGGTGTCCTGATAGAGAGTCTTGAGGGAGACCTTTTGGGCGCAGCCTGCTTGGGTCTAAACTTGTTCCACTCTCCCTGACTCTGCAGCACTCCTCTGTCCACCTGTCTGGATATCCTCCTACCCGGACCTCTCCAGCCCACAGTCTGCCATCTTGGGCCACCACTGGTCACATCAATCCCCAGATAACACACTCCACCTATGTCTCAGCCTTGCCTGCTCTGGCTGATCCTACTGTTCACCAAGTTCCCACCCTGACCTGAGAACTGGAGGCAGCTGTAGAAGGGAGGAAGACATAGGGCTATATGTATTAGATGTTCCTTTCTGATCCACAGTTTCAGTGCTTCTTCCTCATGAGGCACTGTCCTGAGGATTAAATAGGTAAATGGACCTTAGCTGAAATTTGAAGTATGAGACTGACTTACCCCGACATGGAGGAGGGGTGGAAGTATTCCAGGCAGAGGGATCAGCCAAGTAAAACCCAGACATCAGTGTCCATGCTGTCTAAAGGCCCCTGGATGGTTCTGCTGGACCAAGGAAACTATCTACTGCTGTGGACACCAGGTCCTGGACCTCAGTGTCTTCTGAGAAGAGTCCCAGCACAGCAGGCTGCTCAGCCATGTTTCACCTCACTCCTTCCCCAGCAAAACCTAGACATTCTTGATTAGACTGTGTAAGGTGCTAATTAAAATCACTTAAGTGAACCACTTCCCATTTACTCTTAATTTTCAAGCACCACCATAATGATGCACCATTGAATATGTGTCAGATTAGGTTGGCACTAAATTTTGATATACTGTGACATTGAACTCCATTTATGTAAGTTCTACTCAGTGGGCTGTTCACATCACAGTATGGTATTTTGCGACATTGTAAGCATTGGTTAAACACCATGAGTTCTGTATTTTGCGACTTCATTATCTTGTCTGTCTACTTACAAATTTTAGGCACTTCTTTATGTAATTAAAGATCCCATAAAATGTGGACTGATACTTCTTTAATCCACATGTCTAATCTATATGCTTACTGTCTTTTGCTTCAGGAGCACTTTAATTGATTTTTTACTATATATCATCTTGTTTTTCCCTACGCACATATTTTAGAATCTAGCAAAGGGAGGAGGAATGTCCAGCAGGAGAAAGTTGAAAGTATTCGATTTTTTTGAGACAGGATCCGCTCTGTCCCCCAGGTTGGAGTACAGTGATGTAATCACGGCTCACTGTAGCCTTGATTTCATGGGCTCAGGTGATTCTCCTACCTCAGCCTCCTGAGTATCTGGGACTACAAGCGACTGCCACCATGCCTGGCTAATTTTTTGTATTTTTTTATAGAGATGGGGTTTCTCCATGTTGCTTAGGCTGGTCTTGAACTTCTAGGCTCAAGCAATCCCGCCTGGACCTTGCAAAGTATGCGATTACAGGTGTGAGCCATTGTGCCTGGCTGAAAGTATTTGATTGCTTTCTTTTCTTTTCTTTTCTTTTCTTTTCTTTTCTTTTGAGACGGAGTTTCGCTCTTTTTGTCCAGGATGGAGTGAAATGGTGTGATCTTGGCTCACCACAACCTCTGCCTCCCTGGTTCAAGCGATTATCCTGCCTCAGCCTCCCAAGTAGCTGGAATTACAGGCACAAGCCACCACGCTCGGCTAATTTTGTAATTTTAGTAGAGACGGGGTTTCACCATGTTGGCCAGATCTTGAACTCCCGACCTCAGGTGATCTACCCACCTTGGCCTCCCAAAGTGCTGGGATTACAGGTGTGAGCCACTGCACCTGGCCTATTTGATTATTTTCTAATCAATGTAGCTCATATATCTAGTAGCCCTTTCACCATGCTCTCTAAGGATTAATAAAGAAAAGGTTGCTTCACATTTCCAAACTTGTTTCTTTGCCTTTCCTCTCCATGCTCTAGCCCCTAGGGTATATTTGTGCTACTGCTGATAAAAGCTCATTTCTGAGTTAATTCACACAGGGGTCCAAGAGTTTTTATTGTTGACAATATACAGGATGGAACCCTTTGATCAGCCATCTTTTAGGCTAAATTAACTTTACTAACCTTGGAATATGTGGAATTGGTATTCTTTTAAAAATGTGATTGGAGTCCAGGCACCATGGCTCAAGTCTGTAATCCCAGCACTTTGGGAGGCTGAGTGGGGTGGATCGCTTGAGCCCAGGAGTTTGAGACCAGCCTGGTCAACATGGTGAAACTCCATCTCTACTAAAAATACAAAAAATTAGCTAGGCATGGTGCTACATGCCTGCAGCCCCAGCTACTCAGGAGGATCACCTGAACTTGGGAGATTGAGGCTATAGTGAGCCATGATCATGTCACTGCACTGCAGCCTGGGAGACAGAGTGAGACCCTGTTTTTTTTTTTTTTTTTTGACAGAGTTTTGCTCTTGTTGCCCAGGCTGGAGTGCAATGGCGTGATCGTGGCTCACTGCAACCTCGGTCTCCTGGGTTCAAGCGATTCTCCTGCCTCAGCCTTCCCGTGTAGCTGGGATTATAGGCATGTGTCATCATGCCCGGCTAATTTTGTATTTTTAGTAGAGACGGGGGTTTCTCCATGTTGGTCAGGCTGGTCTTGAACTCCTGACCTCAGGTGATCCGCCTGCCTTAGCTTCCCAAAGTGCTGAGATAACAGGCATGAGCCACCGCACCCGGCCGAGACCCTGTCTTGACCAAAAAAAAAAAAAAAAAAAAAAAAGAATGTGATTGGATTCGTATAATAAACCATGTTAGCAGGATGTAAATAGTTAAAAGATGAACTGTAAATTGGGGAAAATAATTATATGTTGCACTGACAGGCAAAGATCAGTGCAAAGGGTTGTTCTGAGGATTCATTTATCCAATCAGTCTTCATGCATTCATAAACGCAACAAAAATTCATGGAGTACTCTTACATGTTGAATAGTGTACCACCAACATTCATATGTTGAAGTCCTAACCCCTAATATCTCAGAATAGCATCTTATTTTGGGATAGGATCTTTACAGAAGTAATCAAGTTAAAGTGAAGTCATTAGGGCTGGGCCCTACCCCAGTACGACTGGTGTCCTCATGAAAAGGGGAAATTTGGACACAGAGATACAATAACAGGAAGACAAATGACAGATGAAAGGAAAAGACGGCCATCTGCAAGCTGAGGAGAGAGGCCTGGAATAGATCCTTCCCTCTAGCCCTCAGAAGGAACCCACCCAGCTGACGCCTTGATTTTGAACATCTAGTCCCCAGAATTGTGAGACAAATTTGCTGTTTAAGCCACTTAGTCTTAGATACTCTGTTACGACAGGCCTAGCTAACTAATACAAGCACCTACTGTGTGCCAGACACTGTCTTAGGTGCTAGGGATGTGGCAATGAACAAAACTGACAGCGTCTGCCTTTTTGGGACTCACATTCCGGCATCATAACAATAAACAAGGATATAAATAGATACAACAAATATCAAGTCATGGTATGTGCTATGAGGCAATATAAAAATATAAAGCTACTTAAGGAGACAGTGATGGAGTTTGTTTGTCAGACTGCGGGGAGGCAGTCAAGGAAAATTTCTTTAAGGAAGTGATATCTGTGCAGAGATCTGAATGATGTGAGGAAGCAAACTATGTGGCTATCTGGGAAAAGAGATTTCTGGCAGAGAAGACAGCAAGTGCAAAGGCCCTGAGGCAGGCATGTGTTTGGCATATTCAAGGAGGAGCGGGAAGGTTACTGTGTCTGGAGCACAGCAAGAGAAGGCAAGGAGTGGTGGACAATGAGGTCAGACAGGAAGGCCAGAGACAGATGCTATAGGGCCAGGCCCTGCACAGGTTTTTGGTTCTTATTCTCAGTGTGATGGAATTCATGCTAAGAAACGGGTGATGAAAAAGAAAAAAAAAAAACCTAAGTATGATGGGAACAGTCAAGGGTTGTTGAGCAGGGGGATGATCTGATCTGATTCCTTTTCAAAGGCTCAGTCTGGCAGCTGTGTGAAGAATTGATGTTAATGAGGCAAGAAGGGAAGAAGGCAGACAAATCATATAGCAACAGGCTCTTGCAATAATTCAAGGGAGAGGACCTTTGAATTATTGGTGACAAGAGCCAGGTTGGCAACAGGGGGGATGATGAGAAGTGGTAAATCCTGGATCTATTTTATAGTTTGGTCTACCTGATTTGCTGATAGATTGGGTATGAGATATAAGAGAAAAGAGTCAAGGAGAACCACAAGGTTTTTGGCTTGAAAAACTATGTGAATCGTGTTATTTATTGAGATGGATAACACTAAAGGAGGAACAACTTTGGGAAAGAAAATTAAGAGCTCTGTCTTGAACATGTTGATTTTGATGTGTCTATTGAAAAGCAGAGAGGAGTTTAGGAGAGAGATTTGACCTAGAGATGTAGATTGATGAGTCTTTAGGATATAAAATGGTATTTAAAGCCAAGGACCTGGCACCCAGAGAATGACTGTAGAGAAACAAGGTTTGAAGCCTGGGCCCTGAAGCTCCCCATGTACAGGAATAAAAAAGGGGCGATCCAGAAAAGGAGCTTGAGAGCGAGTGGCCACTGAGAGGGGAGGAGCATAGGATGCAAGGGCATGAGTGGAGGATGAGGAGACAGGAGGGTGTGCTGAGGATTTGAGGACAGAGGAGACAGTGTGAAACTGTCCTGTCAGGGAGCGGCTGAATGGATGGACCAGCAATATGTGATGGGTTTGCTGGAGGGGCTGAAGGCTCCCTTGAGGTTTGAGATTGTAAATTTAAAGTGAGCCTAGCGGGCATGGTTGTATGTTTTTCTTCACCTGTGTCTGGCTGTTCAGGTGCAAACCCAAAAGTAGAGAGTGAGTTAGATTTAGCATTTTGGATTGAATTTTATGTCCTCCCAAAATTCGTATGTTGAAGCTCTAACCTCCAGTGTGACTGTATTGGGAGACAGGGCCTTAGAAGATGTAACTAAGGTAAATGACATCATAAGGGTGGGGCTGTAATCCTGTGGGACGGAACCTTATGAGAAGAGGAAGAAACACCAGAGAGCTCTGTCTTCCCTGTGAGCATGCAGAAGAAAGGCCCCGTGAGGACACAGAGAAATGGTGGCAATTTGCAAACCAAGGAAAGAGGCCTCACCAGAAACCAAACCTGTTCACACCTTGATCTTAGAATTCCAACCTCCAGAATGGAGAGATAACAAATTTCTGTTGTTTAAGCCTCCCAGTCTGTGATATTTGGTTATGGCCCTAACAGACTGATACAACCAGGAATGAAGTTTTACCAGGAAAATGTCACAGAAGAAGATAGAACAAGGAGTGATCATAAGGGTGGATGAAATGAGAACATGGAAAATGCTAAGCCTGGAACGTGGCAGTTGCTTAACTAACCACAGCTGCTGCCAGCTACCTTCCAACGGCCTGTTGTGCTTCTGTTCCCACTGTGACAGGTGCTGTGCCCGGAAATCAGCAGTGTAAGCCGCAAGGTGCTTGCCCTCAAGGAGCTCACAGTCCAGTGAAGACAGAACAGAGCCTGTCAGTACGACACACTCAGCACTGTCATAAGAAATCACTAGCATTCCGACCAGAGAAAATGGCACAGAGGAGGTGATGCTGGAGCGGAGCACAGAAGGGGTAACAAAGAGCTCAGAGGAAGGCAGGACACGTCAGGACAGCAAAGCATTTATGGAAGCCTTAGCGCAGGGGGTAGGGTGGAGGGTGGTGGTGGGGAGGGAGTGAGGAGGCAACTTGCAACCAGAATGTCAAAAGCCTGGGGTTGGTCATGCAGCATGCAGTAAGCAGGAGTGATGTCATCAGATATTTTTTTAAAGAGGCAAAATTCAGACAGCACTGTGGAAGATAAATCAGACAAGAAAACCACTTTAAGAAGCATTTGCGGCCGGGCGCGGTGGCTCAAGCCTGTAATCCCAGCACTTTGGGAGGCTGAGGCGGGCGGATCACAAGGTCAGGAGATCGAGACCACTGTGAAACCCCGTCTCTACTAAAAATACAAAAAATTAGCCGGGCGCGGTGGCGGGCGCCTGTAGTCCCAGCTACTCAGGAGGCTGAGGCAGGAGAATGGCGGGAACCCGGGAGGCGGAGCTTGCAGTGAGCCGAGATCGCGCCACTGCACTCCAGCCTGGGTGACAGCGTGAGACTCCGTCTCAAAAAAAAAAAAAAAAAAAAAAAAAAAAGAAGCATTTGCAACAGTCCAGTGAGGCCTGAACTGAAGATGGCACAGGGAGGCTTCTGAGGGAACAATCTCTGGGAGAGAATTCAAGATTTTGTGGCCATGAAGAGGGGGATGTATAGAAGAGGCAAGATGTAACAATGACTCCTAATTTTCTGGCTTGGATGACTGGATGTACCATAATGCTACTTATCAGTAGAGATTAATCATCAAAAAATTGGGTGAAAATTTGCTGCTGTTAGGCTGAGCGTGGTGGCTCACGCGTGTAATTCCAGCACTTTGGGAGGCTGAGATGGGTGGATCACCTGAGGTCAGGAGTTCAAGACTAGCCTGGCCAACATGGTGAAACCCTGTCTCTACTAAAAATACACAATTAGTTGGGCGTGGTGGCAGGCGCCTATAATCCCAGCTACTTGGGAGGCTGAGGCAGGAGAATCACTTGAACCGGAGGAATGGATGTTGCAGTGAGCCAAGATTGTACCACTGCACTCTAGCCTGGGCAAACGAGTGAGACACTATCTCAAAAAAAAAAAAAAAAAGACAAGAAAATTTGCTGCTGTTTTGCTTTTATTACTATTTTTGACACATAGTAATTGTGTTATAGGAGTTACTAGGAAATTATTTTAGGCCAGGTGAGGTGGCTCATGCCTGTAATCCCAGCCCTTTGGGAAGCTGAGGCAGGTGGATCACCTGAGGTCAAGAGTTTGAGACCAGCCTAACCAATATGGTGAAACCCCATCTCTACTAAAAACACAAACATTAGCTGGGCATGATGGCATGCATCTGTAGTCCCAGCTACTCTGGAGGCTGAGACAGGGGAATTGCCTGAACCTGGCAGGCAGAAGCTGCAGTAAGCTGAGATCACGCCACTGCACTCCAGCCTGAGTGACAGAGCAAGACTTCATCACAAAAAGAAAGAAAGAAAGAGAGAGAGAGAGAGAGAAAGAGAGAGAGAGAGAGAGAAAGAGAGAGAGAGAGAAAGAAAGAGAGAGAGAAAGAAAGAAAAAAGAAAGAAAGAAAGAAAGAAAAAGAAAGAAAGAAAGAAAGAAAGAAAGAAAGAAAGAAAGAAAGAAAGAAAGAAAGAAAGAAAGAAAGAAAGAAAGAAAGAAAGAAAAGAAAGAGAAAGAAAGAAAGAAAAAATTATTTTAGGCAAATAGAGAGGAAAAGGTGTCCTTGGGAAGTTTTCATTTCTTTTAAAGCGGCCAAGATCAAGATGAAGCGGGGAACGATGGCTCAGGCCTGTAATCCCAGCACCTTGGGAAGCCGAGGTGGGCGGATCACCTGAGGTCAGGAGTTCGAGAGCGGCCTGACCAACATGATGAAATCCTCTCTCTACTAAAAATACAAAATTAGCTGGGTGTGGTGACGGGTGCCTATAATCTCAGCTACTTGGGAAACTGAGGCAGGAGACTCGCTTGAACCCGGGAGATCGAGGTTGGAGTGAGCCGAGATCGCGCCATTGCACTCCAGCCTGGGCAACAAGAGCCAAACTCCACTTCAAAACAAAACAAAACAAAAAAAGGCGGCCTAGAAACGTTCTTGTCTAGCAAGAAAGCCCCAGGCCTTAGAGTCAGGCTGGCAACCTTTGATATGCTAATGTAAGCCATTAGAAACTGGATCCACCCAGACACGGTGATTTCTACCCTCTTCTCCTTGTCCTTGCCCCTACATGTGCCTGGCAACATGGCCGCCGCCACGTATCCCCATGTGTGTAGAACATGTTGACGCTCTGTATTTGCCTATTAAAAGGCTAGGGTGGGAGGGCCAGTGTTTTTGGGGGCTACATAAGTGACATGCCTGGTCAAACCAATCCCCTGTGCCCTATGCAAATCAGGCACCACCCCCTCCAGCCTCCTCATATAAGCAGCCACTTTTCTGCAGCACTAGGGGTTTCCTCTCTAGGCTTTGGAGTCCCCCCTGCCTCTATCTGTGTACAGGGGAACATCTTCTTTTTTCTCCCTTCTTTCTTGCCTATTAAACTCTCCACTCTTTAAAACTACTCCACATGTGTCCATGTCGTTTTATCCAGTTTAGCATGAGACAAGAGCCCCTGGTGTTCCTTCACTCATCGGAGTATCAATTGTACATATTTATGGAGTACAGTGTGATATTTCTCTCTCTATATATGTATACAATGTGTAATGATCAAATCAGGGTGATTAGCATATCATTATCTCAAACATTTATCATTTCTTTGTGTTGGGAACATTCAAAATCCACTCTTCCAGCTATTGGAAAAGATACAATATTGTTATTAATGATGGTCCCCCTATAGTGCTGTAGAACACCAGCACTTATCTCTCCTATCTGGCTCTACTCTTGCATCCGTTGATGAACCTTGGCTGTCCCCCTCCCCCACTAGCCTTCCCAGCTTGTAGTAATCACTCTTCTACCTCCTCCTCCTCCTCCTCCTTCTTCTTCTTCCTCTTCCTCTTCTTCTTCATTCACTATTGTCAATTTTTTTTTTTTTTTTGAAACAGAGTCTTGCTCTGTCCTCAGGCTGGAGTGCAATGGCGTGATCTCAGCTCACTGCAACCTCCTCCTTCTAGTTGCGAGCGATTCTCCTGCCTCAGCCTCCCGAGTAACTGGGATTACAGGCACACGCCACAAAGTCAGGCTAATTTTTTGTATTTTTAGTAGAGATGGGGTTTCACCTTGTTAGCCAGGATGGTCTTGATCTCCTGACCTGTGACCTGCCCGTCTCAGCCTCTCAAAGTGCTGGGATTACAGGTGTGAGCCACTGTGCCTGGCCTATTTTTAAATTATAATTTACATCTGGGAAAATGTACTTTTTTAGCTGTATTAGTCAGGGTTCTCTAGTGGGACAGGACTAATAGGATATGTGTATATATGAAAGGGAGTTTATTAAGGAGTATTGACTCACACAGTCACAAAGTGAAGTCCCACAATAGGCCGTCTGCAAGCAGAGGAGCAAGGATGCAGTCTGAATCCCAAAATCTCAAAAGAAGGGAAGCCGACAGTGCAGCCTTAAGTCTGGCCAAAGGCCCAAAAACCCCAAAAGACAAACCACTGGTGTAGGTCTAAGAGTCCAGACACTGAAGAACTTGGATTCCTATGTTTGAGGACAGGAAGCGTCCAGCACAGGAGAAAGATGGAGGCTAGAAGACAGGAAATCTTGTTCTTCCCGTTCCTCTGCCTGCTTTTATCCTAGCTGTGCTGACAACTGATTAGATTGTGCTCACCCAGATTGAGGGTGGGTCTGCCTCTCCCAGGCCACTGACTCAAATGATAATCTCCTTTGGCAACACCCTCACAGACACACCCAGAAACGATACTTTGCATCCTTCAATCCAGACAATACTTTGCATCCTTCAATCGAGTTGGCACTCAATATTAACCATCACATTAGCGTTTTGAGATATATTACATTCTGGCTTCACCATTAAAGTCTTAGAAACACTGGAGTCGGTCCTGACTGGTCTGAGTTGAGGTTCTCCACAGGTAACTTACTCCTTGGATAAAAATACTTCTTTGATTAGTCTTTCCAATTTGGAAAATTTGGCTTATAAAAACTGCTGCTGAGGCCGGGTGCAGTGGCTCATGCCTGTAATCCCAGCACTTCGGGAGGCCAAGGTGGGTGGATCACAAGGTCAAGAGATGGAGACCATCCTGGCCAACATGGTGAAACCCTGTCTCTACTAAAAATACAAAAATTAGCTGGGCATGGTGGTGCACGTCTATAGTCACAGCTACTCAGGAGGCTGAGGCAGGAGAATCACTTGAACCCAGGAGGCAGAGGTTGTAGTGAGCTGAGATCACACCACTGCACTCCAGCCTGGCAACAGAGTGAGACTCCGTCTCAAAAACAAAAACAAAAACAAACACAAACAAAAAACAAAAACTGGTGCTGAAAGCTGGGCAGGGTGGTATGTGCCACCTACTGTAATTCCAGCTGTCATTCCAGCTACTGGGAGGCTGAACTCAGGAGTTCAAGTCCAGCTTGGCCAACATAGCGAGGCCTTGTCTCTGTCCCATAAAGTCAAAGCTAGACAGAACAATCACAGTCCTCCCTACTTCACTGGGGTTCACGTGGGGAAAACACACTTCTAGCTCCATTAAAGCAAGGCTCAAATCTCTACTGTCTACTTCTATGAGGTCAACTATTTTAGCTTCCACATATAGGTGAGAATATGCAGCATTTATCTTTCTGTGCCTGGCCTATTTCACTCAATGTCCTCCAAGCTCATCTATGTCACAGGGCACAGTGGGTGGAAGGGTGTTGATAAGTTCTGTTTTAGACATGCTCCATTTGAGGGGCCTGCAGGAGATAACTGCAAGCAGTTAAAACACCAATTTGGAGCTGAGGAGACAGCTCAAGGCTGGAAAAATCTGTCTGATTATTTCATACAGTAATTAAAGCCATGGGTGTGGCTGAGGAAGAAACAGCTATCACTGACTGAGTACTTATACGCCAAGCACTACCTTTTATGTGAATTATCTCGGTTAATGCTGCCAACAATTTTACCTAGAAGATATTATTGTTACTGTTATTTTTTCAGATGAATAATCTGAGATTTAAAGAGATTAGGCCATTGGCCCAGTGCGGTGGCTCACACCTATAATCCTAGCACTTTGGGAGGCTGAGGCGGGGGGGATCACCTGAGGCCAGGAGTTCGAGACCAGCCTGGACAACATGGTGAAACCCCATCTCTACAAAAATACAAAAAATAGCTGGGCATTATGCTGGATGCCTGTAATCCCAGCTACTGGGGAGGCTGAGGCAGGAGAGTCACTTGAACCCAGGAGGCGGAGGTTGCAGTGAGCTGAGATAGTGCCTGGGTGACAGTGAGACTCTGTCTCAAAAAAAAAAAAAAAAAAAGAGAGAGAGATTAGGTCATTTGCCCATGTTCACATATTTGATAAGTGAATTTGAACTTAAGTGACCTGACCTCAGTGCCCCACTCTCTGCTGTTTACCATGGAGCTTTCTATGTTTAAGGGGCAAGCAGAAGTGGAATCTGGAGAGGAAACTTTTTTTAAACATTTGACAGAGAAGAGTTTTAAAAGGGTGTCTTAGAAGCCAGACAGAAGACATCAAATACTCAAAAGCATTCAAAGATAAGGGAGGTCAATGGAGACGAGTCCTGAAAATCAGCCCGAGTTGGACACTTAGAAGGCCATGGGTGCACTTACTGAGAACTTTCTTAAAGAACAACAGAGTTGGAGGCAGATTATAAACATCAAGGAGCAGATGAGGCTGTGGCTTGATGTAAAATCATGCAACAACGTCAGATAGCACCTGAGGAAGGAGGAAAGCCTGGCCACTGAGACAAATCTAGAGGTGATGTCACCTTGGCAAATTTACCTCCAGCCAAGGTCTTTAACTTCAGCCCTTAGTCTTTCAGGCTCGAAAACCAAGCTTGCCAGCATACGGGTCCAAGCTCATGTGAGCTTATGTTTAAAAACCACAATGATGATTGATTAATTGATATTGAGTAATAAACTACCAAGCAAGCCAGATGTTCATGGTTTGCTAATGAGACCATTGTAGCTTATAGGCAAAGTCTAATTATAATCAAAATGTTGCCAGGAAACATGAGCTCAGAGCAAGAGGAATCACCCAGATTACAGGACTAGTGTCATGAATCTGTGATATGCTGTGCATCCATCTCCACTATAATATACTTGCCATATTGTTCAGATGCGCATGCTCATAGGCTGTGGTGGCCTTTCCCCCTGGGCAGCAATGGAGTTGCATTGCCACATTTTATTTGTCTAGAGTTTTCTTTTAAAGAAACCATCCCGTTTCCTTTAGGGGTGCTCAGTGCTCCCCAACGATGATCATTCTCATGCTATCTTCACAATATTCACCATATCCATATACCACCCACATGTACAATTACAGTTGACCCTTGATTACAGCTAAAGGTTAGGGGTGCCAACTCCCTTGCAGTTGAAAATCCATGTATAACTCTGCACTTCACTAAAACTTAACTACTAATAGCCCATCTGGAAGCCTTACAATACATATTTTTATGTTATATGTATTATATACAATCAAGTAAGCTAGAGAAAAGAAAATCTAATTAAGAAAATCATGAGGAAGAGAAACTATATTTACTATTTGTTAAATGGAAGTGGATCACCGTAAGGGTCTTCATGCTTTTCATCTTCCTGTCGAGTAGGCTGAGGAGGAAGAGGAAGAAGAGGGGTTGGTCTTACTGTCTCAGGGGTGGCAGAGGCAGAAGGGATCCGTGTACAAGTGGACCCTTGCAGTTCAAATCCATGTTGCTCAAGAGTCAACGGTATTCGCGTAAATTTTCTAAAAATTAACTCAAAATAGTAAAACTATTTAAAGGAAATTTTATGTTGTGAGCACAAATGGAAAGCTAGTATTCCTTGCCACAAATTGAAGGCAACTGAAGAGCTAAACATATAGCTTACAAAGTAAAATTTGACTATCTGTTATTCCCCAAATCTTCTTGAATACTAGCAGTGAGATGCCTACTATTTTCTGGGAAGTACTTTTCTCAAACAGCATGATGCAATGATTATGATTATGTCCCTTTCTCAGGGACATCCTCAGCCACTGAAGTGTCCTCATACAGTAACTGCATCTGGGCAGGGGCAGATTTACTATGAAACTAATAAACTTCAAGATTCAGGCCCCTTTACTCATACCTTCCAAGACCTTAGGTATGTTTGTACCTAATTTTATACTCTTTTTAAAAAGAGCAACCTGGCCAGGCATGGTGGCTCATGTCTCTAATCTCAGCATTTTGGGAGGCCAAGGTGGTGGATCACCTGAGCCCAGGAGTTCGAGACCAGCCTGGGCAACATGGTGAAATTCTGTCTCTACTAAAAATACAAAAATTAGCCAGGCATGGTAACGCTTGCACCTGTAGTCCCAGCCTCTCAGGAGGTTGAGGTGGGAGGACTGCTTCAGCCTGGGAGGCAGAGGTTTCAGTGAGCTGAGATTGCGCCATTGCACTCTAGCCTGGGTGACAGAGTGAGATCCTATCTCACAAAAAAAAAAAAGAAAAAGAAAAAAGAGTGACCCTACCACCACCATATTGTATAAGACTTAGGTCTCCAAATCTGCATTTATTCCTACTTTCGAATTACTCTGTAGGTGGCTGAGTCCACCCCTAAAACATGACAAATTTTATTTTTTTCTCATTTGTATTCTTTAGGAGTAAGCTATTTCAGTTTTGGTCATGTCCTGCAGTTTATCCCTGTCCCATCTACAAAGAGAGGGATAGAGTCAGTAGCTTGTGTGATAGGTGAAGGCAAAGGGAAGGATTATGTTGAGACTAGGAAAACTTCATTGTGTTTCTGAATAAGAGAAATGGATGGAGACTGGTGACATTTGAAAGAGGAGGTAATTGATGGAGAGGAGATTCAGCACACAGGAGCAGGGATTGGCCTTACAGAAGGAAAGGCCCCTCTACCTCTAAGCTAACAGGAAGGCAGCAACAAGAGATGTATTTTAGGTAGATTTAGAAATGGCAGAAGACTTCTGACTCATGTGGTCTTTCTCTTTGGAGTCTGAGAAAACATTATGTGCTATGAGTGAGGGATGTGGAGGTTATATGCAGTGTTTGGAATTCTCAACATGGTGCTGCAAGAGGGAACTCACCAGAGACAGAGAAAGCACTGTTGAACAGGTTTGATGAACCAAGTTTGTAGGGGTCCCAGGAAGTGCCATGACAGGATTCTCCCTCACAACTCTGAAGCCCAAACAATTCTTCCAGCCACTGGGTCAGTAGAGGAAGGAGAGAAAGGAGTCTAAGGGAGGTGAAGGAAGTGACACTGTAGGTAAATAAATGTCACTGAAGCGATGAACCAGAGAAGAGCTTGTTTGTAGACTGGAATTTGAGGAACTACAGGTCTTAATGGGGTCACAGAGCACCTTTAGTGAGAAGAACACCAGAGAAAGAGGAGAGCGTGGCCTGAGCGGGATGTCTCAAAGAGCCGGAGGAGGCATAAGTATGAGTGAGAACAAGGCCTGGGGTTGCCACCAAAAAAAAGAGACCTAGACGGGTAAGAGATTAAGAAAAACACAAAAGAGATCAATGAATCAAGAGATCAAGGCCAGGCCGGGCATGGTGGCTCACGCCTGTAATCCTAGCACTTTGGGAGGCTAAAGCAAACAGATCGCTTGAGGTCAGGTGTTCAAGACCAGCCTGGCCAACACAGTTAAACCCCATCTCTGCTCAAAGTACAAAAATTAGCCAGGTGTGATCGTGCACACCTGTACTCCCAGATACTTGGGAGGCTGAGGCAGGAGAATCGCTTGAACCTGGGAAGTGGAGTTTGGAGTGAGCTGAGATCTCGTTGCCACTGCACTCCAGCCTGGGTGACAGAGAGAGACCCTGTCTCAAAAAAAAAAAATAAAATAAAATAAAAAATAAAATAAATAAATAAAATAAATAAATGAGAGAGAGAGAGAGCGCAAAGCTAGACATCACTGAAGATGATGGAAGGGTTGAAGACAGATCTCCAAGTAGAATATGAATGGGGCTGGCTTTCCAGGGGTGGGAGCTGTAGGAATTGAAAGAGGAATAAAGTGTCCATATCTGAATCCCTAGAACCTATATCTTAAAAGGATTTAGCAGGTGTAATTAAATTAAGGATTTTGAGATGGGGAGATGATCCTGGATTCTCGGAGTGGGATCAGTGTAATCATGAACATTCTTAAATGACAGAAAAGGGAGGCAAAAGAGCTAGAGGAGATGTAATGACAACCAAAACAGAGGACTGAGTGAAGAGATGGCTGCCTTCAAAGATGGAGGAAGTGGTCATCAACCAAGAAATGCAAGTGGCCTCTAGACGCTGAAATAGGCATGCAAACAGATTCTCCGCTAGAGCTTCCTGAAGGAACACAATCCTGCTGACACCTTGATTTTAGCCCAGTGATACCCACTTTGGATTTCTGACCTCTAGAACTATAAGATAATAAATCTGTGATTATTATTATTATTTTTTTGAGACAGAGTCTCACTCTGTTGCCCAGGCTGGAGTGCAATGGCACGGTCTTGGCTCACTGCAACCTCCACCTCCCAGGTTCAAGCGATTCTCCTGCTTCAGCCTCCCAAGTAGCTGCGATTATAGGTGCCGGCCACCACGCCTAGCTAATTTTTTTATTTTTAGTAGAGACAGGGTTTCACCATGTTGACCAGGCTGGCCTCGAATGCCTGACCTTAGGTGATCTGCCCACCTCGGCCTCCTAAAGTGCTGGGATTACAGGTGTGAGCCACCCAGCCTGGCCAAATCTGTGATGTTTTAAGTCACTTAATTTAAGCCTATTTACAGCAGCAATAGGAAACTAATATAGATGGAAAGCTGATTGATATAAATTTTGTTTAAGAAAGGGGTTTTGAAAGAATGTGAAAGAGTGGTGCTCTGCAGGCAGAAGCCAAGAGCCAGAAGATGATACCTCTGGCCATCAGTGAGACCATGTGCACAAGAATGAGCTGGCTCCACTTGAGAGGGCGGCAGGGACACAGAATTCTCCAGGGAAATCCAAGTTTCAATTAAAGCCAGGAAGTAGAGGACATAGTGAGTGAAAAGGTTAAGAGCATAGAGAACTGTTTTTAAATATTTGGCACTAGAACAAGAGTTTCAAAGGTACAGTGTAAATAGAAGCTAGGTTGGGAGAAGATGGAGTTGAGCAGGAATAAAAATGTGTAACAGGATCTGTGACCTCCAGGGGTGGCATGCTGGGTGCCATTACTGAGAATCACAGGAAAAAGGGAGGCTGGGCCTTGAGAGGGGGCTAAGAAGGACAGAAATGGATCTATGTTTGCTCAGCAGTTGCCATCAAATGCCTTTTGGCTCTCTCTTCAATTCTGCTGACTAGCTTTGATGTATGGTGCCTGTGCTGCTGGCCTAAGTCAAATTCTATAATAAAATTTTTACTTTTTAAAGGACTGAGACCTTACCACTGAGTTTAAGATAAAAAAAATTTTTTAAAGGACTGAGTTTAATTTTATGCAGAACAGCATTCTAAATATAATGCTAGTGAATTAATAATTGTCATAAACAAGTCTAAATAAATTTGTTTCTTCACAGCTATAATAAAAATGTGCTTCTGATTAGAGAGTGAATTGCCCATATTAGGCTCATAAGTGCTCCCTGGATTTAACTGAATTGAGATGAGTCACAAAGTGTTGGAAATCTTGGATTTAGCTCCGTGTAAGAGCATGATGCTCCTAAGTCATGCTTGCCTTATTACAAGAGAGAAAGAGATGAAACCCTGCCATGGAATTATGAGAGAGCTGGGCAGAAAGGAATCTTCCGTACCACTGCCAGGTTTATGACTATAAGGTCTCAAACTCTGTTAGGTGGGCTCAACCACATGAGGTCAAGACCCTCCTTTTGTGCCTCGGTGATATGGTTTGGATGTTTGTCCCCTCCATATCTCATGTTGAATTGTAATCCCCAGTGTTGGAGGTGGGACTTGGTGGGAGGTGTTTGTGTCACGGGCGTAGATCTCTCATGAATGGCTTAGTACCATCCCCTTGGTGATGAGTGAGCTCTCACACTGAGTTCACATGAGATCTGGTTGTTTAAAAGGGTGTGGCACCTCTCTGCCCCTCTCTCTCCATGTGATGTGCTGACTCCCCATCATCTTCCACTGTGACTGTAAGCTTCCTGAGGCCTCACCAGGAGCAGGTGCCGGCCCCCATGCTTCTTGTACAGCCTGCAGCATCCTGAGCCAAAATAAACTTCTTTTCCTTAAAAGTCACCCAGTCTTAGGAATTTCTCTATAGCAATGCAGAAGTGGACTAATACACTTTGGTACAAGACCTAGAACAAAAGAAGGCACTTGGTTTCTTTCTATTTTTATATTTTAGAATTAAATACAAAATTCTAAACTTTGTATTTAATTTTTAGAATTAAATACAAAATTCAGGGTCTTGACTCTTGGCTTTTAAATATTATCAGTTTCATGGCAAGAAGCAGCAGGAAGGGCAGATCCAAATAAAAGAACAGTGGAAAGATAACATTTCTCTGAAGGAAACAGAGCAGAGCTGGCCTTAGCCACTCACCCTTTGGCCTTCCCAGGATGGGCATCCCTCCCAAGCAGCTGGTCACCCCAGGTCTGCCTTACCATACTAATTGCACAGATAAGAAAAAGGATCCAAGACAGGCAACAACAGAAAGAGACAGAAATTAAAATTAAAAAAAAAAACTAGTTATTGGCAAGGCAGGGCTTTAAACCTGTTTGTTAGTCATATCAAATGTTCCACCCCTCATACCTCGGCCCAATTATGTCCTTGGCTTTCACTCACATCAAACACTCCCCTCCTTGGGGTGGAGTGGGCGGGTGGGGAGCACTGAGTCCCCAGCTAAGAACTATCAAATAAGTATTCTCTTTCAAACTGCAGGCTCATAAACTAAAAGTTATTGATGTGTATATTCACTGTGTAAATGTTCATCTGTTTGTCCCTTCCTGTGTACCAAGCTAATTACTTCTTTAATTAAGCACTCTTCACTTTTATTAGAGTTGTTAGCATCTTTAGGAACATTTGCTGCTCTTAGTTTCCCAGCGGACCAAGACGTGCGTTTTCAGGAACCAGCTGGTGTTGTTTATTTGTACAGTGTGTATCAGGTGTGAGAAGGATAATTTAGCACCTTTCTAATACCTAGTTTCTTCCCCTTCAAGTGGGCGCACCTGTGTCTGAACCCAGGGCGTCTGGCTACCGTCAAATATTGCTGAAGACTGATCTTGGCTAACTAACAGTTTCCAAAGCCAGACACATTATTGGAACCACTTGTCTGTGAATCCTGAGTTGCTGCAGAGGGAGATGTGGTTTTGGGTACCCTGCCGAGTTCAGGGGCGGTGGAAGGTAGGACTGAGGCACACAGAATCACAGCAGTGTCTGCATGTGGTGTCACCTTGAGGCTGTCTCATGATATTATATTTACCCTTGGCACAGTAAAAGCAAAGGGAATATACTGAATTATCTGACCCACTTTTCCTTCTTAAATATTAAGCTGGGGATTCTCAGGGATGATCCTTATCCTTCTGGAGACCAGAGGCTCCAATAGGGCCAACTTCATGAGTGTACAACCTGTGTAGATACACAGCACCCTACTCTTAGAAGGGCCCCATGCTTGCTTGGTTTAATGCTCTATTGTTGCTATCTTGATATGCTTAATAACTTTTTTTTTTTTTTTTTTTTTGAGTCAGGGTCTTGATAAGTTACCCAGGCTGGAATGCAGTGGCTACTCACAGATGCGGTCATAGTATACTACAGCCTCAAACTCCTGGGCTCAAGCGATTATCCTACCTCAGCCTCCTCAGTGCCTTCTTAATAACTTTTTAATAAGGGCACTGGCATTTTCAGTCTGTACTGTGCTCCACAAATTATTTGGCCTCTCTTGGTCTACAATATGGTTGCTTTCATCAAGAGCTCTGTGATTTCAGAATTACTTCTATAATAGTCTATAATCTTCCTTTGCAGCCATTGTTTTACATAACTCCATACATTTTCCAGACTGCAGGTTTCCTGAGACTATGGGCTTTCTTATTTCTTTTTCTCCAGGGCCTAGCAGAGTGCCTGACATATCATACGTGCTCAGAAAATATTTGCTGAATGATTGAATGTTTGAAAGAGGCCTCAGGGATATTCCCATAGCCAAGGTAACAAGTAGACTGTTGGGATAGTGCCACATTTGGTATCAAGTTTGCTATAAAAGGGGTCATTAATTCTGGATACTCCCTTCCTACCTCCTCCTTAACCACTTCTCTGTGTCTGAACTGTAAGCTGCTTTAATGCTTGGTTGCCCACAGTGATTCTCTGCTCACCTGATTCCTGATTCTGTAAGCTGACAGGGAGCTTTGTACTTCCCCAGACAACCATGTTTAGAGGACAGAGCTGAGCTGCTGTTATCAGGGTTCAGGGATACTGACCTTAGAGTTTTGATCTTGGGCCTCAGGAAGCTTTCACTCTGGCCCACTGAGCTTTGGAGTCTTAGAGAAGTAAATGTGAGAAAAAGCATCACAGATTCCAAGGCAGTTAAATAAAAAGGTGCTATCCTGCTCACTCTTGGGAGCTGGACAATGAACCTGGCACATGTCAGCACCAGCAGGTCTGTGCTGTGGGTCCTGGTGGAGGCACTGTTCTTGGAACATTTAAGGTGTTCCTGAGCCTAGTCCACAATTTTTATTGCATTTTAAATAAATTAGAGGAGAGCTAATTAAAAGAAATACCTAAATCTAGGAACCACAAATAGGATTCACTTTAAGTGGCTAAAGAGTGTGGTATCAATCAGTAACGCCTGCATGGGGACCTAAGCTAGCATTTACTGAGAGTTTAGCACACTATCTAATACACTGTAAATGCTCCAGGCACATTTGTTGACTGAATAAATAGATCAGCGAGGACTCTCTAAATCTGTCCCTGGAACTACATAGGCAATTTTGAATAAATCCAGCTTCTTCAACTTGAGCTTCAGTTTCCTTAGCTGTAAAAAGATTTGATGGTTCAAAATATCTTCTAGCTTTAATATTCTGTAATCCTGTTTATCTCTCTGTAAAATGAAGACTATCTGTGTTAAATAATACCCCGTCAAAACTCCAGTTTGTTAGTATATGCCTTAGGCTTTGTTTTTTAAAGACTTACTGTGGGGGTCTGTCTTAATTTCTAATGCAGTAAAATGCATAAAATATGTTGCATGGAATGGCCATAGTACATTTCTTTTGAATCTGAACTGTGGCAAAGCTGGACTATGGCTAATGATGAGGACTAAGTCTTACAAGAACTACATCTGTGGTGTCTCATGCCTGTAATTCCAGCAGTTTAGGAGGCCAAAGCAGGAGGTTTGCTTGAGCCGAGGAGTTTAAGACCAGCCTGAGCAACATAGTGAGACCTCATCTCTACAACAATAAAAAAATTAACCAGGTGTGATGGAGCATGCCTATAGTCCCAGCTACTTGGGAAGCTGAGGTGGGAGGATCATTTGAGCCCAAAAGTTCAAGGCTGCAGTGAGCGGTGATTGTGCCACTGCACTCCAGCTTGAGCAACAGAGTGAGACTCTGTCTCAAAATAAAAAAAAAGAAAAAAGAATTACATCTTGAAGTGACCACTGTGACTTAGGACCCAAACCTATGGCTTTGTTTCTTTAATTTTTTCTAAATTCAAGAGACACATGTCCTCTTCAGATGTTTGTGTTACTTTTATTGACTCTAAACCATAAATGATTCTTCATGGTAAAAACTGAAAATGGAGACATATGTTTTGCTGTGGCTTTTATGGAGGGGGCTAAGCCAGAATGTAGTCGCTCACTACATTTTTCTCTTTAATCTTCTAGCAGCTATTCCCCATCTCTCATCTCCCCCACCCCACCCTGCTTATTCTCTCCACCTCTTCACCCGTAGCAAGTAATAGCTTCTTTCTAACTTCAAGAGAGGCTGACCAGGGAACTTCTTAGGAAGGTGGCCCACAGACACAGAGAACCAGACACAGTAATAGGGTATTTAAATGGGGGAGAACCAGGGCATGGTAAATTTACCATTATTACTATTTATTTTAATTTCTTCTTTTTTGAGACAGGGTTTTGCTCTATTACCCAGCTGGAGCGCAGTGGTGTGATCATAGCTTACTGCAGCCTCAAACTCCTGGGCTCAAGCAGTCCTCCCACCTTAGCCTCCCAAGTAGCTAGGACTATAGGCATGTTCCACCAGGCCTGGCTTTTGTTTTCTTTTAAATAAGAAAGAAATCAGAGAGTCACAGGGATCTTCTTGTGGAGCTTGTCTAGTGCTTCAGCATCAGAACAATCATCTAGTTTAATTTATGGAAAGCATGGCACGTTAGGAAACCTTATTGACTCTGTAGTCATGCGCATGGTCAGCACTAACAATTGCTCATATGGGACGACTTCAAGAACCCTGAGACTCCTTCTTGATCCACATGACTTCCTCTTTAACTTGCCTTGATCTCTGAACAGCTTTATTAGATATTCATTCTTTGCAGTTAAGGATTGACCCATAATAAAAACACAGTGCTCATGGAAGGGATAATACATTGAATAACTACCAGCCATTAACTGGTAGTCATTCGGTTTATTTTATTTATTTATTTTTATTTTTGAGACAGAGTTTTGCTCTTGTTGCCCAGGCTAGAGTGCAAGGGTGCAATCTTGGCTCACTGCAACCTCCACCTGCCAGGTTCAAGTGATTCTCCTGCCTCAGCTTCCCAAGTAGCTGCGATTACAGGCATAGGCCACCACGCCTGGCTAATTTTTTGTACTTTTAGTAGAAATGGGGTTTCACCATGTTGGCCAGGCTGGTCTGGAACTCCTGATCTCAGGTAATCCACCCGCCTTGGCCTCCCAAAGTGTTGGGATTACAGGCGTGAGCCACTGCATCCAGCCTTATTATTTTTATTGCAAAAGCAATATGCTTTGCTTGTAAAAAAACAACAACAACAACAACTAAACATTACAAACAAAGTTAAAGCATCCCTTGAGCAGGACCACAGTGTCACACAAGTTGACAGAGATTACCTTGCCCAGTGAGTTATGCAGTGTTGACCGGGAGACCCTGCCAGGGACCACCTGCTCCCCACCCCCAACCCTATCCTCTCACCAGCCAAAAACACTGCTGTCAGTTTAGTGTTAATCTTCCCAGGTATTTTCTGTGCATCTGCATACAAACATATGAGGGGACTTCATACAGTTTGCGGGAGAATTGAATTAAAAGATAAAAATAAAAAATATATAAACTTTATTTCTCAACATAAGCCCTATCAAGTTCAAGACACTTTAGTAAGCAATGATACCAGCCATTTAGTCCCTCCCTAAAGAACTGAGAATCCAGCCGGGTGCAGTGGCTCATGCCTGTAATCCCAGCACTTTGGGATCCGAGGTGGGCGGATCACGAGGTCAGGAGATCGAGACCATCCTGGCTAACACGGTGAAACCCCGTTTCTACTAAAAAAACAAACAAACAAAAAAATTAGCCGGATGTGGTGGCGGGCGCCTGTAGTTCCAGTTACCCGAGAGGCTGAGGCAGGAGAATGGTGTGAACCCGGGAGGCGGAGCTTGCAGTGAGCAGAGATTGCGCCACTGCACTCCAGCCTGGGTGACACAGCGAGACTCCATCTCAAAAAAAAAAGAACTGAGAATTCTGGGAACTTAGCCATGTCTATGCAGTCTTTTTAACATTATTAACTCAAGAAAAATAGGGGCCCTTTAAGGATGTTTTAAGATTAGGAAATAAAAGGAAACCAGAAGGAGCCAAATCAGACTGTAAGGTGGATACCTGATAATATCCCTTAGGAACTTGCAAAATTGCCCTTGTTTGACGAGAGGAACGAGCAGGAACATTGTGATGGTGGAGAAGGACTCTCCTTTGAAGATTTCCTGGGCTTTTTTCTGCTAAAGCTTTGGCTAACCTTCTCAAAACATGATCATAGCAAGCAGAGGTTATTGTTCTTTGGCCCTCTGGAAAGTCAACAAACAAATGCCTTGGGCATCCCCCAAACCTGTTGCCATGACCATTGCTCTTGACCTTTGCTTTTGCTTTGACCGGACCACTTCCACTGGTAGCTGTTGTTCTGACTGGCTTTGCCTTCAGGATCATACCAGTAGAGCCGTGTTTCATCTCACGTTACTGTTCTTTGAGGAAATGCTTCAGGACCTTGATGCCACTTGTTTCCAGTTTCCATTGAAAGCTCAGCTCTCGGCCGGGCGCGGTGGCTCAAGCCTGTAATCCCAGCACTTTGGGAGGCCGAGACGGGCGGATCACGAGGTCAGGAGATCGAGACCATCCTGGCTAACACAGTGAAACCCCGTCTCTACTAAAAATACAAAAACTTAGCCGGGCGAGGTGGCAGGCGCCTGTAGTCCCAGCTACTCGGGAGGCTGAGGCAGGAGAATGGCGTAAACCCGGGAGGCGGAGCTTGCAGTGAGCCGAGATCCCGCCGCTGCACTCCAGCCTGGGTGACAGAGCCAGACTCCGTCTCAAAAAAAAAAAAAAAAAAAAAAAAGAAAGCTCAGCTCTCATCTACAGCTGATCTGGTGCAATGGTTTTGTTGCCCATTGAAGGGAAAGTTTGCTTAACTTTAAATTTTCAGTCAGAATTGTGTAGACTGAACCAATTGGGATGTCTATGGTGCTGGCCATTGTTTGTGCTGTTAATTGTTTATCCTCTTCAGTTAAGGGACAAACAAAATGAATTTTTTCCTTGCAAATTAATGTGGATGGTCTGCCACTGGAATGATGGGCTTCATTTTCAATACTGTCTCCTCCCTTCTTAAAACAAGTTAACCCTTTATGAACAGATGACTTCCTTGGGGGCACTGTCTCCATAAACTTTTGGTAAAGCATTAATGATTTCACCATTCTTCCACCCAAGCTTTACCATAAGTTTGATGTTTGTTCTTGCTTCAATTTTAGCAGAATTCATTCTAGTAAAGGTAAGGGCTCTTTTCAAACTGATGTCTTATCCTTCTTAGTGCATTGGCTAGATCCTGTTTAGACATGTTATAACAAGTTAGTATGAGCTTATTTTGATGCAAAAAATTGAAATCCATGCATAGTTTTTTCATGTGTGCATTTTCCATGAATTTTTGAAGATCCCTTGGTATGTAGCCACAGTACATAAGGAACCATTCTGTTTTGCATTCCTTTTTGTGTAAATGATATCATGATGTATCTATCTTTCTGCAACCTGTTTTTTTTTTTTTTTTGAGATAGAGTCCCATTCTGTTGCCCAGGCTGGAGTGCAATGGTGCCATCTTGGCTCACTGCAACCTCTGCCTCCCAGGTTCAAGCGATTCTCCTGCCTCAGTCTCCCAAATAGCTGGGATTACAGGTGTACGCCACCATGCCCAGCTAATTTTTGTATTTTCAGTACAGATGGGGTTTCACCTTATTGGTCAGGCTGGTCTCGAACTCCTGACCTCTGGTGATCCACCCGCCTTGGCCTCCCAAAGTGCTGGGATTACAGGCATGAGACACTGCAACCGGCCTGCAATGTGATTTTTAAAACTTAACATTACTTGGAGATCTTCCTATATCAGTGTCTACTTTTTTTTTTTTTTTTTTTTTTTTTTTTGAGATAGAGTCTTACTCTGTTGCCCAGGTTGGAGTGCAGTGGTACAATCTTGGCTCACTACAACTTCCACCTCTTGGGTTCAAGCGATTATCCTGCCTCAGCCTCCTGAGTAGCTGGGACTACAGGCATGTGTCACTGAACCTGGCTAATTTTTTTATTTTTAGTAGAGACAGGGTTTCACCATGTTGGCCAGGCTGGTCTCGAACTCCTGACCTCATGATCCATCCGCTTTGGCCTCTCAAAGTGCTGGGATTACAGGCGTGAGTCACCGCGCCCAGTCTCTACATTTTTATATATTAAAACACAACCAATTTTACACATGGTTAAAAAAAAGTCAAATAACAGAAAACATAAAAGCAGCCTTTCTCCTTCTTAATACTCCTTCCTCTTGGTCCCACAGCTCCAAGGGAGCTGCTTTTAATGACTGGTTCAAACGCTTCTGACAGTTACTTTTATGTCTCTACATAATATTTATTGATTTATCTACTTGAAATATAGCCTTTTAACTTTCTGTTAGGATGGATGAGGGTTTAACTTCATTTCACTGCCTCTGTGTGCCCGCTCTCCTCCTCCTGATACAGTTATAGGGCCACATTCACTTCCTCCACTGCGCTCACCTGTACCTCCAGCCAACTCAACCTCCACTCCTTGTTTCATCTACAACTGTGCGTCTTGAATTACCTGTCACTTGAAAGTCAGTGATAAGGTCCTCTCTTCCATGGTAGAGCTCTATTAATTTTTTCTTGCCAAGACCGATAGTACATTTTATTGTGACACCATAATTAATCTTCCATGACTGATCCATAGATTGGTTTTAGTAGCTGAAAAACAACAGAATGCAAATGGAATTTGCACTGTAATGCCCAGGCAAGCAGTGCTCACTGCAGAGTCCAGCAACGTTGGGATGACACTTCTCTCTCTTCAGATCTGTGGTCAGAGCTCTTGTGCAACTCAAAGGACACAATTTAGAGCTTTTTTTTTTTTTTTTTTTTTGAGACGGAGTCTCGCTCTGTTGCCCAGGCTGGAGTGCAGTGGCCGGATCTCAGCTCACTGCAAGCTCCGCCTCCCGGGTTCACGCCATTCTCCTGCCTCAGCCTCCCGAGTAGCTGGGACTACAGGCACCCACCACCTCGCCCGGCTAGTTTTTTGTATTTTTTTAGTAGAGACGGGGTTTCACCGTGTTAGCCAGGATGGTCTCGATCTCCTGACCTCGTGATCCGCCCGTCTCGGCCCCCCAAAGTGCTGGGATTACAGGCTTGAGCCACCGCGCCCGGCCAATTTAGAGCTTTAAGTAGAAATGAGTTAGTTCTTCTGTTCCTTCCCCTCCTCCTGCTCCTCTTCTCCATCTTCTTCTGTCTCTCCCCTGCCCCCTTCTTCTCTGCCTCACATTCTGCACTCACACTTTCCTTTTCCACCGTGTGTCTTTTACTCACACCTCCCATCTCAGGCCCTCTCCTCACTCCCACACTCCTGCTTCCTGGCTTCACTCAGATGGGCGCCTCCTGTGGATTCAGGCTGGCTGCAATTCATTTTGCTTTCGTCTGCTTTGTCAACTCTTTTCTTCACTCTGTTTTCCAGAAGTATTTAAAAACTCTCCTATTCTCTGTTGTTGCAGATGTATACATTAAAAAAAAAAAAAAAATTCTGGCTGGGCGTGGTGGCTCATGCCTGTAATCCTAGCACTTTGGGAGGCCAAGGCAAGAAGATCACTTGAGGCCACGAGTTTGAGATCAGCCTGGGCAGCATAGGGAGACCCTGTCTCTAAAACATAAAAATAAAAAAACAACCAGATAGGTTGGTGCACACCTGTAGTCCCAAATACTTGGGAAGCTGAGGCGGCAGGATTGTTTGAGCCCAGGTTGTCGAGGCAGCAGTGAACCATGATTGCACCACTGCACTTCAGCCTGGGCAACTGAGCAAGACTCTGTCTCTTAAAAAATAAATAATTAAAATTTAAAAATTCTTTCATCATAACTTGGAAAACAATTCTTTTGCTGCCATTTGAATGGTGTCTTAGATGAGAAGGAACATAAACAAATGCTTGTGCTCAACTGCTCTCTTGAACCCAGATATTATTAATATCGTCATGTAAATTGGCCACCCTGATCTTTTCCAAAAGGAGAACAATCTGAGAGAGGATTTTTGAATGTGGAAGACAGAAAATAATCGCTAACGACAAATAGCATTTTCGGAATTTTCTTCATTTTTCTATAATATTTGACACCATGGGCCACTCTCTTTTTTGAAGGTTTCTCCTCCATTAACTTTTTTTTTTTGAGACGGAGTTTTGCTCTCGTTGCCCAGGCTGGAGTGCAATGGCATGATCTCGGCTCACTGCAAACTCTGCCTCTCCGGTTCAAGCGATTCTCCTGCCTTAGCCTCCTGAGCAACTGGGATCTGGGATTACAGGTGCCCACCACCATAGGCAGCTAATTTTTGTATTTTTAGTAGAGACGGAGCTTCACCATGTTGGCCAGGCTGGTCTCGAACTCCTGACCTCAAGTGATCCGCCCGCCTTGACCTCCCAAAGTGCTGGAATTACAGACATGAGCCACCGCACCTGGTCTCTCCATTAACTTTTAAGATCCTGTTCTTCTTGCTCTCTTCTCAACTTAAAAACTCTTTTACCAGCTCCTTTTTCTATGCTTGTCTCAAATGAGTCATCCTCATTCTTCTCTTCTCTATTGTTATACTACCCACAGGCCTCCAGATTTTTATCTCCAATGCCAAAATCCTCCCCGAACTCCAGATTTTCCTCTCAGGCTGCTTACAGGACATCTTTGCCTGCATGTTCCACAGACACACCAGACTCTACCTGCTGACAAGTGAGATCAGCATCTTTCTATCACATCTGCTTCTCCTACATGTGTCTTATCTTGCTTAAAAGAAACACTATCCTAAATAGTCACTGAGGCTAGAAACTGATTCTACCTCTCTGTGGCAGATGCTGGCCACAAACTTATTTCCCATTCCTCCTGAGCACAGCTAAACGATGCTTCCTGGGCTCTACCGCTGTTAGGTATGGCTGACAGAACAGGAGGAAGTGATATATGTCACTTCCAGGTTTGGCCTCCACAGGCAGTCTTCCTTGAGGTCTTCCATTCTCTTCTTCTGTGCCTCTTTGCTGGCTGGAGGTTGGCAACAGGGCTGGTTTTTCCCTTTGTGCATGGTGGAAAGAGCAGTATAAAGTTCTCCTTGACTGAGGAAGGGAAGTCACAGCTTCCAAAGGGATTGTTACTGAGAATGAACTTACCCAGTGTGGTGATGAATTTCATGTGCCAACTGAGCAAGGCTATGGTGCCTAGTTGTCAGGTCAAACACTAGTCTAGATGCTGCTGTGAATATATTTTTTTAGATGTGATTAACATTTACAATCAGTAAGCTTTAAGTTAAGCAAATTACCCTCTATAAGGTGGGTGGACTTCATCCAATTTGTTGAAAGCCTTAAAAGCAAAGACAGGTTTCCTGAAGAAGAAGAAATCGTGCCTCAAGACTGCAACATAAAAACCCTGCCTGAGTTTCCAGTCTGCTGCCTACCCTGAAGATTTGGGATTTGCCAGCCACACAGTTGTATGAGCCAATTCCTTAAAATAAACCTCTCTTAATCTTTCTTTCAATCTCTTAATCTCTGTCCCTCTATCTATATCCTATTGGTTCTATTTCTCTGGAGAACCCTGACTAGTACACTAAGAAATGAACCAATTCCTCCCCATATGATCCTTTTAACATTCTTATTATGTCAGTGTGAGACTGGATTTAAGCTGTGTCTGTACACATACCAGATCCTGCCGAAGGAGACAGAAAAACTGCAAAGTTTTTCTTAAGAGTTGAAGCATAATGGCCCTTTCCCCATCCTGTCCCCATAATAGAGTTTTGGCAAAGAGGCCTACACAGCAGACACCCCAATCTTCCCCTTGCTCTCTTCTCAACTTAAAAACTCTTTTACCAGCTCCTTCTTCTATGCTTGCCTCTAATAGTCATCCTCATTCTTCTCTTCTCCCTCTATTGTTATACTGTACTACTTATTTCCCACTGCTCCTGTGCACAGGAGGAGTGGGAATTAAATTTGTGGCCAGCGTCTGCTACAGAGAGGCAGAATCAAAGTTTCTAGGTTCAGGGAATAATTGGATGGTGTTTCTGTTAAGCAAGATAAGACACGTGTAGGAGAAGCCAATATGATAGAAAGATGCTGATCTCACTTTTCAGCAAGTACAGTCTGGTGTGTTTGTGGAACATATAGGCAAAGATATCCTGTAAGCAGCTTGAGAGGAAAATCTGGAGTTCAGGGAGGATTTTGGCATTGGAGATAAAAATTTGGATCCTACTCAAGTTTTATTGGAAGCCTAAGAGTGACTTAAAAAGCAACAGAGTTGCCTACTTAGAGGGTCACTGATAAAAAACAACATGTTGTTTTCTCTGTCAATTGATACTCGTACAGGACCCCCCAAAAATGTGACATAGGAGGTTGTAATATCCTCTCACATTCTGTTGAAAACATCTCATCCCTCTCCCATCCCAAACTTACACAAAAACCCAGATTGAGGCTAGAGAGCAACAGGGATCCTAAAGCCACCTGCAGAAATTCACTTCTATCTTGGCTAGGGCTGAAGGTTGCAGCTAAGACATAGTAGCCACCCCCCAAGAAGCAGTCAAATACTGAACCAGAAAAAAAGAAAAGGAAAAAAGAAAGCACAGAAAAGGTAATATGTTGCCAGAGGCATTGGTCAGACCTTAAGAAGAGTGGATGTGGAATTACCTGAATTGGTATCTCATCTAATTCTAAGGTCAAGATATCATGCAAAGCCTGGGTATAACTGGAAAGTTAGAGATCCCCTTGGCCTTCTGTTCACCAGGGGCAATTTCTCCCCTTTCTTTGTTGCCATTCTTTGTCTCCCATTGCCACAGCACCTGTGGAATCAGTTGTGGTCTAGATGGCATCCCTCGAGAGGCTCCAAGATTAGTCCTTGGTTTGCTCAACTGCTGTTATTTTCTGCTCAAAAAGCTCGCTCGTTCTTATGACGTCAGTGATCGCCTCCCTGCTGCTAATTTCCAGCCCCACTTCTTACTGCAATTCCAGTCCCTTCAATCCTGCTACTCAAAGGGCATCCACCTTTGGTCCATGGTCCTAGCTTGCCTCACTCACAATTTCAGGAGCTTGCAAAATGCCAGCTGTTGGACCAGCTTTAGAAGATTTTCACAAAGAACCTCCCGTTTCCTGCCTCAAAAACACTGTTCTCTACTCTAATCTTCACTCATCTCTGACCCCTGTTTTGTTCCACTCTTCCATATCCTCCATCTGCTCTGTCTCTTTCTATTCTTTAGCCACGATCCCATTTTAGATGCATATTCCTTGAACTGAATTATGGCAATTGCTCCCCTGGCCTGATCAGCACAGCTTCCATGAGAAATTCTCATCTTTCTCCATGGAGCACTTTGTTGGGGCTACTTCTTACCCAGTCTCTCTACGAAGGTACAATGTTCAGATACACCAATAGGTCTCACACCCTCATTTCCCGATGTCCAAAATTAAGGTCATTGGCTCCCTCCAAGTCTGCTCTGGTTCCCAGCTTCTCTGCTTCTAACCGCCAAGGTTTGAAACTTTGAAGACATTTTGAAATCAGATCTCTCCTTTATCCTCTAATTTCCAGCACTTCTGTGTTTCTACTTCATCTCTCTAAACCAAGCCCTCATCACCACCCACCTGAATCACACTGTGGTTTCTACTAGGCCTCCTAACCTCGGTTTTCCTCCTCCCTGCATGCCACTGCCTTATTACTCCTTCTTGAATGCTCTTCCCGCCTATCATCCACCGACTCAATGACTTTCAGGACTCATTGTTTCCTAGAGCATCAAGGTGAGGCTTGTGGTGGCACAGAATGAATACTGCTAAGCTGGGGCATAGCGCTATGGCATATATTAATTTTAGCCCTAAGACTTCTTTTTTCTTTTTTTCTTTCATCACCAGCTTTGGACAGAGAAAGCCCTGGAACTTGGGCAAGTAATTAGCTTCCCTGAACCCTTTTAAAAAGTCTGTACCGGGGCCGGGCGCTGTGGCTCACGCCTGTAATCCCAGTATTTTAGGAGGCTGAGGCGGGGAATCTCAAGGTCAGGAGATCGAGACCATCCTGGCTAACACGGTGAAACCCCGTCTCTACTAAAAATATTAAAAAATTAGCAGGGTGCGGCGGCGGGTGGCTGTAGTCCCCGCTACTCGGGAGGCTGAGGTGGGAGAATGACGTGAACCTGGGAGGTGGAGCTTGCAGTGAGCTGAGATTGCCCACTGCACTCCAACCTGGGCGACAGAGCGACACTCCGTCTCAAAAAATAAATAAATAAATAAATAAATAAATAAATAAATCTGTACCGTAGTGATAACATGAAGGCACTTAAAAATTTTTAATTATAAAGCACTATATAAATATGAAGTATGATGGGGTATTGCCATTAACATACTTATTTTGTTGGGGGAGGTCATCCATACCTGAAGTATTTATCATTTCTTTGTATGAGGAACATTCCAATTCCACTATTTTAGTTATTTTAAAATATACAATAAATTATCTTTGACTTTAATCACCCTGTTGTGCTATCAAATACTAGATCTTATTCCTTCTAACTATATTTTTGCGTCCATTAACCATTTCCACTCCCCCCTACACCCAGCCTCTGGTAATCATCATTCTCCTCACTATCTCCATGAGTTCCATTGTTCTAATTTTTGGCTCCCACACATGAGTGAGAATATGCATTTATACTTCTGTGCCTGGATTATTTCACTTAACAATGTTCTCCAGCTCCATCCATGTTGTTGCAAATGGCAGGATTTCATTCTATTTTAGGGATGAATAATATTACATTGTGTATATGTACTACATTTATTTCATCCATTCATTCATTGATGGACACTTAGACTGATTCCAAATCTTGGCTGCTGTGAATAGTGTGCAATAAACATGGGGGTACAGCTATCTCTTTGATATACTGATTTCCTTCCTTTTTGGTATGTACCCAGCTGTGAGACTGCTGGATCATAAGGCAACTCTATTTTTAGTTTTTTGAGGAACCTCTGTCCTATTCTCCATAGTGGTTGTGCTAATTTACGTTTCTACCAACAACATACAAAAGTTTGCCTTTCTCCACGTCCTTGCCAGCATTTGTTATTGCCTGTCTTTTGGTTATGAGCCATTTTAACTGCAGTGAGATGCTATCTTATTGCAGTTTTGATTTGCATTTCTCTGATTGATGTTGAGCATTTTTTCATATACCTGTTGGCCATTTGTATGTCTTCTTTTGAGAAAAGTCTATTCAGATCTTTTGCCCTTTTTTTTTTCTCTGACCTGTCAGGGATGAATTAGGCCCATTTTAATTGGATATTACATTTTTTCCCATTGAATTCTTTGAGCTTCTTATATATTCTGATTATTAATCTCTTGTCAGATGAGTAGTTTGAAAATATTTTTTCCTATTCTTCACTTTGTTGATTGTTTCCTTTGCTGTGCAGAAGCTTTTTAACTTGATGTGATCCTGTTTGTCCATTTTTGCTTTGGTTGCCTGTGCTTTTGAGGTATCACTTGAAAAATCATTGTCTAGACCAAAGTCCTAGAGCCTTTCTCCAGTGTTTTCTTTTAGTAGTTTCACAGTTCCAGGTGTTAGATCTAAGTCTTTAGTCCATTTTGATTTGATTCTTGTACACGGCAAGAGAGAGGGGTGTAGTTTCATTCTTCTGCATATGGATAGCCAGTGTTCTCAGCTAACATATGCATTTGTCTGGGCTTTAGGATTCCTCATAAACTAGTTCCAAGGCAAGACAAGGGAGGTTTCCCCTAAACCCTGGTCTTAAAATTGCCAAGGCAAAGCCTCCCGGAACATAGCTGGAGTGCATCAAATTACTTTCAGATATTAAGCTTCCCCAATTGTGACATTCCCTATTGGTCTGATTCTGGGTTAGTAAAGGGCTATAATCTAGGTAGAAGTGTCTTTGTGATCAGAGATCATATTTTTGTGATCCTTACATACAAAGGTGGTGACTAAAGCCACTGTGAAGAATGTGCTTGCCCAGAGAGAGTGAGGATCTGAGAAGAGGACTGAGGTTAATGCCTAGGGCACCACCCGCACAGGGATTGCGTCATTTATTAGATTTCCTAGAGCTCAGCTCAGTGCCAACCATGCAGAGGGTAATAAATAAACATTTTTTGAATTGCATTCCCTTAAATAATATATTTTTCATTCATTGATTCATTCACTCAATAGATACTTGTTAAGTACCTAGAAACGGTTAGGTTATGGGCTGGGTACTGAGGATACAAGTTGAAGTGATCGAACTAAGCACTGTGCTGGAAACTGAGAGTTGGGGAACAGGAGGTTGGAGGCAGACCTTCATCAAATAATCTCAACAATACAATCATCAATGTGATAACATATAAGCTAGCCTGGAGTCTAGTGGAATGTATTTCTAATACAGTGACATTTAAACTAAGATCCAAAGCCTGACTGCATTTTGGAGTGGTCAATAAATTCTTATGAGCAGTGACTGATAGCCTCTGATACTTGACCCAGCAAAGAGACTCTGACACTGGGAATCTCTGGGAGAGAGAAGGTAAAGGCTGCGCCAGAGGAAGGATGCTGGGCAGCCATATCCTTTTCTGCAAATAAAGCCCAGTAGGGTTTCTCAAAAACCCTGTGCAGGTTGCTCCCCACCGCATGCATTAAGTTGCCTTACTTACGAAGAATAATATTAAAAACCTGAGCTTAAAACTTACTTGGAAAAATATTGCAAAGGCACAAGCAAAGTTTAACCCCCATTTGCATAATGACAAAGTTGTCCTCCTAAGTCACATATGTGGACATGTCTTTTGGACAATCTCACTGGAGACCATTGTGCTCAGAACCTGTCTGACCCAGCATCTGGCTCCATCCTGTCTCGGGAAAATAACACAAACGTTTGGCAACAGGCAAGAGGCTTCAGCCTGTTACTAACTATTACCTCCTCTTTACATAGCGTAACTTTTTCAACTGATGGGTTTTCCCCCACTACAATGTGATTAATTCTTTTTGCCACTAGAAGGACACGAGGCTAAGTAGGTTAAGGATTAAAGGAGTATATGAGAAAAGCAGTTTTCTTGTTTCACTTCTGTCATTTAAAAAGAAAATAATGCTTAGGAAGGTGGGATGGAATTTCCTCGCAGAAACCACAGGATTGGGTTGCAATGTAATTGAGTATCATGGAAAACAAAGACGATACACTTTAGTAGGTGCTTTCTGGGTCCAACCCTTTAAAGGCTTCCTCTCAGGGATGCTAGAGCTTCCCAAGGCCTTCCTCAGGCTGTGAGGCTACACCCATTAAGTATTTTTTTCCGTCTCCTCCTTTAACACCTTGCAGAAAAGAATGTTCTAAACACAAAACAACGTGTACATAAGGCAATTAAAAATGAATTAAAAAGATGATACATATGAGAAAACAGACTATATTGTTTATGTTTGTCATCTCTATTTTCATCTTGCTTTTTTTTCGTCTGCCTTTGAGCACATCACAAACCTTTTGGGAAGCTGCCTCTTCATTCATCTTTTAGGCTGTTTCTCAGAGCAACTTCATAACTACTATTTTCATATTTTATAACATTGAGGGGGCAGTTGCAGTGAATATTAATTACTTCATATAATACAGAGCTGTAATGTCTTCTAAGTAAACATCTGGGTCACAGCTAGATTATAAAACCAGTTAAATCATTTGAAAAGGTACTTTTCTTAACATTTAAAGTTATTACTCTGTTTGCTTTCATTTTAATTACCAAATTCTTTCTTTTTTTTTTTTTTTAAAGCAAAGACATTTGCTCCTTCTGTCTTTCTGTATTTGCAAGTCTGTGAAATCTCTATCAAGCTGAAACTCACACAGCTCTGAAAACTGGGCTGCATTCACATGGGACCTGGTTTGCTTCTTGATCTTTGCAGTTTATGAACCCTCATCCCAGGCACTGTTTTTCTTTAGTCAATAGGGTTTTTTTGGTGCCCAAAAGTCTCATAGGGACACATACGGAAACAAAAACACAGCACCCAGGGTTTGGAGAACATCATCCTCACACCATTATGCTTTTGTTTTATGACCATCCTTGTTCTCTGCAAACAGTATGTTTTTAAAAGGCAAGAGGCTGAAGCAAAGGAACAAAAGAAGAGAAGTGGTAAGGGAGAAAGAAGATAAAAGTGGCCATGATCAAAGAAGAAAGTAGGAAGAGGAAGAAGGCGGCTGAGGCTAAAATTTTGCAGAAGATCCCATGGTCTCATATTTTTAGCACTTTCCAGTTTTGATTCTATTTGCATTATTTGTTGGGTTTAGTATAGAAAATCTTAGCATTTTCAGGGTTAGCCTGGAAGGAGGGAGGCTTGGACGGAGCAGATACGGGCCACATGGAGTTTAGTCTTCTCTCATCCACAGCCAAGAGGGAGTTGGACAAGGATTATTTTACTCATGACTTTTGTGGGCAACTAACAAAAATGTACTTGAACTAACTTCACCAAAAATGGGAAATTCACTCGAATCACTATTAAGACATCTCACAGAACCCAAGGCAGGAAGGCTGCTGAGCATCCACAGGGATGGAACCAGAAATTAAGCACGGTGGGAGTTAGTTTCTCTTAGCTTCACTCTGTCTTGTCTCTGAACCTCTCTCTCTCTCTCTCTCTCTCTCTCTCTCTCTCTCTCTCTCTCTTCAGCATCTTGCTTAACAGGGGCATGCCACCACACCCTGCTAATTTTTTTTTTTTATTTTTTTGTAGAGACAGGGTCTTGCCATGTTGCTCAGGCTGGTCTCGAACTCCTGGGCCAAAGTGATCTTCCCACCTCAGCCTCCCAAAGTTCTGGGATTACAGACGTGTGCCACTGCGCCCGGTCTGCACATCTCTTTATTGGTCTCTCTGTCTGTAGACTAGCTTTCTCTTCTTCTCTGTGCGTTGGACTCCTCTCCGTTCCCTCTCAGTTCCGGGGTCCCTGGTAAACTGACTAGCATCTCAATACCCAAGCCCCAAATGCTCAGGATAGAAAAGCTTTTGGGCTCATGCCAACAAATGCCAACAAGTGAAGGTACCGTCCTCTAGATCAGGCGCCCCCTCTTATCCAATCAATGGAAGAGGTGGTGTCACATGATACAAACATTACTTTAGGGACCCACATCTGTGTAAGTGGACTAGTTCTCAGAGAAGGAAAGTCCGGTGAGGTGGAATTCCCCAAAGCTATCCACTACATTCCAGTGCCTTTATTGCTATTTATTGGTTTCCACTCTAAGGAGAATTGGAGAAGGGAGAGGGGAAGGGAGAAAGTCTTGGTTTGTCCGCTGAAAGGAGTCAACATTCACAAGTATTTATTGAATGAAACAGAAAGGTGGCAATGTAGAAAAGAAAAAGCAGAGGGGAATAAGCATCAATGAAAGTACAGTATTTGATTTCACAGTCATTTTCTTCCAATGCTCCTTTTAAATTATTCCTACTCTCATTGGGAAATGATTCCAAAGTGATCACTGTATTTAAACAGCTATACCCATACTCAACAGTAGACTTCAGGGGAAAGCACGTTAAAACTATGCTGAATATCATTCACATTCAGCAGAATGGCAAAAATTAAAAGGACTGACAATTCTAAGTGAGAGTAAGAATGTGGAGAAGCTGGAACTCTCAGACATTGCTTCTGTAGAATGTACAAATTTAAAAAACTGTTTGGTTAAATACAAACCTACCCTCTGATCCAGCAGTTTCACTCCTGGGTATATACCCAAGAAAAATGAGCACATATATACATATTTACAGAAACTTTATTTTATTTTATTTTATTTTATTTTATTTTATTTTTTGAGACAGAGCCTTGCTCTGTCGCCCAGGCTGGAGTGCAGTGGCACGATCTCCGCTCACTGCAAGCTCCGCCTCCCGGGTTCACGCCATTCTCCTGCCTCAGCCTCCTGAGTAGCTGGGACTACAGGCTCCCGCCACCACGCCCGGCTAGTTTTTTGTATTTTTAGTAGAGACGGGGTTTCACTGTGTTAGCCAGGATGGTCTCGATCTCCTGACCTCGTGATCCACTCGCCTCGGCCTCCCAAAGTGCTGGGATTACAGGCGTGAGCCACTGCGCCCGGCCAAGAAACTTTATTTTTAATAACTAAAAATTGTAGGCAACCCAACTGTTCAACCGTAGTAGAATGAATAAACTCTAGAATATTCATAATAGAATACTACACATCAACAAAAAAAATGAACACCTATATTTAACATTGGTGAGACTCGCAGATATAGTTTAGAGTGACAGAAGAGAAAAACAAAAGAGTATATGCTATAAGAACGTATGGCAGGATTCCATCCACATGACATTCAAGAATTGACAAAAACAAATCTATAAATGTAGACGTCAGGTTAATGGTTACTTTTGAGGGGTTATTGACTGGCTGGGGGCATGAGGGAATCCCATGAGGTGAGAGAAATATTCTATATATTAGCCAGGCATGATGGCTCACATCCATAATCCCAGCACTTTAGGAGGCCAAGTCGTGAGAGGATCACTTGAGGCCAGGAGTTCAAGGTTGCAGTGAGCTAAGATCACAACACTGCACTCCAGCCTGAGTGACAGAGCGAGACAAAAAAAAAAAAAGAAATATTCTATTTATTGATCTTGAGTGGTTGTTACACAGGGTAGACTTATGTCAAATTTAATCAAGCTACACACTTAAGAAAATGAGTGCTTTTTACTGTATGTAAGTTATACCTAAATTTTAAAAAATATATACCCATTTGCTCTCTTTACAAAGAAAAATACCTTGGGAGGCTTTCTCCAGGGCCGTAGAGAATGCCATCAGAGCCCTTTCTGTTCTTTCCTTGGTGGTACTCAAACATACTGATCCGATGCCATGGCTTTCTCCTAAATGCTGCTTCTAAATGTTTGAATTTGATAAAACCACGTGAATAAGCAATAGTGGGACTCTTCAGCATTGTCTGCATGATGGATTAAGCACGAAGTAATAGTTCAGTGTTTGGCAACACAGTATGCAGAAGGTGGGGCAGATAAAAATATAGCATACTTGGCATATGTTCTACTCTGTGCCTGGGAGACAATTCATGGGCAGAGAAACGGATATCCATTGGCATGTGAGTTAGTTAGCTCAGAGCCTGTCCTGGCTAGAAATACTGGCCTCCTCTACATTTTCTTCCTGGTTTTGACAGAAGAATGCTTTGTGCGAGGAGGTAGTCAAGAGGTCCTGGAGGCCAGTGCGGGGCTGTTCCTCATCTTCAGTGCCTTTCTTTAAGGAGACAAGTTCATAGCGTCCTTTGTGGTACAATAGCTAAGCGCACTGAGAGGTCCATAACCCCTCCTCACATTGCCTCTATGCTGAGGCCTTCCTCAGCACCATGCCATGTCCTGGACAGGCACTTAATGAGTTTCCAGGCCCTGGCAAGATTTGGTCTTTCTTTGTGAACCTCAGGGTGGGCCCTTTTAATTAATCTCCAAAGTATCTGGATCCTGTTTCTTTGCACAGGTCGAATAACTAAGCTTCTTGAGCCCCTCTATCTAAGCTCCATGAGAATGAAAGCATGAACTACTTTCTGAGCAATTTGCCTCAATTCCATAATATCTTCCTTATATGAGTTGACAAGGTGCCGTGCCCCATTCCCAGGAGTGGATGTCAGCGGAGACTAGGGGATCATTTTAATTGCTGAAATGGGAACAGCACATTGTGGAGTCGAGCAGAAGCGCGTGTGAAATCTCTTTGAGAGGACTGAAAGGTTTTCTTCTATTTTGGATGGCTTTGTTTTTGCCACTCCTTGCATCCTTCCCTGCCTTCTCTTTCATTTCCTTTGCGTCCTTTCTCTGCACTGTCCTATTCTCTCATCTAACTGCAAGAATTAGTCTCTCCCATCAGTTGTATTTCCAAATACCCTTTCCTGTGGCATCACTTTTTTTTTTGTAGGAGAGCTAGAACAGACCACCCCACACGATGCACCTCTTTTATTCCCTCTCCTCTTCTAACTTGACTCCGTTTTATAATTTGACTCAACAGAATATGGAAGATGTTGAGAACTATTTACACAGACACCTTCATTTATTTAAATGAAGGCAGGTTTTGCTACAAATATAGAATGCTTTTCATTTTAACTAAAATACACCACCAAGATTGATCAAATGAGCTTCTCTGTCTGACTTCTAGCTTGCTTAAGGAGATTTGTTGTTGTTGCTTGTTTTGAAACAGGGTCTTGCTCTGTTAGCGTAGGCTGAAGTGCAGTGGCGTGATCATGGCTCACTGCAGTTTCAACCTCTGGGGCTCAAGTGTCCTCCTACCTCAGTCTCCTGAGTAGTTGGGACCACAGGTGTGTGCCATCACAACCAGCTAATTTTTTTTGTTCTCTGTAGATATAGGGATCTCACTATATTGCCCAGGCTGGTTTCAAACTTCTGGCCTGAAGTAATCCTTCCACTTTAGCCTCCCAAAGTGCTGGAATTATAGGCATGAGCCACCACATCTGGTCTGTAATTCTTTATGACTTTGACTTGTAAAAAATTTTGTAAACACATATAATTTCACACAAATACAAAAGCATGATGAGCTCCCATGTGCCTGTCATCCACCTTTCACAATTTTCTACAATTTGTCAATCGTTTCATTTATCCACTATGCATATTTTTCTTTCCTTCGATGTTTTAAAGCAGATTTCAGATAGCATTGCATTGTTTATACTTCATTGTGTTCACTGACCTTTAGTATTCCTAGGGAAACACAATGATAGAAGGTATGAGAAAAATCTTCAAAACTTTTCGTAAAGCTGTTTGTTCATTTTCATTGGTAAATTCATTTGGAAATGTAAACAGCCAATGTATTTATAGCATAGAAAGTTCAATTGTGTTACATATTATTCCAGAGCCTCAGAAACAGGAATTCGTGACAAAAGGCATATATTTTTCAACTAGCATTTACGCTTAAGTGTTTCCTAGATATATCCATTTACCACAGGGTTCCTACCCTTCTTGGGATCCATGGACTGGAACCAAAACATGACACTTCAAGTAATAAGTGAGAGGGGAGATAGCCATCACTCATTGTACTTTGTGGTTTACAACCAGTAGGGCAACATATTTAGAAGTCTAAAATGTCTTAGTTTTCAAAGTGTTAAGCTCACTTAGTGCCAAATGGTTATTTGATGTTACAACATGCAAACAAACCAGAGACAATGGAAGTCACCATGCATCAGTAGGCCAGAACCAAAGAACAGTGATGGTAGCTTTTCTTTTCTTTTCTTTTCTTTTCTTTTCTTTTTTTTTTTTTTTTTGAGACAGAGTCTCTCTCTGTCACCCAGACTGGAATGCAGTGGCGCGATCTCAGCTCACTGCAACCTCACTTCCCAGGTTCAAGTGATTCTCGTGCCTCAGCCTCCTGAGTAGCTGGGATTACAGACGTACACCACCACACCCTGCTAATTTTTGTGTTTTTAGTAGAGATGGGGTTTCACCATGTTGGCCAGGCTGGTCTTGAACTCCCAGCCTCAGGTGATCCACCCACCTCAGTCTCCCAAAGTGCTGGGATTACAGGCGTGAGCCACCGCGCCCAGCCAGATGATAGCTCTTCTATTGGGTGTTACTGTTCTTAAGTTATTCTGTGTTTTTCCTCCTAATTGAGGTGAACTGTTTATTAAGCTTATCTGTGGTCTCTTACTGAAAGCCTTGTTAAACTTAGATTCTTAGTTTTATGAAGGCAGCCAAACAGGTCTCAAAGATTTCTACTGTAAAAATGTTTTGCTCTATGTAAATTCTTGCATCCTGAAGTGACTTTGTTAGCCTGAAGCTAGAAAGTTGGCCTGTAGTTTACCTCATATTGTAGATCTTCTTTTGAGGGCAGGGATAGTAGAGAATGGACGATCATAAGTCTTAGGTCAATTGTGGAGAGTTGAGGGCTCAGCTTTGAATTCATGACTGTGCCAGCTCCCAATATTTCTATATGGGAAGAGAATGAGAGATGAAACACTGAGGATTTGTCTTGCAGTTACCTAGCACTTTGTGTAAAATGTAGAAAATGTCAACTGTCCATATCAAAGACAAGGGGCATTGATGGATTAAGGGGTGTCCAAAGGCTCTTCCATTGCTTCATGTCTATCCCTGGTAGAATCCCATAGTCTCTTCTACGCTTCTGGGTTTCCTTCCTTCCTTCCTTCCTTCCTTCCTTCCTTCCTTCCTTCCTTCCTTCCTTCCTTCCTTCCTTCCTCCCTCCCTCCCTCCCTCCCTCCCTTCCTTCCTTCCTTCCTTTCTCTTTCTCTTTTTTTCCTCCTCTCTCTCTGTTTTTATTTTTTTTTGACAGTGTCTCGCTCTGTCACCCAGGCTGCAGTGCAGTGGCACGATTTTGGCTCACTCCAATCTCTGCTTCCCAGCTTTAAATGACTCCCAAGTAGCTGGAATTACGAGTGTGCACCAACATGCCTGGCTAATTTTTGTATATTTTGTAGAGACGAAGTTTCATCATGTGGTCCAGGATGGTCTCAAACTCCTGGGCTCAAGTGATCCACCCATCTCGGCCTCCCAAAGTGCTGGGGTTACAGCCAACCCTGGAGTTTTCATAGCAAACTTTCGCTTAGTTTATTTTCTTGTGAAGTCTTAGGTGAACTTTGCCTATGAATGAACCCCTAGAAAGCTAGAAAGCCGTTATTATTACTACTGTATTTATATTAACCATTATTATTACTACTGTATTTATATTCTACCCATTTCCAATAATTGTAGGCAGCCAAGAGTACACAGTTGTCCTCAACTTTTAAAATAATGATGCTCTTGACAGTGAATTTTAATGTGTGTGTACAGGTGAAATTGATAGAACTGATTCTGGACCACACCATGCTCATAAGTTTATTTTCTTTGATTAGAGGCCTTTGAAACTATCAGAAGGGTATATCTTCCTGGCTATCGTTCTTGGCAGATTCTCTGAGAGGAAGATTCTCATCCAAAAGCAGGGGTTTTCACCTGGGGATGGGGGGATGAACTTGAAGAGGAGCTGTGGATCTCCTACAAATGTAGGCAGTTTACTGAGGAAGGAATTTTTCTGGAGAACCCACATTTTTCGTTAGATTCTCAAATAATTCCTCCCCTCAGAAAGGTTCACTATCAAGATTTCTAGGCAGATTTGGGGAAAATTCAGAAGAACTGGTCCTTCTCAGCCTTCAGTGCGAGTCTTCACTACTCAGTTGTCATTGCCCTGGTGACCTTGGGCAGCCTGAGAGGTGAGTACACTGGGTTTAAACCCATTTGTCTATGCTTTCTATCTGTTGCTACAGCGACAGGAGTCATAAAAAGGCCTTCTTGCAAACATTGTCAAAAGGACACATATCAGCCAGAGAAGCTGGGATGATTTTTCTCCCAAGGACTTGTCTAAAACTCAAAAAATGGTGAGCCCTCTTTAGCAGGCACTGCACATGAATTTAGTAACAGAATATCTACTTGATGTAGGTGAACTGCAAAAGGTTAATTCACTTTATCCCTTTCATGATCTGTGGATATCTAACACATTTAGTTATTTTTGGAACCACCTGTCATTTTCTGTAAATGTTGAATTCTCTTTTACCAAATACAGGCATGGTGTGTATGTCAGTAATGTCCTTGACCTACTTGGGCAGATAATGGCATTTGAAAAACTATCCACAATAATGTTCACCTCCATAGATGTAAGTAATCAAGATGTAAGAATCATTTCGGATGACAGACTTTTAATTATAGGAAAGGCCTTTATAGGAAAAGTTGAAATACAGGCACACACTATTAGAACCATAACACGGCTGCATAATTTGTCTTTATGCTAGGGATGGTAAAGTCTAGCTTTCGGATTTCCAATTCTGCCATCATGTGTGTTTTAAAAAATTTGTCTGCTTCATATTTCTTGAGTTCCTATTGTTGTTTAGCTCTGAATATAAAAAGGACACTTGATCACCGTCCCTCCAAGCATCTCTTCAAAAAATAATTTCAGAACCTGCAGTTAAAAACCTCTAAATCAGGGTTTTCTAAACTGTGGCTCATAAACTTTTAGTCATGACATCATTTAGAGCATTGCAACATGGATGTGTATTTTTAACGAGATAGAATATAAGATATCAGAGGGCATCATATATAGTAATACAGTAATAAATTAGTATACTAATAAAGTATTATTTTGTGAATTTTTAAATTTAATTTGTTTATGCCTATGTGTGTTTTGATAGTGATGTGCTGAAAAATGTTTAACAACTGGCTCCCTGAGAGAAGAGGTATGTATATATGTAAATATGTGTATACATTTATTATATATTTTACTGATATAAAGCGTGTATAGCTAAAATTTATAAATAATAATAAATACATGGTACTCATTGTGCACTTCATATAGCCAATTGATTCTCAAGAAATGCTTTCATTGATTTTTGCCAAACTTTTGCATTCATAGCCAATCTGTGGTTGCAATTCAACTCTAATTTGAGAAAATCAGACTATGAATAAATGCTTGATATCTATCAGATTCAGCAAATAAGTCCCTCACATTATTGATGAATGAGTGTATTCTGGCATAACTGTTAATTGCTATTTTAATTTACATTAACAAATAAGATGAAAGTGAAACAATGAAGACATTTCGGAACTTCACTAATTTATCAATGACATGGAGAAATCTTTGTTGAACTGGATAATAGTTTTCAAATATTGGAAGAGTATTTCCTCAATTTTTTGTGCTATTCACATTGTAACAGTTATAGACACTTTTAAAATTTAATCTGCATTATTTTCTTCACTTTCATGAATAGAGGATCAACAAAATAGTAAATCAAGAAATCAAGCCCTGAATTATAGTCTTTGTCAATTTTTTTTCTTTTTTTTTTTGAGACTTTTCTTTTTTTTTTTTCACTCTATCACCCAGGCTGGAGTACAGTGGTGCAATCTCGGCTCACTGCAACCTCCGCCTCCCAGGTTCAAATGATTCTCCTGCCTCAGCCTCCCAAGTAGCTGTAATTACAGGCGTGTGCCACCGTGCCCTGTGAATTTTTGTATTTTTAGTAGGGATGGGTTTCACCATGTTGGCCAGGCTAGTCTTGAACTCCTGACCTCAGGTAATCTATCCGGCTCAGCCTCCCAAAGTGCTGTGATTATAAGCGTGAGCCACCATGCCTAGCCAAAATTTTAATAATGATTGTATTCTTCTTTTCTTTCTTTCTTTTTTTTTTGAGACAGAGTCTTGCTCTGTCGCCCAGGCTGGAGTGGGCGTGAGCCACTGTGCCCGGCCTAGCACATCATTATATGACATTTCTACCACACAGATAGGAGAGAGGTAACTGCAAGAATAGAGATGACAGGAAAATGTCTTACAATAATTAAGAAGTGATGAGTTTTGAGTAATTATTATTTGTTTTTAACATTGTTTAATTTTAACTTTCTATAATTTATTTACACATTTTATTATATTTTAGAGACAGGGCCCCACTATGTTGTCCAGGCTGGTCTCAAATTCCTGGGCTCAAGCAATTCTCCCACCTCAGCCTCCCAAAGTGTTGTGATTATAAGCATGAGCCACCATGCCTAGCCAAAATTTTAATAATGATTGTATTTTTCTTTTCTTTTTTTTTTGAGACAGAGTCTTGCTCTGTCGCCCAGGCTGGAGTGCAGTGGTGTGATCTCGGCTCACTGCAAGCTCCGCCTCCCGGGTTCACACCATTCTCCTGCCTCAGCCTCCTGAGTAGCTGGGACTATAGGCACCTGCCACCACACCCGGCTAATTTTTTTTTGTATTTTTAGTAGAGACGGGGTTTCACCATGTTAGCCAGGATGGTCTTGATCTCCTGACCTCATGATCTGCCCGCCTCAGCCTCCCAAAGTGCTGGGATTACAGGCTTGAGCCACCACACCTGGCCAATAATGACTGTATTTCATAGTGGCTCACAATTTATACAAACATAACAATCTGCTTTCATGAGCCTACATAAGCTGGCTCTAGCGCACCACTGGTTGTGTGTCACAGTGTAAAGTGTTTACTTAGTGAAGATTGTGATCTAAAACAAGTTGAACGAACACGCTCTAAAAATCTACTAGTGCAGTTGCTGACACACTCAGTGGCCTGTTGGCTTGGCATTGAACTTCATAGAGTTGTCTACCTGTTAGAAGAAGTAAATTAGGTTATTTCCTGCATATTCTTTGGCATTTGATTCCTTAATACCTAAAATCAGATGTTTCCCTTTGTCTTGTTTTTAGGTCAGGAAAACTTGACCCAAACATTCCAGATCAGACTCTCTTTTAGGGCTTGGTTCCATGATCATTTTAAATCTAGAGGGAACCACTGAGAATTCCATAAGTTTGAATGTCAAGGGGACCCTTTGCTCTGCTTGCCAATCCTATTACATTTATTCTTCTCATTCTCTCTGAAATGACCAATACTACCTTCTCCTCTTGTCTCAACCATCCTCCCCAATCCTCACAACTCAGAGGTATCAGACATTATTATGGTTAATATTTTGGTATAGCTTTCTAGCTTTTTCTATCTGGATATGTAGACTTTGCCTTCCAGCTTTATTGAGGTATGACTGACAAGTAAATATTGAATTTATTTAAGGCGTACAATGTAATGTTTTGATATACATATATGCTGTGAAATGATTACCCCAATCAAGCTAATTCACATATCCATTACTGATATGGTTTGGGTGTATGTCCTCTCCAAATCACATGTGTTTCTGTTTGTTTGTTTGTTTGTTTGAGACAGAGTCTTGCTCTCTCGCCCAGGCTGGAGTGTAGTGGCATAATCTCGTCACTGCAAACTCCGCCTCCCAGGTTCAAGTGATTCTCCTGTCTCAGCCTCCGGAGTAGCTGGGATTACAGGCACCTGCCACAACACCTGGGTAATTTTTGTATTTTTAGTAGCTATGGCATTTCACTGTGTTGGCCAGGCTGGTCTCAAACTCCTAACCTCAAGTGATCCACCCGTCTCGGCCTCCCAAAGTTCTGGGATTACAGGTGGGAGCCACCGCGCCTGGCCCAAACCTCATGTTGAAGTGTGAGCCCCAGTGTTGGAGGTAGGGCCTAGTGGGAGGTGTTTGGGTCATGGGGGCAGATCCCTCTTCAATGGCTTGGTGCCCTCCTCACAGTAATAAGTGAGTTCTCACCCTGAGTTCATGTGAGATCTGGTTGTTTAAAAGAGTGTGGCATCTCCCTCAATCTCTCTTGTGCTCCTATTCTCACCATGTGATGCACTGGCTCTCCCTTTGATCTTCCACCATGATTGGAAGCTCCCTGAGGCCTCACCAGAGGCAGATGCTGGCACCATGCTTCCTGCACAGCCTACAGAACTGTGAGCCAATTAAATCTCTTTTTAAAATAAATTACCCAGTCTCAGATATTCCTTTATAGCGATGCAAGAATAGGCTAACACAATTACCTAATATAGTTGTCTTTTTTATGTGTGGTGAGAACACTTAAGAGCTACTCTCTTAGCAAATTTCCAGTATACAATATATTATTATTAAGTATAGTCACCATTGGGTGCCCAGGAGGTAAATTCATCTTATAATTGAAAGTTTGCACCCTTTGACCAATGTCACCTCATTTCCCCCATCCCCAGCCCCTGGTCACCACTCTTCTACTCTCTGTTTCTGTGAGTGCAACTTTTTTACATTCCGTGTATAAGTGAGATCATGTAGTATTTGTCTTTCTGTGTCTGGCTTATTTCAGTTGGCATAGTATCTTCCGGTTTCATCTATGTTGTTGCAAATGGCAGAATTTCCTTTTTAATGGCTGAATAATATTCTATTGTCTAACTTGCAGTCTAGATGCCTGACGGTGTCATGGAGAAAGCAGGTCTTCTCTGTTTCTGCATGATACTTGACACGATATGGGCTTCATTCTTTGAGTAGTTTTTCCCCCGCTCATGGCTGCAGCAGCAGTCAAGCTGCACGCCTCTTTGTTTACATCCAGCCAGGGCAGAAGAGATTGGTTATCCATAGTTTCTTTTCAGAAGACCCTAAGAAGGCTCTCCTCAGGTCTTATTAGCCCAGAGTGGCTGAGTCTTGCCTACCTTGGAACAGCTAGTATGATTGAGATGATCATGAATGTGTCACAGTTCTTCTCCACGGCACTCAGGGCAATTTTAAATCCTGCTTTGTTACCTACTTTTCTTTTTCTTTATTTCTTTTCTTTTCTTGTTTTGATACAGGATATCACTCTGTGACCCAGGCTGAGTGCAGTGGTGCAAAATCATGGCTCACTGCAACCTCGACCTCCCAGGCTCAAGAGTTTCTCCCATCTCAACCTCCCAGTTAGCTGAGACTACAAGTGTGCATCACCACACCCGGCTAATTTTTTTTTTTTTTAATCATAAAGACGAGGTCCCACTGTATTGCTCGGGCTGATCTTGAACTCCTGGACTCAAGTTATCCTCCCATCTCAGCCTCCCAAAGTCCTGGGATTACAGGACTGGCCCACTTTCCTTATTTAACAACACATTGTGGACATCTTTCAACTTTTCTCTTAAAATATAGTTTATAATAACTGCATTATTCATTTATTAAATATTCAATATAATTGGCATCCTAACTCTATTTCAGGGAACCCAATAGATACAAATAAGTTTCTGGAATGAATCTCTTACTATCCAGCTCTTTTTTCTGATATCTGAGCGTTAGGAACAAAATAAAGTAAAATACATTTTTGATAAACACCTCAATATGTAAACTCTCACTAATCACTATTCAAAATTCCGAAATCAAGTGGAGTTAGATGACGCAGTATGCCTCACTATTCACATGCAGGTACTACATCGATTCAGGGGACAAGGAATACTTGCATCTACACTCTTAGCAAATTTTCAGTATACAATACGATATTATTAACTATAATCATCATACTATACATTAGATCTCTAGATTCACCCTACCTAACTGCAAAGTTGCAATCTTTGACCTATTTCTCTTCATTTCCTCCCTCTCCTCACCCTTAGTAACAATAGTTTTACTCTGTTTTTATTTATTCTACTTAAAAAAAAAATCTGCATTTAAGTGAGATAGATTTTAGGTGCCTTAACACACACAAACACTGGGGTAATCATGGAAGTTGATGGAGATGTAAATTAATTTGACTGTAGTAATCATTTCACTATGTATATCAAGACATCATATTATACACCTCAAGTATGTATATGTATGCTAAAAATAAACAACGAGAACATAAACACTTTAATGGCTTCCCCTTGCATGTAAAAAGAAATTCATACCCCTCATGATGGTCTGGATGCCCTTCTCTACTTCATCTTACACCACTCTAGCCATACCAGCCTTCTTCCTGTTTCCTGAGCGTGCCAAGTCAGATCCAGCTTCAGGCCATTATCCTCCTCTTCCCCCTGCCCAGATCCCTCTCTCCCTACCTCGCCTTCTTCACAGAGCTGGTTCCTTCTCATCATTTATACCTCAGCTTAGGTGTTACCTTCTCAAAAAGGTCTTCCCAGACTACCCCTTTTAAAGCAGCGCCCTTCCAAGGCAATTACAATGATATTGTTCATTTATTTATTACGGCAAGCCATTTCCCCTGCGAGAATAGAAGTCTGTGAGAATGGGGACATGAACTTATTTTCCACTGTATCCTCAGCACGTGGGATAAATGCTAGCCAGTAGAAGGCATTTAATAAATGTTTGTTGAATTAATGAATCTCATCCAGTCCTCAGAACAATTAATAAAGACACAAAAAAGACAAACAAACCACTCAATGGCAGGGGGAAGAAGAAGATTTGGACCTAGCTTGTTTAACCACAGTCAAAACCCTTTAATACCACATTTTTAGCTTTTCATTTATAGATGTAACACCTAAATTGTATGTTTCTCCATAGGAACTATAAATACATTTTTTCTTTTTGTCTCCTTAGAAAAATGTCTATTAGCTTTTCACAGTCATCTGCTCTACTGTGGAAGCAGCCCTTTCATTGCAAACTAAAAATCAGGGAGGAAACTAACAACCAGCTCTCTGGAATGAGCAAGGCTGATTATTCTAAGAAGACATACTTTTTCTAAACGCTGTCATTCACAAATAGGTTTTAGGAAAAAACACCATAGGTGACATAAACCTTGCTTTTTGAAAAAGAAAACCAAGGGCTGGATTCAGATTAGCAAATGGAACACGATTGGTTCATCTGAGCTTTCAGCTAAATTATTTCTATAGATCTCAGTTGGCTACCCAGAGTCCAGCTGATCTGCTTTCTCAGCCACAACTCTCCAGTTCACATGAAGAAGCAAGGAAAACATTCTCAGATCTTGTATCCCTTTAAAAAATTTTCAAGTTATTACTCCAAGAAGGATTTCACAGAGGTGAAATTGGCATTATCTCAAATCTCCCATGAGTAAGCCAGCCATAATGAAAGGTTGCTAAGAAATACTTTATTTCCATCAAAGAACCACTTGGGGAAGTGGAGCCATGGGTGTTTCCCACCGCCCCAGGCTCTAAAGTCCTTCTAAACTGGTTCATTTTAGCTCCTCAGGTATTAGCTAGAATCATACTGGAAAATCTCTGCAAGATGAAATAGTAATATGTTCCTAAATTATAGGATTATTTTTCTGTGCTTCAAGCATTTAAAGTATTTACAAGAATTAGCTGTAAGCAAATATTCCAAGATATGGTCTGCACATGCTACCTTGCCTCTTGTTAAGCTGACAGTACTTTGGATTGCTAAGATTTCCCAACAGTAGATATCTAATTCACACAGCTCCTCACTTTCCAATAATTTTTTCCACCAGAAATTGGCTTAAGACAAAGAAGTGGAAAGCTAGGGACCCTGGGGTGCATTTTTAAATTTTAAAGTTATTTTTATTTCAAGAGTTTTTCAGGTACAGGTGGTTTTGGTTACATGGATAAGTTATTTAATGGTGATTTCTGAGATTTTGGTGCACCCATCACCTGAACTGTATACTATACCCTATATATCATCCTTTATCCATCATCCCCCTTTCAGCCTTCCTCCTTGAATCCCCAAAATTCATTATATCATTCTTATGCCTTTGCATCCTCATAGCTTAGCTCCCACTTATAAGTAAGAACATATGGTATTTGGTTTTCCATTCCTGAGTTACTTCCCTTAGAACAATGGCCTCCAGCTCGATCCAAGTTGCCCTTTTTATGGCTGAGTAGTATTCCATAGCGTATTTATACCACGTTTTCTTTACTCGTTGGTTGATTGGCATTTAAGCTGGTCCCATATATTTGCAATTGCTAATTGTGTTGCTATAAACATGCATGTGTCTTTTTCATATAATAACTTATGTTCCTCTGGGTAGATATGCAGTAGTGGAATTGCTGGATCAAAAGGTAATTCTACTTTTAGTTCTTTAAGGAATCTCCGCACCGGTTTCCACAGTGGTTGTACTAATTTACATTCCCACCAACAGGGTAAAAGTGTTCCCTTTTCACCACATCCAGGTCAACATCTATTGTTTTCTCACTTTTTAAATTATGGCCATTCTTGCAGGAGTAACATGGTATCTCATTGTGGTTTTAATTTGCATCTCCCTGATCATTACTGATGTTGAGCATTTTTTTCGTATGTTTATTGGCTGTGTATCTTCTTTTGAGAATTGTCTATTCATGTTCTTTGCCCACTTTTAATGGGATTATTTGCTTTTTTCTGGCTGATTTGTTTGAGTTCCTTGCAGATTCTGGATATCAGTCCTTTGCTGGATGCATAGTCTGTGAATATTTTCTCCTGGGGTGCATTTAATGAGACATATGAGGAAATAAATTATGTTTACGCTAGGAAGAATATATAACACACTGCAAACATGCTGAAAATATTCTGATTTCCAAATTCTATTTAAAAGTGTCCTGGCCTATGTCTAGTAGTGGCAAAGAGGCAGAGCATGATAAAACTGTCTTACACTGTTCTTGCAGTTTTGCTTATCTTGAAGGTCAGTCGCTACTTTGGACCTAGTGCCAATTTTCTCATTACAACATGAAAAGCAAATAACTCTGTTATTTCTCTTATACCCCAATGCCAGGATTATAACAGGGTAGTTTTTTGTTGTTGTTGTTTTTGGTTTTTTGCCTTGTTCTTATGCCTTTAACATCCTCAGAAATACTACAGTGTATCTTTTCACATTATCAGATTGGCAAAGAATAAAAGCCTGACAATACTGAGTGTTGACAAGAATGCAGAACAATGAGAACATTCATACAATGCTGATGGGAATATATATCAGTTAATCCCCTTGGAAATCAGCTTGTCAGTGTTCAGAATAGTTGAAGATTCATATAACCTCAGACCTAGCAATACTACTTCTAGGAATAAACTCTGAATGTTTCCATAAAAAACGCTTATGAGAATGTTCATTATGGCTTTATTGGTAATTATAAAAACTGGAAATAGGATACATTTCCATTTAAAGTAGAACAGATAAATTCTAGTATATATTTGTTTCAGATCTTGTATTTGTGTTAAGGGAATATATACATATTTTTCTATATTTGAAACAAATACACAAAATGTTAAAATTTTATAAAGTTGGGCTGTGGATACATTGATGATGGCCATATTATTCTCTATACTCTCATTTTTGAAATGTTAGGAAAAAAGCACTACTGCTATGGGTAGTTTATTTTCATTCAATAAGTGGGTTGAGCATCTTCTATGAGTCAGGCCTTATGCTACATGCTAGGAGCCAAAGAGTCCCTGTCTTCAGAAAACTTGGAATCATGTGGGGACTTTCTGAAACAATCCTCTCTGACCCCATGGCAATTAATTTGTACCTCTGTTATCATCTTCTGCCTTCTGTTAGGGCTTCAGGCTCGTAACATTTTTCTCTCTATAGCAACACTATCCCATATAACTTTCCACAGCAATCAAAATATTCTGTATCTCTGTTGTTCAATATGGTAGCCACTAGCCACCATTTAGCCATTAAATACTTGAAATGTGACTAATTTAACTGAGGAACTGGATTTTTAATTCTAATTAATTTTGTTTTACATAGCCTCACGTCACTAGAAGCTACCGTACTGGACAGCACATCTGCAGAGTATCCGTTCTTTGAGGGCAGGGACTGTGTCTTTCTCATTTTTGTAGCCCATGCCTGGAGTCCTAGTTGCATTCTCAGAGAGTACTTAGCAAGATACTATATCTCACAGAAGACTTTTTTTTTTCTTTTTTTTTGAGACAGGGTCTCACTCTGTCACCCAGGCTGGAGTACACTGGTGTGATCCCAGCTCACCACAACCTCAAACTCTCATGCTCAAGCAATCCTTCTGCCTCAGCCTCCTTAGTGGCTGGGACTAGAGGCATGCATCACCCCGCCCAGCTAATTAAAAAAATTTTCTTTTTTTTTTTTAGAGACGCGTTCTCACTATATTGCCCAGGCTGGTCTCGAACTTCTGAGCTTAACGGTCCTGCTGCCTCAGCCTCCCAAAGTGTTGGCATTACAGGCGTGAGCCACTGCACCTGGCTCACAGAAGATATTTGACAAATAGCTGTTGAATTCTGGAATTAAATCCTTGTTGGTGTCATTACCTACCATGTACTCCAGGGAAATTCACTTAATCCTTGTTTATTCATTTATCAAACATGTACTGTACACCAGTTCTGAGCTGAGTCAAGGGAATATAAAAATAAATAAAACATAGCCACTTTCCTTGAGGAATTCGTGATCTTGTCTGAGTAGTAGTTGTCTTAGAAATAAAACAAGAAGGTTAATCCTGATGATTTCTAAGATATCTTCCAGCCTTAACATTCTACGAATACATTCATTGAATTGTTCATTTGTGCCTATGATCACTTTGAAAGTGTATGCAAATTGACAACAAATCAATAAAATAAAGGTATTTAAACTTGTCAAGAGCCCTTTGGTCTCATTCATTCACAAATATTTACAGAACACTTGTTATGGATGTTTTGATTGCCTCCTCTTTGGTGAGAGCAATTTTCACTCCAGGATTGTGGGGATAGCTGAACACACAACAGCTCACACTAGACAGTTGAGATTGATAGTAGTTTGTTAGTCACATGAAGTCACAGCCTAGGGGAGGAAGATACCCCATGCCATGCAGGGTCACACAGGGTTGCACTCAGGGTCAGAGTGAAGAGCCAAGTGCCATGGAGGCAGGATTTGGAGTATCAAGGGGGTGAGGTGGCCTAGTTCCTGTGGGAGGATGTGATTGACTTGTTTGAATAATTCCCTAAGCAGGCAGAGAACCCACTAGTCCGGGATAAACAGGAACTCTGTCTGGCTGATTTGAAAAGGAGGGCTATTTGGCTAGGGGACCTTATTCATGGGAGCTGAACAGGGGAGAAGAAACTTGCAGTTAGGCCATTTGATACCCTCCTGATTTTACTATATATGTCAAGGCAACATGTAAAATTGAGGCTTCATAGGCAACACATAAAATTGAGCCTTAATTTTAGATTTTCCATCACAATGGGTCAGACATTATGCCAGGCACCCTCGTGGGCAAGACAAGAACAAGTGGATCCTGCCCTCATGGGTCTTACAGTTAAGTTTTAGGGCCATATTGGTAGGAATCAGTGGATTATACTGTAGTTTACAACAGGAACTTTTGTTCCCACCTCTCTAACTCTGCCATAGGTCCCAGGGCCCAACAGCATGGAGAATGGATGATGGCGTCCTTTGGCCACTAGAGGGCATTTCCTGCTTTCTGCATAGGCCCCTGGGTTCCTCCGGTTTTTGCTAAAATTGCCAGTTCAGTGCACTGGTTGATTCTTAACTCTGGTACGCATCAGAACCGGTTGGGAAAATTTTAAAACAGCTTCACCTCCAGAGATTCCATTCGGTAGGAATAGGGTTGAGCTCGGGCCTCTGTGATTTGCCGTTTCCCATGTGATTCTGATGGATAAGCAGAGCTGAACAGTGAAACCTTTCAGTAAGATAGACTACATTCCGATTTACAGGGATTCTCATTTTAGCGTAAGAAATAAAATGAGGATTCCTCACATGTTTACCTATGCAATTAGTCCATCACGGCATAAACAACCATCCTTTTTTTTTCTTACAAAGCATGTCTGAAGGCCAGAACAACTATCCCTTTTGAGTTAAATTTTAAAGTAAAATTTGATCATTCTTGGGTTCAGGGTTTTATTTTATTGATTTTTTTCAATTTTCAATTTCTTCTTAATTTTGTCTAGATTCTCTGTGCTCCAAATGTAAAATCAAGAATGAGAACACTGGCAGAAGTAAGGAAAGATGAGACCTGTTTTGAAAACAAAGTTTTAGAGAAACTATGTGAACAGATTATGTTCTTCAGGGGCCTGGCACACGATGACATCTAACACCCATGGCCAACAGCATTCATAATCACCAGTGTGCAGTGCCATACTCTACCTACTGGTAATTCCCAGCTATCCAGGAAATATGTAAAACACTGGCTAGAAAGTGTTCTTGTGACACAGAGAGGTACTCACCAGGTGGCTGTAGGGTGCACTGGTCACCTGTTAAGTGCAGGTCTCCTGGAGGACCTGCATCCCTGCTCCAGCTCAGCCCACACCAGCTCTGTCACCCTGAGACTTATAACCAGGCCAGGCGCGATGGCTCATGCCTATAATCTCAGCACGTCACGTTGGGAGGCTGAGGCAAGTGGATCATTTGAGGTCAGGAGTTCAAGACCAGCCTGGCCAACATGGGAAACCCCATCTCTACTAAAAATTACAAAAATTAGCCAGGCGTGGCGGCATGTGCCTGTAGTCCCAGTTACATGGGAGACAGAGGCAGGAGAATCGCTTGAACCCAGGAGGTGGAGGTTGCAGTGAGCCGAGATCGCGCCACTGCACTCCAGTCTGAGTGACAGAGCAAGACCCCATCTCAAAAAAAAAAGAAAAAAAAAAAAGACTTATAGCCATTGAGTCCCTGTGTCTTCAGTAGTACTCTCCTCAAGGTCATTGGGAGGATTAAATTACATAGTGTACATTAAAGTCATTTATAAATATTTCTAAATGATTTATAAATTATTTCTAAAACCAAAATAGCCCAGATCTCACCAGACTCAGCCTGTGAGTGGCAACAAGTCACACTGATATTCATGCTGAATTATAATGATGGGCTACTTAAGAAGGAAGGCTTGCGGCTGCCCTGAGTCTAAATACAAAAGCTGCCTTGCCTTTGGAAGCAAAGTAGAGGTGGGAAGTCTAGCCCAATCACCACCCCATGCTGGACTTGTCATCTAGATTCCCAAAGCTGCAAGCTTGGAAACTAGGTGCTTTGGTTTGGGCTCTGGAGAAGCCCCTCCAGCCAGTGTGAACCTGTGTAAGTGTTGGGGATGGGGAGGGGGAGCAAAAGAGATGGGACTTTATGCCTTCCCCTTCTATTTTCCTCATCCACCCTCCACCATCTCTCTCCTAAGACAGACACAAAATTCTTCTCCTTCTGCTCAAAAACCAAACTCTCTCAAGCATTCACTTCTGCAAGCAGTTACCTGAAGGAGTCACCATCTACAAACAGCTCCCGTCTGAATGGCTTGAGACACAGTAGGGCACCCTGCCACAGAGATTTACAGGGTTATCATGCCCACCTTCTGACTCACTCCTTTCTCATTTGAGCCTGAGAAACCGGAAGTAAAAGGCCACAATCATCGGAAATGACCTGACTTCCCATCCCTTTAACACTGAGTCACCGAGTCCTTAGGTGCTCTCCTCTGTTAAAGTTTTACCATGGTGAGTTTTGCTGTTGTTGCTGCTTTGTTTTGAAACGGCTCCCCCCAAACCTTAAGTGAGTTCTTGAGTGATGGATGTGTGGTTGCTTGTTTTAAAATCAGTGTTATTATTTGATTATAAATTATTCTATGAAAGAAGTTGAAAGGAAGACTCCAGGCAAGAGACCCACAGAGTTATTTAAAGATTATAGACTTATTTTCAAAGCAGTTATGCTAAATTATGGATGATGCACTCCCTGGAAGCCGATGTGAGCCTCTCTAGAAAAGGCGAATGTTTCTCTTTTAGGTAAGTTGACAATTTATGTCTGCCCTCCGGTGACTTTAAAATCACACAAAAGACTCTTCTATTTATTAATTGTCAGGAATTTTTTTAAAGTTCCCAGGGCTAAATTATATGTGTCCCCTTCCAACCAAGATAATTAAATAATAGAATACGGTATATTGGGTCCTGGTGGGGTGGATAGCAGAGCTGCCGACCAAACACGCTGGGACCTCACTTGGCCTGAGAACTACCAGAGAGCACATTTTTTTTTCTTTTGAAACCCAGTTTAGGAGACTCATTTATGAGCCTATGCAAATCAGACATTCCTCGGTGTTTGCTTCTGGATTATTCATCGTATCACTCATCCTACTATCACTCATCCTACTGTAGGAAACAGAGCAAGAATTTACCAAATAATAACTTGAATGGAGTTGTCTGTCCCAATGCCCAAGACATCCCATAAAATTTGAAGTTTTCTCCAGGGGCATGGGTGTGTCAGGGTGTGAATTATAAATGACTCTCTCTTGAACTAAACATGTAATTAGAAATTCTATATCAGATATGCCTACTTCAGATGGTGCAACCAAAAAGAATCATCATAACCTTTATATTAAAATGATAACAAATAATCTATTATGAATCTTGCTTCCCTTTTTCATAATTGCCCACCATTTACAAAATACATGTCTAGGCAAATCAAGTTGCTCAACAGAGTATTAAAAAGTATATTGTTTTATAAAGCCAAGCCATAACTGTAACAGCTAGTAATAACAGCTGCCATTTTATAGAACACTGGCTTACTACTCACAGGGCACCATCCTGGGTGTTTTACACTCACCATCTCATTTAACCTCCTGCCAACCCTTGAAGCAGGTACTATTATTTTGTCTGTTTTACAGATGGGGAAACCAAGGCTCAGAAAGGTCAAGCAGCCTGCTCAGGTCAGCCAATAGTAAAGTCTGGATAGGGCACTTACATAGAGTTGCGTAAGTCACTCACTGCTCCAAAGGCACTGGCAGCCAAATGAATAAATAGAGGCCAAAATCCAGCCTGTGTTTCACTTGCCCAGCCACATGCCGGCAGGGCTGCACCCACCAGAGGGGACACCTTCCTCTAACATGAACAAAGGCACTAAATGGGCTAGCAACAGCCCTGGGGATAGAACCCGGCATCAAAGCCACTGAGCTGATTCCACAGCCCCTGTGCTTCACACTAGACTGACTACCTTGCCAAGTACATTTTCCTACCTCAGAGGGGCCCATAAAGGTCACACATTATTCCATTATTTTCTACTGGCTGGGCTTGGGGATAGGCATAGGCAGGAGGATAAGTTTATCCCCAGAAGGAAGGGATAGATGTCCTGTAACCTTGGAGTAGCCGGTTTTCTGGTTTAGCGTGAAGGGTAGTGACTGGGAGCAGCAGCAAAGCGTTGTCCCAGAAACTGCCGGTGACCTGACCCTTGGAAGGTTTTCCTGGCCTGCTTTATGGAGCTCACCCAACTGTGAGAGTCAAAGTGGTGCTGATGAGTGGCTGCAAAGGCGCTCATGGGAGAAAACACTTCAAGACAATAAGCCAACAGACGGGAATCCTCATGCTTACTCCACCACTCACTGCCATTTGACCTCTGACTGGTCACTTAGCCTCAGTGACTTCTACTTTTCCATCTGAAAATGCAGACAATGATAACAGATGCCCCTAAAGTCTTCAAGGGAACAGTGCTCAGAAGTAACCCTAGGAAACATTTTGAAGCAGGCAACATTTATCTTTGGTACTTATGTCACCTGTCCCTCTCTTTCTGCTTCATTTCTTCCCACCCCAACCTCAGCATTCCCCTCTTCCCTAATCTTTCTATGCGGGGAGAGGAGTCAACCGATGAAACCAATCAGCAATATAGATGTTAGGGATTAAAAGTATTCACTTTCCCAAAACTATCTTTAACCCAAAGAGAAGGCAAGGAAGGCTTTGCCCAAAGATCCAATTGCAGTTGGGTGAATTTTTGTGGCAGATGAGGGTTTTGGTTATTTCTGGAGCCTGTAAATTACATAAAGCTGTCCTGGGACAACTTTGTAAAGTAGTTTTTTTAAAAAAGAAAATCATATATACACACACACACACACACACACACACACACACACATCAGGTTGGTAGAATATTGCATAATTATTATAAATGGTCATTTACAAAGACTATGAGGCAACAGCAGGGACAACTCCCAAGTATAATGCCCAGAGCACATGCCTTGAGCACCACTCCCAGGTGTAATGTGACACTATTTAAAGAAGCAGGAGCCCAAAACATGTGTCAGCTATGAGACACAGCTACATAAAAATTACACGCATAAATAAACAGAGAGAGCCTGGAACGTACTATAGAAGAGTGAAAACAAATTATTGGTTGAAGTGATGGAACAGTGAGTGATTTTTAAATTTTTAGTCAATGTTACAACAGTGTAAAATACATTTAGAAATGCTAAGAAAGAAAAAAATCATTAAAAATTTATAGAAAATTGATAGCGTAGGTAAATGAATTCCCTATTGTCATAATTTCAGAATGGTAATATATATATATTTTAACTTAGTATAGATATCTTAGCTGCACATGGTGGTACACACCTGTAGTTTCAGCTGCTTAGGAGGCTGAAATGGAAGGATCACTTGAGGCCAGGAGTTTGAGGCCAATCTGGACAACATAGCAAGGCTTCTTCCCAAAAAATAAAAAATAAACAAGGAATTTTAAGATTTAACATTTCCATGAAGCTCAACATTGTTTTTGCCAATATAAACATACTACGTCATCAACCAAATACTTGAGAGTCTTTATATTAAAATGTTATATTTACCTAAGAAAAATTTGTCAAGGTTCTTCTAAAAAGGGAAAGTAGTCAAAAATATATGACAACATTGTGGTGATTCTGAGGACAGAGAATAGCATGAGGCACCTTTATACCTCAGAACAAATCAGAGGTATGTGCTTTGTAAACGTTCACCAAATAGATGAGTGAGTCATTTTCCAGAAGTGTCCAGATGAATCTAAAATCTCCTTTCACCTAATCACCACCTTTGCAGGGGTTTCTGAATGAATACCCACAGACACCTGTTAGGTAGAGAGCTAAGGACCATGTCATTCCCATCTCCCAAATAACAGATACTATGTTTCCTGTTAATGTGATTTCTGTTCTTATCCAAATGAAAAATTAAAACAAATTTCTTTTCCTTTTTTTTTTTTTTTTTTTTTTGAGATGGAGTCTTGCTCTGTCGCCCAGGCTGGAGTGCAGAGGCCCGATCTCAGCTCACTGCAAGCTCCGCCTCCCGGGTTCACGCCGTTCTCCTGCCTCAGCCTCCCGAGTAGCTGGGACCACAGGCGCCAGCCACCTCGCCCAGCTAGTTTTTTGTATTTTTTTTTAATAGAGACGGGGTTTCACCGTGTTAGCCAGGATGGTCTCGATCTCCTGACCTCGTGATCCGCCCATCTCGGCCCCCCAAAGTGCTGAAAACAAATTTCATACACTGCAACTAGCTTTGCACTTGATCAGCTTTAAAGATTTTTTGCATGCATACCTTAGAGTCTGTGACCTTCTTAAGCTACCCTCCTGTTCTTCACCCTTAAAAAGCAAATCTGTTGAATCACAGACTGCCAAAGCTAGAAGGAACTTTACCAGTCATTTGGCTTATTTTACAGATGAGCAAAATGGAAGCTCAGAAGGTCCTGCTCTAAGATCTGCCCGTCCATGACATACATTTAAATTGATTAAATTAATGGACTCTTCCACTCCAACTACAAGAGTAATTTGCGCTTGCTATATGAAATATTAAAATATAAAAATTATTCATACTTTTATCACCCAGAGATAACCACCATTAACATGTATGTGTCTTTCTGGGCCCTTAGTCACTGCTGCAGATGGACAGGAGCGTGGGATAACAAGTGTGCAGGGAGCTGGGGGACATGACACGGCTCAGCTCTGGTCAAGGCAGGATTCCTGCACCACATGCTTCTGCTCCTTTGGCTTCCCTCCTGGGACAGCCTTGGCACGTGAAACCCAGGGTAGTCTATGAGAGGGACTTACATCATGTCCACACCAGCCATATCCATCTTGGGTATACCTGTCTTCAGAACTGTGAGGAAATAAATTTTTGTTGTTTATGCTACCCACTCTAGGGTATTCTGTTATGGCAGCCCAAGCTGACAAATGGATTTTGGTACCACAAAGAGGGGTGCTGCTATAATAAATACCTAAACACGTAAAGTGGCTTTGTAGCTGGGTAATGGGTAGAAGCTGCAAGTCTGAGATGAGGACGCCCACGTGATTGAGTCCTGGTGAGGGCTCTCTTCCGGGCCTGCGCTTGGCCGCCTTCTCACTGGGCTCTCACATAGCCTTTGCTTGGAGGAAGATCTCTCTCTTTTCCTCTCCTTATAAAGGCACTAATCCATCAGAAGGACCCCACTGTCATGATCTCATCTAAACTTAAGTACTTCCTAAAGACCCTGTCTCCAAATACCATTGTATTGGCGGCTATGTGTTAACACATGAATTGTGGGGTTACATGAACATCAGTCCATAGCCCTAGGGGAGAATGCTTGAATTGTGAGAGCACCAAGTTGGGGACAGCTAGGAGAAGAGCAATATTTGGTAGGCATCAATTTCTTCTTTCCCTTTGCTGTCCACTCCACTACATCTAATAAATAGCTTTATTTTTTTCTTTTCATTGTAAAAAGTTCCTCTTTCTATAGGATAAAATGCATGGATCGAAGAGGGTTTAGTTATCCTTCGATTCTTCTACCCTATCATTGAGGTTTTCTGCAATATTTATTTGCCAATGAATTGTGAACATTTTCCTACGTTAATAAACCTTCTTCTCTAGTTGATTTTTTAGCCTCTTTGTAAGAGTCTACAACATGCATGAATCATACTTTATTTAATTAGGATTATTTTTGGAAATCTAGATTTTTCCAATTTTTTACTATTAAAAACAAAACTGTAATGAACATCCTTGAATAGTAAAATATTTGTGCACATCTGCTGGGTTTTCTTAGGATAAATACTTAGAATTGCTGGATGAAAGAGTATAAATATTTTAAAGGCATCTGATACACACGGCCTAATTCACTCCGGAAAGTTGTTTTCATTCTCAATTCTACCTATCTGAGTTGGGCCCTGTTCTATGTTGGCCAAAATTTGTAAATCATTCCCTTCTGCCATCTAGGCCTCGCTTTGATTACTTAAATCACAAGAAGGTAGAAAACTTAGGTCCCAGGAGACACAAGTTTCAGACAAGAAGAGACAGAACCCAGTCAAAGGGTTTTCCTTGTCCCTTTATTTCCTACTTAAGACAGAGCTAAGGAACATTCAGACATCCCCTCTGCTCTCTGCCAAAGTGACATAGCATTGAACATCTGAGAAGTCCAGGATTTCTGAACTGACTCAGTTCAGTTTGGACAAAAAGAAGGATAAAAAGGGTTTTGTCCACAAATCACAGCCAAGTCAGTGGGGTGACAGTTTCTGGGCCCTTTGGTTTCCTCACCTGAGTCAGAAATGGTAGATCAAGGCAGCCTCTAGTCACAGTCCTTTTCCTCTTTTATTGCAGCCTCAATACCAATTGTCCTTCCTCATTTGAGACACTGTTGCTTATGAAAACATTAAACAACATGCAAGCAAACTTTTTGGTTGAGAAGGAACTTCTCAGAAGAATTCTGCAAACATTGCATGTTTCTTTTTTTTTTATTCTCTTTGTTCCAGATATTTAAATATTTTGTCTGCCTTCAGGGAAAAGGATTCACCCATCCTAGTAGAAACTGCTTACTTCTACCTTCTGAAAACAGGAAATAATAAGGACTAGCACATATACAGTACCTACTATGTGCTAGCAGTGTAATAAACACTTTATGCCAATTTATTCACTTTATCTTTGTAATAGTCTGCTCTTGTAGATATTATTATTGACATTTTCATCTCCATTATTTATTTGAAGAACTAGAGGCACAGGAAGTTAAATAATTTACAACTAGTACATGGCAAAGCTGAAAGCACAGCTTGGCTTACGGATCAAGTTGAACAGCATTACACCCTTGGGCTCCTGCCTCCCTCTGTACCTGGCTGAGATCTTGCCTCATAGGCCCTTTATTTTTCATTCACAGCAAAACAGACAGACATCACTGCAAACAGTCACTTTCAGTTATTGTAGTGGCTCCTGGAATATCTTCCTACCTCTATCCATATCTTTCCTTCCTAATCCCTATTCCCTTTTCTTCTTCGTCCAATTTTATCTATTTAAGACCATTTCTCTTCTGCCCATGTCTGGCTGTGGTTTTTGGTTCTCTCACCTGTGCTTAAAACCTATGAAATCAGTGTGACTCAGAGTGGCTCAATCCCTTTCCCTGCCTCTCAGCCCAGTTTTCAGGCTGACAGTGGTTACTCTACATTTTAATTGCAGTAACATTTAATTATAACTGTGACAGCAGCAGGTATGACATGCAGAAGATAATACATAGAACTGATTTAGTAAATACATGTATACACCCATGAAAGGTATTTCTATTAGTCGAGTAGACAAAAGCAAGACTTTTACTTGGAAGCTTAAGGGCAGCAGGGAACAGAACCATACCTTCTGTAGTTGGCATGTTTGTATCAAGGTTGTTTATGAGAATTTGTCATGTGCTTGCTTGCCCTTCCTCCAAGGCACACAGTATAAGCTCTCTTTTGCAAATGGGACTCTTGAGACTGAAGAGGTAAGGTAAGCTGATTCCAGTGGGTCTGAGGCAAGGCCAGATGTGTACCAGTGCTCCATCCTGCTGGTTCAGACGCTGACCCAGAGGCCTGTGCTCTCTGGTCCCTTTGCTATTGATGTCATACGATATAATGAACCAGAAAATCTAGGCCTGAAGATTAACATCTTCCTCTTTGGAAAGAAATCTTCCTCTTTGCCAATGACAATGCCAAGATATGGGTTATAAATTCCTATAAGAGAGAAACATCAGCCAGCTTAAAAGGAAAAATCACCCACCCCACCTACATTTATCAGTGATAGCTGATAGGACTATCAGATACTGAAGAAATGAAAAGACAGGTCTCACCCAAATGCTATGCGGTGACTCTTTGCAATCTTTTAAATGTGCTGGTGGTTTCACACAAGGTATCCAATCTGCCCCGAATGCCCCTCAGTTTGTATTTCATTTTCTTTTCTTATAAAACACTCTCTCTCTTTTTTCTCTCCACCCCCCCAACACTCTCTCTATATATATACATATACATATATTGTACACATGTATGCATATACACACATGCATAGATGAATTCATGCTGTTTAAGCTATATTTTTACCATTTTTTCTTGGCTCACCCTTTCTTCTTTCTTCCCCTTCTTCTCACATGAGCCACTCTCCAAAGGAAACCATGTTGTTTACATGGCTGTTTCTTCCATAGTTTTACCAATGCTCATCTAATCCTATTTAAATAAATACGTAAACACACAAACACACAAATGCATTTTCACACATACATTTATACAGGTGCATGCCATTTTTTTTTTTAAAAAAGATGAGATCATATTATATGTACTTTTTTTTTTTTTTTAAGACTGAGTGTCGCCCTGTCTGTCATCCAAGCTGGAGTGTAGTGGTGCAGTCTTAGCTCACTGCAGCTTCCACCTCCCAGATTCAAGTGATTCTCCTGCCTCAGCCTCCCGAGTAGCTGGGACTACAGGTGCTTGCCACCATGTCTAGCTAATTTTTGTATTTTTAGTAGAGATGAAGTTTCCCCACGTTGACCAGGCTGGTCTCGAACTCCTGACCTCAAGCAATCTGCCCGCCTGGGCCTCCCAAAGTGTTGGGATTGCAGGCATGAGCCACCGCGCCCAGACTGTATGTACTTTTACTAGCCAGTTTAAAACAAATCTTTGTATAAAATGATGTTGATACTAATTTTTCAGCATTATTTGAATTAAAATATTTTTTCTAGGTAAATAAATTCTGGTATTAACAATATTGTACCTTGTACCTGTTCTGTCCAAAACTTCTTGTATGATATGAGGTTTTTGGGGTTTTGTGAGTTTTGTTTGTTTGTTTTGCTTTGTTTTGAGGGAGGGTCTCCCTCTGTCACTCAGGCTGGAGTGCAGTGGCGCAATCTCAGCTCACTGCAACCTCCACCTTCTGGGCTCAAGTGATCCTCCCATCTCAGCCTCCTGAGTAGCTGGGACCGCAGGCACACGCCACCATGCCTGGCTAATTTTTAAGCTTTTTGTAGACACAGGGTCTCGCTACGTTGCCCAGGCTGGTCTGGAATTCCTGGACTCAAGTGATCCTCCCACCTTGGCCTCCTAAAGCTGGGGTTACAGGTGTGAGCCACTGTGCCTGGCATGATATGAGTTTTTAATATTATATAAACACATGTCTTTTATTTATTTATCTATTTATTTATTTATTTATTGAGACAGGGTTTCACTCACGTCACCCAGGCTGGAGTGCAGTGGCATACTCTCGGCTCACTACAACCTCTGCTTCAAGGGCTCAAGCAATCCTCCTTCCTCAGCCTCCCAAGTGACTGAAGCTATAGGCAAGGATCACCAGCCTGGCTAATTTTTGTATTTTTAGTAGAGATGGTGTTTCACCACGTTGCCCAGGCTGGTCTTGAACTCCTGACCTCAAGTGATCCATCTGCCTCTGCCTCCCAAAGGGCTGGGATTACAGGTGTGAGCCACCGTGCCCGGCCTGTCTTTTCTATTATAGCTTCTTGAGTTTCCTCTTTATCTCCTCTCATCTAATCCTTCTGACTAACACTTACTCAACTTCCCAGAATCAACTCAAACTCAGAATTCACCTCTTATGTATCAAATTCCCTGACTCACCCTTCCTTCCATCCTAGGCAGAGTTAATTCTCTTTCTTCTGTACAAACCTCCTTAGCACATTGAATCGTTCTTGTCTGAGTTCGTCAGCCCCACTGATTACAAGATTCTGGAAGGCAGACTCAGTATCCTATTCACCTTTACCAAATCCAGCAGCAAACACAGTGCTTTAAATGCCACTACTCAATATTTCTGTTGACAAATTACATATTTAAATGTTTTAATGTAAATTTTAATTTTATACCTAGTGTAAATTATTTAATCAGTGCTTGCAAAAAACAAAGCGAAAGCAAAAGATTAATCAAGATTAATATCAAGATTAACTTGATATTCCTGAACGAGATGACAAGAATGCATATATGCGATGCTTAATGGATCTTTTAGGGGGGAAAAGGAGCATTTATTCATTTTACCGTAGGCTCTGAATTACTACACAGAGGGAGACAAGTCAAGAACTAGTGCAATGTTTGTCCTGTGACTGACTTGTTTCACTTAACACATTGTCCTCCAGATTTATCCATATTCTCACAAATGACAGGACTTTGTTTTTTATGACCAAACAGTATTCCATCATATGTATATAACACATTTAAAAAATCCATTCATTTGTTGATGAACACTTAGGTTGATTCCTTCTTGGCTATTGTGAATAGTGCTGTAATAAATAGGAGAGTACAGATATCTCTTTGACATACTGATTTCATTTCCTTTGTATATATACCCAGCAGTGGTATTGCTGAATCACGTGGTACTTCTCTTTTTAATTCTTGGAAACTCCATACTGTTTTCCATAATGACTGTACTAATTTACTTTTCCACCAACAGTGTATAAGAATTCCCCTTTCTCCACACATAAGGACAAATACTGCATGATCTCACTCATAGGTGGAATATGAAAAAACAGATCTCACAGAAGTAGAGTAGAATGGTGGTTATCAGAGGCTGGGGAGAGTAAGAAGGAGACGGGGATAGGGACAGGCTGTCAACAGGTACAAAGTTACAGGTCCATTGGATGGATAGTGCTGGTGTTCCAGGGTACAGTAGGGTGACTGTAGTCAGCAATAGTGTATTGTATACTTCCAAGTTGCTAGAAGAGAGAATTTTGAATGTTCTTACCACAAAGGAATAAAAAGTGTTTGAGGTGATGGCTATGCTCATTATCCTGATTTGATCATTACACAATGTATAACATATGTATCAAAACATGACATTGTACCCCATAAATATATACAGGTATTATGTGTCAATTAGAAATAAAATAATCCTTTTTAAAATGAATTAATGTGTGTTTTTGTAGACATTAAGTCTTTATCAAAAAATTAAATGCCTGAATGTATGATGTGCATATTTCCCACAATATAAAGTGATTGATACTAATACTCGCCGTCCTAAGATGGCCACCATTATGTAGATACTCTGTTGCTTTAGAATTTTAATTTGCTATCAGAAAGTATTCTGTTGGGTAAAATTTCTTATAGAGTTATCAGATCTTCTTACTTTATTATTTTCGTCTTTTGTCTACTTCAAATGATTATTGAGGAGAAAAGCTTAGGAATGTAGATATTTAAAATGAAAGCCTTGGCTTTGCCAAATTCTTTTTTTTTTTAATTTTGAGACAGGGTCTTGCTCTGTCACTCAGGCTGTAGTGCAGTGATGCAATCACTACTCACTGCAGCTTCCATCTCCCAGGCTCAAGCCATGCTCCTACCTCAGCTGCCGGAGTAGCTAGGAGTACAGGCTCAGACCACCACGCGTGGCCAATTTTTTTTTTTTTCTTAATTTTTCTTAATTTTTTAATTTTTTTTTTTTTCTAATTTTTAGTAGACATGACGTCTCCCTGTTTTGCCTGGGCTCAAGTGATCCTCCTGCCCCAGTCTCCCAACGTGCTGGGATTACAGGTGTGAGCCACTGTGCCTGGTCTACTTCTTTATCAAAAGTTGTTGTTTCCTGCCCCACCCCCCGTCTTAACAGAACCAGTCACCTTGAAAACTATTGGAATAAAATTATTGTGATTATCTTAAAACCTAGTGTTTGTTCCTGTTTCTGTAACATTTACTATTTGGAAGGCAATAGTATAAACTCCAATTTATCTTAAAGTTAAATTTGGCTTAAACCAACATGTAGTTCCTGGAAGATGATAGATGCTTAATAAATATTTATTGGATGAAGAACTGATGAACTGTGGTAACTGACAACCTCATCTCTAACTCTGTTAACTCATATATTTGCAGTTGCTTTAAAATACACTCAATATTTTCTAACTGGTTGCTTTAAAAAAAGTCAATCCCCAAAAAGGGCATTTGGCAGAAAGTAATATTGCTCAGGGACCCCAACAGGAAACCTATGTTTGGACTCTTTCCTCCTTGGCAATTTAGGACTAAAAGCAGTTTCTAGTAACAAGCTTATGGCAGCACTTTTTTGAGCGTTGGCTCATGCAAATATTTTGTGGTTTTGGTGTCAAGTATAAGCAAACTAAAAAACTAAAAATAAATCTAAAAGTAGACTTTTCTTCAGAATTTGACTTGGGAATATGGATCTTAGTCTATATGTTATTGGGCAAATAATGGGTATACTAAGGAAGGTATGAAGTTTGATGTGGGCTGCAATGCTAAAAAACACTAAATGACTTAAGTCTTCCATCACCACTCAACGCATTTGGAAGGTAAATCAGAGAATAGAATTTTCTTAAAGAACCTGTTAAACAATGTATCAATTCTTTAGCAATAAATAAAAAATAAAAAGCATTGCACAATCTTCCCTTCAGCCAACATTCCACTCTCCCAACATCTGGGAAACTGGGCAGGGAGGAAGCAGACCGCTTCTAATTACCCTGTGGCAGCCAAAGATGGCTTCAACTTTTAAGGTATGAGATGAAGCAAGGGAGAATATTAAAAATAGTAAATGTTTTTTACAAATCTCTCACAGATATTTAGCTTGAAAAATAAATAAAAACATTCAGCTCTAGTTTTCTTATTTTGCCCTTGGCATCACTTCCCAAATATTTGATCCTGATAGAAAATTATGATTTTATTGACGCCCCCCCATCAGGATTCTGTAACTCTTCCTTGGGTACTGCAGAAAGAAACAGGTCCTACTGGTGGGCCTCACAGGCCAGTGGCTCAATCACAGACGGGGCATGCGGAGGAAGAACAATCTGGCTCTCAGAGGCACCGAAGGTAAGGGACATTCACTACAACTAACGTGCAGGTAGTAAGACTGCAAAGACGAATCCAAGCCAGAGACAACCTTCCAGAACTCTCTTCCCTTCCAGAGTCTGGTCTCCATTCTCCTGGACCAGAGACTTGCTTTTAGTAAAATAAGTCTTGTAATTTCCAGAATAATGAATTCAGATCATGTCAAATTTGATTCTTTTTTAAGCTAGGGAACTCTAATGAGCCTTCCCCAAGATTTCCTAGGTCTGAGGAAACTGTGCCTCCTTCAGGGTCTCCAGGAGGAGCACTTCTTACTAAAACTTAGCAGGCAGAACCATTGGAAATGGTACAAGAGGCAACCGGAGCAGCTATTTCTCTGGTATGTGACCACTGTGGCCCATAGCAGGGACAGCCTCAACTCCAGAATCCTTTAATCTATATCTGTCCTAAGAAGGTAAACCTAATGTGATCAGACTCCAGGGGCCCAGCCTCATGTTCAAAGGGCTCCCACGTAGAGTCAGAACATATTTATTGAGCACCTACTTAGGGCCAGGCATTGTGCCAGGCTCTGGAAACACAGTCCCGTGCAAGATGGGTTTTTGTCCTCAGAGATCTCCCAGTCTAAGAAAAGGAAGCAGGTTCTTACAACAGTGATTGTGAAAGTGCTAAGTGCCTCAGGACCACGTGAGAGGGAGCACCCAGGAATAGAGCTGCACCCTACCCTTTTCTTATTCTTTCAGAGAAGTTGCCCTTTGATTGGGCAATAGTGGTATCCTGGCCTGTGGACATAGGAAGCCGGCAAATAGGAAATGATGGTCAATTATATTCAATGTCATCCATATGCATTTCACTCCTCAGCACTGCCTTTGCTGCAGTAACAGACTTTTTCACTTTGGGAAAGTAAGCAGAGTCCAATGTCACTCAATAAACCAGTGACCTGCACTCTCCCTGGTGGCAGGCCTTCTCAAACACCCTTCAGATCTGAGGATGTAAACAGTCAAAAGGCTAGGGGGTGTGACCAAATGTAATATTGTGTTAATGTCAGACTTACAAAGCCTCAGTCCTCATGTGTGCCATTATTTGGACTGTGTATTTTGAACTCTGGATGCTTCTGAATGTGAGCCAAAAACAGCCACCTAGGAACGTCAACTGTCCATAGAGGGGACTTTCCAATTGATTTTGGTCTTTGTGAGCAATGATTAAGTCTTGCTCCATCTTTCATTGTCTTCCACACAACACAGCCTTAGTTCAGGTTCTTCCGAGGCAGACCTTGAGATGCGGATTCATGGGCAGGGGATGTATAGAGAAAGTGGCCCATGAAGAGGCTGGGGCGGGGCAGGGGATAGTTGGAGAAGCAGGACAGGTAGGAGAAGGATCTGAGTGAAGGCACAATTTCAGGCAAAGTCCCAGCTCCCGCCTGCTCCTGCAGGAGAGCAGCTCAGGAGAATGAATTATGCCTTAGAGTTTGTCCCAGCTGGAGGCCAGGCAGTTGGTCTTTCACACATCCATACCAGTCACTTATTGACTAAGAGCCACCCCAAGGAAACATAAATTGCTAGGTATGTAGACAGTTTTCTGTGTGTGGGAAAAATGACTCTGGTACCCTAGGGCAGGGCTCAAGGTGAGTCACCGTTGCAGGCCATTTAGAAGTTGAGGCACACAGAAGTCCAACAGGAGCACAGACTCCTACGGGGGATCCAAGGAGATCTGGGCAGAACACAGACAGGGTTGCTGCATCCACCAGCATGCTGCACGCTCTCTCTGCCTGGTAAGCACACTTCTCATTGGCAACTAGGAGGGCTACTTATAGCCAGAAAGAAGTGATAAATAACACATGAAAAGATTTTTTATGATATAGGCCATATATGTCATACTTTTTAAGCCATACATGTAACTTTTAGAAGAAAAGAGGATTCCAATTTATTTTACTGAGACACTATCGGATTAGGTGTCAGGAAATGTGATTGCTACTTCCGTTGCTATCCCTAACCAGCCGTGTGACCTTTGGCAATACAGTTTGGTGCAATTCAATACAATTTGGTGCAATTCAACCGTTTACAGATCTCCTGTGCTTCTGGGCTGCAACTCACAGTACCTACAATAATGTCTTTCAGTGTACAGGCTAGAAACGGATGAGGCTGCAGTACATAAGTGCACGAAGAGCAGTGGAAACATGCAAGAGAAAAGTAAACCAGAGAAGGAAATCTTGGCGGGAGGGATTTAGGAGAGGAGTTTTGGAGGAAATTACATATGAGCTGGGTCTCAGAGGGTGAGCAGGGTGTTGATACGTAGAAAGAGGGAGAGTGTTCCCAACCGAGCAAAGGCAAGGAGGTGAGAAAGGAGTACATCAGGCTATTCAGGTCGACCGACCACAGCAACCTTGTGGGAGTCATTTGGGAAAACAACCTGGGAAAAGAACTTCAGGGTCAGATTTGGGGGCCTTGAACATCCAGATGGGATGTTTATACTTAATACGATGTTAAGTCAAAAACTAAAAGTTTTTGAGAAAGAGAACTATATGGCTTAAACACACTCTTGGTCATTTCCTCAAGGCCACCCACGTGGTACAGTGTCTAGGAGGGTCAGAGAGGAGGGTCTCCCACATCAGCCCATGTCAAACCATCTGCCATGACAACCCAGGCCCTGGGAAGAAACTGAACTCTCGTGCCACATTGTTCTCTCCAGAGGTCAGCTTCTCCTTGGGGTCACAGTGCTGTCTGCCTGGTGGCCTTGTACTGTGGCCAGTTTAATCCAGTATAGATGTTTTATTAACATCTCAAAGAAGGAAGGGGCTTGACATCCCTATCCCTCTCCTTTGAATCTCCTTGGATTTTGTGCCAGTTTGCCATTTATTTGCAGCAACATCTGGGCCCCTTTGCTAAAAGGGGCCAGGCAGGTGGATCTTCCTAAGACAAAGATCTGTCTGTGCAAGGTAACTGGATATCTCCACAGCAAGAAAGAGGAACAATACTGATTACAATACGGTTCAATGTCTACTTTCCATGGCAGTTTCACTTAAAAGGAATGGGAGAGAAAAATGAACGTTCCCCCACATTGGGCACCATGTGCTGCATATGGGTGAGCCAACTAGAAATTTCCAGTGTGCAGTCATTTATGTCAATATTGGGAAAATTTAAACTCCAAGACAGACTTACCACAACTAACTAGGAGTTAGACACCTAAGAAGCTAGCAGGAAAGCAAGTCCTCCAGGCCATCCATGCTGAATGAGCTGGAAAAAATTAAAGCTGCTCCACATTAAGGGTTGCCTAGCCTCGAAACAGATCCGGAAGGACCTCGCACAGCACACAACACATGCTGTGATTCGGTGGCAGTTCATACGCAGCACCTATTATGGTGGCAATCCCTCTGCCATCGGCTGAAATTCCTGACCCGGATGCCAGACATACTGAGTCACCTGGAATCCCTGCCCTCCACACCTCCCACTGCTGGCTGCATAAATATGTATGTGTGGTTACAAGAGTTGATTTAAGTAATTTGCCTCTAGGGGGTGGTTTGTACCACATGTAGGGGGAAAAAATCCACCAACATGTATAAAATTAACCTTTTAAATTCTTCTGTCTGGGGACAAAAAGGATTTTGTCTATTTGTTGATCTATTCTTTACTTGGAAATGAATGACATAACAGAGAAACTGGTAAAACTGTACTGTTCGCCTTTCAGATTATTCCTGGCAGGTAACTTTGTCTTCACTGGATGGAGCATAGCAGCAATGTGAAATTTTAAACTTTTTGAAAAACACAAGATCATAAACATAGGAGTAAGTCTGAAATTTCCAGCTGGAGTCTGGCTCCAAGAGAGGTTTACAAAATATTAAAGATGACAAAGCTCTGAGTCGCAGGACATTCTTGGCCTCACTGATTAAAAACAGCTCTTATATGTTTTGCTCTCTCATATTTTGCCACATTTTCTACTCTTTTGCATCCTCGACTATTTATGAGTAAAACCCTCAAACTTAGCCTGAAATACAAAGTCCTTGAAAATCCAACCCAAATCCATTTTCTAGCTTTCACTTCCACCTCACTCTCCTTAAAATCAACACCCCAATTTCATAGGATTATCCATTGTTCTTTGTATATAACATAGTCTTGCACCTCAATATTGTTCACGGGATGTTTTCTCTATTCAAGAGGCTCTTGCTATCTTCTTAACCTGACAAAACCCTGCTCAAAAGTCATCTTTTACCAAAGGCTTTAAAACAAGTCACTCCCTTTTTTGTGCACCTATAACACTTAGCACTTAATTTAAAAAAATTTTTTTTGACTGGGCGCGGTGGCTCACGCCTGTAATGCCAGCACCTTGGGAGGCCGAGGCGGGCGGATCACGAATTCAGGAGATCGAGACCATCCCGGCTAACAGTGAAACCCCGTCTCTCCTAAAACAAAAAATACAAAAAACTAGCCGGGCGAGGTGGTGGGCGCCTGTAGTCCCAGCTGCTCGGGAGGCTGAGGCAGGAGAATGGCGTGAACCCGGGAGGCGGAGCTTGCAGTGAGCCGAGATCGCGCCACTGCACTCCAGCCAGGGGGACAGAGCGAGACTCTGTCTCCAGAAAAAAAAAAAAAAAATTATTTCCTAGGTTTTAGGGAACAAATGGTATTTGGTTACACAAGTAAGTTTATTGGTGGTGATTTGTGAGATTTTGGTGCACCCATCACCTGAGCAGTACACTGAACCCTATTTGTAATGTTTTATTCCTCAATCATTTTCCACCCTTTTCCCACTGAGTCTCCAAAGTCTCTTGTGTCATTCTTATGCCTTTGCATCCTCACAGCTTAGCTGCCACTTATGAGTGAGAACATACAATGTTTGGTTTTCCGTTCTTGAACTATTTCACTTAGAATAATAGTTTCCAATCCCATCCAGGTTGCTGTGAATGCTATTAATTCATTCCTTTTTATGACTGAGTAGTATTCCATCGTGTATATATATGCCACAGTTTCTTTATCACTCATTGATTGATGGACATTTGGATTGGTTCCATGATTTTGCAATTGCAAATTGTGCTGCTATAAACATGTGTGCACAAGAATCTTTTTCACATAAGGACTTCTTTTCCTCTGGGTAGATACACAGTAGTGGGATTGCTGGGTCAAATGGTAGTTCTACTTTTAGTTCTTTAAGGAATGTTCACACTATTTTCCATAGTGGTTGTGCTAGTTTACATTCCGAACCACAATGTAGAAATGTACCCTATTTACTGCATCCATGTCAATATCTATCATTTTTTTTATTATGGCCATTCTTGCAGGAGTAAGGTGGTACCACATTGTGGTTTTGATTTGCATTTCCCTGATTATTAGTGATGTTGAGCATTTTTTCATATGTTTGTTGGCCATTTGTATATCTTCTTTTGAAAATTGTCTATTCATGTCCTTAGCCCACTTTTTGATGGGGCTGTTTGTTTTTTTCTTGCTAAATTGTTTAAGTTCATTGTAGATTCTGGATATTAGTCCTTTGTCAGATGTATAGATTGTGAAGATGGTCTCCCACTCTGTGGGTTGTCTGTTTACTCTGCTGACTGTTCCTTTTGCTGTGCAAAAGCTCTTCAGTTTAATTAAGTCCTAGACATTTATCTTTGTTTTTATTGCATTTGCTTTTGGGTTCTTGGTCATGAAATCCTTGCCTAAGCCAGCATCTAGAAGGTTTTTTCCAATGTTATCTTCTATAATTTTTATAGTTTCAGGTCTTAGATTTAAGTCTGATCCATCTTGAGTGGATTTTTGTATAAGCTGAGAGGTGAGGATCCAGTTTCATTCTCCTACATGTGGCTTGCCAGTGATCCCAGGACCATTTGTTGAATAGGGTGTTCTTTCCCCTCTTTATGTTTTTGTTTGCTTTGTTGAAGATCAGTTGGCTGTAAGTATTTGGGTTTATTTCTGGGTTCTCTATTCTGTTACATTGGTCTATATGCCTATTTTTATACCATTACCATGCTGTTTTGGTGACTATGGCCTTATAGTATAGTTTGAAATCAGGTAATGTGATGCCTTCAGATTTGTTCCTTTTGCTTAGTCTTGCTTAGTCTTGCCTTGTGGGCTCCTTTTTTGGTTCCATATGAATTTTAGAATTTTTTTTGCTAGTTCTGTGAAGAATGATGGTGGTATTTTAATGGGAATTGCATTGAATTTATAGATTGCTTTTGGCAGTATGGTCATTTTCACAGTATTGATTCTACCCATCTATGAGTATGGGATGTGTTTCCATTTGTTTGTGTCACCTATGATTTCTTTCAGTAGTGTTTGTAGTTTTCCTTGTAGAGATCTTTCACCTCCTCAGTAAGGTATATTCCTAAGTATTTTATTTTTTGCAGCTATTGTAAAAGGAGTTTGATTTGATTCTCAGCTTGGTTGCTGTTGGTGTACAGGAGAGCTACTGATTTGTGTACATTAATTTTGTATCTGGAAACTTTGCTGAATTCTTTTATCAGTTCTAGGAGCTTTTTAGAGGAGTCTTTAGAGTTTTCTATGTGTGCAATCATAGCATCAGCAAACAATGACATTTGACTTCCTCTTTACCAATTTGGATGCCCTTTATTTCTTTCTCTTGTGTGATTGCTCTGGCTAGGACTTCCAGTACTATGTTGAATTAGAAGTGGTGAAAGTGGACATCCTTGCCTTGTTCCAGTTCTCAGAGGAAATGCTTTCAACTTTTCCCCATTCAGTATTATGTTGGCTGTGAGTTTGTCATGGAAGGCTTTTATTACATTGAAGTATGTCCCTTGTACGCCGATTTTGCTGAGAGTTTTAATCTTAAAGGATGCTGGATTTTGTCAAATGCTGCTTCTGCATCTATTGAGATGATCAGGTATACTATTTTATCACATGGTATTGTGATTATTTGCGCACTCATCTATCTCTATCTCCTCTATGAGATTTGAGCTCCTTCAGGGAAAGACACTATCTGTTTCTCTACATCTGCCCTGAGCCTAATAATGCCTGAAACATAGGATCTACTCAACAAACGTATGTTGGTCTGTGCTATTGAGGATCAATAACTTGCTGAGCAGCACATTCTTTTCTGACCCAGAAGCAAAGCACCCAATATCGGGCTTAGCCTGTCTCGGTTCCAAGACCAACCATGCAGTTACCCAGGAGGATATGAAAATAATGACACAGAATCAAGTGAATTTTGATGTGCAATCTGCTATGATCTTATGCCTTAGTTGGAGAACCTGGGTTTTGGCCTTGATCCTGGAATCATTCTCTCAAGTCATCACTAGACCCACATTTTACTCTCGTGTGTCCAAGTTTCTATTTTGGTGATATGCTGGTCCAAGGATTACCAAAAGCAAGGTTTCTCCTTTTCTGGGCAAGACTATATTTTGATTCCTTTTCTGGCAATGTAATGGAAATTTCAAAACATCAGGAAGCTAGTCAAAAAGTTTCACCCTTAGGAGGCGGAGCTTGCAGTGAGCAGAGATCTCGCCACTGCACTCCAGCCTGGGCGACAGAGCGAGACTCTGTCTCAAAAAAAAAAAAAAGTTTCATCCTTAATTCTCTATTAAACACAATGTTAGGCACAGCAGTACCTGTATTGTGTCTAGCCCTTGACCCGAAGGTGAGATTCTTCAAGTATCTAAACCATTCCAGGTGGAGGCTTTGACTAAAGCCACAGGGTAAGTGGAATGATGGGGCATGGAGTTTGTGGAGGGAGTTGTGCTGGCTCTAAATCATTGCTGCAAATTTTTTGACACTCCTCCCATCTAGAAGTGGCATCTAAGTCCCCACTCCTTGAATCTAGGTGGACATAGAGAGTATGGTGGAAGTGATGTCATGTGATTTCTAGGGCTAGATCATAAAAGATCATGCAGCTTCTTCCTTATTTACTGGAAAACTACTCTTGGAACCCTGAGCTTCACATAAGAATCTAGGTTGAACCATGCTATAGACTGAATGTTTGTGTTGCCCCCAAATTCATATGTTGAAATCCAATCTCTAATGGAATGGTATTTGGAGATGGGGTCTTTGGAAGGTGATTAGGTCCTGAGGGCAGAGCCCTCATAAGTGGGATTAGTGCCCTTATGAAAGAGACCCTAGAAAGATCCTTTGCCCCCCTCTACCACATGAGGTTACACTGAAAATATGGCTATATGTGAACCAGGAAGCAGACCTCTATCAGACACTGAATCTGCTGGTAGGTTGATCTTCGACTTCCTAGTCTCCAGATCTGTGAGAAATACCGTTTATGAGACACCGGAGTCTAGGGTAGTTTGTTATAGCAGCCTGAATGGACTAAGACACACCATCAGCAGAGCCACGTCACCAACAGAGCTGCTCTTGCCTCCATGATCTAAAAAGCCACTGGCTCTTAAATCATGTCACCACTGCCACAATTGGGAGTCCACCACAATCAGAAAGTCACTGTGATCTGGTGACTCTCCCAGTCTCAGCATTATATTACCTTGCTGCAATCTGCACCAGCAGAGTGAACGCCCTGGACCCCACCTCTGATCACCTGCAACCAACAGCTCCATGGCCATGGTTGTGAGCAGAAAGAGAAGGAGGGGAAGATGTTATGGCCCCTGGTTTGCTTTCATTTTTGTTTTTATTTTTGTTTTTGTTTTTTTTAGCATTCCAGGCTTTGTAGCATAAAAAAGCACACCTAAAGTGGGATGGATGTTGAGTGCAAACCTGCAATACCATCATCATGTCTTTTTTCTTCTATAGGACTATAAGCAATTTACATAAGCACCTGAATATCCAATACCCCAAAATATCCAGCAATTTTCAAGTCATTATTGAGATAAGGAGGGAGTGTTCATGAGGGAGAAAAAAAAGAGGGAAGAATCCTGAAGTCCTATATGCCTCTTGCAAGTCTGCCAGGAAATGGAGCCCTCAAGGGTAGGATGATATGGTCTTAGTCTTGAAAAAGCTTCTGTTCTAGATATTCTCCATTTTCCCACCCTACTCTAGACCCACTCTTCACTCATCTCCACTACACCTTGTGCCCTGGGAGGCTGACCTCCACAGATGGCATCGCCTGGGTTCCTGTGCTCCCGGTTTCTGGTTGGGCTTAGCCAGTGAGAGGCACCAGCAAAAGATCAGATAGCAAGGAGAGAGTGGTCAGCTTGTTTATTCCCTGGCTCCTTCTGTACCAGCTATCATTTGGCTGTAACTACTTTTCTCTACCTAATACTGCCACCCAAGTCAGAGCACTTGTCAGGTTAGCCCCAGTCCACCAGCAACAGCTCTCACTGGTAACTGCTTTCCCTTACCCTTTCAGGGCCAGTAGTATTCATGACTTCCCATGGATTCTAGTCATGGAATGTAATTACCATCCTCCACCTTTGCAAGTATATTGGTTACTGAGTGTGCTGTTTGTTTACTGCTTGAACACAGACTTCGGAATGACTGCTGGGGTCTCCGGGGACCATTTGCCTGTGCATTCTACCACCTCTTGCACAGCACCATGCTTTACAGATCCCATGTTCCACCTAACTAGTCAGAGTTTCTTCCTTGCATCGAAGCTGAGTCGGCTTCTTCAGGAGTGGTGCTCCCAATACATGAGGCAGCTGTGGCTCCACATAAAGTGTCTTGAGAACAAGTGAGCTGGCTTTAAGAGAACAATGACTGCCATTGATTGGATATGGTTCCAGGCATTCAACTGTTCGATTTCAGTTCCTTACCTGTACAGGAGAGAATAGCAACCACCTGTCAGGATTGAATAAGGTTAAGTATGCAAAACAGCGGGGGTAAACAGCAGACAGTTTTACAGTACTAGCCATCACCTTTTGGAAGCTTGGCACTCTTTCCATTTATCTCCACTATTACATTTTTCCTTCTGCTAATTAAGTTTCTTATTGGTAACAAACTGATGTCTTAATTAGTACTACAATCCTGGTGGTCTAAATCTTTGTTCCAGGAAGAAAGGAACGAGAAAAGAAAAAAAAAAAAGGCAAGGCTGGGGTGGCTAATAAAAAGTCATTTCCACTCCTGAAAAGAGAACACTGTGCCAGGGGCCCTAAACTTTCTCACTTACTAACTTGCGGTGGAGATTTGGCAAAAGAAGTTTTACTGTGGTTTGTGACTTTGGTCAGTCAATAGAGCCTTTGGCCTTGGGCTGAAATAGATAGTGTAGAGTCATTGTGACAGAATGAAACCAGAGTGAAGTGTGGCCAATCTGCTGATTTCCATGGCACTTTGTGTCCCAGTTGTTCCAGATCTCTTCCAGATCTCAGACAGCTTTTAGGATTTCAGCTAAAAGAGTGGCCGGGACAGCTGGACAATCTGGCAGAGTTTTAATAGGTTTTGAATCCTGACTTTCCATTTTATTAAAGAAGCATTTAAAATATTTAGGGGGCTCTAATTACAACCGATAATAAAAGACATCTTAAAGAAGGCAAGCTTCATATAATTATAAAAGATTAAGGTTTTGAAAGAATTCACAGGTCTAGAGAGAATAGTGGAATTGTATGGGAAAAGTGAAGATTTGCTTACAAGATGCAGGCAAAATTTACCAAAATTCTTCAGGATATTATTTAAAAAGAGAAGGTCTACATGATGAATTATTCTAATATCATCAAATATCCCAAATCTAAACTGAGTCACAGCCAGGCACGGTAGCTCACATCTGTAATCCCAGTGCTTCGGGAGAACGAGGCAGGAAGATCACTTGAGTCCAGGAGGTCGAGACCAACCTGGGCAATGTAGTAAGACTCTGTCTCTATAGAACATTTAAAATATTAGCTGGGCATGGTGGTGCGCACCTGTAGTTCTAGCTACTCTGGAGGCTGAGGCAGGAGGATCACTTGAGTCTAGGAGTTTGAGATTATAGTGAGCTACGATTGCACCACTGCACTCCAGCCTGGCTGACAGAGACAGACCATGTCTCTATAGACAAACACACACAGTCACATTTAAGCCCCAAAGTAAGGCAGGCCTGAACTAAAACCTAGGGCATTTACTCTTGATTATGGTAAGAATTTACACCTCAGTGGCTAAACATAAACAGGCTTAAAAGAACAATGAAAAAGGTACCTGTCTGCTGACACAGCTATTTAAGGTACACACACCTGTAGGGAAGATGGTCCAAGCATTTAATAATCGGCATTGCTTGGCACAAGCACCAACCGGGTAGAGCAGACTTTACCATGATCTGCTATTCGGCTGAACCAGGGCACGCCACCTGAACACCATCTCTGCCTACGTTCTATGCAACAGCTCTCTGCCCATCACCTGCAGCGGCTCCCCAGTCTATGACAAAACCATCCACCATTCACAGCAGTCCATGTTTCCCAAAAATGCAGCCTTTTTTTTTTTTTTCCAAAAAAAGTCCAAATTCTTTAGCATTATTTTATTCTTCACTGTCTGTCTTCTCCATTCCACTACCAAAGCCAACTTTGTAACTTCTTGGCAACTTGCAAGCAGATGGTTCTCCCAAGCCAGCAGAGAATGCTGTCCTGAATTAAGAGATGCCGCCTTGAAGGGGGCAGCTGGCCTCCATGAGTCATCACTCCTGTCTCTTGAGGATGCGGCTCTCCTCACCTTTGAGAAGGTGATGAGGGCGTGGGCAGCTGAGCAGAATCAGGCCTGTTGAGACGTCTCTTACCACTCAAGCCTGGTTACACTGAACTTCATCCTGATCAGCCCAGTGAAAAATCAAAAACAAAGAGTTCCAGTCACCAAGGAGTTGGCAAGCTCAGCAGGAAGTAGGTTAGGTGGATTTATTTATTTATTTACTGTTTATTTATTTATTTATTTTACTCGAGTGACTTTTCTGGGCTTTCATAACCCGCTGCAGTTAGCTTTCGCTGTTCCTGTGATGGATGGAAATCATTTCCTTAGACTTCTGTCTTTGCTGCTGCTACTCCTTAAGGGCAGGAGCTTTGTCTCATTCTTTGCTATATTCCCAGATCCTAATCGAGTGCCAGGCATACCTGCCATGTACTCAGAAAAGATTTGTTGAGCAAAACAGGATTGGACTTAGAGTAAAAAAAAATTGCACTGTACTAAAACAGCAATCTCTCTGGATCCACTTTGTGGTTAATCCAATAAAAGAAAATGATAATTAGATTACATTTAATGTTTTATGATTATATATTTCTAACCTAAGAATTTTAGTAGCTGGTGAGAATAAACGTGACGCTCATGGACTGAAGCTCTCAAAGCATACTTTTAGTATTATACATATAAACATGAATCAAAAGTAAACCAGTATTAAGAAAATATATTTTAAATTGCTTAGCATTCTCTTTTTAGAAATTATCAGCCAAGCGTGGTGGCTCACGCCTGTAATCTAAACACTTTGGGAGGCTAAGGTGGGTGGATCACTTGAGATCAGGAGTTCGAGACCAGCCTGGCCAACCCCATCTCTACTAAAAATACAAAAATTAGCCAGGCATGGTGACAGATGCCTGTAATCCCAGGTGGCTGCTACTTGGGAGGCTGAGACAGGAGAATTGCTCGAACCTGGGAGGCGGAGGTTGCAGTGAGCCGCCGAGATTGCATCCACTGCATTCCAGCCTGGGGGACAGCAAGATTCCATCTCCAACAAAACAAAACAAAACAAAACAAAAAACAAAAAACGAAAAAACCCACAAAATTATCTATAAAATCATTTTCTTTACAAACAGCAAAATAATCAGTTTAGTAAAAAACAAATTTTTTTAGTGATTCTGGAATAAAGTTTCCCACAAATGAAAGTTATAACTTACTAGGGAGATAAATAGAGATGTGAATTGTAGGAAACAGGTCATGTCCCTTCTATTAAAAACAAAAACAAAAAACAGCAACTAGTTTTTACTGATTTCCTTTTTATTTTAAAAGAAACAACTTTTCATTGATAAACCTTGGAAAAATATGGATAAGGGATTTAAAAAATCATCCTAATCTACATTCCATAAATAGTCAGTGCAGATAGTTTATTTCTTCGTAGTCTTATTTCTATACATCCACATAATTATTACATGGTTGACATTGTATTGTTTACACGGTTTTACATCTGGTTCCTTTTTTACTTAATGTCATAGCTTGAGCCTCATTAAAAAATAAAACGGTGACACTGATACACTTTTGGTCAAGACCATGTTTGGCCTTGCCTTTTTCATGTTGGTGAGTGACAAACTGAACATCTCACCCTTGTCCCAGTAGCATGCCTGGGGTAGAGATGGACTGGGGTTAGCAGTAAAGTCTCTGGCTTTACGCACAACTGGGCCTTATTTTTAATGTATCTGGTTATGTCTCAAAACACCTGACCAAATATTGCACCTTAGGAGGGGCAGGAGGAGAAGTAGTACCCAGAGGAAAGCAACAAATGTGGTGAAAGGGTCATCTAAGGAAGGAAAGAACTGGGTTGCTTTCCCTGAACACAGAGGAGAATAGTAATAGTGAGTGGCCTGGCTCACTGGGAGTCATGTCTGATTTGCTTTCGCTACTCTGCTGGGTGTCTCCCTGGGCTCCTCCCACCCTCTCCACCTTCTCCGTGCCCTGGGAGGCTGACCTGCAGGAGCAGCTCCACAGGCTTTCTTGCCCTGTGACTTCAAGCTGGATTGGCCATGGGGAGCCCTGATGGGCTTAAGGAGAATGACACTGGTGTATTCACTCTCCAGCTCCCTTTTGGTGGAGTCACTGCAGACTGGCTGTATCTCCCCACCGAAGGCCACACCTGCTCTGTCATGCGCTCTCTGACTCTGCCTTCTGGTGAGCACCCTCTCCTCTTGCCCTGTCAGGTCTGGGCATGGGTGGGGAACAGAGGGGTGGTAGCAGTGCTTGTCATTACTAATTCTGGGGACGGCACTACTCTTTTCCCTACACTTTGCTGATCTTTTCAATAACCTTCTTTTAAACTCTTCAAATTGTCCAATATGAGGACACCCTCTATTTCTTGCCAAGACTATGATAGAAATATTGAAACCACATTCCCTCCTCCAAGGCTAGCATATTTCATTTAATATTCAGAATCCAACTATTACCTGAGTTTCCTCAGCAGGGTCATTTGAGGCTAATAAATGTGTAAATAACCCATCTCCAGTTCTAGCAAGTAGCTGTTTCTAATGGCACTGCTGCTGCTGGCAATGAGGAACAGTAATGCCAGCTGCCGTCATGTGCCCATTCAATGCCTGGGCCACATACTCTTCACAAGTAGGCTTGATCCTCAGAACAAGTCATTAACAAGGTGGCTTTTGTTTCCACTTTAGAGTTGAGTAAAACGAGTATCTAGAAATATAGGTAACTTTTACCTAATATCACACAACTAATGTATGCACATCCATTGCCTCACCTCCTTTAAACCTTGACTCAAATGACATTTTCTGTTAGGCCTTTCCTGGCCACTCCAATTTTAACAGTTCCTATCCCCCTTCCCTGCTTTATTTTTCTCCTCAGCATATCATTGGCTTATATACCTTGTTCTCCTCATTTGTCTTGATTAATATCTATCTCACTCCCCTTGAGTGTAAGCTCCATGAGGACAGTGGGGTTTTTTTTGTTTTTTTTTGTTTTGTTTTTTTGATATGGTCTTGCTCTGTTGCCCAGGCTGCAGTGCAGTGGCTCAATCACAGCTCACTGCAGCCTCGAACTGCTGGGCTCAAGTGATCCTCCCACCTCAGCCTCCCGAGTAGCTGGGCAGCTGGGACTATAAGCATGTGCCACCATGCCCAGCTAATTTTAAAAAAGTTTTTCTTAGAGATGAGGGCTTTGCTGTATTGCCCAGGCTGGTCCTGAACTCCCAGCCTCAAGTCATCCTCCTGTCTCAGCCTCCCAAAGCACTGGGATTAGAGGTGTGAGCAACCATGTCTGGTGTTTTATTCACTGCTTTATCCCAGCACTTAAAATGATCCCTGGCACACAGTAGGTCCTGAATAAATATGTATTTATATATCCTGAATAAATATGTGTATATATGTATGCATATATGTATGTATACATACATATATGTGAATAAATATATATGTGTCCTGAATAAATATGTATATTTATATATTCATCATATATATTCATATATATTTATATACATATATACATTTATTCATATATATGTATGTATGTATGAATATGTCCTGAATAAATATGTGTATAAATATGTGTATACATATATACACACATATTTATTCAGGAACTACTATGTGCCAGGGATAAAAAAACAATTTTTTTATGTATAAAATATATCAGGGACATATATAAAATATATCAGGGATCAAAAATATATATATATATAGCAATTCTCCTGCCTCAGCCTCCCAAGTAGCTGAGATTACAGGCGTGTGCCACCACGCCTAGCGAATTTTTTGTATTTTTTGGTATAGGTGCGGTTTCACCATGTTGGCCAGGCTGGTCTTGAACTCCTGACCGCAGGTGATCCAACCGCCTCGGCTTCCCAAAGTGCTGGGACTACAGCTATGAGCCGCTGTGCCTGGCCTTGAATAAATATTTTTAAATGAATGGATGATAAAGCCAGAATTCAGAGTCAGGTCTGTCTAACTTGAAGGTCTTTGTTTTTCTACAATGTCCTCCTTCGCTAGTCACAAGCAACATAACTAGATAATAGCCTCAAAGAGAAAAGACAATAGCATATTTTGTACTAGATGTAACCATTATGCAACCTGTTATGACTGTAACATGAGACCACTAATGAAAGAAAACAAAATGATGCTGACATATTTGTTTTTAAAAATGTGTTTACTACCAAGACAACCAGACATATGGTAAGACCATGTGGGCTTTCACAGAAGTGAGGAACCACTTGGAATGGAGAAGAAAGAATATTGAGCAATGGATTTTGGTGCAGACAGCAGCCACTCACTGTTGACTCAGTGCAGGTGCAGGTGCTCATGGAGTGAATAGAAGTTTTCTTCAGGGTCAGGAGAGACAGATGACATAGGCATGCAAGCTGAGAATACATGGCCAACTGGTGGGAGCATGAGTCTGGAAGAGGCAGACATTCTGGAACTGGATCCTGAATGTTGCCTTTTCCTTGGTCTTTGGGTGCTTTATGCTTCATTTCCCATGGTGCTTAGGAAAGGGGGAAGGAATAGTAATGACTGAACAGATTGGTGGTCAGAAATACATTCAGGGGCGGCCGGATGCGGTGACTCATGCCTGTAATCCCAGCACTTCGGGAGGCCAAGGTGAGTGGATCATGAGGTCAAGAGATTGAGACCATCCTGGCCAATATGGTGAAACCCCGTTTCTACTAAAAACACAAAAATTAGCTGGGTATGTTGGTGCGTGCCTGTAGCCCCAGCTACTTGGGAGGCTGAGGTAGGAGAATTGCTTGAACCTGGGAGGCGGAGGTTGCAATGAGCCGAGATCCCGCCACTGCACTCCAGCCTGGTGACAGAGCAAGACTCGGTCTCAAAAAAGAAAAGAAAAGAAACACATTCAATAGCAAGTTGCAAAGTCCTTGCTTTCCAACTGTGGATATTCCAGAGAGATTAATGATTACCTGGTGACTAGAGCATAGGCTGTGGCCTCAGACACACATGGGTTTACCTGCTTGCTCTACCACTCACCTTGACCTTGAGCAAGCTACTTAACCTTGCTAAGCATCCGTTTCCTTGGTTACACGATTGGGCAGTAGTAGTATTGATTTCATTGTTATAAAGATTGCAGGAGATAACCCTTGCGCCTAGCACAGAAGAGGTGCCCAATAAATAAGTGTTCAAAATCACAGTTATGTTGGACTAATAACTGGATTTGGATGGAGTCAAATTGCTGACCAGAGGGAGTTACCATTTTCTCCAGCATGAGGTGTCTTGTCATTACAGAGAAAGATAATAGCGCTAGAGGAGCTCAGGAACTTCCGCCGCCCAGGCTCTGGGACCTCTGACATCACTAGGTAAGAGTTTTTCCTTCTCATAGAAAGTGGGTAGAATTAAAAGACTGGACTATTGGTTCAAAGTTCTCTGGGTGCCCCTTCCCAGAGAAAGGCTCTATTTTGCCCAAAGTCTTCTTAAAGATTGTGCCTGTTTGCTGTGTAACATTTCTATTAGAAATATGTGGAAGCTTGCCCCTTAGCATCCCAAACGACATAGGAAAATTATGAGTGATTGTCAAAAAGGGCCTATAATTTATTCCTTGAAAATACAATAAAATGACCAAGCAGACGCCCCCCACCTGAGGAAAGGCAGCCCACCAGAACTGCTGGACTAATCAGCAATGCAGGAGCATGCCCTCTCTTTTCCACCCCCAACAATGTAGACATTACCTACCAGCCACGTGAGGGTACTTAAATTTAAATCGATTTAAAAATATTAAAAATTCAGCTCTCCAGTTGACCACATTTCTAGGGCTCCATAGCCGTATGTGGCTAGTAGATACCATATTGGATTCTGCAGATATGGAATATTTCTTTCATCATGGAAGGATCTACTGGATTGTGCTGTCTAGTGGGTAATGCCAGTTCAAGGCTCAGAGTCATTCAGACAAAGTAAAAGGCTCCATTTTCAGACCAGCACTGAAAGTGATAAGGGCAAATTGAATATTGCTCAGCATGGAACTTCATGGAGAAAATAAGAGACCATAAAACCATTTCAACTGGACTCTTAGTGTCCTCAAACTTCCATGTCATTGTGATTTTTTTAAAAAGTGTGATCCAATCTAGAGAGAGCATTGTGCCTGCATTTTGCCACGTCTTAAAATAATGGTTCAAATCTTCTCTAAAATATAATTTTATTGTAGAGCTGTAAGTCAAGCACACACTTAGAATCCTGAAGAACCCTCACTCAGGTCCTTACTGAAGGCTCAAACCCTGTGTTCCAACTAAGGCAAACAAGGTTTTGGAGATTTTGGAGATTTTTAATGAAATCTCATGACTTGGATCACCACCTACTACCCAGACACCCCTCTCCCTTATGTCTTCTTCCCCCCAGACACATTCCCTCGGCTATCTCTAACCCTTTCTATTCCACTTCCTGTGTTGCCTCCCAACCTCTGGCTCCATCATTGGTCATTGGTATTGGTCATTCTCAGCCAATTCAAGCTCCTGTGATGGATGAGGGATGGGTCAAGTAGGGTGGAAGGTCCTTAAAACCTTGAAAAGTGGGCTGGGCACAGTGGCTCACACCTGTAATCCCAGCACTTTGGGAGGCTGAGGTGGGTGGATCACCTGAGGTCAGGAGTTCGAGACCAGCCTGGCCAACATGGTGAAACCCCGTCTCTACTAAAAATACAAAAAAAAAAAAAAAAATAGCCAGGCGTGGTGGCGGGCACCTGTAATCCCAGCTACTCAGGAGGCTGAGGCAGGAGAATCGCTTGAATCCAGGAGGTGGAGGTTGAAGTGAGCCAAAATCACGCCATTGCACTCCAGCCTGGGTGACAAGAGCAAGACTCCGTCAAAAAAAAAAAATCTTGAAATGTGAATGGAACAGGAAAGTCGCAGAGGCCCCTGTGGCAGTCTGATTGCAGGGCCACAGAATAAAGCATCTAAAAAACAACCCGAGCTTTTGCACACAGTAAAAAACACAAACACAAAAAAACCTCCTGCTAGGATTTTCATATCATGCTAAGAGTCGTTGTCTCCTTGGTTTCGAGTTAAATTTTAAACAGCTCTCTCTTATTACTTTAGCCTTAGTAGTTGTTGAGCACTAGGAAGGAAGGCATAAAAAGACTCGTTCTGCCACACTGGCAACCTTGAATAGCCCGCAGGCTCACATGGCTAGGCTACGTCGTCAGTACCAAATAAAATGAGGGAAGTTTCCGAATATAAGCAAGAAGAGTCTTCAAATATCCAAGCAAACAAGAACGATCTTATTTCCAAACGAAATCATTTAGGGTGGTTACCCCCACAGTTTAGTTAAAGGGCTAGTAAATTCCCCAAGTCAGTGTTTGTGAAGTTCTTTACATTTCTCAGAAAAAAAACAGCCCAGTGGTCCCTAAGTTAATATCATCCCACTGTGCAGTTTACATTCCTCGCACCGTGTTCCCACTGCTCTGGAAAAAGCCTACTGTGGCCCAGTGGTTTTCAGAACCTGCAAAGCTATGAAAGCTGCTCTTAAATGAAATCTGACAAGAAGCCTGGTATGTAAAAGAGACAGAAGTGAAGCTGCTCTGGTTGAAGGAGGAAGGAGGCCCAGGCTGTCGCCTCAGAGTCCCTACGGTACCTGGAGGGCTTGTGGAGCACCATTTGAGCTTCACTACCCCATACGGACTGATTAGAAACCTCACATTGCACATTTCAATGTCAAAGATGCTCGGGTTGGGGAAGATTATCATCTGTCACTTTCAAAAGAATTTTGTAAAGGATGCTGGAAGCGATTACTTCAAGGACCAAGCAAATTCAAGGATGCCGAGACTAAAAAGAATTATTCATCCATATTTATTATTCCTCTGCCACACTCATGCAAAAGAGTGAATTCTTTGCAGCTTTAGTGTTATTTTAACAGGTTATTGCTATTGCTTTTGCCTTTATGGCATGAGAGGGCTTCTGTACCTGTGCAGACCGATGTCCAGAAGTCCAGTAAGTGACCACATGAAAGACAGAACAAAGCAAACATTTCATTAAAACTATTTTTCTTTTTCCTTTTTTTATTGAGGTAAAATACACATACGGAATTTACTATCTTTACCATTTTTTTTCTTTTTCTTTTTGAGACGGAGTCTCGCTCTGTCGCCCAGGCTGGAGTGCAGTGGTGAGATCTCAGCTCACTGCAACCTCTACCTCCCGGGTTCAAGGATTCCCTAGCCTGAACCTCCCGAGTAGCTGGGATTATAGGCGCCTGCCACCACACCCAGCTAATTTTTGTGTTTTTAGTAGAGACAGGATTTCGCCATGTTGGCCAAGCTGGTCTCAAACTCCTGACCTCAGGTGATGCACCCACCTCGGCCTCCCAAAGTACTGGGATTACAGGCGTGAGCAACCCAAGCTGGCCTCATCTTTACCATTTTTAAGTATACAGTTCTGTGGTAATAAATCCACTGAGAATCTTTTTCCCTTTATTTTCCTCTCCTGCAAATGTCTCATTTTCAATTTACAAAACATTTTACAAATTATTGCTTAAAGATTATCACATTTAAATTTTTTATTTTACAACGCATAGCATTTTGGCGCTGGAGAAGAAAAAGAAGATATTGGTGTCAGGGGTGGCTACAGGACAATAGGGGAAAAAAGAAAGAAGAAAATTTTCAGGGGAGATTTTTGGTGTTCCTGGAGGTGGCTTTCATGCCCTGTAAGATTGCTCAGGTCTTTTCTATATTCCTTTACATTTTAAATGACAACTGAAAAAGTTTTGTTCTTTCTTAAGATGTCAACTTATGAATCTTCTTGTTGCATTTATTAATACAAATCTAGAAGAGTTCAATAATCACATTTTAGCTTTTACAGCATAATCTTTTAAGCATTTAAAATTGTACTTTTAATTTTAATATAAATATATTTTTTGCCTTAGTTGGTTATCAAATGAACTTTATTATATATTTATATAATTCTTGTACATCTAATTAAATTTACAAAGATGGTTAAACTTAAGTTTTTAAATTATTCCATTATTGCTTATAATCCAAGTAAAATTATCTTATTCCTCTGAAGTCTAAATTAACCCAATTAACTCTTTCTAAATTGGAATCACAACTTGCTAGATACCTTAAAATGCCAAATTCTTAAATACTGCAAGCACTTAAAATACCAGAAAAACACAGATTATTCTAAACTTAACATAAAAGTATAAATAATTTGAGTGTTATTTATTTCATCATTTTTCTATTTAATAATAAATCTTTTCAATGAGAAAATAATGTCAGCCCAAACCATAGTTGATGTTTTTGACCCAGTGCACTGAGCTTCTTAATTGTACACAGAAAGCTCCTGTCCAGACCACAAGATTCCGTCCTTTTACTTAATTCGAATGGGTCACATGAAGCCCAAGTCCTATTAATAGTGACCATAATGAGGTTCTATAATTTTCAAAAAGTGTGGGTGTCCTAGACCATGTCCTTGAGTTTACATCATATTATTACCTAATTGTCTTTATTATTGGAAATCTGTAACTCCATTAAAATTGTAACTAACTTGTACTTCTTTGGGTCTCCTAAGATAGAAATGTCATTTTATTTAATTCTTCTTGCCTTGAGGATTAGTCTAATTAGTCACAAATAAAATCATGCTGATAATAAATAATAAAGAAAAGGACTGTGGAATTGAATACAATTTTATAGAAAAGGTTGGAGCCCAAATAGACAAAACACAATTGCAGATGAAGGAAATAACTAAAAAGTTAGTTAAGTGGGCATTATTTAAGACCTTTTTTGTTTTTGTTTTTTGATGTTGTTGTTGTTTTTGGAGACAGGGTCTCGCTCTGCTGCCCAGGCTGGAGTGCAGTGGGCAATCTCGAAATCTCAGCTCACTGCAACCTCCTCCTCCCAGGCTCAAGTGATTCTCCTGCCTCAGCCTCCTGAGTAGCTGGGATTATAGGGGCACACTACTCCACCTGGCTAATTTTTGTATTTTTAGTAGAGACGGAGTTTCACCATGTTGGCCAGCCTGGTCTGGAACTTCTGACCTCAGGTGATCCGCCTGCCTCAGCCTCCCAAAGTGCTAGGATTACAGGTGTGAGCCACTGTGCCCGGCCTCTATTTAAGACCATTTGGACTAGGTGTATCATCTGCTGGGATTGTAAACATAGAATAAAGGATAAGGAAAAAGAGAGTTTAATTCCAGATGTGCCATTAATTACTAGAAACAGTTTTGTCAACACTGCTAAATATTTAGCTACATAAATTTATAGCTCTGTCACCTGAGCCTGAATAAATCCAAACAGGAAAGTCCTCTGGGTTGCTATTAGAAACTCCAGGTCACTATTTAGAGTACCTAAACTCTACTATTTAGAGTTTTGCCACAGACGGATTTCATGAGAAAGTAAACATTTTGACCAGCCTGGCCAACATGGTGAAACCTCGTCTCTACTAAAAGTGTAAAAATTAGCCCGGCGTGGTGGTGGGTGCCTGTAGTCCCAGCTACTTGGGAGACTGAGGCAGAAAAATCGCTTGAACCCAGGAAGGTGGAGGTTGCAGTTAGCCAAGATTGCACCACTGCACTCCAGCCTGGGTGACAAGAGTGAGACTCCATCTCAAAAACAAAACAAAAACAAAAAAGTAAACATTTTATGCATTTAATGTATCCATTTTATTCATCTACTTATTTATGTATTATTAGTTACTGCTCTTACCCCAAACAATCAGCGGTTGAACACAGCATAAGTTTAATGCACAATCATTTCATGGAACAGTTCAGTGTAGGTTGGAGAGGGGTTAGACTGTCCTCCCCACTGTCGTTCAAGGACCCAAACTTCTTATATTCAATGTTCTCTGTTGAATCTCTGAGTTCTGCCCAGCAGATGGGAGTAGGGAAATCACATGGCGAACTCTGGGAGAGGTTTTATGGGTCACCTTCCTGACTTCTACCTGCCTCCTTTTGGTCAGAACTCAACCACGTGGCCCCACCTGCCTGGAAGAATGTCCACTGGATCCAGGAGGAAAATAGAAACAGCATGGGGAACACCTAGCCAGTCTGCCACATTATAGCATAGCTGTAGACTAATAGTTAGGGTTTCATTCTGTAATTAAATCAAATAGACAAAAATTATCATCAACATACAAACTGAAGTGGTAAAGGAAAAGCGAGTACAATTTTATCATGCATGAAGGTCATGACACAGCCAGAGAAGTAATGATGTTCACACTCCTGTATCACTTAACTTCTGAGGTACCACATTTTCACAACTGCTTGCAAGTTGAGACTAACTACAACATTGAAACAGATGCTGTGAAAGTGAACTTTTTTTTTTTTAAAGAAGACAGTTATGGTCAAATTTTCAAATACAAAATTTTTAGTAGAGCACCATGATTACTTGATAAGAGTTCATCTTCCTATAATGCTTCACTTTATGAAGTATGGGTTTATAATAAGGGAAATAATTTACTATGCCTCATGTTTAGTGTGAAGAATGGAGGAGGGAGAGATAGATGACATGAAGGCTACTACCTGATATTTCCTGGTCTGAATCAGGCCTGGAAATGATGACAGGAAGGATATGGGAGGCGGGTAGAGGCACTCTGAGGTGGTGACAGAACCATTGTGAGGTTTCTGGATTTCTGTTATAAGACACAAGGAGGACAACAACATCATTAGTTGTGATGGGGAGCTCTGGAGAACTGGGTAGAAAAAACAAGGTTTAGTTTTTTAAAACAAGATTTTGAGATTTCACAACATAGGAAAGTGATGAAAAGCATGAGTTTATGGCCAGTAAGACCTAGTTTTGAGTCTCTGATGCACCACTTGCTAGCTCTGAGAACTTGGACATATTAACCTCTATAACTATCTGTAAAATGTGGATAACAAGACCTATTTCAAAGAGATGTCATAGTAATTAAAATACCTATTTTTCTCACTAGAATTTAAGGTTTGTAAGGCTGGAAACCTCTTTCTTTCTCATTGTTATATTCCTGGCACATGCTAAACTCCCAGTGTCAGATAGTTCTATGATTCTAATAACAGTTCACTATTATCATTATCCATGTAAATGTATCTAGCAGGTAGCCAATAATTAAAGCGTATAATTCAGGAGCAGTGCTCCCTGAGACACACAAAAGAGGGGCCCTTGCCTTGGGCCTGGGTTTCAGAGCAGTGCAATTCATGAGGTGGTCTAGGGACCAGTCAGTCCACAGATGGCTTGTTACTAGACCACATGAAATAAGCACAGAAATTGAGAATAAGCATTTAGAAACTTTTGTACCAATCTGACATTGGTTCATTGCCTCATTAAATAGGGTATAGACCAGCTATGGTATGGTCAAATAGAGTACTGAATCACATATGATGTAGATTTCATACTATTATGGACAATATAACTGCTTTCCAACATGTGATATATTCAGGTTAGTTACCTATAACCTAAAAGTTAGTAAAATATAAATAGATGAAAGCATTTCAAGTTTTTTAAAATTTATTTTTAAATTTACAAATAAAAATTATATATATTTAATTGAAAGTATTTATTTTTGTAACTTATTATTTAGATCGTTTTCATATTAATCAAGCTAGTTAAAAAAAAAAAATATATATATATATATATATAGTTGGCTGAGCGTGATGGCTCATGCCTAAAATCCCAGCACTTTGGGAGGCCAAGGCAGGCAGATCAATTGAGGTCAGGAGCTCGAGACCAGTCCGGCCAACATGGGGAAAGCTTGTCTCTGCTAAAAACACAAAAATTAGCTGGGTGTGGTGGCACATGCCTGTAGCTCCAGCTGCTCTGGAGGATAAGGCAGGAGAATCTCTTGAACCCAGGGGGTGGAGGCTGCAGTGAACCGAGACCAAGGCCCTGCACTCCAGCCTGGGCGACAAAGTAAGATTCCATCTCAAAAAAACAAACAAACAAAAAATGTATATAGTTTAACCTAACAGCTAAAGTAAGAATATAAACTTTATAAAATTTATTTTTAACCCTAATTGGCTAATTGGGAAACAAGTTTTACAAGATTTCTTTTTCAAGAATCAACACACATTGCAAATGTTGTAGTTGTAGTAAACCAAATGACAATGGAAGTTGATTCTGAAGAAATAGAGACCAAAAAAGTTCATACTCGTTTTATTTGGATGTACAATTCTCATGTGTTGAGTTCACTTTGTAGTCATCATTGATGATAAAATGCTAAAACTATAGTGTATTATTCATAGCACTGTGCTGACTAATGAAGCAATGAAACCACTAAAATTTAAGTGGCATTTGCATACCATATGTAAAAAATAAGAGCAAAATCAAAAGAATTCTTTGAAAGAAGGAGTATTGAATTTAAAACCTGACAGAAGCAGATGTTAACTATTTCACATGAAAGAAACTTTGCAGGCTTCTTATAAAGTAGTATTTGGGATTGCTAAGATCAAACATATATACAATTGCCAAGACATGAATGCAAGACTGCATCAAAGATACTGGCTTAAAAATGTTGGGTGATACTGTGCAAGAGCAGTAGCTCAAATGCCATTTTCTAGTGAAACTATAGCTCAGCATATTTGGGAATTGGCTAGTGATATGGAAGGTTAACTCACAGGGAGAAAAATGAAATTAGCAGAGTATTTCTCATTGCAACTAGATGAATGCATAGATATTGTTATGGCCATTCGGTTATTATATGTATGATTTCAATGTGATTGCTATTGGAAGAAATAGTTCTTTTATTTTTTTAGCCTCACAGCCAATAAATACAACTGTGAATTGTGTAAAACTATAAAGGATTCCATTGTTCCTAAATGTGTCTGGAGTTTAGGATTTTGTGTAGGATTATATTCTGATGGCACAGCTGCCATGACTGGAAAACATTCTGGATTAGTTACCCAGTTTAAGGAACTTGTGCCAGAATGTAAATCAACATTCTGCTTCCTTCATCAAGAAAGAAGTCAGCTGAACATAGGAAATTCACGAGCCTGAAATGCCTTTCATAGAAAGATAATTTAAATTTCATTAAAATTTTAGAAGGTAAGTTGTTGCAACTGACTACCGGTGAAGGATTGAAGATGAATTTTGTTCCATTTTGCATAAAAACAAAAAATGAATGACCTGAGCTTGCTGAAATTACTCTGAAATATCTTATGCCATCCATCCATCAAAATACCCCGGTGAGACCAGTTTTGTTACAAAGCATGAAAACAGTTTAGATGTATGTTATTCCCTATAAGCGGTGTTTTATCAACTCAACCAAGATTGAACAGGTAATAGGCAAACTCATTTGTCACATTAAAACTCTTAAATATTGACATGAATGGTGCTGTTCAGTGTGCTATAGACATCTAATACTTGGGAATCCTATTGTATTCATAAAGTTTTGTTTAGTTATGACCATGAGCAATCAAAGTTATGAAGGGAGTAGTGATTGCCCATGTTAATTATCTGTACACATACAACAACAACATTGATTTTATAATTTTTTATCTTTTTAAAATTATATTTATGGAAATGTTATTTTATGCCTACCAATAAGAAACATGGATTTGCATTTTGTATGTCTTTGTTTTTATTTCACTTTTTTAGCAATTCTTTTTTTCTTTTTCTTTCTTTTTTTTTTTTTTTTTTGAGAAGGAGTCTTCCTCTGTTGCCCAGGCTGGAGTGCAGTGGTGCCATCTTGGCTCACTGCAGCTTTGACCTCCCAGACTCAGTCATCCTCTCGCCTCAGCCTCCGGAATAGCTGGAACCACAGGTATGTACCACCAGCTGCCCAATTTTTTTAAATTTTTTTTTTGTAGAGATGAGGTCTTCCTATGTTGCCCAGGCTGATCTCAAACTCCTGGGCTCAAGCAATCCTCCTGCCTCAGCCTCCCAAAGTTTTGGGATTACAAGTGTGAGTCACCATGCCTGGCTACTATTCATTTTGTTGCAGTAAAAAATGTGATGATCTGTAACAGATAGGAAGTCAAAAAAAAAAAAAAGCAGGGGGGTGGGGGCGCGGAATATCTTTCATGACAAATTGAAAAACACTGCTTTAGTGGGTCAGTCTAGTGCAAGGGATCTGTGGGGCCAACAGAGCATGCTTACTCAGAGCCCATGGTCGGAGTTCCCAAAGAATCCCAGCCCCAGAGGCTGCCAGTCTTCCTGGGAGGCCCATGCAAGTTTCTTCCCTGGGAGCACATGCTGGGGGTGAATGGTGCCACCCGTGTGCAAAGCCCAGAGCCTAGAGTGTTTGTGGGGTGTGTGAGTAGAGCTGGGAAGTGCAGGCTGTGTGTGCATAAGGCCCTTCACAGTGTGCAGGGAAAGGAGGGGGCAGTCCAGGGGCAAGAGCCAGCTTGTTCCATGCCACTGTGTTCCAGCATGAACTCCACAGAGTCCAAGAAGTCTAAATTTAATCCGCATTGTTAAGAAGATATATTTGTCAAGCAGGATAATAGAATGTACTTAACAGTTGATAGTTTCACTTATAACTTTAAAAGTTTCAGACATTTAGAATGTGAGCCTCCGTTTTGGTTTTTGGATGAGCCCCATGAATGTTAGGAAAGAACCTGTCCAGGAGTTAGGTCAAAACTATAGCCATAGTTCAGGGGTGGTGGCTCACACCTGTAATCCCAGCACTTTGGAAGGCCAAGGTGGGAGGACTGCTTGAGGCCAGGAGTTTGAGATCAGCCTGGGCAACATAGTGAGACCCCATCTTTACTAAAAATAAAAGAAGTCATCCAGACCTCATAGCATGTCCCTGTAGCCCTAGCTACTCAAAAGGCTGAAGTGGTAGGATCCCTTGAGCCCGGGAGTTCGAGGTTGCAATGAGCTATGATCACACCACTGCATTTCAGCCTAGGTTACCAAGAGAGACCTCATTTCAAAGATAAAAACAAAGCAAAGCAAAACAAAACAAAACAAAACAAAAATGACTGAAGTCATAGATGGAGCAGTCAGCATGGAGGAGATATTTGAAGCTGAGGAGAGGCAGTAGAGTGTAAAGACGGCAAGTTCTACATTCAGACTGCCTGGTTCTAATCCCAGATCAGCCACCTACTAGCTGTAGTACTTAGGGCTACCTTCTGTACCTTGATTTTCTCATTTGTGAAATGGAGATATTAATAGCACCTCATGGGAATGCTTCAAATGTCCAGTGAGTTCATCCATGTGAAGCACTTAGAACAGGGCGCCATAGAGTAAGCTCTCAATACCAAGCAAGTGGCTAAATAACCTACAGAAGGAGCACAGAGCAAGAACAGAAGATGCTCAGGGAAGCCTTGGAAAGAAAACCTAGAGATGCATGGAGGGCAGACAGTGTCCCCAGCACCCAGTGCAGTGCTGGGCAGGTGACAACTGCTTGGTAACTGTGGATGGATTTGTAAAGGATCCTGGAAAGGAGACTGAGAAGGAGCACTTAACACATCAAATGAAGCAGAAAGGTCAAATGATGGGAGCCTGTTAGATTCCTAATCAGGAAATACCTTTAAAAGGACATTTTGATTCACAGAAAGTCAGATGGCAGTAGATTAAAGAATAAGTGGGTAGATACTTCTCTTTTTAGTTTAGCTTAGTAACTCTAGTAGAAGCTACTCTTTTTAAAGAGTTGACAATGAAGGGAATGAGAGGGATAAAATAGTAGCTGGAGGGGGCTGTAAGGTTGAGAGAACTTCCTTTTATGTTAGAGGAAATATGGGCAGACATGTTGCTAAGAGGAAGAAACCAGTGAAGAGGAAGGGATGATTAATGGAGCAAGAATCTAGGAGAAGGATGGGAGGAAACGGAATCAAGAGAAAAAAACATAGGAGTCAGTCTTATAAAAGAATGCCATGCCTGAGGTGAAAGGAAGCAGGATGATCAATAAGGATATAGAGAAGTATTGAGGCATAATAAGTTGAAGAAGTTCTTTCAGTTAATACAGGGGAACTTGCATTACTGGAAGAGCAAATACACATAGCTGACTAATAGGGAGCATATTCCTTTACCCATTGTGATGAGACTCTAAAGCGGCTCACGCACTGTAGCCTCTGCGTAGTTTGTGTCCCTATTCCACGGAGCAGTAGTTGGCAAACTACAGCCTGCGGGCCAGGTTTAGCCTGCTGCCTGTTTGTGCACAGCCCCTGAGCTAGGGGTAGTTTTTGCTTTTTTAAAAAATTGTGATAAAATATACATAACATAACATTTACCATTTTACCCACTTTTAAGTGTATAATTCAGTGGAATTAAGTAAATTCACAATATTATGTGACTATCACTACTGTCCATTTGCAGAATGTCATCATCCCAGACAGAAACTCTGTATCTATTAAACACGAACTCTCCATTCCCTTCTCCTCCTAGCCCCTGGAAACATCTATTGTACTTTCTATCTCTGTGAATCTGCCTATTCTAGGTACCTCATGTAAGTGGAATGATACAATATTTGTCCTTCTGTGTCTGCCTTGTTTCACTTAGCATAATGCTTTCAAGGTTCATCCATGTTGTAGCATGTATCAGGATTTCACTTTTTTATGGCTGAATAATATTCTATTGAGTGTATATACTATACTTTATTCATTCATCTGTTGATGAACATTTGGGTTGTTTCCACATTTTGGCTATTGTGAATAATGCTGCTGTAAACATTGGGATATAAGTATCTAATTGAGTTCCTGCTTTAAATTCTTTGGGTTATATACTGTATTAGTCCATTCTTACACTGCCGTAAAGAACTACCTGAGACTGGGTAATTTATGAAGAAAAGAGGTTTAATTGGCTCACAGTTCCTCAGGCTGTTCAGGAAGCATGGCTCAGGAGGCCTCAGGAAACTTACAATCATGGCGGAAGGGCAAAGGGGAAGCAAGCACCTTCTCCACGTGGCAGAGTGGGAGAGAGAGCGAGCCAAGGGGAAAGTACTACACACTGTTAAACAACCAGACCTCATGAGAACACATTCACTGTCATGAGAACAGCAAGAGGGAAGTATGCCCCCATGATCCAATCACTTCCCACCAGGCCTCTCCTCCAACATATGGGGATTACAATTCAACAAGAGATTTGGGTGGAGACACAGAGCCAAACCATATCACATACCTAGGAGTAGAATTGTCAGATCATACAGTCATTCTTGTGAAACAGCTAAACTGCTTTCCACAGCAGTTGCATCATTTTACATTCCCACTAGCAAGATGCAAAGGATTTGATTTCCCCACATCTTCACAGTACTTGTTATTTTCTGGATTTTTAAACATTAGGATGGCTGCTAATGAGTAGTCATGCTAACAGACATGAGGTGAGATCTCCTTGTAGTTTTGATTTGCATTTCCCCAGTGGCTAGAGAGGTTGAGCATCTTTTCTTGTGCTTATTGGCCATTTGTATGTTTTCTTTAGATAAATGTTTATTCAAGTCCTTTGCCCATTTTTAAAGCAGATTGTTTTGTTGTTGTCATTGTTGTTGAGTTTTAGGAGTTATTTATACATTTTGTATATTAATCTTTTATCCGATATGTGATTTGCAAATATTTTTCCCATTCTGTGGGTTGCCTTTTCACAGTCAAAAGACTGTATATGTGAGGGTTTGAATTATCATAAAAACTCATATGTGAGTTTATGTGTATTAGATGTGAGCTACCTAGTACTCCTTCGATAAATCTCTTCCTGCCTCAACAGTTGGGGTGGCCAACTGTTGTCTGCAATCAAGAACTCTGATTGATACATGCAGTAAAGACAATTATATTACACTTGGCAATATTTCCTTAAAAGGTAGTGTTTTATGAGAAACACTTAATTCCAGTTGGGACTTTTGTATGAATGTTTATTGCTCCTAACCTTCCAATGTCTGTAAAACTGATTTAATAGAATTTATGTCACAAAGGGGGTACAATGAAGATTATAAAACTAATAGATGAAATTTAAGCACAAAAAAAGTAAAACTCTGAGTGAGAAACCATAACTGAAATAGCACATTTAATTGTAGGAGTTTAACTCCGCATACACTCGATTTTGCTGCAACTGAACAAGAAAGAGATACATTTCTGAGAAAAAAAGCAAAGAAAACCAAGTCCCAGGAGTCTAAGTTTTTAGAGCAGAAATCCTAAGAGTATCTCAAAAGAAGCGAGACTGTTGATCATGGAAGTGATTGATTATCATGAGGTTAACACACCTTGGAGGAGATGGAGATAAGCAGGTAGAGAAGTAGGTAAATGCTCCAAGGTAACAATTCAGGATTCTAATCTGTTATTTCACTTACATGCTGAGTAAGTTACTTCATTCAGAGCTGCTCCTATTAATTCCAGTCAATGATTATACTCTTAAAAAAACAAGGTGCACAAATTAGAATGCTTGCTTTCTTGGTATTTATGCATGTTCTCCATCTCTCCCACACAGCCATGTGAGTAACAGTGACCTCATCACACATACAAAAAAACTCCTCGCATGAACTCTGCTACAGGAATGCACGTGGTTTTCAGACCTGGACTTTTTTTCCCCCATTTAATTTATCTCTCTATTATTGGAGATTTTACTTTTTCTTCCTGGTTTGCACACGCTGGTCTTATCAAGAGAGAAACACTTCTGTCCCATGTTCACCACTTCCACAGAAACAATTCTTTTCAACCTTTCTAATATGAGAAAAGCTGGAAGACAGAGATGAAGAAAACAATTTAAATTGGAATAAAGTTTTTTGGTTTTTTTAAAGCACACATCTACTTCAGCTGACAAGATGATTCCTGAAGAAATCAGAACAGATGAAGAAGCAGGATATAGAGAGCAGGTGAGCTAGTACTAAGTGAAAGGTTGACAGGGAAGTCAGTTCTCTTTGGAGGAAAGCACACCCTGGCAGAGGTGAGCGGGCATTTAACTCTTCAAGTCCACACCCAGTGGAGTGCGTCACCCAGGCCCTAACTTTCGTAGCTGAAGAACGCCCTGTGTAATGGCCTGTGCCACAGCCAGCTAATGACATGCAGCATCAGGCATCTGAGAAATAATTAACTGCCTGCCCTTCATTTTCAGCCTGCAATTAGACAACTGTGGCTGCAATTATTTGTGTGTGCAATTTTCCAACAACAAATAATTGTGTCTAAAGAAATACTTGCATTGTGAAAGGGAGACATAATTGGGATCCCCTTTTAATAAGTTAGTACTTAAAAGGTAAGCAAGCATGTAATTTGCCTAGTGGAAAGACAACCCTGAGTTTTTTTTCATGACATTTTTATATTTTAACAACTGCTTTCCCTAGCCCATTTGTGGACATCACTGCAGCGTTGTTGGCATAGAACAATCATGATTAAACTATAAGTAAGAAATGTCACATCACAGATGAACCAACGATGAATCCTAGCAGACTGTAGAGCACCCTGTATTCAATGCAGAAGAGGCACCAATAAAAGACCCCAAAAGCAAAGGATGCAAATTATTTCACTCTACTTGAAATATTAACAAAGTCAACTGCAGGGCACCCAGCACAGTGCCCAACACGTGGAAGACACACAGCGAGTGTGTCTCTAATTGACACTGTGTTGAGTCCCCTTCCTTGTGCTCCCACAGCATTTAACGGGTGGCTTTACTTTAGCCCTTAGTGCTTCCTGTCTTCTTTCTGTTTGTGTGTTCGTCTATCTGTCTCCCCTACTGTCTTACGAGCTATTGGAAGGAAATACCCATATCTTTTTCATCCTTTATTTTCCTGAGCATATTTCTGTCTCCGGTGTCAGAAAGCCACATTCGCCTCTGTCAAACAAAACAAAACAAAATGACAGGAAAACAGGGGGAGCTCTTAGCAGGATTCCCTTTCTTTCCTCCATCTCATGGGGCTGCCTCCTTTAGGGAGCTGACCTCATTCTCTCTGCTGCAGGTGGGTGTTCTCTATGTGGGTGATAGTATAAGCAGATGGCTCTTCAGTCAGACTCCCTAAGCTCGAATCTGGTTCCGCCACTTACTTAGAATAAATTACTTCAGCTCTTTGAGTCTCAGTTTCCTCATCTGTAAAATAGAGACAACAACAATAATAATACCTACCTACCCTATAAGGTGGTTGTAAAGATTAAATGAGATGATAATCTACAAGCAGAGCCAGGCATGGTGGCTCATGCCTGTAATCCCAGCACTTTTGGAGGCCAAGGCAGGAGGATCGCCTAAGCCCAGGAATTCAAGACCAGCCTGGGCAACATGCTAAGACCTTGTTCTACTAAAAATAATAAAGTTAGCCAGTCACAGTGATGCATGCCTGTACCAGCTGCTTGGGATGTTGAGGTGGGAGGATGGCTTGAGCCCAGGAGTGCGAGGCTGTAGTGAGCCATGATATCGCCACTGCACTCCAGCCTGGGTGACAGAGCGGGACCCTATCTCAAAATTTTTTTAAAAAGGCACAAACAACTCACAGCAGTACCCAACACATAGGATGTGCTCAATAAATGCATGCTAATATACTATTCATATTGTTATTTTTGTGGAAGAGGCAGAGAGATAGGCATGACTATAGATATTTCTAGGTGATATCATCCTAACTTAGAGACCCCAAGGAAAAAGGGGAACATTTATATCCCAGTATCTATATAAACAATTTCTGGGAGGGACTGATTAACTGTGTGTTATAGAGTTCACCACATGCCAGGCACTATGGTAAGTGCTTTCTATTGCATCATCTCAATGAATTTTTACCACAGTTCTATGATGTAAGTACTTTTTTCCCCCCGAGACGGAGTTTCGCTCTGTTGCCCCAGCAGGAGTTCATTGGTGGGATCTTGGCTGACTGCAACCTCTGCCTCCCAGGTTCAAGCAATTCTCCTGTCCCAGCCTCCCGAGTAGCTGGGACTACAGGTGCATGCCTATGCCTGGCTAATTTTTGTATTTTTAGCAGAGATGGGGCTTCACTATATTGGCCAGGCTGGTCTGGAACTCCTGACCTCAGCTGATCCACCCACCTCAGCCTCCCAAAATGGTGGGATTACAGGCGTGAGCCACTGCACCCATACTTAAGTACCATTTAGATCCTCATTTTACAGGAAAACCAAGGCTTAGACAAGTTTATTACTGATAAAACCAAGGCTTAGAGAAGTTTATTACTGATATTTCAGGGGATGGAAAACTCTCTTCTGTAAAGAACCAGGTATTAAATATTTTAGGATCTGTAGTCTAGATGGTTTCTGTCACAGCTCCTCAACCCTGTCACTGTAGAACTGAAAGCAGCCATAGACAATATGCAAACAAATGAACATGGTTGTGTTCCCACCAAACTTATTTTATGGGCACTGAATTTTGAATTTCATATAATTTTCATGTGTCATAAAATATTATTTTTCTTTTTTTTTTTTTCATTCACTTAAGAATATAAAAACTATTCTTAGCTTAAGAACTCTACAAATAGAGGTGGCAGCTGGATTTTCTCTTTGGGCTGTTTGCTGATTCCTAGTTTAGTCACTTTCTGAAGGCCACGTAGCTAATAGTGGAGGATCAGCCGGGAGCAGTGGCAAGTGCCTGTGGTCCCAGCTGCTTGGGAGGCTGAGGCAGGAGGATCATTTCAGGCCAGGAGTTCGAGGCTGTAGTGCACAAGCATCATACCTGTGAATAGCCACTGTATTCTAGCCTGGACAACATAGCAAGACCCCCTTTCTAAAAATAAGTAAATAAAAATGGTGGCTCGCAGCTTCAGGTCCAGGTGCCAAGACTCTTGAGGTCTGCACACTTAACCACGACTATGCCAGCAATGCAAACAATATTTGATGGAAGGAAAATGCCCCCTCCCTCCATGAAAAAGCCAGTTTTGTATCTATTTGTAAGTTCATTTTACTATTCCCAATCCATATATGTGTCTGTTCTTCAGATTTTCCTTTGAACTGGTTGTAACATCAATCTGATTCCCTCAGTAAATAATGAGTAAAATAATATCTTTAACGTGTATTCACCTTATATCTGAAGGAGAATCAGGATTTTACTTTTTCTTAAAATTATCTTCTAGGAAAAGGCACACTTGTAATCCTAGCACTTTGGGAGGCCAAGGCGGGTGGCTCACTTGAGCTCAGGAGTTCAAGACCAGCCTGGGCAAATGGCAAAACCCTATGTCTACTGAAAATACAAAAAATGAGCCGGGTGTGGTGGTGCATGCCTGTAATCCCAGCTACTCAGGAACCTGAGGCAGGAAAATCTCTTGAACCCAGAGGCAGAGGTTGCAGTGAGATCTTACCACTGCACTCCAGGCAGGCCGACAGAGTGATGTCTCAAAAAACTTTAAATTATAAAAATAAAATTATCCTGTAGCAGTTTTGGAGGACTTCCACTGAGATGCTCAGTAGATTCACCTGACAGAGCCAGGTAAACTCCATCAACAGAAATGGGCAGCTTCATGGGCGACTTAAGTCCAGGCACATCTATTCTTGATTTTTAGAGGTGAAATCAAAATGACAATAGAACTTTGCTTGCTCCTTGCTTTTGTTGTTGTTGTTGTTGTTGTTGTTGAGAAGGGTCTCGCGCTGTTGCCCCAGCTGGAATGCGGCGTGATCTCAGCTCACTGAAACCTCTGCCTCCCAGGCTCCCCTCAGCCTCCTGAGTAGCTGGGATGACAGGCATGTGCCATCATGTTGGATACATATGTATATATATATAATTTTTTTTTTTTTTTTTTTTTTTTGGTAGAGACAGGGTGTCACCATGTTGCCCAAGCTGATCTTTAATTCCTGGGCACAAGTGATTCACCTGCCTCAAACCTCCCAAAGTTACTCCTTGTTTTTCTAATTTTAATTTTCCCTCTGCCAATTTTGTGTTTTGTTTTGTTTTGAGACAGGGTCTTTCTATTTTGCTCAGGCTGGTCTCGAACTCCTGGGCTCAAGTGATCCTCTCCCTTCAGCTTCCTGAGTTGCTGGGATTACAGGTGTGCAACGACCATGCCTGGCTTGTTTTTGTTTTTGATTTGTTTATGGCTATTAAGTTGTTCCTCACTGGTGACAGCAATGACTGGGAATTTGGTTTATGGTTTGACCATTTGGTGATTTCTGTAAATGAATTATTGAATTATAGAGATCTATTCTCTAAATGATTTGTTAGACTTTTTATATTTGTTTTTATGTCTACTTGACTATTTTCAGCTAAATCAGGTCAAAAATAGAGAGAGATTTGCAGATGCTAAGTTGCTGGCTTTGAAGATAGGGGAAGGGGCCACAAGCCAAGAAATGTAGTTAGAAAAGGCAAAGAAATTAATTTTCTCCTAGATCTTCCAGAGGGAATGCAGCTGCTTGCTTTTGCCCCTTAAGACCCATCTGAGACTTCTGACCTTCAGAACTATAAAATGATAATTTTGTGTTATTTTAAGCCAGTAAGTTTGTAGACATTTGTTACATTAGTATTGCTTTGTCAGCAATAGGACACTAATAAAGAGTCATTAATAATATGTCCTTTCACCAGAATATAATTGGAAAAATCTGTTATTCAACCAACACCTCGAATGTAATTTTTGAGAATGATGTTCATTTAATCAGGTATTACAACAAGCACTTTTAAGGCACTAAGATGGCCTGTCTGGAGCCAATAATCACACAGCCCTTTCAGGAAAACCATCCCAGTATTTGGCTTAAAAGGTTTCAGTCTTACAGGTAAGAAGGAATTTGTCCAAATTTATAGGTACTGCAAGTGAAATCTAGTGGAGAGCTTCTTGGCCTTGGTTTCCTAGCCTCAGGAAATAATATAGGCTTTTGAAAGTCCAATCACATTCTTTATGAAAACTTTCAGCAAAACAAACTTAGGTGTGTTTGTCATGGCTTGTATGGTAAATTTACGTTCTTGTTATGCCCATGTAAATAATCAGGTCAAATTTAAAAACTAGTGATCAAGAATAACCTATTTTTGAGGTTATTTTTACTAAGAAGAGGAGAGTATAAGGAAAATTTTAAAACTTTAAAAAAGCAAAAGAGACTACTGGATATTCTTTCACAAAAATGCTAGAGACTTCAGAAATTCATTCTATAAGGATATGTACTTTTTTATGACTAGGCTATATTATAATTCTGTAACTTACAGAAAACTAATAGCATTGCAAAACATTTTTGTCTACAGACATGCAAATAAATTGTCTCTGGTGGTAGAGGGACAAAAGCCAGTTTTGTACCTATCTGAAAATTCATTTTAATATTCCCAATCTAGAAATATATCTGCTTTCTGAGTTCTCTCAATTATTATATATTTGCCTGATTCCCTCAGTAAATGATGAGCTAAGCAGAATCTTTAAAATATAATCATTTTCTATCTGAATGACAGTCCTAACTTTATCATTTTTGAAAATTATCCTTTGCCAAGACTCAAGTAAATAATATTATGAATATTTTTATACATGTTCGTTTAGGAAAATTCATTATTTTGTGCCGTCCATTTTATGGTCAGACAGCTCTAATTACTAAAAACATACTTCTATTAACTCCAAATTATCATCTCTATACCTTCACCTATTTGTCCTATTTTTGTCCCAAAATCTAAATAAAATAATCCAAAGGATCTGTCTTTTTCAACTATTTAAAGTCACTTGGGCTCGCAGCCCCATTTCTCCATGTCAGGCCTTCTCACCTTACAGTCCTTGCTTTCTTGACCAGATCATTTAATGATCTGCTCCTTTCTGGTTCCTGCCTCTCTGGTTATTGAGAAAGTTATTTTTCTCCCAGAACTGAGTGCAAAGTTAGGGAGAAAAATGTCCATATCACCCCCTCTCCACGTCTCTCTCTCCACCACCCTCTCTCACGTGTGCATGCACACTCTTGCACATTCACACACACTTATAAGTACCATTCTATATTTACTTTCTAAAAAAGATCTGTTTAAGGACACAAGTGTTTTGTTCTTAAAGGGTTTTTATTTTAGCCTCTATAGAGACAATGATAAAAAGGCAAAATTAGTCAGGCACAGTGGCTCACACCTGTATTCCCAGCACTTTGGGAGGTCAAGGCAGGTGGATCACTTGAGGCCAGGAGTTTGAGACCAGCCTAGCCAACATGGTGAAAACCTGTTTCTACTAAAAATACAAAAATATTAGGCGGGCATGGTGGCAGGCGCCTGTAATCCTAGCTACTCGAGAGGCTGAGGCAGGAGAATCACTTGAAACCGGGAGGTGGAGGTTGCAGTGAGCCAAGATTGCGCCACAGCACTCCAGCCTGGGTGATAGAGTGAGACTCTGCCTCAAAAAAAAAAAAAAAAAAAAAAAAAAAAAGCAAAATGTGGGCCCTATTAGCAGTTCGAGTCTTACACATGTTCATTCCTACCATTTCATCATTCCTAGCCTCTCATCAAACACACATGTAGGTGTCCTAGTTCTTGCCCTGCCAAACTATTAGTTCCACTCAGTGTTTGATGAGAGGCTGGGCTGAGCCACTCAGGTTGTCACCCAAGGGCATCTGGGGGAGCACTGACATAGGTCCAGTGGAATCTTTGTCTTCCCTTAGATCAGCCTCCAGGTATGAGGCACCCCAGGAGAAGAGGTTACTATTTCTCAGTCTCCCACCCCCAAATGCGTTCTGTGGGTTTTAAGCTATCCTGAACAGTAGCCTCCTGAGGCATACATAGAATTTTCTCTAATACCTTTTTGGCCTGCAGCAATAGTTTTGAAAGTGTTCCAGGAACCAGCAGCATCCACATCACTTGGATATTTCTTAGAAAACAAATTCTCAAGCCTTCCCTCAACCTACTGAGTCAGAAACTCTGGGAGTGGAACTCAGCGATCTGTGCTTTAACAATCCCTCTGGTTAATTTTAATGCACATTCAAGTTTGAGAGCCACTGGGTTACAGACCTCATTAGAGTACAGTGGGGGCTGATTCTACTCCTTCACACGGCCCTGAGCTAGTGTCTTGGGCACTTGGTCTCAATGATGATCATGTGGCCTCTGGTCAGTCCGTCACCTGCTTCTCCCCCAGCAGAGTTTTCCATTTTTTCTATTTATAAGCAGCTTCCTCACTGGACCACCCGTCAGGTTTCTCTTTCTGGTCTGAGGGTGATCTCAATGTTTAAAGAGACAGCAAAGAAGAAGCACACACCCTGAGCAGCAGGGAGTCCTTCGTGAACCTGGTCTACAGCTTCACATACCTGAAAACCGTCCTCTTCCAAGTGTGCCCTCCCTGTCCCTCAACCCCATAAAACAGGGCAGTTCTCCAGAACTGTCCTTTTAGACTCACCCACAAAACAAGAACACCTTCTTTACACATTTCTGTGTTTTCTGGTTTTGTTTTTGTTTTTATTTGTTTATTTTTGAGGTAGAGTTTCACTCTGTTGCCTAGGCTGCAGTGCAGTGACGCAGTCTTGGCTCACTGCAACCTCTGCCTGCAGGGCTCAAGCAATCCTCCCACTTTGGCCTCCCTAGTAGCTGGAACTATAGGCAAGTACCACCATGCCCGGCTAATTTTTTGTATTTTTCGTAGAGCTGGGGTTTTGCTATGTTGCCTGGGCTGGTCTTGAACCCTTGAGCTCAAACAATCTGCCCACCATGGCCTCTCAAAGTGCTGGGATTACAGGCATGAGCCATCATGTCCGGCCCTGTTTTCTGGTTTTCATACAATGCACATAGATTATAGTGAGGGGGGAAGAGCTGTTTTTATTTAAACATACACACACACACACATTCACAAGACAAGGATCCTAGTTTTGTAAGTGTGTGTGTGTGTGTGTGTGTGTGTGTATAAAAAAGACATTGGCATGTGGTCATTGCCAGTGATAGGATTATAGGTGAATTTAATGGTTTCTTTGCCTTTTCAGCAGTTTCTAATTTTTTACAAAGATAAATTAATAAACAAAATATATATTATGCATAAGTTATCCACATTCTTTATTATTTCATGGTACCTCAATGATCCATCAAATTATAAGGAAATCACGAGTTAGAAGCATTAAAATCAGATTGACTTATCTGGGGTCTAGAAATACATTAAATAATCCTAAAAATACATATCACAGCTGCAAAAATAAAGGCATAAAGAGGCTAAGGCTCTGGACCCAAAGTGTGGCTATGCAGCTGTAGTCTCCAGTGCATGGAAGAGCACCTGGCGTACAGACGGTGCTCAGTCATGAAGGGAGCTCTCCCACCCATCTCTATGCCTCAGACGCCTCTAGTACTCTGTGTGTGAATTCGGCTGTCTGTTTAGTTCAATTTGGTGGGCCTCTAGACAGAGAAGCCTCTCTCCCTCTTTCTTCAATCATGCAGGACTCTGCAGACTAGAGGAAGCTCAGAAAGGCCTTATTTTTGAAAAGAGTGACACAAACAATACACTTTATGCTCAGACAGACCTGGCTCCAAATCTTGGCTTCCCGTTTTCAGTTGAGGTCTGCTGTTTATGGAACATCTACATATATCTGCATTCAAAAGTACTATGTACAGAGGACAGCCAGACTTTCACTGCCTTTATCAAGCTGTCCACCTGGAAGCCTCTGTTTCTACTTTGTCAAAGGAGGTTGTACTCATCCAACAGGGTCGCCTGGGGTACTAAATTAGACCATGAGCACAAATTGCCTAGATGCGTTGGCTATGATTATTGTTAATTGCTGCTGAACTGGATTTAAAGACAAATGACTACTGTATAATGTTTTCTGAAATCTACTTTAAATCAACAAACATTGTGCGAGCCCCTGTGAGGTACAAGGCATTGCACTAGACAGGGAGTTTTAGGGTTAGGAAGATGTATAAATCTGTTCTCAGGCTCTTAAAAATCACTACCCATATCTTTACAAGGGTAATCATGTTTTCCTTGGCAATGCCACTTTGAACATAAAAATAGTCAAAGTTATAATCCTAGAGCTATACTTCCTACATTCTGGCTCGCCCATCCAATTATAGGAAACTCAGCTCTTTTCAAATTCCACCTAAGTTCAATGCATCACCTTTGCCGGCCAAGGTATCTTCTCAGTCACAGCATGAAGCTCCACTCTTCTATTGGCAGAAACAGACCTCATGATAGCAAGTGGCATCTGCGTGTCCTTCTTCTTGGTCTAGTTGCTGCAAGACGCTCTCGCCGCACCATCTGTTCCTCGGCTAGAGTTTGAGCCACACAAGGCGGCAGTTCCCAAATGAATGCCTCCTTAGGGTGAAGAAAACAAGAATGAGTGAGGTACCGTGGCCATTCTCTTCCAACAGCTTCTAGAAATGCTGATAGAACTGTTTTGGTTTTTACCATCCTGTCTCCCCAGGTCCCTCTCGACAGTCCCTGATGAAGAAAACCTGGCAAGCAGTACAGTCCCTGTTTTCCTCCGGCTTGACTACATCAGCTCTCCTCCCTCAACCTGACTTCTTTTTCCCAGAGCCCCCCTTGGTCTTTCCTACTGATCCTCTCCTGAAGGAAATTCCACCACCAGACTTTCAGATATGCCTCGATGTGACAGTTTCCTGAGCCCTTAGCCCCTCTACTGCACAGGAAACTAAAATACAGGCAGACCATAATCCATGCTCTGTTTTAAATTATATCTCTGATATGACAGATTGACTGCTTATTAATTGGAACCCTATGGGATTCACCCACTTTCCTTGCTTCTCTCTTTTTTTAAATAACTAAACAGTTTTAGAGAAATCAAAATTAAATTGTGGTGATTAATTATCCCTAAAAGTAACATTGAAACAATCTGATGTGATTTTGAAATTAGTAATTCAATTTTCCAGAATTGGTTTGAAGGTTAAAAAACCCTAAACCTTTAACTCAACTCTAAGTCATGCATCACTTAACGATGGGCATACATACTGAGAAATGTGTCGTTAGGCAGTTTCATCCTTGTGCAAAAATCATAGAGTGGACTTAATGCAAGCCTCGATGGTACAGCCTACTACACACTTAGGCTATGTTAGTAGAAAACCCAAGCTCTGTGAAATATTTTAAAGAGGTTTATTCTGAGCCAATATGCACGACCATGGTCTGGGGAAAAGCGCAAACCCAAGAAGACTTCACCAAGTGGTCCCAAGACAGCTAGGTCACAACTCAGTTTCATACATTTTAGGGAAGCAGACGTTACAGGTAGTCATAAAATCAGAATACATGGGGGTCATGCATTGGTTTGGCCCCCCAAAAGTGAGATACCTTGAAGTGGGAGGTGGGGGCTTACAGGTCATAGATGGATTCAGAGATGCTTTAGTTTGCAGTTGGTTAAAGGAGTAAAGTTTGTCTAAAAACAGAGTCAGAAGAAAGGAATATTTTAAGTTGAGAGAAGGACATCTGTTAACTCATACAGAGTGAGCTATAAGGGGTGTGTGACTTAAACCTTGTCCGGTATGGCCTTAGGTCCTGTTTATCATGTGGTGTCTTATTGTCACAAAGAGACTGTTTTGTTCATCTTATGATCTCTATTTTAACGTTAATGCTGGTCAATTGTGCCTAAACTGCAAAAGAGAGGGGATATAACAAACGTGTCTAACCTCCCTTCCCATCATGGCTGGCAATTCAATTTTAAGGTTTCCTGGGGTCCCCTTGGCCAAGAGAGTGTCCGTTCAGTTAGTAAGGGCTTAGCATTTTATTTTTTGTCTATAGCTATATGCTTTAGCCTATTTCTCCTAGGCTACAAATGTGCATAGCATGTTACTGTACTGAATACTGTAGACGGCTGTAACACAATGATTACATATTTGTGTATCTAAACATAAGGCAATTTATTGTGCTATGACATTATTATGGCTGCAGTGTCACTAGGCAAGAGAAATTCTTTAGCTCCATTATAATCTTATGTGGTTCATCACTGACTGGACTGTTGCAATGCAGCACATAACTGTAATGTGATTTTAAGAATTTTCACTTCTTGGTCACTCCTTCAGAACACCTTATAGTGTATCAATTGGTAAAGAAAAAGGTATTCTGACACTTGTTAAAATGGTAATATAGGAGAGAAAAAGTAATATATTTTCCTTACCCATTGCAAGATTTATGACTGACATCCCTATAATGAAAGATGGATTAACAAGAGAAAAGCATAACAAATTTATTTCATCAAAGTTTTTAGGTGACACAAGAGCCTTCAGAAATGAAGACTCAATGACCCAAGGAAAACTGTATTTTTATGGATGGTTATGCAGAAGTGTGATTAGATATAACAAGATGTGTATATAACAAGACCTGGGTATTATTCTATTTTGCCTTACTACAAAGGAATACCTGAGACTGGGTAATTTATAAAGAAAAGAGGTTTATTTGGCCTTCTTCTGCAGACTATATAAGAAGGATGGTGCCAGCATCTGCATCTGGTGAGGTCCTCAGGAAGCTTACAATCCTGGTGGAAGGCAAAGGCAGAGCAGTTGTGTCACATGGTGAGAGAAGGAGCCAAAGAAAGGGGAGGAGGTGCCAGGCTCTTAAATAACCAACTCTTGCGTGAACTGATTGAGTGAGAACTCACTCATTGCCATAACGACAGCAGCACGCCATTTATGAGGGATCTGCCCCCATGACCCAAACACCTCCCGCTAGGCCCCACCTCCAACACTGAGGATCACATTTCAACGTGAGATTTGGAAGGGACAAATACCAAAACCTCATCAATCTGTTAAAGGAAATTAATGGAAGGCCATTGTTTTGGACTGAGTTCCTGCCCTAGACCCCAACAGACCAGACCACACCAGAATGAGTCACTTGTGTAAGTGCCACGTGACCAAACTGAACTTTAAACTGGGCTAGTTTTCCAAAAAACAGGAGATTCACAGCAACCAGTTACACAGGGCCCAGTTTACTTCAGCCAGCATGATAAGAAAGTCCCCTCTGTTTTAAGCCTATCAGAAATGTAACTTTATGATGACCAATCCAGTTTTTGTTCCTTGTTTCTCCTTTCTTCAGCCTTTTTTGCCTATAAAGCCCATCTCCTCTGCTCAGCTCATCTTCAGATGGAATACTGCTCAACTTATGAGTCGATAATCAAAGTCAATGAGATCTTTAAACTACAGATGTTGAAATTTTGTTTGTTTGACAGATCTAACGGCAATAAACTTGGGGTAACTTAGCAAGGCCTGTTTGTTCTGAATCTTCTGCCTGGTTATAAGGCAGATCTGCCTCTGGAATGAAGGTCTGATGACCCATTTTCAGGGGAGGTAGATCAGAGAACTCTTTCTACGGCCTCAGGGGAGAAAGGTAGAGAAGTTCAGAGAGTGATCTCTATGCTTCTGCTGTCTTCTCGGTTTCCAACGTGCCATATTTTGGGGTATTGTGTTGTGAGTCCCAACAGTAAGAAAGACTTTATTCAAAACTGCAATAGGGGAGAGAGATCAGGCTCAACAAAGATAGCTGAGGATTTATAGCCAAGGGACAGAGGGAGGGATGAGTGGACAGAAAAGTAATAATAGGAGACATTCGGGGTAGTAGGGTTCTTGCTGAAGGCAGGCCAGAGTGGTCAGATATCAAGGGTGGAGAGATTCTTGCTAAACTGACTTAGTGTGATTCTTACTACAACTAGGCTAGGCTGGCCAAAGTCAGGATGGATGCCAAGTTCAACTTGAAGCTTCACTGGAAAAGGAGCTCAGGGGAGCCTGACTAAAGTTTGATCAAAGAGAGAGTCTTTGTCACATCGTCATCTGTTCTAAAATCTGACTCTCGAAACTGAACAATTCAACACAGACACAATCTGACCAGTGCAGGATGGAGAAGGGATATGTCCTTTCTGGAGGTGTCAGCTAAATTTCTCTAGCGTGTAGCTAGGGTTGACATCGGACTGCGGTGCAGCCATGAAGCCCCATTATTGGTTGGTTCATGTGATATTGTGAAAGTGAACTATATATTTGATTTTCATCCCCACTTCCTGGCATAGGACTGCTAAAATTTTGGAATCTTCAAAGCGATAAGTATCTTTCTATGCTAATGAGATGACTGGTGGCTGGCAGCCCCTAGGGAGCTCCAGGAGGGGGGCTGGTCACCAGAAAAACCAGGGCAGGATTGAAGAGTTCAGACTTTCAGTCCCACCATTCAGCTTCCAGGGTTTAGTCAATCATGTCTATATAATGAAACTTCCATAAAAGTCCAAAGGGACTGGGTTCAGAGAGCTTCCAGATAGCTGAATTTGTGGAGGTTCCCGGAGAATGGAACACCCAGAGAAAGTCTGGAGGTTCCGTGAATCTTCCCACGTGCCTTGCCCCATGCATCTCTTCATCTGTGTCCTTTATAATAAACAAACAAATGTTAAGGAAAGTGTTTCCCTGAGTTCTGGGAACCACTTTAGCAATTAATCAAATCCAAGGAGGGCATTATAAGAGCCCCAACTTGAAGCCAGTCAGTCAGAAGGACAGGTCAAACAGTCTGGAGCTTGTGATTGGCATCAGAAGTGGAGGACAGTCTTGTGGGACTGAGCCCTCAACTGTGAGTTCTGATGGTATCTCCAGGTAGACAGTGTTAGAGTTGAATTATAAGACACACAGCTGGCATTCACTGCAGAACTGATTTGTTGTTGGTGGGGAGAAATCCTTACACACTTGGTGACCAGATGTCACAGAAGTCTTCTCTGTTGATTGTTGGTGAGGGAGAAAAGAGAAAAAACACTTGATTTTTATTCCTATGTTCTCAGAGCTTGTAATTAAGATTGCAGACAGCTAAAACATCAGGTCCTTTCTCCTAAGAATGCTCTCTTTCCAATTTATCAATCATATAACCCAAGTTACTTTCCCCAGGTAGACCTGAGCAACCACCAATTGCCTACTAAATAAAATCCATTCATCTTAACAGAGCATATTAACCTATCACAACAAGTTTTATTAGTTTGAGTGAATTCGCCCAAATTTGAGAACTTCAAAGTCTTATCCAAACCATCCTCCCTAAAGTAGTGTCTTGGGGAGGAGTGGGACCTGAAATTGCTTAATGAGGGGTGGGGCTCCTACCCGAGACCCCAGCAACATCAGGGCATAGGTGCCAACAGCTGTGTCCTGGAGGGCTACTGAGGTCAACACCAGCAAAGTGAGTCTAGAGGTGACCAAGGGGACTGAGCACAGAGGAGAAGATTGAACGCCAGATCCCAACTAAAGAGGTTTCACGGAATGGGTGAGGTGGGAGGGAGAGAAGCCAAGAGTATCTGTCAAAGCAGGCAGTGGGTAGGTCAGGGGCTCGGGACAAATTCTGGAGATGGGATTTGGCTGCTACAATGGATTCCCTTCATTATTTAAGTATGAATCTGTGTGCCCAGTACAGGCTTGATCACAGGCGCTACAGAAGTTCGGACAGAATGAGAAATTTTGAGTTTCTGAGACTGTAAGGCTGGGAATCCGACTTAGAACAGGAAGAGTAAGTAGGTTTTGTCTCCTGTGTCACCTCTGATAGATCACTGGTTGCTTGAATCACTAAGTTGAGAAGGATTCTGAAGATGCACGTAAACTCCATGGGAAAGTATGTCCAAATGGACCAGTGACATCTGCCAATAGTGTGGGGCAAAAGTGAGAGGTGGCCTGGGAGCCATGTATCACTACCTGGGTCATGAAGCTGCCACAGAAAAGTCCCACCCCAAGGATCAGCTGGCATTTCTATACCTGCTGCCACCTGCCCCTCGATTTCCAGTACCTTGCATATTCATCTCCAATATAAGTTTTATTTCATATTCCTCAGTTATTCTCATGCTCTTATGCATATTTATTTCTTAGATAACTTGGTCCAAAATTATCCAGCTTGTTTTTTGTGTGGCACTCTTAGAGTCTCAGTAAATTTTTCAGTGCCCTGTCCCTAGACCAAAAGAAATTCCTACCAGAGCTATTTGTTAATTAGGTCTAAACAACTTGATAAATATTTGTGACCTAACAACTTAGTCTGAAAAACTGTATATATAAATGCAAAGAAAACAATTTTATTTCATTCTTAAATAATTAAAGTTACCTATTAGTGGGATGCATTTTCCTGTGAAACGCAGGAAAATTTTTGAGGCTGAGGCACAAAATATAATTTAAAGAGTTTACTTGAGCTAAAGTGAGGACAGCTGCCCCAGAGATTCAGACACTCGGAACCTGGAATACAAGCTTCCTTTGACCTTTGTTAATAAGCAGGGTTTTAAAGGCAAAAAAAAAAAAAAAAAAAAAAGGGAGGGGGAACAGGGAGTGAGTTGATACAAAGTTATTTATGAGGAATTCTCACTAGTTTACAGAAATAACATTGATTAGTGATAGGCTATACGTTGTTAAGCTATAGGGTATGGGTTATATTATCTGATGCAACATTGTTAGGTTAATTTATAGATACTTGTAGCCATAGCAAGTAATTTCAAGAGATGAATATGTAGCTCAAAGGAGGGGGTAGAATGTGATTGCTGTCTGATTTTAATGTCTCTCTGGGCTTGGTAATTTAAAAGGATTTGGACTCCTCAGATAAAAGTTATTTTCTCCTCTTCTCTGTCGTCGTCGTCTTCTTCTTCTTCTTCTTCTCCTCCTCCTCCTCCTCCTCCTCCTCCTCCTCCTCCTTCTTCTTCTTCTTCTTCTTCTTCTTCTTCTTCTCCTCCTTCTTCTTCTTTCTTCTTCCCTCTCTCTGTCTCTCTCTCTCATTTCTTTGTTTTGTTTTGAAACAGGGTCTTGCTGTTATCCAGGCTGAAGTGCAGTGGCATGATTATAGCCCACTGCAGCCTCCAACTCCTGGTTTCAAGCGATCCTCCCACCTCAGCCTCCAGCGTAGCTGGGACTACCAGAATGCACCACTACACTCAGCTAATATTTATTTTTATTTTCATAGAGAAAATGTCTCCCTCTGTGTTTCCCAGGCTGGTCCCAGATTCCTGGGTTCAAGCAATCTTCCTGCCACAACCTCCCAAAACGCTAGGATTACTGGAGTAAATCTCCATGCCCAGCCTCTTTTCTCACTTCTCAAGCCTTGGAATTAGACTGGACACCACCTCCCTCATTTCCTGTTTCATATTTCTGCATGTAGTGCCACAGAATAGGCACAGTAGACCCAGCTTCACAATATGACATAACCAAAAGAAATGTTGAAATGTTGCACAATCTAATGGTGATACTGTCAACTACCTTCAGCTAATAGTTTGTGTGGTACCTGAATGGATGTCAAGTATCACTGTGCTTCTCTTATAATTCTAAAATATCTAGTGGCACCCCAGGGCACCTTGGTACACAGCCTGGAAACCATGGGCTTGGAAGGCACTTCATCCATTTTGTATTAGTACCTGTTTTCTCTAAAAATAAAAAACCACTTTAAGAATATTTTCCTATTTTTTCATTTGAAGATTCATTTACTGGACAGAGTCCCTCTATTAATTAAACATCCTCCATGAGAAAAATACAAAAAGATAGGCCATTAAAAGTTCAATGAAAGTTATGAAAAAAAGAAAAAAAATGAACTCAGGAAGTCTTCAAAAATGAGACAAGGCACCATGATCTTACTAAATCATCCAACATATGTCAAAATGTGTCATAAAACACACTTTTCCTTTGAATGCTAGCCAACTTCTGTTGTTTGCTTTGATTGACAGCTTGGATAGACTGGAACAGCAGGGAGCTGGTGAAACTACACTCCCAGGACAAAACAGGTTTCTTCGTTTTGTTTTGTTTTGTTTTGTTTTAAATCTTTGAAAACCAAGAAAGAAAGGAGAGGGAGCAGAACAAAGAGAAGAAGGCAAGAAGAGATCATCGCTGTCCTCACTTACACAGCTATTTTTTTCCATTTAAGTATACATTTGGCAAATATTTATATTCTCTTGCCTAGAGGCGATCATATTTGCATCAAATACTTGAATGCAGGATGTGAAAGAAACAACAGGCTGGTCAGAGCCCAGGTTACAAAGGCTTACGAGATCCTTAGGCTTGCACTAAGCACCTTTCCTCTCCCGCCTTCTGCCCCCGCTTTGGTGAGGTAACATTGTCCAGGCCTGCTCAGTTCTTTCCTTTGTTCCACCCTAAGCACCTTCACACCCCAATCTCTAGGTCCAGCAGGACCAGAACAAGGGAAAGCAAAGCCTCACCGCAGGACAGTGTTGTTCAGGATGTGCAGAGCTCTTAAATCTTCAGTCATTCAGAAAGAGGGGACTGTTGCTCTTCACCCAGGAAGAACCTTAATTATCCAAATGCACAGGGGCCCTCACAGGTGGTTCCTTAACATCTATGTGAGTCATATAATCAAAAAAAAAAGAAAAAGCAGATCCTGAAATCCGAGCACAGTTTCAGAAGCAGGGGTACATTTTTTTTTTTTTTTTTTTTTGCATTTGCTTCCAGATTTCTGAACTTAGGTTTCACTCTATAGAAATCTGAGCTGGTGGTAGAACGAGCAAAAATGAATGTGTTATGAGCCCCTTGGTTCATAATGGGCATTTTCTTGTTGCCTCGCCACGGAACAAGGAGCAGCGGTAAGATCTTGTTCTCATCTCACAAAGCAGCTGCGCTGACACTTCAAGCAGCTGGCTCTAATGTCAGCAATTGACGTTTACCGTTGATCATTTCACCAGCTAAGTTAAACACACCAGGCTTGCTCATAAGTGCTGGCCACGAAGAAAGTGCTCTGGAAGGCAAACAGCAAGTGAAGAAAACCAGCCCCTCAGCACACGAAGGAGAAAGTTTCCCTTTTTATAAACTATCTAAAAAGGAAAAAGGGAGAGGCATCATATTTTAAATTATGAATTAGCTATTTCATGCTGCAGCCAAAACACTTCTCTGTTGGAGTGAGCATATCGCTGTAATGGTTTGTTAAAGGATGTTTGCAAAGTTAAAAGTCTACAATATGAAAGATTTAACTCATTTGCACCATCATTAAGGAATGAATTACAGTCATGACATTTAAGAGTTGACTGTGTTGTTGTTACACGACAAAGAAACATCCTTTGAGCATTTCCCCAGAGCCTAGGCAGGCTCTGGATTTCAGGAACCAACGAGTACCATGTAAGTGCAATTACTGAAGGTATATGAAATCAAAACACCTGCCCCAACACTGTTTCGTTTGACTTTAGGAGCTGTAAATTTCCAAACCCAAACTGAAAAAAGAATTGCTAGCCCCAACCACATCATTAAATGAGCCTAGCAACGAGGCACTTGGAGGGATCACAACTGTAAACCAAAAGTATCTGCGACAGGTCTCAAACAATTTAGATTTTTTTGGCTAAGGTTAAGGATGCACCCATGATACAGTCTCCTGTGACCTCCTGACACAGGAGGTCCTGATGTGCCCAAGGTGGCTGAGCCACAACTTGGCTTTATACATTTTAGGGAGACATAAGGCAAGGCATCAATCATCCCATGTAAAATGTACATTCATTCAGTCTAGAAAGGTGGGACAACTGGAAGTACCTGGAGGTAGGGTGGCTGCTTCCACGTCACAGGAGGATTTAAAGACTTTTCTGGGCAATTGGTTGAAAGAGTAATTATCAATAGAAAGGAATGAAGCAATATCTTGGTTATGATAAGGGGTTGTGGACACCAGAGATTTATCATGTAGATGAAGCCTCTAGGTAGCAGGCTTCAGAGAGCCTATAAATGTTTCTTATCAGACTTATCAGAGTCTGTTCCGTCAGTAATTCCAAAACTCGTTTTTCAGGTTAACTTTGGGATGTCCTTGCCAAGAGGAGGAGTCCATTCAGAGGGTTGGAGGGCTTCGAGTTTTATTTTTGGGTTACACAACTCTACCACGGGAGAAAATTTGGAGGTGGACCCCAGGCATCCAATGGAATCTAGTTTAGACCTGGTAAGAAAGTTAGCTTAGGAATGAGGAAAATGGAAAAATATAGGTTCCATGGCTTCAAATTCCACCAAAGAAGAGAAACAAGAAAGGAATATATAGAACATTTATGATCTAAACCATACAGAACTCTGATAGTATCTGAAAAGTTGTGGAGGAAGTCGGGAACCCCAGATGCTTCTTTCAGGGCCAAATGGATTGTGACCCTGAGCAATTGCTCAGCTACAGACTGAGAAAGAAAGGAATGAGTGGAATCCTTGGATCTGGGGTCTCAAGTGCAGATTCTGCTAACAACAGCAATGATAGTAGCATGCAAATTTTTTCCTCCCTTATGGCTTTTGAGCTTGCTCTTCCTTCTACCTACAACCCCCCTGATTCTCATGTGCTGGCTACCTCTCCCCATTCACAACCCGGCCCATGTCATAAGACTTTCCCACCCACCAGTCACTCTCCTCCACGTCACTCTGCTCAAATTCCTTCACAACCCTTACTACCACCTGAATTTACCTTCTTTATTATCCATGTATTTGTTAATGGTCTATCTCCCCAGTGGGGTAAGTGTTTAAAAACTGGCTGTGGGAGAAAAGGAATGTTAGTAAATATATGTAGCACACAACTTCCAAGTAATAATCAACTAGACAATACCCTTTATTGTAAATTCCATGTGGTCAGTTGAATCTCACAGAATGACTTTGTTGATTTTTGCCAAACTCTTGTATCTGTGACTGCAACTGTGGCTGCCGTTCAACCGTGATTTGACAAATGGAGTTGCATCCCAATCTGCTAACTCTTTTCTCCATAAAAGTATTGCCATTTGATCTGATGTCATCTGCTATTAAACTATTTCTCACCCTTGTACGAATTCTAGTCCCTAAATTGAAACCTCTTTCAGCTTCAGCCATGCTGTTTTCAACAATGCTAGCTATGATTTTTGTGTAGTTGTAAGGACTGGAACAGTGTTTAATAACAGCTTGCAAAATTTTTGAAAATGTAACAATCTGCTTTTATGGGTCAACGTGAGCCCTGTGCCTCTTCAGCTTGGATGGTAGTAAGTTTTATGAGAGGACAAAGGGTACCTGGCACACATCAAATATATACTGACTCTTACTTCATATAAAACATACTGATATTAGCTGGGTGTGGTGACTCAAGCCTGTAATCCCAGTACTTTGGGAGGCTGAGGCAGGCAGATCACTTGAGGTCAGGAGTTCCAAATCAGCCTGGTCAGCATGATGAAACCCCGTCTCTACTAAAAATACAAAAATTAGCTGGGCGTGGCGGCATGTACCTGTAATCCCAGCTACAGGGAGGCTGAAGCAGGAGAATCGCTTGAACCAGCAGGTGGAAGTTGCAGTGAACCAAGATGGTGCCACTGCCCTCCAGCCTGGGCAACAGAATGAGACTCCATCTCAAATAAATAAATCAATCAACAAAAATAAAGTCCACTAATTAAGAAAGATACTAATCTTGGTTTTGATTCTCTTATATATACCATTGTATACCTAATTCTTCATCTTCCTAGGATGAAAAAACTGGGAAAAGTGCTACCATCCTGGTCAACTAAGGTTGCCTATCTGCTAAGGATGGCAATTACCACCCTCATTATTAGAGGTTTCTAATGATCAAAAATTTCGGTCAGACATGAGATCTTCTCCCTTGTCAGACTGTCTTTTTATAGATACCGTGTGATGGGTTCTGAAATATTGAAAGGGTTTTGGTTTCCTGACTGAGGCTACTGGATTCTGCCTTTTCACAGAAGTCTGCAGCACCCACCCAGGCTGGCCATGTGATTGGATATGGTCTTTCTTTAGCTCTGCAGATATGTGGATGTATTCATTTGCTAGGGCTGCAATAACCAATACCACAGTCTGGGTGGCTTACACAACAGAAATGTATTGTCTCACAGCTCTGGAGACTAGAAGTCCAAGATCAAGCTCTTAGTCAATTTGGTTGCTTTTGGGGGCTGTGAGAGATAAACTGTTCCATGCCTCTCTCCTAGCTTCTGGTGGTTTGCTGCTTTGCTGGCCATCTTTGGCATTCCTTGGCGGATAGATGCATCACCCTGATCTCTGCCTTTACGTTCACGTGGTGTTCTTCCTCTGTTCACGTCTCTGTCTAAATTTTCCCCTTTTATAAGGACAACAGGTATTTTGGAGTAGGGACCCACCTTGCTCCAATATGACCTCATCTTAACTAATTACATCTGTAATGATCTTATCCATTCTGAGGTACAAGGGTTTAGGACTTCAACATATGATTTTTTTAGGTGACACAAACTAACCCAATTTGATAGTAGATGCTTTTTATTTGCTTGCTTAACTTTATTTTTTTATCTTTTAATCTTTTTTTGAGACAGGTCTTGCTCTGTCACCCATGCTGGAGGGCAGTGACACAATCATGGCTTACTGCCTCCTCAACCTCCCCAGTCCAAGCCATCTTCTCATCCCAGCCTCCTGAGTAGCTGGAACCACAGGTGTGCACCACCATACCCAACTAATTTTTTGCCTTTTTGTAGAGATGAGGTCTCACTGTGTTGCCCAGGCTGATCTTGAACTCCTAGGCTCAAGTGATCCTCCTGCCTTGGCCTCCCAAAGTGCTGCGATTACAGGCATGAGCCACCGTGCTCGGCTATTTGTTTAACTTTAACGGCCTCTGAACTAGATGAGATTCTAAGATGGTAAGTGAATGTATTCTCTATCTAATAACTAAAAAAAGTTAAACTTTATGAGATCTTGCATTCTTTCATAGCTTTAGGACCTTACAACATTTAGAGCTGTTTAAAGATATCTCACATGGCTTTGTCTATCTTACAGTGAGAACTTGGGAGGTCACTCTTTTGATAATCTGGTTTGAGTCAGCAGTGTGCGTTGCTAGATGACATGCCGACAGCATACATTTTATTTCTGGTATCCACTCTGACATCTCTATTTGTTCCTTCCTTACTCCCCCTAGAAATTCAGTAAGAGAGTTCAGTGATGACATACTATAAATCAATTCTAAGGTAAGCATTTCCCTCTACATTTTAACGTTTCTGAAACCAGAATCTGTTTAGGAACTCTGGTATGCCAAGGTTTAATTAGCAGCATTTTTTTTCTTTTAGGTGAGATATAAAATGATATGATCTTAATTAATGTTGTCTTAGTTCCAATACAGTATTGAGTATCTATGATATGCAGATACTGCTAACCATCTGGAATGTAAAGAATAGTAATAGCAAGAAGAGGCAGCTGCCTTCACAGCTGCTTAGCAGACAAACGTAAACAGTGCATTTCAGTATAGTGATCTTTGGAGACAAGTTTTTCTTCCAGTGTCTTGATTCTCACATAGCCCTTTTCATTTGTATTGATTCTAACATAGGCCTATTCATTTGTATTTGATTATCAGTTTACCTGCCTGTCTTTTCCTGTAGCAACTTAAGGGCAAGTATCCTGTCTTAATCACCATTGTATTCCTGCTGCCCGGGACTGTGCATGGCCTCGTAGTCAACATTAAATGATTAAGTAAATGGATGGATTCCCTCAGCCCCATTGTGCTAGGAAGTCCTGTTAAAGAAAATTTAGAATTTAGTTTTAATTACCAAGATATTAAGTCAGGTTTAATTGCTACTCCAATAGGAATTTCAAGCAGGACTGCCCAGAATGCATACCATTAAATGGCATTTTTGCCTTAGTGGTTTTTGGTAAAAGTTGGAAAATCATGGTAATGTGTAAGGATTGTTCGGTGTTTTGTACTGATTTCGTGGTCAGCTGTCAGTTTGGCTACAATAGCATTCAGAAATGTGGGGATATGTAGAAATGAGGTGACAGGAAGTCTTCCCTTTGTTCCAGGAAAGGATTCTGCCACCTTGATGGTCCTGTTGTTGTCAAGTTCAGAAAAAATTAAGTCTACATGAGCTTTACCTTTATTATTATTATTATTATTTTGAGACAGACTCTCACTCTATTGTCCAGGCTGGAGTGCTATGGTGCGACTTCAGCTCACTGCAACCTCCACCTCCTAGATTCAAGTGATTCTCCTGCCTCAGCCTCTGGAGTAACAGGGATCATAGGCATGTACCATCACACCTGGCTAATTTTTGTATTTTTAGTAGAAACAGGGTTCCACCATGTTGGCCAGGCTGGTCTCGAACTCCTGACCTCAAGTGATCCACTCACCTTGTCCTCCCAAAGTGCTGGGATTACAGGCATGAGCCACCGTGCTCAGCCCACCTTATATTTTGAGTAGGTAAATAGATCCACAGTTGAGAAACAGAGGCAAGGTTAAAATTTAAGCAAGATGTAATAAAAGGCATGTGACTTAGTTTTCTGTCACTGCATAAAAAGTTATCACAAATTTAGCAGCTTAAAACAACACACTTTTACTACTCCACAGTTTCTGTGGGTTAAGAGGCTGGACATGGCTTAACTGGGCCCTCTACTTAGGGTTCTCCCAAGACTGCTAGCAAGGTGTCAGCCAGGCTACATTTTCATCTGGGGTGCTCAACTGGGAAAGAATTGTTTCCAAAGATTGCAGGTAGAACTCATTTCCTTGTGGTCATAGGACTGAGCTCCTTTTCTCACTGGCTGTGGCCAGGGGCTACTCTCAACTCCAACGGTCACTTGAAGTTCCTTGCCAGGCAGTCCTCTCCTTTCTCTCACAACATGGCAGTGTACTTCTCCAAAGCCAACAGCAGAGAGTCTCTGACCTAAGAGAGAGTCCAGTACCTGATTAAACCAGTTCCATCCAGGATAATCTCCCTTTTGATTAACTCAAAACACACTGATTTGGGGCCCTGATTATATCTTCAAAAATCCCTTCACCTTTGCCATATTCTATTGACCAGAAGTAGATCAGAAGTCTCAACCAAATCCAAGAGGAGGATGTTACATGGGGTGAACATCAGGGGGTAGGAATCTTGGGACTCATCTTAGAATTCAGCCTGCCTCAGCCTGTATAGCTTCTCACTGTAACATCAGGGCAATGCCATGGGGAAACTATGAGGTTAACTTTCTGGAATTCCAGGGTTGAAAAGGACCTCCAGAGTCATTCTCTGCCCCCACATGTATAATCCTTAACCAAACCTGAAAAACGAATGCTTATCCTCATACAGATACCCAAGAAAGGTGAATCTCTTTGTAATTCGTCCTTGTGGATAATTAAAGTTAGTGTTGCCAGGAGGAAACTAGGTTTCTTATCCCACACCATGACCACTTCTTTGGCAATGGCTTTTTAGCTTTCTGGTACATAAAGTTGGGAGGATTGTGAAGCTAAGGGCTCAAGTGAAAAGGAATTCTGGGATCAATTACTGATGCCTGCTTGAGAAGGCATAACAGAAACATCTATGTGATATAGTTACCAATGTTGTCTTAAGAAGATGACTAGGCTGATGACCTCTGTTCTAGTCCTAGCTCTACTCTAGCAAGTGGTTTTGAACAAATCACTATCTCTTGGCCCTTGTTTCTTTATCTGTTTTTTTTTTAAGGCTGCCTCCTAGGGTTTTCACGAAGATTAAGTGATATAACTCAGATGAAGGTGCTCTGTAATGGTAAATCAATAAAGAACTATAAGATAGTATGGCCACTGTGCTTCTTGAAAGAAATTATTCCAGTCCATCTTCTGACACAGTTTTTGGCCCAGCATGTTATTTCTGCCTTCTTTAAATCTCAAGTGAAAAATACCCTTCTCAAACTTGGACTTGGTGAACTGACAGCTTCCTGCAATAGCTGTCTGGCTTATCATACTGACAAACAGTGTGACAGCACCATCATGATTGGTGAGTCAACCCTCATGTCTTCTGGCTCCTTTGAGTTTGCTATATTAGAATCATGGTTCACCCAAAACAAACAAACAACTTTATTTTAATATCATTGTGTGAGTCCTAGGATGGCCAAAATTGTGGCCTAAACAGGTACATGAAGAACAATCTTGGGATCAGAAAAGCAAATATTTAGAAAGTAAATGCAATACAATTTTCCTGGACTCTAAAGATAGGAAATGTCAATTCAGGAACTCATACCTGCAGGATCTGCCCTTCCCCTTCTTCATAACTGCAGAAAATGCAAGAGAGGAAACAGTCGCCATCCACTAAACCTTTATTACTCAAAAGTGTGGTCCATGAAACTCCAGCATTGACATCACCTGAGAGCTTATTAAAAATGCAGAATCTTGGGCTGTATCCCAGACTCACTGAATCAGAATAAGCATTTTAACAAGTTCTCCAAATTATTTGCATGTACATTAAAGTTTAAGAAGCCGTACTAAATTTTCCAGGCATGCAAAATTCATGTTTAAATTATTGGCATTTTAAACATGGTCCAAAAGCATTGCTCTGGCCATTATTTTGTAACCACCCAGTGGGTTCATCTTGCCCAATGCCTAGACAGAGCTGATTTATCAAGACAAGGGAATTGCAATAGAGAAAGAGTAATTCATGCAGAACAGGCTATGTGGGAAACTGGAGTTTTATTATTACTCAAATCAGTCTCCCGGAGCATTCAAGGAACAAAGATTTTAAGGATAATTTGGTGGGAGGGGGAAGGTCAGTGAATTGAGAGTGCTGATTGGTTGGGTTGGAGATGAAATTGTGGGAAGTCGAAGCTGTCCTTTTGAACTGAGTCAGTTCCTGGTTGAGGGCCACAATATCAGATGAGCCAGTTTATCGATGTATGGGTGATGCCAGCTGATCCATCAAGTGCAGGGTCTGCAAAATATCTCAAGCACTGATCTTGGGAGTAGGTTAGGGAGGGTCAGAATCTTGTAGTCTTCAGCTGCATGACTCCTAAACCATAATTTCTAATCTTGTGGCTAATTTGTTAGTCCTACAAAGGCAGTCTAGTCCCCAGGCAAGAAGGGGGTTTGTTTTGGAAAAGGGCTGTTGTCGTCTTTGTTTTAAACTATAAATTAAGCTCCTCCCAAAGTTAGTTCAGCCTACACCCAGGAAGGGACAAGGACAGCTTAAAGGTAAGAAGCAAGATGGAGTCGGTTAGGTTAGATCTCTTTCACAGTCTCAGTCATAATTTTGCAAAGGCAGTTTCAATTTCATATTGCTGGCAGCAATATACAGTCTGATCTATTAGCAGTTTCTATGTAAGATGAGAGAGCACATTGTTAGGATTTTACCAACTTATATTTTAAAGGTTTCACTTGTGATCTGTTTATTAGAAAACAGTTAATCAGGAACTGATTGGACACAGTTATAATCCAACACCAATTTGGTGGTATTGCAATGACCAAAATGCTGATATCCTTAAGGATTATTTTACATAGTAGAACCTCATATCCAACTCTGCTTCATTTAAATGATATATGAGGTTCTTGTGAACTCCAGAGGAACCATATCATATCCACATCTAGATCCCCTATAGGGCCTAATAAAGTATTTTGGAGCAGAAGTATAATGACTAAGGTTACGAGCTTAGAAAACAAGGCTGTGCATGTAGAAGAAAAGGAGAATAAATAATGGTGGGGGAAGGGAGGCAAGCAGAAAAAGATGACCTGGATTTCATTTATCTGTAGCCCAGGTGTGATGGGTCCTTCGGAGCCATCTCCTCTAGCTTTGAAAACAGGGTTCAGCCTACATCACATCTGCGCCAAGCAAAGACTGTTCATAAAGCTTCAGAGAACAATGTCAATCTTATCAGATATTTTGTGGAAGACAAAAAGATGGCTTATATCACATTGATAAAAGAAAAACTTCAGCTGAATTAAATTTAAAAGAGTTTAATTGAGCAATGAATGATTTGTTAATTGGGCAGCCTCCTAAGCCAGAATAGGCTCAGAGACTCCTGCACAGCTACTTGGGGGAAGAAGATTTATGGACAGAAAAAGGGAAGTGATGCAAAGAAAACAGATGTGAGAGGCGGAAACAGCTGGATTGGTTACAACTCAGCATTTACCTTATTTGAACACGGTTTGAACAGTTGGCTACATTTGATTGACCAAAACTCAGTGATTGGCACAAGTGTAGGCTACAGTCTGTTTACACCTCCACTTGTTATAGTTTATGATGTACAGAGAAACCTTTAGGCTGAACTTAAATATGTCAGGAGGCAGCTTTAGGCTAAACTTAATTTAACAGTTCTCCCCTTTTGATCATCTTTTCAATTTTGAAAGGTTGACCAAAGCTTTAGTCACTGATGTCACTATCACCATTGTAAATGTACTTATTTGGCCTTGGTATTAGTCCGTTTTCATGCTGCTGATAAAGACATACCTGAGACTGGGCAATTTACAAAGGAAAGACATTTAATGGAGAACTCACAGTTCTGTGTGGCTGGGGAAGCCTCACAATCATGGCAGAAGACAAGGAGGAGCAAGTCACACCTTACATGGATGGCAGCAGGCAAACAGAGAGCTTATGCAGGGAAACTCCCCCTTATAATACCATCAGATCTCATGAGACTTATTTGCTATCACAAGAATAGCACAGGAAGGACCTGCCCCCATGATTCCATTACCTCCCACCAGGTCCCTCCCACAACACATGGGAATTCAAGATGAGATTTGGGTGGGAACATAGCCAAACCATATCATTCCACCCCTAACCCCTCCTAAATCTCATGTCCTCACATTTCAGGACTAATCATGCCTTCCCAATAATCCCCCGAAGTCTTAACTCATTTCAGCATTAACTCAAAAGTCCACAGTCCAACATCTCATCTGAGACAAGGCTTCTGCCTATGAGCCTGTAAAATCAAAAGCAAGTTAGTTGCTTTTTAAATACAGTGGGGGTATAGGCATTGGGTAAATACAGCCATTCCAACTGGGAGAAATTGGCCAAAACAAAGGGGCTACAGGCCTCATGCAAGTCTGAAATCCAGCAGGGCAATCAAATCTTAAAGCTCCAAAATGATCTCCTTTGACTCCATGTCTCACATCCAAGTCCCCCTGATGTAAGAGTTGGGTTCCCATGGTCTTGAGCAGCTTTGCCCCTGTGGCTCTGAAGGGTACAGTCTCCCTCCCAACTGCTTTCATGGACTGGTGTTGCGTGTCTGTGCTTTTCCAGGCACACAGTGCAAGCCATCAGTGGATCTACCATTCTGGGGTCTGGAGGACAGTGGTCCTCTTGTCACAGCTCCACTAGGCGGTGCCCCAATAGGGACTCTGTGTAGGGGGTCCCACCCCACATTTCCTTCTGCTAGAACCTCCAAACAAGCTCTCAAAACAATGGCCTCCCGTAATTTTGCTTTAAAAAATTCCCCCTTTTTGATCAGTTTCTTACTTAGGTAAGAGCGTGATCAAAACGTAGAGCCTCAGCGGCACCCACAATTTTGGGTTTCTGGTCTCAGCATGTTATTCATAGGTTATGGTGCCCTCATGTTCACTTACTCCTTTCAGCTCTTGTCATTCCAGTTAAAGAGAGACCATTTGACATTCTTGAGATGGCTTCATGCAAACATTTAAAATTTGTGCTGTATTGAGGGAATACAACACACCAGGGAGACTACTATTATGACTATCAGGAGGATCATACCAAATGTCTGGAGTGTGCTTCTTACCCAGGGTCCACATAAACCAAACCACCTAAAATTAAATACATCAAAGAATGAGCTAGATAAAGAATTGACTCACTTAACTAAGTAGTCTCTTCTTTAATCCCCTACAACTGAATCTCTATAATCTACATTTGATGTATGTTTTCATAGACCACTGAAGTGCCAGCAGCTGCACAAATACTTTTCCATTTAGCCACTAAATAATCTGGAGCAATTCTGTTATTCAGCGTAACTTTCACAAGATAATTTAAAGTCTGTTGTGTAACCATAGCCTTTAGAGTAGAATCTGCTATAGAGCCTACCATGAGGGATACATTTCTAATCATTGCCTCTTTTATTCCAAACCATGGAAAAGGGGACTAACAAATGATACCCTTCTAGAAGATTGAAGGCCTTCAGGCAATGTTCTCTTTAACTCATGGTATGGATTAAGAGGAGTGAACCAATGTTCTATTTCTGACTGATTATGAGGCAACACAGGTACCATTAGCTTTTCATCTACATTGGGCCTTAATATTTCATCTCTCAAGGTATGAGGTTATCCATGTATAAGGCTGGCTGCAAAATCCTTTACAAATGAAAGTATATCCCGTGAGTGCACACAACAGACCCCTCTTTCACTTCTATTGTCCACAGAGTCATAACTAAGGAAAAAATATCTAAAGATAAGAGTCTCATGATAGTAGAGAAGTTGTGATTTGTGATCTTGGGAAAAGCTGCTCACATCAAGGATGCCATCTTCTTCTGGGGAGGAACTTCCCTGGTTAACTTTATCTAAAGGGTTCCAGTGGGTATACAGTTCCAAGAGTGTGGAGGGATCCTTCTTAGTTGTGAGATTATGAACATGAGGTTCAAGGTCCTGAAGTTTTGCTGCAGTGCGGATGGCAAGGGCAGGCTTTCTCTGATGTTCCCAGAAGATCCAGTCTTCAGGTTCTGGATTGTGAAGGGGTTGATTGTCCTCAGTCAGTAAACCATAAAAAGTTTTCTTTACCTAGTGAAAAAATACTGTGGTATAATAACGTATTGTTATAACATCAGCCCTCTTGCATGGGAGACCTTTTATAAAACCAGAAAACATGCATTGAAAATGACAGTTGAATGAAATTCCTCTATAAATGTTTAAATGGCCCATCAGGTAGCTGAATGTACCTGAAGCTTTGATTGTCTTCCCAGTAATATGGGTTTGACAAACCAAACACTGGTCATAAACTATTTTAGTAATTTAGAAGTCACCACACCAATATATATTTAATTTGGATCATTGTATCTTTCCCATGATGAGTCATGGAATGCAGAACTTTTAATAACAAAAGCTTTGAGAACTCAGGAAGGACGAGGCAGCTGTCCTGGTTCTCTGTGATTCCATGCTTAACACTGGACATATGTCCTCTTGAATACCAGTTGTTTCTCCAACTTAGGTGCACAGCACTGAAAACTAATGGGTTATCATAGCTAATTTGACTTAGACCATGGAGTTCATTCAAACTGTATATCTAAACAATTTCAGTATCAGCTGATTTAGCATGAAAATCTGGCAAAGTATTTTCTTGGTATTCAATTAATTTTTGTTCTACTTGGGTTAGCAGTTTTGTAAACCAGTCACTCTTTTCATTAAAGCTCCAAGAATTCTTACCTAGTCCAGATGATATGATTCTAAAGTTATCAGAAACCTGTATTCAAGAGTAATTTTCAGAGTCCTTTCCATTCTTTCATGAATCTCCTAAAATATGCCATATTCTAGGATTTTGCATGCTTGTGAAGTTTTCAGAAACTGCATCAGCATTAAGCAATTAACTGTGGAAATGACTTTAAGTAGTCATAGTTAAAAGACACAATTGACAAGCATATTTGGTTATTTCCATCGTCTACAATAATTTAACATCATAACCATACTTATGATTGATAGCATATATTCAAACATATTAGAATTTTAGAAATCCCATACAATTTTGGAACATATATTAATAACATTCACTAAAATGTAACCTGAAGAAGGTTGAAACTTGTTTTTAATTTTGACAATGCTTCCCATGTAACTTAACATGTTAAATAGTCTTGTTTACCTCTCTTTTGGATGCTTCAGGGGCCCTCTGTAGTATCCCAAAGTTAGAGGTCAGAAAAGACCATTTTGAAGCTGAAATTTGATTTTGGGAAGCCTGTCAAATATGTTAAAGGTTTAAAACACTTGATATTATGAGATAGAATTCCTGGTCACCATAAGTCATTCATTTAGCCAAAATGATGACTCAAAAATTTTAAAAAGGCAGAAACCTTTACTAACTAAGACTTAGTTTTCCAAACAATCTGTCTCTTGTGTTTCTCTTCTTTTTCCTGTAGCTTATTCAAAAGGCAAACAAAAATATTTGATTATCCTTCAATATCATGCGAAAATCTTGTTCAAAAGAGAAAGCCAAATTTCACCCTTGCATTAGCATACTATTAATGTCAACCCCAATCTTTAATAAATTATATAGGCAAATTTATCCAATCTTAGCTTGATCATAAGGTGAGATTCTCATAAATCTTTTATAACACTTTACAAATATTTGTTAAAGAGTAGATCAGTGCTCTAAGAAAACCCTGTTGTGTCTTTATTTCAATGTCCAACTTACAGAAAAAACAAGTAATAACCCTTTAAAAGTAGCCAATATGTTCACACACAGAATTTTCTTTCTTTTTTTCTTTTTTTTTGAGATGGAGTCTCACTCTGTCTTCAGGCTGGAGTGCAGTGGCGTGATCTCGGCTCACTGCAAGCTCCACCTCCCAGGTTCACACCATTCTCCTGCCTCAGCCTGCCATCATGCCCGGCTAATTTTTTGTATTTTTAGTAGAGATGTGGTTTCACCATGTTAGCCAGCATGGTCTCGATCTCCTGACCTCGTGATCTGCCTGCCTTGGCCTCCCAAAGTGCTGGGATTACAGGCATGAGCCACTGTGCCTGGCCAATAATTTTTTTTACAAGATTAATTTTTCATAAATCTTCCACAATTTGCTCAAACCTTCAGCTTTATCCTAATTTAAAACAATCCTTTAAGCCTCTAAACTAGACAAAAATTTACCTTCCTGCTCCTTCTTATAATCTTTTGCTAAAAGCGTATTTCACTTTCCTCACACACCTTACATGTAAAACGGTTTTTTCAGTGGTCTCAGTTACATGTTACAATGTTAACTCTTAGCAATTTTTATTTTTGGTGAAAAACCCTGGTAAGTAGGTGATTTTAATTACGTACCAGGTGTGAAGCCTAGGACACCAAACAGAAGTATAGATAAAGTCTGACTCTTTTTATCATAGCCAGGGGGCTTGGCTAACTCCACATGTCCTTAGAACTTACTTCAAATCTAAAGCAGGCCCCAAAGCAGGTAAGTTGAAAAATTTTCAAAAGTCCAAGAAGCAGTTTATTACCTTAAAGTATTTAGCAAATCTAGGCCGGGTGCAGTGGCTCACGCCTGTAATCCCAACACTTTAGGAGGCCAAGGCGGGTGAATTGCTTGAGGTCGGGAGTTTGAGACCAGCCTGGCCAACAAGGTGAAACCCTATGTCTACTAAAAATACAAAAATGTAGCTAGGCGTAGTCGCGGGTACCTGTAATCCCAGCTACTCAGGAAGCTGAAGCAGGAGAATTGCTTGAACCTGGGAGGTGGAGGTTGCAGTGAGCCGAGATCATGCTACTGCACCCAAACCTAGGAGGTTATTTAGTGAATCTAATATGTGACCTACCTAACTTAGACCAAATGTCTTTATTTATTTCTCAAAGCTTACTAAAGTCACATGAACTAAAAGGCATTACAGTTTTAATTTTTCTTACAAAATTTTTGATTTAAGTGTTTATTATTTTTAAACCAGTTAATCAGAGCTCTTTTATACACAAATGTCACACACAGAACACATATAAACACATAGAAACACAGAAGATCCAGTAGTTGTAAGATGTTTCATTTGCCAGTTTTTAAGTTTCTTAACTGGATTACTGGATTCAGGGTGGAGTCCTTGGAGGAACAGGGCTAAGAAAACTTTCAGTTTCTAGGTCCTAATAAGTAAGCACAGCTGGAAGACAAAACAGATCTCCAAAAATACAGGATCCCAATTTTATACCGGATCCTGTATCCTTTGACTGTGCATTTCATTGCAAAGCCACCCAAAGCTGATCAGCCCATTCTGTGATTAGCACACCCCAATGGGAGTCTTATCCTTGGTAGGGGGTGGGGACATTTCCATACTTTCCAGGTGGCCAAGATCATGCTTCTCTGATCCAATGTGCAAAGAGCTGAGTGTTTCCCCAACTGCCATTTGCCATCCCTAAAAGTATACTTAGCCTTAGATTTTGAGAGAGATCTATCTGCTTCTAATTCCTGGGGTTTCATGAGGAAAACAGAGGTTTTTCCCAAAACGGGGTCTGTGGCACCTCCTCTGTTTTTCCCAAGGAGTCCTAGACTGTTAGAAGTTATCTTAGGTCCTCTCATGTATGCATCAAGAGTGGCAAGAAGAAAAAAATGGAGAAAAACAATTCAGTTGCCTGAAAAGAAAAAAAAAAAAAAAGATCCAAAAAGAGAAAAAAACCATAAATGCCTTTTAACTATACCTAGGGCTTGAATATCCACTTTTAACTGAGTGTTTTGTTTTGTTTTGCTTTTTTGGGGACAGAGTCTCACTCCGTCACCCAGGCTGGAGTACAGCAGTGCAATCTTGGCTCTCCTCAACCTCTGCCTCCCAGGTTCAAGCGATTCTCTTGCCTCAGCCTCCTAAGTAGCTGGGATTACAGGCGCACAGCACCATGCCTGGATAATTTTTTTTTGTATTTTTAGTAGAGATGGGGTTTCGCCATTTTGGCCAGGCTGCTCTTATACTCCTGACCTCAAGTGATCTGCCCTCCTTGGCCTCCCAAAGTACTGGGATTACAGGCGTAGGCCACTGCACCTGGCCTACGCTGACTTTTAACCAAATATTTTTTTAACCGGATTCTAGCTGGAACAAATAGCAAATATTTCTGGCTTTTGAACTTTACCAAAGGTAACCTCCCAGGTGCTCAGAGAAAGAAGAATTCAAGATGGGAAGTCAAAAGGAGAGGAAGAGAATCAATAAATAGCAATAGCCACTTAGATATCAAACCAGAAAGGACTCATCCCCTAAACCAGGAATTGAATCCTGGCTGCCATTGAGAAGAGACAAAGCCTTCACCATGAAGCTACAACATTGGGCAGTTTCTGTTGTTTCTTCCCAGAAGGAGCCTAGAGCAGTCAATTTTGAGCTACAATGGCTTTTAAATGTTCACAATAATTTTTAGAACTAACTATCACATGAATGCCCAAATTCCTGTTTCCTGGATGGCAGAGGCCAAGAGAAAGTACCACCCTGTGGTTACAAGTTCAAGCTCACAAGAGCATGAAACAAGACAAGAGGGAAACCTCATCCAGTTTGTTGTTGTTGTTGTTTGTTTCAGGGACCTGCAGCAAAGTTTATAACTGACCAGTTTGCTGGGTTGGCTTGAGCAGCAAGCTTATGGGGCCTAGGCCTGCATTCCATCTTATGGTACCTCTTTTTATGACTGAACGATGCAGAAAGACAAATTCATAGCACAAAGTACACCAGATTTGCTACAGCTTAAGATCAGCCTCATGAATTCTTTCCACATTAATTAAAACTTCACAAGAGATAGTAATTTTTTACCATTCCTACAACCACTTTGCACAGAGAGAGAGGAAAGGAAAGGGACAAAAGCATTGCTTGCAGCAGGGTAAAGAAGGCAAGCCACTCAGAGAGGCCAGAGTAAGACCCACCCACTGTAGCGACGCTGAATCAAAAGTTCAGATGGCCACATGTCAGTTGAAAAGGGATATTTTCCAGCAATCCCATCAGCCCTCAAGTTTCCCCCTTTGGGGAGAAAAAGTTTCCCCAGGTCCCATGATCCTGTACACACCTAATTCTGTCACCCACTGTCATCAGCAAATAGTGCAAGACAGATTAATCCAAAGAGAATAACAGTTAACAGCCCATAGTGCCAAATCCATTCTTAACCAAGAGGGACTTTACTGAGGGGAGGGCCTCTAACTCAATCCTCTAACCCAGCACAGGTGAAATGTACTCCACTACTTAGTCAAAGTCAGCCAACTGGTGCTGCAGTTACTTCCTTTGGATTAGAATAGTAACTAAGCCAAAAGGTTAGCAGATTTAATTTTTTTAATCAATTAGTCATTTAAGCTTTTAATTTGCCTTTTATAAAGCCTTCAAATAAAAATACTGAAATATTTTTACAAACTTCTGCATATCAATACACATCCTTAGATGAGACTAATTTGGAAGCCCTCATTTTCTAACACACTTCAGTGCAGTGTTGTTCATTTGGAAAGTTCCACTGTAATTTATCTTTAGTAAGATTTTGCCATTTCTTTAAGACTTTGTTGCTTATAGGGCCTAACACTTGTGCACGTATAAGCCAGAAGGAACTCAGTTCTTCAGAAATTAAGGATCTCATTGTTACCTCAAATATTGGCTTTGCTTTCAGGTTCCCTTGATCAACCTAACCAGTGATTTTTTTCCTACCTAAGTGCACAAGAAAAATGAACCAAAGGAGTAGAACAAGAAAATCCCCATGAATTTCTAAAAGCCAAATTTTACACCCCCCTGCAATATTGTCATTTACTACTGGTTTCTTTCTGACCCAGTCAGATGCAAGAAGCCTCTAGCTGAATCCAAACCAGTTAATTACTGGACCCAGTCCAGTTTCTTGTCACAACTTCCAAATCCAGTTTGGATCAGAAGCTTGCTCAAAGAAACTCAGAGAGCTAAAAACACAAATCCGTGGAACTTTGGAATCTGAGAGAGAACTTACCACAATCCCCAGCTGCTCCAAGAGATCAATGGACACAATGGGTCCAGAGAGTTCCTCACTTGGTCACTCAGTGCTCCTAGGGGATGTTAGAAACTCTACTTTGGATCCCACTTCTGACACCATCTGATAAAAGAAAAACTTCAGCTGAATTAAATTTAAAGGGGTTTAATTGAGCAATGAACAATTTGCGAATTGGGCAGCCTCCTGAGCCAGAATAGGCTCAGAGACTCCAGCACAGCCACATAGGGGAAGAAGATTTATGGACAGAAAAAGGAAAGTGACGTACAGAAAAAAGAAGTGAGCTACAGAAATAGCTGGATTGGTTACAGTTTGTTGTTTGCCTTATTTGAATACGGTTCAATTAGCTACATCTGATTGGTCAAACCTTGATGATTGGCACAAGTGTAGACTATGGTCTATTTATACTTCCACTTGTTATAGTTCATGATGTACAGAGATACCCTTAGGCTGAACTTAATATATGTAAGGAGGCAGCTTTGGGCTAAACTGATTTAATAAATTTTAAACAGGAAACAACCTAATAAGATTCCCCATTAGACTTTTCTATTATCCACCAGCTCTGGGCTGCCCTAGAACATGTCGCTTAATACATTTTCCTCCCATACTCCTAATTTTCCACATCCCCCCACCCCTTAATCCTTTCCTGTGAGAATAATATGACTGTCTCAAATCTTTCAGTTTTGCATAACTCCACATTACTTATACTGTCTTTAAGAAGAATGCTTCACTTTTCAGTCAGGAAAAAAATGATGCTCCAAATGCTGGGCTCTACCTTCCTTATGGGCTGCAGGAGATCAAAAATATTAAATGACTCTGCAGTCTAACCTAGCAGTTGAAGGCTTTGGTTCTGGTGTCAAGATTCCATTCTGTGACCTCATGTAAATTACTTGACCCCCCTCTAAGCCTCAGCTTCTTAATCTGTAAAATGAAATGTTGACCCTGAGTAATAAAGACTACATCTTGGGTAATAAAAATAATGCCTACCTTATGCATTTGGGGAGAGTCATGTCAGATATTATATGACAAGGACTTCTCTAATCCCAGTGCCTAGCCCAAAGTATTATAATAATAATTATTAAATCCCTCCCAATCTTAATCATTCTAAGTATTTGACAGTTTACTAATTGAACTCCAAATACTCATTTAATAAGCATCCATTTAATGACTACTTTTTAATATGTGCGTAGTACTACAAAAACAAATAAGGAGGAAGGAAGTAGGGCAAAATAAACGTCCACTGAGAGCCTTCTACGTGCCAGGCACTTTACAAATCATCTTGTTTACTCCTTCAAATAACTTGAGAAAGCTTTGTGTCCTCACTTCTATGGATGGCACAGAGCTATGAGAGGTTATATAACTTGCCTGTAAGGCACAAATCTGAGCTGGCATCCAGGTCTGTTTCACTCAGGATCCCTTTCTCCTCCACAAATTGCTGTGCCTCACAAGTAGAGTGTATGTCTCAAACTGACCAAACCTTAAATTCAAAAGGAAAAGGGAAGAAAAGAGGGGTCAGATGAACGGAAAGTGGAGGGGAGAAAGAGGGAAGGATAGGAAGGGGGAAAACTGGAAAGAGAATCAGATGCTGAGGAAGAGAAAATGCAACAACAGGGGGAAGCCAAGTAGCTCCCCCACTTCCATCCATTGCAGAGGCTGGTGGAGAGCCAGCCCCCTGAGCTCATCCTCATCACCTTAGGTGACGTGTCCCTGCCAAATGAACCAGTGCCAAAAGGAAATGCATCATGTCTGTGATTTCCCACGAACTCCAGCTAACAAAAGCTGATCTCACCCTCTCCTTTTGGAAGCTCCAACAAAACTCTCTAGACTTCTAGGTAGATTCTAACTCCCTGTCTTATTTGCAATTTAATTTTGTACTGATAATTGTCTCATGTGGGCTCATCTTATTCTCACACCCAAGCTATAAAATATTCAATGCATGCATTTTGGTTTACTCCTCTGTAAGAAGACGGTCACTGATGAAAGCACACTACAAAATTTTATATGACTTCCCTGAGAAGAAACTGAAAAACTCTGCCCAGAGCTTGGGGTAGGCACTCATAGATTACTTGTTGGGGTAGAGAGAGTTACTTAAGAGCGAATAGCATAAACTCTGGAAATATACTGCCAGATATTATGAGGTTATCCTATTGGTCCCATGATGATGGGAGTGTCTGCTGAAGGGAATGAGCCCTTGTCATTGGGAAGAGGTCAGTTTGAGAGTAGAGAACAGAGACTCTGAAAGGAGCTTACCTGGTAGTGGTAGGAGGAATATTTTCTTTGCTCTAGATCTGGCCAATGCTTGGCAGCTTCAGTGTCACGCAATTGCCGGAAGCATTTCTGTTGGTGGAGGGTGGCTTTCCTTGTCCCTGGGAGATTACCTGCGAGAGAGCCTGGGAATGTGCCAAGGAAAGGGCCTCGGGCTGGGTCCTGACTCATGTGTGTCTGAATTATGCTCTGTGCCACGTGTCCTTTCATCATCAGTACAGCCTGTCCTGCATTGGATCAGGGAGGGATCCACACCCACACCTGCATCAGGACGATGCAGGGAAATGCTGGACCCTTTCCCTGGAGGTCAGGTGATGGTGCCAACAGAGGACAACAGGGCTCAGCGGCTGCCGGAGCACTGCCTAGGGCTGTTACCTTGTAATATGAAAAGAAGCAGTATCTACCTCTCGGTTGTCACGAGAATTAGGGGAAAGACACGCAAAGCCACTGGAATTCATATCCTCATTCAACGTTTATTCATCTCATCACATGTTGTAGTTACTTCATGCCAAGCTCCAGGCAATAGGAACAGAGCAGTGAGGGAGCCAGGTCAGGTCGCTGCTCTCTTAGTTTATTTCCTCTTGAGAAGTGGGGACAGACAGTAAGCAGATAAACTGTCAGGGACTGGGATGGGGATTTGGGTGCATGTGATTTATGAGGATGTTCTCCTCAGGAAAACCTGTAAAGGGTGAGGAGATCAGGATGGGGAAAGGGAAGAAGCCAAGTAGAGGGGTGCTGTAGAAAAATTTAGCCTGGGCCTGATCCCTCAGGGCCCTGAAGTGCAAATTTCACCTTCAGAGTTGTCCTTGAAGGCAAGAGGGGGGAGCTTTTGTACCCATCTCTGTCAGTCACTGGCCACCACAGGGTGTTGCAGTAGCCTCCCAGGTAAAGAGGCTCCTTAGGCAAAAGCGTTTCTTAGAAGAAGTCCATGGGTATAAGGCGTTAGCTGCTGCGTGCACAGGAGTAGGGCACATGGGCTGGTCATGGGGCATGCGCAGAGCATCAGCAACATGGGCTACATCTCTTCAGAAGGGGAAAGTCAGGTAGTGGGAACTGCTAGGAGAGGTGGAAATTCAGCGACAGCAGAGAGACTGTACCGTTGCTTTAGACTGCGTGACCATGAAACGGGTGGATTCAGATTTTATAGATTTTGAGACTTAGAATTTGGAGGGACCTTTTTAAAGTAAAAGACTATGAAATCATGAATACAAAGCTAGTACAAACGTGAAAATTTATTCAAAATGAGAAGACAAAGAATTACAAATAAAAGCTAACAAATAAGCATCACAAAATCCAGAAAAAAAAATTAATATTGAATTAAAGTTAATTAAACTTCCTGACACACCTCTACAATACCTTTTCCTGCATTATTCGACCATATATATTTTGATTACCTCCTTATGTGATAATGGCTTAGTATTTGCTTTTTAGTAAGAGACTAGAAAGACATTTTAATCTTTTCCTTAAAGTCGTAAACCATTTATTGTTAATACTTTTAAAAAGTTTTTGAGCTTCACGACTTGTTATTTGGTAAAATTATGTGAATTTTGAGGATTATTATCAAGATTGGGAAAGCCTCAATTAAGCTTCTTTCATATATGAGCTATAAGCTTTGAAAAGATGCCCCACAGATAGCTTCTGACTCCACACATTTCAAACTCACTTTTGCCAGGCACAGTGGCTCACACCTGTAATCCCAGTTATTAAGGAGGCTGAGGTGGGAGGATCCCTTGAGCCCAGGAGTTTGAGGCCATTCTGGACAACATAGTGAGATCCTGTCACTTAAAAAAAAAAATTGGCCAGGGGTGGTGGCTCATGCCTGTAATCCCAACACTTTGGGAGGCCGAGGCCGGTGGATCATCTGAGTTCAGGAGTTTGAGATCAGCCTGGCCGACATGGTGAAAACCCAACTGTACTAAAAATACAAAAAAATTAGCTAGGTGTGGTGGTGGGCACCTGTAACCCCAGCTACTTGGGAGGCTGAGGCAGGAGAATCGCTTGAACCCTGGAGGCAGAGGTTGCAGTGAGCTGAGAGTGTGCCATTGCACTCCAGCCTGGGCGACAAGAGCAAAACTCTGTCTCAAAAATAAATAAACAAATAAAAATAAAAGAAAAAGAAAATAAAACAAACTCACTCTCCTCCCATACTATCCTTGTCTTCTGGTGCTGAATGTTGTAGGACATTTTCATATTGAGATACCTTCGTGTGACGATAATAGGTAGTCGGCAGTGAGTGATGCGTATTTCAGGAAATCATTGCTGTACCAGGGTACCACACAAGGAAGTGACTGCAAAACACTTACATACTTCCCCTCAATTCAATGAACCCCTAAATCAACTTCCCCTTTGCCAGGTCCTCCAATGCCAATGGAAGAGAGGCATGAGGTAGAGAAAATTGGAATAAAAAGAAAAAGTAGCCTTAAGTTTTAACTGATAGTGGTTAAAATATTTTACTTTCGCAACATTTACAAAAACACACATACATATGAATAGATCACTAGGGTCCCTCCCAGAACTTACAAAGGACCCCTGCAAGTGAGGGGCTCTGAAATGTAAGCCTCATTGGTTTCACCATAAATCCACCTCTGTCAGTGAGGGACTCTTTGAGGAGGCAACATGTAGCTGAAAGCACTTAGATGACATTAATTGGAGACTCATGGGAAATCTACGGCAGTCTTTGAAAGCAGAGCTCTCTTGCTCCATCCTGAGTCTCAGACTAACTTATACAAGGACAGGAATACAGCACTTCCCCAGGAAGGCCTCTTTAAAAATAGAAGTTGCCTGTGCCAGAGACCATCCCAAAATTACCGCACTTTGGCCATCCATGCATACAGGGAATGCCTGGTAACGGTCTGAGTGTCTCTGCAGCATTGGCTGGAATCTATAAAGATCTGAAATCAATGCATTGTTTGGCTGCAATTTGCATCCTCTTTTTCTTTGCTGGCTCTGGGTCTCTGGGGGAGGGAGTCCCTTGTGCCTGCCAGGTGCTCTTGATTAGAGTTTGGGGCTCCCATCATTGTAATTATTTGTTTACCTGCCTATCGCCTTTGCAAAAGTGAGCTGTGCCAAGCAAGGGCCCTATCTTATTTATGCTTGCATCCCCAGGGCCTAGCACACAGAGGGCACTCCATTCATGTTTCCAGATGAATACATAATTGCCTATCCAGGAATGTATGAAAGAAAAAAAAAATCATTCCACCCATTTCTTTATTTCATCTCAAATTCTCCAAAACAGGTAAGTTAATACTTTGTTCAATTTTGTCAGTAATACAATGCTTGACCCCGAATCACTTAAAAATATTTCTATTTTTCAAATCGTTTGCAGAAGGCATGAGCAAGTTTACATAAATAATTTTCACTGTTTGATAGAAAGCATTCACAAAATCAAGGAGAAATAACACACAATATGCAGTTTTCATTCTGGGTGCTCTGCACTGAAATATGCAACAGATTCTCTTTCTTATTTTTGAGAAGGACAAGAGAGCTGCTTGTCTAGAATCTCTGTTCCCTTTGTCAATAAATAAAAGGTCTTTGTATTTGCAATGATTTCACATGATGTTACAAAAAAACAAAAAGAAAGAAAGAAGGAAAAGGCGTGTAAAGTTTTCCATAGCAAGTGTGCTCACAAAATTTGCCTGTACCGCTTAATTACAGAGGATTCAGAGGGAAAACCCACAGTTCTGCGTGGTGCTGTTAGAAAGGCTTCAGGGTGTCTGGGTGTCTTCCTTGGGATCTCCTCTTTCCTCTCTATCTTTCACAAATTAAAAAAAAAAATGTTAATTAAAGCTGAACAGTTGAAGCTGATTTGCAAGGGACTGACAACATCTGACACCAAGCTGAATTAATAGCAGAGAAAATATTTTTTTCCTGTATTGAACTACCAACAGTGTTTAGCAAAAGTGATTTAAATCCTTTATAAAGTTTCTAGAGTTCTTAAATAAACACTGGACTAAGATAAAGGTCTAGTTAACTCCAAATATTTCAAAGGAGTTAAACAATATACATATTTTCTTAAAAGTTAAAATCGAGATGAATCTCAAAACTAGTAAATGAAGATTAACTCTGGATATTTAGAAAAGATCTTTATCTATAAATATGTACATTTATAAGGCAAGAAGAGCCTTGGTTTCATTAAGGAAGGAATAGCAGGGGCTGGCAAATGGAATTTTGTCACCAACTGCCCTACTTCTACAGATAATCTTTAATGATATTAAAAGTTTTTGTCTAACTCCACTTAGTTATTTCTGCCCACTGTTGTACAATGTATGTGAAAACCCTGGCATCAGGCTCATTTAGCTCTGCTAAAATAAGTTAGTTCTTATTAATCATTAGTACCTTATTGAACTGACATTTGCATTAGCAAGAACATGAAAGAAAGAACATAGAGTAGGTATGTGGGCTACAGGGGTCAGGAAGGTTGAACACATAAAATGGTATCCTAAGAGCGGTAAAGGCAGCTGTCCCTGGGAGAGAGATCCTCTCCCTGGGTGGAACTTGTAGAATGAGGTGGTTCTGGAAAGACCCCCTGGACTGTGGTCATCTCACCCAAGTCATGCCATCCTGAAGGCTTTTCAGGAGATGCCGGATCACCTTCTCCAGGGCCTGTGTTCTCTTCTCTCTCAATGTGGCCTTGCAGTCGTGGTCAAACCCATGGGCTCTGCAACCAGACTGAGGTCCATTGCTCAATTACAATTTCAGCTGTGCCACCTGGGAGGGGGTACTTTTTTGTTTATACATGTCTGCCCCATTAAAATGTAACTTTCTTTTTTTTTTTTTTTTTTTTTTTTTTTTTTGATACGGAGTCTGGCTCTGTCGCCCAGGCTGGAGTGCAGTGGCTGGATCTCCGCTCACTGCAAGCTCCGCCTCCCGGGTTTGCGCCATTCTCCTGCCTCAGCCTCCCGAGTAGCTGGGACTACAGGCGCCCGCCACCTCGCCCGGCTAGTTTTTTGTATTTTTTAGTAGAGACGGGGTTTCACTGTGTTAGCCAGGATGGTCTCGATCTCCTGACCTCGTGATCCGCCCGTCTAGGCCTCCCAAAGTGCTGGGATTACAGGCTTGAGCCACCGCGCCCGGCCATAAAATGTAACTTTCATGAGGGCAGAAGCTTTCATTCACAGCCATAGAAGAGGGCTCAGTGCGTGGTGGGTGCTCAATACTTAATTTAAATGTATTAAAAGAATAAATGAATGATAAGTGAGTGAGTAGATGAAGTGTGTAACCTCTCTGGGCCTAGTTTGTTCATCTGTAAAACGAGGGTAATAACAGCACTCAGTATGACATCTACACAGGTAGCAACCGGTGTCAGAATGCAGCAACAGGGTTTACCTAGCCAAGGGGTCCTTTATGTTCTTCCTGTTTAGGGAGAATGTGGTTTCAGGATGTGCAGCTGCTGGCAAAAGGGTGACAGCTAAAGCAACTGCAGGTGGGTCCTGTTATGCGTTGTTTAATCATGTTCACTTGGAAACTCACGCTGCTTTTTCAAGAAGGAGATTTGGTCATACAGACGACCTTAGGTCATGCTGTTATTTTTGTTTTCACAGGACAGCCATTTATATTTAATGAAATAAAAGAAACTCAAATAATATGTAATTGAAGAAGGAAGAAGGATAAGAGTAAGACTTTCCAGTTATATCTCATGGCTCTCATTCTCATTTCACCTACACGACTTGGGTGGGAAAATATTTTTAGAATTCAGTATGCTCAGTTGCAAAATAAGTGTATAAACATTGGTATCTTTCCTACATATGGCTCTGTTCGGTTGGAAAAAAATAATGAATATTGTTTTGCAATAGCAAAACTAAATATTAAATACCCATGAATAAATTTGACAACAAATATGAAGGCCTATGTAAAGAATCCTTTACAATTTTACTCAGAGACAAAAAAGGAAATAATTAAATGAAGTGACATAGTTTATTTCTGAATGAAAAAATTCACTCTTATAAAAGCATCAATTTCTAAGTGAATTTAAAAATTTAATGTGAAAATTTCCACAGCATGTTTCTTGAATCTATTCAAATTAATTTTAAACATTATCTGAAAGACTAAACTTATAAAAATAACCCATATCATTTAGAAAAATCAGAAGGATATTGTTAAGGAAGAACTTGTCCTGTTAATTACTTAATAAAACATACCATAAAGCTTTAGTATTTAATATATAATAAATAAGATTGCTAGTCACAACCTCCTAAATTATTTCATAGCCTACTAAGGCTCAAGAACGACAGACTAAAAACATTGGTTTATAAATATCCAAAACTGAGCAGTTTCATTAAATATATTATAATACAGTCATAATGCAGAATATATGCAGTTATTAAAAATAATGTGGTAGAACTATATTGGTATGGAAAGATGTTGACAATACATGGGTGAAAAACTTTACTAGAACCACCCTATTTTGAAAGGAAAAAATATCATATATTTTTATACATGCAGAGAAAAAGCATATGGACAGAAAAGTACCAATATATTAACAACAACCCATTTGTCTCTAGCTGCTGGGTTTATGGGCAAGTGTAATCTTCTTTTTACTGCCTATAATGAATATGCATTAGTAATTAAAAGATGAATTTTAAACGTTTTAGACTGTTACATAATACATAGATTTTGTTCATTATTTTCAGTCTAATGTTTAGGAAAAATGCAGATTTGGTCCTCAATACATAATTAATATCCATTACACGATTCTTTAGCAAAGATATTATAAAGTTATAGTACTTAAAGTATAATAAATAAGTTTGCTGGTCATGACTTTCTAAATTATTTCATAGCTTACTGAGGGTCATGAACTGCAGTTTTATTATATTTTCTGTCATTTTCTTTGACAGAAAAATACGATAAAATGAAACATTCCTAATTTCTTTAACATTAAGTTTGCAGCAGTAGGCAATCCTCAATCAAAATAATCATATTTTTAGCTGCAAAATAGGAAACACTTCTTCCATTTCCTGTCATAACAGCTGCTTAGCTATCATTGCCTTTAAAGGAAAAAATGCCATCATTAAACTACTGCTTTGGGTATTTGAGTCGAGGTGCTCTAGTGGCTATCGTGTAACACTGTGCCTCCTGTCACACTACCAACCTCCTGGGCTTGAGTGGGCCATCCAGGCTTGGAGCTGGCTCTAACCAACACTGGTAGAAGTCAAGATTTATTTATGCCGGGGCTGCTGAATAAGGCAGTTACTCATGAGGACATTTTTAAACTGGTACAAGTAAACCCAAGCAACCTTTAAGGGGAGAAGTCACAAACAAACACATGAAATCTGGAGTTGGACATGTGTCTTGGGAGAAGAGACACGGGTGAGGGAAGATGATGCTTGCAGATTTCCAATGTGCACCTCCCTCTTTAGCTGTGGCTGGTAAAGTTACCTAAGTCATTGATTTTCTCCCCTCTAGATGCTGTCCTGAATTTCACTTTTGTCTGCTTTCATAATTGAGTGACCAGAGTAACAGTCTGTCAACCACTCCTCAAAATATTTGCCTCAAGTCAAAAATAGCCTAGAAGAGTTGTTGGTGAATACAAGGCCAATTTCATGCTCTCTTAAAATAATGACACTTCCAAGAGTAGAAACTGAGTAAGTTTCATAGTTCATGTCTCTTGTTCTAGACTTCTACATCAGGAAATGTTACAATTTTCAAGGCATATAGATTCAGTGAAAACGAAAAGAAAAGAAAAGAAAAAAAAGAAAGAAAAGAAAGCTTGAACTCGGGAGGCGGAGGTTGCAGTGAGCCCAGATCATGCCACTGCACTCCAGCCTGGCGACAGAGTGAGATTCCCTCTCAAAAAAAGAAAAAGAAATGTTACAATTTCGCTGTTTTCGGAATTCATTCATTCTGAAATTTTGTACATCTATAAGTTGAAAGAACTAGATGAGATGGTTTTAAATAGAAGTACTGAGTAAGAACATTCTCTAGCACATTATCTGGCAATATGAGATGTTGTAATACAATGTTAACAGTATACAATGTAAAGACACCAATGTATGCTGTTAACACTGCAACAGTACACATTGCCTCATAATATTAAAAACTCTTATAAACTTCATCTTAATGGCAGAATAATATTCTAAGATGTGATTAGGAAACCATTTTGTAAACCTCATTTCCAATTTTTTTGTTATTTTAAACAATATTATGATTTCTAACTTTATGAAAAAAATTTTCCAAATTTCAGGTCGTGCCTTTAGGATAGATTCACAAAGTAGAATTACCATAATAAGCATTTTAAGGTTACATTGCAAAATTATTTTCTAAAAGGCTTGTAGCAATTTTCATCCCTACCTGCAACGTATCAGTAGCCACTTCCTTGTTCCCTCATTCATATTAGGCATCTCATTTTCAAAAATGAATACATACAAAAAAATTTTTTTAAGTATTTGATACATTGATAGGTTAATAATTTTGTTCACTGTTGTTTTAATTTGTTTTTATTTTTATTTACAGTGAGATTAAACACTTTTCCGTATGTTACTTAGTCATTCGTATTTCCTCCTTTGTGTATTGTTGCACATGCCTTTTGCCTGAAAAGGACCATTTCCATTTCAGTAATAATCAACATTAACTACCATGACGGCTACTATGACAGGAGACCTGATTCAGCTTGGGCTTGGGGGAGGAAGCAACAGAGGTCTGTCTGCTGGAAAGTGACCTTTGAGTGGATATTCAAATGATGATGGTGGGAGGTAGAGAGATTGGGCAGTAGCTTTCCTGGCAGAGGGACAGAATCATTTGTTTTGAGGCAGGTCTGACCTGTGAGTCCAGGGCTGTCCAGAGAATAAGAATGCTGGTTTTAAGGGACATGGGCATTCTGGTCAAATGAAGAACATTTTCATCCATGCTTTGATGAGACAGACCTCAAACTACTATCATACTACTATGATACCATAGATGATGAGTACTATGATATGATTTTTTAAATTATACTTTAAGTTCTAGAGTACATGTGCACAACATGCAGGTTTGTTACATATGTATACGTGTGCCATGTTGGTGTGCTGCACCCATCAACTCATCAGCACCCATCAACTCATCATTTACATCAGGTGTAACTCCCTAGACAATGTAGTATAATATAATCTCGTATCAAAACTCAGGGTCTAAAACCTTCTCCCATCTAAAGTGCTACCTTATCATAAAACAATGAATGGTTTTAAGATAGCTAAGAAATGTAATGCCCTACAAATTTATTATAATCATTTCTTGCCAAAGACATTTTCATTTATGCTGATACTTCAAATATAAGGACTTTTAAATTTCCTCTTTTTCCTAAATGCCATAAAAGTAATTGTAACTAATATGTTGGGCCATTACTTTAAGAAATTTTATTTACATAGCATAAAATTCCTTTATGAATGAACAAAATATTTTTTAATTGGATTGTATTGTGGTCCAAAAGACCTTAAAAAAATAAAAGAAGTTGACTGAGCTGAAACTAATTCTTGATCTATTTTCAGGCATCAGTAGAACTATCACATACTTATGGTGTCATAGAGAAGGCAGTCATTACTTTGTTTTCATAAGTTGGGTATTTTATTAAGTAAAAGTACTTTAAATCTGTGCTTTTGAAACTGTGAATCATGATCATGACCATTAGTGAGTCATGAAGTCAGTGGATCAGACTGGCTTTTTTTTTTTTTTTTTTTTTTTTTGAGACGGAGTTTCACTCTTGTTACCCAGGCTGGTGTGCAATGGCACACTCTCAACTCACTGCAACCTCCACCTCAAGGGTTCAAGTGATTCTCCTGCCTCAACCTCCTGGGCAGCTAGTATTACAGCCGCACTCCACCACGCCCAGCTAATTTTTGTATTTTTAGTAGAGATGTGGTTTCACCATGTTGGCCTGGCTGGTCTTCAAACTCCTGGCCTCATGTGATCCGCCCACCTCAGCCTCCCAAGGCGTTGGCATTACAGGTGTGAGCCACTGCTCCCAGTCTTTTTTTTTTTTTTTAAATGAAATAGAATGGAAGGGAAAAGAGCATTGCGTATAATAAAGGTAAGTATTGCTTCAAGTGGGTGTGCCACGTTGCTATGTAAAATGCATCCCTACTCTAAGGCTATGGTAAAACTGGTTTTAAAAGCACTGGAATTCAGGCATGGTGGCTTATGCCTGTAATCCCGCCACTTTGGGAGGCCAAGGCAGGAGAAAGGACCACTTGAGAAGCTCAAGATCACTCTGGGCAGCATAGTGAGACTCTGTCTCTACAAAAAAATAAAAATAAAAATATAATAATAAGTAAAACTTAGTCTAGCATGGTGGCACACACCTGTAGTCCTAGCTACTCAGGAGGCTGAGGTGAATGAATTGCTTGAGTCCAGGAGGTTGAGGCTGCAGTGAGATGTGACTGCACCACTGCACTCCAGCCTGGGTGACACAGCAGGACCCTGTCTCTAAAAAATAATAATAATAATTGTTTTTTAAACATTGTAAAGCACTAGACTTTACATAATAGCTGGTACACTTCTTTTTTAAAAAAGTCTTAAATTATTCTATCCTCACCCCAGCGATTACTCTCCATTAACATTAGCCTTTAATAAGGTAAATTTAAAGTTAAATGTGCTGCTACCATGCGCTAGGCACTGTTCTAGGCCCTGAGGATGCAATGGTAATAAATTGAGATCCTAGCTCTCACACAGTTTCCATAAAATTGGGAAGACAGATGAAATATATGAAATACAGAGTCAAGTTGTTCTACAAGCAACAGAAAAAGATGAAGTGTAATGGCAAGGCAATGACTCAGGTGCAATTTTATGTAGGATGGTCAAAGAAGGCATCATTGAGAAAGTGACATTTGAACAGAGTCCAACATTTAAGTTTTTAATCTAGCATTTTAATGTTATTTTAAATTTAAGTGAACATTTTGATAAATAATAGGTAACAACTGCTGAGATTTAAGATTTTATAAACTATTTCATTCCCTATTATGATGCTTAACTTTTTGTTCATTTGTATATTTAGTCATTTACTCAGCAAATATTTATTTTGTGCTTAACCAAGGGCTGGTCACTGTACTGAGCCTTGGGGATTGAGCTGAGGAAAAGACAAACTTATTTCTTGCTCTTAGAAGTGTCTGGCCTCCTGAGGTGTACACTGAGGCAGGAGAATTGCATGAACCCTGGAGGTGGAGGGTTTTTGTACACTGGTGTGTACAAAAAAAAAATAAAGAAAAGAAATTCCCAATTCCAAAATGATAAGTGGATCATTGGGTAGTATAGATTGCAGTTCCCTTCTTGGAATATCAGAGAAGACTTCCTGGAGGAATAATGATTAAATTGAGTTATAGAGGGTAAAATTAAATTAAATTTCAAATTTTTGCACACATCCTCATTTTAAATTTTAGTCGAGGCCACAGGCTTTTAGTGGTGTTTAATAAGAAACTTTTGAGTTGTGACAAAAGTACTTTTAACTTCACTGGATTAGTCATTACTCCCTGATTTTAAAAATACAGAAGTTTAGAGAATGTTTACACACTTGTTACCATTAAATTTACATTAAATCTATAATCATTCTGTACCTTGTAATCATAAACTTAGATTTCCCTCTATTTACTGAAAAGGGCAAAGAGTGTCCCTGTAACATTCAGAGGTACGTTCTTGCAGTTTGAAGGACGGTTGATTTATAATCTGGAGACTGCAAATGTTGGTACTGCAGAACTGCAGTCTACACTATCGAATGTTGTTGTAGAGAATTGTGTTTGTTCACTGGAGGTTGCAAACTGTGTTTGTCATGTGAGGTTAAACTTGCTCACCAACCCCATGATAATTAACCAGTAAGGCCTCACTGGTGTTGTTTTAATGAACTCAACCACTATAAAGACCTGTGGGTTTTCTTGGCATAAGGAAAGTATTTGAAGCTTTTTCCTTGCATAGTTTATGCAAATAAAAATAAATAGGTAAGGCTAAGCCAATTAATTTCAAGCACAACCCCAAATCTCATTCTTCCACAGGAGTTAGCATGCAAGGTGGAGCAGAAGTGTCTAGTTTTCCAAATCAAGGGAATGGAATGCAGCAAAGTCCTCAAGGCCAAAACCGGCAGGTTTGTTTCAGGAACTTGAAAGTAGTTCAGACGCGAAGCTTCCAGGTGAAGAGAGCAGGTTGAGTAGATGCATGTTTTCTCTCTCCCTCACCCAAACTTAATCCACTGACGCAATGCCCTCCAAAAATGGCATTTCATAACCACCACCACCCAATTTTTATCCAAAGCATTTATCGCTTTCTAATATACTATATATTTTATTTCATTATTTTCTGCCCCCAACCCATTCCCATGGCCATTAGAATATAAGCTCATGGAGTACAGTAATTTTGTCTATTTTCCTTACTAATGCTCCAGATTGAAGATGGGGGAGTAAAGACTGATTGGAAGTTCAAGGCTGAGGCTTATTAATTTTGACCTTTACTCTAGGTCCAAGGTGCTTTGGGTAGACTATTTTTTGACTTCCCTCATCCCCACCCTTAATGTCCATGTTAGTATTTAAAAGTATTTCCCTTTGGACTGGTTGGAAATATCCCAGAGAAGAGTCTTCCAGTCTCCTGCCTGGAGGGTAAGGTCTGGGAAACTGTCAGATTCTGGGAGCTGAGTGGGAGAGAGGTCTGGAGTACCTGCACCATGGGCATTAAAATGCAAGTAGACACTACACCTCTGCTTTCCACAGAGGGTACCATTCCTTCATCTATGTCTGGTATCGCTCACTCCAGAGACATTATTTTTGCCCTCTCTAGAAGATAAACCTCCAGTCTTCAAGGGGCTGTAGCCTCAGCCACCCAGTGATCTGGACTGGGGCAAGAGGTGAGAGAGCCCAGAACTCCAGAACACAAAAGCCTGCCTGCCTTCCTGGGAGGGTGAAGGAGAAAATCACTTTTCCTTATTTCATTGACGAATCTGATCCAACAGTAAACCAGTTCCAAGTATATTTCTATTTTAAATTATTACTCTATACCCTGCCACATTAGCTAACGCCAGTGAAATCCAGGGAAGCTCATTGCTTTACGATCCATTAAAAGAGAAGAGCTCCACCTGCCTTCATAAACATTTGTTCTCTTTTTGATGTGCTTTTTAGGGCATACTAAATAAGAGGCCCATGGTAAGATATTAAATGTTAAGCTAAGCATTGAACTAAAGGCTGAATCTGTGTTCCCAATGGGAGGAGAAGGGTTTGGGTTTAAATGTTTGACATCTTACACTTGTACAACATTCTTGTAGCACTCTGACAAGTATACTAATTATATTTCCGATGGCATTATGAAAAATTTGTATTATGTCATCCCATTACTGGGTATACACCCAAAGGATTATAAATCATGCTGCTATAAAGACACATGCACACATATGTTTATTGCGGCACTATCCACAATGGCAAAGACTTGGAACCAACCCAAATGTCCATCAGTGATAGACTGGATTAAGAAAATGTGGCACATATACACCATGGAATACTATGCAGCCATAAAAAAGGATGAGTTCATGTCCTTTGTAGGGACATGGATGAAACTGGAAACCATCATTCTGAGCAAACTATCGTGAGGACAGAAAACCAACCACCACATGTTCTCACTCATAGGTGGGAATTGAACAATGAGAACACTTGGACACAGGGTGGGGAACATCACACACCAGGGCCTGTCTTGGGGTAGGGGGAGGGGAGAGGGATAACATTAGGAGATATACCTAATGTAAATGATGAGTTAATGGGTGTAGCACACCAACATGGCACATGTATACATATGTAACAAACCTGCACGTTGTGCACATGTACCCCAGAACTTAAAGTATAATAAAAAAAGAAATATTTGTATTATCTGTGTTTAAGGAAATATTTGTGAATTTGAGGAGGGTAGCTCATTCTCCCCACCCCCATAACCCAGGTTTCCAAACCTTCTCTGAGGAGGTCAGAGGAATTAGAAAAGAAACCCAGGGCCGGGCACAGAGTTCACACCTGTAATCCCAGCATTTTGGGAAACTAAGGTGGGCAGACTGCTTGAGCCTAGAAGTTCAAGACCAGCCTCAGCAATATGGCAAAACTCCATCTTTACAAAAAATACAAAAATTAGCAGGGCATGGTGGTGAGTGCCTGTAGACCCAGCTATTCTGGAAGGTTGAGGCAGAAGGATCACCTGAGCCTGGGGAGGTCAAAGCTACATTGAGCCATGATCATGCCACTGCTTTCCAGCCTGGGTGACAGAAACCTTGTCTCAAAAAAATAAAAATAAAAAAGAAACCCATTTACTTAACAATTTCCCTGGAGATGTTTCTGCACAGCCTCAACCTTTGCTCAGCCCTGGTCCTGAGATCTCTTTTGAAGAGGACCCGTTTGAACTAAAAGTCTACTCAAGTCTTTCACTACTTAAGGTCCAGGACCTCAGCTAAGGACAGCTGTTATGAGGTGAAAGTATTCATAGCTTCAACTGAAAAAAAGGTTCTAAGTCTTTTGGAGAAGCTCTTAAATACCAGTAGATACTAATGTTGCTCTGTTTCCTGTCACAGTGACAGTCTATATGACGCTGCTCCTTGTTGCACCACCCCGTAGTCACCCAGGGAAGCAGCAGAGTCAGAATATTAGTCATTAGCATTCAGCAGATTTATTATTAACTTTTCTACATTGCCTTTCAGACTCAGGAGCAAATTTATGTCCAAGTTAGCTCAGCTCAAGACACAGACGCAAAAAGCTGATTATTTGTCCTGTCTTCTCTTTCTATCTATGCTTCCAACTTCTGCTAGTTCCCTTCAACAGTCTGGCTGGTAATGGTTAGGTCCCATTCATCAACTCAAATATTAAGCTATGGCTGTTCACTTACCTAAGTCTATAATATGCTCCATATGGATCTCTGGCTTCAGACATCCCCTCTCTTTCTTCTTCATCCTTCTACCGCAAACGAACCATACCTTCTCTTCTTATTAATATTTAGGACAGGAGCTGTCTTATGTAGGATAGGTCTTATTTATTTCCTTTACACAAGGCAAGCAGAAGCCTCACATAGTGACTGAAGTCACATGTATTTCTGATGAAAGAAAATGAGGTAAAGGGAAAAGGAAGCAAAGGAACTCACAGGAACATTGGAGCTCCATAACAGCATATTCAGTATGTTTACGAAAAGTTTATGGACTCCCTTAACTCTAGCATATGTATACAAAGATTTCATTTGATGAACTTCATTGATCCATGAAGTCATATTAGCAAGAAAAAATAGCCTTCAAGATCAAATCCTTCTTTGCTGGACCTTCCACTAATTCTTCTGGTTCCAAGCTACCAAGTTGCAAATGAGTTGCAATGACAAGTCAAGATCACTATTTAGCCAGCATTTGCAGATGGGGATTCTGGAACTCTCAGATAGATGAAGACACCCTTCTGAAATAATGGTTGACTATTTACCTAATGCTGGTTTAACTTGCTTTTTTAACCTGGCAGCCAAAACACAGTCTGCTGTTGGTAACAATGAAGAAATTCTATTCCGTAGAATTCCTTTTAGGGAGAGCACTGCACTTGTTTCAGATGAATGTCTTGATAAGACATTTCGGGAGTATTTTTAAAAAGACTACCAACCCAAGTGTCCATCAATGGATGAATGGAAAAACAAAATGTGGTGAAGGGAACCAGATTATTCCACCCCAAAATATGCTACTTTGGCATAAGAATTATTTTGAGCTAAAGACAATCAAGAAACAGCAGACAGAAAAACAAAAACTCTCTGCCCTCCCCCTATCTGGCTAAAAGCAGGACATGACTTTCCATTTTTAATGGAAAAACCAAACTCTGCAAAATAGTTTAAAGAGATTTTTCTGAGCCAACATGAGTGGCCATAACCTGGAGAAACACAACCTCAAGTAGTCTTGAGAAAGTGCGCTCATGGCCAAGCACAGTGGCTCACACCTAGAATCTCAGCACTTTGGGAGGCCAAAGCAGGTGGATCACTTGAGGTAAGGAGTTCAAGACCAGCGTGGCAAACATGGTGAAACACTGTCCGTACTAAAAATGCAAAAATTAGTTGGGCATAGTGGTGGGCACCTGTAGTCCCAGCTACTCAGGAGGCTGAGGCACGAGAATCACTTGAACCCGGGAGGTGGAGGCTGCAGTGAGCCGAGATCATTCCACTGCACTCCAGCCTGGGCAACAGAGCGAGACTATGTCCAAAAAAAACAATCAGAGAAAGTGTACCCAAGGCAGTCGGGTTATAGTTTGGTTTTATACATTTCAAGGAGACAAGAATTACAGCTAAAGACATAAATCACTTCATGGAAGGTAATATCAGTTCAGCCCAAAAAGGCAGGACATCTTGAGGTGGGGAGAAGAGCGCTTACAAGTCATAGGTGGGTTTTTGGGATTCTTTAGTTGGAAATTGGTTGAAAGAATTAAGCTTTGTCTAAAGACTTGAAGTCAGTAGAAAGGAATGTTTAAGTTAAGGAGGTTCGTTAACCAATACACTGGGTCAGAGTGACCTGTAGGGATGTGACTTAACCTTTGTCTGGCATGGTAATAGGTCCCGTTTATAATTTGTTATCTTACTGTCACAAAGAGTCTGTTTTGTCAGTCTTACGATCTCTATTTTAACATTAATACTGGTCAGTTGTGCCTAAACTCCAGAAGGGAGGGAGTATAACAAAATGTATTCAACCTGACTTCCTGTCATAGTTGGAAATTCAGTTTTTAAGGTTTTTTGGGTCTCCATGGCCAAGAAGGATCTTGTGTCATGTGGGCTTAGGATTTTATTTTTATGTTATGCATTTACAAAGGTGTCCTCTCCCTTGCCAAGGAAGAGAACAACTCTTAACACAGTTGCCTGATGGGTTTGGTCAGCCCTCTGCACAGACAAATCCAATTTACTGAGATTGTGTTATTGCAGTAAAGAAAGAGTTTACAATTAACGCTAGGCTGGCCACATGGAAGATGGAGTTATTACTCAAATCAGTCTTCCTGAAGGCTTGGAGGTTAAGGTTTTTTAAGGATAGCTTGGTGGTTAGGGGACTAGGGAATGCGTGTTGCTGACTGACTGAGGACACAATCATAGGGTTGTGGAAAATGGTCCTCATGCACTGAGTCTGCCTCTGGGTGGGGGCCACAGGACCGGCTGAGTCATGAGTCAGTAGGGTCAGTCAGTGGCCAAAATGCAAAAGTCTGAAAAACATCTCAAAAGACCAATCTTAAGTTCTACAATCATGATGTTATCTATAGGAGCAATAGGGGAAGTCACAAATCTTGTGACCTCTGGCCACGTGACTCCTGAGTAGTAAGGGATTATAGAAACTATATTTTAGCAGGATTTAGGCCCCTCCCATAATTCTAATCTTGCAGTCTTTCATTTGTTTTACAAAGGTGGTTTCAGCTCCTGAACAAGGAGGGGATCAGTTTTAGGGAGGGACTATCATCCTTGCTTCCACATTAAACTAGAAACTAAATCCCTTCCATGGTTAGCTTCCTATGCCCAGGAATGAGTGAAGACAGCCAGTCTGTGAGGCTAGAAGCAAAATGGAGTCAGTCATGTTAGACTCCTCTCACTGTCACAATCTTTGCAAAGGTGGTTTCATTAATCATCGGGACTCTAAATCACTGGAGATGACTCTAGATTCTTTTCAGCCCAAAGACCTGGAAAGGAATGTATATAACAAGCCTTACTAAACCACTCTCTTTTTCTATTTATTTCCCCATATATTTCCTTCCCACAAGTTACCACCCTTAGGAATCCCCCTTTTCCTTTGTCTTGTCAGTCTCTGCAATGTATCAAATGTATCACTCTTTGTCAAAATGCTGTGTCACCTCTTACGTCTAACTGCTTCTCTGCCCCTTCACTTTTCTAGGAAGGCCCCTGTATATACACGTGATAAACCTTTCCTCCTGCTAATCTGTCTTTCATCAGTCTGATTTGCAGGGCCCCAGATACTGAACCTAAGAAGGTAAAGGAAAACATTGTTTTTCTTCTCCCACAGTGGTATATGCATACCATGAACTATTATTATTTAGCATTTAAAAGGATGGAAATTCTGACATATGCTATAATATGCATGAACCTTGTGGACATTATGCTAAGTGAAATAAGTCGGTCACAAAAAGATGAATACTATATAATTCCACTGGTGGGGTGTCTAAAATAGTCAGATTTTTAGGGAGGGAAAGTAGAATGGTGGTTGTCAGGTGCTAGGGGGAGGGGGAAATGAGAAGTTGTTGTTTAATAGCCATAGAGGTTCAGTTTTGCAAGGTGAGAATGTTCTGGAGATTAGTTATCTAGGGGCCAAGGGAAAAGTTCCCCTTTGCCCTGTGAAGTTTCACTGAAAAATCAACTCACAAAAGGCAGACTAATAGGAGAAATAACATACAAATGCATTTAATGTGTACATGGGAACCTTCAGAATCAAGACAGGGGAAAGTGCACATTGTTATGTTTAGGTTCAACAAAGTATGTAGAGCTGTGTAGAAATATGACTGGACAAAAGGGTATGATCTAACTTTAACAGATGGAGTAAGGAAACTCAGCAAGGCCTGTCTGTCTAGATTCTTGACATCCCTGAGCAGCATTTCTTCCTTCTGGGTATGGGACAGGACCCTTTCTGGAATGGAGGTCTTATGACTTACAGTCAAACAAGGTAGGTCTGATCATTTCCTTATGGCCAGTTTTTATACATAATGTAAACCAAAAGTATCTGAGACAGGTCCCAAGCAATGTAGAAAGTTTATTTTGCCAAGGTTAAGGGTACACCCATGACACAGCCTCAAGAGGTCCTGCCTCTGTGCCTAAGGTGATCAGGCCACGACTTTGTTTTACACATTTTAGGGAAACATGAGACATCAATCAATACATGTAAGATGTGCATTGGTTTGGTCCAGAAAGGTGGGACAACTGAAAGCGGGGACTTCCAGGTCATAGGGAGATTTAGAGATTTTTGATTGGCAATTGGTTGAAAGAGTTATTATCAATAGAAAGGAATGTCTGGGTTATGATAAGGGATTGTGGAGATGAAGGTTTTATCATGCAGATTAAGCCTTCAGAGAGAACAGATTGTAAATGTTTCTTATCAGACTTAAGAAGTCTGTTCTATCAATAATTCTAAAAGGGAGGAGGGTATAAGGGGGCATGTCTGGCTCCCCCTTCCCATCATGGCCTGAACTTGTTTTTCAGGTTAACTTTGGGATGCTTTTGCCAAGAGGAGGAGTCCTTTCAGATGGTTAGGGTACTTAGAATTTTATTTTTGGTTTACAAAACAGGTGGATGAAAAGTTTGATAATATTTTTAGGTTTTATAACTGGCTTTGAGGAAAAGGGGTTTTGGTTTCTAGGACCCACCTGGGGAAGAGGGATTCTAGTTTCTATGGCTGCCCTGGGGGGAGAGTGGGACTGAGAGACAGGAGCCAAGCAGGAGAAGATCGGAGAAAACCTTTCGCTTCTCAGGCTGCTTCTGAGGCCTTCATTTTAGGGTATTGTTTTCCACGTCCCAACAGTGACACAACAGTGTGACTGTACTTAAGACTACTGAACTGTAGGTTTAAAAATGGTTATGATGGTAAATTTTGTGTTATGTGTATATTACCACAGTTTTTTAAAACCTATTTTAAAAAGACCACGAAACACTTTAAACATTAAAAATAATCAAATATTTTTTAAATTACTGATTTAAATATACTTATGATGGCTTTTCAACCTACACAGTTGTTGTTGGGTTTTTTGTTGTTGTTTGTTTGTTTGTTTAGTAGAGATGGGATTTCACCCTGTTGGCCAGGCTGGTCTCAAATTCCTGATGTCAAGTGATCCACCTGCCTTGGCCTCCCAAAGTGCTGGGATTATAGGTGTGAGCCACCATGCCTGGCCCATTCAACTTATACAGTTTTTTTTTTTTTTTTTTTTTTGAGACAGAGTCTTGCTCTGCCATCTCAGCTCACTGCAAGCTCCGCCTCCCGGGTTCACACCATTCTCCTGCCTCAGCCTCCCGAGTAGCTGAGACTACAGGTGCCCGCCACTACGTCCAGCTAATATTTTTTTTTTTTTTTTTTGTATTTTTAGTAGAGAGGGAGTTTCACCATGTTAGCCAGGGTGGTCTCGATCTCCTGACCTCGTGATCTGCCTGTCTCGGCCTCCCAAAGTTTTTTTTTTTAAATAAAAAATACATAAGCCAGGCACAGTGTTGCACACCTGTAGTACTGACAACTCAGAGGTTGAGGTGGGAAGATTGCTTGAGCCCAGAAGTTCAAGGTCAACATTGGCAACATGGTGAAACCTCTTCTCTAATAAATAAAATATATATAATAAAAAATTTAGGCTGGGCACTGTGTCTTGCATCTGTAATCCCAGCACTTTGGGAGGCCCAAGGAGGGTGGACCACTTGAGCCCAGGAGTTCGAGACCAGCCTGGGCAACATGGCAAAACTCCATCTTTACAAAAAACACAAAATTAGCCAGGCATGGGTGGCACGTGCCTGCAGTCCCAGTTACTTGGGAGGCTAAGGCGGGAGGATCGTTTGAGCTCACTGGAGGTTGCCATGAGCTGAGATCACACCGTTGCACTCCAGCCTGGGTGACAGGGCAAGACTCTGTCTCCAAAAAAAATGTTTTTTAAGACTACAGGTATTTTCATTATTTTTCTCATGACTCTTCTCATCCTTCTGATATTTGTACCTCAATCCTCAGACCACTGTCCCTGTCACCAGTAAGTGGACATTAACAAATTTCCTAGTTTTTTACAGGGGATGACAGTTCCCAATGCTAAGTTGCATAGCCTTTCACCTGCCTGACTGGTATACTAAAAAATCAACTCTCAGTTGTTACAGGCAATCATCAAGATTAATAGAAAATACGTTACTCTTTTCACCTGTTCAGCAGATAGGACAAAGTAGGTGCAGAATGGTTAATTCACCTGAACAAGTCATACCGAAGGTCTCAAATGAGGGCTTATACAGGGTCAGCTTTCTGGGCTTGAGACCTGTACAGTCACAAAGGTTGCCACACTTAGAGGAGCCCCATGCTTGTTTAATGTTCTGCTGTTATCATCTTGACATTCTATATATATATACACCCACACACACATATATATATATATATTTTTGTTTTAACAAAACACTCCATATTTTCATTTTGCACTGGGCCCTGCGAATTATCTAGCTGGTCCGGGACTTAGGTCACTGATCTCAAAATATGATGTTCTAGGCTCAGCAGTGGGAAGGGTCATACAAGTAAAGAAGCATTATCCCTTTTATCCAAGATTCAGCGTAGCTATTTTATACACAATGGACATACAGATTTTGCTGTAGAGCACTGCAATACTAACACTAGAATCCACCATTTAAAGGGAAGTTAGAGCCCTCAATAGTTACATCCAAGTTTCAGAGAGAAATCCCCACAAAGACGGATATAATTTTCTCATAAATATTTACAAGTTTTAAATAGTTGGATGTTAGTCACCCCATTTATCTTGGTGTTTCCTTGTGAATGAAGCCCATCCAATGTCTACATCGTATTGAGAAAAATCTATGAAGTTAATGCAGAAAGAGGAATCAAGAGTGCCAAAAATAAATGTTTCCATCCTGAGCCAAAGAATGAATCCCTTGTGCATTCATATGTTATAGAAAATGTGATTCCTTTTTTCCAGTTTTACAAGGCCAACACCTATCAGAAACACAAATTCTGACTTTTACTGACTTAGACTAGGTCTCAAAAGCCATAAAAAGGCTGTTCATGGAAATGAACAAAGAATGTATTTGTATCTTTATCTGAGAAGTCATGCCAGAATCCCTCTGAAATCAGCAGGGTAACATTTGCTTTTACATTTGTATGTTTTAGTGAGTTTTATAAACCCTGAAGCTAACCGACTTTTCTTGTAAAGTAGAGAAGTAAACTGATTTGGGGAGAGATGCCTGGGGATACAGCAGAGCTGAAATGTTTGTGCCTTGTTTATTAAACATGATCATCCTCACCAGAAATTACCATAGCATCAGGTTTCCCAGAGGTTTTGAGGGCTAGAGTTTGTGCTTCACTTCTTCCTTATTCCTAAGGCACCTAACGCGACGCTAGCATGTGAGAAGTACCCAGCAAACCCTCTCTTCACCCTCCCCCCAATTTTGGCCTCTCGTGGGAAAACCCCCTCCTTGCCCGTGATGTTTCACCCACATCTGTCTCGACTCGGCAATGCCCCCATGCAGCCAACTTTTCATATTCTCTCTTTCACACTTTCATTATAATGTATTTGTCCTTGGTCCCGCTGCCTTTGATTTCTAAGATAAAAATGATTTGAAAACTAACTCAGTCTTATGTTTTGAAGAATTAGTGTATTAACAGCATAGCACAAGACCTCTATTCTCCTTTAGGTAATTTTTTTTTACAATAACAATGATATTTTAAGACAGTGACCAATGCAATGAATCTAAAAGTTGGAATGTCTTATTAGGCAATGGGGATTTTGAAACACTTCTGAGTCTCATCATTTAGATTGCAGTCTATGGAGAGGACTGGCTCTTTCTAAAACATATTCATTCATTCATCTAATCATCAAACATATCCTGAAGACTCACTCTGTGCCAGGGACTGCTGTGGGTGCTGGGATGGAACACTGAACAGGATGACCAGGACCCTTTTCTCATGGCACTTACATTTGGAGGGTGGTGGTGGCAGGAATATATGAATAAGGAGAAAATATTTAATGATAGTAAATGGTATGACGAAGATAAGACAGAGATGTGCAAGGAAATGACAGCTGGGCTGCAGGAACTGGGGGCTACATCTAAGTGGTCAAAGAGGATGGCATTGAAGTTGAAATCTGAATAAGAAGGAACCAGACACGGGACAACTTGGAGAAGAATGTATCTGGCACAGGGCAGAGCTTGTGCAAAGGCCCTCGGGTGAGAGGCAGATCTGTGTGTTCAGGGCACGTGTGGCTATAATGTAATGTTACCAAGGGAGGAGAGGCAGGCGGGGCTAGTTCATGTAGGGTCTCAGGGTCCAGGAAGGAAGAGGCTTTGGGTTTGATTCTGAGTGTGACTAGAAGCCCCTGGAGTGAAAAGGACATGTTCTGATTATGTTTTAAAACACCCCTCTGGCATTTGAGTTATAACTAGACTACAGGTAGCAGAGAGGAAGCAGGGAGGGGATTGGGAGAGAGACGATGGCATCTCAGACCAAGATGGCAGCACTAGAGGAGTCACAAACAGCATTAGGAGATATCTTGGTGATGGAGTTAACAGGACTTCCTGATGTATTGCATTGGCTGGGGTGGGTGGAGAGTCAAAGACTCCTGGGGTTTTGCTTTGAGTAACAGTGTAAGGTGGTTTCATTTCCTGAGACAGAAAAGCCGAGGGTGGAGGGGACTGGGTGGAAGGGGTTTGAGGGGAAAACCAAAAAAGTCATTTTAAAAATCCCCTTTTTAAGTCAGGAAACAACAGATGAAGGAGAGGATGTGAAGAAATAGGAAAGCTTTTACACTGTTGGTGGGAGTGTAAATTAGTTCAACCATTGTGAAGGACAGTGTGGCGATTCCTCAGGGATCTAGAACTAGAAATACCATTTGACCCAGCAATCCCATTACTGGGCATAGACCCAAAGGATTATAAATCATGCTACTATAAAGACAAATGCACACGTATATTTATTGTGGCACTATTCACAACAGCAAAGACTTGGAACCAACCCAAATGTTCATCAATGATAGACTGGATTAAGAAAACGTGGCACATATACACCATGGAATACTATGCAGCCAGAAAAAAGGATGAGTTCATGCTCTTTGCAGGGACATGGATGAAGCTGGAAACCGTCATTCTCAGCAAACTATCACAAGGACAGAAAACCCAACACCGTATGTTCTCACTCATAGGTGGGAACTGAACAACAAGAACACTTGGACACAGGAAGGGGAACATCACACACCGGGGCCTGTCATGGGGTGGGGGGTTGGGGGAGGGATAACATTAGGAGAAATACCTAATGTAAATGACGAGTTGATGGGTGGCAGCAAACCAACATAGCACATATATACCTATGTAACAAACCTGCATGTTGTGCACATGTACCCTAGAACTTAAAGTATGATAATAATAATAATCTCCTTTTTAGTACCTAACATCCAGTTAAAAGAGAAGTCATGACTCAATCCTCAAGAAACATGGTTATATGGAGTCATTGCCTTATGTGGGCACAGTATGCATTTAGGAAGGAAGAGTCTGTCTTCTGGGAAAGTGTGGAAAATCCAAATTGGACAGAGCTCATTGAAAAATGCAAGATTTCAGTCACCAGAGCTGTATTTCTCAACTGCACTTTGGAAACTTTTGCCAGCACATTCTTAAGACAGGGAGCTTGGAAGGGAATTTGAATCGTGGAGATGCTGCTAAAGGAGCAGTATGGTGCCCCCTTAGCTGAATACAGAATCACCAGAGAGCTGTGTCCATGACCACTTTGGTTTTTATTTTTTATATTTTCTGAGAATCACTTCTTGGTCACAACACATCATAGACACCATTTCTGGAATACAGGTTTGAGGATATCGTGTCAGCAGCTTCAAGAAGAAGAGACTTTCTTGCCAGCACATAAAATGATACTCTCCTCTGGGAACCTGCTTTGAATAGTGGGATTCAAGGACATGAGACCTTCTTGCTGGATTTTTATGACACAATCTCTTCATGATTTTACAAATAAAGGAATAAAATCCAGATAAGATGATGTCTACCCTTCCTCGGGGTGCTCTGCTGATTGTCTGGCGATGGTGTCAGGGCAACCAAAGACAGGATAAAGGCCGAGGAGGGTGTTTGTGCCCTTATGTTTTTAGCACCATTGTTCACAGGACTTGTGAGAGGATTCTGGAACCAATAAAGGGGTAGAAACAGGTACCTGATTCATAGGTGAACTGGAACAAACAGGAATGTGCCAGACCTGTGTTGAAGCTAAGCCATATTTATTGCAATGTTGAAGATTCTCAGAAATCAAATTTTATGCCTATCCATAAGTAAAATGGAACTGCCATTAATAGAGCTTTTACAACGTAACATGTGAACGGTGATTTGGTGCTCTGAAAAAACACGGAATGAAGAGTGGGAAGGAAGGTTCTAACCTTTGGCTCCTGATAACTTGTTCTGTGATGTGGAGCAAATCATTAACCTGTCTGTTTTTTACTGGGCAAATGGGGATAATCAAGCACAGGTCCTTCGGCCAATGGGTTGTGATGATTAAACAAGGTAATTTTGTGCAAGAAGTCCAGGTTTGGGAGTCAGACAGACCTAGGTTTGAATCCAAGTGCTGGTGATGGCAGCGGTGGCCTGTCTGGAGTGGCTGCTGCCATGATGCCAGCTGTAGTGGGGGAGGCGTGGCTGGGGCAGCGGGCTCCATGGAGCCAGTGGGAGCCGGGAGCAGGCCCTTCCAAGTGGGAGGGATGGGAGCCCCGCCCTCCTGGGTGCAGCTGCAGCCGCCCAGCCCCGGCTACAGACCCTGGCATCCCTGCACTCTTGGGGCCCAGGAATTCCCCCTGACCCTGCAGGCTCAGAGGTGACTGGTCCCACTGCCTGGCCTCTCCCCACTCCTGGCACCCGTTCCAATTTTAGAGCAAACTGTGGCCAAACCTGGGTGCTGTCATGATTTGGCCAAGTGTGCATGCTCTGAAGCACTGACATGCCAGCACCCTGCCACCTGGGACCCTCCAGACTTTGGGCACTGACGAGCATTGGAAGCAGGCTAAGAGGGGACTGGGTGTGGGTCTGCAGGAGCCCCTTAGCAGGAACAGCCTGGGCACTGTGGGTGCTGCAGAGGGCAGGTTGATGGTGGCAGGAGGCAGACAGGCTCCTGGGTGGAAAGCGGCAGGTACCCAGTGAAGCCCCACCTCCAAACTAGGGATGGCCTGAAGCCTGGGGGCTGGGCTGTCAGTTCCACACACTGGAGTGAGAACTTATGGTGCTTTTTCTGGGACACCCATGGCCACCCATGGACCAATCCATACACACTTCCTCCCCTCTAAAGCCTATAAAAACCCCAGACTCAGCCAGACTCAGGCAGACATGGGACGACCTGCCTGAGGATAGGAGATACCTGTTCCAGGTCTCTTCTCAGCTGAGGGTTGCACAGACCTCAGGACAACCTATCTGCAAATGGGAGCTACCCACTTCAGGTCTCCCCAAGAACTGTTCTACCACTCAGTGAAGCTCCTCTCTCCCTTGCTCACCCTCCAATTGTTTGAGTACCTCATTCTTCCTGGATGCAGCACTAGAACTCAGGACCCACCAAGTGGCAGGACTAAAAGAGGTATAACACAAACAGGGCTGAAACACGCCCCCCCACACACTCACCATGTTGTAAGCAGCAAGAAGAAGAGAAGAGTTGTGGCCCTTTGGGAAGCGCAGACCTAGGGGTTGCTGAACCCAGGACTGTGACACCCAGGGTTCTGCGGTTCCTGGCATCTCTAAGCTTCCAGGTACCACTATGTTCCCCTCATCCAGACAGAGGTGCCTGCAGCAGAAGCCATGTGCAGTATGTCTGGTCCAGCCACAGCCTCACATGGAGCTAGCACCTGTGCCAGTGCCTGGAGCTGCCTGCCCTGCAGTAGCAGCCAGCGTGCCTGGCTGTGTGCAGTGGCTGGACCCTGCGCTTGCTTGCCCACACACCCCTTGCTGCTCCACACCTGGCTCATGTTTGGCAGGTGTGGAATCTGGGCCAGTAGCACAAGCTGAGCCTGCTGGTCTGAGTGAGCAGAAGGAGCCCAGCAGGCCCAAGTAAAACTCAGGCAAAGGTGCCGCCGGCCACAGAGGCTTCCAGCAGGAAAAGTGACACCCCTAAGGATCCTGGGACACTGACACTTACTCGCTTAGTGATTGTGGATATAATTTTAAATCTTTGTGAAGCTCATTTTGAAAAAATTGTAAAACAAAGTACTTAGCATGCTGCCTGGTGCATAGAAGTCCAGTCAGTGGAAGCCATTATTATTATGTGAAACATTTCGAAAATGTACTTTTCAACTGTAATGTAACGTGGTATTACTGTTTGAAAATTAGAGGCAGTAGTTTGCATTTCTCATGATCAGAAGCCAAAATATAAACACACACTACCTAAGAAAGCTAAAAAAAAATGTTTTTTTTAGATGTTGAGTTTGAGAGGCCTATTAAACATCCAAGTAGAAATGTCAAGTGAGCATTGAGATATGTCAGTCTGGGGCACAGAGGAGAGGTCAGGGATGAAAATTTAAATCAGGGGTCACTGGCACATAGATAGGAGTTAAAGCCAAGGGACTGGATGAGATTATCTAAGGAGAGGGGAACACAGAGAAGGCAAGGAGTCAAGAAGGCCCTCACTTGGGGAAGGAGAGAAGTCAGCAAAGGAGCCTGAGAGAGATAAAAATCCAGACTGTGTGTGTCTCAGAAGCCAAGAGAAGGTAGTGCTTCACGGAGAGGGAGTGTAAACTATGTCCAGTACTGGTGAGAGGCTGCCGCAGAGGCAGACAAAATATGTGCTCCTTGGAGGTCTTTGGCAACCTTGAGAGGGCGGTTTCAGAGAGATGGGAACAGAATGAGGGGACTGAAGGAATGTATGTCATACGCTTCCAGGTTGGGCAATACCCCCCAAGTTGTACTAGACTAGCAGCATACAATGTTCTTTAAAGTTTTAATTTTTTTTCTGAATGATGTGGCACAGAGAAAATACACAACGAAAACATGCCGTGACATTTTTATCACCACCTACATAGCTCATGAATCTTGAAATGTCATGAAAGAGCTCCTAAATTAACCAGCATGAATAACTTTATGGGGTGGCTCTCCAAGACATCATGAAGGAATAACTAATAAAAGCAATTGTAAAAAAGCCTAACAAAAATAGAAAATCTGGCTGGGACTAACTCACGCCTGATGCATTTCTATGTTGTAATGCTGACAAAGCCACCATAAACACACAGCAATGACTTCTGTGGTGAAGGCATTTATATTACAACCCATCCCACAACTAACAAAACATTTCTCTAGAATTGTGACAGACTTTTATTTCACTCGTCACAAAGTGCAGCTGGAATCGTATCATGTCCCATTTAATTCAACGAATATTTTTGTTGAGCAGATAGTAAACGGAAGAGGCTGTGCCTGCCACTGAAGGAGACACACAGATGAGTCACAAGTAGCCCTTGACTTCAAAAAGCCAGTGAGAACTCTCTTTGCCTCCAGGCTGCACTACCACCAGGGCAGGGACGGAGCCTGTCTGGATTGCCACTGTTACACAGCACCTGGGCAGAGAAGGCACTCACGGCAATGTTTGTGAATGAATAAATGAATTCAAAACAGAGAATGATAAGTATATCGAGTACATAGTAGGTATTTAATAAATTATGGAACAAACATCTTAGGACATGTCACAAAATAAGGAAAAAATACATACAGGGATATAGGACTGTCAGAAAAGATTACTGAAGAGATTGTGGCTTCTGAAATAGGCCCTGAAAGCAAGATAGAATTGCAACAGAAGAGTCAGGAGGAAATATATTCAATGCACGGAAATAAGAAAGAACTGCTTCTGTAAGATTTTTAACCACAAAAGGAGATCCTTGGGTTCTACCATTCCTGCTTAAAAAAAAAAAAGAAAAAGAAAAAAAAACATAACTGCTGAAGGAGGCTCGCCATTACCGAGGCACATGAAGTGTACTACTTTGAGCTCCTTTCTAATGTTGAGCCAAGTATTCTGTAGGAGCAATGGGTATGAATGTCCCATGCTGGCCTCCACAGTTATAACTTACAGGGAAGGCTATTCTCTACGAGCCAGTACCTGCCTCCCTGGCCTGACATTAACTTCTTGGGAAATAGCGATTTTGGTTAGGTCACCTGTAAATTTTGGATGAAAATATTCTACCATTCAACCTTAGCCAGAATCACACAGATAGGCCAGGGTGTATGTAACACAGGCAACAGAGCTCAAGCCTCGTGTTCTCCAGATCCACCTCTAGGCACAGGGCAGGGATACATGGTTGGCCACAAAGGGTTTCTCTTTCTACTTGCTTCTAGGAAGAAACTCAGGCAGGCATCAAAGACATCTGCAGAACTAAGCAACAAAATGAAACCTCCATGGAATCATGCGCTGTCCTCCATCTTCCCAACAATCTGGAGAAGGCAGAGACCCTGTGGGAGGCATGAAAAGATTATAAATAGGACATACTAGGGGAAAGTCTCTATCTCTTCTCTCTTCAGCTGGTGCTGTATCTCAGAAATGTCCCAAATAGGTGCTGGGATGAGGGGAGGGGGGTGGGCAGAGCCAGCTTCATAGGTGTGGGGCCTGCCCGATCACTCAGAGCCCTCTGCTTAGAAGGGCCCCATGCTTTTAGTGCAATGCTGTCACCACCTTGAAATTCTTAATAATTTCATTTTGCACTGGGTCCCACAGATCATGTAGCCAGTCTTGGAGATGTGGGGCTGGCAAGACCTAGCCTTCAGAGAAAAGAAAGTTCAGACTAGACTCTCACCTGGGCTTTAAACTTCTCTTTCTCTGCCCAAGTACTCTCAATGCCAGAACAAAGTAGCCTCGTACTGGCTAACCTGAGTCTAAGGGAAGAGCAGGGAACAGCTCTCCCCAGCGGAGGCATTTCCTTGAAGGTTCAAATTTATCCTAAGAAAAAACCCAAAACATACTTGCATTCTGTTCTATGAAATATCTATTAGGTACATTTTTAAAATAAGATAGACTTTCCCCCCAAAAAGCAATCCTTAAGTAGCATTGATGCTTCAAAAAGATATACCCTTATTATCACTTGGATATGAAGTCCTTCTGGCCCCCAGATAATCTCAAATGCCATAGCACAACATGGCATAGCACAGCATGTCCCGGAGAGGAGAGAGGAAACTCCAATTCAGCAAAAACCCACCCACGGATTGCAGCTTCCTCCCTCCCCTCACATGGTTCCCCATAGCCTTTGCTGGCACATTGTGTAACTCATGGCATCTGGCTCCTTTCTTTCTGCCCTTCCTCCTTTCCCTCTTCTTAGGAAGTCATGTTTAGTTGCTAGAATACTGCCCTAAAATAGGCTTGCATTTCCATTCCCAGTCCAGGGTGTGCTCATAGCCAGTCTAGGTGGTTCCAAGAGGCCTCTGGGCTCCTGGTTGCTCTGCTCCCTGGGCTCTGCCACCTCCCAGTTTCCATGCCTCCTCCCTGCTCTGGACACACGACCCGCTCGCTGGTGGTGGGGGCTGGCACGGCCAGCACTTGGCATCTGCAATGTGAACCCTAACGATGATGAGAACCTCCAGGCTCTCCCTTGCCTCTCAGCTTTGCACACACAATAACGTCTTCCTAAAATGACAGATTTCCATCTGTCCCCGGGGCCCAGTGTAGACGCCACTTCCTCTGGGAATCCTTCCTTGACATACTCCTCTCCCCTACTCACCACCAAGATGAAGCTAGTCTTCCCATGCTACTCCTTCTTTTCCTTGTAGGAATACTTACCACACTGTACTTACTACACTCTGGTTAATTTACCTGTATCCCCAGCTAAACCCTAAGCATGATCGGGTCAGGGACATGCTTGCCTTGTTCTCTAGTATATTCCCAAAACCTGAGAGCCCCAGAAACGTTGTTGAATGCTGCTGAAGTTTGAGAATTGTTAAGTGATTTTTATTTATTATATCACAACAATCCTAAAAGGAAAGGATTAGTGTTCTCGTTTAACACTTGAGGAAAGTAAGGCTCAGAGAGGTTGAGTGAGTTTCCCAAGATCACACAATTGCCAAGCTGTCAGACTTTAAAGTCCATGTGTTTCATTCCATGTTCCAGAATTCAATCAGAGAAGCAGAACCACTGGGAGTGAATATAGACTAAGGGATTTGTTTTAAGGATTAGATCTTATGCAATTGTGGGAGCTCATTAAAAGTTCTGTGATACGGCTTCTGCACCTGGTGCTTGGGTCTGCAGTCTGCAGGGAAGATAGTTGGCAGGGAAAGATGGACATGAAGTTGGAGAAGGTAAAGACAAACTAGAGCCTGTGGGGATGAACTGGGCCTCCAGACAGACTGGAACCCAGGATGGTATCTCCCCACCTCCAGGCCTACCACTTCCACATGAGGATCACTTTGAAGAACAGCGGCACCTTAGTCAGGAATAAATACATACCTGGCCTGGGGGTCGCGGCAGCTGAAGGAGGCAATCTGGCAGGATCTATAAGAGCTGGTGGACCCAGCTGCTGCCCCATGCCTCTCAGGTGAGCCAGCAGAGAAGCAACAATGTGTGTGAGCTACAGTGGCTCTAGTGCCCTGGACTGACCTTCTGAGCATGAAAAGAATAGGCACTTAACTCCTACCTTCCAAATCTTGGACAAAGCTTCTGTGTGACCCAATCAATCCACAACCATGCAGGGAAAAAAATTCAGGGAAACCCAGTTCCAGTTTAGCTAAATCAACACAATATAAATCTATTTCCCTTTCCCTCCTACTTGCTTTACTGTTACAAACTACAAAATAAGATTTCCATTCCCTGAAATCCAAGATTTATAACACTAACATATAACATAATGTAGTATATTAATTATTTCCTACCTTTTTCAATACCCTGTTGGCGTGCATTGGGCGAATGAAGATATACCTTAATGGTATATCTTCTTGAAGCGTCAATGCTACTTTATATTAATTATTTACCACCCTTCAAGAGCTATCTTTTTCTACACAGCAGTTATTCACCTTCTTTTAGAACATGCACCTTAATTTCCCTCTGAGGAACCAGCCCTGCCTCCACTCTTAGTCAATATGGTTTAGGAGTGGCTGTCTGCCCCCTCACTCCAGGCATGAGCCCGTGAACAAGGCCCAAGCACACTGCATCCTCTGGCCTCAGAGGGTGGCTCAGGCACAGGTGCATAATCTCCATTCACCCAATGCAAGCCAACAAGACCTAGCTGACGCTTTGATTTGACTTCGAGGGAAGCAGACTCTTTCTTCCAGGTCTTGACCTGGAGAGGAGAGGCTGTCTGAGAATGGAGCAAACACAGTGAATGCAATGCCAGGATCTGAAATGAGAGAAACCAGGTCTGGGTGCTATCATTTGAGTTCCTGAACATGCCGTTCTGAAGCCAGCCTCACCTGCAGTTTTCCATTGCTGTGCCTCAACTGTGTTCACTTACTTGTGCACCACCAGCATGATCCATAATTCAGCAACCTAATATACCTTCCTTGAACACTTACTGCAAAACCTCCATTGATAATAGCAACATTTACTGAATGCCAGACACATTGTTGAGTGCTTTATGTGGACAATCTCATTTAACCCTCGCAACATCCTTATGAGGTAGGTGCTACCAATTATCCACATTTCTAAAGAAGAAACTGAAGCTTACAGGAGTTAATGCCAGGAAGAGGATGAAGGTGGTAAGTGGTGAATTCCTGATTACAACTTTAAACACCGAACCACAGTCATGTTGGCACTCAGAATTTGAATCCTTATCTACTGGGCTCCAGAATCTGTACTTTTTAATTTATTTACTTATTTCTGAGACAGGGTTTTGCTCTGTTGCTTAGACTAAAGTGCTGTGGCACAATCACGGCTTACGGCAACCTTGACCTTCTGGGCTCAAGCGATCCTCTTGCCTCAGCCCCCTGAGTAGCTGGGACCACAGGTATGTGGTCCAACTAATTTTTGTATTGTTTGTAGAGATGAGATTTCACCATGTTAGCTAGGCTGGTCTTGAACTTCTAGACTCAAGTGATCCACCCACCTCAGCCTCCCAAAGTGCTGGGATTACAGGTGTGAGTCCAGAATCTGTACTTCTAACAAAAAAAAAAAGTTTCTAATACATGCAAAATACTTGATAGGCCTGATGGAGGATAAAGGAATAAAGTCTATTTTGTGTCTTCAGGGAGCTTACCATTTAGTGGAGGAAATATGTATTCCCACAGATAACTGTGGGGCACCAAGTTCTGAGTACTTTTACCTCCACTCCAATCTGCCACTGGCTACTGAGCAATGGTCCAAGGTTTGAGCATCATATTTAGCCACAGTATATATTGGCATGTTTACTGGGTTGTGTGGCAGCAATAAATGGCCCGTGAACCAAAAGATGCAGGATTCTAGCAAGACTTTTTACTTCTGGAGCAATTCCAGGCTTCCAAGTCCTTACTGAATTACCCTTCATTGCAATTTATCTTATTACGGAGATGATGAGAGTCTAATCATTGAGACTATTTATTCCTAACTTTGTAGCTATATGCAGGCAACCAAGCTTCATTCTGACTGGGGGTTACACTAAATTGGATTTTAAAACCCAGTTCTGCAGTTCAAGAGAGATGATAAATGGAGTACAGGGACCTCCTCCCTACCCTCCCCCCAAAACCCCAAAGCCTTCCCAACTCCCTATATACTCTAAAAGACAGACCCTAGAAACTGAAAAACACATAATCTGATGGGCTGATCAATAATGCATTAGTTTTATTACCTGAATATCTTGGGGTTATTTTTTCATGCCAGTCTCTTATGTCAAAAATTCTCATTTCCCTAATGCCTACCCCCTCAGGCCCTCATCTCTCTTCCATCTTCCTCACGAATGATAATTTAAGGTCATAAAACAGATAGTTTCAATATGAACTTTCAATATAAACTCCAAAAAATAAATTGTTAGCAGTATTTATCTGATCCCCATATTCTAGCTATTACAGTCAGATAATAAAATCCAGGGTGCTCAAGGCAACAGATTAAGGGGACAATTAGAAAACTTAAGTTTCAATGTTGCTGTTGACTCTGGTAAGGCAAAACTAAAATAACTCATCTATAGCCTGAATGTCATTCCCAATAGGAGTCAGATAAAAGCCTATCTTGGCAAAGCCGGAGGTCCTTAAGGTTTGGGTCTTGTTTGTTAGACTATTTTGGAACTTGAGAGTTTGCTTTAGGATGGGGAACAGCTATTAGAGCTGTTTGGTGAGTGGGGATGCTAGAAATGGGTTGAAATTATGACATTAGTATAAATTTTTATAAAAATCGAATTTCCAGACTGGGCAACATAGCAAGACCTTGTCTCTACTAAAAACAAACAAACAAACAAACAAAAAAAGCTGGCCATGGTGGCATACACCTGTAGTCCCAGCTACTTTGGGGGCTGAGGCAGTAGGAGCCCTTAAGCCTGGGAAGTCAAGGCTGCAGTCAGCCCTGATTGTGCAACTGCACTCCAGCCTGGGCAACAGAACAAGACCCTGTCAAAAATAATAATAATAATATAGATAAAATAGTCATTATATAAAATTTATTTATTTATTTATTTATTTATTTTGAGACAGAGTCTCACTCTGTTGCCCAGGCTGGAGTGCAATGGCACAATCTTGGCTCACTGCAAACTCTGCCTCCCAGGTTCAAGTGATTCTCCTGCCTCAGCCTCCTGAGTACCTGGGATTACAGGTGCATGCCACCACGCCTGGCTATTTTTCATATTTTTAGTAGAGATGCAGTTTTGCCATGTTGGCTAGACTGGTCTTGAACTCCTGACCTCAGGTGATGTATGCATCTTGGCTTCCCAAAGTGGTGGGATTACAAGCATGAGCCATTGCATCCAGCCTCAAGATTATTTCTAATGTGTGCAAAGATATACGATAAAAACTACCTGAATATGTAAAATAAAACATACTATTTCCTCTGCCTGGATTTTCTATTTCTTCATCCTTCAAGTTTCAGCTTAAACAAATCCATCTTCTGGAAGCTTTTTTGACCTCCACTTAACCCCATTTCAACTCAATGAGCACCTTCTGTGCTCTTGGATGCAGGTTTCTGATGACTTTGGAGGTTGTGCCACTGGAATAGAGGGGAAAACTGCTAGGACTTTCATGGAGAGCTTATGTGTTCAAGAATATTGAGCAGAACAGGAGTTACTTTCATGGACTGAGCAAATAGAAGACCAAAATAATATTTTTATGATTTTTTGCTTAAAACGTTGCTTATTCTTTGTGTTTTTCAGAGTCAATAAAATTTTTTTATTTGGAGATATTTATAGCTTTTAACAACTGAGTAAAATATACTCCAGTGAGCACAATTTGGAGCACATTTCTTTCTCTCTACCTTATTTCTCTATAATTTGGAAACTGTAAGTATACTTAATTTACGGTAACATAGCTATTTGCATACGTTCAGTAAGCATCTGTTTTCTTTTGTAACAGGACACTATTAGAGACACTAGTTATTTTTCCAAGGCTTTGACTGGAATGACATGTTTTCAGACTTTTCAGACTGCTTTGAGGAATTGGGGTTGAGCTCTAGAGCCGATAAAAACCCCTTGGAAAAACTGGCCACCTTGTTTTTACAAGGTTCCTAACCCGTGGTAAGTAAAAATGTCCCTTTCTGATAGGCCTAGGAATCCCAAGTTATTTTGGTACCTCTAGAAAAGAGGAATTCATTCAATTCATACAGGTATCTGCAGGCACAATGAAATCTTTGGCTGGGCTCGAGATGATTTTAAAAGGTCTAATCTGAGATTCCTTATGAAAAAAAAGATCCAGCAAAGCCAATTTTTAAAAAAGATCTATATAACAAATAGTTATTCATGCTATGTTTTATGCAAACAATTAGGCCTAGTATAAATAAGACTAAAGCTTATTTTGCAAATAAATTGGTCCCGCTATGATTTGTCTTTGGTAAAAATGGAAAACTGGAGAGAGAAAAAATATGTCTCAAAAAAAACCTATAGCATGCCTGTTATTAGATTCTAGCCTTGGCTGGGCACAGTGGCTCACACCTGTAATCCCAACATTTTGAGAGGCCAAGGCAGGAGGATGAATCACTTAAGCCCAGAAGTTCGAGACCAGCCTGGGCAACATAGGGAGACCCCATCTCTACAAAAATTTATTTAAAAATTAGCTGGGTGTGGTGGTACACACCTGTAGTCTCAGCTACTTAGGAGGCTGAGGTGGCAGGTTCACTTGAGCCCCAGAGGTCAAGGCTTCAGTGAGCTCTGATCATGCCACTGCACTCCAGCCTGGGCAACAGAGTGAGACCCTGCCTAAAAAAAAGAAAAGAAAAGAAAAATTCTAGCCTTGTCCATTGTTTTTGAGCCTATATTAATGACTCATATCTGATTGGTTCTTGGGGATATTCACCTGAATCCCTCAAGGCTTCAGCTCAGTTCTGCAAGGACTCCTGAAGCTAAGACTTTCACACCTTACATTAGGTCTCTTGTAGTTTACTGTTCTCTTAAGTGCTATACTAACGATGTGGATAAGAATACTAATGTTACACCACGGAATACTATGCAGCCATAAAAAAGGATGAGTTCATGTCCTTTGTAGGGACATGGATGAAGCTGGAAACCATCATTCTCAGCAAACTATCGTGAGGACAGAAAACCAAACACTGCATGTTCTCACTCACAGGTGGGAATTGAACAATGAGAACACTTGGACACAGGAAGGGGAACATCACACAAATAGGGCCTGTCATGGGGCGAGGGTGTGGTGGGGAGGGATAGCGTTAGGAGATATACCTAATGTAAATGACGAGTTAACAGGTGCTGCACACCAACATGGCACATGTATACATATGTAACAAACCTGCATGTTGTGCACATGTACCCCAGAACTTAAAGTATAATAATAAAAAATAAAATAAAAAAATAAAGTGTTATCAGTTTAAACGAGTATTAATTTAAAAAAGAATACTAATGTTTTTATTATACCAACACTGGGGACCCAACAAGGCACCTGGGAATATATACAGAAAACTGCAAAATGGTTTCACTCCTCTTCCCCTGGGGGCAACCCTTGCCCCAACTATACCCCTGTCAACAGGAAGAAGTTAGAGCCGCTGTCAGCCTTTTCCCACCTCCCCAGCTCACACCTCAGGACTGAGGTGTGCTGAAGCACAAGGGAGGGAACTGAAACCGTCTTTGCAAAGATTATGACAGCAAGAAAAGTCTAACATGACTGACTCCATCTTGCTTCCAGTCTCACAGGCTGCTGTCCTTGCTCATTCCTGGGGGCAGACCGAGCTAACCATCAGAGGGATTTAGTTTATAGTTTCACCTGGAAGCAAGGATGATAATAGTCCCTCCCTAAAACTAATCTCCTCTTTGCCCAGAGAGTGAAAACTAATGAAAGGGCACAAGATTAGGGTTATTGGAGGGGCCTGAATTCTGCTAAAATATAGGTATAATTTCATAATCCCTTACTGCTCAGGAGTCATGTGGCCAAAGGTCACAAGATTTGTGACTTTCCCAATTGCTCCTATAGATAACATCACTATTGTAGAGCTTAAGATTGGTCTTTTGAGATGTTTTTCAGGTTTCTGTATTCTGGCCATCAACTGATCCTACCTGGACTCATGACTCATGACTCAACTGGTCCTGTGGCCGCCACCCAGAGGCAGACTCAGCTCTTGAGGACAGTTTTCCACACCCCTGTGATTTCTTTCCCAACTAATCAGCAATACCCATTACCTAGCCCCTTGCCCACCAAACTATCTTTAAAAATCCTAACCTCTGAGTTCTCAGAAAGACTGATTTGAGTGGTAACTCCAGTCTTTCTGCTCTGCTGCCTTGTCATTTCTTTACTGCAATTAAAAAAAAAGAAAAAAAGAAAAAACAAGATGAAGGAGTCAGGCATGGTGGTGTCTTATGCCTATCATGCCTGTATTTTGGGAGGCTGAGCTGGGAAGATGACTTGAAGCCAAGAGTTTGAGACCATCCTGCACAACAAAGTGAGGCCTCATATCTACAAAAAATAAATTAGCTGGGTGTTGTGGCATGTGCCTGTAGTCCCAACTGCTTGGAAGGCTGAGATGGGAGGACTGCTTGAGCCCAGAAGTTCAATGCTTCAGTGAGCTATGATTATACCACTGCACTCCAGCCTGGGCAACAGAGCAAGAACCTGTCTCTAAAAAGAAAAAAAAGTAAGCACGTTCTGATAGTATGTCTCATAATATCCTGTAATTTTCTTTTTGTAATATGCATCAAAATGGTAACAGAGTGACCGCTTATCTCTGTATCGTCTTTCCCAATACAATATGAACTCTATCAAAGTGAGGACTATGCTTCTCTTTTACACCATGGTATTCACAGTGCTTAGCATATTATTAGATGTTCATTAAATAATTGTTAACAGAAGGAATGAATGAACCAGTTAATCATGAGTCATGAGGAGACAAAAGAATTTGTTTGGCTATTGTCTGAGTATATTTATAATTTAACTTTCCAGAGGTCATTGTTGAATAGATATGATACATGCTGTTTTCAAAAGGGTCATTAAAAAGTAAATGATTAGAGGAACTTACAAATTATTAACTATCTTCAAACAGTCTCTTTGTCACTCTGCTATATATACATTTTTCCCTTCTTCCCACACTCCCCGCCCTTTCTTTCTGCTACAGGTGCAGAGTATTAACAAAGATGACAAATTCTTTCTCAAATATACAGTTTTTTAAATCTAAAAATAGTTTTCTCGACATTTGAAACAAAGCTAGAAAAGAAATAAATTTCAGTAAGTATATTGTTTCCTAAAGAAACAAGAGTATGACTTTCATCTGTTATGTCAGATTGTTTGATATCACAAAATCCAGATTAAATGCAGCTAAATAGGACTGCCTTTGCTTTGGAAATCGGCCTTATTAGAGCCAAGAAGTTTTCTTGCAAATCTATAATATAAACAAAGTATAGTAGGAGAAGTTAGCATTACTTTTGCACTCAAAGATCATGAGTTGAAGAGAAAAAGTCACTGTTGTAACAATTGCTTTGTAATTGTAAATTATCACAAATTTATCATTGATAAAGATCTATTCTACTATTGGAAATATGTTGGAAGGAGCTGTGATGTGGAAATAAATAAGATAAATGTAAACATACTATCTGTTGTTCCCTTTCTATCTTGTTCATCTTCACTAGATGGTAATAGTAATAAAAATGAATTCTGCTTGGGACTTATAAAGCATTTATAACATGCCAGGCACTGTTTGTTCTAAACTCATTGTCTATGTTAACTCATTTAATATATGCACTGTAAGGTCACCATAATCCTCTAAGATCAATACCATGAGTTAGCCCATTTTACACAGAAGGACATGAATGCACCAAGAGATGCAGTGGCTTGCTCAGGGCACACAGTAAGTGACAGAGCTGGGGTTTAAAGTAAGATGGTGTGGTTCTACAGACCTTGCTTTTAATAATTTACTATTTCAGTTATTACATATAATCTATTGACGCTCTATTCTTCCTAAAATAACACTTATAAATCAGGAAGCATGCACTGAGCACTGACCTAGATGCCATGGGGGAAACAAAAAATTGTACCATTTGATGCTTCACTCACTCTGTTTGGGGTATCTTCCTGAACTGAAATTAATTTCAAATGTTTAGATTTTTCCTGACATTGTTTCTCAGCTGATGTGTTAGAACATACTGGAGTGTCAAACTTTGATCTGATTACACTTTAATTTTGCTTCACCAACAGTAGATGGAATGTGAAGCTAAGAAGGTCATTTTAGGCAGTACAGAATGTGGCACAAACCACTAAGGGATAAGACACAAGAGGCAGGAAGTAATATCATGCCAGCACCTCAAGAAAGATCATAGGTTTCTTTGAACATATGAAATTCTTTAGTGGAGATTTTTGGCTCTTGTAGAATGTAAGCTACCCAAGGGCAGAGATTTGTTCTGTCTTGTTTACAGTTGTATTCCCTAGGAGCTACTGCAGTGCCTGACACAGAGTAAACAATAAGTAATTGATAAGGAAATGAATGAATAATTAAAAATCAGAGAGTGGGGCAAAGCAGAAATAGGTTTACTCTCACAGTGACATAGTGCCAACGAGGGACAATAGTGTAATAATGGTGCATGATTTTGTAGTCGCTGCTGTGTATTTTTATATTCTGCCTAAAGTGTGCTTTTTGATTATTTAGATAGCATTTTTTCAATTCTTTTCTTTCTTTGTGCCGTGAAAAATTCTAGGATTCAGAAATTTATCATGAATATAAGTGTGTATACAAATCCTTTCTAAATCTCTCAAAGGAAAGCTAATGTATTTACAGTTGCACGTCCAAAATAAAAGAACTGCTCTGTTTGGTTTTTGATAGACAACTTGCATAACAAACAGAAAACACAGTCACAATTTCTAGAGAAATGCTTATTAAAAAGACATACAGTTCTAAAAAACAAAGTCTACTAATAAAAAAATAAAGGAACAGTTTTTAAAAGATGCACAGCCCAGACTACAGAGTCCTTGTTTTAAACAGAGAGTGTTTGAGTTGAGATATATTCTTTAAATCTCTGAGTCCCACTGTTTAGACATCACCCTGTGGTAGTTTAGGGAAAGGATTGCCTTGGACCTTAACAAAAACCATCTAGCTTTTCACTAACAATTTTCTTATCTCTAGCTATAAATAGCAATCTTTCATTCTGAAGAATTGCAAGGTCACTTTCTTTTTTTATTTTTATCAAAAACAAGCAAATCCAATTTTGCTGGGGGTACTGATCTGAGTTGGGGGAGCTAGTTTGAAGGAGGTAGGTTTAGTACTGGGGGAGATCCCAGCTTAAGATAAATACCTAAACTCCCTCAGATACATGAGAAGCAGCAGACAATAGAAAGAATCATTGAGCAGCATTAGTATAAGGCATTATATTCTACATGTGAAATTTCAAGAAAATGTGTCTTTAAGGCCGAGGCAGGCAGATCACTTGAGGCCAGGAGTTTGAGACCAGCCTGGGCAACATGGTGAGACCCCTATCTACAAAAAATAGCCATGTGTGGTGGTATACACCTGCAGTCCCAGCTACCCGGGAGGCTCAGGTGGGAGGATTACTTAAGCCTGGGAGGTTAAGGCTACAGTGAGCTGTGATCACACCACTGCACTCCAGCCTGGGCAACAGAGCCAAACCCTGTCTCAAAAAAAAAAAAAAATCAGCAATACCTGGTACAAAATGTAGTAAGTGTAAGCTATTGTTATTGACAGTTGTAACAGCAGAATAAACAGAGGAATAGGTGCTGTTTAAATGTTTGATGAATTGATGAGTTGGTGTGGAGTTAAAATAATAATAGGTGACATTTATATTTTACTTTATGAGGTACTGTTTTAAGCACTGTTGCATATATTATTTCATTTAATAACCCTATGAGGTAAATACTATGATTTTCCCAATTTTATAGACAAGATTTTATAGATGAGAAAACAGAAGCTGAGGGGAGTTAAGTGATTTGCTCAAGTTTAGATAGTCATGGAATTGGGATTTGAACTTTGTTTACCTGTATCCACATAGTAAGTACTCATTATATAGACATTTGCTAGGAGATGGATCCTTAGTAGGAAATTTTTTTTTTTTTTTTTTTTTTTTTTTAGCAAATGCCCTTTCCCCTTACTTTTTCTTAATGCACCTCCTTGAGGTTCAGATTTTCTTGACATTAGAGTAGTAACATCTATTAAGGTTTACACTTGGCTAAGAAGAGTTAGAAGACCACCTAACTGTTTTCAATAAGCTTTACTTTCTTCTAAAATCTAAGCCAATGTGTTTTTGACACTGAAATGCAACAGTCAAGTAAAGTTATCACTTCACCCACAAAGTCCCTGAAACAGGAAACACAGCATTCAGCAACATTTTTCTAAATGTGGACTTAAGAAATGTGTGGACTTAAGAAAACAACTACCAACTACTAAAAACAGTAATTAAACTACCTTAACTATTAAAACTCTCTCATACACATACACACACTCATGCAAACATATGTTAGCAACAACAACAAAACAGCAACAAAAAGCTGTAGGAAAGCACAAATAAACAGAAAGACATGCCGTGTTCATGGATTAAAAGATTTAATATTGTTAAAAGTGCCATACTAGCCAAAATAAACATATTTAATGCAATCCCTCTCAAAATCCCAATGGTATTCCTTTGCAGAAACAGAAAAAGAAATTCTAAACTTCAGATGGAATCTCAAAGGACCCAAAGTAACCAAAGTAATCTTGAGAAAGAAAAACAAAGCTGGAGGCATCAGACTTTCTGACTTCAAAACATATTACAAAGCTACAAAAATCAAAACAGCCTCGGCTGGGTGCAGTGGCTCACACCTGTAATCCCAGCACTTTGGGAGGCCGAGGTGGGTGGATCACCTGAGGTCAGGATTTCACGATCAGCCTGACCTATATGGTGAAACCCCATCTGTACTAAAAATACAAAAATTAGCTGGGCATGGTGGCATGCACCTATAGTCCCACCTACTTGGGAGGCTGTGACAGGAGACTTGCTTAAACCCTCCCAGCTACTTGGAAGGCTGTAACAGGAAACCGACTTAAACCTGGGAGGCAGAGGTTGCAGTGAGCCGAGATCACGCCACTGCACTCCAGCCTGGGCAACAGAGCAAGGCTACATCTCAAAAAATAAATAAAATAAATAAATAAACAAATAATACAAAAAGTAAAAAATAAAACCAGCTTCGCCGTCCCCGGTATCAGTACTAGATGCCAGTAGCACACACCCCTAGTCATGGCAATCAAAAATGTCTCAAGATAGTGCCAAATGTCTTCTGAGGGCAATACTGCCCCCCGTTAGGAGCCACTGATCTAACCAATCTGCTATTGTTTGACACTTGGGTTGTATCTACTTTGTCACAATTTAAAGCAGCAGCACCTATGAAGCTCCCAACATATACATATACATATATATATATATATATATATACTCAGCACATCTTCAAATTACTTCTGTAGCACAAAAATAGACAAATTGACCAATGGAACAGAAATAAGCCAGTCACAAAAAGACAAATATTGCATGATTCCACTTACATTAGGAATCTAAACTAGTCAGACTCTTAGAAAGAATGGTGGTAGCCAGGAGCAGGAGAGACAGGGAAAAGGTGAGTTGTTGTTCAATGGGTATAGAGTTTCAGTTTTGCAAGGTTTGAAAAAGTTCTAGAGCTCTATTGCACAACAGTGTGCATAGAGTTAACACACTGCACTGCACACTTAGAAACAGTTAAGATGGTAATTTTATACGTTTTATGCCACAATAATTTTAAAAATATAGAAAGGACATGATCTCAGAACTTTTATAATAAAGAACAAATTGCAACCCAATTCCAACATGTTAAGGTGTTCTCTTCTTGTTTCAATGAGAGCTGCTAAAAGTCTCAGTGTCTCATCTAAGCAAGAGGAACCTCACAGTGCCAAATCCCCCAGCCCTTCTCATTTGGATGATGGTTCTACTCAAACATTTGGAGACCAAAGCCCGAGTTGGTAATAAGAAGGATGTGTTGCTTGGCCTGGTGTTCTGGACATATATATTTCAGGAGAACCTTTGGTAGGTAGGGATTAAGGATTGGAATCATAGGTCCTAACAGAACAATGTCTTCACACAATTAACACATAGTTCACACACTAGATGAAAATAAATTCCAAGTGGATTAAAAATATAAATCTGGGGGAGGGAGAGAGGGATGAACAGGAAGAGCACAGGGGATCATCAGGGCCATGAAATTATTCTGTATGATACTGCAATGTTGGCTACATGCCATTTTACATTAGTCAAAACTCATAGCATATGCAACGTAAACTATAGATTTAGTTAATAATAATGTATCAATATTGGCTCATCAATTTTAACAGATGTGACACACTAATGCAAGATATTAATAATAGGGGAAACTGTGTATGTGGGTAAGGCAGGAAAAGGGCATATGGGAACCCTATACTTTCTGTTCAATTTTTCTGCAAATCTCAAACTGCTCTAAAAAAATTTAATTTTAAAAAATGAGATGAAAGAAGAAAAAGTAAATGAAAAAATAAAACTACCAAAGAAATAAAAATAGAAGAAAATATAAATTATTTTATAATTTAAGAATAAACTGTAAGAATATGTCAAAAACTATGAATCCAGAAGGAAAAGACTAATACACAACCAGAAAAATGAGCAAAAGCTATTAATAGACTATTTTTTTTAAAGAAGAACAATAAATGTTCAATAAGACTATGAGAGACTGGGCGCAGTGGCTCACTCCTGTAATCCCAGCACTTTGGGAAGCCGAGGCGGGCGGATCACGAGGTCAGGAGATCGAGAGCATCCTGGCTAACACGGTGAAACCCTGACTCCACTAAAAAAAAATACAAAAAAAATTAGCTGGACGTGGTGGCGGGCGCCTGTAGTCCCAGCTTCTTGGGAGGCTGAGGCAGGAGAATGGCGTGAACCCAAGAGGCGGAGCTTGCCCTGAGAGGAGATCGCGCCACTGCCCTCCAGCCTGGGAGACAGAGCGAGACTCAGTCTCAAAAAAAAAAAAAAAAAAACTATGAGAGAAATGTTCAGTCACATTAAAACTAAAACTTAAAATTATGAGATTTCATTTTTATCTATGAAACTGGCAAATTTTTTAAAAGAGATAATAGTAACCATGAGAGGCCAAACAGGCATGTTCACACATCACCGGTAAGGACTGTAAATTGGAATGACCTTTGGTCAGAAAAAATTTTCCAAAACTTGGAAAGCAAAATATGATTGCATAATTTGTTTTCATGTTAGGCATTGCCTAACCAGTCCATCTATGGTGAATTGAATCCTGACTCGTTATTATGGATTTGCACATTTTACAACTGCAAATTCAAATGTTAGCTTGTAGAAAAATGGTGAGATGCTATATTTTTGTCCAGTGGAGATATAATTTCTGTCCTGCACAGATGGAAATAATTTCTGCTCTGTAAAGATAGCACCAAACGTTATGGTTTATCACCCTGTAAAACATTAATCAGATTTATATCTAATTTAGCAATAATGTAGAATGATTTTAGTATTCTCTTTTTTATATATTTATGCACATATGTATATAGGATGTATATTTATATATGTATATCATATATAGTACATATATACATAATATACATATGTATATAGGTATGTGTACACAATACATATACTATATGTATATAATACTATAAGTATATACATATGTATATATTATGTATACATGTATATGCATCATATACATTATGGGATGTATATATACATATATACATAACATATACATATGTATATATTATAGATATATGTACATGATATATATACATAGATATATGTACATGGTAAATGTATATACACAGATACATATGTATACATATATAGATATTATGTCCATATCTATGTATATACTTATAGATATACATACATAATATCTATGTATATACTTACAGATATATTTATATATCTATGTATATACTTACAGATATATGTACATAATATCTATGTATATATAGTTATATATACACATAATATATGTATATACACATATAAATAGAAATACATAATATATGTACACATATAGATATGTGTGTGTGTGTATATATACACGCATATTTTCTCATGTCTTTCTTTGAACTGGCTTTGTTATCCTACTGGTTTCCTCATTAATAAGTTAAAACTTGACTTGTGCTTATTCTATATTTGTGTGAGAATGCTTTTTAACATTTAAAAAATTATACATTTGACATTTTATATGAGTATAATTTGGCCAAATATTTTAAGTCTTAAAAATGTACATGCATTTTAACCTAGCAATTACATGTCTAAGAATTGATCCTAAGGAGGTAATGTGTGCTCAAAGATTTAGCTCTGAGAATGTTTATAGATATGCTGTGTATAATAATGAAATACCAGAAACAAATATTCCACATTAGGGCACTGATTAATACCTAAATGTGTGTGTGTGTGTTTGTTTTGGGGTTTGGGCTTTTTTTTTTTTTTTTTAAGACAGTCTCATTCTGTCACCCAGGATGGAGTGCAGCAGTGCGATCATGGCTCACTGCAACCTCAAACTCCTGGGCTCAAGCAGTCCTCCTGCCCCAGCCTCCTGAGTAGCTGGGACTACAGCGTGTGCCACCATACCCCGCTCCTAAATGTGTTTTAAGAATGGTTGTTTCCGGGTATGTAAAATTTGTAACTTTAAATTTTTTCTTTTATCTTGTTCAGATTTTCTTGTGACACTTTCAAAAGAAAAAAGTTTGAAAGTCACAAAGTCTAGTTACACTGTTCTCATTCTTGTTGACATCTATTGAGGTACTTAGCCCCCGACTATAGTTGTTCCCTCTGTCCCAGTTCCTGCTACTATCTTAGGGAGATTCAGAGTCCTTAAACAGAATTGATCCAATACTCTGGCTTTTTCATTCCTTAATTTCCCATTTCCAGTGATCTTTACCTCCTCTTCACTTTTGTAATTCACTCTAAGACATTTAGATTCTGTTTTCATTCAGAATTAGTCATTGGTCCTCTCTAACACTTTTCTGCTTTTTCCTCCGCTTTGCAGAGGAAATGCCTTCATTTTTTTCTGATTTAAAAAAGCAATGCATGTTTGCTGGAAAAACTTTTCAGAAAATACAGAAAGATTTTTAAACAAATTAAAACATTGCAACTAGTGGATTAGCACTCAGCATGTTGGTAACCTTAGAAACATATTGCTGGGAATAGGTTTTCTTGTTTGTTTTATCTAAATGAGATCTTACTATTCATTTTACTTTTATTATCTGCTTCTTGCCTGAACAATTTATCTTTCCAAGTGAATAAATACAGATCTACATTGACTTTATGAAAAATAATTAATCGTACAGCTATAATATTCTTTAACCCAGGGTGTCTCAACTTCAGCACTATTGACATTTTGGGCTGAATAATTCTTTGTTGTGGGAGGCTGTGTTGTGCATTGAAGGATATTTAATGCCTCCCTGCCCTCTATCAGTACAGTACTAGATGCCAGTAGCTCCCATCCCTAGTTATGACAATCAAAAATGTCTCCAGATATTTCCAAATGTCCGCTGTGGGCAATACTAACTCAAGTTGAGAACCACTGATCTAACCAATCTGCTATTGTTTGACATTTAGATTTTATCTACTTTGTCACAGTTTAAAGCAGCAGCACTGATGAAGCTCCTAACATATACAAACTCAACACATCTTCAATTACTTTTATAGCATACATTTCTAGCAAGGAATGGCACATTTAAAATTTTGATGTCTATTCCCAGACTTCCCTCCAGAAAAATTGTATTAATTTAGAATACCATTGAAACAGCATAAATGTCATTTCCTGATATCCTGTCTACTTCCAGGTATTGTCAATCTTTTTAATTTTGCTTTGTGATAAGCAAAACAAAATATTACTTTACCTTTTTAACTTATAATTCTTTGATTGCTTACCAGGTTACTACGTTTATTAGCTATTTGCATTACTGCTTTTATGAACTGTTTATTTGCTCATTCTTGATTTTGTCAGAATTATTAATTTCTTATTCCAGTTTATAATTTTTCTCATAACCTGATTTAAACCTTTCTTCTTATAACCTTTAAAAGGCTTCCTGTACAGAAGTCATACATTTTTATATTTTTAAATATTTTTATTATGGTTTTACCTTTAATGGCGCCATGCTTAGAAAGATCATCTCTAGGGCCAGGCCTGGTGGCTCACGCCTGTAATCCCAGCACTTTGGGAGGCCGAGGCAGGCAGATAACTTGAGGCCAGGAGTTCGAGACCATCCTGGCCAACATGGCAAAACCTCATCTCTACTAAACGTACAAAAATTAGCTAGGTGTGGTGGTGGGCACCTGTAATCCCAGCTACTGAGGAGACTGAGGAAGGAGAATTGCTTGAACCCGGGAGGTGGAGGTTGCAGTGAGCTGAAATTGTGCCACTGCACTCCAGCCTGGGTGACAGAGCAAGACTCCGTCTCAAAAAAAAAAAAAAAAAAAAAAATCACCTCTAAAATCTCTAAACTTCAGTATTTTACTCTATTAGGCGAACCTTTTATTTTGCTGTTATCTTTCATACTCTAACACTAAATCTTTTTTCTCTCTAGACCAGTGCACCTTAAACTTGAATGTACATATACATCATCTGGAAATCCTATTAAAATGTGTGTTCTGATTCAGTAGGTTTGGAGCGCGGTGAGAGATTCTGCATTTCCAACAAGCTCCCAGGTGATGCCAGTGCTGTCCCTGGCTCGCACTCTGAGTGTTACTAGCTCCTAAACCTTCAGCACTCAGTCTTCTGTACCCCCTACCTCCATTCTCTGACTCCTTCCTGAAGTTGCTTCCCTTCCTACCTAGTGTGAACCCCAGTGGCAGCAATTTCAGCTATAGCTCATCTCTGTTTTTCCAGAACAACAATCCTGGCAATCTCCATTCCAGTATTGATGAAGCCACCATTTCTTCCAGTCTCCAGCCACAGCACCTTGCAGGAAAACAGATAGTGTCCATAAGATACGATTTCTAAGGTACATCAGCAAGCCTTCACTTCGCTCCCACTCAGTTCCATTTCCCATTCCTAGAGTAACTTTGCCTAAAGTTAATCTCCTCAAGCTCTAGTCCCCCTCCTCTCAGACCTCTTAGTCAATGAACAACAATGAAAGGAGAACTTCTTTAACCCATCCAGTGGAAATAACATTTAGCATAGTGACTACTGCACAATTAAAAAACAAAAACAAAAAACAACCAAAAAAACCTACTCAAAGACTAAACAATATCATATTAAGATTTTCCAACTCTTGGGCCAGGCAAAGTGGCTCACTCATGTAATCCCAGCACTTTGGCAGGCTGAGGCAGAAGGATCACTTGAGGCCAGTAGTTCAAGACTAGCCTGGCCAACGTGGTGAAACCCGGTCTCTACTAAAAATGAAAAAGTTTGGCAGGTGTGGTGTAAAAATACAAAAGTTAGGCAGGTGTGGCGATGCGCGCCTGTAATCCCAGGTACTTTAGAGGCTGAAACACAAGAATCGCTTGAACCTGGAAGGTGGAGGCTGCAGTGAGCTGAGATTGCACCACTGCACTCAAGTCTGGGCAACAGAGTGAGACTGTATGTCAAAATAAATAAATAAACACATAATAAAGCAACTTCTCTTAAAAAAAAAAAAAAAAAAAAAAAAAAAAAAAAGATGGCTGGGCGCCATGGCTCAGGCCTCTAATCCCAGCACTTTGGGAGGCTGAGGTGGGCAGATCGCCTGAGGTCGGGAGTTCCAGACCAGCCTGGCCAGCATGATGAAACCCCGTCTGTAGTAAAAATACAAAAATTAGCCAAGAGTGGTGGCAGGCGCCTGTAATCCCAGCTACTCCGTAAGCTGAGGCAGGAGAATTGCTTGAACCTGAGAGGCGCAGGTTGCAGTGAGCTGAGATCAGGCCGATGCACTCCAGACTGGGCAACAGATCGAGACTCCGTCTCAAAAAAAATATATATATAATATATATACTTTTTATATATAAATATATTATATATATTACATATATAATATATATTTATATATATATTTTATATATATTATATATAAATATATAAAATATATTTTTTCAACTCTTGGAAAATTCCCCTTAAAGAGTTATGAATTAAGCTGGTTATTTAATAAACACTTCACACTGTTCTTACAATGTGCCTGCCAACTTTATTTAGGCAGGTACAATTAAGACTTCCATTTTATAGACCAGAAAATAAGGCACAGAGTCGACACAGTCACTGACTGTCCGTGCAAGAATTGGCGCCCATCCCGTGAGCGCCTCAGCTCTTTAACCACTCTTCTCTGCTGCCGCAGAATCTCAGGAAGTCTCAGGGAGGCCTGAGAACTCAATTCTAGGAAAAGTATCTGTATCTGTAAGAACGAAGGAGCAGGGAATCTAACAGTTCTCAGCTCTTGAAGGCACATTAGATTCATTCAAGGTCCTCTTTAAAAATACACTTTCTTGGGCCTCCATGAGAAAAACTCTATTCAATTAGTCGGGGGCTTGCATCCGTATTTTTAGTCTGTAAAAGAGGAATGTTATCTGAAATCAGTGGTTTTCAAACTTTTTGTATCCCCCGGACCTTGACACGGGCCCCAATACCCTGACACGGTTACTGAGAATCCAGGAGAGAGAGAAGTGAGGAGAGGGCGAGAGAGAGACGGGGAGAGAGATAGGGGGAGAGAGAGACGGGGAGACAGAGGACAGAGACGGAGTGGGGGCGGGGGGAGAGAGAGAATGAGAATGATTTTTTTAGAGAGGTAAAAAGGGCTGGCCTTCGCCACAAACCACCTCTCAGGTTTAAGTGAAGCCTTCGTTCTCTCCTGCAGAGACTGTGCCATCCTTCCAGAAATTAGCATTTTAGGACGAGAGACCTGGAATTGGCCTAAGACTCAGGTGCAGGTGGGGGAAGCATCGGATTTACAACAGTGGTCCTGCCTTCTTCCATGTGACTTCCAGTTTTAAGTTCAATTCTAATTTACTCAAATCCCACCCACTATGTAAATTTGTAGGAAAATATCCTGCACTCTGCACTTCGTGGGATTTAAAACTTCCACACAGGCGCGCGTTCTTTCTTGAAGCCCCGCGATTGCTGAGCCTCGCTGGGCAGCTTGGCACCGCTGGGAGCTTGGCTCGCCCTGCCAGGGCCGACGCAGCCCATCTCGCAGGAGCCCGCGCGGGGCTCAGGGCACCCAGGACTCCGGTCGCGTCCCGGCTCCAGGTGGGCCCCGGCACCGCCAACCGCAGGAAACCGGCCGAGTCCTAAACTTCTTCCAAGTAGCTGCAGCCAGCGACAGAGAGTGTCCCTCAGTGGAGCGTCGTGTGGCTGCCCAGGCCACAGCCACGGCCGAGGCGATGACACACTTCTAACCTGGGGCGCCAGCAAAGGCTGTCCGCGAGCGGCGACTCCATGTCCCGCAGCCCTCCGCCCCGTTCCGCCGCCCGCCCCCCGGTACCGGCAGCAGCGCCACCAAAGGGCACACCGCGCGGGCGCCAGCTCTGCTAGGTGCGAAGGCGGCTGAGGCCCCGCCCGGGAGGCACCCGCGCGGCTCCGGAGTGGGCCGGAGGGACGAACGGGGGCGGGGCCCAGGCGCGCCCGCCCCCTGACCTGGCTATAACACCCGGCCCCGCCGGGCAGCCGCGGGCGGGTAGAGGTGCGCGCCTGGGACTTGGTGAGGCTGGGGGCTCGCGGGGCCGGGCGCAGCTGCGGCAGCTGCTGGGCGGCGGAGGCGCCGGGAGGAGGAGGAGGGGGGACGCCGGCGGCTGGGTTGAGGGCACCGAGGCTGCCTGTGCTCCCGTTCCCGGTTGCACGGCTCACTCCCGAAGGTGTTGCTTCCAGCTTTTGCCTCCTTAAAAGGCAGGAAGCGTCAGTGTCGGGAGACCCTGAGACCTGAGTACCGAGCCGTAGCCGGTGATGCCCCCGCCTGCCCTCATGTGTTCTCAGGTTCTTATTTTTGTTCATCTCTAGAACATGAACTTCCCGTACCTCTGGCTAGACCTGTTGCTGCCTTTGGTAGCTGCGCTGGATTTCAACTACCACCACCAGGAAGGGATGGAAGCGTTTTTGAAGACTGTTGCCCAAAACTACAGTTCTATCACTCACTTACACAGTATTGGGAAATCTGTGAAAGGTAGGGTCCGTCTCTGCACACTTTCCCAGACCCTTAGTACTCCCTTTCAGTATTCATTAAGTATGCCCCAGCTTCCTGTCTGCTCTTCCATGCACCTACTCTGAGTGGCACAGAACGGGTCAACCGGTACCACGCGTGTTGGTTGATTTCTGCTTTTGTTGGGAGGAATAGTAGGAAGAACTGAATTTTACTGGACTTGTCCGTTGTAATTCAGTGTCACTGAGTCCTTTGCATTATTGGAGTTCTGTCTTTTTGGATCTTGCAGACATTGGTTATTTGGGATGTGTGTTTTAGTTCCTTTTCAAGATAAACTCCCAAGTAAATCCATTTATCCGTTTCAATTCCCCTTTGTGTGGGCTTCTTTAAATATGACTTGGACTGTTAATACCATTTCTTCAAGTCTCTTTTAAACTGAAATAATGCAGTTTTGTTGGTAAGATTTCTATGTCATATGTAATTAGTCTTTTATTTAAAGTTATGCAAAACTATCATTTCTGCAAAGTTCTTTTAATCTAAGTAGTACAATTCTGTTGGTTAGATTTGTGTCATGTATAATTAACCCTATGGCTTAAAGTTATGCAAAAAAGTGGTTCTATGATTAAAGGCTGTTTTCAAAATGTATCCATTTAAAGAAGACAATGCTAGATAATGAATATACATTAGTAGTGATTGAAACTCTTCCCAGCATTTTCATATTTATCATTAATAATTTATTGTTCTAAGTTAGAAACTACATAAAGTTATTTTCATTTTTATAGACAGCAAGTTTGAATCAAAGAAATTAAATAATTTGTTCAAGGTCTCCCAGATGGTGAATTTTTTAGTCAGCACAGGCATCCATTCGGACAAGGCAAATAATTTGATCAGATATCGTTATTTCTTTTTTATTTCTTTTCTTTTCTTTTTTTTTTTTTTTTTTTTTTTTTTTTGAGACGGAATCTCACTCTGTTGCCCAGGCTGGAGTGCAGTGGTATGATCTCAGCTCACTGCAACCTCCACCTCCCGGGTTCAAGCAATTCTCCTGCCTCAGTCTCCCGAGTAGCTGGGATTACAGGAATGCGCCACCACGCCTGGCTAATTTTTTTGAATTTTTAGTAGAGACGGAGTTTCACCATATTGGCCAGGCTGGTCTCGAACTCCTGACCTTGTGATCCTCCTGCCTCGGCCTCCCAAAGTGCTGGAATTACAGGCGTGAGCCACAGTGCCCAGCCGAGATATCGTTATTACTTAATCATCTTTTATTATCCTGATGTTCCCAAAGAGGTTACCAGAAAACTTAGTCTTTAAATCAAAAGTTTCAAAAAATTTATGTAATTTGGATCTCAGCTTTTTGTAAGGTGTGTTCAAACTCTACCTGGATTTTAGCTCTGAGCTTTTGAGTCAATTGAGAGTCTCATAATTACCATATTCTTAATCATTTTTCAAAAAAAAATCAAGGCTATGGCTTCTATATTAAATAAAAAGTATTATATAAATGTATTTATGTACAATGCAAAGTCGACATCCTGGACTGGGTGTAATAGTAACTTTGTTTTTAAACAGCATTGCCAAAGAGTTGGTGCCAGATTACTCTGTATTACTCTATAATCCAAAATTATAGAGGTTGGGTGTATGAGAAATCATATCTTGAATCAGCATACATATTCAGCCTTCTGAAATCATTTTCCCCTAGGGCTAGAGTAGAGCAATTTAAAAAGATCTAGGAATACTAATTTTATTAATTAAAAAATATATAGAACACAACCAGCTTGAGTTATTGTTCAGTCATCATTTCAACCACAAGACGATGAGGATGTTGTTAATTTTAAGTACTAAGTGATTTGGTAAGGTTTTGTATTTTCAAACACAATGTGCTTGTGACAGCTGGGGGCTCTCTTTCCTAATATGAATCAGCAATTGTGATCTATCCTGCATGATGTCAAACCACAATCACAGTGAAAGTCAGCAGGCTTAATTTTTTTTTTTTTTTAATTTTTACCTTGTATGCACTCTTGCGGTTAAAGGCTTGAGGAGTTATCATGTAAAAATGAAATCTGGCACTACTGTTTAAATATTTGTGTTGAATATGTTGTTCTGAATAATAACTCAGATTAAGAAAAATCCCAAATCTGCCATTTGGCTCCAAGTGGTAGATTAAACTGTATGCCAGTAACTGGGAGTCAGTTGCCGAAGTGTCACTGCACTTTAGTGTGACAGTTGAGAGATGGTGCTCCTTTGTTGGTGCTCTTTTTCACTAGATATTTTCCCTAACCATTCTGCCTTCTGGCGTAAGATAAGTTTGCTTAGAAAACAAAATTTATGACCAGGCCCAGTGACTCATACCTGTAATTCCAGCACTTTTGGAGGCCTATGCGGGAGGATCACCTGAGGTCAGGAATTTGAGGCCAGCCTGGCCAACATAGTGAAACATTGTCTCTACTAAAAATACAAAAAATTAGCTAGGCGTGGTGGTGTGCACCTGTGGTTCCTGCTACTAGGGAGGCTGAGGCAGGAGAATAGCATGAACCCAGGAGGCAGAGGTTGCAATGAGCCAAGATCATGCCACTGCACTCCAGCCTGGGCGACAAGAGTGAAACTCCATCTCAAAATAAAAGAAAATAACACAGAATTTATTATACATGTGTTATTTATTTATTTATATCACATGTATTAACACGGGCAGTCTTATCCAGAAAGGAAAGTAATATTCCTACATAACCAAAATACATGTTTAGTTTTTGTAAAAACTTAAATATATGTGTTATGCCTATGTAAATATATGCATATCACATATTTTCTTTGTTGTAATTGTGGATTATATTCTGCTTGTTTTTTCATTTCATGTTATTTCCTTATATATTTCCATGAATTGACAAAGTCTGCAGATGTGAATTCGTTGCTGTATAGTATTCTATCCTCTTGATTATGTGAATTTTCTTAGTCATTCACCTCTGAGCATCTGTAGAGTTTTTGGTTAACTCTGTTATAAACAGGGATGCTATAAAACCATTGATACCTATCATGATAATTACCTTCTATTATTATTGGTGATTTTTACAAACTTTTTTATTTTGAAACTTTTAAAACCCACACAAAAGTTAAGCACACAGATACCCAGCTTCAGCCATAGTAGACCATATTTCAATTGAGTCTTTTGAAGGAAGTCCCACTGCCTCGCGACATAGTAAAGAAAGTCTTAGGTGAAACAAGAGATGCAAAAAAGTACTGATGACTTAGTTCAGAAAAATCAGAAAAGGTACAGTGTTCATCAGTTTGTTCATTCAATCCTCCATTCAATTAAGGAAGCACCTCCCATTTTTTGCCCCTAACCCCTTTGTCTAGAAGGATGTCTGGCACATAATCAATAATCTATATCTATTTATTTAATGGATCGAATATTTGCTGAGCAAAAGCCATGGGAGGCAAACAAAGATGTGCGTCATTCATTCCCTGCCATTAGGTAGCCCATTTTCAAATACAAACATATTTACTGTGCATTTCTTAGAGTAGTCTCTCCACATATACCCCAAAATTAGTTTAGGAACATTTTATTATTTTTTAAAAAAATGAACCCTTGTGTTGAGAGTTGACTTTCAATAGATAGCAACGAAAGAGCTGCTCTGCTACATACAAAACCCCAAAGGGCCATTTTAAATGAGATTTCCTACTATCTATTTTAAGAATCTTGTCTTGGCTGGGTGTGGTGGTTCACGTCTATAATCCCAGCACTTCAGGAGACCAGCCTGGGCAACATGAGAGACTCCATTTAAAAAAAAAATTTAATTAACCAGGCATAATGGTGCATGCCTGTGGTCCCAGCTACTTGGGAAACTGATGCAGGAGAATCACTTGAGCCTGGGAGTTCAAGGCTGCAGTGGGTCATGATCGTGTCACTGTACTCCAGCCTGGGCTACAGAGCAAGACCCTGTCTCAAAAAAAAAAAAAAAGAATCTTGTCTTGCCTCTTGCTAAGTCTAATCATCATTGTATCTGAATATGGTAGGTGGGATAATAACACCTTCCTTACTAGTAATAATATTATTAGAGATTTTTTAAAGCCAGTCAAATTTAGTAGTCTCTGTTATCAAGTACTTTCCATGTCGTAGATAGTTTAATACATTATTTCAATCTCAGCAACTCAAAGTAGGCGTTATCCTCATTTATAAAACAGGTAAAATGAGGCACAGAGAGGTTAATTAACTTGCTGAAGATCACATAGCTAAGTGTTAGAAGATTCAAACTCAGATCTGCCTGTTTCCCAAGCACCTCTCTGTTCTCTTTTAAAAAGCAGCTTGACACAGATGGGGATGATTCCATGGAAGTTGAGGTCATTAGTACAGGGTTTTAGGATCATGATTTGGGCACATTTGACCTGAAGGTATAGCTTCTACCAAGGATCTAGAGCTGTTCAATTCTGTAGCCATTAGCCACTAAGCAATTGAGGAGTTGAAATATGACTAGACCAAACTGAGATGTGCTAGAAAGTGGCTTTGAAGACTTAATACAAAAAAGGAAAATATTTCACTAATAATATTTTATATTGATTACATGTTGAAAAAATACTATTTTAGATATGTTATATAAGAAATATTTTTTAAAATTAATTTCAAGGCCAAGAGCAGTGGCTCACACCTGTAATCCCAGCACTTTGGGAGGCTGAGGCAGGTGGATCGTCCGAGCTCAGGAGTTTGAGACCAGCCGGGGCAACATGGCAAAACCCCATCTCAACCAAAAATACAAAAAATTAGCTGGGCATGTTGGCATATGCCTGTCATCCTAGCTACTTGGGAGGCTGAGATGGGAGGACTGCTTGAGCTTGGGAGGTGGAGGTTGCAGTGAGCCAAGATTGTGATTGTGCCACTGCACTCTAACCTGGGTGACAGAATGAGACCCCCATCTCAAAAATAAATAAATATATAAATAAAATTTAATTTCACCTGTTTCTTTTTACATTATTAATGTCACTAGTAGAAGATTAAAATTATATATATGACTTGCATTATATTTTGATCGGACTGTGCTGCTATAGAGTACAATTTGTTATTATTAATTTTTTCCTGAGTACAAAAGGATTTCTAGTTCATTTAGAAAATTTGGACCATACAACAAAGCACCAAAAAGAAAATGAAAATCTCACCGTCCAAAGGAAACATTTAGTAGACTGGAATCATGCTACACAGTTTTGAGCCTTTTTACCCCCCTGAGTCAAATATCTTATTTTGTTCATCCATGCAAACATGTTATGTCTAAAACTTGATTTTAAATTTCTGTTTTGTGTCCTATCAATAGATATATTATTGTTTATTTAACTTATGCCCACTGGTGAATATTTAGTTCGTTTCTAAACTTTCCCTGTTATAATCAATGCTATAGTGAACATCCTTGTGGCTAAGACAGCAAAAATCTGAGCACAGTTTTTGGAACCACCCTGCCCAAGTTCAAATTCTGGATTCTCAGTTTTGTAGCTACGTGATCATGGATCTTTAGAACAATTCCTGGCACATAGTAAGTGCTATGTAAAAGCTGCTATTATTATCATAGATACATACCCAAAAAGGAAATTACTAAGTCTAAAGCAGTTTTAAGTATTTGATATACATACCAAATTGCCTTCCAAAAAATTGTGTTGATTTATAATCTCTTGGGAAATGCATATTAAGAAAAATAAAACAACTCTTCTAAAACTTACACTAGTCATAAATCAATACTATCATTAGAGCTTTGAAAGATGACTGTAGTATGTATTTCTCATTGATATATTTTAAGTATGAGAGAGAATTTATTTCTCTTGCATCTTTCCCTAAGAACTCTCACCTTCCCATAATCAACAGACATTTACTGAATTCCTCTACTAGGATTCCTATACCATTTCAGATGTTCAGAAATCTTCCTAACATTAGTCAAGATTCTTGCTCCTAAAAGGAAAGTACTGTGTTCACATACACAGATCTCTCATGATCACTTGCCCTGACTGGATAGATTTTAGCTGGTGATTTACCCTCAGAAAAGAGCATTGTATGTAAAATTTTGGCACAACACTTGGTCATCTGTCACACTCTGCTCATTTCCCAAATATGCTCGTAAAACCAGTTTGCTTGAGATCCTGCATAAAATGCCTATTGTGATGCAAATGCTGACATATTGAGGATGAATATCAAGAAAACCACTAAAATCTAGGAACTTCAGCTATAATATACATGTTTGTGATTTAAAGTTATATGGGTTTAGTAAGCCTTTCCCCTTTAACATAATATGCAGAGTCCCTTTCCGAGACATTTATCAGCTATCAGCCTTTTTCTTATTCTTGAAACATTCAGGGTTTCTTAAAGACACTGCCTTCTTTTTTTTTTTTTTTTTTTTTTGGGTATGGAGTCTCGCTCTGTCACCCAGGCTGGAGTGCAGTATCACAATGTCGGCTCACTCTGCCTCCCATGTTCAAGCAATGCTCCTGCCTCAACCTCCTGAGTAGCTAGGATTACAGGCGCCCACCACCGCGCCTGGCTAATTTTCATATTTTTAGTAGAGACAGGGTTTTACCATGTTGGCCAGGCTAGTCTTGAACTCCTGACCTCGTAATCCGCCCGTCTCAGCCTCCCAAAGTGCTGGGATTACAGGTGTGAGCCACTGCACCCCTCCTATCACTTATCTTTTCATGCTTACATTCTTCATGTAAGCATGAAAATTTTAGTTGTGTTTTTTTTTTCAGTAGAGGCAGGGATCTCACTATGTTGCCCAGGCTGGCCTCGAACTCCTGAGCTCAAGCGATCCTCCTGCCTCAGCGTCCCATAGTGCTGGGATTGCAGGAATGAACCACTGTGCCCTCCGCCCACAATTTTCTAATGTCCTCCACAGGTGTAAGATGAGCTTACAATTATCTGAGGCTAAAACCAAGCTTTTTTTTTTTTTTTTTTTTTTTTTTTTGAGATGGAGTCTCGCTCTGTTGCCCAGGCTGGAGTGCAGTGGCCGGATCTCAGCTCACTGCAAGCTCCACCTCCCGGGTTCACACCATTCTCCTGCCTCAGCCTCCCAAGTAGCTGGGACTACAGACGCCCGCCACCTCGCCCGGCTAGTTTTTTTTTTTTTTTTGTATTTTTTAGTAGAGACGGGGTTTCACCATGTTAACCAGGATGGTCTCGATCTCCTGACCTTGTGATCCACCCGTCTCGGCCTCCCAAAGTGCTGGGATTACAGGCTTGAGCCACCGTGCCCGGCCTTACCAAGCTCTTTTTTATAGACAAATACAAAATATTTCCCCCCATAGTTTTAATATATACTGAACTTTTCAGGGATGCCACTATATGTAAATTGAGGGGAAATTATATTTTGTTTTGCTCTCAACATGACTGAGAGATATTTCATATTCAGAAGATCCTGACAACAGTGACAAAAGAGCCAAATCAGTCTGCATTTGTAATCGATGTGTTCACGGTGCCGCTCAAGTATAGATACAAGCATGTGACTTCTTCATTTGTCTTCCAGTGGAGTGCCCAAGTGTTTGCATATGGATACCATATTTTATGTAAATTGCTTTCTTTTTTATTTCTGCTTTATATAATTTGAACACTATATTGATCTTTTGAAATTGTGTATGTAAATGTGTTAGAACTGGATGCCAGCATAATAAAATAGAAGTTGCAAAATATTGGATATGAAAACAAGAGGCATCATCTGATAGGGTTAAGAACTATTGGTGTAAAAGCACAAAGAGAGCTGATAAGGACCCACTTCAAGTTCATGTAGCCAGCATCCAAAAGATGCTTAGTTTCTGTTCTTAATCCCTGAACGTGTGTGTCTGATAGTAACACTGTGGTGACAGCAGTATCTAGAGTTGAGATGTGGTAACTGCCATTAGCCCTGATTCCTCCTTTCAGTTTGTGTGTTTAGAACACCCCTTTCTCTAAGAGTGCAAAGAAAGTAAGATGTTAAAAAAAAAAAAAAAACTTAACGTGAAATTACCCCCCAAAAAAACAAAAAACAGAAAACCACACACACATACACACACACACACACATTATATCAAATACCAACATGCATTTGGGTTAAGGGAAGGAGACTAAGTCAAATTTAGTCAAATCTTTCTGCTTGGAGCTAGGCCTGGTCCTGTAGTCCCAGCTACCTGGGAGGCTTACACAGGAGGATCAGCTGAACCCAGGAGTTTGAGGCTGTACTGCACTATGATCGCACCTGTGAACAACCACTGCGCTTCAGCCTGGGCAACACAGCGAGAGTCTCTCTCTTTAAAAGAAGCAAACAAACAAGCAAACAAACAAAAAACACTTCTATCTAGTGATGTCAAGCAGTTGACATTCTTCCTAGAAATTAAATGTAATACTGTGTAGTAGTTTGTGAAAAGGTTAGTAAGTCCTAATTTGAATTTGTGTTAAAATAAAACAGACACAAAATGCACATTAAAAATGTTTCTCATCTCTGTTCTCTGAGGACTGCTGCATGTCACAGGTTTTAAAAACACACATTTTCTATCTGTGACCTTTCACATACATACCTTTGTCAAGCTCAACTGGAGGGCTTAATCTCCACTGCATCAAAAAAAAAAAAAAAAAAAAAAAGCTGCCAACTTCAAACAAATTGCCTTGGAGGTGGCTTCACAGAGTTATCATGCACTTACCCGGAGTTGAAGATAACTACCTTGACAGTGGGGATACAAAGGCAGTAATGATAGTGCTTACTACCCCAGTCTTTAGCCTATCATGGAATTCAGGAGAAGCCAATTAAGTAATCCTTCTGTTTGTTTAAAGAACTTTCCATTAGTTGCTTCTCCCATTTTTAAATTATTCTGATGTGAATGTGTGAAAACTAGAACCCCACTTAAAAATCACAACTAAAGTAACAAGTATTGACAGTTATTCAAACACATAACTGAGCCTCCTTTCCCACATAATGCACACGCACATATACAAATACAGGCAGGTGAAATTTAGCATAACATCATGTTTTTAGAGCAGGAATAAATGTTAGAGACCATTTTATCATTTATTAGGTTAATTGAAACATTTCAAAATGTTGCTTCCTCCAGAAACCTTTTTCTATTCCCCTGGGCAGAGTCGGAATCTCCTTGCACACGTCTTCTCCTCTTGCGCATCTTCCAGTAACTCTATGTGCATATACAGGCCAAGGACCAGGCTTTGTTCAGCTTTGTATCCTAGGCACTAAGATGTGATTATTACATGTAACAGATACTCTCAGGGACAAAGATGTAGAGTTATTATATGCTTATTAAATGAAACATATGAATGCAAATATATTGTATGTAGTATATTAAATAATACGTAAGTATATAGGATGTACATTTTTAGGTATACTTTTATATTGTTACATATATTGTATGTAAGTTTTATATACTTTTATATAGTTACCTATATTGTATGTAAGTACTACAGTCCCTCAAGAAAATGACATTGTTTTCTTACAAACTTTTTGTTAAAATTAGTTTTATATTAGTAGTAAATAATATGATAGCTTAGAGAGGTAGAATTGGGGAACCCCAATTATGCCCCAGTTCAAGATAAGTCTCTGGCATGGAGGGAAAAGCCTCAGAGAAGTTAGGGACTTTCAGGCAGTGAAGGACACAACTGAATTATTCACTGGCTAGCCTAAAATGGGTCTACCCCCCCCTTGCCTTCAGCCCCCCAAAACACTAACCAAACATGTAATAAGAAAAGAGTAATTATAGGAGGTTCACCACCATTACCCTCACCCCTGCCTTCCTTAAGAAGTGTTTAGGCCAGGTGCGGTGGCTCACACCTGCAACTCCAGCACTTTGGGAAGCTGAGGTGGGTAGATCACCTGAGGCCAGGAGTGTGAGACCAGCCTGGCCAACATGGTGAAACCCTGTGTCTACTACAAATACAAAAATTAGCCGGGCATAGTGGCAGGTGCCTGTAATTCCAGCTACCTGGGAGGCTGAGGCAGGAGAATCGCTTGAACCCAGGAGGTGGAGGTTGCAGTGAGCTGAGAGCCGAGATCGCACCACTGCACTCCAACCTGGGTGACAGAGCAAGACTCTGTCTCAAAAAAAAAAAAAAAAAGTGTTTAAATAAATGCCTCTGGCTTTATTTAAACAGTCCAGGAATAATTCAAGGGTCTGTCACAGACTTTTGACAAAGAAAAGAAGGTGGGAGGGATCATGTGAAGAAGGCCTTTGTTCCCCCAAGAGTTAAGCAGGGGCCAGATGCAGTGGCTCAGGCCTGTAATCCCAGCACTTTGGGAGGCCGAGGCAGGCCAATCGCTTGAGGCCAGGAGTTTGAGACCAGTCTGGCCAACATGGCAAAACCCCATGTGTACTAAAAAAATGCAAAAAAAAATTACCCAGGTGTGGTGGTGTGCACCTGTAATCCCAGCTACTCTGGAGGCTGAGGCAGGAGAATCGCTTGAACCCAGGAGGTGGAGGTTACAGTGAGCCAAGACTGTGCCATTGTACTCCAGCCTGGGCAACAGTGAGTCTCTGTCTAAAACAAAAACCAAAACAAACTTAAGCAGAGATATGAAACCCTTCCATTTTAAGTGTGTTTTCCCCCCTCCATACTCAGAAATGTACACATTTTCGGTGAAGGCAGATGATATGTCTAACTATTCTTGCTGTGAGTGGTTCAGAAGGGCACAGCTTTGGAAATACACAGATGAACTGTTGAAGGTAGTTTCACCTTAAGTTTTAGTCCTTGTTAAATATTGATTACCTTGTCCATTGTTGGTGACTCAGTTGAGCCCACTCTTTAAAATCCTTTTCACAGGGGATACTCACTCTTACAAAAATGTAGACACCTGGAGACATGTGGGAAGCATAGGGTCATTTAACATGTGGCGATTCTACAGCAGTTTTCTCATTGCTTAATTAGAGAGACTTATTTACAGCTTGTGTTAGGCTGTTCTTGGGTTGCTAGAAAGAAATAGTGGGTAATTTATAAAGAAAAGAGGTTTAATTGGCTAAGGGTTCTGCAGGCTGCACAAGCGTGGCCCCAGCATCTGCTCAGTTTCTAGGGAGGCATCAGGAGGCTTTTACTCATGGCAGAAGGTGAAGCAGAACCAGGCACGTCACATGGTGAAAGCAGAAACAAGAGAAAGAGGGGGTGGGAGGTGCCACACACTTTTAAACAACCAGATCTCGTGAGAACTCACTCATTATTGTGAGGACAGCACCAAGCCATGGGAGGGCCACTCGCATGACCCAGACGTCTCCCACCAGGCTCCACCTCTAACGTGGGGGATGACATTTCAGTGTGAAATTTGGGGGAACAAATATCCAAACTATTCACACCTTACTAATAATGGTAAATGTGCACAGTTAAATTTCAGATAAAGGTTGTTCAATTGGGGCAGACATTTAATTTTTTCCATTGCTCTTTGGGACTCAGATAAATAATCTTAGTGTGGTAGAGATAAACCTAGCTGGTTTATCATTTGTTACTGTAAGTTCCTTTCAATTTATGAAGAAACAGAAAGATAAATTGGGAAATGTCACCCACATTCTAGCCGTAACAAACTTTTTAGTTGGACTTGGCCATCTTTTGAGTTTTAAGAACATGTACCTCTAAGGGTACAAAATGTGTTTCCAAACTCTGTGGCAAACAGTTCTAGCATAACACCATGTCAGTCCATTGCAGAAACGTCCAAACATTTTTTACACTGAGAGCTCTTTGGTCAAATAATTCTTGCTTGGAAGTAAATCCCAATCTGTGTGTGCCAGGCACTGTATTAGGCTAGAGACAGAGTCGTGAGCAAACAGCCTCTCTGCTCTGATGTTTCTTACACGTGCTAGTGAGGGAGGCAAATGAAAAACAAGGCAAGTTCAGATTCTGATCATTGCTATGAAGCAAATACATAGTTTAACTTAATGGAGAGTGACAGTTACTGTGGAACATAGGTTCCATGAAGACAGGGAACCTATCCTGTTTGTCACTGTATTTTCAGTGCCTAAAACATAGCAGTTACTGTTTGAGAGAGTGTTGTATGGAAAGAATGACAGGAGGCCTGCCTGAAAAGGTGGTAGGTTGAAGCAGAGATCTTAAAGGTGACAATCAGCTAGATCTTATAGCCTGGTTACAAAGTGCACAACATGCAAGTGATGTGCAAAGGCCTCGAGGTGGAAAGAGTAGAACAGAAGTGAGACCAGGGTGGCTGGAGCCCAGTGAGCAAGGGGAAAGTGGTCTTTGAGGAAGTTGGAGGGTACGCAGGGGACAGAACATAGAGTACCTTCAAGCCAATTCTAAAATGCAGAGTTTGAATTCTGTTCTGAGAATAATGGGAAACCGTTGAAGGGTTTTAAGAAGAGAGTGATGCAATCTGATGTGGGTTTCAGAAAGATAACTTTAGCTACTGAATACAGAAAATGACCAGTATAGAAGCAGGGAGAATAATCCAGTTACAGTAATCCTGGCAAATGTTGATGATGGTGATTTGGATTAAGATGCTCTGATAGGAATGGAGAGAAGTGAAAGGATTGGAAATCTGTTTTGGAAATAAAACCAAGAGTACTTGCTAATGGGTTGAGTTGGATTGGATTGGATTGGATTGGATTGGATTGGAGGAGGAAGGTGTGTGAGCAGAAGAGGAAAATCAAGGATGACGCTTAGGTTTTGTGCTTGACTGAGTGTATGAAGTATTCTTACGTTAGATGGAAAAAACTGGAAGAGGACAGGTTTGGGATGAAATCAAGAGCTCTGATCCAGACGTTTTCTTTAGAAATTGTGAACTCCTCAGGAGGGTATCCAGTGGAGACAGCTGGGTATGTAAGTGGAGCTCAGGAGAGAAATTTGGCTGCAGAAAGAAAGTTGGGAGTCATCAACATAGAGATGGTATTGAAACCTGTGCAACTAATAAAACAATCTAGCAAGAGAGTAGAGATAAAGAAAAGAAGGCCAGAATCGAGCTATAGCACCCTCACACCGTTAGTCTGGTAGAGTAGAGGAGCCAACAATGGAGATGCGAAAAAATTAGTAATGAGGTAGAAGGAAAACTAAGAGTGGTGGCTCAGATGTCAAAAAGGGGAGTGGCTCAAGAAGGCGGATGTTTGGGGGAGTACCATGACCACCTACTACTGATTTGCTGGAAGGACTCACTCACAACTCAATATAAAATCATATTCAAGGCTAAGATTTATTACAGCAAAGGGTATGGTGCAGGAACAGCAGGATATGGATATATGGTGGCAAAACTAGAGAGGTCAGAGTAGACTTTCTTGTCCTCTCTCTGCAGGGATCACACGTTTCTCAGGAATGCATGTTTCTCTCCAGCTGTAAACTGCAGAGACATATGCAAAACGCCTCCACCCAGGAAAGCCCACTCAAGTCTTAGGAGTTCAGAGCTGGTCAAGGGAACTGGTCGTGTAGCTATGTAACCAGCCAGGATGCAGACCCCAAACTAGGTACTAGCACGCATCAGGAATCTTCACGTTAACTTTAAACAATGATACTGTCTTGATATATTTTGACCACTGCCTTGAGGGCACAAAAATAACATAACTAATTAGTAAGCATTTCAGGGAGTTTAGTGCTCAGGATTTGGGTCAGGGTCATTGCTGTGACTGCAGGTGTTCCCAAAGATAAGCAAGAACTGAGTAAAACATACTGGTTAAGTTAACTCTTTCTTCTCGAGGTCATGGTTAATGTTGAATGCAGGTGAAAGTCAAAACCTGAGAGCCATAAAGTTAATTTCTATATCCCAAAGTATAGTTAGTGAAATTATATTTCTCTCCAGATAGATTCGTTCCACTTATTTAGTAATCATGTATTGAATGCCTAATATAGTTTGTGGCATGTGCTAGCATGAGACTATAGAGGTGAAGAAGTTAGACATGGCCCCTGCCCTGAAGGAGTTGACAATACAATAAACGCAGATGTCATTAGCTGTGTGCGAGAATATGACAGAGGTCTCATGGCTGAGACCTGAAGGATAAAGAGAGATCAGCCAGGTGAAAAGGGAAAGGCAAGGCAATAAATAGCATGTTCAAAGTCCTAGAGGTGAAGAATCATATTGACTTTGAGGAGCAAAAGAAGTTCAGTGTGGCTGGAGGGGAGAGAGGAGAAGGTGAGTATGGAGTAGATTATGGAGGACATTACACAGGCTGTTAAACACGTTTTGCTTCATCCACAGGGAGATATAATCATCCTAAGGGTTTTTGCTTGATAGAAAAATGACAGATTTGTTTTCTTGACTGAAAAATTTCTGATAATTTTACAATTAGTTTTGCATTGCAACAGAGATTCTCGCTCTCTCTCTCTCTCTCTCTTTTTTGTTTTGTTTTGTTTTGTTTTGAGACAGAGTCTCACTCTGTTACCCAGGCTGGAGTGCAATGGTGCGATCTCGGCTCACTGCAACCTCCACTTCCCGAGTTCAAGCGATTCTCCTGCCTCGGCCTCCAAGTAGCTGGGATTACAGGCATGTACCATCACGCCTGTCTAATTTTTGTATTTTTAGTAGAGACAGGGTTTCACCATGTTGTCCAGGCTGGTCTTGAACTCCTGACCTCATGATCTACCCACCTTGGCCTCCCAAAGTGCTGGGATTACAGGCATGTGCCACCATGCCCAGCCCAGAGATTCTCTTTAAAGAATATGGTACAGCAATCATTTCTGGAACAAAAAGTAGTGAGAAAATACAAACACACAAGGGAACATAAACCAGAGCACCACAAAATGTAATATTAAGTGTGTAAAAATAGTAACAATTCCTAAGAGCTATCAGTGTGAAAAGTTTTAATTTGAATGTCATAATTGAATGGAATTGTTCATTTAAACCTTCAAGTGAATTTATTTTTATGTCTAAAACTTATTAGAAATGTTTCAATGGTGATTATATGTAGTTTTCTTTTCTCTTTTGCCTTCAACAGAGCACATATCATACAGAAAGGAATGATTTTTTTTTAATCAGCAATTTTGGAGACAAATTCTATGAATGTCAACCTTATGTAGAAACTGATAAGCATTAATTATTCAGAATGTAAAGTGGAATGCCAGAGTGTTAAGGAACTGACACCTCGATTTAAGCATAATTTTGGAATATTATAATTATTATAAATTACAACCACTTATATTTGAGGTAGTGTGTAACCACTGTGTGCATGAGCACGAACTTGAGAGGGAACGTATCCTGGTCTCATTTTCTAGGCAAGCCATTCAAGAGGAGCAAAGAGAATGGGAAAATGAAAGCAATGCCACTGCTGATCATTGAACATCTTTATGTGCCATGCACTGTGCTAGGCCCTTTACACATTTTCCTCCTTTAAGCTATTTAAAAACTCTGTGATAAGTTACTTACATTCCCATTTTATAGGCAAGAGCAAATAGATTTTACAGATGAAGAAATTGACGGCCCAGAATGATATCTTGGTAGTTGACAGATTTGGTTCAGTAACCCAAATCTGTCTTTTAGCAATTTATGTATTCATTCAGCAAATATTCATTGAGTTCCTACTGTCTACCAGAACTTTTGTAAGGGGATGCAAAGAAGAACAGACCTGGGTGTTCCCCTTTAGGAACTAGGACGGTGGGCCTTACACCCAATTGCCATAATGGGAAAAGCATTGTAATGGGGCTTTGTTGGTTACAGTGAACAGTGCAGTGTAGGGATGCTTTGTAGCCTGGCCTACAGGGTGCTTGGTAAAATTGAGAAAGGCTTATCAGGGAAGCTGACGTTTGAACAAAGGTTTGGATGCTACCAGGCAGAGAGATGGAGGTGGTAGGAATTCCAGGTAAAGCGACTAGGAAAACACATGCTGTGCTTGGGCGGCAGGAGCAGTCCAGGGAGGACATGGTAGGATTGCACTCCAAGAAGCCTTGTTTGCCAAGGAGATGAGACTTCCCTTGTACCTGCGGCCAAGGATAAGAATTTGATGGTGATTTCTAATGTATCTTAGCATCTAAGTTCCCTTAATTTGTGCTCATTGGAAAACACAAAGTTTTAGAAGGCTTTTGTCATTGTGGTTTAAAAGAAAAAAAAAACAGATTGTTCAAAGAACAGTGATACATAAGGAAAGTATTTTGACTCACGTAATTTCTCACTAAAATTGGCAATATTTGTAGCCCCATGGGAGCTATGTTTCCATAGGACATTCTGTTCGCTGTCCTTGGGAAGCTATCTAAAAAAAGAAAAAAACACAATAAAAAGAGGTATTTGGGGATCGGTAATAAAAGTTGTATACTTTATTGAATGTTTTACTGTGTACTAGCTAATTATCCATATTATTTTCAATCCTGACACCAACCCTGTGAATTAGGTAGTATTATCCCTGTTTTACAGATAGGAAAGTGAGGCTCAGAAAAAAGTGACTTGCCTGAGACTACTTAGCCTCTACTACTCTAGAGCCTGGTGCCTAGAGCCTGGAGGCTTCTGTGGAGGTGTCCTAGGGCACTTCAGCAGGTGAGGAGACAGGACCATTTGGGGACACATTCCTTAAACCAGAGCAGCTGATTCTATGAATGCCAACCTTATACAGAAACTGACAAACATTAATTTTTCTGAATGTAAAGAAAAATGCCAGAGTATCAAGGAACAGATACCTAGATTTAAACATAATTTTGGAATATTGTAATTATTATTAATTACAACCACTTATATTTGACGTTGTGCGTAACCACTGTGTGCTTGAGCAGGAACTGGAGAGGGAACATATCCTGGTCTCATTTTCTAGGCAAGCCATTCAAGAGGAGCAAAGAGAATGGGAAAATGAAAGCAATGCCACTGCTGATCATTGAACATCTTTATGTGCCATGCACTGTGCTAGGCCCTTTACACATTTTCATCCTTTAAATTATGTAAAAACTCTGATAAGTTTTTTTAAGTATTCAGACTTTTGTATTAAGTTGGAAAACCAGTACTGGAACCTGGGGGTGGAGGTAGGGCAGGGGTCTTCTGATGACTGGCCTTGTGCTCTTTAAGCTCCGCTAGCTATCCCACTTTGAAAAGAATGTATGAAACACAGTTGCAATCATGCATACTCCATCTCCAAAGAATGGATTCATTCTTCATGCCATGGTATATTGACTATAATTTTCTGTTTGTAATTACCCAGATTCTAAGCCTGTTTATAGAATTTATACCTGAGGAATGGAATGGTGAGGATTTGAAGAGGCTGCAGTCCTTGAGGTTTTCTTTGATAATAATATCTGTAGCTGCATCAAACACAAATTTGACATTCTGTGTATCTGTAACACAGGTCATGTGACTGTAGATTCTTTTGATATCTTTTTGCATACTGAGGTCAAGGAACTGGCTCTTGATGTAATTCCTCGCATCCTCATAGGAGTTGTTACCATCATACTCTGGAAAACAAATGCTGAGATGGATTAATTTTTTACATTGGGTTTCCACGTGGGATTTTATAGGAATAAAGGTTCCACTACCAGCAGTGAGTAGCCTGAAGTCTGCCGCATTGACCAGGAACCTTTGCAAGAATAAACCGAGGATGTGCCCTCAGCAGGTGACTGTGCTAGGCTCTCTCAGGGTGCCAAGGAGTTTGAGTCCCATCCTTGGGAGTGTAGTATTCTAGCTGATGTACACGTGATCCTTTGCAAAGGTTCAGAGCCCTCTGAAACTGATCAAAATTGCATCTGTTAGAAAATATTAAATATATTCTACATATCAAGCCAAATACTGGGAGTTGTGTAAGCAACAGAGTATCTTGGTAGATCACGTGGGTGTTGGGTTAGGCAAAAGATCCCACTGTTGACCCTCCCCACACCCACATCCTTACTATGCTCTGGGCAGTTACTCTATCTCAAAATGCCCAGAAACCCTTAACTACCTCTTCTGATTTGCCTGTACTCGGGAGCCTCCTTCTTCACAGCTGAGATTCAGACTTCATTGAGGGACAAGGTGAATGAGAGGGTAGGGGACAGTAGGGGGCAGAATCTGGTCATCAGGAACTTTGGACTTTCCAGTGAGCACAGACTGAGATACCTCAGGTGCTAGGACTGCAGCACCCCTGGAGGAAGACGGTATACTAGACAACAACAAGGCTGATTGGCAGGACAGCATCTAACGCAGCATCCTTAACATCTGGGAGGAGATCTTGGTGCCATGTAGGGACACTAGACCCTGTCCATAGCAGCCCCAGCTCCTGTGCATCCTGGGAGTGAAGTGATCGGGTCATGCAAGCAACTACATCAGTCCTCATCACTGGGATCCTGATTGCTGCAGAGGGGAAGGCTTTTCCCTGTGTGCTGGAGGTGGAGATAGAAGTGTATTAATGGAGGAAAACAAAATAAGCTTTTACATCTGCTAATTTAACAGAATCCCAGGCTGCCAAAACTCTGAGGCTTGCTCAGTCAGCGGTCCAAACTGTATTTCCTCTAAGGGACAAATTATGAGCTGCTATAAAGCTACATGCAGTCTAGTGAGAAACCATTCAATTCTGAGGGGGAAACTCTAGGGAAATAGAATAAGTTAAAGGAGTAGAGTGTGCCTGTATGAGAAGGCAACTCTCCTGGAGTTTGAGTTCCAAAACTCAGTGGGCTCGTAGGTCATGATGTGACCCTAGAGGTCATAAGTGACCAACGAGAAGTTTAATAATGCCTTTTCTTATACTCCCTCTTTTTGCACAGCCCTTATACCAAGTTATCATCTGGCAGTCATTTTAAATATAGGTTTCTAAGTTAGGCGGTAGGGTCCAAATGAAGTGTTTGGCAAAGTCATCTTAATTTTTTAAAACTCAGTATGAAAAAGATACTGGTATCAGGCATTGAAATTGAGGAGCTATCAGAATAGGGAAGAATTCCCCATTTATGCCCATACCCACAAACATACAAATATTTATAAACAATAATGAGACAGGCAGGCATGGTGGTTTACACCTGTCATCCTAGCACTTTGGGAGGCCGAGGCAGGCAGATCACCTGAGGTCAAGAGTTCAAGCAGCCTGGCCAACTTGGTGAAGCCCCATCTCTACTAAAAATACAAAATTAGCTGAGTGCAGTGGTGCGTGCCTGTAATCCCAGCTACTTGGGAGGCTGAGGCAGGAGAATTGCTTGAACCTGGGAGGTGGAGGTTGCAGTGAGCTGAAATCGTGCTATTGCACTCCAACCTTGGCAACAAGTGCGAAACTCCGTCTCAAAATAATAATAAGAAGAAGACAGTTTATTTTTTCCCCTTTGTGGGGCTTTCTAGCAAAAACCAGAAAACCTATTAGACAAACTTGAAAAGACCTGTAACACTATAATAAGACTGTTTAATAATGGTTGAGAACACAGAGCCCGAAGAACAAAGATTGCCTGGGTTCAAATCCTGGTTCTGCTATTCAGTAGCTGTGATCTTGAACTACTGTCTTACCCTATCTGTGCCTATTTCCTATTTTGTAAAATAGAAATAATAGTTCTACCTCATAGGTTGTTGACAGGGCTAAATAAGTTAATAAATATACAGTACTCAGAATATGATTGGCACATAAGTGCTATAGAAGTATATGCTATTCTTACTGCTATTACATAAACTGTGATATTTGGCAGCCTTGAAGTGTGGCCCTGCCGTATGCTTTGTGTGTAAAACCCTCAAACTACTGTTTATGGAGGGCATCTTTGATGCCAGGCACAGGGCTAGGCAATGTTCCTGCTTGTATCTCAGTGAATCTACACAACACCCTATGAGGTAAATACCAATTTACAGCTTTAGAGACTGACTTGCCAGTGGTTAAGCAACTTGCCCAAGGCCACAAAGCAAGTACCTGGTAGATTCAGGACTGGAGCTTCAAGTCTAGAGAGCTTGGCTCCAACCACAGCTGCAGTTTGGGCTGACCTTGTTCCTGCCAGCACACTTTGGGACCTGGACCATACAAGTTATAGCATCCTGGACAGACCCACTATTTTATAGAAAAGGAACCTGAGGCCCTAGGATTAAATGAATTGTCAGAGGTCACTCTCCAAGGAGACTCTGAGGTCCAGATTAGGAAACCTGAAGTAATGTTGAAGCCATGTCTTTCTGCATAAGATCCAACTGCTTGTGGTATGTCTGGCAAAAAAGACTCGGGTTGAAGTCAGATACCAAATAACATATTTCATTGACATCTATCATGTTTATGCCCAGATGCTGTATAGCAAATCATCCTTTACTTTAATTAGCTTATAGTTATATATTCGAGAAGGTGAATGAACAGAGAAAAATAAGGTTTTTTTTTTTTTTCAACTTCTAAATTTGCTTGGGAAAATCCTCCGTGTATTTTACAGGTTTAAAAATCATGTTTAACGATAATGTAGTTATCTTAGGGAAAAGACCAACCCGTTTTTATCACTCTTTATCACTGGGCCATCACAGATGAGAGCTTTCTATCTTATGGAATCATTTGCACAAAGTATATATGAGGATATACAGCATTGTATTTGCAGTGTTTCTTATAATAGTAAAAAAATGAAATGATACAGTCATCCAGTTAATGCCACTGAGTTGTACACTTAGAATAGTTAAATAACAGATTTTATTGTATGTGTTTTGCCATTTTTTTAAAAAAAATAATAGTTTAAGAAACTAGTGAATTGTATACTTTAAATGAGTAGATTGTATTGTATGCAAATTATGTCTCAATAAAGATATTTTTTTAAACCCATACATTCATCCATAGAGAATTGGTCAGATTATGCCAAACCCAGTCAATGGAGTATTTTGCAACCTTTTTTAAAGAATTAGGTAGATTTATATGTTTTGACATGGGAAGATGTCCAGAATATATTGTGAAGTAAAAAAAAGTTGATGTGCATTTCCATACGCTATATACACACGTCTACAGTTTTGTCTTATAAGTAACACTCTTGTAAATGTCATTATGCAACTTGGCTTTTTCCCTTACATGTGTTATGTTAGAGGTTAGTACATATAGAGATACCTCATTTTTTTAACTGTTTCAAACTATTCTTTGGTATAATTTTATCTTACTTTATTTAATCATTTCCATATTGATAATTCTTTAGGTCACTTATAACTTTTAGATATTTCAAAGAATGCTGCAATAGATACCGTTAAACAAGCGCATTACCTCCTTAATTTCCCAAGGTAGGCATTGCTAAATCAAAAAGTACATGCATTTTCCCCCCAAGTTTCTTTCTTTCATTGATGCTCTTCCTCTTCTTCTTCTTCCTCTTCCTCTTCCTCTTCTTCTTCTTTTATAGATAGATATATACTTATAGATAGATATATACTTTAAGTTCTAGGTTACATGTGCAGAACGTGCATGTTTGTTACATAGGTATACACGTGCCATGGTGGTTTGCTACACCTGTCAACCCCTCACCTACATTAAGTATTTCTCCTAATGTTATCCCTCCCCTAGCCTCCCACCCACCGACAGACCCGAGTGTGTGATATTTCCCTCCCTGTGTCCATGTGTTCTCACTGTTCAACTCCCACTTATGAGTGAGAACATGTAGTGTTTGGTTTTCTGATCTTGTGATGGTTTGCTGAAAATGACAGTTTCCAGCTTCATCCATGCCCCTGCAAAGGAAATGAACTCATCCTTTTTTATGACTGCATAGTATTCCATGGTGTATATGTGCCACATTTTCTTAATCTAGTCTATCATTGATGGACATTTGGGTTGGTTCCAAGTCTTTGCTATTGTGAATAGTGCCGCAATAAACATATGTGTGCATAAAAAGTATATGCATTTTTGTGTTTGATGGACACTGACAGATTACCCTACAAGAGGATGTATTATTTACACTCCCAGTCCCACGTTGAGTATGTACATTTCCCCACATCCTAAACAACACTAATTTTTTTTCCATTCTAATGGGTGAAAAAAAAATCTCCATTTTAAGTTGCATTTTCACTGAGCATGGTGGTACGCACCTACAGTTCCAGCGACTTAGGAGGCCGAGATGGGAGGACTGTTTGAGGCCAGGGCCGGGAGTTCAAGACTAGCCTCAGCAACATAGCAAGACCCCATCTCTACAGAAAGTTTTTTAAAAACTAGCCAGGCATGATGGTGCATTCCTGTTGTTCCAGCTACCCAGGACACTGAGGCTGGATGATTGCTTGAACCCAGGGCCATGGTCCCACCACTGTACTCTAGCCTGGGTGACAGTGAGAACCTATCTCTAATTAATGATTAGTTGCATTTACATGATTGAAAATCAGAATGAACATGTTTTCACATTAATTCATCATGAAATCAACATTGAGGTACCGCCCCAGAGGAACAAACACAAACCCCTGCCTCTGTGGGACTTCTGTTCGACTCTCTTGGTCATTTCTATCTCCTTGTGCCATTTGCCTGTTTTTCTATTTATTCATGCTTTGTTATATGTGTGGCAAATATTTTCACCTCTTCTGTGGCTTGTCTTCTAAGCTTCGTTTTCAGTATCTTTGGCCTTACAGAAGTTTTTAATTTTTATGAGGTCATATTCATCAGTCCTTTTCTTTATGCTTGTATGTTCCATGCCTCACTTAAAAAGGCCCTCTTTCCCCCAAGGTCATAAATATATTCTATACCTTTTTCAATATTTTTATGGTTTTAGTTTTTACATTTAGCACCTAACTCCATCTGGAATCTATTTTGGGGAATAGAGTGGTATGTAGATAGATTTCATGTCTGATAGTATATATTTTTGAGTGCTCAAATTTTTAAAAAGTATGTATGACTTTGGTAAACAGAAAGAGCCATGAGGAGTTTGAAGAGACACTCAAAAAGTGGATATCCATTCTGGGTGGGCCCAGGAGCTTGCAATTTTAGCGGATACCTCCAGAGAAAAGAGAAAATGATGGAAAAAAAAAAAAAGCTGTGTCCTGTGGAGTAGATTCAGGTCATAATGGCTGTAGGTAGAGACAGAGCAGAAAGAGTAGCCCTGGACTGGCCTTGTATCCTGGTAGCTACAGCACCTTAGGAAATACATAAAATACATGAAATGTCACAGCTTTGCAAGAACTAGAAGACAAGCCAGAATGAATCACGGAAGGGATTCTTCAGTGTTTCTACTTGTAATAGAATTTTTAATCCCTCATCTGGTACAAAAATGAGTTTGAGATAATAACCCATTTAAAAATAACCCAGGTTGGTGCAGTGGCTTACGCCTGTACTCCCACTACTTTGGGAGGCCGAGGTGGGCCAAGCACCTGTCAGGAGTTCATGACCAGCCTGGCCAACATGGTGAAACCTCGTCTCTACTAAAAATACAAAAATTAGTCGGGCGTGGTGGCAGGAGCCTGTAATCCCAGCTACTTGGGAAGCTGAGGCAGGAGAATCACTTAAATCGTGGAGGCAGAGGTTGCAGTGAGCCCAGATTGTGCCACTGCACTCCAGCTTGGGCAACAGAGTGAGACTCCATCTCATAAATAAATAAATAACCAACTCAGCCCTGGATTAATGATGAATTTTCATTCTGGCTAGCGAAGGTTAGCAAAAGTGGACGACTATGTGTAGACATGTCAATTAACACTTTTTCAATTCCAGAAAGAGAATGTTGTGTGGCAGAAATATGGGTACAAATGTGCAAACCTTCTATAGATGATTCTTTAAAGGCAGGTGGAGTGGGAGCTGCTGGGCTAACCTACCCCAGATCACTGCACTACCTTTCTTCCCTTGGCATGAAAACCATATGACCCCTTAGTGTCTGTTTGCACTCATGAATTCCGAAGTTCCAGTGCATCTGTCAAACACATATGTTTGCTTACTGTGCATGTTGTTCTAAGTGGCTCTTCACTGCTTGTGACAACCCTATGAGGTACAATTATAAGCCTCCTTTTACACATGAGGAAACTGAGGCTCCAGAGAGTTAAACATAATTCCACAAGCAGTGGCAGCATTGGGATTTGGACTCAAGTTGTCTAGCTCCAGGTTCGCAGAATCACCCTAATAATGTTGCCTCCAAATTGGCTATTTCAGCAACTGCAGTGTTCAGGAAAGAATTATACTCTGATGAGCCTTCATGAGGCAGGGTTGAAAAACCTGTGTTAGGAAAAGATACACCTCACTGGTTATCAGACCATGCTAGAAGGAGCCTCTTTAAAGTCGAACAACAGAGCCACTGCTCTGGTGCAAGCAGCACTCTCGCCCAGCCCTCTGACCTCAGTCACAGTGTGAGCTCTGTAGTTCCTGGCAAACGTTAGCCATGGGGTCAAAAATGGAGAAGCGTCCTTCAGGTATAACATGTGGTGTGTTCATGCAGGGATTTGCTCTGTTTAGGCTTAATTCTGGAAGGCAGGGTTCTTAATTTGGTTCACATTCCCTGACGGAATACTATGCAGTCCTGAGAATGAATGATTTACATTTACACAACAGTGTGCATGGACCTACCACGGGGGACAATGCCTGGAAATAGGCACAAGGGTGCTTTGAGGTTGCTGTCTACACAAGTTTGTGTTTAGTTTATGAAAATCCACAGTGGCGCCTGTAATCCCAGCACTTTGGGAGGCTGAGGCGGGCGGATCACTTGAAGTCAGGAGTTCAAGACCAGCTTGGTGAAACCCTGTCTCTACTAAAAATACAAAACAATTAGCCAGGTGTGATGGTAGGTACCTGTAATCCCAGCGACTCAGGAGAGAATCACTTAAACCCAGAAGACAGAGGCTGCAGTGAACCAAGATCGTGCCACTGCACTCCAGCCTGGGTGACAGAGTGAGACTTCGTCTCGAAAAAAAAAAAAAATCCAGAGTGAGCTCTTGAGCATATAGCTTTCTCTGCATATTGTATTCCATGTATTCATTGTACTGGTTCAATGTACAGTATCCTATGGATATTGTTATTTCACTAACGAGTGTGTTCTTAATGGTGTGAATTAGAGTCAGCTGAGGTATTTGTGAAAAATGCAGACTCCTGAACTCACGCCTCAAGATTCCTGTTCTGGATGGAACCCACGAGTTTGCATTTTTTCCAGATACCTCAGGTAATTCTGCTGCAGGTCATCTGAAGACACACCTGTAAGAACATAGCAAAGCTACAGACCTGGTCTGCTGTTGATGTGCTTAATTCTGGGCATCAATAGGACTCTCTAAGCAGAGCAAAAGAATGACTTGAGAATGACTATGTTCACACATTGGGATGGTAGGAAAACAGCCTGGTGCACTGCAAGGGTAACACCATCTTGAAGCAACACTGCCATGATGACCAATGCTTGAGTCCTGCATGCCAAGGTGTTCCTGCAACAAGGCCAAGAAACAATGCCTGTGGCACAGATAACCCCTCATAAACATGCTTATCTGACTTCCCCAGTGGTCACCAGTGTTTCCCAGGAGGATCTGAGACATGACCAGCTGTCTTTATTCTAAACACTTGCTATGTAAAGGATCCTTTCTGGTGGGTGGACACAGGGGCTCACTTTCTGGAGCAGCCCAATACATTGCTTCTATTTGTAAGTCCCTATTAAACGTTTTTTTCTGAGGAACTGGATCTATCAGCCTCTTTCTTAAACCTCTTAGCTCCCTCTGCCTTTGTGGGTAGGTTCACATAGACCTACTCACCAAGAAACAAGGCTATATCTTACATGTATCCATGATTTTTTTAATGCACAAAAATGCAAAAACACTATATAAAATAACTACAACAAGATTTCTGTGAGCCAGGTACAGTGGCTCACACTTGGAATCCTAGCACTTTGGGAGGGTAAGGCGAGTGGATCACTTGAGCCCAGGAGTTCAAGACCAGCCTGGGCAGCATAGCGAGACCCTGTCTCTACAAAAAGTAGCTGGGTATGGTGGTGTGTGCCTGTAGTTCCAACTACTCAGGAGGCTGATGTGGTAGGATTCTTTGAGCCCAGGAGGTGGAGGCAGTGGTGAGCTGAGATCACACCTGCACTGTAGTCTGGGTGACAGAGTGACACTCTGTTTTAAAATAGAGAAAGAGAGAAAAAGATTTATCTGAATCCTTCTCATGCATATCATGAGAAATGTTTTAAAATGTTTCTGTATTTTGGCCAGGTGTGGTGGTTCGCGCCTGTAATCCCAGCACTTTGGGAGGCTGAGGCGGGTGGATCACCTGAGGTCAGGAGTTCGAGACCAGCCTGGCCAGCATGGTGAAACCCCCGTCTCTACTAAAAATGCAAAAATTAGCTAGGCGTGGTGATGCATGCCTGTAATTCCAGCTACTCGGGAGACTGAGGCAGGAGAATCCCTTGAATCCGGGAGGTGGAGGTTGCAGTGAGCTGAGATCACACCATTGCACTCCAGTGTGGGTGACAAGAATGAAACTCCATCCCCCCAAAAAACCCACGTTTCTATATGTTAATGCACAGTTTAAAAATGCCAGGCCTGGCTCTATTCTACTTAGGTTTATGTTCATTAGATAGGAGTCATTCAAGTATGACTGAATCACCGTGAGCATCCTCCCCTCTCTCTTCTTCCCCTTCCACCCACGTGCCAGGCTGTGGTTCCGACTGCCTCTGCTTTGTCACTGGGCCTCTGTCATGTGATCTTGTGCCCACCTCCCTGTGTGTTAAATGGAGAGAGTGGCTTGAACAGTACCCTTATGGTTGGTCTTCAAGAACTCATCTAATTCTGAATGGTGGTTGGGCATATCTGAAGGTATTAGCAATTCTGTTGCTCAGCATTGCTGATGTATTGAGCAATGTGAAAACCTTGGCGAATCTTGTTGACATCTTCCCCTAAGAATCTGCCTCATCCTGAAGCCCAACCATTTGACTCTGTGGTAAAAATGAAGTAACTTGAGTTAAGATCCGTGTCTACAGATTTCTCAATCTCAATTGAAGTAAATAGATGCACATTGTCAGAAAGGACAAAGCTGGCCACCGTGTACTGCAAACGATGGGCACAGAGTTGTGATTGTCCCAGCAGACTTGAGATGAGCTAGGGATTCATCGATCCATTATGAGAAGGTATCTGTTATAGTCAAGGGTGTCTCTGGAATGGCTTCTTATAATTATTTGGACTTTCTACCAAGGTTTCTGTGTCACAGCCTGTGGAAAAGTAGATTCCTTTCAAGAGACCTGACTTGCCAAGCTTGGTGGTTCACGCCCATAATCCCAGTGCTTTGGGGGGCCAAGGTGGGGGATTGCTTGAAACCAGGAGTTTGGAACCAGCTTGGGCAACAAAGTGAGACCCGGTCTCTACAAAACATTAGCCAGGTATAGTGACGCATGCCTGTGGTCCCAGCTACATGGGAGGGCAAGGCCGGAGGATCACCTGAGCCCAGGAACTCCAGGCTACAGTAAGCCATGTTCACAGCACTGCATTCCAGCCTGGGCAAAAGAGCAAGACCCAGTCAAAAGAAAGAAAGAATGAGAGACAAGAAGGGAGGGAGGGAGGGACGGATGGAGGGAAGGAGAGACAGAGGGAGGGAGGCCTGACTTGTATATTTATGTGCATGAAATCAGTTCTAGGCCTCTGAATATGGCACTTGGCCCATGCTTTCTTGAGAATAGTTTGCCAGTTAGCAATGTGCCGTGTGACCAAGCTGTCTCATGTCCTTTGTGAAACTGGCAGAGCATAAATTATTAATTTAAAATATACAAACTAAGATCAAGATAAGATGTGATTTAATGGTTGGGTAAACTCAAATGGCTTATTAACAGCTTCATTTCTTCATGCGCCTTCTGAAATGGGCATTTCTCAACTTACATTTTAAGGTAGGCGCTAATCTGAGATGCAAGTGAATTATACAGTTTGTCGAAGCCAAAGAGTTGGACTTGGGAGATTTTCTGACCTAAAAATGTTCAGTGGTGGTGCCCGTGTAATCTTGGGCCTACTCTTACAAACAGTTCAGAGCCTTAGCATTCAATGTTGGTCCTTTGAATATATTGAACATAAGCTAGAGTTAACGGGTATGAGAGGGCATTATTGACTGAGACTTCAATAGTTCCAAAGGGGGGAAAAAAGAGAAAGATGGCTTTATTGAAGCTACTGTCTTCAGCTCAGGAAAAAACATGTGATCAGCCAACTGTAAATGCACAACTTGAGAAATTTACCAACTCTCATAATAGGTTCAAGTTTCTTTGTGAGCATGTAGGCCTACTTGCTGTTAACAAAGTAACATTGACTTTGTTAACAATGTTTGCTAACAATAACATTGTAGGCAATTAAGGTCTCAAAGCTCTTATAGATACAAAAGAAAATAAACTTACAACTTCCAGAAAGCATCTTCTCATCGATGAGTCTAAATAATGCTCATCTATTGGAGAAGCAACTTGTTAATAGTGACTTTTTGTCACTTTTGTAGGGTGGGGAGAGGGACACGGGAGATGAAGCTCTTACTTTATTTTGGGAGTGAGATGTCTCAAGTTCTTTATTCTAAGAAAAGTAAACATCAGTTGCCTCTGAGGTAGTAATAGAAGGTCTGTCTTACATTGGAGAGACATTAACCTTAGAGTAAAACAAACAAAAACCCAGTTCAAAGCCCAGGCTGTCTGAGCCCATCTCCTCATTTGTAAAATAATGATACCTGCCTTACTTACCTCATGGTGTTTCTGCTGAGGATTAAATGAGAAAACACTTTGAATATTATGTAAAATATCAGTATTTTAAGCAGGTATGATTTCCCGAAATCTTTGCGTTTTTCCTCTGATTCCATGATTATGACATCATTTAAATATGCCACCCCTCTGCTATCCTAATACCCCAAATCTCAGTGAAACACTGGAAAAGTCCAAAACCAATAGAGATTTCTGCTAGAGCAGATCCCCTTGTTATGCCCCTTAATTAGTGATCATCGTTAATGGGTCTGCTGAGAGCATCATTGCCAGGTGCTTTGATAAGCTAAAGAAATCTGTTGATAATTTCTTGAGGCAGGGTATTTCAGTGTGTGGAATACTTGGGTACTAGTTCTTGGGTTTTTTTTAAAGTAACGTATTTATATTTGTATTGACTTTGCAACAGCAGGTACAGCAAATTTCCCATGGTACCTTGCTACAGAAATTAGTACCCACTTATAGTTTAAATTATGTAGAATCATAGTATGCTCATATTCTTCTTGACTATCTTAAAAATTAATAGAAACAAAAAGGTAAACAAATCTCATATTTACCAGTCCTTGGAAAGAAGTCGAGTGATTGTCTTGTAGCTTCTCAAGCTTGTTATCAAGTATGTGTTATGATTTTGTTAAAGGATAAATTGAAAGGATTCTTAAAGCAACACATGTCTGGTCCTGCATTGATGCATATTAAGTAAAGTAGAGCTCCTCAGTTGGCATTCCCAGGCTGGGTGACACGCAGGTGCCTCTTTCTGATACTCTCCTTCTCGGCCCCTGTGCCATCCCCTCTCCTCTCCCCTTCTCTCTCCTCTCTCCTCTTCTTCTCCTGTAATATTCCTGCTACTTGCTCTGTTCTACCCAGAGACTGAAGGGGAGTGGTGATCTAACTGAGACTGAATAAGTCCAAACATTTATAGCCCTTCCCCTTTATTCCATCCAAAGTCCATCCTGAGGAAGACATGGAGGTTATGATTAAACTTACCCAACACCCAAACCGTACTGACTCCTTATTCTTATGTTAATCACTTGGCCTTTGCTAGATGAATGACTGAGTCACCAGAAGTCTCAATGATCCCATAAAAATTGTATGATTTTGAACTGTTTTTATAGCTTTGCTAGTTGTAATAAAATTTTTCAAATAATTTTTTTCCAAATAGAGAGATTTAATAAAGCTAGTGTGTTTGACCAGGTTTTGGAGAGTTTACATACTAATTTCTTAACCCCTTTCTAATATGGTTAGTATAGCTCTGTGTTTTCATCAGGGAGAAGCAGCCTGTGGATTCCTCACCTTGGGGCTTCCATTCTCCCTCCAGGTGGCTTCACCTTTCAGGTGAACAACCCTGACCTCTCTGGCTCCTAAATCCCACCCTTACAAGCTGCAGGAGCCAGTGCTTGGGAGCATAGTTTCTTACCTTTACCTTTTTCAAACGTTTCCCCCTCCTCACCAGCTTTTTTTTAAAGACTTTATTTTCCTAGAGCAGTTTTAGGGCAAATTTGCTGTACCTAGTGTGGCAAAGTCAATACAAATCTAAATATTTACTTTGAAAAACCCAAGAACCAGTACCCAAAATAAAAAATTATCTAAAGCAAAAATTGAGAGGAAGGTACAGAGATTTCCCACACACCCCTTGTCCCTATCCCCACACGTGCATAGCTTCCCCCATGATCAATATCCCCCACCAGAGTGGTACATTTGTTACAACCAATAAACCTACACTGAAGCATCGTTACCACCCAAAGCACATACATAGTTTACATTAGGACTATGATCCACTTTTGGTGTCATACATTCTAGGGGTTTGGACAAATGCGTGATGACATGTATCTAGGACAGTTCCCCTGCCTTTTGTTGGCATTGACCGATTCATATTGAACCAATTTTATGTCATTGGTTGATTCCTAATGAACCATTTCCTTGTCTACAACAAGCTCTTGGCTTGCCCTCTTACAGTGATGAGTTGGAGTCTCTCCACGACAGAACCAGACTGGAAATTCTTATCATGCTTTCCAGTCTCATTAACACTGAGACAGTCAAAATCTATGTGATGTCCTCAATAATTTTGGAAACAGGCCATGTAAGAAAATGTTGTGGAAGATGTGTTTATGGTTAATGATTCAACACAGTTAACAGAGGTGACTTGGCTTCCTGCCCTGCCCTCATGGCAGCATGCGGCTTCCCAGTTCAGCACTGTTCTCTGCTATTAGGGCCTGCGAATTCTGAATGAGATTCAGTCCTTGGAGTTGAGAAGGTAATTTACCTGATGTTTGGTGGTGTGAATGTTTGTGACAGTTTTCGTGCTAATACATTCTGAAGGACAAGTTCTATCAAAATAGCCCCTTCTACTTTCTGAATCCACACTTCAGTTTTCTTTTTAACTTCAGTGAGTGTGGGTCTGTTTGACCTGATGTGCAGATCTTCTGGCGCATACATTTCTGCTGTCTCTCGGCATAACAAGTTGGCAGTCTATCCCTATGTTATGTACTCTGTTTATATTCAAAATTTGTCTTTAATTGGTCTGATACTACATCATCTGCTGGGGCCAGTAGTTTGTCATCAGCCAATCTGTACATACACCTGAGGCCCTCGAACACACACATACTTACAGTGTTTCTGGCACTATTTTTAAAGCTTGTTAGAATTAAATGAGACAGCGCAACAACCCCATCAGGGTAAGTACTGTTAATCCCACAATATGGATGAGGAAACTGACTCATTTAGAGGGATTAAGCAATTTGCCCAATACCACATGGCTAGTAAGTGACAGAGCTGGGTTTTAGCCCTGACACTTTGACTGTGGAACCTGCACGTTTCATCACTATGTCAGATGCCCTGAAGAGGATACTGCATATCATCTCATCTCCCATGCCATGTTCAGGCAGATGATGTGCTGCTCAAATACTGGTTTTGATGTCTTTAGTAAACTACTGCTCTATTTTTGAGATTTAAATCTCAAAACAGTGGTACTAGTGAGAAGTAGTCCACCTTTGCTAATTCACCAAATGTCCCGGTTAGGGAAACTAATTTTGGTAACTTCAAAGCCTCTCCTGCTATTGGGAGCTGAGCATCCTTCACTGTGGACTCTCACTTGCTTCACTTTAGAATGAGAGCTTTTTAGGGTAAAACTCAGAAAGTAGGATGAATGCAAGAAAAGCCTTTCTTCTCCAGAATAGCTTATGGGGAAACTAGTAAATTAATTGCCATTATTCCTTGCCACTAAAGGATGAGTTATTATGGTAGCAATAAATAGACAATAGGGCTGTGCAGACCTCCAAAAAACTGTCTTTTCTGGGGTCAAAAGGGATCTGAGTTAACCTCTTCTTAAATTACAGCTCTGTGACACCTGCAGGCACTCATAACAAATAAGAACACCAGGCCAGGCACAGTGGCTCTTGCCTGTAATCCTAACACATTGGGAGGCTGAAGTGGGTGGATCGCTTGAGCTCAGGATTTCGAGACCAGCCTAGACAACATGGCAAAACCCCGTCTCTACAAAAAAAAATACAAAAATTAGCCAGGCGTAGTGGCTCATGCTTATAGTCCCAGCTACTCGGGAGGCTAAGGTGGGAGATTGACTTGAGCCCTGGGAGGTCGAGGCTATAGTGAGCCATGATTGCACCACTGCATTCCTGCCTGGCTGACAGAATGAGACCAATAGGGCAGGAAGAAACAAAACCTCAACACTGAAGCAGAATGTCCCTGACATACTGTAAAAAGAGAAACCTCAAATGGACAATAAATGTATAGTGCTAGTTGTAATTATTGTGCCTTTTTTTTTTTTTTTTTTTTGAAATGGAGTCTTGCCCTGTCGCCCAGGCTGGACTACAATGGTGCAGTCTCCACTCACTGCAATGTCTGCCTCCCAGATTCAAGCGATTCAGCTGCCCCAGCCTCCTGAGTAGCTGGGATTACAGGCACACATCACCATGCCTGGCTAATTTTTTGTATCTTTAGTAGAAATGGTGTTTCACCATATTGGCCAGGCTGGTCTCGAACTTCTGACCTTGTGATCTGCCCACCTTGGCCAAGAAATCTCTTTAAGTATTCATTTGTACTTTAACATAATGCTTGATCTCGCTCTTATTATAGCTGAATTGCCCTCCAAAAAGATGATCTGATTATGTTTGACCTCTTCCCCAAGGGACCAAAAAGGGAAGTTCTCAGCTTTTTATAGCATGAGGCCCCTAGAGGTTTTCACTTTGGGGATTAAAAAACAAGTTTCCTGTATCTATATGAAGGCGGGGCGGGGCGGGGGGGGGGACCCTAGAGGGGAACATAGAAAAATTTTAATGATTGGGGCATGATAATTATGTCCAGTTTTTAAAACTCCATTCTTAAAAATGTCTTATAATTTATAGGTTAAAAATTAAAATGTTTAGAGGAAGCGGGACAGGTTTATGAGCCTCTGACCTGGGAATGGAGTGGGAGGAATAGAGAAGGTGGAGTTGCAAGAGGAGAACGGCAGAGGAATTTCCTACAGTCTTCCTGTTTTTGTTGATGGTTAGTGATTAATGAGACAGGCTGTTCTGTTTCTCTGGGAGTCTTGACTGTCTTGAAGAAAAAGAAAGAAAATGTATTGCAACTCAATGCAGCTTCAGATTTTTCCTCTTTTTTTTTTTTTCCAATTAAAAAAGCAACTATCCCTAATTTAGGAACTGAAATTCCCAAACCTCCCCATTCACCTATTCGGGAAGATATGAAATGGAACTTAACATCTACATTTCTTGGGTATAATATCAAAACTTTAATGCCATGGAGATGAACGTGTAAGCAAATGAAACTGTATCTTCCCATAATGTTGGAAGAATCTTAACTTGAAGCCAGACATTTGGTTTGGATCTTGGCACTTTCTTGTATGGAAGTATTCCAGGAAGGTCCATCGACTCTTGATTTGATCTAGAAAATTGGGTTCTTTCCAGAGCCCACCCAAAATGGCACCTCATAGACTAGCCACGGACTTTTCCATCAATACTGGAAAACAGTTTCCTCTAATCTCTGGACCAGGGGTGACTCGGACTCCAAGTGAACTTCCTCAGGTTTGGTTGTTAACTTATCCAATCATCCATTCACTCAGCACACATTTATCAATCATTTGCTAAGTATACGCCAGACACTACATTAGGATTTTGCAAACACAGAGATACACAATCCTTTGCTTGCAGGAAAACCTTTGGTTTCAATAAGTGATAGGAGAGGGGTTGCAGGGGTACTATCTATGAAAGTTCAAAGGCAGCATCTAACTTAGGGTGGTAGGGGATGGGGCTGAGCAAAAGGATCAGGAGGCTTTTAGCTGAGCCTTGAAAAGGCAAGGGGAGGTTGGCCGCTTTGATGGGGTGGGCTAAGGACAATCCATGCAGAAGAAAGAGCAGGTATTAAAGGTGTCAAGGCAGGGAGTTACCTCCTTTGGGAACTACACATAATGAAGAATGGCTAGGGCCTGGTATATGGGATTGGGGTGGGAAACCCAAGGCAGGAAGAAGACAGATCCCAAGAGGTCTGGTGTGCATGCTGAGGGGATCAGGTGCCATCGCAATGCCATGGGGAGTCATTGAAGGAAAAGCAGTTAGAGCCATGGGATCCAGTTCATATTTGATCAATCACCCAAACAAAGGAAAGTTTACTCAACAACATGCTTTCATTTGGACTTCATTTTGTCAAAGCGTGAAAGTGATGTCAGAAATATAAATGAATGTCTTGACTGTGCACCACCACATCCAGCTAATTTTTGTACTTTTTGCAGAGAACTCCTGACCTCAAATGATCCACCTGCCTCGGCCTCCCAAAGTGCTGGGATTACAGGTGTGAGCCACCTTGTCTGGCCTAAAACATATTTTCTAAGCTTTCTTTACTTCTGGGTCACTTCCACAAAATTTTATGGTTCTGGAACCCCTGTCTGAAAAAGCACAGGTATCAGCAGTAAGTATAATGAACATTCACTAGAGGGAAAGTCATTTTGGTTTGGGTTGGTTATGGAAGCAGTGTCATATGAAAAGGGCTGGACTATACTGCAAAAATAGAAGACCCACAAATTGCTATGGCTTATAACAGAAAAATAAAGATGTAGATCTCACTCATATGTCCGTTATTGAACAGTTGTGACTCTGCTCCCTGTCACCTTCCCTCCAGGACCAAAGCTGACAGAGCACCCTCTATCCAATCATTGCCTGTCTTGTGTCAGAGGGAAAGGAGATGGCAAATCAGGCATCGGCCCTTACAGCTCTGCCCAGAAGTGGTACATATCATTTCTGTCCACATTTCACTGGACAGAGCAGGTCACATGATATGCCTGAGTTCATCAGGGCACCAGATGTTGGGCCACCAATAGTACAGCCCACCACCAAGGTCTTTACTAAGAAGGTGACCTGGGCCTTGGGGAATGGCCATGATTTACCTGGTAGACACAGTAGGGGAGCAAAAGGAAAATATGATAATATTGTTATGAAATCAAGACTTAACCACATGAAACCTTTTTTTTTTTTTTTTTTTTTTTTGAGACTGAGTCTCACTCTGTCACCCAGGCTGGAGTGTAGTGGCATGATCTTGGCTCACTGCAACCTCTACATCCCAGGTTCAAGTGATTCTCATGCCTCAGCCTCCCAAGTAGCTGGGTTACGCACACCACCATGCCCAGCTAATTTTTGTATTTTTAGTAGAGACAGAGTTTCACCGTGTTAGCCAGGCTGGTCTCAAACTCCTGACCTCAAGTGATCGGTCCTCCTTGGCCTTCCAAAGTGCTGGGATTACAGGCATGAGCCGCCATGCCCGGCTGTGACACCCTTAGAAAACTAACTTCAAGGCAGAATGCTTCACAGTGACAATTCTTGGGATGCCACTTTATAGAAATATTCTGGAGAGAGAAAAACCCAGGTGAGTCAGAGCAGTCTGGGGGAACTTCTTAGAACCAGGATTCTGTGGGACTCAGAGGATTTTAAAAGGCAGAAAATCCATTGAAGTCATTTTAGGCTAAAACAACATAAAGAAGGTGGGGCTGTGCCTTGGGTACTAGGGTGCAGAAAGGAACCCGCCTTCTGCAGGCACATTTGTGGTGGCAGGTAGTGGGAAATTCAGGTGGAGGGCAGGTGATCGAGGACCCTGAATACCCAGGGGAAGAATCTGGATCTGGATGTTATGTGCCAATATTTATCAATAAAAAGCAGTCCTGGAGATACACCAATAATTTTTGATATGTTACAGTAGATGCTAATTGAAACCTACTATGTGCCAGACACTGTTAGGTTAGCAGTGAACAAAACCAGCAACCTAAACAAAATGGTGAACACAACAGGCAATGCCCTTGTGGGTTACATTTCGGTTGAGACAGACACTATATAGATAAACAAATATACAATCTCAAAGAGTGAAAAAGTTGTGAAGAAAGATGACACAGGATTAGAGAGTGACTAGGGTGTATATGGTGGCAGTGGTGGTGGTGGTGCAGCCAAGGGGTGGGGTGGATGACAAGACAGCTGTGAAGACTGGTAAGCATGAGGTAGTCCCTGGTAACAACCAGCGCTCCACGCCCTACCCTCAGAGTGCCATCGCAGGGTTAGCATACTCCACTGAGTAAAGCTTCCTTGTCCAGGCGATCAGTTAGAAGAGCCAGGAATGCTGGGCCCAAAGAGGTGGGCCAGAGAGAAAAGTGCAGGGGACATAGTTCCCAGATCCATGCAGAATCCCTGGGGACTGCTGAGTCCCACAACCTCCACAAGGCCCAGGGTTATACTCACACAGCAGGTGGCCTCATTTTAGACCCCACACCAGAATCTGTGCAACGGGAAATTCCAGTGCAGCAGAAGTCGGAGTCAAATGCCTGCCTATTTCTCGTTCCATTTTGGGATGCCTGAACAGGGAAGCCTCCTGTGTTCCTCTCACTCCCATATTAAACTGAACTGCAAAACTCATGGTTCTAAGTAGATTTTAGAATTGACCTAGGCAGAAGAAACAGCCCAGCCCCTTCATTACTTCAGAGCAGAATAGAGCACTTACTCTTATCACAGCAGCACAAGACCCCTGGATCACCTGACTCCCTGAGACCCTTCCTTGACAGATTCCCCTGTCCATAAACAAAGTCAGGAATTCCCAGCCCGCTATGCAGAATATGACAGTTAAGCTTTACTGGGATCCTGTGGCTGACCTGGGGCAGGCTAGAGGGCATCGCATCTGACAGGCTCTCAGCTTTGCAAGTTCAGAAACAGACTGGGTGTTCATGTGGACTGGCCTAAACTGGAAACTCTGCAGAAACCCCAGTGCATGCTGGGTGGTTTGCCATGAAAAAAGGTGCATGTCCCAGAGACAGGGTGTGTATGGTGCAGATGGATTTTGTCCATGTCTTTCCTTCCCTTGCCACTCTAGCCACCCTACTTCCTTTTTTCTTTCTTTTTTTTTTTTTAAATTTTACTTTAAGTTCTGGGATAAATGTGCAGAACATGCAAGTTTGTTACATAGGTATACATGTGCCATGGGGGTTTGCTGCACCTTATCAACCCGTTATCTAGGTTTTAAGCCCCGCATGCATGAGGTATTTGTCCTAATGCTCCCCCTCCCCTTGCCCCCCAACCCTCCAACAGGCCCCGGTGTGTGATGTTCCCCTCCCTGTGTCCATGTGTTCTCATTGTTCAACTCCCACTTATGCGTGAGAACATGCCTACCCTACTTTCTTTTTGGTTTTTTTGTTTGTTTTGAGACAGAGTTTTGCTCTTGTTGCCCAGGCTGAAGTGCAATGGTGCAAACTCTGCCTCCTGGGTTCAAGGGATTCTCCAGCCTCAGCCTCCCGAGTAGCTGGGATTACAGGCATGTACCACCATGCCCAGCTAATTTTGTATTTTTAGTAGACGGGCTTTCACCATGTTATCAGACTGGTCTCGAACTCTCAACCTCAAGTGATCTGCCTGCCTTGGCCTCCCAAGGTGCTGGGATTACAGGTGTGAGCCACCACGCCTGGCCTACCTACCCTACTTTCTTAGCCTATTTGCTGACTAGCATTCAAACTGAGTGGAGGGAGAACACCTAACAGCCTGATCCCAGAAGTGCAGCTACTCCAGATTCCACAGCTCTGGAGCAAAGTGACTAAGGCTCACCTGTAGTCCTTAAGTGGAGAGCAATTTGGGATGTACCAGCTAATCAAACAAAACTGAGGCAGCAAACAATAGCCATCACTTCTCAAACCATCCTCATCGTGCCCCTCGACTCCCTCCTTCCATTTCCAGTTCTCCCCAGAGGGGAGACAGACAATAACCTCAACAACAGAAGCCAGTACACAGCAAGCTTGCTTCACACACTCACATTTCTTTTGTTTTTCTTTGATTTTTTTTCTAAGATGTTTTCCATGTTCCATCTCTGAGGTGATTAGCAGTACAGCATAGTGGTTAAGAACACAGCAGAGACTCCATGGATAGACTACCCAGTCTTGTCCTTTGTTACAGTGGTTCTTAAGCTTTCAGGCGACTGGGAATCACCTGGAGAGCTTATTAAAACACAGATTTCCAGCCGCATGAAGTGGCTCACGCCTGTAATGCCAACACTTTGGGAGGCCGAGGTGGGCAGATCACTTGAGGTCAGGAGTTCGAGACCAGCCTGGCCAACATGGTGAAACCCCATCTCTATTAAAAATACAAAAATTAGTTGGCCGTGGTGGTGCACATCTGTAGTCCCAGCTACTCTGGAGACTGAGGCATGAGAGTTGTTTGAACCGAGGAAGTGGCAGCTGCAGTGGGCCGTGATTGCTCTACTGCACTCCAGCCTGGGGGGACAAAGCAACAAAGCGAGACTCTGCCTCAAAACACACACACACACACACACACACACACACACACACACACACACACACACACACACTACTGCTCCCCAACCCCAGAGTTTCTCTTTCAGCACGTCTAGGGTGGAATGCAAGGATGTGCGGTTCTAACCAGTTCCCAGGTGATACTCATACTATTGGTCCCGCGACCACACTTTGAGAACCTCTGCCTTATGAAGTTCCCAAGGACTGTTGAATTGTGTATGAAAGGATAACCCTATATCTACCATTTGTGGCTGTTAGGGTTAAATGAGTGAATATACATAAAATGCTTTGAGCTGTGAATAATAAAATGCAAGCATAGCTAGTCTGGAAACCTCACCCATGCCTTTTGTCTCTGTTTTGTTTGTTAACCTCCATTTGTTTTGTTTGTAATAAACCACTTAGCCAGGTACCTCTTCCTCTCCTTCAAATACAAAGGGCGTGTGAACTTTGGGGACTGAGTGTTTAAACTGACTAAATGATATGTGATTTTCAACTCTTCTGGGGATTCGCTCATTATTTAATGTGGGTTTTGCGTGCCGTATGTGATAAACTTCTTGTGTGTGGGGTATAGTGGGAATGTGCATACGTGAAATTGATGTCAGATCTTTGGATCATTATTAGGGAAGATAAAAGGAACTCACACTACAGTGCAGCCTTACAGCAGCCTTGCCAATAGGGCTGTTATTCCCACTTACAAGGAAGAAACTGAAACTCAGTTCATTGAGGAAACTCTCTCAAGCTTGGACTTAGGTCAAAGGTGACTTGTAAGGATACACAGAGAAACATGCAAGCCTGGGAAACCAGCTGATCTATTATTCTGTGTACCAGAACTTTATGTATCAGACCAAACACACAACAAGCCTCACGAAAAACTGGAATGTGCTTCACATCACTGCGGCTTTGTCCCAGTGACTGGGCCACCCAAGGTCTCTGCTTCTCCCTAGGCATGTCCCATTGAGACTCTCCACACAGAGATAGTCTGATGGAGTTGTGACATTAACACCCAAGGTGGAATGTCCCAGTAGGGTAGCCTTGGATTCAGGTGTCTTGTTCTGTAATCAGTCATAGCCAGGAAGAAAGCCCAGTCTTGCCCCAGGTGCAAACCACAGCAACACGATGCTGAAAGAACTGCTGGGAACTTTTTCCCCAGAGTGGGGTTGACTTTGGCCTGTTTAGTACTTTCAGGGACATTGAGGCAGGCTTAGATCCTCAGAAGAGCACAGATTTTGGAATCAGACAGACTTGGATTTGAACCCTGGTTCTGCCACTTAAGTTTCCTCAACTATACATTGTGGCTATCACACACCTCACAGGTATTGTGAAGATCAAATAACATAAAGTGCTTAGCAGAGTGCCTGGCACATAGTATCTGCACTTTTGAATGACAGGGTTGGGTATTTTTTTTTTTAATTTAAAAAACTGGAAAGATAGAAAGGTAAAAATAATTAATTGGCTTTATCATCCTATCATTTAGTCTCTTATCCCTGACAGTGTGCCATTTTCAATCCTGCTGGGATGCATTCGTTATTATTATTAATTTTTTAAGAGACAGGTCTCGCTGTGTCCCAGGCTGCAGTGCAGTGGTACAATCATGATTCACTGTAACCTCCAACTCCTGGGATCAAGGGATCCTTGCACCTCAGCTCCCTGAGCCTAAGGTTGTTGTATTGGTTGGAACCCCGAGGGCGCGCCAACAGACAACAGGAGGCGGTGTGGAGCAACATGCTGTTTTAATGAGCGCCTAGGTGCACGCGGCTGAGGCCTAAAATGGCGTCAGCCCCAAGTGAGGACACGGCAAAGGTTTTATAGTCTCCTGTAAACAGGAAGTGTCCTAGTCTGACGTAACTGCCATGTTGTACCCGGATGGCCTGTTTCTCGATCTTCAGGGGTACATGTCTTCCGGCCAGGGTAGGTGTCTTCCTGCTGGCTGTCCTCCTGCTTCTGCTGTCTTGCTGAGGCACGATGCTGATGCAAGTGACCTTGCGCCTTCGAACTGGGCTTGAGAAGGGAGGAGTTATTCATCTTCTTAAGCTTTCAGGCCCTGGGTAGAATGTTACAGTGTGTAGCTAGGATTACAGACATATGCCACCACACCCAGCTAATTTTTAAAGTTTTTGTAGAGATGGCATCACACTATGTTGCCCAGGCTGGTCTCAAACTCCTGGCCTCAAGTGATCCTCCCACCTCAGCCTCCCAAAGCACTGGGATTACAGGCATGAGTCACCACACCTGGCCTCATCCATTATTTAAGGCTTTATATGCTACGAAGCTATAGGTTTTTAATAGAAAGTCTGTTTAACATGGTTGTGATTATATAATTTTGCATTCTTTTTCCACATTATAAAATATTTTAATGTTATAAATTCTGTACATAATTTTAGTGAACGTGCTATAGTTTACATAAAATTACTTATCATTGGACACCTAACAATAGAGAATTGACTAAATGGTAGTGCATTCATATAATAAAATATTAGTCAGCCATTTAAAAAGGTGGATTAGAATTATATATATATATATATATATATATATATATATATATATATTTTTTTTTTTTTTTTTTTTTTTTTTTTTTTTTGAGACGGAGTCTCGCTCTGTTGCCCAGGCTGGAGTGCAGTGGCCGGATCTCAGCTCACTGCAAGCTCCGCCCCCCGGGTTCACGCCATTCTCCTGCCTCAGCCTCCCGAGTAGCTGGGACTACAGGCGCTCGCCACCTCGCCCGGCTAGTTTTTTGTATTTTTTTAGTAGAGACGGGGTTTCACCGTGTTAGCCAGGATGGTCTCGATCTCCTGACCTCGTGATCCGCCTGTCTCGGCCTCCCAAAGTGCTGGGATTACAGGCTTGAGCCACCGCGCCCGGCCTAGAAGTATATTTCTTAACATATAAACATGTTAACGATTATATGTAAAATGAAATGATTGTACCTAAATATCAACTACCTCTCAAATCTGTCTGGACGTTTTCCTACCTCAGTCTCAGCAACTTTCAAACTTTAATGAGCCTCCCAGTCACCAAAGGAGCTTGCTAAATGCCAGTTTCACACTTTACCCCAAGAGTTTGATTGAGGCTGGGGCTCAGGAATTGGCATTTTTACAAAGATCCCCAGTGCCTCTGATGTGGGAAAGGCACCTCACCTATTTCTGCCTGTTGAAGCTATACTTAATTTTCCAAGCTTCTCTTTCTACTTTCTCCTGAACTCCTATAGTATTTTGTAGCACTTGTCTGCTTTCTTGTCTTAGAGATCTTAACGAACACTTCTAAATTATAAAACTTTTCCTGATCCTCCAGGCAAACTTAGATGTGCACTTATGTCACAGCCCCAGGATTTGTGTTAAACGCTGCGTGAGTTCCTGAATATAGATAAACTTCATTTACTTAGTGGTGGAGAGAGAGAGGCTGAGTACTTCAGAACTCTTTAGAACACCTGTTTTAGCAGGAACTTTTGGGAGTAAAGGTAGTCTTTCTAACCTTGATTTAAAACAAAAACAAAACTTTGTTTAGATTACTTCTTACCCTGACAGTCATGTTGTGAAAAGTAAATAGTTTGTCCTTTGTGCATTTGCTCTGGTCTAGACCAGAGATAGCCAGTAAGTTGGAGAGGGCAGTTAAAACCCTTCAAGAGGCCTGTCATTCCAAAGGATAGTGTTCTTCAGGTCAGTTGGTTGGTTTTCATTCTCAGACTGTATCGTTGAGGTTGTTCAAGGTAAGATTCTCATCTTGCAGTTCACTTAGGGGCCACTCGTGCTAAAATTGAGATTGAATTACTCATCAAAGTGCTTCTTCATTTAGATTTTTATCAGTGTGATTTCCCTCCTTCCTTAAACAAAATAATATTGGAGATCCATATCAAGTCAGGTTTATGCCATCTTCCATTATCTTTTATGTAATAGGCCAGCTTACAGATGCATAGTTATCAATAACTATTGATAAATATTATATTGAGATGATACTTAATTTTTTCCTTGCTTGTAAGTGAACTAGATCATATTCTGTACAATTAGTTAACACAAAAGAATTCCTCAGAAACAAACTTTAAAAGCCAGGTGTAACAGCTCACTCATGAAAAGTTCCTTGTTTCATATGAAAAAGGTAACTTTGTAGAAGTAAAGCTGCAGACAACAAAGAATTGACAGGGTTGGGGAATGGAAGGTTAATGAAATTGGTTGATCAAATGCTTCTGATGGGGAACCACCAGATGTAGTAGTGTGCTTGTCCGCGTGGCAAACTCAGAATCACTCTTCAGAACCTTGTGTAGAGGCATCATCTGTAAAACCCTACATCCGTAAAGCTTTTCATCATCCCCCTCCTTGGAAAAAATTACCCATTTGCTTTTTTATTCTATGCCCACAACAGTACACTACACACACATCTATGATATGTCACACTCTGGTATATGCTTGTGTGTTGCTATTCTCCGATAGACCAGAAATTCGTTGGGCATAGAGCATGTGGCTTATTAAGAGACAAGCAGTTTTTGTTAGTGGGAGGAGCACTAGAATTGAAGTCAAATAGACTGGAGTTCAGTTCTTGGCTCAGGGACTCAAATCACAGCCTCTGATTGGCAGTGTGATCATAAGCCCTTTACTTAATATTTTTGAAGATCAGTTTTTTCATTTGTAAAGTTTGGTTAATAATCCGTCTCAGTGGGTCATGACAAGGGATTACTTGAGATTACCTGAGCCTAGAGCAGCACACATAATATCTGCACAAAGCAAATCCTCAGTGAGCTTTCGTCTCTGCCCTTTCTTGCCCAAATCAAATAGAGCTAAGACTTAGATGCTTTCTTTGGGTTGTGGTTCCCAGTTCACCTGACAGTACTCACACATATCAAGGATGCTCCCAAGGGGCTGTGTCACATCAGCATTCAAATGCAGAATTCAGGATCTCCTACTTTAAAAACAATCTCCCTTCTGAGTCACTTTTTTTTTTTTTTTTTTTTTTTTTTTTTGAGACTGAGTCTTGCTCTGTCACCCAGGCTGAAGTGCAGTGGCGCAATATTGGCTCACTGCAAGCTCCACCTCCCGGGTTCACGCCATTCTCCTGCCTCAGCCTCCCGAGTAACTGGGACTACAGGCGCCCGCCACCACGCCCAGCTAATTTTTTGTCTATTTAGTAGAGACGGGGTTTCACTATGTTAGCCAGAATGGTCTCAATCTTCTGACCTCATGATCCGCCCGCCTTGGCCTCCCAAAGTGCTGGGATTTTGGGTGTGAGCCACCGCGCCCAGCCCTGAGTTACTTTTATTGTTGTTTTTTCTCTTTCCTTGTACTGTGAGTTATGACACCCTCCCAGTCAACCATCAACTAGGATTTAACTTTGTATAATTGTGTAAATTAACAAGATCCTAGGAGGCTCCAGGATCTCAGAGACTCCAGGATCTCAGAGCAAAGTATGTACACATTTTAGAAGAATAACATCTACATCCCCTAATAAGTCTTCAGCTTTTAAAAATCACGTTCTAAAATAATAAGTGAAATATTTGTGCTGAATTGAAAGGGTTTCCATAAATTCTGGCAGTAAACGAAAAGTGTTTTAAGCACGGAGATATTAGTCATACAAACTTAAGTCACCATGAAACATTCAAACGATCATGTGGGGGAAGCAGCATCCTGTTTCCTAGTCTCATTCTCCCAGAGTTCATTTGTCATTTTAAGAGACAACTTACTTTTCCATCTTTTCTTCTTTTCCTGTAAAGGTAGAAACCTGTGGGTTCTTGTTGTGGGGCGGTTTCCAAAGGAACACAGAATTGGGATTCCGGAGTTCAAATACGTGGCAAATATGCATGGAGATGAGGTACGTATGTGGCTCGAATTTCTGAAATGTCACCAGAGAAGCTTCCCCTACGGTCTCTTGAGCTCTGTGTAAATGCTACAGAGGAAGCTTGGGAAGTCTCCAGCATGCATTGTAGCAAAGAAGCAAGGCCTGGAGAGGTCTTCCTGTGAGGCCTGTGGGAAGTTAAGGAATCAGGGTCCAACAACCACCACAGCCAAATGGTTGTGTACCCAGCGCCCTGTCAGAGTAGCTGGAGCTTGTTTTGTGTTTGGGGCCGAAAGAACAACAGTTCCCCAGCCCTGAACTTCTGCCAGCCAATCCCTGCAATCTCCTTTCTGGGTTGAGTTTTCCAACCTCCTGGTCAGCGTGAAGGTGACCCAGCAAAGGAGCTGTATTATATCCGAACCCACAACCAGATCTGGCTTTTCAAATGCTTTTGTTACTCTCTCTCAAATCTAATACTCAGGGTGTTCAGTGCTCCAGTTTAGACAATCACACTTGGGATTCTCCCCTACTCACCATTCAACAAACACTTGGCTGGGTGCAGTGGCTCATGCCTATAATCCCAGCACTTTGGGAGGCCACGGCAGGCAGATCACTTGAGGTCAGTAGTTAAAGACAGCCTGGCCAACATGGTGGAACCTTGTCTCTACTAAAAATACGAAAAATTAGCCAGGTGTGGTGGCGCGTACCTGTAATCTCAGCTAGTCGGGAGGCTGAGGCAGGAGAATTGCTTGAACCCAGGAAGGTGGAGGCTGCAGTGAGCCAAGATGGTGTCTCTGCTCTCCAGCCTAGGCGGCGACAGAGTGAGACTCCATCTCAAACAAACAAACACAACACACACACACACACAAAAACCACACCTTTAAATTCCTTAATAATATCTTGCCTCTTTTCCAACTTAGCAGGGATAAACTCTACTTTTAATTAATTTTTAGGTTCCTCAAAATATCATTTACCACTGTTACCTACACAGCCATTCTTGCCAGGCAGTTGAAGATGTTCACGTCTATTTCTCACCTTGCTTCCTCAGCATATTTTGAGACCATGACAACCGAAATATTTTCTGTTTACCAGGACTCTATAAAACTGAGCAATCAAAGAGTTCCCAGCCATCACAATAAGGAAACTTTGCGCAGGAATATGGGTATTACACTGTAAAACACAACTTGTAACTTTAGGGACTTTGTCATTTACATGCATATTCCAATAAGTACTATCTGCTGACTTGTTAAAACACTTCTGGATTTGCAGTAGTGCGGGTGGCATGCTCTAATCAGTGCTGAGCTTCCTGTTCTGACTTAGGCCTCCCCAAACTCTATAGGAACCGGATCCACCTTTCATGGTACACTCTGCCTGCCCTTGCCAGGCATGCTGCCCAACCTGTCCTGCTGAGAGAGGATACTTCTTGCAGCTGCAGCTAAGATGCAGGCACCTGCCCCTAACAAAGGAGTAAATCTTTGAACTCGCTTTTGGGATGGGTGCAAGTTTAGTCCGTCTGTGACTTTTTGAGCATAACGGGCGGTTTCTTTAAAAAAGACTACGTTGCAAGGAGTCTGACCAAAGTTGGTTTTAAGAAAACAACTGTTCATTACAGACAGCAACTCAGACTGCCTTTCCCTTTTGCTATCTAGTCTATTGATCAAGGTCCCTCAGAATGCTTTTTTCTTTTCTTTTTTTTTTTTTTTTTTTTCTGAGACGGAGTTTTGCTCTTGTCTCCCAGGCTGGAGTGCATTGGCATGATCTCGGCTCACTGCAACCTCTGCCTACAAGGTTCAAGCAGTTCTCCTGCCTCCTCCTCCTGAGTATTTGGGACTACAGGCATGCACCACTATGCCGAGATAATTTTTTTTTTTTGTATTTTTTTTTTTTTTTTTAGCAGAGATGAGGTTTCACCATTTTGGTCAAGCTAGTCTCGAACCCCTGACGTCAGGGAGGCCCTGACGTCAGGGGCCTTTGGGAGGCCCACCTCAGCCTCCCAAAGTTCTGGGATTACAGGTGTAAGCCACCACACCCAGCTCAGAATGCATTTGTATTTAGTAGTTTATTTATTGCTGGCATTTCAGAGGTTCCAGCCATCTACTCAGAAATTAGTTGTCAGAACTGAAACTCCCAAAGATAAGCAAGAGTCCTTTCCCTCACCTACCTCCAAATTTGCTTATTCTTTCCATGCACTCTCCTAAATTTCTGGCATCTTGCTGTCTGGGTAGTTGGTGTATTGTTCAAATCAGGGCTCGCGAGTGCGCTCTGATTCTTTGAGAAATGCTGAGGGCTGAGACTAGGCAGCGAGGAAAAGTCCCAGTGTATTTTGGGGTGGGAATCTGAAGCACTGTTACCCCCTTATGTGTCCCAGCTCATGGCAATGTCTGAGGGCTCTATGGGGCTAGTAAGAAATTTATTATTCTGAATTTGAGAGCTTATCTATTCTGCCCTCCCCATGCCGCTAGGAGTTGAGAAGTCCTTCTGAATACAGGATCTAATGACCCCCTTTTTCCTCCCATAGATCTTTTGAAATTGAAAGCATTTTTAAGAAGCAACAGAGCTAACATTTTTGGGCAGTGGTTCTTAACCTTTTTTGGATGTACTCCTTGCTATTCTCTTATAAATTTGACCTCTGACTTCAGGGCCTGTGGATTATCTAGGAGTTTATGGACCTTAGGTGGAGAATCCCTGCAGGGAACACATACACACTGAGTGTCAGGGTGGACAGAATTGGCCACACTATTTTTTAAATGAGACCCCCACCCCCACTGTGTGTGTGTGTGTGTGTGTGTGTGTGTGTGTGTTTCCACACTTAGTACCATGGCTGGATGACAGGGAGCATCAGCTGCATCAGGGAGACTCAGCTCTGCTGATTACACCTGCCATTTTCCCCGATGTATTTTTATTTTACTTATTTATGCCTTGTTTTGGAATTGGGTCTTTTTTTAAATTAGAAATTGGTGGCCAAAAAGCATATGAAAAAGTGTCTAACGCCGGGCGCGGTGGCTCACGCCTGTAATCCCAGCACTTTGGGAGGCCGAGGCAGGCGGATCACAAGGTCAGGAGATCGAGACCACGGTGAAACCCCGTCTCTACTAAAAATACAAAAAATTAGCCGGGCGCGGTTGTGGGCGCCTGTAGTCCCAGCTACTCGGGAGGCTGAGGCAGGAGAATGGCGTGAACCCGGGAGGCGGAGCTTGCAGTGAGCCGAGATCGCGCCACTGCACTCCAGCCTGGGCGACAGAGCGAGACTCCGTCTCAAAAAAAAAAAAAAAAAAAGTGTCTAACAACCCTAATCATCAGAGAAATGCAAATCAAAAACCACAATGAGATACCATCTCATACCAGTCAGAATGGCTATTAATAAAAAGTCAAAAAATAACAGATGCTGATGAGGCTACAGAGAAAAGGAATCACTTATACGCTGCTGGTAGGAATGTAAATTAGTTCAACCACTGTGAAAAGCAGTGTGGTGATTTCTCAAAGAACTTGAAACAGAACTACGATTCAACCCAGCAATCCCAATATCTACCCAAAGGAATATAAATTGTTCTGCTATAAAGACACATGCACACATATGTTCACTGGAGCACTATTCACAATAACAAAGACATAGGGTTAGTCTAAATGCCCATCAGTGGTAGACTGGATAAAGGAAATGTGGTATATATACATCATGTCATACTATGCAGCCGTAAAAAAAGAACGAGATCATGCACCTTTGACCTTATCCTAAGCAAACTAACGCAGGAACAGAAAATCAAACACTGCATGTTCTCACTTATGAGTGAGAACTAAACATTGAATACACATGGGCACTAAGAAGGGAACAATAGATATTAGCACCTAATTGAGGATGGAGGTTGGGAGGAGGGTGAGGATCAAATACCTACCTATTAGATACTAAGCTGATTACCTGGGTGATGAAATAATCCATACACCAAATCCCCACAGCACAAAATTTACCTGTAGAACCAATCTGCACATGTACTCCTGAAACTAAATGTTAAAAAAAAAAAAAAAAGCAGGCCAAGCATGGGGGCTCACGCCTGTAATCCCAGCATTTGGGGAGGCTGAGGTGGGTGGATCACCTGAGTTTAGGAGTTCAAGGCAGCCTGGCCAACATGATGAAACCCCATCTCTACTAAAAATACAAAAATTCGCTGGGCACGGTGGCGTGCACCTGTAATCCCAGCTACTCGGGAGGCTGAGGCAGGAGAATCGCTTGAACCCAGGAGGCAGAGGTTGCAGTGAGCCGAGATCGCACCACTGCACTCCAACCTGGGCAACAGAGTGAGACTGTCTCAAAAAAAAAAAAAAAAAAAAAATTACAAGATCAACATATGTTCATGTTAGAAAAAGTATAAACAAAACATTATATACTGACCTTCCCAAAATTAGTGCTCCTAATTTCTTATTTATTTTTCCAGATATTTGTGTGTGCATGCACTTTTACCAAAAGAGACTATGCTATTTGCAACATTTTTAGGTAAATACTAGCTACGTTTTTGTACCAATAAATCTTTATTCTGTCTTTATCTTATCCCCTACTTTCTAGTTTCTCCAATTGTCCTCAAATGTCTCTAAAATTACCCAAATCAGGATCCAGTCCTGGCCCATGCATCACATTTAGTGGATATATTAGATCTCTTGGATCTCATTTAATCCAATGTATTTTTATTATGATACCAGGCTTGATAAAGAGCCTAATCAGTTGTCTGCCCTATAGAATGTCACATATTCTGGATTTTTGGTTTGCTTCTTTATAGTATCATTGCAGTTGTACCTCTAGTCCCTGTCTTTACTTCAAAGTGGAAATTAAATCTAAAGGTTTGTTGAATTTAGGCAAAATCTTTTTGGCTAATACACATCTTAGGAATTGTGAAGATAGGTTCATTTGATTGATGCTGAGGGTTCAGGCTAATTCACCTGGCTACACTCAGGAATGCCAAAAGCAAACTCTGGGTTGCAAAATCAACTTAAAATGGCCCCTTTTCAGCCAAGTATTGTTACAAAATAAGTAAAGTTAAACCCACTCCGCATTTTGCATGAATTTCCCGTATTCTGTTATTCTCGCAAAGGTCCTTGTTCTACTAGGATCATGGCTCCTACTGTAGGTATTTTTTTTGTCTTCAGTGACCTTCCATTGTCTCACATGCTTTCTATGGCACAGGCTCACTATGCCACATTAATCAGGCTGGCAAGTTGCCTCCTCAAACACTGCTTTATAAGAAAATAGGCCGGGCGCGGTGGCTCAAGCCTGTAATCCCAGCACTTTGGGAGGCCGAGACGGGCGGATCACTAGGTCAGGAGATCGAGACCATCCTGGCTAACACGGTGAAACCCCGTCTCTACTAAAAAATACAAAAAACTAGCCGGGCGAGGTGGCGGGCGCCTGTAGTCCCAGCTACTCAGGAGGCTGAGACAGGAGAATGGCCCGAACCCGGGAGGCGGAGCTTGCAGTGAGCTGAGATCCGGCCACTGCACTCCAGCCTGGGCGACAGAGCGAGACTCCGTCTCAAAAAAAAAAAAAAAAGAAAATAATAACAATAGCTAACATTTCTTCAGCACAGATGACTATAAGTGCTTTTTAGGCCTCGTTTCTTTTGATCACCTCTGCAGAAGGCATGTTTATTAGCCCCATGTACCATGAAGGGGGCCCAGGTTTGTGCTTGGTCACCAGCTGTGGGAACCCAGAGCCTGAGCACCAGGCCTTGCCCGGCTGTGGATCCACTCCTTTACTCTCTTTTCTCTGTTTTTAAAATGTTCTGTTTTATGGTTTTAGTTATTAAGTATAGATCTATGATCTATCTCAAATTAATTTCACTTGGATGGATACTAAGTTGTTCCAGCACCATTTGGTGAGAGGATTTGGGCTTGTTGGTTCTGTAAAAAAGTAGCAAACTCTCAGAGGGCAACACTGGAAAAAGTATCTTCCAGTCACCTACCTGTCCCTTTCTTTCCTCTACTCTTCACTTCTCTCTCCTTGATTGCTGGGGAGCTAACAGACAAAGCGCTCATGGTGAGCCTTTGTCACCGATGTTTATTCATTTTTCAGAGCAGCATGGCAGAAACATTTCTGCGGTTCTTTCTCATTTTAATAAAGACTAGTAGGTGTTTTTCTGGTTCATCCAGGCACACACATTATTTGCACACATATTGGCATGTTGGATTGAAGCCTCAATTCTAGGTTTAATTTACACAACCTCCTAATTTACATCACTTGACATACCTATAGTTGAATCTTTTTTTTTTTTTAATTGGAAGGGTTGATGCCAGTGCAGGTTGAATGGGGTTCTCTACCATTCCCTTATGCTACAGATATTCAGATTGCCTGGGAATGGGGTCCTTGTCTCCTCACCTTCCCCCATCCCCTCATTCTGCTCCTGGCTTGCTGCGTAGTAAACTATAACCAATACTCTAAAATCAGAGCTATGCTGAAAACTGGGACCATGCCCTGAAACCAGGAGCATCTAACATCCTCAGCCTGAGTGTGGATGCAGAAGAGACGCCTGGGAAAATCTTCCCCAGCCCTCCCTACTCTTTGTTTTGTGCCTGTCTTCTATGCCGTGTTTTTCAAATTTTGCAGAAAAAAATACTTTTCTTGGGTAATCTCTAGGTTGGTAAGACAGCTCTAATTTCTGCCTAATGGAAATATTGAAGCAAGGCATGACTGTGTGCTTAAAGAATTGTGTGCCCAGGCCAGGCATGGTGGTTCATACTTATAATCCCATCACTTTGGGAGGTCAAGCTGGGGAGGTTGTTGAGGCCAGGAGTTCAAGACTAGCCTGGGAAACATAGTAAGGTCTTGTCTCTAAAAAACAAAATATTTTTTTAATTAGCCAGGCATGGTGGTGCATACCCATGGTCCCAGCTACTCAGGAGGCTGAGGTGGAAGGATTGCTTGAGCCTGAGAGGTTGAGGCTACAGTGGGCCATGATCACACCACTGTACTTCAGCCTGGGTGACAAAGCGAGACCCTGTCTTAAAAAAAAAAAAGAATTGAGTGCCTAGAGTTTTAAGCCAACTCTAGTAACATTAAGCAAAGTATTTTAGGTCAGAGCCTAAGTTCAAACCCATGTTTCCTTGACTTCAGGGCCAGTGGTCTTAATCACTGTACTGTAGAAGTAACTGTTGAATATGTTTGTTAAATAATTTAACTAAATTGCAATTATTTTTTCTTTTGGAGTTGGGGTCTTGCTTTGTAACCCAGGCTATAAAGCATTGGTGTGATCATGGCTCACTGTAACCTCAAACACCTGGGCCCAAGCAATCCTCCTGCCTCATCCTCCCACGTAGCTAGGTCTAGAGGTGTGTGCCACCACACCAGGCTGAGTTTTTTATTTTTTGTAGAGATAGGGTCCCACAGTGTTGCCCAGGCTGTTCTCAAACTCCTGGCCTCAAGTGATCCTCTGGCCTTCGCCTTCCAGAGTGTTGGGATTATAGGCTTGAGCCATTGTGCCCAGCCTAAATTGCAATTCTGCTTTTTTAGGGAGGTGGGGGATAGGAATTTTTTTAAGCTTTCATTTCTTAAAGATCAATGAATTATTTTTACTGTGATAGACTTGATATAGGCTTTTGTAACTGCCCAACAGATTCATTTTGCCTGTTGCCCAGATAGAGCAGATGTATTAAGACAGGGGAACTGCGATAGAGAAAGAGTTTAATTCATGCAAAGCCAACTGAACGGGAGACCGGAGTTTTATTATTACTTAAATCAGTCGCCCCAAAAATTCAGAGGCTGGGATTTTCAGGATAATTTGGTGGGTAGGGGGAGAGACAGTGGGGAGTGGTGATTGGTCAGGTCGGAGACGAAATCATAGGGCATCAAAGCTGTTCTCTTGTGCTGAGTCAGTTCCTGGCTGGGGGCCACAAGACCAGATGAGCCAGTTTATCGATGTGGGTGGTACCAGCAGATCCATCCAGTGCAGGGTCTAAAAAGTATCTTAGGTTTTACAATAGCGATGTTATCCCCCTGAGCAACTGGGGAGGTTTGGAATCTTGCGGCCTCTGGCTGCATAACTCCTAAGCCATAATTTCTAATCTTGTGGCTAATTTGTTAGTCCTATATTCAGGAAAAGGCTATTATCATCTTTGTTTCAATGTTAAACTATGAACTATGTTAGTTTAGCCTATGCCCAGGAATGAACAAGGACAGCTTGAAGGTTAGACGCAAGATGGAGTTGGTTTCATCAGATCTCTTTCACTGCCATAATTTTCTCACTGTGATAATTTTTGCAAAGGCAAAAATTTCGCTTTTGAAAAATTCACATCACATATAGAATTTTACGTTTGTGGCATTGGTTTATAGTTTATGGTTTTCCAGAAATATAGGTTGAAAAGAAAAAACATTCCCTGGATAATAGTGGCCATATTTGTCAACCTAAAAATAAAGAGATAAAGGATAAAATTTTCAACACCTTCCAGGTATAAAAGACAGTTTATGAGATATAGTTTGCATGTCTAAATGTTTTACTTAGGGGGTATTTTAATGGTTTTCACAGACAGTGGCACACAATATCTGAAATTATGGCCGTTCTGGAAAATCTGGAATGTATAGTCAACATGCAGTAGAGGTTCCCAACTTGTCATTAAACCAAAACACAACATTAAAGCTTGTCTTTCTAAATGCCACTTCCCAAGCTCCTTTTTCTACCACTATCCCAGGTGATAGCAAAATGTCCTCAGTAATGCTATGTAGTTTGCATAATTAAGTTCTTTCTTTTTAGATTTAGGCAGAGCTCTTTGTTTTCCAGGTGAAATGTCTAATTCATTTTAAGCATGTTTTAAATTAATTAACTTTTTGGTGAGGCTGGGCCAGGGTGACCAGATAGCCCAAGTCCCTGTCATGAGCAGAATTGTTAGCCTGTACCTCTATAAAATTTGTTCGGTGTTTAAAACTCCTTCAGATAAAATAGCTTGATCATTTGTATATCTCCCCTTACAAAGCACCTTAAGTCCTTATGTGAATTTCAGAAAGTTCTTCCTCAGGATAGTCCTGACCTTATAATGAATTGCCAACAGTAGTTTATTCACAATTATTTATTGAATACATGATAGACAGGAGCTGGACAAGCTATACCAGGAACACAGGGATACAGAGAAAAACCATGAGGGTCCCTGACTTCGGGGCTTCAATGGTGGAGTTGGAGAAGGGGAGGTCAGTCAAGGTCAACCAGGTGATTGTAACGTGTGTGACCCGCATTAGATAACGCAAGTGTCATGGTGAACCTAGACTTGGGAGGCCAAGAAAAGTATGCTAGATAAATGTCATGTTTAGGCTGATATTTGAAGAAGAAGAATTAGCTCGGCGGGTCAGACAAATAACTTAAATCTATAACACACACACCACTGTGGAGCCCCGTAGCCCAATGACTTTCCCGCCAGAAGCTGCATCACAGTTAAACAGATTCCATTGTTAGGATAGCTGAAGATTCTCTCTCTCTCTCTCTCTCTCTCACACACACACACACACACACACACACACCCCACAACACTGTCTGGGTTGTGGATTGTTCCTTCAAAAATTTTTTTCTATTTTTTTATAAACAATCTGTGAAGAACCAGAACACTCATTTTTATCTGTGTGGCAAGTTCCAACTTGGCTGAATTGAACTGCAGCTGATAGACAATGCATTTTCTGCTTTCTGGGTGATTGCCATTTTAACCACCGGATGAAGGAGATGGAGTGAGTCTCCGGAGGCCCGTGTGTCCATTAGGCCCCCGTCTCTTCATGACGGCTTCTCCCTGAAGTCTGTGCTCTCACAGGAAGGAAGCCAGCATGCTGGGTGAAAGGCTGCCTGGGCAATTGGAGACTCTTTTGACCACATTCTTTTTTAAAATTTGGACTCTCCAGGGTTTCCTGTCAAAGACTTAATTTTCAATGAAGGGAGGTTTATACATAAAACATGAATGAGTGTTTGAGACATTTATATTAAGGTTGGGGAGAATTAATTTGAATAATATTTGGCATAAATCTGCTGTTACAGAAGCAGGAAAAGATGGCCCAAAAAGAAAGGAGGATTTTGTTTAACTGCCTCTGAAATTTCATCTGTTTACCTCAACGTTTAAAAAATTATCTGACGCTTAGTTGGTTCTTTATCATATTTTCCAGATTTTTATTTACCCCTGCAGTTGAGAACTTGTGATTTGTTGTGGAATATTGAGACACACAGAAAATACTTTGGTTACATACTTGTTTCCCTGAAAGAATCATGATTTTATTATTTTTGTAGAAATGACATAGATTTTCTTTAATTTAAAAAGAATAAGAGGAAATAAAAATCATTCAGAATACTGTACCCAGAAATAGCCATCATTAATATTTGCTAGACATCATTCTAGACATCTATATATTTCTGTAGTAAGAGAATGAGAGGAATTAAAAGAATATAAAATAAAATGTGTCATATATTGTATGAAATTGTATTTTATTTGAATGAACAGAAGAATAAAACTGAAGTGAAACAAAAATAATTGGTGAAATTGATACTTTCTCAAAATAAGAAATTGATGATCACAGTTTTCTTTTTTTCTTTCTTTTTTTTTTTTTTTTTTTTTTTGAGACAGAGTCTCACTGTTGCCTGGCTGGAGTGCGGTGGTACAATCTCAGCTCATTGCAACCTCCAACTCCCAGGTTCAAGCGATTCTCCTGCCTCAGCCTCCCAAGCAGCTGGGATTACAGGCACCAGCCACCATGCCCGGCTAATTTTTGTATTTTTAGTGGAGATGGGGTTTCACCATATTGGCCAGGCTGGTCTCGAACCCCTGACCTCAGTTGATCTGCCCAGCTCAGCCTCCCAAAGTGCTGGGATTGCAGGCGTGAGCCATCGTGCCCAGCCCCAACTTTTATATTTCGTTCTTACCCATACTCCCAAGACTGCTTAATCCAATTCTGTATCCAACAGAATACCAACTCAACCTAGCTCCTAATCATGGCTTCTTTACTCTTCCTTTTCACTTTTTTTTGGTTGGGTGAATTTCATTGCCAACTCATGTCTTGATTATTTGCATGCTGGAGAATGTATGGTTCAGATAGCTAAGAGAGAAATTCACAATTAGAGTCACATGGGGATTCTGATATCATTTCCTCTCTGTTCTTGACTTGGGACTCACATAGGTCAGGGATTTTTGCCGATTGAACCATACTATGGCCTCTAACCAGCATTTAGACATTTAAGGAACTATAGGACTCCTGGTCACTTCCTCCTCACCTTCCTGTACCTATTACTCCCCAAATCCTTCTGAGAAAGCTCCTTAAACCAACTATCCTTTTCACATTTTTTTTGTTTTGTTTTGTTTTTGAGATGGTGTCTCACTCTGTCACCCAAGCTGGAGTGCAGTGGCGCGATCTCAGCTCATTGCAACCTCTGCAATTCTCGTGCCTCAGCCTCCTGAGTAGCAGGGACTACAGGCACCTGCCACCATGCCCAGCTAATTTTTGTATTTTTAGTAGAGACAGGGTTTCACCATGTTGGCCAGGCTGGTCTGGAAGTCCTGACTTTGGGTGATCTGCCCACCTCAGCCTCCCAAAGTGCTGGGATTATAGGCGTGAGCCACCATGCCCGGCCCCTTTTCACATTTAAAGTTACTGTCACAGTTTTATGTTACCAGCTCCTCCCCGCTGGCTTTAGAGCAGGTCATCAGTAGCTCATCGAGGTTACTTCCAAAGGTGCTGGACCTTCAAAAGCCTGTTATATCTTAAAATTGGAACCCAGTGTGGGGTACAAGTGACTTTTTTGGTTATTAGCTTGTAAGAACTTTTTCCAGTGACAATTTTGACTACAAAAACAAAAATCTGACTGGGCGCAGTGGCTCACACCTGTAATCCCAGCCCTTTGAGAGGCTGAGGTGGGCAGATCATCTGAGGTCAGGAGTTCGAGACCAGCCTGGCCAACATGGAAACCCGGTCTCTACTAAAAATATAAAAATTAGCCAGACAAGGTGGTAGGCGCCTGTAATCTCAGCTACTTGGGAGGGTAGGTAGGAGAATTGTTTGAATCCAGGAGACGGAGGTTGCAGTGAACCAACACGGTGCCACCGCACTCCAGCCTGGGTGACAGAGTGAGACTCTGTCTCAAAAAAAAAAAAAAAAAAAAATCAAGGTAGTAGAAGAGGAAGATAAAAAATGAGTAGGAAAAAAGTTGAAGTCAGGATTGGAAATAACCTCACTCTAAATTTTTTTTTTTTTTTTTTTTTTTTTTTTTTGAGACAGAGTCTCGCTCTGTCTCCCAGGCTGGAGTGCAGTGGCGCGATCTGGGCTCACTGCAAGCTCTGCCTCCTGGGTTCACGCCATTCTTCTGCCACCACGCCTGGCTAATTTTTTGTATTTTTAGTAGAGATGAGGTTTCACTGTGTTAGCCAGGATGGTCTCGATCTCCTGACCTCATGATCCACCCGCCTCGGCCTCCCAAAGTGCTGGGATTACAGGCGTGAGCCACCGCGCCCGGCCCTCACTCTAAATTTTATGGTGTCTGTGAATCTATAATTCATATATCCCAAGTTTTCTTTCTTTCTTTCTTTCTTCTTTTTTTTTTTTTTTTTTTTTTTGAGACAGGGTCTCACTCTGTCACCATGCTGAAATGCAGTCATGTGATCTCAGCTCACTGCTGCCTCAACCTCCTGGGCAGCACAAGTGATCCGCCTACCTCAACCTCCTGAGTAGTTAGGGCTACAGGTCTGTGTCATCATGCCGGCTAATTTCTTATTTTTGTAGTGATGGGATCTCGCTACATTGCTCAGGCTGGTCTCGAGCTCCTGGGCTCTGCCTTAGCCTCCCAAAGTGCTGAGATTACAGGCATGAGCCACTGCCACCAGTCCCAAATTTTCTTAGTCCCAATTTCAATTATTCTATGTTCATTAGAATAACAGATGTTTAAAGTGTGATCTCTTTATGTGCCAGTGAGGGAATCAAGTGAGAAGTGGTCATCCAAGGATCACTTATCCTTTGTCACAATGTTGAAATCCTACAGTGAAATCATGACTGGAAATTCTTCTGAGGCTCCATGAAATCTTTTCTTGCACAGCGTCTATATGAATGTGCCTGCAGCACTCTCCTGCTTTTCTCACCTGCTGCCCCTGAGTTCTCATTTACTAACCCCTCAACAACATCCATTCTTCTGAAGCAGATTCCTTGAACCTAGAATGATAGGGAGAACTTGATGTAGTCTAAGCAGATCTTCCTATGATAAGGCTGACATTTAAATTACTTTTTTTAAATAAGGAAAATAATGAATCTCTCTCCTGGGGAGAACTTGTAAAGCAAGATCTCTTACAGGCCTTCAGTTTCCCAGGCCTTATTGATATGTAAGCTAATTTTAGGTGGATATGACAGGTTTTAACATTTTAATAGTCATGCTTTTACTTAATGTATATTAGAAATATATATCTAGAAAAGTGATAATGATATGAAGTTTCATGTTACAAAATAAAAGATAGTATATAGATAATATGCAGATATGGCAAAGAGTTATGAGGATGATGTACAAATGACTAAAGTTTCATAAATCAGAAATACATAGATATGGCCAAAATTGCACAGATGTGCAACAGGAGAACCAGGAAATAAGCAAATGTAAAAGTCAGAAACCTACTTAAATTATGCTTGTTACAAACTTGGATTTTTCCCTATTGAAATCTGTAGTCTGATACAATAGCGCACATCTGTAGTCCCAGCTACTTGGGAGGCTAAGGTGGGAGGATCACTTGAGCTCAGGAGTTGGAAGCCAGCCTGAGCAACATAGCAAGACCCTGTCTTAGAAAAAAAAAAAAACAAAACTACAATGCGATGATTCTAAGTCGGGGTTATCCACCAATACATACATGATAAGCTTCATATGCACCATGCATTCTCAGGGAAATACATGATTCCTGTGCTTCTCTGTAACTCGACCTCTTGCTCTACCACTCCAGAAGATACCTTGGAAGGCAACCAAATGAAAAATGTTATAATAAGAATCATTATTCCATCTGGGCGCAGTGTCTCATGCCTGTAATCCCAGCACTCTGGGAGTCTGAGGCAGGTGGATCACTTGAGGTTAGGAGTTCAAGACCAGCCTGGCCAACATAGTGAAACCCGTCTCTACTAAAAATACAAAAATTAGCTGGGCATGGTGGCACATGCCTGAAATCCCAGCTACTCAGGAAGCTGAAGCAAGAGAATCACTTGAACCTAGGAGGCGGAGGTTGCAATGAGCCAAGGTCACGCCACTGCACTTCAGCCTGGGCGACAGAGTTGAGAATGTCTCAAAAAAAAAAAAGAAAAAGAAGATGCATTTTCCACTCTAATTCGTTTTTGCAATGTGTAAACTATTTACAAATAGATACTTTAACTCTTACTAACATTTTTCAGCACACCCTATGACTGCTCACCACCTGATTGCCACTTGGCAGAGCATAAGCATGCTTGAGAAAGAATGGTCTTACAAACCAGTTTGGGTCTGAGATACCATGTGTAGAGACCCCTGTTGGCGAATTTGCGCTGTGGGAGTGCTTTCCTTATTGCCTCTGACCTAATAATGTCCTCTTTTCTCTTTAACACATACAGACTGTTGGGCGGGAGCTGCTGCTCCATCTGATTGACTATCTTGTAACCAGTGATGGCAAAGACCCTGACATCACAAATCTGATCAATAGTACCCGGATACACATCATGCCTTCCATGAACCCAGATGGATTCGAAGCCGTCAAAAAGCCTGACTGTTATTACAGCATCGGAAGGTAAAGAGGGGCTGGTCTGTCTGTACTTCAAAACAAGCAACGCAACAAAAAGGCTCCCGTGAGGCACCTGTTGGCCTTGGCAAGAGGAGTTGTGTCATGGTGAGAGCCCTCAGCCGGTGTCATGTCGCTGATGTGCCAAAGCTCAAGGCACATCAGGGTTGCCCCTGGCTTGCAGGAAGAAATGCAAATAAGGCTACTTTGCACGGGTGCCCGCCTAGCCGCTCCATCTTCATTTGCCACTCCCTCTCCCTCCCCTGCCTCCTCCCCTCGGGGCCTCCTTCCTGGAACTACCAGGTGCTTTCTCACCTCAGCGTTTTACACACACCATTTCCTCCCCCTGCCTAAACAGCATTTCCTCCAAGGCTCTTTCTCCCGACCTGTCATACACTAGATTCCCTGATAAACTCTCAGATCACCTGGCACTTTACTGTCAGAGCACAACTTTTAATATCTGATTTCTTGCTTCGTGTCTCTCTCCCCACTACACAGCAAGCTACCTGCAGGCAGGAATCCTGTCCATTACGTTTGTCGTCGTTAGATCCCCAGTGCCTGGCAGAGTACCCAGGCCCTTGGTAATGACTGGTCAATTTATTAGGCCAGTAGTCCAAGAACTAACCATAACCAAGAGGGGGTCTTGAAGAAGCTCTGATTTAAATGGTTTATTTTGTTTCAAGCTGCCTTGGGAGGTTTGGAATTTCTCAGATGTCTAATGTACATTCATATGTATGCAGTTTATACATATGTGTTTGCTTTACGAAAGCTGAACAAAATCTCACCACTTGATTCCCTCCAATTTTAAGTTTTTCTAGCATATTTAAACATGGCCGTTCCACATTTCACAAATACTTTCGTGTAATGTGTTTACTGTTGTTTCTGTTATCAGTTGCCACTTAATGAACCACCCCAAAATTAGCGACTTAAAGCAACAGCCTTTTTCTTTACTGTTGATTCCGTAGGTCAGGAATTTGGGCAGGGCAGAGCAGGGATGGCTATTCTCTGTGCCACAGGTCTGGGGCTCAATTCTGGTCTTTCTGAGACAATTTACCTGGAGCCATGGACTCTCCGTGGGCTCTCTACGTGGCTACTATTGGGATCTCAGGGTCCTAAAAGGGAGCATCTAAGAGCAGAAGTCCCAAAATACAAACACTTACCAAACCTCTGCCTGCATCACAATAGCTAGTATCTCATTGGTGAGAGCAGATCACAAGGGATGGGATGCCATGGGGTGTAAGTGCCAGGTGTGGGTCATAGCAGGCCACCAGGGCAGTTATCCACCACACCCATACTCACATTTGGAAAGACACCTGGAGCCTAAACCAAAGGGCAAGACACTGTAAGAATCCACTCCCTCATGCCCTATCAATAAGCCCTAAAATATTCTTTCTTTTAAAGGGAAAATTATAACCGGTATGACTTGAATCGAAATTTCCCTGATGCTTTTGAATATAACAATGTCTCAAGGCAACCTGAAACTTTGGCAGTCATGAAGTGGCTGGAAACAGAGACGTTTGTCCTCTCTGCAAACCTCCATGGTGGTGCCCTTGTGGCCAGTTACCCGTTTGATAATGGTGTTCAAGGTAAGCAGGTACGGGCCCGGGTCTGGCTTCCTAAGTCCAGAGTGGGGCTGAGACTCTCTGCCTCTGGGTGGGGAATCAGCTCTCCCTTCCCCACTTAACTTCTCCGGCACGGTGAAAAGAGCTTCGTGTTCCCAACCCTAGCCATCCTTCCTGGAATTCTTCAACAGCAGATGGGCAGTGTGGCCGAACTGACAACCCACAGCTGGACATGCATCAGTGAATTAGTGAAATTTAGATTCTAGAAAATACGATCTAGTCAGATTTTGATTCTCTGACAAGAGACAACATGGCTAAAATAACATAAGACTGGAACAACTCATTTTTTTTTTTTTTTTTTTTTTTTTTTTTTTGCTAATCATATGGACAATAATTGTTGACTCTTCTTAAAACTCTGTGTGATGAGGACCCAAAATATTACAGTAGCTTTAATTCACCCCCATAATACCTAATGAAATTGTCTTTACCTCCAGAAATTAGCAAGAGTGACTAAGAGGACACTTAATTTTTAAGCTGATTTAGGAGTTTGGATTTGTATCTGACTTATTTGGGGGCTATCACCTTGCATATGTTTATTATAAAGTAGAAAGAAGAATAGAGGAAGCATTCATGGAGGTGGGTAAAGGATTTCTCTCTAGGGAAATTAGAGCATCGGTGTGTGATGTGATTATGTCTTCGCTAATATGGTGTTTGTGTTTCCTCTTACTCTTACTGCCCCTCTTGCAGCAACTGGGGCATTATCCTCCCGCAGCTTAACTCCTGATGATGATGTTTTTCAATATCTTGCACATACCTATGCTTCAAGAAATCCCAACATGAAGAAAGGAGATGAGTGTAAAAACAAAATGAACTTTCCTAATGGTGTTACAAATGGATACTCTTGGTATCCACTCCAAGGTGAGTTTCTCTTCATTTCTTCCATTCCCCTTATTGCCTTCACCCAGAAGAAGCAGCTGGTTTATTTTGATCCAGCAGTTGTTAAAAGAACTTTAGGCACAATAAGCCCTTTACTGTGTCCTTATCAGCTGATATCATAAGGGCAGTGGGTGACTGATCGCTTGAGAGATGCTCAGACATGTTTCTCATTACCAAGGGCCGCCTTCATTCAGTCAGTCACTTATTCTGTGTCTGCCTACTGTGAGCCAGGAATTGTACCAAGAAAGATGAATAAGACACACACCTCACCCTGGAATTGAACAGGGGAGACAGACACGCAGATAAGTAATGGTGATAGCAGTGTAATTAGAATAAAAACAGATTTAGAAAAGGTGCAGTGTACCTCAAGGGTGCGCAGAGCCAAAACACAGTAAGGAGTAGTGAAGACCTTGGAGAAATGTGATACTTACATCCCATCTAACAGGGACAGCTGCTACTAGATCTAGCTAATTATTGCCATGCAGCCTTGGGGAGCCAATACTGCCAGATCTTGCAGTTTGTAAAAAGAAGCTGGATTTGTACATGAAGTATCATGATTTTAAAGCCATTTTGCAGGCTCAACAAAAGAGCTCTTCAGACAGGATACAGCGGGAGGAGGGCCCCCAGTTCTTCACCCTTAGAATAAGATGGCCAGGTAAGGGGCAGGATGAGATTGCTGTGTAGGCAACATGGAAGGAGAGAGATTCTTATTAGAGGGAATAATATAAACAGAAACCCGGGCTAGGAGGGACCTAGGATGGAAGGACAGGAGGAAAGACGGTGGACTGGAACTGGATTTCCATGCCTCAGGGGAAAACATTCCCTTTTAGACTAGTTAGCCTGACCCCACCAACAGCAAGCTGCAGCGTGCATTTCTGCATGCAGGCCACTTCCAAAGGTGCCTTCCCTAATTGTCACTTTGGATACACAGGCTTTCAGGTAATCTTGCAGCACAAGCTGGTATTTTTATGCCTGGGTGGCTCTCTGTCAGTTTTCCAGGTAATATAAATAAGCATAGACCACAACTGATAGGCAGTAGGTTCAGGCAGCATTCTAAACGTCTCTCTCGTGTCCAAGATACAGCCCCCTCTCCTACCTTAGGGCTCCTGCATCGTCCCTGCTCGCCACAATTTATAGCTAAGAAAGGGCCCATCCTGTCCAGTGGCCAAGCTATCCTTCATGTTCACTGTCTAACTTTCTAAGGCAAATCCAGATGTGTAGGAAATTGGCTAGGAGCGATTGTTGCTGGTAATTGTTCCCAAGTGTGCCTGTGTGTGAGCTATGTATCCTTCTCAGACGAAAAACAGGTGAAGCCAGCTGCCTTGAGGAGCCCGGAAGAATGTGCCTGGCCTGGCCTGGATGTTTTGTTGGCCAGGCCTGACCCACCTTATCCAGAGCTGCACTCTCCACGCTTGGCAGTCTCAGTCCTGGCTATTTGCTAGGGATCCATAATGCATGCCTGTTTTGCTATTTAAATTTTTTCCACCTGAGACACGTCCAGCCACAGGCTTTGTCTTGTTTTCTTTCCTCTCTTCTTTTTCCTTCTACTACTTTTTGGTGAAAATGAGGTCAGAGAGAAATACAAAACCTGCAAGGTAAGTAAAGGAAATAGAAAGGACAGAGAAATTCTTCCTGGCTGGAATCTGGGCCGACTGGCCTACATAGATATTACTTAATATTTAAGTAATATTTTTATATCATATTTTGACCACTTTCTTAGCATTAAATTTTTTTTAAAGAAAAAAGCTCTTTTATTTTTGTTTTATTTTTAGAGATGGGGTCTTATGTTGTCCAGGCTGGCCTTGAACTCCTAGCCTCAAGCAGTCCCTCCCACCTTGGCCTCCCAAAGTGTTTGGATTACAGGCATGAACCACAGTACCTGGCCTAAAATTTTTTTCTAGTTCAGTGCTTCCAAAATATCCTGATGAAACTGAGAATACATATTTTCTTGGGCAGGTATCAAGTGTAACAAATTAAAATCTGTCAGAAACTACTTCCTCAAAAGTTACTATATTTCGTCAAATCCAAGATACTGTTGATTATAAAACCCAGTGTACCACCAAGAAAGAAAATAAAATATTTTCAGTTAAACTAAAGACATGATGTTTTTAGCCATAAAAATGTTTAAGACACATCCCAATTCAGAGATATTAAAGTATAAAAAATGTTGCATCTTAGGCCAGGTGCAGCAGCTCACACCTGTAATCCTAGCACTTCGGGAGGCCAAGATGGGCACATTGCCCAAGCTCAGGAGTTCGAGACCAGTCTGGGTGACATGGTGAAACCCCGTCTCTACCAAAATAAAAAAAAAAATTAGCCTGGCGTGGTGGTGCACGACTATAGCCCCAGCTACTCAGGAGGCTGAAACATGAGAATTGCTTGAACCCGGGAGGCAGAGGTTACAGTGAGCTGAGATCGTGCCACTGCGCTCCAGCCTGTGCAACAGAGCAAGACTCCATCTCAAAAAAAAAAAAAATGTTGCATCTTAGAAAATGTAAAATGAGGCCGGGCGCGGTGGCTCAAGCCTGTAATCCCAGCACTTTGGGAGGCCGAGGCGGGCGGATCACAAGGTCAGGAGATCGAGACCACAGTGAAACCCCGTCTCTACTAAAAATACAAAAAATTAGCCGGGCGCGGTGGCGGGCGCCTGTAGTCCTAGCTACTCAGGAGGCTGAGGCAGGAGAATGGCGTGAACCCAGGAGGCGGAGCTTGCAGTGAGCCGAGATCGCACCACTGCACTCCAGCCTGGGCAACAGCGTGAGACTCCGCCTCAAAAAAAAAAAAAGAAAATGTAAAATGAAGGCCACCATGGTGGCTCATGCCTACAATCCCTGGGCGACAGAGCAAGACCCTGTCTCAAAACAAACAAACAAACAAACAAAATAGCCAGGTGTGGGGGCGCACATCTGTAGCCTCAGCTACTTGAGAGGCTGAGGCAGGAGGATCGCTTCAGCCCAGAAGTTTGAACTTACAGCGAGCTGTGATTGCACCACTGCATTCCAGCCTGGGTGATGGAGTGAGACCATGTCTCTATTTAAAAAAAAAAAAAGGAAAAACAGAAAAAGAAAGTAGAAATGATTATAACCCTTTGAAAGCAGGGGACCAGAGGAGAGAATTGGAAAGTCAGCATGAGCAGTGGCAGCATGGGCTGCACAGGGGGCTGGGCCTTTCACCTCTGAGAGGCAGTGCAGCATTCTTTCTTTGATCCCCAGGAGCACTCTGGCATATTGGGAAGCCCACAGGGGCTGGCGGAAGGTGGCCTGCACTCCAGTGTCTGCCATTTACTGGCCGAAACCCCTGGGCACTTTGTGCTTAACATCTCTGATCACGTTTCCTCATCTGTAAAGTAGGGGCAGTTGCTGTGAGGATTAAATGAGCTGATACGAAGCACTTCATACGGTACCTGGCAATAGTGAATGTTGGCCATGATTCCCCCAAATTAGTGTGCTTAGCTTTACTTAGTAAGTGTATTTATAAAGGATTTGTAGAAATATTTTTAAAGGAATCTTATTCTAGCTTATATCCATTTAAAATGTAATTTAAGAAACAAATGAAATTCAAAGGATCGCTTTTGTGATGTAGGATTTCAAAAAATAAAAACACAAAAGGACGCTTCCTTCACCCCTCACTTAATGTTGGTGCACAGTTGAACTTCAGTCAGCTCTGATCCAGTTACCCATATGGGGATATTTAGGATTGTCTGGTCATGCCTGGGTAATAAAATGTCAAGCCCTGATTTTACAAGCTAATGTGTCAAATTCATCTTTTCCTGTTTACATGTAGCTGTCTGATTCACTTGTCCCCAAAAGGCACGTGAAACTTGGCTCCACTCCAATTTTAGACCCTAACAAAAATTAAATATGCTTGTGTTTAGGTGGAATGCAAGATTACAACTACATCTGGGCCCAGTGTTTTGAAATTACGTTGGAGCTGTCATGCTGTAAATATCCTCGTGAGGAGAAGCTTCCATCCTTTTGGAATAATAACAAAGCCTCATTAATTGAATATATAAAGCAGGTGCACCTAGGTTTGTAAAATCTTCTTATTAATTCCCTAGTAATACAAAATAGAGCATCTGGCAAGACCTCTGGGTTGAGTAAACGCAAGCCTTTATTTATGCTGTGTAGTTACAGCCTCGTTTCAGTGCCAGATCTGATGGTTAAGAATTCTGTGTGAGTATCTGCAGTGTGTGAGAAATGCAGTGCCCGCTCGTTCATAGAAAAGGAAGTATGATGCGTGTTCCTTTCATATGAGGGTATAAAAATCCAGAGAACCAGCCAGCCGTGGTGGCTCACGCCTGTAATCCCAGCACTTTGGGAGGCTGAGGTAGATGGATCACCTGAGGTCAGGAGTTCAAGACCAGCCTGGCCAACAAGGCAAAACCTCATCTCTACTGAAAATACAAAAATTAGCTGGGCGTGGTGGCGCACACCTGTAGTCCCAGCTTCTTGGGAGGCTGAGGCAGGAGAATCACTTGAACCTGGGAGGTGGAGGTTGCAGTGAGCCGAGATGGTACCACTGTACTCCAGCCTGGGCGATAGAGTGAGACTCCGTCTCAAAAACAAACAAACAAACAAACATCCAGAGTCTTCCTAATTTTACATGTCGAATGATCTAGAAATCTGGCAAAATATCAGGAAAACAGGCTTCTACTCTGTTACATCATGTCCCATTTAGAAAAATACTATGTTTGCTTGTCACTCACCACACAGTACCAAGAACCCTGAGAACACTGGACATACCACTTTGCATTTTTTCCAGAATTGGGGTGGTGAGCTAGCACCATTGCCTTCAACCCCTCTTACCTCTGAACTCTGCTAGATGTCCTGGTGCTAAGAATCTTGCCAGCCTGTTTCCTGAAGGCTGACTGGCCCTTATCACAGATAGACAGACTAAATGTTGCAGAGAGTAGTAGCTCTCAAACATGCAGCAGACGCACTGGGAGGGCTTGCTAAAACAGATTGCCAGGCCCCAACCTGGAGTTTCTGTTTGAGTAGGCCTTAAATGATTACTGCCTTCCCACATGATGCTGATGCTGCTGGTCCAGGGGCTATACTTAGAAAGCCATTGTACTAGAGAAACACACTACTTGAGATGATGGAATCTTGTGCAGTTCAAGTTTATTAACCAGGTGGTGTTTCTTTGGGCAAGGTGTGGAAGGCTCTTCTATATTTATAGAGGTAAAGTTATCTTTCTCTATTCAGAATGGCTTGAAGAGAGAAATATATCAGGAATGGCATAATAGCTATGATACCACATAGAGTGTGTGTGTATGTGTATGTGTGTGTGTGTGTGTGTAGGTGTGTGTGCGTGCATGTGTTGAAAAGGTTTGCTGCATGGGCCTACTGCATAATTGCATAATTCCTGGAATTTTCTGCATGATTCACAGCAAAGCTTTCCTCCTGCTACAAAGAAGATGGAGAAGGATGAGGGAAGGTAGCACAAAGCCAGAGGGCTAAGTGCAAGGATAATTAAGGACCCTTCCTGGGCCACACATCCCTAAAAGGGATGCCCCTGCCCTCTTTCATACCTGTGTCCCCAGCCTCCATCCCCTGAACTGAAGAGGAGTACACAAAGATTACTGGTAAACTCACAGCACTATGTCTAACTGGCTGAGTCGTTCATGGACTAGGTTGACTCCCTATGATAGGGGATGTTATGAAGTATTGTTCTTTCTCACTAGCGTCTTAACAAAGACTATAAACTTATTATTGGAACTTTCACCTTCATTATGTCATCAAATGTTGTCTTGGGTTCTCTCTTGCTTAGTATTCTGGTATTTCTTTCTCCACTGGATTTTCCTCATGAGGCATGTCATGCATTAATCTAACATTTCTATTATATTTCTACTTCTATTGATCCTTTAGTTTGTTAATCTATTACTAGTATTATTATCATTATCATTAGTTTAGAGACAGGGTCTCATTCTGTCACCCAGGCTGGAGTACAGTGGCGCCCAAGGTTACAGTCATCGCCCACTGTAACCTTGAACTCCTGGGCTCAAGTGATCCTTCTGCCTCAGCCTCCCAAGTAAGTAGGACTACAGGTGCACACCACCACGTCCAGCTAATTTTTTAAAAAATGTTGTATAGAGACAGAATCTTGCTATGTTGTCCAGGTGAGTCCCAAACTCCTGGGCTCAAGCGATCCTTCTGCCTAAGCCTCCCAAAGTGCTGGGATCCCAGGTGCGAGCCACCGTGACTGGCTCTACCTATTTTCTGAAATTCCTTCTTCACCAGTATCAACATGGTTATGGGGATTCAAGTGAACATCAGATATGCTCTGTGTAACTGCACCACTATTTTCAGAACCTCAGTCTAGCTATAAAGATTATTTACCAAGCACTGAATTAATGTGGGCTTTGAAGAATCATGTTGATGTAATATTGCCAGGGAAAGAGCTTTGTGGACTGATAAATAACATACAAATTGCAGCATACCTATTGTTATTATTTTTAATAATTTGGAAGGCTTACCAGTCCATTTGCACTAGGTTTTGTTTGTTTGTTTTTGAGACGGAGTCTTGCTCTGTCACCCAGGCTGGAGTGCAGTGGTGCAATGATCTCGGCTCACTGCAACCTCCGCCTCCCAGGTTCATGTGATTCTCCTGCCTCAGCCTCCCAATTTGCTGGGATTATAGGCACCCACCATCATGCCCGGCTAGTTTTGTATTTTTGTAGAGACAGGGTTTCACCATATTGGCCAGGCTGGTCTTGAACTCCTGACCTCAGGTGATCCGCCGGCCTCGGCCTCCCAAAGTGCTGGGATTACAGGCATGAGCCACCATTCCCAGCCCATTTGCACTAGGTTTTATAAAGAATGTTTATCTACCTGTCTCTATAATCAGATGTAAACAACTCACTCAAAAAATACATATATTGGCACATCAACCCTGCCCCCTTGTGGTTTAAGACAGATGCATAACATGGTTTAATAATGAAACCATATTTCAAAATACCAATACAGTGTGGTTATTATTCCTCCCTACTAGTACCCAATAAGAAACTACTGAATATTTTGTTTGTGAAGAATGGCAGCAAACACCCCTTTATTGGTATGGCTCTGGTTTAAGGACATTATTGATATTTGTCAAGCTGCATTGCATTTACTGGTTCCATTATACCAATTGCTAGGATGCTTCTGTGTTTCTGAGGTTTTGACCCATCTGGAAGTCTCTGAGCCACCTTGTCTGGGAAGGAAAGGCCTTCTGCTTTAGTGGAAGGGCCTTGCCAAGAGGGCAGAGGCTTAGGTAGAGCCCAAGCTGTTTTGTCATCTGGCGATGTTTGCAATCTTGAGCAACCGCTTGTCTGTAGTGTAGTCAACAGAAAGTTGAGAGTAATAGCATCGGCCTTGCCTCCCACCAGCCTGTTGTAAGGTGTCAGTGGTGTTATTCTTTCAGCTAGAACTCACTGCAGACTTCAGCTGAAACTCGGGCCCTTGGTGCCGTGTTGTCCTGCTTAGAGGATGATTTACTAGGTTCAAGTTGAGTTGAGGGTGTCGGCAGACATTACGACCAAGGTAGCAAAGGAGGGCAAGTCTGAATTCTAGAGGCTTCGACTGTCTTGCTCTTCCCCATCTCTGAGGAGAAGCAAAGATGAGCCAGATACGGTGTTACCTGCTGTGGCCCTGTCTCTCCCCTGGACTCCTCAGAGCAGATCTGAACCCAGAGAGCAAGGGAATAGCTCACAGCATCCAGAAACCTAAGTAACTTGGGCCTAAAAGAATCTGGTATGTGCTGAGTTCCAGAAGCCTGTGGGCCACAGATGTGGATCTATCATCACATCCAAAATAGGAGGCAACTGTGACCATGCGGTGGGGACATGGGCACAAGCAAGCAGTCTCCTACGTACTGTCCCAGCTCCGACTCTAAATCGTGCCCAACAAATGCAGAATTCTAGTTCTTGCCCATTTCCAAGGGAAAATGAGCTTTACATTTCTCCTGTGTGTCTCCCCATCTGGACACAGAATTTGTGTCTCAGATTTTATGTCTTCTCATTTGTGTAGTATCTGAGCGGTTTTCAAATTTTCATTTTTCTTTTAATATAATAGTGTTGGCTCTCTCTGCGTCTCTTGGGGTCTACCAGCCTTTTTTCAATGTTTCAACTTCAGCATATAAAAATAAATAACATTTTCTGGTAAAACAATTACTTCCCTCTTAAGTGAAAGGTTTGGTGGTGTGTAGACAAAATATTGTAAAGACATAAACAAGCTAAAGCATGCTTTTATTTGGCTGGTGGGAGGGGTTTTCCTTTGAATATAAATTCCATACATAAGGATGGTCTGTGTTTGCCCAGTAAGAGTGATATTCACATACACCAGGCTTCCATAGCTGGAATAACCATCTTTAGGTTTAGGTAAGAGTCATATGAAAGTGAGTCTTTGGGCCTGTAATCTTGGCACTTTGGAAGGCCGAGGCGGGTGGATCACTTGAGATCAGGAGTTTGAGACCAGCCTGGCCAACGTGGTGAAACCCTATCTCTACTAAAAATACAAAAATTAGCTGAGTGTGGTGTCAGGTGCCTGTAATCCCAGCTACTTGGGGGGCTGAGGCAGGAGAATCGCTTGAACCTGGGAGATGAAAGTTGCAGTGAGCTGAAATGGTGCCACTGCACTCCGGCCTGGGCAACAGAGGGAGACTTCAATTAAAAAAAGAAGAAAGCGAATCTTTGGGTTATTAGGGGATGATGAATGAGGGTCAAATTGGAATATAAAGACTTTCAGACATTTCTTCAAATGCAAATTGTTCTTCCTTTTTCTATCTTTGAGGGTAAGCAGACCGCAGGTTAACTGGAGCTTTGATTCAGCTGCAGCACACACTGATACATAGGTGATGTTCAAGTACCTGAGGCCGTCCAAAATCACTGTCATGTGACTGTCAAAAAAGTCCAATCTGTTATTAAAATGTAACTGCTTCTAGCCAAGAAGAAATTTGCTGCCTTTTTTTAAAGGGTACCATGACTTTTTTTTTTTTTTTTTTTTTGGTGTCTTCTGCCAAATACTCATCACTAGTACCCTGAATTCTATTTCATCCTTTTTTTTTTTTTTTTTTTGAGGCAGAGTCTCACTCTGTCGCCCAGGCTGGAGTGCAGTGGCCGGATCTCAGCTCACTGCAAGCTCCGCCTCCCGGGTTCATGCCATTCTCCTGCCTCAGCCTCCTGAGTAGCTGGGATTACAGGCACCCGCCACCTCGCCCGGCTAATTTTTTGTATTTTTAGTAGAGACGGGGTTTCACCGTGTTAGCCAGACTGGTCTTGATCTCCTGACCTTGTGATCCACTTGCCTTGGCTTCCCAAAGTGTTGGGATTACAAGTGTGAGCCACCACGCCCGGCCTCTATTTCATCATTATATCCAATGTTAAAGAATGGTGTAATGTTAGCCGGGCATGGTGGCTCACGCCTGTAACCCCAGCACTTTGGGAGGCTGAAGTGGGCGGATCATTTGAGGTCTGGAGTTCAAGAGCCTGACCAACATGGAGAAACCCTGTCTCTACTAAAAATACAAAAAAGGCTGGGTGTGGTGGCGCATGACTGTAATCCCAGCTACTTAGGAGGCTGAGGCAGGAGAATTCCTTGAACCTGGGAAGCGGAGGTTGCAGTGACCTGAGATCGCGCCATTGCAGCCTGGGCAACAAGAGCGAAACTCCATCTCAAAAAAAAAAAAAAAAAAAGGTGTAATGTCAATTTCAATGATAGCTTTGCTTCGTTTTTTATGCACTTGATTTTCTTCAGTTTGGTTGGTTTTGGCGAAGTCAACAAAAAATACAAAAGATGCCAACAGACACACCATCCAGCACAAGCAACCTTGCTGAAACGCATGGATTTTCTAAGTGGTAGGGAGACTGTAAACTAGCTCAGAGCCCTGAAGAAGGAAATAATATGCATAGCTTCTTCCCTCACATATTCCTGCTTTGTGGAACAAAGTTGAAGACTCCAGAAATTCATCTAATATATGCTTTTCCCCCCTGCATAGTTTTTCTTAATCCAAATAAGAGGAAAGGAAAGAAAGCCAGACCTGGTGGCTCACACCTATAATCCCAGCACTCCAGCACTTTGGGAGGCCAAGGTAGATCACATGAGCTCAGGAGTTCAAGACTAGCCTGTGCAACATGGCGAAACCCCACTTCTACAAAAAAATACAAAAGTTAGCCAGGTGTGGTGGTGTGTGCTTGTAGTCCCAGCTAATTGGGAGGCTGAGGTGGGAGGACTGCTTGAGCCTGGGAAGTCAAGGCTGCAGTAAGCCCTGATCACACCACTGCACTCCAGCCTGGGTAGCAGAGCAAGACCCTGTCTGAAAAAAATAAGAAGAAGAAGAAAGGAAAGAAAGAATTAATGTTTGTTGATCCTCCTGTTCTGTGTTACTTACATTTAATCTTCACAACCATCCTGGGTGGTGGTATATTATCCCCATTTCATAGGTGATAAAATTGAGGCTTGGGAATGTTTAGTGACTTGAGAACTAGAATTCAAATCAAAACCTGACTGGTTCTTTCTGTCACACCAAGCTATGATGATGGGTACACGCTATGCTTATCACATATCAAAGGACCTCCCAAGGGGGGCACAGTGTAAATAGCTCTTCAAAATAATGCCACTGAGGCTGGATGTGGTGCCTAACACCTGTAATCCCAGCACTTTGGGAAGCTTAGGCAGGTGGATTGCTTGAGCCCAGGAGTTCAAGACAAGCCTGGGCAACATGACGAAACCCCACCTCTACAAAAAATACATTAATTAATTAAATAAAACAGAATAATGCCACTGAAACCCAAGGAATAAATGCATAATCAGGTTACCAAATTATTACCAGTTTATGATTGGGTACTACCTAAAGATCAAAAGGATATGTATCAAGCAGTAGGAATAAATATAAATGGAACTGTGTTTAAAAAAGAGGCCAAAGAGGAACACACGATGTGAAAATAGAAGTTTACATCATTGTATAGAGAAAGGGAGAAGGAAATGTGGCATTTTCCTCCTCAGGAGGCAAAAAATGAAGAGTCAGGAATTAAATAGGAAAGAAAGTATAATAAAAGGCAACCTAGGTTAGATAGAAGTTTGTTTAAAGTTCAAGATAAATATTGTTTTGCTAAATGCCAACATTTTTTTTTTCATTTTAACCATTTCTGGGGGAAACTGTTATGTGTGCCTCATATTTTTCTGCCCTAATAAATAATTATTGAGCATAGCTGTTTCGGGAGAGTTCAAGGTCGCCTTACTATTGTAAGAGAACTTAGTTCGTTCTCATTTATGTTATTGGGGGCTTAGGCAGCTTCACCTTAAGGTAATACGATTTGACCCTGGAGTAAACAAACTAGACGTGAAATGTAGGATCTAAAATAAGAAAGGTCTTAAAATATAAATGGCCTTTTAAAAACCGTACTCCTGAAATTTTGAGAGGGGCTCTGGAGACTATCATGGGTTGACGGCTAGCTGGGCCACTTCGTTGGCTGTGTGAGCTTGAGGAGGTTATTTTAATAAGCCAGAGCCTTCGTTTTTTTCATCTGTAAAATCATGATAATAATTGATGACACAGAGCTGATACGAGAATTTAATGAGAAAATGCACATTTAGCAGTTAGTACAGAGCCTGGAATATACTAAGTGCTCAATAAATACTGGCTGCTGTTACTGGTCCATCGATTCTAGGCTTCCAAGAAGCCTTGGGATTATAATTTTGCTTCCCATGTAGTTTGACCACAAGACAAAACTATTGAGTCCCTTGCGTAGGTAAATATTTTGTTGTAACTAATACATTGACACCGTTTTTATTTAGGATTTTATGGAATCCACCAATGGTTGTAATAGTTTGGTGATTGAGTAAATAACTTGGAAGTGACAGGAATGGATCTTAGGTTATCATCTGTGTTCTCTCACTGTGATAATACATGCTGATATAAATGGACTGTCCAACAACAAACAAATTTAAGCTATAAATCAAATTAGTAATTTTGACTATATTTTAAGTTACATCAAAAATAAGTTTTCTTTTCCCTCTCTAACACTTAATATTAACTCAAAACTGAGTTAGCTAATAAATATTGCATATATTGTTCTTAAATATTTACAAGAAATTTTTATATGCCATAAAATATGGCATTAATATTTAATTTTATTTTTGTCTTGCAGGTGTAAAGGGTCAAGTTTTTGATGAGAATGGAAATCCATTACCCAATGTAATTGTGGAAGTCCAAGACAGAAAACATATCTGCCCCTATAGAACCAACAAATATGGAGAGTATTATCTCCTGCTCTTGCCTGGGTCCTATATAATAAATGTAAGTATGCAATGCTAGTTATTGTTATTAAAATATTATAGAACTCATAATACCTATTCAACCAGAAGGAATCCAAAATAAGTCTAGAAAGTTCAAAAGTAGATCCATCAAGACAGAAAGAAAGGATAGTGTCAGACTTGCAATTGGAGTGAGTGGAAGAGGTGGAAATTATAGGGAAAAAAATATAAAAATTCATATTTTTTCCCTGATGGCAATTATTTTTTTAAATAGAAGCCAAATCCTATTTCTTGTGATATCTTTCATGATTAAAATGTAACCTCATTAATAAAAAAGAATAAGCAATGTAGCAAAGGTATATTATAGTTTCCTGGAATACAATACAACACCCATTCCATTGGCATACACTTTCTACTATAAAAAATGAATTGGGAAAAGTTCCTTAAAATTCATTTTATAAGTGAAATCTGATCCACAAATTTTATCACTATATTCAGCAAATGATAGACATATTTTACAGCCCTTTTTTCAACTGATGCAAGTAAAATTTCAGTTTTTAATTCCATAAAACACATATTTCTGAGTCATTTTATCCTAAGACAGGAAGGCCTGGACAAATCTGAGCCTGAGTGGATTTATGTGAAAGAACTAAATGAAGAAGTATTGATTTAGTTGGCCAGATTTTGCCTCTTTCTCTTTGATGTGACTTTCTCTGAGAAATCAAAGATTCTTCTACTTTGCTTAGTGGGTCTCATGCCAATGATAGCAGTCATTCTAGATAGAGCTAATCCTGGGAGAAGATAGTCATCTATTCTGTCGTGAAAACTGAGTTGGCATTTTATTATTTCATCTTGATGACATCATGGAAAAAACATGGTTTTTAGTTTATAAAATTCAGAATTCAGAGCCTCCCTGCTCCGTGGGTTCTCCCCAAGGTGCCTGGATGTGAGGCTTATCAATTGCTCATGCTTTTAGGAATTTCTACCCCTACTGAGAAAATGGACAGAGCTTGAAAAATCTCAACTCACTGTGAATCTTTGTCTAAAAAGGCCCTTTATTTTCCTCCTATTTACTGTGATATTTCTATTCTATTTAAAAATATGGTTTTCCTTGTAGTGAATCTAATTACTTGCATGCAACCTCATAAATAAGCCACACCTTTAGAATAAAGTTATGAATTGTTAATTTCCCATTAGTTAGGCTAACACAGTACACAATGACTGTAGGTTATTAGTTCTGGGACAAGATTTGAAGGTAAGACTCTGGACATTGAAATGAATGTGTAAAATACATACCAGTGAGTGGTTATGTAAATGTCATTCCCCATTTTTTCCCTTCTCCACCATATATAATAAAAGCATTTCTCAGTAGACATTGCCTGTAGTTAGTTTAGCATTTGTCTTACTTGTCCTGATCATTTCCTCCACTAAAAAATAAAAACAAATAAATAAAAATGCCTAACCGAAGATTCAGGCTGATATGAACAAAACCAGGTAAAATCAGCCTAACTGAAGATTCGGGCTGATATGAACAAAACCAGGTAAAAATCAAAGCTTTTAAAGGAGGCTGGGTGTGGTGGCTCATGCCTGTAATCTCAGCACTTTGGGAGGCTGAGGCAGGTGGATCACCTGATGTCAGGAGTTCAAGACCAGCCTGGCCAATGTGGTGAAACCCCGTCTCTACTAAAAATACAAAAAATTACCTGGGCATGGTGCTGTGCACCTGTAATCCCAGCTACTTGGGAGGCTGAGGTAGGAGAATTGCTTGAACCTGGGAGGCAAAGGTTGCAGTGAGCCAAGATTGAGCCCCCGTACTTCAGGCTGGGTAACACAGTGAGACTCTATCTTAAAAAAAAAAAAAGAAAAGTTTTTAAAGGAAGCAATAGACTTGTAGATCAGCTGAAAAATTAGTAAGTTGAGAAAATAATTCTACTTGTAAATAATCTTGATACAAGGAGGATGTTAAATACACACTTGGGACAAAGGAAAACAGTTAACTCTTTACCTTTGTGCCCCATGAAAAGGATGGTGGCAGAAACATCTGCTGCTTCCTTCTCTTGACTTACATCACCAGATAAGGTACCTGTCTGTCCTTATTGCATTTTGTAATTCTTGGCAACGGCATTCACAACACCAGTCTCTGTCAACAGGCATTGGATAACTCAGCCTGCAGGACCAAATCTGTTGCTGGCCCAGAGGTCTGGCAGATGGTTACATGCATTGCACAAAGGCTGCATTTTAGTGATGGATATCAGTGTTTTCAGTGTGGGCACCACGAAACATCTTAAGTCACTCATATAATTGTCTCTTGTTTCTTCTCAGGTTACAGTCCCTGGACATGATCCACACCTCACAAAGGTGATTATTCCAGAGAAATCACAGAACTTCAGTGCTCTTAAAAAGGATATTCTACTTCCATTCCAAGGGCAATTGGATTCTATCCCAGTATCAAATCCTTCATGCCCAATGATTCCTCTGTACATGAATTCGCCAAGCCACTCACCGGCAACAAAGCCTAGTCTGTTCTTATTTTTAGTGACTCTTTTGCACATATTCTTCAAATAAAGTAAAATGTGAAACTCAACCCACATCACCACCTGGAATCAGGGATTGCTCACTCCAGGTTACTGCAACCCCACTTCACTTTAGTGGGACCTTGACTGGAGAAACTCCACGATCTTCCTGAAGAAGAGAAATGGATGTTTCCAAATTCCATAGTAAGCAATATGTGGTGATAATGAAAGGAATGATTCAGTCTTGATGATGAATGGAACACACTTACCTAACAAGTACTGCTCATTTACACTCAAATTAATCTTGAAGTAGTCTTGAAATTTGTAAAAAAAACTTGAGAAGCAAAAAAGTGCCTGCAAAAAGAAGATCATTTCATATACAGAGAACCTGATGAATATAAGCAATGAAGATGAACATTTATTGATCTTCTACATACAAGATGTCACCATGAGGCCAGGTGCAGCGGCTCACGCCTTTAATCCCAGCACTTTGGGAGGCCAAGGTGGTCGGCTCACCCTGAGTCAGAAGTTCAAAACCAGCCTGACCAACATGGTGAAACCCCATCTCTACTAAATATTAGCAGGGCGTGGTGGCAGGCACCTGTAATCCCAGCCTCTCGGGAGGCTGAGACAGGAGAATCGCTTGAACCCTGGAGGCGGAGGTTGCAGTGAGCCAAGATAGCGCTACTGTACTCCAGCCTGGGCGACAGAGTGAGACTCTGTCTCAAACAAAACAAAACAAAAAAACACCTCACCATGAGTGCTGTATGTGAAGAGATACTAAGTGCCATATATAATAAGTTCTCAGAGAAGGGAGAGATGATCATAGGACTGGGAATTGTTTTGCAAATGTTCTAGGAGACGTGAGAGAAAATACATAACCATGTCTCAGTGGCCCGAGAAAATACAGGCCCGAAGGGATAAGATTGTGTCTCTCTACAGAGCCTCAAAGCATACAGGTCAATTAAGTAAGCTCCTCTCCCTCCAGAGCCAAGTGTCCCTAGCTTTTGGCACCCGGATGCCACAGTCCTGTTAGGCTGATGACTCCAAAGGTGTAACTCTAGCCTCTTGCCTGAGCTTCAGGCTCACGTCCCACTGCCGACTGGACACATCCACCTGGATGTGACTCACAGGTACCTCAAACCCATCATGTGGAGCTCCTCATCCTGTTCCCCCTAGAGCTGCTCTTCCTGCTGCATTCTCTCTCTCAGTTACTAGGACCACCAAGCTAGGAACCTGGGAGTCATCCTTGATACTTTCTCTTCCTCCTTAATCCTGTGTATTCAGCAAGTAACTAAAAGTTGGTGTTGGCCGGGCACGGTGGCTCACGCCTGTAATCCCAGCACTTTGGGAGGCCAAGGCAGGTGGATCACTTGAGGTCAGGAGCTCAAGACCAGCCTGGCCAACATGGCCATCTCTGCTGAAAAAAAAAAAAAATACAAAAATTAGTCGCGTGTGGTGGCACATGCCTATAATCGCAGCTACTGGGGAGGCTGAGGCAGGAGAATCACTTGAACCCAGGAGGCAGAGGTCGCAGTGAGCCGGGATTGCGCCGTTGTAGTCCAGCCTGGGCGAAGAAGCAAGACTCTGTCTCAAAAAACAAAAACAAAAAAAAAGATTGGTGTTAATTATAAATATGGACGAATTCTGCTCTCTGCTCTCCATGGTTGTCAACACTGCAAAGTTGAGACCTCGTATCTCACCCACACTGCTGCAACAGCTTTACTGGTGCCTTGCTCCCAGCCTTCTCCTCCTCGGTCCATCCTCCACACAGCGCTGGGGAAGAGGAGCCACTGAAACAAAAGTCAGCAACTGGTTGTAGTTCATAAACACAGAGCTGTTTGTGTCCCCTCTATCTGGAATGCCATTATGACCCGCTACGTTTTTTCTTTCCTACTCCCCTTAAAACTCAGTTCAGGTAGCAGCTCCACTAGGAAGCCTTGGCTGACCATAATCCCATTCAATTCCATTCCACCTCTTCGCAGGCAGTCTGGGGTTAGGGACCCTTCCTCTTTGCTCCCCAAAATAAACTGGTTATCTCTACTATTGGATTTACAACATTGTATTTTAATCTTCTACTTCCATGTGTGCCTTCTGTAGTAGAATGTGAGCTTTTTGAGGCCAAGGTCTGTTTGAAAAATTCATTGTTATATCTTCAAAGCCTAGCACATAGTAGGTACTGAATGAATGAATGAATGAATGAATGAATGAATGAATGAACAAGGGGTGCCAGGAGACTGCTACTCCCAGTCCTTCCCAGAAGCGGCCTAGGGCTTTGAGTCATTTTATGAAGCTAGGTCTTATGCGTAGGCAATCTCCGGCTCACTGTGAACACTGACAGAAGACTGTTTTCATGTCTGTAATCAAGAATTCCAGATACATTCCTTTTACTGGACCTTGAATTGACCCTAAGGTTGGTAGTAAAGGTATTATGTTTCCTCTTAACAGCACTACAAACTACCTTTTATTATCAGAAAAAAATCTTACCATTAGGACTCAATTTGAAGTACTAATGCTTCTCAAGTTCTCCACTATGAGAGTTACCCGATATTAAACCATTACCTATAAGAATTAAGGGAGAAAGCAGTAAACAGAAAAGAAAAAAACAATAGCAACTCTGGTGAGCAGATTCTTTCCTTCCTTCCTTCCTTCCTTCCTTCCTCCCTCCCTCCCTCCCTCCTTCCTTTCCCTCTCCTCCCCTCCTCTCCCTTTCCCTTCCCTTCCCTTCCTTTTCTTCTCCTTTCCCTCTCCTCCCCTCCTTCTCCCCTCCCCTTCCCTCCCCTTCCCATCCTTTTTTCTCTTTTTTTTTTACTTCATCCCCAGTGTCATAGTAATACAGGCCGATTTCTAGAAGTGCGGTGTATTACTCGTGGAAAGTGAGTTGCCTTGGTTCTTACTTTCAGTTGAAAGTTCTACGGGATCTAGAAATGAAACCATACTGGCAGGAGAGTGAGAACCACAAGGAATGAAGAGCTACAGAAGCATTTAGGCCATTTCTATGCCAAGCTTATTCTACATGCACAAAATTATACATGTTAATATAAACAAAATTTGGAGGCTTCTTTAAACCATTTATGAAATCTGGTAACTTGTGCAGCAGCAATAGATAACCAAAAAAAAAAATCTCATAATAATCTGAATATCTTGATCATTTTTATTTAAAGAAGTAGTAATTTATTATATACTTGAAAGTACATAATATTGCAAAAATGACTTTGGTATATTACAAATAAAACTACATAAGATGAAACTTGATTTGCTGTCAAGACCCAAACAATTTTTCAACTGGGCATTGAATTTTAACTTTTCTAAGATAGCAATTTTTGAAGGGACACAAACTAAAATCTGAATTCGTTCATGAGCCTTAATGTAAATCTCTTGCTGAAATAACGTTTTTAAAAACAGAATTTAGTATCAGACTCAAAATCATTTAAAGACTAACAAAACACAATCATGGTATTCTGTGGTCAAACCAGGTACCCAAACCACCTCCCTGCCCAACACCTTTCCTGCTGTTTCCTTCCCTCTTGGGCTGGTGGTTAGGCCCCTCCAGCTCTACGTTCAGCTATAATTCCTTTTATAGAGAAACCAACATGATACACACTTTCATGATGGGAGGAAAATGTGGGAGTGAAATGATATTTAGAAAGCAGCAGTCAGGCGTGGTGGCTCATGCCTGTAATCCCAGCACTTTGGGAGGCTGGGGCAGGCAGATCACTTGAGGTCAGGAGCTCGAGACCAGCCTGGCCAACATTGTGAAATGCCATCTCTACTAAAAAAAAAAAAAAATACAAAAGTTAGCCGGGCATGGTGGCGGGCGCCTGTGATCCCAGCTACTCAGGAGGCTGAGGCAGGAGAAATTGCCTGAACCCAGAAGGTGGAGGTTGCAGTGAGCCAAGATCGCATCACTGTGCTGCACTCCAGCCTGGGTGACAGTGAGACTCCGTCTCAAAAAAATAAATAAATAAAAAAAATAAAAAAAAGAAAAGGCAGAAGCCCTGGATTCAAACCCACTACACATTCAGTTTCCTTAGCCATAAAATGGAGACCCCACCCCACCCCGGCTGAACGGTGATTCTGACTGTTAGAAATAGCGGTAAGAGATGCTACATTTTTGGTGCTTGCTCAGGTTTAGGAAGGATAGTTAACACTCAGGTAATAACTATTTTGAAGGCAGAATAATATACCTTAAAGAGTACACCTACTCAAATGTTGGTAAATGTTGACATGACTGAATCTAAATGGCAAAGAGTATTTTAGAAAAACATTAAGTCCCTGCAGATAAATGCTTAATTTAATTACATTCAGACTTGAACTGTTGGATGTATTAGAAATGTTAAAAGCTTTTTCTCAACATTTCCAAAAGTCTTTCCAAGAAATCGGTGTTATGTTTTGTTCCAGAAGCAAATTTGCATTTGTGATCTGTTTCTACAAATGGTATAAGTTAGCTCTATGTTTAGAAAGTAAAAATATCTGATGTTAGATTGGAAGTATCTCTTCCTGGGGAATCCAGAAAGGTAAGCATAGCATATTGTCTTACTGCAACAGATAAGTTGCTTATTGAGAACTCTGGTTGTTATTCTATATGGTAACAATATAGTTGATGTATATTTTATGATAGATCCTTTATATTTTCCTCATGACTTTGGAAGGGGGAAGGGGGAGAAAATTATGATGACCAGACTAGTGAAAGAGCCTTGAAAGTCCACAGTACTGTATCTAAAGCAGAAGTTTGGGTTTGTTATAGACTTTATATCGACTAATAAGCAGATACTGTACAGTATTGCTCACCATTTTATCATACTTTTGCATATGAACTACTCCATAGCCTTTTATAGATGTTTTATAGCTGATTTTACCAGTTTTCCTGGTAACTTTTTTGTTTTCCTTTTTTTTTTTTTTTTTTTTTTTTTTTTTTTGAGATGGAGTCTTGCGCTATCGCCCAGGCTGGAGTGCAGTGGCACGATCTCGGCTCACTGCAGCCTCTGCCTCCCAGGTTCAAGCAATTCTCCTGTCTCAGTCTCCCAAGTAGCTGGGACTACAGGCATCCACCACCACACCCACTAATTTTCTGTATTTTTAGTAGAGACAGGGTTTCACCGTGTTAGCCAGGATGGTCTCGATCTCCTGACCTCATGATCTGCCTGCCTCTGCCTGGGCCTCCCAAAGTGGGCCTCCCAAAGTGCTGGGATTACAGGCGTGAGCCCCTGTAATCTTTCTTTAATACTGTAACTAAGAATTTATTAAAATGCACAAATTGTCTAAGACTGTAAAGTTTATTGGGGAGAGGCCATGACTACCTCTGAATTTAGTAAATTTAAAATATTTCTGATTCGCAATAAAGAACTAATATTCATATAAATAATATATGCTTTTTTCCCATTATGTTACCTGAAAATAAGTACTTATACAAGTATAACAAAGTCCACTAAAAATAACTGATTATCACCAAAGAAAGCTTGGGAAAGACCAAATTTAATGACCTTTTATGAGGCAATAATATTGCAACAACTCTTCAAAGTCCAGATAGTTCTTCCAGAACATGTTATATATATTATATATAACACATTCCAAATTAATTTGTGTTGTGGGGCAGTGTGTTCTATGGACAAGATGATGGATGGAAAGTATGCCTTCAGGTCAGAAAAAATATTTGAAAATTCACAATTTATATTAATGTAATAAAGAATCTGAGAAATGCAGAAAAGAAATGGATTTCCCAAACATGCTAAGCTATGGGACCATTTCCTTAAATAATACAGCCTCATACCATCCCTTGGACTAACATACCTATATTTCCAAACACATTTTGGGAAATACTGATATATAGAGAAGTCTTTTGTTCTGAATAACAAATTTTATTGATTTCCAGGTGCTTTTGAAATACGGAGAATAGTGGTAAACAAAGAATTAAGTCCTAACCCCTGCTAATACCGATTTAGTCATAGGACAGAGGATGGGCCCAAGTTTACATCTGCTCTTTGAAACACGCTCAACAAATAATAGTTTAAATGAGACATTGCTGAGTAGGAAATGGCTAAATTACAGGTACCAATTTTTAAAAAGTGATAAATATCTCAATTTAGAAAATAAGCAGGAAATAGTTTCTCTGTTTTCAAGAGGATTCATTACATAGAAACCCCTTAAGCAGAAGTTCCCTGGTATATTTTAGCTAGATTTCAATATTTAAATTTGCAGCTTTTTTTTTTTTTTTTGCAATGGAGTCTCACTCTGTTGCCCAGGCTGGAGTGCAGTGGTGGGATTTCGGCTCACTGCAACCTCTGCATCCCAGGTTCAAGTAATTCTCATGCCTCAGCCTCTCGAGCAGCAGGAATTAACAGGCACGCACCATGACACCTGACTAATTTTTGCATTTTTAGTAAAGACAGGGTTGCACCATGTTGCCCAGGTTGGTCTTGAACTCCTGGCCTCAAGTGATCCGCCCACCTCAGCCTCCCAAAGTGCTGGGATTACAGGTGTGAGCCACCACTCCTGGCTAAGGGTTTTTTGTTTGCTGTTTGACAACTGAGAATAGAACTATTATTTCTCTCCTCTCTCGGAGTGGTCTCTCAGCGCTGTTAAGAGTCTACCGAATGTACTGATTCACACCTGTAATCCCAGCACTTTGGGAGGCTGAGGCGAGGGGATCACCTGAGGTCAGCAGTTTGAGACCAGCCTGGCCAACATGGTAAAACCCCGTCTCTACTGAAAATACAAAAATTTGCCAGGCATGGTGGTTCATGCCTGTAATCCCAGCACTTTGGGAGGTCAAGGCAGGCGGATCAGGAGGTCAGGAGTTCAAGGCTAGCATGGTGAAACCCTGTCTCTACTAAAAACACAAAAAATGAGCCACACATGGTGGCATGCACCCATAATTCCAGCTACTGGGAGGCTGAGGCAGGAGAATCATTTGACCTTGGGAGGCAGAGTTTGCAGTGAGTGGAGATAGTGCCACTGCACTCCAACCTGGAGTGAGAGATTGTCTCCAAAAAAAAAAAAAAAAAAAACAAAAACAAAAAAAAAAACGGCCAGGCGCAGTGGCTTACTCCTGTAATCCCAGCACAGCACTCTGGGAGGCCAAAGCGGGTGAGTCACCTGAGGTCAGGAGTTCGAGACCAGCCTGGCCAACATGGTGAAACCCCGTCTCTACTAAAAATACAAAAATTAGCCAGGTGTGGTAGTGGACCCCTGTAATCCCAGCTACTCCAGAGGCTGAGGCAGGAGAATCACTTGAACCCAGGGGGTGGAGGTTGCAATGAGCTGAGATCACGCCATTTCACTCTAGCCTGGGCGACAGAGCAAAACTCCATCTCAAAAAAAAAAAAAAAAAAAAGTCTACCATTAGTGGACACCTTTAGTCTTCCAACAAGATACTTCCACCTCCCACCTTGTAGTTAAAAAATGCTTAACTTTGGGCTGGGTGCGGTGGCTCATGCCTGTAATCCCAGCACTTTGGGAGGCAGAGCGGATCACGAGGTCAGGAGTTCGAGACCAGCCTGCCCAATATAGTGAAACCCTGACTCTATTAAGAATACAAAAATTAGCTGAGCGTCGTGGCAGGCGCCTGAATTTCCAGCTACTCGGGAGGCTGAGGCAGGAGAACTGCTTGAACCCAGGAGGCAGAGGTTGCAGTGAGCTGAGATTGCCCGACTACACTCCAGCCTGGGCAACAGAATGAGACTTCGTCCCCAAAAAAAAAAAAAAGCAAGCTTAACTTTGAAGAGATTTGGTCTTCTCATACACCTCCTATAAAAAGAAACAAAATAAATGTGAGAAAAGGTAGAAAAGGCCTTTGTCATAGGGAGCAATTTTTTCTAAAACGGTTTTTCAGCAAGACCCTCTCTCTTAAAAAAAGAGTTGTTACAATTCTGACACCATATCAACTTTTAAAGACCACTGTTTTCTTAGAATGTTTCTTTTTTTCCATTTATTGCACAAACAATAATTTGGGGGGGACTTTAAAAAATCATAATCAGGCCAGGCACAGTGGCTCAATGCCTGTAATCCCAGCACTTTGGGAGGCCGAGGCGGGTGGACCACATGAAGTCAGGAGTTCAAGATCAGCCTGGCCAACATGGCGAAACCCCATCTCTACTAAAAATGACAAAATTAGCTGAAATATCACAGCTACTTGGGAGGCTAAAGCAGGAGAATCGCTTGAACCCAGGAGGCGGAGGTTGCAGTGAGCCAATATTATGCCATTGCACTCCAGCCTGGGCAACAGAGCGAGACTCTGTCTCAAAAAAACAAACAAAAAAAATCACAATCAGTAAAATTAATGTTTAATGAACATAGTGTTATTTATTTTCTATTTTTTTAGAGACAAGTCTCCCTCTGTCTCCCAAGCAGAGCGTAGTGGTGCAATCATGGCTCATTGTAACATGGGACTCCTGGGTTCAAGTGATCCTCCCACCTCAGTCTCTCAAGTAGCTAGGACTATGGGTGCATGCCACCACAATTTTTTGGATGCAGGGCGTCATTATGTTGCCCAGGCTGACCTCAAACTACTGGCCTCAAGTGATCCTCCCTCCTTGGCATCCCAAAGTGTTGAGATTACAGGTGTGAGTCACCAAGTCTGGCCCAGGATGTTACTTTAAAATTGTCTTTTCATCTTCTAAATCAATAAGAACTTCATAGTTGCTTTCAATGCCAATCAACATCCTTTACTACTGTATACACAATGTATTTATTTGACATTTGAAAGGAGATACAAAAGGATGTTACAACCTGCTATGGCAAGAAGTTACAAAGGAACATATTGGTATGAACAGAATACCTCAGAGTTGAGTGTATAAAAAAGGCTTAATTCACCAGATGCAGTGGCTCACACCTGTAATCTCAGCATTTTGGGAGGTCAACATAGGAGGATTGCTTGAGCCCAGGAGTTCAAGACCAGCCTGGGAAACATAGCGAGACTCTGTCTCTAAAAAAAATACATATATATATGCATTAGCCAGGCGTGGTAACAACAGGCCTGTGTTCCCAGTTACTCAGGAGGCTGCAGTGAATCATGTTTGTGCCACTGTACTCCGGCCTGGGCGATAGAATGAGACCCTGTCTCAGCAAAAAACAAACAAAAAACTTCAAGGTGGGAGTAGGGGTTAATTCAAGGCTACCTAAGCTGGATTTGGGGTGATTATGGTCAAAAATGGATGCAAACAGAATATTAAACTGCCATTCATTAAAAGTGCTTACTACCTGCCAGACCCCGTACTAGGCTCTATATATTTACTGTCTCTAAGGTCACTCGGTAAGTAAATACCAGATCTGTGACTTTTAACTTCCCACTACAATAAGCTTATGAACTTCGCTGAAGCAAAAATGGTTTGAGAAGTGAAAATCAAGCACCTGTTTCATGGTGTTCTAAAAGTCTAAAATAATCCAGTAGAACATCAGAGATAAAATCCAAAAAGCAAGGTTTCCCCCCAATATTTAAATCAGGAAAGCAACATGATGATATCTGTAAACTATAACTGAACCAAAAATAGGACCAAACGTAGTGAAATCCATTTGGGGAGATATTACTGTGATCTTGAAAGAAGGCCTCCTTAATACAGGACAGCGGGCTGGGGAGGTGTGAACCAAAAATAGACATATGCAAAAGCTCTAAAATTTAACCCTGAGAAATAAATGAAATTCACCTAGAACATAATGGTAATGGAATACATTTAAAAGGTGAAATTTTGGGCTTGGCGTGGTGGCTCACGCCTGTAATCTCAGGACTTTGGGAAGCCAAGATGGGCAGACCACATGACCCCAGGAGTTTGAGACCAGCCTAGGCAACATGGTGAAACTGTCTCTACAAAAAATACAAAAATTAGGCCGGGTGCGGTGGCTCACACCTGTAATCCCAGTACTTTGGGAGGCCGAGGCGGACAGATCATGAGGTCAGGAGTTTGAGACCAGCCTGGCCAACATGCTGAAACCCCATCTCTACTAAAAATACAAAAAAAAAATTAGTTGGGTGTGGTGGTGGGCACCTGTAATTCCAGCTACTCAGGAGGCTGAGGCAGAATTGCTTGAACCTGGGCGGTGGAGGTTGCAATGAGCCGAGATTGCGCCACTGCACTCCAGTCTGGGTGAAAGAGCAAGACTCTGTCTCAGGACCGGTGGCGGCGGGCAGGAGGTGATTAGCTGGACCTGGTGTCTTGCAGCTATGGTCCCAGCTACTTGGAAGGCTGAGGTGGGAGGACTGAGCCCAGGAGGTGGAGGCTATAGTGAGTCATGTTTGCAGCACTGCATTCCAGCCTGGGTGACAGAGCAAGACCCCGTCTCAAAACAAAACAAACAAAAGGTGAAATTTTGGAATTAGGAAAGATGCTATTTTTATAAATTGGCTTTAAGTTGTTGGCTGGACATTTAAGTTGTAGCATTCTGAAGGCAGTAGAGATGTGGGACTGTAGGATTGAAACAGGTGAGAGGAAAATGCCTATCGATTTTTTAAAAGTCTTTAAAGGAGAGCTTTAAAGGAAAGCAATACGAATTGAAGTATGTTTCAGGACACTCCTCTCCTAAAGACAATCAATTATGGTTTTTATTCAAAATACTATTACTCTAACGTTAAATATTTGAGTATAGCGATCATTTCAGATGCATTATGAATAAGTTAACTGAACACGCCTCCCATCTGCTTGCTTTACGGTTGTTTTATTTTATGTTGCCTTTCATTAGCTCATTTTATAATCTGTTACTTCTGAACACCTTCCACGTGCTGGTGCTTTCAGATATCTATCTCAAAGTATTATTTGTAAATGTCAAAAATTCCCTATTATATATAATTGAAAGCTGGCTACATGGTAGACAATATGATCACAAACTTTTAAACAACTTAAGCTGAAGGAATACTTTTTTGTAAGTATCAAATCAAAATGTAATTCAGCATCCAACCATAAAGTGCAACTACAAACTTTTCACAATGCCATTCACAACTTGTGGTTACCATCATAAGCCTGCAGACCTACACACTAATTATCTTTAAAACCCTTATTAGGCTAGGCACGGTGGTTCACGCCTGTAATCCCAACACTTTGGGGGGCCAAGGTGGGCAGATCACTTTAGGTCAGGAGTTCGAGACCAGCCCGGCAACATAGTGAAACTTCATCTCTGTTAGAAATACAAAAATTAGTGGGGTCCTGTAACCCCAGCTACTTGGGAGGCTGAAGCAGAACCACGTGAATCCAGCCAGGAGGCGGAGGTTGCAGTCAGCCAAGATTGCACAACTGTACTCCAGCCTGGGCCACAGAGCTAGACTCCGTCTCAAAAAATAAATAAATAAAATTAAAATAAAACCCTTACTAAGGATTTAAAAAAACCTTAATTACATGATGCCAAAAGCTAGTCCCCATCTGGCTTAGGGGCCCACAAGCTCCTGCTTTAAAGTCAGTTTTGTTTTTCTGATGTACTTACATTTGTGCATCACAATCAAGAGGTTCCCAGCTTGGTGGAACTTTCAAAGATGAGGCAGAAAAGTAAACAGGCAATTACAATCTGACTTTTCATGCTGACAAGTGGCACAGTGGCTAGCCCAAATTCCCCTCCCTGACCCAGCTACCTCCCTTATAGACCATTCACGATCACTTAGACCAGGCTGCCACGAGACCTAAGTGAAGACAGGGAGAACACAGCATTTCTTACTCCTACTAACTTGCAACATCATTCTCTCAAGTTGCTCTCACTAGAGGCTCCCAATTGCTTCAAGCTGCCCAGTGATATTTGTATTTCTAAAGTTGGCAGGCATGGCCATTCCAGAAAAAGAAACATTTGGACTTGTGCCTTTTGTTACCCAAATATATGATATTCAAACAATTTCTATTTTAACTCATTAAAAATTTAAGATCAAATAATCACATTCTTGAAACAATTCTTAATCACTTAATTTATTTTCAACACGTGTACTATAAAGAACCTAAAAAATGAGATAATTTTAATAACCTATAAACATGTTGATTCCATTTGCAGATTTAAATTTTGTATAAATAGCAGTCATTGCATACATATATCAAGTGTACTTTGTTTATAATCACATTTATGCTACAATACTCCTCAGAAAAAGAAAGGTTCTACTTGGTTCTGGGCTTCAGTATTACGAACTCCAAATAATGCTTTGAGGACCTCCAAAGGTAAAGTACTAATCCCTTTGGCCATTTATTGAGAGACAGAGAGAGAGAGAGAGAGAGAGAGAGATTTTTTTTGAAGCAACAATGTTCCATTAGTAAAGCTGCTGTGCAAAATTACCCCAGTCCTATTCTAAGCTTACAGTTCAATTGATGTTATTGTCCTCACCTAAGTATATACAATTCACATACGAGAGAAAAACACTAAATCAAGATGGTTATTTTCACTATTTTACTTAAGATTCATATCTAAATATAAATTAAGAAGCTAATCCACAGTTTGAGAGGTACTTTTTACATTAGAAATGTTTTTTAAAATGTTAAACTGATACGTAATTGTAAATATTTATGGTGTATGACTTTCACATACAATGTGTATCAATCAAATCAGTGCAATTAGCATACCCATCAGCTCAAACCTTTATCATTTATTTGTAGCAAGAACATTCAATACATTAACTACAGTCACCCTACTGTGTCTCTCTCTCTCTCTCAATAAATGGCCAAAGGGATTAGTATTTTTACCTTTGGAGGTCCTCAAAGCGTTATTTGGAGTTGATAATACTTCAGCTAGAATGTATTCCTCATTTAACTTTGTACCCATTAAAAGTGGTTTTGTGTGCAAATAACAGATGTTCTACCCATATATGTATTCCAAAATTATTGTGTGGCCTTTAAAAAAAAAAAAAACACACATACAACAAATTGTAAAAGGCACCGAGATAACATCTGCTTCCAAATCAGTGCTAGGCTCGAAAAATAAAGCTTGTTCTACCAGGAATCACAAGTTAGAACTGAGTATTTGTGCAAGCAGAAAGTACATAGTATCAGTCATTTCAGGCAAATGTTATTTGGCTCTCATCCCCAGCTATCTGTCAGAACAATTAAAAGAGGTCGAAACAGTCCAGCATAACTAGGCTTCATTATATAAGGCCATTTTGTTCTAAGATGCTAATAAACCAAAATAAGAAATAATAAAAAGATATTATTTGAGCTATTTTCATACAAACTGTTGGCTCCTTATATCCTCCCTTCTATAATAAAGGGCATATTTTACTGCAAAGAAAATTTTACTTTATATATATCACTAGCCACAAATTTTTGAATGTCATTACATAAATGTTGCCTAGTACCATTAACCAAATAGTGTAACTATTTTATGTCCACGTTTCACTTCTGTATTTACAAACATATCTATCAGTAAAGGGTTAACAATGAGATGCAATCAAACATCCATATTATCTGACATTCTGTAGACAGCAATGTAGATGATTTTTTAATCACCTTTCATTTGAGTGACCTTATATAAAAAATAAGTCAATAATTTAGAGGTTCTAAGTCTCCAAAGGAGATTTTCACAAATGTAAATATAGAAATGGTTATAGACAATGAGATTTTTTAAGAAACCTCTGCCATGTCTGCATCCTGTTGTAACTGCTGTATCATCTTTTCTTCCAGCTGCTTTCCTTTGCCTGCAAGAGGGGTCAAGATGAGTTTTGTCTAATTTCTTTGATGTCCTGAACTTTCTGTAGTCCTTTATTTTTCTTCAATTTGTTCATTATACATTTAGCTTGGCATTTAATCTTTTCAACTGTCTTCATTGCATCAGTAGTTTTATTCCATAGCTCTTGCTGGTGTATGACAGGCTCGTTTCTGTATTTTTCAAATTCAAAAGAATTATCCACTGTAAGCTCATTATTAATAGTTGCTTTACAGAATGCTTGAGTCCACCTAACCTTTTGAGGATTGCACTTCTTTTAAAGTGTTTATGCCATTTGTATTTACACACTCTGAACACCTTGCAACTGCTGCAGATGAACATCGTAATGTGGTCAGGGTAGATGGGGCCCAAAGAAACCAACACTTCTCAGTACACATGCTGAGCTGGGATGGGCCTCCACCGAGCAAACACAGAGCTTGAGAGGAAGTCAAGAGGTATCTTGGATTCCACATTCTGACCCTGTCATTCTTGAAGGAAAATGATGCATCATTTCTGAATAATTCGGAAAGAACTTTCCAGTTAGTTTTTAAATAACAATTCTGTTTATCAAATTTCTGAATTAACTTTTCTGAATTCACGGGTTTCTAAAACTGGCCTTAAGCAGAAGGCTGAAACCTAGTCTGGGAACTATGTAACCCAGGCCAAGAAGTTGCTTTAAAGCGTCTTAGAGTTGTTTTTCAACTTAGGGGGAAACAACAGATTCCATTAAATCCCAAAAAGGATTTTTTTGGGTGAAAAAGGGCCTGATGCACTAAGTTAGACTCAGGATGCTTTAACAAGTTTTATCTTATGGGTAAATGGTGGCTATTTTCACAGATAACATCAATACTCCCATCCCTTACTACGGTTTATACAAAAGAGGCTGGAAAATAAGTACATTTTTACAGCTGGGTGTGGTGGCTCACGACTGTAATCTTACTTAGCACTTTGGGAGGCTGACACAGGAGGATCTCTTGAGCCCAGGAGTTCGAGATCAGCCTGGGCAACATAGGGAGACTCTGTCTCTATTGTTAAATCAAGAAAACCTAAAAAACATTTTCACTTACATAGCACCAAATATAAGAGCCTTTTTTGTTTTTGTTTTTGTTTTTTTAAACCTAGAAAGAGTATTTTGGAGAAAGAAACTAAGGATCAGAAGGTTTAAGAGTATCAAAAATCTGGGGCCAGGTGCAGTGCCTCACACCTGTAATCCCAGCATTTTGGGAGGCTGAGGTGGGTAGATCACTTGAGTTTAGGAGTTCAAGATCAGCCTGGCCAACATGGTGAAACCTCATCTTTACGAAAAATACAAACAAATCAGCTGCTATGGTGACACATGTAATCCAGTTACTTGGGAGGCCGAGGCAGAATAGCTTGAACCCAGAAGGCGGAGGTTGCAGTGAGCCGATTTCACTCCACTGCATTCTAGCATGGGTGACAGAGCAAGACTCCGTCTGAAAAAGAAAAAAAAAAAAAAAGAGCGTCTAAAATTTAAATACTAACTCTTGGCTGGACATGGTGGCTCACATGAGGTCTGGAGTTCGTGACCAGCCTGGCCAACATGGCAAAACCCTGTCTCTACTAAAAATACAAAAATTAGCTGGCCGTGGTGGTGCATGCCTGTAATCCCAGCTGCTCCAGAGGCTGAGGCAGGAGAACGGCTTGAACCCGGGAAGCAGAGACTGCAAGATCATGACATTGCACTCCAGCCTGGGTAACAGACTCATCTCAAAAAAAAAAAAAAAAAAAAACCTAAATCTTTCACACATTTTCTCTTTACATCAAAGGTACTAAATCAATTACATTTAGGCCGGGCGCGGTGGCTCATGCCTGTAATCACAGCACTTCGGGAGGCTGAGGTGGGCAGATCATGAGGTCAGGTGATCGAGACCATCCTGGCTAACACGGCGAAACCCTGTCTCTTACAATAAAAGTACAAAAAATTAGCCGGGCGTGGTGGCGGGTGCCTGTAGTCCAAGCCACTCCGGAGACTGAGGCAGGAGAATGGTGTGAACCTGGGAGGCGGAGCTTGCAGTGAGTCGAGATTGCGCCACTGCACTCCAGCCTGGGCGACACAGCGAGAATCCATCTCAAAAAAAAATTAATAAGTTACATTTAAATGCCATATACATATATTTAAAAAAAAAAAAAAAGACACTTCTCATTTAAGACAGAATAGAAATTATTTAAAATTAGGGGTTGGGGTAAAGGATGAGCTACATATTCAACGCAAATTATAGTAAGTATTCACTATTCTGCTACCAAAGTAGGTCAATTATACCAAAGAGAAGACATCTATGTGGACTGAAGCATTTTCTCACTTTGATATATGTAAATAATTTTCATGTTGTCTAAATTCTTAGGGTTAGTTAGAAATATATAATTCTCTTACAGACAGGTCAACTAGGGGAAATAAGTTAGCACAATCATTTGAATTGGTTGTCTACACACTGGGCAGGGCTTATTCCTTTTCTTTAGCTTCTTTGCACATGTAAAGCAGGCCATAAGATGTCCTGTTTTGCCATGGACAATGCAACCATTTTTAGGTCGACCCTGACAAATCACACAAGGTTCAATGGCATTAAGGGGCAAACTAGATTCCACACTTTCTTCTTTGTCTTGTGTTTCTTCCCTTTCAAACTCTTTCACGTCTTCTTGGCTGCTATAAATAATGCTACTAGAAGTTGATGGCTGAGAATAGTCCTCACTTTCTTGTGATTGTGAGGCTTGTGTGATTTTATCATCATTTTCCTCAACACACGACTCTTTGGAATCATTCACTATAGTTTTTTTACAATCAGGAACATCAAAGCCCTCTTCAGCTTGTGTTGAGTTTTCCAGTTTGGCTTTCTCAGAGATTTCCCCTTTATCTTTCCCTTTATCTTCAGGAAGCCAATTCTCACGAAGGGCCCAACATCTGTTGCAATGTGATGGAAGAGGGGGATTCATTTCATTGCATGAAGTGCATTTCCAATAGTCCTTCAATGAAATAAGACAGAGTCAGTTGCTGTAACCCTTTAACTACTAGTCACAGGAATGCTAGCAACTTTGCTATGTCTAAGGTAAAATATATCATACAACTCAGTATTCAGTGTTTCATGTTTTATATAAAATAGTCACCGTGAACAGCATGAGGACTATAGCTAGTTATATATTGGTATACTGGAAATTTACTAAAAGAGTAGATTTTAGGTGTTTTTACCACGCACACAAGAAAGGTTAACTATTCAAGATAATGGATTACATTAATTTGCTTGACTGTAGTGATCATTTCACTATTTACAAGTGTGTCAAACATCATGTTATATGTCTCAATTATACACAAAACAGATTTTTAAAAGGTCAATATGTAACAGTCTCTCCTGAAGTAGAGTAAGTACACCCATTTTTTTCACTCATACCATCCTGAAAACTTCTAAACTAAAAATGTATTAACTGTGATGTGATATTAATCATGTACCTATAAAGTTCTCTGTTTCAGGACACAAATGCAGTTGCTTCCTTTAGTTGAAGCAAGTCTATGGGATCTTTTACTCTGTCATGCAGCCTATATCCACGCCCACCCTAGACGCTATTCCAAGAGTCCATCCAACCAATCTAGATGAAACCTGCCTCCTAGAGAAAGACTTCCCAATCCACCAGTGACTAGAAGTACCTTAGAAGTGCTCTAAAACCATGGCTTAACTGAGTATTCCCTAACCCTATCCACAAGAGAAATGCTAAAACATTTTTCACAGCAAGCATTGCCGCTAAAACCTATCATCCTTGGTCAATAACCATAATATATGCCCTTTACTTGTCTATCCTTTCCTGTGTTCTCATCTCTGTAACTGCTCAATGCTTCTTCCTTTTCCCAACGTTTCAGCCCGCAAACCTTTCCACCGTGCGATTTGGATAACAAACTCTCCCACATCCCCAGCCTTTTTACATAACCTATCTTTTTGCCTTAGCTGAAGCATGGTTCTTGCCTGAGGACATTTAACAAGTGAAAACTGGTAAGAGGTCTTTCCACAACCATTTTGAGATTGCTTCACAAATGACCTTAAGACAGGGGCAATAAAAATAGATTATTCATTCTTCTTTTTTCAAGTTATACAAGGGGGTTTTTCACAGGTCATAAAACCAAAGAAAAAGGTCTTGCAATATGGAGTAAAAGTACATCAAAAAGTCCAATAAATTGCAAGATCAATATCTAAAATAATTTGAGTCTTTGAGTCTTAAAATAAATTTAAAAAATTAAAAGTATCTAAAATATTTTACTCAACATCAAATGATTCAACTAGTTATTTAAATTATTTTCTAATACACTAAAAACTTTGGAAACTCTTGAATTTTCATCCTTTTTTGCATTTGAATACTTAGTAACTGTTTATAACTCAGAAAAAATGGAATTTATTTCCTATTTAAATATAATGAAGGCAATATTAAGAACAAAAACTAAAGCACAATAGTTTTAAAAACACCTATAATACCCCAGGAAGTCAGTGAAGTATGCATGAGATGTAAACATTTAAGCCTTAATTTCTTTAATGGCAAATCCTACCACATTTTATAATACAAATCAATAATAAAAATGTTTACATTTGACTGGGTGTGATGGCTCACACCTGTAATCCTGGCACTTTGGGAGACTGAGGCAGGTGGACCACTTGAGCCCAGGAGTTCGAGACCAACCTGGGCAACATGGTGACATCTCTACAAAAAATACAAAAATTAGCTGGGTGTGATGGCATGCAACTGTAGTCTCAAGCTACTCAGGAGGCTGAGGTGGGAGGATCACTTGAGCCTGGGAGGTGGGGGCTGCAGTGAGCCATGATCGTGTCACTGCACTCCAGCCGGGATGACAGGGCGGGACCCTATCTCAATCGAAAAAAAAAAATAGTTTACATTTGACAAGGTTGGCAAAATGTTGGTAATAGTTAAAGCTGGGTGATGAGTATACTGGAGATACGTTGACATTTTCCAAAATAACATCAAAAAGTGCAAATTCAGCTGGGCACAGTGGCTCATGCCTGTAATCCCAGCACTTTGGGAGGCCAAGGTGGGCAGATCACTTGAGGTCAGGAGTTCATGACCAGCCTGGCCAACATGGTGAAACTCCATCTCTACTAAAAACAAAAAAATTAATGGGGTATGGTAGTGCATGCCTGTAATCCCAGCTACTCGGGAGACTGAGGCATGAGAATCGCTTGAACCTGGGAGGTGAAGGCTGCAGTGCACTGAGATTGCACCACTGCACTCCAGCCTGGGAGAAGGGTAAGACCTTGTTTTTTTTTAAAAAAAAAAAAAAAAAAAAAAGTTCAATTCCAGCACCTAAAAATAAAAATTATAGCTACATGTCTCATCACAACAAATAAAAGAAAAATGCTTTATTCAGACTTTACAAAAACATTTTAACTTTATAAAAATCAGCTCATTTCAGAAAGTAGGCTAGACATATTTTCCTAATCTTGACCTTAATGAAATTTTTTTTATTTCTTAAAAAAGTAGATATATACTTACAGCTAAGGAAATTTCAGGATCTTCTTCAAATGAATCTGTATCACTCTCCCCTGCCTGATACACAGTAACTCGATATACCTAATAAAACACATTCGTTAGCATCAATTCATCACCCTTTTTCCTTCAATCAGAAGGCTTCCTAGTAATAAGTCCTAAACAAGCATCATGTACTACAATATATGAGAAAGTCTTAGACAATTTCAAATAGAGTGAGTGAGTGTAAAGGGGGGAAAAATGCAGGAGAGAGAAATCCTTACCTACAATGGTAAAAGTCAATACAAAGGATGTTTCGGATGAATAAAACAAAACATTCAGCTAAGTGGTTTTACTTTATAAATAAATAATATGGATATATTAAATAATAGGGAAATAGCTAGAAATGTTAAAGGCAGTCACTTCTGGGAGACAGATCTCTGAGGGTACTATTTGACTTTAACTGTATGCATGTTTTACTTTTATAACAAGTAAGTTAATATTAAAACAGTAATTGAATTATATTTTTTAAAAGTGAACAGACCATTATAATAAGCATGTTCATTGAGGTCTATTGATTTCTTGGCATTAGTAGTAATATAATAATATAAATCAGATGATAAAAAACTATGAAATCCTCAAGTCCACAAACCAATGTGTTAGTCTGAACAAATCAAGAGGTAAAGATTTCAAGTGAAATCTGAATTTATTATTATTCCAATCTCAAAGTCAATGAACATGGAAAATATTTAATAATTTTCCAATATAATTAGAGGGGAAAAAAAATACTACCTCATCATCTTCATCTGAGAGTTCTTGTGCTTCTTCACTAAGGCTATAATCTTCTGAGTCGAGAGATTCAACTTCAAATTCTACACTAAACTGATCTGAAACTGAATCCTGATCCAACCAATCACCTGAATGTTCACTTACACCAGCATCAAGATCCTAAAATAAGAAAAAAATATATAACTTAATAAACATCAGCTCTTGACCTCTGTAACAGTTTCCTAACTCATCCCTGTGCCTCTGCTGCTGCTAGTGGGGTGTAACACTTGGGGGATGGGCCTGCTACTCCGATCCGGGACGTCCCGAGGGAAATCGGTGGTGGGAGGACTGGCCCCCCCACCCCAGTCATCCTGGAGCTGGTTGCCACGCACATTTCCTCCTCAGATCCATGCTGCACACTTAAACTAGATTAAGATTTCAAGGTTATTACTATGTTATTTTCCCTGTTCAAAACCCCACTGCATAAAGGAAAAATGCCAAAGTCTCTTGGCATTGAAAGTACATACAGTGTGACTGTATTAACATCTTTGTCTGTCTTCAACTAGACACCCTTTCTCCCTTACTAAATATGGACAATCCTGCCAGATCTAGATTGCTTCCTCAACTAATCTTGGCATTTCAACTTCCACACTTTCCCCCTCTAACTAGAATAATTTCAGTTTCAAAATCCTATTCATCCTTCTTTGACTAAGCCTTTGTCAATACCGTAACTGAAAAGGCTCTTCCACCTTTAATTATCCTTACTACTTGTATAATAATGAATTATATAGTCTCACAAATAAATTATGGAAAACATAACTTTGCAGGCATGATTCTCATCTGAAATATATCCACTTTGGGCTAAGACCTGTCTTTACTCAACTTTATATGTCCAAATTGGTAGAATACAAGTAACAAGACACAACACTTATAATACTTATGGGTTTTTTTTCTTAGAAAAATGTCTCTTGAGTCATAGATACTTACGTTTTTTAATAAACTTTGAGATTTTCTTTTAAAGAGCCTTTAGAAAATTAAAAAAGAAAATCTGTAGCTGCTCACCTGATTCCTCATTTCAAGACTTCAATAAATTGTGTACGAACCTAATAAGACCTTCAGGCCAATAACATTTGCTGTTAGTGGCTAAGGGTAGGAGCATATATTAAGCAGAAGGCTACAAGTGGAAAAAGTCTAGCAGTCAGGATATGACTTATTCTACACTTGCCACTAAGTAGCTAATTTAACCTTAGACACACCACTTAACTTATTTTATCTATTTATTTATTTTGAGACGGAATCTTGCTCTGTTGCCCAGACTGGAGTGCAGTGGCCTGATCTCGGCTCACTGCAACCTCCACCTCCCAAGTTCAAGCGATTCTCCTGCCTCAGTCTACCAAGTAGCTGGGACTACAGGCGTGTGTCACCATGCCTGGCTAATTCTTGTATTTTTAGTAGAGGTGGGGCTTCACCATGTTGGTCAGGCTGGTCTTGAATTCCTGACCTCAAGCAATTCAACCGCTTCGGCCTCCCAAAGTGTTAGGATTACAGGTGTGAGCCACCGTGCCTGGCCCTTTTTTTTGCTCTATCGCCCAAGCTGAAATGCAGTGGCATGATCTCGGCTCATTGCAACCTCCGCCTCCCAGGTTCAAGCTATTCTCCTGCCTCAGCCTCCCAAGTAGCTGGGATTACAGGCATCCACTACCACAACTGGCTACTTTTTATATTTTTAGTAGAGACAGGGTTTCACCATGTTGGCTGGGCTGCTCGAACTCCTGATCTCTAAGTGATCCAACACCTTGGCCTCCCAAAGTGCTGGGATTACACCCGTGAGCCACCGCGCCCAGCCCATATCATTTAACTTCTAAAGGCTGTAGCTACTTCATCTAGAAAAGGAGCTTAGATTAAATGATATCCATATCTGCATCAGTTCTAAAAACGGAAACAAAGTATATTATTTTTAGGCCTCTGATGTCAAAAGACTTTTTTAAAAGAGTAGTGTTAAGAAGGAGAGTAAAAGCAACATTCATCAAGTTGCAGCTCTAATTCCTAACGGGGCTCTACTACCAATCAGATTAGAATCACAAGTCAAGTTAGGACACAATTAACACTCTAACAAAGCAACCCCACAAACCAAATACTTCAACTAACTAAAGTGCACTAATTTTAGAATAAGGGGGTAAATTACAAGAAACATTAAGTCTCAGAAAACATACTCTATGGTAGGGGGTGTGCAAACTGTGGCCCATCACCCATCTACTTTTATAAATAAAGTTTTATTGAACACAGCCATGCCTATTTGTTGACTTGTTGTCTATGGTTGCTCCTGCATTACAAGAGTGGAGCTGAGTAGCTGTGACAGAAACCACGGCCCTGCAGAGCCCAAATAATTAACTATCTGGCTCTTTACAGAAAGTTTGCCAATTCCTGTCCTAGGATACTATTAAAAAAAATGCAATATTGGGAGTGGTTTTTAAAAGTTTTGGCTAATGTTCATAAAAGAATGCCCCAGAAACTATTAAATTCTCTCTATATATATTTTTTAAATATTTATATAAAAATATATATTTAAAATATGTTTTTATATAATTATATATTTTATATAATTATATAAATATAAATTTATATGTAAATTTAACATATAAATATGTATTATTTAAACATATATATATATATATATATATATTTTTTTTTTTTTTTTTGAGACAGAGTCTCGCTCTGTCGCCCAGGCTGGAGTACACTGGCATGATCTCGGCTCACTGCAATCTCCGCCTCCCAGTTCACACCATTCTCCCACCTCAGCCTCCCCAGTAGCTGGAACTACAGGTGCCCGCCACCACGCTCGGCTAATTTTTTGTATTTTTAGTAGAGACAGGGTTTCACTGTGTTAGTCAGGATGGTCTCGATCTCCTGACCTTGTGATCCGCCTGTCTCAGCCTCCCAAGGTGCTGGGATTACAGGTGTGAGCCACCACACCAGGCCTAAATACTATATATTTTAAAAGCATCAGGCTGCGGGTGGTGGCTCATGCCTGTAATACCAATACTCTGGGAGCCAAAGCAGGAGAATCACATAAGCCCAGTGGTTTGAGACCAGCCTGGGCAACAGGCCGAGACCTCATCTCTGAAAAAAAAGAGTAAAAAAAATTAGTCAGGTGTGGTGCTACACACCTGTAGTCCCAGCTAACTCTCAAGGCTGAGGAGGAAGGATCGCTTGAACCCAGGAGGTTGAGGTTGTAGTAAGCCATGATCATGCCACTGTACTCCAGCCTGGGCAATGGAGTGAGAGACTATCTCAAAAATTTAAAAAAAAAAAAAGTTTTTAAAGCATCAGATAGGCTTGCTCTGCAAAGATCTTAGATTTTTGCAGTCAGAAATACCTAGAATTGTTTGAATTCCAATTGCGACAGTTGTAGGAACCTTAAACAAGTTATTTAAAACCCCAGTCTTGGCTAAAAATGGAATCTAAGGCTGCAAAAATGACAGAAGATCATAATATAAACTGTGTGGTGTACAGTCTAGAACACAGTCTTAGTTTCCCACAATTTACTAAACCCCAAAGAAAAGACGGGAGAGGAAGCCGGGCGCGGTGGCTCAAGCCTGTAATCCCAGCACTTTGGGAGGCCGAGACGGGCGGATCACGAGGTCAGGAGATCGAGACCATCCTGGCTAACACAGTGAAACTCCGTCTCTACTAAATATACAAAAACTTAGCCGGGCGAGGTGGCAGGCGCCTGTAGTCCCAGCTACTCGGGAGGCTGAGGCAGGAGAATGGCGTGAACCCGGGAGGCGGAGCTTGCAGTGAGCTGAGATCCGGCCACTGCACTCCAGCCTGGGTGACAGAGCAAGACTCCGTCTCAAAAAAAAAAAAAAAAAAAAAAAAAGAAAAGATGGGAGAGGAATGCACTTACCTTTAACTCCCTTCACAAACTGGTGAATGATGACACCCAGTGATGACTATAACATTCTCAAATGAGGGAAATTAAAATGCAGAAGAGAAAAAAAAACGGGCCCTACCAAAAGCTTTCACAACTAGGGACTTAACCTGAAAAACGAGATTTTGTTGTTGTTGTTGTTTAAGATGGAGTTTCGCTCTTGTTGCCCTTGCAATGGTGTGATCTCAGCTCACTGCAACCTCCACCTCCTGGGTTCAAGCGATTCTCCTGTCTCAGTCTCCCGAGCAGCTAGGATTACAGGTGCCCGCCACTACACCCAGCTAATTTTTGGTATTTTTGGTAGAGATGGGGTTTCACCATGTTGGCCAGGCTGATCTTGAACTCCTGACCTCAAGTGATCCACCCGCCTGGACCTCCCAAAGTGCTGGGATTACAAGCATGAGCCACTGTGCCCAGCTGAGATTTTTTAATAGATAGGGTTTTTTAAGAGAATGCAGGACAGGACTAACAAAAAGAAAAAAAGAAATACCCCTCTACTGCACACTTTGATAATGTGGTGGGAGTTACTAAGAAATTATTTTAGGCAAATAGAAAGGGAAAGTGGTCCTTGGAAGGTTTTTCGTAGCTCCAGAAACATTTCTTGTCTAGCATAAAACCCTGGCTCTTAAAGGCCGGCAACCTTTAAGATGCAAATGCAAGAGGGTCCACCCAACATGGCAATTCCCACTGTCATCATCTTGCCCTTGCCCCAACAGGTACCTAACAGCATGGCCGCCCCCACATAACCCCACGTGTGTAAAATGTCATGGCACGCTGCATTTGCAGTATTAAAGGACTAGAGTGGGAGGGCTAGTTTTCTCGAGGGCTAAATGACATGCCTGGTTAAACCAACCCTCTGAGCCCTATGCAAATAAGACACCACTCCCTCCAGCCATCACATAAAACCAGCTAGTATGTGAGGTCTCCTCTTTCAGCTTTAGAGCACCCCCACCCCGGCTCTGTAAGGGGGAGCTTCTTCCTTCTGCCTTCTCCCTTCTTGCCTATTAAACTCTCTGCTCCTTAAAACCACTCCACGTGTGTCCATGTCGTTTTACCTAACTCAACTCAAAACAAAAAATCTGATGTTCCTCTACTCCTCAAAGCCGTATCAGTAACAAGGCAGTGTCCCAGGCACAAAGCAAGAACAAGGACTCCATTCAGCTAGAATTCTGATATAACTTTAACAAAAACTATACATTTAATGGGGGTCCGGGTGTTGTGGCTCAACGTCTGTAATCCCAGCACCTTGGGAGGCCAAGGCAGGCACATCACTTGAGGTCAGGAGTTCAAAACCAGCCTGGCCAACATAGTGAAACCCTGTCTCTACTAAAAATACAAAAATTAGCTGGGTGTGGTGGTGGAAGCCTGTAATCCCAGCTACCCAGGAGGCTGAGACATGAGAATTGCTTGAACCTGGGAGGCGGAGGTTTCAGTGAGCCAAGATTGCACCACTGCACTCCAGCCTGGGCAATAGAGACTCAATTTCAATAAATAAATAAATAAATAAATAGGATATGATAATCCTCTTTTTAACCAACTTGTAGGTTGTGTACTCATCAAGTTTTAATTGGATTCAATTTTATCACACATATTTCCTCTCAAGCACCTGTTTTTTCACTGGATTTATTAAATTTTTTCATTTTTGTCATTAATGATCTATCTCCCCATGAAGACAAGAATCATATCTACCTTGACTACTACTGTATCTGCAGTGCCATCTCAAATGTATGGAATCTGGTATAAACTTAAATTATCTACGAATGAAGAACCTGCTCTCAGACCGAGCAAGAGCTCATTATGCCATCTAGTGGTCTACATGAGTAACAGCTCCATTAAGTACAGTAATTCTAGAGGGCAGGTATGTGTTCAAACAATCACTACTTTGGAAGAGAAAAATAAAAATACAGGAATTAACAAGAACAGGTAAAAGACTAGGATTACTACCACAATTGGTTCCATCTCCTACATCTTCTAGAGAACTATACAAGGATTACAAGGATTACTAATATCCAGAATAATGACCATCAACACTGCCATATTACCAAAAACTATATCCAATCCTTTGATTTCCCTGGACCACATTGGAAGAATTGTCTTGGGCTACACGTAAAATACACTAACAATAGCTGATGAGCAGGGAAAAAATTGTAAAAAAAATAAAAATAAAAAAAAAATCTCATAATATTTCAAGAAAGTTTATGAATTTGTGTTAGGCCACATTCAAAGCCATCTTGGCATATGGCCCACAGGGCATGGGTTGGACAAGCTTGTTTAAAGACATACAAAACAAAATATTCCATTTGTCAAGCATTCTTGTTAACAAAAAAAGATTTTACCAAACGTCTTTCAGTGACATCTCTTAAGAAATGCTGCTCGCTATTATTTTGGAAGTCTGTATTAATAATTAAAAAGTACTGATACTCTCCAGTCATCCATGCAATAATAAATCTGCATTTTTCTTTTTTCTTTTTTTTTTTTTGAGACTGAGTCTTTCTGTCACCCAGGTTGGAGTGCAGTGGCACAATCTCGACTCACTGCAACCTCCACCTCCTGAGTTCAAGTGATCCTCCTGCCTCAGCCTCTCGAGTAGCTGGGACTGCAAGCGTGTGCCACCATGCCTGGCTAATTTTTGTATTTTCAGTACAGACATGGTTTCATCTTGTTGGCCAGCTTGGTCTTGAACTCCTGACCTCAGGTGATCCACCCGCCTCAGTCTTCCAAAGTACTGCGATTACAGGCGTGAGCCACCACACCCAGCCCAGTATAAACCTGTATTTTACAGCATAAGTAAATAGAACTTACCTGATGTCTAGACCTATCTGGCAAATGTTAAGTTCAGACTATGTTGACTTTTTTGCTGATGGCTGTAATAGAAGATATTTTTACTCTAAATAGTCAAATTTGCCTTAAAATGCTAAAATATTTAACTGAACCAAATTTTGGGTTTTGTTCCTTTATTTCAAAATTCTCAAACAACTCTATGCTCCAATTTATTTGAATGTACTATTGGTGCAGTGGTCCACAAATATTCTCTAATACATACAGTGACACCGATAATTACTAATACTACTACTAATTTTACCAATACTAGTGTTACTCCACTATTTTCCACATTTCTCACAATACCTTGGGTTGAAGGCAGAGATCAATACAGTGGTTTTATTTTAAAGTAAAATTTAGCACCGTGTTTTGCATCAATCTCGTAAGACACATGTACATTCGATCAGTATGCTTATTAGGACTGCCAGGACTAGAGTTTAACAGTAAGAGTCTCGCCTTACTTAAAAATGAGAACATTACCGGATTCGACGGCGTCCCTGTAGATTCACTGCTACTGCTTCTTTCACAACATATCTCCCTTATTACACACAGAGCCAGGCTTTCATCAAAGGAAAGGGAAATACTATCAGATTTGTGGCGTTTTCTTTGTCGTTCACCAGATAATTCATCTGAATTTTCTTCTGGATATGTAAGGGAAAAAAAATAAATTGCTGTACTGTGATTTAGAAAATTGAGCTGTTTTGAGTACCTATCTGTACAGAAACTTAGTTCCAATAAAATTAGCTTCAAAAGTTAACACTGTTTTATTGAATCTGTCCAACTACGAGTTACAACAGAACACTAGCTGTATATGTGTATTTGTTTGTTTGTTTATTTATTTTCTGAGACAGGGTCTTGCTCTGTCGCCCAGGCTGGAGTACAGAGGTGCAATCTCAGCTCACTGCAACCTCTGTCTCATGGACTTCAGCGATCCTCCCACCTCAACCTCAGCCTCCCAAGTAGCTGGTACCATAGGAACGCACCACCACAGCTCACTAATTTTTCTATATTTTGTATAGACAGGGTTTCACCATGTTGCCTAGGCTGAGAATACTATTTTTTTAAAGGTTTCTATTCTTCTTTCAGAACTCTATCTCCATACATCACAATTTAATCCATCTAATAAAGTTTTTATTAACCAAACAATCTAGGAATTTTATTTTCTGCCAAAACCAAACTTTAAAATATAAGAGTTCTTTTTTTTTTTTCTGAAAAGAGCCAAAGTGGTTAATTTACTTATAAGGTATTCTTAATGTTTCAATTTCTTCAGTACCCTACATTTTTTCTTTTGAGACAGAGTCACACTCGACCATCCAGGCTGGAGTGCAGTGGTACATTCTCGGCTCACTGCAGCCTCTGCCTCCCAGGTTCAAGTGATTCTTGTGACTTCAGCCTCCAAGTAGCTGGAATTACAGGCGCGCACCACCATGCCTGGATAATTTTTGTGTTTTTGGTAGAGATCGTTTCACCATGTTGGCCACACTGGTCTCAAACTCCTGGCCTCAAGTGATCCCAGTGCCTCAGCCTCCCAAAGTGCTGGGATTACAGGCCTAAGCCACTAAACCTGGCTCTTCAGTATCCTGTATTTTAAACAGAAATCAAAACCAGTAAAAATTTTCCATTTTATTTTAAATAATAAATTATCTCTGAATGGGTCAGAATGTTAGACAAATCTGTTAGACATGAGAATCCTACCTTACACTAGACATAAAAATGAATTCCAGGTGGATTAAAGATCTAAATATAAAGAACAAAACCATGAAAGTACCTATAACAAAATATTCTTATAACGCTGGGGTGGAAAAGTATTTCATAATACTGCAAAGCCCTCAAAAAAAAAGACTATCAAGATTAGATCACGTCAAGGTTTACATGGCAAAATAACATACCAAACAAAAGTTAAAAGGCCAAGGTCAAATTCAAAGATAATATCTGCAACATATATAATAAAAAAATACCCATATCATACATATTATACAAAGTCCTGGCCGGGCGCGGTGGCTCAAGCCTGTAATCCCAGCACTTTGGGAGGCCGAGACGGGCGGATCACGAGGTCAGGAGATCGAAACCATCCTGGCTAACACGGTGAAACCCCGTCTCTATTAAGAAATACAAAAAACTAGCCGGGCGAGGTGGCGGGCGCCTGTAGTCCCAGCTACTCGGGAGGCTGAGGCCGGAGAATGGCGTGAACCCGGGAGGCGGAGCTTGCAGTGAGCTGAGATCCGGCCACTGCACTCCAGCCTGGGCGACAGAGCGAGACTCCGTCTCAAAAAAAAAAAAAAAAAAAAAAAAAAAAAAAAAAAAAAAAAAAAAAAAAAACAAAGTCCTACCATATCAAGATAGACTGGATTTTTTTTTAAGGAAACAGGAAAAAGCAGGTCACAGAAGAAATACACATGACTAATAAACATATGAAAAATCGAGTCATATACTTGAGTAATGGAAAAAAGAAATCTCCTACCTCCTAGGGATCAAAGAAATGCAAAGGGAAATGATCTCATTTTTCACTCATGAGAATGACAAAAATTAAAATGAGACAATATCAATGATTTGAGAAAGGATTTACTTATTTATTTATTTATTTGAGACAAAGTCTCACTCTTGTCCCCCAGGCTGGAGTATAATGGCGCGATCTTGGCTCACTGCAACCTCTACCTCCCAGGTTCAAGAGATTCTCCTGCCTCAGCCTCCTGAGTAGCTGGGATTACAGGTGCTTGCCACCACACCTGGCTAATTTTTGTATTTTTAGTAGAGATAGGGTTTCACCATGTTGGCCAGGTTGGTCTCGAACTGACCTCAGGTAATCTGCCCGCCTCAGCCTCCCAAAGTGCAGGGATTACAGGCGTGAGCCACCGCGCCCAGCCAAGAAAGGACATTTTTATACAGTTAGTAAGAATATTAAATCGTCCATCATTTTGCAGGCAATTTCTCTATCCTAGAGAAATATATTCTATACTAGAAATATATTCTCTATCCTAGAGAAATATCTCCATAATAATTTAAGAATATATGTGCAAAGGTGTTCACTGCAGCCTTATATGTAAGTATTTAATAGGCTTATGGTATTAAGTGAAATAAAATCCATATCCCTGAAACAGGTACAACTCTCACACCTTTGCTCATTTCATTTCCCTCTCTTGGCCTATCTAACCAAAAGTCATCTCCTCTTCCTCTCAATTCCCAAAATACTCTTACATCCCACTAAGAATTTTTATGTTTTATCTCCACAACTAGATCACAAGTTCTTCACATGAGCTCTTAATCCTGTTTGTATTCTCTATCTTAAAAAAGGTGATCTTGGCCGGGCTGCAAATTATAAATAATGCTGTAATTAATATCTCTACATATAAATCTTTGAATTTTTAACTACATCCTTAAGATAGATTCCTAGAAATGGAGTTACGAGGATAATGTTAAGAACTCTAAACCTTTTTTTTTTTTTTTGAGATAAGAGTCTCATTCTGTAACCCAGGCTGGAGTGCAATGGCACGATTTGGTTCACTGCAACCTCCACCCCCTAGGTTTAAGTGATTCTCCTGCCTCAGCCTCTCGAGTAGCTGGGATTACAGGCGCCTGCCACCACACCCGGCTAATTTTTGTATTTTTAATAGAGACGGAGTTTCACCATGTTTGCCAAGTTGGTCTCGAACTCCCAACCTCAAGAGATCCACCCGCCTCAGCCTTCCAAAGTGCTGGGATTACAGGTGTGAGCCACTGCAGCACCAGGCCATTTAAGCTTTTTTATAATCTGAAAAATTTAATCAATTTTTACCAACTTATACCAACTTGTAGACCAACAGTTTATCAGTGCTAATACACAAGTTGTAAGGATGAGTAAAAAATTTATTTTTGCTAATTTGATAGACCAAAAGGACACCCTTTAGGCATTTTTTAGTATCTGTAAAGCTAAAATCACCAAAATTCACCCTTTCCCCCTATTTATTAGTCATTTGTATTTACTGTGGGAAATTTCTGTGAACTGTCTGCCCTTTTTGCTATTTGAAGTTTCAATGTTTTCCTTATTGATTTGGGGAGACTTTTACGTAATACAGATATTAACAGTCAAATTTAAAGTGACTATCTTTCAAATATGTTGCATTCTATTTTTATCTTTTAAACTCATTTGAAATTCATTTTGGCATAAGGTACAGATGTAACTTCACCTTTTTCCCAAGTAACTACCATTTGTTCTAGTTCCACCTCTGCCTAGACACCTCTGCCCTTCCTGTCTTCTGCCCGCATGTACAAGATTCTGGTCTGGGTTCATTTACTCTGTTTCACTGATCTGACATTCTCTTTCATCTGAATCATACGGTCTTAGTTACTGTGACTTCCTCAGGCTACAGTCTTCTCCTCTACTAACTGTTCTCAACTATTTTCTCTGTCTTTTTTTTCTTTTCTTGAGACGAGAGTCTCGCTCTGTTGCCCAGGCTGGAGTGCAGTAGTATGATCTCAGCTCACTGCAAGCTCTGCCTCCCCAGTTCATGCCATTCTCCTGCCTCAGCCTCCTGAGTAGTTGGGACTACAGGCACCCAACACCACGCCTGGCTAATTTTTTGTATTTTAGTAGACACGGGGTTTCACCGTGTTAGCCAGGATGGTCTCGATCTCCTGACCTTGTGATCTGCCTGTCTTGGCCTCCCAAAGTGCTGGGATTACAGGTGTGAGCCACCGCACCTGGCCCTTATCTCTTCATTTCTAAAATGCTATTTACTTTCTGTTTTAAAACTCATAGGTATGTACTATCATTTATTAAAAACAACAATTTAAAATTTTAACTGTTAAGGTGACTAAGAATAAAGGCGAAAATGGAGTTTATATGCCTGCCTCCTATTATCTTTTTTTTAGACAAAGTCTTGCTCAGTTACCCAGGCTGGAGTGCAGTGGCGCAATTTTGGTTCACTGAAACTTCCACCTCCCGGGTTGAAGCAATTCTCCTTCCTCAACCTCCTGAGTAGCTCGATTACAAGTGTGCGACACCAGGCCCAGCTACTTTTTGTTTGTTTGTTTGTTTTTTAGTAGAGAAGGGGTTTCACCATGTTGGTCAGTCTGATCTTGAACTCCTTACCTCGTGATCCGCCGGCCTCAGCCTCCCAAAGTGCTGGGATTACAGGCGTGAGCCATCACACCCGGCCACCTCCTATTAGCTTAACAGAGAGTTGGCTAACTATAAACTCCAGGTGGGGCACAGTAAACTATGCCTGCTGTAGTCAGCCAGAAAAATATTGCTAAATAAGCAATTTGTAAATCTAATAAAATCAAGGATGAAAAAACTCAGAGGTTAATTCATCTCAACCAAAAAAAGGGAACAATTTAATTAAGTCTAAAAGCACTAATTTAATTAAAGAAAGAACATCAAAAAGCTGTGTGAATGTGTCAAATACTCATATATACCTGTCTCACTAATCGCTCTCCTTCTAGATGAGGTAGATGGTCTAGAAACCAAATGTGAAGACGAAGGTTTCTCTTCCTGACGCTCTTGCACAAGGTCCTAAGCATTCAGGAAAAAAATAAAATACAACAAACTTAACATAACCAGTAAGCTAATTTGTTGTAAATAACCTTTCCAACTGGCAAATAATATTACATTAGAATGAGAAATTTACTTAAAGATTACCTTTTGATCACTCCCACCTTCAAGGTGACACCTGTTCTCACTCACAGATGTACCTGAGTCTGATGATTCTGAGAGAAAAGAAAAAGAATCAGAAACTTGGTGGGTGGGGGGAGGGCGGCTATTCAGTAGATATGTGATCAGTCTAACACAAACCCTTATGCAATTTAACCTTTCAATAAACATTAAACATGTATTTTCCAGGTGGCACCCTCATACTAAATGTTGCAGATGTAAGTAAAATAATTCAACTTTAATGTAGAAGAGCAAAGTATAATCAAGACATTAAAAGATTGTAAGATAAATTAGCAGAGAGACAGGACAGTCATTATTTGGTAGGGACAGGGAGTGTCTGAGGAGCAAAAAATCAGGAAATATTTTGTAGGACAATGTGAAAATAGGGCTAGGAAAGGCCATTCCAGACCAAGAAAACGCCATGTGAAAAAGTATCCAAAAGCAAACTAACAGTTCCTGTTGCAGGACACCACAAGCAGTTCATTATTACTGGAATGTAGGCAGGTTCAGATTGTAAAGGATCCTGTGCGTCTAGCCAAAGCAGGACTCAGGCTGTCATTCCCTTATCACTGCATTCTTCCCAGCAGATACTTCAGAATCTTCCCTAATGCGATGTTGCAGCCACTCACCATTAAAAAGGATTTAATCCAAGAAAGAAAACTGATTTCTAGCTCACAGAAAATATTACATCCAGAGAGCAATAATGAACTCCTAAATGGTAATTTTAAGCAGAGAGTGACAAATCACTCTGGCAAAATATAAGAAAAATAGGGCAGAGGCAGGAAAACCAGTATTAGACAATTGCAATACAAACTAAAAACGATTAAAGCCTAAACTAAGGCATGGAAGACAAATTCCAGAGAAATTAAATAGGTAAAAACCAACAAGACCTGGTATTTAATAATAGAAGGCAAAGAAGAAAGGAGTTAAGATGATTCCAAGACTCTGCCTTGGGTGAATAAATGAGTGGCACCATTCACGAAAAGAGAAACTTTAAAGATAAACAGATCGGATGGGAAGATAAAAAACTGAGTTATTCAGACACATAGGTTTCATTTGTAGTGGGATATACAGACTTGGAGCTCAAAAGTCAAAGTTTCAGATTTGGGATATACAGACAATCATCATCAAATACTCTTTACTACCCCCTTGGAAACATTTTCATCTTAACAGTGAACTTATGCCTGGACATTAACATTTTGAAATTATGCATTATCATATGTTAATTTTCTCTTTATACTACGGGTAAGGTATTACACTAATTTTCTTAAGTTGTACATAATAGGTTATATTGTCCAGGAAGTTTGGATTAGTATAAACAGATGCTACAAAAAAGATGTAATAAAAAGGAAGCCCTAGGCCAGGCACAGCAGCTCACGCCTGTAATCCCAGAACTTTGGGAGGCCAAGGTGGGAGGATCACCTGAGGTCAGGAGTTTGAGACCAGCCCGGTCAACATGGTGAAACCCTTTCTCTACTAAAAATACAAAAATTAACCAGGCGTGGTGGTAGGCACCTGTAACCCCACCTACTCAGGAGGCTAAGGAAGGAGAATCGCTTAAACCCGGGAAGCAGAGATTGCAGTGATTCGAGATCATGCCACTGCATTCTAATTTGAGTAACAGAAGAGACTCCATCTCAAAAAAAAAGTGACAAAGTTGAGAACATGGAATAGGAGTTCTGAAGTTAAATCTACTGGTATCTAAATCAAACTCAGACTGCAAATAATTTGTAAGTTTCCATCTCAGTAATATAATTTTTCTAGTAATGTGCCAAAGTTTATTTAAACAAATGAAGGAATTAATACATCAGGGATACATACTTCAGAAAATTCAAAATACTACTACAAATACTATAATTGTATATTTAGCTATCATACAATTTCTTAAAGAGCTTTAAAACAATAAAATGCCAAATCATCAGCCTAGTAACTACTTTTATTCTGGGATAAAATGGAGGTACTTTTCTGGGCTTTAAATCCTAACTTTGGAAGAATAAGTATTCAACACATTTATTAAATACCACATTAATAAAACACTATACTGTGTGATGCAGAATGCAAACCTGAATAGGACATAGGTAACAAAAATATAAACAAGTATAACAGCCAGGCGCGGTGGCTCACGCCTGTAATCCCTATACTTTGGGAGGCCGAGGTGAGAGTATCTCTTGAGCTCAGGTTGAGACTAGCCTGGGCAACAGAGCAAAACACCATTTCTACCAAACATACAGAAAAATTAGCCAGGCATGGTGGAGCGTATCTGTAGTCCCAGCAACTTGGGAGGCTGAGGGGGAGGATCATTTGAGCCCTGGAGGTGGAGGATGTAGTGAGCCAAGACCACACCACTGCACTTCAAGCAGGGTGACAGAGTAAGAGTCCCTCTCAAAAACAAAAAACCCACACGTGTAACAAAGCAATTTTACAATAAAATCTGAATATGGAATAGAGGAAGTACAAGGGAGTGGTCATTTCATTCTAGGAACTATATAAGCTCCTGACAGGTGTTTTTTTGTTTTTGTCTTTTTTAAGAAATGAGGTCTTGCTCCGTCACCCAGACTGGAATGGCATGAGCACAGTTCACTGCAGTCCTGACCTCCCGGGCTCAAACAATCCTCCTGCCTCAGACTCCTCAGTAGCTAGGACTACAGGCATGCACCACTATACCCAGCCGATTTTTGTAGTTTTTGCAGAGGCAGGATTTTGCCATGCTGCCCAGGCTGGTCTTGAACTCCAGGGTCAAGTGATCCTCCTGCCTTAGCCTCCTAAAGCGCTGGAATTATAGGCATGAGCCATCACACCTGGCCTAACAGCATTTCTTAACTGTAGTTCGAGGATGGGCTTTAGGAAGGGTGTAGTGTGTTCAAAAGCAAACTGTGGGGCCGGGTGCAGTGGCTCACACCTGTAATCCCAGCACTTTGGAAGGCCGAGGCAGGCAGATTGCAAGGTCAGGAGTTCGAGACCAGCCTGGCCAACAAGCTGAAACCCTGTCTCTACTAAAAATACAAAAATTAGCCGGGCATGGTGGTATAAGCCTTTAGTCCCAGCTACTCGGGAGGCTGAGAGAGAAGAATTGCTTGAACGTGGGAGGCAGAGGTTGCAGTGAACCAAGATCGTGCCACTGCACTCCAGCCTGGGTGACAGAGCAAGATTCCTTCTCAAAAAAAAAAACCAAACTGTGTACATCTCTTCCCAACTCCATGTTTTTAGCCTTCAAATGAGAGTATTATACTATGGGAGTCAGCAAGCACATAAATCAGGGCTTTTCTCATGGAAAGAAGGTTGTAAAACACTTATTGACTTATCCATGTATATGTACCCACGTGCATCTTTCTGGAACAAGAACCCAATGCTTTTATCAGCTTATTTAAGAGAGATGTGACCCAAAAATAACCAGTTAAGAATCAGAAGTAGGAACATAAAATTCCACTTCCACAAATTGGTAAACAAAATTTTGTCTATAATCAAAGAAAAAGACCCATCCTTCATCCTCACACAATGTCCTACGTAGGTAACTGTATTATTTCCCAAAGCCTTTCAATACATTTTCAAGGTAGATCACTCCTAAATAGGAGCTTCTGAAATTATGGACCTTTCAAAACAAATCCTAACTCTGATATCCCAAGTCTTAAATTAATGTAACAAGGTATTTAACCTTACATTAGAACCTCAGTATAATGTGGTTTTAGTTCATATGTACTTCTAATAAATTTATCATATTTTTATTACAATATTAAAGCAACTTTTAAAGAGAATCAATTACAAAACATGCACATGAACAAAAATGTCTTTAAAATCTTTTTATGGTATTTATTCATGATGCTCAAAATTAACTTACCCTGCTGATTGACTACTACCAAGTTTCTGTAGATCATGGTATATATTTTCCTTGTAGACAGAAAAAAAAAATAACAAGAGATGTATATTTTAAAATAATTTGTATTAAGCTGGATTTAACCAGACTTTTACATACATACTTAGTATGAACTACTGCACACATTCAAAACCAAATTTATCATTGGCAAGCTTGTAGGCACATAAAAGCACAATAATTAGTAGCACAATGATTACGTACAGCTACTTTTAATAATTATTAAAGTCTCTCTAGTTGAAAGATTTCACACTGCCAATTCCTGAAATGTGCTTTGTTTGGACTTTACCAAACCTCAAAAAATGGGTGTGCAAGCAGGAAGCAGTTTAACGTACTTATTTTCAAACAGGAATGTTTTTAGCTATGTGCTTAGTAGCAAACTGCCAAAAAAAAAAGTATTGAGTTATGCAAAATCCATTAAACACAAACTGCCCAAAAAAGTATCGAGTTATGCAAAATCCATTAAATAGGAATTTGATTATAATCTTGACTTTCATCAAGCTTCAACTTCCTTTCTTGATCTTAACACTTATTAACAGAGGCTGGGCGTGGTGGCTCACACCTGTAATCTCAGCACTCCGGAAGGCCAAGTAGGGTGGATCACCTGAGGCCCGGAGTTCAAGATCAGTCTGACTAACATGGAGAAACCCCATCTCTACTAAAAATACAAAATTAGCTGGGCGTGGTGGCGCATGCCTGTAATCCCAGCTACTTGGGAGGCTGAGGCAGGAGAATCACTTAAACCCGGGAGGCAGGGGTTGCGGTGAGCCGAGATCATGCCATTGCACTCCAGCCTGGGCAACAAGAGCAAAACTCCAACTCAGGAAAAAAAAAAAAAAAAAAAAAACTTATTAACAGATAAAGCAGCACTCATTCATTCAATAAATACAGACTGAAAACCAACCATGTACCAGACACTGGGGAAAACAAAGAATCAAACAGAAATGTATATGCCCTGATGAAGTTTATATCCTAACAGGAGGATAATTCATTTACCCCAGTATTCGTTGATGTCACAATGGATTTTTCCTTTTCTTTTTAAACTAAGGATTTGAGAGAGTGTTAGTCACAAAATATTGCTCCTCACTCAATATTAAGAGGAAATATGATCCCAACTATCTTTTTTCACCCTTGGGAATAAGGATACGGCAACCTAAACCCACAACATTTTAAATTCATATCCTTTTCAAGTAAGTAATTTCTCCTATTTCTTATCTCTCAACATTTAGAATTCAAATCCAAGGAAATCATACTTCCAAACACTATCCGAAGATTCAATATTCAGACCAGGCACAGTGGCTCACGTCTGTAATCCCAGCACTTTGGGAGGCTGAGGCAGGCAGATCACGTGAGGTCAGGAGTTCGAAACCAGCCTGGCCAACATGGCAAAACCTCATCTCTACTAAAAATACAAAAAATTAGCTGGCCATAGTAGCATGCACCTGTAACCCCAGCTACTCAGGAGGCTGAGGCAAGAGAATCACTTGAACCTGGGAGGCAGAGGTTGCAGCCTGGGTAACAGAGCAAGACATCTCAAAAAAAAAAAAAAAAAAAAAAAAAGAAGATTCAATATTCAATAGCTGAAAAATTCACCAATATACCCATATATTTTTTAAATTTATAAAATTAAATCATATATCCCAAGGCCAAGTTTAAAATGACAACATATATGGATATTAAACAAAGTGATTCATCAATGAAAAAATAATTATTTATAATATATATTAATTATATTATATAAAAATTATAATATATAATATTTAAAAGCTAGATGAAATTAAATACAGTACTATATTTAAAACTAGGTTAAAACACAGTTGCACATAATATACAAACGACTGGTAAAAATAACTTTTGGTAACAAACTATAGTCCTTTTATTCTCTACTTTTCTTAGTTTTCTGTCATTTCCTAATGTTCAATAATATAATATATACTATGTTTACAATAATGAGGTTGTTTTAAAATTATAAAATCCCTTGCTCAGTTGAGGAAGTTATCTATTTTAATAAAATAAAATCCCATTTAATTATCATCTTTTCAGCTATACTATTGAGCATTAAATACTAGCAGAAGCTAGTTAACTGTTCCAGGTGAAAGCATTCATTCTATTAATTAACAGAATGAATGCTAAGGCTCAATACCGATTGCCTGTGCTAAACCAAATGTGACAAAGAATTCCAAATATAGGCCGGGTGTGGTGGCTCACACCTGTAATCCCAGCACTTTGGGAGGCCAAGGCGGGTGGATCACCTGAGGGTGGGAGCTCAAGACCAGCCTGCTCAACATCGAGAAACCCTGTCTCTACTAAAAATACAAAAATTAGCCAGGCGTGGTGGCGGGCACCTGTAATCCCAGCTACTCGGGAAGCCGAGGCAGGAGAATCTTGAACTCAGGAGGCGGAGGTTGCGGTGAGCCAAGATTGCGCCACTACACTCCAGCCTAGGCCACAGAGCAAGACTCCCTCTCAAAAACAAAACAAAAAAGAGAGTAATTGAGATGGAGTGTTACTCCTGTTGCCCAGGTTGGAGTGCAATGGCGCGATCTCGGCTCACCACAACCTCCACCTCCTGGGTTCAAGCAATTCTCCTGCCTCAGCCTCCCGAGTAGCTGGGATTACAGGCATGCACCACCACGCCTGGCTAATTTTTTATTTTTAGTAGCGATGGGGTTTCTCCATGTTGGTCAGGCTGGTCTCGAACTCCTGACTTCAGATGATCCACCCGCCTCGGCCTCCCAAAGTGCTGGGATTACAGGTGTAAGCCACTGCGCCAGGCCTAATTCTAGAATACCTGGGTTAAATTCTGCTGGTTAAGTGCCATAATGATAAGTGACCACGAAAATGATCTCCAAAATATCTAAGGCTCAAATTTAAGCCTTTACTACTTGGTGGTATACTGTTTCTGGGAGTGACTGGAATAAAAATTTATAATAGCTACGACTAATACTTGAATGCTTGGTATGTGCCAAAAACTATGCTTTTTTTATACAACGTCTCTTTTCAAGAGCTTTAACCTCCACATGAAGTATTTAATTATCCCTATTTTATAAATGGGGAAACAGGTTTATAGAGGTTAATCTACCTAGTCACAAAAGTAGTAAATGACTGGGCTAGGTTTCAAACACTGGTTTATAAGATGCCAGAGCTCAGGTTTTCAAATAATATGCCACAGAGCTAAAAAATTAAATTTCAGCATGTCTTTTATATGTTTTACCAGTTTTTCTCTGACAAAAGTGAATGAGGGTAGAGGTGAACTGAAATGTTAGCCCAACAGGCTTTTTACAATGGACTAAACTGAAGAATTACCTGTGCTCTTTCACAGAGAAGCTTGGCACACCAAACAAATCTCCTAGAAGATCATTTGAACAATATACAATATGTTGTTGCTTCTCATCATATAATCGTTTAGTCATAATATACTGGCCAAGATAAAAAAGAACCTGAAATAGAAATATGATTTCTGAGCATTAAAGAAAACTAAATGTTAGTTTTAAATACATTTAATAATATACTATTAATCTGAATGGGGTAAACAACCAGCAACCATATCCACAACTATGTAGAACAACCACCATTTTGTACTTAGAAGCTACTTTTGGCTGGGCGCAGTGGCTCACACCTGTGATCCCAGCACTTTGGGAGGCCGAAGCGGATGGATCACCAGGTGAGGCGATAAAGACCACCCTGGTCCCATCTCTATTAAAAATACAAAAATTAGCTGGGCATGGTGGCGGACACCTGTAATCCCAGCTATTCCGGAGGCTGAGGCAGGAGAATGCTTGAACCCAGGAGGTGGTGGAGGCTGCAGTGAGCCGAGATTGCGCCACTGCACTCCAGCCTGAGCGACAGAGAGACTTCTCTCAAAAAAAAAAATAAAAATAAAAAAGAAGAAGAAACTGTCCCCAGCTCTTCTGACTCTTAATCCAATGCTCTTTTTACTACCCATACTAGCTTTCACTACCTTCCTGTGTGCCCCAGAACAAAGATCCTATAACTGAGAACTACATCAGACAATACATACATTACTGTTACACAGTTTAGCATAAGCATTCTAAGTCTTTATGATGGCCTTGGCCAATTTTCTCATTTCTATCTACTGCTAAATCCATACTTTTTTGTTTCCTTAACTGATTATACAATGATAGTAAGGTCAATCCCAAATTAGCCCTAAAAATACCATTTAACCTGGCACTTCCCTACAAGCACTGTCTTTGGATTTAACTGGCTAAGCAGGCATCAGTCTTAAAGGAATATTCTTATGTGACTGGACAGATTGTTGTCCAGCAGTGGGAAAGGAAAAAGGAAGAGAACTTAGATTTATTCCACCAAATATCCCTTAAGGAAGTTTCTAAAAGCATAGCTGGAGAGGAAAAGGATACGGAAGCTCTTCCTGCCCCACTATACTGTTGTAGGAAAAAAACTTTAATGTTTTAAGTAATCTGAGTCCCACAAACTAAGTGGGAGAGAGAACAGGCATATTTCAATCACACTGAAATTTTGCCTAAGGTGGCTCAATCTCTCACTGAAAAGCATGAAAATCATGCTTCTGTGCACAAATTTAAAGCTGGGGAATGCACTAAAATGCTAGATCCATTAAATATATGGTCATGAATCAGCTCACCTCTATCCCAGAAAGGTCAGTATACTGTACTCATGTATCTCTAGTGCAGAAGTTCTTAACCTGGGATCCAGGGATGCCCAGGAAGTCCTTGGATAGAATTCAGGGGGTCCATTAATTTGGATGGGAAAAAAATTCTATCTTTATTTTCACAAACTTCTAACTAGAATTTAGCTTTTCCTTCGATTATAAATGTAGGCAACAAATCACAACAGTATTAATACCTGTGATTTCATCACCAACAAAAATCACAGGTGTTTTCATATCATACTGTGCTTATGGCAAACATTTCAAAATATGACTTATATTCCTCACTAAATCAAAATTATATTTATTGGCCATGTATGGTGGCTTATGCCTATAATCCCAGCATTTTGGGAGACCAAGGCAGGTGGATCACCTGAGGCTAGGAGTTCAAGACCAGCCTGGCCAACATGGCAAAAGCCTGTCTCTACTAAAAATACAAAGGATTAGCCAGGCATGGTGGCAGGTGCCTGTAATCCCAGCTGCGTGGGAGGGTGAGGCAGAAGAGTGGCTTAAATCTAGGAGGTGGAGGTTGCAGTGAGCCAAGATCCCGCCACTGCACTCCAGCTTGGGTGACAGAGCGAGACTCCATCTCAAAAAAAAAAAAAACAACAAAACACTATATTTATTATAGCTGCTTCTAAATCTTAGTACTTATTGTGTTAATAAAAAAAGCACATATATCACAAATACTATTTTGGTAACCGTATTTTAGTATGTTTCCTTTGTAATTCTATACATTTTATTTCATATATTTAAAAACATGATTCTTAGAAGGAGTTACCAGTCTAAGAAGGCTTTCACCAGTCTACCAAAGGGTTCACAGCATAAAATGGTCAAGCGCCCCTACAGGGCTTCTGCTTATCTGAGTTCCTAGCTGAGAAATGAAACTCGAGTATAATTAGAATTTTCAGCTTTAAAATATAGTCCAAATGACCACAAAATTAAATGTTGCTGCTTAATGAAAAATCCTTCTATATGGCCAATTTCTCCCCACAGTCTTGAAAACTTTAAGTATGGCTACATGTAACTAGTAAGATGCTAGTTATCTCTTGATTCAGCTTACCTCTTTCATAGTATAAGTGTCTTTTTGTGCACCAACAGACTTTAATAACTTCAAAAGCAATGGCTTTGGTCTAACCTATAAAGAGAAAAGAGCTGTTATTATACTTCCAAAATTATCCCAGAACTATAGGCCCTGCAGCAAACATATCGATCAACTTCAATAAAGGGGGTTTGGAAAAAATGCTGGGGAGGATCTAATTATTATGCAAGTATCATGGAATCATCAAGTATCATTAGTTGTGATCACAGATAGCATCCAATCCAAGACAGGAAAAATTACTTTTTCCTTCAGCTATTTATATTACCTGCTTACTGCCTTACAAACAACCATAAATTCTTAAGATCCAATGAGCTTACGGTACTGATCCAATGAGCTTCTTGCAAGCTAACTTAGAGAATCAAAGAGAAATGAATAAATCTTTAGAGTGGATCCTGTTATCAATCTTCTCTAAAGATTAGGTTCCTGAAAGCTAGAGAACTTAACTAACTAACCCAAGCTGACAAGAGTAATTAAGAACAGATCAGACATACCAACCCAGGTCCCTCAACTACAACTCACCATTTTCTTCCTACTATATCATGCTGCCTCTTAGTTGGTCTACATTTCAAATATCTACTTGACAAACATTTACTGAGCTAATACTATGCACTGGACAGTAGTAGGTACTGCAAAAAAAATTACAAATAAGACATATGACCTATATTCAAGGAGCCTGCCAACTAGATTACGGGTCAATTTTTTTCTGTAAAGAGCCAGACTGTTAAATATTTTAAGCTTTTCATACAAATGGTTCTATCCAAGTAAAAAGTATAGTTACTATGTAAACCAACAGGCATGGTTGCATTCCAGTAAAATTTTCTTTACAGAAAGAAAGGAAGCTGGCTGGGCGAGGTGGCTCATGCCTATAACCCCAGCACTTCGGGAGACTGAGTGCTAGAGGTTCGCTTAAGGCTAGGTGTTCAAGACCAGCCTGGGCCATACTGAGAGACCCCACCTCTACAAAAAAATTTTAAAATTAAAACAAAAACAGGCAACAGGGCAAAGCTGGCCAACAGGCTAAAGTTTGCCTGCCACTTATCTAGAAGTTTTACAAATGGTATTGAGAAAAATAACTGCCATGGGGGAGGGGAATGTAATGTACTTACATGCATTTTCTCTCTTCCTTTTATCAAAATCTGCAAAACTCAGTATCTTTACAGCTTGCCACCACCCACACAAACTGGTACCTCTGCACCTCTCTTTGATATGCCCCAGTCCTGTGTCTAAATCTGACAGCTGTTTAAAATCTGACAGCACCCCCACTGGGAGTGTCTTAAAAACAGATTTTTAAAAAATTGCCTATTTCCAGCTAATCAATAAAACAAATATTAAACAACTGAAAAATTTAAAATACATATTGAATTATTAATTTTTCTGATTGCACTTTTTTTTAACTGTGCGTATATATGCACTTTACTTTCAGGCAAAATAATGAATTCTCTCAAAAAAGATTTAAAAATTATCTTTTTTCTTCTGAATTTTTAATATATGCTATATTAGCTTCAAATTAGATAAAATAACTCTAAGTAAAAATCTGTAATGGAAGATGGGTGTGGTGGCTCAGGCCTGTAATCCCAGCACTTTGGGAGGCTGAGGCAGGCAGATCACCTGAAGTCAGAAGTTCGAGACCAGCCTGGCCAACACAGCGAAACTCTGTCTCTATTAAATACACAAAAATTACTTAGGTGTAGGCCAGGCACAGTGGCTCACACCTGTAATCTCAGCGCTTTGGGAGGCCAAGACAGGTGGATCACGAGGTCAGAAGTTCAAGACCAGCCTGGACAACATGGTGAAACCCTATTTCTACTAAAAATACAAAAATTAGCCGGGTGTGGTGGTGGGTGCCTGTAATCCCAGCTACTCAGGAGGCTGCAGCAGAACTGCTTGAACTCAGGAGGCAGATGTTGTAGTGAGCTGAGATCATGCCACTGCACTCCAGTCTGGGCAACAGATCAAGACTCAGTCTCACAAAAAAAAAAAAAAAAAAATTCTGTAATGGAAAGCCATCAGTATATTAGTGACTTAAAAGACATGTATTAGTGAGAAATGGCTATAAAAGATAATAGCATTCGTAATCTTACATTGAAGAACAGGAAGATAAATTATAGGTAAAGATCTAAATATCTAAAAAATTTAAATCTAGAAGAAAATATAGGAATATATTTGCAAGATAGGAGAGTTCTTCCAAAGCATGATAAGAAATTCAAAAGCCAACAAATTTTACTTCATAGAATTGTTCTCAATGGGGAAAAGACAACATAAAAGCAAATGCTACATTAGTAAGCAACAAAAGTTAAATATACTTGAAACACATAGAGCTACTCCAATTACTAAGAAAAATTTTAAAGAACCAAAAGGAAAATGGCCAGAGAAGACGAGGCAAATCCCAGAAGAAACAAATGACAACAAAATGGAGGCCTGCTGCAGTGACTCACGCCTGTAATCCCAGCACTTTGGGAGGCCGAGGCAGGCAGATCACATGAAGTTGGGAGTTCAAGACCAGCATGACCAACGTGGAAAAACCCCATCTCTACTAAAAATACAAAATTAGCTGAGCATGATTGCGCGTGCCTGTAACCCCAGCTACTTGGGAGGCTAAGGCAGGAGAATCGCTTGAACCTGGGAGGCAGAGGTTGCAGTGAGCCAAGATCTCGCCATTGCACTCCAGCCTGGGCAACAAGAGTGAAACTCTGTCTCAAAACAAAAGGAAAGGTGCCCAGCCTCACCAAGAAACTAGGGAAAAATGAATTTAAACAATGGCACAGTACCTTTTATCAAAAAAAAAGTAATAATAATTAAAGATTGGTAATATTCAGTGTTGGCAGGAGTGAAACTGTTAGAGCCTTTTGGTGAGCAAGTTACCAGCAGCAATCAAATATGAGTAAAATTTAGGACTCATCAAGCCTGTAATCCCAGCACTTTGGGAGGCCGAGACGGGCGGATCACGAGGTCAGGAGATCGAGACCAGCCTGGCTAACACGGTGAAACCCCGTCTCTACCAAAAAAATACAAAAAACTAGCCAGGCGAGGTGGCGGGCGCCTGTAGTCCCAGCTACTCGGGAGGCTGAGGCAGGAGAATGGCGTAAACCCGGGAGGCGGAGCTTGCAGTGAGCTGAGATCCGGCCACTGCACTCCAGCCTGGGCAACACAGCAAGACTCCGTCTCAAAAAAAAAAAAAAAAAATTTAGGACTCAGGAGTTCTAATTCTATATTTTTCTTTTTTCTTTTCTTTAATACAGTTTCACTCTTATCGCCCAGGCTGGAGTAAAATGGCGCAATCTTTTTTTAATTTTTATTTTTATTTATTTATTTATTTATTTATTTATTTTTTTTTTTTTTTTGAGACAGAGTCTCGCTCTGTCACCCAGGCTGGAGTGCAGTGGCTGGATCTCAGCTCACTGCAAGCTCCGCCTCCCGGGTTCACGCCATTCTCCTGCCTCAGCCTCCCGAGTAGCTGGGACTACAGGCGCCTGCCACCGCCCGGCTAGTTTTTTGTATTTTTTAGTAGAGACGGGGTTTCACCGTGTTAGCCAGGATGGTCTCGATCTCCTGACCTCGTGATCCGCCCGCCTCGGCCTCCCAAAGTGCTGGGATTACAGGCGTGAGCCACCGCGCCCGGCCTAAATGGCACAATCTTGGCTCACCGCAACCTCTGCCTCCCAGGTTCAAGTGATTCTCCTGCCTCAGCCTCCTCAGCAGCTGGGATTATAGGCACGCACCACCATGCCCGAGTAATTTTTGTATTTTTAGTAGAGACAGGGTTTCACCATGTTGGCCAGGCTAGTCTTGAACTCCTCATCTCAGGTGATCGGCCCGCCTTGACCTTCCAAAGTGCTAGGATTACAAGGGTGAGCCACCGCATCCAGCCTATAATTCCATAAAATCTTTCTTACAGAAATAGTCACACGGGATGGATGTACAAAGCAGCACTATCTGTAATACTCAAAAACAGGAGGCAATTTTTAAAAAGCTGTCAGTAAAGTCATAATTTTTAAAATGGTATACTCATGCTATGGAATACCATGCAGCCATTAAAAAGAATTCTGTAGACTTTATTGACAAGGATGCAAGTCACAGAACAACTATAGTTTCATCTTGTTAGTACAACAAACAGGACAATAACATAGATTTAAATTCAAATGTAAATATATGTGGGTATGCACACAGAAAAAATCTAAAAGGGAACATGCAGCAAAAAGACTGGAATTTTCAGGTTTTACTTTAAAATTTCTCTAATGACAAAAATCTTTAAAACAAGCATGAATAATTTTTGTGACTTTTAGAAATCATTTTTAAAAATTAAATACTGGGAGGTCAAAAAGGAAAAAAAAAATCAGTCACATAACAAACATAACTTCAACCACGCTTAACAATGTAATGGAACTAATTTTTAAAGCCTATGTGGCAAAGGGCTAAGAAAATACTGACCAGTTCTTAACAGTTTTTAACTCCACGCAGTCATGCCCGAGGTAGCACACCTTAAGTTATGCACATACAATGTCATTTACAGAGCCATGCTATAATTGAGGTATATGAAATTTAGTTTATCACTTCATAAAATAAATTATTAAAATTACACGAGACAAAAATACTAACCAGGGTCTCTTGTTCAGAAGCTGGAATCTGTGAGGTGGTTACAGCACCATCAGTAGGTACAGACATGTTGGTATTGCACATTTGCCTACAAGAAGGAAAAAAAAGACGATGAAAACTGGAAATCATGAAACATCTGCGAAAAATTAATCATATATAAAGAACATAAACAACGCCTTTGTTAAAACTAAAGCTACAAGCAAGTCGGTGCTTACCTGGATCAGCAGAGAAAAAGTGGTGTGCGTCTGTGCCCACAGGTCTACCCTCCAATCGCCACTGAACACAGCTGGGAAAATGCATGGTTTAAATAGCCCCAGCTGGAGACAAGTCAGGACTTAACTCCTTTTACTGCAGTTTCGGAACGTGTCTGAACTTGACCAGCTCAAGAGGAAAAGCTGAGTCAACCTGCCCATGGAACTGGCCCAATCCCGCCCAGACTATGCGCAGCATTCACAAGACCGACCCGACAGGCCCCTGCGATTACCGGGACCCCGCCACCGAGGCGGCCCCGCAGCCCCCAGCCCACGTGACCTTTACCCCGGACTCCCGCGGAGACCTCCGAACCACTCCCGCCCCCCGCCGCCGCGAGAGCCGTCCGAAACCCCGCCCTCCTCCCTGGCGGCTACTGCCTAGCCCTAGTCCAACAAAACCTCCGCAAAGCCACGTGCCCCGCGCCCCGAGCCCCCAGCCACAAACCGCACAAAGGCTGCGAGCGGGCAGAGGCTGGGAACCAGCGATGCAGGGGACACCGTCACAGCCCAGAACCAGAAGTGACCGGTCGCTGCCGGGCCAGTACCTGCTCCTCACCATCCGGGGTTTTCGCGCTTGGAGTCGGGGGTCCCTCGAGACTCCCCAGTTTCCTTCACGGGGCCCGCGGAAGCACGACGTCCTGGGCCTTGGGAACCATTCCACTCTCGGGGCCAGGGCACTGGGCGCTCGAATGCACTAATCCGGGGAGGGACGGGACTCCTGGCTGCGAAAGCAGCAGGATCTCGGTCAGAGGGGTCGGGGCCGCCCCTCGGGCTCGACTTCTTGCTCCATCTTCCCGACACACAGGGCCGGAAAAGCCCCACGAGCAGCCAAGCTAGCCGCGGTGCCGCGGTGCGCGCCCCCTACCGCCGGAGGGGAGCGTGCGGGGCGTCGCGGCGCATCCGGGCATTTGTGCGCGCGCACACACCCGGCCCCGCTTCCGCCAATTGGGTCAGGGGCTGGGCCGCACCGCCTCCGGGAAGATGGAGTTGGGAGTGTCGCCCCGCGGGCGCGGCGTACTCTGAGGCGGGGTGGGAGTCTTGGACGCGAACTGGGCGGGTGGGGCTCGGCCCGGGCGCGGCGCCTGCCTGGCTTGGCACTGGGAACACTCCTTTAGCCGTTGCGCTATTTTTATATTTCTTGTATTTACGCTTCCCGCCCGTGGTGGAAACTGCGACAAATGCGGATCTCCGTGTCGCTGTTACCAAAAAGAAACCAAAATTAACAGCTGTTTAATACGTTAAGCCCACTGCACTAGCCGCTGGAGTTGTACACAAATGAGTCAAGGCTTGTTTTTAATAAAGATTTAAAATAGCACTTAAGGCAGGCTTATACACCGGTGCATACAGCTGCTATGGTTGGAGAACAAAGACGCTGGTTACCGTTGGTGGGGAGGGGAGCGGTTACTTTTAGAATGTTTGGGTTTGGCCAGGCGCGGTGGCTCCCGCTTGTAATCCCATCACTTTAGGTAGGCCGAGGCCGGTGGATCACTTGAGGTCAGGAGTTCAAGACCAGCCATGGCCAACATGGGAAACGCTGTCTCTACTAAAAACTACAAAAATTAGCCGGGCATGGTGGCGGGCACCTATAATCCCAGCTACTCGGGAGGCTGAGGCAGGAGAATCCCGTGAACCCAGGAGGCGGAGGCTGCAGCGAGCCAAGATCATGCCACTGCACTCCAGCCTGGGCGACAGGGCAAGACTGTTTCTCAAAAAAAAAAAAAAAAGTTTGGGTTTGTTAATCTACACATTCATTATCATTAAAATATATATTTATATGTTATGCACTCATTCTGACTCACCTACTTGCCCACAGAGGTGTGGCAAAAACGTTTTTGATGCAGTCTCATAAGTTGAGGACATAAAGAATTGAGTTAGCTAAACCCAAAAACACAGCCGTTGCAAAGAAGGAACACCTTTCTTTGGCCAGTAGGTGATTAGCTCTTTGTAAACAAGGGCCTTTTTTAATAAAGTTATATCCTTCCCTTCTGCAGCTTTTTTTATAAAGTTATATCCTTCCCTTCTCCTGCTTCCCAGCCTACCAGAAAGTAACCTTCCTTAAACATAGTGGTCACTCAGTTGATTGAAGTTGATTGTCAATATTATTAACTTAAGAGATTTAATATGTGGCTTTTAAAAAGGTAATCTCCATCAGATCAAATACAGTGGGGTTTCTAATTGTTAGACTCAGTGCTTGAAATTGGATGAAAGAAAATCTCAAGCAGTGAGAAAATGTTAGCATGAAAAGAAAGATAAGTGATAACGCTGGGCACGGTGGCTCTCGCCTGTAATCCCAGTACTTTGGGAGGCTGAGGTGAGCAGATCACAAGGTTAGTAGTTCAAGACCAGCCTGGCCAACATGGTGAAACCCTGTCTCTACTAAAAACGCAAAAATTAGCCGGGCCCAGTGGTGGGCACCTGTAATCCTAGCTACTCGGGAGGCTGAGGCAGAAGAATCGCTAGATCCTGGGAGGCGGAGGTTGCAGTGAGCGGAGATCGTGCCACTGCAGTCCAGCCTGGGTGGACAGCAAGACTCCATCTTGGAAGAAAAAGAAAAAGATAAGTGATAGAGGTTGATATTTGTTAAATATCAAGTGAGCGAATAGGTTTGTGCTATAAAAGTTAAGAGACATAATTAATTGCTTAGTGAACGCTGGAGGCAGTTCACAAAGGCCTCAGAGAAGATCACACATATTTTGTGTCTTGAAAGATGGTGAGACTTAAATAAACGCAGAAAATATTCCAGGCACAAGAAAACTATCAAAAAATACAGAAAGGAAAATATAAAGAGGGCTGTTTGAGTTACAATAAATCAGTTTGACTTGCATGAAAGTCAAGAAGAAGTTTTAAGAACTTGGAGTCTTCTTAAATGCCAAGCAAGGAAATTTGGGCTTTAGACAGAGTAGATATTAGGAGCATAAAAACAGGTGATTTGCTTCAAACTGTATTTTAACAGGACCACCAGGAGTTGATTCAAACTCAGAATAGTCGGGCCAGCTGCCTTCTGGACCGACTTTCCCCCTTCTCATTGGCCTTGTGCTTTGAAAAAATTCTCTTGACAAAGTTATTAGAGTAGAAACAAAAGGCAGAACTGATAAGATTAGTCCTTTTCTAATGGAACCAGAAAAGAAGGGGCAGAAATGAAGGCAGAAGGGAGAAGCGGGGGTGGGGGAGAGAGAAGCAAAAAGGATTCACTCAAGAACCTGGTATTCAAAACTATGTGTACCAGCACTACCACAGCGGTATGACTCAGTGTCCACCTAAAGCATGATAATACTGCTTACCAAAAAAAGTATGGAGGGAATGAAAAGTTGGGTTAGTTTTAAGTGATGCGTCACAGAACAGAATTCAGTGGTAAAAAGCTTAGGCTGGGAACAGAGCTTGAAACAGCAAAGAAATGAGAGGAACGACCAAAAAGCCAAGGGCCATATAGTGATGTCTGAAAAATCAGAATCAAGTAATAATATTGAATACTGCAAAAGTCAGAGAAAATGCGGAATAAGAAAGCAAGCGATCTGGAAAGTGGCGAGTAAGATGGAATATGAGGAGGTCGCTGAGAGCTGGGAGGAGGCGGTAGACAGCGGGGAAATAGACGTCTGGAAAAAAAAAACTGAAGATCACACAAAAACAGCAGGAAATCCAAATCTCCCAAAGTGCCCATGGTGATTCAGGACGATAGTTTTCCCCAGGTACCCCCTCCACCGCATCCTCAAGAGGCCCACCAGCAAGGGTGTGGTTAACAGCCCCAGGTCCGCTAGCAGACCCGCCCTTCCAGACAAGTCCATGGCACAGCGGGAGGCCGAGTACGCCGAGACTCGGAAGCGGATCCTGGGCAGCGCCGGCCCGGAGGAGAAGCAGGAGAAACCCATCCTCGATAGGCCTTTCTCTGATCTTTTTCCCTTCAGGCTAACCAGGATCTCCCAACCCGAAGACAGCAGGCAGCCCAATAATGTGATCAGACAGCCTCTGGGTCCTGATGGGTCACAAGACTTCAAACAGCGCAGATAAATGCAGGCAAAAAGATATGGCGCGACTGCCGCGTCAACGCTTCCTGCGTCGTCCGCCAAGGGTTGCACTTTCGTGGCGGACAGCTGGACTTGAGCAGCGGGAACCTGACTTACTTGCCCGGTGATCCCCGTTGCTCCGCCACTGTGACCTTGAACCCCATGCACTGTGACCTCCCCCCTTCTCCCCTTCCCACTGTGATTGGCACTTCGACAAGGACTGTCCCAAGTCAATGGAAAGGGAAAGGGTGGGGGTTAGGAGAAGGTTAGGGGGAACCCACCAAGTACTCAGAGAGTCAGACAGGGCCAGAAATAACGGTTTATCATGCTCATTAATTTGGGATTTCAAAACACAAATGAACTCACACCTATCCACCCCAAGTGCATGTCTTCATCACTTAAAAAGTGAGTTCCCTTTGAAAAAAAAAAAGAAAGCAAACCATCTGCTCACTCTAAAAGCAGTTGCTATTGTTTATGACTTTACCATTTAAAAAAATACAGACCAGCTGCTGCTGTTTGCTTGCATTCCACAGTTATCCTGTGTCACTTTGCCCTTTGTTGTGCTTACTTGAAGTTTCTCTAGAGGCAAACTGCTTATTTTTAGTAGCATTGTTCTTGATGCCCAAGAGGTGTTTCAAGAGGTTGAGATACTTCGAGTGTCTTTATATTCTTTGGGACATAAACTCTGCAAAACAAGGCTCACACCTGTAATCCCAGCATTTTGGGAGGCCAAGGTGGGAGGATCTATTAAGGCCAAGGGTTTGAGACCAGCCTGAGCAACATGGCAAAACCCTGTCTCTACAAAATGCAAAAAAATTAGCCAGGCATGGTGGCACTCACCTGTAGTCCTAGCTACTTGGAAGCCAGAGATGGAAGGATGGCTTGAGCCTGGATAGGTTGTGTGTGATCCTGCCACTGCACTCCAGCCTGTGTGACAGAGTGAGACCATGTCTCAAAGGAAAAAAAAAAAGTCTACAATAGACTTATCTTGACCCAAGGGCCATTTCATACTTTATTAGTCACAACTAATCTTTTTTCTTTCTTGTTTTTTTTGAGATGGAGTCTCACTCTGTCACCCAGGTTGGAGTGGTAGCACGATCTCAGCTCATTGCAGCCTCCACCTCCTGGGTTCAAGTGATTCTCCTGCCTCAGCCTCCTGAGTAGCTGGGATTACAAGCTTGCACCACCATACCCGGCTACTTTTTGTATTTTTAGTAGAGGCAGGGTTTCAGCATGTTGGCCAAGCTGGTCTCGAACTCCTAGCCTCAGGTGATTCACCCACCTCGCCCTCCCAAAGTGCTGGGATTACAGGCGTGACCCACTGTGCCTGGCCACTACTAATCTTTAAAGCATGGTGAAAACGAAACAAGATTTAGCTCAGAAACCGTGTTTAGAATGCTGAGTTTCACAATATTTATGAGACTATCTAAAATTACAGAAGTAGTTCAAATTCCATATGTCTTTCCAAACATCTGGAACTGAATAGTGTTATTTAAAAGGCAAAATCTGGGCTGGGCACAGTGGCTCATGCCTGTAATCCCAGTACTTTGGGAGGCCAAGACAGGCAGATCACTGAAGGTCAGGAGTTTGAGACCAGCATGTGAAACCCCGTCCATGCTAAAAATACAAAAATTAGCCAGGCGTGGTGGTACAAGCCTGTAATCCCAGCTACTTGGGAGGCTGCGGCAGCAGAATCGCTTGAACCTGGGAGGCAGATGTTGCAGTGAGCCGAGATTGTGCCACTGCACTCGAGCCTGGGCAACAGAGCAAGACTCTGTCCTGGAAAATAAAAAAGTAAAAAATAGGCCAGGTGTGGTGGCTCACATCTATAATCCCAGCACTTTGGGAGGCTGAGGCGTGTGGATCACGAGGTCAGGAGTTCGAGACCAGCCTGGCCAGCATGGTGAAACCCTGTCTCTACTAAAAATACAAAAAATTAGCCGGGTATGGTGGTGCACGCCTGTAATCCCAGCTACTCTGGAGGCTGAGGCAGGAGAATTGCTTAAACCTGGGAGGCAGAGATCGTGCCACTGCACTCCAACCTGGAAGACAGAACGAGAACGAGACTCCATCTCAATAAATAAATAAATAAATAAACAAAAAGCAAAATCCCAGCAAATAGTGGATAAAAAGACTTTTTGTTTTTACTTTGAAAATTAATCAACTTTTTGTTTAATTTGACTGAAACATGCAGAAACATTCACAGAACAATATTCAACAAAAGAAACCACCACCTCAAGTTCTGCTCTTAAGAAAAAAAAAAGAAAAAAAGAAACCACTACCCAGAATTCACATTTGTCATTCCTGCATCAAACATATTTTTTTCATTTTTATTTATTTATTTTTGAAACAGAGTCTTGTTCTGTTGCCCATGCTGGAATGAAGTGAGCCGAGATTGTGCCACCATGCCTGGCTAATTTTTAGTATTTTTTAGTAGAGACGGGGTTTTACCATGTTGGCCAGGCTGGTCTCGAACTCCTGGCCTCAAGCAATCCACCTGCCTTGGCCTCCCAAAATGCTGGGATTACAGGTGTGAGTCACTGAGCCTGGCCTAAATATATTTTTTCTTTTTTTTTTTTTTTTTTTTTTTTTTGAGATGGAGTCTCGCTCTGTCACCCAGGCTGGAGTGCAGTGGCCAGATCTCAGCTCACTGCAAGCTCCGCCTCCCGGGTTCACACCATTCTCCGGCCTCAGCCTCCCGAGTAGCTGGGACTACAGGCGCCGCCACCTCGCCCGGCTAGTTTTTTGTATTTTTAAAGTAGAGACGGGGTTTCACCATGTTAGCCAGGCTGGTCTCGATCTCCTGACCTCGTGATCCGCCCGCCTCGGCCTCCCAAAGTGCTGGGATTACAGGCGTGAGCCACCGCGCCCGGCCCTAAATATATTTTTTCAATGAAACTGCTTAAAAAATTAAAATTTCACTGTTATTCTTTATCCCATTCCCCTCCTCTTGATAATGATCAATTTGATGCCTGTCCACTAAGTCTGTGTTTTATACATTCACTGTAAATGTATGAATCCATAAACAACAGGGACAGTAGACTGCATACCTATAAGAGAATAGTCAGCCTTAGAGTAAGTTTCAATATGTAACAGGAAAAGCTCTCCTTATCTTTTTCAGTATTGTTTTGGCTCTTCCTGGATGTTAACTTTTAGAACCAGTTTGTCTAATTCACAAAAAAAATCCTCTTGGGATTTTGCTTTGCGTTGCATTGGATTGTTAGACTAATTTGACTTCTTTTCAGTATGAATTCTTCCCAGATAAGAACATGATATATCACTCCATTTTTTAGGTCTCTCTTAACATCCTTTAATAATGCTTTATCGTTTCCTCCTTAAAGTTCTTGTATGTTTGGCTAGCTTTTTTCTGAGGTGCTTAAGTTTTATTGCTGTTTATACCTTTTAAAATTTTATTTTCTATTTGGTTATTGCTGACATATGAAACAATTACTCATTTTTGTGTTTTGATCTTATAGCCAGCCAGCAATACTACTTTTTTTTTTTTTGAGACGGAGTCTCACTCTATCACCCAGATGGGAGTGCAGTAACATAATCTCCGCTCACTACAGTGTCTGCCTCCCTGGTTCAAAGAATTCTTCTGCCTCAGCCTCCTGAGTAGCTGGGACCACAGGCACGTGACACCATGCCTGTCTAATTTTTGTATTTTTACTACAGATGGGGTGTTGCCATGTTGGCCAGGCTGGTCTCAAACTCCTGACCTCATGATCCACTCACCTCGGCCTCCCAAAGTGCTGGGATTACAGGCTGCATTTTCTTTTATTATACAGTACTATTAGTTTTTCAGTAGATACTCTTGGGTTTTCTTTGTAGGTAACATCATTTGCAAAAATCACTAACTTGTCTCTTCCTTAAACCTCTTTTTCATTTTCTTACAACCATTAGAATGGAATAGTAGCAATGATAGTGGACATTCTCATCTTATTCATGACATTAGTAAAAATGCTTTTAAAATGTGATGTTTGCTGTAAATTTTAGGTAGATGCTCTTTGTTACATAAAAGTTTCCTTCTATTCCTGGTTTTTTGAGGTTATAAAAAAGTATGAATGAGTGTTCAGTTTTGTACACTGCTTTTTTATGCATCTAGAAATCACCATGTGGCTTTTCTCCTTTAATCTGTCTATGTGGTGAGATTATATTGATAGATTTCTAATACTGACCTTCCTTGTTTTACCCAGATAAAATTCCACTTAGTTACAAAAGATCTCTTTTTTTGGACATTTATGAACTGAATTTTTTTTTTTTTTTTTTTTTTTTTTTTTTTGAGACGGAGTCTCGCTCTGTCACCCAGGCTGGAGTGCAGTGGCCGGATCTCAGCTCACTGCAAGCTCCGCCTCCCGGGTTCACGCCATTCTCCTGCCTCAGCCTCCCGAGTAGCTGGGACTACAGGCGCCTGCCACCTCGCCCGGCTAAGTTTTTGTATTTTTAGTAGAGACGGGGTTTCACTGTGTTAGCCAGGATGGTCTCGATCTCCTGACCTCGTGATCCTCCCGTCTCGGCCTCCCAAAGTGCTGGGATTACAGGCTTGAGCCACCGCGCCCGGCCTATGAACTGAATTTTTAACAGGAAAAGTATTACATGATGATATGGGGGCATAATTGAGTTCCTGCTCTTAGAAGATAAAAAGTATTTCAGAGATTTTAGTAAGAATATTGCCCCATTAAGAACATTCAGTTCTCTAAAGCTAAGTTCAAATAAGGCCCAGTTCTTGGCCTGAGACTCTGGTTCCCACAGAGGCAATACAGGCTGAACTGGTTTGATAACTTTTACCACTGAGAGCTTTTTTTTTTTTTTTTGAGACGGAGTTTTGCTCTTACTGCCCAGGCTGGAGTGCAGTGGCGCGATCTCGGCTCACTGCAACCTCCGCCTCCCAGGTACTAAGCGATTCTCCTGTCTCAGCCTCCCAAATAGCTCGGATTACAGGCATGTGCCACCATACCCAGCTAATTTTTTTTGTATTTAGTAGAGACATGTTTCACTATATTAGGCTGGTCGTGAACTCCTGACCTCAAGTGATCCACCCACCTCAGCCTCCCAAAGTGCTGAGATTATAGGCGTGTGCCACTGCACCCAGCCATGACTGAAAGTTTTAAGAAAGGACAAGTAACAATAGAAGTCATCCTTTGGTGGAATGAAGCGTTTATAATCTCCCAGCTGACCGAAATCTGAGATCTGTGATCATATCTTGTCTGATAGTTACAGAGCCACTCAGCTGGCAGAAAAAAGGTAGTGAGGTTGAGCAGCATCCCCACTCTTTGGGGTGAAAAGGTTGTTGGAGTTTCCCCCAGATTAAGTGGTTCCTGGAGAAGATGGAAGGAGTATAAGCAGTTCTGCTGGTAACTCCTAAGATGGCCACTACCTGGGTAATAGAACCCTGGAAACAAAAGACATAGGATATCTATTGGTAGTATGTGCTGGACTAGGGCAAAAGAAGTTGAGCTTCATTCACATACCCTTGCTCAACTTCCTACCGGGACCATGCCACAAGTCTCTGGAGAAATATCATTTGGACACCTGCCAGATGGAGGGAACTGATGGCCAATTGGTAATAATCAGAGAAACTGGGACAACCAGTAGAAAGGGGCAGAAATGTTTCCCATCATCTAGCTGAGGTTGTTCATACAATGAACCACAGTTATGTCCTGCTAATAAAAGGGCAACTAATTTTGAAGGGCAATTATGTAAAGAAATGTAATTTTCCTCTCCTTCCTCCTTGCCACCCCAACTGGTATTAGGATGGCAGGAGTCATGTGTGGTTTTCTATTGCTATGTAACAAATTACCATAAATGTAGTAGCTTAAAGCAACACAAATTATTAGCTCACAGTCCATATATCAGAAATCCAGGTAGGCTCACCTGGTTCCTCTGCTCCAGGTGTCATAAAGCCTAAATCAAGGTGTGGGCCAGCTTGGGCTCTTAGCTAGAGGATCTAGGGAAGAACCTGCTTTCTAGCTTATTCAAGTTGTTAGCCAAATTCAGTTCCTTGTGGTTGTAGGATGGTAGTCCCCTTTGTCTTGCTGGCAGTGAGGACCACTCTCAGCTCCTGAAGGCTTCCTGCATTCCTTGCCACATACTCCCCTCCATCTTCATGCCAGCAACAGGGTGTTGAATCGCCCTTGTGCTTCGAACCTGACTTACTCTCCTGCTACCAGCCAGAAAAAACTCTGACTTTAAAGGCGCATGTGATTTGATGAGGCCAACCCAGATCATCTCCCTTTTGCCATGTAATGTAACAGAATCATGGGAGTAATATCTCCTCATAGTCACAGGTTCCTCCCACACTTAAAGGGGAGGGGATCATCCATAGGCAAGGTCACTGGGAGTCATTCTTGGAATTCTGAGTACAAGTAATAATTGGGAAGACAGAATGGGATGTGACAAGAAGACCTATGCCCTACATCCCACACCCCCATTCCCAGTTCCAGGTCACCAGGGCCACAAGTCCAGCCTGCTCTGGTGAGAGGAGGAAAGCTTTGAACCAAATATTACTTGAAGTTTCAAAATGAAGAAGTCAGTATTAATTACTGAAATGAGACTGCTTTAAAAACTAAAAGAACTGGCTGGGCGCGGTGGCTCACACCTGTAATCTCAGCACTTTGGGAGGCTGAGGCAGGTGGATCACGAGGTCAGGAGATCGAGACCATCCTGGCTAACACGGTGAAACCCCGTCTCTAATAAAAAGATACAAAAAAATTAGCCGGGCTTGGTGGTGGGCGCCTGTAGTCCCAGCTACTTGGGAGGCTGAGGCAGGAGAATGGCATAAACCTGAGAGGCAGAGCTTGCAGTAAGCCGAGATCACGCCACTGCACTCCAGCCTGGGCGAAAGAGTGAGACTCCGTCTCAAAAAAACTAACTAACTAAAAGAAGTGAAAGATTATGGATTTGGATTAGATGTCATTGTGGGAGGCTGCTTCCCAGTGAAAAAGGGTATTACATGGTACAGTCACCAAAACACATTTGATTGCAGTAAAACTCCAATAAGGAACCCTTTATATTGATCTTTTTAAATTAGGGCTTTTTTGTGTGGGTTTTAGAGATTGATCTATATTGTTCTTTCCTTATATACTCTTGTCCAGTTTTGAGATCAAGGTTTTAATGGTATCATAAAATGAGTTGAGTAGCTTTTTCTATTTTCCAAAACAGTTTGTATAAAACTGGAATGATCTGTTCATTGCAGGTTTGATGAAACTAAGCTTGAAGATGTCTTGGTATTAGAGATTTTTGACTAGCATTTTTAATTTTTTAAATAATTATTGTTTAGGGCCAGGCATGGTGGTTCACGCTTGTAATCCCAGCACTTTGGGAGGCTGAGGCAAGCGGATCACTTGAGGTCAGGAGTTTGAGACCAGCCTGGCCAACATGGTGAAACCCTGTCTCTACGAACAATGTTTTTGAAAAATTAACTGCTGGGCCGGGCACAGTGCCTCACACCTGTAATCCCAGCACTTTGAGAGGCCAAGGCAGGCAGATCACCTGAGGTCAGGAGTTCAAGACCAGCCTGGCCAACATGGTGAAACTCCATCTCTACTAAAAATACAAAAGTTAGCCAGGCGTGGTGGCGGGCGCCCATAATCCCAGCTACTCAGGATTACAAGCATGAGAATCACTTGAACCCAGGAGGCAGAGGTTGCAGTGAGCCGGGATTGTGCCATTTTACTCCAACGTGGGCAACAGAGCAAGACTCCATCTCAAAAAAAAGAAAAAGAAAAAATTAGCCAGGCATGGTGGTGGGCGCCTATAATCCCAGCTACTCAGGAGGCTGAGGCAGGAGAATCACTTGAAGTCAGGAGGCGGAGGTTGCAGTAAGGAGAGATAGCGCCACAGCACTCCAGCTTGGGCAACAGAGTGAGACTGTCTCAAAATAATAATAACTATAATAATTATTATTATTGTTTAGATTTGTTTCTCTTGAAGTCAATTTTATGTTTTTTCTAGAAAATTATTTATCACAACTTTCTATTTTTTAGATATGATCTTTTGATGTATGTGTCTACTATATCTGTAACTATGTTGTCCTTTTCAATCTTATTATATGTCATTTAATATTAGGGATGTCAGCCAGGCATGGTGGCTTATGCCTGTAATCCCAGCTACTCGGGTGGCTGAGGCACGAGAATAACTTGAACCCAGGAGGCAGAGGTAGCAGTGAGCCGAGATCACACCACTGCACTCCAGCCAGGGTGACAGAGTGAGACTCTGTCTCAGAATAATAATAATAATAATAGGGATGTGTTCTAATAAGCTAGAGTGAGTGGGTGATCATAGTCCTAATGGAGGCCTATTCCCAGCAATATGGAGAGATATTTATGGCCCAAATACAATCATGCACCACCTAACAACAGTTCAGTCAGTGTGGGCCACATATACAACAGTGGTCGCATGAGATTATAATGGAGCTGAAAATTCCTATCACCTGTTGCCATTGTAGCTGTCTTGATACGGTAACAAAAGGCATTACTCATGCATTTGTGGTGATGCTGCTGTAAACAAACCTATTGTGCTGCCAGCTGTATAAAAAAATAGCACATACAGGCCAGGTGCGGTGGCTCAGGCCTGCAATCCCAGCACTCTGGGAGGCCGAGGCAGGCAGATCACGAAGTTGGGAGATCAAGACCATCCTGGCTAACACGCTGAAACCCCGTCTTTACTAAAAATACAAAAAATTAGCTGGGCGTGGTGGTGGGCGCCTGTAGTCCCAGCTACTTGGGAGGCTGAGGCAGGAGAATGGCGTGAACCCGGGAGGCAGAGCTTGCAGTGAGCTGAAATCACACCACTGCACTTCAACCTGGACGACAGAGCAAGACTCCATCTAAAAAAAAAAAAAAAAAAAAAAAAGCACATTCAATTATGTGCAGTACACATACTTGATAATGATAATAAGAAGCCACTGTTACCAGCTTATGTATTTACTATACTATTTATTGTTGTTTTAGAGTGTACTCTTTCTACTTATTAAAAAAAAAAAAGGTATTCCAGAGGAAGGCAACTGCATGAGTGGAATTGCCCATGAGGACATTCCAGTGGAACCAGACATGGAGATGGAAGACAGTGATACTGGTGATCCTGACCTGGCATAGGCATAGGTGTGCATTTGTGTTTTAGTTTTTAACAAAAATGTTTAAAAAGAAAAAAAAAGTAGGCCAGGCGTGGTGGCTTACACCTGTAATCCCAGCACTTTGGGAGTCCGAGGTGGGTGGATCACTTGAGGTCAGGAGTTCGAGACCAGCCTGGCCAACATGGTGAAACCCTGTCTCCACTAAAAAAAATTAGCTGGGCCTAATGGCACATGTCTGTAATCCCAGCTACTTGGGAGATTGAGGCAGGAGAATTGCTTGAACCCGGGAGGTGGAGGTTGCAGTGAATGGAGATCACACCAATACATTCTGCCCTGGGCGACAGAGCGAGACTCTGTTTTAAAAATGTAAATAAATAATAGAAAAAGCTTATAGAATAAGGATATAAAGAAAGAAAATATTTTTGTACAGTGTATTCATGTTTTAAGCTAAATGTTATTACAAAAAGTTTAAAAAAATTTTTAAAGCTTGTAAAGTAAAAATGTTGGCCAGGCATTGTGGCTCACGCCCGTATTCCTAGCACTTTGGGAGGCTGCTTGAGTTTAGGAGATCAAGACCAGCCTAGGCAATATGGCAAAACCCCATCTCTACAAAAAATGCAAAACTTAGCTGGGTGTGGTGGCGTGTGCCTGTAATCCCAGCTACTCAGGAGGCTGAAGTGAGAGGTTGGCTTAAGCCCAGGAGGCAGAGGTTTGTAGTGAGCCAAGATAGCGCCACTGCACTCCATCCAGCCTGGGCAACAGAGCCAGACCCTGTCTCAAAAAAAAAAAAAAAAAAAAAATAGTTACAGTAAGCTAAGTCTAATTTATCATTGAAGAAAAAAATATTTTAAATAAATTTAGTGTAGCCTAAGTGTACAGTGTTTCTAAAGTCTACAGTAGTGTACAGTCATGCCTTAGGCCTTCATATTGATTCACCTCTCACTCACTGACTCACCGAGAGCAATTTCCAGTCTGCAGGCTCCATTCAGAGTAAGTGCTTTATACACGTGTGCCATTTGTTTCTCTTATACTGCATTTCTGCTGTACCTTTTCTATGTTTAGATATGTTTAGACACACATACTTACCGTTGTGTTACAGTTGCCTATAGTATTCAGTACAGTAACATGCTGTACAGATAGTAGCCTAGAACAATAGGCTACACCACATATTCCAAATGTGTAGGCTCTACCATCTCAGTTTGTGTAAGGACACCTCTATCATGTTCACATAACAATGAAATCACCTAAGCAGAACATATTCCTGTTTTAAGTGACACATGACTGTACTTACTTTCCCAGCCTCCCTTGAGGGAGGGGCTGTTACCTAGACTTAAAATTGGGAACTAGTGGTATAAAAGCCAAGATCTAGTAGCTCCATTCTTGTGGGGGGGATGGGTGCCTGAAGGTAGTTGGGAGTTGCAGCATAGCAGGTCAGCGATACTGGAATAGTCCAAGCTGTGGTGCCCAGTGTCCTGCAGAGGTCAGGATGTCCTCACTGGGCTGCTTTGGGGCATGATTTGAGGAAACAGCTGCACCCAGCCTCCGCCGTACCTGCTCATTTTCCAAGCTGCTGCTTCAGCCTTTCCAATAGTTCTTTAAGTCAATATCTTTTTTTTTTTTTTTTTTTTTTTTTTTGAGACGGAGTCTCGCTCTGTCGCCCAGGCTGGAGTGCAGTGGCGCGATCTCGGCTCACTGCAAGCTCCGCCTCCCGGGTTCACGCCATTCTCCTGCCTCAGCCTCCCGAGTAGCTGGGACTACAGGCGCCCACAACCGCGCCCGGCTAATTTTTTGTATTTTTAGTAGAGACGGGGTTTCACCGTGGTCTCGATCTCCTGACCTTGTGATCCGCCCGCCTCGGCCTCCCAAAGTGCTGGGATTACAGGCGTGAGCCACCGCGCCCGGCCGTCAATATCATTTAAATACATTTTCTCCCTAAAGCATACAAGGTCGGTGTTACGGGTTGAACCGTGAACCCCAAAATTCTTATGTTGTCCTAACCCCTCGTATCTCAGAATGTGACCGTATTTAGATTGTTACAGATGCAATTAAGATGAAGTCAATCCAATGTGACTATGTGACCTATGTCAGATGTTTGGGGTCAATCTGTTCCCTAGAACCCAAAGTCAATGGCAGAAAGTTAAGCCAAAGAAGCACAAATGACCCGTTTTGCAGGGCATGCCTGGCTGAGTACTCTCCTGAGTACTCATTGGCTGAGAGTCTTAGCAACATAGTACATTTACCCTCATTGGCTGCGGCAAACAGTGCAGCTGCCTTACCAGCCCTAATTGGTCGTGACCATAGGTGGCACTATGAACAAAAGTGTAAGAGATTATTATATACAGTGTGGGGGTTGCACATTTAACTCACTCCAGCTCAGAGAGGCAGATAGAAAAGTCGCACTTTAATTTTGCCTATAAGTGTTCCTGAGGCTGTACCTGCAGTGTAATAGGAAAAACTAATTAAATGTCCAATATTATTTAAATCTGGATGGATCTGTTTATTTAATCAGCAATTTAGGCAGTGTCTCTTAAATAGAAATGTCAGTCTTTTTTTTTTTTTTAAGATTTCCCTGACCCTCTGCTTTTCTTTTCTTTTTTTTTTTTTTTTTTTTTTTTTTTTGAGACGGAGTCTCGCTCTGTCGCCCAGGCTGGAGTGCAGTGGCCGGATCTCAGCTCACTGCAAGCTCCGCTTCCCGGGTTTATGCCATTCTCCTGCCTCAGCCTCCCGAGTAGCTGGGACTACAGGCGCCCGCCACCTCGCCCGGCTAATTTTTTTTGTATTTTTTAGTAGAGACGGGGTTTCACCGTGTTAGCCAGGATGGTCTCGATCTCCTGACCTCGTGATCCACCCATCTCGGCCTCCCAAAGTGCTGGGATTACAGGCTTGAGCCACCGCGCCCGGCCCGACCCTCTGCTTTTCTAAGTCAGTATCCAAGTATTTTAGCGGGGAGGGACCTCCTGGCCATGTGCTGTCCTGTCAATTCTGCTCACATCTACTGCTTTCCAGCCCCAAGTCTTTTATCCACCCTTTTACTCTCCATTCTGTTAGCCTCTGATGCTGCAGCCCGGAGGTTCAAGCCCAGTCCCCAGTAATAAAGTCTAATCCTGTTTGCTTTGCTCTTTGAGTTTTGTTAGTTTAAAATTTTAGATGTTATGAATCACGGTCATTTTCTTCCCCATAATATTACTATGTAAATGATTTGTTTCTGCAGAGAGTTATAGGCAGACAGTTTGAAGTAGAGCTAATTATATGCAAGGCAGATTTTAAACATCTCATTCATTTATTCACTCATTCAGTAAAAACTTGCTAAGTGCCTACTAACTTGGATGCTCTCCCCTGGGGAATACAATAATCAAAATTTTTTAATTTTTTATATATATATTTTTGAGATGGAGTCTTGCTCTGTTGCCTAGGCTGGAGTACAATGGTGTGATCTTGGCTCACTGCAAGCTCTGCCTCCTGGGTTCATGCCATTCTCCTGCCTCAGCCTCCTGAGTAGCTAGGACCACAGGCGCCCACCACCACACCTGGCTAATTTTTTGTATTTTTAGTACAGACGGGGTTTCACCATGTTAGCCAGGATGGTCTCGATCTCCTGACCTCGTGATCTGCTTGCCTCAGCCTCCTAAAGTGCTGGGATTACAGGCATGAGCCACCGCACCCAGCCAATAATCATAATTTTTAAAAGAAACTGTCCCGGCTACTCAGGAGGCTGATGTAGGAAGATCACTTGAGCCAGGGAGTTCAAGGTTGTAGTGAGCCGTGATGGTGCCATTGCACTCCAGCGTCGGTTGACAGAGCAAGACCTTGTTTCGAAAATCAAAACAAAACAAAACAAAAACCATAGTTCCTTTTTTTTTTTTTTTTTGAGACGGAGTCTTGCTCTGTCACCCTGGCACACGCCACTGCACTCGACTAATTTGTTTTTTTTGTATTTTTAGCAGAGATGAGGTTGCACCATATTGATCAGGCTAGTCTCACACTCTTGACTTCAGGTGATCCACCCACTTTGACCTCCCGAAGTGCTGGGATTGCAGGCGTGAGTCACCACGCCCGGCCCAAACACTATAGTTCTTACAGTGGAAGGTGAAAGAAGTTCCAGTTGAAAATAGTTAGATGTTCTAAGCGCATGTTGATAAAGGTGGGGAAACCAAGAGGTGTGTACTTAGAAATGGGAGAAGACTAGTAATCATTAACTAGAGAGGTCTATTGGTCTCTAGGGCCTCACTTATCCAGCAGAGGTTTAGGTGGCAAGCATAAGGTTAAAAATCCCAGGCCTTTCCAGAAGACTGGGGAGTCACACAGATGGGTGGACCAAGAACTGTTGGACATTTAATTGCTTTCCCATTTTTTTGCTGTTATCAATAATGTTGTTTCTCGGCATGATGGTGCAAACCTACTCAGGAGACTGAGTCAAAAGGATTGCTTTAGCCCAGGAGTTGGAGGTTGCAGTGAGCTATACTCGCACCACTGCACTCCAGCCTGGGCAACAGAGCAAGACCCTGTCTCTAAAAATGATAATAATAATGCTGTGATAAACTTCTCTGCACAAAAATCTTTATGCAGGGCTGGACGTGGTGGCTTACACCTGTAATCCCAGTACTTCAGGTGGCCGAGGCTGGAGAATCACATGAGGCCAAGAGCTCAAGACTAGCCTGGGCAACAAAGAGAGACTTTGTCTTTACAAAAAAATTTTAAAAACTCAGCCAGACTCAGTATCATAAGCCTGTAGTCTCAGCTGCTCAGGAGGCTGAGGTGGGAAGATGGCTTGACCATGGAAGTTTGAGGCTGCAGTGAGCTGTGATCTTGCCACTGCACTCCAGCCAGTGTGACAGTGAGACCCCATCTAAAAAGAAAATCTTCTTGCACATCTTTGCTTTCTTAGGATAAACTCCTGAAAATGGGTTTTCTGGGTTACAGGGCATGAGCATTTTTGTGGCTACACAATTTATGGTCTCATGATGAATGTGAGAGGGTACTTGTTTTCCCATACCCTTGACAGGACTAAATTTGGGAAAACATGGATTTATAGGTCTCTATTAAAATGTTCCCCAATTTTATAAGTTTAAAAATTTCACTTAAGAACCATTTCAATCCATTGGAAAGTGCTGTAGAAAAAGGAATTTGCTCTGTGTTGTATATCAGTGAGTGCTGGGTCTTTTTTTTGTATTAATATTCCTGAGTTGAAGTAGAAGTGTTTATCAATGCTTTAACTTGTGGGCTTAATGGAGAGGTGTGATACAAGGAAAAAGGGGTGGTGGGAAATATTTTTTTTAAAAACATAACAGGCTGGTTGTGATGGCTCACTCCTGTAATCCCAGTACTTTGGGAGGCCGAGGCAGGTGGATCACATGAGGTCAGGAGTTCGAGACCAGCCTGGCCAACATGGTGAAACCCCGTGCTAACTAAAAATACAAAAATCAGTCGGGCGTGGTGACACGCGCCTGTAATCCCAGCTACTTGGGAGGCTGGGGCAGAAGAATTGCTTGAACCCAGGAGGAGGAGTTTACAGTGAGCCAAGATTGTGCCACTGCATTACAGTCTGGGTGACAGAGCGAGACTCCATCTCAAAAAAAAAAAAAAAAAAAAAAAAAGGAACATGATAAGAGATCAAGGTGAAAAGAACAAACATAGGAAAGGAAAATGATGAGAGAGCAGAGGGGCCTGGACTCCAGCCGCCACACGGGCTTTTGCCTGAACTTGCCCATTTTCCTATGTCATTGCTGTCTGGTGTTTTCAGTTCACAAGTTGAGCAACTGCAGCTTCCTTTATCATTAGAAGAGGAAATGAAAGAGCAAGGGTACAAGTAATTACTGGGGCCAGCACATAATGTTTTTTGTTTTGTTTTGTTTGCCCGGCTTGTTTTGTTTTTTTACAGGGAAAACCCATGTGTTGCAACATGTTCAATCACCAGGATTTTAGTCCTCTGACCTTCAGACGTTAGTCATTCCTTCCTCATAAACAGTTCCCTCCCTAGTATTTGAACTGGTCTTTAGATTAAACACAACAGGGCCCTTCTAACCTCTCAGAAAAGTCTGAGAAAAAAATTCAAATTCTAATAAGCAGCATTTCTGAATGTTAAAATGTGTATGAATTGGCTACATATTTTATATGTTTCATTCTCTCAGGATCTTACCTATTTAGTGAAATTCATTGAGCTAAAATGTAATGTTAAATACTTACAAGAGGCTTTGGTTATAAAATGACTGAAGAGGAATTTCTCTATAAATAGGGTTAGGGTTAGGAAACCTGCAATAGCAGTGGCTCCACCTAATGACCAGAAAATGACACAGTCTAACTGTGATGTTTTCAAGCTTAGAGGCGGTCATTCACTTTAAAAGTAAAGCGACATGGTTTTTATCTCTCACCACCTTACTTAAAAGTGATGCAGATAACTTAAAAAGTGATTTAAAAACATAAATTCAGCACATAAAACACATAATCCATAAAACACAGCACATAAAAATATGATAGAAAATTAATAGAGTAATTTTAAAAAGTAAATTGCAGTTATTCTTAAAAGAAGACTAGAGTCTTTGCCACAGTTAAAAAGTAAGTAAGGTTAGGCTGGGTGCGGTGGCTCATGCCTGTAATCCCAGCACTTGGGGAGGCCGAGGTGGATGGATCACGAGGTCAGGACTTTGAGACCAGCCTGGCCAATATGGTGAAACCCCATCTCTACTAAAAATACAAAACTTAGCTGGGCGTGGTGGCGGGCGCTTGTAGTCCCAGCTGCTCGGGAGGCTGAGGCAGAAGAATTGCTTGAACCCGGGAGGCGGAGCTTGCAGTGAGCCGAGATCGTGCCACTGCACTCTGGCCTGGGCGACAGAGCAAGACTCCGTCTCAATAAATAAATAAATAAATAAATAAATAAATAAATAAATAAATAAATAAAAAGTAAGTAAGGTTAAAAAGAAAGAAAGAAAAGTAAACTAAAGACCAGGCCAAACTAGACCAGAACTTTTCTAGCAAAATTGAAAACAGTTATTTAGCTGAGTGTGGAAAGGTAAATCCTATGCGTCATGTCACAAGTACACACATCATTGCCAGGCGGGACGGCTCATGCCTGTAATCCCAGTGCTTTGGAAGGCTGAGGCAGGAGGATTGCTGGAGCCCAGGAGGGCGGCTTGAAACTGCAATGAGCTGTGATTGTGCCACTGCACTCCAATCTGGTGATCAGAGACCCTGTCTCAGAAAATAAAAAACTCCACAACAACAACAAAAAGGTCACCATCAACCAGTTGATTGATTTACCACCACTATCCTCTTGGCCAAGTATCAAAATATTTTAAGCATGAATTTGGCTGTGACCCTTAATTAATTAATTCATTCATTTTCTTGTAGAGATGGGGTCTCACTATGTTGGCTAGGTTGGAGTGCAATGTCTATTCGAGGCATGACCGTAGTGCACTACAACCTTGAACTCTTCCTGGGCTGAAGTGATCCTCCTACCTCAGCCTTTCAAGTAGCTGGCACCACAGGCTCACACCATCATACCCAGCAATTCATATATTTAACGAATATTTACTGGCACAGTGCAAGGCGTTTAAAATACAGCCTGATTAAAACATACATAACCTTCGCCTTTTTTGAGCTTGCAGTATAGTAAAGGAGAAATACAAGAAGCCAATAAATATATAATTGCAAACTGGGATGAGGCATTAGAAGGAAAAGAACTGGGTTCCTAAAAGACAGACTAGCAAGGCTGATCTTGCTAGTCTGAAATCTGACTGAGATACCGTGAGTAATGATCACTTGATTACTCAGAGAACTGCAGCATTTTGGTACAGTTGGTGGTATATTAATATTTTCTTGTTCGTATCTGTGTCCTTGCATAACCTTTTAAAATTTGGCCATGCTCTTTGGCCTGTAAATTGAGAGTTCTGTGGTAAAAGGCACTATTTTCCACTTCTTCCTACTTTTCAGAGTATAATACAGGGTGCTGTATGCAGGGGGCCCTTAACTCATGCTCCTGACTGAATGAAGGGCTATTTTTTTGAGTCTCATTAGTTGGGAAAGTCCCCTTGCTTAGATTGCTTTGCCTAAGAATTTTGTATCCTAGCATCTCAGAGTGCCTGACAGCCGGGTGCAGTGGCTCATGCCTGTAATCCCAGCCCTTTGGGAGGCTAAGGCGGGCAGATAATCAGAAGTTTGAGACCAGCCTGGCCAACATGGTGAAACCCTGTCTCTATTAAAAATACAAAAAGTAGCCGGGCGTGGTTGTAGGTACCTGTAATCCCAGCTACTTGGGAGGCTGAGACAGGAGAATCACTTGAACCCAGGAGGCGGAGGTAGCAGTGAGTTGAGATCACACCACTGCACTCCAGCCTGAGCAAGACTCTATCTAAAAAAAGAAAAAGAAAAATAGTGCCTGACATAATCAGTGCTCAATAAATATCTGTGGAATAGTGAACAAAAGACCAAATGGATGATTAATTTTTTCACTATACTGATACACCTATTTTATTTTATTTTATTTTATTTGAGATGAGGTCTTACTGTGTCAGCCAGGCTGTAGTACAGTGGCACAATCATGGCTCACTGCATCCTTGACCTCCCCAGGCTCAAGTGATCCTCCCACCTCAAACTCCTGAGTAGCTGGGACCACAAGTGCATGCCACCATGCCCAGTTAATTTTTGTATTTTTTGCCATGTTGCCCAGGCTGGCCTTGAACTTTTGGGCTTAAGTGACCTTCGCATTTTAGCCTCCCAGAGTGCTGGGATTACAGGTGTGAGCCACTGTGCCCAGCTGATATGCCTGTTTTCGTGTCCGGTTAAATCACTCATTTAATCATTTATTCAACAGATAATTATTGAACACATACTAAGAACCAGGCATTGTGCCAGTACTGGGGATACAAAGGTAAATAGAAACAGACAAGATCCTGCCCTTGTGGAGCTTATACTCTAGTAAGGACTTTAAAGTCAGAGGTAGACTATTGATCAAGCAGATATAGCGCCCTTCTTGTTGTCGAGAGAGAAAAGGAATGTGTCCATACCTTAATGCAACCATATAATTCCCAGAAGTTCAGAGCAGGGCTCCTTCATGAGCAGAAGGTACAGTCTGTAATTAGGGCTGAGATGCAGGTGGCTACGCCCTGGACTGGGGTTAGTCTCTTGGGTTTAGTCTCTTGGAAAGCAATGTGGTTTGCAGTTCTGTTGCAATCCAGATGATGGAATGCCTACTACGAAGGAGCAAGCCCGACCTCAAGCGATGGGAACCTTTTGAGCTAAATTCCATCCTTCACCCAGTGCCTGTGGTTTGGAATGAGTGGAGTGGGTGAGAGCGGGCTGAGAGGAAGCAAAGCCGTGGCGATTCCACAATGTTAAGATTAAAGGGAAGGATCAGCACAAACACCTCAAGAATGTGACGTGGTGGGTGGTCTCACTGCCCTTGTTTGGGAGAAGGTTGTGTTTTCCTACTAAAGCTGACAGCTGGGTTCCCTCACCCCTGAGGGTGATTGATGTTTGTTCCTAGAGAGGGAATTACATCCTCCTTGCCTCTCTGTGTAGATCTGACCATAGCCATCATACCCTTGTAACCCCCTTTTGGGACCATTATGGAAATTAGAAAAGTCACACAATGACCAGCCTATACAGAGGAACTTGTCACAGAGTGGACTGTTCAGTTCCACAGTTCATTGTTTTTTGTTTATAACTCAATTAGAATAAGACAGAGCTTCAAAAAGAAGCAATGCATCTATGACTGCTCAAATTGAGAGAGAAACTTTTCAGGGGAATTATTCACAAACTCCTTTTCACTGAGCTTATGGCTACTGTTCCTCCCTCAAGTGATAGATTCCATCAAGGTGTCAGAATGGCTTTGATAGCTTCCAGTTCCCCAGACCTAAGGCAAAGAGGGATAAATAAGGTCACACACACACACACACACACACACACACACACTTTTATATGCATTAACAAGGCAGTTTTAATTCATTGAGTGATTTTCTCTAAAAGAGGCTTTAAAGATTATGAGTGTAGGTTCTGTGGCCACACTGCCTTAGTATTCTAGCTCTGACACCAGTTTCTGCATCTGTAAAATGGGTTGTTGCAAGGATTGAACATGTTAATATCATTTTTAATGATAATAACATGGAATCCTCACTGAAGGCAGTTTTTTTTTGTTGTTCTTTTTGTTTGTTTGTTTTTCTGAAACGGAGTCTCGCTTTGTTGCCCAGGATGGAGTGCAGTGGCGCGATCTCAGCTCACTGCAACCTCCGCCTCCCAGGTTCGAGCAATTCCTCTGCCTCAGCCTTCTGAGTAGCTAGGATTACAGGCATGCACCACCATGTCCAGCTAATTTTGTATTTTTAGTAGAGATGGAGTTTCACCATGTTGGCCAGGCTGGTCTCGAACTCCTGACCTCAGATGATCCAACTGCCTTGGCCTCCCAAAGTGCTGAGATTACAGGCGTGAGCCACAGCGCCCGGCCTTGAAGGCATTTTAAGGGCCATAAAAATACTGCTGTTATCTAGCCTGACTGCTCTCATTCTTGTCTCCCAAATGCCAAGATCATTCCTGCCTCAGACTTTTTTCCTTGCTGTGTCATCTTTCCAGAAACTTCTTCCCAGTTTTGTGCATGGCAGAACTAGTTTTTCATCCGGGAGCTTTGGGCTCAGATGTCACTTCCTTAAGGAAGTCTTTCAAAAGCTGCCCCCGCCGCCCCCCAACCCCGAGTTTATCCATCACATTCCCCTTGTTTATTCTCTTCATGGACCTGATCATACTCTGAAGTCATCTTAGTCTCTTCTCTACTTGTTAAATGTTTGTCTTCTTAAGCTCCATGAGGGCAGGGACCTTGTGATCTTCTTCACCATGACATCCTAAAAACTTAGGGCAGCCATTCCCAAAGTGTAGTTCATGGACCCCCAAAAAGGTCTCGTGGGCTCAGAGCTCTTACAACAATACTAAGATTTTACTTGCTTTTTGCACTTTTTGGACCTTTGCATGATGGCACAAAAGCAATGGTAGGTAAAACTGTTGTTACCTTAGCATGAATCAGAGCCATGGCACCAGCTATATTAGCAGTCATTGTTCATCACTATGTACTCAACAGTTTATAAAGCCAGTTTTTCTTAAAATTCACTGAAGAATGTCCTTGAAGAAGCAGTCACAGTTATTAATTTTATTTAGTCTTGATCCTTGGGTGCACATCTTTTTAGTATTCTGTATGATACAATGGAAAGCACATATAAGCACTTCCACACACCAAAGTATATACGTTGGTTATCTCAAGAATAATCTTTCTAGAGATTGAATTCTGTGCTGCAGTATACTGCTTTCTTCATGGGACACCATTTTTACTTGAAAGAACAGCAGTAAACTATGGTCAAGAGCATAGAACTGAAGATTTGGATACGAGAATTATCAGCTTAGAGATGATAAAGACAGTGTCTAAACTATGTGCAACACTGTTTTACCCACTGGGGAGAGACTAGTATTTTGCTCTCACGGAGCTACTAAGAGAATAAAGAAAGAGTAGAGGTCAGAATCATAGTTTGTTGAATATCTGAAGCTGAGGGGCTTCGAGGAGAAAGGCAGGAATGAAACAACTTTAGAAAACACAGTAATGAGGCCGGGTATGGTGATTCACTTCTATAATCCCAGCACTTTGGGAGGCCAAGGCAGGCAGATCGCCTGAGCTCAGGAGTTCAAGACGAGCCTAGGCAACATGGAGAAACCCCGTCTCTACCAAAAAAATACAAAAAATTAACTTGGCATGGTGGCGCATGCCTGTGGTCCCAGCTACTTGGGAGGTTGAGGTGGCAGGATCACTTGAGCCTGGGAGGTAGAGGTTGCAGTGAACCGAGATCATGCCACTGCACCCCATTTTGGGCAACGGAGTGAGACCCTGTCTCAAAAAAAGAAAGCAAGGCAAGGCAAGGCAGGGCAGGGCAGGGCAAGGCAGGGCAAGGCAGGGCAAGGCAGGGCAACACATTAATGAAAGAAACACCTCTGTAGCACAGTATTGGTTTATTATTAGTAAAACAGAGTAGTCATGGGGGCTCCAAGCTAAAATGTAGAAACAATCCTGTTATAACAGTAGCTATAAAGGTTTTATTCAGCAAACTGTACTTATACAAAGAAAGGATCTTGCTTTTCCCCTTTTCGAGAGAATCTTCAGCATGAGAACATTCAGCATTAATTGCCCAGTGCCAATATGACAGATATTCCTAATTACAAATAATTTGCCAAATTTACAATGAGAATAATGATTAATTTGTGTCACATAGATTTTATTATTTATTCCCAAAGTGATTTAAGTTTATATTACAATCACAAATCTTATACTTTCAAAAATAATGTTCTTAATAAACTCATCCTGAATTTTTCTTCCCCAAAGGCATCCACACCAACCACAGAATAAACAAGGCTTTCCCACTTTTCCCCTTACTGCTGTGAGTAGCATTGATTCAGTATCAGCCCCAGGTCTGCCTCTGTTCCCTCTGAATCAATGTTCTGTCTAAAAGGTAGGCATTGGAGAAAACAGACCTCCCTGTCATAGACTGAAGGGCAGCAAACTACATTCCTTCAGCCTTAGGCCTGATGGAGAAAATGCTTCAAATCACAAGAGAGGTAAGGCTCTCAGAAAAGCATGCAGACATTTTTAAAAACCTTGACTAAAAAGTGTGACTAGCTGGGCACGGTGGCTGATGCCTGTAATCCCAACACTGGGAGGCCAAGGTGGGCAGATCACCTGAGGTCAGGAGTTTGAGACCAGCCTGACCAACATGGAGAAACCTGTCTCTACTAAAAATACAAAATTAGCCAGGCATAGTGGTGCATGCCTATAATCCCAGCTACTTGGGAGGCCGAGGCAGGAGAATCGCTTGAACCAACGAGGCGTCAATTGTGGTGAGCCCAGATCATGCCATTGCACTCCAGCCTGGGCAACAAGAGTGAAACTCCGTCTCTTAAAAAAAAGTGTGAGTAGGCCAGGCAGGATGGCTCACGCTTGTAATCCCAGCACTTTGAGAGGCCAAGGCAGGCAGATCTCTTGAGCTCAAGGTTTCAAGACCAGACAGGACAATACGGTGAAACCCCATCTCTACAAACAAAATTTTTTTTTTTTTTTTTTGAGACGGAGTCTCACTCTGTCACCCAGGCTGGAGTGCAGTGGCACGATCTTGGCTCATTGCAAGCTCCACCTCCCAGATTCACGCCATTCTCCTGCCTCAGCCTCCCGAGCAGCTGGGACTACAGGCGTCCGCCACCAAGCCCGGCTAATTTTTTGTAGTTTTAGTAGAGACGGGGTTTCCCCATGTTGGCCAGGATGGTCTCGATCTCCTGACCTCGTGATCCGCCCGCCTTGGCCTCTCAAAGTGCTGAGATTACAGGCATGAGCCACCGCGCCTGGCCACAAAATATTTTTTAAAATTAGCCAGTTATGGTGGTGCATGCCTGTAGTCCCAGCTACTTGGGAGGCTGAGGCAGGAGTATCACTTGAGCCTGGGAGGTCGAGGCTGCAGTGAGCCATGTTCGTGCCACTGCACTCCAGCCTGGGTGACAAAGTGAGACCCTGTCTCAAAAAAATACAAAATAAATTAAAAAGTATGATTTTAGAAAATGTTAAGATTTAAAAATAAAATTTTTAAGCAAATGTAAATAAAAAGAATAACTGGTCTGGGATAACCAGATATCCTGCATTTTAGAAATAACATTTCTAAAATGGGAACTGGGGTCAGAGAAGTGACTTAAAATGTCCCTCTTGGTCCCTCCCTCTATGCTTCACAGCATAACCCATATTTATCTACTTATTTTTAATTTAATTTAATTTTACTTTTAGAGTCAGGGTCTCACTTTGTTGCCCAGGCTGGAGTGCAGTGGCACAGTCATGGCTCACTATAACCTCAAACTCCTGGGCTCAGGCAATCCTCTACCTCATCTTTCCAAGTAGCTGGGACTACAGGTGTCTACCACCATGCCCGGCTAATTTTATAAATTTTTTTAATAGAGATGGGGGTCTTGCTGTGTTGCTCAGGTCTTGAACTTCTGGCCTCAAGTGCACCCCCTGCCTTGGCCTCCCAATCCAATCTGGGATTGCAGATGCAGGCCACTGTACCTGGCCCCCATATTTATTAATCACATTTTATTCATTCATTCATTTAACTTTCCTGTGAAGTTTTGCAAATGGCTTCCTCAATTCCCCCGTTAAGCTTTTTTTTTCCTTCTCAAACCATGCTTATATCCTTTCTGGCTCCAGTCACATATTTTGGGTCAGCTAGTCTAGTCCTACCACTGTAGTTTTAATATCACCTGTAGTGATTTCAGAGACTTCTTTGAAGCCACAAGACCATCTGATTCAATACCAATATTTTGAAATCTAATGACTTACAATTCTAGAACATTCTCAACATTAAGTTTCTTAAAGATGGTTTAAATACTTTTTACATTTAAATACATGTACAGAAAACAAAACTCTTTTCATTTAAAACCTACCAAATACAGCCACACATGGTGGGGTATACCTGTAGTCCCAGTTACTCAGGCGGCTGAGGCAGGAGGATTACTTGAGCTGAGGAGTTCAGGGCTGCAGTGCACTATGATTGTGCCCGCAAAAAGCCACTGCACTCCAGCGTCGGCCACAGAGAAAGACCCAGGTTTTTATTTTTTTGGGTTTTTTTTTCTGAGACAGAGTCTTGTTCTGTCGCCCGGGCTGGAGTGCAGTCTGGAGTGCAGTGGCTCATTGCAACTTCCACCTCCTGGGTTCAAGCGATTCTCCTGCCTCAGCCTCCCAAGTAGCTGGGACTACAGGCACGCGCCACCACACCCAGCTAGTTTTTGTATTTTTAGTAGAGATGGAGTTTCGCCATGTTGGCTAGGCTGGTCTCAAACTCCTGGGCTCCAGTGATTCTCCTACCTTGGCCTCCCAAAGTGCTGGGATTACAGGTGTGAGCCACTGCATCTGGCCACAAGACTCAGTTTCTTTTCTTTTTTTTGGAGATGGAGTTTCGCTCTTTTGCCCAGGCTGGAGTGAAGTAGTGTGACCATGGCTCACTGCAACCTCTGCCCTCTGGGTTCAAGCAATTCTCCTGCCTCAGCCTCTCAAGTAGCTGGGATTATAGGCACCCACTACTATGCCCGGCTAATTTTTGTATTTTTAGTAGAGATGAGGTTTTGCCATGTTGGCTAGGCTGGTCTCAAACTCCTGACCTCAGGTAATCCACCCACTTCGACCTCTCAAAGTGCTAGGATTACAGGTGTGAGTCATCGTGCCTGGCCAGCAAGACCCATTTTCTAAAAAACAAAATAAAAAATAAATCTTCCAACTATTTGTAATATGATCTCTGTTCATCTTTACTGTTATAAACGTTCCTCAGGTACTTGAAAGGAGTGTGTGTTTTATGCTTGTTGAATACAGATAACCTATTAGACAAGGTTACTAACTTCCTGGCTGCCTGCTCTATCACCTCTACTAGAAGTGTTTAAAATCTCAATTTTCCTTTTAATTTTCTTACTGTTTTCTGGGTTGTTCATGATTGCTATGTTCGTGGTGGATTGTTCTTTTTTTAAAAAAAAAAATCACAAAACCCTCTTGATCCTATTAATACTTTTTGCCTCAAATTCTATTTTGTCTGCTATTGATATTACTACCCTAAATCCCCTACCCTAACCTTTTTTTTTCTGAGACAGGATCTCACTCTGTCACTCAGGCTGGAGTGCAGTTCACCATCACCACGGCTCATTGCAGCCTCGACCTCCCTGGACTTGGGTGATCCTCCCACCTCAGCCTCCCGAGTAGCTGGGATTACAGGCACACACCACCATACCTGGCTAATTTTTGTATTTTTTATAGAGATGGGGTTTCACCATGTTGGCCAGGCTGGTCTTGAACTCCTGATCTCAAATGATCCACCCACCTTGGCCTCCCAAAGTGCTGGGATTATAGGCATGAGCCACCACACCCAGCAGGCAGCCAACTGTTTATGGACTGGCACTGGGGCCCAGACCCTACCTTGAGTGGTACTGGTCTAGAGGACTTATTAATTGCATGATCTAGGAGTAGTTCATAAATTCTGTGATGGTCATTCTTTGGGTGAACTTCATTTCTAGCAGATTCTAGATAAGCAGCGTGGCTTCCTCTGATTCTGACACCTGAGGGTGGGGAAATCCAGACTGTCTCACTTAGGTTGTGCATCTTCACACTGGGAAGGAGGGTGAGGCTAAAGTTGTGTTAGGAGATAAATGATGAAATTCAAGAGCTCCATGGTAACAGCCCTTGTCTTTCCTCTCTGGGGCCACACACTGCAGTGTGGGGAGAGGAGTGGACAGAAGGAATGTCAGCGTTTCCTTGGCAAAATCTCTTGAGTTTCAGAACAGCAGTGAGATTTTGGAGGTATGAGAGTCACAGGTTTGACATCCCTGTGAGGAATGCTATTTGAGTACAAGCACTGGATGTCCTCATGATGTTGTGATTTCAGAAGAACAGTCCTGTGTTTGGCTGAAAAGTTCTGCATCCCATAACTCCATGCGAATAAGCAGCCATTTCCTCCCAGCACACAGTTGCTCACCAATGTCCATGGTCCTATGGTCCCATGGCACTGGGAGGCCTCTCATGCAGCTGTCTCCCACTGTGGTCTTAGGAAATTTCTGGAACATTATTAGAGTGAGTTTTTCCTAGATCTGCTTACTGAATACCTGTAGAACTTTCACACTGATGGCCAGTTCCAAGACTTAATATATGACCTTGCGACCATTGGTGATAGTGCTGTCTTGATCTGCTGACTCAACTTGAAGCAGAACTGGGGGTACTGCTAGGAATGAGGGGTGACCAAATGGTGCAAGGCTAGGGGTTGGGGCTAGGGCAAGGGGTATATTGGGTAACTGGGGATGACCAGTGTAAGAGAGCACAAAGACGATGGTGAAGGGCCGGTAGGCCACCTCCTACTTGGTGGGAAATTCTGTTCCTGGCTGGAACTGGTTCATTCATTCCAAGCCAGCAACAGCTCCAGGTTTGGACGCCATTTGTGAATCTACGTGCCACCAGACCAGTCCCTGTCTGCCACACACCCCACTCTCTGGAGTTTGGAAAAATGGAAGGGGTGGGGCTAGCTACTAGTCTTTTTTTTTTTTTTTGAGACACAGTTTCATTCTGTCATCCAGGCTGGAGTGCAGTGGCATGATCTCAGCTCACTGCAACCTCCGCCTCCCGTGTTCAAGCGATTCTCATGCCTTAGCCTTCAGAGTAGCTGGGAGTACAGGTGCACACCATCACAGCCTGCTAATTTTTTTTTTTTTTTTTTTTTTTGAGACGGAGTCTCACTCTGTCTCCCAGCCTGGAGTGCAGTGACATGATCTCAGCTTACTGCAACCTACGTCTCCAGGGTTCATGTGAGTCTCCTGTCTCAGACTCCTGAGCGAGTAGCTGGGATTACAGGCGCCCATCACCGTGTCCAGCTAATTTTTGTATTTTTAGTAGAGATTGGGTTTCACCATGTTTGTCAGGCTGGTCTCCAACTCCTGACCTCAAGTGATCTGCCTGCCTTGGCCTCCCAAAGCACTGGGATTACAGGTGTGAGCCACCATGCCTGGCCTTTTTTTTTTTTTTTTGAGACAGAGTTTTGCTCTTGTCACCCAGGCTGGAGTGTAATGGCACTGTCTCGGCTCACTGAAACCTCTGCCTCCCGGGTTCAAGCGATTCTCCTGCCTCAGCCTCCCGAGCAGCTGGGATTACAGTCGTACACCACCATGCCTGGCTAATTTTTGTATTTTTAGTAGAGATGGGGTTTCACTATGTTGGCCAGGCTGGTCTCCAACTCCTGACCTCAGGTGATCCGCCTGCCTTGGCCTCCCAAAGTGCTGGGATTACAGGCATAAGCCACCGTTTTTAATGGTGCTGTTTTTAAAGTTTTTAACCAGTGCTGTAGTTTGAATATTTGTCTCCTCCAAAACTCATCTGATACATAATCCCCCCATGTGGCAATATTGAGAGATGGTGCCTTTAAGAGGTGATTGGGTCATGAGGGCTCTGCCCAGTGAGACTGGTGGCTTTATAAGAAGAGGAAGAGAGACCTGAGCTGTCACGCTCAAGCCCCTCACCATGTGAGGCCCTCCACCACCTCGGGACTCTGCAGAGAGTTCCCAGGAACAAGAAGTCTGTCACCAGATGCGGCCCCTGTACCTTGGACTTCTCAGCCTCCGTTACTGTAAGAAATGAATTCCTTTTCTTTATAAATGACCCAGTTTCAGGTATTCTGTTCTATGCAACAGAAAATGGACAAGACAATGAGTACACTTAGTTGTTGCTTCCTGAGTTCTAAAGACTAACAGAGCAGGTCCTCCATTCTTGCCCCTTTTTACCCCAAACGCTCACTGGCATTCTTGCAGCTGCAAGTAATAATTAAAAGTGGCTAAGCCAGGCTGGCGTGGTGGCTCACGCCTGTAATATCAGCACTTTGGGAGGCTGAGGCAGGAGGATCACTTGAACCAGCTGGGGCAACATAGCAACACCCTGTCTCTAATTACTATTATTTTTTTGAGTAAGCCAAATAGGGGTTTACTTTTCATCTAGAACAAGAAGCCATGTTGGCCAGTCTGGTCTCGAACTCCTGGGCTCAACTGATCCATCCACCTCAGCCTCCCAAAGTGTTGGGATTACGCATGAGCCACCGCACGCAGCCACAAGACCCAGTTTCTTTTCTTCTTCCTTTTTTTTTTTTTTTTTGTTAGAGATAGGGCATCTAACGGCATTGTTTTAGCTGCTCAACACTTTGTGGTTTTTTTTTTTTTTTGAGACGGAGTCTTGCTCTGTCACCCAGGCTGGAGTGCAGTGGTGCAATCTTGGCTCACTGCAAGCTCCGCCTCCTGGGTTCACGCCATTCTCCTGCCTCAGCCTCCCCAGCAGCTGGGACTACGGGCCCATGCCACCACGCCCGGCTAATTTTTTTTTCTTTTGTATTTTTAGTAGAGATGGGGTTTCACCGTGTTAGCTAGGATGGTCTCAATCTCCTGACCTCGTGATCCGCCCACCTCAGCCTCCCAAAGTGCTGGGATTACAGGTGTGAGCCACTGTGCCCAGCCCACTTTTTTTTTTTTTTTTGCTTGTTTTTGTTTGTTTTGTTTGTTTGTTTTTGAGACAGGGTCTCCCTCTGTTGCCCATATAGTACAGTGGCATGATCATGGCTTACTGTAGCCTCGACCTCCCAGGTTCAGGCAGTCCTCCAGCTTCAGCTTCCTGAGTAGCTGAGACCACAGGTGCACACCAATATACCTAATTTTTTTTTTTTTTTTTCGAGATGGAGTTTCACTCTTGTTGTCCGGGCAGGAGAGCAATGGCGCAATCTCGGCTCACTGCAACCTCTGCCTCCCTGGTTCAAGCGATTCTCCCACCTCAGCCTGTGAGTAGCTGGGATTACAGGCATGTGCCACCATGCCCGGCTACTTTTGTATTTTTAGTAGAGATAGGGTTTCTCCATGTTGGTCAGGCTGGTCTCGAACTCCCGACCTCAGGTGATCCACCCACCTCGGCCTTCCAAAGTGCTGGGATTACAGGTGTGAGCCACCACACCTGGCCACCTGATTAATTTTTAAGTCATTCACAGAGAACGGGTTTTGCCATGTTGCCCAGGCTGGTCTCAAACTCCTGGGCTCAAATGATTCTCCTGCCTCAGCCTCCCAAAATGATGAGGTTCCAGGTGTGCCACTGTGCGTGGTCAGCTCACCACTTTCAGATCTGGTTCTCTTCACCTCTCTTTTATAGTCATAAGCTTATTAGCACAATTCTAGACATCCACAGCTACATTTAAGGCAGGAAGGAGGTGGTAATAGACACTACCAGCCACATCTGTCCCTTTTAATTAGGATACCCTAGAAGTCCTCAGCAGACTTTGAATTATGTGCCATTGGTAAGATGTCATATGATCATCCCTCTACAAGGCAACAAGGTAAAAAAAGAATTTAGCATTTCTAGCCTCGAGTGGAGATGAACAAAGAATAGGAATGGGCATTTGCTTAGGAAACCAACTGTGCCTTAGAACATTTTTGCACTTTTTTCTGTGTAATTTTGTGTTAAATCATATAAAAATGCTGATCCTAACAAATATGGTCAATGAGTCACACCATAATTCTCTAAGAACTCCAGTCCAAAAAGGTTAATCTTGCTTTTAAACTCCAGGCGCGGTGTTTCACAGCTGTAATTTTAGCACTTTGGGAGGCAGAAGCAAGAGGATCACTTGAGGCCAGGAGTTGGAGACCAGCCTGGCAACATAGCAAGACCACGTCTCTACAAAAAATAAAATTATCCGGGCCTGTTGGTGCACACCTGTAGTCCCAGCTACTCAGGAGGATGAGGTGGGAGGATCACTTGAGCCTAGGAATTCGAGGCTGCAGTGAGCTGTGATTACACCACTGCACTCCAGTCTACCTAGGGTGGAGGTAGAACCCATCTCTAAAACAAAACAAAGTAAAAACAAAACAAAACTCCAAGCAGAGAAAGACCTGAAGAGTCAGATGAGTCTAATGATTCCTAAAGGAAATCCTTATTGAGATTCCAGGAGATTCCATCTCCTCAATAGAGTAATTGATTTTGAGCCTCCCACCTCCTGAATTAAGGCCCACTCATCCCTATCCTGCACTGAAACTGTAGACTCTTTTTTACTTCCTTACAAAAGTGTATTCTTAAATGTACAACAGACTCCAAGACGACACTATTGTAGCTATAGGTGGCAAAAGATGTTATGGCAGAGAATCCAGATGTTTAAATAGGAATGGAATCAAGGGTCACCGCCCCAAGCACAGATAACAAAATTTATTTTTGCCATATGTATTTAATGTGGCTGGCGGGGGCGGGGTGGGGGGCTTTCACTTTTAGCTCCTCTTTTTGTTTCTGCTTGAACATCTCATCTTCCTTATCCACCCCCTTGACCTGCTTCTCAAGCTTTCTCAGGGCTTCTTGCCACCTTTGCAGCTGTACATGGCACCTGCTATAGGGCTCTAATTTTAAACTGACAAAAGGACAATTGAAAAAACAGGAAACTGACTTTTTTGGGGGGAAGAGTAAGACAAACAGGAAAAGGAAAATGAAGACATATGGTTGATACAGACTGTTGGATTTCAAAAGGAAAAGTCTATGGATAACCGAAAAAAATATTTAGAAATGCATAGTCTTGGCTGGTTAAATAAATATCCATGCTTGTTCTTGTGGCACAGTAGTTATGAGACATTTTTAGTTAAATGGAAAAATGTGAATTACTATAGTTTCAGTGATATGCCGCTTTCCAAATTAAAAGCAGCATAACAAATACATTTCCCAAATACTTATAATTCATTGAATTGGCAATAATTCACCTCCTAATGACTTCATATGAAGTATAAAGTAACTTGGATACATCAGAATAAATCCTATCTAATATAAAAAATATGATTACATTTAATGCATCTCATATCAGTTATAAAAATGGTATCTATGAGTAAAGAAATGCTTGTGAACAAGAAAATTAATCTTATAAAGGTCAAACAGGCCGGGCGTGGTGGTTCACACCTGTAATTCCAGCACTTTGGGAGGCCGAGGTGGAGGATCACCTGAGGTCAGGAGTTCAAGACCAGCCTGACCAACATGGTGAAACCTTGTCTCTACAAAAATACAAAAAATTAGCCAGGCATGATGGTGGGTGCCTGTAATCGCAGCTACTCGGGAGGCAGAGGCGGGAGAATTGCTTGAACCCGGGAGGCGGAGGTTGCAGTGAACTGAGATTGAGCCACTGCAACCCAACCTGGGAGACAGAGGAAACTCCGTCTCAAAAAATAAAAAAATAAAAATAAAAAAAAGGTCAACAAACCAAACCCTTCTAATTTATTCAAATCTGCTTTTAATATAAGCAAATGATAAATTATAATTGTAATCTGAAAAAGCAGAAACAGGGGATTTTGGAGCTGGACAGTCCCCTGGAAATTATTTGGATCAAAGCCCTCATTTTATAGGTGAAGAAACTGAGAAGTAGGATTTGAGCAACTTGCCCAAAGGCTTTGCCAAAGGCTATACCAGTGAATGGCAGTCTGGACTGGAAGTCCCAGTGCTGCCGTCCAGGCTGGACCTGACCTGTTCCACTTCACGCTACCAGCTCCTGGGCTGAGACCGACCTTTTTCTTGGCAGGTTTTTTTCTTTCAAAACTACTAATTACTGTTATTTTTTGTAGAGATGGGGTTTCGCCAGGATGCCCAGGGTGGTCTTGAACTCCTGAGATCCACCTGCCTTGGCCTCTCAAAGTGTTGGGATTACAGGTATGAGCCACAGTGCCTGGCCCATTTTCCTCTCACCTCTTTGTTCCTTCTCTCTTTCTTTAGCAGCGTTATGTTCTATCATCGTATACCAGAGTTCCTGAACTTCAGTTATAGTCTGTTCTTCTTGCTTTATGCTATCTTCTTCAGCAAGCTCATCTTGGTCTGTTTTCCTCCTTATCAGGCATACCCCAGAAACTCTGAAGTTTTATCTTCACTCCAACTAAACATTTTCCTGAGTTCTGCACGTCTATAAACTGATTATTTAACGTTTTTTTTTTTTTTCCTGAGACAGAGTCTCTCTCTGTCACCCAGGCTGGAGTGCAGTGGTGCAATCTCAGCTCACTGCAGCTTCCGCCTCCCAGATTCAAATGATTCTCCTGCCTCAGCCTCCTAAATAGCTGGGATAATAGGCATGTGCCACCACACACAGCTAATTTTTGTATTTTTAGTAGAGATGGGGTTTCACCATGTTGGCCAGGCTGGTCTTGAACTCCAGATCTCAAGTGATCTGCCTGCCTCGGCCTCCCAAAGTGCTGGGATTACAGGCGTGAGCCACTGTGCCTGGCAACATCTGTAATTGGATATCTCAATATCAAGAAGGCCCATAATCTTCCTCTGCCTCATCCCTCTCCTAACTCAGTCCTCTTCTTGTGTTTCCCAGTTCAGAGAATGGCACCATTCTCTATCAAGCTGTGCAAATCAGACATGTGTGATTTTCTGTTGTTGTTGAGACAGGGACTCACTCTCACCCAGGCTAGAGTGCAGTGGCGTGATCATGGCTCACTGAAGCCTCAACCTCCTGGGCTCAGGAGATCCTCCCACCTCAGTCTCCTGAGTAGCTGGGACCACAGGCCCACACCACCATGTCCAGCTAATTTTGTATTCTTTGTAGAGACAGGGTTTCATCATGTTGCCCAGGCTGGTCTCGAACTCCTGGACTCAAGCAATCCACCCACCTTGGTCTCCCGAAGTGCTGGGATTACAGGCGTGAGCCACTGCGCCCAGCTGAAGTGTGATCCTTAACTTCAGCCCTTCTCATGCCCTCCATTTCCAATCCATCTCCAGTCCAGTTGATTCCAGCCACTCAATTCTCTTGAAGATTTCCACTTATCTCACTCCACTACTTTTCAAGCTACCACCATCTCTAACTACAGTCATCTCTCAATTCGCTGGTCTCCTGGCCTCTCTGGTTCTCCCCCACTAATTTCAAAACAAATTTACTGTGACAGTGCTCATAACACTCCCCCTTGCTCTTACTAAAGATGCTTACCATAGCCTCCAGGTATTGTATGGTCTGAGGCCTATCTTTCTAGGCGCATGACACACCGTATCTCCCCACTCTCAAATTTAGTCTCCAGACTCCATCCTTTTTATAGTTCTTTAAAATCATCACAATTCCTCCAACCAATGGGCATTTGCATGCGCTATTGCCTCTTTCCAGAATGAAACACCCTCCCTGTGCCTAGCTAACTTCCATATATCTACGACTGCAGCTCAGTCAAACTTTCTCGATGGACTCCCTCCACAACTGCCAAGCCTGGGCCAGATTCTTTTGTTATGTGCTCACAGAACCATGTTCCCTTTAGCATTCATTGAGCTTGCTGTTTAATTATTCCTATTTTGTTTTTGTTTAATTAGTCCTATCATGGTAGACAAATGTTCCTTAAGATCATAGGACATACAGGACTGTCTCTACATAAAAACTGTTTTATATCCATAATGCCTAGCACAGTACCTGGCGCACAGTATACGCTCAATAAATTTTTGTTGAATTAATGCAATTATCATTATATTCCTGATATTAGCAGGTATAATCCAGTTTAAGTTTGGGAACAGAAAGACAAAACAGACTACATCTAATAAATCCAGTCTCCTTTTTTATTTATTTACTTTTGAGACGGAGTTTTGCTTTTGTTGCCCAGGCTGCAGTGCAATGACATGATCTTAGCTCACTGAAACCTCTGCCTCCTGAGTTCAAGGGATTCTCTGGCCTCAGCCTCCCAAATAGCTGGGATTACAGGTGTCTGCCACCATGCCCAGCTAATTTTTTTTGTATTTTTAGTAGAGATGGGGTTTCACCATGTTGGCCAGGCTGGTCTCGAACTCCTGACCTCAGATGATCTCCCCACCTCAGCCTCCCAAAGTGCTGGGATTACAGGCGTGAGCCACCGTGCCTGGCTAAGGTCTCCTTTCTTTTAATCAGACTTTCACCTTTGGCCATTCTGCATAGTCATTCACTCAACAGTATTTACTGACGGACTGCATATAGAGTGCTTGATTAATGTTGCTGCTTTGTCATTATTATTATTATCATTATTATTAAGACAGAGTCTCACTCTGTTGCTCAGGCTGGAGTACAGTGGTGTGATCTCTGCTCACTGCAACCTCCACCTCCCAGGTTCAAGCCATTCTCCTGCCTCAGTCTCCCAAGTAGCTGGGACTACAGGCATGCACCACCACACCTGGCTAATTTTTGTATTCTTAGTAGAGATGGGGTTTCACCATATTGGCCAGGCTGGTCTCGAACTCCTGACCTCAGGTGATCTGCCTACCTCGGCCTCTCAAAGTGCTGAGATTACAGGTGTGAGCCACTGTGCCCAACTTAATGTTTCTGCTTTGAAATAAACATTTAAGAAGTCTTTAATCGGTTGAAAACAGCAAGATTTTAAAAGTATTTTAAAAAGTGAAACAAAAGAATGCTTACTTCATTTCACGGAGAGAGGTTTCTCTTTTATGTTATTTTTAAAAGGAGATGGAATTTTGTTTCATTCATTTCTGTTTATTTGGACAGGCCAAATATGAACAACTGAACACGCCAGCGTTACCATACACATGTTACACAGATGCCATCCTTCTTCCATCGGCTCTCATATGCAATACAAAAGTAAAAAGAGGTTCTCTTTTAACAGGTAAAAATTGAAGTTCGGTCACTTAACACAGAGTAAACAGTAATTACAGTTATGCTGGTAACAAAAGACAGCATGTTCTCTTTGAAAGCACCGTATTTGGTTTGTTTCCGCGCTTGGTTCCAGTATCTGGCACATTTTCCCCGGGAGTTTTCTTTTCAGTGGGATGATTATCTTCAGGGCAAAAAAGTTTATCAGACTCAAGTTTTAGCAGTACTTAGTTTATTCATTTATATACACGTAACTGTAACCCCATCCTGTCTTCCTCCAGTCTTCTTACTGCATTCCTACTGACACGTATAACACCCTCCACAAGTTCTATTTACAGTTAAGAATTTCTTTTTTTTTTTCTTTTTTTGAGACGGAGTTTCACTCTTGTCACCCAGGCTGGAGTGCAATGGTGCAGTCTCGGCTCACTGCAACCTCGACTCCCAGGTTCAAGTGATTCTCCTGCCTCAGCCTCTCGAGTAGCTGGAATTACAAGTGCCTGCCACCACACCCAGCTAATTTTTGTATTTTTAGTAGAAACAGTGTTTCGCCATGTTGGCCAGGTTGGTCTCAAACTCCTGATCTCAGGTGATCCACCTGCCTTGGCCTCTCAAAGTGCTGGGATTACAGGCGTGAGCCACCGCACCCAGCCTGCAGTTAAGAATTTCTAAATGGGCCGGGCGCGGTGGCTCAAGCCTGTAATCCCAGCACTTTGGGAGGCCGAGACAGGCGGATCATGAGGTCAGGAGATCGAGACCATCCTGGCTAACACGGTGAAACCCCGTCTCTACTAAAAAATACAAAAAACTAGCCGGGCGAGGTGGCGGGCACCTGTAGTCCCAGCTACTCGGGAGGCTGAGGCAGGAGAATGGCGTGAACCCGGGAGGTGGAGCTTGTAGTGAGCTGAGATCCGGCCACTGCACTCCAGCCTGAGCAACAGAGTGAGAGTCCGTCTCAAAAAAAAAAAAAAAAAGAATTTCTAAATGGCACAAATTAACTCAGCTGTTCTCAGTGCAGACGTCAAATCCTCACTGTGCTGAAACACTTTTCTCAGCTTTTGGGAAATAATTACAATTTAAACATCCACAGAGAATGTTTCTTAGACAAACATAAGACAAACATACTTGAGGCTTATCTGGTAAAAAATAACTGCTCTGTCCTTCTTAGCACAAAAAAGACATATCTTTGTAAAATGAGAAGAACCAAAGAATATTTAAAACAAAACAGGAAGCCACATGTACTAATTACACAAGAGACTGACTGACAAATTGGAATTCTCCAAAACAGATTTTCAGTGAGGCTTCTCATTTCAGAGTCCAGGGAAAAAAAAATCCCAAAAACCCCAAAGGTTGTGTGTATACATATTTTTATTGTGTTAAAAAACACAAAACATAAAATTTACTGTCTTACCAAAAGGTATATTTTGTGGCTCTTCCCCCACTTTTTTTGTCCAAGACAGAGTCCAGTCTGTCGCCCAGGCTGAAGTGCAGTGGCATGATCTCGGCTCACTGCAACCTGCACCTTCTGGGCTCAAGCAATCCTCCCACCTCAGCCTCCTAAGTAGATGGAACTACAGGCATGTGCCACTAGGCCCGGCTAATTTTTGTGTTTTTTGCAGACGGGGTTTTACTATGTTGCCCAGGCTGGTCTTTGTTCTCTTAAGAGTTGCTTTCTCCATCAAAGTTGATAAATAACATTTAGAAAATGAATTATTTACTACAAGAGTAATATGATATGTCTCAATTTATTATATGAAATTATCAACACTGCTTTTAATATTCAGATGTCAAGAAGATGAAAAGCAGAAATACATTTTGCAAACATGTGGCACTCCATAGGTGGAAATCATATATTTCCTCTAATATCCCAATTTTTCTGCCTAGTGTCTATATGGCTTTTGTCCCAACTTGCTGTACAAGAATTTTCCCCAGCCACCTTAGAAAGGCTGGACGTAGTTCACTCCAAATCCACAGTTCACTCCAAGTGTGTCAGTACCACAGAAAGCTCCATGGAAGCCTCAAATGTACGGGCTAGGCAACAGAAGCAGGGAGGCAGGATTAAGAAATTACTGGCCAGGTGTGGTGGCTCAGGCCTGTAATCCCAGCACTTCAAGAGGCCAAGGCAGATAGATGGCTTGAGCTCAAGAGTTTGAGATCAGCCTGGGCAACATGGCAAAACCTTGTCTCTACAAAAAATATAAAAATCAGCCAGGTGTGTTGGTGTGCGCCTGTAGTCCCAGCTACTGGGGAGGCTGAGGCAGGAGGATTGCCTGAGCCCAGGAGGTTGAGGCTGCAGAGAGCCATGATTGTGCCACTGCATTCTAGCTTGGTTAACAGTAAGACAAAAAAAGAAAAAAAAAAATTACCAATATAAAATGCTTACACAGCTAACAAACATGTTCAATTCCATTTATAGTCTTTTCTTTGAGCCATTTACACATAGGGCTTTTTTTTTTTTTTTTTGAGATGGAGTTTCACTCTTGTTGCCCAGATTGGAATGCAATGGCATGATCTCGACTCACTGCAACCTCTGCCTCCTGGGTTCAAGCGATTCTCCTGCCTCTGCCTCCCGAATAGCTGGGATTACAGGTATGCGCCACCATGCAGGGCTAATTTTGTATTTTTAGTAGAGACGGAGTTTCTCCATGTTGGTCAGGCTGGTCTTGAACTCCCAACCTCAGGTGATCCACTCGCCTCGGCCTCCCAAAGTGCTGGGATTACAGGGATGAGCCACTGCAATGGGCCGCTATTGTTTTTTAACTCCATGTAGTTTCTATAGTTCACCAAAAACTCAAAGAGATGACCTATAAATGTATGAATAATGTATGATTTCTTACACCGATTTTCTACTAGAAAAAAATCATACTTTTAGAATTGGATTTTGTCTTACAGTCATCTTTATTATACTTTATAAATGAGATTTCGTTTACATAAATCATCAGGAAGCTAAACTAAAATAGAAATGCTAGATTTAAATTCTAATTTGAATACTCTGATCAAAATAACAAATCTCACATTGGGAAACCATCTATCAGCAAGCAAAGAGCTACTACTGTGTGTCCTTCCTTAGAAGAATGAACACTGAGAACCCATAGCACATTTGCAGTACAGTAACAGCAATTCCTTTGTCATTATCACAGAACTTTAATTTTTATGTACTTTGCTGGGAATAACCAAACCATCCCATATATATATGTCCCACATATATATGAGATGGTGTATATATATATATAGAGAGAGAGAGAGACAGTCTTGCTCTGTTGCCCAGGCTGGAGTGCCGTGGTGCTATCTCGGCCCATTGCAAGCTCCGCCTCCCAGGCTCAAGCGATTCTCATGTCTCAGCCTCCCAAGTAGCTGGGATTACAGGTGTGCACCAGCACACCTGGCCAACCATCCCATACATTTCATACAATCATTTTTAAAAAGAAGCATGAACCATTTTGGTTTTAGATAATTAAGTTTTTTTTAAAGAGACACTTTAAAAAAAGTCATTATATGAATAAAATTTCCTTTGTGTTAATTCCGACAAATCATTCAATCATTGAATCAGTCACAAATTTTTTTGAAACGGAGTTTTGCTCTTGTTGCCCAGGCTGGAGTGCAATGGTACGATCTTGGCTCACCGCAACCTCCGCCTTCTGGGTTCAAGCGATTCTCCTGCATCAGCCTCCTGAGTAGCTGGGATTACAGGCACCCGCCATCACGCCTGGCTAATTTTGTATTATTAGTTGAGACGGAGTTTCTCCATGTTGGTCAGGCTGGTCTCGAACTCCTTTTCTCAGGTAATCCACTGGCCTTGGCCTCCCAAAGTGCTGGGATTACAGGCATGAGCCACCGCACCCGGCCCCAATTTTTTTTTTTTTTTTTTTTAGTAACTTGCACACTTAACCATATTTTTTATCTTCTTGGGACAACATTCTTTTCTCCACAAAAACCCAATTAAGGACGTTGTGCCAGTTTACTCTTACTTCCTTCCTGTTCACTGAGCTTAAAGTGGGTATAGGCGAGAATGCCAAATAATGTACATAAAATGCCAAGAGCCTGATTAATGGACAGTGGATCCTTAAATAAAACGTATCCTCCAAATAAAGTAATGCAGAACTTGAAGTGTCCAAACATGTTATAGCTGAGGTTTTTGGATAAGGATAAAAAGGAAGAATAAGATAGATGGTATATTTACACACACACTCACGCTACATAAAACAACTCAAAAGCAGCCCACCCCATGTAAAGAACAATGGGACCAGGCGTGGTGGATCATGCCTGTAATCCCTGCACTTTGGGAAGCTGAGGTGGTGGATCTCTTGATCCTGGGAATTTGAGACCAGCCTGGCCATCATGGTGAAACTCTTGTCTCTACAAAAAATACAAAAATTAGCTGGGTGTGGTGGCGCATGCCTTTAATCCCAGCTATTCAGGAGCCTGAGACAGGAGAATTGCTTGAACCCAGGTGGCGGAGGTTGCGGTGAGCCGAGATCGTACCACTGCACTCCAGCCTGGGCAACAAGAGAGAAACCTAGGAGTGAGCCAAGAATGCACAACTGCACTCTAGTCTGGGCAACAGAACAAGACTGTCTAAAAAAAGAGAATAATGGGAACTTCTTAGTTTCTTCAGGTAGGTTTTAGCGATTGATTAATCAGAGACACAAGACTGCCTCAACCATTCCTACTGACCTCCAAAAAAGAAAAGGGATACAATATAAAAGGAAAGACATTCAGAACAAGGTCCAGGGAAGATATTTTGTATAGCAATTTATAATTATGTTTTACAGTGGTGTTTCCTTGGGAAATGAAGTGAGAATAAGGTACCAGAGAGCTAACTTGAGTTTAGGAGGGAAAAGCGGGAGGGGGAGAGGGAGCAATACTGAGCACCAACTACACACCAAACACCATACTGGGCGATTTACATGAAATCTTCGAAGTTAGGCATCACGTTTACCTTCACTGCAGGCTCACTCTTCCTATTTACAGTTGTAGAGGCTCAGAGATTTTAAGTAACATGCCCCAGATTACAGAGCTAGTAAGTAGCAGAGTTGGAGTCCGCACATAAACAGGTCTATTTAACTCCAAAGCCCATGTTCTAATCCAAAATACTGCCAGTAACATGCCGCTGGATTAAGGTTTTTCCAAATCACTGTATATTTAAAAAGCAAACTAAATACACACACACCCCCTTTAAAAATTACCTGTGGCCATGCACGGTGGCTCACGCCTCTAATCCTAATCCCAGCACTTTGGGAGGCCAAGGTGGGTGGATCACCTGAGGTCAGGAGTTTGTGAGATCAGCCTGACCAACATGGAGAAACCCCATCTCTATTAATAATACAAAATTAGCCGGGTGTGGTGGTGCATGCCTGTAATCCCAGCTACTTGGGAGACAGGCAGGAGAATTGCTTGAACCCAAGAGGTGGAGGTTGCAGTGAGCCGAGATCACGCCACTGCACTCCAGCCTGGGCAAGAGTGAAACTCCGTCACACACACACACACACACACACACACACACACACACACACATACACGCACTTACTTATATTTAAATATAATTATTTTTTCTATATAAATGAGTACTTTCTTGTTCTTGAGATGTATGAGGTGTGCCTATGTGCTTTTCCTAATTACAACACTAGAAATAGCTACCACTCTGTGCCTCAGTTTCCTCACTATATAAAAGGGGAACAAAATAATACCTCCCAGGGTTACTGTAAGGATCAAATAATATACACGAAGCTTCTAGCATATAGTAAGCACCACATGTGCTAGCTATAATAATAGTTACCAAAAGCAGTACCTATGTGTCATAAACACCTGCTTGGAGCTTGACACATTCTCTCACATACAACCACCCAACATCATAGATCGCACTTCCTCCACTTCATACATTTCATAAGTGATCAGAGTGAGACCCTGAGAGTTCCCACACTAGTCAGGCCCACAGGTAGTGGCAGAGCTTGGTGTTCACACCTGGACCTGTCTGACCCCCAAGCCCACCTAAGCAGCCTGGAGGTTCCTGCTGGGCAGCAGCAGTGCCTCGGGAGAGCACGGGCCGTGTCCCCAGGTGCATGTGGTGGCTTGATCCCATGGAGGTGACTTCCTGAGACACAGAGGATCTTCCCAAGGTTACTGGCAATAATCATAATAAAATATGTTTTATTTTCAATTATGAGCTATCTTCATGTGCACTGGCTCTAACACTTTAAATTTCTTTACTCCTAGGCTTCTCTTTTAAGCATATTTATACTAGAAGGAAGTCAAATTTAAAGAAACTATTCATGAATCCTTTTGTAAAAACAACAAAAAAAAGAGCAGTCTACATGTGGTATTTCCAGTTCTACACTTTACTCCAGGCAGGCTGTCACCCCAACCTTCAGAATGTTCTGGTCAAACCCAGTGCCCTCCACCTCACTCAGCCCCTCATTGGTGACCAGTCTCCTTGAACTTGGCCTGCCAGCGGCATCTGACGCAGACACCGACCGCTCCTCCTCCTCCTCACTCTGGTTCTGTGCCACCCTCCTCCTTCCTTCCACCTCTAACTGCTCCTTCTCATCCTCCAGCTAGTTCCTCTCATCTCTCTGAATTCCAAATACTGGACTCAAACCCAACGCTCAGTCTTTGGACTTATTTTCTTCTACTTGTTTGCTTGGTAATCTCAACCAGTCTCACCACTTTAAACCACAGCTTCATACTTCTGACTCCTTGTGATGCCTCCTGCTGAGACGTCACCTTTGAACTCTGACTTGTTTATCCAAAACTGAGCACCTAGCTGGGCTCACACCTGTAATCCTAGCACTTTGGAAGGCCGAGGTGGGAAGAATGCTTGAACCCAACAGTTCGAGTTTGCAGTGAACCATGATCGTGCCACTTCACTCCAGCTTGGGTGAAGAGCAAGACCCTGTCTCAAAAACAAGAACAAAAAAATACTCCCCAAACTGAGCACCTGATCTTCCTCCCCAGCCCCAAACCTCCTTCTGGCTATCCTACCTCAGTTGATGGCAACTCTACTCTACCAGGTGCTCAGGTCAAAAACCATGTAAATCAGCCTTGTTTTCTCTTTCTCCACATCCAACTAGGCAGCAAAACCTGTTGGCTCTTCTTAGAAATATATCCAGAATCCAATCACTTCTCACTATATCCACTGCTACCATACTGGTAGCCACTATGACTTGTACATTGGAATATTGCAGCAGTCTCCTGACAGTTTCCTGTGCCTCTTACAGTCCAGTAGTTCTCAACCACGGGTGATTCTGCTTTGTGGGCAATCTTTGGAGGCATTTTTGGTTGTCACAATTGGGCAAAGGGTATGTATGCTACTGGCATCTGGTGGTAGAGCCCAGGCCTGCTGAAAACATCCTACAGTGTACTAAACAGGCCTGCACTAAGAACCGTCCAGCCCAGAAAGTCAACAGCCCAGAGGTTGAGAAATTCTTCTTTATTCTATTCTCAACACAGGAGCCCTGAGTGATTCTGTGATTTATTTTAAAAAACTTTTTGTAGCGTCAGGGTCTTACTATGTTGCCCAGACTGGTCTCGAACTCCTGGGCTCAAGGGATCCTCCTGTCTTGGCCTTCCAAAGTGTTGGAATGACAGGTGTGAGCCACTGCGCCCGGCCCACTGAGTGCTTCTATTAGAATGTATGTAAAATCATGTCGCTTCTCTGCTCAAAATGCTAATGGCTTCCCATCTTACTCAGTGGAACAGTCCTTACATAAACGCCCTACTCAATTCAGTTCTGTGTTACTTCTCAGCCTACCACATTCCCTCCTTTGCTCAACCTGCTCCAACCACACAGGCTTCCTTGGTTTTTTTAGGGCCTCGCACCTGCTGTTGCCTCGGCCTGGAATATTCTTCCCTCCTGATCTGCATGGAGCAACCGCATTTCCTTCAGGTCTTTACTCAAATGTCATCTTCCCACTAAGGCCTTCCTGACTAGCCCTGCCTAGAACTTCAGTGCTGTCTATGACATTTCACATTCTCTTCCCTGCCTTATTTTTACTCCTTGGCAGTTAACACTATCCCACACTGTAGTATATAAATATTTAATTGTTTTCTATTTCTAATCTTCCTCACCAGAATTCAAGCCTGTGAGAGCAAAGACTTCTGTCTATATGGTTCATTACTGTATCCCCAGTGCCTGGCACATAGTAGATGTTCAGTATATAAATATTTTTATATCAATGGTTTAGTGGGTATTCAATACTTACTGAATAAATTAATGTTTTAAATCAGAGCACACATTTGGATGTCTTGATTGGGTAGCATGATGTACAAATTTTGGGACTAGACTGCATGGGTTCAAATCTGGACATCCCATTTGTCAGCTGTGTGGCCTTAAGTGAGCTAGCTAACCTCTCTGTGCCTCTATTTCTTCTATAAACTAAAATGACAGACTCCACCTCACAGAGCTGCTGTGAGAATTAAATGGACTAATACATACAAAATATTTCTGACAGTATCTGACACAAAATAAATATTTGTTAAGTATTGGTTTTCTAAAAAACTTATCGTCATTGTTTTTTATTGATAGTTGGCAAATATCCTACTTATTTACTTCCTGGGGAAATTCATTCTCTGCATTTGCCTAAGGGTGGGGGCAGAGTGAAATGTGAAGAGAAACAGAATGACAAGCAGAATGGTATAAATGGACAGTTGAATTTGACCTTTAACATATAACTTCATTTCTTTTTTTTTTTTTTTTTGGTAGAGATAGGGTCTCCCTATGTTTCCCAGGCTGGTCTTGCACTCCTGAGCTCAAGTGATCCTCCTGCCTCGGCCTCCCAGTGTTGGAATTATAGGTGTGAGCCATAGTGCCCGGCCAATGACTTCATTACTTGACTTGAAATAATATTGAGAAAAACAGGCACACCCATATCCAAATAAGTACAAACACATACTCCATAGCCAGATGCCAGTGGCCTGAAATTATCTTTTGTTATTTGTTAACCATTCCTTTACTTTGTTACTATAAATACCTGAACATGGTTTGAAAATCCAAACCTCCACCTCATTATTCATTCAAAAAATATTTATTTAATCTCACTGTCTGTAAGAAATGGTACTCTGAATTAATTTTTGTAAGGGAAAAGGTCATCTATTACATAAGAAAATTCAAAAACATTCATGACACAAAAAGCTAACCCATTTCCTCAGTTCATATTTCTTTCTTTTTTTTTTTTTTGAGACATAGTCTTGCTCTGTTGCCCAGGCTGGAGTACAGTGGCACAATCTTGGCTCTCTTTAACCTGTGACTCCCCAGTTCAAGCAATTCTTGTGCCTCACCCTCCTGAGTAGCTGGGATTACAGGCGTGCACCACCTTACCCAGCTAATTTATATATATATATATATATATATATTTTTTTTTTTTGAGACAGAGTCTCGCTCTGTCGCCCGGGCTGGAGTGCAGTGGCCGGATCTCAGCTCACTGCAAGCTCCGCCTCCCGGGTTCACGCCATTCTCCTGCCTCAGCCTCCCGAGTAGCTGGGACTACAGGCGCCCACCACCGCGCCCGGCTAATTTTTTGTATTTTTTTTAGTAGAGACGGGGTTTCACCGTGTTAACCAGGATGGTCTCGATCTCCTGACCTCGTGATCCGCCCGTCTCGGCCTCCCAAAGTGCTGGGATTACAGGCTTGAGCCACCGCGCCCGGCCTGCTAATTTATATATTTTTTGTAGAGACAGGGTTTCACCATGTTATCCAGGCTGGTCTTGAACTCCTGGCCTTAAGTGATCCACCTGCCTTAGCCTCCTGAAGTGTTGGGATTACAGGTGTGAGCCACCACACTCACCCTTTCAGTCATATTTCTTTAAAATCCTATTGTGTGTAAAGATACAGTAAAAGGCTAAAAATAACTCTCTCTACTCAATGTAGGCCGTGCAATAGTGTGAGATTCAAATAAGGTAATGAATGTGAAAGTTTTGGAGAATATAAAAGACGATGCATTTGTAAGTTATATGAAAAGGATACGTGACAGGTGAAGTGTTCCCAATGATCCAATAAATTGATAAGTTCACCATGAAAGCTATTACTCCAGATAGCAGCACCATAAGCTACAAATAAAACAAAAGAACCATTAATGCAAAGCAATCCAATCATTATAGTCATCAAGCAAAGATACATTTCATTCGGCATTTTAAAAAATTCAAATATCAACCATTAATAAATAAGATTAGAAAGAGAATTTGGGAGACAGTAAGAATTGCAAGTAAAAAGGCAGAATGAACAGTGTTTAGAAAAAAATGTAATTTTTTCCACAAGAATCAATGAAAAATACTGCAATAACATCCTTTCTGTGATTGTGAATTTCCAGGTTAATTTTTCTTATTAATCTAAAGAAAAGTATACATATGCATTATTATTATTATAAATCAGACAATAAAGAAAAGCAGAAAGAATATAAGGAATTCTTATAATCCCAACCATCCACACATTAACATCTTAATTGCTCTTTTTTTTTTTTTTTTTTTTAAATGGAGTCTCACTCTGTCACCCAGTCTGGAGTGCAGTGGTGCAATCTCGACTCACTGCAACCTCCGCCTCCCAGGTTCAAGTAATTCTTCTGCCTCAGCCTCCCCAGTAGCTGGGATTACAGGCCCATGCCACCACACCCAGCTACTTTTTTTTGTATTTTTTGATAGAGATGGGGTTTTACCATGTTGGCTAGGCTGGTCTCGAACTCCTGACCTCAGGTGATCTGCATGCCTTGGCCTCCCAAAAGTGCTGGGATTACAGGCCTGAGCCATTGCACCTGGCCTCATTTTTATTTTTATGTAACTCAATAAGCATTCATTGGATATCTACAAAGATAGGCCAGGCCTTGTGAGGAATGCAATATGTACAAAGTTCCTGCCCTCAAAGAGCTTACAAACTACTTGAGGACATAATAAAAATCACGATGATCACAGCTTACACTTACATAACACTTATTATGCACCAATAATTGTTCTGTTTTACATATATTCACTCATTTAATTTTCACGTACATCCACAAAGTAGATGTAAAAATATTATTCCTTTTTATAGATAACTTGGCTGGAAACAGGGGGACAAATGGGTTGGAACACTATATACACATACAATGTTCTGTTCAAATCTATCCCATAATTTTATCCAACAAATTATAGAATCATTTTGTTTCTCAATTTAGATAAAATAATATCCATGATCTAAACTATTAAGAAGTTTAAGTTCCGAAGAAAACATGTCATATTTGAAGATGCTTTTTGTCTTATGTAGGGTTTTGTTATTTTGTTTTGTTTTTTGTAAAGACAGGTTTTTACCATGTTGCCCAGGCTGGTCTCAAACACCTGGGCTCAAGCGATCCTCCCATCTTGGCCTCCCAAAGTGTTGGGATTATAGGCATGAGCCACTGTGCCCAGCCCCATCTAGGTTTTATCAGTGTTAAAATCAGTGCAGTCTTAAGAAGACCAGAGGAATTGGATTTGTGTCCTACTTAGGTAAATATAGTAATACCTCATTTAATTTACAATAGTGAGGTCTATTAAATAGCCAACATAGAGAAATTTGCTTAGAGATTTTAAAAAGAGTTTCTAGAAATATATCTAAAATATATCATTGCTAATTTTATTGAGTTCACAGAATGCTGCATACCTATTTCTTGATACTTGGCACATCACATCACTAAAAACACAATTACTCTACTTTGTTAGGGACTTTGAAGAATATAAAGTAGTTCCATGTTGAAGAGGAGTGGTAAGAGTGGGCATCCTTGTCTTGTTCCATTTCTCAAATGGAATGCTTTCAACTTTTCCCCATTCAGTATTATATTGACTGTGGGTTTGTCATAGATGGCTCTTATTACATTAAGGTATGTTCTTTGTATGCCGATTTTGCTGAGGGTTTTAATCATAAAGCGATGCTGGATTTTGTCAAATGCTCTTTCTGCATCTATTGAGATGATCATGTGATTATTTATTTATGTATTATTTATTTATGTATTTATTTATTTTGGAGTCTTGATCTGTCGCCCAGGCTGGAGTGCAGTGGCACGATCTCAGCTCACTGTAAGCTCCGCCTCGCGTGTTCACGCCATTCTCCTGCCTCAGCCTCCCGAGTAGCTGGGACTACAGGTGCCTGCCACCACACCTGGCTAATTTTGTTTTTGTATTTTTAGTAGAGAAGGGGTTTCACCGTGTTAGCCAGGATGGTCTCGGCTAGTCTCGATCTCCTGACCTCGTGATCTGCCCGCCTCAGCCTCCCAAAGTGCTGGGATTACAGGCGTGAGCCACCACACCTGGCTGATCATGTGATTTTTGTTTTTAATTCTGTTTATGTAGTGTATCACATTTATTGACTTTAGTATGTTAAACCATCCTTGCATCCCTGGTATGAAACCCGCTTGATCATGGTGGATTATCTTTTTGATATGTGACTGGATTCAGTTAGCTAGCATTTTGTTAAATTTTAGCATCTATGTTCATCAAGGATATTGGTCTTCAGTTTTCTTTTTTGGTTGTGTCCTTTCCTGGTTTTGGTATTAGAGTAATGCTGGCTTTATATGCAAAAAAAAAAGTTAGTTGACACAATGCTCTACTTTGAGTCAAGGACGCCTCCTAGGGACATTAAGGAATGAAGATGACTTTCCCTTACACTAAATGGCCTCAGCCTTCTGTGGTCTTGGTTTCTTTGACTTTTTTTTTTTTAAATGGCTTTTCTGCTGCTGTCCTCATTTTACAACCTGTTAGAAGGCGACCAAAAAAATCCTCTCTCCTTGTAGCATAAGGTCTCCAGGATGCAATGGTTTGAAACCAGATAACCAGGATGGCTATTTTGTAAAGTAAGTGGAAGTATTATCTGACAGATGGTCCAATGACTTCTACTTTAGAAAAAAACTGTATATGCTAAAATATATAAATTTGAAACCACTACTGGTCTACTTAACAGGAAGCAGAGCAGAGCACTGGAGAATATAGACTTTGGACCCAGAAGGCATGGATCCAAATTGTGGCTCTGCTTATTAGCTGTGGGATTGCGAGCCAGTTACTAACTCTCTATCTCTCGGTTTCCTTATCAGTAAAAATAATAACAATAGTGATATAGTTTGGATGTCTGTTCCCTCCAAATCTCATGTTGAAATTTGATCACCAATGTTGGAGGTGAGGCCTAGTAGAAGGTGTTTGGGTTATGGGGGTGGATCCCTCATGAATGGCTTGGTGCCCTCCCCAGGGGTAATGAGTTCTTGCTCTATTAGTTCTCATGAAGGCTAGTTGTTTAAAAGACACTGGCATCTCCTCCCCTCTCCCTCTTGCTCCCTCTCTTGCCATGTGACATGCCTGCTTCCCCTTCGCCTTCCACCGTGATTGTAAGCTTCCTGAGGCCCTCACTAGAAGCAGATGCCAGCACTAATGCTTCTTGTACTGTCTGCAGAATGATAAGCCAAAATAAACCTCTTTTCTTTATAAATTACTCAGTCTCAGGTATTATTTTATAACATCATAAAATGGACTAATACAAATAGTATTAGTATAGCATCAACCTAATAAAGTTATGAAAATTAAATAAGTTAATATTTACACAGTGCTTTGAATAGTGCCGGGAAGAGAAGAGGGGCTATATAGGTGCTTAATAAATTGATGCGACCAACAAAAAAGACATTCCCACTAACTGTGTTCCAAGAGTTGTGGGAACTCTTGTCGGAAGCAGGAATTCCTGATAAGTAAGGTGTTATGGACTGAATGTTTGTGTCCCCCCAAAATTCCTATGTTGAAATCCTCACCCGCAGTGTGATGGTATTGGGAGGTGGGGCCTTTGGGAAGTGACTATGGCATAAGGGTAGAGCCTTCATGAATGGGATTAGTCCCTATGATAAGAAGAGATACGAGAGAGCTTGCTTCTCCTCTTCCTTGTTGTCAGATGAGCATACGGCAAGAAGAATGCCATCTATAAAGCAGGAAAACGGCCTTTACCAAGAACCCAACCATACCGGCAGCCTGATCTCAGACTTCCAGACTTCAGAACTGTGAGAACCGAGTATCTGTTGTTTAAGCCACCCAGTCCATTGTAGTTTTGTTATAGCAGCCTGAACTGAGACATAGGAGGATTATACATTCTAACTTAAAATGTCCCCAAAGTATTAGTCCCAGCTGCGCGGGAGGCTGAGGTTGGGGGATCACTTGAGCTCAGGAGCTTGAGGCCAGGCTGGGCAATATAGCCAGGCCCTGTCTCTAAAAAATAAAAGTCCCCAAAATACGTATGTCCTTGATTTGCCAATTCCACTCCTGGGACTCATTTCCATAGGAAAAAAGGTATCAGTACATGAGGACACATGATGTACAAGGATGTTTATCACAGTATTGTTCATAGTGGTAAAGAACTGGAAAAAAGTGAATATGCAAAGGGGCTATTATACTGACACTGGCTGGGCGCAGTGGCTCACGTCTGTAATCCCAGCACTTTGGGAGGCCCAGGTGGGTGGATCACTTGAGGTCAGGAGGTTAAGACCAGCCTGGCCAACATGGTGAAACCCCATCTCTACCAAAAATACAAAAAAATTAGCCAGGTGTGGTGGCTCACACCTGTAATTCCAGCTACTTGGGAGGCTGAGGCACAAGAATCACTTGAACCCGGGAGGTGGAGGTTGCAGTGAACAGAGAGCATGCCACTGCACTACAGAGTGAGACTCTGTCTCAAGACAAAACAACAACAAAACATACAGACACTGAAAAGAATGCTTTAGAGAGATTTTTAGGAGATATTATTAAGTCAGAAAAGCAAGATACAGAAAAGCATATGTGATAGGATTCTACTTTTGTCAAAGAAACAGATGTGGCTGGGTGTGGTGGCTCATGCCTGTAATCCTAGCACTTTGGGAGGCTGAGGCGGGAGGACCTGAGATAAAGAGATCGAAACCATCCTGGCCAACATGGTGAAACCCAGTCTCTATTAAAAATACAAAAATTAGCTGGGCATGGTGGTGTGCGCCTGCAGTCCCAGCTACTCGGGGGTCAGAGGCAGGAGAATTGCTTGAACCCGGGAGGTGGAGGTTGCAGTGAGCCAAGAATTGCACCACTGCACTCCAGTCTGGGTGACAGAGTGAGACGCCATCTCAAAAGAAAGAAAAAAAAAAGAAATAGATGTTTAATTGGGGTGTGTGTGTGTGTGTGTGTGTGTGTCTGTGTGTGTGTGTTTATATGGATATATATGGCATGGAGAAAAATATGGAAGAACAAGCACTTAGAATATTAACATGACTTCAAGGGACATGGATTAGGGAGTAATGGAATGTGGAAGAGTGTATAGCTAGGAAGGCTGGGGAAGAGGAATCCACAATAAAAACAGCATCTATGATATCATTCCATATCTAAAATTATACACACATGCATGTGTACCTATGTGTTTATACAAAAGAGATCCATGAAATGATGCTCACCAAAATGGTAACGGTAATTACTTTAGTGTGATAGCGTTCCAGGGGCCCTTCACTTTCTTTTGTTGTTGTTTTGGTTTGGTTTTCTTTTGAGACAGGGTCTCCCTCTGTTGCCCAGGCTGAAATGCAGTGGTGCTATCTTGGCTCACTGCAGCCTCGACCTCCTGGGCTCAAGTGATCCTCCTACCCCAGCCTCCCAAGTAGCTGGGACCATAGGCATGTGCTACCATGCCTGGCTAATTTTTTGATTTCTTTTTTGAGACAGAATCTTGCTCTGTGGCCCAGGCTGGAGTGCAGTGGCACGGTCTTGGCTCATTGCAACCTCCACCTCCCAGGTTCAAGCAATTCTCGTGCCTCAGCCTCTTGAGTAGCCTGCCTTGGTCTCCCAAAGTGCCGGGATTATAGGCATGAGCCACCGCACCCAGCCTCAGCTAATCTTTTTGTATTTTTAGTAGAGACCAGATTTCGCCATGTTGGCCAGGCTGGTCTTGAACTCCTGAGCTCAAGTGATCCATCCGCCTCAGCTTTCCAAAGTCCCGGGATTACAGGCATGAGCCATCACACCCAGTCAATTTTTAAATTTTTTTGTAGAGATGAGGTCTTCCTATGTTGCCCAGGTTGGTTTAAAACTCCTGAGCGTAAACGATCTGCCCACTTTATCCTCCCAAACTGCTGGGATTACAGGAGTGAGCCACTGTGCCTGGCCCCTTCACTTTCTTTATATTTTTACATGTGTTCAAAATCGACATAGTGATTATAAAGCTATGTTTTCACTGTAAAAAAAGTTTAACTTAACCTAAATGTCCAAATTATTTGTGGGCTCTAGCTTGACATGGTCAGTACAGTAACCAGGCATCAGAAGACATTAATTGTAGTTCTGCTTTTGCCACTAAGTAGCTGCCTCACTCTAGGCAAGTACCTTCACCTTTGTGTGCCTCAATTTCTTCATCTGAAAAAGAATCCTTACCTTACCTCCTTATATGGTGATTACGAAGATAAATGTGAGAATGGATCGGACATAGTGCTCTGAAAACTAAAAATTATATTAATAATGGAGGAGTTATTATTATACTGTTTCTTAGATATCAAAACAATTAGAACTTACCAAAGCAGAAACTGACCAGGGACCAAATATTCCTCCTTCTCCAAACACCGGCTCAAAGAAGGGCACAGCGACCAGCAACATGGCAGATGACATCGGAGCCTGGTAGTACAGCAGCTGCATTGAGTTCACTTGTAATTCATGCTGTTTGGCTCCTACCCACTGAAAATTAGGAGATAAAACATGTCTGGCACAAAAGAAATAGTATCACTTAATCAAAGATGCAACAACTAGAGTCACAAAGATGGGAATGTGGGGTATAGACTAGGAGAAGATAAAATGTCTATTATTCTACAGGATTTCAAAGACCAGTAAGCTATATGAATGCCCTTTAAGCACCATGGATGAAAATAGCTCTATAAATTTAATTTCTGATAATCTAGCTTCTTCTCAATTCTTAGAAGGGGGAGAAAAGTCCTCTATTTCCTTCTACCTGATCCTAGTAAACAGGGAAAAATAAACGCACATGAGGGCCTACAAGGATAAAAGATCTTGGGAAAATAAGCGAAAAATGGAAATTCAGGTGCTTAGGAATACAGATGCAGTGTTGGACTTCATTTCTTTCTAAAAATGGCAAAAATTTAAAAATGTAAGACAGGGGCCAGGAGCAGTGGCTGACACCTGTAATCCCAGCATTTTGGGAGGCCGAGGCAGGCAGATAACCTGAGGTCAGGAGTTCGAGACCAGCCTGGCCAATATGGTGAAACCCTATCTCTACTAAAAATACAATTAGCCAGGTATGGTGGTGCACGCCTGTGGTCCCAGCTACTCGGGAGGCTGAGCAGAAGAACCAAGGAGGCAGAGGTTGCAGTGAGCTGAGATTGCGCCACCGCACTCCAGCCTGGGTGATAGAGCAAGACTCTGTCTAAAAAAAAACAAAGGAAGACAGAGGTTGGGGGGACAGGATGACAATGGGGCATGGGGCAGGTTAGAGATGGCTGCCAATGTGTGTGGCTTGAAAAGGTATGTGGTCTTGTCAGTTGCTTTGGAGAACCCAATCAATGGTAGAAGACATTGTCCTCTCTCTGGATGACTTTTCTGTGGATACTATTCCTCATCCCCCACCAATACACCTAGATACATTGGATAATCACTAACCCTAAAATACCGTACCATTCAGTAGAAACAACATCTCAAGACCTCAAATCCCATTTGTCCACAAAATGCTTCACAAATATAACTGAAAAAGAGGCTCTGAAGAAGCTCTAACAGGACTGTTTGGATCACATCTGGCAAGAACAGCTAGGCTTTTGAATGACTTCTACATACGTCTTGTTCCTGTAGGTCTGGGTATCTTGTTACATAAACTCTAAGTCTATAGAAATTCATCAAGACAAAAATAGAAGAGCAGGGAATTTGAACCATACTCCTGCCAGCTTTAACTAAGAGTTCTCTGTGAATGTGAAGGACAAAGAACTGATTCTTCTAAGCTGCCTGCTCCTCGGGGCACAGCAACGAGCAAAAATGGATACAGAGGGTGTGTGCTCACCCCACTTTCCTTTCGCAGCCTCTCCAGGCAGCTGTGTGTCTTGGCCACAGGACTGCCTGGAACAGCAGGGGCTCTGAAGCCTCCACTGTTCCTCAATGCAGCACAGCCTGGCTCCTGCCACCACCCCTCCAATGCTCTCCTAAGGGCACCATGACCTCCATGGCCATGTCCAGACTCCCTGTGGCCCTTCCAGCGAGCCCTCTTTGCAGAACCTGCAAATTTTGCTTGGAAGAACTACCCTCCGGTTTACACTCCTCCCTCACTGCCTCCTGCACTTAGTTTTTAAGGCAGATGTCTGCCTTCCTCTTTATTGCCCTGACTGATGTCTTTTACTATTTGCTGAGATCTACTGTTCTTCCCTCATCCCTTAAGCATCCTTAACCTTGTATTAGCCAGTCTCCTGGCCATCTCTACTTATATAATCTGCAGGAACTTGTTTAAAATCAACTGGTGCCTTTCTTCCACAAATGGGCTCCTCTTGCGTGGTTCCAATAATTGATGATATAATCCCCCTCAGGGATCAGAGCCTTACTTTCTTCACTCTCACATTCAATCAGGTTCTCCCATGTGTTCCCCAAAAGGCCCCTGGAGTGCCTTTTAACCTTTCCCTGTCCATTCCCACTGCCCTAGCCCAGGCCCTTCCTGCTTGTCCCGTGAAGCACAGGTAGGTTCCTGACTGCTCTGCCTTTCACCCTTCCTTCCCTTTTACCCACCCTTCCTTGCCATCAGTTGCTTTTCTAAAGGGGAACGATCAAGTCAGTCCCTGTCTGAACCCCTCTCCTGGTGCGTGCTCAATAAAGACACACTTCCTTAGTATGCCTTCACGACCCTGACATCTGACTGCCTAGCCTTACCAAACAAATCAAGTTCTCCGAAACTGCTCCAGACTTTCACGCACACTGCAAGGAAAAGACCAGCTGTCCTTTATTGCTGAGCTCATTTCTGTGTGCCCTTCCATTTAAATGGTTAACTTTTCTGTAAAGTCTTACCTCACCGCCCCTCTTTTAGAGCTGCCACTTCCTCCTTGGTGTTCCTCAGAACTTTCCTCCTACCTTGGGGTACATATGCTATTGTGACCAGCTGTCTCCATGTGTTTCTACACTGCTGGACTGTAGCTGCTTTTCATCTTTGTATCCTCAACGGTGAACATAATGCAGAAAAGATGTCTGCTGAATGAATGAGTGAGCCAACTATCTTTCTACAACTCAAGCTAATAGCTGGTCACTTGTCTTTTAACTCCTTTTAATGTATCCAGCAGTATAAGAGAAACAACATAGAAATTATGCCAAGATACATTGGGCAGATACAACTTTAAGAGGAATGTTTTGGGAATATACCTATTTTGTAATAATACCTTTACCATTTACTGATAAGAAACCGTCCATTAATCTACAATCATTCCTTGGTCAATCTCATTTCAAATATCTACCTTAGGGATATAGAACCTTTGATTCTAATCTATAGCAATTTTGAGACTTGTGTGAACAAAAATGGTCATAGTGACAGAGATGGTGAGTACTCTGAATCCATTACATATAAGGAGTACAATTTCTTGCTCTGTTTAATAGCCTATACTAGGCAAAAACAAGTGCATTTAACAAGAAAGATGAATAGGAATGTTCACTAGCCTCATCTTTTATTTAAACTGCTTCTCTGTCACTAGAAAATGTATTTCACTGCAGAATATTTTCAAACACCATCTCTGACATGATCACTACTAGAATGTTTAAGATGCCAGGGCTCTATTACTGAACTCCTAACATTTCTAACAGAAATGCCTTAGTTTAATAACCAGTGGATGTTTGTGAAAAAAGTAAAATTGGTTACACATTTTGGCTTTGATTTCCCATACAGGCACACACAGAATTTCCAGACCAAGGTTTTCAGTATAGAGAGAATATCGTTTCACTGTCCCCTACAGCAAGTTATTTTTTCTCCACTACATAAGAAACAAAAACCATACTTGTTAGGTTTTATGGTAATGAAGTAACTGAATCCATGAACACATTTTTAATGAATATCTGCTATAGGCAAGGCACTGTGCTTGCACAAATGGTAAAATATTCATTGATATAAATTACTCTATTATATTAATATAATAATAATCTATATTAGACAAATTATTAAAAGCCAATAAACAAGTACAACAGCAGTATAATTTCTGAGGCAAAAAAATCTAAAAATCTGAAATTTTTCTTTACTGTTCAGATTTCTGGAAGTATACTCACTCCTTCACAACAATGTTAAAAGTAAAGAGTACACAAAAAACATAAACAAACTTAGGAAGTATAAAGTCTTACTACATATTTTGTAAAGATTTCCCAGAAAATAACTTCACCCCAAGCTGAGACTGTTAAGCATGGATATTATACACTTACAAACAGGTAGGTATTTGGTCAGCATCACACACCCAAGTTTCTCTGTCTCCTTTCTTCTCTTCACCTTGAGTCAACTTAAGCAATTACGCTTTCTTCCCAACAGTCTATTGTCTCTATACTGTATTTTCTAAACCTTGGAATACAGCTTCAAAATTTATGAAATCTGCTAAAAAGGCACATAAAGAAAAAAAAAATTACCAACCACTTGATAAAGGGATGTAACTAAAACACCAAGAGCAGCAAACACCATTCCAAGGAAATTAAACTTCACATCGTAATAAGAATTTAGGATTACACCTAAAGTTATAGGAATCTGTAACGAAAAAGAGGTAAATGTTGTTCAGATTAAATTCAAGAGACAAAAATTTAGTATTCCTTTCACAATGTCTTACAAGGCTAATGATAAACACATAACTGGGAAACAATGAACCTGTATAAATGTTTTCTTTTTTCACTTGGGAAAACTGGTTGTTAATCCTATTTCCTAAACGTGAAATATGATAAATCTATATTGATATTCACATTTAATTCTATTTTAAATTTGTGGTAAATATATTGCACTTTGCAAGAAAATACCACATGAATACAAAGGTGAGTAAATGGATCCCCGAAATAGTGTCTAAACAGCATAAGCATAAATATAAAACAATAAAAGCATAAAGACTTTAAATATAAGGCCAGGCACGGTGGCTCACACCTGTAACCCCAGAGCTTTCGGAGGCCAAGGCGTGCAGATCACCTGAGGTCGGAGTTTGAGACTAGCCTGACTAACATGGAGAAAACCCGTCTCTACTATAAAGTTAGCCGGGCGTGGTGGCGCATGCCTGTAATCCCAGCTACTTGGGAGGCAAAGGCAGGAGAATCGCTTGAACGCGGGAGGCGGGGGTTGCGGTGAGCGGAGATCGCGCCATTGCACTCCAGCCCGGGCCACAAGAGTGAAACTCCGTCTCAAAAACAAACAAACAAACAAAAAAATAAAATAAAAAAAAAAGAAAGAAAAAGTAAGAAGACCTTAAATATACTAAGTTACTAAGTGCTAAAATTGAGTCCACCTCCTTTTATTTAAAGTTGCAGACAGCTCGGCAGTATGGTGCTGCAGACATTTTGAGACCTACTTTATGCTAAATCTCTTCACATTTTATCATACACGATTTGATTCCCCTAGGGGAGAAAGGCTGTTTTTCAGTTTGAGCTTTTGCAGGTACTCTGATAACACTGGACTGTACCACACAATAGTTTTTCTTATCGATCACAGCATTTAACGATTTCCATCAAATGGCAGCTACTAAAACTCACACAAGCCCACTCTTCTGGGTTGACAAGATGGCCTTTTCCCCCTCCCCAAAATAAGCCTGAAACTTCACTGGCTCACAGATGACTCATTTGTGGATTTCAAGATGAAGGGAAAGACCAGTGTGCGTTCGAATTTCCCGGGGCCAGTGCAGGAGGTGGGTCGGGAGAGCCGCGCCTTGGCAAGCTGAAGCTACTCACCAACGTGAGCTGGATTCTGGTGGAGAAGGTTTTCTGGTAGCAGAAGGTCTGGATGGCTATGATCACCGGCGTGGTCATGGCCTTGGCCAGCTGATAGGTGCCTATAGTGTTGTTCTGCAAGGAAAGGTTAGTGAAGACCACAAAGCCACAGAAGCTGAGGGCCAGGAGGAGGAGCTTGGAGGGCGGCAGACTTTTGGGGGCAAAGATGTCCAGCTTCTGGCAGATATACAAGCCCAGCCAGGTGACTACGAAGTGCACCAGGGTCAGGCTCATGTTGGGGAAGCCGTGGTGCACATAAATCCATTTGTTGAGGAACACAATGCAGATGGACACCAGCAGGTTGAACAGGAGCCCGGCGGCGATTCGCCCGTGGCCCCGCATTCGGTCCACCAGCGATGCCATGATCCCCGCGAAGCCGGGGCCGTTTAGCCTCAGAAGGGGCGCCTGGCCTGTCTCCAGTTGCCCTTCTCCTCCACCGCCGCGTCCTCGCAGACGCCAACCTCACCGTCTGACCCAGGAGTGGCATGCACAGATCAACCTGGGCGAGCAGCACTCTTAACAGACGACACACGCCCCGCCGCCGCCCTGTAAGCCAGCGAGGACGCGGCAGCACGTCCCACGCCCCGCCCATCTCCGCCTGCGGCCACGTGACCCGGGGCTCCGGTGCCTCCGCCCCGGAGCCGCGGGCTGAACGGCCGCTACCCTGCGCAGGCGCGCTGAGCCCTGGGCGCGCGACGCTCGCGTCTTTGTCCTGTCCTCTGGGTCCCCAGCCCCCTTGGTCACCTAACGCCTACCTGACTAGACCAATCTAGGACCCCTTTCTTGATGTTTGTTTCCCGTGTGTCACTGACCCGATTTGCTAGACAACTTCTCTCTGGCTGTGCAGACACTGTTAGCCAATTTTACCTATTAAATGCTGAGCAAATTTAGCCCTCGCCAGAGGGGGAAAGAACTTATCGAAAGCATATTTTTATTTTTTGTTTTTCGAGAAAGACATTCCAAATCTACTTTCCAACAGACAGCATCATCGGGTATAACTACAAGGGTTTCTCCTTAGATCATACATTCACAAAGCATTATTAGCTCAACAGTGAGAAAATGTGTTCTCTAAAGATGTCCCCTTGACAATGTAAACAAGTGCTATTGTGTTCAATTACAACTCGAGAAAAAACGCACAACTTGCCAAAACTGTATACAGCTGTCTCTAGGGGTGTGTGTGTGTGTGTGTGTGTATATATATATGTATGTATGTTTTGGATCCTAAAGTCAGGTGCAATGACTAAGAGTTACAACTTTGAGTAACAGTCTTGATCGACATTGCAGTAAGGTCCTTCACACAGAAGTCAGGTTCTTCCTTTCTCCTTCTTCCTCAAGTCGACAGAGCAAGATTATATATTGTAGATATTACAGGTACAAAAGGGGATTTTTATTTTTTTTTTTTGAGACGGAGTCTCGCTCTGTCGCCCAGGCTGGAGTGCAGTGGCCGGATCTCAGCTCACTGCAAGCTCCGCCTCCCGGGTTTGCGCCATTCTCCTGCCTCAGCCTCCCGAGTAGCTGGGACTACAGGCGCCCGCCACCTCACCCGGCTAGTTTTTTTTTGTATTTTAGTAGAGACGGGGTTTCACTGTGTTAGCCAGGATGGTCTCGATCTCCTGACCTCATGATCCGCCCGTCTCGGCCTCCCAAAGTGCTGGGATTACAGGCTTGAGCCACCGCGCCCGGCCTCAAAAGGGGATTTTTAAAAAAGGAATCACAAAAATATCTTGAATGTCCAGCTGTTCCTACCAATACATCAATTCTTAGTTTTAAGATAGAGTCTAGGATTAATTCAGCAGTCACAAAATTAAAAAGAGAAAGAATATGGTAAAATAAAATAAAATAAAATAAATGAGCAAGTGGGGCATGGTGGCATGGGCCTGTAGTCCCAGCTATTTGAGAGACTGAGTGGGGATTGCTTGAGTCCAGGACTTTGAAGCTGAGCAACACAGTGAGACCCCCATCTCTAAATTAAATGAATGAGGTAGGGAAATTAAAACTTTCACACCCAGGACATGCCTGTTGCAACTTTGTAGCCTTCATGCAATACTCAGGGAAAAAGTCTTCATAATTCCTTGGCATAAGTCACACCAAGAAAAGTTTTTAAAAATTAGTATGTGAACCTGCGATAGGAAACATGCCCTTGTTAAGAGTTTCTTCTCTAGAATGAAAACCCAGTTCTTTAAGAGTGGGCACTGAGGAACTAAATTAAGTTGCCTGAAATTTCCCACTCAGGTGCCCACCACTTCTGGTGTTCAGGAAGACAGAGGCATCTGGGAATTGTGAGGAGCACATTGGCACTCTTGGGGCTCCAACTTGAACTGTATTTAAATAAGCAGCAACACACATATTGACTACCTAAGGACTCAAATGAGTCCAATTGGCCAGGTACTGTGGCTCATACCTGTAATCCCAGCACTTTGAGAGATCGAGGTGAGTGGATCACTTGAGGTCAAGAGTTTGAGACCAGCCTGGCCAACATGGCGAAACCCTGTCTCTACTAAAATACAAAAATTAGCCAGGCGTGGTGGCAGGCGCCTGTAATCCCAGCTACTAGGGAGGCTGAGGCAGAGAATCACTTGAACCTGGGAGACGGAGGTTTGCAGTGAGATATTATGCCACTGCACTCTGGCCTGGGAGACACAGCAAGACCCTATCTCAAAAATAAATAAATAAAAATGAAAAACAAGTCCATTTGAGGGCATCCTAATTAAGAGTCTAAGGTTGAAAGAATTTTGTAATTCTACAACCTTAGTGGGTTTCTGTTGTTGTTTTTAAAAGTACATTCAAAAAACAAGGCAAAACAAAAGATGAATACAGAGGCGAGGGGGTATGCAAAACAAGTTCCTAAATAGATGACAGACCTTGTCCATTTACCCACATACAGTTAGGATGGAAGCATATAATATTCCTCCTCCTCATTTAGGCTAAGTAGTTTTCCACTGTTGTTCAACAAATAGGTAATAGTCTTTGGAAATAGTCACCCTAGGTTGTACAAAGTTTCTATATATATAGTTTGTTGCAAGTAACAAAACTACTTTTAAGACTCACTTCTTTCCCCTTCCCCCCCAATCTAGTCTGTATTTGTTTTGGTATGAATTTTTTGTTTTTATTTTTTGCAAAGCAGCATAGCAATAATCATGATTACAGGACTGCATGAGCTGTAAAAATCATTTGCATATTAGTAAGAATAAAGAAAACAGGATGACAAGATTAATTCTTTGAGAAACAACAACAAAAAAAAGCACATAATATAGAGCTGATCAAATTCTATGATCCCATCTCAGGCTTCCTGAGCCAGCTCTCTTTAGGGGTGGCATCTATAAATACATATTCAAGAAATTCCTTAGATGATTAGCAAGTTTGGGGAATTACTGTTTTCTATTAGAATCACATTCTTTTAGTTGTCTCCTGTTTATAAGCCCTACACTCTAGCCTATTTGGTATATTTGTTGGTTCATAAAAATGCCCAGCATTTATCATTTCTTGCTCATACTGATTTCTTAATCTGTAGAGAGCCTCATCCTTCTTGTGTCTCTCTTTGCCTTTGCAAATTCAGTGCATTACTCAAATCCCAACCCAATATTACTTCCTGAGAGTCTTTTCAGCTGGAGAGAGCTTCTTCCTGCTCAGACTACTTGTAATTCTTTTTTTTTTTTGGAGACAGTGTCTCGTTCTGTCCCTAAGACTGGAGTACAGTGGCGCGATCTCGGCTCACTGCAACCTCTGTCTCCAGGTTCAAGAGATTCTCATGCCTCAGCCTCCCCTGAATAGCTGGGTTTACAGGTGCCTGCCACCATGCCTGGCTAATTTCTGTAATTTTTAGTAGAGACAGGGTTTCACCATGTTGGCCAGGCTGGTCTCAAACTCCTGACAACAGATGATCCGCCTGCCTTGGCCTCCCGAAGTGCTGGGGTTACAGACGTGAGCCACTGCACCCAGCCACTACTTGTATTTTTTAATGACACCTTTTAAATGTACTTATGGTATTTCCCCTATTAGAAGAGCTGGATTTGTAATCTCCAATGTATTCAGTGCTTACTATGTGCCAGGTACTATGCTAAGTCTTTATATGCTCTTGTTTTGATAGGAAGTTTGCTAAATGAAAGCTAAACTAGAAATGTCTTCAAAATAACTAAAATAATAATAGCATGTTATGTTAGAAAACATTCTTGTTATAGTCTTACTTTTAATATTCAAAAAATACTACATTTTATAAAAAATTACTTACCTGGCTTAAAAATAAATCTACTTTCCATCATCTTTATGATTTTATTTTATTTTTTATTTTTTTGAGACGGAGTCTGGCTCTGTCGCCCAGGCTGGAGTGCAGTGGCCAGATCTCAGCTCACTGTAAGCTCCGCCTCCTGGGTTTACCCCATTCTCCTTCCTCAGCCTCCCGAGTAGCTGGGACTACAGGCGCCCACCACCTCGCCTGGCTAGTTTTTTGTATTTTTTAGTAGAGACGGGGTTTCACCGTGTTAGCCAGGATGGTCTTGATCTCCTGACCTCATGATCGGCCCGTCTCGGCCTCCCAAAGTGCTGGGATTACAGGCTTGAGCCACCACGCCTGGCCCATCTTTATGATTTTAAAATTTCAGAATGCTTATGATTACAGAAAAAACTAGAATAGAAAATTTAATTTTCTCATAAAGAGACAATCCTCGAATTTGTAAAAACAAAAATTTTAGTTTTTATATAGTTTTATTAATAAGCATACAGAGAAACGCTGATATATATACATTACATGTTCAAAGTGTCACGATAATATTCTGAAATGTACAAAATTCAAATGTCTAAATTTTACATGGCAATGCAAAAGAAAAAATTAATAACAAGTATATTTTATTAAAAACTTCATTTATCATGAAAATTAGTGAGATTACAAAGATTAAACTATAACTGAATTTCATACCCTAATGGGTCAAGTCCCTGGTCTAGGAGCATTAGAGAGGACTCTCTTAGCTTCTGCAGCAACTTCCTTAGCTCTTCCTTAGAAAATACCTGATTTTTAAAAAGAGAAATAAGAATGAGAACAAAGACAAGTATGAACTTAGTTAGCTAATCAATCTGATTAGCTTCATATAAGAAGAAATTCCTCTTTAAGATTTATGTAGCCAAAGGCTAGTAAATTAGAGTGGTTCAGGAATTTCAAGGCGAATTCTCAGAGTCAGTCTATATATTTCTAACTGCTTACAAATATATACACATTTTGGGAAAAAAGCACAAACATTAAAACAGGACTATTACTTTAAGAAAATCCAAGAACAATTACAAATGTAAACACATCTTCACAAAATATTACTACAGCGCATATCAAATCATTAAAATTTAAAACTACAATGCTCTAGAACTTACCAGGTACAGTTTGTGGCGCTCAGAGGATACCATATCTGCTAACTGTAGGCATTCCTGATACTGACCAGTACTGTGCAATATTGTATGAAGCAGAAAACACAACATTGGCAGACAAAGCTTTCTCAGTAAAACCATTTGATGTGTTCTTTCATGGTCTTCTTCAGCATCCTACAAACAGACATCAATAAATCATTTTAACAATTTAAGCTAAAGATCCTTACAAAAAGAAAAGCTAAGTACTGAATCAAATCCAGAATGTAATTGGTAGATAAGATTTAACAGCAAAAAAGTATGAAGATGAATAAAGTAGACTACAGAGAGGTCAGAGGTATGACAGTGAAAATAAAATGCTTCTGCATTTGTATTTCTAATAAACTTACTGTGTCCTGAATAAAAACATGCATAAAAAGAATGAGTTAGAAACTGAATATCATTAGAGCAAAAATCAGAACAGAAAACAATCACCACTCCCTTGGATGTTCACACAGATAAATCAAGATAGCTCTAAGGAGGCCTGAGAGGACACACCAGACTGACAGCAATGACTGTTGCTGGAAAAAAGAGGATATGGGGAGGGGCACACAGGGAGGGTCAACTTCACTGCAGACTACTTTTCTTATAAACAAGGAAAATGGAATTTATGATTTCTTCATATAGTTTTTAAAAACAGAAAAACAGAACCTATAGACTTGAATAATACAATTAATGAGTCAGAACAGATATATGAGGAAAACAAGTAGGAAAAACAATTGTCATTCCTTTATACATACATGGATCTTTCTTAAAATCGATGTGAACAGTAAAAGTACAGAAAAAAGAGTAAACCTCTTATGCCCACTACATTTACTTACAACAAATTTGAAAATTAAAATAATTAAAAAGTAACCAAACACATAATTTTTTTTTTTTTTTTTTCTTTTCTTTTTTTACCTTTTTCTTCTTTTTTGAGACAGTGTCTCTCTCTGTTGCCCAGTCTGGAATGCAGTGGTACAATCATGGCTCTCTGAAGCCTTGATCTCCGCGCTCAAGTGATCCTCCTACTTCAGCCTCCCAAGTAGCTAAGAACCACAGGCATGTGCCACCATGCCTGGCTAATTTTTTTATTTTAAAAAAATAATAATTTTATTATTTGCAGAGATGGGGTCTCCCTATGTTGCCCAAGCTGGTATCAAACTCTTGGGCTCAAGTGATTCTCCTGCCTGAGCCTCCCAAAGTGCTGGGATTACAGGAATGACACACTACAATTTCTGAAATAATCTTAAAAACAGAAAGGAAATCAATAGCACTAATAGTGCAGAAAAAACAAAAAACATAAAAACAGGATAAGCTAAAATAATAACTGCTCCTTTGAAAAGCCTAATGGAATATCTAAAAATATCTTCATGTGAGAGGCTATATTAAATTGCTAAAACATTTTTCAAATGAAGATGTAAGTGGAGGGGTTAATCAACAACAAAATATAATCTGGTAATTAATACCAAGGAGTAATTGTACTAATTTGGGCTAATTTAAGTCAGGTTTCCACACATAGGAAAAATTACTATTGATATTTTGATCCTGTTTGAAGCATAAATACATAAAAGCAAATATTAAAGTGCTTCTTTACAAGGGAAGCACCTGTATTTCTTTCCTCAAATAGATACTTGCTACCTTCAGAGGTGGATTTTAAATACTTCAAGGTTTTATTTGTAAATCATATTAGTGATCCCAACCTAGAACCCAGTAAGAATAAGAGGACTGCTTCTTTCTGGACCTTTCCATTTGTGCTCCAATATAGTCTTTCTGTCTATGTTAAAGAGGCCGGGTGCCCCTGGCTTCTGACTCCTTGTTGCCTGAAAAGCAGCAGGTTACTTTCTCATCTCATAGGATGGACACAGACTTGCTTTTCCTAAATCGTGTTGCTGCCATAATATCAGAGTGTGCTGCAGGTAATCTCTTCTGCTAATTATAATGAATTCTGATACTAGCGGGCAGGCTGCCAGCAACCATCCAGGGTAATGGCTGACAGACCCAGCAATTTGCTACAGGGAAAAGTAAATAAACAGCTCTGCTAAAACTGAAGACATTTTTCTCATCTGAATGAACAAAACCTTTGAAATAGCCCGTAAATATGTAAAACAGACAGATTATTTCCACTAGGGATATATAGTGTCTTGTATGTGAGAAAAACTCATTACCTAATATGTGTTGATAGCAAGAGTTGATTGGTACTGTTATTACAGCTATTCCTAATCTGAAGACAGTACATTAACCTCAGTAACACAATTATCATTCATTTACCAAGTACCACTGAAAGCCTCTCATGTGCTCAGCATTATTTTAAGTGCCAGAGTCAAAGAAATAAAGAAAACAAGGTTACTCCCTTCATGAAGGTTATATTCTAATGAGGGTAGACATAAAAAAGCAAATAAATTAATACGTATTATATCAGATTGTGCTAAGTGCTATAAAGAAAACTACTGCAGGATATGGAGATTAAAAGGGACAGGTGTGTGTGTTATTTGTGTGTGTGTGTGTGTGTGTGTGTGTGTGTATACACATGCATACATGCTATTTTAAATAGGGTGGCTGGGTTGGGGAGAGGTTCTTGAAAGAGATGACATTGGAGCAGACTGCTGAAAGAAGTACAAAGTCATCCATGCACATATCTTGGCGAAGGAGCATTCTAGGCAGAGCGGAACCAGTGAAGAGGCCCAGAAGGCTAGGATATAGTGACGGGAGAGCAGTAGGCCACAAGATGAGGGGGTTAGTTTAAAAAAAAGAACAAAACAAAACAAAAGTATGTATACTCTTGTACATCAAGAAAAGAAAGATTTTATTCCAAGTGCAATAAGAAGGCATCAGAAAGTTCTGAGTAAGAGAGTCGCATATATTCCATTCTGAAAGGGTCACTAGTCCATCTGCATAAGGAACAGGTTGTATAAAGAACAGTGAGAAGCCAGGGAAGACAGCAGAGGCTTGGACTAGAATGTACTAGAGGTAGAGGTAGTGAAAGGTAGGTAAAGATGACCTGCCTGCTCCATTTTCTCTGCCATCCCTCTGTGCCACCAGCCCCAACACTAAGGGGACTATTCCAGTTATTTAAAAACTTGAGGGGTAGCTATATAAAAAAGCACATAATGCTTGGGCTATTGCATACAGCCATGCCTTGTACGAGGGTGGCTGGCCAAGCAAGTCAGTGGGGCTGAAATCTAGCCTGTGTTCTGTTCTATATGCTGTGTGCACTTGCCATGGAATCTATCTATGTAAGGGAAGGGAATTAAATTTTTTTTTTTTTTTTGGGACAGAGTCTCCCTCTGTTGCCCAGGCTGGAGTGCAGTGGTGCAATCTTGGCTCACTGAAACCTCCGCCTCCCTGGATTCAATCGATTCTCCTGCCTCAGCCTCCCTAGTAGCTGGGATTACAGGTGCGAGCCACCATACCCGGCTAATTTTTTGTATTTTTATTTTATTTTTTTGAGACAGAGGCTCGCTCCGTCACCAGGCTGGAGTGCAGTGGCACGATCTCAGCTCACTGCAACCTCCGCCTCCCAGGTTCAAGCGATTCTTCTGCCTCAGCCTCCCAAGTAGCTGGGACTACAGGCACGTGCCACCATGCCTGGCTAGTTTTCTGTATTTTTAGTAGAGACAGGGTTTCACCATGTTGGCCAGGATGATCTCAATCTCCTGACCTTGTGGTCCGCCCACCTTGGCCTTCCAAAGTGCTGGGATTACGGGCATGAGCCACTGTGCCCAGCCAATTTTTTGTATTTTTAGTAGAAACGGGGTTTCACCATATTGGTCAGGCTGGCCTCGAATTCCTGGCCTCATGTGACCCACCCTCCTTGGCCTCCCAAAGTGCTGGGATTACAGGCATGAGCCACCGCTCCCGGCTAGAATTACAATTTTCTAATTCACATACAAGTGACATGTGTTAGCAGGAGCCTTGAACAGTGCCCTACGTCATCGACCATATAGGAGTATTAGGCTCAACAAAGGTGATTAAAATGTTATTAATCATTTAACTGTTCAACAAACCTCTTTTCTGGATTAGTTTTAAAGAAATAATTGAGACTGAATATTGATTTTTAAATCCCTGATGAAACAAAATGGCATATCATTCATTGCCTTCCATCTCAACTCCTTTTTTTTTTTCTGAGACAGTGTCTCACTCTGTCACCTAGGCTGAAGTGCAGTGGCACGATCTCGGCTCACTGCAACCTCTGCCTCCTGGGTTCAGGCCATTCTCCTGCCTCAGCCTCCCCAGTGGCTGGGACTACAGGCATGCATCAACATACTGGGCTATTTTTTTTGTATTTTTAGTAGAAATGGGGTTTTGCCATGTTGTCCAGGCTGGTCTGAAGCTCCTGACCTCAGGTGATCCACCCGCCTCAGCCTCTCAAAGTGCTCGGAATACAGGCGTGAGCCACCACGCTTGACCTCAACTCCAATTTTACGAGACCCCAGACTATTTTGTGGCTTTCACTACCTAATCTACTTAATTAATAATTAGAATAGCAAAGATTTATATATAAGTAAAGCATTGAAGTCTTTTCAAAATTTAAGTGACACTTAATTAGCATTTTACAACATTAAAATTTTATCTTCAAAAGAATCAGCATGAATCAGATGAGAAAGGTTTTGCCAGAGGAACCTGTGGAAGGTTTAAAACAAGTCAAGGGAGTTCTATTATGAACGTTAGGATAAAAAGTGGAGACTCGGCTGGGCACAGTGGCGCACACCTGTAATCCCAGGCACTTTGGGAGGCCAAGGAAGGTGGGTCACCTGAGGTCAGGAGTTCAAGACCAGCCTGGCCAACATGGTGAGATCCCATCTCTACTAAAAATACAAAAATTAGCTGGGCATGGTGGCAGATGCCTGTAATCCCAGGTACTTGGGAGGCTGAGGCAAGAGAATCTGGGAGGCAGAGGTTGCAGTGAGCCAAGGTTGTGCCATTGCACTCCAGCCTGGGCGACAAGAGCAAAACTCTTTCTCAAAAAAAAAAAAAAAAAAGGTGGAGACACAGTGACTCATGCCTGTAATCCCAGCACTTTGGGAGGCCAAGGAGGGAGGACAGCTTGAGGCTAGGAATTCAAGACCAGCTTGGGCAACACAGCAAGATACAGTCTCAAAAAAAAAAAAAAAAAAAACCAGTCAGGCATGATGGCGTGTGCCTGTTGTCCTAGCTACTGGGGAGACTGATGCAGAAGGACTGCTTGAGCCCAAAGGTTTGAGGCTGCAGTGAGCTATGATCAAGCCACTGTCCTCCAGCCTGGGTGGCAGAGCAAGATGTTGTCTCTAAAACAACAACAAAAAAATAAAGTGGAGACATTTGAGATAATTACTCCCTCAGTAATAGTGGCAAATAGGGGCTCAAATTTAGTTCACTGTCCCGCCTCTATTCTTTTTCCTTCTGGTCAGAGAGGCTAAAAAAAAAAAAAAAAAAAGCAGCAGCTAAAATTAAAGAAAAAGTATTAAATAGATGAGAGTATGAAGAATAGCAAAAGGAAAGATATCAAGAACACTCCTATCATTTTCTTTGTTCAAAATAATACATCGAATATCCAAGAAGCCAGCATTTCCAGTTCTCAGACAGCTCATCAGGTCTACAAAGGATAAACTAAGCTACTCATTGTTTCTGTCATGCACCAGGGTCAGGCTGCAATGTCTTTCCCTTCTATGACTATTATCTCAGTATCCTTCCTTTCCCCATCTCAGCTCATCCAAATTCTACCAGTATGTTCAAGATTCAGTTAAATGTTATACATTTCAAGCATACTTTCCAGTTCCCTTTCAGGTGGAAACAATCTTTTCTTTTCTGGTACTCAGAAAATACTTAACTTGTGCCTTTCTTATGGCACTTAATACTTCTGTAACTGGTTCTCAACACAGGCTATATATTACATTAAAGCACTCCAGGTGATTAAAAAAACAAAAACAAACCCCTGCCCTACCTCAGACCAATTACACCAGAATCTCTGGGAGTAGAACCCTGTAGTATTTTTTAAAAGTTTGCCAGGTCATTAAAATGGACAGCCCAGAGGTGAGAGCCCCTACCTTAGCTATGCCTTACTGATACTACTCGAGTTATCTTTATATCTGTAAATGGAGTCACATACATGTATAATTAAATTTTTAGCTCCAGAATTTTTAAAAATTAGATTTTTGTATCCTGTGTGAACACAGTAAATGTGAACTAACACTTTATCCAAGAATCAAATATTCCCATTCCCTAGCTAGTATTTTCAGTTTAGCTTAAAATATGGGATTTAGCTATATCTACAATTATGTAACATCTGTAGATGCTTCCATTTAGAGACAGAACATTTTTAAAAAAACATGGTGACTGTTTCGGTTTTTGGCTATAAACAATGCACACAGCTTACCTCTCTAACATCCACCATCCACCCTCCATCAACAAACAACAAGACGTTATACATTTTCTCCTTCACATCAGCAGTTAGGGCATCCAAATGCCCTTTCCAAATACCAAAATCCATCTGCAAAACAAACACAAGGCAGACATATAATGTATAAAACCCAATAAATAATGTATTTGTAAAGTACAGACAGAAACATACATATAGAACATCATTCTAAAGAGTTGACGTTTCAGTCTGCCAAATACAAAAATAAGTATCAACAGACTGCAGTTAAATAAAATGCTAAAATGTTAACTTTGTAAATGAATGTTCATGTCACCTGAAGGCATTTTTCATGTTTGGTTAATTACCTACAGAACAGTAACTAAACAGATTGTGTCTCCCAAAGCAGGACATTAACAGGAAGATTACCTGTTATGATAGAAAGATAGTGCTGAAGAAATGATCTATTTAAATATACAACATACATTTATAAGATGCAATAGGCACATCCCAGATCCATATTTAACTTACTTCATATTTCCTTTCTTTGTGTTCATGAGCCACTTTCTCAGTAAAAGTTGGTTGAGGTATCAAAGTAGGTTTTTGTGGAACTGAATTCATATGCTTAAACCACTCATTAAAGGTTTCATGGGCTTCCTAAAATGTAAAATAAAGAACCAAAATATAAAATAACAAAAGTTTTCACTTTTATCGTTTCACCAAAATTTTTAACATTTGATTCTTAGAAATAATTTTGCAGCATCAAGAAATAAAAACTGTTAAATATATATATTTTTTGCCTCCAAAAATTCATATCATGAATAAATGTTTTGTCAAGTGACAAACAAGGTATATATATTGTGTTTTCTGGCATCTTCTCCAATATCAGCACCCTGACTGTATATGTATATTGACATTTATCGCTCTGTAACATAGGCATGTGTACTTGTCTTCTTAACTAGCCTATTAGTTTTTAGAGGGCAAGGATAGGGTGCTATCCACAGATTTGGCCCTACTACCTAACCCACTATAATTACATAATTATTTATTGAATAAATTTTTTTTTTGTTTTTGAGACAGGACCTTGCTCTGTCACCCAGGCTGGAGTGCATGATCTAATGAAGATAAGGCATGATTTCCGCTCACTGCAGCCTCAACTCCCTGGGCTCATGTGATCCTCCCACCTCGGCCTCTCAAGTAGCTGGGACTACAAGTACATGCTACTATGCCTGGCGAATTTCGTTTTTATTTTTTTGTAGAGATGGGGGGGATCTCACTGTGTTGCTCAGGCCAGTCTTGAACTCCCAGGCTCAAGCGATCCTCTTGCCTTGGCATCCAAAGTGTTGGGATTATAGGCGTGAGACACCGCATCTGGCCTTGAATGAATTTTGAATGAGTATGTTGCTATTTCAGTCATAACAAACCTACAGCATCTTGCTTTTTCTCAGTTATTGATAAAAGCAGAAATTTAAAGCTGAGACATGCGTTCACAAAATCTTAAGAAAACATAACTTCCAGACATCATAGACACTATCTACCATGTGAGATGATCTTGGTTGGTTAGCATCGATTAGAGAATCATGCTAATGAAGACAAGGTCATGTCAGTCCCCTTGTGGATGACTCAGCACTATAGTCACAAGAAAGGTAAGATGAACCAACACTACTTCTAGAAAAAAGTTCAAACTCTGAGAGTGAATCCGAAAAATCATCATGAAGATAGGCACATTTGCGGCTTTCTTTACAGTCTCACCAAATAAGCTCTGATGCACAAATGTTCTCTGATAGCATTATCATCTTCAGCAGGAAGTGGACTTTCCATTCCTTGTTCCTCCCACTGATTATAGATTTCTGCTATAGAATCCTGAGGAATTTTCACAAATACTTCTTTTGCAGCTTCGTGCTTTTTTGATGCTGTGAAAAAAGACACACAATTTTGAATACCCGTGGACTTCCCTGTAATGGTTTCTAAAGGAGTCAAATCACTGGTTTCCAAATTTTACAGTGACCTATCTATTTCAGGGCCCAAAGCACTCTGTTAAAAGTCTTGGTGATCTTTCTACCTGATAGACTGGCTTTTTCCTATCTCAATGTGATACTATCACAAAAGGATACACCAAATGCAGTTACTTTTACATACTTCTATGTCTTGAAGCAATTAAGTTTTCAAAGTCTGATAGCCTTGCGATTATTTGCAAAATTGATTAAGATAATGAAAATTCACCGTTAAAATGTTTTGTTTCATAATATCATGTTTGATAAAGAGTGGCTGGTTTTTCCCTCCCCATGGAAGGATCAAAAACAACTCCCCCAAATTCAAAAACACATGAATTTGAATAAAAACGTTTAAAAAAAGAATAAAAAGTCTGGGTGTGGTGGCTCACGCCTATAATCCCAGCACTTCAGGAGGCCAAGGTGGGAGGACTGCTTCAAGGCCAGGAGTTTGAGACCTGCCTAGGCAACATAGTGAGAACCCATCTCTAGAAAAAAATGTTTAAAAATTAGGTGGGTGTGGTGGCAGGTGCCTGTAGTCCCAGCTACTTGGGAGGCTGAGGTAGAAAGAAGAATGGCGCCCAGGAGTTTGAAGCTGCATAAAAATATAGCATACCTAAGAATTTTCTCATAATTGCATTGCCTTGTTTCAGTGCTTCTGCCCTCTGTGCTGGGTCAAATACCAACCAGTCAATTACATCAATTTTTAAACGATCCTCCTATTTATGAAATGGGAAAAAAAGAAAAAGGAACATCAGGGTTTTTTTTTTTTTTAAAGATATTCTACAAATTAGTAGAATTAACTTACACCTGTACTTCCAGTAAACATCATTTTCCCTCAAGTTATACAAAATTATGAAAGCATCTAACTTTCCTTAGTGTATTTTCATATTTAACAGCTCTCTATTAAATTATAGAAAATACTGCTGGGCACGCTGGCTCACATCCGTAATCCTAGCACACTGGGAGGCCAAGGAGAGCAGATCCCTTGAGCTCACGAGTTTGAGACCAGCCTGGGTAACATGGCAAAACCCCTTCGCTACAAGGAATACAAAAAATTAGCTGGGCATGGTGGCACATGCCTGTAATCCCAGCTACTCGGGAGACCGAGGGAGGGTGGCTTGAGCCTAGAAGGCAAAGGTTGCAGTGAGCAGAGATAGCGCCACTGCACTCCAGCCTTGGTAATAGAGCTAGACCTTGTTGTCTCAAAAAAATAAAAATAAGGCCGGGCGCAGTGGCTCAAGTCTGTAATCCCAGCACTTTGGGAGGCCAAGACGGGCGGATCATGAGGTCAGGAGATTGAAACCATCCTGGCTAACACAGTGAAACCCCGTCTCTACTAAAAAATACAAAAAACTAGCCGGGCGAGGTGGCGGGCGCCTGTAGTCCCAGCTACTGGGGAGGCTGAGGCAGGAGAATGGCGTAGACCCGGGAGGCGGAGCTTGCAGTGAGCTGAGATCCGGCCACTGCACTCCAGCCCGGGCGACAGAGCAAGACTCCGTCTCAAAAATAAATAAATAAATAAATAAATAAATAAAAATAAAAATAAAAATAAATTATAGAAAAAACTTACTGGATTATTAATCTGGAATTATATATTGTATGCTCACCAATTTAACCATGTGATTCCTTTAAATGCTACTCTAAGATAGTTTTCTTAGATATAACTTTCTATTTCTTTCTGAAAATATGAGTAAGCAAGCTACATAAGTTAGTGATTCAATCAAGTATTTAAAATAACCTGATGAGCAACAAGCCAAAGCTGAGATTTTTTTTCTATTAAAGAAGCTCCTTTAACATACTACTATAAGTAATCCTTTATGTAAGACTTTAAATTTAAAAGGTCTGGGCTGACAAAGAGACATTCTTAAAAAACAAAAACTAATGTACTACTTCTTTTATGAAGGGAGAAGTTCAGCAAGGAATAACATAAAAGATTATTAGAAGTTACACAACACCTCTGCCCCCCATCCCAAATTACCTCAGTAGTGCCAGTATCTAGGGCTGGGGCCAGGTCATGATGACTAAATTCACCATTATCTTTCTTTCGAATATTCTCAACTACAGTTTTTGTTATTGTTGCAACATCCAAATCTAAATAATTTTTTGAAGCAACAAAAAACAGAGATTAATAATTGATAGTAATATTTTCTAAACAGTCATAATGATTCAGTAAATTTGGAACAATAATTCCTTAAAATAAAATATGTAAAATATGAAAGATATTTATACAAAAGAAAATGCCAAAATTAAAAGATATTTTACATATGAGTTACAGCATAAGTAACTTTAGTCCTAAAACAAAAATTCCCTGAAAATTTTATTCCTTTTTTCCCCTCAACAGAAATAAGATTTAAAACTAGAAGGATAAATGTTACTACAGCCAAAATGAATATTTGCCTACAAAGGCCAAAAGACAAACTTTTCAACCATTTTTACCTGCTTCTTTAGCCAACTCCAGGCAATGGTGGCGCTGTTCAAATTCTGTAACACTTTCCAAAAACAATGCATACTGGGCAACAGCTAGGTCTTGAGGCAAATGACAGGTATAAAATGCTATGAGATTTGTATGTTTTTCTCTTATTAAAAGCTAAAAAATAGAAAAAGATCAAAGTATGTCATAATAAAATAAAAAGTTTACTTTAAAATTTCAAATGTATTCAGGAAAGGTTCATACAGATGTGGATTTGTGTTGCTAACAGAATAATTTTATTTTATTTTTATTTATTTGTTTGAGACAGAGTCTCACTCTGTCACCCAGGCTGGGGTATAGTGGCACGATCATGGCTCACTGCAACCTGTCTCCCGGGCTCAGGTGATCCTCCCACCGCAGCCTCCCCAGTCGGTGGGACTACAGGTGCATGCCACCACGCCCTGCTAATTTTTTGTATTTTTTAAGTAGAGACGGCTTTTCGCTATGCTGCCCAGGCTGGTCTCAAACTCCTGGGCTCAAGTGATCTGCCCACCTTGGCCTCCTAAAGTACTGGGATTACAGGAATGGGCCCCTGTGTCCAGCCTAGAATAATTTTAAATTCCAAAAAGTGAGTACAGTTGGCTCTTAAACAGCACAAGTTTGAACTGTGTGGGTCCACTTATAAGTGGATTTTTTCCAATAAATATATTGGAAAGGCCGGGCGCGGTGGCTCAAGCCTGTAATCCCAGCACTTTGGGAGGCCGAGACGGGCGGATCACGAGGTCAGGAGATCGAGACCATCCTGGCTAACACGGTGAAACCCTGTCTCTACTAAAAAATACAAAAAACTAGCCGGGTGAGGTGGCGGGCGCCTGTAGTCCCAGCTACTCAGGAGGCTGAGGCAGGAGAATGGCGTGAACCCGGGAGGCGGAGCTTGCAGTGAGCTGAGATCCGGCCACAGCACTCCAGCCTGGGTGACAGAGCGAGACTCCGTCTCAAAAAAAAAAAAAAAAAAAAAAAATATTGGAAAATTGGCTGGGTATGGTGGCTCGCGCCTGTAATTCCAGTACTTTGGGAGGCTGAGGCAGAAGTATCACTTGAGACCAGGCCTGGTAGCTCCTGCCTGTAATCCTGGCACTTTGGGAGGCTGAGGCAGGCGGATCATCTAAGGCCAGGAGTTTGAGACCAGCCTGGTCAACAAGACGAAACCCCGTCTCTACTAAAAATACAAAAATTAGCCAGGCGTGGTGTCACAGGCCTGTAATCTCAGCTACTCAGGAGGCTGAGGCAGGAGAATCACTTGAACCTGGAAGGTGGGTTGCAGTGAGCTGAGATCATGCCACTGCACTCCACATTCCAGCCTCGGTGACAGTGAGACTCACTCTCTCAAAAAAAAAAAGGTAGTATCACCTGAGGCCAGGAGTTTGAGATTAGCCTGGCCAACATAGTGAGACCCAGTCTCTAAAAAGAAAAATAAAAAATAAGTTTGCGGCCGGGCGCGGTGGCTCAAGCCTGTAATCCCAGCACTTTGGGAGGCCGAGGCGGGCGGATCACAAGGTCAGGAGATCGAGACCACAGTGAAACCCCGTCTCTACTAAAAATACGAAAAATTAGCCGGGCGCGGTGGCGGGCGCCTGTAGTCCTAGCTACTCAGGAGGCTGAGGCAGGAGAATGGCGGGAACCCGGGAGGCGGAGCTTGCAGTGAGCCGAGATCGCGCCACTGCACTCCAGCCTGGGCAACAGCGTGAGACTCCGTCTCAAAAAAAAAAAAAAAAAAAAAAAAAAAAAAAAAAAAAAGTTTGCGCCGGGCGCGGTGGCTCAAGCCTGTAATCCCAGCACTTTGGGAGGCCGAGATGGGCGGATCACGAGGTCAGGAGATCGAGACCATCCTGGCTAACACAGTGAAACCCCGTCTCTACTAAAAAATACAAAAAACTAGCTGGGCGAGGTGGTGGGCGCCTGTAGTCCCAGCTACTCAGGAGGCTGAGGCAGGAGAATGGTGCAAACCCGGGAGGCGGAGCTTGCAGTGAGCTGAGATCCGGCCACTGCACTCCAGCCTGGGAGACAGCGCGAGACTCCGTCTCAAAATAAATAAATAAATAAATAAATAAATAAGTTTGCTGGCCATGGTGGCGGCATGTGTCTATAATACCAGCTACTTGGGAGGTTGAGGGGAGAAGACTGTTTGAGCCCACGAGTCTGAGGTTACAATAGGCTATGATCTAGCCAGTCAACTCTAGCCTGGGTGACAGAACAATACCCTATCTCTAAATAAATAAACATATTAATTTAAATATATATATATTAGAACATTTTTTGGAGATTTGTGATAATCTGAAAAAAATTCACGCTTGAATCCGAGAGGCGGAGGGTACAGTGGGCTAACATTGCACCATTGCACTCCAGCATGGGCAAGAGAGTGAGACTCCGTTTCAAAAAAAAAAAAAAAAAAAAGACTCACAAACAAATTAATAGCCTAGAAATACTGAGTAAATTAAGAAAAAGCTAGGTAGGCCGGGCGAGGTGGCTCACACCTGTAATCCCAGCACTTTGGAAGGCTGAGGCTGGAGGATCACCTGAGGTCAGGAGTTTGAGACCAGTCTGGCCAACGTGGTGAAACCCTGTCCCTACTAAAAATACAAAATTAGCCAGGCACGGTGGTGCACGCCTGTAATACCAGCTACTTGGGAGGCTAGGCCAGAGAATCGCTTGACCCCTGGGAGGCAGAGGTTGCAGTGACAGTGAGCCAAGATCATGCCACTGCACTCCAGCTTGGGCATCAAAGTGAGACTCCGTCTCAAAAAAAAAACACACACACACACACACAACAAAACAAAACAAAACAAAAACAAAAAATACTAGGTATGTCATAAATCCATTATATGTAGATTCTGGTTTACTTTATCACTTACTACTATAAAATATATATGAATCTATTATAAAAAGTTAAAATTTATCAAAACATACATACACATTTGCAGACCATACATTGTGGTCTAGAGAAATGTAAACAAGCATACAGATGCCGTATTAAATCATAACTGCATAAAACTAACTGTAGTAGGTACTATACTACTGTAATAATTTTATAGCTACTTCCTGCCACTACTGGGGTGAGTTCAAGTGCTGTGAGTATCCATTTAAAATGCCGTGTGATGCTAATCATCTCTGAAGAGCAGTTGGTCTCTTCAGTTGCACACTGCAATAAAAAGTAATCTTTCCCAGGTCTCCTATTTTTTGAGTGCAATACTAAAAACCCTTAATAACACCATGGGAGCCATACAAAGTGCCAGGACTGATACTGGAAGTTCTCCCAAGAAGCAGAGAAAAGTCATGAGATTACAAGAAAAAGGTGAATTGCTTGATATACTGTAGATTGAGGTCTGTAACTGTGGTTGTCCATTTCAAACAGACAATTCATCTTGTAAACAGACAACATAAACTTACAGTATTAACAGGTACAGTATAGTACTATAAATGTAGTTTCTCTTATGATTTTTATTATTTATTCTTTTTTTAACTTAGAAAAAAAAAAAAAAAAAAGACAGGTCCAGGCCAGGTGTGGTGGTTCATGCCTGTAATCCCAGCACTTTGGGAGACCGAGGAGGGTGGATCATGAGGTCAGGCGTTCAAGATCAGCCTGGCCAACATAATGAAACCCCATCTCTACTAAAAATACAATTAGCCAGGCATGGTGGTGGACACCTAGATACTCAGGAGGCTGAGGCAGGAGAACCACTTGAACCTGGCAGGTGGAGGCTGCAGTGAGCCAAGATCGTGCCATTGCACTCCAGCCCAGTTGACAGTGCGACACTCCCTCTCAAAAAAAAAAAAAAAGACAGGTTTTCACTGTTGCCCAGGCTAGTCTCGAACTCCTAGGCTCAAGTGATCCAACCACCTCAGATTCCCAAAGTGCTGGGATTACAGGCACAAGCCACCATGCCCAGCCTGATTGGTTTTTTTTTTTTTGAGATGTTCTCACTCTGTCACCCAGCTGGAGGGCAGTGTTGAGATCATAGCTCACTGCAACCTCCAACTCCTAGGCTCACTCAATCTTCCTGCCTCAGCCTCCCGAGTAGCTGGGTTTACAGATATGAACCACTGTGCCCGGCTAATTTTAAAACATTTTTTGTAGTAGAGAGAGGGGTCTCCCTATGTTGCCCAAGTTGATCTCAAACTTCTGGACTCAAGCAATCCTCCCGCCTCTGCCTCCCAAAGTGTTGGGATTACAGGTATGAGCCACCTCGCTGAGCCCCTTATGATTTTCTTAGTAATGTTTTCTTTTCTCTAGCTTACATTATTGTAAGAATACAGTACAGTTCAGCTTTTGAAACGGGATTGAACTGTGCAGGTCCACTTATGCACAAATTTTTTTCAACTCAACTTAGAAAATACAGTATTATCCGGATGTGAAATCTGCAAATATGGAAGGCAGATTTTTCATATATGCAGGTTCTGCAGGGCCAACTGTGGGACATGAGTACACAAACATTTTGTTATATATGGGGGTCCTGGAGCCAATCCCCCAAGTATACTGAGGGGATGACTGTATATAATACATGTAATATACAAAATGTGTTAATTGTGTGTTTATGTTATTGGTATGATTTCTGGTCAGCAGTAGGGTATCAGTAGTTAAGTTTTTGGGGAGTCAAAAGTTATAGTGAATTTTTTATTGTGCAGGGCAGCTGGGTTGTTTTCCTAATCCCTGCATTGCTCAAAGGTCAACTGTGCTGATAATTAAAAGATCACTTATGGATTCTGATGCTTTCTTACCATTGAGAATTAAAATAGTATCATTCTGAGTTTTGTTTTCATTAAAATAGTAAAAAACAATCAGGTTGTAGGTTCTCAAAGTTTACCTGTATGTATGTCTTTAAAACTTCAATAGAAACTTCTTCCTTCGTAGGAAAAAAAGACATAATTATAAATACAACTGCTTATATGAAAGAGTAATAGAATTTTTAATACAAATTCCACTATTAAATAATTCAATAATTGTAATGTTTACCACTGAGCAGTAAGTATACACCAAGCTAAGTGCTTACCAAAATTCATCTACTGCCTGATTTAACCTTATCATAACTCTTTTTGGGTAGTTACTATTATTGTTCACATTTTACAGAGGATGAAATAAGACAAGGGAAGTTTTATTTACCCAGAGTTACACAGATCGAAGCTGCTGAATAAGGGTATAAACTCAGGACTCTTACTCCAAAGCCCAAGCTTTCAACTACTTTATCATTCACTTTCTATATGTACTCTGACCAAAATGTTATCTTCCTTTTTAGAAAAAAAGCAACAAAACAACAACCAACAAAGTTTTAAAATCTCACATAGCACTCACTTTGTTTAGTTAGCTTAGTTGGTTGATTTAAAGTTGGTACAGACAAGCATAAAGTTATGAATCTATTAAAAACCAGTTAGCCAACAGCATTCTGTGGCCACAGACTAGAACCCTAAAGGGCCACTCCCAGTGAGTTATCATTGAGTGACTATACAAGACTATATAAGACTTTTGATTCCTTATCACCATTTCTAGAAAACAATAACAAAAAAGTAGTGTTTTCTTGACAATAGGTATATAGCATCAACATTATAGAGAAGAAATCGTTCATTTTTATATACCTTGGTCTGTAGTCCCAGAGTACGGAAAAACAAAATGAGGTGAGTCATAAAGCGAAGGAGGTGTCCAGGTAGATTGTTTCTGCTTTTGGAAAGCCATTTGCTAAACTCATCCATCAAACCTACAAGCCATCAAAGTGAAGATTCAACGATAGGAATAAAATCAAAAGAAAAAAATAAACATTACCAAGAATATTTACTTCACTCCTATAGTGCTTTAAAGTCACTGTCTCATAATTAATAGCCATGATATAACTCTACACCCTCTTAAACAGAGTCTGGGTTCAATCCAAACTTTATTTTATAAAAACCAAATGAAAGGTCACCTCTGACATAAAGTAAATAGTTGCATTCAAATAGGTTAATATTTAGCAAGATTAAAAGATATGGTAAGTCATATGCATTGTTTGGATAAATTTTAAAAATTACTGTAAGACAATGAAGAACTCATAAAGAGTAAAATAAAACTGGCTGGGTGCAGTCGCTCATGCCTGTAATACAATGTCTATAACATATAGCACTTTGGGAGGCCAAGGGGGGCAGATCACCTGAGGTCAGGAGTTGGAGACCAGCCTGGCCAACATGGTGAAACCCCATCTCTACTAAAATACAAAAATTAGCCAGGCATAGCAGTGCATACCTGTAACCCCGGCTATTCAGGAGGCTGAGACTGGAGGATCTTGTGAACCCAAGAGAAAGAGGTTGCAATAAGCTGAGATTGCGCTACTGCACTCCAGTCTGGGTGACAGAGTGAGACTTTGTCTCAAAAAAAATAAAACAAAACAAAAAAAACACAAAGTAAAATAAAACCATATCTTACCATCAATGTCTCCCAGGATAAGAAACTTTTGAACTATATGATAATGTTCTTGATTCTCTTCCAGAACTCTCTGAAAAAAAAAGTTTTTAATTTTCCATAAATCTTCTAGTAGTCATTCTGTAGTATATATTCATTGTTAAACTAAAAATGTTAGAACTTTTGAAGGAACATATAGAAAGAAAAAGCTGGAAATGAAGGGCCTTAGAAAGATCAAAACAAAATAAAACATGGAAAGGATACTGCCTTTGGAATATACTCATAGCTTACAAATCCAGAACTGAAAAGCATCTTTGAAAGTAGAGACTTACGTTATAACAATTTAATCTCTCAATGGTATTAAACTTTTGTTCTTATATTTTATTCCTGTTTACCTTGGCACTACACATAGTGGACCAGAAAGGAAGAACTCATGTGATCTAAGCAAAATAAACTATTAAGATTTCTTTCAACATGAGCAGCAGTACTTGAAAGCATTCTTTGAGTATTCTCTTCTGTACATGGCACCAAGGGTGAAAAAAGACAAAATAGTGATCAGGTACAGAGTAGAGAAAACCTTTTCTAACTTATTTGCAGCTTGATTTTTTTGAAGAATATAGTTCATTTTTTGTTGTCAAACATATTTCAATTTTTATTTAGTTGGCTGTCTAAATTTTCTTTCAGCATTTATTCATTTTTACATTCAAACCTTTGCTCTACCTGTAATTTATTTTAGTTACATGGCATGAGGTAGGATCTAGCTTTGTTTTCTTTGGATGGAAATCCAATTATGCCAGCACCATTTATTTAAATAAACCACCCCTTTCCCTCTGAAATGAAAGGTCACCTCTGACATCTGTTAAGTTGTCATATATACTTGGATCTAGTTTGGACTTTGTGTTCCACTCATCTATTTATTTTCATGTCAGTTCTATACTGTTTTGTTGTATCTTCATATTAAGTTTTATTATTGAGTAAGGCAAGTACCCTCTATTTTTTTTCCTTTTGAGTGTGGTTTTTTGTTTGTTTGTTTGTTTTTGAGACAGAGTCTCACTCTGTTGCCCAGGCTGGAGTGCAGTGGTGCAATCACGGCTCATTGGAGCCTCTACCTCCCTGGGTTCAGGTGATCCTCCCACCTCAGCCTCCTGAGAAGCTAGGACTACAGAAGCATGCCACCACACCTGGCTAATTTTTAAAATTCTTTTGTAGAGATGGGTTTTGTCATGTTGTCCAGGCTGGTCTTGAACTCCTGAGCTCAAGTGATCCTCCTGCTTCAGCCTCCAAAACTGCTGGGATTAGAGGTGTGAGTCACCAAACCCAGCCTATTGTTCTTTTTCAAAATGCTCTTGCCATTCTCAATTATTCTTTTACTTGACAATTTTCTGTCCAGAAGTAATACCCCACAGCATTAGGTTTTTATGCTAATTCTGGAATGAGTAACATTTATATTAGGCCGGGCGCGGTGGCTCACGCCTGTAATCCCAGCACTTTGGGAGGCCGAGGCGGGCGGATCACAAGGTCAGGAGATCGAGACCACGGTGAAACCCCGTCTCTACTAAAAATACAAAAAATTAGCCGGGCGCGGTGGCGGGCGCCTGTAGTCCCAGCTACTCAGGAGGCTGAGGCAGGAGAATGGCGTAAACCCAGGAGGCGGAGCTTGCAGTGAGCCGAGATCGCGCCACTGCACTCCAGCCTGGGCGACAGAGCGAGACTCTGTCTCAAAAAAAAAACAAAAAACAAAAAACAACAACAACAAAAAAAAACATTTATATTAAATGCTCTCATCCAGGAACATGATATATCTATTTATTTATGTCTTATTTTATGTCCTTCAGTAAGATTCTATAGTTTTTTAAATGAAGGGCTTGAAACCCTGGATTAATTTTTTATTCCTAGATCTCTTTAGTTTAAATGGAACTTTTGGGGAGGGGGTACTAAATCCTTTTCTAAATAGTTATAACAAGTAAGAAAGACTGACTTAAAAAAAAAAACTTTGTCTTGTATCTAGCTACTTTAACAAATTCTCTTAATTCTAGTAACTTACTGAGCTTTAAGTTTCTAGACTAATATTTTTATCGTATGTAAATGTTCTTCCCTTTCTAGTATTTATATATGTTCCTTAATTTTCTTATTTTATTTCATTAGCTAGAATCTCCAAAATAATAGACTGGTAATAAACACTTGACAGAAAAAGCATTAATTTCCTTACTATATCAAGTGCTCCCATATAATAATAAGAAAAATATAAAATCCCAAAGAAAAATAGCTAAAAGATATGAACAAAAAATTCGCAAATGGTCAATAAACATAAGGAAACATGCTTGGCCTTATGAACAGACAAGAAAATGTGAGTAGAATAGCAAGATTACTTCCCACCTATTCTGATGGACTGGCAAAACATAAAAAGTGTGACATTTAAGGCTGATGAGAATGTATAATTCAATAAATTACTTGTAGAAGTATGAATTAACTGCCACAACTAGGTAATACATTATTTTTCCATTTCAATTTTCTTTTTCTTTCTTTTTTTTTTTTTTGAGACAGAGTTTCGCTCTTGCTGCCCAGGCTGAAGTGCAATGTTGCGATCTTGGCTCACTGCAACCTCCACTTCCTAGGTTCAAGCGATTCTCCTGCCTCAGGCTCCCAAGTAGCTGGGATTACAGGCATGCGGCATCCATTTCAAAATGTTTCTTTACTTACCTACCCACCTATCTATTTAATTTTTCTTTTTTCTTTGAGACAGGACCTTGCTCTGTTGCCCAGGCTGAAGTGCAGTAGTGCAATGAGGGCTCACTGAAGCCATGACCTCCTGGGCAGTAGTACAATCACAGCTCACTGAAGCCATGATCCTCCCACTTCAGCCTCTGGAGGAACTGGGACTACAAGTGGGTTCACCACCATATCCAGCTAATTTTTGTTTTAGAGACGAAGTTTTGCTATGCTGCCCAGGCTGGTCTAAACTCCTGGCTTCAAGTGATCCTCCCATCTTGGCCTCCCAAGTGCTGGGATTACAGACATGAGCCACCATACCTGGCCTTTTTATTTATTTTTATTGTATATATTTTTAAGGTATCAAACGTGATGTCTTCAGAGAATTCATTCAGAAACACTGTATATACGTATATACAATGTATAAAGCATATACTTATTTATACTCCTTAACCCGGTAACCCTGCTTTCAGGAAACTTATCCCAAAGAAATAGAAGGACTAGTAGCTAAGTATGCACACACGTAAGTTCATTACAGCACTAGAAATAACCTAAATATTACCCAAAGGGGAATAATTGAAATAAATCATACATTATTCTAAAGAACATTATTTATTAAGAAGAATAAGGTTAAGTGAAAATGAATAAACTAATTTGGAGATTATCATTAAATGAAAAAAAAATCAAGCTATAGAGTAATATATGTAGTACAATGTGAAAAACACAAAAATCAAAATTCTAAATTGGAATATCTACGTTATTTACACATAGTTGTAAGATCATGGAGAGAAATATAGAAGGATACATATTAGTATGTTTTATCATATCAGGGGAATAACCATAAAGGGGTAGATAGTACTATAAAGGTTTTATTTATACATTCTTAAAATATTTTACTGTTACAAGTACATACAATATTACTATAGTTGTTTAAGCATTTTTAAAAGAATATAATTTTTAGAAAATTAGATTTTAAGATCTAGGAAAATAAAGTCTTAATAATTTTTCAAAATGTGTTTTAAATTTTAAAAAAGGAATAAATATAGCTTATGTGCATATATGTAGATGAAATTAATCCTAAACAAAAAACTAAAAATGATGTATCATTTATGTAATTGAGTTTCTTCCTTTCAAAGAATGATTCTTATTTTAATAGGTGAGAAAAAGGGAGAAAGTTCCACCTTTTTCCTTTCAGCTACAGTGCCCAACAGAATAACACTGTTTCCTATTCCAGATGTCTAACATATTCCTATTAACATTTACCTTTTTATCTGTAGCTTGAAGTTCCTCAAAAACCTTTTCTAAGGTCCAGCTTCAAAAGAAACAACGGGAAAAGAACAATATTAATAATATGAAAAAGGGCTGTAAAATGAAACATCAAAGAGCATGCTACAAATCACCATGACTCAAAACAATCCAACAAACTCACTTTGCTTCCAGATATTCTCTAGGGAGTTCTTCAGTTTCATCCAGAGTTACTACTGATGTCTGGATCTCCTGTTCTACCAGACTGTCCACCATCACCCGGAAGTAGGCCCAAACTGTGTCTTCCCAGGTGTCACAGACAGGAAGCAGCTTTTTCCCCATTACAAAACAGAAACATATAGACATTCAACAGAAAAGAAAGGAAAATCAATTACATCCAATGATACAGACTATAAAATCACTTTATAATGATATAAAACATGGCGGATTTAAAAAAAAATTATGCCAAATAAGCTTTCCCCTGCCAACTACATCTTGTAAGATGTTTGAACTGTTCAGATTTTTTCATACTGTTAACAACAACATGTTTTCCAGGCTCATATGACATTTCAACTGATTAGTGTAGTATCCCTAAAGATAGCTATAATATGTAGGGAGTATTGGGTTGTGAGAAAAACATGCGTATGTAAGATAACCCAAGGACTCACTGTGCCTTTCTGGCACATTTCTGCATACAGCTATGAGTATTTTAAGTCATCAATAAATGTGTGTTGGAGTTAAGTTTACAATTCTTAGTTAAAAACTGAAATCTGATTTCATTCATTAAAACACCATGTATGTTATGGGATACATCAAATTAAGCACAACGAGTCACTATCTGATTCATGATTATCTCTATCATTGCTACACTTAAGTATGTACATACATACTTAAGTATATACACTTAAGTTTATATTTGTTATATACAATTGTTAGAATATTTCATCTATTTAATTTTATTCCACAGAAAAAATTTAAACATTAAAACAGATTGCATACCTGCTTAAGATTCCCACTTAAAGCTGCATAAATTGCTCTCTCGTATCTATTAAAAAGCTCCTAAAACACAATGAACATAAACAAATTTGAAATACTGTTTTTCTTAGTATGTCAATTTTCCTCATAATGTGGAGTCTTGCAATCTCTTCTAGACTGAACCTATTCACCTGATAGTTTTTAAACTTTAGTGAAAGATCTAGTGGGGTAATAACAAGGAAGAACTTCAGTGTGATGAAATAATCAATGCTGAGATCTGGAGAAAAAAAGTAAAACATTTAAATGCCAAATATCGGGTGAAAGCAAATCCAACTCTAGTGGATGCTTTGAATATTTAAAATCAAATTTTATTCCAGAAACAACCTATATATTATTTTCTCCTAGAATGTTTCTCAATACCTGATACTCTCTGATATTGACCTGATACTCTCTGATACTGACCTATGTACAACATCAAAACAAGGCATGCATTAGTTTGCATCTAATTTCTATGTAGAACTAATTCCCCATTTTACTTTTGGTATTTCCAGTTTTCTTATCATCCAAACAAGAGACTTCAGAGACTCTTACTGCATAACTGAGTCCACCTCTGCCTTCTGTTTCTAATCACTGCTCCTAACCAGTGTCCCTTCCTTCCTTTCCATTCCCATCAATACTATCCTAGGTCAGACCCTTATGACTTAGTGTCCAAATAATTCTGACAGGCTCCTAACTACTTTCTCAGCCTTTTGTCCATCTAATTTTAAGTATATTTTTCCATTGCCAGGCTGATCTTCTCAAAAACACTTCTGCTATCTGCGCTAAAGCTTCTACCACCCTGACAGCCAATTCCACAAGCAAACTTTGGGCCTTTTTCAAGGTAAAGTGCCATATTTATTGTAGTATTTATGTATTTTTTAAACTGTTTGACAGATGTAAAACTGTGCTACCATTTTTATTAACTTTTTATTATTTTACGTATCACTAATGAAGTTTTTGAGTATTTTTCTCTTAACTCCATTTTCCTGTTAAGTCCTATGGGGTTTTCGTACAATGCTGCACATTGTGGTGACTTTGAATACCTATGTCATGTTACAACAGAACTGACAGTATTTCCTTTATGAGCATTCTACTCCAACCTGGTAGACCTACCTTACTTTGAGTTTCCCAATCTATGTATCCTACCTAGAATTCCTTCCTCTTGTTTTTCATTCCCCAAAACGCAAATCCTACTAAGTTTTAAAAGTTCAATTCAATTCTTTCCTTAGGGAAGCCAGCTTTAAGCTTTAGTCCAATACTTTTTCTCTAAATTCATTTGGTACCTCCTTTACATTTCTGCCTTATATCAATGCTTAATTCTTAGTACATAGTGTTTTAATAATTCTGATAAGTTGTTCAGCCTATTCCTCAATTTAATTGGAAGTTCTTTGAAAACCAGTTTTACACTACTTTCAACGTTTCATAGCCCCTGAATAGGCTTTCAATTAATTGGAGTTAAAAACAGTATCACTGAATATTTTATTTATCTTACATCTTCTGCCATTCTCCAGCAACTTATTTTCCAAATGCGTCTATATGGATTCCCTTCAACAGGTTCTAATTCTGTTCCTATAAAACAGTAAAAGAAAATTTCTGGTTTAAAATGAAACCTTATTACAATCCTTTCTAAAAAGAGAAGCTATAGTTCACAAAGATTGGCATTTAGAGCGAAATGCCTTTGTCCTCAACTGTCAATATAAAATCTACTAAAATACCTCCATTAACATTAGGGTCATGGTACAGTTTCCAGCCTTCAAGTGTTGCAGCTCTCCATGCTTGACCACAGCGTTTACAGAGTCGTTGTGCCTTAAGAAACAAGAAAAAGCAGTCAGTACAATAACCAAGTATAACCAATATATGACAAGTTTAGATAACTTATGGAACAAATGTTACAAGGGATGGATGTAGGCAGTTAATAATGGCATTCTGGCTGGGTGCGGTGGCTCACGCCTGTAATCCCAACACTTTGGGAGGCCAAGGCAAGTGCATCACCTGAGGTCAGGAGTTCCAGGTCAGCCTGGCCAACATGGTGAAACCCCATCTCTACTGAAAATAGAAAAACTAGCCCGGCGTAGTGGCAGGCACCTGTAATCCCAGCTACTTGGGAGGCTGAGGCAGGAGCATCACTTGAACCCAGGAGGCAGAGGTTGCAGTGAGCCAAGATTGCGCCACTGCACTCCAGCCTGGGTGACAGAGTGAGACCCTGTCTCAAAAAAAAAAAATAAATTAAATAAATAAATAAATAATAAATAATGGTATTCTATTTTTAAAACATATGTATGTCTTTCTGTGGCTTCTGCCTTTATTTTTCTTTCTTTTTAAAAATTTTTTGCAGAGACAGAGTCTCATTATATTGCCCAGGCTGGTCTCGAACTTCTGGACTGAAGGGATCCCCCCCACCTCAACCTCCCAACGTGTTGGGATTACAGGTGTGAGCCACCATACCTGGCCCTGTTTTTATTTCTAAAAAATCCCTTTTCTATTTGACTTTAGGCTTAACAATAGGTTCCCACGGCACCCACTGGCATTTAATTCTGCTAGAAACAAATGGGGTTAAAGAGGTTGATGACCTCTGATTTATGAAAAACTACTACAAAAACAGTCTCTAATGACAAGGCTGTTACTGCTCATTTACTCCCCTGATAATATTGCATGTTCAACTTGACCAGTAAGTCAGTAAGTAAATGTGTTTATATACCAGTAAGGTAAATACATGTTTGTTGTTCCATCATCCCTTTAGGGAATCACCTTTTCCCCATTCTTAGCTCCTATGTTTTGGATAGGCCTGATCCCATTCCAGAACTCTAAGTTTAGGGATGTGAGCTATAGCAAGATTCACCATCAGGACTCTTGCTGGAGATACTGGGAAAGAAAATATACTCCTTTTACTGAGATTGCTAGCTGGCAGGAGGATGTAAGCTTGGAGCGTCTCATATCCATCTCTGATACAACATGGGGAGTAGCTTCCTGGGAATGAAGGCACAGAGAGTAGGGTAGAGCTATGGGTCTTGGAAACAGATAGTATCCTAGTGATATCTTTGGGGTCCCTGGATCCTGCTGAAAGCCAGCTATACCTTCTATACTTACCACTTCCATGAGCCAATGAATTCTCCTCTTGTAAGCATAAAGTAACTTAGGTTGGCTTTCTATCACTTGAATCCAGAAAGCCTGATTAATACAACCAGTTAAAGAATATCATACCCCTAACATCATTCTAAACTTGCAGCCTTTAAAATCTAAGAGAGCTATGTAGGAATTAACATGGAAAAATGTTTTGATAGGGTATCTTAAAAAGGCAGGATAAAAACTCAATATATAATATTGAAAACATTATGCTAAGTGAAATAAGATAGTCACAAAAGCACATTGTATGATTCCACCTATACATCATAGAGATAGTAAGTAGATTAAAGGTTACAGGGGCTGAGGGAAGAAGAGAATGAGGCGTTACTGCATATAATGGTTACAGTTTGTATTTGGGTTGACGAAAAAGTTTTAGAAACAGACAGTGGTGATGGTTTCCCAATACTGTTAATGTAATGAATGCCACTGAACTGCACACTTAAATGATTAAAATGGCAAATTTTGTTATATAATTCATTATACAATGATACAATTAAATGATTAAAATGGCAAATTTTGTTATATAATTCAATATATATTATACAATTCACAAAATGAATGGTGTCACTTGAAATGGGTGAATTATATGGTATGTAAATTTTATCTCAAATTACTATTAAAAAGAGGGAAAAAACTTGAATGTATACCATGACTGCAACTATCTTAAAAAGGAAGACAAAAGAAAAAGCTCTATAATTAAAAACAAAAAGCTCACTATCTGTGGTTTTTATAAAGCTAGTGAGACCTTGAGAATTTCTGTTTTTTGAGCCTTCAATAATATGACTGTATTTTTGTTTTTTAAAATAAATCCCATGGCCAGGTGCGGTGGCTCACGCCTGTAATCCTAGCACTTTGGGAGGCTGAGGTAGGCGGATTGCCTGAGCTCAGGAGTTCGAGACCAGCCTGGGCAACACATGAAAACCCGTCTTTACTAAAATGCAAAAAATTAGCCGGGTGTGGAGGCGTGTGCCTGTAGTCCAAGTTACTTGGGAGGCTGAGGCAGGAGAATTGCTTGAACCCGGGAGGCGGAGGTTGCAGTGAGCCGAGATCACGCCACTGCACTCCAGCCTGGGCGACAGAGCAAGACTCCGTCTCTACAAAAAAAATAAATCAATAAATAAATAAATAAAATAAATCCCTCGTTTACTATAGCAATTTCTAGCATCTTGCACACTGTCTAGCAGAGTGGCTGGGATTTATATATTTTCTGAATAAACAAATACATGGTATCAACTTTTTAAATTTAAAATATTTTAATAATAGAGACAGGGTCTTGCTATGGTGCCCAGGCTGGTCTCAAACTCCTGGCATCAAGTGATCCTCCTGCCTTGGTCTCCCAAAAATGCTGAAATTACAGGCATGAGTCACTGAGCCTGGCCAACTTCTTTTCTTAATAAAAACAGTAAGAATGATGCTTAATAAACCAATATTTATTACTGTAAGAAATTACTGTAAGAAATTACGTAAGAAATTAATATATGCTTATGGTTGATAACATAGAAGAGAATAAACAACACTTTGAAATAACATAGAATCTATCTAAAGACCATTGCAAAAAGTACTGTAAACCAAGTACAACATAATACTGAAGCCTGAAACTCCTACACATCACACTATCTCACCTAAAGAGCCATCTGGTAAACTGTCCAATTAGATACTTATCATTCTACATATAAGATATTAACTATCACACACATTTTTAAAAGGTAAGGTTAAAAGGAAGGAGTTTGAGAGCCACTGTAGCCTTCAAGTGCCTAAATAGTATCACCTAGAATTAGGGTTAGGTTTATTCTAAACTCTGAAAAATCAGCATTAGAAATAATGAAGATTGGGTCAGGTGCAGTGGCTCATGCCTGCAATCCCAGCACTTTGGGAGGCCAACGCAGGAAGATCACTTGAGCCCAGGTGTTCATGATCAGCCTGGACGAACATAGTGAGACTCCATCTCTACAAAAAATAAAAAAGTTAGTTGGGCATAGTGGCATGTACCTGTAGTCCCAGTTACTCAGGAGGCTGAGGCAGGGCTTGAGCCTGGGAGGTAAGGACTGCAGTGGGCCGTGATTATGTCACTGCATTCCAGTCTAGGTGACAGTGAGATCCCATCTCAAAAAAAAAAAAGAAAGAAAGAAAGAAAAAGAAAAAAAATTAATGGAGATTGGGCCAGGTGCAGTGTCTCATGCCTATAATCCCAACACTTTTTAAAGTCAAGGCAGGAGGATCACTTAAGGCCTGAAGTTCGAGATGAGGCTGGGCAACATGGCAATACACGGTCTCAAACAAAACAAAAACAAAAACAAAAATCCCAAACGGAACAAAAAAATACATAATGGGGATATACTTAAGAGTATGCAGTGCAATATGGGGAAGAAAAGTATGACTTGTTATAAATAATTTTCTATTAATTAGAGTTGTACAAACTAGATTACATTGTTTTCACAAGTTACGTGTACCTTATCACCGGAAATATTCTAACAGGAAGTTAGATCTAGAAATACCACGAATGGAATTACTACATTAAGAAGGCATACTAGGCAGCCACAAAAATCTCTTCCAACTCAGAGTCTATGACTTTTTGAAATTAAACAAGAAGGGTATACATGACTGACCTCTTCTGTCATTCCAGCACGGATTAGAGTGAAGAGATATTTGAGTAATCTAACTTCATCTTCTCTATCCAGATCATCAAGTGGCATTTTCTGTCTTATGGGAGCATCAGGATCCTGTAAGAAAAAAAAAGTCATCATCAACCATAAATCCTTTATACTTACATACATTTTACACATCATCAAGAGATGATAAACCTATCCTGAGTTTATATACAAATAAATTCATTTTTTCTTTTTTCTTTTCTGAGACGGAGTCTTATTCTGTCACCCAGGCTGGAGTGCAGTGGCATGATCTCAGCACACCACAACCTCCACCACCCAGGTTCAAGCAATTCTCCTGCCTCAGCCTCCTGAGTAGCTGAGATTATGGGTGCACGCCACCACACCCAGCTAATTTTTGTATTTTTTATATAGATGGGGTTTCACCATGTTGGCCAGGTTGGTCTCAAACTCCTGACCTCATGATCTGCCCACCTCGGCCACCCAAAGTGCTGGGACTATAGGTCTGAACCACTGCGCCTGGCTGAAACAAATTCAGTTTCAATTTAGTTAAGTAACAAAGGGAATGAAATTGTCACAAGATTACAAGTGTTCCAAATAGCCACACAGTTGTCTGCTTCCCCACTTAAAACATACTCAGTTGGCCCACAAAGGGCATGCCTCAGTCAGGCAAGGCAGAACTACTACAAGCCTATCCCAGCCCAGGTTACACTAGAAGATGACTTGAGTTTCACTGTCATAGCAGCTACATGGTCAAGTCTAAACAGAATTAGACCTAGATGGAACATGAACACAAAGCAAAAACCTTCTGTTCTGTGACTATGAAGTGTTTACCTGGTACTTTTTGAGAACGTGTGGGAAGAGGGCCCATTAAGACCTATTTTGGGATTAATGCCATATAAAACACACCAATGACTAATACAAAAAATTTAAACAGATTTCTAATAAGTGCAAATCCCCCAAAACAGTTATTTCTACCTACCTTTTTTTCATGTGCCTCTAAGCATTTAGGATAATATGTTGTTCTCACTTTAGCAGCAAAGAGCACACGTGATCTACATGATGGATTTCCAATTGAAAACAATTTCAATGTGACTCAAGAAAGGAAGCAATCCTTACTCCACATGTTACTTAGTGTATGGTAATATGAATATCAATTCAGAAAATGGAATACATAATAGATCAGTTGGCTACTTTCAAAAATATTTTGCAAACATATAATTCAATTTTGGAACATGGTCTCTTTCTGGCAAAAGGAAATCACCACTTTCCAGCTGGTAAGATTAAATGATTTTCAGCTGTTGCCTGCTACAATGTAATTTAGCTACAATCAATTTTAAGCTGTTAAGAGTAGTTTCCAAACAATTTTCTTTTTCTTTTTCCCAATTTTCATCAAAACCATTTTGTTACTAAACAGAATTCTAGAAGTTTTTTTCAATTGTTACTTATTTCTCTCACTTTTCACTATAAACATTTCACATGCCCTACCTGTCATAAAGCTTCATTCCTTTGTTTCTAGAATAATTCAGCTTCAGTTCTTTTCAAATCCACTGTTATTCCTACTACTCATATCCTATAATAACCATTCTAACCTCAAACTAATAAGGCTTTAGTTTTTTTTTCACTTGCTTTCAACATAAAAGAGCTTTCATAGGTCAGTCACTACCTTACATAGGCAGAGTCAAATCTTAAGATAAGACCAAAATTAATTTGTTTTTAATGCTGGCAAGTTAACTACACTTTCCACAACTTATTATTTACAATTCAAAGGTCACGGACATGTTTCAATGTATTCCATCAGATTCCAATGCAACTTAGTCGTTTTACAGTAAAATGTTAGTGTGTGCAAACCTTTAGAAAACCAAAACAAAGATCCACGAGAAAAAATTCTCAGTCTGAAAAAAAAATCAGTTAACTCTGAAGGCAACTTTCATTTCAAAGAACATTTACCAATTCAGTGACAAGCGGACGAACACTTCCAACGTAAGAAGTCAGCTGCCGTTGTTTTAAGGTATGCAGAGTATTTTCCCTGAAAGAAATAATAAGTACCAAATTTTTTAAAGGGGTAATTTTAATAGGTCTATTTTTAAAAAACCAAATTAAGTCAAAGGAAGAAAGACTACAATCCCAGAAAAAACATGCAAAAATCCTTAATACAGAAATACATTTTAGCTCAGATGACTAATGACGTTGAGGGCTTTTTCATGTCCTTACTGGCCATTCATCTATCTGGTTTTGTGAGGTATCAGTTCAAATTTTTGCCCTTTTTACTAGGATTTACTAGGATTATATGAGTTATAGTTCTTTATGAACTACACATCCCAGTCTATGGCTTGCTCCCATTTATTTTCTTAATGGTGTGTTTTTTGTTTTTTTTTTTTTTTTTGAGATAGGGTCTTGCTCTGTCGCCGAGGCTAAAGTGCAGTGGCACAATCACGGCTCACTGCAGCCTCAACCTCTCAGGATCGAGTGATCCTCCCATTTCAGTCTCCTGAGTAGCTGGGACTACAGACAGGCACCACTATGCCCACCTAACATTTTAATTTTTTTGTAGAGATGGGGGTATCACTATGTTCCCCTGGCTGGTCTTGAACTCCTGGCCTCAAGTAATCCTTCTGCCTCGGCCTCCCAAAGTGCTAGGATTACAGGTGTGAGCTACCACGCCTGGCCAATGGTGTTTTTTTAATGATACATTTTTAATTTTGATAAAGTCAAACCAATTTTTTTCCCTGATTATTGCTTTCTATGAGCTAAGAAACATCTCTTCTCAAGTTACTAGGATATCTTCCTGTTTTTCTTTAAAAGCCTTATGGTTTTTAGCTTCTACATTTAGGACTACGACACATCTTGAATTAATTGTTGGGTATGGAGTGAGGGAGCCATCAAGGTTAATCTTCTTTCTCATAGATAATATTTTTCTGCAGTTTGTAAAAAAGGCATTCCATTTCCTGCTGGATTGCTTTGATGTCTTTGTTGAAAACCAAATGACCATATCAGTGTGAATCTGTTTTGGGGTTCTCTGTTCTGTTCCACTGATCAGCAAAAAAAAAAGGAGATTAACTCATTAAAAATTATAAAAACCCAACAGGGCATTTTAAATAAAAAAACAAACACCAACCAAAAAAACCCAAAAAACTTACTTTCTGAAAATGAAAACTTCCTTTCAGAAATAAATCACATCCACTTAAGATTTAATTTTTAACAAATGCTTAGCAGCAGTAATTTCCTAGTTAAGCAGAGAAAATATATAATTGACTTACAGACTTTGCACACACGTTACTGAATTCAAAGGCAATCTGACCTCTTTTTTTTTTTGAGATGGAGTTTTGCTCTTTTTACCCAGGCTGGAGTGCAATGGTGCGATCTTGGCTCACTGCAACCTCCACCCACCGGGTTCAAACGATTCTCCTACCTCAGCCTCCTGAGTAGCTGGGCTTACAGGTGCCTGCCACCATGCCTAACTAATTTTTGTATTTTTAGTAGAGACGTGGTTTAACATGTTGGCCAGACTGCTCTTGAACTCCTGATCTCAGGTGATCCACCTGCCTCGGCCTCCCAAAGTGCTAGGATTACAGGCATGAGCCATCGTGCCCAGCCGCAATCTGACCTTTTAAAAATCTTTTGCAAGTCTTACAATAAACTGTCCCTTTAACTTAGGGGAGCTTTCTAGCTTCAAGGGTCTATAATAATTTAGAAGTACTGAAGAGTGTAAGCAAAAGCAAGACAAAACAAAACAAACCCACACAAGTAGCTAAAAACAGGACAGAAGTGATCTTCTTGACAGAAGATCATCGTCTGATATGTTCAATAATCTTACTAAGAAAAAAGCAGGCAGGTGATTGTTTGAAAACATAAATTGGACCATGTCATTCTTCTATTCTCAAGGTTTTCCATCACATTTAGAATAAAGTCCAGAATAGTCACACTGGCCTGCCTGTAAAAGCCCTATATCTGGCTTCCTCCAATTTTGTTTTCTACCATTCTTTTCCTTGCTGTGTTCCCACTGGCTTCTTTTTGCCAACACTTTATGTTCTCTGGGTCATTACAGTTTGTTTTCCTGCTCAGAATAGTTATCCCCCAGATTTTTGCATGGCTTGCCGCCTTTATTTCTTAAAAGTTTCTTACTAACTTAGAAAAGCCTTCTCTGGCCACCTCTTCAATTTAAAGTAGGACTCCCTGTCCTATCTATCCATTAACTCTAATTCTTTTTTTTTTTTTTTTTGGCTGGAGTGCAGTGGTGCGATCTCGGCTCACTGCAAGCTCCGCCTCCCAGGTTCATGCCATTCTCCTGCCTCAGCCTCCCAAGTAGCTGGGACTACAGGCGCCTGCCACCACGCCCCGGCTAATTTTTTATATTTTTAGTAGAGACGGGGTTTCACCGCGTTAGCCAGGATGGTCCTGATCTCCTGACCTCGTGATCCACCTGCCTCAGCCTCCCAAAGTGCTGGGATTACAGGCGTGAGCCACCACGCCCGGCTTGTTTTATTCCAATTATTTCTGATCTGCGGTTTGTTCAATCCATGGATGTGAAACCCACAAATACAGAGAGCCAACTGTATATTTGCAAATTAGCTATCTAACTCTCTTAAACAATTATAAATTCCATAAAGGTGAAGACTTTATTTGTTTTGCTCACACTGAACAAAGTAAAAACTGAGTAATACTTATTGAAAGATGAATGAACAATATCAACATTGAGTGACCTCAAGAATAAAAGTTTGGTAACTTACCAATATACTGATTTTGCATAAAACTCAATATTATCAGAAAATTCTCCAATTTCATCTTTAGCAATACTCTCTAACCAATCTACCACCAGCTAAGAAAGAAAGAAAAAAATAGTGTTAACTACCAAATCTATTCGTGTTTTATTTGTAGTGGCACTACTACCCTTAATTCAAACAGTGTCAGATTTTTTTTTTTTTTTTGAGACAGAGTCTTGCTCTGTTGCCCAGGCTGGAGTGCAGTGGCATGATATAGGCTCACTGCAAGCTCCGCCTTCTGGGTTCACGCCATTCTCCTGCCTCAGCCTCCCAAGCAGCTGGGACTACAGGTGTCCGCCACCAAGCCCGGCTAGTTTTTTTTGTATTTTTAGTAGAGACAGGGTTTCACTATGTTAGCCAGGATGGTCTCGATCTCCTGACCTCGTGATCCACCCACCTCAGCCTCCCAAAGTGCTGGGATTACAGGCGTGAAGTTTCTGATTTTAAAAATTCCAAGTAACAATTTTTCCAAACACTATTTTTACTTTTTTAAGATAAATAAATATTATGGCAAAAGAATAAAATTTTCTACAGGAATAATCGTTTTTAACAGGCTATTCCTGAAAATACTAGGGCTATTACTTAAAAATCAAAGAATAAGGTTTCTAATTCCTTTTAATTGCAAATAAAAAGATCAAGTAGAAAAAAATTCGGAAAAGTTTTAAGTTAAAAAAAAACTTCAGTACTTTGTATGTCATTAACCTTTTCTCCAAGTTTCATAAAAAAAATTTTAACATTCTAGTCATACCTGACTTTGTCGAACAAGTGAATCCCTCTGAAATAACGCTTCCACAACTGTTTTTTCACTGGCATTAAGAGGCTATTATGAAAAATATTTAAAGGATAAACAGAACAAAAAGAAGATGCTGTAAGAAATATTTTTTTAACAGAAAGATAAAAAGCCAGTAAGAAACAAGTACAGTTAATCATTTATACATAAACATTTTACCACATAGTAAATCTGTATATTCATCATTGAAAAGTATCTATTGTATAAATTCCAAACTGCTACATCAATTGTAGCTGCTCTTACCCGGTATTTTGATTCTTTACACTTGAAATTTAAAATTCCATTTTCCCAGAGATGGTGTTTTGGGGAAAAATAAACACAAAATAAAACAAACAAAAAACTTTAATAGGCCAGGCATGGTGGTTCACACCTGTAATCCCAGCACTTTGGGAGGCTGAGGTGGGCGGATCACTTGAGGTCAGGAGTTCGAGACCAGTTTGGCCAAAATGGTGAATCCCCATCTCTACTGAAAATACAAAAATTAGCTGGAAATGGTGATGCAAGCCTGTAATCCCAGCTACTCGGAGGCTAAGGCACGAGAATCACTTGAACCTAGGAGGCGGAGGTTGCAGTGAGCTGAGATCACGCCATTGCACTCCAGCCTGGGTGACAGAGCGAGACTCCATCTCAAAAAAAAACCAAAAAACAAAAAAAAAACTGTCATAAAGGGCTGAATACAGCCATGTCACATGCTAGAAACTAAACATTTAAAAACTTTAACATTCTTTATAGTCTATACAGAAGTTGATAATAAAAGCTAAGAGCAATTCAAGGCTCTTATAACCAACTTTAAAAGACAATTTAATGCAATATTAGCAAGTAATACTAAGCAGTATATTAAAAGGATAATATATTGTGAGCAGTTCAAGAATGGGTCAAATTAATTAATCCATTTTATCCATGGGTTAAAGGAGAAAAGCTACATGGACTTCTTAACAGGTACCAGAATATTTCATAAAAATATCCTCATAAATTTTACCTTGTCATTTTGATGTGAAAAAATATATATATCTTCGTAAGTTAGAAGTAGACTAACTGAAACCTCTAGTAAACATATAGTCATCCCTTGGTATCCATGGGGGATTGGTTCCAGGAGGACCCCTTGTGGATACCAAAATCTGTGGATGTTCAAGTCCCTTATATAAAATATTGTAGTATATTTTATTTAATTATTTATTTTTTGAGACAGTGTCTTACTCTGTCACCCAGGCTGGAGTGCAATGGGCCTGATCTCAACTCACTGCAACCTCTGCCTCCTGGGCTCACGCGATTCTCATATCTCAGCCTCCCAAGAAGATGGGATTACAGGTGCCTGCCACCACATCTGGGTAATTTTTGTATTTTTAGTAGAGATGGGTTTTACCATGTTAGCCAGGCTGATCTCAAACTACTGGCCTCAAGCAATCTACCCGCCTCGGCCTCCAAAAGTGCTGGGACTGCAGGCATGAGCCACCTCATCCAGCCAAAATGCTGTAGTATATTTTAAATAATCTCTATTGGACCTGGCTGTGATAAAAAAATAATGAACAAAAACAACAACAAAATCATCTCTAGATTATGTATATCTAATATCTAATATAAAGTAAATGCTATATATGTAAATAGTTGTTGTATCACTTATGGAATAAAGATTAAAAACATCTGCACATATTCAGTACAAACCCAATGATCTTTTTTTTGAGACAGGGTCACGCTCTGTCACCCAGGCTGGAGTGCAGTAGCACAATTACAGCTCACTACATTTTTGACCTCTTAGGCACAAGCGATCCTCCCATATCAGCCTCACATGTAGCTGGGACTAGGTGTGCACCACCATGCCCAGCTAAGTTCGTCACTTTTTGCAGAGACAGGGTCTTGCTATCTTGCCCAGGCTCCTCTTGAACTCTAGGCTAAAGTGAGCCTTCTACATTGGCCTCCCAAAGTGTTGGGATTACTGGCATGAGCCTCCATACCTGGACTCTTTCTTTTTTTTTTTTTTTTTGACAGTTGGCAGAGCTAGCTGAGGTTTTATTTTGGAAAAAAAAAAAAAAATTGAATTGTTTTATAGCTGTAGGCATGGGCAACGGGGGTAACCCCAGGCAGTAAACTCCCCCCATGGGTGGGCAGAGGGCTAGGGCTGAGCCTCAGGTGGGTCTCCTGTTCCCTGTGCTCCTCTGCACAGCAGCCTCCCTGGGGCAGCTGCAGAAGGGTTAGGCTAGGAGAGGCTGTCGCGGCTGTTCACTTGGTCAGGACGTCAGAGGACTCGGACACCAGTCAATGGATAGCACCACAGATGTGTCCGAGATCTGGGACTGCAGCTCCCTAATCTCTTCATACAGTAGCCTGACAAAGTTGATCTCTTCAGTTAGCCCTTCCAGGCGAGACTACAGCTCTACCGTGTTCTTGTAAGCTTCATCCACATCCTTCTTGATGAGGAAAAATTCATTCTCCATCTCTGTACACTTTTTGATCTCATCCTCGTACTTGTTCTTGAAGTCCTCCACCAGCCCCTGCATGTTATCAAGCTCCACCTCCAGCTTCAGCTTCTCTTGGCCCAGAGTGTCCAGCTGCCAGCAGAAGGTTGTTGATGTAGCTCTCGAACATGTTGTCCATGTTGCTCCGAGCCACCTGCTGCTGCTGCAGGGGCCCCCACTTGGTCTCCAGCATCTTGTTCTGCTGCTCCAGGAACTGTACCTTGTTGATGAAGGAGGCAAACTTGTTGTTGAGGGTCTTGATCTGCTCCTTTACCTGGGTGCACACTGCTTGGATGTTGGGGTCCACCTCCAGGTTAAGGGGGCTCAACAGGCTCCGGTTGACTGTGACGGCAGTAATGCCTCCCATACCGCTGGCCCTGCCAAAGCCTCTACCCAGGCCACCCCGGAAGCTGCTGCTGCCCACTTGGGAGAAGCTTGAGGAGCTGATGTGGGCACCGGGCCCACTCATGTAGGAACGGCTACTGAAGTCCCAGGGGCCAGAGGTGGACAGCTTGTAGGGCTTCTGGGTCACCCTGATGGACATGGTGGGGGCAGGAGTGAAGGCAGGCAGGCTGAGCCAGGCGGAGATTCAAGAAGGAGCAGAGAAGCCGCTTCTTGGTGATTCTTTATTTTTTTTTTTAAAGAATACTTTTGATCTGTGGTTGGTTAAATTCATGGATGTGGAACCCACATATAAGGAAGGCTGACTATACTTAACTGTAAATTGAGATACTCCCTTTAAAATCCAGAAGATGAAGAGTAAGAGTTCATTATTATTCAACTTTACTTTGAAAATTCTAGCTAACATAATAAAACCAGGAAAAGAATTAAGTTAGCAATAAGTATGGAAAAATAGTCAAAGTCATCACTACCTGTAGATAACAGAATTGCCTGGAAAATCAGAGGAAACCTATTAAAACTAGTAAGTGAGCTCAATAAATAGCCAAATATGGCAGTCTTCCTAGATGTGCATGTTACTTTATTGGAATGAAGTATTTGTGGGACAAACAAATAAAAAGATTGGAAAGATATTAAAAAATATTTTAAGTGAAAAAGTAGCCTTGGAGTTTGAGACCAGCCTGGTCAACAGAGTAAGACCCCCCATCTCTATAAAATATAAAAAAGAAATTAGCCAGGCATGGTGGTACACACCTGTAGTCCTAGCTACTTGGGAGGCTGAGGCAGGAGGCCCACTTGAGCACGAGAGTTCGAGGCTGCAGTGAACTATGATCATGCCACTGCACTCTGGCCTGGGAGACAAAGTGAGACCATGTCCCCGCCGTGCTGGCCACCCCCCAAAAAAGAAAAAGAAACAAAAGAAAAAAAAAAGCAGTCTAACAGATACACATAAAATATTTATTATAAATATACATTATCTTTTTAAATTATATATACTTGCTTCAAATATGAATTACTTCTGGGCAAGGCATGGTGGCTCACGTCTGTAATCCCAGCACTTTGGTAGGCCAAGACAGGTGGATCACTTGAAGCTAGGAGTTCAAGACCGCCTGGACAACATAGTTAAAACCCTGTCTCTACTAAAAGTACAAAAATTAGCTGGGTGTGGTGATGCATGCCTGTAATCCCAGTTACTAGGGAAGCTGAGGCACGAGAATCGCTTGAACCCAGGAGGCAGAGGTTGGAGTGAGCTGAGATCACGCCACTGCACTCCAGCCTGGGCAACAGAGCAAGATCGTATCTCTTAAAAAAAAAAAAATTACTTTTAAAAATCAGAAAATATAAAGAAGTTAAACCCCAAAAAGGCATCTGGTCTTGGTGGTTTAACGGGCATATATGTGTACATATTTTTTCAAAACAGATATAGCTGGTTATTTTGGAAACAAGTCTCATCCAGAAACGTTATTTGCTGCATTTAAAAATCATCTGAGGCTATTTGCATGTTTCTTCCCCAAACCCTCAATCCAGCCAAGTCCAGTTTTACCACCCAAGGTCCTTTCAGGATCCCAGGCCTGGAGGCTGTAGAAGACAGCATTGAATCCTAAGGGCAAAAGGATGGTGTTTACTTGTCCAGACTTTCACGCACATACATATGTATGAAGAAAAACATTCACTGCATTTTTTTTTTTTTAGAGATGGGATCTCACTCTGTTGCCCAGGCTAGAGTGCAGTGGTGTGATCATAGCTCACTGTAGCCTTGAACTCCTGGGCTCAAGTGATCCTCTGAGCTTAGCCTGACAAGTTGCTGGGACCACAGGCATGTGCCTCTATACCAAACTATTTACTGCATTATTAATGGCTACAGTAAGAATACTAGTAACAACCTAAATATGCAGCTGAATATCTCAAAAAATTACAGTACATTTATACTCTGACATAGTATGAAAAAATATGGTAAAACCTAGATGAATTTTAAAAAATCTAACAAATATTAATTTTAAAACTCTCAGTATAAGCCGGGTACAGTGGCTCACACCTGTAATCCCAGCACTGTGGGAGGCTGAGGGGGCAGATCACGAGGTCAGGAGATAGAGACTAGCCTGGTCAATATGGTGAAACCTCATCTCTACTAAAAATACAAAAATTAGCAAGGCGTGGTAGCACAAGCCTGTAGTCCCAGCTACTTGGGAAGCTGAGGCACAAGAATTGCTTGAACCCGGAAGGCGGAGGTTATAGTGAGGCATGATCACTCCAGTCTGGGTGAGAGTGAAACTCCATTTCAAAAAAAAAAAAAAAAACAAAACCTCTCAGTATAATGTATAAATGAAATCAATCATATTATGTTAAAAAACAAATACGTGTGTGTATACAAATATGTGCGTGTATGTTTGTATATATGTATGTATCCATAAAGATGCATAGAAAAATGTCTGGTAGGATATATACCAAAACTGTTACATTAGTCAGTGGGATAAAAAGGGACTTTTACCTTTAACTCTCTAATATAAATCAGTATTTGATTATTTTATGAGACTGAACCTTTTATTTACTTGTAAAATCTTTAAAATGAAGAAACTCAGCATGGAAGGTTGAAAATAAATCCTGGCTGGGCACAGTGGCTCATGCCTGTAATCCCACCACTTTGGGAGGCCGAGGTAGGTGGATCACCTGAGGTCAGGAGTTTGAGACCAGCTTGGCCAACATGATGAAACCCCATTTTCTATTAAAAATACAAAAAATTAACTGGGTGTGATGGGGCACGCCTGTAATCCCAGCTACTCAGGAAGCTGAGGCAGGAGAATCACTCGAACCCGGGAGGTGGAGGTTGCAGTGAGCCGAGATCGCACCATTGCACTCCAGCTTGGGCAACAAGAGCGAAACTCCATCTCAAAAAAAAAAAAAAATCCTATTAGTAGCATTTTAATTTTTATGTATTTATAAAGGAAAAAATTAATATAAAACTTACAGTAACTGCAAGTACACTTTCCTCTTCTAATGCAGACTGTATTCTGTCTCTGGGGAAAAACAACACAAAATAAAAAAGCCTTATTTCACACGAATATAATGAATTCACCACTGAGCATCTGACAGAAGGAAACTCTGGCTAACTTCTTTTAAAAATTTTTTTATTATTTATTTTTTCAAATATGTATACCTGTATTTTTGTAAACAAAAATAGGACAACATGCCAGGCACAGTGGCTCATATCTGTAATCCCAGCACTTTGGGAGGCTGAGACAGGCAGATCATTTGAGGTCAGGAGTTTGAGACCATCCTGGCCAACAACAGAGTGAAACCCCGTCTCTACTAAAAATACAAAAATTAGGCAGGGCACAGTGGGTCATGCTTGTAATCTCAGCACTTTGGGAGGCCGAGGCAGATGGATCACCTGAGGTCAGGTGTTCGAGACCAGCCTGGCCAACATAGTGAAATACTGTCTCTACTAAAAATATAAAAATTAGGCCAGGTACGGTGGCTCACATCTGTAATTCTAGCACTTTGGGAGGCCAAGGTGGGTGGATCACTTGAGGTCAGGAGTTTGAGACCAGCCTGGCCAACATGGCAAAACCCTGTCTCTACTAAAAATACAAAAATTAGCTGGGCGTGTTGGCATGCGCATCTAATCCCAGCTACTCGGGAGGCCAAGACAGGAGAATCACTTAAACCTGGGAGGCAGAGGTTGCAGTGAGCCAAGATCACACCACCGCACTCCAGCCTGGGCAACTGAACGAGACTCCATCTCAAAAATAAAAATAAAATAAAAATACAAAAATTAGCTAGGCATGGTGGCCAGCACCTGTAATGCCAGCTACTCAGGAGGCTGAGGCAGGAGAATCACTTGAACCTCAGAGGCGGAGGCTGCACTGAGCCAACGTTGTGCCACTGCACTCCAATCTGAGCAACAGAGTGAGACTCTTTTTCAAAAACAAAAACAAAAAATGGCGGAGGGGACATCATTTATATATTAATATGAAATTCCGTTTTCATATAACAATATGTCATGAATATCTTTCCATGTCAATGAATATACACAAATGGTAATTTATTTATTTAAATTATTATTTTTTTTGAGATGGAATCTCACTGTGTCACCCAGGCTGGAGTGCAGTAGCACAATCTCGGCTCACAACCTCTGCCTCCAAGGTTCAAGTGATTCTCCTGCCTCAGCCTCCCAAGTAGCTGGGATTATAGGTGCCCACCACCATGCCTGGCTAATTTTCATATTTTTAGTAGAGACAGGGTTCTACTATGTTGGCCAGGCTGGTTTTGAACTCCTGACCTCAAGTGATCCACCCGCCTTGGCCTCCCAAAGTGCTGGGATTACAGGCCTGAGCCACCGCGCCCAGCCCACAAGTGGTAATTTAAAATGGCTGCAAGTTATTCTGGTTGTAACAGAGCTGCTGTAATTCATTTAACCAATTCCTTAGTAGTAGTTTTTAATTTTTTGAGATTTAAAAGTTTTATTCATATGTGGTTATATATATTTCTCATTATTTCCTTAGGTTAAATTTCTAGGCATAAAATTCCTAGATTCAAGGATATGTACATGGTATAATCTTTGTCTTCTAGAAAATTTGGTTAACTTCTTTCAAACTTCCATATTACATGAAGTCTAACTTTCAGCTCTTTTCTTAATTTAGCCTAAGTATTGCACTATTTTTAGTACTTTCCTTCAGTCTTTACACACATCCAATTTTGGTAACTACCAGCTTTATGATCTGATATCTTCCTCTTCCCTCATAACTCACTCTTGACAACTAAGGTATTAGAAATGATAAGCATCAAAAATAGTAAAACCTATTTCCAAGCACGACCTACCCTAACTTTTAAATTAATCTGCCTTTTGGTTTATTACCTTATGTTTATTTCACTTAAGAATTGTAGACGCCATTACCTATACAAAGAAGCCAGCAGCCTCCATGTGACCATCTCCTGTTGAAGAAGCCAGAGCATACTGGCTGTTTTTGAAAATTTTTGAAGTCCAGGTGTTGCTCGACTCACTATTTTACTCAGTATATTCACCTGAATAAAAAACACAGACGTAAAGAGGTTAATTTTCTACAATTTTGAGTCACAGATAAGTTTGTATTTGAACAAAGTGCTAAAATAATTGTATTTAATAAGTGTATATTATAAAATTGCCTTCTCTATTGTGTCTTTTTAAATTAAATGTAATGTGATGTTTCCACTAGAAATGGATCTAATTTGGAACAAGGTGTGTTTATCTGAGTATATATATGTCTAACATACTCTTGATTTCAGATCCAACAGTGGCAGTGATGGGATATTTTTTTCTCCCTGTATATCTACCCAGAGGATAACTTAAATCAAACCTATACCTGAAAAAATCATAACATAAGCCAACATTTTAGCAATTGAAATTTTAAAAGTTATTTTAAAATTATGTTTGAAAAATTTGTATCAGGTAACTAATCAAGAAAGATATTTTCCTAAGATAGGCACCAAAAACATTATCATTTCTAAACAAAACTTCACCAAAGTCCTTCCTCATTCCAAAATAGTGGTCTTAAACCTTTTCAGAGGCTGGGCACAGTGACTCACACTTGTAATCCTAGCACTTTGGGAGGCCGAGGCAGGTGGACTGCTTGAGGTCAGAAGTTCGAGACCAGCCTGGCCAACATGGTGAAACCCCATCTCTACTAAAAATATAAAAAATTAGCCAGGCGTAGTGGTGCGTGCCTGTAATCCCAGTTACTCAGGAGGCTAAGGCAGGAGAATCACTTGAACCCAGGAGGCAAAGGTTGCAGTGAGCAGAGATCCTGCCACTGTACTCCAGCCAGGGCAACAGAGCGAGACTCTGTCTGGGGAGAAAAACAAAAACAAAAACACCTTTTCAGGACTGAGGCACATGTGAAAAGGCATGAATGGTCCCCCTAGAAACACACACACAATTGTTCACCAGGAGGTTTAATGACCCAGGGTAAAGAAAACCATTCTCAAAGGTTATTAACAGTACCTCATTATCTTATCAAGGGAATTAAGGAACAAGATTACTCTCATTCAGAACACCACAATGGGTTTTCCCACCCCTTAATAAGTATTCACAAAGTAATGTTACTACTGTCTTTAAGACTAGTACTTCATAAAAGTGTTATCTGCACTTCATTCATTACATTCTCAGTTGGAATCCTGACTCCAGTGATCCACTAAGTGATCATTATTGCTTTTGTTATTTAGTGAAGCTACTGCATTTATAATAGAACAATTCAGAGGTCAATTATGAAAACATGAAATGATAAAAAGTTGTCTATTACTATTATTTCAATTATTACTGAATGCAGTATTTTCTTGAAGTCTTTCCTCTTTCTAAAAACAGACTTCTTTAGTGTAGTTTTATTTTATTTTTTTTGAGACGGAGGAGTCTCACTCTGTTGCCTAGGCTGGAGTGCAGTGGCAGAATCTCAGCTCACTGCAACCTCCGCCTCCCAGGTTCAAGCGATTCTCCCACCTCAGCTTCCCGAGTAACTGGGATTACAGGTGCCCACCACCACACTTGACTAATTTTTTTGTATTTTTAGTACAGATGGGGTTTCACCATGTTGGCCAGACTGGTGATGAACTCCTGACCTCAGGTAATCCACCTAACTCGGCCTCCCAAAGTGCTGAGATTACAGGTGTGAGCCACTGCACCTGGCCTAGTTTTAGAGGCACAGCAAAATGGGGCAGAAAGCAGAGTACCCAAATATCTCTTCCTCCACACAATCACAGCCTCCCTCACCATCAATATCTAACAATAGAATGGTACATCTGTTACAACTGAGGAACCTATATTGATACATCATTATCCCCCGAAGTCCATAGTTTACATTAGGATTCATTCTTGGTGGTGTACATTCCATGAATTACGACAAATGTATACTGACATGTGTCTCCCATTATAGCATAAAGAGTAGTTTCAATGCCTTAAAAATCTTGTGTTCTACCTATTCATTGCTCCCTCCCCACTAACTCCTGGCAACCGATGATCTTATCACTGTTTCCAAGTTTTGCCTTTTCCAGAATGTCATATAGTTGTAATCATATAATACGTAGCCTTTTCAAATTGGCTTCTTTCACTTAGCTATATGCATTTAAGGTTCCTCCATGTTTTTTCATGGCTTGATAGCCAGTTTCTTTTCAGCACTGAATAATGTTTCACTGCTCAGATGTACCAGTTTATTCATTCACCTACTGAAGGATATCTTGGTTGCTTTCAAGTTGTTATGAATAAAACTAATAAACGTCTGTGTAGGTTTTTGTGTACACAGTTTTCAACTCACCTGGGTAAATATCAAGGAGTTTGCTGGATCATATGACAATAGTATGTTTAATTTTGTATGAAACTGCAGACTGCCTTCCAAAGTAGCTATAGCTGTTTGCATTTCCACCAGCAATGAATGATAGTTCCCGTTGCTCCACATCCTCTCCAGCATTTGGTGGTGTCCTTTGGATCTTCATCATTCTATTTCTTCTTTTGTTTGTTTTTGCAGAGATGGGGTTTTGCTATGCTGCCCAGGCTGGTCTTGAACTCCTGGCCTCAAGTGATCCTCCTGCCTCGGCCTCCCAAAGTGTTGGGATTACTGGCGGAAGCCACAGCACTGGCCTGGATCTTCATCATTCTAACAGGTATGTTGTAGTATCTCTATTTTAATTTGCAATTCTCTAATGACATATGATGTGAAGCATCTTTTCTTTTTTTTTTTTTTTTGAAATGGAGTCTCACTTTGTCGCCCAGGCTAGAGTGCAGTGGCTCAATCTTGGCTCACTGCAACTTCCACCTCCCAAGTTCAAGTGATTCTCCTGCCTCAGGCTCCCAAATAGCTGGGATTACAGGTGCCCACCACCACATCTGGCTAATTTTGTATTTTAGTAGAGACAGGGCTTCACCATGTTGGCCAGGCTGGTCTCAAAACTCCTGACCTGCAGTGATCTGCCCATCTCAGCCTCCCAAAGTGCTAGGATTACAGGCATGAGTCACTGCACCTGGTGGATGCATTTTTCATATGCTTATTTGCCATCTGTATATCTTCTTTGGTGAGGTACCTGTTCCCATCTTTTGTTCATTTTTTAACTAGATTGTTCATTTTCTTATTGTTGAGTTTTATTTTGTTTAAGTTCCAGGATAAATGTGCAGGAAGTGCAGGTTTGTTACATAGGTAAACGTGTGCCATGGTGGTTTGCTGTACCTGTCAACTCATCAACTAGGTATTAAAACCAGCTTGCATTAGCTATTCTTCCTGATGCTCTCCCTCCCCCGACCCCCCTTCTTATTGTTGAGTTCTACATATTCCTTGTATATTTTAGATTTTCCTTGAGACAGGGTCTACTCTGTCACCCTGGCTGGAGTGCAGTGGTGTGATCACAGCTCACTGTACCCTCAAACTCGGGCTCAGGCAATCCTCCCAACTGAGCCTTCCAAGTAGATAGAATCACAGGTACATAGCGCCATGCTTGGCAAATGTATTTCTTGTAGAGACAAGGCCTTCCCATGTTGCCCAGCTTGGTCTTGAACTGCTGGGCTCAAGTGATCCTTCTGCTTTGGCCTCCCAAAGCATTGGGATTACAGGTGTGAGCCATTGCATCAGGCTGGATTTTCCTTTTGTAAAGCAGCAGAATCCTTTTTTCTCCCAAAGAAATCTTATATGGGCCCTCAATATGTAAAATGTAGAGATGCTCTAGTTGACTTTCCCTCCATTCCTGCCACTGTTCCCCTAAGACATCTCCCTTAAACACTATGAAAATTAGGAGATTCGTGCTGTTTATAAAAACTAAAAATACTGAAGTTTGACTAATGATGGACTGAAATTAGCTTACCTGACTACCACAGATGTTTTCATACTCTTCCACAAGATCAAAAACTGTACTCGAAGAGTGCTTCAGAAAAGACTGCAGGAAATCAGAAAACATACTCATGGATGCTAGAATACATCAAAAAAAAAAAAAGGAATAAAGAAAAGTTAAGTGACATACTTCTAGGTAATTCTGTTTGTTTTAAAATTTATTTATGTTTATTTATTTATTTTTTGAGATGGAGTTTCACTCTTGTTGTCCAGGGTGGAATGCAATGGCATGGTCTCAGCTCACTGCAACCTCCACCTCCCAGGTTCAAGTGATCCTCCTGCCTCAGCCTCCCAATTAGCTGGGATTACAGGCATGCACCATCATGCCTGGCTAATTTTTGTATTTTTAGTAGAGATGGGGTTTCATCATATCGGCCAGGCTGGTCTCAAACTCCTGATCTCAGGTGATCTGCCCACCTCAGCCTCCCAAAGTGCTGGCATTACAGGTATGAGCCACCGCACCCAGCCTGTTTGAAAATCGAAATAGCTACAAGTCTTTTATAAATTCACTGCTATATTAAAAAAAAAATTTTTTTTTTTTGAGACAGTCTCATTCTATCACCCAGGCTGGAATGCAGTGGCATGATCTCAGCTCACTGCAACCTCCACCTCCCAGGTTCAAGCAATTCTCCTGCCTCAGCCTCCCGAGTAGCTGGGACTATAGGCGCATGCCACCACGCCTGGCCAATGTTTTGTATTTTTAGTAGAGATGAGGTTTCACTGTGTTAGCCAGGATGGTCTCCATTTCCTGACCTTGTTATCAGCCCACCTTGGCCTCCCAAAGTGCTGGGATTACCACACCTGGCCTTAAAATTTTTTTTAATTGGCAAGATACATATAATATAAAATTTATCTTAATCATTTTTCTTCTTTTTTTTTTTTAAGAGAGGGGGGCTCTTGCTCCGTCACCTAGGCTGGAGTACAGTGGCGCAATCATGGCTCACTATAGCCTCAAACTCCGAGGTTCAAGCGATCCTCCCACCTCAGCCTCCCCAGTAGCTGGGTCTATAGGTATATACCAGCCACCATGCCCAGCTAATTGTTTATTAGTTATTAGTCTGTAGAGAGAGTCTTGCTACCTCCTGTCTCAGCATCCCAAAGTGGTAGGACTAAAGGCATGAACCACTAACCCTGGCTTAATCATTTTTAAGTGTATAGTTCAGCGTCAGTAAGTACATTCACATTGTTGTGCTACCACCACCACTATGTATCCACAGAACTATTTTCATCTTGTAAAACTGAAACTCTGTACTTAATAAACATTAACTCCCCACTCCCCACTTACTGCAGCCCCTGACAACCATCTGTCTACTTTGTCTCTACACATTTTGACTCTTCTAAATATCTCATGTAAGTGGAACCACAGAGTATTGCCCTTTTGTGATTGGCTTATTTCACTTAGCATAATGTTCTCAAGGTTCATACATGCTGTAGCATGTGTCAGAATGTCCTTTGTTTTTGGCTGAATAATATTCCATTACATGTATAGATCACATTTTGTTCCCCCCATTCATCTATCAACAGGTACTTGGCTTGCTTCCACCTTCTGGCTACTATGAATCATGCTATGAACATGCATATACAATTATCTCTGAGACTCTGCTTTCAAAGCAGATATATATATGTATTTTGGATATATACCCAGAGGCAGGTTTGTTGGATCATATGGTAATCGTATTTTTAATTTTTTGAGGAACTGCCATACTGTTTTCCATAGCAGCTGCACTATTTTACATTCCAACAAATAGTGCACAAGGATTTGAATTTCTCCACATTGTTGTCAATATTTGTTATTTTCTGGGTTTTTGTTGTTGTGTTGTTTGTTTTCTAGTAGCCATACTAATGGGTGTAAGGCAGTATCTCGTATCTCACTGTAGTTCTGATTTGGATTTTCCTAACGATTAGTGACATTTGAGTATATTTTCATGTGCTTATTGGTCATTTGTATATCTTCTTTAGAAAAGTGTCTACTCTATTTCTTTCCTTCTTTATGTATTTTTTGAGACGAAGTTTTGCTCTTGTTGCCCAGGCTGGAGTGCAATGGTGTGATCTTGGCTCACCACAACCTCCACCTCCTGGGCTCAAGCGAGTCTCCTGCCTCAGCCTCTCGAGTAGCTGGGATTACAGGCATTCGCCACCATGCCTGGCTAATTTTGTATTTTTAGTAGAGACAGGGTTTCTCCATGCTGGTCAGGCTGGTCTTGAACTCCCAACCTCAGGTGATCCACCCGCCTTAGCCTCCCAAATTGCTGGGATTACAGGCATCAGCCACTGCATCCAGCCTGTGCCTATTCTATTTCTTTGCTCATTTTTAAATTGGGTTGATTTTTTTGTTGTTGAGTTGTAGCAGTTTTCCATAGATTTTGTATATTAACCCCTAATCAGATATGATGTGCAAATATTTTCTCTCATTCTGTGGATTGCCTTTTCACTTTGCTGATTGTATCCTTTCATGCACAAAAGTTTAAAATTTTGATGTAGCCCAATTTATCTATTTTTTTCTTTTGGTAAAGGTCTTTTAAGATCTCAAAGATATACTACTTATTTTATAAACAATTACTTAAGAAATTGAGCCAGATTTTAAAATACCTGAATTATATTTTAAGCACACCATTACAAAGTAGTGGAGAAAGTTATAATACATACTAAATGGCATGTTCCACTCTGGGAAAATACAGGCACTTGGCCTAAGTAGAAAGTATTTTGAGTCACTTAATATGAGTACCTATTTTTAACAGACACTACAAGAAAGTAGTAGTTACCAAAGTGTTAAGAGCAGGGCTCTGGAGCTAAACTGCTTAGTTTCAAATCCTGATACCACCACTTCCTAGCCAGGTGGTTTGAGGTAAGTTACTTAACCACCTTGAGCAGTAGTTTCCTTTTCTCTAAAACGGGAATAATTATTGTACCTATTTAATGGACCACCATAAGGATTACATGAGTTAATGCTTGTACAGTGGTCATAACACTATCTGAAAAAAAATAACCGTATTAGGGTCCAGGACAAAACAAAACACATCAACAATGTTAGATTAAGAACTAAACCTAAAGAAAGAGATGCACTTTATTTATTTTTTTTTTTTTGAGACGGAGTCTCGCGCTGTCGCCCAGGCTGGAGTGCAGTGGCCAGATCTCGGCTCACTGCAAGCTCCGCCTCCCGGGTTCACGCCATTCTCCTGCCTCAGCCTCCCGAGTAGCTGGGACTACAGGCACCTGCCACCTCGCCCAGCTAGTGTTTTTTTTTTTTGTATTTTTCAGTAGAGATGGGGTTTCACCGTGTTAGCCAGGATGGTCTCGATCTCCTGACCTCGTGATCCGCCCGTCTCAGCCTTCCAAAGTGCTGGGATTACAGGCTTGAGCCACCGTGCCCGACCTAACAGATGCACTTTCAACAGCACAAATAAGAAATAAATTACAATATGAGACTTGTCTAACTGGCTGCTATTTACATTAAAAGATAAAATGGCAAGATGTTGCTCTGATTGAGAACTAAGGTGAGGTTCTCAACCTTCTAGTGATACTGTATCAAACACCGTAGCCATAACCACAACTAATTAGCTTAATGAAAAATATAGACAGCAGACCACGTGAAGACACAGGAGGAAGACAGTCATCTGTAAGCCAAAGAAGAGGCTTCAGAGAAAACCAATCCTGCCAAGACCTTTACCTCAGACATCTAGCCTCCAGAATTGTGAGAAATAAATTTCTGTTGTTGCCTATAATCCCAGCACTTTGAGAGGCTGAGGTGGTAGGATCACTTGTGTCCAGGAGTTTGAGAGCTGCCTGGGCAACATAGTGAGACCCTGTCTCTACAAAGAAATAAAAAATTAGGTTGGGCACAGTGGCTTATGCCTGTAATCCCAGCACTTTGGGAGGCTGAGGAGGGCGGATCACTCGAGGTCAGAGTTCGAGATCAGCCTGGCCAACATGGTGAAACCTCTCTCTACTAAAAATACAAAAATTAGCCAGGTGTGGTGGTGGGCACCTGTAATCTCAGCTACTCGGGAGACTGAGGCAGGAGACTGAGGTGGATCACCCATGGTCAGGGGTTTGAGACCAGTCTGGCCAACATGGCGAAACTCCATTTCTACTAAAAATACAAAAAATAGCCGGATGTGGTAGCATGTGCCTATAATCCCAGCTACTCAGGAGACTGAGGCAGGAGAATCACTTAAATCACTTAAACCTGGGAGGCGGAGGTTGCAGTGAACCAAGATCCCATTACTGCACTCCAGCCTGGGTGACACAGTGAGACTCTGTCTCAAAAAAAAAAAAAAAAAAAATTAGCTGGGCATGGTGGTAGATGCCTGCAGTCCCAACTACTTAGGAGGCTGAGGCTGCAGAATTGCTTAAGCCTGGGAAGTTAAGGCTGCAGGGAGCCATACTTATGCCACTGCAGGTAGCCTGGGTGACACAGTGAGTTTTTTTTTTTTTTTTTAGATGGAGTCTCGTTCTGTAGCCCAGCTTGGAGTGCAATGGTACAATCTCAGTTCACTGCGACCTCCGCCTCCCGGTTCAAGTGATTCTCCTGCCTCAGCCTCTCCAGTAGCTGGGATTACAGGCGTGCGCCACGATACCCAACTAATTTTTGTATTTTTAGTGGAGACGGGGTTTCACCATGTTGGCCAGGCTGGTCTTGAACTCCTGACCTCGTGATCCGCCCACCTCAGCCTCCCAAAGTGATAGGATTACAGGCATGAGCCACCACACCCGGCAACAGAGTGAGATTCTTGTCTCAAAAAACACACACAAAAATTTGTTGTTTAAGCTACTGTCTCAAGAAAAAAAGACAGAAAGAAAAGAAAGAGAAAAACAGACGGGCACGGTGGCTCACGCCTGTAATCCCAGCACTTTGGGAGGCCGAGACGGGCGGATCACGAGGTCAGGAGATCGAGACCATCCTGGCTAACACTGTGAAACTCCGTCTCTACTAAAAATACAAAAAAAAATTAGCTGGGTGTGGTGGCGGACGCCTGTAGTCCCAGCTACTCAGGAGGCTGGGGAGGCTGAGGCAGGAGAATGGCGTGAACCTGGGAGGCGGAGCTTGCAGCGAGGCGAGATCGCGCCACCGCACTCCAGCCTGGGCGACTGAGCAAGACTCCGTCTCAAAAAAAAAGAAAAAAAAAAAAGAAAGAGAAAAACATAATGATGTTCAGAAACAGGAAGAGACGATTTCCTTGATCTTAGTGAAAAGCTACTTGTTACAAAGCTCAATGCCATTTTACCAGCTTCTCCAGGATCATCCTCACGTAACATAACAGCACTGATAGTTACATCTTCTGTTACACTGTGAGGCTCTGTGTTTGTGAAGAGTCCAGAACGCTGTGATGAAAATGCAGCTGCCCAGTTACTGTCATCCAGATTGGTAACCTTAAAAAAAAAACAAAAAAGTAAAAATAGAGAAAAGTGATGGAGTTATTGTCACTGAGTGGATACTTTAAAAGCAAGTAAGATTTCTAAAAATTGTATGTATGTATGTGGGTTTTTTTTTTTCTTGAGATAAGGTCTGGATCTGTTGCCCAGGCTGGAGTGCAGTGGCACGATCACAGCTCAATGCAACCTTTGCCTCTCAGGCTTAAGCCATCCTCCCACTTCAGCCTCCCAAGTAGCTGGGACTACAGGCACGTGCTACCATGCCTGGCTAATTTTTGTATTTTTAGTAGGGACAGGGTTTCACCATGCTGGCCAGGCTGGTCTCAAACTCCCAGCCTCATGTGATCCATCTGCCTCAGCCTCCCAAAATGCTGGGATTACAGATGTGAGCTACCATGCCTGGCTACTATAGTGTATTTATTTATTTATTTATTTTTTGAGACAGAGTCTTGCTCTGTCTATCGCCCAGGCTTGAGTGCAGTGGTGCGATCTCCGCTCACTGCAAGCTCCACCGCCTCCTGGGTTCACTCCATTCTCCTGCCTCAGCCTCCCGAGAAGCTGGGACTACAGTCGCCTGCCACCACGCCCGGCTAATTTTTTTGTATTTTTAGTAGAGACGGGGTTTCACTGTGTTCGCCAGGATGGTCTGGATCTCCTGACGTCGTGATCCACCCGCCTTGGCCTCCCAAAGTGCTGGGATTACAGGCATGAGCCACCACGCCCAGCCTATAGTGTATTTTTAATACTTAGGTGAAGTCATTCTGAATCACAGCTTACATAACATTTATTTTGCTATTTTCAATACTGTTCCATAGTGATTCCTAAAGAGTATCTCATCTACCTTTTCCAATTTTCTCTTGTATCCTCTTTAATACATTTTATCTCTTCCTTATGATACTCTGCATCTATTACCCTCTGATTCCTACTCTTGTATGCTTCAAAACAGGGATCAGATTTTATAGCCATCAGCAACCAACCACAGCATGTATTTCTTCTGGTCAGCAAACTGACAGATTAAAACATCTTATCTGCATTTAAAGGTTGCTGGTGTCACAGTTTCCATCTGTGATATCAGATGCATAAGGTTTTCAGTTTTTTTAATGTCTAATTAATTATTTCAATCCATATAATCTAAAGTTACTTTTGTGATGATTCTGACTCAATATTCATTAAAAGGCTTTTACATCAAATGTTATACTTTTATAAAAAGGGAGAACTTCTTTTCTCTCTCTCTTTTTTTTTTTTCTTTTGCAATCACAGGTCACTGCAACCTCTGCCTCCTGGATTCAAGCAATTCTCACACCTCAGCCTCCCGAGTAGCTGGGATTACAGGCGTAAGCCACCACTCCTAGCTAATTTTTTTGTTTTTAGTAGAGACAGGGTTTCATCATGCTAGCCAGGCTGGTCTCAAACTCCTGACCTCTGGGAAGCCAAGGCGGGAGAATCACTTGAGGTCAGGAGTTCAGGGGGTGCTGAGATTACAGGTGTGAGCCACCACACTCGACCCAAAAGTTCTTAGTCCTATTTTTCTACATACCATGGAGAGATTTCCGAAGAACCCTGAAGACTGTGTAAGTCGGGGCGACCTCCCTCCTGTTCCAAGAATGCAGGAAATATCTGGCTGCCTTAGTAAGCTTCGGCTTGTTGGGGTAACTATAAACAAAAGGTTGGTAGAAAGAACCTAAAGTGCGTGAGCATTCATTATCAAAGCAAAGCAAACAAACAATGAAGAATAAATTTTTACTGTACTCTAACCAAATAAATACTTTAAATGCTAACATTTCCATGATACAAGGATTTAAATTATTTTTCTAAATTTGAGCTGTAAGTACTACTGAGCCTAACAGGAAAAATTTTACTGCAATTGCAGATGCTTTCATTATAGCCTAACTGAGCAGTTAAAGCCACTAATCAGTCAATGGATTCTTCATATTTTAATTTTATAAGGCATACCAAGGCAGTGTAGTACAGTGGGCATAAACTTTGGAGTAAACAGATCATTGTTTGAATCCCAGTTCCACTATTTACATACTAGTCTTGTTCTGTCACCCCAGCTGGAGTACAGTGGCACAATCTCAGCTCAGTGCAACCTCTGCCTCCTGGGTTCAAGCAATTCTCCTGCCTCAGCCTCCTGAGTAGCTAGGATTATGGGCATGCGCCACCACGCCAGCTAATTTTTGTATTTTTAGTAGAGACAGGGTTTCACATGTTGGCCAAGCTAGTCTTGAACTCCTGGCCTTAAGTGATCCGCCTACCTTGGCCTCCCAAAGTGTTGAGATTATAGGCATGGGCCACTGCATCCAGCCTATTTACATACTTACTGCCTATATTAGTTAACTTCTCTAAGTCTCGCGTTCAGTTTCGGTAAAATAGAGCTAACGATACCTATGTCATAGTTACTGTGTGTTTATGGAAAGTACAGTACCTTGTACATGGCAAGAGTTCAAACAAATAATAACTGCAATCATTATTATTAGTGTTTATTGATATTGTAACCAAATACTATACTTATCATGTTACAATAAATGTTAGTTGCTATTATAATTATCATTATTATTAAATGCTTTAAAAGCAAAAAAGTCTTACAAGGCTGTCGAAATGAGCTAGGAGTTCGAGGGATAACCTGGTTTCTTGGTGTAGTATTACCGAAACTTTCATCTTGAGATGCCTGAACTGTACAATGAGTTAAGAAAAGTTTTCCATGTAGAAAAGATTAAAATGAGAATTAACCATCTTTTTACTATACAAATTATGTGAATACATTTTTCAAGAACAAGGTATTTTACGGCTACCATTTTTCAATGCAAAGGGTAAATAACCCATTCCTTCTGCCATTTAAATTCTCAGACGTCAGTCTTAGATAGCTACACACTGAACTAAATGTTTTTAGTCAGTTTTCAAATAATAAAAATCTCAGCAGAAGCTAACCACAATATGATAGTCAGCAGTAAGAAATATCTTTATTTTTAAGGAAATATAATCTTATTAAATTTTTGCATTATATTTACCTAATGACAGCTCTGTGGAGTGAAAAAAATTTCTACAGGATTTTATTATAGCTAACATTTAATACTCTTATAAAAAGAAAATTCTATAACACTGATTCCAAACATGTTACAATTTTTATAATGATGCTTAAATCGCAAAGGATACTTAAAACTCTTTTTTGAGCACTCTGTTTCCGTGCAGTCCGTGTCACCTCTGCCTCCCGGATTACAGGGGATGATATATCTCCAAAGCCACTCCTAAAGTAGTATAATCAAGCTTATATAAGTGAAACAAGAATATAGCATTTGTAAAGAATTTTATCATCACAGCTGGAGTAAAGGACCCTGAGTAAGTTAAGATATAGGTCATTCCAGTAGCCAAGTCTTGGATCTTTTGCTGAGAATGCACTCGTGGCTCCAAATCCTGCTTATTCTTCAAAGTCTTACTCAAATGTTACCTGCACAAAGATTTCTCTGACTTTCTAGTACTCACTATGTTATTTTCTCCTAAAGAATTATTTCAACACTTGGAATCTATATTATAACACTGTTTTAGGTAATTGCTTCATAAAAGTGAATCTTATTTCCCTGGTTGGATTGAGAAGTTACCTAATTGCAGGAATTCTCTCTTCAAAGATTTTCTGCAGAATCCAAAATGCTTTAAACCATGGGTACTATTAAAAAACAAACAACAACAACCAGACAACAACCACCACCAGACAACAACAACAACCAGAGCTTGTGAGATACAACCACAACAACAAACAGAGCTTGTGAGATAGAAGAGTAAGTAAAAAAATTCTGGTAAATTGTAGCAAAATGACCCTTCAAGTTATTTCAACCAAAGAGGTCTCCTGTCCCATCACAACACTCTGTCAGTTTCACTCAAAGGTCTAGAAACTAAATTGTGTGGACTAAAAGGCCTGTGTTTAAGACAAGAATCTAATATGCTTTTCCTCCACTTAAAACCTTCAGATATTCCTTCAGCAGGAAAGTATGGGAAACAACCCCATAGAAAAAATTTTAAATGTTTAATAATTAAAATTAAAAAACAAAACAAACAAAAAACCTACAGATAGCTCTCTCTGGTTTATAGAAGTGCAAATTTCCTAAAATGATATTTACAATGTGACCCCAGTTTAGGCGTTCAGTCTTCTATTCAGCCACAAACATCACTCTAAACATATACTGCATGTGACCACTGAGCTACATGTACTTTTGTTTTTCATATACTAGCACCTTTGAATATGTTTCTTTTACAAAGACCTACATTTGCCCCCTTGGGCACCTGGTCAACAACTAATTACTCCTCAAAGAGCCTCAGGTAGGCTGGAGACACACAGAGGCAGGTTGGCAATTTGGTTCTTGTATTTATTAGCTTCCTAACTTTCAGCAAATTCCTTAACCTCTTTTAGTCTCAGTATTATATATGAAAAAGGGATAACAGTACCTATCCTCATAGGATTGCTCTTGTTCTGAAGATTAAATAAACTGATAATATATATTCAAAGCCAACAATGGCAGTCATATAGTAGGTACTCAATGTTTGGAGTACGAATAATGTACTATTATTATGCAAAGACCAGCTAGAAAGTTACCTTCTTTGAGAGGTCTTTCTGATAGAGTGACAGGGAGACTTAATCGCCCCCAAACACTTATCACTTTATACCGCTTGGTTGTCTCCACTACACAACTAATTCCCCGAGGTGAAGGATCTTGAATAACTGATCTTTGTTGCAGGCGGCTAGCACAGTACCCAGATCACAGAGGGAACTCAGTATCTGATGCTAGCACGTAATCAGAAAGTCTGAGCTGAGATCCCAGTATCTTCACTGACTGGCTTTGTGATCACAGGCTGGTCACTTAGCATTTCGAACGCCGGGCTACCTACCCCGCCCACCCCAGGAGCGATCAGTGTTGCTGCCCCAAAGCGCCGAATAGATCGCAGAACGTAGTGGGAATGTAGGGGACCATTATGATCCGTACCCCACCCGACGCAGGCCAAGCGGCCTTTCCCCATTTGTAGCCAAATTTCCCGGCATGGGGAAGGAGTCTTAGGGGAAGCACCCGGGACCTCCTTGGCTTCTTCTGGGAGTCTAGTTTCACCTATTTCGTTTCGCCAACAGGCGAGAGGGGCAAGGCTTTGGGTTCAGCTGCCATCCTCAGAACTGACCTGTCCATGGCTAAAGCCTTTTCCACACAGAATAAATGTCGGCTCCAGTTTAGCTACCGCGTTTTAGCCTTCCCGCTCTCCGGAAGCAAGCCCTTCGACCCGGAAGCAGTCTCTCCCTAAAATAGCCCCACAGAAAAGGGGTAGGGGAGAAGAAACGACGTTCCCATCTAGCGCATGGGCGACTTCAGCCTACAGGTGCCGGCCCGGTGGGCGCAGGCGCAAAAGCTTGCCAATGTGTGCCTGGCTGGACCAGACAGGGCCGGGGGCGGGACCTGGTTGCGTTTAGCCCAGACGCCTTGCGGCCGCTTTGCCTGACCAACGTCTGTGGGCGTGGAACAGGCCCTGGGTTCTCCTACTGGGAAAAATGAAGCATGTTGATAGTCTGGAAAAACGTGAAGTCATTTCCTGGTATTCTCTGTCAGAAAGCGCCTGTTCTTGGAATTCAGATGCGTGGGCTCTGCCCCACACCTCGGGAATCTCTTATCTCTCTCCCTACACTCAGTCCTTTGTTCTCTAGCCCCCTGCAGTTTTTGAAACTGTTTTCCATAACTGCTATTTGTTCTTTACTTGGTATTCTTTTCTATTAAGGAGAAACAGTTCACCTGTATTAAAAAGTAGAAAGGCAAGCGTAAAACATGATGGTATTGCCCTCTATTTCAAAGTGCCGTCTAGGCAAAAAGTGGTATATTTTGGTCTTGAAGGAGTCAGTCACATTTTTGTTTCTGTTTTTGTTTTTTCCAGTTTGAAAGTAGCGACTGGCTATTAACTGACCAGATTACAAAAATAACGTTAGATGCTTCAGTTTATCCGTTTAATAAGCCTGTTGATATGGTCTTTTCTGTTGCTGGCATTTGTACTTTTTAGTAATACAGAATAGGTAGTCATTCTCCCTCGTGGAGAAGATAATTTGAAGGATCACAGGAACTTGAAGAGTTTTTCAACAGCATAGATCTCATGAATCAGATTCTCCAGTCAGATGATGCCATATTTATCAAGAAATCTATCAATCAAAGAGTTATCTGTTAAGGTAATTTGTTTATTGGTTTTGCCATAACCAATTTGTAGATCAGTTCATTTATTGATTTCAGGTTCAGGTACTCTATGCGATGTATGGTTCCACAATAGTCAGCATGTTAACTGAAGCCTTGAGTTTAGCAGAGGTGCCATGGAAGATCTGGGGAAAGTGAAGAGGTTTTGACAGACTTTTGGGCTCACACCATTGATACCTTAAGGCAAGTGACAATTTGGATTTCACAGGTATATAGAAATTGCCAGCTTTTCTTGTCATATATTCCTTGTGACAGTGCTGAGCTTTTCTTCTTCTTCTTCTTCTTGCTTGCTTTTTTTTGGACTTGATTTTTTAAATTATGTTTCCTTCCTTCTTTTTTTTTTTTTTTTTTTTTTTGAGACAGGGTCTTGCTCTTTTGTCCCAGCTCAAGTGCAGTGGCACAGTCATGGCTCACTGCAGCCTTGACCTCCTGGGCTCTAGCAATCCTTCTACCTCAGCCTCCCTAGTACCTGAGGTTGCTGGGACCACAGGCACGCACCACCATGCCTGCCCCCCAACCCCGTTTTTTAAAAATATTTTGGAGAAACGAGGTCTTATGTTGTTGCCCAGGCTGGTCTCAAACTCTTAGGCTCAAGCCATCCTCTTGCCTGGGCCTCCCAAAGTGCTGGGATTACAAGGTTAGCCACCACATCCAACAGTGCTTAGCTTTTTCATAGATGTAGCTTTCTCCTTGCTTTTCTTTTTTCTTTTTCTTTTTTGAAATGGAGTCTCATTCCATTGCTCAGGCTGGAGTGCAGTGGTGCCATCTCGGCTTACTGCAACCTCTGTCTCCTTGGTTCAAGCGATTCTCCTGCCTCAGCCTCCTGAGTAGCTGGGATTACAGGTGCCTGCCACCACACCCGGCTAATTTTTGTATTTTTAGTAGAGATGGGGTTTCACCATGTTGTCCAGGCTGGTCTCAAACTCCTGACCTCAGGTGATTCACCTGCCTCAGCCTCCTAAAGTGCTGGGATTACAGGTGTGAGCCACTGTGCCTGGCCTTCTCCTTTCTTTTCCAAGCATTTTGTGGGCAAACGTCTTTCTCAGGCACTTGACCTTCAGCTCTGTGAAATTCCTTCACGTGTTTTATTTATTTGTTTTTATTTTTTTGAGACAGAGTCTTGCCCTGTCACCCAGGCTGGAGTGCAGTGGTGCAGTCTTGGCTCACTGCAACCTCTGCCTCCCCGGTTCAAGCGATTCTCCTACATCAGCCTCCCAAGTAGGTGGGATGACAGGCACGCACCACCATGCCTAGCTAATGTTTGTATTTTTGGTAGAGACGGGGTTTCGCCATGCTGGCCAGGCTGGTCTCAAACTCCTGACCTTGCGATCTGCCCTCTTCGGCCTCCCAAAGTGCTGGGATTACAGGCGTGAAGCACTGCGCCCAGCCTTCCCTCACATTTTTAAAGGGTTTCTGGCACAGCAGGAATCTCTTTTTCTTGTCTTCAATACCCTCTATGGTTTCAGCTGGGAAAGAGGAAATCAGTGGAAGTTTTGCCTTAGCCATTTATGTTCTGCTATAATTCTGAGAAGCCTAGTTCTCTGGAAGGCCTCTTCATACCTTATTATCCCCTCTCAGACAACATGGCATTTTGATAAAAACATTGCTTTGGGCTCCATCTAGGCTCAAGCCCCCTGCACCTGCAGTTTCCTCATCTGTAGAATGGAGAAAACAATACCTTTGTCACGGGGGTGTCGTAAGGATTAAACAAGATGTCATAGGGAGTCCCTGTCTCTAAAATAAGTTTTAAAAATTAGCCAGGGGTGGTCACGTGCCTGTGCTCCCAGCTACTTGGGAGGCTGAGGCAGGAGGATCACTTGATCCTGGCAGGCCGAGACTCCAGTGAGCTATGATCATGCCACTGCACTCCAGCCTGGGTGACAAAGTGAGACCCTGTCTCAAAAAAAAGAAAAAAAAACCAAAGAGAGAGACATCAAATGTATACTGTACATAGCAGGTCATTGAAATGTTACTTTTCTCCTTTAATAACCTTTCTGAAGAATTATGCCCTGGCATGGTCTCATTCTCCCAACCTCCTAATTTTCCTGTAGAAAAGTTCACTTTTTCTTATGGAAAGTGAAATGTAGTCCTAATGATTTTTTTTTTTTTTTTTTTTTTTTTTTTGAGACTGAGTCTGGCTCTGTCGCCCAGGCTGGAGTGCAGTGGCCGGATCTCAGCTCACTGCAAGCTCCGCCTCCCGGGTTTACGCCATTCTCCTGCCTCAGCCTCCCGAGTAGCTGGGACCACAGGCGCCCGCCACTTCGCCCGGCTAGTTTTTTGTATTTTTTAGTAGAGATGGGGTTTCACCGTGTTAGCCAGGATGGTCTCGATCTCCTGACCTCGTGATCCGCCCGTCTCGGCCTCCCAAAGTGCTGGGATTACAGGCTTGAGCCACCGCGCCCGGCCCTGTCCTAATGATTTTTGTCAGTGCTGGGGCAAGTTTATTCAAAGTGTGATCTGTGGTTCATGTTCTTGCTCTGTGTCCCTCAGCAATTGAATTCCAATGAGTTTTAGTCATGTAATATACTTGAAGAGTACTTGAGCTGATTGGCCCTGAAGCACACAATAAAAAAGAAGAGCAATTTGGGGCCAAAAATCCCTGTGTTCAGTTCATATGTAAAGAAAGTGCACTGGGTTTCACTTTTAACACATTTAGTTAGTAGACATAAACACCATACCACCCCCGCCAAAATTTCAAAACATATTCATTTCATTACCTTAAAAGGATGTGAAATAAATTTCTTCTGTGGTGTATATTGTATACATGGTAGCTTTATGTTTAGTTTTCTTGGTTGCAATGACAGAAATTGACTATGGTTAACTTAAAACGGAATTTACTGGAAACACATCAGGAGCTCTTGAAATTGTTAAGAAACTGGAGAAAAGGTCTGGGAAAGCACAGCTCCTCAGGAGCTGAAGGCCAGGAAGTGTCTTTCCCGGAGGCACTCAAACTCCAACTGTTCACTCCGGAGCATCCTTCACCTTCCTTATCCCCAACAGCTGAGGCATCAAATATCATTATTTGCACCCCCACTGCCCCACCCCAATTTTTTTTTTTTTTTAAACAGCTCTTTGAGCTGGGTGCAGTGGATCATGCCTGTAATCCCAGCACTTTGGGAGGCCAAGGCAGGCAGATCATGAGTTCAGCAGTTCGAGATCATCCTGGCCAACATGGTGAAACCCTGTCTCTACTAAAAATACAAACATTAGCCAGGCATGGTGATGGACCCCTGTAATCCCAACTACTCCGGAGGCTGAGGCAGGAGAATCACTTGAACTCGGGAGGTGGAGGTTGCAGTGAGCCAAGACCTCGCCATTGCACTCTAGCCTGGGCAAGAGAGCGACACTCCGTCTCAAAAAAAAAAAAAAAAAAAAAAAAAAAGAGAAAGAAAGAAACAGGCTCTTTGGATTACTCAGACTGGAGTTCAGTGGCGCTATCTTGGGTCACTATAGCCTCAATCTTCTGGGCTCAAGCAATCGTCCCACCTCAGCCTCCTGAGTACTTGGGACTACAGACACACACTACCACCCCTAGCTAATTGCTAATTTTTTAAATTTATGATTTTGTAGAAATGAAGTCTCACTGTGTTGTTCAGGCTTATCTGGGACTTCTGGGCTCAAGTGATCCTCCTGCCTCAACCTCCCAAAGTCCGAGGATTATAAGCCACCTTGCTCAGTCCCTCCCTACTTTTTATTTTGAAAATTTTCAAACCGGCCGGGCGCGGTGGCTCAAGCCTGTAATCCCAGCACTTTGGGAGGCCGAGATGGGTGGATCACGAGGTCAGGAGATCGAGACCATCCTGGTGAACACAGTGAAACCCCGTCTCTACTAAAAAATACAAAAAACTAGCCGGGCGAGATGGCGGGCGCCTGTAGTCCCAGCTACTCGGGAGGCTGAGGCAGGAGAATGGCGTAAACCCCGGAGGCGGAGCTTGCAGTGAGCTGAGATCCGGCCACTGCACTCCAGCCCGGGCGACAGAGCGAGACTCCGTCTCAAAAAAAAAAAAAGAAAATTTTCAAACCTACAGAAAAGCTTATATAAAAATAGTACAGTAAGGCCAGTCGCGGTGGCTCACACCTGTAATCCCAGCACTTTGGGAGGCCAAGGTGGGCGGATAACCTGAGGTCAGGAGTTCGAGACCAGCCTGGTCAACATGGTGAAAACCCACCTCTACTAAAAATACAAAAGAAAGTTAGCTAGGCATGGTGGCGATTGCCTGTAATCCCAGCTACTCAGGAGGCTGAAGCAGGAGAATCACTTGAACCTGGGAGGCAGAGGTTGCAGCAAGCCAAGATCATGCCACTATACTCCAGCCTGGGCAACAGAGCAAGACTTGGTTTTTTTTTTTTTTAAAAAATAGGCCGGGCGCAGTGTCACACTCCTGTAATCCCAGCACTTTGGGAGGCCAAGGCGGGTGGATCACAAGATCAGGAGATCGAGACCATTGTGGCTAACACAGTGAAACCCCATCTCTACTAAAAATACAAAAATTAGCCACATATGGCGGCATGTGCCTGTAGTCCTAGCTGCTGGGGAGGCTGAGACAGGAGAATGGCGTGAACTCGGGAGGCAGAGCTTGCGGTGAGCCAAGATCACGCCACTGCACTCCAGCCTGGGCAACAGAGCAAGACTCCGTCTCAAAAAAAATAAAATAGTACAGTAGACATCAACATACAATATTTCACCACAATTGCTGTCTTTTTTTTTTGTTTTTGGCTGAAGCATATGAAAGTTAGCTGTGGTTATGATACTTCACCCCTAAATTCTTCAGCATGTATCTTCTGTTAAATAAAATTGATGTGGGGAGCATTGCTTTGGACTGAGCTCATGCCAAATCCATGTAATCAAACTGAACTTTAAAACAGTGCCTGTAGTCTCAGTTACTCTGAAGGTTGAGACAGGAGGATTGCTTGAGCCCGTCCAGCCTGGGCAACACAGTTAAGACGCCATCAGAGGTTGGGCACAGTGGCTCACACCTGTAAACCCAGCACTTTGGGAGGCCGAGGTGGGCAAATCACAAGGTCAGGAGTTCGAGACCAGCCTGGCCAACATGGTGAAACCCCATCTCTACTAAAGATGCAAAAAATTAGCCACGCGTGGTGGCATGCGCCTGTAATTCCAGCTACTCGGGAGGCTGAGGCAGGAGAATCGTTTGAACCCGGGAGGCGGAGGTTACAGTAGGCTGAGATGGCACCATTGTACTGCAGCCTGGGTGACAGGGCAAGACTCCATCTCAAAAACAAAACAAAACCAAAAAGCACATATAAAAATGGGTCAGTTTTCCAAAAACAGGAGATTCACAGCAACTAATCAGAAGAGGCTCAGTCTACCTGAGCCAGTGCAATAAGGTCTGTTTTGACTTCATATGTGAAAGTAACTTTGAAATAATCAACCTGTTTTTTCTTCCTTATTTCAGCTTTTTTCGGCCCATTTGTTTTCTTTTTTTTTTTTTTTTTTGAGACGGTCTTGCTCTGTTACCCAGGCTGGAGTGCAGTGGTGTGATCTCGGCTCACTACAACCTCTGCCTCCTGGGTTCAAGCTATTCTCCTGCCTCAGCCTCCCGAGTAGCTGGGCTACAGGCGCGTGCCACCACACTCAGTTAATTTTTTATTTTTAGCAGAGACAGGGTTTTGCCACGTTGACCAGGCTGGTCTCGGACTCCTGACCTCATGATCCGCCCATATTGGCCTCCCAAAGTGCTGGGATTACAGGCATGAGCCACCACGCCTTGCTTTTCAGCCCTTTTATGTCTATAAAGCCCACCTCCTCTGCCCAACTCTGTCTATTTTGTAGATGGGATGCTGCCTGATTCATAAATCAAATTTAAAATTTGATTTGTTGAAGCTTTTTTTATTTGACACTCCTAAAACAAGGACAAGACATTCTCCTACCTAGTCACAGCAAAAGAAACACTCAAAACAATTAATAGTAACAGAATGCCACAACTCATGTATGTAAATCTCCCCCATTGTCCCAATAATGTCCTTTATAACTGCCCCTCTCCAATATAGAATCTAATACTGGATTATGCATTTGTCATGTCTTTTTATTCTGCTTTAACTTAGAATAGTACCCCAGACTTTTTGTTTTCTTTTAGTCATTTGGATTTCTGATTGTTTCCTCATTATTACTTTTTTTTTTTTTTTTTTTTTTTTGAGACAATGTCTTGCTTTGTCACCCAGGCTGAAGTGCAGTGGTGATCCTCTTGCTTCAGCCCCTGAAGTAACTGGGACTACAGGTGTGCACCACCATGTCTGGCTAATTTTTCTGTTTGTTTTTAAGTTAGGGCTTTGCCATGTCACCCAGGCAGTTCTGGAACTCCTGAGCTCAAGTGATCCACCTGTCTGCCTTGGCCTCCCAAAGTGCTGAAATTACAGGCGTGAGCCACTGCGCCCAGCTGATAAACACTTTAAAATAAATTGAGGGGAAGGCAGAGTGCAGGAATACTACATAGATGTGTAAGAAATACTGAGTATTTCTTAATCACATTGGATGGTATATGAGGTCTCTTCGTCTCAGTTTCAAAATCTGCTGAACTATCCTTTCCCCAGACCCCCTCCAAAAGAAAGCATCCTTTCACCTGTTGCCCCTTTCTAGCTGCTGTTTTTCCTCTCATTCCCTTCTCAACCAAACATCTGTTTTGCTAAATTGTAAATAGCCAATCGTGGTTTTCTTACTATAAATCCAGTATAAGTATCTTTTACAAAAAGAGAAAAGACTTAACAAAAAGAAAAAATTAAAGGATCCTATGATTCCATTAACTATAGCTGACTACAATTCCATGAAATACCCTCATCAAGAATTAGCCAACTAAGTCCAGTTAACGCACAGAACCAAGAGAGCTAATAATATATTGATGTATGCCACTACATTTTGTGGTAGCTTTTTATGTAGTAACAGAAAACTGTAACAAATGGAATTATATTGTAAAACTGTTCTTCAACCTGCTTATTCACTTAACATGAACATCTTTTCATTTCAAAATTATTTGTCTACATCATTCATAATTTACCAAAACAATTTGAAAGAGTCACATTTCCTTTTTGTCTCCACTTAGGTTTACAAGGTGACCTAATGCTGTCTGACTTCAGCCTTCACTGGTAGATGAAAACTAAATAAGGTGACCAATGATCTCTGCCAGAAAAAGTTTATTTTTCATTTCTCAGCATCTCTGGAGTATTTGACACCATTCACCACTCTCTTCCTTGGTACCCCCATGCCATTTGTTGTCATCATTTTGTTAGTGGGCTTCTCCTAGTCCACTCCACCTTCTCTTGGCTAGTCTTCTCTATGAGCTCTATAAATCTGCCCTTACCTTAAACATTAATTAATCTTTTCCAGAGTTCTGACCCAAGCCCTCTCTTCTTCAGTTCTGCATCATTTTCAGGCTTCAAACTACTGACATTTTCCTAATAGACATCTAATCTATATTCTAGCCCATATCTCAATTTTATATTCCAGACTCACACATCTGGTGGCTTTCTAGACACATTCACTTTGAAGGTATAAGGTACCTGAAACTTAACATGTTCTAACTCTAAACATGAACTCAATAGACCTGCCCCTCCCTCACTCCTGACCAAAACAACAACAATAACCCTACTTATCTTCCTGTATTTTTTTTTTTAGTCTTGTCAAGTGGCCATATCCAGTTTGCCAAAAATTTGGAATTTAATCTCAGTAGGACTAAAGTTCCACCAGGGCAGAGATATTTATCTTGATTTGGTGCTGTATCTCTCTGTTTGCCAGTTGAATTATTCTTCTCTCATCCCCTGCATCTACTTTGTCACCAAATCTCAAATATGTCTTCCCATTTCCATCACTACCTTCTTCATTTCCAGTCCCAACTCACCATCTCTTCACGGTTCTAAGGTAGGTCCTCCAACCGAATTCTATTCTTTATACTGCTAAGAGAATGATCTTCTAAATATGCAAATCTGATTGTCACCTTTCAGTTTCTTCCCAATCTCAATTTTAACTTCAAACTACTACACTCAGCCTTCAGGACGTGATTTCCCTGTCATTATCTCTACCTCCAATTCTATATTCCAGCTATATTCAACTACAGTTCCCCAAACATTCTGCAGCCATTTGGTGTATTTTCTGTGCTCCTACTAAGTAGAAGCAGAAGAAGAATAAACCAAGACCACATCATAGAGTGCTATGCAGTCATTAAAAGGAAGTTTAGAGAGCATTTGTAATAACTTGGAAATGTTTATGTTTTACTTTAAATCAGGGAAGCAGACTGTCATATTATATCTATATATCAGTATGGTCAGAAACAGTATAAAATGTATAAAACAATACTGAACAAAAATTATACCAGAGTTCATACTGATCATCTTTGGTGAGACTTTGGCTATACCTTGTTTTGTTTTGTTTTTTTGAGACAGGGTCTTGTTCTGTTGTCCATGCTGGAGTGTAGTGGCACAGTCATGATTCATTGCAGCACTGACCTCCTGGGCTCAAGTGATCCTCCCACCTCAGTCCCCCAGATAGCTAGGACTACAGGTGTACACCACAGTGCCTGGCTAATTAAAAAAAAAAAAAAAATTGTGTGTGTGTGTGTGTAGACAGAGTCTCACTATGTTGCCAAAGCTGGCTGGTCTCCTGGCTCAAGTGATCCTCCTGGCTCAGCCTCCCAAAGTGCTGGGATTGCAGGAGTGAGCCCCTGCACCCGGCCCAGTATGCCTTGCTTTATTTAAAGCAATTTATTTTCATAGCAAGATCCAATTGAAATTCAAATAAATATTTTAATAAGTTCATTAGGAATTCCAGTGAGTCAGACGTGAATCTAGTGATTTAAGTTATAGCAGGTGCTTAAATATTTTTGCCATGTTCAAAAGATAGTGGAAAAATCTTGAATATGGTTGTAGGATACACGGAAGCTTATATAAAACAAAATTAAGTATTTAGATTATTAACAGCTTGTTTAGATATAAGATGGTGTGATTTTTTTCTTTTTTTCTTTTTCTTTTTTTTTTTTTTTTTGAGACGGAGTCTCGCTTTGTCGCCTAGGCTGCAGTGCAGTGGTGTCATCTCGGCTTACTGCAAGCTCTGCCTCCTGGGTTCACGCCATTCTCCTGCCTCAGCCTCCCAAGTCACTGGGACTACAGGCACCCGCCACCACACCCGGCTAATTTTTTCATAATTTTAGTAGAGAGGGGGTTTCACTGTGTTAACTAGGATGGTCTCGATCTCCTGACCTCGTGATCCACCCACCTTGGCCTCCCATAGTGCTGGGATTACAGGTGTGAGGCACTGCGCCTGGCCGATTTTTTTCATTTTAATATTTGGGGAATTTTCCTCTTTGAGTACAAAACATTGCAAACATGCTATTATAACTTAGTAATATTCTTTTTCTCTAAAGTAATAGAATTTGCTGGGCCTAGTGGCTCACACCTGTAATCCCAGCACTTTGGGAGGCCGGGGTGGGAAGATCACTTGAGCTCAGAAGTTTGAGACTAGCCTGGCCATCATGGTAATTCCCTGTCTCTAGTAAAAATATAAAAAATTAGGTGGGTGTGGTGGTACATGCCTGTAATCCCAGCTACTTAGGAGGCTGAGGCAGGAGAATCGCTTGAACCTTGGAGGCGGAGGTTGCAGTGAACCAAGATCGCGCCACTGCACTCCAGCCTCGGGGACAGAGTGAGACCCTCTCTCAAAAACAAACAAAAACAAAACAAACAAGCTATATATATATATATACACACACACACACACACATTCTTACTTAAAATCTATTTTTAGTAAAACTTACATCTTGCAAATTGATATTAGTGCATGGTTGGCAATGTTTTAGTCTTTTTTATTTTTCCCGCTCTTGATGTTGACCAGCTCTTTTAATTTACTTTAAAAAAATTGTGGTAGTGTGTACATAAAATTTACCATTTTAACCATCTTTTAAGTTTGTAGTTCATTGACATTAAATACATTCACATTGTTGTGCAGGGCAATGTTTTATTCTTTAAAAAGAAAAAAAAACAAACTTGAAGGCCTAGGGCCTGAACGATCCCCTCCTCTCCCCTGCCTGCCCCTTCCCCTGTTCTTTTTTTGAGACGGAGTTTTGCTCTTGTTGCCCAGGCTGGAGTGCAATGGTGCAATCTCAGCTCACTGCAACCTCCACCTCCCAGGTTCAAGCAATTCTCCTACCTCAACCTCCCAAGTAGCTGGGATTACAGGCATGTGCCACCACACCTGGCTGATTTTGTATTTTTAGTAGAGATGGGGTTTCTCCATGTTGGTCAAACTGGTCTTGAACTCCCGACCACAGGTGATCCACCCACCTCAGCCTCCCAAAGTGCTGGGAATATGGGCATAAGCCACCATGACTGGCTGGGTTTCTTCCTTTTCTTTTCTTTTCTTTTCTTTTTTCTTTCTTCAATGTTTTATTCTTTTAAACAAACAAACAAACTTGAGGGCCTTGCGCCTGAACAATGCCCCTTCCCTTCCCTTCCCTTTCCTTGGCTTCCCTTCCCTTCCCTTCCCTTTTGTTCCCTCTCTTCCCCTCCTCTCTCCTCCCCTCCCCTCCCCTTCCATCTTCCTTTCCCTCCCTCCCTCCCTCCCTCCCTCCCTTCCTTCCTTCCTTCCTTCCTTCCTTCCTTCCTTCCTTCCTTCCTTCCTTCCTTCCTTCTCCACTCCACTCCACTCCACTCCACTCCACTCCACTCCACTCCCCTTCCTCAGAATCTCGCTGTGTCACTCAGGCTGGAGTGTAGTGTCACAAACATGGCTCACTGCAGCCTCGACTCCTCCTGGGCTCAAGTGATCCTCCCACCTCAACCTCCCAAGTAGCTGGGACTACAGGCCCACACTACTATGCCCAGTTCATTTTTGTATTTTTTTTTGTAGATATCGGGTTTCGCTATGTTGCCCAGGCTGGTCTTGAAATCCTGAGCTCGTCTCAAATTCCTGAGCTCAAGCAAGCTGCCTGCCTTAGCCTCCCAAAGTGCTGGGATTACAGGCATGAATGAGCCACCATGCCCCGCCCAATGTTTTATTCTTTTTTTTTTTTTTTTTTTTTGAGATAGAGTTTTGCTCTTGTTGCTCAGGCTGGAGTGCAATGGTGCGATCGGCTCTTTGCAACCTCTGCCTCTCAGGTTCAAGCAGTTCTCCTGCCTCAGCCTCCTAAGTACCCAGGATTACAGGCATGTGCCACCACACCCGGCTAATTTTGGTTTTTGTTTTTTTGTTTGTTTGGTTTTAGTAGAGATGGGGTTTCACCATGTTTGCCAGGCTGGTCTCGAACTCCTGACCTCATGATCCACCCATCTCAGTCTCCCAAAATGCTGGGATTACAGGTGTGAGCCACCGTGCTCAACCTATATATATTTTTTTGAGATGGAGTTTCACTCTCGTTGCCCAGGCTGGAGTGCAATGGTGCAATCTTGGCTCACTGCAACCTCCACCTCCTGGGTTCAAGTGATTTTCCTGCCTCAGTCTCCCGAGTAGCTGGGATTACAGGCACACGCCACCATGCCCGGCTAATTTTTGTATTTTTAGTAGAGACGGGGTTTCACTGTGATGGCCAGGTTTGTCTCGAACTCCTGACCTCCCAAAGTGATCCACCCGTCTGCGCCTCCCAAAGTGCTGAGATTACAGGCATAAGCCACTGCGCCCAACCATCTATAGATCTTTAAAATGATTTATTTAGTTTGGCTTCCTCTTAAAAACACAGCAGATTTTTGTTTGAATATAAGTAGCAGTGATATTGCAAAGCAGTTAAATATCAGCTATGTGAAACAAAACAGTGCTTTGAATGTATTTTAGGAGGAAACTGCAAAATACATACATTTGGTTCAGATAGACCAGGTAGCACAAAAGATAGAAAAAACTGTTAAATTTCAAAAAGTTCATGAGTCAGGGGAGGAAAAAAGTATTTGAGCCTGGAATGTGTAAGTTGTGTATACCCTCAAAAACTCAGGTTTGCTATTTGAACTTCATGTATAGGAGAAAAGCTAATGGAAGTATTCAATGAGACAGATATGATTCTAGGAAAGGATGTGGTTGTGGTGATTATAGCAGGAAGCCATTGATTAAGTACATTATGTCTTTTCAGATATGGCTTTTTTGGGCGTGGAGAAGTGTCCGCTTTGAAGAAAAATGCATTACTTTAAGGTCAAACAGGGTCAGAGTTTAAATGTGGAGCCTGGTCAGCACTTGTTAAATTGAGTGTCTTCCCAGTCAGGCAGTGTAATGTAGTGGGTAGCATCATTGTCAGTTAACTTCTGGTGAGTTATTTCACCTCTTTACACTTCAGTTTTCTCTTCTGTAAAATTGAGAGAATAAGAATATTATCCTGAAACATTTGCCCTGGGAACTAAATAATATTTATATAGCAGTTGAGATGTCATGCAGAACAAAAAAGACTCCTTGAATTGAATTCTGGGTCCCCTACTTATTCTATGGAACTTTGGATAAATTATCTCTCTATGCCTTTGTCATTTTATGACAGAAATAATAGTACCTACCTCATAGATTTATTTTGAGGATTAAATTAGTTAACATACATAAATTGCTTAGGACAGGATTGGCATAGTTGGCATATAATAACAACTCAATAAACATTGGTTAATATTATAATGCACAACATATAATAAAGATTAAATAAGTGTTTGCTATTTTATTCAACTCCAAGAAGGCAGGGACCATATCTATTTTATTCACATTCACCTGTTGACACTTAGTAAGTGCTCAATAGATTTTTCTTGAATGAGGAGGTCATTTTCTTTTTTTTTTTTTTTTTTTTTTTTTTTTTTTTTTTTTTTTGAGATGGAGTCTCGCGCTGTGTCACCCAGGCTGGAGTGCAGTGGCGCGATCTCGGCTCACTGCAAGCTCCGCCTCCCAGGTTCACGCCATTCTCCTGCCTCAGCCTCCGAGTAGCTGGGACCACAGGCGCCCGCCACCACGCTCGGCTAGTTTTTTGTATTTTTAGTAGAGACGGGGTTTCACCATGTTAGCCAGGATGGTCTCGATCTCCTGACCTCGTGATCCACCCGCCTCGGCCTCCCAAAGTGCTGGGATTACAGGCTTGAGCCACCGCGCCCGGCCGAGGAGGTCATTTTCAATCAATACACTTGCATACAATTCCTCAAAAACTACTCTAACAAGATTAATTTAAAAAAATAATCAGATTATTTTTCATTTTCATTATATCACATATAGATATTTCACAGTACTCTCTACCACTTCAAATGATGTCTTTATCATCATAATCTTATGGTGTTTAAAAACAGGAAGAATCCTTGAACAGTTTATTTTTTATAGCTTCTTTTCTTAATTTTTTCAAACTGTGTTCAATTTACAGAGGAAAATAGAATAGTGAAGTATAAAACTTTCTAATTTCAAATTACTCATATTACTGAATTGTGATTTAAATGCTGACATCTGGGAGATTTTTAACGTAAAATCACAAATACATTACTGCTTCTTAGAATTCTAATGGTAAGAGTTAGTTTTCATTGTGGCTTATGCTTATACCTTAAGTTAGTTTTCACTGTGGCTTATGCTTCTAATGTCTTAAGCATAGAGTAGCTAGTGAGATTTTTGAGGTACTGGTGAATTTGCTGACAAAATGTTTGCCAGACAAATAAATCAATTGCAATGACTCTTTTTCACAGACATCTCAAGCCTCATCAGTAATGGAAATGATCTTGGGACAACTGAAAAACTAAAATCATTATCCTCTGTGGATATAGGACATTATTCAGCTAAACCACAAAACTATTATTGCAATTTATGCATTTTGCTTTCCTGTTTTCATGTACTTCTCTGCTTGGCATAGAAATCCTGTAAATCCAACACACATCCACGTTTCTGAAGAGTGATTTATTGGGGCCCTTGGGAGAGCATTGTTTTGCTGTTTTCTCTAAATAGAACAATTTATACTCCGTTTATATTTTATTATGCAAAGAATGTAGCCTGCATGAACCTTAACCCCAAAATTTGAGCAGGCAAGAAAAGTCACATAAAAATGTTTCTCTTTTGTAGTTGTAGTTCTGACTGAGCCCTCATTCTGCCTGATTTGATGGGTTGAGGGCAGGAAATTCAACCTCACACATCACAGGGGCTGTCTCCTCTTCTCTAGGGCTTGCACAAACATTGGGGGGAAGGAGGAGTGGCTTCTGTGCTGCTAAGACACAGGAAAAGGCTTTTAGCTTTCAGTAGGTTCTATTTGCCTAATGCAGATCATCATCCAGGCCTCACTGTTCGTCTGAAGATGTGCTATTCACATCCTGAAAGAAGTGGAAGAGGGTGGGGGTGAGGTGGGGTGGGTCTGAAAATACAAAGAAAGCAAACAGACATCTTTTTGAAAACAATGTAACAAATAATTAAAAATTTGAAAGGATAATCCGTTATATATATATATATATATAAAAAAATATATATATATATCTTTGTCTATATATCTTCTAATTAGAGGATATATCTTCTAATTAGAGGATCTATGATAATGTATCTTTAAGAAGATGCATCATGCATCTATGATCCATGAATCTGCTCTTTAAAAACAACAGAATATTCAAGATGTCTTTAATTTTTTTTTTTTTTTTTTGAGACAGGGTCTTGCTCTGTTGCCCAGGCTGGAGTACAGTGGCACGATCATGTCTCACTGCAGCTTTGATCTCCTGGGCTCAGCCTCCTGGATGGCTGGAACCACAGGCGTGTGCTCCCATGTCCAGCTAATTTTTAAACTTTTTGTAGAGCTAGAGTCTCCCTATGTTGCCCAGGCTAGTCTTGAATTCCTGGGCTCAAGTGATCCTCTTGCCTCAACCTCCCAAAGTACTGGGATTATACGCATGAGCCACCACACCTAGCCAAGGTGTTATTTTAATAATGGAAAATGTAGTGTATTTAGTTCATAAATCAAGAGCACAAACTGACTTACAATATTTCAAGTATATTTTAAGCTACAAACATATTGGCATATAAGAGCAAACTATGCAGCTTTTATAAATGGAAGTGCATTGAAAAGCATAAAATGATGGAATATGTATGGGCAGTGCAATATAATGCTAAGAAAAAGTTGTGTCTATCATGAACATTGCCCTTGAAACTTGTTTGGAAGCTGAATCTTCTGCAAAAAGGGCATTTGGGAAATCTGTGCTTCAAAATCCATCCTGCCTACCTATTTGCAATTTTAAATGATTGAGTTTAATTTTTAGGAAACCCAACATCCTAGAGAAGTCCTTCTGCTTCTTTGTCCTTCACAAGATCAACTGAAGTTCTCTAGCTGTGTAAAAAGGCTGAATTTCAGGTAATTAAAGTTAAACTGTGGTTTTCTGAATTATTTTCTTGTTTAAATATAAGGTTTAAGTATAATGACAATTATTTTTAAATTTCTAAAATTAATGTTACTCAAAGATAGCATAACAATGTTAAGGAAAAGGAAATAATATAGTCATCCATGATACTGTTGCCCCCACAATAATTTTTATTAATGCATATTATCCTCCCATGTATTTACATTCATATTTCACATATAATGATGACATTCATATAGCTTTATTTTTTATATTCCAGAAAATGTTATTTACTTGTTACTGACAATGTAATCCCTATGTATAGAAAGGGGTATAGAAGAGTCATCCTGTTTTTTCTCCCACTGTTGTACTTTTGCTTTTCTTCTTCCACCTACTTAGATCCTTCACTTCCTTACCCTTACTCCTATATCACCATGTCAGGTAATGCATATTAACAACTTGGTAAATATCCTTCAGTTCCTTTCTTCAGCTCCTTTCCCAGGCACCCAAAGGCATCCCTCACACACATCCTTCTCTGTACTCTGTTTTGTTCACTTTGCATGGGAATCCCTCTAAGTCAACCTTTAGACATCAAACTCATTTTTAAATGAATGCATAATGTTCTATATTATGCATGAATCATAATTTATTCAATTATTCTATTGATGGGCATGCACTCTGTTTTTCCTTCTAGAGTATGGCAATAAATAATCTTGTGTATATGTCCTTTTATTTCTTTGGTGTAGATATCAGTAGTAGAATTAAGGTCAAATATGCATATTTAATTTGAATAGATATCAGCTCTACAATGCACATTTCCATCGGCAATAAATGATTCGTTTCTTGCCCTTTACCTCTTCTGGGACTGTAGTGTTTGCTGCAGTTTTCGTCCATGTGTTGGGCTTGTTGGTACTTTGATTTGTATTTCTCTGGCTACAGTTAGAGCATCTTTTTATGATGATGGGCCATTTGGATTTGTTCTTATCTGAACTGCCGAGTTATATATCTTTCAACCATTTTTCTTTTGAATAGTTTATCTTTTTGTTTTTTGTTTTTTTTGAGATGGAGTCTCACTCTTGTTGCCCAGTCTGGAGTGCAGTGGCACAATCTTTGCTCACTGCAACTTCTGCCTCCTGGGTTCAAGCGATTCTCCTGCCTCAGCCTCCTGAGTAGCTAGGATTACAGGCATGTGCGACCACACCCAGCTAATTTTGTATTTTTAGTAGAGATGGGGTTTTTCCACGTTGGCCAGGCTGGTCTTAAACTCCTGACCTCAGGTGATCCACCCGCCTCAGCCTCCCAAAGTGTTGGGATTACAGGTGTGAGCCACTGCGCCCGGCTGTGAATAGTTTTTTTATCTGTGTTATACTTTCCCAAATTTGACTTTGCAATACATTTTGTCAAATTTTAAATTTATATATACACTCCCTGACTTACAGTTTTACTTATAATTTTTCAGCTTTGTGATGGATTTATCAGGGTATTAAATGCATTTTCGACTTACATTTTTGACTTATCATGGGCTTATTGGGACATAACCCCATTGTAAGCTGAGAAGCATCTGTGCGTACAGACACACACATACATTTATTATTTACTTGAAATATATATTTTAAATATAGCGTGAGTTTTAAAAATTGACTAGGAAGGTCTGCCCTATCTCTAGATTTCCAGTCTCTTAGATTTTCTTCTAAGACTTCTATTGTTTTACTTTAAAGCTTGAAAAAATTTCAATGTATCTGGAAAGTGCTTTTTGCATGATATAGGGGTTGAACTTTTATTGTCTTTAGACGGATAGTTAGTTGTGCTAGCATTTTACTGATATTCTTTTCTATTGAAATATATTTTTGTCAGCCGGGCATGGTGGCTCACACCTGTAATCCCAGTACCTTGGGAGGCTGAAGCGGGCAGATGACCTGAGGTTGTGAGTTCACAACCAGCCTGACCAACATGGAGAAACCCCATCTCTACTAAAAATACAAAATTAGCCCAGGCGTGGTGGCGCATGCCTGTAACCCCAGCTACTCGGGAGGCTGAGGCAGGAGAATCACTTGAACCCGGGAGGCGGAGGTTGTGGTGAGCCAAGATCATGCCATATTACACTCCAGTCTGGGCAACAAGAGTGAAACTCTGTCTCAAAAATAAAGTAAAATAAAATAAAATAAAATAATATATTTTTGTCATGTATAAACTTGTCATATACTGGAATCTAGTTCTGGACTCATTTCTACTCTACTGGTTAATCATTGTCATTTCTTCTTCCACTTGAAGATCATTTTGCTTAATTTCTTTTCTTTTTGCTTTTTCTTGAGATGGAGATTTGCTCTGTCGCCCAGGCTGGAGTGCAGTGGCACAATCTCAGCTCACTGCACCCTCTGCCTCCTGGGTTCAAGCAATTCTCTTGCCTCAGCCTCCAGAGTAGCTGGGATTACAGGCACCTGCCACCATGCCTGGCTAATTTTTGTATTTTTAGTAGAAACAGTGTTTCACCATGTTGGCCAGGCTGGTCTCAAACTCCTGATCTCAGGTGACTCACCTCAGCCTCCCAAAGTGCTGGGATTACAGGCATGAGCCACCGCGCCCGGCCCATTTTGCTTAATTTCAATTTGAAAACCTCACCGGGCCGGGCGCGGTGGCTCAAGCCTGTAATCCCAGCACTTTGGGAGGCCGAGACGGGTGGATCACGAGGTCAGGAGATCGAGACCATCCTGGTGAACACAGTGAAACCCCGTCTCTACTAAAACTACAAAAAACTAGCCGGGCGAGGTGGCGGGCGCCTGTAGTCCCAGCTACTCGGGAGGCTGAGGCAGGAGAATGGCGTGAACCCGGGAGGCGGAGCTTGCAGTGAGCTGAGATCCGGCCACTGCACTCCAGCCTGGGTGACAGAGCGAGACTCCGTCTCAAAAAAAAAAAAAAAAAAAAAAAAAGAAAACCTCACCCAGGCCTGGCATGGTGGCTCATGCCTATAATCCCAGCACTTTGGGAGGCCAAGGTGGGAGGATTGCTTGAGCCCAGGAGTTCAAGACCAACATCCAGTCTATTAAAAACAAACAAACAAACAAACAAACAAAAAAAAAAACAAACCTCACCTAGTTGACATTTAAATTGTAATCATTATACATTAACATGCTAATTTGGGGGAATTGATATTTTTATGATATTATCTTCCCATTCAATGTGTTTGTTCAGATCTTGACTTATGTCCTTCAATAAGATTTTATAATAGTTCTTTCTTAACCTTATACCTTAAGGCACTTAGTTTTTGTCTGTCGTGTTTACTATCATATCAACTTCTCGGTATTTTTTATAAATACAAAGAAACGCTATTGATTTTTGGCATGCTTATCTTATATCCAGCTACTTCCCTAAGCTCCTGAATACTTTTTTTTTTTTTTTTTGAGACGGAGTCTCGCTGTGTCTCCCAGGCTGGAGTTCAGTGGAGCGATCTCGGCTCACTGCAAGCTCCGCCTCCCGGGTTCACGCCATTCTCCCGCCTCAGCCTCCGAGTAGCTAGGACTACAGGCGCCCGCCACCCCGCCCGGCTAGTTTTTTGTAGTTTTAGTAGAGACGGTGTTTCACCGTGTTAGCCAGGATGGTCTCGATCTCCTGACCTCGTGATCCACCCGCCTCGGCCTCCCAAAGTGCTGGGATTACAGGCTTGAGCTACTGCGCCTGGCCGCTCCTGAATACTTCTAATAGATTTTTTTGAGCTTTCAAGGTATTCATTTATAATACATCAAAAATAATTTTATTTTCCAGTATCTGTATTTAAAATTTCATTCTTTTGATATAATGCGTTCATTAACTTTATTAGGAGACTCAGCCCCTATTTCATAGCATTGTTGTGAGGGTTAAACAACACATGTAACGTGCTTAGAGCAATGGTGGCACATCTTAGGGTGTCCAAGACATAACTAGTATTATTATTTCTCAACTCTCAGAGCTTATCAGTTCTTTAATCTAGAAATGTCACTTTGAAGCTGTATCAGGCCAAATAACTGAATAAGTAAGCTATCATTTGCTGGTTTTTCTTATTCTTTCATCATTCCCCATTTTAATTGAATTTGGGGAGCCTAAATGACAGCTTTCTTAAACTTCTATTTGTGAGTCATAGGATGGCAGAAAAGAAGAGTCGAGCAAGTCTGCATAGGGATGATTTCAGATTGTTAAGGTTATTTCTCTTTGGAAAAGAAGTTAATGCCAAACTAGATTTAAGGTTAGACATTAAATCTGTTTTGGTTTAACTCATGTGGAGTTTATTTTGTGCAGGTCAGGGAGACCTGGTCACAAAATATCTTTTGCTTACTAGAATTTGTAACTTCTCTTTTTCAAAGTGAGATAAAGCAGTTGAGCCAATTGTGACAAATTCCACTTGCTCCTCTGAGTGAGTTTTAGTAGTAACTGGGCTAAGAAAAAACCCCTTCCTTGTTATAATAGTCTTAGGGAGATCAACACTGTGCAACTGGCTCCTCTGACAGTATGGAGGTAGGTAGTGGCACTGTAAAATGTCTTATTTGCCAGGGCTAACCTGGTTGGCATTCTGTATCCATCCTGTTTGGATGACATCCTGAGACCTGTCCTCTTTACCCTCCCTTGAACAAAAGCCTTGGCAGGGGGCCTAGGGCAACCAAGTCATTAATTCTGCATATGTCATCAACTACATCCTGCCAAGGAGAGAATGCCCTGACCATGAGAATATCCTGTACTGGTTCAGAGTGGAAGGATGGGGGTGGGGTAGTGGGCGCCACTTCTTTCTTTGGTGACATCCTCTGTGAAAGCATTGGTGGAATAAAATTAGTGGTATGATAGTGGCCAATGATGTCCTCTTATTTCTGAAAAATTAAGAGCTAGCTGTTAGCTGTTTGCTAAATAGTAATTACCACATAGTTCAGCTTCTGCAAGGAGCCCAAGATGTATTTCAGGAAGTATTATTGCTTTTTATTCTAACAAAATAGACTATAAATCTCCAGTTGAAATCCTGTATGATCCAAGGCATGAAGTCATGCTTTACTAAAGTTGGAAAATGCAAAGGAATGAGTAAGTGAAGTGAGAACTTTTTCCACAACAGCTCTGATAGAGAATGACTGAATCGACTTCTGGGAACTGTAAGTTTGTATCTTAAACATGTAAAGCACACAAATGGTTACAATTTCCTTATACCGTTACTTGAAATAATAAATGGATAAAAAAGCTATCTGGAGAAGCCCAAATTCATTTTTGAGAAGTGATTACAGAGACAAGAAACCCAACCCTAATGCTGAATGTACTAACACATATAAAAACCCCAAAACCCGTTGGGTTGAATTAATCTCTAACTTCCTCAAATGTTCAGTGTACTTCATTCCAACGAGATGAGTTTTTATCATTTAATTCTGTGCCTGTCCATTCCTCCCACTTTTTTTTTCATGTACCTCTAGATATGACACTCCTCCCATTTCTTAAAAAACAAAAATAACCAAGCAATAAATAAAACATTGAATTCAGTGCAGAAGCAAAATCTTATAAACACCACCATTTGGTCTCAGAAACACTACTTTTCTCTCATATGAATCATATGTGTCTGATTAAAAATGTAACAGGTGAGATGAAGAGAAAACCCTCTAGATATGTCTGAAAATGAAAAAGAAAATACGTTTGTTATATTACTATTAGATCTAAGTAAAAGGGAGGAGGTTTCTGTCATCATTGATAAATATAAAATGTGTAGAGTAGGCAGAATATATACTGACACAAGTAGAAGGTAATTCTGTGGGATGACAATGGTTAACAGTATTCCATGCCTAGTGTGTTGCTTCTGGAATTGTAGAACTAGTCCATACTAAACCTTTGATGGACTCTAATTAAAGTCTCACCTGATCCCAGACTTCCCTCGGAATGCTTGTAGAGTGCTTAATTCTGGGGCTTTCCTAGGTCCTCAGGATCTCTCTAGGGAGACCTGAGGGTCTGCTGATTCAGTTCAGAATGTTTTGAGTTACCCTGGAGCAGACCCATACTAGTCTTTGGTACTGAAAAATTGTTACAATGTTTTGGTAGGTTAATGGCTCCCAAAGATATGTCCACATCCCAACCCCCAAACTTCTGTTAACTTGATTTGAAAAAAGTGTCTTTGCAGATGTGATTAAGCATTTTGAGATGAGATTATCCTGAAGTATGTGGGTAAGCCCTAAATGTCAAAACAATTGTCCTTGTAAGAGAAAGATTAGACAGAGGAGGAGATACAAAGATGGAGGCACATGTGATGTGGCATAATGCCAAGGAACAGGTTCTCTCCAAGAGCCTCTAGGAGTACATCCTAACACTTTTGATTTTGGCCTTCGACCTTCAAAACTGTGAGAGTACATTTCTGTTGCTTTAAGCCACCAAATTTGTGATAATTTGTTACAGCAGCCCTAGGAAACTAATACATACTTTTAAACTAGGACACTAATTTTTTTAAGAAAACAATAGAAATAGATCAACATATGAGAATCCAATTAAAAAGAATTTTCTCCCTAATATGTTGGGTAAAGCAACAAAATACCACTTATGAACATTGAGAGAAAATGAAGTTTACATTACTGGGGAAGTAGAGAAATACTGCAAAGGCATGTATTTGAAAGATGACTTGCCAAGCACAGTGGTTCATGCCTGTAATCCCAGCACTTTGGGAGGCTGAGGTGGGTGGATCACGAGGTCAGGAGTTCAAGACCAGTCTGGCTAAGACGGTGAAACCCCGTCTCTACTAAAAATAGAAAAATTAGCTGGGCGCGGTGGCGGGTGCCTGTAATCCCAGCTACTCGGGAGGCTGAAGCAGAGAATTGCTTGAACCTGGGTGGCGGAGGTTGCAGTGAGCTGAGATCACGACACTGCACTCCAGCCTGGGTGAGACAGAGACTCCATCTCAAAAAAAAAAAAAAAAAAAAAAAAAAAAAAAAAAAAAAAGATGACTTATCTTGTTACAGCTGAATTTTAAAGTTTGCCAATACTGGCTCTGAGACAGACTTTATAGTTGCTGCAGATATACATAGACCTGGTACTAATTAGAGGATGGTATTTCCAAAAACTATCCCATCATCTCCTTACATTTGTAGCAAATTCACCACCAAGTATATACAGAGTGATAAAAATAATGAAACATTTTAGAGCATAAAATTACTGCTGGTTTATAGCATACTAGAAGAGGAACAATAGTATTTTGCTCTTTGCCATAAGAAATTCTCAATTGCTGCTCAGCTATTTGCCTTGTTCTCCGCCCGTGTCGTAGTCCAACCCTTCTCCCCATCCCAAGCCTGTTTAGGCCAGGCTTTCCTTTTTATTACTATTTTTAACCCCATGTAATTCTTAGGAAAATAATTTCATTCACACTCATGGTTTCAGTTGCCTCCAATATGTCAATAACTCCAAGGTCCAGCCATTCAAATCTGACTGTGCACTGAAAATACAGGTTCAGAGGTAGCTGACAAACTGGCTGTGTTAATCCTGGCTCCACCATTACCCCTCTCTGGGTTATCTTTCACACATCTGGCAAATCTGTTGCTTCAGTTATGTAACATTTACTATTAGTCTCATTTAGAACAGTAGAGGGCTCCCCACAACTACCTGCTGTACCATACCCATCCGATTCTATTCCATTTCCAGTAGGGAAAAGATACTTTTTTCTTTTTTAAGAGACAGGGTCTCCCTATGTTGGCCTCAAACCACTGGGGCTCAAGAGTTCCTCCTGCCTCAGCCTCCCAAGCAGCTGGAATTACAGGAAAGCACCACCACACGCACTTATTTTTTTCTGCTAGCCACATAGTTTTTCATCATTTGTTGATTTGCTCAGGAAATCTGATACTGACCTGTTAATAATTAACTAGATGTAATAGTTGGGAATATAAATCAAACAGTCCATATATTTTGCAAAATACAATTTTTACTACGGGTCACTTGTTTTAGTATGGATAATGGAACAAGAGCCAACTACGGTTAGACAAGTTACTAGATTTGATAGTTTGACTGGTCTTTCCCATCACTGACTTGCCAGCAGAGACTGGATTTTTTTTTTTTTGCAGAGTCTCTGTTGCCCATGCTGGAGTGCAGTGGTGTGTTCTCAGCTCACTGCAATCTTGGCCTCCCAGGTTCAAGTGATTCTCCTGCCTCTCCTGAGTAGCTGGGATTAATAGGCACACACCACCACGGCCATCTAATTTTTGTATTTTTAGTAGAGACACGGTTTCACCATGTTGGCCAGGCTTGTCTCGAACTCCTGGCTTCCAGTGGTCCACCCATCTCGGCCTCCTGAAGTGTTGGGATTACAGGTGTGAGCCACCATGCCAGGCTAGAGACTGGATTTACCATATCGTTTACTCCTTCCTACTCTCCTCTGCTCCAAACCTACTGCACTGCATGTTAAAGAGTTCGACAGTAATAGAATTTCCTGTTCTGAAATCAGTGCCCACAGGGGACATAACTACCAGACTATAAATAGAAATTTGAAAGGGTAATAATGGTAGATGACAAAAACAGAGGCTTTTGATCTCTGCCTATTTAAAAACTGAAACCTGACTTAAGTGAATATATTATTCACATAAAAATCCTGTAATATATGTATGTGCTGTTTAGTTTTCAGAAAAAAACCCTGCATTTTGACCCAAATGTTGAATTTGGATAATTGTCTCATTTATGTGGGTCTGTAAGGAAAGTCAGGTTAAACTAGGTTCACAGTAAAATATAGTAAAAACTGTCTTCATACCCTTTTGGAGAAATCAGAAAAATTAGATTACCTATGAATAAAAAAATTTATGAAAAATGATAGCTCACTTTTCAATCATTACAATTTTCTCCAATGGAAAGCTCTTAGAAAGTTTAACAAACCGTTACCAATAGAGCTTTGTTCACTTGCTGTGTGTTTTCCCCATGTGGGCAGAAAATCCCTGCTGTACCTCTTGATATTGTAAACAGCACCTGAAACACGGTAGACAATACTGAATGGATTTATTGATTCTTAGAGACAAAAATCAGGTAGATATCCCTAATTTTGGATAAAGGTCAGTAACCTACAGGCCACCAACAAGGATGTTTTAAGGAAGCAAGTTTAAAATATGTGTAATGTGGAATACTTTTTTTTAAAAGAAGGCAGCATTTAGAATACAGACCTATTTAGCAATAAGCACTTTTCAAAGATAAACTAACGTCAAGCCTAAGGAATTAGTTGATTAATCTGTTTAGTAGTCTTGTTTCAACAGGTATCCCAACAGACTCATCCATTTTCCTCCCAATAGTCAAGGAAACATAAAACGTTTAGTTCTGTTCTCAATCTACTTTTCTTCTCTCATGTATTCTTGAAATATCAAATGTATTGATTAGGCTGGGTGCAGTGGCTCACACCTGTAATCCTGGCACTTTGGGAGGCTGAGGCCAGCAGATCACCTGAGGTTGGGAGTTCGAGACCAGCCTAACCAACATGGAGAAACCCCATCTCTACCAAAAAATACAAAATTAGCCGGGTGTGGTGGTGCATGCTTGTAATCCCAGCTACTCGGGAGGCTGAGGCAGGAGAATCACTTGAACCCGGGAGGCAGAGGTTGTGGTTAGCCGAGATTGCACCATTGCACTCCAGCCTGGGCAACAAGAGCGAAACTCAGTCTCAAAAAAAAAAAAAAAAAAAAAAGGAAAATCAAATGTATTGATGCACTGTAACAAATAGAACAGACTTACTTATCTTTTGATTTTTTCTAAGACAGGGTCTCACTCTGTTGCCGTGGTGGGAGTGCAGTGGTGCAAACACAGTTCCCTGTACCCTCCATCTCCTGGGATCAAACAATCCTCCTTAATAGCTGGGACTACAGGTACAGATATGCACCACCATGCCCAGCTAATTAAAAAAAAATTATTATTTTTTTTAAGAGATGGGGTCTCTGTTGCCCAGGCTGATTTTTGTTTGAAAAAAAAAATTTGGCCGGGCACGGTGGCTCACGCCTGTAATCCCAGCACTTTGGGAGGCCGAGGCGGGCGGATCACGAGGTCAGGAGATCGAGACCATCCTGGCTAACACGGTGAAACCCCGTCTCTACTAAAACTGCAAAAAATTAGCCGGGCGAGGCGGCGGGCGCCTGTAGTCCCAGCTACTCGGGAGGCTGAGGCAGGAGAATGGCGTGAACCCGGGAGGCGGAGCTTGCAGTGAGCCGAGATTGCGCCATTGCACTCCAGCCTGGGCGACTAAGCGAGACTCTGTCTCAAAAAAAAAAAAAAAAAAAAAAAAAAAAAAAGAAAAAAAAATTTTTAGTCTTACAAATCACAATGTTAAGGCTCACTGACAGATGAGACAAGCCTGCAAACACTTCTAAGGTTTCTAAGGTAAGAGTTATTAATTGTAAAACACTGTGTAACTCCCTTTTACATTTCCAATATTTAAAAAGAGACAGAATAGATGGAGATTAAATTCAATGAAAACACAGATTAAGAGTTTACCTCAAAGAAAAGTTGTAGTGATGAGTTTTGATTCTAAGTTTGCTGTCCCACAACTAAAGATGGAATGATTTAAAAAAACAAGGCAAAACTTCATTTTATAAATGGAATTTTAAAAATTTCTATTTGTAATGCCCATATATGGTAAAGATGAGCTATTTACATTTAAGAAATAACTGAATCAACAAAAAAGTCAATACAGGGTTTTTACACTTTTTAGAAAAATGTAAGTGAAAGACCACTTTGATTTTCTCCTAAAACTCAAGTTTCTCCAAGTATCCTCGGGGACATGCAAAGGAACTCATGCCTTTTCTGACTCAATTATTTTAGTATTTTCCCATTAAGCACCAGAAAAGTCAGTCTACATGAGTTGTGTTCCTAAACTGCAGTTACTATTTTGTATAGGAGAAAATGGTGCTTTTTGCCAAACCACAGCCTTATTCCAATCAGCATTAAAAAAAAAAAAATTACATATTATATATATTATTTTATATATATATATATATATCTCTCTCTAGAAGACAGCACTGGCATTCATTTCACTCTTCTATGAAGTAGGTATTATCATTCTCATTTTATAGATAAGGAAACCAAGGCACCCAACCAAAGGTATATAGTAGGAAGTGGAAGAGCTGGGATTAAAAACCCAGGAAGTCTGGCTCCAAAGTTTATATTCTTATTCACTATAGTAAACCATCCACCTTGTAACCCTAATATTCATCTGTAACTAATGTGTTGTTTCCCACCAGAGCAGTAGTTCTTAACCAGGGTGATTTTGCCCTCCAAGTTCACCTCCCCCGTCCCCCAACAATCCAACTGGGGGACATCTGGCAATGTCTGGAAACATTTTTGGTTGTCACAACTTGAAGGCTGGGGTGGTGTTACTGGCATCTAGTGGGCAGATACTAAAATTCCTATAATGCACAGGAGAGTTGCCAGAATACATTATCAAATAGAAAACATCGATAGTGCTGAGATTGAGAAACTCTTCAATAGAATATAAATTCTAGGAGGACAGCATTTCATAGTTGACCTTGGTTGCTGCTACATCCTTAGGCCTAGAACAATTTTTATACTTAAGTACTTAATTTGTCCAGTGAATGAATATTTAGTTGTTCGAGCCTACAACTGTGCCTGGTACATAGCTGGTAGGCAGCAAACATTTATTAAAAGTAATTATTGAATTAATGGCAGTATCAACGGATGTAACAGGACATACTAAATTGAAGTAATTTTAGTGTTTCACAGTCCCAGTTTTTTGGGCTTAATTTTTTTCCCAAATGAATATAAATAAAACCGGTTCTTCCAAAAACAAGTCTCTTTTGTAAAGAATCAGACTTCTTTCTTAACATGAAAGCCTTTAAAAATGTATCATTCAAACAGTGTATATTTAGGGAATTAGCAGATACCCCTCTATTAGATATTATCACTAATTAATTACTCCAGTAGCTGGAAAATACTTTGAAAAAGTTTGTGTGAAGAGCTTCTTTACAATTTATTTTTACACTTTAAAAATAATTCTGTAAGAATTCAGTTCTTACAGAAGAATTCAATTATAGCATATTTAAGAAAAATATCAATTCTCTAAAAAGTGCTTAATCCACATCACTCAGATTTTTATAACCACAATATTCTAACTTCATCCTGTATTTTAAAAAATCATAGTGTAACATCCATCAAAGTATTTTAAATCGTTCCTCTTTTACCTACCTCCTCAAAGAGCTACTGAACATTACCCAAAGGCTCTGTTCATAAGTAATACTGCTTGATTTACAAAATTATTTCTCAAGGAAAACTTCAAAAGGTGGTTATGTGGATACTCGAACAATACCAGAAAACCCCCTGCTTACTTATTCCTGTAATTAATGAGTCTGGTTGCCCAAATGTTAAATTATGAAACCACGCTGTGTAAAATGCACCTATTACAATTAAAACCAGGGTAAACCCATATTTATTTACTAGCACTGTTAAAACATTACACAAAACACATTCAAGTGGCAAGTAATTATAATGCAAGCCCTTGCATGGCAATCCAAATTTATTGAACTACTGATGCTAAGTTATACAAAATTGCACCACTTTAATTAAGGCTTTTAGTTTACATTTGGCCACCTCAAAGTAGTTGTAACATTAGGTTGGTCAATTTAAATACTGTGGCTCCCTGTTGGATAGACACACAATCTTTACATCCAAACATTAATGCATACAAAGCAACAAGGCATTGTTAAATAAAACAGCAATAGTTACTGCAAATTAGGCCTTGTGACCAATTACATATGATTAAAATTACTTCCCACATTCACATCCACAGTACTCGTCCACCATTTAACATCTCAACCAAAACGTTACACATGTGAAACGATCACTAACAGGCAAAAATACTAAACCTGTATATTTGGTATTGCAAATACACTTATGCATGAGCAAGCAAGGGATTCACAGTGAGAATCTACAGCTGCAGAAGCCTGAAAATGATTTACAAAAATTGTTAAATCATTAAAAAATTGTTTGAAAATATACACTTCTTGTTGTAGACCCCCACTGTACACACGACTATAAACATTGTTCCCTATGTAAACAAAAAAAGGAAACATATAATAAGAGATTTGAAAAGTCTGGACATTTCCTTCCCAACAGATATTAAAGGCAACGTCTTTAATCTAAGACATTATACTGAAAGGACTATCATATTTTAAAGACAAGATCACTGTCTCCACAGGTTTTTTAAAAATTAAAAAAACTATATAGCTGTGTTAATCAAAGCGCTTATTTTGTACAATAATAATGACCTTGAATTTCTTAAAAAAAATTACAATAAGCTACAAGTATCAAAGAAGCGAAGTTATCTGGAGTAGTCTATATAGGAGCTCTTTGGACTTTCTTTTATTATGCTAAAATAGTGGTGCTTTTAGGATTTACATTATTGTACTCTCCAATACAAAGTATGGGGCATGTTAAAGTATACAGTACACCATTTTCATACATGTACAACATTGGTGGATGAAGAATGTCTCTTAGCAGTAATACTGGATGTAACCTCTGGTTTTACCAGCTGCGTACTCTAGGATTATTATATAAGTAAAAATCTCTCTTGTGATACTGGAAAGTGATTAGAATGTGCAAACTGATATAGTAGCTTTCATCCGCCTCTTAAAGGGTACCACCACAGGAAAGTCCATTTAAGATGTTGGTAGGTTTAACAAAGTTGGAATGCTGGCACTGTTGAATTGGGCAACAGTTCTTCAGACCTGTCAAAAGGAAAAAAATTAATTAAAAACATGGGCTGGAAAAAGTAAAAACCCAAAAGGAAACAGTTAAGAAAACAAGTCTTAAAAGTGTTAGAAATGAATATAATCTAGGTTCTTGTTCTAGGCATTACATTAGTGGCAATGTACCACAATTAATGGCAGACCTTTTCATCTTTTCATTCCAAAAAGATGAAGTCTATTCTGTTGCCCTCTTGAAAGTCAGTTAAATGAAAATCTTAGGAACAGAAAGGGAAAGTACCTTTGTGCACATTTTTGTGCATTACCTTCCAAGGATTAAAAAGGAAAAAATCACATTAAAATTGTTAGTCAAGTCAACCTTACTAGAATTAGGATTAAAAAGTCAGATAGCAATATTAACAAAATGGGTGATCCTGTGTTTACACAATTGTAGTGTAATCCTAGAATTAGATCATAAGTATAGAATGCACATCTAACCATTTTTTTTCTAGTATCAGATAATCAAGTTCTTCCTTACTCTTTCAATAAGAGTGGCTAAAAAGCTCGTTTAGAGAAGCAGACAAGTAGAATTTATTTCATGATGGTGTTTTACAGATTTACAATCACGTTATATACTTTCTAAATTCCACATTTAAACATTCTATTAAGACTGATGTCAGAAAAAGTTGGTATTATACTAAAATCACATGTAAAGTTTTTTAAAAAGTAAACTTAGAACTGTTAAATATGTACTTTGAATAATTTTCTACATACATGCCTGCACTAAAAAATGTTTCCTATTTTATTTTCCTGGTGATCAGACTTGTTACAAGCTCCGAAGAGTTGTTAATATAGACGTGGCTGCTGAAATAATTTTCACAAATGCCTAGAACTTTAGGTCCTCATTCTGAGTCTGAACGAGGTTTGCAATCAAGTTTTCTAAATCCTAGCAGACTTGCAAATTAAAAAAGACAGATGGAAGTGTGTGAGCTCAAGCACATGTGTGCTGCTAAGAATGGGCACGTGGTCAGGAATTACAGGATATCAGAATGAGATGATATATCACTAAACAGAAAGCCCTAGATGGAAGGTGGGAATAAAAACTCTAAAAAGATACAGAATCAAAGTGCTATGGCAGCACTGAATCAATTAACATAGGAAGAAACAAGAGTCAGGAATATCAAAGGTTCTTAAGAATAAACAAACAGTTTAACAATAGTTTAATGACAGGTGAAGAGGAAACCATTATCATTGGCAAACAGCAGCTAACAGCTGAGTGTTAAGTATGTGCCAGGCAATGAGAGAGATCTGTGCAGCAAACCCCCATGGTACACGTTTACCTATGTAACAAACCTGCACATCCTGCACATGTACCCTGGAACTTAAAGGTTGAACGGGAAAAAAAAAGTGACTGGTGCATGATGAACATCTCAGGGGTGGGGGTGGGGTGCGTGCGTGTGTGTGTGTTTTAAATTAGGGATGGGGTTGGCTGGGCATGGTGGCACACGCCTGTAATCCCAGCTACTCAGGAGGCTGAGGCAGGAAAATTGCTTGAACCCAGGAGGTGAAGGTTGCAGTGAGCTGAGATTGCACCACTGCACTCCAGCATGGCGACAGAGCAAGACTCTGTCTCAAAAATAAATAAATACATATAAATAAATAAATAAATAAATTAGGGATGGGGTCTAGCTATGTTGCCCAAACTGATCTTCGACTCCTTGCCTCTAGCAATCCTGCCTCAGCCTCCCAAAGTTCTAGGAATATAGGCATGAACCGCTGTACTTGGCCATGTTAGGGGTTTTTATTAGCAACACTACCCTGTATTTATCTTAATACAGAATTTATCATGTTTTGCAATTAACTGTCTTTTTCGTTCAGTATACCTGAATTAGCTTAAAGTAATTAAGAGTCAAGGAGAGAAGGCTGGTCTTGTTCAGCACTGTATTGCCAGCACCAACCAGTATACAGAATGAACTTATTTAGAATATTCACTTAGTCAGGTGTGGTGGCCCAGCACTTTGGGAGGCCAAGGTGGGTGGATCACTTGAGGTCAGGAGTTCAAGACTAGCCTGACCAACACGGAGAAACCCCGTCTCTACTAAAAATACAAAAATTAGCCAGGCATGGTGGCACATGCCTGTGATCCCAGCTACTCGGGAGGCTGAGGCAGAAGAATTGCTTGAACCTGTGAGGCGGAGGTTGTAGAGAGCTGAGACTGCGCCACTGCACTCCAGCCTGGGTGACAGAGCGAAACTCCATCTCAAAAACAAAAAAAAAGAATACTTTACTCATGATGATAGGTAAATATTTTAATTAATAAGACAGCATACTAACTCATGGATATCTTATAAAAATAAACCATTTATTTTTCAGAACCAACAAAAAGAATTCTATACTTGCTTTCATGACAGAGTGCCCTTAATAAGGTTGAGTGATTAAAAGTTAGAGGAAAGATAAGTGAACATACCTGGCTCAGAGCTACAATGCATTTAGTATATTAAAGCAGCTGACATGATGACTTTTTGCGAGCCTTCCCAGGCACTGGAGTTTTTCTGTTAATTTGCCGCACTAGGTCATAAAAGATCTGCAAATACATTAATTTGTTTTAATTTACAGGAGGAACACCTCCCCCCGCAAAAATAAAAAAGTAAATTGAAAAAACAGAAATTTCCATGGATATAAATTAATCCCCAGAATTGTTCAGCTAAGGAATGAGAATAAAATCAGGTGTTATAACTGCCAAGCTCAAATTTTTTGGGGAGTGTTAATATTGTGCTCCTTAAAATAATTAATTGAAGGAGTGCAGAGACCTTAACTTAGTTCAATTAGAACATTTACCATCACACAAAGAAAAAATCCTTTTAAAAACTAAGTTTTTGCTCTACAACATGACTTGGAGCCTTTCAAGAACCATGCATGCCTTTTGGCATTTTAGTCTCTTTTTTTCATAACATCCTTCATATACCTGAAGTCTTAAATCTGTCTTCCCTATCCCTGTATTTTCTGTCCAGTCTTCCTTTTTCATGGTACATATCAATGTACAAGTATTTAATAGAGACTGAAATAGTATTGTTGTTTATTTACTACATGGATACATTTAACATAAGAGGTTTTTTTTTTTTGTCCTGTAACATCATTATGTACCCTGAGTACCTATTAAGTTGGGGTTAAGACATTTTCTGTTCATCTTCAATGTTGTACTTCAAATAAAGAGCCACTGTAAGTATATTTGACCATACCTCATTAACATTTATTTTTGATTTTGCAGAAGATTCTAAGAATGCACAGTTGTTCCATTGTCTTGCTAGATTTTGACCTTGTTCCTTTCCTACAACTCTTTCATCTTCCAAGTCACACTTATTACCAACAAGAATCATCGGAACCTAAAAATACATTTGTGAGAGTAAAAACAAATAAGTAAATATGCTATATGAATTGAAATAAAAAGAATTCTAAGAGTCAAATCTAAGAATTACTTTTCATATAATGCCACAGAAAAAAATAATGTATAATAAAATTTACAGCCTTAATAATTTAATCTGTAACATAAACATTAGTATTAACTTTGATGTCAATTATCTCCACTGCCTTCTCTTTTCATGGAGATGTCAAACAATAACTCCAAAGGGAAGAAAAGAGAGAAAGAAAGAAAACTCTCATATGTTAAGTAAAAAGAACACAACCTAGTCAATGCAGACATAAATAAGACACTTTTACATAAAATTTTGAGAAAACAAGCTATGATCCTGTTATGAGAGATGGGGAAAAAACCTTAAAATTTTATCATAATGAACTTATAACTAATTATACAAAGCAAAACATAAACTTTTTAAAAGGAAGTACAAAACGGTGTTACTGTGAAAATCTAATATATTTCAGCACTTTAAAATGTTTCTCTAAAGGGTGTGAATCAACTTCAAGTTTTCTGGTTTCCTGACGTGCATTTATTAAACTCAGCATTCTCAGTTGCACAACACGAAAAGGAGAAATTTGGAAGGCCCCCAAAGCAGAATTTTTAATTTCTCAAAGTCTTGTATTAAAAAACCCAATCAAGGCCGGGCACAGTGGCTCACGCTTGTAATCCCAGCACTCTGGGAGGCCGAGGCAGGTGGATCACCTGAGGTCAGGAGCTGGAGACCAGCCTGGCCAACAGGGCGAAACCCTGTCTCTACTAAAAATACAAAAATTAGCCGGGTGTGGTAGCACACGTCTGTAATCCCAGCTACTTGGGAGGCTGACACAGGAGAATTGCTTGAACTTGGGAGGCAGAGGTTGCAGTGAGCCGAGGTCATGCCATTGCACTCCAGCCTGGGCGACAGGGCAAGACTCTGTCTCAAAAACAAAAAAAAAAACCAAAAAACCCCAAAAAACCACTCAAACTTAATTTACTAAAAATCAAGACCACTTATTAAATGGATTTACAAATTAAAAAATGTTCCCTGAGGTTGCTGTAATTATGTAGGGTCCCCCCAAATTCCCTTGTTTCAGAAGTCCAGAAAATAACAGTATTTACCATGGGTGTCTCCCAGCTCTCACAATATTTGCTATAATTAAACTGCAGTACAACGAGTTGTATTTATTTATTTTGAGACAGGGTCTCACTCTGTCACCCTGGTTGGAGTGCAGTGATGTGATCTGGGCGCACTGCCAACCTCTACTTCCCAGGCTTAAGCAATTGTCCCACCTCAGCCTCCCAAGTAGCTGAGACCACAGGCACGCGCCACCACGCCGGCTAATTTTTTTTTTTTTTTTTTTTAAATTTCTGGTAGAGGTGGGGTTTTGCTGTGTTGCCCAGGGAGGTCTTGAACTCCTGAGCTCAGGGGATCTACCTGCCTTTGCCTCCCAAAGTGCTGGGATTACAGGCTTGAGCCACCGCGTCCTACAGGTGATTCTGATGCAAAATCAATTTTGAGAACCACTGCTGTATTTAGTGTGATGAGGAACTAAACTCCATTATGGTAGACTCTGAAGGGGCACCTAAATTAATAATGTTAGAATCTAATGTATTTGTTGCCTTTCTTTTTTTTTTTTTTTTTTTTTTTGAGACGGAGTCTGGCTCTGTCGCCCAGGCTGGAGTGCAGTGGCCAGATCTCAGCTCACTGCAAGCTCCGCCTCCCAAGTCTACGCCATTCTCCTGCCTCAGCCTCCCGAGTAGTTGGGACTACAGGCACCCGCCACCTCGCCCGGCTAGTTTTTTGTATTTTTTTTTTAGTAGAGACGGGGTTTCACCGTGTTAGCCAGGCTGGTCTCGATCTCCTGACCTCGTGATCCGCCTGTCTCAGCCTCCCAAAGTGCTGGGATTACAGGCTTGAGCCACCGCGCCTGGCGCCTTTCTTTAAAAATTATTATTATTATTATTGTCCGGGCACAGTGGCTCATGCCTGTAATCCCAGCACTTTGGGAGGCCGAGGTGGGTGGATCACCTGAGGTCAGGAGACCATCCTGACCAACATGGTGAAACCCCGTCTCTACTAAAAACACAAAAATTAGCCAGGTATAGTGGCATGCGCCTTCGTCCCAGCTACTCAGGAGGCTGAGGCAGGAGAACTGCTTGAACCCAGTAAGGTGGATGATGCAGTGAGCCCAGACTGCGCCACTGCACTCCAGCCTGGTGACAGAGTGACACTCCAGCCTGGAGACAGAGTGAAATTCTGTCTCATAAAATAAAAATAAAAAAAAAGGCCAGAGGCAGTAGATCATGTCTGTAATCCCAGCACTTTGGGAGGCTGAGGCGGGTGGATCACAAGGTCAGGAGATCGAGACCATCCTGGCTAACATGGTGAAACCCCGCCTCTACTAAAAATACAAAAAATTAGCCAGGCATGGTGGCGGGCACCTGTAGTCCCAACTACCCTGGGAGGCTGTGGCAGCAGAATGGCGGGAACCCGGGAGGCGGAGCTATCGGGCCACCGCACTCCAGCCTGGGCGACAGAGCGAGACTGTGTCTCAAAGAAAAAAAAAAGAAGGAAGGGTATAACATTTAATTTTCTTTTTTTTTTTTTTTTTTTTTTGAGACGGAGTCTGGCTCTGTTGCCCAGGCTGGAGTGCAGTGGCCGGATCTCAGCTCACTGCAAGCCCTGCCTCCCGGGTTCACGCCATTCTCCTGCCTCAGCCTCCCGAGTAGCTGGGACTACAGGCGCCCGCCACCTCGCCCGGCTAATTTTTTTTGTATTTTTTTAGTAGAGACGGGGTTTCACCGTGTTAGCCAGGATGGTCTCGATCTCCTGAACTCGTGATCCGCCCGTCTCGGCCTCCCAAAGTGCTGAGATTACAGGCTTGAACATTTAATTTTCACAGGATAATGGCAAATGAGGAAATTTCTCACTTTCCACATGATATATATTTGAAAACATGTATGGGTATTTTTGCCTTTCAAGGAAAAAGTATAAAAAAACCACCACCCCCCTCCCCACCAAAATACATGAGCTTTAAAATGAATTTAAATTTAGACTTATACAATTATAATCAGAGTTTTGAAATAAAATATATTTATTAGGAAGTCAGCTTACATCATCAGTGTCTTTAACTCGAAGAATCTGTTCTCTCAGGTCTTGTAAATCGTTAAATGTGGACTGTGCTGTGATGGAATAAACTAATGCAAATCCTTGTCCATTTTTCATGTACAAATCCCTCATTGCTGTAAATTGTTCCTACAATAGAAAGAAAGGAACGTTAAACAACAAGAATGTTTTGACAGTTATTTTTACAATTTCGAAGTCTATAATTATAGCTCAATGAAGAATATTGTAGTATTATGTAACTTTGTTAAAATTACAATCTATGACAAGATACTATTTGAAAAACTGGCATTTTAGTTCCTTTTTTTTGAGACAGAGTCTTGCTCTGTCACCAGGCTGGAGTGCAGTGCGCGATCTCAGCTCACTGTAACCTCTGCCTTCCGGGTTCAAGTGATTCCCCTGCCTCAGCCTCTAGAGTAGCTGGGACTATAGGCGGGTGCCACCATGCCCGGCTATTGTATTTTGGTAGAGATGGGGTTTCACTATGTTGGCCAGGATGGTCTCCATCTCCTGACCTCGTGATCTGCCCATCTCGGCCTCCCAAAGTGCTAGGATTTACAGGCGTGAGCCATCACACCTGGCCAGAAATAGGTTTCTTATTTTAAAATCATACACCAAAGTAGATTTATATATAAAAAATATACTCAAGTGGAACAGAAATATCCCGTCCCCAAAAGTTACTAAAGGCAGCTTTTAAAAATACATCATAATGTGTAAGAGCACCTCAACTGTATCAGCCAAGTTAATCTATACAGCTATGACTCAAATGCTGTAGTTCTGTAGGGCTCCATTAGCATGATCTACACCATCCCATTTTCCCATACTACTTTTTCTTCGCTAGACTGAGAGCATTCGAAGGTAAGAACACAGTGACTGACATGTATCAGGTATTCAAACATTAGCTGAATGAATACCATACACCAACAACAAATCTTCCCTTCCTCTTCACATACCTACAAATCTAGTTTGTCTATAAATACCTGGAAGGAGAACAGATACCAATCAAAATATTTCTTTTTCTGGAGACTCGCTCTGTCACCCAAGCTGGAGTGCAGTGGTGCGTTATCAGCTCACTGCAACCTCTACCTCCAAGGTTCAAGCAATTCTCCTGCCTCAGCCTCCTGAGTAGCTGGGACTACAGGTGCCTGCCACTGCATCTGGCTAATTTTTGTATTTTAATAGAGACGGGGTTTCACCATGTTGGCCAGGCTGGTCTTGGAACTCCTGACCTCAGGCGATCCACCCACTTTGGCCTCCCAAAGTGCTGGGATTACAAGGCATGAGTCATCGCACCCAGCCTCAATCAAAATATTTCACACAGCTGCTGAGGAATGAATGTATGCCTGTATTATTTGAAATATGGTAATATATTGTTTTAAAAGTACTAGTGAGACTGAAAATTTTCCTTCTAACACATTTTCTAAACTTTTAAATGACCCACTGCAATTACAAAAAGTGCAATATACTTTTTTTTGTTTTGTTTTTGAGACGGAGTCTTGCTTTGTTGCCCAGGCTGGACTGCAGTGGCACGATCTTGGCTTACTGCAACCTCCGCCTCCTGGGTTCAAGCTATTCTCCTGCCTCAGCCTCCCGAGTAACTGGGATTACAGGTGTGTACCACCACACTTGGCTAATTTTTTAATATTTTTAGTAGATATGGGGTTTCACTGTGTTGGCCAGGCTGGTCTCGAACTCCTCACCTTAAGTGATCCACCCACCTTGGCCTCCCAAAGTGCTGGGATTACAGGTGTGAGCTACTGCGCCCGGCCAATATAAAACTAAGAATTCAACAGAACAACAAAAAAAAGATTTAAAGTTTAGCAACCAGTACTCTTATTTTTTTTTTGAGACACAGTCTTGCTCTGTCACCCAGGCTGGAGTGTAGTGGCACAGTCTCCACAGTCTTAGCTCACTGCAACCTCTGTCTCCTAGGTTCAAGAGATTCTCCTGCCTCAGCCTCCTGAGTAGCTGGGATTACAGGCATGTTCCACCATGCCCAGCTAATTTTTATATTTTTAGTAAAGACGGGGTTTAGCCATGTTGGCCAGGCTGGTCTAGAACTCCTGACCTCAAGTGATCTGGCAACCTTGGCATCCCAAAGTGCTGGGATCAGAGGTGTGAGCCACTACGACCAGCTGCAAGCAGTACTTTTAAATAAGCTTAACTAATATTTGTCTATAGAGTACTAGCGTTTATGAAGTCAATACTGTACAAACGGTGCATATACTTTGATATTTAGTTTTACCTACCGTTCCTGCAGTATCCAAGATTTCAAGCATACACTGTTGTGCATCTACTTCAACTTGCTGGTAGAAAAATTAAAATACATGTTCATTTTTTAAATGTAAGACTACCTTAATATACACAAAAAAGCTAATGTATCAAAAATAAGATACACAGATTATAACAACTTTACAAACTACTATCAAGCAATACTTCAACAAAGCAGGAGGAAAAATAGCTAAGTAATCAAGATTCAAAGACCCCCAAATTGTAATCGGGTTCAAAAGCCATGTGTTCTCAAGTCAACAGAGGGAAACCTACAAGATCCAGTCTCAGTATGATCTCTCAGCACTTAATTCTAGAGAAAAAATAGTTTCAAAATAGCTCAAATAAATAAACAAAACCAGCAATAGTTCCAACAATATCGTAAGTAATCTATCTCAATTCTCCCATGATACTTTCGATATACCTCATTTCTCTAGGTAACTATATGCCCTCACCATACTGGAACAAGATTTCTGGTATTAAGGAAGCAGAGCCACAGCTATTAAATAACTTGCACATATATCCCTGTTACCCCTTTCCATCTAATATTTCCTAGGAAAAAATAGGTATTTAGAATTAGATATAGAAAGAAAAGAGTATTACTGTCTCATAGCTGGGGTGCAAAAAAGTTTCCAGTTTTTTTGGTAGACTGTGGACATGGAGGGAGGAACGGAAACACAGTATTTGTACAACAGCAGGGCCAGGTTAGTTGCTTCATAAAAGCTGGGAAATACCTCTTTCCCTACTATGTTAAAAATGTCTACACATTGTTTTATTGTCACATAATGTTAGTGGTCACAGGAATTCACCTTACTATAGGCTGAGCATTCCTAATCTAAAAATTCAAAAATTGCAATGTTCCAAATCCAAAACTTTTTGAGCCATGTGTGGAACATCATGCTACAAGTGGAAAATTCCACACATGAGCTCATGTGACCAGTCACAGTCAAAATGCAGCCAAAACTTTGCTTCATGCGTAAGAATATTAAAAATATTACATAAGATTATGTGTATAAGGTGTATATGAAACCATGAATTGTTTAGACATGGGTCCCATTCTATTTCATTATGTATATACAAATATTTTAAAATCAGAAAATAATCTGAAATCTGAAAACACTTCTGGTCCCAGGTATTTTGGATAAGGGATATTCAACCCATATTGTGAGTGGTGGCACTTTCTCAAGAGGTTAGTAAGTAGAAAGCTTAGGAAGACTTGTGTCCACCAATTTCTAGGTTAAAAAGAAGGGAGCTTGAGAGTAATCAGTCTTGCTAGGTAGGGGATAGGAAGTAACATGGGGCTACTACTTGAAATGGATGGCATGCTTTAAAGTTTGCGTGTCAAATTACAACTTCAGGGTCAGGATAAACTTAAAATTCTGTGAATATGTGAGAGTATGAGGGTTTATGATCCTCTTAAACTGGTAAATATGCAATGCCAGAAAGTAATTATAAACTTTTCCCACTAATTTTATAAATTAACTCTGCCTCCATCCTACTTTATACAAAACATTCAGTAATTATACAGCTAAAATATTTATATTAAAATCAAAAGCAAAAGGCCTTCCAAAGTAATATATACCTTTCTATAAGAATCTTCTATCGTAGGATCATATTTTTCTACAAAAATTCCTTGAACAAACTGTACAGTCTGAAAAAAAAATTAAGAAACCATTATACTTCTAAAGAAAAGAGTACATTCAATCTTTAAATTGTAAACTGATTTCACACAGGGAGTTACACCATCGGTGAAAAAAACCACAGCCAATACTACATTTGAATGTATATATTTGGTAAGAAAATTACCTCAGAAAGCTGTTTTCTATTTTTAAATAAATAATCACTATGCTCCTTATTGGGTAATTCTAAATTTAGAGATCATATATTTAAAAATTTTAAATGTCTCTTGTTTCAGTCTTTTATTCTTTTATTTTTTTTCTTTGAGACAGAGTCTTGCTCTGTCTCCCACGCTGGAGTGCAGTGACACAATCTTGGCTCACTGCAACCTCCGCCTCCTGGGTTCAGGCCATTCTCCCACATCAGCCTCCCAAGTAGCTGGGATTATAGGCATGCACCACCACATCTGGCTAATTTTTGTATTTTTAGTAGAGATGGGGTTTCACTATATTGGCCAGGCTGCTTTAGAACTCCTGACCTCAGGTGATCTGCCCGCCTCGGCCTCCGAAAGTGTTGGGATTATAGGTGTGAGCCACCGTGCTGGTGTTGTTTCAGTCTTAAGAGCTTAAATTTGAATTTTAAATTAGAAATTGACTAATTTTATGTTATGTATACACACATACATGCACAATCAACTCCCCATCACTTTGGATACAAATTGAAAAAGCAGTTCATTTCACATCATATATACTTCTCCGTTTGTTCCAAGCATGTCAATTCTCAGCTAGGTGGCCTTTCTAAGTGGCCAAGATGGTTTATCTTATGAGTGAGGCAGGTCAATCTATTTGCTTGTGAGGCTTTGCTAAGCTCTGAACTATTCATCAAATTATTTTCCCTACGTTTTTCCCCTTTCCCAACCCTCATTACCGAGTTATTCTTGCTACACCATTCCTTGATGCAGAAAACATGGCCATTAAAATAATAATGTAAAACTGGACAGTCAAACGTAATATTTGAAGAAGACTTTTTATAAGCTTTGATATTTTCTAACATAAAATGTATAGGGTAAGACTATAGGTAAGAAGAAAAAGCAAGCCAGGCATGGTGATTTATGCCTGTAATTCCAGCACTTTGGGAGGCAAAGGTGGATTACTTGAGGCCAGGAGTTTAAGACCAGCCTGAGCAATACAGCAAGACACCATCTCTACAAAAAACTTTATAAAAATTAGCCTGGCATGAAGGCACATGCCTGTAGTCCCAAGCATTCAGGAGGCTGAGATCACCTGACCCCTTAGCCTGGGCAACAGAGTGAGACCCTGTCTGAAAACAAATAAAAATAAAAAGACCAAAACTTATTCTACCTGCCTCTGAAATGCAAATGCAAAAAGACACATATTTGTATGCTCTCAATCTCTGTGCTTAGCTCAAATTGTATTCCAGCATAATTCGTGTCATTCTGGAGTCAATGTTCCAGAGAGAATATGATCCACCCAGATATAATTAAAAGTTGAGTAAAATTACAAGAAAAATATTACATTGCTTCTAAAGTCATTAAGGGATTTTATCTTAACAAAGACTTATCAAAACCTAAAACTCAACAGAAAAAGAACGTCTCGGAGTGAAAGGCTTAGGTAAAGTAAGAATGACTTACCAAAGCAGACTTTCCAACGCCTCCTGAGCCAAGAACGACTAGCTTATACTCACGCATGATGCAGGCTTGTCAAAACCTAGTACCTTATTAAAGAAAAAAAAAAAAAAAAAAAAAGAATTCTAAGTAAAGTTTTGTATTCCTGTGCTTTTCACAGAAATAAAACATTCAGGAAAATAGATTTATTTAAAATGATTACTATACAACACAAATACGGAGCACCCTATGAGCAGACTTACTAAAAGATGCTCAGAGGTAGAAGAAAACTACAGAATCACTTGATATCAAGAGTTCAAGACCAGCCTGGCCACCATAGCAAAACCCTTTTTTTTGGGGGGGGGGAGGGCGGCACTTCACCACGTTGGCCAGGATGGTCTCAATCTCTTGACCTCATGATCCACCCGCCTTGCCTCCCAAAGTGCTGGGATTACAGGCGTGAGCCACCATACCCAGCTGCAAAACCTTGTTTCTACAAAAAAAAAAAAAAAAAAAAAAGACAAAAATTAGCCGAGTGTGGTGGCACATGCCTGTAATCCCAACTGCTCGCAAAGCTGAGGCATGAAAATTGCTTGAACCTGGGAGGCGGAGGTTGCAGTGAGCTGAGATCACGCCACTGGGCTCCAGCCTGGGCAACACAGTGAGATTCTGTCTTAAAAAAAAAAAGATTTAATGGGATACAAAATAAAAATTGATTTAAGGAAATTTTCAAAAGTATTCTGGCACAGCCCCAATAGCTAAAGTAAAGAGATGGCCTTTCTTTTTGTATATGGGTTCAGGTCTGAAATAGGAAACTTAAAATAGAAAATTGGTAATCTGAAAAAATCTACAATGGTTGAGATTTTCAGTCTTACAAACAAGCTAGAAAAAACTAAATAAAAGGGTCTTTGTTTTTGAAGAAATGAAAACCTACAGATGAAGCTACTTGTACAAACAGAGCCACAGGAGAAACTGATGTTGCACATTCACTAAGAAATGGAAGTACAATAACCCCAAATCTGTTCAATTTTGCTGCTCCAAGGGTAATATGAGCATCCAATTCTCCACCCTTCCTCCACTGGGGGTGGGAGTGGGACTGACTACATATAGTCACAGGAAACCTTTTGGGGGTGATGGAAGTGTTCTAAAAACTGGTTGTAGTGGGCCGGACTACACCTGTAATCCCAGCACTTTGGGAGGCCAAGGCGGGCAGATCACGAGGTCAGGAGTTTGCGACCAGCCTGGACAATATGGTAAAACCCCACTTCTACTAAAAACACAAAAAATTAGCAGGGCGTGGTGGTGGGCACCTGTAATCCCAGCTATTCCGGAGGCTGAGGCAGAAGAATCGCGTGAACCTGAGAGGCAGAGGTTGCAGTAAGCCGAGATCACACCACTGCACTCCAGCCCCAGCAAGAGTGGGAGACTCCATCTCAAAAAAAAAAAAAAAACCCCACAAAACAAAACACGCCAAAAACCGGTTGTAGTGATGGCTGCGCAACTGCGCAACTATATTCACTAAAACCTCCAAACGTAACACAACTGACCGAAACAACATAAAAACAATTTAAAAATACTGAATATAAAAACTATACATTTATCAGAGGTGTTTTCTAAGAGACGTATGCCTTTATTTTCTTATCTCACAAAGGTGGCTGAGTTGGCTGTGGGAGTTATACTTCTTTAGTGAGATTAGGGACTCTTTTTTCCCAGCTGCTTCATTTATCCATGAATGAGCATTATTATTTGTTGCTAGAATGAGTCAGGTTAATCCATATTATTGTATCTATCAGTAATTTGCTCCTTTTATTATTATTGATTAAAATATACCATCTGAATACATGACATTTTCTTTACCCATTCACACCAGCTGATGAAAATTTGGATTGTTTCCAGTTTGGGGATGTTATCAGGGTATTTTTGTTACCTTAAAGAGCAAAACAAAACAAAAAAGCCCCAACAGTACGATAGTCAAGATTTGAATCAATATTTTTTCAAATCTATGCTTTCTACTACACCAGTCTTGAAAACACTGTTTAAAAGACTTTTTAAGACTGAAATAACAAACAGATTTTTATTGTGAATGCCAACTCCGACTGACTGGCAACAGCCATTGTCCTGTTTTTAGGATAGTGTGGTTGCATCTAGTTTTGCAGAAGAGACAACTCTGCTCAATAAGCAACATAACTGGCTTGTAGTGCTGGTAGGGACTGGGAAAGAGTTGTAGCACCTGTATCTGTGTAGTGTATTTGTGATCTTTAGGCATAACCTTTCTGTTCAAGTGTTCTTTTCCTGAAGTCCTTAGTTCAGTAAGAATGAGCATTTTGAAATATGTCAATTCCCTAAAATTTCATGCACAATTAAAAATGGGAATAGTTACATCAGATTTTCAAAGAGATTTGTAACAACTACTATTTGAGACGTTGAGATTAATTGTTCTCTTTCACAGAACCCCATGGGGGAACAATTTTGACAGCATAGCATAGTGGCGAATGGTACCTAAGTTTCAAATCATGGTCTTCTATAATCTTGGGCAAATCATGAAACCTTTCAGAGCCTCACTTTCCTTCCAGGTAAAATTAAGATAGTAACAGTTACATGATAAGGTTGTGAGATGGATTAAAAAGAAGGTAAACTCCATAAGGATAGGGATTTTTGTCTGTTTTACTCACTGCCATATTCCCAGAACCTGAAACTGTGCCTGAAGTATGTGTTCCATAAATTAAAGAAAGAATAAGGAAACAAATGTAGTAATTCTTCAGTCACTGACACAACACCTTGCACATACTTGGGCAACAAAAGATAAATTTTAGGCTGGGCGCGGTGGCTCATGCCTGTAATCCCAGCACTTTGGGAGGCCCAGGCGGTTGGATCACTGGATGTCAGAAGTTCAAGACCAGCCTGGTCAACACGGTGAAGCCTCTAAAAATACAAAATTAGCCGGGTGTGGTGGCACGTGCCTGTAATCCCACTTACTCGGGAAACTGAGGCAAGAGAATACCTTGAACCTAGGAGGGGGAGGTTGCAGTGAGCCCAGAGCGCACTGCTGCACTCCAACCTGGGTGACAGAGCAAGACTCCGTCTCAAAAAAAAAAGTAACTTTTAAAATAATAGTAATGTCAATGGTTTGAGCTGCCACTCACTACGCTAAGAGAACTGCTATTCCTTCAGTTAAGAATCACTGCTCGACTTTTTTTTTTTTTTTTTTTTTGAGACGGAGTCTCGCTCTGTCGCCCAGGCTGGAGTGCAGTGGCGCAATCTCAGCTCAATGCAACCTCCGCCTCCCAGGTTCACACCATTCTCCTGCTTCAGCCTCCTGAAGAGCTGGGACTACAGGCGCCCACCACCATGCCCGGCTTATTTTCTGTATGTATTATTTTTAGTAGAGATGGGGTTTCACCGTGTTAGCCAGGTTGGTCTCCATATCCTGACCTCGTGATTTGCCCACCTCGGCCTCCTAAAGTGCTGGGATTACAGGCATGAGCCACCATGCCCCGCCCACTGCTTGACTCTTTAATCTATAGCTCAATAAAACATATAAGAACCCTCCATGTCAATATAAAAAAGCAAAAAGCTGTGCACACATCAGTATTGTGAATCATTTAAAAATGTTCAGAGATAATGACTGGGAAATAGCCCTCCTTTAAGTATTTAAAAAACACATTACTAAACAAAAATCCTGTAATATTGGCATTATCTCTGACAGCTAATATTAATCACAGAAGTCTTAATGAAATCTATTGTACCTCAAGTTATGCAGACTGCAATTTTGACAGCCTAGGAGGAATCTCATTATTGAAAAAATCTTGAGAGTATAATAGAAAATAAATTTCAATTCCCTGGAATAAAAAAAAAAGAAAAAAAAATACACAACAAGGTGGTAGGATAGGGAATTTTCTTTTCCTTTTGCTTATTTTTTTCTGACAGTTCAATTGTTAACAAATAAAAAAATATACAACAAATGAAACAAAACCTGAAGTTAACAGAGAAATTGTGAAGTTGTTCCATAATTACCCCAATATTATATAATAAGAATGCTGATAATTACTGGTATTTTTAAGAAGCAGACTTTAGAAAATTCAAAAATACCAAGTTTAGCCACTCAACTCATAGAGTAACTATAAAACACTGATGCTGGAAGAGAAAAGTATTTCTTGGATTAATAAACTAATGGTGAGGGTACCTTTTTAAAGAAATAAGCAGGTAAGCATAAAAGAATCAATTAAAGTTTAATTCTGTTAAGCCTTAATTACTTCCCAGAAAACACTTCTCAAAAAGGGCTAAGAGATGCTTAACTACTGAAAATTACAACATTAAACATATTTTAAGTGCTTTATAGGAAAAGAAATACTCAATGTAAATGCTGACATTTTAAACACCTATCTTACATCAATGCAATATTTACCATTAATTAGCAAGCAAAGTTTATCTAGAATGAAAAGATAAATAAGGTAGCAAAGGACTTAAGTTAGTACTTTAACTGGTGTGCCACAAGCAAATGATTATATTCTCAGAAGCTTGCTCATTTTTAACTACTTGTACATCAGGTAGTTAGAAGATAAGGATTAAGTCAAAAAGAGGATACAAAGTAATACCAGAATACCTGATATTACAAATTATTAAGAGTTCTGACTATCAGAAGGTATTACTGCCATGTACTACCATTTAAAGTGAAGAGATTTTGGAAGAAAAATAAAAACTATGATCAACAGAAAAATAAACTCAAAGAAATTTTAGAATGAACAACCTTCAAGAAGTCAAAGGCAACACAAATTAAATGAAACTGTGTTAGCAATGAGAGATATTGGCTAAATACTGTGCCTAAAATTATGGTGCTATTGGTCTACTGTGTAACATTCTAGTTTGAATTTCCAGCATAAGTGATAGGATTTTGTTCATTTACATGTGCTCTCTTTACGGTATTCCTTGTAAACAATAGCATTTGTAAAAACTGGATGCAGTTTGAAACTATCTGTACAGTTAAGAATTACTAGTTATCAATAATATGCCTATGTATGAATTAATCTGCAAATGTAGTACATTTGTATTAATCTTTAGTCTATGAATTAACCAATTATACCAACAACTGAGGGACTCCTGGATCTTCATTTTACTCAACCCGTTGAACAGAAAAGACTGTAGCATATATGCAAAATGAACTTAATGTTATCAACAGTGCAACTATACGATACTTCATCAGCAAAAAGGTGCAATTTCTATATCAAGTAGGCACATACACAATTATAAACTTTATGCATGATTCACACTGCCTCTCCAACACAATCTAATATTACAGATGAAGAAAATCAATTAAATCTCTAAAGAAAGCTATCAAAATACTAAAAATTCCACTACTGTTCAAACTTAAAGTATTTTCTACACTGATTTAATTTGTTTTTATCTTTGATTCAGAGGAACTGTGGAATGCACTGATCTTTTCAAATGCATAAATGTTTCTGCTATTTATCTGAATATATTTTTGGTGTAGTTTTTAGTATTAGGTCATTTACATTTAAAGATTCCTAATCTGAGTTCCTCAAATAAACACCTAAAATTTCTGTGACTACAACTAACCTGACTGATGAAAGTAACTGACAGCTTTTACACTTGGCTATTTACTTCTTGCAAAATACCTACTACCTTACTCATTTGTTTAAAAGTAGTTTACTTATTATTACTTTTACAACTTTTTCCATTTCCTCTACAGGCTGGAGTTTTACTTGCATTGGTTCTTTTTTATCAATTCAAAAAGCTGTTTAATTCTAGTTTCAGAGCAAACCACAGCAAAGACATGGAAAGACAAGAAAATAAAACCTCCTTTGGCATTGTCCAGAGTCAGGTTTCAGTGGCTGCTTCGTAACTATTTGAAATGAAAGTAGAAGAAGGGGGTGGTGGCTCATGCCTATAATGCCAGCACTCTGGGACACAGAGACAAGTAGACTGCTTTAATGCAGGAGGAGTTCAAGACCAGCCTGGGCAACATGGCAAAACCTAGTCTTTACAAAAAATACGAAAATTAGCCAAGTGTAGTGGCACACACCTGTAGTCCCAGCTACTTGGGAGGCTGAGGTGGGAGCATCACTTGAGCCCAGGAGGTCGAGGCTTCAGTGAGCCATGTTTGTGCCACTGCACTCCAGCCTGGGTGACAAGTGAGACCCTGTCTCCAAAAAAAAAAAAAAAAAAAAAATCATATTCTACATTAAGTTCAGTAAATTTATCTAAGATAATATTTCATTAATCAGAAATTATTAACTAGTATTTTCACAAAACAATAATGAATGCAATAATAATTCTGAGTTCACAGAAAATCCTGAAGACATGACTCAAAGAAAATAAAAACTGGTATTACCGGGTAGTTTTTGTCTAAATGTGTTCACTATATTAAACATCACAATGCAAATAACTGATTTAATTATCCAACATTCTGGATTGCCTGTAACATTCTTCCTAAGATTCAACTGTAGATATTACTGTTCCAAATTATGAACAAGGGTTATTCTAAAAAATCACTGAGGAAACTAAAAAGCATAACAAAATGATAAATTTATGTATTAAAAAGAAAATTCTTGTTTACTTGGTGCTGAGATTTATTGAGGACATACTCCATCATCCCAAGAACTGTGCTGGTCAGAAAAGAAAATCTAAGAAGTGACACCTTCCATTAACACTACTGTAATACAGCATTTAATATTCGACACCCATAAATAATATACTGAGTGTCTAATATGTGTTAGGCACTATTCTAGGCAGTGGGAATATAAAGCAGTGAACAAAATACCCTGTCCTCAGAATTTATAATCCAGAGTGAAGGGTATAGAGGGGAAACAAAGCCAATATAAAGTGTCAGGTGTGATAAGCAGTATGGAGGAAAAAAAACCAAAGGAGATAAAAATGGATGGTTTTATACAGGGTGGTTATGAAGGACTTCTATTAAGGTGAATCTATATTGCTCAGTACACAGAGTCCTGTCAATGGATTGGTATTAAATTTTGTTTTTAACAAAAGACTACCATTAAGCTTTGTCCTGTTGAGCATTTAAAAAAATCATCTTTGGGCTGGGCACGGTGGCTCATGCCTGTAATCCCAGCACTCTGGGAGGCCGAGGCAGGCAGATCACGAGGTCAGTCAGGATGGTCTCCGACTAACATGGTGAAACCCCGTCTCTACTAAAAATAAAAAAATTAGCCAGGTGTGGTGGCGGGCGCCTGTAATACCAGCTACTCAGGAGCCTGAGGCAGGAGAATTGCTTGAATCCAGGAGGCAGAAGTTGCAGTGAGCCGAGACTGCGCCACTGCACTCCAGCCTGGCAACAGAGCAAGACTCAGTATCAAAAAAAAAAAAAAAAAATCTTTGGTGGGGTGACATGCTAATTAGTTAAATTTGGATTTGGGAGTCAGAGATTTAATCAGCCCCTTCCTCTGCAAAAAGGGGCATAAATGGGATTTCTGGAGAAGTCTAAATGTAGTTGGTCTTATGAGGTGCTGTTTTTCAATATGTACAAAATGCCCTTTGGTGATTTCCCATGCCAGCTCTTTACAGGAGGGCATTTATCTCTTTTCCTCAACTGTGTAGCAAGAACAAGACAGAATCAGGACAGCACATTTCAAGATGCAGTTCTTAGGAGGTGTCAAGGAAATGTCTCTGAAGCATTCTTGCACTAACTCAGCCCACAGTGATCATTCTCCTTCATGACAAGTTATACCAAATACTTTAGGACTTGATTATGTATTACCTTGTACTATTTTCTAAGGAGACAACAAGCTGTAGAAAGTAACATTAACTTTGAATTTAAGCAGCTCTATTTAAAAAGTTTTTATCTTGAGATAAATCACTTAATTCTCGGTTTCCAGATTCCTTGTCTACAAAAAGACGGAATGAGGGAAGGGGGAAATATTGAACACTCAGATGCCTTACATCAGTCAGCTAGCCATGTAAATGCCTGAAGCAGTAAGGTCTTATTAGGTAATAACGTGAACTGTGGTCAAGTAGAGAGTGAATGCTTTATAGGTAAAGTCATTTGAATTCTAAAACTTATGAATATTGTATAAACCAACAAAATCAATTTGAGAGATAAGAGATCTGAACCCTGGTCTGGCAGTTTTTGACTTCTAGACTAGATCCCTAAAGTCCCTTTCAATTATAAAATGTTTTGTTACAATAATGTTACATGCACCAGACTTTGAAGAATTAAACATAAATGGAATTTTAAAAGCATCAGGTTGGGCATGGTGACTCATGTCTGTAATTCCAGCACTTTGCGGGGCCGAGGTGGGCAGATCACTTTAAGTCAGGAGTTCGACACTAGCTGGCCAACATGGTGAAACCCCGTCTATACTAAAAAATACAAAAATTTGCTGGGCATGATGGTGCACGCCTGTAATCCCAGGTGCTCAGGAGGCTGAGGCAGGAGAATCATTTGAATCTGGAAGGCCGAGGCTGCAGTGAGCCAAGATCGCGCCACTACACTCCAGCCTAGGTGGACAGAGGAGACTCCATCTCAAAAAATAAAAATAAAAAAAAGTCGAGCAGCGATTCTTAACTGAAGGAATAGCAATTCTCTTTAGTGTATTGAGTGGCAGCTCAAACCACTGACATTACTATTATTATGTTTCAAAAAAAAAGTTATATTCCTTAATTACTATAAAAAATATAAATTGCATTAGTAATAAAATGTAATGATAATCTAAATATTCCTTCTCTAACTTCATAATGGTGGTTTGATATTATAGATATATTAGAGTCATTATCTTTCAAAAACAATACACATTTTAAAAAGGAGTGAAAATAAACATAAGACAACATCCTTACTCCTAAGGTACGCACAACTGGGAAAATCCATTAAGATTAGTGGGCATTCAACCAGGACAAGATGCAACCACATTTTCTTTTACCTTCTCGCAAGCTAGTCCAAGATGCTTTATGCAATAAAAGCAATATAACTAAAAATTAGGGCACAGACATGACATCTCTCTCAGGAAGCACACTTCTCTTCAAATAATACCACAAATAAAGAGACTGACTGCATAAGGGATTATACAAATTGGTTACAGAGATTAAGACTGGGAAGTAAAATATAAAAAGTAAAAACAAGTGACTACCAAGGAAAAAATCTATATACCAAATATACAAAAAATGTGGACTAGTGAGACAAGTGTCACCAGAATGTACTATAAAACATTAAAGCCAACAACAGATTACCTTTAAAGACTGCTTTAATCCTATCCAGGATAAAACACAGCAGACCAATGGAATTTTAAAAACTTTAAATTTATATTAATCCAATTAACAAAATTTGCATCCAAGGTTACCTTAAAAACTTTGAATCCAAAATCTTGAAAAGCAAACAAATTAACTCATAAAAAAAATGGACCCATATTTAAGTAACATAAAACAATTCTACATTTTAAGAAGATGAAACTAAATAACTGACTTTTTAAGAGACTTCCTTAACTGAGTGAGGCTAGTTCACAATTGGTAAATAAAGAAATCGTGGGGCTGGTTTGAGGCCCAAACTGAGTTTTTCCTTATACACTTAAAAGTAAATACTGTATCATCTTTGGAGCTCAGTGTGGTAAAATATGAAATCTGGAAATAAGGAGACCAAAACTAGCTATGTAATTTACTGGGGGTGGTCATTTATTTCTAGGCTGGCATCTTTTATTTATTTATTTATTTATTTTGAGATGGAGTTTTACTCGTCACCCAGGCTGGAGTGCAGTCACTGGTGTGATCTCAGCTCACTGCAACCTCAGTCTCCCTGGTTCAACTGATTCTCTTCTCTCAGCCTCCAGAGCAGGATTACAGGGCCGTGCCACCACACCTGGCTAATTTTATATTTTTAGTAGAGGTGGGGTTTCACCATGTTGGCCAGGCTGATCTTGAACTCCTGACCTCAGGTGATCCACCCGCCTCAGCCTCCCAAAGTGCTGGGATTACTGGTGTAAGCCACTGCACCTGGCCTCTAGGCTGGTGTCTTAATCTGTGAAATACGGACAACAATAATACTGACTGTACAGAGTTGAGGGACAGATTAAATAAGAATGTACACTGTTGATAAAAGCATTAAATGTTAGTTATTACCATCATCAAGCAGCTGCAGGGTAGTCCTTATGTTGGTGTCCACTATTCGGTCTATAAGTGTTTGCTGAATAAAGATTAATAATTCTTTTCCAGCAAATGACGGAAGTATAGACTTTTAGAAGATGAGTAATAAGTTATCTTTTTACAGGTAAATTGCCATTTAAGTTCATATCAATTATTGACAGATGCCATGAATCCCAACTGAAGATGAAATACACAAATCTTGGCATTAAAAAAAGTAGGGACAGGCCGGGTGTGGTGGCTCACGCCTGGAATCTCAGCGCTTTGGGAGGCCAAGGTGGGTGGATCACCTGAGGTCAGGAGTTCCAGACGAGCCTGGCCAACATGGTGAAATGCCATCTCTACTAAAAATACAAAAATTAGCTGGGCATGATGGCGCACACCTGTAACCCAGCTATTCAGGAGGCTGAGGCAGAAGAACTGCTTGAATAGAGACTCCCGTCTCAAAAAAAAAAAAAAAAAAAAGTAGGGATAGGCATGGTGGCTCACGCCTGTACAACCCCAGCATTTTGGGAGGCTGAGGTGGTAAGACTGCTCGAGACTAGTCTGGACAACACAGCAAAACCACACTTCCACAAAAAATTTATAAAGTAGCTGGGTGTGGTAGTACATGTCTAGAGTCCCAGCTGCTCAAAAGAATGAGGTGGGAGGATCACTTAAGCCCACCAATTGGAGGTTACAGTGAATTATGATTGCATTACTGCACTCTAGCATGGGTGACAAGACCTTGTTCCTAAAACAAACAAACAAACAACAAAAAAATAGTTCTTATACTTGCCTTCGAGGAATTACAGTCCAGTAGAAATGCCCTGCAGCAGAAACGCTAGTGTTAAAACCAACTTCTGGGTTCCAGAGACAACTGCTCTTAACTTTATAACCTGATTTATTTAAATCTCATTGATAAATGAAAAAGTAGCTTATAAGAATCAAATCCTTGAAAAGCAATAAGCAACATTTAAAAAGCGTGATTTCTTTCCCTTAAAATACGCCAAAAAATAGCTGAGTGCAGTGGCTCATGCCTGTAATCCCAGGACTGTAGAAGGCCGAGGCGGGCGGATCACCTGAGGTCAGGAGTTTGAGACCAGCCTGGCCAACATGGTGAAGCCCCAACTCTACTAAAAATATAAAACAAACAAAAAATTACCCAGGCGAGGTGGCGGGCGCTTGTAGTACCAGCTACTCAGGAGGCTGAGGCAGGAGAATCACTTGAACCCAGGAGGCAGAATTTGCAGTAAGTAGAGATTGCGCCACTGCACTCAAGCCTGAGCGACAGAGCGAGACTTGGTATTAAAAAAAAAAAAAAATCTCAGGCCGGGCGCGGTGGCTCAAGCCTGTAATCCCAGCACTTTGGGAGGCCGAGACGGGTGGATCACGAGGTCAGGAGATCGAGACCATCCTGGCTAACACGGTGAAACCCAGTCTCTACTAAAAAATACAAAAAACTAGCTGGGCAAGGTGGCGGGCGCCTGCAGTCCCAGCTACTCGGGAGGCTGAGGCAGGAGAATGGCGTAAACCTGGGAGGCGGAGCTTGCAGTGAGCTGAGATCTGGCCACTGCACTCTAGCCTGGGCGACAGAGCAAGACTCCGTCTCAAAAAAAAAAAAATCTCTGCATGGGTATAACTAAAATGGAAATTTTGCAAAACACTGGTGACAAGCAGTTCTCCAATCTCAAGCTGTTTAGCTACTGCACTCACCCCTCCAACCCCAGTTTGAAATTTTGTGATCCTAAATTATAAAGAAAGCCTAATTAGGCCAGGCACACTGGCTCATGCCTGTAATCCCAGCACTTTGGGAGGCCGAGGTGGGTGGATTGCTTGAGGTCAGGAATTCGAGACCAGCCTGGCCAATATGGTGAAACCCCGTCTCTACTAAAATACAAAAATCAGCCAGGTGAGGCGGTAAGCGCCTGTAATCCCAGCTATTAGGGAGGCTGAGGCAGGTGAACTGCTTGTACTCAGGAGGTGGAGGTTGCAGTGAGCCGAGATCGTACCACTGCACTCCAGCCTGGATAACAGAGTAACAGAGTGAGACTTTGTCTTTAAAAAAAAAAAAAAAAAAAAAAAAAAGGCCTTAAATACTGGTTCCTGAAGTCAGGTAACATTACTTCTCTCACTGCACTTTCTGGAAGAGAAGATACTTGATTTCTCCTTTCCACCTCCAACTCCAAAAGTAATATTTTAATAGCTAAAGAGGATAACTGTGTTTTCTCATTTCCAAATAAAATCAACTAATTCAACTGTCAGATGGACCTGTTATGAATCTGTTGAACACAATGACAGACTTTAAAAATTCTTTTTGAAGGAAAAAATAAGGGGCCCAAACACTACCTCTCCTACCCTCTTTTAAAAATAAAACTTCTGCGGCAGAGCGAGACTCTGTCTCAAAAAAAAAAAATAAATAAATAAAACTTCTAACAAGGAACTATAAAATAAATAGAAAGCTGCTAAAATGAAGACTGCTTATCATATTTACTTTGAGTTGTCTGCCTCTCTCATAATGAGGACACATGGAAAATGTTTCCAATCTTACTCATTCTGCCAAGAAAGATCTCCTGTGAACAAGAGTTCTAAATCTAGAAAGTGCAAAATTTGTAGATTATCAGACTGTGTATAGCATTTTCTCTATTCTGACCATATTTATAATACCTCAAGTAGGAAAAAATTCCCTTGCCCTTTCCATGGATTAACACTGCTAGTAAATCAAGTTTTTTCCATTAATTACACCAACCTTCTCACTGAAATATTCAACAACATATAATTTGACATGCAACGTAAGGTTAACTTTTACAGTTTTTTTTTTTTTTTTTTGAGACAGAGTCTTGCTCAGTTGCCTAGGCTGGAGTGCGGTGGCCACCACAATCTCGGTTCACTGCAAGCTCCGCCTCCCAGGTTCACGCCATTCTCCTGCCTCAGCCTCCCAAGTAGCTGGGCCTACAGGTACCCACCACTACGCCCAGCTAATTTTTTTTTGTATTTTTAGTAGAGACGGGGTTTCAATGTGTTAGCCAGGATGGTCTCAATCTCCTGACCTCGTGATCCGCCCGTCTCGGCCTCCCAAAGTGCTGGGATTACAGGCGTGAGCCACTGCGCCCGGCCTTACAGTTTTATTTCTATAGTTACCTTTTCAGTTCAGTATTTGGTCATGTATGGTAGAATATAAACAATTTATCAATAATCTGACAAATGCAGAAGAATCAGTTTAATAGATTTCTCACCTGAGTCAATAGATAAGCAAAATAGTTAAGTGATTTTTTAAAAAAAGGAGAGACCAATTTCAAAAACAGGTAAAAAAAATAATAATGATGTAGGCTCAAGATCACCTTATTAGTTTCTATCAGATCTTTCCAAATAGGCATATTTGTGCAGAACTCCTCCCTGCTCCCAATTCTCTAGATGTGACTAAAAAAAAGTCATTCTTTTCCTGTCATCTGAACTAGCAGTAAAATCTATAGGGATGCATACTGACTCAGTATAGCCTTTACATCCCATTGTCTGGGTTGGAATCAGTTCTACTAAGTATTAGTTGAGTGGCTTTGGTTATATTATTTTAAACTCTGTCTCATTTCCTCATTTGAAAATGGAAATACGAGTATCTACTTCTTACAGTTTTTAAAGATTCAAATGAAATAACTTACCCTATGCAAAATGTGTAGCACAATGAGTAACACATAGGAAGTAGTCAGTAAATGTTAATTTGCTATTTTTAAAAATTACATCTATCTAGGTGTTTACAGTGCTTAAGACACCTAAAGGACTTCAATAGCATACTATTTTAATAGGTAACTGTATACCTGGGAGTTGTCATGGATTCTTCTCTCCATTATCAAGTCTGATTCATTCCACCTTGGTATTTCTGGAATCAATTCCATTCTCTCTACTCCACTACCTTATAGTGGGCCTTATTATTTCTTACACAGGAAAAGGAGGATACAAGAGGCAATGAGAAAATATTAATTTGCTTTACACCTCAATTTCAATGACCAGATTAGAGATGTTTAGGTTTTTTTGTTTTTTTGAGACAGAGTCTTACTCTGTTGCCCAGGCTGGAGAGCAGTGGCATGATCTCAGCTCACTGCAACCTCCACCTCCCAAGTTCAAGTGATTCTCCGGCCTTAGCCTCCTCAGTAGATGGGACTATGGGCACACGCCACCATGCCTGGCTAATTTTCGTATTTTTTAGTAGAGACAAAGTGTCGCCATATTGGCCAGGTTGGTCTAGAACTCCTGACCTCGTGATCCGCCTGCCTCGGCCTCCCAAAGTGCTGGGATTACAGGTGTGAGCCATCGCGCCAGGCTGAGATATTAGTTTTAACTGTAACAAAGAGGTTGTGTGGCCCAGAAATCAGAGGAAAAACAAATGTGACAACTACATATTAAAGCCCAGAAGACACTCCGTTTTATAAATTAAAATGTTCAGTGTTTGCACTGTGTTAGCACAATCAAGCAGGGTCTACAGAATAAAGTGCTTGCTGTGGATGCACAGAAGAGAACAATTGTCTACCTATAAAGAACTATCAGGCAAGAATTCCTAAGTGGATATTTAAACCAGACCAGTGGATATATAAATCGTTAGGGAATAGGGGAGTTCACTTGGAAAGTGAGGGCACTCTGGGGAACGGGATGAGTATGATTGAAGTCATCAAGTCATGAGTGGTGGGAGGTCTGCTGGAGATATGGGGGAATTTATTCTGTGATAATAAATCTCAACTTAGTTTTAAGGTTTTAGATGTAAGATGTCACCCCAATGAACTTTGATGATGTTTTTCCCAGCTTATGAGAAATAGAAATATGAATAGAAAAAAATACTGCACAAAACTGAAAAACCTTCTAACTTAGTGAGCTTCTCACAATAAAACACACAGTGAGTAGCTTGTATTGTACAATAAACCATAACATATAAAAATCACTTGCCAGGTGGGCATGACAGATCACATCTACAGGGCCAGTTACTTGAGTCTTGCTTGAGTGGGACGATTGCTTGGGGCCAGGAGTTCCAAACCAGCCTAGACAACATAGTGAGACATCATCTCTAAAAAAATCATTAGCCCACACAGTGCCTATCATCTCTGGACTTGCTCCCATTTTCTCTTTATCTGAAGCCTTTGGTAAAAAGGGGAGTTAAGTATCTTACATCCTATTTTTAATTTCTCTAGCAATAGATACCACTGTTGTGGTCAAACCACTGCCACCATTTACTCCACATTCTTTTAGGTTCTACTCTAAAAAAACTGTGTCTACTAAACAAACCAAAACTACCAAAGAGTCCCTCTATGAAAAGGACATCATTCTTTTTCAACTTTAGTCAAAATTTTCCCACATTTTGGTCTTTTTTATCTTCTGAATCTGATCTTTACATTTCTACATATGAATATAATCTTCCAAACATTTGCTTAAAAGGCACAAGTAATTTTTCTGTTAATTAAAAAAAAAAATTTTTGTTTGGCTGGGCATAGCGGCTCAGGCCTGTAATCCTAACACACTGGGAGACTGAGGCAAGAAGATCACTTGAGGCCAGGAATTCGAGACCAGCCTGGCCAACATGGCAAAACCCTATCTCTAATAAAAATACAAAAATTAGTCGGGCATGGTCTCACACACTTGCAGTCCCACCTCCTCTGGAGACTAAGGCCCAAGAATTGAACCTGGGAGGCGGAGGTTGCAGTGAGTCAAGACTGCAGCTGCAATCCAGCCTGGGTGACAGCCAAACTGTCTGAAAAAACAAGACAAAATCCAAAACCCAAAAAACTCACAAGTTTCTTTCATGTTCATTTTATGTGTTTATTTTTTAAAAAGAAAAAAAAAAAAAAAAAACCTGCAGTAAAGCACTGATATGCAAAAAAGATGGCTACATCATACAGCGCAATCAGGGTGACCAACAGTCCAGGTTTAAGCACTGAAAGTCTCATGTCTGAGGAAATTCTCCATCCTGGGCAAACCAGAATGGTTGGCCATTTTAGGTGGAATACATTCTGACAGGAATTTGCTTCTTATTTCATATTCTTAAAGACGGATGAAACATACCTGCTCTCAAAAAGCTTACAATTTTGTAGGAAAAAATGGAGACATAAAAATATGAAAAATATCATGAGATGTACAAAATACTATGGGAGTTCAGAAGGAGAGATTAGGAGATTTATGAAGAAGGTGGCGAAAAAAAAAAAGTTACAATATTTCAATAGGAAAGAACATACCAGGGATAAGAAAAGTGAGAGCAAAGGCACAAAAGACAGCATCACATGGGAACATTAATTAGACTATAGTGGAAAAAGCAGTCTGACTGGCTCACAGGGCACAAAAGGAATAGGAAAATAAAAATAGCAGGAGTCTTCAGTTAAGATTAAGGAGATCTCTGAGTATCAGTGAAGAGCTCTGACTCATTTAATAAGCAACAACAGACATTTTGAAGATAAACATGAATACTGAGAAAACTAAAGATACTTTTAAATTAACGAAAGAAGTTCTAACAGTAGAAAGCTGAACAATATATCTAGGCATGGTAAGCATTTCATTAAAATATGAGTAATATGTGATATATTTTTAAAATGTATAAGGTTGATTTGCAACAAAAACCTATATTAAAATGGTGAAAAACAAAAAATGAGGTCAGAAATAGCATACCAAATGAAGAAACTGCAAGAAACTGACATAAGGGATAGTTAAGAAACTGGTAATTCCAGCTTTATTCAATATTATATGGACATTAAGTATCTGCTATGTGCAGCCAGTGTAGATATCATACGTAAACATTTTTGGTTCCCTATTTTTTATAACAGGATATTAATTTTGATACCACGGCATCTAATATCTAAGACACATTGAAGTTACACTTAGTTATACCACTATCACAGAACTTGTAGAACAAGTGCTAACTTATAGCACTTGCGGTATTTGCCTACGAACTCACATGTATTAACAAACAAAGCAGATGCATGGGGCAGGCCCCATTTTTCCCTCAAAAAAGTACTCTGAATCTGCCAAAGTGCATGAAAAAAAACATATTCAGGCTGGATGCAGTGGTTGATACCTGTAATACTTGGGCAACAAGGCGAAACCCCACTCCTACAAAAAATACACAAAATTAGGTAGGCGTGGTGGCATATGCCTATAGTTCCAGCTACCCGGGAGGATGGCAGGTCAAAGGATCACCTGAGCCTGGGGAGGCTGAGGTTGCAGTGAGCTGTGATAGCACCACTTCACTCCAGCCTGGGTAACAGAGACCCTCTCTCAAAACAAATAAACAAACAAAAAAACACCCCAAAACCAAAAAAAGCAAAAAGCCCCAAAACCATACTCAGTCAAGGGTTAAATACCTCATGACCTGGGGCCTACCTGTAATGATTATTGCTATATAATCAAAACTTAACACAGTGCCCAGAATATGGAAGACATCTAATTATTTGTTGAATTAATCAAAACCAGTTTCTTGCCCTAGGAGAGGTTGGCAAACTAGAACTCCCAGGCCAAATCCCATTTGCTCCCTGTTTTTTTTTTTTTTTGGTAAATAAAATTTTATTGGAACACAGTCACACTCATAAAGTTGTAATGGAACATAGTTCATTTGTTGTGTCTTGTCCATGGTTGGCTTCAGGCTACAATAGCAGAGGTGAATGGCTGTGATAAGAGATTGTATGGTTAACAAGACTTAAAATAGTTATCTGGTCCTTTACAGAAAAAGTTTGCCAACACTTGCACTATAGGCGAGAGCCTGGAAGAGACGAGGATAGACCTTGCCCATTAACTCAGAGGTGGCAAATGGGTTTTAGCTTAGTCATCAACTCAAAATGTTAATAGCTACCTGTAGCTAAGTGCAGTGTTGAGAATGATTTTTGAGATCAACTAGGACTCAAAGGGAAAAAGAATCTAGTTCTCAATTACCAATGGCTACTATGGTTTAAGTGAAGGAGAAAAACGGTTGTATTAATGATTCCAAAAACATTTGAAAATTTCTGCTGTAGAGTATTTTAAATATCTAGCATTGTTGTCTGATGGTTTTGCAAAAATGAATTAATTAGCTGCAAAATATATGCCAAACAACCCCCTCAAAACAAATCAAAACACCTATAAAGAATTACTGAGAATGATCACGCTGAATGCTGAAGTCTGTCTACCAAAACCAGTGATTTCTGGCACAGATAGCTATCATTTTTATAACATTCATTCAACATCTCTATGTGACAGGTACATTATTCACTTAGTTAACAGATTAAGATCATTCATGAGGATAAAATAGTACGTAAAACGGGAACCTACAACAAGAAGGTAAGTCCCCAGTATACATAAAAACTTTAAGATTTAAAGATAAATTGAAAAGGACAGCTTGGTAAAATATTTTACATTTAAAATGAAAATCTAATCTGTCAATTTTGTGCATTTAGATTCTCCAAGTGGCTAAAATACACATGGTCTAACATCAAAGTATTCACGCCACTGGGGTTCTGAAGTTTCTCTTCAGATTATTTTAGAAAAATCTATTGTTAACCAATAAATAAATTACTAATCTGGAACAAGTACATGTCTGTATGGTGCTTTCAAAGCACTTACCATGTCCTTTCATATATTAAATTTCATTCAATCTTCAGAGCAACAATGAAGATAAGGTACTGTCTTTAGATAAAGGATTTGGCCGGGCACAGGGGCTCACGCCTGTAATCCTAGCACTTTGGGGGCTGCAGCAGGTAGATGGCTTGAGCTCAGGAGCTCGATACCAGACTGGGAAACATTGTGAACCTTTGTCTCTACAAAAAATACAAAAAATTACCTGGGCATGGTGGTGCACGCCTGTGGCCCCAGCTACTCGGGGGGGCTGAGGTAAAAGGATCACCTGAGCCCACGGAGACTGAGGCTGCAGTGAGTCACGACTGCACCACTACACTCCAGCCTGGGCAACACAGTGAGACTTGTCTCAAAATAGATAGATAACTGACTGACTGACTGACTAACTAACTAAATAAAAATAGATAAAGGATTTGAGATTCAGATTACTTACCTGAGGTTGCAGAACCACAAGACTGTAGATTTAGGATTAGAATATAGGCTAGTGCTGTCCAATAGAGATTCCTGTGATAATGTTCTAGCTGGACTGCCCAGTATAGTAGCCACTAGCCACAGATGACTATCAAGCACCTCAAATGTGGTTAGTGTAACTGTAAAACTAAAGTTTTGATTTTATTTAATTGCAATTAAAACTCTTTCTACACTTTTGGATTTCTGCTATGAAACTACTGAATAAGGCATCCAGAGCTTCAATATTCATGAAAAACTTGGATCTACCAAAAGTGTCATCATCAGGGCCTATTTCTGGAAAAGCAGCTTGCCCCAGTCTTTTTGTACTTTTCTCTCACAAGGATACCACTCATTTTCTTCACGTAAATATCCCTTTGAAAACTTTTTGCTAAATTTTCTAAAGTCATGCATCGGACAAGGTTTCCTCTCTTGGAAGTTATACAAATCACATTTACATATAAAAAGTCATTAAAAAATATCAAGCAACTTACAAAATTACTGTGGAAACTAGAGAACGAAGGTGGAAGCTAACATAGCCACAAACACCCAAAACCATATTACAAAACTGGCCAGGTGAGGACACTGCTGTCACATCACTAACAGTAGATGCTTCAGTTTATATCAGTTGTTTCTGCAGCAGAAAACTGATTTGTGGTGTACATCAACCAAGCGGAAAAGAGAAATCCATCAGAAATTTATCATCTCTTCCATCTCAAGTTAAAGTACGTGTAATTTTGTGGGGCCTATGTCAAGTACTTGTGCCCTAGCTGCAAGGGAGGCTGTAAAAGCTAGTATCTGGCATCTTCATTTTCTTCTTCTTAAGAGACAGGGTCTCATTCTGTTACCCAGGTGGGAGTTCAGAGGCGCAATCATAGCTCACTACAGCCTCAACTTCTGGGCTCAAGTGATCTATTCACCTCAACATCCTAAGTAGCTGGACTATAGGTGTGTGCCACATGCCCGATTAATTTTTTAAAACATTTTTTGCAGAGACAGGGTCTTGCCATGCTGCCCAGGCTGGTCTCAAACTCCTGGCCTCAAGTGATCCTCCTGCCTTGGCCTCCCAAAGCGTTGGGATTTCAGGAATGAGTCACCACTCTCTGGCCCATTTTCATTTTCTATAAAGCAAGGCTATCTACTAAAACTTAGGTCTGTTTTTTCAGTATGCTGGGGAGTCTCTCTAAAGATAAATTAACGTACCCTGTATATCTATCTACATGATAAAAGACGCTTTTAGTCAGGTATTATGTTTCTGTTAGATGTAGTCTGGCTGGTATGGGTCATATTCCAGCATGATGTGAAGTAAGGAGCTATGCACGGGGTATTTCGAAAAGTGCATAAAACAAAGTCACTGCTGGGAATAACGAGAGGGGAAGTTTCAAGGTCAGGTCAAATTTAAATGTGAAGACCCAGAAGCTCGGGAAAGCTAATCAATTTTAAAGTAGTGGTTGGCTACCAAACCATTTACACTTCTAACACTATTATTAGTAAAATCTCTCATTCTAGTAGGGATTGGGTGTATGTGTGTGTTTTAAAAAACACCCTGCTGCAGCCCATTAAGCCAACTGAGTTCCTTTCCTCATGTGGGCCCAGTGTGCAATGCTGCAAACAGCAGCTTCCTTGGTAGTGTATGCAGCCTGTTTGTTGTATGGATTGCTTTAAGGGACCTTGGAGCCCCTCCTTTCAGATGGATGTTCATGTGTCTGACCTTGCACTACCCCAGTGCAGGCTCCAAACAGGCATGTGAGGTGCCTTTGGAAAGCCCCAGGGCACCGTGGCCAGGGTTCACATTGGCCAAGTTATCATGTACATCCATACCAAGCTGCAGAACAAGGAGCATGTGATTGAGGCCCTGTGCAGGGCCAAGTTCAAGTTTCCTGGCTGCCAGAAGATCCACATCTCAAAGAAGTGGGGCTTCACCAAGTTCAATGCCAATGATTCTGAAGACATGGTGGCTGAAAAGCGGCTCATCCAGATGGCTGTGGGGTCAAGTACACTCCCAATCGTGGCCCTCTGGACAAGTGGCAGCCCCTGCACTCATGAGGGCTTCCACTGTGCTGCCCCCTCTTAATACTCACCAATAAATTCTACTTCCTGTCCACCTAAAAAACAAACAACAACAACAAAAAAAACACCCTGGAAAATTCTGATACTACCTTCCCTCATTCTTAAGACCTTTACCCCTAGCCCAAAAATATTAGGGGCTGTCTACTAGGACCATTTAATTCATCTTTTTGCCTGTAAACTTCCCCAGTTTAGTACAGAAAAGGGTGTCTGCTATTCCTCAGACCTCTAGAAATCAGATTATTTAGTAATTTAAATAAGCTACTCAAAATGCCTTAACTTCCACAAGTCACAGATTAAAAATGAGACACTACCTCCAAAGGGATGACTTGAGACTAGGGGGAAAAAGTTATCCAAGATGGTTCTCTATGTGCAAAATTTAAAGATACCGCCAAAAACGCCCCATAGTATTTGCTGAACAGGTTGCAAAGTAGCTACAACCACCACAGAAATATGCCCATTAGTTAGGGAAAATATCTACTTTTATGTATTTCAAGCAAATACTATACTACAACTTTATAAGTTGTAAACTTATAAACTACTTATAAACTACATAAACATAAAACTACTTATAAACTTATAAACAACTTATAAACTACAGTTTATAAGTTGTTGAGGTAGTGGTACAAGAAATCAGAAGTGACGAACTTCAGAGTTAGTAGATAACAGTAAGAACTCCAGAACAAAGCATACCTGTTTTCATGAATGGAAGAATGCCATAAATATTTTCTCAATGTAAATGCTTAAGTGGGGTGGTGCTTTTGCAAACCACCACCCTCCACAAGAATGGGTGAAGCTTTTTTAAAACATGATTTTACAGTCTGTTTCAACACAAGGTCGAATTCAGAAATAAACAGAATTAGTCTTTCATGGCAGAAGAAACAAATGGCTCAGAAAAATATTTTATTTCATTTTACTGTTAACCTCATAACCAGGATCAGATGACAAGCTTAATATAAACACTTCTGAATACATCTGAAACTTTTTTTTTTTTGGAGACGGAGTCTTGCTCTATTGCCAGGCTGGAGTGTAGTGGCGCTATCTCGGCTCACTGCAACGTCCGCCTCCCGGATTCAAGCAATTCTCCTGCCTCAGCCTCCCAAGTAGCTGGGACTACAGGTGCACCATGCTGGCCAGGATGGTCTCGATCTCTTGACCTCATAATCCACCCACCTCGGCCTCCCAAAGTGTTGGGATTACAGGCATGAGCCACCACGCCCGGCCTCATCTGAAACTTTTTAAAAGAATGCCTTGATTCTAGACTGTGGGTTCATAATCTTCATGACATTATTACACATTCAAAATGAAACTTAAGGACCAGAATATTCCTAATGGAAAATTCCCCAGTAAACCTGCCAGAAGTTCAGAGGAGAAAAATTAACCAAATAACAAAACATAGTGGAAGCATAGGTACTTCCTATAATTTTCTCTAATAATTATTTTAGTATCTCAACCTAAGCATTTATACTACCTGCTTATGCACACACTGGTTTATGCAGCTAATTGTGTTATAAAGTTGTTTTTGACTAATTTAACAGTTCTTCCTTTTACAATCTACCCTCTTCAGTTTATTCAAAGATCCATTAAGTATTCCACAAAATAAAGACCACTTAGAAAAATGAAAGGCACACCACACTGCTCTGGAAGAAATAAATAATGCTTACTTTGGGCTTTCATATACATATCATTAAAATAAATAAACTTACTTGCATAATTATTAGGCCAGTAAGCACTTAAAAAAAAAAAGGAGCTCCAAAAAATGCCCATCTTGGCAATTCTACAAGTGATAAGATGGTACAAAAAAACATCACATGCATTAATGTGTGCATCGTTGAACATTAGTATATACACCAAACAAATGGATAAAGGCAATGAGAACCAAAGTCTAGGTGGTTAATTACGCTGTTAAAATAACCAGAGCATCTGAAGAAAATACGGAAAGGGGGCAGTCACTTCCTGTAATCAATTCTGAGTTTCTAAGTAGCCTCTTCCGAGATTTACTTCAATCCTTGTCACTACCAAATGGTTCCATCGAGGAGCTTTTGTTGTTGTTGTTGTTTGAGACGGAGTCTCGCTCTGTCGCCCAGGTTGGAGTGCAGTGGCACGATCTCAGCTTACTGCAACTTCTCCCTCCCAGGTTTCAGCGATTCTCCTGCCACAGCCTCCCGAGCAGCTGGCACTACAGGCGCACACCACCATGCCCTGCTAATTTTTTTATTTTTTAGTAAAGACTGGGTTTCACCATGTTGGCCAGGCTGGTCTCGAACTCCTGGCCTCAAGTGATCCGCCTGCCTTGTCCTCCCAAAGTGCTGGGATTACAGGCGTGAGCCACCGCGTCTGGTCCAAGGATTTTTAAATGAGGATTACATTAGTCCTATTTATAATATTCCTATTCTAATCTTCTATTGTATTCTTACTTTACAATTAAATGTTTCAAATAATTCTTAAAAACATCTATTAGGAGACAAACTGCCTAATATAAGACTAAAAAAATCACCAAGATGAAACTGTGGTTAAGATATGAGCTCTCAATATTTAAACATTTAAAAAAAACTGTTAGTGTTTGTCAGGCACCAACCTCAACTATTTTCAAAGATTAACTGGACTCTGCAATTATTGAATTAGGTGATTTTCCCATACCCTAAAGACTCATCACCCTCAGCAGTGCATTCCATCCTGAGTCAGGGTCAAACAGAATTCCTTGGCAGAGAGGGTTTGGAAAGCTAATTGCTTCAAAGTAACATTTTCAGACCCTGGTATCTTCTCCAAACAGTAATGAATAAAGCCTTTTTTAACTCATTTGAAACCAATTTCTTCTCTTTTTTTTTCTTCCTGAGATGGAGTCTCACTCTGTTGCCCAGGCTGGAATGCAATGGCGTGATCTCGGCTCACTGCAACCTCCACCTCCTGGGTTCAAGCGATTCTCCTGCCTCAGCCTCCCGAGTAGCTGGGACTACCGGCATGCACCACCATGCCCAGCTAAGTTTTTGTATTTTTAGTAGAAACGGGGTTTCACCGTGTTAGCCAGGATGGTCTCGATCTCCTGACCTCGTGATCTACCCACCTAGGCCTTGCAAAGTGCTGGGATTACAGGCATGAGTCACTGCACCCAACCTGAAACCAATTTCACATAGAACTTCTGAAATCCTAAAGTCTCTGAAAACTCAAAAGTTCTACAACTATTTTGGTGGCAAAGACTGACCTGATATATAATGACAAAACTTCATCTGAGCACTGATGGGAGACTATTTTTACCTTTTACTTCTCTCAATGTGACTATCCATGTTTCACATTAATATTGTGTTTGATTACTCTTACTAAAATCTAAAACAAATCTTTCCTCAAAATTCTGAAATCCAAACCTGGCACCAAAGGTTATATATAGATAAGGGATTATGGCCCTATCATCAATTTTACAAACATCTACCAGAGCAAAACACTCTTGAATTTACTTCAATTTCTCTAGTGTTGCTCACTATAATTCATAGTTAATCTAAAACTCTTTTAATATGCAGATTCTACCTTATTTTTACTGTCTTTTCTAACTAATAGATAAGGATTTCACTTCTTCCCTTGACTCTAATAAGCACTCATTTATATCACTCATTTCGATATTTTGAACTGCTAACAGTTTTATATTGGTTAACTTTTCATGTCTTTGCTAAAAACCTTTTGTGCAAAATTACTCAATTTAATCTTAACATATAGTAACTAAGAACAATTAGCTCTCAACAACATGCAATGAGATCAAATAGTCCTCAAGAGACAGATGACCTAAATAAAAAATGAGGAATTATAGTTGGACACAGATAAAAAACTTTAAAAATTAGTTTAAGGCTGGGTGCGGTAGCTCACGCCTGTAAATCCCAGCATTTTGGGAGGCTGAGGCAGGAGGATCACTTGAGCCCAGTAGTTCCAGACTAGCCTGGGCAAGATTATGAGACCATGCCACTACCAAAAGAGTAAAGAGAAAAACAGTTTAAGGAGTAGCTTATGGGAACTGATATGGACAAACCGTTACACACTTTACATATTTTTTTAACTAAAATAATTATCTTGAGCACTAAGTAGTTATTGGGCTAACCATTTGAGATAGTGGTAGAAAAGTAACATGATCTTCCTGTCCTCCTGAAACTGTTTAGAGGGGATGAGAGGTAAACAAATGGATATATATAACAAATGGATAAATATAATTATTGATTATGATAAGAACTACAGAGGCAATGAAGAAAAATGTTCCTTTATATAAGGTGATCAGTAAAAACTGTAACTGTGACATCTGAACTAAGATCCACTGTTGAGACTGAGGCAGAATTGCAGAGAGCTGGCAAAAAATTGTCACAGAAAGAAGTACAGCTGGCTAGAGCTTAGTGAGTAAGAGGGATAAAGTTGTGAAGTAAGCAAGAACTGGATTATGCAGTACCTTGTAGGCCTTGAAAAGGAACTGGTTCTTAAGGGTAAAATGGAACCAGAGGGTATTATTAAATGATCTGATTTACATTTTTACATCTTTTTAAAGGTCACTTTGTATTCTGGGTAGAAATAATGTGGGGAAGGACAAGAATGAAAACAAATTAGGAAGCTCCTGTGAGTCCAGACAAGAGACGACTGTGGCTTAAACAAGGGTGGTATCACAGAAACACAGGATTTGAAAGCCCGAAAAGACCTTAACAGCCATTTAGTCAAACTTTCTCTACATAAAGATAAGGTCTTAAGAGAGGAGTTAACTTGTTCAAGGTTTCATGACCAGTGCCAAAGACTAAACTGAAGCCTGTCACCTAGGTCAATGTTATCACTACTAAACCATGCTATTTAAGACAACAGGCCAGGCGCGGTGGCTCAAGCCCGTAATCCCAGCACTTTGGGAGGCTGAGACGAGCGGATCACAAGGTCAGGAGATCGAGACCATCCTGGCTAATACGGTGAAACCCCATCTCTACTAAAAAAAATACAAAAAACTAGCCGGGCGAGGTGGTGGGCGCCTGTAGTCCCAGCTACTCGGGAGGCTGAGGCAGGAGAATGGCGTAAACCCGGGAGGCGGAGCTTGCAGTGAGCTGAGATCCGGCCACTGCACTCCGGCCTGGGCAACAGAGCGAGACTCCGTCTCAAAAAAAAAAAAAGACAACAGAGTACAATAAAAGGTCTAACTACTTAAAACAAATACCTGAGTTCTCAGATTTAATTTCACACCCAATGGAATGAGCTAAAACATATGAGGACAATGAAATAAAGGTATAATTTGATCACCTGAAGGTCCAGAGAAAAGTACAGAAGGGACTACTGGGGAGCAGAACTAGTGAAAGGCTCTCCAGTCAAACTGCTTAGTGATGAAATTTCAAGACTATAATCTCTAACTCAAATATAATGTCAGTTTATCCTCTACATAGGACCTTCTGATGGATAAGATGTATCAACCACTAAAGCATCACAAGTGTTTTTCAATGTTGAGTTTATCATTCCTGTTGACCAGAACTGTGAAGTGAATTGCTTTTAACAGTAGTCTTGCACTTAACAAGAACCTCTTAATAACCATCCTCACTCTCTTTTCTGGTCTACTTCCCGCCCTTTCACCTCTTCATTGCCTATTATCACCATCATTAACCATCATCACTTGTATCTAAACAAAGAAATGTTATAAATGCTTTTTCTGTCCTTCAAAGCTTGCAAACCTAGTCTTACTTCTTTTTTTGTTGAAGGATGATTAAGTTGAGAGCTCCTGGAAGAAAAAAACACAAGTATAAACAAGCTAAAATAGAAGGATTTAATGCAATATTTTCAACTAGCAACCACAACTCTATAAACAATAGTCAGTGACAACCTTGTGACTAATTTGGATGTCCTGGACATAAAATATGATCTCAGTATGTTCCCTAATTCAGAACTGCTAGAACAGCTGACCAGTTAATTATTTAATATAGAGAGCACTAAAGCTTCCTGTTAAATTCCCCTGCTCTCTCTGGGATTAGCTCATGTAGGCAGGAATTCTATAATGCTTAATCCCAGAAGCTACCCTGAAGTTAGCATTTTCACATGTATTCCTTCCCTAAACCTTTTTCTTCCTCTGGTGTCAACTTTGTTCTTTGCAACACTGGAGGTGTTCAGACTGAATTAACTCTTTTTCTTTCCATTTTAATCTCTCTAGGGAAATAACTGGCACTAAATTTCCAAGAAACTGTGCACAATACAAACTGTAACTTAACCATCTTTCTTACCACTTTCCTAATTTGAACTGATTACTAGATCCAAACAGTCTAAAAAATCCTTTAAAATTTGGAACCAGACCGGTGTGGTGGCTCACTCCTGTAATCCCAGCACTTTGGAGGACTGAGGTGGGAGAACTGATTGAGCCAAGGAGTTTGACACCAGCCTGGGCAACATGGCAAAACCCTGTCTCTACAAAAAATACAAAAGTTAGCCTGGTGTGGTATCACGCGCCTGTAGTCCCAGCTACCTGGGAGGCTGAGGTGGATCAACTGAGCCCGGGAGGTCAAGGCTTCAGTTGAGTCGTGGTTTTGACACTGCACTCAAGCCTAGGTGACAGAGTGAGACCTTGTCTCAAAAAAAAAATAAATAAATAAATAAAATTTGGACTTATCCCATGAGTTTATAAAAAGTTTAACAAGGATTGCTACAAATGTTTTTAAATTAACATAAAAAAGAAGGCCTCCCAGTGGCTTTACCCAGCACTTTGGGAGGCCGAGGTGGGTGGATTACCTGAGGTCAGGAGTTCAGGAACAGCCTGGCCAGTATGGTGAAACCGTCTCTAAAACTAGAGAAATCAGCCGGGCATGGTGGTGGTGCCTGCAATCCCAGCTACCTGGGAGGCTGAGGCAAGAGAATTGCTTGAACCTGGGAGGAGGAGGTTACAGTGAGCTGAGATTGCACCACTGCATTCCACAATCCAGCCTGGGCAACAAGAGACTCAAGTCTCAAAAAAAAAAAAAAAAAAAAAAAAAAGAAAAGAAAAAAGAAAGAAAGAAAGAAAAAAAAGAGGCAAGAAACAGCATTCTCCTGAAAGGTAAAAAAAGGATCATTCTACAGGTGTGTTTTTGAAAAGTGTCCTTAAGGAAAGCCAACATACCAAATTCTCAGGTCAAAAAGACATTACTGAACTTGAAACTTACAGCTTTACTATGGGAAAGTTAAGAAATATTTTAAAACTGAGAAAGTCAACTACTAAAAATCTAATTAAGGATTATGTTAGAATTTGGACACAAGGGCATTCTGTCTATAGATGAGCGGTCAGGTATACAAAACAAGTATTAAAACCAAAAAATAGGCTTAAAAGTAATTATTATCTAATCCATTACCATGACCAAAAGTTGAATAGACTGCTCAGAGAAGACTACAAAGAAGTTAAACTTAAATTGATTATATATTAATAAGAGATTTTAAGATAAAGCACATGAAAACATTGCTTCACATTTATCTCTGGCTCCCATTCCTGTTTCCAAAATATAAACAAAATAAATCAAAGAAGACATTAAACACTGACAGCAAAGCATGGTAAAATGAGTAATACAAAAAGAATACATCAGACAGTTGGGAATATTTTAATAATAGCGTTTTCAGATAAATCTGGATATTGGTCTTTGACACTACACCAAAACTCAGCAATTAGTTGCAATGTGGAACAGGATACCTTATTGATAAACTTTATGTTCTCTATAACATTAAAATCCATTGGTCTAGCACATTTTGGAAAGATTTCTTACCCATGTATGATTTTTATAATACTATGAATTCATCATTTGGAAATACTGACTCAGTTATGCACATAATCAAATAATGACAGATTTCATTATATACTTACAGCAGCTGATACAAGCTTTCTAAAATTTTTGCTTAAAATCTAGGAACTTTATCATTGACCATAAATACTATCACTATTTTCCCTAAAGCAAAGGCTCACTGTTTTCAAGAAAATGTCAGCCTAATGCCCAAGTCTGGCATTCTTTTAAGCAAAAATGGCATTATATGAAAAAATGACTGCTTCAGCGTGTGACTCAATCACACAAATGCTTTCCCTAGAAACAACCATTATATTTCAGTATGCTGCAAAGTGTTTTTGTTTTGTTTTTTGAGACAGCGTCTTCCTCTGTCACCCAGGTTGAAGGGCAGTGGCACAATCAGAGCTAACTGCAGCCTCCAACTCTTGGGCTCAAGAGATCCTCTCACCTCAGCCTCCCAGAGTAGCTGTAGGTGTGCATGACCACGCTGGCTTTTTTTTTTTCTTTAATAGGAGAGACAGGCTCTCACTACATTGCCCAGGCTGGACTCAGCCTCCCAAAGTGCTGGGAGGCTTGCTGTCCGTGGTCTCGCCAGTGTTTTAAGCATACTTCCCATTTTGCTGAGTATATTATAAAGATGTGTACAAAGGTAGAGATTTAGTTAAAAATTTTTTTACTTCTTCATCAAGAGCATTTAGGTGAAACTTAAAAAACTGTGAGTGCATGGCAGTGAATAATACAATGATTATAAGCACAGTGGAGTACTCTAACCTGGTTTATTCTGAAGTGCCAGAAGTTTTATCCACCACTGTTTTTACACTACAGGTATGTCACTACAGAGAAAAGAGCAAAGAATGTCTCAGCATTATAAAAATAGTTTTGCACTTGTACACTCCCCAAAAAAGTCTAGGGGACCTCCAGGATTCCTTGGACCATACTTTGAAAATACTGATCTGGGTAATTCCTTTGTTAGACTAATCAAAAATCACATTTATTAGTTCTTATTCATACTTCAATGGGAATCTTAAGCAATGCTATAGGATAATAAAAGCTTTATAGGGCCAGGCAAGGTGGCTCACACCTGTAATCCCAGCACTTTGGGAGGCCAAGGCAGGCAGATCACAGGATGAGGAGTTTGAGACCAGCCTGGCCAATATGGTGAACCCCCATCTCTAAGAAAAATACAAAAAAAATTAGCCAGGCATGGGGGCGCAGCTACTCGAGAGGCTGAGGCAGAACTGCTTGAACCCGGGAGGCAGAGGTTGCACTGAGTGGAGATCATGCCACTGCATTCTAGCCTGGGCGACACAGTGAGACTCCATCTCAAAAAAAGAAAAAGAAAAAAAAAAAAAGCTTTATAAAACAAGAACTAATATGGCTGGTTGGGAAGTGGTGGCGGGCAGATTACTTGAGCTCAGGGGTTCAGACCAGCGTGGGCAACATGGTGAGACCCCATATCTACAAAAAATACAAAAATTAGCTGGGCGTGGTGGCATGCACCTGTAGGCCCAGGTACTTGGGGAGCTGAGGCTGGAGAATGGCTTGAATCTGGGAAGTTGAGGCTGCAGTGAGCAAGTCTGTGCCACTGCACTCCAGCCTGGGTGACAGAGTGAGGCCGTCAAAATAAATAAATAAATAGTACAATACTATATTATTGTATGGTTTATAAAATATTTACAAATAATACTGCATTTGATCCTCAACAACTCTAACAACAGTATGTCATCATTCTCACTGAGGAGGCAGAGGCTGGAAAGCTTCAGAAGGAAAGTACACATTTTGCTTTAAAAAAAAGTCATTGTAGTGATTGGATTACGGATGATATTAGTTTTCTTTATACTTTTCTATATTCTAAACACTAATAAGAAAATCAAAAAGACATGTTTGAACTCAGCCAATCTTATAAACACAAATTCAGTACACTATCTCAAGTTTGTTAATTTCAAGAGCAGTAGAAGAAAATAACAGATAACATACATTATATATCTCATCCTTATCCCTCAATTCAAGATTCCAGAGGAATTCCTGCATTTTGCTATTGTATTGAAGAACTTATGGATAACTTAAAATCTTAGAAGCATGAGCCACAAATATATTAGAGCACAATGTTGTAATAGGATTCCACATTCTAACTGCAACTTTAAAACACAAGGTAACAAACAGCTGGATGCAACATACATACCTTTTGATGCATAAAAACTAAGTAAAAATAGATTTTATATATAGTCCTTATTTTATTGATACCCTTTCAGTTCTATTAACTGAGAACTTAGAACTTAGAAACTTAGAAAGTCCCTGAATTTAGTATAAAGTAACTTTGGAAAATATATTCTAATGTAAGAAGGATAAATTTTAGAATACACAGATAACTATAATTTCATTTTACCCAGCATTTTCCATTTCCTCTCCAAAAGCTTTCACCAAAAATTGCAGGTAGAGGCAATCCACCACTTCGGCAATTAGTTCACTGTATATTTTTAAAATAAAGTTACTTAGTGAAATGCTGGGCCAGGCACAGTGGCTCATGCCTATAATCCCAGCACTTTGGGAGGCCAAGATGGGCAGATTCCTTGAGCCTACGAGTTTGAGGTGAGCTTGAGCAACGTGGCGAAACCGTCTCTACAAAAAATACAAAAACTGGCTGGGCACCGTGGCTCACACCTGTAATCCCAGCACTTTAGGAGGCCGAGGCAGGTGGATCACCTGAGGTCAGGAATTCGAGACCAGCCTGACCAATATGGTGAAACACTCCCTCTACTAAAAATACAAAACTTAGCCGGGTGTGGTGGTGTACGCCTGCAGTACCAGCTACTCCGCAGGCTGAGGCAGAATTGCTTGAACCTGGAGGCGGAGGTTGCAGTGAACTGAGATTGCGCCACTGCACTCCAGCCTGGGGGAGAGAGCCAGACTCCATTTCAACAAAAAAAAAAGAAAAAGAAAAAATTAGCCAGGCACAGTATTCCCAGCTACTCTGGAGGCTTAGACTGGAGGACTGCTTAACCCCTGGAGGCGGAGGAGGATGTGGTGAACTGAGATCGTGCCACTGCACTCCAGCCTGACAGACACAGCCAGACTGTCTCAAAAAAAAAAAAAAAAAAAAAAAAAACCGCCAGGTGCAGTGGCTCACTCCTGTAATCCCAGCACTTTGGGAGGCCGAATCGGGCAGATCACGAGGTCAGGAGATCGAGACATCCTGGCTAACATGGTGAAACCCCGTCTCTACTAAAAATACAAAAAATTAGCCAGGCGTGGTGGCGGGCGCCTGTAGTCCCAGCTACCCGGGAGGCTGAGGCAGAAGAATAGCGTGAATCCAGCAGGCGGAGCTTGCAGTGAGCCAAGACTGTGCCACTGCACTCCAGCCTGGATGACACAGCAGGACTCCGTCTCAAAAAAAAAAAAAAAAAAAAAAAAAAAAAGAAGATCCAAATTATTTATTAGAGTTTTTAATGGATGCTCTCTTCCTTTATTCAGTCTATTTGCACAACAGTCAAAAAACATTTAAACACAGTTAAAAAACACAACAGTTAAAAAATAATCCCCCAGTACTGGAAAAAAAAATCACAACTTATGAGATCAGAATTCAGTTAAAATGTAAAAGGTTTCACTGATATATACATATGTGTATATATATAAAGTAGTGTAACTACAAAAACATAAAGTAAAAGTAATTACAAGTTTTAGGAAATGGTTTGATATAAAACTCAAACTCACAATATTAAATAATTACTCTCTGTGGTCAGAGAGAGAGATTTGTAACTTAAAAGAACATTTCTAGTATGCAGGCACCTCATATAATCAAGTAATTTTTTTTTTCTGACAGTCTCACTCTGTTGCCCAGGCTGCAGTGCAGTGGAGCGATCTCGGCTCACTGCAACCTCCACCTCCCAGGTTCAAGGGATTCTCCTGCCTCAGCCTCCCAAGTAGCTGGGATTAGACACCTCCCACTACGCCCAACTAATTTTTTGTATTTTGAGTTGCATACTGATATTACAAAATATAGTCTTCCTGTACAATAAAAACCAGATGGAAATTCTGCAATTCATACTGTAAATATTTTTACTTTAGGGAATTTAAATTTAAAAAACTGGTACATTTCCCCTTTATTTTCATAAGTTTTAAGGTTCTTTGGAAACAGTTTTAAAAATTTTGACCCTCTACTAATTCAAAGGAAAAAAAATCTTTCTAAATCACTATATAATCAGTTGCTACTGTACCCTTGATTTGACCAACATTAGGAATAAATAGTCTAGTGTTAAGAAATACAGAATGTGATACTATTTTTTGTTGCTAGTGAATTTTAAAAAGTGATGTTTTTAAGGCAGCACAAAAGTTCCTGAAAACTTCTCTTGTTTAAAATAGAAACTCTCTATGACCAAAGAGATTTGTTTTAGAATCCGGTGCTCAACTGGGTTCAAAGTACAACAGATTATATACAAGTCAGTTTTTACTGCAAATGGATAAATTCATCTATTCTTTGTAGCTGCTTCCACTGTGCTCATGAGATTTACAAAGAACTTAAGACCTCAAATGGTAACTAGTACCTTTCAATACCATTACAAAACATCTATGAACACAGAAAAACATTAGCTTCCAGAGCCATAATACAGTACTCCTGTTTATAGATTACTGAACTAAAAATTTTGTCCAATGTTACAATGAATCATTGCATCAGCCAAAATGTCTTAACTTGTTCTAAAAGAAATTTAATTTGAAAAGGTTAACAAAAACTTCAGCCTAATCTCTTAGACCATGGAGTCCTCAATGACAGGAGGGGGAAGAACACCCAGGGCATATTTTTAGTCACAATCTATGTCTTACAAAGTTTAAGAAATATTAACTTTACCTAACTTTTTTATAGAGTGAACATGTGACATCACTGTTATAAAACAGCAGTAAATAGCTAAATCATAAATGCTAAATTACTCCTAGTGCCAGTCAAATCTAGACACTGCAGATCAATACCCAACCTCCTCTTTAGCAACACAAACATACAGAGAAACAGTTATTTTACATATTTAAGGAAATGATGCAAATCACTAAGATCTGCCTGACAGTCGATAATAAAACAGCCTATTTAAATACTTATGGGGAAAAAGTAAATGGACACCTAGTAAAATCGGTCAAATTCTCTGTATCAGATCCACTTTCAGATTTATTTCACTACCTCAATAAATATTTATCGAATACCTACAACAAAAGGCAAAGAAACCTGAACGTGAGTTTTTCATCCAAATCTTAGACTGCATTTAAAATAACATGTCTAATCAGTTACCATGTTATCAATCTCTGCATAGACCTTTCACCAATCTTGAATTAGAGAGGAAGATACACTTGAAAGGATCCTTACAAAAATGGATCTAGTTATTTTAACGATTAATTCTTTGCTATACCCTTCTTACATGGTGGCTCTTTATTATGGGAGAGGGTCACTTTACCTTTCTACAGCTAAGAGAAAATACTGGAATTCTGAAAAGGATTGAGGATAAAACGAAAATTAGTTTGTCAAGTAAAAGAGATTCCAAAGCCAATATGGAAATGTTTCTTTTTAAAGGCTTACACTGTTCTCTTCAAGTATCCTCTCTTTGAATGTTCATTACCATTAATCCCTAAATTCAAACGCTAACCATTACTCTGTGCCCAGGCAAAGCTATAGGAAGAAGAATACCGTGAAGAATGAAATGGATCAAGTCCCTACTCTCATGGTACTTACATTTAACTGGTGTTGTATGTCTATTGCAAGGCACCATGCCAGTGCTTTAAGGCATACAAAAGAATATATATCTTGTGGTTGGGGTTTACAATACAATGGAATAAATAATATATAATGGTAACAAGAGGCAGGAAGTAATGTGTGTCATAGAAGGTAAGAGATACGTCTTTTATGCGGTCAGGGGTAAGGGGGAGAACGTAAAAGAGAGCAGAGCAATCATTTTCTTTTTTCGTTTTCTTTCTTTCTTTTTTTTTTTTATACAGGGTCTAGCTCTGTCACCCAGGCTGGAGTACAGTAGTGTAATCTCGGCTCACTGCAGCCTTCAGGTTCAAGCGATTCTCGTGCCTCAGCCTCCCAAGTAGCTGGGATTGCAGGCGTGTGCCACTACGCCCGGCTAAATTTTGTATTTTTAGTAGAGACGGGGTTTCACCATGTTGCCTAGGCTGTTCTCGAACTCCTGACCTCAAGTGATCCGCCTGCCTCGGCTCGGCCTCCCAAAGTGCTGGGATTACAGGCGTAAGCCACCACGCCCGGCCAGAGCAATCATTTTCATGCCCCATATCACATTTTGAAATTAAGTTAGTTTAGTATTGGTTCTTCAGTTGTATTTTGATACCTGGCATATTAGAAACAACAAACTGGTTACATGTGTTCCAATGATTTACTTTAGGACTTCCTCAGATAAGGCAGCTTCACAATTTATTGTCAATGTCAAACAAGGAAATGCAAGTGAAAACACCTAATGCAGTACAGATTAAAAGCACAGATGGGCTCAAATAAGACTATCATTCAGGCTCTGTGTGCTTAAAGTTATTTAATCTGAGTATCAGTTTCCTTACCTAAAACCTGAGGATGAAACTACCCAAGTGGTGTTTCCTCCTATTTGACTAAGGTACCCACTTTTAGAAAGTGCGATATGGGAAGAATATTCTTTGTAAGATGATAATTCACTATCTTTCTCCAGGTTGTCTCTTACGGATAGACTACTGTCCTAAAGGTCAGTGGACCCACTAATTGGTTATCTTATCTAGACCTCAGTTTCCTCCTCCATAAAATGACAGGGTGGGACTGGATGATCTAAATAGTCCCTTCCGGCCCTTAAAAAGTCCCATGACTCCACTATGACTCAAAAATACTATTTCAAGAGTCAGCTTTTAAGAGTAATATGGGCTTGAAGTTAAATGAATGTCTCCCTTTTCTATTTATATAAGTTACTTCTTGTTAAGATATGGTCTTGTTGAGCAAGTCCAAATAGTATTCTAATTACAAAAAAAGAGAGTTCAAAAGTAAATTTACGAGTCAGAGCTTTAAATTGTTAAGTACTCGACATATATTAGATGCCGCCAGCAAAACCAAAATCCAATTAGACGGAATTAATTTTAAAATACTAAAATCACAATCTTCATTTAGTGTCAACTTTCTACCCGTAAAAATGTGATTTCCCGTTACTGCAACACACAACTGCTTCTATTCATACCAATCAGAAGTTACACGGCCAAAACGTTTTTCTAAACTATTAAAGAGAGTGGGAAGAGGGGGTAAAGCGAAGGGGAAGGAATCCATCTGCTTTAACTTGCAAGAATGATCTTTTCTCCAAAAGACATCAGTGTTTTTCAGAAGAAAACTCCGGAGGGCCCGGTTCATTGGGCGTAGTTTTAAATAAAATTCATGGCGCTGATAGTTTTAGGATTAGACACCCAGAGATGGCGAAAAAGAGAAGAGGACAAACTTCCTGGATTTTCTCTCCCTCTGTAAGATAAAGAGATTTCCTCTTGCTGACGAAGGGAAAGGCCCCTTTAACAGTTTTTCTCTGCACGGTGGCTGCTGCCAGACTAGGTGGGGCTCCCTCCGCTGCCTTCCTCCTGCCACTTCCCGCAACAAATGGAGCAAGCCAGCCCCGTTTCAGGCAAACTTTTTCCCTGTCAGGCTCAAGCCTGCGGGGCGCAGGGGAGTGGTTTCCTCCGAAGGCTCCTCTCCCTAGCTCGGGGCTAGGGGAAGCTGGGTCTTCGCAAAGGACAACTTTATGGTTTCCGTTCTAACTTCCACCCATACCACGGAGGGAACCCAGGCGACAAGCGAGGGGACTCGGGGCGGGGAGCGAGTCTTCGGGGGAGCCGGCGGGGAAAGGAGGGCGGCGGGAGAAGCTGCGGCGGCCGCGGGCTGAAGAGAGCGGGCGGGTGGGGGGGTCCTCGGGCTCTCACTTCCTCCGCCATATTTCAGACATTTGACCCCTTCCGCAAAGCGCGCTGTTCCCCCGCGGCGGCGGCGGCGGCTCCTCCTCGCCGGCCCGCAAGGCAGCGCGCTAGCCGGCCGGGCGCCTGGCCCTCGCGCCACCTGCCGCGCGCCAAGGGGCTGCCGCCGCCGGGGCCCCTGACCGCCGCTCCCGGCCCGCGCCTCGCCGCACCCCACCCGCTCCCCTCAGCCGGCGCCCGGCCCCCGCCCCGCGCGGCCGCCACCGCCGCTTCCCTCAGCGGCCACGCACTCACTCTGCGAACCTCTCACGCTGTCACCGGGTCCCCGCAGCCAGCGTCGCCCCGCGCTCCCTCCGGGTCGCTACTCTCGGCGCCACGGCGATCCTGCCGCTGCCGCCGCCGCTCCGGCTGGTTTACACGCCTGACTCTGGGCGAGGTTTGGCGATGTCGCCTTGACGTCAGGCGTTCAGCCTCGCTCCAGCTTCCGCCCGCGGGCGGGGCGCGCGGGTGCACGGCCCGGGAAGGGGCGGGCCCTAGGGGGCGGGGCGAGGGGGAATCGAGGGGGCCTGGCCGCCGCGCGACGGGTCCTCGGCGCCGGCCTCTCGCCGGCCTGCGGCGCAGCCGGATAGCAGGCCCTGCCCACGGGCCCCTTAGCTGCCTCTGGGCGACCTGAATGCCGAGGTTCTCTCTAGCTGCGCCGCGCCTTCAGGCTCGCTTCCCCAGGATGTCTGGTGGGCGGAATCCGCGCGTCGGTGTTCCTGACCCTGGTAGGTTCCAGTGGAACCCTCCGAAACCCAAAAAGCGCCGCCTCTTAATGCAAACTGTAGTCACCGACTCGTCCAGTCTGTTGGTATTCGCGTCGTCCTTTGTGCTGGGCAGTAACCGAGAAGTAACGGAGAGCGCGCAGTTCCTACACCTAGAACTCCCTGAGGGAGCCCGAGCCAGCAAGTCTTTCCATTCTTGAGATGCCTTTTCTCCGGGATTGACAAGTATTTCATCCATTGGTGTCTTAACCCGGGCGAACTCTTTCCAAATTACCCTGCCAAACGCAGTTATCAAAACTATGATTTCCAAATAAGTTTGTACCCTGCACCTAAACCAACGCCATTTATATAACTAAAATAAATTGAGTATTTAAATGCGTGGCCTGGACGCTTTATTCACTTCACAGGATTACGCATAGGCAGGTAGGTTTATTGTGTGACTTCAGGGCACCAGAAAACACTCTCTGTTTCAAAATGCCTCCTTCCAAAAAGGGCGGGAACTTAACACGGGAACTTACCATTTTTACCCTTAGTACAAGAAACTTACCAGAACTTTTTCTTGAAGCAGTTTTGATGGACGAAGAGATTAAGAGAGCAAAGTGCAGGAAAAAGTGGGGCTTGAGGATCATTTAAGACTAATTTTGTTGGTTCATAATTTAATTAGGCCCGGTACAAATTATTCTTGAAATAAATCTTCATAAACGTTGATAAATTTGGAAGATAAATGGAATGTGACTAATTTCACTCCTTTTAAGAATATGTAGTGATTCAAAACTAAGCTAACCTGAGTTAAACGAATAGATGAGAATGAATTATAACAGTTCTCTGTGTTTTATAATGTTTTACAATTTAGGTTAATTGAATGTATTACCTACTTCGATAATTTCTATTTCCTTAGGAAAATATTTTTTAAAAAATTATTTACTGTCTGCATTTATTGTGTATACAACATGATCATTTCAAGTAATGTATACATTATGGAATGGTTAAATCTAGCTAATTAACATATTACCTCACAGAGTTACTTTTTATTTATTTCTTTTTTTTTGAGAGTCTTGCTCTGTCACCCAGGCTGGAGTGTAGTGGCATTATCTTGGCTCACTGCAACTTCTGCCTCCCAGGTTCAAGCGATTCTCTTGTCTCAGCCTCCCAAGTAGCTGGGATGATGGGCGCACACCACCACGCCCAGCTACTTTTTAGTAGAGACGGGGTTTTACCGGGTTAGCCAAGATGGTCTCGATCTCCTGACTTCAGATGATGCGCTCGCCTCAGCCCCCCAAAGTGCTGGGATTACAGGTGTGACTCACCGCGCCGGCTGAGTTAGCTTTTTTATTTTATTTTTATTTTAATTTTTTTTTGAGACAGAGTTTCTCTCTTGTTGCCCAGGCTGGAGGGCAGTGGCGTGATCTCGGCTCACCACAACCTCTGCCCCACCGGGTTCAAGCGATTCTCCTGCCTTAGCCTCCGGAGTAGCTGGGATTACAGGCATCTACCACCACGCCTGGCTAATTTTGTATTTTTAGTAGAGATGGGGTTTCTCCGTGTTGGTCAGGCTGGTCTGGAACTCCTGACCTCAGGTGATCTGCCTCCCGCGGCCTCCCAAAGTGCTGGGATTACAGGCGTGAGCCACTGCGCTGGGCCTTGAGTTAGCATTTTTTTATGAGAACACGTAACATCCATTCTTTCAGAAAACGCTTTTTTTTGTTTGTTTGAGACGGATTCTCACTCTGTCGCCCAGGCTGGAGTGCAGTGGCGCCATCTCAGCTCACTGCAAGCTCTGCCTCCCGGGTTTACGCCATTCTCCTGCCTCAGCCTCCCGAGTAGCTGGGACTACAGGAGCCCGCCACCTCTCCCGGCTAGTTTTTTGTATTTTTTAGTAGAGACGGGGTTTCACCGGGTTAGCCAGGATGGTCTGGATCTCCTGACTTCGTGATCCTCCCGTCTCGGCCCCTGAAAGTGCTGGGATTACAGGCTTGAGCCACAGAAAGCCCTTTTTAAATGAAAGTTTCAAAGGCAAATTTCAGAGCAGTCCGTTGGAATTATTGTAACTTCTCAAGGAATGAGTGAATTACAAATAAATTTGACTTTACTAACTTCAATTATTGCATAAAAATTTGATAACTGAAAGTCTGAAACTTTGAGCTCACAGAAGTGTTACCTGGGAACACTGTGCTTTTTCTTTCTTTTTTTAGAAAAACTCTTTGTCCTTTGGGCAATTGATTTTTTTTTTTTCCAGAAAGAAATTGGTTTTAGAAAATGGAAGCTAGAATTTTTTGAGTTTGAGAGAACGTGTGAAATAATCTATTTAATTAAAAACACGTTTTCTCTTATTAGACTGGAAATCATTGTATTCATATTAAACTGTTATCACTATGCAGAGAATACCATAATCTGCATCTCTTAGAACTGAACTCACTTTTTAGTTTGAGCCTCTTTTCCTATTTATTTCCTTGACTTCTTCTCCAGGATATTCCACTGGCAATTTGCACTGGTCGTGTGTGCAAACTGAACTCATTGTCTTTGTAATCAAACCAGTTTCTTTTCCTTTTCCTTTTCCTTTGTGAATTGTATCACCATCTTTTAAATTACCCGATCTTCAAGCCTGACACTTACCTCTCTGCTTTTCTTAAATAATCCATCCATTGGCATATCTATTAGACAGTAATTCTACAAGGTCTTTCATTGTGTTTCCTCTTTTCCATTTCAACTAAGATCATACTTTTAGTATGGTCTTTAGTTGCCAAATTTAGTGTGGTTTTCAGTATGGTTTTTATTTGCCAAATTTAGGTTGGCACAAGTCATCTCCAGGACCTTTGCAGCCTGGTGGCCTCCAATCTGTTCCTGCTGTGATCCATTCTACACGTTGTTGCCAGATGATTATCTTAAAGCATACCAGGCAAGTCACACCCTTCTTCAAAGAGCCTTCAATTACTCCCCTATTCTACCAAAATAAAATTAAAATCCTTGTGTCTCACCTTTTCCTTTCACTTAAAACTGATTTACAGTCAGAATGGACAGTGGACTTTCCATCTTGCCCAAATAATTTGCTTCCCCATCTCTCTGTTGTGCATAGGTGAATGATTTCCTCTGCCTGGAATGCCCCTTCCCATTCCATCTCATTCTGGAAATACCTTGCCCATTATTCTAGGTTTATCTACTTTCTCTTAAGAATGAGCTTCTTGACTGGGCACAGTGGCCTATAATCCCAGCACTTTGGGAGGCAGAGGCGGGTGTATCACTTGAGGCCAGGAGTTCAAGACCAGCCTGGCCAACATGGTGAAACCCCGTCTCTACTAAAAATACAAAAATTAGCTGGGTGTGGTGGCGCATGCCTGTAATCCCAGCTACTCGGGAGGCTGAGGGAGAAGAACTGCTTGAACCAGACCCAGGAGGTGGAGGTTACAGTGAGCGGAGAGCAAACCACTGCACTCCAGCCTGGGCTACAGAATGAGACTCCGTCTCAAAAAAAAAAAAAAAAAAAAAAAAAAAGAAAAGAAAAGAAAAGAAAAAGAGCTTCTTTTCTGATACTTCTAACCTTATGTGTTCTCTTCTCTTTTGAATCCCCAAAACATTTTATTGCTGCTTTCCTTTGTCACTTGTGTTTGACCTTCCTATGAATAGGGATTTGCAAACTTTTTCTGTCAAGGGCCAGATAGCAAATATTTTAGGCTTTGTGGGCCAGACAGGTGGTCTCTGTTGCAACCACTCAACTCTGCAATTGTGGGACAAAAGCAGCCATAGATAATACATAAAGAATAGACCTGACTATATTCTAATAAAACTTTATTTATGGACACTAAAATTTGAATTTCAAGTAATTTTAACATATCACAAAATATTCTTTTTTTTTTTTTCTTTTAACCATTTAAAAATGTGAAAATCGGCTAAGTGTGGTGGCTCACATCTGTAATCCCAGTGTTTTGGGAGGCTGAGGTGGGAGGATCACTTGAACCTCAAGAGCTGGAGACCAGCCTGGGCAACATAGTAACAAGTAAGACCTTGTTTCTACAAAAAGAATGTAAAAGTAGCCAGCCGTGGTGGCACATGCCTGTAGTCCCAGCTACTTGGGAGGCTGAGGTGGGAGGACAGCTTAAGCACAAGTCAAGTTCAAAGTTACAGTGAGCTATGATCATGCCACTACACTCCAGCCCTGGTGACAGAGCAAGACCCTGTCTCATAAAGAAAATAAAAGAAATGTCAAAATTGTTCTTAGCTTATAAGTGCACAAAAACGGGGACAGCCTGGATTTGGCCAGTAGACCATAGTTTGCTGAGCCCTGTACTCACGGCCAGTTTCACAGGCATATGATCCATGCATACAGTTGTACAGAGCCCTGTACTTAGAAGGGTTCCATGATTGGTTTAATGCTCTAATGTCACTATCTTGATTTTTTGTTTGTTTTTGAGACGGAGTCTTGCTCTGTTGCCCAGGCTGGAGTGCAGAGGTGTGATCTCAGCTCACTGCAACCTCTGCCTCCCGGGTTCAAGCGATTCTCCTGCCTCAGCCTCCCTTGTAGCTGGGATTACAGGCGCCCACCACTAAGCCTGGCTAATGTTTTGTATTTTTAGTAGAGACAGGATTTTACCATGTTCGCCAGTCTGGTCTTGAACTCCTGGCCTCAAGTGATCCGCCCGTCTCAGCCTCCCAAAGTGCTGGGATTACAGGTGTGAGCCACCGTGCCTGGCCATCTTGATGTTTTCAATAATTTTTTGAATAAGAAGCTTGAATTTTCATTTTGTACTGGGTCCCACAAATTATGTAACTGGTCCTGCCTATACTAGAAGATAAAATCTAGATCAGAATGTGTATGTGTATATGTATATTTCTTATAAGATCAGGATTTTCTTTCTTTCCTTTCCTTTCCTGCTCTCTCGCTCTCTCACTCTCGCGCTCTCTCTCTCTCTCTCTCTCTCTCTCTATATATATACTCTCTCTCTCTCTCTATATATATATATATATACACTTCTTTTTTTTGAGACAGGGTCTCACTGTTGCCCAGGCTGGAGTGCAGTGGCATGATCATGGCTCACTGCAGCCTCCACCTCCCAGGCTCAATCAATCCTCTGCCTCAGCCTCCCAAGTAGCCGGGACTACCGGCATGTGCCACCACGCTCAGCTAATTTTTCTATTTTTTGTAGACACAGGGGTCTCACCATATTGCTTAGGCTGGTCTTAAACTCCTGGGTTCAAGCGATCCTCCCACCTTAGACTCCCAAAGTGCTGGGATTACAGGTGTGAGCCACTGTGCCGATCATATTTCCTATCTTTATAAGAAATACAGCTTGGTGCTTTCCACATAATAGGCATTTGAGATGTATTTGTTGCTTTCGACATAATAGGCATTTAAGATATATTTGCTGAGTTTTCTTTTCCTAAGGTAGTGTGCAATAGTGGAGAGGGTGAGAATCAGAGTCCAGCTCCACTGCTTATTAGCCTAGTGGTCTTGGAAAAATCCCATAACCATGTTGAATGTTAGTTTCCTCATCTATAACATGGGATGATAACATCTGCCGTACAGAACTGTTGTAAAATAGTGTATAGGAAATAGCAATGTCTCAGTCTCTGGGACAAGAAGAAGCTCAAAGCAAGTTTTTCCCCTTTTAGAGAAAGTGAATTGATAGTGTCCTTAACTATTTAACCTGATAACAGTATTTCTAATTTTTCATATTATTTACCTCCTTAAAAGTTTCACTTTTTTGTTTTTTGAGACAGAGTTTCACTCTTGCCCAGGCTGGAGTGCAGTGGCACAATCTCGGCTCACTGTAGCCTCCACCTCCCTGGGTTTAAGCCATTCTCCTGCCTCAGCCTCCCAAGTAGCTGGGATTACAAGCGTGCACCACCACGCCTGGCTAATTTTTGTATTTTTGGTAGAGACAGGGTTTCACCACGTTGACCAGGCTGGTCTCAAACTCCTGACCTCAGGTGATCCACCCAGCTCAGCCTCCCAGTGTTGGGATTACAGACGTGAGCCACTGCGCCTGGCCAAAAGTTTTACATTTAAGGAATAACATCTATGCTTCATTGGTTTCGTTTTAAAAAGTCCATATGAGTAGCAGTCTTATTGCAGATCCAAAATTGGATTTTTAAAAGACCCAAATTTGTAATTTTCCTAACTGACAGTTAATGATTATCAATGTAAACATTTAACTTCCAATTTATCATGGTTATCAGTAACATTAATGTTCCTTAACATTAAACATTAGTATATTATTTCATTCACAAATTAACAATATTGAATTTGATCCTTTCAAGGCACTTACTAGCTTTTCCCTCTGTTGTGTGTGTGTGTATGCATGTATTATATAAATCTATGTATGTGTATATAGTGTATGGTATGTAAATACAGTTCTGTACCTTTGCAACACCCTGCGTGGCTGGGTTGGGAAGTTGAAAAGAATAAGAAGACTGCTTATTAGATGAAAATGAGAAAAAATGCATGGCTTACATCTCTAGTTATTAGTTTGTAGACAGCTGCTTTAAAAAAAAAGCAAGAAAAAGAAAAAAAAATACATCTTCAGTAATTTCATTCTATTTTCTTGGTCAAAGATTGCATTCCAAACTTAATGCAGTTATTTTATAAATTCTACCACTTAATCACACAGGAGACCAGGCAAGAGCATATTAGACCATTGTTATTATGAGAAAACAACTCAGAACTCATACTCTCCTAGGATAGTTTGTGTTCCTCTAAGATTTCTGTTTGGGGAAACCATGCACTTATATATAAGAAAAATGAAGCAGCTTGGCATGTTTCTACTCTGTGTAATAACTGTAATAACTGCTTATTTGTCTCAAGATATATTTCAAATTCTGTCTCTACTCAGTTTCAGCAGTTGTGGGCTTGACCACCAAACCTGCCTACACCACATTAAATAAATCTAACAGCCCTCTAATTTTGTCATTGCTAAGGTCTGTGATGTAAGGAACATATTATACTTAAAATTTCCCCATCTCAAGCCTTAGCTGAGAAAAATCATAAAAACGAAAATGGCATGTTAAAAGCACAAAACCATTGGAAAAATCAACTTCATAAAATATACCCTGTTATGAAAATTTCAAAAGAAATTTTAAATTAAGAAAATCTTCAAAAACCACATATACTTTCAGAATGTGGGCTATCGCCAAAGCAAACAGCTAATATGCCCAAGATGCTCAAGTTAAGCATTTCTTGGGACCTTATTATTAGGATAGTATTTAGCTTCTGGTTCCAGTTATGGCCAAGTCCTGTGTATGAGTCACATATCTCAGTAATAGTTATCAAATTCCAAGAGGTAGGTTTTAATGACCCATTATAAGGATGAGAAAATTTCTTCTATTTTGTATTTATCTAAATCTTAGTCATTCTTCAAGACCCAGTGGTCCCTTCCTTCTCTGAATTTCCCTAATAATTGTTGTTTGTACCACTCATTTGGCACTTATCATACATTGCCTTACTTAAGTTGCTTTGGTCTTCTTTCCATTCTGAGATCCTCAAAAACTGAAACTGTATCTTAAACTTCTTTGTACCTACTATACTGCCAGGCATTACAGATTAGAATCAAATGTAGGGAGAGGTCTTTCTAATCTTGGTTAGAGTCTCCAAATTAATCATAGTGGATTTGTGACTTCTGGCAGTTATTTAGCCTTTGCAAGTTTCTCTTTATTAATCTTTATTCTTTTTTACATTTCAAGACAGGGTCTTGCTCTGTTGGCCAGGCTGGAGTACAGTGGCATGATCACAGCTAACTGCAGCCTCAACCTCCTTGGCTCCAGGAATCCTCCCACCTTAGCCTCCTGAGTAGCTGGACTACAGGCAGGCACTACTGTGCCCCACTAAATGTTTAAATTTTTTTTTTTTTGGAGACAGGGGTCTCACTATACTGCTCAGGCTGGTTTCAAACTCCTAGGCTTGAGTAATCCTCCTGCCTTGGCCTCCCAATATGTTGGGATTCGAGGCGTGAGCCACTATGCCTGGACTTTTTATTAGTCTTTAAAATGCACGAAACAATGTTTATAATATAGACCTTTTAAAAGGATTTAAAATAGGTCATGCGTCAAAATGGAAGTAATATAGAGTAGTGGTTGAGCAGCCCAGCTCTGATGCCATACTGCACATGTCAAAATACAGTCTGTACTCATCCTGAGGAATTTACTTCTGGTACTTCAGTTTTCTCATTTGTAAAATGAGTACAATAATAGAACCTATGTCATGGGTTATTGTGAGAATTAAATGAGCTCACAATACAAATAGAATAGTGCTTACTGTAGAATAAACACTCTATTAACTACTGGCTGTCACCATCTAACGGATTATCACTATGTGTTGCTTTCTGCTACATCCTCTGGCACAATAATACTTTGTGCAAACATAGTAAGAATTCAACAAATGTTTATTAAACTTTTACATTGCTTTGCTTATGACAGTTCTCAAAAATTGGTTGTGTTTATGCCAGTAGTTTGCAACTTGAAAATATTTCTGCAATGGAAACAATGCCATAAAGTTTATACCATGAGTATGTTAACATGCTACTCGATTATTAGGGAAGCTCAAAAAAAGCCTATTTTAGGCCAAGTGTGGTGGCTCACACCTGTAATCCCAGCACTTTGGGAGGCCAAGCCGGGCAGATCACCTGAGGTCAGGAGTTCGAAACCAGCCTGGTAAACATGATGAAACCCTATTTCTACTAAAAATACAAAAAAATAGTCAGACGTGGTGGCAGGCTCCTGTAATACCAGCTACTTGGGAGGCTGAGGCAGAAGAATTGCTTGAACCCAGGAGGCAGAGGTTACAGTGAACCGAGATCGTGCCACTGTACTCCAGCCTGGGTGACAATAGTGAAATTCCATCTTAAAAAAAAAAAAAATGAAAAAAAGAATGACACTGTTCCCTTGGTTTTTACAGCACCACATTCTCATGGTTTCCTCCTTTCTCTGGCTGCTCCTTCTCAATTTCTCTTTGGCCTATCCCTTCCTCTTCCTGTCCTTTAAGGGCTGCAGTCCCTCAGAATTTGATCCCGGACTTTTTTCTTATATATTTCTGCTGGGCAATTTTATAGTCTTTCCCATGATTTTACATGCTATCTACTAGCCAATAACTCATAGATCGCTATCTGCAGTTCAGACTTCTCTGCTGAGCTCCAGATGCATAGAGCCAGATGCCTCCTGGAAAGCTTTCCTTGATGACCTCCTTCAAGACTGCTCTTCCTCCAGGAATCCTCCTATCAATAAATGGCACCAGCTCCCTGAAACAGAAATCTGCCACTGCCCTCTACCTTATTCCACATAGCAAATTCTTCACCAAATCCTATTGATTCTACCTCCAAAGTCAGTCAGTCAAATCTAACCACTTTTCTTTTATTGTCTGGTTGGTTTATTTATGTGCTTTCCTTTGCCCTTCCTCTCATCTAGTCTCTAAATAGCAGTGTTAATTAAAAAAAAACAAACATTTTCTTATGGCAAATTTTGAACATACATAAATAGAAGAGTTTAATGAATTACCATGTCCTTAACACTCCATTTCAACATTTAACCTCAGTTTGCTAATCTTGTTTCAGCCATCCTCTCTATTTTTCTGCTTGGAGTAGTTTAAAGAAAATCCAAGACATAACTTTGTTTTACTTATAAATACTTCAGTATGCATTCCCCACAGATTAGAACATTTAAAAAATACAACCACTGTGTCATTGCCACAGGTAGCAAAATTAAAAATGATTCCTTCCTTAGGAGGCCAAGATGGGCGAATCACGAGATCAGCAGATCGAGACCATCCTATCTAACACGGTGGAACCCCGTCTCTACTAAAAATACAAAAAATTAGCTGGGCATGGTGGTGGGAGCCTGTAGTCCCAGCTACTTGGGAGGCTGAGGCAGAAGAATGGCGTGAACCCGGGAGGCGGAGCTTGCAGTGAGCGGAGATAGTGCCACTGCACTCAGCCTGGGCGACAGTGCGAGACTCTGTCTCAAAACAAAATAAAATAACTAACTAACTAAATAAAAATGATTCCTTAACACAATCTAATATCCAGGTCATATTTAAAATTTCCTGATTATACCAAAGATGACTTTTTACTGTTGGTTTGTTTAATTCATAATCCAAACAAATCCAAACATTACATTTAATTGTTGTGTCTCTTAAATATCTCATTTATTTTATTTTATTTTTTTAGAGTCGAGGTCTTGTTCTGTAGCCCAAGGCTGGAGTGCAGTGGACAATCGCAGCTCACTGCAGCCTCAAACTCCTAGCCTTAAGCAATTCTCCTGCCTCAGCCTCCTAAAGTTCTGGGATTACAGGTGTGAGCCACTGAGCTCAGCCCTTAAATCTCTTTTAGTCTCTAACAGTCTCTCCTCCTTTTGTTGAGTGAATGGTCATTTGTATTTTTTCTTTTGTGATGTGTCTTTCCTTATTTTTCAACTTTTGTATAAATGATATCACTTCAGGTCAATACCTTCATAAGCATTCCGTAGCAAAAAACCCATGGTTTTAACATTACACATCTTCATCTATAATATAAATACAAGACTAAGAAAGTAAGGACCCCTCTTCTATACACACATATTTTTATTATGCGAGGAAAACATGGACGGTGGATTGAAAATTCAGACAAGAAGTGAGTTAGTAATTAAGCCACTGCTACATACTAGAAACTTATCTCATTTGATCCTTTCAAAAATCCTTTCCGTTGGGTATTTTTATTCCCATTTTCAGAGTAGAAAACAGGTTGCTGGAGGCTAATTTAGAAATATGGGGCTACAATGTCAGCCTGAGGCAGAAACTCAGGTCTCCCTTTCTGGGGATCTCATGTTCATTCCTTTCCATCTGGTTACAGTGCTGACTACAGCAGGGTAATGAAGAATGTAATGAGGTAATGAAGGATGGTTTAAGTAGGGAGAAAGCTACCAAAGGATAGTTCTGGTAGATGCTTTACCAAATCAAAAAGAAAAAAGAGTCGTACCCGGATGTGTGTTGTGGGCAGACTATTTTGTCTGAAAGTGAATATATTTGAGAAAACAATTACTCAGTGGGGTTCTGATAAAAGTGTAACAAAGTTTAATAGTGGCAGAGCAGCATTCTAAGGGCATATATCTTTCAGTGCCCTGTGCTAGCTGATTCTGTCCTTTTCTTTTTTCTTTTTAAAATTACATCCTGGCTGGGCACAACACTTTGGGAGGTTGAGGTGGTAGGATCTCTCGAGCCCAGAAGTTTGAATGGTAACATAGTAAGTCCTACTTTCTATAAAAAATTAAATTAAAAAAATTAGGCCGGGCACGGTGGCTCACACCTGTAATCCCAGCACTTTGGGAGGCCAAGGCAGGCGGATCAACTGAGGTCGGGAGTTCAAGACCAGCCTGACCAATGTGGAGAAACCCCATCTCTACTAAAAATGCAAAAATTAGCTGGGCATGGTGGCGCATGCCTATAATCCCAGCTACTCAGGGGGCCGAGCCAGGAGAATCGCTTGAACCCAGGAGGCAGAGGTTTGCGCTCCAGCCTGGGCAGCAACAGCAAAACTCTGTCTTTAAAAAAAAAAAAAATTAGCAGGGTGCAGTGGCACACACCTGTAGTCCCAGTTACCTGGGAGACTGAGATGGAAGGATTGCCTGAGGGCCTGAGACAGGGAGGTCAAGGCTGCAGTGAACCATGATCACGCCTCTGGGCTCCAGCCTGGGCAACGGAGCAAGATTCTGTCTTAAAAAAAAAAAAAATTACATTTTTTGCCTCTTTTAAGACTGACTTTAACATCACTGATGTGTTTGCACATTTCCTTCCTGCTTCATAGTAGGCCTCAGAACCACAACTTCTTTTCTCTAGGATCCCTTTCCCCTTCTGTCTCTTATCTAAATTCTTCAGAGCTGGTCATGTCCTTAATGCTTGAAAAAGCATGTCAAAAACTCGTTAGCCAAGGGAGGGAAATTATGTTTAAAATATATTTGGTCTGAAAATTCTATCTGGTTCACCAGTCTGCCTCATGTACCTACATTTACCCAAGCCATGAACCACCCCAGCCTCTTCCGACTGTTATTCATGATACTGGCATAAGATGACACATGAGAATCTCCCTAGATGTTCACACATTTATAATTCCTTCATAAATGGAGACGTCCACAAAAAACAAAAGGCAAAGAATAATTGGCCAATAACAAAGAGAAGAAAGGTATTTAAAATATCTTAGGTTTTTTTTTTTTTTGAGACAGAGTCTCACTCTGTTGCCCAGGTTGGAGTACAGTGACACCATGTTGGCTCACTGCAACCTCCCTCTCCTGAGTTCAAGCAATTATCCTGCCTCAGCCTCCAGAGTATCTGGGATTACAGGCGCCTACCACCATGCCTGGCTAATTTTTTTATATTTTTAGTAGAGACGGGTTTCACCATGTTGGCCAGGCTGGTCTCGAACTCCTGACTCAGGTGATCCACCTGCCTCAGCCTCCTAAAGTGCTGGGATTACAGGCGTCAGCCACCATGCCTGGCCTAAAGTATCTTAGTTAGTGGGTATATGCCCAAAACAACTGAATCGTACCAGAACAGATATTTGCCCTCCTACGCTTATAGCGGTACTATTCACTATAGTCAAAAGATGGAAACAACCCAAGTGCTAATAAAGAAATGAATGGATAAACAAAATGTGGTATGTATTCAATAGAATACTGCAGATGCCAAAATCCATGGATGCTCAAGTTCCTTATATAAAATGGCATAGTATTTGCATATAACCTATGCACATCCTCTTGTATTCTTAAATCATCACATCTAATAATACCATGTAAATGCTATGCAAATAGTTGTTATACTGTATTGTTTTAAAATTATTTATTTATTTATGTATTTTTTTAAAAACACTTTCAATCTGGTGTTAGCTGAATATAAGGATGTGGAACCGGTGGATGTGGAAGGCCAGCTGTAGTAATTAGCCTTAAAAAGGAAGGACATTCTGACATATGCTACAACATGGATGAACCTTGAGGACATTATGCTAAGTGAAATAAGCCAGTCACAAACAGACAAATATTGTATGATTCCACTTACATGAGGTATCTAGAGTAGTAAAATTCATAGAGACAGAAAGCAGAGTGGTGGTCACAGGCTGGGGTGAGGGGAATTTGTGTTTAATAAGTGCAGAATAAGTATGGGAATTTTTTTTTTTTTTTTTTTTGAGACAGAGTCTTGCTCTGTCGCCCAGGCTGGAGTGCAGTGGCTGGATCTCAGCTCACTGCAAGCTCTGCCTCCAGAGTTTACACCATTCTCCTGCCTCAGCCTCCCAAGTAGCTGGGACTACAGGCGCCCGCCACCTCTCCCGGCTAGTTTTTTGTATTTTTTAGTAGAGACAGGTTTTCACCCTGTTAGCCAGGATAGTCTCGTCTCCTGACCTCATGATCCGCCTGTCTCAGCCTCCCAAAGTGCTGGGATTACAGGCTTGAGCCACCGCGCCTGGCCAAGTTTGGGAAGTTTTAAAAAGTTCTGGAGATGGATAGTGGTGATGGTTGAAGAGCAACATGAATGTACTTAATGCTGCAGAACTGTACATGTATTTTATTTTTTTGAGACAGAGTCTTGTTGTGTTACCCAGGCTGGAGTGCAGTGGCACAATCTCAACTTACTGCAACCTCCGCCTCCTGGGTTCAAGAGATTCTCATGCCTCAGCCTCCTGAGTAGCTGGGATTACAGGTGTGCACCATCGGCCCTCCTCAACCTCCCAAAGTTCTGGGATTACAGGCATGAGCCACTGTGCCCAACTGAGAACTGTACATTTAAAAATGGTTCCATTGATACATTTTATGTATATTTTACCACAATTTTTAAGGAATGTCTTGATTAAGAAAGAGCTTGGGCTTTTAGTCAGAAAGCCTGGGTTCAAATTCTGACTTCATAACTTATTAGCTGTGAGAACTCACACTATTTCCATATCTTAAGTTTGAGTTTCTTCACAGAAAAAAAAAAAAATGAGTCTAAAACTAGTCGGTGCTTTATAGGCTTGTGAGGATTAAATGAAAGAATCCATTTAAAATCCTTTGCACACTGCCTTGTCCCTAGTCAGCATTTGATGAATGTTAGTTACTTTGATTTTATTATCATTTATTAACATCTAAACTCACTTTTAAAGGTTATATTGATAGATTTTCCCATGGATTTTTAGGAATTCAGTCCATACTTAAAATTCTAAATTTCATGGTTCCTGGGGGTGATTTCAGTATCTGCCAAAGGTAGCTCATCCAGAGACACTGATGAATAAATAGTATGAAGTTCTGATGTGTTTGTGAGGTTTGATGGAAAGAACAAAGGTATTAGAATAATTATAAAAGTATTCTTTTATATTTGGGAAAGAAAATTTTCAGCTGTTTTCTCTCAACCATTGGAACACAAATAGCAAGGAAAACAAAAGTGATTTTTTAAATATTCTGAAACTTTAGATAGTTTTTCAATTGTTTGGTAGTATTTGCTGCGTAATCCAATGGTTGCAACTACGGGAAAATTTCCTGTAGCCTAGATCATACTTTTTGGAAAGCAAGTACTGAGTATCTGCTGACTTGAATAATTACAGGACAATAATCATGAAATGTCTCAATTTTACACTCACAAATATGATCCTTTTGTGAATAATTTTGGTGTGTGTTAGAGAGACAACAGAAAGAACTATGGAGCTGTTGCCTTTTGAAAAGGGGAAACTCAAATAATATAAGGGAGACAGTGTCTCAAGCTTTTTACAAATGAAACCTCAAACCCTTCAAGGTTGCCATTATTATCAACACTATTTTAAAGGCAAAGAAAGAGGCTCAGAACTTGCCTGTGTGTGCGGAAAGCCAGAATTTTGAATATAGGTTGATTTGGCTTCAAAGCCCACGCTCCTTATCTCAAACCCCACGCTCCAGACCACAACTTCTTGCCACTTGTTACTATCAGTGGAGCTAGCTTCACTTTTGGAGCTGCTGCACGTTCTGAAATCACTTTGGAACTACTGCTATCACTGATAGAATGTAGAGGTGGCTCTTTGCTTTCTAGTCTGCCCTCTGCTAAGGGAAAGAAGCTGCTGCCTAGAGGAAATAAATCGTAAGGGGCATAATGAGGCCTCTTGCCCAGAGATATTTCTTCTCTCTTATCTGACTTGAAATTGCCACTATTAAAGCCATTCTTGGTTTACAAAACAAAAGTGGCCCTGTCTTCGGAAATCCTCTGTTACAGTATACATATGTTACCTGACAGTAAGAAGCAGAGACTGAGAGTTTCTTCTAGTTCTCTCATTAGCAGTTTAGTTTGTTAGTTAAACCAGTTGCCTCCTGAAAGGCCTAGATAGACTATCCCAGGGAAGACACACTTGACAAGTGAGTGTCCCTAGTGCTCAGTGCCCTAGGGCTCAGAGAGGTCAGCACGTCTGGCCAGAGGTCCTGAAACCTGAGCAGTGATGGGGCAGATTGTGGACCCTGAAATGATAGAGAATGAGCCTCAGCTGTGGCTGCTTATAGTAGCGACTCTTTGTTGGTTGCAAGCAGCAACCAACCTGACCTACCTTAAACAGAATGGGAATATATTAGAAAAATGCAGAGGTATCTCAGGAAACGATGGAATTATTGAATGGCCAGGCCTCAGGAAGGACGGAACCAAAGAAAGTCCTGGGACTGCAGTGGCAGTTGATGGAGGCCCCAGCCTATGACCATCCAACGATCCGACTTGATTTCCAATCCCAGTGTTCCTCAAACCTCAAGTAAGAATGAGAATAGGATATGTTCAGCTTAGATTATTGTTCACTGTTGGCTTACTCAGCAATGGCTGTGTTATGGAGAGGGGCAGGGTGAGGTCCCATGGGAAGTTCACACAACAGAAACAGGAACCTTCCTTGTGGGCAAACTAGGCAGTTTCAGAGAAGAGGGGCTGGGGTGACACTACAGGACACCCGCCACATACCCTCACAGAAACAGATCTTCTCTGGGGAGTTATTCTGTGAGGGAAATTGCTTTGGCATAGTCTAGCATAGTGGTTAAGAGTATGCATACCTTAGAGCTAGATTGCCTGAGTTCAAATGCTCTGCTACTTCCTGGGCAATGTACTGAAGTATTTTGTGTGTCTGTTTGCATACCTCCAGAGCAGTGATAATAATAGTACCTACTACCTGAGAGCATTAGAACTAAATGAATTGTGCTGGGTGCGGTGGCCTATGCCTGTAATCCCAGCACTTTGGGAGGCGGTGGTGGGTGGATCACGAGGTAGGAGTTTGAGACCAGCCTGGCTAACATGGTGAAACCCTGTCTCTACTAAAAATACAAAAATTAGCTGGGCATGGTGGCGTGCACCTGTAATCTCAGCTACTCAGGAAGTTGAGGCAGGAAAATCACTTGAACTCAGGAGGGGGAGGTTGCAGTGAGCCGAGATTGCACCACTACACTCCAGCCTGGGCAACAGAGCTAGACTCCATCTCAAAAAAAAAAAAAAAAAAAAAAAAAAAAGAACGTAATGAATTAATACCAGCAAAGGGTTTAAAACAGTGCCTGATATACAGTATGCCCTTGATAAATAACTATTATTATCTTGGCCTATGGGGCAACATAATATTTACCGAAATAATTAAATGGGTCCACCTCACTTAAAAAATACCAGTGAGGCTCTTTTTACAAGTAGTTTTATGAAAGAGGGGAACAATCAGATAAACATTTTGTTTTGAAATGTGGATTTAGTTTAACTTAGGCATAAATATAGATGCAACAAATAAAAAAAGAGGATATAAAACTATCAAGAAAAAACATAAAGTAATAAAAGAAAAAGAGAAAGAACAAAAAGGGTTACAACACCAAAAGCAAAATTTATAAAAGAAAAGCTGATAAATGTGAATTCATCAAAATTAAAAACCTTTGCTCTTCAAAAGGTACAATTAAGAGAATAAAAAAACAAGGCCAGGGGCTGTGGTTCATGCCTATAATCCTAGCACTTTGGGAGGCTGAAGTGGGCAGATCACTTGTGGTGAAACCCTGTCTCTATTTAAAAAAATAAAATACAAAAATTAGCCAGACGTGGCGGTGTGCACTTGTAATCCCAGCTACCTGGGAGGCTGGGGCAGGAGAATCGCTTGAACCTGGGAGGCGGAGGTTGCAGTGAGCTGAGATAGCACCACTGCACTCCAGCCTGGGCACCAGAGTGAGACTCCGTCTCAACAACAGAAGGACAAGACAGCCAGCCATGGTGGCTCACGCCTATAATCCTAGCACTTTGGAAGGCTGAGGTGGGTGGGTTACTCAAGGCCAGGAATTCGAGACCAGCCTGACCAACATGGCGAAACCTCATCTCTACCAAAAATACGAAAAATTACCCGGGCGTGGTGGTAATCCTAACTACCTAGGAGGCTGAGGCACGAGAATTGCTTGAAACCGGGAGGTGGAGGTTTCGGTGAGCCGAGATTGAGCCACTGCACTCCAGCCTCAGAGACAGAGCAAGATTCTGTCTAAAAAAACAAAAACAAACAAAAATCAAACAACAACAACAAAAAACAAAAGCTATAGATTAAAAGAAGATATTTGCAAATCATATATCTGATGAAACACTTGTATCAAGAGTAAAAAAAATCACTTGTAACTAATAAGAAGACAAATTACCCTATTAAAAAATGGGCAGAAGATTTAACAGATATTTCATACAAAAAAGCTATGTGAATGGCTAATGAACATATGAAAAGATCCTCAACATCTTTGGTTTGGGAAATGCAAATTAAAAGTTGTAATGAAATATCACTGTTTGATTGACTATAGCAAGTATAGGAGATGTGGAGAGACTGGAATGCATGTGTACAGAGAAACCGGAATGCACATTACCACAAGAATGTGAAAAGGTGCAGCCACTTTGGCAATATCTTAAAAAGTTAAACATAAATTTAGCATGTGACCCAGCAATTTATTTCCTACATGTCTACCTGAGAAAATTAAAAAAAAATATATGTGTATATATATATATATATATGCAAAGACTTGTATAAAAATGTTCATAAAAGCATTATTTAAAAGAGCTCAAAGGCCAGGCATGGTGGCTCATGGCTGTAATCCCAGCACTTTGAGAGGCCGAGGCGAGCTGATCACCTGAGTTCAGGAGTTCGAGACCATATGGCCAACATGGTGAAACGCTGTCTCTACTAAAAATACAAAAATTAGCCAGGCGTGGTGGCAGGCACCTGTAATCCCAGCTATTTGGGAGGCTGAGGCAGGAGAATTGCTTGAACCCGGGAGGCGGAGGTTGCTTTGAGCCAAGATCGTGCCATTGCACTCCAGCCTGGGCAACAAGAGAAAATGCTGTCTTAAAAACAACAACAACAATGAAAAAGCTAAAAAATGGACATAATCCAAATGCCCATTGACTGGTTAAACAAAATGTGTGGTTTATATAGTGGAATACTATTTGGCAAGTAAAAGAAACAAACTACAGATGTGTGTGTGTGTGTATATATGGGGGTGTGTGTGTGTATATATATATATAGAGAGAGAGACACAAAAGACTATATCTTTCATGATTCTATTTAAGTGAAATTTCTAGAAAATGTAAATCCACAGAGACAAAAAGCAGAACAGTAATTGCCTGGGGCTCAGGATGAGAGTGGGAATTGACTGCAAATGGGTGCAAAAGAAATTTTGGGGGTGACAGAAATGTTTGAAAATTGGATTGTAGTGATGGTTGCACAGCTGCATAAACTTAGTAAAATCATTGAGGTGTACACTTAATAGGTGAATATTATGGTATATAAATTATACCTCAATAAAGCTGCTTCTGTCCTATATTTCAGTCTGACTTACCAGTAAAAACTATAGCTAAAACCACTTGTGAAAGAACTCTTTTAGTTCAACACTATTTGCTGAAACTTTGTTTTTGCTTCAAAATGTTTTATACCCAGTTCCACCCCATCTCCCATGTCACTTATCCATTCTAGAGTAGTAATTTTATCAGGGTTGTTAAATCATGTATAGACAATGGAGTCTAACATGATTTCATAATGAGACTTTAGGTTTCACTGTTTCTTCATTGATATTTAAAAAAAAATGCATCTGGAAAAGCCACAGGCACCCAATGCCAACCTATGAGAGCAGCTGCAGGGGCTGAGCCCTGTGGTTCAACCCCTCGGTCTCTACCCTGAGACTTTAGGTTGAGATTCTTTATGAACTGTGTTTGTATAGGTCTAGCTATTCCCATTCTATTTGACACTGGGCAGATCCAAGTTTTACTGAAATGTGAGAAACCATTCTCCAAGGAAAATTCACCAGTGCTGATTTCTAGAGTTGCCGGCTTATACCCAGGAATTTATTTTCTCTGTCTTCAAAGTGCCATACTACCCTAACCCTGACAGGAAGAAAACAACTTTCAGGTTGAGTGCCACATCAAAAAGGCTTCTCCTGTTACTAAAAAAAAAAAAAATTTCATTCACTTGATAGTAACTTCCTGTGTCAAACTATCATATGTTCTCCCTGACTGCAGCCATCTGGACGTTTGTTGTTTGTTTTATGCCAACATGTTAACATAAAGCACCTGGAGGGAACAACATCCATTTGTTTACATATCTAGCCAGCCAGCTATGCATTTATCATCTACACATTCAACAATGGTTTCTTGAGTACCTGCTATGTACTATGAGACTTTCAAGCCTCAACTCTTGCATTCGTGCAATATACATACATGCCCAAATCTCATGTCAAATGGTAATCCCATGGGCCGGGCGCGGTGGCTCACGCCTGTAATCCCAGCACTTTGGGAGGCCGAGGCGGGCGGATCACAAGGTCAAGAGATCGAGACCACGGTGAAACCCCGTCTCTACTAAAAATACAAAAAATTAGCCGGGCGCGGTTGTGGGCGCCTGTAGTCCCAGCTACTCGGGAGGCTGAGGCAGGAGAATGGCGTGAACTCGGGAGGCGGAGCTTGCAGTGAGCCGAGATCGCGCCACTGCACTCCAGCCTGGGCGACAGAGCGAGACTCCGTCTCAAAAAAAAAAAAAAAAAAAAAAAAAAAAAAAAAAACAAATGGTAATCCCAACTCTTGCATTCTTGCATATACTATGCATACCCAAATTAAGGATGCAACAATGAGTAAGAATGACATGGTTTCCACTCTCACAGAAGTTAGTCTTTTTTTTAAATAATAAAGGTCAGTAGTGAAAACACATTTTTCTACTTTCCAAGTTTTCTTGTGCTGGCCTTGGCTCCTTTAGTGGCTGTACTGGTGACATCTCAGGTGACATGTGTATTAGTTTGTTCTCACATTGCTATAAAGGAAATACCTGAAACTGGGTAATCTATAAAGAAAAGAAGTTTACTTGGCTCATGATTCCACAGGCTGTACAGGAAGCATGGCAGCATCTGCTTCTGGCAAGGCCTCAAGAAACTTACAATCATGGCAGAAGGCAAAGTGGGAGCAGGCGTCTTACATGGCAAGAACAGGAACGAGAGAGAGAGAGGACGTGCCACAAACTTATAAACAGCCAGATCTCATGAGAACTCTATCATGAGAACAGCACCAAAGGGATGGCGCTAAATCATTCAGGAAGGACCATCTCCATGGTCTAATCACCTCCCACCAGGCTCCACCTCCAACACTGGGGATTACAATTTGACATGAGACTTGCCTATGGATATGGATGCAGAGTCAAACAATACCATTCCTCCCCTGGCCATTTCCAAATCTTATGTCCTTCCCACATTGCAAAATACAATCATGCCTTCCCAACAGTCCCCGAATTTTAACTTATTCCAGCATTAACTCAAAAGTCAAAAATTTCATCTGAGACAAGCCAAGTTCCTTCTGCCTATGAAACTGTAAAATAAAAAACAAGTTAGTTACCTTCAAGACACAATGCAGATATAGGTATTGGGTAAATACTCCCATTCCAAAAGGGATAAATCAGTCAAAAGAAAGAGGCTACAGACACCATACAAGCCCAAAACCCAGCAGGGCAGTCATTAAATCTTAAAGCTCCAAAATTATCTCTTTTGACTCCATGTCTCACATGAAGAGCACAATGGTACAAGGGGTGGGCTGCTAAAGCCTTGACAGCTATGCCCAAGGCTTTGTGCCCTACTCCTCAGTACCACTTTTCTATATTAGTCCATTTTCACGTTGTTATAAAGTAATACCTGAGCCAGGCACAGTGGCTCATGACTGTAATCCCAGTACTTTGAGAGGCCGAGGTGGGTGGATCACTTGAGGTCAGGACTTTGAGACCAGCCTGGCCAACATGGCGAAACCCCGTCTCTACTAAAAATACAAAGTTCAGCCCCCATGACTGCTGATATGAGTTGGCATTGGGTCACTTGTTTTTCCAGGTGCACAGTGAAAGCTGCTGGTGGATCCACCATTCTGGGGTCTGGAGGATGGCGGTCCACTTCTCACAGCCCCATGAGGCAGTGCCCCAATGGCAACTCCATGTGTCGGGTCCAACACCACATTTCCCCTGCATGCTGCCCTAGCAGAGGTTTTCTGTGAGGGCTCCACCCCTGCAGCAAGATTCTGCCTGTACATGCAGGCTTTTCCATACATCCTCTGGAATCTAGGCAGAGGCTCCAAGCCTCAACTCTTACATTCTGTAAACCTGCAGGCTTAACACCATGTGGAATCCACCAAGACTTATGGCTTGCACCCTCTGAAGCAGCAGTGTGAGCGTAACCTGGTCCCATGTTAGCCACTGTGGGAGCTAGAGCATCCAGGATGCAGGGAGCAGTGGCCCGAGGCTGTGAGGCTGTTCAGGGCAGCAGGGCACTGGGCCTGGCCCAGGGAAACCATTCTTCCTTCCTAGGCCTCTGGGACTGTGATGGGAGGGGCTACAGTGAAGGTCTCTGAAATGCCTTTGAGACCTTTTCCCCATTGTCTTGGATATTAGCATTTGGCTCCTTTGGTTTTGTTTGTTTGTTTGTTTGTTTTTTGAGACAGAGTCTCACTCTGTTACCCAAGCTGGAGTGTAGTGGCACAATGCCAGCTCACTGCAACCTCCGTCTCCCAGGTTCAAGCAATTCTCCTGCCTCAGTCTCCCAAATAGCTGGGACTACAGGCATGCACCACCATGCCTGGCTGATTTTTTGTATTTTTAGTAGAGATGGGGTTTCACCATGCTGGCCAGGTAGGTCTCAAACTCCTGACCGCGTGATCTGCTCACCTCAGCCTCCCAAAGTGCTGGGATTACAGGTGTGAGCCACTAAACCCAGCCTTGGCTCCTTTTTACTTATGTATGTTTCTGCAGCTGGCTTGAATTCCTCCCCCTGAAAATGGGCTTTTCTTTTCTACCACATGGCTCAGAGGCAAATTTTTCAAACTTTTATGCTCTGCTTGCCTTTGAAATATAAGTTCGAGTTTTAGGTTATTTCTTTGCGTATGCATATGAGCATAGGTTGTTAGAAGCAGCCAGGCCATATCTTGAACACTTTGTTGCTTAGAAATTTCTTCTGTCTGATACTCTAAATCATCACTCTCAAGTTCAATGTTCCACAGATCCCTAGACAGGGGCACAATCCAACCACGCTCTTTGCCATGGTGTAACAAAAGTGACCTTTGCCCCAGTTCCCAATAAGTTCCTCATCTCCATCTGAGAACCCATCAGCTTGGCCATCTCTGTTCATATCACTATCAGCATTTTGGTCACAATCATTCAGCAAGTCTCTAGTAAGTTCCAAACTTTCCCTCACCTCCCTGTCTTTTTCTGAGCCCTCCACACTCTTCCAACCTCTTCCCATTACCCAGTCCCAAAGCCACTTCCACGTTTTTAGGTATCTTTATAGCAATGCCCTACTCCTCAGTACCACTTTTCTGTATTAGCCCATTCTCACATTGCTGTAAAGAAATAGTTGAGCTGGTCCAGGTGTGGTGGCTCACACCTGTAATCCCAGCACTTTAGGAGGCTGAGGCAGGTGGATCATGCGGTCAAGAGATCGAGACCATCCCGGTTAACATGGTGAAACCCCACCTCTACTAAAAATACAAAAATTAGCTGGGCGTGGTGGCATGTGCCTGTAGTCCCAGCTATTCGGGAGGCTGAGGCAGGAGAATCACTTGAAGCCAGGAGGTGGAGGTTGCAGTGAGCTGAGATGGCACCACTGCACTCCAGCCTGGTGACAAAGCGAGGCTTAAAAAAAAAAAATACTTGGGCACAGTGACTCATGCCTGTAATCCCAGCACTTTGAGAGGCCGAGGTGAGTGGATCACCTGAGGTCAGGAGTTCGAGACCAGCCTGGCCAACATGGCGAAATCCTGTCTCTACTAAAAATACAAAAATTAGCCAGGCATGGTGGCATGCCTGTAATCTCAGCTACTTGGAAAGAATCACTTGAAGCTGGGAGGCAGATGTAGGAGTGAGCTGTGATCACACCATTGCACTCCAGCCTGGGTGACAAGAGCATGAAACTACGCCTCAAAAAAACAAAACAAAAAAACAAAACAAAACAAAAAACAAAAGCCGGGTGCGGTGGCTCATGCCTGTAATCCCAGCACATTAGGAGGCCGAGGTGGGTGGATCACCTGAGGTCAGGTCTTCGAGACTAGCCTGGCCGACACAGTAAAACCCCGTCTCTACTAAAAACACAAAAATTAGCTGAGTGTGGTGGCAGGCGCCTGTAATCCTAGCTACTTGGGAGACTGAGGCAGGAGAATCACTTGAAACCGGGAGGTGGAGGTTGCAGTGAGCTGAGATTGTGCCACTGCATTCCAGCCTGGGAGACAAGAGAGAGACTCTGTCTCAAAAAAAAAAAAAAAAAAAAAGGGAAAGAAATACCCGAGACTGGTTAATTCATAAAGAAAAGAGGTTTAATTGGCTTATCGTTCCACAGGCTCTACCGGAAGCATGGCAGCATCTGCTTCTGGGGAGGCCTCAAGAAACTTACAATCACGGTGCCAGAGAGCAAAGTGGGAGCAGGCATCTTACATGGCAGGAGCAGGACTAAGAGCGAGAGAGGGGAGGTGCCACACACTTTTAAACAGCCAGATCTCATGAGAACTCTACCATGAGAACAACACCAAAGGGATGATGCTAAACCATTCGAGAAGGACCATCGTGGTGATCCAATCACCTCCCACCAGGCTCCATCTCCAAAACTGGGGATTACAATTTGACATGAAATTTGGGCAGGGACACAGATCCAAACTATATCACATGGTGACTGTGGTAGCTCTGACAGTGGAGGCAGGGAGCTCCCCTGTGCTGGTAATGTGGTTTTAATACACTGACAGTGGTTACTTAGTCAAGCTCTAGAGGGACAGTCTTGGAAGCGGCTTCCTCTTTAACGACAAGGACAAAAGTCTCAGCAGTGGCCACGAGAACGTTGTCAGTAATGGCTGCTGCTCTGCCATTGTCAGTGGTTGTCTCCAGTACCACTGCAAACTAAATAAAAATCAAATGCAAATTTTACGTCTTTTTATGAAAATGTAGCTCCTGGTCTTGCTTGGAAACACATCAGTTCTGTAAAATAGAGTGCTTTTGTACCCTAATTTTCTCAAGAAATGATGTCATTTGTTTCTCAAATATTTAATATTTCTTTAACTACATGGCAAATCAAGATTGCTTTTCAATTCTTGTGGTATTTTCAGCTTGATGGTATGTGGTAGCTAAGCGATGACATTAGATAACATTGTTTTTAGAAAGGGAAATTAAAAATAATGTGTCTAGTTGGGACTCTACAGAGAAAAGAAGACAGTAAGTAATTAGCCAACTTATAACTAGGAACAAAAGATACAGCTCCAACCTTTACTTTTGGATAAAACAATGAAATAATATAAAAATAGAACAGTACTTTTTAGGTAATATAAGTGAGTTGAAACCTCGGCCAGGTGTGGTGGCTCACTCCTGTAATCCCAGCACTTTGGGAGGTCGAGGTGGGTGGATCACCTGAGGTCAGGAGTTCGAGACCAGCCTGACCAACATGATGAAACCCCATCTCTACTAAAAATACAAAAAAATTTAGCTGGATGTGGTGGCGCATACCTGTAATCCCAGCTACTCAGGGGACTGAGGCAGGAGAATCTTTTGAACCCGGGAGGCGGAGGTTGCAGTGAGTCAAGACCGCACTATTGCACTCCAGCCTGGGCAACAAGAGCAAAACTCCATCTCAAAAAACAACAACAATGAAAAACCCTCATAAGAACATTGTAGGCCGGGCGCGGTGGCTCAAGCCTGTAATCCCAGCACTTTGGGAGGCCGAGACGGGCGGATCACGAGGTCAGGAGATCGAGACCATCCTGGCTAACACGGTGAAACCCCGTCTCTACTAAAAAAAAATACAAAAAACTAGCCGGGCGAGGTGGCGGGCGCCTGTAGTCCCAGCTACTCGGGAGGCTGAGGCAGGAGAATGGTGTAAACCCGGGAGGTGGAGCTTGCAGTGAGCTGAGATCCGGCCACTGCACTCCAGCCTGGGCGACAGAGCAGACTCCGTCTAAAAAAAAAAAAAAAAAAAAAAAAAAAAGGAACATTGTATATAAACTGTCTCTGCACATGGCAGAGTTTAAAGCTTCTTAAGTTACACAATTTGCAGAATGCCACATAGTCTGACTTCCTTTACTGCATCAGTCATAGGGGACTGCTATGGTAGTTCATTTTCTTCTGCCTGCCTGAGAGATTCCTACCATTGCAAGCACTTTCTATGAGGTCAGAAATAACAAATGTATAGCAGACATGCCTATGCCCAGAGGACCATCACTCATTCGTTCCAGCACTCTTTTTTTTTTTTTTTATCTTTTGAGACAGAGTTTCACTCTTGTCACCCATGCTGGAGTACAGTGTCATGATCTCTGCTCATTGCAAGCTCTACCTCCCAGGTTCAAGCGATTCTCCCGCCTCAGCCTCCCGATTGGCTGGGACTACAGGCACCTGCAACCATGCCGGCTAATTTTTGTATTTTTAGTAGGCACGGAGTTTCACCATGTTGGCCAGGCTGGTCTGGAACTCCTGACCTCAGGTGATCCGCCCGCCTCAGCCTCCCAAAGTGCTGGGATTACAGGCATGAGCCACCGCTCCTGGCCCCAGCACTCTTTACCACTGAGCCCATGCATGGCCTCAGAATCCTTATCAGCTCACCATTCAAGGGCCCACTACCAATTAGTTGGAATTACAGGAGATGAACTCTATTTGGTATCCTTGGATTAGGGAATTAAAACAGGGGCATTAGCTCTAAAGCCTATAGAGAAGTGAGGCTGGGCATGGTGGCTCATGCCTATAATCCCAGCACTTACAGAGGCTAAGGTGGGAGGATTGCTTGAGCCTGGGAGTTCAAAACCAGCCTGGGCAACAGAAAGAGAACTCATTTCTACAAAAAAATAAAAATTTAGCCAGGCATGTTGGTGTGTCCTTGTAGTCCCAGCCAGTTGGAAGGCTGAGGCCAGAGGATCACTTGAGCCCAAGAGGTTGAGGCTGCAGTGAGCTGTGATTGTGCCACTGCACTCCAGCCTGGGGGGCAAAGAAAGACCCTGTCTCAAATGAATAAATAAATAAAGTGAAATGAATATATGTTGCCTAGCAAAGAAGAGATTGACTTGCCAAGAATAAGAGCTTTTTTTGTTTTAATTTTTAAAAATCAGCTTAATATCTGGGCCTGAAGAATCAGGAGAGAGAGTTTGAGTGTGAGGAAGCTAAGAATGGTAATGACCAGGTCTGCAGTATGAGGAGCAGGACCAGGAAGGCAGCACAGAGAAGAGTAGATGAGAGAAAAAGCCAAATTTGGCTTGTTTTGCAATTCCCTGGGATCACGATACTCCAGCTTGGTCTCTTTCTTAGTGCGGGCTACTAACAGTGACTCACCTGCCACTTCCTGCATTACCTGGACGTTTTGGAAGTCTTCCACCAAATACTGGTTAGGGCAGCCCAGCTCCATCCACCTTGTGACAACTGACATCATGCTTGAAGCATATCTGAGTAAATAGTAAATCCCTGTGCTGATCATTTCTAGTGAAAACGGAAATAAAGCTTTTAGTGACCTCAGAGACTATGAGATTTGTGGCTTTACAATGAATGGCCTGAGGTCATATGTGTAGCCAGTCAAATCTAGGAACTTCCACTTAAAGTTATCTGATAAAGTCACTTAATGGTGGGGATAATTTTATTGGCCCATTTAATGAAATGACAAAGACCATAATACAGCATTGCAGATTGCCACTTTCTCCTTTACTACCTGTGTGACCTTGGACAAGTCTTGCTATTTTTCTCTTTCCTTATCTGTAGGGCAGTGTAATTCCTTTTTTTTTTAAAAAAAGAAAAATGACAACAAAATTTATTGAACGTATACTGTGTGGAAGACATTGAAGGTTGGTCCTGGGGAGTAATCAAGGATGGAATAAGGATAGACAGCATCCTCGAGGACCTTATTACACAGAATAGAGACAAAGAGAACAATAAGAAAACACAAAAGGGCTGGGAGCGGTGGCTCATGCCTGTAATCCCAGCACTTTGGGAGGCTGGGGCGGGAGGATCATGAGGTCAAGAAATCGAGACCATCCTGGCCAATATGGTGAAACCTCATCTCTACTAAAATACAAAAATTAGCTGGGTGTGGTGGCGCGCACCTGTAGCCCCAGCTACTAGGGAGGCTGAAGCAGGAGGTGGAGTTTGCAGTGAGCCGAGATGGGCGCCACTGCACTCCAGCCTGGTGACAGAGCGAGACTCTGTCTCAAAAAAAAAAAAAAAAAAAGAAAGAAAAATGCAAGAATTGAAGTGTTGCTAGTAGACAGATCACTGACCACTTACCAGTCATCTGACTTATTCTGATTGGAAAGATGTTCTGTAAAGGCTGGTATAGGTGTTTTTGTTTGTGTTAATGGAAAACTAAAAGGCTTCCACATACTTTACTCTTTTGTGCATTATTTATGGAAGAACAAACACAGTGAGATGGTAAATAGTTTGTAATTGATATATATAAGGATGTAGTATATGTTTTACTATTGTAAACAGCTCAACCACAACACATTACCAATGGGAAAGACACAACTTGCTCCTATATAAGCCAGAAGCTTTGGAGCTAGTTATGGTACAAAACCCAAGTCTGCCATCTTCAAATCACACTCTGTTCATTAGAACAAAGATGCCAATGTGCAACCTTAACGTTTTGTTACTTTTGAAAACATTTACTCTTCTTTTGACTCCGAGCTGAAAGAAGCACAGGAGAGTTTTATAGCAACAAGCTAAAAATAAACTAATCTTCTGTAGTCCTCCTCCTTTTAGCAGTAGGAGTCTAACCCAATTAACAAAGTGATTTAAATGAAAATAAAATTATGATCAGTTTTGGTTACTTTCTCCTCCTCCCTGCTGTTGAATCCCACTGTAATTAGCATTTTAATTTTTAAATAACTAACTTTAGTCAAGAAGATGAAATTGAGGATGTAACCTGTGTAATTTTTGAGAACTTTTATTTTGTTTTCTATTAATACACTCCCCCATCCAATGAACATCATATTTCCACAATTTTATGCATACTTTTTTTCTAGAACATGAGGAATAACTCCAAGAAGAGATCAATTAGCAAGGAATTCATGAGCTACATCTCTTCTTTTTTAAAAATTATTATTTGTAAATTTTTTGTTTGAGATGGAGTCTCTGTGACCCAGGCTGGAGTGCAGTGGTGTGATCTCGGCTCACTGCAACCTCTGCCTCCTGGGTTCAAATGATTCACCCACCTCATCCTCCCAAGTAGCTGGGACTACAGGTGTGTGCCACCACACCCAACTAATTTTTGTATTTTTAGTACAGATGGGGTTTCTCCATGTTGTCCAGGCTGCTCTCGAACTCCTGACCTCAAGTGATCTGCCTGCCTCAGCCTCCCAAAGTGCTGGGATTACAGACATGAGCCACCATGCCTGGCCTGCATCTTTTCTTATTTGCCTCAAACATAGAGCAAATTACCATACTTGAAATATACGTGTTTAGCCTCAACTCGTCTTGGATATACTGATGACAAAGCCAAATAGGAAAGGAAAGAAATTACATGGCTGATATTTTATTTAAATTGTTTTTCTAAATTAATTATTTTATTTTTGAGACAGGTCTTGCTCTGTCACTTAGGCTGGAGTGCAGTGATGTGATCATGGTTCACGGCAGTCTCAACCTCCCGGGCTCAAGCAATCTTCCCACCTCAGCCTCCTGAGAAGCTGAGACTATAGGCTTGTGCTATCAGCTAAGAGTATAGGCGTGCACATCCAGCTAATTTTTTTTTGAGACAAAGTCTGGCTCTGTCGCCCAGGCTGGAATGCAGTGGCGCGATCTCGGCTCACTGCAACCTCCGCCTCCTGGGTTCACACCATTCTCCTGCCTCAGCCTCCTGAGTAGCTGGGACTACAGGCGCCACCATCACACCCAGCTAATTTTTTGTATTTTTAGTAGAGACGGGGTTTCACCGTATTCGCCAGGATGGTCTTGATCTCCTGATCTTGTGATCCGCCCGCCTTGGCCTCCCAAAGTGCTGGGATTACAGGCATGAGCCACTGTGCCCGGCCATCATCCAGCTAATTTTTTAATTTAAAATTTAAAAAAAAATTTTTTTTCATATATCACTTGAAGAAACTTGACCAGCTAATTTTTGATTTTTTTTTTTTTTTTTTGGTAGAGATAGACTCTCCCTATGTTGCCCAGGCTGGTCACAAACTCCTGGGCTCAAGGGATCCTCCCACATAGGCCTCCTAAAGTGCTGGGATTATAGGCCTAAGCCACTGTGCCTGGCCTAATTAAGAATCTTAAATGCACAATGTAGCCTAATTGTAGTTGTATCATCATTTCTATTGAATTAAAAGAATAATTTACCCTAAAGCTCATGGTAACTTAAATAGCAGGGCTGAGCCAAAGCCGAGAACCGGTGATTTCCGACTAGAAGGAGCACCCTTTGCCCTACTACTTGTGCCATCACATATTAATGACATTGCTTGTCCAGTGTTCCGCATCCACAAGCCTGCAGACTTCCTCCCCAATTCCTACTGAAGCAATGTGTTTTATTTCCAATAAGACAACTTACTTTCCCTTCTCATTTGCAGGAATAGATTGGTTTGTTCTTTCATCCTCAGAGCTACAGAATATAGACATGAATTTTAATATATATGATAAATAGATGAACACTGTGTTCTTGTCTCAGTAAGGTGTTTCATTTCTTTTTATCTTTAAAGTATTTGATAGACGTCTTTAAGACAGATATTCTCCTTATTGTCTTGGATATATGTGGCTAGATCCTTTTGCATTAGCTTGAAGCTTTTTTCCTTCTTCCTCTCCTTTTCCAAGTCCTTCCCTTCTCTACCTCTCTACCCTCTCCCTCCCTCCTCACTTCTTTTCCTTTTCCTCCCTTCCCTTTCCTATCTTTCTTTTTTTCTTCTCCTTTGTGGGATTAACATCACTTGACATACATCAAGTAACAACAAAAAGATTAGAAATCTTGGATGGATGCGGTGGCTCATGCCTGTAATCCCGGCACTTTGGGAGGCCAAGGTGGGTGGATCACTTGAGGTCAGGGGATCGAGACCTGCCTGGCCAACATGGTGAAACCCCGTCTCTACTAAAAATACAAAAAAATTAGCCTAGTGTGGTGGTGCACGTCTATAATAACTGCTACTTGGGAGGCTGAGGCAGGAGAATCACTTCAACATGGGAGGTGAAGTCTGCAGTGAGCTGAGATCGATCACTGCACTCCAGCCTGAGCAACAGAGTGAGACTCTGTCTCAAAAAAAAAAAAAAAAAAAAAAAAAAAATTAGAAATCTAATAAGGGTCTCAGATGCCTAAATATTTTTCCCTAAAAATGTGACTAACCCTGACAACTTTCAAGCTCAAGAATCAGTTTCAGACTAAATTATTTAATTATCTAGTATAAAAGACAAAGGCAACAGCAATACTTTATTTACCACATGTCAGAAGAATAAATCAGTGGATGAGATGCTCTCTGTATCTGTCTCTTTCATACACACACACACACACACACACACTCACACACACACTCATAGCCCACTTGATAAATTGTTGGCAATTTTTGTGGTGAATACTCTAGGGCATGCTATTTAAAACAGACCTTATTTAAAGCTTTTTTACTTGAAGTGGGTCATTCTATACTTTCTAACATTCGGATACAATATTCCCTACAAAACATATGACTTTTAAGGTTGGAAATCAAGTTCACCTCAGTAAACAATGTGTTAACCAGTTTCTTATTACAAATCTCTTAAAACATTTATAAAAGTGAAGAAAGTATATCTTTATCGAAGTTCGCTTCTGTGTCAGGTGCCATTCTTTGAGTTTGGGTCCTGAAGGTAGACTGCCTAGGTGGCAATCTGGGCCCTGCCACTCTCTACCTGCATGACTTGGGCAAGTGACTTAATTATGCTGTGTCTTGGTTTTGCCATCTGTTTGTAAAAATGGGACCAATAACTCAGTTTATATGTAGAATATATGACTCGGCTTATATAAACTAAGACTCAGTTTATATGTAGTTGTGAAGATTTATTAGATAATACAATAAAATATTTGGCACACTGCCTGATTCCTAATGAATAAATGTCAGCTCTGATTGTTGTAGGTATCTTTTTATTTATTTTTTATTTTTTGAGACAGAGTCTCACTCTGTTGCCTAGGCTGGAGTGCCGTGGTGAAATCTTGGCTCACTGCAACCTGTCTCCCAGGTTCAAGCAATCTTCCCATCTCAGCCTCCCTAGTAGCTGGGACTACAGGCTTGTACCACCAAGCCCAGCTAATTTTTGTATTTTTAGTAGAGACAGAGTTTCACCATGTTGGCCAGGCTATTCTCAAACTCCTGACCTCAAATAATCTGCCTACCTTGGCCTCCCAAAGTGCTGGGATTACAGGCATGAGCCACCGCACCCGGCCCCTGTGGTAGATATTTTTGCTTACCTTCAGGACTTATTATTTTTCTCTTTAAGGCAGGCACTATTGCATCTATTTACCTGCTGAGTAAACTTAACCAGAGAAGTTTAGTAACTAACCCCCAAGCCACAGAGCTCTTCACCAGCAGAAAAGCTCTAGTATTTGAACTTCCTTTTCCTTTTTTGTTTTTGTTTTTAGAGATAGGATTTGACTGTGTTGCTTAAGCTGTCTCCAACTCCTGAGCTCAAGCAATCCTCCTGCCTCAGCCTCCCAGGTAGCTGGGACCACAGACATGCACCATTTGTCTAGCTCGTAAGCCCATGTAACATACTATACTGAGTTCTCTGTCTGCATACAGATTATAAGTCATTACAGGATACTTTAACATATAGGATAAATCAGAAAATTTGAATTTATCAGGTATTCCAACAACCAATTAATTCTAGTAACAAAAATATTTGTAGCCATTCTAAATTTTTATTTTATGAGGAAGAAGCAGATAATTAAAAATCAAATTGTAAGAACATTTAGCTAAAGAAGAAGGAACAGAAGTAGGAGAAAAAGGAGGAGGGGAAGGAAGATGAAAAATATACACACACCATAAGGCATATTTCAAATGTGAGGCAGGTTGACATCACTCTTAACTCAATTACATCATTCAGAATTGCTTTGGGGGCATCACAATGTAGTTTGAAGTACACGGACTTTGGAATCAGGTAGAGTGCAGCTATCTGGATTCCAGCATTGCTGAGTTGGGGAGCTCTAAGCCACAGTTTTCTTATAGACAATTGTATCTACTTCATAGGTTTGTTCAAAAGATTAAATGAGACTGTTTGTGAAATGCCGGGAATGATGCCTAGGACAGATATGGTGCTGAGTGAACAAAGCATAATCAGCTTTTATAGTAGTTTTTTGAGATTGTATAAGGTTAAAATGGGCCTTAATAACATTAAAGAATGCTCGATAATAGTGTAATTATAACACTGTGGAATCTTAGAGATGCATGGCCTTATAACTCAATCACTTCATCTTATATTTGAAGAAACTGAGACTCAAAAAGACTAAGTGAATTGCCCCAAATCACACAGCTAATTATAATCAGGTTGAGACTAGAACCTGGCCTCTTAATTAATGCTTCCCTTAATTTTAAAAAAGTTATGAGTGAACGATCATGCCACTTGAGCAATAAATTATGAAATACGAATGTCTGTGAACAGAATTTAGAGTTCTAATCAAATAACACTTATAATAAAGTTAGACATACATTTAATGATAGCTGTAATTATTATTGTACTGCATGATAACAAGGCATAAATGATAAGTAGTTCATATTAACAAGTGTCATTGTAATTATTTTGTGCAATCAAATCAAGAAAAGGAAAAATAAAATGAAGAAGAGCAGGAAACTACTCTGAGGGCCTCTCCAAAGATTCTGGAATCTGTTACCCAGGAGGCCTAGGTAGCTGTGTTTTTCTGACCTTTTGTCTTTTGAAAGATAGAAACTATTAACTGAAAGGCAGACACTTAAGAAAAGCACTCATTCATTTACGTAGAGACAGGGTCCTACTTTGGTGCCCAGGCTAGAGTGCAGTAGTGTGATAATTGCTCATTGCAGCTTCCAACTCCTGGCCTCAAGGGATCCTCTCATGCATTGGCCACCCAAAGCACTGGGATTACAGATGTGAGCCACCACAGGTGGCCTGAGAAGTGGTTCTGGAGGGAGGAGGGACAAGAGGTTGTTAACACTCACTTCCTCCCCTACTAATGCAGGAATCAGCCAGTATTCTCCTTCTCTTTCTCCATCAACTTCTTGCTTGGATCTGGAAGTGTAAGCTACCAGAATCCAATCCTTAGAAGTCAATGCCAGAGGTAATTCCCTGAACACGTTGATAGAATACCTTTGCTTTTCGCATATTTAACATGATAATTATAGTCTTTTTAAAAAAATTGTGAATTTTCAATTGATATATATTAGATGCACAAATTTTTGGGATACACGTGATAATTTGATACATTTCTATAATCATATCAGGGTAATTGGGATATCCATTACCTTAAATATATCTCTTTTCTTTACGGTAGGAACATTCTAATTATTTTCTTCTGTCTAGCTGAAATGTACAATTGATTAATGTTAACTATAGTCACCCTGTTGATTATCATTGTGTTCTAATTCCCAATACTTTGTGGTCATTGCATTGATACACTGACGTCCTCAAAGAACACCTGGGTAATGGAGCATCCCCCACCCCAGCCAAGTGGGGACCCTTGGCTGCATAATTCCCTCTGTGGTCTTTAGAGAGTATCCCAGTTTTCCAATTCCTTCTTCTTTTGCTGCCAACAGGAGAGGGTGAGAACTCCCCTTTTTCTACACTCTATCAGGGAGACCAGATCAAAGATGTGATTGAGGGAAAAGTTCTTGGCTCAAAGATATTCTTCCCACATGGATGATTGTCCATAGCCATGGAATTGTTGGTTTGGGGTCAATTTCTAAGATCGTCATATGCCCAAAGAAAGATGGTGGGTCCCAGCCCTCCCCTTCTTTAATACATGGCAGGAAAGGAGTTCCTCAGAGCAACAGCATATTGAGGAGGAACTCCTTATTTTGGCATGTATTTCAGGATAACATCATACTATACTAATACTATTATTGATATCTAAACCAATACCAATGCCAATACTAACAGCAATACTGTGTGTGTGTGTGTGTGTATTCTTTTTTGTTGGAGATGGGATCTCACTCTGTCTCCCAGGCAGAGTGCAGTGGTGTAATTATAGCTCACTGCAGCCTTGAACTCCTGGGCTCAAGTGATCCTCCTGCCTCAGCCTTCCTAATAGCTAGGACTGTAGGCATGCACCATCACACTCTGTTACTTGTTTTATTTTTTTGTAGAGATGAGGTCTTGCTATGTTGTCCAGGCTAGTCTCAAACTCCTGGACTCAAGCAGTCCTCTTCACTTGGCCTCCCAAAGTGCAGCAATACTATATTAATGCTAATACCAACATAAATTCTAATATAATTAAATGCTAATACTAATACTTCTACAATTTCTGATACTACCACTTATTGAGTATTAAGTATATGCCAGACAGTATGCCAAGAACTTTATTTTTTATTTTTTTTGCCAAGAACTTTACAGGTAATATTACATTTAGTCCTCACAAGAATCATTTGATGATAAATTATAAAGTGCTTAAGGTATACCAATAAGTGTTCTAGGTACTTTACAGTTATTTACTTATTTCTCAGTACAACCATAAGAAACAGGTATAATTGTTATTCCCATGGATCAGAAAATTGAAGATCAGAGTGGCTAAGTAACTTGCCCATGCTCACACAATTAAACATGTGGCAGAGCAAAGATTTAAAATAGGTTTCTCTGACTCTAAATCTGGTATTATGTGGTGTACTTGTGTGTTCAAAATTGCAGCCAGGCATGGTGGCTCATGCCTGTAATCCCAGCACTTTGGGAGCCTAAGACAGGAGGGTCTCTTGAGCCCAGGAGTTTGAGACCAGCTGGGTGACACAGCCAGACCCATCTCTATTAAAAATAAAAAATTAGCTGGATGTGATGGTGCACACCTGTACTCCTAGCTCCTCGGGAGGCTGAGGTAGGAGAACAGCTTGAGCCCAGGAGTTCAAGTTTACAGTGAACTATGACTGTGCCACTGCACTCCAGCCTGGGTGACAGAGCAAGATCCTGTCTCTTAAAACAACAACAACAAAAATTGTCTGGGAGCAGTGGCTCATGCCTGTAATCCCAGCACTTTGGGAGGCCAAGGTGGGTGGATTGCTTGAGGCCAGGAGTTCAAGACCAGCCTGGTAAACATGATGAAACCCTATTTCTACTAAAAATACAAAAATTAGCTGGATGTGGTGGTGGCCACCTGTAATCTTAGCTGCTTGGGAGGCTGAAACAGGAGAATCACTTAAACCTGGGAAGCAGAGTTTGCAGTGAGCTGAGATCACGCCATTGCCCTCCAGCCTGGGCAACAGAGACTCCTTCTAAAAAAAAAATTGCCAAGATGCATTTATAAACTATCATACAATATCTGCATTTGCTAATGGAATTTATGATAATAAACTGTCTCAATGGAATGTGTCTTTTTGTAAAAAGATAGTCTTACCCTCAAATTTTGCTTCACTTAAAAGTATATTTTGAATTCAGAAAGACTTGCTTTTGATTTTTCTTAATTTCACTAAACTGATTTGAAGTTAAGCTTCAGTAATGGCTCCAGGACTGGGTTATAGTCCATTGAATGAATATAATTCTGAGGTTATGAATAACTCTCAGGTTGTCTTTTAAAATCTCCTGTGGTTTTGAAAATAATTCAAAACATATTATTTGTGATATGTTTATCACAAATAAACATCCACTTATCACAAATAATTTACTTTAATAGTAAATAAAGACACCAGAACTATTTCCTTAAATTGTTCTTGTCAAGCACCACTTTATTGTAGAAATATCTTTTGCTAAATTGGATTTTGGGGAAAGCTTAGAGCTTAATGTTTATAGAGAACTTTCAAAGGAATTTGATTTTTATTGTTTTTCTTAGTTTCATATTTGATTTTATTGTTGAGAGGGATGTCCCAAATAAGGTCTTCGAGACTGATGTCTTTTATCTGTAGATTGGCCAAAACATACTATGTATGCAGTAAATGCATAGCTATTTTCCTGGGTCTCAGTTCTCTACAAAGGAGATGCTCAAGGGGCCCACTGATAGCTCATTTTTCCTTTAATCCATGCATTGACCAGTAACTGCAGTCTAATGTCCTTTGTCATTTGCAGTGGAGTTAACATTTTACAACACAGGCCTTTCTGGACGACAATGACCAGAATCAGTTATCTATATACTATAGCTTTCACCAGGTTCCTGAACTGTGAAAGGTGCTAGAATTAAGGACCCATCTTGCCAGTATCTAATTCTACCACAAACCAGAACTCTTATATGGTCTCTGATGGAATGCAGGAGTCATGAAGACTCTTTCATGATTTAAAGCAGTGTTCTAACCTGGGATCCATAGATTCCCAACGCATTTGTGCTTGGACTTGAGGGGCCCAGGAATCTGATGGAAAAAAAAAAATCTCATATTTATTTTCATAATCTCTACCTGAAATTTAGTACTTTTTTCCATTGTGAATGTAGGACACAAACCACGACAGAATTAATTTTAGCTGTGATTCCGTCTCTAATAGAAATCACATGTATTTTCCTTTTACATTACAGTGGTTACTGATATCTCAAAATATTATTTATCTTCCTCTCTACTTTAATATTGTGGTAATATTAGATGTACTGTGACATCTTGAAATGTGGTATCTTAATAAAGAAACATATTAATAAAATTAAATTCAAATATTTTAATAACTGTATTTCAATATAATTGGTTTGCTATCTTGTGTCTTATATATTTAAAAACATTTTCAGAAAGGGGTCCATCAGACAGCCAAAGCGGTACATGGCACAAAATAGGTTAAGAACCCCTAAAGAGGCCAGATGCGGTGGCTCATGCCTGTAATCCTAGCACTTTGGGAGGCTGAGGCAGGCAGATTGCCTGAGTTCAGGAGTTCAAGACCAGCCTGGGCAACACGGTGAAACCCGTCTCTACTAAAATACAAAAAATTAGCTGTCTGTGGCGGCGTGTGCCTGTAGTTCTAGCTACTCGGGAGGCTGAGGCAGGAGAACTGCTTGAACCTGGGAGGTGGAGGTTGCAGTGAGCTGAGTTCGTGCCACTGCACTCCAGCCTGGGTGACAGAGTGAGACTCTGTCTCCAAAAAAGAAGAACCCCTAAAGAGTTGGCACAAAGGTGTGTGGAGCAAGAGAACTCTGGTGAAATGCAGTCTCCAAGTCAAACTCTCTGTGAGATCCGGAGAATCTTATGAAAGAAAGAGAGAGCCTCATCTGCCCTTCCAACTTTCAGCAAGGATGACTCTTCCTCAGTCTAACAGAGCTTAATGTTTATGGGGAATTTTTAGAGAAATTGAAAACAGATTGCTGAATCATAAATCTTGGAACGTAAAGAAAACTAGCCAACCCATAGCCAGAAGCATGAGCAGGTCCTAGGGGCCAATGGCCAATGGTGCTTCTATCCATAGTATATCAGGCATGAGCCCAGGTAGACGAGTGTTTCCATGGACGATGCCACATAACTACTCACATGATTTCTGCGCAAGGTTACTATGTTGCTCATTACTTCTGTACTCAGTTTTAGGGGAATACCTAGTAATATTTAATATGTAAAACACCGACACAACTTTAGTCTTTATTCTGAAATAGGTATACAGGAGAATCCAGCTTTTACTCTTCAAAATTTAATGTGGATCTAATAGTATATCCAGAGGTTGACTATGTCTTGGGACTGCTATTATCTTGAGCTAATCACTGCATTCTCTGATTACTCATTGGCAAAAGCATTTATTTTAAAATGCATAACCTTAAAATAGAAATAATTTGGGAAAAGTATGTGTATCAGTTAGGATTAAGATCTGCCGCATATAATTGGAAACTCTAAATCACAGTAGCTTAACAAGATATATATTTATTTTCTCTTATGTGAAAATAAAAAGCCTGATGTAAGAAGTCCAAGAGCATTATGATATCTCTGTAAAGTCACCAACCCAGGTTCCTTCTTTCTGCTTCCATCCTTAACCAGTGACATTTGTCTTTAAGTTGTCTCATGAGTCAGTATGGCTGATTGAGCTCTTGCCATCACATCTGCATTCCAAGTAGCAGGAAGGAGAAACCCCAGAAGGATAAAAGTGTTCTTTTTGCAGCTAAGTTGGCCTCTTTTTAGCAGCCTTCTTAGTAGGTCCCATTTGATACTTTTGCTTATATTTCCTTGACCAGAACTTAGTCACAAGGTGCTGCCTAGTTTAAGGGAGAATGGGAATGTAATCTCATAAGTATGTGTAAACTGTCGCCTCTAAAAGAAACAAAACCTGGGGTTCTATTTCTAAAGAGGAAAAGGAAGTGGATATTGAGTAGCAAGTTATGGTCCCTGTGACAGTATATACAGGGAAAGTTTAATTAAGCATACACATGCTTCACAGAAGTACTCAAGAAATAGCACTGGGCTAGCAGACAGTTGCCTTAGGTCCTAGTCCCGCCTCTACCTTTTATCTATCATGCTTTGAGCAAGTTATTTAGCTTCTTTGAAGTTTAGTTCTTTCATTTTTAATGTGGATGTGATAATTCTTTTCCTTCCAGCTTTTCAATTGTTGTGAACTATAATTGAAGCAACGCATATGAAAGCACTTTTAAAAGTATAAAAGCATTGCATAAATGCAAGGTATTTTATTTCTTCAGGATACATGACAACTGTGATCAGAGAAGGGTCTGCTCAGTAGATCTCTCAGTAAACTAGTTACTCATAAAACCCCAAGGCAAGAAGCAATCCCCATCTCTATATTGACTTAGCAACAGCAACCTCTGATAATGTATTTTCTAAATTTAGATGGAGATTAAACTGTTGTGTCACCAGATCATTGATTGATGCCAGCTACATGTACTATAACTGTGATATGGGTAAAGGAAGAAATTTTAAATATAATATTCTGTCTGATGGCCGATGTTTTCATGGGAATCTTGGTTACCACTGAGAGGACAGCATCAACTCTAGCTAGCAGAAGCAGAAAGGGATACCTTGCAAGATTTAATATGGCTTGCAGAATCACTGGGGACAGGGAGCAGAAGAAAGAGCCCCTACGCTGATCTTCCATAGATAACTCCCACAGAATTGTGCTGTGGCTCCTGCCGTGATCAAGAAGCCATCTGTTAAATCAGGAGTATTGATCAGGGTCTTGACTTCAGAGTTCACACTGCTGCAGCCTCAATCAGATCCAGCCTGATCCACACCAGCAAAATGGTGCCTCCTGCTCTTTCTTACCCCACTTAACTCCATTCCAAAACCCAGTCCCACATGATTGCATTTGATTGATAGAACCTCCATCAACCCAGAACCCTAGCTTCAACGGAGGGTAAAAAATATACCTTTCATCTTCGAAACCTCTGCTGAAGCATGTTGGCATAGATGTTGTATGTGCCAATCCATAGTATCTGCCAGAATTAATGCTAATTGTACCTATGAAATGGAATGTGCTATTTGAGGCCCCCAAATACTGCCAACATGTCTTAGAAATGAATTCAACATGGCATAATATAATCAAGGCAGAGGGAATTCATTTAACTTAACTGTGGATTGACTGAAGAGTCAGAAAACATAGAAAACATGCATGTACACATATATGCAGCATGCTGTTAACATGTTTGCACTAGCATGCCAAGTTAGGCACGTGGATGTTTCATTAAGAATATTATTTGCTCATATAAAAAAATTTCTGTTTGCTTCCATTGATCAGGACTAGAATAACTCACTCACTTTAATGTATTTATACATCATGACCAAACCACAATAATTAAAGTTCAACATGTGCGTAGAGGTGATCTGAAGTTTTATTGACTAGGAGAGTTCCCAATATTCATCGTTCTACTTGAGCAGCTTAGCTAATAAAACATAAGGCATTCAAAAATAAGACTAGGTTAGAGTCATAGAAAAATAACCACGGTTCTTAATTATTTTTAAAAAAATTGTGGAAAATAAAATGTATTCACTGGTGTGAGAAGATGGTTTTGTTGTTACAGGTCAGATCACTTTCTGAGAAGGGTGGACTTCCAACCTGATAATGTAGAACTTCCTGCGGCTACAGAACCATGACTTCTCATTGATTGATGTGTATTGGGAAACTAGACAAAGATGGTCAATGGCTGGAAGAATTAGACTGACATTTCCTTTCTTTTTTTTTTTTTTGAGACAGAGTTTCCATCTTGTTGCCCAGGCTAAAGTGCAATGGTGCGATCTTGGCTCACTGCAACCTCTGCCTCCCGGATTCAAGCAATTCTTCTGCCTCAGCCTCCAGAGTAGCTAGGATTACAGGCATGTGCCACCATGCCCGGCTAATTTTGTATTTTTAGTAGAGATGGGATTTCTCCATGTTGGTCAGGCTGGTCTGGAACTCCTGACCTTAGGTGATCTCCCCGCCTCGGCCTCCCAAAGTGTTGGGATTACAGGCGTGAGCCACCACGCCTGGCCTTTTTTTGTTTTGTTTTTTTGAGACAGAATCTCGATCTGTGCCCCAGGCTAGAGTGCAGTGGTGCAGTATCAGTTCACTGCAACTTCCACCTCCCAGGTTCAAGTTGTTCTCCTGCCTCAGCTTCCCGAGTACCTGGGATTACAGGTGCCCAACCCCATGCCTGGCTAATTTTTGTATTTTTAGTAGAGATGGGATTTTGCCATGTTAGCCAGGCTGGTCTCAAACTTCTGACCTCAGGTGATCCGCCCACTTCGGCCTTCCAAAGTGCTGGGATTACAGGGATGAGCTACCGCTCCTGGCCTAGACTGACATTTCTAAAGACTGCTTGGGTGGGGCTTACGTAGAAGGCAGCAGAGAAAGCAAGACTGGAGGGCATTGGGGGTAGTGAGCAGATCCCTCTTTCCGAAATCTGTTTTGTTTTTCCCTAGGAAAATGGTTCTCAAACTTTTTGGTCTCAGGATTGTTTAAACTCTTTAAAATAATTTTGGCCCCAAAGAGCTTGTGTTTATATAGATTATATATATCAATGTTTATCATTCTCAAAATGAAAACTGATAAATAGAAAACTATTTGTTAAAAAATAACAATGTTAGGGCTGGGCACAGTGGTTCATGCCTATAATTCTGGCACTTTGGGAGGCTTGCATGAGCCCAGGAGTTCGAGACTAACCTCAGCAACATAGTGAGACCCTATCTCTACAAAAAATAGAAAAGATAGCTGGGCATGGTGGCACACATTGGTAGTTTTAGCTACCCAGGGGGCTGAGGTGGGGGTATCCCTTGAACCTAGGAGTTCGAGGTTGTAGTGAGCTGTGATGAAGCCATAACACCCTAGCCTGAGTGATAGAGCAAGACTTTGTCTCAAAAACAAACAAGCAAACCCAACAACATTAAATCTATTACATGTGAATGTAAAGATTAGTTGCAGTACAATTTCGTGGTTTTATTCTGGATGCGATTGGGTTTCAGTTGGTATTACGTACCCGCCTCCTTTGTAGAAACAGCATTATGAAATGGATATTAAATTGTTCTTGAGTTGGGATGTGGTCAGTAAGAAAATCACTATGTTTATTTTTGCACAAGTGTTGCCCTTTTTATGGAGTTGGGCCAAAGTACTCCTGTACTGTAGTTTCTAGTGACTTGAAGTAGGTTGGGTAGGGTAGGCCTTGGGCGGGGTGAATCTTGCCAATAAACTAAATCCCAGGTAGGTGGGAAGTGGGGTGGTAATCTAGAAGGGTGAGGAGGAGGGTCCCTACCCCTTGCATATCTGGAAAGGCTTTTAGATAGCACTGTCCTGAAGATCAAGGCACTCATGATTGTCAGGAACAAGGCTGTAGAATTATTTTCATGAGATTTTTCCCAATTATGGTTGAATGCAGCTGTTAAGAGGCAGAATTAAGAATTCCACCAGGAATTGACTGAGATTGTGGGAGTCACATTTGGGAAAGCTTCGTGGGGAGTCATGAGTTATAAAGTGAGTGTGTGTTCTGAAAGAATATCATTAGAGGAATCTCACAATCAAATGTTTTCCCCCGTGAATTCTTAGAAATGCAGACATCGGAGGGGTGCGGTGGCTCACGCCTGTAATCCCAGCACTTGGGCAGCCGAGGTGGGCGGGTCACGAGGTCAGGAGATCCAGACCATCCTGGCTAACACGGTGAAACCCCATCTCTACTAAAAATACAAAAACTTAGCCGGGCGTGGTGGCGGGCGCCTGTAGTCCTAGCTACTTGGGAGGCTGAGGCAGGAGAATGGCTTGAACCCGGGAGGCGGAGCTTGCAGTGAGCGGAGATCACGACACTACACTCCGGTCTGGGCAACAGAGTGAGACTTTGTCTCAAAAAAAAAAAAAGAAATTAAAGGCCTCTCACATGAAACAGGATAATTTGGTTTCCATAAACAGTGTTTCGGAGTTATCACAGGGAGGGCCCAGGTTTTGTTGACTATGAAAATCTTTTGATATTTCAGAAGGCTTCTTATCATAATCCTTTCCTTTTTTTTTTTTTAAATCTTGCTCAGGTTGGTCCTATCTTTCTTTGTACTTGTGGTCACGAGATGACTAAAATATGTTTTGCCCCCACCTTTTCTTGAGTTTAATATGATATCTTACTTAAAGTTAGGTTTTCTTTTTTTTTTTTTTTTGAGATGGAGTTTACAGGTAACACATGCCTGTAATCTTGGGTACTAGGAAGGCTGAGACAGGAGAATCACTTGAATTCAAGTGATTCTCCTGCCTCCGCCTCCCGAGTAGCCGGGATTATAGGAGCGCGCCACCACGCCTGGCTAATTTTTGTATTTTTAGTAGAGACAGGGTTTCACCATGTTGGCCAGGCTGGTCCCAAACTCTTGACCTCAGGTGATCCACCCGCAACGGCCTCCCAAAATGCAAGGATTACAGACGTGAGCCACCGTGCCCCACCTAGGCTTTTAAAAATCAAGGTTTCAAACTGGGCACAGTGGCTCATGCCTGTAATCCCGGCACTTTGGGAGGCTGAGGTGGGTGGATCACTTGAGGTCAGGAGTTCGTGACCAGCCTGGCCACCATGGTGAAACCCCATTTCCACTAAAATTACAAAAATTAGCTGGGTGTGGTGACACACGCCTGTAATCTCGGCTACTAGGAAGGCTGAGACAGGAGACTCACTTGAATCTGGGAGGCAGAGGCTGCAGTGAGCTGAGATGGCACCACTGCACTCCAGCGTGGGTGACAGAGCGAGACTGTCTCCAAAAAAAAAAAAAAAAATCAAAGTTTCTCTCATTTTCAAGGATAATCAAATTTACTCTTTCATCCTGTGATTTTCTAGGTAATAATATGTATTTATTTCTTTTTAGGTCTGAATGCAGTTTTATATACATTCTTTTACTCCTCTTATTAGAGAATCTAATGAACCTTCATTCTAGCAAATGTTTCCCATGGTATATTTGTAGTTGGAATGCTTCACTGACCAGTACCTCTCTTAAATCATGATTCGACATCATTTTTGTAATTTTACCAATATTTTTCTTTCCCTAAGTCCCTAAAGATAGATTGGCCGGGCGCGGTGGCTCACGCCTGTAATCCAGCACTTTAGGAGGTTGAATCCACTTTTGGCGGATCACCAGGTCAGGAGATCGAGACCATCCTGGCTAGCATGGTGAAACCCCGTCTCTACTAGAAATACAAAAAAATTAGCTGGGCGTGGTGGCGGGTGCCTGTAGTCCCAGCTACTGGGGACGCTGAGGCAGGAGAATGGCATGAACCTGGGAGGCAGAGCTTGTAGTGAGCCTAGATCGCACCACTGCACTCGAGCCTGGGTGACAGAGTGAGACTCTGTCTCAAAAAAAAAAAAATAAATAACAATAAAAAGTTAAATAAAATAAGATAGGTTTGATTCCCCAAAACATTTAGTTTTCTATACTTATACATACCAATTTCTGTATTTTCTTTACATTTTGTGCTTTATGTAACTATTTGAAACAGTATGATCATAGGATGTCAAATGATGTCACAAGAAGAAAATACATAGAACTAGAGTCTTCTTGCATTTCATTGTGCTATTAACAGTAAACTCATTAACTGTGTTGCTTTTCAAAGTGTTCACAATGTTTGTTCATATTGCTAAGCAGAGAAACTGTCCTTTGGAAGGGAGTACAGATAATTTTCAGAAAGAACCATCATAAAGCATGTTTCAGCTAGAAGCAAAAGCAAATAAAAACTGCAAATGAACCAATGAAAAAGAAAAAGAAAAGCATTTGCAAAATAAATTCTATGATGCACTTAGAGAAGAGCTGTATGACATTTCCTTCTGTTGTTATAATGATATACTCTTTGGTTGACCAGCTGGCCAGCCAGCCCCTAAAGACTTCATATCCTGTTTTCCAATTACAGGACTACAAATTAACGCATCTCCAGTGTTGAGCAATGACATTTTGGATCATTTAACTAACTCCTTTATGCAGGTTATCCTCCTTTATCAGCATCATAAAAATGAGACTGATGGTAGCATTTATAGTCACTGCAAAGAGTCGCCTAATAAGCTGGTGAGTCATGACCTCATTCTTTCCTGTTGCCCAGCATTTCTAGCAAAGTTGAAACATTGAGGAAAAATGAACTGTAGATTTTGTAAACAGATAAAGAAATATGGTGATAGGTTAACTCTGACATTAGAGCCAGAATGAGAAATCATCTGGAGCCATAAAAGTCTGCCAAACTTTTTCCTCTTAGAAAATTGCCTCATAGACAGTTTAAACCGTCTTTATATGGTATTTTAACAAATTAAGAAAGATGATCTGTTAGGTTATTAAATTAAATCTTTGTGTTGCTACTATTGTAACATTAGATGAATGAATAACACGAATGTGTTTTTATGCTCTGCCATTGATATGGCTGGCGTGGGAAAGGCTTCTTCGTTTGTTTTCAGGGCTTAAATTGTTCGATTGGACAGAATGGGAGAAATAACTGCATACTTAATAAATTCTTTCTGATGAGATGATGCTTTCGGAGAAACTCAGACTCAAGGTCCCTTTTCTGAGGTTTAAATGATCAAAGGAGAAATCAGTATCTAAATCTATCTTTTTCTGCTTTGTTCTAGAAGAAAGTACATATATCTGTATCTATATCTATATCTATTTGCTAGTGAATAAGGTCTTATCATAGGTAGGAGTAGCTATATTTGCAAATGATGTAAAATTTGGATTTACATGTGCCATCCCCAAATTTGGTCATACATAGAGTTTCAGTGATAGGATGAGTTCTGTGACTTGAAATGTGCATTTTTATTACTGAATTATATCACCATGAATTAATATTTTAGGATAAATCCTGCAATTATCTTGTGAATATTACATTGTGTTGTGTGCATATTACATTGTGTTGTGAGAAAACCTACTGAAAGGGGTCAGATGTAATATTGTAATGTGTGTGTGAGATCTACTGAAATCTCACCCCTTTCAGTAGATTTTCTCACTAGCTTTCAGTGGTAGTGGTGATGGTGATGGGAACAGTAAAAAACATTACTTTAGGCCAGGCGCAGTGGCTCAAGCCTGTAATCCCAGCACTTTGGGAGGCCGAGATGGGTGGATCATGAGGTCAGGAGATCGAGACCATCCTGGCTAATACGGTGAAACCCCGTCTCTACTAAAAAATACAAAAAACTAGCCAGGCGAAGTGGCGGGTGCCTGTAGTCCCAGCTACTCGGGAGGCTGAGGCAGGAGAATGGCGTGAACCCGAGAGGAGGAGCTTGCAGTGAGCTGAGATCCGGCCACTGCACTCCAGCCTGGGTGACAGAGGGACACTCTGTCTCAAAAAAAAAAAAAACAAAACAAAACATTACTTTGCTGAAGCTAACGTTTATGTAATTTGTTGTAATACTATTTTGATATTTCTTCCCTTTTTAATAAGATCAGAAGCTAAAAAAAAAAAAAAAGAGAGAGAAAAAAATAAAAAGTAACTCTTTCTTGACAACTGAGAGGCTTTGGAAATAAACACAAAGGAAAAATATGAGAACTTAAATTATTTTTCCGTAGAAATAATTGTGTTTTTTAGACAAGTGAAGTAAGATTCAAGGAGAGTCTCATCTAACAATTAGGCAGGAGAAACTGAAACTGGAAAGAAAGAAAGAAAGAAAGAAAGAAAGAAAGAAAGAAAGAAAGAAAGAAAGAAAGAAAGAAAGAAAGAAAGAAAGGAAAGAAAGAAAGAGAGAGAGAGAGAAAGAGAGAGAGAGAAAGAAAGAGAGACAGACAGAAAGAAAGAAAGAAAGAAAGAAAGAAAGAAAGAAAGAAAGAAAGAAAGAAAGAAAGAAAGAAAGAAAATTCTTCCTGAGAAGGGCCCAAAATTTGCATTTCTAACAAGTTTCCGGGTAAACACTGATTGATGCTCCTTGCCTGGGAACCACACTTTGATAACTTCATGTATGTTAGCCCTGCAGGTTTGGTGAGATGCCACAGCTGACTTAGAGCAGGTTCTATGGGCAGAGGTGGGTAAGGATATGAGCCTGGGGACACTAACGTATGAATTTCAGTATATCAGTGACAAAGGGAAGTTATTCTAATGTCCCTCAGATTATAAAAGGGAAGTTATTCTAATGTCCCTCAGATTTTACCACTAAGTAACGTCACCTGTTATAAAATGGATGTTGCTTTGGGTTCAAATGCTAAAATAAATTATTTGAAGCTGCAATAAATCTACTGGTAGGCAAATAAGAGTGGCTATAGTTACATAGAACGAGGTTGAAAAAAACTTGGTTTCAGGCTGAGCGCCATGACTCACGCCTGTAATCGTAGCACTTTGGGAGGCCGAGGCAGGCAGATCACTTGAGGTCAGGAGTTCGAGACCAGCCTGTCCAACATGGTGAAACCCCTTCTCTAGTAAAAATACAAAAAATAACTGGGCATGGTGGCACATGCCTGTAATCCCAGCTACTCGGGAGGCTGAGGTGGGAGAATCACTCGAACCTGGGAGGCGGAGGTTGTAGTGAGCTGAGATAGCGCCGCTGCACTCCAGCATGGGTGACAGAGCAAGACTCTGTCTCAAAACAAACAAACAAATAAACAAACAAAAACTTGGTTTCAGTGCATTGAGGTAGGGAAAAGATAGAAAGAGATTTTGTCACCTTATTGCAAAGATGGGCAAGCTTTGTTTCACTTTATCTTTTTACATTTGACCTTGAATGATTACAAGAATGGCTACAAAGCCTCTGAAAATTAAGTCATCTTACTACAAAGGTATTTTTATGCAGAAGCTTTAATGTTGAACTTAAATTGATCTAGATCACAGACTGCATACTTTTAACTTTCTTGGTGGTTTTATGTAAATGAATTAATTTTGTCCCTCAATTTCTCTTTCAGTTGTAGATATTTTCAATTATGGGTATAGTATGGAGGTTGTTAGTAAAAACTATTGAAAAATTTTTACAATACGTCATTATTTCTAAGATATGATGATGAATATCAGTTTGTATATTTATACTGACATAAATAAAGCATATTTTCGCCTTAGTGTTTTTACACAGATACCTCTTATTAACTAAAGTTAGATTACCTAGCCAACTCTGAGGAATTATATGAATTACATGCTATTAAAGCTATCATTGTGGTCAAGAGTTTAGGTACTATTTTCAGCCCTGGCTGTGTATCGCAATGGTATGCAGAGGAAAAATGTATAAATGCATGACCTTGTCAATAAAAACAAAATGAATAAGCAACACCAATGACGGTTTTGTTGGGACCAATTACCCCCTCCCTTTTTTTCTGGAAATATGTGGCTGGCACACAGTAGTAGGCTTAGGAATTGAACAATTTAATACTTTGTTAAAAAAAAGCAAAGTAAACAGAAAGGATTGAATTCATCTTTAGTTAAGAATGCCAGTGGCTTGGCTCTGGGAAGATGTGTTGGAGGGAGCAGAAAAAAGGAATTGCTTAAGTGATTAAATATATCAGGATCCATGGGAATTTCACGTGGACCCTGAGAAGTCCAACTGGATTGTTTCTTGATTACATTTTTACATTCTTCTGAAAGGGTCTTCAGAATTAAAGAGCAGTTTGAGGAGCAGGGAAGAATGAACAAGAATACCAAGTTTCCCAGAAGCGGGTGAAGTACTGCCTAGACTCTGATTGCCTTTAATGTCATGGAGGAAGCTCTAACCCAGCTGCTTCACATAACGGTGCAAAGTTACGACAACTGAGGTGACTTAGAGCAGGTGAACCAGTCCAGGTTTATGCCTGATCTATCTCATGGCATAATCATTCTTTAAAAACAAAACAAACCAAACAAAAAGTCTAGCATTTGCTTTCTAATTCTCTCAAAGCACCATGCAAATTTTAATTGATCTTCCCAATGTCTGATAAAGAAGATACTAAAACAATTTATTTTATAAATCATTAGTGAGTGGACGGATGTGGTAGGATGGCATTTTGAGATTTCTTAGACTTCCACTTCTGAGTTCTAATTATCTTCTGGTGCTATGTGAGAACAGCGTGTAATAGGAAAAACGCGTTTGACTTTCAGGTCAGAGTGATCCGGGTCTGCATTCCAAACCAATCACGTAATTAGCTTCGTGGCATCGAACACATTCCTTAATCTTTCTGAACCTCAGTTTCTTCATCTATAAAATGGGTATAGTAATGCTAGCTTATTGTAACCATTAAAAAGGCTGTGTGTAAAATTTCTGGCACTCGGCAAGCCCTCAACACATAATAAAAGCTATAATAGTTCTTGTTTGTTTGTTTGTTTGTTTGTTTTTGAGACGGAGTCTCGCTCTGTCCTGCTGGAGTGCAGTGGCGTGATTTCTGCTCACTGCAGGCTTCGCCTCCCGGGTTCATGCCATTCTCCTCTCGAATAGCTGGGACTACGGGCGCCCGCCACCACGCCCAGCTAATTTTTTTGTCTTTTTAGTAGAGACGGGGTTTCACCATGTTAGCCAGTTTGGTCTTGATCTCCTGACCTCGTGATCCGCCCACCTTGGCCTCTCAAAGTACTGGGATTACAGGCATAAGCCACCGCGCCCAGCCTAGTTCTTGTTTTGTTAAATTTTTTTTTTTTTTTTTTTTTTTTTTGAGACAGAGTCTGCTATGTAGCCCAGGCTATACTGCAGTGGTGCGATCTCGGCTCACTGCAAGCTCCGACTCCCGGGTTTACTCCATTCTCCTGCCTCAGCCTCCCGAAGAGCTGGGACTACAGGCGCCCGCCGCCACGCCCAGCTAATTTTTTGTATTTTTTAGTAGAGACAGGGTTTCACCGTGTTAGCCAGGATGGTCTCTATCTCCTGACCTCGTTATCCGCCCGCCTCGGCCTCCCAAAGTGCTGGGATTACAGGCTTGAGCCACAGCGCCCCGCCTTTTTTTTTTCTTTTTGAGATAGGGTGTCATGTTGTCAGCCAGACTGGAGTACAGTGGTGCCATCTTGGCTCACTGCAACCTTCGACTCTGGGGTTCAAATGATTCTTCCACCTCAGCCTCCCAAGTAGCTGGGACTACAGGCATGCTCCACTACGTCCAGCTAATTGTTGGAATGTTTTGTGGAGATGGGTTTTTGCCATGTTGCCCAGGATTGTCTCAGCTCCTGAGCTCAAGTGATCCTCCTGCCTCAGCCTCCCAAAGTGTTGGGATTACTGGCATGAGCCACTGCACCCTGCCTTGTTTTGTTAATTTTATCTATTGTATCACATGAAGAGAAAATACTCACCCATTCTAGCCTGGGGCATTAGGCATTTATTGCTTTCAGTAGATGTTCTCAATTGTGCATAGATCATAGACCTGAAGTGCTGTTTTTAACCCCTCTGATGAAGCATCACAAGGACAAAAATTTAATTTTATCCAGGATGTATTTGTTAGTGTTTGGCCAAGCTCTTAGCCAGATCTTTTGTAGGATTCTTTTGAAAGTCCTCAAAGAAATAATTCATTTAGTGTTTACACTCCATCACTTAAATGTTATGTATTTTCGTATTAAGCAACATCTGGAATTGACCTCTATTTATACAGTTAATTTTTTAAAAAGCCAACAGATGACTCCTTTTGGCACTCTTCTGATAAAATTCTGTCCAGGCCCACAGAATGATAATCTTGGGACCTGCTGCACACCTCTCCTAGCCTCCTCCAGTGCCACAGGCCCAGGTGACCTCTGCTGGGCTTCCTAGGGGTGGGCCTGGCCCCCTTCTGCTCACTTCTGGGCCATTTGCCTTGTATTGTTTGGCCCATTCCAGCTGCTTCCCATTCATTTCCTGGCTTCTGAGCTTGCAGAGGGCTTGGGAATTCTTCCCAACTCAGGCAGCGACCAGCCTTCTTCCCAGCTGGCAGTTTTCCTACTAAATGGGAGTCTTCCTCTTGCAGTGTCCTCCACCTGTCTGCAGCTATATCGCTTCTAGACTTGTCCATGGCCCTGGAGCTCAGTGCACGTGTGACACAGCCTGAGCTGAATTCCTGCTCAAGGCTTCAGGGGAGGCCACCAGTCCCACACTTTATTCAGAGCAATGGAAATCCCCTCCACCCCCACCATGCTTCCCACCCCCAGTCAGCAGGGGAGCATCCTCTGAGCAGATTGTCATACGTGCCTGTTTCTGCTTCCATTTCCTCAAATGAACACTACGGAAGGTCAGCAGAGCTTGGAACCAGCTCACCAGGGTTAAGTCATGGAAAACACTGGCGATTCAGACAGGAAATAGGGGCCACGAGTAGTTTCAGATAGTGACAAAAAGCAGGCGTGGCTGAACATTCACCCTGTGGATAAGTGGAGTTGGCTACCGCCTGATGCAATTTTTGTGTCTCCGAGGGTGGCTTCCATTGGCTTTAAGCAGTGCCTGAAGTTCTAGTTCCTAGCCCAACTTCCTCTTTCCAGTAAAAGCAGGGTGTGGTGCAGCATTTTCCAGAGTGTTCCTTGCAGCACAAATCCCCTGAGGTGCTCCTTGAGAAAAGGTTTTCATACTTGAATAACATTGCGCAATGCTGCACGCTATAGCTCCTTCAAGATCACAGAGTGCATTCGTATATTAGACTATTCGCTCTTGGAAGCTGTGCTTTATCCACAGGCTCTGAAAGTTGTTGGACTACAGAATGCTTCTTTCAAATAACATTTAATCATAATCAGTAAAATTAATGTTCAATGGACATACTGTTCTTTTTTTTTTTTCATTGTTTCTATTTGAGTTGGAGTCCTACTCTGCCGTCCAGGCTGGAGTGCAGTGGTGTGAGCATGGCACACTGCAGCCTTGAACTTATGGGCTCAAACGATCCTCCCATTTCAGCCTCCCATTCCCCTGCATGCTAATTTTTTCTATTTCCTATTTTTATTTTTTGTAGAGTCAGAGCCTCACTATGTTGCCGCGGCTGGTCTTGAACTCCTGGGGTCAAGTGATCCTCCTGCCTCAGCCTACCAAAGTGCTGGAATTACAGGCATGAGCCACGGCACCCTGTTCAACACACTGTTTTTTAAGCCAAGAACACACCTACCTCAGGGCCTTTGTCCTTGCTGGTCCTTCTACTTGCTATGACCTTTCTATGGATATTCACATGACTCACTTCCTCAACTGCTCAAAAGAGGTTTTCTCTGAATGTCCTGTCTAAATGACTCTCCCCATTCACTCCAATCCAGTCACTTTCTCTTTATCCCCTTATCTGGCTTTGTTATTTTCTATAGCAGTTATGACTCCCTGGCATTATAAATCATGTATTTATTATGTAATAATTTATTTTTGACAAATGTGGTTAAAATGAAAGCTCCCTGAGGGCAGAGGCATTGGTTTGCCCCTTGTTGTATCCTCAGCTCTAGAACTCTGCGTCTTTCTCTCTCAGTATGACCTTGAGCAAATCCCTTCATCACTTGGACCCTCCATTTCTTTAGGTAAGATGAAGAAAAACAATATCCACTCTGCTTTGAGAACTGGGCTGTGACAGTGCTTGTAAATTGTCAGGAGCTAAAAAATATAGGTTGTTTATATATTATTAAACATATATCTATGTATATAATAAATATATTATTAAAGATAAAATGCAGAACAGAAAAGGGAGGTAACCCCCATGGTGAGATCAGATGAGCTAGGAATGTGAGGATAGGTCGTTTTGACGGAAGAGAGGGACAGGGTAGAAGAAACTCTAAAGAGGCAGTGTGATCTAGGGAGAGCAAAGATCCCTCGATACTGTCCTGAATCACAGGAAATGGGAGAAATACTACAGAGAGGGGAGAAAGTTTCACTAGTAGGGCTTGTTAGTGTAATCTAGTAGTTATTTCTTTTTGGATGCTACCATATCTCTGACACTTTGATTTTTAAACAAATTTTGTTTAATCCATAGGAGAATCCTATAGGGTAAGTATCATCTAGGTTTTATTCACAAGGAAACTGAAGCAGAGGGAGTTTCAATACCATACTGTACCCAAGGCCACATAGGGAGTGACAATCCAGATCTCAATGCCAACCTGAGACTGCCAGACAAGGCAGTCTTGGCTCCCACAGAGCCTAATGGGCCTCCTCCTCGCCCTATTTGGAGGTGGCCCTGTAAGAGTGAGGACAAGGTTAACCGGATAACTTCTGTTAGCCTCTTCCTTAGCTCTCTCTAGAAAAACAGTTTGAATTGTAAACCTACAGTGGTGGCAAAAACCTAGTTGATGTATAGAACCATCCACTGAATTGCTCTTTAGGGGAGGGAGCAGAGGAAGGACAGAGGAAGATAGGTAGTTGTTAAAGCATGACAGTGGTTATGAGTTTGTTATTTGAGGAAATGTACGTATGTTCAGAAAATGGAAGTTGAGGCTGGGCTGCATGGAGACTGCTGTTTGTCTTGTTGTATTATTTTCTGCTGCCAGGGCTTATATCCTCTCATATCCTGTTTCTCTTTATTTTTAAAACCATGTGTCAATATTTTGTTTGCATTAACTAATTATCTGTGTGTCTCCATCTGAGACAATCTAAAAATTATTAAAGACTTCAGTAGCAAATCTGGGAATGGAATAAACAAAGATCTATTATAAGATTCTTCTCTGTGTTACCAATGTTGCCTAATGAGATTTTACGTCAACTTTGAAAACTTTAATTTATTTGGGTATTAAATTCAATTAAAGGTCTCCCACCAATCTGGCAGTTAGTCCTGAGGTGTGAAACTTGCCCTCCCTGAAGATGCTGGGAAATTTGCCCACAAAATAGGAAATGATGGTTGAAAATCAAATCTTGACAATATTAGAACATGGGATAGTTGAAATCTCTGGGATGAAATGAGCGTGACTAATATCATTTCTATTCCATAGAGCTCATTTTCCTTACAGAAGTTGTGAGGGAGTGAGTCTGGAGGGAGGCTGTGACTACATGTATGTGGCAGCAAATCTAAGCAATTATCAGGATGATTCAGCCACCAAGACCTTTTACTAGAAATAAACTGATATTTAGAGGTTAAGAATGGGAGTGGGAAAATGTTTTTCTCTCATTTTTTAAAAATAATGCTTTTAATGTTTTTAGTTCAAGTGAATAGACATGTGTGTGTGTGTGTGTGTGTGTGTGAGAGAGAGATAGAGAGAGATAGAGAGAGAGAAGTGAGGGAGATAAGAGAAGGAGAGAGGAAAGAAAGAAGTGGGGGCGGGGGGGGGAGGACAGGCAATGTCTTCAAACATCAGACTCTGGGATAATTGAATAGTTGGATGAGGGTTGTGCTCCCTGTTAAGGGGCAGTGCCATGTAGTGGTTAAAGGTTTTAAGTCAGACACTTAGATTCAAAGCCTGGCTTAGTGCTTTTCTCAAGCTGTTCTCTGTAACTTGAAAGATCCTAGTGGTCACCTAGTGTGATTCTATTTCTCTTTCAAAAGCTCCTGCTTGGATCTTTTGGAGTTTTCTGTAATTGTATCAGCCATAATGAATCTTTCAGTCTTTTGAATTCCTGCAGTAACTTATTGCCTTGTAAATATTTGTATATGTGTTTATCTTGCCTATTCTTTGAGACCAGACTCCCTGCTTTAACTGGCTTCCTATTTCACACAGTTTTTAGTACAGTGTACTCAGTAAATTTTTGTTTATTGAATGAAAATGGATGAATGAAAAAAATACTTTTGAGCAAAGCTCATGAAAGCGTTTGTTATTACAGTGATAGTAGAGGTGACTTGTCTGAGTTCTAAAATATATTTTATTTAAATTTTTTTTAATTTTTAATTTTTGTGGGTACCTGATAGGTGTATGTATTTATATGATACATGGGATGTTTTGATACAGGCATGCAATGTGAAATAAGCATATTGTGGAGAATGGGGTATCCATCCCTTCAAGCATGTATTATTTGTGTTATAAACAATTCAGTTATACTCTTTTGGTTATTTAAAATTATACAATTAAAGTATTATTGACTATATGGCCAAGCATGGTGGCTTATGCCTGTAATCCCAGAACTTTGGGAGGCTGAGGTGGGCGGACCATTTGAGGTCAGGGGTTCAAGACCAGCCTGGTCGACATGGTGAAACCCCGTCTCTACTAAAAATAAAAAAAATTAGCTGGGCGTGGTGGTGCATGCCTGTAATCCCAGCTACTTGGGAGGATGAGGCGGGAGAATCGCTTGAACCCAGGGAGGTGGAGGTTGACAGAGCGAGACTCTGTCTAAAAAGAAAAAAATTATTATTGACTATAGGCTGGGTGAGGTGGCTCATGCCTGTAATCCCAGCACTTTGAGAGGCTGAGGTGGGTGGATCATTTGAGCCCAGGAGTTCGAGACCAGCCTAGGCAACATGACGAAACCCTGTCTATACAAAAAAATTTTAAAATTGGCTGAGTGTGGCGATGCACACTTGTAGTCCCAGCTACTTGGGAACCGGACATGGAAGGATCTCCTGAGCTCGAAGGTCAAAGCTACAGTGAGCCAGCCTGGGCAATAAGAGTAAGACCCTGTCTTAAAAAATAATAATAATAATAATAAATAAATAATAAAATAAATAAATTATTAGACTATAGTCTCCCTGTTGTATTATCAAGTAGTAGATTATTCATTCTTTCTATTTTTTTGGACCCGTTAACCATCCCCACCTCTCTCCCACCCCTTCACTACCCTTCCCAGACTCTGGAAACCATCCTTCTATTCTATATTTCCATGAGTTCAATTGTTTTGATTTTTATATCCTACAATTAACTGAGAACATGCACTGTTTGCCTTTCTGTGCCTGGCTTATTTCACTTAACATAATGACCTTCAGTTTATTAGAATGTAATGAACATTCTAACATAATGTTATGTTAGAACATAACATATTGTTCTATCCAGTCCATCCATGTTCTTGCAAATGACAGGATTTCATTCTTTTTTTATGGGTGAATAGCACTCTACTGTGTATGTGTACTACATTTTCTTTATTCATTCACCTGTGGATGGACACTTTAGGTTGTTTCCAAATCTTGGTTATTGTGAACAGTGTTGTAACAAACATGGGGGTGTAGATGCCTTTTTCATATATTGATTTCCTTTCTTTTGGGTAGATACCTAGCAGTGGATTGTTGGATCATATAGTAGCTCTGTTTTTAGTTTTTTGGGGAACCTCCAAACTATTATCCATAGTGGCTGTACAATTAATAATTTACATGCCCACCAAGAGTGTACAAGGGTTCCCTTTTCTCCACATCCTAGCATTTTTTATCACCTGCCTTTTGGATATAAGCCATTTTAACTGGGGTGAGATGAAATTTCATTGTAGTTTTGATTTGCATTTCTCTGATGATAAATGACACTGAACATCTTTTCATATGCCTGTTTGCCATTTGTATGTCTTCTTTTGAGAAATGTCTATTCAAATCTTTTGCTCATTTTTTGGTCAGAGTATTAGATTTTTTTCATATAGAGTTGTTTGAGTTCCTTATATATTCTGATTATTAATCCTGTGTCAGATGGGTAGTTTGCAAATATTTTCTCCCATTCTGTGGATTGTCTCTTCACTTTGATTGTTTCCTTTGCTGTGCAGAAGCTTTTTAACTTGATGTGATCCCATGTGTTCATTTTTGCTTTGGTTGTCTGTGCTTGTAGGGTATTACTCAAGAAATGTTTGCCCAGACCAATGTTCTGGAGAGTTTCTTTAATGTTTTCTTGTAGTAATTTCATAGTTCGAGGTCTTAGATTTAAGTATTTAATCCATTTTTATATCATTATTGTATATGATGAGAGAGGGGTCTAATTTCATTCCCTGCGTATGGATATCCAGTCTTCTCAGCACCATTTATTGAAGAGACTGTCTTTTCCCCAGTGTGTAGTCTTGACACCTTCATTGAAAATGAGTTCATTGTAAATGTATAGATTTGTTTCTGAGTTCTCTTTTTGTTCCGTTGGTCTATGTGTCTGTTTTTATGCCAGTACTATGTTGTTTTGTTTACTATGGCTGTGTAGTATAATTTGAAGTCAGGTAATGTGATTCCTCCAGTTTTGTTCTTTTTGCTTAGAATAGCTTTGAGTATCCTGGGTCTTTTGTGGTTCTATATAAATTTTAGGATTTTTTTTCTATTTATGTGAAGATTGTTATTGGTATTTCTATAAAGATTACATTCAATCTGTGATTACTTTGGGTACTATGGACATTTTAACAATATTGATTCTTTCAATCCATGAACATGGAATATCTTTCCATTTTTTGGTGTCCTTTTCAATTCCTTTCATCAGAGTTTTATAATTTTCATTAGAGAGATCTTTCACTTCTTTGGTTAATTCCTAGGTATTTAATTTTATTTGTGGCCATTGTAAATGAGATTACTTTTCTATTTCATTTTCAGATTGTTCACTGTTAGCATATAGAAATGCTACTGATTTTTGTATGTGGATTTTGTATACTGCAACTTTACTGAATTGTTTATCAGTTCTAATAGTTTTTGAGTAAAATCTTTAGGTTTTCCCAAATATAAGATTATATCATCTGCAAACAAGAATAATTTGACTTCTTCCTTTCCAATTTGAATGCTCTTTATTTCTTTCTCTTGTCTGATTACTCTAGCTATGACTCCCAGTACTACATTGAATAACAGTGGTGACACTGAGCATCCTTGTCATGTTCCAGATATTAGAGGAAAGGCTTTCAGTTTTTCTCCGTTCAGTATGATACTAGCTGTGGGTTTATCACATATGGTTTTATTATGTTGAGATATGTTTCTTCTATACCCAGTTTTTTTAGGGTAAAATATATTTTAGAAATGAAGAAAATGAATGCCTTAGATGCTAAAGAATTTGAGTGCGAAGTGCTGTGGCCCTTGTATCAGATATAATTCTTCATTTTAGGAGCTTTATTCATTTAATCAGTAATTATTATTTGTTTTTATATGCTATGCACTGTTTCAGGGGTTATAATCTTGAACAAGACAGTCTATGCTCCTTTTTTTTTAATCTTAAAGAAGAGATCTTGCTCTGTCACCCAAACTGGAGTGCAGTGATGTGATCACAGCTCACTGCAACCTTGAACTCCTGGGTTCAAGGGGTCTTCCCACCTCAGCCTCCTGAGTAGCTGGGACTACAGGTGCATGCCACTGTGTCCAGCTAATTTTTTGTTGCTGTTGTTTTTGTTTATTTTTTTGCCCAGGTTGGTCTTGAACTCTTGGGCTCAAGGGATCTTACTGCCTTGGCCACTTAAAGTGTTGGGATTAAAAGCATGAGCCACTGTGCTTGGCCCCACTCTGTGCTCTTAATTAGTTTGTAATTAGTGGGGAATTGAGATTTGTTTAAAAAGGCAATTACAAGATTTTGATTACATGGTGATTAATGCCACATAATGATAAGATAGGGTGCAATGGAAGCATTATTCTAGTCTTGGGAGTGAAGAAATGCTTCCTAAAGAAAGTGATTAAGTTAAGAAAATAAGAATAACATACATGAGTTATTTGCTGAATAATACCAGCATGTTGTGGATAATGTTAAATTGGGAGGTAGGGACCATAAATACTTTGTGTTCTAAAATGGGCTGATATAGCCAGAGAAGTCTTCAGAGAGAAGATTTGATTTAAATTAGATCTTGCCCAATTGATGAATATAATTTTTATATGGTTGTGATTAAAGACTGGGGGAAAGCATCCCAGGTAGAAGTTTCAATACGTGTGAAAGGCTGGGTGTGGTGGCTCACGACTGTAATCCCAGCACTTTGGGAGGCTGAGGCAGTGGATCCCCTGAGGTCAGGAGTTTGCACTTTGCATTAGGTGCTAGGGACCCAATAATGAATCAAATCTGGTCCCATTACAGCAAAGCATAGTTTATAGTATTATAAGGAGACCAGTCTAGATAAAGCAGAGGTTTAACCTTGGGGAGTAGTGGGAAATCTGAAGAGATAGAGTGGGGCCAGTTGTATTTTGACTAATGTCTTGGGAGTTCAGATTTGAAGTCACGAACATTTTTTTTTTTTTATAGAGAAAGTACATTTCCTGGCTAATATGATAGAAGGATTGTAATAGGAGAAAGAGCAGCTCTTGTAGGCAGAGGAAAGTGACAAAGCAGGCTAGAGAATAGGCTAATTTTTGTGTTCATTTTCCATCACCACTGCAAGTATACTGGCTTAGCAGGTCTGAGTTGCAAGTGCCTTCCAATTGGTCTCCCTGATTACAGCTTCTTGTCCACTCAAATCTAATTGACACGCTGCTGCCATGGTATATTCATGAAACAGCATCTAGGTTCTCATCTGACCAATAAACCTTCAACGAATCTCTTTTTATTAAACTAATAAGCATTTGTTGAGAGTCTTTCTCCATATCTATCTATCTATCTATCTATCTATCTATCTATCTATCTATCTATCTCAGTTGGTGGTAAGTTTTAGGAATCAAAGCAGAATAAGGAACAGAGAGTAACAAAGATGGTGCTTTTCTTAGATAAGGTTTTGAGGGTTACTTTTCCAAATAAGAAGAAACTTGAGTTAAGACTTGATTGGAGGGAGAGTTTTTGAGGTTGAATAGCAAGGGAAAAGGCCTTGAAGAAGTGTGTTTGTTGAGTTCAAGGAGTGAGAGGTGATGGGCGTGGCTGGAGCAAGAGGGAGAGTGATGGAAGGTGAGCTTGAGGTGGATGAGTGGGTGGTGCCCCCCACCTTGAGTCAAGTTGTGCTTTGTAGTTCATCCTAAGGACTTTGGATTTTGTTCTGAATGATACAAGAAGTTGTTGGAGGGCTTTGAACAAAAGAGTATCATGATCTTATTTAGACTTGAAAAGGTTTGATGGCTGTTGGCTGGAGATAGGCTCTAGACGGTCAAAGATGAAAACAGTGAGATCAGCTGAGGAAGTAACAGAAATGAACTTAAGAGATGCTGGTGGTTTGGACAAGAGTGGTAGTGATGAGGGTGTAGAGAATGATTGGACCCTGGCTACAACTCGTAGCTAGTATTAATAGGATTTGCTGAATGAAAATAGAAGAGTAAAAAATGACTTCAATTATTTTGACCTGAGTAACTGGAGTAATGAAATTACTATTGACAGGGAGTGGTAAGGTAGGTAGCCAGAGTAAGTGGCCTGGAACGTGATTAGAATCATGCTTTTGAACTTATCTCTTGCATGCTTATTAGCTACCTGAGTAGAGGTGTTGAGATATAAACAATTGGATATATGATTATGGAATTCAGAAAGTGTCTGTGCTGGAGATACACATTTGGGATTTGTATATAGATAATATAGATAATATTTGAAGCCACAGGCCTAGATGAGATCACCAAGGAATAAGAATAGGTAGAGAAGGACACACTCTGTGGTGCTCCAATGATCAGAAGTGAGATGATAAGGAGGAATTAGCCAAGGACACTGAGAAGTGTTATCAGCGAAGTAGAAGGGATCTCTGGAAGCTGAGTGAAGAAAAGATTTAAAGGAGGAGAGAATAATCAACTGTGTTGAGTAACTGACATTTGAATTTTGTCTTTGGACAGGAGGGAAGTTGATAAGCACAGTTTTTCACATTGTGGTGGTGAAGTGGTTACAGCTTGAATGGAGATTTTTCAAGACAGAATAAAAGTAAGGAAGTACAGGCAGTGAGTTACAACAGTCCTTTAGTTTAGAAAAACTGTGCTATCATGAGAAAGTAAAATAGGGAGGTAGCTTAAAGGGATGATGTGGTACAGGGAGGTTTGTTTTTAATGAGCTAGGTAGGGCAAATTTCATGATAATGGGAATAATGATGGATAATCCAGGAGAGAGGGGACATTTGCTGAAGCAGTGTCATTAGTGTCCTTGAGAAGGTGAGAAAGCCTGGGACCCAGTGTCTGGTGAAGGGGCTAGCCATAGATAAGAGTATGGACAGTTCCTCCATCATAGAAAGTGGGCAGAGTACATGGGGACATTGGAGGGAAGTTTGTTGATGTAGTCTTGGGACTCTTTGGAAATTCTTTTCTGATTGCCTCTATTTTCTTAGCAAAACAATAAGACTCTCAGCAGCTAGAAGGAGAGTAACAAAGATGTTGGAAGTTTGAAGAGCAAGAATAAAGTATAAAACAGCCTTTTTTTTTTTTTGAGATGGAATTCTGCTCTGCTGCCCAGGTTGGAGTAAAATGGTGTGCCGACTCACTGCAACCTCTGCCTCCCAGGTTCAAGTGATTCTCCCGCCTCAGCCTCCCGAATAGCTGGGATTACAGGCACCTGCCACCACACTTGCCTAATTTTTGTATTTTTGGTAGAGATGGGGTCTCACCCCATTGGCCAGGCTGGTCTTGAACTCTTGACCTCAGGTGATCTACCTGTCTCGGCCTCCCAAAGTACTAGGATTACAGGCATGAACCACTGCACCTGGCCTAAAATAGACATTTAGAAGAAGACAATGTGATAATGAAGGAAATCATCAAGGATTGTCATTTATATCATTTGTTATGGTATTCAAAATTTTTCAAAAATTTTCTCCTAGTTCTCTCAACTCATCTATTCTCCACTTCCAGTCATTCCCCATGCACATTTCTGTTTTAGCATCATGATGATGGATGCAATATAGTAGAATGCCTAGGGGCGTCAGGCTGCAGTGAGCCATGATTGTGCCAATGCACTCCAGCCTGGGCGACAGGGCCAGACTCTGTACTCAAAATAATAATAATAATAGTAATAAATAGAATACATAGGAGTGAGAACTTTGGTGGTGTCCAACTTTTGGAATTTGAATCTTGGTTTCACTACTCTCTTTCTTTTGGCTTTGGTTTCCTTATCTGCAAATGCAGAAATGAACAATCCTTACTATGTGGTTATCATAAAGATTATAGAAGATAATGCATATGGAGCATCTGGCACATAGTAAACACTCAGGAAATATTCGTCAGGGTTAATTTTACTACTACCATCATCTCTATCCTGTGAGGATGTGTGTCTTGAGGGAAAGGACTATTTTACTCAGCCTGTGATCCTCATGATACCTTGTATAGAGTTGGTGTTTTAACAACTATCTATTGGAATGCAATCCACATTTAAACAATACTCAGTACATTGCAATTGGCCCTCAGGTTTCCTGAAAATCTGACTACTATAATCGGCATGTTTTCTTCGCAGGTATTGTCAGGTGTCAAGTTGAGTGTTTAAATGCTCCACTGCCGTAAAAAGAAATTCATGATGATATTTCTTAAAAACATATTCTACACATGCAAATGTTGCCTTATTTTTTGAACATCCACTTCTCAGATTGGATCCTACTGCATTGTGGTCTTCCCTGGGAGCCTGATTTTTATGACGCTGATAGGGGGCTGGGTGCATAAAGAGGTTCACAGCTGAGGAAATCAGACGATTGACGCTCTGAACAGCCTCAGTGAGAAAACAGTATTTCTGTTTCCTCTGTGCCACAGTCTTGTCACCTGCTTTTCCATACAGTGGTGAAACAGAGGTAGAAAATCGATTTGACAAGTCACTTCTATTATTATCATAGTGTAGTAGGATGAGCCGCAGACATAACCCCTCAGACGCTGAGTTAAAGACAGAAGGGCTTTATTCGGCTGGGAGCATTGGCAAGACTCATGTCTCAAAAACTGAGCTCCCCGAGTGAGCAATTCCTGTCCCTTTTAAGGGCTCACAACTCTAAGGGTGTGCACGTGAGAGGGTCGTGATCAATTGAGCAAGCAGGGGTACGTGACTGGGGGCTGCACGCACTAGTAATTAGAACAGAACAGGACAGGGATTTTCACAGTGCTTTTCTATACAATGTCTGTAATCTATAGATAACATAACCGATTAGGTCAGGGGTCGATCTTTAACTACCAGGCCCAGGGTGTGGCGCCGGGCTGTCTGCCTGTGGATTTCATTTCTGCCTTTTAGTTTTTACTTCTTTTTTTCGAGGCAGAAATTGGGCATAAGACAATATGAGGGGTGGTCTCCTGCCCTATTCCCTCCCTTTGAGAACTTCACTCATTAGTGGGAGTTCTCACTTTTATTCTCACTACCCATGTCTTCTTGCAAGACAGATCGATCGTGATTCATATAGTACACCTGTGCTGAAGCATTTTGGTGAACTAAGGTAGCAATGAAGCTTTTTATCATTTGAAGAAGTACAGGTAGCAAACAAGGGAGCAGTAAGCAGGTTCCTATTACTATTGTAACTCCTATTATAAGAGTTTTAAATCTTCTTAGTGCTGGGAACCATTTTCTAAACATGGCCCCAGGATCAAATCCATGCTACACTTGCACAGGCACATGTGCCAGGTTTGTCATATTTCTGTGTCTTCAACTACTTGCCCTTGATCATCTATGTGTAGACAGCAATTAGTAAGGTAAAATTTCCTACAGGTCCCTCCTTCAGCTGCTAGCAAGTAATCGAGAGCCAATCTATTTTCATAGATAGCATTTCTCATCTGAGTTTCTTGCTGGGCCAGAATAGTCAAGGCTCTGCCGGTCTTATTAGTGATTATTTTTAAGACAACTTGTAACCATATGGTTCAGTATGTAATGGGGGTCTGGTATCCTCACAAGCCATCTTGTGCCCAAGTACCAGGCCCATAATATTGTATGAGTCTCTCAGGGGTCCATTCATCATCTTTTTAATTTTCTATAGCTATGCTTCTCTTTTTGTGGGAAGACAGGGAAGCCCAGGAGTTCTCCTGTCTTTATGGGCAGTAGGAAGAAAGATGGTTTAATAGTGCCAATAACACAACTACCTGCCCACTGGTCAGGTAATTTGGCATAGGCTCTATGCCCACATATCCAGTATAATCCAGTGGGGGCTGTCTGGGTGGGACTCTGGATAGGTTCACACGGTTTGCAACTTTGGGAATTTACTACATGGATTTTTCTTTTTTTTTTTTTTTGAGACGGAGTCTTGCTCTGTCGCCCAGGCTGGAGTGCAGTGGCCGGATCTCAGCTCACTGCAAGCTCTGCCTCCCGGGTTTACGCCATTCTCCTGCCTCGGCCTCCCGAGTAGCTGGGACTACAGGCGCCCGCCACCTCGCCCGGCTAGTTTTTTTGTATTTTTTAGTAGAGACGGGGTTTCACCGTGTTCGCCAGGATGGTCTCGATCTCCTGACCTCGTGATCCGCCCGTCTCGGCCTCCCAAAGTGCTGGGATTACAGGCTTGAGCCACCGCGCCTGGCCAAGCTCGGATTTTTCTTAATGTGGTTTGAACTCCACTAGGTGGCTGTTTTTGTAGTACTGTTATACAGTTTTTGCCCAAGGCAGCTGACTCTTCCCACAGGAAGGGTGAAGTCCTTCCCCACTCTTGCTATACAGTATTGTCTAATGATTGAGGCTTTTAGAACCCAGAAGTTATCAGGGTGATTCTTTTGAGCTGGGAATTCATCAGGAACTGGGTCTGTAGGCACTAATTCTCAGGCTTCCCGTGGCCATTGATTTCCCATTACAGTTCCTCCACATACATAACATGAAGTGACATTGAGAGACTGGGCTACATGCTTGGCTAATTGCAAAAACAAATTTCTTGTTTTTCCTGGAATTTCTGGTACTGGCACATTTAGTTCATCATAGAAGGTTTGAAATACTGGCTCAGGAGAGCATTTATAAACTTCTCCTCAAACCACAATATTTACTCGAGGATCCAGTCCAGCCCCATCGATTCCTAGAATTACACACTCCCCTTTTTTTTACGAGGATCAAGGGGGTTGGTTATTACTAGTTCTAAGGGATTATGCTGACCACTGGTACAGGAAGGGCCACTTTTCCCTTTCTGAAGGTGGACACAATCCTTTTCATTTTTTATCCGAGTAGCCTAAATGACACAAGACCAGTATCCACATTCATTTCCACACAGTCCTAATTCATGACAAATGTACTTATTTTCTGCCATATAGCCTCTTTCCTAATTAAGAGAACCACATCCTATTACTAACTTATTACTATTAATGACAGCACAGGCATCAAATTTCAAGGTGACTTGTTTGGGCACCCCTTTTTCTTCTGTTTTGGCGAACACTTTACTCATATAGTTTTTGAGCCCTCACCAGTCCTCAGTCCTTAATCTTATTTTAAAAACTGTGGTCATGGGAGGCTCAGATGGGTCATAACACACATCAGCTTGGTCATTTCCTGGGCTACATACCTTGTATAGAATAGCATTATACAAACAAGTTCTTTTTAGAGTCCTGGTACACTTATAATAACCATAAAATAATAGGATTGTAGCACCTTTTTGTCCTACCTCGGTGACTTGATGTATACACTGGGAATAGTCCTCAGTCTGAGGAAGGTGAGTTGAAGTCCTTAATGTACGAGTCCAGATTTTAAGGAAAGTGAGTCCTGTGATGAGTTTTCTCATGCTTTGGCCGCATGTGGACCAGTCAGCTTCCGGGTGTGACAGGAGCAGGGCTTGTCATTTTCTTCAGAGTCACTTTGCAGAGGTTAGCGAAGCTGCTCCCGTCCACGTACCGCTCACAGCCTACTGATGTTCAAGGACGGTCTCGGAGGTTGGGCCCACTAGAATAAACTGAGTCCAATACCTTTACACAGGTATATTCAACTGGGCTCTCTGATACCAGGAGCAAGGTGGCAGGGTTTAGGGTGCTGCAAACTTCAACGGTTATGTGGAGATTTTCACATAGCAAGCTTTGGTACTTGGTTCATCTAGCATTTGTTAGCCAATGATGATGCCCTTTGGTATTCATCAAAGTTACCACAGCATGGGGGGGCCTTTATATTCAGGTTTTGTCCAAGGGTTAGTTTAACTGCTTCTTGTGCTAACAGGGCCATTGCTGCCAGGGCCCTCAGACACGGGGGCCAGCCTTTGGAAACCCTGTCTAGTTGTTTTGAGAGATAGGCCACTGGCCTTAGCCGGGGCCCCACAGTCTGGGTTAAAACTCCAACGGCCAATTTTCTCTTTCTGACACATAGAGTGTAAAGAGTTTTGTCAGGTCAGGTAGCCCCAGGGCTGGGGCCAACATGAGTTTTTCTTTTAACTCATGAAAGGCTCATTGCTGTGGGTTGTAATAGATGTAGTTTATCCAGTCTACATTTTTATTAACTGTCACCCACCAAAATATTGACTCAAATCCTGCAGCTATTTGATTTAGAGCTTTAAATTGATCTGATATTCCCTGTGGGACTCCAATTGCATCTAAATAGACATGAGAGTCAAAAGACCCATAAGGAGCTTCTCTCGCTTTATGATGTCTTATTTTTCCTCCCTCTGGTTGATGAAATGCCAGGGTGAAAGGGATAGCCAATTGGACTAAAGTATAAGTGCCACTCCAGTTATTTGGCAGAGTGCCCAGTAAAGGTCCACCACAATACCACCACATATCTGCTTGCGGATGAACAAGGGCTGACTGATTGATAAGCTCTTGAAAATTCTAAAGCTCACTGCATCCCTTCAGGTGTCCCAGGAACACTAAGTTTCCTCCCTGTTGTGAGAGACAGGAAATGAACTTAGTTGGGAGATGGAGGCTGGATGGCCTTCGGGGGCTGACCCGCAGGGTGCTGGACTTTGAGATATAGCAGAGAGAGCTTGGCACGACTTTATTACTCCAGGTTGTAGAATCCTGGAAAAGAGCTACCATACAGCCCATGCCTGGTCGACTGGAGGATCACCTTAGTGGAAAGGGGACAATCTGGGCCTCTGGCCTGCCACGTGCACAAGCATAACAATTGCTTTTGTTTAATGTGAAGATGGAATATTTGATCCATTCCAACCAGGCATTTGTATCTTGGTATCCTGTCTTAATTGCTAAAGTTGGTTTTAAGTCTTTAACTTCTATGATCCTCTAGTAAAATGAATGTATGATTTTAGGGAAATTACAAAAACCAGTTGGGGCAGTCCATTCTTGCTCTTTAGTGGTCCACAGAACGTTAGACCAACTATGGCATAAAAGCTCTACATTGGGGAGCAAGACTCCTGGTTGACAGGGGAGTCTTTATCGAAAGTTCCCTGGATTAAATGGTCTTAATTTACTAATGACCAGTTTGAGGAGAGTCAGAAGGGACAGAGGTACTTTTCTGAAGTGGAGAGCTGTCTTTGACTTGACAAGTCCCCACAGGGTATAACAAGGCAAGCATTAAATGCAATAATTTGAGGTGAAATTGACTTGGTTATGTTAATAACTAGATGGTCAGCAATAGAGCAGGAAAGAAGAAAGAGTAGTAGAATAAATGAAAGAGTTAAATTTTTCTTAGTTTTAGTTTAGAAGGGTTTTCCCCGGGACTATGGCCCACTACTCTTCAGGGGATGGCGCTTTCTTGACTCGGTTGTGATGAGTCCATCCTTTTTTCGCTGTATGAACAGCAGTCTCGGTGGTTAGCAGCACAAGGTAGGGTCCTTCCTAGGCTGGCTCGAGTTTCCTTTCTTTTCGCCCTTTGATGAGAACGTGATCTTCAGGCTGGTGCTGGTTTACCAGAAATTCTAGGGGTGGTACATGTGCTAAAAGATTTTTAGTTTTGAGCGAAAGGAAAATGGAAGATAAACCAAGTATATAATTTCTAAGAAATTGACCTTTTGTTTTAGATGTGGGGCATCAGCAGTGGACTTTATAGTCCTTGGGGCCTTTCTACCAAGAAATTTCCTTTAGCACCTATTTTTATTAGTTTTTGGACCAAAGAAGCCAAACAGCATTTTATATTTGACAATGCTTCTGGTATGATTTTTATACCAAATAAGCTAAATTTCATCTTTATATTAGTGTGTTATTAATGTTAAACTTAGTTTTAATAAAACGTTGTATACATATTTATTCAATTTTTAATGCCAGAGCATAAGGTAAGATTTTTATAGACTCTTTTTAACCTTTTATAATCTTTGTTAAAGAGCAGGTTAGTGCTTTAAGAAAAACCTGTTGTGTTTTTACTTTAATATCCAGTTCACAGAAAAACTGGATGATAACCCTTTAACTTTAGCTAATATGTTTACACACATAATTTACACACAATTAATGTTTTAAAACTTGTTTAAAATTTTAAAACAATTTTTTTAACCTTTTAATGTAGGTAAAAATTGTTTTACATTCAGGAGGCCTAATTACTTTTAAATTATACAACATTTCTTGCATAAATTTTTTTTTTTTTTTTTTTTTTTTTTTTTTTGAGACGGAGTCTTGCTCTGTAGCCCGGGCTGGAGTGCAGTGGCCGGATCTCAGCTCACTGCAAGCTCCGCCTCCCGGGTTTGCGCCATTCTCCTGCCTCAGCCTCCTGAGTAGCTGGGACTACAGGCGCCCGCCGCCTCGCCTGGCTAGTTTTTTGTATTTTTAGTAGAGACGGGGTTTCACCGTGTTAGCCAGGATGGTCTCGATCTCCTGACCTCGTGATCCGCCCGTCTCGGCCTCCCAAAGTGCTGGGATTACAGGCTTGAGCCACCGCGCCCGGCCGCATAAATTCTTTTTTTAACACACTTTTTTATAACTTTTTTTTCTCTTTCATGACTTTTACAGACAATTCTTTGACACGCTTTAACTTTCTGACTTATTACAAACATTTCTTTCTTTAAACAGCCAGTTAATTTATTTCAGGACAAGAATTTACTATATAATATTCTTTTTACATAAATTCTGCCCCCCCGCCATTTTTTCCTTTTTTTTTTTTTTTGAAGATAACCATTTTTTTTCCAAAGTGAACTTCCTTTATGTCTGTGGACTAGACTGTTTAAGGCCACAAGATTAGAAGTTACTATAATATATGTTACACGGTTAACTTTTAGCAAACTTTACTTTTGTTGAAAACCTTGTAAGTTTGGGATTTCAATTATCCTTTCCTATTAATAAGACTTTGTTTAGTCCAAATTAACTTAGAATTGGTATAGATGGCTTTTTTTTTTTTCCTTTAATTACTATCTATGGTCCTGTCCTGAAGGGAGTTCCTGCTAGGTCTGGTTGGACCTTTGTATGATAATTAAGATTTAGATCCCCTGTTAGGAAACCTGCTGGGTTAAGGGAATTTTCAGTGGTTAATGTTAAATCATCTTTTTTTTTTTTAGGATACTTCTGAATGGGTGAGGTGTGCTTAAAATGAGCCTCCTCTAAAAGTATTTTTTTACTTTCTTCTGTTAGCAAAGCAGTTGCCGCTACAGATTGAATGCATTTGGGCCATCTGTGGGTTACTGGGTTAAAGATTTTTTATAGGATGGCCTCAGTGCTTTTGGGATATGCCCTTGTTTACACTGACAACAAAGTGGTATTGGAGCATTACAGGGTTACAGAGAACACCTTTAATTATCAATTATAGGTTTTAAATTTACCTTGGATTTTAAAGGAATAGGATATACTTTTTTTTCCTTAGCTACTTTTCTTTCTTTCTTTCTTTCTTTCTTTCTTTCTTTCTTTCTTTCTTTCTTTCTTTCTTTCTTTCTTTCTTTCTCTCTTTCTCTCTTTCTCTCTTTCTCTCTTTCTCTTTCCTTTCCTTTCTTTTTTCTTTCTTTTCTTTCTCTTTTTCTCTTTCACTTTCCTTTTGCTTCTGTCTCTTACTCTCTCTCTGCCTCTCTCTCTCTCTTTTCTTGACTCCCTCTTTGTCTCTGTCTCTTCCTCTCTCTCTCTCTCTGCTGGTCTTTCCTTGCCTCTGCCAGCCGCTTATGCTGTTCTCTCAACCACTGCGGGGTGTGGCCTAAAACCAGCTGTAACCAAGCGTCTATGTATGGGAACTGGTCTGGGTGCCCTGGTTTACAGGTTACCTTGTGCCATACCTTTGAAACAAGGGACCTGTCCAGGCTTCATTCTGATGGCCAACCCACCTCTGATGCTGGCCAGTCTATCTTACACAAAGTTTTAAGTTTTCCTGGTGTCATAGTACTCCATAGTGTCCCCTAAATCTTTTCTTGGAATTTTTCAACATAGTTCCTAGTCAGGTGGACTTACTTTGTGCCTGACCCATGCTTCCTTGAGACAAAACACCACACTCACACCACATGCACACCACAAAACAAAGAACGGGTAAAAAGGGCACACATACATTTTTACAGTTTACACCAAAGCAGAATCAAAATCAAAATCAGAGTATCAAGAAATACAAGCCAGCTCAAAACCAAAACTAAAGTAGCAAGCAATCCAAGTCAAGTCAAAAACAAAAACCAATGTGCAGGTACAGGCACACCATGGGTTATCAGGCCACGCTTTCACTCAAATGGAGTGGGCAAGTTCCGAGGACCAGTCTTACCAAGTTTCAGATGTCTGGACTCCATGTGCCAGTTCCTTCCTGGTGTTCAGTCACTGCATTGATCCTCTGGGGGGCCTGCCATGCACCACTCTGTCTAGGCATTCTACCAGGGCAACTGCCTACCCAGGAGCGCTCTCAGGATCCATGTCACTCAAGCTGGCCAGGGTACCCTGCAGGGAGGCTCCCACAGGGCAGGCCTAAGCCACCTAAGGGGCTGCCTTGACCATCCATTAATCTCCTCACTTCCTAGTCAGGGAACCAAGAAATGTAGCAGGACGAGCTGCAGACAAAACCCCTCAGACACTGAGTTAAAGAAGGAAGGGCTTTATTCGGCCAGGAGCATCAGCAAGACTCATGTCTCAAAAACTGAGCTCCCTGAGTGAGCAATTCCTGTCCCTTTTAACAGCTTACAACTCTAAAGGGGGTTGTGTGAGAGGGTTGTGATCGATTGAGCAAGCAGAGGGTACGTAACTGAGGGCTGCATGCACCAGTAATTAGAACAGAACAGAACAGGACAGGGATTTTCACAGTGCTTTTCTATATAATGTCGGTAATCTATAGATAACACAACCCATTAGGTCAGGGGTCAATCTTTAACTACCAGGCTCAGGGTGTGATGCTGGACTGTCTGCCTGTGGATTTCATTTCTGCCTTTTAGTTTTTACTTCTTCTTTCTTTTGAGTTAGAAATTGGGCATAAGACAATATGAGGGGTGGTCTCATCCCTTAGTAGAAAGGCCTCATAAACTGGGCATTTGCTCAGAGAACTGCTTTAAAAAGAGTACATTCATTCAATGCCTGCCTGGGACAAATGACCATTTGGTACTGGCTGTAGAAATCATCTCGACAATGCAGATTATGCTCTGGAACAGCATTTTATTGCAAGGACACTGCAAGAATTGACTGTCTTATTAAGAAACACTGTTATAATAAAATGTGATTTAATTACCAAGCAGGGGTCAAGAAAGGATCGGGGGAGGGATTTGATCATGAAAATACTGGCTGAGATGAATTAATTCTAAGGGTATTTGTAATAATTAGGCACAAATATTTGAATAATAATCGCACCCCCAAATTATGTGAAAAGTATACCACTTTCAATTGCATAAAGTAGTTTTACATGCCCATTATCAACTGAGCCAAGGAATGTGTAATGATATGAAACCTAAGATCTTCATGAAATGCTTCCATAAAAAATGACAGTCAGCTTTCTTTTTACTTATATTTACTTGTCAATTTCAAAGGAATCAAATTCCATTATATTATATAAATAAACTATCCTGAAGGCACTTGCTCCTACTGTTTCAGGAAGCTACCCTATATTTAGAAAATTTCTGTGGCTCCCAATAAATGTATTTCCTTCAGAAAAGCAATTCTCATAACATAAGTAGATAGAATAGTGGCTGTTTGTAATGAAACTAAGGAATTTGTGATGTCATCTTGTGTGTGCCAATCCTTCAATTAAGAGGGGAGGACCTGAAAATGCAAAACCCTATGGTTATACCATGCACTTTAAAAGCAATGTATCAAAAGCTCATTATGCATGGTCACAGTTTGCAGCAAAATACAATCCTTTAGAAAGTGAAAGGGACTGCTCTTTTATGTAACTTGGCTCTGGAAGCCTGCGGTGACAAACCACACAGATCAACAGCCCCCACTTTGAGCAAACGTGGAAAACCACTTGTTAGCTCCGCCCCTCTAAGTACTTCTCCCTGTGGCTCTACTTTGTTTTTTAACTATTTTATTTTTGGTAAAAGTTAAGTTTACTAAGCTCTAAAATACACGAAATCTCCTGCTGTCTATTCTAATACTGGAAGTCACTCCAATATAAAAATTGGTGCATCCCATGTAATAAGGCGGAGGAATGTTATTTCATTAACAGTTGGCACCAGAATTCCTCTCAGAAAGGGAAATGTAATTGCTTTGAAAAATACCATGATAAGAGCTTCTAAAGTAAAAGAGATCCCAGGAGGAGACAGGGTGTGGGTGGAATGTTTTCTGAGACAAAGGGAGCAATTTGGCTGTAACTTGCAAGGGCTTCCAGAGGGCTGGGGAGGGGAGGACCGCTGGAGCCAATTGGAGAACATCTTCTCAACGTGACTCTTCCTCTCCATCCTCCTGCACAAGTCTTCACTAAAATGACAGAGCTGGCTAAATACTTGGTGCAAATAAATTATTATTATTTTTTTTTGGTAGAAGCATGAGTAAGGGTTGGGCTTGTGTCTAGATCAATTGAGTATAACAAGGCTAACATGTATGGACCTAAGACTGGAGGCAAACAGACTCTGAAAATAAACTTGTAGGATTTTTTTATTTTTTTACTTTTAGAAATTATGGGGAGGCCTCTAGGTGCTCTAGGTGCTCACGGGGGGATATTTTTTGAGTAGTCTTGGGACTCTTTGGAAGCTCTTTTCTGATTGCCTCTATTTATTTTCTCAGCAAAACAATAAGACTCTCAGCAGCTAGAAGAATAACAAAGATGTTGGAAGTTTGAAGAGCAAGAATAAAGTATAAAATAAACATTTTACCAAAAATGCCTCTTACCAAAAATAAAATAGTTTAGATTGTATTGATATCTTTTAATGAAATATTTGTGGGAGCTACAGGGCCTCTGATGGGATCTTGGGTAAACCAGCTAGTTTATGGGCAGAATCACTGCTGTCATGGGTGGGAAGCTACTGTGGATAGTCTTAAGCTGCTTCATGGATGGTTACTTGGAAACAGGACTCTGTAAATACAAGATATCATGGTTGTTTTTGCAGTCATTGAACTGGCCAGACTTCAATATAATGTTTTTTAAAAATTATTAATTTATTATTATTCTTTAGAGACAGGGTCTTGCTGTGTTGCCCAGGCTGAAGTGCAGTGGTGTGATCATAGCTCACTGTAACTTCAAACTCAAGGGCTTAAGTGAATCCTCCTGCTTCAGCCTCTGAAGTAGCTGGGACCACAGGGTCCACCACCATGCCTGGCTAATGTGAATTTAAGAGGCTGATTGATAGAAAAAAATGATTCTTTAGTAGACTGACAAAGAATTTTGAGATCCCAATCTTACATTTCAACACTAGTTTTTAAAAATTAATTCGAAGTCCCTGAGAATGAAGGATAAATTAAGGATCAAAATGGTATCTAGTATTCCCCAAATGATTCTTCATTAGCCAAGGTTTCTAGAGTGCAAATGAAGGTAAGTCAGCATATTGAACAATTTGTACACCATCATCGTATCTGTTCTAGGATCAAACCTAGAGGACAACAGTTGAAGCCAATGGACAAAGGGTAGAAATATATTTGACCATGGTTTACAGTGTGTCTTAGGGGTTTTGGGGTACAAAAATAATGGGATATCACCTAAGGCAGGGATCCTCAAACCCCAGGGCACGGTCTGTGGCCTGTTAGGAACTGGGCTGCACAGCAGGAGGTGAGCGGAGAGTGAGGGAGCATTACTGCCTGAGCTCCGCCTCCTGTCAGATCAGCAGCGGCATTAGATTCTCATAGAAACCTGAACCCTATTTTGAACTGTGCATGTGAGGGATCTAGATTTTACATTCCTTTTAAGAATCTAACAAATGCCTGATGATTGGAGGTGGAGCAGTTTCATCCCAAAACCATCTCCATCCCCCACTGTCTGTGGAAAAATTGTCTTCCATGAAATCGGTCTCTGGTGCCAAAAAGGCTGGGGACCGCTGACCTAAGGAAATGATTCAACGTATATTAGATATTTCCTCCAACTGGAATTCAGATTGCATCTCCCCCTCAAGAGATACTGTCCTTGATCATGCCTTATAAAGTTTTCCCCTGTGTGTCACCCTTTGGATTTCTTTCACCACACTTATTATCATCTGAAGTGATCTTGAATATTTAAATTTTTTACTTGTTTGTGGTCTGCCTGCCAACCATTGTGATATGAAGACCAAGAAAACAGGAACCCAATGTGCCTTGTTCATCTCTGTTTCCCAAGCTGTAGGATGCCTGGCACATAATCAGAGCTCAATAAATATTTATTGAATCATTGAATGCATTTCACTCAGCATCTAATCTGCAGAGATTATCAAAATCCTCATAGGCCACTACAAACATAGTGTGGTTACTTTTATAAAGGAAACACGTACTGAGGGATTCTAAGGCTGGTGTTTTGAACTAATTCCTTTTTATTATCAGCCTAATCTTGGATCATGTAAATGATGATCACATTATACCTGTCAGAATACTTTGCAAGAAAAAATTCATGATTATATTCTTTCTGCACCAAAGTGAATCTAGAGATTCAGTTAAATGATAGAATAGTAGAGTTCAGTTTTGATATGGAGAAATGTTTTGATGTTGTATTTTAGTTTGGGTTAATAACATTATTAGGTTATATTCTAGGGTAGTTAAAAGCATGAGTTCACTTTTGTTTTTAGGAGAAGTCTTGCTATGTTGCCCAGGCTGAAGTGCAGTGGTTATTCACAGGCAAAATTATAGCGCATTGCAGCCTCAGACTCCTAGGCTGAAGTGATCTTCCTGTCTCAGCCTTCTAAGTAGCTGGGACTACAGGCTTATGCTACCACACCCAGTTCAACACATTTTTTTTTTTTTTATTTTAAGAAAAAAATTCTGTGGCAGAAGCTAGATAGTAATACCTGTTTATAAGATTTGACAAAATTTAATACTACTTTTGATTTAAAATTTATTTATTTATTTTTTGTAATAGAGCCTCACTCTGTCACCCAGGCTGGAGTGCAGTGGTGCAATCTTGGCTCACTGCAACCTTCACTTCCTGAGTTCAAGGGATTCTCCTGCCTCAGCCTCCTGAGTAGCTGGAATTACAGGCATGTGCCACCACGCCTGGGGTAATTTTTGTATTTTTAGTAGAGATGGAGTTTCACCATGCTGGTCAGGCTGGTCTCGAACCACTGACCTCAAGTGATCTGCCCACCTCGGCCTCCCAAAGTGCTAAGATTACAGGCGTGAGCCACCGTGCCTGGCCTTAAAATTTATTTGAAAGCATAATTATGAATGGGGAATATATTAATAAATGTGTTCAGTCTGGGTGCGGTGGCTCACGCCTGTAACCCCAGCACTTTGGGAGGCTGAGGTGGGCGGATTACCTGGGGTCAGGAGTTTGAGACCAACCTGGCCAACATGGTGAAATCCCGTCTCTACTAAAAATACAAAATTAGTCAGGCGTGGCGGTGTGTGCCTATAATCCCAGCTACCCGGAGAAGCTGAGGCAGGAGAATCGCTGGAACCTGGGAGGCAGAGGTTGCAGTGAGCCGAGATCATGCCACTGCACTCCAGCCTGGGCAACAGAGCAAGACTCCCTCTCAAAATACAAACAAACGAAACAAAATGTGTTCAAAATGAGAATGAATAACACAAATTTCTTTAGCATCGTATTATGTATAATTAGAAGTTATTTCAGAACAAATGCAAACGCATTGTTTTGGGAGAATGGAACATTTTTTTCTACTTCATACCACATTGCTTACATTTATTTTTTGTTTGATATTACTTGTCTGTTTTTTTTTTTTTTTTTTTTTTTTTGAGACACAGTCTCACTCTGTTGCTCAGGCTGGAGGGCAGTGGTGCGACCTCAGCTCATTGTATCCTCCACCACCCGGGTTCAAGGAATTCTCTTGCCTCAGCCTCCTGAGCAGCTAGGATTTCAGACGTGCACCGCCTGCCTGGCTAATTTTTTTTTTTTTGAGACGAAGTCTTGCTCTGTCGCCCAGGCTGGAGTGTACTGGTGCAATCTTGGTGCACTGCAACCTCCATCTCTGGGTTCAAGTGATTCTCCTGCCTCGGCCTCCCAAGCAGCTGGGACTACAGGCACATGCCACCATGCCCAGCTAATTTTTAAATATTTTTAGTAGAGACGGGATTTCACTACCTTGGCCAGGATGGTCTCAATCTCCTGACCTCGTGATCTGCCCACCTCGGCCTCCCAAAGTACTAGGATTACAGGTGTGAGCCACCATGCCCGGCTAATTTTTTTGTTTTTAGTAGAGATGAATTTTCACCATGTTGGCCAGGCTGGTCTTGAGCTCCTGGCCTCATGTGATCTGCCTGCCTAGGCCTCCTAAAATACAGGGATTACAGGTGTGAGCCACCATGCCTGGCCACTTGTCTGTTACATGTTGTCAAGCGGCCTTGTTTTATAACGAAACTAGACTTGTTAGATATAAAATTATTAATTTTCTTTTAGGTATGTTATTTTCTCCATTCTTGTATGAGAAAAATTAACAAAAAACTACTTTTGTTAGTACTCTCGTAAAAAAATAAAAAGAGTATTGTAATTCAGTACTGCTGAATGAAACTGAGTGCATAAAATAAAGTTACAAAATTATTTTAAAATTTCATTTCTGGAATTGGTGTGTGCATATTTATTATTGGTGGAATTTAAAGGAAAGAGTATTTTCAGATGTTTACTTATACGCAAATTTTTTTTTCTTCAAAAAATAACAGTAGGCCAGACGTGGTGGCTCATGCCTGTAATCCTTGCACTTTGGGAGGCCGAGGTAGGTGGATTGCCTGAGCTCAGGAGTTTAAGACCAACCTGGGCAACACAGTGAAACCCCATCTCTACCAAAATACAAAAAATTAGCCGGGCATGGCGGCATGCGCTGGTAATCCCAGCTACTCGGGAGGCTGAGACAGGAGAATCTCTTGAACCTGGGAGGTAGAGGTTGCAGTGAGCCAAAATAGTGCCACTGCACTCCAGCCTCAAAGTGCAGATTCCATCTCAACAAAACAAAACAAAACAAAACAAAACAAAACAAAACAAGCATATTAGTTATTTCTACATAACAAATTATCGCAAAATTTTGTGGCTGAAAATAAATATTTACTATTAGAACAATAGTAAACATAATTATATTATTATAGATAAATAAAGATTATTTATTATTTCTATAAGGAATTAGGGAGCAGCTTAGCTGGATAGTTTTGGCCTGAGACATATTTCATGAGACTCCAGTCAAAATGTTGACCCCCGCCGCAGTCATCTGAAGGCTTGACTGGGATTGAGGGATCTGCTTCCAAGATGATGCACTCACATAGGTGCTGGTTGTTGACAAGAGGCCTCAGTTCTTCACCATATGAACCTCTCCGTAGGATTCCTGGAGTGCCTTTGTATACAACATGGTGGTCGTAAGGCTTCCCCCAGAGCACAGGGGCGGCGGGGGAGGGTGGCTCACACCTGTAATCCCAGCACTTTGGGAGGCTGAGGCAGGTGGATCATGAGGTCAGGAGATCCAGACCATCATGGCTAACATGGTGAAACCCCATCTCTACTAAAAATACAAAAAGTTAGCCGAGTGTGGTGGCGGGAGCCTGTAGTCCCAGCTACTCAGGAGTCTGAGGCAGGAGAATGGCGTGAACCCGGGAGGCGAAGCTTGCAGCGAGCCGAGATCGGGCCACTGCACTCCAGCCTGGGCAACAAAGCAAGACTCTGTCTCAAAAAAAAAAAAAAAAAAAAAGACTTCCCCAGAGCAAGTGACCAAGGAAGTAATGTGGAAGTTGTAATGTTTTTTGTGATCTAACCTTGGAAGTTACATCATCACTTCCATGATGATCTACTAGTCACACAAACCAGTCTTGATCCAATATAAGAAGGAACTACATGAGGGCATAAATAGAAGGAGGTAAGGATCACTGGGTATTGTCTCAGAGGCTGACTACCATAGTAAGAAATATGAAGGTTAACTTGAATTCTACCACTCTTATGAATTTTGAATTTGTTATTGATGTTCACTAAAATGTGCTTTGCAAATTATGGGGTGAACATGGTGGAAAACAGAAATAACATTTCACAAAAAGACGTGATCAGTGTATGAATAACATCCTCTGCATCCAAATATTATGAACATTGCATATCATCACGTTAGATAAAGCATATACATAAATATTGTCAAATCTGCTTCATAAGATTATAAACATCTTTTGCTTTTGGTGGGATACGAGATCAAATAATTGCAAAGACAAGATGGAGAAAAGGTAAAGATTGAAAAAGAAAATAATAAGAACCAGAGAAAGGAAAAAGAAGTAGAAAAAGAGAAGATAAAGGAAAGGGGATAAAAGGGACAAGAGAAGACAAATCGGAGGTAGAAGAGCAGAGATACAGAAACGAAAAACACGCAAATAAAAGGCAAAAGAAATGTGAACCCAGAGGTGATCTGAACAAGAGAGAAGGAAAAGGAGAAATGATTGTGAGAGGGGGGAAAAGAAAAAAAAGACAGAGAAAAAAAATTAAGGTTTTCATTTCTTTACCAGTTTTTAGATCCTTTTGCTCCTCAGAACAGACTTGCGGCCTCTTATTTTCTCACTGTGTTTCCAAAGTTCCTCTGGGAACTCCCCTTAATGCCTGGTTCTCAGAACCCTGCTTTTCATCTTGTTGCTCAGACTGGGTTGGGTAAGTTTCTGGGGAAGAGAGTAGGTTAGCCATTTTATTTATTATCCAACTTGTTCTTCTTAAGTACACACTCCCTTGTTAGGCAATATTTTTCTAGAAGTATTAAAAAAATGTAATTTCTTAGAAAAAAAATGAGACACAAACAAATGATTTTCTGAGAGAATTTTACTTCTGTAAAAAAATATTACCATATTTGGATTTGGTTCCCTTTGTATATCTGGCAGATGAGTATAGTTCTTTTTGGATTTTTGATTCAGAGTTCACTTTAGTTCAGATTTCTGCTTCAAGTCATGTTTCTGTGGTTGAAATAAAATTCTGGCTAAAAAAGTACCTAGCTACTAGTTTTTATTAGCCAACATTTCTTTTTTTTTTACATGAGAACATTGCATAATCTGTGCTTCAATAATGATTAATGTGTAGACTTTAGAGAAGTTTGGATAAGCAATTTTCATATATGGAAATATTAAATGAGCAATATGATTATTTTTTCTTACATTTTTAGTGTATTTTCTGCTAAGTTAACAAAGGCGAATTTAATCAAAGCAACTAATATACTAGGCAACCTTCTTTTTAGACTATCCCCTGCCTCCTTCTCCCCAATCTGGGTTATTTTTTAAAAAGCTATTTAAAAATTTCAACTAAGTAATACATTCACAAAGCTCAAATTCATCTTTTTTTTTCTTCTGAGATCGAGTCTCAAAGTGCAATGGCATGATCTCAGCTCACTGCAGCCTCCACCTTGCAAGTTCAAGCGATTCTCCTGCCCCAAGCTCCCGAGTAGCTGGAATTACAGGCATGCAGCCATCACGCCTGGCTAATTTTTGTATTTTTAGTAGAGATGGGGTTTCACCATGTTGGCCAGGCTGGTCTTGAACGCCTGACCTCAAGAGATCCTCCTGTCTGGGCCTCCCAAAGTGCTGGGATTACAGGCATGAGCCACTGTACAGGGCCTCATATTCATTTTGATTGGGATTCACTGGACTTCTTTAATTTGTGATTAGTAACCTTCATCATTTGGGAAAACTTTTTCTAAAATCTCTTCAAATATTGTCTCACTCTCATGCTTTTTTCTTTCTGGAACTCTGATTAGAGGCATGCTACTTTCTCAGTCTGTCCTCCATGCCTTTTAACGTTTCTTTTATGTTTTACATCTCTTGGCCTCTGTGTGCTTCCTTCCAGACAGGTTCTTCTGGCCTATCCTCCAATATTTTCTTTCCTCCAGCTATGCCTAATATGCCATTAAAACCACTCATTTACTTTGTAATTGTAATAAATATAATTGTCAGTTATTTTGGTCCTATTTGATTCTTTAAAAAAGTCTGCTTCATCGTTTTACAGTTGCTTATTATCTGCATTTATTTTCAAGCTTGGCTATTGAAGAATCACGGTTGTTTTGTAATCTGTGTCTGATCATTCTAGTATCAGATTTTTTTTCAGTCCTGTTTCTACTTTCTGTTATTTTTGTTGCTTATTGCTGTAGTACTTTGTCTCTTTAATGACTGTGAGCATTTTCTTTGGAAAATTATTTGTGAGCATTCTTTGAGTCCCTGGATGATGTAAGTTCTTCCAGTGGGGGATTTGCTTTGGCTGTGTGCCTGGAAACAGTATCAGTTCTTGACTTTTTCTTGGATCATTCAGTTTATATTAATTTGGACTATAAATACTCATGAGGGCTAGCATGTCATTGCTACTTATTAGGGAACTTCTCCTTTCCTCTCTTAAGTGCCTTTACTTACAGTCCCCTAGGGCACGGGCTGTGGAGTTTATGTTTGACTCATCCTTCCACCAAGGGTTCATCCTTATACCAGTCCTTTGGGATCCGAGTATCCTATTAGGTTCCCCAAGCAGTTCTGGGCTTTGTCTTCTGTTCTCTCACATGTCCTACGACCATGGAAATCAAGGCTGAGATTGGCCAGGTTTGGCAAATGCCTTCAGTGTCTGGCTCCCTTCTGGGTTCCCACCTTCACAAAGATTTTGGCTTAGTAATTCCTTCTTGACATCCCTTTGATGCTTTTAAGGTTTTACTAATATTTTATTTTGTATTTTCAGCTGGAGGGTTATTCCAGTTATCTAGCCTGTGCTATTACTAGAAATAAAAATCCTGGTACAAAATTTAACAGGTACAAAGCATGTACAGTAAAATGTTTCCCTGTTATTCCTGTTTTTCTGTTCACCATATGATCATCCCAGTAGGTGCTGAAAGCACATTTGATAAAATTGAAAACTCATTCACACATTCACCTCTCTCTCTCTGTCTCTGTCTCTCTGTCTCTCTCTCTCTCTCTCTCTCTCTCTCTCCCCCCCTCTCTCTCTTAGAAAACTAGGAATAGGAATAGAAAAGGAAACTTTAAAAAACCGATAATGGTTTAATGTTGTACTTTGGTGTTGAAAATGTGGGATATTCTTGTTTTTTACTTAGTCCAATTTTTTTATTTTTCGACGTTGGACGAAATCCCAGAAAGGTAAATTGACATACCTAAAGACCGGTGGTCTACCCAGAAAGGCACAAGTTATTTAATTTATTTTTTAAGGTATTTTGTAAATGTTATTTTTAAAACTAATTTCAACTTTTATTTTAAATACAGGGGGTAAATGTGTAGGTTTGGTACATGGGTATATTGTGTGACACTGAGGTTTGGAGTATGAATGTATGAATGGCCCCATCATCCAGGTGGTAAGCACAGTACCCAACAGGGAGTTTTCAGTCCTTGTCCCTCTTCCTCTCTCCCCGACTAGTAGTCTCTAGTGTTTATTTTTCCCATCTTTACGTCCATACCCAATGCTTAGCTTCTGCTTATAAGTGAGAAAGAATATGCAGTATCTGGTTTTCTGTTCCTGCATTAATTCTCTTAAGATAATGGCCTCCAGTTGAATTCATGTTAAAGGACATGATTTAATTCTTTTTTATGGCTGCAAGGTATTCCATGGTGCATATGTACCACATTGTCTTTATCCAATCCTCTGTTAATGGGCATCTAGGTTAATTCCATGTTTTGCCGTTGTGAATAGTTCTGCAATGAACATATAGTGCATGTGTTTTTTTTTTGGTAGAACAATTTATTTTCTTTTAGTTTTAAACCAAGTAGTGAGATTGTTGGGTCGAATCGTAGTTCAGTTTTAAGTTCTTTGAGAAATCTGAAAACTGCTTTCCACAGTGGTTGAACTAATTTACATTCCCACCAATATGGTCTTCACTTTGTTGCCCAAGCTGATGCGGGCATTGTTATTGAAGCGTTCCTTTTTCTCCGCAGCATCACCAGCATCTGTTATTTTTTGACTTTTTTTTTTTTTTTTTTTTTTTTGAGATGGAGTCTCGCTCTGTAGCCCAGGCTGGAGTGCAGTGGCCGGATCTCAGCTCACTGCAAGCTCCGCCTCCCGGGTTCACACCATTCTCCGGCCTCAGCCTCCGGAGTAGCTGGGATATTTTTTGACTTTTTAATAATGACCATTCTGACTGGAGCGAGATGGTATTTCACTATGGTTTTGATTTACATTTCTCTGATTCCTACTAATGTTGAACATTTTTTCATGTTTGTTGGTCCCTTTTATGTCTTCTTTTGAGAAGTTCATGTCACATGCCTACTTTTTAATGGAGTTGTTTTTTACTTGTTGAATTACATTCTTTATAGATTCTGGATACTCAACCTTTGTCAGATGCATTGTGTGTGAATATTTTCTCCTATTCTACAGGGTGTCTGTTACTCTGTTGATAGTTTCTTTTGCTGTGCAGAAGCTCTTTAGTTTAATTAGGTCCCACTTGTCAATTTTTGTTTTTGTTACAGTTGCTTTTGAGGATTTAGCCACAAATTCTTTGCCAAGAATTTTCTGTCTTCCTGTTATTTCTGCCTTCCTGATCACCATAGGATCATCTCAGTAGGTGCTGACAGCACATTTGATAAAATTCAAAATCTTTCACACACTTACCCATGCATACAACCTCTCTTAGAAAACTAGAAATAAGAATAGGAAAGGAATTCAAACAACAGTCAGCTACGAGAGATAAGTCAGAAAGTCTTGGCTGGGCGCGGTGGCTCACATCTGTAATCCCAGCACTTTGGGAGGCCGAGGTGGGCAGATCACCTTTGGTCGGGAGTCGGAGACCAGCCTGGCCAACGTGGTGAAATCCTGTCTCTACTAAAAATACAAAATTAGCTGGGCATGGTGACACATGCCTATAATCCCAGCTACTCGGGAGACTGAGGCAGGAGAATTGCTTGAACCTGGCAGGCAGAGGTTGCAGTGGGCCGAGATCACGCCACTGCACTCCACCCTGGGCAAAAAGAGTAACTCCATCTCAAAAAAGAAAAAAAAGTCAGAAAGTCTTTTTTTTTAATCTTTTATTTTATTTATTTTTTATTATTATATTTGAAGGATGCAGGGTCTCACTCTGTGACCCAGGCTGGAGGGCAGTGGCAGATCATAGTTGACTGTAGCCTTGAACTCTTGGGCTCCAGTGATCCTCCTACCTCAGCGTCTTGAGTATCTGGAAGATTACAGGTGCATGCCACCATGCCTGGCTAATTTTAAAATTTTTTATAGAGATGGGATCCTTCTTTGTTGTGCAAGCAGGTGAGAGTATTCTTACTAAAGTAAGAGTAAGACCAACAGGCTTTTGTCACTGTTTCTATTCAGCATTGTACTGGCAGCTCTAGCAAACGCAGTAGGAAAAAAAAAAAAAAAAGAAAATTAAAAAAAGAAAGGAAGAAAGAAAGAAAAAAATGGAAAAGAAGGCACTGGAAAGTTAAAACCTTTTTTTTTAATTTGTAAAAGATATGATTACTCATAGAGATTCTAAAGACCATCTATTAGAACCAATGAGAATTCAACAAGTTTGCTGGATACCATAGCATTTCTATACTGGTAATTAGTCTTTAGAAAATTAATGAAAAGTAGGTAATTCATAATAGCAACAAAACTATATCATCAAATAAATCTAACAAAATATCTGTAGTACTTTATGGAGAAAATAGAACACTACTGAATGACACTAAAGAAGTTCTAAGTAAATGGAAATATGTACTATTTTCATGAAAAGGAAGATTCAATATGATTAAGATGTCAGTTTCTCCAAATTGATTTATAATTTCGAGGCTTTTGTGGATCTTGTCAGACTGATTCTAAAATTCATTAGAAAGAACAAAAGCTACACCAGTTTTGAAGAAGAATCTGGGCTACTTTGTACTACCAGATACCAATGCTTATTATAAACCTAAGATTAAAATAATGCCATATTAGTGTGAGGATATACATATACCTATATGGAACAGAATGGAAATCCTGAAAAAGAACCGCAAGCAGATATGAAGGTATAATATAGGACATTACAAATTAGTGAGAACAGGACAAACTATTTAAGACATTGTCATGAATCAGCTGGTTATTCACGTCAAAAAGAAAATTCTTGTATCACACACTAAAGTTTTCATTCCAGGGATATTAAAGACCTGAATATGAAAAACAAAGCTTTTAACATCATAGGACATTTTAAGAGAAAACATAGGAGATATATTTTTAATGTTGGTATGGGGTGAATTTGTTAAGTAAAGCACTAAAAGACATATACTATGAAAGCAAAGATCAATAACATAAAAACCCTCTGTTTATCAAGACACTGTAATCAAAGTTGAAAGAAAAATTACAGAATGGGAGAAAGCATTTACATTACATGTAATTAACATGATATTTGTTTTCTAAATGTATAAAGTAGTCCTCTAAATATAAAAGAAAAAGGCAATCCAACAGCAAAATAAGTAAAGTACCATTTACAGCTATTTACGAACAAGCTATTTACAGACAGGGCTAGTTAGTACTGTATTGGGCAGTGCATGTCTAGAGGAAATCTATGTGCACAAGAAGTTCCATCATAGAACTACATTTGGAAACACCTAAATGTCTGTCCACAGAAAAATGAACAAAAAAGTATAATATATTTATAAATGGAAATACTATGTCCCCATGAAAATAAATAAACTAGGGTTATATGTATCAATAATTATAAATATAAAAGCCAGGGGCCAGGCAGGTGGCTCACACCTGTAATTGCAGCACTTTGGGAGGCCAAGGGAGGCAGATCACCTGAGGTCAGGAGTTTGCGACCAGCCTGGCCAACATGGTGAAACCTTGTCTCTACTAAAAATACAAAACTTAGGCATAGTGGAATGCGCCTGTAATTCTAGCTACTCGGGAGGCTGAGGCACAAGAATCGCTTGAACCCAGGAGGCAGAGGCTGCGGTGAGCCCAGATCACACCACTGCACTCCAGCCTGGGCAACAGAGAGAGACTCTGTTCCAAAAAATAGAAATAAAAATAAAAAGCCAGGCATAGTGATACGCGCTTGTAGTCCCAGATACTCAGCAGACTGAGATGGGAGGATAACTTGAGCCTGAAAGTTTGAGGCTGTAGTGAGCTATGATTGTGCCACTGTATTCCTGGGTGACAGCCTGGGTGACAGAGTGAGACTCTACCTCTAAATAAATAAACAGATAAATACATAAACAAAGATTTGTAAAAATTATAAATATTTAAAATAATTTGAGCCCCAAAAAGCAAGCTACATAATAATAATACAATATAATGATTTATATACAGGTTGAAAAATACTATATAGTACTAAATATTATTTTCTGAGCTCTTCATATGCATTAATAGTCTAAACAGCCATGGTAATGATAAACGTTTAATTTAGGATAGTGTTTATCCCTGAGTAGGGAGCAAAGGGAATGGAGTCTGTGAGAGGTATATACATATGTAAGGAACTTTGGCTCTGTCCATAGATTTTCATCCCTCCTCTAATGACATAAATACAGCCAAATGTTAAGATTTAAGGAAGATCAATGGTGAATATACACATATTTAATTAATACTACATTAACAGCCTCTATTAAATATATAGGATAAATATAAATATATTGCATATTATACTTTTTTGTAAGTTTGATACAATTTCATAAGAAATCATAGAATGGAACCCTGTAAAAGGATGGTTTAACATTAGGAAATATTTTATTGCAATTGATCATGTTAGTAAACTAAATTAATAAATTAGAGAAGAAATGTTTAAGGATATATGAGCAAGAAATGGGTATAATTTGTACAAAGAAAACCACAAAACTAATTAAGGACACAATATAAGACCTGAATAAATGGAGAAACTACCATGTTTCAAGGTAGGACAACTCATATTGTGAAATTATCAATCCTCTTCAAGGTAACAGGGAAACTGTATTGGGCCATTCTTGCGCTGCTAATCAAGAAATACCTGAGACTGGGTAATTTATAAGAAAAGAGGTTTATTTGGTTCAGGGTTCTACAGGTTGTGTAGGAAGCATAGGGTCATCTGCTTCTGGGGAGGCCTCTGGAAGCTTCCAAACATGGCAGAAGGTGGAAGTGGGAGCTATGTTGCATGGTGAAAGCAGGAGCGAAGGAGCAAGTGGGGAGGCAACACACACTTTTAAATGCCTAGATCTCGTGAGAACTCACTAGCTCAAGGACAGTACCCTGGGGGATAGTACTAAACCATTCACGAGAAACCGACCCTATGATCCAATCACCTCCATTAGGTTCCACCTCCAACAGAAGCTTAATGCCATTCTAATTGGAATGTCAATATTTTGAGTATTTCAAATTAACGAGGGAAAGGGGAAGCAGGACAATTGGCTCTCCATTGGGAAAAGAATAAAGTTGATCTGTCTTACCCAATTTATAAAAATAAATTTCTAATAGATTAAAGAGCCAAACGTGAAAAATAAAATTATAAAACAATTAGAAGAACATGTGACAGAATACTTTTAAAATCCTGGACTGAGACTGGCCTTTCTAAGCATGATATTAAAACCTATGAGGAAAAGATTGACAGATTTAACTATACACAAATGAAAAACTTCAGCATGGTGAAAGAAACAATAAAACAAAATAAAAAACAAATAACAGGACGGAAGAAAATTACTGCAAATGAATGGTTCCTATTTGTCCTGTTCAGTGAGCCCTTGCAAATTGCTAACACTTACCAGCCACTTTTCTATGTGCCTGGCACTGTTCTGAGTGCTTTTTAATTTTAAGCCATTAAAAATCCCACAACTTAAAATGTTCCCAACACAGAGAAATGATAAGTACTCAAGATAATGGAGGCACTAAATACCCTGACTTGTTTATTACACATTCTATGCATGTGAGAAAATATCACATGAACCCTAGAAATATGTACAAATATTGTGTATCAATAAAACAAAATCCTACAACAACATTATGAGGTAGCCACTATTGTTATTTTCATAGGTGAGGAAATGGAAGCACAAAGAGGGTAAGTAATTCCTCCAAATTTGCGTGTTGACTTCAGTGGCAGAGATGGGATTTAAATCTAGATCAACTGGCTCCAACATTTTTTTCTGCTACCTACTCTCCTGTTTATATAAAGCATTTTAAAAAACAGAGTAACCCAGGCTGGGCACAGTGGCTCACACCTGTAATCCCAGCACTTTGGGAGGCCGAGGTGGGTGGATCACGAGGTCAGAAGTTTGAGATCATCCCGTCTCTACCGAAAATACAAAAATTAGCCGGGTGTGTTGCACGCCTGTAATCCCAGCTACTTGGGAGGCTGAGGCAGGAGAATCGCTTGAACCAGGAGGGCGGAGGCTGCAGTGAGCCGAGATCACACCACTGCATTCCAGCCTGGGCAACACAGCAAGATTCTGTCTCGAAAAAAAAAAAAAAAAAATAGAGTAGCCCAACTGAAAAACAGGCAAAAAGAGGAAAGTAGAAAATTCATAAAAGAAGAAATACAGTGGCCTAGAAATGTGTGAGAAGATGCTAAACTTCACTAGTTACCGAAGTAATGCAAAAAACAACACGAACTGTCACTGCTGCCCTCAGGTTGGTAGAAAAGTTTTAAAGAGATTCTAATAAATAGATACAATTTAAATAAAAATTATAAGAAGAAGCAGGGAACGTGTTTTCTACTTTGTTGGTAGGAAATAAATTGCCGTGACCGTTTAGGTGGGCAGTTTGGCAGTATTAATCAAAATTACAAATTCACATTCTTTTAGATTAGCAATATACCTTTTGGAATCTAGTTAACTATATCCTAGTGATATACACATAGATGTGATACAGCTATACAGTAAAAATGCAACTTAAACATTAGAAATATGCACGCAGATGTGGTACAGCTATACAAATGTATAATGTTTAAAATCCAAATTAAACGTTAGAAATAATAGGGGTAGATCTATATATTTTGATGTAAAAAATGTTCAAAGCAGAGCAGTGATTATTGTGTTGGGGTTTAAAAATTTAGGTTAAAAAATACAGACATCTGTGTCAAGAGCAAAACCTTGTGTGTACTCTTGGGTACCAAGTGCTTTTCTTGGAGTCTCTGTGGTTGCCTTCTAGAATGCCCCTGACTGCAAGTCTCGCCTCCAAGTCTTTGTCCCTACATGTAAAGGATTATTATTGAGATTCTCTGAGGTCTCCTGTGCTTATGTTCCCTTTGGACATAGGGTCCTTTCTTCAACTCAGATTAGTCTGCTTCATGTCCCGCAGAGTGTCTGTCTGATGTTGCTACTATGCGCTTCTCACTTTGCCCTAGTTTCCATTGCCGACGTGGGTTTGTTCATCTATGTGTATTTTTATTTCCTTGGTCATTTCGATGAGCTTATGGAAGGGGGCAGCTGGAAATGCATGTTCAAGTCACCTTATTACCTGGAATAATTTTAATACCTCATTTTAAATAATTTCTTTTGCATTTTCTCTAATTACTTAGAGACATTTTAGGAGTTCTAATGCCAAATAAGTAAACATTTCAAGGGTGTATATTTGGGAATTTTGCCAGAACCAATTTAAAAAGCAAAGTTTTGATAGAAACGATAGACTCTGGTAACAATTAATGAAAACTTGTTTAAGGAACAGTTTATTTTGCATAGTTAGAATGGACTTTATCTGTACACTTGAGACTGTGCAATGGTTTTAATTGAATATATGTCTTTTACTCTACCTGAGGGTATAGTCTTTATTAGAGGAACAAAAGAATCCGACTGCGGTGCCAGTGACTGAAATAGGCCTGTTTCTTACAGAGCTGTGATGTACAGTGATTATCATTCAACAATACCCATAGGAAGCGAGGATATCGAAACGGTCCCTTTGAAGACAAGGGACATTACTCACTAACGGGTAGCATATCTATCAGCCTTGAAAATAGAGATACTAAAATCAGAACTGCATAAGCATATGGAGAGCCCTGCATTTTAAAACACAAGTGCATATTTGTATATTTCATCAGAGTTTATAATGGCTTTCACATGTTTTTTCCTCATAGAATCCTCACAACCATCCAGGCAAAGTGGACAGTGTAATTTTATCCCTGTTGTGAAGACACTATCGGTCAAAGTGATTAAATGATTTAAGTAAGGTCACACATTCATTTAGTAGAAATTCTCATATATAAAATCTTTTAGATCATGTCGGTTTATTAAAAAAGGATTCATTCAACAGCTATAGGAGCAAATCAATACACTGTGATATTTTATACTCTTGTTAACAGTGTATGAGAGTCAGCATTTCTTAGCACACTCAAAGCAAAGCAGTTCTATGAAGGCTTCCTTCACAAACGATTGCCACGTCATCTGTGCTGATTTCCTGAAAACTTTGTTAATGGTCATTCATTAATAATCATTCCCATTTTATCTGAGTCTTTTCGTTTCTGGTTTATCTTCATTATAATTTACATGTTTCCTTTTAAAATGTTTTCTAAAGCACGGCAAACCAGTACATGTGCTAATAAAACTAAAACCGAGATTTAATTTCTTAGATAAAATTGAAACAGGCTGACAAACTCAGACTTGTGGGAAGATTAGAGAGACGGTTGCCTGGGAAATATCTAATGAGTCATTGTTTTTAAAACCTCCAGAGCCAGGAAGAAGGGGCTGATCAGCTGGGATGGGCTATCATATTCCTATTTCATATATTTCTAGAAACAGCACAGTTTCGTGCATGTGTTCAATGGTCCAACATTAATAACTTCTGGAAAAATTGAGAGATGAGCTATGTTAGGCAAATTTGGTCCCCCTGACCTAGTCATGAACCTTTATAAATAGGATGAAAAGTCTTTCTTCAGCCATTTCTTATGCATATATGTTTATCTGTGCGTATGCCTGTCTCCCTCACTGGCTAGTAGAGTTCTTTGAGCTAGAGAATGAGGGTTTTCATCTTTGTTTTACAGCTAGGACCTGAGAGAAATACCTGTAATGTAATAATGCAGATGAATACTTGATGCCTGGCTGGAAAAAGGACTTTTTGAGTATGATAGCAATGGAAGAATTCCCAAAGGAAATTATCGAAATATTTGATTTTTAAAAAATAAAAAATATCTCTGCACTGCCCCCTTCCTCCATATAAGTCTAAGCCCATAAACCAACTTAAATGACAAAGCAAATAGGGGAAAATATATTCAGTAAACTTGACAGCAAGAGATTGGATACCTTTATTATATAAAGAACTCATAAATATCAAGAAGAAAAATATAAAGAGCCTAATAATTAAACGGGCAAAAGACATGAATACATAACCCACCAAAGAGAAATCGAAGTGACTAATAAATATAAAATGCCAACTTTTACTTTTAATCAAAGAAATGCAGAACAAAACAATAAAATACTATTTCTGATCACTAGATGAAAAAAGATTCTTTTTCTTTAAAAAAATTATAATGAACCTGGCAAAGGCAGAGCGAGTAAGAATGTATTTTGATACAACTTTCTGGAAAGCAATTAGGGAATATTTATCAAAAGCTTTAAACATATTAATATTCTTTGACAAAAGAGTTCCACTTTAATTTAATTAATTTATTTACTGAGATGGAGACTCATTATGTTGCTCAGGCTGGAGTGCAGTGCTATTCACAGTGTAATCATAGCGCATTGCAGCCTCCAACTCCTGGGCTCCAGCAATCCTCCCACGTCAGCCTTCCAAGTACCTGGGACTATAGGCACAGGCCACCACCCTTGGCAAGAGTCCCACTTTTAGAAATTTATCCTAAGGAAACAATATGAAATGTGAGTAAAGGCATTCTACGCAATGTTATTTATTTGAACAAATACTAGAAAAATTTAAAAATCCAATTGTAAGTGATGATTAAATAAATTTTGGCGTAGCCAGACAATAGGTTTTTTATACATTCTTTAAAGTTATGCTAATGGAATTAAAAATACATAACATGGCAAAATACTTATGGTATAATTTGAAATGAAAAAGTATTTTTAAAGTAGACATTTATACATAGTTGTATATATGCATAGAAGTTACTAAAAATAAATATATCAATATTTAGCAAGAACTATTTCTAGACAGTGGAATTGCAAGTAATTTCTTTGTACTTGATACTTTTTTTTTGAGTTTTTTACAAAGATAATGTACCACAAATCTGGGCACGGTGGCTCACACCTGTAATCCCAGCACTTTGGGAGGCTGAGGCAAGTGGATCACCTGAGGTCAGGAGTTCGAGACCAGCCTTGCTAACATAGTGAAACCCCATGTCTACTAAAAATACAAAAAAAAATTAGCCCAGCATGGTGGCAGGCGCCTGTAATCCCAGCTACATGGGAGGCTGAGGCACGAGAATCACTTGAACCCAGGAAGCAGAGGTTGCAGTGAGCCAGGATCGTGCCATTGCACTACAGCCTGGGTGACAAAGTGAGACTCGGTCTCAAAAAAAAAAAAAAAAAAAAAAAAAAAAGGCATTGCTCCTGATAATGTACTACAAGTTCAACTTAAAGTTATGTACATATTTTAAAGAATGTACAGTGTGTACATAACTTAAAGAAACCTGGTTGTTAAAAAATAGCAAGGAATAGGTAACAGGTAGAAGGAGTTTCTTTTTAAGATGAGAGACATATGAAAGCTGCATGCTGTGGAAAAGAGTGGAGAGGAAGAGGTTGAAGATACAGGAAGAGGCTCTCATTGAGGGCTGAGGTCCTGGGATACAAAGTTGGGTGAGACCTGGGTGGGACCCGTCTTCCAACGAGGCCTGAAGGAGGAAGGTGCAGACCAGTTAGGCAGAGGGGATGAGAAAGTAGAGATTCTCACCTGATGACTGCTATTTTGTTCTGAAGAAAAGAGGTGAGATTCTCTGCTGAGAGCCTGAGCAGATGCTTGAGAAAAGTGTGAAGCTTTGAAACAGCCACTGAGCAGGAAAGAAGGCACTCTTGTGCCATTTTCCCTTCAAAACCTATTCCTTGTTTTCATTCCTGTAATCAATGATTGGCACTGATGATTCAAGATAGAATCTGGAAATCACTCTCCACATTCCTATTGATCAATAAGGTTCTAGTAATTCAACGCCCTCAGCATTGTCTCTTCAATCAGCCCTCTCTCTCTGTCTTTTTCATCTTCTTGCCTGTATTGCTGCAATAATTTCCTAATGGTCTGTCTAGGTTCATTTGTTTCTTCCTACTCTCAATCTTTCGATTACACTGTTGGCAGGCCCATCTTCCAAAAATTCAATTAAGGACTTTGTTATGACTCTTTAAAACATACTCCAATTGCCTTTAGGATGAAATCCAAATTCCTCTGCCGGATATACAAGACACTTCTTCTTTTTTGTTTCATTGTTTTGTTTTTTATTTACCTATAAAGTTAATTTTAAAAATTTGAACTTATAGCTTGGCATGGTGGCTCCTGCTTATAATCACAGCAACTTAAGAGGCCCCGAAGTGAGAGGATCTTTTGAGTTCAAGGCCAGTTTGAGCAACCTGGTGAGAACCCATGCCTAAAAAATAAATAAATAAATAAAATAAAAGTAAAAAACAATTTTTTTGAACTTACACAATGTTTAGTAATAAAGCCCAAGTTTTAACCTACTTTACGTGTTGAGGATCTGCAACAGATTTTGTTTGAAAAAGGACTTCAGTGCTTTTGAAATTTTAATTTGGTTGAGTGTGGAGGCTTACACCTGTAATCCCAGCAGTTTGGGAGGCTGAGGTGGGTGGATCTCTTGAGCCCAGGAGATCAAGACCAGCCTGGGCAACATGACAAAATTCCACTTCTACAAAAAATACCAAAAAAAAAAAAAAAAAAAAAAAAAAAAAAAAAGCAGGGCATAGTGGTGCGCGCCTGTAGTCCCATCTATTTAGGAGGCTGAGGTGGGAGGATTGCTTATGCCCAGGAGGCGGAGGTTGCAGTGAGCTGAGATTGTATCATTGCATTCCAGTACAAGGCACTTCTTGATTTGTTTTTTATACATTTTCAACTTTATTTTTTCTCTTTATTTGTCCATCCATTCACCCATCCACTCCATCCATCCATCCATCCATCCATCCATCCATCCATCCATTTTTTAAATTTATTTTATTTATTTATTTTTTGAGATGAAGTCTCACTCTGTCGCCCAGGCTGGAGTGCAGTGGCACGATCTCGACTCACTGCAAGCTCCGCCTCCTGGGTTTACGCCATTTTCCTGCCTCAGCCTCCCGAGTAGCTGGGACTACAGGCGCCCACCACCACGCCCAGCTAATTTTTTGTACTTTTAGTAGAGACGGGGCTTCACCGTGTTAGCCAGGATGGTCTTGATCTCCTGACCTCGTGATCCGCCCGCCTTGGCCTCCCAAAGTGCTGGGATTACAGGCGTGAGCCACCACACCTGACTTCATCCATTTATTTTTACTTTCTTCTTTCCTTCCATTCATCTACCCTTCCATTTACAAATGCCTACAATATGCTGGCAACTGTATAGGCTAGGTGCTAGGGAAATAATACAAAGAAGTCTAGACGTGCTGTCTGTGCAAGGGAAACTTAAAGGTCTGGTGAGGGATATAGACTTAAAAAGTGTGATAAATGTTACAGTCATCAAAATATGTACAGGATGCAGTGAATACAAAAAGGAATGAATGTTAGGTCTCTAAGGTGAGGGTTGGGCAGAGAGATGGAGTCAAGGAAAGTTTCCTAGAAACTAAGATGACTCTAGGGTTTCTGATAACTGGGTATGTTAGTTACAGAAAGCAACAGAAGCAACCTTCCCCCACCGCTCTGAAAGATAGTAAATTCCCACTACCCTATCATTTTGGGTTATACTTGTACTAAAAAAAATGCATTTGAGGAAACATATCAGAATCTTTCAGCCTCTACATTTTTGCATGCACCATTTTCTCTGCCAGAAACATCCACTATTCACTTCTTCACTTGGCTAATACTTAATATAAAGGCAAATGTGAAAGCATTTATGTATCAGCTAATGTGCTAAGTTGTTTACATTCATTATTTCATTTAATCCTCATAATAATCCTGTGAAGGAGGGATCTCTTTGCAGATGAGAAAACTGGGGTTCAGAAAGATAAGTAACTTGTTCAAGGTTATCCCAACTAGTAAACTGGTGGAGCTGGATTTTGAACTCAAGCAATGAGACTCAAGAACCCACATGTTTAATCATGACAACAAAGTGCCTTGTCAAGATTCAGTTTAACTGTCTTATCTTCCAGAAAGTCTTTCCTGTTGCCCTTTTTTAGTGGGTGCATCTCCTTATTCCCAAAAATCACATGCATGCAAATTCATCATGGGACTCACCATACCCTGCTAGAAGAATTTGCTGCTCCTTTTCTGTTCAATAGCTGCTTCCTTTTCTTTCCCAGACCATGAGCTCCTTGAGGGCAGAAAGAATTCCATACATCTTCCTCAATCCAGAACACAGTACCCAGTTTTCCATAGGAGCTTGATCAATGTTTGTTGAATAAATGGAGGCATGAAAAAACATGGCATATTATTGATGGGAAATTAGATGGGGCTAGAAAATAGAGTGTATGGGCTAACCCTGCAGAGGTAGAGTGGAGTCAGATAATGAAGATTGTTATATACTAGTTTAGGAATTTGCAAGCAGCAGTTGCAGGATCCTTTAAAAATACTTCCACATCCATGGATATTATACTTTTCAATTCTGTAACTCTAATGTGGGTCATTAACCATGTGTGTGCTGGTACCTATTTAACTACCCCCCACTAAAGTCCTGATGTGTAGTGTTTTTTATTTCCATGATGTACATGTTTTTATCATGGCAAACTTCAAGTTGCCAATGTGATGTTATTGAATGTGGAAACAGGAAGGGATGTGCCGTAGCATGCCATTATATTTTCACCCCACAGTTAAAATAGACATAAATGACCTCAGGAGCACAGATAACAGTGAAATGTAGTAAAATAATTAGGAAATGATGACTTCTGAGTGTTTATTACTTTTGTTTTTAATATCAATCTTTAATTATTTAACATAAATCTTTAATTTTTTATATAATTTAATTTTTAATAATGTCCAGGTTTAACAGCTGTCTTACAAAATTCCTTAAATATTTATTGACACATAATAATTGTACATATTTACAGGGTACACATGATATTTGATACATGCATACGGTGTGTAATAATCAAATCAGAGTGATGGGATATTCATCACCTCAAACGTTTATTATTTATTTGGGTGGAGAACATTTCAAATATTTTCTTCTAGTTATTTAGAAATGTACAATAAATTATTGATAACAATAATCATCTACTGTGCTATTGTACACTTGAATTTATTCCTTCTATCTAACTGTATTTTTGTACCTATTAGCCAACCTTTCTTCATCCACCTTTCTTCTCCCTTTCCAGTCTCTGGTAACCAGTCTATCATTGATGAACTACCTTCATGACATCACCTTTTTTAGTTCCCACATATGAGTGAGAACATGAGATATTTGTCTTTCTGTGCCTGGCTTATTTCACTTAATGTTCTTCAGACTCATCCTTGTTGCTGTAAATGATACGATTTCCTTCTTTTTATGACTAAATAATATTTGACATTTTCTTTATTAATTCATGCATTGAAGGACACTCAGGTTGATTTCATATCTCGGCTGTTGTGAATAGTGCTGTGATAAACATGGGGGTGCAAATATCTCATTGATATTCTGATTTTCTTTCCTTTGGGTATATACCTAGCAGTGGGATTGCTGGATCATATGTTAGTTCTATTTTTTATTTTTTTGAGGAAATTCCACACTGTTTTTCATAATGGCTATACTTATTTAAAATTCCTTCAATTTTAACAATTGGCTCTCATGAGCTGGTAATGAGTTGGCTCCAGCACACCACTGTCACTACTTTCTTTACGTGCAGATTTGTTCCAGTTCAGCTCCTGGGACCAAAGTTATTCCTAAGCAGGTGACTATAAAAAGCTCTGGGTCAGTGGGTTCTCAAGGTAGCATTAGCTCTCTTATTATCTGCTCTAATCTTTGTGTTCCAGTTCCTCAGTACTCATGTTTCTGCCTTGTTTTGCAGAACATTCTCTGCAGATATAACCATCTTTGCAAAGACTGCTTTTTATCCTCAATGCTAGTTTCCCTCTGATTCCTTTTTTGAGGCAGTGTTGATCAAGTCGTGTAAGTTCTGACCTGCACAGGGATCATTATTCATATATAGACTGTTTGCTTGGACTATCACATGTTACATTGCTTTCTATTGTTTACCTACCTCACTACTGCTTGAATACTTGCCCTGGCATTTGGACTTTCTTTGACTCCAGTGCATGGATGGCTCTTCCATCTTGCTTACCCTCTTAGTTTTGGATCTACTTTTGGAATCAATGTTCTATATTATTTTTGCTTCAGTGACTGACATCTGGCCTTCGTCTGTGATCTGATTGCAGGGCTGCCTGGCTTCCTGGCTTTGACCTAGCCAACCACAACTCAAATCCAAATGCTGATAAATAGCAACACGAGAAAATGAGCTGATTTAAGCAGATATTACAATGTTAACGTTATCAATATCTGCCAATAGTTACAAAGACAATAGTCGTCTTACTTCTAAACAATTCCTGAAGATTCAAGACTGCTGAGAGTTTTGAAGAGTGTCTAGGTTAAAATAATGGAGCAAATGAATTAAATAAATGGTAGTTTTCTCTGGTGAGTTCAAAGAAGGCTCATAGAAGACTGAGTGAATATGTGCATCTTTAATGGATTGAGTTTCTCCTTTCTATAGCCCCACAGCAAGGACATATGGCTAAATCTATGCTAAGCAATATAAGGTTTTGAAATAAAACACACTATTCTTATACATAGTCTGTTTATTTGCTATTTGAACCTAACAAACTCAAGAAGGAAGACTTGGCATTTGTCTTAATGTTCAATAGTTATTTATTATTATTATTATACTTTAAGTTCTAGGGTACATGTGCACAATGTGCAGGTTTGTTACATTGGTATATATGTGCCATGTTGGTTTGCTGCACCTATCAACATGTCATTTATATTTGGTATTTGTCCTAATGCTCTCCCTCCCCTGTGCCCTGACCCCCTGACAGGCCCCAGTGTGTGATGTTCCCCACCCTGTGTCCATGTGTTTTCACTGTTCAACTCCTACCTATGAGTGAGAACATGTAGTGTTTGATTTTCTGTCCTTGTGATAGTTTTCTTAGAATGATGGTTTCCAGCTTCATCTATGTCCCTGCAAAGGACATAAATTCATCCTTTTTTCTGGCTGCATAGTATTCCATGGTGTATGTGTGCCACATTTTCTTAAACCAGTCTATCATTGATGGACATTTAGATAATAGTTATTAACATTGTGTATTAGTCCATTTTCACACTGCTATAAAGAAATCACTGAGACTGGGTATTTATAAAAGAAAGAGGTTTATTTGACTTACAGTTCACATGGCTGGCAAGGCCTCAAGAAACTTATAATCATGGTGGAAGGAGAAGCAGGAACCTTCTTCACAAGGCAGCAGGAGAGAGAAGAGCAGGGGAAACCACCACTTCTAAAACCATCAGATCTTGTGAGAACTCACTCACTATCATGAGAACAGCAGGGATCCAATTACCTGCCTCCCTCGACACGTGGGGATTACAGGTCCCTCCCTGCATACATGAGGATTACAATTTGAGATGAGATTTGGATAGGGACACAGAGCCAAACCATTTCACATTGGCAACCTAATATTGATACAAAACTGACATTAATAGATTTCAGCCTTGAGCATCCTTGAATGATCTAAGAATCAACTTGAGAAAAACTGTAAGGGAAAATGCATTTTAAAATACTCATTTGGTTCCCTCAAAGGGAGTGGAAACCTTGATTTCCTAGTTTAGGATCAGGCTCTTGGTTGAAGGTAGGAGTTGCCCTGTGCCTCAGGCTTCGCTGATATTCTGCTCCTGCTGAAAGGTGACTGGGGCGATTCCCAGTCCAGGAAAATATTTCTATGCTTATTACTGAGCAGAATGAATCCTTATGAACTCAAAGATTATCTGATTTTTCCATACTCCAGGAGAGCTGTTGCGTTCAATGACACAGAAAAAAAACCTCCCTTAGAACAAGAAGTTGGTTTTCCTCAGAACATTCTAATTCTCAGATGCTTTCCAGAGAAAGGGAGTTACCTTAAATCTTTTCCTGGACAAGGTAGGATTCAAAACAGATATTCCAATAAATAAATAACTGACTGAAGTTAGAGAGCTCTGTGTTTCCAAAAACAGAGAAACAATGTCATGTAAGACTGGCTTCATGGGCATGTGACCTACGTCATTACACAGAATTCTGCACTTAGAGGGCTCCACACTGGATTTAAGATGTGGCTGTTGTAATCTTGAAATTATTATTATTATTATTATTATTATTATTTTGAGATGGAGGCTTGCTCTGTCGCCTAGGCTGGAGTGTGGTGGCGCGATCTTGGCTCACTGCAACCTCTGCCTCCCCAGGTTCTCACTGCAACTTCCGCCCCCCAGGTTCAAGTGATTCTCCTGCCTCAGACTCCCGAGTAGCTGGGATCACAGGTGCGCTGTAATTTTTGTACTTTTAGTAGAGATGGGGTTTCACCATCTTGGCCAGGCTGGACTTGAACTCCTGACCTCGTGATCCACCCACCTCAGCCTCCCAAAGTGCTGGGATTACAGGTGTGAGCCACCGCGCCCGGCCAAAATTCTTAATAATTTTTGAACAAGGGAGTCCTGCATTTTTGTTTTTCACTGGGCCCTGCAACTCATGTGGCAGGTCCTGATGGCAAGAGAGTTGGAAAAAGACTTCCAGAGAGGAGCATTCGCTGCAAGAATGCTCCAAGACAATACTGAAAACATGTCTTGAAGAAAAGTTTTTATTTATGTAGCCAGGCAAGAGTAAACGGAAAACACAGCTACCACAAGTGGCGCTTTATAAACATCCAACTGTAACAGTAGCTATCATTTATATCGTGTTTACCATGTGCCCAGCTCTGCATGTGTTAACTCGTTTAAACATCATTATACCCCCCCATTCACAGTTGAGGATATGGGGCCCAGAGAGGGTAAGAAAAGCTCCAGAAGTCACACAGGTAAGTACATGACAGGGCCTAGATTCAAACTAAGGCAATATGGCTCCAGAAGTTTTTTTAAATGTAATGTTTCTCCCTATTACTGAGGAACAATGACATTGGTTTGCAAAAAGATATTTTGCACTGTCTCTGATTAGTCTAGCTATTACTTTAGAATACAGAGAAAACTGATGAGCTATGGCCTTTTAAAAGCTTAAGTCAATGTGTCCTTGAAAGCTAATAGTGAATTGCACCATAGAACAAACACATTCTTTCCTTTGGAACATCAGCTACTGACTATTTTACAAAGGGGAAAAGTACTAACATATTATACTTTATTGTCTCATGACTGGCATTCAATTTTGACTCAGATTTAAACTATAGTACTAAGTTTATGTGCTAGAGGCAACATATTTATCTTTGGAAATTTATAGTATATTTTATTCCTTTCAGGGAATTGGGGATTTGGCTCCTACTTATTGAATATATTACATGATTCTGTAAATCCATTTTTAAATTAAAGAGACTTTCTTTGACTTTATTTTTAAAAATCTTTGTAGGCACCATAGCATATTGGTTGAAAGGATAGGCTCTAGAATTCCGCAGCTGGCTTTCTGGCCCTTGTATTTGCATCTGTAACAAATATAATAAAAACAGACACCTCACATAGCTGCTATGAGATTAGGAAGGACCTAGCACTTCCTAGAACATAGTTAACCTCAGGCTATATGAATAATGATTTTATTTATGAACATTGGTATAGAATAGTGCAATAGATGGATCTTGGGGAGATAACTTATGAGCCTCAGTTTCTTCAACATAAGTTAATAACACCTATCTCACAGGGGTTTATAAGGATTAAATAAGATACTCTATAAGAAATGTGTACTTAGCACAGGGCTGGAATATAGTAAGTTCTTATTAAATTGTAACTACTATTATTCTCTTTGAACTTTCTTTAATGTAAGTCTAGGTAATTCCACAGTGAAATTTGGAGCTCAGCATAAAGCCATTTTCATCTTTTTCTTCTTCTAGGCCACACTTTGTTGGAAGAATGAGATAAATATTGGTCTTTATTGTACAGTGATACTTTTATGTATTAATTATGCATTTAAAAATAAACTTTGGAAAGACAAATTGGTCTCTTTCCAATGGTCCTTTTATAAAAAGCTATTAAAAATAAGGCACAAAAGAAATCACATTCATTCATTATTAATACCTTGTAGCAGTGATTACATCAGCTCAGTCTGCCTATCGATCCGCCTCAGAGCCCTTGCCTCAACTGGAGCTCAAAGAGCAGACAACAGCACAGAGGAGGCAAAGAGCACGCCTTTTCCCGGGTCCTCCAGACCTTGCTCCCTCAGTGAGGTCCTTCTCCCGCACCTGCAGCTCTCCTCCTCCATTGATTTCTTTCCCTTGGCCCATCAATGTGCTTGAGTCTTTTTCTACTTTATGCACAAGAAATAAGACAAACTATATTCCCCTCAAACTTGCTGTTCCCTTGAAGTGCCATTTTATCTTTCCCTTTTCTTTGACTGCTAAACTTCTGCTAAAAGTGGTCTTCACACCCTTAACGTCTCCCACTTTTTACCTGCTCCTTTCGCTCTTATGGCTTTCCAGAAACTGTTATTTTGAAAGCATTAAGAACCTACTGGTGAGTTCGTGTCCTTCGTAGGGACATGGAACTCTCGCAAGGACAAAAAACCAAACACTGCATGTTCTCACTCATAGGTGGGAATTGAACAATGAGAATGCTTGGACACAGGAAGGGAACATCACCCCCTGTCGTGCGGCGGGGGGAGGGGGGAGGGATAGCATTATCAGATATGCCTAATGTAAATGACGAGTTAATGGGTGCAGCACACCAACATGGCACATGTATACATGTGTAACAAACCTGCACGTTGTGCACATGCACCCTAGAACTTAAAGTGTATATATAAAAAAAGAACCTCGTAATCATCAAAGCATTTGATTTTTAGACTTCGTTCTTCTTGATCTGTCTGAAACATGTGACCTGTTGAAATCTTGACAGTCTCTTAGCTTCAGAAACATTGTACTTAACATTTGTGCTTTGGTTTGCTCATAGAAAATGTAATGATGTCAGCTTTGCAGAATGTTGTAAGAACAGAAGAAGGTGATATCATTCACATATTTAGCAATCAGCAAAATTAGCGTCACTTCCCCCTAAGACTGTAAGTCTTACACTTAGCAGATGACTTTTATATCTGTATTTTTGTTTTAGCGTTTCTCTACAGGTTCATTCTTCCTTTTTAACAGACTGCTGCACATCTATTTCTACTTGTAATAATAAAATCATGGATGGTTAGGGCTGGAAGCATTCTTAGAGAGATCACTCTCAATTTATAGTGAAGGAAATGGTGGTGTGGAGAGTAAATTGATTTGAGCCAAGGCTGCTTGGTCAGTAAGGAAGGCTTTGGTTTCAAACAATAGGAATCCCAATGTGATTGGCTTAAATGTATGATCTTCCATAACAAGAAGTACAAGACTGTGGTATGCTAGGATTGGTTAATGTAGCAGTTCAATGACAACATCAAGGGCTCAGGTTGCTTTCCTGGGCTGCCACCCTCAGCACACTGGTCTTTCTACAGGCCAGCTCCTGGAGGTTAGATGGCCTCAGCAGTTCCTGGTGTCTCAGTTAGACCTGACAATGAAAGGAGAGGCCATCTCTTCCTGTGTGGCTCCTTTTAGGAGTGAGTGTACACTACTCTGCAGCACACAGCTGGCTTTCCTTCATGCCTCATTGGCCAGACTTGTGACATGCTCTGGGAGTGGGACATGTAATTGACTCAGACCGATCAGAATTTACCCTTGGAGTCTGAGTCCCATCTCCTCTGAAGCACATGGCACTACCAACTTAGGTGGATGCAGAAACTAAATCTGGTTTCTTAGATTAGAAAGGAGGAAGGTACAGTGAGAAATGGCTGTTGGGTAGGCTTTGACAGTGTCTCCCACTGTCTCACAGGGAGTTTGTAGCAGTGTCACAGCTAGAACCCACTATCCAACCTTCTTTCAATAATTCTTATCACCTCTGAACACTTGAACCAGACTTACCATGACCAGCATCTGACTGATTACCCTTCTACCCAGACTTGTCCAATACCATATTCTCCTATGTACTGATCATTTTCTTCTAAAGGTGTGTGATATGGTTTGACTCTGTCCCCACCCAAATCTCATCTTGAATTGTAGCTCCTATAATCCCAGCATATCTGGGAGGAACCTGGTGGGAGGTAATTGAATCATGGGGACAGGTTTTCCCATGCTGTTCTTGTGGGAGTGAATAAGTCTAATCAGATCTGATGGTTTTATAAAGAGCAGTTCCCCTACACATGCTCTCTTGCTGGCTGCCACGTAAGACGTGCCTTTGTGTCTCCTTCACCTGCTGCCGTGATTGTGAGGCCTACCCAGCCATGTGGAACTGTGAGTGCATTAAACCCCCTTTTTAAAGAATATTAATTATCCAGTCTTGTGTATTTCTTCATAGCAGTATGAAAATGGACTTGAACAGTATGCTACAATTTTCTTCACAATTTATTCATCTTTGACTCCTACCTTCTCTGTTCTCTACAATGATTCACTTTCCAATCTTATTTAATCTCTTGATTAAAAATCTCACACATTGGCCAGACACAGTGGCTCACGTCTGTAATCCCAGCACTTTGGGAGGCCGAGGAGAGCAGATCACCTGAGGTCAGGAGTTTAAGACCAGCCTGACCAACATGGAGAAACCCTGTCTGTACTAAAAATACAAAAAACTTAGCAGGGCACGGTGGCCCATGCCTGTAATCCCAGCTACTTGGTAGGCTGAGGCAGGAGAATCGCTTGAACCCAGGAGGTGGAAGTTGTGGTGAGCCGAGATCACATCATTGCACTCCGACCTGGGCAATAAGAGTGGAACTCCATCTCAAAAAAAAAAAAAAAAAAAAAAAAAAAAAAAATCTCACACATTCATCATTTTCTTTCCATTATTGCTATTATCTCTAGGCCACATCTTTATTATATATGAATTAGATTATTGTAATAGTCACACAACTGATTTTCCTGATGCAATTTTCTAACTCATTTATCCTTCAAATCACTGGTATATTCATTTTCCTAAAACATTCATCTCACCTTTGTGAAAACTTTCGTAGGGGGGTGCCAAGTGAAACTAAGCTCTAATAATTTTTAAAAATTAGGATAAAGTATGAATTCAAAGTTGTCAGTTCCTTTTATTTTTAGTTTTAGAACTTATTTATTTATTTGAAACAAAGTCTCACTCTGTCACCCAGGCTAGAGTGCAGTGGTACGATCTCAGATCACTGCAACCTCCGCCTCCAAGGTTCAAGTGATTTGCCTGCCTCAGCCTCTGGAGTAGCTGGGATTACAGGCAACTGCCACCATGCCCGGCTACTTTTTTTTGTATTTTTAGTAGAAACGGGGTTTCTCTCTGTTGGCCAGGCTGGTCTTGAATTCCTGACCTCAGGTGATCTGCCCACCTCGGCCTCCCAAAGTGCTGGGATTACAGGCGTGAGCCACTGTGCCAGGCCTCTAGTGCTGGAATTTACAAATTTCCTTGGAGTAGATACCCTTTTACCTGAGAAGAATTGCTCGAATGGTCTCTTTCAGGTAGATGTGATGTCCAGAGTTACCATTGTTCAGGGGAAAGTATGAACAAAACTTTTGTCTTATATTGACAAATACTGTCCTTCTGGGAGACTGTAAAACAATAACGACAACAAGAACAAAAATAACCCTCCATGGGTATATTTGCATAAGGTCTAAGGAGCCTTCTGGGAAGTGGTGGGTAAAGCACTGACACTGCCTTTGAAGTTTAACATTATTACTATAATATCAATAGATTAAGATGGATCCAACTGAAATCATTTAACAATAGGTATCAGGTGCTTTGAGGAGAAAGTCACCATAACAGAAAAGAGAATTTGGAGTGGTAACCCAAGTCATACTGCTAAGGGGATTAGAATGGGATCGAGGAGGTCTGGCTTCACAATGGGTTTGGCACAGCAAGTAAGTGTTGGCAGATAATGTTATCAGCCATTAAGAGAAAGAGCTTTGGAAAAATGCGGCGTGTATGTATATAGATATGTATAGGTGTGATATGGTTTTGCTGTGTTTTCACCCACATCTCATCTTGAATTGTAGCTCCCATAATTCCCACGTGTTATGGGAGGGACCTGGTAGGAGATAATTGAATCATGGAAGCGGTTTCCCCTGTACTGTTCTTGTGGTAGTAAACAAGTCTCATGAGATCTGATGATTTTATAAGGGGAAAACCCTTTTCTTGGCTCTCATTTTCTCTCTTTGCCACCGCCATGTAAGATATCCCTTTGCTCTTCTTTAATCTTCTGCCATGATTGTGAGGTCTCCCCAATCATGTGGAACGGTGAGTCAATTAAACCCCTTTCTTTATAACTTACTCAGTCTTGGGTATGTCTTTATTGGCAGCATGAAAACGGACTAATACAAGCTGTGTATAGACTAGGGACCAAACTCATGGGAGGGGTAATTTAAGAGCCCAGTACAGAAGTTTCTTAAGATTTCCATAGCTGTCTAATAACGAGGAGGAACAATTTCCACTTGCTTTTGAAGAATTCTTGCCAACAATGATGATGAATCAGTGACTTTATTCTCTTTGGAAGGGCCTCTGGAAGTTTGTAGTCACATTTTTCCTGAAGTAATATAAGAAAGATATAATAGCATTCAGGCTGGAAAGCAAGGAGCGAAACTCTATTCACAGATAACATGATTATTTGAATAGAAAACATGATGCAATCTACAAAAAAAATTTCCTAGAACTAAAAGTGACTTTAGCAAGGTTGCAGAATACAAGATCATACATAAAAATCACTTGTATTTTTATCTACTGATAATAAATGAGCAGTTGAAATAACCATTTGTGATAGTATCAAAAATATGAAATATATGGAGAGTAATTTGATAAAAATACTTGAAAGACCTGTACATGGAAAACTACAAAACATTGCTGAGAGAAATTAAAGACCAAAATAGAGAGATATACTGTGTTTTCAGATTGGAAGACCAAATAATAATATTAATTACCTAGTCTTAATATTGTTAAGGTAGCAGTTCTCTCTAAATAAATATGTAGATTTAATCCAAATAAAAATCTAAGCAAGTTTTTTTTCTTGTAGAAATTGACAAACTGATTCTAAAACTTAGAGGGAAATGCAAAGGACCTAGAATAGTCCAAGCAATTTGAAATGAAAGAACAAAATTGGTGGACTTAAATTACCTGACTTACGGCATATTATAGCACTATAATAATCAAGACAATGTAGTATTGGTATCAAGGTAGACAAATAGATCAATGGAACTGAATAAAGAGTACAGAAATAGACCCACAGATAAAACATATGGTCAACGGATTTTTGACAAAGGTATAAAGGCGATTCAGCCTCCCAAAGTGCTGTGATTACAGGCATGAGCCACTATGCCCAACCTAGGCAAAAATTTCTTAGATGCAACACCAAAAACATGAGCCATTAAAAAATGGGTAAATTAGACTTTATTAAAATTAACAGCTTTTGCTTTTTGAATGACACTGTTAAGAGAATGAAAAGACAAGCCAACACTGGGAGAAAATATTTGCAAATCACATAAAGCACTTGTACCTAGAATGTATAAAGAACTCTAAAATCTCAATAACAATAATAATAGTTTAAAATGGGCAAAAGATTAGTGCACTTCAAATTTGACACTTCATGAAAGAAGCTATAAGAATGGCAAATAAAAACATAAAAAGACACCTAACATTGTTAGTCATTGAGGAAATACAAATTAAAGCCACAGTAAGATATCATTACATATCTATTAGAATGTCTAAAATAAAAATAAAGATGACTATCACAAGCATTTCCAAGAATGTGGAACAACTGGAACTCTCATAATCTGCTGGTAAAAATGTAAAATGGTAAACCACTTTGGCAAATTGTCTGGAAGTTATTTGAAAAGTATAATATTAATTAACCTACTGTGTGACGCAGCCATTTTATGGCCAGGTATTTATCAAAGCGAAATGAAGACATATGTCCATACAAAGACTTGTACGTGAATATTGTTGGCACCCTTATTTGTAAGAGCCAAAGACTGGACACACTGCAAATACCTATCAAAAAGGTGTATGAATAAACAAACTGTGGGACATCAATACAATGGAATATTACCCATTAGTAAAAAGAAACACCCAACAACATGGATGAATCTCCAAAAATTATGGAGTGTAAAAAGCCAGCTTAAAAAGAGTCTATACTTACATGAAAAAATGCTCATCATCACTCACCATCAGAGAAATGCAAATCAAAACCACAATGAGATACCATCTCACACCAGTTAGAATGGCAATCATTAAAAAATCAGGAAACAACAGGTGCTGGAGAGGATGTGGAGAAATAGGAACACTTTTACACTGTTGGTGGGACTGTAAACCAGTTCAACTATTGTGGAAAACAGTGTGGAGATTCCTCAAGGATCTAGAACTAGAAATGCCATTTGACCCAGCCATCCCATTACTGAGTATACACCCAAAGGATTATAAATCATGCTGCTATAAAGACACATGCACACGTATGTTTATTGTAGCACTATCCACAATAGCAAAGACTTGGAATCAACCCAAATGTCCATCAGTGACAGACTGGATTAAGAAAATGTGGCACATATACACCGTGGAATACTATGCAACGATAAAAAAAGGATGAGTTCGTGTCCTTTGTAGGGACATGGATGCAGCTGGAAACCATCATTCTCAGCAAATTATCTCAAGAACAGAAAACCAAACACCTCATGTTCTCACTCATAGGTGGGAATCGAACAATGAGATCACGTGGACACAGGAAGGGGAACATCACACACCGGGGCCTATTCTGGGGAGGGGGGAGAGGCGAGGGATAGCATTAGGAGATATACCTAATGTAAATAACGAGTTAATGGGTGCAGCACACCAACATGGCACATGTATACATATGTAACAAACCTACACGTTGTGCACATGTACCCTAGAACTTAAAGTATAATAATAATAATAATAAAAGAGTCTATACTGTATGATTTCATTTATATAAAAGTCTATGCAAACTGAGCTATAGTGACAGAAAGCAGATCAGCAGTTGCCTGGGGATGGGGGAGAAGGGAGAGACTCCAAGGGGTACGAGGAAATTTTGGAAGTTGATGGATATATTCATTTTCTTGATTGTGGTGATGTTTTCATGGGTGTATCATACCTTATCAAATTTTACACTTTTTTTTTTTTTTTTGAAACAGAGTCTTGCTGTGTTGCCCAGTTTGGAGAGCAGTGGTGCAATCTCAGCTCACTGCAGCCCTCTGCCTCTCAGGTTCAAGCAATTCTCGCACCTCTGCCACCCGAGTAGCTGGGATTACAGGCACATGATACCATGCCCAGCTAATTTTTGTATTTTTAGTAGAGATGAAGTTTCGCCATGTTGGCCAGGCTGACCTTGACTCCTGACCTCAAGCGATCCACCCACCTTGGCTTCTGAAAGTGCTGGGATTACAGGTGTGAGACACCACCCTGGCCCAGATTTTACACTTAAACAGTTAATTTTATGTCAATTATGCTTTAATAAAGTGGTATAAAAAAAGGGATACTGTAAACATGTAAAAATAGGTAAAGTATGAAATACTGGTTATACCTACTGAATCTGTGTTTCTCCAACTGATAACCTTCAAATCCTCGGACCTGTTCTCAGCCTAACCTTCCAACTGTATCTCCCAGTGACATCTTAAATTCCAGTTAAAGGAGACTGTTTCCTGAATAGGTGTTAGCTTTTCTTGTGCATTTTGTCACCCTGACATGAGCTGCCCACCATCTTCTGATCCCCTCACCAGATGGGATCTGAACTCCCACAGTGCTTTGCATCTTTCTTTAAGGTACTCATCACTCTGTGTTACAGCTTACAAACACGTTTCTTACCTCCCCTATAAGATGAGAGATTCTTGAAGGTAGTGAACTATATATTTATTATTTATCTTTGTACCCCAATGGCAACTTAGAGAATGTCTTGTCAGTAGCAATGATAAATATGTTTAACTGAAGATTTTTAAAATACTGTCCCAAAGGATTGAAAACGTTTCACTGTGCTTAAAAATATGAAACCTTTCCTAATTGTGGTGCATGCAATCTTCATTCACATAAGACTGGGTATTTCTCTTATATTTAGTTTACTTGATGTCTTAAGCTGTCATAAATATCTTTCGTTTATGATCTCTAGTGACATTTCTCATTACCTAAGTATCAGTAGCTATTCTTTGTAGTAGATTTGCAAATGCTTAATGATCACTCTTATAGTGCAGCAGTCCCCAACCTTTTTGCCACCAGGAACCGGTTTTGCGGAAGACAATTTTTCCATAAAATGTTGGAGTAGCAGGAAAAGGGTTGCGGGATGAAACTGTTCCACCTCAGATCATCAGGCATTAGTTACATTCTCGTAAGGAATGTGCAGCCTAGATCCCTCATGTGCGCAGTTCACAATAGGGTTCATGTTCTTATGAGAATCCAATGCCACCACGGAAGTGGCAGGTGTGACAGGAGGCAGAGCTCAGGCTGTAATGCTGGCTCACCCATAGCTCACCTCCTGCTGTGTGGTGATGGACCACACCCCTGTGACAATGTGTACACTCACATTTTGAGCAAAACGGCATAGGCTGTAATGCCAATATAGTAGAGAAAAATAACAAAATTCTGCTTCTGAAATATTTCTTTGTATTTTTTCATCCCATGGTGACATAATGAAACCCAAACCCTGTCTAAGAAATAGTTTGAGATAAAATCTAAGAACAATTTTGTTGCAGAGTTAAGGTGAACAAGAAACTGGGTTAAAAGGAGAGCTTTATTTCAGCTCATATATCTGACAAAATTGGGAAATTGGATAAAAGAAATTTAGGAAACTGTACTGAATGAAAATGTACTGATGTTTTGTATTTGTTCTGATGTAAAAGCATCTATTTCCTTCACACAGAGACGGACACATAATGGTCTCAAATCTAATGGAAGTGCTCATTTCCAAGGGTATTGTAGTTTTGAAATGAGTTTATTTGAGGATTCTAGGTCTAATTTCACATTGTTAAACTCTAAAATTACAGAAGCCTTTTCCAAAGTAATACTTGAACCTCTGAATGGCCTCATAGTGCACCTCGAGCATAGGTTTGTTGTGTACAAAATTTGGTGGGCTTGTTTGCAATACAACAAGCCCTTCAATGCAAAGCATTCAAATCCTCCCTCTCTGTAACAACTGATGCCATATCTTAATTCTTGCCTTTCCCATGGGATAGATTTATTTTTCTTTTTCTTTTTTTTTTTTTTTTGAGACGGAGTTTCACTCTTGTTGCCCAGGCTGGAGTGCAATGGTGCGATCTCAGCTCACCACAACCTCCTGCCTCCCAGGTTCAAGCAATTCTCCCCGCCTCAGCCTCCCGAGTAGCTGGGATTACAGGCATGCGCCAACACACCTGGCTAATTTTGTCTTTGCCTCCCAAAGTGCTGGGATTACAGGTGTGAGCCACCGCGCCTGGCCTTCCATGGGCTAGATTTCTTCCTTCGCTCGTATAAGAACTTGGCCTGGGTGATGAAGTGACAGCCACTGAAAGTTTCTAAAGCAGGTAAAAGGGCAGACGTTAAGAGTTTAGGGTTTGCAGGTAGACCTGGCTTTGATTTCTTTTTTTTTTTCTTTTCTTTGAGATGGAGTTTCGCTCTTGTTGCCCAGGCTGGAGTGCAATGGCTCAATCTTGGCTCACCGCAACCTCTGCCTCCCAGGTTCAAGAGATTCTCCTGCCTCAGTCTCCCCAGCAGCTGGGATTACAGGCATGTGCCACCACACCCGGCTAATTTTGTATTTTTAGTAGAGACAGGGTGTCTCCCTGTTGGTCAGGCTGCTCTCAAACTCCTGACCTCGGGTGATACGCTCTCCTCGGCCTCCCAAAGTGCTGGGACTACAGGTGGGAGCCATTAGTTCTGTGGCTCTGATCTAGTTACTTAACTTTCTAAGCCTTAATTTCTTCCTCTGCAAAAAGAGTCCCATGCATGTTAAGAGCTTAGCATGGTGCCTGGCACAGAAAGCACACATCAATACATTTATGCTATTAATATTATTAACAGAAATATCTTAGTTTTATTTCAAGAAAATAGCCTCCTTTGCTTTTGATGCATGAGTCACAAATTGAGAATTACTTATTCACATTGTTATTATAAAATAGCTTTATATGCTAATTTTAAAAACCTGATAGTTTGGATGTGGACAATTTTCTTGAAAACAGTTCTGGAGAATTTGGTGGTTGTGTATCTAGTGTTTAAAAAGCCAGCCCAGCTTTGCCACAAAGACACAAATATCAGTGGCTCCAAATAGATACACAGATGGCCTTATGGAGCCCCAGATATTGTCTTACACAGTTCACTGTGGGCAGGAAGAAGACCTATTTTTAAGGAGAGGGAAGACGACTCTAAGTGGTTAAAAATAGGATGTTTCTCCATCCTCTCTTTGCTGCTTTCACCCTCCATGTTTCCGACTATCCCCATTTTCCCTAAATTCCTCTTATCATCTCTGTACATGTTTCCCTCCTCCTTCTCTACTCTAGAAATGGTACATAATTATGAGAGAGCAAATACTTGACACCATCCCCAGAAAGTCAGTGATGGGGATAATGCGTTTTTTAATCCCAAACATCTGGCCTCCTTTTATTTGCCTGCCAGAATGAGGTTTCTTGATTATTCAAAAAAGTCTTCTTAATGCTGGTGCTCACAAATGAGTAAAAAGGTTAATAAATTTCAGATCTACTTAGTAATCCAGGGAGATAGAAGTCTGCAAACAGAGATTTTTCTTTTTAGGTTGAATCTGACATTATGAAAAGCTACCCACCTCTTATCATACTCAAAGTATTTACCCAACCTTTAAATGCTGGGTAGCAAGACTGTGGTGAAGGAGCTAACATTAATCGTGGGACCATTTTGCAGAATCTCATGCACATTAACTCATTTAATTTTCATGACAATCCCTTGAGGAAAGCATCATCATTCCCATATGACGTAAGTGAGGACAGGAGGGGGCTTTGACATATCCTATCGCAGAGAGGCCCATGCCAATGCAGTTTCATTAAGCCCTAGTGATCCCTTGTAAAATTTAGTCATCCTCTGCAGCCAACCTCCCTCATCCACACAGTGGTATCATGCTGCAATACTTTGATACAAGTGCCTCTTTGCCACTGTGCAATGCCAGTTATAGTGAGATGTAGCTCCCATTTCCAGCCACCTTCTGTGGCCAGCCAATTCATGAGACCATGGACAAGTGCAGACTCCATCTTACTAGGAGAGGAGACAGTGGAACTGATAGCCCCTCCCTCAGCAGTACAAATACAACATCTGTCTCCTCAAAGCTATTTCATCTGCTCCGGTTACGTAGAGGCAGGCATGCAAGTGGCTTTATATTGGCTGGGGCAGTGGAGGTGGCAGAGGATGATAGTGGGAGGTAAGGAGAGTTTTCTGAACTGATACCTCTCAGTAAACCCTGCATGGCCAGGGAAGGGGTACCTGGTGATTTTGGTCTTTGGTTACAATTCTGGGACAAGAGCATCATTTACACATGGATTATCAAATTTAGCTCTTATAACAACCCTATAAGGAAGGTTTGTTCGTGTAATATAGTAGTTACAAACATGGGCTTGGGCTTTAATTACAGGTCTTATACCACTCATGTGGAGTTCAAACATGACCACTTGTTATCTGTGTGACTTTCTGCTCCTTGTGCCTATTTCCTCTCTGTATCATGGGAACAGTGATAGTACCTACCTTATGTTATTGTGAACAGTAAAAGAAATAATCTACATGGTAGTAAACGCTGTGTAAGTGTTTGCTATTGTTATTTTTATTTTCCAGATGAGGAAACTAACACCCAGATAGGTTCATAGCTGTTGAAGGTGACCTAGCTAATATGTGCCTCTGAAACCCATGCTCTTAGCCATTCTTACATGGTGGTGTTACTTAGCCTTTTCCACATTCTGGCACACATGGAAAAAATGTATGTTTATAATAATGATATTATTCATACACAGCATTGGGGAGAATTAATAGGATAGCTCAAGTCTTAAGGTAACTGGTCTGGGAGGCCCTGACTGTCTGAGGCCCCCTCTGATTAACTGACACTCTGGCTGTACTGGAGCAGGGAACAGGACCTGCTTCTCCAGGCCAATAGTTAGGTAAGTCTTCCTGGAGAAAATTATGTTTTAGGTGTGACTGAAAGATTAGTAAAATTTAGTAGCGAAAGCAAAGGATGAGAATGGGGAAGTGGGGAAATCTGCTTAATTTTGTCCTGTGGAAAATGGAGATCATGGTAATACCTATTTCACAGGTTAAAAATGAAATACAGGAACATACATGGAAAAGGCTTTGTAAGATGTGATATCAATGTTAGCTGTTACTTACTATTCTTGAGGAAAATGAATAAAATATTTAAAACCATAAAAGTGAACAGGGCATAGTGTGGTTGCAGAGAGAATACCTCTACCAAACATTCACTTGGGGAAAGTTTACAGCTTTAATAGGACTCGTATCCTTTCATTCATCCATTTATTCATTCATTCTTAACCAAATAAAAGTGGACATTAGCTTTCTCCAATATTTGTTATGAGGCTTATCCTATTTTCATCAATAACCAAAGCAAGTAGGAATAAGATCAAGAATCCTATAATCTCAAGCCAGGTGTGTCTCTGAAGTCCGTAATAGTTTGGCCATATCTGGGGAAACGGCATGCCAGGCCATCTCAATGTGATGGTCCCAGGGCTTCGTGGGTGAGGACTTGTCCAAAGGGGCAAGGCAGCTAGGCAGAAGCAGCTGGATCCCAAAACAAATCTTCGATCATTGGAGGGAAGGGGTTTGGGGCTGTCACTCAGGTTGTCTCTGGCTCAGGGAGGGACGTCTGCATCCCGTGGAGGGAGCATGGGAAGGCTGTGAGTAAAACTTGCATTGACAGCGTTGTCCATCCCTGGGGTCCAAGGACATCTGCCTTGGACCTCCTGCACTAAGCTAGAGTAAGCCAAGAAAAAAGAAGGGAAGAGAGACCTTCTTTCCAACTATGTAACACAATACCGAGAAGCCTTGCCACTCTGAGGGCTCCATGGCATCAGCTGTGGCAGGGGATGTCAGTACCTGCTGGACATGGTGACAACCAAAGGATGGAGGTCACAGAAGAAGAGAGAATAGCAGGTGCCATGTGGGTGAGAAACAGATTTATTTATGGAAGATATTTATAGAGTGATTAAGGGCAAAAAGTAGGAAAACATGGGTTACATACAGAACAAGGCAAAAATAGTTAAACCTTGAAATTTTCCTAAGTCTTCATAGCCAGTTCATTTCTGTGCCCTTCAGCTACATACATGTTGAAATCCAAGATGAGCTCTGTAGACTAATTCATCTCAAAATATTATATATTTTTAGAAGTGTTTTTTTTTTTTTAACAAAGAGAGTTCATTTAAAATTTGTCCAACTTTGACATTTTCTTTTCTGAGTTTGCTGTAAGATTCAAGTTGAGTAATTTACACAAATGCATCAATATTTTAAAAGCTACCAATCTTACACATGCAAAAAAGAAGGCTTACAATCTTCAGTAATCTTTAATGTAACACACATTCATTATATATGAACTCTCAAAGGAGAAACTTGCATTGTTCAGAATCCTAAGTGCTACACAATGGCGGCTTTGGGAAACTTAAATACCACACTTTTGCTTTGTAAAACCATCATTGAGTGTCTTTGGTGGATTAACCCTGAAAGTCATCATGACTGTTTTGTCTTTAATAATCTGGACCAAGCAAAAGGAGAAAAGTTTCTATGATGTGACATTCTTGTGGTCATAGTTTTATACAAGATTCACTCCTTGAAATTTGACTCTGATGTTGGAATGCTCCTCAATTCTCGGAGAAGCTGACTCATTCTTTGTGGCTGAACGCAAATGTCACCTCTTCTGTGAACTAGTCCTCAAAACCTTGAGCAAGATTAATTGCCCCCATGGAGCTTGGTACATGCCTTTGTTACGGCACCATTATTACATCGTGTCTTAGCTAGTCATGCATTTGTTTACCCAATAAACTGTGAACTTCTTGGGGTCAGGAATGGTTCTTGGTACAGGAGGCACCTAGTAGACATTTGTAGAATTAGAGTACATATCTATCATCAGTAGATACAACATTTAAAATATGATAGCTTTGCACACTTGTAAAAACCAAGAGAAAAAATGTTCAAGGAGCTGTTGCCATCCAGATGTAGGACAGAAAAATGAATTTTGGGATGTTGCCATCTTAAAATCTCCTTTAACTGGAGAGATTGAAGAGAAGTCAACAATATTTTGAGGTGAATGACTGAGTTAGTGAGTAAATGAAAGTTTCTCTTTAGCCAGTGTGTACTTGATTTATACCTACATTTGAAGCTATCATTCAGGGGAGGGAAAGGGATGGGTTCAGTATTTGTTGAATGAGTTCTGCCTACTAGGCTCTGTACTAGGAAGTTTCCATTACAGGATTTCACTTTAGGTGCAACCGTCCTGCTGGTTGGGTTCTATTTTTTTTTTTTTTTTTTTTTTTTGGTCAAATGGAGAAACAGAAACTGCAAATTAGTCAACTTGTATTTTCAGAGAGATTTAGTAATGTGAACAGTCATTCATCTAGTACATGGCTGGACCAGAATTCTAACTCAAGTCTGAAAAAAAGTCTTAGCATATACCTATATGTATTAGGAAAAAAGGGAGAATTCAGCAGTTATTATGATAAATGAGGGGCAGCCCTCATCTTGTAGTTTACACATACCCTCTTAAATACGTATCTAAGAGAAGGGGGAGATGGGATGGGGCTTGGATTAGGCAATATGTATGGTGGTTAAGCAAGTGGACTCAGAGTTAGACAACCTGGGTGCAGAGGCTGGTTCTGCCTCCTTTTAGTTGTGTGACCTTGAGCAAATTATTTAACTTCCTCGAGCCTCAGGTTCTTTAACTGTAAAAATTGGTGGAGGAGAATAATCATCATTTCTATCTCACTGGATGTTGTTAGAATGAAATGAAAGAATGCACATAAACAGCCAAATGTTTGGCACACACTAATGCTCAAGACCTTATTATCATAATTATCCAGTGCTCCATATTTACCACCCAAAGTCAACAGATAATTGCTTATCTTCCTACTTTCTTAATGTTTAGTAGATGTAATGTTAAAGTGGAAGACAAGTTCACTCAATGGACCTGCAGCCAGAGTATTGGGTTTGGAATCATTCAGTCGGAGTTTGGTTACTGGTTCAGCTTCATAATCTTGTCTAGACACATTGCTCAGTTTCTCTGGACTCAGTTTTCTTATCTGTAAAATAGTGATTGAAACTATACCTAGCTTACAGAATTCTTGCCAGGCAAGAATTGCTAAGACAAGGAGTACACGAAAGGACATTTAACTTAGTATAAGAGAGTCAGGAGGATCTCCTGGAAGGGAATGAAGCCCAGGTGGACACCTAGAAAAGAAAAGAACCTTGTCAACTCTGATATACACTTATGTCAATAATACATTATTATTTAAATAACATAAGTATATATAACTAACATTTAAAGTTATTTTGGACTGTATTTCCCATTTTACTGGTTTTTCTTCCTGATTAAACCTTTGAATTTCATTAAGTTTTAAGCAGAGAAATGCTGCGATTTTTTTTTTTTTTTTTGGTAGATTGTAATTATCTCCAAAATTTGGTCCATCATTTTCCTAAAGATGTTTCTAGTGAAACGCTGGTCTTCTGCAATGTCTTCAATCATCAACTGTGTAATGTGAGAACTAAAATAAATATAGACTGAACCTCTTTCTTGCTTTCATATTGAATGAGATAAGTGCAGGAGCTGAGAAAGAGAGAGAGAGAGAGAAAAACACATGTTTACATCTTGGATGTGATCCTGAGTTATTCCCTGGATATAAATAAGACACTTTGAAAGGCACATTAACTTTTCCAGGTCACTAGGGTTTTCATTAGAATGCTGGACTATTAATAGTTCCCTAGGGAGGCAAAGGAAATGATGCCCTATTCCTTCTCACTCCCGGAGTTCTTAGCATACTGAAGAACAACATTCTCTTGCAAGTGTTTGGCTCACTATGTGCTGGTATTGTTTATAAGATCAAATTTTGGATTAACCTTTTGAGATTAAAAAAAAATCAGACAAGGGAATCTTTGTGAACATTTTATTTCTTAGGGAAAATCATTTTACATGGAATTTACCTAGTGTACCACATAAAAATTTTAACACAGAGTACCTAGCACAGTGTAAAAATATATTTCCCTTGAGTAGCTTAAATGTCATCATGTTTGGTACAAAATAGGAAATACTTCATTTTGCAAATTACCTTGCCAGAGTTTCTCTGCTGTGGTCTCATACATAACAGTGACATCTATATAGAAAAGGATAATTGAGGAATTACCTAGTGAATTCAAACAGCAGCGTCAGTCACAAGTGATAATTCAGAAAGTATTTTGTTTTGTTACCTTTTATTTTTAAATGATTTATTTATTATTATTATTTTTTAAGAAACAGAGTCTTACTCTGTCGCCCAAGCTGGAATGCAGTGGCCTGATCATAAGTCACTTGCAGCCTCGAATTCCTGGGCTCAAGTGATACTCCTACCTTGGCCTCCTGGGTAGCTGGGACTACAGGCATGTGCCACCATGCCTGGTTAATTTTCTTTTTTTCTTTTCTTTTTTTCGCCTGGTTAATTAAAAAAATTTTTTTTTGTAGAGATGAGGTCTGGCTGTGTTGCCCAGGCTGATGGAAAACTGCTGCCCTCAAGTGATCCTTCTGCCTTGGCCTCCCCAAGTGTTGCAGTTACAATGAGCCACTGCGCTTGGCCTGTTTTGTTATCTTTTTAGAGCAAGATTATCTGTCTAAAGAATTAAAAAATTACCTATACATATTTCAGTGTATGTCTGAAGTATTTCTGGGAGATGCATTGAACAGGCCACATTGGGATGAAGTGGATTTGTTGGAATAGTGAGATCTGGCACACGGCTGGTCATGTCAGGTTTTTGCTGGACTATAACTGCTTGAGGACACAAACTGTATCTTATTTATCTTTGAATCCCTCTGATGTCTTGAATGTAGTAGGCATTCTCTAAATAGTTATCAAGTTGATTGAAATTCATTTTGTTATGAAAATAATTTCTGGGCCTCCTAGGAATCAGTCAGTGTTTGAAAAATATATCCTTCAATGCTCATTATTACATTTGGTTTAGTTTCTCATGGGGACCTGTGTATGTTATTGAAACGTGAAATATATTTGTAACAGGAAAATATGGATGTGACAAGAAAAGTAGCCGCAAAAATTAGGCAACCTTTGGTAAATATGGGTAAAAATCGATGCAGACCTGTCTGACCTCACAGAATTCTTACAGATTAAGAGTTTTTGGAAACTGCACGGTTATTGTACGTTATACAGTTTGTCTTACTTTTCTCTTTTGACAGTTTTATTATCAAGTAAGCCAGAAAATGAGATGAGGAGATGCTTATCTGTGTGTGTGTGTGTGTGTGTGTGTGTGTGTGTACGTAAACAAGAAGTCAATACAACTTCACCTCAATAAGATGAGTCCTGCTTAGGAAGATAATGACCATTAATTGAGAGACTAATATGTATTAGGCAGTCTTTAAATGCATTCACATAGTTAATGCATACAACAACCCTATGAGGTAACTGTTATTCCATTTTTAAAGTTAATAAGCTGATGTTCAGAGATGTTTAATAATTTTCTCAAGCTCACATAGTAAGTGACTGAGCTGGGATTCGCACCCAAAACTCTTTGAGTAGTGAATCAGTGTTCTTCCTCTGTATTGTGCTTGACACAGAGAAGGCACCCACGCACGCTTATTCTTGGCAGTGTCAAAACATCTTTTTCTTTTTGGCACCATTTGTCTGTAATTATTACCTGTAGAATCTTTCTTTGAGCCTTAGAGCCAGATTAAGGCTTTGCTTCTGTACAGCAGTAAAATAGTCCAATCTTAGCTTCCAGTACTGGCAATTATTTTCTGGAAAGTCGGTAACTGGACAAAAGTGAGTCATTTTGAATAAAAGAAAAAAAGTGAAATAAGCATGTTTAAATAAATAAATAATAAAAAGCAAAATAACATTTTCGTGTGTTTCCTTCTACTCAGAATTCAAATTGCTCAATTAGTTGCATTAGGAAAAAACAAAGGATCAAACACCCTCATATATTTTTTGAGACAAAGTCTGGCTCTGTCGCTCAGGCTGGAGTGTAGTGGTGCAATCGCAGCTCACTGCAACCTCTGCCTCCCAGGTTCAAGCCATCCTCCCACCTCAGCCTCCTGATAACTGGGACTGCAGGTGTGCGCCACCATGCCCATGTCCGGCTACTTTTTGTATTTTTAGTAGAGATGGGGTTTTGCCATGTTGCCCAGGCTAGTCTCAAACTCCTGACCTCAAGTGATCCGCCCTCTTTGGCCTCCCAAAGTGCTGGGATTACAGGTGTGAGCCATGGCACCTGGCCTCACTTTTTAAACCATTGAATTAGTACCCTAGAGTTTTTACTTTCAGGCAGTAATAAAGATGCCCTATGGAAGAGCTGCAGGTGGAAGAGGTTGAGAAGGATTCTGTGTTTCATGAGTTGATACAGGAGTCAAGGTGGTATTTTGTCTGGGGAGGAGAATGGCGATGTAAGAGAAGCATTAGCTAGTTTCTAGTCAATCTTCTTTCCTACGCACACAGGATAATTGCAAAGTTAAAATTAAAAGACAATTTACCTATCTGACTTTTTTGTTCCAGTGATGTCATACTCAGAAGCAGTTAAAATAGCAGACAAGGAAACCCGGGTCTGCTGAGATCTAAACAACCTGTTTCTTTGTTGTATTATGTACCAGGTAAAGTGGTAAACAGGAGAAGAACAGTTCCTAACCTCATGGAGCTTATAGTCAAGACATGGAAAGACATATTTTCATATAATGGTATGTAAGAACTTTCAGAGACATTGCAGTCAAAAAAAATTCAACTCCAAGGGTGAAAACTTGCCTCCAAAACGCCCCTGGAGCCAGGCTACTGCTGGGAGCGTTCAGAGGGACTGTGGGAAGACAAGATAACTGAAGGAAAAATAAGGGCTCCAACTAGTTTAAGGTATTGACATCAGCTGGAGATTGCACTGTCCCTAACTGGGGTTACTGTGTTATTAAGCAGTACAGACTGCCTGGACATTAAAAACTCTGACTGGAGTGGGTACCATAGTGGTCTAATGCAAAGTACCTTCTGTTCATTGGTGACTTGAGGTAGGTATATCTGAACTCCAGCAGCTGATCACATCCACTTTTTGTGAAAAGGCTTTCATAATAATTATTTAAAAATTATTTATTTATTTAGGTAATAGTAACAGCACATAAAATTAATCATTTTAAAGCCAACATTTTGGTGGCATTGAGTGCATTCACAATGCTGTGCATCCATCACCTCTAGTTCTATAGCATATTCATCACTCCAAAAGGGAACCCTATACCTATTAAGTAGTTGTTTCCCATCCCCCTTTCCGCCTGTGCCTCATATCTACAAATCTGTGTTCTGCCTCTGTGGATTTACTTTTGCCGGATACTTAATATAAACGGCATCACACAATAGGTAACCTTTTGTGTCTCGCTTTTTCCACTTAGCATAATGCTTTTGAGGTTCATCCATGTTGTAGCATGTATCAGTACTTCATTCCCTTTTATGGCTGAATAATATTCCATTATATGTATACACCACATCTTGTTTATTCGTCCATTGGCAGACATTTGAACTGTATCTCCCTTTTAGTTATTGTGAACAGTGCTGCTGTGTACATGGGTGTACAGTACATGTACTTGTTTCAACACCTGTTTTTGATTCTTTTGGCAGTATACCTAGGAGGGAAATGGCTAAGTCGTATGGTATTTTTACATTTAATGTTTTGAGGAACACCAAATGACTTTCTACAGTGGCCGAATGACTTTACCTTCCAACAGTATATAAGAGTTTCAATTTCTCCACATCCTCCCCAATATTGTTTTTTGCTTTTTTGATAGCCATCGTCGTGGGTGCGAAGTGGTACTTCATTGTGGTTTCGATTTACATTTCCCGAGTGACTAATGATGAGCATCTTCCCATGAGCTTGTTGGCCATTTGTGCATCTTCTTTGGAAATATATCTATTCAAGCCCTTGGGCCATTTAAAAAATCATGTTGTTTGCGGGTTTTTTGTTGTTGCGTTGTCATAATTTGTGAGCTGTGTAACTTAACTATGTTATGTTCAAATCCAACACCAAGAGCAGTCTTAGCGATGGGCTTGTTGGGGAGGTGTGGGCAGGGAGAAGAGAACATAAGAGAGGTGGAATTTCGTGTATGGGTGAAAAGGGGTAATGTCAAGATTCACCTTTCCTCATAACTCAGAAGAGGAAGTGCTAACTCTGGCATGCCACTTTGATGGATTTGCCTTCCTAGAATCTGTGATCTCAACTTCATTCTCACCGTCAATGTCTGACTTAGTAGTAAAGATCTACCATTTTTGAGTGCACTGCACACAAATTATCCTCCTTAAGCTTCATAGTTATGCTGGTTGGTGCTATTATTAGCTTGGGGGGATTACGTAACTGGTTCAAAATCACAACTAGGGCAGCGTGCGGTGGCTCATGTCTGTAATCCTAGCACTTTGGGAGGTTGAGGTGGGTGAATCACTTGAGGTCAGAAGTTCAAAACCAGCCTGGCCAACTTGGTGAAACCGTGTCTCAACTAAATACAAAAAATTAGCTGGACATGGTTGTGCATGCCTGTAGTCCCAGCTACTCAGGAGGCTGAGACAGGAGAATCACTTGAACTTGGGAGGTGGAGGTTGCAGTGAGATGATATTAGAGCACTGCACTCCAGCCTGGGGGACAGAGCAAGACTCTGTCTCAAAAAAAAAAAAAAAAAAAAAAAAAAATCACAACTAGATGGACATCGAATGAGTAGAATTTCTTCCTCCCAGATCCATGCCCTTTCTCTGTTACTTCATGGATGGCTCACCACTTGTTTGTCTCATTACTGCAGGCTCCTAACCTTTCTCCCTTTCTTAAGTACCACCTTCTTCAGTCAGTCCTCTGCACTGCTGACACTGGCATTCTTTCTTAAATGTAAATCTTATCAAGCTACATTGCTGCTTGAAGTCTTTTAATGACTTATCATCCTTCAAGATCTACTGTCTTCTCTTTCAAGTTACCATCTTTTACTTCTCTCATTTGTGCCCTACTTTACAGTCCTGTCAAACTACTCCCAGTTTCTGGAATCTGTCAAGCTGCTTCACAACCTCATGCTCAAACATAGAGTTCCCTCTGCTGGGAATGTGCTAAAGGCCCCTCCCCACCCGCAGTACATTATGAACCTTTCCCCCATGCCATAAAATGCACAAATATTGGCAAATGAGGTAGTCAGGGGAAAAGCCAGAGAGGAAGCTGTCATTATTTATATAGTTCACCTTGACTACCTGGAATATCCAAGAGAATTAACTGAAAAACAAAGAAGAAAGTAGTCAGATATAACATTTAAAAAAATCAGTAGGTCTCCTAATCACCAGCAGTAACCAATTAGAAAATGTAATGGAAAAAAGATCTTATCCGTAATAGCATCAAAATGATAAAATATCAGAAACAATAAAAATATATAAATCCACATATTTAAAAAATGTTCTAAAATGCTATCGAAAGACAGAAAAAAGAACACCTGAGTCCATGCAAATATACTGCATGTTTCTGCACAGAAGGTTTAATGTGGTAGCTACGAGCCTAAAGCTTGAGTTTGAATGTCATTTCTACTCATTCCTTCCTTGATCATCTCAGGAAAGTGACTTCACTCCTCTAAGGTCTAGCTTCCTCGTTTGTAAAATAAGAGTAATATTATTAGTTAACTAGTGTGTTAAGTATAAGAATTAAAGAAAATGATCTGTTTAGAACACTCAGCCCAGTGCCAGGCACACAGTAAATAATCAGTTATCTATTATAGTAAAGATGCCAATTATCTTTAAGATGATCTGTGCACTTAATGCAATCCCAATTGAGGATTCGTTTTTGTGAGTGATTATAATTTTATTGGGAGATTATCTTTAGACGGTATTGGTTTTTCGTTTCATGTTTGTTTGGAGTAATGTGTTTTCTGAGTTGCAAATGTCTCACAACAAAGATGTTTCGGTTTTGGTTTTGCCTGGTGTTTTGCTGGTCTCATCTCTTTCTCTTTCTCTCCCGTCTTTTTTTCCCTTCTTTATCTATTATCCTTTAGTTATACTATAGCATACACAGAAAAGTCTACAGTATGTTTACTGCTATCCTAGTCAAGAAGTAGCACATTACCTGCACCCCGGAAATTCCCCCTTGTGCCCCTTCCTAATAACTAACCCTTCCCTTCTCCTCAAAGTTAATTTTTTTTTTTTTAGCACATTCTAACACTTTATTGGAAATTGGTTGCATACATCAATGAAATCAGATCAAAGTAAGAGCATCATTTTCACACAATAATATCCTGATATCTGTGCTATGCTATCTTCTTACATAATTTAATAAATCCCAAGATGTTCCTGATTTTGGTATCAAAGCCCTTAAGTGTCCAAAAATAGCTCTACACAAATAATAATCATAGCCTCTAAAATAGCCATCATTATTTTGCATTGGTTCCAAAAGTCCTGGGAATATCTCTTAAAATATAAGTACCTTAGATTGGCTGCAGTGCTGGTGGGAGGGAGTGAAGGGGGTACACATGGAACTAATTATAGCAGGAGCCAGGCAGAGGGAAAAGGCTTCTCGAGGGTGGGGAACATAAGGGGAGGGGGGCTGAAGATTTTGAAAGCTGGGCAGGGAACTCAGTCACCCTGCATTTTCCAACATTGCTTGAATGTCAAAGCTAATAGAGACAGAGATTCCAGTGTGAAAAGATGCCTATCACCCCAACTCCCTTGGCATTGCCCAAAGATGGTAGAGCCCACTTCCAGATTATATAGGTGCAGAGATTCCCCAGAGAAGGTTCTGGAAAGTTCTTCCAACTCCTCCACCCCTTTCCCCCTCCTGCCCCTCTCCGACCAGCTATCACCAGCTATACTCAGTTCCCTCCCAACTGAGAAAACATGAGGGAGTAGCACTTTACAGAAAATAACTTTGGGCGGGCGCGGTGGCTCACGCCTGTAATCCCAGCACTTTGAGAGGCCAAGGCGGGCGGATTACGAGGTCAGGAAATCGAGACCTTCCTGGCCGACATGGTGAAACCCCGTCTCTACTAAAAATACAAAAATTAGCCGGGGATGGTGGTGTGTGCCTGTAATCCCAGCTACTTGGGAGGCTGAGGCAGGAGAATGGCGGGAACCCGGGAGGCGGAGCTTGCAGTGAGCCGAGATTGCGCCACTGCACTCCAGCCTGGGTGACAGAGCAAGACTCCGTCTCAAAAAAAAAAAAAAAAAAAAAAAAGAAAAGAAAAGAAAAAAAAGAAAATAACTTTAAGCCAGTGTGCTGCTGCTGGCCCCCTGGAATCATGTCAGGGTGCCCTTTGCTTGGTTTGACCTGACAGGCACTGGGAAAGTCTGTTCTGGCCCCAGCGTCCCCTTCACCACCTTTAAGGCATCATCAGCAATTAGGTTTCCTGGTCCTTCAAAGCTTCTCAGCACCCAGCATAACACCTGTATATCTGTGGCGGCTTTACTGCTCACAAACAGCTTTCACTTCCACTAAGTCATGTGGCTCTCACAACCCTATGAGGTAGGAAAGGCAGGGATCATCTGCATTTGAAAGACACGGAACCTGGAACTCTTAGAGTTAGTTCCCTCGACCAAATTCACACAGCTGGCCAGCCGCAGAATCAAAACCAGAACTCAAGTCCACACTCCACAGTCCTTCCCACTGCTTTTCTGACACAGGAAAGAGGCTGGCGGAGGGGACTCCTCTTCTCATCCCTCACCTGGCCCTTTTGGGAGGCTCGCGGATAGCCCCACTAAGGACCCGATGGGTCTGCGTGCGGTCGATGATGACAGCAGTGCCTGGGCACAGCAACGAGGAGGTCGTGATGACAATGATGGCCCGGATGCTGAGGACAGTGACCAGACATCCAGGGTGTGCTTGAGAAGCACGACTGCCACAGGGCCTTGGCTGGCTGCATCCACATTGCTTCACTCCCAGATTCCAGATCGCGAAGGGTCTGCGGAAAGTTCTGAGGCAAGGATGGCTGTGCGCTTCTAGGGGTTTCCAGGACCCCACCGGATTCAGCAGCGGGAAGCGACCCCCAGCTCTGGAATCTGAGCCCCAGCCAGCACGCAGAATGCGTTTCGGCTCCTCTAAGCCCCCTTAATTGTTTTTTAACAACTTTACCTTCTTTTGGACTTTATATAAATCATATATATGTGCAGTGTGTATTTGTTTGTTTGTTTCTGGAGTCTTTTCCTAAACATATGTTTGTGAGATTAAATCATGTTATGTATGTAGCTGTACTTTTGTTATTTTTATTACGGTATCTATCCTTTCTATTACTGTTATAAATTTGGATTATTCTCAATTTTAGGGTATTACTAATAACCTTGTTACGATTTTGTACATGTCTTTTGATGTATGTGTATATGTATTTCTATTGGATGGATATCTGAGAATAGAACTGCTCATAGGATACATATGTTAAACTTCAATATAATAGATAACACCAAAGAGATTTCCCAAAGTAGTTGGACAAATTTACACTCCTTCTAGTAATGTATGAAAGTTCTGGTTGTTCCATATCCTTCACAACACTTGATGTTGTCAATATTATTAATTTTAGCAATTCTGTTGGATGTGTGGTGTTATTCCATTGTGATTTTACTTTGCATTTCCCTGTTGTCATTGAGCAGCCTTTTACAAATGCATTTTGGCCATTTGGGTATCCTGTCTCATGAAAGGTCTGTTCAAGTCTTTTGTCCATTTTTAACAAATTGGGTTATCTGTTTTTTTCTTTAATTTATAGGAGTCATTTAGGTATTCTGGATATGAATTCTTTGTCTGAGACAGGTGTTATAAATACATTCTCCCAGTTTGTGGTTTGGTTTTTTACCATCTTAATAGTGTCTTTTTTTTTTTTTTCCCAAGGCAGAGTCTCACTCTCTTGCCCAAGCTGAAGTGCAGTGAGGTGATCTTGGCTAACTGCAGCCTCCACCCGCCAGGTTCAAGCAATTCTCTTGCCTCAGCCGGTGAGTAGCTGGAACTACAGGCACATGCCACTTTGCGCAGCTAATTTTTGTATTTTTAGTAGAGATGCAGTTTCACCATGTTGGCCAGTCTGGTCTTGAACTCCTGGACTCAAGCAATCTGCCTGCCTTGGCCTCCCAAGGAGCTGGGATTACAGGCATGAGCCACCATGCCTGGCCTCTTGATGGTATCTTTTGATGTACAGAAATCCCAAATTTTAATAAAGTCAAATTTATCAAATTTCTCCACACCCACAACTTTTTTTTTTTTTTTTTTTAAGAGATAGGGTCTAGTTCTGTCCCAGGCTAGACTACTAGAGTACGGTGGTGTAATCATAGCTCACTGCAGCCTCGAACTCTTGGGCTCTAGCGATCCTCCCATCTCAGCCTCCCCAGTAGCTGGGACTACAGGTGCATGCACTACCACGCCCAACTAAGGTAGTGTCATTTTGGTCGTATATCCAAGAAACTATTTCTGGACTCTCCCTTCTGTTCCATTAGGCAATTTGCTATCCTTATGCCAATGCCATCCTGTCTTAATGCTAAGTCTTGATATCTGATGGAACAAGTTTTCTCATCTTGTTCTTCAAGAGTGTTTTGGCTATTTCTGTTTTATTTCTCTTCTACATAATTTTAGAATTGGCTTGTTAATTTCCATATTTAAAAAAGCTGCTGGGATTTTGAATTGAAATTTTACTGGATATATAGATTAATTTAGGGAGACCTAACAACTTTACAATTTGGAATCTTCCAGTCCTTGAACATGGTACATTCCTCTATTTATTTAGATCTTTATATCCTTTCAGTAATGTTTCTCTGTGAAGGTTTTTATGATAATTTCTTAACTTAGGGTTCCTACATAGTTACATGTGGGGCAGGTTTGAAGTTTCACTCTCATAAGATGATGTATTTTCTTCTAAGAGTGGTCCCAGGTTATGGCAAACTTATTCATAGCTATCTTGGGCTGGTAGCCTGTATGTGTTTGATTCCTTTTTCTTTTCCGGTTTTTTTTTTTTTTTTTTGAGATGGAGTTTCACTCTTGCTGCCCAAGCTGGAGTGCAATGGCGCAATCTTTGCTCACTGCAACCTCCACCTCCCAGTTCAAGTGAGTCTCCTGCCTCAGCCTCCTGAGGAACTGGGATTACAGGCACCTGCCACCAGGCCCAGTTAATTTTTTGTTTTTTTTTTTTTTTTTTTTTTTTTTTTAGTAGAGACCTGGTTTCACTGTGTTGGCCAGGCTGGTCTCGAACTCCTGACCTCAGGTTATCCACCCGCCTCGGCCTCCCAAAGTGCTGGGATTACAGCCATGGGCCACTGCATCTGGCCCTGATTCCTTTTTCACTGATGGCCATTTTAAGCTCCCAGCTTCTTGCAGAAGCTGTTCATAGTGCTTACTTCTAAAATGAGACTGAAGCAAAGGGTAGGTGGAAAAAGGAGCCCTTCATAGAGTCTTTTATAGTTATTTGTATAGTTGGATTTGTTATTTGATGACAAGAAATACAACTTGAATTACCTGTAAAATTTAATAGCCAACCGTTTCCCCTCCGCCAGCTTAATCTCCCAAACTTTGGCAACTTTCTCGGTCTTCTCCTTTCTTCACCGGCTCATCACCTGTGCTCCAGCACCTAGCTTTCTTTGATTTGTCTTTGTTCCTTGAGAGTGCCATTCTTCTTTTCACCTGAGGGCCTTTGCATTTCTTGTTCTCTAGGTCTGTAATATTCTTCATATTTTTGCCTAGTTAGCTTTAACTCATCCTTCTGTGGCTCTCAATTTCTACAACACATCCTCAGAGCAGCCTTCCATGAATTTCAGACAGGGTCATGTCCCCTGGTAGATGCTCTTCTAATATCTTATATTTCTCTCTTGCACCATTTACCACACTTTCAATTAAATAATTAATTTTGAGAGTAGTTGTATAATTCCAGATGTGAATTTCATGTTTGGTCAGGGAGTATGACTGTCTCATTTGCTGATTAATTCCAGGACTTAGCAGAGTACCTCATACATCACAGGCCTTTGAGAAACACTTCTTGAAGGAATCAACAAGTAAGGGAATAAGATTTTTTAAAGTATACATCATACATTTATTACCAACAACCCCCTCAACTCCAAAATGGGGCACAAGGATTGAAAATAAAAAATTCATTGCACTGCTTAGTAAAGCATTACTAGTAACTTTCATTAAAAATGGACAAGCTTTGTTAAAAATTTATGAAGCCTTCAGATGATTTGGTTACAGATAGTTGTGATATGTGCATTTTAAACTATATGTTAACTGATATAATGGAATATGATTTGAGGAAATGACTCAGCAAATGATTCTACAGACATCCTTGTGAGCGTTCATAATCTGAAACAAACAGCAAAATGAGGTAACCAAATGTACCAACAGGGGGAAAATAGCTTTCTAATGAAGGCCTAATGATATCTGTGAAAAGTATTCTTGAAAGGGAGTTGGGAGATCTCATTCAAAATTATTGCAAGAGGGTCAAATGTAAGAATCTTGGGAAATCACATTTCAGAGAATATATACAAATCTAAATATGCTTTCACATTTTCCAGATTTTGCTCAATCAAAATTCAGGACAGAAAGTCCTAATATGAGATCTTAGGTACCCCCGTCTGCTCCCAATGAATAAGAAGTATGTTAAAGACCACAATTATTGGCATAATAATCCATTACATGTACATCATACGTAGTGTAATCTTTATTTTTCTTCTGAAAAAATAATGTTTAAAAATGGCAAAAAAGTACACATAGGCTCTTTTATATAGCTGTAAAAATTTATATCTGAACAGATCTAACATGATGTTGCTATACTCAGAATTCATTTCATGGGAACATGCAAGTTAAGTACTTTTTCTAATGTATATAAAGATACCTAATTAATAAGGCACATTGTACTAATGACTAGGAAAAGTAGCTTTTTCTCTCCCACCACCCTAAGAATTCTTGTCATGATTTCCCTTTTGTAGTAAAATTTTAAGAAGCAATTGGCAATTCGGGAGGTAACAGGGTACCTTTTGGTAAAATCTTGAATTTTTGAGCTCTTGGGACTGATCTCTCTTGGGAGTCTTTTCTTTGCATGGGACTCCTAGAGATGTGTGCAGATTTGCTTATTAAATGTTTAGTGTATTAGATCACACATGAGTGTGTTCTGACCAGCTCAGGCTAGCCACAGTGAGCAGCTTTGTGGCTGGCAAAAGAGAAAGAGCAGCTGATTTGTACCCAGCTGCTGTCACCTTGGTGATGTACCAGATAGCAAGCAGGCAGATGTTGGTTTTTTGCCTTTGTCTCTTTCCTCCTAAAACAGTATTGGCTTTCCCATTTGAATGCAGCTGTGAGTTTTTTTTGTGTGTTGCTATTTGTTTTTTTGGTGTGAACTGTTGTCATCTTTCATTTTTTTTAAAACCCCCACACTCCCCAAAACAAGTCAAAACCTCCAGGTGAATGAGATTTTGGGGAGAATCTTAAGTATAGTTTCTGTTTCCCTTAAACCTCTTCATGGAACCTTAGGGATCTTAGGCTCCTGGGTTGGGAAATTTGAATTCCTTTTCCGTTTCTGTTTTGTGCAGTGCAGGCAATGTGGTTCTGTAGTCCCCTATACTTGGAGTGAGTTCTGAGGATACCATCTGTAAAACGTCTCCTCTAGAATCCCCACTGCCTGAAGTCTGTGAAGGCCCTCTGCCCATGAACAAAGGAGGGACTTCATAACCCACTAAGGATTTTGGTAGGAAAAGGTAATTATTTCCCTAGCTGAGTGCTGCCTGGGAGACTCTTCTGCTATCCCCAGGAGTCCCTTCCTCTATGCTTGTTTCTAGGCTCCCATCATCTGACATCTTCAACTTCAGATGCAAGCTGGTCTCTTACTACCTCCCTGGAGTTTTGTTGTTGGACAATTTCCTGTCCATGGATCCTCAAGAGATTATGCTGAAATTTCATTCCCAATGTCATCAGGAGTGAAACTACCAAAATTGAACTCCAGAGAATGTGCTTTAATATATAAGAATACAGCTGAGTAATTGCTGTGTTGATCAGAGGAGGAAATCATTCACTATAAAATGCTGTAGGACAGACAACTCATTTTTAAGCAAGTTCATAACAGGAATCACCTAAACAGAATTCAACTTTTATGGATTTTTTTTTAAAAAAGAACCTATTTATTCATCAGACTTAAGAGAAACATTTCATTTCACTTAACTAACAGGGCAGAAATTTTTGATGTCTCGATTACACAGGAAATGTGTTATGCACATGTTCATCAGAGTTTAACGGATGACTTCAGTTGTAAAAAAAGTTCAGCCATGTTGAGACTCTTGCTCAATGATCCCTGGTGAAATCCCCTTCTTGCTACTCACTCTGTAATCAGATGTTACATCTATAGACCCAATTCTTTTGAATGGTTTCTAAAAAGGAGGGGCCATTAGTTCAAATGTGCCATTTTCGCCTGTCAAAAGGCAATTTGCAAATGAACGTTACACTCTAGGAAGCAGAGCTCTTCCACTCTCAGAAAAAAGTGATGATAATTGGAATTTGCATATGTTTCTTTTTTGAGAGACAGACCACAGAGTTTGTTTATGACTATCTTTAGCACCAGCGGGAAGCTCATGAAGAAATGGAGGGGAAGAGTTAAAATGTTTTAAAACTCATGGGAAATATGTTCCGAATGATCCAGGGGCTTTTAAAAGTCCATTTTTAAAACATGAGAATGGTGTATTATGGAGTTGTTTTTTCGGTAGCAGGGAAGGGCATCACTTTGCCAACTGCACTTTCTGGCCCTGGGGTCAGCTGCTCATTATTTGTCTGAAGAATAACAGGGTGGGACCAAGGCTACAGTCTTTAGCAGTGGAAAAGGTGATTCTTTATGAAAATCTTAGTCTGTAGAAAGGTCAAACCAGGAATGCTGACTCCTTAGCAGCCTAACCCTAACCTCAACACTAACTTGGTTTTTAAACAAGGTAGGTTTTTGTTTTGTTTTGTTTTGTTTTTGAGACAGAGTCCCCCTCTGTTGCCCAGGCTGGAGTACAGTGGCGCGATCTTGGCTCACTGCAACCTCTGCCTCCCAGGTTCAAGTGATTCTCCTGCCTTAGCAGGAGTAGCTGGGATTACAGACACCCATCACTGCGCCCAGCTAATTTTTGTATTTTTAGTAGAGACAGGGTCTTGCCATGTTGGACAGGCTGGTCTTGAACTCCTGGCCTCAAGCAATCCGCCTACCTCAGTCTCCCAAAGTGCTAGGATTACAGATGTGAGCCACCTCAACAAGCCTAAACAAGATAGTTTTTATATGAATAATCTTAGATGACAGGTAAGTGTTCACGAGCGTGTTTTCAAACATTCATATCAGCCCTTAAGGGGGTACCAAACATTCTTCACTCTCTTCCTCTAAGTCTCACACCTGCACTTTAATGTATCCCCATCAGTCAGAATAGGCCAGGTTATGCTGCTGCAACAAAAAAGCCTACAGCCATGTCATGTTGGTTTAGGGATTGCTGGTGGATGAAGAGAAAACCATTATCTGAGGCAGGAAGAATGTTTGTTTGTTTGTTTTTTTCCCTCTGCCCTGGGGACAGTGTTTGAGATGGTGGCTGCTCTGTCTGCTGAGCTCCTAGAATGAGATGAGCAGCACACCCCAGCTGACCTGCAAGGCAAATAAACTTAATTTTATAGCCAGTAAGATTCAGTAGCATAACCTGACTTATCCTGACTAATACAATATTTAGTGTAGTTTTACAGATAAACAGACACATTCTCGTAGAGGGGAAATAGCTATCCCAAGACTTCACAATGACAGGGAAACCATGTATGGGTTCTGTCTAACACATCAGGCTGACTCTTCCTTTGTGTCTGGCAGAGCCATGAAAGATTCGTTTTTCCATCAACTACTGAATTCTCATTCTAATGAAGTCATTCTGATCCCATGTGCCTCTGGGAATGAACGTGGTCTTTTGCAGACAGAAACATAACTTTTTTTGTTTTGTTTTGTTTAGCATTGCAGGTAGGATGACCAACCATCCTAGTTTGCTAAGGGATTTCCCAGGCATGGGAGCATCAGTGGTAAAATAAGGAAAGTCCCAGGCACATTAGGTTGAGTTGGTCATCCAAATTGCTGAAGTGATTTCTCCTAGCAACACTTAGGAATTATGCAGCCTGGATTCCCACTGCACCTTGTAATTCTTTCCGTTATAATATTTATCACATTGTGTTTTAAATGACTCAGACTGTTCAGTGTCTATCTGCACACAAAGCCCTGAACTCCTGAGACCGAGAACTATTTCTTTTCCATTTTGTATTTCAGATACCTTGTATGGTGCCTACCACTTCAAAAGAACACAATAAATATTTATTGAATGGATGAATGAATGCTATTTCTCTGTTGTTTTTCATTTCAAAAACTGGTGTGATGTAATTAGCTTTCTGCTTTGAGGATTAATTCTACCTAGATTATAATTTAACTATAAAGAAAGGTAGGAATCTTTCTTGGCTGCAGCTACAAGCTTGCATAAAGCTTTCAGTATGACCCATAGTGTAAAATTATATAAACTCAGCACTGGGTTTCAGCATACACCGATTCCTTTTAGACTGACTGAATAATTGAATCTCCTTGTTTGGCATTTGTTTAAAGAGAGAAGGTCATGGGACAAATAGTGGATATTTGAGGCTATGGAAACATATGTTATAAATTTGGTTTAGCTGTTTCTGGTAACTGGTATTATTGTGACTGAAGACCCAGGCTTCCCCAGTCTGCCCTCCACCCTCGGGAATGCATAACTAGATGCTTTTCAAAAACCAGAGGCAGAAAGAAAATCGCCATGGGCACGCCTCACTGATGGACTGCATTCATGCCCACTTAAGGAAAGCAAGCAGAGGACTGAGAGACTTGCTCCAGAGAGTCAGACCCAGGGCTTATCCAGTTGAATCTTTTCATAACAGGTCTAAGAGGTGTGCCGAGAAAGAGCTTGGTGGTTTTTGATCTGCTTACGGTCTAACTCCTCAGACATCTTTGTTAATCACCCACAGAGGCTCTCTCCTAAGTGACTAAGCTTTTCTGAGAAGTTACTTGAATTCTATGAAGAGGCCCTCTGGATTGGTGGGAAGATCATGGAACTTGTTTTTTTTTTTTTTTTTTTTTTTTTTTTTTTTTGAGACAGAGTCTCGCTCTGTCGCCCAGGCTGGAGTGCAGTGGCCAGATCTCAGCTCACTGCAAGCTCCGCCTCCCGGGTTCCCGCCATTCTCCTGCCTCAGCCTCCCGAGTAGCTGGGACCACAGGCGCCGCCACCTCGCCCGGCTAATTTTTTGTGTTTTTAGTAGAGACGGGGTTTCGCCGTGTTAGCCAGGATGGTCTCGATCTCCTGACCTTGTGATCCGCCCGTCTCGGCCTCCCAAAGTGCTGGGATTACAGGCTTGAGCCACCGCGCCCGGCCGGAACTTGTTTTAAGGGGACTTAAAAAAAAAATCCCCATCCTCAGTTTCCTCATCTGTAAAACGGGTTTCAATTTACTTACCTTTCTCACTTCACAAGATAGTTTGTGAAGGTCAGTGAAAACAGTTTGAAGATTGTAAAATGCAGAAAGAATATAATATATATTTTCTGCCTCTATTAATTCACCTGATTCTTTCCACTTCCTATAACAAAACTTTCCTAAGCTTGCCTTCTGCTTTAGAACTTCCTTTTATTTATCCCAATATTTTTCTCATCACAGAAAGAGAAAAAACGTTTGCTGTGTGCTTTGTATGTACACTGTCTCCATAACAGACTTGTGATGCAGGTACATTATCAGAATTTTACATACAGGTACTAGTTTGTAGTGGTTTGGTAGCTTGTCCAAGGTCATGCATACAGACAGATCTTGGGTTTAGACTCAATTGTTCAATTGTGCCATGCATTTTCCATCCACAACACAATCTTTCAAGTTTTAAAGGGTTCCTCTCCTTTTTTTTTTTTTTTTTTTTTTTTGATCCTGGATTTGGTATACAAGTTCATCTTGGGCTTGATCACAGCATTTTGATTTTCTAGAGTTTGATAATATTCTTCATCTTCTGTCACTCCAGCCTGAAATGTCCTGCTCTTTATTCTGGCAGTCCTCTCCATTTTCTGGATCTTTATACTTGCTTTTGTTTGGACCTTTCTTGAGATGTAAGAGCTAACGCTACATGTAGTAGTCCAGGTGAGGCACTCCAGGGTTGGGTACCAGGGTAGGATAATGTTTCCAGATGTATTTTCAATACTCAACTATGATGCCCAGACATCGTTTGTTCTTTTGGCTGAAGCAAGGCAATTCCAGCGGAATGTCCTCTGGCTATAGCCAGCAACCATGTGGCCAGCCCATAGGGAACACAATGTTTTGAGGTCTCTAAAATCCATTCATTTATTCAACAAATACTTTAAAATACTTGTGCCAATCTCTATTCTAGTTGCTGTGGATAGGGTAAAATAAAACACCTCAAGTCCCTGTTTTCTTAGAGTGTATTGAGAAGTATGGAAAGACAGTTGATGAATACAAAAATCTAAATGACAGGTGGCAAGGGATATGCAGAAAAATGAAACTGGGGAAAGGGAATAAAAGAATAGTGGGTAGCGGGCTTGCTTTTTAAAAATAAGATGGTTAGGCATATTCCTGATAAGGTGACATTTGGGCAGAAACTTGAATGAAGCGGAGGTCATCTCAGGCAACAACAGCCTAGGCAGAGAACAGCAAAAGCAAAGGTCTTGGGGAAGCTACTTGCCATGTTTGAGGTTATGCCAGTGTACTTGGATCAACGTGAGAGTGGAAGGGATTGGGGGCGATGAGGTAAGAGATAAGGCAAGAGCATCAAGATCAAAGGGAGACGGATGATGTGTGGTCTTGTAAATTATGGCTAGGGCTTTGGGTTTTATCCTGTGTGAAATAGGAAGCCATTATAGTATTATGAGCAAAGAGCTGACCTGATCCAACTTAATATTTTAAGAACTTACTCAGACTGCTTTGTGGTGACTAGATTGTAGAAGAGGCATGGTGGAGGCAGGGAGGCCAGTTAGACAGCTGTTGTAATAATCCAGGAGAGAGATGATGGTGTTCTGGATCAGGATGATGGTGGAGATAAGGGCAAAATGTGGTTGGATCCTGGATATAGACTGGCTAAGACAGAAAGAGAAAAGCCAATGATAACTCCTGGTTTTCAGCCTGAGAAATTGGACACACTGGGTGAACAGAGTTACCTTTTATTCAGGTGAGGTATCCTGTGGGAGGCACATGTTTTGTGTATATGTGTATGTGTGTGTATGTTTGTATGTGGGGGTAGGGAATCAGGAGTTCTATTTTATATATTTTGAGTTTAAGATTATGTCCAAGTAGGGATATCAAATAGGCAGCTAGATATGAGTATGAAGTGTTCAGGGTAAAGGTCAGGGTTGGAGTTATACATTTGAGATTTTTCAAGTCTTGGGGTGAAATGAGATCATCTAGATAAATAGAGAAGTAGATTAAAAGGAGATCACAGGACTGAATCTTGGAGCACTACAACCTACCATTTAGAACTTGGGGAAATAGATGGAACCAGCAAAGAAGTGTAGTTTCTTAGAAAGCTGTTTTGGTGGGTTGTGTGACAGCAGCTACCGTAAATACTGATGTATATATTGGAGAACTGCTTCCAAAGTGGAACAGGATCATTGTGAAAAAGCACACATAAAAAAAGAGACTTTTGTCTTATCATTGAAAAATCTGGGCCAGGTGCAGTGGCTCAGGCCTATAATCCCAGCACTTTGGGAGGCCAGAGCAAGAGGATCGCTTGAGCCCAGGAGTTCAAGACCGGTCTGGGCAACATAGTGAGACCTTGTCTCTATTATTAAAAAAAAAAAAAAAGAAAAAAAATCTGTGGAAGATAGGACAGTTGCTCCCAGAAGAGAAAATCAGGTTGAATTAGTTCAGGTTAGGGAAATTTGCTTAACTGACTAGAAAGCAAAGGGATTATATATTCCTGGGAATATAAGCAAGGGATAGAAACAAAGTTCCAAAACTCTTGATACCGCAGATATGCAAGTCATAAGTACATGCATTTATAAATTCACAAATCAGACTTATATCAGGATATGTATATTAACAGAATCATCTACACAACGCATATAAATACCGTTTGGCCTTTGGAACACTTTTTTTTTTCCCAGTGGCAATTGGTGTTAAGTTTCCCAAGTCACACAAAGAGAGATTATTTAACTCAGCAGGGTGCAGTGGCTCACACCTGTAATCCCAGCACTTTGGGAGGTCAAGGTGGGTGGATCACTTGAGGCCAGGAGTTCGAGACCAACCTGGCCAACATGACAAAACTCCGTCTCTACAAAATATACAACAACAAAAAAAATTAGCCAGGTGTGATGGTGTGCATCCGTAGTCCCAGCTACTTGGGAGGCTGAAGCATGAGAATCACTTGAACCTGGGAGGCGGAGGTTGCAGTGAGTGCAGATAGTGTCACTGCAGTACACCCTGGGTTACAGACAGAAACTCTGTCTCAAAAAAAAAAAAAAAAAAAAGAAAACAAAGATTATTTAACTCATGATGTATCTCAAGTATGGGCCTAATTTTTCAATTTTTCATTTTTTAAAAAATGTGTCATAAGCTGTTTTATTTCAGTGTATGGGAGTGTCTAACGGAGCAACATTTTTGTAAGCAAACCTTGAGAATATGTTGTATGAGTGTCCAATCTTTTGGCTTCCCAGGGCTGCATTGGAAGAAAAAGAATCGCCTTGGGCCACACACAAAATACACAAACACTGATAATAGCTGATGAGCTAAAAAAGAAAAAAAAAATCGCACAAAAAATCTCATAATGTTTTAAGAAAATTTACGAATTTGCGTTGGGCCGCATTTAAAGCTGTCCTGGGCCACATGTGCCAGCTGTGGGTTGGACAACCTTGTATTAGAGCATGTTTATTTCTTCATTGGTACCTATTGGTACAAGATGAGATATCCAGCAATAAAAGGCAAATGTAAGCATGGTTTCTTTAAGATGCGTCATAAGCTGTTTTCTTTCAAGAACGAATGTGTTTGACAGAGAAACATCTTTGTAAGCAAATCTTGAGAACATGTTATTAGAAAATGTTTCTTTCTCCAACAGTTCGTATTATATGGCTTTACCTATGGAGCTAAAAGGCAAATGTAAGCATGCTTCCTTTGTTTGTTTGTTTTTTTTTTTGGAGAACTGACTCAAACAGATTTTATTCAACTTTGTAGATGAGGAAACAAATGATACAAAATAAGTCATAAGAAATGCTTTCTTATACCACTATCTCAAACCACTTTCAGTGTTTTACAAAATGCTCACACAGCAAATACGAAAATCTTCAACACACTCTTCCTTTGTAACTTGCTGCAATAAATGCAACATTAACAAACATACACATTTCTTCTGTATCAATCTTAAAAGTTGAATTACTAATTTTTATGATGTTACTCATACATATTTTTATTCATATACTTTTAATGACATCATTGCCAATACATACAATATTTTCTTTAACTTTATTTTTATGTTAAGCCAACATCTGTCATGCAGCTATCAAAAATCTTACAGTAAATTACACAGGTTTGTAGTCCAATTTAGACTCTAGCTTGTTAGAATCAGCCACTTTTCTGACTGCTTTCATGAAGTCTTCCTGTACTACAAAATCATGATCAGCACGAATTGCGAACATACCTGCTTCAGTACAAACATTTCTCAGGTCTACTCCATTAAAGCCATCTGAAAGCTTCACAATTGCTTCATAATCTATTTCACCATGCTTTGTAATGGAACCTGCATGGATTTTCAGTAGGTCTAATCTTGCTTGTTCATATGGCAAATCAGTATGTATTTTTCTATCTAATCATCCTGGATGCAGCAAAGCAGGATCCAGTGTATCTGGTCTGTTTGCAGGACCATTTTAACTCTATGCAGAGTATCAGATCCACCCATTTGATTCAGTAACTCCGTTAAAGTACTCTGAATCTCTCTGTCAGTTGAAGTACCCTCAGAAAACAGACAACCACCAATAACATCTATTTCATCCTAAAAATGATGCATAGTTGACGGTCCTTGGCATAATTAAACATTTCTCTGATCAACCACAAGCACTTTCACCAATGTACTTGTCTACAATAGAACTAGACACAGCCTTGAAGAAATTGTAGTCCAGCTGGCTAGCCACGGCTCGTGCCAAGAGTGCTTTTCCCATACCTGGTGGTCCTTGTAGCAAACAGCCTTTTGGAGGCATTATTCCTACCCGCTGAAATAACTCTGGGTTTGTAAGAGGTAATTCTATCACCTCTCTTAATTCCCAGATCTGTTCTGATAGCCCTCCAATCTCAGAATAAGAAACATTCCCGGGGTCCTCATGAGACATGTTATAAACCAGTGGATCCACCTCTCTTGGCAAATATCTCATGATAGTTAGTGTAGTCATATCCACAGCAACTCCTGTTCCTGGCTTCAGCTTACTTTTGTCAAGCTGTTGACGACAACCCACAACATATCTTGGTCCATTTGTGGCTTTAACAATGAATTTTTCTTCAGTTAACTGTTTAAGCACTTCACCCACAATCTGCCCAACACTTTGTAGGGCCTTCAGATCATTTTAAGACTTTTCAAACTGCTTGGTAAGTTCTTTTAATTGTTCCCTTAACTCATTAAGACGGCCATCGATCTCCTTGTGCTCAAGCAGCTTCTTGCGGTAGTCCTGAAGCACCTTATCTCTAGGGTCCGCCATGATGAGAAGCTGTTTCCCTTTTTAAATGATAGATTTAGAGCGTATAAGTGCAGCTTTTTTACATGGATGTATTGTGTCGTAGTGAAGTCTTGGTTTTTAGTGCAGCCATCACCTGAATGGTGTAAATTGTACCCATTAAGTAATTTCTCATCCCTCACCCCCCTCCCACACCAATTTTCAGTTTTCAATCATGTTCTTAAGAGTGTTTTCAATCGCAGTTCTTGTCTGTGCAACGAACTCATCTGACAGATAGACAATCAAAGCAGTATGTATAAGAAGGGTGAAATATTAACAGATTCTTAAAAAGCATAGTCTCCTTTTATCCTGTGGACCCTTGCACACCCTCCCTTCCCCTAGTGCTGCATCCCAAATTTGGCCAGCTAGAGGTAGGTCTCCAGTTCCCAAGGGGAAGTAGAGTCAGGAAACAAAGATATTGTTCTCAGTTAAGTTTGAAATGTCTTGATCTTTGCAGAAGACAGATTTAAAGAATAGGTCAGGCACAGTGGCTCACACCTGTAATCCCAGCACTTTGGGAGGCTGAGGCAGGCAGATCACCTGAGGTCAGGAGTTGAAGAGCAGCCTGGCCAACATGGTGAAACTCCGTCTCTACTAAAAATACAAAAAATTAGCCAGGCGTGGTGACACAAGCCTGTGGTCTCAGCTACTTGGGAGGCTGAGGCATGAGAATCGCTTGAACCTGGGAGGTGGAGGTTGCAGTGAATCGAGATTGCACCACTGCAGCAGCCTGGGCGACAGAGCAAGAAAGATAGAACTCTTGTGGACTGGGTCATCAGGGGAGAATTGGAGAGGCTGAGACACTGATGGGGTGCTAGAAGGGACCCTCCCCTACACCCCTACTTCATTTTCTGAAGATGTGAATGGAGTGAATGTCATTTCTCCAAACATCACATATACTCAAGCTGCATCCTCTAAGTTCTAGAAAAAGCTCATTGTCTTCTCTGACTTAGTTTCAGAGAAGCTCTATGGCAAGTTTGTCACCAGCGTAACAACCAGGATGTCCAGTTGCCCATTGTGCTGGGGGAGAGTTGGGCCTTGGTGGAAGAAACAGTGGTTGGGAGCCCTGTCTATTGATCGCTGTCTTTAGGAGGAAGGCTCTTCTCGCTCCTCTTCCATGTGGTGGTAGGATGGGCTGAGGCTGCCCCTGCTTGGGAGAGGCTGCGGCCCTTGGCAGACCAAGAAAGGATCAGCTGAGCCTTCTTTTGGAAGTCTTCATCTTTTCATAGTTTTCTGAAGGGAGCCTTCTTCGTGCCCACAAACATAGATTTAGTATCCGTTTCTTTGTGCTCCAATATTGTCTCCATTATAGGACTTACTGCACCATCCACTTGTCCGTCTCCCCTACTAGACTTGTGAGCCCTTTGAGAGCAAAGACCAAGTTACATTTGTCTTTATATACCACCCCAGGATGGTGTCTAGGTCATGGTAGGCAAGCTATAATTATATGCTACGTTATAAAGAAAAACAAATGCATTCACTCTCCATGCTGTTGAGTGCTTTGTTACCTGGTGGGAGTAACTGGAGTAACTGGAGTGAGTAGAGGAGAGTGCAGGCCTATGCAATACAATGCATTCTGTTCAACAGATGTTAAGTAACAATAACTGCAACCACCTACAGTGTGTCTTCTCATCTTTATTTCTTTTCCTTTAAATAACAGATTGAGGCCTATTTCCCCAGAAAGATGGATAATTGCAAGATTATCCATCTTACAATCTGTTAGCTCGTCCCCTTCTTTCTAAGACATTTCCTGTCATCGCTGTGACTGTAGCCTTGCCTTAAGTACATTTTATAGTCAGTTCCCTCTTTTGGCCACATTGTGTTCTTTGAAATCATGTCTTTGTAAAATGGAACATTTTCTCCTGTAGTGACAAGGTTGTAAGTAAAACTAAAGGCTGACCAAAGACTCGGTATCAAATAAAATATAGTCATGATAAATAACGTGTCAAAAAGACAAACCTGCAACTACAGTCCTCTAAAGCAATTTAAAATAGTAAAATCACACCCCAAGTCCTATGTAAAAGTCATAAGCACACATTGGTTATACAAAGATATGTGGAATTATGAAAATGTATGTAAAAACATAAAATTACATCCTACTCTATCATAAATTTTTCCTAAAACCAATACGCATTAAGATGAATGTTTTTAACACATTAATGAATAACAATTTATTCTGCTTTTAAATTAGAAATGGAGTATCGGAAGATGATTTAGATCAAGTCTCTTTTTAAAAAAGTCAAGTCTAAGCAAGTTTGAAGTTATGTTCCTTTTGCCCTCTTTAGGTTGTCCTCTTCAAAGTGGAGGCCTTCGAAATGATCCAAGTGATTCCATAGTTGCACCCACCAATTAGTAGGCTCAAGAAATGTTTCCTGTTGTTTATGACAATGATGGTGTTTCTTTCCTCTTCTGAAAAACTCACCCGATATTTCTAATCTTCTTTCTTTCCTTCTCTTTTTCTTTATTTAAACCTAAAGGCATAGTTGCTCAGTAGAAGACCAAATCAGAGCTAGGAAAGGACAGGAAATGGCCTTAAATCCCTCAGGCTCTGCTTCCTTCTGTGCGTGATTCTTCCTCGATTTAATTTTTATTGTAGAAACAATAAAACAATTGCTGATTGTGAGCAGACTCCACAAAAAGAACTTCAAGACATCTGTGACAAGATTTCTAAGAGGTCTGGCTGACCCTGCATAAAATTCAGCAAACAATTCAATCAACATTTATTGAAGGCTTACTGTGTTCCAGGTCTGATGTGGGGCTCAGGAGATGTTGAGGCAAAGGGAACATAACTCAGCCTTCAAGGAGCACCTGTGAAGTATGGGTGTTAGGGAAGCTGCACCTAAGTCTAGTTGTGAGAACTTCCTATAGAACGGTAGCAGACTTGGGTCATCTTCTCTGGGGTCTTCTCGTCATATGACTACCAGGTTTGTGATTGATACTGATCTACAACCATGTGTGGTAAGAGGAAGGATATGTAGAAACTGTTATCCAATAAGCCTCTGTGTTTTCTTTTCTTTTATTTTTTTGAGATTGAGTCTCACTGTCACCTAGGCTGGAGTGTAGCGGCACGATCTCGGCTCACTGCAACCTCCACCTTGTGGGTTCAAGCAATTCTCCTGCTTCAGCCTCCAGAGTAGCTGGGATTGCAGGTGCCCACCACCAAGTCCAGCTAATTTTTGTATTTTTAGTAGAGATGGGATTTCACTATGTTGGCCAGGCTTGTCTCGAACTTTTGACTTCAAGAAATCTGCCTGCCTCAGCCTCCCAAAGTGCTGGGATTACAGGCATGAGCCACTGCGCCTGGCCAGCCTCTGTGTTTTCTAGTGAGATTTGAGGTTTGGAATTTGCTTCATGTTTAATTAAGAAAAATCTCATAATCCCATTGAAAACATAAATAAGATTATCATAATGTAAGGGAAAAGCTGATAATATAGCCACAGGGGATCCAGATAAGGAAATAAAAGGGCGAAACAGTAATGAGGAAATGAGCCCTTTGGTCTTGAATTGTGGAACGTATTGAGAAATTGTTTAAAGAGAACCAGCTTGACTGCGCGTGGTGGCTTATGCCTGTAATCCAAACACTTTGGGAAACCAAGGCAGGTGGATCACCTGAGGTCAGGAGTTCGAAACCAGCCTGGCCAACATGGTGAACCCTCCATCTCTACTAAAAATACAAAAATCAGCCAGACGTGGTGGTGAACACCTGTAATCCCAGCTACTTGGGAGGCTGAGGCAGGAGAATCGCTTGAACACAGGAGGCAGAGATTGCAGTGAGCCAAGGTCACTCCACTGCACTCCAGCCTGGGTGACAAGAGCAAAAGTCCATCTCAAAAAAAAAATAAAATAAAATAAAAAGAAGGACCCAGATTGGATAGAGTAGGCTGGATTTACATAGTTCAACCAATATTTCTCTCAGAGTTTTTAAGGGTTTTTTTCAGGAGACAGTAAGTTGCATACTTCAGTGAAAATAATACATATCTGTGTGCATGGTAGTTTTCTGGGAAAAACAACTAGCATCAGGGATAAGATTATTTTCAAATAATATATCAAAAAATGAGACATGCAAGCAAAGAATGAGTGAGTGCAATTCACATGTTAATGCTTACATGGAATTCTGTTTGTCTGGAAAGTTGTTGCTGTGTGGCAGACTTATCTGCCTTTTTTGCCTTATAAAATAATTCTCAAGTGACTTTTTGATAAGTGTGAATACAATTAGAAACAAGACCCCAAAGGTTTTCTATTTCTCTGGAGCTACATAGCCCTGCATTTGAAACCATTACTCTAAGCCTGTTACATATATATATTTTTTGCACAGAATACATTTCTAAAAATAGGATATGACCTCAGCAGAAAATTAAGCAAAAACATGTGGTTGTCTTCATAAGCATAATGCTTTAGAAGTCAAAATATATGCAAATAAACCGGAAGGAGGCCTGAGAGCTACCTCTGCCCCATGTCTCCATTGCAGTGTCTTCCTAACTGTTCTACTGTCCTGTCTCTGCTCCCTCCAGTTCAGCTTGCACATGACCTCCCAGCTAATTTGAACAGGACAGATGTCTCCCGCACCAGCCCCTTCAGTGGCTCCCTTTTGTGCTCAGTAAAGACCAAACTCTTTAGCATGGCATGTGAGACCTCTGTAATCTGGCCTTTGAGGCTCATCTTCCCCCATTATCCAGCACACACACCCCCTATATTCTCATCATACTGCACCCTTCATGGAGCATGCCATGTAAATATGTTTATGCTTTTGCATAGAATATACCTTCTGCCTAAAAAGCAGTTCATATGTCACTTCTGAGAAATCCTTTCTAATTCTTTCAGGAAAGGAATGAGGTCCCTCTCTGCGTAAGGGATCTCTTTATATCACTTGTCAGAATGCTTTGTCATTATTCGTCAAAATGGAACCTTCTTTTTATGCCTCCATTGCCAGTAAGACCCCGCAGTTTGAGACTGAAAATATAGGTGCTATGTACTACCGTAATTCCAACATGAAATGCTAGACCACAAGTGCTGGGATTCGAAGACCTGTTTTGTGAGATTATTATCTATTTCTGGGACATAAAAGAGTTGAAGAGTCACAGGGAGAGGGGATGATTTCTTCCAAGAGCATCGACAATAGGTACTGTTTGTTTCTCTCCCTCTACCCACACTGAGGGACTGGAGGGAGAGACTTTCTTCTCTTCTTGAGTCAAGCAAGAGGGCTTCAGCAGGACCATTCAAGAGAAAAACAGAAGTCTCGCAGGGTTTGAGGGCTTCGGTTCTGTGCCTGAGAATATTGAGGGGAAAAGGCTGGGACTTGAGCCACCTGTCTGATGGCAGAGCAGAGGGAGACGGACCTCCACTGGGAAGAAGCTGCACTCCCATTCATAACAGCTGGCAAGACTGCATGAGTGTTTCTCATTGACCAGACATGGACTCATCAACACAAAACAGCCTGGAGCTAGTTTTGGACCGTGCCCAAGAGCACAGCCAGAAGACAGGGAGCTGTGACTTCAGTAGAGGAGGTATGAACATGGATGGCTAGGGCCACAGAGAGGAATGAGAAGCCAGAAGAGAGGCACTGTCCACATGAAGGGGCTTTTGAGAAGACTCCAGTGGGCGCACCTCTGTGGATCCCACAAAAGCACCCATGATAGGAAGGGTCAGCTCCAACATTCTCTGAGGCCAGAGAGCACCAGCGCTCGCAAGAGTACTTGACAGGAAGAAACCTCTTGCTGTTTCTCTCTGTGTTTTCCAGCTCTAGCCCTGGAAGAGCCAGAGTGTGGTGGGTTGTGGGGAACAGAGGAGAGGAGATGCACAGGGGAGGCAGATAGAGGAGAAACTGACCATGGCCCTTCTTTCCCATTGCCTTCTCTGCAGCCTGAGGCAGCCCAAGTCAGGGAGCTGAAGAACTTTAATTTTGAGTGACAATTAAATTATTAAACTGAACTAAAAGCTTACTGTTCTTGTGACTAACAGATACAAGGACTTTGCATTAAGAGTATTCAAAAGAGTTTATGGCAGCTGCCCAAGATTTCTTCCACTTTCCATGTAGGGAAGGAAGTTCACAGAATGGGATTAGACAACTAGCAGACAGAAAGACTAGAGTTTCTACCTGCCAAACCCCAACCCTAGTTTGGAGACCTACTTGTTCAATGTACCAGTGACATTTGTTTATTAATTTGTTGTCTCTTCATACTGAGAGCTTCTTGGGGATAGAAACTCACATATTATATTCATCTTTATAAAGCTTAATGAAGCAGTATCTGCCACATAGAAAATGTTTGTTGAACGAATAAATGAACAAATTAATTGATAAATGGGAGCGATATAGTATAGTGTATTAGGGGTCCAAAGCTGGGCTTTGCCACTGATTAGTTGTGGGTTCTTTGGTCAATTTCTTAACCATGAAAGACTTGATTTACTTACCTTTTAAAGTGGCAACAAAATAGTGCTTACCTCATCAGATTTGAGAATTAGTCGTGAGGTACTGTATTGAAAATGCTTAGCACAGTGGCTAGTACACAATGAATGTTCAATAAATGTAAGCTGTAATGTCATTTTGCTGTTGTTAGATTTGGAGTTGCATGGATTAGTATGTAATGACCACTCCCCAAACCCAGCTGAGCCTGGTGTCCTTGATCTTGGTAGTATGCCCTTGACCCCAACTAGGCCTAGTGATCTTGATGCCTGGATCTCCCTGTTTCACCTCCTCAAGGAGGAAACTTTGTTTTCTGCTGGGCTGAGGAAGGGCAGTTACTTCACTCCACTGGGTAGCAAAGAGTTCTGGCTGGTGGACAAACTGCTCTTACATGGACACTTAAATAAGTCTCTGCTTTCTAGAGATATCTGGGACCTCTCATTCCTGAGTCTTTCTGGCGTTCTATAGCACAGGCCAGCCATCTTCTAAGCTCCTCCCAAAGCTGTTTCAGCTTCCTTGACTTTGCTAAATCAGTTATCACTGACACTTCAGCTTCTGATATTTTCTTGTTTTTGCTTCTTCTTTGTCCTTGTGTGTACCTATACCTTAAACAAAGTCTTTTACCATAATTAGGGCAGACAGTAGGGGAGATTGGGAAAAAGCTGCAATAAATATGAGTGTTCAATCTGCCATGTGTATAGCCTGAAGTATGTGTAACTCTAGTAATACGAAAACATAATGGTAGTTGTAAAAAAGAATTTATTTAGCGATATAAAATGTACTTGTCCATATGTTTATACATTTAAAGTTAATAATACAAAGAAATGTGTGCTATTTTGCAAAATAAACCACGTAGAAAATAAACACATCGGTGTTTTGATGAAGTAGCAATCACAAAGAAGCTGAGGTTATTAGAGAAGTCTTCCTGGCAGAGGTAGCAATTTTCCTGGGCTCTGAATAGTGGGTAGAATTTGGTTTTATTAAGGATAGGAAATGGGTCTGTAACTCATTTATACATTAACAATCATGTGTAATTCAGGGTTTTATCTACTGTAATAGCAGTGCCTTGAGCTTCTCAACATGCCTTTTCTTTGTTACCCTTCCTTTTGATAAGAGACAAATCCTCTTTCTTGGAGAACAAAGCCAGCTCAACAGAGGGAAGCAGCTCATGAAGACAGAGAACAAATGACAAGACCCCAGCCAAAGCCAGAATGCCCTTTCCATCATGCAAGAGCCAGTAACTTACCCTCCTTCCCTCCCCCTTTTTTTTTTTTGCTTAAGCTAGTTTTAGTTGGATTTCAGTCATTTGCATCAGAAAGAGTCCCAACTAATATGACAGGGTAATGAGACTATATTTAACTTGACATTTTATTATTTATTTATTTATTTGTTTATTTATTTATTTATTGAGATGGAGTCTCACTCTGTCGCTCAGGCTGGAGTGCAGTGGCACGATCTTGGCTCACTGCAGCCTCTGCCTCCTGGGTTTAAGCAGTTCTCCCAGCTCAGCCCTCCAAGTAGCTGGGAGACTAGCATCACCACGCTCAGCTAATTTTTGTATTTTTAGTAGAGACGGAGTTTCATTATGTTGGCCAGGCTTGTGTCAAACTCAAGTGACCTCAAGTGATCCGCCTGACTCGGCCTCCCAAAGTACTGGGATTACAGGCATGAGCCACCGCGCCTGGTCTTAACTTGGATTTTAGAAGAACACAGTGGGCAGAGCTAGAACTCAATTTATCGTCTAACTTAAAATTACAACTTGTAGATTGTTTCTCATTACATTTATTGCTGGTAGATAATTCTTATCCTTTGACTCCAGGCAGAATGGGAACAGACTTGTGTCTGCATTTTTCCCTTTGGAGCTTGTTATTTTTCTCATAAGAGATGAATTATTTGTAAGCAAAAATTAAAGATAAAAATCAATTCCCATCATCTTAAAAAAAATGTGGTGAGCATGTCCCTAGAGTTATGAGAGTTGCAGAGTAATTCGTCTGCAGAGTGCTGCTGGAAGGCAGAGCCCACCAATTCCCCACAGCTCAGGGTTAAGGGAACTGATCCTTTAATGCTTATAAATCAGAAGTTTTTGCTGCAGCAACCAGGGAAAACATAGTGAATCTTTAGGTGACATGGCAAATAACTTAATTATAGATAATTAGTAAATAACTACACACTATGGGTCTACTACCGTTTTCAGTGCTTTTTATGTATCACTAAAAACCCAAGGATGAGGTACTGTTACTGTCGTCATCCCCATTTGCCGGATGAGAAAACTGAAGCACCGAGTTAAGCCAGGATAGGCCCTCTGGCAGTCTGATGCCAGCATGACATGCTCTTGATCATTGTACTACACTGCTCTAGGTTTTAGTCAATTTACAGAATTTTACGTGTATATGCTCTAGGTTTTAGTCAACTTCCAGAACTTTAAATGTATAAAAATATGGACATGTGCATTTTATATCTCCTTTGTTGTATAGCAAGTCTCAGGTCTACACTGACAAACCAAGAGATTGGGGTTTAAGTCAAAAGACAGTATTACTGAAATAATCAGGAAAAGTGGGAAAATCAATTTCTGCCTGAAATGCATTCCTCTATTTGTTTTAGTGATAGCCACGTGAGTTTTCTTAGTTGGATTTTAAATATTGCTACTACAAGGGCGGGCATGGTGGCTCAAACCTATAATCCCAGCACTTTGGGAGTCTGAGGCAGGTGGATCACTTGAGGTCAGGAGTTCAAGACCAGCTTGGCCAACATGGTGAAACACTGTCTCTACTACAAATACAAAAATTAGCTGGGCCTGGTGGCGCATGCCTATAGTCCCAGGTACTCGGGAGGCTGAGGCAGTAGAATCGCTTGAACCTGGGAGGCAGAGGTTGCAGTGAGCTGGGATCATTAATAATTTGTTAAGTCATTGTAGTGTATAAGAAAGATATTTGGTGAGCCTCTGGAATTTCTTGAGTGAGAAGGGTGATGAGAGCATCTTTTGTTCTAATGAGGTGACTTTGGGAGGCCCATAGTTTCAGGATGGGAGCTGGTCCCCAGAAAGACCAAGCCTTGTTTAGAAGCTTGGAACTTTTTTAGCATTACCTCCCAACCTCCAGGGAGAGGAGAGAGGCTGCATATTAAGTTAATCACCAATGGCTACAATCACACCTATGTAATAAGATATCCATAGAAACCTCGAATGATGGGGTTTGGTAAGCATGTTGAGGTGCTGGGAGGATAGTGTACCCTGAGAGGGCATGGAATCTCTGTGTCCTCCCTTCCCCCATACCTTGCCCTATGCATCTCTTCCATCTGGCTATTCCTGAGTTGTACCTTTTATAATAAACTGGTAACAATAAGTAAAGCATTTTTCTGGTTACTGAGAGTCATTTCAGCAAATTATTGAATCTGAGTGGGGGTTGGGGGAACCCCTGAATTTATAGTCAGTCTAGCAGGAATGTGGGTAGCTTGGGCATTCCATTGAGAGCTGGCATTTGAAGTGAGGACAATCTTATGGGACTGAGTCCTTAACCTGTGGGGTCTGGTGCTAACTCCGGGAGTCAGTGTCAGAATTGAATTGAATTGTTGGAAAAGACACCACATATTTGGTTTCTGGTGGAAAGAAACCCCACTAATTTGGTGTCAGAAAACATGGGATTTGCTAGAATAGCCCTGACTAATATTTGGTTTGGGAAGAGAAAGGAAGAAAGGGTGGGAATGAGGAAACTTTGATCCCTAGATGGCTACCTAGTCACCCATGGTATGAAACTGCAGTCTCGTGATCAGTTACTAAGGGTAAAAGATAGGCTGGGCGTGGTGGCTCATGCCTGTAATCCCAGCACTTTGGGAGGCCGAGGTGGGCACTTCACCTGAGGTTGAGAGTTCGAGACCAACCTGGTCAACATAGTAAACCCTGTCTCTACTAAAAATACAAAAATTAGCTGGACATGGTGGTGTGCGTCTGTAATCCCAGCTATTCGGGAGGCTTAGGCAGGAGAATGTCTTGAATCCAGGAGACGGAGGTTGTGGTGAGCCGAGATTGTGTCACTGTACTCCAACCTGGGCAACAAGCGTGACACTCCGCCTCATTAAAAAAAAAAAAAAAAAAAAAAGACTAAAGGTAAAAGTTACTGGTGGAATTTTGAAATGCTGGTAGACCTAAATTCCAAGGAGTTGGCAATTGGATTTGTAAGACTATGCAAAATAATAACAAGCATCCTAAATCTACAATCTCTTGGTTTTTGTTATTTGTAATAGCTGAAACGAAAGTAAAAGTGTGAGTGCTGGGTTGGGCTTTGATGGTGGAGTAGGCTCAGATTTCGGTTGGTCTGAGCTTCAGTCACTAGCCTAAAAACTACCCCTAAAGGGGAAACTACGCTGAGAAAGTAACTCTAAATCCTCCGGTCACCAAGAAGGTAGACCACATCGGGGAGAGACAAAACCCAAAAACGACTTAAGCCAATGGTGTGGCATGAAGGAGTTGTCTCATTTTGTGGATCAGCTGTCATCAGCTTCCCAAAAAACCTTTACTAAAATGGATTGTGAGAGTGACAAATTTAGGGGCAGTTTCTTTGGTTTTAAATGCTGCAGAGTGCAAGAGCAAGTTTGGTTAATACAGGACCTGCAGCTAACTATGGAACAATTGCAGACCGCTAGACATCATCCAGACACACAGGAGGTTATTCCTGAGAAAACCGGCATCCTGGTGATCTGGATAAAAGCCACTGTAAGGTGTATTTACCCAAAGATGGGGGGCTGTTCAACTCTCTCTACAAACCAGGTAGAACACCCAAGATGAAGCAGCTGATGCTTTGTATGCAAGCTATGTTGGATTGACTTTATGAGGACCAAGATATTCATCCAGGAATATGCCTGTTACCCAGGACATGGTAAATACTGTGAGTAAGGGGGCCCTTCTTACAAGGGTACCCCATGAAATCCTACTGCTGCAAAACTGAACAACAGTTTGAGTAGAACAATTGTCTGGCGCCTAATGTGTGCTCTCAAATTGGTTTGAGTCTTAAATACTTGTTCCAGATCCTGGTAGCAGTGAACAAAACAGACAATTCATGGTCCCCATGGAGCTAATATTTTGATGTTCTATTACAGAAATGGACGTGGGATGGAGACACCTGACATATTCAGAGAACTAAAGGCTCCTCCATCACCAAAGGAGTCTTGGAAATTTACAGCCGTGATTCTATATTGTAATGATGGACGGAACCTTACACTGGGTGGAGGTCAGCAGGACTGTTGGAATGCCAAAGTTGGCTCCCTGAGTTTGTCTTTGAGCTATCTGGACATCCGTGCCACATTTTAGAAAAACTGATGATAATTTATTTTTATGTTAAAATTTATCTTACAAGTATTTCATCTGTTATGGGAGCAAAACACATTCCAGAGGGGAAAATACACACATTCCTGTACTCCATGTCCGAGAAAGCAAAGTGAATACTTTCTGCTGCCAATACACTTAATTAGGATAGACAAGGGAGACAGTACCATTTAAAGTCATGTTTTTGTGAAGTCATATAAGGAAATGGACATAATATTGAGTGGTCAGAAATCTATGTTCTAGGAATTTAAAAAAATGCACTGGGTCTGTTTTATAAGAAGAAGAATTAAGAGAAACATGAGTGGGAGTTAAGTATTATTATAAAATGTTCTGCAGATTTAATAATGTGGTTCTTTACAATTTGTCATTCCTGCACAGCAGGGAGATAAGACAATTATTTTTGGTGCTTTATGAGTATTGTTTAAATTATTCAGTATTCTCTTTTATAGTTAAATTGCTGAAGTAAAAATATATCAGAAAATTAATGTACTTTGATTTATACAATAACAATACCTTATAACTAAATATGAGCTGATCACACTTACGTGCTCTTTCATCAAATACTCCCAATGCTTTGAAATAGAAATTATAATTGATATCACTTTAGGTATGAGAAAATTATGGTTCAAGAAGGTTTTATAATTTTCCCAAGATGCAAGCGGTGTCGTTGGGACCAGAACTTGGGAATTCTGACTAGAGATTTTGAGCTGGGTAGATGTAGCGATCAAGAGAATGGGTGCTAGTGTCAGCTGGACCTGGGGTTGTTCCCCACCTGTATCCTTACTTATTACTTAACCTCTCAATCCTCACTTTCCTCTTCTGAAAATGGGGATAATATGACCTACCTCATAGCCTGGTAGTGAGGATTAAATGAGATAATTACTAAATGTGAAGTGCTTACTTGGCGTGTAGTATATATATGTTCAATTAAGTATTGCAAATATTATTGATAAAGAATAAAGTGGAAAATAAAAATAATGACTTACTATTGTCTTCTTATTTGGAAGAAAACAATAGATTAAAACAGTGGAGGCCAGGCATGGTGGCTCATACCTATAATCCCAGCACTTTGGGAGGCCAAGGCAGGAGGATCACTTGAGCCCAGGAGTTTGAGACCAGCCCAGGTAACATAGTTGAGACCACATCTCTATCAAAAAAAAAAAAAAAAAAAAAATTAAAAATTAACCAGGTGTGGTGGTGTGTACCTGTAGTCTCAGCTACCCAGCTACTGGAGATGGGGAGGCCCAAGATGGGAGGATTGCTTGAGCCCAGGAGGTTGAGGCTGCAGTGAGCCATGACGGAGCCACTGCATTCCAGCCTGTGTGACAAGAATGAGATCTTGCCTCAAAAACAAACAAACAATCAACAACAACAACAACAACAAAAGCCTAAAATGCAAAAGAACAGTGATTCTCAATTGGAGGCAATTTAGTCCCCCACCCCCATAGGTCATTTGGTAATGTCTGTAAACATTTTTGGTTGTCACAAATGGAAGGGTGCTACTGGTGTCCACTTGGCAGAGGCCAAGGCTGTCATGAAACATCCTACAATGCACAGGGCGTGCCCCACAGTAAAGAATTATCAGGTCCAAGTGTCAGTAGTGCTGAGGTTGACAAGCCTTGCATTAGAACAACAAGAATTCATTGAGTATACTTAAAAAATTATATTTGTTTTTGTTTTTTGATAGAGATGGGGGCCTTGCCATGTTGCTCAGGCTGGTCTTGAACTCCTGGTCTTAAGCAGTCCTTCCTCCTTGGCCTCCTAAAGTGCTGGGATTATAGGCATGAGCCTCCACACCCAGCCCTTATTGAGCCATGTAAACATCACTTCTCCAAGCACAGAAGAATTTGAAAATAGGAGATAATATATTATCTTTGCAAGTGTAGAACACAAAAATTAGTGTAAGGAAATGGCATGGTTTATGTTGGACATATGAATAGATGATAATCTAGAGTTTTTAATAAGAAAGAAAAGTTACCAGTTAAGTTCTTTGTGGTTAAGAGGTGACAGTTTTCAAAACTGACAATTTATGGTTTATTTTTTACAAAATAAATTTTCCTGTGATAGGAGCCCTTAAATTCATCAGCAAATGGCCTCCTTCGCTGGCTTTCCATTATTCATTGAATAATAGCCAGGGCTTTAGTAACAGCAGTAAGATATGATTTAATGAAAATAAATTATAGAAATTTGTATTTAAGTGAGGGCTGGATGTGGTGGCTCATGCCTGTAATTCTAGCACTTTGGGAGGCCTAAGCGGGTGTATCACTTGAGGTTAGGAGTTTGAGACCAGCTTTGTCAACATGGTGAAACCCCATCTCTATTAAAAATACAAAAATTAGCCAGGTGTGTTGGCACACGCCTGTAATCCCAACTACTCGGGAGGCTGAGGCAAGAGAATCACTTGAACCTGGGAGGCGGAGGTTGCAGTGAACCGAGATGGCACCACTGCACTCCAGCCTGAGAAACAGAGGGATACTCTGTCTCAAAAAAAAAAAAAAAAAAAAAGGAAAGAAATTTGTAACTAAGTGGGAAATAATGTAATTTAGATGTATTAGTATTAAGACCAAAATGCAGTATTCTCCTACTTAGAAATCAGGAGACTCAGTACTTTTCACAGTGATCTTAGCTTCCCTTAATTTGAATATTTTAAAGCTAATTATATTATGAAAATGGAATCCCACATACCAATTCACTTAGCGGTATTGATCATGATGGACTAATTTCTCTAGATTTATAAACTGAATAATTTATTATTATGCAATACACCCCACATTAATGGCTTCTACAAAGTAAAAGCAAAAAACTAATCTTTCACCAACTTCTACTCATGTTTGAAGAAGAACTTCCTGTATATATGTCAAAATCAGTCACCACAGAGCCCAGAGGTATCAGATTATATAATGTGCTGGTGTAGAGAGCAGATATAAAGGGATATTTTTTTAATTTTTAATTTTTGTGGGTACGTAGTAGGTGTATATATTTATAGGGCATATGAGAGGTTTTGATGCCAGCAAGCAATGTTATAATGATCACTTCATGGAAAATGGGGTATCTGTCTCCTCAAGTATTTATCCTTTGTGTTACAAACAATCCAATTATACTTTTAGTTATTTTAAAGTGTACAATTAAATTATTATTATTACTGTAGTCACCGTCTTGTGCTGTCACATAATAGGTCTTATTCATTCTTTTTTTGTACCCATTAACCACCCCCACCTTCCCTCCCTTCCCCCAACTACCCTTCCCAGCCTCTGGTGACCATTCTTCTACTTTCTATCTCTATGAGTTCAATTGTTTTTATTTTAGATCCCAGATGTGAGAACATGTGATGTTTGTCTTTCTGTGCCTGGCTTATTTCACTTATCATAATCATCTCCAGTTCCATCCATGTTGTTGCAAATGACAGGATCTCATTCTTTTTTTACAGCTGTATAGTATTCCATTGTGTATAAGTACATTTTCTTTATCTATTCATGTGTTGATGGACACTTAGGTTGGTTCCAAGTCTTGGCTATTGTGAATAGTGCTGCAATAAACATGGGAGTGCTGATATCTCTTTGATATACTGACTTCCTTTCTTTTTGGGCATATGCCCAGCAGTGGGATTGCTGGATTATATAATAGCTTTAGTTTTAGTTTTTTTGAGGAACCTCCAAACTGTTCTCTATAGTATTTGTACTAATTTACATTCCCACCAACAGTGTATGAGGGTTCCCTTTTCTCCGCATTCTTGCCAGCATTTATTACTGCCTGTTGTTTGGATAAAAGCCATTTTAACTGGAGTGAAATGATATCTCATTGTAGGTTGTTGTTGTTGTTGTTGAGACAGAGTCTCATTCTGTCACCCAGGCTGTAGTGCAGTGACGCAATCTCGGCTCACTGCAACCTCTGCCTCCCGGGTTCAAGAGATTCTCCTGCCTCAGCCTCCCAAGTAGCTGGGATTATAGGCATGCACCACCACACTGGGCTAATTTTTGTATTTTTAGTGGAGATGGGGTTTCACCATATTGGCCAGGCTGGTTTCAAATTCCTGACCTCAAGTGATCCGCCCGCCTTGGCCTCCCAAAGTGCTGGGATTATAGGTGTGAGTAGCCATACCTGACCTCATTGTAGTTTTGATTTGCGTTTCTCTGAAGATCAGTGATTTTGAGCACTTTTCTTATACCTGTTTGTCATTTGTATGTCTTCTTTTGAGAAACGTCTATTCAAAATCTTTTGCCCATTTTAAAATCAGAGTATTAGATATTTTCCCATAGAGTTGTTTAAACTCCTTACGTATTCTGCTTATGAATCCCTTGTCAGATGGGTAGTTTGCAGATATTTTCTCCCATTCTGGGGATTGTCTCTTCACTGTGTTGATTGTTTCCTTTGCTGTGCAGAAGCTTTCTGACTTGATGTGATCCCATTTGTCCATTTTTGCTTTGGTCACCTATGCTTGTGAGGTATTACTCAAGAAATTGTTGCCCAGATTAATGTCCTGGAGAGTTTCACAGATGTTTTCTTGTAGTAGTTGCATAGCTTGAGGTCTTAGATTTAAGTCTTTAATCCATTTTGATTTGATTTTCGCATATGATGAGATAGGGGTCTGGTTTCATTCTTCTGCATATGGATATCCAGTTTCCCAGCACCATTTATTGAAGACACTGTTTTTTCTATACATGGTTTTTTTTAAAAAAATGAAGAATATTAAAGAAAGATGCATTGTTTCAGCTAAAGCCAGGCTTACCACCATGATTGTACCCTGAACACTGTTTCAGGAAAGACCTCAAAAGTATTCATGGGCTCAACAAGGGGTATGGCATATGCTTCTCTGGTCCTAGCAGAGCCGGCGTGCTGCCATGGTTGGAGGAGAGGACCAGATGTTGTGCTGAAAGGAGAAGACTGGGGGTGGGGGAAGGGTGGTGGTATCATTCATTCAGTATGTATGTATGCATGTGTTTATTATTTATCCAGTTTTTAAATAGGGTGAGAATACACATCATTTAATATATATTTATTGATCAACTAATATGTGCCAGGCCTGTTTTTGTGCTGGCAACAGAACAATAATGAAGGCAGAAGAGAAAGAAAGGGAGACAGCTTGACAAGGAAACACCTAGCTCCCCCAACCCCTCATAAATTCACACGTTTATAGGTTGATGGAGGAAAAACTTATCTAAACTGAAAATTAGACAAACTATTTATTACACATAGTATACTAACAAAATATATAAATACAACAACAAAAAGTAAAGTGGATTATGAGTAAAAGAATAACTATAGGAACTAATCTAACCTAGGGGGTCAGAGGAGGTAGCCAGTAGGGTATAGTCTTGCTTAGTGTAAAACAAACAAAACCCCGCCAAAAACAAAAGCATGACTTTGGTTTGATAAGCAGCATAATTCAGATATCAAATATTCCTAGTTAAGTGTGTGGTTCTAGGCCTTTAAAAGACAGAATCCTGTGGCAGGTGGCGGTCAGTTTCACGATGAAGTTGGTAGAACAAACCAAGGTTGATGGGATATCAAAAATCCTGATTGGCTTTAGTTACCGAGTGACTGCTGGGAGAAATGTGGTTTTAAGAAAGGGTGAGATTGGTGTGTAGGCAAGGAGCTGGGAGAGAACTCCAGGTCTAGGAGATACTTTGGAAGGAGTAAAAAGCAAACAAGAGGTAAACAGAATAATGTGATGGGTGGAAAAGCACAGGAGCCCATGGGGAAGGCTGGGCTTTAAGGGCACAGACAGTGAAACCAGCTAGAAGGCAGGAAGTGCACCCTGGGGTGGCCCTCCCGCACAGGAACCTGACCTGGACAGGAAGTGAAGGGCATCATCTGAGGAACAGGAAGGGGAGATGTGAGGGAAATAAGTGTCTGTTGCATAAACTTTGCTAGAGCTTTTATCCTGTTACAGGGTTGTAAGCAGCTTGGAGCTTCTCTGACAAAATAATCTGGCCTGCTGGGAGGTATTCGTGAAGGACAAGAAGGGAGACGGGAAAGGTTAGAGTGTGGACAATTACTATGGGGCTCTGTCTTGTCTTGGCTCCCTTTTGGGTGACATAAAATATTTGTCTTGGATCCAAACAGGATGAAAATAAGTCTCATTTCCTCCCCTCTCCCAACCCCCTGCCTCCCATGATGAAATGATCTATATGGGACTCTTGGTTGACATATATCTTCGTGCTTTAATACAAACTAAAGGTTCAGGAGTGGGAAGTGGTTAAGAAGTTGTTTGCTGGGGATTATATCGATAATTCATCCTGTTTAGACTGAAGAATGACAATGATAAAGAAATTAAAGCAACAAACAAACAAACCCACCAGGGTAAATGGGGCAGGGGAAGCTGAGAAGTTAAAATGAAGACAGAATTGAACATATGTAAATATAAACTTTTTTTTTTAAACCAGCTGTAAACAAAGTGGTATGAGGACAGATGGGAAGAGATATAAAAATAAACATTAAGTTAAAGGGGATAATTATAGGAGCCAAAATGAGAGGTGAGTGTTGCAAAGGATCCAACTAACTTTAGAGACTTGAGAAGTTTCTTCAAACATTTCCTTTCAGGACACTGTGGGGCTTTCAGTCTTTCAGGATTTACAAGACCTTAAATGTATATGCTTTAAATATACACAAACACTCACATTTCTTTTTGTTTCTTTGTTTTTTCCCATTGGGGGAGAAGAGAGAGTAGGAGATGTGTTCTTCGTTGTCATTTGGAAAACAGCTTCCGGTACATTTTATTTGCTTTTAAAAGCCCTGGAGAATAGTCAGCAAATAGAAATTGGTTTGCAGAAATAACATGGCTTCCTGGAACTTAGGGGGAAGGAAATGGGTGGTTTCTTTAATGACTATAGTATTTGTTTAGTATAGTGTGTGTTATAACTAAAGATAGATTTCTGGCTAATGTCCAGGAGGGAAGGTGAATTTGGATATTAATGAATTCGGAAGCTTCATACAGTTGCGTTGAATGTACTAGGTTAAGTAAGACAATAATGCTCTTTGTTTTCCCTATCGTGGCCAGATCAGAGTGGACTGAAGTTTGTTTGCAGATATCTAATCAGTTTAAATTGAAGGGCGTTATTATTTACATATGAAGAGCTAATGACTTTAATGTAAGCAAGTAAGCTTATTTACAACAAAGAAGTGATTGGGTGACAAGAGGAGTGTATACTGCCTTAATTAGTTGATTTGCTAATTATTCTTTTCTGCTGGGTGTGATAGTACTTTTCCTAATGAGCAAGAATGCTCCAGCAAGTGATTTTAACACAGTAGTAGTAGCAATAGCTTCTTGGCCATTTTAGGTCCATTCGTGCTGAAGTTGTTGACTTTATACAATTTTGCAGACTTCATAAGATCTAAGTGTATTCCTGTAGGTTTATGCTATTTATCAGCTGTATGACTTAGCTCAAGTCTGAGAAGCTTAAAAGGCATTTACTGAAAGTGAAAATAAATTAGATGGCAGGTTTGAATTTAAATAAGAATTAAAAATATGTCACACAGCAGTGCTATGCATTTATTTCTTCAGGCTTCTTAAAGATATTGATTGGTAATAGATGCATCCATGCTCATTGGTGTGGGAAGCCCTGGGGGAATGGCTAGAAGGCTCCTTCATTTTCTTTTGTGCAGGCTTGCATTTCTTCTGTATTTGAAAGTCATGATACTGAAGAAATTCAAAAAAATCCCCAGGAGATTCCATGTCCACATAACAAATGCAAACTTATCTTTATTTTAATGTGTTCACTTCTCATAACTCCTTGACTGGAACCCTTGACTTCTTCCAGTCTGAGAGTCCTGTAAGTTTCTGCCATAGGCATGCACATTCCTGACACCACACTTTTGCTTGGCTGTGCCTCCTGCCCAGAATGCTGTCTATTCTCTATGCACATCCTCTCTCTATCCCATTTTTGTCCTATTTCTTCCTGATTCAGAGAGGGTGGCGATTGGTGGATATGGCTAACATTATTAAGTATATCTCATGCTTTACGTACTGTGGTGGCAATTTATGTGCATTGTTTAATGATACCCCTGTTTTACAGGTAGGGAAAAAGAGGCTTAGAGAATGTCACTGGGCTCACACTAGTAAGTGGCACAAAGCCGGACTATAAATCTAGGTCTTTTTGGTCATTTCTGGACTTAATCTTATAGTGCCTTGAATTGTTTCTTTTTTTTTTTTTTTTTTTTTTTTTTGAGACAGAGTCTTGCTCTGTCGCCCAGGCTGGGGTGCAGTGGCCGGCTCTCAGCTCACTGCAAGCTCCGCCTCCCGGGTTTAGACCATTCTCCTGCCTCAGCCTCCCGAGTAGCTGGGACTACAGGCGCCCGCCACCTCGCCCGGCTAGTTTTTTGTATTTTTTAGTAGAGACGGGGTTTCACCGTGTTAGCCAGGATGGTCTCGATCTCCTGACCTCGTGATCCACCCGTCTCGGCCTCCCAAAGTGCTGGGATTACAGGCTTGAGCCACCGCACCCGGCCTTGAATTGTTTCTTAGCTATTGCATCTACTAAGGCCTTATTTCTCTAACCAAATTGTCAGTGGCTAGAGGCAAGGAGCTTATCTTTTAGTCTGCGTAGAGCAGGCCCTCAATAGTGATAGCCTTCTATTGAAGTGAAAAATAACATGTAAAAAGTTAAAGGATTTTTATTATTTGGTTAAACACTGGAAGAAAGAAACAAATCCCAGGAAACTAATTTCTCAAAATTACTGCATGAACACAAGACACTGTGGTTCTTAATGTGGTCAGCGCCATTCCCATGGGTGTCTGGAAACGTGGGGGGCAGGTCTTAGGTTGTCGGGATTCTGAAGGTATCTTGCAGTTAGTGTGTGGTAGACGGGGATGTCAAACATCTTGCAGAAAGTGGGACAGTTTTGCACCCTGCAGGGGCCCAGTAAGGGAAGCAGCACCTGGAAAACATGAACCCAGACGCCAGATTGAGTTCCAACCAACCTCCACCTTTTACTAACTGAGTAAATCTTTCTCATGTTAACCATGTGCCCTCTCCACTCGTGGCACATGGTTAGTTCCCAATAGCGTCAGCTCATAATCACCATCCTCTAGAAAAGTGTTGCCCATGGCAAGACATGATCTTTGCGGAGAGACAGAACTTACTAGACTAGTAGTAACAGTATAAAAATCAAGATGTAATGAACATATAGAATGGAATAATAGACAATGGAAACTCCAAAAGATGGGAGAGTGGGGTGGGAGTGGGGATGAGGCATGAGAAATTACCTACTGGGTGCAATGTATAGTATTCGGGTGATGGGTACACAAAGAGCCCAGACTTCACCACTACACAATATATCCATATAACAGAACTGCATTTGTATTCCCTAAGTCTAAAAAAAAGAAACCAAAACTAAAAAAAAAAAAAAAAGAATCAAGGTGTGTTCCAAAACAGTGCTTCTCAAACCTGGATGTGCTTACAAATCCCTTAGAAATCTAGTTAAAATGCAGATTCTGATTCAAGGAGGGCTAGGGTGGGACAAGAGTGTCTGCATTTCTGATAAGCTCATAATCCCAGAGCTGCTGTTGGGTACCAAAGTTCTAAAGTACCTTGAGGGAGAAGCCAACTTAATGAGTGAAATAATGAAGCATTTATTGCATATCTACTATATAACTTAAATGATAAAAATAGAGTAATGGAGGTTGGATATGAGGAGTATAGAATTTGATTTCTTCACAGAAGGAGCTTCCATCTGCTTTGCCACTTTTATCTGAGAGACAGAGAGAAAGAGAGAGAGAGCGCACGCACATTTTCCATAGATAACTATATTTTTCAGGGGAAAAAGGCAGAGAGGTATTTCTTATGTGTGTTTCCCCACACGAAAAGGCCATTTTGGGTATCCAAATAATTTTAGAGGAGGTATTATAACTAAATAAAGGAAAAACTTGGCAGCCATTCTTGGATGCAGGGGGTAAGCCTTGCATATCTCAGAACTAGTGCGAATGGTGTGCATTTGGGTGTTTCTGTGTGTGCACAGTTTTACATGTCTGTGAGCTGGAAAGTATATTGGGCCATTGCTAGGGAATTGATTTCTTAAACATCACTGGAGAAGAGGGATATTTTCCCTTATACAGATTAAAGCCTCAAGTTAAGGGGCAGGAGTTCCTAAGGCAGCCTTGACTAGGAACTTTGCATATTACAGGCAGTCGATGTTATTTGAACGTAGTCATTGAGAGAAGAGACTACTCATTATCCACTTAAAATACTTCCCGGCTGCAGCATGGTGTTGTACGGAAGCCAAAGCAATTGGCTTTGCATTTGGCCAGCTGATTTAGCAAGAAATTTCGCAAATGATGCAGTCCTTACAGATGGTGCTGTTGGGTTTTTTAGAATGTTTTAAAACACTGATGGATTTGACCATGAACTGAATTTCCAGTCTCTTAGATACACCTCTAGCCACCCCTTGACCATCTCCACGGCAGCTGGAGACAAGGAACAGACCTTTTCTGCAACCTTATGATAAATGATTTCCTTTAAAAACCACTTACTTAATAAAAATGATTTGGTGTAAACTTGGCCAAGGGGAACTCTTGAAACGTTCAGTTTCTTTGCCTAACTCTGAGTTGCTTAAGTCACATTTTTGCATGGCTCTTGATTGACTTTCTGGTGCTCTGCCTGGAGGTCCTTGCTTGTCTGTGAGTTGCCTGAGTCACATTTTTACATGGTTCTTGATTGACTTTCTGGTGCTCTGCCTGCAGGTTAAGAAGGAGCCAGTATCTCCAGGAGGAGTCAGAGAGCGCTCTGCCAGTGTGAAGTGTAAATTCTTGAGAGGCTGTGGCAAGGGTCCATGCCTGAATGTGTAGAGCAAGAACAGCTGGAGACTGTGGCTTTCTCCAGGAAGAAGTTTCTAAATTTGCCTCTTAGAAGATACCAGAAAGTTCAAGGTACTGTACCATCTTCACAGGCTGAATTCTTGTTCGGATCTTTACAACAGGGACCGGTTCTGATCTTTGCTGTTGACTGCTTGCTTGTTTTCTTGGTTTCTATTTGAATCATCACCTTTTATTTGTCTTTCTTGGTGCCCTTTTGGTTGTGCTTATTTCGGCTTTATGTAAGCAGCATCTCTGCATGCATAAATGAGGCAGATAAAATTCCCCAGGGTGACTGATCTGCCCTTCATCTATTTTTAGCACTGCAAAGAAGTTACCATAGCCTACAGCATAACTCAATCACTGTAAGCCAGTGAGCACATTCTGAGGTTTTTTTTTTTTTTTTTCTTTTTTTAAATAACCTTTCCTGGAGGCATTTGGTATAGGCTAAGCTTAAAGGCACATGATTCAATCATTGATTATTCAAGACATGTCATACTTAGGCTTTTATAATCACCATATTGTCACTGTCAACTAGGTATTCAGCTCTGGTTTCTAATTTTGCACTGGAAGCTGTACAAAGTCTATTGTGTTGTGTGTGTGTGTGCGTGTGTGTGTGTGTGTGTGTGTGGCTCTGGCAATGCAGAAATGGCAACAAGGAAGTATCTAGCACCCACTAAAAGACTGATGAACACCAATTTGCTTTCTCTCAGTCAAGCCATCTTTCTGAAGAGAAACCTTGGCCTGTAGCTTGAACTGTTTGATCCTTGTATATCTTCCATCCATTCCACCCTTAAGGAACCTCCATAAGGTGAGGACAATATGTCTTATTTACCACCTGCTATGGTCTAAATGTTAGTGTCCCCCTCAAATTCATATGTTGGAACCTAATACCCAATGTAATAGTATGAAGAGGTGAGCCCTTTTGGGTAGTGATTAAGTCATGGTTCAGTGCCTATATTAGTCGGGGTTCTCTAGAGGGACAGAGCTTATATATATATATATGTGTGTGTGTGTGTGTGTGTGTGTATATATGTATGTGTGTGTATATATATATATTTTTTAATTTTATCAAGTTTATATAGTTTATTTAGTGGTATTAACTCATACGATCACAAAGTCCCATACTAGGCTGTCTGCAAGCTGAGGAACAAGGAAGCCAGTCCAAATACCAAAGCTGAAGAACTTGTAATCCAATGTCTGAAGGCAGGAAACATCCAGCAGTGGAGAAAGATTTAGTCTGGGAGGCTAGGTCAGTCTAGCTTTTTCACATTTTTTCTGCCTGCTTTATATTCTGGCTGAGCTGGCATCTGATTAGATGGTACCCACCCAGATTAAGGGTGGGTCTACCTTTCCCAGCCCACTGACTCAAATGTTAATCTCCTTTGGCAACACCCTCACAGACATACCCAGGATTAATCCTTTGCCTCCTTCAATCCTATTAAGTTGACACTCAGTATTAACCAAAACAGTGTCCTCTTAAAAGAGGTGCCTTGCCCTTACTGCCATTTGGTAATATAACAAGAAGGCATCAGTTTTGAAGCAGAGAGCAAGTCCAGACACCAAATCTGCTGTCACCTTGATCTTAGACTTTCCAGCCTCCAGAAACTGTAAGCAATACATTTCTGTTATTTATAAATTACCCATTTAAGGTATTTTGTCCTAGTAGCCTGAACAGACTAAGATGTCACCTTACCTCTATAGTTCAGCACAGGGCTTAAGCTTAAGGAGGCAGTTATTCTTTTGTTCATTGATTGATCAGTTCTTTAACAAATGTGTGTTGGTACACACACATTCCAGCTTGTCTTGGAATGAAGTTTCCCCATCTTTGATAGGAATACATGCTTATCACTTCCATTCTGGCTGTAAGAGCTCCCCTATACCTCCTCTACTTCTTGGAAGCATGCTCCTCTAAGGTTGTTAGCTCCGCCCTCTTATCCAGATTTGCTCTTTTCCTTTGCATCTGCAGAATCAGCACTATTTCTATAACAGAGTGGTTTCCCTTACTCCTGAATATCACTGATTTCTGTTATTAATTTCTTTCATTCAAGGTTAAAGAGGTAGTTATATGATGTGACCTGTGATGGTTTCATGGTATGTCTGCTTTGGCTTGGATAAGTCATCCCCCAGAACTCCCTTTCTAGTATGTTTCTGACTAGGGTGGTCTACAAGGAGAGTCTCTTGCAAAATTTGGAAGATGGAAGCGAGGCAGCAGCCACTTTGTAGCACACACGTACCTTCTCCTAATTATTGAAACACTAATCTAGGTGCTGCTGGGAAGGAATTTTGCAGCTGTAAAGTCCCTAATCAGTTGACTTTAAGTTAGTCAAACGATATGTTATTCTAGGTGACTTAATCAGTCAAAAGTTTTTTAAAATTAGATTCTAGATCAGACCAAGGGAGAGAGTACAGTCATGGGTTCTTAGTTTCTATTTCTCATTGGGCCAGAAAAGCCCCTTCCTTATCCCTCTTTTCTGCTTGTTACTAGAGACGGAAACTAAAAACTATGGCTTCAGGCTGCTAAAAGCCTAAAACAAAACAAAACAAAACAAAACAGAACAACAACAACAAAATAAAGTGGTTTGGATAAGCTTGATCTATACCCTCCCTGAGGTCAGAGATTCCAAGTAGTAGAGCAGAAGGAAAGTTGTAGAACTTTTCTACATTTTGGGACAAAAACATTCATGTTGTTGCTGCTCTGCTGATTTGCCTTGTTGGTGTGAAGCAGCAGCTAGGTCTATAATTGCTTTACCTTCCAGATGTGTGTACTTCCAGTTTCACTGGCTCTTGGGTTAAGTGTGTGTGTACAGCTCCATGACTAAGAGCCCTGGCTTCTGCATGACATCCTCATCACTGAGCTCATCCTTGTGGTAGTCTAGCCTGCTTATGACTTTCCCTTTCTCATTACCTGCCTTGTGGATGTCAGGCCTGCTTAGCCAGCTCCTGCAGTTGTGTAAGATAATTCTTTGTAAAAAATCAATGGATAGATTAAAAAACAAAAACAAAAACAAAAAATCTTCTGCTGGTTCTGTTTTTCATGTCAAACCCTGACTGATACATAAACTGAAGAAGCAATTGTTGCCTTATATATCATGAAGTTGGACAGTTTGGAACCCAGATGTCCACCGGCATTCATTCAATTATTCATAACTGTGCCATAGATGACAATATAGCAATAAACAAAGCAGATATGGACCCTGCCCTTGGAGAGTAGATCCTAGCAGGAAACAGATGTTATCTAATATTTATAGGATAATACATTAGCATGGAGTTGTCAGAAGGTGTAACTAGGAGACCCTGCCTAAACTTAGGTGTCAGAGAAGGGAAGTAAGGGCCTGGGAGAAAGAGTGAGGGTCTGACAACAAATGAAAGTAATTCAGGAGGTTCTGCAAAGTTGTTGTTCATGGCAGTAGAAGGGATGAGGCTTGGGAGATAAACCACAGAGAGCTATGCAAGCCAAGATAACGATGTCTGACTTTACCCCAAGGAACAAATATTTTTATTTAAATACCTTCGTGTTCTGGAATCCTATATAGTTATTTTATAATGTCACAACATGGTTATATTTTGAACCTTTGAAGATCCCATGGTGTTAGTGTGTTTGATACAGCCATTCCTGCCACTGTGCTCTTATTTTTTTGCACATTTTTTACAATCCTCTTGTGTAACCCATGTTGCCCTTTCTATTGTGCAAGCATCAGTTGGCTACTGTCATACTATTTTTAACTCGTTCTCCTGCCTTATGCTTTGAATTCTCACCCATTGAAAGGAAAATAAAACAAAACCTGCACTTTTCACATTAATTTACCTGACAGTTTCGTTTTGTCAGCGTTTACTTTCTGTTCTATTTAGATGTACAGAAAAGCTTCCAGAGGGTGGGCAGTTCCCCAGCCTCATTATTCTTGGTCTTCTGTCATCACCTGCGGTGTGGGAGCTCCGTCCTTCCTGAGGCTGTTAACCCTTTCTGACTGCTGAGCCGTCTGATGCTCTAAGGATTTTCTTAATGAAGTAATTGATTTACTTAATGAAGTAAATGCCATCCTTGAAAACTAGGGCAGTAAATACCATCAATTCTATGTAGTAGAGAGAGGAAACACTGAAATGGTGCTAGAAGCTGCATGACAAAACCAGTCACAAATCTGAATGAGGTTGAACAATGTGAGCCTAGGATCAGTTTTTTCCTTTTTTTTTTTTTTTTTTTTTTGAGACAGAGTCTCACTGAGTTGGAGTGCAGTGGTGCAATCCTAGCTCACCGCGTGCAGCCTTTAAGTCCTGGGCTCAAGCACTCCTCCCGCATAGCTGGAATTACAGACAAGGACCACTGGGCCTGGCCAGATTTTGCCATTTTTTTTTCTCTTTCATTATTTTCAGGTTTCCCTGTATTCTCTATTCTGGTTTCCGTGTAGATGTCTTTGGGAAAGCAATGAAGTACAGAGGTTAAGCCAAACTGTAAAGTCAAACTGATTTGGGTTGGGAGTCAGGTTCTACTATAGCCTATCTCTATACTTGTAACATGGGAGTAATGTTACATGTAATAGGTAAAAAAGGTGACATGTGCAAAGTAACTAGCTTAGTGCTAGGCACATAGACGGGGCTCAGTAAATTTGGTATATTAAGCATCATGATCTTTATTTTTCATCTCCAAATATTTATTCTGGAAACTGGAACATGCTGATAAGGTAAGCATGTGACATTGGAAATGCAAAATAAAATTTACATTCTCTAAGCCACAAAGAGCTACATTCACATAGCACTGGGGGAGGTGGGCAGGAAGAGGATAACCTACTCCCAGCCAAAGGAGGCTTCTGACAACCTTTTCCAGCAGCAAAGACTCATGTGTGAGGATCTCAGCACCTGAGCACTCACTAGTCCTCAAATCCCGGAGTCTTAGACCCTCACATCTTAGAATCATCTCTTAACAAAATTTTATTTTTAAATTGACACATAATTGCACATATTTATAAGGTACATAGTGATGTTTTGATACATACAATGTAGAGTGATCAGATCTGGGTAATTAGCACATCCATCATCTCAAACATTTATTATTTCTTTGTGTTGCGAACAGTCAATATCCTCTCTTCTTGCTGTTTGAAAAAATATAATATTGTTAACTATAGTCATCCTACAATGCCACAGATCACTAGAATTTATTCCTCCTATCTAGCTGTAATTTTGCATCCTTTAACAAATCTTTCTCTATCCCTTTGTTCTGCCTATTCTTCCCAGTCTCTGGTAACCTCTGTTCCACTTTTTACTTCTCTGAGATCAACATTTTTTAGCTTCCACACATAAGTAAGAACACGTGGTGTTTGTTTCTGTTCCTGGCTTATTTCACTTAACAGAATGTCTGCCAGTTTCATCCATGTTGCCATGAATGACAGGATTTCATTCTTTTTAATGGGGGGATAGTATTTCATCTCCTATATATACCATATTTTCTTTATTCATTCATCTGTTGTTAAACATTTTGGTTGATTCCTTATCTTGGCTATTGTAAATAGTGGTGCAATAAACATGGGAGTGCTGATATCTCTGTGATATATTAATTTCTTTTCCTTTGGATAAATGCCCTGTAATGAGATTACTGGATCAAATAGTAGTTCTATTTGTAGTTTTCTGCGGAACTTACATACTGTTCTCCATAGTGGCTGTCCTAGTTTACATTCCTATCAACAGTGTATAAGAGTTCCTTTACAAAAATTAGCCGGGCATGGTGGTGTGTGCCTGTAGTCCCACTAGGGAGGCTGAGACAAAATAATTGCTTGAATTCAGGAGGCGGAGTTTGTAGTGAGCCGAGATTGCGCCACTGTACTCCAGCCTGGGTGACACAGCAAGGCTCTGTCTCAAAGAAAAAAAAAAAAAAGTTCATCTTTCTCTACCTCCTTACTCACATTTGTTATTTTTTGTCTTTTGATAATAGCCATCCTAACTGGGATAAGATAGACAGTATCTCATTGTAGTTTTGATTTGCATTTCTCTGATGATTAGTGATGCTGAGCATTTTTTCATATATTTGTTGGCCAACTGTACATCTTTTCTGTTTGGATCGTTTGCCCATTTTTTAATTGGATTTTTTTTCTTGCTATTGAGATGTTTGAGTTTCTTGGTATTCTGAATATTAATCCTCTGTCAGATGAATAGTTTGTAAATATTTCCTACCATTTTGTAGGTTATCTTTTCACTCTGCTGATTGTTTTTCTTTTTTGTTACCCAGAAGCTTTTTAGTTTGACATAATTCTATTAATTTTTGCTCTTGTATCTTGTGTTTTTGAGGTCTCATTCATAAAGTCTTTTCCCAGACTAATGTCCTGAAGCATTTCCTCTTTATTTTCTTCTAGTAGTTTTATAGTTTTGGGTCTTACTTTTAGGTGTTTAATTCATTTAGGGTTGGTTTGTGTATAGGTGAGAGGTGGGGGTCTAGGTTCATTCTTCTGCATATGGATATCCAGTTTTCCCAGCACCATTTATTGTAGAGACTGTCTTTCTCCAATGAATATTCTTGGTGCCTTTGTCAAAAGCAGTTGGCTGTAGATAGATGGATTCATTTCTGGATTCTCAGAATTGTTCTCAGTGAACAATTCTGTTCCATTGTTCTATGTGTCTGTTTTTATGCCAGTACCTTGCCATTTTGGTTACTATAGCTTTGTAGTATATTTTGAAGTCTGGTAGTATGATGCCCCCAACTTTATTCCTTTTGCTTAGGATTATTTTGGCTATTCAGGGTCTTTTATGTCTCATAAAAATTTTAATATTGTGTTTTTCTATTTCACTGAAGAATGTCATTGGTGTTTTAATAGGGATTGCACTGAATCTGTATATTGCTTTGGGTAGTACAGTCATTTTAACAGTATTAATTTTCCCAGTCCTGGAACATGGAATGTCTTTTCATTTTTTGTGTCCTCTTCAATTTCTTTCATCACTGTTTTACAGTTTTCTTTGTAGAAGTCTTTCACCTCCTAGATTAAATGTATTCCTAGGTAGTGTGTGTGTGTGTGTGTGTACTTATTGTAAATGTGGTTGCTTTCTTGATTTACTTTTCAGCTAGTTTGTTATTTGTATATAAAGATGCTACTGATTTTTGTATGTTAGTTTTTGATATGGTTTGGCTGTGTCCCCATTCAAATCTCAACTGAATTATATCTCCCAGAATTCCCACATGTTGTGGGAGTGACCTAGGGGGAGGTAATTGAATCATGGGGCTGGTCTTTCCCATGGTATTCTCGTGATAGTGAATAAGTCTCACGAGATCTGATGCGTTTATCAGGGGTTTCTGCTTTTGCTTCTCCCTCATTTTCTCTGACCTCCACCATGTAAGAAGTACCTTTTGCCTCCCACCATGATCCTGAGGCCTCTTCAGCCATGTGGAACTGTAAGTCCAATTAAACCTCTTTTTCTTTCCAGTCTCAGGTATGTCTTTATCAGCAGCATGAAAACAGACTAATACAGTAAATTGGTACCAAGAGTGGGGTGTTGCTGAAAAGATACTCGAAAATGTGGAAGCGACTTTGGAACTGGGTAATAGGCAGAGGTTGGAACAGTTTGGAAAGCTCAGAAGAAGACAAGAAAATGTGGGGAAGTTTGGAACCTCCTAGAAACTTGTTGAATGGCTTTGACAAAAATGCTGATAGTGACATGAACAATAAGGTCCAGGCTGAGGTGGTCTCAGATGGAGATGAGGAACTTGTTGTGTACTGGAGCAAAGGTGACTCTTGTTATGTTTTAGCAAAGAGACTGGTGGCATTTTATCCCTGCCCTAGAGATTTGTGGAACTTGGAACTTGAGAGAGATGATTTAGGGTATCTGGCGGAAGAAATTCCTAAGCAGCAAAGCATTCAAAAGGTGACTTGGGTGCTGTTAAAAGTACTCCATTTAAAAAGGGAAATGGAGCATAAAAGTTCAGAAAATTTGCAGCTGACAATGCAGTAGAAAAGAAAAACCCATTTTCTGGGGAGAAATTCAAGCCAGCTGCAGAAATTTGCATGAGTAGCAAGGAGCCTAATGTTAACACCCAAGAACATGGAGAAATGTCTCCAGGCCTTGTCAGTGACCTTCATGGCAGTCCCTCCCATCACAGGCCTAGAGACCCCCCAGGAGGAAAAAGTGGTTTCATGGGCTGGGCCTAGGGTCCCCGTGCTGTGTGCAGCCTAGGGACTTGGTGCCTTGTGTCCCAGCCACTCCAGCTGTGGCTGAAAGGGGCTAACATATAGCTTGGGCTGTGGCTTCAGAGGGTGGAATTCCCAAGCCTTGGCAGCTTCCACATGGTGTTGAGCCTGCAGATGCATGGAAGTCAAGAATTGAGGTTTGGGAGCCTTCACCTAGATTTCAGAAGATGTATGGAAATACCTGGATGCCCAGGCAAAAGTTTGCTGCAGGGGTGGGGCCCTAATGGAGAACCTCTGCTAGGGCAGTGCAGAAGGGAAATGTGGGGTCAGAGCCCCTACAAAGAGTTCCTACTGGGGCACTGCCTAGTGGAGCTGTGAGAAGAGGGCCACTGTTCTCCAGACCCCAGAATGGTAAATCCACTGACAGTTTGCACCATGCTCCTGGAAAAACTGCAGACACTCAACAACAGCCTATAAAAGCAGCTGAGAGGGAGGCTGTACCCTGCAAAGCCACAGGGGAGGAGCTACCCAAGACCACAGTAACCCACCTCTTGCATCAGCGTGACCTGGATGTGAGACCTGGAGTCAAAGAAGATCATTTTGGAGCTTTAAAATTTGACTGCCCCACTGGATTTTGGACTTGCATGGGCCCTGTAATCCCCTTTTCTGGGCCAACTTCTCCCATTTGGAACTGTATTTACCCAATACGGTTACCTCCATTGTATCTAGGAAGTAACTAGCTTGTTTTTGACTTTACAAGCTTATAGACAGAAGGGACTTTCCTTCTCTCAGATGAGACTTTGAACTGTGGACTTCTGGTTAATTCTGAAATGAGTTAAGACTTTGGGGAACTGTTGGGAAGGCATGATTGGTTTTGAAATGTGAGGACATGAGATTTGGAAGGGCCAGGGGCGTAATGATATGGTTTGGCCTCTCCCCATTCAAATTTCAACTGAATTGTATCACCCAGAATTCCCACGTGTTGTGGGAGGGACCTAGGGGAAGATAACTGAATCAAAGTCTTTCCCATACTATTCTTGTGATAGTGAATAAGTCTCACGAGATCTGATGGGTTTTTCAGGGGTTTCTGCTTTTGCTTCTTCCTCAGTTTCTCTTGTTGCCACCACGTAAGAAGTACCTTTTGCCTCCCACCATGATTCTAAGGCCTCCCCAGCCACGTGGAACTGTAAGTCCAATTATACCTCTTTTTCTTCCCACTCTTGGCTATGTCTTTATCAGCAGTGTGAAAACGGACTAACATAATTTTGCATTCTGTAACTTTACTGAATTCATTTATCAGCTGTAAAAGTTTTCTGATAGAGTCTTTAGGTTACTCTACACATACGATCATATCTACAAACAAGAACAATTTTACTTACTCTTTTCCAATTTGGGTGCTTTTTCTTTCTCTTGCCCAATTGCTCTGGCTAGGCCTTTTAGTACTATATTGAATAAGAGTGGTAAGAGTGGGCATCCTTGTCTTGTTCCAGTTCTTAGGGGAGAAACTTTCAGCTTTTTCCAGCTCAGTTTAATGCTAGCTGTGGGTTTGTCATATATGGCTTTTATTGTGTTGAGGTATTTTCCTTTCATATGTAATTTATTTAAAGTTTTTATCATGAAGTGAAATTGCATTTTATCAAATGCTTTATCTTCATCTATTCATATGATCATGTGATTTTTGTACTTCATCTGTTGACGTGAGGTAATACTTGTACTGATTTGTATATGTTGAACCAGGCTTGCATCCCTGGGATGAATCTCACTTGATCGTGGCATATAATCTTTTAGATGTGTTGTTGGATTCAGTTTGCTAGAGGTTGTTGAGGATTTTTGCATCTGTGTTCATGAGGGATATTGGTTTATGGTTTCCTTTTTTTGCTGTGTCCTTTACCTGTTTTAGGTCTCAGGGTTATTAAGCATTATGATCTTGAACAAGGCGACTTCTCCAGAGGCAAAGGGGGATTTAACTGCCCTTTACTCAGCAGTTTACTCAACAGTTTATCTTTTCCCTTTTTACTCCTTTTCATACAGTGGGAGTAAGAAGCCTTGTTTGCTTTCAGAGAAGTACCTGATTTTTCAAGTTCCAAATCAGGAATCGTGAGAGGCAGCCAGGTTCATGAGTTGTGAGGACCCTCGCAGAGCTTGTCCAGATTATTTTAAAAGTGCGTTGGGCCGGGCATGATGGCTCACACTTGTAATCCCAGCACTTTGGGAGACTGAGGCTGGCAGATCACTTGAGGTTAGGAGTTTGAGACCAGCATGGCCAACATGGTGAATCGCCTGTCTCTACTAAAAATACAAAAAGTGACCAGGTGTGGCGGCACACACCTGTAATCCCAGCTACTTGGGAGGCTGAGGCAGAATTGCTTGAATCTAGGAGGCGGAGGTTGCAGTGAGTTCGTGCCACTGCACTCCAGCCTGGGCGACAGAGTGAGACTTTGTCTCAAAAAAAAAAAAAAAAAAAAGAAAAGTGCATTGGAATGAAATATTTTCAGAAATAGTGGTAATGGCTTACAGTATTGTAACTGTGTAATTAATGCCACTGACTTGTACACTTAAAAATGGTTAAAATGGTAAGTTTTATGCCATCTGTATTTTACCACAATAAAAAAAGTACTAAAAAACCAAACCAAAAAAATTTAAAAAAGAAACAAAAAAGGAAATTAGAGACAGGCCTGCTGGCTGTCTGAATAATCCCCTCCTCCCACTACCAAATGTAGGTTAGCTCGGTAATAACGTGACCCACTTAAGAACTGTATGGGGACTATTATTGCTAACTGATTCCAGAAGGTGAGTTAGAAAAGCCCATATCTAACCTCCTCACTTATACAAGTGAGGTCGGAGACCCTGAAAGTGTGACTTGCTAAAGACTATGTAGCACCCGAATACTCTGGGGATGAGGTCACCAACGCTGCACAACACCATGCTGATTCACTGAGGCCACTGGAGCATTCCAGGCCTTCCGAGGGCTGAAATAAGGCCTCTTTTCTTCCATTCTTACTCCAGGTGCCTAATCCTTGTCGCTAAGCATCCAGTTGCTCAGGGTTCTAAAATTGTACAAAGCAGGACCAAGGTATTAGGTTTCAGTCACAGCCAAGCAAGTGTGGACAGTGAATAATGTGTGAAGATTCCATAGCTTGATCACAGTCTCTTCTGTCCTGCTGTCTGAACTTCATTGTCAATCCTCGAACAGGTCACACTCTCATGATAGGGACTTTTCATATGCTGTTCCTTCTACCTTGAATGCCCTTCTCTACTTTGATAATTCCTATTCTTCAGGTTTCAGGTGAAACATGGCTTTGTTTAGAAAGCTTTCCTATCCTCCCAGCCTATGTTAGCTCAGCCTATTGTGTAATTTCTTAGTAACCTACACTTCTTTGTAGCCTTCATCATACTGGTAATTATTTGTATTATGTTTGAGTTCCATGCATGAGTGCAGGATCTTGGTCTGTCCTGTCCACCACTGTTTCCCAAGAACATAGAGTCTGTCTGGCACATTTGTGTTCATTAAAGAAAAAAAATAAATTAACCCTGTCTTCTCATGGAAGAATGAAGATAATGAGATACCCTTACTTGTATTAGCAGGCATGTGTGCTGAAGGAAGTAGGGCAGACACTCCCTTTAATCTATAAATACTGATCTAGGCATTAGCTGATACACCAAAGAAATATACAAATGAGCAGGGTAGAGGGGCTGAGTGCAACTGCTCACATTTGCATTGTATGCAGAGTAAACAGTAAATCAACAGCAGAGGGGATATAGGTTGGATATAAGGCAACGTTTTCTGGTATGATATTAAGGATTGTTAAAAATGGGTCGGATAACAGAGGAAGGTGGTGGAAACACCTTCCCTAGCGGCTTCAGAAAACAGGCCAGAGTTCCACTTTAGCCGGTTATTTTAGGCCTACTCCAGGCAGCAGGTAGACTAGACATCCTCTTAGGGTCCAATCGTTCTGTTCCTCTGACCCATAATAAATAAAGCTATAGATGCTGTTGTTGCCAATACATATGCAAATGCAAAATGCTTCTGCACAGTCTTGTGGCTGTAAATGTTGCTAGTTCATTTTCTACTTAGCGTTCTCAATTCACCTTTTGTTTAGGAAATTACCTCAGTCTTTAAGCACGGCAATCTCTTTCTCTAAAGGACTTATTCTATATTTCAAAGCAAGAACTGCAATGCATACCAATTTAACTTTTGTATTGACACTTACCTTAAAAAGTGGAGAATACAAGCTAGGAGAAAGAATTTAAAAATAGCCTGCTAGTTCGACTAAGTTCCAGCATACAAACAGAGTGGTCTGGACATGTTGTGTGTTGTAATCCCAGTGAGGAGGCTGGGACAAATTTTCTTTCTCTGCCTTTAAAGTGAAGGAAGGGAATGGTCTTGAATATGCAAATGAATCTAATTTAATTAACTTTTACGACCGCAGCTCCTTTGAGATAACCATGGGAGCCAATTCGATTCCATTAAAATTCAACTATTTCCCTAAAGCTTCGATGAGACACCCTTGTCTGTTATAAGAAAAAAACAAAACCAAAAACAAAATGTGAAAAGATCTAATCAGAAACAATGAAAAAGAGTAAGTTATCTGCTGCAGTTCTGCTATTTGGTCTCACCAGAAGCTGCTCACACAGTCATTTACTTCGCTGCCAGCAGCAGAGCGAAATCATTCCAGGTCAGTCATGTAACTGCTGACCCAGAGTTTATCCTAAACTGGGACTATGAAAGGTAAAGGTAATGATATTTCATGCTTCTGAGCAAAAACTCAAGCCTCATGAGGCTGAGGGAAGAATTGCCTTGACCTCAGGCCAGAGATGAAGACGAATTTATGCCACTTCTTCCTTTTGTAATATTCTTTCTTGTCTTCCCCCTGATTACAAATATAATACATATTTATTGGCCAGGTGCAGTGGCTCATGTCTGTAATCCCAGCACTTTGGGAGGCCCAGGCGGGCAGATTGCCTGAGGCCAGGAGTTCGAGACCAGCCTGACAAACATGGTGAAACCCCATATTTACTAAAAATACAAAAATTGGCTGGATCTGATGGTGTGCCTGTAATCCCAGCTACTCAGGAGGCTGAGGCAGGACAATCACTTGCACTCAGGAGGTGGAGGCTGCAGTGAGCCAAGATTGTGCCACGGCAGTCCAGCCTGGGCAACACAACGAGACTCTGTCTAAAAAACAAAAAGCACTCCATATTTATTGTGAAAAATAAAAAGAAAACAGAATGACTGAAAGAAGCTGCTCAGATCTTGGAAGAGTTTGGAAGGCTCTTTCCCAATTTTGTTGCCTTCTTTTCCCCTTAATAAGCAGATTTTAGAGGACTTTGTGAGTGGTGGTGGCGGTGGTGGGGTGCTAAGTTTGTAAAGTGGGGATATTACATTCAAGTTCTTTCTTTCCTTTTTTTTATCCTTAAAATTTTTTTTTTATTGTGGTAAAATACTCATAACATTTACCATTGTAATCATTTTTAAACATGCAGTTCTGTGGCATTGATTACATTTACATTGCTGTTACCCATTGCTGTCATCCCCCTCCAGAAATTTTTCATTTTTCCCAACTGAAACTCTGTGCTCATTAACAATAACTGTCCAGCTCCTGGCTACCACTGTTCTACTTTCTGTCTCTATGAATGTGACTATTCCAGGTACCTCATATCAGTGGAATCATACAGTATCTTTTTGTGATTGGCTTATTTCCCTTAGCTTAATGTCCTCCAGTTTCATCCATGCTGTACCATGTATCATGTCAACATCTCCTTCTTTTTAAGGCTGAGTCATATTTCATTGGACATATATACCACATTTGCTTATCCATTCATTTGTCAATTGAGACTTGGGTTGCTTCCACCTTTTTGCTATTGTGAATAATGCTGCTATGAATATGGGTATACAAATATCTCCTTGAGACCCTGCTTTCAATTATTTTGAGTATACACTCAGAACCTTCCTTTTTTTCTTTTAAACCTACATTCCGCACCGCTCACCCCTCTTGTTTCTAACACTATGCAATTACATAGCTGCTCATGGTTTCTAAATCCTGGCCCCTGAATCATTGTTCACAGTTGAAAAGTATGTGGTGGGTCCACCCATTGTCTGATCCACCTGGAAGTGCCTTGAGACAGGTTCGGCAATGTGCAGTTGGGTTTCTGGGAGCTGTGCTACCTGCTAGTTCTAGAAACATTAAATGTCATATGACTTAAATATTGCAATTAATTTTAGCATGACCAGAGGCAATATTTCTACTTCTTCACATAGGTGAGCTATGTCTAAAACACAAATCTTCTGAAGAGTAGGTCACAGTGCTCTGCATTATGTGTTTATATAATTGTGCAGGCTACTAATTGGAATGTAGAGTTAAAGTTACTGTAGGAGGTTTTTTAACTGAGTAGATTAAAGAACTCAAAGTTTATATTTCCTTTAGTTAGATTTTTAAAATAATAAAGTACTGACATTCTAACAAAAGATACACAATTATAAAATCATTAGAAAGAAAAAAGATGTTGTGATAAACAGACCACTTCTGTGGTTATAGGACAAAGGAGAAAGAAAGATAATAAAAAACAATTAAAACCAAAGTTATTTTCCCACCAATAATTTTATCTGTCTTTCTTTTCAAGCCCTTAAGTCTCAAAATTATTCCTTCTTCCATGTCCTAGTCCAGGATGAATATTCTGTGCCTGAATTATTGCAATTTCAACAGCTAAGCTCTATTGAACACTTAATTCCATGCCAAACACTGTTAGTCTAAAGCATGTATCAGCTTACTTTAACCCTTATATCAATATTCTGAAGTCGACTGTATCACTAGGGGCAATTGAATATCTAATATTCATTCTCCTCTCTTCTTGCTTGCCAACAGAACACAATTTTGCTTGGAATATCAATATATTCAACTAAATACGCATGTTCCCCGTCTCCATCACCACTAATGAGGCTCTGTGATCCAGTTCTGGCAAATGGGAAGTAAGTAGAAGTCTGCTGGGGGCTTCTGGGAAGCTTTTCTCTTTCCTGATAAAATAAGACACACGTAGCTAGATTAAAGCTCTCGACCTGCCCCTGCTTCTTTCTGTTTTAAGTCTACGACCTAAGACAGAACTGTTATGGCTGCAGTGATATAGCAGCCACCTTAGAAACACAAGGCAATGAGCCAATCTGCTAAGAAAGGCAGAGTTGAAAGCTAGAGAGAACCTGGAATCCTGGTGGCATTGCTGAACAGTTGAATCATTCCCAGCAACTGCCTACCTCTGTACTTTCAGTTACAGGGGAAAAATAAACTATTTGTTTAAGCTGTGAGTAGATGGGTGTTTAGTTACTTGCAGCTGTAAGCCTTCCTAATCCCATGTTTCAGTTAAGGAAATAAAAGGCTAAGTAACTTACTAAAATATATATGATCCTTCAGTGGTGATATGGTGATTTGAACTTATATCATCTGACCTAGAGTCGGAGCTTACTCTCTTACACATGGTTCTATATCACGTCCCCCTTGTGCTATACTGCCAAGTCTACTTATGAGTTTTTCAGGAAATAAACTTGATCTTGAGCCTCCCTCTTACTTCTTCTTCTCACAGATGCCAGTGTGATACGTCTAAAGCCAGATCTGACCTTCTCACTTTCTTGCTTAAAATCATCAACAATATTTCTTTCTGTAGAGTTGGGATGTAACCTCAACTGTCTTGAGAGCCAGGTAGGTAAAATAATTGATAGAGACAAGCAGATCGTAAGAAAATCAATTTTGTTGGTGTATTAGTTATCTACTGCTGTATAACAAATTGCCCTGCAAACTTAGCAGCTTAAAACAACAAATGCTCATTTCTTGTATAGTTTCTGAGGGTCAGGAATCTGGGAGCAGCTTAGCCAAATGGTTCTGACTCAGGTCTTTCATGAGTTTGCAGTCAAGATGTTGATGGGGGCTTCAATCATCTGAATGCTAGAATGGAAGTTCTGCTTCAAAAAGACTCATTCCTATGGTGATTGCTGGAAGCTTCAGTTTGTCACCATGTGGGCCTCTCCTCACAACATGTCAGCTGTTTTCCTCCAGAGCAAGTAATCTAAGAAAGGCAGAATGACAGCTAGCCTGGGAAATGGAATAACATCACTTCTGTCATATTCCATTGACATATCAAACATATCAAACCTGATACAGTGTGAGAGGGGACTGTACAAGGATGTGGATACCAGGAAGTGAGGATCAGTGGGGACCAGCTTGGAGGCTGACAACAACAGGTAGATATTGGACAAAAGGGTGATATTTGCTATTTAACTTCAGCCAATTGTTCCACTATGTGGAATACAGGTCCTATGTTATTGGATTTTCCCATTTCTCAAATAAAGTCAGAAATACAAATTTCTGAGTTATATCCCATGATAGTAAATGCTGGCTCAGAATTGCAAAAAATCCTGTGCAGGTCAAATAAAATACAGATACCATTCAGATATGGCCGGTGAGTTGCCATTTTGCAACCTCTCTGACCCATAGCTTGGAAAACGTATGTAGGTCCAATTCCAATCTGTGATACTGCCTGAAGTGATATTTTCAGTAGGATTTTGAAGACAAGTCAGGGCCTAGCTAGGAATGTACCATGGTAATTTAGTAATGTCTTCCATGGATAAAGGAGGGGAGAGTGATGACATATGTGCCTCAGATTGACACAGATGGCTATAATTCATTACCCAAACTAGGATACTTTTGAGAGTAAAAGGAGGTGCTATATTAATTATGCTGACACAGTGACCATAAATTAGCACTGACTCAGGCAAACCAGGATGTGTGGTCACCACCTGCACCACCCTTAGTGAAACCTTCCCACTTCTGAACCCCACTGCCCACACTCCTGCTGTTGCCCCGCTCATCCTATCTTCTCTTCCCCACTTATCTGCTTCCTCCTGGAGTTCAACTTCTTCATGTTCCAGTGGAAGTATCACTTTTTTCCCGTTGTCTTCACCTCCTCCCCTCCTTTTCAGGTGAATCGCTCTTTTACTGGAGTTTTGTAGTATTTTATACATACATATCTTTAATGCAGCATTTCTGACAGCAACCTATGCACAGGGACCAGTGATTAAATCCTAAATACTCATTTAGGATTCTCAGTACCTGTCTCAGCATCTGGCATACAGTAGGTGCTTGATGATAATTTATTGGAATTTTATTTTGAATCTCACCTCCCCTTTTTTTCTCTAACACCTTCTGCAGGAGATGATAATGAATAGTAAAAAATGTCAAGCACACAGTAAGCAGGAGGAACAGAGGAAATCCACAGATTGGATAATTGTTTCTTGAGTAACTGACCATCAATCTAAATAGTGGTTGCAGTAATTTCAAATTCTTCTCTTCTTTTTCACTTCAGGTGAATGAAACCTGTTTTCACCGAGAATGAGTTTCTGTCTTGACAGTAAGAATGGCTACTATCGCCCATAGTGTACAGACTAAATTCTCAGTGTATGTATGTGTTTTATAAAAGCTATCCCCTTGGAAGTTCATAACTAAGCAGTGAAACTCAATCTCAGGCATAAACAGGACATGTAGGAATATTTATTCTCTCATGTACGCATCTAACACTTAGTAATACTTGTGCATTGTCTATAAACCTCAGGGGGGACAATAGAAACTGCTGGATAGCAATGCTTTCTATAAATGCCCATGAGTGAAATTAAACTGGAAGATGTTAAATGGAAAGCTCTGTGGGACTGAGGCATGTTTTTGTTGGAGATGGCTAGAGTGAATGGTAGGACACTATTATAATCCAACAAATTATTATTAATTTTAATCCTAACGTCAGAGAGGTGGGGTGGAGCAAAGGATAACCATATGCTACCTTTTCTTTGGCAGGCTTTCATTTGGTCTCTTTTCAAATCAGAAGACTCAGAAAACTTGGATCCACTTCTGGCTTTGATCCTTCTGGGCAGTGTGATTTAGAGTCAGTCATAACTTTTCTCTGTGTTATCTTTCTGTTTAGGAAGGGACTACTAATGGCACCAATTTCACAAGGTTATATGAATAAGGTATGTGAAAAGACTTTGTAGATTGGGGTGATGTCTGCAAATGGTAGTTGGGACTATTCTTAGGCTGATGTTCAGGCAGGGTGTTGGAGAGAGAGTGGGAGGGAAGAACGGAATGAACAACCATCCTTAAGCCGCCCCCAGGCCTCCCCTGACTGAAACCCTGGTTTATCCCATGAAAGCAAGGTTAATAATACTATCCAATAAAGCAGGAACACTTAGAAATTAGTCTGGAACAAGATGGAATTTGCCAAGGAGGGTTGGTCCTGACATCACATGCTTTAAACCTGTGGCTGGCAGCCAGTTGGTTGCTCTATCATTACCTGCTCTGGAGAGGGCGAGTCTAAATCGGAATGCTCTTTCCTTGGTTCAGGCTGTTTCTGCTGAGTCTCATCGTGTTGATTATAGTTCTTCTTCTCTGTAACTGGCTGTTTCATTCTTGACTCACCTCCAGACTCATAAATAGCCCACAGAAAACACAGAGGCTTTAAAAGTTGCCTATCTTTTAACCTTGTGCCCTAATATGTTTTGTAGAATTGTCGAGACATACAGTATTTTTCCTGCCTTTCCAATACCCAGTCAGGAGCAAAAACCATGATAAACTCCCTTCGCATCTTTTGTAGGAGAGATAGACAAACGCCGGAGAGTTTCTCTGCAATTGTGTGGCCTTGGGTGGTTTCTTCAACTACAGAAAGAGAGGTAATAATAACTAACGTGGAGGCTGTTGTGAGCATGAGGAATAATTTAAGGAAGAACACCTGGTACATGGCAAATGTCCCATAAACATAATTGTCATTGTTATTAATAATAATGTGAAAAGCATTCAGAACAAAACATTTGAAATGAATCCTGGAAAGATTAATTTATGCTTAATAGTTGAGAGACTATCTCTCAATCTTTTCTATGTGGTGATTTAGAAGAAAGTGCCTGCTCTAGCTGGAGAGAGAAATGTCACACACAGACATTTAAATAATGCAATGGATGGAGGACATTTCAATATATTGAAAAATGATTAAAGAAAGTAACCCAAGACGGACCGAGTGTACCTACAGTGATTTTGTTGTTGTTGTTTGGTTTTTCAGTTGAGCAGATGCTCTGGGTGCCACTCCATCATATATTGGAAAGAGCATTACTTTATGGTAAATCATGACCACGGTGTGTGACAATGAAGTTGCATCTGAAGCAGCCAGCACCCTATATGCTAGTTGGCTTTTAGACCAGGAGACTGTGAATGTGTAGTCAGGATCTCTTTAGGGCTGGCTAAATATATACTACCTACTATCACTCACTGGAGCTGCAGACCCTAGTCTTAGAGTTTCACTTCTTAAAGACCTTCATACTTATTAAAATGGTAATATCCTTGCTGTCATCAATCACTGACACATTGGTATGAGTGAGTTTGAGTCTGGTTTGAAGAGTAGGTTTACTGGAGGGGGAGACTAACAGGGAAACTGGGAGGGAACCCACAGCTACTCTGCAGAGAAGGAGAGAGGGAGGTGCAGAGGAGAGAGGGAGGTGCAGAGGGGAGGGTGGCCATACTAAGACTGTCCTGGCTAGAGAGGAGGATTGGGCCATTTTGCATTTTTTTTTTTTTTTTTTTGAGACAGAGTTTTACTCTGTCCACTAGGCTAAAGTGCAGTGGCATAATCTTGGCTCACTGCAACCTACATCTCCCCGATGCAAGTGATTCTTGTGCCTCAGCCTCCTGAGTAGCTGGGATTATAGGTGTGTGCCACCACGCCTGGCTAATTTTTGTATTTTTAGTAGAGACGGGGTCTTACCATATTGCCCAGGCTGGTCTTGAACTCCTGACCTTAATCCACCTACTTCAGCCTCCCAAAGTGCTGGGATTACAGGTGTGAGCCACCGAGCCTGGGTATTTTACATTCTTAAAGTAGCTTTATCGTCCATGCCTCTTCTCCTCTATGCTAGCACTGGTTACACTTACAGAGATGGAGCACGATTTTCTTCCTTATTCTTCTCTTTGTTCTAGGAACCAGAAAGTACAGGTGTCAATCTTACTAGCAAGGAAAGAAGGCCTCAGCAATAGCGAGAAACCGAACTTATTCGTGAGGCCTTGCATTTTGATGTAAATTGTTTCCAGGGATTTAAAAATATTCAATAAAACACAAAAAAAGTAATGAAAAATTTTTAATAGCCTGAGGTGATTATAGTGTAGTTCTTCTGGTGGAAAAATTATGTAATGTTAAATCATCCTTCTTCATGAAGATATATGTATTCATATACGAAACTGAGGTTTCATAGGTTATTGTGAATGGTTCAAAGAGCTATGGATAGGCTGGGCATGGTGGCTCATGCCTATAATCCCAGCACTTTGGGAGGCCGAGGCGGGGGGATCACCTGAGGTCAGGAGTTTGTGACCAGACTGGACAACGTGGTGAAACTCTGTCTCTACTAAAAATACAAAAATTAGCCGGGCATGGTGGTGCACACATTTGTAATCTCAGCTACTGGAGAAACTGAGGCAGGAGAATCACTTGAACCAGGGAGTGGGAGGTTGCAGTGAGCCGAGATCACTCCAGTGCACTCCAGTGTGTGTGACAGAGTGAAGCCTCATCTCAAAACAAAACAAAACAAAACAAAACAAAGCAAAAAAGAGCTATGGATAGAGTGATGGGAAAACTGAAAGTAGATTTACTGTGAATTTTTGTTAATCGCCATCTATAATTATTTTTATATTTGTGTACTTATTTATTGTCAGTTTTCCCCCCTAGAATGGAAACCCAGTGAGAGCAAGGACCATTTCTCTGTTCTCCACCATGTCTCCCACCACCTAGCACAGCGGTTGGCATATGTTTGAGGAATGACAAATTTGTGATCCGGTTTTATCCACTGGATCAAAATTACCTTTTTCCTAAATTTACTTTAATATAAGCACTAAAATGAGATACCTGAAGATTGTTTAAAACATAAAAACTCAATCCTGACATGAAATTATTTATGATAATCATGAATGTATCCTCTGCTAGACCCAGATTAGTATGACTGTATATTTTCAACATCTGTCATTTTAAAATAAATTATTCAACATTATTAGATTTCTTATAAATGACATCAATCAATTAGCACTGCAAGGCTGAGTCTTGAGAGTTTTTTTTTTTTTTTTTTTTTTAGAGGCTGGGTTGGTAAATGTCTTAACTCTTCATATTCCCTAGAAAGGATGAAAGCAATCTGGGTTCCCAGCAGGCTCCCTCCCGCCCATCCCTATTGAAGATTTAATTAATGTGCCCATTATTTTGGGCTGCCCATTCCAACACTGCTGGACATAGGTAAAGGTAAGAGTTTGAACCAGGAGAATGGGACTGAAGCCCCTGCTTCCCACCATTGGGAGAGTTACAACTGGCACTTCCCATCGTTTAGTGGCAGTGAATCAAAGACTCTTGTGCTGACGGCTAAAGACTCACTTTTATATAAAGGCCCTGCCGGGCCTTTACATATTGAAATGAATCATTGTCGCCTGTGTCAATTTTGCTCTTCATTTGCTTGATGTATTTCATCACATTTGGAGGTATTAAGAATCACTGTTTGAGCTATTGTATTTATTGTCACACAGTTATACTTCGGGCTTTCCGCAAACCTGTAGAAAATATTCTGCTTTAAGATATTAATGGGCTATTAGCATCCTGCATTGTCAAGGCATTTAGTTCTAAGACACCTCTTAAAGTTTAATAAGACAAAAGATTTGCTTTTTCTTAAATCTCTAGATTAGGGTGACCGGCTTGTCCTGGTTTGCCAAGTACTTTCCTGGTTTTAAAGCTGAAAGTCCCACATTCCTGGTGTCCTTCCAGGCCTGGATAAATGGAGGTTAGTCACCCTATCCCTACTTGTGTTGTTGGGAGACCTTATCAGGATTTCTTGAAACCAGAGCATACAATTGATTTGAGTCCAGCTTTACAAGTTAAAGAATAATAAATCTCCACCATGGCAAAGAAACTGAAGTCAATAAGTAGTAAAAGTATACTAAGGAAGAATAAGTAAAAGTATACTAAGGAAAAAACCCTCAAGACTCAGCCTTGCAGAGTTCTTTGAAGTACTGCTCTTTGGAACCAGCCTGGGATTCAGACATTTGTGCCTTGCTGCTTTTCAATCCAAGGAATGCAGGGTCAAGTTATCAGAAGCATTTGAAGTTGTTTAGAGAATTGTGAAGAATTTCACTGGGCTAAACAAATTATACATCTCGGGATTGATTGCAGAGGGGCATAGGATGATAGTGTCTGCATCAAAGATAGCAGCGATGCCTTTGATAGAATGAATCACTGCTACTAAATCGTCTTAAATGAGAACCAGCTTTTCCCTCCAAACCAATCGGATTGATCTGTGCATTGAAAAATGTTTCTGTCACTCCTTTTGCTGCGTTGGAGACAAGAATGCTGCAAGAAGTGCCAGAAGTCGTGCTTGCTGGGATTGAGAATATCGTATTTATGGTCTGAGCGCATTATCATTTGACCACTCCTCTATCGTGCATGCTAATTCCTTGAAAATTACTAAAGGACCCTCTGAACTTCTCAGTCTGCTTTTCCAGTCCTTTTTTTTGTTGTTGTTGTTATTGTGTTCCATGTTCTTTTATGTGATGGTCATTGGGGTGTGGCCACAAGAAGCCACACAGCAGAGGCTCAGGAAAACAAAGCTTATTATCCCCACAGGGTCTGGAAACAGGAGGCATCTTTACTGGGGTTTTCATGGGAAAGGTATGGCAGAGTAAACTGGTTAGAACTGGCTATTTTGAATAATTCCTGTAAGCTTTGGGCTATAGGAGTGGTCTTTAGTTGCCTGGTATGTGACCCTGGGATGATTAAGGCAGAGGAATATTGCCTCCTGGTAGAGGAGGTATGGCTCTGGACTGGTTGGTTTGCATATCAAAGGCATTCTCCATGAGCCCTCTGCTATTTCTAAGAACTGGCTAACCCAAAAGGGGCAGTCTCTTCTCAGCTAGATTTTTAAGATGTTAAAACATCATAACAGGTCAGGCACGGTGGCTCATGCCTGTAATCCCAGCACTTTAGGAGGCCAAGGTGAGCAGATCCCATGAGGTCAGGAGTTCCAGACCAGCCTGGTCAGCATGGTGAAACCCCATCTCTACTAAAAATACAAAAATTAGCTGGGTGTGGTGTCGAGTGCCTGTAATCCCAGCTACCTGGGAGGCTGAGGCAGGAGAATGGCTTGAACCCAGGAGGCAGAGGTTGCAGTGAGCCTAGATCGTGCCACTGCGCCCCAGCCTGGGCGACAGAGCAAGACTCTGTCTCAAATAGATAAAATAAATAAATAAATAAATAAAACATCATAACATATAGAAAAAAATTACAAATACAAATTGACACTTCGCTGATTCCCAGAGAGTGAAGGCAGCATGGCATAGCAGAAAGAGTGAGGTCTGAAGTCAAATCGTATGGGTTTAAATCTTGGCTTTGCCTGATATGAACCGTAAAGTGTAGGCAAGTCTGTTATTTCTTTGGGTCTCAGTTTATCATCTACAAAATAGGCTTAACAATTCTTGTCATGATTGCTGGGAGGACTAGATGGGATGATATATGTGAAAGTTCTTAGTAGGTACAGAAATTATATTAAAAAAGAAACAAATCCACATGCTGTGATGCAGTGTGGACTATCTTCGGTCACCTACCGAAGATGTCAAAGGTGGTCTTAAACTGCTTTGGTTTGGTAAATGTTGGAGTAGACTAGAAGTCAGAGAGTATGGGATCTACACTTATCTGCTCTCAGGCTTTGGTTTACAATGAGTTCAAGTGTGGGGATTGTGTCAAATGATTCCTGGAATCCCTTACATTTGTAAAATTCTATGAATTTGTGAAGTCTGCAAAATGTGAATCTGAGTTGTATGTAGAGCAACTATTAGACCATTTATCACATTATATATATAAAAATATATATATATAAAAATACAATTTTTTTTTTTTTTTTTTGAGACAGAGTCTTGCTCTGTCGCCCAGGCTGCAGTGCAGTGGTGCCATCTCGGCTCACTGCAACCTCCATCTCCTGGCTTCAAGCCATTCTCCTGCCTTAGCCTCCTGAGTAGCTGGGATTACAGGTGCCTGCCACCATGCCCGGCTAATTTTGGTATTTTTAGTAAAGATGGGGTTTCACCATGTTGGTCAGATTGGTCTTGAACTCCTGACCTCAAGCAATCCACCCACCTTGGCCTCCTAAAGTGCTGGGATTACAGGCGTGAGCCACCGCGCCCAGCCCTATCACATTATATTTTACAGAAGCCATCATCCCACACCTTTGAGCCTAGTCCCAGAAAGAGCGGTCCCCTGCATACCATTCAACATGACCTTGGGCGTCCCTTCCCCACTCCCCAGCCACAGCTGTTTGGGCTAGGGTTGGAAACCTGTCCACGGTAGGCCCCTTGGAGTCTCTTGCTGGACACTTGGGATTAGAATGGAGAGAGTCAAGTTAACAGACATAGCTGGACCTGGACGGTCGCCAGTACTTGTTGGAGGCTGAGGGCACCATCCAATGTAAGCCATGGTGGATGGTGTAATAGGAGAGCAAAGGAAGGCAATCTGGGAATGGGCTGGATGGGGAGGGAGAAGAGGTGGGGGAAAGAGAGAAATGTAAAATGAGGGAAGCAGAGGAAGAGATAACATGGCAATGAAGAAAGTAACATCTTTGGTCATTTTCTGTTCCAATCACCCACAACAGGCCTGTTGGTTCTCTTTTACCTTCTGTTTTCTTTTACCTAAGTATATTTTAGTGGCTTTTCTATTCTTGATCTCCAACCATGCCCTAAGACATACGGTAACACAGACTGAGGATTCTCTGATGGCAGGGCTTTGTCTCATTCCTTTTTGCAACAAGCACAAAGTAGATGCTCAATGAATTTATACTGAAATGACATGAAAATCATATGTTTGTGTATGAAGTGTCACTACTGATGGCATTTATATGAAAAATGTTAATTAAAATAGGTAATTATGTTTCAACAGGCATTTCCCTGGATCTTCTCATTTGGTCTACAAGTATTTCAAGTATTTTCTTTTCTTTACTTTTTTTTTTTTTTTTTTCCCCAGAGATAGAGTCTTGCTCTGTCATACAGGCTGGAATGCAGTGGCATGATCATAGCTCAGGCTGGAATGTAGTGACACGATCATAGCTCACGCATGGTTGCCTCAACCTTCTGGGCTCAAGTGATCCTCCCACTTCAGCCTCTCCAGTAGCTGGGACTACAGGCTTGTGCCACTATGCCCAGCTAATTTTTCAAAAATTTTTTGTAGATATGGTGGGGGGTTCTCTCTATGTTGCCCAGGCTAGTCTTGAACGCCTGGCCTCAAGGGATTCTCCTGCCTCAGCCTCCCAAAGTGCTGGGTTTACGAGTGTGAACCACCACATCTGGCCCACAAGCATTTTTGAGTGCTGTCTTCACTGTGTTGTTGGGACCCACACAGGCTCTAGCTCACTGTAGGGTTTATTTTAAAATGTCTGTTGAACGGAATGGCTCAGGATTGCTTTACATACTGTAGAGATATAAAAAGAAACATAATTTATGGTTGCTCTACATAAGCAGTATCCAGTATAGTTGGGAAGATACATGGAAAAAAAAAATCAAACAGTGATTTGCAGTGGATTTCAAATAGCTGGAAGAATGGAGATTCAGTGAGGTCTCATGTATTTAGAGAAGTTTTGTAGAAAATCAGGAAGTTGAGTTACACCTTGAGAGCTGGGTGGGATTTGGCATGGTAGAGATAGGTAGAAGACTGGTAGAGATGGTAGAGATAGGAAGAAGACAAAATGCTTAGCAAAAGCTTGGGGGACAGTAATGAGAATTTTGTTGTAAACACAACTTACAATTTAATGATTCACATGAAGAAACCTGAGACACTGTGTCCAAGTACGGGAGCCAATGGAGTGCCACGGCAAGGGTGCTGACGATGGTGATAGACTTTCTGGATTCAAATCCCAGCTCCTCCCTCCCCCCTACCCCCCCACAACTGGCTTTGTGGTGTTGGGCAATTTACTTAACCTTTCTGTGCCTCAGTTTCCTCATCTGTAAAGTTGGGGATAATAACAGTACCCACTTCATAGGGATGTTGTACAATTGGAGGGGAAGCTGTTTGTAAAGTTATTAGATTAGTGTCTGGCACTTGGTAAGGATTTGATCAATGTCAACTAATTGTTTTTGTAATGGAACTCTGGTGCTATGCTGATTGAAAGAACTATCCAGTTAATTTTGAACTGGATATAGAATCTTGGATCTCTTGGTCATTAAGTAAGCCAGTTACTGTCTGAATTGGTGCTGGAGTACTGGTAGGAACTGGTTTATGGTCAGAAGAACATCGAGTGTGTAGAACTCAGTGGAAGGCTTTGAGAGCCAGGGAGAGGAATTTGGACTTGGGAATGATGGGCAGGGCACAGTCATATTTCCTGAGCAGGGGAGTGATGTGATGAAGGTGACCGCAGGAGAGCCGGGGTGGGGGCAGTCCATGAATACCAGTGAGGGAGTGAGGAGGTTAATGAAATAATTCAGGGGTGAGGTGATGAAGGCCAGGGACAGGACCGTCGCTGTGAGAGGGAAATGCGGTGGGAAATTGGAGAGACTTCAAAGGGAAGGTGTCCACTTCTCACCTCCTCTACTGCTGCCACCCTGATCCAGGCGACTGTCACTTCCTGTGTGGATTACTGCAATGTTCCCCTAATCCCTCTGCCTCTGGCCTTGCCCTGAGGTCTAATCTCTTCACAGGTACCCCTTTGCAGTCTGGCAGCTCTCCTACTGCCCTCTGAGGACAAGCTGAACGCCTCGCTTGGATCTATGAGGCCCTCGTGGGAATCCCGCTTCCACTGGCTTCATTCCCTACTAGGCATCCACCTCACTCCACAAAGCTGCCATCCCTGACTTCCTCCAACACATCAGGCCTTCCTCAGGGAACTTGCCTGTGCCTGTTCTTAAACATCTGCCTAGGCTGAGTGTGGCTGCTCACGCCTGTAATCCCAGCACTTTGGGAGGCCCAGGCAGGTGGATCACTTGAGGCCAGGAATTCAAGACCAGCCTGGCAAACATGGCGAAACCCTGTCTCTGTTAAGAATACAAAAATGAACCAAGTGTGGTGGCACATGCCTGTAGACCCAGCCACTTGGGAGACTGAGGCACGAGAATTGTTTGAACCCAGGAGGGAGAGGTTTCAATGATCAGAGATCGTGCCATTGCACTCCAGCCTGGGTGATGGAGTGAGACTCTGTCTCTAAATAAATAAATAAATAAATAAATAAATAAATAAATATCTGCCTAGATAAATCCTTTACCTCTTTTCTTGTTTAAGTGTCTGCTTGAATGTCATCTTATTAGTGACAACTTCCTTAGCCGCCCTTTTAAAACAGCAGCCCTTCTTACCTTGGCACTCCCTGTTCCCCTTACCCTGTCTGGCTTTGTCTTTGTAGCCCTTATCACTACCTGACCTGGGAGCTCTTTATTTGTTTATTGTCAGATTTCTGCAGTGGGATGTGGGTTCTATGAGGACAGGTATTTTTGACTGTCTTGCTTATGGATGTATCCCCAGGAACTAGAACAGTGCCTGGCATACAGTAGGTGCTCCATAAGTGTGTTGAATGAATGCATGCATAAGATGCAGTCAGATTTGTTGTGTTAGGCACAGTGCCCAGGGGCCCTTCAGAAGCCGCCTTATTTATGCTTCCAGTGACGCTGGTCAAGGAATGTATTGTTCTTCTTGTTTTACACATGACAGCGCTGAGGCAGAGACCAGAGGGGAGCAGGGGCACAGAGTTGGTAAGTGATGCAGTCAGGATTTGTGTCCAGTTCCTTTGACCTTGGTGTCACCGTTCTGCATGGCTAAGATGAGACGGGGAGGGAGGAGTCAACAGGATGCCGGGGCTTCCAGGTTCTGGAAGATGGAAACACGTCAGAAGCACTGACAGAAATGCAAATGCTGGGAAGAAGGCCAGAGCTTCAGAAAAAGAAGTAGCTGAGGGAGGAAATGTTGGATCAAGTAAATATTCAGGAAGAAAATCCTGCTTTTAAGGAGAATGACTAAATAATATATTGTCCAAGACCCTTGTGAGAGTGAAAGTGGGCACTATTTTTTTTTTTTTTTTTTTGAGGCAAGGTCTTGCTTTGTCGCCCAGGCTGGAGTGCAGTGGCATAATCTTAGTTCACTGCAACTTCCGCCTCCCGGGTTCAAGCGATCCCCTTGCCTCAGCCTCCTGAGTAGATGAGATCACAGGCATGTGGCATCACGCCCGGCTATTTTTCGTATTTTTAGTAGAGATGGGGTTTCACCATGTTGGTCAGGCTGGTCTCGAACTCCTGACCTCAGGTGATCCACTTGCCTCGGCCTCCCAAAGTGCTGGGATTACAGGTGTGAGCCACCATGCCCGGCTGCACTATTAATAATAAGGTGCAGCAACAGGCATACATGGAGGTTGGCCCAGCAAAGGGGGACGAGCTGTGCCTTTGGACTTAAGTGATTGGAACATCCACGAGAGTTATGGCTAGAGATTTGGGTGTCTCCCTGCTGGAGATACACAGGGAAGCCACAAGGTTGGGGTTCTCATCATCAGGGAGAAGGAAGAAGAGAACATGAATACCAGTTTTGAGACCCTATCTAAGTGGGAGGAGAAGAAGGAGCCCATAGAAGACAGAACTGGAAGGGAGAAGAGGCATAGAGGTCAGGAGGAGAGGGGACAGGAAGGAGGGGGAGCGGGGGAGGCCACATTTTTCATGCAATTTAAAAGTAGGTCAATGGGAAGCTGGTAACAAAAACAAGATTAGAGAATCACTTCTTTTTTGATTTTGTAACAAAATCTTCATATGTTTCTATACAGTGCTAAAAGGCATTTAATTAAAGCAGCTTTGAATTCATTTTGACTTGAGAACATTTTTTCTGTGACTCCCCTATAAACCTTGAGACTCTTTGGGACGCTTTCTTTTCTTTTCTTTTCTTTTTTTTTTGAGACAGAGTCCTTGCTCGGTCACCTAGGTTGGAGTGCAGTGGCGCGATCTTGACTCACTGCAACCTCCACTTCCTGGGTCCAAGCGATTCTCCTGCCTCAGCCTTCCAAGAAGCTAGGACTACAGGTGTGCGCCACCATGCCTGGCTAAATTTTGTATTTTCAATAGAGACGGGGTTTTGCTATGTTGACCACGCTTGTCTAGAACTCCTGGCCTCAAGTAATCCACGCGCCTCAGCCTCCCAAATTCTGGGATTACAGGTGTGAGCTACCACTCCCGGCCTGGGGTGCTTTTAAAGGCTGGATCAGGAATCGGGTTTTGGTGTCCCAGCCTGAAGTTTAAAAAAATTTTTTTTTATTTTAAGAAATATTATTTGTTTCTGGGTAATTTATTTTTATTTTTATTTTTTTCCTTTAAGTCTGGGTTACATATGCAGAATGTGCAGGTTTGTTACATAGGTATACATGTGCCATGGTGGTTTGCTGCACCGATCAACCCGTCATCTAGGTTTTAAGCCCTGCATGCATTAGGTATTTGTTCTAATGCTGTCACTTCCCTGGCCCCCCACCTCCCGACAGGCCCCGGTGTGTGATGTTCCCCTCCCCATGTCCATGTGTTCTCACTGTTCAGCTCCCACTTATGAGTAAGAACATGCCGTGTTTGGTTTTCTGTTCCTGAGTTAATTTGCTGAGAGTGATCAGCCTGAAGTTTTTTCCTGTACCTTCGCATGGCCCAAGGCAATAAGAGGTCCTGCATTCAGAGTGGCGTTGACACAGATCAAATGTGGGCCCCAGGTGGAAGATACAGAAGCAAAGAGGATAATTCCGTGATTTCTTTGGGGTCAGAAAGTTTAAAAATTGAGTTTCTGAGCCAGCATGAGTAATAGTGTCTAAACTCTGGTTTTCCATGGTAAAGCAGAAATTTTAACATTTCATGAACAATTCAAGCAGGTATTTTCCTACCTTGGCTTCTTCCTTCAATGGAGGGAGGGAGATGGGGTGGGGGAAGCAAGCAAGCCAACAGAACCCTAGTTCAAAACATAATTGAAATGACAGCATTAACAACAATGCTGGTGTCTCGCAGTAATGTGGTTCACCAACTCTGATGGTCTGTCTCATAATTGGGAAGAAGAGAGAGCTAGGTTGCTGAGCACAACATTTTTGTCTATCCAGACATGATAGTCCATTTGGCTCTTGCCAGAAGGTGCCTTTTCCAGGTAGTGACGATGTGCGCTTAGCGCATGGCTTAGTGTTCTCAGTTTATTAGACAGTAAATTCTCAGGACTGAGGCCCTGGAAACAGAATCACTCTCTCACATTCTCTGAATGCGAGTATGAGTAATTGTGTTGGGTAGCAGCGTCCGGCAGAGGACAAGCAGCAGGCCTTTCCCGCAGTCTCTTTTTATCACAGCAGAAGTGTTACTGGGCAGAAATCACTGTGGCACACAACCCCTGGGCACCAAAGGGAATAAAATCTCACAGGAATTCAAAGAGAACAAAGTTATTAACATTGAACCAAAGCCTGCTGGCGTACATCGCAGAAATCGAACGGATATAGAGGGCTCCTGAGAGGACAAAATGCGTAACTCTAGGCTACCCTGCACCAGATGCTAATATCAGTACCTAAATACTGGTTTTCATGGAAGCGGTTTGTCTGTAGCTGGTGTTCATGCCACATTGGACGAGTGTGTGTCAAGGCTGACCTTGAGCAGAATGAGGAAGCAGGAATTTGTTTTGGCACACCACACCTCTCTGCCCTTCTCAACTCCACCCTAAAGACTGAGCCCTCTTCAACAGTCCCATGCAAGGGTTTGTATTCAAAATGAGAATTTATTGGCGGTATAAGGTATGGCACCGACGATGCTCAATACGCTCCTCCTTTCTCCTTTGATCACCTCCCTCCTTCCTCCTCTCCTCTTTTCCCATCTGTTTTATTTCCGTGGCTTTTCTTTTCCCTTCTCCCTTCTTTTTGACTGTTGTTCTTTTCTTTTCCAGAAATATGAAACAGGGAGAGAGAAAAAGGACGGGAGGGGGTAGGTAGGGTGGGGCTGGGGAAGACAGAGAGAGGAGTCAGTGAGGCAGGGTTATCTGTAGATTTTCAATCTGTAAGTGTTTGTTGGGGTTTCTTTGTACTGTTGGTGTTTATTTTCACCTCATAGGGTTGTTGGGAGGATTAAATGTGGAGTGTTTAGCTCAGGGCCTGGCATGCAGTAAGGTCTCAGTAAACACTATTTATTACTATTGAAAAGTTTACCCTTGGAATAAACATCTTCAGATCTAGGCCATCTATTTGGGGAATGGGGGATTTCTTCTCTCCTCTTAAAAAGTTCCTTTTTCTCAAGTTCTTGTTTTATTTTTATCTATTGTTATTATTATTTTTAGCGGCAGGGTCTCACTCTGTTGCCTAGGCTGGAATGTGGTGGCGTGATCAAAGCTCACCACACCCTCAAACTCCTGGGCACAAGCAACCCATCTGTCTCAGCCTCTCCAGTAGCTGGGATCATGGGTGCATGCCACCATGCCCAGCAAATTAAAAAACTTTTTTTTTTTAAAGAAATGGGGTCTTGCTATGTTGGCCAGACTGGTCTTGAACTCCTGGCCTCAAGCAACCCTCCAGCCTCAGCCTCCCAAAGTACTGGGATTACAGGTGTAAGCCACAGCACCTGGCCCCTTTTTCTGAAATTCTTTTAGGATAATTACGTATATACATGCACATAGTCATATGCACATGAATGTACATACATACACACAGACATTTTCTTTCTGTTTTACAGAGGGGGCTCGATGCAGAAAATAAAGCCAAGGCTTCAACTTTGGTCTAGTAAAGTAGCTTTCAAAAAATTTTAACCTCCACAACTGCCGCCTATACATACTTCTACATAAGACAACACACGAATTTTCAATAAACAGTACTTATCTTCACTGCTGGCACTATTGTGTTCCGCTCTGTTCCCTTCTGTTTCATTTAAAAAATGCTGGCCAGGTGTGTGGTGGCTCACGCCTGTAATCCCAGCACTTCGGGAGGCTGAGGCGGGCAGATCACAAGGTCAGGAGTTCAAGACCAGCCTGACCAACATGGTAAAACCCCTGCTCTACTAAAAATACAAAAATTAGCCGGGCATGGTGGTGTGTGCCTGTAATGCCAGCTACTCAGGAGGCCGAGGGAGGAGAACCACTTGAACTTGGGAGGCGGAGGTTGCAGTGAGCCGAGATTGTACCACTGCACTCCAGCCTGAGCAACAGAGTGAGACTCCGTCTCAAAAAAAAAAAAAAAAAAAAAGCTGATTGTCACATACTAAATTAATTGCATGACCCACAATGGGTTTGTCATTGGCAGTTAGAAAAGTCATGGTCTAGTAGTTCTGTAGGACTTTGCTGGATGCCACTACCAATGTCCTAACCCTGGACCTACTGTCCCACCCTGACTCTCCAGATTTGTCATATTCTCAATTTTTTCAGTTTTTCCTTTTTTGTCTTCTAAGTTAAGAAATGGTAAATCAGAAATGCCTCATCTATCTTTTCTTACCCTTCCATACCCCCATTTTTCCTTTCCGTCCCACGCGTCCTCCATTCCCTATCAGAAATGATCATTTTAACTGCTACTTCCTGAATAATAGTAATAATGACAATGCTAACAACAGTCATAATAACAATGGCAGCTAACACTCATTTCACATCTTCTTTGTGCCAAGCACCTATCCAAAGTGCTTTATAATTTTTTTTTTTTTTTTTTGAGACAGAGTTTCGCTCTTGTTGCCCAGGCTGGAGTGCAGTGGTGCGATCTCGGCTCACTGCAACCTTTGCCTCCCTGATTCAAGCAATTCTCCTGCCTCAGCCTCCCGAGTAGCTGGGATTACAGGCATGTGCCACCATGCCCAGCTAATTTTATATTTTTAGTAGAGACAGGGTTTCTCCATGTTGGTCAGGCTGATATTGAACTCCTGACCTCAGGTGATCCACCTTCCTCAGCCTCCCAAAGTGCTGGGATTAGAGGCATGAGCCACTGCATCCAGCCTGTGCTTTATAAATTTTAACTGATTTAGTACTCACAATCACTCTAACTGCTCTAGATAGTAGACTACACTATAATTACTCCAGGGGAAGAATTGCCTGTTCTTTTTTTCCAACATCTAGTCAGAATCCAGAAGACTCGCATATTATAGAATCTGGGCTAAATACTTAAGTAGAAACGAGAATAATATTATGGAACGAGCAATTGCTTTCATAAGTCCTGATGGGCAAACAATAGCTAAAGATAGTGACCACAAACCTCGAATCAGCAAACCTGAGATTTGGCCTATTGCTGTAGTTAGGCTGAAATTATTTGTGATGTACTGCAAACTTTTGTTGTAAAACATAATATAAAAATTTAGTTACATGTAAACATTGACCCAGAGAAAATGTCTGTAACATTGTTGTTTTATCCTGATCTTAATGCAAGATAAAACAACAAGGGGCCAGGGCACCCCACCTACCTATTCCCCGTTGTCACCACCATCACCACCACCACCCACAGAAAGAACAACCTGGTGTCTGAAATGATGGGTAAAGAATTGCTTGTAAACTAAAAAAGAGAAAACTCAAATGTCTACCTGTTTAGTTAATGGAGTTTTAAATATTTGACAACCTTCATTCTTCTCTCATTATAAAAGTAATATGATGTTCACTGTTAAAATTCTGAAACAAGCAGTGAAATATAAAAATGAAAATATAAACGACCCCAAGCATCACCACCTACAGACAGCAGCTATTCACACTTGGTGTAGTGTGAGTGTGTTTAGGCCTTCAGGCATGTTTTGTTTGGCTTACCCAGTGTTTTAAAATGTTTTTCATTATAAAAACCTGGATTTCCAGTATCTCTTGAGAAAATACCAAGATCAGACAACACTGGGCCCACATTCTTCCACAACAGCTGCTGAGAGCCGAGTAGCCGCTGCCCGTCGTGGGCAGGGCAGTGCAGGGCGTATGTATTTCCTCCACCCCAGTTCCTACCATTCCCATTTTTCTTACACTTGGTCAGCTTCATTTACTTGTTATTTTTATATTCTAGTGGGCATTTGAGTTTCCTCTCTTTCAGTTTACAAGCAATTCTTTACCCAACATGTCAGGGATCACGCTGTTCTTTTTGTGGGTGGTGGTGGTAATGATAGTGGTGACAAAGGGTGATGGGTAGGTGGGGTCCTCTGGTCCCTTGTTACAGAGGGTGGGGGAGAAGTCTTTTATTTCTGGATTCTGCTTTTTCTTTTCTAGTATATCTAACACTTTTAAAAAGTCCTATATGTAGAGGATTAATTTCTTTTTTCTTTTCTCTCTCTCTCTCTCTCTCTCATTGGTTGCATTCTGGTGGGACTGTTTTGCTCTGACTACCCGTAGCCAGGTGGAAACTGTAAGACCCAAGCTAATCTAACAGGGATCTGATTCTCAATCAGTGTGACAGACTGAAAATAGCTAAAGCTCACTTATTCTAGTAACACTAGACAAAGCAACACTGTGTCTAGACTACTGGAATATTTTCGCTACACAGACCCTGACATGGCCTTACTTTTTGTCATCTGCTGGCCTGGTTCTCTAGCTTTCCCTTTCATGTGAACTCCCCCATATCCTCCTAGTAAATTTCCCTCTGTTTAAGCTAGCCATAGTAATTTCTGATCTGACCAAAAAAAACCCTTAATTATAATGGACAATCTGACCTGGGATATCCAACCACCACTTTCCACCAAATCTATATAGTGAGGGGCATCTCAATAAACATTCATTCATTATCTACAATTTGCCAGGTGGTATGCCAGGGACTATCTTCTAAGTTATCTAAATTAACCTTGTAATAATACCACAAAATAGGGATTACTATTTAATTTGAGATGGAAATACCAAGTGTCTTAGTCCATTCAGGCTGCTATAACCAAATACCATAGACAAGGTGGCTTAAATCAATGGAAATTTATTTTTCACAGTTCTGGAGGCTGGGAAGTCCAAGATCAAGCCCCCAGCTGAGTTGGTGTCTGATAAGGGCTCACTTCTTGGGTCATAGACAGTCATCTTCTCTCTGTGGTCTCACATGGTGGAAGGGGAAAGGGTGCTCTCTGGGGTCTCTTTTATAAGGGCACTAATCACAAGGACTCCATCCTTATGATCTAATCACCTCCCATTGTCTTTTTTTTTTTTTTTGAGATGCAGTTTTGCTCTGCTGCCCAGGCTGGAGTGCAGTGGTGCAATCTTGGCTTACTGCAACCTCTGCCTCCCGGGTTCAAGTGATTCTCTTGCCTCAGCCTCCTAAGTAGCTGGGACTACAGGCATGTGCCACCACACCTGGCTAATTTTTTGTATTTTTAGTAGAGGCAGGGTTTTACCATGTTAGCCAGGATGGTCTTGACCTCCTGACCTTGTGATATGCCCATCTCGGCCTCTCAAAGTGCTGGGATTACAGGCGTGAGCCACCATGCCCAGGCTACCCCACTGTCAAATACTATCACATTGGAGATTAGATTTTGGTATATGAATTTTCAGGGACACAAACATTCAGTCTATTACATCAAGGATAAGTAAACTGCCAAACGTCATATAATTTGTAAGTAGCACAGCTGGTTCGAACACATGTCTAATATTCTTTCAATATGTCTGTTTTTCCTTTTTCCTTTTCCTCAACTGTAGTACTTGTGTTAAGAATCTAAAGGTATTCAATGAAGCTAAATTTGTTCTTTAGAAAATCTATCAGCTATTAGGAAGATTTAGGAGCCAAAAAATTATTCTGATCAATATTATAGAAAGCATACATCTTAGCAATAATAGACTCCCAGAAGATTTATGTGGTGTTTCATAACTACAGTGCTTCAGGACTATAGAGATTGATTAATTCAACCTTCTCATCTTATAGATAAGAAAATAGAGGCCAACAGGTTTCTGTATTGTAAGTATTACTGAAATTACTATGATATTTGCCAATAATGAGGTGTAGAACCCAACCAATTTAGCTGAGTTATAAAAAGGTGGACTGTGTACATTTATATAGCTCAGTTAAAATCTGAGAGCTGGAAGAGACATCCACGTCTCTTACAATAATGTATCTATCTGCCTCTATCATGGTGAGTTTCAAACACATCACCAGGTTGTCTTTTTCTTTATAGCCTATAAAGAAGGCAATTCAGTCACCTCCCTTGTAAAGCATTAGAATATTGTTTATACCTCTCAACCCAACGACATTAAAAAAACTAATATATTCTATTTAAAGGTATTTAAAATTGTTATTTGAAAATTAGAAGCAGCCTTAAAATAGAAGTATTACTAGGCAACTGTAATAGTTAGAAATAACATAAGCCCGAGGTTTCAAAAGTAAGTAACTAGGGTGAAAGATGGAGAGGCAATGGAAAAGTTTCTTTTAATCTAGGAGAACAGTTATGGGGGTCTTCACAATATAGTGTGAACCTGTTAGACTCATTCTGGGACCCTCCACGGTTGAATTTTTTTGTAGCAAATGTTTATTGAAAGCTTCTTCTATATGAGTTACTGAGCTAAGAGCTTTTAGAATACAAAGACAACCAGATGCAGTTCCTGACTATAACTAGCTGGGAACTAGTTAGGGAGATACGGCAGGTCCACACATACCTCTAACAGGTATCAAGTGAAAAGTGGTATCAGATCCACAGAAACGCACTGCAGGTAGGGCAAGGCTACATCATGCTGGGGGGCGGTGAAAGCTCTTGAGGATGAATATGATTTTGACAGAGACAGTGGAAAGGTTACGCACCCAGAAAGTATGGCATAAAGAGAGGCCTAAAGATGAGAAATGTTTGTATATACACTTTTCATTTCAGGTCCTAAATCTACATTGGGACCTGTACTTTCCTGTTTGGAAGCTCCTCTCTTCAGTTCTCTATATATTAAAACCCTAACCACCAAGGACGTATATAAAAAGATTGAGTGATGTGTTAAAAGGGTGAGGTTGTTGGTAAATTTGTTCTCTCTCTTTTCTTATTTAGTTTCGTTTTTCTTTGTAAGTAGGCTTGTAGTATAGAAAATAATTATTTTTTAAAAAGATACTGTACATACCTCTCACAGCCAACTTAAATCCTTGCTTCTCAACATAAATTCCTGACTATCTGATAACATTACATTTGAATTGGAGGGTTAATGTGAACTCCTGATTTAAAGGGTGTGTGTGTGTGTGTGTGTGTGTGTGTGTGTGTGTGTGTGCGCGCGCATAGGCTCTGTCCACTGTAAGAGCCTAGAAGCAATAATGACTCACCAGCAAAGAGAACACTTACTGGTCTCTAAATATCATTTTCTTTTCTTCTTCTTTTTTTTTTTTTTTTTGAGACAGGGTCTCACTCCATCACTCAGGCTGGAGTGCAGTGGCTTGATCACTGCAGCCTTGACTTCCTGGGCTCAGGTGATCCTCCCGCCTCAGCCTCCGGAGTAGCTGGGACTAGAGGCATATGCCAACATGCCCAGCTAGTATTTTTGTATTTTTTGGAGACACGTGGTTTCACCATGTTGCTGGTCTCAAACTCCTGGGCTCAGGAGATCCTCTTGCTTTGGCCCACAAAAATGCTGGGTAATAGGTGTGACCCGCCATGCCCAGCCTCTAAATATCATTTTCTACTAAAAGTAGCCAAGGTTCTTTGGAGGTCTGGGGCAGGGAAATATCACTTAAACCAGGTAAGCCTAGACATGCCAGAGCTCCAGAAGGAAAGTCCCCTAGGACTAACAGGGGCCTATCAAGGGGTTGGCTTGAAGGAGCTCTCACTGACTAAATTTGGGACAATTTGGGCATTAAGAAGAAAAAGTGAAGAGAGAGAGAGAAAGAAAGAAGAAAAAGGAGGAAGAGGAAGAAGAGGAAGAGGAGGAAAAGAAAAGCAGCAGTTTAACATTCATTTGACTCTCACTTTGACAACTGATATATAAAGGAAAAGAAGTAAATATTAACTCCCTCTTTTTTAGGAAGAACTGTAGGTTTTCTCCATTTGAGGAAAGATTTCCTTCCCAAACAGTGCTAGGTAATAAATATTTTCATTTGAACCTTATGAAATGGTTTATATTCAACCTTTTTTTTTTTTTTTTTTTTTGAGACAGTCTTGCATTGTTGCCCAGGCTGGAGTGCAGTGGCGTGATCTTGGCTCGCTGCAACCTCCGCCTCCCAGGTTCAAGCAATTCTCCTGCCTCAGCCTCCTGAGTAGCTGGGACTACAGGCATGCACCACCACACCCAGCTAATTTTTGCATTTTCAGTAGAGACGGGGGTTTCACAATGTTGGCCAGGATGGTCTTGATCTCTTGACCTCGTGATCCACCTACCTTGGACTCCCAAAGTGCCGCGATTACAGGCATGAGCCACTGGCGCCCAGCCTCAACTATTTTTAATGTATAAAATTTCAAATGATTTTCATTCCATATCCAAATATGGGATGAAAAAAATCAGAAAGATCAACATTTTGTGACACCTAATGAAATGACCGATTGTAAGAATCATCCATGGATGCTGAAACAATTATGCAAAAAGTTATTGGGGCAAAAGCATGAACCCCCCTGGTGCCAAGTGTCTCCAGCTGGATCACTTGCTGATTGCAAAGTGAAAACACACCTTTACATCTCAGTGGGGAGATGTGGTTAGCACTGCTTTAACGGAGGAGTCAAATCCAACTTGGTTAATGAGTGAGACAACCTAACATTTTGTTTCCCCTGATGTGATGCAGTCTGAAGTTCACAGCATGACCTATAAAGCATTCTAGCCAAAACTGTCAAAGCTGTGTGCTCATCATTCTCCATTTGCCCTTAGGAATCCATTCGACACCTTTCACCATCCTGCCCTGCACCCCTGGAGACTCCCCTCTGCAGACTCCATTGTCCAGGCTCCTTTGCTTTTGGGCTTCTGGTTAGATTTGGCCAGTGCAGGGGCTCCAACAGCCATTTTGAAGGTAGATGAGAGAGATGTTGTGGTATTTGTTCCTCACCACCCGACTCCCTGCCCGGGTGCAGTTTTGGTGGTGCCTGTGTTGCTGCTACATCCATGGCTCCTGGTGGGGAGCCCTCTCCCAAAGCTCCAGCTCCTGCAATGCTTCAGTAACTGCGCTCAGCTCAGGCTGCTGTAGACCTAGGGGCAGCAGTCCCACAGTGCCTCACCATCGCTTGTTCCCTATGCCTGCCCACACATCTGTAAATAGTCCCTTCATTTCACATCCTTCAGTTAGACCCTTTGAGTATGCCCTCTGCTTCCGGTCAGGACAATGATTGATTCTATCTGAATCAAACCTGTCCTTTATTTGAACAGGACATCAAGTCTAGAAAAACAAGTTAACACCTTGAGATAACAATCAAACAAATCTAGAATTTGGGACCATTTACTAGTCTGATAGTTTCAAAGGTTAATGTTATAAAAAAAAAAAAGTAGAAGAACTCTTCCAGATTAAAGTAAGCTAAAGAGATATACCTATCAAATGCAATTTATAAATCTGGTTTGCAAAATCATATTATACTATATCCTATACCGTATTTATTTTTGGAACAACTAGGAAAATTTTAATATTGACTAGATTTTTGATGATATTAAAAACATTACCTTAGATATGATAAAGGTATTATGGATTTCAGGCAAATGTCCTTTTTAAAAAAGTGCCTACTGAAGGAACAAGGCTGACTATCTTATCCTTATACAGTGACTGCAACTTCCTTTAAAATGGGTAGCAAAATATTTAGATAGGTAATATGGCAGAAAATGAACAGGTATTAAATCTAACTGGTGGGGTCATGGTGTTCATTGTACCATCCCTTCAACTTTTCTGTTTGAACATTTTTATAATAGAATAAAATAGTGGAAAACATTAATTAAAAAAAAAATTGCTAACCTACCCAGCAACGATTTATCCTTTTCCCAAAAGGCTATAGTTGTTTTTTTTTTTTACTTATACTGTTCATTTGGTTTTTGTATGTGCCTATTCCAACAGATTGTCAGCTCTTGGAAGGGAAGGACTGGGCTTTTAATTCTTTTTATACCCTACAGAGTCTCATGTAAAAGTTTTATTATTATTATTATTATTACTACAGACAGGGTCTCACTCTGTCACCCAGGCTGGAGTCCAGTGGTGCAGTCGTAGCTCACTGCAGCCTGGAACCAAGTGAGCCTCTTGCCTTAGCCCCCTGAATAGCTGGGACTACAGGTGTGTACCACTATGCCTGGCTAAATTTTTTTCTTTTCTTTTTTTTTTTTTTCTTTTAGACAGAGTCTCGTTCTGTTGCCCAGGCTAGAGTGCAGTGGGGCTATCTCGGCTCACTGTAAGCTCTGCCTCCTAAGTTCTCCTGCCTCAGCCTCCTGAGTAGCTGGGATTACAGGTGCTTGCCACCATGCCTGGCTAATTTTTGTATTTTTAGTAGAAGTGGGGTTTCACCATGTTGGCCAGGCTGGTCTCAAACTTTTAACCTCAAGTGATCCTCCCACCTTGGCCTCCCAAAGTGCTGGGATTACAGGTGTGCTAATTTATTTTTTGTAGAGATGGGGTCTCGCTATCTTGTTCAGGCTGGTCTCAGACTCCTGGGCTCAAGCATCCTCTTGCCTTGGCCTCCCAAAGTGTTGGGATTACAAGTGTGAGCCACTGTGCCCGGCCATTTTAAAATTGATGTAAGCCAGTCTCATTGTGCACAAACATAGGCATGCGTGGTAAGAAGGTTTCTATTTCTTTTTTCATTAAAGGAAGGGAAAAAGCTCAAAAAGCTGAATGGGATGCAGAGAAGTGCAATTTAGACACTTTCTTGGAATTATCAAAGAGCAGTTTTGGGGTCCCTTCCTCGGAGCCAGTGAAGACAGATGGCATAGAGTCTGATACCTCACAATACCCTGGGAAGTTTTGGAACTTCAGACAAGCCGTTGAAGAAGCTGGCTCCCAAAAAAGATTCAGGTACATTCCAACTTTACGGTCTACTCAAGCCAGAGAGAAAATCAGGATTAGATTAAGTCTGAAGAGAGAAAAATTAATTTTGAGTAAACTGCCTAATGAGATCTAGTCTTGTATTTATTTAACTTAATTGAAATAGCATGTCAACACACAAAAATTATTGTGGCATGCCGGGCGCGGTGGCTCACACCTGTAATCCCAGCACTTTAGGAGGCCAAGGCAGGCGGATCACGAGGTCAAGAGATCGAGACCATCCAGGCCAACATGGTGAAACCCGGTTTCTACTAAAAATACAAAAATTAGCTGAGCGTGGTAGTGTGTGCCTGTAGTCCCAGCTACTCGGGAAGTTGAGGCAGGAGAATTGCTTGAACCTGGGAGGCGGAGGTTGCAGTGAGCCAAGATCGCGCCACTGCACTCCAGCCTACAGAGCGAGACTCCATCTCAAAAAAAAAAAAAAGTAATATGGCTGGGCATGGTGGCACGTGCCTTTAGTCCCAGCTACTCAGGAGGCTGAGACAGGAGGACTGTTTGAGTCCAGTGGTTCAAGTCCAGCCTGCGAAACACTGTGAGACTCCATCTCTAAAAACAAACAAACAGACAAACAAACAAACAGAATTAATGTAATTCTCTTCCTGGCAAACATTTAATCCTTTTTGCCCTGTAAACCTGCTGAAACCTCCATGGTGGGCCAGGGCAGAGACAGAAGCTCTGAATCATCTGGCAGAATGTGTGTATGGGCACGAGACAAATCCTGCAGATTCCTCACACAAACACTACCTCCTACCCTATTTCCAGCTAAGAAAACCCTGATTTTCGGGTATCAGGTGCCCATACTTCAGGGAAATTGTCATCCTGTTCATTTGTCAATCTTTGGTTAAAACGTGGGCATGTGACATAATCAGGCCAAGGAAGTTGGGAGGGTGAGGGTGGGGGTGGTGGATTTTCTACGAGGCTTTCAGAAAATGTTTCTCTGCTCTTAAAAAAAAAAAAAAAAAAAAAAAAGAAGATATATTTGAGAAATAGACCCTTTCTGTTTCTAAATGTTATTGTATGAAGATGTGATGCAGCATTAACCTGCTGCTAACACCCTCTCCAAGAAATGAAAAGCCCTGGTTTGTAGCATTTGTCTATTTCCATTTCTATGGTGTAAATTCTCCCATTATGGCCAATTTCAAGCTCTACAACTGACTGGCAAACTTCCTAAATATTTAGCAATTGGCACTCAGGAGCCTGTGGGAACCAACTCCAGCCCACCATGATCACTGACAGCTGCAGAACTCAACTTGTGAAAAGAGAAGGCATTGTGGTGGGGATGGCGGAGCAGAAAGGTGAAAGACTCTATGTCTTTAATGACACTTGAAAGCCATGAAATTAATCAACCCTGGAATCTTCCTACCTCTGGACTTCTTATTACATCAGTTAATAAATGTACTTATTGGTTTGAGGCGGGTCAAACTGGTATGTACATGTGGGGAATCTGGGCTTGATGTAGCCAGTGCAGATATCCATGGGTTCTCACCCAGTGGAGGGAGGGGAATACAGCAGGGGAAAAGCTGAACGCTGGATAATGGAAATGTTCAGTTGGTCAGGAAGAGGGGGGCAGCAGAGGATGGGGGGTGGGGAGGACCATCCGGGTTGAAACAGGACTCTGGCTGATTGCTGAGAGAAACAGGATGGTGGCTGGGGGCCAGCTGGGCTGTCAGGGCCCTTGCCAAGGAGGCTGAAGTTCAGGGCAATGCTCCAGCGAGAGCAGGCGACTAAGTGACAGTCAGGAAGCCAGGCAGAAACCCAGCTTGGGAAGGGCTGCCCTGCCGGGTGCTGCAGATCATGGTGCTGTGGGATAGAGGGAAAGGGATGCATGAGAGAAGGGGAAATGCAGAGAGAGGCAGCAGTATAATTCCAGAGGTCTAGACTACTCACTTGCCATAGGATGGGAAAGGGCTTTCAATGTCCACTAAGGCAGAGTCAGAATTCGCTCAGATGCTGACCAGCTGAGGCTGAAGGTTGGGGGGGCTTTCAGTAACTGCCGTGGATCAGGCTGAAAAATGCAGAAGAAACCAGCATCTTCTCCAAAGCTGCCTTAGCGAATTTTCTTGGTTGATTTTAGAGAATTGCTGCCTACCTGTCTTCTTAGACTTTCAAAAAGGGGTATCATTCCTCCCTCCTTTTGTCACAGTCCCTGGGGTCTTGAGATACACTGCCAAGACTGATGTTTGGCCTTCTGAAATATGCTCCCTCCTTCCTTGTGTGAAGAAATTTGTTTGCCTACTTGTGGCAGAAGCAATTTCATTCCTGTTGTGAAATGCCCCTTACTTGCAGTGTGATTTCTCCTCTTATTCATTTACTCTTTTTCTTTATTTTCTCTTCCCATCCAGTTAGTAACCCACCCACAGGTATATTCTTCTTCAGCCCATTGCCATTCATTGAATGACTACCTAGGAAGGACTTTTATAATTGAATTGTATGGAGGAAGTAGGTGCAGGAAGAATGAAAGCTGATGTGTCAACAACATTCTCTGGGGATTTTCAGAACATTATTTTCCTTTCTGACTTAGCTGGGAAGCCAAAGGGCAGGAAACTGGGCTTCCTTTGCACTCTGTTACTGCTGGAAGTCATGGTTAGTGATTTTAATGTATTCAGTGGGCTGAGTTCTGTGACAATATCATTACCAAGGAGTAATTAAGGGTGGGATCAAACAGGAGAGGAAACCTTCAAAAGTGAAGTTTTCCCCAGTTCACGCTGCCTCTTGCCATCTAGGAAAGTTTGGCTTATTTTCTGAGCATCTCCCAATTTAGTGAGATGCTTCACAGAGTGAATAAAAGGAATGCTTTTCTGCAATGCAAAACCCATCATAAAAAGTCACTAGACAATTATAAAAAGGGAAAATATTTGGAACTCATTTAATAGACAAGGGCTAATTTTCTTTATAAGTAAAGAACTCCTAAAAATCCATAAGAAAAAGACCAATAGCCCAATAAAAAATGTGCAAAAAGTCCATAGAAAATGGAGCACGAATGTTGTTTAAACATATACAGACATCCATTTTTCATGTATTAGATTGGCAATGATAAAAAAATTAACAACACACTGTATTGGCAAGAATGTGAAGAGACAGGTGCTCTCATATACGACTGGTGGGAAAATAAATTGGTACCATCTTATAGAGGGTTATTTGGAAATATCCTTCAAAATTATGAACATCTATATGCTTTGACTTATTAAAGCCAGTGCTAGGAATTTATCCTATAGGTTTAGTCACATACATAGAGAATGAGGTGTTCACAAGATTGCACATTGCAGTTTTGTTTGTAATAGTGGAAGACTGAAAACAATCTAGATACCTCAGTAAGTGATTATTTAAATAAATTATGCATATTCATATAATGAAATATGATATAGCCATAAAAATGAGGGTACTGTTAATAAAGGAGAATACTATCTTTATGTGTATACCTTGAAAGATCTCCAAGATATTTTAAGTGAAAAAAATTAAGGTGTAGAAAATTGCTCAATAAAAGAGTGGAGAAAAAATACTTACACAAGACATGCCTGTATTTGCTTCTTATGCATAAAATATGTCCAGGAAGATATCCAAGAAACTGATAATATTTTGTACCTTGGTGAGAGGAAATGGGTGCCTGGGGCGTAGGGTGGAGGAGAGAGTTTTTCCTTTTTAACTTTTGTTCATTTTGGAAATGTACTGCTAATTCAAGTTAGTAAATAAAAATTGTTTAAGAGAAATGTTGGACACATTCCATCTGAAATGACCTAAATTCACCCAATCTGCACTATGTCCTTAATTTTCCATTTCAGCCTCTTTTATTATTGATGTTAGTGGCTTTCCATCTTCATCTTTACATTTTCTCTCTTCCTCCAGGTGCCACGCGTTTTCTCTCTGCTTCTGTCCTCAGTTTGCCACTTGATTTCCCCTGCAATTGTCAAGTAACAGCCTTTTTCGCTGGAAATTACTACATAGACCTCTTTCTGTGTGCCAGACCGGGGTAATCATCTCAATCCTTTCTTCAACACCTCCTCCCCTACAGAGTAGAAAATAAAGTCATGGTTGGGAGTTAAGCCGGAAGCTGGCTATCCTTGCAGGGAAGCAGGCAACTGCCAGAGTAGTTAGTAACTTATGGCATATATGTTGCTAATGGTGGATGAGGTATTTCAAGAGCTGGAATTGGGAAGAAGGATAAATACACACATGGAGGAGCAATAGAAGTCTACCCTATGGAGCGTGTGGTAGTGAGTACTGAAGTTGAGTCTCACATCCTTGCTCTGCCACTTACTGGTTAAGGCAAGTTTTCTGAGGTTAACTTCTCTCCTCTGTAAAATGGGTTCTATAATGTTTAATGTGGCTAAGACTGCCGGGCTGGCAGTTAACCCGAATCCATTCTTGTTTTCTTTTGTGGTAACAGATACAGTAGGCACATGGCTACTAACATATTTCCAAGTCTCCCTTGCTGTTAGACATGGTCAAGGAACTAATTCCCTGCCAGTGGAATATGAGCAAAGTGTGTGTCATATTCAGCTCTGGGACGTAAGACTCCTCCATGTTCTTTCCCCTTCCTACAAGGTGGAACCCGGAACAACTCAACCTTGACTATGGAGACAAGAGCAAGATCATAGGGGTTGCAGAGTAATGATTTGGGAGGAACCTGGTTCTCTAAATGAATATATGAAGCAGAGCTGCCTGTCCACCTGGAACACCTGCCCACTGTTACATGAGAGAGAAATGAACTTAGATTTTTAAACCATTCCATCATTGTTGGGTTTCCTTCTTATGGCAGAATAGCTTTACCCTAATCAATAAAGTGTTTTTATGTTGCAAGTAATGGAATACTCAACTCAGACTAGGTAAATTAGTAAGTGGTTTTACTTGGCTCCCATATAAGAGAAAATTTTTAAAGGACGGAAAATTTTAACGTTTTTGATTCGGTATTCAGTGATATCATCAAAATTTGATTTTCTCCTGTCCCTTTGCTCTTTTGTGAAGTCAACTTCACTCTGACGCTGGTTGCCCTTATGAACAAAAGCTCTCTTGAGAAGGAATTTGGAGGAAAGACTCCATCCCTGTGAACAGTTTCCCAACTGAGATCACAGCCGTTTGTGTGTATTCCAGTGAACAGTGTTCAGGTTTTATAGCAAAATTTCTTGTCTGGGATCCCAGTCAGGCCTGTTTATGCAAATAAAGGATTCAAACTTGCATGGTTCTGATTAGTCAACACTGCTGATTTCTGATTGGTTGATACAGCTGAGCCCTGATTGGCTGAGGCAGGTGAACTCTGATTGGTTGGTTCAGGTCAGAGCTGAAAGTCCCCAGGTTAAAAAGGTGTGGGTTTTCAGGGAACTCAGAGGACTTGTGTGACCTTTAGTCAGTAAATAGCCTCTTGGCTCCATTTTAAATTTGGGACCAGTTAGCCACTCAGGAATCATCCGAAAGGCTGGGTCTTTCAGGTTCACATTTGTTCACATCCTGAAGGTGGCGAAAGGGCTATGGCAATTCCAGGCTTCATGTCAGCTCCTTCCAGAAGGAGAGAGAGGAGAGAGGAAAAGTTTGCACAAGTGAGAGTCTTTCTTACGCCCCCAGAAAACTTCTTATTGGCTCGAATTTGGTGACATCTCTTCCCTGAACTGTGACCAGGCTTATACTCATCAGCTTAAGCCCTAGCCACTTGCCCTGTCCCTAGCAGCAGGGGTAGGCCAGCTTTACTAGAACATGCGGGCTATGTGGAGGAGGCGGCGGTAAAAATTGGAATGCGTGGTAGGGAAGTATCACATATCCACTACAGGAATGTATTTATTGTTTTAAGGATTAAATGGAGTGAGATAGCATATAAAGGGCCGAGCACAGGGCTTGGCACAGAGGGGGTGGGTACTGATTGTTAATTTACTCTTCCTTCCTCCATCTAGTTAGCTGTGCAGCAAAGTGGTATGGGGTTAAGGAAGATTCCCTGTTTAGGTTTCTCAAGGCTGTGTATTTGCAGGACCAGTGAAACAGGACTGTGATGTGCACAGAGAAATCTCCTCTCAGTTTCAAGATTCCCGTCACCCATGGTAGTTATTGGCAGGAATCGCCCAGGGAGAGCACCACCACCTCATACTCAGTTCCCAAGAGAATGAATACAAGACTTGGCTCCACCCTTCCGGAAGCTCCTTTCCACAATCCTAGATGATTACTGGGCCATCAACTTTTTTTTTTTTAAATTGTTTGTTTGTTTTTGAGACTGAGTCTCACTCTGTCACTCAGGCTGGAGTGCAGTGGTGTGATCTTGGCTCACTGCAACCCCTGCCTCCTGGGTTCAAGCAATTCTCATTCCTCAGCCTTCCGAATAGCTGGGATTACAGGCGCCCGCCACCATGCCTGGCTAATTTTTGTATTTTTGGTAGAGATGGGATTTCACCATGTTGCCCAGGCTGGTCTCAAACTCCTGACCTCGAGTGATCTGCCTGCCCTGGCCTCCCAAAGTGCTGGGATTATAGGTGTGCGCCTCTGTGCCCGGCCAACTTTGAAAGATGCAGGTTTGAGATTCCAGAAGGGGCTGCCTACCCAGCATCTTGTGTTATCAGTGCTTCTTCAGGTGGGATGGTGATTGAGAGACGTGTCTGGGCCAAGTTAATAGCTTCTCCTCCATTCACTTGGTTAGAGGCTGTATCATGTAATAAAAAGGTTTTGGACATGAGTCTGAAACTTCATTTTACCATCCCTATCTGTGTGATTTTGTGTCATTTAATTCTTTTTGCTTTAGGTTCCTCATCTGTAAAATAGGGCCTTGACTCTTGCTCTACCAGCCATTTAGGGTTGTTGTGAGGCTCAAAGAAATGTATCTGAGAGGACTTTGTAAATAGAAAATGCATTTTAAATAAAAAGAGTTGGCTAACATAATAATGGAAATACCTTTCTAGGATCTAAATTTCTCCATACTAAGGGTCACCTGGGGCTTGTGAACAAAACTAGTTGAGGGAGAACAGGCCAAGTGGGATATTTGTGTTCATACTGACAGCAGATAGGGCTAGGTTTAATGAACAATTATGTATTGGTTACCTAGGTGTGTTTGTTACTGGTGTTTTACATGTTAGCTGCTAATTTAATCTTATTACTAACTCGATAAAGTAAATATTATCATACCAGTTTTATAGATGAGGAAACTGAGCCTGAGAGTGGTTAAGTGCCTGTGCCAGTATCACACATTTAGGAAGTGGCAGGTCTGGATTTTAAAGTTAAGTCTGTTTAGCCACCAAGGCAAATGAGGCCATCAACTGATTCAGGCAGGAAAAACGTGACCACCCACGATGCTGTATCCAGGTGGACTAGCTTATAAGACAAGGAGACATTCATCCAGGGGCTTGTAATCACTCTTTCACTTGCCTATTCATCCATGTAATCCACAAACATTGACTGAGCACCTCTCATGTAAGAGGAACTGTGCTAGATTTGTAATAAAACAATGAAGAAAATAGAGTTCCCAAGGGTTCAAGAAACATCACTGCAGCAGAGTAGCTTGTCAGACATTCTATTTATCCTTAGTTCAATCCTGTCAGGAAAATTGCTCCTATTGCTTGGCCAGTATTAAAGTTTTAAACATTATTGTTCTGTAGAAATGATCTGCTTACACTGTTTCCTGCCAAAGAATGGCTTAAGTCCATAATAACTGAAGGTCGTACACCCGATGATTTCTTTTCAGAGGCTGCTGCACAATGGTTTTGAAATGGTAATAATTGCCTATTGCTCTCTGGATTATCTTATTGTCTGGCAATGGTTATGAAGACAGTGGAGTTTTAAGAGGCCATTCAGTAAGAGTGACAGAAGGAACTATTTTTTTATTTTTCTCTGAATGACTCTCAAAGTGAGCATTGAATTCAGAGCGCATAAAGGTTTGAAAGAACCTCTGTAATAAATTCAAAGTTCTTAAAGCTGAAGGGAGACTGAGTTATAAAATAATATAGAAACCTAAAGGTGTGGCTCATACATAAAGTGTTGTTGAAGGATCGTGAGTGAGATGGAGATGGGCTGGGTGAGTCTCACGATTAAAATGTGCTATGATCCTCTCCTTTGCGAAGTGTTGTGCAAAGAAGCATCCCAGTCTGAAAAAATTCTACAATTGTATATGTCCATTCCAATGCTACTTGATGACAGTTTCTTTTGAGGATAAAAAGCATACTTGTTAAGCACCTACTAAGGACTGGACACATGAAGTATTTTGCTCATGTAACACTCACCACAACCTTGTGAGCTAAGTTGTGTTTTCACCATTTTGCAAAGCTCTTTCCCGTACTCAGATTTGTTGATTCATTCAACAAATATTTTTGAAGGGGCTACTATGTGCCAGGCAAGCTTTACATGCTGGGATATAGAGCAGTGAACACAGCTACACATATCCCTGCCTCCATGAGCTTTTGTTTTAGTGGGTGGAGATTGAACTAAACAAACAAACAAACATAATATTCAAGGCTTTGGAGATCAGTACTATGGAGCAAGTAATGGAGTAAGCGGGAAGAAATACTAGAGTGGCAGAGGTAGGATTTTGTGAATTTATATAGGATAGTCAATGTATTAGTTATCTATTGCTGAGCAGCAAATTACTCCAAAACTTAGTGGCTTAAAACAACAAACATTTATTATCTCACAGCTTCTGTGGGTCAGAAACCCAAGTACGGCTTAGCTGGTGTCTCTGCTTCAAGGTCTCTCAAGAGGATGCATTCAGTGTGCCAGCTGGAACAGTTGGCAGGATTCAATTCATTGCAGCTTGTTGGACTGAGAGAACTCAGTTCCTTGTTGGCTACTGGCTGGAAGCCTCCCTCAGTCCCTTGTCATGTGGGCCTCTCTTTATGGCAGTTCACAGTATGGCAGTTGGCCTCCCTCAGAGTGAGCAAGCAAGCAAGAGAATGAAAGTGTGTGTCCAAGACGGAAGCCACAGTCTTTTTTGTAACTGAATCTCAGAAGTGACACTCTATCATGGCTGCTTAATTCTGTTTGTTAGAAGCAAGTCACTAAAGCTAGTGCATACTCAAGAGGTGGGAATTACACAGGGTGTTGAGTACCAGGAGGTGGGAGTCATTGGGGGCCGTCTTGGAAGCTGTACTACCACAGTCAGTAAGACTTCTCTGGCTGGGCGCGGTGGCTCACGCCTGTAATCCCAGCACTTTGGGAGGCTAAGGCAGGTGGATCATGATGTCAGGAGTTCAAGACAAGCCTGGCCAAGATGGTGAAACCCCGTCTCTACTAAAAATACAAAAATTAGCCAGGTATGGTGTCAGGTGTCTGTAATCCCAGCTACTTGGGAGGCTGAGGCAGAGAATTGCTTGAACCTGGGAGGTGGAGGTTGTAGTGAGCCAGGATCGCGCCACTGCACTCCAGTCTGGGCAACAGAGTGAGACTCCATCTCAAAAAAAAAAAAAAAAAAAAAAGATTTCTCTAAGGAGAGAACATTTGAACAGAATTCTAAATTAAGTGAGAGAGCAGGTGCTACCTCTGTGACCTCATCTTACACCGGTCTTTCCTCAGCCTTTGCACTGGTTGTTTCCTCTGCCTTTCAGCTAGTGGAAAGGCTGAGGAAGGGCTAGTACAAGATGAGGTCAAGGAGGTAGCCCTAGATTTATGTGGGTTATATTGTGGAATTTGGATTTTACTTTTAGTAAGATGGGAAGGCTTTGGAAGGTTTTCAGCAGAGGAATGACATGAGTTGACTTGTGTTTTAAGAAAATCACTGTGGTTGCTGTGTGAATAGTTTCGGGAGTGGGCATTAGCAGAAACAATGAAAGAAGTTAGGAGGCTATTGTAGTAATACACTTGAATGATAATTATGGCTTAGACCATAGATAGTAGTGGAGGTGTGGGAGAGGTGGTTGGATTTTGCATATATTTTCTTTTTTTTTTTTTTTTTTTTTTTTTTTTTTTTGAGACGGAGTCTCGCTCTGTCGCCCAGGCTGGAGTGCAGTGGCGCGATCTCGGCTCACTGCAAGCTCCACCTCCCGGGTTCACGCCATTCTCCCGCCTCAGCCTCCGAGTAGCTGGGACTACAGGCGCCCGCCACCACGCCCGGCTAGTTTTTTTTTTTGTATTTTTAGTAGAGACGGGGTTTCACCATGTTAGCCAGGATGGTCTCGATCTCCTGACCTCGTGATCCACCCGCCTCGGCCTCCCAAAGTGCTGGGATTACAGGCTTGAGCCACCGCGCCCGGCCAATTTGCATATATTTTCTAGTAGAGCTGACAGGATTTGCTGATGGTTTAGATATGGAGTGTAAAGAAAGTGAGAAGTTAATGAGGACTCCAAGGTTTTTGGACTTAGCAACTGGAAGAATAGAATTGCCCTTGATGAAGCTGGAAAATACTGATGGAGGAGCAGATTTTGAGAGAGGAAGTATAAATAAGAGATTTTGTGCATGTTAATGTATGCTTATTAGACTTCCAACTAAAGATGTTGAGTTGGCAATTGGCTATTTTAGTTTGGAGCTTGAGAGAGTGCAGCGGACTATAAATATTAATTTGGGAATTCCCAACATTCACAGGATATTTAAAACCAATGGACTAGATGAAGCTACGGCAGAAGTGAGGATAGATTGAGAAGTGGAAAAGCCTGTGGATTGAAAACCAGGGGAACTTCAAGGTGTGGAAATTAGGAAAATAAAGTCAACAAAGAAAACTGACAAGTCACTAGAAAGAGAGAGGGAGAACCAAGAGAAATTAGTGCCTTGGAAGCCCAGCAGTGAAAGTGCTTCATGAGGGAGAGAGTGATCAACTTCGTCAAATACTGCCAATAAGTCAGACAAGATGAGGACTGATGATTAACAATAGATCTGGGAACATGGAGGTCATTGGTGGCTTTGATGAGTGCTGTTTCAGTGGAGTGGGAGCATGAAAGGGGAGCAAATGGAGAAGGTGAGAACTGAGGTTTTATTAGAAATTGATGTCTTTTCAAAAACTGGTTTACTGAACACATGCATTGCAACAAGCTCCCCTGTAGTGTTTATTAGAAATATTGATTTTGGGGGCTCCACTTCAGAATCTCTGGAAATGGCAGCCTGTAATCCTCATTTTTAGCAAGTCTCACAGGTGATTTTCAGGCACATCAAAATTGGAGAACCAATATCCTGCCCCATGCACTTAATCTTGCATCTATTAAAGCCACTGTTTGACTTAAGATACTGTAAGGATGTTCCGTTTGTGTAACCCAAATGAGCATTTGGTGGATAATAGTTTGTCCTGGATGCATTTCTACATTTTCCTTCAGTCTTTTTTTGTTGTTCTTGTTTTTTTTTGAGATGCAGTCTCACTCTGTCACTCAGGCTGGAGTGCAGTGGCACAATCTTGGCTCACTGCAACCTCCCCCTCTGGGTTCAAGCGATTCTCCTGCCTCAGCCTCCCTAGTAGCTGGTTCAAGCGATTCTCTTGCCCAGTCTCCCATTAAGTTACAGGCGTGCACCACCACGCCAGGCTACCTTTAGTCTTTTTATTCCCTGAAGTTTTAAAGAAAACCAGACAAAGATATTCTATTACCCCAAAGAGTAGCAGTAGGTAAACAAATCTCTCTTCTGTAATGGCTCCTAGGAACCTCTCACATTTTGGAAATTTCAGAATCAGAATGTTAGCTTCCTGAGAATGCTGGAAATAGACAAAATTCATGCAGATTCAGGAGGAATTCAATATTTTCTTGGTCACTGAAGTGCTTAATTTACTTAGCTTGTCCACCTGGAAAGACAGAGGCATTATTCCAGTTGGGTCTACTGGGAAGGATGGGGGTCACCTGGGTTTTCTTTTTCTTTAGAGCAAGGGTTGCACCATTCAGCAGTATCTGTGGATTGTTTTTTATCTGGCCTGAGATTTTTGCCCTAGGAACAGATATGTTTCAAAGAGAACAATGCGGTGTGGGAGGAATAGAGGTGGTAAAAATTTAAACTTAAGTTTTCTATTGTGTACTACGCAGAAGAAGGGCCTCATAGGTTTTAGGAAAGATTGTTCCTTCTCTCCTCAATCCTCTTTTCTTTTTTATGGCCGCTTTCCAAGGCCTAGAGACTTGTATTTTAATCCCCTTAGTCCTTTCTCATAGCTTGCAAACTTCAGGACCTGGATGCCAGTGGAGGTTCTCTGCTCAGGCATTCTGGTCCCAGAAGAGAGTGGGAGGATCTAATCCCATTAATGGAAGCTCTATTTTCAATCCTCCCTTTAGTGAGAGCTGCTACTGATTTCCTCCCCAGTTTACTCAAGAAGCAAGAGACCACTGACAATGTCTTTCTTAGAGGTAGACCAACGTGGCTAACAAAGGTGTATAGAAATTGTATTCCAGTTACTCTTATATGTATTTATGTTATCCATTGTGGCCAAAGCAATTTAAAATATAACAGAGACTAATGAAAAACATGACAATGATGCATGTAAATTTAACTGTGGGGCCCGGCATGGTGGCTTACGCCTGTAATCCCAGAACTCTGAGAGGCTGAGAACAGGTGGATCACTTGAGGTCAGGAGTTCGAGACCAGCCTGGGTAGCATGGTAAAGCCCTGTCTCTACAAAAATATGAAAATTAGTCAGGTGTGGTGGTGTGTGCCTGTAGTCTCAGCTACTCAGGTGACTGAGGTGGGGTTTGAGGCTGCAGTGAGCCATGATTGCTCCACTGCACAGAATGACATCTTGTCTCAAGAAAGCAAGGAAGGAAGGAAGGAAGGAAGGAAGGAAGGAAGGAAAGAAGGAAGGGAAGAAACTAGATTTACCCAAGAATGGCTCCATGAGAAAAGAAAGTTATCTGCTGATCAGAACCCCTACCTTCATCACCTTCTGTATGAGACCTGGTAGCCCTGGCACGCAGGCAATTAATGGTAACATCTGGAGTGGGAGTCACATGTGAACACATGGGCATCCTTCATTCTTCCCTTTGGGAAGATCTCCATGAAGACCTGTGATCTCTGAGATTGATCTTTTTAGTTTATGACATCCCAACTGATGGTGTTAGTAGATAGTTTGCAATGTTAACTGCATTTTTTTCTTTACATATTTGAACCAAATGCCTCTTTAACTCACAGTGAAAATCTGTGCAAAACAATGCACAAGTTAGCATCCTTGGGGTGCTTAAAAATAACAGACAAACAAGACTGGAACTCTAGTTCTAGCTAATGAAAAAACTTTAAAGTCTGGAGTAATTTCTTTTCCTAATAATCACTCAGTATGTTTATAGCAAATGGCGCCAAATTTCTTTCAAGAATATATGTGGTTTAAAAATTACAAAGTCTAACATTTTATTTCTTTTAGTGAATAGATTTGTCAAACATTTCCCAAATGTACTTTTTTGCTCTTAAGAGATGCAGCAGTGACACTGAACAAACAATAATTCTTGCATAATTAATACGTAGCAGGTGGACCTAGCAATTTCAGTTTGGAATCCCCACTCCTTAATCCTTAACTGCATTGCCCTGTCATACTCCTACCACATCTCCTATGATGCCCGAGAACCTCTCCTGACTCTTGTAAAAAGCACAATGGACACAATTTAATTTGCCTTTGAGGGCAGCTCTTAAATTTACTGCAAAAGTAAAGACAGGCACTCTCAGATAAATATATGTGTGTGCATATGTGCAAACTCACATATTCATTTTCCTCAAACCTCATTCTCAAAGCTCTTTATTACCTCTTTAGTTCAATACACCTTCCCTAACATTCTGCATCCCCATCTAACACCTGCTTGTTAATTTCATTCAATTTTCAGCTAGTCTTTTAGCAAGCGAAGGCAACCCACTCAAATGATATAAAAGGACTTTTCCTTTTTCTTTAATTCTCGGATCCTTTTACTAACACTAATCACATGCCTACCATATGCTTTCCAAGATACTGGTTTCCATCCTTTTGTTAACTTGTCTTGTGTATCACCCAAGGTCGAGTTTCCTTTGTTGAGTACAGACAATACCACAGGGTAGGGGTGGGATGATATGAAATGAGTATCTGAAAGCACAGCTTCCTGCTTCCTGGGAAGTGTTGCTTCACTTGTGCACAGGGGATGGTGTGAGAGAGGCCGGAGTGTCAGAAAGGTCCCCCTGCTCTTTTCAGGTGTGGCATGACTGCCTTTCCCACTAAGTTACATCCCTGATGGAAGAGCTACCTAGAGTTGTCTTAATTTAACTTCTTTTATTGTTCTTTTTCTTTTTCTTTTCTTTCTTTTTTTTTTTTTTAGACAGGGTCTCACTCTGTCACCCAGGCTGAAGTGCAGGGGCGTAATCTTGACTCAGTGCAGCCTTGTCCTCCCGGGCTCAATTGATCCTCCCACCTCAGCCTCTCAGCTAGCTGGCACTACAGGTATAAGCCACCATGTCTGGCTAATTTTTTATATTTTTTGTAGTAACAGGGTTTCACCATGTTGCCCAGGCTGGTCTTGAGCTCCTGGGCTCAAGTGATCCACCCACCTCGGCCTCCCAAAGTGTTGGGATTGCAGGCATGAGCCACTGAACCCTGCCCAATTGTCCTTCTTAAGCATTTTTCTATCTCATTCCAATAGCTGTTTAATTTTTAAGTTACAGATAAAAGATCTGGTTTTGCTTGCCAGTAACTACTGTAAAGCTTTGGGCAACTTACATAACTGCTCTAACCCTCAATTTTCTCATCTGTTAAAAAAGAGAATTAGATTAAATAAATTCTAATGTTCCTTTCAGCATGATGTTCTCTTAGTCAAGAGGTAAAACGGCTCAAGAGAAAGATCTGTGCTGCCGCAGATCTCGTCTGCGTTCAGCAGTACAATAAGAGGAATGCCCCCTTAACACGTTACCACTTATTGAGCACCTACTATATGCTGGGTACTCTGTCAGATGTTTATACACATGGTGTTTCATTGAATTTCCATGGCAACCCCAGGAGTTAGACTTTATTATTATTATTATTACTAATCTGTTCTACAGATGAAGGTGCTAAGACTCAGAAAGATAAGTAGCTCTTTCCAGATCATAAAGTAATTGACATAGCTGGACTTTGACCACCAAGCATATGTTCTTAACCATGCTGCTACCCTACTTCCCACTTTACTTGCTTTTTTTCATTGCCTGACAATTTACAAATGCCTGTTCATGGCTGCCATCTCGGAATCAGATGGTCTGGGATCTGGTCTTGGCTCTATTGCTTACTGACACTTTGGCCAACTTGTGTAACCTCTTCAAACCTCAATTTTCTCCTCCGAAAAGAAGACAATACCTACCTGCTATGGTCTGAATATTTATGTCTTCCCCAAATTCATCTGTTGAAATCCTCACTTCCAAGGTGACCGTATTGGGGATGAGGCTTTAGGAGCTGATTAGGTCATGAATGTGGAGCTCTCATGAATGGGAATAGTGACTTTGTAAAAAAGGCCTGAGAGAGACCCTTCACTCTTTCTGCCATGTGAGGTTAGAGTGAGAAGATAGCTGTGTATGAGGAAGTGGGCCTTCACCAGACACTGCCTCTGCCAGCACCTTGATCTCAGACTCCCAACCTGTAGCACTGTCAGAAGTAAGTTTCTGTTATTTATAAGTCACCTAGTCTATGGTGTTTTGTTATCATAGCCTTAACAGACTGAGATACTACCTCATAGCGCTGTGGTAAAATGAAAATATGTAAGATGTGTGGCAGTAGTTGCCTGGTTCCATATTGTTGCTATGTGGCCATCATTTAAGCACCACCTGCAGGCTCAGCCCCAGCTCAGGCTCCAGGATCCGTCCTTCCTCCATGGGAGAAGCTTTAAATACCTCTTGTTTATGCTGAGAGGGATTCAGCATCAACCACGGTTCCTCCCGGTCCTGATGCCTCAGATATAGTAAGTGAGCCTCTAGCCTGAATGCAGCATGGTAGAGTTAAGATGGACCCTGGGACCATACTGCCCGTGTTTTAATCTTAGCTCTGTATTACTGATGACTTGGGCAAGCTACTTTGCCTTTCTGTGACTTGAATTTCTCATCTGTAAAATGGAGAAGAATAAGAGTAGCTATTTCAGAGGGTTGTTGTGTAGATACATTAAAAATAGAAATACATATAACAGCATATGGGAAATATTTGTTATTTTTATTTTTACAGAACTTACCTGATATATACACGTATATGTAAGTGACATCATACATGCTTATATCATTAATGCTTTTTAGGTCCCTGCATGGTTGCCTCAGGTTCTTGAATCACTTGCCCAGTCTCTGAGGTTGCAGGCCTCATTGCAATCATGCACTTGGGCAGGGCTCCTGCCACTGAACTCCTCTTCTGAGGTGGAGCCTTGCAGTCTGCCGAGAACTTCCTTGATGCTGACTCCCTTCCCGCATCTCTGAATATTGCTTCTCCAAAACCGTGTTCTGGAATTGTATGTGGTTCCTTGGTGCAGACCACTTGTTACCCATCAGCCATATTCCCTGGAGCCTGCATCTGCTCCCTCCTGCATCCTTCCCCATTGCTTGTGCTTCGGACCTGCTTGCCCGGTCCTGAGCTGGTACAGTGTGTGTGTTTAGAAGTTACCACCTCAGCTTGACACAACCTTATCAAACAACTTTGTGAAACAGTTTACACATAAAATGGTTATGAATCTCAGTACCCATCAGGTAAACAAGAGACATCACATTTCTCTACTTTTTTGGGGTAGTAGCGATATAATTCACATATCATACAATTTATCTATTTATAAAATTCATTTTTTGGTATATTTGCAGAGTTGTGCAATCGACACGCTTATCAATTTTGGAATGTTTTCACCTGTGCCTGCAAATCCTCTATTCTTTAGTTGTCACCCCTCATTTCCCCTAGCCCTAGGCAACCACTAATCTATTTTCTGTCTATAGATTTGCCTATTCTGGATGTTTCCTATAAATGGAAACATACACTATGTGGTTTTTTGTGACTGACTTCTTTGATTTAGCATAATGTTTTTAAGGTTCATCCATGTTATGGCATGACTTACATACTTCCTTCCTTTTTATTGCTGAAAAGTATTTATTCTTCTCTACTTTTGGCTCAATAATCAATTATTACTTTTGGCCCCTGTTCCATAGGTCGGTGAGAAATTCAACTTCAGTCATTCTTGTGCTTCCCATTTGGGGCTGTGTCAAGATTCCAGGCTTTCAAGCAGAGCCGAGATCTCAGAGGCCCAGGAGGGCATCAGACATATGAGCACGCAGGTTACTGCTGAGATGTCACTGTCTCTCCCTATGTGGTCTTTAAGAGTCTCCCCTCTCCTGCATTTATGCTAGCCTCTGGAATATGAGAACTGTTGTGGTTGGGAAAACCTGGGCTAATGTTCTGCCTCTTGGTGCACCAATGGCCAGTCTCTCTGAGGTCCTGCTGTGTCCTTGGGGCCCTGCTAGGGAGTAAGGCAAAATACAGGGTACCTTAAAATCTGACTCCTCCTCTAAGTCAGAGAGACTTTCATTTTAGATGGGGGTTATTCTTCCCCCAGAACTATTTAAATTTTCTTCCATGCCCTCAGGTTTTTAAAAATAAAAATCAAACATTCCAACCTTGAACTTTCCCCCAGGCAAAAGCAGCACAGATGTCAAAGAGGAAAAACAGAAGGGAAAAACATAAGTAAACTTTAAAAAGTTATCTTGTGTTAGAGTTCTTTTCTGGTTGTTCAAATCTCTGTACCAGCATAGGCTCATAATGTATTTGAGCATTTTATCCCACTACATCTTTTCATATTTCCAGTCAAGTCACTGTAGCTCTTTCCTGTACTACCAGCCCACCTGCCACTGTTCTCTGACAGCTTTTTAACTCCTGCAAGCCACTGGTTGCTGTGATGGCAACACCACAACCTGGACGCTGTTGCTTGAATTTTTATTTTAATTGCATAATGGAACTCTCTCTCTTGTGGTAGAATGAAAATATTAAATATCTCATCTATGCTGTCAGAAATGTAGGATTTGCATTTCTGTTACACATTTCTATCATACATTTTTTATTTCTATTACATATTTCTGTTATAAGTATCTATTGTACTAGGTTTTGTTCTCAAGATTCCTTTATGCTCTTAAAAATAATTAAGGATCTCAAAAAACTTTTGTTTATTTGGATTATATCTGTGGATATTAACTATGTTATAAACATTTTTCTTTCTTTTTTTTTTGAGACGGAGTCTCGCTCTGCTACTTCGGCTGGAGTACAGTGGCATGATCTTGGCTCACTGCAATCCCCGCCTCCCGGGTTCAAGCGATTCTCCTGCCTCAGTCTCCTGAGTAGCTGGGATTGCAGGTGCCCGCCACCACACCTGGCTAATTTTTGTATTTTTAGTAGAGACAGGGTTTCACCATGTTGGTCAGACCGGTCTCAAACTCCTGACCTCGTGGTCTGCCCATGTCAGCCTCCCAAAGTGCTGGGATTACAAGCGTGAGCCACTGCGCCCAGCCAAACGTGCTATAAACATTTTAAAAACAATTATTTATTCATAACAATAATAAACTCATTGCATGTAATATAAATAACATATTTTTAATAAAGAATGTATTTATTTTTCCAAGCAAGAGAAACTTAGTGATTAGCATAGCATTGTTTCACGTTTTTATGTTTTTTGCTTTTTAATGTCTGACAATAGAAAATGGCTGGATTCTTATATTGGCTTTTGCATTCGATGTGGTATGTTACGTTGTTTTCATTGAAGAATATTAAGAAAAACCTTGCATCACAGAGTGATGTAGTTGGAAAACAGAGGAGTATTTTAATAGCCTTTTGGATAATTGTATCTTCTATCCTAAACCTCAGCTAGAGGTAGTTTCTTAAAGGTTATTGGGCAATAAATATTGCCATATATTTCCTTTGGAGTGACAGGCTCACTTTGTACAGTTTCAAGGAAAGGTTTGGCAAATACCTAAATCTGAATACATTGGTCTTTCACGTGAAATGTTGTTTCATGAGGAGAGTGGTTAGTTCAACTTGCAACTCAAGGAATATTTTATGGTAGAGACAACCATGCTACTTCAGTATTCAGCAGAAGTGCTTTCTGTGTACTTGATAGTTTGTCACACAGAATATTACAAAGACATGTACTGAAATGTTGAAATTCAATGAGGTTAACAATTTTTAATGCTTCATCAAGGACGTTCTTAAGTAAACTGGCTTCCTTCTTTGTTTTTTTTGTTTTTTTTGTTTTTTTTTTTTTTTTGTTTTTTTTTTTTTTTTGAGACGGAGTCTCGCTCTGTCGCCCAGCCCAGGCTGGAGTGCAGTGGCACGATCTCGGCTCACTGCAAGCTCCGCCTCCCGGGTTCACGCCATTCTCCTGCCTCAGCCTCCCGAGTAGCTGGGACTACAGGCGCCCACAACCGCGCCCGGCTAATTTTTTGTATTTTTAGTAGAGACGGGGTTTCACCGTGGTCTCGATCTCCTGACCTTGTGATCCGCCCGCCTCGGCCTCCCAAAGTGCTGGGATTACAGGCGTGAGCCACCGCGCCCGGCCCCTTCTTTGTTTGTCTGTTCCCCACTCCCACCTCTTTTATTGTGAGTGTGTGGTGTGAATAATGTGATGACTGTTAGGTGCTGTTTGGTGCCACTGCTTTGACTTGTACTAAGATGCTGGCAGTTTGACCCAGGATTACTTTTGTACCATCATTGTAAATGTCCACACAGTGAAAAAGGCAAATCATTTTTATAGTATTATTATGAAAATAGTTTTGATTTCACAGATGCCCTGAAAGGGTCTCCAGGACTTTGCAGACCACACTTTGGGAAGGTGAAAAGCAGGGGTGATGAAAGGCTCCAACGGAAGAAAGTCTTCCTTTCTTTCTGACTTGTTGCTGCCTAGGACCTTGTATTCTGTATGTGCCCAGGTCTATCCGAGCACCTGAGATCACAAGGTCCTAGGCTTGTAGTGGGATGGCCACGACGCAACACGACCGTGTCTTTGGGAGCCCTAGGCACTGAGCCTTTTTACTTGCTCTGCTTGCCCAGTGTAGTAGCACTGGGAGGGGTAGTGGCATGAGATGATGTCTTTTCCCCTTTCCTTCCAACTGTAAGAATTTAGTAATGAAAATACTGGCACGACTCCATAAAATCTTCAAACTGCTGAATAAACCATCTAGAAATAGAACTGACCAGAAATGTACACCCTTCTCCTTGTGGTTTGAAAGCATGTGTCCCTTAAAGGGGCTGTATTGATTACCTTCAACATTTTTCCTACACAGTTTAATTTCACTGGATTGTAACTGAAGAGTTTGGGGAAAGTTCCTGGCCTTCTATGTTGTACAGAGGAATAGCCTGAAAGACAGCCTTTCTGAGCATCACCACATATAAGCGGATCTGGAAGCTTTGAACTGTGAGTCTGTTGGGCTCCCTTCCAAGCTCACGATGGTTTGTTTTATGTAAAAACATGATACAAGTTACTTGGCAACTTGTATCAAGGGTCTAATCCTTTATTATGCCACCATAACTGGGTTAAAGAGTATATGTGGTAAGCAAAAATACTTACCTGTGATAGAAGATAAGCATAGGATTAAGTACATTTTGTGATTTCTGAATTAAATATGCTAAAAAAAGCTTTTATTTAAATCCAAAATTCTGTTTTGCTCTTGGAGATTTTAGACAAGAAAATTATATGTTTCCAGAATCATACATGTTGGCAGATCTCTAAGCATCCATGGCTGTGTGTTTTGTTTTTTTTTTAAAGAAAAATTCATCTATTTATTAAGAACAATATTTATCAAGGGCCTAATTTGTGCCAATATTCTTCTAGATATGGGGATGGAGCGGTGAATAAGATATACACAGTCCCTGTACTCATGAAGCTTTTAATCTAGAAGGAGGAGAAAAAAAGTAACAAGTAAATAAGCAAGATAATTTTAGACAGACGAGCATATGAAGGAAATAACATAGGGTGTTGAGATCATGAAACACAGGTGAGATGGGGTGGTCAGAGAAGGTCTCTCTAGGGAGGTGACATTGGAGCCGAAACCTGAATGATGAGGAAGAGTCAGGTGGAAAAGCAATTGAAGCAGAGTGAACAGCAAGTACAGAGGCCCTGAGGTGAGACTACATTTGGTGGCTTTGAGGAATGAAATGAAAGTAGTATGGCTTGAGTGCAGTGAGCAAAAGAGAAAATGGTGCAAGATGAGATCAGACCACATATAACTTTGTAAGCCATAGTTAGTGTGTTAGTCTTTTTGGGCTGCTATAACAAAAATAATATAGACCAGGTGGTTTAAACAACAACAATTTATTTTTAAAAAATTTCTATTATTATTTTTTGAGGGACAGTCTTACTCTGTCACCCAGGCTAGAGTACAGTGCTGTGAACACAGTTCATTGCAGCCTCTACCTTTTAGGCTCAAGCAGTCCTCCTGTCTCAGCCTCCTGTGAGGCTGGGACCACAGGCTCATGTCACCATGCCTGGCTAAGTTTTTGACTTTTGTAGAGACAGACTCTCACTTTGTTGCCCAGGCTTGTCTTGAACTCCTGGGCTCAAGTGATCCTCCTGCCTTGGCCTCCCAAAATTTTGGGATTACAGGCATGAGCCACTTCACCCAGGAAAAAATTTATTTCTCATAGTTCTAGAGCCTGGGAAGTCCAAGAGCAAGGTGGCAGCTGATTTGGTTCCTGGTGAGGACTTTCTTTGTGGTTTGCAGATAGATGACTTCTTTTTCCTGTACCTTAACATGGTGGAGAGAGAGAAAAAGAGAGAGGAAGCAAGCACTCTTATGTCTCTTCTTAGAAGGGCATTAATCCCATCATGAGGGCTAGACTCTCATGATACCCTCATGACCTATTTACCTCCCAAAGTCCCCAATTTCATATGCCATCACAATGGAGTTTTGATATATAATTTTGGGGGGACACATTCAGCCCATTGCAGCTAGGCACTTGGATTTTATTATGAGTAAAATAGGAAGCATTTGGAAGGTTTTAAAATTGAGAGTGACATGACCTAATAGGTATTTTCGAATGACTGCTCTGAATGCTATGTGGAGGATGATTGCAGGGGGTCAAGACTGCAGCAGAGTGGGCAGTTGAGAGGCTATGATGATGGATTGGATGGGTAGGTGGTGGAAGTAAAAAGAAGAAGATAGGTTTGAATATATAGTTTAGAGGTAAAGACAGAAAGGAGGCATCAAGGACATACCCAAATTTATATTTTCTTGAGCTTCTGAATGAATGGTGATGGTAGAAATTGACATGTTTATGATTGGGAAAGAAATAGGTCTGTGAGATGGTTGGGGAGGTGGTCATCAGGTGCTCTCTGAAGATGAAAATCAAAATGTTTATTTTGTATGTTATGTCATGTGTGGTTGTGTTCAGCTGCAGAGGAACCAAAATCCTGACAAACCATATCTCAAACAAACAAGCTCTTTGATTAATCAATTAATCTATTGTCCACACAAAAAGCGTGTCAAAGATTGGCAGACCCAGCTAGTATGGTAGCTCCCAAATGCCACTGAGATCATGGGCACATTCTCTTTTCTCCTTGAGCATCCTTATCATGTCTTTCACTCTCACCTTTACAAGAGAGGGACTGAGCTTTAGGCATAGGGTCTGCATGTAAGACAGGAGAAGGGGAAAGCTGAAAGAAGTTGGGGTGGTGCCTATGTCAGGAAAGCAAAAGCTTTTTCAGAAATCCATCCCCCAGACCTCCATTTTATGTACCAAAACTATATCATGTGTCCAATTCTAGCTGCAAGGGAGGCTGAGCTTTTTAGCTGGTCACAGTGGCTCACTGAACAAAACTGGAGGCATTTTTATAAGAAGTAAAGGGTGAAAGTGTACTGTGAAGGTAGGCAACCAGTAATGCCACCAGGGACACATTAAGTTTAAGGTCTCTGGTAAGCATTCACATGGAAAAGTCAAGTAAGGTTGAAATTATAAGCCTCAAGTTGAAAGTTCAACTTTCAAAGTTGAAAGAAAGAGCAGAGCTGATACCAGTTCAATGGGAGAGCAGAGCTGATAACAGTTTGGAAATCATTAGCATGTAGATTATATTTAAAGCAAAAAGGGCAGATGAGATCAATTAGTGACCGATTAGAGTTGAAAACTTGTCAATTTTGTATTTATTACTGTGACTTGCTTTAATTAATTTTATTAATTCAACAAAATTTTAATGTATACCTTCCATGTGTTTTAAATTGCTTTGAACCCTCAGGGCAGAAAGATGAAGATGTATCTTTTGCTTTTAAGAAGCTTAGAGATAGAAAAGAAGATAAAAATTAGTTTTGTTAACTGATTCACTACAATATATATTAAAAATTAACCTATTTAAGTATATTTGTGACATTTGGATAATGGTAGTAGATTTACTTTTTAAGTGAGAATTTAAGTAATTTATCTTGAGTAATGCAAGATTCACCTGTCTACATATGTACATTTGCATATTTTAATTTGGGAATGCATTAAGAAAAGCCTGAGTGTTTTAATGATTAAATAATAATCTTATTATTAGTAAATTTGCTGCTAAAATGAACACAATGCATTATGGAACCTTAATCTAAAACTTTTGACTTCTAAGGAAGAGAAAGGAACTACTTGTCAGATGACCTTGTTTAGATTTGGACTGAAGAATGGTTTAGCGACTCACTGCTACCTATAATTCCACTTGGAAGACTCATGGGTCTCTCAAACTAATCATGTTTCAAACTGAGTTTTTTACCTTACCCATCCCTCATTCTTTTCCCAACATCATGCTTTTCTGTATTACTTTTGAAGTAAGTGACATTACTATTTTGACTCAAGCCAGAACTCTAAGTATTATTCTAGACAGTTCTGTCTCCTTCACTCCACTGTTACCAGTAAAACTTACAGATTTTACCTCCTGAATATTTTTTGAATTTGCTCTGTCTTCTCTGTCCTGGCTCACCATTATTTCACATCTTCTCTCCAAGTGTGCTCCTTTAAACTCCATCTCTGTAGCTAGAGCAATTTTATGAGGCTAAACTGCTCAATTCATTACTCTTGTTAAAATCTGGCAAAATATCTTTCAGCATTCTGTAAAAATGGTGTCCTGAAGTACAATCTATTTAAAAAATATTGAGCTAAATTGAGACAAAGAGGTTCCTTTATTGTAAGACTTCTCAGAGCCTTCAACATGCTAACGCATGCACTGTGAATTACTAAAGGGGTGAAATTTAGGATGTTTCCAAACAGAAGTCACAGTGAAGCTATTATGTTGAGGAATACCAAGGAAGGTTTCATGAAATGCCTCTGCGAACACTAGAAATTTCTATAAACTGTCTTAGGAAATTTGGTCTATAAGGAGGAAATTCAGTCACCTCAACATGACCTATGAAACTTCTTGTGACCTAGTCCTTATCTTCCTCATGAGCCTCAATCTTTTATTCCTCCCCATCTTGAAACCACAACCAGTTCCTGTACACAACATGCTCCTAATGATTTTATTTAAGCTCTTTCCCCTGAAATACCTTTTTTTTTTTTTTTTTTTGAGATGGAGTCTCACTCTGTCACCCAGGCTGGAGTGCAATGGCACGATCTCGGCTCACTACAACCTTCCCCTCCCAGGTTCAAGCAATTCTGCCTCAGCCTCCTGAGTAGCTGGGATTACAGGTGTGGGCCATCACGCCTAGCTAATTTTTGTATTTTTAGTAGAGATGGGGTTTCACCATGTTGGCCAGGCTGGTCCTGAACTCCTGACCTCAAGTGATCCATCCTCCTCAGCCTCCCAAATTGCTGAGATTACAGGTGTGAGCCACCACGCCTAGCCAAAATAACTCTCTTTATCTGGTTAACTCTACTCACCTTTTGACTTTCAGCTCGAAGACCTTCCTTGGATTCCACATTGAGCTAAGTGCCTCTTTTCTGAAGTCCACTTACCATCTCACAAAAAATGGGCATAATCTGTGTGTGTGTGTCTTTTCACCCTAGATTACCGGGGGATAAAGACTGTGAGAGTATGCTGCAATGATGATGGTGGTGATTATAGCTAGTTATTGCACATACTAGATGCCAGGCAACCATATACGAATTATCTTATTTGATAGTCACAAACTCCCATGAAGTAGGTATTATTAGTATCCTTATTTTGCAGATAAAGCAGCCAGAGCTTAGAAAGGCTGAGGAACTTGCCCAAGGCTATCCAGCTACTGAGAGATAAACTGTGGTGTGAATTTACAGAGCTTGACTCCTGAGGCTCCACCTGTGCCAAAATTCCAGCATGACACTTGGGAATGCGCACTTAGTAGATGCTTGTTGATCTAAACTCAGTGTGTGTGTGTGTTCCTGTCACATCCAAAACTACTAGCACCATGGAAGTTGGGCATGGTGTAGGAAAGAGAAACCTTTGCTGTTAAATCTCATTTCCAGCAAAACTGTCAATGGAAAGGTGGCATGGAAGGGACAACTAGCTCATGTACCAAATTACTCTCAGCTTCCTTGTTGTCTTAGACATATGTTCTGGGAGTGGCCAACCCTTGTTTTACATCTGTGTTAGTCTTTGCAGAATAAAAAGCAAATTAGTGTTTAATGGGGACTATTAATCTTGCCACCTAATTGAGTAGATCTAATAAATCTTGTCATTCAAAACCCAGTGGAAATTTCCAGTTGGAAATGAGTATGGGGAATATCCAATCTCAAAAATATTTTCATACACAAAGATTATATATAAGTTTGTGAAAGATGTTGAATGCTCAATGAAATTTAATGAGTATGAATTGAACACTTATCCTGGGCCTAGAACTGTTGGCAGTTGCTTTTGAGAGTTACAGAATACATTTATGATAATTACTGCACTTACAAATTTTGCTATGTGGTTTGGGAGTATCTGAAGTGTCTTATAGTAGGTCTCTAAACAGGTAATAATAAAAAGTTCAAATACATTATTTTGTTACACTCCACGAGGATCAAACTTCATCATGACATGATTATAATTTGAAATATGAGTAAGAAATATGTAGGGTCATGATCTCTATAAGCCCATTCTTTGCTTCTTAATTAAATTTTGCAGCTGATAGAAACATTGAAAGCAGAGCACTAGCTTATAAATAATTCAGAAAAGGATTGGTAACTCCCATAGTATATGTTTTATGAGTTTTGTTTAAGAAGAGTCTATTTCGTGTTAGGTAAAGTTAGCCATTGTTTAGAATAAAGACCTGCATTACTTTCTATTCTAAATTAAACTGTTAAAGGGAGTGCTTGCAAATAAATGCCTTGGTGCTTTTTTTTTTCTGTTTAATAGGAGCAGCATCACTTTGGATCAATTATTTAATTTCCTTATGTCAGAGTTCTTTCAATTTAAAGAAAAATATTTGCTTTCCTCATTTCTTTTTGTCTGAGGATGAACCAGACATTGGAAGTTGTAGCCTGGGATTGTACTGGAGTTCTCACTGTGGTTGCATTCTTTCTTCACATTCAGCATCCTCCCTTAAGCACACATTTTTCATGCACATCTATTAAATTACCTGGGAGAGAGTTCTAGACATTATCAGTCAGTAAATCCGGTTGTCTCATTTTTCATTTTAGCTATTGTTGGGGTCATATGCCAAGGCTTGTATGAAGGGTCTAGAAAAATATCTGCTGCAATGTGATTTCTTTTATCCTTGTATGAGACCATAGCATGAGACAGTAGACTGGCGAATTGGCAGGGCGGGGAGTGTGTTCTTACAGCGAGCAAAGAAAAGAGTTTTGATTCTTCTTTAGCTAAATGTTGTAAAACTTTAAAGCTTACATTTGAATAATCGTTGCAGATGGGTTAGATAAAATCCATCAACTCACAATGTTTTTCCTGTTTCCATTCACTAGTGAGTAACAGAAGCTTAAAAGAAGGAATGTTCTCTAAAATAAGATATAGAATGTGGGTTAGGTTTACAAGTTAAGAGTTCCTCTTTGCCCTGCCCCCAAATTATTTTTAGGCCCCAGGCCTCTGAAGCCAAGGTAATCTGCAGGCAGCTTTCTCATTTTATCACAAGTCAGTGGTCTCTCCCCTTCCTTGTCCCTCCTATCTTGTCGGCAAATGGCTCTGTGGGAAACCAATTCTGCTTCCTGTTTAAACTGTAGAAACAATTCACTTAATTCAATATCTAGCTTTTGATTCTATTTGCAAAAATAGAGTTGTAAATAGTTCCATTCATTAGTCAATACTTTTTTTTTTTTTTTTTTTTTGGTGTGTTAAGCATATTTGGGTCATTTTATAGTTAACCTTGGCTGAGGGAGAAAAGTTCTTTGAAGCTCTTACTTACTTACTTGTGATTTTTTGGGTGTGATACGGAGGATTTGCAGGGCAGAAGCATGGCTTGACTGACCCAATGCCCATTTCTGGCTCTCTTCATCCTCTCTGACCTCTATAATAGAGAAAGGGGAAACTGAATATTCACTGCTGTAACCTCCCCTGAAGCAAGGGTGGCCTTGTAACAGTTCTGGCCAATGTGGCATAAGCAGAATTCTGGTGAGGTGGGTTTTGGGAACGGCTTTTGATTTCCTAATAAAAGAGGCCAGAACCGTAGGCACTATTCCTTCCACCCCTCTTATCTTGAACATGGCTACAATGTCTGGATCTATAGCAGTCAGCTTGCAACTTTGAGACAATATGCCAATTTAAAAATGGCAGAGCAGAATTATAGATGAACAGATGAAACCTTGGTTTTTATTAGCTCATGGAGCCCCATATTATACAGGACTGCTTCCCTTTAAACATCATACATGAAAAATAAATCCCTTTGTGGTACGTTAATACAAGGCCACAAATTCTTTGACACTCCTCCCAGCAAAGTCTAATTCACCCTCCCTTGAATATAGGCCAGCCTTACCGACTTGATTCCAACCAATAGAATCAGTAGATGTGACACTGCATGACTCTCCATGCTAGGTTCACAAGGTAATGCGGTTGCTGCCTTTTTCTTCTTCTCTCTGACATGTGCCTTGGGAGCATTGAGCTGACATGTTAGAAGTCAGTCTACACTGAAGCTGCCATGCTGAAGAACTCATGTGTGAGAACACATAGAAATCGAGATGCCTGAGGAGCCCCAGCTGTACCAGACTCCAGCTCTCTGAGTCTTCTCAGCAAGAACTGTCAAACATGAGAGTGAAGCAGCCTTCAGATGACTCTGGCCCCAGTCTTCAGGTGCCCTAGTTGGTGCCAAGTGGAGCAGACAAGCTGCCACCCACCAAGCCCTTCCCAAATTGCAGACTAGGAGCAGAATAAATGTTATTTTAAGCCACTAAATTTTGGTTTGTTATATATTGTAGCAATAGAAAACCAGAACCCCTTTTGCCACTGTTAGTTGGATATTCTGTTACTTGCGGCCAAAAGCATCCCTATCTGAAATACTTAGTAGTAGAGAAGATTAAAATAAATCACTAAAACGATTCTTTTGAGTTGCTATATGCATTGATTATCCAATCTACTCCTCTCTTATTCTGTTTGTGGCAATCCATTTCACTGTAGTACTAATATCATAACTTCCCATTGAAGTCAGTACTGCTTTAGTTATATAAAGGTTTTATTTACAAAAGGGCTGGACTAGTAGAAACATGGAAAAAGAGAGACTTCAATTCAGGGCACCATACTGCTGTTTTCCTGCTCTTTTGGCATTTTGATTATAATAAAGACAATATTAGTAACTTTTTCACTAGCAGGTACAACTTGAGAGTTCCTAACTTTATAAAACTCTCATCAGTGTTTGAAGCTGCTTTCTTAATAAAATGCTCCTAGCATTTGACAGCTTTATTTTTTTATTGACATTTGAAGCTTTTAAAATAGATGAGTATTGAATATCATGTTTAATAGGTCAGATTCTTTGAAGAAAATTTCCATTAGTTAGTTCCCATTTTCTAAAGAATTGATGGTCACTCAGTATTGTTGGAATTCTTAAAAAAGGTTTTAATCATAAATTTATTTTTAAGTCTGGCATATGGAAACTAGCAAGGTTGTTCTAGATTAATATTCATATCCTTACATGGGAGCTACACTATAAATTAAAAATCTTTTATTCCAAAGTAAAATAATACCATTTTTAGTGATGGAGATTCCTAAGCACCTTTGCAATACTGTTTGGGCAGTCTTCTTATCCTATTGCACTGAAACTTTAAACCTGAAAGAACAGAACTGCAACTCCTGAAAGCTAGCTGCACAAAAGCCAACTTCAATTTTGTGTCTTTGTTTACTCAATGTCCACATCCTTAAACTTTTGGCAAATTTGCAGCTGGGTGGAGCAGCAAAAATGTCGTTGTGCTGATGATACGGGGAGGGATGGGTGTGGAGGCTAGATTGGGGCACCAGAGGGGTCTTTGCAAAGGAAAGTTACGTAAGTGATATCATATGCAGAAGCAGCCTCTGGGTTGAAAAATAACTGCACAGGGAGTGTCAGCCTTTCTTGGATTTCACTCCCTGATTTACTATCCTTAAGGGTCAGACCTGTATTCCTGGGTGGGCTGGAGAGTCTAAGTGCAGTGAGTTCCTAATAGCAACCCTGCGCAATAGCTTAAAAAGTCTGGCAATGTTTTTTTGTTTTTTGTTTTTTAAATTTTGTCTCAAGGCAGCAAGGTGCTGTATGCAAAAGCTGAACGAACATCTCAATGAGAAGCCAAAACAGGACAGATGTTTCATGCTGCGCCTCAAATCTGGTTGCTTCCAGCATGATTTCCTTAAACAAACAGGAAACACAGAAAAACGGAGAAGACAACTGGTTTTCCATGGCAGCTCCAAAGCAGATTAAAACAAGCACTAATTTCTCATCCTGTCCTTCTTCCGCCTAGCCATTTTTTTAGGAAACTAAATTATTAATTCATTAGATAATGCCTTGTATTCATGCCACCTGGTATTTTTATTTTTGTAACCTGTGAAAAGTAAATTCTCATTGTGTGTCTATCCTGTGTCAGAGATTCCTTGGGGGCCCATGTCATAATTTACTTGGTACCGAATCCCATCTAGCACCTGAGGGAAATTATATATACGCAGTCCTATAGACCGAGGGAATGGTGGGAGTAGGGATGAAATGTAACAAAACTGAGACAACTGCAAGTACATATGAGATCTGCCACCTGCCTAGGGTGACCCTGAACTCTGAGCACCCTAATATGTTAAGTATCACTTGAGATCTTCACATCATTAGGGAGAAGCAGGTATTTCTGTTCTTTGGCCATCGTGTGCTCCACATCTTACTTGATGGCATTCTTTGGATTAGGACCCTTGGTGTCAGTCCTAAGCTCCTCGGACACCCTCTCTTAGCTAATGCCTTTCTGTGGGTTTCTCAGATGCCTGTAGCATCCTGCTTGCCCCCAAGCTCATTAGCAGATACAGCCTATTAATTCCTTTCTAATGCCACTGCCTGTTCCTGAAGTCCTACACAGCTCCAGAAAACAGAAAACCTTCACCCATATAAACGATTGCCTTTAGAAGCATCACCTTCTCAAGCTGCAGCTAACTCCTTCCAGAAGCTTGAGTTTTCTCATTCACAGAGGCAGTATTTCCCAAAGGATCAGAATTATGTAGCATGCCTGTTAAAATACAAATTCCCACTGAATCAGACTGTCTCAGGGTGGGATTGGGAGTTGGCATATGTAACAAGCTCCTTATGCAGGCAGTTACAGCTTCCATTTCAGGATAGAGAGCTAGTTAATTTCATCCTTGTACACATCAAGTTTAGCATTTCCTCTTAAGAATGAGAATACTTTTCCCCCCTCACAGCTTGGAGACCTTAGGAAAAGGCTGTCAATTTCAACTACCACCCAACCCTTCAACCTGCAGCAGCCTTAAGAAAATTGAGGCTTTGTGGGTAAAAACTGAGTCTAAAACCTGCACCAATCTTTCACCTTTGGCCTTGGCCAGACTTCCATGCTTACCTTTGAGGAGCTGCCTGCAAAGTTATCCATACTCTCCTGTACTCTCATGTTTTCATTGTTTTGCCTCCTCACCCCTGCCTTACCACACTTCATGTTCACCCCCATTTCTTCTACCCTCTGGACTTTTACTCCATGGTAGACTCCCTCAGCCCCCAGACCTCAGCTGAAATCTGGGTCTCACTGGGATGATCTTTGCCTTTCAGTCTTCCCACATGCCGGTTGCCCTTTTCTCCACTTGCATTCGGAACCATAGAGCTGTGGGTGACAGACGAGGGATAGAGTTAGAAAGGGGTTGGCCAACTTTTCCCGTAAAGAACCAGAGAGTAAATATCTTTGTGGGCCACACAGTCCATCATAACTACTCAAGTCTTCTGTTGCAGCACAAAAGAAACCATAGACAGTATGTGAATAAATGAATTTGTTTCAATAAAATTTCATTTATGGACATTGAAATGTGAATTTCACATAATTTCCACACGTTACAAAATAGTATTCCTTTTCTGAAAAGTTATCAACCATCGAAATGGTAAAAACCACTCTTAGCTTCAGGGCAATACAAAAACGGAGTGGGGGGGCGGGGCGGGGGGAATGCGACTGGAGTGGCCCGTGCGCTGTGGTCTGCTGATTCCTGATAGAAACCAGTGCTTCTCAGACTTCAATGTGCTTACATGTCACTAAGGATCTTGCTAAAATGCAGACTCAGATTAAGTACATCTGGGATGGAACCTGAGATCCTGCATTTCTAACAAGCTCCCAAGTGGTGTTAGTGCGCCTGGTGAGCGCACAGCACTTTGAGTAATAAGGCACTACAGTCAGTCAGGTGTAGAAGCTTCTCTTTTATATAATAAAGGCATTAAAAATAGCTGAATGACATAGGAAAATGTCCTGACTGTAATGTGTGTTAGATGGAAAGTGAGACAGTCGAGAGCACAGGCTTTCAAGCCAAACATACTCCCACTTACCAACTATATGCATCTGGACACATTTCTTAACCTTTCTCAGTTTCTGTTCATTCAACCGTAAAACAAAGAAAAATTGTCTCTGCCTTGGGTGGTTGTTTGGATTCTACCAAGACAATGCTTGCAAAACACTCAGCACCTAGCAAGGCCTCAATCCTCGCCCTTCTTATTTTTAAATTTAAAAAGCAAGACATGAATCTGTACATAACAAACTAATAGGAATGTTAATTTTGAGTGTCTCAGGGGATTTCCTTGCCATCTTTTTTAGAAAACATTTGCAAGAGTCATGCCCATTCATTCATTCATTCATTCAAGAAACATTTGTTGAGTTCCTACTTCTGCCAGGCAATGTGTTTTGCTGGATCTGCCAAGACGAGCGAAACGTAAGCTCACATAAGTTGGGGGGCTGGGAACAAAAAACAATCTCAGCATAGAGGAAGAGCTGTATGGGAGTGCGCAGTGTGCTAGGGAACATAGAGGAAAGAGTGTTCACTCTGCTGGGAGGAGAGGCCAGAGGGATTCCACACAGGAGGCCACTGTTAAGTTGCACTTCAAAGGATACATATGGACTGCCTAATGGGGGAGGAAGGAAGAGAGTACGCAAAGGCAGTGGGGAGTCCAGAGAACCTAGACCACAGGAGTGTGTGGGAGTGACCAAGAAGGCCCTGGCTAATTGGAACAGGTGTAGGCCTTTATGCAGCAGGGATTTGAACTGGCTGGGTATCAGTTCTGGAAAGGCCATTATCCCTTTTGGAAAACATCCTGACAATTACAATAATATGTGCTAGCAGGGACTTCAGAAAGGACAGTGCCAGAAAATCCCTCACCACTTTTGTGGGAGCTGTCTTCATAAGTAGTTCTCTGGGACCGTACTTGACTTGGTAATTGCCTACCAAGTGTCTGTTACAGGAGGGAGGCTTTGCATAGGGCTGCAGGGATGCTGCAATGAGGTCTGCCATCTGCCACAGGAGAGGTTAATCACTACACCACAGGGTGAAGGGAGCCAAAAACGTCTCCTGGAGCTTTATAAGAAGGAGAAAAAGATGAAGGGGTATGGGTCTGAAAGTGAGAGCTCCAGATGGGCTTCATGGAGCAGGCAGCATTTGAGTTGGCCTTAGAGATGGCCCATTCTGTCTCTGGGCATTCTCTCCAGGATCTCCAGCTTGATGGCGGATTCAAGTCTATTTGTGTAAATCGCTAACTTCAATCAAGGGCATGGGAACTAACAGTAGGTTCCTGAACTGACCTTCTAGTGCTGAGAAAGGGACAGAAGGTGTCATCTGAAAGGGTCCTTAACCTGTCTCTCCAGGGGAAACCTTGCTATCAACGAAAACTTGGATTATAACTTACAGAATTAAAATTTAGAAATGGTTCCTGGCAATCTCTCTTCTGTCTTCCATTCCTGGTTCTCTGAGGCCTTCTGTCCTCTATAGTAGTTCTAAGACAGAGGGTTATGTGTGAGACAGAGTAGACCCAGCAGCATGGGGAGGAGGTACCTATTTGGGTTGGTCCATTTGCATTCTGATTCACCGTGTCCTGAGTGGCTTAATACTGTTTCCAGCCTGCTCTCTTCTCTGTAAATTCCTCCTTTCTCAGTGGTACGAGATGGATTTTTCTGCCCTCATAGTCTCCTAAACCTTGCCTGATCTTTTTAAAACAGATTTTTCTCCATCTTGTTTGCCCTTAATTGAGATTTAGCCATGCCCAGACCTGTCTGGTGACCCCAGAGGGCCCAAGCTGAGTGGCTCTGCCCCAGGGGAGATTTGTGCCTGGGTCTTGGAGCTGAGAATGTGGGGAAGGCACCATGAGGCTGCTCCCCAGACCAGCCTGTGGACTAGGTTTGTGCTCAGTAGAGAGGGGTCTGCAGGCGGAAGCAGAGATGCTGATTTTTACGAGGAACTCCCTGAGACAAAGATTCATAAGCAACGTTGCTCAGGGTAAACCCAGACATTGTTAGTTGCTTCTAGAGCTAGTGCTTACAGAGTCCTAACACTTGACCTGAACTGGCTCAGCTCGGTCTTTCCACAGTGTTAGGGGAAAGGGATACTTTCTCCACGGAAGAGAGTTTTTCTGTCCCCAGAGTTGTAGTTTGGGGGATTTCTTAAACTGCTTCCTAGGCAAGAAAACAGAATGCCTATGAAGGGCTGGGCTGAGAAGCTGCTCCAAATCGCTATTTCTGTAGCCGGGTTGCCAGAACATAAATAAGAAGCTTGTTTGTGAACACACGAGATGCCTTTGGATGCTCCCAAATATAAGCATGTGAGAAAAGATTGCAAAGGTCTCCATTTATATGGTTCGCAGAACACATTACTAAAATGTGTGTCGTTTAGTGTAAGCTCATTTGTACTCACTGGCTGGCCAGATCAGGCGAAGTTTGAGTTACATTTGTAACTGTACTTAGGTACATACGAAATCGATACTGAAAGCCCTATTCTAGTAACAGTGTTACCCAACCCAGTCAATCCAGTCACAAACACCATGGCACGCATAGGTCTCTGTTTACAGGTGCCACATTTAGTGTGGCTATGAGTCATCAAACCTCTAATTACTTCTTAAAGTTTCCTAAACCACTCTTGTCAGTAAATAGCAGTATGGCATGCGGCTCTACCTCTGCAAATGAGGGCGGGAGTATAGTTAGCTGAATTTTTATTCATAGATGGTCTATCTTATTTCCTAGAATGTGTAACTGGGACTTTGTCATTTTGTTTACTTCTGTATCTGCAGTGCCTAGAACAGTGTCTGGTACACAGTGGGTGCTTAATATTTGTGAATAGATAAATGAATGAATGAACGCTTGGATTTTATGTATGAGTTGGAGGCCATCTCTCTTCTCTCTTCCCGCTCAGTTGCTGTTACATCTGCCAACTTCTGCTTTTACTTGAGTCCCTGGCGTATGGAAAATTACACCCTCTCAGTGTAGACTGTGGGCAGAACTCGGGACATTATGGGTCAGCATGTGGGTGTGAGTTCTTGTACAAACACAGAGGCCCCTGGCTTAGCAAGTCCCAAAGGCTCTGAGCGACTTTCAGGCAGAACACTATCACGCTCATCTTCCTTAAACCATGCTATTTTTTTCCCATTATGAAAATAACACATGCTCATTAAACAAAGTTTGGAAACGCTAGAAAATATGAACGTAGAAAAATTACCCACAGTCCCTTTACCCAAACACAAATCCACCCTTCTCTTTCTCCCGGTTTATCAGATAGCTTTTAAACCTGCACCATTCTCTTCAGTCTTGCATCCAAGCCAGTCACAGCGCCAGCAAGAGATCTTTCTAAAACACAGATCTGAAAACACTTCAAAGGCTTCCTGTTGCCTTTAGTGTCCAAACTGCTCCACAGGATTGGCTCTGCTTGTGTCTTCAGCTTCCGAGCCCTCTGAGCCCCTATCATATTACACTTGTGCCAAATGGAATTTCCTTCAATTCTTCAAACAAGCTGCACCTTCTCAGGTTCACTCTGCTTGGAACCCTCTCCACCTTTCTTGGCTCTGTTCTTTTAGTCTGTTTGCTTGTCCGTGTTTATCTGTTTTTTCTCGTACATTTTCTCTTTGATTCAGCATTTAGATAGCATTTCCCCTAAAAAATTTTCCTGACTGTCCTTCCCCTTTTCTCTACCAAATCTGAGTATGGAGGTCCTCTTGTGTGTTTCAAACACCCATACATTTCTCTCGTCACGTAGCTAGCTCATCATGCAGTATTTTAGCGCTGCTTTGTAAGGGCAGTTTTCTAACCTCAGTGCTTAGCCCAGCCCCTGGCTCGTGGCACACAGCTCAATAAACAGTAGTCAAAGAGAATTTAGATTGACCATTAGTTACATTTTTAAAATATTTTATTAAAATTTGTTTTTAATTGACAAAAATGGCATATTTTTATGGTGTGCTAGAAACATTTCCTCTTAATCTTTGCTTTAATCACATTGTGGTTTTTGTTTTTGTTTTGAGACAGAGTCTCACTCTGTCGCCCAGGCTGGAGTGCAGTAGTGTGATCCCAGCTCACTGCAACCTCTGCCTCCGGGGATAAACGATTCTCCTGCCTCACCCTCCTGAGCAGCTGCGATTACAGGCGCATGCCACCACGCCTGGCTAATTTTTGTACTTTTAGTACAGACCGGGTTTCGCCGTGTTGGCCAGGCTGGTCTCAGAATCCCTGACCTCAGGCGATCCACCCGCCTCAGCCTCCCAAAGTGCCGGAATTACAGGCATGAGCCACCGCGCCCAGTCTACAATGTGTGTGTTTTCTATTTTACATAGATATAATTGTGCAAATTTAATGTTATAGATCATATTGTATCCAGAATTCGTGGGTTCTTGGTCTCGCTGACTTACAAGAATGAAGCCGCGGACCCTCGCGATGAGTGTTACAGTTCTTAAAGATGGAGTGTCAGAGTGCGTTCCTTCAGACCTTCAGACGTGTCTGTAGCTTCTTCCTTCTGGTGGGTTTGTGGTCTTGCTGTCAGGAGTGAAGCTGCAGACCTTAGCGGTGAGCGTTACAGTTCTAAAACGCAGCACACCTGGAGTTGCTCATTCTTCCCAGGGGGTTCGTGGTCTAGATGGCTTCAGCAGTGAAGGGGCAGACTTTCCAGATGAGTGTCACACCTTTTAAAGACCGCATGGACCCAAAGAGCGAGCAGCCGCAAGATTTATTATCGTAATGAGCGAAAGAATAAGGCCGCCACAGAAGCTAAGCGGACCCCACCAAGACTGTCTATGGCTAGTTTAGGCAGCCTGCATTTATTCCCTTATCTGGCCCCACCCACATCATGCTGATTGGTTCATTTTACAGAGAGCTGATTGGTCCACTTTACAGACAGCTGATTGGACCATTTTGACAGGGTGCTGATTGGTGCATTTACAATCCTCTAGCTAGACAGAAAAGTTCTCCAAGTCCCCACTAGGTTAGCTAGATACAGAGTACCAATTGGTGTATTTACAAACCTTGAGCTAGACACAGAGTACTGATTGGTGTATTTACAAACCCTGAGCTAGACACAGAGTGCTGATTGGTGTGTTTATGATCCCTTAGCTAGACATAAAAGTTCCCCAAGTCCCTACCAGATTCAGGAGCCCAGCTGGTCTCACCCAGTGGATCCTGCACCAGCGCTGCAGGTGGAGCTGCCCACCAGTCTGGAGATGTGCCTGCACCCCTCAGCCCTTGGGCGGTCCATAGGACTGGGCCTCACGGAGCAAGGGGCAGCACCCCTCAGGGAGGCTTGGGCCCACGGAAGCCCACGGCAGAGGGGAGGGCTTGGGCATGGCGGGCTGCAGGTCCTGAGCCCTGCCCCACCAAGGGGCAGCTGAGGCCCCACGAGAATTTGAGCACAGCGCGGGCAGTCATAGGGGACCCGGCGCAACCTCACAGTTGCTGGCCCGAGTGTTAAGCCCCTCACTGCCCTGGGCCGGTGACCCCGACTGGCCGCTCCCAGTGTGGGGCACAGGAAGCCTGCGCCCAATCCTGTTGGAACTCGCTCGCTGACCGGGTTCCTGCCCAGGCCTCTCCCTCCATACCTCCCAGCAAGCAGAGGGAGGCGGCTCCGGCCTTGGCCATCCCAGAGAGGGGCTCCCACAGTGCCCTGGTGGGTTGAAGGGCTCCTCAAGCGCTGCCAGAATGGACTCTGAGGCCGAGGAAGCGCCGGCAGTGAGGGCTGCTAGCACGTTGCCACCTCTCAATATCATGTAAAAATACTAATCTTAATTCTTTTTACTTAACATTGTGTGAAGTATTTTCACTTTTAGCCAATCTTCATATACTTTTTAATAACTGCATACTATTCCATCAAGTAGATATACTCTCGCTTACTAATCTTCTATTGTTGGACGTTTAGATGTTTTAGGTGGTTTAGCTTCTTGCAAATTATGAATAATTTTGCTATAAGTATCTGGATATCTTTGGGCATAAAGGTTTTTCATGTTTTGAAGGTTCCCCTTAGAATACCTAAAGTAAAATTTCAGAGTCACTCAGCATTTGGAGTTCCTAATGCTTGGTGCCTAACTGCCTTCTCAAAGTGTTATCAATTTCTATTGGCACCAGCAATTTATGAAATACTCATTTCACTTACCCTCACCAAGGCTACTTCCTTCTCATCCACTAAAATCTGAAGAACTTGGACCTTCCAGAGGCAGCAGCACTGAGTACCCAGGCCAACACTTGCCCCTGTTCTCACTCCCTTCTAAGGACAGTATTTCAGCTCCAGTTTGTGGAGGGCAAACTTTCCTGGTTCTCACCCACTCAGGCTGTGCAACCTTGGATAGCATATTTAATCAGAGCATGTTTCCTCCTTTTAGAAGAATGAGACAACTCTTCGGTTGCTGTTTATTCTATTTCAAACTCTTTAAATGGACCTAGGGCATCCTCCGCTTGCATTTCCTACCCTTTCATCAACACATATGCACACGTGCACACATACGTATACACACGTGCGTGCTTCTGCACACACCACCCTCTGAAGACCATCTTCCCTCTCACCTCGTCTTTTTCTTGGCTTTCTGATTTCTTTGCTTTTCCCTGTAGTTCTCAGCCTCTCCCTCCCCACCCCATCTCCCTTTTTCCCTCCCTCCCTCAATTCCTTCCTACCTGCCTTCCTCCATTCATCCAACAAATTTATCAAGGACCTACTAGTCCAGCCATAAGTGCTGGGAAACATGGAAAAGAAGGCAGCAGCAGTTTCCACCTGCGTGGACTTTACATACTAGTGGGGATGACAGGTCAAAAACAACAACAAACAAACCCATACAATAGAAAGTTACACATTGTGATGGACATTAGGAAGGAAATAGATGAAGGCTAAGAGAGAAAACCTCAGGAAAGATCTTTTGATAAGGGAGTAGTACCCCCCTCCCTCACCCTTGCTTACCCCCTTCACTCCTTGCTGGGCTTTCATCTCCACAACACTTACCACCAGCTGACAATAAACTTTCCTGGTGTATTTGTTTATTGCCAGTCTCTTCCAGCTTGAATGTAAGCTCCACGAGGGCAGGGCTTTGCTGTTCACTGCTGTGCCTGGCCACTGCGAGCCTCCATAACATGTATGTGGAACTGGGGCTGTTCATGAAGATAGGTGGTGTCGGAGGTACAGGCGGAGGGAACGTAGTGTTCAGAGGCTCTGAGAAAGGGAAAAGGGGTGGAAAGGAGCCCAGAGGGGCTGAGTCGGGTGAACAAGGGGGCAGCAGCACCAGGAGAGGTTTGCCAGTCCTTGCAGGCCATGGTCATGGGTTTGGATTTCACTCTTAGGGCAGTGGGAAGCCCATGATAGTTTTGCTGCGATGGGACACTGAGATACGCCTCCCTGCCCTGGCAGAGTATGACTAAAATATTTGTGAGTGGGAGTGGAGCTGGGAGTGGGGAACCCACATGGTGAGTTCTTGTGCATGGTTTTGTCTTAACCCTATGACCAAATACTCCCTGCTGGGCGTGGGGGACTGGACTCCTTCCAAGCCTGTTGTTTTGGGACCCTGTGATTATCAGGCAGCAAACATATGACTACACTCCCCGAGTTATCATGTTTCCTTGTGTTTTGACATCCAGCCTAGTGGCTGACCAGATGGGAAACCTTGCTCCTGAAACAGGCAGGCTCCGGAGCTGCCATTTTTAGGATGACAGTAGATCTGAATGACATCTGGTGGTTTACAGGAATATCTTGTCACTGACCATTTCAAGTGCAAACAACTTCTTTCTCACCCACCTGCTTGCTGCCTGCTTCCCTTTCTTTGCCTTCCTTTCCCACTGGGGAATGCCAGCCATTTGATCTGCATTTGTCAGCTCAGTTAAGCCACATCATTGTCTGCCCAGAGGGACCTATTTCCCTTTGCTCAGTCCGGGCCCTTGAGCAAACCTGGGAATTCATGGGATCGGTGGAGCCAGGAGGTTTGTGAGTAGCACAGAGTAACACAGAAAAGTGCAAATGGGAAGCTGGACAACTCAGGAGACTGTAACATGAGGTATGTGAGAGATACCATTTCTCTTCTTCCTGGAAGGGGGATGAAGGTGTCTTTTTTTGGTTTTGTTTTGTTTTGATTGTGAGCAAATGGCCCAGCAGAGATCCAATTGTTATAACTGAATTAAATTTACAACAAACTTAGTGTGGCACATTTTGAATAGAGCACCTAATTATTATTGGGTTGCATGGCAATAAGTAACACCCTATAAACCATTTATTGATACAGTATAGCTTTCATTCAACCAAACCACACTTTGTTTCTCTCATCTCCATTTGCCTCTCCAGCATCTATAATTGGCATTCCTGGTATTCCCTGACGGTGCTGGATTAATATCATATGGGCAACTAGTACTTGGTAGCAATTACTATCCTGAAGAAGAAATTAGAATCCACTCACATCATTAACAAGTGGGAAGACCAGCACGATGTTCCAGTCCTGGGATTCAGACTTCAGCCCATCATTCATTCAGCAGTGGTATGCGCTATGTTGTAATCACTGTCACCCCGCACATCCAAAGGTCTTAGGCTGTCCTTTGCCAAGAGTGGAGTGGCTGGGGGCGGGGTAAAGACATTCTTGCAGCAAAGTTCACTGGATCCTGGGGGCTGTGGTCTTAAGGCAGATGGGGGCGGGATAAGTTTAAAGGAGTGGGGCTGGCAGCAGGATCCAGGGACTCTACATTTCCTTTACCCCCACTCCACCCCTGCATCAAAAATATGTAGAAAGAGCAGGGAGGGCATGGTGGCTCACACCTGCAATGCCAGCACTTTGGGAGGCGGAGGTGGGCAGATCACCTGAGGTTGGGAGTTTGAGACCAGCCTGACCAACATGGAGAAACCCCGTCTCTACTAAAAATACAAAATTAGCTGGGCATGGTGGCACATGCCTGTAATCCCAGCTACTTGGGAGACTGAGGGAGGAGAATCACTTGAACCTGGGAGGCAGGGGTTGCGGTGAGCCGAGATCGTGCCATTGCACTCCAGCCTGGGCAACAACAGGGAAACTCTGTCTCAAAAATAAATAAATAAATAAAATAGAAAATATGTAGAATGAGTTTGGATCAGGATTAGTCTTACTGTAATATCAGAAAAATTCACTGGTCAAACGATGGCTCTCTCACTTGCATATTCACCAAAGAGACAGAGTGTTTTATTACAAAAAAGGCATAAAGGTGAGAAAATAATATAAACGATCCAACCTTTGGGGATATCTGAAGAGGGGAGGCAGAGAATGCCTTAGGAGGGTGGGGAGCAGGTGGAGCAATCAATGAGAGGGTGAGGTGTATGTGTGAGGGGAAGGAAGTCAAAGCGGGGACTGAAGAGAAGACAGACTTCTCCAATTGCTGATGTTGCCACATGGTCCTGTATGTTACAGAAAGAGGAATCTTCATGACAGTCTTTTCTGTTTGAGAGCACCACACCCATTCCTTTGGGAATATGAGTTTTCTCCACTTATTTCCTGCCCTAGGAGTTTCATGAATTGGCTTGCCAAGGACAGGGTCAAACTATCTCTGACAGCAATTAGAATTGCTTAGTGGCCTACAGAGTAAGCGGCTTACTTCAGACAGATGGGACAGCAGTGGAAATTTGAATTCTGCTTCGTGGTGATCACGTGGATACTTCATTTTTCTTGGTCATTGAACCTATGTACAACCGCAGAGAAGGGAACAGCAAAGTGTGAAAAGATGCTAAAGCCAAATTGAGCAATCTGTTCTTTGCAGGCTTGGGAGTCCTTAAAAAAAAAAAAAGCTACTTCAGAATAGGTCAAATGGACGGGTGGCAGGCAGTTCATGGTTGCTATGGTGACCAACAAACATGTTTGGCTTCTAGAGGCCCTGCCCCTGAAGAGGATGATGGCTTTTGTTATGAAATTTGTGAATGTCCCTTCATCTGTTTCTTCACTATTTATTTTCAAAGTTGTCAATAGTAACGAACTCTGCATCACTTGTGGCCCATCTCTGTCCAGGTTTGGTGCAATCCTTGGCCCCAACATTTATCTCTGCTGCGATGTGAGGTTCTGACCTCTCTCAGAACCTGCAGAGGTTTATGGGAACCACAGAAAAGCACTGGGGAGTGTGGCCATGAGGAAACCAGGCCTCTGCTGTGTGACTTTAACTGTTGTGGCCCTCAATTGTATTAAAAGGGGGGTAAAAATATCTGCTTTTATTAGGAAAAATGACTAACGCATGCTGGGCTTAATACCTAGGTGATAGGTTGATAGATGCAGTAAACCACCATTGTACACGTTTACCTATGCAACACACCTGCACATCCTGCACATGTACCCCAGATCTTAAGTAAAAATAAAAATTAAAAAATACCTGCTCTTCCTACCTTCTGAGGTTTTGTGAAGGTATATGAGATTTTAGATGTAAAAGTAATTTGAAAATATTGAGTGCATTATATTCATTTGTAAAGGAGCATAATAATTTAAGTCCACAATCCTGGGATACAATGCTTATTACAGATGGTAAATATGTAAGTGTCAACCCTAATTGAATGATAGTGGCTGCCTCTGTGTTGAGAAGGATGTGAGGCTGCATCCAGGCTCAGCTGGCAATGGTGCCAGTCATTTAGTGATGTCTGCTATGTGTATACGAGGCAGAAGTGGCATCACAAGTGCCATGTATTTGCTGCCTTGGTTTAGGACATTCTTCCCTGCTTCTTGCTGCTGCCTTTGGAGGTTGGGAACTCATTACTACTCTGTAACTTGCCTGGTGTTGGTTTGTCAGGGCTGATTCATGGGAGTAAACTCCTACCCTTTCAGCCTGAAACCTGTAATTTTGTTTTTTCAAATCAACATTTTGATTTCTTACTGGTAAAAGTGAAATGTGTTTATTGTTAGAAATTTGACAAATAGTAGAGAAGCAGACAGAATAAAATAAGAACAGCCCATAATCTCATCATTCCTGGATAACTTTTAACATTTTGTTTATAGGTTTCATGCCTTCTGATGTAATTTATTTTATAAAAGGATCATTAGTTGCTTTATGGAGAACAGATTGTAGGCGGGCAGTGTGAATTCAGGGAGACTAACGGGGTGGCTCTCATAGAAGTCTAGGGGAGAGATGCTGGTGGCAGAGGAGTGGGCAGTGCTGATGAGGAGAGGGGCTGGATTTGGTGCATATTTTGAACATAGAGACAAAAGGACTTGCTACTAATGGGTTGGAACGTAAGGTATGAGAGAAGAAGGAAGGCATCAAGCATATGATGCCCTGGTTTCTAGTCCCATCTCTGGTGAAAGGATGATCCATTTACTGAGATGGGAAACAATGAGATGGAAGCAGGTGTGTGTGTGTGTGAGGGGAAGGAGACAGTAATGGAAATCAAGAGTTCCATTTTGGATATAAGAAGGCCAAGTAAGAATTTCACACCTAAGCAAGGATTTCTAGTCGGGAGCTTAGGGGAAGAGGATGGGCAGGGAGATTTTATCTGGCAGATTATCGGCATAGAGAGAATGTAGAGGAGATGGTCTCAGGAGTGACATGTAGATGGCCAGGAGGTCTGAGGACGGAGACTGAGCCCTCCAATATGGATTGGTTGGGAAGAGGAGAAGGATGCAACATGGGAGAACAAAGGAGCAGCCAGTAGACTAGAAGAAAACTAGGAAAGAATGCAGTGATTGGAAGCCAAGGGCAGAGGTTAGTTCAAGAGAAAGGAAGTGCTCCTTCTCTCTTTGTACACAGAAACACTCACATGCATATATACATATGCACACACATATTTTTACATGAGACTGTGTCCATTTTTATATAAGTGTAGGGCTTTTCATTTATTATGGTGACTTTTTTATGCCCTTAAAAGCCTTCCAAAAGATTATTTTGAATGGCTTTAGTCTATACTTGTAGATGTAACCTTAGAAGGAACAACCTTGTATATACATTTTACGTTTCTTTAGGTTAAATTCTTGAAGTGGAATTACTGTGAATATGAAAACCTTTAAGGCTTTTGGTATCTGTTGTCAAAGTGCCTTTCAGAGAGGTTGTACCAAGGTTGTACACTCTGCCAGCAGTCAACTGAAACCAAGCATTTGGCAAGCACTATTAGCATTAAAACTATATATATGTGTGTGTGTGTATATATATACGTAATTTTTAAATATATATAAAGAGAAAACTAGATAACATCGCACACACACACACACACATATGTATGGATATATATGTGTCTATATATGCCTGTGTATGTATATGTGTATGTGCAATGCTATCTAGTTTTCTCCACTTGCATGACTTGATTACTGGAGGTTGAACAAGTTTCAACATAAGGCTGCTTGTGTGCGGTCTGAGTGGTGAACAAGTTGATCTGGCACCTACACCCCCTTAAGTATGAAAAAAATGAGTGTAAACATCCCCCAAGTCAGTCATTCAGGGCATGAGGGCTGCGGAGGAGGAGGAAAGCTGGTTCTGAGCTAGTTTCTCAGTGGGGGTGGAGTAGATCTTTGTCAGCAGTGAAGGAGCCGGTGTGGTTCCCACAGCTTGCAGTGCCTCCTCCCTTCCCGGCCCGACTTCCTGTGGGCCCAGCCTGGGAGAGAGCGTGGTCACCAAGAGGCAAGAAGCAGCCCTTCTCAGCTGCACCAGCCCCGATGTGATAGGTGGTGAAGTCTGTGTTGCCCTGTGAACCGCAGCCCACGTTGCCCAACTCGGCAACAAACACGAGCCATGGGGCCCAGGCCGACTGCCCCACATACAGTGTCCTTTGCTGCCTGGGTGGAGCCTTTTCGGTCTGAGAGGCCGGGCCTCTGCAGAGAGACCTTCGGAATCCTCCCTACGGCCTGGCAGGGCCTCTGTCCAGCTGAAGCGGAAAGACCCTGTGTGCTGTGAAACTGCAGCAGGGCAGCATCCTTCTGTTGCTCTGGGGCGTGGCAAAGGGCGATTGCACCACCTTGTTAGGCTGTGGGTGTGGAAATCGACAATACTGAGGCGATAGAAATCTTAAAAGAATGTGTGGGACATAAAGATAGGCCAAAAATGAGGATTGTGGCAATCTTGTGTGTAATATTTCTCATTTCATCACTGTACCAACTGCAATGGAACTCAAAAGAAAAAAGAAAGCACCACAACCCTTTGCTTTCTGGGTAGCACAGACACCTGTAATATTTTCTATGGTCGCCAAGGAGGAATTCCTGAGAGACTGCAATTAGCACAGGCCCAGAGTCGTCAAGTCCAAAGGAAAGGATTCTGTGAGAAGTTAAAACTGCAAGATGAAAAATGTTCAATAGAGATGGCGCTGATATTGTTTCTTCAGATGTTTTTCTTTTTGTATTTATAAAATATTTCCATTGTAAAGCATTCAATTAATGAAGAATGGTGTAAAGTAAAAGCTAGTCTTCCCTCACTCCCTCAAACCTCACTCCCACTTGCTAACAGTTTGGTGTGTGTTTTCCAGTGCCTTTATTATGCAATTATGAAAATTTATATAAGAGTATAGTACATAACCCATGTATAGTCTGTTTATCATGCTGCTAGCATACAGTTAGTGTTCAATAATATATGCCCACACATATAATTTAAAAACTGAAAATGAGATTATGCTATGCAAATTCTGCAACTTGTTTTAAGTTTTATTTAAATGCAATTTCTCTTTGTCTTTTTGGCAGGTAGTTTAGTTTCATAAAGACAAAAAATCAAAAACTTTTTCCAGCCAAGGACTACCAGGTAGATGAATTCATTCGACTATTATTTGTTGCATGCCAATGATGCATCAGGTTTTGCTCAAGGAGCTGGGAATGAATGAAATAACAATCCTCACCCTCATGGAACTGACATTTTGGTGGAGGGAGGCAGGCAATAAACATGTTTAATAAGTGGATTGTCAGATGTTGATAGCAGAGCAGATAGCAGAGCATGTTGGGGATGGTTAGGGAAGGTCTCCCTGAAAAAGTGACACTTGAGCCAAGGTCTGGAGACGGAAGGGGTAATGTCACATGGCTATCTGAGGAAGGGTGTGTCAGGGAAAATGAACAGAATGTACAAGAGCCCTGAGGAGGGAGGTGCCTTCCTCAGAAACAGTAAACAGGCAATGTGGCTGGGTAATGGTGAGAGAAGGGAGGACAGATGGGGTGATTGGAAAGGACCGGTGGGGCCTTGTAGGCCATTTGGAGGTCCTGGGCTTTTAGTCTGAGGGGGATAGCCTGTTCCTGGGGGCATGGAGCAGAGCAGCCTCATGATGTGATGCATGTTTTCACATGAGCACCCCAGCTGCTGTGGAGAGTAGACTCTCTCAGGCAAGGGCAGAGGTAGGGATGCCAACTGGGCGGCCATGGTGGTGATGAAGCAGAGGAGTGATGGTGAACGTTGGGCTGGGGTGTTGGCAGTACAGGTGGGGACGCTGTTGGATTCTGGGTACACTCACAAGGTAGAGACAATAGGATTTGCTGATGGAACAGATGTGGGATATGAGACAAAGTGCAAAGTCAAAGATGACTATCAGGACCTAGCAATGCATGGAATGTTCCTAATGAGAGCTTTATTCATTAGTCAATACAAGAAATAAACAACATGAGAGTATGGATGACAAGAGACATTAGAACATGGAGATCTGGAGGGCCATTATAGACCCTCTTTTCCTCTATTTTTGCCTCCACAGTATCATGTGCTATGCCACATGTGTGTCTCCTCCATACCGGCACCTCTCAATCCTCACCCTGGGAAACCCCCAATGGCAGAGGAGAACAAACTATGAATCCCAGCTGTCTGGGCCAGAGCTCATGGGGCCCATTACAAGCATGGCATTACATTAATACCTTGTACTAACAAAATCCATGTTAATGCTGGATTCTGCTCCAGAATATCTACATGTTCATTTTGATATATTCATTACCGATAATTAAGTAAAATTGTTGGTCTTGTATGATGGGCCCTTGACATACAGCAAGAATCCCTGGGGAGATACAAGGCTTGGAGATGTTTGGCCCATGCTTTTCCTATTGTATGTGCAGGAATACTGCCTCCCAAGAAGAGCCCACTTATTCGTGGGTTGCCTGGTCCCTGACGCACCTCTGCATTTCCAGGACCATGCTGTATACCTGCACTGAGATGAGCAGGCAACCGGATCAGTCACAATACCGAATGAATTTCTCAGCAGCTTGGGCTCTTCCATCTCTACACTGTAGTACAGGCGCTTTCTTACACATTGAAATAGATTTTTCTTCCTTCCTTTTACCTTAGAACATTCTACTCATCCTTGGGTTTTTAAACCCGTTAAAGCTTTTCTCAAATTTCATATCCTGTTCATGATGCCTTATGTTAACACTCAAAGTGATAACTTGTTTCAATTAATCCTTAGAGCACTTACTTTCTTTGAGGACCATCATATATATTGGGAAGACAAAGCTTGAGTCAGAAGAGCAGCGCCTTGGAATCAGACTACTTTGGTTTAAATGCAGGCTCTGCCATGACCATCTGTGTGATTTTAGGCAACTTTCTTCACCTCGAAGCCTATAAAATGGAGTTCAAAGTGGAACTGGAAGGATGATTAAGTGAAATGGACACGTGAAGCACCTAGCACAGTGCACAGCCATTTGATAAATATTGTCTCTTCCCCCTTAACCTCTTAATTTGGTACTTTTAAGTATTCTACTTGTATGGTTCCATCTTTTGAATTTTTATGTGTTTTAGTTCTCTAACTAGACAATAAACTCTTAGAGTTTGGAAACCACATTTTATATTTCTTGACATCCCTGAAACATCCATCACAGTTCCTTGAATGTGGGAGATGATTAATAAATGTTTGCTGATTGATTTATGGATTTTTTTTGACAAGTTTAAAGCTGAAGGACATACTACTGTCTGGAGTTGAGAACATAGCAATGAGCCTCAAAGAAGAAAATGAGCCTCAGTGTTCATGGAGGAAGGTCATTGCTTAGCACCTTGGGGAGACATGCAGGTGATGGATGAGGAGGATGCCGGATGGCTATGCTGAGTTGGCTGTAGACTCTGCTCACCAGCTTTGGAAGTGTTACCCAGACAGATGACAATATCCTGATAACCCCTCCATGACCAAATTCTTTAGCAAAGCATTTCAAGAGGCCATCACCGTGGCATGTGGACTGATGGGTTGCACAGCTGTTATTATGTGCTTACAAGGGAAATTAGGAGTAATTAATGGACTGGGATCAATTAACAGTATTATATTGAAGCGAATGATTTAATTTTCTTTCTAAGTGAAGAGGTAAGCACAAAGATTTCACATCATTAAAACAGATGTGAATCAGCATAGCAGGTTTGAAGAAACTACATTTTTTTGCTGTATATAAAAGTTTAATTTTTAAACTTCTGTTTATTTTTGAAAAGGTAATGCATGCATAAGGTGACTTGAACAGTTCAAAGTAGTATTAAATGATTACTCCCCAGAGACAATCACTATTGCTAGTGTCTTGAGTGTTCTTCCAGAGGTGCCATATGTATTTGTGTGCGTGTGTATGTGTGTGTGTTCCTTAGCTGGAAGTAGTTTCGAGAATCCAGGAACTTCCTGTTGGTTTGCTATATCTGTTTGGTTCATTCATATATCTCTGGTTGTTACCCCACAAGCCAGCCTATACAGCCCAAAATTTATGGTCAATAATTATATATTGATTGAGTAGGTCTATTTTAGTCAGTGACTGATTTAATCTGTTTTAGCAGTTTTAAAAAAATGATTGGCATTTGCTTGATACATCTTTATTGTGAATTAACAAGACATGTAATTTGACATGTCTAGATAATAGAGCATCTTAATGAATTCTAATGTATTGGTACAATAATTTAAAACTACTGGTGCAAAAGCTGCCTCTCTGAATATTCTTCACTAACTGGAGGGAGCTCTTTGGAAAATATGTGCCATCTGAGTTTAAATAAGAATGAGTTAAGAAGCAAAAAAAGAAGTTTAAAAAACATGTCAGAACACACATGCAAATTGGTGCAGTTATTGAATGTTGCTAGTTGGGAGGTTATATATTTTAAAAATTGCCTCCTTGAGTTTACAAGCCACGTATTACTGTGGCTGCTGCCACTTCTACTGTTATTGCTGTTGCCACTACTAACATTATTATTTATTTGGCATCTGCCCCAGTACCATGTAAGTATTTTATATGCATTATGTCCTTTAATCTCGTAGCAACATTATCAGGTAGGTATTATTATCATCTTCATTTTATAGATGAGAGAACTGAGGCAAATAATGATTTCATAACTTGCTTATGTTCACAGAGCTAATAAAATGGTGGAAGAGGGATTGTGGCCCAGTGTGATACTGGAGCACATACTTCTGAGTCATGCTTCATTTTTGACCAAAAATGGAACATTCTTATTGATCATCCTTTCTATTTGCCAAATTTAGCTCCAAATGACTTTTCAAAAATTTTATATTTTTTATTAAGATGGGGTCCCACGACATTGCCTAGGCTGGTGTTGAACTTCTGACTTCAAGCAATCCTTCCACTTCAGCCTCCCAAAGTGCTGGGATTACAGGTGTGAGCCACTGTGCCAGGCCATCAAATGACCTTTTTTTTTTTTTTTTTTTTTTTTTTTTTTTTTTTTTTTTGTGGAGATAGGGTCTTACTACGTCACCAAGGCTGATCTTGAACTCCTGGTTTCAAGCAATCTCCTGCCTCTACCTCCCATAGTGTTGGGATTATAGGTGTGAGCCACTACCCAGCCAACTTTTGACTCTTTCGACAAATGAAATCCACTTTCAAAAAGAATGCTGTTTTGTTAGCAATGGCTTTTCAAAAGATATGTGTCAGTTGCTAAAATCAATTTTAAAAGAGGAGTTCCCAAAATGGTTTACATTATTAAAATGGGTGAATACTTTGAAAGGGATAATAACTCATTTGTGTGTCTATACATGTGTGTTTGCTTAAAAAAATCTGCCCTTCTATTTATTGTCACATCTCATATATTTAATTTATTTAAATATAGGAGAATACAGGAATTTCCTGTTAGAGTTACATAGTTGGAAAATACCAAATTGTCTGTATTTCTTCACATTTCATTACTAGGCATCCAGATAGTCCTAGGCAAATCTATGACTTATGCAAAATGTGTCTTGCCACATCCCTTTCTTTCAGCACTTCCCTTTAATTATTTCTCCATCTACACTCTCCTCTCCTCATTCAGAAATACCAAGAGCTTGGTGACCCTCTGCAGCCATATGCAGAGTCCTCAAGTTTAAGGTCCTACCCCATCCTATCCTTTCTGGGTACTCCTTTCATGTTCTCTAAAATCATTCCTTTCTTTAGCCATTCAACTAAAATTTTGTTCTTATAGAATAACGAATAACATGTAACGTTCAGGGGAAAAGACAGCAGAGAAAACTAATCCACATTAAGGTGTAAATGACTAACAGCTCTAGCTTAATATAGAGATCCTGACAGTAGCACTGATATTTAGAAAGAGAAGATTATCAGGTCAAAAGGAGTATATTCTTTCTGGCCTGGGTCCCATTCTTGTCCTTTCTCGACCATAATAGATCCTGTGTGGGGAATATTTTGTCCTACTTCAGCTCATGCAAATCTTGTATCTATGGTTGGACATTATTCTTTGATGACATCAGACACCTACTTCTGCTTTTGGAATATGATAGGGGGCACTTGTTTATTTTGGTTGGGAAAGGAGGAGATTGTTATAGGCACTGATGGGGGAATGGGGGCCATGTTTCCCAAGGGGATTCCAGGATGTGTCCATGAGAAACACATTTAATATATTATTTGGGAAAGAAATGTTTATTATTGTTACAGTGGTTTTGCTTGATGATTTTTGTTTTTAACAGTGAGAAACTGAAAAATATTCTATGATCATCTCGTTGCCTCTAACAGTGCTTTTGACTTACAGGGTGTGTGTGATTCCCTGAGATAGCAACTTTTCTGCCAGTTTCAAAGTTTAATAGTATTTGGGGCATGCCACCTAGTGGCGATAGCTTTTGGTTTATTGCTCATTGGAAGAGAATAAATCAAAACCCTAGTAAATCAGTCTCCTAGACTTGAAAGCCACATGGGAGGCCATCTAGGTCATCCGTTAGCTTTTGCGTAAGCAGGCAAGTAAATCACCCTTTCTGTGGATCTGAGACAGAAAAAGCAGGGCATCTAAAGCCTCCTGGGCTCAGAATTCCTCCCGCTCCCAGTTCCCCAGTGAACTTTGAATGTTTGTGGCCTGCATGGCTGAGACGAGGCCCTGTATCTCTGTAGGCATTTTGGCAATCTCAGCAACAAATGCTTGGAAGACAAGGCTCCTCTGACTCTGAGCCCTGACTTACCGCGTCCTCGCTCTGACCTCTTTTCTCCCTCTCCCCTCCTCCACTCTTAGCTTCTCCTTACTCTCTCCACACTCCCCGCTGCTTTTATTGCCTTCCTTCCATTGTCATGCTTGATGGACCCACCATACATACTTTTTTTTTTTTTTGCCATAGCGTCTTTTAAAATTTCTATTTTAATTTTCTGTCCCTAAATAGAAAAGCATTCATGCTTAGTACAGAAAAGTTTGGTAAAAACCCTTTTTGTGTCTATGTGTGTGTATGTATGTGTTGAGTGTTGTTTAAAAAACAAAAATACTTATGGCTAGCCAATTTTCCCAGCACCATTTATTAAATAGGGAATCCTTTCCCCATTTCTTGTTTCTCTCAGGTTTGTCAAAGATCAGATGGCTGTAGATGTGTGGTATTATTTCTGAGGACTCTGTTCTGTTCCATTGGTCTATATCTCTGTTTTGGTACCAGTACCATGCTGTTTTGGTTACTGTAGCCTTGTAGTATAGTTTGAAGTCAGGTAGCGTGATGCCTCCAGCTTTGTTCTTTTGACTTAGGATTGCCTTGGAGATGCGGGCTCTTTTTTGGTTCCATATGAACTTTAAAGCAGTTTTTTCCAATTCTGTGAAGAAACTCATTGGTAGCTTGATGGGGATGGCATTGAATCTATAAATTACCTTGGGCAGTATGGCCATTTTCACGATATTGATTCTTCCTATCCATGAGCATGGTATGTTCTTCCATTTGTTTGTGTCCTCTTTGATTTCACTGAGAGTGGTTTGTAGTTCTCGTTGAAGAGGTCCTTTACATCCCTTGTAAGTTGGATTCCTAGGTATTTTATTCTCTTTGAAGCAATTGTGAATGGAAGTTCATTCCTGATTTGGCTCTCTGTTTGTCTGTTACTGGTGTATAAGAATGCTTGTGATTTTTGCACATTAATTTTGTATCCTGAGACTTTGCTGAAGTTGCTTATCAGCTTAAGGAGATTTTGGGCTGAGACAATGGGGTTTTCTAAATATACAATCATGTCATCTGCAAACAGGGACAATTTGACTTCTTCTTTTCCTAACTGAATACCCTTGATTTCTTTCTCTTGCCTAATTGCCCTAGCCAGAACTTCCAACACTATGTTGAATAGGAGTGGTGAGAGAGGGCATCCCTGTCTTGTGCCAGTTTTCAAAGGGAATTTTTCCAGTTTTTGCCCATTCAGTATGATATTGGCTGTGGGTTTGTCATAAATAGCTCTTATTATTTTGAGGTACGTTCCATCAATACCGAATTTATTGAGCGTTTCCTTACTCCTTATATGAAAATTAATTCAAGATGGATTAGAGACTTAAATGTTAGACCTAATACCATAAAAATCCTAGAGGAAAACCTAGGTAGTACCATTCAGGACATAGGCATGGGCAAAGACTTCATGTCTAAAACACCAAAAGCAACGGCAGCAAAAGCCAAAATTGACAAATGGGATCTAATTAAACTAAAGAGCTTCTGCACAGCAAAAGAAACTACCATCAGAGTGAACAGGCAACCTACAGAATGGGAGAAAATTTTTGCAATCTACTCATCTGACAAAGGACTAATATCCAGAAACTACAAAGAACTCAAACAAATTTACAAGAAAAAAACAAACAACCCCATCAAAAAGTGGGCAAAGGATATGAACAGACATTTCGCAAAAGAAGACATTCATACAGCCAACAGACACATGAAAAAATGCTCATCATCACTGGCCATCAGAGAAATGCAAATCAAAACCACAATGAGATACCATCTCACACCAGTTAGAATGGCGATCATTAAAAAGTCAGGAAACAACAGGTGCTGGAGAGGATGTGGAGAAATAGGAACACTTTTACACTGTTGGTGGGATTGTAAACTAGTTCAACCATTATGGAAAACAGTATGGCGATTCCTCAAGGATCTAGAACTAGATGTACCATATGACCCAGCCATCCCATTACTGGGTATATACCCAAAGGATTATAAATTATGCTGCTATAAAGACACATGCACACGTATGTTTATTGCAGCACTGTTCACAATAGCAAAGACTTGGAATCAACCCAAATGTCCATCAGTGACAGATTGGATTAAGAAAATGTGGCACATATACACCATGGAATACTATGCAGCCATCAAAAAGGATGAGTTTGTGTCCTTTGTAGGGACATGGATGCAGCTGGAAACCATCATTCTTAGCAAACTATCACAAGAACAGAAAACCAAACACCGCATGTTCTCACTCATAGGTGGGAACTGAACAATGAGATCACTTGGACTCAGGAAGGGGAACATCACACACCGGGGCCTATCATGGGGAGGGGGGAGGGGGGAGGGATTGCATTGGGAGTTATACCTGATGTAAATGACGAGTTGATGGGTGCAGCACACCAACATGGCACAAGTATACATATGTAACAAACCTGCACGTTATGCACATGTACCCTACAACTTAAAGTATAATAATAATAAATAAATTAAAAAAAAATAAAATAAAATACTATTCACTTAGAAATAGATCATGAGCATTTTCCCCATGTTAATAATGTTGTACTCTAGGATTTTAGTAACTGCATCACAGGATATACCAGAATTTACTTAATTACTATTAAATTCTAGGAAAGAGAGAATGATAGGAAATATTTTTAATTCACGGTCACGTTCAGTTCACACTTTATTGAACATCGATTGTGTGTTATGCTCCTGTATAAGCCATTTTTATATTCATAAGTACTTTTAACTTTCATAAGATCTCTATAAAGGCCGGGAGCAGTGGCTCACACCTGTAATCCCAGCACTTTGGGAGGCTGAGGCGGGCAGATCACCTGAGGTTGGGAGTTCAAGACCAGCCTAACCAACATGGAAAAACCCCCGTCTCTACTAAAAATACAAAATTAACTGGGTGTGTTGGCACATGCCTGTAATCCCAGCTACTCGAGAGGCTGAGGCAGGAGAATTGCTTGAACCTGGGAGGCAGAGGTTGTGGTGAGCTGAGACTGTGCCATTGCACTCCAGCCTGGGCAACGAGTGAAACTTGTCTCAAAAAAAAAAAAAAAAAAAAAAAAAATTTCTATGAGGTAGGCATTGTGATGTCATTTTACAGAGGAAACTTGAGGATCCGAGAAGCAGCTTACCCAAGATCACATCGTTTGAAAGGAGGAAACACAATAAAATTTTGATTTCTGGATTTACAGTCCCTCAGCCACTTCCCGAGGTCCCAATAGATACTGAATATGAACATAGCTTTTCTGAGCATTGTTGCTCTTTGTCTTCAAGATGGGAACAGAGAGAGACCCCTGAAAGGAGATTAGTATTAAAAGGCTTTAGAGTCAAGGTGGGGATTGCAAAATAGGGTATGAGAAAGAGGAAGGAGAGCTACCTAGATAGGAACTGCGTTTTCATAGCCTCAGGAATAACTCTTGCTAAATGCTCTATATACATTATCCAATTTTATGCTCACAACACTGGGAAATATATACAAATATATTTTTACTTTATAGATGGAGAAAATTAAGATCAGAGAAGTAGTTGGTCTAAGGCCACTTTGCTGGCAGGTGGCAGAGGCAGGATTAGAACCCACCTTGTCTGATTCTAAAACTTCTTCAACTGTAATATGAATTTCCTCTCCAGGTTAAATGAGTGTCCTAATCATTCTAAGAATGAGTAGTAATAAGAATTTTATAGTGATATAGTCATCGGTCCCACCCCTGGTTTTCAGGGTGTGTTTGAAGGGGGGTTATGGAGCAGATGAATGAAGTAGGGGGAAGGGAGGGGGAAGAAGAGTAAAGTGAAACAAAGCCCCCCCAAAAATTTAAAAAGCCTGAAAGAATGCCAGTTGCAATGAAAGCAAGCCATGAGGAAGACAGACAGGCAGTCTTTGATGCAAAACATTTGGAAAACAATGCTCAGCTGTTGAAAAGGTTGAAATTTCTGCTTTCTCATATTTTATAAGTAAAGAAGAAATCTAAGAACACTTGTTAGAAAGTTTTTTCTCCAGTGGTCGGTCCAATGTACATTTCCCAAAAATGGTTACCTCCAAAAACTCATCATATTACTTAGCCTAAGAGCCAGTGAAATAGTCTTTATATCAATTATCCCACAAGTTTATAGTGCAGGGTGAGAGATTAGCAGAAAATATACTTTTTCAGACCTTGTGGCCATTTCAATTGCTTCTGATTTTTTGATGTCTAAAATAGGTAATACTCCCTACCTAATTCATAGGTGTTGTGAAAATTAATGAATAAATACTAAGAGCTTTGGGAGGGATTTAAAAGGGAGATGTTATTGTATGCTATTATTATATCCTTGTTTCTATTCTGAAGTCATAATGCTCTGATAGTGACACTGTCATCATCACCATGGAAACCCATGATATATGTCACTTTTTTCTCTGGGGCCTTTCTCCATCCTCCAGGCAGTTCCTGATGCCGCCACAAAAATGCTTAGCCCCCATTTCTGATCATCTTTAAGTTCCCTCACTGGTTTGTAAATGCCTTTACTGCTAAGTATATGCCTTTACTACTAAGCTTTTCCTTGAATATGTCCCCGTCCCTTCACCTACATCTTTCTTCTCTTTTATTATCCTGTACTCATTCCTGTGATTCTGGACACATAGCTTTCCATTCATTTGTTCTCTTCTACCTTGCTCTTCCTTTCCTCCTGTGTGTGGGAATAATCTTTGTTGATTCAACAAGTTGTTCTTTATCCCTATTGATGTCTACATGGAGAAGCCAAGGCAACTCAGTGTTATCAACTTTATTACTGAAGTTTCAACGTCTGTGTAGTGTTTTGCTTCAATTATTAAGAAGTTGGCTTGGCACAGTGGCTCCCACCTATAATCCCAATACTTTGGGAGGCCTCGGCAGGAGGACCACTTGAGCCCGGGAGCTCAAGACCAGCCTGGGCAACACAGCAACACCCTGTCTCACCAAAAAAAAAAAAAAAAAAAATCAGCTGGGCAGGGTAGTACATGCCTGTAGTCCTAGCTACTTGAGAGGCTCAAGCGGGAAGGTCACTTGAGCACAGGATTTTGAGGATACAGTGAGCTATGATTGTCACTGTGCTCCAGCCTGGGTGACAGAGGAAGACTGTCAAAGAAGGAAAGAAAGAAAGACATTGAGAGAGAAAGAAAAGAAAGAAAGAAAGAAAGGAAGGAAGGAAGGAAGGAAGAAAGAGAGAGAGAGAAAAAGAAAGAGAAAAAGAAAAGCAAGCAAGCAAGAAGGCACCATAAGTAGATTGCTCTAATCCCTGAGCATGAGTGAAATCAAATCAGTAACACTAGTTACCCATCTATGGGGCATCAGGTGGATATTATACCAGGTTGTTTCTAGTAGTTAGCAGTTTGTAAATGAATTCGATCAGATTTTTAAAACTCTGAGGGTCTTCATTCTTTTGAGAGATATTTGGCACATAAAGACAATATATCTTTATTACAACACTTAATCTGAAGAAATGAAGCATATTAATTCTCTAATGAATATTTTTAATATATTCTCCATGTTACCAAGTAGTGTTCAGTTATCAAAAGAACATAATGAGATCTGATGCTGTGTAAAAGAAAGCAGTACTATCTTGCCTAGAAGGGAACATTCAGGCATTTGCTTACAGCTGTCAGTGGTCATTTCTGCAGTGTTGAATTGTCTCTTCCTTTTCCTCCCCTACTTTTGAGTCACTTAAAATGAAAAATGGGAAAAATAGCATGCTCTGATTTAATGGTTTCCCCATCCTTCAAATACTCTCCTTTTAAACATTTTCTCTGACATTAGTTTCTCTTTCCTAGCAGGAGTCTAAGTGTTTAAGCTCCTGACATATTCCCGCCAAGTGGCTGTGAGTGTGAGAAGCACCGCAGTACTGTGGGAGTGACTGGCTAAGCCTCTTGGATAGGGAGAAAGAACTAGGAGCGTGGCTGTGAAGTGGGTACCCTGGGGACAAGTATCCCTGTCTTTAGAATCTGTGTACCTAGCGTGGCTCTAACTCCAGTTCAGGGCCCAGTTAAAGTGGGGCTGGATATCTCACAAAGTCCTGGATGGCCACCAGTTCAGAGGGCCCAGTATTCAAGGTGCCACCTTTACTTAGCTCCTGATCTGGGCTGGATGTGAAGGCCCCTGAGCTGACTTCTGACTCTGGCTCACCTCCCGATGCTTATATGCCCCTCCCTGCCCTTGCCAAATGATCTCCCTCTCACTGTGGGTTCTCACACCAAATACAAACCTGAAGGTGAAATAAGTCATTGCTGTGCTCTGCTGAACCCCAGCCTATGCAGGAGGCAGATGACTGATGCCAGGCCGGCTAAAGCCTCGCTTCATTCTTGTGATTTTTCGGGCCCAAAGGAACTTGAATGAGTTGAATCTAAAGTTAAAACTAAACCAGAGGATAGTAAGCCATTTGCTCGGTGGCCTCTATAGCAATCACCCTTATAGTCTAAGGGACAGGGGAATGACAGTGGCCCCCATGGCTCCCAGTGGCTTGTGGTCCTTCGGCATTTCCTACATTTCCCTTCCACCTTCCTCACTGGAATGACACTTGCAACCCTCCAAGCCAGGCACTATATTAAGTGCTGTACATACAGTACTTCACTGCATACATAATAATAGTAATACTATTATTATTGTGTTATTATTACTATTGCATTTTTGCAGATGATGAAACAAAGGTCCTATAAGCATTTCGTAGCTCTGGTGCTGAGCTCAGGACTTAATGTATATGAAGGACTCAATAGTATTTATTAAACTGGAATTTGACCAGTTCTAAGCAGTTAGTCTTATCATGATAACAACTCTGGACCTGGAGACAAGGCAAGTGCCTTCTTTTTTTTTTTTTTTTTGAGACGAAGTCTCGCTCTATTTCCCAGACTGGAGTGCAGTGGTGTGATCTCAGCTCACTGCAACTTCCACCTCCCAGGTTCAAGCAATTCTCCTGTCTCAGCCTCCTGAGTAGCTAGGACTACTCTGCAGGTGCACACCACCACACCTGGCTAATTTTTGTAATTTTTTTTTTTTTTTTTTGAGATGGAGTCTTGCTCTGTCACCCAGGCTAGAGTGCAGTGGCATGATCTTGGCTCACTGCAACTTTCACCTCCTGGATTCAAGCGGTTCTTCTGCCTCAGCCTCCCAAGCAGCTGGGACTACAGGTGTGCACCACCATGCCCAGCTAATTTTTGTATTTTTAGTAGAGATGGGGTTTCACCATACTGGCCAGGCTGGTCTCAAACTCTTGACCTCAGGTGATCCACCTGCCTCAGCCTCCCAAAGTGCTGGGATTACAGGCATGAGCCACCGTGCCCGGTCGGCAAGTGTCTTCTTTAAGACTATGGAGATATTGACTTATCATCATTAGTCTCTAGGATTTCTGTGGGGGCTACTGTTTTGTCTTTGATTCCACAATTGGGCCAGTCTTCCTGGTTGACTATACAGCTGCTTGACTATAACACGGTTAAAAAAATTCCTTGTGATTACTTGATTATGCTCAGTTTCATTAGATTCTGTTTCAGGAGAATATGTTGACATAAATTTGCCAACATGTTGATAGGTATAACTTGTAAAGAGGGCTGTCTGGTCCAATATTGGCTTAAAGCAGGGAAGAGGGTTTCGTTACTGCAGAGCTTCCTTGCACCTTTAATATGTTAATATGCATTGGTGATCTCTTAAAGGGGGAATAAATACTTCATCAATTCTAAGTAGCGCTTCCCTCTGTGTTTTATTATCTCTGAAGTAGGATGCTTCTGACAATCAGTGGTATCTTATAGCAGTTGTTGGTGAGGCAGCAGTTGTGCTGTGGTGGTCGTTGCCTGGGTACATGCGATGTTGGCCATAGCTATTTCCGTTGTCACATCAACTGAGTTAGGTATATTCCTAGCACAGCATAGAATGATGTTTCCTTGCTTTTGAAAGTATGTTCATAAAGATCACACCATGAATTGGTATTGAAATGAAAAGTTACTGTATATGTCAAAAGATATGGAAACAGAGCAGTTGGGTGTATATAAGATGTTAAAGCAGCAGAAGCTCATCATTGCAGGTTAACTACATGTCTTAGTCTACTTGAGCTGCCATAACAAAATGCCACAGACCAAGTAGCTTACAAGCAACAGAAATTTATTTCTCAAAGTTCTGGAGGCTAGAACATCCAGGGTGAAGGCACTGGCAGATTCAGAGTCTGGTAAGGGCACACACTTTCTGGTTCATGAATGGTGCTTTCTCACCATGTCCTCTCATAGTGGAAGGGGCAATGAGATTCTCTCAGGCCTTTTTGTTGTTGTTATTAAAGTGACAGCAAGTTTATTAGGAAAGTAAAGAAGCAAAAGAATGGCTACTCTAAAGGCAGAGTAGCCACATGGGCTGCTTGTAGTTATTTCTTGATTATATGCTAAACAAAGGGTGGGTTATCATGAGTTTTCTAGGAAGAGGGTGGGCAATTCCTTGAACTGAGGTTTTCTGTTCCTCCCCTTTTTAGGCCATACAGGGTAACTTCCTGACATTGCCATGGCATTTGTAAACTCTCATGGCACTGGAGGAATGTCTCTCGGCTTGCTAATGCATTATAATTAGCATATAATGAGCAGTGAGGATGACTAGAGGTCACTTCCATCCCTATCTTGGTTTCAGTGGGTTTTGGCCAGCTTCTTTTCCTCATCCTGTTTTATCAGCAGGGTCTTTGTGACCTGTATCTTGTGCCAACCTCCTGTCTCATCCTGTGACTAAGAATGTCTAACCTCCTGGGAATGGTGCCCAGTAGGTCTCATCCTTGTTTTAGCCAGCTCCTGTTCAAGATGGAGTTGCTCTGGTTCAAATGCCTCTGACGTATTTTCCCTCCCTTTTTACAAGGGGACCCTTAACCCTAACAGTCACAGAGGGATGAAGAGTCATCTTCTGTAACTTCTTCAGGTTGAATAGGGGCTGAATAGGGGCTGAATATTACTGTCTCAGGCATGTTTTTAAGGGCACTAATCCCATTCATAAGGGCCCTGTCCTCAGGACCTAATCACCTCCCAAAGGCCCCACCTCCTATTACCTTCACCTTAAGGGTTAGGATTTCAATGTATGAATTTTAGGAGGACACAAGCATTCAGCCCACAGCACTACAGTTCCTTATATTCTTGCAAAGCAATAACCAAGTGCTTGATAGAACTTAAGAAAGGAACATACCCAGTAGCTGGGGCTGTATTTTGTTACCGCGGTCAGTGCACAAGGAGTGGCTACCACTCACCAAGGCCACAATGCAACTGAAACCAGGAAAATCGCCAAATCCCTGGGGAAAGCATTATGTCCTAGTTTAACTGGCATTGCTTTTTCTTTCCTAGCAGTATGTAATCAATAACTTTGTAGATTTGATGACATATGTTAGTGTGAAGCATTTTCAATCTTACTTGACCACAGGCTCTTGTTTCCCTAGAAATATCTCTTGGAACTACTGTTCTGTAGAATAGAAATATGATAATATTTAATACTTACAGTTAGCCAGTCACTATTTACATTTTTTTCACCTGTATTAACTAAATTAATTCTCACTACCATCTCGAAATAGGCACGATTGGCTGGGCGCAGTGGCTCACGCCTGTAATCCCAGCACTTTGGGAGGCTGAGGCAGGTGGATCACCTGAGGTCGGGAGTTCGAAACCAGCCTGACCAACATGGAGAAACCCCATCTCTACTAAAAATACAAAAAAAAAAAAAAATTATCCAGGCATGGTGGCACATGCCTGTGATCTCAGCTACTCAGGAGACTGAGACAGGAGAATTGCTTGAACCCAGGAGGCAGGGGTTGTGGTGAGCCGATATCGTGCCATTGCACTCCAGTCTGGGCAACAAGACGGAGAGAAACTCCATCTCAAAAAGACAAAAACAAAAACAAAAAACAACCAAACAAAAAGAAATAGGCACTATTATTTTCCCCATGTTGCAGATGAGGAAACTGAAGCACATGGAGATTAAGTAACTTGCCTAAACTCACACAGCTAGTGTAGTAGAGCGAGGATTCAAACCCAGGCAGATTGTGCGTTCTTTAGCACTAAGGCCCATAGTTCGGAAAACGCTATTCTGGCCACAGACTAGGGAGGAGAATGCTGCAAATCCGACTCGTAGTTAAAAAAATGAATAAGTGGCACAACCACCACTGCTTCTTAAAATAGCAGGAATCTACAGGGAAATATAAAGATTTCCTTGCTCTTTGTTTATATTGCGAATGCATTATTACCTTTTGTATATGCCTTGTTCACTCCCTCCAGGTTGTGAACACTCTCAGTGCGACACTGAAGTAGTACAAGTTTAACCTGAAGAAAATACCTGAATAAGCCCGATAAATATCAGCGCCAATGTAGGCCAGATCTGAATGCCCTGAAACGATCCGTTACCTTACAGGTTGCTGCTGCAGTGAAAGGGAAGCTGTTGCTTTTTTTTCCCCCCCACAAAGTTGGTGGGGGGTGGGGGGGGACTTACAGAAACTAGACCACTTTGTGCCACTCTTCCCATCTTTCGACTTGCTACTCTTTGTGAGATAAATTTCAATGAACCAGATGGACTTGCTGAAAGAAGTACCAATCTTCTATTAGCTCAGTCCCTAGGGAAGAGGCAGGTGACAGAAGGAGTTAGGCAGAAAAATAAACCAGAGAACAAAAGATGGTGTCATTGCTTGGAGCTGTGGTGATGTTCAGGTGCCAGGGGCTCAAGTTTCTCAGGCAGCTGAGATGGGAGGATGATTTTGCTTACTCCATCTTAAGAGGTTTCAAACTCTGCAACATGGTTTCTCCACATGCGGGTTGCTTCTGATTTGTTTGGTCTCCCTGAGATATGTCTGGCCGTGTACAAGCTGCTCGTGAACACAACACTAGTACCTAATGGTAATTTAAGGAAATTATACTCTTCCGGAGACAAAATGCTGTTCAGTTGCTATGTATCTGTGCCAACTGGGTAAGAAAGGAAGATGATTCCCAGCCCTGTCAACTGGGACCGGTGAAAGGCTTCATTACACGTTGGTTCCAGGCTGTTTTTTTGGGGCAAATGCTTTGGCATTTGTGGATTCCAGAAGGATTGTAATGATTAGACATGGACCAAGGCTTAACTTGGATGTTAACTTTCTTTTTTTATTTAAATTTTAAAACCTGCACCAAGCTGAATTGGGTATTAACTTTTAGGAGAGAGAACACACAGGTGTTAGATCAGTTGTATAGGGTCTTTCATGTTCTTCAACCAAGGTGGATAAAAGATATGGATTTAACCTTAATACATGAATTGTAACCCCAAATGAATCGATGGCGATGGCTATCTTCATGGCAGCTGGCTAAATGGCAGCTATTGAAATAAAAACAAAAGCAAAATGACAATTCCAGGGCCGAGAGACAGTTAACAAATGGAAAATTCCAGTGTGTTAAAATAAGTCATCCTTGTATACAATAGCCACTCCACACATATATTATGGTACAAGCCAAGTGGTAATACAATTCTGACAAGGTTCATTACACTCAGTTTATAAATTAAGCTTCTAGGCTTAAGCCTCAGAGACACTCTTTGTTCTGGGAAGCTGCAAACTATGAGGCACTTGATAAGAAACTGCTAGAAAGAATCCAGCTGTTAGCCATTATCATGTTTCTTTTGAGCCTACTGTACATGGTATGCATAGGTACAGAGAGAGTATTCGAGGAGATTAAAAACCATGGTTACATTAACGCACACCTATCTCAGGGGAACTGCACTGACTTTTCTCTCACAATGTAGGGATGCTTCCTGCAGTTTCTCTGCTTAATCTGGCAGGCTGCCTTTGGAATCTGTAGTGCCTTGAGTCACTTTCAGCGGGGTTGGAGGATAGAAGCCACTAAAGCATAATAGATGCTAGGGCAAGACAGCTAATAATCCATTTAAATGTCAGTCAAGAATGTGTGTGACAGCTGAAACATCCTCTCCCACAAATATTTTGCTGGAGGTAGAATGACATGTAGGTAACTACCATTTCAGAGTCCTGTTAATTATCTTTGATACAGTTAAATCTGAAGTCTTTCACCCATATGGAAATCATCTGAGCTTAGGAAAAATATATGTTTGAATACCAATGAGGTGGCATAAAACATTCGTTATATAACAAGGTTTCTTAATTCCTTTTCATTTTAAAAGTGCCTACTATTGTAGGCAAACATAACCATTTTAATAACTTTTTAGTCAGATTTGCAAAATCTCCATGTGGCAATCAGAGCAGAAGAGCTGGCCTCTCGCCGGGCAGAGTTTTCTGAGGTAACAGGCCACTGGTTTTCTCTTCTCAAACCAAAAGCCAAGAGGTACAACTTCCTAATTAGGTCACAGGAAAATGACTGATTAGTCCAACTCTGCGACTTGCCACCTCAGTCTGGAGATGGGCTGTAGTCTTTCCTTCACACATGGGAGGTGACGAGTGTTGGGGCAAGAACCCAGCGTTTGGGGCTGTCGCCTTTAGTGTTAGGGTGTTGGCTGCTCAGCCAGACATCAAGGGATCACCCAGCCCCTTCGCACTCCCTTCTGAGGAGGGACAGCACCTGAAGCTCAGGTAGGTAAAGACTAGCTGCTGTTTGGGGGGATATTTGACTGATCTTCAAACAGACGCAAGCTAATATAGCACTACATTATTTGTGAACAGCCAGAACTGTTCCTTTGTAACAAGGCAAAGAAAGTGTGGCTTTCAGAGCACACCACATAACACTTGACCCCTTTCGGGATAGGGCAGTTGGGTAGTTGCCAGTTTACGGGGATACTTATTTCATAACGGACTGATGGTTGGGCCTGAGCGAGCTCTCAAAGCAATCCTATTGACCCCACCTAAAAATGGGGGACAGGGGAAACAGTATTTTTTAGATTTCTTCTGTGATTCATTTAGAATCAGGTAAATAAAAACTGACAAACTGCATCATAAAAAATGTAACTCCTGGCTGGGCATGGTGGCTTACCCCTGTAATCCCAGCACTTTGGGAGGCTGAGGTGGGCAGATGGCTTGAGGCCAGGAGTTCAAGACCAGCCTGGCCAACATAGCGAAAACCCATCTCTACTAAACACACAAAATTAGCTAGGCATGGTGGTGGGCACCTATAATCCCAGCTGCTTGGGCATCTGAGGCATGAGAATCATGGACCTGGGAGGTGGAGGTTGCAGTGAACTGAGATCACGCCACTGCACTCCAGCCTGGGCAGCAGAGTGAGACTATCTCAAAAAGATTAAAAAAAAAAAAAAAAAACAGTGACTCCTACTTATTCGTTCCCTTCACAACTCAGAAGTACAGAAATTTTGTATTACTGAAGTGAGGGTGAGGTTTTGGATTTCGCTTCCTTGGGTCTTCAGTGTATTTTTTACAGTATAATCTTCTTAGATTGTATTTTTGCATTCTTCATGTATTTCCACATGTGAAGATTACTCTGAGTCAGTGATCAATCATGATCAATCATGGGCAAGTTACTTAGCCTCTCTGTGCCTCAGTTTTCTCAGTTGTAAAATGAGGATAATAATATTTCTACTATTTCTAATATAGAATTATTGTAAGGATTAAACAAATTAATATATGTAAAGCTCCTTGGCATATAGTATAGTGTGTATTATAGTAGTATTTTTATATCTTATCAATTTATGAGTCTTTTCTATGGATTCATGGCTTTTCCAGGTATGGAGTAGGGAAGGGTGGGGCAGGGACACTGAACTTTAGAAAATGGATTTTATAATCTAATACACACAAAAAATGACTTACATTTTGAAACCACATGGAATAATATGCCACAATGTGTCATCAGGGTCAAATGTTGGTTTCAGGTACTGTAGTAATAGTAAGAATGAGGTCAAGTGGGTTTGTGCACCTCAGGGACGAAGCTGAGATTGAGCCGGACTGAAGAACAAGTAGATTGAGATTGGTAGAGAAGAGCGAGGAGGGAAATTTAGGCGAGAACAAAATGCAAGAAGCAGAGACCAGAAAGAATGTGACGTGGTCTTGGTGCAGTAGGGAGACAGGGCAGGCAAAGTGGAAGGAAATAAGGTTGTACGGAGTGGAGCCATATTGTGGAAGTTCTAGAAAGTGCTCTCTAGCTAAAGGATTCTGCACTTGATGGGAATGGAAACTGGGAATACTGAACATTTCTGAGTGAAGAAAAGAACAATATTTGGGATCTAAAGAAGATTTCCATTATTGGGGCTGCGGAGCTGAGTCCATGGAGACTTATGAAGAGGCTGTAGCCCTGGCTGCCTTGGCATGAGGAGCTGGGGCTGGACTGAGGCATAGTAGAGGGCAGAAGAGGAAAGCAAAAGGTTTAAGTGACATATCAAAGGAAAAATTTCTAAGAAAATCAGCAAGACCTGGCCGGGTACGGTGGCTCATGCCTGTAATCCCAGCGCTTTGAGTGGCTGCGGCGGGTGGATCATGAAGTCAGGAGTTCGAAACCAGCCTGGCCAATGTGGTGAAACCCTGTCTCTACTAAAGATACAAAAAATTAGCCGGGTGTGGTGGTGTGCACCTGTAATCCCAGCTACTTGGGAGGCTGAAGCAGGAGAATCGTGCCATTGCAGCAGCCTGGGTGACAGGGTGAGACTCCATCTCAAAAAAAAAAAAAAAAAAAAAAAAAGGAAAGAAAATTAGCAAGATCTGTCTGTCAACTGACTGAATAAAGAAATTGAAGTAAAAGGCAAGTCAGAGATTATTACAAATGTTCTATTATGTGGATCTGAGAAATAGAGACGCCATGGAAAAACAGGAGGACAGTTAATTAAAGGGGGAGAGAAACAAATGAGGAGGGTGGTGTTGTATAAATTGAGTTGGTTGGTGAAAGTGTGATGTCCAATATGATAACTAACCTTTATTATTTACTATGTGCCAGGCACTAGGTGTTTTACACATGTAAACTTATTTTATCCTTTATTTTATCCTCAAGGAAACTGTTTGAGACAGATATTCTTATTATCCCCATTTTATGAAGGATGAGAAGTTAAAGATGACCCCAAGTTTATACAGTTAAATTGGGATTTAAACCCAAGCCATCTGAATCCAGTGCTTATTCTAGACCACCACTTTGCTTAACTACCTCTCAGGAAGTCCAAGCTCTGACAGGAAGTCAAGACTGAACATTATGGTTGAGAGTCATCAGTGCAGAGGTGCTCACTGCAGTTATGGGGATGGATGAGTTTTCTGAGGGAGGAAGCATGCAGATAGGACAGCAGGTGACCAAGGATGAATCCCAGGGGAGGCCTACAATGAGAAGTCAACACAGGGAAGGGTGCAGAGCCGCACCGAGGGTGAAGGAGACTGGAGAACAGCCCAAAGGCTTGGCCTTTAAAGGACTGGTTTGGTGATGGGTTTGAAGATGGAAGTCAGGGTTAAGAAGTGAAAGCTCAGGCTGGGTGCAGTGGCTCATGCCTATAATCCCAGCACTTTGGGAGGCTGAGGGGGGCAGATCACTTGAGGTCAGGAGTTCAAGACCAGCCTGGCCACATAGAGAAACTCTATCTTCACTAAAAATAAAAAAAATTAGCCGGGTGTGGTGGCACGTGCCTGTAATCCCAGCTACCTGGGAGGCTGAGGTGGAAGAATTGCTTGACCCTAGGAGGCAGAGGTTGCCATGAGCTGAGATAGCACCACTGCACTCCAGCCTGTGCAACAGAGTGAGACTCTGTCTCAATATTAAAAAAAAAAAAAGTGAAAACTCTATCCATGATTGGAGGGGAAAGTGACAAAGTTTAGTTAGGGAAATGAAGAAGAAAGAACAGAATGGCCAAATGAAGGGTTTGCTTGTTTTCCCTCTACCTCCCCTGCAACACACACAAAATAAGAGGAACCTATGCCCCAAGAATATAGAGGAAAGAGGGAGGATGTAATGTGGAAAAGGAAGGGTGCACATGTGAAAGAAAAAATCCTGCAGGCACCGTAAAAGGAGAGAATCAACAGCTTTTACTCTAGCTGTGAGAAAAGGAATTCTGCATTGTCAAGATTGGAAATGAGCCTTAAAATCAGGTCACTCATGTGGCCCTTGAGATAGATACACTATATTGAGGAGGATAAACTTGAATATGTAATTTCTCTGCCAATTTATTTATTTAGCAAAGAAATCCATGTGGCATCTCCACTTGTCATTTTGGCATCTTAAAATTAATAAATCCAAAATAACCCTTAAGTTCTCACCTTGCAACTGGTTCCTCTGTTTCCCTCTCCATCCTCCTAGTTGTTTAGGTTAAAAACTTTGGCTTCATCCTTAACTTTTCTCTTTCTCTCACACATAACGTTTAATTAATCAGCAAGCCATGTCTATTCTGCTTTAAGATCTATCAATAATAGGATCCCTTCTTCACTGATACTACCTTACTCTTAGCCACTGGTAATATTTGCCTGGACTGGGAGGGTCTTCCTGCTCCCATCCTTGTCTTGTTGCCATCTATTTTCTTCACAGATGCAAGGGTAAGTTTTATAACAATGTAAATTGTATCATGACACTATGATGTTCAGAACTCTGCAATGAATTTCCATGTCTCGGAATAAAATCGAAAGTTCTAGCCACTGCCTCCAAGGTCATCACCTACCATTACCCCCAGAGCTTCCTCTGCTACAGCCATATTAGCTTTCTTGTTTTTGTCTCAGGGTTTTTGCATATGCTTTTCCTTATGCAAGAGCATATGGAACAGATTCATTCATTCAACAAATGTTTGTTGAGTACCAACTAAGCTCCAGGTAGTTGGGATACATCAGTAAACAAAGTGGACAAAGAACCTTGCCCTTGCTGTGCTTACATTCCTAGCATATCTGCATCTCTCACCCCCTCTGCTCAAATGTCACTTATCAGAGAGATCTTTAACCATACGATCTCAAACAGTGATCCCTCCTCCACACCCCCTCATCACATACTCCTTTATGCAGGTTTATTTTACTTAATAATTCCTATCACCATCTGACACATGATATAATTCTTTCTTTCTTTCTTACTTGTCTCCCTCCAGTAGAATGCAAGCTCCATAGCAGAGACTTTCCTGTTTCAGTGTCTGCCATAGTTCCAGAACTGCACCTAGCACTTAAAAGGTGCATTCACATATTTACAGAATGAATTAATGCATGTGCAGGGTGAGCACTTTTAATTTGGAAACTTATGTCTTCAATTCTGGGAAGATTTCTTGCATTGTTTCTTTGGTAATTTCCTTCTCTACTTTTTTTTTTTTTTTTTTCTGGTTTTCTCTTTCTTCAAACAGAGGTGTTATGATATTTTCTGGGTCTTCCTGATAACTGTTGACTTTTATTGTCTTTTATGTGATTGTTTTCTTTTTGTTCTAGTTTCCAAGAGATTTCCTCAGCTTTATTTTCTAACTCTTATACACCATTTAAAAATTCTCCTATAATGTTTTTAGTTTCTAAGAATCCTTTTATGTTCTCTCATTGTTTCTATTACATTGGTATGATCATTTTATTTACAAGTTGGACTGAATAGGGGAAATACTTTATTATTTCCCATTGCTCCCTGCTAAATCCCATTCCCGGATGCAATCTCGTCTAGGTTCCAAACTTCTTCAGTTACTCCTAGTTAGGAAATAAAAAATCTTTTGGTTACTTTTAGTCAGAAGAACAGCCTCCTTTTCGTGATTTTTAAAGTTCTCATACAGCATAAAACTCTGATCTGGTTCCCCTTTCCCTTCTTCCTGTCTTTCTACCTTCCCAACCATGTGTCTGGTTAGGACTTGGATATCTGTGTTCAAAGAGATGCGTACTTGACATTTCTACTTCTCGGCTTCTCCTTCTACTACTCTCTGCTTTCTAGATGCTATTTCTGACATTTTCAGAGCTGGGCTCACAAGGAGAGAGGATTAATGAAAAAAGGCCTTTTGTGGCTTGTGCAGTTTGTAATCCAATGATTTCCTCTGAGGTGGCAGGTGCACAATTGCTGGCTCTTTCCCTTGAGGGATGTTTTTGGAGGCCTACCCAGTGAGGACCTCTGACTGCAGCTCCCTTTTTGTGGGCAGGGCTGCACTTCAGGGACCACACTGATCTCACTCTCAGCACCTGGACTTCTGGCAATCCACAGTTGGGTCACATTTCCCCTCCAGGGAATACTGTTAGGCGGGATTGAACATGACTCCAGGTTGGTCCTCTCTATCTGTCCAGCTTGGCCCATGAGAGCTCATACATTCTTGCCCCTTATGCATATTGTTCCTAATGCACCCTCCTTTCTTTTTTTTTTTTTTTTTTTTTTTTTTTTTTGAGACGGAGTCTCGCTCTGTCGCCCAGGCTGGAGTGCAGTGGCGCGATCTCGGCTCACTGCAAGCTCCGCCTCCTGGGTTTACGCCATTCTCCTGCCTCAGCCTCCTGAGTAGCTGGGACTACAGGCGCCCGCCACCGCACCCGGCTAATTTTTTGTATTTTTAGTAGAGACGGGGTTTCACCGTGGTCTCGATCTCCTGACCTTGTGATCCGCCCGCCTCGGCCTCCCAAAGTGCTGGGATTACAGGCATGAGCCACTGCGCCCGGCCTACCCTCCTTTCTTCATTCTGCTGTTAAACCAACTCCAGCTGCAAACTTTCCCCATTGCATTTCCCACAATTCGATAATAGCCACTCTATCTCACAAAGTGAGAGGAGCACATGGGAAGTTCTCCAAATGTTCCCCTTAAAGCTGTTTACATTCAATTTGAAGTTAAAGAACACATGCCCTTTCCTCCCTCCAAACATACGTTCAAGGAAGCATTGTGTAGGGCACAGTACTTGGAAAAGACTGGAGAATTGAGGACTGTAGATATTAATTTTTCTTCAACCAGAGGAGGAAAAAGGACTTTCTAGTAAGGCAGCTCTGTAAGCTGCCTAACAGTTCACCTGCTACTGAGGGCAGCAGAAATGTCCCAGCTTGGGCCCCAAAGTAGGAATGCATCCCTGACACATTGCTGTAATCCCAAGATCTATATCTTTTATTCACAATGTTTTAGAATAGTCAAAATATATGCCTCTGGTAGTCACAGAGACAGGACATAATATTAGAAGAAATATTGTGACAATTAATAGTACTCATGTAGATTTTGAAGGACTGTTAGAGAAGAGTTGTTAAGGTAGGATCATGAGCATCAGACCAACCTGGGTTTGACTTTTAGCTCTGTCACTGATTAGCATGTGACCTCAGGCAAGTTATTAAATATCTCATAATTTTATCTGCCAAAAAATATTAACCGTAACACCTACATCCTACATAGTAGACTTGTCTGTATGCTGGACAGCCTGTTGGTCACTCCACACCATCAGTGCCATGCTTGTCTAAGGCTGGGAACTACCTTTCCCAGAATCTCCTTTCTTATGTAATTCCAGGTTGGAGTTAGTGAATGAGACTTTGAGTTTGCGACTTGTGCAAGACTCGGTAGGCAGAAGAGAGGGGAGACCACTGTTCTCAGGGTAAATCTTGCTGAGGTTTATCAGACAGGGTCACAAGATGTGGGAGTCCACAGCCCTTTCTATGAGCTCTCACTCTGTAGTGATGGCAGGATTCTCAATCTTCACCCATCAGCTCTCTACCCATACTCCAGGCTTTAGGCTGAAGTCATCAGCAACTTTTTTTTCCAGTCTTTGGGCCGTCACTGTCTAGACTTTCACTACTTTACCTTCTCTCACATCTGGGCAAGCTTGCATTTCTATATGAAGCCGCTTATTTCTGTACAACCTGTAGTGGCTCTGATTTCCTGACTGAAATGTTATGGTACAGCATGGACAATCTAAAGACATGTAGCAAGGACTTAACCAATTGTAGTCAATACTAATAATAATCAGAACAAGTATTGTTTAGAATAATTTGAGACTAAGAGATGATTGCAGTTAAACTATGTGAGTCCCATTGTTTAGGAACAGCAAAGATGAGGAAGGATACAAAAGGAAATATTCTTCATAGCCTAATGACAAGAACTGCTCCCATGTCTGTAACACTTTTCAATTCACAAAATGTTTGCAGATTGTCTGTCCCTATAGTTGCAGCGTTTAGCTTTCCAATCAATGAATTGATCACCTACTTTATGACATGTATGGTTGTTACTGTGCTGCATGGTAATTAGGCATAAGTGGTAGTAGCCGGTTTATAAATGACTGCAATTGGAATTAATTTTAGGGAGCCAATTTTTTTTCTTTTGGTTCACAAATGTGGACAATTTTCCTTCATATCATGTTTTGTAGTTTCATAGATAAAAATACAAGTCTGCACAGCTCCTCAGATCCAGTTCCTTTTTTCTAGCTCTCTTCTAGGGCTGGGGTTTCTCTGCTCCTCTCTGTACCCAATTCCCATCCTTCCTTTGGCTATGGACATCATAAGCAGAATGTCCTATTTGCTCCTGGATCTGGCTTTCCTCGTTGTTTGAATGGCACCAATGCTACCAGAATGTCTAGAAACACAAGGCTGTGGATGATCTGCCCCCGGAGCAAAACATAACCACTTTGCCACAAAGCAAGGAAGGGGCGACCAGCCTAGGGAAGGGAAAGGAGGAGATGCAGATCCAGTGTTTTGTCTCGGAGAGTTTTGAACCAGAAGTTGGCTGGAAAGCTTATGAAAAAGATAAAGGATTCTTTTTAGGATCCTGGCAATAGGAGGAGTCAGTTCTTTGCTAAGGCAGGAATTGGACAGGATGAGGCAATGTTCCATCTGGGACTCTACACTGTGGCAAAAGGAACTCATGCTGACAGGTACTCTCCTTCACTCCTGAAGGTCTGAAGACTAAGGGTCTAACAGCTGCATTGAAACTAGCTCCCAATAGGACCAGAGTTTTTTTGTGTGTGTAAGCCTTCAAGTATGTACTGCTTGTTAGGAATACTGACTGATTAAACAGGAACATGCTTTCAGTGATGCACTGTCCATATTCCACTTCAAAGAAGGATGTGTTGCTGCTCTTACTCAGAGTGCTTTCTGCTGTCAGCTCCTTTAGAGGTTACCTCCACGGCAGATAGCCACTTTTTCCAAGGTTACAGCTTCCTAAGGAGGCTCATTTTGGCCCAAGGCAGGACACCTCTGACAAACCAGTTTAGTTCATGATTTCTCATGGGGCTGGCTGAGGCTGTCAGGCCTGCCTTGCAGCTTGACTTCTCCTTCTACCCAGTTCTACTCCGTTGACCTCTCTTCCACAGGTGTTGATCTCAGGAACCCTCATTAACAGACATTCAGCACGTTAAACTTCATCTCCGAGTCTGCTTTCCAGAGAACCCCGTCTGCAACAGACTGCTCTCCATAACTTCAATATTTGTTAATATTTCTATTTTACAGTTGTCCCCTCTGCCATTCTCTTTGACATCACTGGTTTATACCTATTTTATTCATTTACTGTCATTTCATGAAGTTTTAAGAGGAAATTGAGATGAATGCATGTCTGCCCTGGCATTCAGTTACTGTCATTTTATGGAGTTTTAAGAGGGAATTAAGATGTACATATGTGTCTGACCTGGCATTGTATTGGTCAGAGTTAAATTGCAGATAATACAATTTATTCTAGCTATTCAAAACAGAAAGGGTATTTTCAGGGTATTCAGTAGTGAGGAAGACCTATTGCAATACTAGTCTACCAATTCTTCATTCTTCCTTTACAACGTGACTTTGCCACTCCTTCCATGTAGGGGTTGAGTCTATTTCCCTGGCCCTTGAATCTGGGATGGCCTTTTAACCTGCTTTGGCTAACAGAATGTGGTAGAGGTGACGGTATGCTATTTCTAAGCCAAGTCCTCAAGAGGCCTCACATACTTTGAAATCCTTTGGAATCCTCTGTACTTTGGATCCCTTTTGGAAACTTTCCTTTGCCATGAGAACAATCCAGGCTAGCCTGCTAGAAGATGAGAGCCCATGTGGAACCTTGAAGAGTTGTCCTAGCTGAAGCCAACTGAGACCAGCCAGTTTCTAGCTAACCCATCAGCTGGCCACAAATCCACAAGCAGGCTTAGTGGGATTAGCCAAGCTCAACCTACATGAGCAGAACTGGCCAACTGACCCAGAGATTCATAAGCAATAATAAATGGTTATTATTTTAAGTTGCTGCATTTGAGAGTATTTATTATACAGCATTATTGTGGCAACCGATGATTGATACAAGTGGCTTAAAGAATCATTACGAGAGCTGAAGAAGCAGACTCTAGGGCCACTCCACAGAACAGACTCACTAAAGGAACCTACAGTCAGGAAGTCGTGAAACCAAGAATCTGCCTGCTAAGTTGAGACGCCTTTGCTACAAGCTCCGACTTCACCTCTGCTATGACCAGGAAGCTGCTGGTAGAGCTGCCAACTCCAGAACCATGCTGCTGTTGCTGCTACTGTCAAAAGCAGAGCAAACCTGTGCTCTGCTTTTTTCCCATCTAACTCTGTTTATGCAAGTGCTTCTGATCAGCAGAATGTAAATTATACCCACACTTCAGTTGCAAAGAGGTCTAAGGTCAAAGGGATTTTTAGTTTTCCAGCTTCTGCAGTAGGAGAAGGAGTTTGGCATGAATTTGGAATGACTCAGTCTCAGCGTCACCACAGCATGATTAACTAAAATATGTATGATTCCTGAAACTTATTCCATAGATGGTGCTCAATGATACTAAAACAATATATTTATTTGTGCAGTATTTTACATTTGGACATATCATGCTACACTGTAAACCATCATTAATTCAATTAATAGAAGTTGAGAGGTTGAAGGATGAATCGAATAATGTGGTACTAAGATTTTATGAACTAATTGCTCCAGCAAAATACATCTTTTTTTGAGATGGAGTCTTACTCTGTTGCCCAGGCTGGAGTGCAGTGGTGCAATTTCAGCTCACTGCAATCTCCACCTTCCGGGTTTAAGGAATTCTCCTGCCTCAGCCTCCTGAATAGCTGGGATTACAGGTGTGCACCACCATGCCTGGATAATTTTTGTATTTTTAATAGAGACAGGATTTCACCATGTTGGCCAGGCTGGTCTCAAACTCCTGACCTCGTGATCTGCCTGCTTTGGCCTCCCAAAGTGCTGGGATTACAGGCGTGAGCCACCGTGCCAGGCCATAAAAATCTTTTAAGGGAATCAACAATTAAAAGCCACAAAGGAGAGGAAACTGACTTTATGTTCTGAAAAATTTGTGGTCTCTTATTGATACTTCAGATACCATTATCAGTAGAAAGACCAGTGATTTCAGAAAGAATAATAAGCAATCTGGGCTTAATCTGCAGTTATTTTATTTATTTATTTATTTGAGATGGAGTCTCGCTCTGTTGCCCAGGCTGGAGTACAGTGGCACAATCTCGGCTCATTGCAACCTCTGCATCCCGGGTTCAAGCAATTCTTTTGCCTCAGCCTCCCTGAAACTCATAGGCATGTGCCACCATGCCCGTCTAATTTTTGTATTTTTAGTACAGACGGGGTTTCACCATATTAGCCAGGCTGGTCTTGAACTCCTGACCTCGTGATCTGCCCACCTTGGCCTCCCAAAGTGCTGGGATTATAGGTGCATATACATTATCTGTGATAAAAGAAATATTTCAAAATTTATTTTTGCATAAAGGTAGAGATTTACAAGATTCTTAGAAAGGCTGATCTGACCTTAAGACACAGAATCCGATTTGATGAGATGAGAGAATTCATGCTTTCAAATCAGCAGTTAGCAGTTCTAGAAAATATCTGCATCCCTGTGAGGACTTTTCAAAGAGATGGTGATTTAGGACAATGAATAATCAGTGAAGAAAAGGAAAGGGATTTCCCAGAACAGAATCATACAGTGAAGATATTAAAATGAAAGAAGTTTGGTGCCCCAAATGTATTCCCTAGGCCTTGTTCAACTGCAGCACAACATTATTATTATGGTATGTGAGACTTGCCAGTGGTTTATGCCTTACTGAGAATTACTTTACTCAGCTGCGGCCTTGTATGGTGAGGAGTCCTTTCGACTCACCAAAAAGAGAGAGAAAAAAATGTCCTGTTGTCAAGAGAACCTGGAGTCCCTCCAAAAGGTGCCCCACTGATTCAAAAGCCAGACACTCCCTTGTCAACAAAGGCATCTCACGGCTAAAAGTCTGGAGGGCAAATTGCACTTGGCTCATTGCTAAGTCTTAATCATAGACCCTATTTATTCGATTCTTACTGACATTAATGTGAAGTATCAGCAATTTTGCTTCTCAGACAGAATCCATGGATTTAATTTTGTCATTTTTTTTAGTTGTGCAATCAGAAATTCATTCATAGGAGGAAAAATCAGTTAATACCTACGGAAAAATGCAAAAGAAAGCCGTTGTCAGCCTGATTGCTTTTTGGCAAAGGCTGAGTTCAAGATTTACCAATGAAAGCCCAATTAAGTGTCACCTGAGAGAATGTTAGCAGAGCTAAAGAGCATTACCAAGCCCAAAGACTGGCATTTCAGTTACCTTGTAAGGTATTTCAGAGAAAATTACATCTATGTAAACACAAGGCTGTGTATCACTACATTGGTAAAACAGTAGTTTCTAAAACAGCTTTACTCTGATTTCTGAAGCCACAAGAAAAAAGAAAAGACAACAGAAAGCAAGTAATTTACCTTTTTAGGAAGTGATCTTGAGCAAATGTTAGTTGAATCTTCTCAAGGAACATCTGGCTTGGATTCAGCTACCCAGGGCAGAACAAAATAAGTGAAAGGCCTTTAGATCAGGTGTTTCCCAGGATGGAATTTAAATTCAGCTTCTTTATCCTGCCTGCTCTTTAATCACCTATCTTAGATCAAACTTTCTGGCTCCAGGTTTAAAAGCATCTTTAGAATACCAAGGTGCTCACATTTAGCCCCTTTCTCACTTTCTCCTTTCTTTTTACTTCCTGTGTTCTTTGTGTATGTATCGGTCCCCCATTAGAAGATTATAATTACATTTGAAGACAGGGGCTATGTCTTATTCATCTTTGTACGTCCCTTCTTCAACCCTCGTCTGATGTGTTTGCTCATATACACTTTTCTTTTGTTAAAGAAAAATAAATATAGTTAGAGGCAAATACAAATTCTCCACTGTTTTAACTGCTACTGAGAAAATGATAGGAGATTATTAATTTGTGAAGCAGTCAACTTCCTTTTTTAATAGAATGAGTAGTAGATGAGGATATTTATATTTCAAGTGCAAATAAAATTTGCCTCAAAGGATTTTGATATGTTTTTGTCTCTAAAAGGAGCAACAGCCTTTTTGTGATGTACATGTCAAGATAAATCTAGAAAGGGCCAATGGAGTTATTTTATTTAAGGAGAATAGCCTCAGTGGTAACTATCAATACCTTAAAGTTTCTATATCTTACCAGTAAACTGAATAAAATGCTCTTTTCTTTATAGCTGCCGCTAATGGAGTTGGACTCATGAGTGAGGGAGAAAGTGCCTGTGAATGACATCATTATACATCATACGACAGTTTTTTTCTTTCTTTTATTCACTTGTCTTTCTTTTATCTCAACTGATGGTATACCATACACAGTCTTCTAAGCCTTGCTTTTTTTCTTTGAGAGTCTTCTATGTTAGTTCATAAAGAGGTGCCTCTTGCTTGTTAGGGGTTGTATGGAAATGTGCAACTTAATAAGCTGTTGCATGTCAGTTCCAGTCTCACCCTTCAGACACTGCAAATCACATGGCCAGCTCCCTGTTCTGTTTGCCAAGAAAGGAGGTTAGGGAAAGACTGGGATGCTCTGTTTTGCTTGCTGTTCCTCCCCGCAGCACCTGAACAGTGATCTTCTATCCCACAGTGGCAGTCTCCAGCTTTTCTCTTTTCCAGATGTTCCCAGAGGCAGTCTCATTTTGTCCCCTCAGAGGCACTCCATCCGTGGGACAGTGGCCCTGTCTCAGTGGTCTGACCAACTCAAGGAGGACTCTCCTACAAACCTCCTCATTCTAGTAACCTCAACATTTTCCTTTTGTTCTCTCAGTCTTACAGTATGAGCTGCTTCCTGGAGTTCCTCTTCTTTCGCCTTTTGGCTTTAAGTTCTCCAATAACTAATGAACCAATAGCTTATATTAAGTTCTCTTTGTTGAAATGCCTAGTGTACGGTCTATTTTCCTAGCTGGACCTAACATATCCATGCAGAATCAGAAGGCCCAAAGGAGCAGAACAGTCTGCCCTACTCTTTGGATTTGGATGAACCGTAATCTGTTTGACTAGTTCTCGCTAAATTGTAACTTTTGTAACTAGAAACAGTACATTAAACAACCTTAAATGAATACTTTTTTCACATATATGTGAGTCTATCTGTAAGATAAATTTAAAGAACAGGGACTCCTGGATCAAATTGCCAAAATGCCCTTCATAGAGGTTGTGCAAATTCAGTCTCTCACAAGCAATAGACAGAAATCTATTCATATGAGAAACAGAGAAATCAACGAAGGGAAGAGTGAGCCAGGTGTCATACCATTGTCCCAGTAAGAGGGCCTTAGCTAGTGGAAAGGAGAAGCACAGCATGAGATCTGTCACTTGAGGAATTACCCTTTGGCTTAGACTCCATGGACTTCATTTTGAGCCCTTTGGCGATGAGAAAGGCTAAAATACAAATGAAAAGAAGGTTCTCTAAGATATAGTGTTACTCACTTCAAAGAGGGTAACGTAAAAAGGAGAGGTGCTTTGCCAGAGATTACCACCAATGCCAGGCAATTTGAGGAGTGGCTGTGCCCAGTTGCTATGCCCAGACTCAGTACCAAGCTAAAGTGACTGTGATAGCCAGCAGCAAGAGTGACACCTACAGATGCATGGTTATTGGAACAAGCAGCAGTGCTGCCCAGCATATGCTATGTGGTTGCTGCCAGCACATGTGTAACACCTCCTAGGGACTCCCCAAAAAATGGATGGAACTTTGTAGGGTACTGGGTACTGTTTCCTGTAGTAGCAGACAAGATAAGAGCTGGTAAAACAGGCTACAAAACTCATTTACTAAGGTTGTCACTTTTTTTTTCTTCCATTTCTATATCTTTGCCTCTTAAACTTGGGGAGGCTTTTGTTTAACAACAGTAAAGTAAAATCTTCTTCCTTAAGTCTTTATGATACTTCTCCAGCAAGCCTGGGATGTGACTGAGTTATTTTTACCATCTGCTGTTTGGTTTTCTGTCATTTACTCCCTGTTCAGCAGAGCTCTTCTGCAGTGATAACTGCCCTTGTTTTGCAGACAGGCTACATTCTACACACTTGCTCTTGCTGATTTCACCTTAGCATTTTGTGGTAACAAAGCTGTGTGCACAACCAGAGTTGTGCCTTTCTTACTCTATAAGATGGGCTGCCTTCCTGCAGATGACTTTTGTTTTATGATCCACTGTGTCTTGTTTGTGCCATTCTTAATTTACACGACAGAGATGCTGTCATCACCAATTAACATTAATCAAGGGCCCCCTGGATGCATGGCTGCATTGGGACTAATCTAATATGCTCTTTGTTCCAGATATCAGGTGGCTTCTTCAAATGCCTTTTTAAGTATCTCAGTGATGATGAAGAAGAACGGATACATCAATCAGGATTCAGGAAGACAGCTTTTGCAGAAAATGCTTAAAGGGAAGCATCAAGCATTGGTGTTGATATTTGAAAGTTTAAGAGAGGTATACTTTTATTCAGTCAACACATGACAAATGTAAAAGGCACTCATTTGTTGTTCCTGGAACAAGCTTGGCAGCATTCCATTTAGACATCTGCCCTTTCATCGTCCAACTTTTTACTTATTTCAGTCCTTTCAGTCTGAATATTTCCTCCTGAGGCATTTTTCTGCCCTCAGAAATGACTCCCTGCTCCCAGTTCCTGTAGCCTTTATCATACACACCTTTCACTTCGAAATTTAGCACGTCACATTACACCATTATTGAATAAATATATATCCTTCCCAAGTGTATCAGAGAACTATCTGGACAATTTGTTTCTTTCCCAATTCTCAGAATCAGCAGTGTTCTGTCAAGAAATATTTATCGACGATGATGGCAATAGTCGATTAAAATAAGATGAAGTTTCATTTTTAAAAAAAGGTTGAGAGGAGAGACAAGGCTGAAGGTTTGGAAGTTGAGACTCACAAGCATCTTTAATAAACGTTTTCTCATCTAAGCGCTGTATGTACATCATTTAGGGGAGGGTAGAGATTGAGGGAGGAAGAACATCACTGGAGGAAGAGACTGCAGTTTTCGAGTTTCAATAAAGCTTCAAAAATCCTGCCTAAGCTATATTTATTTTTTGGCCTTTCCCCTTTGATGTGACAATAAACTGTAATGCGGCTGTCAGTTGTACGAACCGGTATTCAGCAGAATAGATCTGAACACTTTCCTTTCAGAAAAAGAAGCGTTCGGTTCTGTCATAGATTTTAGAATGAAGAACACACTGGGCCAGCGAGGCTGGCGGCCGGCGAATTCCACCAGCAAGTAGACGCATTGCTGCGCTGGAGCCTGCGAACCAGGGACCGGTCCACCCAACCCAGGAAGGCATCCCCGGGGTCCCGCCCAGCCCGGTTCCGGGAGCCTTATTGGCCGGCCTTCCGCCCGCCATCTCTATCAGCCCCCGGGATTTGGCACAAGCGGTAGGCGGCTCCCTTTCGGTCACTCATTGGTCAAATCCTAATGGAGGTAAGGCACTCTACGAGTTTCTATTGGTCCCTAGGCTCCAAAATGGGCGGGGAAAAACAGAGCGACAGGGCTCTAGGAGGGAAGCGCGGAGTGCGCCGGCGCGTAGTCGGGGACGCCGTGCCGAGGGTTTGCTAGGGAACAGACTGTTACCGCCCCGCCCCCTCGGAGCTTTTTGTCCCGTTAACTGTCGGAGTGGCGGGGGCTCCGGCGCCGGGCGACATGCCGGTGCGCTTCAAGGTGAGGCTGGGGTCCCCGGGCCGGAAGGTGGCTGGGGGGAGCCACGGCTGGGGAGGTGCGGAGCGTCGAGGTCACGCTGCTTTTCAGCTCTGCAGCCCTCGGCCCGGCAGAAGCTGCCAGCCCCAGGGCCTGCCTGAGGGGCCCCAGAATCTGTCCGCCACTTCTTACCTAGTTCTCTCTCCGCTCACTCACATTTGCAAGTTGCCGTGTGCCGAAGAGTCAGATGATGCGAGACAGATTTACTTAAGGGGACTCGAGAGGAGTGTAGATGGGAGGAGGCCACTTTGCGAAGAGAACTAAAGGCGACTTACGTTTGGGACACCTGTGGGCCATTTAGCTTAGCATTTAACCCCCATTACCTTTAAAACTTTAGTGTATGTGGCTTTTAAAGGCTTGAGAAATGGGTTCTTAGTAAAGATAGGGTATAAAGAAATACACATTTTTCATCGTTGTGCATTCTTAGGGTATGTTAAAAGTTCCAGGTAGCTGGTAGCTGTCAGGGACTAGCACCCTGCAACTTAACAGGTGGCCACAGCGTCCCACACCTCCTGACTCATTTATCTTAAAGGCGTGTATTCAGAATGGAAGGGGAGTTTGCCTTTTGTTGACTTTACCAAATAGCAAAAGGTCCTAGGCATAATACATAATATTGTGTACTCGGTGAAAACCTGGGATAAATCTAGTGGAGTGATCAGAATTTAGATTGTCACTAGTTATCCGACAAGAACTCATGCTTTGGAATCAGATAATCAGTGAAAGGGTAACCTCTGAGCCTGGTATTCCTGGTAGCATCTGCCCCAAGTGGTGTTGAGGCTTAAAGGATGTAACTCGTGTGAACTGCTTAGCACAGGGCTGGGTGAATATTAGCTCTTATTAAGGAGCTCGTCTGTGTTTAATTTTCAGTCTTAAGTCTCTTTGGAGGTTCAGAAATTATTTTTCACTGATGTCTGCTTTAAAACATCATTCATTAATTGCCCTGTACTCAAAGTGTACTTTCTTTACAGGGGCTGAGTGAATACCAGAGGAACTTCCTGTGGAAAAAGTCTTATTTGTCAGAGTCTTGTAATTCCTCCGTGGTGCGAAAGTACCCATGGGCTGGACTTAGATCAGATCAATTAGGTAAGTTGAGCAAGCTAATAGCCATTCTAACCTGGGCTAAGTTTATAACTTGGGCTAAGCCATTATAACTTGGGCTAAGTAAACCTTGGGCTAAGTTTGCCAAATGATATATTAAAAGTTCAGTTGGCCTGGTTGATTTATTCATTTATTAATCAAATATTTATTGAAGGTTTACTATGAGCCAGGACTATTCCCAGCAGCTAGTGTGGCCAGCCAGGTTTCACTAATGGAGGCCTCCATCACAACTGTTTCAGTACTGACTGAGTGGTAAAGTTAAATATTAAAAGCTAAGAAAAGCCAGTGCCCTTACACAGAGGCTGGGGAGTAACAAAAGCCCATCAAGAGTTTTGCCTAGGCCTTTCCTGGGCCGTAAAGCATGACAAAATAAGGAATTCTTAACAGGATCCATTTAGGATTAAACAAGTTTTAATGGGGGTCTGCAGAAACTCCCCAGGCCTCCACAAACAAATTTATTGGCGGTCTGAAGGAACTCCTCAAACCTCCGTGATTCAGCAGGAGACAAGATAAGGGTAATCAGCCCAGCACCTAGACGCATTTAGATAAAGTAAGTTTACTGATGCTCCAGAAGAAGGTCTTCAGGACTCAGACCTTACTTATAGTTTGAAAGAAGTTAATCACTTACATCCTTAGATGAATGCACACTTACACGTGGACGTATAGCTTAGAAGGTATATCAGCTCTGAAAAACTTTGTAATTTGGGGTTGGTCTGGTGATAATTTCCAGGCCTTCTCCCCGTAACTGGTTATAGAAATAAAAACTTTCTTTCTCCCTAGTTCATCTGCATCTCGTTATTGGCAGAGAGAAATATCAGCCCGACCCTCAGTTTGGTCTGGGAACACTAGGGATATAGCCCTGAACCAAAGTACCTTAACTGTGGAGAGAAACAGTAAGCAAGTCACTCAATAAATAAGGGAATTTCAGGTTTTTATGTAAAATTGTAGGGAAGTGTGATAGATAACATGCAGGAGGGGTAGACTGGAGGGAAAACGCTTTAGATTAGATGATTGGGAAAGGCTCATTTTGAGGAGGTGATATTTGAGCTGAGACCTGAAAGCTGAGGGGAAAGTGCTGGGGAAGAGTGCTCCCAAGGTCTTGAGAAATGGAAGCTTAGGGAGATTAGGTCGCTGCCCCAGCTTTACAGCTAGTAAGTGGCAGAACCATGATTTGAAATCAAGTCTGTTTTGTGCAAAGCACGCGATTTCAGAGGTCATGTTCTTGTTATCACACATGCCTCCTCCCTGTGTCCCGGGGAAGTCAGGTTCCTGGGCCAGGGTTTCCCAGAGGGTGACAGAACAGAAAGGAGACAGACTGACTTCATTATACCTGCTTGTTTAATTCTTCCTTACTAGTATATTACATCTCTGAGAGTAGGGCTCTGTCTTATCCACCACCTTGTTCCTACGCAGTACCTAATACAGGCCTTGGAACAATCTATTGCTTCTTGAAACTAATTTTTGAATGAATGAATAAGCCGAAATTTGAATCCACAATAGCTGTTGGGCAAATTGAGCTAGTTTCACCAAGTGAGATTTTAGGAAGCCTGTTACATAGGATTGCTGGGAGGGTTTAAATGAGATGTTGCCTATTAAGGGCCTGGTTCATGTACACAGATCAGTGCTTGGTGCCCCACATGTGATGTGTGCGAGCATGGCAGATAAGTCACATAAATGTTAGATGTTTGAAGCCAGGAAAAGACTTATGGGTAGGGTACCAAGCCTGGGAAGTTAGTAAGATGAGGAGGTATTTTCAGAATTAGGTTTGGAGTACAAAGGGAAGAGTGGGCAAGAGTGGGTGTCTCTTTTAGGGTTCCTCTGAAGCATCATGATCTGAACCAGTGCCAAACTTCAGAGACTGGGTGTCCCTGCTTCTCTGGCAGGGTGCTAGGAAAATCCCTCTGCTCATAATCCTCTTTTTACAAATGACTAGAAATTCCACATATTTGAGCCTCCATTAGATTAAGAATCCAAATAAATCTCTGTTTAAGCATAGATACCCCACCCTGCTGAGCGCCTACAAGGCTATTATGACACTGGAAAATTCATTAAACTGGGTAGTTGTCCAATAACATTTCAGCTTAGATCAGCTGCATTTGAGGGGAAGGTGATGAAATGAGACCATGAGAGCAAAGCCACCTTAGAGCATAGTATATAATGAAGGAAGGAGTGGACTAGGGGAGGAACGTTAGTGGGGAATTTTAGGTCATGGGGAGGGACTGAGCAAGAACTCCAGAATGCTCAGAACGGGAGGTGGGAGGTTAGCAAAAAACAACAGCAGTGTTACCCAGGATGGCTGTCCCTTCTTTTAGAGTAGTGTATTTTTATCCTGGGGATTTGCTGGTGCTGAGAGGCAACAGCAGACCACTTGAGAATTTTCTTTCATTTTGCTCTTCTACCAAAAACCTGCCTCTGTGTTAAAGCAGAGAGGAGTCTAATTGGTGATCTTCAAGCTTTTTAGCTTTTATAGTTCTAGAAAAATTTAGAAAAACATTGTGCCTCATCACAATGTTGTGCCTCATCACAATGTTTTTCTAAATTGCTATTTTTTATCATAAGTTTTTATGAATAGTTTTGAATAATAGAATTTCTGGTATATTGCATAGTGCTTATATGTTTTACATATATTTTGTAAAAACTCTGGAACTGCCAGTTTAGCCCATTCAATTTATGGAAAATGTTTATCATGCAACTGGCAAAGTCAGTATTCATTGGCAAACTAACCGGCCAAATTAGAATTATTTTCTGTGAGAAAAAAGTCTGTTTATCTTTAATTAAGGTAAATGTGTTAATATGCATATGTACATTTCACATGATATCCCTCTCATACCTGAATTTTAATACTAAGAAGGAGATGGAAAATCCATGGAGCTATATGAAATAAGATACTGTTCCTTTGTTATTTCTAATCTCTGTCTGCTTTGCTTTGCTGTCAAATATTCTCCCTCAGGGATATGCTTTCTTGAATTGTCCCTTTGTTTGGCTTCCTACCCCTGAGGTTTTGTTCTACCTTGAGGGGATGCGCTGGAGTAGTTTCAGGCTGGTTAAGAGGTGTGTCTGTCTTCTGTAAAGTGGGAAAAGGGAGATTATGAAAGGGGCGGTGGGAGATGGAACTGCAGATGGCAGATGCAGCTCTCAGGCAGACAGATCAGCGTCAGGCAAGAGAGCACACACATATGGAGTTGAGGATCTGGAAAATGATTCCCTTAAGCCGCCCACTTCTGTTTACCCTCCACATCTTTGTGTGTCTCCAGACAGATACCCAGCCAGTGTGTGAAGACCTGTGGTCTAGGGAAGCCTTTTAAAAGGGTGGGGACCCGGGGTGACATGGCCAGCACATCTACAACAGAGGCTAAGGAGTCCTGGGTTCTACCTCATGCCCAATTTTCTTTCCACCTTCCTTTTCCGTTCTGGTCTTAATCTTCCTTCTCCACCCTGCAGCCGTCTTAAAGATGGCCCTAAACTAGGGCAGTCTCTCAGTGGCTGTCATTCTGCAGAGCTGCTCTTACCTCCATAGAAGGTTAAGTTTTTGGACCTTTGCTTTCCATACAGAAATATAGAGAAATTGTATCTTAGCTGTTGTTAAAAAGGCTTATTCTTTTTTTTTTTTTGAGACAGTGTCTTGCTCTGTCGCCCAGGCTGGAGTGCAGTGGCACAGTCTCGGCTCACTGCAAGCTCTTCCTCCTCGGTTCACGCCACTCTCCTGCCTCAGCCACCCGAGTAGCTGGGACTACGCGCCCGCCACCATGCCTGGCTTTTTTTTTTTTTTTTTTTTTTGTATTTTTTAGAAGAGACGGGGTTTCACTGTGTTAGCCAGGATGGTCTCGATCTCTTGACCTCGTGATCTGCCTGCCTCGGCCTCTCAAAGTGCTGGAATTACAGGCATGAGCCACTGCGCCCAGCGTATTCTTTTTTAATTCTCAGGAAATCAAGGCAGATGTAGAACCAAGATCCAGCACAATGACATCTCATCCCTTCTCATCTTGGTCTGCTCCACTTAAGAGAAGCTTTGTGAAAAGTTCCAAATTTTGACAGTACCAGGGCCCATTGTTCTGTTAAGTAGCACAGGAAAGTAATTAGAAACGAGGCAGCATGTACTGCCTGGCTTGCCAGGTCTATCATGTTGCAATTCTAGTGACTTTTGTTAGGATAACTGGAACATTGTGACCCACTGATTTTTAATTTTTTGTTATGGTTAAATTTTTAATGCTTTTAAAAGCAAAATTAAATATTTTATGTTGAAAAGTTGTGCTTTTAAAATCCTATATTCTGAAGGATATTGTGTGTATATATAGGTACATATATCTGAACTAAATTTTAAATTTCATTTCTCCTTCACAAGTGTTCTTAAAAGTTGTCTTTGTAACTTTTTGCTTTGGTAGCTACTTCTTTGTATACCGTGTTTTGTAGGGATCACGAAGGAGCCAAGTTTTATTTCAAAAAGAAGAGTCCCTTACCATGACCCACAGATTTCAAAATCTCTGGAGTGGAATGGAGCTATCTCAGAGAACAATGTGGTCGCATTGCCAGAACCAGAAGCCCCGGAAACACCAAAATCACAAGAAGCAGAGCAAAAGGATGTTACTCAAGAAAGAGTTGACTCACTAGAAGCTTCCAGGGTTCCCAAAAGAACCAGATCTCACTCTGCAGACTCCAGAGCTGAAAGGGCTTCAGATGTTGTGGAAAATAATGAGGGTGTAACAAACCATATACCAGTTAATGAAAATGTGGAACTGGAACATTCTACCAAGGTTCTTTCAGAAAATGTAGATACTGGGGTAGGCATATTCACTGCATTTCTTTTCAAAAACATAGAATTCTTTGTTGGTTTCATCGTCATTTCTGTAATGTTACATTTTGTGGTTCAGAATTTTCCATTGTTGTTTTCTTGTCTAATGTCTATAAGAATAGTTGATAACAGGCTGTTGACTTTAGTTGTTGTGAATTAGTTCTATTCTTACTACTCGCTATTTTGTAGTAGTTATGCTATGATATCCCTTTATTGGATGGACCTCCTATGTCTGGATTTTATTCATCATGTATTAGCACCTGAGTCCCAAGGGAGAGATCAAGTTGAGACAGAGAAGGGAAGTAGGCCCTTACTTCTGGCAGGGTGCTGAGCTGACTTCTATCTAGCCCCTTTTCAGTTTCTTATCTGTACAAGAAGACAGACAGAAACTCAATTGATGAAATGCAAAAGGAAGGAGAGCTCTGGCTGTCTCTCAGAGATCTTGCATTTTTGCTCTCTTATGTCACAGCTGGCCTGCAGCAGGTCCTTGTGAGCACATAAGCAGAGGCTACCGGAACTTGCATGGGGATCTCAATGCCTTCCACATTTCTTTCTCCATTCTGTTCCACTGCTCTTCTCTGGTTCATGTCCACCACTGACTGGGACTCTGAAGAGGCATTTCAGAGTGTTGGAGAAGAATCCATAGCTTGTTGAAAAAGCTGGGGGTAAAAGGGAACAAGGAAGGTGATGTGTGTCTGGCAGGCAGGAGAAGGGGTGTTCACAGAAGCAGTGTGCAGATGAGGCAAAGTGCTGGGACTTTTTGGTAATAGATTTAATTATGAATGATTAGTAGGAAAGGACTGAGAGTATTATATTTTTCCTGGGATGCCTAATAGTCCTTTGATAGAAAGGAATTTTAAATGGTTTGACACTTGAAAAAAGATACTATTTATAAGTTAAAGTTTGCTGTACCACAATGCGCATGTAGTTTACAATTTTGTACTGTAGACTGAACATTTTGTTAAGAGGATAGATTTTTATGTTATGCATTTTTTTAACCACAATTTTAAAAAAGTTTGAATAGAAATTTTTAATGTCTTTGAGTGGATTTTTGTTTTGAACAGTTGGATAGACTTCTGCGTAAGAAAGCTGGATTGACTGTTGTTCCTTCATGTAATGCCTTGAGAAATTCTGAATATCAAAGGCAGTTTGTTTGGAAGACTTCTAAAGAAACTGCTCCAGCTTTTGCAGCCAATCAGGTAGTTTAATGGATGTAATACATTTCTGAGTACCATTATCTTATCTAGTAATGTAGATTTACATAGAATTAAGAGTTGCAAGAAATTAGGTACTTAAGTAGCCTGGAGGTAGGTTCTAGAAAACCAAAGTGAGAATTTTGCTAAAATCGTCCTGTTACTTATGATTTATGGTAGTAATATTATACTGTCCTAGGCTACTGATGATCATTGTTGCCAGATGCAGCACATATACTAAATATGAGACAGGGTAATGAAAACTTGGGGAACTGGTAAGTTTTTGCATGCTATAAGATTTTTTTACTTAATAAAAAATTATTAAATTGATTTTATTCTAAAATGTGTTTTGTTGACTAATATATTGCATGTTTTGTGTATTCTAAGAAAAGCATAACTGCTTTGAATATTTATTTTAATAAATACAAAATATGTTGACAATAACACAAGATACGTAATTTTGTCCTTATATCAGACAAATAGTAATAGGCATTGTCGGTATAACTATATTTGTAAAATTCAGAAGCTGTAATGATGTGGTTTTAGATTTCATTATAGTCCTGCACAGTTTTAGTGTTGAGATACCATTACTAATAAATAGTCTGTTGTTTTACTACCTTCATCCCTTAGGCAGTTCTTAGGCTTTAAACTCTCATTTATGTTCTTAACAGTACTTCTAGGCAGAGACAGGAAATACCTCCACTTGTAATATCCCCAGAGACCTATAATGGCTTAGTCTGTTTTTTCTTCTGGTCTTTGTGTTTTTCTTTATAAATATACACACTTTCACACACCCTTACATTCATTTTCTCCTGTACGTCAGCATTCACTTATGTATTGTGTATAGCCCTAAGAACTGACGGGATAATTAGATTCAGCAAGACAATAACATCTAGTCATCTTACATTAAGATGAAAAAAACACCAGTGATCCTATAAATTGTGGCAGCTTTGGGCTTATTCAATTTTTAAAATACCTTTGAAATTTATATAACATTTTAAGAAGCTATGAAGTAACAAAATGATAAGTACCCGTTATTAACCTAGTGAATAGGATCAGTACTTCTTTTGCTTACCTACAGGGTTTTTTGGAGATTAAGTGTATCTAAAACATTATTTACAACATAAAAATTGTAATTATTCAGTTTTTTATAGAGTGTTTGACCTTGAAGATAGAGCTGATTCAAATGAAATCATATCGTCAACAAATAGGGCTTTTACATGTCAGTGAAAGCGTTGTGTAGAAATGTTACTTTTATGAGAGAAATCACTAGCGATATATTCATTGGTAGTTTTATTGCTTTCTTTAATGTGTTTCACAAGCTTTTTTTTTTTTTAGAAGGAATTGCTCATTGTTCAAAGCATGTTGAATTTAGAGTCTATGGATTGAAGAGCTTTGAGACAGCTTTCAATGCTTGTTGATAGGAAACCTCTAAAAAGGTTGTTCATTTCTATTTTGTCAGACACCTGCTTTCTGAAAGGATGTCTTATATTAATATGTAAAGGAGTCAGAACAGTTTTTGGCAGGAGAGTCCTTGAGGTTATACTGTACTAAAATAGATAAACAGTTTAAATCTGATCTGTATGAAGATACCCTATTCAGCATTACAAAGCAGTAATATAACTTGTTTGAGTTCCCTGTCTTTTCCATTTGCTTTCCTTGTAATCAGTGGTAATATGCTGTGAAATAGAAACCATACTGTGAAATAGGATAAAAGGAAACATTTAACAATACAAGTGTAGTAATTGCTCAGAACATCTTCTTTGCCTTAATAAAATGTGCTGAAAATAAGCCAAGGGAAGAAAAGCTAAACAAATTCAACATATTGGGTGTTCGAAAATGTCAAGAACTTTCTATTAAGGCAGGAATAAAAAAAAATCATGTCAGGGAGGAAGAAAAAAACCTGTAGAACTGACAACAGAGTTGCCTTAAAGCTACTGTCTGTGTCATATGAAAATATGCCAATATTTATTTTGGTTATAAGCTATATTTTGATTATAAAACTATTATTCAAAACATGGTAATGAGTATATAAAGTTGACCTTTGGATGTTAATAATATATGTGAAATGAAATTAAAATCATATATAACTTTGCTATTTTTTTGTCCTGTAATTCAACTTTATGTATGTTTTGTTAAGTAATTGAAGACCGAAGTTCTGCATATTTAATGAACAAAACTAAACTAAGATAATTTTTGTTTTAAGGTTTTCCACAATAAAAGCCAGTTTACTCCACCATTCAAAGGTAACTCAGTCATCCATGAAACTGAATACAAAAGAAATTTCAAGGGTTTATCTCCAGTGAAAGAACCAAAATTAAGAAATGATTTGAGAGAAAACAGAAATCTTGAAACAGTATCTCCTGAAAAGAAGGTATTCATCAACTTTTAACCTTACCAAACAAAATCTCCATTATTTTAGATTCTCCACATTTTCTTTTGCTTACTACCACCTGGGAGTTTTTAGTTTTCACTAGTTCATTAATTCATTTGTTCATCAAATGTTCATTGACCCAGCTACTAGGAGCAGACATGGGTTGGTACTGAGAATACAAGGCTGGCAAATAGCCCCAAGCAGCTCTTGGGCTAGTGGGGAGACAGACATAAATAAAAATGATACAGCATGTTGAGTACTTAACAGTATAGGAGGTAAGTCTAATACGGTTAATATCAAAGTCTAGTAAGTTTAATATCAAATGACTGGATTTATAGTAACTTCCTGGGGTAACAGTAGTGCTAGAAATACTTGTTTTGTTTTGTTTTGTTTTTTGAGACGGAGTCTCGCTCTGTCGCCCAGGCTGGAGTGCAGTGGCGCGATCTCGGCTCACTGCAAGCTCCGCCTCCCGGGTTTACGCCATTCTCCTGCCTCAGCCTCCTGAGTAGCTGGGACTACAGGCGCCCGCCACCGCGCCCGGCTAATTTTTTGTATTTTTTTTTTTTAGTAGAGACGGGGTTTCACCGTGGTCTCGATCTCCTGACCTTGTGATCCGCCCGCCTCGGCCTCCCAAAGTGCTGGGATTACAGGCGTGAGCCACCGCGCCCGGCCGAAATACTTGTTTTAAGTTATGGGAATTAAACACATACATACTCACATGTATTTTATTTTTATTTATTTTTTCAAGACGGAGTCTTGCTCTGTCACCCAGGCTGGAATGCGGTGGCATGATCTTGGCCCACTGCAACCTCTGCCTCTGAGGTTCAAGCAATTCTCCTGCCTCAGCCTCCTGAGTACCTGGGACTACAGGTGCATGCCACCATGCCTGGCTAATTTTTGTATTTTTAGTAGAATCGGGGTTTCACTATGTTGGCCAGGCTGGTCTCGAACTGCTAGCCTCAGGTGATCCGCCCACCTTGGCCTCCCAAAGTGCTGGGATTACAGGCGTGAGCTGCCACACCTGGCCATCACAAGTAGTTTAAACCAAAGTGTTAGCATGCCAGATTATGGCCAGTATAATTCATATGATCTACCTCAGAATATACAAACAGCAGCTTCTGTGTGATATTACAGCCATTTAAGCTGCAGAATCAGGCTAACATGATTATAAATTACAGGTAATTGGGGTATAAATACTATTTTTTAATCTCCTGGAATGTTGATACCTGATATTTTATGGGTCCTAAAAATAGTATAAAGTTATAAGTAAATATGACTAAAAGTAAAATGATTTATATACACACATATATTAGACCTATGATATTATCGGAGAAAAAAACAATTGTTATCCAGTAAAGCGATTTGGTAACTAATTCATCAGGATCCTATGTTTAATTACTGTAATGCAATTGTAAATTTAGAATATCAAGTTCAGTGTATGGTAACATTATTTAGATATGTATTTGTTAACTTAAAAATTTTCTTCCTTAGCCAAAGATCTAAAATCTTTATTGTTAGAAAATGAAGCTATATCCTCAGCTAAACTTCAAAAATAACTAACCAAATATAATAAAAATTTCAAAACTTGTTTGTTGATTTCTTATTTTTGTTTTCTTCAGTATCTAAAGCTTCTAAAAATAGAAATGTCATTAAATATTCAAGTCTAACTTTATAACATCCATGTTTTCACTTTAATGTGTAACATTTTAAGCATAAAAAGCTTAAATTATTTCCATTTCAGAGTAATGAAATAGACGATCCTTTAAAATTGGAAGCAGAGATGGAATTAAAAGACTTACACCAGCCTAAAAAGAAGCTTACTCCTTGGAAACATCAAAGACTTGGGTATGTATTTTAATAGGAAAATATAGTATTTCAGTGATCAACATAGTGAAATATTTACTTTCATTTCATTCCTATTAGGAAGGTGAATTCCGAATATAGAGCAAAATTTCTGAGCCCAGCTCAGTATTTATATAAAGCTGGGGCTTGGACACGTGTGAAGGGAAACATGCCAAATCAGGTGAGTGTACGTGAGCTTAATAAGCCCACATGTTCTTTCAGCCTCTATTAACACTTTAATTTCACAATGAGTTCCATTTGGTAATAGAGACCACAATTTAAAGAAGTATGATATAATAATAGCACTAATAGTATCAGGAACTTATGTATTAGGATGTAAATTATCAGTGTGTTTTTTTTTAATGCCACTGGCTCTTCAGCAATTACTATTCATTGAGGTCTTTTAAGTTAACACTTTTTACCATCAAACATTTGATTGTGTTAATAGATTGAATTTATAGAATTGTATCATTATAGATTCGAGTATTTCATAACTTTCAGACCTCCACTCTCTCAACTGAAGATTAAATAATTTGTCTGATAGTGATGCCCATTGTCAGTGTGTACTCTTACAGTTTGTAGGCAAAAGAAAGATACAGCTTATGTGGTTAGAGGTGTGAGCTACAGGTTGGGGTACTCTAATGTGGGAGAAACTGGGGATCTGAAGATAGGTTTGAGGGGAAGGGTAATTCTAGAGTTGAGAAGTGCTACTTTAGTACTAGCTTCTTATACTCAAAGGATAGAGAATGGAACATTTTTATTATTGTATTAGCATCTTTCAAATCGTATCTTGACTTTTTTTTAACTTTTCTGAGAGAACAAGCTACATTAAAATGTTTCTGTTTAGATTAGACATTAGTAAACATCCCACTTCCCCCTGTCATTGTAAACAGAAGGATAATTTGGATGGGGAATGGGTCTTTTATTTAGCTCATTACTTAAAACCATGGCCCACAATTATGTGTAATCAGCCTCGGGGGGAAAGGGCTGGTGCTCGGTGCTCGGTGCTCGGTGCTCGGTGCTCGGTGCTCGGTGCTCAGTGCTCTGAGCTGCTGGTTCTTTGAACTGCAACTCCCAGACACATGTCCTAGTGACTGTCATGCTGTCTGCATATTGTTTCAGGAGGTCACTTGATTCCTTCCACCGTGGCCACTCTTTTGCTTTCTACTTCTCTATTTGAGCATATCTTGAAGACAGCACAGGCAAGTAAAAGACAAAGCTCAAAGCTGTCCCAGATATTATCTGGGGCAATGTTCATATAGTCCCCTTAGTGAAATCAAGTTAAAACTAGGAGCGTCGAAAGCACCCATGATGGAAGAAAGGCAGTGAGTCAGCTAAACTCTTGAGCAGTTTGTGACCATCCCAAGTCTTGGCAAAGATCTCCCTGACTGAGGAATCTGATAGTGGGAGTGAGGAAAAGCAGGACAGAGGCAGAACAGTGTGTGGCCAGTAAATCGGTGTCAGCTGCTGGCCTGTTGTGTTTAGGCATGACACTAGGTTGAGGTTATGAGAAACTCTTTGTTTTGGAAGACTGTGTTTTCTCTGAGATTTCTACACTCGATCTTGGCCAAAAGACCAAGAAGCAATTTCTTTAAGATGAGTTTAGGCGTCAGAACTAAACATCTAATTGAGAAGATTTGTTAAAACTGAAGTAATAGTAAGATGAGATTCCTTATCCTGCCTTGATGGACAAGAACATTGTTGTTGTCAATAGACTTTTCAAGGTTTCCTATTATGATATCTTGGTAATGTTGCTTTTTTTGCTTATTAAAGACTATATTGGTGGTTGTAAATATTTAAATTAGTGGTATAGTTTGCCTTAATTTCTTTGAGAAAAATAATTCAGAAAGTAAATTGAAGTTAGAAAAGAATAAGAATTTTTAGCTAAGAAGTCAGTGATCATTGATGATAACAGTTTTAGTTGGCCAGGTTATAGGCATTTAATATGGGCCATGTTTTACTTAGATCTCTTGGAAGTCATTTACTATAGGCAGCTGATTATGAGGTTCCTAAATATAAGCTACAGTACTCCTTCATTTTCCCACTCCTAACATTCCAACACTTACGACTAACAAAGTCATAAGTGACTTCGTTGTTGGAATATTAACTCACTTTTTGAGTCACATTAGTTTTTGAGTCCATATATCATCTTCATTTCTTTCTATGTTTGAGATGTACTTTTTGAATATGTTAATAGTCTATAGTCACTGGAAATTCTATGCTAAGTCCCAGTTACCTCTCATAGAGCATTAGGGTGGTTGGTTTTATTTGCCCAGTGGTTGTGTATTGGTCATCTCCATTACAATAACCACTTGACTATTGCTTTTTAAAATGCTCACTTAAGGGATTGTTTCTTAATAGTCAGCAATTACAATTTTTTAGGTTCTATCCTCAGAATAACTACTTAATCTATGTTAAATTTCTTTTTTTCTTAATTGTTAGGTAATCTTTTCATCATCGATTGGTTGAGGTGGTTTTATTCTAATGTGTCTTCCACAAATAGGACTGTGTTTCAAGATAAAGTCCTGCATTTGAGAGCTGTCCTATAAGTTGATAGACATTGTAAAGACTAGGTATAAAGTGACCCCTCATTTTGGGGGGATGATTTTTGAGTAAAAAGAGTTTTTATCCCCAGTTTCTTGAGTTTGAATTTTCTGCATATGTTTTAAATAATTTAATTGAACTCTTAATTTGCACAAAGAAATTCAGAAAAGAAAACATTTTTACTTATAATTATATCATATCATATAATATGATGACATTACTTGACCCAGAAAGGTGCGTGTATGTTGTTTTGAGATGGGAATGGTTTATTTCTATCCTTTTTAGTGGCTCTGGTTGTTGGCTGTAGGGATTGTTCTATTTAACATTGAGTTCATGCCATTCATTTTTTTCCTCTTCTTTTTAGTAGAACATACTACCTTGGAAAATGTCAGCCTTCTAATTTTTCATCTTAGTTTAGGGTTATAGATATTTAAAATCATATATTTGTAAAATATAATAGCACTAAGATTATTAATAAAGATTATTGATATAGTAAATTTAAAGCATTTAGTTTTAAATGTCAGTAACAAATAGAACTGAATAAATCAAAGTTCTACAGAATTTTTATGAAGTATCCTCTCCCCCTCCTTTCTAAATAAAGTTGATGTCAAATAAAACTGGATGACTGTGTACATGGAGAGTATTCATCCATTCTTTCATTCATCATGCATGGATAGGAGCAGCTTCCTCTGCTGCCCCCTCCACCTACACAGTCCCGCCACTCTACCCAACACAGTGCAGGACCAATTGGTCCCCCTTTTGAAGCACTCCTTCAATTTACATTTCATTTGTTTATTATGGCATAGACCCCCATCAATATTATGATAATTTATGTACAGGTTGACCTCCTGTCTCAGACTGTGAGCTCACTGAGGGCAGGGAGTTTCTTGCTTATCTTTGGCTGCCATGGTTAGCTCAGGCATACCACTTAGTCTGCACTCAGGACAGGTTGTGGACTCAGTGCTTAAGTGCTACATTTTACCTCACCTCAAGAAGTTCATAGGTTGATGGACGAGGAGGACATGTGCAATTAATTCCAGTAAAATTGAATATGTATTAATGGGAATGTGCACAAAGAATTCTGAGAACACAGAGGAGGAAGTGATGCTAAAGCATGTAGGTGATGGAGTGGCTATGAAACATTTGAAACATGGGGGCACTTATTGGCAATAAAATCTGGAGTATATGGAGGCACTTTATAACAAGGTTCCTGTGCATTCAGAATACCCTGGTTAGAAGTTCAGTAGAGTTAATTCATGTACCTCACTTCTACCTGTTAAATGCAAAAACCACTGCTAGAAATTTTCTTTAACGTTATAGGAGTTGATAGAAATGATAGATGAACAAAGGTTTTTTTTGTTGTTGTTGTTGGCAGTGAAGAAAATATTTCAAATTATCCTTTAGGATTTTTTTTTTCAGGTATGGTTCACTAGAGTAGGACTCTGTTGGCATTATATGGTTTCTTATGCCATGTAGGTGCTGTCTTTTGCTTTTGCCAATTCCCTAGAGTTGTAACACTTTCATCTCTGCATTCAAAATCGTACCTTGTTAAGGAGCTGAGAATATGTTTCTACAATTACTTTTACGTTGCTGTTTCATTGTTTGCTTTTTTTTGCCCTGAAAGAAAAGCAGTTCTAGAATAAAGATTTTCTGTCTTGATGATAAAAAAAAATTAGTGTTTTTCGAGAATAAATAAAGCTATTGAACAGAATTTTAAGGGTAAAACTTCAACTTAATTTTTTTTACATTGTGGAATTGTACTTGCAGAAGCCAGCAGGTGGCAGTATGATGTATAAAGTGAAAGGTTTCAAATGGGTATAAAGGCTCCTTTTCATCAGAAAATGTTACTTGCATATTAAAGAATTCATATCACTTTATTATTCATCAGAACTTTTTTTTATACTGTCACTTTGTTGAACATATTTCTATTATGATTTTATGGGCTATTATTTTAAATTATATATTTAGTACTTTTTTTTTTTTAAGTAGAGATTTTGCTGATTCCAAGGGAACATTGAGGAGTTTGGAGAGGGAAGCCTCATAACCTCATAACTCTCCCAGTGAGGGCTTCTGTAGCAGTAGTAGCTGTATGCAAAGCCATGAAATAAAGCTGGGTTAGGGATTTCTGGCGTGTAAGCACCCTTCCAGAGGTGGGGAAATAGGAATAATAATTAGATTGCCTAATTTATCTGTCATCAGCAGCATCCTAGCCATGCAAGAATGTGGCTCGTTTTCAAGATAATAATAAGCTATCTTGGTTACTGAACTAATTACTTAATATACTAAGAAATATTGATTGACAAGTTTGGTAGATATCTAGAAGGGAGAATAATGTGTTTCATTGGTTCCATTAATACTCAGTTATGGCATTAACCTATCATTAAGTGTGTTTCTGTATTCCTTCTCTAGGGTTCTCTAAATGCCATGTGGTATGCCGAGGTTGGTTGCTTTTGAGTTTTTAAAAACTATAATGCATAGATTACTTGTGTAATTTCAGTTGGAATAAAAAGTAGATGTCAATATTTTTCTTAGCTGCTGTAAATTTCTCCCTGCCTGCTGGTCTGAAATAAAACAGCTGCATCGTGCTTTAGCTTGATTGTTTTCATTTTTGCTTAAATGCACAAAGTCTGATGACTGTATGTGGCTAATTTTGCCTTCCTTTGTCCTTGGTCCTTGGCTGTATTTGTTCAATGTCTTTGATATGCTACTTGGTGCTATTTGTAAAGAAGCATTTACAATAGTATATGATGTCTGAACTCTCCTGTATAGGTTAAAGAACTCCGAGAAAAGGCTGAGTTTTATAGGAAGCGAGTTCAGGGGACACATTTTTCTCGGGACCACCTGAATCAGATTCTGTCTGATAGCAACTGCTGTTGGGATGTCTCCTCAACTACAAGCTCAGAAGGAACCATTAGTAGCAACATCAGAGCATTAGATCTTGCTGGGTAAGATATTCTTTGTGGATGGCAAAAAAAGTTTGTTGACACTTATATAGATCATAGAATGTCATAGGAAAATGACCTGACTACTCAAAATTTGTCTCCAGTCAAATGGAAATGTGGCAGCCATTTATTTCATTTTTATTCTCTGTGAAAAATAAAGCAATATAGATTGCTTTATTTGTGTATAAATACCACATAATGTAAATCTGGAAGGCTAGATTTTTATAATATTTTTTTTGACAATTAATAGCAGAGTAGGGATGATTATATGGTAGATGTAAAAAGACCTTTAGAAGGTGAAAAGAAAGTCAACAACAATAAAAACGTAGAGACTGTAAGCTATTAATGCATACCTATTATCATTCATTGATGGATTTTTGTGGCTGATTCAGAACTTGACTGCTGATTTTATGGAAGAGCGCTTTGCTGTTTTGGGTTTAAATGAACATGATGTAACTATTTGTAAGCGAAAGTAATTGAAGAACTTAGACCATGGGATCCTAGTTTATGTGTGTAAATGCCAGTTTAGGGCTAGGTATGACTTGTGTCAGCAGATTAGATGTACACAAGCATATGTGAAGGTAGGAGTAAAAGAAGATAAATGCATTTTGGAATATTTTAATAGAAACTCCAGATTATAACTTTGATTTATTTTACTATAAAACAAATTAGATTTCCTTCTTCAATACCTGAGCAAGGCAATATCTATGGAAAACGTGTAGTTGTGAACAGAAGAAGGAAACGATGGACTCATTAAAATTGGTGTAGATTAGGAAAGTGCAGACTATTCACATTTAAAATAAAACTGATTTTGTTAACACAGAGATACTACAAGCCATAAGACTTTGCAGAAATGTCCTTCTACAGAACCAGAAGAAAAAAGAAAGATCGTGGAAGAACAGCCCCAGAAAAATACCACGGAGAAATTGGGCGTGTCACCTCCCACTCTACCTGTTAGAAGGCGGCTGGCTTGGGATACAGAGAACACTAGTGAAGACATACAGAAACAGCCCAGGGAGAAAGAGGAGGAGGAGGAGGAGGAGGAAGAGGAGGAGGATGACAATGAGGAGAAAGGGGACAGGAAAACGGGCAAGCAGGCTTTTATGGGAGAGCAAGAGAAGTTGGATGTACATGAGAAATCTAAGGCAGACAAGATGAAAGAAGGGTGAGAGTTTTAAATTACTCAGTATGGAGAAGCATTATTTACATAGTCGATATGTACTTCGTTTTGTCACTAAATATAGTGGTTTACACTTGATTTTATGACTAATAAAGTGCAGATTTTATTTCAACGTCACAAAGGCACTGCTATGTGGTGAATAATTTGATTCAGGTATTTAAGTCACTACTGATTGGTAATTGAATACTTGAATTCTGGGCTACTTTGGGAGGAAGTAGTTAGGATTATTTTCATTTATGTCCTATAATTTATGGTGTGCCAGATTTGCAAATGTGTCTGGAAGAATGACTTTAAAGAAAAAAGCTGGTGCTCTTTAATATCAGATGATTCTACCAAAAAAGATAATGTTTTATGATATTTTTAAAAAAGGGATTTCTGAAAATAGCTAATTCCTGTTGTTTTATGTGTAAATTGCTGTGGGGAGTTGCTCTTCTCCACCTATGATAATAGTGCCTTTTGTCTGTAATCTAAATCCCTTATTCATTCATGGATGTTATGGAACTTGAGCCTTGATGTAAGGAAGGATTCTCTGCTGTGCTGGTGCTGACTTGCAGTGATTTTCCCCCTTATCCAGTATTCAGTCACTTTTTTCTTTGTGGGTTGTTTTTATTCTATTGATATAGTCCATATAGCTTATAGTATTTTTTCAGTGTTCAGTTTTATTTTTGATCTTGTGCTTAGTTCTATTCATTATTGAAAATTTTAGTGTCTTTTAACTGCATGTGGATTTGGTGGTGATTTTTTCAGAAACAAAATGGCATTCTCTTACAAGTTTTATATTTTATTGCACAATGATGACAAAGTATTTTTTTAATCATATTTTCTGGAGGAAATGCTGTATAGATTCATAGATTGTTTCAATTTATAGGTCGGATTCTTCTTCTGTATCCTCAGAAAAAGGAGGCCGGCTTCCTACTCCCAAGCTGAGAGAACTTGGTGGAATCCAGAGGACTCATCATGATCTCACTACTCCAGCTGTTGGTAATCAGCAAACACCGTGCAGTTCTTATTTAACCTGCTTTTTCTACATGATAATTTAGTGTAATTGAAACTATCATCTTCTTTATTTTTCCAGGTGGTGCTGTTTTAGTGTCTCCATCTAAGATGAAGCCTCCAGCCCCAGAACAGAGGAAAAGAATGACCTCTCAGGATTGTTTAGAAACTTCAAAGAATGATTTTACTAAGGTAAATATATTTTGGGGAAAAAAATTCATCTCATCTGTGACTAATTATTGTAGACATGTAATAAATGAATGATAGGTTAAGAATTTAGAGAATCGTGGCTATCATACGAGGGGATGATACCTTTAACCTGCTTTTAGTAAGGCAAAAGTCTTGACTTTTTTCTGTTAGAAGCATTGCGTTTCTGTTGATACATTTTCAACTTTGTCAGTAGTGACTCAACAGGAAGAGAAAGAAAACAATACTTTTATTGAGCATCTCCTGTGTGGCAGTTGTATTCCAGCTATGTTACAGGCATTGTTTTAGTGCTGGGGATATAGCAGAGAACAAACAGACAAAAATCATGGTCGTCATTGAACTTACGTTCTAGTGGAGGAGAGAGACAAACAAAATAACCAGGTAAAATACACAGTATTTTAGATATTGATTAGTACTAAGGAGAAAAATAAAGCCGCTGAAGTGAACAGGAAGTGGCCAGGGAAGTCCTCAGTGCGAGAGTGGCATGTAAGCAGGATCTGATAAAGGCAAGGGATTGACCTGTATGCAGATCTGGGAAGGTCTAGGTGACAAGAACAGCAAGTGCAGATCCCTCAGGTGAAGGGGGTATCTGCCTGTCTGAGGAACAGCTAGGAGATCACTGTAGCTGGAAGAGAGAGAATGAGAGGGATAGCAGTGTTGATAATGGGTTCAGAGACATAATGGGGTGCTAAATTGTGTAGGGCTTTGTAAATCATAGCAAAGATACTGAATTTTTTTCTGTATGCAGTGGGAAGCTATTGGAAAGGCAGAGGAGTGACATAATTTTACTTAGTTTTTTCCCAAGGTCTTTCTGGCAGCTGTGTTGAGAATAGATAGTAGTAGAGCAAGAGCTGGTGCATAAAAACAGTTGGGAGTCACTTACTCTATCCAGGCAAGAGGTGATGGTTGGTTGGACCTTGGTGGTGGCAGTCAAGGTCATATGATAAAGTTCAATTCTGGATATACATGGAAGGTACAGCCAACAAGATTTGCTGATGGGTAAGATCTGGGGTGGGAGAAAGAGAAAAATCAAGGGTGACTCAAGATTTTTGGCCTTAGCAATAAGAATGGAGTTACCATTTAACTGAGTTGGGGAAGATCAAGAATTCCATTCTGGACACACTAAATTTGAGAAGCTTATTTAGACGTACAAGTAGACATGTTGAATAGGGAACTGACTATATAGGTTTGGAGTGTAGAGGAGAAGTTGGGCTATCGGTACAGATTTGAGGCTCTTTACAGCTTAGGTGAGTCAGGTATTTAAAGTATTGAGACTGGAGGAAATCATCAAGGGGGTGGGTGTAGACAGAGAAGAATAGTTGCAGACAGGTCTAAGCCCCAGTTTTTTGATATTGGGAAGTTGAGGACTAGTCAGCAAAGGAGACTGAAGGAGAGCAGCCAGTGAGGTGGTGACAAACAGGAGACTGGTATCCTGGAGGTGTCAAGGGGAGGGAGAGTCAATGCTACAGATAGGTCAGTAAGATAGGACAGTTGCTTATTGGATTTAGCAACACGGAGGTCATTGGTGACCTTGATAAAGGGCAGTTTTGGTGGAAGGGAGGAACAAAAGCCTAAGTGCAAGTGAATTCAAGAGGAGAAGAATTGGAGAAAGCTGCCACAGATAATTCTTTGAAGTGTTTCTTTTCCAAGAGGGGAAGCAGAGTAATGCAGGAGTAGTTGGGAGAAGTGAGATCAAGATGGAAGACATAACAGCATGTTTGTATGTGGACAAGAATAATTTTGGAGAGAGAAAAGTTGATGATGCAGGAGTGAGGGGAAAGTTGTTGGAAAGATGCTCTTGAGTAGGAGACAGGGCTTAGGATCTGGCGGAGATATGGAAGGGTTGGCTTTAGACACTGACTGTTTATTTTTACAAGAGGGAAAGCTGAACTCATGGGCACTGCTGATGAATGTAGGAAGATGCGATGGCAGCTTTTGTAAAACCTCTTCTTATTGCTTCTTGGTGACGTGTGAAGAAAAGTCCTTGCTGAGAATAAGGCTGGGGAAGATGTTGGAGATTTGAGGAAAGTGAAGGCATGGAGTAGTCTTCTCAGAGAGTGGGAGAGTGAGTAGGCCAGGGGAATATGGGATATTTTAGGCCAGTGTTAAGGGGCCATTTTAGGTTGGTGGTCACAAAGTTGGCGGAAGACCAGTCAGGAAGGGTTGTGTGCCTTTCTCCAGCAATGTTTGGCTGCAGAGGTGCAGCATACTTTTATCAAATAGAGAGTTGGATTTACCTAGGGTTTTGAACTTGATAGAGTCAGAGTGTTGCATTTACCTAGGGTTTTCAACTTGTCATGAGATTAAGACAAAGTGAGAAAAAGGGGAATGGAGTTAAGGTATATATGAAGAAGGGATTATAATGAGTTGGTGAGAGAAGGACACTGGGACTTGAGAACAGTGCAGAGGTGATAGGATCGGTGGATGGATGGTCTAGGTAAAATAAAAGACTTGTTGGAATTGGGGCACCCTTGGGGATTAGTCTTAAAGTTAGGAAATGGTGGTCAGAAATTTAGATTTGTGGAGAGGTTGCATTTACCAGTAATGACAAGGCTTAACATATAATCATAGGTGTAAGTGGTTGGAGTAGAATAGAGAACATTCAGAGAAAAGGTTGAAAATCTATAGGGAATGTTGCTGATGGCTGTTTGTGAATTTGAGTACAAAGTAGGAGTTTTCAGGGTTTGGGAACAGGTGGGAGATGGGATCAGAGTACCCTCTACCTCTTAATCCCCAGTGCTTAGAACAAAGCCCAGCTCATAACATGTAACAGATGGAATGAATGTTATTGGAGTGACAGAATATCTAAACTATTTTCTGTTGCTTATGTATACATTGGTTTATTAAAGGAAATGTGACATCAGGAATACAGTCAGAGGACTCATGAGAATCAGATCTTAGTGGACTGTTATACTCCTCCTGAGAAATCCAGGCTGCCATCTGGAAGGTGTGAGCTTTTAGGCAACTGTATACACACAGCTGATTCAGCCAAAATGAGTGACTAATCCATATTTGCAATTGGATTTATATGTATTATTTTCACTTACTGTGGAATTAATTTATTGAGTAATCTAAGTAGAATAATATCATTCCTCAGAATGTTAATGCCAATCTCTCTCGCACTGTGCGTACTATACACTTTTAACATTTTAATTACCAACTCCTCTAAAATAAGCAAGTTTCTGGCCTGGCATGGTAGCTCATGCTTGTAATCCCAGCACTTTGGGAGGCCGAGGTGGGCGGATCACATGAAGCCAGGAGTTCAAGACCAGCCTGGCCAACATGGGGAAACCTTGTCCTTACTAAAAATACAAAAATTAGCTGGGTGTGGTGGCAGACGCCTGTAATCCCAGCCACTTGGGAGACTGAGGCACAAGAATCACTTCAACCCAGGAGGTGGAGGTTGGAGTGAGCTGAGATCACACCACTGCACTCCAGCCTGAGACAGAGTGAGACTGTCTCCAAACCAATAAATACATACATATGTACATACGTACACAAGTTTATTATTGACAACTTGATTGGATATCCTTCCATGTGAATTTTCCGTGACCAGCACTACCAGGGACTATACCTGGAGCTAGCTAGATTTGGTTATTTCCCAGTGTCTACCCCTTAGTTACTGGTAGGCAGAGGAGTCACTAAACTTTGATATACACCATCAGTTTTTCCCCTTATATTCTCTTATAGAAGCATTGATAATAAATTACATATTATGTATAAAATTAAACCTGTAGGTCATTCAATTTCCAATAAATTATCAGTATGTACCAAAACTTTAGGGTAGAATTCTCATATTGGTTTGATCATCAGGAAGCATTTTCAAATCTTAAAATTATATTAAAAACCCAAGTGTGGATTTGCTCACTTCATTCATTTAGCAGATTTACCCATATGCTGTGGCAATGATAATGGATAGAAACAGATGTGGTACATAATCTTAGGAAGCCTACAGTCTGGTAAGGGAGATACATGTTAATCACACACAAAAAAAGTGAAATTAAAACTAATAAGAGTTTCAGAATAAAAGTATTTAGCGCTATTCTGGAAGGAATCGGCCTAATCATGGAGATGAGAAACCTTCTTGGAAGTCAATGATGCTCCTTTGAAAAAGTCATAACTGAGGTAAGATAAAAGAGAAGAGGAAGCATTAACCAGGAAAAGAGGATGGGGAGCATAGCATATGCCAAGATCTTGTGGAGAGAAAGAAGGCAGAGTTTGAGGAAACAAAGACCAATACAGTGTGTGGCAGGGAGTCTGGTGCAACATGAAGCTGGAAAACATAGCACCATAGGGATTTCTGTCATTATCTCAAGAGCAATGGGAAGCCATTGAAATATTTTAAGTATGGGAATTGTGATGGATATATGTTTTCAAAATCTGTCTGGCTGCCATAGGAGGCAAGAGTAGACTGAATGCCCTTAAAAGGCCATTGTAGTAGTCCATGTAGGAGGTGTTGGTAGCTTGGATGAAGGAGGGGAGAAATAGAAGTGGATGAAACTGCACAATTGTGTAAGGGGAACAATATTAAGGCTTGATGCTGGGTTGGATAATGGGGGATGAGAGACAGGGATGCCTGCTAAGTTTCTGGCTTGCCCAACAAGATTGATGGAGGTACCATGCACTGAGCAAGAGAACTGTGGACAAGGAACCTCTTTGGAGGGGAGTTTTATTTTCATTCATTCAATTCAATATTTAATAGGCTCTTCACAAGTGCCAGGCACTGTTCTGGGATCTGAGGATTCATTAATAAGTCAAAATCCCTGCCTTCATGAAGCTTACATTTTCATTGGGAGGAATAGACAATTTTTAAAGACAATAATTTCACATAGTAGTAAGCACTGTGAATTAAATAAAACTACAGATCTCTAAGGGATGGGTAAGACTGCTTTAGTTTGGGCCATCAGGACAGGCACCTCTAAGGAGATGACATTTTAACTGAGACCTGACTGATGAGGAAGGTGCCCATGCAGATACCTGGGGCAGAGAATGTTTTCCAGTTAGAAAGAACAGGGGCCGGGTGCAGTGGCTCACGCCTGTAATCCCAGCACTTTGGGAGGCCAAGGCAGGCGGATCACTTGAGGTCAGGAGTTCGACATCAGCCTGGCCAACACAGTGAAACCCTGTCTCTACTAAAATTACAAATATTAGCTGGACATGGTGGTGTGTGCCTGTAGTCCCAGCTACTTGGGAAGCTGAGGCATGAGAATTACCTGAACCCGGGAGGCCGAGGTTGTAGTGAGCCGAGATCGCGCCACTGCAGTCCAGCCTGGGCGACAGAGTGAGACTCTGTCTCAAAAAAAAGAAAGAAAGAAAGAACAGGAAGTGCAAGTGTTCTTCCCTAGGGCAAGAACCTAGAGAGATTAAGAATGTGGCTGGAGCCTGGAGAGGGCAAGAAATGAGATTAGAAAGGGAGGCCTAGTGTAAGGATCTTAGTAGTTCTTCTTCTTACTATTTTTTTAAGTCTAATTTTATATTCACTTTTTTTCTTTTTTTTTTTTGGAAACAGGGTCTCGCTCTGTTGACCAAGCTGGAGTATAGTGGCATGATCTTGGCTCATTGCAACCTCTGCCTTCCAGGCTCAAGCAGTTCTCATGCCTCAGCCTCCCAAGTAGCTGGGACTGCAGGCACCTGCCGCCACATCTGACTAATTTTTGTGTTTTTAGTAGAGATGTGGTTTTGCCATGTTGGCCAGGCTGGGCTTGAACTCCTGGCCTCAAGTGATCCACCTGCCTTGGCCTCCCAGAATGCTGGGATTACAGGTTACAGCCACCACATCTGGCCCATTTTTTGCTTTTGGAGACAAGGTCTTGCTGTGTTGCCCAGGCCAGAGTGCAGTGGTGCGATCATTGCTCATTGTAGCCTCAACTTCCTGGGCTTAGGCAATCCTCGCACCTCAGCCTCCTGAGTAGCTGGGACCACAGATATGTGCCACTATGCCTGGCTAATTTTTGAAAAAAAGTTTTTGTAGACTTGGGGTCTCACTGTGTTGTCACACTGTTCTCAAACTCCCGGGCTCAAGCAGTCCTCCCTTCTTGGCCTCCCAAAGTGGTAGGATTACAGGCTTGAGCCACTGTGCCCAGCCTGAATTTTAGTTTAGATTCAGAGGGTTCATGTGCAGGTTTGTTACATTGGTATATTGTATAATGCTGGGGTTTGGGCTGTATTGAACCCATCACCCAAATAGTGAACCTTGTACCCAATAGGTAGATATTCAGCCCTTGCACCCTTCCCTCTCTTCCCCCTTTTGTAGTTCCTAGTGTCTGTTTCCATCTTTATGTTGTGTGTACCTATTGTTTAGCTCCCACTTACAAATTAGAATGTTTAGTATTTGACTTTATGTTTCTGTGTTAATTCACTTAGAATAATGGCCTCCAGCTGCATCCAGGTTGTTGCAGTGGACATGATTTCATTCTTTTTTATGGCTGCACAGTATTCTATGGTGTGTATATGTACCACATTTTCTTTACCCAATCCACTGTTGATGGGCACCTAGGCTGATTCCATGAGTTTGCTAATGTGAATAGTGCTGGAATAAACCTATAAGTGCAGATCTTTTTCACAGAATGATTTCCTTTGGGTAGATACCCAGTAGTGAGATTGCTGGGTTGAATGGTAGTCCTAGTTTTAGTTGTTTGAGAAATTTTCATATTGCTTTCCACAGGGGTTGCATTTCCTTTTCTCTGCAGCCTTGCCAACATCTGTTGTTTTTTGACTTTTTGATAATAACCATTCTGACTGGTGTGAGGTGATATCTCATTATGGTTTTGATTTACAACTCTCTGGTGATTAGTGATGTTGAGCATTTTTTCATGTTTGTTGGCTGCTTTGTCTTAAGAAGTGTCTGTTCATGTCCTTTGCCCACTTTTTAATGGAGTTGTTTTTTTCTTGTTAAATTCCGTATAGATTCTGGATATTAGTCCTTTGTCAGATAATGTAGTTTGCACTTATTTTCTCCCATTCTGTAAGATGTCTGTTTACTCTGTTGATAGTTTCTTTTGCTGTGCAAATGCTCTGTGGTTTAATTAAGTCCCAATTGCCAATTTGTTTTTGTTACATTTGTTTTTGAGTACTTAGTCATAAATTCCTTGCCTTAGCCAATGTCCAGAAGAGATTTTTCTAGGGTTTCTTCTAGGATTTTTGTACTTTGAGGTCTTACATTTAAGTCTTTAATCCATCTTGAGTTAATTTTTATATATGGTGAGAGGTAGGGGTCCAATTTCATTCTTCTACATACAGCCAGCCAGTTTTCCCAGCACCATTTATTGAATAGGGTGTCCTTTTTCCATTGTTCATTTTTTTGGTCATCTTTGTTAAAGATCAGATAGCTGTAGGTGTATAGCTTTATTTCTGAGTTCTCTTTTCTGTTCCATTAGTCTATGTGTCTGTTTGTTTACCAGTACTGTGATGTTTTGGTTACTGTAACCTTATAGTATAGTTTGAAGTCAAGTAATGTAATGCCTCCAGCTTTGGTTTTTTTTTTTTTTTTTTTTTCTCTTAGGATTGCTTTGGGCCCTTTTTTTTGCTTCCATATGAATTTTAGAACTGCTTTCTCTAATTCTGTGAAAAATGACATTGGTAATTTGATAGGAATTGCATTGAATCTGTAAGTTACTTTGGGATAGTGTGGCAATTTTAACAATATTGATTCTTCCAATCCATGAGCATGGAACGCTTATCCATTTGTTTATGTCATCTATAATTTCATTCTGCAATGTTTTGTAGTTCATGTGGAGATGAACTAAGGAGATAACCTCCTTGGTTAGCTGTGTTCCTAGGTACTTTATTTTTGGGGGGCCATTGTAGCAGGACTGTATCCTTGATTTTGTTCTCAGCTTGAATTATTGGTGTGTAGAAATGCTACTGATTTTTGCACGTTAATTTTTGTATCCTGCAACTTTACTGAAGTCATTTATCAGGTCTTTTGGAGGGATTGTTAGGGTTTTTTAGGTTTAGAATCATATCGTGAGTGAACAGAGATAATTTGACTTCCTCTTTTTCTATTTAGATGCCTTTTGTTTCTTTTTATTGCCCAATTGCTCTGGGTAGGACTTTCAGTACTATGTTGAGTAGAGGTGGTGAGAGTGGGCATCCTTGTCTTCTTCTTAGGGGGGATGCTTCCAGCTTTTGCCTATTTAGTATGATACTGGCTGTGGGTTTGTCATAGATGGCTCTTATTATTTTGAGAGGTATGTTCCTTCATTGCCTAGTTTGTTGAGGATTTTTATCATGAAGGGATATTGGACTTTGTCAAATGCTTTTTCCACATGTATTGAGATGATCATATGGTTTTTGTTTTTAATTCTGTTTATGTGCTAAAACTATTCCCCAAAATCAAGGAGAAAGGATTTCTCCTTAACACATTCTATGAAACCAGTATCATCTTGATAACAAAATCTGGCAAGGCCACAACAACAACAAAAAAAGAAAACTAGACCAATATTCCTGATGAACGTAGACACAAAAATCCTCAACAAAATCCAATCAAACTGAATCCAGCAGCACATCAAAAAGATAATTCATCACTATCAAGTGGGGTTTATTCTCTTGGATGTTACTCTAATGTCACTGGGAAACCTCTGGAATATCAGAAGCAACAAAGCAAATAGGATATGTTTCACAGGGTAAATCCAATCACTGTGGCTCCTCAGTGGAGAACTGCCGTACACAGGGCTGAGTACAGCCGTGAGACCTATTGGCCTTTTGAGGCTTTAGGCTCAAAAACAGATCACAGAATCAGTTATGTTAAACCTGGGAACCCCATGTCTTTTATTTTACAGGTTTCTTTCAGGTATTTTCAGCAATCGTAAAACCAATTTGACAAAGATCACAAATTTTGTTCATATATATAGAAAAAGGAAAAAAAAAAGAATAATTTTTCTTTGGAATTATTTGTATTGTCCTAAGTGATACTTGTTTGAAAAAGAAAGCAAGTGGAAGATTTGTGGTTTTATCCTAGATATTGATTTGAAATGTTTATTAGTTGAGACCAGCAGCCCCTAGGCCACTTTGAAGCAATAAGCTCTACAATCACAGACAACGATATCTAAGTTTAGAAAGCAATGTTTTGAATGTTACATTGATAGAATCAAAGATAATAAGTGAAGGCAACAATTACAAGAAATAATCAGGAAAGTTTGGAACTGTATTTGATTTTACTGGTTTGCCTTCTTTTGCTTTTAATTTAATTTAATTTTTTTTTTTTTTTTTTTTTTAAATAAATAGAGATGGGGTCTTGCTATGTTAACCAGGCTTGTCTTAAACTCCTGGCCTAAAGTGATCCTCCCATCTCGGCCTCCCAAAGTGCTAGGATTACAGGCATGAGCCACTGCATCTGGACTATTTTTATTTTTATTTTTTGAGACAGTCTCTCTCTGTTTAATACAGTGATGCGATCATGGCTCACTGCAATCTCTGCCTCACCAGCTCAAGCAATTCTTGTGCCTCAGCCACCCAAGTATCTGGGATTACAGGTGTGCACCACCACACCTGGCTAATTTTTGTATTCTTAGTAGAGATGGGTTTCACCCTGTTGGCCAGGCTGATCTTGAACTCCTGGCCTGAAATGATCCTCCCACCTTGGCCTCCCAAATTGCTAGGATTACAGGTGTGAGCCATTGTGTCCAGCTAGCTGCCTTTTTTTTAAAAGTAAAATTGTTAGTGACTTTTAGGACAGTGATACATAGTCATTGTGGAAAACAGCAAATACTGACCAAACTAAAAAAGTAGGTAAGTATCTCAATGTACTGTTCAGGGACATCCACTGTTAAATTTTTGAGGTATTTAGGTATATATGTGTTAGAATATTTGGTTATTTATTTATCATACTGTAGAAAGGTTTTATAATCTATTTTTAGTGCTGTTGTGAACATATTTTCACATCATGAAATATTCATAATCTTATTTTTATGGAGATGTGCAATCTATAGTTACACCATAGTTTTTAAAAACCGGATGCTTATTGTTAAAATCTAATTTTTATTCAGATTTCTATTGTTATTTCTTAATCTGTTTGAAGAAATACTGTAAAGAAATCCATCCATAGCTACATTTTTCTTTATATTATTTTGTGTTTGTGACTACTCCCCAAGTATTATTGTGTAGTCAAAGAACACAAAATTGTAAGGCTTCTGCTATGTTTTGCCAGTCCCCCCAGAAAGATTGTACTCCCAATAGCAGTCTATGAGATTGCCAATTTCTCTACATCCTTGTCAGCTCTGGTATCATTGTTCTTTTAAAAATTAATTTTTGAAATTTGGTACGTGAAAAATTAATATCTGAATGCTTTCATTTCATAGTTGATATTTAGTAAGGTAGAATACGTTTTGTTGTTTGTGATTTGTGTGTACAGTATATGAATTGCTTATTCATACCCTTTTTCTACTTTTAATTGGGTTTATATTTTTCTTGCTGCTTTTAAAGAAATACTTATGTAGCAATGATAATTCATTGTCAATCATAAAAGTTGTATATTTTTCCAAGTTCTGCGTTTTTCTTTTAATTTATAAAACGTCTACGTATTTTGTTTATATAGCCAAGTCTGTTCGTCTGTATCATATTTTCCCCATATAGAGGTTGCATAAATTCTCTCTTATTTTTCCTTCTGCTTTTTGGTTATATTTTTTTGCATTTAAATGTTTGGCTTATTTATTTACATATCTACACATAGGCATCTTTTTTTTTTTTTTTCTTTTTTGTCGTTTAGAAAGAAAGTCGTGCTGTATCCCTACTGACTTCTCCAGCTGCTGGTATAAAAACAGTTGATCCTCTGCCTTTGCGGGAAGATTCCGAAGACAATATCCCCAGATTTACTGAGGCAACTCTTCCAGTTTCAAAAATTCCAGAATACCCAACAAATCCCCCTGGACAGTCGCCTTCTCCACCGCATGTTCCATCCTACTGGCATCCCTCTCGTCGAATTCAGGGCTCTCTTAGAGATCCAGAGTTTCAGCACAATGGTAATTATTTTGGTTTCAATTTTTTGTCTTTTAAAATAAAATGTTATACTGATAGGTACAAAGGCTAAGAATGCATTTATATTAATAAATCAGTTATTTAGTATTTTTGGTTAATGTATTAATAAGATTTCTTTAAATAGGAAAAATCCCTCTTTGGGACCAATTGTGCTGCACCTAAGTTCACTTTTTGCTGTTGTATATGTGTGAGATATCTCTCAAGTTCTTATTCATACACAGAGGGAATCCACTAGATAGATGCCAGTAGCACCTCTTCTCTGGATGTGACAACCAAAAATGTCTCCAGACATTGCCAAATGTTGCCTGGGTGTAGAATTCACGGTCAGAAATGACTTTCCTTCAGTTTTAGTAGGCATTGCTCAGCTCTTTTCTAGCTGTCATCGTTAATGTTAAGAAGTCAGATGCTGCTTTTATTCCAGATTTTCTATATGTGGTGTTTTCTTTCTGGCAGCTTTTGAGATCTTCTCTTCATATCTAATGTTCTGAAATTTTGTGATGTGCCTCTGAGAGAGTATTTTTTTTTAAATCATTTTTCTGGTACTCCATAGACCTTTCAATCTGGAAAATTCTTACTTCTGGAACATTTTCTTGAATTATTCAGTCAAAAATTTCCTCTCCTGGCCAGACACAGTGGCTAACGTTTGTAATCCCAGCGCTTTGGGAAGCCAAGGCAGGCAGATCACTTGAGGCCAGGAATTTAAGACCAGCCTGGGCCACATGATGAAACCCTGTCTCTACTACAAAAAAATTAGCTGGGTGTCATGGTGCATGCCTGTAATTCCAGCTCCTTGGGAGGCTGAGGCATGAGAATTGCTTAAGTCTGGGAAGCAAAAAAAAAAAAAAAAAAAAAAAAAAAATTCTCTCTTTTCTCTGTTTCCTCTTTCTAGGGCTCCTATTCAGATATTGGACATGATTTTATTTTTTATCTTACCTCTCCTATTTTCCATCTCTGTCTTTAAATTTGAAAGGTTACTAATTTTTATCTTCTATCTTTTCTGCTTTAAAAAATTTTTATTTCAATTGCTTTTGGGGTACAGGTAGTTTTGGTTACATGGATGTATTCTGTAGTGGTGAATTCTGGATTTTAATGCAACTGTTACCCAAGCAGTGTACACTGTACCCAATATGTAGACTTTTATCCCTCCCCCCACCCCAAGTCCCCACAGTCTGTTATATCACTTTCTATGTCTTTGTGTCCTTATAGCTTAGCTCCCACTTATAAGTGAGAACATGCAGTATTTAGTTTTTCATTCCTGAGTTACTTCATTTAGAATAATGACCTCCACCTCCATCTTAATTGCTGCAAAAGACATTATTCCATTCCTTTTAATGGTGGATTAGTATTTCATGGTGTTTGTTCCTGTTTCTCTAGTTCCTTGAGGTGTGATACTAGGTTGTCAGTTTGTGCTCTTTCAGACTTTTTAAGGTAGGCATTTAATGCTATAAACTTTCCACTTAGCATTGCTTTTGCTGTATCCCAGAGGTTTTGATAACTTGTGTCACTGTTATTCATTTCAAAGAATTTTTGAATTTCCATCTTGATTTCATTGTTAACCCCCAAATCATTCAAGAGCAGATTATTTAATTTCCATGTATTTGTATAGTTTTGAGGGTTCCTTTTGGAGTTGATTTCTAGTTTCATTCCACTATGGTCTGAGAAGATAGTTGGTATGATTTTCTTAAATTTATTGAGGCTTGTTTTGTGGCCTGTCATGTGGTCTATTTTGGAAAATGTTCCATGTGAAATGATGAGAAGAATGTATATTCTACAATTGTTGGGTAGAATGTTTTGTAAATATCTGTTAAGTCCATTTGTTCTACACTATTTAAGTCCATTGTTTCTTTGTTGACTTTCTGTCTTAATGATCTGTCTAGTGCTGTCAGTGGAGTATTGAAGTCCCTCTCTATTATTATGTTGCTGTCTACTTCATTTCTTAGGTCTAGTAGTAATTGTTTTATGAATGTGGGAACTTCAGTGTTAGGTGCATATAAATTTAGGACTGACTGTAATATCTTCTTATAGGATTGACCTTTTTATCGTTATATGATGACCTTTGTCTTTTTTTAGATAGTTGTTGCTTTAAAGTCTGTTTTGCCTGATATAAGACTCCTGCTTGCTTTTGGTTTCCATTTGCATGGAATATCTTTTCCTACCCCTTTACCTTGAGTTTATATGAATCTTTGTGCGTTAGATATTTGGTTTGTGCTTTTTAATCCATTCTGCCATTCCATATCTTTTAAGTGGAGCATTTAGGCCATTTACGTTCATGTTAATACTGAGATGTGAGGTACTGTTCTATTCACTATGTTAGTTGTTACTTAGATACTTTGTCTTTTCCGTTGTATTGTTTTATAGGCCCTGTGAGTTTTAAGCTTTCAGGAGGTTCTGTTTTGTTGCATGTCAAGCTTTTGTTTCAAAATTTAGAACTCCTGCTTAGCATTTCTTGTAGTGCTGGTCTGGTAGTGACAATTTCCTCAGCATTTGTTTGTCTGAAAAATACTTTATTTCTCCTTCATTTATGAAACTTAGTTTTGCTAAACTAACAAAATTCTTGACTGATAGGTATTCTGTTTAAGGAGGCTAAAGATAGGACCCCAATGCCTTCTGCCTTGTAAGGTTTCTGCTGAGAAGTCTGTTGTTAGTCTGATAGTTTTTCTTTTGTAAGTTGCCTGATGCTTTTTGCCTCACAACTGTTAGAATTCTTTCCTTCATGTTGACTTCAGATAACCTGATAAATATGTGCCTTGGTGGTGATCTTTTTGCAGTGAAGTTCCTAAGAGTTCATTGAGCTTCTTGTATTTGGATATTTAAATCTCTAGCAAGGCCAGGGAAATTGTCCTCAATTATTCTCTCAAATGAATTTTCCAAACTTTTAGCCTTTTCTTCTCCCTCAGTATCACCATTTATTCTTAAGTTTGGTTGTTTACATAATCCCATATTTCCTGGAGACTTTGTTCATTTCATTTGATTCTTTTTTCTTTATTTTTGTTTGATTGGGTTAATTTGAAAGCCCTGTCTTTGAGCTCTGAAATTATTTTTTCTGCTTTTTTTCCCCCTTGGACCTGGCATGTAGCTATCTTCTACTTGTTCTAGTCTATTTTTGAAACTTTCCACTGCATTTTGTATATCTCTAAGTGTGTTTTTTATTTTCAAATGTTCTGATTGGGTTTTCTTTATGATATCTCTCTGGAAAATTTTTCATTCATATCCTGACTTTTAAAAAATTTATTTATGTTGGTTTTCACCCTTCTCTGGTAGCTCCTTGGGTAGCTTAATAATCAGCCTTCTGAATTTGTTATCTGGTATTTCAAAGATTTCATCTTGGTTTGAATCAATTACTGGAGAGCCAGTGTGATCTTTTGAGGGTACTACAGAACCCTGTTTTGTCATATTACTAGAATTACTTTCTGGTTCCTTTTTTGGGTGCACTATTCTAATTGTCCTCAAATTTATTTTTTATTTGACTATGTGTGTTTTTAAAAAAAATTTTTCCCCTCTTAAGAATGTGACTTTAATGATTATAATTTGTTATAGTTTAATTTGGTTCTTGGTGCTTTTACGGGTGAAGAGTCTTTATAAGTTCTTTGGTTATAGAGAGTCTTTGTATGATGGCTTCCTCAGATGCTGGTTGTAGTAGCTGTGTACTCAGTGTGTCGGCGAGTTCACTGTCTTCTGTGGGGCTGGAATGGCGGAGATCTCTTGAAGCTTATCTCATTCCCCTGTGGTTTGTACTTCTTTATTTATTTAATTTTTCTCCAGTATTTTCTTTACTGAGTTGATAGTTCAGGCTTCAGGCCATTAGGGGAGGTGTCCCTGGGTAGGAACTTATTGTAGCTAAGGCAGGTGGGTGAATGCAATACCCACTGGTGGGCACAGGTCCTAGCCTTGACGAAGGTGGCTGGTGGAGCACTCAGATGCAAGGAGGTCTTATCAGGCTGAAGGGTGAGAGCCACCTCAGCTTCCCTGCCAGGCCAGCAGGAAAGCTATCCACCTCGTAGCCTCATTCATGTCCCAGTGTCCCAGCTATTCAGATCAGACAGGCACCTCTTTTTGTCAGTAGGAATGTTGATGTTCCAAGTGGATAGGAATTGTGACTCTGCCTCTCATGCAAACCTGCATCTGGGGAGTGCTTCTCCTGTAGGCGAGCAGTCACCCTAAAGTGTTCCAGGAAGGCTGTCTATAGGCACACCCAATACCGAGTCCTGTGGGAGAAGCCCCAGCTGTGTCTGCAGTGGTGGACAAGGGGAAAGAAGACCCCTTCTCCAAGACCCTTCATGAGCACTAAGGCTGTCTGACTGTTGGGGTGATGGGGTAGACTCCCTACTGAGCCTAGCAGTGTAGTTGTGTCTCTGCTGAAAGAAACTTCCCACCAGTGGAAAGATCTGGAACTCCTGAGATTCCTTGGTTGTAGATAGGCTTAGGGTGCTGGCTTTTTTGCATGTTGGTTATAATAGTAGTGAACTTGTCATGTAGACGGATTCAGGACCACTGGTTAGCTAGGGTGTTACAGGCAGTGGTGATAGCTGAGGTCAGGCCCTGGTTTTCTCCATTATGGGCACAGCATTATTCTACCTAGAGATGGTATAATGGACTGTGTCAGTTGGCCTCTAAACAGGAGGTGCTGCTTGCGAAAGAGCACCAGCTGCAGTAGTAGCAGTGGTATTTGAGCTTGCCCTATGTTGCCCAGGGGAGGTATCCTGGCTTCTCACACCTGGGCAGGGTTATAAAACTCCCCAAAGTTTATGTCCTTTGTGTTAAGCTGTGGAGGGGTACAGCCAGCCAGGGGATGGGTTAACTGGGTCTGCTCTTTGACTCTCCACGTGCCATCTGTTAGTTTTTAAAAAAGATTTTTACTTTTTTTAATTTCTAAGAATTTTTTAAACATTGCATATTCCTTTTATACAGCATCCCATTCTTATTTCATGAATGTTTTATCTCTTTGAAGAGGTAAATGATACATATAATGCCTGTTTTGACTATAGTACCCCTGCCCACAGTTGAACCTGGTATTCTTCAGTCAAAGTAGCTCTGGTAAACTCTTAGAGACGAATCTTCCATGTCTCTTTTGAGAAAGAGGGAACTACCCAGCTGTGCAAGTTTAAAGGAGGACCTAGCATATTAACTATTTTTGTAAAAGGATTTTTAGTCAGTTTCCTAGTTCAGTCTTCCCTTCACTCCAACTTTCAGTGGTACTCAATACTCCCAAACCCAGAGCCATCGGGGAACAAGTTGGTTGTTCTTGGTTTCACTCTTCTGCTGGCTTAAAATTCCACTTACTTGGGTATAGTTATACATACACTCACTGCCCTTCCATTTGCTTTCCGTGTTCCAAAAAGTTTCTTGGTGTCTTATTTGCTCCCATTCTCTTTGTCCTATGAGTTTGTTGTTCTTGTAAATGTGTGTATTTAATTTACCATCTCTAATCAGAAGCCTACTACATTTCTTTAAAGTTAGAATAGATCAATATTATCATTGGAAAGAATATTAGGAAGTTATCCATAGTTTGTTTACATGCTTGCTAAGTGCATTATGAATTATGAATGGCCCTTTTATGGTAATTTCTTCAACCTTTACTCACATGTAGGTTTGAAAATTAATAAAATTTCTGACAGCCTACTTTTGCTAACAGTGTAGAATATAATTGAGATAAGCTGTTCAGTGGCTTTTGAAGGATAATTTCTTCTGCCTTTTTTTTTTAAGTGGGAAAAGCAAGGATGAACAATTCGCAGTTACCTCAGCATGAAGCCTTTAATGATGAAGGTATTTCAATAGTCACATAACATAAAAGTTTGAGTTCTAGTCTATGATACAGCTTATGAAGTACTTCCACAGATTTTTCCTTATATCCTTGAAACCCTGTGCGGGAGAGGGGGTGAAATTACCCCCATTTACAAATGAATAAGCTGAGAGTAAACTGGTAAAATATTGTTCTAGGGCAAACATAATAAGAGATTGTGCCCAGCGTCACAGCTGAGGTCAGTGTTCTTTCTCTTTTTCCACCTTGTCTAGCTGGGGGCTCAGGAATTTGGCGTAGCGTTACATCCATCTTTTAAAAAAATGCCTTGGGAGGCCGAGGCGGGTAGATCACGAGGTCAGGAGATCAAGACCATCCTGGCTAACATGGTGAAACCCTGTCTCTACTAAAAAATACAAAAAAATTAGCCGGGCGTGGTGGCGGGCGCCTGTAGTCCCAGCTACTTGGGAGGCTGAGGCAGGAGAATGGTGTGAACCTAGGAGGCGGAGCTTGCGATGAGCCGAGATCGCGCCGCTGCACTCCAGCCTGGGCGACAGAGCGAGACTCCATCTCAAAAAAAAAAAAAAAAGCTTATATATTTTTGTCAATTTTCAATGGTCAAACAAATACATGATTAGAGAAAATTGACATTTTTCTTCTTTGTAGTTTTGTTTTGTTTTTTTTTTGAGACAGAGTCTCGCTCTGTCGCCAGGCTGGAGTGCGTGGCGCGATCTCGGCTCACTCTGCCTCCCAGGTTCAAGCAATTCTCCTGCCTCAGCCCTCTCAAGTAGCTGGGATTACAGGCACCTGTCACCACACGCGGCTAATTTTTGTATTTTTACTAGAGATGGGGTTTCACCATGTTGGCCAGGATGGTCTCAAACTCCTGACCTCGTGATCGCCTGCCTTGGCCTCCCAAAGTGCTGGGATTACAGACATGAGCCACCACGCTTGGCCTTTTGTAGTTTTTATTCTGACATTTATTTGCTTATAATAGTGGCAGGAGGAACTTGAATTCAATATGAATAATTGAATCACTATTTTAATTCATCCTAAGTAGTATGGAATTATTGAACTTATAAATTTTGAATTGGAAGTAAATTTAAATTTCATACTCTGTGTCATATATTAAAGACTTTGCGTTTAGCAGGTTTAGGACTTTTTGTTATAATTCATTGTGCTAGAAATCAAGTTGTATGTTTTGAAATGCAAATGTCTGGCAACTTTGAATCCAGTCCTGTTTTCTTTCTAATGGAAGAATAGTGTCTATATATAACCTTATAAAACACTTGCTTACTCAGAATGAGGAATTTCAGTACTAATGAAGGGTAGCATATTAAAGTCAAACATTATTTCTACATTTAGTGAGATTATTTTAGAAATGTGATGTAAATACCATGTTAAGGTATGGCATTTTGTTTTTAAAAAGTTTAGAAAAGCTTTTTGATCTGAATAGCTGTGCTTTTTAAAGTAGGATAAAACGGTATTATGATGAATTATTTTCAAGTAATACTGAAATCATAGGCCATGTGCTTTGTTAATGACAGGATTTCAGGAAGGAAAAAAATTTAACGTTAAATTTTAACATTAAAAGGTTTGATTTCTATTCATGATAAACCTGTAAAACTACTGTCAGGTATCAGGAGAATATTAATATCTTACATTTCAGTAGATTGCTTTTTTTTTCCTGACTGACTTGACATTGATACACAGTTTGATGCTTTTAATTTTCTGTTATATAAAACATAATATTTATTTAATAGATATTTTTGACACTGAATATAATCTTGGGATTTTTTCATTGCAGATGAGGACAGATTGTCTGAGATTTCTGCTCGCTCTGCAGCTTCTAGTCTCCGGGCTTTTCAGACTCTGGCACGAGCTAAGAAAAGGAAGGAGGATTTCTGGGGTAAAACATAAACCTAGTTGAGTTGCCTTTATCTAAGGAAACATTGGCATAATTTTTCTTTATTGCTTACTGTGTTAAAATTTTGAGTGTTTGAAATTTTTCCTAACATTTTCTAGTTTGAAATATTTAATTTCCAATAGAACGGTTTACTTGGAAATTTTTAACATAGGCTTATACAAATTTAACTTTTAACGAATTCTTTTTACATCTATCCCAGAGTACAAAGACATAGATTATTGAATTCTTTACATGTTGTAACTTTTGTAATAGGTGTCATGGATAGATTTTCACCTATCCAGAGAATATTCTAAAAAGATAAACAAAGTGAAGTAAAAGTTAAGATCCCAGTGTGAAGTATGTATTTCCCTAAGATTTGATATATGTATCTTTATAATTGATGATGTTGTAAAATGAATTTGTTGTTCCTTTAACCTTTGCTGTAGTGTTTCCTTTTATTTTAGTTCCTTCTATTCGTGTTTGCAGTGTTAAGATAATTGTACTTTGAAAACACCAGCTGTATATATTTTTCTTATGTAACAAAGTTGGCTGAAAGATATGTATATTTTTGATCTTTGAGTGTATTCTATTTGTGTAAGGACTTTGGCTTACATTTGAATAATGTCTAGATTTTGAAAAATTACCTGTATAATGGAGAATTAAAACTCGGAAGACATTTTGAAATAAAAATTGATCAAGTGTGTTTGGCTTCTCCAGAAAGTTATTACATGGAACAAATAATTATCTTTTAGAAGAATTCTACTCATAACAGGTTAATGAAAAGATATACTTGTTTTGCAGCTGTCAGAATGGAATGGAGCCAAGTCTATGATATTTTCACACAAATGTAGGACAAAGAATTTCCAAGGCAGACTCATTTACAGAAATTTAACACAAAACTTTTTTACTGTATTTCTTCACTCACAGGACATGTTCTGTTGTCTTACTGTTTATCTTGCAAATCATGATAAATTTAAGTTTCTAAAAATACGGATTTTACAACTACGTTACGTAAAATTTTTACATAATACATAGAAAGTACTGAAGCTAAAATATACAGAATATTCATGCTTATTGATTAGAAAACAAGTGAACAATCTCTTCTAAAGTGATAATTTGGTCAAAAGTGCATTTGCAAATCATTGGTTCACAATAAGTTTGTTAAAGATCCTACATTATCATGAGGTTTTAAAGAACTGTAGGCATACAAATATTTGCCTATCTTCCACTGACCTTTAAACTAGTTTGTTCATTAAAGGCTACTAAGGCATTAAATACGAAAATAAAAGTTTGAAATTAGAGTATAACTGGACTTTAGATCACAAATTGGCTTCTATACATATGTGCACTGAGGCATGTTAATTGTAAAATAGGTTTGGAACTTATCTCTCTAGACAATAGATATATCATTGTCCTCTTCCTCAAAGGTTGATTAGTCTAGTTGGTTAGGACAGAGTTTTCAATGGCTGACCACTGATATATGGTAAATAAGTTCGAAATTAGAGCTAGCTTGCAGGGGATTTTGCGTAACTCAGTCTATTTTATCTAAGCTATAGACGTAAAATCTGGGTACACCCATTAGAGTGATCAAACCACATGAACTTGATCTATCAGGTGTTAGATGGATTAGGATATAGTTCTCATGGGGACAAGGTCATGACCCCAGTCTCCATGCAACAATTTAGCTCTGCAGTTATTGATTGCTTCTGTTAAAAACCCTATTCAGTGGCCCAGGGGAGAGAACAGTGTTGAGGGCCCAGTAGAGTTTTATTGCTTACACTAAGGGCAACTCAGAAGACATGCATTTGAGTTGGTGAGTAGTCTTTGTTACATGATAACTGCCTCTTGAGATTTGCTAGTATTCAGGAGCTGGGATTGCTAATTCAAATTTTTATTAGTTTTATTAAGGCATACTTTATAATAACTGCAATTGTTAAAAATTAGAGCTTAATGAGTTTGAATAGATGTACACATCTGTGAAACTAACACAATCATGATACATTATATTTCCATCACCCCAAAAGTTTCTTCATGTTCTTTTGCAGTCAGTCTGTCCTTCCACCCCTGGTCCCCAAGGCAACCAATAATCTGCTTTCCATTGGTATAAATTAGTTTACAGGAATTTTATATAAATGGAGCCATCCTTTATGCCTGACTTTTATTCAGCATAATATTTTTGAGAGTCATCCATGTTTTGGTGTGCATGTTGCCTCTTAATTTATTCACTTGCTGGTGGACTTTGGGGTTGTTTTCCGTTTGGGATTGTAATGAATAAAACTGCTATCAGTATTGGTGTGCAAATCTTTGTGTAGATATGTGCTTTTATTTCTCTGCAGAATATCCAGGTAATTCAATTTTTATTCACCTTGAATATAACTGCTGCTTTGAGTATACAGTATATACCCAAATAAATATAAACTGGTAGCTTGATCTTTTTGTCTAAATTAATATCTTACAAGCCACACTGGGGAGCCAACCGCAGAACTGCAATGGGAAGTTTTTCTAAAGTGCATACACCTACCTACCTGCTCTTTTCCCTGCGCCTCCCGGTCTTCACCCCAGGTGTTGAGATTCTCAGTGTATCCATGTTTGAGAGCCCTTGTAAAAATGCACCAAAACACATACATGGGAGGTTTCGCACGTTAACTTCTGGTCTCATCTCTAGATCCCCATGGAATTCTGAACTTCAAGTTAACCCTTGAAGGATGGTTTTGACGATTAAGGATAAATAACATGATAAATATGCTTGGTACATAGGAGGAAATGTTGCCAAGAGATTTAGTATAAATATCCTCATTTTACAGATGGGAAAACAGACTTAGCTGAAATAACTGGCCCAAGATCTCAAGGCTGGTGAATTAAATCTAGGTCTCCTTACTCGAAATCCACCCACACTAACTCCTTTGAAGTGTGTATGCTAAAATTGCAAGTCCCTCTGTGATTCAATTCTCTCTCTGGTTGATTCATTTGTGAGTTAATTTTCCACTTTGCCTTCTTGGAAGATAAATGTCTACCTTTTTAGTCGGGAAAGAGAGTATGTGAGCATTGAATTTTTGTACAAATGGATTCAACCAGAATGAAAGCAAATTAATATTCAAAACAAGCTTGTTCTTATGTAGAGCAGCGGTGAGGTTGGCTACTTAGGGAGCTCAAGGATGGATTATATATTTTTGTTATAATTGTGCATGCACATATCAGACATCCAGAAAATATCCTGACTTCTAGAAGTTTACCAAAGGAACAAATAATGTAAAGTGGTAGATGATCCCAGAATGGTTTTGGAATATGTTTTTGTTACTTTTACATCTGATGGTGGTAGTCATGTTAGGGTGCTCAGAGCCCAGTCTGTCAAACCACCATCACTCAGTTTCCCAAGGTGATTCTGCTGACAGAGACTACTCCAGGCCAAACAACAGTCTGTGTCATTGGACTAGCTAGGGTTGTGCACCAATGGGTCTGGTCACATGGGGTCTCTGAGAAGCCAACTTGCCCCATGAGCTTAACTCACGGACTAAAAGCAGGCTACTGATCTCTTCAGCTCCGTGCTGATGAACTTTCTTGCTAATGTTGACTCTGCAATCTAACCATATGTGTCTTTCTACCATGGCAAGTGGAGGCACAGAAAGACCCAGCCCTTTGCTCTCAGGCTTAGAGCCAAGCTTCTTTAAATCCTATGTCATGTTTCATTCCCACCCTACAGCTCTCATACAGGAGGCAGCTCCCCATCCTGCGACTCCTGCCACGTGGCAGGTAAGAGCAAAGGAACAGTCATCTTAAAGATGGCATCCATTTCTCTTCTACGAAGTGCTCTACCCGCTAGTCTCCATCCGTGGTTTCATTCTGCCCTATATCCATATAAAGCATATCTGGAAATTGAGAAATGAGGACTTGGGGGACACTAAGCCACCTTTGGATATCAGAGCATGAGGCCAACAGGTAGGGTAATGTTTGGGGAGTTTACACCAATTCAAACCACGTAATGGACAATTTAGATAATGCTGGGAAATTGTTCAGTTTCTCCCCTTTACAGTCTACATGCCAGTATTATGCTGGAGCTGACTCATGGCCAATCATTAAATTTTCAAGAATGTTGTGAGCAAGTTGTTAAAAGTTATCACTAGTTTGAAATTGGCCATGGTGGGAGCATTTACACCACTGAAATCAACCGATGCCGTGAATTAGGGCTTCTCCCATTTACTGCGAGGTGGTTTACAAGCCCACCACTAGTTACTACCTTAGTCTCTTCTATTCTTTCCATATCACTTGCCTGACAAAACAATCTACTTCAGAAAAACAGCTCAAGATAAACGGCTTTAATATTTATTATACCACTTACACATTCCTTGGCTTATAAAAATGGTTTGGTTTAGTTTCTTTCCTTGGCTGAAGTCCATCTAGAAAATAAAAACGAGCCACAAATAACAATAGACTTACAGAGGGAGACTATGCAGAGATGGCCTAGGAATCTATATGTGTCATCTTCCAGACGATTCTCATAGGTAGTTTGGGAACAACTGGCTTTGGGGTTGTAGTAGCCTATGTTCTAATCCTAACTCCACCTTGAGCAAGCCAATTGAATTTTGAGCTTGTATTCCTCATCTGGCAGATGGGGATAACTCACCAATTTAGTTTTCAGATTAAATGGCATAAGGTCTGTAAAGTTTTCATATATGCTATTTAAATGTTACTTCAAAATGTTTAGTTTTATTATGTTGGCAAATTTTCATTAAAACAACAAGAAAAAAAGCCTTGTTTTAGAGAGGCTAAGGTTAAATCTAACAAGCAGGTGACAGGGTACCCTGAATCGTGGCCTCTCATCACAGACCTATCAGTTGTGACCTACATTCAGCTTACGCAGAGGCAGTTTCAGGTAGGGGTGCTGAAATGATTTGTCTATTTCCGTTATGTGGTAAAGCGAAAAAAGTCTGACTACAGTATTGTGACTCAGCGACTCTAGAAGGTGGAACTAATTACCTGATATTTGCAGACGATATTAGCGTAACCATGAATTGGAGATGTTATCAGGTTTGAGTCAGGAAATGCAGAGATAAAGTACCCACGATGATTACTGATGAAAGGAAAGATAGTCAAGGTTGGTCGCTGAATGAATGCGTGCCCAATATCAAAGATTTCCTACGTTTGCTGCCAGTTTTTTTTGAATAAGATGAATTAAATAAAACTCAGTTTTGTAATTTTAAGAAGAAAATATAAACTAACCCAAATGCCACACATTATGGGAAGATGTAGGCGCTTTACACTCATAACTTCAACAATAGTCAGTTTGGGCATCTCAGGAAAATTTTGCCCACAGTGAGTACCTTAGTATTCAGGTTCCTGTCAAAAAATTATTCAGGTCAAAACAGTTAAGGTTCTGGGGAAACCGAAAGAAAATTGAAAATAGGTTGTATGGCAATACTAAATTTTGGTTCCACAAGGAACGAGTAATATTATAAAGTTTAACTTGTAATTTTGCAAAGATGAAACATCCAAAGTGCTTTACTAATTTGAAAACATATACCTGGCACTAACAAATACCCTAGCATGATCATTTAAATCAATTACTGGCCAGATGCGGTGGCTCACACCTGTAATCCCAGCACTTTGGGAGGCCTAGGTGGGTGGATCACGAGATCAGGAGTTCGAGACCAGCCTGGCCAACATGATGAAACCCCATCTCTACTAAACATACAAAATTAGCTGGGTGTGCTGGTGGGGACCTGTAATCCCAGCTACTCAAGAGGCTGAGGCAGGAGAATTGTTTGAACCTGGGAGGCGGAGGTTGCAGTGAGCCGAGATAGCACCACTGTACTCCAGCCTGGGCGACAGGGCAAGACTCCACCTCAAAAATAAATAAGTAAGTAAGTAAATAATAAATAAAATAGATAAATTACCATGAATCGTTGTTGCCAAGACTTTAAAAACATTATGGATCAATACACTAAACATGTCAGTTTCTTTTGTCAGAATCAAAATGTGGGGACCCAAAAAATTGTATTCAATTTATTTTAATAATTGAAGACATATAAAAATACAGAATAGTAGAGACATAGATCAATATATATAGTTCTTCAGTCACTACTTAATAAAAATAAAACTTGGAAATGGTGAATATTTTTTATTAGAGAGTCTTCTAGAAAAATAACTGATGACCCTCCTTATTATTCAGATTTAGTGGTTATTTTCATTCACTAATTAAAACTGCCTGCAAAAATTCCAGACATTTTCTGCTATGTACAACACATTAATCTTAGTATCTAAGTAGAAATCTGTTTAATCTTAAAAAGTCACAGTCACAAATTACAAAATAATTTACTAGACAACCAGTTTTTTCTTTTTTATTTAATTCCATATAAGGAGAAGGATTAGCTTCTATTGATACTTCAGGAAATTTTAGATTTTCTGTGACAAGTAATTTCCATTTCCTCTTCTCTCTGAACAACAGCATAGCCAGCAAGTCTTACTTTTTCCCATGCTAGGTTCCCTTCGGTAAACTCTATTTCCTAGTTGCTAATAAAAAAAAAAAAAGTCCATCTAAGCCACAGTAAAATATATGAGTTGTGTGGCTTCCGTGTGTGCATGAGTACATGTTCCCATGTGTGTTAATGACAACACCAACACACTACCATTGTGTCATTTACCGCTGTTCCTTTGTGTGCACTAAAAGATAAAAACGTAACGAATTTTTCCTTCTGCCAAACCAACCTGCTTTAAAGAATATTTGCCTTGTCTTTGCCCTTCCGGTTTTCCATAACAAGCATGGCGCACGTTCCCTTTTGTGTCTAAGGCACTGGTTACTTTAGGGCTCCAGAATTCACCTTTTCCTTGGCCTTTGTAGGGCATCTCAAATCTAGACATGGCATGACACCAACTCAGATGTGTTTAGAATATATTCACTCACCATATTTTTCTGAGTAAATGATTCAATCTCCACAAGTCTCTGTACAATAGATTTTCGTTAATAATCTTAACAAGACCACCAAGGAGCTAGAAAAAAGAATCAGCCACAAATGTTAATTTTTTTTTTTTTTTTTGGACGGAGTCTTGCTCTGTCACCCAGGCTGGAGTGCAGTGGTGCTATCTTGGCTCACTGAAACCTCTGCCTCCCGAGTTCAAGTGACTCTTTTGCCTCACAGTCACCCAAGTAGCTGAGACCAAGCCAGGCTAGTTTTTGTATTTTTTTAGTAGAGATGGGGTTTCGTCATGTTGGCCAGGCTGAACTGTCTCAGGTGATTCGCCCACCTCAGCCTCCCAAAGTGATGGGATTACAGGTGTGAACCACCACACCTGGCCCACAAATGTTAATTTTAAATGAAACTTATACTATTGGGTCAGACAAGAGCATGTTCTGCCACTAGTTAGCTCTGTGATCCTGGGCAAGTTTCCAAACTCTGAGCTCCAGTTGCTGAGTAAATAGGAATAATAATTATACATTTTCTGAAATGATTTTTGTGAGAATAAATCATCTTATGCATTGAAGTACATAACACTGGCATGTAGTTAGAGCTCAATAATTGCTAACTATGATTGCTCTTTCCTATCTTATTTCCTACACATAGCTCTATTTTGTGGGAGGTGAGAGATCTGGAAGGGATAGAAATTATTTCAACTTGGTGTTTTAAAAAACGTAACTAGCAAGTGAAACACAGGTAGTTAGGGCAGTGGCCTAAGGGCCAGGAGGGTCAACCCGAACAGGCACTACAGTACGTTCGTATCTTTTGGTCTGAGCCCTCCACCCACTCTTGAGGCATTCACTGAAGCACATGGGGAGTCTTCACCTCCTAAGGAATTGGGCAAGGACTGGAAACAAGTGGTCTAATCCTTGGCCAACAGTGCTGGCAGGGGCTTTGAGATGGGAGAGGGAGTGAATTCTCTGTAACGTAGTGAGATACTATTTTGATGTAGTGAATATAGATTCTTCCCACCTCTTTTTCCCAAATCTGATATTTTCTGTTAAACTATTTTTTCTCTCTCAGTTCAGCACTAGGCAAGAAGCCATGATTGTCTATTATAGTATATAAGTCATTACAACCAGACGGTTGTCACTGCATAAAGGGAGAAGTAGAGCCTGGCTTTTGGTTTTGTTTTTGAAAGATAAAAATTGAATGACAATGTGGGCAGGCAAAGCCAATGTTTCCAGCTTCCAGCTGGGAATGAAAATGGGAAAGAGAAGGGGTAAATATTGGTGTGTTCCTAAGGAAGGCCTATTCCCTGAGACTCTCCTAAATGGAGCCCTGGGTTGGCTGAGTGAGGACTGTAGACATTTTGGTTCGTTTGGGGCAATGGTGTGTTGGAGACAGCTTCACCCTCAGGACTCACTGGGGCATTTCTTTCCAGCTCCTCATGTTGCTTGCCTGAAATTGGCCACGGTGGGAATATTTACACTGCAGAAATTGACAACTGCTACAAATCAGAACTTTTCTCTTTGGAGAGCTGATTGTTAAGCATTTGCTCCTCACACCACTGGGTTGGGATCTCTGTCTTACTTCCCTGGTGCAGTCCAGAAAGATGGCAAACTTTTGGAAATCTGCCTCCTCCTTGCCCTATGTCTGGCAAAAAGTAGAAATGGCCGTATGGCCTGTGACCTATCTTGGCAGAAAGGTTGTACGACACATCCAGAATTTCCCATGGCCGCAGAGGGTTATGGGAGACCACTCCAATTTGTTCTGTACTTTGGAGAGAGGCTCAAGAGTGATGAAAATGGAGCCATGCCTATGTGCATGGACAGTCAAAGATCATTCAGAAAGGCGCACATCTCAGTGGATGAGAGAATGAACAGGTGGGGCTAGGGGCTGTGGCTCATGCCTGTAATCCCAGCACTTTGAGAGGTCGATGTGGATGGATCTCTTGAGCCCAGGAGTTCACAACCAGCCCGGGCAACATGGTGAAACACCGTCTCTACAAAAAAAATTTAAATTTAAATTTTAAAGAACTATAATGTTGGCATAGAATAAGATATAAAGACTGAAAAACACCCCATGCTGTTGCCTTCTCCTTTCATTGTAACATGTAAATCACATCCTCAGGTAAGGATTTGTCCAAGCCTTGCAGAACTATGCTTTCCTAGGGACGTTTATTGAGCTGCTCTTTTTCCCGCTGAAGGAAGGTTTATTACATGACAGATGGACAGGAGCCTCTACTTGCAGAATGGCTCAGGAATAGGAGCTCTACCTGCTCAGACACGGGAATGAGATCACAGGCAGACTTCATATTTGAAGGGAAGGCAGGACATGAGAGCACTGGCATGTGGTTGGAGATAAACAGTCATTATAATCCCTTACCCAAGACAGAGAATCTAGAATATACTGTGCCCACTCCGGTGGGCAGAAAAGTAGTGGCAGCCATAGAGATAATGCAAAAGTTAGAAAGATTCTTGATTACAAGTGCCTGAAGTTGGCCCCATTCTACCACCCACCTAAATGAGACTTTGAAGAGAAGTTAAGTATTATAGTGAAAAATAAATAAAACTGTGTTTCTGGTACACCCGAGCTTGTAGTCTGCACTTTGTGGGCACTGCTTTAGCTCTTCAGAAAGTTGTAATACCATCTGGGGTGTCTCTGCAAGAACCAGTTCTCCAAGCCCCTTGGTTGTACAAGTTCTATGTATTTGATAAGTGAAAATACAAAGTGTTCATCATCTTGTGATTTTTTTCAGAAAAGCATCTCTATCGGAAGTGCAGTGATTAAACACACGGGCTGTGGGCTTTGACTGGGTTCAGATCTCTGCTTTGACAGGTACTATGTTGTCTTAGGCAGGTTACTGGGCTTTTCTAAGCCTGTGTTGAGTTCCTCACATAAGAATTAAACAAGCAGGTCCACATAGGATTCTTACATAGGCACCTGTACACAGCAAACACTCACTACACATTAGCTATTACTAGAAGGGAGGTAATAGTCATCGGTGATAAGCAGATGAGGGGCACCTCCAGCTTCCTCTCAAATCAGTGACCAACTGAGAGTGAGTTAGATGCCAAAGTTCGACTGAAAACAAGAGATTCTGACTCTCGATCCATGAAGAGTCTACATTATTTAATTCAAGCTTTTGAATGATCTTGTGAGTACTGTCTTTCTTCTGCCAGTAAGAAAGTTGAGGCTAAGCTGAAATCCAAACTCAGGTCTTTTGCCTTCAAAGCCACATTACGTTCACCTCTACTGCTTTGGAGAGGTGAATAAGGGGACACCTCCAGCTTCCTCTGAAATAGTAGCCAGCTGAGAGTCACATGCCAAAGTTCAACTGACAGCGAGAGATTCTGACTCTAGATCTATGAGGAGCCTCATACAATTTTTTTGACATTTGAGGTATAAGTGAAAAATGGAAAGGTTTTCATTAGAGAAGAATAAAGAATGTCAAATTTATTCTAAACATGCAAAGACAGCCATTCAACTATGTCAGTATAAGAATGGTGTCACAGTGGACCCTCGTATTTATTTTTATTTACAAAAAATACCTTAGTCTAAATTGCATATTACTTTGCTTTTACTAAGCAATTAGAGTTTGGTAAAAATAGTTGCACTAGATAGTTAAAGAAGCTGTATTTTGGGCATGCCTGGGAGAGCTCAGCTGGCCGTCCCACGGAACCTGAGGCTGGGGCACCACCATGCACCTGGTGGCAGCTACGTAATGTCAAAAGTGGTGACCTAAGACCAAATGCGGTGGCTCACACCTGTGATTCTGGGACTTTGGGAGGCCAAGGTGGAAGAACTGCTTGAAGCCCAGGAGTTCAAGACCAGCCTGGGCAATATCTGGAGACCCCATCTCTACAAATAATGAAAAAAATTAGCTGTCCATGGTGGCATGTACTTGTAGTTCCAACTACTCTATCTACTAGGGAGGCTGAGGTAGGAGGATCACTTGAACCCAAGAGGTCAAGGCTACAGTGAGCTGTGATGGCACTCCACTGCACTCTAGTCTGGGCAACAGAGTGAAATCCTGACTTGAAAAAGAAAAAAAAAAAGTGGTGACCTAGATGAAAATACCTAGTCTAAGGGGCTAGTCCTTAAAAGTACGACCTTAAGACGTCACATATGAAATTAAGTTGTACTGAGAAAAGTTGCACTTGCTTCTTTGAGACAGCAGGTTTAAATTAAATGAACATTAAATGCAATTATTAAATTGAACCATAATAAATTGCCATTTTTGGCTGGGTGTAGTGGCTCACACCTGTAATCCCAGTACTTTGGGAGGCCAAGGTGGGCGGACACTTGAGGTCAGGAGTTCGAGAACAGCCTGGCCAACATGGTGAAACCCAATCTCTACTAAAAATACAAAAGTTAGCTGGAAGTGATGGCTCACGCCTGTAATCCCAGCTACTCAGGAGGCTGAGGCACAAGATTCGTTTGAAACCGGGAGGTGGAGGTTGCAGTGAGCCGAAATCAAGCCAGAAATTGCTAGGTTTTTGCAAGTAAAAAGTGGTAAAATATCAGCAATTGAGGTGGCTCAAGCTATTGATTAAATTAAAACTTCAATTCCAGGCTAATTTTTCTTCTTCTCTAAAGAAGTACTGGATAATAATTATAGTAATAGGAGGAGGAGGATTCTTTTTCATCATACTCCTTACACTTACTTAGCTCTTATGAATATCTCACTTCTAGTCTGTTTATATATATTAACTCAGTACCACAATAACCACAGGAAATAAAACAATTATTATTTCTATTTAACATATTTATCAGGCTACATGTGGCAGCTTTATAAATAATATCTGTAGTTTTGGGTGCTCATAATATATTAAGTGTTGTACTAAATGCCCTTCATAAATGATCTCTTTACCTCTAAGATGCACAAATGACCTCATTACTTCTCATTACTACGATTTTCCTTATTCTTCAGAGCAGGACCCTGAGGTGAGAAGTTCAGAAATTTTCTGAGGTTCACAAAATTAGTAGGGGGCAGAGGAGAAATTTAAAATGAGATTCATCTACTTCTGGGCCTCAGTGTGTAACTATGAAGCTACTCTATTTCAGTCTATGCTTTTTCCATCTGGCCTTTCCAAGTCTTAGCAGCCTCCCCCATCTTCTCTCATAATTTAGCGAGTTTCACTAAGTACTTAATAAATATCCTTGCATGCACACTGATTTCACATGTGGCTGATTTTTGAGAATGTAACATTGCCAAGGTGCTTGTGAAACTAGGCCAATCAAATGTATTGATTCCAATAAAGTTCTTACTAAATTTGATTCCTCCTTGTAAAATTGTGAAATGGTCATAGAAATACCACTAGAGTTAAGTATGCGCAATTTCCTTAAATTGGATTCTCAGATAAGCATCAGCCTCTTAGAGCTTACGATATCTGAGAAAATAACAGCTAAACACCCCGGCACTGATGTGGCAGTGAAATGATTTCTCTGGTAGTGGCTCATTTCTTAGTCACCAAGTAAAGTATTTACAGAATCTTCCCTCAGGTATAGATATTACTGTTATCACGAACAATGAGATGAGAAAATTGAGGAACCAAGGTGATTACAAAACAGCTAAAGGCAAACTGGCTATTTGGCACCCACATTGAAAAGATTTTCTGAAGTCTGATGATTTAACTGGTTGTAAAGGACGTGCTGAGTTCAATCAAAGATGTCCAACCTTAGTTTACATTTTCTCCCACACAGGATTAAATTGCTGTAAGTGGCCTGTTTCCTGCTGTGCAGGGTCCCCCTCCAGGTTTGCATAGGAAGAGTAGGTTCCCTTGGGAGACTAGCCTCACTCACATGCACACCCTCACTTACATGGCTCCATCAGGAGCTGTGATAATGTGGGTTTTACTCTTTAACTTAAAATATGAGTTGAAATGGAAAATAAAATAAGAGGTAGATAGTGCAAGTATCTGAGATCCCTCCTTCAAAATGTAACAGGACGCCAAGGCAAGAGGATTGCTTGAGCCCAGGAGTTTGAGACCAGCCTGGGCAACATGGTGAGGCCCCATCTCAAACAAACAAACAAACAATAACAAAACCTTGCAATGATGTGCAGCCTTGATGAGATAAAGAACAGGTTCCCCTTTAGTACAGGACAAATCACATGAATGGTTTCTATTTACTAGGCACTTACTATGTGTCAGACATTGTACCAAATGCCTGAATGTGGATGATCTTATGTAATTTTGCCTATTATTATCTGTATTTTACAGTTGAGGAAACTGAGGTTTACAGAAACTGAGTAACTTCGCCAAGTCCGCATCCTTCATAAATGGTGTAGTTGGGGCTACAAGCCATGCCTAACTGACCTTGGAGACCAGGTGTATTGCTGGTCTTGAGCACCGTGGTATATTGCTTCTCATAGAAAACGTAGCCCATACGCAGGCAGACTGAATCTGCAAGCTTCAGTCCCTTGACTATAGAGTCCTGCTTTCTTCAGCTCTCCTGCACAGTATATTCTAGATTCTCTGTCTTGGGTAAGGGATTATAATGACTGTTTATCTCCAACCACATGCCAGTGCTCTCATGTCCTGCCTTCCCTTCAAATATGAAGTCTGCCTGTGATCTCATTCCCGTGTCTGAGCAGGTAGAGCTCCTATTCCTGAGCCATTCTGCAAGTAGAGGCTCCTGTCCATCTGTCATGTAATAAACCTTCCTTCAATGGGAAAAAGAGCAGCTCAATAAACGTCCCTAGGAAAGCATAGTTCTGCAAGGCTTGGACAAATCCTTACTTGAGGATGTGATTTACATGTTACAATGAAAGGAGAAGGCAACAGCATGGGGTGTTTTTCAGTCTTTATATCTTATTTTAATGCCAACATTACAGTTCTTTAAAATTTAAATTCATTCAATAAATAATATATACATATATAGTTCAAAATCAAAACAATATAAAGCAATTACATATAAAAACATATTTTATTTCTACTCTTGTCCCCATTCACCCTGATTCTCCCTCTAAATTAGTAAGCATTTTTATTAGTTTCTTGCTTAGTCATCTCATCCTTTTTAAATGTAAATATAAATACATGCTTATTCTTTTTCTTTTACACAAAAGCTCACCTTTTTCACTCTAAGTATTTTAACAATACATAGAGAACATGCACTTTTTACTCTTTACATCTGCATAGTATTCCTTATGTACCTGTCCGACAGTGTATCTAACCAGCCTCCATGAATGGGCATTTTGGTTTTTTGCAGTCTTGTAATTACCAAAAACATTGCAATGAATTTGTTTATGCAGTGGTATCTGTAGAATCAACTCCCAGAAGTTTATCCAGCTTCTGGGTAGGATAAGCTGGGTCGAAGAGTAAGTGTGCTTTAGATGGTTATTGCCAAATTGTCCTTCACAGGACTCTGCCACTAGCATTAGATAAGAGAGTCTCCTTCACTGCCCTGACAATAGAGTGTGTTGTCACACTGGATTTTTGCCAATCTGATAGGCAAGAAATGGTTTCCTAGAGCAGTTCTGACTTAATAGTTGGTTTTTTTTTTTTTATGACTGAGGTTGAGAATATTTTCATTTGCTTAAGGGTATATTTCCTTTCTGTAAAAAATATGTGCAGAGGAGTCTATGCCTGAGATGAGTTACAAATATTTTTGCGGGTTTGCCACTTATCTTTTGACTTTGCCTTGCCGTGTTATTATTATTACTACTCTTTTGCCTTCAGAGGGCTTTTGTTTGTTTATGTAGTTAAGCACCATTACTCTCTCACAATCTCTGGATTTTCAGCCATAGTTAGAAAGGCCTTCCCTACACTGATGTTACAAAGGGATTTGTCTGCGTTTTATCATATTTTGACAATTCCTTTCCCCCTCATGTTTAAATCTTTGAATTATTTGGAGTTTATTCTGATGAGTATTATGTTAGTTATGGATCTAACTTTGTCCTTTTGCCCCTGACTACCCAATCGCCCCCCCACTGTTTTATTTAAAAATCATCTTGACTGATTTGAGATGCTGCCTTTATCATATACCAAATCCCCAGAGGCATTTGCTTATCATTCTGACTCTGCATCTTTTCCATTGGTCTATTTGTGAATTCATTTAGCAGTAACACTCTGCTTTAATTATTAAGTCTTTATAGCCTCAATACTATTTGGGGCCTTGTGATATTTCTTTTAGGGAAGAGAGAAAATCCTTTAGTGCTTTCAATGAGACAGAAAGTGGCCCCTGTCAATGATCTTGAATAGAACAGTTTCACATTTTTACAAATCAATATATAGTAGGACTAGGTATCTCTACCATGAATCACTTTGCAAGGGAAGCAGCAGTGGGCCCTTACGAGCTTGGAGCTGGATGATACACGATGCTCCTTTTCACCCCCGAATTTGCCAGGAGGCATGAAGAGAGTGTGAGTTTGGGAGTGAGAGGGGTGGAGGCCTTCTCTTCTACTTGGATGCTTGAAATGATCCCAGGGAAGGAGCCTCGTTGGAGGAGCACTGAGAAATCAATGCTGGGAATGTCTAATTGCTACCAAATGGTATCTAAATTGAAAACGTTATGCTCGATGCCTATCTTGGAGTTCTAAACTTTTTGCTCACTGACTTTAAAAAAGATACTATGAATTTAGAGCTCTGACTTTGGCTAACAAGCCCCTAAACCATCTTTTATCCCCCTAAACTGTGTTCTCAAAAAACATAACCACCGTGTGAGAAGCTCTCTGGATTGTCTTCAAGCGGGACAATTGTACACTCAATGATTTGCACTTCCAATAACGCTATAGAACAAGGTTTAATTAAAAGAAAATGTATATGTAGCATAAAATAATTCTGTGACTTTCCCCAAGGTGTATACAAACTGAGGTTGCCTTTTCACTCGACTATCGTGATAGTAACTTATTATGAGCCTGCTGCTGGCTTAACTGTTTCCGTGAATCCTCAAACAGCCCTGATGGAGTCGGCTCTGAGGCTTTAATACCTTGCAAACTGCACACAGGAGCGTGGCAGAGCTGTGCGTGCGTGCTTGGGTGACTGTGAGCTGGGCAAGGAGGTGGGAGTAGGAGTGGGCAGGAAACCCTCTATTCTTGATACTACAAATCTCTGAGTCATTTTCTTTCTCCGTAGGAGCCTTTGTTATCAATCCCTCGATTCTCTGCGGTTTGTTTTTAGCACACCTCAGCCTCTCACAGTGGGAATGTCTCGTTCTTTCTTCCCATCACCTTCTCTTTCTCCTACTTTACAGTAGCAATTGCACCTTCTCCTGTTCTCCTTCTAGATTGCTCTGATGTTTGAAGGAAGCTTCAATGGCTGTTCCGGGGTGTGGCAGGCGACCTCACAAAACTTGTTCTGCATGTTGGCCAAGGATCCGCTAATTTCCTATGTAGCCAACATTGTACAATCCAGTTCTAACAGTAAAGGAATTTTCTCATTTTAAAATTTATTTTTCTCAACAAAAGTAATACATACATTAAATAAAATTTAAACACTGAGGAAATATGTATTGTAAAAAGTGAAGGTGCCTTGTATTTCTATCTGCAGAGAAAACCACTTTAATAGTCTAGTGATCCTCAATTTTTTTCAATAGGTATGCCAGCTAGATTCCTCTTCCTCTTCCTCCTCCTCCTCCTCCTCCTTCTCTCTCCTCCTCCTCCTCCTCCTCCTCCTCCTTCTTCTTCTTCTTCTTCTTCTTCTTCTTCTTCTTCTTCTCCTTCTCCTTCTCCTTCTCCTTCTCCTTCTCCTTCTCCTTCTCCTTCTCCTTCTCCTTCCTCTTCCTCTTCCTCTTCCTCTTCCTCTTCCTCTTCCTCTTCTTCTTCTTCTTCTTCTTCTTCTTCTTCTTCTTCTTCTTCTTCTTCTTCTTCTTCTTCTCCTCTTCTTCCTCTTCTTCTTCCTTTTTGACAGTCCGGCTCTGTCGCAACCAGCCTGGCCAACCTAGTGAAACCCCGTCACTATGGGTGGAGCGCAGTGGTACAATCTTGGGTCACTGCAGCCTCTACCTCCTGGGTTCAAGGGATTCTCCTGCCTCAGCCTCCTGAGTAGCTGGGATTACAGGCACCTGCCACCATGCCTGGCTAATTTTTGTATTTTTAGTAGTGACGGGGTTTCACTAGGTTGGCCAAGCTGGTCTTGACCTCCTGACCTCAGGTGATCCACCTGTCTCGGCCTCCCAAAGTGCTGGGACTATAGGCATGAGCCACAGCACCAGGTCAGATTATTCTTATTTTACAAAAATGGTGTCACAGTACACACATGGCTTTTCATTTTGCTTTCTTCACTTCGGAAGCCTATCCAGCCTGTCCATATGTGGCAATCGCTGTTGTAATGGTGCGGCAACATATTTTTGCTCCATTTCCATTTATCTCATCTTTGGTCCCATCGTAAATGAAAAAAGTACCCTGAAGTAAAAGTGAGGAGCCTTGGGTTTCTAGCATTGTTTTGCCACTAGCCAGCTGTGTGGCTATAGACAAATTGCTCAACCTCATTCGTTTCAGTTTTCGTTGTTAAGGGCGGGGAATATGATTTTAAAAGCCCCTCCTAGCTCTGTCAGATCAGACCCATTGGTAATAGTACGTGTTGGGCACCTGCTGTGTTCCAGGAATTGTTCTAGGTACTAAGAAAGCTGCAATGAATGTAGAAGAAAACCCCTATCCTCATAGAGCTTTCATTTCAATGTTGAATGTATTCCCCTCTGAATAGCACCACAAAGCATCCGAAAACAAGTGCCTCTTCTCCCTCCATTTCTTTACCCCCCAGTTATTCTCCAATTCAGCAACTGAACTCTTGCTTCAAACCCTCCCACGGCAGTCCTCTAACAAATGCCAGCAATTAACCTCCTATTCACAACATCCAATGGGTTCTTCTAGTCTACATTTTACTTAAGCTCTTGCTTCAAACCCTCCCACGGCAGTCCTCTAACAAATGTCAGCAATTAACCTTCTATTCACAACATCCAATGGAGTCTTCTAGTTTACATTTTACTTAAGCTCTAGGTGGAAGGTGACACTATTATTTGTTTTCTTCTTAGACTGATCGTCTCTTTCAGCACTGATTTCTCTCAAGAATGACCCTTCCTTTCCCTGAATATACATGTAGTCAACATTTATGACTTATGGAATCTGTCTTTGCAAATTTGCCTATGCTAAAATTTATTTGTAACTCCAAAAGTGATCCTGATAGGGTTTTTGAGGCCACTCACAAATGTGTGCAGAGGAGCACAAAATTTGAGCTTCCCAATGGGTATGCTCTCAGCTGAGGCTGACCAAGGTGATGCTTTGCTTTCCTGTTTCAGTTCCCATACTATGAAGAAGTTTCCTTATCGTGGCCTATTTAGTGCGCATTTTTCACACATTTGTGCTTTTTGTTGATGACTTTACTGTTTAAAATAGCCCCAGGCCTAGTATGGAAGTGCTGTTTAGTGTTTCCAAGCACAAGAAAGCTGTACTATGCCTTATGAAGAAAATAAGTGTTAGATAAACTTTGGGCATGAGTTCAACATTAATAAATTGACAATGTTGATGAAATACGTTAATTTTTAAACAGAAACACACATAAAACAAGGTTACCACTGAAAAGTTGGTGAAAATGTCATGACCAGAGGCTTGCAGGAACCTAACCGTGTATTTCCCCTATAAGAAATGGTTCAGCGTTTTCTAATTCAGGGTTCACAGTGGCTTCAGAGAACTTAACTGCCATGAATAATGAAAATCAAAGTATTTTTAAATCCAACTTCTCTTTCCTTACCATTCCTTAAATGTTGGCATTCCTTGGGTCTGTCTTGGTCCCATTGCTCTTCTCATCTGGTGAATTCTCCAAGACTACCCCCTTCTCTCCTAGAAAGGACTCCAGACATGCATATCCAACTGCTGTATATGTGTATTCCATATTCCTGGTCCCAAATAAAAATCCCAAACTAGGAGTTCGAGACCATCTTGGCCAACGTGATGAAAACCCCATCTCTACTAAAAATACAAAAAATTATCTGGGTGGGGTGGTGCACGCCTGTAATCCCAGCTACTCAGGAGGCTGAGGCAAGAGAGTCACTTGAACCCAGGAGGTGGAGATTGCAGTGAGCCGAGATCACACCACTGCACTCCAACCTGGACAACAAGAGCAAAACTCCGTCTCAAAAAAACAAGTAAAAAAAAAAAAAAAATCTCAAACTATGCTTACTACCTCATTGATGTGTTCTTCCTTGAATAGTCCCAGTTTAATAAATGGTACCACCCAAGTAGGTAGGCCAGATCATGGAGAATCCTTCTTGACTTCTCTGATTCCTTCCCCACTCCCCCTCACTCCCAGGTGGTTGACTCCAGCCCCTTAATGTCTCTCAGCTCACTCTCTTCCTTTCTGCTCCCATGGCTACTCCTTAGATCGGGCCCCATGGTTGTGGCCTAGAGTGATGAACTGGTTTCTCAAGTCCTCTACCTACAGTCAGTATTGTACCCCCATTTCTACACCTTCAATCCATCTTCCACATTGGGGCCCAAATGAGAGTTCTATTTAATAGCAATGTAATAGCTGACATTGACTTCACGGGCCTGTGTCCCAGGCATCATGCTAGAGACTTGACACATACTATCTGTAATCATCAGGCTGCAGATAAACACAGTTATACCCATTTTCCATCAAAGGAACTGAGATTCACAGGTGATAAAACCCTAACTCCTAAGCACTAGAACACAGGAGCCTTTATGATTTAGTCTCTGGCCACTTCATTAATTTCATGTGTTGACACATTTTTTCTTACCTCTCTGTGTATCCTACCCTCTAGCAGTTTAAAACTACATGCGGGTTTCCCAAACATTTTGTGCTGCTTCACATTTCCATGCCATTCTTTAGCTATGCCCTCTGCTCATCATGATCTTTCTTTCCTTGTCTATGAGAGCCTACTGAACTTACTATACTCAGCTTAACAAAAACTGGCTTTAATAAAACTTCTAGAGCTTCCCAAGTAGAGCAGGCCACACAGTCTTTTCTGTTCCCACTATACTCTGTAGAAACTTCTATTGCAGTGTCACCTTACCACATTTACTGCTTAAATGTCTTTCTCTATGTAGACTCTTCTTTTTAGATGTGACACCTTTTCTCTGGGTGAACTAATTTTTGCTTATTACTTATATAAAGGTCAATAAGATCATGAGTTTCTAATCAATATTATGGCTCAATTGCTTCTACTCAGCTGCCTATCCTAATATCTGGTTAGACCTTTGTACCAGAATGGTCCAAGCCAAATTAATTATGTTTCTCTAATTTGCACTACTTCTGGATGCACAATGAATGAAACTCCATCTGTCTGCTGTTCAAGCAAGAAAATTGGGAATTCTCCATTTCCCCACACTTCTATCTTCACATAGTGTCTATCTTTAAATTCTATTTACCCTAGAGCTATCCTATTAATACATTTTGTACCCATCACTTTTCTCCCCACTCCAACTGGCCATATCAGATCACTATCTTCCCATCAGTGCACCCAGCTCCTAACTTGTTTCTCTACCTCCAATCTTGCCAAAATGATTCTCCTTATTCTCATCCCAGTGCTGCTTATAAGGAACAAATGGGATCTCCCCAGTTCATTCCATCATAATCCTTCAGTGTCTTGCCATGGCCAGTAGGATAGTGTAAACTCACAAGCATTACAGAACCCTTCATGCTTTTCTCTCTAGCTTTGTCTCTCTCTCTACTTCTCCCTTTCATATAAGTCTTTCAGCGTCATCTAACTATTCACAGATCTTCAAAGGGAGATTTGTGTATGTTCTTTCTTTTTGGGCTGGGTGAATTGTATATATATTTTTTTCTTTCTTTTCTTTTTTTTTTTTGACAGAGTGAGACTCCGTCACCCAGGCTGGAGTGCAGTGGCGTGATGTTGGAGCACTGCAACCTCTGCCTTCTGGGTTCAAGTGATTCTCGTGTCTCAGCCTCCCAAGTAGCTGGGACTACAGGTACAAGCCACCATGCCTGGCTAATATTTCATATTTTTGGTAGAGATGAGATTTCGCTGTGTTGACCAGGCTGGTCTCAAACTCCTGACCTCAGGTGATCTGCCTGCCTCGGCCTCCTAAAGCGCTGGGATTACAGGCATGAGCCACTGCACCTGGCCGAATTGTGTATTTTCTTTATGACTTGGCTCAGAGAATTTCTAGCTTGGATTGTGTCCTCTACTTTCAGAGAAGTCTGCCTCTAACTTTGCACAATGTGCACTTTAAACACCTTAAAGGCAGGAACTGTGTATAATACTCAGAGCATGGCCTAGGGGCCAGCATGGAGGGGGTGAGCTACAGATGTTTGTTGAATGACTGTACGAACTCACAATTTTGAAGGTGTTGACCATGGACATTGCTGACCTGGTAATATTTGATTGACCAATGGACAGGATCACAAGTGATGGCATCTTCTGATGCCATCAAGGGCTGCATTCCCAGGAAGAAACAAATTACTGGAATCTTAGAGATGTTCTCCCTTTCCTATGCCTTCAGAGACATTTCTAAGCTTAGCCATGCTTTCTTTCATCCTCTGAGTTTCAGCAACAGCCATCCATAGCAGTTAAGACAATTGCACATTGCTTAAAGTTAGGTAACAAATTACCTTTTGCATAATGTTTGCATAATGCATGATGCAAAATGTTCCTAGATCACTGATTTTTTTTGGGGGGGGGGGAACTGTGCTATATCTTTTTGACTTATGTTTTAATTTCTAGGTATTCTTCTTTCCTCCAGGCAAAGTTAACCATAGGGTCAGAGGACTTGAATGCCAGTGACATTTGGTGACAATCCGAAGCCACCAAGGAAAGAAAATATTTCTTCTTTGTGGTACAATTGTTTAAAACATGGTTGAAAGCAGGTTTAAGTAGGACTTTTTTTTTTTTTTAAAGCATACGTTGGTTTAAGTAGAAACTTGAAAAATAAAACACAAAAAGACAACTACAAAATAATATGCATAGCATGACCTCATTTTTGTAAAAGAAGAATAATCCAGTTAGCATAGCTGAGAAAAAATGGAAAGAATATGCACCTGGCTGTTTAATAGCGTTTTTTTTTTTTTCTGGGAATTATGATTATAGTGGAGCTTCACTTTTAACATTACTTATTTCTGGTTTTGCTATGCAAAAAAAGTACAGAAAACTCCAGGAAAAATTTTATTTATAGCTTTATCCTGGGGGCTGTTTTGCTTTTCTGCATCTTCAGAGTGGAAATGCTGTCTTAACCAATAAATTAACAATTTGCTTAACTATTGTTACTGCCATCATTTTGCTTTCCTGTGACACTGGGAGAAGGTTTTCTAGCTTGGTCCCTTGTCCAAGCAAATGTTACCAATTTTTTAAAAAGAGACTCTGCACCATCCTCAGAAGTAGTCAAGTTTAGCGTGTATCTTTTGTTTAAATGTGTGGGGATTAAGTTATTCTATAATAATATGATTACACTGTAAAATCTTAGACCTTTATAATTCAGTGAGTAATGATTTCCCAAAAGCTAAAATTTGTCAATTACTTGCAGCTAGTAATTTCCAGTGAGGCTACTTCGACAAAGGGTGAGACTCTGGGAGTTGCTATGGGGAACGCCTCCAGCAGTGAAGCTGATGTAGGCTTATGCCACTGCCATAGGGGCCACACTCTGAGTCAGAAAGGACCTCAGAGGAAAGGAGTTCAAATGCCCAACTGATGCAAGAATCCCTCAGCAACATCCACGACATGCCAGACTCCTGCCTAAAACTTTCTGACAGCTTCCCACGCTCACAGGGCAAAGTTCAAACTCCTTGACGTGCTTCAGGAGGCCTTGCGCAGTCTGGCCTCTACTTACATCTTCAATTTTGTTTTTAAGTATTCATCAATTTGCTTACTAATTCCTTTATCAACCCATGCATCAAATATTTACTGAGTGCTTCCAGTGTACCAGGCACTATTTTAGGAATTGAAAATACACAACAATAAATGAAACAGACAAAATCCTCTTGGAGCTAATGTTCCGGTGGTCTAAGAAACACAGTAAACAGGCCGGGCACAGTGGCTCATGCCTGTAATCCCAGCACTTTGGGAGGCCGAGGCGGGTGGATTGCCTGAAGTCAGGAGTTTGTGACTAGCCTGGTTAACATGGTGAAACCCCGTCTCTACTAAATATACAAAAAAATTAGCTGGGCATGGTGGCACATGCCTGTAGTCTCAGCTACTTGGGAGGCTGAGGCAGGAGAATTGCTTCAACCCAGGAGGCAGAGGTTGCAGTGAGCTCAGATTGTGCCACTGCATTCCAGCCTGAGCAACGAGGGAGATTCCGTCTCAAAAAAACAAACAAACACACACACAAACAAAGAAACAAACAAAAACACAGTTAACAAATAAATAAAAGATGTTGTGTCAGGTAGTAATGAATGCCACGGGGAAAAATAAAGCATGGAAAATGTAGTGATTTTAAATACAGGCACACACTCTTCGATACTCCTCCCTCCAAGAGGTTGAGCCTAATTCCTTTTCCCTCTAGTTTGGACTGGACTTAGTGGCTCACTTCAAATAAATGAAATAAATCAGAAGCAACGATGTGTGACTCTGGAGCCTAGGCCTCAGAAGGCACTATGCCTTCCCCTTCTCTCTCTTAGATTACACTCTGAGAGATGTTGGCTGCCACGTTGTGAACAGCCTTTAGAGACAGCCCTATGTGACGAGGAATTGAGGCCGCAGACAGCAGCCATCTAAGTGAACCTTCTCGGAAGTGGATTCCCCAGCCCCTGTCAAGCCTGCAGATGACTGCATCCTTGGCCAACTCTTGACTACAGTGTCATGGGTGACCCTGAGCCAGAATTCTTAGAAATGATATGAGATGACAAATATTCATTGTTTTAATCTGCTGAGTTTTGGGACAATTTGTTATACAGTGACAGATAACTAATAAGAAAAGAAAATAGGGAAGGTGTATGTGGGTGGTGCTGGCTGTTTCCAGGGTAATTAGAGGAGGCCTCACCGAGAAGGAGCCTTGCAGCTAACTCTTGAAGTAGGTGAGGGAGTGAGCCATGAGTACGTCTGGAGAAGATTTCTCGCCAGTCTTCCTGTTGCACTGTGGTCATACAGAACTCGCCTCAGTCGTTGGAACACACCATTTTCCTTCTTAACTCCAGGCCTTCCCATATGTTATCTCTTCTACTCACAACTCACACCCCTCACCCTTCCCTGTCACCCCACCTCACTTCCAATGCTGGCCACCTCATTAACTCCTCATTTATCCATCAGGTCTCAGCTTAGATGCCGCTTTTTCCAGAAAGCCATTCATATCTGCCTACCCTTGGGTAAGTACCCCTTCTGCGTGGTTCCTTGTGTTCCCAGTCATAGCATTTGACACAGTGTAGGACGATGGCTTTTTGGGATTTTTATTTTTTATTTTTTTGGCCGTTACATGGATTATATTCTCTGTGAGGACAGAGCCAAATCTTTTGCAGTTGTAACTGCCATAGCCAGCAGAGTAATCGACACTTGGCAGGAACTCAGTCAATAGCTCCTAAGTGCATGAAGACATTCTGTTCCATTATCGCATGGCAGTCACACACACCCTCACCGTCTCAGTTTCCTATCTCTAAAATACCCCCCTTCCAGGATTATGGTGAGGATAACAAATGCTCACCATATGGTGAGGATAACTATGTAAGTCACCTAGCAGAGTAAGTTCTGTAGAAGCAATAGTCAAATTCTAGTGCAGGAAGTCTGTTCCCTTATAAGACCGTCCCTTTCATTCCATTGCTCAGCAGTTCTATTTAGGAGGAAACTGTTATCTTGAAACTGGAAAAATTGAGGATAAATACCTTCTCTGATAGGGCCCATTTTGATTTTTCATTCACAATTAGATGGATATTTTAGGACACAAAAGAACAATTCTAGTCAAATCTTTCCTTCCTCCTATTCATCAGGTTTATTGAGGTTTAATTTGCTATAGTAAAATTCACCCTTTTTAGGAGTGTAGTTCTATGAGTTTTGACAAATGCATGCAGTTTTACTACCGTCACCAGTCAACAGGTTTTCACTTTTTATTAATTCTCTGTTGACAGCTCCAAGTAGTGTACAGTTCTTACTTAGTACTGCTTCCACTCTCTGCCAAAACGAATTCTCCAATTTTAAACGATCTTGGCTTGTTCATTCAGTGTTTGGTGCTTGGACCTCTGGGGGTGCCTGTGTTTTTGTCTGAATCTCTGCCAGCCAGAAGGGTTGTTATTCCAAAGTGTAACCAACCATTAACCAAAATATTATTACATTTATTCTTATTCCTTTTATTACCATCTCTCAGAGCAGAAATTGTGAATGGGCAATGATAACTCTTTAGCTTCATTTGGGACCCTGAAGAGCAAAATTATTTCTCTTGTGTAATAAAAATAGAAAAAGGAAGATTTTGAAACAAAGAAGTGTTTCTAACAAGAAATTTTCACACGTGCATGTTTCTCCCCTGCTCTGAATCTCTATTATAATTGTTGTCAACACTGTTTGTCACTTTAATGTTCCCTAATTGCCACTCCTTTGTGTTTGTTACCATTAATTTGATTACAAGATGAGGAGCTTTTCCCTGTTTCTTTCCTCCTACATACCGAGGATGAGCACAGGACTGGGTACACAGTTAAAACACAATAAATGTTCTTTTGAGAGACTAACTTGTAGGGAGAGGTGACTTTTGGTAAATTCATGGGAAGGTTCTTTGCAGATAGATCAGGATTTTTGAACAGAACTTCCATTTAGAAAGTCAGATCTTTTAATTTATTATGATGAATAAAGTTTTCGCCAGATTAAGTGTGGTTTCCCTCATAAATTATGAAATAAGTTGCCTAGCAATACAGTGTAATAAATGTAGATATCTAGGAAGGTGGGTTATCTCAAAAGATCAAGGTAAAGTTTAGGTTCCATCTGTGGGTACAAAGAAATGAAAGAAGGAAGCCTTTGTGGCTCTTGAGGTAAAGTGATGCTAGCGTCCACTTCTTTCCCCCAATCCTCCTCAGTTTATAAGTCATTGTCGAGAATACTAAACCACCAGGGCGATACAGGGGAATCCCATAGGTGAACACGACATTAGGACATGCTTTCGGAGAGGGTCTCTGAAAGAGGTTTTTTGGACATCTCGGGGGAGCTCATGGATACCTGGCAGTAAGTACGTAGTAACGTCCCAGAAATCAACCTGCTGCAATTTTACTGCAATTTACTATTCTTGGGTCATATACGAAAATATCAAAAGCACTTTCTGCTCTTTCTCAATAGCAATGAATACAATTAACCACAAATATTTCCAAAGAGGTTACAGAAATTTTAATGTTATGAGAAAGTCAGAGGGTCAGGATAGGGTTGAGCCTAATGCACATGTGTTAGAGGCACAGGAAGTTGCTAAGAGACACTTATCCAAAATCTTTTTTTTTTTGAGACAGAGTCTTACTCTGTTGCCCAGGCTGGAGTGCAATGGCACGATCTTGGCTCACTGCAACTTCCACCTCCCGGGTTCAAGAGATTCTCCTTCCTCAGGAGAATAGCTGGGACTATGGGTGCGCACCACCACTCCCAGCTAATTTTTTGTATTTTTAGTAGAGACGGGATTTCACCATGTTGGCCAGGATGGTCTCGATCTCTTGACCTCGTGATCTGCCTGCCTCAGCCTCCCAAAGTGCTGGGATTACAGACGTGAGCCACTGCGCCCAGCCTTATCCAAAATCTTTACAGTCATTTTGTCTACATTTTTATTAGTTATTTTTTTGGGCTAAGATGTTAAAGGATCTTGCAGAAATACCTGTCTGCATTTAAGCTTTTCTAGTGATTAATGCCTACACATGCATTAGTTGGCCATTATAGTCTCAGTGATCTGGTGCCACCTTGGGTAGTTGCAACACAGGCCAGGTAAATATTTTATAAGTTTGGGCAGGATGTATGATTCAGAGCATGGTGTGCTTCTATGGAGGTTGTGCCTCCATGGAAGAAACATTGGAGACCCTGGATAGCCTGGGGGTCAAATAAGGGCAACCAGGGCTGGTGAAACAACAAGAGGAGAACAGGTCTAATAAAGAAGATGGGCGTAGTTTTGCATCTAAAGTGCCCTCAAGATGGACCTGCAACTGAGCTGGATGGAGCTGCTCGGTGGTGAAGTTGGTAGTCATTGTCATTGGGTCACCCTGAGGCATCTATGCCAGCTGTGGTAGGGAGAACTGGACAACTCTCTTGAGACACAGAGCATCCGCCTTCATGACCCAGCCTTCCTTGAGTGTGTCTCCCAGGCCTGACTTTAGCCTAAAGAATAAGGCACAAAGAGGCTACCGAGGTCATGAGGGCAGGCTTTATCCTTCACAACATGAGGAAGTGGGCGGTTTGCCCCTCCTTTTCCCTTGGTCCCACATGTACTCTCTTTCTTCTTTCTTGACACCCTTTCAATAATTCTCCCAACCTCGGTTTCTAAAGTGAGGGGGATATTTTCTATATGCCTCCTCCCCACGTTCTGCTTGAATAATCATGTAATTTATGTGAAGTTTTGTAGGGTAGCCCTATTCTTACTTCCTATTCTTTTTATTTTACCCCAGGCCATCCCCAGGTCAAATATAAATTGGTGTTGTGTATGTGTGTGTGTGTGTGTGCGTGAGAGAGAGAGGAAGTAAGAGAGAGAGAGAGAGAGAGAGAAACAGTGGTATTTACTGGAATTACAGAAAGAAGCCAGGAAAATCTGACCTGTTCTTGTCTTCTGCCCTAATGGAACTGGCCATCTAGTCCGGGAGATAGAAAAGTACCCTGGGCATTTTAATTCAGATTTACATGACCATGATAGGAGCAAGCACAAGGTCCTATGTGCTTTAGTTAGGAAGTGGTATAGTTTTACGGATTCCAGCAAAGTGTTTTGTTTTTTTTGAGATGGAGTCTCTCTCCATTGCCTAGGCTGGAGTGTGGTAGCGTGATCTTGGTTCACTGCAACCTCCATCTCCTGGGTTCAAGCGATTCTCCTTCCTCAGCCTCCCAAGTAGCTGGGATTACAGGCACCTGCCACCATGCCCAGCTAATTTTTGTATTTTTAGTAGAGATGGAGTTTCACCATGTTGCCCAGGCTGGTCTCCAACTCCTGACCTCAAGTGATCTGCCTGCCTCGGCCTCCCAAAGTGCTCGGATTACAGGAGTGAGCCACTGCGCCCGGCCCAGAAGTCTCCTTTAATGACCAAGTATATCCCTTGCCTGGATCCCTAATAGCCAAAATCCAGCAAGTAGAGATGCATTTAGCTTGACACTTCACTCTGAGATAGCATGGTGAATGGAAAAAGCCCTGTATTCGTCCTGGGTTTGTCATTTTATGGCCATGTGACTTGGAGAAAGTTATTTCATCTTTCTGAGTCTCATATTTCTTATCAGTAGAATTGGAATAACAGAGTTTGATGGGTTACTATGAAGATGAAATGAGATAAAATCTAGGGGAACAGCTTGAAAATTATGGATGTATTAGTTTTATGGTTTCTAACAGTGTGAATATAAAACAGACTGGGGTAGAAGGTGGAGGCTGAGAGAAGAAGGAGAGAGACAAGGGTGAGTGAAAGAAGGTAGAAAGGAAGAGATGAAGGTCCCCAAGGCATGCTTGCTCCAAGGTAGTTTTGTTGTTGTTTTTCTGTCTTATTATTATTTTTTTTTTCCGAGACAGGGTCTCACCCTGTCGCCCAGGCTGGAGTGCAGTGGTGTGATCTTGGCTCACTGCCACCTCTGCATCCTGGGCTCAAACAATCCTCCCACCCCAGCCTCCTGAGTAACTGGGACTACAGGAGTGAGCCATCACACCCAGTTAATTTTTTGTATTTTTTGTAGAGACAGGATCTCACCATGTTGCCCAGGCTGGTCTCGATCTCCTGAGCTCAAGCAATCTGCCCGCCTTGGCCTTCCAAAGTGCTGGGATTACAGACGTGAGCCACTGCGGCTGGCTTCAAGGCAGTCCTAATTGCGGGTAATAGTTATTTAGAATGCAGACAATCGACCTTGGTTATAGCGGAGAAAAAGTAGGGAAGACTAGAAAGTGTGCGATGCAGCTGGTCATAGCTGTGACCATAGGTAAACCATCTAATTTTCTTCCAACAGAAAGTATAATGACATCACCTAACTTCTGTCTTTTTTTTTCAGTCCTGAAGAACTGAGGCAGTTCCAGAAAGCTCAGCAGGAGCATGTTTTCATAACTGGCTGAGAAGGGCCTGAAAATTTTTAAGTGGTGATAAGAACAAACCAGATTCAGAGAACAAGATGATGCCAAGCATGAAGAATTTTTACTCAACTCACAGAGAACCTGAAAAGAGACATTCTAGTGAGGCTGGAGGATTGGGAATTGGGAGAAGAGACCAATGGTGGGCTATTAGAGAGAGAGAGAGAGATCATGCCGAAAATCTTCCCCAAGCAAGAACATCTCTGGTCATTTCCTTGAGCTTTTTGGATAAAGTCTTACCTTGTAAAATTCAGCATAAATCACCTTTCCATGTTCCTCTCTCTGTGGGCAGTGTGTGGAGATGCGAGAAGCAGGCACTGAAGCCAAAGAAATCAGTTCTCATTACTCACTGGCCTCCCTTGTTGTCTGAGTTTCTGATGAGGAATAGAAAATTTTTGGTCTTACTCAATGCATGATTTTGCTCAGGCTGTGTCGAGAAGTCATCAAAATAACTAGCTGAAAGCAAAAATCTTGGCCAACCCACTTATTGTTTTATTTTCACTAGCAGTTTTCTCAATTAGGTGCCTTAGCTGTCTCTATGAAAGCAAAGATCGATGAGCCACCCACTCCCTTTGTCTCTCCACAGACACCTTACGCTCTACCCCACAGTCACCCACCCCACGCTCCCATTCTCATCCCTATTCTACTCCTTTCCATAGGGGAAGTAGTATTTGACCTCTGCTTCAGTTGGTTCCCGTGCCTATTATTTCAACTGGAATAGGGCAGGAGCAGTCACACCTGGGGACAGGATAGGACCTTTGGGCCACTGCTTCATTTCTCTTGGGCCCATGAATCAATGAAGAGGAGAAAGTCATTGAGAAGCATTTGGGCAACTGCAGTGGCAACAGCAGTTAGGTGATTCTGCCTGAGGTCTTTGAATATGGCTTAAATTTCCCTCAAAGTAGGCAGTTCTTATTCCATTTGTCTTTTTCTCCTAAGTGGCTGCACCTTTCTCAGGGACCTCCATGTGCCAGCTTTCCATTCTGGATATGCCAATTATTTGCCAGATCTTTCTGACTGATCACCAGTACTGTATGGGACTACTCTTTAAGAATCACTAGTCCTTAAAACATTTAAAAATAGTTGACTTTGTTTTCCTACTGAATTGCCTGAATGAAAGTTTTGAGAAAATATTTTGTCATAGTCTTAAACTAGCTTTCAGTCTACATCTTACCCACTGGTGGCTCAAGTGTTTTTGGATTACTGATCATTGTTATCATTGCTTCTTATCTCACTAATGGTACTAAATTACCCCCATCACTGGTGTCAGAAGCCTCCTAGCAGGTCTCACTGATGCCAATTTCTGCCTCCCCAATTCATAACTCTCTGGCTTAGCTTGTTGCTTTTTGCAGGTTCCTTCCACGGTCAACTGCCCACAACAGGTCTCTATTGCCCTTCATATCAAGTGCAGACTATCTGGCTGGTATTCAAAGAAGCTCATAAGCTGTTTCCATCCTCCCTCCCTTCCCTTCTTTGCCATCACTTCACAACATGTACATTCCATTCTAATCCAAGGAGTCATTTCTTTATCTTGAACTAGTCCCATTTTCAAGTTTTATTTTTCTGCTGCTTCCTCTTCTTTGAAAGTCCTTCTTCCATTCTTTCAACTGGCCCAAGTACTAATAATATTTAAAATGTCACTCAAATCCAGCGTACTTCTTAAAGTCTTGAATGAGTTTTCAGTATCAACCATCTCTGTTGCAGTGATTGTAATTTCATTGTAAAGATGTTTTATTCATTTAAAGTTAATTCTTATTTGTGGGACAATAAATACTACATAGAATTGTTATTTTTCCTCTTTGAATAATTGTCATCTCTACTATACTCTGAGTGTTCCAAGAGCAAGAAACATGTCTTTTTCATCTTGCATCCCTAGTGTCCAGCCCAGTTCCTGAGACATAGCATTTGAATTGAAACTGTTACTGTATGAATTGTATTCTGAAGTTCCTTGAGGACAGGGCTATGTCTCAGTCATTTTATATCCCCCAAAGCCAAAGACAGTACTAGGCCCATGGCAGATATTCAACAATCTTTATTGCATTGAGCATTCAGAATAGAAAAGTAGGAATTGTCATGCTTGTTAACATTAAAGAAGGACAGAGATTAAATCTAGAAGGTGAACGGTCAGTTCTAGGAATCAGCAAGTATGCCCTGGGTTTTGTCCATAAACAAAGAGGAGAGGCCTGAACAGATAGCAAAGGCCAACGCGGCCACTTCCTGGGAGGTACAGAATTGAGCAGAGGAAAGAAGACTTGAAAGTTATTACCCAAATTTGAGAAAATGGGGATAGGGTGAGAATTGAAAAGATTTAACTGATTCTGAGGAATAATGACTTTAAGAACCTTTTCAGTAAATTACAAAATACATATCGAAAAGTGAATAAATCATAAATGCATAATTCAATAAATTTTCACCATATAAACACACCCATACAATCAGCCAGATAGAGAAAAACATTACCAGCATCCCTAAAGTCCCATTCCAGCATCTCAGCACCCCTTAAAGTAACTACTCTTCTGACTTCCAATGTAATAGAACAGTTTTGCCTGTTTTTTGAATTTGATATGAAGGAAATGATATTACTTGTATTTTTCTATATTTGGTTTCTTTTGCTTGGCATTTTTTCGTGGGATTTATTCCTTTGCAGTTACATGTAGCAATATAATGTATACTGTTATTACTGTATAGTATTCCAATATATAACTATATTACATTTCATCCATTCTGAAGTTTTCAGTGTGGGGCAATTATGAATAATGCTGTCACGCATATTTCCATACATGTCTCTTGGTAAACAAGCTCATTTCTGTTGGGTATGTGGCTAGAAACTGAATAGCTGAATCACAGGGTATGTGTTTGTTCAGTCTTAGTAGATAATGCAGAACAATTTTCTAAAATGATTTTTCTAATTTATACTCTTTAGAGTAGCATATGACAGTTTCATTTTCTCTAAATGCTTGCCAACAATTGGTATTGTCTGTCTTTTTCATTTTAGTCATTCTGGTGGGTGTGTGGTTTTAATTTTGCATTTCCCTTTGCCTAGTAAAGTCAAACGCTTTTCATGTGTTTATTGGATCACTTTTGCAAAGTGCCTGTTCAAGCTTTTGTCCATTTTTTTTTCCTCCTGGGTGGTCTTTTTCTTATGGATTTGCAAGAACTCTTCATAAATTCTGGATTTGAGTCCTTTATTAGTTGTATTACAAATATCTTTCTGGGATTATTTTTGACAACAACTCACTCGTAGTGGCTCCAAAAAATAGAGTTCAGTAGATGTTTATTGATTGAAAGAGGAAAAGATTCTACATAAAGAGATATTTCAAAGGAAGAAGCAAGAGGGTTTAGGACAGTTTGACCATACAGGATGAAGGCAAAGAGAGACTCATGCTAAGATTTTAAGTCAAGAACAAGACTCATTAATTCATTCAACAGATTTGACTTGTGCAAGGTAAAACATCTAGTTAAGTTGCAGAATCTCTATTTCCTGACTTGTGGTTCGCTCATTACTATTTCCATGTCTTTCTCTCAGTTGCTACGTATGTTGTTCATGAAGAAGCTCCTTGTGGTTAATAGCTGGTGTTTCCTGAACACTTACTATATTCCATGCCTGCTGAATGGTAGGAGCTTAGTAAATGGAATAGTCAGAGATATTTGCTGAAACAATCATTTGGTCATCTGTGCTTATAATTCATTCAGTTATCCAACTAGAACTTACTGAGGGTCTATGATGTGCCAAGGACTGTTCCAGGTATACAAACTCTTTGCTTTTATGGAGCTGATGTTACAGTGAATGAATGAATGAGAAAATGAAGGAATAAAGCACATTGCCCCCTTTCTCTCGTGCAGCACCTTGTGTGTAGCTTTTTGTTTCTGCTCTGTTTCCTAGGCAGACCTCACTCAGGTATTTCCTGTCATATTCATGCATTCACAAACTGTGCCTTTTAATGGATGATTCCTCTTGTCTATGACTATATTATGCATTGTAACTCTTTCCTTTTCCAGCCTGTTAAATATTCTAAGCACTATTTCTATTTGGTTCTTATATTTAATTGCTTGCCCCTGCCAACTCATTCGAGTACTTTTACTTTCTCTAAGGGCATGTTAATTAACTAATATGAGTACAGTTTAAATTCTAATTCTCTAATCAGCATTTACGTACTTTTAATCTTTTCTTTTAAAAGCAAGTCCATTTCAGATTAATCCTGAGGTTACTGCAATATAATTAATGCTGACTATTTTTGTATTTTTTTAAAAGTAAGAAATGTGGAGCCAAGATTCCTTATTTGGCAAAATATTCCAACAGCAACAAAGCAGATATTTGTTAAACAGGTTGAAATACTATTATCTTCATTTACTTGATTGTAAGAATATGAAAGTAATAACAAGGTTGCACCTCTTTTGCAACAGGCTACATTTCAGATCTGCCCTAATTCGGAGTGACATCTTGTCTAACTAACCCAAATGTGGGATAATTTACCCTATTTATAGTACAAATGCAGCTGCTGAATTAGAACAGTGACAAAGAAAAGGAAAAAGAGGCATTCTCTCAGGATTGACATTTGTGATATTTTAAAACCAAATCACCTAGGCTTTGGAACTGTGTTTGGACAGGCAATACCAATTGTTGGCAAGCATTTATAGAAAATGAAACTCTCATATGCTACTCTAAAGAGTATAAATTGGAAAAACCATTTTAGAAAACTGTTCTGCATTATCTACTACGACTGAACAAATGCATACCCTGTGATTCATATTTTTAAAAGTTTAACAGGGTCGTGAAGGGGTAGAAAATGTTCAGTTTACTTGGCCCACAATGTTCCCATCAGAGCCTGAGCGGATCTGGTAAGACAACACCAAGAATCACAGAGTTTTGAATATGAATTTTCAAAAGTTACGTTTTAAAATAATATGTAGCCTCTGCAAAATGATTGTGAAAAATGTTAGTAACTCTAAAACTGATTAGAGAACTGGGATAAAATATTCACTGATACTAGTAAATTAATTGTGTTTTGAATTTCTGGTGACAGAAGCAAGTGTGGGTTATGACTCTTCACACCTGTTTACTTGTCAAAACAAAAAATGAAAAGAGAGATTGGGATGTACCTGTGACCTTCAAAAAATCTATGACAGTAGACGGCAGATGTTAGGAAGCTAATATCAAGTTCTGTTTACATTAGAATAGTGAAGAATTTCCATAAATGTTGCTTTCTTCTGTCTTTTAAGTTGATTTCAGTACTTAGCATCAGTAGGGAGAAAAACACACTCGTTTACATTATGACACCTTCCTGTGGATAGAGTCTTCTCTAAGATGAGATATAATACTGACTGAGAAGACTCGGTCTCCAGGAAGAAGGGAAAGGTGGCTATGGTTGACAAGTGTCTTTGTGGGCAGATTGTGGCAGGTGAGGTGGGACTGGTAGGAAGTTATTCTGGGCACCACCAGGGTTACCTTAGAGCAGAAGTGGGAAGTAAATGCAGTTTATGTATGAAAACCCCAGTCTTTAGCTTTTGTTCTTTGCTGTACCTCTAACCTCTTCTCCTCGCTGGCTGTGAATCACTTACTCTTCGTGTTCTCAGGAGATGAGTAATTGAATAGTCCCTTTCTCCAAGCCAACTTGGTACTTATTCACACCAAGGTAAATGTGACTAATAACAGCTTCGCATCTTACTTCTCCCATAAACTAGGAATTAAATCTCATACACAAGACCTCAGTGGAAAAAATTTTGAAAGACTATCAAAAGGGTATAAAAGAAGGTCTTTGGCAGAGACGTGGTCGATGCTCTTGGATGTAATGAGTTCACATTATAAAGATGTTAATTCTCCTTAAACTGGTCTTTACGTTAAATAAAAACCTAGTAAAAATTTCTGCTGTATTTTTCCAGGAACTTGACGAATTTATCACAAACTTTATATAAAATATATATGAAAAGTCCGCGAATAGCTAAGTCAGCCCTGAAAAAGTAGAGCAAAGAAGGTAAAATATCCTGTTCAGTTATAAAGACACTCTTCAGTAATATAATCATGTGAAACTGGCTTAAGAACAAAAAGAAAAATAAATAAACCAATGGAACAAAAAAGAGGACTCAGATATAGTATTTCTATGTATGGGAAATTCACATATGATAAAAGACTCATGGTTTAGTGGACTATCTTGGGAAAACTGGCTCACTATGTGGAGGAGAATAAAACTGAATTTCTTACCTTTCATCATGTACAAAAATGTATTAAAGACCTGATTGTGAAAGGTTAAGCCATAGAATAAACAGAAGACGAGATAGAAGAATGTCTTTGTGACCTTGGGAGGGAGAGAGGCTTTCCAAACAAACCTTGAAAAGTACAAATCATATAATTATAAATAATGTCTTAGATGACATCCAAATTAAGTTTTGCTGTTCAACAAAGGCCAAATAAACCAAGTGAATAGATAGATAAAAAATTGGGAGGAGGCCCGGTGTGGTAGCTCATGCCTGTAATCCAGCACTTTGGGAGGCTGAGGTGGATGGATCACTTGAGGTCAGGAATTCGAGACCAGCCTGGCCAGTAAGATGAAACACTGTCTCTACTAAAAAATTAGCTGGGCATGGTGGCTGATGCCTGTAATCCCAGCTACTTGGCAGGCTGAGGCGGGAGAGTCGTTTGAACCCAGGAGTTGGAGGTTGCAGTGAGCCGAGATTGCAGCACCGCACTCCAGCCTGGGTGACAGAGCAAAACTCCATCTCAAAAAAAAAAAAAAAAAAAAAAAGGAGGAGAGTTTGTTTTGGCTACAACCAAAAATATACAGGGAACTCTTACAAATCAACAACAGAAAAAGAGCAATGACTAATGTAAGTAACTGATGTATAAAAGGTGGAAACCCGAGTGGCTACAAGTATATGAAAAAAATGCAAATTAAAACAGTAATGAGATATATACCATTTTAAACCTCCAAAGCCTGGCCAAGTTAAAGCTGGATAATACCAAGTGTGGAGGGGGATTTAAGGAAGCAGAGGAAGCTTTATTTGCTGGTGTGAGAGTAGATTAACATTGTCTTTCTGGAGAGCAATCTGGCAATATTTAGTAAATGCTAATAAACTTATCCTTATGACCTAGAGGACATACTTCAAAAATTATGTCAAAAATACTCTCAAAAATACCATAAAAATGACTTGGATGAGGGTGTTTAGAGCTACAGTGTCTGTGGTCTGGGCAATTGGAGGCAGTTCAGGTACCCACCATTGGAGAATGAATACGCAAATTGTGGTGGGTACGCACTCTGGAATGTCACGTTGCAAGCAGAGGCTACATGCAGAAACATGGACGGATGGTAAGACCATCACGCTCAGTAAAAAGGTAAGAAAGAGAGCCATTCCTGTAAAATAAAAATACCTACACACACTAAACGATACTTCTTTTTGCACAGGGATACGTCAATATTCAGAAATACATGTGAAACATTAGAGCCATGACCTATGGCAATGGTAGAGATGCCGGTAAGTGTTCAGTGGGGAGGGAAGGAGAAGATGAGGGCAGGATCACACCCACGCACGTGTGCACACACACACACACAGAAACTTGTATGGAACAATGATCATGTGCATTGGACTGAGGAATATGATGAGTACAAATCTTTTCACCTGTGATACCAAAAGTCTTCTTTCTTCTAGGGAGATTTGTGTCTTAAAGAATGCATTTCCAGTCATGGATTTTCAAGCATGAGTCAATGAGTTTGGAAATTATTTTATGTATGTGGTCAATGAATATTTATTTTGCCGCTATATGCCAAGCACTATTCTAGGTGCTAGGCACAGTATAGTGAATGAGACAGCCAAAGCCTGCTTGTGGTTGAGGATTCTGATTAGTCCTTCTTGGCATTAGATCAAGTAAATTGTCACATATTCCAAATCAACCATGTGTATGGTCTGTCTGGGACCTGGGAGGTGGGCATTGGGGTTGCTCTTCATCTGCAGTGGCTTTGGGAGAGACTTGAAAATTCACAAGGAAATGACTGCAGAAAAGGCCCATTATAATCTGAAAATATTTAGCATACATATGTCTTTGGTTGTTGTTTTCACAGGAGCACCTTTTTGTTATATCCACAATCTCTTCTTTTTTTTTTTTTTTTTTTTTTTTGAGACAGAATCTTGCTTCGTTACCCAGATTATAGCGCAGTGGGGCGATCTTGTCTCACTGCAACCTCAGTCTCCCGGGTTCAAGCGATTCTCCCACCTCAACCTCCAGAGTAGCTGGGACTACAGGCGCACCAACATGCCCGGCTAATTTTTGTATTTTCAGTAGAGACAGGGTTTCACCATGTTGACCAGACTGGTCTCAAACTCCTGACCTCAGGAGATCTGCCCGCCTCAGCCTCCCAAAGTGCTGGGATTACAGGCAGGAGCCCCGCGCCCAGCCTCACAATCTCTTCTAACAGCAAATATTTCTGAGACTCCTAGTATGACTAGTAGTCATACTCCTAGTATGACTAGGGGGTTCAGAAACCCCCATACAACACCAGAGCAGATTTTCCCTTTAGTGAGTTTTAGTTAAACTCACTGAAACTTAAGATCTAGGCTCCATTAACACTATCTTATTGATGCTTGGTCCATCAGGGACATACAATGAATAAGAGGCACGCTGCTGCTCTTAAAGACGGCTTTGCAATTTTCTGGCATTCTCTTTCTGTTTCACAGTGATTTATTTTCCATTCAGGAACAATAAGCTGGTAAGCAGGACTGGGTCAAACACCAACTTTAGAAATATCATGAAGGCAGTCAATATGCTTATATTGAGTCCTTCCTATGTGTGTAGCACTGTTCTAAGTGTTGGAGTTACAAAGACGAAAGACACAGAGACTCTTCCCTTGAAATCACGTAATTCAACAATGTCAAAACTTATTTTCCCATGGAAACAAAATTATGTATGCTGGTCAGTTTCCCAGGCAAACCAACAAAAGCCTATTTAATCCATGAATAGCTTAAATCTAGTGCTAATAGAATTATACAGAGTTCTGGGCAAAAGTGGCCCTATATAATAGGAAATTGAATAAGGAAGGTTTCATCATCTTTTCTCGGGCTCATAGTCAACCCAAGGAAACATTTGGAACATACCTATTTTTTTTTCAATTTAACAAAAGTTATCTCATTTTTATTTGACAAATAAGAATTGTATCTACAGTATTTATGTTACACAATATGATGTTTTAAAAATTACTTATTTTTTAAATTGACATTATCATTGTACATATTTACGGAGTATATTTTGATATTTTGATATAAGTGTATGCTGTATAATGACACAATTAGGTTAGTATATCCATCACCTCATGCATTTATCATTACTTTGTGGTGAGAATCTTCAAAAGCTATTTTGAAAAATACGATATTTTCCTGTTAAATATAGTCATTCTACTGTGTAATAGAACACCGAAATTATTCCTCCTAATTGTGTCTTTGTACCCGTTGACCAACCTCTCCCCATCCCGCTTTCCCCACTTACTTCCCCAGTCTCTGGTAACCACTGTTATATTCTCTGCTTCTATATCAGCTTTTTTTTTTTTTTTTAGATTCCACATATGAGTGAGATAATGCAGTATTTGTTTTTCTGCATCTGATTTATTTCACTTAACATGATGTCCTTCAGGTTCATCCATGTTATTGCAAATGACAGGATTTCATTTCTTTTATGGCTTAATACTATTCCATTGTGTATATATACCACATTTTCTTTATCCATTCATCCATCTGTGGATACTTAGGTTGATTTCATGTATGTTTTGATATATGCATATATTGTGGAATGGCTAAAGTGAGCGAATTAACATATATGCATTACCTCACATACTTGGAATTTTTTTTTTTTTTGGTAATGAGAACATTTACAATCTATGCTCTTTGTGATTTTTAAGCATAACATATATTGTTCTTAACTATTGTTGCCACGATGGACAATAGAGCTCTTCAACTTATTCCTCTTCTTTAACTGAAATGTTGTATCCTTTGGGTAACATCTCCCCAACTCGCTGCCCCTTGCCCACCCAGCCCCTGGCAACCACCATTCTACTCTTTCTTTCTATGAGTTCAAGTGTTTTAGATTCCACATGCAAGTGTGATCATGTGGTGTTATTTACTCCCACTAATCTTCCTTTTTGCTTCTTTCTCCTCTGGCCACCTTCACAAATGCTCAGTGTCCTCAGGTGGTTCCAACTCTTCCCAGTGGCACTTTGCTGAGGTCTGTGCCATCTCAAAAAGTGGTCTAGGTTTTACAATTATTTACGTCCCTTCTCCCAGTTCTTCAACACTCCTGATCTTAACTAGTTGTGAGGAGAAAAATCTGATCATACAAATTTGCACTAATTCACATTCCTTCCCTCAGCAATAGGTACTTGCATTTTGATAGTTGCACTTGCGTCCTTCTCTTGCTCTGCGGGAGAATTTCCAGTCTAGTTTTAGGTGTATTTTTAAATAATTTAAAGGTAATGTGGAACCTCTATATTCCTATATTCCCTTCCTCAGACATCCATGTATGTGTGCATATATATGTGTGTGTATATATAGTATATATATACATATATATTGTGTATATACACACATATATGTGTATATGCAATATATACACATACAATATATACATATATACACACATATATAATTGTTATAAGGTTATTTGGAAATATTATGTTGAGACCTGTGTGAAGTTTAGAATTAGGTAAAATTTTAACTATATCCATGGTATTCTTTTCTTTTAAACAAAGTTTACATGTTAAGAAAAATGGTGATCAGATTGTTCAGCATTAGCATTTACAAACTTAAGTGGACATTGATTATAATTCAATTAATACAATTTTAAGATACACTTGCTTCTGCCTTGTTAGGATCACTTAAAAATAGTCCCAGAAAGGGAAGAAAACAATAAGTAGATTAGCCAAGACTGTTATTTTTGAAACAGAAGTCTGGTTTAGAATTCAGCATTTTAAAAAGGAGATAAAATTATTTTAATAATGGAATGATCTGTAAGCTGTCATTACCATTTACTTTAAAGCAGAGGATATAGGACACGGGTCCTTTTTTTCTGATCACCTCCAATGAGATAAGAATCTATAAAGCGGGTAGGAAAATGAGTCCGTGACCAAAATGCTTACTCAGCCACTATAGGAGATCAAAAAATTTTATACTAAATCTGAACTCTACTAAGACAAAACAATTGTTTTCTTTGAAAAATATGTAGGGTTTAGAAAATTTCTGGGATTTGTCTGTAAAATACCCCCTGGGCTCTAATAGTGACGTTTTAGGGAAACACTTACATCTCAAGGTGGGAAGAATAGAGGTGGTGTTTTGTGGGCTCCTGTGGTGGTTAGGTCGTTCTCAGAAGACAGTACTGGAAATTAGATAATTGCTGATGTCACATTTTGCACAATTAAAAAAAAGGCGGTATCCTGGGGGCTATAAAAGCAGCCGCTTCTACCTTCCCCATCACAAGCAGAATCTTCAGAACAGGTAAGCGTTTCGGCAAACTTGGTACAATTGGTTAGTTTGATGAAATACTTCTTGACTAATTTTGTTCCTTCACGTTGTTTTCGACCAGGTTCTCCGTCCCCAGTCACCAATTGCTCGAGTAAGAGTTGTCTGCAATGGCCGCCCTGCAGAAATCTGTGAGCCCTTTCCTTATGGGGACTCTGGCCACCAGCTGCCTCCTTCTCTTGGCCCTCTGGGTGCAGGGAGGAGCAGCTGCGCCCGTCAGCTCCCACTGCAGGCTTGACAAGTCCAACTTCCAGCAGCCCTATATCACCAACCGCACCTTCATGCTGGCTAAGGAGGTATGCATCTCAATGCTGCGCTTTCTCATTGGATCTACTTGGAACCCAAATAGTTCTTGCACTTTTCTTCAGAGCACCTCTAAGAGCTTTAGGAACCCATTGTTTATCCCTGCTGGCAGATAAATTTTCTGTTTTTTCAGAGACTCTTTGGGAATCTGGCCGGTTTTTTTTTGACTTGAACTCCTTCCTTCCATTTTGGTCTTTATGATACATGTGATGAATTTTCCCATTCATGTTTTAAACTCGGCCATTCAGTAACCCATCTGATGATTTTTTTTTTCCTTTATGCCTTTGTGTGTTGTCCTAAACTTATGCACACATCTGAATTCTGTTTCTAGTCTTTATGGGGTTGCTCTGGGGAGAGGGGATGGGGCACATGTCTACGTACAGATTTTTTTTCTATCTGCTCAATGTCCAGGCACTTAGTCTTTTCTTCTCTTCCAGGCTAGCTCGGCTGATAACAACACAGACGTTCGTCTCATTGGGGAAAAACTGTTCCGCGGAGTCAGTGTAAGCTACAGTTGTGACGAACAGGGCCGTGTGCCGTCCATGGGTACTTGGATTGGTGGTAATGATGATTTAGGACTTATCCCTTATGACCCTTGCTGTTTCCCTTCCACCTGTAGATGAGTGAGCGCTGCTATCTGATGAAGCAGGTGCTGAACTTCACCCTTGAAGAAGTGCTGCTCCCTCAATCGGATAGGTTCCAGCCTTATATGCAGGAGGTGGTGCCCTTCCTGGCCAGGCTCAGCAACAGTCTAAGCACATGTGTAAGTTCAGCTCTCAGCCTATGCCCATCTACCCCTCCTTCCCTCCTTCTTCCACAGAGACCCCCTTACCCCGATTCTCTCTTCTCCCCTCTACCCCTAAGCTAGCAGGAAGAAGCGTCTTGGCAGCAGTATTATCAGGAGTCATTTAGGATCACAGAGTGTTTGTTTTTGCTTTTGATTGAGTCACATCTTGAGTTTATAGTGGTGAAGGGGGTCTGGAACTTAAGTGTATAGAAGCCGCATTGGTTTGTCTCTGGAAAAAAGGCAACTCAGTTTGTGTAAGGTGAGAAAGGTGTTGGGAAAAACATCTAGATGTGGAAATGGATCCACTGAGTCTAAGTTGTTGAGGGGAGGGGATGGCATGGAGAGAAAGTAGAAGACAAAGTGGGAAATGGGAAGGCTTAGTGTCAGCGGTGTGTCGGCAGACTGTTGCCCTGCTGATGTCATGGGAAGTGACAAAATCGGAGGCGTGTGAACTTGATGCCGCTGAACATATGAAACTACAAAAAAAAGTTTGAGTGTAGTGGGCCCAGTCAAAGGCCCTAGGACTTACTGAAGAGGGCTTAATTTTCACATGAGATGTTTTATGTACATTTCTTGTTCTGAGCATGCTGTTTTGTGGAGGTATGATTGAGGTTTTATTCCTTACAGAATTTGCATAAACCACTCCGCTGTTTCCACAAACGCAAACCTCAGTAGGATTTCCTAAAGATGAAGAGAGGTCTCTTGTAAGGGAAGTGACTGGATTCTGGTGTCCAAGGGAATTCAAGAGCTCAGGAAATCTAGGTCACCGTTGAAATCTAGGTCATTGTGGGCAAAATTACTAAGAGTTTTAATTCCAGGTGAATTGTACCGTACCTCCACGGGTGTGGAGGTTCGTGAAGTTTCAGCACAACATTAAGATAGTTATTCTTGTTTTTGTTTTATAGCACATTGAAGGTGATGACCTGCATATCCAGAAGAATGTCCAAAAGCTGAAGGACACAGTGAAAAAGGTAGGACTGATAACTGTCAATGCTAAGTCATGCAATAGGAGAGACAAATGCTGTTTTTCTTTCCTTTCTTTCTTCCCACCACTTTGTGATTTTTCACTTGATTCTCCTACCACCAGGGTGATTACTTTGGTGTCTGTGTCTGCAGAGATATCTATATATCTAGAAGTCAGTTTCCAAATTTGGCAAATTGTAGAATTCTAGAACCGGCTGGAATCTTAGGTTGTCCAGTCACATTACCTCACCTTCTGGGGAAGGCAAGTGGCAGAGACAGGGCTGAATACAGGTCTCCCGAATCCCAAGCTAACACTTTTCCCGGCAGTGATACAGATTAGTTTCATTAATTCTTAGGGAAATTTCAGATTCCTATTGACTCATGTAATCTGAAGAAGCACTTGTTTAAAAACAGAAAAGTGCCTATGGGCAAATTTATTTGAAGTCATTTTTGAAGGCATTCATGCATTGCTTTGAAACTTGGAGGAATAAACTCAGAACAACAATAAAAGAGCTGGACTTGCATATAGGGCTAATTTCTGGAGTAATCGATGCTTATTTTTAATTATCATAATATCTAACAACTATTGATTTTAGTTTAAAATCAAGAGCAGATAACACCTGATCTCTTTTAGTCAAGTTCAAATAGACTAAAAATGTTAGTAAGAGATTTATTATAGTTAAATGGAAGTCTGAATTGGTAAGCCTTTTTTTCTTCCTCTCTCCCTTCAAGACCTTCCATTCTAGTTTCTTCCTTCATTCCCTCAATAAACCCCTAGTGAGCATTTATCCACGGTGGGCTGGTGTACATTTCTATAGTGAATGATACCATCATGTGCCCTATTTGGTGAAAAGAACAACAATGGAAGACTTAGACTAACAATAGTGACTCACCCCAAAACCAGAGGAATGATTAGGAGCAGTGAAAGTGATGTTCTTACAAGCAGGTCCAAGTAAATACTCAGAAACATGAAGGCTCCAGTTGATGGAATTTTCAGTAAGAAGCTTAACCTTAATTCCCCCTTTTTTCCTCTTGACTTTTTAAAAAAGCATTTCTTCCTGAGCATCATTTAATGAACGTGACTGTTTCTTCCTTTGATAATTGAAGGCTTTGTAGTTTTATATTGTGAAGCTCAGTTCTCTTGTTATGGAACTATTATCTAGACATGGAGGGCTGAATGTTAGCATGTCACAGACAAGACGTGCTTTACACATCTTGCTTAAAAAATTCCTGATTTCAGCTTGCTTGTTGTCTTTAGAAAAGTGAAGTGTGAGAGAGGAAAATCTCATGGTGATCTGGGTGATTTTCAAGGCCTTTAATCCATTTTGAAAGAATCAATTTCCTATTTGCAATGATTTGCCACATGGAAGAGTGATTATGCTTTTTTGCTGGTACCTTCAGAAAGTACAGGCGGGAGAGGAATGTTGTTCAGAGAAAGATCAACAGGAAGAGAAACTGCCAGAGCTGTCTGAAATAGGGTGGTCTCGGGAGGCATTAATTCCCTCTCGCTGGGGGTAAAAGCACAGCACAGGCTGGTAGTAAAATGCATGACAGACAGTAGGGGAAGATAAACTTTAAAATTCTTTACAGTCTTGGAGTCTTTGAGATAGAAAAGCATATCTTTTTGGCTTTATGTCAAAAGAAGTATGGAAAGGTGAAAGGGCGGAAGAAAGCAGGAAAAGAAAGAACAATGTACTGTATAGAGGATAATGGTGACAAGGTTTTTCTTGAAATAATGCAAATATGATAGATTAGAGGAATTTCAATAGGGAATGCTTTTCACTTGAATTTGGGTTTCCTCTTCCATTAAGTTTGGGAGCCTCATCTGCATTTGACTTGGAGGGAGAAAGAATGAATGTTAGGACCTGTATCTGGTTTTCTATTAACTAAAGCAAGTGGAAAAGACTTATTTGACATTTTTCCCACAAAAGTGAAAACTTGTCTTTTACTCTTTGTCAAAATGGTGGAAACAGAAAAAAACTCAATGTATTGGTAAATATATGGTTTGAAGTCTTCCGAGCTGAGATGTTTTAAATCAGGAGTGTCCAATCATTTGGCTTCCCTGGGCCACCTTGAAAGAACTGTCTTGGGACACACATAAAATCCACTAACACTAACAATAGCTGATGAGCTAAAAAAAAAAAAAAAAAAAAAAAAAAAGTCCATGCATAAATCTCATAATGTTTTTAGAAAGTTTATGAATTTGTGCTACGGTGCATTCAAAGCTGTCCTGGGCCACGTGCAGCCCGTGGGTTGTGGGTTGGACAAGCTCTTTATAAGCCATCTGTCATAGATAGTTTTGGAGTTGCAAAACAGGCCAAGGCATAATGGGTGGCACTCAGGATCCCCCAGACCCCAGCCTCACTTCAGTCTGCTTGCTCTGGTTAAGAAGGGGTGGTCAACCCTCTGCCCAGCTTTTAAACAGCTTCATTAGTGTGAGGTGCACCTGAAATTGATGCCTGCTGGTGGCCTCTCAGTCCAGAGAGCTGTCATTTTAAGCTCTTTGGCAAATCATACAATACTCTTGCTAAAGGGGTATTACGATGAATGTTTTACAAATGCTTAAAACTCGGTTTCTGTCTCCATCAACCTAATCTTGCAATTTCTAATTTGTTCACTTTAGAAAACATGGCATAAATGCTCAAATACTTTTGCATTCTTATTTTCACAGCTTGGAGAGAGTGGAGAGATCAAAGCAATTGGAGAACTGGATTTGCTGTTTATGTCTCTGAGAAATGCCTGCATTTGACCAGAACAAAGCTGAAAAACGAATAACTAACCCTTTTTCCCTGATAGAAATAACAGTTAGATCCCCCAAAGCGATTTTTTTTTAACCAAAAAGAAGATGGGAAGCCAAACTCCATCATGATGGGTGGATTCCAAATGAACCCCTGCTTTAGTTACAAAGGAAACCAATGCCACTTTTGTTTGTAAGATCAGAAGGTAGACTTTCTAAGTATAGACATTTATTGATAACATTTTATTGTAACTGGTGTTCTATACACAGAAAATAATTTATTTTTTAAACAATTGTCTTTTTCCGTAAAGAAGATTACTTCCCATTCCTTTAGGGGAAAAAATCCCTAAATAACTTCATGTTTCCATAATTAGTACTTCATATTTATAAATGTATTTATTATTATTATTATAAGAATGCATCTTATTTATATTTTATTAATATGAATTTATTTATAGAAACATTATTTGATATTGCTACTTGATATTTATGATAATAATTATAGAGCTATAACATGTTTATTTGACCTCAATAAACACTTGAATATCCTAAGTCTTGTGGCTTTGTGATTTTTCTCCTTTACTTTCATCATCATCATCATCATCATCATCATCATCATTGTCATGTTACCATTCCCATAACTTTATTCTTTGTTTTTTTTTTTTTTTTTTTTTTTTTTTGAGACGGAGTCTCGCTCTGTCGCCCAGGCTGGAGTGCAGTGGCTGGATCTCAGCTCACTGCAAGCTCCGCCTCCGGGGTTTACGCCATTCTCCTGCCTCAGCCTCCCAAGTAGCTGGGACTACAGGCGCCCGCCACCTCGCCCGGCTGGTTTTTTTTTTTTGTATTTTTTAGTAGAGACGGGGTTTCACCTTGTTAGCCAGGATGGTCTCGATCTCCTGACCTCGTGATCCACCCGTCTCGGCCTCCCAAAGTGCTGGGATTACAGGCTTGAGCCACCGCGCCCGGCCACTTTATTCTTGACTCTAAGAAAATGAGGTAGCTATTAGTATTATTCCAATTCTACAAATGAGAAAGCTGCATTAGAGACACGTTAAGAAACATTTTATAACTATAAGTAGTTGACCCTTATTGAGCCAGGTCTATCTGATTTCAAGGCTCTCTGCTATAGTGCCTATATTGGTTTATTAGGTTGACTCAGCATGTACCTTTGAAAAGAAAAAAGGTAAGAAATTGAAAAGAACTTATCATAAGTCATTTATGGATAAAAGAAAGCAGTGATGATGCTGGAGAGAAATACATGTCGCCTCTATTGCTATGGATAAACTGTTTTAGTTCTAGTTCAGGCCTACTGAAAGGTGCACTCTCCAGTCTCCCTGAAAGTGAGACACTAAAGGAACAGGAAAGCTGTGTTTTGGGGAGTCTTTCCTACTAGTAAATTTAGCACTGATAGGGAAGTCTCATAGGTGGAAGATGGGCAAGATACTATGAAACACACAGAGAGAGGGAAAGGGTTTCATCTTCAAAATTTGTACAATGCTATAGAGAAGAGAGAGAAGAGGTAGAGATAAAGGTTGGATTTGTTCTACCAAGAAGAATGGACAAAGGATGCCAGCAATGAAGAGCTGTTCCTGGGGGAAGGGCTTTGAAAGATCGTGTAGGTCTTTTCATACAAGGTCAAAGTCAATGGTAGGAAGTAAGTCGTCATCTGCTAAGGTATTTTCTTCTCCAAGCAATCAGGAACCAACTTTGCAGGTCACTTGCCAGTTGTTGGCCAAGTTCCTGCAGGATTAGGTCCAGCCTGGTGGTGAGAGGGGAGCACATAGAATAAATTCCCAGCAGGCCTTTGTCTATTCCTGGCAGTCAGCCCCTCTTTTGCTAACTTGCCCGTTGCACTCTTGCAACATATTTTTATACTTTCTCTAGTAAATCTGCCTTTCTTTACCCACAATGGTCTTGGTAAACTCTTTTACCACCTGTGCCACCAGCCTCAGATAGTTGTCGCTCACCCACAACATTTTGGTGGCCCGTATGCGGTGCTCTCTCTCCTTATGGGGATCTCTCTCCATACGGGGGCTCTCTCTCCTCATAGGGAACCCTCTTGCCTCTCTCTCTTTCCCAACTTGGAACCCTCAGTGGATAGCATTTAAGCACAGAGATAATTGTAGGTCTCTGGCCAGAGCTATACTCTGGTGGGCTGAAAGGTGTCCCCGTGGAAGCATCTAACTGCCATGACCGTTCGAGAGGCACCTAAGTTTGTGTTCTCTTTTCAATCTTTCAGCAGCCAGCTTCTAGTACCTCTCTGGCAATTGATGGTAACTGGCCAGGGCTGTTCTCTGGTGTTGCCTAAACGTCAGAGGGTGAACAGGGTTAGCTGCCTCTCCCATTAGGCAGGAAGGCTTTTTCCTCTCTTCTCTGCTCAGAAGTCCCTAATCCCTAAGTGTGGCATGACTGGTAGTGGAGGCTCATTCAGAGCGAATTCACACATGTTTTGGGTGACTCAGACCCTCTCTTTCTGATTCTGAATTCCCCCATGGAGTCAGCCAGCCATTCTGTTCCGATGTGGCTGAATCAGGGGAACTCAGCCTCAGAACAGTGAGTCTTCCCTTCCCTGGGCTGGCGCCAGGTCAAGTTCTTCCTTTACCTTTTTCCTCGTGTCTGGACTAATCATCCAGCTAAGGCCCCCGAGTGGCTGAGAGGTCTTTACTAATAGGTGGGATGACCCTTTAGAAAGTGCACCCAAGTCCCTTGGTGGGTGCAGGTGGACCCTTTTCATCTTGGTGGGATGCCACAAGAGAAAATGCAGTTCAGTGTGAGGTTCCGTGATGCAGTGGTGAGTACTCGGGACTCTAAAAATGCAGTTCATGAGGCCCTGAGTGGTGTGTTTTCCAGTCCTATCCTGGGACAACCCCAGCTATTCTTTCACTCACGTCTAGGCTGCATTCTAAAGCATTAGAACAAACTTAACCCTCAGACTCTCAAAAAGAAGCGTCTAATTTTCTTGTTTAACACAGCGTGGCTCCTATGCAGGAAATCCTCCAATTAGCCTCCTTAGTCTTTATAACCAAAAGCAGAATAAAGAAAACAAAACTAAGAATAAAGAAAAAGTCAGAGACAAGAGGCAGGCTTAACTGTTGGCTGCTTTATAAGCCCCCAGCCCCCTCCGAGTTGCCCTAAGCACTCTCCTCCAGATAACCACCACTGGGGCAGAAGAGCAGGCAAGAAGAAAGGCGAACTGCTCCAATGAAATAAAAGGAAAAAAGTCCTACACGGCTTGCGCCCTCTGCCACAAGCTCAGCCACTGAAAACGGGATTGCCCTGAGAGCCGAAGGCCCCTGGAACAAAATCCCAACTTCTAATGGCCTTAAGCTGAAGGGGCTCCCTGCTCTGGCTGGAACAGGTCACCTTAACTGGTGACTGGTGGAAGTGGGAGAAGTTCATCTCATACCGTGTAGGTCTGGGGTGCTAAGGCTTTCCCCGATGGAAGACAAGTGAAAGTGGTAGAGGTGCTGGCCCTGCACCACAGGCTCACAAGCCCGCTTGTAAAGCTTAACCTTTTCCTCTGCATTCTTTGCTTTTCTTTTTCTCTTTTTCTGTTCATTCTAGGGGTCTAGCCTTAAAAGGGAAAGACAGTTTCTAACGTCCTAACCCCTGATTTTGTCATTCTCTTTAAATCTCCGGCTAGTTACATATTATGGCCCATTTCTGTGCACATTTTAAACTAATGGGCAAATTACAACAGGAAAGCTTCAGAGCTCAAATGGTCAATCTGCACTATAGAATTCAGTAGAGTCTTCTAAAGCTCTCTGTCTTCCCCTCTTTTGTCAGCCTGCTTTAAATCTGCTGTTACTAAGCTGCTAGTGCTGAGATAAGACTCATTATTTGTGGTCTAACTAGAATATAAACATTGAAAACTCATTTAAAGAAAAAAGGTAAAAGAGGTTTTGTTAAACCAAGCAGCCTAGAATTTTTAAGCTCCCTAAAAGTTAATGAAAATAAATCCAACACCTCTTTTAAATGTTATTCTTAAAGCAGCTCTTTTTATTCAATTTTACTACAAGCTCTCAGTGATTATCCATCTGCCTCCCTTGAGCAGCTTCATGCTCTTAATATTAATGCTTTTATAAGGGAAATAGTACAAAATTGCTGTTTGCAGGGAGACCTCCAAAACTACTACCCAGATGAAATTTCTTTTTTCGTTTTTCTTTTTTGAGACGGAGTCTTGCTCTGTCACCTAGCCTGGAGCACAGTGGTGCAATCTCGGTTCACTGCAACCTCTGCCTCCCGGGTTCAAGCTATTCTCCCACCTCAGCCTCCTGAGTAGCTGGGACTATAGTCACTTGCCACCATGCCCGGCTAATTTTTGTATTTTTAATAGAAATGGGGTTTCACCATGTTGGCCAAGCTGGTCTTGAACTCCTGACCTCAAGTGATCGGCCTGCCTCAGCCTCCCAAAGTGCTGGGATTACAGGTGTCGGGCCCGAAGTTTCTTTATACTTGTCCTAGTAATGTTATTTACCCCTGAACCACAACATTGATGTGCTAAGATACTAGGTATTCATGTAACTGTTTTTCTTATACTCTTTGCAGCCCTTCTTCTTTTCTAAGTTTACCATATATTGTCATTTTCCTTAAATATGGCTCTGTTTTTTTATCATGACTAACTATTGCCTCAATGGCTGCAACCAGGCACACACTCTACCCAGTAATATTTCAGGTTACTAACATAACACACTGTAATAACTGCTAGATATGCCCACATAGGCAGATACTTGAGAATAACATTGCATTCCTAGCCGTCCCACTATCTATAGAAGAAATGGCTAACACACAAGCCCAATACTCGATACTCTGGATTTGACTACACTATGTACACGCACACCAAAAACACAGGTTTAGGAGGGGGACCTAGGCCAATTGATCTCTCATGGCAATTATCCACTGTGACCGAGTGAATAGGGAAGGTACCAGAAATGGCCTGTAAAGTGAGCCTTTGTATCAGAAACTCGTAAGGGCCTGGTCCTTTCCTAGGGGTTTTAACACAGCCCATTGTAATTACACCCTCAACTATAAAGAGACACACCAGGAATGGGAGCAGTATGATGACTGACGAGTTCACCGTGGACCTCCACAGGTTTTTTCTGTGGTGGGAAAACAACCAAGTTAATGCCAGCAAAATTTAAAATGATTCCTTTATGCCTATAAATAGCTTAGCAACTGGGATGGAATATAGAGGAATAGGGGTTGAAACTGGACAACTTCTTAACCTCACTAATACGGCTTTTCCTAGATTTTCCCTTAACCAATTAATATTTAGAAATCTTATCTGTCAGGCCCCATATTTATACAACAAGCAAGTCAAACTTTTACTTCCTTATGTGTGGTTAACTACTTTTTCAGTCACTGCCCGTTCACATTTAATCCCCGGGGACCATGAAATCCCCCCCCCATTTATGCAAATTATACTGGAATCCAAACTAATCACACCTGTGCCTGGTTGCAAAGTCCCTCCCTGGGAGTTTCATTAGAAGGAATTGGGTTCTTCTTTTTATGTGCATCCAACATGTTTCTAGCCTTGCCTATTAAGTGGATGGGCACCTGCAGTACAGCTGCAGCCATACCTGCAGTGCATATATATAACTCCTCGAACTTCATAACCTCTGGCCAAGTTTCGAATTTGGTGTTCTTCCTAAGTGGAGCCCTCTAAAGGTCATCAAAGAAAGGAAACAAAAGTGGAACTTAACCTCCCACCATTTGGCATTCTTGCCACTGATAACCCCATTATGGAGAGAAATGGTCTAGAATATTCTATAGCCAGTGGACTCTTGGTTTGCAGGTATACCCATGCTGGTGCACAGCATTTGTAATCTCACTGATATGGTTTGGCTATGTCCCCACCAAAATCTCATCTTGAATTCCCACATGTTGTGGGAGGGACCCAGTGGGAGGTAATTGAATCTTGGGGGCTGTTCTCATGATAGTAGAATAAGGCTCACAAGATCTGATGGTTTTAAAAAGAGGAGTTTCCCTGCAAAAGCTCTCTTCTCTTGTCTGCTGCCATGTGAGGCATGGCTTTCACCTTCTGACATGATTATGAGGCCTCCCCAGCCACATGGAGCTGTGAGTCCAATAAACCTCTTTCTTTTGTTAATTGCCCCGTCTCAGGTATGTCTTTATCAGAAGCAGGAAAACAGACCAATACACTCACCATCTTAGTCCAGCAATCTTGGAAATCTGAAGTCACAGCCACTGAGGCCTAGCAACAGGTCCTAATTTCATTGTCAGGAGTTGTCCTGCAGAATCAACATGCTTTAGATGTGCTTACCACCAAGCCAGGAGGCACTTGCGCACTGTGAAATGAAACCTGTTGCTTTTACATCAATACTTCAGGTCAAGTAGAAGAAAGTTTAAAAAAGATAAAAGAGAATATCAAAGTATCAGAGGGCCTTCAAAAAAGAGTTCCTCTCTCTCTCTCTCTCTCTCTCTCTATATATATATATATATAGGCACAACTATTTCAAAACTTCTTCAACTGGTTTGGCCAAGGGTTGCCCAACTTCTCACCCCTATGATAATGTTCATATTAGTTTGTTTACTTGCACCACGTATTTTTAATGCAATATCTCATGTTGTGTCTTCTAGAATACAACAATCTCAAACCAAAATGTTGTTGCAGAGAGGGATATCAGCTCCTAAAAGAATTCCATGACTCTCCTTTGGATGCAACAGAACTAAATTTTAGGCTGCAAATGCGGTTTCCCCATAGTCTCACAGCAACCCTGCCCAATTTAAGTTTCAACTCAGGGATTTAGACCCATAGAACCTCCTAACTGACCAGCAATCCTAGGTAAGGCCAACTCTCCACTTCTGGAAGCAGTTGGAAGATGAGACCTTCACCCACATGCCAAAGAGCTGTCCTTCTTGCTCTGTTAGGGAGGGAATGTGGAGTCCCACTTAGGGAAAAGGAGTTAGGCTGGTGGCACTGACAGAAAGCAAAAAGAGAAAGTAGATAAGCTGTAAAGTCTGCTTTTCTTCGTGGTCCGGGACATACAGCCCTCCTGTGCCCAGTTTATCAGCAGACACCAGCGAGTTAGCTGCCTGCGGCGTTGGTGTTATCAGCACAGCACGCAGCACTGTTCAGCCCACGTACCAGTCTACAAAATCCCCAGCAAGCCTTTGTTTTCCGGCAGCTAGCCCCTCTTTTACTAACTTGCCCATTGCACTCTTGCAACGTATTATCATACTTTCTCTAGTAAATCTGCCTTTCTTTACCTACAACTGTCTTGGTAAGTTATTTTACCACCTGCACCACAGGCCTCGGATAGTCACTGCTCACCCACAGCAGGTTCCAAATGCTGAGAGGCACCGATGTTCCCTTTCAGGGATGATAGAATTATATATATATTTTTTCTGTGATTACCTTAAGGAGTCTTTCCTTTTCCAAATGAGTCTCTGTGTAATGACTAGAGCAAAAGTTGATAGCGTACTTGTTTTTGGCCAGTCTTCTGGGAACTGAACCATAAGTGGAAGAACATTTACCCCTAAAATTGGAAGGTAAGAAACTGACTTTATATTCAGATACAATTCAGAAGTAGCTAGAGTCGACCTTGTTTTTTCCTTCCCTAACCCTGCACATTGAATGTGTCAGAAGTCCTATTTGCTCTAATTCCAAAATAATGGCTGAATCTGTTCACTTCTCATTCTGGCTAAAGCCCATCAATGCCACGATCATCTCTCCTCTAAATTACTGTAGTATTGCAGTTTCTAAAGTTCCTCCTACTGTCTGTTTTTAACTCAGGAGCCAAAGTAAACTTACAAATTAAAAACAGTAGATTGGGCACATCCTGGCTTCCCCTAAGGGCTTCCCTTCACAGTGAGAATGAAACTGAAAGTTCATATCATCACCCCACCTCTGCAATCTCATCTGCTATCACCCTTCCCCTGAGCAATCTGCTGCAGTCACAAGGCCCACTGGCTGGTCCTCACACGCACCAGTCTAGCTCCTGACTAGAAGTCTTTGCACTGGCTGTTTTCCTAAGCCCAGAACAATCTTCCCAGTAATATTTCATGATCATTCCCTCCCTTCATTCAGGTACTCCTCAAATGTTACTGCCTCAGGAAGATCTACACTGGCCACCCTATCAAACACAGCCTCTTCACCACCCTCCACACCCTCCCCTCCCCTCCCATTACCCCACTTCATTTTTCTCTCTTGTACTTAGCACACATGAAATTAGTTATTTACTTACTTTGGCCATGGATTTAATTTTCAGTACGTACTTATTGGGTGTTAACTTGATGCCATGGGATGTGGTGGTAAACATCATACACACAGAGCCCCTGTCCTCATGGAACTTGCATTCTAATGTAAATGTAACAGAGGACATATAGTATAATAACAAGCATGGATATCTGCTATGAAGAAAAACAAAGTAGGGCGTGGGGGTAGAACTTAATAGGGATTAATTTAGATAACGAAATCAGAGAAGGCCTCTTGGAGGGCAGATATCTAAATGAGGTGGGGACATAGGCCATGTGCAATATCTGGGGATATCACCTTGAGATGAGGCAAGTTTGGCATATTCAAGAAGTAGCAAGAAGGTTGGGACTGGAGAAGCCTGGGTGAAGGGCAAAGCTGAAGATGAGCCCAAGATTTGACTAAGACCAGGTATGTGCATCTTTGCAAGCTAGAGCAGGACTTTAGATTTTGTTCTAAGGCTGAGGAAAAGCCACCAGATGGTTTCAAGCATGGGAAAGGCTTGGTATGACTCATGTTTTGTAAAGATCACTCTGGTTGATAATGCAGAGTAAATCTAGGAGAAGTAAGGAAGCAAGGCCAGGATGAGAGTCTAGGAAAGAAGCAATGATTGCATTGGAGTGGAAGGGAGCAGAGCCAGAGAAATCTGGCGTGTTACTCTTACTGTGACACTCAGCATGGGTTGCCTGGGAAATAGGAGTTATGTATGTATGGATCACATTCACTAACAGGAAAAGTAATTCTTTAGTGTTTCTTCTGGTTCTCCATTTATACTATATTAGTCACTAGCAGAAAGTGCTCCATGTAGGAATTGAAGGAAAGACAGATGATTTTGTTCTGAAAGGAAGTTTTTAAGATTTGAGTGAAGACCCTTAGATGAGGAGAATGAAGTAATACCAAGGGTTGGAGGCTGAAGTCCTCTTGTCTCGGAGGCAAACACAGCCTCAGTGAATTTATCTTCTGCCTGAACCAAGGAGATTCACTGGATTTTCTTGTAATAGTCCCTTGTTCAGGAGAACTTTCACTGGAAAATCACATCAACTCAGAAGAGACAGAATCATTAAGCATTTCGTTTCTATGGAAATGAGGGTTTAAGTCACTTTACTAGGCAAAGGACTCCATTCAACTGAGGTACAGTCAGAGGATAAGGGAAAAATAAAACGGTGGTGGCAGAAAGAATCCACACTTGTTAACTTGGGTCTTGCGAATTGCTATAAAAGCAGGAACTGTAGCAGATAGGATTTCTGTTCATTGTTTTTCTTCTCCTCTCCTTTCCTCCCTTTTATTTGAAGAGTACTTGCAGTGGCTAATATTTTTGTTTTCAGGTGGGAACATGACCACAGTGACATCATCCTTTAATGATATGGTAGCTGATGAGATTCTATATGTTTCCTATGCTGCCAATACACATTTTTCACCCAGATAAAGATATGAGTGGATGCTGAAGACACAAGAGATGCAAGGTGTCCATGTGGCCCTCCAGATCCTTATTCTGTACTTTTCCACTCTACTCGGTGCCCAAAGAGGCTGACATATATGGATTGGTTCATATACATGCATGCTCTTGGGCTTTTGATTGCATTTGGCTAATGGAAGAAGTACCAGGAGATTGAAGGGTGGGCTGGGAGGTGGGGGGGGATAAGGTCAGAGTATCTACGACCCTGGAGCTCTCCTGCCAGGCTGCCAGGCTGGTTGGCTATGTACTTCTACCAAAAGCCTCAGCTCTTGTAGACAGCGCTTTTCCATATAAATATCTTTCTTAGTTCTGAAAACTGCTCTCAACGCTGACCTCAACGGCCAGCTAGCTATTGTTCATCTCAGGGAATTGCACTATTTCTTGTTGGTTTCCTTGAGCTCTTTCCACACCTGTTATGGTTTGAATGTTTGTGTTCCCTCCAAGATTCATGTTGAAACTTTATCTCCAACGCAATAGTATTAAGATGTGGGGGCCTTTAGAAGGTGATTAAGTCATGAGGGGTTCTCCCTCATGAGTGGGACTCAGGCCCTTTTAAAAGAAATTTCACACAGCGTTAGGCCCTCTTTTTTCCACTCCACCTTCACCTTTGAGGACACAGCATTCACCTTCTCTGGAGAATGAACAACAAGGCACCATCTTGGAAGCAGAGAGAGCCAGCCCTCACCAGACACCAAATCTGCTGGCACCCTGATCTTGGACTTCCCAGCCTCCAGAACTGTGAGAACTAAATGTCTGTTCTTTATAAATTATCTAGTCTGTGGTATTTTGTTATAGCAGCACAAACACACTGACACAATGCCTTAAAAAAATCAATCTATTATTAAACTCTTATCCATTCCCCAGTTTGAATGTAGCATACATTTTCTACTGGGACTCTGCCCTATTTACTCTTCTTCCCCCTTCCATTTCCCGCCCCTCCCCAACTCCCACCCAGCAGCAGGATGGAGTCTGGGAATTTAGGTGAAATCATTTATGGGCAATAAATAAAACCAATTTTGGGTATGTCTGAGTCATGTGTAAATTTTTGATCTCGTAACAAAACAAACTTGGAAACAATAATATTTTGATTTCTAAAATTTAAATACTGTTTAATATTTTGTTTTCCTGTTTCTCCAACAGTTTTCTCCACAAAGAAGTAGAGGTGCTGAAGCCAATGTGCACTATCGCCTACAGGAGCCTAGAATTCGCTTCTCCCCCTCAGTCCCAGGAGTGCCCTTGCTCCTTTCTGTGTTGGCTCTTCCCACTCTGCAGCATCCACGGGCATTCACAGGAACCTTTGTTTAATTTGGGCTACTATGCAAGCTACAGGACGAGAGATTCTTTCACTGGAATAATTCTGACTCCCCTTAACCTTGCATTTTGGCTGATTCTCTTGTGTGTGGCCCATCTTCCTCCTCTTTTCTTGTTGCAGCTACTAAAAATATTCAGGGTGACCTGATGTGTTTCTATTAATCACAGTCCCTTCATTGTTTTGATGGGACTTAACCATCTGGGTTCATTCTGTGATCTTGAATCTTATGTTAGCCATGTGTGTGGAGCTTAATCTCTATAACACCTAGAAATTGACCAGCTGAGTCCTTACCAGTAGGCACTGTTTCTTTTGGAAATTCACATGCTGTGAGGTGCTTTTGTGAGCTGTTCTTCCATCTGTGACATTTTCATCTTGCCGTCGCTGCAGATGCTATTTTTAAGCATAGTAACTGCCCAGGAATTTTAGAACTCTTACATTGCTGCTTGTCTCAATGAAATCCTTAGAAATTTCAATTCAATTTAGTTCCTAAATGATTTTTTAGATCATAGGGTATGCAAGATCCTGCGGGATGGGCTTTGAAAACACAAGGTCAGATTTATCTGGATGCTGCCTTGAAGGAGTGTGCAGTCGTCTTGCGAGGAAGACAAGCATGCAACAGCCTAGGGCACAAGTGAGCTGACATGTGCTACAGGTAAGGCACCAACAAGATGACAATCATCACCAGGAAGGCACCAAAAGTTGCATTTAAGCTGATCTTTGGGAGGACAAGAGGATTTAAATGGGTTCAAATGACAACTCTCTGAAATTTCCCTTTTTTCTTCCCCTTTGCAATCCAGCAATAGCTAATTGCTCCATCTTCAGGGCTCCCAAGGTATAATTTTCATCTCTCTTAGCATTTATCACACTGTAGTTTAATCCCTTGTCATGTGTCTATCTTGAGAATTTTCAAGGACAGAGACTGTTGCCTACATTTAAACGCCCACAACCTGAAAATGCCTGGTGCTTTATAAGTGCCCAGTAAATGCCTGAGATGGATGCACAAATGATTGAATGGCTTTCTGGACCCCAGGACCCAGATGAGCAAAGAGTTGGGGATGTGAAAGTGGACAGAGTGCTCAGGTGAGGGCCACAGGTCCATGTGGCTGGAGCACAGCTTTTGTGTGGGCAATGCAGTGGGAAATGGCCAGCAGCTGGTAACATGAATTCTCTTCAGTTTTCTATTTCTAGTCCCTGGAAACTCAATTCTTCATGGGACTTATGCAAAGGGAGCTCGGTGGGCTAACAGGATTTGGACTCATACCGGGCCTCAGCCCCTAACCTGCAACCTGCTACAGTCTGATAAAACAATTGCATCAACGCTGTGTACTTCCACTTTCTCTTTGGTGAGTTTAGGCAGCTGATACTCCCGAAAACTTCCCACCACCAGGTGCTCACAAGAATGATGGGAAAGCTTGTGCCACTGATGGTATGGAGTGAAATCCATTCAAAAAACTAAATACACAGCAATTAAGTTGTTTCTGACACAGCCAGACAAGAGGTGTTCCCTCAAAGGGAACACTCAAACTGTAGGAGGCCCAACCACAACCTACTTGGATTGCTTTTGTTGATAATTGCTGCCGTGTGAAGGCTGCTAGGAATCCTGTGGTTTAAAGCCATAGTAGAATCATCTTGAGCTTTCTTCCCATGGTTTTGCCAAACTCTCCAGGCTCTCATCTTCAGAAGGTTGTTCCAATGGGGCTTGTCTACAGAGTGCGTGTGATCTGCTCTTCACCACCCCAGAACCTTTGAATGGAAAATTCCTTGTCCTTAAAATGAGAAGTACACCAATCCTCATGGAGAAATTAAATCGCTTCCATCTTGGCTGGAAGGATAATTGTTTAAATGGAATTTTAATGATGTTCAGATGTGAAAAATAAGGTGCACCACCACCAAGTTCCTCTCCCTTGCCCCAGGTGGAGAGCCCAGGGAGATGCCGATTTGCCCTCCCTCCAAATGGACCTGCCCTGTAGGCAGAAATCCCCTCATAATCTGCTTGATCAGATATGTCTCATATGTTCATGACAATCATTGACTTAGATAAGGAATGGACAAAATTCTTTTTTGTAAAGAGAAAAAGAGTAAATATTTTAGGCTTTGTGGGCCACATGTGGTCTCTGTTGTATATTTCTTCTTCTTCACCTCCTTGTCTTTCTCTTCTTCCTCCTTCTCCTCCTCTTCTTTTCCCCTACCCCTTCTTCTCTTCCTACTCCTCCTCCTGCCTTATCTTCCTTCCTCCTTCTCCTTCCTCTCAGCCCCTTAAAAGTGTAAATACCCTTCTTAGTTCATGAGCCTTACAAAAACCAGCTTCAGGCCAGATTTGGGTTATCATTTGCTGACTTCAGGCTTAGATCACCCACAGTTCATCTCCTGGCACTAGACACACTGACACCCAAACAAAATTCCGTGACCAAGATTAAAAGACATTGGTTTTGTGGGCAACTATTAAGATCTGTTATGAGTGGCAGATGGCAGATGGCAGATGTATTCAGCATTGGGTGTGACCCTGAGTTAACAAAAATTGCATTAAATTTCCATATCAACCACAGTTGTTATTGCAGAACAATCTAATAAAATCGTGACTATCGTAGCATTTTATCTTGTTAGCCATTTTAAAAATAGGACAGTGTTAGGTTTACAGCAAAACTGAACAGAAGGCACAGAGATTTCCCATATATACCCTCTGCCCCATGGATGCATAGACTCCCCCATGATCAACATCTCCCACCAGAGTGATATGTTTGTTATATTGATGAATCCACATTGCTGTTAGCCGTTTTTGATAACAGTAAGTTTTTCTTTATTACAATAGACAATAAATCTCTGTATCATCATGGGAACCCTCTTGGATTCTCTTGGTCTCTCTTGCTCCACTGTTGCCACTGCAGTGATCAACTCTGGCTCTTTCTTCCACTCTGGAGTCGGATAAAGTGCCATGGAACAGGTTGTGGAATTTACCTTCCCCTTGGCTGCTAAAGAGACCAGGTACCATCCAGAGGTTGAAGAAGTTAACTCCTCCTGGAGCAGGCGAGGAAGCTGGCATCTAACTTTCATTCCTCTCTCTCCTTCCCCTGGTCTGACCCAAAGCAAGCTTCTGCATAGCCTTTGTGGAGACATCCTACATGGCCAAGAGGCTGGCTGTCTCTCTTCATAAAGCACTGGCTAGCTAACTCATGCATTGCCATGAACTTGCTCCCCATCCTGGTTGACCTTATTTCTCTTTTCGTTCACTCTCACTCTTCCCTAATAGAGCTTCAGCACACAAAGTTATCCTTACGCTCTATTTTCTGGGGAACCTGGGTTGAGCCAATTTCCTACATGAATCTAAGCTCCATGAGGGTAAGAATTTGTGGGGGGGGGGGCAGCGAGGGATGGGGGTAAGGGGCATAGACAAGATATCTTTTGACACCTAGTAGAGGCTCAACACATAATTTTTATTTTGCATTTTGAAAGAATTAATAAATCCATTGATTCAGGCCACAACCCATGGAAGACACAAGCTAGAAGTTTGCTAGAAGAACTGGACACCTCTTATTAGTAGATTCCCACCATCAGAGAGCACCTAGGTCTGTAACACAAAGAAACACAGACATATTTAACTGCAGTTAAGAGAACAGATGGTGTGTAGGAAGTTATGAGAGAAAAGATACAAAGAAAGAGAGAGAGAGAAAAAAAAGTCAGCCAACGCAGGGCTGCACTAGAGGCTCCTATCTAGCCCAGACGCTCAGCTCATCTGCCCTCCTACCCTCTGCTTTGGTTTGAAATGCAGAGGAGAGACAGGAAACAATGATGAAGGCAAGGGAGGGGATGCCCATTGTGGGCTCTGTAGATGTCTAAGGCAAAATTAGGAGATAAAGAGCTGCTTGTGGCTGCCCAATCTCAGAAGTGGATCAAGAAGAAGCTTCCAGAGAAGCCCTTCCAAAGCAGAGCTTATCATTTTATGCCAAATGTTCCCATATTTCTTCTTCCTCCTCCTTATAGCCCCAACAGCCCTATAGTCTGTTTCGTCCCACAGGGCATTCTGTGGTGATGGAAGGGAGGTGTCTCCAGTAGCCCGATGGTATTTATTGGGCACATACCACAGACCAGTCACTGTATGGAACTGAGGTAAGAGCAATGAACAAGCAGACAAAAATCCTTGCTCTGATAGAGCTTAGATTTTAGCAAAGGGAGTTAAATAGCAAACAAAATGCACAAATGAAATATATCATATGTTAGATAATGATAAGGGCTTTGGGAAAAAAAAAACAGAAAAAAGAGATAGAGGGAGTGGGAGTGGGGTGAATCCTAATTAGGGCATTGTATTAGTTTGCTAGGGCTGCCACCACAAAGCCCCATGCACTGGGCGGTTAAAATAACAGAAGTTTTCCTCTCACAGTTCTGGAGGCTAGAAGTCTGACATCACAGTGTCAGCAGGGTTGGTTCCTTCTGAGTCCTCTCTACTTGGCTTGTAGATGGCACCTCCTTGTGTCTTCAGTTGGTCTTCCCTCTCTACCTGTGCCCTCATCTCCTCTTCTTATAAGGATTCCCATCATACTGCATTAGGGCACACCCTAGTGACCTTATTTTTAACTTTATCACCTCTCTAAAGATCCTATCTTCAAATCTAGTCACAGTCACATTCTGAGATGCTCAGGGTTAGGACCTCAACATAAGAATTTGAGGGCATGGAGGATGACACATGCCCCCCATGCCTCCTTTGGCCTATAACAGGCACCCAGGAAAAACCTTGCTGGGAAGGTGATATTTCAGCAAGGACTTGAAAGAGTTGAAAGAGCCAGCTATCTATACAGAAAAGCATTTCACACAGCGGGAACAGCAGGTGCAAAGGCTCTGAGACACAGGCCTGCTCCATGGGTTTGAGAAACAGTGAGGAGCCTATTATGCTGGACTAGGTGAGCCAGGGGGAGGAACAGGAATAGAGGTTGGGGAGCGGGGAGGGTTAGGGGTAAGGAGCACAGGCAAGATAGGATAGGTCCTCAGGCTGCAGAAGGGACATTGGCTTTCACTCTGGGCTGGAGGGGGATGCTTAAGGGAGAAATAGCATTCCTGGTGTCCTCAAAGTCCAGGCTCAAATTCATTGCTCAGCTCAAGCAGAGTCTATCACATGCTCATGTTGACTGCCTCAGGGACACAGGTCAAAGAGCTGAAGCAATAATTAATATGTTTTGGCAGAAAAGATACATCTATTTCTAGAGCTCTCACAATTGTGACTTCTAAACATCGCCTCAATTTTTGATGTCATTACTGTGAACCTTCTTGTTGATGTACTTAGAAAATGAAACAGAAAGGTTATTTTGATGTCGCCTGTGCTTTGATAAAACTTGAGAGAATTTGTGCACTGTGCATTCTTTTCTCCTTTTGCTTTTGCTGGGCTAAGAGTGAAGATGAAAACAGCAGAGAATCTATTTTCCATCACCTTTGGTGGGGGCGATGATGGGCAATCTGCTTCTGACTTATTTTTGAAATATAGTTAGGGTACCATGCTCTTTGCAGATTATGTAGATAACATACTTTTCATTGTCAGAGAATGAGTAGCCAGTATGCATAATGCCAGTTTGTCAAATCTGAAAATGCTAAAATAACCCCAAACTTATAGAGCTATGAAGAGTATTGATATATTGCAGTAACAGCTATTAGAGCATACAGAATGTTCCTCAAAGGTAGGTTTATTCTCACACTGCCTATAAGGATATTTCGGAATGATACATATGTAATGTTTATTTATTAATCCAGAGGCAAGATGGTACTATGGGAATACCACTGGGTTTGTTGTTCAAAGACAAGGGTCAAGGCCCAGGTTTGCTACTTCCTGGCTTTGTGCCTTCAGGCAGGTCACATAACCTATGTCAGTATCAGGTTTCCCACCTATAAACTGGAGAAAACAAGATCCTCTCTACTTCTTATAGCAGTATTGGGAAGACCAAGTAAAGAGGTGGCTTTGGGAAGTACTATATAAAATTAGATATTGTTACGATGTATATGCAAGAGCTTTAAAATATCATAAACATTTACGTTTTACTATTCCTTAGGTATTTCCTATTTCAATTTCTTCCTTTTTTCTTAGGTTACTGTCCCACCTCTTATTTTCTGTAGGTCTACCACAGCCTCAGACATTCCTTGGGAACTGCTCTAGTGTGGTGGGAGGCTGCACAGACAGTGGGAAACACATGGGCTTTGGAGTTCCATGAACATGGATTGGAATCCTCTGCCACTTTTGAGCTGTGTGCCACTGGGCATGTGATGCGACTTCCCTGCAGCTCAGATTTTTCCTCTAAAATGGAGCAATGCCAGCTGCTTTAAGAACTAACAACATTCTCAAATGTAATAGGAAATCTTTGGTTATGCCTGTATTTTAGTAAACAAAAATTGTCTGCCCCCAACTGCCTGTGGAATATTAAGTTGTCACTCATGACATTCAAGGTGGCTCTTAATTCCACTAATTTCTGGTTCAACAAACAAGTGACTAGGTCATGATTTCACCTTTTCAAAAAGCGTTTAAATGGATCTAAATATGTTTTAAAAGCTGGATGAGGTATGAGTCTCTGCTTCTTAAGCATGTTTTTCTAGAGCTACTAAAAAGCTTACATTGACAACATAGTTGAAAAAGTATTCTTCTGGATTATAGAAGAAGGGAAGTACCAGATAAGACTTGGTAGAGATCTGACTCAGATGTGGCTTCTTTCTCTACTGCTGCATCTGTGGCGGGGATCTTCTTTTCTTTTGTTTTCTTTCTTTCTTTCTTGCTTGCTTGCTTGCTCTCTCTTTCCTTCCTTCTTCCCTCCCTCCTTCCCTTCCTCCTCTCCTCTTCCTTTTTTAACAGTTGAGGTGAAATTCACATAACATAAAATTAACCATTTGAAAGTGAACAATTCATTGGTATTTAGTACATTCATGATGTTGTGCAACCATCACCTTTATCTAGTTCCAAAATATTTTCACTACCCTCAAAGAAAATCCCATACCATTAAGCAGTTACTCCCCATTCTGCACTCCTCCCAGCCCTGGGCAACCATCTTCCTGTTATCTGTCTCTGTGTACTCATTTATTCTGGATATTTCATACAAGTGGAATCACATATGTTACCTATTGAGGCTAGTGTTCTTCACTTAGTATACTGTTTTCAGTATTTATCCATGTTATAGCCTGTATCAGTACTTCATTTAAAAAATGGTTGAAAAATCTTCATATATATAAATATATATATATATACACACATACACACCACAACTGGTTTGTCCATTCATTCATTAATGGATGTTTGAGTCCTATTTTCTTTTTTAAAGAATATGAGTCAAATAATAGAACTCCTCTACTCAAAATTCCCATATAACACGAGTAGAAGCTAAAGTCCTACCAATAGCCTAAAAGGCTCTGCATGATCTCCATCCGTTTCTTTCCTGGCCTGATATCCTCCTCATCCTCTTCCCTTGCTCTAGAACAACCCACACAACCTTTCTAGCTGCAGCGAACCTGCTAAGCATGCTGTTTGCCTTAGCCTATTGCAGTGACAATTGCTTTTGGCTGAAGCAGGTAACTCCATTGCTTGCTTCCTTACTCCATTCATGATGTTACTTAAATGTTCCCTTTGCATTGAGGCCTTGTATGACCATCTATTTACAATCATCTCCTATCTCAGCACCTCCACCTCTCTTACTCTAGTCTATTTTTTCAAAACATCTATTATTTTCCAACTGTCTATAATGTACTTAAGGCATATCACTTATATCCACTATGTTTATTTAGTGGATAAACATAGTGGATATAATGTTCCCCCACTCTACTAGAACATTTTATGAAATTAAGAATTTTGTGCATTTTGTTTATTAGTGCATCTGTGGCCCTAGTACAGCCTGGAAGGTAACAAATACTCATATACTCATAATGAATACTCGAATAAGTATTTGATGAATGGCTATGTTAATGATGACATGTGCAAACCTGTGGAGTACAAGTCAGCTAACTGAGGGCCAGGACACACAGGCAGAGGCTCTCAGGGAATGTTCATGTGCTTCTCCCCTGCATACCCCTCCGCTTATCCAGCTTCCACGTCTCCTTTCCTTCCTCTCCAGTCCATTTACAACACTCCTCATTCCTTCTCTAACCTCTTTTCATCATGATGGTAGACAGGTTTACCATCCCATTGGTTAGGAGGCTTACCATTTTCCAATGTAGTAGGGCCTATCTTTTTTGGAGAGACAAAAACCACAGTATCATTGCATCAAACATATTAATCTGTCTATCACTGTTTCTTATCTACATCCTCTGGCTCTATTCTGGAAAAAATATATTGAATTTCAGTTTTTATAGTATGATTATATAAAAATAGATCCACGTACTTCTTATGCACAGCTGCATTGATTTTAGGATTTAGGATGCTAAGAAATTATGCCAATCACTGAGATCATTAAATAACATATTTCAACCAATGTAAGATGTTGTACGCTGGAAATTGCACCACTACTTTGTTTACCGCTGATAAAGGAAAAAGTGCTACTGATTAAACTATGATGGAATTCTTTCTTAGGATTTAGCACTTGATTTTTGCTTTTCAAGTAAATAAGTAATTTTGGTCCTTTCTCCAAAAATAAATATTTACTTTTCTAATATCAAAGTTGTGCCCCCCTGCTGTTCTGTGTCTTTCTATGAACATATTAACATTTGTTTTAATGCAGAATCATAATCTTTCTGAAGACCTTTTAAGCAGCAACTAAACACCTGTAGTAACAACCATGTACACAGTTCAGGGGAAGTGATGTCATCATTAGTGGTTGTGACCAAGTTCAGGACTGCACAGGCAGGGATAACTGTGGATTACAATGCACACTATCATTTAAGAGACATTAAAATGTAAAAAAAAAAAAAATGTGTGTTTCAGTGTCAACCAAATAGGTTACTAACAACAATTAGTTGTTGTTTTTTCCCCATAGGAGGAAAGCAGATAAAAAGCAGTATCACTGAAGACTTGAAGCGAGCTAAGATTCTGCAAAGGAGTTGATGAGCTGAGTTTGCTCGTGGGCTATGCTGGGCCATCAGAGAGGGCAGCTAGCAGTCTTTAGGGTGGGAGAGGACTTAAACTTTAAGGAAAATGGCCGCCATGCTGACATTTGGAAATTGGGGCAGTCAATTATGTTTTTGGGCAGATCAATTGTTTGAATATTCTCTGGTACATTACACAAGAGTGGCCTCCCTAAAATATCCACTTAATGGTCCAAGTTCGCCATCTGGATGTGTGTGGGATTAATTAAATTCCTCATGCCTATGTGTTTTTTGGACATATTATAAAATTGTTGCATTTCCTTCACTTTTCTCACTTTCTTTAACCATTTCTGAAAGCTCCTGAAGGCTCATGATAAACTTCAACATTATTCAGAGTATTACACATTCATTTATTATTTATTATTTCATAAATAATAAATCAGTAGCTACCACTTCCAGAGTGCCTCTACAGCTGTCATTGTGCTAGACATTCTCTTTAGATTACTGTATTTTTGCTCACGGTAACCCTCTGTAGTTAGGTAAGATTATTGCTGCATTTTAATCATGATGAAAACAGAAGCCTAGAGAGGACTAATAACTTCTCCAAGGCCATACAGAATCACAGTGAATCAGCTTCAAAACCCAATCTCTTTGTAAGTAATAGCAACTTTTATACTTCCTGTGTAAGATACTTATGAAAGTGGCTGGGCCCAGTGGCTCACGCCTGTAATCCCAGCACTTTGGGAGGCCAAGGCAGGTGGATCACGAGGTCAGGAGATCAAGACTATCCTGGCTAACATGGTGAAACCCCGTCTCTATTAAAATGCAAACAATTAGCCGGGTATAGGAGCGCATACCTGTAGTCCCACCTACTCTGGAGGCTGAGGCAGGGGAATCACTTGAACCTGGGAGGCAGAGATTGCAGTGAGCCGAGGTGGTGCCACTGCACCCAGCCTGGTGACAGAGTGAGACTCCATCTCAAAAAAAAAGATACTCATGAAAGTGATATAATAAATATACATTCAGTGAAGCAGAGAATTATCTTTTCAACTGGTGCTCCTAGAATATTATGCGTTTATTCTAACAGCTCTTCTGTTATTTCGGACACTTTAGGGACTCTTCTTTGGAACTGTGTTCAGGATCCATGTTTTGAACATCCTTTTTAGCGAGCACAATTTACCCTTTAAGGTCAGATTTTCCTACTAATCAAAGGACCCTAATGAGGCAGGTTTGCTGACTAAGATGGAGGATGACTGTGATCCAGTGGGTGATACAGTGATTCATAAAGACATGGCCACAGTTTTCTTGAACTGGCTGTAAACCAAAGCAGAGGCATTCTAGAAATACATGTGGATTTTTCCTTGTGCGATGATGATTTGAGAGATGTAAGGTATTTATGGAAATTCAACTACCAGAAGTTAAAAAATAGCCAGAACCCACATCAACTTAATTTATCAATATTAGCCACTTGAGTTATTGATATTAGCCACAAGTTTTGTTGGTACACACCAGGGATCTGAAATTGGCTGCTCAAGGCAGTACCTGGCTCTGGGAGGTATTTTGTGTCGTCCTTGTATTGCACCCACACAGTGTGTTAGCAGGTTATGTGATTAGGCAGACTTTAAGATTGGTGAAAATATAAGCATATTAGCCACAATTGTCCGGTATCTACCCACCCAGTGTGTTTGTATTAATCCTCGCCCTGTAAGGGCATTTGAGCTTTTGATCCCTCCATGTTCACACTGTTTCTTTACAAAGGAACTTAGAATACTAGACCTTTCTCTGCTCAAGTAAATAAATAAATAAATCCCTTTGTATATTTCATGTCCTAATTCAAACACCGTTTCAGCCACTTCCAACTGAAAAGACTTCTTTTTCTGAATTTCATAAAATTTCAGTGAACTTCACTTGGCACTCCCAGTCAGCCGACTTCTGCTGTAGTTTTTTGTGAATAGTTCTCATCTCAGTTGATAGGGTATGTCTTTACCAGTGATCTTGCTTCTGGGGAAATGAGGCTTGGATTCTTCCAAGAGATCCACTCACGTTTTGAAACAGCAGAAATCAGTCCAAGCATTTTTCTTATTTTCCCTTTTTCTTCTTGCTTTTGTTTTTTTGACAGCCCTGCTTGCTTTCATTTGGAACTTACTCTTAGGTTCTGATGCTTGTTATTGACTGACTAGTTTTGATGAGTCTCTTAACTCACAACCAGATTTCTAGTGTTGACTTATTCCTGGTACCACATGAACTCTATTCATTCTAGGCTTTGGTAACCTATCTCTGCTTCTCGGAATATGACTCTGGGCTGCCCACTTCTGATGTTGGGGCTGCTACCTAGAACTAGCCATACTTACCACCTAGGAAGAACTGGGACAGAACTGAGGATAGGAGTTTATGGAGAATCCACCTTGGTGGCTCCCTTGTACCTAACACTGGTTTTTGTATAGCTAGCTCTTTAATAAAAATGTATGAATGGAAGAAATTTAAAAAATAAAGCAGTATGGCAGCATCTCATGATGTGACAAAAGTATTTACTCAATTAATAATGGATGCACTTCTTCTTTAGATGAGATGCCATGGTAGATGCTGCATTCAAAGGTGAAAATATATGGTCTCTTCAAGGAATTTGCACTCTCCTGGAAGTTGAGAGTTATAAGGAAAGTCTGAGTGGTAAATTTGGACAGAGATGACAGAGAACTTACTACATTGTGGACCTTAGTCCCAGGTCCAGTTCCAAACAATCTTGAATTTGTTAAGGAGAGTTACCGTTTCTGCATTGGAAACGTTTTCGCTGCTAGCTGTGGAATAATGGCCTCTGGAGGAAGCTGGGTGAAGGATGTGGCAAGGGATAAACATAAAACCCATTTGAATCATAAGCAGATTTCCTGGGGCTGCCCATTTCCACCCCCTTGTTAAATTTTTCTGGGATTCTGGTTAGAAAAGGAGATTTTTCACATGGGGTTTAAAAAATTATGACACAGCCCCCTGGAAAGAATCTTTTTTTTTTAAAATTTTTTTAATTTTTTTATTGGCATGCCTTTTAAAATAATGCAAGCTGCTGTGATAGGCAACTGAAGTTCTCAAGTTTTTTGGAAATGAGAACCCAATCTTACCAGTAAGGCTGAGCTTTTAAATAATGTCAGTTGATGGTGTGATCAGCATTTTTTGATTATGAAGCAACCTCTTAAAAAAAATTAGAACAACCAAAGCGATCTTCCTCTATATAAACTGTAAATTATCTTTCACAGCACCTCATTGGACTGGTGGCTTTGAGGGCTACATTAAGTAGGTTATCCTCTCATCTAACCAGCACTAGTATCTGTTGGGCTGCTGAGTGACACACGCTGAGTGGGGTGAAGGGAAATGCTGGCGAATTGCATTTTGAGGTGTTGGTTGCTGTCAGTCACTCTGTCTCTTGCTATTGCCAAGCACAGGCAATCTTCCTTCACCAAAACTTGTTACCCAAGGGGAACACTGTCCCAAGCTGTTGACGCTCTCTATATCAAAGCAGCATGGCTCAAAGCAACGATTCCAGTAAGTATTAGGCTCTGCTTAAAATGGTGACCTCAAGGACGTTTGCAATCTTGGATACAACTTATTTCTCTTCGTTTTATTGTAGGAAGACCGCATAAAAAATATACGACTATTAAAAAAGAAAACAAAAAAGCAATTTATGGTAAGTCAGAAAGTCTTTTTTACATTTCCACTTATTTGATGTTTATTTCCCCCTTCATTTAAATTTTTTTCGGAGAGTAATTAAGTAATGATCACGGGGACATTAAAAAAAGATTCATAATTTACCATACGGAATTTCTCGTATCTTATTTTTAGAAAAACTGCCGATTTCAAGAACAGCTTCTGTCCTTCTTCATGGAAGATGTTTTTGGTCAATTGCAATTCCAAGGTTGCAAGAAAATACGCTTTGTGGAGGACTTTCATAGCCTTAGGCAGAAGCTGAGCCACTGTGTAAGTATACACAAAAAATACTGTGCATTTGATCCTAGAAACCTATTTAGAAGTCAGCATGTAAGAATCTGTCTACACACCAAGGGGTGAGTAGAATGAGCTTTGTAATTGTTGGCTTGTAGTCCAAATGGAGAGGTCATCACCAGGGAAATAGCATCAAATAACTGTACATTACTCAGTATGCTGCTATTTATTAGTTCTTAAAGAATGGCTGATAAAACACACTGAAGAGAGCTAAATAACATGAAATGGTTTTCAAATAAATACTTTAAAATCATTCTCTCATTATGTGATTCCCAAGTAATTAATTCATCCATTTAATATTTCTTGAGTACCAACTTTGTGCCAAACACTATTCTAAGTCTCTCTTTTCCTCCCTCCCTTCCTTCCTTCCCTCCTTCCCTCCTTCCTTCCTTTCTTCCTTCCTCTCTCCCTCCCTTCCCCTCCCCTTTGTCTTCCTCCCCCCTCCCTCCCTCCCTCTCTGTTTCCTTCTTTCCTTCCTTTTCTTTCTCTCTCTCTCCTTCCTTCTTTCCCATAATAAAGAGAACTTTCTGATGCCCTTTTTATTATCTTCTTTAAAAAATAGTTGTGCCCCCTTTAAGGTATAATCTCAGTAAAAACTTAAAAAGGGATAGACACGCCTTCTTTGGTACCTAAATTATTCGATGCCTCAGTATGGTCACTGTCATAGCAAGCAGTGGAGAATTAAATAAGAAGGTAAACGTGATCACATTTCTATGAAAACTTCCACAGCAATAAAGACCAGTGCAGAAAACAAAACAAAACAAAAACACTGAGCCAGAATCTGTGTAATGTTAGTTGAGTTGCCTCTGTGGGGAATATTGAAGCTTTTCTGTGCCCTTAGTTGGGGTCCAAGTATGGTTTCTCCAGCCTCCTGCAGTTGTAGCTTGCAGATGGTACAAAGGTGGGGTGGGGAGCCTTATTGCAATCCTTGGGAAGCCAGTTGGAAAGGAGCTCTCTGTCCTGGGCATCATGGTCACTGAGACTTAAACACTGGGCCATTAGAGGGGGGTGTTTATTTTTTAAGAGTTCAGATGTCTTTTTCTTGTGGTCAACTAAAGTGCTCAGTAACCCAAATTTCAGCCCAGAGTACATGAGGCATTTTAGGAGCGTGAGTTGATCAGCTAGGTTAAAAAACAAGCAAACGAACGAAAAGCAACAAATTTAAGTTCTCTATTTCTTTGGCTAGTTTGTGTTTGTTATATCCTTACTCAGGTTTGGATTGCATGGTTTTTCATAAACTCTCATATTTTATTAAAATTACAACAATGACAAAAAAATTACAAACTGATACCTCTTTGCAAAACAGGAAGAATTCTCTGGGCCAGTTCCCTTGCCTGAAATTTTGTTCTGTGCTTAACTTGTAAGATTACCTTATGAAGAAAGTACATATGTAACTATACATAGTCTCTTAAATTTAAATTGCATTGTCAAATCCTTGCCTGATACAGTACAGAGTGTCTGGTTCCCCAGAACCCCTAAATCCACCTCAGGTTTTCACTACTTAGCTGGTTTTGTTGGCCCAAATAGCTAGAGAACACATAGCGACAGTTATAACCTAAAACGAACAATACTGCAGATGAAAAGCTTAGGAAACCTAGATATGTCCAGGAGCTCTGGTTTTTCTTGGTTTGTTTCCGGGGAAATTTTTCCTAAAGAGGTTGGGACAGTGTGGCGTCGCTCTGGTTGTGTGTTGCTGCTTACCAAAGGGTCTGGCTCCCTCCTGTGGCCAAATACGAACACATCATCTCATCAATCTCGCCAGGCTACACGTAACTCCGCGCTTGCTTTCTTCCCTCCTCCCACCTCAAGCCCATCAGGGTCAGCATCAGTTAATTCGTTTTACAAGCTGTGAAGTTTATGCCCTGGGGTAAAGCAAGCTCCCCTGTGAAACATAAAGCGGCAGGATTGGCCTGAGCATTAGAAAGGCTCTGCAGACATTGATTTAGGGAAAAAGGTAACTGGCCTGGAGTCTCATCTTTCAGCCAAACATAATTTTATATTTCTGGCAACAGAAGCTGGTATCTGTCTGTTTAATACAAATTAACTGAGCATCTACTGGATGAAGTTCTGAATTAGTGGTTGGGAGAGGGTTTAGCAGACAGAAGTTATAAAACATGAAGTAAACAACATTAATTTATGATATTTTCTTAATAAAAATGGACACTAAATGTAATCAGTGTATAAATGGTCAACCTATTGAAACTAATTATACTTGCTGTATTTCCCCTGCAGTCCGTACTATTGAGGTTGTTGTGGGGAAAATAAGTAAAACAAAGCTCAGGGGATTCAGAGCAGTAGTGGTCAAGTCACAAGTGGTCAAGTCCCTTCTTGAAAGGGGGGCCTGTGAGAGGGGGCCTTCGGTTCTGCAGGCTCCGAGCTTTAGAAAGCTTTCTGCAGAACCTTGACATGTTTTAAAACTGATCCAAGGCTTCTTCCACGATCAGGAGACAAGAGGAAATGGCCCGTTCTGTTTCCTGGACGTGGTACTCTGGGATAATGCTTAGGTTCGTATGATGCTACAGGCTCAATAGGATTTTGAGGGGTTGATTGAGCAGTGAAAGATGCGTTGGTAGTGCTGCTCCAGAGTTAAATGCTGTCTGTGTTCTGAACAGCTGATTTACACAGAATTTTAGCACACAGCCTACTTGCTTAATGTGTGCACTTAATATTTGAAATTATGCCAACGATAAAACATTGGTTTGTGTTCTTCTGAAAGTTCCCCCTACCCACCAAACCTTGGAAATAATATTAAAAAAGCAAAACATATGATATCAGTTGCTTTAAATCATTTGAAGAATCCAATAATTATGTATTTTGTATCTTAATACATTAAAGGTAATAGTAAGGATTACTACAGCTCTTTATACATTGTTAGCTTGTGCATACGATTTTTAAATGCTCTTATCTGCGTACATGTTTTATTTCTGTTGACAATTTTTAATGGATACCAGAGTTATTAAAAGGTGCACACTCTGCTAAAGTTGCAAGGACATTTTAATTTGTGATGATAACTTTTTTTCAGATAATGATATTTTACCAAATAGGATATGACTCTTGTTGGATTTGTTGATTACATGCTGAATTAGGTGAAAATTTTCACATATCAAGAGCAAAGTACTAAATTATTCCTTTAAAAATTACAGTAGCCTTCCCTGGTAGGGTTAATAGGAGTATTTGGGTTGGGGAAATATTGCAATTCCAATGATGGAATACTTATGTACTATATTACCAAATCTCATTACCTTGGAATATAACCTGGATTATATTTGAGTTATCCTTGGCGGGTGTTGTTTTGTATCACCAGAAAGAAAAACTTAAAGATGAACTCTGGTATAACCCGGAACTAGATACTGGATCACATGTCAGCTAGAGATGATCAATGTCTATTTCACTTGCAGTTCATTGACATGGAACTTTATGATTACTCGCTACGGATAACAGTACAACTCTTTTGACATTCATATCACCAGCCCACTATTGAACATTTCTAGGTTTTAGATAATTCAAAATTCAGATATAAAAATGAAATGCTCATGGTGAGCAACTGGTCCTATCCACCTCCTTTCCATTTATTCTTTTTTATTCCTGTTCATAGGCAACATTGTGTCACTCATTACCATTTGATAAAGGTAATGAAATAAATAATTGCCACATTCTGAGGGTATGGGTTTGCACTTGATGGATACTCATCAAATGGCTGAGACAACGTGCTTTCCTTCCTTTTCCTTCCTTCATTCCTTTCTTTTTCCTCCCACCTCATTCCTCCTTTCCTTTAATATACTTAAAAAAACAGTCCATGTGCCTGCTCCAGAACAATTGCCAAATGATGAATTTGTCAATGACCAAGTTGTTGAATTAGTATTTTCTTTTATTTATTTAGTTTTAGTTGACTGGCTTTGTTTTGTCTTCATAAGAAAGAAGCTTTCGTGTTAAGGACTGTTGTGTTTATCTCTGTTCCTAATTCCTACTTTTGGAAATAAAGATCAAGTAGCAGGGAGAGGGGAGACTTGAGGACATAAGAATCGTAAGATCGGAATGTTTTTGAGCATGCAGAATTCTTATGACTACATTTAACATTAATATATTTGTAATACAGGGGAGAATATATAAGAATTTGGCCGAGTATGGTAGTTTACGCCTATAATCCCAGCACTTTGGGAGGCCGAGATGGGTGGATCACCTGAGGTCAGGAGTTCGAGACCAACCTGACCAACATGGCAAAACCCCATCTCAACAAAAAATACAAAAATTAGCCGGGCGCAGTTGCGCATGCCTGCAGTCCCAGCTACTCGGGAGGCTGAGACGGGAGAGTCTCTTGAACCCAGGAGGTGGAGGTTGCACTGAGCCAAGATTGTACCACTGCACTCCAACCTGGATGACAGAGCAAGACTCTGTCTTAAAAAACAAACAAACAAACAAAATTCTCCATAGTCCAGAACACATTTGAATGTATGTACCAATTTTGGTGTTAGAGGGAGGCTAAGTGCTAACTGTAAGAAGTACTCCCCCAATTTTGTTGGATTTATATTTTAAAACTTTATTTCTCACCTACTTAAAAGTCTGGGTTTTTTAGATGGTGACACATTTCTCCACATTATGAATCAAGGTCCAGACTCGTTCCACATTGCAGCCTGTGTCATCTCCTAAGCCTTCTGCATTCGGTCAGTGGAAGAGGGATGAGACTAGTAAGAAGACTTGTCAGCTTCTTAGAGGTCTTGTTCCTCAAATCACACATTCATTCTGCTCACATTCCATTGCAAGAACTCATCACATAGCCACAAGTAACTGCAAGGAATCATGGGAAATGTAGTTTAGCTTATGGTTTGGGAGAAGAGGAAATAAATTTTGGCCTACAGCTAGCAGTCCTGCCATAAATATTTAAGAATTCTTTAATAATATATTATTTATGACCAGGGCCACTCTTAGCTTATAGAGTACCTTTGCACAAAGGAGAAAAAGGGATATAGCCTTGCAGGAGCAAGGTACAGTGAATACAGCACTCTTAAGCAGGGTATTCATGTGCAAGGCATGCCTTGCGCAATGGTACAGGATGACCCTGCTTATAACTTGTCAACGAATGATTTCTTCTTATAAATATATTCTTCTCATGAATAAGAAGAGAATTCAGACAGAGGAAAACTGAACTTACCCTATAATGGTATTATAGAGACAAAATAAAAATGGAAATAACTAAAACTAATGGGTTAAAAGAAACAAGTACATTTTGTAAACTGGTTGGGTAGCGTATTAGTCAGGGTTCTCTAGAAGGACAGAACTAATGGGGTAGATATATATATAAAGGGAGTTTATTAGGGAGTATTGACTCACACGATCACAAGGTGGGGTCTCACAACTGGACGTCTGCAAGCTGAGGAGCAAGGAAGCCAGTTCAAGTACCAAAGCTGAAGAACTTGGAGTCTGATGTTCGAGGGCAGAAAGCATCCAGCATGGGAGAAAGATGCAGGCTGGAAGGCTAACCCAGTCTAGTCTTTTCACATCCTTCTGCCTGCTTTTATTTTGGCCGCTCTGGCAGCTGATTAGAGGATGCCCACCCAGATTAAGAGTGAGTCTGCCTTTCCCAGTCCACTGACTCAAATGTTAATCTCCTTTGGCAACACCCTCACAGACACACCCAGAAACAATACTTTGCATCGATTCAATCCAATCAAGTTGACACTCAATATTAACCATCACAGGTAGTGAATTGACTTTTGGCAAACTGTTTTACAGCAGTTTGGCCTAATTCTATATTTGATGGCCACTGTGCTAGGTGCTGGGGTAAAAAAGGCAAGTGTGATTTGGTCCAGGCTCTCCAAACTCTTTTTGGATGGGAGAAGTAAAGAAAAAATTCAATGAATCATAAAATGCAAAATGTATGAGTGCTTACAGTTTTCTGTCGGAAGAAGTCACTGTGGAAGCCGAAAGGAAGAAGTAGTTAATTCTATCTGCCGCAGGGATAGGGGTACATGTGGGGTGAAACTCGAAAGAGTGTTATTAAAGGAGCTTAATTTCCAGGGGAATGGCATAGGAAGAAGCCTGATTAAAGGTTTGGTGGTATAAAACAACATGCCATATTCAGGAAGCTGTAAGTAATTCAGTATGGATGTAAAGGGGCTTGTGGACCATTAAGAGAAGGTAGGTTGGTCAGATTTTAGCCAGGGGATATTAGTAGGGTCAGGTAAAGGAGGGTCTGGTGAGACTGGCTAAGGAGTTTGGATTTTATCCTGAGGATAATGGAAAGCCCTTAAAAGGCATGGCATGATCAAATACACAATGTTTTAGAAAGAACTCTGGTGATTGTATAGGGATGTAGGTAGAGGTGACGCTCAAGACAGAGGAAACCGTGAGATGAGACTTGCAATAATGTGCTGAAGTGGTGGCACACCAATGTCATAGGCAAGAGTGAGGAGAGCCTGAGGGAGAGAGGAAAGCCCAAGATGAGTCCAAGATTTCTACCTGGGGGCTGGCTGTGTGCGTGCTGGTGCCATTCACTGAGAACACAGTAGAAAGCTTGCAGGAGGGTTAATAGACCTGCTAAAAGTTTGAGGAGTCCCATGCAAAAGTGTAATTACAACAGTAGCATGTAGCTCTTTGTATATATTTTGTGTATGTTTAAAGTGTATTGATGTATCTATAGATATATTGAGGTATAATTGACATATATATATATATATATATATATATATATATATTTTTTTTTTTTTTTTTTGAGACAGAGTCTCACTCTGTCACCCAGGCTGGAGTGCAGTGGCACCACCTTGGCTCACTGTGACCTCCACCTCCCGGGTTCAAACAGTTCTTGTGCCTCAGCCTTCCGAGTAGCTGGGACTATAGGCGGGTACCACCACACCTGGTTAATTTTTGTATTTTTAGTAGAGATGGGGTTTTACTATGTTGGCGAGGTTGGTCTTGAACTCCTGACCTCAAGTGATACATCTGCCTTGGTCTCTCAAAGTGCTGGGATTACAGGCGTGAGCCACTATGTCCAGTCTTCTAATTGATGTACAATGAACTGAGCATATTTAAAGTGTAAAATTTGAAGGCTTTAACATATGTATACACTTGTGAAACCAACACCACAACTAAGATAATAAACATATCCTATCACTTTAATGTAAATTGTATTATTATATGTGCTATACTCTTTTTTTTTTTCTTTGATCTGGCTTCTTTCACCTAGCTAGTCACCCATAATTATTTTGAGATTCATTGGTATTTTTGCAAGTATCCATCATGTGTTTCTGTTTAGTTGTCAAGTAGCTTCCCATTGTAACGATACGCCACAATTTCTTTATTCACCTATTGATGGGCATTTGCTTCCTCCTCTCCCAGCTGCTATGAATATTCATGCATAAGTCTCTGGAGAAATATTTTCATTTCTCTTGGATAAATACCTAGGAGTGGAAAGTTCTGATTATAGATTAGGTATATGTTTAACTTTGTAAGAAACTGCCAACTGTTTCCCACAGTGGTTTTTATCATTCTATGTTTCTAGCAGTAACGTATGAGAGTTCAAAGTGCCCATTTTTTTTTTTTTTTTTGCTCTCACTTGATAAGATCAGTGTTTAAAATGTTAGCCAGTCTAGTTGAAGAGCAGTGTTATGGCACTGTGTTTTCAATCTGCATTTCCACAATAATTAATGATGTTGAGCATCTTTTGATTATTTACTACACAATAGCTTCTTTGATAAAATGCCTGTTCAAATAGTGTGCCCTCCTTTTTAAAATTGGATTGATTCGTTTCTTATTATAAAGTTTTGAGTATGTGAGTGTGTTTTACAATATATTATTGATACAAGTCCTTTATCAGAGATATAATTGGTAAATATTTTATCAGATATCTGTGACACCTTCTCATTATCTTAGTGTCTTTTGAAGAGATTTTACATTTTATGAAGTACCATATAATAGTTTTTTCTTTAATGGACCATATTTTGGTGCCATATTGAAGAAATCTTTGTTTAACACAAAGGTAATGAAGAAATTTTACTTGTTTTTATTCGGAATTTTCCTAATTTTAAATGTCACATTTAGGTCACTGCCTTTTTAACACATCTATTGACAGGATTGTGTTTTTTGGATAATTGAAACTATGAATTACATTGATTTTCAAAGTTAAACCAATCTTGCCTTTCTGGGATGCACTCTACTTGGCAATAATGTATTATTTCTTTCATATATCACTAGATTTAATTTGCTAAAACTTTGTTTAAAAATTTTGCATCTATGTACGTGAGATGTTAGTCTACAGTTTTCTTGTAATATCTATGTCACTTTGATACTAGCATAATCCTGGCCTCATAAAGTGGAAAAGTGTTCACCTTTTCAATTTTCGGAAAGTGTCAGTATAGACATTTTTTTTTTTTCTTAAATGTTTGGCAAGATTTAGCAGTGAAGCCATTTTTGCTTAGAGTTTTCTTTGTGGGAAGATTTTAAACTACATACTCTATTTTTTAGTAGATGCAAGGTTATTTATTCAGATTATCTATTTCTTCCTGAATGAACCTGGGTAGTTTCTGTCTTTCAATGATTTTGTTCATCTCATCAAATTTGCAAAATTTATAGCCAGATAATTTTTCATGATATTTCCTTAATATGCTTTTAATATCTGCATAGTATAGGATGATATCACTTCCCTTATTCCTGATATTGGTAATTTTTGTCTTTATTTTTTCTTTCTCATGGGTCTGGCTAAAAATTTATCAACTTTAGTGATTTCTCAAAGAACCAGTTTTTAGTTTCATTGATTTTTCTTTATTACTTTTCTGTTTTTTATTTCCGTGATCTTTATTCTGAACATTATTATTCATTTTCTTCTATTAAATTTATATTTAGTCTGCTCTTTCTAGTTTCTTAAGATAGAAATTTGGGTCATTAACTTGAAATTTTTTTTTCTTTAGGTGGAAGCTGAGATTATTAATTTGTGATTTTCTAACTTTTTATTATAGGAGTTCAGACCTATAAATTTCCCTCTAAGTACTTCTTTAGTTACATTTCACAATCCTTGCTATGTTGTGCTTTCATGTTTATTTGCTTTAAATTACTTGCTAATTTCCCTTTTGATTTTTTCTTTTATATATGGGTTACTTCGAAGAGTGTTACTTAGTTTCTATATGTGGGAATTTTTCTAGATACTTTTCTAATTTTGATTTCTAATTTTATATTATTTTGGCCAGAGACCATACTTTGTATGACTTGAATCCCTTTATATTTGCTGATCCATGTTTCATAACCCAGAATTTGGTCTATTTTGGTAAATATTCTATGTATATTTGAAAAGAATATGTACTCTGCCGTTGTTGGGCTGAGTATTTTATACATTTCTATTAGATTTAGTTGTGACAGCTTTTTACTTTTTCTCTCTCTTTATTAACTTTTTTCTACTTATTTTATCAATTATTGGTATCTCCGGCATTAATTGTGAACTTCTGTTTCTTCTTGAAGTTCTATCAGATTTTACTTCTTGTATTTTGAAGTTCTGTTATTAGGTACACAAATGTTTATGATTGTTATATTCTCTTGATGAAATGACACATTTATCATTATAAAATTACCCTTATTGTCCCCAATAATATTCTTTGTCCTGAAACCCACTTCTTTTTTGATGCTGATAGAATCACTCCAGTTTTCTTTTGATTAATGTTAGTGTGCTATGTCTTTTTCCATCCTTTTACTCATAACATATTTGTGCTTTTTATTTTTCTCATTATTACTTGTTTTAAGCAATTTGATTATGATGTGAATTGGTGCAGTTTTCTTCATGTTTCTTGTGCTTGGAGTTGATTGGAAATCTTGTGTTTGTGAGTATATTGTTTTCATCAAATTTGAAATTGTTCAGCTATTATTTATTCAAAAATTTTTTTCTGTATCTCCTTCTGTCTCTTCTCCTCTTGGAATGCTAATTACACATATATTAGCCCATTTGTAGTTGTGCCACAACTCACTGATTCTGTGGGTTGTTTTTTCCCAGTGTTTTTCTGTGTTTCATTGTGAATAGTTTCTATTGCTACATCTTCAAGATCACTAATCATTTCTTTTGTAGTGCCTATCTGTTAGTCCCATTCAGAATATTTTTCACCTCATACTTTGTAGTTTTTATCTCTAGAAGTTTGAATTGAGTTTTTTTAGTATTTTCCATTGCTCTATTTAACATGATCAGTCTTTAACTTCTAGAACATATGGAATAGAGTTATAGCAACTTTTAAAATATCCTTATCGATTAATTGTAACATTTGTGTCCACTCTGGGTTGGTTTCAGTTGACTGATTTGTCCTCCATTATGGGTCATATTTTACAGCATCTTTGCATGGCTGGTAATTTTGATAAAATGTCAAATATTATGAATTTTACGCTGTTGGATCCTAGACATTTTTATATTCCTGTACATATTCTTGAGTTTTCTTCTGGGACACAGCTAAATTACTTGCAAACAGTTTTATCTTTTCAGATCTTGTTTTTTAAACTTTGTTAGGCAGGACCAAAGTACTGTTTAGTCTAGTGCTAATTTTGCCCCTCATTGAAGCAACACATTTTTGTAAACTCTACCGTATTTCCTATGATTTTGCTTTCTTTTTTCTCTTTTCCTTCTCTTCTTCCTCCTTGTTGAAATTTACTTGTTCAGGACATTCGGCTGTTTGTCTTACAGAGTTTCTCATAGTCTGTATTTTCTGACTGCATTTTCATAGTGTCATTTAATATATTCTCCTCTTTACTTACCATAAATTAACAATTATACAGAGAGACTTGATCAGATTTAGCTTGATGGTTTAGCTAGAACACTTTATAGGGAGCATTGTCTACTTTCATTGGGGCACATGATATATTATCTTTATTTTTATGATGATAACAGCCACCAACAATTATTGTCTAGATCCGTCAATTCATAAGACACTACAAAATAGTAATTTTAAATTCTATTTTATCTTCTTTACTCATAAGCTGGGATAATTCAATAAATAGAATCTACTCCTATTTGGATGTTCGGAGGAACTTGCCACATAAGAAAGCCAGCGTAAATACTTAATTATCTTTCTTTATTTACTAGTTTTCAATCTAAGGGGTTGTTTTTCTGATTTTCTCCCATAATGACCAATGAATTATTAATTTTGTTGTCATTTTCTCTGTTTCATTATTAACTCATGAACTGAAATTATTTCTTATTTTTGTGAAACTTAATCTGATTTCTCTAAGGTGCCTGCCTTTTGGGCTTCCTTGCAAGTCTGTTTTCTTGAGCCACTCTTAAGATAAAACACCACGGCAAATTATCATGATAGACTCCAAGGACTGGAATTCCCAGTACCACTGTATTTGGACATCCTCTCATTGTTTCTGATAACATTCTAAGCATTTTGCAGCACCTAATAAAATATATTTTCCAATTAGTTTGATTTGGATAATTCAGATGGTATAATTGTTTAAAAAATAAGTTATGTGTAATGTAAACTTCTTTATGTTTATACTCTTTTCTAGTCATAATATTTGGAAAATTGTATATGTAAGAAGACATTTTAGAGAGTCTTATAGAACTCAAATACTCTCAGACTTGAAAGAGAATTTAGCAGTCACCTCGTTGGATTCATAAAATAATTTACCTAATTGCTAGTGATCAAAATGGAAATGAAAATAATTTCTGTTAGTTTTTAAGATTTCATCATCTACTTTAATTAACATTTTGAGAGCCTGAACAGTAATTGGTATTTAGAGAGACACATTTCTTCATGTTGGTTGCATGTCATTAATTTTAAAGTCTGGCAAGAATTAGCAAACAGAATATTGTGTTTTCATTTTTTGTAGGCTGTTTAATAAGTAACTTGTATTATCAATTGCAACTAGCTTATCAACATATAAAATATTACCAATTATTCATCATTCATTCAAATTTAAATTGTAAAATTTAAAATTGAAAAAATTGCAGTTAGTTGAACTGATAAAACAAGAGTGAGACCAATCCTGTCTTATTCTTTCATCAACTGCAAAGTCTAAAACCTATGTCTTCAATAATAGTAGCCTCATCTTAAGGTTATTGGGAGAATTAAGTACCTAGCATGTAGTAGTTCTGCAAAATTGTTAGTGCTTCCCTTATTGCTTTTCATGCAGAGAACATTAATTTTTGTCCAATTACATTTTCTCAACAATTTACAAAGGAGTGGTTCTCTTAAGTAATCAAATACATTTTAGTGCTTAATATTAGTATTATATTGTATAATTTGTATAATTTATAGTAGTAGCTTATTTATTTATTTTCTGAGACGGAGTCTTGCTCTGTTATCAGGTCTGGAGAGCAGTGGCGCGATCTCGGCTCACTGCAACCTCCACCTCCTGGGTTCAAGCGATTCTGCCTCAGCCTCCTGCGTAGTTGGGACTGCAGGTGTAGGTCACCACGCCTGGCTAATTTTTTGTATTTTAGTAGAGATGGAGTTTCACCATGTTGGCCAGGATGGTCTCGATCTTCTGACCTTGTGATCTGTCCACCTTGGCCTCCCAAAGTGCTGGGATTACAGGCGTGAGCCACCATGCCTGGTCAGTAGTAGTTTAATTTAAAGATAAATAGTCTAGGCATGGTGACTCATGCCTGTAATCCCAGCACTTTGGGAGGCCGAGGTGGGCAGATCACTTGAGGCCAGAAGTTTGAGGCCAGCTTGGCCAACATACTGAAACCCTGTCTCTACTAAAAATAAAAAAAAAAAAAAAAAAAAATTACCTAGATGTGGTGGTATATGCCTATAATCCCAGCTACTCAGGAGACTGAGGCATAAGAATTGCTTGAACCCAGGAGGCTGAGATTGCAGTGCATCAAGATTGCACCACTGCTCTCCAGCCTCAGCAACAGAGAGAGATTCTGTCTCAAAAAAAAAAAAAAAAAAAAAAAAAAAGATAAATTATGAGTAATTGGTTTTAATTTTGGTAAAGGTGTTTTCTAATTATGTTATTGAATTGTTTTGCTGACAGATTCATTTCTTGGTTAATGATATATAATTTCTCGGTCAAAATTGTGAGGCATGAAAAATGACACAGAAAAAGCAAGCTGGCTTCACTGTCCCTTCTTCTACCTCCTGAAAACCAAAACCAAATACACAGCACTGTGATTATCATCAACAATATCCCAGAACGCTAATATATGAGGATAAGACAGTTCCTGAGGCCTCAGAGAAGTGAAAACATTTTGGGTAGATAGTAACAGAATTGGAATTTTACATCCACCATGCCCTTCCCCCCATTTGCCGGGCACCAAGCATAGGGAAAATTTTCTCCCAACTCACTATTACTACATTGGAAAACCTGGGATTGAGGTGGACAGTCAGCTTCCCCAACATCTTGAGTTCCTTGGTAGAATACCCACACCTGCCTCAACACAAAGCCAAAATGTGTGTGTGTTGGGGATGTAGTTAAAGTGTAGCTTTTAAAAGTTTTTCCTTTGTTTGTTTCTAGTCCCTTTTTATTTTGATCAAAGATAAGTTGTCCTCTGTTTGAAATAACTTGTTATATTTATAAGAGGGTTTTTGTAAGCCTCCTGGTAACCACAAAGCAAAAACTATAATAAATGCACTAAAAATTAAAAGCAACGAAATAAAACATACTGCCAAAGAAAATAACCACAGAAGAAGAAAGAAGAGAGGAGTTAAAAACAAAACAAAACAAAACAACAACAACAACCAGAAAACAAGTAACAAAATGTCAGTAGTAAGTTTTTACCTATCATTGATAACATTGAATGTAAGTGGACTAGATTTTCTTATTAAATGACAGAGTGGCTGAATGGATAAAGAAACAAGACCAAACAATATACTGCCTACAGGAAACTTGCTTCACCTATAAAGGTTCACACAGACTGAAAATTAAGGAGCGGATAAAAGATATTCCAAGCAAATAGAAACCAAAAAAGAGCAGGACTAGCTATCCTTTTAGCAGATAGACTACAAGCCAAAGTCTCTAAAAAGAGGCAAAGAAAGTCACTATATAGTGATAAAGAGGTCAATTCAGCTAGAGGATATAACAATTATAAATATCTATGCATGCAACCTAAGAGCACCCCAGTATATAAAGCAAGCATTAATAGATCTAAAAGGAGAGCTAGACTGCAATACAATAATAGCAGAGGACTTCAACACTCCACGCTCAGTAATGGACAGATCATTTAGGCAGAAAATGAATTAAGAAACATTGAAGTTAAACTACACATTAGACCAAATGGGCCTATGTGACATTCACAGGATAATTCACCCAACTGCTACAGAATACACATGCTTTTCATCAGCACATGGAACATTATCTAGAAAGACCATATTTTAGGCTGTCAAACAAGTGTCAGCACATTCAAAAAGTCATAATTATATCAAGCATATTTTCTGACCACAGTGGAATAAAACTAGAAATAAACAACAGGAGGAATCTTGGAAACTACAAAAACACATGGAAATTAAACAATATGCTCCTGAACAATCAATGGGTTAGTAAATAAATTAAGATGGAAATTTAAAAATGTCTTAAAATAAATAAAAGTGGAAACACAATATACCAAAATCTATGGGATATAGCAAAAGCAGTCCTAAGAGGGAAGTTTATAGCAGTAAATGCTTACCTCAAAAAAGTAGAAAGACTTCGAATAAACAACCTAATAATGTATCTCAAGGAACTGGGAAAGTAAGAACAAACCAAATTTAGTAGAAGGAAATAACTAATAAATGTCAGAGCTGAAACAAATGAAATTGAGCCTACAAAAACAATAGGAAAGTGCAATAAAATAAAAAGTTGGTTTTTTTTTGAAAAGATAAACAGCGGACACTTAGCTAAGAAAAGGAGAGAAAACACAAAATAAAATCAGAGATGAAAAAAGAGACATAACAACTGATGCCACAGAAATACAAATAACTATTACAGAATATTAGAGCAATTATATGTAAACAAATTGGAAAACCTAGAAGAAATGGATAAATTACCAGACACATGCAACCTGTCAAGATTAAACCATGAAGAAAGAAAACCTGAACAAACCAATAATGAGTAACAAGATTGAAGCTGTAACAAAAGTCTTCTATTAAAGAAAAGCCCAGGGCCAAATGGATTCAGTGTTGAGTTCTACCAAACATTTAATTCCAATTCTACTCAAACCCTTAAAATATTTAAGAGAAGAGCATATTTCCAAACTCATTCTGTGAGGCCAGTTGTACCTTGATATAAATCAGATAAGGACACAACAAAAAAGAGAAAACTACAGGCCAATGTTTCTAATGAAAACAAACACACAAATCCTCACAAAAATATTAGGAAACCAAATTCAACAACACATTTAAAAGATCATCAACCAGGTCAGGTGGGATGCATCCCAGGGATGCAAGGATGGCTCAACATGTGCAAATCAATAAATGATACATGGACAGAACCAAGAACAAAACCATATGATCATTTCAATAGATATTGAAAAAGCATTCAATTACATTTACATCCCTTTATGATAAAAACCCTTAACAGACTAGATATAGAAGGCACATACCTCAAAACAATAAAGGCCATATGTAATGAGCTAACATCATACTGAATGGAGAAAAATTGAAAGCCTTTCCTCGATGATCTGGAACAGGACAAGTTTGACCACTTTCACCACTTTTATTCAACATAACACTGGAAGTCCTAGCCACAACAAATAGTCAGGAGAAGGAAATAAAAGGCATTCAATTTGAAAAGGAACTTTTTTCATAGATGACGTGATCTTATATTCAAAATATCCTAAAGACTCCACCAAAACTGTTAGAACTGATAAAAAAAATTCAGTAAAGTTGCAGGATACAAAATCAAGTTACAAAAATCAATAGCATTTATGCATGCAAACAGTGAACAATATAAAAAAATAAAAAAGCAAACCCATTTACATTAGCTACAAAAATATAAGATACCTAGGAATAAATTTAACCAAGGAAGTGAAGGATCTCTATAAGAAAAACTATAAAACACTGATGAAATTGTGTATAAAACAATGAAATTGAAGAGGACACACACACAAAACATGGATATTCCATGCTCCTTCACTGAAAGAAAAATACTGTTAAAATATCAATACTACCCAAAACTATCTACAGATTAAATGCAATTTCTATCAACATACTCCTAGCATTCTTCACAGAAATAGAAAAACATGCTAAAATTTACATGGAACCACAAAACCACAAAAGACTCCCCCCTAAAGCCAAAGAAATACTGAGCAAAAAGAACAAAGCTGGAAGCATCACACTACCTGACTTCAAAGCATACTGCAAAGCTATAGTAAGCAGAAGAGCATGGTACTGACATTAAAAACAAAAAACAGACCAATAGAAAAGAATAGTGAACCCAGAAATAAATCCATACATTTATAGCCAACTCATATTTTGACAAAGATGCCAAGAATATACATTGGGGGAAAGAACAGTCTCTTCAATAAATGATGCTGGGAAAACTGGATAACCATATGCAGAAAAATCAAACTAGACTCCTGTCTCTCACAATATAGAAAAATCAAATCAAAATGGATTGGAACCCAATATAAGACCTAACACTATGAAACTATTGGAAGAAAACTTGGGGAAACACTTCATGTTGGTCCGGGCAGAGATTTTTTTTGAGTTAAGTCATCAAAAGCACAGACAACCAAAGAAAAAAATAGACAAATGGGATTATGTGAAGCTAAAAATCTTCTGCACAGCAAAGGAAACAATTGACAAAGTGAGAAGGCAGCCTACAGAATGGGAAAGAATATTTGCAGCTATCCATCTGACAAGGGACTAATCAGAATATATGAGGAACTCAGAGAACTCAATAGCAAAAAGGAAATAATCTGATTTAAAAATGGGAAAAAGATCTGAATAGACATACAAATGACCAACTGGCGTATCAAAATACTCAATATCACTAATCAGAGAAATGCAAATCAAAACCACAATGAGATACCATCTCACCCCAGTTAGAATGCCTTTAACTTAAAAGGCAGTAGTGATGCTGGGAAGGAGGTAGAGAAAGGGGAACCCTGGCACACTGTTGGTGGGAATGTAAACTAGTACAGCCACTACGGAAAACAGAATGGAAGCTCCTCAAAAAACTGAAGGTATAACTACCATGTGATCCAGCAATCCCACTACTGGATATATATCCTGAAGAGAGGAAAGCAATTTCTTGAAGAGATAACCTGCACTCAAGTGTTTATTCAGCACTCTCCACAGTAGCCAACATATGGAATCAATCTAAGTGCTCATCAGTGGATGAATGGATAAAGAAAATGTGGTATAATGAAAGAAATGAGATTTCGTCATTTGCAGCAACATGGATGGAACAGAGGTTTTTATGTTAAGTGAAGTAAGCCAGGCATAGAAAGACAACAATTTCCTGTTCTCACCCATTTGTGGGAGCTAATGAAGTGGATCTCATGAAGACAGTGAATAGATTGAGTGTAAGCAGAGCCTGGGAGAGGTAGGGGTGTGGCAAGATGAAGAAAGGTTGATTAATGGGCTCAAAAATACAGTGGGAGGAAGTTACCCTGATTTAATCATAATACATTATATGAATGCATCAGAATGTCACATGTACCCTGAAAATATTTATATCTATTATGTCTCAATAAAAAACTATGGGGTGCAGCTCTATTGCTGAGTTAGGAATTTAATGCACATGCTAAATTGTGTGAAGTAATTCTGATGAATGATAATAACACTGAAAAATGTAAAAGCCTGCACTAATGTTTTTCTACTATGGTATCTATTTGTATTTAAAGTATTAAAAAACTCTTTCTAATTATTTTCTATGGTTGCAACATGAAGAAATGTCTTACACGGGTTTAAGATTATTCTAGGTAAGCTCGCTTATCTACATCAGATGATCTTTGTAGTTACAGAGAATACAGAAATCGGATAATGATGTTTTGTAAACTTTTCTGTTCAATGTCTACTGAGTTGTTGGATATTTGTCTTTTTATTAAAATTAAATGTCTGATTATGCATTTGGTTTCACAGAGAGACACTTGGCTAATAGTTCAGTCACTCTTTTCTCCTTTCATGAAAACTTGCTTGTAAATATAATCATGCTTTCTTCAAATTATGCTAATTTTGTTATTTTCTTTCAAAGTTTCCTATAAACCTTTCTGGTGTCAGTAGTTTTGTGTTGGTGTCCTAGTGCTTGTGCTTTTTTTTTTGTTTGTTTGTTTGCCAAACCGATGTTTGTTTATTTAGTCTGTTTTTAAAACACTACACTGGCATAATTTTCGCAAGTATGGCTTTAAAAGCACTTCAGATAATATTTGTAGGACCCCATGTGAACAACTGTGCAAAAAGTCAGCGAATAAGATTTGCTTAAGAGTCTACAGTAAAACAATAAAATTAAGTTTAGTCTTTAATCTCTTATCTCTCACTCTTATCTATCATTTGTATTTTGGAGAAGAAAAACTTTCAAGAAACCAAGGCTGTGGTCAGAGTAGAAACCATCTTAGCCATTAAGGTCAACTAAAAAACAAACAAAAAGCAACAAGAAGGGTGGTTATGATCCAGTCTGAAGTTGTATATTGAGGTCTATAAAAATGAAGGTCTTACGTATGGTTTTTCACTTACCCTCTGACTGTATATTTATAATATGATAGAGCATAATATAATAAAATCCTTTTTGTCAAGAGAGGATTTGAGGCCATTCTCTGTGAGAATGCAGACTGGGCAGTTAATTCTCTGAGGAACTGTGACATATGTGGCTGTCCACTCATAACCCACCATCTCCTTTCCTCAAATTATTAGTGTTGGGGGAAAAGCTGAGTGCTGGGAGAAGCTGAGGCAGGGGCTTGCATGTCTGACATAATGTGAAAGAGTCTTGGAACTTGTCCGGGGTCCACAGTCTAAAACCCCTCATGGCCTTTGGAACACCAAGCTCTGTGCAAAAGAGTGGCAGGCTACCCTGTGGCACCATAATCTAAGCCCATGGCATAAAACCTGTTGTGGCTTGGCTAGAATCCAGGGCTCAGGGCATTAAAACCCCTCGTGGCCACTGGAATGTGTCTAGACTTGCTGGCTCCTTGCTCCTTGCTCTCCCAGGATCGATTGTATCTTGAGTTGAAAGAACCTGCTCTCCATTATCTCAAGTAGCAGAGCATATGCTAAACCGTCACAGCTGTAAATAATATGTTTAATGCAATGCTCCCTTTCAACCCCACATTCTCACCACCTGTTTCTTTGTTTGATCACCAATAAATAGTCTGGGATTCCAGAGCTCAGGGCCTTCACAGCCTCCATACTCGTGTTGGTCACCTGGACCTACTTTCTCTCTCAAACTGTCTTTTCTCATTCCTTTGACTCCGCTGGACTTCGTTGCCCCCACGACCTGGAGTTGGGTCTGATTACCCCAACAATCGGTGGAGGTTTTCCATTTTTGCTTTAGCCATCATGTGCAATACAAATTTGTATGATTTTTTTGAACATATAAGGAAATTGGAAAAACAAACTAAGGATTGTATTGCTTGTTTATCTGATTGTTTTAGACAAAGTTATAAGGCTCACTAATGTCTAGGCCACGCTTCAAATTTTTAAGAAACAAGTGGGCTTGTGGACCCTGAGGCAGTAAGTTGATGCTTGCATTTTATTTGTTGATTGATTTATTCAGCAAAAGTTTATTATTTAGTATTTGCTGAGCATTATTCCAGATACAGGGGACTCAACAGAAATTGACAGACAATATTTCTGTCCTCATAGAGCTCATTGAAAATGCTGGCTGAGTGTGGTGGCTCACACTTGTAATCCCAGCACTTTGGGAGGCAGAAGCGGGTGGATCACTTGATGTCAGGAGTTCAAGACCAGCCTGGCCAACATGGTGAAACTCCATCTTTACTAAAATACAAAATTAGCCAGGCGTGGTGGTAGGTGCCTGTAATCCCAGGTACTTGGGAGGCTGAGGCAGGAGTATTGCTTGAATCCAAGGTTGCAGTGAGCCGAGATTGTGCCATAGCACTTCTAGCATGGGCAACAAGAGCGAAACTACGTCTCAAAAAAGAAAGAAAGAAAGAAAGAAAGAAAAAAGAAAGAAAATGCTTTCTGCCCATCTTGGCTAGTCTCAAGTTGTGCTTGGTCCTGCAAAGAGAGCACATAGGAGGATGTGCTGCAGCAGAGGTGGAGGTTGGGGGCCATAACTTGGATTTAGTGTGGGGTTTTCAGCTGAGACCTGAAGGGTATTTAAATTGTCTCTGCACTCTACAGCCTTTGAACACCTTGCTTCCCTGCCTACTCATCTCTTCTTCCTGTTTTTTCCACTCATCTTTCAAGACACAAGTCACTTTTTTTCTTCTAGAAGACTTCAGGGGTTGCCTCTCCTCCGTCTCCTGGAGAAGTCATGTTTTTGTTTTAATCACATCTATTTGTCGCATAGAATTGTCATTGTGCATCACCCTGTCTCTTGGTAGATTGTGAGGCATCAAGTGTACCCTGGGGTGATTTTCATGCAGGGTAATTTTATACATTAAATATAGGTTTGAACTGCATAGGTCAACTTATGTGTGGTTTTTTTTTTTTCCAATAAATAGGTTTGAACTGCATAGGTCAACTTACATGTGGTTATTTTTTTCAATAAATACATTAGACAGTTCTTTGGAGATTTATAACAATTTGACAAACTTGCGGATGAAACATCTAGCCTAGAATATGGAAAAAATTAAGAAAAACATACGTCATTAATGCATAAAATATATGTAGTTACTATTTTATCATTTGCTACCATGAAGTACCCACAAATCTATTATAGTTAAAATGTATCAAAAGCTATACACACAAACACTTACAGATCATACATGGAGGCATTTGGTTTGTAAACAAAGGTAAAGATACAATATTAAAGCATCTGGCAACTGGGAACTTGTCTGCTGCCTTTTGGTTGGTAGAAACTGCTTCTACCAACCAATGTGTGCAAATTACATGTAAATTTGCACTGTAGAGACAAACTGCTCACACTAAGATAATTAGCTGCAGAAATTACTTGTGGTAACACTGTACTACTATAATTCTGTAGCCACCTCCTGTTGCTATTGTAGTGAGCTCAAGTGTTGTGAATATCCACTTAAAATGTTGTGTGATGTTAATTATCTTCATGTGAGCAATTTGTCACTACAGTAAATTGCCCATTGCAGTAAAAAGTGGTCTCTTGTGTATTTTTCACTGTGTTTTGTGCAATATCATAAATCTTGAATAATACCAAGGATTCCACACAAAGTGCCACTGGTGATGCTGGAAGTGCTCCCAAGAAGTAGAGAAAAGTCATGACATTACAAGAAAAAGTTGAATTGCTTGATATGTACCACAGAGTGAGGTCTGCAGCTGAGGTTGCCTGACAAATCCAGGATAAGGACTATTGTGAAAAAAGAAAAGGAAATTTCTGAATCCGCCACTACAGCTACACCAGCAGGTGTGAAAACCTTGCACTTTTCCAGAAACACCTTTTAAAAAATCTCCTATTGAAAATGCGGTTTTCACGTGGGTGTAGGACTGCTAAAAGAAAGGCGTGACTATAGACTCTGACACGATTCAAGAAAAAGTGAAGTCATTATATGACAATTTAAAGCAACAGAAAGATGAAGGATCTACAGCTGTAGAATTTAATGCCCGCAAAGGATGGTTTGAAAATTTAGAAAGACATTTGGCTTAAAAAACTGTCAACATAACAAGAAAAGCAGTTTCTACCAACCAAGAGGCAGCAGACAAGTTCCCAGATGCCATTAAAACAATCACTGGGAAGGAAGGATATCTGCCTGAACAGGTTTTTAATGTTAGATGCAAGTGTCCTATTCTGGAAAACAATGCTACAGTCATTTATCAGTAAAGAAGTGAGCACCAGGATTTTGAGGCAGGAAGGAATAGGCTAACTTTACTGTTTTGTGCAAATGCAGTCAGGTTTATGATCAGGACTGCCCTTATTTATAAAGCCGCTAACCTCTGAGCCTTGAAGGGAAGAGATAAACACCAGCTGCCAGTCTTTCTATTGTACAGCACAAAGGCCCAGACAATGAGAACATTTTTTATGGATTGGTTCCATTGGTGCTTTGTCCCTGAGGTCAGGAAGTACCTTGCCAGTAAGCAACTGCCTTTTAAAGTTTTTTTTTTTGATATTGGGCAATGCTCCTGGCCCCCCAGAACCCCATGAATTCAACACAGAAGGCACTGAAGTAATCTACTTGCCCCCATACACAACATCTCGAATTCAGCCTCTAGATCAAGGGATCATAAGGACCTTTTAGGCTCATTACATGTGGTATTCTACAAAAAGGATTGTCAACATTATGGAAGAGAACACCAATGGAGGGAACATCATCAAAGTTTAGATTACACTACTGAAGATGTTATCATTGCTATAGAAAAAACCACGAAACTCATCAAGCCTGAAACAATTCCTGCTGGAGAAAGGTGTGTTCAGATGTTGTACATAACTTCATAGAATTTACAACAGAACCAATAAAAGAAATCACAAAATAGATTGTGGATATGGCAAAAAGATGGTGGGGTGGGGGCGGGTTGAAGATATCAAGATAAGGAAGGATCTTGGAGAAATTCAAGAGCTAGTAGACACTGCACCATAGGAATTAGCAGAAGATGACTTGATGGAGACGAGTGTTTCTGAACCAGTGCCAGATGATGAGGAAGAAGACATAGAAGAAACAATGACAGAAAACAAACTGGCATAGACAATTGGCAGAACGGTTCCGATTATCTGAGAGTGGTTTTAACCTCTTTTATGGCATGAACTTTCTATGACACAAGGACTGAAACTAAAGCAAATGGTGGAAGAAGGGTTAGTACTGTATAGAAAGATTTTTGGAGAAATGAAAAAAGTCAGACAGAAATTACTATGTATTTCTTTAAAGTTACACCAAGTGTGCCTGCCTCTCCTGCCTCCCCTTCCACTTCCTCCACCTCTTTTACTTCTGCCATCCCTGCGATAGAAAGACCAACCCCTCCTCTTCCTCCTCCTCCTTAGTTTGCTCAACATGAAGATGGCAAGGATGAAGACATTTACGATGGTCCACTTCCACTTAGTGAATAGTAAATATATTTCCTCTTCCTTGTGATTTTCTTAGTTACATTGTCTTTTCTCCAGCTTATTTCATTATAAAAATACAGTATCTATCTATCTATCTATCTATCTATCTATCTATCTATGATCTTTCTCACAAAATATGTGTTAATTGATTAATGTTATCAATAAGGCTTCCGGTCAACCGTAGGCTATTAGTAGTTTAATTTGAGGGGAGTCTAATGTTATATGCAGGTTTTTAACTTCACTGGGGGGGGGTCAGTGCACCTAACGTTACCCTGCATTGTTCAACGGTAAATCATTCATTGTCAACTGTAAATCAGTGCTATATGGCAGAGGCATTGCCGTATGCTTAGCCTATAGTAAGTATGTGATAAATATGTTGACTTAATAATAATGAATATTTCCTATGACATGATTATCTCACATTTTTCTTTGAGCTGATTTCTAGTTATTCTAGCCCTACCAATAAATTGCCTCTGGTCTAGATCATGTCAGCTTCTGTTGAGTTTGTCAAATCGTTCAGCCATTCTTATGATAAAACTGCTAACCCTTTTATCACACATTCTAATTTCAGTCACTGCAACTAGACTCAAAAATATAAAGAAAAGGAAATCATTCTTTTAATAAATTCCTCTTTCCAAGCAAAGCAATCTGAATTACCGCAGTAAAATCTGCTATCCTACTGGACCTGTGGACACATTTACAACAGTATAAAGAAAATGGGAACTCCGTAGGTCAGATCGTTACTAGGGGTCACTCATAGTAAACAGTGCTCAAGGCACCAGGAAGTATCCCTTCAACCAGAATGTAGTTATAGTGGCAACCCTGGCACTGTTAGTTTTTTTCTTTTTTAGTTGAACAGTGTTTTCCTCCTTTTTGACTCTCATTACTCTTCCTAGAGTAGCATGTGCCTTTGGTGTGAGTGAGGGCCAAAATTTATCTGGCAGTTCCCATCTGCTGTGGGATGCGTTGCACATCCAAGTTCCCTGGGCAGAACACACAGTTGACAGGAATGCCTTAGTTTTATTTAACTTCTGTAGTGTCCAGAATGTGGTTGGTTCTTTGGTCTCTCACCTTCAGTGTTAAATCTTTAAATCCTAACACATGATTTTAGAAACATGAGGATTTTAGAAACACGAGGAACTACTTTTAAAAAGGATTCTATGCGTTAAATATTAGGATGAAGTTTTACTGAGCGTTCACAGACACACTCATGACAGATTAGAACATTCCACTCACCCCAGAGAAAGAACCCCATGTTGTACAGTTCAGTGCAAATGTAACATGAAATACACCTAGAGAGCATTCTGAAGTCAGGGCTCCTATCACAGTGAGGTCTAACCCTGTGTTCGTGAATCCTGCAAACTGTGCCTTAGGCTGAGCAGTCTGTGTCTGTGTCTGCGGCCCCTCGATCACAGCATTCTGCTGTTCCTAATCATGAAAGCCCCGTTCACAGGAAGAGTCTCTTCCCTCCTACCAGGGTCTGACCTGAAGGTAGCATCCCCATTTGGGCAGAGCCATAAAACCATCGCCAACATTAACACCTCTGAAGAGACCTGTTCGTTGGCCAGGTCTTATTCATTTTATGAATATTCAATGTTTTATTCATTTTAACAGATATTATCATTTAGCCATTTTCATTTCAAGCATTTGAACAAAGCGTTGTCTTTATTGATATGACATTCTTTTGTCAGGAGGACATTTAGAGACTAAATGTTATCATTTAGCCACTTCCATTTCATGAGTTTTAACTCTTATCTTTAACTGTTAGATAGTGACACTATTTTGTCACTAGCATAGGACTTCCTGTGGGATGTTAGGTGAGTGGCTTAGCTACCTGGGCCTTGGCCTCCCTTCCTGCAAAGTGCAAACAATCAGCCTATTCAATCTCGTTGGTCTATTCCAGTACTAAAAGTTTTACGAGTAAAAACTAAGTAGATAAATTAGGCATTTTCATGTTTCCTTTCTTTTCTTTTAATAGTCCTATAGAAATTTGTGAGAGAATAGAGTAGGATATTAACTTTCTTCTGTTTGACGCCCAGGTGATTCCTGTGCTCAGACAGGGTTTGAGAATTCACTTGTACAAAGCGGACTGGTAGTTTCCCCTGGCCAGCCAGGCTACAAGCCAGCTGCTCAAGATACTAGCCTGCTGCTTCTCCTAATTTAGAAACTAATATTAATGTCCTGGGTGCCTTCCCCTTGTAGTCTACACTGAACATTGTTCTGTGCTTTGTACATGACAGGCAGAGTGATTTTTTAAAAGGTAAATGTTTTTTCTTGTCATTCTCACGTCTTTCATGCTTCCCACATTTCTCTTGCTTAATTGCTCCAGCCATGCTTGCTTGCTTTCTTTCAGTTTCTGGAAGGCACTGAGCTATCTTGCCTCAGAGGAGTATATTTTCCTCTGCCTGAGTTACTCTCTTGTGTCTCCTCCCCAACTGCCTCTCTCCTTTCCTCAGTTTCTCATATAGCCTGTGCCTTCCCATTTCTGATATCTCAACTTAAACGTTGATATGGTTTGGCTCTGTGTCCCCACCCAAATCTCATCTCAAATTGTGATCCTCACATGTGGAGGGAGGGACCTGATGGGAGGCGATTGGATCATGGGGGAAGTTTCCCTTGTGCTGTTCTCATGACAGTAAATGAATTCTCACGAGATCTGATGGTTTAAAAGTGTGGCACTTCCCCCTTTGCTGCTCTCCTGCCGCCATGTAAGATGTACTTTGGTTTCCCTTCACCTTCTGCCGTGATTGTAAGTTTCCTGAGGCCTCCCTAGCCATGCAGAACTGTGAGTCAATTAAACTTCTTTTCTTTATAAATTACCCAGTCTCAGGTAGTTATTTACAGCAGTGTGAAAATGGGCTAATACAAATGTTATTTTTCCAAGGAGCCCTCCTTGACCACCCAATCGAAGGTAGGTGGTTCCTATAAATCCCTATCATAGAGCTTTGAGAGTTGCTAACATAGCTTTAATTGTAATTTGTAAATTTTTATTTTTTGTTTTATTTATCATCTGCTTTCCTATGAAACTTTAAGCTCTGTGAGGGAAAAGATCATGCATTATTTATTTTGCCAGTGCATATCTATTGCTCAGCACATAATACCTGCTCTATGAATATTTGTTGAATGAATGAAACAGTATCATTAATGCCTCTTCAACAATATTATCTGTACTTACTGTTGATTTCTTAGATTTCCTGTGCTTCATCAGCTAGAGAGATGAAATCCATTACCAGGATGAAAAGAATATTTTATAGGGTAAGAATTCTAAATCTTTATATTAAAACACTTTGTTTTTCAAAATATGAAAAATTTCTTCTATCTGTACTTTATCTGCAGATTGGAAACAAAGGAATCTACAAAGCCATCAGTGAACTGGATATTCTTCTTTCCTGGATTAAAAAATTCTTGGAAAGCAGTCAGTAAACCACAGCCAAGTGCATTGATTTTATAGTTATTTTGAAATACAATGAGAACTGCTAGAAATATGTTTATAACAGTCTGTTTCTTTTAAAAACTTTTTAACATATTACTGACAGCATGTTAGGTGGTTCAGAATAGACAAGAAGGATTTAGTGTAATAAAGTTTTGGAGATAAGTTGTCACTAATTTGCACATTTTCTGTGTTTTCAAATAATGTTTCCATTCTGAACATGTTTTGTTATTCACAGGTACATTGTGTCAACTTAATTTAAAGTATATAACCTGAATTAACTCATGTAATATTTATGTGTGTCGGGGGGTGGGTGATGTGGGAGGTGAAGGGGAGTGACAGATTTCTGGAATGCAATATAATGTTATTGAGACTTAAATAGATGTTATGTATATGAATGTCTATTTAAGGGTTTGAAAATTATTAATTATGCCCAGTGTGAACTTAGTGCTTAACAAATTTTGATTTTAATTAAATAAATTGTGTTTCTCCTGTGTGTCCTTTTCATGACAGCATGCTAGAATTTAATGGGGTGCAAGGGGTAACTACAAGATAACAGTAAATAAGATATACAAAGTAACTAACTGCTTGGAATGATTTACCAGGAATGCCTTCGACAGGAAACTCAAGCCACTAACACCACAAGGAACCAAGATCAAATGATGCTGAATCTTGCTAACACACCTTCAGGGTGCCGTACAGTTAGGAAAGTTCATAAAAGCCAAATAAGTCTAAATGCAGCTCAAATTCCACCACACTCAACTTTTCATAGTGTCTAAAAACCCCATCTACATACCTAGCCCTTCAGTTAAATGAGTAATATGGCCTAACCATTGTTCTGCATTAAAGGGACTCTGCTCAGTGCTACTGGTATACAGCATGGAAAACAGGAGTAGTTTCTGATGGCACATCCTGGGCCACCAGCAAGTTCATTCCACAAGGCTTTCACTGTGTCCCTCCTGCACACTGACAATTCTGGGACTTGGCACCTTTTGTGTTAATAGGTGGGACTTCACCAAGGTCTTCATGGATTGTGTCTCTGGCAGCTTTTCTCTTCATTGCTTTCCCAGCACCTAGTTCTTCGTTTCAGTCATGGAATCATTAGGCTGTTCACTAGGAACTACCCTCTCTTGATTGATTTCATATTCCAAAGTGATCCCTTTCTGCCTTTCCCCATCAACACACTGTGGTCCCATGTCTGATCTCTTCTGGGGATCTCATTCCTAGACAAGTATACAGGACAGGAAAGGGTGGTGAGCTGCAGGGCATTGGTGAGGGGAGACTGGAGGACTGTCTTCATCTTGCTATTTCCCCTGAGCTTCCTGGGCAGGTTCCTGGGCCATCAGCAACAGGGCGGTCTTCTTTCCTGAGAAACATTTGGAAGAGCTGGAATCTGGGGGATCGGGAACCTGCTACCTGGCCTTTGCCAAGGATAGGGGGAGATGATGCACCGACAGCCTTTCCTTAATCCACTTTTAGGGTTCTCAGCATTTTCCAGGATTCAGCACCACTGGCAGCTGAGTTGAAGTGTGCTGGACTTCCATAGAGGCCTCCAGTCTTGGTCACAAACCATTTTTAAGCTGTCCCATTTCTTGGTGTCTCTAGGCATGAGAAGGGCTGAGAAACATTCATTTGCCAGTCAGCAAAGAAGTATTTATTATGGGGGCTTTAGATTCTTAGGAGTAAAATTACATTTGCCTCCCCAGTGTTTCTGGGTGATTGAATTTAATACTTGTTTGTTTGATTGTTTCCCAAGTTCTTTGGTTTTCCAGAACAGTCAAGAGGTTGCTAAACTCAGTCAGGAGCAATAGAGGAATTTAAAAGTCACCACTGTGTGAAAAGTCAATATCCAAGTGCTGGTGCCTATTCACAAACTTCTCAAATGCTGGGGCAAAAGCACAGTTTTTGCGTGCTTTAGTAAGGACTGGTATATTGAAAGGGCAGCAAAAGAGAGAAGCTGTATTCTTGTGCACAGTGGGGACCCTGTGCCTTGGTGGTGTTGCTGTGGGCTCAGGGGTGAAGCCCTCTGATTTACAGGTTCCACTCTAGATTTTATCAGAACCAGGGATGATGACACGTTGGGAAATGACTGCACATCCCTGAACCCACATGAGCTGCTGTACAAACCCTAAACCTGTTTAACATTTGTAGGAGGTGATCCCTTTTGGTAGATCCCTCTTGGATGAAACAAAGAGGACTAAATATCCCATTAAGATGTTTTGTCTGGCTGTCTCTTGTTTCTTCTCTTTGCCATGTGAGGACACAGAGAAAAGACAAAAACATAAAAAAATTTTTTAAAAGATACTTTTGTCTGTCAGCCATTGTATCAGGCCTAGCTCAGGGTAGAGCAGAAGGAGCTTGAGTACCAGTGGGTAGCATGGAGTGTTGCAAAGAAACCTTTGGCAGGGTTGAGAGACCAGGCCGGCCCCCATTTCCTTCAGGTCTCTGTGGCATCATCAGTGGGTCACCTGCACAAAACAGTGACACCCCAGCCCCCCACCAACCCCTCCTTGCTTTTCTCGAAACCACTCCTCTCCTGCTGGCATGCTGTGTTTGTTTATTGATGGTCTCCACTGTATCAGAATATTGGCTCTGGAGGGCTGGGATTTTGTCTGTTTTATTCTCTCTAGGGTCCTCAGCATCTAGAGCAGGCCCGGAACCCTGAGGAATGGAATATATCAGTGTTTCCTGACTTTAATTCTCCAAATGCACTTATACTCTTATTTGTGTAACAATGAATTTAAATTAACACATTATTTTATTTGGCCCAAATAAAGCATAAATATATGACTCTAAAAATAGATTACTTACACAAATACATTCCTAACCAAAGCACGTTTATATGTGTACATACAGAATCACTTTGCAAACCCTGGGCAGAACGTGTCTCACACATTGGGAAACACTGCATTATAATGAATTTCCACTGCCTCATTCTGCCTCAAACTTAGAAATGTATGAAATTAGAACCAGATCATTTTAACCTGCCCACAGCTACCAGTTTAGAAAAAGTCAAGCCACGACGTTCAGGTTTCAAAATGGTTTCAGAGCTCCCGTCATTTTTTCCGGAGATGGAGGGACGAAAGCACACTTACCCCATCAGTCACTCCATGGTTCTGATGACTGTGGCTCTTGATAGAGGGTGCTAGGATAGTGGCATGACCCTTGTCCTTCTCCCTCAGCCGCGGTCAAGAGGTCATGGTGGATACAGCTCCGAGGGAGGCAGGGAAGCTACAGGAGTGTGTGAGGCTTGTGGATTGTTCAGATGCACACACAGCGGTAGGAACAAAAAGTGAAAGCTCAGTCAGGTTGAGCTGGAGTAGCAGCAGAAAATCTCAAAAATAGGACGAGTGTATTGGTTCATGCCTCTAATCCCAGCACTTTGGGAGGCCGAGGCAGGCCGATTACCTGAGGTCAGGAGTTTGAGACCAGCCTGACCAACATAGTGAAACCCTGACTCTACTAAAAATACAAAACTTAGCTGAGCTTGGAGGCGCACGTCCATAATCCCAGCTACTTGGGACTGAGACAGGAGAATCGCTTGAACCCGGGAGGTGGAGGTTGCAGTGAGCAGAGATTGCACCACGGCACTCAAACCTGGGTGACAGTGAGATTCTGTCTCAAAACAACAGCAGCAGCAGCAACAACAACAACAACAACTAACTCAAAAGCTGATGCAGAACTGTGCTGTGAATTACTATTCATCATGAGAATTCATAAGAATGGATGTCCTTCACTATGGCTGTGAGTTATGAACTAAAATGAAAACCAATCAATTCTATAAATATTTTATTGGATGTTCTGCTAGTCATGCAGTCATGGCTGAGGTGTAATGATAAATAAAACTCATAGTTTCTCCCTAGCAATTAGAAACTAGGAAGGAAGATACATATGAAGACAATTAGTGCAATGCAAGCGATCATGGAGATTGGGTACAAAGTGCAGTGAGGTGGAGGTTCGCACTTTGCAGAGGAGGTGAGCCTTGAGATAACATCCTTTAAGACTCAGCTCAGGTGTCACCTCTTCCAGCAACCCTTCCTTGATCCCTCCACTCCTAGGATAGCTTAGATGCACCTTGCAAAGCACATTTTCAGAATAGCACTTATCACATTGTATTATAATTTTATTTGCTGCTTGAGGGGGGATCAGAGCTAAAGAAATAGTTTAGTATGACTCTAGATTTCAACATTTCCTACTAATTTGAAGTAAATAAAGATGCAAAAATGCATTGAAATGAGAGTCTACCATCTCATTTGGCCAAACACAGAAATGCCTTGAAATGTGGACTCTATAGAAGCCTGGCATGTCATAATTTAAAAAGACCAATGAGGCTACATTGTCCAACTTTGCATCTTATACTAGAATCTCCTTCCTAACACTGTCCCCATCTAACTTATGCTTGACCACTTACAATTAAGAAAGACTAGTGACCTCTTGAAGAGCCCTCGCTAACTCCAAATAATCCTGCCTATCAGAAAATTATTCATATTAATCTAAAATCTGTCCTCTTGAAATTTATATACATTTTCCTAGTTACAAACCTATAGTTTCCTATATTACAAAAAGTAATATGTTTGTTGTAAAACTGAAATAACACCAAGGTATATAAACTAATCATACCTCACTGCCTTTCCACCTCTACTTTCCCAAGTGAGCCAATGATGGCAGTTTGTGGGGATGTTTCCATAATTTTTAAACTTTTTCCAACAACAGTATAAATATATGTTCATATGGAGTATCTTCCCCTTTTTTAGAAACAAAAATGTTATCATATCATGTATTCTACCCTTCAACCAGCTCTTTCCACTTAACACATCAGCAACATTCTTCCAGGTATGTAAATGTGTGTATACACAGGTCTGGGTATGCATGCATGTATATGCATATGGGCAGATATAAACATATATTTTTATATAAAAATAAAAATGATATATTATCTACAAATTCTATATTTTGCATATATAATGTATTTTATTTACTCAATAGTCCCAGCTAATTTCAGTTTTGTTCATATAGCACAGGCTGTAAATGTGTGTCCTAATCCGTGCTCTTATTTTTACAGAAATGCTTTCTAGGAGTAGGATTGTGGGATTAGAACATACGCCAAATACTGCCAAAGTACTTTCATAACTATTTCATTGCTAATTTTTCCCCACATTCTTTCTTGCTAAAACTGGATATTATCAATATTTGAATATTTTTTGCTAGTCTGGTGGCTGCAAATTATATCACATTGTTTTAGTTTGCATTTCCCTTAAAGCTTGTTAAATTGATCATTCTTTTATACGTAGATTCTATTTACATTTTCTTTTTTGAGATATTCCCCCAAATGTCCTATGGGCCATTTATTTAATGAGTTTGAAATCTTACCTGAATCTAATTTCAAATGGTACAATTAAAGTAAAATGTAATCCAGTTTAACATTTCAAATAATCAATAGAGAGAAACACCCCCTGGAAAGGCACATTGTGCAGTCTCTCCACCGCCTTAGCATCTCTCAGGAAGAGATTGCTGTGAGGATGGCTTCTCCTTGCATCCCCCAGCCTAGACTGGGGAGTGCTCCACATCAGTTCTTGCTGCTTTGGGAATCCAAGGGAGAGGGAGAAACCCATCATGAATGTAAATATTTGCACCTGTTGTGGGAGGTAGACGTGGAGACTGAGAATCCTGTAGGGTTAAGGCAAGCCCCTCACTTACCTATTCAGGACCTGCTCAAAGCTTCTCCAAACTCCCTCTGCTTCCCACTCCTGCAAAACAAGAGGGCAGATCATCCTACTGATTTGGGATGAGAAATACTTGCGCTACTTTCCCATGAATTAACTTCAATCCATTAACTCCCAGCGGCCTTTAAGGACCAGGGATGTTGCCCCAGTGTCTGCTGGAGCCCACTCTTCCCCCTCCATTAAATACCTTGGTGTACCACTGGTTTTATGTTTTTAACTTCTTAGGAAAAAATGCTTCGTAAGTAAAGGTAGTTGGTATAAATAAATTCTTCCTAAAGATAGAGAAAAGTATCTAAGAGATGTGGCTATCCTCGTTAAAATTGCAAACCTTTTACCATGACATTTCACATCTCATTTTTCCCTCTCCATAACATGTATCACGTTCTAACATACTATATAAACTACTTACATATTATTTCCATTTAGTATTGCCTGGCTTCTTCTACTAGAGTTTAAATTTCATGAGGGGAGGGATTTTCGTATGTTTTGTTCACCGTTGTATGTCTAGTATCTAAACAGTGTCTTATACAAGTATGTGCTCAATACACTTCTCTTGAATGAGTAAATGAGTGGAATCTGTGTTCAAAGATAAGGGGAAAGAACCAAGAGAACGCCATTGCCAAGGATGTTAAAAATTCCAACCGTGGCTGGTTCCTAACCTCACCCTCTATGACAGGATAGAAACTCTTGTAGTGGTAGGTAAAATGGCTCCCAACCATGTGGTCGTATATTCTTTAAACAGAACTATTTTCAAAGAGATTGGTTCAAATGAGGCTCTAATGTTTTCTATTTTCCATTTACCCATATCATTTATGATTTAGTCCTTTTAGATTAGGCTTAGAGTGGCTTAGACTGAGAAGGTAAATTTGGGGGTTAGACATGGACAGCCACGAGTGTCATTAACTTTTGCATAATAAGATGACCTTTTGAGACTTTCTTTGGAACTGGTGAGAAAGCATTCTCTTCAAAGAAATTAGTTCCTTCTGGTACTTTTTAGTCATTTTCAAAATTTGGTGATAATTTCCTGCAAGGCAGCATAGAGGATGGTCGAGTCCCAGCTTTTCATCCATATGTTGTGGTTGGGAACCTACTCTAGGGTCCTCTAGTCACAATGATTGGTGCAGATTCAGGAATGGGCCTATGACCCAACAAAGCCCAATTAGAGTGGATTCCAGGATTTGTAAATGAGTTCTGGAAAAAGAGTCTTTCTCTTTTCTATGAACTATAAGCTTGGAAGAGTATTGGTTGGAATTACTGCAGCCATCTTGCCACCATGAGTGCAGAGACTGGTTGAGAATCAAGCCAACATGTTAATCACTCAGTTCTGAAAATCCACTCTTCTCTGGGATTCTTTCTACCTCACTTAGATGCTGCTTCTTGATCTTGCAAGTGAGTTTCTTCTCTATCAGAACGCTACAGATTGGAGGACTCAGGACTAGGTCATGGCTTCTTCTAACCTCCATGTACTCTGCTGCTCTCAATACAGCTAATTCAACCCCATGGCTTTAAATACTGTCAGTATGCTAATGTCACCAGGGTTGGCCTAGTCCCTGAATTCCATGCTCACACATCCGATTATGTACTTGGTATTTCCATGTAAGACATCTCAAAAACAGTATGTCAAAACCAGAAAATTTGTTTCTCCTTCCAAAATCAGTTCATTCTCTAGTATTCCACAGCTTGGTAATATAAAACATAAAGATATCATGGTTAAGCACACAGACTCTGAAGCCAAAAAAGCTGGGGTTCACTTAGAGACTGTAACTTAACAACCAAGTGGGGTTAATCTGTCCGTCCCTCTCTTCCTTTATCTGTACAATAGGGATGATGAGAATAGTACCTATCTTGTAGGGTTGTTGTGAGGTCTAAATGAGGTCATATATGTAAAGTGGTTAGAGCCATGACTGGTATATAATAAACACTTTATACGCATAAGTTGTTATTATTAGATGATAAGTTGTCACCTACTCAATTGCTAGGGCCATTTTTGCAATTACAAGCATCTTTGATTTCTTGTTTTTCCTCATATCCTGAACCAAATTCATCAGCACATTCCTGCGCTTCTACCTCCCCAATATATCACAAATCCTTCTGCTTCTCCTATCCCCATTGGTATACCCTGGCCCAAGTCACTGCCATGTCTCACCTGGACACTGCAAGAGTCCTCCTTCTAACTGGTCTCGTTGTTTCCACTCATACCTTGCCCCTGAATCCAGCTTCACTGAGCTTCTAGAAAGAACTTAAGAAGTGTAAATCAAAGCATATCCCTTCCTGTTTGATGCCTTTTAATGGCTTCTCTTGCACTGAGAATAAACCTTATTATCTGGCCAAGAAAGACCTACATTAATTGCCCAGCCTTTCTCTCTGACCTTGTCTCCTGGCCTGCGTTGTCTCTTAGCTGACCTTTCTGCTTCTGAAAGGTGCAAGTTCAGCTCTGTCCTGGGCATTTGTACTTGCTAGCTCCTCCCCCTAGAATACCTTCCCCCAGGCCTTCCCACAGTCAGTTCCTTTCATTTAGGTGCCTGCTCAAGTGTCTTTTCCTTTGACATGATGTTCCCCACCCAGCTGAGGAAGGATCTCCATCTACTCCTAGTAACTCCAAATCACCTTGGTTATTTCCTTCATATTATCCTCATGCTATGAAATTGTCGTTTGTTGATTTCCTTGTTTTTTATCTTCCTTTCTTTGACTCTACTAAAATGTAAGCTTCATGAGAAGAGAGGTCTCATGCATATTGTCTGTGACCCTACCCATGTATTCATTTTTGCCACCTCTCATATTCTCACTCCCATCCCTAGTCAAATGAGATTCCTTCTCTGGATTCTTCTTGCTGCCGTGATACCTGTTAGTACTTATCACACTGTATTGAAACCTTTGACTCCCTTGTCTGACACTTCCACCAAATCAAAGGCTCCTTGAGAGCAGGGTTTTATACCTTGTTGATCTTTGTAATGCCAACATTTAAAGCCCAGCTTAGAACACAATAGGGCTCAAAAGAGTCTAGTGGATGAATTAATTAAGCATGATTTATTACATGCAGCAAAAGTTTTGTCAAGTTTGTCAGAATGAAAAGAGGCATAATTAGTTATTTGAGGATAAAGGTAGTAATTCTCATATTAAGAGATGTTTTGAGGACGATTCTTGCTATTAATCTGTGGCAGAAGACTGCTTTGAGGAATATGGCATATGTTTGCTTTTTCTCCGTATTTCTGAACAGATGTTAACTCTTATAGACAGCTATTTATTTCTTTTAACCACTTGTAATTTTCCACTCAACAACTTCTAAAGGAGGTAGTAGAAGTATGTTTTATTAGTTTCAGAACAGATTTTTTTTAAGAATCTGGCTCCATTCTTGGAAAGGTTGAGTTTATAACTTATTTTTAGAAATTTCTGTTCTTAAAACATAAAATAGCTCTGTTTCTTGATGGTGCTTAATCTATTTTATTGCTATTCTGCTTTCCCCACAACTGTGCTTTCTAAATTCTGACATGTTGCATGATCCTCAGAAATATATTGACTGTGGCCATTTGGTTAAATGCATGGCCTAACATGTTGTTTTCACCAGACCAATCACCAGCTGGGTAATGATACAGATTATATTATCATGGAGCAAAATGGCACATGGGGCACTTTGGATGCACTGTTTTCTTAATCCTTAAAATAATCCCATGAGGCAGCACGAGCATTTTCTAACTTGTTTGCCTGACATTCAGGGAGTCCTTATCTGGCCTTTTACTTTCATCAGTCCTAACCCAAAATTCAGCATATAGTAGGTGTTCAACAAGAGTTTGTCAAATAAATGACTGAATAAGTTTAAAAATCCATCTCTCATTACCCTTTGACACGTATGCCTCCTTCAAGATCAGTCTGTTTTTTAAAAAGCCCCCAACACAAGACAAGCTTATTTCTGCTTTCATGTCCTTCTGTGTGCCAGATTGTCCATCTGCTATGTCTTCTTTACTCTTTTATTTCAGGATAAATTATATATTTTCTTCACGATCTCCTCTGCTCTACTAAGTCTTGCATGGCCACTGTAGCCCACCATGAATATTCCCTTTTGGTTAATTTCCCAATGTGATCAAAGATTGCCTATAAATGCATACTGAACTTTCTCTATGTACCTGAGTTTGTGGAAACGATTTACGGTTCTGCTGTTTTATTCTGATATAGCTTTCCAAGTGTTTCTTCAAATTTTACTACACTGCATATTTTACTCATTTAGCCAACAAAGATTTATTTGTTTTACTTATTAAGTGTCAGTCTCTGTCCTAAACGTTAAACAGGTGAACATACCATTCTCGATAGAGGGATGCAGAAATAAACAAATAAAGAAGTAAACATAAAGGATGTCAGAACAACCAGAACAAACAAGCAGGAGTTGGGGTGGCGTTCAGGGCAGGGGCTGGTTTGCTCTTAAAAAAAGGCTGGTCAGGGCTGGGCGCGGTGTCTCATGCCTGTAATCCCAGTACTTTGGGAGCCCGAGGTGGGTGGATCACGAGGTCAGGAGATTGAGACCATCCTGGCTAACACTGTGAAACCCCATCTCTACTAAAAATACAAAAAAATTAGCCGGGCGTGGTGGTGGGCACCTGTAGCCCCAGCTATTCGGGAGGCTGAGGCAGGAGAATCGCTTGAACCCGGGAGGCAGAGCTTGCAGTGAGCGGAGATCATGCCACTGCACTACAGCCTGGATGACAGAACAAGATTCCGTTTCCAAAAAAAAAAAAAAAAAAAAAAAAAAAGGCTGATCAGAAAAAGCTCACCGATGAGGTCACATTTTTGCACAGACCTTAAGGATCCTTACAATGACAAAGGAGTAGAAAGTAAAAAGATTATTGATTTTGGTTTTGTCATTTATGTGGATGTAGAGACAGGCTTGGGGATGTTAAATATTTTTAGTAACCTCACATAATTATCATGAAACAAAGCCATAATCGAGAAGATTTTACACTTCTCTGAGTCACCTGTTGTGCCTTATTTTCTCTCAGGTAAGTTTCTTAGTTATCTGGTTACTTTTAACAAATGGCAGAAACAACTTCTTAACTATGGAAGATTATGTTCTTTTGATTTATCAAATTATTTATCCGTATATGTAGTGAATATATTTTCTGAATGAAAAATTGGGCAACAAACTCTGAAAAGTTCTGAAGTGCTCAGAGGGACAATGCGACCACATAATTGAAGTTGGCACCAAACCATGAATATATGGTCATCATAAATATAGATGCCTTGGACATAACAGCAAACACTAACCACAAAGTAATGGTGTACTTGCCCTTAAGAAAGATACAAACGTGTGACTGAAATCAACTTTTCTCACTCTGTTGCACGGAATATATAGTATTTCCTCAATATATTATTAGTTTTTCTGTTTTAAACTTACAAAAGTATTTTCTTATTTAACAAATTTAAGAAAATGGTGCTAACTCTATTTTCTGTATGGGGAATTATAATGCCCATTAGAATGTTACAGGTTGGAGAAGTTCCTCATTAAAACAACTCTTTAACATAAGTTTCTAGAAGATTGTTTGTTCCAAGAATACATTGGCCTTGTAGGCACTTAGTCAACTCAAGTGTCTTTGTTACCTAGAAAACAGTTTGGAAAACACCAATTCATATAAACGGCAATCTTGAGATGAAGCAGAGCTAGAAAAGTGTATCATTAATGAAGAAGAAGAAAAACAACAACTACTGGATTTCTCTTCAAAGAATAAGAAAAACATTTAAGGAAGCAACATGCTGATATGTATGTTTGCAGGAGATTAGAAAAGATTTTAATAAGTATATAGACAATAATTTTTATGTTTGCTATTTGTACTTATTGAAACAAAGTGAATGTCCTAAGTGTGAAATGCACTGAAAAGACATCTCAGGTTGTTGCTTCCCGCTCACCTCATCTACTGAAAAAATGCTCCGTGTCACCACAGTGACTTGCCTTTACCCACAAACGAGGAACTCAGTTTTATTTCCTAGATAAAATGGAAGCACCAACAATATTCACTTTTTTTCTGTTCATGTGTAACATCTTGGGAATGACCAATGACACTTTGCTACTGAGAAAGAAAACTTTTCATGGTAGTAGTAACCACAGATCCGGATGATGACTCACACTATTACATTAGTAACATCTTTTGTTCTATACTCCACACAAGGAAAAAAATGCTGAATGCAAAACCACAACCTCAGCTGTCGGTGGAAATGATAGTTAATGGTGCTTTGCTGCTACACTGGGGCCAATTCTTGGTAGAGAGGATTATCTTGAATGTGGTTTCTGAATCAATAGATCAGTACGAATTGTGGCACAAATGATATGATATAATTGATTATCATACTTTAAAAATAGTTTGAATCTTTTTGTAAGAGAAATCTGGTTATAAATTATATTTTTAATATAATTTTATAAATATATATGTAGATATATATAAGTTATAAACAACTCAAAAGGCCCCTAGATATGGAATCAATTAATGCTTTCTATAAGCTATTTCAAAGGCTACTCTAAATTATGGTGGGAATAATTTTGGGCTTCAAAGTATCAATTTGGAAATCCTAAAGCCTACATTGGAGAGTTATGATAATAAAAATGGCCAAGACAAGTCCTAGGAGATAATAGCATTTAGTTGAGTGCCTTTAAGAAAATCTAGATTTATCAATTAGTTGGTCAATTTTCACAAACATCGCTGAAACAAAATATATTTCAGAATAATATAGGATTTCTGTGACCATTTCTACACTTGTAAAGTTCAACGTCTACAAATGTTGGAATGACCTATTTTTCCGCCCAAGTATCACTTAAAAGAAAGCTTTCAGGCGTATGATTCACTTAGATTTTTAATTTCTCAATAGTTTTTAAAACAATCTTCTCTGAGAGTGTTGTCAAGGTAAATTCTAAAATGTAGTGTTTTAAATTTGTCATGTAATAGGACATTTTACTTCAGAGCTCACAATTGGTGACCATAATATCAAATGTAAAAGAAAAATAAATCCTTTGCTACTATTCTGTGGTGTGGATTTATTAGTGTCACCGCTGAAGCAACTACAGATAATGATGCTGCCAACAGAAATTTTAGGTGGATTGTGATAAGCATTTCAAAGCAAGTTTTGCCTATTTTCCATAAGCAAATTTCCCGATTAATAAACCAATACTCCTTTAAGTGGCCCATTCTTTTCTTTTTGGATAATGATTTTGAAGGAGAGCTTTCTGAGATATATTACATAGGTTTCTCTTACAATAAGTTTACTCTACGTCTCTGAACTACAGTTTCCTCCTCACTGAAATGAATACTTTCAATTCAGAGACTCCTAAGTTCCCTCCTAGCTCTCATATCTCCTACTGGTTGTAGGCATGTTGGTGGGTGAGCATGGGTCATATTCACTTCTTCCTTTCTGTATGTGGTTTCTCTTTCTTAGGAGCCCTTCTTCCGATGGTCTTATCTGTTGGTATTCATGCAGACTTGGACATCCTCTTCCCCAGGGGTTCCTGAAGGAGTCCAGAGCTCCTCTTCCTCTGGGAAATAAGACCGTTGCTTCCTCAATCTCCTGGTGACCACTGGCAGGATTGAAGAAGGAACCTGTAACTTTGTGTCCCTGGTGGGACCTTCAATGTTCACAGTCTCCCCATCACTCTCAGCTTTGAGACTACCAAGGATAATCCTATGATGCTCTTTATGCTTGTTTAGGATGGAGGGCCTAAGAAGCCCAGGACATCCAGGTGACCCCTCCATCCCAAGGCTTTCATTTCCATGATGGCACTGCACTTCCTTTTCCCTCGCCTCATCTTCCACCTATCTCCAGCTTCTGAAATCTTTTCACTGTGTCCCCTGAACTCACTGTCAGTCACCAGCAAGATCCCTTGTATCTTTAACACTTTCTCTGAACTTTGCTTTCTTACTGTAACTGACCTGACTGTCCCCTGGAGACCTGGTTCCTTTGAAGATTTCTCTAGATGCAGCTGTTTTCTTTCCCTTTTCTCTTGCACCTTGGGCATGTAGGCGGAGGTAGTTTAAGTACCATTCTTGTGTTTCATCAAAGCACACCCCATTCTCCCTCTCTTCTTCTTAAAACTTTTTCGCGTCTTCCTGCTTTAAGTATCCTATCATCAGACTACATTATCCACTAATCCCCATAGTCATCATGTACTGATCCCTCAGGTGCTTCTCCTCATTCTAGAAAGATTTTACCTATTGCTCATTGTCACACTCTCCAACACCACCTGGTATCATACACTTCAATATGTGTACATATGGTACTTCAAACATGCTGGTCCCTCCGTTCCTGACCTCCCTTCCACTCAGATATTGCCCTTTATCTTACTTTAGCCAGTTCTTCCCATTGAGATCCTAGAACTTGCATGGTAATAGCAACAGCCCCCATTCCCCACATTATCTCAATGACATGACTCCTACTCTATGACTTTTCAGCTTACTCTTTCTATAACCCACTCTAGCTATCATTAAATTCCAATGGAATTGAAAAAAACCATTATTCTTAGCATCTTTTCACTATAACTCTCCATTTTATGTCTTAACTTCCCTCATTATCGCACCTCAGTTTCCTGGTCTGTCATTTGTTCTTGTCTTCCTTCATCGTATTCTCCTGGAAAAACTCCAGTCATGGCTAAATCCAACTCTCTGCTGTCCACCCTGAGCTTTGCAGCCGCTGACAGTTTCTTAAGTTGTAGTGGAAACACTTTTAAATAGGATTCATGTTACAAACTAGAGTTATCAAGTCCTGGCATGTGCCAATAATGATGATTATTATCATCAGCAATATCCTAGTTCACTGTATGCCTGGTGGAGCTCTAAGTGTTTCATAAACGTTAACAATATTTATTTATTTATTTATTTATTTATTTGTTTGTTTGTTTGTTTGTTTGTTTTTTGAGACAGGGTCTCACTTTGCTACCCAGACTGGAGTGCAGCCTTGCGATCTCAGCTCACTGCAGCCTCGACCTCCTGGGCTCAAGCGATCCTCCCACCTCAGCCCCACGAGTAGCTGGGACTATAGGTGCGAGGCACCACATCTGGCTAATTTTTGTATTTTTTGTAGAGATAGGGTTTTGCCTCGTTGCCTGGGCTCATCTCAAACTCCTGAGCTCAAGTGATCCACCTGCCTTGGTCTCCTAAAGTGCTAGGATTACAGGCATGAGCCACCCAACAACACTTATCCTTTACAGCAACTCTATGGAATGGGTGCCATTATCTTCCCTACTTTTAATTGAGAAAAGTAAGATCTTAAAAAGTTAAGTAACTTGCCCAGTGAAGGTGGAGCTAGGATTTGAACCAGAGTTTTTTGTCTGGGCTTTTAATTGTTACCTTCTACTGCCTCCTAACTTAGGATTCACTCAAAATAAAAAAAAAAAAAAAAAAAAAAAAAAAAAAAAAAAAAAAAGATAGGTAGATGTATTTATGTAACAATATTATTTTAAGTGCAACCATATAAGGAGCCAGCACACCAAGTACTTCAAGCAGGCTCCCTGAAGGTGGCTTCTTGGAGTTATCTTTATGTGTAGCCACATAAACTGATGTGGAGTTTATGCTCTACAAACTCACTGTGCAGATCCTGAGATGTCTTCCCTATTTCTCTGGCTTTGACCTCCTTGTTGGTGTGGAACTTCTCTCCCCATTCTTGTCAGGAGAGATCTATGAGCACAGCATTCCTGATCGCCCTCCACCCTCTCGTTCACTCTGCCCTGGGTGGAGTGACTCTTCTGCCTTCTGTGTTTCGGAGGACAAACAGGGCACATGTACCCAGCCCCTTCCATTTCTCTCTGCTTTTCCTCCTGGGAGTGACCAACTGTGGGGAGCACTGGCTCTGTCCCGCTCCCCCAGGGTCTTGGAAAGGTTGTCCATGCTGTCCAGCACCACAAGTTGGGTAAGAATTAAATTCTGAGGTTCAGTTTTAAAACCCCCATTTGCCCACACATTCGAGCTACATTCGCTGTTATTTGCTTTATCAGAAAGAGGATAATACTTTGCTTTTCCATTTGTTTCACTCTTTGTCCTATTTTTCAGTGGGCACAGAACCAAGAAGAGAAGAGAGATATTATTTATTGGTTGTTACATTGAACTCCAAAATTCACTTATCTTTCAGCAAGAAATTAAGCATTTCCTTTTTAGACCTCCTTCTCTTCCTCCTCTTTCTCTTCCTCCTCCTCCTCCTCCTTCTCCTTCTTCTTCTTCCTCTTTTCTTCCTTTTCTTCTTCTTATAGGTAATTGCACAATGAAGGAATCCTCTATGGCCATGTTTTCTACTGCCACATGATGTTGTTGCTGAAGAGTGGCCCTACACAGTGTGATGGGTGAGGCTGGCTCAGTCCTTATACAGGCTCCTGAAGCTTGCGAAGGCAGGAGATTTTGGTTTCCTCATGAGGAAGTGCCCAATGTACCCCGAGTTTATTTTCCAGCTGGCTGATTTTTTTTTTTTTTTAAGACAGGGTCTCATTGTGTTGCCCAGGCTGGATTTGAACTCCTGGGCCTTCATATTCCTCCCACCTCAGCCTCCCAGGTAGCTGAGACTACAGGTGTGCACCACCATGCCTGGCCAACTTTGCTGTTCTTAACACTCAGCTTGTTCAGTCTTCACACCTGGCCACCTCACAGATCCTCTTGGTCCCAGGAATACTTCTTCAGAACTGGTTCCAGCATCTGTCCCCTCATGCACCCAACCATTTTCCTTTGTCTTGAGATCCATCCCTTTTAAGTAACCAAAATACAAGGGGACTGCTTATTCCTCTTATTTTGTTCTTTCTTGGTAATGGTGATATTTGTCCTATGTAAACTCTCTCTGGCTGCTCAGCTGCAAAATAGAAATAAAAATAGCACGTATTTCATAGAATTGTCAGAGGGTTAAATGAGTTAATGCATGTAACTGTCATATAGTAAGCATTCATTAAATAATTTGACAATAATTGTTATTATAATATCTTGTTAGAGGAGAGGCAACATCCTCACTCTGTAATATGTAATTGACAGAGAAACAAGCTCTGTGTACATGAAGGGTGGTTGTAGTGGATTGAATAGGGTCCTCCCCAAATTCATTAGGGTAAACCCTAATCCAGTGACTGATGTCCTTATAAGAAGGGGGAAATTTGGCACAGATACATATAGATGGAAGGAAGTCGGGCATGTGAAGATGGAGGCAGAGAGTGGGGTTGTGCTGCCACAAGCCAAGGAGTGCCAAGAATAGGCAGAAGCCAGAATCGGTAAGGAAATATTCTTCCCTAGAAGGAAGCATGGGAGTATGGTGCTGCCGACACCTTGGTTTCAGGCTTCTAGCCTCCAGAACTGAGAGAGAACAAATTTCTGTCGTTTTAAGCTACCTGGTTTGTGTTGATTTGTTGTGACAGCTATAGGAGAATAATGCAGTGGGAATGACAAAGCATTAGAAATTAATATTTACTAAATCAGCCCTGGAATCTCACCTATAGATGTATTATCCTAATATCACATCCACTATCAGTTTGGAAAAATAACATAAAGGTCATGTTTTTAAATCCTTCTGCTTTAAGCCAAATATAATAAAAATCATATTTCTAAATGACCCCTGCCTCCAGCATGGCTTCCAGAAAATTAAGACCTTCAGGAAATTACTTATGGAATAAGCAAGCGAGATGGTAAAAAAATAAAGATGTATTATTCCCATTCATCTAGACTGGACCATGTAGGTTTGTCATCTGTGATAAGTCCACACCCCAAAATGAATAAGCTGCTTGGGTTCCATGTGCTTTGATCCTTTTACTGATCACACCACAAGAGTGTCCCTTGGGAGAAGGAAAGATACCAGATGGGGAAACATCCAGGGCATGGAATGTACCACAAGTGAACTAACTCAGCCAAAAGAAACACGAGGAAATGGGGTGCTTCAAAGGTGGGCAAAAAGTGTAAGGAGAAGCAACAGCCAAGAGTGAATGGGCTAGAGATTTACCAGTGGGCGGGATCCTGAGAGGGCAGGGACTAGAAATGGGAAGGGCCAGAGGTTTATGGAAGCATTAGTAAAATCATATTAGATGCGCTTTATTTTTTATTTTTTGAGCACTTTTAGGTTTATAGAAAATTTGAGCGGAGTAGTGTTCTCATATCCCCCTGCCTATTTTCCCCTGTTATTAGCATCTTCCATCAGTGTAACATTTGTTACACTTGATGAGACAATTTTGATACGTTATTAACTAAAGTTCATCATTTACATCAGGGTTTATTCTTTGTGTTACACATTCTATGGATTTTGATAAATGTATCCACTATTACAGTATCACACAGAGTAGAATTTATGTCCTAAAAATCACCTGTGGTCCACCTATTCATCCCTCTCTCCCTTCCCTTGGGCTCCATGGCAACTACTGATATAATAAATTAATTATAGAGACAACATCTCATTATGTTGCCAAGACTGGAGTTCAGGGGTGCGATCATGGCTAACTGCAGTCTCCAATTCCTGGGCTCAGGCCATCCTGAGTAGCCTTCCAGATTGGCTTGTTTCACTTAGTAATATGCATTTAATTTTCTTCTATGTCTTTTTGTGGCTTGATGGCTCTTTTTTTATCACAACATAACATTCCATTGTCTGGATATACCAGAATTTACTTATTCCCTCACCTATTAAAGGACTTCTTTGTTGCTTTCAAGTTTTGGCAACGATGAATAAAACTGCTATAAATAAAACATTCCTGTGCAGGTTTTTGTGTGGTCATGTTTTCAACATATTTGTTTAGACACTAACGAGTGTGATAGCTGCATTGTTATCTAACTATGTTTAGTTTTGTAAGAGACTACCAAACTGTCTTCCAAAGTGACTGTACCATTTTGCATTCCCATCAGCAATGAAAGAGAATTCCTGTTGCTCTACATCCTGGCCAGCATTTGATGTTGTCAATGTTCTGGATTTTTGCCGTTCTAATAGGTGTCTAGTGGTTATCTCATTGTTGTTTTAATTTGTGATTCCCTAATGATATATGATTTTGAGCATCTTTTTATATGCTTATTTGTGATCTGTGTATCTTCTTTGGTGATGTGTTGTGCTCAGATCTTTTGTCCGTTTTTAAATCAAGTTGTTTATTTTCTTACTGTTGAACTTTATGTGTTCTTTGTATATTTTGGATACCAGTTGTTCATCGAATATATGTTTTGCAGGTATTTTCTTTCAGTTTGTGGCTTATCTTTTCATCCTCTTAAAAATCTCATATTTTTATTCATTAATCATTTATAATAAATTGCATCTGTTATGTGCTAGGCTCTGTGCTAAATGTTGGAATTACAAAGATGAGTAAAACAAAATTCCTTGTCCTGGAAAACATCCTAGCTTAGTGGAGAAAACAAACATACAAATAAAATTATAAGAAAACATGATCAGTACAGTGACAGGGCTATATATAATATATTAAGGGAGCACAGGGGATGAGAACTGCATTCAACCTGAGTAAATCATCAAAACGTCTCGAGGCCGGGCGTGGTGGCTCACGCCTGGAATCCCAGCATGTTGGGAGGCCGAGGCGGGTGGATCACTTGAGGTCAGGAGTTCAAGAACAGCCTGGCCAATATGGTGAAACCCCATCTCTACTAAAAATACAAAAATTAGCCCTATGTGGTGGCGCGTGACTGTAATCCTAGCTACTCAGGAGGCTGAGGCAGGAGAATTGCTTGAACCCGAGAGGTGGAGGTCTCAGTGAGCCAAGATTGTGCCATTGCATACCACTGCACTCCAGCCTGGGCAACAGAGACTCCATCTTAAAAAAAAAAAAAAAAAAAAAAACAAAGCCTCCTGGAACAAGTGATGTCCAACCCGAGTCTTAAAAAGTAGAAATCATCAGGTCCATCAGGTGACAGCGGGTTCAGCATGAGCGTGGTGCTGAAATCCAGCTGGCAATGCTGGAGTTTAAAATGGGAGTCAGAGAATGCTGAGATGAGGATGGGTGGGTGGGCAGAAGCCCAGGGATGGTCTTCTGCAACAAGTTAAATAACTTGCAGGGATGAGTGACTCCTATTTGAGGGAAGGCATGCCCTAATCAGGTTTTCTTTTTGGAAAGAATCCCTGGAAAAATGATGCTCAGGGAGCTACAAGCAGAGATCAGGAGCTGGTTAGGCAGCTCTCAGGGTTCAGGAAAGATAATAAGGCTGTTTCCAAGTATGGACAGAAAGCTAAAAATATTAGATTAGGAGATAAAATTGGCAGAACTGAGGAGACTGAGCTAATGTGGGAGAGGTTTCATCTCAGGGGACTGGATAGAGTTGATGTCACCACCATGGAGAGAAAACACAAGAGGAGGAGGCTTAGGGTGGCTGGATTATGTTTAGGGTGACTGTAAGACAGCTGCTTTGAGAGCCACCTCACACCTGGCAGCCTTGTTTGTTGTTTTTTTTTTTCAGGTGTAACAGTCAAGGTTTGACTAGGAAAACAGAAGCTGCTTTAGGTATTTTATTTAACTTGCAAGGTTGTGTGAGGTTTTAATGTAGAGACTTAGAGCTGGATTCAACCATTGTAGGGAGCTATGGTCAGGCAAGCTGCCACCAACAGTGTCAGCCTACAGCACTGAGCTGTGTGCAAGGCTCCTATGCACCCTCTCAGTCTGTAGCACTGAGGTGGGAAATTCTCAAAAGTTTGCCAGGAAGCTGCTTTGAACCTCACACTTGTTCATGCTCCTGCCTCTAGAGAATAATGACCTCACCTTCCAAATCTCTTGCAATTGCCTTAATTGCCCAACTCTAACCAGGAAATATACAAGGAAGAAGATTGTGGGAAATGTAGTTTCTGGCTTCACACATCATAGGGAAGATCTTAAAATGGCTTGTGGGTTCTTTAAGGCTAACAACAGGCAACCGAGATAAATCAATCAGCTCCTATTGGAAATTCTAATTTATGATTCAGACAGTTGAAACCACAGGACAAGTAAAAACTCCAGAGCTGTGAGAGGAAGATGCAGGAAGAGAAAGAATGAGGCAAATGTGCACAGAAAGTGGAGATGATCAACTATGTAGCACACAACCGGAGAGAGTCAGGGAAAGGTCTTGAACCATGGCTGAACTTCCTGCTCTGGATTCTCTGAGCAAAACCTGTGTTCTTAAATACTTTTTTTTTTCTTAAGATAGCTTAAGTTGGTTTGTAATTCTTCTAAACAAAGGAGTCTTAAGCAAGATAATGTCTGCTCTAAGCTGTCTACACCGCAGTGGGCTGCGTGGGTCAGAGGCTCTGGAGAGAGGTCTGTCCTAGAGGTAGAGATGGAGAGGCCATCGGCATACAGAAGTAGTAAAACTGTGAGAATCGAGAAACTTGGACAATTTTTATTTTACTGAAAGATGCATGATAATGTGGATATTAGTTACAAATTGATCTTTACAATATGTTAGGGCTGGTAACAACAAAAAAAAGACAATTAGTGTTCTACAAACAAATAGAATTGGAGTGTAAAATGAAGTTGGAAGGATGAATAAGATGGACAAATATGCAGACAATTACATCTTATTTGATAAAGGCTATAGTAAGGTATATTTACCTTCAGGAGTGCTTTACAACTCTGAGTTTTGGCATGCTAGTTGGTAATCAATGAAAAAACTCTAATTTTGAGCTTCTTTTTCAGTATGACTAATAAAAATTGTAAGTTCAGTTTTTGTTTGTTTGATCCTGAGAATTGCTATACATTTTTATATACTGGGTTATATGAAATTTTAGCATGTGCATTTAAATGATAATAAAGCTTTCATCAAAGAAATATTTTCATTTTATTTTTATTTTAGGACAAAGTTACATTCCTATCTTTAAAAATAGAAATTTCAAAACTCTAATGACATGTTTCATTTATACATGAATGATGAAATATGATCCTTACAGAGTATGTCTAAATTTTAAATAACCACTCTTGTAAGGTAATTTGTAAATTACAACTATGTGATGGGCCCTGTTATTTGTCCATCCAGTACCTTTCCTTCCCCTATAGAAGCTGGCTTATACGGTACACATGATTTGTGAGGAGGCATGTTGCCATATTTTTTCTGACTCTTTTGGGTGGGAATTCGTATGAGCTGTCAGAGCTCCTCAGTTGGATTTTCCTGGATGAGTACAGAAGCTTCCTAATTGGCCTCTCAGTTTCTACCCTTGCCCCATTGGAGCCAAATTTCCATTTGCTGGCCACAGTGATCCCATTAAAACATATCTCAGATCATGTCACTGTCTTGTTCAAAACCCAGTAGAGAGTATCCCATTTCCTCTAGAATAAAACCCAAAGTGCTTTCCAGGGGCATGATCTGGCCCTGGTTATCTTTCCGACCCCACTGCCTGCTCCTCAGGTCCAGACACATGACCCCTGCTATGACTCAGGCCTCACTGAAGGGGCTCCTGTCTTGGCTTTTTCCATTTGGCTCTTCTCTGCCTGGGACTTGGTTCCCAGTTGTGTCCATGACTCCCTCCCCACCTTCAGTCAGGTCTCTGCTCAAATGTTCTTTCCTCAGAAAAGCCTTCCCCAAGCCCCCATCTAAAATAGCACTATTCCATTCTCCTGCTTTCCTTTTTCAAATCATAATCACAACCTGACATTCTATTACACAATTATGTGTTTGTTTGTGTTAATCTTTTTGCTAGAATGTAAGGGCCACGGGGACAGCAGTTTTGTCCCTTTTTTGTTAATTCTCGCTGTATCTTCAGTGCCTAGAAGAATGTCTTGCACATCTACAAGTATTTTTTTAATAGGCTTTATTTTTTGAGCACTTTTAGGTTTACAGCAAAATTAAAAGGAGGGTGCAGAGATTTTCCATATGCCCCCTGTCCCCTACACATATACAGCCTCTCCCCATAATCAACATCTCCCACGAGAGAGGTACATTTGTTATAACTGATGAACCTACAATGGCATCATCATCACCCAAAGTCCATGTCTCAGTGTTGAAACTTTTATGGGTTTCAACAAAGGCAGAACGCGTATCTCTCATTCTGAGTCCCACACAAAGTGCTTACATTATCCTAAGAATGCTCTGTGTGCCACCTTTTCATTCCTCTTGCCAACCTCTGGCAGCCACTGATCTTTCTTTTTCAGAATGTCATATGGTTGAGTCATGCAGTGTGTAGTTTCTTTAAACTGGTTTCTTTCACTTAGTGATATGTATTGAAGGTTCCTCCATGTCTTTTTATTGCTTGACAGCTCATTTCTTTTTAGTGCTGAAAAACATTCCATTGTATGGATACACCACAGTTATGAATCCATTCATCTGCTGAAGGACATCATGGTTACTTCAAAGTTTTGGTAACTATGAATAAAACTACTATAAACATTTGTGTGCAGATTTTTGTGTGGACATAAGACTTCAATTTGTTTGGGTAAATACAAAGGAGTGTTGTGATTGGTGGCTGCTATAGTGAGAGTAAGGTTCGTTTTATAAGAAACCGCAAAACTGTCTTCCAAAGTGGCTGTACCTTCAATCAGAGTTCCTGTTTCTCCACATCTCAGCCAGCATTTGGTGTTGTCAGTGTTCCAGATTTTTGCCATTTCATAATGTGTAGGAGTATCTTGTTGTATTGATTTGCATTTCCCTGACGATATAAATATGTAGCTCAGCAAGTATTTGATGAATTAGTGCAGTGTTTCAAATTAAATATATTAATGGCTAACTTACTTCCAGCTGGTGAATGCTGCTCTGTGGGAGGCAGTATTGACATTGTCTAACCAAGAGAAGCAGAAGTGACAGGTAGGGAGACAAACCCTGTCAACACCTGAGTACCTGTCTCTGAGATCCTTTCTTTAATCAAAATAGAGTGACTGGAATTTTCATCACTTGTTACCACAAAAGTCCTGGCAAATGCAACTTGTTGGCATAGTGACACTAACACTGAAAAATAAAGGATGTAATAAAAACTGAAAAAAAATGAGGGAATAATTAATAACTTCTCATAGCAGATATTACCTGCCTTGCCAATATCCTCTCAGCAGCCTCCCTCTCTCTTCTTACCCTCTGCCTGTGACTGTAACAGCTCACTATTCTTGGCCTAAAGGTTTCTTTCTGTTTGCACATGAGGAAGACTGGAAGTGCTAGGGGTTTAATGCCCTGGGAGCAGCGCTCAGGCAGTGCTAAAGATAGTTGCAAGATAGATATCCCAACTTCTTCATCCCCTGGGCAGGACAACTTTGAGGTATAGGCTACACCATCACCCAGAGGTCTATAGTGAGCTGAGTCCCAGTTGACTACAGTAGCTCCCTTTGGGAACCACCCTGAACTGACTTCCTTCCCTTCCCTGAATCTCTTTGACTCTTTCCTGCTGGTGCTTCCTAGAATCACCACCAAAAAAAAAAAAAAAATTCCTTGTCTCAAGCTCTGTTTCTGAGGTAACCCAACCTCAGTTTCTATATGTAAAATATTTCAATTTAACCTGAACAAATACATTAAAAATGAAGAAATGTACAAATACAACTTCTTGTAAATCAAGTTACAAGGGAAAAAAACCCCATGAAATGGAAATAAAAATGATGAGCACACATTGTGCTTGCTATATGCCAAGTATTATTCCAAGAGCTGCACATATAGCTCATTTGAATCCCACAGAACCCTGTGAAGTAGAGTCCAGAGACTTTAAGGAGCTTGCCTAGATTCACACAGTTTACACAGCTGGTAAAAGATGGAGCCCAGACTCAAACTCAGTCTGGCTCCTTTGTCTGTGCTGTTTGTTAACCATGATACTATCCTAGAGATGTTTTAAAAAGGTGATTTATTAGTAATGGCATGATATCATGAAAGTATTATGCACAGTTACATTGTTTATACGAATAGTGCAGAAAACGAATAACATTTGATGTCATTATAATCTCAAGGACGAGAGGATCCTTATATAAACAGGAGCAGTTATGAGATAAACACATTTTTAAAAAATCCCTTTAAATGGATGTCAGTTCTTGAGAGTGATTTGCCATTAATGTCCAACAGTGAATGACTATGAACAACAGCTTTTGCGATTGGCAGCAACACAGCTCTTAGGAAAACAGAGGGCAGACATAGTTTAAAGCTATCATCAGCGTGTGTAATGAGGTATCATCCTATTCCCTGTGTGGCCTGGGCACTAACTTGCAGGTAAAGAATAGAGATCTCTTTGGGCTTGCAGCCCTAGCTAAGAGGCCCTGCTTGTTCCAACCCCCAGGCCTGAATGGTCAAGAATTATTAGATACTTCATGCAAAGCACTCAGCCAGGCACTTTGAGATAGACGAAGAAGACTAAGATGCAGTGTATTCTCTCTAGGACCTTAAAACCTAGTGAGGAAGACAAGCATATGAGGATAACTTGGACTTTTTTTCTTCTATGAGAAAAACATCTGGTAAGGTTATTCACAGCACTCAGCTTCATATGGATTTACAGATGTTGGTGCGATTTTTACTCCTTGGCTTCAGCTATTGAAGCTGTGGCAGCAGGTGTGATTACTTCAGAAGAGCGAAGGTGCAAAACAAACTCTTTAGGCCCTGGGGACTCTGCAGGTGGTTTCCTTGCAGTTCTTCAAATAAAAGGAAGTCTAAGAGCTTCCTGACTCTGTATAGAGAAATGCTACCATGCAAAGCTGTCATTTGAAGCCTTTGCTCTTTGCAGAGGCAGACGCGTCCCTGAGTGCATTGAGACGCTGGGCTGAAGAGAAGAATGACATCAGAGCCAGGTCGGGGAGAAGAGCGATTTCCTTTTTTCTCAGGGTGACCCACAGGAAGGACATGGGAAGTTAGGTCAGAATTGGCTTGACACCTTTGTCCTGGGAAATCCTATCAGGTGACTAAGGAGAAAACATAACCCACCAAGTTGCTGTTCTTTGCCGAGAGATGGAAGGCACCTTGGGGGAAACCCCTGACCACAGGCCAATAGAACAGAATGTTGTTAGTTTTGCTGAAAAAGCCAACCAGAAAAATACTTCTTCAAATTCACCTGGGGTGACAAGAAATATTTCCCACTCTTGGGTTCTTTCACTTTCCTAATGGAAGCATAGATTGAACACTTGGTGATATGTCATTTAGATTTTCCCCCTTGTGATTGGCTTTATTTTTTCTTTTTAGGAAAGAAAGACAGAGTGCAGGGCATACTTTTTTTGTGGTTAATAGGATTCCTAATGCAACCATAAATATGACCAGCATATAAGTCATGATCTATGATTCTAATTAGCAAATGATGTTTCTAATTTTCAAACAGTACAAGTTATATATCATTAAGTTTTGGGATGACAAATCTTTTTTATTCCATCAATTTTTATTTTAAGTTCTGGGGTACATGCGCAGGATGTACAGGTTTGTTACATAGGTAAATGTGTGCTATGGTGATTTGCTGCACAGATCAACCCATCACCTAGATATTAAGCCCAGCATCCATTAGCTATTCTTCCTGATGCTCTCACTCCCCCTACTTCTCCAACAGGCCTCAGTGTGTGTTGTTCCCCCCATGTGTCCATGTGATCTCATCGTTCAGCTTCCACTTGTGAGTGAGAACATGTGGTGTTTGGTTTTCTGTTCCTGTGTTAGTTTGCTGAGGATAATAGCTTACAGCTCCATCCATGCTCCTGCAAAGGACATGATCTCATTCTTTTTTATGGCTGCATAGTATTCCATGGTGTATATTTGTACTACATTTTCCTTATCCAGTCAATCATTTACGGGCATGTGGATTGATTCCATGTCTTTGCTATTTTGAATAGTGCTATAATGAACATATGTGTGCATGTATTTTTGTAACAGAATGATTTATATTCCTTTGGGTATACACTCAATAATGGAATTGTTGGTTCAAATGGTATTTCTGTTTCTAGATCTTTGAGGAATTGCCACATGGTCTTCCACAATAGTTGAACTAATTTATATTCCCCTTAACGATCTAAAAGCATTCCTTTTTCTCTGCAACCTCGCCAGCGTCATTGTTTCTTGACTTTTTAATAATCACCATTCTGACCGGTGTGAGATGGTATCTCGTTGTTGTTTTGATTTGCATCTCTCTAATGACCAGTAATGTTGAGATTTTTTTCATGTTTGTTGACTGCATGCATGTCCTCTTTTGAGAAGTGTCTGTTCATATCCTTTGCCCAGTTTTTAAGGGAATTGAGTTTTTTTTTTTTTTTTTTTGTAAATTTGTTTAACTTCTTTGTAGACTCTGAATATCAGACCTTTATCAGGTGGCTAGATTGCAAACATTTTCTCCCATTCTATAGGATGTCTGTTCACTCTGATGATAGTTTCTTTTGCTGTGCAGAAGCTCTTTATTTTAATTAGATCCCATTTGTCAATTTTTGCTTATGTTGCAATTGCTTTTGGTGTTTTTGTCATAAAATCTTTGTCCATGCCTATCTTCTGAATGGCATTGCCTAGATTTTATTCTAGGGTTTTTATAGTTTTGGGTTTCACATTTAAGTCTTTTATCCATCTTGAGTTAATTTTTGTATAAGGTGTAAGGAAGGGGTCCAGTTTCAATTTTCTGCATATGGCTAGCCTATTCTCCCAGCAGCATTTATTAAATAGGGAATATGTTCCCCCTTGCTTGTTCTTGTCAGATGAAATGGTTGGGGATGCCAAATCTTAATTAAAGAAACCGACACATGTTTAGAGTTGCCTGAAGTAAAAAAAAAAAAAAAATTCTGTGCTGCAATCTAAAAGAAGCTTCCCTCTTTGAAGAAGAAAACAGATAAGAACTTTAGCTTTCTTACTTAGCTTTATGATACCCATTGCCTTTCTAAGTTAAAAGATTAGAAAAAAAACCTTTAAATGCCAGTTACCACAAATTCTTTGTGGAATTAGGGAAATGATAGCTAAAATTATAGCTAAAATAATCAGGCAAGCACATAAATTAAAAAAAAAAAAAAGAAAAAAAGAACAACATCAGAATGCAAACAAAACAAAACCAAAAACCCAAATTAAAGTTTAATAAATAGCAAATAAACAGTGGCTTTATAGGTGTTCCAAATTTAAAAAGTCTTAAGAAGGCAATTCCAACAAGGAAGTATTATAAACATGAAAGAAATAGGTTTTAGGGCAACATAAGTCTGAGTAGGCAGTGACAGTGTTTGCTTTAAAGCCATTAAACTAAATTTAAGAATCTACTTTTTTTTTTTTTTTTTTTTTGAGAGGGAGTCTTGCACTGTCACCTGGGCTGGAGTGCGGTGCCACGATCTCGGCTCACTGCAACCTCTGCCTCCCAGATTCAAGCGATTCTCTTGCCTCAGCCTCCTGAATAGTTGGGATTACAGGTGCCTGCCACCATGGCCAGCTAATTTTTTGTATTTTTAGTAGAGACGGGGTTCCACTATGTTGGCCGGGCTGGTCTCAGACTCCTGACCTTGTGATTCCCCTGCGTTTGCCTCCCAAAGTGCTGGGATTACAGGCATGAGCCACTGCGCCCAGCCAAGAATTTACTTTCTACGTAGTACACATATATATTTTAGAGACAGAGTCTCACTCTGTTGCCCAGGCTGGAGCGCAATGATGTGATCATAGCTCAATGCAGCCTTGAATTCTTGGGCTCAAGTGATCCTCCCACCTTGGTCTCTTGAGTAGTTGGGACTACAGGCATGGCACACCATGCCCAGCTAATTAAATTTTTTTTTTTTTTTTTTGCTTTTTGATACAAGGTCAGAGTATGTTGCTCAGTTGGTCTTGAACTCCTGGCCTCAAGAGATCTTCCTGCCTCGGCCTTCTGGAGTGCTGGGATTACAGGCATGAGCCACTGTGCCCAGCCAAAAATTTATTTTAAAATATGAAATACACATTTTTCTTTTTCTTTTAAAGACAAGCTCCCTGTCATCCAAGCTGGAGTGCAGTGGTCTGACCATAGTACACTGCAGTCTTTAACTCCTGGCCTCAAGTGATCCTCCTGCCTCAGCTTCCCAAACAGCTGGGATTACAGGCCATATTTCTTATTTACATAAAAGCTGTAGTCAAGATAACGAAGTTTCGGTAGCTATATTAGTTAAAGTAATACAATGCCCCCAAAATGTAAAATGGCTTAAACCTAATGGAAGTTTATGTTTTGCTCATGTAAAGTCAAAAACAGATGTAACAGAACAGGAGATCTCTCTTCTCTAAGGAGGACCAGGATCCTTTCTTCCTGTGGCTCCACCGTCTTCACCATCTTCAGTAATTGGACTGTGAGGTCACTGTGCATGTGCATATCAAGTTAGTCAACAGAGAAGAAATATGGAAGATGGCCCATGGAGGATGGCACACGTCACTTCCACTCACATTCCATGGGCTAGAACTCAGAAATAAATTTGATGAACAGCACGCCAGTCTCTGTCCCCAAAGTCTTCCCAGATAGAATGTACATAAGCTGGTTTAGTATCTGCACAGTCTCTGCAGTGATGCCTCTCTTTGTTGCTGCTTATTAGAGTGTTAACAGGATCAAGGATTGACCCAGAAATGGAATATTAAAAAGAAAGTTATTTCATAAATTTCACTGAGGGTTTTGTCATTTCAAGAGTGCTTCTGAAAGTCCCCGTTGAGGTCATTTTTTTCTTTCTTTTGGCAACGAAACATCTGTCCTCATTTTAATCACAATCTAGTTTTTTTTGTTGTGTTTTGTTTTGCTTTTTTTTTTTTTTTTTTTTTTTGGTACCTCATTACCTTCAATATGTTTGGTCAGGTTGGGTTGGTAAATCTGGGACATGGGTTTGCCTGTACCCCATCATGAAATCCAAAGGATACCTAGAAGGTCTTCTACCAGTTTTTTTACTCAGCACTGTAGGATTAATGCCAGCAGGCAGGCAACTCATCCATGTTCATTAGACTCACTTTCTAGGGTTGGTTCTGGAGCAGAGTGGTACAAAGACAAGAACAGAAGCATTGGAATTTACCAATTCGTTGCTGCATGGTGCCCTGCAGAAGGGCTGAGTCGTTTCTGGGGCAGAGACCTTCTGGGATTGCCTGGTAGACTGTCTGTATTGACCGTGGTTCCTTAACTGTGTCTTCCATCCATGAGCTCCTCTGTATGCCTTTGTTAAATGTTACCTTACAGCTAAAATTAGTCAGAGTTGTTTTTTCATACATGCGCACAAAGAATTTTAACGATATAATATTAGGCACATTAAGTTTTCAGGAGCAAATCAGAGAGCAGTAGCTAGGCTGGTTGCAGCCGAGTGGTAAGAGCATAAACTGAACTCAGCCACACCCAGCTTTGTCACTTACTAGGCCAGTGACTGGATAAGTTGCTTATTTTCTGAGCCTCATTTTTCTCCTAAATAAAACAAAAATAAATTGATCTTCTTTAGGTGGTTGTCATAATTAAATGAGATGGTGCATATAAAGCACTGTGGCAGCTGTTAGTTACTATGAGGCACCATTATTTTTACTGGTAGAAATATTTAGTTGCACAAACACTTGTTCCTAAGCTCTGCTTTACTGGAGCCAAATCCAGATTTATTGAGATTTTTTTTTTTTGACTGTTGCAGTCTTTATACTAAGGTTAGGGTCTTCAGTTTACATATTGCTTGACTAATAATGGCCTCGCCTAATTTGGGAAATTATAACATATAGGTTCTGCAAAACCTCAGACTAAAAATAACAAGGCCTATGGAGACAATTATAGTTGGGACATGCCATTCAATACTTCTCAAACTTTATAATCAGAGCATTAACAAAAGCAACAAAAATCCTAACCAAAACCAGGCATCTAAAAATCTCTTGGGAATTTCCACCAATCACCACAGTGAATCCATCCTTTGCAGCCTGGTAATTTGGGCTGCTGCTTCCTCTTTTGAGATAAAGGGCCTGGGGACATGTGTTTCTGGTAAAGACCATTTTGGTTCCAATTAAAAATTCTATCTGAGGCACAGCCATTTTCATTAATCCATTGATTTTATACAGGAGGAAAAGCCTTTGCAGTTCCTTCATCTGCACTTGCTGCTTCGCAGATAGTGGAAATTCAGCAGTTCTTGAATCCACTAAACCAATTACTACTGGTATTAAAGTAAAACACTTCTATAACTTTCGACTTTTTAAAAAGGTCTTCAAATATTGCTAAGGCTTTTTCCTAAATGTGAGAAGACATGTGCTTGGTTGTCTTTTTTTTTTTTTGAGATGGAGTTTTGTTCTTGTTGCCCAGGCTGGAGTGCAATGATGTAACCTCAGCTCACTGCAACCTCCACCTCCTGGGTTCAAGTGATTCTCCTGCCTCAGCCTCTGAAGTGGCTGGGATGTGCCACCATGCCTGGTTAATTTTGTATTTTCAGTAGAGACGGGGTTTCATCATGTTGGTCAGGCTGGTCTCAAACTCCTGACCTCAGGTGATCCACCCGCTTCGGCCTCCCAAAGTGCTGGGATTACAGGGATGAGCCACTGTGCCGAACCTTGGTTGTTTTAAAACATTAACATGCTGGGAAAAATCTAGTATAAACCCAAATTAATTCCACATTTTATCAGCATCATTTTCTTATTTGCCAACTGAGCATGAGGTAATCATAAAAAAGCTATAGCAGAACAAACAGTTTAAAACGGAAAAAACGAAGGAATATTATGCAGTACAGGATTAACTTCATCCAAAGAGAGCTTTGGCCTTTGTCTCCAACACTGGGCATGTAACCTCCACGCCTTTGGAATGTCCTGCCTGATAAGAGTGCCTTTGGTTTCCTAGGGGCCTTAAGCCTTGCGACATAGTCTATGCTAACAATGTGATCTACTATGGTGGGAGCATTGGGCCACAAAGTATCAAATTGACCTCTGGAAGGGCTAGAGACTAAAGTCAGTCATACAGGTGTCAATCTTGTTTATGTGACCAAGCTCAATACAGTCTCTGGACAGCAAGACTCAGGTAAGCTCCCTGAGTCTGCAGTACTCTGTGTATACTGTCACACATCATGGCTGGGAAAAGTTAGCACTGTCCACTTCTCTACTGGTAGAGAATGACTGGAAGCTCTAAGCATGGAGTGCTCCTGAGCCCTGCCCTATGGACCTCTTTCCTCTGCTGATTTTAATCTGTATTCTTTTGCTGTAATCAACCATAATCATGAGTATAGTGGTTTTTCTAAGTTCTATGAGTCTTTCTAGTGAATTATTGAACCTGGGGCTGGTTCCAAACTTTCAGTTGGTGTCAGAAATGAAGGTGGCTTTGGGGACTCCCAGATGTTGCATAAGGCTTATAACACAAAGCCAGTAACTCTGATTCATGCAGTTCCATCTCTGAAACATACTTCTCTGAGGCTATCACTTTTAATTCCTTTAGTTTCATTTCTTAGCTCAACTTCTACTTACCTTACACAACTACATATTTCTTACATTCCATTTTTCCCATTTCAGGTAATATGACTATGACTTACTTTACCCTATACAAATACACACTTAGCCCCTTTATCCTCTGTCTTCCCATTATAGCTATATTACACTTTAGGTGGTAAAATGGACATGACTATGATTAGGTAAATCTTGTTCATGATATTTGTGGTACAATACTACATTTTCTCATGCACCATATTTGCTTTTCCTGAAGTTAATAATTGGCATTGTTTGGTTAGTTTTCTTAGTTTTCCACACACCCATCATTAATTTACCTTCACCTTCCTCAGTCTCTCTCAGGGGCGAAATTTCTTTGTAATGTTCATATTAATTCCATTTTTTTTTTCTTGGAGACATTTCTCCTGGGCTTCCCAGTCCTTTAGTTCCAACCAGTGCTGGTTGCTCTGAAGACCTGCTGCACAACGATCCTCTCGGGACTTCCCTCACCACCTGCTAGAAAATCTTCTAGCTTTTTCCTGTGTTAAATCCTTTGTTGCCTGGATCCCAGGTCTTCTTCCTTAATTTAATGTTTTATTCAAGTTAAACACTTTCTCGACTTTCTCGAGATGCTTCATGAGAAACGACACGTGGGACATAAAGTCACGAAATCTCCCATGAATAAAAAAAAATGTCTTATCCTAACTATTAATTGTTTGGCATAGCATGAAATTCTAGCTTGGACACTATTTTCTTCCAATATTTAAAAGCATTGCTCCATCAACCTCTAGCTTCCAGAATAGCTATTGAGAAGCGTGATGACATTCTGTTTCCTCATCCTTTGTATTTATAATGTTTACAACCTATGTTTTCTCTCTTGAACTTTGAGGATCTTCTCCACATCCAAGATTCTCTGAAATTTAAAAATGCACTCTAAGGCCTGTCTCTTCATTCTTTTTTTTAAACTCATTGGGCTGGGCATTCACTGGGCTTTTCATTTTGGAAACTCACATTCTTCAGCTATGGAGAAATTAAAAAAATAATCTTCTTGATAATTTTCTTCCTTCAATTACTTATTTTCTCTTTCTGGAGCACCTGTTACTTAAGTGTTGGATTTCTAAGTAGATTCTTTAGTTTTCCTGAATTTCTTTATAATTTTTCCAGTTCTTGGACATTTTGTTCTCTCTTAAAGATTTCTTCAACTTTATATTTCAATGCTTCTATTGCTTTTTAAAGTTCTGCCATCATTTTTTTTTTTTTTTTTTTTGAGACCGAGTCTTACTCTGTCACCCAGGTTGGAGTGCAGAGATGTGATCTTGGCTCACTGCAACCTCTGCCTCCCGGGCTCCAGTGATCCTCCTACCTCAGCCTCCTGAATAGCTGAGGCTACAGATGTGTGTCACCACACTTGACTGATTTTTGTATTTTCACTAGGGACAGAGTTTCACTATGTTGGCCAGGCTGGTCTCGAACTCCTGACCTCCAGTGATCCGCCTGCCTTGGCCTCCCAAAGTGCTGGGATTATAGGCGTGAATCACTGCACCTGGCCCTACCACCAGCTTTTAAGTTCTAAGAGCTTCTTCTTCTCTAAATGTTGTTGTTCCATTAATCTTCTATTACTTTTTTGATTTTTTTTCTCTTTGTTATTTTTCTCTGCATTAACTCCATTTCTTTTATTTTTTCTGCTTGTTTTTTAGACTTTGTATTTTATCCTAAAGTATTTTTTCCAAGTATTTTTCTGCTCATTAATGTTGTTTATATTTTATAACAAAGTCCAAATTGTTGGATTGGGTTCATTAAATATATGGATTGGACTTCTTGACTTACAAGCCTCCTAGCAGGGTGATACTTGAAACTGGTGAGTTTCAGTAGCAGAAACCCCACGTTAGTATATCTTTTCTTTTCGGCTTGGCAATTTCCTAGAGACTAGGAATATAATCCTGATAGTAAGCATTCTGGAAGCCTCGTGCTCTCACTGCTCAGTATAATGACTTTCAATTAAATCCTAACCTTATGAAGGTACTTACTTCCTTCTCAGCTATGCTAAATATCTGGAAGATATCCGGAACTTTGCTGGAAGGTAAACTTCCAGTCTTCAAACAGGTATATAGGGACAGTGGAGAGGCTAAGTGGGATACAAGGGATCTAACTACATCTTATATATATATTTTCAACCAATTGTCCTATTTTCAATCCCACCCTGAACTTCCTTCTTCAGAAGTGATTAATAACACAATTCTTGAGTTTTCTACTAATCTGCAGTGTGAACTAACTTTCCTCTACTTGGTACTTGCCGCAGCGGAGAAATCTAAAGTTGAAGTTACTCACCACTTGCTCATCTTCTTTCCATCTTCCATAACTTCATTGACATTTCTCATTTGCTTTTGTCTTTTTTTGTTGTTGAGACTTTATAGCCTTTTATGTCGTTATTTTTGTCTTAGGGATTCTGAAAGAAGGTAGAGGTAGCATGTATTCTATCTGCCATGTTTCGTGTCCTCAAAACATGTGACCATTGTCATTACTGCAGCAAAGGAAGAGAGAGCTGGAAAGATTCTCAGGGGCTTTATTTGGCCTTGGCCCAGAATGGCATCTCATGACTTTTTCTGGCCAGTCAACTCTAATCCAAAGTAATGTCTGTCATTACATAGAGTAGATTGGCCAGAAGAAGTCATGAGATACCATTTAATTGAAAGAGGCTATGAAGTATCTTATTCCATGTGCTAGGAGGAGACTGAATATGAATATTGGAAGCCACTAGTAACAATGACTATGCATTTAATGAGCTCTTACTATATGCAAGGCATTGCACTATTACACATGTTGACATAATTTATACTCATGAAATCTTTTGAGACAGTTATTATTTATATCACCTTTTTATAGACGAGGAAAGTGATACTCAGAGAAGTTAAGTAATGCATTAAAAATCAACAGACAGTAAGGAGTAAAGTCACGATTGAATACACACAGCCTGTCCCCAGAGCCTTTGAACTTAATCACTAAATCACTTTGGCTCATATTTCGTTAATCCACAGAAGTTTATTGGGGAAAAATTCTGTGCCAGGCATTGTGTTATGTAGGTAGAAAAAAATAATGAAATACTTTGTCTCAAAGTGCTAACTGTATTTACCTATGGGAAATGAAATCATAGGTGATTTTTTCTTTTTCTTTTCTTATGCTCGTCTGTATTGTCTGATTTTTTAAATTTAAAAATCCCACATAATTTTATAGCCATTAAAAAATATTTCCATTTGAAAAATCAATGGATGGGAATTTAATTCTGATACTTCTTAAATTAGTTCAGGGATTGGTGTCATGGTAATAATGACATGTTAAACACTGGTGAGAAAAGAAATTTATTTATTGGCTCATGATGGACTCAGAATTCCTCTGCCAGGTAGCATAGGAGAGAATGTGAACCTGCCAGTGTGCAGTATGGAACTTTTATCAAGAGAGATACAGAAGTAAGTTTCCATTGGAAAAATGTACAAGTTTTCAAAGCCTCGTGCCATTGGCATTTCAGGGGCTATCCTGAGGGCAACTCACTTCTTGAGATCATTGGGGTAAAAAAGCACATGACCTGAAGGTTTAAGTACAAGCTGTGAAGTATTATTCCTACAAATTCTATATATGTTTAAAAATTCAATTCCAATTCAAAGCTCAAATTCAACTTAAATTAAAAACTCAAGTGATGGGTAAAATTTCCCAACTTTTCCACCATTCAGACAATGATTTTTTCTGAATTTCTTTCTTTTTGCTTGTTTGTTTTAGACAGAGTCTTGCTCTATCACCCAGTCTGGAGTGCAATGGTGCAATCTCGGCTCACTGCAACCTCCACCTCCTGGGTTCAAGTGATTCTCCTGCCTCAGCCTCCTGAATAGCTGGGATTACAGGTGCATGCCACCATGACCGGCTAATTTTTGTATTTTTAGTAGAGATGGGATTTGTATTTTTAGTAGAGATGAGGTTTGTATTTTTAGTAGAGATGAGTTTCACCATGTTGGCCAGGCTGGTCTCGAACTCCTGACCTCAGGTGATCTGCCTGCCTCAGCCTCCCAAAGTGCTGGGATTACAGGCGTGAGCCACTGCACCTGGCTGATTCCTCTGAATTTCTAAGTCTGTTGGAGTCCTTACTTCCTGTAACCTTAGTCCTTAGTAATGCCTTATATTTCTCGTAAATCACAATCATAGAAACATAGGATATTAAGAGTAGAAGATAACTTAGAGTTCATTTAGATCTAAATCTTCATTTTAAAGATGATGTGGTTAAATATAAGGCATGGGTAAAGACTTTGTTCAAAATCTCACATCACTTGCAGACACAGGACCAGAATTTGGGACTCCTTTCTCTTAGGCCAAAGTTCTTTCCCTTACGTTACTTCATGGATTGTTATGTTTTCCCCCAATACTAATTTTCTTGGAGGAAGAGATTATGGCTTTTACTTCTTTGTAAGTTGAATGAACCCATTTGGAGGATCTAACTAAGAGGCATAACAACAAGTAACCCTTTGCCCTAATAGGGAAAATAGGCAGTGAAATACAAATAAGTCAGTATCTATCTGGATTTCAGTGTTGAGAAGGATTCAGCAGTTATATCTGAATTTAATAGAAAGGAATGCCATGACTGATTAGTGAGGTCTGCCTTGGGTATAGGAGGAAGAAACACAATACATATATCAATGTGTGTATTTCCCTCTGACCAATAAGTCCTCTCAACTATGTGAACCACCTGGAGAGGATATACATGGAGAAGAGATGGGGAATATGGACACCTATTCTACCTATTCAGCAACAAGAACAGGAGAATCAATCCTAGCTTCCAATGTGGTGACATATGCTTCTACCAGATTGTCTCACTGCTGACTTCTCTGTAACCCCTAAAGCTATGAACATCTAGTAGGCATTCAATTCAATAAGGACATAGTAATTAATTGAAATTGGGATATAAACCAACGTTTTCACAATAGAACTTTCCATCCGTCTTTGGTAACCCCATATCAATCAAAGTATTTGGCACTTGGTGCATTAAAATTCCTTGTGAAACAATAATACAACCTTTAAAGCAGGACCATGAATCTCTGGATTATCAATGCCCAATCCCATCTGATATAAAATTAAGAATATTGTAATCTGATGATTGTACTGTGTAAGTAGCATACCTTCTATATTCTTTGAACCACTCCTCAAAATTGGCCAGAAGGCACAAAAGAAAAGGGGGGATTCAGAAAATCTTCCTCTAACTTACGGGATTTTATGAGTCAAATTGCGGGGAAAATCTGACTCCGTGTGGACTTCCATTCTGTATGTCATTCTTCTTCCGTAGGTTTGGCTTGCATGATGTCAGGAGTTCCGGGAGTCAAAATAGCGTGGGGGCATGGATCCAATATTGACTCATATTGAGTGGAAGAAATCTACACCGAAGTCTGGATGAGATAATTTGGTTGTGAGTACTAGGATGTGACTGCTGATGACAGAGGAAAAGGGAAACCAAGGTGTAAGTTTTGGCTTACTGACTACCTACTCAGTTAAGACTGAGGATAGCATGAGATATGATTGAAATCTTCCTGACGTGTCATATATAACCATAGCCAGTTTTCAGAAAAAAATGTCTGGTTGAAAAGAAAAAAGAAAGTTTTCAGCCCCTCTGTTTTAGTAATATGGTCACACCTTGGCTCCTGGTGGGTTTGCAAAACTTTTAAAGTATATCTTGATGGTGACTTATTCTGCAGTCTCAGAACTGGCCAAACCAACAAAGTGTGAAACCTCTAGTTTGCATGTGCAACAAAAGGTGTTTTACAGGCAGAAAAGAGAGAGAAGTTTCTTTGTTTGCAAAGTTGACAAGACAGGAAAAGATCACAAATGGATATACTTATTGTAGTGATAATGTTCTGAGCCAAAAAATCATATGTTGAAAGATGAAAATCCAATAGCAGATGTTTCACTTCCAGCCTGGAATGCAGGATGAGCTACATAATTTGTGGAAACAAGTGCAAAACGAAAATGTGGGTCCGTTGTTTGAAGAGTTATTAGAAATTTCAAGAAAGTGACAACAGAGCATTAAACCAAGTGTGGGCTGTTCTAAGTTCAGGGTTCTGACAGACTGCACAGGTTGCATGCCCATGAAGTTGAGTTGGCTGGGATGTCTAGGCAAAAATTTCAAAAATATATTTCAAAAACAATTTCAAAATATATTTGCAGTCTTACTATGTTTTAAGGAATTAAAGTGTGATTACTATCTCACAAATTCTACAGAAAAAAAGTTCCAGAAAGTAAAGCCTGATAGGGTGTAATTATTTGAATTCACATATCTAATGTAGAGGCACATACAATAGTCTCAATGGATAGTGATAGATTGGGGGATGTATTGACTAAAGGTTTCATCCTCTGTGGGAAGATCTTGGATTTAGACTCAGTTCTGCATTAGCCAGTTGAATGAATTTAAGCACATCACTTGTTTTTCTGGGTCTTGATTTACAAATCTAAAAGGTAAGGAGGTTGACCATAGATAATCCATAATTCCATAATTCTGTGCTTGGCCGTGCAATCAAGAGTTACTAGAGCTTGGATTTTAGCCATGTAATTACTCTTCATAAACATCCGGCCACACTGTAAACAATATAATCTGTTATTTTGAACAGGCATTCTCAATTTACAAGTGGTTACGCAGCGTATCATTCCCTGTTATGGATCCCACTATTCTTAACTCCTCAGTCCTAGTACTACATTCCAGTGAAGCAATCAAGGACCAGGCAGAACTAAGTTTTACTTATTTCCAGAAAGCTGGGAACATTCCTTCCAGTGACTCAGAGGTTGACCATTAGAAGGTATTGAGAACCTGCAGTGTGTCTCAGGCTTGGACCCAGATCCCTGTGCCACCTGCAAGCACATTCTCTGGACATAATTTTTCTTGAGCAGAGCAACAGTAGAGCTTTGAATAAAACAATGTAATTTTTACATTCTTCACTTGCTTAACATGAGGTTTGGCTCCACATAAATGTTTTGATCTTATTCATTCTTTGGGAAGATTGCCCCTCAAAGAGCTTTCTGGCTTTTTTTCCACATAAAAGAATACACAAAATTGTCCCAGTCATCAAGTGGCTAAAGAGACAGAGCATCATGTTTCTAACATTAATCATAAATATTATTTAATTAAAAACTAGTTTCTTATAGGTTAGGCCTGATAACATCAGAATTAGAACTTGAGGGCAAATAATTCAAAAGAGATCCTTAGGCAAGCATTTGAATTTACATTTATTCAGTGCTGTTTATGAGCAAATCTCCATGCCAAAATATTTTAAGGAAGAGAAAGCCATCATAAAAGCAATGAAACAATTTCTGATTTTCAGAAACTCAATCTAATATGGGAGAAGACACACGAATAACTATCTTCAATCAAGACTGAGGAATCAGAACTCTTAGAAATGTATACACCAAGACTTTTATAGAGAATGTAAGATTAATTTTAGGGAGGATAATTTTGGAAGAACTCAGGGAGATGATAATTTTTAAGCTGGGCTTGGATGAATGGCTACTACTCTCAGGGGCACAAATGAGAGTAAAAAGAACTCAAGACCAAAGAAACAGCATGAGCAAAGGTACAGGGTATTTTTTTTTTTAAAGAAATGACTAGTCATCCAATGTGCCAGAATAATAATAAACTTTTATTGAGTGATTACTATGTGCCAGGAAAAATTCCTAGCACTTTATGAGGGTTATCTGATTTAATTTTCAACTGAAGCATGGAAGAAGATACTATTATCAAGCCAATTTTACAGATAAGGAGACTGAGTCATAGTAGATTTAAGAAGCTAACTCACAATCATATATCTAGATAGTATGGGAGTCAGGAATCAAGTTTGCCCCCATAACCGCAATGCTGTTATGTACACAGTGCAGGTAGAAATGCAAAGTGGGTTGGAACCAAAGAGTGGAGGGCTTTTTGTGCCATCCCAAAGTGTTGTACTTCATAAATAAATTACAAAGGAGGAGAAATAATCCTTTTTTTTTTTTGTATCTGAAAGACAAAGAAATAAAAAGTTAAAAAGATTCTCTGTTAATACTGATTTATTTGGAACAATAAATTGTTTAGAGCTATGCTGTCCAATATAGTAGCACCTAGCAATATGTGGCCATTAAACATTTGAAATATGACTAGACCAAATTGAGATGCACTGTAGGTATAAAATATAGACTGTATTTCTTTTTTTTTTTTGAGATGGAGTCTCACTATGTCACCTAGACTGGAGCGTAGTGGCATGATCTCGGCTCACTGCAACCTCCACCTCCTGGGTTCAAACAATTCTCCTGCCTCAGCCTCCCTAGTAGCTGAGATTACAGGCATGCACCACCATGCTCGGCTAATTCTTTGTATTTTTAGTAGAGACGGGGTTTCACCATATTGGCCAGGCTGGTCTTGAACTCCTGACCTTGTGATCCACCCACCTCGACCTCCCAAAGTGCTGGGATTACAGGTGTGAGCCACTGTGCCTGGCCCTCCCCATGGGAATATTCTGTACACTGTATTTCAAGGATTTAATATGACAAAAAGAATGTCAAATACCTTATTAATAATGTAGTATACTGATGCATACCGAAGTAATATTTGGGATATATTGGTTTAAATACAATGTATTTAGAAATTATATTTACCTTTTTAAGAAACTTTTATTAATGAGGCTACTAGATCATTTAAATTTACCTGTGTGGCTTGTATTGTATTTCTACTGGGCAGGGCTGATCTAGAGCACTTTGAAACTTGTGGTAGATATTTTACTAACCAACTCTGATGAAGGACTTCCTCACCAAATTGGTCTTTCAACCACATTCTTTCCTTGCTTTCTGGTCATTTGCAAGAAAAATTTTAAAAGGCTCCCCCTTTGTAAAGGTTTGAGAGGCCCTAGAATTTCCTTTTTCACTTGTTCCCAACCACAAGCAAATGATCAATGTGCTTTGTGAATGAGGAGTCAACATTTTACCAGGGTGAAGGGGGGAGGTGCGAAAAAATTTCCAGTCCTTGAATGGTGTGAAGTAAAAGTGCCTTCAAAGAATCCCACCAGAATGGCACAGGTGGGCATAATGGGTCTGTCTCATCGTCAAAGGACCCAAGGAGTCTAAAGGAAACTCTAACTACAACACCCAAATGCCACAAAACCTTAGTTATTAATACAAACTAGCATCCCTGCCTATCTGTCACCATCTCATCTTAAAAAACTTGTGAAAATACGTAATCCTGAGGAGACTTCAATTAGGTATAAATACCAGCAGCCAAAGGAGGTGCAGCACATTGTTCTGATCATCTGAAGATCAGCTATTAGAAGAGAAAGATCAGTTAAGCCCTTTGGACCCGATCAACTTGATACAAGAACTTCTGATTTCAACTTCTTTGGCTTAACTCTCTCTGAAACGATGAAATACACAAGTTATATCTTGGCTTTTCAGCTCTGCATTGTTTTGGGTTCTCTTGGCTGTTACTGCCAGGACCCATATGTAAAAGAAGCAGAAAACCTTAAGAAATATTTTGTAAGTATGGCTTTTTAATGGTACTTTTTTGTGGTTGAAAATGACTGAATATTGACTTGCTGTAGCATCTCTGATAGACTGTCCTCTCGTACGCAGTCATTTTGAGATCTGGTTTTATTTTGTTAATTATTGACTGGATGAGTTTCTTGACTACATAATCTAGATATTGTTTTAACCTTCTGCTCAGTTTGTATAGAGACTTAAAAGGGATTTATGAATCTTCCCAAAGATGGGCATAATATGGATATGAAGCATAATGATGTTAATAATTTTGTGGTGAGAACTCATTCAGATGTGATAAGTCAAGGAGTATGCATATTGAAAAAAATGATTGGCTATTAGTTTTTGACTTCTCAGACTCTAAGGTCAAGATTAGCATTCAAAAGTTAATAGGAAACGTTTACAAATTAAAGTAAAAAAGGTCCTTAAAGTTTTGGCTTAAAAAAATCACTGATAGGTGATTTTCTCCAAAAAGTTATTTCAACATTCTGCTGCTCTATCTATATTCCTTGTGAATTACTCCTGAACTTAGTTGCTCACTGGGATTTTGTAGGAATTATGATTCTGGCTATGGAATGTTTAAAAATTTTAAGTGAGTTTTTTGAGTTTCTTTTAAAATTTTATTGATGGTTAATGAAAAGTTTTTACATTTTAAATATTTCATTATTTATTTAAAACTTATTATAATTATAGCTGTCATACTAATATTCAGACATTCACAATTAATTTTATTCCTACAACACAAAATCAGACCACACACACACACACACACACACACACACACACGCACACGTTTGGAACTATCTTTTAAAGTTGACATAATACCCTACAGGAAGGCATAGTAGATGTAATAGAAACCTGTGCCATTGGGGGGCAGTATTTTATAGTGGGGTGGCTTTGCTGTTTTTTTGTTCTGTATTTTTTAGCCTAGCTTGAAAATACTTTCTTTAGCCTACTATAGTTTTTGAGACCCTTGGAGTATCATCAGCTTTGTTTAACTCCTTTGTGACATTGCAATTTAATGGTTATGTTGGAAAATAAAAAAGCTAAAAGAGCATAGTAGTCTTTGGCTATATCTCACATAAACATTTTGTGAACACTTAGTGTTAGAACTAAGCAGAAGAACTGAAAAGGAAATCAGTGAATATTGTCACATCTGAGTTTAATGAAACTTGAAATATATTTTTAAGACAATTTATGGGCTAATTGTAAACCCTTTTTTTTTCCCCAGAATGCAGGTGATCCAGATGTAGCAGATAATGGAACTCTTTTCTTAGACATCTTGAGGAATTGGAAAGAGGTAAGCTGAATATTCCCATTTGGCTAATTTTCCTGTTGCTTGCTTTCTGATGGATAAATACACATCATCCTCTGTTTGTGTTCTTTCCTTCCAAGGAGAGTGACAGAAAAATAATGCAGAGCCAAATTGTCTCCTTTTACTTCAAACTTTTTAAAAACTTCAAAGATGACCAGAGGATCCAAAAGAGTGTGGAGACCATCAAGGAAGACATTAATGTCAAGTTTTTCAATAGCAACAAAAAGAAACGGGATGACTTTGAAAAGCTGACCAATTATTCGGTAAGGCTCTTTAAATTCTTTCTTTGGTTTCATTGCGGAAGGTCTTGCAAAGCATTTGTTCTCCAGAAAGTAGACATTAGCTATTTAACAGTTGCTAAAGCTATGAACTCAACCCGTAGCTGAAACTCTTACTAATTCTATATGTGTTTGGATGACTTTGCAAAGCCAGTATGGGAATCACTGAAGTATGTAATGTAGAAAAATGCTGGCATTGTAACTATTGTGTAAAGACAGGTGAATTGACAAATCCAATGAAGAGGAAGTAGGTGAGGAAGTAGTGGGGAGTACTGAGAAGCAATTCTCTCATTGTCCTTTGCTCATATGATGGAAATTCTCTTACTTTGAATGAGAGGCTGTCTGTCTTAATGGAAAGAGCAGTGGGAGGAGCTGAGAAGATGTGTGTTCTCCTCCCATCTCAGCCACCAGGGAACTGTGATGAATCACATGGCTGGCTGGGGCTCAGTGCCCTCATCTTAAAAGGAAACTGTTAGGTTCACTGCATAAGTTTGATGACATTCTTTGCTCCAAAACTCTACAATGCCAAGAATAGAAAATGAGAATGAGATAGAAGAAAGCTACAGCCTTTGAGTAGGTACCAGTGCACCCCACTGCAAGTCTCTAGCCAACCTATCAGATTGTACTGCCTAATTAGAAGCAAGAATGGTTACTGTTTGTTTTTAGGGAAAAATAGGTAGAATTTATAGCTTATGAAAACATTGTTCTATCAAGTCTCTATCAACTTTCAGAATATCTCAGCTGGAGAACTCCTTAGACTCCTAAGTCATACCTCATGAACTTGTATCTTTAAATTATCTTTAAATTATGCCTTCTATAAACAGAAAGATAACATTGAGGCATAAAGACAAAACACGTTTTTCAAAATTTTATCTAGAAGACAAAGACCTCTAGATTCCTTTGGGATTGGCTTTGATATAAATGGGCTCAAATGAGAGCTCAAGCTGGCATTTGTGCTCTTAGGATTTGTGCTCAGCTTTCACTATTGCCGGGCCTGCCTCTCACTCCTCTCATGTGAACCCCCAGAAACTGAAAGGAGAGACATGGCAACAGGTCTCCTTTGGTTAGAAACTAGACACTCAGCACTTGCCACTAACCCAGTGGTGCCCCTGGCTTACTGTTCCGTCCTGGATAAGTCTCTTAGTTTCTTGGTGATGATTTGAACACTGGAAAGTAAAATCTGTCACTTGCAAACACACAGCTTGTAGAAAACTTTTTCTACTCCGCAGGAACTGGGCCTTAAAAAAGTGAAAAAAAAAATCTGTGGGTTTCTTCCTTCTGGAAGCTACAAACCTCCTGTTTCTTGATGGGCAATCTTGAGTGAGCTCTATTAATTATTGTTCTCTTTGGCTCAGTTGCTAAGCTGAGGTATGTTATGCCCTTTCATAATTAGCCCTGTAGCCTGTAATCCCCCAGCCATCCTCAGAAATGTGGCGAGGTAGCCATAGTGTTCCCAAGATTAGAAAAAATATAATGGCAGAGTCAAGAGGAAAGTAAATGGTCCACATTTTAGGAAGAATGAAATCACCTAAATGGCCCTATTAGTTAGAGTGAGGAAATGCAAGTAGTTCAATTTGCTGGCCTAGAAGGTAGGGTACTGAAAAAGTTGTTGCAATTCCTAATTTTAAACTTTATATATCAGTAAGCCATATATAAATATGATTGGTGGTTATTTTAAAACCTATTATGGAAATTGAGAGACTGACCTAATCTGGGAGAAATTAAAAATTACAGTTTTCACTTGTTTTGGATTTGATGTTTTCTAGGGTACCTAACCTAGATCAGTGGTTCTCAAACTTAGGTGGATGTCAGAATCACCTGGGGAGCTTAGTGAATGCACAGGGCACAGTCCTTCCAATTCGTGCCCCTGGATCTCTGAGGTCTTTATTAGGTTTCCAGGTTAATCTGCTATGCACAACAGTGAGAATCATTGACCTATAGTTACTCGTTTGATACATACAGGAGAGACTAAAGTATAAAGTGATATAATTGGTAGATTGATGATAGAGAGGTCATAGAAACAGTCTTCTCTTCCTTTAGATGAGAAAATAGAGGTTCCAAAAGGTTAAGTAGCTGGCTCAAGGTCAGAATTATTGCACGCATGAGATTCAGATCCACCTTTTTACATTGACTCCACACCAGGGGTCTTTTCACTATATGATTTCAAGAATTCTATGGGAGTAGATTTAAAGATATGTGACAGACTCCACCACATCATTGCACAACTAGTAATATAATTGTAATTTTTAGCCTCAACTGCTGAAGAAGTAAATATTGTATATTAAGGTAATATGGTCCATTTTTTTAAAGGAATAGTTTTATTTTCACTGACCATCATGCCATTAACTGAATATCCTGATGGCTTATATGCCTGAAATTAATTTTGCTCTTTTCTTTCCTAATAGGTAACTGACTCGAATGTCCAACGCAAAGCAGTACATGAACTCATCCAAGTGATGGCTGAACTGTCGCCAGCAGCTAAAATAGGAAAGCGAAAAAGGAGTCAGATGTTTCGAGGTCGAAGAGCATCCCAATAATGGTTGTCCTGCCTGCACTATTTGAATTTTAAATCTAAATCTATTTATTAATATTTAACATTATTTATATGGGGAATATATTTTTAGACTCATCAATCAAATAAGTATTTATAATAGCAACTTTTGTGTAATGAAAATGAATATCTATTAATATATGTATTATTTATAATTCCTATATCCTGTGACTGTTTCACTTAATCCTTTGTTTTCTGACTAATTAGGCGAGGCTATGTGATTACAAGGCTTTATCTCAGGGGCCACCTAGGCAGCCAACCTAAGCAAGATCCTGTGGGTTGTGTGTTTATTTCACTTGATGATATAATGAACACTTATAAGTGAAGTGATACTATCCAGTTACTGCCTGTTTGAAAACTTGCCTGCATTCTGAGCCACTGCTTTAATGGTCTGTCAGACAGAACTTGAATGTGTCAGGTGACCCTGATGAAAACATAGCATCTCAAGAGATTTCATGCCTGGTGCTTCCAAATATTGTTGACAACTGTGACTGTACCCAAATGGAAAGTAACTCATTTGTTAAGATTATCAATATCTAATATATATGAATAAAGTGTAAGTTCACAACTATTTATGCTGTGTCAGACTTTTTCTAAGTGAGAACTGGAGTGAAAGAACTACCTATTAATGAATTAGTAGGGAGGGGAGTCATCTTAGCTGTGGAAATTTTAGAGTTGCATTTGGTTCCATTAAATGTGGTGTTTCTTTCCACTAGCATTTTGTTGGCTTTCACTTTTCCAGTTGGCAGCTCTTTGAATTATCTTTCTAAGATACAGATTTAATTATGTCACTATTCAATTTGAACCACTATTCAAGAGGATCTGCTATGGAATGTAGTTTAAACTGCTCAGCTTGGCACACAGAGATTTATTTCTAGCCCCTTCTCCACCTTCCTATTCCCTCCTTCATTTCAGAATCTTCCTCTCCCTCATCCAATGCTGGCAAACACCACTGGGTGTGGAGTAGTGGGTGTAAGCTCTAGGGAGAAGGCTTGAATTGGCATCCAAGTTATTCCATTACAAGTAGTGTGACCTTTAATACTTTATGTATATTGTCTAAGTTTCAGCTTTATTGTCGGAAAAATAATTGTGTGTTCCTCATAATATTGTGGTACAAATTGATACTTTCACTCAAGAAATATTTATTGGAGTACCTACTATGTGCCTGGTGCTGTTGTAGATCCTTGAGATACCTTACTCAAGCAAAACAGCCAAGGATCCCTGCCCCTGGGGAATTTGAAATTAAGCAAGGGACAGATAAACAATGAACAAAATACATAATATGTAAGTCTATTGCATGGCATTCTCTAAGGTGATTGGTGTCATGGAAAAATAGTTAAAGGAGAGCAGGACAGGGAAATTAGAAATCCTATGTGTGGCAGGGTGGGAGGGCTAGAGGTTTAAAAGAGTAATTATATATGGCTTCATTGAGGAGATGCCATTTGAGGAAGCACTTGTAAGAAATAAGAGAGGTAGCTATTTGAATTCCAGGCAAAAGGTATATCCTTGCAAAGGCTCTGAAGAGGAGATTTTCCTGGAATGGTAGAAGAACCAGCAGACCAGTGTGCTGCACCCAGAAGATGGAAGAGAAAACCAGCCACACTTGAGAGGAATTCAGGGGAAGCAATGTCCTTAGGGGAGGGCCAGTTTATCTTTTGAGAAGGAGGAAGTTGAGGATATGAAGGATTTGGTTAGTTCTGGGCTGTAAATTCCAGAAGACCCAGTGAGACAAAATAAGAGAGGCTGTCATAAAAGGGAAAGTGCATAGGGATGTGTTGCGAGTCTGAGACTTCTTATGATCACCGACATAAGATAATGGATATAGTGAGATTAGTTCTATCGACTATGGAACACACAGCGGTGGCAAGATTGTGAATGTCAAGGATAGAGAGGGTTAGGCATCTGGGGCTTCCTTCTCAACAATTTCACATAACCCTCCAACAGCAACAGTAGGATTATGTGAAATAGATCACACAAAGGATCATTTGAGTCTTCGACAACAATCAGGGGTCATTATTTTGATTATTGGGCAATTAAGTGACAGTGGGTGAGATCTGATTCTGAAACTTTTGAATCTTTGATGAAGCAAGACTGAAAGTAAATTGGGTTATTTTTGGCACAACTACAGCTAATATGATCTGCGACTGGTGTCTCCACTCTTGTTCGTATTAAGATTCACTGATGCAGAATTTGATGTATAAACAGATGGAGGGCTACTGTGAAACTGTCTTGCCTGGACTGTATTTCCAGACCATGCTTCTGGGGAAGGGATTGGAAATTCCCACCATCAATCATCTTGAGAAGTGATTAATCATACCATGTGGAATGAAGCCCCAGGAGATGAATTTTAGTCTAGGGCTGGATAAAACATTCCCTCTCACTGAGGTTGGTCTCAGTTTGGCCCAGACTGTGAGACATGAAGAGATACAAACTGTATTAGGTGTTGTGATGATAGCAGGGAATGAGACAGGGAGAAGATCCTTTAAGAGACTTGAGTTGAGACTGGCCTATGCAGTGGTTGTCAATTATTCCCTATCTTGTATGTTTCTTCTCTTATGAACACACCTAGTTTCAGAAGTGTGATGGAGCTTGTAGGAGGGATGGACCATGCTTTAGACTACGAGACCTTAGGGGAAGCTTCCTCTCTCAATGCCAGCAGGGGCAGGTATCTCCCTAATCTTGTAAGCAGTTGGGGCAGCAGCCTGGGCTTGCAGTGTGAGAGCCCTTATCGTATGATGTCCCACCCTTAGTGACTTTCAGAAATTGCTGGCATATCCTTGCTGGTAGGGCAATTTTTGGCAATTAAAATTTGAGCATGAAATGTCAATGGATTTTCTTGTTCTTTCTTATCCTGTTCTCTTCATTCTCCACTTCCTCTCTTCCCATTTGAACAATATTATTCTAAATCAATTAAGCGCATCAGAGTAAGGTAGACATCTGTAATTGCCCACGATGGGCAGCCAAATTCCAGGCACAGTGTGAAGGGAGGAAACCTGGTGTGGAAGGTATCAGAACCTGAGCAGAATGAGGAGAAGGTCCTTGAAGAGGTGAGTGAGCATATTAGTTTCCTATTGCTTTGGTAATAAGTGACAACAAACTTAGTTGCTGAAAAAAACCCCACATGTTTATTATCTTATCATCATGGAGGGCAGAAATCCAAAACTAGGCTCAGTGGGCTAAAATCAAGGCATCGGCAGGGCTTGTTCCTTCTGGAGACTCTAGGAGACAATCTGTTTCCTTGACTTTTTCAACTGCTGGAGGCCACTCTCAATCCTCAGCTAGTGGCCTCTTCCTTTTCAAAAGCCAGCAGAACAGTGTCTTCCAGCCTCTCTCATTCTCTCTGAGTCTGATATTCCCTATTTCCTCTTATAAGGACCCTCGTGATTACATTAAGACCACTTGAATAATTCAGGATATTGTCTCCTTCTTAAGATTTTTAACTTAACCACATCTGAGAATTTGTGTGCATATGTGTGTGTGTGTGTGTGTGTGTGTGTGTGTGTGTGTGTGTGTGTGTGTGTGTGTGTATCATATAAAGCAACAGTCCCAGATTCAGGGGACTAGGATGTGGACATCTTTGGGGGTCCATTATGCAGTCTATCATAGGGCGGCAGCCTGACATGACATGGGTCCTTTGAACCTTAGCCTAGCAAGGAGGTGCCTATGTGAAAGAAAGGCCTGGAGTAGGCTGTCAGAGTCCAGGCAAGGTGAGGAGGACATCTGTGTCCTGGGATGGCCCAGCATGGGTGTTAGAGTGAAGTAAGAATGGCATCTGCATAGGGGAAGACATATTAGTGCAGATGGGAAATTAATTAAGTAATTATATTAAAGATAATGGGAGCCAGTCTACCTCACTATTGAAGGAAGCTACAGTACAGAAAAGGAGAAAATTAGAATAAACCCTATTATATTGAATTAGAATTAGATGTGTCAGTATTACCTTATGCTCTTCAATATATAGAGGTAGATACAGAAATAAATAATAGACAGAAATATTAATTCACCCTAACTCTGTCCATTGAGGGGGCCTGAGAGTAGTTAACATCTCAATAACAGTGAGAACACTGATCACCCATATCTTGACTTCTAAATACCATTCTTTGCTAGAAGGAACCAGAACTCCTTGGAGAACTGGCTGATCCCAGAGCAGGGGTAGTGAAAGTACATGGTGTGCTAGAACAAAAGAAGTATTCAGAGGATGATGGAAACATGTTAAAAGGCACAGAAACCAGCTTGAAGGGACTCCCACTGGTCAAATATGAGAAAATTTGAGCATCAAAATAAATAGTGATAGTGATGTATTATGACCTTTTGAATATAATAGGAAACCAGGAGTATATATTGATATAAATGAACACACCGAAAGTTTATGAGGAATAGTATAGCCACATCATTGCAAAATATCTCCCTATAAAATATTTATTAATTACAAATTGGAAAGGAGTAATTTTATAGTAGAGAAGCTTAGCAGATGCCATCTTAATCAAGGAATAAAAGTGAACATCCTTAGTAATGAGATAAATGAAAAGGGTGTCCTACCTGATAGGATGCAAGGAAACGAACACAGCATACCTTTTGTGATATCTCTGTGAAAGATGCATAACCTATTCTAGAGAATACATACAAATGCAAACTAAGAAGCAATTTACAAAATATCTTGTCTGTAGTCTTCAAAGTATCAAAGTTGTATAAGTAAAGGAAAGACTAAGGACTGAGGAACAGTTTTGTTCTGAAATGAATTATAGAGACATGATAGCTAAATGCAGTGCAAGTTTCTAAACTGAATACTTATGCAGCAGAAATCATTTTTAGAACAACTGGTGAACTTGAATGAGGTCTGAAGATGAGAGAGTAGTGATATATCAATTTAAACTTCCTGATTTTGAGGTTTGTATCATGGTTAAGCAGGACATGTCTTTGTGGGTAGATAATGCACACTAATGTATTCAGAGGTGAAGGGGCATCGGGATAGCCACCTACTCTGAGATGATTCAGGAAATATAAAGCTTTTCCAACTCTTCTGTAAGTTTGCAATTTCTTTCTTTCTTTTAAGACACCCAGGCTAGAGTGTCACCCAGGCTAGAGTGCAGTTGGCACAATCATGGCTCACTGCAACCTCCGCTTCCTGGGCTTCCAAGTCATCCTCCTGCCTCAGCCTCCCAAGTAGCTGGGACCACAGGCATGCACCACCATGCTCAGCTAATTTTTTATTTTTGTACTATTTGTAGAGACGTGGTTTGACTATGTTGCCCAGGCTGGTCTTGAACTTTTGGGCTCAAGTGATTCACCCCCTTAGCCTTCCAAAGTGCTAGGATTTGCAGGGGTACAGCCTACAATATTTTTTCAAAATATAAATATGAAAAAGTCACTGTGAGATTATTTCAGAGTCACAGGCTGGTGAGGTCTAAAATTCTTGATGACTCAGAATTCCCCATATTTAACTTGAAACAAGGTGAAATTTCCAAAAATAATCACACCTATATACTCACCCCATCCCCATGCTCTTCTTGTAATGTGACTTCTTGTAATCCAACTTAAAGTTGAGGGTGTGTTACTCTCCTAAATATTGGGAAAGGGCTTGACTTTGCTTACCAGTGAAGTGAAATGGAAATGCAGTCACATCCTTTGAAGTCTAGGGTACAGTCTCTATCTGGCTTCTTTCCATGTCAAGACTTTTGCCCTCAGAACCCAACATCATGTCGAGATGTTCAGGCTGCATGGGGAAAACCATGTGTGCATATTCTGGCCAAGAGTTCCAGTGAGGCTTCTACTCAACATCAGCACAAATCATCCGATGTGTGCGAGCAAGCCCTTAGATGATTGTAGCTCTAAGCATTTGAATTTTCCAACTGAGGCCTCAGATACCATGCTGCTTGGGATGAAAAAAACCATCGTGGGCTGGGTGCAGTGGCTCATGCCTATAATCCCAGCACTTTGGGAGGCCGAGGCAGGTGAATCACCAGAGGAGAAAAGATCAAGACCATTCTGGCCAACACAGTGAAACCTGGTCTCTATTAAAAATACAAAAATTAGTTGGACATGGTGGCACGTGCCTGTAGTTCCAGCTACTCAGGAGGCTGAGGCAGGAGAATCGCTTGAACCCGTGAGGCGGAGGTTGCGATGAGCTGAGATTGTGCCACTGCACTCCAGCCTGGGTGACAGAGTGAGACTCCATCTCAGAAAAAAAAGGAAAAAAAAAAAAAAAACCATCATGAGAGACTTCCAATTTTAGCTCCAACATATACAGAGCCTGGAAGTTGTTACTCCAGCCTTCGAAACAAGGAAAGCTAGACAAACAAAATCGGTGATTTTTTTTTTTTTAGTTCCATCATAGAACGGAATTTGCAAGACATACTGCCACAATAAAATCTGGAGAGTAGGCAAATCCAGAAATTCACAGCCAAGACCTGCTTACTTGGACCTGAATCCACTGAAGTAATTAACTTGTTAAAACACTTAAATGGTAATTTTGATGAGTTGCTGGAGGCTGAGTGTGGACTAGCATGGGAGTGAGATACACCTGGGGGTTGAACTGTGAAGGACCCTCCATGTTTTCATGAGGGTACCCACGGGAATCCCACCAAGTTCTCATGGTGAAGTTCTGAGAAAGATATCCCTGTGGCTCTGGCATGGGGAGGGGATGAGTAATCCTTGTGAAATATGTCCAGAAACAAAGGTCTGCTCTCCAGGGGGAAAGGCTTTACCAGACTCCTATGAGAGGGCTGTGGGAGAAGGATGTTCCTCTAACTTGAGTCCCTTCTAGTTGTCCTTTTTCACCTAAAGCTATACAAGATGAAACACTTGTGAAGATCACAGTCCTGAAACACAGGCCCACTAAAATGCTGAGATTTAAAGATTATAAAACACGTCCCTTTCCCCATACTTTACTACATACCACAGGGCTCCAGTAATAACAGTGGATCACAGGTGAAAGAGCTGCAAGGCACAGACTCTCTCTAAGGAGGAGTAATTATGGAAGCACAAAGTAAAGATGGGAGACAAAGGCAAGAATGCCAGAGAACTTGAAGCCTCTGGCACACGGAAAGGTGAGAGAAAACAGCCGGAAGTGATAAAGCAAACGTCAAAACCAGACTTGGATATGACATAGAGTTTGAGATTACCAGGTGAGAAATTTAAAATAACTAAAATTAATATGTTAAGGGAAAAAAGTAGACAACATGCAAGAACAGATGGGTAATGTCAGTAGAGAGATGGAAAGTCTAAGAAAAGAATCAAATGGAAATACTATAAATAAAAAACACTGTGACAGAAATGAAGATTGTCTTCGATAGGCTCAACAGTAAACACAACGTATCGGTGAGCTTGAAGAGATTCAGTGAGTTTGAAGAGAATCAGTGAGCTTGAAGATAGGTAAATAGAAACTTCCCAAACTAAAATGCAGAGAGAAAAAATGAAGAACAAGCAAACAAACAGAATAGAACAACACACACAAAAAAGAATATCTAAGAACTGGGGAGGGGGCAATAGGTTTTTAAATTTTTTCTTTTTGGCAATTTCAAAATATGTAGTATAACAACAGATCCTCAAAGAATACTGAGCAGAACAAATTGCCATAAAACTACCCCTAAGAATATGCTATGGTTTGTAAGAAGTTCAGGTGTTGTAAACTAATCCCCAACACAACAGTGTTGAGACATGGGACCTTCAGGAGGTGATTAGGTCGTGAGGGCTGTGCCCTCATGAATGGATTAATGTCATTATTGAGAATGGGTTACTTATCCTGAGTGGGTTTCCTTTTAGAATAAATTCAGCTTCCTTTTCCTCCTGCTCTGAACCTTTCTCTCTCAAGCTCTATTACTCTCTCTCATCCATGTGATGCCTTTTGCCGTGTTGTGAGGCAGCAAGAAGGTCTTCACCAGGTGCATCCCCTTGGCCTTAGATTTCCCAGCCTCCAGAACTGTGAGACAAATTAATGTCTGCTCATTATAGGTTACTCAGTCTCAGGTATTCTGTAATAGCAGCACAAAATGGTCTAAGACAGAATATTATATTCAAATGGCAGAAAAACACAGAGAAAATCTTGAAAGAGTCAAAGGAAAAAAAACCCACTTTACCTGTGGAAGAGCAAAAAATTACAACAAGCTTATTTTCAGAAGATATGTATATTAGTTTCCCATTGCTGTTGTAACAAATTCACAAACTTGGTGGCTTAAACAACACAAATTTGTTATTTTCCAGTTCTGGATGTCATAAGTGCAAAATCAGTCTCAGTGACTAAAATTAAGGTGTAGGGAAACTCTGTGTTCCTTCTGGAGGCTCTAAGAAGAGAATCTGTTTCCTTATCTTTTTTAATTTCTAGAGGCTGCCTGCATTACTTGGCTCACAGTCTGCTTCCTCCTTGTCAGCTGAGTCCTTCTCATGCTGCCATCTCTCTGGTTCTCTCTCTCTGCCTATATTACCCATTTATAAGAACCTTTGCTTTCATATTTTTTTTAATTTATTTATTATTATTATACTTTAAGTTGTAGGGTACATGTGCATAACGTGCAGGTTTGTTACATATGTATACTTGTGCCATGTTGCTGTGCTGCACCCATCAACTCGTCATTTACATCAGGTATAACTCCCAGTGCAATCCCTCCCCCCTCCCCCCTCCCCATGATAGGCCCCGGTGTGTGATGTTCATATTTGTTTACCTAGATAATCTAGGATAATCTCCTCATCCGGAGGTCGGGTGATTACCAAACTTAATTTCATCTTCAACCTCAAGTCTTTTCCATTTAACCTAACATATTCGAAGAAGAAAACAGAAGGTAAACAGATTGGAAAAGAAGAAATTAAACTGTTCACAGTGACATAATTGTCTATGCAGGAAATCTCAAGGAATTGACAAAAAGTTATTGGAACTAATAGGTGAGTGTTGCAAGGTGACAGGATGCAAGGTGAATACACAAAAGTTAATTGCTTTGCAATATACCAGCACTGAACAATTAAAATTTGAAGTTAAAAACATCATTTACAATAGCACTCAAAACATGGAATAGGTATAAATCTAACAAAATATGTACATGACCTCTATGTGGTAAATTACAATGCACTGATGAAAAACATCAAAGAAGATCTAGGTAAATGGAGAAATAGTCCATGTTCATGGATCGGAAGATTCCATATCATTAAGATGTTGTTTCTTATTAGCTTAATCTATAGATTCAACAAAATCCCAGCAAGTATTTTGTAGATACCAACAAATTTTGAAATTTATGTGGAAAGGGAAAAAACAGAATAGCTAACCCTATACTGAAGAAGAACAAATTTGGAGGACTCATGCTATTTAACTTGAAAACCTACTATAAGGCACAGTAATTAGTACAAAATGGTATTGGTGAAAGAATAGACATAAATCAGTAGAACTGAACAGAGAGCCCAGAAATAGACTCACACAAATATAGCCCACTGAGTTTCGACAGAGTAAAGGTAATTCAATAGAGACAGCATAGGTTGTTCAACAAATGTTGCCGGAACAATTGGATGCACATATGCAAAAAAAATCCTAGACAAAACTCATGGCATTAATACTGTACAAATGAAAAACTAGTCAAAAAATTAAGATCAAACACCAAGGACTTATTATTATTTTTGATTCCTTGCATTGCTGTTATTTACTAATTGTATGGAACTCTTTTTGGGATGCTAGAACACTAGAAGACTTATACTTGTGCATTCTTTCATGTTCTTTGGGAGGAAGATTGTGACCGATGCTGACAAGATGAACTGTCTGAATGGAAGCTGACTTGGCAGCCAATTCCAGGAAGGACAATACTGTGATTTTCATTTTTGTTTGAAATGACAATAAGTAATTGTGGGACTTCAAAACTAGAAAAAAAATGGATTATAAACTCATCTGTGAGAAAGGAGAAAAGAAACCTTGTTATATTGGAAATATCAATATGGAATTGACTTAAAAAAAAAGGTAGGTACTTATTGTACTTTCAGTACAAGGGTCACTTATTTGAGATCACTCTGTTCTGTCCTGAACACTAAGGTAAAAACGATTCGTTGTGTACTTTTATGCTTAGATTTGGATTTCTTTGCTAAAGAAACCAAGGTCTCCTTGAAGAGATGTTGATATCACATCTGGGATGGAAAAGTTCAAGTTGAGCTCAGGATATCTTGTGGCCTGTTATTTGTCACCTGATATTTTATTGATATTACCATCTTTCTTGCCACGGTTATGCAAGTAGCTTTATGCTGCCTCATTTATTGAGTAGTTGGTATTATGCTAGGCTCTGCTAGGCCCTTTATTTGTTATTATTATATTGTTAATATCATAGTATGTGGTCTGTGCCAGGCTCAGCACTAGGCCCTGTTGACTTGCCTAAAAAAAAAAAAAAAAAAAAAGCACCTGTTGATCAATCAAAGCTGTGTATTAAGCCTACTGCAGTAAGGGAGAGAAACCTTGACAAAGTCTTTCTAGGTCTCAGAACCTAGCGGTTCAGAGGAGGTCAGAAGGATATTTATAGGGCTTGGGGCTACGGGATCAAGTGGTTTGAGAAGAGTCTTTCAGTAAAGGGAGACTGCGATTGCGGAATCTGTGGTATGTTGACTTAGATCTAGTGGAAATGTAAGGCATTCTTATATGTCAAGAAATTCATGTCGGATAAATAATTTTTTGATAATTGTTTACTCAGGGGAACAATCTGTTGTCCTGAGAAGGAGGTTGTTTGTCCAGTTAAGCAAACTATTTGTTCAGATAAATTGATTTTCCATACTTTTCTGAAGCAAGCAGTGAAATTATTTACTGGTTTATTTAAGTCACCTTGACCAAGGTGGTATTCAACTTCAGTTCTGCTAGTTAAGCCATGTGGACACAGGTGGTCATAGTTCTTACCATGACCCATTTGTCAGTCTCCTTTGTGACCTCTGACTCCTGGGTTGATGTCTGAGGTCTGTTTTTGATACGTTCTTATCAAGACATAGAGCTTAACTCCTCAAAATAACATACTCACACCAAAGCATTAATACTCAGCAATTCAGAATACTTTCTGAAGGTGTCAGAGGGTTTTTCAGGGAAGAACGATTGTCAGTATTCCAGAGATTTTCTTTTTCCAAAGGTCTACCTCAGCTGCGCCATCATGGAGAGGGGAGATTTTTCTCTTTCCTCTACACAGTACCAATTTCTTTTCCTTTCCAGAATTTTCTTCCAGGAACTTCCGATTCTTCACTCTTATTATCCAGAGTAGCTTCCTCTCTTCCTTTGAAGATTTGACTGGAATGGAATTCGTTCCCTGGGGCTCAGTTTCCAGTATAAGTTTATCAAATCATTTCCCACAAAGCCAGGCTTCCCCACACAAAACCCTTGCTACTAGAAAGAATACTTTTTTTTTTTTAGTTTATTAGCTTTCACATTTTTCATGATAATTTTATGTGTTATTATCACATAGTTACACTAAATGGATAATTGATTGAACGAATTAGAGAGGGTTGAGAAATCTTGATTTGTCTGTAATGTAATCAGCATCTGAGTGCTCTGGGAGAAAATACAAGGCCGGAAGTGTCTTATCCTTTTCTGTTTACCTAAAATGAGAATCTGGCTGCTCCATGACAGAGCTTCTTTTGGGCAGATGGTGATGAAAGATCAAAGGTGAAAGTGCCATCACCATCTGAGCTGCATTTTATATGCATTCTATTTAATCTTCACAACAATCTTATCAATGAGGCTTGGAAACTATAAATAACATTCCTAAAGTTTTGCAGCTAAAGAGATCTGAGTCTAACTGAACCCTGAACAAGAGTTGTTAAGTACAGCATATGCTCACTAGTTGCTCATTAGTATAATTTTATAGTAGCCTATTACACATCCTTGGGGGTGGCCATACCCAAGCTTCTTTTTTTCCTTGGAAAGCAATAGTTTATTTTTATACTTCTGCAAATATTAACTCAGTGATTACAACAAACATTGAGCAATCTCCAATGCTGTTTATCTGGAGGACGGTCTGAGGGGTCACAATGAATTATTTCTTCTTGAAGCTTTTCCTTTTCCTAAATCTCATAATGACTCTTGGCCATATTTCTGTCTTCTCAATGACTGTGGCTTCTACTCAAACAAGATCCTTTCTGAGGAGTGGCTTGCCAAGCAGCATGAAGTCGTCTGCCCCAACCAGTAGGACCTTCTCCAGTAGAATTCTCTCTCCACATGCAAGGTCTAGTTCATTTCCAATTAAGATAAGATCTTCAGAGGCCACCTTCAACTGGTGGCTGGCAAAATGCACCATGGGAAAAAGCCTGCCATACTGCCCCGTGGCAATGTAAAGTTACATCAGAGAATCATTGACATCTTGGTTACAGCCACCCCCAAGGATGTGTAATAGGTTAGTGTAAAATTATACTCATGAGTAACTAGTGAGCACGTGCTGTACTTGTCTGGGTTTCAGTTAGACTTAGATCTCTTTAGCTGTGAAACTTTAGGAATGTTATTTATAGTCTCCAAGCCTCATTTATAAGAATGTTGGTAAAGATTAAATAAAATGCATATAAAATGCTTGGAAGAGAGACAATGCTCTGTAAATGCCTATTATTATTATTGTGATTTTTGTTGAATAAATCAATGAATCATTGTCACTAGCTTCGTCATTCTGGCAAGTTCTGTTCAGTTTTTCTGGGTCTGAAAAATTTTCCATTTCTAGAAGCACTGAGAGAGGAAGCAAGTTGCAAAAGAAGTCAGTAAGTCAGAATCCCTTGATTATGTTTAGTTTAACTGTGTTTTCTTTGGCATGGTGCACTGTTACTTAGGCTCCAGTGTAGATTTTGTGAGGCCTTACATCTTAGGAATATCAGGGCGATGATCTGAGGTGCATAGGGCTTGCAAAACTGACCTAGCCTCAGGGATTTGGTCACAAAAGGGCAGAGCACCCTGGCGGTTGGTGAGAGACTGTGGTGTGGCAGTTTTGAGGAGAAAGGGTGGGAGCATCTAGACTGTGATCCAAATCTTGGAGACAGGGGTGGTGTGTGTGATTTTGAGGAATCCATCTATAAAAGACGAGACCACCACTGGTGAGTGGAGTCCCCATGGCGGCATCTAGTCCTTTTGAGCAAGCACTGACACAAGGGCGATGAGGATCTGGGTACTGACCAGTATACCTGATCAAATGCACTGAAACAGCTTGAGAAGAGGAAGGGGCAGGAAGTTCTGGGGCTCGAGAGGTCCAAACAGCATCAGACTCTTCTCTGTTGCATCAGGTCCCTGCTAAACTGTGGTGGATATAAACTGATATGACTTGCTATGGATCCTGCCCATATCATCAGTATTTGCTCAGGACCTGGGGAAAACGGGTTTGAGCAGGTTGAGACTGCAACCATAGAGAGCTGGGAAAATAAAATATAGGGGCCTGATGATATGCTTTAGATAGGAAAAGATACACAAATTGTGAAAAGGTTTGTAAGAAGTCCAAATGAATCAGTGCTCATGTTTGGATAAACACTCTATTTGATTGAGGTTATGATTTTTAGAGGGCAATTGCTTTTCAGAAATACCAAGTCGTTTTGGAGATCTGACACTGTCACTCACCAGCTATGTGACTTTGACTAACTCAAGATCAAATGACATAATATTTGTGACTTTGAATGGCAAAGTTCTATGCAAATGTGAGCTATGACACTAATGTAGTTTCTGGAAGGAGCCTTGTAATATTCCGGGTGCCAGATTCATGAATTGTAGGAGATAATGAAATGTAGTAGATTTTTCTATTTCTTAAACTTCTCTGATGTGTAAATAATCAATTAAGATCTAATTTCATGAATTTAAATCTTGTTAGTGCTTATTCTCAAATACTGCCTTCAGAAGGATTTTGTGGTTCATCTTAAGAATTTGTAGTGGGATTGTTTTGAATTTTTAACTCAGTTTTTCCTCTGTATTTGTTTGATCTTGGACCATCCCTCCCATTGAAATAGGCCATTCTGTGCTAGTTGTCAAGAACTGATGTAACAATGGAAAATGGAGAAAAACTAGGTCTCCACTTTCAAAGGCCTAGGATGTTAAAAAATAAAAAAGACTTATGATGTAGACAAACAATTTAAGAGAAAGCATCCTGAGCTAGAGGAGCAAGTTCTACCCCAACCCTCAGATTAATCAAGAACTCCTCTGGCCAAAAATATTAGGGGAAATTGGAAATGAGGTGATGGGGGAGGAGAAATTGGGGAGCTCTCGGGTCACAAAGCTGGAACGGAGACAATCATGTCCCATAATGGAGTCCCTACCTGGAGGTCAACCAGCTTCTACTTGAGCAAAGTAACCCATGCATCACCTAGACTGACACAAAGAGCATTATTCTAAGGGACATGTGCTTCCATTTTCACCAGAAGATTCTGGGAAACCAACTCTATTTCAGGCTGGAAAAATCTGTTATTATTTCACCAAACACTAGTATATTATTTTGTTTTGTTTTTCTGTTTACATTTTAACAAATATAGTTGATACTCTTCTTATTCATTTACAGGTAGTAAAGAAAGGGAGAAAAATTTAGGTTGGTGGAGGAAGACAAATGAATCTTTGCATCTCATAAGATCTTACCTTGTGATTTAGAAAGAAGTACAAAGTGGAAAGAATGTCCCTGGAACCTCACAAAAGTATACTCTGTGTATCCCACAGAATGGCATATACAGACAGTGGCTCAAAATTACCTTAACACAATTATGAATTTTACATGAAGTTTCAAGGAATTTATTCTGATTTACCAAGAATATTTCTTTCCAGGTGAAAATAACATCAGTAATTAGTTACTGAGTGTTGCTAAGAGCTTTCTGGTGTCCAACATGATTTTTCAGTACTTTAGGTGGAGAATTATCTTAGATGTTGTAGTGAGGTCTCCAGAGCCCCTTGCCTGTGCCCCATGTGGATGTGGCAATAAAAAAATGCACTTGCTCTTTAACCATACAAAAAAGTGATATTAATGATTCATGTCAAATGAACACTGAAATTTTTACCAGTTCATGTAATTTATACATACTGCTTTGGGTGCACCAAGACTTTAATTAGTATAGATAGGAAAAAAGAGGATAGCAAACAATAGCAAAATTATGGCTAGGAATATGATTATGCCCGATAGACGGTTTTATGGGCTGGAGTATGTTCTTGGTGGAATCCAACAGCAATGTTGATAAATCTGTCTCCTGTCATTGCATCCTGCTTGGAGACACCCACTAGCAGATGTTCAGATTCACCAAGGATTATTTGCACATCATTCGTGTTTAGGAAGGTGATCTAGCTGCTCTCTAAGAAGCACTAATTATCGACATATTCATTGGGGCTTATGCCACCTCAGCATGTTAATGCATTACTTCTGGGTCTTTACATTATGCTAATCCTATTTGCTACTCAGGTTTCCTGAGGACTTCACATAAGCCACTAGAAAACTTTTTAAAATTAAGACATTGGCATCCATTAGTGAGCTAAGAGAGACCCAACAAATGAATGACCTATAATTTAGGCCTTCAGGTGCAGGGAAAAGGAGCCAATATTGTGTGTCACAGAACACTTTTTGAAAAAATGCTAAACACATACACTGTAGTGTTTCATGGTTGTGTGGGTGGTTCTCCTTTATCTTAGACTGGTGAAGTGAGAGTTGTCTTTATTTTTGAAGAGCAGATGACATGAAATAAACAAAGAAGTAGCAGCAGAATAAGTTTCAAACAGGGGAAAGTGTAGTACGCTGAGTGAAGGGAAAGCAAACATTTTTGTCCCTGAGCTGGGGGTACACAACCAGGCGTGTACCCCATGGGAGGAGCAAGAACAGGACCAATCAATTCAATGGAACTATTTCACCAGTCACTAACACAGCAATTGCCCAATTCAGTTTACTCACAATGTTTGGTCATTAGGGTATGTGTGGGTAAGCAAATTTCCACTTTTATTCCTCTTTTTCAACCTCATGTGATTTTACAGCAAGGGTACTTGACCACAGAGACAGAATTTGTTTAACTATCTTGACACCATGCTGCTTCCAATAACTCAGGATATGTTTTTTTCCTTTGTAAGCTATTCGAAGACCAGGTCGAGGTACATTAAGTCCTGGTTAAACCATAGATTCAGTTTTTGTCCTAATGCATATGGGCTCATGAAAATAATTCACCTTCAAACCTATTATTTATTCAGTGCTAAAATCCTACAGGTAATAAAGAAAGGGAGAAAAATTTAAGTTGGTGGAGGAAAACAAATGAATCTTTGCATCTCATAAGATCTTACCTTGTGATTTAAAAAGAAGTACAAAGTGGAAAGAATGTCCCTGGAGCCTCACAAAGGTATACTCTGCATATCCCACAGAATGGCATACACAGTGGCTCAAAATTACCTTAACACAGTTATGAATTTTACATGAAGTTTCAAGGAACTTATTCTGATTTACCAAGAATATTTCTTTCCAGGTGAAAATAACATCAGTAATTAGTTACTGAGTGTTGCTAAGAGCTTTCTGGTGTCCAACATGATTTTTCAGTACTTTAGGTGGAGAATTATCTTAGATGTTGTAGTGAGGTCTCCAGAGGCCCCTGCCTGTGCCCTATGGGGATGTGAACAATTGAGAAAAATTGAGGGAGGAATATTGTCTGCATATGTTGAACCAAAATGATTAATTCTAGGGAAGAGATTTTCAAGTAGGTAGGGAAGATGAAGCCTCCCCATTAACCTCCATTATAATTTGCCAGATGGGGATAAATACAGTACCTATAGGGCCACTGTATAAATTAAGATAAATTATGTGTGTAAGTTGCATGAGACATGGGGCAATTCTTCATTGCACAAAACTGTCTCATGCATTGCAGGAGTTCTAACCTCGTTGGCTTCTCCACCCACAATATTCCAGTAGAACCTCTGAAATTATTGTGACAATCAAAGTTGCTCACAGTACATTTCCAAAATTACCTGGGGGTGAGGGGAGATGAATATCACCCACTCAGCCCTATGACCATTGGACTAATTGAATTTTATGGAACTTTCCAGGTCTGTGCATGCATGAAGCCATAACTTTGCAGCCTTGCTCTTCTCTGGTTTCTAATCAATGGTATATGATTAATCTTCCAAGGAGTTTGACAAGACCATTTCAAATATTATCAAATTAATATTTTTCTCTCATTGAGGGTACTATGTACAAGGCACTGAAAACACTGGTGTAATAAGAATCATGAATATGAGTAACTGATCTTGGGTGGGTTAGGGGCACCAGGAATTCTGGGTAATTGGGGTTTAGCTATTTTTGTTTTTAATCAGTAACTTTAGGGACTATCACTAGAGTAGAAAATGCTGAGTAACTGGAAAATGACATGTTGGAAACTCTGGCTCAGGAGTTAGGAAATCCCCACCGTCAGTTTCCTTAGGGTAATATACTGGGTTGAATTGGATGTAACTGAAGGGGCCAGACCTCATAGCCATATTAGTCTGCAAATGTGACCATGTCTAGAAGACACCAGGACAATATAACACCAGCCAATTTAAGGAATAGCATCAGTGAAGACAGTTTGTCATAATGTAGTTAAAATCGATTATTGTTTCCCTGAGTTCTTTCTCTACTTTAATTCCTGACTCAGGGTTACCAGAGGTAAGTCAGAAAACACATACTCAGAGGACACAGCAACCAAGAAGGACACACCATGAATTACTGAACAAGCACCCCCCAAAAATGTCTATATGACTTCCAAACAGTGGTCCTAACATCTGAGACTTTGCATCTTTCCAAAGACATCAAGTTATTAGATTCTTAACTGATGTGCATGTCAGACAGGAATGAACTGCTCATTTTATTCTGGTTTATTCTGGTTTGTTCTTTGTTTAAATGTCATTTTTCATCTTTTATTGATACGTTTTGTGGCTACTGCTACTACAGCTGCTGCTATTTCATGCCCATGGCCCATGAGCTCAGGTTGGAAGACATGAAAAAAGCTAGGCAAGGTATGAAACTTAGAAAAATTGTTGCCGGCCAGTATCTACCATTTGGAGTAATGGGACATGTGACCCAAAATTCCTCCTGCAGTGGGAAGAGGAGAAAATAGGGGTTTGAAGATTTCAGGGTATAGTTGGGAAGGGATTATTTGAAGGGACTCCATTTCTGAAGTGAAAAGAGACTCAGTTGGGAAACAAGGTTCTACTCTTATGAGATTTTTTTTTTTCCTGACAAATATCTTAAAGGTCACATACTAATAGTATAAGAATGTTTTTAACCACACAAGTTTCAGTAAAATCAAAATCAAATGCTACTAAGGAAACCAGTCTTTTTATTTTGAACACCAGGTTAGCAAATAAGGAACAGTATACCTATGGGGCTGCATGGCTTGAAGATCTCAATGGTACAACAAGCAGTGCCAGGGAAACCACAGACTGGGTTTTCTACCCTAAAATGTGGAAACATATTTATTTTCATCTTTTTCCTGTCTCAAAGACTAGACCAGAATGTTGGTGTTAAAAACTGATTTGCACACTGCTCACCAAAACAGTTACATCCCAAATGCAAAACATGAAGAGTCTTGCTCTTAGCAACATAGGGACTTCAGCCATGTCCAGAGGAAGCAGTTTCCTAATTATGCTGACAAGGAGGGCTAGACATTTGCTTTCTGCTTCTTATTAGAGACAGTCAGTGGGAAAGTGGTAGACTTTAAAGAGATGACAGGAAACGGCTTCTCAGAAGTGAAATGAGAGGCCATTTCTACATTGATTAGATGGGAGTGGAAGGGGAGACAGGAAAGCAGGCTGGTGGAAGATTCAAAAAGAAGTAAAGGAGGGCTAAAGGTGCTTCCCTGGACTGTTGTAGGCAGGGCCCAGGGAAGTGCGACTGGGTGAGGGAGATTGCTTCCCAGCTCTGAGAAAGACTTGGCCATTCCTGGGAGCAAGTTGGATTTTCTGCAAAGGCTCTATGAAAGGGAGATTCTAAGTGTGTCTCCCACCCCCTCCTCTCTCTCTACCCGTCACCCCCAGAGTTTTGGTTTGGAAGAGTAAAGAAGGCAATACAAATTACTAAAAGTCTTTAGCACAGTGCCTGGCACAAAATTAGCGCTCATAATGAAAACCATTATTTTATCATTATCGTTGTTCATTTTGGTGGAGTGTTTTATTCCTAGCCCATTGGTGGGGAACAAAGTAGCTTCTTAATTAGCATTTGTTAATTGGATAATTGATTAGAGTAGTCACAGTGGTAATAATAGTAGTGAACATTGATTTTGGATTTACTATGTGTGGACTTACTACAGTAAATATGCTGAACTCTTTATATGTAGCTCTGTAAGTGGGACATCGGTACTATTCTCTTTTCACAGATGAGGAAACTGAGACCCCAGATCATTGAGGTAGTAAATGGCAAAGCCAGGGCTCAAACCCAGGCAGACACTCCCTCTCTACCAGGGCACCTCCCCTGAGAAAATGAGACAGTAGCCAGGAACTGGAGGATTCTGACACCTGCTGGAGGGTTCCTTCTGTGTAGCAAATCTTGGGAATACATGTGAGGAAGAGGAGATGGGTTTCTCTGGTGTAGCAGAGAAGTCCTTAGCCCAGACAGGAGCTGCAGCAGAGAGGGTCTGCAGGGGCAGGGGCAGAGGCAGAGCCAGCTCATTGATTCTGCTAGACTGTGGCCTCCACGCAACCTCCTCACCTTTCCCTCACTCCTGAAGCCTACGGCTTCCTGGAAGTGCCCCTGAAGTGATGAGAGAAAGCATCCTGGCCAGATGTTGTGGCAACCATAGCAGTAGGAAAGTGATCACCGTAATTCTAAGAGGAAAAACGGTCACGAGTCTCAAGCTGGGCTTCATAGGCCTGGCCACAGAGAACCTCAGAGGAAGGTCAAACCTAGGTGAGAAAGAGTCTTGGATAAATTTGCAAAGTAAGAAGTCCATATCCTGTGCCCACTCCCTTCCTTTTGTGATTCTCCCTTCTCATATTCCTACCTATTCTGGACCTCAAAGCTCTTTGTCTATCCTGGACCCCTCAATGTCATGGTTCACTTAGGCCCGCCTTTCTCTGTCCAAAAGCCTTGAGCCCAGAATGCACCCTACTTTTTCCTCCCATCACACGTTTCACTTGTTCTGTGACTCTACCCTCCTGGCTGACCCAGCTGGAAGAAATTTGATAGGCTAATTTGACCTAAGGAGCCAGATTGGATGCAGATCTTTGAGTGACTTATCCTAGGGATGTTGACGTTTTCAATAAATATTCCTGAAATGTCAATGACTTGATTCTGAAATAATCAAGTTTCCAGGGGGAAGCTTCAGGCTCTGTGGCAGGGTTGGAGGGATTTTGGGGCACCCTGTAAGCTGCAGGGGATTACTGATCAGTCTGCATATATGAGAAAAAGCTGAGCATTCTCTACTGGCAGCATTTTAAATGAGATGCATGGTGTGTAATGCATTTTATTTCATGCTATCTTAAGTTATTCTCTAACTGTTTTATGTGTGTATTCTGTCTATCAAATGGATGATCAGTTTTTAGGACAGGAACAAATCCTCATGCATTTCATGTACCATATAATGTGTAGGAAAGATACTCAACAAACAAGTGTCCATTTGTGTATTCAAGAGGGAGCACAGTGGACACTCTAGGATGATTCATTTTAGGATTTAAAAAAATCTTAATGACAGGATTCGTTTAGGGGGAAAAAATCAGAAAATGCCTATAGCCCAAGCAGTCTTACTACAAAGAGGTAACCATTAGGGAACTTCTGCAGATTCAGGTTTAATTAAATTCAGTAACTGCCACTATCATTCCACAACCAGATTTAGGCTTGTAAGAAAGTAAACTAGGGTGACATCACCAAGATAGCAGAGTGGGAGATACCAGCCTTCATCCCCCCTGCCCCCCCGCCCCCCCACAAAACAATAGAGACAACTATCTACAAACCAAAATACAGACCTCAAGTGCTCATCAAATAATCTGCAGCAATGTGGTGGAGCAAAAAATATGGAGTATATCTATCCACATAGTAAGCATTGCCGGTGATATTGGCCTATGTGTGACTCCAGAAGACAGCCAGTAACAAAGAAAAAGGCAGAGGCTATCTATATCAGCCACTCTACAGAAGCCACCATGGTCAGAGCAGCCTGCTCTGCACAGGACACCAGTATCTCTTGCTACTGAGGCAACCAACAGCCATTTCCCCTGGTTAGCTCTGGAGAAGGAAACATGGTTTACACCCTCCCCTTCACCCATCAGGAAGCAGCTGCCGTGGAGCTGCTTTGGGAAAGGAGCAGCCGTGTCTTCCAACTTTGTGTGGGCCCTAACCCCCAAGCTGTGGCTCCCCTGAGAATGCCTTCACTCCTGACTCAAGCTCTGTGACTGCTTTGTGCCTGCCCACATATCAGACCCTGGAGGCATCACCATAGTGAATTAATTTTCACTTTGGGCCCTGGAGCCAAGTTCTTCCTGCCTATGCCCATGCTCTCAGTGCTGACTCAGCCACTGTAGAGAACTAGGCTATATACCAGAGCCACTTTAACTCTGCATACTCCTGTGCTCACATTCTCAGTTTCCCAGCTACTTTAAAGCATCTGTACCTTACATACTGTTACCACCAGAGCAGTGGGATGCCTATGTTCCAGGCACCAATGCCATTACTTCTGTAGATCCTGGAGCTGTTATTCTTCCATATGTGCCTATGTTCCAGGCCTCAGCTCCATGGATGATCCACTTATCAGTCATTGGTAGCATGACCACTGTGAGAGGGTACACAAGCCAGACCCAGAGCCAACAGGGATGCCTCAGCCACAACATCCCCAGTGGGAGAAAAATACCAGGAGTTTCTTAGCAGCCATTGCCACTGAGGACCCCACTGCAGACATTCAGAGCACTGGCTGCTCAGGATCCCTGCAATTTTTGTCAACACCAACCTCAGCTGACAAAGCTGCACAGAGACTACACAGCCGCACCTTCACTTGTGCCAGAATTAACATACCCCACCCAGCAAGCGCCCTCAGACTATCCCCCTACCACTGGAGAAGGTCTACCTGCAGCAAAACTATCATGTAAAGTCTGAAAGGGATGTCTACTTGACAAATGTGTAGACATCACCATGAGACAAAAAACATAAAAAACACTACCAAAAGAACACAATAACCCCAAAGAAATTAAAATATGCAAACTGCATTACAAAGAATTCAAAATGACTGTTTAAAGGAAGTTGAGTGAACTTCAAGAAAATACAGAAAATAATTCAATGAAATTAGGAAAACAATAAATGACCAAAATTATAAATGTAAGAGAGAGATTGAAACTACAAGAAAAAAAAAATCAAACAAATTCTGGAGCTGAAAAATATAGTGAATGAAATAAAAAATGCAGCAAAGAGTGTCAACAACAGAATTAATCAAGGAGAGCAAGATGGTGGAATAGAAACCTCCATAGATTGTCCCCTCTGCAAGGACATCAATTTAACAACTATCTATACAAAAAATCACTTTCATAAACACCAAAACTTAGGTGAGTACTCACAATACCTGGTTTTAACTTTATATCACTAAAAGAGGTGCTAGGATGGTAGGAAAAGCAGTCTTGAATCACCAAAGCCACTCTTGCCCAATCCCCAAGCAGGGATGGCATGGTGCAGAGAGGCTTTCAGTGCCCTGGAGAGAGGAAGATCATAGCATTTGTGAGGCATTGAACACAGTGCTGCCCTGTTACAACAGAAAACAAAACTGGGCCAAATTCAACTGACACATACCCACAGAGGGAGCATTCAAAGCAGCTCTAGCCAGAGGGAAATCACAGATCCCAGTGGTCTAAACTTGAGCTCCTACAATCCTTGCTAATGGGCTAAAGTGCTCTGCGGCTCTAAACAAGCTTGAAAGACAGTCTAGGCCACAAGGACTGCAACTCCTAGTCAAATTCTAGTGCCAAATTGGGTCCAGAGACAGTGGACTGGGTGGGGGGCACACAATCTACTGAGACACCATGTTAGCATCACCCCTCTTTTAACACCAGGCTGCACAGCTCATGGCTCCAAAAGTGACCTTTTCCCTTCACTTGAGGAGAGGAGAGGGAAGAGTGGGGAGGACTTTGCTTTCATCTTGGATACCAGCTCAACCACAGTAGAACAGGGCACCGGTCTGAGTCATGAGGCTCCCTTTCTAGGCCCTAGTTCCAAGATGGCATTTCTAGATACACCCTGGCCAAAAGAGAATCTGCAGCCTTGAAAGGAAGAACCCAGTCCTGGCAGGATTTACCATTTGCTAACTGAAGAGCCCTTGGGCCCTGAATAACCAGCAGTGATATCTAGGTACTACACCAAGGGCCTTGGGTGAGCCTCTGAGACTTGTTAGTCTCAGGCGAGTTTCAGCACCTTCCCAGATATAGTGGTTATGGGGCAAGACTCCTTCCTGTTGAGAAAAGTGGAGGGAAAACAGGGGATTTTGTCTCACACCTTAGGTATCAGCTCAGCCACAGGGGATTAGAGTACCAAGCAGACCCTTTGGCTCCCCAATTCCAAGACTCGGCTCTTGGACTGCATTTCTTGACCTGCCCTGGGCCAGTGGGGAGCCCACTTCCCTGAAGGAGAAGTCCCAGGCCAAGCAGCATTTCCCACAAGCTGACCAGAGAAACCTCAGGCCAGAAAAGAACATCAGTGGTAGCCTGGCAGTATTCCCTTGGGTCTGGGGTGTTGGTGGTCATGAGGTGAGGCTTCTCTGCCTTTAGAAAGGGGATGGAAGAGTGGGAAGGACTACATCTTATGATTCAAGAGCCATTTTAGCCACAGTGCAATAGAATACCAGGCAGACATCTAAGATTTTTACTCTAGCTCCTGGTTCCTGGACAGCACCTCCGGACATGCCCAGGGCCTGGGGAGCTTGCCACCCTGAAGGAAGGACACAGGCCTAGCTGGCTTTGCTACCTGCTGATTGTAGAGCCCCAGGGCCTTGAGCAAGTATAGGCTGTAGCCAGGGAGTGGTTACAGCAGGCCTTGGGTGAGACCCAGTGCTGTGGTGGCTTCAGGTCTGACCCAGTGCAGTTCCATTTGTGGCAGCCATAGGGGTGTTTGTGTCACACCACCCCCAGTGTGAGGTGACTCAGAACAGAGAGACTTCATTCATTTGGGAGAAAGTAAAAGAAGAGAACAACAATCTCTGCCTGGTGATCCAGATAATTGTTCTGAATCTTGTCCAAGACTACCAAGGTGGTGCCTCTATGAGTCTGCAAGAAGCACAATGTTACCAGTCTTGGGGTGCCCCCTAAAGCAGATACAGTTTAGATCACAACACCCACGTCCTTCTGATTATCTGGAAAGCCTTCCCAATAAGGACAGGTACAAATAATCCCAGACTGAGACAACCACAATAAATACCTAACTCTTCAATGCTCAGACACCAAAGAATGTCAACAAGCATCAACACCCTCCAGGAAAACATAACCTCACCAAATGAACTAAATAAGGTGCCAGAGACCAATCCTGGAGAAACAGCTATGTGACCTTTCAGACAGAGAATTCAAAATAGCTGTGCTGAGAAAACTCAAAGAAATTCAAGATAACACAGAGAAGCAATTCCGAATTCTTTCAGGTGAATTTAACAAAGAGACTGAAATAATTAAAAAGAATCAAGCAGAAATTCTGGAGCTGAAAAACACAACTGGCATACTGAAGAATGCTTTAGAGTCCTTTAATGTTAGAATTCATCAAGCAGAAGAAAGAATTAGTAAGCTTGAAGACAGGCTATTTGAAAATACACAGTCAAAGGAAAGAAAAAAAAACAGTGAAGCACACCTGTAAAATTGGGAAAACAGCCTCAAAAAGGCAGCTTTAAAGAGGAAGTAGAGAAAGAGGTAGGGGTAGAAAGCTTATTCAAAGGGATAATAACAGAGAACTTCTCAAACCCAGAGAAAGATATTGATACCCAAGTACAAGAAGGTTCTCAAACACTAAGCAAATTTAACCCAAAGAAGACCACTTTGAAGCATTTAGTAATTAAACTCCTAAAGGTCAAGAATAGAGAAAGGATTCTAAAACAAAATCAAGAGAAAAGAAACAAATAACATATAATGGAGCTACACTACATCTGGTAGCAGACTTTTCAGTGGAAACCTTATAGATCAGGAAAGGGTGGCATGACATATTTAAAGTGTTGAAGAAAAAACCTTTTACCCTAGAATAGTGTATTTGGTGAAAATACCCTTCAAATGTAAAGGAGAAACAAAGACTTTCTTAGACTAACAAAAGCTGAGAGATTTCAACAACACCAGACCTGTCCTATAGGAAATGCTAAAGGGAACACTTCAATCACAAAGAAAAGGACATTAATGAGCAAAATAAAATCATCTGAAGGTACAAAACTCACTGGTAATAGTAAGCACCTCAAAATACAGAACATTATAACACTGTAACTGTGGTATGTAAACTACACTTATCTTAAGTAGAAGGACTGAGCAATGGACCAATAAAAAATAATAACTATAACAACTTTTCAAAACATAGAGAGTGCAATAAGATATAACCAGAAACAAGAAAAAGTTAAAAAACAGAGGAATAAAGTTAGGGCATAGAGTCTTCATTGGTTTTCTTTTTGCTTGTTTGTTTGTTTATGCAAATAGTGCTAAGTTGTTACCAGGTTAAAATGATGGGTTATAAGATACTATTTGCAAGTTTCATGGTAACTTCAAAACAAAAAATATACAAAAGATACACAAAAAATAAAAAGCAGGAAATGAAACAATATCATCAAAGAAAATAATCTTCACTAAAAGGAAGACAGGAAGAAAGAAGAGAAGACCACAAAACACCCAGAAAACAAATAGCAAGATAGCATAGTAAGTCCTTACTTATCAATAATAACATTAAATGTAAATGGGCTAAACTCTCCAATCAAAGAACACAGAGTGGCTGAATAGATTAAAAACAAAACAAATCAAAACAAAACAAGACTCAATGATCTGTTGCCTACAAGAAACACATTTTACCTATAAAAACACATATAGGTGTGGCATGGTGGCACACACCTGTAATCTCAGCACTTTGGGAGACTGAGGCAGGCAGATCACCTGAGGTTGGGAGTTTGAGACCAGCCTGACCAACATGGAGAAACCCCATCTCTATTAAAAATACAAAATTAGCTGGGCGTGGTGGCACAAGCCTGTAATCCCAGCTACTTGGGAGGCTGAGGCAGGAGAATAACTTGAACCCAGGAGGTGGAGGTTGCAGTGAGCCAAGATTGCACCATTGCACTCCAACTGGGCAACAAGAGTGAAACTCTGTCTCAAAAAAAAACAAAAACAAAAACAAAAAAACCAAAAACAAACAAATGAAAAACAGACACATATAGACTGAAAATAAAAAGATGGGAAAAGATCCTCTGTGCCAATGGAAACCAAAGAAGAGCAGGAGTAGCTATAGTTACATCAGACAAAATAAATTTCAAGGCAAAAACCACGAGAAGAGACAAAGAAGGTCACTATATAATGATAAAGGGGTCAATTCAGCAAGAGGATATAACAATTTTAAATATATACGCATCTAACACTGAACACCTGGATATATAAAGCAAAGATTATTAGAGCTAAAGAGTGTGATAGGCCCCAATACAATAATAGCTGGAGACTTCAATGCCCCACTTTCAGCATTGTACGATCTTCCAGACAGAAAATCAACAAAGAAATGTTGGAGTTAATCTGCACTGTAGACCAAATGGATCTAAAAGATATTTACAGAACATTTCATCCAACGACTGCAGAATAAACATTCTTTTCCTCAGCACATGAATCATTCTCAAGAACAGACCATATGTTAGGTCACAAAGCAAGTCTTAAAACATTCAAAAAATTGCAGTAATATTAAGTATCTTCTCTGACAAAATAGAATTAAACTAGAAATCAATAACAGAGGGATTTTGAAAACTATACAAATACATAGAATTAAACAATATGTTCCTGAATGATCAGTGAAGAATTTAAGAAGGAAATTGAAACATTTCTCGAAACAAATGATAATGAAAACACAACATACCAAAACCTATTGGATACAGTAAAAGCAGTACTAAGAGGGAAGTTTATAGCTGTAAGTGCCTATATCAACAAAGAAGAAAAGCTTCAGATAAATAGCCTAACTATGCATCTTAAAGAATGAGAAAAGTCAGAACAAATTATACCCAAAATTAGTAAAAGGAAAGAAATAATAAGACCAGAGCAGAAATAAATGAAATTGAAATGAAGAAAGCAATACAAAAGATCATTGAAACAAAGAATTTCATTGAAACTTTTAAAAATTTGTTGAAAAGTTAAACAAAATTGACAAATGTTTAGCCAGGCTAACTCAGAAAAAAACAGAAAAGATCCAAAGAAATAAAATCAGAGATAAAAAAAGAGACATTACAAATGATACCGCAGAAATTCAAAGGATCATCAGTGGCTACTATGAGTAATTATATGCCAAACTTGGAAAATCTCAAAAAAATGAACAAATTCTTAGACACACGCAACCTACCAAGATTGAACCATGAAGAAATCCAAAACCTGAACAAGTGATGAGATCAAAGCTGTAATAAAAAGTCTCCCACTAAAGAAAAGCCATGACCTGATGTCTATCCTGATACCAAAACCAGACAAAGAAACATCCAAAAAAAGAAAACTATAGGCCAATATCTCCAATGAATATTGATCCAAAAATCCTCAACAAAATACTAGCAAACTGGCTGGGTAATCCCATCTATTTGGGAGGCTGAGGCGGGTGGATCACTTGAGTCACGAGTTCGAGACCAACCTGGCCAACATGGCAAAACCCTGTCTCTACTAAAAATACAAAAATTAGCCAGGTGTTGTGGTGCATGCCTGTAGTTTCAGTTACTGGGGAGAGTGAGGCAGCAGGAGAATTGCTTGAACCCAGGAGGTGGAGGTTGCAGTGAGCCAAGATCGCACCACCGCACTGCAGCCTGAGCAGCAGAGTGAGATTCTGTCTCAAAACAAACAAAGAAACAAACAAACAAACAAACAAAAAACACTAGCAAACTGAATTTAGCAATATGTCAAAAAGATGATTCATCATGACAAAGTGAGATTTATCCCTAAGATGTGAGGATGGTTCAACATACATACGCAAATCAATCAATGTGAGGCATCATATAGACAGAATAAAGGACAAAACCTATGTAATCATTTCAAGTGATGCTGAAATAGCATTTATAAGTTTCACATTGCTTCATGATAAAAACCTGGCAACAGAAGGAACATACCTCAACATAATAAAAGTCATATGTAACAGACTCATAGCTAGTATACTGAATGGGAAATATGAAAGCCTTTCCTCTAAGATCTGGAACATAACAAGGAAGCCCACCATCACCACTGTTATTCAACATAGTACTAGAAGTTCTAGCTAGGGAACTCAGACAAGAGAAATAAATAAAGGGCATCCAAATTGGTAACAAAGTAGTCAAATTTTCCTTATTTTCAGATAGTATGATCTTATATTTGGAAAAACCTAAGGACATCACAGAAAAGCTATTAGAACTGATAAACAAATTCAGTAAAGTTGCAGGATACAAAACCAAAATATAAAAATCAGCAGCATTTCTATGTATCAAGATTGAACAATCTAAAAAAGAAATAAAAAAGTAATACCATTTACAATAGCCATAAATAAAATTAAATATCTAAAATTAAAGATCCAAAGAAATAAAATCAGAGATAAAAAAGAAGAGACATTACGAATGATACCGCAGAAATTCAAAGGATCATCAGTGGTTACTATGAGCAATTATATGCCAATAAATTGGAAAATCTCAAAAAAATGAACAAATTCTTAGACACATGCAACCTACCAAGATTTGCTACTGACCAAAGAAGTGAAGGATCTCTATAATGAAAACTATAAAACACTGATGGAAGAAATGGAAGAGGCCACCAAAAAATGGAAAGATATTCCATGTTCACGGATTGGAAGAATCGATATTATTAAAATGTCCATACTATCCAAAGCAATCCACAGACTCAGTACAATCCCTATCAAAATACCAAAGACATTCTTCACAAAAATAGAAAAAAGCAATCCTAAAATTGATATGGAACCACAAGAGCCAAAACTATCTTAATCCAAAAGAACAAACTAGAGGAATCACATTGCCTGATTTCAAATTATACTATAGAGGTTTAGTGACCAGAACAGCAGTACTGGCATAAAAGCAGACACATAGGCCAATGGAACAGAATCGGTAACCCAGAAAGAAATCCACCACCTACCATAAATTAATTTTTGATAATAGTGCCAGGAACATACACTGGAGAAAAGACAGTGCCTTCAATAAGTGGTGCTGGGAAAACTGGATAACCCTATGCAGAAGAATAAAACTAGACTCCTAGCTGTCACTGTATGCAAAAATCAAATCAAAATGGATTAAAGACTTAAATATAAGACCTGAAATTATGAAACAACTACAAGAAAACATTGTGGAAACTCTCCAGGACATTGTTCTGGACAAAAATTTCTTGAATAATATCCAATAAGCACAGGCAATGAAAGCAAAAATGAATAAACAGAATCACATCAAGTTAAAAAGTTTCTGCACAGCAAAGGAAACAATCAACAACGTAAAGAGACAACCCACAGAATGGGAGTAAATATTTGCAAACTACCCATCTGACAAGGGATTAATAACCAGAATACATAAGGAACTCAAACAAATCTATAGGAAAAAGTCTAATAATCTGATTAAAAAATGGGCAAAAGATTTGAATAGCTATACAAATGGCAAACAGGCACATGAAAAGGTGCTCAACATCACTGATCATCAGAGAAATGCAAATCAAAAATACAATAAGATATCATCTCACTCCAGTTAAAATGGCTTATATCCCAAAGACAGGCAATAACAAATGCTGGCGAGGATGTGGAGAAAAGGGAACCCTGTACACTGTTGGTGGGAATGTAAATTAGGACAACTACCATGGAGAACAGTTTGGAGGTTCCTCAGAAAACTAAAAATAGAGCTACCATATGATCCAGCCATCCCACTGCTAGGTATATACCCCAAAGAAAGGAAATCAGTATATCAGAGACATCTGCACTTCTATGTTTGTTGCAGCACTGTTCAGAATCTAAGACTTTGAAGCAACCTAAGTGTCCATCAACACATGAATGGATAAAGAAAATGTGGTACATATATATAATGGAGTACTATTCAGCCATAAAAGGTATGAGATCCTGTCATTTGCAAATGACATGGATGGAACTGGAGGTCATTATGCTAAGTGAAATAAGTCAAGCACAGAAAGACAAACATTGGATGTGCTCACTTATTTGTGGGATCTAAAAATCAAAACAATTAAACCCATGGAGATAGAGAGTAGAAGGATAGTTGCCAGAGGCTGGAAGGGCAGTAGGGGATTTGGGGTTGGGGAGTGGGGATGGTTAATGGGTACAAAAAAATAGAAAGAATAAGCTAGGCCTAGTATGTGATAGCATAACACGGTGACTATAGTGAGAAATAATGTAATTGTGCATTTAAAAGTAACTAAAAAGTATAATTAGATTGTAACACAAAGGATAAATACCTGAAGGGGTGGATGCCTCATTTTCCATGAAATGATTATTATGCATTTTCTGCATGTACCAAAACATCTCATGAACCACATAAATATATATACCTACTATATACCCTCACAAATTAAAATTAAAAATTTTAAAAAAGTCTTAAGCAGAAGAAAAGTGTGAAGTTGAAGACAGGTTATTTAAAAATATACCATCAGAGAAGAAAAAGAACAAAGAATAACAAGGAAAGAAGAAAGTATATGAGATTTATGGGAAAGCATCAAAATGGCAAATATTCAAGTTGTAGAAGTTCAAGAAGGAGAACAGAAAGACAAAAAAGCAGAAAGCTTATTTAAAGAATAATAGGAGAAAATGTCCAAATCAAGGGAAAGAGATAAATATCCAACTATAGGAAAGTCAAAGTTTTCTGATCAGATTCAATCTAAACTAGACTACACCAAGACATGTAATCAAACTGTCAAAAATCAAAAGACAAAGAAGGCCAGGTGTGGTGGCTCATGCCTGTAATCCCAGCACTTTGGGAAGCCAAGGCAGTCAAATCGCTTGAGCCTAGGAGTTCGAGACCAACCTGGGCAACATGGCAAGACCCTGTCTTTACAAAAAATAAAAATACAAAAATACAAAAATTAGCCAGGTGTGGTGGCATGCACCTGTAGTCCCAGCTACTCAGGGGGTTGAGATGGCAGGATCACTTAAGCCTGGGAAGTTGAGATTGTGATGAGCCAAGATCATGCCACTGCACCCTAGCCTGGGTGACGGAGCTAAGCCCTGTCTCAAAAAACAAAACAAACAAAAAAGAAACAAAAAGAAAAATAAACAAAAAAACCCGAGAAACTAACAACCCCCTCCCCCTCCAAAAAAAAAAAAAAAACCCACAAAAAATCAAAGACAAAGAGAGGATCCTGTAAGCAGCTAGAGAAATGAAGAAAATAACATATAAGGAAGTTTCAATAAGGCTAGAAGCAGATTTCTCAGCAGAAACCTTACAGGGCAGGAGAAAATGGGATGATGTATTCAATGTGCTGCCAGGGAAAAGTAAAACCTGTCAATTAAGAATATATTGCCGATAAAGCTGTCATTCAGAAATGAAGGAGAAAGAAAGACTTACCCAGACTTACATCAGCTGAAGAAGTTGATCACCACCAGTCCTGTCTTACAAGAAATGCTACAGGGAGTTCTTCAAGCTGAAAGAGAAGAAGACTAATTATTAGCATGAAAATTTATCAAAGTATAAGACTCACTGGTAAAATAAAGATGCAGTGAAATTCAGAATACTCTTAATAATCTAATGGTGGTGCATAGACCACTTATATTCATACTATGAAGATGAGATGAAACTATTAAAAATAATAATAGCTATAATAATTTGTTAAGGGATATGCAATAAAAAGATGTAAATTGTGACATAAAAAACAAAACATGTGGAGTGTGGTGGAGTAATAGTGTTAAGCTTTTTAATGTGGTCAAAGTTTAGTTGTTAGCTTAAAATAGCCTGTTATAACTATAAGATGTTTTATGTTAGCCTCAGGGTAACCACAAAGCAAAAATGTATAGTAGATAAACAAAAGATGAAACTTAAGGAATGAAAGCATACTAGAGAGAATTATCTAATCAGAAAGGAAGACAGTCAGTGAGAAAGAAAGAAACAAAGAATCTACAAAGCAATCAGAAAACAACAAAATGACAGGAGTAAGTCCTTACCTATCAATAATTACCTTGAATATAAATGGACTAAATTCTCTAACCAAAGACACACACAGAATGGCTGAATGGGTGAAAATATAACAATATGCTGCCTTCAAGAGACTCACTTCACCTTAAAGGACACACATATGTTGAAAATGAAAGGATGAACAAAAATATTCCAGGCAAATGGAAACCAAAAGAGAGCAGGGAGAGCTATAGTTATGTCAAAAAAAAAAAAATAGACTTTAAATCAAAAACTGTAAAATGTGACAAAGAACTTCATTATCTAATGATAAGGGGATTAATTCATCAAGAAGATACAATAATTATAAATATATATGTACCTAATATCAGAGCTCCTAGATATATAAAGCAAATATTAATAGACCTGAAGAAAGAGATTGACTGTAATACAATAATAGTAGGGGATTTCAACAATGAACAGGTTATCTTGACAGAATATCCATAAGGAAACATTGGACATACCAAATGGAACTAACAGACATATACAGGACATTTTATCCAACAGCAGCAGAATACACATTCTCTTCAACATTCCCCAGGATAGATCATATGTTAGACCACAGAACAAGTCTTAACAAATTTAAGAAGATTGAAATCTTATCAAGTATTTTTTCTAACAACAATGGTATAAAACTAAAAATCAATAATAGGAGGAATTTTGGAAAATTTACAACTATGTGGAAATTAAACGACATGTTTCTAAATAACCAATGGATCAAAAAATAAATTAAAAGAGACATTTTTTTAAAATCTTGAGACAAATAAAAATGGAAGCACAACATATCAAAACTTATGGGATGCAGCAAAAACAGTTCCAAGAGGGAAGTTTAAAGCATTAAACATCTACATTAAAAAAGAAGAAAGATCCCAAATAAACAGCCTAATGTTACACTGCAAGGAACTAGAAATAGATGAATAAACTAAGCCCAAAGAAAAATCTGGTTTTTCTTCCTCATCATATGAAGCTAATCTCTCTTAACTTTCATTTTCTTAGCTTTTAAGTGGGAATAATGAACTGTTTCTTGTAGGATTATTTTGAACTTTGTCGATAATAGATGGGACGTATGTGACCCAAGGGCAGCCCTTGCTCACTCTGGACTAATCATGCATGACTATTTTTCATTTTTTTCAACAGGCACAACTTATTTTTAGCTTGTGGTCAACTAAGATCTTCTGAGTTTTTTTTTTAATTATTTTTTAAACCTAGGCAAACTGAGGTCTTTCTATCCTAAATGTATGTAATTGATTATTTTTTAGAAACTTAATGCAGGTCTTTAACACTTATCCCTTTAAAACAGCTGACTTAGGGCCTTACCACAAACAGTTCTCCTGGTATGGAATGTTCTTCCTCCTGACTTCCCATGGTTTTCTCTCGCTCTTTTTTTTTAATCATTTAGGTCTCAGTTTACATGGCATCCTTTCAGCAAGACCTTGCCTGATGACTCAATCTAATGCTGCGTCCAAGTCACTCTCTGTTACACTTTGCTTCTGTTCTCATTTCTTTAGTTGCTTATCATCCATTATCCACCCTACCTCAGCCTGGCCAGCCTGCAGCCTGCACTTATAAGAACACCTAACACACAATGACGAGTCAATGAATATTTGTTGGAAGAATAAATAATAGTCATTCTTCTTTTGTTATTGAGAAAAAGTTCTTAATATTGGTTCATTCCTACAAGATGCCTTAACATCAAGGAAAAGAAGTTATTTTCACTTCCTATCAGCATTAGTCTCACGTTCTTTAAAAAGAATTTTTTATTAATTTTTTTTATAGTAGAATATAGAAAGCTGAACTTTTTCAGAAGAAGAGTCATTGGATGATGTGCTTTGAGGCCGACAGCCTAACAGATAATCTTTCTAGACCCCCAAGGACAAGAACCAGGGGTTCTTCCTGCTCTTAGACAAATTATAGTGTGAGGGGAGCTGTTGGGAAGAAGAGGTGAATAGAAAATAAGCAAAGGAGGCCAAATTTTTGTCACTAATTCAGTATAACAGCTAACGGATAGAGAGAATTGAAGAGGTCCTGAGGTTCCTGGCTTAGGCCACTGGATGGATAGTGGTGTTATCTGGCAATATAAAAGCACTGTATAAAAGCAGGCAGAAGAGGAGAAGCAAGATCAGGAGAAGTGAGAAGATCCAAGCACAGTTGGGAAGAATAGGTTTGGGGCTCAGGGGATGGGTCCAGACTAGACTGAAAGATCTGGGGTTTCTTCTGCAGGTGGCAGTTGAAGTTATGGGAGCAGTTAAGATCACTAAATAGTGTCGGAGAGTGAGCAAAGAGGGGTAAGGACTGGATCTTCAGTTACAGTAACATGGAGAGTCAGGAAGATAAGAGGCGACTGGAAAGAGCTAGCCAGGGTGTCAGGGGAACCAAGAGAGTGGCATCAGAGAAGCCAAAGGAAGAGTGTATAGTCAATGATGTGAGATGCTGAAAGATGGCAAGTTCTTAGACCAGAAATGAGTCCACCGATTTGCCAGCCTGTGGTCCCTGGTGACCTTTGGCAGTCACAGTTTCAGAGTTGTTGGTGGTGACGGGTGGGGGCAGAACTTAGAAAGCAGTGGGCTGAGTAAAGAAATGAAAGAAGAGGCAGATCTCATCTGTCTGTGTTCTTTAAGATGTGGTAGTCTGTTGCAGTACAGTGGAACTGCTAGGAAAGTGCTGCTTTTAGCAAGCATATTATATATGCTGGTGGCTCAGTTTCAGCTTGTGGTCAACTAAGATCTTCTGACATTTTTTTAAACCTTGGCGAGCCAGGGTCTTTCTATCTGAAATGTGCATAATTGATTATTTTTAAAAATTTTAATGCAGGCCTTTAACATTTATCCCTTTCAAACAGCACCTTATTAGTGTAAGCCAAATTTTCCAAACGTATTCTAAAGCTAATTTCATCATTGTTTACTTTATAGTCCTGCCTGGGACCCTACTTTTTAAGATGCCTGGTTCTCTTGCTTAGAAACTAGGGATGGCGGTATTCCTGTTACTATAACATTCACCCGAGGAAAACTAGATTGAGCTCAATTTCATTCCTGGGAAACAACAAGTTTCTTAGCTGAAATATAAACTCTAACTGGAAAGCAACTGACCAGAGGTTTTTTAAGAATTGCATTTTGAAATAGTAAGTGAACACAAATCAAAAGACATGTACTATTTAATGTGCTTGATTGATTTCAAGATTCCAAATCCTCAAAGCTAAAAATTGTCATCATAATGTACTTAGTTAATGGGTGACTGTATTTTTAGAAAAGCTTTTGACAAAAGGCTAGAAAAAGACTTAAATGTGTAAACCAGGATATTTTCTTGCCTGAGTATTCCATTAATTGAAATTTTATACTTTACACCCTTTTTTCCTAAGTTTTGCAAAGGACTATGAAATTGTGATCCCTGTGAGGTAGATGGGCTGTTTTTATTTCACTTCTAAGAAGATCAAGGTATAAGGTACCTATTTCCTCAGATGTCATGAACCCAAAGAATATAATGGTGACCTTTTGATTTTCCATCCAGGCCTTTTGGCATGACTTTCCCAGCACTCACATCAGATATCTTCATTCACAATTTGAAAAGAAGAGTTATGTCTCGAGGAGAAAAATCTAGGTAGGAACAGATAGAAACAGTTTTACATATAGCTCAGCTAATTGTGTGAAGTTGGTGGTCATGAAACTGTGGGACTCTGAATGTTGGTTACACCAAGGCGCAATGTGGGCAGAAGATGCTTCCTCCAGGCAGCTTGGGCAAACTGTTTAGTGCAACACCCTTGCTGTGTAGGCTTATTTTAGTAGAAACAGTGACCCTGAACTCATCAGCTCATTTTGTGTTCAATACGAAATCTGAACCTAGAACCTGAGAAGATGCATACCTGTGTCCCCTCCCGCCCCCTTGGTGTGCTGCCAGAAAATGTTTACTCAGAGCAGCAGCTGAAGTCTGTTTGGGAACCTGCAGCCTGTGTATATCCGACGAGTGACCAAGATGCTTGGGTGTGTGCTGACTCATTTAAGAACAACTGATTTAGAGAGCTGCTGGGGCGTGGGTGTTAGTGTGCTGTGGTTCATTTTCCAGCATGCTACCAGAAAAGCGCTGGATGGAAGTGGCAAATGATGAAGTCAAAACACAATTACTGTACTGTCCAGAATATAGATAGCAATTTCTTTTCTAAATCTGTCTTTTAGGATGCCCTAGTCATTAGCATCTGGATTTGGCAATATTTTAGAAATATTTAAATATAGCTGTATTTAATGAGCACTTACCACGTGCTAGGCATTTTTCTAAATGTTTTACAGGCGTTAAATCATTTAGTCCTTACAGCCACACTCCGAGTCATCTATTCTCATCTGTCATCATGGCCATCTTGCAGTTGGGGACAACTGAGGCTTGGGGATATGTAACTAGCTTAAAGACACCAGAGTATCTGTGGCAGAGCATGATATAAATCCAGGTCTGACTCAGTGTCAGACTCAATATGACTCAAATCTATATTGTTAACCCGTTATATGTTACTGAGGTTTTGGTGCTATTTAAATAGAAATAAATGGGTTGTGCTTAATGTTCAGTAAATATAATTTCTATACCACTTTCTGATTTTTTTGTATATGCATATATACAAAATAAAAGATGAGAGTTTGTCCATTTAACCTGAAAAGGTACACTCAATTGTGATTAGGTGTAGGAAGATGGTGCGATGATCTTTTTACATGTGATGGATTCTTAAGTCTTTTTAATTCTTTCAGGTGGCCGATCTCTGCTCATGGATATGTCAAACAACACTTCTTTCTCCAGCAGGCAAGAGGCAGGTCTGGGTGGGACACTCTGGGCTGGACTGGGCCTAGCTTCTGGAAACACCCGGGGATCTGTTAAGGCAGAGCCTAAGTCAGGGTCCTGGGGCCATTGAGAACTCTCCATGGTTAAGAAAAGGGGATTCCTAAGGGTAAGTTAATTACTACAATGGCATACATCAGTATTTCAGACATACATTTAATCATCTATAACAACTTCTGTTGACCCTGTCTTAAGGTCATTTGAATCTTTTTCCAGAAGCCTATTGCTGTTGGCAATCTGAGGGATGGGGCAGTTAGAGACAGAAGTCTTTGACCCATATGTCTCAGGCCTCATCAGCATGACTACAAAATAGAGACATTTATTTATTTATTTTGTAATTGCCTAAGTTATGAAACTGTGTATTCTCCTCCTTTGCTTGTCCAAATGTTAAAAACTGGCACCCCCTGCCTCAACTGTTCTCTCAGTATTCTGAGACATCTCAGTGCCGGGTTTCACTGTTGCTTCCTCCTCCACTCCCCAGGTCTCTGTCTTCCTCTGTGCTGTCACAGCTTTCAGGGTTGGGCTGCTGTGATCATCCCTGCCACCTTCCAGAGACCACTCTCATACCCTCTGCTTGATCTCAGGAAATAGACCTCTGCACTCCTGTTTTTCAGCCTGTCTGAACCGTAGGACAGGCCCTTCCATAATTCCCCATAATACAACTGAGACCAACCACATAAGTACAGGCATACTTTGTTTTATTGTGCTTTGCTTTCCTGTGTTTTGCAGACATGGTGGTTTTTACTAATTGAAGGTTTGTGGTAGCCTTATGTCCACCTAGTCTACTGGCTCTGTTTTTCCAACAGCATACGCTCACTTGATACCTCTGTGCCACATTTGGATAATTCTCATAATATTTCAAAGCTTTTCATTATTATTATATCTGTTGTGGTGATGTGTGATCAGTGATCTTTGATGTCACTATTGCAATTGTTTTGGGGCGCCGTGATCCGTGCCCGTGTAAGACAGAGATCTTAATCGATAAATGTTGTGTGTGTTCTGACTGCTCCACCAACCAGCTGTTCCCTGTTTTTCTCCCTCTTCTGGAGCCTCCCTATTCTCTGGGACACAACAATATTAAAATCAGGCCAATTAATCACCCTACAATGTCCTGTAAGTGTTCAAGTGAAAGGAAGAGTTTCTCACTTTAAATCAAAAGCTAGAAATGATTAAGCTTAGTGAGAAAGGCATGTCCAAAGCTGAGATGGTCTGAAAGCCAGTCCTCTTGCACCAAACAGTCAGGCGGTGAATGCAAAGGAAAAGTTCTTGAGGGAAATTAAAAATGTGACATCAATGAACACATTCATGATAAGAAAGTAAAACAATCTTATTGCTGGTATGAAGAAAGTTTTAGTAACTTGGATAGAAGACCAAACTAGCCACAACATTCCCTTAAGCCAAAGCCTAAACCAGAGCAAGGTTCTAACTCTCTTCAATTCTATGAAGGCTTAGAGAGGTGAGGAAGCTACAGAAGAAAAGTTTGAAGGAAGCAGAAGTTGGTTCATGAGATTTAAGGAAAGAAGCTGTCTCTACAACATGACAGTGCAAGGTGAAGCTGCGCGCACTGACGGAGAGGTTGCAGCAAGTTATGCAAAAAATCTAGCTAAGTTCAATGTTGAAGGTGGCTACACTAAACAAGGGATTTTAAACGCAGATGAAATAGCCTTATATTGGAAGAACATGCCATCCAGGAGTTTCACAGCCAGAGACGAGAAGTCAAGGCCTGGTTTCAAAACCTTAAAGGACAGATTGACTCTCTTGTTAGGGGGGCTGATGCAGCTTGTGGCTTTAAGTTGAAACCCATGCTCATTTATCCTTCCCAAAATCTTAAAGTCTTTAAGAATTATGTTAAGTCAGCCAGGCTTACCCTTAGGAATTCCCGCTTCTTAACCATGGAGAGTTCTCAATGGCCCCAGGACCCTGACTTAGGCTATGCTTTAACGGATCCCTGGGTGTTTCCAGAAGCTAGGCCCGGCCCAGCCCAGCCCAGAGTATCCCACCCAGATCTGCCTCTTGCCGCTGGAGAAAGAAGTGTTGTTTGTGACAGCACAAACATATGTTATCCATGACATATGTTAAGTTGCCTGTCTGCTCACGCCTGTAATCCCAGCACTTTGGGAGGCTGAGGCGGGCAGATCACGAGGTTAGGAGATTGAGACCATCCTGGCTAACACGGTGAAACCCCGTCTCTACTAAAAATACAGAAAATTAGCCGGGCGTGGTGGCGGGCACCTGTAGTCCCAGCTACTTGGGAGGCTGAGGCAGGAGAATGGCATGAACCCAGGAGGCAGAGCTTGCAGTGAGCTGAGTTTGCGCCACTGCACTCCAGCCTGGGGACAGTGTGAGTCTCTTGTCTAAAAAAAAAAAAAAAAAAAAAAAAAAAAAAGAATTACGTCAAATCTACTCTGCCTATGCTCTATCAATGGAACAACAAAACCTGGATAAGAGCACATCTGTTTACAGCATGGTTTACTGAATATTTTAAGCCCACTGTTGAGACCTACAGCTCAGAAAAAAATATTTCTTTCAAAATGTCACTTCTCATTGACAATGCACCTAGTCACCCAAGAGCTCATGCCTGCTCTGTTAGGCTTTATTCTGCAGCCCATGGATCAAGGAGCAATTTCAACTTTCAGGCTGTATTATTTAAGAAACAAATTTTCAAAGCCTGTAGCTGCTTTAGATAGTGATTCCATGAATAGATCTGGGAAAAGTAAACTGAAAATCACCCAGAAAAAATTCACAACTCTGGCTGCCATTAAGAACTTTCGTGATTCATGAGAGGAGTTTAAAATATAAACATCAATAGGAGTTTGGAAGAAGTTAATTCCAACCCTCATGGATGACTTTGAGGGATTCAAGACTTTAGTGGAGAAAGTAACTGCACATGTGGTGGAAGTAACAAAAGAAGCAGAAGTGGAGCCTGAAGTTATGAGGGAACTGCTGTAACCTCCTGATAAAATTTGAATATGTGAAGAGTTGCTTCTTAGAGATGAACAGAGAAGGTGATTTCTTGAGATGAAATCTACTGTTGGTAAAGATGCTGTGAACAGTGTTGAAATGATGGCAAAGGATTTAGAATATTACATAAACTTAGTTGATAGAGCAGTGGCAGGATTTGAGAGGATTGGCTCCAATTTTGAAAGAATTTCTACCATGGATAATATGCTATCAAGCAGTGCTGCATGCCACAGAGAAATCTGTGAAAGGAAGAGTCAGTCAATACAGCAAAGCACATTGTTGTCTTATTTTAACAAATTCCCATAGCCACCGCAACCTTCCACAACCACCATCCTGATCAGCTAGTAGCCATCAACATCTAGGCAAGACCCTCCTGCAGCAAAAACTATTATAACTTGCTGAAGACTCAGATAATCATTTTCGATTTTTAGCAATAAAATATCTTTTATATTTTTGAGACAGGGTCTCACTCTGTCACCTGGACTAGAGTGCAGTGGCATGATCAGAGTTCACTGTAATTTCAAACTCCTGGGCTCAGGCAATCCCCTTGCCTCATTCTCCCGACCATCTAGGACAAGAGGTGCGTGCCATAATGCCCAGCTAATGTTTAAATTTTTTTGGTAGAGACTGAGTCTTGCTATGTTGCCCAGGCTGGTCTTAAACTCCTGGCTTCAAGTGATTCTCCAACCTCTGCCTCTCAGAGTGCTAGGATTATAGGCATGAGCCACCAAGGCTAGCCTGTAAAGTATATTTAAATTAAGATATGTACATTGTTTTTTAGACATAATATTATTGCATACTTAATAGACTATAGTATAGTGTAAACATAACTTCTATATGCACTGGGAAACCAAAAAATTTCTGTAACTCACTTTATTGTGATATTTGCTTTATCGCGGTGATCTGGAACCAAACCCACAGCATCTTTGAGGTATGCCCATTGTAGAATTGAAACCATCCCTGTTCTAACTGTGGCTTTTCTTAGAGCCGTCAAAATCACTTGGCTCCCAGTGGTCCTCAACCTAGGCAAAGTCTGGTCCTCCCCAATCACCCTACTTATAAGAAAGAACCAAGTCTTACGTGGAAACCTTGTAAAATTTCCCCAGGCCCTAGAGATGGGAAACAGACTTCTCCATATTCTAACGCCCACTGCCGCAATTGTATTTACGGGAATTGCCTGTCTGCAATGACAGACTGGAAGTATAAACATTCTTCAGGAAAAACTCTACCTTTCTTTGCAGGGGTGTAGGTTTAACCTCTAGCTCCCTCAAGTCATCAGAACACTCAAGTCAGATATTAATGCTTCCTGGCATCTGGCCATTCCACTCAAACAAAGTTTTCAGTGGGACTCTTTACACTAGCTTGGGTTACGTGGCATCAGACCCTGGGAGAGTGTTGGTCTTTCCTTCAGGATGTGCAAGTCTGTACTTCCTTGTGGGAGTCTCTTCCTCCCAACTCCTCAGCTTCTACAAAGAGCTCAAACATTGATACACCCACTTTGCAAGGAGGTCCACATAGGTTGTAGGTTAAATAGAGCAGACAAAATGTTCACTGGGAACAAAACATTTCTCTTTCTGAAACATAATTCACAAGAATAGAGGTTTATCAAGACTTTCCTAGTTGACTTTATTATATGGCATCCAGTGTCTCATTCTGAAGTGATTTGCACACAGATGGTACCCAGTAAATACGGAGTGAATGAAGGACGCATAAACATGAGGGATGTTTCACTGCATTCTAGTCTTTTCCAAAAAAGGTGAGCGGATGTTTGCTTTCTACTTGCATAACAGCAGAGCCCCTCTCAAGCATGTTTTCTTTTTCCTTTTCCCAGAACAAAGGGACTGTCTGCCACAAAGATAAATCCAAATCTCTAGTCTAGAAGACAGAAGCAGCTTGCTAATTTTAAAATGACAATTTTCCTCATTTATTTCAGACATTCACATTTACTAATATTTCTTATTGTTTTAATGTAGTTGAAGTGAAAAAATAGTGGGTGCGGAACTGTGAGACCTGAATTCGAATCCTGGTTTCATACTTTCATAGCTTGGTGATACTGGAGGAGTTATAATCTCTCTGACAGTTTTCTTATCATAAACAGGAACCATTATATCATGAAAACCAAATGAAAATGAGTATATGTTATTACTTGGGAAGAATAAAATGCATTAAAGACGCAAATTAGAGTTTTGTATTATTGTTGTTGTCGTTATTACTCAAATTTCCACCCATTTTAGAGCTTTCAACTTCATCATATTTTGAGACACATTGCTCAAGGAAGAATGAAATGGAAGACTAGCAATCTCTATTTCTGCTTTCTAACCTCCATTCCTTGTGCATTCTTCATCCCAAAGGTGTTAGAAAAGGTAGCTGACATTCCTTTTCTCAACTAAACAGCTTCTTATTGAGCAGTTACTGTGGGCTGGATACTAGTCAAGGTGTTGGGGTGGGGAAATGCAAAGATAATAGAAACTGTTGTGGACTATGGGGGTTATGATCCAGCTCAGAAGACAGACTTTAACCATATAATTATGTAATTAACTAATTGCAATTGAGATAAATGCTCTGAAAGAAAAGAACCAACACACATAATCTCTGGTCACTAGCCTGGCCAGGCATAGCCACTGCCCCTCTCCCTCAGCATGGGGTCTGACAGTACCCTCTGCAGTAGTCTTTGGGAGGTGCCCTCAGTCTCTTTTGTCACCTGGGCTGCTACCATCAGCTTGTGTGACAGAGGCTCTCAGGAGCTCCTCCTGGTGGTAGCCCCCATTGAACCTCTGGTGTCTGTCTCCATTAAAAATGGCTACTGGGTTCTTTGGAACTTGGATCACTATATGTTTCCTATTCTGCTCAAAGTGAATTAGTTCCTGAACCTTCCAGCAGCATCTATAAGTCTGGAAAAGGTTTTAAAGAGCTTGCTTAAAGCCCTCTTCCATTGCATTGGGGATGTCTGCCAATGTAACACATCACTGTAGTGTCTTGATTTAGAAAAAAATAAGTATATATATAAAACTCATAACTGAAGAATTCACAGTGACAGAAACCTCCCGGGTGGAAATGCTGAATTCTGCTTCAGATAATATAATTAATAAAATGATAACATAATTGTCAATGTCTTTTTTTAGGCTCTAACACTTGTGTATTTCACTGTTTTGCTTTCCACCTCTTCAAATTACGGTGAGAATTATGAAGCTCATCTGTAAACAAAATTTCATAGCTCTTCTAAAAATATCAGTGAAGAAGAAATTGATCCTTTGATCTCCTGCCTTGTTTTCTCTTTCTTTCACCCAGTAAGTTTCATTTTATCAAGGGAGAAATAGGAGGAGAGATGCTGACTCACTGATAAAACTTCTGGAGCTCCAGGGACCAATGAATGAGACTTTGCATCTAATTGCATGGCTTTTCAAATTAGACCAGAAGTAAAATTATGTGTTTTGAATTTATCATTGTATATAAGAGTTTTATAGTTTACACTGAATATTTTGGGAAAAGAATAATTAAAATAATGTGTGCTATTGCTTATTACTAACGAATGGTTAGTTTATTCAAAGAAAAAATGGAGAGATCAATACACAGGTAACAATCATATTTAACATACTGCTTACTCCATTGTTCCCTCACAGGTTGGATTTTCTTCAGTTATGAGTTTTACATATATACTTATTTTTTTCCTAAATCTTTATTTGCAATGTAAATATCAATCCCATAATTAACAAATGAATATTTTCCTCCATTTAAAAATATTTTAAATTTTTATTTCTATTTTTTTTTGTAGAGACAGAGTCTTGCTGTGTTGACCAGGCTGGTCTCAAACTCCTGACCTCCGGCAATCCTCCTGCCTCTGCCTTCCAAAGTGCTGGCATTATAGGCATGAGTCACTGTGCCTGGACTTTTCTCAATTTTATTGTCAGATTTGTGTAGTCTGAATTATTAGTTTATCAAGGAAGTCAATAAGAATTTTAAGAACTCATTTCTGATAAAAGTTAATTTTTGAGATATAAGAAGTTTGATCAGCTAAGGTCAAACTAATGGCTAATGGTAGAAGTCAGACGGTTTCAGAGAGTTGCAGATTCTGAGACCAGATGTAATATTATAGACATAGCTATTTTCTCCTCAACAATTGAATGTTAAACTGCCAATAGAATTCTAATCTCATATTGGGCAATCAAAAACACAGGGCTGGTCAAGAACTGATTAAGGGCTTGTTTTCTGAGTCAGACAATCAGACAGCAGCAAACCTCCCACCCACCCCAATTTATTATAGTTCTTAGTGCTCTATTACAACAAGGCCTTAACAACCCCACCTTGTTTATATTTTCATATATATATGCAAATCTCAAGTTATAGATTTGGGGTGGTTTTCAATGTGACAACATCTTAGACCCTTTTCTTTTTGGGAACTCTGAACAGGTCGACCCATTTGATGTAATGATGTAATACCAGTTATGTTTAATAAAGGAAGTATTCTTTTCATTGTGAGACTTTTATATGTTTCCCCATGATCATCTAATTTCTTTTTTATTATCATTCATAATTCTTTCTTCACGGTTTTAATTCTTTTTATTTTGATTTTTGGGAGTTTCCTCTGATTACTATCTTGTGTGGCATACTTCATTGAATGCATGAACATTGAGCGGATTTGCCAGCACAGAGAGGTTCCACTTCATTCAGAGCCACCTTTGTCGGGGGACGAGCCGGTCAGGAGTTTGACTTTCTGATTGTCACATAGCCACTGAAAGGATTTCTGATCCTTGCAATTTTCATATTTTTGTCTTTCATCCACTTCAGTTAGTTTCTCTTCTCCACTATTCTCTACTTTCTTTTATTTTTTTAACCAGCTTCTTTCCTTTACTTGCCTCTTTGCATCTGAAGCAATCTATCAATTAAGGAAGGGGACCATCACACACCAGGTCCTATTGTGGGGAGGAGGGAGGGGGGAGGGGGGAGGGGGGAGGGATAGCATTAGGAGATATACCTAACGTAAATGATGAGTTAATGGGTGCAGCACCAACATGGCTCATGTATACATATGTAACAAACCTGCATGTCGTGCACATGTACCCTAGAACTTAAAGTATAATAATTAAAAAAAGATATTCCTTATAATAAACATTCTCCCTATTGCAATAGCCTGAATAAAAAAAAAAAAAAGAATGCCTGCCTTCCTTCTCTGAGTTACGATCCTCAAGTGAAGGCTGGATTAGTTTCTTAAACCAGCTAAAATCTACTATGTTCATTTTTATCTACTCTAGACCTCTAGGTTCTCCTTGGAGCTGAAATTCCATCATTTGATAAGTATTTAAAGGGAAATACTTAATGCCAGGCACATGGTGGGAATCAAACAGAAAAGTTCCCATATCATCACAGGGCCTGTGTTCTGGCAAGGGAGACAGATGATAAACAACATGTGTAAATGTGTGCTGTAATGGTAGATAGTGACAACAGTTGGGAAGAACAATTGAGCAGGATTGATATAAGGGGGAGAGAAGGTGGAGGCAAAGGCTATCTGAAGAGGGGACCTTTGGGCAGCGGCTGCATGAGCGGGAAGGCAGACATTCAAACATCTCAGGGCAGAGAATTCCAAATGTGAGAACAGCTAAGTCTCTGAGCAAGGATGTGCTGAGAGTGTTTGGGAACAGCAAGGCGGCCAGTGTCTGTAGGGTTGTGATAGGGAGCATGAAAGGAAATTGGGTTCCAGAAGGAGCTGGGGGCCAAATCCTGCCCTCGATGAGCACTGTAGGGGGAAAAATAAGGAAGACTTTAAAAATAAAAACCAGAAGCACTTTTTCTTATAGTGCAATACATCATCTGGAACAATATAAATGGTGCTTATTTTGTCCTATTGCAAACAAGAATGTTACTGAGTATTTGAAAAGAGAAGTAACCCAGTGGCCTGGGCATAAGTGAGGAAGGCTTCCTGGGAGAGGATGACCTTGAGCTGTTCTCATACACTCATTTTCTCAGCTTGCATTTTTTGAGTGCAAAATATGTACCAGGCCTTTGCTAGGTGTTGGAGATATGTGATGGGCAAAACAGACCCATTCCTAACCCCATGAACTTACAGTCCTTTGGGGGAAAGGTAAAGCAAAGAATTACACAACTAAATATACAATTACAAACTGAAAAATGCTCTAAAAGTATGATGGACCATAGGGTGCTGGAAAGACTAAGATAGGCACCTAAGGTAGTCTGGGGAAGGAGCATGTTCTAGGGGAAGGTGATACACAGGAAGTGACCAGATGACAGGGAGCTGGCCAGGCAGGAGGTGTGCAGAGTTGTCTGAACAGGGGCAGCAGACTGTGGGGTGGTCCCGGATAGAATAGGAGGCTTATTTGGGGATCTGAAATGCAGCCAGTGTGGTTGAGCATAGTGAAGGTAAATTGGAAAGGTGGAGAAGGTCTTTTCACAATGTAGATGCATCCAGAACATGTGGGACTTTGGATTTTGGATTTTATCCTTAAAATACTGGGACGCAACAAAAGGTTTTAAGTAGGGGAGTGACATGACCAGACTGATGATTTAAGATGCTCATGCTTCAAGCTGTGTAGGGAAAGGTATTGGAAGAGGTCGAAAGAAGAATCAGAGGACTAGGTTGGAGGGCACTGCAGGAGGTCAGGATAGCATGATGCTGGCTTAGACTGGAGTGGTGACAGTGGAGACCAAGAGCAAGGGCAGACATATCTTTGAAGTATGTTTATCAGGTAGACCATGGGAAACACATGGAATTTTAATTTATCTATGCTGTGAAAAATTAGAAATACAAAGAAAACAAGAGTCACCAGCTTATGATCTCTTAAATTAGAACGATGAAATATACATTGGCCAGGAAACCAGGCCATGTCACTGGAGAGCTTGCATGTCAGCAGTAATTATCTTTTACTCTTGGAAAGTCTTTGGGAGTCTGATTTGCTACTTTCATACAAATTCCAAAATAATAATGAACTTATTAGTATAATAAATAGTATACCTACTGTATGCTAGGAACAGCTGTAGGTTTGGTTTTGGGACACAGTGAATAGTCAGACCTCCTTCCTCAAAGAGCTGAAATTCTGACAAAACTTAAATTTCTGTGTACCTTTTAAGAAATGTATAATTTTAGCCAAAAGATGATAAATAAGAGTGATGCCTTTCTTAAATATATCAGTTTGATATCGGAAGGTATAAAATAATACTTCCTGAATTTTTATGAGAAAACTTCAAAACTTCAATTAGAAAATACTTTAAAGTAAATCAATTAATAGGCAAACAACTTACTGGGAAACTATTTGCCATCAAAATAACCAAAGAATTATTTTATTACTATAAAAAGATATTGTAGAAATCTTTAAATAAAGCAAGATCCCCCAATAGAAAAAAATGCACTAAAAGTATAAATACTTTAAAAATAAGTAATACAAATGGCTTCTAGATATGAAAAAATTGACCTCTGTAGTAATAAAAGAAACACAAGGTAATTCAATCAGACATTATCTGTCCCTGTAGCTGCAAAGATATCTGTTTTTCAATCATGATGCTTAGTGGTCGGTGGGTGTGGCAGAGCCAGTGTGAATTGACACGGTTTTTCTGGAAAGCTGTCTGCCAGTATACCTGAGCCTTAAAATGTTAAATCCTTGTACTTAATGCTATTTTTAGGGGTATACTCTAAAATCGTCACTGATAAAGACAAAGATTTATATACATAAAAGTGGATAAAGGGTTCTAGATAGGACGTAGATATTGAGCTTAGGAGATCAGAAAATTAATTCTGTGACCTGACTCACAATAAGAGTTTTCAGAACTTCCAGAGATCTCATTTTGACTATATTGTGAATGGATTGAATGGCCTTAGTAAAGATCTACAGCATCTGAGTTGGAGTCTCCATCCATTTCCTAGTTGGGAGACTACATTGTACTGATTTAGTGCTACAGCAGAACTGCAGAGCTTAGAGTTTCCTTATACTCCTGCCTCAGAGAGCTGCTGGAGGTTTCTTCTAGCCCAGAGATTGGATCAGAGCCTTGACACACCTGCTAGGAGCTCTCTGACGCCATCTCCAGTCCACTCCTCTCTCTCAGGCTTGCCTTCCACCTCCATTCCAGATGTTAAGTTTCAACACACACATACCACACTCGGTGGAGAGGAGGACTGAAATAAAGACATCAGTGAGTTTGGAATCAATAATAATAGCTGCAATGCTTATGTAGTGCATATGTCAGGCAGTGCATTTTATTTATAGCAACAAATTTCATCCTAACAATAGCAATAAATAAAATAATAATATAAGGTAGATACTATTATGATCCCCATTTTACAGATGAGGAAACTGAGGCATAATGACTTGGCCAAGGTTATACTAACAGAGTATAGCAGAGCTGGGATTTGAAGCTAAGCAACCTGGGTCGAGAATTCGGCCTTTAAATCACCGTATCATCCTGCCTTTTTAATTAATTGCTGAAAATTCATGTCCTGACTTTCTCACTTACCAACTAGGTAACTAGGAAAGGCACTGAACATCTCAGATACTGGGTTTCCTATTGTGAAACAGATACAGTAATACCCACCACACTGAGTGCTGTGATAATGGAATGAAATGATGTGTGTGAAGTTCTTGACACCTAATACACATGGAAATACGGTATTATTATTCATAAGCATATTTTAATACATGTGAGTTTGTACATTGACTTTGCCACAATATTTGACTGCCATTGAAAAATGACTTGCAAAGACAAAGCTGTGCTGGCCTGAAACATTTTGAGGCCCATTTCTTGTGTCACAGCATTTGGTGGATATACAGCTTACTAAAGAGTGCTGATCCCTACCTCTTGGCCAAGTTTCCAGGCCATCTGCACATCCTGGAAAACCTGATAACACTAGACCAGGTCTCTGCCCATTGTGGGATCCACAGTAGTGGGTTTGACAAAAAACTGTCGGCAGTTTCCTATCACTATAGTTTGTGGCAGCTAAGTTTGGGCAAAAAGGAACTCACTAACTCACCAATATGGACTAATAAGTAACATCGTGGGGTTCTGGGTGCAGAATTGAGAAGTGAGCTTGCTTGTCTGTTTGATCTCATGAGCTGGCTTCTAAGGAATGGCTGTGGTACAGAATTTTATGCCAACCACAACAATGTAATATAAGCACTTCTTGATCTACTTCCTCACTTATGTGGTCACTGCTTGACATTTTGATCCTGCAGAGTAAGAGTTCTAAGAAAAAGAGAAAAATAGATTCCTCATATACCCTAGAGAAGAAATGGAAATGTAAACATTTGTCTTGGGTAGTCCTGTGTTTAACAAGTTTAACAAGTTCTTGTATTTATTTATATAATGTATGTATCTGCTCGTTGTCTTCAATTTTCCGTTTTTTAAAGGTATAAGTTAACTTTGTACTTAACTCTCTTCCTGATCTCCCACTTCCTTAAATCACTCCAACCTCTTGCTTCTGCTGTCACATCACCTACTACTTACTTTGATCCTCTTATTTCTCACTTTATAAGGACCCTTGTGATGACATTGGGCCCCCTCAGATAATACTGGATAACCTTTCCATCTCAAGATTCTTAACTCAGTCACATCTTTAAAGCTCGCTTCTCTAGGTAAGGTAGCATATTCACAGGGTAAGTTGTAAATGTCTTTGGGGGAGCCATTATTTAGCCTACCACGGTTGATCAAATTTGTGTCTTAGAAGTATCACTCTGAGGATTACACACGGAGTTGATTTAAGAAGTATGACAGAAGTTCAGGAAAACAAATTTTAAAATGTTGCAATAATACAGGCACACCTTTGAAGAAAGATATGACAATGAGGAGGGAAAGGAGGATATGAATTCCAAAGATATCTAGGAGTTTAAATTAGCAAAGATTTCACAGCCAGTAGGAAATAAAGGAGAGGAAAGAATCAAGGTTGACTCCTGATTTTTGATTTCAGTTAGTTGATTGTGATATAATTAACCTGCAAGGAAAGCATGAGAATTTGTGGTGAGGGGACAATTAGTTCAGTTTGGGCCCCACAGTTTGAGTGGCTGATAAAACATCATGTTGGTGATAACAATTGTCATTGGAAATTCAGGCCTAAAACTGCCATAAGAAAGAGATCATCTGGGGAGAACACATTGAGTAGGAAGAGAAGTTCAAAAATAGAATCTTGGAGGCTCCAACATTTGAGAAGAATGACTGGGTAACAGGACGGAGAAGGAAAGAAATAGAGATGTCATTGAAGTGAAGAGATGAGAGGCTTTCAAGAAGGAAGGAGTTGGCTGTGATGTCAAATATCTTACGGATCCAAGTAAGATCAGGCGTGACGATTTACTGGACTATGCAAACATAGAAGGTAATGTTGGATCTTATTAAGAACAATTTTAGAGAGCCCATGAATCCTGGAGCTGATAGAAGTATTGAGGGTGACAGTGAAGTAAGAAGGGAGAGAAAATTAATGCAAGCTATTATTCAAGAAGCCTGATTGTAAATAGAGGGCAAAAGATTGGATAGTCAATACAGAGAGAAGCAGGTTTCCCCTAGTAATGTCAGTGGATTTCACATTTTATAATTTAAGGGAAAGAGCCACTGGCGAGGTAGACAATAAAGATAAGGGAACAAGAGATTGATGGACACAGGAGATGAGTAGTATCAGGTGGTAGAGGAGATGAGTGAAGATCTCACGTTTAAGGGTTAGCTCTGTAGACAGAAGTGGAGAAGGAGACACATATGTGATGAGTGAAAATGTAGGTAGGTACTTTAAAAGGGGATATGGCAAAGATGAGGGAACTTGAGCTTGACAGCATCCATGTTTTCTGTGATGTAGGTGGTAAGAGCATCTCTTCACTCAGGAGCTGCAATCTGAGCTCACAAGCTTGGTCTGGGGTACATGTGCACAGATTTAGATCCCAGCTCCACCACTTCCTAGCTGGGCAACCTCGGGTGGGTTGCTTAACTCCTCTCCAGGAGTTCAAGACCAGCCTGGGCAACATGGAAAAACCCCATCTCTACAAAAAATCACAAAAATTAGCCAGGTATGGTGATGTGCATCTGTAGGCTCAACAACTAGGGAGGCTAAGGTGAGAGGATTGCTTGAGTCTGGGAAGTCGAGGCTGCAGTGAGCTGTGACTAAACCACTGCTCTCCAGCCTGGGCCACAGAGCAAGATCCTGTCTCAAAAAAAAAAAAAAGAAAACAAAAATCAAAGTGCTTATTGAATTCATTTATTTATCTTTTTAAGACTTCTTCCAATAAAAAGTTGTTTAAAGTTTCAATATGTATCAGTGTGCCCTTTGGATATATCTGATCTTCAACTATAGCATAATTTATTTAAAGGATGTAGGCCATACATATTATTTTATTTTGATGCCAAGGATAATAGGTCTTGTTTTAAATTCACATCTGGGAGAAAATTTGATATGATATTTATAACTGCAGCTCTAAGAGGATGTTTTATAAATTTCATTGTATGAGATCTTCATCCTGTCATTTCTAAATTTGGGCATCCTCAAGCCTGAGGGCTATCTGTGATCTCATGGTAAGGAGCTCAGGGTCTTAACTGAAATGTCTCCATTAATCACGCAGCAGGCTTGCTATCCTCAGATGCAATGTGAGTTTTCACCAATTTAGATCCTCTGGTGTCCAGACATTAAATACGGCTTAATTTATTTCTATAATTTTTTTTTTTTGAGATGGAGTCTCACTCTGTCGCCTAGGTTGGAGTGCAGTTGTGTGATCTTGGCTCACTGCAGCCTCCACCTCCCAGGTTCAAGAGATTCTTCTGCCTCAGCCTCCTGAGTAACTGGGACTACACGCATACACCACCATGCGTGGCCAATTTTTGTATTTTTTGTAGAGACAGGGTTTCACCATGTTGACCAAGCTGGTCTCGAACTCCTGAGCTCAAGCAATCTGCCCACCTCAGCCTCCCAAAGTGCTGGGATTACAGGCATGAACCACTATGCCCAGCCTCTAGAAATAACTTGATTACATCAATTAACTTTGAAAATTATATATATTATATATATTTACTTTTATTATATATAAAATGAAAAATATATATGTATATAATTTTTCAAAATGCCTTAATATATATGTATGTATGTGTGCATATATATACATCTATTTCTATCTCTATCTCTACATCCATATCTATATCTATATATCTCACCCAGGAGAGAGCGTACGCACATGAGAGAGAAGCAAGAAGAAATAAGGAAAGCAAAAGCAGAGGGAGTGAAAAGAGGGAGAGTTAATGAACTGTTTCCTTTCATTCTGCTAAAAATGCCTGTATGTTCTCTTTTTTCAATCCAGAAAATAAAGTCCCAAACTAACGTGGCACTCTTACAATTTAATCATCAATTCATTGTGAACAACTGGATGAGGAAAAGTTGCCCAGAGTTACCAAAGACAAAATTCTTTAGAAAGGAGAAAAGTCATGCCTTAGGAAATTGGGTAGAAGATATATGATGGAGACAGCAGCTTCTCATCAATTGACTTGGTTTTACGTTAAAGGAAACATGCAAATCTTTGTAGGTTAAACCACATATGAAATTCATGAGAGCCTCTTGGGTTTTAGGCACTGACTCTGTGGAAATACTAGCTGTAAGCTGCTTTCTTAGGGAAGGGATGTTTATTCTGTCACAGTGCTACTGAAACAGCTCAAAGTTACCACCTTAGAAATCTAGCTTTCACCAGGTACTTTAAAATTTCTTTAAAAAGTGTATTTTTATTAATTTCATTCATAATTTATTACACTTAAATTTTTCCAGTAGCATTAGATCTGCCAGAACTTCCAAATATAGGATATTTTGTACTTTGAATGCAACTAGTTGTCTCTTTAAACTGTGGAATGGGAAAAATTTTGCACAGAAATATCCCTGTGACCAGCTTTCTGAGTAAACGTGCTAGGGGATTCAGTTGAGTGCTAAGAATACACAGAAGAATACACTCATGCATCCATCCTTTCATGAATGCAACAAATATTTATTGTCTACTTCATGTCAGACATTGTTTGCTTCTTGCTTTAGGGATTAAGCAGTGAACAAACCTGTTGAGAACCTTGTCCTTATGAAGCACACGTCCAAAATTATGGGAAGCAGAAAGAAGAAAAATACTGTAAATACTTTATATTGTATGCTGTAAAATACAGCAGGACAGGTGGATCATACCACTCCTTTGTTTAAATTCTTCATTTATTTCCATTACTTTAGGAGCAAGTCTAAATCCCTTGCCTGTATCCTGGCACTCTGTTTCTTCAGCCTTCTGTCTTGTTGCCTGCATTCTCACTCAAGGCTGCAACTTTCTCTTTTCTTGGCTTGGCCCTAGGACTTTTCAAATATACCTCTGAGACCCTTTATCCTCTGCTCCATCACTATCTCGCCTACACCTGGCTAGCTCCCATTGAACCTTACATCTCAGCCTAAATACGGCTATTTTCGGGAAGTCCCAAAGTTCTCCCTCCAAGTCTGGTTGTGCATTGCCATGAGTGGTCTCATACAACCTGGTACATCCATTCATCTCTTATCATGGCGCTTGTTGCCCTGTATTATGGCACTTGTGTGTGTGTTGTGTGTATGTTGGGGAGAGGGTACTGTTTTGTTCTGTTTTCGTTTGACTGGCACAGTTCATACTTGATTAATGGGTGAATGCATAGATGACAGAGTGGATGGATGAAGTAATGAATGTAATAATGTAATGTATTCCACCTGTAATTGGACTTTTTAAGGCTGTAGAAACTTCCATTCTTTGAGTTCACACCCAATAGTCCTCCTTTTCCTAATTCCTCTCTCTAACACTGAGTAAATTTTCTTATTAGTGACTCACCAATTTTTCCCAGAGCAGGTGGACAAAACCTCTTTAGTAGATTAAACCAGTGGGGGGAGAAAAAGATTCTATCTTTTAGGGAATTGAAGGCGATGATGTAATGTTAACAACACAGGAGAGAGCAGAAGTTTTGCCTGTGTGAAGCATGGCTCTAGGTTGAAAGCTCTTGAGGGAGTGCTTTTCTAAATCAAACTTCACCCATGAAATGCAATTTGGGGAACTTTTCCATCTGGCGCCGTGTGGACTCTGGCAGACAATAATATCTTTATTTGCTAGTAGTTTTCTTTCGGAGAGGGAGAGTGATTTGGGTGTTTGTTTTTTTCTTCCATTTAGTGCTGCATAATGCTTATTAGAGACAAAATCTTACTACTTCCCTGCTTTGCATGTGTAAGCTACCCAAATGTGTTCTAAGTATTGCCTTAGAGGACGTGTGTGTGTGCGTCTGTGTGTGTGTGCGTCTGTGTCTGTTTAGGAATCTGAGCCAGCCCCCACCATTTCCCTGCCCTCCCTGAGGCTACAGGACTTTAGGATTTATTGTAGCCACTCTTAGAAGGACAGTTGCAGTTGTAGAGAGACTATAAATATCAGGGCATTTGGTAACTGAGAGTAGAAACAACCGTCACAATCATGGGTTCTGCAAAGACTTGAGTCTGCTGGAAGCAGTGTCTTGGGGTCGGCAACAGGCCCTTCAGGAGGATGACTGGGGAGGGGTTTGGGGATGATCAAAAGGACTATATTTTGCAACTCTGTTATTTTCCTGAAATGAAATTCATAGGTAAGTATAGTCCTGCTATGCACATAATTTTCAAAATCTAACATAATGACCTTCCTGTAATATAATATTCATTTTAGCTTTCAAATGCTAAAAATAACTATATTAGACACAATGAAGTAGTCAAATGCTTGTACCTAACATAATAAATATGTTTGGATATAAGAAAGTAAGATCATATTCAACTGAATAATGATCATTTTTTTGTATATGAGATATTTTGCGTATGAGATATTTTGTATAAGAGGTATTCTAAAATTTTCATGTGTCCTAAGTCAGACTCAGCCTAATTTTCTCACTACCCTTCTCTGTGTCACCCTCCAATTGGTTCCTAAACCAATCTCTAATCACTATATTTTGTCCAAAATCCTGTGTTTCCTCTTCATCTCACTCCTGCCCTAGCATCTCCTGCCTCTGATTTATGAGAACAGCCTTCTAATTGGTTTGTCTGTCTCTAGGCTGTTTTAGAAAGTTGTGTGGTGACCATGGTAATGGGGTGGTGGTGAGCAATTGGTGGGTACTGGCCAGGAATTCTAGAAAGCCTAATGTGCATGGAGCAATGCATAGAACAGTGCATAAAAAAGTGCAAAAATGTCCTGGGTTCCACATGACATTTACTCATCCTGTGTACCCCATGTGGATTAACTTCTATAATTACCTAAACCTAGAAATTAATTCTAGAATCCATCTGGTAACTTTTTAGTTTTTGGGGGAAACTTCTTTGTCATTGAATTTATGTGCACAAAGTGGACTAAATTATTATCTTATAAATCTGTTTTGTGACTGTGGTTATTTCTCATTTTTTTTTCTTTCACTATACTTGCCTAGGTAACTAACACATGGATTACACATTTTAATGTGTGCTCATTTTTCAAAGAGCCAGCTTTTAATTATTTATTAGCTCCATTACTCTTCTGTGTCTGATTCATTAACTGGATTTTATGTATAGAATTTACTTTCTTCTACTTTCTCTAAGAGTAATTTGAAGTTCCTTTCTAAATTCTTATTTTTCTTTTTTTTCTGTTTAGTAATTTTTGTTTTAAACTATGAACTTTCCTCTGACTTGTGGTTATATTAAAATTTTATTTATCATTAGTTTTTAGGGATTCTGCAGTGTTGGATTTGATTTACATGTTGGATTTCTCATGAGTTAAGAGATATTCTAAAATTTTCATGTGGCAAAGATTTGTTTTCCTACTTTTGTTATTAATTTCTAATTTTACTGCACTATGATCGAAGAATATGATCTATACTATTCCTATGTTTTGAAACTGAGGTTTCCTATGTGGCCTGCTGTGGATTGAATTGTACCCTTTCCAAAAATATGTTACAGTTCTAATCCCTTGGTACCTGTGAATGTGACCTTATTTGGAAATAGGGTATTTGCATATATAATCAAGTAAAGATGATGTTGTAAGTCAAAAAGTTACTGAGACAGGTCTCAATCAGTTTTGAAGTTTATTTTGCCAAGGTTAAGGATTATGACCTATTAGGAGGTCCTAGGAATATTAGCCCAAGGTGGTTGGGTTACAGCTTAGTTTTATGTGTTTTAGGGAGACATAAGACATCAATCAATATATGTGAAATATACATTGGTTTAATCAGGAAAGGCAGGACAACTTGAAGTGGCAGGGCTTACTGGTCATAGGTGGATTCAAAGATTTTCTGATTAGCAATTGGTTGAAAGGATTAAGCTGTGCCTGAAGAGTTGAAACCAGCCTGAGTTAAGGCAAGTTGGGAGGGCTGGAGGAGCCTAGGTTCTTGTTATGTAGATGAAGCCTCTGGGTAGCAGGCTTCAGAGAGAATAGATGTGAATGTCTCTTATCAAAGGTGTCAGGCTCTCTGGAGAGACCTAATAAAGGAAGGAGAATCTCTATAGATTGTAAAATTTCCTCCATAAGAGACAGGTTTGCAGGGCTATTTCAAAATCTGTTTTTCTTTCAGGACTTTGCTATCTGTCATGTAATGCTGTACTAGAGACAGGATAGAATTTGGTATCTTATGGCTATAAAGAGTCTGTTCTGTCAGGCTTAGGATCTCTATTGGAATATTAATGCCGGTCAATTGTGTGCCTGAATTCCAAAAAGAGGAGGGTATAATGAGTCATGTTCAATAACCCCTGCCCCACTCCACCATCTCATCATGATCTTCAGGTTTCTTTGGATCCCCTTGGCCAAGACGAGGGTCCATTCAGTCTGTGTAGGGAGTTAAAATTTTACTTTTGGAACACAATATCATACTGTCATACTGGATAGGATTTAATAACGAGTCTAATCCAATAACTGCTGTTCTTTTAAGAAAAGGGAAACTTGGACACAGAGATACACACAGCAAACACTATGTGAAAATAGAGACAGAGATTCTAGTGATGTATATACAAACGGAGGAAGGCTAAGGATTCCTGGCAATCACCAGAAGCCAGGAAGAGGCAAGGAAGGGTCCTCCTCTAGAGCCTTCAGAGAGAGCATGGCCCTGCTGACACTGTGAGAGAATAAACTTCTATTGGTTGAAGCCCCATAGCTTGTGATTCTTTGTTATGACAGCCCTAATAGGCAACTAATATGTAGCCTAATAAGACATGGCCAAACTTTGTAGATGAAAGGAGCTAGAAGGCAAGGTATATATTTTTCCATGTGAGGATCTACCTTCTTAATTATGTTAAGTCCTCTATGTCTTTTCTTATTTTTTGTTTATTCGAGTTATCAAAGACCGAGAGAGCTAAATTCAACTTATTTATGGCTACTGTCTCTCTATTTTCCTTAATTTTTACAATTTTTGCTTTAAGAATGTAGATGTTATGCTATTTGATGTAGAAGCATTAGGCTCAGATTGTGGGTTGCATTAACTTATTATTACCATAAAGTTCTATTCCTCGAATTCAACCGTACCTAACATTAATATCTTGACCCCTGCTTTACTTTTATTTTCATTTGCTTGCTGTATTTTCCTATCCTAAAAGGATGGAAAATAATACTTCCAATTTTTTTGAGTAACTTGTCTTACATATCACATCACATTTTGAGTTTAGGCTTTTCGAAATCCAATTAGAGTCCTTTTAAAAAGTGAATGTATCTGATTTTTATTTATCTGACATACATGTTTGGTTTCTCTTATATCATCTTGAATTGCTTTATTACAGTAGTCACCCCTTTCCACACGGGATACATTCCGGGATCCCCAATGGATGTCTGAAAGTGTTGATAATACTGAACCCTATATATACTGTACTATGGTTTCTCCTATACAACCACATTGTGGAGGGTGGGTAGCATATCAAACATGACTATGCTGGACAAAGAGATGATCCATATTCCAGGCAGGATAGAGCAGGATGAAGCAGGATGGCATAAGATTTCATCACACTACTCAGAATGGTGCTCAATTTAAAACTTAGGAATTGCTTGTTTCTGGAATTTTCCATTTAATATTTTTGGACCTAGGTTGACCCAGTAGCTGAAACCTTGGACAATAAAGCCACGAATAAGGAAGGACTGCTGTATATGTTTTATTTTGAAATATTTTGCTCTTTTGGCGTTTTCTCTATTTTCTTTTGTGTGTTTTCTCATAGCGAGGAAGTTTTATAGCCTACTTTTAGTTATTTGTGCATAGGCATTCTCTGTGGTTTTTGTACACGCCTTGGTGTGTGTAGGTAGGAAGGTGAAAGAGCCTGTGTGAAAGAATAAAAGTGTAAGAGAATTTGATGTGCTCCAGGAATGGCAAAAGGTTTCAATAACTAGAGCACAGGCTGTATCATGGTACATTAGCCTGGAGAGCTAAGCAGAAGGCAGGCCATTGTGAATCTCTTTAGATCTTTGAGAACCACTGAAAGATTTTGAGCAGGTGTGAAACAAAATCAAACCAGTGAGCAAACTCTCCAGCAGCCACATGGAAGATGGCTGAGGCTAGGGTGAGAGGAGTGACTAGAAGCAGGTCAACAAATTAGAGCGCAATCATATTATCTCAGGTGAGAGGTAATGAGAGCTTGTGTGAAGCCTATGACAGCACAGGTTGAGCGAAAAGAGTATGTAACAGGTACAAAAGATTGTAGGTTGATTATACATGGAGGTTGGGTAGAGAAAGGGACTATCTAAGGTAACTCCAGATTCATGCCCAGGACGTGTAAGTGGACTATAGTTCTATTCATTGGGATAAGGACCTAGAAAGATGGGCAAGTTTAAAGAAAACATGCTGAGTTCAGGTCTGAACAGGATGAATTACAATCACCTGTGGAATACTCAGTACTAGCTAATAGGCAGTGGAAACCAAGGCTGGAATATAAAGCTGGGAACCCTTTGGGTATGAGTGGCAGCTGAAGCCATGGTTTGGGATAAAGCTACAAGAGAAAGTAGCTGTACTCGAGTAGTAGCTCAGCTGTGCTCTCCAATAGTTGCATGTGGCTATTCCAGTTTAACCTTGAATTAATTAAATTGAAATAAAATAAAAAATTCAGCTCCTCAGCTGCACAAGCCACATTTCAAGTGCTCAAAAACTGTATATGGCTTGCAGCTACCATATGGTACAGATTATAGAACATCATCGAAGAAAGTCCTATCAGACAGCTTTGGTACAGAGTGAAAAGAGAGAGGTTCAACATATATCAGGACCCTGTTGTTATTGATATCTGGGTGTTTATTGAAAAAGAAGAGACCAATGAAACAGGTAGAGAAGGAGTGTCCATCCATTGAGTGCCTTTGAATGGGCTGAGCATGAGATGCTTTTCTTGCATCATCTCTTATCCCCAAACTGCCCTGTAATGTTGGTAATATTATTTTTATTGAAAGTTGTCAAGATTAATGTCTCAAGATCCCAGACTAGTAAGTAGCAGAGCTGGAACTGTAATCCAAATGCATGTGGAATCCTAAATTCAGTAACATTTCAATTGGCCCAGGTTGTCTGTCCTGAGAAAACTCAAAGAAAATGGTGCCAAGGAAGAAGAGAATTTCATAAACGAAGAATGGCAGATGGCACTAAGAGTTCAAGTAAGGTAAGGTAACATCACAAAAGTTTTCATTGGATTGGACTACAAGAAGGCTGTCACAAACTTTTCTGGAGACCATTTCAATGTAGTGTAAGGGCTGACGCTCTGTTAGAGTAGACCGAGTCTAGCTGTATAGCTATGTGGAGCATAGGCCAGTATAGCCTGTACTTATAAGAGATTAGATGTAGGTGATTCTTTCTGTATACAAAAGATAGTTCACCAAAAACACGTTTCAACTTTTTGCAAATTTTATGTATTAAATGCCCTAAGGCTGCATCTCTCATCTTTGGTATACTCAGATGAGATTGGACAAGCTACTTCTGACAGTTACTAGTTGTTTGGCCTTGGTCTAGTCACTAAATTCTCCAAAAATTTTTTTCCTATCTGGGCAATGGGGTTAGCAATGCATACCTATCTTACCTAAAAGGGATGTTTGAGCATTAAATGAAACAGTGAGTTTGACAATGAGCTGTACAGTGATATATGATATAATATGCTATTCCTAACAGATCAGACTACAATAATATTAAAACTCCACAGATTTAACTACAAAGTTGATGCATCGATTGGACTTTTCATTTAATGTTATCAGCTCTACTTCTCTGAAGAATAGAAAAAAATGTATGAGCTTTTGTTGAATTTCCCCAACAAATCTTTACAGTTTGACACTTGACTTTTTGAAACACAGGCTCGTGGGTTCCTGTGGGTGGCTCTGATTTAATCTTTGTTCCTTGGCTGACTCCACCAAAACTGGAAGAAGGAGAAGAAATTACTTTTCCCATCTCCAAAATATTTAATAGAAATGGTTCAGACTTCTAGCCAAGAAAAGTCAGTTTATAAGATACGTATTTCTATACCTATACCTAGAACCCAATAAGTTAGTAGAAAAACTTAACATTAGTTCTCAAAAACACAAATCACATTGATTACAGCAAGTGAAGAATGCTCAGAATTCTGTTTGCCGCTGAGCTCCATTGATGACTGGACCGCAGAGTGTTGCTTGGAACCACTGCGGTTCGGTTAAAATGAGGATAAACATGAGAGATGCATACTTGTTACCAGACCCCAGGAAACCTAAAAAGACTTTACAGATGTCTCTCTGGACCTGAACTCAGCAGCTAACATCATTTCTCACTGACAGAAATATTGCTACCTTCAACTCCCAGGTTACGAACACTGAAGTTTTACATACTCTGGTGATGTCTTCAGCAGCTCTAAGGAGAACTCTTGATATTTTAGCTCAGAATAAATCAGAGGAGGAGTATAAACTATTTGTCAGTAAAATATTTGTTAGCATCCTCTGAAACTTTTCTAATTAGCCTCAAAGCACATTGAACCCACAACAAGTTTACTGGAAATGTCAGTTATTAAAAAGACACTTTACCGTAATTGAATGCTAGTGTCACATAATTCAGACCACAGCTCCTGGCAGCACAGAGAAAGAGTTGCTTGTAGCAAACTGTGCATTGACAGGAAGCAAACTTCTCAGCTGGGTCCCACCACAGCACTTTGGCCTTAAGTTGCAAGAGGGAAAAATTACCAACCACTACCCCAGCTATCACCACTGAGTTGCTGTCATTGAAATAATATGAGGCCAGGTAAAATAAGAAGAAAATCAAAGTCCTGGTGGGACTTTTAAAACCTCATTAAAAGCATTTTTGGTGGGGGTTGAGGTTTATCATATCACTGATAAATGGTCAAGGTAAGGTGCAGAAGGGAAATCCCTGACCCCGGTTGTTGAGGGTTAGGCCATTGATCTGGACTCTATTTTCTGACATTTTTGCAGAAATAATATGAAACTCCTCTGTTTTTCAAGTACCATCTAAGAGCCAAAATTCCATGTCAGGTTGAATTTTAGTATCCTGATTCTCAGACAAATAGGAGAAATTGTCATCATCTAGGCCCAGGACAGAACACTGCCATTGTATTAATAGAACGCTGGCTGCAATTCTCCCTCAGCTGCTGCATATCCCTAGTCCTAGTGACCATTCTGATTTATGAAGTCATGCTAAGTTCGCCCTTGTGGCACTGTTTCTTCCCTTCTGTTGAGGGCTCATCATCCTATCTGTGCTCAGCCCCCACCTCTGGCTTCCTCAGGATCTTCCAGGGATCATTCTCCGGACCCTCCACACATGTTCCAGGCTCCTTTATCTTAATGCAAACAGAGAAAAGGCAAACAAATAAATGGTCCTCCACTCAGCACCACTTACTTAAAGTTTTTATCTTCTTTCCTTTATAGCTATAAATATTTAGTTACTGATAGCATCTAAAATGTCAAGCCCAGTGACATCACATTATCTAAGGAGTGAAAACGTTTCTACTTCACTAACCAGACCACTGTGTCCACTGTGTCTGATGTGAGCCGTAGATGCTGTTAGTCTTTGCGTCAGGGGTTTACATAGCCTGCTCTTAAGTGGGCCCAGAATGCAGACCTAAGCTTCTTCCTCGATCCTGGTCTGCTTGTCTCCCTGTCTAGTGGGCTCAGGGCCCTTTTCTATGACTGGCAGTGCACTGACCATAAATCCCTAAAAAGACCAGAACTCTAGGGCCATGATTAGTTCTTGTGAGCCCTCCTTCCCTAGTTCTGGATTCAGGTTTACCTCTGGTGGGAATTCTTGTTATGTGTGGTCAGATTTCCTGGGCAGACCATTGTCTGACCAACTCTTACACCTAATACATAGTGTCATTCCATGTGATGTGTCACATGCATTGTATCATCAAGATAATGAGTAAATACTATGTACCTAAGGTGAAACTAAAAATAAAACAGTGTTAGGCTTCACTGACCTTTTTATTATAAGCCAAATGCTAAGCAAGAGAATGACCAGCTTTGGCTCAGACAGAAGCTACCGTCTCTTATCTACCCCTGCTGGGGTTGTCAGATCTGAATGGTGGTGCTATTCCCATTTTAAAATAGTATTGGTACTTCAGTTTCCTATTTGGGAGCTCTATTCTGAACCCGATCATGCTTAGAATGAAGCTTGACAGCTTGTCTGGCCATCCTCAGCCCCTCAACACTGGTCAGAATACTTTTAAATCAGACAGACCCTGTAACAGCAATCTTGACACTCACCTGGCTCTGAGCATCGTGACTACCAGGTGACCTCTCTTCTCTTCTGACGAATGGATTGCTCTTGGCTTCTCTTGTATGACAAGGTCAGCTTAAACTGTATCTGTGTGTGTTATACATGCCCCTTTGGAATTATGATTTTGGACTGCTGGCTGCTTACATGTCAGGGATCAAATCACAAGCTAGCTTAGTCTGCACACCGTAGGCCCTCCTCTTCTCAGTTTCTTCTCTTCACATTCAGTCCAGCATGGGATACAAGCATACCTAGAATATCTCTATTTCCTCATCCAGATCCTGCTTAGCATCCAAAAATTCACTTTTAGGAGGGCATTTAATAAGCAAAAAAGAGTTAAACGTAGGTATAATGATGGTTTTTCATTCTAAAGAAGACATTCTATTATATTTTTAATATGTTAGTAATGATATTAACACAACAATAGCAATTCATGCTAGCAAATCACAAGTGCTACATGACTTACATGCACTGTCTCATTTATTCTTCACAAGAGTCTTATGCTGTGAGTATGCATGTTTTCCTTGTTTTATAGAGGAACAGTCAGTAGACTAAGTCTCTCAGTCTAAGCCATAAGCCAGTAAGTGATGGAATCAGGGCTTGACTCTAATTTTATTTAGATTCTGTTACCTAAATGAGCTGTTTACCTCTGTGCTGTAACACTGCCTTAAATAAACAAATGGAGTAGAGCCCTAGCAAGACATGAAGTTGGCTGGTAAAACAGAACCATTTAAATCTCAGCCTGTGAAGTTTGTATTTGATCCCATACGCAACAGGAAGTTACCATAGATTTTTGAACCTGGAGTTAATGTGGTAAAATTCACTTAGGAAAAACCGACTGGATATTCATGAGTAGGAAAGACAAGCACATGAAATCCAGAGGATGGAGACCATCTGAAAGTCTATTACAAAAAGACACAGAGAATCATAAAGCCTCATATTGAAAGACATTAAAAGAAGCCAAATAAATGGAGAAATATACTGTGTTCTTAAACGTTTATAAACAAAAAGACTCAGTATTTTAAAGTTGTCAGTCCTTCCCTAATTAGTCTATAGAATCAATGACATTTCAATTACTATCCCAACAGGTTTTTTTTTATAGTTGTTTCTTTTAAAATGGATCTTGATGACAAATTCTAAAATAAATATGACAATCTAGAGCCAAGAGAAATCAAATGCTGCTGAAGAACATCAGCTAGCTGGAGGATCTTGTCCTATGACAGATCATGACTTATAAATATATGGTAATTAAGGTAGTGTGGTATCTGTGTATGGCAAAACAAAAAGGCCCATGGCAGAGAATAGAGAGTTCAGTAATAAACCTAAGCACTTACAGAAACTTGATATAGTATGAAGTTGGCATTTCAGATCATTGGAAAGAAGTGGAACTATTCAATAAAAGGTTCTGAAAAAATTGCTTAAATGAGAAATTGGATTTCTAGCTCACACTGCACATACAAAATTCTATTTTAGATGAATTAAAGACAAATGTGAAAAACAATGTTTTAAGCTTTCAGAAGAAAATGTAGGAGAGACTTTTATCACCTTGTGGTATGGAAAATTTATTAAATTAAATATCATATTTGTAAAACAAAGCATTAAATATTAAAGAATAGAGTTACATGTTTGATGATATTAAAATTATGAACTTCTATTCCTCAAAGAGTCCACAAAGAAAGTAAAAGACGAGACTATAACTAGGCAACAGCTGCTAGCTACTATATTACCAAAAAAGTATTAACATCTCAAATACATAAAGTTACTAAAATTGGTAAGAAAACAACTATCCAGATAGTACATGGGCACAAGAATAAAGTAGATGTTTTATGAAAGAAGATACCTATGAAAAATCTATGAATAAACCTATGAAAAAATGAGTGTTTAACCTCATCAATAATCTGAAAAGGCAAATTACAACTATAGTGAGATATTATTTTATACCTACTAATTTTACAAAAATTAAGAGGTATGATGGTACTAAGAGGGAATGAATATTAACACATTATTGGAGGAAGTGGCACAATCTCTTTGAAAAAATAATTCCATATTGTATTGTAAAGGTAGGTATATTCTATGACCCGCAATTATACTCATAGACATGTATCTTACAGAAGTGCTTTTCAAATTTAAATGTGCATATGAATCATTTACTAATCTTGATAAAATGCAGATTTACTTTCAGTAATCTGAAGAAGGATTAAGTTTTTAAAGTCCATAATAGGACACATTATAGAGAAACTGCAAAACATCCTATATTCATTCATTCAACAAATATGTATGGAGCTGAACACTTGGTATGTGCCAGGCAACTTTATAGCATTAAGGATACAATAATGAAAAGACAGAAGGAAAAAACAAAACAAAAACTCTCTGCCTTCACAGAATTTACATTATAAGGGGCAGAAGGAGGGAGGAACAATTAGGCAGTGAATAAATAAATAATTAAAATATATATGTTATCTGATGGTGACAAATGCTATACAAAATCTTTAGCAGAGAAGGGAGGTAGGGAATGCTGGGAGTAGTTGTAATTTTAAATATGGTTGTCAGGGAAAGTCTTCTTGAGAATCTGAAAACCAAGAAGACCCAATGAGTGAGTGAGCCGTGTGATTATCTGAGGGACAAATGTAATGCAAAAGCCCAAGACATAAATATGCTTCATGTGCTAGATGAATAGCAAGGACATCAGTGTGGCTAGATCAAGTGATTAAGGTAAAAAGTAATAAGGGATTAAATCAGGCAAGTAGAGGATGCCAGATCATGTAAATGCCTTCCAAGCCATTGAAGTTACTTTGGCTTTTACTCAGAGCAAAGGGCAAAATCTTTGGAGGTTTTTAAGCAGGTAAGTGTAATCTGATTCACAGATAACAGCATCTTTCTGGTTACTATGTTGAGAATAGACTAATTGGAGGGAAGCCAAGTGTAAAAGCAGGGAGAACAAGAAATATATTGTAAAAAGCCAATCAAAAGATAATGATAGCTTAGAGCAGTGGGAGTGGTAAGAGGTGATTGAATTTTATATAAATTTTAAATGTAGAACTGATGGAATTTTCTGGAGAACTAAATGTGATGTCTAAGCAAAGTGATTACTTTTTGTTCTAAGATAATGGAAAAATAGAGATATTATTTACTGAGTTGGGGAAAACTGCCAGAGGAACATGTTTAGGTAAAGTGGTGAAAATCATGAGATCACATTTGAATGTGTTACTTTTGAAACATTTTAAGAAGAGCTGCTCAGTAGACAGTTGGGTATGCCAGTCTGGAACTAGGGACAGAGGTCTGGATTGGAGATATAATTTTGGGAGTCATCATTATGTAAGTACTATTTATAGCCCTGGCTGAGATATCTAAAATAGGGAGTAAAAAGAGAAGGGGTCTAGAGTCTGAGCCCAGAATTTCCAATGTTTAAAATAAACATCTTCAAGGCACACAGAAAAAAAGACAAATTACCTATAAAGAATGAACAATTAGATGTACAGCTGACTTCACATGAGCAATAGTGAAAGCCAGAAGAAATGGAGGGATGTCTTTAAAGTGCTGCAAAAAAGAAAGCCAAACTACATTTTTTAGAATTAAGGTGAAATAAAGACATTTTCAGGAAAAGCTGAGAGAATTTATCATCAATAGACCATTCTTAAGTAAATATCTAAAGAATGCATTTCAAAAAGTAAAGAATTGTTTCTCATAAAGAAAATCTGAAATGAAGGAATAATAGGCTGATTGGGGAATATCACAGTTTGGCTGGCAGGCATTCCAACAGTAATACTTCAGACACCAACTTATTTGGGGTGAGATTGGTAACCTTTTATCAGGTATAGGAATTGTGAATTTCTAGAAGCTAAGCTGCTGAAAATGTAGACTTATAATGGATCTTGAAATTAATCCTCTCTTACAGCTACCTGCTGTTTTCAATATGATAAGCAAAATGTTTATGCTTCTTTTAAGTGTTTTTACTCATTAGCTTTATTTAAATAAGTTAATATAATTTATAGTTTTTTATGATGAATTTATGGGTAGTCTAAAAATAAACATTTTAAGGTAAAATGATAACTAATGAGCTATCTTTTCTATTGCTTGTCTATAGGAAAATTATTTTCTATAATAAACTGTGTACCTATTCCAAAGCAACGATTTGGAAAACATTTATGGGACAATAAAGAAGAAAAGGCCAGTAGTCATCCATACATAAACATCTAGATAATTATTTACCATTCCGGAAATACAATGTTTTGGTTAACCACTTGAATAGGCCGTAAGTGCCACATTAAGTTCCTGAAAAAATTGCTGATGGATTAATAATTTAATTTAATTAATAATTTAATTATTTCAACCAAAGAAAAAAGTTTACTAGTGCAATACCTTATATTAACTAGATGAAAGAAGAAAAATTATTTTAGGTTATACCTAACAAGAATTTAATAAACTTCAACATTCCTTCAATTTTTGAAAGAGAAATGTTCTTAGCAAACTAGAAATAGAAAAAAAGTTAAGAGTACACTAAAAATCTACAATAAAAATTATGCTGAGTGGTGCCACATTCAAAGCATTTCATTGTTAGAAACAATATCAAGATGTCTTGTATCACAGAGTTACTGCTTACTAGTATACTGGAGGGCCAGTAAAGTGTAATACCAAAATAACAATAGACATTAGATACAATTATTAAGAAAAACACAAAACATTGTTATTTACATAACATGCATAATAGCCTACGTAGAATTTTCAAGGAAACCAATAAATATTATTAGAACTTCCTAGGGAGATTAGGAAGCGGTGGGGTCCAAAATATAAAAATAAACAGCTTATTAAAATACCAGCAATGATCAACTAAAAATGTGTTCAAAACATTGTGTTTATTATTACAGCAAAAATTGTGAAATGCCTAGGAATAAACCCAATAAGGAATATTCAAGGTATTTATGAAAAATGAATTAAAATTTCCTGAAGAGTATAAAAGAAAACCTGATACATCAAAAAATAAGTAAACATATACAATATTTGAGCATGGAAAGACTCAGGATTTTTAAGGTGTCACTTCTCTCTGGTTACATTATGAATTCAATACAATCCCAATCAAAATCTTGAAAGGAAATTTCACGGAATTTTACCAGCTGATTGTAAAGTTCATGTGAAAGACTAAATGTGCCACAATAGCCAACCAAGCAAATTAAAAAATAAACAAACAAAATTAACCAATATGGTGATCATGCCCCACAAGGAATCAAAATATTAATAAATCTATGGTAATATACGATATCAGAGTAGGAAAAATCCAATAAGATGAATAGGACAGGATTGAGAATCCAGGAATGAGACCATGTGTAAGAGACCCTAACTACACACTGTGGCAAAAACAAAAATGTTATATTGATAGCTAATGCTATTAACCCAAAAGTAATCTAGATGGATAAAAGTAATAACTATAAAAAACAAAACTATAATATATTAGAAGAAAATATAGCAGGATTTATTTATGACTTTGTGGTGAATATGGTTTTCTCAAAGTAAATATAGAAATGCATAAAGTGTAAAATATAAAAGTTCACAACAATTCAACGTATTATCAAATTTCTGAATAACAAAAGACCATCAAAACACATATAAAGGATGGCGATAACTAGGAAAAAGTATGTGCAGCGTACTTTTTTTACTAAGGGTAAATGAACAATATTCAGAATTTATAGAGAACCAATGATAATAAATAAGGAAAAGACAAACAGTCCAATTGAAAAATAGCAAAAGGTATGAAAATAATTTACAGAAGAGGAGTTATAAATGAACTATAAACCTACCAGATGACTTTAGTTCTTCTGGTAATCAAGGATGTGTAACCAACAGCAATGACATTTATTTATCTCCTTGGAACATTTTTTATGTTTGATAAACTCTCTCTATTTCACTACAAAGTAATACTGTACTGCAGTCAAAAACAATGTAATAAATCTATGCATGCAGATACAAAATCTTTCCAAGAAAACTGTTAAGAAAACTTCCTAATAACATACACATTATGTTAACATCTGTTTAAAATTTATTCTTATACACATTATATAAATATGTAGAAACACTTAACTGGGTTCCAAGGAATCTCAGTCTGGGATGGTGATTCTGGCTCAAGTGATTTATTGGGAAAGTGCTTTCATGACAAGGGGCACAAGAGAAGAGGGCAGTACACGGGAAGATTGCTAAGCAAGAACGTGGTCTGAGCTAGAGACCTGCTCAGTCTGATCCTGTAGGGGTGATCTGACGCAGAAATTGCACCAGAATGGGTCCCACCTTCAGGCCATTTTGTATCCCTGTGTCAGCCCATGATTGACCAAGTGTGTCCTGCTTCCTTCTCCCAGGAGAGCAAGGGAGTAGTCACAGCTTCCTTTTGTCAGGAACAATTCTCCAGGGAAAGGAGAAGTGCCAAGAGTCTAGGAGCAGCAGAAAAAGGAATCCAGAAAGGGCAGCAACAGCCTCTGTTGCACACACACACACACACACACATACCCCTCCTCCCATGCACACATGCACACACATATGCACACATACACTTACATACATATGTGCACCTGCACATGCACACAAGCACACACTTGAGGGGGCTAAAGACTCGAGGGATTCACACAAAACTAGTAAAATGGTTATCTATAGGGACAAGCCTGAGATTGAGTGGAGGGGTTGCTGTCAAAGTAGGTTTTTAGCTTTATATTTGATTGTTTAATAATCACAATGTTATGTTCCTAAGTAACTAAAAAATGTACTTTTTAAGAAAAAGCATATTACTTGCCTACTTACCTCCTAGGAAACTCCATTATACCACCCCATTGTCTTCCAGTTTTATTTGTGTATTTATTACAAATAAAAGTTACTAAAGGGAACCATGGTGAAATGCCGGTGAGGGTTTTTTGTTCTTGTATTTCATAGGTCAGGAGAATTACAGAGCAGTCTTAGGCAGATGTAATTTCAATTTTCTATGTAAGAATAATGTAACCATTCACAGTTCAGTTTGTAAAATATGTGAAACACATGCAATATTTTCTAAAACAGAAATCCAATGAATATATAATGTTCATCCTCCCAGTACTCAGTAACTTCAGTCAGAAGTTTCTATTCTTTTGAATGACTTGGTGACAATATCAAATTGACACTTGCCAATTAGTATCCTCTTCTGCTAAAACATGGAAGGGAATCTGATATTTATTCTCTACTTTCTGATATGTATGTCATGAAAATATATTGCTCTGCTCTCTTATTCGTTTAGCCTACTCATCTGCTAATAACTAATGTAAAGAGGTAGGGCCCCTGTTAGCTTCTCCATCTAACTCTTAGATGTGAGCTCATGCAATGCCGTGGTATCAGATATCATGTAGGGACCAATGAGTCCTATTTTAGGGACTCTATATTCAACTGCCTAGTTGACCTTTGAAACTGGATGTCTTCATTTAGCATCTCAAACTAAAGAGAATTCTGGATTACCTGTCCACCCTCACCTCCTGCACACCCTTTCCTCATCCCCAGCTCAGTAAAAGTCATCATTATCTATTAATTGCTTAAGCCAAAAATCTAGGCAATTCTTGCTTTCCTTCTTCTCATTATTACCACATGACATGGTTTGGCTGTGTCCTCACCCAAATCTCATCTTGAATTGTAGCTCCCACAATCCCCACATGTTGGGGGAAGGAGCCAGTGGGAGGTAACTGAATCGTGGGTGCAGGTTTTTCCCATGCTATTCTCATGATAGTAAATAAGTCTCACGAGATATGATGGTTTCATAAAGGGCAGTTCCCCGGCAAATGTTCTCTTGCCTGTCACCATGTAAGACATGCCTTTTCTCCTCCTTCGCCTTCTGCCATGGTTGTAAGCCCTCCCCAGCCATGTGAAACTGTGGAATCCTTTATATCTCTTTTTCTTTATAAATTACTCAGTCTCAGGCATTTCTTCACAGCATTATGAAAATGGATTAATAAGTAAATTGGTAGTAGTAGAGTAGGATACTGCCATTAAGATACCCAAAAATGTGGAAGTGACTTTGGAACTGAATAATAGGCAGAGGTGGGAACAGTTTGGAGGGCTCAGAAGAAGACAGGAATATGTGGGAAAGTTTGGGGCTTATTAGAGACTTGTTGAATGGTTTTGACCAAAATGCTGATAGTGATATGGACAATGAAGTCCAGGCTAAGGTGGTCTCAGATGGAGATGAGGAATTTATTGGGAACTGGAGCAAAGGGGATTCTTGCTATGCTTTAGTGAAGAGACTGGTGTCATTTTTGCCTTGCCCTAGAGATCTGTGGAACTTTGAACTTGAGAGAGGTTATTTAGGGTATCTGGCAGAAGAAATTTCTAAACAGCAAAGCATCCAAGATGTGTGCTTTTAAAATCATTAGGTTTTATGCATAACAATATATAGTTTGGAATTGGCACTTAGGTTTAAAAGGGAAGAAGAGCATAAAAGTTCAGAAAATTTGCAGCCTGATAATGTGATAGAAAAGAAAAATCCATTTTCTGAGAAGAAATTCAAGCTGGCTGCAGAAATTTTCATAAGTAAAAAGTAGCCAAATGTTAATCACCAAGACAATGGGAAAAATGTCTCCAAGGAATGTCAGAGACCTTCATGGCAGCCCCTCCTATCATAAACCAGGAGGCCTAGAAGGAAAAAATTGTTTCATGGGCTGGGCCCCGGGCCTTGCTACTTTGTGTAGTCTTGGGACTTGGTGCCCTGTGTCCCAGCCATGGCTAAAAGGGGCCAACCTACAGCTTAGGCTGTTGTTTCAGAGGGTGCAATCCCCAAACCTTGGCAGCTTTCTTATGGTGTTGGGCCTGCAGAAGCACAGAAGACAAGAATTGAAGTTTGGAACATCTGCCTAGATTTCAGAGGATGTATGGAAATGTCTGGATGTCCAGGCAGAAGTTTTCTGCAGGGGTGGAGCCCTCATGGAGAACCTCTGCTAGGGCAGTGTGAAAGGAAAATGTAGGGTTGGAGCTCCCACACAGAGTACCTAGTGGAGTTGTGAGAAGAGGGCCACAATCCTCCAGACACCAGAATGGTAGAGTCACTGACAGCTTGCACCTTGTGCCTGGGAAAGCTGCAGGCACTCAATGCCAGTCCATGAAAGCAGTTAGGAGAGGGGGCTATACCCTGCAAAGCCACAGAAGCAGAGCTGCCCAAGGTCATGAGCACCTATCTCTTGCATCAGCATGACCTGGATGTGAGACATGGAGTCAAAGGAGATCATTTTGGAACTTTAACGTTTAATGACTGCCCTATTGGATTTTGGACTTGCATGGGGTCTGTAGCTCCTTTGTTTTGGCCAATTTCTCCCATTTAAAGTGGCTCTATTTTCCCAATGACTGCACTCCCGTAGTATCTAGGAAGTAGCTAACTTGCTTTTGACTTTTGCAGGCTCAGAAGCAGAAGGGACTTACCTTGTCTCAGATGAGACTTTGGACTTGGACTTTTGAGAATTCTGGAATGAATTAAGACTTTGGGGGGACTGTTGCAAGGGCACAATTGTGTTTTGAAATGTGAAGACAAGAGATCTGGGAGGAGCCAGAAGTGGAATGATATGGTTTGGCTGTTTCCCCACCCAAATCTCATCTTGAATTATAGCTCCCATAATCCCCATTTGTCATGGAAGGGAACTGGTGGGAGGTAACTGAATCATGGGGACAGGTTTTTCCCATGCTATTCTCATGATAGTGAATAAGTCTCATGAGATCTGATGGTTTCATAAAGGGCAGTTCCCTGCACATGCTCTCTTGCTTGCCACTATGTAAGACACGGCTTTGCTCTTCCTTCACCTTCCACCATGATTGTAAGGCCTCCCTAGCCATGTGAAACTGTTAGTCCATTAAACCTCTTTTTCTTTATAAATCACCATGTCTCAGGTATTTCTTCATAGCAATATGAAAATGGACTAATGTACTCCACAACAGATTCATTAGCAAATCTTGACTATACACTCAAAACACCTCCTTAATCTATTTTTCTCTGTCTCCATTAGCACTGCCCTCATCCAAACAATAAAATCTTTCTCATGCACTTTGCAATAAAGTAACTACTCTCCCTGCTTTGTTTTTTTACTCTGTATTGCATTCACAATAGTTAGCAAATTTAAAATAATGCAAATTAGAATATTCAATTTTCCTGGCTAAAACTCTGAATATTTAGAATAAAATTTACACGCCTAATAGTGGGTTCCAAAGACACTAAGAACTTTTTTCTGCTATTCCCCCATCTCATTTCATATACTACTCTCTCTCTCTCTCTGTCTTTTTTTTTTTTTTTTTGGTTTTAAGAAGTGGAGAGTTTAATAGGCAAGAAGGGAGAAGGCAGAAGGAAGAAGCTTCCCCATACAGAGACAGAAAGAGGAGGGCTCCAAAGCCGAGAGAGAAAACCACCCATATACTCCTCTCTCACTAAGCTGTAGCCACACAGGGCTTCTACTGGTTCCTTTGTAAGTGCCAACTCAGTTCATTAAGAAGTCCTTTGTCTTTCAGATCTCTGTCTAGATATCACCTTAGAGAGGTATTCTCTGACCATCCAATTCAATGTAGCCATTTTGTTCATTTGTTCCTATTTTAGTTTTTTTAAATCATATTTGTCACCTCTGGTATTTTTCTTGTTACTGTCTCATCTCATTCAAATTTAAGCCCTACTAAAGCAGAGACCTTTCACAGGCAGGGACCTTGTATAATTTATGTGTGTGTGTGTGTGTGTGTGTGTGTGTGTGTGTGTGTGTATGAGAGTATATGAGAATAGCATATATATAACGGATTCTGGCACATAATAGGCTCTTTATACACGTTAAAGAAATGGGTGAATAAATGCATGCAAGCATGGCCAATTCTGTGAAAGGCATTTTGGAGATACATGATAAATATGAAAATGGTCTCTGTCACATATGGAGCTTCCAATCTGCCTGGTGGCCTAAACAACAGAGCATTGTATGACTAAGCAGTAAGCTATGTGGTATTGACAGGAGTTCAGAGAAGTGTGTGGGAAATGCAAGAGACCTAAGCTCTGGGCCTAGGTTCCAGTATTTGCATACTGCTCCATTATGCAAATCATTTAACCGAATGTATAGAATTTCCATACCCAACAATGTGGTTGCAGGAGGAGTTGAATGGTGCTAAAACTGTCTGGTGATAGTTTATGCTTCAACAGCCCATCCAAACAACTTTTTTCCAATACATTTACATTCAAGTATGTTTTCAACAGAAATATTTTGAGTGGGTTTTAAGTTTTATACAAACTTGGTAAATAATTGGGCAAACTTCTGTCCTTCCTAAACAAGATGCATGTGTAGGATGACATTAAGGGGTTTTTTTTTTTTTTACATTAATTTATAGGCACAGTAAGTAAAGAGACCAGGGAGAGAGAACTTGGTGATGCCAATATTCCGAAGGATATTTGAATATTTTTGTTTTTTCACTTAATTGGGTTATTTTTCAATCTTAATTGATTACATTATTTTGACTTTTTGAAGCTTAATTCTTCTCGAAAACTAACTCTTTTTGGAATCTTTTATTACCCATTTACTTAATAGACTATTAGAGTTAAAGCCTTAGTGGCGTGTTGAGCTAATTAATACTCCTGTCATTTGCCCATGTGGAAACTGTGTTCACTTCCTAGGGAGATTATCCTATTGTCACAATAGATATAACAGTGAACATATTAATTAAGTGAATATCCCCAAAGATTAAAAATAATTGTTTTAATTTTATAGTTTCTTGTTGAAAAGTGAGGAAAAAAAGGTTTAAAGAATCTGCCTAGGAGAAACAGGTGTATGAGGCAAACATGGTTTGGAGAAGTTTAGCATTCTTTATCTTCTTTCTTCTGGAGAAATCCGATCACAGCAAACACTTGAAGAATTTACTGCTATTGCTTTTCAGATAAATGACTTGGGGTGTGAAAAACAGCACATCCGCCCTGTGGTTGAGCATTGTTTTCTGTGAGCAGCTTAGCTTTGAACTTCTCTGTAGTGGTGGGCTGGTGGTACTCCCCTGGCCTCTCCCGGAGATTCCTTTCTAACTCAGTTACTTTCAGTTTACTGAAAGACCCCAAGATGACCTGAGGAAAGCTCTGTTGTTTTCTTCATTTCCTGACTCCACGCTGCAGTGATCACATCTTCAAAAAATAGATTTCTGCATGTGAAAATATACCCATATCCTCTTTTATCAAGAAAGCAATATCTCAGTTTATTGGATTCGTGACTTAACATAATAACACCCCAAATAATAGAGGCCACCAGACCCACATTTTTAATTAATTAGTATTTTTCCCACTAACATCAACTTTTAGGGGAAGAGGAGAGTACCAACTGTCTCAGGAATATATTTAGTTACTTTTAAAGTGTTATAAAACAAAAAAATTAATTTTTAAAAGTATGACTATAAACATAACTCCTTTTGTTTATATTTAGATGAAAATCAAAATATTGATTTATTAATATTAGCAAAATCCCTGTAACCCCTAAGATGGACAGATTCTAGTATCAACTAAGGCCCTTTAAAAGTTATATTTAATATATACTTTCTTTCACACAAATTGAAGAAAATAGGCCTGGAGTTCAAACTATTTCATTTATTCAACTAGTTACCAGATTAAAAGGATGGTGGCCTGTTTCCATGGTTTCTAATCAGGAAAGGCCCTGACCAACTATGTAGAAACCTAAAGAGGACTTATTGCCTTTGGGCAGAAAGAGAACCCCCAACAAATGGACAGCGACCTAAACCCTCCAGTAAGTTATGCAGAAATGAATATTAGGCTCCAACTGGTTACAGTGTGAAAGGCAGGATTCCTGGTGGTAGAAGAGAGAGGTATTACACACAAAATTCCACCAAGTGCAAAAGGAAGAGACGGGTTGCCATATATGACTGCACAAGTTTTACTCTGTACCACTGTAAGGTGTAGAAGGGTTCTGTTGATAAGGAATGGTATCAATATGTCCCTGAGGGTTGTGTAGCAACAGTAGAGTCATAAAGATTTCTTAGGACATATGTAGAAACTAACTCACTGTATTACACTGCCCAAGTCATTTAATCCCTATTAGCCCCAATTTCCTTGGTCAGACATTACTTTTTACCCACCCAATAATCATTCTTGCCTACTTCCTTAGCTTTGAGCCCCTATATTGACAGGCATAGATCTGTGTCCAGATTAAAACAAACAAACAAACAAACAAACAAAACAAACAAACGAAGTGCACTCCCCAGCCTTCCTTGCATAGAAGTGGCCAATGAGAAATCTCTAAATAAAAATGACTCAGCTGGGAAATACAGTCTTTCTCTTTTATCCCTCGTCCTACACAGAACAAGATTATAATAGCTAGAACTCCTGCAATTGTAAGGTGACCTTGAAGTCAGCTTGAGGATGGAAACCACCCATGAAAAATGATGAAGTGGAGAGAAAAGGAGTGTGGGTCTCTGATATTGGTGAAGCTATCATAATAGCTTGCACTCTTCCACTCCCTTCTCACATGAGATAAAATATAACCCTATTTTGATTAAGCTACTGTTGATTGAGTATATGTATCCACCCTAATCATAATCGATGGATATGTCATCTGTAATGATATTTGTGTGGGTGAAGAGAAATAAAAGAGGACATATTGGGAAACACTTTATGAACAATAAAATGCTACATTAATGTAATGGTTTTGTGAGATTCTGGGCTCAAGTAGTGTCACTTGGAGGTGCTAATGAAAATGACGGGCACATAGCTGTGCAGTGGGTCATTCCCTCCCTCCCCTCCTTCTGCCTCAGGCCATAGTACAGCTTCCTGAGAGCACAGAATGGTCACTCCCTAAGCATGGGTCTGTCTGGCCTGGCAGGATTCTTGGCACTTACGACAAGGTCACCCAGGAGAAACGTGGCAGGAGCTGGAGAGAGAAGAAGTTTATCAGAAGACTGGTCCTGAGAACTGGGAGATTCCTTCCTCTGTGGCTTCCTGGAGTAAGAGTCAGAGCTATCGTCAGTGACAGGGGAAGGTCTTGAAGCTGCACTGATGGGACTCAGAGCCATTAAGACTTTTATACATGACACAGAGGGTTTCTTGGACATTTGGGTACAACTAATTCACTCATTTGATAAATGATATGCAAAAACGATGCACACTTACCCAACCTGTCTTATTTCATTGTTCTTCTGTTTTGTTTTGTTTTAGGCTTTTAGCAGCCTGAACCCATAGTTTTCAGTTTCTGTCTCTAGTGATAAGTGAAAAAGAAGGAGGAGGAAGGGGCTTTACTGGCCCAACCAGAAACAAAAACTAAGAACCCATGACTGTGTTCTCCCTCTTGGACACTCCTGGAAGTGATCAAAAGAGAAAGACTTATATTTTCCCGGAGATGACAGGGAAGCCACACTCATCCTTGGTCCTCAATGCTGGCCAAGAAGTTCACCTACCCTTGAAACAGGGGAAAGAGGGTACGTTTGTGTGATAGAACCCTTGTCCTAACACATTGCTGAGAATAGGAAATCAGGACACCCTGGAGGCAATTACATAAATCTTCTGCAATATCCTGAACAAGTCGCCGTCTAATCTCTGCTTGTACACCAACAGTGATGTAGAACGTACTAACTCCCTAAAGAGACCAATCTACTTTTGAACATCTTTCTTTTCTCCTTATAAAGTCTTCTATTGAGAACAAAGCTTCAAATAAACAAAATAAAAATACAATACAAACCTTGGATTTCAGAATCAGGTTTGGGACAAATTACTAGCTTTATCTTTCCAACAGCTATGTGACTGTGAATTTCTTTAACTTTTCTAAGCCTGTACTATAAAGGGAAATAATGATTGCCAACTCCTGAAATTGTTAAGAATGATGATAACGATGATAATGAAAATAATAACTAACCCTTACTGGCTATATTACTGTTTGTCAGGTCTCTACATTGTTTCACATACTTCTAACAAGAACCCCATAAAGTGGATACCAATGTTATCCTCACTTTTCAGTTGAAGAAACAGAGGCAAAGAGGCTTAGAAACTTGCTGATGGCCACACAGTTGCACTTAACCACTTTCCTAGACAGCCTTTTTATAAAAGAGAGTCCCCATCAAGGTCCAGCTAGTCCTGATCCTGCTTAGCTCCAGTGTTTAGAAAAGACCAGGTATTTTAAGGAGTTAAGATGATAGAAAAGAAATAAGCTAATGGACACCACAGAGCTTCACATATCAACACTACCACAGAGCTTGACATATCAATACATTTGAGTTCATTTTACCTTCCCTCTTCTTCAGCTTAAGAAGCCACAATTCTGCTAACAATTCTCAATAAGTATCATTTGAAATTTCCTCTCAATCTGGATTCTTTTCTCTACTTGTGTTATTTGTTTACATCCATGTAGTATCTATACCGAACTTAACACCCTGGGTATAATCTGACCAGTCTCAATATGAATCCATCATCTCCCTTGTTTTTCGTGTGTGTGTGTGTGTGTGTGTGTGTGTGTGTGTGTGGGTTTTGATGGAGTCTCCCTCTGTTGCCCAAGCTGGAGTGCAGTGCCCTGATCTCTGCTCACTGCAACCTCTGCCTCCAGGGTTCAAGTGATTCTCCTGCCTCAGCCTCCCAACTATCTGGGATTACAGGTGCTTGCCACCATGCCTGGTTAAGTTTTAGTAGAGACAGGGTTTTACCATGTTGGCCAGGCTAGTTTCGAACTCCTGATCTCAAGTGATCCACCCGCTTCGGCCTCCCAAAGTGCTGGGATTGCAGGCGTGAGCCACCACACCCAGTCCATCTCTCTTGTTTTGAATGTGAATATTCTCAATGTCATCTAAAATCACTTTAGCTTTGAGGGTAGCCACTGTCATACCTTTGGTTCATAAGCTTTGTCTCTTGCTTGCCTGGCACTGCTTCCTTCTTAAACCAAAGTATCCAGTCTTAACATGTATTGGTATAATTCTCTTAGAAAGCAAGTTGATAATATAAAAAAGTACCTTAAAGATGTATATCCCTTTGTCTGTTATGAAAAATGAGAGATAACAAGTGTTGGTGAGGATATGGAGACAAGGGAACTGTTGATGGGCGTGTAGATTGGTGTAGTCATGAAAAATAGTATATAGGTTGCCAAATAAATTAAAATTAGAACTACCATACGACCCAGCAATTCTCTTCTGGGTATGCACTCAAAGGAAATAAAATCACCACCTTGTAAAAATATCTGCATTTTCATGGTCACTGCAATATTATACACAATAAATATCTGTCCACTGAGGGACAAATGAATAAACTGTGATGTGTGGGTGTGTATGTACAATATTATTCAGCCTTAAAAGAGGAAATCCTGCCATTTGCTACAACACGAATGAACTTGGAAGACATTATGCTAGGTGAAACAAGCCAGACACAGAAAGAAAAACAAATTATATAATCTCACTTATATGTGAAACCTTAATTTTTAAAAAAGTCAAACACACAGAGATAGAGAATAAAACAGTGATTACTAAGGACCGGGGGCTTGGGGCCATGGCCAGATGTAGGTCAAAGTATTCAAAGTAGCAGATATAGAGGATAAAAAAGTCTAGAGATCTAATGTACAATACAAGGACTGTAGTTAATAATATTGTTTTGTATTCAGGATTTTTGTTTACTGAGTAGATTTTAGCTGGTGCTACCGCAAAAATAAGGATAACTATGTGATATGATGTATATGTTAGCTTTCTTTACTATAGTAACCACTTTTCTACTTATATATATCCCATAACTTCATGTTGCATACCTTAAATACACATTGATACAACTTATTTTTATAATGTATATCTTTTGATACACAGTGTGAGAAAATATGATTGGAAGCTTTCCTAAATGCTGAAAAAAGTTTACAGTCAAAATGTCCATTATTTGCACAGCAAAAATTAGGAATAGCCTACATGTCCAAATACCAGGGGACTCTAGTAGAGCTATGGGGAGTGTAGCAGCTGAGAGTTTAAGAGTAAGAATCTCTGGACTTGCTTCCAATTCTTCCCCTTAATGTTCATGACTACACACACACACACATGCACACACACGGCCATGAACAGGTAACCCTGATGTTATGAATACTTGGCCTGGACCACCTGGAGGAAAGGAAGGCACCTCCTGCCTGTCTCCCCAGTGAAGAATCTTCCCCAAGTTTGCACATTCCTGTCCAGGTGCACTGCAGTTTACTTTTCTGGTTTTACTTTAGTATATAAGATTACTGAGTGGAGGTGGGTAGGACAGTCTGGGAAGGGAAATAGAGTTAGGACAGAGAGTAGCTCCGTCACAGGAGGATTTCAGGTGTTACAATGTGAAGCTAACAACTGCTGTAGCAATGTTAGGGAGAAATGTTTCATAAACTCCCTCGTTTTATTTTTACCACTTGTAACAAGATACATTTTACCAAAAAACCACAAAATTGTTGTTAAGTTTTCAAGCTAGCCTTCATTTTACTCTGGAAAGTTCTGTAACATTTGCTATTGCTTGACTCTTTCCAGAATTGCAGCAAAGAATTTTATAGAAGAAAATGTTTCATTAATAAAAAAGGAAGTGTTAATCTATATTAAATCGTCTCTTAAAGATTTTCTAACTAGGTGTCCCTCAGATATGTAATATCTAGATAAAACATTGAGAGAGAGGCACTGGAGACCTTGGAGAACAATGAGTGAAAGTTACCATACGTAAGAAATGGTAAGGGAGGCAGCTGAAAAGGTGATATAAATTAATTTCGATTACCTTATGGGGGAAAATACAAGAAGACATTTCTGCCCTCAAAGCATCACGATTAGTCCTAAGTAGCTGCAACTAATTTTTTAGAGCCCCAATTATGTGCCAAGCGCTGTGTTAAGTGGTGTTCACACAAATGAACTAATTTAGCTATCGCCTCCTGCCTGTGAAGTGGGTAGTGTCGTTATCTTTGCCACAACCCCAAAGGTCACATCGAATTTTTCATCCTCGGTAGAGACATCACTGACTGAGTCTATAGAGCTTCTTCACTTGCCCCTTGGCTCCTTCCCACCATGCTGGTAAAGTAGGACAGAGTTGCTCCGATGAAAATCTCTTATTTTAAAGATTATTCTAATAACAATAGGGAAAAGTCAGAGGCTAAGAAAAATAATGTGGAATAATTAAAAAGGTGCATGAAGGCTTGGAAAGCTTCCCTCAGTCATGTGTCCTGCTCTAATAGGTCCCAAGAGTCTAACAGGGCTATGGTAGTTTCTCTTTGATTTGATGCTGGAGGGTGGAGGTATCTAAACTGCCTCCAGTTACAATAGTGGGTAGGAATTCTCAGGGGCAATAAAAGCAGAGTGTCCCTTTGTCACAAGAAGAAACTTTCATTTCTGGAAACCTGCAAACTATACCCATTTTACTGAGTGCCCTTTTCACAGAGTAATGGACCTCTTTGGGTATTTCCTTATGCTAAGAGAGAGTTTTTGTGTGGGCTACCCAGGAACCAAATTAACATTTATATAATGCTCTTCCTTTAGAGCAAAAATTTTGATGTCTAAAAAATCAGCTCTCAAATGAGTGTTTAGAATTCAAATGCCTAAGTCAGGGTGTTTATATGTACTGAATCACTATGCACATTAAATTTCTAGGTGGAATAATATTAATACTTATTTTCAGTTCATGTGAACACAATTATTTTATTCTTCTTATTTTGTAAAATTACCCAGTACTTTCTGGATGGTAAAAATCAATCTTATAAAGATGACAATTTTCAACCAAGTTAGTTTATGGCTTTAATGTCAAAAAATGTTTAATATCATTCTTTCCAGAACTAGACCAAATGGTTTTTAAATTGTGTTGAGAATTAAAGAAGAAAAATATCAGGGAATATTCTAAAGAAAATGAAGAATAAGAGAAGACTGGACCTAACAGATAAAAGCACATGCTATTATTATTTAAACAATGTAATATAAACACTAAAAGTATTTAAGTGTTTAGTGCAATATAATAGAGATTCTTATCAATTTATGATAGTACATATATAATACAATTAGATTATAGGAAACTTTAAAAACTATTATAATAAATATGTAACATTAAAATATATTTATAATTATATAATAAATAAAAATTTTATGTTTACTCTTATGTCTTATTTTATGTTTACTCTTACGTCTTATTTTGAAATAGATGTCTAACTTAAATATTTTTAAAGCAGAAAGAAAGAGAGTAATTCCAAGATATAACAGAGATGGATGCTTGTGAGAGACTTAAAGCAATAGAAGGAATTATGAAAAAAAATGGACAGTTTTGGTTAGGTAAAATTGTTTATAAAGTAAACACTAACAAAAAATAGGATTCGATAGAATTCAAAAATGGCAGCCTATACTGGGAACAACAGGGTTCTAGGAATGGTGGTTGAAGCATGGACTTTGAAGTCAGGCCACTGAGTCCAAATCCTGCCTCCACCACACATGTGAACATGTGTAAGTTACTTATCTGTACCTCAGTTCCTTCTTTTGTGAAGGGAGGCCAAAGGTACCTCCCTTGTAGTATTGCTGTAGGTATGAGATGCATGATAAAGCACTTAGAACATTGTCTGACATATAGTAACCACTCAATTAATTGATATTATTATTATCAATGGCAGTATTTCTATTTATTATTGTTATTGGGATCTATAATAGTGCTTCTTTACCAGGGGCAATTTTGCATCCAGAGAACACTTGGCAATGTCTGGAGACATTTTTGGATATCACTACTTGGGTTGCTGCCAGTTGAGTAGGTAGAGACCTACTCAACATCCCACAATCACAGGACAGCCCACCACAATAAAGAATTATCTGGCCCCAAATGTCAGTAGAGCCAAGGATGAGAAACTCTACACGATGGTATGTTTTTACAGCTTTACAAGAACTCCAACAGTATCCCAACAGGTACATGAAAAAAGGCACACGAACTATTCATTTAAAAAGAAGTTCAGATAAGAAGTATTTGAGAAAGCATTCACATTTGCCACTAAAAAAAATTAATTTGGACAATGAAGAATCATTTTAAAAGTTCAAGAGAGTTAATTTTTTTTTTTTTTTTTTTTTTGAGGCGGAGTCTCGTTCTGTCGCCCAGGCTGGAGTGCAGTGGCGCGATCTCAGCTCACTGCGAGCTCCGCCTCCCGGGTTTACGCCATTCTCCTGCCTCAGCCTCCGGAGTAGCTGGGACTACAGGCGCCCGCCACCTCGCCCGGCTAGTTTTTTGTATTTTTTAGTAGAGACGGGGTTTCACCGTGTTAGCCAGGATGGTCTCGATCTCCTGACCTCGTGATCCGCCCGTCTCGGCCTCCCAAAGTGCTGGGATTACAGGCTTGAGCCACCGCACCCAAGAGTTAATATTAAAAAACCAAGGTCAGTTATTATCCAGGGAAGTGGGTATATTTATACCTTATTGATAGCTGTGTAAGTAGGTAGCAATCCTTGGGAAATAATTTGGTAGTAAGAGTCCTAAAAATGTCCAGAACTTTTGACACTTTGATATCAGTTCTGGAGATTTATTCTAAATTAATTATTTTAATAAGAACTTATATGGGCCAATATGCTCCATGCATACTGTAACATATTTTTTTTTTACTAGCAAAAACCTGACAAAAATTTAAATGAACATAAATGGAAAACAGTTAAACCAATTATATGTTATAACTAAATGGACTATTTTATCACCACTGAATTTATGATAAAATAAAAAATCTGACTACATGGAAAATGTAATGTTCAAAGTAATGTTAAGTGGAAATGAGTAAAACATTTTTATTTGTTTGTATTCTATGATTTCTACTATATAAAATATATAACAAATATGAAACTCAAAACATATGTTTAATAACACTGGTTAAATGAGTTAAAAACAAAACAAAAAAAGTCTTATGACATCATAAAGATGGTATGCATGTATCTTTTTCCATTTACTTTAATATTTCTTAATGTATTATGTTTCCTGAACAAATAGAAAAGGAAAAAAAAACCCTCATCAAGCATGCCTATGCTGGTGACTTAAAGTTAAGCAGACAGAATAGAGGTATCAATGGGTGGTAGGTAGTCTTCACACATCCATAACTCATATTACCAGTGACCCAGACTTTGGTATTTTTGAGTACACGCATATCTCAGTTTTCGCTCTGTAAGTGATCCCTTACAAATTTTGTGTTCAGCTTGAGGCAGAAACATTTTCAAGATTTTTTTTCCATTTCAGTTGAAAGCATAGGTAGTCCATCAGGAAAAGATGCAAACAAATCACTCCGAGGTATTAAATACATTTTTAAAGATTAAAAATAAAAAAATAAGGTGTTAGTGATTGTGTGAAGTTAGTCATAGAGAAAATTCCATCTTCTTAGGGAGTTTGAATAATGGTCCTTGGAGAAAAGTCATTCATAGGTTAGTTATTTTTAAAATTCCTTAGTTTTTCACATGGAAGAAGTCAAAGTTTTTGTTTTTGACAAGAGTTACAACAGTTTTCTTCTTCTTTTTTCTTTTCTTTCTTTCTTTCTTTTTATTTTTTTTTATTTTTTTTTTTTTAGAAACAGGGTTTCACTCTGTGGCCCACGCTGGAGTGCAGTGGCTCAATCACAGTTCACTGCAGCCTTGACCTCCCAGGCTCAAGTGATTCCCCCACATCAGCCTCCTAAATAGCTGGGACCACAGGTGCATGCTAGTATGCCCAGCTACTTTTTTATTTTTTGTAAAGATAGGGGTCTCCCTATTTTACCTAGGCTGGTCTCAAGCTCCTGGGCTCAAGCAATCTTCTTGCCTTGGCCTCCAAAAGCACCAGTTTTCTTCTTTAATTTGGTATTTAAGCAAGCATAGTGGTTTATTCATATCTTTAAAAATTTCTTAAACTTTTACCATAGATTATTGGCAGAGACAGCCTATTGATAGGAAAAACACACAAAGTCACTTCGGAACTGATTCTGAGAATCTGCAGTAAGAAGAAATTGCCACTGATACTGTGTTTTGTTCAAGATGATACAGTGTGATATATAGCCTTAATCATCACTGTATATAGATAGCCTTAATGATCATTTTCCCCTATAGATGATTTTTAGGTATAGGAAGTCATTGATTTCCAGAAAGAAACTACAAAAACACTCTTTCTGGGGGAGGTAGGGTGTCGAGAAGGAGGACTTTGACAAAAACTTAAGTCCTGGCTCACCAATATTTCTCAATAAACTCAAGTCATTTCACCATTCTGGCCCTTGGATTTCCTAATTATGAAATGAAACTACGACGTCTCTGCCATGCCTCCCACCCCACTGAGACTTCAAATCATAGAGGAAAAGCTTATTTTCAGAAAGGGCATTATGGCATTGGAGAGCCATTTGTAGGGAAAAATGAAATCTATATTTCACTCCATCCATACACCAAATAAAATACAGATGGATCAATATTTAAATGTAGCAAATGAAACTATAAATTACCAGGAAAAGATAGGATATTCATATACCTTTGGAGTGGCTGTTGGGTTTTCAATATTCGTCTTTATTAATGTCATCTTAAATGCACATATGAAGTATTCTGGGTTTGAGACAGATGTCTTATGATTACTTCACAGTAAATAATGAGTGAGCTACTTCCCTTTTCCCCAGGCCTTACCCCTGAGATGATGTGATAAAAGACAGATTGAATACCCTACAAGAGTAGCTGGATACTCCAGCTAGCCAGGGAGAAAGAACAACAGATTTTCTCCATTTGTGTTTAGGAGAGAGACAGAGAATCATCTCTCTTCCCTCCGGAAAGGAGAAAGAGAGAAAAAAATCCTTTCGCTCCTTAGAGAAAGCATGGGAAGGATCCTGGGTTCTTGCTCTAACTTTGGAATGTAAATATATTCTTCCAAGGACCAAAGATCCAGCTGTTTTCACCTAGATATGTGTCCAAAGTCTGGATTTCATCCCTTTTAAGTGTAAACATTTAGGGAGACAGTGTGCCCATCTTCCGCTTACCTTGAGGCCTAACTTAGGGACCTAGCGCAGCCTGTAACCATTTGGCTTTCTTGGAGCAGAACAATTAACTAGATAAACAGTTACAGATTTAATTGTCATGGTATGAAATCCTTCTAGGGGAAGTGAAAGCAAACATTTCCTATCTTTAGACCATAAACATTTCTATGTTTCAGGAGGTTAGAACTCTTTACAAGAACACTGAAAAGTCCGGTGAAATTTTCTTTCTTCATAGTACAGAATATTTTTCCAAACAGAATAAAAAGACTAGGAACCTAAAGAAAATCATTGACAGATTTGACTGTGTAATCATAATTAAAAATTGGTGTAGTAAAAAAACTATAAAAAGAATTGAGTGACAAATGATGAGCTGAAAAAAAAAACCACATTTATAGCCCATATGCAGAGTTAATGTCTCTTAACTCTTAAAAAAAAGCAAAAAAGACCTTTAAAAACTGTGCAAAAGTCATGGATTTTCTTCACCAAAGAAGACAAAGCAAAAAGTTCTCACCTATAAGATAGTTGCTCAGGCTCATTAGTAATCAAATAAGCACAAATAAAGATCATCTGTGATATTATTGTCTTGACAAATTGGCAAAATGAAGGAAAACAATGCCTAGAGCTAGCAAAGCTGTGGTGATAGGCCCTTTCATATTGTGGTAGAGGGAATGTGGTGCTTCTTTGGGCCACTTTGCCATCACGTATTGCAGTAGACAGAATCCTGAACCCAAAGGTATCCACATTCTAATCCTGGAAACCTGTGAATATGTTATGCTCCAGAGCAAGGGAGAACTAAGGTTGCAGATGGAATTAAGGTTGCCAATCAGCTGGCTTGAAGACAAGAACAGATCAAGATGGCTGACTAGACACAGGTAGTGTGTGACTGCTCCATGGAGAAGAGCCAGAATCGTAAGTAGATACTCATATTTCTAACAGATCATCTAGGAAAGAATGCTTGGATTCACCAGAGAAGAGATGGGAAACACCAGAATTAAGTAAACAGAGCGTTTGAGGCAGCTTACTTAGCAGGAAGTGACTAAGAGCTGGGAAAGACCCTTGGATGCAGGGAAACAGTCAGAGAAATCCCCCAAGCTCTGAAATAGGGTTTTGTGATCTTGGCTATGGGAGAAACTTTGGACCCACTAGGTCATTGTGCCTGACGTAGAGAGCTGCCTAAAGATTGCATGGAGATATTGCTCCAGAAAGGAAACCCACACAGAATTCCACAGGCATCTGAGCCTGGAGCAACATCAGCTGGGCCATTTTGAGACCCCAGACACTGGGGATCTGCGGACATGGCTGCAGCCACTGCTGCATTGCCCCAAGGAGGGAGAGGGGAAGATGTGCATGCCCATGCACCCCTGAGACGGTCCCTGCTGCCCTGCTCTAAGAGGCTATGAGACTGATACACAAGTGGACCACGTTCCCCATGGTATGTTGCTCATGCTACTCACCTGGGAGATGCCCTGCTCTCTCTGATCTCAGGCCCAAGAGATTTGCTATTTTGAGAGTTTAATGCTGAGCTGTGCCCCACCCTCTGCCTGAATTTGGGCTGATGCAGCTGCAGCTGCTGCCAAGCCAAGGAGGGGCAGGGAAGTCAGGCTCTCCTACATATACCTCAGTTAATACTCATTGCCTTGCTATGAGCTACTGTGAGACTGAGATTTGAGTACACCTCACAGCTTCTCACCCATGCTGCTCACCTGAGAGAGGTCCCACCCTCTTTGGTCACAAGTCCACAGCTGGCACCATTTTGAGAGTTTAGAGACATTGTTTCGTGACCTGGCAATTTTGGTGGCCACAGTAACTATTTCAGTGTTAGGCCACAGACCAGAGTACTTTCTCTGGAATGGGGCAAGAACCCCCCACAGCCAGAATTGAGCAGTGAATGTGGAGATTGCCCCAGCAGTAAGAATTGGAATTAGGTTCTCTCCCATTGCAGTATTGGAGCAGGAGGAGAGTTGCTGAAGCCTAGGTTTCTCCTGGGCAGAGAGACTTGCATCCAGGGACAGCTTTGTGACCTGAAACCAGTCTGCATGTGTTATTTCTGGGTGCCTCAGCCTACTCCCCTGGTCAGTTAGGGGACAGTGCCCCATCAGCTCTGAGGAGTGGGAGGGAGGTGGGCCCCACTCCCCTGGAAACATAACACTCAGTGTGGTTCACTCCAAGGGAGTGGGGAGTGCAGCCTGCCAAAGCCCCACTAGGGTCAAAGAAAATAAGGGCAGAACCAGCTGCTGAAGGCAATACCACCAATGCCAGGAATGAACGTGGAAAGGGATCATCTCTCATCTCCCCACACTCTTCCTCAGTGCACTGTTATGAATTCAGCAAGTTCTTCCCATTCTGGCCTGGGGAGTGTGGGCCAAAAGAGATCACTTCTTGGGCTTCTCCAGAGGCTCCACCCCCACTGAAGATGAATGCATACTAAAGAAGGGCACTTTCTCATTAATCCATTGCCTCCACTCCTGCCCCTACCTGTGGGCTCTTACTCTTAAGTGCCATCTACTGGAATGCAGCCTGAATTACACCACTAAACAAAATTACATCGCTACAAGCAACACCTGAGAAAGCCACTGCACAAACCTGTCTGTAGCCAAGAAACCTATACAGAGCCTTAGCCCCTGAAAGCACCCAGAAATGAAGCCTACCAATCATACACAATATACACCACGGTCATACCCCTAGGGGAAAAAGAATACAACAATAAAAAATCCCCATCCAAACTATAGCAAATTCAAGAAAAAAAGAAGTGTCAGCTCTCAAATGAGAAGGAATCATAATAAGAACTCCTGCAATACAAAAAGCCAAGAGTGTTTCATCATCTCCAAAGGATCCAACTAGCTCCCAAGCAATGAATTCTAACCAGAAAATGAGTGTCTAAAATGACAGATATAGAATTCAGGATATGGATGGAAAAGAAACTCAACAAGGTTCAAGAGAAAGTTCAAATCCAACCCAAAGAGGCCAGAAAAATGACCCAAGATTTGAAAAATAACATAGCTATATTGAGAAAGAACCAAATAAACCCCTGCAATTGAAAAATTCACTAATGTTGTTTGAAAACACAATTGGAATCTTTGACAACAGACTGGAACAAGCAAAAGAAATAATTTCAGAGCTTGAAGACCAGACCTTTGAATTAACCCAGTCCAACAAAAATGAAGAAAAAAGAATTTAAAAACTGAACAAAGCCTTCAAGAAATATGGGATTATGTAAAGCAACCAAATCTATTACTTATTGGCCTTCCTGAGAGAGAACAAGAGAAAGCAAGCACTTGAAAAACATATTTTAGGGAAAAATTTTCCCAATCTTGCTAGAGATGTCAGCACACAGAGAGAAGAAATCCAGAGAACTCCTGTGAGATACTACACAAAGCAATCATCCCCAAGGCACATAGTCATCACACTATCCACGATCAATATGAAAGAAAAAATATTAAAGGCAGCTAGAGAAAAAGGCTATTATTACCTATAAAGGAAAACCCTTAAGATTAACAGCAGACTTCTCAGCAAAAACCTTACAAGCCAGAAAACATTGGGGGTCTGTTTTCAGCATTCTTAAAGTAAAGAAATGCCAGCCAAGAATTCCATACCCTGCCAAACTAAGCTCCACAAACAAAATAGAAATAAAGTCTTATGCAGACAAGCAATTGCTAAGATAAATGGTCACCACCAGACCAGCCCTACAAGAGATGCTTAACAGAGATTAAAACATGGGAACAAAGTAATGACACTTGCTACCACAAAAGGGCACAAAAGCACACAGCCCATGGACTCTGTAAAGCAAGTACATAATTAAGACTACAAAGGAGCTAGCTAACAACACTATAACAGGAACAAAACCTCACATATCAATATTGATCTTGAACATAGATGGCCTTAGCAGTCCACTTAAAAGACATAGAGTGGCAAATTGGATAAAAACTAAACCCATCCTCTGCTGTCTTGAAGAGATCCATCTTACATTTAATGACACTCATAGGCTCAAAGTAAAGAGATGGAGAAAGATCTATAATGCAAATGGAAAACAAACAAACAGAAAGCAGAAGTCAGTCTTCTTTTAGCAGATAAAATAGACTTTAAACCAACAACAGTAAAGATGGACAAAGAAGAGCATTACATAATGATAAAGGGTTCATTTCAACAGGAAGACTTAACTATTCTAAATATATATGCACTAAATATTGAAGTACCCAGATTTATAAAACAATTCTTCTATTTAACATGAGATTTGGAGGGTAAAACAACCAACAATTACTTCTACACCTAAGAAAAGACTTTGACAGCCACCCAATAATAATGGGTGACTTCAGCACCCAACTGACAGGATTAGACAGATCATCAAGGCAGAAAACTAACAAAGAAATTCTGGACTTAAATTTGGCCCTTGACCAATTGGACCTAATACACATCTGTAGAATACTCCACCCAACAACCACAGAATGAACATTCTTCTTATCTGCACACAGAACATACTATCAGATTGACCACATGCTCAGTTCTAAAGTAAGTCACAATTTTTTTTTTAACAATTTCAGTCATACCAACCATCTTCTTAGACCACAGTGGAATAAAAATAGAAATCAATATGAAGATGAACTCTCAAAACCACAAACACATGGAAACTAAACAGCAGCTCCTGAATACCTCTGGGTAAACAACAAAAGGCAGAAATAAAAAATTTTTTGAAACAAATGCAAATACAGACACAATATACCACAACCTCTGAGATGTGGCAAAAGCAGTGTTAAGAGGGAAGTTTATAGTGCTAAATTTAGTTCTCTGGTTGTCCAGTGGCTAGGAAAAAAAAAAAAAAAAGGAAGAAAGATGTCAAAGATAGAAAGATCCCTAATCTCACACCTAAAGAAACTAAAAAAAACAAGAAAAAACTAAACCTATAGCTAGCAGAAGAAAATAAACAACTAAAATTAGAGCAGAACTAAATGAAATTAAGACCTCAAAAAGACATACAAAAGGATCAATGAAACAAAAAGTTGATTTTTTTGAAAAAATAAATAAAATCAATAGGCTGCTAGCTAAATTAACAAAGGAAAAAAAGAAAACATCCGAATAAGCACAATCAGAAATGACAAAGGTGATATCGTAATTAATCCTACAGAAATACAAAAGATTCTCAGAGACTACTATGAACAACTCTATGCACACAAACTAGAAAATCTAGAAGAAATGGATAAATTCCCTAGAAACACAAAGCCTCCCAAGATTGAATCAGGAAGAAACAGAAATCCTGAACTGAGAAACAATGATTAATAAAATTGAATCAGTAATAAAAATCTTACCAACAAAAAAAAAAAAAAAAAAAAAAAAAAAAAAAGCTGTGGACTATATGGGTTCATAGCCAAATTCTACCAGATCTACAAAGATTTGGTACCAATCCCACAGAAACTGTTTCAAAAAATCAAGGAGGAGGGGCTCCTCCTTAACTCATTTAAAGTCTATTTTATCTGATACAATGGTATTGACTCATTCTAAAAAACCAGTATCATCCTGATACAATAATCTGGCAAACTCACAACAGAAAAAGAAAACTACAGACTAATTTCCCTGATGAACACAGACACAAAAAATCCTTAACTAAATACTAGCAAATCGAATCCAGCAGCACATTAATTCAGCACTAGAAGCAGCTGCAGTTGGAGGCTTCCACTGAGAACCAAAACAACATGTGAATCCTGCACCAGCAACTGAGGTATGAAGGTTCTATTATCAGGACTGACTAGGTGTGACCCATGGAGAGCAAGGAAAAGTAGGGTGGTGCGTCGGCCCACCTGAGAGCCACACGGGGCAAGGGCACCCCCACCTCCAGCCAAGGGAGGCAGTGAGTGAGCATGCTACCCAGCCTGAGAAATCGTGTTTTTTCACAGATTTGTTCAACCTGAAGATCAGGAGATTCCACTTGTCAGCCCACACCACCAGGGCCTTGGGCCCCAACTACAGAGCTGCACAGATTCTCAACAATCACTAGGCTGGAGTCTGCCGCGAACTACCGAGTTCCTGAGGGCAGGGGCATCCATCATCACTGCAGCTGTCTGCTGCTTAAGCTGTCTGAGCTCCCTGGGGGAAGAACAGCAGCCATCACTGGGGCTGCTAGCTACCTAAGATGCTGGACAGCTTGGTCCCAAGAGGTATTCCCCACAGCACAGCAGACCAGCTGTGGGAGATTGTGGCCAGACTGCCTCTTTAGGCTGAACCCTGACCCATCCCTCCTCACTGGGCAGGGCCTCTCTGAAGGAACTATAGCAACCCCAGCCAGGGACTTAGGGGCAGAACTCTGATCTCCCTGGGCCTGAGACCCTAAGGGGAGGGGTGGATGTTGGATGTGATCTCCATGAATCAGCAGATTTAGTATTTCCCCGCTAGTTCTGAGGAATCTGGGCATCCCAGATGAGTGGGTTTCCCCCAGCACAGTATACCCACTCCACCAAGGGGCAATCGGAGTGCTTCATTAAATGGGTCCTGGATCCCGTGTACCCTGACTGGGTGAGACTCCCCCAGCAGGGGTCGCCAGACACCTTATACAGAAGTGTTCTTACTGGCAACAGGTTGGTGCCCCTGGAGGACAGAGATCCCAGAGGAAGGAGTAGGCACCCATCTTTGCTGTTCTTCAGCCTCCTCATGTGACACCTAGAGGTACAGGAGGAACCCCGGGTGAATAGGGCCTGAAGCGAACCCCCAGCAAGCTGCAGCAGTCCTACAGAAGAGGGACCTGGCTGTTGAAAGAAAAACAAGCAAACAGAAAGGAACAACAACAGTATCAACAAAAAGTTCCCACTAAAACCCCATCCACAGGTCAGCAGCCTCAAAGATTGAAACTAGACAAACTCATGAAGATGAGAAAGAATCAATGAAAACACACTGAAAACTCGAAAGGTCAGAGTGCCTCTTCTCCTCCAAATGATGGCAATACCTCTCCAGCAAGGGCAGAGAACTGGTCAGAGGCTGAGATGGACAAATTGACAGAAGTAAGCTTCAGAAGGTGGGTAATAACAAACTTCACTGAGCTGAAGGAGCATTTTTAACTCAATGCAAAGAAACTAAGAACCTTGATAAAAGATTACAGGAGCTGCTAACTAAAATAACCCGTTTAGAGAGGAACATAAATGACCTGATGGAGCTGTAAAACATAACATGAGAACTTTGTGATGTAAACACAAGTATCTATAGCTGAATCAATCAAGCGGGAGAAAGAATATCAGAGCTTGAAGACTATCTTGCTGAAATAAGGCAGGCAGACAAGATTAGAGAAAAAATAATGAAAAAGAACTAACAAAACCACCAAGAAATATGGCACTATGTAAAAAGAACAAACCTATGACTGATGGAGTACCTGAAGAAGATAGGGAGAATGGAACCAAGTTGGAAAACACATTTCAGGATATCATCCAGGAGAACTTCCTCTACCTAGCAAGACAGGCCAACATTCAAATTCAGGAAATACAGAGAACCCCAGTAAGACAGAACCCCAGTAAGACACTCCATGAGAAAATCAATTCCAAGACGCATAATCATCAGATTCTCCAAGGTTGAAATGAAGGAAAAAATGTTAAGGGCAGCCGGAGAGAAAGGCCAGGTTGCCTACAAAGGGAAGCCCATCAGACTAAAAATGGACCTCTCAGCAGAAACCCTACAAGTCAGAAGAGAGTGGAAACCAATGTTCAACATTCTTAAATGAAAAAAAATTTCCAACTTAGAATTTCATATCTGACCAAACTAAGCTTCATAAGCAAAGGAGAAATAAAATCCTTTTCAGACAAGCAAATGCTGAGGGAATTTACCTCCACCACGCCTGCCTTGCAAGAGCACCCAAAGGAAGCACTAAAGAGGGAAAGGAAAAACTGGTATGAGCCACTGCAAAAACACACCAAAATATAAAGGCCAATGACACTATGAAGAAACTGCATCAACTAGTGTGCAAAATAACCAGCTAGCATCATGATGAAAAGATCAAATTCACACATAACAATATTAACCTTAAATGTAGATGGGTTAAATGCCCCAATTAAAAGACACAGACTGGCAAATTGGATAGAGTCAAGACCCATTGTTGTGCTGTATTCAGGAGACCATCTCATGTAAAAAGACACTCATAGGCTCAAAATAAAGGGATAGAGGGAAACTTACTAAGCAAATGGGAAGTAGAAAAAAAGCAGGGGTTGCAATCCTAGTCTCTGACAAAACAGACTTTAAACCAACCAAGATCAAAAAAGACAAAGAAGCACATTATATAATGGTAAAGGGATCAATTCAACAAGAAGAGCTAACAATCCTAAATATATATGCACCCAATACAGGAGCACCCAGATTCATAAAACAAGTTCTTTGAGACCTACAAAGAGACTTAGACTCCCACACAATAATAGTGGGAGACTTTTAACACCCCACTGTCAGTATTAGACAGAGCATCGAGACAGAAAATTAACAAGGATATTCAGGACTTTAACTCAGCTCTGGATCAAGTGGACCTGATAGATCTCTATAGAACTCTGTACCCCAAAACAACAGAATATACATTCTTCTCAGTGCCACATGGCACTTACTCTAAAATGAATCACATAACTGGAAGTAAAAGACTACTCAGCAAATGCAAAATAACAAATCATAACAAACAGTTGCTCAAACCACAGAGAAATCAAATTAAAACTCAAGAAATTCACTCAAAACCACACAACTACATGGAAATGGAACAACCTGCTCCTGAATGGCTCCTGGGTAAATAATGAAATTAAGGCGGAAATCAAGAAGTTCTTTGAAACCAATGAGAACAAAGAGACAATGTACAAGAATCTCTGGGACACAGCTAAAGCAGTGTTAGGAGGGAAATTTATAGCACTAAATGCCCACATCAGAAAGTTGGAAGGATCTCAAATTGATACCCTAACATCACAACTAAAAGAACTAGAGAAGCAAGAGCAAACAAATCCAAAAGCTAGCAGAAGACAAGAAACAACTAGGATTAGAGTGAAACTGAAGGAGATAGAGACATGAAAACCCTTCAAAAAATCCATGAATCCAGGAGCTGGTTTTCTGAAAAAATTAATAAATCAGATAGACTGCTAGCTAGACTAATAAAGAAGAAAAGAGAGAAGTATCAAACAGACACAATAAAAATTGATAAAGGGGATATCACCACTGACCCCAAAGAAATACAACCATCAGATAATACTATAAACACCTGTATGCAAATAAAGTAGAAAATCTAGAAGAAATGGATAAATTCCTGGACACATACACCCTCCCAAGACCAAACCAGGAAGAAGTGGAATCCTTGAATAGACCAATAACAAGGTCTGAAATTGAGGCAGTAATTAATAACTAACCAACCAAAAAAAAAAAAAAAAAAAAAAAAGCCCAGACAGAATTACAGTTGGATTCTACAAGAGGTACAAAGAGGATCTGTTACCATTCCTTCTACAATTATTTCAAACAATTGAAAATGAAGGCCTTCTCCTTAACTCATTTATGAGGTTCGCATCATCCTGATACCAAAATCTGACAGAGACACTACCAGAAAAGAAAACTTCAGTCCAATACCCCAATGGACTTTGATATGAAAGTCCTCTGGCAAATCAAATCCAGCAGTACATCAAAAAGCTTATCCAGCATGATCAAGTTGGCTTCATCCCCGGAATACAAGGCTGGTTCGACATATGCAAATCAATAAACATAATTCATCATATAAACAGAACTAGTGACAAAAACTACATGATTATCTCAATAGATGCAGAAAAGGCCTTCGATAAAATTCAACATCCCTTCATGTTAAACTCTCTCAATAATCTAGGTATTGATGGAACATATCTCAAAATAATGAGGGCCATTTATGACAAACCCACAGCCAATATCATACTAAATGGGCAAAAGCTGGAAGCATTCCCTTTGAAAACTGGCACAAGACAAGAATGCCCTCTCTCACCACTCCTATTTGACATAGTATTGGAAGTTCTGGCCATGGCAATTAGGCAAGAGAAAGAAATAAAGGCTATTCAAATAGGAAGAGAGGAAGTCAAATCATCTCTGCAGATGACATGATCCTATATCTAGAAAACCCTATTGTCTCGGCCCAAAAGCTCCTTAAGCTGATAAGAAACTTTAGCAAAGTCTCAGGATACAAAATCAATGTGCAAAAATCACAAGCATTCCTATACACTAACAACAGGCAGGCAGACAGTCAAATCATGAATGAACTCCCGTTCTCAATTGCTACAAAGAGAATAAAATACCCAGGAATACAGCTAACAAGGGATGTGAAGGACCCTCTTCATGAAGAACTGCAAACCACTGCTCAAAGAAATAAGAGAGGACACAAACAAATGGAAAAACATTCCATGCTCATGAATAGGAATAATCAATATCATGAACATGGCCATACTGCCCCAAGTAATTTATAAATTCAATGCTATTCCCATTAAACTATTAATGACATTCTTCACAGAATTAAAAAAAAACTACTTTAAAATTCATATGGAACCAAAAAAGAGCTCATATAGTCAAAACAATCCTAAGCAAAAAGAACAAAGCTGGAGACGTCACACTACCCAACTTCAAACTATACTACAAGGCTATAGTAACCAAAACAGCATGGTACTGGTACCAAAACAGACACATAGACCAATGGAACAGAATAGAGATCTCAGATATATAACCATCTGATCTTTGAAAAACCTGACAAAAACAAGCACTGGGAAAAGGATTCCCTATTTAATAAATGGTGCTGGAAAAACTGGCTAGCCATATGCAGAAAGCTGAAACCAGATCCCTTCCTTACCCCTTCTACAAAAATTAACTCAAGATGGATTAAAGACTTAAATGTAAAACCCCAAGCCATAAAAACCCCAGAAAAAAAATCTAGCGAATACCATTCAGAACATCATAGGCAAAGATTTTATAATGGAATCACCAAAAGCAATTGCAACAAAAGCAAACATTGACAAATGGAATCTAATTAAACTAAAGAGCTTCTGCACAGCAAAAGAAACTATCATCAGAACAAATAGGCAACCTACAGAATGGGAGAAAATCTTTGCAATCTACCCATCTGATAAAGGTCTAATATCCAGAACCTTCAAGGAACTTAAAATAATTTACAAGAAAAAAAGAGATAACCTCATGAAAAAGTGGGCAAAGGACATGAACAGACACTTCTCAAAAGAAGACATTTATGCGGCCAGCAGACATATGAAAAAGCGCTCAACATCACTGATAATTAGAGAAATGCAAATCAAAACCACAATGAGATACCATCTCATACCAGTCAGAATGACGATTATTAAAAGGTGAAGAAACAACAGATGCTGGCAAGGCCATGGAGAAATAGGAACACTTTTACACTGTTGGTGGGAATGTAAATTTGTTCAATCATTGTGGATATCAGAGTGGTGATTCCTTAAGCATCTAGAACAAGAAATACCATTTGACCCAGCAATCCCATTATTGGATATATAACCAAAGGAATATAAATCATTCTCTTATAAAGATATATGCACGTGTATGTTTATTGCAGCACTACTCACAATACCAAAGACATGGAATCCACTCAAATGCCCATCAATGATAGACTGGATAGAGAAAATGTAATACATATACACCATGGAATACTACGCAGCCATAAAAAGGAACAAGATCATGTCCTTTGCAGGCATGGATGAAGCTGGAAGCCATCATCCTCAGCAAACGAACACAGGAACAGAAAACCAAACATCATATGTTCTCACTCATAAGCGGGAGCTGAACAATGAGAACACATGGATCCAGGGAGGGGAACAACACATAGCGGGGCCTGCTGGAAGGCTGGGGAGAGGGAGAGCATTAGGATAAACAGCTAATGCATGCAGGCCTTAATACCTAGTTGATGGGTTGATAGGTGCAGCAAACCACCATGGCACACATTTACCTACGTAACAAACCTGCATGTCCTGCACATGCATCCAGGAACTTAAAATAAAAAAGTTAATTCACCACAATCAAGTAAACTTTATTACTGGGATGCAAGGATGGTTCAATATATTCAAACCAATAAATATGATTCACCACATAAACAGAATTTCAAAACAAAAATCACATGATTATCTGAATAGATGCAGAAAATACAGTTGATAAAATCCAACATCCCTTCATGCTAAAAACCTTCAGCAAATTAGGAATCAAAGGAATATACCACCATTCTATGACAAACCCACAGCCAACATCACACTGAATAGGCAATAGTTGGAAGCATTCCCCTTAAGAACTAGAACAAGACAAGGATGTCCACTGTCACCACTCCTATTCAACATATGATATGGGTTGACTCTGTGTCTCAATGCAAAACTCATCTTGTAGCACCCATAATTCCCACGTGTTGTGGGAGGGACCCAGTGGGAGATGGTTGAATCATGGGGGCAGGTCTTTCCTGTGCTGTTCTCATGATAGTGAATGGGTCTCAGGAGATCTGATGGTTTTAAGAATGGAAGTTTCTCTGCACAAGTTCTCTCTTTGCCTGCAGCCATCCATGTAAGATATGACTTGCTCCTCCTTGCCTTCCATCATGATTGTGATGCCTCCCCAGCCATGTGGAATTGTAAGTCCAATAAACCTCTTTCTTTTGTAAATTGCCCAATCTCAGGTATGTCATTATCAGCAGCGTGAAAACGGACTAATACAATATGGTACTGGAAATCCTAGCCAGAGCAATCAGGCAAGAGAAAGAAATAGAAGGCATCCAAATAGGAAACAAGGATATGAAATTATCTCTGTTTACTGATGATATAATCCTATACTTAGAAAGCCCTAAAAATTCCTCCAAAAGACTTCTAGACCTAATAAATGACTTCAGTAAAGTTTCAGGATACAAAATTCACATATAAAAATAATCACTAACAGTTCTATACACCAATAACATGCGAGTAGAGAACCCCATCAAGAACACAATTCCATTTGCAATAGTCACACAAAAATATGATATCTAAGAATATATCTAACCAAGGAGGTGAAAGATTTCTACAAGGAGAACTACAAAACAATGCTGAAAGAAATCATAGATGACACAAACAAATGGAAAAGCATTCTATGCTTGTGGATTGGAAGAATTAATATTGTTAAAATGTCCATGCTGCCCAAAGCAATCTATAGATCAAGGCTATTACTATCAAATTACCAAAGTCATTTTTCATAGAATAAGAAAAAACTATTCTAAAATGCATATGGAACCAAAAGAAGAGCCTGCATAGCCAAAGCAATCCAAAGCAAAAAGAGTAGAGTCAGATGCATCACATTATCCAACTTCAAACTATACTACAAGACTACAGTAACCAAAGCAGCATGGTACTCAGACAAAAAGAAACACATAGACCAAAGGAACAGAATAGAGAATCCTTAAAAGAAGCTACACACCTACAACCAACCGACCTTTAACAAAGTCAACAAAAATAGATAATGGCTAAGGATGCCCTATTCAATAGATGATTCTGAGAAAACTGGCTGACCCTATACAGGAGAATGAAACTGGACCCCTACCTCTCACCATTTGCAAAAATTAACTCAAGATGGATTAAAGACTTAAATGTAAGACCTCAAAGTATAAAACTCCAAAAAGAAAACCTAGGAAATACTTTTCTATACATTGGTCTAGGCAAAGAATTTATGACTAAGTCCTTAAAAGCAAATGCAACAAAAACAAAAATGGACGATTGGGACCTAATTAAACTAAAGAGCTTCTGCACAATGAGAGAAACTATCAACAGAGTAAACAGACAGCCTTCAGAATGGGAGAAAATATTTGTAAACTATGCATCTGGCAAAGGACTAATACATAGAATCTATAAGGAACTTAAATCAACCAGAAAAAAAGACAATCTCATTAAAAAATGGGCAAAGGGCATGAACAGACACTTCTCAAAAGAAGGCATACAAACAGCCAACAAACATATGAAAAATGCTCAACATGATGCATCATCAGAGAGATGCAAATCAAAACCACAATGTGATACCATCTCACACCAGTCAGATGGCTATTATTAAAAAGTCAAAAAAGAACAGATGTTGGTAAGGTTGCATAGAAAAGGGAATGCCTATACACTGTTAGTGGGAATGCAAATTAGTTCAGCCCCTGTGGAAAGCAGTTAGGAGATTTCTCAAAGAACTAAAAATAGATTTATCATTTGATCCAGCAATCTTATTACTGGGTATCTACCCAAAGGAAAATAAATCTTTCTACAAAACAGACACCTGCACTTGTATATTCATTGCAGCACTATTCACAATTGTAAAGACATGGAATCAACACAGGTGCCCATCAGTGGTGGACTGGATAAAGAAAATGTGATATATATACACTGTGGAATACTATCATGTATATACTAGCCGTAAAGAGGAACGAAATCATGTCCTTTGCAGCAACATAATGTAATCCGGCATATAAACAGAATCAAAGACAAAAACCACATGATTATCTCAATAGATGCAGAAAAGGTCTTTGACAAAATTCAACAGCCCTTCATGCTAAAAACTCTCAATAAATTCGATATTGATGAAATGTATCTCAAAGTAATAAGAGCTATTTATGACAAACCCACAGCCAATATCATATCGAATGGGCAAGAACTGGAAGCATTCCCTTTGAAAACTGGCACAAGAGAGGGATGCCCTCTCTCACCCCTCCTATTCAACATAGTGTTGGAAGTTCTGGCTAGGGCAATCAGGCAAGAGAAAGAAATAAAGGGTATTCAGTTAGGAAAAGAAGAAGTCAAATTGTCCCTGTTTGCAGATGACATGATTGTATATTTAGAAAACCCCATCGTCTCAGCCCAAAATCTCCTTAAGCTGATAAGCAACTTCAACAAAATCTCAGGATACAAAATCAATGTGCAAAAATCACAAGCATTCTTATACATCAATAACAGACAAACAGAGAGCCAAATCATGAATGAACTCACATTCACAATAGCTTCAAAGAGAATAAAATACCTAGGAATACAACTTACAAGGGATGTAAAGGACCTCTTCAAGGAGAACTACAAACCACTGCTCAGTGAAATAAAAGAGGACACAAATAAACAGAAGAACATTCTATGCTCATGGATAGGAAGAATCAATATTGTGAAAATGGCCATACCCCATTAAGCTACCAATGACTTTCTTCACAGAATTGGAAAAAACTACTTTAAATTTCATATGGAACCAAAAAAGACCCCGCATTGCCAAGACAATCCTAAGCCAAAAGAACAAAGCTGGAGGCATCACGCTACCTGACTTCAAACTATACTACAAGGCTACAGTAACCAAAACAGCATGGTACTGGTACCAAAACAGAGATATAGACCAATGGAACAGAACAGAGCCCTCAGAAATAATACCACGCATCTACAGCCATCTGATCTTTGACAAACCTGACAAAAACAAGAAATGGGGAAAGGATTCCCTATTTAATAAATGGTGCTGGGAAAATTGGCTAGCACCATTTCCTTTCCTTACTCCTTATACAAAAATTAATTCAAGATGGATTAGAGACTTAAATGTTAGATGTAATACCATAAAAACCCTAGAAGAAAACCTAGGTAATACCATTCAGGACATAGGCATAGGCAAGGACTTCATGTCTAAAACACCAAAAGCAATGGCAACAAAAGCCAAAATTGACAAATGGATCTAATTAAACTAAAGAGCTTCTGCACAGCAAAAGAAACTACCATCAGAGTGAACAGGCAACCTACAGAATGGGAGAAAATTTTTTGCAATCTACTCATCTGGCAAAGGGCTAATATCCAGAACTTATAAAGAACTCAATCAAATTTACAAGAAAAAAACAACCCCATCAAAAAGTGGGCAAAGGATATGAACAGACACTTCTCAAAGGAAGACATTCATACAGCCAACAGACACATGAATGGAGAATGACTTTGACGAGTTGAGAGAAGAAGCCTTCAGTTGATCAAACTTCTCAGAGCTAAAGGAGGAACTATGTAACCAGCGCAAAGAAACTAAAAACCTTGAAAAAAGAATGGATGAATGGATAACTAGAATAATCAATGCAGAGAAGACCTTAAAAGAACTAATAGGGATGAAAACCATAATACAGGAACTACATGACAAATGCACAAGCTTCAGTAACCGACTCGATCAACTGGAGGAAAGAGTATCAGCGATTGAAGATCAAATGAATGAAATGAAGCAAGAAGAGTAAAGAAAAAAGAGTAAAAAGAAATGAACAAAGCCTCCAAGAAGTATGGGATTAGCTGAAAATTTTAAAAATTAATTAGTTAAAAAAATTTAAAAGATAGGGGAATTATTTTGGAATACTCAAGTGAACCCAAGTAATCACAGCACTTTTCAAAAGTGAAAGAGGGAGGCAGACGGAGAGGCCAGAATGAATACATATGAGAAGGACTTGATCTGTTGTTGCTGGCTTTGAAGATGGGGGAAGGAGATCATGGGTCAAGGAGTGCGGGTGTTCTCCAAAAACTGGAAAAGATATGGAAACAGATTCTCCCCTAGAGCCTCTTGAGAAGGACACAACATTGCTGACATAGTATTTTTATCCCAGTGAGACCTGTGTCCAACTTCTACTAACCTACAAAACTGTAAAGTAATAAATTAATGCATTTAAGCCACTCAGTTTGTGGTAATTTGTTACAGCAGTGATGGAAACTGATAAATTTTGGCTTTTAAAAGTCTTTAAAAAGGCGCAGTATTTGAGATAGCAGTCCATGAGCCATTACTAGAATCTCCTTCTAGTATCCACACTCAGTTCTCTTGTCTCTCTCTCCTGTCGCTATTGTCACCTAAGAAAACCAAAGCCCTGGTAAAATTCTACTCTCTTGTACTTCACTTTTTCACCAGCACAGCTGAACATTGCTGGAGAAAAACAACTCAGCTGGCTGGGCTCACTTGAAGTCCATGCTCACTTGAAGTCCATGATCACGAATCTCAAAGGTATCTTAGTACTGTCTGGCAGACATACTATGTTGTCTAGTCCATTAATTCTCCTACTCTCTTAGATGACCAGTGTACACATTTTCCTTTCTTCACCCGTCTCCAACACGTCATCTTCAAACACCATGCTCAACCATGAACTTGCTTGCTACTTCACTGTGGAAGCTGAAGAATCAGAAGTGAACTTCCACTTGCTCCCACACCTATCCCCCCACTCATCTACCTCTGTGCCCAAATACTCACCTTGTGCTCTGAACCCTTTCCCCTCTTGCCTACTCAAGGATGTGCTCCAGCAATTGTTTCACCCTCCTTCATTATCAATTTTTCCTTAATAGTAGATTATTCTCACTAGCATGCAAGCATTTCATTTTTACCATCTTAAAAAAAATTCTTAATCACCTCTCTCCCTTTACCACTGTCCCCAATTCTTTGTTCACCTTGGAAGAAAAACCTAGTGGAATTGTTTATGCTCATTGTCCCAATTCTTTTCTTTCCATTCCTTCTTTAATCTATTCTAATGGGGTTTTCCTCCCACCCAATGCCACAGAAGTTGCTCTTCCCAAGTTCACCAAGAACTGCCAGTTTCTCTAAATCCAACGGTCATCTCTCCATACTCATTCTATTTATCATCAGCATTGAACATAATTGGTCTATCTTTGCTTCTTGATTTTTTTTTTTTTACTTTCCTGGAAGGCATCTCTCTCCTGGTTTTCTCCTTACCTCTGTGGCCATCTCAGGCTCTGTGGCTGGATATTCTGTGTTGCACCAATCTCCAAGCCTCCATGTATTTGAATTCTCCCCTGAATTCAAGTTCCACTTGGGAGTCTAACATGTGTCTCAAATTTAACATCTCCAAAACAGAACTCCTCTAACTTGCTCCTCTCCTGGTCTTCCCCATTACTCAAGCCAAATACCCTTGAGTTACTCTGACTCTCTTCTCACTCTCTTACACAATGTCCAACTCCTTAACAAATCCTGAAAGCTCTACCTTCAAAATATACACAGCATCTGCCAACTACTTCTTCTTCTTCTTCTTCTTCTTCTTCTTCTTCTTCTTCTTCTTCTTCTTCTTCTTCTTCTTCTTCTTCTTCTTCTTCTTCTTCTTCTTCTTTTTCCCACACAACACCTTCCCTCACCATCCACCCAAACTTACAACAACTTGTTATTCTCCTTTCTTCCATCCCTGTTTGTTCTCAATAGGGCAAGCCAGAATGATTTTAAAATGCAAGTTAAGGCAGTACTTCTCAAACTTATCTGTGATAAAGAATGATTTTAATAATTTCCATTCCATCATGGATTGAAGCTTTTTAAAGATATGGTACAAAACAAACTACCAGAAAAATTAAATTTCAAAAGACATGCAAAATACAAGACATTTTATTACAGGTTCAACAGGTAGAAAATTACGTTTAAATGATGAAAAGAAACCTAAGTTTCTTATGTTCTAAATGCTTGCTCATAGTTTCTCTACTTGTTTTGTCTGGAACCTGTAACAAACTGCTCATGCACTGGCATAGACGTACACATCACATTTTGGGCAGTGCTAGGTTGGAACTGATCTTGTCAGTTCCATCCTCAAACTTCCCCGTGGCTTTTCCACCCTTCACAGTAGCAGTCAAAGGCCTTGCAGGGGCCAGAAAGGCTCTCTATGGCCTGGTCTCCCCTCACCTTGTTGAGCTCTTCTCTGGCTTCTCCCCTTCCCTGAATAGGCCAACTATCTCCTCACCCCACAGCTTTGAACTTGCAGTTTCCTCTGCTTGGGATGCATCATCCTCAGAAAGTCACATGGCTCACCCTTATGTCCCTCAGTGCACAGGTTAGATGCCTCTTTTCAGAGCTGCCCTCCCTTAGAATCTATTTAAAGTAGCAATCCTTGCCCCTCCCAAATGTATTTTAGTTTATTGTCTGTTTTCACATTCTAGCATGTAAACTCTGAAAAGGTAGAGGTTTCTCTATTTTATTCATGGCTGTATTCCTAGTGCCTAGAGTAGAGCCTGGTATATAGTAGATACTTAAAAAATTGATTAAATGAATACATTAATTAAATGAATCCAACTTTTAGGAATATATAATAAGAATATTATCAGATACATGCTAACAATGAGATGTATGAAAAGTTCATAGCATCCTTAAAATATTTATTAAGCATTAATAGTAGGAAAAAAACCTTCTCAGTAATAAAAATTTTAAGCCTCCTTTATGTCTATTAATAGGATATTAATTAAGCAAATCATGGTGAATATCTACAGTTTTATCTGCCCAGTAGCTATGTTCTCATACGAACTGCTTTGCCCAGTCACATGTACTATAATAGTCGCCATACTTTAACAGCTAATTAGCACAGGGTGAGAATTAAGTAATGAGCCTGTGTCCTGAAATTATGAACATTGTATCCCCCAAATTACAGTCAGTGCAGTCAGAGAAAGTTTGCCTGCTGTATGGAGAGAGCCACGCCATAGTAAAAGAACTTGAGATGGATCCAGGGAAAAACACAGATGAGAACAGTCTTAATGTTGTCTGGGTCCCTGGTTCTAGTATTTCCTGAAATTCCACTGCATTCTTATCTTTTCCTCAATTATTCAACCTTTTTTGGATTTCACAATCTGATTTGCCTCCTTTTTTTGTTAAAGTCCATTCATATTGGGGTTCTATCACTTGATACCAAATACACAAACAACAGAGTACAATCTAGGTATCAGAGAGGATGTTGCATAGTAACATTCATTGACTTAGAAAAGTCTCTATGACAGATTTCCTGGGTAGAAAAGCAAGCTGTAAATAAACATGACCCTGTTATATAAAATGTCAATAGCATGTATTATGGATACATATATGCATTTAGAAAAGAATGGAAGGATATATGCCAAACTGTGGTCATCTTTGCGTAATACGATTTTCAAGGACTCCTGTTTATTTTCCCATTATTTTCTGTTTCTAAAAATTTTCTATTATGAGCATTATAAAGATAATAAATCTTTGTAAATACAAAAGAATAAGCATTGATTCTTATATGATTTATCCTGATGTTTTCACTCAAAATATATTATAGGTAGGAGAGAAAATGTGGAAATTATGCAAAAATTTTCTGGGACTTCACCCATTAATCCTCTTGCTTGCTTTAATATACCTGGTACCCACCATGCTCTCTCCCAACATTAACACTAATTTACCAATGAATAATTCAATTAAAAATGTGATTAGAACATATATTCTCTGAACTGTTCTACTACTTTATTCACTTACTTCTTTCTGTTCTTTTTATAGCACAGGACTACATGGGACTTTCTTATAGTTAAAGAGTTTTTTTATGTTTTAGGCTGAGTGTTAAGTACAGGAAAAAATCAGTGGACATCTACAGTGTGAGAAACCATGCTAATTTTGTAGAGACTCCAAAGAAGTGTAGCCCTGTCCTCAAGAAGCTTAAAAAACACATAGATTATAACACAGACATACTTAAAAATAGAACTACTCATGCAAGACCGTGAATGCCAAAGGACATGTCAATATCAGGCCCTCAGAAGAGGGAAGTAGCAGTTCTGGCAGGGAGAGTCAGGGAAGCTTTATGAAAATAGTTGGATACAAGCAGGAGAGAGAAACAAAGAAAGGACATTTCAGGTGGGTGTGTGTTGGTGAGTGTATGTGCATGGGTAGGGGCTGCTTTAATGAGCTCAGAGAGATGAGCATGTGGGAATAGTATGGAAAATTTCAGGAGCAGTGAGTAGACTACTCCAAATGGAGCTGAGGGAGTTAGGGTAATTTTTGGTCAGATTTTAGAAGGCCTTTATGACAGGACTATAATCTTGTTAATCCAGAATTACAAGCAATAACTTTTAGTTCCTGTGCCAACCCAATGGACAATGGCTGTCTGGAGTGCTTTGAGAAGGATCACGAGCCAATCCTTGGAAAAAAAACACCATGATCAATGAATGATGAATGATGGGAAATGACATATTACCTATGCATTGAATATATCATGTGTTTTTCTAATTCTGCCTCTCCCTAAGAGGCAACTATTATTCTGTAAGTTGGGATTATTCCCCTCCATCTTTTACTTGATAATTTTAGCACACATGCATATACAACCATAAAATTTTGCTTGTCTTGAGCTTTACTAAAATGATGTCATACTGTTTGTAGGCTTTTGGAACTTGCTTGTTTTGTATTACTTTTCTAAGACATATTTATGTCTGTGTCACTGAAGTGTATTTTTACCATTGTATGATATATCGTTTTGTGACTATACCACTTTTTATTTTCTGTTCTATTGAAGCACATTCAAATTTGTTGAGATTCTTCACATTGCAAAAATGTTCCCATATGCCTTCTTGTATTTCCCTCTTCATGCCCTGTGTAAGAGTTTCTCTAAGCTATACATCTAGGAGTGGGATTGCTAGGAAATAGGGTATGTGTCTATTCACCTTTATGAGATAGTGCAAAATAGTTTTCCAAAGTGAATGTTACAATTTTATTATCTCACTACAGTTTTTAAGATTTTGAGTCTTCTTTAAGAGTTGTAAGCAGTGAAATGGCTGAGGAAAAAATGACATTTGGGGAATAGAAATATGATATTTACATGCATGATAGATTTGAAGTAGAGAGTTATATTGGGAAATTCAATAAGGAGACTGTTAGAGTAGTTCAGATTTGAATTAAAATCCTAATTTGGATGATAAGGGGTGAACTTGGTGATCAATTATTTTGGTCATTGTATTTGGTTATTAAGTGTGCTGGAAAGTTAGAAATCACTCCAGCATCTTTAGCCTGAGCCAAAATCATTTATTCATATAGTAAAAATATATTGAGAACGGACTACATGTCAAGCATAGCGTATGTTAAGAAAAGAGAATATAAAGATGAAACACACAGTGACCTGAAGTTTCTTCAGGAAACATACACCCTCTCAAGACTAAATCAGGAAGAAGTTGAATCTCTGAATAGACCAATAACAGGTTCTGAAATTGAGGCAATAATTGATAGCCTACCAACCAAAAAAAGTCCAGGACCAGATCGATTCACAGTTGAATTCTACGAAACTATTTCAATCAATAGAAAAAGACAGAGTCCTCCCTAACTCATTTTATGAGGCTAGCATCATCCTGATACCAAAGCCTGGCAGAGACACAACAACAAAAGATAATTTTAGAACAATATCCCTGATGAACATCGATGTGAAAACCCTCAGTAAAATACTGGCAAACTGAATCTCAGCCCAAAATCTCCTTAAGCTGATAGGCAATTTCAGCAAAGTCTCAGGATACATAATCAATATGCAAATATCACAAGCATTCCTATATACCAATAATAGACAAACAGAGAGCCAAATCATGAGTGAACTCCCATTCACAATTACTACAAAGAGAATAAAATACTTAGGAGTCCAACTTACAAGGGATGTGAAGGATCTCTTCAAGGAGAACTACAAACCACTGCTCAATGAAATAAAAGAAGACACAAACAAATGGAAGAACATTCCATGCTCATGGATAGGAAGAATCGATATCATGAAAATGGCCATACTGCCCAAGGTAATTTATAGATTCAACGCTATCCCCATCAAGCTATCATTGACTTTCTTCACAGAATTGAAAAAAAATACTTTAAAGTTCATATGGAAACAAAAAAGAGCCCACATAGCCAAGACAATCCTAGGCAAAAAGAACAAAGCTGGAAACATCATGTTATCTGACTTCAAACTATACTACAAGGCTACAGTAACCAAAATAGCATGGTACTGCTACCAAAACAGATATATAAACCAATGGAACAGAACAGTGTCCTCAGAAATAAAACCACACATCTGCAACCATCTGATCTTTGGCAAACCTGACAAAAACAAGAAATGGGGAAAGGATTCCCTATTCAATAAATGGTTCTGGGAAAACTGGCTAGCCATATGTAGAAAGCTGAAACTGGATCCCTTCCTTACACCTTATACAAAAATCAATTCAAGATGGATTAAAGACTTAAATGTAAGACCTAATGCCATAAAAATTCTAGAAGAAAATCTAGGCAATACCATTCAGGACATAGGCATGGGCAAAGACTTCATGACGAAAATACCAAAAGCAATGGCAACAAAAGCCAAAATTGACAAATGGGATCTAATTAAACTAAAGAGCTTCTGCACAGAAAAAAAAAAAAAAAACAAAACAAAACAAAACCTATCATCAGAGTGAACAGGCAACCTACAGAATGGGAGAAAATCTTTGCAATCTATCCATCTGACAAAGGGCTAATATCCAGAATTTACCAAATTTACAGGAAAAAACAACCCCATCGAAAAGTGCACAAAGGATATGAACAGACACTTCTCAAAGAAGACATTTATGCAGCCAACAGACATATGAAAAAATGTTCATCATCACTGGTCATCAGAGAAATGCAAATCAAAACCGCAATGAGATGCCATCTCACGCCAGTTAGAATGGCGATCATTAAAAAGTCAGGAAACTACAGATGCTGGAGAGGATGTGGAGAAATAGGAACACTTTTACACTGTTGGTGGGAGTGTAAATTAGTTCAACCATTGTGGAAGACAGTGTGGCAATTCCTCAAGGATCTAGAACTAGAAATACCATTTAACCCAGCCATCCCATTACTGGGTATATACCCAAAGGATTATAAATCATGTTACTATAAAGACACATGTACACATATGTTTATTGTGGCACTATTCACAATAGCAAAAACTTGGAACCAACCCAAATGTCCATCAATGATAAACTGGATTAAGAAAATGTGGCACATATACACCACGGAATACTATGCAGCCATAAAAAAGGAAGAGTTCATGTCCTTTGCAGGGACATGGATGAAGCTGCAAACCATCATTCTAAGCAAACTATCACAAGGACAGAAAACCAAACACCACATGTTCTCACTCATAGCTGGGAATTGGACAATGAGATCACTTGGACACAGGGCAGTGAACATCACACACCAGGGCCTGTTTGGGAGGTGGGGGCTGGGGGAGGAATAGCATTAGGAGAAATACCTAATGTAAATGATGAGTCAATGGGTGCAGCAAACCAACATGGCACATGTATACCTATGTAACAAACTGCACTTTGTGCACATGTACCCTAGAACCTAAAGTATAATAATAATAATAAAAATAATAAAAGAATCTTACAATTAAAGGAGAAACAATCAAGCTACTGATAGCTATAGTACTGTCCCACCAGCATGATGATGGGGAAATCAGGAAGGGTGCTTAGAGGTGCAGACCGGGAGCACCTAATCCAGTCTGACAGAGACCTTAGGGAGGAGAGGAATACCTGAGCATCCCAATTTTGAAAAGCAGGAGTTATCCGGGAGAAGAAATGGTAGAAAAGCTCTTTCCGAATTAAGAATACAAATTATGGCAACACAAGGATGAGTAATGAGCCTGCTGTAGTAGAGAAACTGCATTTTATGTGTGTGTGTGTGTGTGTGTGTGTGTGTGGCCAGTACGTGGTTCTGTGTAAGAAACATTTTATTATTAATACACAATAGATGTACATATTTGGAGGGTACATTTGCTATTTTGATACATTCATATCATGCATAATGATCAAATCAGGATAATTGAGATATTTTATTTTATTTTATTTTTTTATTATTATTATACTTTAAGTTCTAGGGTACATGTGCACAACGTGCAGGTTTGTTACATATGTATACTTGTGCCATGTTGGTGTGCTGCACCCATCAACTTGTCAGCACCCATCAACTCGTCATTTACATCAGGTTTAACTCCCAATGCAATCCCTCCCCCACCCGACCATGATAGGCCCCGGTGTGTGATGTTCCCCTCCCCGAGTCCAAGTGATCTCATTGTTCAGTTCCCACCTATGAGTGAGAACATGCGGTGTTTGGTTTTCTGTTCTTGCGACAGTTTGCTGAGAATGATGGTTTCCAGCTGCATCCATGTCCCTACAAAGGACACAAACTCATAAACGAATGTTGAAGCAGTAGGCAGGAGCTGGATCATGCCTTGCTACAGAGTTTGGACTTGGTGATAAGGCAGTGGGGAGCTGTGAGAGTTCTAGCTCTGTCCTCACACTCACTTCTTTAAGTGTCTCCTGGACCATTTGCTTTTGAAATGTGGCTCATCAGCTTACCACTTTCTACTGCTAAAGGAATCATATAAAAGTCTTCCTGGCCGAGGCACAAACTGCTTCATTTTTTAATGTCTGCACTTTTAGTATAGCATATCCTGGCCTGATCTCACATCTTTGTCTAGTTTCCAGCCTTTGTCTAGGTTACAGCCTTCTTTAACTCAGTGGTCCCCAACGTTTTTGGCACCAGGGACTGGTTTCCTGGAAGACAATTTTTCCACAGACTGTGTAGTAGGGATGGTTTTGGGATGATTCAAGTGCATTACATTTATTGTATACTTTATTCTGTGACTACATTGTAATATATAATGAAATAACTATACAACTTATAATATAGAATCAGTGGGAGCCCTGAGCTTGTTTTTGTTGTTGTTATTGTTGTTGTTTTTGATGGAGTCTCTCTCTGTCACCCAGGCCAGAGTGCAATGGCATGTTCTCGGCTCACTGCAACCTCTGCCTCCCAGATTCAAGCAATTGTCCTGCCTCAGCCTCCCAAGTAGCTGGGATCACAGGTGCCTGCCACAATGCCTGGCTAATTTTTGTATTTTTGGTAGAGATGGGGTTTCACCATGTAGGCCAGGCTGGTCTCGAACTCCTGACCTCAAGTGATCCGCCAGCCTCGGCCTCCCAAAGTGCTGGGATTACAGGCATGAGCCACCACACCCAGCCTCCAGAGCTTGTTTTCCTGCAACTAGATGGTCCCATCTGGGGGTGATGGGAGACAATGACAGATCATCATTAGCTTCTCACTCATCTTCCAAAGCTCATGTCCTTTGTATATAAAATACCTGCGGGAATTTGGTTAACAAAGGCAGCTAAAATGATGCGAGGACATGAAGTCCAATAGGCAAAGATTGGATCAGAACATTATGCCAGAAATGTCCAGAGCTCTCTGGGAGGTGTTGAGAGGTGAGTGAAGGGTTGGGGATAGGCATGGACAACCCTTGGGGAGCCAGGTGGAGCGGTAGTGATGATTAACTTTAGCTGCTCTCCCACAACGCTGGGAGAAATTAATAAGCAACAGAATTAATGAGCAAGTTTACGAAAGTTTAGGCAACTTCAGTGACTTGAATATGCATAATGTACCACTGCTAAGACATAGTTGAGTAAAGAGGCATGCAACTAAAAATTCCCTAGGCTTCACTAGATTATGTTAGAAAATACATTAATTACAGAATATTCAAAATCCTGTGGTTAATTGTCTTCATTCCTGAAACAAAGCCCAAAGTCCTTGCAAAGTTGCCTCCCCGCCAGCCTTTTTGGAGCCATCAGGGCAAATGCTCAGAGACAAATCTGCTCATGTGGCACCTGTTACCTTCCTGGCATGCATCTCTCAGGTGTCATCTCAGGAGATTGTCCCTCTCCTGCTGGGTGTCACAGACTGGGGGAGCCTGCAGCCAGGCATGGCCACTGAGCCTCACCACTGAGAGTTTTATGAGGCCATCCTGGCTTTAGGGGCTCCAAGTGCCACGTTGATCAAAGCAGTCCACTTTCATCTGTTTTATAAAGGATCCTGTGTATATCAATGCAAAAGTATTCAGCCTTCTAAAAGATGTTTGAAGCTGATTTCACCAGAGCTTCCACGGAACCAGGACCCTGCTGTGTTTTAGGCAAAAGTGGGCAAGTGTTCATTTTCCTGCTTGTTGCAGAACTTTGTTGCCTGGGAAGCAAAGTACTGCTGTTCAAACTCCAAGTCTTACAAAATTGCTTATTAAAATAATTCCTGACATTTTGGCTTCTACCCCTTTTCTCCCTAGGTGTCAGGCCTAATCGGTGAAGTAGACTGGAATTAAGCACCCCATCTTTTTCTGTCAGAGTTCTCAGTTGTCAACAATTAAAATCTAGTAGGGGCAGAAAAGGAATTTATTAAACAATGTAAGATTTCCCAGGAGGCTGGAAAGCAGGCTGGGAGGCTTCCCAGCCAGGATCAATTCTCAGGGTCACAGTAAGGAACTGACCAGGTGGGAATAACTCTGCTGACTCCACCAGGGACAGACTCCTGCTGGTGCTGGGTCCTGGTGTCACCTTGGCCACCCTTCCCTCTGGAAATCGAATTCACCAGCTGCCATTCTCACCAGGGTGGGCTCTAGGTGGCACTTGTTTCTTTGCAACACATGCTTGTGATTAGCAAACTTGCTGAGGTACGCGCCATGGTCTGGGTCTGTGTCACAGACCAGTGTACTGGCTGCAGAGGAGGTGGGGAATTCTCCAAATATAGGCAGTGTGTTCAACAGTGTTGAGAAGCCCAGACGAGTGATAACATGTTCACTTGAACATCGCTGTCCTCGGGTTCTCTTCCTCTCCTCTATACCTACCCCCAACTACACCGACGCCAAAGCCACAGTACCTTTCCTCCTCATCCACTTAAAGCCAAATATTTCACTAGAATTGAATTATTTGAGGTCTGTCACCACCAACTCACCAAACATGCCCAGACATGACTGAACCTCAGCACTGGAAACACTTAGGCTCAAGCTGAAAGTTTCTTACGTGCTACACATTGGAAACAACCAACCATTCCTAAACTAGTCCATGAAACCACAGGACACTAGGAAAGGATAGCCTAGTAAAGAACACAAACATGTTTTCACAACAGTGAAAATAGATCTTCGTTTACACCACCACTGATTTGAAAGGCTATACTGTTTGTTTTGTTTCTTCTTTTGCTCTGTATTCAATATTCAACTTAACTATTGAATGGATCTAAGCACTGTTAATAAAGTAGTAAACAAAACCCTGCCCATAAAGTGTTAATATTCTAGAGGGAGACGCAGAGTATGAACAAGGACTTAAATGCATACACAATGGAAGCTCAGACAGTGATAAGTACATTAAGAAAAATAAAGGAGGGTTAAGGAATAGCTGGTGATGGGACCAATGCTCGTTTATATTGGGTGGTCTGGGAAGGTGAGGTTCAAGCAGATTTGAATCATGGAACAGGGTGATATGAAGAGATTTGGGATCAGAGGTGCCTGAGATGAAAACATACCCAGGAGCTAAAGTGAGAGGAAGACGGTGAGAGTGAGTGTGGTGGAAAGAAGCCTGAAGATGAAATGAGACAGATAAATAGGGCCAAAATATGGAGGGTCTTGTGGGTCACCATTAGGAGTTTGGCCTTTATTCTAAGCATAATTGAAAGCCATTGGATAGTTCTAAGATGAGCAGTAGTGATAGGATTAGACTTACATTTTTTCGAAGTTCTCACTGGCTGCCCTATAAATAGTAGGTTATGGGATTTTTAAATTGGAGGTGAGGAACCTCTCACTAGACTTTGCTGTGATCCAGGTAGAGAAACATGTCGGGTTGGACAAGGGTGGGAGCAGTGCAGGTGGTGAGATCAGATCAGGTTTGGAATGTATTTTGCAGCCTGATCTGTCAGGATTTGCTGATGCTCTGCATGTGAAAATGAGGCAGAAAGAATCCAGTATGAACTTCTAGGAAAGCACTTTGTGACTGATTGTATTCTATGCAAATGGCTACAATATTTCCTGTTTATATAGTTTTCCAGAAACTTGCTACTCCCTCATCAAGAGATGGAGTCTGTGTCCTATCCCCTTGGAACTAAGAGGGCTTTTCTTAGACTTTTAACTATTAAAATATGGCAGAAGTGATACATGTCTTTTCTGAGTCATTAAAACGTGATCCCACTTCTGCCTGATTTCACTGGGACGCTCATGCTGTAACCCAGCTACCGTGCTATGAGGAAGCCCAGGTCACATGGAGAGGGCCAAGTGGAAAGGAACCCAGGCCCCTGCCCTCAGTATCAACTGTCCTTCCTGCCAACAGCCATGATTTTCTTGCTAGCTTTTGAGTGAGGTTTACTGGACATATGCTCTCAGATGCGTGCCTGGATCCTTGTCATTACTACACTTATTCCAGTCCTTGATTTTTGTCTACAAGACGTTGTGAACTATTAGAAAACGTCCCCAAAGCAGGCTATAAATGGCCCTGAGCTCAGTCTCCATTTTGTATGATTCACAGTGCCCTTCTCCCTGTTTTTCCATCAGACAGGACATCTTTCTGTGAACCTTTCGTCCACTCTGTTCTTATGCCTCTGCTGCCCTCTGGGGGCTATTAGCCACATGAAACCATTTAGATTCTTTATGCGTGGGCAAAAAAAAAAAAAAAAAAAGAAAAGAAAAAGAAAAAAGTTACCATTGATTGACTGGAAGGAACTATTCTAAACATTTGATATATACTTACTCCTTTATTCTTGACAATCCTATAAGACAGGTACCACTATTAGCCTCCTTTTAAAGATAAGACAACAGAGATTAAAAAAAAAATTAAGCAATTTGTCCAAGCAAGGTCCTACAATGAATGACAAAGCTGGAATTTGAACCAAGGCAGTCTTGTTCTAGTGTCTATGTCTGCATTATCCTCCTTCTCCTTTGGTAGGATAAAGTAGATCTATTATGCATGCATATGAGACTTGTTTACATCTATAACTTGTAAAAATAAATTTGCTTTTAAACTGAGGTATTTATCTTCTGCCTTGATGATGGCAGCAGGTGCCTAAATGGCCTCCCCAGGCATGAACAGATCCCCCACCAGGTCTGTTCTCTATGTAGTAACTAGAGAGATCTTTTTAAAAAATTGTGAATCAATAAACTAAAGAATACTTTCTCTCGTCACCTCTTCTCTATACGGAAAAAAAATATAACCAGTCTTACCAAAAAGTTAGATTAGTCACCTAAGCAAACAGGGTTCAAATATTCTAGCACTCTGAAACCACAATCTAAAATGGTCTTCTGATGTGTGGTTATAACACTTAATATGCAGTGTTTGTCTCTTAGTAACTTTACCTTTATCTGATTCAGCATCACATTATTTATCCTCTAAGGAAGTAAGCATATCTTCTCTGTTTCGTAAGAAGATACCTTACTGTACAAAATGGTACTGTGGCCTAAAAATCACCCAATAAATAAATATGGTGCAGGGTTGGAGTTGTTACTTAGAGTAGAATGCAATTCCTAAAATCTAAATATTTTTCAAAACCTGAATGAGATGTGCAGTGAAACCCTGTAAACACAATCTTAAGCAGAAGGCTAATATGTAAACCACATAAAAGCTGTGCAAGTTGAATAGGAGGCAATAAATGAGGGAGGTATGTGCTTGGGCCTCTAGAAAGACATAGGAAGCATATCTGAGAAATCTGTAGGGTTCAGCTTCAAAAACATTATTGTAAACATGTGTGCATCTAAGGTAACAGTACTATAACTGGTAATAAAGATGGGGAGGAGAGAAACTGCCAATCCCAAACTGACGGTCAATATTTCTGGATTCCAGCATTCCCAGTTCCTTTATCTCTGGACTGTCCAGTTTTCTATGGCTCATCAAATAAAAATTAATATGCCCATATTTACAAAAAGCCACCTTCATGCCCTCTTCCAGGAGGAACTAGAGAACTTGGGACTTCCCAGTCACGATTTCCAACCTTGTTCTTCTGGGTTTTCCATTTCATGTTGAGCACTCAGAGACTTTAGTAGGTTTAAGCTTTCTTGCCTGGTGGGTGGGAGTAGGGACGGGGGTGGAAATGCGGTGACTGTTTATTGGGTGTTTGCTCTAAGGCAGTGGTAGCGGGTCGGGGGTTCTTTCCTGGTTATCAGAGCTGTGCACCTGCTCACTTGCCAGATGATATGCAAAAAAGAATCCAAAGAAGCAGCAAGAAAGCCAATAAATTTTCTTAGATCAAAATGACATATCCCAAAGCTCCTCTCTTTCCAATTATTTTTGATGAGAGCAAAATTATTATACTCAACTCCAGTGTGAATCTACATCACAGGGGGAGATGATTTTAGGTGAAAATTCCCTTATGGTTAAATAGATGTTTGTGTGCTCATTTTTGTTGTTTTAAGAAGCTTCCAGGATAATTCTGATGCAAACAGGCCTGAAGCAAGAAAGACTGACATACAGGTTTATTGGATAAATTGAAGTTTATTAAATATGATTACTATTATTTTCTGTATTAATTTTATAATATTGGTCACTTGTCTTCCTTTCAAGTTTTTAAATTTTTTTTTTTGAAAAAACATAGGCTTGAAACCTGCGGGAAAACATATTATTGTGACATATCACATATCACAACATATCACATTGGCCCTGAGGATTGAACTATTTCCAGAGCCATCTGGTCTGACAGACATAAGTGATTGATTCTTGCTTGGTCTGTAATACACCCCAAATGCATTCACCTGCTATGCCATTGCCCCCTCTTCATTTTCTACTCTGAGCTTTAAAAACCTGGAGTTATACATCTCATGGCTCTTAGACTAATGCATAGCTTGTTCCTGACTGCCTTTCAGCACTGGAAGAAAAAAGTAATATCTTTGTGACAGCATAATTACTTCCACCTCTGACAGCTCTTCTCCATTGTGACATCTGCAAAGAAATCATTTGGAAGGGGAAAATACACGTGTTCTGGGATTAAAGACATAACAGGCATGTACTGAATGTGTCAAAAAATTTGAGATGTTGAGGGAGCTGAAGACAAGCCCTCTACCTTGTAAATGTAGTCCCATGAGGAATTTTCCAAAGAAGTCTTATAAAGCAATTGTTTTTCAGTGTTTTACTACATTTATGAATCTTCAGCCCATCAGTGGAAAATATGATGCTCTGAGAGTCAGCCATGACACTGGGCTAGAATGGGGTGCTAGTTTACTTTGAAAGATAGTTCTTCTCTTTGACGTATAATGTCCCGTTTCTCCCAGCTACTACATTTCACTTCATTTCTCTAGACCACAGGGTTCTAAGACACTTAGTCTAATTTAGAGGCAGTCTTTTGTTAAGAGGCCACTGAGGCCTATAAAGTCCGGCCAGTAGGACTCAATCGGGTAGCTTTATAGAGAGAAGTCCAGATTGAGTTATCAATGTTAATAGGTGGGTCTTTTCATTAATGTCAGCCAACCAATGTACTACAACAAACACATCATATTGTTTTTTAAAGGACACATCTATTTAGCATCATGATCAGACTATTACATTTAGCAATCAACAGCATGGGTGCAAAAAATAATTGACATTAAAACCTTTTATAGGCAAGCTTTATACTTTCTACAGAACAGAAACTGAAATAAACCATTGTACAATTGGTCACAACTACAGTCCTTGAGATTTTTGCCCATACACATGAATATTGTCAAAAACATGTCTTCTTTGTAGCAGCTAGGTCCTGCTACTACTGTGTGTGACTGAGTTCAAAAATCTGTTGTAACCTGTAGTTTCCTTGTCACGTTTCCAGCTGTCCTCTCCTGCTAAGCTTTGTCTTGTGGCAGTAATTAAAATCTTCTGGCCGGGCACAGTGGCTCATGCCTGTAATCCCAGCACTTTGGGAGGCCAAGGCGGGCGGATCACGAGGTCAGGAGTTTGAGATCAGTCTGGCCAACAGAGTGAAACCCATCTCTACTAAAAATACAAAAAATTAGCTGGGTGTGGTGGTGGGCACCTGTAATCCCAGCTACTCAGGAGGCTGAGGCAGGAGAATTGTGTGAACCCAGGAGGCAGAGGTTGCAGTGAGCCGAGATCACACCACCGCACTCCAGCCTGGAGGCAACAGTGCAAGACTCCATCTCAAAACAACAATGACAAAACAAAAACAGAAACAAAGACAAAACAAAACAAAACAAAACAGTAGCAATGGCCGTAGCTACTGTTGCTACTAGAACCACCATAGCCACCTTGGTTTCGTGGTTTGGCAAAATATTGGCCTCCACCACCATAGGGGTCAGAGTTTCTGCCTTCAAAGTTTCCTGCCTTCATGGGTTCAAAATCTGAAGACTGACTGTTGTACTTGCCAAAATCATTGTATCTTCTACTACTTCTGCAATTACTTCTACTACCACTGCCAAAGCCGCCTCTGTCTCCGTTGTTATAGCTGTCACAGAAGCCACTGCCCTGGTTTCTACAACCTTCTCCACCACTTCCATAGCCTCTGCTTTCTTCAGAGTAACCGGGGCCACCTCCTCCATAACCACCATCATTACCAAATCCATTAGAGTCATCCTCACTGCCACCATATCCACTACTATCACAGCTGCTGCCAAAGCCACCATGACCCCTGAAGTTTCCTCCATGACCAAAGTTGTCTATCCCATCAAAACTGCCTCCATGACCGCCACCAAAGTTTCCAGAACCATTTTGGCCTCTTTGGCTGGATGAAGCACTAGCCACCTCTGGCTTCGACAGGGCTTTTCTAACTTCACAGTTGTGGCCATTCCCAATGTGGTACTTCTAAATGACAATCTTATCCATGGAGTCATGATCATCAAAGGTGACAAAAGCAAAGCCCTTTTACTTGCCACTGCCTTGGTCAGTCATGGTTTCAATCACTTCAATTTTCCCATACTGTTCAAAATCATCTCTTAGGTGGTGTTCTTCAGTGTCTTCTTTAATGCCACCAACAAATATCTTTTTCACAGCTAAGTGGGCACTTGGTCTCTGAGAATCTTCTCCTGAGACAACTCTTTGGTTGTATGATTCTTCCATCCCCATGTGTGGCCTTGTATGCATGGCAGCATCTGCCTCCTCCACAGTGGCATTTGTGACAACTCCAAAGGCCCTGGAGCGCTTGGTGTTTGGATCTCACTTCCACACAGTTCGTGAGTGTTCCCCATTGCTCAAAATGGCTCCTCAGGCTCTCAGCAGTCGTTTCAAAGCTCAACTCTCCAATGAGGAGCTTCCATAGCCGTTCAGGCTGTTTAGGAGACTCCAACTTAGACACAACAGCAGTGGGAAGAGAGACTTTGACAAAGCTTCCTCAACAGCATCCCCTAGCAGGAAGGAGAAAGCTAACAAATGTATCGCAACACACCATATTCTAAACTTTGAAAATTGGCTCTGTGTTCAATTAAGTTTTCTTCCATCTGGTCAGTAGGTTCCCATGCAACACAAGCTTGCCATGTTTGTTAGTCACTTGAAAGCTTACCTCAAGCCTGGACAATTGATCCAGAAAGTCCCAACTCATTCAGATGTCCAGGCTTGTGTACTTATGAATCTACCACTGGTCTTGAACCACCCCATCGGAAGGTGAGATAGAGGAATGCTATCAGCTGCAGTCAGAAGGCTCACTACAGGGATGAATCCTAGCTCCAGGGAAACAGACACATAATGAAGACTCCAAACTGAGAGAAACAGCACTGCGATCTAGACCCTGGACTCCTTAGGTATATGTTAATTTGAAAACATATTTAACGTATTCCACTTGCCAGGTATCGGGAATGACTAAGATTAATTTTCAGAGATTTAGAACAGTGACCATATAACATGGATTGAAAAAAGATACAGTTTCTGTCCTCTCACCTCTGCCTTCCCTCTGAAGGGATCGGTTTGTGGGAAGTTAGAGCCTAGGGCCCTGGAGTTGGGTCCCCAAGTACCTTCCTACTAAAGGCAGCCTTGATCAGCTTCTCCTTAGGAACTACTGAAGCAGGTCAGTGTCTATCTGAACTATCTTCCTGGGACCTACCTTTTTGCTGAATCTAGCTCAGTGTACCTATCTTAATAATTCATAAAATGGGATTAATAATCCCTACCTCAAAGAGTCATTGTGAAGATTACAAATCATTAGGTGTGATAAATCGAAGTATGGTCAGGAACTCAAATTTTCTTCATTTTATGTTGGGTTCTCCAGAAGCAGAGCCTGAGTCAGAAACTGAGGACAAGGGATTTATGGAGGATGCGTTCTTCAGGCCAAACCTATAACAGAAAAAGAGAGGTGACATAGGAAAGGGCAAATTACCAATCAAGGATATCATCTAATGAAGTCTAGCCTTGGCCTGATCAACAGGGGACTCTGGAACATAAATAGTATAGCAGAGTTATCATGATTTGAAGCAGACTGGACTTCTGCGTTCATAAGTCAGCCATTCGCTGTTGGGAAGTGGTGGGGCAGGTGGTGGTTGTGCTGGTGGGAGGGTAATCTCCTTGGCATATCTGGGTGAGGAGACTTCTGTCAGCCAAGGTTCATTTTCACATACTTGTACCTTCTACTCTTCACTTAAAAACTTTCATCCCTTAAGACTGTGTGCCTGAAGACTTTGTTCTCTCCTTAGGACTTCCTACTTTGGCATGTGGTTAGAAGGCATCTTTGAGCTCACTTTAGAGGATTGAGCATGTATGAAACAGAAGCAGTGTGCTTCAAGATTCTGGCACAGTATTCGGCATATAGCAGGAACTCTATAGATGCTAGCTCTTTTTTTAAAAAAACCTTCTGCCCCTAAAGCTGTCCTTCATTTTGGAGAATTCCTGGCAATGCATTGTCCTTCCAAGTCAGGCCAGAGGTGGACAAAATAGAAGAGAATGTAATCAAAGCACCTAGCACATGGTACACGTACATAATAAATAAGTATTGGTTACATTTCTTCCTTCCCATTCATTAGCTTTGTCCCAGTACCATTTGAGTTTTCTTATGGTGCAGAAGATTTATTTTATCCAGTTAATTATTAGGGACATTAATATTCACAATAATCACCATAAATATTATGTTCCAAATGGATTTGGAGTCAAAATCATTTTGGGGGGAATACAGTTGTAGAAAATAGCCTAATTTTGTCTTGTAAAAATCTTTTTTTTTTTAATCTCTGGTTCTTTTAAAGCACATGTAATAGGTACTATCACCCAATTTAGTACTTACAAATCTGCACTTTTCCCTACTTTTTTTTTGAAAGAGCATAAGGGTGAGGAGTTTCTATTGTACCCCTCCACCATTCCTATGCCTCCTGATCCTGATCTTTGCTCACTGTCAGGAGCAAAGAAAGTGCCAAGTTAATGCTTGTTATCCTGATCAAGCACAGCAGTGAGCAAGTTATGACATCCATGAATCAACTAAGAATAACCCCTTAATAAATAAATGAGAAATTCCTTCCAGAATTTTGTGCCACAAATATAATAGCAACAACTAGTAATATTTTAAATGCTCAGATTTTCTTATTTCAGCAACTGTACTTTTATGAATGCATCCTTAAAAAACTGGAACCACTTCAGATGTCCATCAAAAAATAGTTAGATAAATTCTTGCATTCAAAATTTATTGTTATATACAAATTCCATTAAACAAGGAGTTAGATGTATATAGACTTACTTAAAAAGCCAATATACAAGAAAAAACAAATTATAACACACACACACACACACACACACACACACACACACACACACACCCAATTGAAACTTTTTATTTAGTTGTGATGTAGAAATTAAATTTTGCTTTCTTCATCAAATAGGTGCAATAAAAAATGATAAAGGGGATATCACCACCGATCCCACAGAAATACAAACTACCATCAGATAATACTATAAACACCTCTATGCAAATAAACTAGAAAATCTAGAAGAAATGGATAAATTCCTGGACACATACAGCCTCCCAAGACTAAACCAGGAAGAAGTTGAATCCCTGAATAGACCAATAACAGGTTCTGAAACAGAGGCAATAATTAATAGCCTACCAACCAAAAAAAGTCTAGGACCAAACGGACTCAGCCAAATTCTACCTGAGGTACAAAGAGGAACTGGTTCCATTCCTTCTGAAACTATTTCAATCAACAGAAAAAGAGGGAATCCTCCCTAATTAATTTTATGAGGCCAACATCATCCTGATACCAAAGCCTAGCAGAGACACAACAAAAAAAGAGAATTTTAGACCAAGAACCCTGATGACCATCGATGCAAAAATCCTCGATAAAATACTGGCAAACCAAATCCAGCAGCACATCAAAAAGCTTATCCACCACGATCAAGTTGGCTTCATCCCTCGGATGCAAGGCTGGTTCAACATATGCAAATCAATAAATGTAAACCATCATATAAACAGAATCAAAGACAAAAACCACATGATTATCTCAATAGATGCAGAAAAGGCCTTTGACAAAATTCAACAGCCCTTCATGCTAAAAACTCTCAATAAACTAGGTATTGATGGGACGTATCTCAAAATAATAAGAGCTATTTATGACAAACCCACAGCCAATATCATATTGAATGGGCAAAAACTGGAAGCATTCCCTTTGAAAACTGGCACAAGGCAAGGATGCCCTCTCTCACCACTCCTATTCAACATAGTGTTGGAAGTTCTGGCTAGGGCAATCAGGCAAGAGAAAGAAATAAAGGGCATTCAATTAGGAAAAGAGGAAGTCAAATTGTCCCTGTTTGCAGATGACATGATTGTATATTTAGAAAACCCCATCGTCTCAGCCCAAAATCTCCTTAAGTTGATAAGCAACTTCAGCAAAGTCTCAGGATACAAAATCAATGTGCAAAAGTCACAAGCATTCCTATACACCAATAACAGACAAACAGAGAGCCAAATCATGAGTGAACTCCCATTTACAATTGCTTCGAAGAGAATAAAATACCTAGGAATCCAACTTAGAAGGGATGTGAAGGACCTCTTCAAGGAGAACTACAAACCACTGCTCAGAGAAATAAAAGAGGACACAAATAAATGGAAAAACATTCCATGCTCATGGATAGGAAGAATCAATATTGTGAAAATGGCCATACTGCCCAAGGTAATTTATAGATTCAATGCCATCCCCATCAAGCTACCAATGACCTTCTTCACAGAATTGGAAAAAACTGCTTTAAAGTTCATATGGAACCAAAAAAGAGCCAGCATTGCCAAGACAATCCTAAGCAAAAAGAACAAAGCTGGAGGCATCACACTACCTGACTTCAAACTATACTGCAAGGCTACAGTAACCAAACAGCATGGTACTGGTACCGAATCAGAGATATAGACCAATGGAATAGAATAGAGCGCTCAGAAATAATACCACATATCTACAACCATCTGATCTTTGACAAACCTGACAAAAACAAGAAATGGGGAAAGGATTCCCTATTCAATAAATGGTTCTGGGAAAACTGGCTAGCCATAAGTAGAAAGCTGAAACTGGATCCCTTCCTTACACCTTATACAAAAATCAATTCAAGATGGATTAAAGACTCCAACAGGGGCTGGAGAGGATGTGGAGAAATAGGAATGCTTTTACACTGTTGGTGGGACTGTAAACTAGTTCCACCATTGTGGAAGACAGTGTGGCAGCTCCTTAAAGATCTAGAACTAGAAATGCCATTTGACCCAGCCATCCCATTACTGGGCATATACCCAAAGGATTATAAATCATGCTGCTATAAAGACACATGCACACGTATGTTTATTGTGGCACTATTCACAATAGCAAAGACTTGGAACTAACTCAAATGTCCATCAATAATAGACTGTATTAAGAAAATATGGCACATATACCCCATGGAATACTATGCAGCCATAAAAAAAGATGAGTTCGTGTCCTTTATAGGGACATGGATGAAGCTGGAAACCATCATTCTGAGCAAACTATCACTAGGACAGAAAACCAAACACCGCATTTTCTCACTCAGGTGGGAATTGAACAATAACACATGGACACAGGGTGGGGAACATCATGCACCTGGGCGTGTTGTGGGGTGGGGGGAGGGGGGAGGGATAGCATTAGGAGATATACCTAGTGTAAATGAGGAGTTAATGGGTGCAGCACACCAACATGGCACATGTGTACATATGTAACAAACCTGCACGCTGTGCACATGTACCCTAGAACTTAAAGTAAAATTTAAAAAAATTGCTTTCTTCTAGATGGATCAACAATCTTAACATCATTTATGAAATAGTCTGAATTTACTCCACTAAATTGAACATGTTAATTTTGCTATATATCCAGTCGCCATAGATAAATGAATCTTTTTCTGAATGCTATTGATTTGACTCTTCTTTTAGTGACATCAAAATTATCTAAACATGGTACCTTTACAGTTTTAAGAGCTTCATAGCAAGTACCCAACTCTACCATGCTCAATTTTATTTTTTGTAAAAGTTTCCAGGCAATCTCCCATACCAATTTTTACATTAATGTTACAACTTCAGTTTGTTTGAAAAAACCAAAAACATTTGTATCGGATTTAAATTGAATTAAATATTGATTAATCTGGGGGAGGAGTGACCATTTTATAAAAATATCTTTCTACTTACTTTCTCTCAGTATAATCTTCTTCTTACAGGTTTTCAATACTCCCACTCCTATTTTGGGGGGAATGCGCTATTTCTGTATTCGTTTTCTAACTGGTTATTGCTAGTATAGAGGAAAACCATCAATTTTTATTTGTTTTGTATGAAGCCACTTAATGAACTCTTATTTGTTCTGATTATTTTCTTGTTTAGTGTTTTATTTAGTCTTCATCAGGTTTGGGGGAAAATGTTGTGGTTTCTTTTAACTCTGAGTTAGACACAGGAAGGATATAGTAAATGACAAATCCTCTTACAACCAAGTTCAAATTAGTTTCATTCTTATTTTCTATTTTTGTGATTCTGTAAGCACCTTTCCAACCTCTCACTGGACAAAGGAAAGCAGTATCTAAGCACATGTGTGGCCAGGTCCTCCTGCTTTCACTCTGTCCAGGACAGCATGCCAACACAACTCCTGAGCTGGAAATTCCCACGATCAGTAGAGGGGAAAAACAGCAGCTTGTACGTAAGAACCCACAGGCCCATGAGTCTTTGTATCCTATCAGGTGGATAGGAGCTGGCTCAGGTAGGTTAGTTTCAATTTTACAGGACTGATTTGAGCAGTCAGAATACACCTAGGGGCCAACCTTCCCACTTTCATACCCCTGACTGGTTAACATCAGGATTACAGTGACTTGATCTTGATGGTCATACATCCCACAAAACATCTTCACAAGATAGTGTTCTCTAAATAAATAGTTCTTGCAAAAGTAGAGATGCAAATTCATACAGCATTGCTGACTCAAGAGTTTAGCGAAATAATTTCAAAAGAGGAACCTTGATTTTATTTCTTAGGTGTTTTACACAAGCTGAGAGGACAGAGGGAAAGTCATTAATGGTTTTTAGCCCAGGGAATAAGCTGGCATGTGGAGCTTTCTGTCACCTTTCATGACACTTCTCTTCCCAACCTCTCTACTGAACTTTTTGGCCCTTTGTCCCATCAACACATCACACCTACCATTTATCATTCTATCCACCCCTTCATATAGATATCAGTGAGCTGTCAAGAATCACCACCATAACATGCCCCCACTACTACTACCACCACCAACAAATTGTGTAGAGGTGGAGGTGTTTTATAAGTACAGATGTTCCTCAATCTACAATGGGGTTATGTCCCATTAAATTCATGGCAAAGCTGAAAAATCACAAGTCAAACCATTGTAAGTCAGGAACTTTCTCTGCAAAGACAAGAAAAATAGATGATAACATTTTCTGAAGCACTTATCACACACACGATTCACCTCTAGGCTTTTAGTAATTTAGCAACGCTGTTTTTTTGTTTGTTTGTTTGTTTTTTATCTTGCTGCCTAGAATTCTGTGGAGTAAGTGTCTGCTGAATATGCAGGTTTCAATCATTAGTTGTTCTTTTCTACAAAAAATTCTGCCTTTGACTCGTGATGGCTGAATAACACTTATTTTGTTATTAAGTATTTTGAGCTGATTGACAACAGATATTTCTCTGTTCTGCTGACTCAGCAGATCCTGATAAGTGAAATAACCCTTCTTCACTGAAAAATCTTATTGTTTTTGAGCAGATTCTTTAACAATAGTCAGTGGAAGTTCCGATGCCAGTTGGCCCAGTGTGTAGGATTACAAATTCACTCCAATTTGAGAAGATATTTTTCTTAATTACTGTACATATATTTTGTCACTTTTAATTTTTTTAATTATAAAAGTAAAAAAAAACCATTAAAGACGTTTAAAAAAATAAAATCAAGAATATAAAAGTAATGACCAGCCAATTATCCAAACACAAACTCTACACTGTACTGTCTTTGCATTTACATTGAATATTATCAATGAGAAAAATACTGTTTATACCAGTAAAACAATTATATCTTAATGTTGTTTTATTTTGGATTTCCATCACAACTGAGAATGAATATAGGTTTTGTATGTTTGTTGATTAGTTATATAATAAAAAACCATAATTATTTTTAATTTCCCTTTGTAGTTAGTTAATTTTGTATTTATTTGTATTTTCCCCTGTTTTTCTTATGTTTTTTTGTCAGTTAATACAAGTTCATAATACAATAAAGTTATTAATGTTTTTAGTATTTTCTGTAGCCATTTCCAAATTTGATACTTGTCTTATGGTTTTTAGAGTTTAGATATTAAAGTTTTAAATTTGTATATGGCTCAATCTTTATTTTTCTCTCTTAAGTCTTTTATCATTTCTAAGCTAAGTCCTTTTGAATCTAGACATTTGATAAATATTTATTTCACTTTTTTTACTAGTTTCTGTTGTTTCATTTTTAATGTTTACTTCTTTATCTAAAATATATTTTGGCCTATGAAATGAGATGAGACTCTAAATTAATTTTTCTTTGCAAATTGCTAACTGATCCCTCATAGAACACTTACTGACTAAACCTTCAGGTTTCTGATTGACCAGTGGTATCTCCTTTATGAAACTATAGTGCTATATGTAATACATTCTACTTCTGGGCTGCAGGTTTTATTTTTAGCCTAGTAACAAATTGTTTTTATTTCAGAGTCTATATAACATGTTGCAATACGTTATATCTTTAGTATTAATTCGATTTTAGTATTTGCACTAGTTTTCATAATTTTCTCAACTCTATTATTTTCCAAGTTTATTTTATAACAATTTTGCCGTGTGTGTGTGTGTGTGTGTGTGTCTGAAATTTTGGCAGGAATTAAGTTGAATATATGAATTTATTTCAGAAGAACTGTTATATTTAAGACCGTCAAAGGAGAAAATCTTTAATCTTCTAGGCTCTACTAACAGTCATGATGTATAATAGTCCTTTCTCAAAGAATATTAAGGGGTTCAGAAATAGGAAAATGCAAGCAGGTTGATAAAATAGTAAATAATTGGTTAGCACAGCCACATGGACATGTTGGCCAAGATCCATAGAAAGATCCTATTTTTAATCATTATTATCACCATCAATTTCATGAACATAAACTGATCCCATCATTTTCACCCACAAAGAACAGGTCAAAATTAAGCACTCGCGAGGTGCTTGATATTGAGACTATCAAAAGCAGACTTCCTCAGTATGGCCTATGATATGGTTTGGCTGTGACCCCACCCAAATCTAAACTTGAATCATATCTCCCAGAATTCTCATGTGTTGTGGACCCAGCGGGAAGTAATTAAATCATGGGAGCTGGTCGGTCTTGTGCTATTCTCGTCAGAGTGAATAAGTCTCATGAGATCTGATGAGTTTATCAGGGGTTTCTGCTTTTGCTGCTTCCTCATCTTCTCTTGCTGCCACCATGTAAGAAGTGCCTTTCACTTCCCGCCATGATTCTGAAGCCTTCCCAGCCATATGGAACTATAAGTCCAATTAAACCTCCTTTTCTTCCCAGTCTCTGGTATGTCTTTATCAGCAGCATGAAAACGGACTAATACAGCATATAAGGCTTAGCATTATTATATACTTCCAGGCTTTATTCTTTCTGCCTAAAATGTTACTCTTTCTGCTTCTCCCCATCATAAATTCGTTTTAGTCCATCAAGATCCAGATCATATATAATTTTCTCTGTTGGTCTCTAATGACCCTGGCAGTTAGTGACCTCCTTCTCTTTAACTCCTAGTGCTTTATTTGTACTTCTCTGATCAGCTTGCCTTTTTGAATTGTAACTACTTGCATGTTCTTCTATCCCTCACTAAATCAAAGTCCTTGAGCACAGGGACTTCAGTTTTTCATTGTTATAAATATCTGAATGCTGAGTATCAAGGATAGACTTGAATACATGTTTACTAAATGAATATACAGAGAATAGAAGAAAACAATTCTAGTTCACAGACATTTCTGTAGGAAAAACATTGATACAAAAATTCCTAGGAAATGTTTTGTACATTTCAAACATTCCGAAGCCATTTAATAGAACTTTTTGAAACCTCAAAACTCTAAAAGCTAGTCGTGTGTGTGTGTATTGTAGGCAGTAATTTCCTCCTGAGATTTCAAGATGACGTGTATGAGGTAGTTGATCTATCACTATTGCTTCAGTACAGATGAACATACATAGTTTTCTGAATAATTCTCAGCTGTAGAAACATCACGCTAAAAGCACTCAGCCGTGGATAGGTAACTTGGTGAGATGGATGGAAATGCTGCTGCCAAGCTGGACTTTCCCAGGTGGAAGGCCTGTGTGCTAAATGGAAACCGCACACTCGACCTGTGAAAAACATTTTCATGTCAGCAGAATTGACTTGAAGTGTGGATGAGGTCGACAATTCTTTACATGGTGTTCACTTCCTCCAAAATAATCTTCCCTGCCTGCCTTCAAAGGCACCTAATACTCTCACTATCATACTGCACTTTCAAGTGTGGCAAAACAAATTAAATTGCTATGAGCTACAACACTCAGGCATGGGTTGGACTTTGTACGTTTTTTGAACCACTCAGTGCAAATGGCCACCTCGCCCCCCAAGCACATCATCAATCCCTTATGAAAGAGAACTCTCGTGTGCACTCCATATCCACAGCCTTGCCTGTGATCATAGTCTTTGATTCTCAGCTCCCTTGACCTTGTGTGCTTTGGCTTGCTTTTTTTTTTTTTTTTTTTTTTGTCAGTTTTTATGGTTCTCCACTTCCTGGAAGCTTATAAAAGTTGTCTCTGGCCATTTTAGACAAACATCATTTCCAATAGTTTTAGGCTCTGGGTACCTATTTCTTTGTAGCTCCCAGGAATTTGTAGAGCTTCTTCCGGCTTGCTCTGGCATGAGTAGGAATTAGATCCTGCATAGGATCTCTAATAACATCAGTCAGGAGAACAATGACTGCAGGGGGCTGGTTCAAGGGAGACCAGCTCCTTGGAAAAAGGTTAAATATTGTGTATTTCTGGCATCACAATCAAGTTGGGACCAAGTACCTCACATAAAGGAATGTTGTATTATTTTAGGCTCTTACCATTCAGCATAATATTTTATTTCTGACAATAAAACTGAGGGATGTGTAATAAAAGGGTTGGGTAAAATTCCACTGGGCTTCAGTGATCATCCTATAACCAAGCAGAGTTCCCTACATTCTTCTGAGAGTCCTCTCTAGCAAAATGTATTTTATCAAAAGACTGTTATCTGTAAAAAAGTAAGTATACATAAAGCAGCTTGTCAGAAATGGTGCACTAAACTATGACAAAGAATGATGAAGTTATTGCAATATTTGAGTAACTATTGGTATGTGAATTGTTTATAATTTACTGAATACTTTGACTTACATATTATTATTTGGTCTTCCTGATTCCAGTCTCACTCCACTAAAATATGTTGTCAATAAAATAGATCATTAAAATGCAGTAAAATGATGATATCACTCCTCTACTCAAAACTCTTTAATGGTTTTCCTATATTTCACTCAGATTAAAAATCAAGTCCTTGCAATGAGGCTGACAATTTTCTCTGTGGTATTTACCAGTCCCCCCTGCCCCTCAATTTTCCCTGTTCTCCTGTAGACAGGCCTAAAATTCACACTACTAGTATTAATTGTTTGAGTTCAGGGTCATGATGATCTGGAACAAATCCTCTGGCCCACATGACCTAGTTCTCATTAGTTCTCAAATCTCATCTCACTTCCCTGGCTCATTCCAGCCTAGCCACAGTGTCCCCTGTTTTTCCTCCAACACTGCACTCTTGGGATAAACTCCACTTGGTCTTCTTTTAGATATTGTCACATTCAACTTGCTAAAATTTGCTAAGAATTTTTCATCTGCGCTCACAAGGGAAATTGGTCCATGGTTTTCATTAGTTATGCCTTTGATTTTGGTATCAGAGTAATGCTAACCTTGTGGAATGAGTTGGGAAGTATTTACTCCTCTTCAACTTCCTAGAAGAGTTCGCATAGAATGGGTATTATATCATGCTTAAGTGTTTTTTAGCATTCACAGATGAAATAATTCAGGCCTAGGATTTACTTCGTGGAAAGTATTTTCACTCATATATTTCTTTATAAATTGAATTTTAAAAAAACCACTTAATTTCCTTAATAGGTGCAGGGCTATTTAGTGTCTTCTGTTCCTTCTTGAATGCATTATGATAGCTGTATTAGTCAGTTCTCCCATTGCTGTAAACAAATACCTGAGACTGGGTAATTTATAAATAAATTAAACATTTTTTAAAATAAATAAAATAAGAGGTTTAATTGGCTCACGGTTCGACGGGCTGTACTGGAATTATGGTGCTGGCATCTGTTCAGCTTCTGGGGAGGCCTCAGGAAACAGAATCATAGTGGAAGAGGGAGCAGGCAGATCACATGGCCAGAGCAGCAAGAAAGGATGAAGTATGAGGTGCTACACATTTTTAAACAACCAGATCTCATGAAAACTCACTCACTGTCACAAGAACAGCACTAAAAGGATGGTGCTAAACCACTCATGAAGGACACACCTCCATGATCCAATCAGCTCCCACCAGGCCCTCCCTCCAACATTGGAGATTACAGTTGAACTTGAGATTTGGATGGGGATGTGGGTCAAAACCATGTTGATAGCTCATACTACTCAAGATATGTGTACATTTTCATCAAAGTTGTCAAGTTTATTGGCATAACGTTGTTCATCATATTTCTTTATTTTCATTTTATTTTCCAGGTCAAATCTGGACTGTCACTTCTCACATTCCTAATATGGGTAGTTGGTGTTTTCTCTTTCTCTTTTTCTGATCTGTCTTGTGAAAGGTTTATCAGTTTTGATTTTCTCAAGAACAAGTTTTTAATTTTATTGATTTTCTCTATCATTTTCTATTTTCTATTTCATTGTTTTCCGCTCTAATCTTTATCATTTTCTTTCTTCTCCTTAGGTCAGGTTTTATTTTCTCTTCTTTTTCTAATTTCTTAAAGCAGAAGCTGAGGTTGTTAATTTCAAACCTTTCTTCTTTTCTGATATGGGTGTTTGAGTTTCATAAATTTAGATGTATCTTACAAATTTCAGTAATTTCTGTTTTCAATTTCATTCAATTCATTGTCTTTGATTAATCCTGTGATTCATGAGGTATTCAGAGATGTGTTATTTAGTTTCCAAATATTTGAGGATTATCCAGGGATGCTTTCTGTTATTTACTTTTATTTATTAAATTGAGCTTCATTTAATTCTGTTGTGATCTGAGGGCACACTTTATATTGTGTGAATTCCTTTAAATTTATTGAGATTTATTTTATGGCCCAGAATATACGGTCTTGAACACTATAGACATGTTCTTGCCTCAGGGTTTTTGCATTTATTGTTCCCTCTGACTGGAATATTCTTTCCCCAAATGTCTACATGGTTCATTCCCTCAACCCCTTTAGTCTCTATTCAAATGTCATCATCTTTATGAGGCCTTTCCTGACCACCAAGTATAAAATGTGCATATGCATTGCACCAGGGCCTCCTTACTCTCCTTCTCTGAATTAGTTCTATTGAACTTATTACCTGTGTGTGTGTGTGTGTGTGTGTGTGTGTAGTCTTTTACCTACTAGAATATAAATTCCATGAAGGCAGAAATCATTGTCTATTTCAATCATTAATGTGCCCTCAACAAATAGGACAGTGCCCAGCACATAGTAGGTGCTCTATAAATATTTTTTATATAAATTTGATTTTTAAAGTACCTGTGACAAATAGCTAGGGCTGATTTTATTATCAACATTTTGTCAATATAGTAACCATCTAGTGAAATGTAAAATGAAGACTCTGTACACTCTCTGTTTTATAGCATAATTCCTGTCACTTAATGCCAGCTGCTTTGTGACCATTTTGTGCCAGATATTGTGCTGGAATCCAAGGATTACAAAACGAAGCGGCACGGTTCTAGTCGTCATAAAGGTTAGGGAGGGCTGGAGCTCAAGCTACATGGTGGGTGTAGCTAGAGGTAAAACTGAAAAGTAGGAAGGTCTTCTATACCATGTTAGATGCTTCGAGTCTATCCACAGAGCAATGAGACGCCATTGGAGAGCTTAAGACAGGAAGTGGCATGATCAAATTTCCAAATCAGAATGATTTAGATTGCATAAATTATTTTCATTCAATGCATATGTGTTGAGGGTTTATTTTGTTTCAAGGACCTTTCTCAGTGCTACAGGTACAGCAAGAAACAATAAGCCTCGGGAAGTTTACAACCTAGTGGAGAAGACTAGACAATAAACAATCAAATAAAAATACAATGCAATTTCAAGCAGTTGTAAATGTTTTGAAAGTAAATAAAGGAGGGTAAAAGAGTTGAAAGTCATGAGGTGTGTTTAAAATAGAGTTAGGAAAGCTCTATTAAGAAAGTTACATTTGAGCAGAGGTATCAGTGAAATGAAAAGTGGGGAGACACATCCAGAGAGTTCCAGGTAGACGGACAAGGATGAACACATGCAATGGTTGTGACACCAAAAACAGCTTTGGATGCTTGAAGAAAGTCAAGGCAGCCAAAGTGACTGGAGTTGAGTGAATGATGGGGAAGAGTGATATGTAGTAAGGAAGGTGAGGTGGTCAAGGGTAGATGAAGGTGGGTCGTAAACTGGAGTTGAGTTTTATTCTAAGTGTAATGAGAAGTCACTAGAGAATGCAAACTAGGGAAGCAATGGTATCTGATTTACTTTCAACAGTAGCTGACTGGCTCTGATGGATGTATGAGAAATAGACTGTAGCAGGATAGGAAAGGAACCAGTATAACCATTTAGGAGACTATTACAGTAGAGCAGGCAGAACAAGACAGCAAAACCTGGAGTCCATAGTGGAGGTGGTGGGATATGGAATTGGTAAAACACACATAACTTCCTAATGCACTGGATGTGGGGTATGAGGGGAAGAGGAATCTTAGATGATTCCTAAAATTTAGCCTAAGAAATTAATCAGTGGTGGTGCCATTTCCTAAAATAGGAAAGATTGTGAGAGGGGTGGTTAGGAACTGAATTGTGCCCTACCCCTAAAATTCCTGTACTGAAGCTCTAACCTCTAATGTGACTATATTTTGAGAGAGGGCCTTTAAGGAGGTAATTAAGGTTAAATGATATCATAAGAGTGGGTTTGTAATTCAATATGACTGATTCCTTATAAGAAGGGATAGACACCAGAGATGTGTGTGTGCAAAGAAAAGGCCATGTGAGGACATAGTGAGAAGGTATCCAAGGAGAGAGATACCAGGAGAAACTACTGCTTGATCTTGGACTTCCAGCCTCTAGAACTGTGAGAGGACAAAATTCTGCTGTTTAAGTTTCCCAGACTTATTTTGTTATGGCAACCCTAGCAAACAAAACAGGAGTGAAGAGATAGTTTAAAAAAAATGAGGAGTATCCTCTTTGACATGTTGAGTTTGAAATACCCGTTAGGCTTCCAAACAAAGACTGAATAGACAGGTGTACATATAATTCTGAGGCTCAGGAAAGATGTTGAGGCTGGAGACATAATGGAAAGTCACCATTTGTTATAGGGGAAACACATATTCCCCAGTCTTTATGTTTGTATAGGAAACCTCCATCAATGTTACAATTGTGACTTCTCAAGAGTGACCCTTCCTAGGGGAGAAGAATTGTCATAACTGATTGGTCAGCTTGGGAGAAAGAACTCAGTATTAATGGTTCATTCGTTTTCTTGTATCTGGAAGGGCATATCTGCCTTCAGAGAATATACATTTTTTAATCCTCCATGCTGTGAGTTTTTCACACACCAATCGGCACTGGAGGAGGCCTGTGGCTGCCCAAATGTTCCTGTGTTTGTGTGGGTTAGTAGGTGTCTCAATCATATTTTCCAATATAAATGTTTTAAAAATAAGTAATAAGGGTAACATATTTATCTCTTCTCTTTGATTCCTATCTCTATCTTGCAATTGATTCTAATGTCATGGTTGACTAGATGAAGTCACCTGTTCAGTAGTTATTGATAGAGAACAATCTGCCTGATAAAGTGATAGTCAGAAATAGTTCCTGGCACATAGTAAGTAACCGTAAGCTACTCTTCATAGACAGGAAGAGTTAGATATGGGAATGAAGCTAGTTAAATGGACTGAGCTGGAAGTGTAGCAATATTGAGAAATGAAAGCCCGTAAGAGTATATGAGTAACTAGTTGGGAAACTGGAGAATGTGTCTTTATGTGTATGCATGCATGTGAATGCACCAGCACTGTAGCTGTTGCAGTAGTGGAAGGGCAGTTAAACATACAAAGCTTTAATGATGACTACTAAGAAAATAATGTTTGTATCATGGTAATATAAAAGATGTTGAATTTCTCATCTCAGTTAGGATTTGGAGCTTTATCAGTTATCAATTTCTCCATAACAAATCCTGATTTAAAACACAAGAATTTATCTTGTCCTAAATTGCTATGCCTTAGCAATTTGGGCTGGGCTCAGGCAGTTTGTTCTTTTACTGGTCTTGCCTGTAGCCACTTATCTGGCTGCAGTCATCTGGCAGCTTAACTGAGGCTGGATGGTCTCACTCACATGGCTGCAGGTTGGCTCTCCTTGTTGACCAGGTGTGGTCTCTCATTCTCATAGAGGCTAGCCCAGGCTTCCTATCTCACAGCAATGACAGCCTGAAAGCAGAAGCTGAAAGGCCTTTTGCTGCTGAGACTCTGAAGTCATATGATGTCCCTTCTGCAGCCTTCTGTTGGTTTTAGGCAAGTCACAGGGCCAAATTAAATGGAAAAAGAAATAGACTGTGTATCTTGATGGGAAAGGGTGACAAAGTTCCATAGCAAAAACATGTGCATAAGAATCACAAGAATTGTTGTAGCCATCTTTGCAAACTGCTGAACAGTAGTCTGATGGCACATTTCTTGTGTTGTTACTATATACTCACCAAATAGAATCTCAAATGTATGAAAACCTTCCTACCACCAACTATACCCAGAATAAGAATTATACATGTTATGCGACGTGTGTGTTAAAGGTAGGAATAAGTAAAGGTGCAAGCTGGTACAGAGTTTGCACTTTGATGTGGTATTAACTGTGGCCAACTCTCCCTTGATGAGAATATAGGTAGCTGGCCAAGTGGAACAAGTGTTTTTTGTTCAGGATGTTCCTTCTCCTCACTTCCACTAAATCTACTTTATTCATATTATCTTCAAATCCCAGCAAGGGCGTATGAAGATAGAGGCCATGCAGTAGGTTCTATCCAAGAATCCATAAGCCACATTTTCCTTGGTGTAGAAGTCAAAGATGACCCTGCTCTGTGATGGGCCACGAAATCATGCAGAGACCTTAGGAAGATTGCTTCTTGATGTTTTTAAAGCAAAACTTTACTTGATTAGCTAGGGCCTTGGATTTTCAACTCTGTTTTCCTTTCAGAATTTGAATTCAAGAAAAAGAATATCTTAACAGGTACATTGAAGCACAGCTCAGGTGTCAGACTGTCTGAGATCATACACTTAATGGCTTTGTGACTATGGAAAAGATAATTAAACTTCCCATGACTCAGTTTCCTCAAGTACAAACTGATGACAACAATAGTATCTACTTCATGCAGTTGTTGTAATAATTAAATCAGTAAATACCTGTAAAGCTATTGAAATAGTGCTGAACATACAGTTAGCATTCAAAATGTCTTGCTATTATTACTGTTGTTTTATTGCTGTTGACTTTTATATACCACACAAGGCATGATGAAAAATTACAGAAATATAGACAAATATTCCCATTTTTTAAATGCTTGTAGTTACATTGGGAAAACAAACTATGTATACACAATATATTTAAGGAGCAGTTAAAAGACCATATTTGAGAAAAACAAATACTTACACTAATAACTCACATGATTCCTGAGGATGATCAGCATGGGGAAAGATGATCAATAAAGGGATGTGTCACTTAGAAGGAGAATTTTGGTAGAGACATCGAAGAAATGGTACATGATGGGAGAATGGCCAATGTGCACAACTGCATTCAATTACCCAGCCTCCCGGTCCCCCATGCTCAAACGTGTATATGGGGAAGTGGTATATGCTTTTCTATTACTCAGACTTGATTCTTTGAAACACTGCCACCCTACCTTTTAGAGGGTGTATGTCAAAAGTACAGTTACTTGTCCCTTTAACATAATACCAGTTAACTCATACTGGGTTGCTGATTTTGTTTTCTCTTCAATAGGTGAGTTTTCTACAACACTATCAATTTCTTTTTAAGGGAATATGAGAGCTGATTCAAAGAAATTGCTGTTAGCTCTTCTTGGTAAGAGCAAGGCATTTCTTAACCTTTGAACATGTTTTTTGCTTCACCCACTCTGCCCAGATTCCCTTCTCTGGTGGAAGTATGTGCATAAGTCTACAATTGCATTTCTTTGCATATCTGAAATTTTATGTGGCAGTTTTGCCAACAACTCCAAATTCTTAGCTTAATCCACCTTAGAGGTTGTAAACATTTATTTCCACTTTTAGTCCAGTGACAAAGAACTTTTGGCCCTTCTCTCTCAAGATTTTAATGTGTTGGTGTCTTTGCATGTATGTTTTAATATTTTGGTGTACAAGAAACCCAAATGGTTTCCTGTGCTGTCGATGTCAAACTGATACCTGTGTTCTCCATTTTAATCCACACTGAACACTATACGAATTGTCTTACTAAAGAACAGGCATGATTATACACTTCCCTTTCAAATACTCTTGATGGCTGCCTCTGGCATGTGACATGTGACATTCAACATGTCACACGTCATGATTCATGTGTCATGCTTCATATGTCATGATTCAAGATATGATATATCATGTTTTGATTCTGCATGCTGTAGGCAACATGTGACAAGTAACATTCAGGGCCCTTCACAACCTTTTCCTAGTCCAGCTTTCCAGGCATCCTTCACCCTTTTCAAATCTTGTGTGAGTTCTTAGACCTCGGTTGCTTTGGTTACACAAACACCTCTCAGTAGAATGACTTTTCCTCTTTTCTTTTGGGCCATTTTCTGAAGACCCTTCAAAGACTTTCCCAACTGGCCCCTCCAGTTCGAAATAATTGTTCTCCTTCTGGGCTCTCATAGCTTTTGATGTACCCCTCCAGCTGGTTGTTAGCAGTTGCTGAGCTTCTAGCCTGTAACAAAAGCCATAGTTAATTTAGAAATATTGAGATAGCGGGCATCACAGACTATGACTGCCTTCTGGATCAATGGAAGATTCTAAACAGTAAATTTTAAAGCCTCCAATTTGTTCAGTCCACCCACACATTTGCTGTTCTTGGGGACTCTAGATATCTCAGAATTTTATTAGAGTTTACTTAGAAATCTGGGAGGACATTGTGAGTGTACATGTTGAAATTAGAGGCACCTACTCTAGTGTGGGTGCCCCTCTGGTGTCTAGGGTTCGAGGTACACTATCTCCTTCAGACCTCACCAAGGTTGGCGTCATCATATGCACTTTACGGGGAAGGAAACTCAGATTCTGAAAGCCAGACGCTGTGCTCCAGAGGCACGTGGGAGGCAGGGAAGCAGAGTGGCTATTAGCATGGACATCTGCAGCCCAGCTGCCTGGGTTTGAATTCTGGCTCAGCTCTTTAGTAACTTGTATCCATTGCAAAACTTTTCTGTGCCTCAGATTCCTTTGCTATAAAATATGACGGTGGTATCTTCAATAAGTTGATACATGCAAGGCACTTGCAACAGAGCCTGGAATGTAGTAAGCACATGCAACGTGTTAGCGATTATCATCATTGTCATCATTATTAACTTTAATGAGCACAGAACTAAAGAGTAAATGAGTCAGGATTTAGATCCAGATCTGCTTGGCTGTAAAGGTTTCCATTTTTACATGTCAGATTACCTCCTGCTGTGTCCATTTGCCTCGAGATTATAGAATGAATAGTCCTCTTCAACTTTTCTCTCAGAGACCCAAACCCTTAATCAAATTATTTTAGTTTAAAATGTATGATCAGTACTTCCCTCACACTTTATGGGTACTTCAATTCTTGAAGGCTCCACAAGAATTAGTATGAGAGAGTTCAAATTCTGCTTCCATTCAAAGGCATGGTAAAAACCGTGGATCCTCTTAGAAAACTTGCTCTGGGATAGTTCACTGTGCTTGTAACATTATTGGGGTTTGCCTAATGGTGTTCGGACCTTCTACACAAAGTCAGGTGGTTAGAAAAGACTCAAACCAGCCTGAGCATGCCTGTTAATACAGCACATACAGCCACTCTCTCTATCTTCTGTCCCTCATTGAGGGGTGAAGGAAGGTTTTGCAAAGTTGTAGGAGTATTTCTTCCTCTCCACCCCACCTTCCTCCTTCCTCTGTTCCTCAGAAAGGCATGGGCCCCACATTGCTCAGGAAGAGCACAGCAGAGGTGAGAGACAGATAAGAAAGGTGTTATGTCTGGCATGACTGGTCTAGGCTTAAGTTTGGGCACCCTAAATAGCCATGTAGGGTGAAGGTTTTCTATACGCTGGCTGCTGGCTGTAGCTCTCTGTGACTGCATTCATAGGCTACTTTAATTAAGCAAGAGGCTTAGATTGTGCGATGAGTTCCCTGAGGGTATCATGCTTTTAATTTAGTTAAATTCAATTAAATCCATCTAATTCATTGTGTGCCTCAAGCTACAACAGACTAGGTTCTGTGGATATAAATTCGTATAAGACAAGATCAGCAAGGTCCAAAAGTTCTAAGTCTTGTTCAGGAGACCAAAAATAAATAAATAAATAAATAAATAAATAAATATATAAATAAATAACTCTAACCTTTGTGGTAAGTTCTATGGTAGAAGAATGCATAGAGAACTGTGAGCCCATGCAAGCAGGAGAAATGGCCCAGATGACTGGCTTGGGCGGGTGGTGGTTTGAGGTACCAGTCAGAGGAAAGCTATCTCTGGATAAGAAATAGAAAATTATCACAAGGGGAGATGAACATATCAAGCAAAAGGCAGGGAATGAGCTAAAGCTTACAGATGTGAAAACACCTGGCTTATTCAAGTGAATAATCTAAAATGGTAGCTTGGAAGTACTCCAAATGTTTTATAAGATTACAACAGCCATATGAACCAGTTATTTCCATTTCATAGATGATTAAACTAACTTTTCCAGTGATATGGCCAGTTCATGACTAGGTTGGAATAAGACAAGCTACCTCCAAAGAAAGATATAATGACTAGCCATTAAATGTAACCATTATTCTCTATGCCACTTCTCTAGATTGATCCTTCTTAACTAGGGTTAGCCATTGGAGTCATTTGGAAGATTTCTAGAAATGTAAAGATTATATTATATTCCCCATAGAGGGATTTAGTGCCTCCCCTTGGTGAACAGCTCCACCAAAAATGGTAAGTGGTTCATTATTCAAAACTGAGCCCTAAGAGTAATTCCTGGCACCTCTTCTTTCTTTATCTTCTACATCCAGTTTATCTCCAAATTTTCTCAATTCTCCACCAAAAATTTGTCTCCAATCCTTTCACTAGTTCCTATCTCAGCTTCCAGGCCTCAAATCCAAGTCTCCGCAAACCAAATGATCTCTCACCTGCATGAGAACAGAAAAGAGGCAATTGGATTTAGCAAGGAGGTCATATTTGTTCAGCTGATTTCACTTGAATGGTGGGAAAAAAAGCAAATACAGTGAACTGTGAGGTTGAATGAGAAAGCAAAGAGGAAATTAAGTTATTCTCATGTGAAGGAAATAAACATAGTTACTAAGTGCCAGACTCTGAACCTGGCACCTGACATTCATTATTTCGTCACTGCAGCAACCACATGAAGGATGTGCTGTAATCTCCATGTTTGGAATGAAGTAAAGAGTCTCAGAGAGGTTGAGTAATGTGCCCAATGTCACATACCTCGAACATAGCGACGTCACATACCTCGAACATAGCGATATCACATACCTCGAACATAGCGACACCAGGACCAGGCCCAACTTCAGAGTCCATGCTCCTAACCACTGAGTCAATGGCTCTTGAGTGTACAGGGGAATCATGGTGGTGGGTGACTTATTAAAACCACTACCATCAAGCAACTGTAATTATATAGGTCTGGGTGAGGGCCTGGGAATCATTGGTTTTAACAAGTGATTGGTTTTGAGTGATTCTGAGGCAGGGAGCCCAGAAGTCCCACTGTGTGAAGCATCACTCCATGGTGTGCATCACAAGAGAGGAAATCTGAGGTCTCCTGTAGCTTCTGATCTAAGCCTTGGAGCCTCCATGACTCCATTTTGTCTATATAATTGATAAAAATGTTTTCTCGCAAGTCTATGATAACTAAATGCATAATTTATAGAGTTAATATACAGTAGGCACACAATAAATGTTGGTTTCTTTCCCCTCTCCTAGACTTCTCTTTCAAGAACTTTTACTAGATTAGGAATGAGAGAGGTAGACAATAATTTGAAGTTGCATCAATTTCTGGGAAAGGTTATTTTATTTTATTCCTATCTCTAGTTTTCAGATAGGAAAATGGAGGCACTAAACAGTGAAGTAACTTGGCCTTGGGTCACAGCTAGTAAGTGGCAGCCCTCTTAACCTCCATGCTATGCTGGTGGGTAAGTTAGATTTGGAAAGACATCTGTAGTCAACACTTGTTGAACTGAATTTCAAACTGATCTTTCTATTGCTTTGTTCTTACGACCTTTTCTTTCCTCTTTATTTGTTGACTTTGGTTTTTGACTCTTCTTTAATGTATGTCCTTTTATTTTTACTATAAACATCAAGTCTTTTTGGGAGACTACATAGTATTAAAATCAAATAAATGTAGTCAATATGTGAGGTAGTGGGTAGATCACAAGCACAGTTAAGGAAAAATTGCACTGTTTGGGAGACTTGGAAATGGGAAATCTCTAGTAGAAGCTTCAAGAATTTTAGAGGCTTCAAAGTAGCACATATGAGGTGATGAGAAGGTGAAACCTCTGCCAGAGGGGTGAGATTGCTTGCTCCTGACACCTTATCTCACCCTGGGTGAAAAGATCAGCAAGTGTCCTGAGATCTTGTCTTGGTCCTTCCCTTCCAAACCTTACATGTACTCTACCCTTTAGGGGTGGCTTGTTTGCAGCTTTCCTCTGCTTATGTCTTTATCATGGAGAAGCATGTGACCCCACATCCCTCCTTCTGTGGCCTTACTTTTAGAATGTGAACGCATAATCCAGCCCTGAGTTGAAGCCCCTGCCTGCATTGTCAGCTAAAAGCTTTGTGTCCATCTGGCTTGCCTTAGATAAGACCTCAGTAAGAGGTCTTACTCTGTTTTTGATTGGTATTTTGAGCCCTTTCTTCTTCTCCAGGTGCTTTTGCTCTGCCCTGGGCCATGCCCTGGGCTAGGAAAATGCTTTTCTCAAAAATTGTGTTTGTTCTAACATGTTTCATATTCGTTCGATCTTGGTGCCTGGGTTTTTAGTTGCCCTTTATCTCAAAATCTGTTTGTATAGTACATTAGAAATGTGCATTGCTCTTTTCACCAAGAATTACAATTAATCTGGCCATCTGAAAATAGACTCCATTATATTTTCCAAATTTACATTAATGTAATGTATTAGGGTTCTCCAAAGAAATAGGGTGTATGTATGTGTCTCTGTGTGTGTGTGTGTGTGTGTGTGTGTGTGTGTGTAATACATTTATTTTAAGGAACTGGTGTATGTGATTGTGGAGGTTTGGCCAATTCAAAATCTGATGGAGACGGTTGGCAGACTGAAGACTCAGGAAAGAGTTGCAGTTCAAGTCAAAAAGCAGTCTGCTGGCAAACCAGGAAGAGCTAATGTTGTAAATGAAGTTCAAAAGCTGTCTGCTCAATTCTCAAAAGAAGATATACAAATGGTCAACAAACATATGAAAAAATGCTCAACATCACCAATGATCAGGGAAATGCAATATCAAAACCACAATATGATACCACCTTACCCCTGCAAGAATGGCCATGATAATAACAAAACAAAACAAAACCAGTAGATGTTGGTGTGAATGCAGTGATCAGGGAACACTTCTACACTACTGGTGGGAATGTAAACTTGTACAGCCACTATGGAAAACAGTGTGGAGGTTCCTTAAAGAACTAAAAGGAGAGCTACCATTTGATCCAGCAATCCCAGTAGTGGGTATCTAACCCAGAGGACAAGATGTCATTATACAAAAACATACTTGCACACATGTTTATAGCAGGACAACTCGCAATTGCAAAATCACGAAACCAACCCAAATGCCCATCAATCAACAAATGGATAAAGAAACTATGGTAAACATTATGATGGAATACTACTCAGTCATAAAACGGAATGAATTAATGACATTCTCAGAGACCTGGATGAGATTGGAGACTATTATTCTAAGTGAGGTAACTGAGGAATGGAAAACCAAACATCGTATATTCTCACTGATACGTGGAAGCTAAGCTATGAGGGTGCAAAGGCATAAGAATGATACAATGGACGTTGGGGACTTGAGAGGAAGAGTGGGAGGGGAGCGAGGGGTAAAAGACTACAAATATGGTGCAGTGTATACTGCTCAGGTGATGGGTGCACCAAAATCTCACAAATCACCACTAAAGAACTTAATCATGTAACCAAACACCACCTGTACCCCAATGTCCTATGGGAAAAAGAAAGCCATCTGCTGGCAGAATTCCTTTTTACTTGGGGACAGTCAACCTTTGGTTCTGATCAAGGCATCAACCGATTGAATGAGGCCCACCTATGAAATGGAGGGCAATCTACTTTACTCAAAGTCCACCAATTTAATTGCAAATCTTACCCAAAAACTCCTTTACAGAAACATCCAGAATAATGTCTGACCAAATAGCTGCCATCGTGGTCCAACCAAGGGGACACATAAAATTAACCATCCCACCTAGTGTTTTTCAAATTGGACCCTGTAGAAGGTATTAAGAGGTTAGTAGGTGAAATTAAGGGGGAAGAATTCAAAGGTTAAATGTATTTGTGACATGTAACCTACTGTATCTCCCTCTTGGAGTGCCATATTGCACATTCATCTGCTAAAGACTGAGAATTTCTGAGGTCAAGACAACTGCTTGGCTTTGTGTAACTGCTGCCAGAGGAAGGCAGGGCAGCTTGTATTTGGTGGTCCTTCACCTTGCAGCCCCAACCTCCACCAGTGCATTGAGAGAAAGTGGGGCTAGGGTTGTTTTCCTATAAATCCCAAATCCTAAACCCTGACTTTCAGATCTAAATTGCACAGAAATGTTTGTCTAAGTGCTGAAAATATGTGCTGCGAGCTAATTCAATAAAACCGGATAATGATATATTCAGTGGTTCACGGGTTTTTGAATAAATCCCAGGCAAAATGGTTAAGGCTTCTGTATTGCAGTGAGCTGAGATGCCCTGGACAAGGCTTGGTCTTTCCAGCTCTATCACTTTGCTCTCTTGAGAGTTCTTTCCGCTTTTGTTTTCATTTATCTGCTTCATGCCATTTAACCTCCCTCTTTTGCCACTTCATGCTTCCTCTCTATCCCCAAGGGAGCTCTAAACAAAACCAAAAGGAGGTAAACCACAGCAAGAGCAAAGCTGTTGTTGTTTTTATAGAATGCTTGCTGTTCTCTTTCTGCACTTGATGACAAAGACCTCCTCATCCTGTACTCTATGCATTGCTAATCGTCTTTCCTTAATTAAAGGCTGGAACTATGGTATGCCTGTGAAGTGATGATAATAGATATAATTAGTGATATATAAACTTAAGCTTGTTGAATTGAATTGAGTTCATACAAGTCAAACCAACAGAGAGAATCCAGATTCTTCACCGCCTCAAACCACTGGCCCAGGTTGTGTCTGTGGCTTTGACATGACTTCTTGTGAAAAGTGTTTGGGAGAAGGAAGCTGGTTGCATGTGCTCCTCTCATTCCTTTACTCTCCTTTCCTCTCCTCATTTTAGGGAGAAGTGAAGGCAGCATTCCTCTGGTTGAGCATAGTCTATTCCTGCCTTCCAGAACAACTTCTCTGTTGAGGCTAACATAGCTGCATGTCCTCGTTTCCTTTCCTGGCCAGTGGCTGTCATGGACCAAACTTAGAGTAACTCCCCTGAATGCAAATGGGATAGAAGAGAGCCTCATGTGGGGCAAAGCATGAAGGTGGAACATTTGCAAACTCGTCTCTCCAGTCCTGGCAGGTGGTGGATCAAAGCTTTCCCTATACTTAAAAAAGTTTAGATCCTTAAAGCAACTTGGCATGAAGAATAAAACCAATTAAAAGGAAAGAAAAAACAAAACAACCTGTAAACCGCAATCTAGTAACTAGGGCTAAGGGAGGCAGGAAAGAAACATCAGAGTAGGATGTGCTACATTTCCATGCCACACTACCGAGTGCAGGAGGCGGGCTTTTTTCATTTTTCTTTCTGATGAACTTAACACCCCCACGTGCAAAAAAAACCATCAAACCTTCCCCAACTCAAAGCAGATTGCTTGTTCTGACATTCCAGGGTAACTAAAGGAGGCTTGCAAAATCCAAACAGGAAACTGGAAGGCAACAGCATTGGAATCTGCTGGAGAAGCTTCTCTATTCTCTCTAATCCTTACCTACGAGAAGTGTCTCTTGCCTTGTAGGCTGAGCAGGGGTGACTTTTGGCTCTCATAAGGTTGGGCTGCCTTGGTGAGTCCCCAACACCACTGATTTTGGCCCTTGCCAATCCTCTCACTTTGGCTGCATGGTACTAGTAGTGGAGACCAACTGGTCTCAGCATGCTGCGGTCTGATGGTTCTCTTGACACCAGCACTCCCAAGTTCAGTCTGTACTTGAGTTTTCTCATTAAGTGGGAAGCAAACAATATAGGTTATTATTGAGCAAAATCGAGGATGATATTTGGAGCATGAATTCGCTGGAACGTTATCTCAAGATCAGTTCCGTGGTCCTTCTTTCTATTCATGCTCTTTGAAATATGGTGTCTGTGAAAATGTAACTCGTTTTGCATTTTCAGGTTATTTTGGAGGAGTTACAGTATATACATGGTGGTCAGAAATAGCAACATTAGCTTCTGAGAGAGACCACAAAAGAAAGACTGCACTTATAGTGGTTGTTAAAACTGTTTAAATTCTTAGTAGTCAATTGTTGAATAATTGAACCACAACCCACAGTTTGATAAACTAGGTCAAATTTAAGTTTACCTTACTTGACTACTTGTAAAGTGGGCTGATGTGGCAAAGAACCACCAAACAAGTGCTGCTAAACTGAGAGGATGATGAGATGGTTATTTATTGTATATATGCCTCTAGTCATGACAGTTTCCTGTTGTTACTGTGCCTTAGGAAGCAAGTGTATCAGCTGAGCCAATATCACCTGAAAAACTCCAAAGCTCCGAGGACTGTGCCCAAATGGACTAATCCATTTACAAAACCTTTTCTGGCCTGTTTTCTCATCTAAAAACCTACCACATAGCAGTGTCTGAAGATTCAATGAGATAATACATCTAACCCCTGACAAAGAACCAGGAACACAGTAAGGAACTAAAGAAAGAGTAACTATTATTTGAACCTAGGACATTGTCACCATCCTCCTTTTGCATAGGAGTAAAAGGAAGCTGAAATGCTGGAATGATTTCCCAAGGGCACAAGGGTAAAAAAATGAAATGACTCTATGAGGCCTGGCACATGAAGGGTATCCGAAACATTTTTTTTCTCTCACTTCCCTAACATGTGGTTCAGCCCAAGGCAAGAACACAGAAGGAGGTTGTATTCTTATGTTCAGAACACTGACTACCATATTGTAAACTGAGCACATGGGGAGCCAGGCTCTGGTCAGCTTTATGGTCAGCAAGAGTTCATTAACCAAGAACAAGATCTTAAAGGTAAACTTGGATGGAATCAGGAAAGTCAGATGAAGGCAGCATGTTCTGAGATGCTTACTGGGGAGGGCAGCACAAAAAGTGTGTGATTATGGCAAGGGGTGGGGGAGGTAAGAAGATGAGGCATGCAGAGACTTATTTTGTGCTGAATTATTTTGAGTAGGGATGTATTCCTCAAATTGGCATCTGAAGACCAGAAAACCATGGATATATTCATGTGGCTTAGTGAAAATTATTTTTCTTTAAAGAGGCCTATACATGACTCAGCTTTGAAAATGCTGAACAAAGGTCATCTCTACTTCAAATAGATAACTTCACTGATTGGACAGTGCCTTCATAGTGGTCCAGCCTTCAGAACCACTCTGTAAATTAATCCTTTCAATGACACAGCATCAAGCTCATCAATGATGGTTTGTTTCGCTTGCTTCAAATGATTAGCACCATAAAGCTTAGGTCCTATTCCATAGGTGTTCATAGAGTCCCTTGGGTGTAGTGGTAAATATTCATATGTGGCAAAGTTAAATCTAAAAATATCTGAAACACTCTGAATTAAAATAATCAGATTATTATAAAGATCAGCTTGAGATATCAACTATCAACACTTTGAATTTCTTAATTTTGGAAGTTGCTTTTATTTTATTTTAAAAACACAGCAATTCTTCTTTCAGTGGACCTCAAATATTTTAATACTGCAGCACCAAATTCTTAGCTCTGACCACAGTGAGTACTGCTTCCCTAGTGTATCTCTACACACTGGAGGAGATGATGATAAAGCCTAGGGATGGGGGAGTCACCAGATGGAAAAAGACAAGATCTTGGAATGACTGCATGGAGGAGAGCTGCCCACTTGCCCAGGAACTTTTATGAGAGCAAGAAACCAACTTCTAGTGTGTTAAAATTCTACCTTTAAAAACTGTTCCAGGCCAGGCACGGTGGCTCACTCCTGTAATCCCAGAATTTTGGGAGGCCGAGGTGGGTGGATCACGAGGTCAAGAGATCAAGACCATCCTGGCGAACATGGTGAAACCCTGTCTCTACTAAAAACACAAAAAATTAGCCGGGCGTGGTGGCAGGCACCTGTAGTCCCAGCAACTTGGGAGGCTGAGGCAGGAGAATGGTTCAGCCCAAGGCAAGAACACAGAAGGAGGTTATGTTCTTATGTTCAGAACATTGACTACCATATTGTAAATTGAGCACATGAGGAGCCAGGCTCTGATCAGCTTTATGGTCATCAAGAGTTCATTAACCAAGAACAAGACCTTAAAGGTAAACTTGGATGGAATCAGGAAAGTCAGATGGCAGTGAACCCAGGAGGCAGAGGTTGCAGTGAGCTGAGATTGGGCCACTGCACTCCAGCCTGGGCAAGACTGACTCAAAGAACAAAACAAGACAAAAACACAAAAAACTGTTCCAATCTAATAATTCAGCTGGGACAAAATATATATTCTGATACTGATGCATCTGAGTTCTTATCTCAAATAGCAGAACACCTTGATTCTTAAACAATACAGTTAAAATAAAATATGTGTTACTATTAAGTGCCAGTTATGGTTCTAATTATTTTAAACATATTATCTTATTTCAGTCTCACAAGAACCTTATGATGTACGACGTTTTTAATCTTTACTTAAAAGATGAATAACTGAAGAAACCAAGTCACAAGGAGGGGAGATATTTTGCCTAAGATCACATAGCTGTCAAATGGCCAAGTTTGGAATTTAGATTACTTGGACTCAAAAGTTGTATTTTCGACTGTGAACTTTTAATCATGCACCAGTTGTACATAAAATCACACGGAGTGCTTGTAGCAGAGACTGCATCCTGTTCACCGAAATCTACTGCCTCTTCTTATTGAAACACCATCTGGATGGTATTTCCCTTCCTCCCTTGTAGATAGCTGTCACCCTGTGACTGAGATCTCCTTAACAGAATGAGAGGAAAAAGGAAAATTCATGCTACTTTCAGTCTGGCCCATTACAAGTTCCCATAGTGTTCCTCCATGCTATTTCCCCTTCTACTTGGTGGATGCAGATGACTATGAAACCCTAGCATATGGGAGAGACACTGATGGAAAGAGTCTGGATCACTGAATGACTGCGTGTGGAGAAGACTCCTACCAACCTCACCATGAGCCATCCCATGAGCAAGAAATTAATTTCTATTGTGCTAATCTACTGACACCTGGGAATTTGATTGTTTCTAAAACTTACCTTAACTAATAAAGAGCTTTCCAAAAATACAGTTTACTGCTGTGAACTCCAGACCTCCTAGATCAGAATCTCTGGGATAAAGACTACGTATCTCTAATTTTTAAAAGATCCCCCATGCAGTTCTGAGGTGGCTAGTCTTTAGCAGTATTGCACTTTATATCACAACTGACTTTTTCCTTTTCCTAGCTAAATTCTTCTAGTTGGATATCGCAAGAAAATGGTTTTCCATTTTTAGTTTGCCTGATTTTTTTTTTAAAAAAGCTATAGCTAAACAATTTCTATTGCTTCAGAAGAAGCTTCACTTATTTCTTTAAGATTCAACCCATTTGACCCAGGGGATTCAAGATGTATCATCTCATGATGAGCGCACCAAGTCATCTATTTCCTTCTTTATTCCATCTCTCCCTTCCTCTCTCTCTCTATCTCTGCTTTCCTATTCTTCTTTCTATCTATCTGTCATGGCTAAGTAGCCTTCCCTAAAGTATTTTCCTCTATTTTATTGTATAAATATAGAGGTTTTGCATTGTGCAATTCCTTGAAAATAACATGTGGCAATTACACCATGAGATTTCATCAGCTGTTCATGTTTTATAGTGATTAATGTGAAACTGTGTCCGCTATTTAAATCTTAGAGGAGAGAGGGCATTAAGAGACTCTCAGGAATGATTAGGTCTCCACCAGCTATTTTTTCAGTTTAAAATTGAGATTGTATTTCTTGCGTCGTTTCATCCATTGTTTATTTTTCCTGACTAAAATAGATTATTGAAACTCAACACAGGGATAAATTTGATCTCTTCAAATGCCTTGAGTGTTTATAATAGGATGACATTCTTATTTGTCAAGGGAGTATGTGAAGAAAGTCTTTGATGTATCTAGATCCACCAATAATTAGTAGAGCTGCACCATATAAGAATAGTTAATGATTCACAGAGTACTTACTGTGTGCCGGTTGCCCTTCTAGGGACTTTGTATAACTTAAGTCCTTTAATTCTCAAAATAATCCTGAGTGGAGTCCTGTGTTTATCTTCATTTCATAATGTGGAAATTGAGGCATGGAAGCACACGGGAACATGCCCAAGGTCACACGACAAGGAGGGGTGGTGTTGGAATATGAACCCATGTAGTCTGGCTTTAAGGCTCTGTGCCTTTACTACACACACTGACTGTTTTTATAGATAAGCACTGTTCTATGTGATTTTTAAAAATCATTCTAAGGGTATATTCGTTTTCTATTGCTTTGTAACAAGTTATCACTATTTTAGAATCTTGAAACAACATGCTCTTATTATTTCACAGTATCCATGGGTCAGGAGTCCAGGCTTGGCCTGACTGGGTCGTCAGGACAGGGTCTCACAAAGCTGCAGTCAAGGAATCAGCTGGGTCTAGGGTCTCATCTGAGTTTCAAAGTCTTCTTTCAAGCACACATGCTTAATGGCAAATTCAGTTCCTTGCAGCTGCAGAACCAATGGCAGCTTGTTCCTTCAGTGCCAGCAGGAGAATCTCTTTCTGACTCAGTGAAGTCCAAACCCTCTTTAAAAAGGCTTCCAGCTAATTAAGTCAGACCCAGCAAGTATAATCTTCCTTTTTGATGAACTTTTCAATTGATTTGGGGCCTCAATGATATTTTCCAAATCTCTTTACTTTCACCTGTAATGTAACCCAATTATGGATGAAACACCTGGGCAGAGATCACGGGGCTGTCTTAGAATTCTTCCCAGAAAATAGCACGATGGGAATGTCTGATCCCTTCCTCCATGAGTGAGGGAGATGGCTAAATACTGATGGTTTCATTAGAATTTGACTCATTAATCTCAGCTTATAAAAAAACCTGGAATTTGTTTTTCAATGTTTTATACATAAAAATTTCCTTCTTTAACTTTTTTCTAGAACTCTTTATACAAGGTTGATGGCATAAATAAATTAGGAAATTTTTTGAAAATTATCTCGTAAATTTACTCTGCTGATTAGCTTCCTGAGACATTTCTTGAAACCACCTTGTTACTTTTGTCCTTTGATGACCTGTTGGGTAAAAATCAAATTCCTTAGTGTGTGACAAACCAAGTATCTTATGCACTCAGCAAATATACCATGTTGTCTTAGCTGCTTGCTACTGACTTCTCCTCCAACATTTTACTCTAAAAAGTGGAAAGGAAGAAGGGAAGGAGGGGGAAAAGGTAGAGAAATGGTTACTGGATTAAATTTGAATCCCTCAAAGAAGTTTCAGGCAGACCCCAGGCCCTAAGAATTCATTGATCAGCAACCCATAACCTACTGTCTTAGCTGATCTGAGATAATATTCCTTTTCTTGGAGGTTAAAGGTTATTTTAACCCTGGGAAGGTATAAACTAACTAGAGAAACATGAATAAATGAATTACTTTAAATATGAGAAGCAAAGGTATAATAATAAATATTTCCATCCTGTGTATTCTACTGTTTATGTTATTCCACTCCTCTGCTTCTAATGTACAATATTATTTACTTATTTATTTAGCATATTGCTTATTATCTGCCTCCCTTCTTCCCACTCTTTCCCATCCTGTCAAGTGTAAGGGCAAGGGTCATGGTCTATTTTGATTACTGAGGTATTCAAGCATCCAGGACAAGTTATTGAATGAATACATAAATAACTGTGGTCTGTTCTTAGGATTTTTGAATCATTTAAGAAAAGTTAACATATTGGATTTGTAATTACACTGAGACTTTAAAGATCATTGTTTTGGTTTGGTTTGGTTTTTGGGATTTTTTCCTGTTTGAGCCTAACACAGATTGGAGGACATTTCCAAAGAGAAGGAGGGTGCAAGGGGAGAATGGCTCTGTGTGTGTGTGTGTGTGTGTGTGTGTGTGTGTGTGTGTGTACACATGCATGTGTGCATGCATGCGTGTGCATGTTTTTACATGCTGTATCGTGGCTAAGTCAGAAGACAGGATTGTCTGTCAGTATAGGCCTTCTGAGGGTATAAACCCTCTAAGGAATAAATGCATTTGGAGAAATTCTAGTTCCTGCAGTTTTAACCCAAATTGATTTCAAGAAGCACACAGAGATCTTCCCTCTAGAGAGTAGGTGCAGGCATTATTACCTGCCCCCCCTCCTTTAATTTTTCTGAGGAAAGTGAGAATTAGAAAAATTAGGTGCAAGAGGGATAATATTTTTGGAATTTCTCCAGATACATCTTGCTTTGTGGGTGAACTAGATTTCTGTCTCTGCAACTTGTCCACCATGATTTCTTTAGGAGACTACAAATGTCACCTCAGAAAGGATATGAAAAGAGGATATGTAAAGAGGATATATATATAAGGAAGTCCCTTATAGGTGTTAAAAAGAAGTAGGATGTTTATCCTTCCATGCCAGTGGACTGCAAAAAAGGAGACAGAAAAGAAAATTGGAGAGGCAGGTTTTTAGTATATGCATCCTGCTAAGAAAAGTCCAAAGAAGAGTCCAATTTTTCCCCATCGCTGTTTGGAGCACTGGGGGAAAAAAGACCATATTGGAAGACTCTTTGTTAATATGTGAGGTGAGATAGTAGTGACAGTCTTGATCCTATGGGTTCTGAAAAGTTCCTTGAGCCTTAACAAGCAGATGTATTGGTGCTAAGAAGACCAGGGAATTGGCAGAGGTCTGAAGATGCACAGAGGCTGTAGAGAAGGAAGGCACAATCAGAGGCAAATGGTCAGGACAAGAGGGCATGCCAGAAAAATGCTCCAAAGACCCATGTAGACTGAGTGACATATCAGCTGGGAGGGGACTATTCCATGCACTGAGGATCCAGAGGGCTCTGGCATGCCTTTCCCTTGCTGCCACATGATTATATCAGCCCCAGCCTCTGAGAAGAGAGAGGAAGCTGGGAAGACCCAGCATTGGGAAGAGAGGAATCTGGGAAGATCCAGAGGAAGCTGGGAAGACCCTCTGGGGAGAGAGAGGAAGCTGGGCAGATGCAAAAGTAAATGCATCATGGGGGAGCCCATTTAAAAGAGAAGAGACTTTAATACTGAATATTGACAAGTATAAAAGGGTGCTGTCCATGCACTGGTACCCAATGAGGTAGATGTTTATGAGGAAGAGTAGATCTATTATAGAAAACAGAGAAGCTGCATTTTCTTCAAATATTTAAAGTTTTTATCCCTACTACCCCAGGGGCTTACCCAAGCCCACCCAGGTGTGAGGGGGCATGGCTTCAACCTCAATCCAGATCCCTAGGGCAAGGCTTTTTCCAGTATACCCAAGAGTCCTGTTTTTGAATGTCAGCAAAACTTACAAACTGTTGCCACATAAAAAAACACAGCCTCAGATAATGCCCAAATTAATGTGGATTCTGTAAGCATTAGCACAATGGAGGCATTCAAGTTTGGGAAAGGAGGAAGTCCATCTGACTCGAATTCAGGAAGGGAAGGTGATGAGGGACCCTTGAGGGACACATGGGAAATGAGAAGTTGAACTCTTTCTCGGTGTCACTTCTAGTGTGGACTCATGGAGGTTAATCAGGTGCCTAATGCAAAAAAAAAAAAAAAAAAAAAAAAAAAAGGAATATGATCAGCTTCTGTGAATCTGTGAACTATGAACTCACATTGAGCAGGTTCTGGGTAGGCTTTTCCTCTGGGACCCACTCAACTCCATTTGTGTTTCCCAAGGTATCACAACAATAAGAACAGCCTGGATTGGAAGATTCAAAAGATTGTTTTCATATACCCATTAAGCACAACTGGGGCTCTACCTCACCCATTTCTAAAGAGGAAAATGAAATCTGACAATAAAAGACTGATTAAAAAGCTGGAGGTGAGGAAGTAGAAATGAAACAATGAGATATTTTAGTCAGAAATGGACTCTAGTAATTTTAAGATAACAGAACATTTATGTAATGCAATTATATCTAGTACTATTATTAAAAAGTGAAAAAGAAACATTGCAATTATCTCAAGTATTTTAGAAGTGTAAAGCAACATACTAAATAACACACACCCTCAGTCCTTATATCTAGAATAAATATGGAGTATTTTGACTAACTTGTCAAGATGATTATCTCAGTTCTCCAGTTTACTTTTACCTACTTAGAGAGACTTGAACACAGCACATGACAACACGTGGCTCACTGATACTTTCTGCTGCACAAATGCAGCATCAGTCATGATTATCCTCAAACCCAGGAGAGCTCCTTTGGATATAGTAATATCATGTTAATTCCAAATAAGATGCAGTTTCCCTCAAAAATCCTCATCTATGAAATGAGCTCCAGAGATTTTTAAGCAAGGGGGGGCAGGTAGGAAATGATATCCTTGTAATGGATAAGGTGCCATCTCATGCAGAGAATAGAGATGGACCAATTGGGTCTATGTCTAAGATTAAAATCTCCTGCCCATCCAAGTTTCTTCTACTTTGGAAAACTATTGGCAGAATTAAAATAATTTTTAAATCATTAAAATAAGTAATTCACCCCCTTTTCCATGTATGCACCCTAGCAAAGATTTTTAAAAGGGTAAGGGCTTAGGTGGGGAAGAACATAGAAATGTAAAAGGTGGGAGTTGAGGGGAGGGTGGTGAGAGGAATAGGATAAATTTAAATTACCTGACTCTGAGATCAAAATACTATTTATGGGGAGAGTCCATTGACACAACATCCACAGAATGTGCAGTTTGATTTTCAGTTCTCCAGGGCAGTGCTGGGTCTGTGCTATGCACATGTGTGCTCTGTCACCACTCCCTCTGTGACCCACCAGGTGCATTTGCTGGTTTAGGAGAAGGGCTTGGCCCTGTTTTAGAGAGAGGTTCACTGACTCACACACAATTTGAACTCAAGACCTTGGTCTCATTGATTCTAGACCAGCTCATCCCCGTTTTGCTAGGTAAGATTGCATTAACCAGGTAATATTTTTCTCAAACATCGACAGGAGAGGAAACATGAAATTTAACACTGCCAACTCATTTCAATGTTTAACCTAAATCAATAATGGAATTAAAAAATGTAAATAAATTACATTTTTGAGAACATGGTTGAGGATTTTAAAAAGATAGTTTCCCCCTCCTAACCTTTTCCTATCCTCGTTTGCAGGTAGCTTGTTTGTCTTTGGCCCTCAGTGCATGCTGTGAACTGCTTTCCCTCCTGGTATGTTTCAGTAGCAGAATATTAAACCTTTGTTTTTAGGTCTGTGTTCTGGTTCAGGTTAGGGTTTGAGTTCATTTTTTGAAGTGGCCACCTAGAGATTTCAAACCATGAAATCAGAGAATCTCACAAGCAAGTGGGCATTGTTTGCCCTATTTCTTAATGTCTTATGCCCTCTGGTGGTAAAATCAAGTGACCTCCTATATTTTTCTTTGAATTCTCCAAAGCAAAATATTTCATTAAAATAAAATAAGATGGCTCTCTCCCTTTCTCTGCCAATGTGGTGTATGCGGTTGACTCCATTCCTCACCATGTCTGCTCGCAAGTTTTTCAGTATCAAGCCATTTCTCCCTTTTGTTATGCAAATATTATTTACTTATTTGCACAATCCTAAAATATACATGAACTGTTTTATAATTACTAACCGATGCCTCTTTGGGTCTGGGAAACTTGCAAACTAGTGTACATTGTTTGTGTACATGCCTGTTGGTCTTTGGTCTTAGAGTATATAATATATACATTGTATTAATAATACATGTATGTAATAATACATTGGGTTTCAAAGTTGCCTTCAGTTCATTCTTTTCTTCCTCATCCCCTTCAGTGTGGTTTGTACTTGAGTTAGGCTTATTTGTTATTGTTCGTATTGAATTTTGGGTTCTCCCTTCATCCTGCTTGATTTTTGTCATTTATTTATATTTTTGGTATACGAAATATTACCATGGTTTCTAAAAGTCAGAACTGTACAAAGAGTTATACTCAGAGAGGTGTTTCTTTCCCACCCCCATCATCCCTTGTACCTCTACTCCTTCCTCTTATCCCTATATATAAGCAATCTTAGTTCCTGCGTTAACCTTTTTGCGTTTTTTTTTTTTTTCAATCTCTCTTTCATAAAAGTTGACACATAATAGATACTCTTTTGCACTTTGTCCTTTTTCTTTTTTACTTAATGTGTTGTGAAAAACAATCCAAATTGTTTCACAGGAATCCTCTTCTATTTTCTTTTCTCTTAGAGCCTGTAGAGGTACACAATTTGTTTACTCTCTTATATTCAGATATGTACATTGTTTCCAATATTTTGCAGTAACAACAATGTCACAATTAATAACCCTGTGCAAATTTATTTTTGCCTTATGGGAGGTGTATCTTCTGGGTAAATTCCTAGAAGTGGAATTGCTGAATTAAAAAATAAGTGTATATGTAGTTTCTTAGGCATTACCAAATTTCCCTCTGAAAGGCTTGTACCACTTGACATTCTCACCAGCAATGTGTGAGAGTATCTCTTTCCCTACAGACGATTGCCATGTTTTTAATTTTTTGCTAATCTGATAGGTGGAAAATAATATTCCTATAAAGTTTTAATTTGCATTTCACTAGTTAGGAATGATATTAAACATTTTTTGCTATCTTACAAGGTTTTTTAATATATCTTTTTGTGAATTGTCTACTCTTGTTTCTTTACCTAGTTCAATGTTTTTTTTAAATCCCTTTTCTTTCAATTTTAGAAGTTTTTAATATATTAGCAGTTTATGTGCTTTATTATAGAAAGATTAATGTTGCAAGCATTTTTTAAAAGTTTGTTTGTTGTTTGACTTTGTTTATGGTGTTTTTGTCATGCATAAAAATTTTTATTTTTATTTGGCCACTTGTCAATCTTTTTTTTTTAATTGCCTCTGGATTTTGAGTCATGGTTAGAAAATCTTTCCCTATACCAACGTTAAATAGAAATATTCACCTATGTTTTCTTCCAGTATGTTTAAAAAATTTTTTTTGTTTTACATTTATATTTATTATATCTCTTTTTCATTGGGTCTTTATGCTTATATATGGTGTGAGATACAGATCTAAACTTATTTCATTCCCAATAGCTATCCAGTTGTCCCAGAACCATCTATTAAAATTTGCTTGCCCCAGTAATTTTGTGATGTCCCTTATCATATACTAAATTTCCATATGTACTTGAGTTGATTTCTAGGCTTTCTAATTTATTCTCTCAGTTTATTTTTCTAGTGATGCACCTACATACCACAATCTTAATTATGAAGACTTTATAGTATGTTTTAATGTGTGATAGGGCTAGTTCTTCCTCCTAGTTTTTCTTTTTAAGTGTTTTCTTGGCTCTTCTTCAGTGTTTTTATATCTTTCACAAATGCTTTCCTCATACAGTTTTTGCACATTTCCTTTTACGTTTATTTAAAAGTGTTTCATGTTCTTTGTTGTTATTATAAATGAGGATTTTTCTGTTATAACATCTAAATAAACATTGTTTATGTATATAAAATAATAAGTTATCTATGTAATGTTTTTATCCTGCAATTTTATATTATAATAACTTATCTTATTGTTTTAGCTAATGCCTTTTCTTAACTTGAACCAGAAATATATTTTTATTGTGTTAAGCCTCTGAGATTTGATTTATTTGTTATAGCAGTTAGCCGAGTCTGACAAATAAAAGATAGAAATAATTTTATTACCATCTTAAAGTAAAGATATTAAGACCAGAAATATTGACAAGTTGCCTCAGGTCGCAGAATGAGCAATGGGCAACACTAGTTTTTAAATCAATATCCTATGTTATTAACCACTGCATATTACCCTCTCCTCAAGGTGTGAGTTCCTGAGCTTTTCTGTTAGCTTCCATTTGAAAGAGAGAAACCAAAGGTTCATTCTCCATCCTTCTTTGTTTACTTGCAGTTCTGTTATTCATTGTAGAGAAATGAGTGGGAGCAAAAGGGAAACTGCTAGATGAATAATAGCATTGGAGGGGACCCACAGCTACTTAGATTTAAGAGGGTGTGAACTCATTGTACTTTATAGACATAGAAAACTATACAAGATTTTACAGTTATAAAAATTACAAAATCTCAGCTCTGATTCACCATTCAATTTGTTCTCACTATACAACAAGTGTGACCTTTTAAGAATGAAAATAGTTAGATAGCATTCTCCTTGTTTAAATCTTTCAATGGATTCCCATTTGTATCAGAGTAAAGACAAAACTCACTCACATGACCTCTGCTTTACTATCCAGGCTCAGCTCCATGCCTTGTACTAATTGTTATCATACAGTATTTTGATCACTTATTTACTGCTCTGTCTTGTAAACTCTTGAGGACAGAGACTCATTTAATTTTGGATTCCAGATTCTGGTACCATGCCTAATGCATAGTAGGCATTAAATATATGTTTGTTGAGTGAGTGAAGGAGTGAATGAATAAATATTGTTTTCCTACCTTTTTTGATTTTGCGGAATATGCTTATCTCTTCTTTAGAATATTTTCTTCTTCCCTGCATGAGGAATGAGCTTTCTGTATCCTTAAGATCGCCACCATCGTGAGCTGTGAGCTGTCATGAACTTTTCAAACTCTGAAGAGAAACATCAAATGAATGATCTGAGATTCTTTTTTTAAAGAAAATAATCAACTGATATATTTTTTCCTACCACTTATATTTTCTACTCTTTATGGAAATGATTTTGCATTTGTTGTGATAAATAATCCTCAGTCTTTTATAAAATGCAACCTGAAAGTTTTATTTGAATATCTCACCCTGCCATTTCTTTTCTTTGTTTTTTTTTTTTGGAGATGGAGTCTCGCTCTGTCGCCCAGGCTGGAGTGCAGTGGCGCCACCTCGGCTCACTGCAAGCTCCGCCTCCCGCGTTCAAGCGATTCTCCTGACTCAGCATCCCGAGTAGCTGGGACTACAGATGTGCACCACCACGCCCAAATAGGTTTTGTATTTTTACTAGAGACGGGGTTTCACCATGTTGACCAAGATGGTCTCGATTTCTTGACCTCGTGATCCACCCACCTCGGCCTCCCAAAGTGCTGGGATGACAGGCGTGAGCCAGCACTCGGCCCATTCTGCCATTTCTAAAAGGCACTTTCTCTCAAAAGTCTGGTCCAACCCTGGCAATCAATATTTTATAAGTATCATACGTAGTCTCTAAACTAGTTTTCTTGACATTTGATAGTAATAAAAGTAATTGTTTCTTGAGCTTCATCTGTGTATTAGACCCTCTTGTAAGCATATTATATGTAATTTACTTTATGAAACAGATATTAGTTTCACCACTTTATAGATGAGGAAACTGAGACATAAAGATGTTAGGTAACTTGCCTAAGTTTCTTTCAACCCAGCCAATAATAAAATGAACTGAGATTGGAATTCAGGGGAGCCAATTCCAGAGTTCATACTTTAAATCTGTAGTAGATCACTTTCATCACTTATGATGCTTCATTTTACTGTACCTCCTAGAACATGTAATGTTGTTTGTCTGCTTCATGTACATCTATTTCATCATCCAGATAAGATCCTAAGATGTTCTCTTTGGAGGAGTGTCTTATTTCTTCAGCCTTACAATGTTTCGAATAGTGCCAGACGTATTGTGTGGCCACTTCATACATACTTGCTAAATTGCTTTGAAAACTGTATTTAAATTCTCCCCCTAGTTTTAGGTAATTGTATATAGGGGTTTGACCAAGTTAGGATAAAGCACTATATCTTAAAATCTCCAAATTTGTTTACTCAAGAAATAAATGTATGATTGTGATAATAATAGATGTAATAGGAGCTCAGAAGGGGTAGGAGATCCCCACAGCATCATCCACCTACTGTCCTTCCTTGCTGTGCTTCCCTGTGGATATAACGATGCATTGATGGATACAAATGAAACTGGGTGCTCTGTGACTTACTGATTTTCACAAACACTGGTTAATAAAGCATTCATTTAACTCATTCTCTGTTATAGCTCCCTCTACTGAGGGCCATGGCTCTTCTCTGAAGGAGGGGTGGGAAGCTTGTTGTCGCTGTATGAAGGTACAACTGAGTTCTTCTTTAGCCCAAGGATAACCCCAATTCAACCTGCGTACAACAACTCTCCTGTGATGATGACTGCCTTCCTCTACTGACATGCCTCCCAAGGCTTGGAAGGTTAAATTATTCTCCCATGCCACAGTGAGTGGGGTTTTGGGGGGAACATGGTGGTACTAACCATCAACCTTAAGAAAATAATAACTTGTTATTACTGAGACCCTCTGCCCTTTATGCAAATAAACCCCAACAGGCTACCATTTAGATATGCTTATACATGTCTATATTTACTAAACGTACGTTTAAAAAATATATGTGGAAAGTTACAATTCTGTTATTTTCCCAAACCTGTGTTCAACTCAGAAAGAGTTGGCAAAAAGAAAAATAAAAGGAAAGTCAAAAGAAAAATAACGACTATATTAAATTTCTTTATCAAGCCTCCATACTATAAGACTGTGTCTTCTTAGAACTTTGTTACATTATATTTTTTATTAATAAATGCCTTTTGTTCTAATCACTTTAGGTTATAAAAATAAGATATGCTCATGGCAGAACTATTGGAAAATCAGAAATATGTTTTGAAGTGTTTAATAATTCATGGTCTCTTCACTGGAAGATATTCACTGTTAATATTTTGGTATATTCCCTTTATCTAGATAGATTGATGATAAATAGATTGAAAGATAGAGATGGAACTGTTTTTGATATGCCCATATACATATAGTTTATTTCCACAGATTGAGCCTTATCTCATGAACATTTTTCTGATCACTTAAGATTCCTCAATGACCTTTTAGAAATGGTTTGGGATGTATATTTTATAACTATATAGTGTTCTATTTAATGATCTGACAGTGTTAGATATTTTGATGCTTTCACTGAGATGAATGCCAGATTGCTCTTCTAAATCCTGTCTGAGTGAAAGAAGAAAGTACATCATGAACTGCATAAAAAACAGAGAGTGATTTTCTAAAGAAACGGAGGAACTTTAATCTGCCCGTTGAAATTCAGAAATTAAAAAGTAAAGAAAAAGAAATTCTTTTCTGTAAAAAGCCCCAGAACCTTGATGCTTATCAGAGCTTTATCAGAGTGATTCAAGCCTAATGGGGACCTGTTTGTGTCTGAAATTCCTCACCACTGCACAAGGACTGGAAAGTGACAAGAGGACATATTTGTCAGATTTTCAGCTACTTCAGTTTCTTAAGTCAAGCTGCAAATATCACAAATATAATTTTGAATGCCGTATTTTGGCTGTTCAAGGTGGTTATCAACTGGTGGGAGGACCAAAGGGAAAGAAAATTGGATACCAAATCAAGGGATGTTTTCTGAACCTTAGAGTTGGCACAGTTATATTATTTCTACTTTTGGAAACAATTTACCTTTCTTTATTACTGTGCAAAGTCAACACCTGCTTTGAGTTATATTTACTCAAAGAAAAACAGTGTCTAGTTTGGTAACCAAAATACCATAAACTGAAAGGAAGTAGATTAGTCCTAAAAGAAACTGGACTGGGGTATGTAGCATGAGAAATAAAGATTTCACTTTAGTATTCTGTACAATGGGGCATAAAAGGCTTTTATGGCATGTAAATGAACATTAAAACAGTATACCTATCAAATTGAAAAGGATTAAAATGTTGCATGTGGGCAAGGATATAGAGAATTGGAAGTCCTCACTGTTAGAAAAACACAGAGCAGTTATGTGATATCTTCTAAAACCAACAGTAAATGTGTCCTCCAGTGGCTCCTAGGGAAGCTTTGACCTATGTGGAGGAAACACTCGTGAGGGCAATGTTGCAACATTATTCGAGATAGAAAGATCTTTTAAACAACCCAAGATGCCACTAACAAGACAACAGATTGATAAATTTTGGAATAATGATACAATGGAATTCTATGTAGCAGTGAAAATAATGTGTATCAGCATGGATAAACCTCAAAAATTCAATGGTGAATTACCAAAGCAAGATATTAAAAGATATGCAAAGTATGATACCATTCATATAACATCTAGGAACACAAAACAATACTCAGTATTATTTGTAGATGTCTAGGTAGCATAAATACAGAAACATCACGGGAAGATAAACATCAAATTCAAAACGTGTTTGCTCCTGGATACAGAGACAGAGAGAAAGAGAAAGAGAGAGAGAGGAAGAGAACTGGCTTGAAAGGTAGTACATAATTAGCGTCAACTTTAACCTTTCATTCCTTGTGAAAAATCTGAAATAACTATGAGAAAATATGAGCAATAACATGTAACAAAGCTGGATGACAAGCACATGGACACTTATTCTTTCATTCTAGATAATTCTCTCTATCCTTGAGCTATTTCATTTAAAACAAACTTTTCAAGGTCACAGAGCTCAGAGGTGGCAGAATTTGCCTAGTTTTCTTTTAGGAAGTCTTGTTGTTTGAACCTATTTAAGGGCCTTCCAGCTATTTAAAAGAGAGGAGTCATGTGAGGGCATAGTTGCAGTACAAAGTACTGACTGAGACCTCCCCGGTGCGGAGCAGCCAAAGAGCCTTGGCGAAAGTTTTGGGTTTAACATGGCCCATCTTGCTGGCTTTCCTTTGAAGATGCTGTACCCATTGGATCAGCAGTCTCAGCTACTAAAACTTTCCCACAAGTGATCTTATTATCCTCTTTCATTAAGGTGGCAAAGAACAAGATTTTCTCTAGCACTTACATGTGCATCGGGGGTCTGTTTGGATCTAGCCACAGTCGAGCATCCCCTGGTCTCCTGAGTGTGCCCTGTGAACTGCTCCCCCTTATCTCTACCTTCTTAGGTTCCACCCATTCTCTAGAGCCAGCCACACCTCTCAGCCCCACGGAGGCTTTCCCAGATGCTCCAACCCTATGCAGTCGCTTCCTTATAGCAGCTTACCTGCCATTTAGTATGTGCTGTCTTTTATTTCAGTTCTTCTTAAAACCCAAGAATCAATACACTTTAAAACTAGGAGCGGTTTTACAGAACACATAGTCCAATTTCCTCTTTTTGCTAATGAGAAAATGGAAACCTAGAGATACTTTGTAAATAATAGAACCAAGACTAGACTCTACCCCTCCTTTGCCAGTATCTGGTATCATTTCACTGTGACATGTGTGTGTCCTGAGAGGATATCAGGTTCTTTCTGGACAGCAACTTGTTTGAATCTATAGCATGTGCATAATGGATCTTCAATAGCTATATGCACATGGTGACATGGTGCTTCACCAAAACACACGGGACAGGTGGAAGAGAAATAGTTTCTTGTGTAGAACAGAATTTAAAGTTTTTAAAAAATTATTAGTGTAGCGGTGGCTCGTGTCTGTAATCCCAGCACTTTGGGAGGCCGAGGCAGCAGATCATGAGGTCAGGAGTTTGAGACCAGCTTGGCCAACATAGTGAAACCCCGTCTCTACTAAAATTACAAAAAAATGAGCTGGGCATGGTGACGGGCGCCTGTAATCCCAGCTACTTGGGAGTCTGAGGCAGGAGAATCGCTTGAAGCCGGGAGGTGGAGGTTGCAGTGAGCCGAGATCGCGCCACTGCACTCCAGCCCTGGCAACGGTGTGAGACTGTCTCAAAAAAAAAAAAAAAAAGTATTAATGTATTTCAAACCCTTAGGTATATAAAGTTTCCTTTAAAAAAGGATTATAAAACTTCTATTGGTCATATAAGATGTTCAGGTGTTTCTATTTTTGTTACTACAAGCAAAACAAAGTTAATTGCTCTTTGTTCCCTTAATTCCCTGCTAAGGGTAAGCTCAGGGAGGATTTATATGGACCAGTTCTGACCATTGTAGATTAAAGACATTTCTTTGAATTTCAGCAGAGAAACATTCTCCCATGCAGCCCTTTTACCAGTTAAGTTGAAGAAACTTAACTTTGTAGATACTGTTTTCAATTTCATTTCAGAAAAAAAGAACATTAAGAAGTCAATTTAATAAGCAAAATTATTTACATGATTTAACTTAATTTGGCAAGACGGATGGGAAAATATAGAAGAAAACAAAAGCAAATGTAAGAATACATACTTGGAACTGAACCAGTACTGTTAGCAGTAATTATGCAATTAGCAGTTATAATTACATTTTAAAAATCACCCTAAATTATCCAAGACCTATGATATGTGACATGGCACTTATCACCTTGAACAACTTCTCTGAATTCATTTTAAAACAGTACAGCGCCCGTAGCATTTTCTTCCCAACTCATCCACCTGTGACCATGTTAAGAAGAAATTCCCTAGAATAGTTCAATCAAAGCTTACTGTGAACACACAACTTAATCAGTGTTCTACATGTTCATTTCAAGGTTATTCTGAGATCTCAGGAAGGGTTTGTGAGCTTCCTCAAATGCAAGAAGTCTCAGAGGAATTCATCCCCCTGAGCTCAGTGGAGACATTCCAGCCATGCGGGTCTCCTTCCTCCTCTCCACCCCAGCCTTCCTCCTTCTTCTTCCTCCCTCACAGCAGAGATATGACAAACACCACCCGCTTACAGTCGGTTCTCCTAATTCCACCCACAGGAGCTAAAAACCTAAAGAAAACACAATTTATTTGTTTTAAAATGTAATTTACAGACAGCAGTTTCATGAAAAATGTTCTCACCCTCGTTGTGCTAGTTCACTGTATCTTTTTCTTCCAGACTTACTCCTTCCCGAATGACTACAGTTTTTGCTGGCATTTCTCTGAAAGTATACTTGAGATCTCTTTAAGAGTCAGAAAAGCTACCTGAAATTGCAGGCAGCTTCCTGTTGGGCTCACGTTTTGCAGAATCCACGCTTGGTGTGCAGAAGGTGGGCAAGGTGTTTGAAAAAACAGGAAGCACCTGTGAATGTGTGACTTTATTTCTGGAAGCAGAAGGCTCCCTCTGAGATGGCTCTAGATGCTTCCTGCTGTTTCACCTATGAGCATTTTGCAAGGCCTTTCAGTACTTTGGGGGCTATGAACAGGCTTCCAAATGGCAGGATTATTTGGAAAATCTGGGACATGGTGGAAATTCATAGCTTTTCTATTTTTTTTCATGCAACTTTCTTTTTTTTGTTGGGGGATGTTGGTTGATATGCATGTAAATGAAGGTAGACTTTTAATTGCAATGGGGAAGTTAAAACCAAATGAGAATTAGAGATGTGTGTAGCTTTATGGGTGGTTGCTTTCGTAAGAACATGTTTGTACTCATTGATTCCTTTACTCAGTAAACAGTATTGAGTGCAAGGCACTGAGATACTCCCTAGGAATCCACCGGGGACAAAACAGTGGTTGTGTGAAGTTTCATTCCCCTGTTTCAGTCCCAAAATCACCTACAAGAAAATGTTGTATTTCAAATTTGCATTTTTATATTTGCATGTGTCTGTATGATTTAGAGATGTGTTTAATTGAAATGCCACTGAAATAAGTCCCCTCCTCTGTATGAGGTACTCTAAATGACTGTTAGTGGCTGGCTATTCCAGCTTGGGCAGCCCCTGCCTGCCTTTTCAGGTCATGCATTTGGTGACATTAGTGGCTAATTAGGTTAATACTGTTCCTTGACTGGAGAGACCACAGCTAGCTGCTATCCTGCAAATATACTCTTGGCTGTAGATCAACTGGACTGCAGCATGCGTCTGGATTATTAAAGACCTATTACCCGTCTTTGAGGAAAAAGTTTCAACAGCTTCTGTTCTAGTTTTTCAGTAGCTTTATTTTCATATCTGAGCAAAATCTGGCACAGAGTAAAGAATACAGCTCCTTCCCTCTTTTATATGTGTGTGGCCTCAACAAGTCACGTCACGGCCAGTTTGAAAATCTCCAAGTAAACAGTTCTGATTTGTTGGTAGGCTACGCTGGAGAAAATGCAGAGGGGCTGGGGAGAAAGAAGACTGGGTCTAAAGTTTAGCTCTGCCACTTACTAGCTGTGTGAACTTGGGCAAGTCATTTAGCCTTTCTCCAAGACCACCTTTTTTCATGTGAATGGAAATAATTCTCATACTTACCCAAGCAAGTCTCATGAGAACAAATTATATGAAGTATATAGAACATTATATAATATATATCCCCAGGTTCTAGAGATGGATTAACGTTTGAGCCAAGAGGTATGGGATTGATCTTGGAAAGGTCACCCTGGCCCTCTGTGCCCAAGACACCTCTAGCATAAAGACTGAACATGTCCTGTATTGGGCTCCTACACATTTACTGAGCACCCATATATGGGAGTCACCGAGCCAGAGACTATTGACACAGACAGAAGTGTCGGGTTCCTGTCCTCAACACAAATAAGGTTCCTCTATCTTATATCTGTTATTGGAAAAGGGAAGGGAAGATTTTCTAAGGTTAGAATGAAATTCTAAAGTAATTAATTGACTGCCAATCATTGTTAAAGGGCACTTTCCATGTTGTGTTATCAAGAGCACTGGCAGGCACGGGCAGACCAAGGGCCTTGAGTGGCTCTTCCACTTATTACGTGGGTGACTTTGGGCAAGATACTTTGTTTTGCTAAATCTGTGTTTTTTGCAAAATGTGGACAATAGGAGCATGTTCCTGACAGGGTGCTTGAGAAAATTAATTGAATTAATAGGAGAGAAAGAGAGAGAGAGAGAGAGAGAGAGAGAGAGAGAGAGAGAGAGATTTTCTGTCTCCAACATATGCAAATTCTGTTTGCATATGTTGAAACATTAGTCTATTTTCCCACTGCTATAAACACCCAAGACTGGGTAATTTAAAAGGAAAGAGGTTTAATTGACTCACAGTTCCACATGGCTGAGTAAATCTACAATCACGGTGGAAGGAGAAGGGGAAGCAAGCACCTTCTTCACAAGGCAGCAGGAAAGAGAAAGAGTGAAGGGGGAAGAGTCCCTTAGAAAGCCATCAGATCTTGTGAGAACTCACTCACTATCAGGAGAGCAGCATGGGGAAACCGCCTCTATGATCCAATCATCTCCCACTAAGTCCCTCCCCCAACATGTGTCAGTCACTATATTAGGCACTGGAGATACAAAGACAAAAGAAAATTCTGGACTTCAGTTGAATTAGAAAGGAAAGCACAAATAAGCAAATTGATTAGTACATGATGAATGTTATAAGGAAAGCCTGGAAAAGGTCTCAAGAACAAGAGGAGAAATTTTACTATTCTACCTGGATGAGGTAAAGTGTTAAGAATTTATGATTAAAGGTGTTCCTAAAGGTGGACCTCAGAGGCCAAAAAAAAAAAAAAAAGGGGTAATCAAGCTGTCCTCTTATTTCTTATCCCATAGGAAACACTGACCAAACAGGAGGGATTTCAGTACATCATTTCCTAATCAATGACATCTGGGATTTTCTCAAGTTGTGTAAAAGCAGCAGTAACTCAACAACAGACAAGTGGTTGAGATGAAACAGGCATGCTTGGGGTTGGACAACCTGGTGCTTTATAAACTATGAGTCAAACTATGTTTCTAATTTCTCTTGGTTTCAGGTTTCTCACATATAAAGTGGAGATAGTGGTGCCAGCCTTTCAGGTTATTGTGGGATATGAGATAATATGCCTGACACACAGTAGGCACCCAGTATGAGTTAATGAATATTTCATCTGTAAGATAAAAGTTGTCCTGTCAGAGAATATAAAAGAGTTTTTAAAATTTGAGTTTGATTAGGTTTTTAAAATTTGTTTTGCTTGTAAAGACAAATCTTTCACCAATGCATGTGATTTCACCTCCTCTTATCTCCTCTGGACTGTACTATGCAAACATTTCCTTTATTTTATTTTTGACCAGGCTTATGACTAGTATGTACTAGCACAGTGATCCTGCCTTTACTTCCCCTCCACCATCTCATTCCCTTCACACTTCAAAATTAGTTGGGGGTTGTTAGGGGCTGAATTGTGTCCCACCTCCTGCCCTGCAAATTTATATGCTAAAGTCTGTGTTGGTCAGGGTTCTCCAGAGAAACAGAAACAATAAGATATAGATTAAAATATAGATATATAAAAACAGCTTTATTATGAGGGCTTGGCTTGTGTGATTATGAAGGATAAGAAATCCCACCATCTGCCATCTGCAAGCTGGAGGCCCAGAAAGCTAATGGTATAGTTCCAGTTCAAGCCCACAGCCCATAGAACCAGGACAGCCAATGGTGTAAGTCCCAATCTGAGTTTGAAGGCCCGAAAACTAGGAGAACTGATGTCCAAGGGCGGAAGATGGACGTCCCAGCTCAGGAAGAGACAGTGAATTCACTCTTCCTTTGCCTTTTTGTCCCACTTGGGCCCTCAGTGGATTGGATGCCCAACCACACTGGGGAGAGTGGTTCTTCTTTGCTCAGTTTATGAATTTAAATGTTAATCTCTTCCAAGAATACCATCATGAACACAACCAGAAATAAATCTTCCAGCTATCTGGGCATCCCTTAGCTCAGCCAAGTTGACACAAAAAATTAGCCATCACAAGTTTTTAACACTCGTGCCTCTGAATGTGACCTTATTTGGAAATAGGATCATTGGCTATGTAATTATATTAAGGTCATACTGGAGTATGGAGGACTCCTAATCTAATATGACTGATGTCCTTACATAAAGGGGTAATGAGGATGCAGACACACATGCAGGAAGAATTCCATGGAAAGATAAAGGCAGTGACTGGAGCGATGTGTCCATAAGCCAAAGAATGTCAAGCTGGGCCAGGCCAAGGTAGCTCATGGCCTGTAATCCCAGCACTTTGGGAGGCTGAGGCAGGAGGATTGCTTCAGCCCATGAGTTTAAAACCCGTAAAAGGAATATAGTGAGATATAATCTGTACAAAAAAATTTAAAAATCAGCCAAGCATGGTGGTGCACACCTGTAGTTCCAGCTACTCAGGAGGCTGACGTGGGAGGATCGCTTGAGCCCAGAAGGCAGGAGTTGCAGTGAACTAAGATCATGCCACTGCACTCCTCCCTGGGTGACAGAGAGAGATCCTGTCTCAAAAGAAAAGAAAAAAAAAAAGAATGACAAGATGGTCAGCAAATCATCAGAAGCTAGGAGCAAGGCATGGAACAGATTCTTACAGTCCTTAGAAGGAATGGAACCTGTTGACACTTTGATTTCAGATATCTGGATTCCAGAACTGTGAGAGGGTACATTTCTGTTGTTTGTGCCACCAAGTTTGTGGTACTTAGTGATGGCAGCCCTAGCAACTAATACAGGGCTCCAACAGAAGCTGGACGCATGGGGATCAGGGTCTTGAAAGACTAGTAATACTCCAGGTATTGAGTTAGATCAATTAGGGGACCCAATTCTCCATCCCTCCCTATATCCATATTTTTTGCCACGTAACTGTGCCACTCCTCCAACTCGAGGTAGTAACTTTCTCTGCCCCTTGACTTAGTGACTTGCTTTGGACCATGAAATGTGAGCAGACATGACATGGCATTGGTCCTGAGCCTAGTGATAAAGGCAGTGATTGGAGTGATGTATCTACAAGCCAAAGAATGCCAAGCTGGGCCAGGCCATGGTAGCTCATTCCTGTAATCCCAACACTTTGGGAGGCCAAGGCAGGAAGATTGCTTGAGCCCATGAGTTCAAGACCAACAAAGGCAAGATAGTGAGGCATTGTCTCTACAAAACAATTTAAATATTAGCCAAGTATGGTGGCACATGCCACCTTGAGAGGCCTTGTTTGTTCCTACTTTTCCTATTTCCATAGTCAACAGAAGACAGTGCTCCATTTTGTCTATTGGTCTCAGGAAAAGCATGAGGATCTCCTGGAGAGGAGTCACCTCAGCAAAGGTGTCGCCATTAACTCTCAAGTTTATGAAAAATAAATACTTACTTTTAAAAACCATTGAGATTTTGAGGTTTGTAATGCAACAATCATTGACTAATTCAGCTACTTTCATTTTCCTATTTTCTTCTAGTCTAGTTTTGCCTATTGAATATTATATTTTATTATTAATTTTATTTCATGTTTACCAAGAAGGCATTACAAAGTATTAATTATTAAAAGAGGGCATTGTGTCAGATAGAGATAAGAACTAATGTACTGAATGATCTCTTAGAGTTTCTGCAATATCTATATATCTTGGGCTCTTAAATGTTGAATGTAATAAGAGCTTTAGTATCTTAAATTTTCAGTACAGAAAGAAAGTTGGTTATTTAAAACTTTTTGTAAAATACCCAAATGTGAACTCAATTGTGTTATTTAACTTTCCTAAACCTCAGTTTCCTCATTTATAACATGAAAATAGTAATATTGACTTATAAGGATTCCTGTGGGTATAAAATTTATTATCATGTTAAGTGAGAATGACAGTAGATAAGCTGGGTTCGGTTTTCAAAGATGTCTTCAGGCTGTAATGGCAAGAAAGCTAACGAGATCGGTGGTGGAGACAGAGTTATGTGTCTCCCATAGCATTTCCTCTTTCTGGAAATTCATGGAAATCTACTGTTTTAGCTAATGAAATATGTAAGCCACTCCCCGAACTGGCCTTTAAAATCAGAGCGACCCTCCAGTCCTCACTTCCACAGCTCCAAGTGACCCTTGGAGCCATGGGGACCTACTGGCTTGGCTATGAGATGGAGAATGGTCTTCAGACTCTCATCCAACTGTGGGGTGAGCCAATAAACTTTTACTATGGTTGAGTTTTGGGGGTTTGTTTGTTGGGGCAATATTTTAGTCCCTTTGTATTGCTATAAAGGAATACCTGAGGCTGGGTAACTTACAAAGAAAAGAGGTTTGTTTGGCTCACAGTTCTGCAGGTTGTACAAGAGGCATGGTACCAGCATCTGCTTTCTGGTGAGGGTTTCAGGCTGCTTCCACTTATGGCAGAAGGTGAAGGGGAGCCAGAGTGTGCAGAGGTCACATGGTGAGAGAACAAGAGAGAGGTGGAAGGTGTCAGGCTCTTTTTAAAAACCAGCTCTCGGAGAACTCTCTCGGGAACTAATAGAACAAGAACTCACTCATTAACAGGAGGAAGGCACAAAGCCATTCAGGAGAGATCTGTCCCCATGGCCCAAACACCTCTCATTAGGCCCCACCTCCAACATTAGAGATCGAATTTCAACAGGCTTGTTGAAATATCTTGAAGAGTCAAATATCCAAACTATAGCAGGCAACACACATGGCTTTCTCTAACCAGTACAAGATCTTAGACCACAATCACGGAAGACAGTCTCTGGTGAAGGAAAATGGTAACTCCCTGCTACACTAAGCATTTAGATTGCTGGTTTGCTTCTAAGCTCCACACTTTAAGAGAGACAATTTTGTTGAAGAAGAAAAAAAACAGTATGATGAAGGAAGGAAAGATCTGCAAATCGTGATATTATCAGAAAACATTGAAAACTGTAACACTCCACAAATATCCTGGAGAAAAGAATATTTGTAGAGCATTATAGTTGTCTTTAAATGGTTGAAGTTTGGGGCAGAAATTTTTTTCTATCTGGTTGCAGGCGTCAGCATTTAAGGAAATGAGCTAAATAGAGTAGGATTGATTTTGGTTTGACATACAGGGGAAATTCCATTCTCTCTCTGAAAATGGCAAGGACTACTTCTTGAGAGAATATGTACCTTATTACAGGATGTGCCAAAGTAATATCTTGAGAGCCACTTATAAGGGGTGTTGTAAGAGGAATTTATATATTAGATAAAAGGTTGAATTATGTGGCTTTTAAGTTTCCTTCAGCCTCAAAGAGTATGTTCCTAAGAACTATCACCTTGGATATTTCAGTTTTTAAAATTATACTTTTGAGTACTTCAATTTGTTTAAATCAAGGCACGCTTGTAATACAGGGCAATACGCATATACACTTGCTCACAGCAGGATCAATTTGGATTCAGGCTGACACTGTGCTCCTCTTCTGCAATCTAATTCAAATATAGACAGCGGTGAACTGACAATAGAGCAGCTTGTGGAGTTTTAGCTCCTCTTGGGGAATGGAGGACGTGCAACCAAACAGGTGGCTTCAATTAGGAGAGCAGCTGCTGCCAGGAAAAACCAGAGGGAAATCATCAAACCACCAAGGAAGCAACGACAGGTAGATGGGGTCAGTCCTGGGATCCCCTGGAGCATCGCCAGAGAACACGGCCCGACTAGGCCAGCACAGCCAAGATTAATTGAAAAGAAAGGCAGTAAAGCGTTGAGTTCTGTAGGTATATCTGTTGGTGATAAAGCTGACTTCCCTTTCAAAGCTGCAATGCAAAGTTTAAAAAAGGAGAAAAGAAAAAGAGAGAGCATGAGACTGCTATTTAATGAGATGACAACAGAGATGTGCTTAGACTGCTATTTAATGAGATGACAACAGAGATGTGCTTGAGATAATGACTTCCAAATTGTGAATGAGTCTGTAAAACCCTGAGCGCAGCCCATCTGACTATGCTTAGAGTGTTCTCCGTGTACTTTGGAGCTTTCCTGCCCCCATGCCTGCTCGAATACAAGGCTGATTCATTTGTTTGAGTTATCCTTGAATACCCCCTTGCTATCTTTTCAGAGTGCAACAACAAAGGGCATGTTCTCTAAAAGCAAGGCCAGGAACAAACCCTTTTAAAAGCATTGAGAGTTAATTTTAATGGGAATGGAATGGTCAAGGAGAAAGACAAATGGGAACATATCTTTGTCTGGCAGCTGCTTTAATTTATTTCCTACTAATGCAATCCCCTTCAAAGTCTCTGATCCTAGAAACATTTCCAAGAATCATTTTTAATTGGGGCAGATTCTACACAACCAAAGCGTATGAGAAGGTGATACTTAGGGGCGAATTCAGGCAGCTCTCCCTGTCTCCTCTGAAGAACAAGAATTCAATAATCAAGAAGCCATGACTTGGTAAAAATAGTAGTCTAGATAAGTATCTTCTGTATTATTTTGATTAATATTTTAAAATATCTGTGGAACCTGTGAGTAAAAGGCCTAGTCATTGTCCAAGTCAGATGACTCCTGACTTACTCGGAGCTGTGATTAAACTCCCTGCTGCTGCAGTGGCGACTTGGGAAAGCTCTGCCACTGCTTGGTTAGCATCACCACAAAACCACCATGATCACTCTCATGTTCCCAAAAGGTCTCAAAGGCGGTATTCCATTCCTGTCACATTTTTGTTTCATGGAATTCAGATATTCAGGAAAATGCCTTTGTAAAACTTGATTGGCAGGCACAGACATTTCAGTTCTGGGGCACAAGAATTTCTGATCACTTGTACTGGGATCAACAGAAGAAGTAGAAAATGAGGACTGATAACAAAAAAATGTAAAAAAGCAAGACAGTTGTTGAAGAGAATCAGCGTTTTATTGGAAGGTTCAAGAAGACAAAAATGAACTAATGTAAACTAAAAAATAAACTGACTTGTCTATACCTTCTATGAGGGCAGAGGGAACATGAACTTTGATCTATAAGATATAGCCAAAATTAGAGGGACGCCCCTCTCTGCAGACCTTATGCAGCTCACAAATCCTAAAATATTTGCTATCTGAACTTTTACAGAAAAATTTGGTTGATCCTTAATCCAGAAATAACCACCATTATTTTGGTGCCTCTTCTTTCCAATCTCTATTGAGCACTAGTGCAAATGTTTAAGACAACAAAGTCTGTGATACTGCTGTTTATAGTATTTATTGACATATAATATTTGTGCATATTTATAAAAATGTGATATTTTGTTAAATGTATGGAATATATAATGATTAAGTCAGGATACTTAGAATATCCACCACCTTCTTTATCATTTCTATGTGTTGGAAACCTTTCAAGTCTTCTCTTGTAGCTATTTTGAAATTCACCATACATGATCGTTAACTACAATCACCCTACTCTGCTATTGAACGTTAGAACTCATTCCTTCTATCTAACTGTGTTTGTGCCGTTAACCAGCCTCTCTTCTTTCCTCCACCTCCACATACACACTTCCCAACCTCTGGTATCTATCATTCTACTCTCTACCTCCCTGAGATAACCTTTTTTTAGCTACCATATATGAATGAGAACCTATATTTGTCTTTCTGTGCCTGGCTTATTTCACTGAACATACTGTCCTGCACTACCATCTATGTTGCTGCAAGTGACATGATTTCATTCTTTTTTATGGCTGAATACTATTCCATCGTATATATAATAGCACATTTTCTTTTCTTTATCCATTCATCTCTTGATGGACAATTTAGTTGATTCCATATCTTTGCTATTCTGTATACTGCTGCAATAAACATAGGGGTGCAGGTGTCTCTTTGATATCCTGATCTGATTTCCTTTTATTGGGGGTGTGAATAGACAGAAGTGGGATTGCTGGATTGTATGGTGGTTCTATTTTTAGTTCTTTGATAAATCTCTCTGTAATGTTTTCCATGGTGGCTGTACTGGTTTACATTCCAACCAACATTGTTCTATATAGTTTTGTATCTTGTGGTTTTTTTCTACTTTAATATTACATCATGAATATTTTCCCAAGTCATTAAATTAAAAAAAAAATGAAAGTCCATTTACATTTGTACAAGCCAAATGTAAACAACTACATTTATGGGACAGTGCCCTTAGTAGTTAGTCCTATTTCCCCATGAGTTTAATATTTTAATCTGTTTATCTTTTAAAAATTATTTTTAATTGTGTTAAAATACACATAACAAAATATACCACTTTAGGCATTTTTAAGTGTGCAGTGCAGTGAAGTTAAGTACATTCACATTCACATTGTTGTGCAGTCATCTCCACCTCCACCATTCTTCTCTAGAACTCTTCTTTTTTTCTTTTTTTTTTTCTGTTTAACTTTTATTTTAAGTTCAAGGGTACATGTGCAGAGTTGTTATATAGGTAAACTTGTGTCATGGGGGTTTATTGTACAGATTATTTCGTTACTCAGGTACTAAGCCTAGCACCCATGGTTATGTTTCCTGATCCTCTCCCTCCTCCCATCCTCCACCCTCTGATAGGTCTCAATGTGTGTTGTTTCCTTCTATGTGTCCATGTGTTCTCATCATTTAGCTCCCGCTTATAAATGAGTACATGCAGTATTTGGTTTTCGTTCCTATGTTAGTTTGCTAAGGATAATGACCTCCAGCTCCATCCATGTAGAACTCTTTATCTTGAAAAAAAAAATGAAACTTTGCACCCATCGAACAATAACTCCCCATTCTACCCTTTCTACTAAAAGCATAATTTTGAATCGTCATTGTATTAGTCCATTCTCATGCTGCTATAAAGAACTGCCCAAGACTGGGTAATTTATAAATGAAAGAAGTTTAATGGACTCAGAGTTCTGCGTTGCTGGGGAGGCCTAAGGTAACTTACAATCATGGCAGAGGGCAAAGGAGAAGTAGGAACCTTCCTCACAAGGCAGCAAGAGGAAGTGCAAAGTGAAGGGGAAGAGCCCCTTATAAACCCATCAGATCTCATGAGAACTCACTCACTATCATGAGAATAGCATGAGGGAAACCACCTCATAATCCAATTGCCTTCACCTGGTCCCACCCTTGACATGTGGGGATTATGAGGATTACAATTCAAGGTGAGATTTGGGTGGGGTCACAGAGCCAAACTATATCAGTTACATAGTATTTATTTTGGTTTTACATTTCCTGGCTCTTTTCATTTGGTGCTTTTCTATCGATATTAGAAATAAAAGTTATTTTTTGAGTCCTGCTATTTGGAGTAATGAAGGGACAGTAATAAAAGTCTTATAGAAGAACTGTCAAGAGTGGTTATGGTGGCAAGTTTTGAAAATTTATATTTTTACTATGAGATCGTACGTAATGTAACTAAAAGGTGGTTTGAGGTTTGATAGAAAGTTTCAGGATAGTCCGGGAAACGAATTGCATGGAGTGAAGGTGACACCAGGGAGCTTGAGTGTCCCTCTGTCTAGATTAAACCTGTGCTTCACCAACCCCTGTTTCCATACCCAGCACCCAGGCATTGCTATGGATCTGAAAATCCCCACACCACCCCCTCCACACCAGAAAGCAGCCTAGAAGAGGAGGAAGAGAAAGCAAAAGGAGTCAGGGATGACTCCTACTCCGGGACTGCTGACGCTTAGGGATGTGGCCATGGAATCCTCTTGGGAGAAGTGGCCATGCCTGGAGCCTCTCGGAGACTCAGAGAGCTTTATGCAGAGATGTGATGTTGGAGAACTACAGGAACTTTATCTTCCTGGGAATCTCTTTTTGACCTGGGTAGTATCTCCATGTTGGAGCAAGGGGAAGAGCCTTGGACTGTAGAGAGCCAAGTGCAAATAGCAAGAAACTGAAATGGGTGAGAATGGATCAAATGTGTGATCACAGGCCTTTCCTTCTGGTCTCTGGGAAAGAACCAATTGTATGAGATGACCCATTTCATCAGGTGAGCATTGTTTCTATCCAAGTTCCTGGAAGAAGAAAGACTCTACCTTTGAAAATTAAATATTGTCTGAATGAGAGAGCACTTGGCAGAGGCTGAGAACAAAATCGATGATGCCACTCATCGTGCTCATTGTGTTCAGGGTGCCTTTCTCCTCACAGGAGGGCACTGTGGGTTAAAGGAAAGAAATTATCTACCAGCTGACCATGATATAGAACAGGCCAAACCCTTAGGACTCTGGGATTTTTATGGGGGTAGAGTAACAAGTTATTAGGTACGGATTATGTGGTAGAAATAATGTAGGAAAAAATGACCACATTCTCCACAGAAGGGCAATAATAGTTGTATAGCAAAGGTTGATGAAAAATTGGTCTCATTTTTGAAATTGAAGAAAGCACAGTTATCAGGGTGGAGAGTTCAATTTCAAAGACTAGAACGGCATGTTCTTGAGTAGGATTCACATTTTAACTGTTAGCATAACAATTTGTTACTCTTATTCAGAATGTGTTAGAGATCAAGTGTTTTAACTAATACATTTTAACATTATTTCATAAAAAGAAAGAAAAAGAAAGTTTTGGAATTGTGTAATTCTGATCCCGTGACTTAAAAATTAGGACTAGTTAACCACTCTGTGTCTCAATGTTCTTATCTGAAAACCAAGGGTAATAAAACTGATGGGCGGGAAAGGCCAAGATGACCAAATAGAAACAGCTCCCATCTGCAGCTCCCAAGAAGACCAATGCAGAAGGCAGGTGATTTCTGCATTTCTATCTGAGGTGTCCAGTTCATCTCACTGGGACTGGTAGGCACTGGGTGCAACCCGTGGAGAACAAGCAGAAGCAAGGTGGGGCATTGCTTTACCCAGGAAGTGCAAGGAGCCAGGGGACCTCCCTCCCCCAGCTAAGGGAAGCAGTGAGGGACTCTGCTACCTGCCCAGAGTACTACTTTTCCTACAGATTCTGGCAATCCATGGATTAGGAGATTCCCTCATGAGCCACCACCACCAGGGCCCTGGATTTCAAGCACAAAACTGGGCAGCTGTTCGGGCATGCACTGAGCTGTAAGAGTTTTTTCATACTCCAGTGGTGCCTGGAACTCCAGTGAGACGGGAGAACTGTCCACTCCTCTGGAAAGGGGGCTGAAGCCAGGGAACCATGTGGTCTCACTCAATGGGTCCCACTTCCATGGAGCCCAGCAAGCTAAGAACCACTGGCTGGAAATTCCCACTGTCAGCACAGCAGTCTGGAGTCAGCCTGGGACAATCAAGTTTGGTGGGGAAGGGGTGACTGCCATTACTGTGGCTTTAGTAGGTGGTTTTTCCCTGATGGTGCTAATGAGACTGGGAGGTTTGGACTGGGCAGCTGTGGTCAGACTGCTTCTCTAGATTCCTCCTCACTGGGCAGGGCATCTCGGTAGGAAATCTAGCAACTCTAGTCAGGGACTTACAGACAGAACTCTTATCTCCCTAGGACAGAGAACCTGGGAAAAGGGAGGTTGCAGTAACAGCTTCAGCAGACTTAATCTTTCCTGCCTGCCAGCTCTGAAGAGAGCAGCTGATCCTGACAAGGGGAATTCTCCCAGCACAGTGCACTAGCTCTGCTAATGGACAGCTCTGCCTCCCTAAGTGGGTCCCTGACCCTGTGCCTCCTGACGGGGAGAGAACACCCAACAGGGGTCGATAGACACCTCATACAGGAGAGCTCCGGCTGGCATCAGGCTGGTGCCCCTCTGGAACAAAGCTTCCAGGAGAAGGAGCAGGCAGTAATCTTTGCTGTTCTGAAGGCTCCACTGGTGATACCCAGGCGAACAGGGTCTGGAGTAGACCCCCAGAAAACTGCAGCAGACCCACAGTAGAGGGGCCTGATGATTAAAAGAAAAACTAACAAACAGAAAGCAACAATAACAACATCAACAAAAAGCACCCCCTCCCAAAAAAAAAGGTCATCAGCCTCAAAGATGAAAAGTAGATAAATCCATGAAGATGAGGAAAAACCATTGCAAAAATGCTGAAAATTCTAAAAGCCAGAATGCCTCTTCTCTTCCAAATGATCGCAACAGCTCTCCAGCAAGGGCACAGAACTGGATGGGAATGAGATGGGTGAATTGACAGAAGTAGGCTTCAGAAGTTGGGTAATAACAAACTTCACTTAGTTAAAGGAGCATGTTCCAACCCAATGCAAAGAAGCTGAGAACCTTGATAAAAGGTTACAGGAGTTGCTAACTAGAATAACCAGTTTAGAGAGGAACATAAATGACCTGATGGAGCTGAAAAACACAACATGAGAACTTCATGAAGCATACACAAATAGCAGCAGCAGAATCGATCAAGTGGAAGAAAGGATATCAGAGTTTGAAGACCATCTTGCTGAAAAAAGGCATGCAGACAAGATTAGAAAAAAAAAGAATGAAAAGGAATGAATAAAACCTCCAACAAATATGGGACTATGTAAAAACATCAAACCTATGATTGATTGGAGTACCTGAAAGAGATGGGGAGAATGGAAACACGTTGGAAAATAGACTTCAAGATATTATCCAGGAGAACTTCCCCAACCTAGAAAGACAGGCCAACATTCAAATTCAGGAAATACAGAGAACATCACTAAGATACTCCACAAGAAGATCAACCCCAAGACACATTATCATCAGATTCTCCAAGGTCGAAATGAAGGAAAAAATGTTAAGGGCAGCCAAGAGAAAGATGAGGTCACCTACAAAGGGAAGTCCATCAGAATAACAGCGGATCTCTCAGCAGAAACCCTACAAACCAGAAGAGAGTGGGGTCAATTTTCACATTCGTAAAGAAAAAAATTTTCAACCCAGAATTTCATATCTAGTCAAACTAAGCTTCCAAAGGGAAGGAGAAATAAAATCCTTTCCAGACAAGAAAATGATAAAGGATTTTGTTACTACCAGGCCTGCCTTGAAAGAGCACCTGAAGGAAGCACTAAATATGGAAAGGAAAAGCCAGCACCAGCCACTGCAAAAACACACCAAAATTTTAAGACCAATGACACTATGAAGACACTGCATCAACTAGTGTGCAAACTAACCAGCTAGCATCATGATGACAGGATCAAATTCACACATAACAATATTAATCTTAAATGTAAATGGGCTAAACACCCCAATTAAAAGACACAGACTGGCGTATTGTACAAAGAGTCAAGACCCATTGGTGTGCTGTATTCAGGAGACCCATCTCGTGTGCAAAGACACACATAGGCTCAAAATAAACAGATGGAGGAAAATTTACCAATCAAATGGAAAGCAAAAAAAAAAGCAGGGGTTGCAATTCCAGTCTCTGATAAAACAGATTTTAAACCAACAAAGATCAAAAAAGACAAAGAAGGGCATTACATAATGGTAAAGGGATCAATGCAACAGGAAGAGCTAACAATCCTAAATATAAATACACCCAATACAGGAGCACCCAGATTCATAAAACAAGTTCTTAGAGACCTACAAAGAGACTTAGACTCTCACATAATGACAGTGGGAGACTTTAACACCCCACCATCAATATTAGATCAACAAGACAGAATATTTACAAGGATATTCAGGACTTTAACTCAGCTCTGAATTAAGTGGACCTAATAGACATCTGCAGAACTCTCCAACTCAAATCAATAGAATATACATTCTTCTCAGTGCCACATGGCACTTATTCTAAAATCACTACATAATTTCAGCAAATGCAAAAAAATCCTGAAATCATAACAAACAGTTTCTCAGATGACAGTGCAATCAAATTAGAACCCAGGATTAAGATACTCACTCAAAACCACATAACTACATGGAAATTGAACAGCCTGTTCCTGAATGATTCCTGGGTAAATAATGAAATTAAGGCAGAAATCAAGAAGTCCTTTGATACCAATGAGAACAAAGAGACAACGTACCTGAGTCTCTGGGACATGGCTTAAGTGGTGTTAAGAGGGAAATTTATAGCACTAAATGCCCACATCAGAAAGCTGAAGAGATTTCAAATTGACACCCTAACATCACAATTAGAAGAACTAGAGAAGCAAGAGCAAACAAATCCAAAGCTAGTAGAAGACAAGAAATAACAAAGATCAGAGCAGAACTGAAGGAGATATAGAGACACAAAAACCCTTCAAAAAATCAAGGAATCCAGGAACTGGTTTTTAAAAAAATTAACCAATAGATAGACTGTTAGCTAGACTAATAAAGAAGAAAAGAGAGAAGAATCAAATAGACACAATAAAAAATGATAAACGGGATATCACCACCAATCCCACAGAAATACAAACTACCATCAGAGAATACTATAAACACCTCTGTGCAAATAAATGAGAAAATCCATAAGAATTGGATAAATTCCTGGACACATACACCCTACCAAGACTAAACCAGGAAGAAGTCAAATCCCTGATAGACCAATAAAAAGTTCTGATATGGAGGCAGTGATTAATAGCCTACCAACCAAAATAGTGCAGGACCAGATGAATTCACAGCCAAAGGTACAAAGAGGAGCTGGCACCATTCCTTCTGAAACTATTCCAAACAATTGAAAAGGAGGGACTCCTCCCTCACTCATTTTATGAGGCCAGCATTATCCTGATACCAACCTGGTAGAGACCCAACAGAAGAAGAAAACTGTAGGCCAATATTTCTGATGAACATTGACATGAAAATCCTCAATAAAATACTGGCAAACTGAATCCAGCAGCACATCAAAAAGCTTATCTACTATGATTAAGTGGACTTCATCCCTGGGATGCAAGACTGGTTCAACATAAGCAAATCAAAAAACATAATCCATCACATAAACAGAACCAATGACAAAAACCACATGATTATCTCAATAGATGCAGAAAAGGCCTTCAATAAAATTCAACATCCCTTCATGCTAAAAACTTTCAATAAACTAGGCATTGATGCAACGTATCTCAAAATAATAAGAACTATTTATGAGAAATCCGTAGCCAGTATCATACTGAATGGGCAAAAGCTGAAAGTATTCTTTTTGAAAACCCCCACAAGACAAGGATGCCCTCTCTCACTACTCCGATTCAACATAGTATTGGAACTTCTGGCCAGGGCATTCAGGCAAGAGAAAGAAATAAAGGATATTCAAATAGGAAGAGAGGAAGTTAAATTGTCTCTGTTTTGAGATGACATGATTGTACATTTAGAAAATCCCATTATCTCAGTCCAAAAACTCCTCAAACTGATAAGCAACTTCAGCAAAATCTCAGGATACAAAATCAATGTGCAAAAATCACAAGCATTCCTAAACACCAACAATAGACAAGCAGAGAGCCAATTTATGAATGAACTCCCATTCACAATCGCTAAAAAGAGAATGAAATACCCAGGAATACAGCTAACAAGGGATGTGAAAGACCTCTTCAAGGAGAACTACCAACCACCGCTCAAGGAAATAAGAGAGGACACAAACAAATGGAAAAACATTCCATCCTCATGGATAGGAAGAATCAATATTATGAAAATGGCCGTACTGCCCAAAGTAATTTATAGATTCAATGTTATTCCCATCAAACTTCCATTGACATTCTTCACAGAATTAGAAAAAAATACTTTAAATTTCATATGTAACCAAAAAAGAGCCTGGATAGCCAAGACAATCCTAAGCAAAAAGAACAAAGCTGGAAGCATCACGCTACATGACTTCAAACTATACTACAAGGCTACAGTAACCAAAACAACATGGTACTGGTACCAAAACAGACATGTAGACCAATGGAACAGAACAGATGTCTCAGAAATAACACCATGCATCTACAATCATCTGATGTTTGACAAACCTCACAAAAACAAGCAATGGAGAAAGGAGTATCTATTTAATAAATGATGTTGGGAAAACTGACTAGCCACATACAGAAAACTGAAACTGGACCCCTTTCTTACACCTTATACAAAAATTAACTTTAAGATGCATTAAAGACTTAAATGGAAAACTCCAAACCATAAAAACCCTATAAGAAAACCTAGGCAATACCATTCAGGACATAGGCATAGGCATAGGCAAAGACTTCATGACAAAAATGCCAAAAGCAATTGCAACAAAAGCCAAAATTGACAAATGGGATCTAATTAAACTAAAGAGCTTCTCCACCACAAAATAAACTAGCATCATAGTGAACAGGCAACCTACAGAATGGTAGAAAATTTTTGTAATCTACCCATCTGACAATATCTAATATCTAGAATCTATAAGGAACTTAAACAAATTTACAAGAAAAACAAATGACCCCATCAACAAGTGGGCACAGGATATGAACAGACACTTCTCAGAAGAAGACATTTATGCAGCTAACCAACATATGGAAAAAAGCTCAACATCACTGATGATTAGAGAAAGACAAATCAAAACCGCAATGAGATACCATCTCACATCAGTCAGAATGGAAAGTCAAGAAACAGTAGATGCTGGCGAAGCTATGAAGAAATAGGAACACTTTTACACTGTCGGTGGCAATGTAAATTGTGGAATTGTGGAAGACAGTGTGGCGATTCCTCAAGGATCTAGAACCAGAAATACCATTTGACCCAGCAATCCCATTACCGAGTATATACCCAAAGGAATATAGATCATTCTACTATAAAGACACATGCACACATATGTTTATTGCAGCACTATTTACAATAGCAAAGGCATGGAACCAAGCCAAATGCCCATCAATGATAGACTGGATGAAGAGAATGTGGTACAAATACAATGCAGCCATAAAAAAGAATGAGATCATGTCCTTTGCAGGGACATGGATGAAGTTGGAAGCCATCATCCTCAGCAAACTAACACATGAACAGAAAACCGAACACTGCATGTTCTGACTCATAAGTGGGAGTTGAGCAATGAGAACACGTGGGCACAGGGAGGGGAACAACAATACCAGGGCCTGTCAGGTGTTGGGTGGCAAGGGGAGGGAGAGCATTAGGACAAATACCTAGTGCATGCAGGACTTAAAACCTAGATGATGGGTTGACAGGTGCAGCAAACCACCATGGCACCTGTATACCTATGTAACAAACCTGCATGTTCTGCACACGTATCCTGGAACTTAAAGTAAAATACAAAAATAAAAAATAAAACTGATAGGGTTGATATGTTGTTTAAATGAGACAAAGTACGTGAAAATAATTTTAAATAACATGATGTGATGTGAATATTAGTTTTTATTATGTTTCCAAGACATTTGCTATCAAATAAAGTTATCATTTATGAGAGAAAGTATTTTAATGGATTTTTTTGAGTGGCAAGGTCATTACATTGAAATCATAAGGAACAGAGGACATTTTCAGAAATAACTTTTTAGCAGCTCAAATTTTCCCTGGAAATTTACTATTGTCCTGGGAATATTGCAGGTTCAAAAGCTGAGCACTTCCGCATGGCATTTAATTAAAATGCAGCCTGAACATGCTATGTGAAGAATTTTAAACAGTCTTGTTCAGTATAAAATATGCTCAATGTCAGTATATTATGTCTTTTTTTACTAATCATTTTCCCATTAGAATGCATTTGACAGTCAATTTGTGAAAAGATGGATTGGGATTTTGTAATTTTTATATTCTTCTTAACATTCTTTTTATTGTAATGATAAATTTATAATTATTGCCCATCCCATTTACAATGGTCTGGAAGGTAAATACTTAAAAATATTTATAAAAATCATATTGCTAATCTCTATTAACTTGAGTTCTCAGGGGTCTAATAACATAAAATAGGATAAAATAATTTTAAAAACATGTTTCACAAGTAACACTCTTTAAAAAAGCCTCCATCTATGTAAGTAAAGTAAAATGGATAGATATAAATAATACTGTTTGTTAAGTATTCAAGATTTTCCAGATTGTCAATTATCCACATCAATCACTGCTATTAATAAAGTACACCAGATAACTTTACAACTCAACTGTTGTCTATAGCTTCTTGTTTTTACACAACAATGTGGAAATTGGAATTGAAGAATCAGATGGTGACAAAGGCCATTTGGAGTTGCTAGGATTCCCTAGTAGGAGGGGTGAAACTAAGTTCAGGGGTCCTCAGGTTTGTACAATTTCTTTTAGAAAAAAACATGAAAATTTAATCCAAATGTATGTAAGAAGGTGAATATTTATGAAACCAGAGCAAGTGAAGGACTCCTAAAGCTTCACCCTTGAAGTGAATCCTCAGAGTAAATCTACTTTCGCCTGGGCAGACTGAAAAGGGGGCTTCCTTTCCCGGAAGGCCTCTTTCTTTCTCTCTGTCTTCTGCTTGCCTCTTGCCTTAGTGTAAAGAATACAGATGGGCTATGCTAAAGAGCAAAAGAAATGTCATGTTCATGATCATAGTTTCTATGTTTGTAAGATACAATGTTTCTAAGATTTCAGGCTATAGTTGGGGAACAGAGGCCAAATGAAAATTCACACCAACTGCATGAACAGAATTTGGATCCAAGAGGCATTCCATTGTTTCTTTCAGCACAGATAGGAGAATTGGCAGCCCATAGACTCACCACCAATTCTTGAGCTAGTTCCTTATATCACGTGCAAATGTGACAGTGCTGAAAAGATATCAAGGTGGCTGTTGGAAGCTTGCTGCATACATGCTTGTGGTCTCTGAGTGTATCAAGCTGACCTTTTTAGGAAAATGATGTCTGACTTGTTGGATGAATTAACTTGCACCCTAGCTGTGAAGCAAAGGAGCTTCAGAGCATTCGGGTGACAAATTGCACAGATAAGATGGCATTTCTTTTCTGTCTGAGTGACAGCGTGCTGAGTGGTGGTCTGATTTTGTGATAATGGCTGGGAAGCTCTAAATAGCAGGCTATTCTCCTTTGAAGCACATATGGCTGATTTAGATTGAAAAATGACAGGTGTTATATAAGTGAAGGTGAGAACTCGGTAATAACTTTAAAGCTAACAAATGTAGAATTTTGCTGTAAGTTATGTTTTTTACCTTCACATGTATTTATTAAAAGTTCAAAGTATGGATGCTGATCCATTCAGCATGAAAATAAGATTCTATTTTTGAAAAAAGGAACTCATTTTTGTTTTGATTTAATTTCATTCTTCTTCCCAAGTAATTCTGTCCTCCATAAATACCATTGACTAAAAGTGTCATGTCATTATCCCATCAAAATCACTCACCCGCACATGACTTGGGGCTATGCTGGACATTGTATAAAGGAGGTGTTAGGCAGAATAAAATGACAAAGTAAGCAAAGTTGGTCTTTCCACACCCTCCATCTTCCCCCTTAGCCTCATTCTTTATTTTTCTCTTCTTGTCTTTATTACTCTACCTGCCATTACCCTTCCCACCCCCATTATTTTCTGCTATAGTGTTAATTGATATGATATCTGTTCATTAAAGAGTAATCCCCATTCTCCAGAATGATACTTAGTAAAACTGGCAAAGCCTTTACATGATAAAATAAAACTATACTGGTAGAATAACAGGGAATAGGGTTTGAATCTGAGGAAAGGATTCCTTCCCTTAGTTTCATCTCAATAGGACTATGGGGCTAGCTTCCTATTTCACTGCCTAGTTAGACTAGCTCCATAGAAAGCCTTCTAGGAGGAAATAATCTGAGTCATAAAACAAACACGACATAGACAGAGGCAGCTAGCCTCCAAGTCAACTGAAGAATTAGACCTTCAGAGTAAGAAGGGTCATTAGAGCTGGTTTTGTCAAACCCTGAATTTTCTTCATCTGGAAACTGAGCCATGGAAAAGGTAAGTGCATTGCACATGTTCTTTCAGCTAGTCTATTTATACATTTGGTAAAAGAATTCGGGTTTTGTACAATTTCTAGTCCAGTGCTACTTTTATCAACCATATTAACCCACCTCCAACAAATATGTAAATCCAATAAAACATAAGTGGAACGATACGGTTAGGCTTTGCCTCCCCACCCAAATCTCATCTTGAATTGTAATCCCCATAATCCCCACCTGTCAAGGGAGAGACCAGGTGGAGGTAATTGAATCATGGGGGCCCTTCCCCCCACACTGTTCTCATGATAGTGAGTGAGTTCTCACGAGATCTGATGGTTTTATAAGGAGCTCTTCCCCCCCCCCCCCCCCCCTTCGCTCGGCACTGCTCCTTCTGGCCGCTTTATGAAGAAGGTCTCTTGCTTTCCCCTTCACCTGCCACCATGGTTGTGCGTTTCTTGAGACCTTCGCCAGCCGTGCTGAACTGTGAGTCAATTAAACCTACTTCCTTTATAAGTTACCCAGTCGCAGACAGTTCTTTATAGCAGTATGAAAATGAACTAATACATGGAGCATATCATAATGTTTTATTTTTAACGTGGAGTAGGAATGATGAAACAGGTGAGTCAGGTCTTATGGATGTATCGCAGGAAGGTGGAGAAAGAGAAGAGAAATGAGTAAACTTTTAAAATAGAGTAGGGTGTAACTTTTTTGTTTTTGAGACGGAGTCTTTCTCTGTCCCCAGGCTGGAGTGCTGTCTCGGCTCACTACAACCTCCGCCTCCTGGGTTCAAGCAATTCTCCTGCCACAGCCTCCTAAGTAGCTGGGACTACAGGCGTACACCACCATGCCTGGCTCATTTTTGTATTTTTAGTAGAGATGGGGTTTCACCATATTGGTCAGGCTGGTCTCAAACTCCTAAACTCAGGTGATCCACCCGCTTTGGCCCCCCAAAGTGCTGGGATTACAGGCATGAGCCACTGCACCCGGCAGGTGTTACTTCTCGAAACCAGAATGGGAAGGGTAGGGAGGAAATATGAGACTAAATACAGATGAAAGATGAATACTGTTTGTTCACCTTTCACTTAAATCCCAATCCTCTTTCCTTCCTTGGCCAACATAAGTCAGAGCCAAAGGGCATATTGAATGCATACTTTTTTTATTTTACCATCAATTTTGACTTCAGGAAGAAATAGTCAATGACTTTTAGGGCACGTTTATGGGGATTTATCAGGGAAGGAGGAGTCTGATTATACTTAGACTTGGAGTTAGCAGGGAGACACATGTGTCTGTAAGGTACTTTTAAAGTGTCTCTTATTCGAGATGAATGCAGCGATTATAGCTGTTAATACCTGTGTTTGCCTGTAACAGCAGCTCATTAGTTGCAGCAGATGCTCTTGATTGTCCTTCCATATCTCCTAGTTTTTCAATGCATGCTAGCTGGACTCTCAATGATCAGTCCCTGCATTTCTTCTCCTGAGGGTTTCTCTGACTGTTAAAGCCCAGTGTGCCTCCTACATGGTAGACAGATATGCCAGGGAATTAATGTTGCCTGGAAGCATTCCTCAACTGATAAATGAGTTGGTATGTAAATACGCTAGCCACTTTACCCCTGAGGCATGTCTTTTCCATTGGTTTGTAGAGTTTCTTCACAGTGGTAGCTGACTTGATAATGCACCCTTTATTGGCTGCTTTTTGTCTGTTTCACTTCCCTAACTGCTTATTGATATTTCCTTTGCCTCTCAAGTGAACCACTTGTACCCTAATCCTTGTCATAAGGTCTATTATTGAGGGAACCCAAATGAAAACACCCAAATTACTTACTATGTTAGCAATAGAGTCTCACAACAACCCTCAGGAGAACCCATCTATGTCAGGCATTCAGTTTTAAGAAGCGGCAACCCAAACTTCAATAACCTAATAGAATAGGGGATTATTTTTCTTCTATAAGGAGAATTCCAGTGGCGTACAGTTGCTAGAGGAGGTTCAACTGCTCCATGATCCCACCAAGGGATCAGGGCTTTTCTGTCTGTCTGTTTTACCATCTTCATCTTTACCTTTCATCCTTGGACTTTTTGCTCATGTCACAAAACATCTGTTGCATCTCAGGAACCAGAGCCATATTCCAGGAAGAAAGAAAGAAAGGGAGAAAGTTAAAGCTTTCCTTTTTGCACAGCTTTGTCTTTTTAGTCAGGAAAAGAAGTCCTCCCCAGGTGTCTCCACCTGCAGTTGAACTAGGTCACCTGCTCATCATCCGACCAATTACATCCAAGAGAGATGACGGTAGAAAGCCTGGTTTACTTAGCTCAATCATGGTTCATCCCTGGCGAAGGTCCCTATCTGAACAAATTGGGATTCTATTAGCTGGAAAGAGGCAGAAATGACTTGGGTCAGCAACAGACAACATCTCATGCATCACCTCTAAAAAGTATATCATTGGCAGCTCCATGGTCAATATTTCAGTTTCCTGTCTCCACATGACCTATTTCAGACCAATGGCACACCAGCAGACGCATACTCTAAGACAAGGAAAATACAGAAGCAGAGAGGAGTAGCTTTAATGTGCCTTCCTTAAAAGTCTTTATCTTATTGAGTCTTAAATATCTTTAGAAACTGTACTTCCGAATAAATCTAGGCAAATAAAATTATTTCTGTAGCCTAAAAACTACAAGGCATACTAGTTAACTACTGTTTGTAAAGGGGGCTCTGCTCAGAGAAGAGCACTGTTTTTGCAGGTGTAAAAAGAGAACAGAATTCTAAACATAAAGCTATTTAGAGGATACTTGCTTAGTGAAATTGAAGGTCAATAACATTCACGAGAACAAAATCTAGGTCTCTAGTTACCATGAATATGTCCTTGCAAAGATATTGGTAAGAGGTCCCCTGGGAGAAAGCTGGCCTTCTAGAGTTAAACTCTGTCTCCTGTGGAATGTTAAGCTTTAATCTTAAAACACTGCATGTTAATTTGTTGTCAGAGAAGAATGTATTGAAATTGGCATCTGAAAGCTCTGAAGAACTGTAAAATGCACTTCTTTGAGGTGAGACAAGAGCCTCAAACTTTGCTTTTCTTTCCTTTGGTTGGCCAAAGGAGAAATTAATAAATCAGTGATTCTGTTAGAGCTCTGGTCTTGAGCTGTACAATATATATTTTTAAAATAGGAACAAAACATCCTTGTTCTAAGTAGAATCTACTCGGTCAAGGGCCAGAAGACTTTTGCCAATCATATGGTAGAATGGAAGTGTCACTCCTGCTTTCCAGAGAGCCATGTAGGACAACTTAAGAAATTAAGTGGAAATAGAAACACAACCAAAGCCAGTTAACCTAAACTAGAATCTATTATGCCCCATGAAACTTTATGAAGCAGATACAGTTAATTCTGAAAATCCAGTATTTTGTAGTTCAGAGATCCTTTTGACTCCTCTTGGAAAGTCAAAGGAATCCAGAAAAATCCTGTGCTCCGTTATGTGCCAGGCATTTTCTCAGGTGCTTCAGATGGATTAATTCTTAATCTTCAGAACAATCCAATCCAATACTGTGAGTGCTCTTTTTACCACCCCCATTGTACAGATGGGAAACAGCGGGGACAACGTTCAACCACACGCCCAAGATTGCATAGCAAATGGGTGGCAGAAACAGGATTCAGTTCCCCCGCCTTCTAATTCTGAAGGCAACATTTTCAACTACTTTCACTGCCTTAGAAATTATCAGATAAGTGTCCTAAGTGTATTAACTGAGTTGGTATGTCATTAACCCACAAACACATCAAGAATTGAGATCGTTCAAAATATTAACTTGGCATAAAATTACTGTTTTTTAAAGAAACACTGTTATTTACTGAGCATAATGGTAATTGTGTTATGGCAGATGCAATAAATCTGCAAATTTTATGAAATCAAATCTTCTCTCTGTATTTCTTACTGCTTATATCTCTGAAATTTCTGAGACTTTAATGAAAATGACAGTGATAAACCAAGCCCTACAGATGCTCATGTTCTGTTCACTTTTTTTTATTGTTTACTATTCTGTAGCTCTCAGATCTTACAACTGTTCTGAGGAACACGGTCTTATCATCCAGTTTCATAAGACTTTGACATTAACTGCTGTTTTGTGTTGGAGATATTTGATTACATTAAAAAGATTGTTTTTCTTTAAAATTGTGGAATAATGTGCAATTTTGATATAGATTTATGGTACACGGTAAAAGTTTATGCTAGAAGTAAATATACTAAAAATTGGACCTTATCTTCACCTCTTACCAAGGTGAAATTAAGATGTATCAATTGAGTAATGTCCGTTAGTCTGAGATCTCAAAAAGGAGAGGGAGGAAGAGGAATAGGAAGAGAAACAGGAAGAATTCTGGATGGCTAATTTAATACTTTCAAGCAAGGGAAAATATGAATTCTGGCCTGCCCTTATAAAAATTATTTCTTAATAAAAGAAATAAAGTTCTTTTTTGATAACCTGATGTGTACTTTCCCAATCTTTGGGTCCAACCCACCTCAGTAAGAGTAAAAATACAAATTTCCTTATAAACAGAAGACAGGGTCTAATATCTAAATCCAGCAGTGGATTTCATAGGTGAATGATCTTGCCATTTAGTAAGTTCAATAAGATAATGCTACAAATCTAATACTCCAAAAGTGAAATCACTATTTGTGAAGATACTATGTAGCTTTTGCCTAGTATAGAAATAATAATTCAGTCAGTCCATCCATGGGTTGTTGATTCAATAGATACTTATTATCTATCATATCTTGGATACTCTTTTAGGGACTAGGTAGGCAGCAATGAGGGAAACAAAGTCCCCACTCTCAGTTTACAATCTACTGGGGAGGAGACTGCTCATAACATATAAACAAGTAAACATATGTGTCAGATGGTGGTAGGTACAAGGAACAAAGAACAGCCAAGAAAGGAGTAGTGTGGTTAGAAAAGACATTTCTGATAAGGTGACAAAGAGAAAACAATTTCATTTGGTTTCTATGATGCACGTTTTGTGAACAGTTCATCTTAGAGACTATATCAGGAAGTATCATTGTTTAAAGTTAAGAATTCTGTGGGTGCTTCATTGAGATTTTATGTAGCCAAAGTGGTTGTCTGCTTATATTTCTCAACATTTTTCTAGGTTAAAATTATGAACATGATATAGAACTGTATGGCTTTGACTTCTCATTTATCTCTAGCTTACAGTAGACTCAGTAAATGTTTTCTAAGGAGAACTTTGGCCTAACATACCCTAACTTAATTCATCTCCAAACACAGTTAAGAGACCCTCTGTCCAAGTGGTTGTCCTGATGCACTTCTTTATTTTCAAGAATCTCAACTCTGCCCAGGCTCAATTTGCTATTAAGCCTTGCCTGGATCTACTAGTGCCTGTAAAATTTTTACCACTTTTGCATATTAAGGGATGCCTACATCAATGGTTTATGGTTATTGAGGAACTGAATGAGGCAAAACACCCCCTGAAAGCATTCTCTTCCTCCTGCACATTTTTCTTTGACCTTGGCCCTCACAATTATCTTTAGCTAAATTATACATGTTTTGGTATGTATATCAAATGCATAATTAGAATATTCCAATTGGTTAATATTTTTTAAAATATAAAGATGAAATTTCTTGATGTTTGAATAATAGAAGCATGAAAATTTGATATTGGGGAAACTGTATTGAATTTTTTCTTTCAGTTGTTTTGAATATAAGGACAGATTCTGGAAACATGGCAGACAATCTAAGCGCTTTGTACTTTCCCTCTATTCCTAGTTCCATCTGTCTACAGGATCGGGGTGGCAGGTCTTAGGCTCTAGGTGATGCCCTTCATGAAGCAAGTGTGGATCTTTCTCCCTGAACATCAGAGGAGTCTCTAAACCTTTACTGGGGAGCCCTAGGACAAGAATTAGAACCAGAGGGCCCTAAGGAATTTATGTACCCCAGAGGTAAAACTGGCACTGATACTATGAGTACGTTTCTTCTTGTTGATCCCCAAGAGGCGCAAGGGAAACTAAGCAGGTGGGCTTGGCCTTTACTGTGTGAGGACACAGAGGGCAGGGAGGCTTCCTCCTGGCTCCCCTCTCTGTCCCTAAAGTTAGAAAATGCTTTGCCTTCCACAAAGTGAACCACAATCACTTACAGTACCAGAAATATCAGTCATGTGCCTAAATGAGCCAAGAAAAGAAATGGCAAGAATATAGTGTTGTGGTCCCATAATTCAGAGAAAGACCAAACCACAGAGGTAGGTGCCCAGAGAAAGAGCACTACTGCAGATCCCTGGGAAATCGGAGTGGAGAGTCCACCCCAAAGGTTTTCTGGAACTAGAAAAAAAAGCATGATTTTCAAACAAAGAAACAGCCAATAGGTGTATTGAAGAAAAGAATGGAGTCTGTTGATATCTGCATTAGTGACCATAAATGACAAGTAAAAGAAATCCCTCAATGAATGAACAAAATTGTAGAGACAGATGCGATGAAGGAAACACATGGATGCAAAGACTTAGAGTGAGAATAATAGGTTTTTAACAAAGAGGCAAATGTAAAAGATAAGCAAGACACAATGATTTCACAGGTAATAGATGAAAATTTTCTAGATTAAACATAAACCTGAATTTGTAGTTTGAAAGGAGATACTACATTCCAAGCAAGTTTGGTAAGAAAAACAAAACTAAACAGCATACCTGGGTATATTATAGCAAAATTCTTGAGCCACAAGAAGGAAAAGAAAAATTTGTATGCTAGCAGAGAGAAAAAACAAGATACCCCCCTAAAAGAAAAGGATTAAAGTTACCTGTGAGATAGCGTATCATACAAGTTTAGAATAATGGCTTGGGTCACATAGTCTAGCTTTGATTTCACATTTCTCTATTTAATGCCTGTGTGTCTTGAGTAAGTTACTTAACTCTATTTCAGTTTACTTATAGTAAAATAGTGATCGTGATATCAATCCATAATGTTTTGTGAGGATTAAATTAACTAGTAGTTAATTGATACATGGCTTAGAACAGTGCCTGGTACATAGTATCAATATATGTGGTGGCTATATATGTATATCTCAAAGCTGCAAGTCAGAAGACAGAAGTGAATCATCTACATCAAAAGAACTAAACTCGGGGATCTAACTAAACTCAGCCATGCGATATGGCTCCTCTGACCTGGTGACAGATATCTGTGGCTATGTAAGGGTTGGATTCAGGAAGCATATCACCCACATACCCCATCTGAGGAATTTTGAAAATTGCATCTTCCTCAACCTAAAGGACGACATAAAAGAGAGGAACCAGAGGTCTCCATCATAGCCTAGGTGTGGGAGCCTACCCCCCCGCAAGCTTTCCACAGTCCCTGAGATCACAGAGTCCCTCAGATCACAGATCAAACATGAGCTTACTGAAGAACATTTGGAACTGGCTGTAGATATCGAGGGGCTCTACAGTCCCCAGAGCTGCAGCAAAAACCATCACTACAAATACAAACTCTTGAGATGGCACCATCCAGGGAAGTAATAGATGTAGAAAAATAGGGATGTGTGTGTGTGGTGTGTGTGTGTGTCTCATCCCCCTCAACCCTTTATGTCTGCAAAAGGGTCTAGAAGTGAAATCATTCCAATTACAACGAGCACACCACACTAAATCTTGATTACTGAAAGGTATTCCCCATTAAGAGAAAGCTGGACTCCTTGGAACAATATGTGATTTCAGGGCTGATTTTAAAATGGAAGAGAAAAAGTACAAGATGAACCAGAAAAAGCTGAACATGAGTTTTCCCAAAAAAAAGAGACATGTCAAAGAATATAGGAGGCAGCCTAAAGGGGAGAGAATTTCCTAGGTCAGATCCTGAATCTCTTTCAGGAAGAAAATTCCTCTCATTTGTTCTCTGTGGAGCCTGGCTCTGTTTTATGAAAAATCTCTTTTCGGGTATTTTCCCTGGCCAATCTGAGGTGGGCATTGAGAAGGATACTCTCCACAGGATCGGCAGTGCTTTCACTGTCTATATTTTCCCTATGGAAGTTTGAGGTCCCATGGATTTTAAGATTGAATAGTCAACATATGATATGGTTTGGCTGTGTCCCCACCCAAATATCATCTTGAACTGTAGTTCCCATAATTCTCATGTCATTGGAAGGGACCCTGTGGGAAGTAATTGAATCATGGAAGCAGGTTTTCCTATGCTGTTCTCATGACAGTGAATAAGTATAATGAGATCTGACAGTTTTATAAAGAGCAGTTCCCCTGCACAAACTCTCTTGCCTGCTGCCATGTAAGATGTGCTTTTGCTACTCCTTCACCTTCTGCCATGATTGTGGCACTGTGGCACAGCTATGTGGAACTGTGGGTCCATTAAATCTTTTTCTTTATAAATTACCCAGTCTCAGTATGTCTTTATTAGCAGTGTGAGTACAGATTAATACATATTATTTTACTGATGTCTTTGGCAGTAGAGATTCCTCAGAAATACAGTAGGCTTCTAATCTCTTTGTTTTCAGTCAGTCCCATGTACCAATAATCATATCCCACATAATCTCCTAAAGGTAGATTCATACGTCTGCTTTTTCTGTTTCCTCTCCCTGTGTCCCTGTCTTTCAACTTTATAGTAACTGCTTTGGAGTGTTTGAAAGAACAGGCTTGGGTGGGACTGAAATAGCCTTATGGTGGTTTTTGCCATGGGACTGAATCACTTGATTCAACTGAGAAATCATAATAGGCCTCTTAAGATTTTATTTTTCAGTCTTTCTTTCCTCAGATTCTAGGAGTTAGCTTTTCCTTCCCTGTGAAGTCACATATGTCCAACTGTGATTTTAAACAAGCCAATTTTTGCTGACTTGCTAAAGGTCTTTTTTGTTTGTTTTATAATATCTTGCTAAAAGTAGCAAGAAAAATACCCTACATTAATATTCTTTTCAACCACTTTTCTTAAAGCCACATGCTCAGTAGACATATGGTCTGCCTGAATTATGACACATGGCAATTTTACCAAATATTTTTTCTCTGTATAATACTGGTTTCCATTTTTTCCAGCTTGTGTTATCCATTTTCTCATTGCATACACTTGACCTTTAATCCAATATAATATTTTTAATTGTAATGATGCTCTATAAGGTATATATTTTTGTGTTAATTAGGATAGTGCTAACTGCTGTAACACATAAACCCTAACGTGTTATTTCTACCTAACCAATATATGTCCCGGTTGCTAGGCAGTTTTCCTTTACACGCTAATTTAGGGCACTCCTTTGTCTTAAGCCTCTACATCTTTGATCTTCTCACCTCTAACCAATGGATGGGAAATGAGAGTATGAAACTTTCAAGTGACACATTACTTCAGCTCACATCCCAGTGGTGAGTAGTAATGTAACCTCTGAGTGGCAGCTCCACACTCTGGAAGAGGAAGCACAAATTGTATGGGAATAGCTGGCTTCATCTCCCACTGCTGACAACAAATAGTACACAATCTTTTGATTAAACTTAGACAATTAGCTGCATGAAACCCTACTCACACGTCTGCTTTTGTTCCTTACATTGATCAAATTAACATTTTTTTCTGTATAATGAAGTCAAATCCCCAATGTAAAAATTAACATTTTTTTAAGTGTAAGACTTTGCTTCTGTTCAACTTCCTCATGGCAGTAGCATCCTTATTAATATGGAAACAGTTTAAGGAGTATATTTTATTGACTGAAATTTCATGATGGAAACTAGGATTAATGCAATTGGTGTTTAGATGTGCTTTTCAGGATTCCCTCTACTTTATTGTTATTCTGTTGTGCCTCTTCAGAACAATTTGTTTTCTGTGCTCTCAATATCAAGAAAAGCATGCCACTCCCACATTTCTCAGAGAGGAAGTGTAATAGTGGGTAGGTATGTTACAGGTTGAACTGTGTCCACACAGTTGAAGTCCTACCCCCAGTACCTCAGAATGTCACCTTATTTGGAAATAGAATCGTTTCAGATGTAATCAGTTAAGATGAGGTCATTAAAGTAGGCTCTGATCCAATGTGACTGGTGTCCTTATGGGGAAGATAATGTGAAGACAGATACACGGGAAAAAGGCCATGTGATGACAGGCAGTGGTTTGAAAGACACAGCTGCAAGCCAAAGAACGCCCATCCTCGATGACCACCTCCAGAAGCTAGGAAGAGGCAAAGAAGGCTTCTACTTAGAGTCTCAGGGAAAAACAGTTTGATTATAAATTTCTAGCCTCCAGACTGTGAAAGAATAAATTTCTATTTTTATAAGCCACCCATTTGCAGTACTTTATCACTGCAGCCCTGATAAGCCAACACAAGGTGTAAGAGTTGAGGATTAAGCAGATCTTGGGTTGAGGATCACCTCTGGAAGCTGCCATCTGTGAGGTCCTGAGTGGGTCGTTTTATCTCTCAGCCTGTTTCTTCAACTGTAAAATGGGAGAGAATAATTTTATCTTTTGGGACTGTTAGGATTTAAAACTTTTAAATTTTTAGCACAAGTCTTGACAAACTAAGTGCTTGATTAAGGGAAACTATTATAGTGTATTGTATGTTTGAGTATTGAGTGGCATAAGAATTGAATATTTTTCCAGATATCACTGCTGCAGCTTTGGACCTAATGAGGTGGGTTTTTTTTTTTTTTTTTTTTCAGGACAGTGTATTTTTATACTCCCTCCTCCAGGTATCTCTGTATACTACCATTCAGACTATGACTCCATGCTCAGACAAAATGATTTATTTAGCTTTGGCCTTAGAGCAGGAAAACTCTCCTATGAGCAAGGATGGAGAAGGATATAATAATGTGTTTAATTCATTGATTTAAGAAATGTTTGCTGAATACTTAAGTTCCAGTAGTGCCTGGCACTATACTAAATCCAGGGGATGCAACAGGGACTGAGGTACAGTCCTCTTACAGTTAATTTACAGGCAGGGTTTCCTGATGAGTCTTTTGAGGACAGTGCAGTCAGTGCTCAGGGAATGTGCAGCAGTAGTCTCTGCACCAGCCTCGGGAGCCAGGAAAGGCTTCCTGGAGAAGATGCACCTTCAGCGGAGCCCTAGCACAATGAGGATATTGTGGGGCATAGATGCTTCCAGCAGAGGGGGCAAACCAGACACAAAGGCCCTGTAACGGGTCAGCTTCCGGCTGAGCTCTCAACAAAGGGCGGTTCAGTGGCTCTATCTGAACACACTTGTGTGTTTTGGGTAATTCCCCTCGACTTAGGAACTTTTAACGCATCTATGGCAACTGAGTGTTCTTTACTATCTTGCCACTTATTCTGATTTTTGATTTGCTCCAAAAAATGCTTTTACCATAATTTTTCAGTTGAGTAATCATCCTTCTGAACAAAACAGAAAAAACAAAATAATAAAATACATCAAAACAAAAGCACCGTCCAGTCCTTTTGTCTCCAGCACATTATTTGTTAATACGGTGTGATCTCGTCTTTCTGGTTATTTTAATAACCTAAAATAATAGGGGGTTATTTTTCTCCTTTCACAGGAATTCCAGCAGCAGACAGTTGGTGGAGTTGCCCTTATCCCACTATAGCTAGTTCCACTTTTTATAAGACAAACGAAATTTGCATTGTGCCAAGCCACTGTATTTCAGGATTTATCTGTTCCAGAACCTTAACTAACGGGCTTTATATGCACCCCTTCCCCTTGGCAGGTTCCTAAGCATGAAGCAGACCCAGCCCAGGGAAAGAGAAAAGGTTTAAATTGGGTGAGAGTTTGAAATTTTCATATTACGCTGATTGGATGTGTATGTGTGTGTTGAAAAAGAAATGAGATTTCTTATCTGAGAGCAACCAAGGGGTGGGGAAGACCAAGTTGAGAGATCACTTAAGAAATATAAAGTTGCTTTCTGTTTGCATCTTACCAACTTCAGCAATTTCAATGAACTAGTTACAGTTTATATATGTTTCTTTGATTCAGTAGAAGTAGCTATATTGATAGTTCAGTGTGAGCTAACAAAATTTTTTTTGCTAGACAAATTAAAGAATGCCATGTGTCTTAGTCCATTTGGGCTGAATTACAAAATACCGTAAACTGGGTGGCTTATGAACAACAAACATGTATTTCTCATAGTTCTGAAGACTGGGAAGTCCAAGGTCAAGGCACTAGCAGATTTGGTGTCAGGGGAGGGCTCATTTCCTGGTTCATTGATGGTGCCTTCTCCCTTTGTCCTCACATGGGTGGACAGGGTAGTTCTCTGGGACCTCTGTAATAAGGGCACTAATCCCATTCACAAAGTCCCCACCCTCATGATCTAATCACTTCCCAATGACTTCCCACTTCTAAACACAATCACATTGGTGATTAGTTTTCCACATATAAATTTGGGGGAGGACACAAACATTCAGATTAGAGTATCATGTTTAATTTTATTAGTTTTCCACCTGACCCTGCGAAGATACACCTATATGAATAAATTAGCACTACTCCATTCTGTGCTATTAGCCTACCATCTTATTTTATTATATCAAGGGATGGAAAAATTAAATATAAACTTAGTTTGGAGGTTTTCATAAAAACTTGCCAGCCTCCTTCTCCCGCCTCCCTACCACCCCAAGCCTGGTACTTACACTTTGCTACCTTCTAGCTCCTTTAGACTGGAATCTGCGGTTGAAACAAGTGTTTTTCTATTAGTTAGCTTCTGAGCAAGTTGTCTTAACACATGGTCCATGCTCTTTTGGTTCTTCCCCAACCCTTCATCTCATCCAGAAGGCAGTCCCAAGGTCATGCCTCAGTCTAATTCCGTGGTCTCACCTGCTCAGAATGGAAGTTAAGACAATGACAGCAAGAGAACAAACTAGAACAGGTTCTGACCACTCATGCCAAAACAAAAAAGAGAGCAAAAATAACTATAATTCATGAAAGTGAAATAATAGAATGGCAAAGGTCAAAACAGGAGCCAACATTTTGTGAGTGTTTTACTGTCAGTATGTTTATACCACAGAAACACCTTCATATGAAGTCAGATGTCATTTTGTATGCAGTAGATTGCCCACCAGTCTTTTGTCCACTAATAAAACTATTTTAAAAACCTAAGTTTATTGGATTAATCATAATATATTATTGAGTATTATGTGCCAGGTATTATTCAAAGCCCTATGTATATTCTACTTTATTTATTCCTTACAACACACACTGTATGCAAGGACTCCCCTTATATCCATTTCACAGAGAAGAAGCTGAGGAATAGCCTAGAGAAGATAAGAAAATTGTTCCAAGTCACACTGCTAAGAAGTGATAGATAGTACCTTCATTTATATCCAGGCAGACTGCAAGTCTGCACTATCTATCCTGGTATTAACTACTACTGATGGCTGAGCCTTCACAGGGATCTAGGCTCATGACCAGGCACTTCACCTTGATCATTTAACCCTTACAACAACAACCTTCAAGATAATATTGACAATTCACAATTGAAGGTACAAAGGCTCAGTAAGATTAAGAAACTTGCCAAATCTATATTTATAATCTGATCTCCAAAACAACCTTTTTGGTTGTTTTTGAGATAGTCTCATTTTGTTGCCCAGACTAGAGTGAAGTGGTGGGATCTCATCTCCCCGCAACCTCCACCCCCCAGGTTCAAGTGATTCTCCTGCCTCAGCCTCCCGAGTAGCTGGGACTATAGGCACACACCACCAACCCCAGCTAATTTTTGTATTTTTAGTAGAGATGGGGTTTCACTATGTTGTCCAGGCTGATGTTGAACTCCTGACCTCAGGTGAATCCGCCTGCCTCAGCCTCCCAGAGTTCTGGGGTTACAGGCATGAGCCACTGCACCCGGTTCAAAACACTCTCAACCTTACAGTGACCATATAACTATTGTTATATGTCCAGGGTACTTTAAAGAGTGAAAGAGACATTATTAATGATACTGGGAGAGTAGTCACAAACCAGCACGCTCCCAGGCATGCTAGAATTCATGACCACCCTTCACTATACTGGACCTGGCTAGCTGATGACATTCTACCTCAAATCTGTGGAAAGTTCTTCACATGATAAAAGATAGAAGTGTTCCACCAGGGTTTATTGAATTGGCATTACCCTTCTCCTTTCTTCTATTTATATCCTATGCCCCTTTGCAAACCCCAATGGACTAACTTCTTGTCTATTTCAAGTCTTTTGGGAAAAAAAAAACGACAATTAAATCTTATAAATGTATATTCCTTGAGTACGAAACAATGGTTTATTGGAACCTTCAAGGAAATAACATCCTTTCATCTAAGAGCAGAGTTGAACAAAATGGGAGGAGACCACAGCAAGGACTAATAATTTAAAGAGAAATTTATAGGTCTACTGATCTAATGACTAAGAAATAATTTGCTGTCTGCATCTTAAGGGGTAAGGAAATTGTACTTGAAACCAGCTGTGCATGGCAATCTCCTCTAGCTTTAAGAACAATTCATATGCCCGAGTATCATTTCAGACTTATGGTATCAGAATCTTAGAAGGGTAAACCCTTCAGGGTTTCTTTTTAGAGCCTCACCAGTGGTTCTAATTCATTGCCAGGGAGAATGAATCCATATTAAATCCCCGTGACCCTAACAGGCTGTTCTTGTAGCAATAATGACGTGTATATTGATCTTGATACCATGCATGGACATGATATTGATACCAATATCTTGCATGTGTCATAGTTAAACAATCCATCCTGGGTTTTCTTCAACATATTTCAGGAACTTTTTTGGTTGTTTTTCTAATCTAAAATGATCAAACCTTATCCCTCAGACCTATTTAAATATTTACAATCTCTTTCATGGTTTCTTTTACTTTTTCTCTAACTCCTCTTCTTTCCCTGCAGCTTCTAGTACATTTATACATACATACAAACACACACACACATCTATATCAAGTTTCAAAATAATTCAGGTAAAAATTATATATAATCGCAATTTAGGTAAATATGTATAACCTCAAAATATCAGGTAATATGCATATTATCCGAATTACTTCAAGATATAGTTCATCAGAATTGTTTTGATATTTTAAAATCTCCCCTTTTTCATAAAAAGGTTGTTCTGTGTTGACTTATTTTCAGAGGATTATGAGACTTCTTAGCCATCCTTGATTTTTATTTAAATGGTAGACAATAAATATCTGATAAATAATTTTGAAGAAATCCCATGATTTTTTAAGCTTCTATCTTATTTCCAACTGATTCTTTTTTCCAAAACATTATGAAAGTTTTAAAACATACAGCATAGTGGAAAGAATTTTAGAGTAAACATTAAAGTACCCACCATCTCAATCCTGCTATGAACATTTTACTTTACTTGCACTACCACTTACCTATGCATCCGTCATTCCCCCATCAATCTATAATCCATCCTATTTGATGCATTTCATAGTATATTTATGGCTGGGCATGGTGGCTCACCTCTGTAATCCCAGCACTTTGGGAGGTTGACGTGGGCAGATCACTTGAGATCAGGAGTTTGAGACCAGCCTGGCCAATATGGTGAAATCCCATCTGTACTAAAAATACAAAAATTAGCTGGGCCTGGTGGTGCATACCTGTAATCCCAGCTACTCCAGAGGCTGAGGTGGGAGAGTCACTTGAATCTGGGAGGCGGAGGTTGCAGTGAGCCGAGATTGTGCCACTGTACTTCAGCCTAAGTGACAGAGCAGGAATGTCTCAAAAAGTATATTTATATATACTTTTATACATGGATTTTTATATTTATATAAAAATTGATTTTTATATAAATATATTTATATATGGATGGCTGTTTCTAACACTGATGGTGACAAAATACTTCAACTGTATATTGTCATTCAACCAAGCAAGTTTTCATTCAAAATAACTCCATGGTAAAAGACAGTACAGGTCAGATTCCATTCTGAGGAATAAAACGTATTATCTTCTGCTAATAAGAGGATTTAAAGGTTGGTATTAAATCTCTATATAATGTAATGTATGTTTTTATTTTAATATTTAATTGTATTATGCAATTTGAAAATATTAACCTCTTGACCAAAAACTAATTAATAAAATGTTACTATTTGTCCAGTATTATTTAAGAAAAGGCACCAGTTGAAGGTAGGACTGTTAAGTATGAACATGCACATTTTTGTCCTTGTACCCTCAAATGTGGTTTACAAGTTTATAATATGTCCTAGATGCAGATAGTATGCATATCTGGAAGAAACAAGAACAAATGAATGATCTCTCTGTTCTGGAGTATTCAGAAAAGTAAAGGATGCAAATTGATTTTGAGTTAAAGTTTTATTTACTTGGTATCTAATTACCTGATTATTTTTAATTAATACATGAGATATTGAATTAAAGGTCAAATTTGTCTTATGCTTCTAATACTTTACAGGCAAGCATAATATAAATAAAAGCTGCCACAGTATACATACCTGAAATGCAAAATTTATTCCACCCCATATAATACATTAAGGTAATTTATGTGTGTATTTGAGGATAATCACAATAGCTAGTCATAATTTACTCTTGACTGCATTCTCAATAAAATGCAGGTAGTTAAACTCTCAGGAATCATTTTAATGTTCTGACTTTAAAATTGGAGTAAAAGTCTATGTTTATCATATTGCTGTGTGCCTGATGTTTTTAGATTTAATCAATGAGACCAAACAAAACCAGAAGTTTGGAAAGATAGCTTGCCAAGATATCTTGCTGTTGAGATTGCTAGGGTCTAGCCTCTGCTACTGTGTGACCTTGGACAAGTCATTTCCCCTTTATTGGCCTCATTTGTCCTGTCTGAAAAGAATAAGTTGGACTAAGTGATCTCCAAGGTCCTTTCTGAATTTAAAATTCCATGATTTATTAAAATTTAATGATTTTTAGGCTGAGAACTTATATTCAAACTAATTTTTCATAAGGAAAACTGCAATATGTTCTTTGACAGGATTATCTCTTTCAGAAGATAAAGTATTCATTAGATGTTATATAAATACAGGGAGATATTGGATGTTATATCTTAAAGCAATTGAGCTACTTTAAATTTTAGCAATTGTACTAATCATAAATTGCATAGCATCTTTTTTTTTTATAATTTGCTGCTCAAATATAAGAATAATTTTAATGTCAATCATTGATGCTGGTAACTTGCATGGTTTCAGAAGACGTAGTTGTGAATACATGGTGTAAGAGTTGAGGGGTTGGCGTTAACCCTGGACTTCACTCTTTTAAAAAGCAACATGCAGCAATATAGATTTATGGCTCAAATTAAAGTATATAAGGATTTATTGAAGTTGTACCAAAGCATTCTGTGGAATAGAATAGGATGAGTGTTAATGTCAGTCTTTTTGTAGAACCAGAAATTAATATGTTATCTTTTAAAGCTTATACCAAAATATCTATGTCCCCCATTTCAAGTCATGTGTCAAACATTTCTTCTCTTAATAGATAGACCTAATATATTTTTTCATTAGTAGTTTTGTGAAGCAAATTATTGTGCTATTTTAATATATGTAATTATAATTTGGCCTATTTCAAGCCTTTTAAAAATGTATTAACATATTTTGAGATAAAATCGGACCTTTTTAGTTATCACAAAAATCTATTCAGAAAGAGGGTGTGAGCTGTATACCTTGCACAGTGGAGTTGACCGCCTATAAACTCTCCCTAAGACATTTGTTTACAGGTGTATTTCATTTTAGCCAATGCTTCAGTCCTCAGTGTGTGCTGCATACAAGTAAATGTGTTCTGAATCTTTTCATCTTATTGATAACGTTTTTACGAATTTTTCCAAGGAATTAAAATTATTCTTCCTTTTTTTAAAAAAAAGTATTTGTGATGTTCACTCATAAAACTGAAAAAAAGTTCATAGTTTGTAGCATCTGGCTATGGTGCAATATGATGTTAATATGGCGGGGTTTCGGACCCATTTGTTGAAAATACAAGTAACAGTGGGTCTTCCAAAAATAAGGACCTTTTACACAAATATTATTTAAGGACACCATAGAATAGTTCTTTTCTCCCCAAAATATCTCCCACACCCACCTGAAACCTCACTGTCATGTTTCTTGGGATTTTTTGTTGGGGAAATCCTGGCTAAACACCAACAATGTTCACTGTCATTCTCTGCCTTTCTCAGCCCTTCTCAGCCATAGATGCTGAATCCTTCACTGTAACCTGACTCAGCCCTATCCCATCTTTCTGGACTATGTTACCAGGATAGGGAAACCAGTAGATGTCACATTTCAACACGTGGAAGTTAGTATTACTTTTGCTGCCATAAACTTGGTATTTTGGTGTCTTGCAACCACTTTGGTTCACCTCATGTCTTAGTCTGCTTGTGCCACTATAAAAGAATACCAGAAACTGGATAATTTATAAATAGTAGGCATTTATTTCTCACAGTTCTGGAGGCTGGAAAGTCTAAAATAGAGGTGTTGGCAAGCTCGTTGTCTGTTGAAGGCTTCTAAGATGGCACCTTGAACACTGAGTCTTTACATGATGGAAAGTGGAAGGCAAAATGGAAGAGATAGCTCCCTCAAATCTTTTTTAATAAGGCCGTCAATTCCATTCATGAAGGCTCCATTTTCAAGACTAATTCACCCCCGTACCTTTTCATTTGATCACATTAATTATTAAGTTTTACCATATGAATTTTTGGGGATACATTCAAATGACAACACCGAGGTACCCACTAAATCAGCCTTCTACCAGCCCCTGTGTACTTGGTGCCTACATGAACTGGACTCTCCTACTGACTTTCTGTCTATTGCAGTTCCTTGAATTTCAAGTTGGCTTGATGATGTGTGGGGAGGGTGGTGCTGGTTCCCTGTCTATTCCTAGCCCCTTCCTCTGTGTCTCAAACCTTGGGTTTCATAGTCCCAGTTCACTATGGAGATACAGCTTCACATAGCTATGTCCCTTGAAACTATGACCCAAGTACTAATGTGACCTTGAACACCGCTTATATTTGAATTGCCTCCAATTCTGCATCCCAGCTGCTGGATTGGATCTATATCCCAGCATCTAGATACTGAGGCTGGTTGGCATGGAGCCTGGACTTGCAACAGTAGAGATTAGAATTCTGGTTGCTGTTCCTTTGGGAGCAAGTCCTCACGTCATAACATACAGCCTTAGTGCCCCCTTCTCCTGATCCACGTTGGGCTTACATCAGGTTGATCCATTCAGCACACTGAATATTTAAGAACATGGGTGCTACAGTTAGACAGTCCTGGGTTCAAATTTCTGCTCTACCAGTTATCAACTGTGACATTCTGTCAGTCCCTTAACCTCTAAATGTTCATCTCTTTCTCTGGAAAAATGAGGTTTCCATAGCATCTCCTTCATTTCTAGTTTATGGATTTTTACTGAGATAAATACATGGAAAATGCCTAGGATATTATGGTGTATAGTAAGTACCGAAGAAATCTTAAACAAAAGTATAAAGTACAAATAACATTTTAGATACCCAAAGCCATTTCCAAACTAAAGTGAGTTGCAAAGAAAGAAATAACCTAAAGTGTACTTTTATCATTAATAATGTTTTGACCCTTTACTGCTCTAATGTTTTTTGGCCACCTGATAAAGCTCTGTGAGGATGGTGTGGGAGGATTATGGCCTATAGAAATAGAATAATCTTCTTGTATTCTTGCTATTTTCTTCCTGTCTACAATTCATGAGCCATTCAACTTTTATTCATTTGTTCATCCAAAACTATTTTGTACAATGTACTGCACTGCACCACAGTGGGCACCTAGGCTCAGTGAGGTGAGATGGGATTTATAGGTTATGTTAAGCTGGAGTTTTGGCCGGGCAAGGTGGCTCATGCCTGTAATCCCAGCACTTCAGACGGCTGAGGCAGGTGGATCATGAGGTCTGGAGTTTGAGACCATCCTGACCAACATGGTGAAATCCCATCTCTACTAAAAATACAATGAGCTGGGCATGGTGGCATGTGCCTGTAGTCCCAGCTACTCGGGAGACTGAGGCAGGAGAATCACTTGAACCCAGGAGGTAGAGGTTGCAGTGAGCTCAGATTGTGCCACTGCACTCCAGCCTGGTGACAGAGCAAGACTCCATCTCAAATAATAAAAGAAAAAAAAGAAGCTTGATTTTTTTTCTGCAGGTAATGAGGAGGCATCAAAGAAACTTGATCATGGAAAGATCTTCACGTTGCTTATCTGCATGTTGATAAGACCACTCTGGGGACAATGTGGAGAATGGGTTTGTAGGGGAAGGGACCAGCATCAGGCAGACCACTAGATCTCATGTGAGAGTGTATGTTGTGCTAGTTTATGTCTTTGAGGCTGTGTACTGCCCAGAATGACCTTCCCATGCTCTTTCCTCAGCCCCTCCTCCTCCAGGAAGCCTTCCCACACTCTTTTACAAACTGTAAATCCAGTGGCATTACTTTGTGCTCCCAGAACTCTGTGCTTACCTACATGTTAGCACTTACTAAAACATACCAAAATGAAGTAATATCTTCCTTGTATTTTCCACCAGATTTTAAGTAGTTTGAGGCCTGGACATATATCTTCATTGTATCCCCAAAGCCCAGTTCAGTCCATAGCACATACTAGATGTTCAGTTAACATTTAATTAACAATTAAATAGGCTGGGCTAGTAGTCAAAGACTACACAGCATGACTCCACCCATGAAAGTCATAGTTTAACAGAAGAAAAACAGACATGACAATAAATTATTATAATGCAATGGGATGGTAGAAATCTATATAAATGTCTGTACAAGTACAAAATAACATAATGGAACAGTGGAGCCCACTGGGACCTCTGGCCTCAGAATTAGGGCTATTCTGTATAACATAATCTGTGGATTCCACCTCCAAGGAGCAAGTCACTCCTTATGTTTCAGTGGACCCAGAGCCCTAAAGGGTCTCAACTTGTAGGGTGTGAACCCATTGTTGGCAAAGGGGCTGGACCACAGCAAGGAAAGACCACTGCTTAATTGGCTGTGCCAGTGTCATGCTTACAGCTGAGGGCTCACTTGTCTGCATTCTTAAAAATCTGTTTTAGAATTCAGTCCTTTAGCATTGTTCATGTTCTCTGTATTTTCTCAAAAATGTGTAGCAGTGCTTTCTTGTGTGATTCCTGCTGAACCCTTGGATGGAATTTGCCTAGAATCAGCACCTTCAACCCATTTAAAACTGTCACATGACTCACATTGTCTTCTAGTATTTTTGTTATGTTTTGATTTTTAACATGTTAATTACTATGTTTATTTTGCTTTTCTGTTACTTTGGTTGATGTTTTTTTTTGATAGCACATACTGCTGATAGCAAATCATCAGCTTATTTTTAGAGCAATGCCAACTCAGTAATGACTCCATCCGAATAGATCCATGTAGTGGGGAAAAAATTTGATATGAAAAGATGAATAGACAGGGATGCAAGAACAGGAATTGCAAAGTGAGGAAGGCATTTTATAATTTATGACAATAAGAACTGTCTTTTGTTTAAAAACATTTAAATTTGGATGTATCTTGAATTTCAAAATCATCATAAATGTGTTTATTCTGCCCTTTCAAATACAAATGGAAAAGACAGAAACAAAATATTAATTGAGCCTTTCTTTAGACTGCCCCTGGTTCTCATTGCTTCCTCCGCTTCAAGGTAGTCTTACCTTTCTTGATATGAACACAGCCAAATATATACATAAAAATAGAAGCCCTCATTGCTGATCTTGTGTCTTCTGCGATTCCAACCCAGTCCCTCAATCACCTCCTTCCCTCTCTCCCTTTTTGTTCTCTTTCTCACTTCCTCTCTTTAATTAGTTGTTTTTCAGGCCATACTGGGCATGGGTTTGCTTTAATATCATTGCAATGAAATAGGTTGAAAAGAGAACTTGGAATAATGAGGGCTGTCTTGGGCTAAAGCATGACAATAACAGAGGCACACACTCCACTGTATTAAAATAGCACTTGATTCCGATCTCTGTCACTAGGTGTCGCTAAGTAATCTAATTAAATACCTGGTTTATGACCAACAAATTTGAGTAGACATTGAGCTGAGTGAGGCAGAAATAAAAATTAAGGTCATGTGGCCTACATAAAATCCCGTTATCTGCAACAGCTATTTTAGAATAGCAGGATGAGTACCTGGAATAAGAATTGGAAAGTTCATGAATTAACAAGAACCTGCGAAGGTACTTAGTCTTTATTGGGGAAAATGAATAAATCCTTTCTATTTTATGTGCCCTTGCTTTTCTTCCTCTCCTATTAAATTGGACATCCTGCTGCCTGCATTTTCATGAGCATACCTGGATTTTATGTGGTCTAAACGTACTGGCTGGGCTGTTTGCATCTAATCCTTCCTTAGTTCATATATTTTATTGTTAAACTATTTTTAGAGCCTGTTTTAACCTGAACGACCTGAAAAGCAAGCTGGATAAACATAATACCTTTCTTAGTGGAATATCTTTGAGTGAACTCCTATGCATCCTTCAAGGCAGATCAAATGTTTTCCAGTCTGTCAAACGTGACCCCAGGCAGTTCTTTTTGCCTCGTTCCCAGAACACAGCTGCATATTCTTCCATGTGCCATTTTTTGCCTTACATGGTAATTAATGGTTCATGTATTTGTCTTCATCACATACTGTGAGCTCCCTAAGGACAGGGACAAGTTGAGGAAAGTGACTGCTCAACATTTGCTGCCGTTGCTACTTATAGCTCTTCTAGTGGTGCAGCCTATAGCAGATTCAGCACACAATTACCAGTTCCCTAAGCATTTCAGTAGAATCTTCTTATGTCATTTCAGCAGGAGTTAAACTGGTTGTGTGTTTTGTGGTTTATAATATTGTGTGCTTAGAAAGCAAAATTAAGGGCTTACTAAATTGACGTGGAAAGATTTTATGTTGTGTGTGTGTATGTGTTTGGATGGGGTCTTCAAATGTTTGTAAAAGGGGTTGTTTATTATTCATTCATCCATTGCCAATCCTTTTAAAAACAGTTACGCAGCAGAGAAGGGGGATTGTATTTAGAGGAGACGCTAAATCAACACTGAAATTAAGGATAAGCTTTTAGGCAAATTACTGCGTTTTTCTTTCCTGAGAGAAATAACTTGAGATTAGGAAACATCTTTTCTTAAAGAGTTTAATGTACTTCCAAATTCAAACAAATATTTAAAATGTTACCAGTAATTCCATCTAAATCTTCTGTGTGTCCATAATTTTCTAAACTAAGTGGTAAATCACTTTAGGAAACCTGTAACAGAGTGAAAATCAGCACACATTGTTCAGGTTTACTGTGTGCTTGATGCTTTGTTGAAGGAGGAGAGAGAAACATGTCTATCCCCCAAGAAGTTCACAATTGGTGTGGCCATGGATAAAACATCTAAATATAATTTGCTACTATCCAGGAACCAAAAAGAGGACTTGATGAGTTCCACAGAGGACGATGAGATTTACAGGGAGGTTTCCCAGAGAGGCATGACATTTGAACTAGAATTTTACCATTTTTACAGTCAGGAAGCTTTATAGTTCTGCTTACTTTATGGTTTAGCTAAATTGAAGCACTAAAGGATTCAGGCAATGTTTACCTAGAGTTTAAAAAACCTAGTTTTAACATTTTTATTAATGGATTGGGTGTATCTTTTAATCTAAATGGTAAAGTTATTAGAGTAAATCAAAATGACTATTTTCTCTCATATTGACCTGTTCCTAACCTAAGAGGGTTTCAGACTTTGGCATACTTTGTTTTTTTTTTTTTTTGAGACGGAGTCTTGCTCTGTCACCCAGGCTGGAGTGCAGTGGCTGGATCTCAGCTCACTGCAAGCTCCGCCTCCTGGGTTTACGCCATTCTCCTGCCTCAGCCTCCCAAGTAGCTGGGACTACAGGAGCCCGCCACCTCGCCCGGCTATTTTTTTGTATTTTTTTAGTAGAGACGGGGTTTCACCGTGTTAGCCGGGATCGTCTCTCGATCTCCTGACCTCGTGATCCGCCCATCTCGGCCTCCCAAAGTGCTGGGATTACAGGCTTGAGCCACCGCGCCCGGCCTAGCATACTTTGAAATTATCAATACAGTTGTTAAAATACAGATTCCTCACCAAACTTAAAGAATCTCAACCTCCTGGGATGGAGAGGCAATGTGCTTTTATAAAGGGTTCCATGTGAATCTGGTTTAAAACCATTGTCTAAGCAATTGGATAAAACAGGTACAATTTGGCCTCTATGTATGCTATGGATTATGGGCATGCTATAAGTTAATAACATCATCTTCTGATTTACTAATGAATATTCCTCTTGAGGGGAGATAAGGAAAAGTTATTAAGCACTCTACTCTGAGTTTTAGAGCTGCCTATAGATCATTTTTTTCAAACACTGTAATCCAGCAAGACTCCCACTTTAGAGATGAGAAAACTTAGGGTTTAGACAGTCTAAAAATTTGATCAGGGTCACCCGTCTAGTAAGTGGTAAAACCAGTAATAAGTCAGCTGACTCCCTGCTCATGGCCCATTTAGTATAGCCAGCTTCCCTCAACCCCAGAAAGATCAATTTTTAAAACATGTTTACTGCAAGACAATTATTTAAGTCATTTCCATTAAAATAGACATGGTGATATTCTCACATGTCTGCTTTGAACCGGCTGCTGACAACTCCATTTCCAGGGAAGAAGGAAAGAGCTGGCTTTCTGTACTGATAATCTCTTTCACTTTCATCCAGCACTCAGCTTCTTTCGGCATTCCTGTATCAGAAAGCAAACACGGGCAACTCTAAACCTTAGCACTCACATGCCTCAGTTGGTGTCAGAGTCCCCTTGAGGCGGCATTTGGAGGTGGGACAGCTCTTAAAAGCAATCAAATTGCATAAACAGCTCCTTTTGCAAATGGGAGTTTAGCCAAGCACAGAGAAGAAAACTTCTGACAATTAGGATCCTATAGTAGGGCTACTTAACTTATGCTTGAGGACAGTGTTGGGTATGACCAAGATAAAGCTTGATAGGACTAATTCCTAGTGACCAAAGAATTAAGAGAGCACCAGGACCTGAGATGAGTCAGTCTAATTCCATCCTGAAATGATCCCAGAAACTAATATCACAAAATTTCTGATCCTTGGCTAATAGGGGCATTGTTAACAACATCAGCTGGTCTGTTGTGGTTGTTACTGACTGGCACAAAGTGGATGGATTTCGTTTTCTTTGCCGGGCACCTCAAAAGATAACTACTAGTTGTAGAACATTGTTAAGAAAATATTTGTAAGACAGTTTTACAGTGGATTTGCATACAGTATTTGTTAGCAAAAACTGATGGTACTGTAAATTTTGCTTTTCAAATTTATATTGGCAATTGCAGTCTCTGAGAACACTTAAATACATGAAAGCAGGACTTTTACCATTATGCTTTCAAGATTGAGAACCCTGAGTTCAAAAGCTGATACCCTAAAAACACCTAGGCTGAATGAACACTTTTCAAAAACCTATGGGAGTAATAAATACAACCTTAAAATTTATCAACTGACTTTTCTTCAAATGAAATTATTGTTAGAAAAATATAAGCATTTGTGTAATTAAAAAAAAAGTCCATCATGAACCTGTAATCAAACATTTTGGCCCTTGTATTTGCTCATTTTAAAATGGGTCCATTTTTGCATGTGTGTGTATACTTCCAATAATGACAATTTAGCATGTCTATACAGTCCAGAAATGACAATTTAGTGTCTATCTTACCAGAATTACAAAGCAATTCTGAAATAAAGGTCATGAGAGAGTCCCATTACCTTCTCCAAAGGGTGCTAGGACAACTTTTCTATTATATTTTCTCCCCGAAACCTTTACTGTTCCTTGTTTATAATATCCATTATTTTTCTTAAAAAGACAGTATGCAGCCCAAGCTTTAACATGAGTTTTGTAACTCTATTTTTATGAAAGCTGCCATTTCAGCAGCCAGAGAAACTGACTTAGCTGGCCCCTAAACAGCCTTCTCTCAACATGCCATGCAGACAAGATAAGCCAGCTGACTGTGTAACAGCAGAAATCTCCCTACACGGGCAGTTCAGGAGCTGGCAGAGGTGGTGGGAATTTTTCTGGCCAGTGTTCCGGACGGCCTGTCCTGTCTGGTCTGTCTTTACCCCATTGTTCCCTAAAGCTCATCCTCCACGGTAATGCCTCAGACTGTGATGGGCTGTTCACTCCACAGCATGAATTCTGACCATTAACTTAGTGATAAGACCCATAGGAAGTGCTGCCCTCCCCGTATCTGTTCTTTGGGAATGCCCTCCCCGTATCTGTTCTTTGGGAACAAATTGTGCCCTAACCTGGGTGATCAATTTTTATAATGGGAGCTCAGTAGGGTTAGAGTGTGTTGATACATATAAAAGTACATAGAAAGTTGAGAACTTGCTCTGAATAAAATAGTACCACTACTCCATTACTGTCTCTCCCTCTCTCTCTCTCTCTCTCTCTCTCTCTCTCTCTCTCACACACACACACACACACACACACACACACCCCACAATGTTTTATGGGAAGATATAGCTGTAGAAGGAAGCCTTTTCGCCTTTTCCTCTAACCTTGTTCTTTTCTTGGCATTTGTCCCTGAAAAGTGGGTCTACTTTTGCAAGTGTGTATGCATATTTGCAATGAGGTAATGGTCTTAATTTATTCAGAGAACTCCCTTAATTCTCTGCTTACCTTTAGATTACAGAGAAAGAAAATTTTGTTAATTCTTTTGATCTCTCATGAATGTACTATGGAGTGAGTCTTAACCTCTCTATCTTCTGCTTTCTCCTCCCCATAGGAGCAGATGTGGTTAATCTGATTGCTCCCTGGAACTCATCAGGCATCCATTTCTTCCTTACTAATGCACTGTGACCCCAGATGATGTTATTTAGGCCACCACTGTGTCCAGATAAGACTCCACATCCCAATCTACATGGCAGCTGGAAGTGGCCAATGAAATGCAAGCAGAAGTTGGTGGGTGGGGTTCCCAGGGTAACTTTCATTCAGCCGGGAGGCGTGTCCTTCCTCTGGCTCCTTCTGTTTTCCCATTGCCCTGGGACACAGTGCCATGTCTAGAGCTCTAGTGGCCATCTTTCAACCTTGAAGTGACCTTGAAAACAAAAGCTACAGGCCAAGTAGGTAGAGTGGAAAACAGAAAGATTCTCATTCCCTGATGATTGTAGAGAACATTACATGTCCTGGCTCATCTATCTTCAAACTTTTTTGGGAGAGGGAAAGAATTGTTTTTAAAATAGTTATTTGGTTTTTTTGTTCAATCCAGCTGAAGCTAGTCTGTTATAAACTGTATACAAGTCATGTAATCGAGAATAGCTCCACGCTGCCTCTTTCCCCCTTCTTTCTACTCCCACCCTTGGCTGCTGGTTTTTGCTTGCTCTGTAGCTTCTCATCTCCAACCCGTAAACCCAGTGCTTGGTCTGCTTCTCGCATGAAGGTTGGAAGTCTTCCACCAATGATGTCCACCATCGCTGAACACAGGCGTCCAGCGTTTGTCAAACCTAGCCCCCATTTGCTTCCAGGTACCCTAGATAGCAGCAGAATCCAGTCTCCTGATTTGAGGCAAATTAACCAATCAGATTATTATTCCCATCTCCATAAAAAAGAGCAAATAAAGAGGAATTGAGATGGTGGATCTTTCCTGTACAGTGTTTCTGAGAGAGTCATGATGGAGATTCCTTCTTCTATGAGATAAGAGGAAAATGTGGGAAGGGCAAAAGTTTCCACAAAGATACAAATCATTCATTGCTTATGTTTAAATTTCCATACCAGTCTTTGCCTCTTTTTCATTTCCACTTCTTTAGCTGTGTTGAAGGGAGTGAAGGACTGGAGTGGAGAGATGGGTCACTAGATCCTGGCCCTTTCAGTGCAACATGCAATTCAGCTTTACTTCTTCTCTGGCTGGTGGCTCTGAGAGACACCAGGGGGTGCAGGAAGCAGGTGTGTGCTTCTCCACCGTATAAAGGTGCACATACCCTCTCCCCTGTGCACCTGCCCAGCAGCAAGGGATGCGGTTGGGACAAAGAAAGAATGTGGGGAGAGTAGACAGTGGCTTTGGCTTCTACACTGGGTGCATCCCAAACTCATGTGTGTAAATCACAAGTGAGGTGCAGGCAGATAATTTTGTTAAAAATGCACTTGTTTACAGTGAGTTAAGGGTAGACAGTCAGTTTGCAATGACTGTTTGGAACTGAAGATTCACTGCACTTCCTACATTGCCCTTCCTTTCCATAGAAGGTTAAACTAACAACATTTGCCATCAAGAAAAGGGGGTAGTTACCTTTTCCACATTCCAGAATCTTATTCTTTCTATCTACTTCCTTAAAAGAAATCTGAAGGAAGAGAATCAAGATCTTTTGATTGCACGAAAAGGGATGTAAACAGCACCTCTTAAGGACCATCCTTCTTCCAGGTGCGATGATGAGTGCCCTAGGTTATTTTCTAAAAGGATCATCAGAGTTGACAATTTTGTGGGCTGTCTATTGTGAAAACAGAACTTAATATTCTGGACACCATGATAACTAGAGGAATCAACTAGGCCTTGAATCTGAAAACTGTGTGTGTATCCCAAGCTTTGCCCCCACGGGTGACCCACTCAGAGCCACAGTACATCCAATGGGCCACTCAGTTGCTGTGAGAAATGAACACCAGTGCATATGTTTAAGACTCAACTGCCACATGGTGACTTTATTTAAAGTTACCCAGTGTTCAGTGTTGCCAGTTTCATAATAACACCTAGTGTTTGTATATAACCTTTGGTTGAAAAACACAGACATTTAAAAAATGTACTCAGGTCTTATCACAAATGTAGGTGGCAAGGGTGGTTCTGTTCTTCCTCCCGTTGAGGAAAATTAGGAAACAGGAATGAATGACTTATGTAGGCTCACTAAAGCATTTGTAAAATCTTGGCTTTTATTTACCTTCAATTTAGTTTAATATAATTTGTTAAATGGGATACTGATTTTTTTCCTCATACTTTTTTGACATCTAATTCACAATTCGCCTTTTTAAAGCACACACCATGATTTTTAATATATTCACAGTTGTACAACCATAATCACTATCTAATTTCAGAACATTTTAATCACTTCAAAAAGAAATCACATACACATTAGCAAACAATCCCCAACTCTTCCTTCCCCAGCCCCTGGCAACCATTAATCTACTTTCTATCTCTATGGATTTGCCTTTTCTGGACATTTCATGTAACTGAATCATACAATATGTGGCCTTTTATAACTAGCTTTTTTCACTTAGCATAATGTTTTTAAGGTGAGTATTTCATTCCCTTTTATGGCTAAATACTATTCCATTGTATGGATATACTAGGTTTTGTTTATCTACTCATCAATGATAGACATTTGAGTTGTTTTTACTTTGGGGCTGTTATGTGTAATGCTTCTGTGGACATGATTGTACAAGGTTTTGTGTGGAAATCTGTTTTCAATGACCTTGGGTTGATGCCTAGGAGTAGATTTGTTGAGTTATATGGTAACTCCATGTTTAACCTTTTGAAGAATTGCCAACCTGTGCTACAAAGAGGCTGCCAATTTTACATTCCCACCATCCTGTTTCTCTACATCCTTGCCAGCACTTGTTATTTTCTATCATTGTGGTTAGCTATCCTAATCAGTGTGGTAGCTAATGATTTTTATTTGTTTTATTTTTTATTTTAAAAAATTTATATTTCAATAGCTTTAGTGGTACAAGAGGTTTTGGTTACATGAATGAATTATACAGTGGTGAAGTATAGGATTTTATTGCACCTTTTACCCAAGTAGTGTATATTGTACCCAACAGGTAGTTTTTTTTTCTTTCTTTCTTTCTTTTTTTTGAGTGGGAGTCTTGCTCTGTCACCCAGGCTGGAGTGCAGTGGTGCGATCTCGGCTCACTGCAACATCTGCCTCCCGGGTTCACGCCATTCTCCTGTCTCAGCCTCCCGATTAGCTGGGACTACAGGCGCCTGCCACCTTGCCTGGCCAATTTTTTTGTATTTTTAATAGAGAAGGGGTTTCACCATGTTAACCAGAATAGTCTCTATCTCCTGACCTCGTGATCCACCCACCTCGGCCTCCCAGAGTGCTGGGATTACAGGCGTGAGCCACCGTTCTGGCCTCGGTAGTTTTTCACTAATGACTTTTAAACAATAATTTAAAGAAATAGAAAGCTAGAGACCTTGGGTCACTCTTTGTGTGTGTGTGAGACATAGTCTCACTCTTGTTGCCCAGGCTGGAGTGGTACAGTCTCAGCTCACTAAAACCTTCACCTCCCAGGTTCAAGCAATTCTCCTGCCTCAGTCTCCCAAGTAGCTGGGATTACAGGTGCACGCCACCACATCCGGTTAATTTTTGTATTTTAAGTAGAGATGGGATTTCACCATGTTGGCCAGGCTGGTCTTGAACTCCTGACCTCAGGTAACCTGCCAACCTCAGCCTCCCAAAGTACTGGGATTACAGGAATGAGCCACCACACCTGGCCAACCTTGGGTCACTTGCTAAGCTGGGAGAACAGATTATGTGGCCTATGGAAAGGGAACCCTTTTCCTCACTAGGCTTCTCCCCATTTTCATTGCCCCACTCCTTATCAGTGATAGACTTTCTGGGGTCTGCACTTAATGGGAGACAGAGAAAGTTGCTTGAGGCTTCACCTCCTCCCTCCATTCCCAGAGTCCCACATTCAGTTTACAGGGAGGCTTTTCCAATTTGCAATTCCAACTCTCTCCAGAAACTCTCCTACCATTAACACCTGACTCAGTGCATTCACTATTTTGTCACTGTCTTTAGCTGTTCTGGAATACTCTTTACACCATTTGATGTCTTCCTCTTCCTCATATTAATAGTGATATCCAATACTGAATAAGTGCCCATAGCACTTACTATACATGGTTATACTTAATCTTCATAGCAACTCTGTGATTCATGTTGCTATTGTCCCAGAAATTTTAGAGATGAGGAAATTAAAGATAAAAGGTGCAAGGTCAATTTCCTTGGCCACACAGCTATCAATGGTAAAGTAGAAATGACTGGGCAGGGGTGTAATGTCAGCTTCATCTGTCCTGATATTTATTTATTTCTTGGTCTCTTCTCAGGCTCTGAAAGTCTGGAGAACTCTCTTACACTGAGAAATCCTGAAAAGTGATTTCTTCATCCTCCCTCCCCTAATGACACAATAATCCTGGAGGGAGTTACAGAGCTAAGTAGGCCTGGGATGACTTGGTATTATTTAATTATAATTTTAATTATTCCATTAGGCCATTTGTGTCTCTGGAGTCAATTTTCCTTCTCATATATTTTCTGAGAACTAGAAAATAAGTTTATATTTTTTTCTTGGTTTTAATTGCAGTCTTATTAATTGGATCAGTTTAGGTTTGGAGTAATTTCTTGGTGTGGTGAATAATAATAATCAAGGTTAACCCCATACACACGGTGCAATAATCATAATTTTTGGCTGTGAAACAGAATCTAGCATGGTGATTTTATACCAGGTGAAAGATGGCTCTCACTTAAAACAGTATTCCACCACACTTTCTATGATTTTGCTGGTGTGAAAAATGCATTATTAGGACACATGACAAAAATGCTAGAGTGGACTCTGGATTTTTTATGCCAGACTTTCCTTAAGTGGGAGAAAAGAATACAAATTTCGACATTTCACTTGGAATGGAAGCAGGTGAGCCTCTAGGGTTTTTTTTTGTTTGTTTTTAACTTTTATTTTAGGTTCAAGGGTAAATGTGCAGGTTTATTATCTGGGTAAACTTGTGTCATGGGGGCTTGTTATACAGATTATTTTTTCACCCAGGTACTAAGCCTGGTACCCAATAGTTATTCTTTCTGATCCTCTCCCTCTCCCATCCTTCATTCTCAAGTAGACCCCAATGTTTGTTGTTCCTCTCTTTATGCCACCTGTTGATGAGCCTCTATTATTTTTAAGGGTCTAGTTAAATTGAAATGGTACCTTTTTAAAAAGAGTCACCATTGAGACATGTATTTTCTAGTAGCAAAAACGCTGTAATGAAAACCTCAGGGCCCCAAATGCTTTTTCACCCAACTACCTATCACAATTTCTCAACCCATTTAAGAGCAAAAAAGAGGAACTTCATATCTGGAAAAATACAGGCATTATCATTTGGTATGGGCTTTGACCACATATTTTACTTTCATGACAAGTTAGGCCTACTTTTCTTTCTCATGTTTTAATCCTTCCTACCTGCAAAGCTAGAAGTTGGCATCTTAAAGATAGGATAGGATGAGGGTAAAGATATTTCTTACATTTCTGGAAGGTGGTGTGGGTGTGTGGGGGTGGGGGTGTGTGCGTGTGTCTGTGAGAAAATCTTCAGGGGAAGACTAACGAATAACTGTAGGGAATAGTGGTGAATTAATTTAAATTAACATACTGTAATGACGCCAACCCCTGAGAACTGTTCTTCTGGATGTTATCATAAATAATACTCTATTCATTACATAGGCAAACATGAACTTAAATTAAATCCATTGAATTTTGTTAAAAAGTCATTTAACTCAGGGTTTAACTTAGGTTCATTCTATTTCTTTTTAAATTTTATTTTCAGTTAACCAAATAATTGCATATATTTATGGGGTATAATGTGATGTTTTGTTTATCATGAGGAGCAAATAAATCATATTTCTTTTAAAAATGCTTTCTTTGAACTCTAACTCATAGCAATATCCAGAAGAAAGAGTGTTTCTGAGTTGCAAGGATCTTTACTGGAGATTTTTTTTTTCTGACCCTGGTTCTTTGACATGAGTGATACATAACTGATACTGAGACGATTCCTGTAACTAGCATAGTTATACAATAAAGTGGACACAAATTGTTTTCCATTTAAATATTTTAAATTTGCATATATATATATATATATATATATATATATATATATATATATATATATATATAATGGAAACATCTGGGTACACGTGCAACTTGAATCTTTGTTGTATTTGTTATTTAAAATACAGAGATACCCCACTGGTCAGGGTCTGTGCTGTTCCTTGGGCCTTTTTGCTTTTCCAACTCAGACCTGGCTTTATATGGTCTGTTTCAAGCTCTTCCAGCCTCCATCTTACCAATACTTTGGAAACCTCTAAGGCAGACAATGTAATGGAGGTAGAGTCAGAAGACCTGGATTTGAATATTCCGTCATTTGCTTATTTTGTGACTCTGAGTAAATTATTTGACTTCTCTGAGGTAATTTCTTCATCTATGAAAGTGAGAAAATGCTTAATAATTATTTTTAGTATTAGGCCTTTAATTTTCCATGCAAAACTCTACTCTCATTCATTTTGAATCAATGATGGCTTGAAAAATATCCTAGCAATTTCCGTCTGTTAATTTCCCTCATGCCCCAATTCCACGTTCACCATTGATATCAATATTTGTCAGTATTTAAACAAATTATAATGATCTTCCCCCCAAAGGGAGTTGACTACTTTTGTTTTCAACGTTGACATTTTCCCATTTCACATCATTTTTGGAAATGGGTAAATAATGAATAAAATGAGTACTGATACACCTTGCAAGACAAATTACCTCACCTGAATTGGACCACTTTGTTTCAGAGCAGTATTGGAATACTTAATCGAATTTCTCAGTGGAGCCACAGGAAAGACTTTATGGGCAAGGCTGCTACAGGAGATCAAACAGAGGTGGAAGAAGAGTAAAGGAAAGGTGAGAGAGGGTCTGATAGCTACCTGCTGCCCAGGTGAGAATGAGGATAAACAAAGGGTTAAGCATCATATGAAGGGCATGGGGTCCTTGGAGGTGTGGGACCCACAGAGCCAATCAGATGGCTCCCTGAGGCTACCTTACCAGAACTGTGGATACCTGATAAGCAGGATGGCTACCTAGGGACTCAGGAGAGGAAGGCAATGAAGGATGCCTTTGCCAGCAAGACCAGGAAAGGGCAGTGTTCAGGACCCAGTTCAAGCCAGCAGTGGAGTACCTGTAGTGAGGAATGGAAGCTCATTACTCCAACAAAAGTGATGCTGCCACTCAACTCAACCCAGATATGGAATTATTTCAGTTGCCCAAAGTAACAATATTCTTTGTGGGCCACTGTGACACGGTAAAACATTTTGTTCCTAGCAGATGGTATAAACTTAGTGAATGTTTGCTGAATTTACTCATTCACTTATTCATTCAAAAATACTTACGAAACTTCTATTTTAGGCCTGACACTATTTTAGAGTATAGCAATATAGTCATGAACTTGATAGGCAAGTCCTTGAAGTCATGAGTATCTATTCTAGAAGGGGAGTCAGATGCCTAAATAAACAAGCAGAATAGTATCAGGTAGTGACAAGTGCTTATCATTAGACTTATCTAGAATGATATTTTAAATACAGTGGTCAAGGGAGTGGTATTTGAGGCCAGAATCATAAAAATTAGCCACCTACCCTAGGATCCATGCAAAGAGAATCTCAAGTGGATTCAATAACATGTAATGCTTGCTGATTTGTTCTATCCCTTAAGTAAATCTTATTCTAATATACTTCAAAATAGTTGTTGAACATGCTCCATATTCCAAGTAATGTGTTAGGTGCTAGGGATATAAAAGCAAAAGCCATAGCCCCTGCCTTCAAGGAACTGGTATTCCAATATGGAGATCCAGAGGTGTAAGCAATTACAATAACAAGCGAGAACTGCCCTGATGGAGTCATGGTGAGTGTATGTGGGAGACTTCTTGTAGAAGTGCATTTATTGTAATGAAAATAGCAAGACTATCTGTGTGTTGGGGAAAAAATGTCCATGGGTCTCTCATGTTTCTGCAAGCCTTGTCAACAAAGAGACTTTTATTTGGGACTGCCTTCCAAGAATATTTGTATGGTGAACTTCTTGGAGCTTAGAGGCAATGTGCCTCTCTTGAGCAGAGAGATTTGTTTCTTTACTAGGATACCAAAAAAAGTTTTCCTCCTAAGGAAAAAGTAGGGCAGGTTTCCTGATAGCCTCTCTAAAAGCTTGTAGTTTCCTAAGCTTGGTGCAAACCGATTGCATGTGCAGCATCTACCTTGGCCACCTCCTAATGCCCCACAGGATTTGGAGGACAAGAAGAACCAACATGAATATTGGAGCTGTTGCTGCTTCCTGTGCCATGAGTGATAAGGTCCTCTGTGTCTGAGTCAGGAGTCTGTGTCTTCTGTAAGAATCCACGCAATTGTGGCGGCTCCCTTGTTAGCTTGGAAGCAGATAAAATTTAATACCCTTCATCATTCTTAACATGACGACAATATTAAAATTATTTCAGCTTTATGAGCTTTACTTTCTTCAGTGGAAAACTTGGGATAAAAATTCTCACTTCACAAAATCATTGTAAGAGCCAAATGGAAGGTCATAGGTATAGCAGAGATGGTTAGCTATTCCCTAATAAATATTCTTTCTCTTTCCTCTAACATAAAAATTGTAGTGTGATAAAGGCTACCAGATTGACAAAAACAACATCTCCTAGCCTCCCTTGCAGCTAGCTCTGGTCAAGCAATAAAGCGTTGGTCAATGGGGTGTGAGCAGAAACACAACTTGCAGATGATGCTCTTGCAAGGAAGGAAAATTCTCTCTCCTTCCCCTTCCCTCCTTCCCATTGCCTGGAATACAGGCATAGTGGTAAGACATTTTGGAACATTTGGATGGGAAACACCCTACATATGGCAGGGCACTAAAGAGGGACCCGGAGCCTCTGTCCTCTTGCTGTTACCATTCAGGTGCTAGACTGCAAATATACAGACTGTCACATCAGAAAAAACTTCCCATCTTGTTTGAGCCACTCCTATTTGGCATGTTTATTGAAGAAATGAACCGGTGTTTAATGAATGGAGGAATGAGAAGATCTGAGTGAGAGATTAGAAAGATGCTGTTGGTGATGGTAGAGACAAGAAAATAGAGCCAGATAAATTAGGAGGGAGATTACCTAGCTGCCCAGTAATGGGTTATTTTTCATAGGTTTTGAATGTTGGCAAATCTTTAAGTCTTACCTGGTCTGTGGAATCTTACAAGAACTTTGAATTCCATAGTCAAGTTAGGAACATACTGAGTTAAAATTAAATATAATTCTTCATTATCAGTAGTACAATTGTTTTCAGCACTAAAGGATTTTACGCCTCTTAAAAGAGAGGGCTGAAAATAAAGTATTCCTCATACTCACCTGAAAATGACACCTTTTTTCTGAAACTTCTAGTGTTCAGGACCTATGAGACTTAAGGACATCTCCCAGCCTTCTAGAAATTTGTAACCTGTACTAACATCCAAATAGTCCACAAGGCAATTCACAAAGGTATTTGTCAGATATGAGGATGAAATAGACACGTGTGCATGACACACACATCCTTTTCCAAAGGAGAGCCAAAAGTTGCAGATACACCAGAAACCATGTGGTATCAATTTTCCCCTCCACAGAGTTCAGCTTTCTGTTTTTGTTCCAAGGTGTGAATGAATAGGACAAGGGTTGAAAAGGATAACAGTTCCTATCTCGATTCCACTTGAAGATCTTCATAAAGAAAGTCTTTGCTGGAACCTGAGCAGACTGAGTACTAATTTCTCTTAGCAAGACATTATGCTGCATGGTGGATGGCCTCCTTGCTCGGGAAGTTCATGACAATCCAAGAGGCAAAATGAAAGAAGGCAGAACAGAGCATGTAAAGTCAGAATCTTGTGACTTTGGCCCTGAGAGTGTTTGATCTGGCAGGAGCTATTTTCCATGAGTAACCGAGTCCTGTATAGCACTTATGGGATCAAATGGCAGTATAAATTGGATCAACAGTTAATGTCTTAATTCTCTCCATGACCAATGTGAGGAAAAGTAATTCTATTTAAATCCTTGATAGAAAAATACTTCATACAGAATCCTGGGGGGAAAAGAATTAAAAATTGTGATCTCATGTCAAATATTCCTGCAGTTTTCTCAACAGTACAGTTAATCCTTTGGGCCGGCAAAAGCAGGTTTTCTTTCATTATTTTGGTCTGTATTGGCAACGAAGTTATTAGGTGCAAAGGAAACACACAAGGATGTCACACCACACTTGACACTCACTGTGGTGACAAGGTTTTCTCCAGCTGTCAGTGTCAGAAGGATTTCATTCTGTTTGATGCCACACAGTTTTGTGGTGAGAAGTGGCAGGCAAGCCCTTTTATTCCTTGTAATGTCTTCGTTAATAATAGCAGTCATCAATTGCCAGAGAAAAGGAGTACAGAATAAATTGTAAACATTATAACCTGGGGTCTTTATGGAGGTTTTCTATATCATCTCATGGAATTGGAGGTGAATTCAGCAGTAGGATTTTTGAACACTGGAAAGATAGGGGAAAGCTTCCATTTCTTCTCTGCATGTTGGTCACATAAGACATCAGTTTGTGTGCACAGTTTCCTCATTTTCTTCAATGGCCTGGGTCATTACTTACCCAACAATCCGAAAAAGAAGTACAAATTGTGTCTCTAAGTCTATACAATGGGAAGGTGACTTTTTAAGAGCCATGAGAAATTCTCAGAATAAGAGTCTCTCTTACAAATCAGTAGAAATCTATCAAATCTCAGTTTGGGGAATACCAGGTAAGGTTTCTTCTTTGTAGGGTTTCTGGAGCTTTTAATGAGATGATGCATTCTGTGAAGCTTTAAGGGAAAAAGAAAATAGACAGTTTCCTGAGTTTGTTTCATCACAGAAACATTTGTTATGGGCCTAGATAGTTCCATGAAACCTCTATTTTGGAAAGGCTAAAGGAATTAGTTAATCCATCAGCTTTTATATCTAATGAGCACATACTGTGCCTACAAAGAAACCAAAGTTTTCAAGAAACGCCCTCTCAACCTGGCAGTCAGACCAAAGCCCACATTCTTGGTGAGGAAGTTAGGCCTAACAATGTTTTAGCAGAGACATAATTTGATCCTTGGGACTATTTAAGAATACAGCAGTAAAAGTTGCTTACTTTGAGCTGTGGCAGAGATGGGCTGCAGGATTTGTGCAATTCTCATCTCACTGGTTGGAATTCTCTTCTCTCCTGTTTGAGAAAATACAGTGTGAAAAAGTCACGTTCCTGCAGGGGTAGAACTCACAGTCGTCTCTAAAATATGACCTAGTGATTCAAAAAGGTTGGTACTTTGCTGTTTGACAACATTTTCAGTGGACCATCACACTTTAAAATAGCCCTGTAGAGCCCTGACTCCAAGGATCCTGGAAGGATCCCGGAGAGGCTTTTGCCATTGGTGGGTGTGTGTGTGTGCAAATTCACCCACATGTACAGGCTCTGGATTAGAGGCCGGGAGGAGAATTCAGAGAAGGAAAAACAGACCACACCTCCCCGAAGTCTTCAAAGCTGGTAAGAATTCCCAAGACAGCAGTTCTTTTGAAGCTCCCCACATGGCGTTTTACGGGTTTTTGGTTTTCAAATTAACATAGACCATGAACACCAGGATTTAGCTTCATGGATTTTTGCCCTATGCTATATAAGTCTTCACTTGGCATCTTGGTTTACTGCCTGTGGGAAAATATGATGGGCAATTATAATGTCCTTTTAGTTATCAGCTGAAGTAGGAGTAATGTTTTAAAAATATAAAGAAAATGTAGAGGCAGCTTAGCATAGTGGTTAAGAATAGAGATTCTAGAACCATCTTGCCTAAGTTTGAACCAAAATTCTGTGCCCTTGGGCAAATCATTTAGCTGTGCTATGCCTCAGCTTCCTTGTCAGTAAAATGGGTCTGATTACAGAACCCCCCTCAGATTGTCATAGGGTTAAGTGAGTTCATATCTGGAAAGCTCTTAGAATAGTGCCTGATACTTAATGTTTATTACATTTTAAAATATTTTTAAATACGGTTTTCAGCCAGGCACGGTGGCTCGTGCCTGTAATCCAAGCACTTTGGGAGGCCAAAGTGGGTGGATCACCTAAGGTCAGGAGTTCAAGACCAGCCTGGCCAACATGGCAAAACCCCATCTCAACCAAAAATACAAAAATCAGCTGGGTGTTAATCCCAGCCCTTTGGGAGGCCAAGGCCAGGCGGATCACAAGGTCAGGGGATCGAGACCATCCTGGCTAACATGGTGAAACCCCGTCTCTACTAAAAACACAAAAAATTAGCCAGGCATGGTGGCAGGCACCTGTAGTTCCAGCTACTCAGGAGGCTGAGGCAGGAGAATGGCGTGAATCCGGGAGGCGGAGCTTGCAGTGAAGCGAGATTGTGCCACTGCACTCCAGCCTGGGTGACTGAGCAAGACTCCGTCTTAAAAAAAAAAAAAAATTAGTTGGGTGTGGTGGTGTGCACCTGTAGTCCCAGCTACTCAGGAGGCTGAGGCTGGAGAATCTCTTGAACCTGGGAGGCGGAGCTTGCAGTGAGCCGAGACTGAGCCACTGCATTCCAGTCTGGGCGACAGAGCGAGACTCCGTCTGAAAAAATAAATATGGTTTTCATTTTCTCTCTTGCATTTCATAACACTCAGAAGTTATTTCACTGGACACTCCAGGGAAAGCTGGCAAGTCACTGCCACCTGGGAAAAGCAGTAGCTATGGGGCCAGGAAAGTGTTGGCCACAGTAAGAGAAGAAGTAGGCCCATGGTGGACTTCAGGAGAACTAGGAGAAAGCTGGCATGGATTGGTGCTACAGGTGGACCCTCCTTTCAATAGGAGAATTCCTGGAAGGGTGGTAGGGGTGGCTGGTTACAAGCAAAGCAGAGAGGAGAGTAGGTTCCTTCTCATTTCCAGTTGGGGACTGTGGGGAGAGCCTCACAGATGCCCCTCTTTCCTTCACACCAATGTTGATGGGCTCCATCAGAGTGACCTTTGCAGTTAGGCCAGAGGAGGCCTACATTTAGTTCTCCCAATTTTTCCGCCACTCTCTTTGGGTGTCCTGACATTCTGGGCCCCTGTGGAGAACATGCAGAGATTAGATAACAGTGCTGGGGGAAGTTTACTAGGGATGTTGCCGTGGTGAAATTAAACAGGCAGACCCTGTGGCTGAGGGCTAGAGGCCAGACTACCTGAGCCTGGATTCAGTGGGTACAGCCATAGCCACAGATGCCTCTTGAAGAGAGCAGAGGAAAGGGTCATCTGAGGATGGAATGTCCAAAACAAAAAAAAGATAGACTGAGTTACCTAAAGAGACTTTCAATTATTTTATGCAACAGTTTACAACAGATTGGATTATCAGACACAGAGGGGTAGGTGTGAGGAATATCAGGTAAGCTACAGAAAAACAGAAAAATTACACTTTTTTCTGTTAATCTAAGGTTAGCATAGTTTAAATACATAATTCCACAACAGAAACATTTATTCAAAAGATGACTATTAGCATGCAAAGTTGTACTAGATGCTTGGAGGAATAGAAACCGGAGTTAGATAAGGCTCTTGCCTTAGGCCTTGTGTAAGAAAAACAAAGCTCAGCACAGGAAGAGCTTACTGAGCTTAGGTTTGTCATATTGAATTGAAAGGATGGTTGAACCTCATATGAAGGTACCCAGGAAAGAATTGGGAATGTAAGGTTGGAGCTCAGGAGGAGAGAAAACAGAGGAAGTTATTCAAGAGGACATCCACTTAGAGGTAACGGCTAAAGCTTGCCCAATAGTTGAGAAGAGTCAAAAGTTCTATTCACTTATTTGATGAACATGCACCAACCCCTTCTTGGTTCAGGTATAGCAATCAGTGTCAGGAAGGAAGAGTCTGGAAGTGGCCATGGTATCGCCCAAAGAAGGATCTAGAGTGTTAGTTTATTGTGTCCTTATGTGGCAGAGACCCCTTGGGATGGTCAATTTCCAAGTTCTCTTTTTCCCAAGCATCTGGCTCAACCGCATTTTCCAGTTTCCCTCAGCTTAAAGTGACCATAGGACGAAATTCTGTCCAGGAGCACAAGGGTGTCTGCAATGTGGGCCACTTCTCTTATCCATTCCCTTTTATCTTCCACATGAAAGCAAAATTGCTTTTATTTCCACATGATTTCAAGCTTAAAGAAGACACAATGAGGAGGTAGCACTGAATTACTACAAGTCCTCACTTACCCTGCAAGGACTGGAATGTAAGGACACGAGTGAGAATCATACCTTTATTGTTAAATCACTAGGATGTAGGCTGTTTCTGTTTTAGATTCTAGTTTGTTTTTGTTTTTGTTTTTGTTTTGTGACAGGGTCAGTCTCTGTTGCCCAGGCTGGACTGCAGTGGTGTGATCTCAGCTCACTGCAACCTCTGCCTCCTGGGTTCAAGCGATTCTCCTGCCTCAGCCTCCCAAGCAGCTGGGATTACAGGTGCCTACCACCACACCCAGCTCATTTTTGTATTTTTAGTAGACACGGGGTTTCACCATGTTGGCCAGGCTGCCCTCAAACTCCTGACCTCAAGTGGTCTGCCCACCCTGGCCTCCCAAAGTGCTGGGATTACAGGCGTGAGCCACTGTGTCCTGCTCAGGTGCTAGTATTACTATTTACCTAATAAATACAAACCAAGATCGATTTAACTCACTGGCTCACACTCAGTAAAACCCAAAGGAGACTGGGGTGGCTACCAGAATGACAGCTTATTAATTCAATTTGACAAATGTATCTGTCATTCAGACCAGAAATTCTCATACTGACATGCTCCAAGCCTTCTCTGGTTGTTGTCAGACTGCTTGGGAGCCAAGCAACCCAAAGCCACTTTGTCCACTGGCCATGAACAATCACTGCTCAAGGACTGGAAACACGTGGAGTCCATGGGCTTATCCTATTCTTGGTCAGTGGGAGATCCAGATGGGAATGAGAGGTTGTCTGAGAAACATGGAAGCAAGATAAGGGGAGTTATATAAAACCAGAGATTAAGGACCAAGAGCTAGGAGACTCTGAATCATCTGTCTCTTGAGATTACTTTCCAATGTGACTAAAAAGATTGGATGCCTGATAACTTAGGTTCCCTATCAGACAATTCCTCGATAGGTCCAGCAACTCCTATTTCCTTCTTTTCATGCTTTCATAGATGCTGCTTTTCTACCTTCACCCACATTGGAAGGACACATTCTCTCACTAGCTGTGTTCATACAGGTAATCAGGGAACCATTCTGTCTCCTCCCACTATGCGCTCATTTTGTAGTCCCCTATAATGTGATTGGGGTAGGGCAACTGGAGAGATCTTTTTTTTTTCCTTTTTTTTTTTTTTTTTTTTTTTTGAGGTGGAGTCTCACTCTGTCACCCAGGCTGGAGTGCAGTGGGGCCATCCGGGCTCACTGCAAGCTCCGCCTCCTGGATTCGCGCCATTCTCCTGCCTCAGCCTCCCGAGTAGCTGGGACTACAGGCTCCCGCCACCACACCCGGCTAATTTTTTTTTTTTTTTTTGTATTTTTAGCAGAGACAGGGTTTCACCGTGTTAGCCAGGATGGTCTCAATCTCCTGACCTTGTGATCTGCCCGCCTTGGCCTCCCAAAGTGCTGGGATTACAGGCGTGAGCCACTGCGCCTGGCTGGAGAGATCTTTCTAAGGCTTCCAAGGAGGGCTGACACCTGGCACCATCTTAGTGCTGGAATCTAGAGAGGAAATGAAGTAGGCACTTGCCTTTCAGAGACTGACAGCTCCATAGGGGACACAGATAAGCACATGAATACCAGGTTACAATACAGTGAAAACGTAACCATAGAACCAGGTACAAAAAAAAAAAAAAAAAAAGCTACAGCACAGATAAAAGTGTGGTTAATACTTCTTCAGTGATAGACATAGGAGGAAATGAGGGAAGGCTTCCTGTAGGAGGTGATAATTGAGCTGGACTGCTGATGGAGATGTTCCAGAAAGGAGGAATATCATAGCAAGGGAACAAAGCATACAATGGCTTGAGGTGTACAGGAAACTAGCAGAAGTTAATTACTTGGGGGGTGCAGGTGCCTTGCATGTGAGGATGAAGTCGGGCAAGCCTGGGGAGGTAGGCAGAGGTCTTTCTCCATGAGGTGCCCTTTACTGAAGCATAGCTGTGTGTTAGTTTGCTAGGGCTGTTGTAACAAGGTGTACCACAAGTTGGGTGGCTTAACGGAATTTGTAGTCCCACAGCTCCAGAGGCTAAAAATCCAAGGTCAAGGTGTTAGCAGGGTAGGTTCCTTCTGAGGGCTGTGAGGGGAGACTCTGTCCAATGCCTTTCCTTAGCTTTGGTGGTTTGCTGGCAACCTTTGGCATTCCTGGGTTTGTAGAAGCATCACCCCAGTCTCTACCTTAATCTTCATCTTCTATTCTCTCTGTGCGCATGTCTGTGTCCAGATTTTCCTTTTTTCATGAGGACACCAGCCATACTGGATTACAGCCCTGATTAATGATCTTAGTTTAACTTGATGACCCCTATAAGGACCCTGTCTCCAGATAAGGTCACATTCTGAGGTACCAGAGGTTAGGACTCCAACAGAGACATTTTGTTGAGCTGCAACAATCCATAATGACCAGCATTTAAAGGAAAGCTAAAGAAAAAGAACAAAAGAAGTTTCAACCAGAAAAATAGGAAGGGAATGCAGTGTCTGAGACAAGTGGGACCAGGGGCTGGTCAACAATGCTGATTGCATCTTAAGGCTTGATAAGTGGATGCACTAATTCCGCCTCTGCCTCTTGCACTTCTCTCTCTGTGCCTCATTTTTCCCTTGTTTGCGAGATAGGGGTAGTAAGACTTCCTATGGGGTGGCTGTGAAGATTAAATGTGATTATGTATATAGACCTTAGCACATAGTAGGCATGCAAAGCACAGTAGCATAAAAACTGGATGGTCACACACCAATAATATCTTTCACATGCACATGCCAAAAGGGGTGCAGACTGGCACCAATTGATCCTTAAATATACAACATCATTAAAAGCTGACACCTTGGGAGCCTGATCTTGCCTCCCACCAGGTTTAGAACTTGTGAAATTCCATATTTGCTTCATGTGACCAAAAACCTACAGAAATATACAAGTACGAAGTATGTGAAATATGGCTGTGAAACAGGATTTCAAAACATTCCCCTCTTGTACTTCTGGAAATTAAGTGTCTGACACCTCATGAGTCTTTTTCTCCAGGTTGTTTGATTTGGTTTTAATGTGGTAACTGATTTGCCCAGGAGAGCAAAACAAAAGCTTGCCTTTCCCTGCACATCTTGCTGGTAGGACATCCAGGAGGCAAGTTCCTACCCCTCAACCATTCCTACTGTAGAAGAAATGTCAAGATCCTTCCTTCAGCATAGTGACTGATTTTCTCACAGAGGCAGGTAAGAGTAGTTTAGATGCCTCCCAAACTCCTTGGAAATGCATTTTCATATTCATGGCACACTCAAGTGAGGCTTAAAATGAGCCCCCACCTTGCGGCACACATTATTAAATCAACTCAGTGCCTCAGATCCAGTCTGTATCTTTCAAGCTTTCCCAGCTTCCAGGCCCTTTCACTGCTGACATTGTGCTGGTGTGGTGAAGAAACCCTGGGGGTGGACACAGTGGATCATGCCTGTAATCCCAACATTTTGGGACACTAAGGTGGGAGTATCACTTGAGCTCAGGAGTTTGAGACCAGCCTGGACAACATAGCCAGACCTTGTGTCTATAAAAAATTTTAAAAACAAACAAACAAACAACAAACAGTGTTTGGCACACACCTGTAGTCCCAGCTACTCAGAAGGCTAAGGTGCGAGCATCACCTGAGCCCAGGAGCTCAAGGCTGCACGGAGCCATGATCACACCACTGCACTCCAGCCTGGGTGACGGAATGAGACCCTGTATCAAAGAATAATTTTTTCAAAATGCCCTCTTCCCTCAGATAAAATCCATTTCAGTAATATTTCTGAAAGACACTAATATTCTGAAACATGACCATTGTCTAAACATTTGTGAGATAGAGTACCCAATCTCAATTTTTTTGTTTTGCTTTCAAAGCAGCTTTACTATATTTTCTGTCAATCCTAATTATTTGTTTCCTGTGAGATTCTAATCACCCTTTTGCTTTGCTTAACCTCAACTACTCCAAGCTGTAGTTGGAGCTATGTAAGCAGTCTGTTTGGAACAAAGGGCAAATTCCCAGGCACTGCCAATCATCCCCAGTTACTCACATCCCTGCTGCTAGCTTTAATGTGCTGGAGAAAACCAAGAAGCATGTAGAAAACCCTCTGTTCTGGCTTCTTCAGCTGTAAGCTTTTTCTGAGTGATGGGACATGCATCAATCAATGTTTGTTGCTTCCATCTCTTGCTGTTTTCCTAGCCCCACTCGTCCTTAGGTCAGGCCCTTCTCCCACTTACCTGGATTCCTGCAATAGCTTCTGAATGGGCTTCCCTTCTTCATGTCAATATCTTTGTTGACTTAAACTTTCACAACCCGCCTTGACCTTGGGCTTTTGGATTTTCATTGTTCTACCTCCAGAATAAAGTTTAAACATCCTCACATGTCAAAGACCTTCAAATATATGCCTAAACTACACCCCCAAGCTCTTGTTCCTTGAGATCCTTCCATATGCCATTAGCTCTAGCCTGGTGCAGCTGTTTCCTCACAGGCATTGGTACCACAGTGTGTGCTTTGATCATTCTCTGCCCTCAGTGAGGAAGTCAGGACCCCATCTCACTCAGGGCTCAGCTTCACCCTTCTGAGAAACCTTTGCTGACACCTCTATTCATTAAATTCCTTTCCTGGGGCTCCTATCACTTTCTACTTTATATCTTATTTATGTGTGTATCTGCTCAGCTCCCTCCTGGATTGCGAATTCCTTGAGTACAGAGATGTATCTGATTCACACCCCCAGAGTATCTGGCAAAGTGTCTTATGCACACAGCAAGCACTGAATACATGTTTTGAGAGTGACGGAATGCCAGGCTAATGGATAAAGGGAAAACCTCAAAAATCTTCACTGTGCATCATCGGCCCAGGTACAACCTTCAACCATGTTTTTATAAGCAACACTTCATGCAGATCTGCCAGGTAAATGTACCCACCCAAGACAGCTCTCTTATACTTTTTCTCATGTATTCTTAGCACAGTCCCCATGATAATAGTCCCTTGCTCTGAAAGAAAGACTGTGTTGGGTGGAGAAAAGGAGGTGAGTTATGTTTTTCTGTCTGACTCGTCCTGCTGTTGCTTCAAGTTGATTACTTGTATTTTTGTCTTGGTTTTGATAAACTGAGTTGCTTGTCAGCTATCTTGTTTCCTGGAAGCTCTGCCGAAGTGCATATAAAAGTGGCTCATAGCTCTTGGTGTTCTAGGCCCCAGAAATCTATCCTTACTTGGGCCCCTGTGGTTTTTCCCATGGAAGGCAGGAGGGCTCAGTTCAGTTTGTATTCCCTGCTGTGACCAACCAGGTTTCCAGGGCTGGAGCTAGCTATGAAGAGCAGCAAACTGAAGCAAGCTGACTGTGGTGTTATGTGTCTGTGTATGTGTGTGTTTGTGTGTGCACAGGTGTGCATGCATGAATGTAGAGATATGGAATGGATGAAAGAAGTACCAGTCAAGGGTGAGCAAGATACTGGTTGCTAATTTAATCAATATGAGTGGGAAAGGAAAAAGCACTGTCTACTGATACCAAAGGAAAGGTCTGGGATCAAGATAGCTTCAATAAACTCACAAAAATTAATCCTACAGTCAAAGCGAGTGAAGCATAACCTTCAGCCACAACATCCCCAGACTACGTATTTGACTTAGTGACTTCCTTCCCTTTTAATGTTTATTTTAGCCTTTTCTGTTCCTTATTACCTTCTGTCACTTGAATTAATGGTCTTGGAGGAAGAAGAAGGAAGATATACAATATGATTTATGTATTATTTTCTCTCCTCTCCTTATTCTCTTTCTACCTACCTCCCAATGTTCAGGACTGTTCTGCCTGGAGGAAGTTCAAGATGTTCTCTTGGGTTCAGGCTCCATGTATTATTTTTGCCTGTCTGAGAATCTCTTTGAAAGTACTGAATTAATGAGTCATTGTTTATTCACAATCTTATTACAGTGTTCAGAAGTTTCTTTCGTAGAGAAAATGCAAGTTGAGTAAAATCTAGGTCTGGAGCCCCCAGGCCTTCTGATTTTTCCCTTTGTAACGAGGCTGCTTAAACTTCTGGTTTGTCTGCTGGTGGTGGTTACGTACCTGGATTTGAATGCTCTCTCTCTGCCATTCTCCCACCTCAAGACGCCCAGTGTCCTAAGACTGCCTCAGGCCCCATGGCATGGCATGACCTCCTGGTAGCGTCACCCAAGACTTCATCCTGGGAGTGCCCCATACATTATAACTATTTTCTCACAATCACAATGTTCTTGAAGCTGACTGAATAGGTAGTCTGGTCAACTTGTTCAAAATATTGTTCTAATGACCATTAATAGTTCAAGGACTTCTCTTTCACCTTAAATATGTATTTAAAATAGGGCTCATCACTTGGTTAACTCTAAGAAGAAGGGAGTAGTATGATATATTCTATCTGAACAAATTGTGTGTGTGTGCACACGTGTGTGAGAGATACAGAGACAGAGAGACAAAGATAGACACACAGAATCAGGAAGAAAGAGTGAAAACAGGGGCTTTTGCATACTTTAAATTGCACCATGTTCACCATCATGCCACTTTAGAATCTTATCATGGGAAGGAACTAGGTGTATGTTATTTTTACCTGATAAGTACAGAGCCCCAAGAAGTGAAAATCATGGCACAATGAGAAACGGTGGGAGATGCTTGTAGCTGACAGGCAGTGTGAGAACCCCACTGCCTGGACCCACACCAGATGTCTCCAGCCATATACCTGCTGGTGCTGTGGCCCTTGGAGCTGGGACAGTAGCAGAAATGGTATCTGTAAATCTGCTAAACACTTATTTCCTTGCTAGCCAGTAGCACACGTGTCCTGTACATCATGTGAAAGAATTATTCTCCAAACTTTAGCAGAGTTGCACAAGATTTCATCATATATGTTCATCTAAATTTTGAATATACCATGCCTTCTATGTGGAAGTCACTGGCTCCTTAGCAAAGTTCCCTGTACAACTTTATAAATGATAAATACTAACTTTATTTCATTTTAAATGGTGTGGAGCAAATTTTTTGTTTGCTACTTTTTTCATGAAGTTTTATAATTCAAGTCCTGAGAAATGTCTCTAAGACCAATGAGTGGCAATGATGGAGGTGTGAGTGTGAGTGTGGCATTCTGTTCAGGTTTTTACAAAAACAGAGTTTTGTGCCTTTAAAAACATGGTAGCTAAAACTAAGTTAATGGTGTTAGGTTCAAATTGGAAGGCTGGAATTCAAGATGCCTGCAGGAAAAACTGAGCTTGTCACGGGCATGTCACGGGCATGTCTCAAGCACCTGGATCTCCAAATTCTAAAATAGTAGAGAAATGCAAAGAAATTCTTTCCTGTTTGGTATCATTTTTACCAAAACAATTCTAATGATGGTAACAACCATGTAAAAAAAAAAAAAAGCCGTTGAGAAATAATTTTTTCTAAAAATAACAATGCCATGTATCATGCAATTGATTTACTGTTTTGAAGTTATTTCACAGCAAATGTCTTATTTTTGTCCTCACAAAACTTCTAAGACAAATTTTCTCATCCTTGTTTGACATCTGGGAAACAGATACCGTATAATAAAGAAACAGCTAGAATCCAGATTTTTTTGATTCCCATTTTGTATTATTTTTAGTAGTTCACAAAAGAAAGAGAAAAGAAACACTAATGACTGAGACAGTCCTAGCAGAGGTCAACATTTCCTAAGTGTGTGGATATGATGGTTATTGGTAGTAGTTTACAGATGCCCTTCAACCTGCCATAGTTTGATGAAAATGCTTTTAATACATCCAACCTACCTACATTTTAGCTTACGTTGTAGAACATTTTAGCTTAAGTGTGTTCAAAAGACTTACATTAGCCCACAGTTGGGCAAAATTATTGAACACAAAGCCTATTTTATAATAAAATGTCAAATATCTCATGTAAGAGTTTTGTACCACATATTGCTAGCCCAGGAAAAGATCAAAATTCAAAGCATGGTTTCTACTGAATGTGTATCATTTTCACAGCACAATTGAGTAAGAAATTCATAAGTCAAACCCTCATAAGTCGGGACCATCTGTATAACAGGAGTTCAAGTTCAGATTTTTTTCTCCAGTTTTCTGGCCAAAGTTTTGGTCTTACATAATGATAGATAACTTTTAACAATTCCTTTAATAAAGGAGCAGATGAAATTATTATGACAAACTTTTACACAAATACCTACCTATACTTGGGAACTTGCTAAGATAACACTAGTTTATTATCAATCAAAGCTTAGTTTAGCTTCTGACTTTTCAGATTTCTGGGTTATCCCAGGGTTCTGATACTTGAGGTTGCCTTAGCTTTCAGATTCTTAAGTCCTGCCTGGGAGACTGCAGCCAGGAGACCCCTGGGGCATAGCTAGTTCCTGGGAATCAAGCTGTTTGGAGTGGGGGTGGGGGCTCACATCATGACAAGTTAGATATAAAAAGCAAGCGTAACATTCTCTCATGGTGAAGAATCAAGGTGTTAGATTTACGGGGTAGTTAGCTCTGAAATACTGCATTCATGAGGTTTATTTTTCTTCTGCTTTTTTTGTTTATTTGAATTTTCCCATTTTTCGTGATGAGAATATATTGTACTTTCATGACAGAAGAATGTTTCTAAGATACCATTTTATATAAGTAAAATCTAAAAAAGGAAAAAGGAAGCAGGGAAGACAGAAGAAAGGTGAGTAGAGAGAAAAAAAAGAAAAAAAGCAGAAAAAGAAAGAAGAGAAACAGAAAACAAGACAAGACTCTAGCCCAGGCAGTGAGAAGTTCGTAGTTAGGTTGCTGTCACGATCATGCTAAGGCCACAGAACCAGACTACAGCCTTGTTTGCAAGAGATGTTTCCATAAAGGAACATGTGCTTCCACTGTCCAGTCATCCTGGGAAGAGGCTAATTCTGGCTCTGAAAATGAAGCGGCCTCCATTTGGGGGTTGAGTCGGGCCTGTACTCTAAGGCATAGAAATACCTAGAGAGTTCTGATGAGTGTGAGCTGAGTTAGCCCCAACCACTGGCAGAATGCTGTGAGTTTGGGTCTGTAGACACTTAGTAAGAGCTTAAGAGTGGAACCTGCAGAAGCCCCTCACTGGGCTAGGTGAGGTTAGATGAGCTGCAGACTGGTGTCCCTGAAGAGCGGTGATGTTGTAAGGATGGTAGGCACAGAGGCACAGTGAGGTGCAAGGTGAGAAGCCAGCCAGCTTGGAGAAACGGGGGTTGTGGGACTTTCCTGAGATAGCAGGAGTCCTGCCTGGAAGACTGCAGCCAGGAGACCCCTGGGGGCCAACTAGTTCCTGGGAACCAAGCTGATGGGAGTGGGGGTGGGGGCTCACATCATGACAAGTTAAATATAAAAAGCAAGCGTAACATTCTCTCATGGCTCAGACTTGTCAGGCCTGGGACATAAATGGCGAGGACTGGGCAAAAAGACTGGATGGAAGGAAATGCATCAAAATGTGCAATGGAAATAGAAATTGTTGAATTATGAGTGATTTCTTTGTTTTCTATAATTTCCAAGTCATATACAGTTTCTTTCACAGTAAAAATGTCAGCATGTTATACATGTTACTGCTTTGTGTGTAGTCTCAGCCCTGAGACACTGTTCAAAGTGTTCTTGCAACCTCTCCCAGTATTTCAGCAGGTGGAATTATTCCTTTGCCTGCTCTCAGGTGCCTGCCTCTAACGTGACACCCTGTTGGCCCCAGGTCCTTCTTTCTTTTTCTTTTTTTAGATTTTATTATATTTTACTTTATTTGGAGACAGAATCTTGCTTTATCACTCAGGCTGGAGTGCAGTAGCATGATCTTGGCTCACTGCAACCTCCGACTCCCAGGCTCAAGCGATTCTCCTGCTTCAGCCTCCTGAGTAGCTGGGATTATAGACACATGCCACCACACCTGGCTAATTTTTTTTTATTTTTAGTAGGGAAGGGGTTTTGCCATGTTGGCCAGGTTGGTCTTGAACTCCCAACCTCATGATCCACCCGCCTGGGCTTCCCAAAGTGCTGGGATTACAGGCATGAGTCACCGTGCCTGGTTTCCTGGTCCTTCTTTCTACACAGAGGAAGAACAAAGGAGACTAAATTGTATCATGTCTGTATACTTCGAAGGGGCAAAGCTAATCACTCTTTTGTAAAACAATCAGAAAGTAAGTGTTGACAGTACCCTTCAAAGGATCTACCGACATCTTAACTGGCATAGCATATTTTAAGGACTCGATAAATATTTGTTGAATAAATAATATAATTAGTCAATTCATTAATTCTCTAATTGCATGCTAAGTATTACATAAAATGTAAATATTGATTCAGCATTAGTTCTGCCATTCATAATATTTTTCAGGACTGTAGACAGGTTTACCTAAAAGCTTTCTGAGAGGCATATACTATATTATAGAGTTATGCTGTTCAGTATGGTAACATGGCTACTGAGGACTTCAAATGTAGGTAGAATGCATTAAGATGTACTGTGGATGTACAACACACACTGAATTTTGAATCATCTCAATATATTCCTAAAATTTTTTATTACATGTTGAAATAATAGTACTTTGGATATATTGCATTGAGTTAGTCTTATTAAAATGAATTTTACTTTTTTTTTACTTTTAAAATTATGGTTATCAGAAAACTTTAAGTTGCATACATGGTTTGTACTATTTTCCAATTGGATAATGCTATTATAGCATAAACATTTTTGATGGGAGGGTTCTAACACATAGTTTTAACTTGACCTTATTGTAGTGCTGAAAATTTCCTTCCTCATCCTTCTGCTGTAAGTAAGTTACACTGTAAATCCTCATTTCTTCTCCTGGTAATGTAATGATTATTTGACAGGAAGAAGATAATAAGATCAGGTAGCAGTATGAAAGCAAAGCCAGATATATGGATTGCAGAACATAGGATAGGTTTGAAGTTCAGGGACTAAAAGTAAGAGTTACTTAGATAAACTGACTGGAAGGCAGTGAGCCCATGGAAGCAGAGACCATAGAATATATGAACTGTCATGAACCTCTGAATATATGGCCGTTAGGGAGGGATTGTTGTTCAGGAAGATTATTGTGTGTTGGTGCAATGGAGTATTGTATTTTTAGGTATGATTAATCATTTGGTATCTAAAAATCCTACAGATCTCTTTTCAAGCAAAATGGATCATTTGTACTTGAGATACTTTTCAGAAATCCTAATCTTAGCTTTCTGTCAAAACATTGATTAAGATGAATGACATATTTGTGGATAGCCAAAGCAAATACCATCTATCAGATAATATTCTCAGTAATAACTGTAATATATTTGGATTATATAAGTACAGTGCCTCATCCAAATGTTCTAATGTAACCACAATTATATGCCATGATCTCAATTATTTTTAATCAAGAATTGGCATAAGAAATGACCATGAGAAATACATATGAAGTGTTTTAGAAACATGTTTTCCATTGGATTTCTCTAAGTCTCCATGATTAAACTCCATAGGAATAATTTGTCCTTGATTTTATAACCTGTAAAATAAAGTTATCCTCTCCTTAAAAACTAATATCTTTCCTTCTGCTAGACGGAAAGATCCCATGACACTGTCTTTTGCCTTGGGTAATCACAAGCTCAGAATTAATTTAGTGCTTAATTGTGGTAATTATCTAATTTCTGGTTTTTGATAAAATTATCTTTCTCTAGCTTCTCCTCACTCTTTTTATTCGAAATACCCTGGATACATAATGATAGAAGTAGTTCTTAGTGGGCTGGGTCTCATGTTCATTTGCCCTGACATGTGGAATAACCCCCACCTACCTTCAACCCCCGATCCAACCACACATGATCCTAGGGAAAGCTTTAACTCTGTCCTCAGCTGAAGTTCAGTCATGTATAGATTTTTCTGATGGAGTATGTTGGGGGTATCAGAAATGAGACTGAATAGAGATATAACATATTAAGAGGTGCCTGCATATATTCCAGCCTTAATTCAAGGGAAAGAAAAAAAGTAGCCTGAATATTTTTGCTTCTGTAATGAACATAAGCACTAAAAGAAGAAAGAACTGTGTCTCTTTTTGGACTGGTGATAAAAAGAAGGAAGAATTACAGAATGAGAAAAGTGATCATTATAAAACTTTAACATTAAAACCCCTGTTTAATTAAGTTGTGTCCTAATACTTTATACAAAAATCCTTACTAGTCTACAAGGCTCTGTGTGATCAATTTCCTCCTGCCTTCGCCAGCATTATCCTGCCACTCCTCTGCTCACACACTGCTGCCGATGGACTGACCTTCATGTTCCTCAGCAGTGCCAACCTCACTCCTGTCTCAGGGCCTTAGCACTAGCTGTGCCTTTTCTTTAAACGCTATCACAGGCAGGGCACAGTGGCTCATGCCTGTAATTCCAGCACTTAGGGAGGCTAAGGCGGTCGATAACTTGAGCTCAGGAGTTTTGAGACCAGCGTGGCCAACATGTTGAAACGTCATCTCTACAAAAAATACAAAAATTAGCTAGGCATGGTGGTGCATGCCTGTGGTCCCAGCTACTCAGGAGGCTGAGGCAGGAGGACTACTGGATCCCGGAGGTCAAAGCTGCAGTGAGCCAAGATCACCCCATAGCAGTCCAGCCTGGGTGACAGAGTGAGACTCTGTCTCAAAAAAGAAAAAAGAAAGAAAAGTTAAAAACACCCACTATCACCAATCTTTGTATATCCAGCTCCTTATTTTCATTCAAGTTTCAGCTCAAATAACGATCAGAGAGACCTTTTCTGACAAACCCATTTGAAGAATCCCTTGTAGTTTCAGTCCCTATTATATCACTGTTTATTCATAGCCTTTATAACTATCTGAAATTATGTTTGTTTGTGCACCCCTCTTTAGAATGAAAGCTTCCTGAAATTAGAGTATTGTTTGTCTTGTTCACATCTCTATCCTCAACACCTAGGATAGTGCCAAGCATATAGAAGGTTCTCAACAAATTATTAATCCATTCATTGACTCATTCATCCATATTTTAGGTCAGATTCCCCAGAAAACAGACTTTCAGATGGCTCATTCATTGACAAGAGCCTTTGGGATAAACATCTGTGGGCAGGGAAGGATGTAGAATTGAACAGAGGGAGGAATTAATCCATGATGCACTTCCAACAAGATGCAGTTCCAACAAAGCTTTGGCCAATCCCACAGGAAGCTCTGGAGCGAGGATGTCCCTTCAGAGTCCCACCATGGGGCAAGGGGTATGTCCTTTATACCTTCTACATCAACAAGTCATTATGTGCAGGCTGCCCCTAAAAGGGGCTGTGATCTTGGGTCACTCAGCTCTCTCTAATCAAGCCAATTTCTAGGCTAAGACTCAGCTGTGAGTGGTTGGCTACCAACACTCTCAGCCTCATCTCAAAGATAGATGGGGGAATCTGGGCTGCACATCACATCATCCACTACAGTTCAACACCTACTGTATGCCAAAAAATTGTTCTAGATTCTGATAATACAGCAGTGAACTAAAGGAACAAAAATTCTTGGTCTCATGGAGCTTATATGCTAGTAGATGAATAAATTGGTCAGTCTGTCAACCTCTACATACATTGCCTATATCACAACTTTCTTCTTACCCTAAGAGTCCCACTTTTGAATTGTAATCAGTTGGAGGACTTTGATCCTCAATAAGTAGAGTAAAGAGGAAAAGTCCTCAAGTCCTTTGATAGAAGCTAGCATAAGCTTGTCAGGGCTAAGTTCCTTGTTGCTGTGTGTGTATTGGGGGCAGGTGCTAGGGCCCCATTCCATCACACTATCTTATTGGAGTAACTTGCCAGAGATGTTGCACTGGATGATTAATTGATAATTAACAGTTTTGGGGTGACTTCATTGTGCCATGAGGTTGGGGGTTGAGATTATGACTGAGATCAGTCCCCTCCCTGAACTTACCATCTAGTGGGGAATATGGACAGGCACAGCAGCAACTGCAATTGAATGTGATGGGCATTCAGGGGCAATGGGAGCACCTGGTGGGGGTCTGGTGGGACTTGATGATTCATTGGCAGAGGGAGTAGGGAAGCTTCCTGGAGAAAGAAACATCTACATTGAAACTTGAATGATGGCTGGGAGTTACCCAGGAAAAGAGGGTGGGAGTTGTGTTCTAGACAGGGATGCAGCAACACATTGGCACCAAAATGAGAGAGTTATTCAAAACCTGCAAGTAGTCAAGGTGACGAGAACAAAGGGAATAAGAAGGGAAAGCAGCATGAGATGGGATACACATCATAAAGCACTTATAAGTCGTGTTATAGTGTACAAAGTTCACTGATGTATTTTCAAAAGCAAGAGCGCAATACCTTCAGTTGCGTGCCCTACTACCCTCTAAAACCCTATAAACTAGCAACAACGTCATTGTCCTTAGGTCAAGACAGAAATGCCACACAGAATCTATCTCTTTATTCATATATTATCCTACTTAATTTACCTTTTACCCAACTTTTGATTCATATATATTATATGAATATATATGAATAATATATTCATATATATTAATATATTCATATATAATATATGAATAATATATTCATATATAATATATAATATATATAATATATATATTATATATATATTTATCTGGGTAGAATGTACATATTTTTCAGTCATCCTGAGATTTAAAGTTCTCCCTTTTCATTTCTAGCATATGTTTAATTCTCCTTTTTTTTTCTGAGAAACTCTTTTAAAACCCATGTGCCATGGAATATTAGTTCTAAGAGAGGCTATCACAAAAAAGAGAGAGGGGAATCCTGGGTCAAATGTATCTACTTCTTGGAGAATAACAACACACATCAGGCTCTGGGATATCTTGCAGAAAATAAATGTATTTTAATTATTCAAACTACTGTTTCTTAAGTGTATTTTACTATAGAATTTATCCACGTAACCTTTTCATTGCCTTATGTTGTACATTATGTGGTCCATCTATCAATGTCCCAAGAGCAGTAGGAGTATTGTTGAGTGATGCCCTCTGGCATCTGTCCCTTCACTTCTCTGCCATTGTCTTCTTTTGGTCCATTATGTCATGCATGATTCCTGAAATCTCATTTTCCTTCTTTGGTCTCTGCTCTCCATTTGAAAGTCCATCATGCTACCGGGGTAACTATTTCTTAAGATATAGTTTATTTGAGTACTTTCCTTATTCAAGAGGCTTTCTGTTACCTGACCCATTACATCTACCTACCACAGCCTGACGTCCAATACTTTTTGGCTGTCTCACCTCTGTCAATCCAGTTTTCATGTTGTCTCCTCAGCACATGATTGGCTCATGTCTTCCTTTGCAGATATTATATGTCACACTCCTCTCTGACAAATTTTGTCTTGCCTCCCTTAAGGTCCATTTCAAAACTCCTCTCTACAATCTTTTTCTATATGAACAAAACTCAATTTTATCTCTTTCACACACCAACCCTTATGTAATACAAGGGAAGAAAGTGAGGGAATATTAGAAACTATAACCGAATGAGAATAGTGCCTGGCACATAGTAGGTGCTGTTTTCTTCAGCAATTTCTTTATGAAGGACAAATACTAGATATTATAAATTATAACAACAGCAGTATAAAAAGAAAACATGCATCCTTTGCTAATAAGAAACCTAATACTTGGTGTCCTAAAGTTAGAAGGGAAAGAAGAGATGGTCTTGTCCAATCAGCTCATTTTCAAAATGAGCTAACTGAAATGAGGTGACATTAAATGAATTTTCTAAGGTCATATATGTGGCTGAACTGGAACAAAAGCTCAAGTCACTTGATTCTTAACCCAATACACTATTTACTTCCCCATCCTAGTTCTCTCAGTAACCAGTCGAATATGTGAACAAATGGTCACCAAGCCACTATATGAGAGATACCGGATGATAAGGGCTTGTGGTATTCATGAAAGGAAAGAGAAGATTTTGTGCTGCAGTATTCAGAGGGAGTAAGGGATGATGGTGACTCAAACCAAAGGATTGGTAAAATTTAGAAGGGTGATGGTTGTGGGGCAGGGTGACGGGCAAGCATTTCATTTGGCAGAAATCAAAGGAAGCAGATATTTGGAAATGAGAGAGTAGAAGGTATGTTCAGAAGGCAATACACAGACAATCTGGCTGGATATACGAAGTAAGGCAAACAGGTAGCCCATCCCATCTGTGTACCTTAGCATTTTCTAATATGTTGGGAAATGATACTTTCGTTTCTCCCACCAGAACATTAAAAGTTAAAGCCTGAAAACAGTTCTGTAACGATGGCCCTAAACATTTTCTAAAGGGAGAGAAGGAGCTGTTCATTCACTGCCACGCTGCTGTCACAGAGAGGCCTGCTGCATTTGCGCTGTTTGCCAAGAATGAGAGGCTGGCTCCAGGATCCCACTTCTAACTTGGCCAGCACGCACTCTTTTCTCTTACTATGAATACTCACTTGAGAACCTTGCAGCTATTTTAGGTACTTTGTATAAGGTGGCCTTCTTGGATGATGCTGGGGCTTATTGTATTGTTGAAATTAGTTGGTGGTGGCAACTTTCAGGATGAAAGGTCTGCTAGTAATTAAATTCTGATGAATAGTTAAGAATAGAAGTATCCCAGGAGAGCAAGGCTCTGCAGAGGGTAACTGTGCACTGGCATTGCAAATACGACCTGTCACGCATTGGTTTGGCAGGCACTTTCAGCCTCCACGACTGCCACGGAGCACAAATGCATTGTCATCGAGGGATAATATCAGTGTTATTGAACATTGTAGAAAATAATAGCCTCCCATTAGCAGGGAAATCCTTAGGCAATCGAAAATCATTTATCAACACACACATCAAAGCCAATATAAGACATTTATTTCCAAGGTGGGAACTGTTTATTCTGTGTCATTCTCCCCAGACAAAGCCCTTACTTGCCTAATACTTAATGACAAATGATGCAGCTGCTCTTCCTCTGTTAGACACATGTTCAAAACAGGAAGAGAGGAGCAGTTGCTACATATGCCATACATAATCCCTATCCCAATTGGCTCAGAGCACGCCTTTCTTTTTTATGTGTCATAGATGACGTGGGAAAGTCATTTTAAAAATGAATCCTTGCACTGTTATAAATAAGTTCAGTTGTCTCCAAAGGCCAAGTGTAGGTTTCATAAAAAAAAAAAAAAAAAAAAAAAAAAAACCCATCACCACTTTATATGTGTGTTAGTAAAAGGGATGGCATTTGAATATGATTGCTGAGAGATTTGGAATTCCAGAAAAGTGAGGCATTTCCGAGTAATACATGAATAAGAGGTAAAGAACCTACCAGCTCGTTACTGAATGCTCTTTAATAATACCACAATATGAAGATTCACATTCTCTATTTCCCATTGTCTGGATGACTTGGATAATTCAAATAAGAGCCACAGACTAGGAAACTAGTGAGGACTAAACAAGTTGTCATCGCCCTTCCCACGTGGGCCCTTGATATGCCCCTGGGTTCCAGGCAACGTTCTAATGGCTTTCTCACTGTGAATGAATATTTGTTGGTTGACATTATTTGTGGTTTTCCTAAGGTAGGGCACATTCATTAAAAAAAAAAAAAAAAAACCCTGTAACTCATGTAACAGGCTTTTATTAAATCAGCCCCATTATGTTGTAGTTTCAACAACTGGTTTCGTATCTTGTGTGTCTGTGCTTGGGTTCCTGTGTTGGTTTGCTGGCCATTAGTTAATTCTTTGCGATTGGAATTCATTTTTGCCCTCCTGCTCATTTTAGAGATAGGTAAGCTCCACACCACTCCCAAACCCAAATCCTGATACACAACCTCCTGCTGAATCTCTTGACAGATTAGAGATTAGAACTTCCTTCTGTAGCCTAATATTTTGGGTCTCCTCTTACTTTCTATTCCAACCACATAGGGCATCCCAATCTCTGAGTCAGGCTTTCTCTATCTGACCCTCTCTACTATCTGCCAAGGCTGTTTCAGAGGCCATGATTTTAAGACACAAATGCCTCCTTTGTTTCGATTGTTCTCTCTTAACATTCTTTTAGCTTTAGCTATCACCTTACTCCTTCCAATATTCATTTGCTTGTTCAAAAACACTTATGGTTTCTATGTTGTACCAAGCACTGAAACTGGTAGAAAGAAAAAGAAGGCATAGTTCTTTCTTTAACAAGCTCACAGTCTAACATAATGCTATCTATAATAATACCTTACATTTAAGTAAGACTTTAAAATTCACAAAGAATTTTCACATCTATTTGTTAACTATTGTGCTTTAAGCTATAGATTAATTGATTTTCCATATTCAAGACCACAACTATTCCAAAGGAGTCATGAAACTAGCTTTCCCATGATGTAATTCAGATGCATACCGGAGAGAAACCTTATAAAAGTAATGAATGTGGGAAAGCCTTCAACCAGAATCATTGCCTTTTCCAGCATGCACGAATTCATACAGGAGAGAAATGCCATAAATGTTTTGTTGCCTAAGCAAACTGGTTTCTTGACCTGCATTAGTTGGTGAATTTTCTATTTAGTGGGGTCTCAATTCAGGACCTTTTGAGGTTTTAATGCAGATTCAGCTCTTCTAAATTGAGAGAATGTGCAGTTTATGCTTTGAAATATGATTTATATAGGTGATTTAGCACAGTCACAGTTGTTTTTAGCCTCACAAATTCCAATGAGATTACATAATTTTATTTTTATTATGTTTTTGCACATTTTGGTGAAGGCTGACACTTTGGCGAATATTCACTCCCATCGGATGAGGCATAGCTGTGACACTGGAAAGTATGAAAACCCCTATGGCATTCTGCTGTCCATTTGGTCAACTGGGAAACACACTTTGGAGAATTTCAAGAAAAAGATGTCAGCGATATCAAGAGCCAAATCCAGAAAGGGGTCATGGTAATATCACTTTGTGGAGCTACATTTTTAAACTCAATACTCCAGGCTCTCTTTATTTACTTTTAGGTAATTTGCTACTAATTACACGGTAAGTTGCCTGGGTGCGGGTGTGCACCAGGTATACCACCTGGAGCTCAATAAATGGATGGAAAAAATGAAACAAGGAAACTGAGAGCAAAACAGCTACTGCGTCATGGCAATCAGGGGATACTCAGACCCCTCAAGACAACTTTAAAGATGATTCTTCAGCTAGCAAAACATAACTGGCTCCTGAATAGATACATGCATAAGAGCAACCTGTGTTGTCAGTCATAACCATAAATCATCTTATTATTCTGATACATACGTTAAAGTTCAAAATTTGGAAATCAACAAGTAAATTATTGCAGAATTCTATCTCTTGCTTTACAATTCTGTCTTAAAGGCTGGAGTTACAAAATGCTCATAAATAGCCTACATTGTAACTAATACCTTAAAAGAAGGTGCATTCTGGAAAATTATAAACTCTGCTGAAAGAATTAGAAACTCAGATATTGAAGGCTGACATTCACTGAAATTTCCATGAAAAAATGTTATCTCAGTAAAAAGTGAAGCTGTTTCAAACCAATATGTTGAGTTGTAATAATAGCGGCAGAGTGCTGTGCCTAATTGCGTACAAAGATCCTCTGCCAGAATATATACCTGATTGCACACGGCACTTTCCTAGGCGCTATTTCCTTTTTCCTGATATCTTATTACAGTCTTAAGGGAAAAGGGGGAGTTAAAAAAACTAACACTTAGTGATTAGATTAGCTAATGTATCCTAGTTCTTGAAATTTGTTAAAATATGTTGTCTCCTTTAATCTCTCTAGAGATGTGTCATGTGACTACTATTATTCCCCTTTTATATATTATAGAGTTGGAGCTTAGTGAGTTTAAATAACTTGCATAAGTCCACACAGTTCACCACCAAAGTCCATGCCTCTGAACTTCTGCCACCTAGTATACTAGTGTTTTCTTTGTTTTTTTTTTGTATAAATATATTTTTTTAATTATTTATTTATTATTATTATACTTTAAGTTGTAGGGTACATGTGCACAACGTGCAGGTTTGTTACATATGTATACCTGTGCCATGTTGGTGTGCTGCACCCATCAACTCGTCATTCACATCAGGTATAACTCCCAATGCAATCCCTCCCCCCTCCCCCCTCCCCATGATAGGCCCCGGTGTGTGATGTTCCCCTTCCTGAGTCCAAGTGATCTCATTGTTCAGTTCCCACCTATGAGTGAGAACATGCGGTGTTTGGTTTTCTGTTCTTGTGATAGTTTGCTAAGAATGATGGTTTCCAGCTGCATCCATGTCCCTACAAAGGACACAAAGTCATCCTTTTTGATGGCTGCATAGTATTCCATGGTGTATATGTGCCACATTTTCTTAATCCAATCTGTCACTGATGGACATTTGGGTTGATTCCAAGTCTTTGCTATTGTGAATAGTGCTACTCATCTGACAAAGGGCTAATATCCAGAACCTACAAAGAACTCAAACAAATTTACAAGAAAAAAACAAACAACCCCATCAAAAAGTGGGCAAAGGATATGAACAGGCATTTCTCAAAAGAAGACATTCATACAGCCAACAGACACATGAAAAAATGCTCATCATCACTGGCCATCAGAGAAATGCAAATCAAAACCACAATGAGATACCATCTCACACCAGTTAGAATGGCGATCATTAAAAAGTCAGGAAACAACAGGTGCTGGAGAGGATGTGGAGAAATAGGAACACTTTTACACTGTTGGTGGGATTGTAAACTAGTTCAACCATTATGGAAAACAGTATGGCGATTCCTCAAGGATCTAGAACTAGATGTACCATATGACCCAGCCATCCCATTACTGGGTATATACCCAAAGGATGATAAATTATGCTGCTATAAAGACACATGCACACCTATGTTTATTGCAGCACTATTCACAATATACTAGTGTTTTCAATGCGGAGACACTGACGTCAAGGTGGTAGACTAAATGAACACTTGCTACCCTCATGGAACTTACATTCTTTTGGAGAAGACAGACAATAAATGAGTGAACAAATAAATAAAATGGCTTAAACAGTGATGTGTGCCCTGAAGAAAATGAAACAGAGTAATATTTAAAGGAACACTGCAGTGGGGGAAATATTAAACAGTAAAATCAAGAAGTGATAGCAAAAATGTTGACCTTCAATCTGAGAACTAAATAGGAGTGAGGCATTCAAAGAACAGAGGGAAAAAATTTTAGCTGAGGAACTAACCAGGCTACAGGCCATGACATGGAAAATAATTTCATTTGTTTTAAAACACAAAGATAAGTGCAAAAATTCTATTTTAAAAAACTCAGTAAGTTGAATTCAGCAGGACATTTAAAATAAATCAACATTAATTCTAGCAAAGATGCTCCAACATTATCCAATCTATGAAGGCAATTCAATGAATTAAATGAAGAAAACCAGGTAATTATACCAAGAAAGCTGAAAAAAAAAAAAAAAAGAATTCAAACAAATATGAAACCATTTATAGGAGAGAGGAAAATAAAAGCCTTTTAAGAACTAGAAATATAAGAAAAATTCCTTGGCTTAATATAGGGTGACTATAGCAAACATCTTTAGAAACCATCATACTTATGGAGGAAATATTAGACTCGGTTTTATTTAAAACAGCAATATTAACTCTCATGATATTATTCAACATCATCCCAATGGCCCTCACCAACAAAATAGGGCAACAGAAATTAGGTTTAATTCATGGAAAGAAAAAGGGGGAACTGGCAGATGATATGATCATCTACTTTGAAAATCTAAGACAACTAACTTATATTCTATTACAGCTTTAAAAAGTTCATTAAATAGCCAGCATCCACAATCAATATACAAAAAAAATAGCTTTTCCAGGTACCAGTGATAATCATTAGAATATATATTTTTAATACAACTGTTGGCCATTTGCATGTCTTCTTTTGAAAGATGTCTATTCAGGTCCTTTGCCCATTTTTAAATTGGGTTATTTGTTTTCTATTGAGTTGAGTTCTTTATATATTTTGGATATTAACCCCTTATTGGATTTATGGTTTGCAAATATAGTATATTTGCCCATGCTGTAGGTTGTCTCTTCACTCTCTTGGTTGAGAAAATGTGGCATATACACACACAGTAGAATACTATTCAGCCTTAAAAAAGAGGAAAATCCTGTCATTAGTGACAACATGGGTGAAACTAGGGGACATTATGTTAAATGAAATAAGACAGGCACAGAAAGACAAATACCACATGATCTCATATGTGGGGTGTAAAAAAGTAAAACTCATAGAAAATAGAGAGTCAAATGGTGGTTTCCAAAGACTGGGGGCTGGGAGTTTGGGGAGATGTTGGACAAAGGACAAAACATTTCAGTTAGGCAGGAGGAATAAGTTTAAGAGATCTCTCAAAAAAAGAAATCTATTGTTCGTGATGATGACTACAATTAATAACAATATTAATGACTACAATTAATAACAATATGTATAATTGAAAATTACTAAGAAAGTAGATTCTAAGTGTTCTCACCACACACACACACACACATAATAAGTATGTAAAATCATGTATATATTAGTTTGATTTAGCCATTCCACAATGTATACATATAACCAAACATCAAGTTGTACACTATAAATATATACAATTTTTACTTGTCAATTTAAAATTTGAAAGTAAAATAAATTTTTTTTAAATGCATTTAAAAAAAAAAAGAATTCCAATTCACAATGGCTACAGCAACCAAAAAGTAACCAAGTATACATTTAATGATAAATATACAGGACCTTTATAGAGGAAACTATAAAACTATACTGAAGAAAGTTAAAAAAAAGTTTGAATAGATGGAGAAATAATTACAAATGTAGTGACTCAGTATTAGAAAAGTGAAAGTTTTTCCCAAATTTATCTTCAGATACAATGCATTTTCAATAAAAATTTCTCATAGAAGAGTATATATACAAAACAGCCAAGACAATTTTCAAATTATATTACAAAATATTGTAATAAAAACAATGTGATTTTAGCTTAAACATAGATAAAAAGACTGCAGAACAGACTAGAGGGTCCAGGTAGATGTACATATGAATATCAACTTGCATGATTTTAGTACATAAGAACAATAGTTTCAACCAGTGAGGAAGAGATGAACAGCTCTGGAATGGTGGTGAGATAATGGATTATCCACTCACACACACACACAAATTCTTGATGGATTAAGGACCGGAGTGTGTGCATGAACATGTTTTTACATGAGTTATGCACATTTATCCTAAGAATTATTTGTGCATGTGCATAGAGATCTTGTACAAAGAGATCCATTTAATGATCATTTTAATCATAAAATATCAAACAATGTTCATTATGGCTAAAATTGTGAAACAAATTATGGCATATGTAAACACGGAATGCTATGCAATAAAAGGATGAAGAGCATTCATATGTAATCACATAAAAAAACTCATTGTTGAGTAAAATGCAGGTTATAAAACTGGTCCTATTTATATAAATCAATTTAAAGAAATATTCCACACAAAACTCTACTGATTATGTATGTCTGTGTGTATATATATATCTACACATAATTCTGTTTATATTTACATAGATATATACACATCTATACAAAACTGATTGTGTGTATATATATTCCATAGCTATTCATATATATATGAATTTATATATATTTTACATATATATTTTTACATATATATGAATATATATAAAAACAAGGGCTAATGTTATATATATATAAATGTTATACATATATGTATATATATTGACTACAGTGTTTTCCTCTGAGCAGACTGATCAGGATTTTCAGGCTACATGGCAGAAAATTACTTTATGCTTCAAGTATTACACAAATATGCTATAATGCTATTACGTTTCCTAGGCAGAGTACTGAGAAGAGTGGATCTTACCTAGCTCAGAAGACTCTCTGGAAATTAAAGATCAAGATATTGAGGCCTAATGAATGAAATGAGTTATGGAACATTTTTATTACTTTGTTAAATATTTTGGACAGATAAATATAATGGGTAAGAAGGAAAAAGGAAAGCCTAATTATTTTATTCCTGTAAAAACCATAGGTTGCTCTGCATAATCATTTACAATCCGCTATCCTATTTTTATTAGGACATATAAATGTTATATGTATGTTATTCTAAAGCTAGTTTGAACACCAGCTTCTATGATCATAGGAGTGTACAGAATGGTTATACAACAAATTCTCTTTTGTTCTTAACAGTGTCAACTAATGCTTTACCCAATGCCTATAGTCAGGACATACTTGTTGATTGATTGGAACAATGTCTTTAGGTTAACTTATAAAGTAGAAGTCTCAATGGTTATTTCCCCCGTTATATGATTATGAAAAAGCAGGAGCTTAACCCCGCCCTACTCTTCCATGAGATGCAGTTAAGTAATTCTACATCCTATAGAGTTCCCTTACTTGTTTAATATGGCTTGCATCACACCATGATAATAAACACAGTTAAGAACTTCTGAGGTCCTATTGCGTATTTCACACCTCAGTCGCTCAGTGGAGGTATTTCTCAGATCTTCCAGTTTAGGTTCATGGAAGCATCAAATGGATAAGGGACAAGAAAACTGTAGCTCCAACACTTCAGAAAAAGAAACTCCTAGAATTTGAAAACCACTGAAATTATACTCTGAAATATAAATGTCTTGAAGACTTAACTAAATTGAGAAGTGAACAAATATGGAAATATACCTAATCCTTCTCAAAAGACAGCCGGTTTTACCAACCTGCTTAGGATCCTGTAACAAGACGGCTATAAAAATTCAAGAAGTGCTTCCCAGTGATAAATGAAAAATAATCCTGCAGCTCGCATTCTGTGAATCGACTAGTTTGTTTTCTTGCAATAACACAAATGGAGACATTTGTTTATAAACAGATCTTCCTCCATTCTTACCTTCAAGCTACCTGATACCTAGGTTTATTTCCTCAGCAATTAATCAGGTCATTAGAACTCTAACGCAACCCTCCCCAAATTTCATATTAAAAAGATAGGACAACTTAATTTTTTCCATGTGTATTTTCTGCCTTACTCATTGGCTAGTCTGTTTTTCAGCACATATGTGTGAGGTTTTGTGGCTCTTTTGTTATATAGGAGCCTATAGGACACACTTGGGGTACAGCTTATAGTGCTGCTCATCTAGGCTTCTAGGAAGTTTTCTTGCTCTTTTTTAAATCCTCCTCCACAAAGCCTTTGTTTTCTAACATAATACATACAAGAAACCACTTGTGTAATTTCCACTTGAACTTTTAATAAGCATATAAAATAAAAAGGTCAGAAGAGAGCATTTGATTCACACTCCACCCCAAGCCTGTTCCTCTAGCGTCCCACATCTTAGCAGAGGGCCCCACCAGTCAAGGATTAAGGCCAGTATCCTAGGAGTCATCCTTGAACCCCTTCTCTTAAACCCCACATTGAGTTTCCAGAAAATCTTGTCATGAAAATACACCCATGATCTCACCCCTTCTCATCAACTCCACTGCCAGTCCGAGCCTCTGCTGTCTGTTACCTGGGCCACTGCCTGGCCTGTTACTGGTCTCCCTCTTCCTGCTTTTTGCCTCTTGGAATCTGTTTTCCAAACAACTGCTAGAGACATTCTTTAAAATATAAATCTGGCCAGGTGCAGTGACTCATGCCTGTAACTCCAGCACTTTGGGAGGCCAAGGTGGGTGAATCACTTGAGATCAGGGGTTTAAGACCAGCCTGGCCCAAATGGTAGGACCTCATCTCTACTAAAAACACAAAAAAAAGTTAGCTGGGTGTGGTGGTGTGTGCCTATAATTCCAGCAACTCAGGAGGGTGAGGCAGGAGAATCACTTGAACCTGGGAGGCAGAGGTTGCAATGAGCCGAGATCACACCACTGCACTCCAGCCTGAGTGACAGAGCAATACTGTCTCAAGAAAAAAGTATATATTTACACACATATATAAGACATATTTATATAAATTTATATACATATATTTTATATAAATTTTATTTATATCTTATGTACATTATATATATACCGATTGCTTCCTTTCCCTCCTCAAATCCCTCCAATGGTTTTCCATCATACCTAGAACAAAATCCATAAGCCTCACTTCGGAAACCTAGACTTTATGATCTTGCTCCTGTCTCCTCTCTATCTTGATTTCTTCCTCTTATTTTTACTTATCTGTTCAGCTTTGGTGACACTGCCCTCCCGGATTTTCCTCAAACAGGAGTATAGCAGGCATGCTTCTGCCCCAGGGCCTTTACACTTGCCATTCCCTGCCTGAAATACTCTTCCCCCAGACACTCACATGGCTCGCATCCACATATTATTCAATGCCACCTTCTCCAAGAGAATGTTCCGGGACATCCTATCTAAAATGGGACAGCCTGACGTGATTGTTTTACCTACTATATCACTGCTTCTTAGCCCTTAGGTTATATACTGTCTATGATCTCTCTTCCTCCCTAGACCAGAAGCTCTTTGAAAGCAGGGACCTCATCTGTCTTATTTGCCATATTTCCAGTGCCTAGGATAGGGCCTGATACTTGGAAGCACTTAATAATATTACTTAAATGAATTATACAGTTTAAACGGGTATGATTATGGTATATAAATTATATTTCAATAAACTCCACTGCTTAGTATCTACCCAAAGGAACAGAAATTATTATATCAAAAATATACCTGTGCTTGTATGCTTATTACAGCATGATTCACACTGGCAAAGATATGGAATCAACCTAAGGTCCCATCAGTGGTTGACTGGATGGAGAAAATGTGGTACACATATACCATGGAATACTACCCAGCCATAAAAAAGAATGAAATCTTTTCTTTTGCAGCAACGTGGATGGAACTGGAGGCCATTATCTTAAGTGAAATAACTCGGAAACGAAGTCAAATACTATTTGTTCTCACTTATAAGTGAGAGCTAAATAATGTGTACACACAGAGAGTGGGATAATAGACAGTGAAGACTTAGAAATGTGGGAGGGTGGAAGGGGACTGAGGGATGAGAAATCACGTGATGGGTACAATGTAGACTATTCAGGAGATGATCACCCTAAAAACCCAGACTACAACACTATGCAATATATTCATGTAACAAAACTACATTTGTATGCCCTAAATCTACTTAAAACTTACACCTCAATAAACCTTTAAAGGAACAGTCCCCTAATTTTAAAAATAGAGGGAAATAAATGAATTTAGTGAATGAAGGAATTAAAGCAATACTTAGTTTGATGTGACTAAAATAAATTTTTCAAAACTATTGATCTATAGAAAGTGTTTCTAGTTGTAATGTTTCATATCTGTTAAACATTCAATTTCAATGGTATGTTGGGAAGTTTGAGATATTATATTTAATAAACATTACATTTTTAGTGTTTTCTATGGACTGGGGCTGTACTAATTTGTACATAATTTTGCTTACTCCCTGGAGCAGGTGCTATTATATCCTCATAACGAAGAACATGTGACTTAGAGAGTTTGTTTCTAGCCCAAAGTCACAGCTATTAAATCGTGGGGCTTGGATTTGAACCCAGGCAGACGCCAGCATTAATCCTTCTCAGTTTGTAGTAGGACAGGAAAAGGACAATGAGGTAGATGGCAATTTGCCATTTTTGTAAGTGCTAGAAGGCTCCCAGGATATTATTTAACTCATTTTGTCTCTTCTTGCATCTTTCATTCCCTCTACTCTAAGGGGTAGGACCCTATGCCAAGCCAGGTTCAAGATCACCCTTTTCCAACTGACTGCCTTCACAGTGACGTTCTACATTCTATGACTATGATAGGATCCCAGGACATCTTTGTCAAACCAGGCTTTCTTCATCTCTGCTACAGTATATGCTTTCTTTCCAGAGCCCTTTATATGTAAGAAGGCTTATGGACTCACCCCAAATAATCCAGTGTTGTCCTCACCTTTCTAAACTGAGCCATCCACATTACTGTTGAACAGCCTAAATTCTTCTGGTCTATCTGGCTCCTGTCCAAATCCCTCCAGATGCCTTTCTCTAAGGCAGTCAGGTAAGTGGAAAACTATGTGTCTTAATTCAACGTGATAGTTTTCCCATTTACTGTCGCTCAAAATTGACACCTGTCCATGCACGTCTCATCATGAGTAATTCTCAACCCTGAAATGTCTTCCCACCAGATACCTCCACTGCACCCTCTTCCTCACTACCTTATGCCACATGTCTTGACTTTTTTATTTTATCATTCTCCATTTTCATCCACTCTGCCTTTGGCATTTACTTTGTAGTTTTCCCTCTTTATTTTCGACCTCTCACATCTGACGTTACCAATGTCCACACACATTTAGTTATACGTTCTCAGACATCACTGTGTTTTGTATTGAGACAAAATCAACTTTCAACCCCTTACAATATCTTGCATGTATTGAGCATATTATGAATTTAGTTTAACTAAATCTTCTGAGCAATACTGTGAAGTAGATATTGCCATCTGAATTTGAGAGAAAAGGAAACTGAGTCACAAAGCCTTGCCCTTTCCCCCATATGGCCCAGAAAGGTAAAAATGGAAATAAAGACCTGTTTTTCATTTGGCCACAGCAAAACACTTGTTACCTTCTTGCAGCAAAACATGGTGCTGTCCAAAACGGGAAAGTATGTGCTTTTACATTTAAATAAATTAACATTAAACAGTATTAAAATTCAGTCCCATTAGTTACAATTTAAGTGACCAATAATCACATGTAGAAAGTGGCTGCAGTATTGGACAGTGCAGATATGAGACATTTCCACCATCACAGAAAGTTCAATTGGACAGTGCTAGCTAGATCGCTGTTGTCCTTTTGATGCCGAGAGATAAGAATTTCCACTATCTTGGTTTTTATCTGCAGTTCCTTTAGGAAGGATCTCCCAGGAGATACAGAACCATGTCATCTTAGCAGACATGTAGTTCAGTGTTTCCCAACATGGAAAGATCACCAGAATTACAGATTCCTGACCCATTAATGCTGCAATGAATCAATAGTGCTTAGAGATAGAGTTCTAACTGCCGATCTGCTCATTGGGGCCCCCATTATCCTTAAAGAATCAGAAAAGGTTTGCCAACACCAGGGCATAGCAGATCATTCCCTTATTTTACAGTTGCAGAAATGGAAATGCAGAGATAAAAAGTAACTCTTCCAAAGTCACCTAGTTAGTGGCAGAGCTAAGAATAAAATACTAATTTCTAGATTCCTTGTTCAGTGTTCTCTTCTCTAAACCATGCTATTTTATTGAGCATATGTAACCTACCAAAGCCTATGCTGGATAAGAATTAGATTAGGAAGTTGGAGGATAGCCTTTTCCTTTCTCTGCTCAAGCCTTTCCTTCTGCAATCTTTAAAAATGGAAGAGCTGTTTTCTAGATGCCAAAAAGAAGCAGCTATATGAAGCTACCAAGATAGCTGGCCAATGAGGTTACAGAGCCTCGCCTTTATAATGGGGCTATGGCTTATACCTTACCTCACCCACTTAACTTGTTTCAGAATCTGTGTCTGCTGAGACACCTGCCCCATTGCCCTTCCTTCCTTTGCCACTGCAGGCAGGAGCTCTAAGCGAGTCAGTGTTGTGTAGCTGGGGAAGCCTCCACAACTTCTTGCCTACTAAGTCATAAAGCAACAGCTGGGTGTGAAAATATAACCCCCTGCCACTTTTCCAAACAGCTTGAGACTCAGCCTGAAGGGGCCCGAGTAAGTTCCTGGGCATGTTGTAATTCACAGCTGCTGCCTGGAATGACATTTTTCCTCCCTGAGGTTTCGGGTGGCAGAGGGTTGGGATCATTTTCCAGTGTTGCTTTTATTCCTTATGACCCTTCTGTCCATGCACTACTGGGCTTTTGTTCCCCCTAGTCTTAAATGTTTATGTGTGGCTGGATGTGAAGTTCAATGACTTTGGGGGCATAACATCCTGAAGTCACTTTTTAATTACTCTGAGAAGGAGAGCTGAGATTTCTCAAGCAGAAGGCAAAGCAAGAACCAAACTCCTGGGTTGACATTCTTTTGTGCTTGAAAACACCAGCTTGCTAAATTTGGTTGCTGTTTCCTTTTTTAGTGGGATAATATAAAAGTCTGAATGTCGCATGCAGAGAAATAGCATTAACCAAAGGCAATGCCTATTTGAATTTCTTTTCCTGGAGTCCACTCTCTGTTGCCACTTTGGATTTGATTTCTCACTTATAAAGAATAATTACGGGGTAAAATGGATTATAAATTTCCTTAACACAAAGCAGAATTGAATATTTATACCAAAAAATGCAACAGCTGCCTATGTTCATTTTTATCCTGAGAATCTGATGAACAGAAACAGGAATGGATATGTTTTAAGTAAACAGCCTATGTTCAGAAGGGACCTTGGTGCAGGGAATAAAATAGAGCCTTGGTCCAACTGAGCTCTATAATCAGCAAAGCCGCCACCATCTGTCAGGGTTGGTCTCCTCTCCCTTGGGCTCTGGCTCCCGGGGCCCAGCTGACAGACAGGCATCATTAGCTGGCTGGTGCACTAGGTCACCCCACTGAGACAGGTCCCCTTGTGTTTTTGGGGTGTTTTATTACCCCCTGCTCCCAATTTTGATCCTGAGAAAGGAAAATTGAATTTTAGTCTTAAGATTAAATGATGACAGTATGCAATCTGTCAACTTCTTGCTGGTAGCCAAGCAGGTTTGTTAAATTAAAAAAGAAAGGGAAAATATGATCCAGCCTCCTCTTCCTGCAGTCCTCCAGGATCAGAAGCAGGGGAACCCTGCCTGTGCACAGCCCATTGAAATGCAAACACCTCAAAGACGCTTCTTTTCTTTGCCCTGTGGATTAATGAGCAGGCATGGAGATGTCTGTTATTTGGGCTACAGTGCAGTAGAAATGAGAAACTGACACGAAAGGAGAAACAAAGGAAAAGCCTCAACGTGATGTGATGGTGAGTTGTGGCAGGGTCCACTCAGGAAACCACTTAGCAGCACAGAGAGAAAAAGCCACAGGCACACTCTGCCCTCAAGCCACTAAATTTTAAAATCAGTCATCTGTTTTAGCACTTCATTCAGTTGCACAGACTTCCTTTCACAGCTTTTTCACAGATTTCTCCCCCCTGCCCGCCCCCCCATTAACATGCCCAACATTGCGAGCCCTGCACGTCCTCCACTTTCTCTAGAGGCAGCTGTCAAATGCTATTCTCCTCCACTGAAGGATGCCCCCAGCCCTGGCTTCTTGACCCTTGCGCTGAATTCCCTTTCTTCTCTGTCTTATCTTGGTTTCCGAGGGCTTTCTCATGAGTGACGGTGACCTAGTTCCAGACCTCACTTTAGATAAGTTCTGGAGAGAAGTTTTTATTAGTCAAATCTCAATGTAATCAATATTCTCTTCTGAGATAACTCAATTAATTCTCTTAATAAGGGAATACAAGTTTTAGACAGGGATCAAATTACAAATTCAGCTGCATTTTAATTTAGAAGATGAGGGATGACTGTTTCAGCCCAAAGAAAAATGATAGAGAATCTTCTAGATTTCACTTACATAAATAATAGTTTCCAGTTTTGTCCTTTCTTCAGGAAACAGCTCCAAACTGTCGACACTGTGAATCATCCTGCAAAATGGGTGGATTTTAGTTTATAGATCTTAAAGCTTTTTAAACCATGGATGTATTTTAGAAATAGCGCCCAATTCTATGAGGACTCAGTCTTTTCTGCCAACTAGTCAAAGAGGAGCTCAGCAATGTTACAAAATGCAATGTAATGTTACAGTGCTGGAGGAAATCATGTAAAGATGCAGTCTGAGGCTTCTACAAACCTTGTCTCTGAAATCTCCATGCTCACATCCTTCTACACAGACTGGTTCAACTTCCTCTCTGTCGCCTCCCAATGTTTATTTCAGACCTGTAGCCATGCACTCAAATTTTCTAGTCTTGTCTCTACTCCTCTCCAGTGTAGCATATAACCTCATCTTCAACTTTTCTGAGATGCTAGAGGCTTTTAGACATTTACCCTCTTCAAAGCCCTGCTCAGACATGCAAATGCCTATGCACTTGTCTCCACCTCCTTTCCAGCCCTCAGTGGAAGAGGTGACGCTTTTCCTTCCCTCCTCTTGCCCCATCCTCACTGTCCTTCCTTAAGGACTGGGGCCTTCACTTATTTTCTCCCTCTGTTAACCATACTTTCTGCTAGCTCCCTCCTCTCGGTCAATAAATGTGTTCTATTCTTGCCTGTCTTCAATTTCCATCATCCTCCTGTGTCCACTCTAGTGATTCCTCTTCACTGAAAAAAAAACAAAGGTTTACACTTGCTGTTTAAACTTTCATTTGGACTTCCTCAGTTCCCATTCATTTTTCTTTTTTTCTTTCTTTCTTTTTATTTATTTATTTATTTTTTTTGAGACAGAGTCTTACAGACTGGAGTGCAGTGGCACAATCTCAGCTCGCTGCAACCTCCGCTTTCTGGGTTCAAGTAATTCTCCCTGCCTCAGCCTCCTAAGTAGCTGGGATTACAGGCTCCCATTGCAACTCTTGGCTATTTTTTGTATTTTTTTTTAGTAGAGACGAGGTTTCGCCATGGTGGCCAGGCTGGTCTTGAACTCCTGACCTCAGGTGATCCACCCACCTCGGCCTCCCTTTTCAAACTCTCCATGTGGATTCCACCTTCCTGAGACCCTCGGGCAACGGTCGTCATTGACCTGGGAATTTCCAAATGGAAAGGATTTGGGGAGTAGGCGGTCATTGCTTTCCTTGATCCCAGCTGAACAGCTTTTGAAACTGCAGCACACTGAGATCAGTGTGGGTACAACTTGCTCTGCATATCAGTGTGCTAAATGCAGAGGCAGTTCAGCGTCCAAAGGCTAACTCAGACTTCCTTACCTATATCTCTTTAGGCAACTTACTATTGTTCAAGCTATAAATTATTATTGCCATGTTATTAATGTTACAAAAAGCTAACATGGATTGAGGATTTGCAATGAGTTGGAAAGGGCTAGTTCTTTGTATGCATTATCTTCTTTAATTCTTACAGCTCTAATTGTAAAGGATGGCTATTGTTCTTCTTCCAATTTTTTTTTTTTTTTTGAGACAGAGTCTTGCTATGTTGCCCAATCTGGAGCACAGTGGCACGATCTTGGCTCACTGTAACCTTCGCCTCCTGGGTTCAAGTTATTCTTGTGCCTCAGCCTCCCTAGCAGCAAATTCTGTCTCAAAAAAAAAAAAAAAAAAAAAAAAAAGCAGAGAGAGGTTAAGCAATTGACCTTTTTAAACACACAGCTAGTAAGTCGAAGAAACAGCATCCTTAACCCCTATCTTGTACTTAACTCTCTTTAAGCTCCCATTTACTCAGAGCAGTATATGAGATAAAACACAAGCTCCTGTCCCAGATAGGCATTTCCTTCTTAATGTCCCCAAATACAAACATGTAATATGTCCCGAATCACAAGCATGATGTTTCCCTACTCTTCCATGATTCTCTATCTTGGTTAATGGACAAAATCCCAGTCTCCAGGAGCCTAAGAATCCATCTAGAGTCCTTTCTTTCCCTGATTCCGCCACTTTCTCCTGATACCCATCTCCTTAATGGTTTTCTAGACTCCTCTCCCCATGCTCAGGGCTCCCTGTGCAGCTCAGGCCCTCATCACCTCTCTATTATTGTGCTGGTTTCTCTACCATGGCCCTTGTTTGGTCTGATGTTGCTCTAGTTGATCCACCACACTGCTTCCAGAGGAGTTTTCCAAAATACAAATAGGATCATGTCCTTATTAATTATCTTTAAACAAGACACAGAGCTTAAGTCACCTGCCCAAGCTCTAAAAAGGAAGAGTCAGAGTTTGGCTTCAAATCCAGAAGGTCTGATCAAAAGCCTATACTCTTAACCACTTCACTGGCGGTACCTCCTAGAGAATGAAAGGATAATTTCACCGCTGTTCCCTTACTGCCTGCCCCTTCTGCCAAGGACTTTCTCACAACTTCCGCAGCAACGTTTTGCCTCTACCTAGATTTGGCTTAAAGTCAGTCAGAATCACACAACCCTAAAGTAATACACCAAATCCATGAATCTTTCTTGAGCTCTTTCTTGCCCAAGTCTTCATACACACCCAGAGATACTTACCCCAGATCAGTGCAGGAGCTTTTCCGATAAAAAACCACTAATTTGTCAAGTTCCATAAGCTCAAGTTACTTTAGAAAGAAAAACATCTTGAAAATATACACCCTCTGAGATTGATATCCAACTCTTAATTTTTCTGTATTGAAGGCATCACAGATCATTTATTGATCTTTTTCAAAAAGTAGAATAAGAAAAATGTATGTGTCAATTGAGTAAATAGTTTTAAGGTTAGTCTGAAGCTGTAAATCAAGCAGGGTTTGGAAAAATAGTTGTGCCTATGATTACTTTTTGTATGGGTTCATGAATTTTTTTTTATTTTTTCTTTTCAATAACACTGTGTGAGGTAGAAATTTTATCCCCCTTTTATGAATGTGAATCCTGAGGCTCAACGAACTTGCCTTAAGTCATCTTGTTGGATAGTGGTGAAAGGAAGATACAAACTCAACCTTCTGACATTAAGGTGCATGTTGTTCGCACTCTCCAGCCTCTCAAAGATCTGAAAATACTTTTTTAAATAAACTTTTTATTTTGGAATCTCTTTAGATTTCTGGAAAAGTTGCGAAGATAGTACAGAGAGTTCTTGAATACCCCTAACCTAGTTTCCTCAATGCTAACATTGTACATAACCACATTACAGTCATCAAAATTATGAGGTTAACGTTTATACATTACTATTAACTAAACTCCAGTCCTTGTGCAAATTTCAACTGCTTTTTACTAATAATCTTTATCTGTTCTAGGATCCAATTCAGGACACTCCCTTACATTCAGTCATCATGCCTTGTCTCCTCTGGTCTGTAACATTTTCTCAGTCTTTCCTCGTTTGTCATTACCTTGGCTGTTTTAAAGAGTACTGTTTCAGTATTTTGTGGATGTTGGAAATACTTTTTTGATACTCAAAAATTTCATTTATCTGTTTAAGGCAAAAGTATACCTATACCTGTTTGATTTTTGTGGATATATTTCAGGAAGCAGATGCAGATTTCCTGGTTGTTTTTGTTTTGTTTGTTGTTTTTACCTGAAAATGATTGCACATTTCTTCTTGACACCATTAGGGACACAGAACTTTTATCAACACTGTTTTATCCTCAGATGAACTGTATTCCCAGATCATTGGATCCTTGATGTCTAAAATAGTAACTGAACAGAAAAGGTGATGAATATACATGCAAAATGAAGAGACGGGAACATTTCACAGAGAGATAGAATAGCAGCTAACCAAAATGGACATAAAGTTTCAAGACACAAAAGTTAATTATGTTATAATATAATTATGTTATAATATTATAATGGCAGAAATCAGGTTAAAAGAACTTTAGGGATAATGGATCACACAGCCTTGTCCCAGAGTTGATAATTCTTTATTGCCAGTTATGTTGGGCTTGAGGAATATTGAAGGCGAGATTCTGGTGTTTCACTTCATGTAGTAACAGCTTATAAAATGTAATGATAAAGATCACAGCACCTTTCCCAGGACCTGGCACACATTAGGTACTTGGTAAACGCAAATTTCTTTGTAGAGAATGCTTATCTAACACTATGTGCCAGGTACTCTTCCAATGCTTATACACATTAACTCATTAAATCCTTACCTCTACCCATTTTGCAGTGGAGGAACTGAACTTCGGAGATGTTAAGTGAGTTGTCCAAGGTCACACATGGCATGGCTGGGATTTGAAATCTGGGCAGTTGGCAACCATATGTACCCTTTTAACTGTGATACTCCACTGCTTCTTTGTAATCCATAAAGAACAACATGAGAATTTAGCATTGCAGTTATTTTCAAGATGACTGAATTTAAAATAACCTTTTATGTTGGAACTATTTCTAAGATACATCAATTGTCTTCCTAACACAGATCACACATTTTCTGATATTAGAGGGTTATGAAATGTGAACGCCAAATCTGTGTTTTGCTTAATTATTTTTATTTTACTCTACCCAGAATGGTCCCACACTGAGAAAATGTTCATGAATTTTTTTCCTGCCATTTTGATTTATCCATTTCTTTTATTATTGTCGGCTCTTTGTCATTTCTTGCTGCTTTCAGTTGCCTGATTTGGACAGCATCCTTTTTATCTCTTTTCAACAGCTATCTCCATTTTGCTATTGGAACTGTATCTTAAATAAAATAAATAGATACTGGGGAGTGATCTAAGGCCCTCTTCTGGGAGTGCAGAGCATAAGAGAGAGGGTGCAATTCGTGAGTATTGCAGTTGCTTGCACTTCACTTAGCTGCTTTGCTTATTTCCTTGGCTCATCTCCCAATCATTGAGATCACTTCTGGATAAGTAAACTAATATATCATACATTCTGAACATAATGACTTAAAAAAATAGTTAATCAGTTACCACTGGTTATTTTATCTCCTCAGTCCTATTACTAAAAGACATGCCATTCATGACAAAAAATAAATTGGCTGTTTATCTTCTAAAGAAATGCAAATGTGACTCATTCTATCATTTAAAGTCCCATTTCCATCATCTGGGAATTGGGGCACAGTGGTTTATCTTTAGTTTCACAGAGAAATTTTCTCCTGTGGTGAATGCTCTTAATGATTTCTGGCACCTGAGGGTTTAGGGTCGGATGTGGGTTGTTTCTTAGCAGGTATTTGGTTCCTCAAGTGGCACATGAGGATGTAATCCCTGACTGACACCATTTCCCATCCTTATACCTAAATCCTTATAGTGAAACCATACGGTTATTTTCTTTGTCTTCCCCAACACTAAAATTATTTCAAGCATTTTTAGATGGATGGAGTTTTTGTTCCTGGCTCGTTCTAGTGGAAACAGAGGAGTCCTCTGTCTGGGCAGAGTTGGGGCCAAATTGAGCAGGAAGCTCAGCTGCTATGTCAGACCCAGCTGAATTTGGGAGATGGTTATGGTTGCTGGATGCGAACCAAGGTGTTTGTTTGTAACTACCAGATCTTTCATGATCTTTGATACTGCTTGCCTCTGTGACGTCTCAAAGCATCCACGTAGGGAAGGAGGCCCAACTAAGTACAAGGGGGAAATTCCACAGGGGAAAAGAAATGGTTTCCATAGCTTAGAATTTTTTCACATGGGCACCCAACAAACCTGCAACAGGTCACTCATAGTTCTGAATGAGAGACTGTTCAATGATGAAGAGTTACTTGACTCTCAGGTTGTAAATATAACACTTAAAGCTTATCATTTATTGATCTGATGCCTGGTGACTATTTTATCCTTCTGTAAACAGAACTGAAGTGCTATTAAGTAGTCTTAGTACATCAATAATACATATCCCTATTAATTATGTGATTAGTGAACTTTCAGTGTGAGATGTCATCTGAGTTTATCAGTTAACAAATATGTAGAATTTAAAAAGAAATCCTCATTTCAATTATTTAAGATTATATACTGTATATCCTTTAACAACACCTAAATTCTTCACTAGTTGAATAAACACATTATCAGATTCACTCTCTAACCAAATTTAACAATTTACTTCCAACCCCGCCACCATTACCTTGCAGACCACATAGTCAAAGAGGTGTTCAATTTTGACACTGAGTTACAGACAAGGTAGTTTCCTGATGGGTGAATTATTAATATTCAAGATAAATCAGGTTACCAGGCAACTTTCCACACATGACTTTTTAAAGCAATAGCAAATGTAGCTGGAGCTTTCCAGAAATGACATTGTGGTCCAACCTATTACCCATCAACTCTCCCTGGTTTTATGTGTGATAGAACACAGCCATGAAATCTGAACGCCATTTTTGAGGTAGTTGTGGAAACACCAGTTATTTCTAAGAATAGCAGTGACCATTTATTAATAGCCAATTAAGGCATTAGTCTCTGCTCACTGCCTGCTTCTAACTTATTCCTCAGTCAGCCTGGAGAACTGGGTTGTATTTGAATAACAATGGGAGGAAAAGGTCCTGTTGCTATTTTTTTTTCTCAGCAGCTGACTCTGGGTGACAAAATGAATTTTTCTCACAAAACCCCAGAATATAAACCTGCCAAATTTCTCCTTTTGTGAAGGTATCTGAATAAGAAATGTGGCTGGTCTATTTCTCATAAGATGGCAATTTTCTAAGAGCAACTGGCTTAAGAAACAAAAAAAGTCAGATTCTCTAATTGATAAATGAAAAAAACGCTTGTTTAAAATACTGCCCTACAATTGGTTCTTTTTACTTTCTCCTTCTTCGATCTTTGAGAATTTTTCTTCTCTTATTGCCTTACTAACACCCATTCACTTCTCACCTTTCTTCAGGTTCCAAAAGAGATTTACCTCATTATCAGGTATTTCACTCTGCTTTGTCCTTACCAATGGAGTCATCAGTTAAGGGTTTTATCCAGAGTGACCAACACAGTGCCTAGTTTCACTGTCACCCTACTGATGGAAGGAGAAGCCATTTAGTCACCAGATTACAGCTGAGGATAAGCAGGGGTAAGAAGGAGCAAGGATGTCTCCTTCCATAGCCAGCTCTCATGGACTGCATTGGCTCATGTCCTTCCTGAAAAAGAGACTCAGGAGGTGAAGGGAGGCTGGAAGGAAGAAAAAGTGAGAGAATGAGGAGAGTCGTCATTGCCACCATGTACTGAAGGCCTATTTGAAATCAGGATCTTCCTTCCCATTAGCTCATTTAATTCCCACAACAACCCTGCAAAGGATTATCATCCTTTTTTAAATGATGGAACTTGTGAGGCTCAAAGAGTCTAAGCAACTTGTACTGGATTCCCAGTTGGTAAATTGCAGAGCCAGAATTTGAAACCAGATCTGTGTCACCCAATGCTTGATCTGCTTCCCATCCTTCTATGTATGGAGCCCCCACAGAGGCAAGAGGGAGGGCAGATCAAGATCCTGGGGTGCCCCCACTCGTCGCCTTCCTCACCATGGAGTCTCAGTGATTGAGACTTCCTGTGTCCCCAGTCAAGGTATCAGTGAAATCATTGGGTTCTCAGCTGCTACTTTCCTCAGGGCAGACAAAGCACTTGTCCTCCAAAACTGGGTACCATCACTCTACCTAGAGGGTATTGACATCCATCTATAAAGATGACTTGGTTACTCACTGCCAACCAGACAGTTTTAACAAGGATTTTTTTTTTGGTGGGGGGGGCATGGAAATATGGTTAATAAATCAGAATTGATCCTACTACAATTTTCAAGCTTCTATTTAATATATGAGATGACTGATACACAATTACAATAAATATAATTCCAATTAAAATTAAAACAGTTACCATTCATTGAGTATAAACTATGATCCAGATATCATTTCTAATTACTCCTAACAACATGGTGAAGTAGATACTGTATCTCCACTTTACAGACGAGAAGATAGAGTATCAGGGGAATTAAGGAAATGCCCAAAGTTAAACAACAAGAAAGTAGCTGAGAAGTGATTGGAAATCATGTCTGTGTGCACCCAGACCACACATTTTCCACTCAATCACAGCTGCTCCTTCTCCGTGCTGGCCAGGTTGGAGGGAAGCCTGGCAAATCTGCCTTGAGTATGTATGCCTTCAAGCAATCACATTCCCATCTGTGATTGAATTGAACAATTTAATCCCTGTTTCATTCTCACACTAGGTTTGATTACAAGCTATCTTGTCCTCCTTGCTTAATATTAATAAACTTTCAATGGTTTCCCATTCCCCAGAAAATAGATTACAAATACTTTTTTGGAAATGTAACAGGCCTCCACAGTCTGACCTCAGCCTGCTTTCCAGCCTGTTCTTCATCACCTTTTTACTAAACCTCTGCTCCGATGGAATGGGTTCGCTTTCTTTATGAAATATACCAGGTGCTTGCTCACTGCCCTGTTTTTACCATTCCACTTGTCTTAAAATCTGCTGCTTACCTTCCTATTGAACCCAGCTCAAATTTCACTTCCCAAATGATCTGGAAAATCCAGACTAAAATACTTGCATTTGCCCTCTACTTTAACAGTATTTGTTGTTAATTCAACAGTAATTGTTGGTCCATTTGCCAACTGATGTATACGACTTAAAGACATGTCTACTTCAACACCTTGATACACTACTTAAATCTTAGAATGCTCTCTAACTTTTAAAATTTGATTAGTCTGAGAGGAATCTACTCCTATATGCTTCGTATCACCTGTGCAATGCAAAATATGTTGCGTGGCATAGAGCAGGCACTGAAGATCCTTGTCCTGGTTTCTTTAACAACACTGTAACATGGCACAAGGCACCAAGGTATGTTTCTGGAATAATGTGACAGTATTAACAAGGATAACCCCCTGTTGACCATCTGACCTGGATAAAAGCCAGTTATTTCATTTACTAATGAAAGTGCTTTCATTTAACCTGAAAGAATGAGAATGCAAAAAATGAAGAGAGACAAGATGTAACCCCGAAGAATGAAAATGAAATTTGACTTGGAAATGAGTGATCCTTTCATGCATTTCATTTGTTTATATCGTGTCATTTTCACATCGGTCTATGTATTTTTCAGTGTGTAACTAAAAGGGTCAGGAAAAAGAATGTTAAATTAAAACAACTGCTTTAAACTTTGGTAATTCTGATGAATTCTTTCCCTTGAAAAAATATCTTACCTTCAGGAGCAGAACGGAGTGACAGGGCACCACAGCAAGATAGTAACGATAAACAAACTGGGCTTTGAGGTTTGTTTCTCACCTGCTTGTGAGTCGGTGGTAGAAAAACTGTTTCCAGAGCTGGAGGATGCTCACCTTACTTGTCTGGGCCTGTCTTTAATCATGACTCTATGACCTGAAAGCATCTTTCATCTTGGATAAATCATTGAGATAGGGAAAAGAACGAACCCACTGGAAAAAAGGAGGGAAACATAGTCCTTCCCATAGACTATCACATTCCTTTAGGCCTCTTTCTCTAGAAAATGAGAATAAGAAGCCTCATGGACAAGAATGCTAATTATAATTATTACCTAACGTAACAAATCTTTCATGACAAGGGCCAAAGCTGTTAGATATTAATACCTAAACTCCATGTTTCATTTTAGTACAAATTACTTTCCTGTTCCCTTTGACAAATGCCTCAATTTTCATCTCAAGGTTGCTCTTCGAAGGAACATGTAATTATCTGGTCTTGTTTACAGCAACAAAGGTCAGGTTCTTTAGTAGATATTAATAACCACTTTGCTGAGAGCATTCTTCCAGCTCACCCCACATGCTGAGCTTTGCCCTGATTTCAACCTTGTGAAATTTTCATGGTGCCCGTTCTGTCCCCTACCAACATTTTATGACTGTATATCCATGGTGATAACTGCTTTCAGCCAAATTTCCTTTTATTAAACCAAATAATTATACATTAGATAGTGCCTTGCTGTCTTAGGGTTAACAGAGTCTGGTGAAGTGATATGGAAAACTTTATCTGATTCATTGGACCTCTCAAGACTCAGAGAACCTGCAAGGGCATGACGAGGAAGTTAGTGATTCAACAAGATCATGGTGGCAGCATCATTTCTGAGGTCAGGTTCAAACTAGCAAAGTAGAAAATTGATATCATTCTGAATAAAAAGAGTATAACACCAAAATAATTTTGCCTCAACTACTTGGCCATTTTGGATCCAGAGTGGGACTGGGCATTACTTCAATTTTGTATCTCCCTTAATATTTATAAACTTGTAATAATCACTAATTATGTATGTTCTAAACACTGTTCAATCTGTTAACTATTTAAAAAGTATACCAATTCTAGGATGTAGATACTATTGTCCCCGTTCTCCAGATGAAAAATGAGACACAGAGTTAAGTAACTGTCCCAGGCCATGCAGCTAACAGGTCACAGAAATGGGATTTGAACTCAGGCAGTCTGACTTCAGATGTGAAGGGCTTAAACACAAGGTGCTTCTGCCTTTCCAGCCTAGTCCATGAGTGCCTGTCCCTAAGACAGAGGACTCCAGCAAGGAGAAAACCTTGGCCAAATTGTACTTCCTTTTAGGCCCGGTTTCCCTAAGTAGGGGCACAGTTTGTGAATGGTCCGATATCTGTGCTGTCGGAAGTCTGAGAGGTCTGTTTTACACCCACCTTTGAAGGGGTCAGATTAATTCCCCGAGGAAAGGAGGGATCACTTCCCCAAAGCCCTACGAAGTAGAAATTATTAGAGCTATTCTTCTTTTACAGATAAACAACTCAGAAGAGTAAACTAAGTTACCTAAGGCCACATAGTTAAGAAGACACAAAATGGGGTAAAAGGCACTTCACTTTATCATTCTTTGTCTAACCCTGGATCCCTTCCATCAAAAGAACACACAACTCAAAAGATACGGGTACATTATCAGACTCCCATTCAGTCACATTAGTCATTAGTCCAGTCCATCATTATGTCATAAGAATGTGTCTCTCAGGGCAAGGCCACTCAGGTTTGCAGGCTTCAATCTTGCCATGTTCCAAAAACGGGAGTGATCTCAGCAAATGAAGCTTCACCCTTTCAGGTGTCTGTTACCACTGAGCTAAGAGACAATGTCATCTCTTGCTCTGAGCTTCTTTTGAGGTGTTAATGTAATATTGGATTTCCCTGACTTCGTAACCCATTTATTTATTCCTTTACCCTCAGCTACTGTTTTTCCATCCTTCGTTAAAAACCTTTGCAAGGAACATTAGCATTGTCGCTGTGCTGTTTAGTTGGCAGCAGTAGTAGTCTAGTGAATGCCTCCCCTCAGTCCACTCCCATTCAGATGGAGTAAGGATACATACATACATACATACATACATATATACATACATACATACACACATAGTGGGTTACATAAGTGCAGCAGTAGTGGACCACCAGGCAACATAGCTGTATCCACTGGTAACCTCAGTTTTGCCAAATGGGGTGAAGGAACAATCCAACCTGCTTAATCCCATTAGGCCTTTAGAAATTCTGACATAGGTTTAAAAACATAGTGACAGTTTCTGGCTTAGGAATCATCCCTGCTTCCAGCACTTGTTGCAGCCCTGGTCCCAGGACTGCTGCATCAAATACAGGAGGAAAGAGAGAAAGAGGGGTTGCGGAGAAGAAAGAAAACATTATGATCACTATGCCAGTGTACTCCTCCCTTCACAGAAATTACATAGTTTTTCCAGCATGCTTCCACATACCCTCTTCCCCAGATCAACCAGAAAAAGATAGGAAACACTATCTTTAGTCCCCCTCATGTTGGGTGTGAGCACAAACTCATGAAGGCGTGTAAGCCAGCCTCTTGTGCTTTTACCCTTCCCCATTTTAGACAACTGATGTTTTAATTGCCCATTCCACTTCTCCTATCAAAAAATTATTACTCTGAGGAGATCTTTTTGTCTATTGTTGAACATTGTTGGCTGCATAGTATACTCCTTGGTCTGAGGAAATAACAGGTGGCTGACCAAATCTGAGCAATATCTTCTGTTCTATTTTTGTTGATGTTGTTGTTTATGGCACTCTGAGTATTTGCATCTTCCACCAGGTCAGGAAAACCCACTCCAGAATCAGTGTCTACTCCTGTCAAGAACCGTTTGTAGCCTCCCAGGGCTAACAGTGTCAGTCTCACTCACCAACTGTGTCTAGGGCCTTCCCATCAGGGATTCTGTCCCATAGCCATCTGCAGTCTCTGTCTTGCTTGCTGAGCAACAGACCATTCTTACTGGCATCATGTGCCAGAGAGGACACGAAAGGAACATGCCTAGATCCAGCCCCTCCCTACACTGCTGCAGGTCCCCCATAGCCACTCATTTCATGGACTCAGGTGGCCACCTCAAGGGAGCACACACCGATATCTGCTTGTTGATTCCAGTCACCTTCCCACCCTGGAAGGAGGCTCTTCCAATGTGCATCTACACAGCCCACTTTAATGCACCTTTCATATTTCCAGAGGGCCATGTTCCATATGAGCATCCCTTTAAAAGGCCAGGTTTCTACTGCTCTTCTGTGTGACCATGTGTGGCCAGGCCATTGGCCACTGCTTACAAACCAGTAAAAACCCAAACACAGGAGCTTTCACCACGTCCAATTACTTCAGTGTTAGGAAGGCAGCATGCAGTTTAGCTCACTGAGCTGATTTGTTTTTACCTTGTTCGATCAGAGTGCCATCCTTTTAATTAGAATGTTGTCCATTCCCTTTAGAACTGCCATCCACACACCAAGCAACTCTTTGTTGGTCTGTCAAGAGGTATAGGGCACTATCCAAGTGTCCATAGAATCCAGCAGCTCCTCACATGGTTCCAGAGTCAGTCCTAGGGGAAAAGAGGTTCCCCACTCTTGAATGTCTTTTCTTTGCATTCCCCAGGTAGCATGACCCTGTATAAATCATCTCCATTTTCTATGGAACTCTTCTGGGTACCGCTATCCTCAATAGAGTGTTTCCCTGACATCACCAAGACAGCACGCATATTCCAGATTTCAAGATCATTTTATGTCCTTCATTCACAGGGATAGCTTCAGTTAAAGTTCTATTGCAAGGCAGTAAATGCCCCTCAAGTGGAAATTATCAAAATCCAAAGTCCCTGTAGTTATCATTGGGAGGCCCTCAAAGGCTTTTGCCATAAGTCCTAGTAACTGCTCCACAAAGAACTATCAAATGGAGAATTTGTCCCTATGAGCACTTCAGCTTCTATTCTATACTGTGTGGGATTAGGGAGTCTTACTGGTTCCCATTTAACATGTTTAATTAATATTGCTTGGAAGGCAGATTTTTATGCCTTCTCTTTTACAATATTAGGTAGAGGGGATCAGTCAGATAAAATATCCCATTGCTATTAAAAAGGAGATGCAAATTACTTTACGTACAGCCTGTTTAAACATTCCAACTTTCACTATGCTATCAGCCCTTACCTTTTTTTTTTTTTTTTTTTTTTTTGAGATGGAGTCTCACTCTGTCACTCAGGCTGGAATGCAGTGGCGTGATCTTGGCTCACTGCAGGCTCTACCTCCTGGGTTCACGCCATTCTTCTGTCTCAGCCTCCCAAGTAGCTGGCACTACAGGCACCCGCCACCACACCCAGCTAATTTTTTGTATTTTTAGTAGAGATGGGGTTTCACCGTGTTAGCCAGGATGGTCTTGATCTCCTAACCTCATGATCTGCCCACCTTGGCCTCCCAAAGTGCTGGGATTACAGGCGTGAGCCACCACGCCTGGCCAACCCTTACATTTTTATGTTCAAGTCCCATGACATTCTCTTCTCCACGCCTAGACTGTTTTACCTTCTCTTGGGCAAAAGGCTTTGGGTCCTTAACAGCAGGTTGAGCCAATGGTCCTTGGCCTTTTTGTCAATCTTTATCTGGATTAACCTGTCTCAACATTGCCCCAACCGATTGTTGGTCAGCTTTCTCATTGTAATCTTTGCCTTCTGACTTTTAAAATTTCCCCAAACTGGGGTAAATACAGCAAACCTGTTTGGAACCCCTTAGTTTTGGGGGACCAGCGGAGGCTCCCTTAGGTCCACCCAACCTTCGGTAGTGTTGTGTTAAGACCTTTGATTTAACCATATCAATTTCCATTTTATTCATCCTATTTCTTAATAACCATCTAAAGATTTCCACCCTGGAACAAGTCTCATGACTCTCCCCTTTCCTTTTGTTCTTTGTTCATCTCATTTTTTAACCATTTTAAAATTTCCACCTTCCTGAGATGAACTCTTTGACTTTCCCCTCTGCCTTTCTCCATTCTCTTGTTAATTAACCAACTGTTTGTATCAGCATCTGTAAGACTCATGTGGGAAGGGAGATAGCAAATTTGACAAGGCTTCTCTGACCACAGCTCAATTTTGCAGCAGTATCATTTCATGAGGTGTCCATGCAAAAGGGGCACCTCTGACCAACCACAACATTTACCATGACCTGGGTAATGGGCATAAAGAGCAGGTGACTATCCTGATCGTCATAAAGCCACACGGCTTTGTGTGGTCCAGGAACTGCTTCTATGGCATTGTATTAGATCATTCTTCCACCATCTCAGGAATACCTGAGACTGGGTAGCTCACAAGAAAAGACGTTTAATTGGCTCACACTTCAGCAGGCTGCGCAGGAAGCATAGTGGCATCTGCTTCTGGGGAGGCCTCAGGAAGCTTCCAATCATGACACAAGGCAAAGGGTGAGCAGGCACTTCATATGATGAAAGCAGGAGCAAGAGAGAGAGAAAGGGTGGAGAGTGGTGCCACACAATTGTAAACGACGAGATCTCATGTGAACTCAGGGCAAGAGCTCATTTATCACCAAGGAGATGGCCCAAGCCATTCATGAGGGATCCACCATGATGACAAACACCTCCCATTAGGACCCACCTCCAACACTGGGGATTACATCTCAACGAGATTTGGAGGGGACATCCAAACTATACCAGTCATTACGATCTTCAGTACAAAGACCAGGACACACAGAATGAGAGATTCAACCAACTTGAGCTTAGATTTCTCCTCCCCTTCCCCCTCCCCTTCTCCTTCCCCTTCCCTCTCTCTCCCTTTTTGAGCTGGAGTCTAGATCTGTTGCTCAGGCTGGAGTGCAGTGGTGTAATCTTGACTCACTGCAACCTCTGCCTCCTGGGTTCAAGTGATTCTCCTGCCTCAGCCTCCCAAGTAGCTGGGATTACAGGCACGCACCACCACACCCAACTAATTTTTGTATTTTTAGTAGAGACAGGGTTTCACCATGTTGGCCAAGATGGTCTCAATCTCCTGACCTCATGATCTGCCCACCTCGGCCTCCCAGAGTGCTGGGATTACAGGTGTGAGCCACCATGCCCAGCTGAACTTAGATTTTTATTATTAGAATTGGGTCAGAACCATGAAAAGCATGTAGAGCAAGGGTAATCTGAAGCAAAAAACTACTTTAGGATAGACAAATATATTAAACTCTATATTTAATTTGTACTTAACATTGTACACTTAACATTTCTTCCTCACTGCTATGAATTATTTGTGTGTGTGTGTCATTCTATGCTACAAGTGTCCAACTAGTTTGTAAACTACTTGATGACATGAACTGTGTTATTTCTCTGCTATTACGTTTATTGCATTGCCTTTTTGCCCAGAGTAAGCATGCAATAAATATATTTAATTGAATAATTTGAGTGAGGCCCTTCTTAATTTTTTAAAATAAATCCAGTAGAATTATAAAGCTCAGCAAGATGGGTACTTATTAGGCTTTTATGATGGTCAAACAATATAATGCATATAAATGCTACTGCTGATTATTAATCCCATAAACATGCGTAAATTCAAGTTACTTCGAACTTAAGATTGTAGAAATTTCAAACACCAGCCATAAATCGGAAGCTCCATTCCTTGACAACTCTTTGGCCTTCAGGACCTGTTGAGACTCTCAACAACGATATGCCATGGGTCTGAGATTTGATAGGGCTTCTCCATACCAGTTTGAAAACCTGAGTCACCTAGTGCTACAGCTAGCCCATTGCAAGCCATTTTGGTCTGTTTCTTCCCTTCGTTCATTCTTTTGTTCTCCTTTGTGCATATCTGGCCTTCCCACCTGGATTTCATGATTCTTGGGGCCCAAAGTCTATGAACTGTCATCATTGTATTCCTCTGTTTCAGTTATCTATTGCTGTGTAACAATTTTATCCCCAAATTTAGTGGCTTCAGACAAAAATCATTTGTGTCTGTAAGTCAGGAATTTGGGAAGGGCTTGGTGGAGCAGCTCTGGCTTACAGTCTAGGATGTGGCTGTAGTCAGATGGTGGCTGGAGCTGGGACAATGGGAATGAGGACTGGAGTAGCTGAGGTCTGGCTTGGTATCTATCAACAATTTTCGTGTGGTCTCAGGGCTGCTCTTGAATAGTCTCTCCACATGGGTTAGTTTGGGCTTCTTTCAGCATGGCAGCCTTAGGGCAGTAAAACTGCTTATACAGTCGCTCAAAGTTTCAAGAGAGAATTCCAGTGAGCAAGGTAGAAGCTGTATGGCCTATGATAACCTAGCCTCAAAAATATTACTGTATTACTTTCACCATACTCTGTTGGTCACAAAAGTCACAAAAGCCCACCCAATTTCAAAAAGGAGGGAATATAGATCACACCTCTCAATGGTAGTGTTAAAGGTACATTTTAAGAAGTACATGTGGGGCCGGGCGCGGTGGCTCAAGCCTGTAATCCCAGCACTTTGGGAGGCCGAGACGGGCGGATCACGAGGTCAGGAGATCGAGACCATCCTGGCTAACATGGTGAAACCCCGTCTCTACTAAAAATACAAAAAAAAACTAGCCGGGCGAGGTGGCGGGCGCCTGTAGTCCCAGCTACTCCGGAGGCTGAGGCAGGAGAATGGCGTGAACCCGGGAGGCGGAGCTTGCAGTGAGCTGCGACCCGGCCACTGCACTCCAGCCTGGGCGACAGAGCGAGACTCCGTCTCAAAAAAAAAAAACAAAAAAAAAAAAAGAAGTACATGTGGGATGGGAGTCAGTCTGGAAAATACCATCTACCACACCATCAGACTTTTTGACATGATGCTTTGCAAAAGGCAGGTGCTCAGTAAATATTTGTCAAATGAATACAATAAAAGCAATTTGCCTAAAAATGTTGTATAAGTAGAAAGACCAACCCAACAAATTTCAAAAGTAGTTAAAAAGTAATAGTAGTTTTGAAAGACTTTACTATAGTCTCTGGTCTATCTCCTACTCTATAAAACAGGCACTCATGCAATTTTAAAAACATTAGGAGAAATATGTCACTAATTGTGATCTGCCTATTAACAATTGTCTCTCTAGGCTGGCTCTCAATAATGTCGTTTGCATTATTTGTGTAGGAGACTGTCCTTTTCTGCTTGCTCTATTTGTTGTAGATGTTGAGAATAAGCTTATCTCTATCCTTAAGACTGCCCCACATCTCGAAACGTGTTCCAAAGTCTCACAGACCATGCTAATAGATAGCTCACATGTGTTAATTGTAGCTTTCATCAGCTCTGGAAATAAGGAGAGTCAAATACTTCTACAGAGATAGAAAAGTGACTTATCACCCCAGGGCAGTTCCATTTTCAGATAGAGATAGACAGCAATGGTGTTTATCCAACTAGTTGGAAGAAAGCACTCAAAGATACATCTTTAAGTAAAACAGAGTCGAATCACTGGATTTATTTATTTATTTATTTATTTATTCTTTTTTTTGCACCAGAAGAGTCTCGGAGATTCTCAGCAAACAATCTCAGTTAAGGAAGAGGAAATGAAGTTATTTATGTAACTGAATTTGCATAGCAGGTTAGTGCTATTCTGTTTAATGTTGTCTGCAAGTTCTTCTAATGAGCACAACTTAGGGCAAAAAAAAAAAAAATACTTGAAAAATATCAAGGAAAGGCTGGGTGTGGTGGTTCATGCATGTAATCCCAGTGCTTTGGGAGGTCAAGGTGGGAGGACCACTTGAGGCCAGGAGGTTCAGGCTGCAGTAAGCTATGATCATGCCAGTGCACTCCAGCCTGGGCAACAGAGTGAGATCCTGTCTCAAAAAAAAAAAAAAAATTGAGAAAGAAAATTGAAAACTGTCAAATTTTCTCAACTAGATTTCTTTCAGCTAGATCAAGGTGGTATTCTAAGCCACCATCTCAAAACTGCTCTATAGAAGTAAGCATTATGTAAGAAAACAGTTCTATGAACTATGCTGAGTTAAAAAAATATTAACAGGTGTTTTTACTATGAAACTGCTCAGTGCCTTTAATAAGCTAACATTTACTGTGACTATTTAAAGGAGGCTAGTCAGTGAGGTATTTCTCAATTAGACCCTTTTGTTCAAAACCATTTCTCAGGTCTGATGTATTACAGAAATTGTTCTGAGAAATACTGAAATCTCACCCCCAGAAAGCTATCACATATCAAGATCTTAGTTTTAGGGGAGTGCTACAGCCAAAATACAGACCAAGAGCTGTGAGAGAAACTCACAGGGTCCAAAAAGGTTGCTCAAGCAGCCCTTAGTCCACATCCCTTTCAAATGATATTTTACTCTTTTTCCTTTTACATATAACAAATGGGATAGTCTATTCAATATGTTAAAGGACACAATATATCTTGAATTAGATGAAAGTTATTTTTGTAAATATATGTATTCTAGAGTTTAGTGTTGTAGTCATTGTAGAATTGTTTTTTTTAAATTTATTTATTATTATTATTATACTTTAAGTTGTAGGGTACATGTGCATAACGTGCAGGTTTGTTACATATGTATACTTGTGCCTTGTTGGTGTGCTGCACCCATCAACTCATCATTTACATCAGGTATAACTCCCAATGCAATCCCTCCCCCATCCCCACTCCCCCCTCCCCATGATAGGCCCCGGTGTGTGATGTTCCCCTTCCTGAGTCCAAGTGATCTCATTGTTCAGTTCCCACCTATGAGTGAGAACATGCGGTGTTTGGTTTTCTGTTCTTGTGATAGTTTGCTAAGAATGATGGTTTCCAGCTGCATCCATGTCCCTACAAAGGACACAAACTCATCCTTTTTGATGGCTGCATAGTATTCCATGGTGTATATGTGCCACATTTTCTTAATCCAATCTGTCACTGATGGACATTTGGGTTGATTCCAAGTCTTTGCTATTGTGAATAGTGCCGCAATAAACATACGTGTGCATGTGTCTTTATAGCAGCATAATTTATCATCCTTTGGGTATATACCCAGTAATGGGATGGCTGGGTCATATGGTACATCTAGTTCTAGATCCTTGAGGAATCGCCATACTGTTTTCCATAATGGTTGAACTAGTTTACAATCCCACCAACAGTGTAAAAGTGTTCCTATTTCTCCACATCCTCTCCAGCACCTGTTGTTTCCTGACTTTTTAATGATCGCCATTCTAACTGGTGTGAGATGGTATCTCATTGTGGTTTTGATTTGCATTTCTCTGATGGCCAGTGATGATGAGCATTTTTTCATGTGTCTGTTGGCTGTATGAATGTCTTCTTTTGAGAAATGTCTGTTCATATCCTTTGCCCACTTTTGGATGGGGTTGTTTGTTTTTTTCTTGTAAATTTGTTTGAGTTCTTTGTAGGTTCTGGATATTAGCCCTTTGTCAGATGAGTAGATTGCAAAAATTTTCTCCCATTCTGTAGGTTGCCTGTTCACTCTGATGGTAGTTTCTTTTGCTGTGCAGAAGCTCTTTAGTTTAATTAGATCCCATTTGTCAATTTTGGCTTTTGCTGCTGTTGCTTTTGGTGTTTTAGACATGAAGTCTTTGCCCATGCCTATGTCCTGAATGGTACTACCTAGGTTTTCCTCTAGGATTTTTATGGTATTAGTTCTAACATTTAAGTCTCTAATCCATCTTGAATTAATTTTCGTATAAGGAGTAAGGAAAGGATCCAGTTTCAGCTTTCTACTTATGGCTAGCCAATTTTCCCAGCACCATTTATTAAATAGGGAATCCTTTCCCCATTTCTTGTTTCTCTCAGGTTTGTCAAAGATCAGATGGCTGTAGATGTGTGGTATTATTTCTGAGGACTCTGTTCTGTTCCATTGGTCTATATCTCTGTTTTGGTACCAGTACCACGCTGTTTTGGTTACTGTAGCCTTGTAGTATAGTTTGAAGTCAGGTAGCGTGATGCCTCCAGCTTTGTTCTTTTGACTTAGGATTGTCTTGGAGATGCGGGTTCTTTTTTGGTTCCATATGAACTTTAAAGCAGTTTTTTCCAATTCTGTGAAGAAACTCATTGGTAGCTTGATGGGGATGGCATTGAATCTATAAATTACCTTGGGCAGTATGGCCATTTTCACGATATTGATTCTTCCTATCCATGAGCATGGTATGTTCTTCCATTTGTTTGTGTCCTCTTTCATTTCACTGAGCAGTGGTTTGTAGTTCTCCTTGAAGAGGTCCTTTACATCCCTTGTAAGTTGGATTCCTAGGTATTTGATTCTCTTTGAAGCAATTGTGAATGGAAGTTCATTCCTGATTGGGCTCTCTGTTTGTCTGTTACTGGTGTATAAGAATGCTTGTGATTTTTGCACATTAATTTTGTATCCTGAGACTTTGCTGAAGTTGCTTATCAGCTTAAGGAGATTTTGGGCTGAGACAATGGGGTTTTCTAAATATACAATCATGTCATCTGCAAACAGGGACAATTTGACTTCTTCTTTTCCTAAATGAATACCCTTGATTTCTTTCTCTTGCCTAATTGCCCTAGCCAGAACTTCCAACACTATGTCGAATAGGAGTGGTGAGAGAGGGCATCCCTGTCTTGTGCCAGTTTTCAAAGGGAATTTTTCCAGTTTTTGCCCATTCAGTATGATATTGGCTGTGGGTTTGTCATAGATAGCTCTTATTATTTTGAGGTACATTCCATCAATACCGAATTTATTGAGCGTTTTTAGCAGGAAGGGCTGTTGAATTTTGTCAAAAGCCTTTTCTGCATCTATTGAGATAATCATGTGGTTCTTGTCTTTGGTTCTGTTCATATGCTGGATTATGTTTATTGATTTGCGAATGTTGAACCAGCCTTGCATCCCAGGGATGAAGCCCACTTGATCATGGTGGATAAGCTTTTTGATGTGTTGCTGAATCCGGTTTGCCAGTACTTTATTGAGGATTTTTGCATCGATGTTCATCAGGGATATTGGTCTAAAATTCTCTTTTTTTGTTGTGTCTCTGCCAGGCTTTGGTATCAGGATGATGTTGGCCTCATAAAATGAGTTAGGGAGGATTCCCTCTTTTTCTATTGATTGGAATAGTTTCAGAAGGAATGGTACCAACTCCTCCTTGTACCTCTGGTAGAATTCAGCTGTGAATCCATCTGGTCCTGGACTTTTTTTGGTTGGTAGGCTATTAATTATTGCCTCAATTTCAGAGCCTGCTATTGGTCTATTCAGGGATTCAACTTCTTCCTGGTTTAGTCTTGGAAGAGTGTAAGTGTCCAGGAAATTATCCATTTCTTCTAGATTTTCCAGTTTATTTGCGTAGAGGTGTTTATAGTATTCTCTGATGGTAGTTTGTATTTCTGTGGGGTCGGTGGTGATATCCCCTTTATCATTTTTAATTGCGTCGATTTGATTCTTCTCTCTTTTCTTCTTTATTAGTCTTGCTAGTGGTCTGTCAATTTTGTTGATCTTTTCAAAAAACCAACTCCTGGATTCATTGATTTTTTGGAGGGTTTTTTGTCTTTCTATCTCCTTCAGTTCTGCTCTGATCTTAGTTATTTCTTGCCTTCTGCTAGCTTTCGAATGTGTTTGCTCTTGCTTCTCTAGTTCTTTTAATTGCGATGTTAGAGTGTCAATTTTAGATCTTTCCTGCTTTCTCTTGTGGGCATTTAGTGCTATAAATTTCCCTCTACACACTGCTTTAAATGTGTCCCAGAGATTCTGGTATGTTGTATCTTTGTTCTCATTGGTTTCAAAGAACATCTTTATTTCTGCCTTCATTTCGTTATGTACCCAGTAGTCATTCAGGAGCAGGTTGTTCAGTTTCCATGTAGTTGAGCGGTTTTGATTGAGTTTCTTAGTCCTGAGTTCTAGTTTGATTGCACTGTGGTCTGAGAGACAGTTTGTTATAATTTCTGTTCTTGTACATTTGCTGAGGAGTGCTTTACTTCCAATTACGTGGTCAATTTTGGAGTAAGTACAATGTGGTGCTGAGAAGAATGTATATTCTGTTGATTTGGGGTGGAGAGTTCTATAGATGTCTATTAGGTCTGCTTGCTGCAGAGATGAGTTCAATTCCTGGATATCCTTGTTAACTTTCTGTCTCGTTGATCTGTCTAATCCCAACCTAGTAGGGCAGGCCAACATTCAAATCCAGGAAATACAGAGAACGCCACAAAGATACTCCTCGAGAAGAGCAACTCCAAGACACATAATTGCCAGATTCACCAAAGTTGAAATGAAGGAAAAAATCTTAAGGGCAGCCAGAGAGAAAGGTCGGGTTACCCTCAAAGGGAAGCCCATCAGACTAACAGCAGATCTCTCGGCAGAAACTCTACAAGCCAGAAGAGAGTGGGGGCCAATATTCAACATTCTTAAAGAAAAGAATTTTAAGCCCAGAATTTCATATCCAGCCAAACTAAGTTTCATAAGTGAAGGAGAAATAAAATCCTTTACAGATAAGCAAATGCTTAGAGATTTTGTCACCACTAGGCCTGCCTTACAAGAGATCCTGAAGGAAGCACTAAACATGGAAAGGAACAACCGGTACCAGCCATTGCAAAAACATGCCAAAATATAAAGACCATCGAGGCAAGGAAGAAACTGCATCATCTAACGAGCAAAATAACCAGTTAATATCATAATGGCAGGATCAAGTTCACACATAACAATCTTAACCTTAAATGTAAATGGACTAAATGCTCCAATTAAAAGACACAGACTGGCAAACTGGATAAAGAGTCAAGACCCATCAGTCTGCTGTATTCAGGAGACCCATCTCACACGCAGAGACATACATAGGCTCAAAATAAAGGGATGGAGGAAGATTTACCAAGCAAATGGAGAACAAAAAAAAGCGGGGGTTGCAATCCTAGTCTCTGATAAAACAGACTTTAAACCATCAAAGATCAAAAGAGACAAAGAAGGCCATTACATAATGGTAAAGGGATCAATTCAACAGGAAGAGCTAACTATCCTAAATATATATGCACCCAATACAGGAGCACCCAGATTCATAAAGCAAGTCCTTAGAGACTTACAAAGAGACTTAGACTCCCATACAATAATAATGGGAGACTTCAACACTCCACTGTAGAATTGTTTAGAAGCCATTTAGAGAAATTCTGGCCATGGAGTTAAAATTCCTCCTGCATTTTCTGAGTTGTAGAGTATATTACCTGTACTCAAAATCCATGAGGACTAAACTCTGATTTTTTTTAATCTCGCCCAAATTCCTATCTAAGGGATCTGGGGAGTCATATCCTAAAAATAATACATTCTCATCAGATGGGTTTTATTTAAGCCTACATATTGTGATTTACTTTCCAACCTGACTCTCACATAACATTATGAGACAAAGAAGAAAATCAACATATTTTACCCCAAAATATGTTTGTCATATTTTGAAATGGCCCTGCAAAGCTGTTCTTTGTGGGGAAAATGTTCATCTGTAAAGAATCTCTATTAACATAGCTAGATCTTTTTCTTTCAGACCCTCCCAATCCTAAAGAGATTACCTAAAATCTGAATAGGAAACATTCATCATCCTATTGTCTCTAAGGGCAAGTACTATAAGACTTCAAAAGAAATTTGGTCTCCACAATCTTTATCTTAACCTGAACATTTCTCTTCTATCATCCCAGGTCTTTAGACAAACTCAACCAATTGTCAACCAGAAAATGTTTAAATTCACCTATAGCCTGGAAGCCCCCCGGGTTTGAGTTGTTCCACTTTTCTGGACCAAACCAATGTATTTCTTAAGAGTATTTGATTGATGTCTCATGCCTCTCTAAAATGTATAAAACAAAGCTGGGCCCTGACCACCTTCGGCACATGTTCTCAGGACCTCCTAAGGGCTGCATCACAGGCCACGCTCACTTATATTTGACTCAGAATAAATCTCCAGTATTTTAGAGTTCAATTCTTTTTGTCGAAGTCCAGAACAGCCGAACTTTTAGCAATAAAAGATGTAACATTCAAAAGTGACCGCAAAGTTCTGAATGTAGAAACCTACCACAAATTTGAACTTCAAAGACTGTGAGGCTATAGGCATGGACAGATCACTTAACTAGAGGGTGAGCCTACTCAAACATCAGGTACCTGCACTCAACAGACTTTTTAGTATTATTAATTTTACATATGGATGTTAGGCATTTTATAAGGATAGATAAATCAGCTATTCTGATTGCATTCAGCAGTAAGTAGCAGAAAACCTTTATAACCATGGATTAGTTAAGTAAATGATTATTTTTGTTCACATAACAAGAAGTTTGGGGATAACAGCTCAGTGCCAGTGTAGTAGCTTAAGGATTCTGCCAGGGAATCTGATTTCTTCTCTTGTCTATCTCCAATGCCCTTGAGAAGTAGATTTTCCCTATAGTCACATGATAGCTACTGCATCTCAGATTGTAATTGCATTCCAAGCAGATAAAAGAAAAAAGAGTGAGGAGTGAACAGTAAAGGCATATGCTGTTGAAATTTATTTCTCTTTAAATCAGGAAATCAGTATTTTTCTTAAAAGCCCTATCATAGATTTCATCTTTCATCTCATCGGTGAGTATTTTATCATATAACCACTGCTGTCTATAAAGTACATTTAAAAATCATTTTTAAAAAAACCTGGGTACATTGCTGCCACCAAAAATATTGGTATGCAGTAGAGTTTCATTCTAGTCTGATGGAAGATTGTGACTGTTCAGACCTTTCTTCAATATTCACAGCAACTCTCATGTGTACACTTTATCCATGAGACACTTGAGAGTTTGCAAAGCACCTCCATCCACATCCTCTCACCTGATCCTAATTAGATATTCTCACTTGAGTCTACAGTTTTTTGAACAGTTTTTTGTTGTGTCATTGATCAGAACCCTTCTAATAATGTGTGTTTCTATACTTACAAAGATGCAGTTTTCATTGTGGTTCCCTGGTAATTCTGAAGTAGATTTTTAGGACATCTTTCTAGTGCTTCCATGAGTTCAAATGATTAGCTTGCAATTATTTACAAGGTGCCCCACTAGTTGGTGCTATGCTAGGGACCATACTGAAATATTGAAAAGAAAAGGAATAAAAGACAGCATTTCTGACCACCACCACCACCCCCCACCCCCATTCTTCTATTGTCACTTCACCATTCATGGATGTGAGGACTAAGCTCTGATTATTTTATCTTGCCCAAATTCCTATCTAAAGGTCTGAGGTGTCATGTCCTAGAAACCATAAATTCTCATCCAATGGGTTTTACTTAACCTTATATATTGTGACTTACTTTCCAATCTGACCCTGGCATAACATTATGTGACAAGAAAATAAAAATATTTTACCCCCAAAACATGTTTCTTTGCCATATTTTGAAAGGACCCTGCAAAGCTGTCCTTGGTGGGGGAAAAATTACATCTGTAAATAATCTCAGGGGTTCTGATGGCAAGATGGCCGAATAGGAACGGCTTTGGTCTGCAGCTCCCAGCGAGATTGATGCAGAAGGTGGGTGATTTTTGCATTTCCAACTGAGATGCCCTGTTTATCTCACTGGGACTGGTTGGACAGTGGGTGCAGCCCACAGACGGTGAGCCAAAGCAGGGTGGGGCATTGCCTCACCTGGGAAGCACAAGTGGTAGAGGGATTCCCCTCCCCCAGCCAAGGGAAGCCGCAAGAGACTGTACTGGGAGGAATGGTACACTCTGGCCCAGATACTGTGCTTTTCCCATGGTCTTCGCAGCCAGCAGATCAGGAGATTCCCTCTGGTTCCTATGCCACCAAGGCCCTCGGTTTCAAGCACAAAACTGGGTAGCCATTTGGGCAGACACAGAACTAGCTGCAGGAGGTTTTTTTTTTTTTTCATACCCCAGTGGCACCTGGAACGCCAGTGAGACAGAATCCTTCAATGCCCTGGAAAGGGGACTGAAGCCAGGGAGCCAAGTGGTTTGGCTCAGCGGATCCAATTCCCACAGAGCCCAGCAGGCTAAGATCCACTGGCTTGAAACTCTTGCTGCTAGCATAGCAGTCTGAGGTCAACTTGGGATGCTCAGGATTGGTGGAGGGAGGGGTGTCCACCATTGCTGAGGCTTGAGTAGGCAGTTTTATCCTCACAGTATAAACAAAGTCACCAGGAAGTTCTAACTGGGAGGAGCCTACCGCAGCTCAGCAAGGCCACTGCAGCCAGACTGTTCTCTAGATTCTTCCTCTCTGGGCAGGACATCTCTAAAAAAACAGGCAGCAGCCCCATTCGGGGACTTATAGATAAAACCTCCATCTCCCTGGGACAGAGTACCTGGGGGAAGGGGCAGCTGTGAGCGCAGCTTCAGCAGACTTAAACTACCCTGCCTGACAGCTCTGAAGAGAGCAACAGATCTCCCAGCACAGCATTTGAGCTCTGATAAGGGAGAGACTGCCTCCTCAAGTAGGTCCCTGACCCCCATGTATCTTGACTTGGAGAAACCTCCCAGTAGAGGCCAACAGATACCTCATGCAGGAGAGCTCTGGCTGGCATCTGGCAGGTGCCCCTTTGGGACTAACCTTCCTGAGGAAGGAACAGGCAGCAATCTTTGCTGTTCTGCAGCCTCTGCTGGTGATACCCAGGAAAACAGGGTCTGGAGTGGACCTCCAGCAAACTCCAGCAGACCTGCAGCCGGGGGGCTTGACTGTTATAAGGAAAACTAATAAACAGAAAAGAACAGTATCAACATCAACAAAAAGGACGTCTGCTCAGAGACCTCATCCGAAGGTCACCAACATCAAAGATCAAAGGTAGATAAATCCATGAAGATGGTGAGAAACCATAGCAAAAAGGCTGAAAATTCCAAAAACCAGAATAACTCTTCTCCTCTGAAGGATCACAACTCCTCACCAGCAAGAGAATGAAACTGGATGGAGAATGAGTTTGAGAAATTAACAGAAGTAGGCTTCAGAAGGTGGGTAATAACAAACTCCTCCAAGCTAAAGGAGCATGTTCTAACCCAATGCAAGGAAGCTAAGAACCTTAAAAAAGTTAGATGAATTGCTAACTAGAATAACCAGTTTAGAAAAGAACATAAATGACCTGATGGAGCTGAAAAACACAGCATGAGAACTTTGTGAAGCATACACAAGTGTCAATAGCCAAATTGATCAAGCGAAAAAAAGGATATCAGAGATTGAATTTCAACTCAGTGAAATAAAGTGAGAAGACAAGATTAGAGAAAAAAGAGTGAAAAGAAATGATCAAAGCCTCCAAGAAATATGGGACTATGCAAAAAGACCAAATCTACATTTGATTAGTGTGCCTGAAAGTGACGGGAAGAATGGAACCAACTTGGAAAACACTCTTCCGGATAATATCCAGGAGAACTTCCCCAACCTAGCAAGACAGGCCAACATTCAAATTCAGGAAATACAGAGAACACCACAAAGATACGCCTCTAGAAGAGCAACCCCAAGACACATAATCATCAGATTCACCAAGGTTGAAATGAAGGAAAAAACGTTAAGAGGAGCCAAAGAGGAAGGTCGGGTTACCCACAAAGGGAAGCCCATCAGACCAACAATGGACCTCTCAGCAGAAACCCTACAAGCCAGAACAGAGTGGGGACCAACATTCAACATTCTCAAAGAAAATAATTTTCAACCCAGAATTTCATATCCAGCCAAACAGTTTCATAAGTAAAGGAGAAATAAAATCCTTTATAGATAAGCAAATGCTGAGAGATTATGTCACCACCAGGCCTGACTTACAAGAGCTCCTGAAGGAAGCACTAAACATGGAAAGGAACAACCGATAATCACCACTGCAAAAACATACCAAATTGAAAAGAACATTGACACTATGAAGAAACTGCATCAACTAATGGGCAAAATAACCAGCAGCATCATAATGACAAGATCAAATTCACACATAACAATATTAACCTTAAATGTGAATGGGCTAAATGCCCCCAATTAAAAGACACAGACTGGCAAATTGGACAAAGAGTCAAGGCCCATCGGTGTGCCATATTCAGGAAACCCATCTCATGTGCAGAGAGGTACATAGGCTCAAAATAAAGGGATGGAGGAATATTTACCAAGCAAATGGAAAACAATAAAACAGCAGAGGTTGCAATCCTACTCTCTGATAAAACAGACTTTACATGAACAAAGATCAAAAGAGGCAAAGAAGGGCATTACATAATGGTAAAGGGATCAATGCAACAAGAAGAGGTAACTATCCTAAACATATATGCACGCAATACAGAAGCACCCAGATTCATAAAGCAAGTTCTTAGAGACCTACAAAGAGACTAAGACCTCCACACAATGATAGTGGGAGACTTTAACACCCCACTGTCAATATTAGACAGATCAACAGGAAATTAACAAGGATATCCAGGACTTGACCTCAACTCTGGACCAAGCGGACCTAATAAACATCTACAGAACTCTCCACCCCAAATCAACAGAATATACATTCTTCTCAGCACCACATCAAACTTATTCTAAAACTGACAACATAATTGGAAGTAAAACACTCCTCAGCAAAAGCAAAAGAATGGAAATCATAACAGTCTCTCAGACCACACTGCAATCAAATTAGAACTCAGAATTAAGAAACTCACTCAAAACCACACAACTGCACGGAAACTGAACAATCTGTTCCTGAATGACTACTGGGTAAATAACGAAATGAAGGCAGAAATAAAATGTTCTTTGAAACCAATGAGAACAAAGACACAATGTACCAGAATTTCTGGGACACATTTAAAGCAGTGTGTAGAGGGAAATTTGTAGCACTAAATGCCCACAAGAGAAAGCAGGAAAGATCTAAAATCAGCACCCTAACATCATAATTAAAAGAACTAGAGAAACAAGAGCAAACAAATTCAAAAGCTAGCAGAAAACAAGAAATAACTAAGATCAGAGCAGAACTGAAGGAGATAGAGACACGAAAAACCCTTCAAAAATCAATGAATCCAGGGGCTAGTTTTTTGAAAAGATCAACAAAATAGATCGACTGCTAGCCAGACTACTAAAGAAGCAAAGAGAGAAGAATCAAATAGATGCAATAAAAAATGATAAAGGGGATATCACCACTGATCCTACAGAAATGCAAACTACTATCAGAGAATACTATAAACACCTCTATGCAAATAAATGAGAAAATCCACAAGAATTGGATAAATTCCTACACACATACACCCTCCCAAGACTAAACCAGGAAGAAGTCGAATCCCAGACTAGATCAATAACAAGTTCTGAAATTGAGGCAGCAATTAATAGCCTACCAACCAAAAAAAGTCCAGGACCAGACAGATTCACAGCCGAATTCTACCAGAGGTATAAAGAGGAGATTGTACCATTCCTCCTGAAACTATTCCAAACAATAGAAAAAGAGGGAATCCTCCCTAACTCATTTTACAAGGCCAACATTACCCTGATACCAAAACCTGGCAGAGAAACAACAAAGAAAATTTCAGGCCAATATCCCTGTTGAACATTGATGCAAAAATCCTCAATAAAATACTGGCAAACTGAATCCAGCAGCACATCAAAAAGCTTATCCACCACAATCAAGTCAGCTTCATCCCTGGGATGCAAGGCTGGTTCAACATACGCACATCAACAAACGTAATCTATCACATAAACAGAACTAATGACAAAAACCACATGATTTTCTCAATAGATGCAGAAAAGACCTTTGACAAAATTCAACAGCACTTCATGCTAAAAACTTTCAATCAACTAGATATAGATGGAATGTATCTCAAAATAATAAGAACTATGACAAACCCACAGCCAATATCATACTGTATGGGCAAAAATGGGAAGCATTCCCTTTGAAAACTGGCACAAGACAAGGATGCCCTCTCTCACCACTCCTATTCAACATAGTATGGAAGTTCTGGCCAGGGCAAACAAACAAGAGAAAGAAATAAAGGGTACTCAATTAAGAAAAGAGGAAGCCAAATTGTCTCTGTTTGCAGATGACATGATTGTATATTTAGAAAACCCTATAGTCTCAGCCCCAAATCTCCCTAAGCTGATAAGCAACTTCAGCAGTCTCAGGATATAAAATCAATGTGGGAAAATCACAAGCATTCCTATACACCAATAACAGACAAACAGAAAGCCAAATCATGAGTGAACTCCCTTTCACAATTGCTACAAAGAGAATAAAATACCTAGGAATACAACTTGCAAGGGATGTGAAGGACCTCTTCAAGGAGAACTACAAACCACTGCTCAAGGAAATAAGAGAGGACACAAACAAATGGAAAAACATTCTGTGCTCATGGATAGGAAGAATCAATATTGTGAAAATGGCCATGCTGCCCAAAGTAATTTATAGATTCAATGCTATCCCCATCAAGCTACCACTGACTTTCTTCACAGAATTGGAAAAACTACTTTAAGTTTCATATGGAACCAAAAAAGAGCCAAGACAATCCTAAGCAGAAAGAACAAAGCTGGAGACATCGCGCTACCTGATTTCCAAATATACTACAAGGCTATACTAACAAAAAACAGTATGGTACTGGCACCAAAACAGATATATAGACCAATGGAACAGAGGAGAGGCCTCAGAAATAACACCACACATCTACAACCATCTGATCTTTGACAAATCTGACAAAAACAAGCAATGGGGAAAGGATTCCCTATCTAATAAATGGTGTTGGGGAAACTGGCTAGCCATATGCAGAAAGCTGAAACTGGACCCCTTCCTTACACCTTATACAAAAATTAACTGAAGATGGATGAAACACTTAAACATAAGACCTAAAACCATAAAAACCCTAGAAGAAAACTTAGGCAATACTATTCAAGACATAGGCATGGGCAAAGACTTCATGACTAAAACACCAAAAGCAATGGCAACAAAAGCCAAAATTGGCAAATGGGATCTAATGAAACTAAAGAGCTTCTGCATAGCAAAAGAAACTCATCAGAGTGAACAGGCAACCTACAGAATGGGAGAAAATTTTTGCAATCTATCCATCTGACAAAGGGCTAATATCCAGAATCTACAAAGGACTTAAACAAATGTACAAGAAAAAAACAACCCCATCAAAAAGTGGGTGAAGGATATGAACAGACACATCTCAAAAGAAGACATTTATGTGGCCAAGAAACATAGGGAAAAAAGCTCATCAGCACTGGTCATTAGAGAAATGCAACTCAAAACCACAATGAGATGCCATCTCATGCCAGTTAGAATGGTGATTATTAAAACATCAGGAAATAACAGATGCCGGAGAGGAAGTGGAGAAATAGGAATACTTTTACACTGTTGGTGGGAGTATAAATTAGTTCATTGTGGGAGACAGTGTGGCTATTCCTCAAGGATCTAGAACCAGAGAAATACCATTTGACCCAGCCATCCCATTACTGGGTATATACACAAATGATTATAAATCATTCTACTATAAAGACACATGCACACGTATGTTTATTTCAGCAGCACTGTTCACAATAGCAAAGGCTTAGAATCAACTCAAATGCCCATCATTGATAGACTGCAGAAAGGAAATGTAGCACGTATATACCATGGAATACTACGCAGCCATAAAAAAGGATGAGTTTATGTCCTTTGCAGGGACATGGATGAAACTGGAAACCATCATTCTCAATAAACTAACATGGGAACAGAAAACCAAACACCACATGTTCTCACTCATAAGTGGGAGTTGAACAATGAGAACACATGGACACAGGGGTTGGGGGCATCATACAATGAGGACTGTTGGGGGGTCGGGGGCTGGGGGAGGGATATCATTAGGAGAAATACCTAATGTAGATGACGGGTCGATGGGTGCAGCAAACCACCATGGCACGTGTATACCTATGTAACAAACCTGCACGTTCTGCACATGTATCCCAGAACTTAAAGTATAATAAAAAATTAAAAGGGATGGAGGGAGCAAGTCTGTCCCTTTTTCCCTCTGCCATATGAGGATGCAGCAAGAAGGCACCATCTTGGAATCAGACAGCCAACCTTCACCAGACACTAAATCTGCTGGCATCTGGATCTTGGACTTCCCAGCCTTCAGAATTGTGAGGAATAAATTTCTACTATTTATAAAGTATTCAGTCCAAGGGATATTGTTACAGAAGCCTGAATGGACAAGACAGATATGTAGTACCTAATGTGTAAATAATAAAATATGCAATACAAGAAAAGAAAAGAATCTCTATTAACATAGCTAGATTTTTTCTTCCAGGCTCTCCGAATCCTGAAGAGATTAAGAGTCTTTCACATTTTAAAGGTCTGAATAGGAAACACTGGTCATGTATAAGACTATTAGACTTCAAAAGAACCTTAGTCTCCACAATTTTTTATCTTAACTTGAACATTTCCTTTCTATCAATCCCAGGTCTTTAGACAAACTCATCCAATTGTAAACCCAAAATTGTTTAAATTTACCTATTGCCTGGAAGCCCCACCCCTACTCCCCCACCACCATACTTTGAGTTGTCCCACCTTCCTGGATCAAACCAACATATTTCTTAAATATATTTGATGTTTCATGCCTCCCTAAAATGTATAAAACCAAGCTGCACCCCAGCTGCCTTGGGCACATGTTCTCAGGACCTCCTGAGCGGCTTGTGTCATGGGGCCATGGTCCCTCATATTTGGCTCAGAATAAATCTTTTCAAATATTTTACAGATTTTGACGCTTTTTGTCAATGGTGTCTCTGCCTTTACTGGCTTGCTTCTTTTTCCATTCCCTTTACAACAAAGGGAGATAAGAGCATGGGGAATCATGGAAGTAATGTGAATTCTCGATATAACTCACCACTGCATTACTGTGGGCATGAACTTGGTAAAATCACACAGAAAATTCCTAGGTCTGTGTACTAATTATCTATCATTGCCTAACACAAATACCCCAAAACTTAGTGGCTTAAAACAACAAACATTTATTATCTCACAGTTTCTGTGGGTCAAGAATCAGAGTGAAACTTTGCTGGGTATCTCTGGCTTAAGGTCTTTCTGTAGGTTACAGTCAGGTTATTATCTAGGGATGTGGTCTCATCTGAAGACTTGACTAAGGGAAGATCTGCTTCCAAACTCCCTAATGTTGTTGATGCAAAATTCAGTTCCTTGTGATATGTTGGTCTGAGGGTCTCAGTTCTTTGTTGGCTCCCCTCACTCAGTTCCCTGCCTGGTGGCCCTCTCCATGGAGCCACTCACAATATGGGAGCTTGCTTCCCCCAGAACAAAGGCACTGCAAGAAACAGCCAGAGTGACCAAAATAAATCACAATCTATCTGTAATTTAATCTTGGATGTAGTATCCATCATATTTGTCATGTTTTATTTGTTATAAGGCAGTCACTACATCTAGCTTACACTCAAGGGGGAGACATTTTACAAAAGTATGAATACCAGGAGGCAAGGATGATGGGGGTGGTGGCACATGTTAGAAATTGGTCCCTTTGGTTTTGATCTCCTTTATATAAGAATCCTACTAGCTTTGAAGCCCATAATTTGATGGTTCTAAGAACATACTTCAAGCCAGCCCCTGGACTGTGCTGTGAGTGTCATGAAGTCAGGGGGTTTTTATTTCTTTGTTGTTTGTTCTTTACCTCTACATCCTCAGCACCACCACAGGGCCTGACCTATAGTGAGTGTTTATGTATTTCATTCATTCAACATTTATTGATCATGTGTCACGCCTTGTACTAGATGCTAGAGATGTAGTTGTGACCAAGATAGATGTAAGTTCTCAATATCATGGAACTTACATTCGAGGAGGGGAAGACAGACAATAAACAAGTAACCCAGTAAATGAACAAGATATCATCACAGAGAAAGAGATAAATAATGTGTCAAACTTGAAACAATTACAAATTATAAACATCATTTAAATGATGTTACTCTATGATGAGCTATATCTACATCAGTAAGAAAAAAATTGAACATCCCAGAAAATCTGTTTGCAATAAAACTCTAAGAGAAAAAATATGGGTTAAATATCACTAGTTATCTAAGATCTGAAGATTAGAACACAACTTCTTAATTAATCTCTTTAAATTGCTGTTGTTGTTTTTGGCAATAAGAGTCAATGTTTTCCAAGGAAACTGGACTTTCTCACAGACTCTGGGAGGAAGTGCATGTTGGTTTTACTTTTGTGGAGGGTTCTATGACAAGATATGTCCAAACCCTAAAATGAATGCATTTTGAGTTTTTTTTTTTTTTAATCAGTAAAATTAAAAGCTAAGAGTATAGGCTATGGGATGAGCCTAGATGGGGAGATGAGGGTGCAGGGCAGGTCAGCCAGGGCTTCCTAGTGGGAAATAATTTCTGATCTGAGTAGAAGTTAACATGGCCATGTGGGGTCTAGGATGGGAAGTGCTTACAGACAAAGGTGAAAAAGTAGTTCCATTCAGGACACAGAATCAGGTGTTGCAAGGTGCAGAGTGTAAGAAATGTGAGAAAGTATGAGATTTAGCTAGAGGGAGGAGTCCAGATGAGTCCCAGATTTCTCTCTTGGGCAGCCAGTGGATGACAAAGTCATCACCAAAAGAGTAAAACAGGAAAAATTTCTGCATTGCATAGGAAAATCAGGGGTTTCCAAGCCCTATTGATGATGGTCCACCTAGGTGAAGTAAAATAGCTGGAGACCCGTCTCTCCTACCTATTCCTGAATAGTTTATTTCTTCAATTAGAGCCTCAGAGATTTGCAAAGTCCTGATAACTTTCATTTTTTAAAGTATATTTAAAAGTGAGTCGATGCCAAAATGGGGCTATGAAAATGTTGTTGATACATTTTAGATGTTACCATTTAACGAATTAAAACTGGCCAGGTGCAGTGGTTCACACCTGTAATCCCAGCACTTTGGGAGGCTGAGGCGGGCGGATCACCTGAGGTTGGGAGTTCAAGACCAGCCTGACCAACATGGAGAAACCCCATCTCTACTAAAAATACAAAAGTAGCCGGGCGTGGTGGCGCATGCCTGTAATCCCAGCTACTTGGGAGGCTGAGGCAGAAGAATCGCTTGAACTCAGGAGGCGGAAGTTGCAGTGAGCCAAGATCATGCCATTGCACTCCAGCCTGGGCAACAAGAATGAAACTCCATGTCAAAAAAAAAAATTTAAAACTTTCGGAGTGCACACATGTGTGCACAAACATTGTGGTGGCTGTGTATAACCTCATTTGAAGGCAACACCAAGGTCTAAACCTGAGGTCATTCATGACTGTGAGGCCCCAGTAAATGGCTTCTCTGCCTGTCTCCTCCATCAGGATCCAGGTTCTGTTCTCAAGGACAAGGGTGCCTTCATTTCCATTTCACAGAATAATGTTTCTCTGATATAATTAAGTCCAGAGCAGCAGTTCCTTTTTGGTCTTCCTCCCCCTCCCATACATACTCAAAGATACTCAATTGTCATCAGGTAAAAAGATATATCTGATGTCTTTTAAAGGAACGGTATTTAGAGTAGATGCCTAATGGCCAAAGTCTGTCATCTTTACTGTATCTTTCCCCTGTGACAGCAATCTTTTAGGAGTACACAAATTGCATTCCTTGAAGACTTTTGGAGATGACCTTGAAGAAAATATTTCTGTTCATTTGTTTGTTTATTTTTAATTGGTTTTAATCTAACTACACCTGTAGTTATCTTTGTGGGAAGTTTTAGAATTAAACATGTATTTATCTTAATCATGCTGTGGTTTGAAAGTGTCCCTGAAATTAATATGTTGAAATGTAATCGCCAAAGTGATAGTATTAAGAGGTGAGGCCTTTAAGAGGTGATTAAGTCATGAGGGTAGAGCCCTCATGAATGGGATTAGGGCCCTATGAAAAGGGCTTGAGGGAGTGGGTTTGCTCTCTTGCCCTTCTGCCACATGAAAACACAGCATTCCTCCCTCCATAGGATGCAGCAACAAGGTGCTATCTTGGAAGCAGAGAGCAGTTCTAACCAGACATTCAACTTGCTGGTGCTTTGATCTTGGACTTCCCAGCCTCCAGAACTGTGGGAAATGTCTATTATTTATAAATTATCCAGTCTATAGTATTTCATTAAAGGAGAAAAAAAGAATTAAGACAAATAGTAATAGAAGTTCTCAGGTTTTCTATTTATTTTTGTGTTGTTTCAATTTTGGTAAGTTGTATGTTTATACAAATATGTCCATTTCATCTAAATTTTCAACTTTTTTGCATAATAATTTTATAATATCCTTATTACCTTTTAATCAACTGCCAGTTTTACAGCAACATTTGATTTTTCCTTCTTGGTGTCAATACTTGTACTATTGCTCATTTTCCTTACCAAAGAAGAAACTTCTTGCCTTACTGTCATTTCTAGTATACATTTATTTTCAATTTATTTAATTTGCCCTTATCCTACTTTCTTCAAATTTATATTGCTATTCTTTTTTGTAATTACTTAAGATGGATGGTTAGCCCACTTCTTGTGGGGATTCAAAAAAAAAAAAGTGCATTTTAGGCTATGTAGTTTTCATGAATACTGCTTTAACTGCATTCCACAAATTTTAGTATGTAGCCAGGCATGATGGCATGCACCTGTAATCTCAGCTACTCCTCTGGAGTAAAGAGGCTGAAGTGGGAGGATTGCTTGAGCCCAGAAATTTGAGGCTACAGTAAGTTATGATCGTGCTACTGCACTCCAGCTTGGGTGACACAGTAAGATTCCACCTCCAAAATAAACAAACAAATAAATTTAGTATGTAATTTTGTCATTTGGTTGAAAATACTTTCTAATTTTTATTATAACTTATTATTTAACCAATAGACTTAATTTCTAAACACATACAGATTTTATACTTTTTTTTTTTTTTTTTTTTGAGACGGAGTCTCGCTCTGTCACCCAGGCTGGAGGGCAGTGACGAGATCTCGGCTCACTGCAAGCTCCGCCTCCCAGGTTCATGTCATTCTCCTGCCTCAGCCTCCTGAGTAGCTGGGACTACAGGTGCCCGCCACCACAGATTTTATACTTCTTTTGTTATTAATTTTTCAGCATAATTGCATTGCAGTCAGAGAACTAACTTATAATTTCAGTCTTCTGATGTCAAATATGTAATAAATTTTGTCAATCATCTCTATGTTTGTAAAAATAATGTGTTCCGCAGTTGTTAAGAGCGGTGTTTTAAATACAACCAATAGATTGTTTGCTAATGGTGCTTCCAAATTGACTGTCTTTCACTAACTTTCATCTGCTTGTTATATATTTTATGGGAAAATGTATTTAAAAATTTCTTACTGTGATTGGGAGTTTGCCTAGTTTTCCTGATACTTGTGTACTTTGTGAAATTTTTTTTTTTTTTTTTTTTTTTTTTTTGAGACAGGGTCTCACTCTGTTGACCAGGCTGGAGGGCAGTGGTACCATCTTGGCTCACTGCAGCCTTGACCTCCCGGGGCTTCCACCTTAGCCCTTAGCCTCCCAAGTATCTGGGACCACAGGTGTACACCACCACACCTGGCTAATTTTGTGTATTTTTAGTAGAGATGGGGTTTTGCCATGTTGCCCAAACTGGTCTTGAACTCCTGGACTTAAGCAATCTGCCTGCCTCAGCTTCCCAAAGTGCTGGGATTATAGGCGTGAGCCACTGTTCCCTTGTGTGCATTTGTGACATATTATTAAGTGTATAGCAATAGAAAATTCTCATATCTTTCTGGTGAATTGAACATTTAACCATTATGAAGTGACCAACTTTTCTCTAGTAATGTGCTTTACACAATATTGTTACACCGGCTTTTAACTAATGCTTGCATGGTAGATCTTTTTCCTTCTGTTACTTTCAGTTTTTTGATATCCTCATGTTTTAGATCAATCTCTTGCAAGTTACCTACAGTTGAGTATTAGGTTATTTTTAATCTATTCTGAGAATCTATTTTTTCCTTTAACTGAAATATTTAGTCTATTTACATTTAATATAATTGCTAATTATTTGATTTCAGATTATGCAATTTCTAGTTTTGCCAACTATTCCATATTATTTTCCTTCCTCTTTTTCGCCTTCTTATGGATTGATTAGTTTTTAGGATTTCATTTTTGCTTCCCACTTATATGCAATATATAATATTCTCTCTTTACATATTATTTTACAAATGCTGCAAGACATTATTATTTTTGTTGTATATAGTCAACTTTCATTTTGATTTACCCACGTATTTATAACTTTTTTGTCCTTCAGTCCTTCTTGTATCTCTAACCTTTCATTTGGCATAATTTTCCTTCTGCTCAAAATATACCTTTAAAATGTCCTTTAGGGTATATTGGTTTATCATAAAATCTCTGTTTCTGTTTGTCTGAAAGTATGTTTCATTTCACTTTCTTTCTTGTAGAATATTTTCAAGGGATAAAAGTTCTAAGTCATGGCTGGGCGCAGTGGCTCACGCCTGTAATCCCAGCACTTTGGGAGACTGAGGTGGGCAGATCATGAGGTCAGGAGATCTAGACCATCCTGGCTAACACGGTGAAACCCCATCTCTACTGAAAATAGAAAAAATTAGCTAGGCATGGTGGCGGGCACCTGTAGTCCTAGCTACTCGGGAGGCTGAGGCCGGAGAATGGTGTGAACCCGGGAGGCAGAGCTTGCAGTGAGCCGAGATTGCGCCACCGCACTCTAGCCTGGGCAACAGAGCAAGACTCCATCTCAAAAAAAAAAAAAAAGTTCCAAGTCATTAGTTATTTTCTTTCAGCATGCTGTGCTATTTTACCATCTTCTAGCTTCCATCATTGCTGTTGAAAAGTGAGTTTTTAGTGTAAGTGTTGCTCTTCTGAAGAAAATATGTCTCTGCTTTTAAGCTTTGGTTTTCTGCAATCACTATGTGAATCTGGGTTTCTTTCTTTAAAAAAAAAAAAAATCGTACTTGGGATTTGTTAGGTTTCTGATTGTGAATTGATGTCTTTCATCAGTCCTGGGCAATTCTAAGTCATTATCTCTAAATTGCTTCTGCCACATTTCTATTTATCTCTTTTAGTCAAAAATATGTTAAACCTTCTTACCTCTCCTCTGACTTTTACTTACTTGTCTACATTTTCCATCTTTTTGTGTTTTCATGCTTCTTTCTGGATAATTTCTCCTAATCTACCTTCTCTTCTGCTGTGTTTAATTTGCTTCTAAACCCATCTACTAAGTTTCAAATTTTTATTGTAAATTTTAGTTGGAATTTCTATTTTTGTTTTATTGAATGTTATAGTTTTTGTTCTCACACATTTTATGCCCATTCTTTATCTCCCTGAATATACTAAGCATGTTTCATATTCTGTTTCTGATAATTCCAATATTGTGGTCCCTGAGGGTTTTGTTATTTGATATGTTTTATTGGTGCTCACTCACGTTGTCTTTTTACCAATGTTTTCACTTGTATATTTGAAAAATTATTTGTAGAAATAATTTGAGGCAGAAAGTGAAGTCACCTTCTGGAGAGGATTTTAATTTTCTTCAGTCAGGCATGAGGGAGTGCTAGCTGTCCAATACAACTTTAATCCAATTTCAAAGTGTGAGGTTTCCTCGGCTGCTCAGTGATGCATAGTTGGGATGTAATCACTGTGAGGATTTCCTTCCAATTTACTTTGACTCAAAAGGCAGTGCTCGCTAGGTCCCCATCCAAAGTCAAGTGGTGAATTTCAGGGATCCTGCCTTTGATGGGCCTTAGACTTTATATTTCCCCCTTAGCACTGAGAGGCCACTACCGTCATTGGGTTTCTTAGCTGCTTCTACTGGCTCAGCAAATGTCACCAGGGCAAAAACAGCCCCAAGTGAGGTGCTCATCCTTACCTTCTGGATATCAGCCTGGAAATTTCTCACTGTTTTATCTGCCTTTTCATGCTTAAAAATTTTGTCTTTCATAAAGATCATTCAGCCAGTTGTCATGAGAAGGGAATATTTTGATTTCCCTATTTCTATATAGCCCAAATTATAAGTACAGAAATTCCTATCTAGAATATTCTTCCCTTCCACTCTAGAAAATGCTCATGAATTGTGAATCAAAAACTGTCAAGTAGTACATTCTCCCACCTTGTATCTTTTCTTATAGCAGGAATACCAGACTATAATTGCTTTATATGTGATTTGTGACCTCACTGGGGAGGAGACTAGAACATGTCATAGCAATTGCTCTTTCTGCACCCCTAATTCACTCATTTAGTCAGTGGATATTCATTAAGCATGTACTACATAACCAGATATTTTTCTAGGTACTGAGGAAACGGTAAACAAGGCAAATGCACTTGCTGTCCTCACGATGTTTGTGAGTTAAGATAAAATAACAGTCCTTCCAGAATATGTTTCCAGATGAATTCAGTAAAAGTACATAGCTTCAAAATGGACAGTAATGGCCACTCTAGTCAGAATACTTAAAGCTGAGCAATGGAAATAAATTCTTCCTGACTTAAGGAAAAATAGAATTTATTGAAATGAAATTCATTAGCTTACAGAATCGCTGGAAAGGCTGGGGAACCAGACTCAGAATGGGCAGAAACACAAAAGGCAAGGCCGCAGGTAGGACCACATTTCATATCACAAATCCAGTCCAGAGAGGACCTGCTGCCCCTATTGCTGTACCCTGGATATCAGCACTTGCAGCACTTCTGCCAGAGATAGAACTCCAGAAGCTTCCACAGCACTGCAGCTCTGCTTCCCCACACACTGCATGAGCTATTAGGCTACCACCCTCTCTCACCAGAGCACATTCTCCTATCCTGCCCCTTTGTGATTCTTAACTCCTGACCCGATCTGCGTATGAGTGTCTGATTGACTAAGGCTAGGTCACATGGCTGCTCTAGCCACATAGGAGTCTGGGAAAGGAAAAATCTGGTATTTTCTGGAAAGTTCTGTGAGTGAAACCCTGGTTTTGCATCCCAGTTAAGCCCATAACATAAGGAATTTCCCAAACATAGTAAAGCAGTGAAGTTAATGGACAGTCAAAAAGAATGACAAATGTCAGCCTCCAGCCATTTTTAAGGCAGATTCTCCACCAGGCGCTCTGCTTAGTACTCCAGATGCATCATTTTGGAAGTCAGAAAGTCTTCTTCCAAACAATTCATCAACATATTCACTAATGTGCTTATCATCTTTATAACAAATTTATTCTCCTTTTGCAGATGGGAAAACGGAGGCGTAGAGAGGTGAACTAAGTGTCCCATGGTCCCATAGGCAGTATGTTCCACAGTTGAGTTTTTAAAACAGATATTTCTGACCACAGAGCCCATGCCTAACCACTCTACAACACTGTCTTGTCCCCTCCTGCCTCCTCTCCTGTGTCAGGTTTAGGTGTAGGGTCCTTTCCTGTATACTAGTGAGACATTAGGGTCAATACTGAAATAAAATGTTCACTCTATATGGTATTTAAAATGATCATTAAGAGCCAGTCTTCTTCCAAACAATTCATCAACATAATTCACTAATGTGCTTATCAGTGATTAATGAAGACTGGTTGCTATACATTCCTGGCAACATAAATAAATACTGAGTCTATTACTCATTAACAATCTTTTTAGATGCCGTATTCTTGGCTTGCTTAATGCCAGTCTGAAATGAGTTTCCAGAAATGGCATTTTAATCCATGATATAGTTTCTTCCCTCTCAGCCAGGAGGATGTATTATGAAAAGAAAGTGTAGCTTTGGATAAAGCACATATATGCAAAAGCACAAAAGCAATATATTGAGGTATAGTCCAGTTCTTTTTCTACCTAATCCTTTTTGAAGACAGTCATATAAACACTTGAGGGGCATGAGTTAAGAAAAGGACTGTTTGCCGTGTAGGTTGAAACTACGAATAAATCACATCAAATCCTAAGGATTCTAATAGTGAAGTTGTGTTTGTCAGGCTGGGAGCTTGCACTACCAAAATGGAAAAATAAAGGCAGCTTGGAAACCTATGTCAAAAAGTATGGTGGCACAGAAACAAAGGTAGCAGGGGGAAGAGAGGTCTTTAAGGAACAGGACATGCGGAGGCGTTCAACAGCCGAAGGGACACCTGTGTCCAAATGTGGAAGGCATTTACAGTTGCTTTTCAGTTATGTGGTTCTGTAAGACAAAGGACCACATGTCAGGTAACTCAGATAGATCCAGGGGAAATATGAAGAGGAAAATGAAGCGAAAAGGAAGAAAGTGAAATGCCAAATGAAATGGATAGTTTCATAAAAGGAACAACCAGCCAAACAAGGTTCTCATTCACATATCCACATACTAAAACATTTGAAGCATCACGATCCTAGACAGTTACCAATAGTATATCACATCATTTTATTTTATGGCTATCAAAATTAAATTCATTGTATAAATTTTTAATATGACAATACACATAGGAAAAATTTATGCTGCCACAAGAACTTTGGTTTAGATCTCCCTGTAGGGAGTGTCATTCCTCTCTAATTGGTGCCTTGAGGATATTTATGCATTTAATTTCCCTGAGAAGGTGATTTGGCTTTTTTTTTTTTTTCCTTTTGTTTTGGCTTTTATATTGCTTCAGGTTTTGTTCCAGAGTACAGAACTGCCAAGTGAAGTCACTGCCACATAACCTTGGAAGAAAAGGATGTCTTTGAGAACAGAATTCACGGTGTAACTATTTTTGCCCAAAGAAAACCTCTTAAATGTATATTGTGCAAGAAGTTTTCTGGGCTCTGCTTCAAACTAAATTGGCCTAGATTTTCATGCGGATGCACTGACAAGTGTTTAAGGCTAGATGATAAATCAGAAGCTTATATCACTACAGAAGCTATTCAGCACAATGAAGACAGTCCCTTCTACCCCACCCCAGCGAGAACATTTTCTCCAAACACGTGATGTTTGCTGTTAGAAGAGGTCACTTTATTGACACTCGAAGTCAATAACACGAAGACTGGACCCTTCGCTTTGGCACTAACTTCCCAACATCCCAACCTGTATGGTATTATAAAACAGGACCATACTACAACCAGATGTAAAGTTTCTTCCTGTCTGGATTTGTCTACCCTTGTTCTTTGCTTCTACAGCACAGCAAATCTTTCAGTTTTTTCTTATTACATTGTACTTATGTAACCAAACATCCTTAGGCTCCACCAAACAGTAGATACAAATGAAGTCATTTTAATCCTCATGAAATAAATGTCCTGTTCCTGCCCACAGCTGCCGGTACATGCAAATCCACTCCCCCCTCCACTGTTCTTCCTCCCATCTGCCAGTATGTATCTTTTGAGTTCCCAAGTATCTCATATGTGCTGTGAACAACTTGATCTCTCTGGTCCCTGTGTGATGTGATTTTCTTTTCTTTTTCACATCCCTCTTGTCCTCTTCCTGTTAAGCCACTTAAGAACTTTGCTTTGCTGCTGATATTAATGGTGTCCACTATATCCAGCAACATCCAGGCCAAGGGCATGCATTCCTGCAGCTCCCAAGCCAACAGTCCAGATGTCCCAGAGCTGTGTTTGTTCACTAGGTATTTAGTAAGTGCCCACAGTGTGGACACCGTGGCACCCTCCCCATCACTACGCTATACTTTGCTACTGGGCCCTTACCTGGCATTACTTGGGATGAGTATTTTGGAAAGGTTTTATGAATCAGCTTTTTAAATTTTGACTTATAACTCACTGAGCAGAGACTCCAAACCAGTCCAATAGCCAAGGCAGAAGAGAAAAGCATTCCACTCCTCCACTGGCCTCATCCCTTTCTTCTCTATCAGGAGCCCTTCCAGGCAGATCAACAAGGGGAAAGAAATCCTTATTCTTTGCCTAGAAAATGCAAATCAGTGCACATTTATTCATGCAAACTGATTGTCAGAGAGGTTATAAACCTTCCGGTTTTACAAATAGCTAAGCTCTCAATCCAAGTCTTGATTTAGCTATGACATTCTGCTATGATCTATGAACATAACAGAATATATTTATTAGTTTTCTACTAGATTACTGTTAAGAATGTTTCAATTTTATACTCTCTCTGTCCCCACACAATACTTAAAAATAGTGTCTTATAAATCACTTTTAATTGATGATGACTTTTCCTGTGTAATCCTAGAAATTTTAAGGGATAGGACCCAATGTCTTTATAGAGTCACAGTCAAAGGAAACACCAGTTTGCCTGCATAACTTGAGAAAAAACTTATATATTTTTTCTATTGGCAAAATATTGGCATTTTGTATCATGTATTCACTATCCAGAAACTTCCTAGATGTCTTGGTATCATTCTTATCAAAGTCTCATATGCATAGCAATTACAAAAACCAAGCAAACAAACAAAATCTCTTCTTCTCTTTTTATGCCACCTAGCCCTTGGGCACCACACTCCCATCTTTTGAAACTTTATTCTCTGCCCCGCGTTCCTTCAGTTTCTCACTCTGAAAAAGCCACTTGTGAACTATAGTTTCAGGTCTCATTTTCATCACTTTTAAAATGAGAATCATCATCAGAGAAAAAAAAATCCAGAAGCTGACCTGGAAATGTCTGTGATAATGATACAGTAATAATTTTTCCTCATTAAATATACAGCTTGTTTTTATTTTTTACGTTCATCTTTTTAATGTTTATTGTTTTTAAAACTTAAAAGCAAAGTCGGAACTGAAAAAACCTCTTTTTAGATAATGTTAGCAATTTTCTCTGAAGGAGAAAAGTTCTGACACAAAGCATGAGTGTGGCTACAAAACATTTTTCTGCAGTATTTCAACAAGCTATTTTTGTGATATTTTTACCCTTTTAAGATCTTATAAATTCAATCAGCATAGAATTATCAGAGAGAATCTGAGAACAAATTTTAAATGCATTCAACTAGTGTTTAGGAAAACAAAATGAAGACCAAGCCATCTGAATACTTTTCTGCACACTCCTCCACACTAGCTGCTTGCTTTGGTCATCTTTGCTGTGTAACAAATCACTGCAAAATTGAGTGGCTTAAAAACAACTGTTTCCCTTTCATGACCCTGTGGGTTGACTGGGATCTGCTGGGTAATTCTTCTGCTCCATGTGATTCTGTTTGCAGCTACAATCATCTAATGATTCAACTCATCTACAGTGTCTAAGGCAGCTCAGACCCATGTCTAGGCTTTTGGGATGAAAGCTTAGAAGGCTGATGCCTTCTGTCTACCTTCTTCCTGTCTGTCTCAGCTGGGATGCTCAGACAGCTGGGCCTTTTTGTTTTTGTTTTTGTTTTTTTTAATTTCTCTTCCTACATAGTCATAGGATCTCTCCTACTCTCCATGTGGCTTCTCCACTAGAACTTGCATGGTGGCTCAGGGACCCACAAAGCACAAGGACTTGGACACAGACCTTCCATATACTCCTAGTTAAAATAATACATGGGGCCAACCCAGATTTAATGTGGAAGGGAGTAAATGCTAGAAAATGTGATTTGTTGGAAGCCATCTTTGGAGATGAGCTACATTACCCCACCCCCGCCACACACAATTACAAAAGGTAATGTGCTCTTTAATAGTAAGTATTTTCTTCTGTCTAGATAACTGATTTAATCTGATCTGTTTTTCAGTTGAAAATTTTCTCATAGTATCCAACAGTCTTGTTTTAGAGTGGTTATTGGCTTTTTTCCCCCTGAAATAATGAAAATTGTGTGTATTTTCCTTTAGAAATACTGATACACACAATTTCAGATGATTTAGATAGTTAGAGGCGTGAAGTTAAAGCCTAACTAACAATCACTAAGAGTATTATCCCAATAAAATAAAACTGAACATTCTTAGATCTAAAGACAGAAAGCAGCATTTCCCAAAATATGTTCCATAACATTAGTGCTGGAGGTTGTAAATTGTAGTATGTGAACATGCAGTTTGAAGGAAACTCTGGGTTAAATAATGTTAAGGAGATTTTTTTAAGATAAAATTTCTTAGACCTTTATTATGCAAACTGGGATACAACTTTGTTTTGTTTTGTTTCGTTTTGTTTTCTGCCCAGGCTAGAGTGCAGTGGTGCCATCTCAGGTCACTACAACCTCCTGCCCCCTCAGCCTCCTGATTAGCTGGGACTACAGGCGCACGCTATGACACCTGGCTAATTTTTGCCTTTTTTTTTTTTTTTTTAAGTAGAGGCAGAGTTTCGCCATGTTGCCCAGGCTTGTCTCAAACTCCTGGGCTCAAGCAATCTACCCACCTGGGCCTCCCAAAGTGCTGAGATTACAGGCGTGGACCACCATGACCAGCCTTGTTTGTTTTCTTATTTGAACATAATTTTTTTTTTTTTTTTTTTTTTTTTTTTGGTCTCAGAACATCCCCAGAGACTACAGTTCCACCAAATACTGGATGAGAAAATGAGTCTCTAAAGCATAACGTGCTGGAAAGACAACATTACCACCCAGTAGCTTCATGCTCCATGCTTTTGAAAAAATTTTGTAGGTGTAAAAGGTACTCATAATGTATGAGTGTTGCAATCATTATAATAGCAGATAATATTTATTGAGCATTTACTCTGTGTTGCATAATGTGCTAAGTACTTTGTATCCATTTTATAATGCATTGAAGTCTTTACACATTGTCCCATTTAATCCTTTTAACAATTGCACAAAGTAGATACTATTGTAATCTCCATTTTACAGATGAGGAAACTGAGTCATAAGACACACAACTAAGAGGTAGAGTTATGACTCAAACCTCAGTTCATATGACTCCATAGTCTGTGAGTTTAACTACATCTCTACATTGCATTCTCTTCTGCATATCAAATTAAATTTTCAGATTCTAACATTCATGCTTCAGATTGGGTTGATTCCATAACTCCACAATGGAATTTTATCCTAGTTAAAATATCACAAAGGGCCAACCACGTATTTACCAAGTACGTACAGTGTGCCAGTCCTTACGCTTTTATATATGTTTATTAGGTGATTTAATCCTTACAGTAGCCATAGAAGAAAAGTACTGAACATTTTGTAAGAAAAACTAAAAATGAACCCTTTTGCTTTGATATTGAGCATTTTGCAAACATAGAATAAGCATCCCATAAAGCACTTCAGATGATTTCTTAGGAACTCACTGAATTCTGAAGTACAGACTACCATCCCTCGTATTTTCCTAAAGAATTGCTTCGCCAAAGCACCCAGAACATTGAATGTTATTTCAGCTTAAATACACTTTTTCTCCAGCCCATTACATATCTAGTTGAACTTCTAGTGAAAATTATGCAGAATAATCTGTTTGGAACCCATACTTATTAAATTCTTCACCCAGGGTCATAATGTATATCTTTCTTAATTATATATAAGTGTAAAATAAACAAGTGGAAATTAATGGTACCAACTGAATCTATACTTCTTTGCACAACATCACTTCAACAGAGCAAAAATATCCATAGAAATATATTTCCTTTCAAAGTTATTTCAAGATGGCAGCCTAAGCACACATTTATGATCCGGGCTTCCTGAGAGTCCACTGAAATAGAAATATAGAAGCACAAAAAAGAGTAAAGAATAAAAGTTATTTGGGAAAGGGTGTGACGACCATTGGTCATTAGTGAATGAGAAATGTCAACAAATTTCTGGATGACAGGAAGCAGATGGAAGGTTCTAGGAAGATAAGTAGCACAGAATTTCTACAAGAGGGGCTGTGATGAAGTGGGAGCTTTACCAGTAGCAAAGCTGGAACAACCACAAGCTCGGAGTGAGTAGAAAATAGAGAAACCTGGAGCAGATAGCAGTTCTGTATGTGGAAGCTAAGGTCTGCATATGAAAACTTGTCTTACTTACCCTCTGTCCCCACATCTGTTCACAGAGGGCAATCAGCCCAGCAACATAACCTAGAGGTTAAAAGAATGGACAGTGAAGCAAGGCTATCTCGGTTCAAAGTCTGCTTCTGCCATTTACTAGCTGTGTAACTTTGGGCAGATTATTTAACTTCTCTGTGTCTCCATTTCCCTGTGCATGAAAGCAGGATAATAATAGTACCTAACTCATAAGATTTTTGTAAGTAGTAAATGATTTATATATGTGATGTGCTTAAGACAGGGTCTAGCTCATGATACTATATAAGTAGTAGCAATAGCAATAGTTTTTATCATTGTTATCAATATTTCCTGAACAAACCTCTTGAACAAACCATAGGAAGACATCTATGGATTATGGTATGGAAATTGGAGTCTCAAAGTAAAGGCTTCCTCAATCTGGAATTTGGGAGATTAGTACCTGACTGCTGGCTCCCTGCTCACTTATCCTAAAACAGTCCTGTCCGTGAACCTCTCCCCCTCAACTACATGGGGTTTCCAGTCAGACTTCCCACTAAAGGAATGAGAAAGTATATCAGGAAATAGACCTGCTAATATAAAAGTAAACCCATCCCAACTATGCAGTCAATTGTTGTAAATGCAAAGAGGAAACCAAGGATCATTAAGCAGAATTTACCAGCATGTGTAAAAGAAAATTCAAGACAAGCAAATAGCAAAAACTGATCCCAGAGGTAATGGAGATAATTCAGGGAGAAGAAGAGAAGCTAAAAAACAACATCAAGAATTTAAAAATCCACTTAGAATTTTCAGAGATATCAACCGATATTGCATCCACCACAAAATATACCTATATACATCTGCTATTACAAAAATAAACCAATAACAAAAAAGAGCTCTTTGAGATTAAAAACCTGAAAATTCAAAACCATCAAAAGAATCTTAGAGGTGGGCTTCCGGGTGGCTGATTAGGGGTACCTAGCACTTGCCTCTTCCACAAAGGATGAAGACAGGGAGTAGATAACCACATGTCTAAAATAGAACATTGGAACCCAGCAGGGACGAGACAGAATCTCTAAGACTGAGACACAGAAGGAAAGGCAAAGCAGCTGACCTGGCCAGGATGGGCTCAGAGTGAGAGGGAACTTCCCATGGTAGGAAAAAATTAAGTCAGAGATCCCTAAAAGTCTATATTCACATCGAGGATGCCTACAGTCCAGGCCACAGGACACTCCTCGGCCCTCATGGATCCTGAGAGTGCTAAAGAAAGATGCCCTGAGTGCATGAGACAGCATGGGTCCAGAGAGGGGATTTATGCTGGGTTCCACACACACCCCGAGACCCAACCAGCTGCAGCACAGTGCTATTTTGAGAGTCCAGCCCCCACCAGACTGCATCCTGCTCTGGAGCGCAACAGCCCTTGCATCTTCACATCCTTGAAGTCCTGCTGAGATCCCCTTACATCTACCCAGAGGATTGCGGTGTTGCGATGCCAGCTGGACCCAGCAGTGCAGCCAGGTTCCCAGCACTCTAGCCACACAGTGTCTTACCCTGGGAAATGGGTGGTGCAATACAACAGGGAGGCTGAACCTGGGACAAAGGGAGCCAAAGCACGCTCTCCCTAGGGTCCGAGGGCTGCCTATCTAGCATTGCTGCCACTGACAGCAACCCCGACTTCTCCAATAGGAGGGTTGCCACACACCATGTGCCTTTAAGGAGCCTGGGGGCCAGTCTGCCTGTGTACCATCCCAGGACCCAAGGACAAGTCCACTCCACCCACTGCTGCTGGTGCCCACGTGTACCATCCTCAGGCTGAAGACAGGCCTGCCATGCCTGCTGCTGGCACCCAGGAGTGCAATCCAGGGTCCTGGGGTGTATGCCACCCACTGCAGCCAACACTCTTGCACACCACTGTGGGGTCTGAGAACAGGCCTACCCCACTCACCACCACCGACGCCTAAGAGCTCAGTCCAAGGGCCTGGGGATTGATCTTCCCTGTCCACCGCTACCAGTGCCCACATGCAGCATTGGGGGGTCTGAGGACAGATCTACTCTGTCCACTACTGCTAGTGCCTATGGACGCTGTCCAGGGGCCTAGGGATTAACCCACTCCACCCATCACAACCAGGGCCCCCACACACACTGCAGGGATGTGAGAACAGGCCTGCCCCATGCACCACCACTGCTACCAGCACCTGCTTGCATTGTCTGAGGGTGGAGGGTTTGACCCACCTTGCTCATGACCACTGGAAGCTGCCAATGCCTTTTGGGAGCCTGAAGATGGGTCCACCCCACCCACAACCACTGTCTGCATGTGCTGTTTAGGGATCTGAGGATAGGCCAGCCCTGCCCACCACCACCAGTGAATTCACACAACATCCAGGGACCCAGCCTGCCATCACCGTGACTGGTGCCTGCATATGCTGCTCAGAAACCCCAGAGTTGATCTGCCACCTCTACTGCCACTGCTGATGCAATACACACCACTCAGGGACCTAAGGACCCACTCACCTGGCCTGCTGCTGCCATCATTGGTAACTGGGCATGCCGCCTGGAGCCCTAAGGACCCACTCACCTGGCCTGCTGCTACCATCATTGGTAACTGGGCATGCCGCCTGGAGCCCTAAGGACCCACTCACCTGGCCTGCTGCTACCATCATTGGTAACTGGGCACGCCGCCTGGAGCCCTGAGACCCAGACCCAACATCACTGGCACCTGCATACACAGGCTGAGGGCACATGGATTTAGCAGGCCCAGCCCACTGCCACCACCACTGCTTCCCCAAAACAAACACACCTGGCATCCCCGTCCTCAGCATAGCCTCACCACAGCCTCCACTAATAACCACAACCTAAGCCACTGAGGAAATCAGAGACTCCACTAACACTGATTACCGTTGAAGATATCATATGGAGACTCCACGACTGCGGCCCAGAATCAAAGCCAAAGCACCCTACTCAACCAACACTATAGATATATCTATTGTGAAAAAAAGTCTTTCTCTACAAAAGCCAATCCATACAATTGGAAAAAGCAACTGTTACACTAGATGTGCAGATATGAATGTAAGGACAAAAGAAACATTAAAAAAGCAAGTAAATGACATCACCAAAGGAACACAATAATTCTTCAGCAATAGATCCCAAAGAAAAGAAAATCTATGAATTTCTTGCAAAAGAATTCAAAGTGACAACATTTAAGAAATTCAGGCCAGGCACAGTGGCTCACACCTGTAATCCCAGCACTTTGGGAGGCCGAGGCAGGCGGATCATAAGGTCAGGAGATCAAGACCATCCTGGCTAACATGGTGAAGCCCCGTCTCTACTAAAAAAAAAAAAAAGAAGAAAAAATTAGCTGGGCGTGGTGGTGGGCACCTGTAGTCCCAGCTACTCGGGAGGCTGAGGCAGGAGAATGGTGTGAACCCGGGAGGCAGAACTTGCCGTGAGCCAAGATGCACCACTGCACTCCAGCCTGGGCAACAGAGCAAGACTCCATCTCAAAAAAAAAAAAAAAAAAAAAAATCAGTGAGATACAGGAGAACACAGATAAGAAATACAAAAACAATCAGAAAAACAATTTATGATCTGAATAAGAAATTCAACAAAAAGATAGATATGATAAAAATGAGCCAAACATAAGTCCTGCAACTGAAGAATTAGTGAAATAAAAAATATAATGAAGAGTTTTAACAATAGACTAGATTAACCAGAAGAAATAATTTCTGAATTTCTGAAGATAGGGCTTTTGAAATAATTCAATCAGACAAAAAAAAGACTAAAAAAGAAGCTTACATGATATATGTGACACCATAAAGAGACCAAATGTTTGAATTTTGGGAGTTCTAGAAGGAGAAGAGATGAGGAAAGGCAGAGAAAACCTATTTAATGAAATAATAGCTAAAAACTTCTCGAGTCTTGCAAAAGATGTAGACATCCACGTATAGGAAGCTCAAAAGTCCCAACAAAGATTAAACTCAAAAAGATCTCCAATAACATTATAGTCAAACTGTCGAAAGGCAGAGACAAAATGAATATTTAAAACCAGTGAAAGAAAAGTGTCAAGTCACATATGAGGGAATCTCTATAAGGCTATTCAGCAGATTTCTCAGCAGAAACCATATAGGCCAGGAGAGAATGGGATGATATATTCAAAAGATATATAAAATGCTCAGAAAACAATTAACAAAATGACAAGAGTACATCCTCAGCTATTAATAACAAATTTGAATGTAAATGGTTTAAATTCTCCAATAAAAGATATAGACTGGCTGAAATAATAATAATTTGAAAACCCAGGACCCAACTGCCTACAGAAAACTCATTTTACCTGTAAAGACACACATATATTAAAAGTAAAGGGATGGAAAAAATTTCCATGAAAATGGAAACCAAAAGCATGTTGAAGTAGTGATACTTAGACAAAATAGACTTCAAGTCAATAAAACATAAAAAGAGACAATGCCATTATACAAGGATGAAGGGATCAATTCATCAAGAGAATATATTAATAACAATATGCACCCAATGCCAGAGTACACAGACATATATATATCAAATATTGTAAAAACTAAAGGCAGAGATCAATCTCAATACAATAATAGTTGAGGTATTTAATCCTCCACCTTCAGCATTAGATCATCTAGACAGAAAATCAACATGGAAATATCAGGCTTAATCTGCATTATAGACCAAATTGACCTAACAGACGTTTATAGAACATTTTATCAAACAACTGCAGAATACACATTCTTCTCATCAGCATTTGGAACATTCTCCAGGTTAGATCATATATTTGGCCACAAAACAAGTCTCAAAATTTTTTAAAAATTGAAATTATGTCAAGTATCTTTTCAGACCACAGTGGAATAAAACTAGAAATCAACAGCAAGAGGAACTTTAGAAACTGTATAAATACATGAAAATAAAGCAACATGCTCCTGAACAATCACTGTGTCAATTAAGAATGAAAAATTTCTAGAAACAAATGAAAATCTAAACATAACATACGAAAACTTGTGGGATACAGCAAAAGCAGTGCTAAGAGGGAAGTTTATAGGAATAAATGCCTACATAAAAAAATTGGAAAGATTTCAAATAAACAACCTAATGGCTAACCTTGAGGAACTAAAAAGAGCAAAAAGAAACCAAATTCAAAATTAATAGAAGGAAAGAAATAAGATCAGAGCAGAACTAAATGAAATAGAGACTTAGAAAATGCAAAGAATTAACAAAATGAAAAGTTGATTTTTTGAAAGGATAAACAAAGCTGATAAACTGCTAGATTAATCAAGAATAAAGGAGAGAAGACCCATATAAATATAATCAGAAACAAAAAGGAGATATTACTACTGACACCACAGAAATATAAAGGATCATTAGAGACTATTACGAATACATGCTAACAAATTGGAAAACCTAGAAATGAATAAATTCCTGTACACATACAATTTGCCCAGATTGAATCAGGAAGATACAGTAAACCTAAACAGACTCATAATGAGTAAAGATATTGAATCAGTAATAAAAAATGAAAACAACAACAACAACAAAAAAGCCCAGGACTGGATGGTTTGACTGCTAAATTCTATCAGACTTACAAAGAAGAATTAACATCAATTATTCTCAAAATCTTTTGAAAATTGAAGAGGATAAAATTCTTTCCAACTCATTATATGAGGCCAGCATAACCCTGATATCAAAACCAGACAAGAACACACCAAAAGGGAAAACTACAGAGTAAGGTTCCTGATAAACTCAGAAGCAAAATCCAGAACAAAATCCTAGCAAATCAAATCCAACAACACATCAAAAAGGTAATACAACATAATCCAGTGAGATTTATCCCAGGGATGCAAGGATGGTTCCACATCACAAATCAATAAATGTAATACACCACATCAACAGAATGAAGGACAAAATCCAGATGATTATGTCAACAGATGTGAAAAGCAATTGATAAGATTCAACATCCTTTGATGATAAAAACTTCCAACCAATTAGGCATAGAGAAAACATACCTCAGTATAATAAAGGCCATATATGACAAACCCACAGCTAACATTATACTGAATGGGTAAAAGCTGAAAACCTTTCCTCTAAGAACTGGAACAAAACACAGATGCTGCTTTCACAACTCTTATTCAACATAGTACTAGAAGTCCTAGCCAGGGCAATTAGGCGAGAGAATGAAATAAAGGGGATTCGAATTGGAAAAGGGGAAGTCAAATGGTCACTCTTTGCAGATGGCATGATCTTATGTATCAAATAACCTAAAGACTCCACCAAAAATACTCTTAGAACTGATAAAGAAATTCAGTAAAGTTGCAGGATACAAAATCAACACACAGAAATCAGTAGCATTTCTCCTTTGTATACACCAATAATGAACTAGCTGAAAAAGAAATCAAAAAGGCAACCCAACTTAAAATAGCTCTAAATAAAAATACCTAGGAATAAATTTAATCAGGAATATGAAAGACCTCTACAGTGAAAACCACAAAACACTGATGAAAGAAATTGAAGGGGACACAGACAAGTTGAAAGATATCTGATGTTCATGTATTGGAAGAATTAATATTGTTATAATGACCATACTGCCCAAAACAATATGCAGATTTAATGCAATCCCTATCAAAATACCAATGACATTTTTCACAGAAATGGAGAGAAAAAAATAATTCTAAAATTTGTACTGAACCACAAAAGACGCTGAATAGCCAAAGCAATACTGAGCAGAAAGAGCAAAGCTGGTAATCACATTACTTGGTTTCAAAATATACTACAAAGCTGTAGTATCCAAAGGAGCATAGTGTTGGCATAAAAACAGAGACATAGACAAACGAAACAGAATAGACAATCCAGAAATAAAAGTATATATTTAGAGTCAACTGATTTTTGACAAAGGTGCCAAGAACAAACATTGGAACGGGACACTCCCTTCAATAAATGGTGATGAAAAAACTGAATATCCATATGCAGAAGAATGAAACTAGACCAATATCTCTCACTATAAACAAAAATCAACTAGAAATGGATTGAAGATTTATAAGACCCAAAACTATAAAACTACTAGAAGAAAACAAAGGGGAAATGCTTTAGAACATCGTTCAGGGCAAAGATGTTATGGCCGAGACCTCAAAAGCATAGGCAACAAAAGCAAAAATAGACAAATTGGACTATCTTAAACTTAAAAAGCTTCTGCACAGGAAAGGAAAAGAATCAATAGATTGAAGAGACAACCTGTTAAATAGGAGAAAATGCTTGCAAACGCTGCATCCAAAAAGGGATTAATATCTAGAATATACAAGGAACTCAACTCAATAGCAAAGAGCCCACTAATCCCATTACAACTGGGCAAAGGATCTGAATAGACATTTTTCAAAAGATGACACATAAATGGTCAACAGGTATATGAAAAAATGCTCAACATCACTAATCATCAGAAAAATGCAATTCAAAATCAGTGTGATGTCACTTCACCCCAGTTTGAATGGCTATTAACAAAAAGACAAAAAATAACAAATGCTGGTGAGAATATGGAGAAAAGGTAACTCTTTTATGCTGTTGGTGGGAATGTAAATTAGTACAGCCATTATAAAAAACAATATGGAGATTTCTCAAAAACCTAAACATAGAATGCCATACAATCCAACAATCCCACTACTCAGTATTTATCTAAAGGAAAGGATATCAGCATAGCAAAGGGATATCTGTATCCCCATGTTTACTGCAGTGCTATTCATAGTAGAAAAGATACAGAATCAATCTAAGTGTTCATTGATGGATGAATGGACACAGAAAATGTGATGTAAATACCCACTTGAATACTATTCAGCCACAAAAAAAGAATGAAATCTTATTACATGGATGGAACTGGAAGTTATAATGTTAAGTGAAATAAGCCAGGAACAGAAAGGCAGATATTGCATATTCTGTCTCAGATGTGGGGGGTTAAAAAGTGTATCTCATGAAGGTAGAAATTAAAATACTGGTTACCAAAGGTTGAGAAGGGTGGCAGTGAGGAAGATGAGGAGAGGTTGGTTAATGAATAGAAACATACAGTTAGAGAGAAGGAATAAATTCTAGGGTTCAATAGCAAGTAGGGTGGCTTGTTAGCAATAATTTATTTTGTATTTCAAACTAGCTAGAAGAGAACATTTGAAATATTCCCAACACAAAGAAATGATAAATGTTTGAGGTGATGGATATCCTAAATACATTGATTTTATCATTACACATTGTATGCATGTGTCAAAATATCATACGGACTTCAACAAATATGAATACTTTTTATGTAGCAATAATAAAAATATGCTAAAAGTTAAAATCAAGATATCCCAGGATATAAAGCATAATGACAACAAGAGGAAAATTAAGAAAGGAAAAAAATCAAAATCCTTAGAGGGCTAATTCATAAGGATTCCATGTGCAACTAATGGGTTCTAAAAAGAAAGAAGTCAGAATGGATGGCATATGTGTTACCAAGGATTAGATGAAAAAAGATGTCCCATGCCTGAAAACAGATTTAATGAATCTGATTGAAATGGTCTCTAGAGAGAAAGAAGTTCACACTGCTGACATCATTAGGGAATTTTAGAATAGAAGGAAGTAAGAAAAGATCCTAAAATAAAAACCCAGTGAGAATAATTATGTTAACAAGAAACTAATGAGAACCAGATTGGAATCAGACATCTCATCAGCAACACTAGATGCTGAAAGACCATTTAGCAGAACCTTCTTCCAAGGGCCATCCATTCACCTTCTTTGTAATAAGTGGAGATGCTGATTGTATACCCTCTGTTTTCTAACCCACACCAGCTCAGACACAAAAATAAGACTACAATGGCAGTGACAAAATAACTATTTTTCTGGTTTGGCCCTCTTCAGCGGAACTCCAGCTATCTTTTGAATTCCTCCTAAATACTTAATTGGTGCAACCTGCAACTTTGTCATCTTGGCTCCAAGAGGTAGCCTCGCATTCCACCTCTGCTGCACATGCCCCTTGGTGAGTTCTCCTGTTACTGCCAATGCCAATGTCTGCCAGAGAGTCTGCCTTTGAGAATTGTCTAAGCCAGGTGGGATGTCACAGCACTTAACTGCACAGGCTCTGGCAACAGAATGGCTGGACTCAAATCCCAGTCCCACCACATACTAGAAGCTTAACCTTGATCTATCTAGGCCTTGATTTTAGCTTCAGTAAATTGAGGATAATAATAGTATTTATCCCACAGTGTGATTGTGATAATGAAATGAGATAATCCCATTTAAAAAATTAGCACAGTGCCTAGCACAGAGTTCCCATTCGATAAAGTTTCAGTATATCCTATAAGCAAACACAAAACAAAATCTCATGTGTCGTGCCACTGATACCTGCCAGCGTACACACTCAAAATGCTGGTGCCTGCTCATGGCAGCATCTTCTATCAGCACCATAGCTGCAGTTTCCTTGGGTAACACTTCACTCAAGTAAGCAGTCAATGTAATTCTCTTGACTTACAAGTTCACTTAAGTTCTACTTTACGCACCCATTTTGAGTGGTGATAGAAACTCGGTGAATTTAGAGCCCCCTTCCCACTTCCCAAGTTACATATACGTTTCCAAGGGATTACACACTACATTGTCTGGTGGTGGGAGGAGGCGGTGCTAAGTCCTTGTCTCCTCAACAATGATGTACTTTGGCCCCTCTGGGGTCCTCAGTCATCAACGAAGTCAGCAGATGCATCTCCCCTGACTCCCACCCTAAAGACCTTTCAGACCTAGCTCTCTGCATATACCTGCACACCACTCTAGAGCCTCAGAGATCTGAGGATGGTTCTTGCTCTTCCTCATCACTGGCCCCATGGTGAGTGTGGGGGAAATCCTACTATGGATGACCTGGCCATTCAGGCAAGTCTCTTGACTCCTGCTTGTTTCTCCATCTCTGAATGAGCACAGAAGCCCTCTATTCCCAGATTCCCCAGACTGATCTAGATTGTTTTGTCCACTCTTCTCTCCTCCTGGGGGATCAGGCTAAGAGTTAAGGGAAAGAGGCTGCTCCCTTGTTGAGTGACACACACTGGCATCTGCCTCCCCTGCTTCCTTCCCGTTCTTCTCCTTGCCCTACTCCAGGAGGAACATGACCTTGCTTTGGAGAAGGAGGGAAAAGGAGGAGGCTTGTGCTCCAGAGGCCCTGGAGGCCCTACTGCTATTGGCTCCTTAGCTGTGACATCCCTGAGGGCAGAAAATGCCAATGACAATGCAGAGAAAGGCAAGGAAATTCAAGGATACCAGACAAAACTTAGCAAGGTCAAATTGTTATCTGTCATAATCTTGATACATCATAGAACAGCGCCAGATAACATTTTTTGAGAACTTATTAGATGCCAGGCTCTCCTTTAAGCACTTTGTATGTATTAACTCAGTTAATAATCATAACAGTCTGAGAGGCAGGTACAATTTTACTCCCACTTTCCAGATGAAAACATTGGAGGCTAGGACAAGTTAAAGTAACCTATGCAAGGTCAGCGAATATGTCCACAGGAAAGCTGGGAAGACAAACCTACGCAGAGTGGTTCTAGGGTCTAGGTCTCCACCCACCTTCCATCTGCCTCTCCTGCACTGTGACCCAAAAAACTCCTGGAGTTCCCTCAGTCTCATATTGTGGCCCGCGGCCTGAGTCTATGGATGTGGGTCAGGGGACACTTGGAGCCGCAGGCATACTCAGAATCAGCGCCCACCTCCTGCCCCCATGCACGCTCCTTGTTCTTAAAGAAAATTCACCTCCTGCACCTCTCTTTTGCTTTAGGTGGAGTAATTTACCTTGCCCATTAAGAAAAGCAAAATATGGGCTGCGCGCGGTGGCTCACGCCTGTAATCCCAACACTTTTGGAGGCCGAAGTGGGTGGATCAGGAGGTCAGGGGATAGAGATCATCCTGGCTAACACGGTGAAACCCTGTATCTACTAAAAATACAAAAAATTAGCCGGACAAGGTGGCGGGCGCCCGTAGTCCCAGCTACTCGGGAGGCTGAGGCAGGAGAATGGCTGAACCCGGGAGGCGGAGCTTGCAGTGAGCTGAGATTGCGCCACTGCACTCCAGCCTGGGCGACAGAGCGAGACTCCATCTCAAAAATAAAATAAAGAAAAGCAAAATATTGTCTAATGGAAAATACAAGCCCAGCTTAAATCACCATTCCCACTCCACTATTATAGCTATGAAACTTTAGTCAAGTTGTTTATTATCTCTGAGGCTTAGTGATTTTATCCGTAAAATGGGGAGAAGACATGATAGGGTCATTAGATATGTGACGTGCTTAGCACAATGCCTGACACATAGAAGGCACAAAGTAGATATTTATTTGGTTTGTTATTTCATGTAAGTTTGTGATGAGCATGTAGGTGCATTCTAACCTTCGGTGGCATAAAGTTAGATTGCTCTGTGTGAAACCAGCTTCTTGAGGTCCTTTGTCACAGAGGCAGTTCATTGCCTGATTATGTGCATGTCCCAAGCATTGTACTAAAATAGTCACTCTTAGCAAGAGCTTTTTTCCTTAACAATGACTGTTCTGTTTAGATTTATCTATTTGGTTATACCTAGAATTAATCAATTCCCCCCCCCAAAATATTGAATACATAATCATAAATTAATGTGCTTAATAATAATGTTAATAGCTATCATTCGTATAGTACTCACTATGAGCCAGCTACTTTACTAAGGTGAATTTCATCTTTACAGTCTTGTGAGAAAGAAACTCTTGCACCTATTTTACAGAATAGGTTGTCGAGGTTTAAAGAGGTTAAATAACTTGTCCAAGGTTACAGAACTAGCTCTTGGCAGAGCTGGATTTTAAACAGAAGGGCGTCCATCTGAATCCAAATCCTGTGCTCTCCATCATGATTTAAAAACAAATAGTAACAACAATAAAACATAGGAAAAATCTTAGCTTCTATACTCCTTTTGCTTTCTAACAAATTGCATATTAATCTAAGTCACATGTTCCATTAAGCCTCGCAACATAAAAGCAACAGAAATAAAACAGAACTAGTCTTAATAGACGTGTTTTCAAGACCAAGGAAAAGAAAGTCCCATGAGAATTTTCTATTATCTAAGCATGCACAGGATCTTTCAGAAAGGATACTTAAAGCAAATTACTGGAATTTGGTGAGCTGGTTTTCTCCCATGAATATATTCACTGGGCCTCGCCAGCATAGTGATAAGGAATAGTCCTCAGTTGACATCTAAATTAAAAAGTCAAATTTTCTAATTTATTAGAAAATAATGAAAGAAATAGTTGATTCATTTCTCCATTAGTGTTTGCCATAGTACCTAGTAGCATGCATTCATCTGACCAGTTTCCCGGGGGCATTAGTTAGCAAACTTCCTGGGGGTCTTTGGAACTTAAATAAAGCAGATTCGGCCAGGCGCCGTGGCTCAAGCCTGTAATCCCAGCACTTTAGGAGGCCGAGACGGGCGGATCACGAGGTCAGGAGATCGAGACCATCCTGGCTAACACGGTGAAACCCCGTCTCTCCTAAAAATATATATAAAAAACTAGCCGGGCGAGGTGGCGGGCGCCTGTAGTCCCAGCTACTCGGGAGGCTGAGGCAGGAGAATGGCGTGAACCCGGGAGGCGGAGCTTGCAGTGAGCTGAGATCCGGCCACAGCACTCCAGCCTGGGTGATAGAGCGAGACTCCGTCTCAAAAAAATAAAATAAGGGAGGGGAGAGGGGGGAGGGATTGCATTGGGAGTTATACCTGATGTAAATGACGAGTTGATGGGTGCTGACGAGTTGATGGGTGCAGCACAGCAACAAGGCACAAGTATATATATGTAACAAACCTGCACGTTATGCACATGTACCCTAGAACTTAAAGTATAATAATAAGAAAAATAAAAATAAAAAAATTTAAAAAAATAAAAAAATAAATAAAGTCATACCTACTAACCTCTTTCGGCTATCCCTAACCTCTGGCAACCACTAATCTGCTCTTTATTTCTGTAATTTTGCAATTTTAAGAATGTTATATAAATCAATCATACAGCATATGACCTTTCACGCTGCATGATTCATTCATATAACATTCTTTATAAAGCTCTTGAGATCTATTCAAGTTGAGTGTATCAATAGTTCATTCCTTTTTGTTGCTGTGTAGTTTTCCATAGTACGGATGTACCAGTTTTGGGCTATTACAAATAAAGCTGCAATGAACAACTATGAAAAAAAAATAAAAATAAAAAAATAAAATAAAATAAAATAAAGCAGATTCAACAGATAAGGTGCATTACTGTACAAAAATTTGTATGGCTTTAACAGAGAACAGAATCCAACACCCACACTCTTTTATGGACTTGATTAACAAGAAATTTTCTCCAAGCAGATGGAGCATGAAAATTGCTGCCCCTTGGAATCGGTTTTCTAACTGAGTTTAATATTTGCATTTGGTTTTCCACTGTTATTATTATTATTGCCATTTTAACTTATGCATTCCCGCCATAGCATATGCCTCTAGGTTCAAGAGGAAGGAAAAATTCAATTTTAGTGTTTGTCTTATTTGCACTTTACTTGATGCAATTTGGTTTGCCACATGGAGTGAATAAAGCTGTCATGTTATTTCTTTTTTCAAGAACACAATAACTATAATGGACTATGCATTCATTACTGAGTAGATTCATTTTTTTCTCCCATTGAAGGACATAAAAGAGGGGATAATTTCAAATTGAATTGAATTGTGTCTGGTGAATCATGATGCGCATTTCCGACCAAGGCATAAAACACGTCCCAGCTTTTCTGCCAGCATTTTTTTGAAGAATATTACTCAGAATGCAATAAAACCATATTCGTTTGGTTTTTTGCTTGTATGTACTAATTTTCTGCAGGAAAATGTAAATTAAAATATAACCTTTGACTTCCAGAAAGTATGCTCTATGATGAAGTCTTGGCTTGCTTTTCTGGGAGACTTGAATGCTCTCTTCCTTTTTCGTTATTTTACATTAACTTCTCAACATTTTCACCTAACATCTAGCCATTGCCAAATCTTTCCCTAGACATTAAAGGTCTTAGCTGTGTTCATACTATGATTCAAACACGCCTGGCCCCATCTGGAGAGTCATTGTAGGGGACCCTTCTGAGCTCTGTTGGCATGAAGTACGCAAGATCTCTCTAGGAAATAGCTCATTATAAGAACAGAGTTGAGGGTAGTACATTTGAAGACAGTGGGATAGGGTTGGAGGAGAGGATCATTTGGACAATAACATTATCACTCAGAAACCCATTTAGTTCCTTGGAGGAGGGCTCACACCTGTAATCCTAGCACTTTGGGAGGTCAAGGCAGGAGGATCACTTGAGGCCAGGACTTTAAGACCAGCCTGAGCAACATAAGAAGACCTCATTTCCATTAAAAAAAAAAAAAAAAGTTTTTTTTTTTTTTTTTTCTTTTGAGACGAGTCTCACTCTGTCACCCAGGCTGGAGTGCAGTGGCGCCATCTCGGTTCACTGCAAGCTCTGCCTCCCGGGTTCATGCCATTCTCCTGCCTCAGCCTCCTGAGTAGCTGGGACTACAGGCTCCCACCACCACGCCTGGCTAATTTTTTTGCATTTTTAGTAGAGACGGGCTTTCACCATGTTAGCCAGGATGGTCTCTATCTCCTGACCTCGTGATCCACCCGCCTTGGCCTCCCAAAGTGCTGAGATTACAGGCGTGAGCCACTGTGCCCGGTCAAAAAAAAACGTTTTAAAAAAATTTTAAGAGCTGCTTTTACAAAAAATCTTTAGATATTGAGAGCACAAAGAAGTGCTTTTGTGTAACCTAGGTAACTCATGAAGTAATACAAATAATTAACATTTACTGAGCTCTTCTAATTAGTAAACATTTTGCATACATTATCTAATCCAATCATCACAGTGACCCAATGATATGGTCATTATTTTCTCCAATTAAGGCTTAAAAGGGATGTGCGACTTGCCTGTGGACATACAGCTCAAACGTGACAGATCCAGGCTTCTATGCACATCTCTCTGAAGTTAAAATCCACACTCTTGACCATATAACAATACTGTCTTTCACCAAGAAGCGCTGGAGCACACTGTAGTACAGAAAGAAATGGTAGACTGAGAAGTCATCATATGCGCCTACTTCTGCAATGGAGGAAGGGAGAACAATGGGCATTAATGCACACTGAAAATGGATGCCCAATGCCTGCGTGCACTTATCAGAAGCCTCTTGTTGGCTTCTTGGCAACCTCTCAGCCGCTGAGCAAGATAAGAAATTGGCTCCTGGCAGATGGTAGCCAAGATGAGAATACAAGTGAAATAACTCCTGGGCTTCCCAGAACAATTAGGGAGACATTCAAAGGCAACTGAAATTCTTGTAGGGGAAACTGGGGGCAAACTAAAGCAAAGTCTGTTTTGTTACTGTTTATAACTCCAGGCTGGTTAAGCCTCGGGAAGCAGGTTATGCAAAGAACCCCACAAATCAGGATTTTGCTTATAATAAAACAAGGCAAATGGCCCCTTGCTTTCATCTTTTGATGCTCTTTAATTTTAGCTAGTGACTTCTGCAAGAATATAAACACCTCTGAACTGCTCTATTTTCTTCCCTCCGAGCTTGCTTGGAACAGGACATGTTTCTGCTTCTTTTTTCTCCCTAACTTCATTTATTATTCAAAAACTATTGCAAGCATAGGCCTTTTACCCGATGAAAAAGTTCTAGATCCTCTATCCTATTGGGCCGCCTACTCTGTATAAGAGACACTTAGCAAGGTACCGGGGTATTCCAAGATAACTAAGCCATGGTTCCCTGCTCTGACTCACTTTCATTCTTGTGGAGGGAGAGAGATCAGTGTATCACTAACCACACACAAGGCAAAATAAGACAGATCTACATGGAGGCAAAGTAACAAAATGCACAGGGTGCTTTAGTCAACAAGTGGCATTCTTGCATGGGGGCTTCGCCTGTCTTCTGGTGTATGTTTTGGTAGGTGTTATTTCACACTTTTCTTCCCCGCCTTCCCACTCTGCTCCTGCAGTGATGTCATACTCCCAGGGCTCTCTCTACAGTCACTTACTTTTTCCCTTTCTAAGTAAATCCTGTCTCAGACACCCACTGAAATCTCTAAGATCCTTCTCAGAACCACCTTCAAATCAAGCTACTAACAGTATGTTCTTGCCAACCATTACTCTCTAAGTCCATCTGTCTTCCTGTCTGCTCAGACGAGTCCAAAAGTATTTCTAGATCTTTAACAATCTTTAAGCCACATGGGGAAAATGCATTTAAACTCGCTAATAAGACCACAGACTAAGGGCAAAGCACTAAGATCGAATTTTATGTACCCAATTACTGCCTTAGATGTCAACCATTCAGCAGGGGGTTCTTAATACGTTCTGTTAAAGAGAGTCTTTGAAATGGTTTGGCCTTTTCTCTTTCCTTTTTAACCCGGAGTCTATCCTACTCCACTGAATGAGCAGCTATAAAATGCAGAAGAGAGCAGCGGCTACAAGGAAAAGGCTTCATGATAGCAGGGGCTGGTCTGCGTTGCTCACTGCTGTATCTACACTACTTAACGCATAGTGCTACTAAATAAATATTTGCCGAAAGACAGAAGAAAGAGAGAGAGAGACACACTGAATTACACGCTGGACTTGACTTGTACTGGATGAACTCTGAGGTGCTTCTCACTGAGATTTTACGACCCAGTAAGAGTGAGAACTTAAATTTGAAAAAATTTACATTAAACTCATCAAATTGTATTGTTTCCTAACCCATGTTCTCAGTATAACAAATTGCTAAACAGTGTTAAGGCCAATATTGGGATCAAATAAGGGAGAACAGAACCAAGGCAACGGAAAGAATTTCAAAAGACCATTTATTTTATCCCCAGTTGGCAGCTAAACCATCCCAAAAAAGGATGTAGGATGATCTAATGGAAAGAGTGCAGGCTTTGGAGTCAGAGCTGGGTTTGAATTCCTATTGTGCCACTCACTAGTTGCATGACCTTGGACAAGTTCACATCTTTGAGTCTCTGTTTTCTCTTTTATAAAATACAGGCCATAAGAAAACATCTTGGAGTGTTTGTGTGCCTTGCACAGACTGGCCATAGAAGGACCTCAGAAATGGGTTGGTTCCATTTCTCCGAAAAGCCGTATGTACATAGTGAAATGTTTTTCAAAGTTGTGTCTCAGCTTCCTTTAGGTATCAGCATCTTTCAAATTTCCTGAGCCTTATAATTTTACAAATTCCGGAATTCGGAAATAAAAGGCCTTTTACTTTTTGTTTTGAATGTTTTGCTTACTATTGGTTGGACAATCAGTTGAAAAATATCACTGCTTCCAAATCCTCATTTGTACAATAACCCTTCACAAATTTCAAGATCATTATCAAGTCCCTTGTGTGCCTGTTGTTTCCCAGCCCTCACTTTGCTTCATTTTTGAGAGGTTTTAAAGAAAAGAATTCTTTTCAATGCTTAGTGTATCTTTAGGTCTTAACCTGCTTGAAAACAGGCCCTTGTTTTCACTCTGGCGAAGCAGAACCTAAAACATTAATAGGAATTCTAACTATGGAAGATACATATCAAAGCCAGAGGAAAACAAAGTATATATTATCTCTTTCCACTAAATGAAGGTGAAACTCCTTCCAAAGACAAAGTTTAAAATAGTTGTTATGCAGCCAGTCGGCATGCAAGGTGACTGGAGATAGAGGAATCTTGGCCCCAGACGGGAAGTGTTTAGAAATGGACAGAGGGTTCTGGGGTAAACTCCTCCAGACCAGAGACTGAGTCTTAATCCACAGTGATTCTCTGACACCAGACTCATGTCTATCACCCTGTATTGGCTAGAAATCTGTTAAGCAGAATTGAAATAGTTGTTACCTCTATAAAAATAATAAGATTATATAGGAGTACTTTTGGCCGGCCACGGTGGCTCAAGCCTGTAATCCCAACACTTTGGGAGGCCGAGATGGGTGGATCACGAGGTCAGGAGATCGAGACCATCCTGGCTAACACGGTGAAACCCCGTCTCTACTCAAAAAAAATACAAAAAAAAACTAGCCGGGTGATGTGGCGGGTGCCTGTAGTCCCAGCTACTCGGGAGGCTGAGGCAGGAGAATGGCGTGAACCCGGGAGGCGGAGCTTTCGGTGAGCTGAGATCCGGCCACTGCACTCCAGCCTGGGCGACAGAGCCAGACTCCGTCTCAAACAAAAAAAAAAAAAAAAAAAAAAAAAAGATTATATAGGAGTACTTTTATGTAGAAAATCAGAAAATATAAAAGTTAAAACCTAATAATATTAATATTATAATTATTTTAAAAGTGATCCTACTGTTTCCTTAACAAGAATATTAACTTTTTAAAGTAAAGAATATCACTATATTTTTTTTAACTGTTGAAAAAATATTTCAAGCCTCATTAGTTCTGGGTCATAAACCACTCTCTCTTTCCTGGCTCTGATTACAAGTAATCAGTTAGAAGGTTTATACAAACATTTCATTTGTCTACATGGAATAGATTCATTCTCATACATTTGGCCTTCAGTAGACAGGGCCATTCTACAGCATTAATCCTGAGCTGCCATTTTCTGTGATGGCTGACATTCATATGTATACATGTAGCAAGGCACCAATTTCATAAATGTATGAAAGAAACCTACTTATAGCATACAATAATCCAAATACTTCAAATTCTTCTGCCTTGCAACTCTGTAAGAATAATAAACTCCCTTATGGGATTGTGGTGCAGTGTGAGATAATGAATATAAGTCACTTAATACTTGCCTGGCACATAGAAGATAGTAGACACTAAATTAATGTAATTAGTGATTATAGAAGCAATAGTAATAATAAGAACAGATTTAGCTGTCAGGCAGACCTGAATTCAAACCCCAGCTCAGCCACTTTACATCTGTATAACTTTGGGCAAGCTTTTAAATCTAAATCTCAGCTTTTCCATTTTAAAACGTGGACATATTAGCACCTACCTCAAAGCATTTTTGAGAGGACTGAATGAGATAATCCATTTTAAAAACTTAGTAAAATGAATGTTGCTTGGTATGTACTCAATAAATGTCTACTATTATCATATCATTATTAATAATAATAATTAATTAATTTTGCCTGTAGTTTACTCCATAGGAAAATGTTGAATGAATTAGATCTCAAGAAAAAGTAGTCAATAAAACACTTCCAAACATCCTGCCTCAGAATATTTCAGTAAGGGCAAAATTAATTAATTAATGGTAGTATGAATGATAATTCTTATGCAATTATGATGTATTTGGTGATTCAATTTGAGATTCAAATGAATCTCAAGCCTCGAATGGAAAGAAATTGCTGACTTAGTATAGTAATTGTAAACGGAGGTAGGTATGTGTATATTGGGGACCACTTGGAGCTTTCTCAAGATAATATTCCTCTGTCTCCTAAAACTGAGACATCCTAGACAGGCAGCATAAGTAGGCATAAGAGTTTGATAAATACCCACTTTTGGTCTATGTTATGTTCTCCCTTGCATTCTGAGGATCATTCATTTATTTATAAGATTAATAATTAAAATGAATTGCTAAGGATTTGAACTAAGTATAAAATGTTTGAAAAGAAATAGACCAAAAACAAAACATTAAAAGGATTTTGAAGGCTATTTATCTACCCTTCCATTTTAAAGATGAGGGCACTGAGGTAAAGATTGCCTTGGCATACAGCTCAGTAGCTATGGGACTCAGGCTAGGCTTCATTCCTTCTTTACTAAACTACTCTGTTACAACTCAGCAAAAAGGAAAGATAATGGGCTCATTGACCAAGCCTGAGTCTGTATCAGCTAGAAAAATTAGAATATTTTGCTGTAATTCACTAGTGGATCCTTTGATCTATGAAAATCCTATCATGTTTTACTTGACTACTGTTCATCTTTGGTATGTAATATGTTACAACCATGTATTGTTTTGTGAATTGAATGTGGAGAAAATTAGTTTAATTATGGAATGAACCATTGTGCCCTGTTGCCCCATGAAACCTCAGCTAACACATGCGTCAGCTTTTCTTCCCCTAACTATAATTCATTTGTATAACCAACGATGGGACTTGGCTTCACAGCCCTCAAAACTTGGGGTTTTCCCATTGTGTATTTATTTTATCTTTCGGGCCCTCAGATATTTCAAATCATTAACATCATCCTTCAGAGACTGAGAATTGATTATTACAGAACATTAATGACATATTAAGGTCCCAGGCTTCACTTTCTCCTGGGGTTGTGAAAGGCTACTGTTTAATTACAATGAGTTTCATCCTCAAAAAAAATGTCCCCTTGTGATAGATATCTACAACAGCCTCAGAACATGCATTGCCTCATGTTTAATTATAACCCCCCAAAGCATGCCAGTCTCTTATCCAAGAGTTCTAAGAAATATTTAATGGCATCTCAATGAACTGATTTGGTCACAAGTCTGCCTCTAAACAAATCACTATAGACAGGGAAATATGAGACCTTGTATGGCCACACATGACTCAGATACCATCCCTAGGTCAGGGTTGATGACAGCTACACTATATATATATATATAAAAATATATATATATACACTATCCTGATATGCCACTCAAATCTCTATATTTTTTATATATACAGTATATACACTATATATACACATATATAGATGACAGCTACACTGTATATATTATATATAGTGTATTATATATAGTGTGTATATTATATATAGTGTGTATATATACACTATATAATACACTATATATGATATATACAGTGTAGCTGCCATCTATATAAGTGTATATAGTATGTACTATATAGTATATACACACACTATATAATACATAATATATAATATATAGTATATACATTATATATAATATATAGTTCTGTCATCTATATATGTATATATGTATATACTATATACACACTATACATAGTGTGATATACTATATACACACTATACATAGTGTGATATACTATATACACACTATACATAGTGTGATATACTATATACACACTATACATAGTGTGATATACTATATACACACTATATATACACACTATACATAGTGTGATATACTATATACACACTATATATACACACTATACATAGTGTGATATACTATATATACACACTATATATACACACTATACATAGTGTGATATACTATATACACACTATATATACACACTATACATAGTGTGATATACTATATACACACTATATATACACACTATACATAGTGTGATATACTATATACACACTATATATACACACTATCTAGTGTGATATATACACTATATACTATACACTAAATCTATTATATATTTTATATATGTAGTATATACTATATATAGTATATATACTATTTGTATATAGTATATATACTATTTATATATCTACTATATATATATAAAATAGATTTCCTGGTGTATAGTGTTTGTATATATAGTGAGAGTGGCAAGTGGTGGATCCCCATCGAACAACTGAGAATTGGGAATGAATTAGATTTTGATAAACCAAAAACAAATGAATATCCACTATTCTAGGGAAGGTTTCCGAGCCATGAATTGTCAGGATGACAAGACTAGAAATCTTTAGTTAGGAAAGATGAAGGCTGAGACAGCACCTAATGGAAATCTTTAAAACTATACACAATTTTATTTTATTTTATTTTTTTATTTTATTTTTTTTTTGAGATGGAGTCTCACTCTGTCGCCCAGGCTGGAGTGCAGTGGCGCGATCTCGGCTCACTGCAAGCTCCGCCTCCCGGGTTCACGCCATTCTCCTGCCTCAGCCTCCTGAGTAGCTGGGACTACAGGCGCCCGCCACCGTGCCCGGCTAATTTTTTGTATTTTTTAATAGAGACGGAGTTTCACCGTGGTCTCGATCTCCTGACCTTGTGATCCGCCCGCCTCGGCCTCCCAAAGTGCTGAGAACTATACACAATTTTATATGAATGAAAATCAAATCCTTAGATATAACATGAGAATACCACCTTTAAAATTCTGAAAGGTATTTTAGTAGTGAGAATTGCTATTTCATGTAAAAAGCAATATTTTTAGAGAATACCATCAAGAGGCTATACCTCTAAAAAATATTAATTCAAAAGATTCAGGAGAAATAAAACCTAAATTGGTAACGAAGAAAAGGAATAAAACACCTAAAATGCATGTTTAACTTCAGAACATCCAAGACTCCCATGACCTTCTCTGAAAACAAAGTTAAATGACCCTCTTGAGCAATCCATGTACTCTCCTGGAAAGTCCCCCAACCTCATTAACCAGGTTCAACTCAACAAACATGATGGAAACATTTTTACACGCGGTTTAAATCCCTTAAAGAGTTTTAGGGATTAAGCAAAGCAGAGACATGCAACCAGTCTACAACGAAAAAGTGCTTTCTGTTGTATCATTTCTACAGCCAACAGACAGAAGAAAATGCAGCTGTAATCTGCATAAGAGAATCAAGAGGGTAACACAAACATGTTTTAAAATTCAAGGACGTTTTGCTTGAGATCCAAAAAAAACCAAATAATTGTGTATTAGCGCTAAACAATTATATTCAGATTTTTATTTTCTGTTTTTAAAATTTGCCCAATTTATAACTTAGATATAGTTAATATAATTGTCCTTCAATTATATTACCATTTAAATTAGAAGACATAAAATATTATATAATATTCATAGCCTCATAACTGACTACTGGATAAGTAAAGGAGCTTCGGCTTCCTTTTCATGTGGCTCTCCTGAAATAAAGGTCTGATAAAGTTTCTGATTCATTCATTGTAATTTGTTTCATCAAAAAAGCTAGAAATCCTTAAGAATGTAAATGCGTCCTTTGAGCAGGCTTTCATTCTCCTTTCTTTTTTCTTGGGGTATTATTGTGCTTTCCTGTTAATTGGGCCACTGAGGAATGATGAAAAGAATGATCTATTTCAATGATTTGTGGCTCATTATAGGCACTGAGGGACAAAGTTGAAATAAAAGGTCATAATGAGATTTAATTGTTCTTCAAGCTCGTCATAGGAATAGAGGCACACCTTGGGAAAGAAATTGTATAGAAACAGAACTTTTCTTTGTAAGTTATGCAAAATGCATTGAGAATGTGCATTTAAAGCAAATAAATGTTTTCAGGGATATCAAGTGTGGTTCCAAACTGTGGAAGTTAATTTGAAATAAAATCCTCTTTAAAAAATATGGACATTACATTTGTAGAAATTTGGGATCCATGAACCCAGGATCCTTTTTCTTTTCTTAATGGATGTGGGGTCAGTGTGGGGGAAGGTGGTTAATTTTTTTTTTTTTTTCTGAGCTCATTAAGAGTGATCAAACGTATAACAACATGAGTAAAGCCATACACATACTTGCTCATTCATTGAACAGCTATTCACTGGGCTTATTCTGTGTGGAAATACAACGCTGGATGACATAAAGTCTTTGCCCAATGGGGAGTCTAGTAGGAAGACAGAAATTAAATGTAAAATATTAATTTATGATTGTAATAAGTGACACAAAGGATAAGCAAGAGTGTGATTGAAATGTCCAACTAGGATACCAAACTGGGGTGAAAGGAGGGACACCGGATTGCATCTTGAAGGGAGAGTGAAATCAATGGGTGGGGCGAGTGAGGGGCAGGACTAATGGCAAGAAGGGGAAGGAGTGATATTCTAAGCAGAGGGAACTAGGTCACTGAAGGTCCTAGGTGGAGTGAGAGTGAGGAATGGAAGTGGAGAGGGAAGCAGAGGCAGAACACTACTCCTTGAAGCATAGGAATCTGAAGCTTTATAAACCAAGAACAATGCACACTAGTGGGAGAGCTTTTAAAATGCATGCCACTGCATTTCATTTTGAAAGATCTCCTTTTCCACAGTGAGAGGAATCAACTGGAGAGGTATAAGCACAGGTACATGGAGACCATTTGGGTGTTCATTGCTACGTTCGAAAACCAGATGGTGGTGGCTTGGCCCACTAGGGATCAAGCGGCCGCGCCACCTGCGGGCATAAGTTCATGGCCACGGCCCGCTGCAGCGTGGCAATGGCTGAGGTGACCTGCGGCGGCGGGCGGCGGCGGCGGCGGCGGGAAGAGGCCCACGCGCTGACCCAGCTCGGCCTGCTGCACCAGCTCGCAGTCGTACTTGGCGATCTCCTGGATGATGGCGTTCTCCTGGTTGTTGAATAATGGACAGCAATAGAAGGATTTGGAAGATATTTAGGAGGCAGAGTCAAGAATACAATGGATAGAGTGAGGTAGAGTAAGGTGAAAGTGACCCCTATGTTTCTAGACAGGATGGATAGAGGGGAGGGGATCCCCAACATGGGGCACATCAAAAGCAAAGGATGTCTTTTAAAGACTGAGTTCTGGAAATGTTGTTAGTCTCATGTCCAAGCAGAGGTAAGGAGTTGACATGCGGGTCTGGAATACAGAGGAAAAGTCTAAGCTAGGTAGATTTGCAAGTTGATTTAGCAAACTGACTTGGAAACACTCACTTTTACCAGTCACTAAGCCCTTTTATCAGTACGAAATCATTTAATCTTCCTAACAACCCTTTGAAGCAAGTACAGTTGTTAGACTGACTTACCTACAAGAACGCTGAGGCCCAAAATTATTAAAATCACCCAGGTAGGAGTTCAGAGCCAGGATTCAAACCCGGACAGTCTGGCTTCGGAGTCCACACGCTGAACCACTAGGCTTCTAGACAGTACACAGGAATCCAATGGGTGTGGGTGAAAGAGACATAGAAAAACAGGAGGAGAGAACGGAGGCTTGAGGAGGCCAAACTTCTAAATCAGCAGAGGAGAGTAAATTGGTAAAGGGGCCATATCACTTCCACAAATCGATAAGACCCGTTTGTCCCAAAATGTTTGTCCAGCAAGGCCTCACCCTTTCAAGGCAGCTGAGCCCACGGAGGAGTCACATGAGCATTCATCTCTGTTAGTCTGGACACCCTCTCACAACCAGACACACAGTCTCAGAGATTTATCCTGTTTGAAAAGCCGGGACAGATCTACCACACCGCTTTCCAGGTTCTCAACAACTGTTTCTCCAAGGCTAACTCTTTTGCCAATAACTTGACTTGTATTATTTTTAGTGAAATATCATGTAACAAGCTGCTCCTAAAATATTTCCAGCCCAGAGTGCTGGCAACAAAAAGATCAAAAAAGAAGAAAGCTGGAAGTTGAGAGTGACAGTGGAAAAAGAAAAGGAATAATGGAAAAGGAAGGCCAAATAAATAAACAAATAAAAACAAAAATTGTTGAAAGAAGACATGATCTTTTCAGTGAGAAGGGTGAAAAGTCATCAACACGTCCCAGTCAATTTTAATTTCAAGGAATGCACACCCAGCCATGCCTGCAACTTTTCTAATTAAGCAGTTATCCAGTTCATTTTCAGCAATGTTCGTTTGCTCTCACTCACTGTGGACTTTCACGGTAACCCCTGGCATCAGAAAGCAGTGTGGTATAATGATTACAGGTATAGGTTCTGGAGTCAGTGCCGTGTGTGTGTGAGTCCTGCCTGCATTATGAGTTAATTGTGTGATTTCAGGAAGTTACTTATCTACTCCATCTGTTTCCTCAACCGTAAAATGTGGATGATGATATCTACAATAAATTCTATCATATTGTTCGTATGAAGAAGAAATATTTGAAATAGTATTTGACTTACTATAATATATGCTATTCAAGAAGTTTTTGTTAAACTTCTTCTTTTTTTTTTTTTTTTTTTAATTTTTCTGAGATGGAGTCTCGCTCTGTGGCCCAGGCTAGAGTACAGCAGCGCGATTTCGGCTCACTGCAATCTCCACCTCCCGTGTTCAAGAGATTCTCTCATCTCAGCCTCCCATGTAGCTGGGACTACAGGCGCTCGCCGGCACGCCCGGCTAATTTTTGTGTTTTTAGTAGGGTTTCACCATGTTGGCCAAGCTGGTTTTGAACTCCTGACCTCTGGTGATCCACCCACCTCAGCCTCCCAAAGGGCTGGGATTACAGGTGTGAGCCACCGTGCCCGGCTGCCTTTGTTAAACTTCTTATTGTTACTATTAGAAGTGCTGGTATTCTTCAGATGTTTTTAGCAACATATCATGAGGCATTCTAGAGCACCAAGGTGCCATATTAAGAGTCATTTGTGTTTACCAGCCATTAAAGGAGGGTTTTTCATGCTTAATTAGAGTATTACCAATTGAATTACTCTCAATTATTGTTTGTATCAGCATTCCATCAGAGAAGCAGAAACTCTGTGTGTGTGTGTGTGTGTGTGTGTGTGTGTGTGTGTGTGTGTGTGTGTGTGTTGGAAAACAGCAATTGGTCCCAGGTACTTGACTTTATGCGATTGTGGGATCTGGCTGTTGCCTTTCCATCTGACACTGGATCTTGAAGCCACAGAACAGGCTGGCAGGAAGGGAAGATGGATGGAAAGTTAGGAGAGCAAGGATAGACTGGAACCCACAATAGAAGCTTGAGCCCAAAAGGGCAACTTGAGACCTACATCATCTCTTGTTTCCTCTGACCTGTATGATATTGCTGTCCTGCAGAAGTGGTGGCCTTTCGTCATGGAACAAAACACACTGAAATGGCCCAGGAGTCAGGCAAGCTGCAGACATTTCCAGGAAATGGTGGTCAGTTATAAGCCCACCAGCTGCCTCGTGCCAGTGGGGTGAGCTAGCAAATGGATGGCAATGAATGTGATGGCTGCTGCCTCACTCTGCTCTCCTGATATGCCACTCAGATCTCTCTGTGGCCTGACCCAACAGGAAGTGTGCAGGAAAGGGAATTCTGGGAAATGTATTTCAGTCTAGGTGATTGCTGACACATTGCAAAGCCACCAAATAGTTACTGCCACAGATATTTAAACTGAACACTTTGCCAACTGCTTTTTATTCCTTATTTCATCTATTTTAACCACAGCCCCACAAGCCTATCCATTTGTCATAGGTGAAGAAACTGAGGAAAAGAACCCTGTCTTGAATAACTTGGCCAAGGTCAGATTTATGAAGTTTATTCATGAACGATGACACTTGCAGCCAGCTTTTTGAATTAGTGTCTGCATTAACTAGATTTCTCTACCATTAGAATTCCTCTCCAAAACAGCATAGCTAGTAATTGCAATAGATAATCATCTCACAGTTTCTATCCCAACTCTTGTTAAAAATAATAGGGCAAGATAGGCCCAAGGCACTGATGTACCAAATCACAATGTTATACTCTTAGAGTCTTGTGGAAATGAAGTAACTTTTCAGGTACTACTTAAATATAAGTATCATTCTCTTACAATTAAATAAATATCAATGCCTAATAGAATTATTCCTTAGGCTCAATTAATTTCATTTCAAAAGCTGTAACTTAATTTTAGTTATATTCTAGTTGTAAGTCATAGCTAGTATTATCTTATATGTGGGTATGTAATTTGTATCAATTTGCATTAAATTTAATGAGAATTTAAATGTGAATCATCATTGTCACTTAGCTTATAGTAATCAATATCTGTGAAACAGATTCCTGCAAATAGTCATGGGATGCCTCCCACACAGGCAAAATTCCAATCTACTAGTTAAAAGATGGTTATAAAGAAAATATGGAGTAACTGTTGTGTAAGATATTAATCTGTATGCAGATAATAGCTATAAACTCTGGACATGATGTAAAAAGTAGCTGAAGTCACTATAGAGTGAAGTGATACAAGCAAATTCTTATAAGTAGCTCATCCTCCTGGGAAAGGAGCTGATAGAGTGAGTTTCTATGTTTGTCCTTTTAGCCTGGGACAAGGTGCAGTCAGTGGGGACTGAGTAACATTGGAACACTGGTGGGGTAAAAAATACAGTCTTTTTGTCGCAGGGACCCAGAAGACTGAATCTGAGGAGACCACAGTCACTACAGAGGAATAGCCTGTGTGGACAAGGATCAGAGAGAAGATCTTCAAATTCTATCTGCTTTTATTTTCAATAACTCTTGAACCACACATGGGCAAAGTAGGCTCAAAATAGCTCTGCTAAAGGCAAAAGATATGAACTGCATTTGGAGATGCTACATAAGAAATTGAGTTTTCATTTCAAACCAAGTAAAATTGCTTGCTAAAACTAACTAACAGTTATCAGAGAAAAGCATCAGAATCCAAGTTCCACAACTTAACATTCATAATACTCTGGGTACATCAACATTACTTGACAAATAAAGAACATGAAAAATGGGACATACTCATAAGAAAAATTTAAATACATCTATAAAATAATCCAAATATTGGACTGATCAGACAAGGATTTTAAAGCCATTATTATGACCCTGCAATAAAGTAAAAAAAAAAAAAAAAATGCTTATAATGAGTGAAAGGATAGGAAACTTCAGCAGGGAAATTGAGTGAGTAAAAAGAAAACAAATGTAAATTCTAAAATTGAAAAATATAACTGAAATTTTAAAACTATCAGATAGATTTAAGAGGGTGAGAGACCAGAGTATGTCACCCCAAAATATACCTCTTTGGCATAGGGACTGTTGCGCTGATGGCAATTAAGAAGAAGCAGATGCAGGAAAACTCTTGTGTTCACCCCTTATTTGCCTAAAGGCGGAACACAAATTAGTAAAACCAAAAGATATCCCACCTGCCTTCTCTGCCAGGGAGAACAAAAGTTAACTTTAGACCCTTGTAGACCTAGAGATAACACCAGAGAAATCTACATAACCAGCTTTACTAACTAGTCTTTATCAGTTATTTGCCTTCTCACTATTTAATGCCCCTAGAGATTCAAAACTCTTTTCATTTTCTTGTCATTCCTCTAAAAATTTACTCTTCTTTGTTCAAGATGCTATATAAGCTGAAATTCAAAGCCACATCTTTGAGAATTACTCATTCTCTGGGTATCTCTCATGTATATATGAAATATACATGTTAATAAACTTGTTTGTTTTTCTCTTGTTAAAGTGTCTTTTTTTTACAGAAGCCTGTTCCAACTGAGAATTTATGAGGGTTGAGAAAAATATATTTTTTTTTCTTCCCCCACAGAAACAAAGTAGCAATGACACAGAAAAGGGTAAGTGAACATGAGGATAGACCAATAAAATTATTTAAAGTGAATATCAGAGAAAAAAACAAGAAAATGAACAGAACCTCAAGGATCTTGTAGATTATATAAAATAGTCCAACATACATATAATTGGAATCCCACAAGAAAAGAGGAGAGAGAATTGGGCAAGGAAAAAAAATGTAAAATATAACAACCAAAATTTTCCAAATTTGATGAAGCATAAAATATTAAATATGATCAAGAAACACTAAGCAGGACAAACATAAAGAAGGCTTTGCTTGGGAACATCATAAACTTTTGAAAGCTGAATATAAAAAGCGAAACTTGAGAAAGCAAGAGAAAAACGATAGATTACATATAAGGGAACAATCATTTGATTTACAAATTGCTTCTCATCACAAATTATGGAGACCAGAAAGGAGTGTTAAAACATTTTTTAAGTGCTGAAAGAAAAACAAAAAAAACCCAAAAAATTGTCAACCCAGAATTCTGTATCTAGTGAAAAAAATTCTTCAAGAGTGAAGGTGAAATGAAGATTCTCACATAAAGGAAAACTAAAAGAATGTATCATCAACAGGTCTGCACTTAAAGAAAATGCTAAAAGAAGTTATTTAGTGGAAGGGAAATAATTCCAAATGGACACAGAAATTTTCAAAAAGAAGAGTATCAGAAATGAAAATATTTGGGTAAATTCAAAGGCTGTACTTTTCTTTATCCCCTTAATTTCTTTACCATACATATGAGCATGTAGGAGTTTAAAGGGTAGTCAACAAGACCACCCTCACTTCTGATACCAACTAGGAGTCTGAGGTCTCCAAGACCACCCTCAGATTCAATAATTCACTAGAAAGAGTCAGAGAACTTACTGAAAGCAGCTATACTCATGGTTACGGTTTATTACAGATTACAATCAGCTGAGGAAAGAGACAGAGACACATGGGTAGAGTCCAAGAGAATTCCATGGATGGAGCTTCCAGTTGTCCTTTCTCAGTGTTCATGGAAATGATGTATAATAGGACATATGGAGTAGTGCCAACTGAGGAATCTCACCTGAATCTTGATGTTCAAGATTTTATCATGGCTGTGTCACATAGACATGATGGACCATCCACATAGCTGACCTTAGTTTCCAGCCCCTCCAGTAGTTGAGCTGACACCATAGGACCCAAAATTTCCACTATATAGATTACATTGCTATATTTGATGTGGCTTAAAGCCCTCAGGTAAACAGACACTCTTATCAGGCAGGACATTCCAAGGGCTTCAAGACTACCTTCCAGAAGTCAAGGGCACCGGCCAGACCTCCCTTTGAGCAAGATTAATTCTTTACCATACGGTGTTTAAAGCCAAAATTATAACAGTGCCTTGTGACAATGTTGATAATGAATTGTTGAGAATGAATAATGACAATGTTGATAATGAAGGTAGATGTAGCATAAAGAATGAGGATGGGATATGTATCTATGGGCTGGCAGGATTCTATATTTTATGTGACATGCTATAATATTAACTGTTATTTGGACTGTGAAAATGTTAAGATACATATTTTAATCCATAGAACAGCCAAAAAGGCAAAGTATACCTAAAAAGCCAATGGAAACATTTTTAAAGTTTCTAAAAATATTCAAATAATTAAAAAATAGAGATAAAGAGTGCTAAACTAATTTTAAAAGAGGAAACAAATATAAAATAAAGGATAAATGTTTTTATTGGTTGGGTGGGTAAAAACCACACCCAACCATTACTAGACTTAATACACGCAGTGAAATGCAGAGGTTATCAGAATGTGAGAAAAAAAAAACAAGACTCCAGTGTAGGCTGTTTTTAAGAGATATACTTTAAATATAAAGACAAAGCTTGAACGTAACTAGGTGGAAAAAATATAGCATGCAAACAGTGTAGATAAGAAGAATGGAAAGCCCACAATGGGATGGCTAGTATAAAAAAAAAAAAAAGCAGAGGCCAGGCATGGTGGTTCTTTACACCCATTAGGATGGCTGGTATAAAAAAAGCAGAGGCCAGGCACGGTGGCTCATGCCTGTAATCCCAGTGCTTTGGGAAGCCAAGGTGGGTGGATTACTTGAGGTCAGGAGTTCGAGACCAGCCTGGCCAACATGGTGAAACCCCATCTCTACTAAAATACAACACTTAGCCGGGCATGGTGGTGGGCGCCTGTAATTCCAGCTACTTAGGAGGCTGAGGTAGGAGACTTGCTTGGACCCGGGAGGTGGAGTTTGCAGTGAGCCAAGATTGTGCCACTGCACTCCAAACTGGGCTACAGAGCAAGACTCAGTCTCAAAAAATAAAATAAAATAAAAACTTTTAAAAAGGCAGAAAATAAGTGTCGGTAAGGATGTGCAGAAACTGGATCCCTTGTGCACCATCAGTAGGTTATATGGTTTGACTTGTGTCCCCACCCAAATCTCACCTTGAATTGTAATAATTTCCACGTGTCAAGGGTAGGACCAGGTGGAGATAATTGAATCATGGAGGTGGTTTCTCTCCACACTGTTCTCATTATAGTGAGTTCTCACGAGATCTGATGGTTTTATAAGGGGTTTCCCCCTTTGTTCAGCACTCATTCTCTCTCCTGCTACCCTGTGAAGAGCCTTCCACCATGCTTGTAAGTTTCCTGAGGCCTCTCCAGCCATGGGGAAATGTGAGTCAATTAAGCCTCTTTTCTTTATTAATTATGCAGTCTCAGGTATTTCTTCATAGCAGCATGAGAATGAACTAATACAGTAGGAATGTAAAATGGTACAACTGTTATGGAAAACAGTATGGTAGTTCCTAAAAAAACTAAAAATAGAGTTACCATATGATCCAGCAATACTCATACTTCTAGGTGTATCACAGAGTCTTGAAGAGATATTTATACATTCATATTCATAGCATTATTCACAATGGCCAAAAGGTGGAGGCCATCCAAATGCCCATTCACAGATGAATGAACAAACAAAATGCAGTATATACACACAACGAAATATTATCCAGCCTTTAAAAGAAAGGAAATGCTGACACATGCTACAAAATGAATGGAACTTGAAGACATTATGCTAAGTGAAATAATCCAGTCCCAAAGACAGCCAAATACTGAACAATTTCACTTACATGAGGGATCTAGTGTAGTCAAACGGATAGAAACAGAAGTAGAACAGTGGTTGCCAGGGACTGGCAGGAGGGGAAAATGAGGAGGTGTTGTTTAATGGGTATAGTTTCAGTTTTGAAAGATGAAAAAGTTATAGATGTTGGTTACACAACAATGTGAATATACTTAACTGTACACTTAAAATTTTATGTGTATTTTACAATTAATTTTTTAAAGGATGGAGTGGTTTTATTAACAACAGATGAAATAGATTTTATATTTTACAATTCCTTTATAAAAAATTAGATGGACATTTCATACTGATAAAAGGCAAAGCATCTAGAAAACCTAGCAATCACCAATGCGTATGTGCTTAATAAAAAACTTCAAAATACAAGAAGCAAAAATTGACAGACTTAAACAGATAAATAGATAATACCACAATTATAGTTGAAGATTTTTCTGTCTCCCCTACGGCAATTAATAGAACACTCAAACAAAAATCAAAGAAGTTCTGAATAATACTTACGGAAGTCTTGGCCTAATTATTATATATGGAACACTATACCAAACAACTACAAAATAAACTTTTTTCAAGAGTGCGTGATGAGTTCTTGAGGGCAGACTATATTCTGAGCCATAAAATAAGTCTCAATTGAAATCATAGAGAGTATGTTCTCTGATGAAACTGCAACTAAATTAGAAATTAGTTGAATATATAAGAAAAGTTTAAATACGTAAAAATTAAACAACACACTTCTAAATAGTCTGTAAGTCAAAGAATAAACCACAAGGAAAATATTTTGAACTGAATGACAATGAAAAGACAACGTAGTAAAATTTGTGGGAGGCAGCTACAACTGTATTCAAGTGGAAATTATAGCTTTTAATACTTATGAAAAATAAATATAGGACATAGAGTCATGCACCGCATAACAACGTTTTGGCTAATGATGAAGTGCGTATATGCCAGTAGTCCCATAAGATTATAATGAAGCTGAAAAATTCCTATCGCATACAGGTCTTGATGATCCTGACCTTGTATAGACCTAGGCTAATGTATGTGTGTTTGTGTCTTAGTTTTTAACCAGAACGATTTTTTAAAGTTTATAAAGTAAAAAAGCTACATATAATAGCTAAAATTATTATTGAAAAAGAAAAGGGTTTTAAAAATAAATGTAGTGTAGCCTAAATGTGCAGTGTTTCTAAAGTCTGCAGTAGTGTACAGTCATGCCGTAGGTCTTCACATTCACTCACCACCCACTCACTGACTCACCCAGAGCAATTTCCAGATCTGTAAGCTCCATTCATGGTAACTGCCCTGTATAGGTGTGCCATTTTTATCTTTTATACTGTAATTTCACAGTGCCCTTCCTGTATTTAGATACACAAATACTTACCATTGTATTACAATCACCTACAGTATTCAGTACAGTAACATGCTGTACAGGTTTGCAGCCGAGGAGCAATAGGCTAGATCATATAATCTGGGTGTGTAGTAGGCTGTACCATCTCGCTTTGTGTAAGTGCACTCTGTGATGCTCACACAATGATGAAATGACATTTTCCAGCCTTACTTACTTTATCTTTCACAGATGTTTTCCCCAGTAAGTCATTACTTGCAGTTTTTTGGGACCATTTGATGGGTTATAGTGAATGGACTATATAGAGAAATGATATAAGCCACTTTACAGCACGGCTGAGAAAAAATTTCCATATGTAACCCTCCATTCTCATTGTCTTTCTCCTGTCTGGTGTTGGGTAATGCTAGGGTGACTGAAGTCTCAATATAATGGAGCCACGAGATGGGAGTAGCCTGGGTCATGAGTCACTGCTTGGAAGAAAGCTACTGCAGAGTCATCCAATTAGAAACATCTACACTGAGTGTTAAGTAGCTGAGATTTGGAAGTTACTTTTTATAGGAGCTTATGTCATGACTAAGGTAGTCAAATAAGAATTTTATTTGGACCCATGTTGTTCTTAAACAAGATTTTACAGACATCTGAAAATAAAGCTTTTAAGGCCTTAAGGTAGAATTTATGCCATTAAGTAGTGCTTAGTAACTCTAATTATAATGTGTTTGCAAGAGTAACTGAAAGTCGCAAAGGAAGACATTTCAGAAAAGAACAGAAGACATGCACCAGGTCTCACAGGAGACCTAGGATATAGTATGTGTGCTGTATCAGAGGTATACCTATGGAGTGGTTTTAAGCAAGTCTTTACTTTACTCTTAGGGCCTGCATATCTATATAGTCAGTGGAAGTTTTGAACTCACTTGGATCTTTTAGTGAGCAGCTAAGAAGAAAACAAAGACTGTAATTTAAGTGAACCCTGAGACTTCTGTAGATGGGAAAGCCAGAATCAATTATATGTCACAGGGGAGGGGGATTCTCCTTGGAATATTGGGCACCTCTTCTCCCCATCAACATGCCATTTCTGATCTTTTTCTATTTTTAGCTCCTGTTTTCCTCCATGAAAGCAGTCATGTTTCTGCCACTAAAATCATGCTCTGTTTGTTGTTAAAGTAGCAGCCAAAGTGTAGCTCTAAAGATATGGTTCCTAGCAAACAAGAAAACAGAGCGGACCAATGAGTAAGTCTACTTATATTAGCAAAACAACCTAGGGTCAGACATCTTAGATATTACCCAAGGGATGACTTTCCTATGATACTGTAGAGGACATTTGATTCAACTCTATTTCATTTGGTAGGGTCTTATGTATCATTACCCAAGGGATGACTTTCCTATAATACTGTAGAGGACATTTGATTCAACTCTATTTCATTTGGTAAGATCTTAAAATAGAATGTGACAAAACAGGATAATGCAAAGCCAAAGCTGAATGGATATTAGAAATTACTGAGTCTGATAAGACCCATGGCTTGATACCAATAGAGCCTCAAACAGAGGCGTCACTCAATTCTCAAGAGTTCAACCGAAAAGGCAAATGCAGAGGACATCTCTTGGGGTGACCTCCTGCTTGTCTGTGATTCTCTCTTATTGAGGAACAGCTCTGTGGCAGCCATGGAAATGTACTACTCACATCTCCTGCTATGAGGGATATCACTGATTGATGGCCTCAGCTGCTACACTCTGAATCCACCACAATACTCACATCCAAGGCCATCTTTTCCCTGGGCTGCTCTTGGCCAATGACTGAGAATGGTAGAGATACTAAAGCAGGCTCATTTCTAATGAGGTTGTAAGAATTTTCTGATAGGTGACTTTGGCTCAAGAATTCAGATTGGCTTGGCCAGAATGTCCTTACTGCTGCAGTTTTAGGTTCTCAGGAAGCAATTCAAATCTCTTTCCTTTTCTCTCTCCCTCTTAGGAGTGAGACCTGCATCATGGTATCTTCTGTTCCATTCTTTTATTTTTCATAGGTGTTTTCCCCAGTAAATCATTTGCATGTCTAATGCTGTCTTGGCATCTGCTTCTTAGAGGGCTCAAACTAATACCTGCTTACTTCCATAGGTGTGGTTCTAAGAATTGAGTCTGTGTTCTAGGATCCTGCCATAATTGTCACAGAAATATACAGCTGACCAAAATGGAACCATTGGATACTGAGTCCCAGGAATCTGAGGTGTGAATGACAGAGACACAAGGACTGGGGTCCATGGAGCTCAGTTATATTCAAGAGCTCCTTGAAGAAAAAGTCCATGGGCTTTGAATGTTGAGGTCCCTGAAGCTGCTTTCATACCTTCTCCTCCTATAGTTTTGTTTTTAACTGTTTTTAAATATATTTGTGATTCTCCAATTGCCTTCTGCTGAATTCCCCTTTTTTCTCCTTGTGTGTAAGCTAGCCAGAGTCAATTTCCACTACTTACAACTAGGCAAATCTGACCTACTACAGTGAGGCATAGCCCAGAGTTTACCTACGTCTTTTGTGACCCTGCAAACTTTATCCAGATCCTTTCTTAATACATTTATATATCAGGCCTCTGGTGGCATCTCTGTGGTATTGAGTTTTGCTCTCTACATGAAGTAGCCTTTATTTTTAAATTGTGAAAAATCTTTATTTTTTGCAGGGTATGGAACATAAATCTAAAACTCCCAAAGTAAAGGTAAAAAGAAAATATGACTCACGAAAAGGACATGTTAATGGTTAGAAGTTATGAGAAACGATTTGTCAAGCATCATTTGCTAAATCTCCCACATAAAAAGAAGTCACTCAGAAACTATAAAAGGAGAATCTTGTCCTATATTAGGCATCTAGTGAGGAAGGTCGTAGAGTAAGATTACCTAAAGCAGTATATTAGGTTCTATCTGGATCTTAGAGAGGAGACTTTCCACATTGGATGCTGAATCACAAATCAAATAGAAGATGTCTTTGATATGAGAGGGGGGAAAATACAAATACCGCAAGGAGACACAAAATGAAGCAAAAGGAGAAGAAAATGTCTTACAGTTTATCTTTGTTGAAAACCCTTTGCACCCACCCACTGCTCTTTGCCAGCTGTGTTAGTGCACTTCTAAATGCCCCGAGGCACACACACCTATGAAGACCGGACTTCTCAAAGTGCAAATGATACAATAGTGCTATAGCATAGCACTTGTTTGTTGTTTAGTGGGAATCAGAATCAGGATTGGAACCCCAGAGTCAAGAAACTGAGAGATCCACGTGAAAAACAAGTCGCACACCCCCTAAGAGTAGAGCTGCTGATATGTCACCAGTTTTATGAAAAAGGTTTGTATTTCTTCACTTGGTTTTCTGAATGATTCAGAAACAGATGGCAGTACTTTTAAGGATTGTTTTTAAATGCTTCAGAAATCCCTTTTTCTATAAGTGGAATACCAGTCCTTTGACTAAACTTAATGAGGAAAAAGCGAAAGAAGTAATAAGCATAATATACACAGAGACACGGACGCTTTGTCAAATAAAAAGATGTGGTCTAGATTTTCAATCAAAAGAACTAGGCTGGAGGCTGAGAATCTATTCAGCCTCCAAAGCTCCCTCAGGAGTTTACAAATATGTTTTCAAACTCCAGACAAGCTCGTGGTCCCTGTGTCTGAGAGGCTCAGTCCCGATCTATACCTCATTACAACACGAGGACAGAGCCCCAAAGCTGTCCTGAGTTATACTGAAAATTTTTCATTCGACTTGGAAACAGAGAGAAGGACAGGTGATTAGTCATCATCTGCTTAATATCCAATGTCAGAAGTAAAGAGCAGTTTTATTTCTGGCTTGACTTCTGCCTTAATCTTTTCTAGAAGCAGAGGAAGGAGGACAATCATACTGTAGAGCATTCCTTCCTGCAGACTCTCAGCAGAAACCAAAGCATACCTTTTTGTCAAGGGCCCAGTTGCATATTTTCCTCTACAGAGGAGCTGCAGCAAGATGAGGACCCCTCTGGTCTATGTGTAGCTAGTTTGTCAGCCCAGGACTCTACTATGATACCTAAAATTACATTGTATTGACAGATAACATCCAAATTATGAAGGCTCTGCTCCACTCCTGCTTGATTATGGGAAGGCAAAACTTCTACCTGGTTCTCCTTCCAGTGAATTCTGGCAATCTCCAGGGAATGTTTCTGTGTTCTCCAAATTGAGCCTGGTTTACACTTACTCTGACAGTGATGACTTCTTTCTTTCTGGGTGCCTGCTTCTTCAACAGCTCACCTCTTCCTGCCTGGTGGGCTCCAGGGTCTCTGTCCACTATTCCAAAGACAAGCAATAATTTATAATCCATTTAAAGGGAAGTGTAAATCTAGATTGAGATTAAGCTTTATGTATACATAGTTGACAAATGAGCTAATGTTTAGGGTTCTTCTTATGAGCCCCATGCTCTACGTTATTTAATTTGTTTAGTTTATTTAATTTCCTTACTATAACTCTGTAAGTCATACATTCTTACTAACACAAACTTAAAGAAACAAACAGAAACAGAGAGAGGTTGAGGAAATTGTCAAAGTCACAACAGTTACTAAGAGGTGGAGCTGGGATGGGGTCCAGGCAGCCTGGTTTTAAACGCATGGCCTCTTCACCACTCTCTACCTCCTAATTAAACAACTTGCAAAGGTACACGTTTGTCCACTGTTAAAACAACATTCTGCATTACCTTTTTAAACCTTTTGACTCCTTGGTGCTCAAATTCCTCCATTCCAGAAAGAGTCTACTCTTCCTTTGGATATCTATAGAAACCCACAGGGATGGTCTGCCCCAAGATTGAAGTCCCCAGCTCTTGTGAAATGTGAACTATTCTGCTCAGAACTCTGAAATTACTAGGTTGTGTTTTTATTGTCTTTCTCTTGCTTCATTTTGTTTGTTTTTTAGCTCTGCCCTCTCTATTTGAAGAAGGTAAATGACTCTTCCCTATTACAAAAGAAGGAAACTGCCTCACCTGTATTCCAGTGAACCTGGTTTAAGCCTTTAAACCCCTTCTTGACCATTCTTCCTTGGCAGGTAATGTTCAAAGTCGGTGTGTGCAGCCATTGATAACATGCACATTTTCTTTAGTTTAGGTGGCCTCTCTCTTCTGGTTTTGTTCAGAGAGGCAGTCTTTGAACTCTGCAATTTTATCTTCTGTCCTGGATTCCACACTTGGTCTGTTCTGGCTCTCTTCCCCACTCTGGCCATGCCCATTCCTTCAGATGGAAACATGTTTCTCAAACATGGGTCTTGGGTTTTCACCTCTTCCCTGAATTCCTTTTCTATATACTCAACTGCCTTTTGGAAGTCTCTACTTGGATGCCCCAAAGTCACTGCAAATACAGCACCTCAGAGCATGGCATTAGCAGTTTCTCTGCCCAGACTGAACTTCCACCAGATAGCTCAAAGATCTTGTTCTAGAGCCTTCCCTAACCATCCTCCTTAAATTAGTGGGGCCCCTCCCCCTCACTTTGTCTGTATCTGTCCCCTGCACTAGAATGTAAGTTCTATCAGTGCAGACTCTTTTGTCTGTTCTGTTCGACATTGTATCCTCAGCATCTTGGGCACTTAATGCATGTTAGAAGGGGGAGAAGAGGAAGCCAGGAAGAAAAGAGAAGAAAGGAAGGAAGGAAAGGAAGGGAGAAAGGAGCGTCTATTGTAGTTGCATCGAACATAGCACGTGCTCTAAAATGTGTGAATTTCGGTAAATTGTGTCAGATTAAAAGGGAGGGAAAGGAGGGAAGAGAAGAGAAGGGAAAGGAAAGGAAAAGAATGGAAGGAGGGGAGGAAGGAGGGAGGGAGGGTAAACAAACCATCTCCTTACTCCCATCTCAGTCTCTTCAGGCCTTAGTCACTCTGCTTCTAACACAACTACCTAAAATGCACATTTGGTGATATGGTGGGGCTGTGTCCCCACCCAAATCTCATCTTGGATTGTAGCTCCCATAATTCCCACATGTTGTGGGAGGGACCCAGTGGGAGATAATTGCATCATGGGAAGGTTTCTCCCATACTATTCTTGTGGTAGTGAATAAGCCTTATGAGATCTGATGGTTTTATAAGGGGAAACCCCTTCTGCTTGGCTCTCATTCTCTCTTTGCCTGCTGCCATGTAAGATGTGCGTTTTGCCTTCCGCTGTGACTGTGAGGCCTCCCTGGCCACGTGAAACTGTGAGTCCATCAAACCTCTTTGTCTTTATAAATTACCCAAGTCTCATGTATGACTTTATCAGCAGCATGAGAACAGACTAATATATTTGGTCATGTGGGTCATAATATTCAATATATTCTAAATCCCTCCTGTACCCATAAATACTTAGCACGGATATAGGTTTTACATTCTACCTTTACTGTCCTTACTAGCCTCATTTCTGAACACTCTCCCATAAGCATTCTATACTCTACCCGGCATTTCCCAAATAGATGTGCCACAAACAAATGATGCTATGGACAAAGAAATCTGATCATGTCATCAGACTCTACCCCCATTTTAAAGAATCACAAAGCACATGGTCATTAAGAAAATCACATAATAAGAAAAACCAATAACATGTTTAAAAAGGAAATCTGCTTCCATTTGTTTCATCTAGGTTTCTCAAACTTTTTTGTCCATGGGCCCCTTTTTCCAAGGAACAACTCTGAGCTGGACCTCGTGGAACACAGTTTGAGAACTACCACTCTATAAGGCTACTCACAGTTCCCTGAACACCCAGGCTCTCTCATTCCTCCAGACTTTACTTTCCCAGTTCCTGTGTCTAGAAGGCCCACCCCTCTCTTGATGACTGAAGAACTTCTACAATTTCTGTAAGGCCATCCTACAAGTAGTAATGCAATGCTACTTCCTCTCTGAAAACTCCCCTCTGGGAAAATTAATCAATCTCTCCTCTGGCCCCTCATGGATCTTGTATTTTCCTCTTTCACAGTATTTCTCCTGTCTATTATTACTATTTATTTTCTGAATCTCTCACCAGACTGTGGATCACTTAAAATTAGGGTCTGGGATCACTCAAGTCTCTATTCCTCATCATTTATTATAGTGCAGAGATCACTGCAGGGGCTTAAAAGTGGGTGATGAAAGAATAGTCTATTCTGGTGCCATAATATTGACATAATTTTAATGACATCAAAAGTGGAGGTGGGGAAAGGTTATAAGGAATGTACAAATATATATTTTCTCTGATTCAGTTATGTGGAAAGTGTTTTGCCTCCTTTTGTGGGAAGGTAAAAAGGAAACAAAAAACACAGTCCCACCAGACGTAGGGACCTACCCAACTGGACTAGTTGCATTCAGTAGTCTGTAAGTGACTTAATAAGTAGTCAAGACTCCTAGAGGCAATAGTTTCAATTGTTTGTCACTGCCTGTTTCTAGAGAAAGGAAATAAACAGCCTATCTCCAGCCCACGTAAAACACAGATGCCTCCCAAACCACAAGTTTGCCCTGAAAACTTGTCACAGTCATGCCAGCCGCCTGTGTAGTTACTCTCTACAGATCGACCCACAGACAGGGTGACTTTATTATTGCAAAAAAAAAACAGCCTAATGAAGCAAGCCAAAAATAAACATGTGATGCTTTCCAATTTAATAATGAAAAATTTCAACATCAATCTCAAACTTCATATAAAATGGGAAATCAAGGAGTTTGCAACTTCATACTGTCTGGCATCTATTATGTCATCCAGCGTCTATTGTAGTTACATAGAACACAGCAAGTGCTCTAAAATGTGTGATGAATGAATTTCTGTAAACTGTGTCAGATGATTAAAAGATTTTCTAGAGGTACATAAAGTCAGGCTATAAACCAGCTATCTTGCAAAGGCATCTGAAAATAAGAACTAGTCCTGACTTCCAGACAACAGAGGGAAGACTGAGCAGATCACTGCTTCCAACTTTGTTAGTCTACTGTTGGATCAGCAGGACCAAGTAAGGGGAAAGGCCACATAGAAGAGGGTGGAGATTGCTAAACAAAGTGTCTTGACATTCCACTGATTAATCAACTACCAGCCTGAATTTTTTCCATGCATTTAAAAATATATTGTCATACAAATTTATTATCCTTGCTTCCTGCTTCCTTAAGCAAGGCCCATTCTCTAGGGTTCTGCCTAAGGTAAAACATAAGAAGGTAAACATAAGAAGGGCAATCATTTTTAGGAACTACTGTGATTTGAATGTGTCGCCTCTAAAATTCAGGTGTTGAAACAAAGAGGTGAGGTCTTTAAGAGATGATTAGGTCATAAGGGTCCCTCCTCTCATGAATAGAATTAAGGCCTTATAAAAGAGGCTTCACACAGCGGTCGGTTTGCTTGCCTTCTGCCTTCCACCATACAAGGACACAGCGTTCCTCCCTCTGGAGAAGGCTGTGACAAGGCACCCCCTTGGAAGCACAGAGCATTTCTCACCAGACAACGGAACATGCTGACACCTTGATCTTAGACTTTTCAGCCTCCAGGACTGTGAGAAAATAACTTTCTGTTCTTAATAAATTATTCAGACTCTTATTTATTTTGCTATAGCAGCACAAATGGACTAAGACAGTAGCCCAAAGCAACTTAATGACTCTGTTGTCTAAGCAACCAGGGATTTGGGTAGGGGACAGTGATCTCTTACCAATTAGATTATTTTTAAAATTTTAAATGTATTCCAAATGACTTAGACTAAATCTAATCTTATTTTTGGTGCTGCCCATGAAACAGTTCTGCCCTATAAGTATCCAAATCAATGTTCTGCTCTTCTCTTCCCTGTTCTGTGCTCTGAGAAGCTCACCCCTGTGATGCACCACCTGGGCTCTGCAGCCTTCTAGTCTTAAGCCTGGGTTAGCGAATGAGAGGCAACAGCAGTAGAACAAAAGGTGAGATAGGAAGGCAGTCAGGGTATTCGTTCCTGCTCTTCCTGCTGTACCATGGTTCTGGTAGTGATGGCGGGCTACTGTGACTACAACTTCTTCCTCAGTTCCAGTTCCCTCCCCTTCTCTCTCTGCCTAGGGGTAGGAGTGGAATCCCACAGCTGATTGTTACTGGCAGTTCCAACATTCCTTGTTGATTCCCTTAAATCTTCTCCCACCTCTACAATAGCATCTTTAATAAATTGTGTTCAGTTAAACTCTTTTGAGTGTACCTTCTGACTGATACAGAATGTTAAACAGTTTTATTTTTATCCCAAGTATATCATGAAGCCATTGAAATGTTTTAAGCTTGAATTTCAAAAATATAATTCTGGCTATGTAGTTGGGGAATAGGTTTAAAAAAGAAGAGAGTAGATATAGGTAGGTCAGGAGATTATTACAGTGATCCAGAGAAGAAATCCTGGTAGCTTGACTAAAGTGTTGATAAAGTTGAAGACAGAGGATTCAAAAGACGTTTGAATGAAAAATGAACAGGACTTGTTGATGGATTCAATATGGAGAGATGAAGTAAGTGAGAGATTGAGGTGCCAAAAGTAACTCCTTCTTTTGTGACTTTCGATCATGCCCTAGGATAAGAAATACAGCATTGGAAGACTAGATTTCATCATTTTGATTTAAGACATTGATTTTGAGTTGTCTTTAAGATATCCAAGTAGGCAAATAAATACACAAGTCTAATTACTTAGAATCGAGGTCTACACTGGAGACAGGCACTTGAGAGTTGTCTGTGTATACGTGTTAATTGACCCTGTGAGTTATCACCCCTGGGAATGAGAAGTGCTTTCAATGTCCTAGACAGAAATTTTATGGAGACTCTTTAGGGACTATATAAAGGAAGAAATATGAGCAAATATGTGAAGTTGAACCTGCCAGTTGGTTTTTTGTTGCCTAGATCAGATGTAAACATCTTAATACAAACATTAAAAACATAAAATGATAAAAAGAACTATCTTTCATTAAGTGCATGTTTTATCAGTTTTTATTACCCAAGTCTGATGCAAAATTTCATAATGCCTTAAAGAAGGCTCATGGTAAGTGAACAAAGTGACATACTTATGTTCTCAAAGAACATTTTTTTTCACCCCGAAGTGTAAGGACTTTATAATGCACAAATTTAAGTGCAACTCTCATCGTAACTCACTGTAGAGGGTTGCTGTCATTATTTGTGCTATTCCATGTTCTAGCAGTATGGCCTAGGTTTTGATCCATTTCATCCATATCCAAGCCAAAAACAATTTCTTCTTGATCCATAGTCCTTTCTTCAGAAATTGCCAGAGACACTTTTCTAGCTTCTTATTCTTATATCCTCTAAGAATATACACTGAATCTGACCAATGCTATAGGATCTCATTACTACTCATCCTATAATTAAAATGACTAAATCTGAATATATGTAAAACAGAAATATTCAGTTTTATAAATATAACCAAACAGGGTTACCTTTTGGTACAACAAGAAATATCATTTTAGTTATAAATGTACATACATGTACATATGCCTGCATACAGGTACTGAAACACCTCATAATACACAGTTCACCTTTGCCATTTGCAATTCACTCTGAACTTTTCTATTCTATTCTCCTTCATCTTAAAAGCACTGATTGGGGCCCACCATCTTGATTTCATAATTTACTTCTAGGTCACAACCCCCAGATTAAAAAAACATTCTCTTAATCCTGGTTCCCCCCACCAATTTCATAGTTTTTGGTTTCACTGTTAATGCATCCTTGGACTCTCACAATGATGTAGGTATTGTCATTGATTTTTTGCTAATTTTTGACCCACAGACACAAGATGAGAGAATAAAGAAGAATAGTTGGTGACACAAGCAACTTGATGAGGATGCAGTAATGTGTGCATGTACGTATATCTGTGCACTTGTCGCAGGCACAGTGAACTTGTCACTTCATCAGCACTAAGGAGGCTGATGGTTTTGTTCACTGTATCACACATGCACATTTAGGAGAAATTCTTGCCTGGGCTTAATTACAAGAGGAGTTGTGCTTCTGTCGAGCAACTGCAAATTTTTTTTTAATTTAAGAACACATTACCTTGCGAGAATGACCAGGTTTCCATCTTCTTGTTGCCTGCCACAGACCTTCAAGTTAAACACAAGTATATACATTCCCTTCATTTCTAGATCTAAGTTCCATTCTCATCCTTATTTTTTCTTCATCTCTGCCTATATGCCATGTTATATTTCATATGTCTTTGGAAGTTGCCTCAGACTTTTTTCTAATCTAGAACGTTAGAAGATATTAAAAAAACGAGGGCTATAAACAAAAATGGGACGCAATCAGGTAGTAAGACCATGAGCTCTACAATTAGGCTGCCTGAGTTCAAGTCCTGACTCTTTCTCTCACTAGTGGGAACTTGAAAGAGGGCATGTTCCCTGACCTCTTTAAATATGGGTTTCCTCTCCAGTTAAATAAAGGAAATAATTGTGAGATGTTAGTCAAAAGATGGTATAAACCAATGAAGAAAACAAACAAAATGAAAAGAACTGATATTTTAAAATAAAACTAAAATAAATAAATAAAGGAAATAAGAGCATCTTCCTCAGAGGGTTAGCGTGAGGATTGTGAGGTAATGCATGTGAAGTACTCACAGTTTGTCACATGTAGTAAGTGCTCAACTAATGTTATAGTAAAAACAAATATACGTGAGCTTGTATGTAACTGTTACATGAAAACACACATAGACATGTACACACACACAAACACACAAAACATCCCTCATCTAGGCAGGCATGCAGTCGGAAGAAGCATTAACAACTCTTTTGTTATTTTTCAGACTCCTGAATCAGAGACAATTTTTTTGAAATAGACAGGAAATGTTATTTATTTATGTGTTTATTTTTAGAGAGAGGGGGTCTCACCATGTTGCCCAGAGTGAACTTGAACTCCTGGGCTCAAGTGATCCTTCCACCTCAGCCTTACAAGTAGCCGAGGCTACAGATGTGTGCCACCATGCCCAACTAACACCTCTTTATCGATCTGAATCTACCAAAGAAATAGTATTTTTGTGACATCCTAGTGGCTTAGGAAGGTTCACATGACATTTTTGTTAAGTAGCTGTATTAGTCACCTTGGGCTGCCATAATAGAATACCACAGATGGTATTAAACAACAGAAACAACATATATCTATTTTCTCAGAGTTCTGGAAGCTACAAGTCCAAGACCTAGGTACCAGTAGGGTTGGTGTCTGCTGAGGCCTATTCTTGGTTTGCGGATGGCTGCCTGCTCCCTGTATTCTCACATGGCCTCCCCTCTGTGTGAGCTCAGAGAGAGATCTCTGGTGCCTCCTTCTCTTCTTGGAAGGACTCCAGTCCTATTGATTAGGGCCTCACCATTAGGACCTCATTTAACCTTAATTACTTCCCTTAAGGACCCATCTCCAAATATAGCCACATTGGGGGTTAGGGCTTCAACATATGAATTTTGGGGGACTGTCATTGAATCCATAACAGTAGTCATTGGTAGAAAGGAAAGAGAAAAAAGCACAAACAACCGGAGAGTGAGATTTTTGCAGGGTGGAAAGGGGAGGAGAAAGGGGAGGAAATGGGGTCACCTAGGGGAGACCCTTGTCTATCAGAACAAACAATTCAAAGGGAGACAGGGCTGCCAGTTGACACTTACACAGGCTTTGCTGAAAATGTCCTGGTGATCCCAGATTTGAGAATCACAGCTTCAGATAATGTGAACTCAGCTGGGGCATTTCATGAGAAGAGGCATTTTCCCATGACTTATATAACTGTTTCTGGTCAGGCCAGAAATGCCATGGGAACTATTTTTTAATGGCTCTGCTTGGCTTAGGATCAGTAAAGTATTCAATATATCCTCAAACAGTCCCACCTTGTCATTTTCTCTTGACCATTTGTCATTAGGTAGGGCACTTTTTTTTTTCAAATTTCATTTGTAAAAATCTCTAGGTAATGTCCTTGGTTTGAAATGACAATAGGGAGGAGAGAGTGACTCTCAGCCAGCAACCTGCCAACTCTTACAAAACCAGGCCGGAGTGTGTGAGTCTACATGTGTCTTGAAAAGCAGTCAAGTTTTATTATAAGAAAATCCTCCAACCAAACACCTTACTTAGAATGGGTCAGTAGGAAAGCTGATATGAAAAATCTGAGTTCAAAATATCCTTAGATTCAAACCCTAGCTAGAGCTAAGATGAACTGGCATTAAGGTACGACAAATGGCTAAATCTTTGTTTACATAAATATCACACAACAATTTAGCTGTTTCTGCCTTAACCAACAATAAAAATATAGAGAGAGAGAAGACAAAGAAGGCAGAGGAAAAATGGAAGAGGGAGAGGGAAGAAGATGAACCAGAGGAGGAAGAAGGGAAGAGTAAGAATAGAGAGGAAGAGAAATAAGAAAAAGAATAAGAGGAGGAAAGTGATGAAAAGGAAGAAGGAGAAGAGCAAGAAGAGGGCAGAGGAGGGAGGGAGGAGGGTGGGAAAAAGGTGGCAAAAAGAGTTGTGGACAAAAATCAGGTGAGGTCTAGGTCCAATTGTTATCCTTGAACTTATGGTCTTTGAACATAAGTGTGAATTTTTGACACTTCTTGGCCTCAGTTTCTGTCTGTGTATACCTACTGGCTATCTCGTATCCGAATTTTGAAGGCTTCGCTTTTGTTTATTTTTTGTTGTTCTTTTATTTCAACTTTTTGCAACAAAATTCTTTTTACTAAACAAAAGGTTTTGGATATTCATTATGGAATTCAGATGAAGACAAAGCCCAGAGGCTCACCGCCCTAGGGAGCTACTGCCCCAAGGGACCCCAGAGGGCATTGGCAGACATCTGGATGTGTCTAAGCCCTCTCCAAATGACTCTACCTTTGTTATGGTCCTTTAACAATTCTATAACAGGAAGTCTCATTCTTATGCCATTCACAGAGCCCGCGTAGTAAGCCTGCTTTCTAGGTGACTGGGCTGCCTAAATGAATTTCTTTGGATGCTTCAAGGCTTAAGATCCCTTCAACAGGAAACCAGCAGCCCACTCTATGCTGGAATTTACTGTCTAAGAAACAGCAAGATTACAGTGCAATTTCAAATGTTTCCCAAAATGTTAACAAATTAATATCTAGATGCTGAGTGTAAAATGCCCCCAGTGTGGCAGATACTTTGTCATCAGACATCATAGCAAGCCACCCATCACGGCTTCAGCTGCGACTGCTCCATACTGATGCTCTCTACCACTGCACAGCCTGACTCACCATCATATAGAAGACCCACACTGAAAAATCTGTCCTGAAATGAATGCTGGAACAGTCCTGGGAACGATTCCACCAGCACCATCGTGCGTATGCACAGCTGCTGCAAAGCCTAATCGGAATTCAGAATGCTGCAAGAAGGGACCCGCCTAAGAATTCTGTAACTCGAACCTCAGTCCAGGAGCCAAACCATTTAACCCACTGGCAGTAAACAGAAAATGATCTAAATTTAGAATGTCCAAGTAAGCACTGAAGTTCTTTCCTTCGCGTTTGATTCCAAAGAGCTATTCTGGACATCATACCATTAAACGAAGCAATGTAACTGACGAGCAGCAATGGCCAAAGTGAACTCAGTTTTGGAAATGAGTGAGGTTCTCAGCTACTCTATAGATGAGCCCTGCAGCTGCCACTCTCTGGCAAGGGACAGAATAGGTTGTACACATGAACACACATTTGAAGGGTAACTTCAGGACTCCCTGCATTTGGCTACTCTTGTTCACAGACTGTCAGAAATAATCTACTTGGGCCACTTAAAAAAAAAAAAAAAAAAGAACCCACATCAGATTAAAACCTTGTTCTCCAATAATTTACTCCAAGCACAAGGTGTTTTCAAATAAAAAGCAATTATGTGAAATCTACCATCAGGCCACAGAAAATAGAGTAATGTAATTAGACAATCATGTCTGTATTTTTCTTTTGTAGTTTAAAGCAACTCACCGACTTCAAGTATTTCAGCCCTAACTTTGAGTAGCTGCAAATATGGGAAAAGGGTGTCTGCAAGTGAATTTTAATATTACAGAAAACCTCACAGAAAGAATCTGGTTCCTTAAGATAAGGCTGCAGAGGCTAACTTTCGTATCAAGGGTCTTTGCTTTAGGCTGGAATTATATCATCTTAATGCTGTAAATATTCTTTTTTAAATCTCAGCTGATCCAAAGTTTTGATAAGTAGTTATCAAAGTCTTTGGTTAATTAAAAAATAGTAAACTAAATTTCTCCATTCCAAATGTAGTTTGGTAGATTGTATCTTTCAAAACATGTGACCCAATAAAAGGAGTCCTTGAGGGTGAAAATATTGGAAACTACTGAGAAATTATTCTAAGAAAGTAATTAAGGAAAATGTAGCTATAATAAAAATTATTCTAGCTTTGCCTGTGATAAAGAGAAGCTTAAAGCAATAAGAAAGACTAGTAATAGCAGGGCTGTTGATAAATGAGGATGTACCTAAATAACAGACATATTAATCACTAAAAGGTGCTGCAAATGCTAATTTATTCAAATGGGAAAACATGTTCAAAATATTGTGCTAAGCAAAAAATAACAGATTATGAAGCAGTTTAATGAGTGTTTTTGTCTAGGTAGTAGGGTTGTGTGTATTTTATCATTTTCATTTTATTATAATTTCTAAATCTTCTATGTTACTTTTGTAGTAAGGAAATTTAAGTTCCGGGATACATGTGCAGAATGTGCAGGTTTGTTACATAGGTATACATGTGCCATGGTGGTTTGCTGCACCCGTCATCTAAGTTAAAAATGAATTTAAAAAATAAACATCAAGATCAGTAGAGGAGGGAAAATAATGATGCTGAAGAACAGGTAGACTTAGGGTCATCAAAATTGCAAATGAAATAGAGTAACATGTGGTGGAAATATGTAGTAGGTTTGAGAAAATCCAAGAGCATTTAATCTGGGTACCCCATGCCTTTGCTCCTCTGATCTAGAATTTCTTCCCCATAACCCACCTCTACTCCCATATGCTTAAAGCTTCCTCCTACTTCTCTAGCTCTGCTTTTGAAAATTCCTGTAATTTTCAGAATCACATTAAACATTTTATTATAACTTTTTAAAAGCAGCCACATTTTATTTTCCACTCAATGTTGTTCTTTTCTAGTTATTTCCCTTTTTCCCCCTTCTAGTTTGAAAACTCTTTGTACATAGAAAATATCCTTATAGCACTGTTTTTTTTTCTGTGTACTTTATCCCCATTTGAGTCTTGCCATAATAGGGAACATAATTAGTACAGTACCTTGCATGCAGTAGGCATTCAAAAAACACCTGTCACAATTGTCCACATGACCTTTTCCTTCTTTACCAGACTGTCAATTTCTCCCTGGATAAGTCGTGTCCTCCCAGTCTTTCTACCTCCTCTAGTAACTTATGATAGCTTACATATGCAATCAGAACTCAATAAATGGTTAACAAAACAAGTGATCAAATTCAGAGGTCTGATTCTGGCTTCTTCTATGTTTACTGGGCAATTCTAAGCCATTTCTGTTTCCCTTTTACTCAGGAGTTCTCAATGGGGGGCCAGCTTGACTGCCCGGGGAACACCTGGCGATGTCTTGAGATGTTTTTTGAAAGTCATGACTAGGGAGTGAAAAAACTACTACTGGCATCCAACTGCTGCTGGATAAAGACCATGGATGATGCTGAACATGCCACAATGCACAGGGCATCCTCCCATAGCAGGAATCTAGCCCAAAACGTCAGTCGTGCTGAGGTTGAGAAACACTGCTTTCCCTCCCACTGTACATCTAAATGCCATCAGCACATCATGTGAGTGTTTTTTTCTTCTCTTTTCCTGCCCCGTCACACACATACATAGCTTTTAGAGAAAGAATCTCCAGGACTAAGACTAGAAGTGTTCAAATCTATCTGGGCCCAATTTTGTCGTCTATTTACTGATAGATAAGTCCTGCCCCACCTACCTTTGAGGGCGATTGTGAGGATAAAATAGAAGAATAAATCTTCAAATCCTTTTAGAAACAGATGGAATATATTAATAAACTCTGCCAAGATACATACTGAGGGGGAAATGGGATATTTAGTAGAACATGAATATCATTCCCTCATCAATAAACACGTTTATTTTCTACTCTGAGTCATCCAACAAGCAGTTATTAAGCACCATCCATACAGAATAAAAAATGCTACTAGACTTTTGATGGAAAGAAATCATACAGTTTTAGAACATGAAGGTGAAATTGTAATTATTTCTGGGCTCCAGGCAACTAGAAATGTTTTCATTAAGCTGAAAAATGCTTTCCTTATTTCTCTATATGAGCATGAACCAGGGTTGCAGAAAGTATACCTGAATTAAAGCCAGAACTCATTATCATACTTATGTAATCAGACAGAAATCACTTTTGTTGAAGACTTTGCTGAAGTCTTATTTATATGAACTCTGCTTCCTTTGGTTTGGCTGCCAATATCTAAGGCTCTTGAATTCCTAATCTATACATCACATATGTTGAGAGCTCACATCCAAGGAGCTGCCCAAAGACAACACCAGAGTCTTCTGAATGAAGGGGCTTCTCAGAACTTAGGAATTCAGACCTTATACAGAGTGTTTGAACATAGAAAGGCATAAGCAATTGTTTGTTTGCTTGTTTGTTTTTGTTTTTAAGTTTTAAGTTCAGGGATACATGTCCAGGTCTGTTGATAGGTAAACTTGTATCATGGGGATTTGTTGTTCAGTGACATTAAGTACATTCACATTGTTGTGCAATCATCTCTACCGTCCTTCTCTAGAACTCTTGTTTATTTCTTTTTTTTTTTTCTATTTAACTTTTATTTTAAGTTCAAGGGTACATGTGCATGTTTGTTACATAGGTAAACTTCTGTCATGGTGGTTCGTTGTGCAGATTATTTTGTTACCCAGGTATTAAGCCTAGTACCTACAGTTATTTTTCCTGATCCTCTTCCTCCTCCCACTCTCCACCCTCTAATGGGCCCCTGTATGTACTGTTGCCCTGTATGTGTCCGTGTGTTCTCATCATTTAGCTCCCATTATAAATGAGAACATGCAGTACTTGGTTTTCTAAGTTAGTTTGCTAAGGATAATGGCCTCCAACTCCATCTGTGTTCCTACAAAGGACATGACTTCATTCCTTTTCATGATTGTATAGTATTCCATGGTACCAGATTTTCTTTATTCATTCTACCATTGATGGGCATTTAGGATGATTTCATGTCTTTGCTATTGTGAATAGTGCTGCAGCAAACATACATGTTCATGCATCTTTATAATAGAACAATTTATATTCCTTTGGGTGTATACCCAGTAATGGGATTGCTGGGTGAAATGGTATTTTTATTTTTAGGTCTTTGAGGAATTGTTGGACTGTTTTCTACAATGGCTGAACTAATTTACACTACCACCAACAATGTATAAGCATTCCTTTTTCTCCACAACCTCCCCAGCATCTGTTATTTTTTGACTTTTTAGTAATAGCAATTTGGACTGGTGTGGGATGGTATCTCATTGTGGTTTTGATTTGCATCTATGAACAATTGTTTTAAGACAAACCAGGTACATTAATTCTTTATTCAGTTTCCAAAGCATTGATTTGATATGTCTGGATGATCTAAAATACATATTATTGTGTCTCAAGAAATCTAAAACTCACTAATTCTGCTATGGCAGAACCATAATTGTATGTGCATGCTTAAGAGACTTATTTTTTACATTGTGTTCTCCAGTTTTTTTTCTCAATTTATGGCAATTTTTTTTTGCAAATTGAGTATTGAAAACAATAGCCAGTGGCAAGCTCTGGAGGAAGAACAGCTGTTTTTAAACATCTATGAGACAACAAAATGCCAAACACACTTATGACAATTTTGAGTCAAAAGGGTAGCTGAGTGAATTGATAGCTTTGTCATCTGTCCAATGAGTATTCATAGAATGACTTTTATATAAATATAGCAAAAGGAAGCTAGTGAGTTACAGGGAAGGAAATAAAGAAGAGCTTGTGATGTATCTGGGAAGATACATACATGCATGAAAATGTCATCTGAGTGGCTTCCAAGATGGCCAAATAGGAACAGCTCTGGTCTGCAGCTCCGAGCGTGATTGACCCAGAAGATGGGTGATTTCTGCATTTCCAACTGAAGTATCTGGTTCATCTCACTGGGACTGGTTGGACAGTGGGTACAGCCCATGGAGGGTGAGCCAAAGCAGAGTGGGGTGTCGTCCCTCACTGGGGAAGCACAGAGGTTGGGGGATTTCCCTTTCCTAGCTAAGGGAGGCTGTGACAAACTGTACTTGGAGGAACAGTACACTCCTGCCCAAATACTGTACTTTTCCCACAGTCTTAGCAACTGGCAGACCAGGGGACTCCCTCCCGCGCCTGGCTCAGCGGGTCCCATGCTTACGGAGCTTTGCTCACTACTATCACAGCAGTCTGAGATCAACCTGCGAGGCTGCAGCCTGGCAGGTGGAGGGGCATCTGCCATTGCTGAGGCTTAAATAGGTAAACAAAGCAGCCAGAAAGCTCAAACTGGGCAGAGCCCACTGCAGCTCAGTAAGGCCTACTGCTTCACTAGACTCCACTTCTGTGGGCAGGGCATAGCTGAACAAAAGGCAGCAGACAACTTCTACAGACTTAAACGTCCCTGTTTGACAGCTGTGAAGAGAGCAGTGGTTCTCCCAGCACGGCATTCAAGCTCTAATAACAGACAGACTGCCCCCTCAAGTGGATCTCTGACCCCCCTGTAGCCTGACTGGGAGACACCTCCTAGAGACAAGACTAGAGAAAAAAGAGTGAAAAGAAATGAACAAAGCCTCCAAGACATGTGGGATTATGTGAAAAGACCAAATCTACGTTTGATTGGTGTACCTGAAATTGACGGGGAGAATGGAACCAAGTTAGGAGACACTCTTCAAGGTATCATCCTGTAGAACTTCCCCAACCTAGCAAGGCAGGCCAACATTCAAATTCAGGAAATACAGAGAGCACCACAAAGATACTCCTCAAAAAGAACAACCCCAAGACACATAATTGTCAGATTCACCAAAGTTGAAGTGAAGGAAAAAATCTTAAGGGGATCCAGAGAGAAAGGTCGGGTTACCCACAAAGGGAAGCCCATCAGACTAACAGCAGTTCTCTCGGCAGAAACCCTACAAGCCAGAAGAGAGTGGGGACCAATATTCAACTTTCTTTAAAAAAAGAATTTTCAACCAAGAATTTCATATCCAGCCAAACTAAGCTTCATAAGTGAAGAAGAAAATGTCATCTGAGATATATCACCAGAAAATGAATGTGATATGTTTAGTGAACGGCAGAGTCAGTAATGTCTATAGATGAGAAGAAAGATTACGTGAGATTTAGAGCAACAGGAAAAAATTCATAGGAAATAAAAAACTTAGCCTTGACTTGGGTGACAGGTAGACTTTGGTCAGGTGAAAAGGAAGGGAAGGAGAAATATTTTTGAGAGGAGCACTAATGAAAAAAAAAGATGCAGAGGTAGAAATTGTTAATGCATTCAAATTAGGGATCATTAAGTTATTATGATGTCCAAGATGCTATGATAACTTTCATGGACACAAAATTGAATTAACCATACTCTGTACCTTTATAGAGTGCGCATCTAGTTAGAGGACACAATTATAACTACCAGTACTACAGTACAGGTTCTCCAAAGTGAGGGGCAGACTTTCCAGGAAATGTGGAAGATGATCTTTTGGTGTACAGAAGAAAATAATAGATTTTCCAGTTACATTGTTTTTTAATTTTTATCATTTTAAGTGTATATATGTTTTATGTATAAAATGTAGTACTATAGTAATATGCTTACATACTTTAAAAATAACAATACATATTTTAGTGATGAGTGCTCAGAAATATTTGCTGATAATAGGGCAAGACCAGAAACTACTGTCATGGACTGGATGGCCAGGTCATGTCAGGACTGGGTCCCTGCTGTCATGTTACACATGCCACACTGGTAGTGTAAACAAATCCTCTGAGAACCAGACTCCTGTCATGGGGGAACATCCACAGCGTACTGGAGGAGAGGGTGAGGAAGAAGTGACGGAGAGCAATGGATATAGGTCAGAGACTGGGACTACATTTAGAAGATCATGAGTAGCTTAATCGCACAAAAGCCTACAGGTCTTATAGATTATATGCAACTACTAAACCGGGCTGCCTTTCTGACAGTGCAAAGATAAATTGTCATCTGTAGAGGAGTCATACCTCATTCAAAAATGCTGTAGAAATTGTAGCTAGATAATTAGCCTATAGAAGGCCGATATTTTTTTTTTACAAGTTCTCTGATTCTAAACTAGGTATAAGGGTCCCACTCGTTACAGTAAGCTAAACCTTCATTATTCATATCCTTTTGAAGCTTATATCCACGAACTGTAATATTTTCTATTCAAGAAAGAAGACTTCCATTAAGAAATCCGTAAGGCTGAAGTCCTGCAGCCTGTTACTTCCAAATAAGCTACACTCTGAACAGAAGACACTGCCAAGGTTAAATCATTCCTGCTGTCTACCAAAGTCCCCTTAACTTGTCAGAGAAAAGACTACAGACATATTAATGCTCAATCTTTATACTCAATTTAGCTCTTCTCCAGTAGAAAGTCAAGTTCCTTGTTTCTGTGCTTTAGCCCTGATGTGAATGCGAATGAAAATCAATTTAAAAAACACTGCTAAATACCTTTATTTTGTTACTCTGGAATATGAGAAGCACTAGAAATAAACCCTAGTGACAGAAGGAGTTCATATAGTTGGAGATGCCATTGTACGGCAGAACATCATAGGATTACTGTAATTATGTTGCACTCATATACTACTGAATTTTAGGACACAGAAACAAATCCATGTCACTTGTGGCTGCTGTTTTGCATAGTTGCTAATGTATTAAATTTATTCTATTTATTGTGTTTTAATTTTAACCATAACCTACAAGCTCATAAGTACAATTAGAATACAGACTATCACTAAAGATTGTTTTATCAGCTACTATCCAATGAGATTCTATTGGCTGCTAGAGAAGAAAAGAAATTCCTCTTCTAAGAGAGGTAGGCTGCTAATCAGCTGTGACCTCAGTAAGCAAAATGCCAACAGAAAGAGAAAACTTCAAATTATTCTAGAAAGACCCTTTGAATTTCCATGATCTTCCATGAAAGGACAATATTTCCCAAAATCAGTGAAATGCTAATAAATCTCTGGCCATCACTGGAACATGGCTAAAACTTTTCCACACATGAGTCTGAGAGTTCTGCTAAGACTCTTCACCATTGCACCCAATGAAAAGCACTCTGAGCGTCATCAGAGTTTCCTGTAAGAATGGAAATTGTTCCAGTGGACTGATTCCATTTCTCAATGTCAAACTAGAGTGAACTAGCAAAACCACAGTGGAGAAAGTGGAGAACAGCCCAAACTAGCGTTCAGAGCTGAATCAGAGATGCTTCAAATTGGTTATGTAAAATGGGACCCCATAATTAGGAAAAACATACAGCTAGAAGGGTTATTTAATGCAAATTAAACAAAGTGAATCATCTTTCAGATTTAGCTAGTTAGCATTCTCTAGACAGGAAAGCTATATACTTAAATTTTAAAAAACTAAGGAAAAAATACATACATCTCTAAATGTTCTTACCATATTGACCCCAGAAATAAGATCTGGAAAGAGTCATTCTTTCCCTCAATTTAAATATCACTTTTGCTTCATTTATCACCTGTCTGAAATTTCTTGAATGTCTTTCGCTAAGTGATAACGTAGGAATCCATTACTGCTTCTCAAAGAGAGGCAGACCACCCTAATAATCCACTAGAGGACTCAAAAGTTATATTTAGTCAAATGTATGCCCCTCTGGAAAAGTTCTGAGTTCTGCATTAGAGCACAGAATAAATAACAGGCTAGAATTTGGCATTTTTCTTAGTGAAGTTTTCATACTGTAAATTCCTTTTTCCTTCTAGCCTCAAAGCAGTTTCTTCGACAATAGGATGACAATCTAGGTTTGCAGGCTGCATCTTTCTAAGCTAGTTGCACAATTACTCGCTATTTCAGAAGAGCCATCATTTATATTAACTAGGATGGAGGAACAGATGAATTGATAGATGAGAGTAGAGATGGATGAGTAAATCTGATGAGAAGCAAGACAGATCGTGCTCTTAACCAGCAGATGAACACCCACAAACTCGTTGTGTACATACCAATGATTGTAATTGTTAATAATGTGTATTTAACAACAAAGAATCCCTCAGCTTCATTTTTCCTTGTTAAGATAAAACTTAACCCCCACTTAAATGGAACATATCAGAAACACAGAGTGGTTTAAAATTTCCAAAAATATATCCCTTAAACACCATCGTGTGGGGAATTATATTATAACTAGTTCACGGGAAAATGTAATGTCCTTTCAGCTATGGGATGATAAAAAAATATCCAATGTAGGCTATTAATAGTAAATGTGTACTGTACGTGGAATCCACGAGCTGAAAATATCTGTGGAGATAATCTAGTCTAAAGTCCCACCCAGTGCAGGAATTCCCAGTAAAACATCCTGGACAGATGGCTATCCTGTCTGTCTACACCTACCAGTAGTCAGGAAATATCTTAGAAGGCAACTCATTCAGGGCAGAACAGTTTCAATTTTTGCAAAATTTTCTTTTTAGTGAGATGTGCTGCTTTGTAACTTGTTGGTTACCTATCAGGGTACCAAATCTGTGAAAATGTTTTTGAAGAGACCCTGGCTCATAAAATCATAGTGATTGCCACTTTCTTTCAAGTGTACTTTACCCATTAGATTATGAGGACAACAACAAAATGGGAGAGTCAAAAAAGATTCTGATATCAAAGTTATGGTACAAAAACATTTGAAACTCTTGTAAAGTATGTTGCTGTGACATTTAACAGGGACAAATTCAAGGCTCTAACACAATTCAATACACTGATTGCATAAGAAGTGATAGAGCAGATCTGACTTGGCAGAAACATATGTAAAACTCTGCTTCTCTTTCTACTCAAATTTCAAATACTGAGGCTATACCTAATTAAAAATAATTAATGAGAAACTACATGTGAGTCAGTAGTGAGACATGGCTAAAAAAGTCTGAATAATCTTAGCTTAATGTTAATAGAAACATAATTTTCTTGAAGGAACGATGTGAGATTGCTTTTCTTTCTTTCTTTTCTTTTTTTTTTTTCATCATGGCCAAAACATGTCTTTGAACTCTGCCTAGAGGTCTGTCTTAGTCCGTTTTCTGTTGCTTGTAACAGAATACTTGAAACTGGGTTATTTATAAAGGAAATAAATGTGTTTCTTACAGTTATGGAGCCTCAGAAATCCAAGTTTACGGGGGTGCTTGTGGTGAGAACCTTCTTGCTGGAGGGGACTCTAGCATCCTGAGGCAGCGCCTGGTGAGGAGGCTGAGCGTGCTAACATGCTAGCTCAGGTCTCTCTTTCTCTTCTTATAAAGCTACCAGATCCCTTCCCATGATATCCCATCAATCTCTCAACCCATTAATCCATGAATGAGTTAATCCATTCATGAGGTCAGAGCCCTGAAGACCCAATCACTTCTTAAAGGCCCTACCTCTCAATACTGCCATGTTGGAGATTAAGTTTCAACGTGAGTTTTGGAGGAGACATTCAAGACATAGCAAGGTCTTTGGACAAACTGAATATGTCTAAAAGTGATCAGGATAGCAAAGGATCTGAAAACCACGTCAGAAAAGAAAAGGAAACTGTGGTTAAGGAAGACTAAAGATTGTGCTATGGAAGAAGAGTTAGCCTCAGCAGCAGAGAAACAAGGACACGTGAAAATTACAGGGAGTCAGATTTCAGCTCACTACAAGAGAGGACTTTCTCAGACAGAGACAGGAAGGCTGTTTTATCAAGCATGAAACCTCCAATATTAGTGGTCCTCTATTGGACGTCCTTATGATAGAAACATGATTGAAGAAAATCAAGCACTAAAAACAGAATCAAATGTTTATTGAATGCCTATACTTACCAGCTCCTAGGTGTCCAGGATTTACTGAACAGAACAGACATGAGTGCGGTGCTCACAGGTTTACGGTCTAATTAGAAAGGGGTTGAACTAAGAATCTTTAAAATTTCCTGGTAGCTTTGAGATTCTTTGATACTGTTAGTCTAAATGTCCTCTATAATATTATACAGAGTTGGGAAAATGTGTCATATATGACTTCATAAAACACTTTGGGGGAGAAAACCTTTTTATTACATTAGATTCCTTTTTTTAACATTGGATTCTTAATGCAACATTTTCTGAGTGCGTGTTATGTTCTGGGTACTAAGGCACCCCCGTGAAGAATAACCTACCCTAAAGGAGGTCACTATCTGTCATCTTCACCTCCCTTTCAAGCCTCATTCTCTCCACTATTTTGGTCAGTTTGGAGTCCCAATGAAAAAGACAACTGCATAATTTATCTTCCAAATCAGGACATGTTTTGAAAGTGATAAGGGTGCTCTTAATAATTGTACCAGGACAACAGGTGTAAAAAGGGACTTTCCAGACAAATGAGGACATCTGGTCACACTATTAATACACCCTCAATCCTCTTTGAAGTTGAGTGTGCAGACTGGGCATCAATTGCTTTGTCAACCCAGCTCTTTCCACCCCCTTTTTTCTGTAGAGTGCTCTTCCCTACTTTGCCCATTCCAGAAATGTGATTCCTGGTCACTCTTCAGCCACCACAGGTGGTACCAGACCCAATCAAGTCTGTCCCTGAGGTATTTTTAGAACTGGCTCTCCCTAATGGTAAGATATAAACTTGGGTACTGTTGGTGAGGAAGTGGTTTATGTAGAGAGAATGAAGTTAACATGAAGAAAAGAAGAGGTGAGGAGAAATTGAGAAAGAGGATCCTAGCAGGACTTGACTCTAGTTTCCATTTTCCTGATGCTTACCTGCATACCATCATTTCTGTGATTTCATTATTCAATCTTTTAATTATATGAGATATCTCATATTCTTCCAATATTGCTCCCTTTTTACTTTAGCTAGTTTGAGTTGGGTTTATGGTACTTTCAATCCAAATTGCACTGACTAACCCAAGATGCAAATAAATGATTTAAGTAGAAAAGGTGGCTCCCAAAAAGCTTCCGTCATTTGACTGTCACCTGTAAGTTTGGCCCTATTCTAGTAATATATTTAAGTAAGTCTGGGACTTGGTGCCAATTCACCTATGCTTTTCACTGACCCCCAACCTTGAACATCTGTTTGATAAATGTGCTCTCTCCTGGTCTGAGACCAGCCTCATCTTTGCCACCAACTTGTGTTGTTGGGCATCTTTCTTGGTCCTTGTTCCTGAGTCTCTGTTTTGGTAAGTTGTACCTATCACAGGTCCTTCCTAGGTTAGGGTCCCTCCTTGATTTTATCCATCCACAAGACTGACTCCTTCAGCTGTAGATGTGGCCTTGTTACCTGCAGAGGATGCTTCTTGGTCCTTATTGTACTTGCCCTCTGTGCAGCATTAACACTGCTGCCCAGATATTCTTTCTTGTCTTTACTTCTATGACATTAATTTATTCCCATTCTCATCCTACTTTTGTAAGTACTTCTCAGTGTGTTCTCATACCACCTCTACTTTTGTCTGCTGCCAAAACATTAGTGATTTAGGAGAGTCTACGTATTCCCTCTTTTCCTCTAAATATTCTTCCTAGATGATTTAATTGAATCTTATGACATCAACCACCAACAACAGGCTGATGACTCCTGATCGTGTTTTTCCAAGCCAGTTCTTTCTTGAGCTCTTCATTCACAAATCCAACTGTCTGTTGGACATCGTCCACTGGGTGGCCCATTAAGTGCCTCAAACTGAAAGCATCAAAAACTGAACTTGCCTCTTCCACAAAACTGTTCCATTTCTGATATCCTCATTTTCTTCGAATAGCATTACTATCCACACTAGCAGTTAAAACAGAAACCATTCTAGCTCCTTCCACTTCCTGGAATACAGTTCAGAAGTCACTTTGCCCTCTTAATTCTACCTCCTAATAATTATTGAAGCTGTCCCTATCAATTCTCACTGCCAATGCCTTACTTCTTCTCCCTTCTCTTAGTTCCTTCTCCCTTTTTTCTTTAATTATTTCAAAGGTATCTTAAATGGTTTTTATTCATCCAGGCCAGCCTTCTTAAATAACTTTTCTTTGTATTACTATCATAGCATTTCTAGAATACTCTGAAATTCAAAATTCTCCAGTGACTATTATCTACAAAGCAATGTACAAACTCCTCAGCAAGGCCTGAGAAGTAAGGCCTGAGAAGTCACTCTTGATCTGGCCTGGCCATACTCGCTAGACCTTTGTTCTAACACTCTACCAGCCAGCTATGGAAGGGCAGCCACACTGAACAGTTGGCCTTTTTCTTAATGGCCATGCCATACTGTCCTTCTATTTAGCTTCTTGAAGAGTATGTTTTATTCATCTTTGTCCAATGAAGGTTTGACACGAAGATTTTTCAATACCTGCGCTTGATGGAATCTCTGAACTGTCTATTTGATTACTCATCACTGTGTCTTAGCCACCCCATGGGACCTTCCACAACTCTATCATTCACAGACTGGAGGAAGGTCCCAATTGCTGTTAGTTGCCCCAGGATCACCTGTGCCCCTCAAATTAAGTCCTTCAGCAAGCATTGCTCCAGAACTTTACCCAGTTTCTTGCCTACTGCAGTTGTCAGTCTAGTTTCAACCCAGCTTTTTCCTAGTGAGGTCTATGTAATGGGGAAAGGCTTGACATAGGTCCTAAGAAATGTCATGAATCCATGTCAGATGATATAAGGAAAAGTAAAGGAGGGAGACTTATCTGAATGCAACTATGTGTCAGGATTTGTGCTAGAATGTCTGCATATGTTATTTGACCTAATCCTCTCAGAAACCCTGTGGAATAGACATTACAATTTCCATTTTAAAGAGGTTCAGTGAGGTTCCATAATCTACATAAGGTCACTTAGTTGTTAATTGGCAGAACAGACGATCAATCCAAGTCTGCTTGCTCTAAAGCTTATATAATTCCTACATGCCATAATTTCCTCAAGAGGGCTGGTGAATAAAATTTCACAAGTCAAATTATATTTTGATGACTTTAACCACAAAAGAGACTTATCTACTGATAAAATGTAAAATACCTAAAAATAACACAATTAGTATAATTGATCAATAACACTTCAGGATAAGTGTGTTTATTCAAGGGCAGGTCTGACTAGGGAGGGAGCCAAGGAAGGGAGAGGAAGGAAGTGAAAGAGCACAGAAAGTTTGAGAGAGAGGAAGAAGTTGTCTCAAGGTAAGGTCAGAGGGAAATTGCAAAAGGGAAGGCCTGGAACCTAAGACAAAGGGACTTTCCCTGGAGATTTAGGTGGGGTCATCTCTTCAGGAAGATCAGAGGCTCTAAGACATCCTTTTGTATAATACCGACAGGAAGCTGAAAATTTATTTTACCTCTAGGCAAAGAAGCTTTAAAACTTTGTTAAACCAGACATATATGGGAGGAAATATCCAAGAATGCAACTAGGTAGGTAGGATTCTGTTTTTCAATTTTCATTTATGTTAATTTTTTATCATTCTTTTTAATTACACATAAATTGATTTTTTTCATGGCTGTCAAGAGACTCATGCACAGTAAAGTTGGGTTCAGTATCAATTTCTATGTCTCTTTTATTAGATCAATATATCTTAGTGAAGGACAATTGATCAATATTTTAGGGGGAAAAAAAGGCTCCATTCCCCTGGCTGATTTATGTCTAATGAATTACCAAAGGCCAGTCTCTGTTTTTTCTGTTGAATAAGTCCTGGGATCTTGGACCCAGCTGCCACATTGATGCCACTGGAAAATCAAATGAGTGTATTTTGGCAATCTGTAGTGTGTCTGGCATTCTCTACTTGTACCTTTCTTTCCAGGAAGCGTATATGTGTGTGGATCCAGGGAACTAGGAAATAAGATATCGTGTTTGAAATCTGGTTTCTTAAGTAAGGAGTTCAGAGATTGCTCAATAAAAGCCGGTTATACAAAATTAGTTGATTTTCTTCTAAGTGGAGACTCATCTCTCTCTGTATGCCTTTGAGTAGAAGTTATGGTTATGCATCGCCTTTGCTGAAGCTTGTTCTGTCATTGGGTGAAAATCTCATTGGGTGAAATGTCATTATCCACTTATGAAACATACACATATCCACACTAAACCTAGAAGATTTCTGCAGAATTCCTTTAAACACTATAGAAAGCATGTCAGAAAGCAAAGACTGCAGTGCTCAGCCATCCAGGTGGAGGCATACTGGCTGCCAGGACTCAACTCTGTTCTTTGCTGCACTCCACTGTCAAATGGCTATGGGAATCCAATAGTGACTTGGTCAAAGAAGAGACAATTTTATCTCACCTACTTTGTTCTGTATCATTCTCTCACTCAACAAAAATTTATTAAGCTTCTTTTCTGTGGCAGGGACTTTTCCAGGCCTTGGAGATGGGAGTAAGAATAATTAGGTCTCCTGCTCTTATGGAGCTTACATTTTAGTGAGGGAGTCAGACAACAAGGAAAACAAGTAAATGAATTAACAATACAGTTACAGATTGTAATCACTGCTGTGAAGAACATAGGCAGAGTAATGGGATAGAGAGGGGTTGTGGGGAGGCAGATGTTTATTTTAGGAATATTAGTCAGGAAGACATTGCTGGGAAGATAACAAACAAACTGACCCTGATGGAGAAGAAAAAGCCAGCCACAGGAAAAGTCAGAGGTGGAGCATTCTGGTCTGGGACTGGCCAGTGCAAAGGTCCTGAGACAGGATGCATGATGGCATGCTTTGGATATTGCGGGGAGGAAAGAAATAGTAAAGACTTCAAAACACATAAAGCAAAAAAATCAACAGAATTAAAAGGAGAAATAGGCAAATCCACAATCATAGATGGAGATTTTAGCACATAGCAAAGTACCACTAAACGTAACCACTTAAAATTGCTAGCATGTATTTGATCACAGTTTCTGCAAGGCAGATATTCTGAAGCAGTTTAGCCTGGTGGTTTTGGCTCAAGGGCTCTGAATAGGTTGCCATCAAGGTATCAGCTAGACCTGCTGTCATCTAAAGGCTTGACTGGGGTAGGAGGGTCACTTGCTCCCTCATAGCCTCAATTCCTCACAGGCTATAAGCAAGATGGTTACACATGGACTTCTCTTTAGGGCTGCCTGAGTGTCTTTAAGACAGGGCAATTGGTCCCTCAAAGTGAAGGACCTAAAAGACAGAGGAAGCCAAAATGCTTCTTCTACCTAGCCTTCCACTGTCACTTCCATCATAGCCTATTCTTTAGAAGCAAGTGACTAGGTCCAGCCCACACGCAAAGGGAGGAAAAGAATATCAAAGAATGTATGGCCAGTTTTAAAAACCACCCCAAACAAGTTGATTTAAACACATGGTTGTGAAACGCCCTCATGGTAAGACCAAGAAAGCACTAGGAAATACTGAAGTGAAGGGACAGAGGCCTAGAATGGAGATACAAATTTGAACGTCACCAGCATGAATGGTGTTAAAGATTGGGAGATTGGATGAAATCATTGTATTAGTCAGCGTTCTGTAGAGGGACAGAACCAATAGGAGTTCTCTAGAGGGACAGAACCAATAGGAGATAGATAGATATATATATACACACACACACACATACATATCCTATTATATATCTCCTATTATATATCTCCGTATATACATATATATACACATATGAGCTTATTAAATATTAACTCACACAAATACAAGGTCCCACAATAGGCCATCTGCAAGCTGAGTAGCAAGAAGAACCAGTCTGAGTTCCAAAAATGAAGAACTTAGAGTCTGATGTTCGAGGGCAGGAAGCATCCATCACAAGAGGAAGATGTAGGCTGGGAAGCTAGGCCAGTCTAGCTCTTTCACATTTTTCTACCTTCTTTATATTCACTGGCAGCAGATTAGATGGTACCCACCCAGATGAAGGGTGGGTCTGCCTTCCCCAGCCCACTGACTCAAATGTTAATCTCCTTTGGCAACACCCTCACAGACAAACCCAGGATCAATACTCTGCAGCCTTCAATCCAATCAAGTTGACACTCAGTATTAACCATCGCAATCATCTAGGGAGAGAGAGCTTTAAAGGAAAGAAGTGCACCCAGCACTGAGCCCTGGGGCCCATTTTAATGTTTAGTGGTCTGATAAGGGAGGAAGAACCAGCAGAGAAGAGGGAGAAGGAATAGCCAATCAGGTAGGAGGAAACTAGAAACATGTGGTATCATGGAAGCAGAGGGAAGAGTGCTTTACCAATAATCACTAGTACAACAAGACTCATGATCAATAGCATGCATTGAGCACTCTTTATGGTCCCATTGTTCTAAGTACTTCACATATATTAACATCTACCCTCCTATTTAATGGAGGATAGACACTTTATGATTCTCTGTTCATAGTTGGAAATTGAGACACAAAGGTGTTAACTTTTCCACAGTCTTACCTGTAATAAGGGATGAACTGGGGAAACGAAGTTGTTGCTGGACTAAAACAAACCATGATTAAATCTGACTATCTGCCTATTCAGTACCTATGCCTATGCAGCTAAAAGTTTTTAGACCTTCTATGTCCTTATCTTACTCAGTTCTTAACAGCATTTAGCAGAGTTCATTTATGCATCAAACAAATATCTATTTGGCACCAAGCACTGTTCTAGGGACTGAAAATATTGTGGTGAATGAAATATTTTAAAATTCCCATCCTGGCCAGTCATGGTGGCTCAGGCCTGTAATCTCAGCACTTTGGGAAGCTGAGATGGGTGGATTACGAGGTCAGGAAATCAAGACCATCCTGGCTAACACAGTGAAACCCCGTCTCTACTAAAAATACAAAACATTAGCTGGACATGGTGGCATTCATGTGTCTGTAGCCCCAGCTATTTGGGAGGCTGAGGCAGGAGAATCACTGGAACCTGGGAGGCATAGGTTGCACTGAGCCAAGATTGTGCCACTGCACTCCAGCCTGGGCAACACAGCGAGACTCTGTCTCAAAAAAAAAAAAAAAAAAAAAAAAAATCCGGTTCATCCTATGGCGCTTGCCTTCCAATGGGAGCGGCAGATCATAAGAGAAATAAATAAAAGATAAAGTATGCAAAATAATGGTAAGTGCTGTCATGAAAGGAAAAGCTGAGAGAGGGGAAAGGAAGTGTGTCTGGGGGCTGGGGGGTCATTTTAGACAGGCTGGTTGGAAAATGCCTAAAGAGAAATGACATTTCAGTAAAACCTTCAAGCGAGGATGAGCCACACAGATATCTGGCGAAAAGCATTCCAGACAGAAGGAAAAATAATTGAAAAGGCCCTGAGGCAAGTATGTGCTTGGCACATGAAAGAATAGCATGGAGGCCACAGTGGTAGAAGTGGAGGAAGTGAGGAGAGACTATCTAGAGGAAAGGTGGGGAACAGGTTCAGCATGGCTAGGGTTTCATAAGCACCATGTGAACTTTATGACTTTTATTCTGAATGATATGGGAAAGACATTGGAAAGTTGCAAACAGAAGATTTACATGATCTGACAGGTTTTAAGTGGGTCGCTCTGGCTACTGTGTTAACAACAGACTATACAGGAAGCAAGAACAGAAGTAGAGAGACCAGTTGGGAAGCTGTTCCTCATAATCTAGGTAATACATGATGATGGTTTGGCCAGGATATTAAAAGGTGAGTTGATAAGAGTAGTTAAACTTGGCTGGGCCCAACGACTCATGCCTGTAATCCCAGCACTTTGCAAGGCCGAGGTGGGCGGATCACTTGAAGTCAGGAGTTCAAGGCCAGCCAGCCAACATAGCGAAACCCCTCTACTAAAAATACAAAAATTAGCTGGGTGTGGTGGTAGGCACCTGTAATCCCAGCTACTCGCAAGGGAGGCTGAGGCAGGAGAATCGCTTGAACCCAGGAGGCAGAGGTTGCAGTGAGCCAAGATCATGCCATGGCGCTCCAGCCTGGGCAACAGAATGAGACTCCGTCTCAAAAAAAAAAAAGAGTGGTTGAACTCTGGAAATATTTTGAAGGTAGAGCCACAGGACTAGCCAATGAATTAGATAGAGGGCGTGAGAGAGAAAAAGAATGACTTTAAGAGTTTTTGTCTGTGAAACTCAATGAAACTCATTTCTTGAGACAAGGAAGATTGCAGGAGAAGCAGGTTTTAGGGGAGAAAATAAAGAGAGTCATTTTGGACATACTAAGTTTGAAATGCTTATTAAATGTCCCTGTGGATAAGTTAAATAGGCATTTGGACACATAAATGAATCTGGAGTTCAGGGAAGAGGTCCAGGATATGATATGAAATTGGAAGTAATCAGAGCACATAATATGGAATTTAAAGCCATGAAGCTGGATGAGACCACCAAGACAGCAAGAGTGGAATGCAAAAGGACAAGTTTCCTGTGCTGACCCCAAGACTTCTCCAGTATCTGAGGTTCGGGCAATAAAGAAGAATCAGAAAGGGAGTCCCACAGGAGCTCCCAGAGAGGTGGGTGGAATGCTAGGCAATCACGAGGTTTTGCTTGGCAGGTGAAGCAAATGTTTCAGGGAGAAGAGCATGATAAAATAAATACTCAGGTAATGTCAAGTAAGAACACTGTTTGGATGGAACACTTAGAGGCCAGTTGTCGACCTCATAAAAACCAGTTTTGGAGTGGTGAGGAGAAAGCCTGACTGGAAAGGATTCAAAAGAGAATGAGAAGAGCACAACTGGAGACATCGAGTGTAGCTTATTCTTTCAAAGCAATTTGGTATAAAGGAAGAACAGAAATGGAGTGGCAACTGGAGGAGAAATGAGGCCAAGACAAGTTTTCTTTTTTTTTTTTGAGACAGGGTCTCACTTTGTTGCCCAGGCTGGAGTGCAGTGGCATGATCTCAGCTCACTGCAACCTCCGCCTCCCTGGTTCAAGCAATTCAAGAGTTTTGTTGTCGTTATCTTTAATGGAAGAAGTGATGCATATTTGAAAGCTGCTGGGAATAATCACACAGAGGGGAAAACATTGATGATAAGAGATGAAAGGGCAGAATTGCCAGGGCCATGTGATCGACTAGGCAAGAGAAGATGGAATTTAGTGCACAAATAAAGCAGCTGACCTTAGCCAGGCCCATGGACACCTGAGTTAACAGGACAGAATATTGGACACAGATTCAAGTAATGAGTCTATTCGCTTGTGTGCACATGTGGATGTCTCTTAGATTATTTTGGTCTTCTGTAAAACGGGAAAGTAAAATAGGAAGCAAGGTCATCAGCTACAGTAAGAATGGGAAGGTGCTGAAGGTCCAAGGAGAAAAGAGAAAGTATGAAATGCTCAGAGGCTTGGAGGGTGAATAAATAAGAGAAATGGAGTCTAAGTCCCGGGCAGCATTAAGGACTTGCTAGTAGTTAATGATCACAAATTTAAAGTGAAGTCAATCAACATGTGTGTTTTTCTCCAAACCCCTTGAGCTCTACCTATACAGGTGCCAAATAGGTCTAAGAACAGTTTTCAGTAGAGTAGTAGCAAAAGAAGTCAAATTGGGATGACTTTAAGAGGAAATAGGAGGTGAGGAAGTAGACAGCCCAGATTTAAACAACTGGTTCCGTAAGTCACTATAAATCACAGCTAAGAAGGTTGGGCATGGTGGCTCACACCTGTAATCCCAGCACTTTGGGAGGCCAAGGCGGGCGGACTACTTGAGGTCAGGAGATCGAGACCTGGTCAACATGGTGAAACCCTGTCTCTACTAAAAATACAAAAATTAGCCAGGTGTGGTGGTGCATGCCTGTAGTCCCAGCTACTCGGGAGCCTGAGGCAGGAGAATCGCTTGACCTGGGAGGCAGAGGGTGAAGTAAGCCGAGACCGTGCCACTGCACTCCTGCCGGGATGACAAAGTGAGACTCTGTCTTAAAAAAAAAAAAAAAAATCAGAGCTAAGAAATGACACAATATTTGGAAGGAAATGTGGGATTGGGAAATGTAAGGTATTTTTGTTAAAGGTGGAAGACACTGAAGCCTGTTTGTACACTGATAGACTGATCCAGAGAAAAAAAGAAATTGACAACATAGAAGCAAGAAAGACTCATGGAAGGGATAAAGTCCCTCAGGAGGGGACAGGATATAGAACACAGACGTACAGGAACTGGCCTCTGACGTGCATAGGTGGAGTAGATTTATAGGGAAGATTGGCAGGAAGATCAGGTTATCTGCTCTGAGAGGTTTTTGTTTGTTTGTTTGTTTGTTTTTGTTTTTTTGAGACGGAGTTTCATTCTTGTTGTTCAGGCTGGAGTTCAATGGCGCCATTTAGGCTCACTGCAGCCTCCACTGCCCAGGTTCAAGTGATTCTGCTGCCTCAGCCTCCCAAGTAGCTGGGACTGCAGGAGCACGCCACCAGGCCTAACTAATTTTTTTGTTTTTAGTAGAGACGGGGTTTCGCTATGTTGGCCAGGCTGGTCTCAAACTCCTGACCTCAAGTGATCTGCCCGCCTTGGCCTCCCAAAGTGCTGGGATTACAGAAGGAGCCACCACACCCAGCTGAGAGCTTTTCTTTTCTTTCTTTTTTATGATTTGTTTTTCACTGACAAATAAAAAAAATCACATGTATTTATTGTGTGCAACATGTTGTTTTGAAATATGTTTACATCATGAAATGTCTAAATGAAGCTAATTATATGCATTACCTCACATATTTATGGTGAGAACACTTAAAATCTATTCTTTTAGCAATTTAGTAATTTTTAAGAATTCAACACATTGTTATTAACTGTAGTCACAGTGTTGTATAACAGATCTCTTAAACTTATTTCTCCTAACTAAATTTTTTTGTCCTTTGACCAACATTTCTCCCAGCAATCCCCCATACCCCCATCACCCAGTGATCACCATTCCATTCTCTGCTTCTATGAGTTCAACTTTTTTACACTCCAAATCTAAGTGCGATCAGGTTGTATTTGTCTTTCTGTGCTTGGCTTATTTCACTTAACATAATGTCCTCCAGGTTTAGCCATGTTGTCCCAAATGACCAAATTTCCTTCTTTTTAAAGGCTGAATCGTATTCCATTATGTAGATATATCACATTTTCCTTAGCCATTCATCTATTGATGGACATTTAGGTGGATTCCATATCTTAGCTATTGTGAATAATGCTACAATGGACATGGGAGTGCAGATATATCTTTGACATGCTGATTTCATTTTCTTTACATATATACCCAGACTGGGATTACTGGATCCTATTTTCTTAATAATAAGACAAAGTCATTCATTGAGAAGAAGAGGGGAGATGTGGCCAGTTGGAAGAGAGAGCAGATGGTATGAAATAACTATCTGAAAGAATAGGCAAGTACACTCACTATGGAAGCACAGTAGAATTCCTGGTCATTGTCAAGTGTTCATTTGAGGTTTATTATCCAGAATTTAAGGTTAAAACATCAATTTAAAATTAATCAGTCTGGTTCTGTGATTTTCTTCAACAAGTAGCTACTGAGCAGGTGGAGAGTTGAGTTCACCAGGGAAACCTACAAGCCTACAGGGCTTCATCCATTTACAATATCCTATCTTTAGAACCAAGGAGGGGTGGCAGAAAGGAGAACCAGAGAGTGACACTATGTGGTATTCAGACTGCTGATCCCTTTAAATGAGTTTCTATTTTAAGAGCCTGGATGTTAATAGTGCTTAATTTAATCAGCTTCTTACAGGTTAAGAAGGAAATTGAAAATCTTAGTGAGTACTGAGACAAGTTTTCATCAGAAGGTCAGACTAATGAGCTAAGAGTGTTATAGGGCAAAGGAGGATGACTTATCTATTTATTGAAAAAGCAATTATGACCCTGCAGGACAAATTCTTTGCCCTGGACCCCGTTTACCTGGCTCTTATTAGGGTCTGCTTGTTTCTTGTCTTGGGATCTTTTCTTCCCACGTGCTATCATTTCTTAGATTGGCCTGCAGAATCATCCCAGTAGCTCTGAGTTCAGTCCAGACCTTAGGACAAGGAGATTTTAGGAGCTCTTGTTCAGAACTCAGTGGATTCTAATCTCCTTACTCTGGCATACGAGCCTTTTACATAACACAGCTTCAACCTGCGTTCTCAGGTTCATTTCCCACCACGACAGGCTGGTTGTAGATCTTTGATGACCTCTACCTTCAGCAATCCCCCCTCTCCACCTGTGACATCCTTCATGGCCTTGTCCACCCAGGGAGCTATTATTGTTCCCTCCAGGCTCCTCAAATATTCACTCTTCAAGCTTTCTCTGATTCTATTCCTCCTTAGTTTTCCCATCAGCACTTAATACCTGGCTCTCCAAGTACTTATCACATCACGTTGTGATTCATGTATTTGTCTACACAATGTTTCTTCAGCGACTATGTCAAACATATCTCTGCAGGCCCAGCACTTAGCACAATGCCTTGCATATAATGAGCACTTATGTTTGATAACTAACAGCATCAGATCCAATTTGCTATGAGAAAAACAACAACTCTAGAAAAACAGCTTCTACCTTTTTCTTAAAATAAAACCCCCAACTGATTTTAAGATCTATAGCAGTTTGGCAGTTACTATAGTGAAGCAATTAAGTTTTGGGGTTTTACTCAGAGACCTGAGCTTACATCCCAACTCTAACACTTACGAGTCAAGTACCACTTGAAGCCTCAGTTTCCTCACATGTTTAACAATGAACATAAGAGAATGGATTTCATAAGCTTGCTGTATAAATTCATGGAGACAGCGCATGCAACGTGCCCTCTCAGTGTTTGCAGTGCTTAGCATATAATGGGCAATCAACACTAGTTGTCATGATCACTTATTATGAACTGTAATTCTCTGGAAGCTAGATTCTTACTGATTTATCTCCGAATCTTTGTCTTGAAATCTTCACTATTTTAGTTCCTCAATAAATGCATCTCTGCCTTGCATTGCCCCTTTCCCTCCCCAACCCCCGGTTCAAACTACCACCCCAAGATGAGGGTAGGAGCCTAGCACCTGGTTAACCAACCTCACCATCTTCACTGCTGGCCTGGATCTCTCAACACTACCTTCCAAAGTTCCCTAATGTCATACTCTCTTCCTGCCTCTGCAGACACCATCATCTCTGGTAGGGTGTCCTCCTGACTCCAACTTTTCCTGGGCTTCTCTCCCTGGCAATTTGTATTCCTTAGCCTTCCTGGTTGCTTTTCCTTCCCTCCTCCATTGAATCTACTCCCTCTCCAATATCTGCCCCACCCCCAGCTTTTCCACCTCCCTCTGGGTCTGTACTGAGTGTCAAGGTTAACCCTATTTCCCATTTGTGGCCACTATGTACGTCTTATATTTGCTGTGAACACTTTTGCTGAATCCTATCACTGCCCCCAAGAGAGTGTGCTGACCTAGCTAAATTTCTTGAGATTCTTTTCCAACAAGGATCCCCAGATAAACACACATATTAGATTATACTACACTTTGTTACTTTTAACCAGAGCTATCTAAATAATCCAATCATCTCCTCCCAGCTGGAGCTCAGAAGTGAAAGAATTCTGGCTGTAGTAGATGGTAGTGAAAAAAAACAAGGGCTTTGCCTTTTAGTCAAATGATCTTCCCAGCCAGAGCTTTAGGCCTATGTGATATTTTGACTAGAACTCTCCACTACCAAATAATCTAGGGAAATTACGTAGATTTACAGCAGATGTAAATATGTGGAAACAAGGAGAACTCCATATTCTAAATGTTTACGTGTTTCCCAAACCTCAAAGTTAGAAATGGCCTTAGTCTATTCATTTAAACTAAAGTCTCAGTCAATTGAAATGGCAAATTTAGCTAAGACAGACAGAGGAGAGAGAAACAGAAAAAGAGAGAGAGAAAGGAAAAAGAGAGAAAGGAAAAAAGAAAAAGAAGCGAAGCAAAGCAAAGCAAAATGGGCCCAAAAGCTGCCCTGGAACTGACTTCTAGATAAACAAATTACCCTTAAAATAGAGCTGCCAAAAGTCAATTAAATAGTCATTTGCTTCCGTACCATCAAATGTGTTAACCACTTATCTGTAAGACTATTTTTCCTTAATTTTTACTCTCTCAGAATTTTGTATAAATTTGCATGGACTTGTAAGAAATCACTTCATACATAATAATTATGTCCTGATTATATAATTACATTCTATAAAGCAGACATTTCTAGACCTAAGGACCTCTATAACCTGAAATAAAATACTTCTACTACCAAAAATGCATTTCCTGCAAAACAAAAGGGAGTTATTTTTATTTCCTAAGGGGAGAAATCATAGGGCAATAAAATTATTCCATTCATCCTATTAGTGGTTAGTTAACCAGATACGGGAAAGGAGGTGAGTGCTTAGGGGGAGAAAAATCACTGTTTACAACATTTTGAGTGATGGTTCCTTCAACAGTCACAATTCTCTTCCTCCATGTTAAAAAAGGAGCGGAGCCGAGAGGGACCGCATTATGCTTTCTAGACTTGCAAACGATGCCATCCAGACAACGTGGAGAAGGTTGGGGAAAGAAGAGCCCAGATCTCTCCTAAGGCTTCAGCTTAAAGCTTCCATGTGGATTGGAGTAGAGATTCACTACACATCTGCATTCCAGCAACCCACTCCCACGTTTAAGCTGCTATTCCCAAGTGCCTGTTACTAAATATAGCTCCTGCCTTTCAGACTGACAGGAGAGCTCCCGCTGTGTACACCCGGAGCTGAATCTTCACACACTCCTAATATGGTTAGCCCTGCAGCCTATCAGCCCTTGAGCACAGAAGGGAAGCAGTGCTGCCTTTACAGGCTTCCTAAGGTTAACCCTTTCGTGGAAGACAGGATGGAAGACTGACCACTGGGAGCTGCAGATTCTCTGGTTACAAATAATAATGCAAAAAATCGACATGATCTGGAAACCAGGATCCAGTCTGCTTTCCAAATACAAATACTTATGGATGGTAAGCATTAGATGGAAGAAGCAGGGCAAAAGGAACTGCCTGAACCCCATGGGTCATTGATATGAAACAGGTAAAGAAAAATAAAAGCGGGAAAGAAAACGTTCTCAGGTGGGTGGTAAAGGCAATAGAAACAAAGGGACTGACCAGTGTGTGCCACCTCTTCCCCAGAGACTGTTCTGTGGGAGCAGCTGCTGCCCAGGACAAAGAGGAAAACAGGTGTCCCTGCCTACTTTACAGCAGATCCCAATAGAGAGCACAGAATGGGTTCCATGGGCCACTCAATATGCTTCCCAGTATTTATGAGACCCCACCACCCCAAGGACAGGGACTGTAACTTCCCAGCGGGGTATCCTTGCCTGCTGCCTAGATGGAGCTGATTTATCAAGATAAGGGAATTGCAACAGAGAAAGACTTTAATTCATGCAGAGCCAGCTGTATAGGAGACAGGAGTTTTATTATTCCTCAAATCAGGATAATTTAGTAGGCGAGGGGTCAGAAAGTGGCGATTGCTGATTCGTCAGGTCAGAGATGAAATCTTAGAAGTTGAAGCTGTCCTCTTGCTCTGAGTCAGTTCCTGGTTGGAGTCCACAAGACCAGATGAGGTAGTTTATAGATCTAGGTGGTGCCAGCTGATCCATCCAGTGCAGGGTCTGCAAAATATCTCAAGCACTGTTCTTAGGTTTTACAATAGTGATGTTATCCTGAGGAGCAATTTGGGAGGTTTAGAATCTTGCAACCTCCAGCTGCATGACTCCTAAACCATAACGTCTAATCTTGTAGCTAACTTGCTAGTCCTACAAAGGCAGTCTAGTCCCCAGGCAGGAAGGGGGTTGGTTTTGAGAAAGGGTTGTGATTGTCTTTGTTTCAATGTTCAACTATAAACTAAGCTACTCCCAAAGTTAGTTCAGCCTACGCCCAGGAATGAACAAGGACAGCTTGTAGGTTAGAAGCAAGATGGAGTCGGTTAGGTCAGATCTGTGTCACTGATCTGTGCCACTGTGTAATAATTGTCTTAGTTATAATTTTTGCAAAGGCAGTTTCAGGACCAGTCTATATTTCAGAGTGCTGATCAGAGGCCAAATGTTCTGGAAGAAACAATAAGAAAGCACCAGCCAGGAGTTAGGCAGTGAATGCCCCTAATAACTCGCTCAAGTGTTAGGGTGAAATACTAAAATCCTCTTCCTGCCTCTAGAAAAAAGAGAAATCTCTGTGCCGGCTTCCCAAAAAGAGGGCTGTTAGAACTGGTGAGTTCCTTTCTGAGAGAGAGTGATGTGTAATAAAATGAAGTGAAGTTTCCAGAGGCTGTTGCTCAGTGCACAGATTTTTGCTGCCGCTTCTCAGCATTTCACGGGTGTCCATAATTTGGTAGAGAGGTTATATGAATGGAAGATGGAAAGGGTAAGGATTTTTGTAAAGAGCATCAAGTATTTATTCCCTCAAGGGTTCAAATGTGAGTGCTCTTGAAGGTGGGTCTGGTCCTGCTCCTCACTGCAGGCCAACGAGGCTGTGATTATTTGCCTTCTGAAGCCCTATGTTAGACAAATGGTTTTCTACATTTTTATCAAGGCCAGAATCCCAAGAAGCACATCAGAGGTAATTCTAAATTAGAAGTGACAGAGGTTGGGCTTATCTGTAACAAAAAGCATGACCTAAACTGCTGGATATCATCCTATTCCTAACGAAAAATGGTTGGGCACATGCAATGAATTTCTCTGCCGTCCAGCCCCGCCCAGGTTTGTGTCTGTTCCACTTATTACTGCCTCTCTTGGGTGGCCAAGGACCCCACCTTTTGTCCCATTCAAAAGCCAGGGTGGTTTTTTGAGTGGGACAGGTAGATGGGAGCTCAGCGGAGTCTCAAGTTGCAGACAGGTATTCTTCTGCTGAGGACTGAACCCCAGGCAGCTGTGGAAGAAAGGCTGCCTCCTGGCACAGGTGAGAACTGCCTCAAAGGCTCTTTGCTTGGGTAATGAAAAAAGAAAGACGGCCACCTGCAGCTTTGGCTTGGCTTCCATGTGGCTCTTGGCCACTGGCCATGCTCTGTCACCTCTGTAGTCTTTTCTCCCCTCCTGGTAACCCAGATCTGGCCCTTCAAGGGCACCTCCCACCTAAGTCTTTCTGTGTTCCAAGAGGTAGGGTGGGCAAGATCTCCTACCCTACTTCCGCCTCTCAACCCCTCCCCCACAACAGACACATGGTTTTCTTCTTCGCCTTTGTTGTCGCATAAACCCGCAAGTGGGACACTGAGTTCCTCTCAAAGCCTTTACTTTTAATCCAAATGAGTCCCACAAATAAATAAGAAACAAACCTGTAATTAACCATTTATTTCCCTTATGGTTTTAGATACAGCAATCCTAATTCTTCTTGGATCAATGTGGAAGCCTCTAGCAACTACAAAAAGTATCAGGAAATATGAGGAAGGAAGGAAAGCATAGAAATTAATAGATAAGATCTTGTACTATCTAATAGACACTGTTACAAAAGGAATAAATGGCATGCAATTAGCAGAAAACAAACACCAAGAGGAAGTTAAAAGCATGACTTTGGGCTGGGTGTGGTGGCTAACTCCTATAATCCTAGCACTTTGGGAGGCCGAGGCAGGAGGATCCCTTGAGGCCAGGAGTTCGAGTTTCCAGTGATCTATGATTGCACCATCGCACTCCAGCCTGGGTGACTGTGTGAGACCCTGTCTCTTCAAAAATAGAAAATTTTAAAAAAGACTATTTTCAATAAAGCTTAGATTTAAAAAAATGCTGTGTCAGAACTTGTTTCAATACCCATATTTGTAGCTCAAATGAAAAATTTAAAAAGAGGTTAAGGGATACTTCTCTCAAGTTCTTTCATTGGTTACAGTTAACCTCACTAAATCATAACCTCAAAGCTACAGCCGAACTTTAGCCAGCCTTCCCTACCCCACACAGGGTTGGGGAAGATATCTATAGCAAAGGTTGGTACTGCTTTGGAGCTTTGCATGTCAGGAGTACCAGGTTGTTTAAAAAATGTGGACCATGAGCCTAGCATGTTCATATTTGCAAATGGTTTATATTAGAAATTAATATTAACAAATAAGGTTTCTTTACTTCATTCAACAATTATATTTTGAGTTCTGCTCCGTGTTGTTCTTTACTGTTAGCCTGTAGAGACAATGTCATAACTAAAGAGTTCCTACTCATTGGAGCTCTTAGTGGAGGAAACAGATAAATAAAAAGTAAAAATAAATACTGATTTTCATCATTACTATGAAAGGAATAAATAGGGTGATACGATGAGTAAGAGAATACCTGCAACAGGGGCATTATTTTAGAAAGTACAGTCTGAAAAGAAAGACCTCTCTGAGAATAGTACATTTTGAGTTAAGATAGGCCTGGAAGTACAAAAGTCCTGATACAAGAGCCAGTTTAGGATGAGGACCTGAAGCAACATCAGTGCATGGCTTGAGTCTTTGACAAAACGAGGGGAAGGAGAAGAGAAATAAGGTTGGTCAGTAGGGAGGGACCAGAAAAGGCCACAAAAAAAGTTGACATTTTAATTCCAATTTCATTGGGAAGGCATGGAAGAGATTTTAGCAGAGAAGGAATGTGGTTTGAATTCCAGGTTTAATGTCAACAGTTTCTAAATTGTGCTCTAATTATTAATAACCACAGCTTTATCACCAAAACGATGACCATGCAGACACCCAGAAAACTGTGGCGCACCTGCGTATCATCTGAGCTAGCCACTCAAGAGGCTTTTCCAAGTTTAGCCTCTTAAAGTTTGAAAATTCTGAATCATGAGGAACTGCGTCATTTTGGAAGTTAACCTGTATCACAGAATCGCAGGTAGAAATGCTCCTTTCTTCTCCCTCTGGGTCAGGAGCTAGTGAGTGTCTTCCTCTCTGATTATATCCAGGAAAATAAACAGCCCCCACGGCCAACCTAGATAGATGAACTGACCCACCAGGTTATACAGAAAAGCAGTCACCAAACTTTTTGGCACCAGGGACTGGTGTCATGGAAGACAATTTTTCCATAGACTGCGTCAGGGGGAGGAGGTGATAGGTGGGGGGCTGGGGGAAAGTGAGGGTGTAAGGGGAGTAGGGGGAGGGATGGTTTCAGGATGGAACTATTTCACCTCAGATCATACCAGTCATTAGATTCTCGTAAGGAGCACACGACCCAGATCCCTCACCTGTGCAGTTCACGATAGGGTTTGTGCGCCTGAGAATCTGACGCCCCCGCCGATCTGACAAATGAGAATCTGACGCCCCCGCCGATCTGACAAATGAGAATCTGACGCCCCCGCCGATCTGACAAAAGGTGGAGATCAGATGGTGTGCCCACTTGCCTGCTGCTCACCTCCTGTTGGGTGACCCGGTTCCTAGCAGGCCAGGGGCCAGTATTTGTCTGTAGCCCGGGGGGTTGGGGACCCCTGATACAGAAGACCTGTTACCCTGATCTTGGTACCATATTCCAGGCCTAGGAAACTACACAGGTGAAGACAAGCAAGCTCCCTATTTCAGACATCAGGCCTGGGAATGGACTGTTTGTAAAATGGTCCATGAAGAATATAATGATTTCAGCAGCTGTGCTTTGGGTGAACTTTCTTCCTTCCGATTTTGGCTAATATCTTGATGGCTTTTTTATAGCTTCTGATACCACAGCTCGTTAGCACTTAGTGAAAACATCTATACTGAATTCTTACCTTCCTGAGTCTGACTTAACTTCTGGTGACTTGGGGGTGAAGAGAAAGGGGGCTGACAATATTTAATTTGGAATGGGCTGAGATATATTTTTTGTGGGTCGATATTTTCTCTGCAGAATTGACCACCTAAATGTTCAAGAGCTAAAAATGGAGAATGACATGCTTCCCATGCCATTGGCAAGGCCTCGAGGGTCTCAGTAAAACATCACTTAATATTCATGAGGTTTCTTTCATGCATGCCCTCCTTAGTCTCAGGCTATAGAGCGGGTTAGGTGGAGGTGCTTATGAAGTGCTCTCTGATGAACAGAAGCATAAATCTCGAGTTTAATTAGTAATGCTATTCAGCTCCAAGACAAGCTGACATGCCCTTTGTAAGACTTTGAGTTGGTAAAGCCAGGGGATCAATATCAGTTTAAAGGTTGTTTCTCTCTATTCACACATAGAACACAACAAAGGAAAGAATTCTTCTAGGAAGAAACAGCAGAGAGATCAGTCTCTTCAAAAGTGGGTGAAGACGTAGACAATGACCATTTTTCACAACAAACATCAGCAGAACCATTATGTGTTTTAAACACAGATTTAATGGGTGGGTTTGTGTGAATGTGTGCATTTGGCAAAGTTCTCAAGAGCTGTTCTTTCTTCATGGGGCAAAAAAAAAGAAACTCAGCAAAGGCCAAGGAAACTATTTCAGCTAAGAAAGGAACTGCAATGGTTTGTAATGTAACTCATGAAATAATTGTAGCCAGAGCCAGAAAATGCAGTCATTGGAAAAGCCTCAGTAAGAGTAAGACTGTGAGGGGCCCCAGACAGCTGTGCTTTCATCTTTACAGTCTCTACTACAGGATAATGACATTATGATGACTTTCAAGACCTATATTTCTTTATGAAAGAAACTATTAGCGAGAATCAGAAAATTATAGACAGGCCCTAAAAATGGAATAGAAGGGGAAGTTCTTTTGAGTTTACTTAGAGAGAAAATAATTAAACTCCTTTGAAATGATCTTTTATCTTAAAGCACAAAAGAGGCCCTTGGAGAGGGAAAAGACCGTGGCCAGGACACATGGTCAGATCAGGCCTTCACAGGCCAATTGCTGAAATACATGAAATTAAAAGCCATCGATTTAATTAGGTCACCTTAGCACTTTGATCAGGGAGACCATTTACCAAGTGTGACGTTGCTCGATATTTGGCTATTACAACAGAAAGAAGAAAAGTAGGATCAATCGTTGAAGAAGAGCTCATGGACATGTGCAGAGACAAAGTGTTTAATGAGCCAGCGAGTGTTCGCTGTGGTTGCTGGGGTCTGGATTTGCATTTGCTCTCCTCAGATGCCCTTCTCTGCCTTTCTCTGTCCTGTTCTGTACCGCAGAAGACGGCTGACTCCTACACACTGTCTAGGCTACTGGACCATTGGCTTTTGATTGGAATTGAGACTAGAGAGTGGGAGGAAAGACAGATATGGGTATTTTCCTCTGCTCTGTCCTCTACTTTCACTGCTAAGCTCTGACAAGGCGGCGTCTTCTTAGGCCCCTGTCTCCAAGCCTCTAGTTCTCAATGGACTCTGGGAACACCATTCCGCTGCCTTTCAGCTCTGCAGTTGATAATGGTTTTCTGCTCTTGCCAATCTCTGGTGGCCTCACCATCTGTCTTCATCCTACCCACACCTTTCACAATAGCCCCTCTTAACGTTTGCTTCACTCAGACCTCTGGAGTTGAACTGTTTTTTTCTGCCAGAACACTGACTCATATAGTCCTAAATACCTTGTCACACACAAGAAAAGACAACAATTGTATTCTAAGGCAAATGGCTACAGTATACCATTGGTACCTTACTTAAATGCAATGCCTTCATGTGGAAAATAATGTGACATTAGTACAGAACTTGGATTGGCAGTTTGTTGTTTTTTCGTTGTTTTCAGCAGGGGTCCATGTTCTTTCTATAGGCATGACAGAAGTCTGGGCCAGAGCTCCAGATACCAATTATAAAATTTACATTACTAGGAACCCAGAAAGATAAAACAAAACAGCGGAAGTTAGTTGTAGCAAGTTTTCTGAGTAGTGTTAATGTTATAGTCTTGCCAATGCACCGCAATGTAGCAGTCTCTTGTTGTTTGAGGTATACCAAGGTTCTTTGCCTCATGACCAAGAAAATTAAGGAGCATGGACACAAAGGGTGAGGCTGGAATGAATGTTTAATAAGCAGAAGAAGAAAACTCTCCACCAAGGAGAGAGGGCCCAAAAGAGGGCTGCCAACTATGAGGCTGAGTCCAGGGTATGAACGGACTGGGAAGGGGAGGAGTGTGCTGACTGGTCTGCAGGCTGTTTTGGAGAAAGCACCACTTAGAAAGAGGTATCATAGTGTAAAGAACCAATTGGAGGCAGAGGTGAAGGCTTGGCTTGGGACCTTATCCTGGGACCAATCAGAGGCTGAAGTGATGACTCAACCTATGTAAATGAAGACTTAGCCCGCAGCCAATTACAGAAAGGTAGGCATATGTAAAATAGGTGAAAAGTAAGAGACAAATAGGTGAAAATAAGTGACTATGGCATGCCAAGGAGAGAGAAATGTGTCCAAATAAGGGTAGAATTTGTTCATCTGGGTTCACCGAGTAAGCATCTCCATTCAAGGATGCAGGCTCTTTCTTATCTGGGGCCTGCAGTTTGATTTTCAGGCTGTTCTTTGTTTGAAGGAATTTTTACCAGGGACTCACCCTAACTGCCTGCCTGACGGGTTTCTTACTTTCTCTTTTCTCATTAAAAGAGTTTAGGACTCTACAAATATTTCCCAAAGAATCATTTATAAAGGAATAGGGGCATCGTGCATTTGTTTTCCCCCAGCTATAAGAAGCTAGTCAAGACAAGAGACTGGTACGTAGACAAAAGAGAGATAGAAGAGGAGAAACGGGAAGACGAGGAGAGAGGAAAGAAGGAAAGAAAGGGTCGGGGGTGAGGAAAAGAGAGAACTATAAATTCTTTCTTAAATTTCAGCTAGGGCTAGTAAATTTTCTTTTTTTGAAAACTGAATAATTTTATTTGCAGAATTAATGGCAGGATTTTTGCTTTGTAGAAAGGGCCAGCCTACATAGATACTTAATTTATAACCTGGAACTGAGAGGCCTTTCCTGAACAACTCTATCTAAAATATTTCACCCTCTCCCATCCTTGGTCCTCCACCATAATCCACTGTCCCATGATGTGTTTCACTGTTTTCACCAGGCACTTGGCACCACCTAACATTACACTGACGGTGCTTGTGTGTTTGTGGATTGTTGCTCTTGCACCTGGAATACCAGCTCCATGAGGCCGGGTGTTCCGTGTGCTTGTTCACCAGCGCCAGGTAGACAGTGGGCATCAAGGTTCACGCGAACAGGGGAAGCCAGCAAGGCTGGAAACCTGCAGTGGTGGTTTCTCCTGAAAGGCATGTGGATGAATGATGTTGACCAAACAGCTGTGATGACGTTTTGTCTCAGGAAGTCTAAATCCAGGACACTTACTTATTCAAAGGCATTTCTCTCCAAAAATTACTTTTTTGTGAAAACCTGTTTCAGGGCTTGATTCACGTGTTGTTCGTGGCAGAGAATGAAGTGTCTCTTTTCTCTTCCTCAGTGCTGTGTTTTCTTCCTATGAGAAGAAAAAAGAAAAGACTCCAGATGCAGAGCCTCAAATTGTCGGCAGATTTTTTGAAACTCCCCTGGAATTTGTATTGGTGATACCGAGTTTGGTGCAGACTGACAAGTGAGTAATCTTCTATCTTATCGCTTTAATTTCAGGCTTCAGAGATGCCCAGCTCTGTTGTTCAAAGAGTTTTATTAAACATTTGTGAGGAGGGGAAAGCAGTCTCTGGGCCTGTCTGATTTCATTATCTCTGACAGAGCATGCAGATGGAGTGGAGCCAGTGGAAGGCCACAGACAGCCATTCATGGCACCACGCTAAAGCAAAGGCCTCTGGAGCCTCCCGGCACTGATCATACATGTTCTGATCTGTTGGGATCTTAGTCCATGTTCCATTGCTTATAACAGAATGCCTAAAACTGGGTAGTTTATGTAAAAAAAAAAAAAAAAAATTGACTTCTTACGTAATGCAGGCTGAGAAGTCCAAGGTCACAGGGATACGTCTGGTGAGATGGGGACTTGCTGGTGGGGCCTCTGCAGCATCCCCAGCAGCACAGGGAACCACAGAGCAAGGGTGCTCAGCGCGCCGGCTCGGGTTTCACTTCCTTTTACGAAGCCAGCCGTTCCACACCTGTGATAATTCATTAATCCTTTAACCCATTCATCCAAGGATCTACGAATAGATTAATCTATTTATGAGGGCAGAGCCCTCATGACCTAAACACCTCTTAAAGGCCCCATCCCTCAACACTGCCACATTGCAGATAAAGTTTCAACATGAGTTTTGGAGGAGACATTCAAACCATAGCAGGATTTCTCACACATGAATTCACGTATGAGAAGCATACATGAATCTCAATACATAACCCAGCGTATGCTTCTCAGTTATTAAACTACAGCAGTCTGGTCAAAAGACACAGACCTACTAATCCCCAACCTTCAAATTGCTTCACTTAGTACAGTTTCTGCTGTTGCTCATCTCACTAGCAAAACTGCATTCTCTGATAATTTTTCCTATAAGTCCAGATTGAGCGACAAGCTGCCAACAGTTCCTCTGCCAGCTTCGATGCATAGTTGGAATCTAGCATTCCATAAAGACATTTGGATTGCATTCGGACAATGTTTGAATCATCCTAAGTATAGGTACAGACCTCACAATACTCTTAAAGGCAAGGATTGGTCCGATAGCACCCACTGAAATGGAGGTCCTGGGGAGGGGACAGACTGGCTTGCGTGTCCCATAAGAAGCAGCACTAGGTCATATGAAGGCAATTAGCCCAGCCAAACAATCTGCCCCTTCCCATACATATTGTTCTAGTTGCCAAGAAGGGTCTCCAACTTTAAGGGTGGCCATACTGAAGGATGTCCAATGGAGTTTTGTAAAGAATTGGGATGAATAAAGGGCTGGAAGGAGTGCACTGGTAATACAGAATGGGCAAGAATGCAGAATGGGCAGGTAGATAGTCAAGAGCCCCAGCCTGGCAGTCTGCATTTAAACCCTAGCTCACTGACTGGCTTCATCCTAGCCTTTCTCAACTCTCAAGAAATGGTAAGCTCAACTGAGAGCCTTATAAAAATGCCCATGTCTGGGCACAACCCCCAAAACAATTAAAATAGAATCAAATTAGAAGCTCTGCTACTACCTGAAAGTTCTAGCAGAATGCATAAGGTTGCATGATTCAAGATATTAAGTGTGGGAAAACCGTAAATGCAGAAAATGCAAAGCAGATGAAGAGGTTGAGTTTCTTTGGTTCCCCTGGCTACACTCACTCTGAGAGATGGTGGTAGCATTGCTAGAACCAAAGGGTTTCCAACCAAAGAGAAAAGTACAGCTAGGGTGACCCAGGATAGGCAGGGTCACGTCCTGCTCAGGCTCCAGTACTCCCTAGCTGCCTTGAGGTCTTTGGATACTCCCTGGCCTGCGCTCAGGCTATAAAACTACCTCATCCACCTAAGGCCAGGCAGCACTACCTCTGATTCTTTGTTAAAATCCTACTGACCACCAAAGATAAAAACAACACCACTTCCTCAATCGACCCCTTCCATCTTATCTAAGAATTTTGTTCTTGCGTAACCTAACCCATTTCCTTGCACAAAGAAAGAGGATGGCTTTTTTTTTCTTTTATGTTAGAGACCGTATTAAACTTGGCAGTGTACAGACTTTCATTCAAGGATTCACTGCCTGTAACAGTCGGGTTGTGCAGGGCACTGTCCATAGAGCTACAGGTGATAGCCTTGGCCCTAAGGTCCTTGAGGTAGACACAGATTAGACAAGCATGCTACAGACACAAAGTGCAAATGAGTGAATTAATAGACACACACACACACACACACACACACACACACACGCACGCAGGAAGCCATTAGCATGGCAAAGAAAGGAACATCACAGCAATAACAAAACCAGGAGAAAACCCATTTTCTTTTTCTTTTCTTTTTCCTAAGTGAACTCAGCAAAGGTAGAGAATGACCCATTTTAACCTAGACAGTGATCAGATGGTTCATGTAAACTGTGATTTTCACTGCTTCTTCTCCAACCCAAGAAATAATGGTTTTCTTTGAAGAACTGATGTTGTACTCTAAATGATACATTGGGCACTAGAATTCAGTGTTCTGTTTCTCTGTAGGATAATAATGGAAACTGGAAACATATCTAATTCTCAAGTTACATAATTAGTAACTTTACACCATGAAAAATTAAAAAAGAAAAAAAAAATGTCCTGCTACAAGATAGCATCTCAGGAGGTAAAGCTGAAGTTGTTCTGTAGATTTAAAATTATTTAGTATGAAGGCTTCTTTAGCCCTGAGTTATTACTGTTTTCTTCTTCTGTTAACATTGCCATGATTGTTATTATTATTATTATTATTATTATTATTATTATTCCTGTTGATCACTGTGAAGAGGAAATATCACCATAGAAGCTTGGAGGCTAGAGAGTGGGAGGGAGAAGGGGAATGGCTCTGACACACAGACTCAAAACCACAGCTCTCTGCATCTCCTGAGAAGCCTTTCAAAAAGGTGTTTTCTTCAAAGGGAAGAATTTAGGATTAGGTTTTCTATTTCTAGTTTTCATGATACCCAGAGAATGACACAATTCACTCTTTGGTGAATAACCCCATGGAAGGCAGAGCAGACCAAATAAGAAAAGAAATATGAAGATTAGCTAGAAGACACTGCATCTGTAATGGGATAAATCTACCAGTCCCCTTTTCTTCTCCTTTTGGTCCTCCAGGTATGTAATTATTATTTCTTATCCACAGACTCAATGTGCCTTTTTCCAGAACATGGAATCTTAAGTTGACTTAATAAAGTTATACTTTTGATCTCAAATCTTCTTAAAAGTTGGGTTTCAGTTCACTGAGCACGTCAGGGGATTCACAGAGGTCTATACCACAGTCAGTCATAATTAGGAAATGACTTGAGCAACAACTGGAATCAGGACCTTTTTTTAAAAAAAAAAAGTATTTCCCCTGAACAAAGAGAAGTTCCTCCTTCGGTGAAATGCATCTTTGTAGACCTAATGGCTAATTTCTTGTTTTCTTAAAGGGCATTTTATCTCCTCCCTGGAATCTCGATCAGAGAAGTAGGGTCACTCCTCCACCTCATTCTCCCTTCACCCCAGACACACACACTTGCTTTCCAACTCTTTGCTGCTGAAGGTGTCCCTTTGGCACACACAGAAGGGGAGAACAGCCTCTCCAAGCATATCTGTTAAAGTGAGAGGAGCAGGGTCGGCAACTGCAACCACAGCAAACAGTCTACATCAAGAGTGCACAGTCTTGCCTCATAGGTGAGAATTTAGGCCAATTCAAATATTTCCAAAACACCTCTCAGAGCCAAACGCTCAGCCCCGTGCACTTAAGTAGCAAACACTGCAGTCCTCAACTCAGGGATGCAGTCCTCCCTGTTCATGTTTGATTAGGTTCACATAAGAATATTGACACTCCCGATTTCAAGTTACTAGTAGGTCTAGTCTCTGAGATTTGCAGAACTCCATACCGTAGCTGTCATTGAATGCAGTCTGTACTAAACTCTTAATCATAATCATTAATGTTTCATAGCGCCAAACAACGTACAAGTAGCTTTTACATCCACTGTATCTGGTGCATAGTAGGAGCTGTGAAATGAGAAATGGATGAATGCGAAATGACATGATTTTTAAGAGATTAAAATGACCTGCCAATGCTGAGGAAAAGGGGGATGATGAGAACTCTCCCTGGTGTTAGAGTGAGCTTCACTTTCCAGAAGAAAGTTCCAAACATCTATATTTATGACAATGTTCCATCTAGATTTCCAAAACAGTTCCCATTTTGATTAATTTGGCTTCTTGTTGCCATAAATACCCTTGTACTTGCCATATTGGGTACCTTGTATTCTTAGTTTATTGTCAGCATAACTAAGACTTGCTGCAATTTTTGCTGCATAACCAGGCCTCTTAAACATAAAAAGCAGTCCTAGGTCGCTCTCAGTTTCTAGGCTGCAAGTATACTATACATATATATGTGTGTGTGTGTGTGTGTATGTGTGTGTGTTGTGTGTGTATGAAGAATGCCAAATCAAGGTTACAAAAGTTGCGAGATGATTTATACATCAGCATTAAATAATTGAATACCTTGAAGCCCCCCAAAATACAGTGTCATTGTGCTATTCATGTGAAATTTATATAATTCTGTGTATGCACACACACACACACACACACACTCACCCTCTTTGGATGGTGTGGTTTGTGACTGGGTCACCAGTTTAATGATATATAAACATCTTTTGGTTGTATCCTTGGATTCCCCATATTTCTGGCTGGCTAGAAGTTCATTTGGATATCATACTAAACACCTAACTGGGAGATCCTGTATTGATACTAAATGCCCTTCTGGCTGCCAGGTGAAAGGCCTTAGGGTGCACGCTAATAAACCAGCCCTGAAGAGTAGTACAGGTTCCGAGTAAACTGTTCTGCCTAAGGGGAGACAGCACATTCCCAGAAATGGACTGGGAGCGTTGTCTGAGCTCTGTCCTTTGCTGTCCTTGCTTTGAGCTCACAGTTTGGGAAGAGCTGGGAAAAGCCCTGTGGCCTGGAAACAATTTCATAGGCTGAATCATTTTTAAAACTAACTGGAGAGTTGTTAGAACCTCTGCTATGGGCTCTCTGTTCCACAGTACCTTCAAAGGGAGTGATGGGTAAAGCGCAAACAGAATCAGCTTTCAAAACCTCCCTGGCTTCCCATCTGCTGCTTCTGCGGGCTTCCTGTGAGAAAAGGGAACCGCTGGCCTGTGGGAGAGGAATCAACTATTTCCCAAAGCCACTGGGAGAGCACTTTTCAAAGGCAAAAGGAAATCTTCCCATGAAGCTGTTAGTTACCAAGTCCGCACTGAGCAAGACAGTGGTGGTGAGTTTTAGGGATGTTTTAAAGCCTAGGAAGGGAGAGTTTTACTTCTATGTCTGTTAGCATTCATAATGTGTGTCCTCACAGGCCCTATTCCTGGGGCACCAGTACTTACAAGTAAGGCGTGGTGGCTCATGCCTGTAATCCCAGCACTTTGGGAGGCTGAGACAGGTGGATCACCTGAGGTCAGGAGTTCAAGACCAGCCTGGCCCACATCTCTACTAAGAATACAAAAATTAGCCAAGTGTGGTGGTGCACACCTGTAATCCCAGCTACTAAGGAGGCTGAGGCAGAAAAATCGCTTGAACCTGGGAGGTAGAGGTTGCAGTGAGCCGAGATCGTGCCACTGCACTCCAGCCTGGGCAACAGAGCAAGACTCTGTCACAAAAAGAAAAAAAAAAGGATTTTCTACTAAATTAAGGGACAGAAATATAACATGGCGACAGGTTAAAATAAGACTTAGGAACTCCTGTATGTTCCTTCTCTCCCAGCATCCTCCACGAATGCAGGGATTGGTGCTGGCTTCATGAAATATCTTTCCTGTATTAGGAATGCTGCCCCTCCCCTCTGACTCTATCCTTGTCGACAGCTGTCCAGGGTCTGGGCCACTTCATTTGGTAAAGCCTTGGGTCAACTTATTTAATCACTCCATATTCATTTTAGTGATTAAACCATGGCGAGAGTGAAAAGTAAGGGATAGTGAGAGTTTAAATATTGTTGCAGCTCCATAGAGGCAGACATCATTGAAAAGTCTGAAAATGTTATATTAGCCATGCAGTCTGTGTTTGTGAGCTTTCTCTCATATGCCTACTCATAGCATTGAGGAGTCAATAAAACTGCTAGGTATCTAACAATAATAACAGTTTTTATTGAGCACTCGTATGTGCAAGGCAAGGTGTTAAATGCTTTTTATACATTAATTTATTTAACTCAGTCAACTCCTGAGAAGCTTGTATTATTTCTTCCCCTTTTGCAGATGAAAAACTGAGGCTTAGAAAGGACAAGTGACTTGTCCAAGGCCACACAGGAGTGTTGGTGAACTCAAGATTCAGATTCACGCTACTTAACTCTAAAGACAGAGATGAGAGAAAAGGAAATATGTGCCGAAATTCTCACGGCATTTACCACCTATTCCAGTCATCTGAGACTTAGCATAGTCTCGCATGTGTCAGTTATCATTTCAAGTTTTATAATCACATTAAGATTGCAAATTCCTTGAGGTCAAAGACTGAGTTTTCTACTTCTTTATATTCTTCAGAGTCCCTAACATAGCAATTTGTACAAAACAAGCAATTAATATGTGCATTAATAAATCTAAAAGAGGGGAGTTAAATTATTATCAAGTGAGTTGAAGAAAAAAATGAGCCTACTAAGATAAAAGAGAATGAAGATGAGGATGTGTCTTCCCCATTTTCCAGGATATGGGTCATTCTAAAAAGACAAATTCAGGGCCTCTCTCAAGCTCCAAAGGAGGGAACTATCCTAGGTTCATTAACTTTCTGAAATAGCTACCTTGAAAAGGAAGAGGGCAGTGGAAGCCTCCCACAGCCTCCTGAATATGTCAGTGGGAAATGATTCCAGCAAAGCTCCCATGTAAATCAAGCTTGGCTCCCCAAAGCCCCAGATTCATACAATTTCAGAGGCTCATCCCTTTAATCTTTCTGCTCTCTCCTGAGGGCTTATAACTTCTGCAGTGGCTGGAGGGGAGAAGGAGTCACAGAAGCTCAGCCCTGATGCAAAAGTAAGCGGAAGACAGACTGTGAGCCATCAGGAGTGAGTAAGATAAGCAGCAGAATCCTCTAAGCAAAACTCCCAGGCAGAAATGCCAAGGACCGAGGTCCCAGAAAGCTTATAGATTCCAATAGGCTTGGAAAGAGAAGCACCCTTACGGCACAGCCTCAAAGTCAAGCAAAAAGGCCATGCTGCTCTCATCACAAGAGGGCTGTGTTGTCTACACTGTCTCCTTTTGAGAAGTGTGTCTCCCATATGTGCACACGCACTGCATGCACACGGCTGCCCTAACTGTACTCAACTCTCTCTTGTCTATATCAAAGTACGCAGCTGTGATTCTTTTCAACAACACTGGACTCTAGGTGGCCATCGTGCTTCCTGGGGGCAGCTGCACGCAAGTCAGTATGAAGTGGGAAAAGTAACATCAATAGATTAAGATGAGTAAAACCCCCCCTCTCTTTGGTCTTCTGATAATTCAGCAGTAACTGTTGCCTAGATTTTGGTATCTCTCCTTCATATGTACAAGTAGGATGTGTTACTCTTTAAGACAAAATTCTGGGAACGAGGGGAGGGACATTCTCTTTTCAAGATTTGTCTGGTGCCATTTTTGTATATAATCTGTGGCTAAAGCCCATCCCTATGGCTGGGTAAGTGTCCTAAGGCTGGGCCCTCAGGACACCACTTCCCGCCCGGACCTATATCCTAGCCAGCAGGATCTCCGCCAGCAGTGCACATCTGTGATCGTGGCCCAGGGAGGAGAGGGTTGCCCTCCCAAATGCTGCCTTTGTGGACAGCTTGCCACTCCTCTTGTGTGATGCCAAAGCCTAGCACTGAGCTCAGGTTTCCCTCACTGCAATGTGATACACTGCCGTTAGGTGCCTGGTGCTGTGTCTGCTGTTTTGAAAATGAAAATATTTGCTTCTAACTCCAGCTACCAACTGTTAGTAACCTTTACTCCTATCCACATGCCAGCTTGAAACTGCCACTGTAGCCTTTGGGTCTCCCTGGACTTTCACAACAGACTAGACACCATATCCTTTTAGATTGGTTTGGACAGCCAACAGCCATTGTCATGAGCTATTCACCACCACAAGCATAGCCTACTTTTTTAAAGGGCTGCAATTGTATGTCACTTCCAAGCTACCATGGGGAGGACCAAGAAAGAGAAACAAAGGATTAGAAAGTAAAATATGAGAACATAACAAACCTGTGGAATTCACTACATCTTTCAGAACATAACTGGCTAGACTAAAAAAATGTGCATGCTATCAAAGAAAGTAAATGGAAAAAATAATATCAAATATGTTTGATATTTCAATATAACAGTGACACAGCAAAAGAGGAAGACCCTATTTAAGAAGTGGTACAACCCATGGGAATTTAAAAACAGGTGAGGATGTGTAATATTTGACAACACTATCTCCAAGAAGAAACAAGACTCTAAGCAATGCAATAATGATACTGTTTCGGATATGAATACAGTAGGTCTAGCCTAAAAGCAGGTGTCACAGGCAAATATTCACTTGTGGGTAGTAGGCATCTTAGCAATGAGAACAATAGGAGACATTTAGTGCTGGCATAGATAGAGGTCCCTGGTAGCCAGGTTAGTTGTTCGTGATCATTACTTATCATTTCTTGCTTACCAAGAAAATTATCAAAATATGAGTTTGCTCTGTGATTTAGTCAGGGTTTGCCACAGACACAGAACCAATAGGATATGTATATATATTCATACATATATATATATGTGTGTGTGTGTGTCTGTGTGTGTGTGTAGAGACAGAGACAGAGAGGAAAATGAATTTATTAGGGGAATTAGTTCACTTGATTATGGAGGCTGAGAAGTCCCACGATAGACTGTCGGTGAGCTGAAGAACGAGGGAAGCCGGCAGCGTGCTCAGTCCAAGTCTGAAGGCTTTAGAAGCAAGGAAGACAATGGTGTAAATCTCAGTTCAAGGCCAAAGGTCCAAGAGCCCAAGGGTCCACTGGTGTGAGTGCTGGGGTCCAAAGATGGGAGAATCTGGGGTCTAACCTCCATGGGCAGGAGAAGATGGGCATCCTGGCTCTGGAAGAGAGAGCAAGAAGTCATCCTTCCTCTCCTATTTTGTTCCATCTAGGCCCTCAGCAAATTGGAGAGTGCCTACACACATTGAAGGTGGATATTCTCCACTCAGTCCACTGACTTACATGCCAATCTCTGCAAGCATCCTCACACCTGAGATAGCCCAATCATTCTAATCAAACTCCAAGTCAACTGGCTTTGCTATCAAAGCAAAGAAGCTTTGTTCCCTAAGAGGAACAAGTTTAGTGCCCACTGAAGTAGTGAGAATAAATAATGTTTTGCCAGCTATCTGGGTGCCTCTTAATCTGGCCAAGTTGATACTCAAAACCAGCCATCACACTCTGGCACAAAGCAAGCTGGGACCTCAATACCCTGTGTCACTGGGGAGGACTTAAGAGTTTTAAGTCTAGATTTGATGGGGCAGTACTGAAAGAGAGAAGGGACTAATCCAGTCAATCCTTCCTGAGCAGCCGAACTGTCAGAGGTACAATGTAGAGAGGGCATGAAATGTTCAGACAGAATTCAGCAACCCTGATACAGAGGGGTCCATGGTAGAAATCAGGAATCGAGTAACAACCAAATATAGCAAGTGGCACCACATTTCTAGGCATATAAAGAAAGACTAACACCTAGAATGTGTAAACAATTTGCCAGGCTCTGGGCTAAGGGTGTGACGCTACCCAGTGAGAGAGGTACTATTTTTATCCCCCATTTCTAGATGGATAAATTGCAGTTCAGAAATTGTAACCCCATTGGTACTTGCCAAGTAGGGATATAAACCAAAGCTCGAGCATTTCACCCTGTACAGTCTGATTCTTCAACATTCGCCCCACCCCTTCCACATTAGATACCTGCAATAAAGTTAGGACTGGTTTTTACTGGTCTTAGTCAATCATGGTGATTCATTAACCAGTGGTGGTTCGGGAACTTAGACCAGTCAGCGTCTAGCCTTTCCCTACTAAAATTATTGACTCAAGAAGAACATATGACTTAAATTGGTTCAAGGAAATGAACAGGAACAACTTGGGCTCCAAAGATCAGTGAGAAATGTTGATTTTCCCTCCAGAAGTGAACAGAGAAGCACATGATACTGATTGTTACTCAAAGCCACCATACTACTAAGTAGAGCATTTACCTTAGGATGAAGTCTTCCTTGTGGATTATTGTGTGGAGAAACAGAAGGACCCTTGTTTATTGATGACATAATTAAACAGGAGGATCAACAAGATTTGTGGCTGTCCTACCTCTGGATTTTGTTTTGTATGAGCCAAGAAATATCCTCTCTGTTTAAATTACTTTGAATTGAGTCATCATTTCCCTGCAACTGAAAACATTCTAACCAATATCTACTTCATGGGACCTCCTCAGAAAAACAAGGAAGGAGTAATCAAAACCCATATAGATGATATCCTTCATGTGAGCCATTCCTTAATATGCCCTTTCATAGACGAGAAGGGTAAAGTCCAGCAAAGTTGAGCAATTTGTCTTAGGTGACACAGATAGTAATTGATAAGGCTGGACTGAGTTCCTCTGAGTATCTGACACCAAAGTCTGTATGATTTCCAATATGCACAATGAAAATCTTGGCCAGTAATGAAAGGTATGCAGATCATATTCCAGTCCTATGCAGAAGTTAGGCAAAGGTTCACTGAAGATAAAATCTAATAAGTAATCTGGTTTTCACAGCAGAATACCAGTCACAGCAAGGAACTTGTGTGCTGGGCAGAGAAAGCCTCTTGTATGACTGGGCCAACGTGGCAGGAGAAGGGAAAGGCTGTGATTCAGAGGCTAATCCCCAGCACATTGGACACTGGGTGGAAGGCCAAAATGTGACCTTCAGACTCTACCAGCTGCTGTGTGTGAGGCTACTGATCACCCTTCCTGCCCTGGTCAGGAATGGCTCAGCCACCAATGGGGGAGCATAGTAGCTCAAATGAAACATCTAGAAAAGACAGAAGATGGTAAAAAGAAAAAAGGAAAAAGAAAAAAAGGGAGGAGAGTGAATCCAAAGATATTATGAACATAATCATTATGAATGTAATAAAAAGTGACTCCAAACAGTTGGTTCATCAGGATGTATCAGTCCTCTCTTGCCATTACTCTACTATGTGCAAGTTTTGATTACCTGTTTCGAGGTAAGTTTTTACATATATTATTTTCCTAAAACTGGTTACCATTCTGTCCTAATTTCTTGCTCAAAATTTATATTTGCATCTGAAAACTCAAAGTACTGTGGCACCTGACTACCTTTCCCAATCTGTTCCTGATCCAGAGCTGCACATATGGCTGCTGACGTTGAAGACAGCACTTTATTTTAGGGGGTGCCAGTCACATGGCTTCCCCTCGAATGGTGCAGTGTACAGTCTGCACAACGATACCCAGTAGTCTTGCCTGGTTCTCTTAATTCCTTATGCAAAATTCATCTAAAACTTTTTAAATATCATATTTTTTGCCAGATGTGGTGGCTCATGCCTGTAATCTCAGTGCTTTGGGAGATGGAGATGGGAGGATCACTTGAGGCCAGAGTTCAAGACCAGCCTGGGTAACATAGCCAGGTCCACCCTCTGCCTTCTCATCCCCCAGCCCCCCATCTCTACAAAAACTTTTAAAAATTAGCTGGGCATGGTGGGACATACCTGTAGTCTCAGTTATTCAGAAGGCTGAGGTGAGAAGATCAGTTGGGCATAGGAGTTCAAGGTTAGAGTGAACTATAATTGAGCCACTGCACTCTAGCCCAGGCAACAAAGTGAGACTCTTATCTCTAAAATAAATAAATTTTAATTTAAAAAAAAATTGTGTTTGTGCCTATTTTTACTGTTACATATGAGATAGTTTCACTGATGGTTGCCACAGTTGCTCAAGCAGCCAAGTGGAAAGGAAAGTGTTCTGACTTTAGTTTCAAACAAATGTAGGCTGGAATGCTGGGTCTGCCACCTACTTGCTAATTGACCGTGGCTAGGTTAACCAACTGAGCTACTGTTTCACTATCTATAAAATGACAATATCAGCCTCATAGTATTAATAGAAGGATATGTACTAAATGAGAAAAATGTGTCAATGTATATTTTTGTTGTTACAATTATTCTTATTAATATTATCAAAGTCCCTAACATAGTGTCTGCAATGGAAGAGATTCTCAATAAATATTAATTCCCTTATTGAATTTCAATGTCAATTTCAGTCCCTTTTCCTGGCAGGGGATAAACTTAGTCCAGCAGATGTCTGTATCCTAAGTGAGGAGGACAAACATTTTGCATTTTGCAAATTGCATCCGTTGAGAAGTTCTGGGTTGGGGGAAGAGGGAGAGACATTCTTTGGTCAGACATTTAAAAAGTACTGCATTCTATCCCTGCTCTTAAAGATTCTCATTGCTCATTCGTGTATTGAAAGCCTTGAAAAATCTCACTTCAAACAATATGAATGTTTTACAACATATTTCTCTAATTTGATCATGAATTAATTTTTACATTAGACAAATTAATATTCATTAATGTGTTCCACAGAACATACTTTGGGAAGTGTTGGGTTAGGGCTAGAGACTAGGGAAGTTGAATATCCTCAGGGTAAAGATTGGTGTGACCAAAAGATGACACTAACCAGATGGGTACCAGATGGGCACAAAGTTCTTCTGCAAAGCAGAATCATATAAGGGACTGAGGTTATGACTTAGTAAGTGTATATTATTCCCTCTGAGCAAAACAGGAGGAGTGTGAGGAAGGAGATGGATGAAAGAGGACAAAAAGGGAGAACAAAAGCATCCATCACTATATCAAGCATTTATTGAGCAACTACTATGTGAAGGATGTAGAGATGAATAGCATTGTCCCTGCATTAAGGACATAAAGAAAACAGAGTAAAGAGAAACAGACAGAGAAGGGCCATAGGAAAAAAAAGATAATAGATTTAAAAGAAGGAAAGAAGATATACTTGAGGAAAACTTTGTCAAGATGTACAGGTGGAAAAGATTCCAGTCTGTTCTGCCTCACAAAGGCTGGCTGGGCACCCAATCTTTAAGAACATGGCAATGAATTGATTATCTCTTTTTTAAAAGTGAATCCTGCCAAAAGATTAAAATTTTGTTTAAGAAGATTAACCATAACTAAGTAATTATATTAGAAAATTTCGGTTATTAAACTGGGCAGCAAATTCTCCAAAAGCAATAATGAAATAGAAAACTATCAATTAATGTTTATGATACATTTCTGAAGCAAATATGTACAGGCCCTAAAACAGCTTACACATGATTCTAAAACTAGAGAGGATCTAAAACTCTTCAAGTATGCCATTGGAATATGCATTGCATTCTGTCATCTCATTTGCAAAAAAAATGTGAACAAATTCTCTTCTGTGAAGGAAGATGAAACAAGGAAAAATAAATGGAAAATTAGAAGCTGCACTCAGAGGCAAGCTCAGCACCTGGGAGGCAAGCTTTAAAAAACTCTGAAACATGAGTGTTCTTCTTGGAATATTGGAGCTTGTCATTGCCCCCTGCCTGCCTGTCCTTCTCCCTCCTCTCCACCAACATGTACCTTTGGTTTATCTCCAGCTCACTGACCTTCTTTATTCTTAGAAAAGGAAGGTCTCAGGTATAGGGTTTGATGCCGTTTGGGTATTTGTCACCACCCCCAAATCTCATGTTAAAATGTCATTCCCTCTTGAACCTGGGAGGTGGAGCTTGCAGTGAGCCAACAATGAGCCACTGCACTCCAGCCTGGGCGACAGAGCGAGACTCTGTCTCAAAAAAAAAAAAAAAAAGAAAAAAAATGTAATTCTCAGTGTTGGAGTTGGAGCCTTGTAGAAGGTGTTTGGATTACTGGGGTGGATCCCTCACAGTGTGGTGTTGTCTTCATGATAGTGAGTTCTCATGAGATCTGGTCATTTAAAGGGTGTGGCACTTACCCCCCTACACTCCTCTCTCTCTCTCTCTCCCTCTCTCCTGCTTTTGCCATAGGAAGTGCCTGCTCCTGCTTCACCTTCCCCATGACTGTAGGCTTCCTGAGGCTCCCCTAGAAGCCAAGCAGATGTTGGCACCATGCTTTCTATGCAGCCTGCAGAACTGTGAGCCAATTAAACCTCTTTTCTTTATAAGTTACTCAATCTCAATCTTTATAGCAATGCAAGAATGGTCTGATACAGGGTTTTACCCCCTAAATATTCTTTTCCCTTATGCTGATTTTTGTATTGGGTTAGCCCCTCCTTTCTGCTTTCATACATTCATTTTTCAGCAAATATTTATTGAGTTCATACCGCACACTGTGCTTTGAGTGTGGGGGCACTCAAGGCATCTGCGAATCCCTCCAGCTTTATTGAAATAAGATTTATTTTCTCTTCTCAGTCATCATAGATTTTATCGGTTTTTATTTTGCATCTTGAAAAATACCTATGGTGTTTTTACTACCTCAGGAAAAGAAAAAGACACACTGATAAATTGTGTGTCACAATGACTGTGGCCGGTTCCATTGACTACCATGCTTCAGATTCTGCCACTTTTTTTGACAGGTATAATGTGTTTCCTGTCTGAGTTGTTGGGATTTTGTTGGTGGGACTATAATAACTTGGTGTGGGGGAGGGTGCCATTTCCCCTCTTTCTTCTGTTTTATTCCAGCATGAGTTTGTGCACAGAAGCGATAGATGAATCCGTAGATTCAATGATGTGCCCAGAAGGAGCACACAGCAGGGAATGGCGAACTTTTTCTGCAGAGGACCAGAGAGTAAATATTTTTGAGTGTTTTTTTTTGTTTGTTTGTTTTTGTTTTTGTTTTTGTTTGAGACGGAGTCTCGCTCTGTCACCCAGGTTGGAGTGCAGTGGCGTGATCTCGGCTCACTGCAAGCTCCGCCTCCCGGGTTCACACCATTCTCCTGCCTCAGCCTCCCAAGTAGCTGGGTCTGCAGGCGCCCGCCACCACGCCTGGCTAATTTTTTGTATTTTTTAGTAGAGACGGGGTTTCACCGTGTTAGCCAGGATGGTCTCGATCTCCTGATCTCATGATCCGCCCGCCTCGGGCTCCCAAAGTGCTGGAATTACAGGCGTGAGCCACCGCACCCGGTCATATTTTTGGTTTTGTGAGAAAGAATTTCTGTCACATCTAGTCAGTCCTGCCATTGTAGGGCAAGAGCAGCCACAGCCAATACGCAAACAAATAAGTGTGACTGTATCCCAGTTAAACTTCTTTAATGGACACAAATTTGAATTTCATGTAATTTTCCCATGTCACAAAACATTATTATTTATTATTTGATTCTTTTCTGTAAAAACCCTTATTATAGAATAGCAGGTGAGGGGGGCTGATTTGACCCACAGGCAGTAATTTATCCACAGCTGTTCTAGGGAAAAGAGAATAATCTGTGTGTGATCAGTGTGTGAATATTGTCTGTGTCACCTACCAGTCAGGTCCATGGGAACCAGTCTAATATATTTGGGCCTTTATTTTCTTATCTGAAAATGGAAATAATAAGTTTGACCTTACCTGATAGTTACATAAAGGTTAAATGAGTCTAGCAATACAAGTGAGGTATTTTCTAGGAATAAAAGAGGCTGATGGGCTGGCTGGAGGTGAGCTGAAGGAACACATTGGTGGGAGGAAGGAAAAAGACATCAGGAAACAACCATTCCTTGCCTGAAATGTAATGGTTGCTTACCTAATGACAGCTATTATTGTTATTACTATTATTCAAAGAATAATAGAGAAAGAGAAGTAACAATTAACAACAACAGATTCAGAGGAAGGAAAAGAAAGAGGAGCTAGAAAAATAAAGTAAGAAATAGTGACAGAGAGAGGAGGAAACAGCCATGACGGCCTATTGTTCCAAAATCCTCCCCTTGCTCTGATCTCCCTCCCAAACCTCAGAAATGGGTTTTCCAATGACCTGGATATATTCACCATTATATCCTGCTGGCATCTCAAATTGAGCATGACCCAGGTGAATTTATCTCCCTCTAATCTTAACTTTGCTTTTCTCCAACAGTTTCCATTTCTATTAATAATACCTCCAAGCTTCAAACAGATAGGTCGTATTTGATTCCTCTTTCATTTTTACTCCTAGTCTTTTTGAGTTTACTTTGAAATGTTTCTAAGGTCCATATTCTCCCAGCCTTGACACTCACAGTGTCTCCTTAGACTCTCTCTGTAATCCACTGTCCATGACAACTCTGTCATCAAGCTCTCAGTATCTACTCCCACCTCCAATACATCTTACCCGCAGTTTACCCATAGGGGATTGTCCCAGTCAGAACTAAGGCACTGTGCTGTGTCCCCATCACTGCAGAATATACCCTCCTTAATCAGAGGATCTGATCCTCCAGGATCTGCCCCAAGAGCCCATCTGATGTGATTTCCAACAAAACTGCTAACTACTCCATGTGTACCTCAATTCCTTGGTATCTGCTGTTTCCTCCACCTGGAATGCCCTTCTCTTCATTGCATTTCTAAATCCTGGGAATTCCTCAAGCCCTAATGTAAATACTTCCTTGTCCAGGAAGCCTTCAGCTGAAAGTGATTATTGCCTCCTGTGAATGTCTATAGCGTTTGTTTATCTGTATTTCTTTCTTGTCAGTCATCATTTGCTATCTTTGTGTTAAGTGTGCATATGTTTTATCATTTGTAAAAGACCAGTGGTTGTCAAATAGAGACAATTTTGTCCTCCAGGGAATATTTAGTAAGGTCTGAAGATGGTTTTGGTTGCTACAACTCAAGACGGGGGTACTACTGGCATCTGGTAGGTAGAGGCGAGGCTTGCTGCTAAAGATCCTACAATGCACAGAACCCCCCCACAACAAAGAAATGACAACAGTATGAGGTTGAGAAACCCTGGACCAGACTCTAGGTCAGCAGTCCCCAACGTTTTGGCCCCAGGGACCAGTTTCATCAAGACAATCTTTCCACAGACGAGGAAGCAGGAGATGGTTTGGGGATGATTCAAGTGCATCACATTTATTGTGCATTTTATTTCCATTATTATTACATTGTAATATGTAATTAAATAATTATACAACTCACCACAATGTAGACTCAGTGAGACTCCTGAGCTTGTTTTTCTGCAACTAGACAGTCCCTGGGGGTAATGGGAGACGGTGGCAGATCATCGGGTGCTCGATTATCATAAGGAGCCTGCAATCTAGAACCCCTGTATGCACACTTTACAATAGGGTTCGTGCTTCTATAAGAATCTGGTGCCGCCGCTGATCTGACAGGAGGCAGAGCCCAGGCGCTAATGCGAGCCATAGGGCACAGCTGTAAATACAGATGAAGCTTTGCTCGCTTGCCCACCGCTCACCTCCTGCTGTGAGCCCCAGTTCCTAACAGGCCACAGACCTGCACCCGTCCACAGCGGAGGGACTGGGGACCCCTGCTCTAAGCTGTTGAAGAAAGGGGTCCATAACCAATTCCCTTGTGTTTCCTACAGTTCCTAACTCAGTCTTCTATATGATCATTGATGAATACATACTTGTTGAATTAATGAAACAATAAGAATTTTTAAAGAAAACATACAGAGCTAAGGGATGACATCCTCTCCATTTCCAGTGGTATATGGGTGTCTGTGTACAGTATATCTTCTTCATTGCAGATGAGGAGCCAGGGCTTTCCAATATCTGCACATTTTCATCTCTTGGTGCAGAAAGTACAGCTGACTGCCACAGAGGGTCTCCTGAGCACTGTTAGTGGATGATTCAGGTTTTGAACACGTCTTTCAAAATGACGATTCTTCTATAAAACATGTAAAATGATGCTTCATTTTCTTCTAGCGTTTTAGCATTCTTGGCAAATAGCTCGATTCTGAGAGAGTTGCATGATTTTAAGCAAAACAAGATCCTGACACCATGCAAAGTTGGCCTCTGTCCTTCAGCAAGGCATGCAGTTCAGACATCCCAGACTCACCTTTTGAAGACTTTCAAAGATTATGTTTCTGAGGTTACCGTCAACTTGCATATTGTTTAAACAACCATTTATGTTTAAAGAAAAAAAAAAATCCATGCTTGGTTTTTTCCTAACTTACACTCACTGGAGTTTAAGCCTGCTTTTTAAAAATCTGCTCTGAGAAATAGAGACTCATTCATGGTACTATAATACAAATCATAGTAACAAATAACAAAAAATTCTTTCGGATTTATAAAGTACCTTCTACCATATGCTTGCTTTCCCATGTACTGAATGAACAATGCATCGCCCCCGCGGTGCCAGGGCTGCCCCAGACTCATCCATTTTCCTCCCCTCTGTTGTTTCTTGGCATGTTCTCCACAGTGGGAACCAGAAAAATAGGAGGAGATCTTTACCAGTCATTTTTGCTAAATCCTGGTTTTAAGTAAAGGTTAATTTCAGATGTGTCGATAACCTAGGGACTGCTTAACTTCTCACCCACTAACTTTAAACACCACAAGTTGTTGGTAATCAGACTTAAACACAATTATATCTTGAAAAAATCTGAATTTGTTAAAACATTTTTCAGCTCCCAGATCTCATTTATTTCCTATCAAATCATTTCCCAAGTATTTTTTACATTTCACAGGAAGTAACATGTTTACATTGGTATTTCTAGTACAGAATATGATATTAAAAAGTAAAATATAGACTGGGTGCGGTGGCTTATGCCTATAATCCCAGCACTCTGGGAGGCCGAGGCGTGTGGATCACAAGGTCAGGAGTTCGAGACCAGCCTGGCCAACATAGTGAAACCTAGTCTCTACTAAAAATACAAAAAATTAGCCGGGCGTGGTGGTGGGCGCCTGTAATCCCAGCTACTCGGGAGGCTGAGGCAAGAGATTTGCTTAAACCTGGGAGGCCGAGGTTGCAGTGAGCTGAGATCACACCATTGCATTCCAGCCCAGGCAACAGTGTGAGGTTCCATCTCAAAAAAAAAGTAAAATATAAATAATTCCATGATTCACATATTTAAAAAGTTTTTAATGCAAGAAGGATTAAGTCTCTATAAGAATTTCTAACCCACGTCTTCATAAAACTATGAATTGTGTATACCATTATTGCAGTTTGCCTATGAAAATGTAAGTAAATTTCATATAAATTAAAGATAATTTTCAGTATCTTGGTGACCTCGATTCCTAAATATGAAAGCCTACTCCCTTTTAAATGAAATTTCTATTCCCAAAGTGTCACTTGTGATGGCTCTGCCTGTGACTGAGGGTCAGTAAATTTGAGGCTTTTGCTAAGTAACATTGTGAAGCTGTAGCTCATAAGAGAAACTGATAACCTAGGGAGAGGCTAGGTGTTTCTTTTTATATACAAGTCTGCAAAGCAAACTTTTCTGAATTTGATCTTGATTTGCTTCTCTTAAAGATGTATTCTTCGGGAGGCTGAGGCAGGAGAATGGCGTAAACCCGGGAGGTGGAGCTTGCAGTGAGCTGAGATCCGGCCACTGCACTCCAGCCTGGGCGGCAGAGCGAGACTCCGTCTCAAAAAAAAAAAAAAAAAAAAAAAAAAAGGTGTATTCTTGCCAAAACTAAAGGAGGTTTTTCACTTTTTTTTTTTTTTTTTTTTTTTTTTTTGAGATGGAGTCTTGCTCTGTCACCCAGGCTCAATCTTGGCTCACCGCCTCCCGTGTTCAAGCGATTCTCGCGCCTCAGCCTTCCAAGTAACCGGGACTGCAGGCGTGTGCCACTATACCTGCCTAATTTTTGTATTTGTTTTAGGAGAGACAGGGTTTCACCATATTGGTCAGGCTGGTCTTGAACTCCTGATCTCGTAATCCCCCCACCTCGGCCTCCCAAAGTGCTGGGATTACAGGTGTGAGCCGCCGCGCTCAGCCTGGTTTTTCACTTTTTATTTCAGAGTTGCTAGCTAAGGTTGTGTATGTTATATGCATAGGGTGCCATTTCACAAATATTACCACACACCTTCCAGCACCTTACATGCAGTATTATTTAATCCTCTAAACAACACTATGATATAGATACTACTATTATTCCCATTTTATAGATGCAGAAACTGAGGCTCAGGGATAAGAGGCTCGCCCAAGTTTATATAGCTATGCAGTGCCAGGGCCAGACACGTATTCAAGCCAGGTATGTCTAATTCCAGAGCCTATATTCTTCAGGCCTTTCTGGTCCCATCAATCTTGGTACCAGGATAATGTAATTAGAGTCTCCGAGGTCCCTTAAAAATACGTGAAGACAGCCAGGTGCGGTGGTTCATGCCTGTAATCCCAGCACATTGGGAGGCCGAGGTGGGCAGATCACTTGATGTTAGCAGTTTGAGACCAGCCTGGACAATGTGGCGAAATCTCATCTCTACTAAAAAGACAAAAATTAGCCAGGCATATTGGTGCATGTCTGTGATTACAGCTACTCAGAGGCTGAAACAGGAGAGTCGCTGGAACCGGGAGGCAGAGGCTGCAGTGAGCCAAGATCACACCACTGCACTCCAGCCTGGGCAACAGAGTGAGACTCCATCTCAAAAACAAACAGACAAACAAAAAAACCTGAAGAGGTTGTTTTAACATAACTCTATAAAGACAAAAGAAATAACAATTGAGATAAACTGAATTATATTTTGGATGAATTGTATACATATTTTGAGTTTATTAAAATATATATATTCATATGTGTGTGTGTATATATATATGTAATTATAATTGCATAAAGTTTATATTTTTATATACATATATAATATTCATTATTCATGTTACAAGCCCAGGATTTTGGTTCCAGTCTTAACACTGTCATTTGATGTTTATCAAATTACTTAAAATTTCTAACCATTCTCGTTCTCTTCATAAGTAATGGAGATATTAGTAGGATGTATTCCATTAGGTTGTTATTGTGGCAATAAAAGGAGATAATTGTTTGAAATGTGGTAAAATTAAAAATAATTTTTCCAGCTGGCACCAGAGTCATACTACCAGACAGAACTATCTGGTGTAGGAAAATGATATACATCAAGGGGCTTGGGGCCAAGGGCTGGAATAATGTAAGAAAAATAACAAAAATGATCAACTTCTCTGCACCACACATAAGCAGGACTTGGAGGAAAACAGTGAAGGGAGGAGAGGAAAGAGGGTAAAGGGAGTAGGGAAGAAAGCTGCGTGGCTTGGGAGCTTCAGGAGAAAGACATCCAGAGAAGACTTTCTGAAGGGTGAGGAGGCCAAATAATTTCACAAAGAATATCAATGTCTACTGTCTGATGTTAGGTTTTCTGTCTCTCTGTGATGTAAGCTCCCTCTGTTACTCCAAAGCTTCAGAAAAGTCTGGTGCACACACACACACACATTCATGCAGAGTGGCTTGAGAGGGAAGTCAAGGAAAGGGGCCACGTGCCCCCATCTGGGTGGGTGCAGAGTACACAGAAGGCACCAGCCACGGAGACGAGGCGTGGGTGAGACAGAGATTCAGGCCGAAGGGTCCCATGGAATGTGAATCCCTAGAAAATCATAGAAATCTAAGGAGGATCCTGGGTATTTCCTCAAGATGTGAGAGGGGGGCTTCCACCAATTTCTATTAAACCTCAGAGTAACTAGAATCTGGATTACACATTTGTTCAATCAATATTTATTAAGTGCCTACTATGTACCAGGATATTTTACAGGTGCTGGAATTTCTGTGTTGAAGAAGGCAAACTTCCTGCTCTTTTACCTGACTGTCTGGGTGGGGAACAGAACAGGAGCAGGTGAGGGACAGACAGTAAACAAATAAAAAAACAAAGTAGCCGGATTGTTTCAGGTAGTGGGCGTATTATGAAAAAAATAACCAAAATGGGGACTGTGTTAGGAGTCCTTCAGTAGAGGGGTAGCGTGCCCAGGAGTAGGCATGGGGTGCTTATTTAGATCCGGAGACCAGGTGCTGTTTGACCTGGGACCTGAAGGACAGGAAGGAGCTGGCCATGGGTGGACGCTGGGGCTTTTGCTCCAAGCAGAGGGCTTGAAGGCATGTATAGAAGAGAACAGTGCGACTGACCCTAATGGGCTAGGGAGAAAGAGGCTGTAGTAGTGCCCTAGGGTTTTGCCATAAGAAAATACCACCAACTGGGTGGCTTAAAATAATAGAAATTTATTCTCACAGTGCCGGAGGCTAGAAGTCTGAAATCAAGGTGTCAGAACCAAGGTGGTTCCTTCTGAGCGCAGTGAGGGAGAATGTGTTCCCAGCCTCTCTCCTAGATTCTGCTGGCTTGCCTGTCATCTTTGGTGTTCCTCGGATTGTAGATTGATCACTCCAATCCTCTACCCTCACGTGGCCTTCTTGCTGTGTCTTTTCACATAGCCTTCCCTCTGCGCATGTCTGCAAATGTTCACATTTCCCTTTGTTATAAGGACACCAGTCATATGGGATTGGATCTACCCTAATTTTAACCTCGTCTGAATTAATTATCTCTTTAAAGACCCTATTTCCAAATAAGATCAACATTCGGAGGTAGAGGAGATTTGGACTTCAACAGATCTTTTTGGAGAGACCCAATTCAACTCCTAACAGAGGATATGGAGAGGAGTTGGATTTTATTCTAAGCACCCATGTGAAATGCCTGGCACAGTGCCTGGCACGTGGGAAACAATGAATTTTAGCATCATTATTATGCAGAGAATTTATTTAAAAATGCAAAATTTAACAGGAGAGTCGTTAAAAACACAAAATTGGATTATGTCACTGCTCTGGCTAAAATCTCTCCAATGGCTTCCTTTTGTACTCCAAAAAAATTCCAAGTCCTCATAGGGCCTTCAAACCCCCTAGGGTCTGAGCTCTTGGTGATCTCAGACCTTGTCTCCCACCAACCCCCACCTGCTCCGTCCACTCCATTCACCCTGGTCTCCTTGCTTGTCCTCAATCACCCCAAGTTGCCCCTCCCACCTCAGAACCTCTTCCTGTTTGTTGCTTCTGCCTGGAATGCTTATCTCCCAGTATTGGCAAGGCTGGCTCTGTAATGTCGTACAGCCTTCACCTCAAATACCTCCCAACCTCGCCCAGAGAGGCTGTCTCCAAGAACCCTCTTTAAAATAATGCCCACATCACTTTCCATCTCCTTCTCTACTGAACTTTTCCTCATACCTTTTACAACTACTTAAAATTATTCTCTCTATATATATATACACACACACACACAACTACACTATATCTAAAAATATGTAATTAATTAATCGTGTCTGTCCTTGCCACCATAATGTCAGCTCCATAAGGACTGGGAAAGGTAGGCTCGACGGCAGAACCTCAGCCCTTAAGAACGGCGCCTGGCACCTAGGAGATGCTCAATGTATGTTTGTTGAATAAATGAATCAAGAGTGCTGATACAGTCAGGAGTAATGAGGTGGTTGGTGAACCTATTATCATTCAAGTGCAGTCTTCACTGTGTCTGTACCTGCAGCCCATACATTTCCCACTATATTTTTGTTTCACGAATGGTAAGTCTTGGTCCCCTATAAACTTGTCTTTATTCATTGTAGAGCACTCAGAGCTGCATATTTAAAAGGCATATTTTTATCTCAGGAACATGGAGTTCAACAGTGTGTTTCTATTTTATTTTGTATTTTTCATCTCACTGTTGCATAAATCTGAGTTATGCAGGGATGGGGAATGAGATGCTTTTAAAATACACCTGAATACCTACAGATGCTCTTTTCTGTACTGCAGTGGTAAAGGGATTCCTGAGCTCCAAAAGAGTAATTAAGTCAGACGATTACTGGGAATCTAAAACATTTCCCTCTATAGCGTAGAAGTAAATTAAACAGCAATCAAATAGGAAGCAGAAATATTTATCGCAATTCGAAAAGCGACTTCAGGTGCACTCTGAACCACTCAAGAAAATTAATGAAATAGCTTTAGAATCCCATGTTCTTGTATTGCTTTGTCTATAGCTCCAAAGATTATAACACAAGTTGATCATTTATTTTATAAAACTGATTTAAGAACAAATAAATTTTGACTATTTCCAACATTCAAATCAGTCTTTGATGGAAGAAAAACTGCCATTAACAATATTCAGAAGAACATGCTATAAGTTCTTAATTACAAAGACACAGCCCAAAAATATTTTGGAAAAGGCAACATTGCTGAAATAAATTAATAGCTTTCCAATGTGACTGCTCAATTAAATGCAAAAATTTTGCTAAGATTTCTAAAATACACACACATCTCATGATAAACTTACACATACTTAGTTTGTAGTACATTAAGTTTTCCAATATACATCTTAGCCAATTTAAAATGGTTCATTACAACTTTTACAAATTACAGTAGTTATGACAGAACTATATATTCTCCAGGAAAAAGAAAAAGGAAAGATTATTTAATCTGATAATGCATGGTACTGGTCAAGCATTTTAAACTATGCAAATGGTATAAAATGTATTTCATTATTATATAACTCCATTAATTCCCTTAAAGTTCTTACTTGTAAAAAGAGGCCTTCCTTAAGGGTATTTATTCAAGAGATATCCGTGATTAAATGCCATTATAAGTAATGAAACTATTAAGAGGAAGGAGGATGGGAGGGAGGGAGGGAGGAGCCAGGGAGGGAGGAAGAAAAACAAAAACTTCTGCATGACTTAAAGATTTCTAAATCTCAGCCAACATACCAGTAATTTCAAATAGTATTCACTACAAACATTTTAGCAAACCAGATCATGAAGCCTTTAGAGTTGCATTCCCAAACTTGATTGGCAGTGAATTCAGATGCTTATCATGCATATCTCTTTTGAGCTGTTATTATATTTATCATTTGAATTTAGTAGCCAATTCACCTAGGCTGGCCCATTCCTTCAAGTCAACAGTCTGATATTTTTTTGCATGGCTTGGATAAGCAACTTCAAGTAATTTACCAGCCAATTCAGTCCAAAGAGGCAAATCAGTAATATATACAAGCTCATTCATTATAATCTCAGAAAAAGTCACACTGGTATATTATAAGTAATTGCAGCCTGGGAGACTAATAAAGGCAGCCTTAGAAAGTTCTCTGCATCATAGAATGCTCCCCTTTATTACTTTGCTAAGGCTTGTTTGGGCTTCATTCTATGTGACAAAGATTTTTCATAATGGGCTGATAAATGCCCCATGGCGTATTTCAAGGAAAAGAAGATAATGATTAATGGTAGGATAGCTTTATGCTAAGGTCAAAACCCCTTTTGTGGAAACAAATAACACACAAGTTTCTACTTACTGGAGAAGAAATGAGAGGGAGGAGGGGTTCCATTGTAGATACAATAAAACAGAGAATGTGTCTTACTCCAAATCGTTTCAGAGATGTAGACTGCTCTAGAAACCTGGAGCTAGTTATAGAACACTGGTCTTGAAATGAAACTGCCACTGGGGAGGAATGGAAACAGAAAGGCTTAAATACATTCCCTCAAAGCTCCCCAGGGCTTTTCTTTGTGCCCAAGGCATTTCTGGTGGAAACAGCCTTAAGAGACAAGAGTGTTGTTTTAAAAATTCCTCTTGTTTCTTTGGAACATTGAGAAAAATGCTTACATACTTTGGTTCTTCCACGCCTGCCTGCTTTTTGAGTAAAATTTATTTTTAAAATATTTTATTTATCTCTCACTTGGCAAAATCATTTAATTTTGCTACTCTTCTAAAATTTATGTATTTATTCAATATTTCAGCAATCTTAAATCTTCATAGCTAAATGTATTTCTTAATCATTTACACAAGATGTACTTATTGAGCTCCTACTAGGTTCTAAGGATACAGCAATGAAAAGACTGCCAAGTCCCTTACTCTTCTGAAGGTTACTCTGTAGTTAGGGGAGAGGAAGAACTAAAAATAAATAAATGAATAAACAAACAATAAAATAGCAGGTGGGGCTAATGCTGCAAAGAATCAAAGTAGGCCAGTATGATAGAGAGGGACAGGTGGCTACTGTCCCTCTCTATCATAGAGGATGGGACGGACCGGTCAGGAAAGTCCTCTCTGATGAGCTGACCTGAGAATTGAATGACAAGAAGGAGCCAGACATACAAAGATCAAGAAGAAAAAGCATTTCAGGCAGGGGGAACAGCCAATGCAAAGGCCCAAATGCAGAATGATTGTGGTCTCTTCTGGGGACAGGAAGAAGATCAGGGTGGGAAAGTGGGATGGAATGAGTTCAGAGGAATAGGCATAGACTAAATCCCAGTCCAGACATTACAAGCTATGGCTGGACGCTTGATTGAATTGGGAAACATCAGAGCAACACATTTTCATCTGATTCTAGCCTCTTGCAATTAATACTTCTAATCTGTCCCCTTCCAAAATAGCCTGCACTTCAGTGGCACGTGAATTGATTCAACTTCCTTGTTCAAAAATTGTCTTATAGACACCATCTGCTTTATAGAAAATGTTCAAATTATTTAACTTGACATTTACAGACCTCCAAAAACTTACACTAGCTAACCTATCCACCTTTATGTCCCCTGCTCCACTAATGAATACTCTCCTCTAGCCAAACCTTTTCTTCAACACTCCTTTTATTTTATCCTCTTGATTTTTTTCTCATGCCATTTTCTATTATTCAGCAAGAGCTTTTCCTCCTCTCACCAAATTTATATCCACTTTTATTCATTAAAATATTTTTGTAACTAGCAAAAGAAAACCCAACACAAAGTGGATTAAACAAAAAAAAATTTCTTGGCTCAAGAAAACTAAAAGTCCAAAGTAAAACACACTCAGGCACAGTTTGATTCAGAGGTTCATGATGTCGTTTACTTTGAGATGATCTTGGCTCTGTGTGTTGATTTCGTTCTCAGGCTGGCTTCCTTCAGAATAGCAGAAATGGCTGCAAGAGTTCTAGACCCTGCACTCAGTTGAATTGTGTTCCCCCCAGATTCCTGTCCACCTGGGACCTGAGTATGTGACCTTATTTGGAAATAGGGTCTTGGCAGTGTAATTGCATTAAGATGAGGTCATATTGGATCAGGATGGGTCCTAGTCCAGTGACTGGTGTTCTTATAGGAAGAGAGGAATAATAATAATAATAATAAGAGAGGATATGGAGACACAGAGGGAGAAGGCCAGGTGAGGACGGTGGCAGATATTTCACTGAGGCAGCCACAAGCCAGGGAACACCAAGGATTGCCATCAACTTCTAGCTTCCTTCCAGAAGCTAGGAAGATGGAAGGAAGAGTTCTTCCCTAAAGACTCAGGGGCACCTCAGAAGGTGCATCAGCTGTCAGCTCCTTGATTTTGGACTTCCAGCGCCAAGAACTATGAGAGAATAAACGTCTGTTGTTTGCAGACAGCCAGTTTGTGGTGATTTCTTACAGAAGTCCTAGGAAACTAACACAGGTTCACGTTGCTCACGGGCCATCCAGAAGAACAGAGAACCGTGTATCTGGCAGCTCCCATGCGAAAGAGCAAAAACTTCTTTTCAGAAGACTCAGCAAATTTTCCTTATTTCTCCTGTGTCCATGTCTGAATCAATCACTGCATCCAGAGAACTGCCACCTGGAGCTGAAAGAACATCTCTCCTGTTCAAATCACGCGGCAAAATGGTGGAGGAGGGATCTCCAAAATAAAACCAGGGTTCTGTTGCCAAGAAAAAAGGGAAAGAAATGCCAAGAGGGCAGCCGGCTTATGTCCACTCTACTATTGAAGACAGAATGATTTGGGTTGAAAGTTACAGAAAGCCTCTCTCTCACTGGCTTGAGCATTGAGAGAATGTACTAGATATATTGCAACATAGTGGGAAGGGTAACACCCTAATTTTAAGGATTTAAGTCACGAGATGAGAAATATGTACATGAAAGTGTTATTAAGAATATAAGGTAATTCGAAGCAGATGGAGAATAAGAAAAAAGAATATAAGGTAAATGAGAACTATTAGTATGAGCAGTAAGTGCTGAAAGAATTCAGAGACAAAGAGTTTGCTTCTGGCTAACCTGGAGAGACTTCATGGAGAAGGTATTGTTTCACACAATAGGCGATCCGGATGCAGATCAAACTCCAGGCACAGCAGGAACGGGCTCCACGTCTGCATCTCCCCTGTTCTCCAGCCTCAGCCTTCCTGCAGGTGTCAGCTTTGTCTTCATGCCAGCTCTTAATAGGGTCACCAGAAGCAACTGGGGCAACCGATGATGTATTTTTCGTGTCCAGTGGGAGAGAGTAGCAACCTGATGCCCAATTATGAAATAAATGTCTTTCCTCTTAGACTGCTTGGACCCAAACTTGGACGGAGTTTGCCTTTCCTGAGACAAGTGTGCTGCACTCCTGTGCCCATTCCTAGATCAATGCCAATTGCTAAGGAACTACCGTTTACTGACTGGCGTAAGCCTAGTTCCCTGAATGCATCATGAGGGAGGGCAGGGAAGAGATGATTGCAACCACTGGCTTGGCATTAGACTAATTAGGATTCTCCCTTGGGGCTTAAGAGGGAGTTTGCTTTCCCTGAAACAAGTGTGCTGTATGTGGGACGGTTTCTAAAATACGAAAAGAAGAGTTAATAGATGCTGGTTAGGCAAGTAATTTGGCCACCACACCATCGTTCTAAGTACATATTGGATCCTGCCTCCTCCATGAAGTCTCTCCAGGTTAGCCAGAAGCAAACTCTTAGTCTCTGAACTTTTTCAGCACTTACTGCTCATACTAATATTTCTCATTTACCTTATATTCTTTTTTTCTTATTCTCCATCTGCTTTGAATTACCTTACATTCTTAATAATACTTTCATGTACACATTTCTCATCTCGTGACTTAAATCCTTAAAATTAGGGTGTTACCCTTCCCACTATGTTGCAATATATCTAGTACATTACCTTGCCCAGAATATTTTATGCTCAATAAAAACCTGTTACTGAATTGACTTTTAACAAGCAAAAAGAACCAGGCAGCCTTTAAACTTAGCAATAGACATATAGATCCAGCTCCCTAGTTCAATTATTTCTTCTTCCTAATAGAAATCTCCCCTTGCTCATTATCTCCCAAGAGTTGTTCATGAAGACATATTGGTAATTCGTCTGTACTTAATAAAATGGTTAGATTTTGGACCTAATTAAATAGTAAGAAGCAGTGAAAATACATGACTTGGCTAATATTTTGAGTAAAAATCTGGACAAGATACAAAAACTAAAGCAGAAATACAAATTTCATTATGGAAGCTGAATACAGTAAAGGAAACAAGACCTCTCCAATTGCAAAAAGATGTTTTCGGCACTTTCTCTATTTTAATAATAGGAATCACCATTGTGCCTATCCACTCAAACTCTAGATTTTTCAGCATCTTCTAGGTCTAACCCAGCACTCACACATGAATGTTATGAGTTCCACTGTTCAACACTATACTATTACATTTGTATTCTCTCTGAAAAATGATTATATCAGATTTAGTAGCAGAACTTTTAGAATGATTTCTTAACTACAATCTCAGTGATCTAGCACTTTGATTAATAATTTCTTAACAGAATTGTGACCACTTTGAAGATATCTTGAGGACATCTGAAATTTCTCTACAAACAAAGTTCAGTAATTCTGATGGTAATAGGTACCATTAATGAAAAATGTAATGTCCTGATTCAGACATTTACTGTGGTTTGAATGTTTTTCCCCTCCAAAATTCAAGCTGAAACTTAATCCCCAGTGTAATCGTATTAATAAATGGGACCTTTAAGAAGTGATTGGGTCATGAGGGTTCTGCTCTCATGAATGGACTAATCCATTCATGAATTACTGGATTAATGGGTTAATGGATTAATGGGTTATCATAGGCTTGGGTTAGCTATCAGAGGGTAGGTCTGGTATGAAAGCCAGTTTGTCTCTCTGTGGTGCTTTCTGTCAGTTATGACACAGCACAATGCCCTCACCAGAAGCAACCAGAGGCAGACCCTCGACCTTGGACTTCCCAGCATCCAGAACTGTAAGACATAAATTTCTTTTTTAAATCAATTACCTAGTGTCATGTGTTCTGTTACAGCAACAGAAAATGGACAAAGACAATAGACAACCAAAAGCGATAGAAGAGGTCAATGTTTTCAAAAAAGTTATCTTCCAAAGAATGAGAATAAATAAATTCTTTACTAAAAAGCAGAAAGTTGAGGATCAATGTCTAGATGAAACCACCTTATTTCCCTCAATGGGAGTAGGAAAATTGGATCCACACTCTCCTATTAACCTTTCTCTAGGTTAGTGGAGATAATCAAGCCTGATTTAAGTGCTGAAAATGCATTACTCCCTATTTACTACTTGAGTAAACTTTGTTCTTATTTTATAAAAGCATTTGAGCCAAGGGTGACTTGGGCTTTAATAGTGATTCAAGTCTCCAGGAACATTTAATGTCCGCTGGCCATCTTCAAGTCACTAGACTAAGGCAAGAATACTGCCAGAAGGTTGAAGACCCAAATTTTAGTTCTAAGCATTTCCAGGCCCATCCTTCCCTCTTGTTTTCAAATTAGGTAGATACTTAATTTTTGTGTAGACCGCCTTTAAGAACTAGGGGAGGTGGTAAAGGAGACAGGTGAAAGAAGGGTATTTTAAACACAACAGCATAAAAATGGTCTTGGCTTGACAGTGACTATTTCTAATGCATCGAATTAGAAAAAAAGGCTCAATCTGAAACTAGAGAATGAGGCCCCTGGTGGATTATAAATAATAAGGCCCTTCTTACCTAGCAAGCTTTTAGAAACAATAGAATGTAGTGGCTGAGGATGCCGTAGGCCTGAGTCCAAATGCCAGTTCCACTCCTTGCTGTGTGACCTTGAGAGATTTCCTAACTTTCCCAAGCTTCAGTTTTCACATCTATAAAATGACAGTGATAATAGTACTTACTCTGCAGGATGGCAGTGAAGATTAAATTATATAACCCATGTGAAAAAGCTAGGGAAGGACCTGGAATGTATTAAATATGCCGTAAATGCGAGCTACTGTGACAATTACTAGGGGAAGCCAGCCTCCTTTGGGCCCACTCTACAGCCTCTGGCCCAGAACTGTCAGCCCACCATGCAATTATTTACAGACAGAAAGGGCTGCTTCACTCATTTCTCACTTCCTTGCTTCATTTTGCTTCTAGAATGGTTTATGTCAAGGGTTTCATCCAAAGAGATGAAAATAATAATGTCTATTTACATAACATTATCCTTGTTTTCCTTCTTCCCTCAGAAATGCTCTGGTATTATCAAATTAGTCGCATTTTGAAGATGACATCCACTAGAACTAATCAAACTCAACAAGCTTTGTTCCTTGATATTACCCTGGATCCTCACCCATTAATGTAACAGCTGCAGTATTTTAAAGGAGACCGGGAACACTCCCACTGCAGACTGTCTGCACTTGGTGACTGCAATCATGATTATTTACTGAATACTAATATTCTGTATGTGTTCTGTGCTTTAGCTTTCTAATGCCAGTGCTCATTCATGGCAGAGAATAATAAATTGGCAGGGAGGAGAGTTGTTCCTGCTTAATCCAAAATCTAGTTCTCTCTAGTTGTCTGCTAATCTTTATAACATTAAACTCTTGCTAGACCAAATTTCTGAATAGATATAGTGAAATATAACCATTTAAATCTTAAACCTCTTGAGATATTGTGGTTTCTAATAAGATATATATCTCTGGTCTTCCTCCTGGTTTCCCGGCACACGACTCCTAGAACCTCTGGGGTCTCCAGAGTGATAATAGTGTCCCTGTGTGCTAATGACATGACCAGTAGCTGCCAGCCCCTGGGTAGCTTCAGGATGGGCCTGCTCACTGAAAAGACCAAAACAGAATAAGAGGGTTAGGACTTTCAGCCCATACCCCAACCTCTGGGGGGGAGAAAGGTGCTGAAGGTTGAGTGGATCTGCAGTGGCCACTGATGGTAATCAATCATCTCTACATATAAAGTCTCCATAAAACCCCCAAAGGACAGGACTCAGAGAGCTTCCAAATAGCTGAACACCTGGAGGTTCCCTAAGGGTGGTGCGCATGGGGAAGGCATGGAAGCTCCCACCTCTTCCCCCAAACCTTACCCCACGCATCTCTTCCATCTGGCTGTTCATCTGTGTCCTACATTATACTCTGTATCAATAAAGCACTAAACATAAGTAAAGCATTTTCCTTAGTTCTGTGAGCTGCCCTAACAAATTAATCAAACCCAAGGAGGTGCCATGGGTCAGAAGCACAGGTCACAACTTGTTCATGACTGGCATCTGAAGAGAGGGGTAATCCTGTGGGACTGAGCCATTAACCTCTGGTATCTGATGCTATCTCTAGGTAGATAATGTCATAATTGGATTGAACTAGAACATACCCAGCCGGTGTCCGCAGGAGAATTCCTTGCAGAATTGCTTTGGTTGGTATGTGAGAAAAACACCCACACACCTGTTGTCAGAAGTGTTGAGTGACCGCGAGAGTACAGAGTAGAGAGCAGGAAGCAACAGTTTTGTTTTTTCCTATATCCTTGTATCTCTTGAGCATCAAACTGGGATTTGAGCATTGCGTAATCTTCTATTTCTAACAATGAAGTGCTGTTTGAATTTTGTCACTAGGTCTGAAACATACATCTGATGATGCTCTGTACATCTAAACATCCTTTGTGTTTGAGATGTTACTGACCTTGTTATTTCTTTTGCTTACAAATGTCTCCAAAAAAACAGGAGTGAAATAAAATGTCCTTACCTCCTTCCCTTCCCTCTGGGTTGTAGCTCGATAATTCTAACAATGTCTGCATGACAAATGAAAACTTCAGTATTTATGTACTTTTTGTATGTGATAGAAAACAGATAAACATTTGGTATTATTTAGACTAAGGTTTCAGATGTTTGGCTGAAATTTCATCTTTATATTCTGCTTTTTATCTTAATATCTTGGTGGAATTCCATTTAGAGCCTATATTTATACATACCATTCAAGTGGTAGAAAAAAATAATTTAACACAAGACCACCAAATTGAAGTGCCTTTAAAAATTTTTTATATTCTGTTGAGAAAGGTTTTTACTTTTTCAAGCCAACTGCTGCCACTACTGCTAATGATTATTACCCTGCTTTTTTTAATGCTGTCTAGCTTTATTTCTTTCTTCCAAGTGTAAAATGTGATATATGCTTCATATAAAAATTCAAATCGTGCAGAAAAGCACAAAGAAGACAGTAGAAATCACTTGAATTCCCCTTCTCTGAAGATAGCCACCATTTATTTATGTTTTGCTGAAGACAAAGTCTTGTCTTGAAGGTAAGATTTACATTTTGCCTTGGAGACTTCTTTCTATGAACATGTACATGTAAATGTGATTGTACATAATGTCCTAGAACTTGGCTTTTCTAGTCAACAATACTTTTGGACATTTTTCTATGCAAGTACATGTAGCTCTGCATCTGTGATTCTCATTATGTCCTTCTTCCTCTTCTAGATAAGAGTATGATGCATAAGTGGAATGACATGGAAACGTATAAAAATGGAGAGACACCAGCATCATAATTCATAATATCATATATCCACTGTACTGATATGCTACATTTTTTTTTACCTTATTCCTTCATGGTTGGTGTTTGTTTTCAATAATTTATAATTAAAAGTTTGTTGGGTCTTTGTTTCCTACAAGTTTTTAATTTTTTAACCTATTTATAGATACTACTTTTATCTTTACCCTAACTCTTATCTATGGTCTGAAATATTTTACACTTGAGAAAGCAAATTCTGATAGTGCTGGATCTGTTCAATTCTAAACCCTTTGTTGGATGCCTTTAATCTATTAGAAAGGGAGTCTGCCATTCCTTGATAACATGTAAAACTACGTATATGAAGTAAAATCTTTATTAGAATATGAAGATTTGTTCCTAACTGACTTTCCTATCTAGCAAACAATTCAAGCTAATGGAAAATCAAGCATGCCAGTTTTCTTTGGGTAATTCTGATAAATTACACAAGCTTATGCAGTTTCCTTTTTATGTTGGTAAGCTCAAGATCTCTCAGGGCATGTGGTCACTCACCATTATATTCCAGTCCTCAAAAGTTAACACTTGAAATAAGGTTCAGAAATTTACCTAAGTTATAGGATCAATCTGATTAGTTAGATCAAAATCCATTTTCAGAAAGGAAGGCAAAGAGACCTACTCGAAATTAGCATTTCAATTTATGTTTAGAAATATTCATTCTTTTGGACAAACTTCCATATATTTAGTCTGCCTTCCAGAGACAGAGGCAAGGATATTCACTCATTTATTCAGCCCACTGGGCTGTGATGTACACATCATTGTCCCAGCAGACACTGTATAATTAATGGCCCCAAAATACACAAAGGCCTTGGGGCTGGGCTAGCCTCAATGTTTTTAGTCTTTACCTGGTTGGTTGCTTGACTTGCTCTTGAGCCAAGTCCATTCTCTTTTCACAGCCATGCCTCTTTCCAGATGAGTCCAGAAGTTGAGTAGCGGCTCGAAATATATCTGACTTGAAGTGAGGAGACCTGAGTGGAATCCCCAGGGAAGCTTGACATACATCTGAGAGTTGCTATAATATATTCACATCAAAATGGGGGCCATTTCACCAATCTCACAGAGTTTTTGTGAGTGCTGAATAATGTATATGAAAGACTTGGACACACTGAGGGTCTGTAGGAAGTGTTGTGCAGAGCTACTGTTTTCAGTGTCAAAGCAGAATAAGAAAATTCCTTTCTGCTTGCTCTACGGAATGGTTCAAGTCACAAGAGAAAAATAATAAGTAAATTCATCCAGATCCATGTAACTCTCACCTAGCAGAGAATTTTAAGACAATTATTTTCTTGAAGGCCAGACTCTCCTTTTTCTATTTTCAACACATTGAAAAATAAAAAATACTATGTAGAAAACCAAAAACCAGACACCTTCATTTAGATGCTTCACGGCAGTGGCTAATGTTTAGTTTCTGATTCTTACATCTGCCCTGGTTCTGAATCACATCTCATAGGTCCATGTATGGTGATTGCATGCCCTTTATTTAAGAAGAGAATCTTAAAAATCAAGGATGGAGAATCTGCAATCTTAGACGTGATTTTATCTTGCCCGTGGAGTGATGGTGCTTTGGCTACCTCCACTGATAATCAGAAAATCATTTCTCCTTGTGGGGAGTTGCTGCTGTGACTGTCTCATTCAGAAGAAAGCTTCTTGAGAAACAGATATTAGAGCTGCAAACAACATTGAATCAGCTAATGACTGTGGCAAAATATGTCCCTCATTCCACAGCCCCAAGGAATGGGAGAAGCAATAAGAGGTTATTTTTGACTAAGGTTCCTCTTATTACCTACCTACCTTTCCATATTTCCCATGTTTCTCCAAGTATTTCTGACATCTTAAAGTTTTCTATCTCCAGTTCAAGTCCTTTCCTAATCCTGTGTCTCTCTTAACAGAGCACGTTGTAGATATAAATCATTTTAGTCATTAGACCCACATAATCTTAGAGGAAAAATCATTATAATCATTTATTCTGACCCTCTCCTTTTCAGATGAAGAGTGTCAGAACCAAAATTTATTTTATTTTATTTCATTTTATTTTATTTTATTTTATTTTATTTTATTTTATTTTATTTTATTTTTGAGATAGGATCTGGCTCTGTTGACCAGGCTGGAAGTGCAGTGGCACGTTCGTGGCTCACTGCAACCTCTGCCTCCTGGGCTCAAGTCATCCTCCCACCTCAGCCTCCCAAGTAGCTGGGACTACAAGCATCACCATGCCTGACTAATTTTTGTATTTTTTGTAGAGATGGGGTTTCACCATGTTGCTCAGGCTGATCTTGAACTCCTGAGCTGATCTTGAATCCACCCGCCTCAGCCTCCCAAAGTTCTAGAATTACAGGTGTGAGCCATCACTCCTGGCCCAGAACCAAAATTAAAATCAGATCCTGGGACCTCCAGTCCAAAGCGTTTCAAATTTGCTGTATTTATGAAGTAAATGTTGAAGTTACCTATAGTTAGTTTTAAATTAGGTGAGCTAACCATTTCCTGTTCGTCCAGGGAAGAAAAGCAAAGACAGAAAGACCTCTCTGCCTGCCCTGTGGCATCATGCCTCATCTAGGACAGTGTATCCAGCCTCCCACAATTCATGTCCACTCCAGCAGTTGGACACTTTTATTGATGGGCTAAATCTACACCTGAATAAAAAGTGGAGAAATTCTGATTGTCCTGAATATCCCTTTTTTCTGTCTAACTTAACAAAATCTAAACCTACTGTCTTCACTGCCCAGGCAAGAAATGTCTGTTTATGATTCCTGCCCTTCAGTGACTGGTAATGAATGACCATATGTGGAAATCAAAGTCTATATTGTAGTGTTTTGACAAGCATCTTTGTCCAATATCTTCTTCTCATAGGATATTAGATTTTATTTGAATTCTCATGCCAATTTTTTTGGCCCCTGTTAGAGCGTTGTATACTTAAGAAAGGCATTATTGGGGGGGCGGAGCAAGATGGCCGAATAGGAACAGCTCCAGTCTCCAACTCCCAGCGCGAGCGACACAGAAGACCGGTGATTTCTGCATTTTCAACTGAGGTACTGGGTTCATCTCACTGGGGAGTGCCGGACGATCGGTGCTGGTCAGCTGCTGCAGCCCAACCAGCGAGAGCTGAAGCAGGGCGAGGCATTGCCTCACCTGGGAAGTGCAAGGGGGAAGGGAATCCCTTTTCCTAGCCAGGGGAACTGAGACACACAACACCTGGAAAATCGGGTAACTCCCACCCCAATACTGCGCTTTAAGCAAACAGGCACACCAGGAGATCATATCCCACACCTGGCCGGAAGGGTCCCACACCCACGGAGCCTTCCTCATTGCTAGCACAGCAGTCTGCGATCTCCCGGCAAGGCAGCAGCGAGGCTGGGGGAGGGGCGCCCGCCATTGCTGAGGCTTAAGTAGATAAACAAAGCTTCTGGGAAGCTCGAACTGGGTGGAGCTCACAGCAGCTCAAGGAAACCTGCCTGTCTCTGTAGACTCCACCTCTGGGGACAGGGCAATAACAAACGCAGCCGAAACCTCTGCAGACGCAAACGACTCTGTCTGACAGCTTTGAAGAGAGCAGTGGATCTCCCAACACGGAGGTTGAGATCTGAGAAGGGACAGACTCCCTGCTCAAGTGGGTCCCTGACCCCTGAGTAGCCTAACTGGGAGACATCCCCCACTAGGGGCAGTCTGACACCCCACACCTCACAGGGTGGAGTACACCCCTGAGAGGAAGCTTCCAAAGCAAGAATCAGACAGGTACACTCGCTGTTCAGAAATATTCTATCTTCTGCAGCCTCTGCTGCTGATACCCAGGCAAACAGGGTCTGGAGTGGACCTCAAGCAATCTCCAACAGACCTACAGCTGAGGGTCCTGACTGTTAGAAGGAAAACTATCAAACAGGAAGGACACCTACACCAAAACCCCATCAGTACATCACCATCATCAAAGACCAGAGGCAGATAAAACCACAAAGATGGGGAAAAAGCAGGGCAGAAAAGCTGGAAATTCAAAAAATAAGAGCGCATCTCCCCCGGCAAAGGAGCGCAGCTCATCTCCAGCAACGGATCAAAGCTGGACGGAGAATGACTTTGACGAGATGAGAGAAGAAGGCTTCAGTCCATCAAATTTCTCAGAGCTAAAGGAGGAATTACGTACCCAGCACAAAGAAACTAAAAATCTTGAAAAAAAAGTGGAAGAATTGATGGCTAGAGTAATTAATGCAGAGAAGGTCATAAACGAAATGAAAGAGATGAAAACCATGACACGAGAAATACGTGACAAATGCACAAGCTTCAGTAACCGACTCGATCAACTGGAAGAAAGAGTATCTGCGATTGAGGATCAAATGAATGAAATGAAACGAGAAGAGAAACCAAAAGAAAAAAGAAGAAAAAGAAATGAACAAAGCCTGCAAGAAGTATGGGATTATGTAAAAAGACCAAATCTATGTCTGATTGGGGTGCCTGAAAGTGAGGGGGAAAATGGAACCAAGTTGGAAAACACTCTTCAGGATATCATCCAGGAGAACTTCCCCAACGTAGTAGGGCAGGCCAACATTCAAATCCAGGAAATACAGAGAACGCCACAAAGATACTCCTCGAGAAGAGCAACTCCAGGACACATAATTGCCAGATTCACCAAAGTTGAAATGAAGGAAAAAATCTTAAGGGCAGCCAGAGAGAAAGGTCGGGTTACCCACAAAGGGAAGCCCATCAGACTAACAGCAGACCTCTCGGCAGAAACTCTCCAAGCCAGAAGAGAGTGGGGGCCAATATTCAACATTCTTAAAGAATTTTAAACCCAGAATTTCATATCCAGCCAAACTAAGTTTCATAAGTGAAGGAGAAATAAAATCCTTTACAGATAAGCAAATGCTTAGAGATTTTGTCACCACTAGGCCTGCCTTACAAGAGACCCTGAAGGAAGCACTAAACATGGAAAGGAACAACCGGTACCAGCCATTGCAAAAACATGCCAAAATGTAAAGACCATCGAGGCAAGGAAGAAACTGCATCAACTAACGAGCAAAATAACCAGTTAATATCATAATGGCAGGATCAAGTTCACACATAACAATCTTAACCTTAAATGTAAATGGACTAAATGCTCCAATTAAAAGACACAGACTGGCAAACTGGATAAAGAGTCAAGACCCATCAGTCTGCTGTATTCAGGAGACCCATCTCACACGCAGAGACATACATAGGCTCAAAATAAAGGGATGGAGGAAGATTTACCAAGCAAATGGAGAACAAAAAAAAGCAGGGGTTGCAATACTAGTCTCTGATAAAACAGACTTTAAAACATCAAAGATCAAAAGAGACAAAGAAGGCCATTACATAATGGTAAAGGGATCAATTCAACAGGAAGAGCTAACTATCCTAAATATATATGCACCCAATATAGGAGCACCCAGATTCATAAAGCAAGTCCTTAGAGACTTACAAAGAGACTTAGACTCCCATACAATAATAATGGGAGACTTCAACACTCCACTGTCAACATTAGACAGATCAACGAGACAGAAAGTTAACAAGGATATCCAGGAATTGAACTCATCTCTGCAGCAAGCAGACCTAATAGACATCTATAGAACTCTCCACCCCAAATCAACAGAATATACATTCTTCTTAGCACCACATCGTACTTACTCCAAAATCGACCACGTAATTGGAAGTAAAGCACTCCTCAGCAAATGTACAAGAACAGAAATTATAACAAACTGTCTCTCAGACCACAGTGCAATCAAACTAGAACTCAGGACTAAGAAACTCAATCCAAACCGCTCAACTACATGGAAACTGAACAACCTGCTCCTGAATAACTACTGGGTACATAACGAAATGAAGGCAGAAATAAAGATGTTCTTTGAAACCAATGAGAACAAAGATACAACATACCAGAATCTCTGGGACACATTTAAAGCAGTGTGTAGAGGGAAATTTATAGCACTAAATGCCCACAAGAGAAAGCAGGAAAGATCTAAAATTGACACTCTAACATCGCAATTAAAAGAACTAGAGAAGCAAGAGCAAACACATTCGAAAGCTAGCAGAAGGCAAGAAATAACTAAGATCAGAGCAGAACTGAAGGAGATAGAGACACAAAAAACTCTCCAAAAAATCAATGAATCCAGGAGTTGGTTTTTTGAAAAGATCAACAAAATTGACAGACCACTAGCAAGACTAATAAAGAAGAAAAGAGAGAAGAATCAAATTGACGCAATTAAAAATGATAAAGGGGATATCACCACCGACCCCACAGAAATACAAACTACCATCAGAGAATACTATAAACACCTCTACGCAAATAAACTGGAAAATCTAGAAGAAACGGATAACTTCCTGGACACTTACACTCTTCCAAGACTAAATCAGGAAGAAGTTGAATCCCTGAATAGACCAATAGCAGGCTCTGAAATTGAGGCAATAATTAATAGCCTACCAACCAAAAAAAGTCCAGGACCAGATGGATTCACAGCTGAATTCTACCAGAGGTACAAGGAGGAGTTGGTACCATTCCTTCTGAAACTATTCCAATCAATAGAAAAAGAGGGAATCCTCCCTAACTCATTTTGTGAGGCCAACATCATCCTGATACCAAAGCCTGGCAGAGACACAACAAAAAAAGAGAATTTTAGACCAATATCCCTGATGAACATCGATGCAAAAATCCTCAATAAAATACTGGCAAACCAGATTCAGCAACACATCAAAAAGCTTATCCACCATGATCAAGTGGGCTTCATCCCTGGGATGCAAGGCTGGTTCAACATTCGCAAATCAATAAACATAATCCAGCATATAAACAGAACCAAAGACAAGAAGCACATGATTATCTCAATTGATGCAGAAAAGGCTTTTGACAAAATTCAACAGCCCTTCATGCTAAAAACGCTCAGTAAATTCGGTATTGATGGAACATACCTCAAAATAATAAGAGCTATTTATGACAAACCCACAGCCAATATCATACTGAATGGGCAAAAACTGGAAAAATTCCCTTTGAAAACTGGCACAAGACAGGGATGCCCTCTCTCACCACTCCTATTCAACATAGTGTTGGAAGTTCTGGCTAGGGCAATTAGGCAAGAGAAAGAAATCAAGGGTATTCAGTTAGGAAAAGAAGAAGTCAAATTGTCCCTGTTTGCAGATGACATGATTGTATATTAGAAAACCCCATTGTCTCAGCCCAAAATCTCCTTAAGCTGATAAGCAACTTCAGCAAAGTCTCAGGATACAAAATTAATGTGCAAAAATCACAAGCATTCTTATACACCAGTAACAGACAAACAGAGAGCCAAATCAGGAATGAACTTCCATTCACAATTGCTTCAAAAAGAATAAAATACCTAGGAATCCAACTTACAAGGGATGTAAAGGACCTCTTCAACGAGAACTACAAACCACTGCTCAGTGAAATCAAAGAGGACACAAACAAATGGAAGAACATACCATGCTCATGGATAGGAAGAATCAATGTCGTGAAAATGGCCATACTGCCCAAGGTAATTTATAGATTCAATGCCATCCCCATCAAGCTACCAATGAGTTTCTTCACAGAATTGGAAAAAACTGCTTTAAAGTTCATATGGAACCAAAAAAGAGCCCGCATCTCCAAGACAATCCTAAGTCAAAAGAACAAAGCTGGAGGCATCACGCTACCTGACTTCAAACTATACTACAAGGCTACAGTAACCAAAACAGCATGGTACTGGTACCAAAACAGAGATATAGACCTATGGAACAGAACAGAGTCCTCAGAAATAATACCACACATCTACAGCCATCTGATCTTTGACAAACCTGAGAGAAACAAGAAATGGGGAAAGGATTCCCTATTTAATAAATGGTGCTGGGAAAATTGGCTAGCCGTAAGTAGAAAGCTGAAACTGGATCCTTTCCTTACTCCTTATACGAAAATTAATTCAAGATGGATTAGAGACTTAAATGTTAGAACTAATACCATAAAAATCCTAGAGGAAAATCTAGGTAGTACCATTCAGGACATAGGCATGGGCAAAGACTTCATGTCTAAAACACCAAAAGCAACAGCAGCAAAAGCCAAAATTGACAAATGGGATCTAATTAAACTAAAGAGCTTCTGCACAGCAAAAGAAACTACCATCAGAGTGAACAGGCAACCTACAGAATGGGAGAAAATTTTTGCAATCTACTCATCTGACAAAGGGCTAATATCCAGAACCTACAAAGAACTCAAACAAATTTACAAGAAAAAAACAAACAACCCCATCCAAAAGTGGGCAAAGGATATGAACAGACATTTCTCAAAAGAAGACATTCATACAGCCAACAGACACATGAAAAAATGCTCATCATCACTGGCCATCAGAGAAATGCAAATCAAAACCACAATGAGATACCATCTCACACCAGTTAGAATGGCGATCATTAAAAAGTCAGGAAACAACAGGTGCTGGAGAGGATGTGGAGAAATAGGAACACTTTTACACTGTTGGTGGGATTGTAAACTAGTTCAACCATTATGGAAAACAGTATGGCGATTCCTCAAGGATCTAGAACTAGATGTACCATATGACCCAGCCATCCCATTACTGGGTATATACCCAAAGGATTATAAATTATGCTGCTATAAAGACACATGCACACGTATGTTTATTGCGGCACTATTCACAATAGCAAAGACTTGGAATCAACCCAAATGTCCATCAGTGACAGATTGGATTAAGAAAATGTGGCACATATACACCATGGAATACTATGCAGCCATCAAAAAGGATGAGTTTGTGTCCTTTGTAGGGACATGGATGCAGCTGGAAACCATCATTCTTAGCAAACTATCACAAGAACAGAAAACCAAACACCGCATGTTCTCACTCATAGGTGGGAACTGAACAATGAGATCACTTGGACTCAGAAAGGGGAACATCACACACCGGGGCCTATCATGGGGAGGGGGGCGGGGGGAGGGATTGCATTGGGAGTTATACCTGATGTAAATGACGAGTTGATGGGTGCAGCACACCAACATGGCACAAGTATACATATGTAACAAACCTGCATGTTATGCACATGTACCCTACAACTTAAAGTATAATAATAATAAATAAATTAAAAAAAAAGAAAGGCATTATTTTAAAAGTATGGTTTTTATTAAAAATTACTTAGCTTTTTTCTGTATTTGCTTTTTTTTTTTTTTTGGCAGTAAATTGTGATATTTTCCTATTCTTATTGTAGGAAGACAAATTCACTTTGGGAAGGTAAATGTTACATTTTAATAAAGGCCAGCTTACAGTTTAGATAGGGATAGTGAACCTAAAAGGGGAAAAAACAGGTGTAAACTTTGACATTTCTCAATCTTCTTAACTGCAGCATAAGATTTGCCTTTATTTTTTAATATTGGAGAACTTGCCCTGTAAATCCTAACATGAGGATGAACTAAACACCTGGGGAGTTCATCATCTCTCACAAACTAAATCCAGAGAAAAAACTTCCTGACACAAGAAAAAATTGCAGTTAAATGGAAAATAAAATAAAGCAAATGAAGATTGGAATGTGGAGCATTTTGCATACCAGATAAGAAAGGGGACCATGTGATCATGGCAGGTGACAAAGGCGAGCCATTGCTCCCATTTGAGGTTGGAGGGGGAAGAGTCCAAGGCTAGAACCATGTGGCTGACCAGGCTCCCGGGACTTCCACATCTGCATAACGGATCATGCAAAAGTGAGCTACATAACTAAATGAAGTTTTTACATATAAATTCACATAGTTCATACAGTGGACATTTATCATCTTTTTAGGTGCTCAGCATCTGCACTTCCTTCCTAGGTTTAGGGATCTTTTTCTATGGTGAGTCATGGTGGGAAGCAGGGCCTACCTTCCACTACAAAAGTGGAAGAGAGCAGATATCAAGCTTCTACTCTCCAAGGAATAAAGTGCAGGTGTGCTGCCTGTGCTCCCAACCAGGTGCTCTCACTCAGGTCTTAGAGACCGGAACAATTACGGTAATAGGGATTCACTCCAGCTGCACAGACTACAATACCCAGTGACCATGAGTAGCTGTGGAAGCTGTGGGCCTGATTCTCCAGAAGCCCTCACTACTCAAAGTGTTGTCTGGGGACTTGTTGGGAAGGCAGAATCTGGGCCCCACCCTAGACCTACTAAATCAATATATTATAGTGCCTTGCACATAGTACGACCCTAATGAATATATCTTGATGTATAGAAAAATGAAAATATATTGAAATTTGATCTTGTGGAAGCTATCTGAATTATATTTCTTCAAAATATAATTATGTGAACAGCCCTTAACCCAATGACTGTACCCTTGAAGACACATGACATGATATTGTGTATAGTAAATTGCATTTTACTTGCATTTCATTGATATTTAAAAGACTCTTACAGTGAATCCTTCTGTAAATTCATTATGCCTTTTTAAAGTGAATAATCACTCCTTCATTTATCTGTTGTTAATATATGTTCCCTAAAGCAGGGCACACCCACAGTAAAGATTTCTGTAATCATATGAGTTGTCACTGAGATGACCAGTGGAATTCTCTGCATGGCCCTTGTTATTTTGGTCCTTGTCTGTCTGTCTTTCGGTTCCTAAAGTGCCAACTCCACATGATCTTGGTGTGTACTAACACATAGCTAAGCAACCAAAATGGATAAGGAAAACAGTTCCCTTTCCAAGGTCAGCCAAGTGCTGTTAATTCCAAAGGGCTGCACTGTATTTGGCTACCTGCAATTCCTGGACATTGAGGGCAACCGGCCCTTCCCATTGACATTGCGCCAGTCTCAAGAGCCTTCAGTGGCCATCGCAAGCCCATGCTGGTAGAGCACCACTAATACGGTGCCTGAGAGAACATAAAGCACTCCCGCTCTCACCTGGAAGAGGACAGCGCCTGAAAAGCAAACTTACTGTTTAAAAGCATTGTTGAAACAAGCTGGAGAAGCAATAGAGTAAGAATTGTGAGGAGGGACAGGAGCTGTTACAACTTTGCAATCAGACAATCAGCCAGTTACCTTCTTAACTGTGTTCTCAGGGAAGTTCCATTACCTCCTAAGACTTCAGTGTCCTCCTAGATAATCTGCAACTAGTAAGGATGCTTATCCAATAGGTACCATGAGCAGTAAGTGTGAGAATGGATATAAAATACAGTATCAGACACATCATTATTGCTCTAAAATTATTAGCTATTATGATGGTTATATTTCTACTGCAACATGCCAGCTCATTGACAATTTATGAAGCCTTTAACACCAGGCTTGGCAACACATATGGCATAGATAACAGGATGATTTTCAGTGACTTAGAATTTGATACCCATCCTCCTGCTCCCAAAACCACAACTTTTAAAAGCTGTAGCCACCATAGATTTTAAGAGGTGTTGCGTTGCAGATAAATAAACACAGACTTTGCCCTCAGATAGATAGGGATTCAAATTTCAGTATCATAGATGTGACTTCTCTTTTCCCTCCCTAAAGATATCCAGATTTTTTTATTTAGCCATCAGTCCCTCCTCCCCACAACCCACATGCTTCAGGGGAACCGGCCCAGACAGTAGACTTAATGGGCCTGTGGGAAATTCCAGCCCCCTTGCCAGGGTGATTGGCTCAAGAATTCAGGCCTCAGCCAATTAGGTCATTAATCCCCTGAGACAAGGACTGATTTAATAATGGACCAATGATATGTGAGGAAGGAAGCAGCAGTCATGAGAATGCACCCAGAACACCTCCTTCTATGGCAGCATATTTGACCAAGGGCCCCAGCTGCTGCACTTTGGAATCCGTCCCTAAGTTTGTGAATCCTAAGGAATACTAAGACAGACTTATTTCTGGGAGACACAACTCCTTTGTCAGCTGATTTGGGGTGAGGGATTCCCCTAAGATTTGCTTAGGCTGCACAGTAAAGGCACTTCCATTCGGCCTTTCTCTCCCTTTCGTTTAATTGAAGTCAAATTTCCATCAGTGCCTGACGTTCTTGCAGCCTTCCCAGCTCCCTGTCTATTTCCATTTACACATTCATTTTCCCTAGGAAAATCTGAGCACATATCAGTCTATCTTAACATCTGCTTCTTGAAAGACCCTGACTAACACCAAAACTTTCCTGAAAGTTTTGAGGAAATAAGTTTCTTTGTTCTTAAGAGGTAGGCACTGGGAAAATGCTCATTTTTCCTCTGGATTTTATGAATATCATGGCCAGTCTAGAATTGCTCCAGTCATTTTCCTAACAAGAGTTGTCTTCTCCAAGTTAAACATCCCTAGATTCTTCTACCTTTCTTTATACTAAATGGTTTTCAAACCACTTACTGTCCTGGGGGTACGTAGAAATGAGAATAATTAGAGAAAACAGAAAGTGTAGCGAGACTGTTTTCCTTTGCTTCTCATATTGCAGCATTTTATGGCTTGAGTTTTTAGAGGAACTATAAATCCTTTTATCAGGAATTTGGTAGGCATCTCCACATATTTGAAAAACTGACACATACAATGCACCAATCAAATGTTGATTCGTTGACTCTTTGGTAAATAGAGCAGCAGAGAACCTGGACTCCAGAGCCAGACTAACTGAGTTTTACTCACAGCTCTGCCTCTTACAAGATGCGTGTGCTTGGAAAATTTAATTAACCTCTCCGTGACTCAGTATCCTTACCTGTAAAATGTTCTTCTACCTCATAGTCTTCTGTGCATTACTTGGAAAGTTCTTAGAGTAGTTCTGTCATATAGTAAGTGCAAAGTTAGTATTAAATTTTTTTTTTTTTTTTTTTTTTTGAGATGGAGTTTCGCTCTGCCACCCAGGCTGGAGTGCAGTGGCACGATCTCGGGTCACTGCAAGCTCCGCCTCCTGGGTTTACTTCCGCCATTCTCCTGCCTCAGCCTCCCAAGTAGCTGGGACTACAGGCACTCGCCACCAGGCCTGGCTAATTTTTTTTTTTTTTTTTTTTGTACTTTTTGTAGAGACGGGGTTTCACTGTGTTAGCCAGGATGGTCTCGATCTCCTGACCTTGTGATCCGCCCGCCTTGGCCTCCCAAAGTGCTAGGATTACAGCCGCACATGGCTCTTTTTTTAGTTTTTCTGAGACAGGGTCTTGCTCTGTCACCCAGGCTAGAGTACAGTAGTACAATCACAGTTCACTTCAGCCTTGACCTCCTGGGTTTCAGTGATCCTCCTACCTTAGCCTCTCAAGTAGCTAAGACTACAGGCAAGCACCACCATGCCTAGCTAATTTTTTTATTTTCCTGTAGAGATGGGGTCTCACTGTGTTGCCCAGGCTAGTCTTGAACTCCTGGCCTTAAGCAATTCTCCCACCTTGGCCTCTCACAGTGGGGGGACTACAGGTGTGAGCCACTGTGCTTGGCAAATAATTAAATAGTTTAAAGCACCTATTATTTGCCAACCCCTGGCCATGCTGAGAGTAGAACTAGGACAAATAAATGAACATCAGAGGATTCCCTTTTAAGTAAATATTTCTAAGAATAGAACAGCTGTACAAAAAATAAGACTGCTGACTTTGGCCAGGTATGTGTCAGGGATGTTGACAAGAGGCATTCTAAATAGTCTTTCAGCTCTCAAATTCCAGAATTCAACTTCTGAATTCCAAAACTAAGATGTCACATCATGCTAGATCTGAGGTTGGCAAACTTTCTCTGTAAAGTGCCAATAATAACTATTTTAGGCTTTTCAGGCCTTGCAGGTTGTATTGCAACTATTTAGCTTTGCCATTGGATTGTGAAGACAGCCATAGACAATGTGTAAATGAACAGGCAAGGCTGTGTTCAAATAAAACTTTATATACTCTGAAATGTTAGCTCCATATAATTTTTGTGTCACAAAATGTTATTCATTTTTAAACTATTTGAACCATTTAAAAATATAAATACCATTCTTATCCCACAGACTGTGATCGGGCCTATGAGCCATAGTTTGCCACCCTCTGTGCTAAATGAAGCAAAGGAAAAAGGAGGGTCCCAGTTAAGGATGGGATGTCACCTGTGACTGAGAGTTCCAATGACAAGCAAACAGCTCAGGGGAGGAACTAACGCAGAATCATTCTTACTATCATTGGCATAAAAGAAGTTCTAGGACACAAGAAAAAGCAAAAATTGCAGTGAGCTGGGGTTTTGCCATATTTGCAACAATCTTTGTTGAGTTTGTTTTATCTGAATAGTAGAGTATACACTCTTCCTGTCTTCTCTTTTTATAAATTGTGAATAACAATTCTTTGCTTATGAGACAGTCTTGTATTTTTTTCCTGCATTCCCTAACCTCTTTGAAGGATATCTACTTGGAATATCTGTTTAATTCTCAACTCTCTTCTTCTCTTCTCAGAAATAACTATCCTAAAAGGCAGAACGTATTATGAATTCTACCAGCTCTCTTAACTGGCTTCAAACAAAATATATTTAAGGAATTGCTGCCATGTTACCCTTTATTACTTTTTTTTTTTTTTTTTTTTTTTTTTTACTGCTACAAGGAGCAGCCTGGCCCTAAAAGAGACTTGTGAGTGACCCCAGGAGACCCACTGACATGGATCAGGAAACTGCTTTAGAATCCCAGGAACAGGGCTACGACCAAACTCTGTACTCTCCCATTTGCCTATCATGTGTCAGTATCTCCGTATTGTCACTGGTGTATTAAAAATCTTGGCCTGAACAAAACAAAACGAACAAAAACGAAATCCTGCTGTTTACCTAGTTTAGCTGCAAGGACCAGAAGACTCAAAATAACAGTGGCCTAAACAAGACAGACATGCATTTCTATCTTCCTAAATGAAATCAGTAGGTGTAAGAAGCTGACAATTGCTGTTACGACAGTCTCAAAAAGTCCTCAAGGGTCTAGACTCAGCCACTTTCTTACCTCTTTGCCATCACTGGAGTGGTCCATGTTCCAGCCCACAAAGTGGGGAAAGAAAAAGAACACGGTGTTCTCTTAGAAAAGGTGTTGAGAAGCTGCGAAACATTTCTGTTTACATCTCATTGGCCAGAATGTGGTCTCAAGATCAAAATCATACCTAGCCATAGGGAGGTTGGAAAAACCTAGTCTCTCAGACAAAGGAGTGTCTTCGAGGGAATGACAAAGTATATCTGTCTACCATGCTGGAAATGCAAGAGTCCCACCAGCTAGGGTTCATTCTTGGGAACCATTTCAACTTGTCTTTTTCAGAGAAGCACTTCAGTGGTACCAGAGAGAACACTGTGCACCCCAGGATTGCAGCCACTGGACTCCAGCAACTGGAGGAAGAGGCAACCATTGATACCAGACCTAGAATTCACTAAAGGTCAATGCCTTCAGGAATTTTCATCTGATTTGATGATTGTTTGATGCTCTCCCCCTCATGAGCCCCAGGAAGACTCCCATGCCATGTGAGTCTCTCCCCTTCAAACCTCCCACTTATAAATCACAGTGGGATATAGTAGGCATATGTTCTTGTTTTGAAGGGAAATATTTACAATTTCTTGTAGGTAAGCTACATAAGTCCTGTGAATAAACACACATTCTTTTCTCCACTTTCCCAACCTCCAAAATGTTTGTAAAATTCTTCTAGAATCTCTTGTTTGATCTAAATGTAACATCCATTCATTTTCTTACTATATATTTTGCAAGTGTTTTTCACTTATGGAATCATCAGCTTTGGCTTTAAATAATAAAACATGAACCATCAGGCCTTATCTTTAATCTGAGTGTAAGGTACAGTGAAACAAGCAAATACCTCCAAGACATCTGGACACCATTAAATTCATATTGCTCTGGCAAGGGAGGGTGAAGAGGTGAGAGGATGATTCGTGTACTCAGATAAATAAACCTGCCAGAGAGACAAAGCTTCTTGTGGTTTAGCTTATCTGATGGTTTGTTTATAATGAGTAAACAAAGAGGTTAATTCCCTAGTTTTTCATTGCTATGTTTTTTGTTTGTTTTTGTTTTGGTTTGGTTTTGGTTTTAAGGAGCAGAGAGTTTAATAGGCAAGAGGGAAGGAAGAAAACAGAAGGAAGAAGCTCCACAGTACAGAGACAGAGGGAGGGGGGCTCCAAAGCCACAAGAGGAGGTCGCAAGTGCAGTGGACACCAGCCAGGTTTAATATGCAGAGGCTGGAGGAGGCGGTGTGTGATTTGCATAAGGCTCAGGGGATTGGTTTGACCAGTCATGTCATTCATATGGTCCTCGAAAGAGCTGACCCTCCCACCCTAGTCTTTTAATATGCAAATGCAGGGCACCATGATGTTCTACACATGTGGGTATATGTGGGGGTGGCCATTTTGCCAGGAACATGTGAGGCAAGGGCCAGAAGGCTGCGGGAATCACCATGTTGGGTGGACCCAGTTTCTAAGGGTCTGCATAGATTTTCCTTTACTATACTAGAGATGTTAATCCAAAAGCAGCATGTTTCATTTAAAAGTGCATCACTAGACCCAATAAGAAGTCCTAGCAGACTCAGTGATAGTAAAACTTTTACGTTTCCTTTTTGTCCATAACTATTATCCCTGCTATAAAGATAATAATTAAGCAAAATACAATAGCAATGGAAACTTTGTCTAATATTTAAGTTAGAAGGTGCTACCGTGTATAACCTTATTGCAAATAGTAGAGTGAGCATAGCAATTCCCACAAGTGTGGTGTAGTAGATAATTTCCATGTAAAATTTTATTTGCCAGATACAGAATTTCCCCTTGGTGGTTTATGAAGCCTTGATTTTATTTTCCCAAACAAAGAAACCTCCGGGTTATGGGTACCCTACTTACTTTTATTACCCAGCAGAATTTGCAGGATAATTGCCCAGAACTAGTATATTGATCCAGATTTTTACATTACCCATCCCTTTTTCTTTCTTCCAAGCTGCAGGAGATTACCACTTGATTCACAGGAATAATCAGGGTTAATCTAAAATGTAGGCAAAAAAGCTTAAAAACAATGAGACTAGGATTTAATGACAAATGCATGATAAGCTTTGGAGCAAAATTTTTCTCTCCAGTCCTCATTTTTGGTGAAAACTAATTATGAATGAACTTTAATCTTATACTTGGCCTGATTATTTGCATGAAGTGCAGAAAGAATGGTTATTTCCACATAGGCCTTTTGGATTGACTTTGACGAAACTCTGTTCCACAAGCAATCTTAGATAAGATCTTTAAAGCCAAGCCCATCCGTGGGTTTGTATCCTCAAATACCTGTGAGTTGGGTGATCCTCTCCGCTTCAGGTCCCAAGATAAACTCGATGCTTCCAGACCAGTCTGATGATTGAATTTCCTTTCCCGGCCAACACACCAAAATGGTACGACTCCGATGAGTGGAGGAACACTAGGGTTCTTGGTCCTCAGGTCAAATTAGAAAAAAATGACACGGACACACGTGGAGTGGTTTTAAGGAGTGAAGAGTTTAATAGGCAAGAAGGAAGGGAGAAGACAGAAGGAAGACGCTCCCTCCTACAGAGACAGAAGGAGCGGGGGGCTCCAAAGCCAAAGGAGGAGGTCCCCCCATTGCTATGATTTTGTTTAAACACAGATTATAGTCCCAGAGAATATACTATACAAATGACATAAACTAGAGGACTTAAATGCACACTTTTACACTAGGTTAGCACTGAACTTTCTTTCTTTTTTTTTTGAGTTGGTGTTTCACTCTGTTGTCCAGGCTGGAGTGCAGTGGTACGATCTCAGCTCACTGCAACCTCCACCTCCCAGGTTCAAGCAATTCTCCTGCCTTAGCCTCCCAAGTAGCTGGGATTACAAGCACGTGCCACCAAGCATGGCTAATGTGTGTGTGTGTGTGTGTGTGTGTGTATGTGTATTTTTAGTAGAGATGGGGTTTCACTATGTTGGCCAGGCTAGTCTTGAACTCCTACTCTCAAGTGATCTGCCCACCTTGGCCTCCCAAAGTGTTGGGATTACAGGCATGAGCCACTGCTCCTGGCACTGAGCTTTCTCTTTGCTGTTTTCCTCTGAAATGTCTGCACACTGGGTAGTGTAAGGAATAGCTCTACACTAGGGGAATTTTGCAGGAAATTAGCTTTACCAGACCTACATAATTAAATACTAGAATGGTGATTGCAAAGCTAAAAGCAGTTGATTTAGGTACCTCACTTTAATCATAACTGCAAATATTCTGCTACATTATAGTTGATAAGTTTAATAAATAAATGCTTAATGTTTATCTTAACCCATCTTTTGTAATGTCATACACAAATTTTTGTTGATAAAAACGAAATCTACATTAGAGGATAAACTATAGATTTTTGCTACCTTTAGTTTAAGCCAAAAGTTCTAAAATACAGAGACATAACTACAAAGTAGTTTTGAGACTAATTTCCAATCTTTGTTCCCCAACAATCTTGTTTTCTTCATCATCTTTTCTATCTATTCATCTATCATCTATTTTTTTAAAGGTGCTTTCATTCCACATATATAGTGAAAGCCAAGCTGTGCAAGATTCCTTTTGGCTGACTGAACCTTCCCCACCAGCATTCCCTCACCCCATAAGATGTTCCTGGTCCCTTCTCCAGAGGCAGGCTTCTTACACCTCTCAGGCTCGAATGGCCCTGTTCCCCAAAGCTGTACCCCCTCAACTTTTCTCCTGAGGCTTGAGTCTCTCTCCTTTCCCCATGCAAGCTCTCCACTGAGGAAAGTCTTGGTTTCTTTTTGATGACTTGGCCTTCCTATAAAAATCGTAGAGAAGTTGATTAATAACAGCATGAGGGGACTTTAATTAATTCACTTTCTCCCACCAGGCATTAGACATATGCAGGCTGTGCTACAGCTAAACTTTAAATAACCATGAAATGTCAGAAGAGAGATGTGGCATCCACATTCCCAGGACGGCATGGTGCAGGAACAAGCATTTGGCTGGGTTTTAGAAACCTTGTGTTCCATCCTCCCTTCTTCTGCCACAAACACACTGATAGCCTGAGGTGGGTCCCACTGATAACGTGCATGGCACATTCTTTACAAAGCATCTTCAGATCCATAAGGACATCCCATCCTCTGCCCGAGCTTTATTTTGTCCCACATCCACTCCCCTACACCATCCCACGCACCATCATTATCCCAATTCCTCCAGCTTGCCATCAGTCTAAGCAGAAGATAATATTTTAAATTAATCTTCCGAGGCAGGCAAGTCACTTGAGGTCAGGAGTTTGAGACCAGCCTGGCCAACATGGCGAAACCCGTTCTCTACTAAAAATACAAAAAAATAGACGGGCATGGTGGCAGGCACCTGTAATCCCAGCTACTCAGAAGGCTAAAACTGGAGAAATCGCTTGAACACAGGAGGTAGAAGTTGCAGTCAGCAGAGATCATGCCATTACACTCCAGCCTGAGCAACAAGAGTGAGACTCCGTCTCAAAAAAAAAAAAAAAAAAAAGTAACTACAACTTACATAGCACCTCCTACATACTACCTATAGCAGTATTTAAAGTTACCTCCTTTGACACAGTGTTCTAGGGAGGTGGACATCATCATCCCCATTTCACAGGTAAGACCTGGAGCTTACATTTGTTTTTCTAAGTCACAAATCCACTTCAAGGTAGAGCCTGAATTTGAGCCTATCTGTCCATGCTGTCTATACTACATTCTCTAAGCAGCAAATGTCACTCTGGTTTTATTTTCCACACTGTGATTTGGTCCTTCCTTTCACATTCTTGCCTACGTAATTATTCTCTCTTCTTTAAACTGCCAATCTCATCTCCAAGAGAAATCACTTTTTAAACTTAAGGTAACATAGAGCAAATGCTACCATTTTGAAACAGGAGCACCTCTCCCTGGCTTCCACGGCACGCCCTGAACCTGGTCCATACCGGGTTTGTCTGGAGAACTAGAGGCGGGGCAGAATGTGGACAGCAGCGCCTTTATAAGGGTCAAAGTCTGCCTACTAGAATTGTGAACAGAAAGGAGGAAGTTTACCCATGGCCATATGCTGACTACGCAGTGTCCTCCTTCCCTTCTCTCATTCTGAGTCACCAGGGAGTCCCGTCTGTTTTTCACAGGTTCCAGCTGAGGCACCCAACAGCAATGATGTTTTGTGAAAATAGTGTGTGATTTGGATGCAAATGATCCTGGGTTCAAGACCTGCTTCCTTAAAGAAGAGAATACCACACTCTCCTCTCCCAGTCACGTGGGGAGTTAATCAAAACCCAGGGAAAGTCATTGCATAAGGTGGGTGTCTGATAAATACCCACGCCTTTGGCTTCTCTACTGATAACTCTTTTTCCCTCGTCTTCCTGATGTAAAATGTGAGTGGGAGCCTTTATGCCTTTCTCTGAAAGTAGAAGTCAGCCTTACCCTAGCCTGTGAGGCTGCTGAACCAGCCTCTTGCCCTTCCCTGCATTGCTCAGGGCTTCCACCCTCCCCTCAGGCCCTTTCACCTCTCCCTGTCATCTCTTTATTCAGTTCTCCACCAAGCCTTCCCCTCTACCTTCAGGAAACTTTGCAAACTGGCATGAAGCCCTAAATTCACAGTATAGAGTCTGGAATGCACTCCCCACTGCTTGGTGATCTATCACACCATACTGTTTTCTGCTTATCTTTCTCTAAGACAACCTGCACCCTCAATCTGGTGCCACTTAACATGGCAATAAGAGTGTAGTAAGTAGGGTCACTTCACATGGTCTCATTTATGTAGATGCTTGTTCTTTCAAGCTTGTCACCCCTAATTCAGTATCTACTACAGATACATTGACAGGGTTAGGAAATTGACCAGAGTATGATCTTCCATGCCTTCAAATTGCTGTGTGGGCTTCTAAGAAGACAAACTTTGGAAATTGCCCCTCTTTTGCAGAGGATTCAGCGGAACTCAGGAATATGCTAGTACCCACCCACCCTGTGGTAGCCAGCCTCTAAAATAGTCTCCAGCAATTTCTGACTTCTAATACTTACACTCTAATATGGTTCCCTCCCACACTGTATCAGGGTTGGTGTGTAACCAGTAGAGTGCAGGAGGAGTGGTAGATACCACTCTGGAGGCAAGATTATGGAGGTCATTTGGCCTTGTCTTGCTTTCTCTTGGATCACTTGCTCTGGTGGAAGCCAGTGGCCAGTCTCATGGACAGTTGGGCGGCCCAGTGGACCATCTAACAGTTCGACTGCCACTTCATGGAAGACCCTGAGCCAGAACAAGTTAGTTAAGCTGCTCCCAGATTCCTGACCCTTAGAAACAGTGTGAAAGACAAATACCAGACTGACACATTTTTGGCAAGTTTTCGTGCAACTGTAGATAACTAACACAAACTCTCTATTCCAAATTGCCACTACTGACCTTCCCCTGCAGAAATGTCCACCACTTACAAAGGTATAGCTGAAGCCCATCTGAGGTGAGACAACTTTACTTACAATTGAAAACAAATTATGTGTACTTTAAAAGTATTTGAGTACCATTTTATTGCCAAACGATACACCCAACAAAGTCAAACAACCTAACTTCCCTTAACAAGAGTATCAGGTTTGTCTATATTATGATTGGAAACAAAAAATAAAGTATATTTGTTTTCCTAGACAGCTTAAGGTTTCAATGGGATGCTGTAAAAGAATTTGAAGAAAGCTGCACCAACTGGTGTTTTGAAAGTCAAATACCCTTAGTTTAAGCCACAATAAATGAAATAAAACCAATAAATGAAATAAAACCATCACCCTATAAGATTGCTTTTATCATCCAAAGAGAATGTCTCTCACAATAGATTGATGTCATGTACATGATGTAGTTCACTCATTCCACTGTCTTCTCTTGACTATTCACGATGTGCTTGGCACTTGTGTTACCAATATAAAGACATACTTCCTTCAGAAATTCAGAATCAAGATCATTTAGAAGGAAAATAGTAGTAATCTCAATCACCAAGTCACTATTTTGCATTCTGCTTTACCTAGAAACTATTATATATTATATACTTTAAAATAGTTTATATATATATAAAGTATTTTAACCAGAAAGATTAATTTATAACTATTTGCTCCATAGAGATCGTCAAAGCAAAAGATTAGGAATGAAGCAAATTTCAAGGAATTTAAAATCAGGGATTTTATTCTAAGTTAGAAGGAAATGGCAGGCACCACTGGTTCCCTAATCTGTAAGGCCCAGTGCAAAATGAAAACACAAGCCCCTTGTTCAAAAATTATTAAGAACATTAAGAGGACAGCTAGAGCATTAAACTAAGCACTGGGCCTCTGGGCATGGGAACCTATGAGACTGCCCAGGTTGTATGCCCATGAAGCTGGTCCTGAGGGCAGGATACATTTTGTAGCTTCTTGAAGAGGTCTCTCCAGAGGTTTGTGCTAGAAGTAAAGGACAGGTAGGACCAGAAGGCATCAGCGTATGGTGATTGAGTGACGCAGATAATCCTCTATTTATTTAACAGTAACTAATATTTCTATTGTACTTTATAGTTTACAAAGCTCTTCTGCCGGATCCGGTATCTGCCGGATCCAATTCAAATGTATTGAAGCAACAATTCTATGAGATGTTCATGTTACCCCTCTTATATGCAAGGTGAAGTTGGGTCCAAAGAGATCAAGTGACTCATTGAAGGCCACTCAGCCAGCATGGGACCTAAATGCAAGTCATCTTACCTCAAATCCAATTTTCATTCCACATGCTCAACACAGCCTGGTGCTAAGAGTTGTGGGTTACAAAGAGGCACAGAACATGAGGTCTGCAGTCTAGCAATTCACTAGTGAAAGGCGGAAGGTACACAGATGGGCATTGACAGTTTGCATTTGGGTTGTCTTCACATCTGTGGGCGTGACACAACTTCACAGCAAACACCAGACCAAATTCCAGGTTCTGATTCCTAATTCCTTCTCACCTAACCAACTACCCTCCCTCCAGCAACAGCAACAGAACTCACTTCTCCAGCAGTTTCTGGACTGGACAAGTACAATGTCAGCCTAGCAATCTCCAGCCCATACTGGCCCTATTATGTTACAAGATCCAGGACTCTGAATTTTCTCTTTGACCATTGCACAAAGTCTTTTAAAATATAAAGCACACTGCTGTATCTTTAATAGCATTAGGCTGGGCATGGTGGCTCACACCTGTAATCTCAGCACTTTGGGAAGCCGAGGCAAGCGGACCACCTGAGGTCAGGGGTTCAAGACCAGCCTGGTCAACGTGGTGAAACTCCGTCTTTACTAAAAATACAAAAATTAGCCAGGCGTGGTGGCGGGCGCCTGTAATCCCAGCTACTCGGGAGGCTGAGGCAGGACAATTGCTTGAACATAGGAGGCGGAGGTTGCAGTGAGCCGAGATCATGCCATTGCACTTCAACCTGGACAACAAGAATGAGACTCCGTCAAAAACAAAAACAAAAACATTCTTTATTAGTACTACTCTTAAATGGCATTACTTATGATATGTTAGCTTTTAATTGGTAGCTATATGAGCTTGATTAAAATATTTCCTAAATTCTAATTTATAATTTTTTTCATTTTATAATCTTTCCCAGAACAAGAAGTCCAATGTCCAGTGTAAGATATTTCCCTTAAATTCCAGCTTTTTTTCTGACTTGCTCTAAGGTACTGGCTCAAGCTCTTAACTTCTATATTTCAGTTTTTCACTAGTGGGTATTGCTTGCCTGGTTTGCAAGAATGCTTGAGAAATTCAAAGTACAAAGCATCATTATATTTATGATTACAACTTGCTTGACAGTTTCATAGAGCTATAATATAGAAAATATGTATTTCAAAATAATAACAGAAATTGAACAGTTTTGGGAATGGGTATTCTGAGATCCAGCAAGAGTTCGAATGCCTTTAAAAACACCGTGAACCTTCAAGTGCTAAGTTAAAACTCAAATTCAAGGATCATTCACATCTTACAATAAAACAGAGAAGACTCTCAAGAATGGTATATGCTTCTACTCAACTGTTAAACTAATATTAATATATTGTGCATTAATATATAGAGTATAGAATAATGGTATATATTATACAATAAATCATATATCATGATACATGTAATATCTAATAATATATATTATCACCTTTGTTTTTATTACTACAATTCTACTTTCTATGGCTAGTCCTCATGGCAATTGGATGGCAGTAAGAAGTATCAGAAGGGACAAGATGGGAAAGCTTCATAAAAGAATGGAAAAAGCATGGCAAAAATTGAGGGAGAGGATGAGAACTCAAAAGGATGGAGAGAAAAGACAGAACTCTCTTGAGAGACTGTCTCTGGTAGGTTTTCTACTCCTATTTGAGGCCTTTCTCTGTTCGGCACGTGGCTGTTTCTGCTATTTTCCTTGAGCCAAAATCCCAAGAGAAATATCCCAAACATTAAAAGAAGAAGTCAAGATCCAACCTTTGCAGAAGATGCTTTTCCAGTGAATGCCATAGCCCCACCCCCACCCCAGCAATTACATGTGTTTAGCTTTTTCTAAGCTCCTTTTTTTTTTTCCACATTTTTCCCTGGCTTGTCCCCAAGTAGCTGCTTCCTCCCAACTCATCTTTTGCTTTATCCCCTCCCTATTTCCCTTCATTTGTTTTTCTTAGAATTCTCCTACACTCTATTTTGTTTATCTTCTGAGCCATCACATCCTCTATTAACTGAGGTTATCGCTGGGTGTTGACTCCCATGTAGACAGCATTCATACTCTTCTGACCCTACTTTAAAAGGGAATTTTAATTAATTATTTATGCTTTTTTTTTTTTCTCCCAAAGGGGTGATCACTCAGATTTTCTAAGGTCCCTGCTGCCCTACTCTATTACAGAATTCCATCAGCTTGAAGACAGCTGGCAGGAAGCACCGCCCATCCCTGTCCTTATCTAAGGATAGAGATGACCGTCCAGCCTGCCTCCACGCCTGCCCTTCCCTTGGCTCCCTTTGAAAATACTCCTTTCTCAATCACTTGGCATCATCAGTTGCAAATTCAACCATGAGAGAGAAAAAAAGTAATGCTGAACTCTATGCCTTCCTAGGACACTAAATATTATCAAGTTAAGCTCAGCCTGAATCTTATGGTAGCATTAACTTGTAGTTTTTTATTTTATTTTGTAGAAATGACTTCTTATAAATCTGTGTTCACTCCAGGCTGCTGGAGCAGATGTGGAAGGAACCATAGAAGAAATGGCATGAAAGCAAAGTGACATTTGCCTTAGATATCCTTCGTCAAGGGATTATGTCTCAGTAGCTTTTGGTAGTATGTGGCCCTGTGGGAATTTCTTCTGCCTCCTCATCTTTAAAACAAAACAAACAAACAAAAAGCGATTGTCTTGATTTTTCAAGCATACACACGCCATTTTTTTTCTTTTTTTCCCCCACTTCTACCCCTTCCCCAGCCCCTACACACCACTTTAAATGAGTGAAGGGAACCTCTTTGGTACCTCTTTTTAAATTGGCCAAGTTAGTCAAAGGTTGCCTTTTGTTCCAAGGGTTTAAAGCACTTAAGACAGGATCTTGCCACTAAGATGAAGAATAAATGCCAGAACCAGGGAAACTGGTGCCTAGAGAGGTTAAATTGTTACAAATGAAGGGCTGATGGGGGAAGTAGAGTTAGATGTTTAGCTGCTGACTTCTTTCACTAATTCTGTGTCTATGTGCTGAAGGCTCAGGTATGATATTGATAAACTACAGTGTTTCTACAGAAGACAGTGAACTTGAGCCAAAGATCCTAATATTCCCTCTTATAACAGCACTATGGGTTTTTTTCCTTTATTACTTGACATAATTGTAATTTAAAATGTTTCCATTGTTCCAGGTGATATGGAGTCACTGTGCACTGTTAGATCCACATCACCTGGAACTACAGCAAAACAAGAAAGGCCAAATTCAATGCAGAAATCACCTGTCTGAAGGCAGTGGCGGGCTGTCGAGGCTAAGAGAACTGGAGGGGCTTGAGAGAGCAGAGAGGTGAGCTGATGGCAGAGCTGAGAATCTGAGGACAGAGAAGCCAGAGAACTTCTAAAAGAGACCTGAAGGGTTTCAAACACACAGCTGGCCTTCCCTTCAAAGCATGTGTTGAATTGGGGGTATATGAGGAGTAGAGGTTGAAAAACAGAAGTGGAAAGACTCTGAAAATCATCAGAGTTTCTGGCAGTCTCAGGACATGAAAATAGGAACTCAGGACCTGCCAAGGAAGGGATCCCAGTGAAGACACCAGGTTCTCCATTGGGCCAAGGATAGACAGTAACCTGGCCTCACTGCCACACCGAAAATTAAATCAAGATGGATCATGACCTAAATGCAAAAGATAAAACAATAAAACTCCTAAAGAAAACAGGAAAAGATCTTCATAATCTTGGAGTGCAATTTCTTTTTTTTCTCCCAGTTTTAAAAACAGCATACTCTGCTTCAAAAGCATTTCAACATTCTGAGAGAACTCAAATCTATGCATTAAGCATAGGGTGTAGATTGCCTCTGAGGAGAAGGGGCAGCAGGAGCTATGAGGGGCGTGCATGGGGGCTTGTCATCCTGGGTGGTTGTCACCCAGGTGTGTTCATTTTGTGGAAACTCACAGTGCTCTATGCCTTCTCTATGCATTCTTCTGTGCTATGCTGTGCCTCAATAAAAACATTAATAGGAAAGGGAGTCTTAGCCTTCTAATCATACCAAAAAATAACAGAATGTTGCAAAGTGTGTGCCTAAGGTCAGAAGGCTTATGCACCTTCCTTGAAGCTGTACCTATTCAGTTTTCTGACAACAAAGACCTCTACAGTTTGTTTTCGAACTACTAGATTTAATTAAAAATAATCAGAGCGCTTCCCATGACAGCCAATGCCCCTTTTCCATAGCTAAGAATGTCAGCAGAATGCTAGGTCACTATCTAGAAAAATAAGACAGCCCGAAGAAGTGTAAAGAGGTTTAGATTCATCTGTGAGCTACAGCCCCCTCCAAAAAGTGCCACCTTCTACAGCATTACACCACCAAGCACAGACCATAAAAAGTCATCTAGTTTGTTTTGTTCTTTTTACAAATGACAGCTGATGTACAGTTGATAACTCAAGACTTCTAATCAATAACACTACCTTACAAATAAGTTTTTTTTTTTAATTCCAGGAACATTTTTAATTGCCTTCTCTCACAGATCTCTAAGTTCATGGAGTGAGGATAACAAAAGAGTTTCTTTTCATTTTAAAAATGTTTAGAAATATGGACAACTTCGATTGAATTTCTGGGTGCTTGTGACACCCATGAACACAACATGGAAACCACTCGCATTTCCTGGAGTGCTTCACAAACTACAGTGTGATTATATTTCAACTGTGGAATGAAACCCAATGAGAACAACAGACTCTCAAATAGGAGGTGGTCAGTTACTGCAGTTGTCCTGTATATACGCACATGGAGACAGACATGCAGTTTTCCTCATTATTCTCTTTTGCATCCTCTTTTTCCCTTTCTCATACGCCTCATCTTATCTTCCACCTTTTCTTCTGGTGTGTGCTAGATGATCTCTTTATTCCACCTGTATCAGGCAGTTCTCACACTGCTATAAAGACATACCTGAGACTGAGTAATTATAAGAAGAGGTTTAATTAGCTCACCGTTCTGCAGGCTATAAAGGAAGCATAGTGTCATCTGCTTCTGGGGGGTCCTCAGGAAGCTTCCAGTCATGGTGAAAGGCAAAAGAGAAGCAGACACTTCACATGGCAGAATGGGAGCAAGAGAGAGAGCATGGATTGCGGGGAAACTGTTGCACACTTTTGAGCAACCAGATTTTGTGTGAACTCAGAGCAAGAGCTCACCACCAAGGGGATGGCCCAAGCCATTGATGAGGCATTCGCCCCCATGATCCAAACACCTCCCACCAGGCCTCTCCTCCAGCACTGGGGATTACAATTCCACATGAGATTTGGGTGAGGACAAATAGCCAAACTCTATCACCATCCCTTTGCTTTAGATTATCATTGGCCACCTACTTCCCATATATCTCCTTCAACTTTGTTATAAGGTAGCTTTTCACCATCACTAAAATTGTCCTGCATGTTTTATTTTTCTGTCACTGTATAACAAATTACCACACACTTAACAGCTTTTAACAAAGTCCAGCACGATGTCACCTGGTTTTCCTCTCAGGGAATCACAAGGCAGGAACCAAGTCATCAGCCAAACTGGGTCCTCACCTGGAGGCTCTAAGTAGACATCACCTCCAGGTCCATACAGGTTGCTGGAAGAATTCAGTCCCTTGTGGTTGTAGGACTGAGGATCCTCTTTCCTTGATGCCTGTTGGCCAGGGCCTCTCTCAGCTCTTTTAAGGTTTCCTGAATTCCTTCTCAGGTGGGCCTCCTGCAACTTCAAGCCATAACCCCTTTACTCTTCAAATCTCTCCGACTTCTCCTTCCGCCACCAGCTGGGGAAAGCTCTCTGCTTAAAAGGTCTCATGTGATTAAATTAGGTCCTCCAAGATAATCTCCTGTCTTGAGGAGATTACCTAACCCTGCCATGAAATATGACAACCACACTAGTGAGTGATGTCCCCTCATATTCCCAGGTTCCAGGGATTAGGGGGAAATATCTTTTGGGGGGCATTTTAGGAATTCTACATACATAACATGTCATCCAGGTTTTTGGCCACAACTCCAGTAGAAATGCCTACATTTGTGAATTTACTATTGGGCAGAGATCTAAGTAGAAGAGGAAGGTGGGGCATAAGAGTGGAGTGTTATCTTTCTTCTTGCCTCCCTTAGTTGGCCTACAATCCTTTATTTCCTGTTCATAGTATACCACACCATTTCATCAAATGTGTATTTCTCTTTTACCACACATTGTATTCCACCTCTCTCTGTATTTCCACTTCTTGGAAACTGCAGTTTACAGGGGCCTCTGGATTATTCTTTGCATTTTCCTCCCAGCATTGTCTTCATAAAGAAGGCATGAACAGACATCTTGCCTTTTGGTTTCTTGGGGTCACCTTTAGCTATCCTGACTGTACTGTTTATTACTCTAGGCAACATAGTATACAACAATTTCTCAGTGTTGCACTAGCTGTCTCCACAAGAACTGTCTCAGGCAAAGATTTCTTAAGACACAAGAAGCAATAACTGTGAAGGGGAAAAATATTGATCAATTTGACTACATTAAAATTAAGAGCTTCAGTTCTTCAAAACCATTAAGAGAGTAAAAAGCCATACACTAAGAGAGAGATTTTCAATACATATATTTGACAAAGGACTATTATCTGGAATATTTAAAGCACTCCTTCAAATCAATGAGATACAGGAAAATAACTCAATAGAAAAATGGGCAAAAGTCAGAATAGATACTCTATGAGAGAAGATGTTCAAACAGAAAATGAACATATGAAAAGGCACTCAACTTCATTAGTCATTAGGAAAGCACAGATTAAAATTAAAATGCAAAAATCCAGTGACTCAGGAGAGGTTGAGCTGGGAGGACTGCAGCCCCAGTAACCCAGGAGGCTGAGGTGGCAGTATTGCTTGAACCCAGGAGCTCGAGGCTGCTGTGAGCTATGATCACACCACTGCACTCCAGCCTGGAAAACAGAGCAAGTCTCTGAAACAAAAAAAGAAAATGTTTTTAATCATAATGCAAAAACTACAACATACCCTCCAAAATGACTAACATGAAAAAGACAGACAATATAAAGCAACCAGAACTCTCTTATTCCGCTGACCAGAGTGTAAATTGTTACAACTACTTTGGAAAGCTGTTTGACAGTGTCTACTAAAACCGAACATACCCATACCTTATACTCAGCAATCGCACTCCTAAAAATATGCCCATCAAAAATACATATGTATATCTAACAAAGAGCATGAACAAGAATGTTAACAGCATTAATATTAACATAAGCAGTATTTGTAATATTCCCAAATTGGGCACAACCCAAATGTCCATCAACAATAGAATGGATACAAAAATCATGGTAAATTCATACAATACAGGAGAACAATATGCAAGAATGAGAATAAATGAACTATAGCTACATGCAAAAAAAGGATGACTCACAAACATAACGTTGAGTGAAAAAGAAGCCCATTGCAAAAGAGTGTGTCACGATTCCTTTTTTACAAAGTTTTACAACAGGCAAAAGTAATCTGTGGTTGTGTTATTTTGGTGCAAAAGTAATTACGGTTTTTGCCATTACTTTAGAGTTTGAATCCTGGCAGTGAATACTATACTGACTTTTATTAGGTTGATGCAAAAATAATTGTGGTTTTTGTCATTAAAGTAATGTATGAAAGAAAACTGCACATTACTTTAATGGTAAATGCTGCAATTATTTTTGGACAAACCTAATAGAAATCAGTATAGTATTCACCCTTGGAAGTAACTGTGAGTGGAAGGAGGCACAAGAAGGCATCTGGGGTGCTGGTAAGATTCCGATCATTGGACTGGGTGCTAATTATATGTGTGCATTTGTTGTGTGAAAATGAGTTGAGCTGTGCACTTATTTGTGCGCTTTCTGTATGCACTTCATACTGCAACAAAATGTTTATATGATGCAGAACAAAGTATTATCCAATATCTTTCCTACCCATGAGTGCAGAACCACACCTGGTTTGTTCACTACAATGTCAGCATCCTGTAAACAGTGTCTAACACACATTGTTGCTTGTCGAATGGCAGATTAATGACTTTTTAAAATAATTTCCTTAATACAGCTGATTTTTATTTTGTTGTCGTCAGTGGAGCTACATTGACCCGTTTTATCAAATATCTTTTGATATTGCAAGGCAGTTGTTGCAGGTAGACCAGCTTGCAGAGGGGAGAGCTGAGAGCAAAATGCAGTGAGGGAGCTGGAAGTTAAGCTCTCTGAGGTCGAGAACTTTTATACTGCTTGCTCACTGTGCAAGGTGGTGCTGTCTGGATAACTTTATATGAGTAAGTCATTCATCCTCATAACAACCAATGAAACGCCTCACAGATGAGCGAACTGATGAGAAAACTGAGGCTTAGAGAAGTTTTATAACTCAAGTAGGGAATAACACTGCCAGGATTTAAACTCTAAATCTGAGTTTAACTATGGTACTATCTTCTTACCTCTGCACATAGGATGCACTTGAAAAATATTTGTGTAAGGAGTACAAAATGGACCTCTCCATCATCCCTTATGTTTCTCCTCCCCACTTCCCCACAGAGGCATAATTGCGTACTTACGGTCTGGTCTCAGTGGTCGCAGTAGGGGGTGGGGAACTGGGAGAAGGAGGGCAAGGGAGCCTTTTAGCCCAGTCTGCTAGTTTAGACAGGGTCAAAGACACGGACATTTGACATCATCCCCAAGTGAGATTATATGTGCAGTAACGTTCACTCGTCTAACTGGAGGGAGTTGTCCCTCACACAACCTTAAACGTGGGTCCCACTCCCTATAGTATACCCTGTAGACATGCTTATTTATGTTGTAAATCTTTTGAAAAGCAAAATAATTACATTGCACTCACTTAAATGAATGTGTTAAGATCACTCATTTCTTAAACATAAACATTAAAAAGTATACCACAATGTTTGTAAGCCTGTCTTGGCATTTCTTCACTTTCTAACACATCATGAATATCAAAAATTAAAAAGCGGAAGTGGCTCAGGCACTTTTACTTCAGAGAGACTCTGACTAATGCCTAAGAAGTTGGTTTCTGTGTGCACAGCAGGATTTTATCTCATGCCAACCAGAGCTGTAACTACTGCTACATGGGAAGAGACAGAAAGGTAGCCCTTGTGACTCAGTGAAACCCACAGAAAACTGAAAGCCTCATTCAATTTCAACTCTTTACCCTGCAAGGCTTGTTCCTAGGGTAGCTTTAAATAGTCACCGAAATGCTTGATTTTACTTTCACTTCCTTCCTTCCCCATCTCAAACCTCTGTAGAGGTTCTTAGGAGGTTTTCATGACTAAAGCAGATGATAACAGCAATATCTTTCACTTAGACGGACTTTACAGAACCTTTCAGTTTGGTCTCCTTTGGTCCTCTCAAAAGCCCAGGCAACAGCAATGACTACTGTTGTTTGATAGTCCTGGTGACTAACAACCCATTCTCCATCCCCCAAAAAGTTGGGAGTGACTTTTCCTTTCATTACAGAACACTAAACAGCCAAGAATTGATCTCATCCCCCATGATGGGGAGAAGAAACACAATACAGTTCAAAGGCTGAGAACCTTAGTATTGCCTTAAAAGTGCTTTGCTCATTGATGCCTTCGTCTTCAATTATATGGAAATTTTTTTTTTTTTTTTTTTTTTTTTTTGAGACGGAGTCTTGCTCTGTCGCCCAGGCTGGAGTGCAGTGGCCGGATCTCAGCTCACTGCAATCTCCGCCTCGCGGCTTCCCGCCATTCTCCTGCCTCAGCCTCCCGAGTAGCTGGGACTACAGGCGCCCGCCACCTCGCCCAGCTAGTTTTTTGTATTTTTTAGTAGAGACGGGGTTTCACCGTGTTAGCCAGGATGGTCTCAATCTCCTGACCTCGTGATCCACCCGTCTCGGCCTCCCAAAGTGCTGGGATTACAGGCTTGAGCCACCGCGCCCGGCCTATATGGAAAATATTTTAATGCAGTTTAACAATTTTACTATTTTCACCTACTGAAAAAAAATCAATCCAATACTTCTTTCAACATGCACTATAAGCTTGTGAAACTGTCTATGTGAACGAGGTGAAGGAATTAATTTTTATTTATTGAAGAAACCAAAAGTGGGGTAGGGGTCAGAAGGAATACATTTGGCAGAGGATGCAGCCGTGTTATTTCAAAAGGGGAGAAAAGAATATAACATAAAAGGGAAAATATTTCAAATTTGTAAGGAAAAATAGTTTTCACCAGAAAAATTTCCTCCTGCTCTCATTTTTGTTTGGCTTTGTCTACCCATAGCATTCCAAGCAATCTGTCTCTCAGCACCACAGCTGTGAAATATATGCACTTAAGGAGCCTTCCTGCACTGTATTAGCCTCTTCACATTTCACTGGGTTTCATTGTGTGCAATGTCTTGCCACTGACTCTCACACTGTGCTGCGTATACTGTTTCATAATCCTACTTTACAGAATAGCATTTTCATCTAATAGACATTAACATAATGAGGGAAATGGTGACAGAATAATATATGGTCACCCAACCATATTGTCATTTTGGAACAGTTTATTATGTGCACTATGATCCATGTTATTCTAAAATAATGGGTGCATTTATGGGTAAACATAAGTACAGACTTTATACAGAAATTTGCCTTTACTAGATTAGGAGTTGGCAAACTTCTTTGTCGAAGGCTAGATAGTAAATATCTTAAGCTTTGTGGGCTATGCTCTCTCTATCTCAACTACTCAACTCTGCCATTAGCAGGGAAGGCACCCAGAGACAGTACACAATGTATGTAGACAGTGGACAGTGGACAATATGCAATGAATGACTGTGGTTGTCCTAAACTTTATTTATAAAAACACATGGCAGTCGGGTTTGTGACACAGAAATGTAATTTTCCTGACCCTTGATCTAGATGATGGGTATGTTTGAAACCACAACACAAAGGCCACTCTGAGACTCTAAGCCCTAAACATCTGTTTGGCAATTTACCTGAAAAGTTGTGGTATTTTTTTTAAGTTAAAATTAAAATGACTTTTCTCCTGAGAAAATATTTAAAAGAGTAGGTATTTGACAAGTAAGTTGAAGGACACACTGGTTATTTTTCTACATCACAATAAAATTAATATAAAACAGGTCATTGGAAATAAAAGAATATTTTTTGAAAATGTTGATACATTGAATACACTGCCAATGCCTGGCTGAGCCTTGAGCATCACAGATCTTTGGTTTAAAATGTTATTCATGTCCACAGTCTCCCTCACAGGAATTTGATTGTAGAAAGTCAAGTTCATGTGTTTCCAGACTCACCTCCTCCTTTAATCTTGGTGCCATTGTTGGGCCGTGTATTGACTATTATTAAGGCAAAGCCAAGACTTGTAGAGATTCAGTATGATTTTTCAAGACATTGATAAATGATTTAACTTCTAATTTGAGGTTGATGGTGATAGTCCTTTCCTTTATTTGGGAGTCTTTCTGAGATTTTAACAGGCATTTCCCAGTCAAAAATTTGTTTGTTTATTTTACTATATCTTTCTTAAGACAGGGTCTTGCTCTGTTGCCCAGGCTGGAGTGCAATGACACAGTCATGGCTCACTGCAGCCTCTTATCTCTTGGGCTCAAGTGATCCTCCCATCTCAGCTTCCCAAGTAGCTGAGATCACAGGCATGCACCATCACATCTGGCTAATTTTATTTTATTTATTTATTTTTATTTTTGTAGAGACAAGGTCTCCCTATATTGTCCAGGCAAGTGTCGAACTGCTGGGCTCAAATGATCTTCCCACCTCGGCCTCCCAAAGTGCTGAGATTACAGGCATGAGCCAATGCTGAGCCAGGAGTTGGTTTAAATTACAAACAAATGAACTGAAAGGCATTCCATGTCAGGTGGCACATTGTTGAGCATGAAAGGAAAGCAGGGTTACTCCCTTGGCTACCTAAATTTCTTCCTGCACTGAGCTGCCACCTTAGACATAAAACACTGGCAGGCAGTAGAAATGATTCTATTACAATATTAGCCCTTGCATATTAACAGAATTTACTTTAAAATATGCAAGTCAGTTGCACATAAATTGAAAGATTGTCTTGTTAAAGAACAAGGCTGCCCTGCTGAGACCCAAGATAACAGGAATAGACCTGCCTTCTTATTGCTCAGAAAACAGGAGGCAGCATCTTGGGCTGGGACAGAGGGGAAGGATTCTGTCGCTAGAATTCCTTTCTTATCTTTCCCTGGCTGACCCTGGCTTACGGATCTTTCCTTGTCATAAACTGGGCTTTTCCAATGGCATAGCAATTTTACACTATTTTTTATTACTCAACACCTGATTGCAATATTTATTTTCATATTTGGCATTGGACTTTTATCAGCCTTCCTCCTTGAAGTGTTCAAACAAAGTGGGCAGGAGGACAGGTAGCTCCTGTGTGGTCAATGTCTCTTGAATAAATGAATGAATGAAAATCTGCATTTATTCATTCATCCATTCCATGAATATTTATTGAGTACCTACTGTGTACTAGTAAAGAAAACAGGCAAAATTCCTGTCCTAATGGAGCAAACATTCTTTAAATTCAGAAAATTTTAAATAATGACATTAATTTAACAAGCGGAAAGTTCTATGGAGAAAAGTAAAACAGGAAAGGGGAAAGGGAATCCTATAGGAACTGGGTAGCCTAGTTGTGGTAGCCAAGGAAGCCTTAAATATGGTAGCCAAGGAAGGCCTCAGTAAGAAGACATCTGAGCAAAGACTAGAGAGAGGTGAGAGAGAGAGAGAGAGAGAGAGAGAGAGTGCCTTGTTGATTTCCGAGGGAGAGAGCTCCAGTTGGAGACAATAGGGGTAGAGCAGAATCATGGGGTAAAAGCTTACCTATGTGAGAAACACCCTGGGTCACGGAGGCTGAGAATATAAAAAGGACAAAAAGGAAGAGGATCAGATCATGGAAAGAACCTGGGCATTTATTCTAAATGAAGCAGATCAATCACTTGCTTTTTCAGGTTTTCAAGAGTCTATTAGGGCATGACATGTTCAATGGTTTTAACCCCTCATTCCAAAAAAACAAAGAATACATGTCTGTTATTCTTTCATTGTCTATGTTTAATTTTCTGATGCATGAAATAGGAATAACACCTAGCTTTCCTTACAGAGGTGGTTGAAGGGATCTAATGACCATCAATATGGAAACATGAATTTAGACTGTTCGATAAATTGGCAACAACTATTTCAACAACTTTCTATTAAGCGCCTATTATGGGGAAGGCAAATTAAACCTTTGTGCAAGAGAGGAAGGAAGATAAAAGAATTGGATTCCTAGGTATTTTATTCTCTTTGAAGCACCACGCCTGGCTAATTCTTGTATTTTTAGGAGAGATGGGGGTTTCACCACGTTGGCCAGGCTGGTCTTGAACTCCTGACCTCAGCCTCCCAAAGTGCTGGGATTACAGGTGTGAGCCACTGTGCCCGGCCTGTTAGTTTGTTTTTAAAATGCCTCCAAACTACCCAGGATTGAGAACCCTCAGCTTTATCATTGTGGGAACGAGGTGGGAGTGGGGTGTGGGTAGTATTTAACTGAGAGTATAACTTAAACTCTCAGTATAAAAGGGGAGTCCTTTCCTTTAGAAATCAGACCTGAAAGCAAACTGAATAATTCACAAGATTGAGATGTCCCTCTTAATGTTTGTAGTTTCTTTCTTTCTTTTCTTCTTTTTTTTTTTTTCTTTTTTTGTCGTTTGGTTGGTTTGAGACGGAGTCTCACTGCAATGCCCAGGCTCCCTGCAACCTCTGCTTCCCGGGTTCAAGCGATTCTCCTGCCTCAGCCTCCCAAGTATGTGGAACTACAGGCGAGCATCACCATGTCCAGCTAATTTTTGTATTTTTAGTAGAGATGGGTTTCACCATATTGGCCAGGCTGGTCTTGAACTCCTGACTTCAAGTGATCTGCCCACTTGGCCTCCCAAAGTGCTGGGATTATGGGTGTGAGCGACCATGCCTGGCAATGTTTGTAGTTTCTTTCACGAATCTACCTCCTTTTCTTCTTTAATCCCTGTTTATCTCTAAATGAGTAAGTAACTGAAAGTAGTAACACGGAATTTTCTCAAGAATATTTTATAAGTTGATTTTTTTTTCTTTCCTAAAGGAAACAACTCAACTTACCATCTTAATTTGGAGTCTACTTTTTCCGAATGAGTCAATTTTCTCTGATACTTAATCAAGATGCAGCCTTGGGGGAAAATGCCATGTTCCGGTCTCCCCCATCTTCCTTTCCCTTCACCCCACTTTGTCCCTGGGGTCTAGCATGAATGTCTGTTTGGATCGGGGAAGGGAAGGCAGGAAAGCCGCTTCCCCAAATCCACATCCACACAGGGTCTTATGTTAGAGTTGATGTTATATCTAGGTGAGTTTACGCAATGTAGTTACAGAGAGATTGTGATCAGATTCAAAGAAAATGATTTTCATCATTGAGGTTTACGTATGTGCCCATTTCCCATTTATTACATTCACTTGCCTAGAGGATATTAGGCTTTCATTTTTAAAAAATGATCTCATTGTCTAACGAATAATTACATTTCATATATTGTATTAATTTATTAAATGTATGCATTTAAAATGGCATATAATGTTAAAACTCAATTTGGTAACTATTTAAAAGTATATTTACTGGTAATCTTAAAAAGTGGAAAAAAAAAAAAAAAAGAATTGGAGCGGGTTGGAAAGGAAAGCAAAACCAGTAAGATGGGGGAGGAGGAATAAGAAAAGGGAAAGAGGCTGGGCGCGGTAGCTCAAGCCTGTAATCCCAGCACTTTGGGAGGCTGAGACGGGCGGATCACGAGGTCAGGAGATCGAGACCATCCTGGCTAACACGGTGAAACCCCGTCTCTACTAAAAAATACAAAAAACTAGCCGGGCGAGGTGGTGGACGCCTGTAGTCCCAGCTACTCGAGAGGCTGAGGCAGGAGAATGGCGGGAAGCCGGGAGGCGGAGATTGCAGTGAGCTGAGATCCAGCCACTGCACTCCAGCCTGGGCGACAGAGCAAGACTCCGATTCAAAAAAAAAAAAAAAAAAAAAAAGAAGAAAGAAAGAAAAGGGTAAGGCGATAGTTTCATGTGTTTAACCACAGGGATAAAGAGCATGGCATTTGGGATTGGATTGACCTAGTTTCAAATCTCAGATAGTCCACCTACTGGCTGTGTGACCTGGAGTAAGTCCGCACTTTGAGCCTATTTCCCTCTATGTAAACTTGGGGTTTGACATCTGCCTCATGGCACATTGTCAGGATTAAAAGAGATATTGCACTAAATACCTAGCACAATGCCAGCACTAATTTACTTAGTAAATATTAACTACTTTCTTATTATAATTGTCATCATCAGCAGCAGCAGCAGCAGTATCCCAGGAGGACAGGAAACTAGAAGCAGCTCTGCATTTTCTGACAGGGGAAGATAAAAGTAGGAATAGGAAATGCCTCTTGAATGGAAACTCAATTGAGTTTAGAATTCATTTTAAAAGCAGCTGACTGTGAGATTATGCACTGGGACTCAATTTATTACATGAATTGGGATGAGCCTAAAGGGACATCTTTTCAGTAATTCAAATCCCCAGGAAGTTGGCTTAGCTGGGAAACAGGCGTTATCCTGGAGAATATATATCTATCGGAAAGAAGATAGAATTCTGGAAAAACTTGATGATGATTCCAAATTAAAAACAACTATAGAAGACCTTGTGTGACTTGGATAAAGACTGTAATGTATTAGCAGTTCCAGGAAAAGTAAAAGACAGATTTGGAACTGAGCAATATAAAAATGAAATAGTGCTATGCCAAGGAAGAAGGGATTCGGTTAATCAGCTGCCAAGTGCCTTTCCATTTGGGACAGACAAGGATTATAGCTGGCAGCAGGAACAGCCAAAGACTTGATATACATGAATCTCATAAAATTGTCTGAATATATTTTGTTCTGTAATGGGCATCTGCCACTTTTTTGTTTGTCTGGTGTTCCTTACTGCAGAAAACTGCCTCTCCCCAACTCCAAGTGATTCTCTTGAGTCTATGGATCAAAGGGCCCTGCCTCTCCCACTACCCTGTGATCCAGGGTGTCCAATCAGAATACCCCATTTCCTGAGTCACAGTGATTGGTCCAGAGGAATACACATGACCCAAGCATGGACAATCAGTGCTCTCTGGAGTAATTGTCATAGATGCTGATGGTTGAGTAGATGTCATAGATGTCTGTTGAATAAAAGATATTCAAACAGATAATTGTCATAGATGCTGACCTTTTGAGATTGCTAGCTGTCAGTACCATACAACCCTGGAGCTACCTGAAGCCTTCTTGCTACCAAGTGGAACAAGACTAAACATTAGGCCCAGACCTAGGCAAAAAGAATCAAAAGTGAGGGGACAGGGGAAATGAGAGAGAGGAGAGGGCAGAGGGGAGATTTTGCTACTTTAACTTGAATTAGATTCTTTTCATTTGATTAAGAAAAGCATGAAAGATAAAGCTGATTAGGGAAGGACCCTGCTCTGGTCTCTGGATTTGACCTTTTCTAAATGACTGTGATCCCGAGGATTTGCATGAATGGAATACTTTGGGTCTAATATGATTTATTGACTTGTGTTTTATTTGTAGTTTCATCAGTAAATATTTCTGAATATATCTCTAAAAGATAAAGACTCTTAAAAATACCCATGATACCATGTTCACACCTAAAAGAATGGTGAACACTAATGCTTTAATGTCATAAAACTCCCAGCTAATGTTCAAATTTTGGATTTGTACATAAGATTTAAAGTCAAGCTGAAAAAGTGTGAAAGAAATGAAGAATCTAACCAAATGATAAAGGCAATTTGTGGCAACCTAAATAGGGTACAAAATTCTCTACCCAGAAAAGATAATTAACGTTTTAAGGTGTTATAAAAGATTTGGGAAAAAGTATAATGTGGGGTTAAAATGGCCAGGAGACATTGCCAAATCAATCTCAACAAAAAGACAGGATCTTGGCCCCTCATGGACACAGCATATAGAAAAAGACTCAGTGTGTCTGTCTGTGGCTTGGGCAGAATCATTCTAGAAGTTTGTAGCCTATGATCCATGTTTATCTTAAACATCTGCTAAATAAGTAATTATATCACAGCCCCAGGTCTTTCAACCGCTTAACCTCAGCCCAGCTGAGATGGTAAAACTGCCATCATAGGAAAATGATTTTACAATTATAGGAATGCTTAAAATTGAATATAAAGATCATGAAGTAAATCGGACCCACCCAAAGCATTAATACTGTTTAATAGGTTTAGAAACAGAAGTTATAATTTTTGTGTTTAAAGTGTTAGTAATGTTTAATAAAACCTAACATTAGGGAATCTGACAAATTGATCTTCTTAATTTCTATGTGAAATTTATAATCAATTTTATTCTCATTATCTTAAGTCACAGAGTTGATAATTTGATAATGTTTATAGGTAGTATTTGAATATTTTGACTCATTATGGTTTTAAGGGTGAATTGTTAGATTTACAATTTCTTTGCTTTTGCTTTTTGAGGCTTAAGTTGGCCTTGTGAGGCAACTCAGTTGCTTGATATAATAAGAAGTGTTTTTAAAACTTCAGGGGAACTTAATTGATGGCTTAGTACTATGACTATAGAGGATTTTAATCTGCTAAAATTGAATTAATCAAATAAGTGGAAGGATGATTTCAAATTATGTAAAATTTACTTAGTTTATAAGTAAAATCAAAATCACAAAGTGAACTTAACGTCCTAAGAATATTATAGTTTCAAGTTTGCAACTTAAGTTAATTAAATGTTATTTTAATATTCAAATACCTACACATGGTTCCTTTCTATGCACAAAAGCCTCCAATTCCCAAACACTTTAAAAACACATCAACACACATGGCAAGGAAAATCATTATGCATATAGAAGCCCAGGATGCAACAGCACTTCCTGTATAGTAAGAAATGTGTGGGCTTTGTGGGGCATGAGGTAATGCAAACTACATAAAAATATGCACAACACACAATGATGACCCAGGCAGACCAGCTTCCAGGAACTAAAATAAAAGCAAAGAATCAACAACTGAGGCAATAATTACCAAACAACCATTCATTCATTTATTGCTTTCTTTTATTCAACAGATATATTTACTGAATGTGTACTATATGTCAGGCTTTATTCTAACAGTTTAAGATATAGCTGAAGAAAGGAAAATATAGATTACAGGTTGGATGTGAAAAAGGCAAAAAAGAGTAGATGAAGTAATCGAGAATGAAGGACAGCTGCCAGAAGAAGGCAGCTTTGATAGAGAAAAGACCAGCTTGTCTTGTCGCAGATTCTTAGTTTTGCCCGATGTCAGCAAGCATGGAACATAAGAAGCGAGAACAACTCAAGACATCCACTGAAGGAAGAAGAGGAGAAAACAAAATAAGAAGACAAAAACAACAATAACATATTCAGTAATAACAGATGGCAGACACAAAAGAAGGAACACTGGAGAGGAAAAGTAGCAGGGCCTGAAACAAGTGGCAGAGGCGGACAGCATAGTCATCACCCAAAACAAAAGCAAGTGGGAGTTGGGGAGTTCAAACACAGTCTTATGGAACTGACTAAAATGACACAAATATGGGTAAAACACAGCATAAAGTAGGAACAGGCAGTATAAAAAATAAGAAGAAAAAAGTAAAAAACCCCAAAGGGCTAAATCTACGGAATTCTGAGAAGAAAATATGGATATGAGTTGAGACACAAGAAAGAACATTGAATACAACCAAATCATATTCCAAGGGACTGTAGTCGGGCTCTTCCTTTTGATCTGGAGTGGAAGGGAGACCCATGGTACAGCTGCAGCTCGAGAGGAGAGGCACACAGTCTAGCCACAGAGGAAGGAGATGTGCTTGGTCCTGGGGCCCGACTGCCCACTAAAGTTCAAGCTTTGGGAAGTCCCGATGACCACACCCCTGGCCGGGCCTTCCAGTGGCCCATAGGCTGCCAGCTAGAGAAATGGAATGAGTAATGCGAATGATGATAATTGAGGAGCGAAGTTGTGTTCTGATTATTTAAAAATGATTCCGAATATACAAGCAAAATATTCATTCTAGAAAAATTCTTTGAAAGAAAGATAATCAAATCAATGTGAGAAAAAGAAAATTCACAATCCTGAACAGCGATATTTCTGAGGGAGAAAATGCCACTGACATTTCTAATTAGTCATTTGAGGTTTTTGCAGGAACTGCCCTCCCAGTCCCATCCCCCTCTAAAGTTGGCAGTGATGTTCCATCCACAGGACAGGTAGTAAACGGGACTGCCAAGTCCAAATCAAGAATAAAGCTTTCAGTTAGTGAATGCAAGATATCCTCTACAGAAAATATGATGGCAAGTTCGGTAAAGGGATCCTCTCAAGTATTCATTAGACTACTGATTATCACATGCATATGAGGAAACGATCAGGAAAAGAACCATCCCAAATGATTAAGGGGAATGGTATCAAGTTCTTACACATGACTGGAAAAGGGCTTACTTTCATCAGTCAGACTAGAAAATCTCCTAATTCATGAATCACTTGGCAGAGTACTCAAAGAGATCTTGCCTCAGTAGTAGGGTATAATCAGCCCTAATCTAAACACTTCTCTGGTCCTGCTTAACCAATCATAAAGGTTTGATCCCCAAAAACAAACTATTTCCAAACAACTCAACTGCTCAAGAATATTTATAGAAATAAAAAAATTCAACACCCAATAGGAAAAAAATATACCGTGTCTGGCATACTATAAAAAATGACCAGGAAGGCAAAGAAGCAGGAAAACATGACCATAATGAAGGGAAAACAATCAACTGAAACCAAACCAAACCTGAGGCAGATGTTAAAATTAACAAACAAGGATAATAAAACAGCTATTACAGCTATATATGTTCAAACAGTTAAGTAGAGACACTAAAAGATATTAAAAAATACACATTAAACTTCTAGAAATGAAAAAAATATGTTTGAGATTAAATGTATTTTGATGTATCCCCTTATCTCAAAATACAGTCAAATTGGGGGTTAAGCTTTTGCCATATGAATTTTGGAGAGACACAATTCAGTCCATAGCAGCAAGGTATATCTTTTCCAACCTTTTACATTTAACACTTTTTTTTTAGCATGGGAAGTATTTTTCTTTTATAGGAAGAATAGAGTTGAATTTTGCTTTTTTATGCAACCCTGACTATCTCAACTGGGAGGGTCAAAATAATGTGTGTGTGTGTGTGTGTGTGTGTGTGTGTGTGTATCCATCAAAGTTGTAGTTAATAAACCAACAGAGAAGATAAAATGAATTAATAAAAATAATCCAAAAGAAAGCAGAAAAAGTACAAAAAGAGAACAAATAATACATGGAATAAATACAAAGCAGATAGCAAGGTGATACATTTAAACCTTAGCATATCAATAATCACATTAAATGTTGTTATTATTTTGACAGTTGAATGAGGCTAGAACGGTGGGACTCTAATCCAACAGAACCGGTATCTTTATAAGAAAAAGAGGAGACACCAGAGCTTGCTCTTTCTCTCTCTCCCCACCCTGCTCTCTGCTTGCACACAGAGAGAAGGCTGTGTGAGGACACTGCAAGAAGGTAGCCACTTGCAAGTCAAGAAGAGAGACCTCACCAGACACCAATTCTGCTGGCACCTTGATCTTGGACCTCAGTCTTCAGAACTGTGGGAAGATAAATTTCTGTTGTTTAAGTTACCTAGTCTGTGCCGTTTTGTTACGGTAGCCTGAACAGACATGTTCACATGCTAAGACTAATCAAAAGGAAGTTGGCTATATTAATGTCAGAGCAAGAAGATAGCAGAGCAAATAATATTAATGTCACTGGGGACAAAGAAGGTCGTTTCATAATGAATAAGGGGTGAATTCATTGAGAGTACATAACAATCCTAAATGCTTATGTACCTAATAACAGCAATTTAAAATATAGGAATCTAAAATTCATTTAACTGCAAAGAGAAATAGATGACTCTACAACTATAGAAAAGATATCAATAACCCTCAATAATAATAGAACAATAGCAGTAAAGATATAGAAGACTTGAACCAAACTACCCACCAACATGACAAATTGGCATAGAACACCTCACCAAACAACAGCTGTATAACACATTTTTTTTTCAAATGTACATGGAACATTAAAAAGATAGTCCATATTGTGGACCATAAAACATGTCTCAATATATGTATGAATGAATTCAAGCCCAACTGAATATTTCTTCTAACTATAATGGAATTAAATTGGGAATCAACAACAAAAAGTTTTGTGGCAAATTCCCAAATATTTGCCAACGAAATAATATACTTCTAAACACCCCCATTGATAAAAGAAGAAATCAAAAGGGATATTAGAAAGTATATTGAACTAATTGAAAATTTAAAAAAGAACATATTGAAATTTGTGGATGCCACTAAAGAAGTACTTTAGGGGAAAACTTATAGTACTAAAATTTATAGTACTAGTATTATATTTATAGGACTAAAATTTATAGTACTAGTATTAGATCTATAATGTTAAATACCTCCAGTAATGGAGAAGAAATTTCTCAAATCCGTGATCTCAGCTTCCCCTTAAGCCAGAAAAAGAATAAAAAAATAAAATGCAAAGTAAGCAGAAGAAAGGAAATAATAAAGAACAGAGTGGAATTCAGTGAAATAGAAGTCTACAAAAACAACAAAGCTTAATGAAGCCAAAAGCTGAATATTAGAGAAGGTCAATAAAAATAATAGGTGTCTAATCAGACTGATAAGGAAAAAAATGGAAAACAGAAATTACTAATGTCAGGAATAAAAAAGGTGGCATCACTACAGATGCTATAGATATTAATAGGATAAGTATATTGTGAACAACTTTATGCCAAAATCATTATTTTTTAATTTTCACATTATTAGAAGTTCAAATGCCAAAGTTATTGACAACTTTGATGAAATAATTTTTTTAAATTTGGGGTGTATAGTAAGTGTATATATTTATGGAGTATATGAGATGTTTTCATGCAGGCATGCAATGTGTGATAATCATATATGGAGAATGGGGAATCGATCCCTTAAAGCATTTATCCTTTGATTTACAACCAATCGAATTATACTCTTTTAGTTATTTTAAAATGTACAATTAAGTTGTTATTGACTACAGTCACACTGTTCTGCTTTCAAACAGTAGGTCTTACTCATTCTTTCTATTTTTCTGTACCCATTAACCATCCCCACCTCCTCCACAGCCCCCCGCTACCCTTCGTAGCCTCTGGGAACCATCCTTCTACTCTATGTTTATGAGTTCAATCGTTTTAATATTTAGATCTCACAGATAAGTGTGATGTTTGTCTTTCTGTGCCTGATTATTTTGCTTAACATAATGATCTCCAGTTTCATCCATTGTTGCAAATGACAGTATCTCATTGTTTTTTATGACTGAATAGTATTCCACTGTGTATATGTACCACATTTTCTATATCCATTCATCTGATGATGGTCATTGCTTCAAAATCTTGGCTACTGTGAACAGGGCTGCAACACACATGGGAGTGCAGATATCTCTTTGATATACTGATTTCCTTTCTTTGGGGTATATACTCAGCAGTGGGATTGCTGGATCATATAGTAGCTCTGTTTTTAGCTTTTTGGGGAACCTCCAAACTGTTTTTCATAGTGGATGTACTAATTTACATCCCCACCAAGAGTGTAGAAGGGCTCCCTTTTCTCTACATCTTCAACGGCATTTGTTATTGCCTGTCTTTTGGATATAAGCAAATTTAATTGAAATGAGATGATATCTCATTGTAGTTTTGATTTGCATTTCTCTGCTGATCAATGATGTTGAGAACCTTTAATTTTTCAAAGGACACAAACCACCAAATCTCATTTAACAAGAAAAAGATAATGTGAACAACCCAATATCTGTGAAAGAAATTGGATTTGTAGATAGAAACCTTCCTACAAAGGAAACTACAGACTCAGCTTCAGTGGAGAATTATATCAAACATTTAGGGAAGGAAATAATACCAATTCTGTATAAACACTTCCAAAAATTTGAAGACAAGGAAATAACTAGCCACTCATTCTATGTGGTGAGCTAAATACCCTAAATACCAAACAAAGACATGAAAAGAAGTAAAACCACAGAGCAATATATCTCATGAACATAGAAGTGAACATTCAAAACAATATTTCAAGGAACCAAATCCAACAACACATAAAAAGGATAATACATAATGACTAAGAGGGACTCATCCTAAGAATGCAAGATTGGTATAATAAAAAAATCAATGTAACTCATTATATTAACATATCAAAGAAGAAAAACCGTATGATTATATCGGTGGATTAAAAAAATGACAAAATCCAACAGACATTCCTGATGAAAATTTATAGAAAACTAAAATAAATGGGAACTTCCTCAACCTGATAAAGGGCATGTACAAAAAAGTATAACTAATACCCTACCTAATGGCAAAAGACTGAATGCTTTCCTTCTAAGATCAGGAAAAAGACAAGGACGCTCACTCTCAAACTTCTGTTCAACACTGTATCGAAGACTGTGGCCAGTGCAGTCATAGAAGAAATAAAAAAGCATCCAGATTGGATAAGAAGTAAGATTATCTTTCTTTGCCAACAACGTGATTGCCTATATAGAAAAACTGAAGAAATCTATAAAAAAAAAACTTGCAGGACTAATAAGTGAGCTTAGCAATTTTATAGAATGTGCAATAAATTTTATTTCTTATATTCTGTCAACAAATAATTGGAAAATGAAAATTTAAAAATAATATAATAGGATGAAAATATGAAATATTTAGGAATAAATCTAACAAATATAGGCAAGATCTTTTCATTACAAATTACAAAACTGCTGAGAAAAATTAAAGAAGGCCTAAATAAATGGGAGAGATGTACATTGGTCATGGGTGAGAAGACCTCATATTGTTAAGATGTCAATTCCTCCTGAATTGATCTACAGACCTAATGCAATCCCAATAAAAATCTCAAAAGGTTTGTTTGTAGAAATCAACAAGCTGATTCTAAAATTCATATGGAAATGCAAAGGACCTGTAAGAGCCAAAACAGGCCGGGCACAGTGGCTCACGCCTGTAATCCCAGCACTTTGGGAGGCTGAGCCAGGCAGATCACCTGAGGTCGGGAGTTCGTGACTAGCCTGGCCAACATGGTGAAACTCCATCTCTACTAAAAATACACACACACACACACACACACACACATTAGCAGGGCACGGTGGCTCACGCCTGTAATCCCTGCTACTAGGGAGGCTGAGGCAGGAGAATTGCTGGAACCCTGGAGGCGGAAGCTGCAGTGAGCTGAGATTGCACCACTGCATTCCAGCCTGGGCAACAGAGCAAGACTGCATCTCAAACAAAAAAAGAGTCAAAACAATTTTGACAATAAACAAAGTTGGAGAACTATGTACTTTTAAGGCTTATTATATGACTAATCAATACAGTCTGGTATTAGAATCAAGATAAATACATCAATGGAACAAAACAGAGTCCACAAATAGACCAGCACATATTTCAGCAACTGATGTTTGGCAAAAGTACAAAGGCAATTTGGTGAAGAAAGAAGAGACTCAACAAATGGCGTTGGAACAATTGAATACATGCATGCAAAAAAATTGAATTTTGTTTCATACCATATACAAGGATTAGCTTAAAACTGATCACAGACTTCAATATAAAACCTAACACTAAACCCAATAGAAAATCTTTGTGATCATAGGTTATGCAAATATTTTGTAAACATAACATCCAAGCACAATCCATAAAAGGAAAAAAAGTAAAGACTGAGCCTCACTAAAATAAAAAATTTATATTAGTCAGAAGGCACTGTTGAAAGAATAAAAAGTCAAGCTACAGATTGGAAGAAAATATTTGTAAATCATATCTTTAATGAAAGCTTTGTATCCAAAATATATAAAGAAAACTGAAATCTCAATATAAAGAAAAAAACAATTTTTTTTAAATGACCAAAATATCTGAACAGATACTTTTCCATAAAGATATACAGATGACAAACAAAAACATGAGAAGAGAGTCAATATAAATAGTCACCAAGGAAATGTAAAATAAGACTGCAATAAGATACCACAACATAGCTGTCAGAATGGCTGATAGAGTTGACTGCCAAGATAAGGATGTGGAGAAACTGGAATTCTCATATACCGTAAAACACTTTGGAAAACAGTTTGACAGTTTCTTAAAAATTTAAACATATGCCTATCATATAATCCATCCATTCCACTTCTAAGTATTTATCCAAAAGAAATGAAATCCTATGCCCACATCAAGACTTGTACATGAACAATCACAGCAGTTCTATTTGTAATAGTCAAAAACTGGGGGAAAAAAAACAAAAACAAAAACCAGATTTCCATCAACAAGTAAACTTGTTAATTGTGGTCTATCCACAGAATGAATGTATTGTTACACAGTATAGTGTGAATAATCTCAAAATAGTTATGCTGAATGAAAGAAGCCAGATGTAAGAGTGCATACTATATGATTTCATTGATATAAAATTCTAGAAAATGCAAGCCAATTTATTGTCACAGAAGCAGAATGGTGGTTGCCTGAGATTGGGGGAGTGGGAAGAGGTAGAAAGAAGAAATTATCAAGGGGCATGAAGAAACTTTAGAGCATGATGGTTGATGGTTATGTTCATCATCTTGATTACTGTGATAGTTTCAGGGGTGTGTACCTAAGTCCAAAATGTATCAAATTTTTCACTTTAAATATGTGCAATTTATCATACATCAATTACACCTCAGTAAAATTGGTAAAAACTAAATAAAAGTAGTGCTTGTATATGAATTTTTAAAAACCCTTAAAATAGGACAAAATAGAAATTTCTCTGAAGATTGCTTCCATAACTCTTAATATGGTTATGCCTCTTTATTAATTTGTCAAGTTTAAATATTCATTAATCCCTCATTTTTAAAAAAATTGAAAAAATAAATTTTCTTAAGCTACTACTTCCCTTTTCCGATCTCTGCCCATTAAATTTTTATTTTTTAATTTTTAAATGTTTTGTGTTGTATTTTTGTTTAATTTTGTACCTGACAAAGAATTGTATATATTTATCATGACAATATGTTGTTTTAAAATATGTATACATTGTGAAATAGCTAAACTGAGCAAGTTAACATATGCATTAGCTCACATGCTTAACGTTTTTATGGTGACAACACTTAAAACCTATTCTCTTAGAGCAACTTTCAAGAATACAATACATTGTTATTAACTATAGCCACCACGTTGTACAATAATCTCCTGAATGTATTCCTCCTGTCTAACTGAAACCTTGTATCCTTTGACCAACATCTCCCTAATCCCCCTCCCCACATTTTCTTTATCCATTCATCCAGTGATGGACACTTACATTGATTTCATTTCTTGGGTACTGTAAATAATGCTGCAGTGAACATGGGAGTGCAGATGTCTCTTTGGCATACTTATCTCAACTTCTTTGCGTATATACCCAGAAGTGGGATTTCTGGGTAATATGTAGATTTCTTTTTAATTTTCTGAGGAATCTCTAGACTATTTTCCATAATCGATGTACTAATTTACTTTCCCACCAGCAGCGTACAACAGTTCCCTTTTCTCCAGATGTTTAGTTGTTTTCCATCATCATTATTATCATCGGTAACATATGATGATATAGAATAATTTTTATGTGCCAAAGACTGTTCTAAGCACTTTATATATATCAACTCTTTTTATTTTCGAATGACTTTGTGAAATATTAACTATCTTCATTTTTGCTGAGAAAACCAAGGCACAGATAAGCAGTTTGCCCAAGTTGAAGTGTGGGGCAAAAATTCAAACGCAGGTGTTCTGGCTCCAGGATCCATGCTCTTAATGACTATGTTATACTGCCTTAGTGTGGTATCACTGTAATTAACAAATTTATATAAGATGCTTGATACCCTATTTTGACTTCTCAAATGTAGATGCAATATGTCTTAATTCTTCTTATTTCTGATGAAAAGAATCTAACATCATTACATCTTTCTTCCTTTGCTCCTTCCCTCTCTCCTAACCTCCATTCCAGTGTACATTGTTTTCACACTTGTCGTATAACTACAATTAATTTTTGATACATTGTCTATAAAGTGACTTTTTAAACTGAAAAGTAGCATTCACAATATTTGTAGGGAGATAATTGTTCACTGCAGAACCAAGTACAGCAGTGCCCTTGAGCCTATAGAGGAGATGTAACTCTTGTCAATAAACCTTTGCTATTAGAAGAAGAAAATTACTTCACAGTTTGGAAAGTGTTCGGATGATACCTTATCACAGTGACCTACCATGCCTTTGCCTTGTCACAAGACCACTCAGCTTCTCAGTCATTCAATTTATAGAAGAAATCCACGTCCTCCTGAAAGAGATTCTTCACAGAGCATCTGACTTCTGGTTCTAATTTAGACTGATGGCTTTCTAGGCCTGCCTCAAGGTTGTTGTGGGGAAAAGAAAGAGAGATCAGACTGTTACTGTGTCTATATAGAAAGAAGTAGACATAAGAGACTCCATTTTGTTCTGTGTTTGAGATGCTGTTAATCTGTGACCCTACCACCAACCTTGTCCTTGCAAGAGACATGTGCTGTGGTGACTCAAGGTTTAATGGATTTTGGGCTGTGCAGGGTGTGCTTTGTTAAACAAGTGCCTGAAGGCAGCTTGCTGGTTAAAAGTCATCAACATTCTCTTAATCTCAAGTACCCAGGGACACGCACACTGCCAAAGGTCGCAGGGACCTCTGCCTAGGAAAGCTAGGTATTGTCCAAGGTTTCTCGTCATGTGATGGTCTGAAATATGGCCTCGTGGGAAGGGAAAGACCTGATCGTCCCCCAGCCTGACACCCATGAAGGGTCTGTGCTGAGGAGGACTAGTGTAAAAGGGAAGAAGGCCTCTTGGCGGTTGTTGCTGGTTGAGACAGAGAAAAGCATCTGTCTCCTGCCCGTCCCTGGGCAATGGAACATCTCGGTGTAAAACCCGATTGTATATTCTGTTTACTGAGAAAGGAGAAAACCGCCGTAGAGCGAAAGGCGGGACTTGCTAGTGCAATGCTGCTCTTTATGCACTAAAAAGGTTTATGAAGATGTTTGCATATGCATATCAAGGCACAGCACTTTTCCTTAAACTTATTCGTGTCACAGAGATCTTTATTCATATGTCTTAATGCTGACCTTCTCCCTACGATGATCCTATTATGCTGTCACATCCCTTTTTCTAAGATGGTAAAGATAATTATCAATAAATACTAAGGGAACTCAGAGACTGGCACCGGCGTGGGTCCTCTGTATGCTGAGCGCCGGTCCCCTGGGCCCACTTTTTCTTTCTCTATACTTTGTCTCTGTGTCTCATGTCTTTTCTCAAGTCTCTCGTTCCACCTAACGAGAAACGCCCACAGGTGTGGAGGGGCAGGCCACCCCTTCAGTTGTCATCCTGGAATTATATTTCATTATAATCTTGGGTAAGATCCACTGCTCCTTAGAGGCCATGGCTTCCTCCTACTTGGGTTCTTTTTTGTTTTGCTTCAGTAATTCTTTCAGAAATAGTCTGTGGGTGGTAAATGGTCTGAGTTCTTGCATGTTTCAAAATGCCTCACTCTTGACTGATAGTTTAGCTAAGTAGAGAATTTTAGGTTCAAAAAACATTTATTTTGCACATTTTGAAGGCATGCTTCTTGTTTTGTTTTTCTTAGCATTTACAGTTGCTGATGATCTGTCTCATTCCAATTGGATTCTCATTGAGTAATCTATTCTTTTGGCTTTTAGACTCTTCCCTTTATTCTCAATATCTAAAATTTCACAAGAATGTGCCTTGGGCTAAGTTTGTTCATTCATCTTATTTTGCATTCTCTAGGGCTCCTGCAATCTCAATCCTATTTCTTCACTTATGGAAAATTCTCTCCTATTCTTTGTTTTGTCGCTTTCCAAACATCCCTTTGGATGTTAAAATTTTGGACCACTTTTCTCAAATCTCTTCACTTTTCTTCCACCCTTTATCTTTTTGCACTACGTTTAGAGCAATTTCTTCAACGTTTTGTCTCAGGTCTTCCCTTGAACTGTTAACTTTAGCAATTACTTTTTCATTTTAACAAATTTTTTTTTTGTTTTAGTTGTTCTTTCTCAGCAATCTAATTTGGCACTAAAAAATGCTTTCTCTTGACTTTTGTTTCCATGAGGATACTAAATAGAATAACTTTAAAGATATTTTCTATGTCCTGAATTATCCGTTTCCTCCGGAGTCAGTGTATTTTTTCTCTCAACCTGCTCTTTTGTCCTCATTTTTCTTCAGATTTTCATAATCCTTGGCTATAGATTCATACCTACAACTGAGGTAGGTCAGCTCATTGAATGCAGATAGCTCTGCCTTGTGCAGCTCTCTCTTGTCTACACAAGTGGCTGTCACTGGCAGCCTTTGCTTTAGACCTTGTAGTGAAAGAAGAGGAAGTTGGATGTCCCCCTCCCTGCTTCTCTCACTTCCCAGCAAAAATGGGAAGAAGTTTACTCAGATGGGGCATCACCCCAACTAGGGCTCCTTCTCACCAAGACTATTCAATTATTTTAAATATTAGTCCTCTGGTTTTAGCCTGAGCATGTGATGCAGGGAAGGAGAACGTGGACTATGACTCACACAGTTATTCCACAGTTGATTGCTTTCCAACTCTCCTTTCATACTCCAAGTGTTGAGCTTCTCTCTGGGTGTGCTGCCAGGAAAAATAGCCCTAGCCTCTACTGCAGCCTTCTCCTGTGAATGTGATTTAACCTGTTAATACAATTCCAAGTATTTCCACTTTCAAGAAACTTGTCTATATCCCTAGTTCCTGATGCTCTTTCTTCTGTACCCAGTAGTCTTTAATTTGTTACTCTTACTTCTTCTTTGCTGACATTTCTATGAGATTTGAAGTAGAAAGGAGATACGTGCTGTCTGCCATCTTGAATGAGAACTTTCTTTGCCTCTTTGGACATCTTTGTGCTTTTCTCATTTTGAGGCAAAAGACTCCATATAGCTTCTGCTTAAGGCCATTGGACAATACAAACAATTCCTTAATTTCTCTTCTACTTGTCAGCTCTACAAATATTTGAAACTAGTTTTATATCCTCCTATGCTGTCCAGGATAAATATTTCCAATTCCACTAACCATACCTCACCGAAGTTTTAGTACTATCATTCCAATCACTTTCTTCTGAACTTTCCCCACCTTCTTAAATAATTCAGTGCAATACCTAGGGTATTAACGTTGGAAACTACTTCAGAGTAACCTAGTCTTCCCTACTACATCACATGTCCACAACAGCCAGTTACTTCCTTCCCTTCCCTAGGCAAATAAAATTAATGTTACATCTCTACCAGCTGCTGTGAAAACGCTATGCAATGGTGACATACTTAAAAGCCATGAAATTATGAGAAAATAGAATTTCTCTCTGAGAATTTCCAGGCCCCCTAGCACAACTTCTAACTTGTACATAATTACTTTATCACAGAAATAAACGTTATTCAAAAATTCTTAGTTTTAGTCATTTTGGAAAGAATAATACTATCTGTTAAGAAAGAAATTTGGGATAATTGTTCCTAAGCTGATTAAAGTATGCAGTTGGAGCCACTATATACATAGATACATATATTTTTTCTTCAGTTATTTGAAATGGAACTCCAAAACTCCAACACATTTCCCATTTCTCATGAGCAAAAATGAACACTTTTCTAAGAGCCTCACATTATTGTAAAATTGCCACTAATTAAAATATGTATAATATTTAAAAATCAATAAAAAGAGGATAAAGGCAAGTATTATATCCACCTAAAACAGTATCACTATAGTGACATCCCTTTATAACAAAGTTTAAGAAAATTAAATAAAATATTGCCTTACAAAGTTACATGGTACAGTTCTCAACGAACACAAAGATTTTTCTAATATGTGTAGTTTCCTTGGAATTTTCTTTGCCCCTGTTTCTTGGAGAGCCTATTTGTAAACCCCAAAAGAAAAAGGTTTTTTAATATGTGTAGGGAAAGATTTATTTCAGATGTATGTTTAAAACAAGATATTTAACAGGAATTTAAAAGATGTTTTCAAAATCTACTTATTTGTTTATCTGTTGAAAAGAATTAAGAAACTATTACGTGCTAAGCACTAGTGATTTATTAATACAATGAAAAAACTTTCAGTCTCTAGTTTCAGATCCTGCACAGGTGAAAGATACATTGATTCAAATTTGTTAAAGCACTTCTTTTTCTACACTTTGCTTAAGGGAGATTTAAATGCACACCAATTGTGTGCCAGTCTCGAGAAAGCCAAAGCCTAGCAGCGGCCGGAGGCCTGTAATCCCAGCACTTTGGGAGGCCGAGACGGGCGGATCACGAGGTCAGGAGATCGCGACCATCCTGGCTAACACGGTGAAATTCCCTCTCTACTAAAATAATACAAAATATTAGCCGGGCATGGTGGTGGCACCTGTAGTCCCAGCTATTCGGGAGGCTGAGGCAGGAGAATGGCGTGAACCCGGGACGGGGAAGTTGCAGTGAGCCGAGATCGCGCCACTGAGCTTCAGCCTGGGCGACAGAGACTCCCGTCTCCAAAAAAAAAAAAAAGCCTAGCATCTTCTCCATTCTCTGGGTCCAATGGACTGTGTCAATAACACTTGTGCAGTGTTGGCTATGAGGATTCAGCAGTGAAAATTTAGTTGGAAGTTAAGAACACACCTCAAGAAAAAATTATTTCATTACCACATTCTTATTTTCTCTGATTAATGAGAATTTGGAGATCAGGCATTTCCGTTTCTACAGTTGTATGGCGAGCAGGTCCAGTATTGGTGGTCCTTTGGCATCTCCTACTTGTAATACTGGGTCTCCTGCCAGCCTGGTAAAATGCATGCTTTTTGCCCTGGACAGTCATTGTTCACACTTGCTTGTTCACAGTGCACAACTGCTTGTTCACACTTCCTTTCCTTTGCCTGAAATGCACTTGCTATTCTCATTTACCTGGAGTCTTCTTACTTCTGTTTCAAGGCTCAGCTCAAACACTGCTTCCTCGGGGAAGCCTTCACGGACTCCTTGGGTGGTGAGTCAGCTCAGTGGCGTTGTTGCAACAACTGTGAGAAAAGACAGAGCAGGAAATGGATCTCGGCTCTAGCTCTTACCAGATGTGTAGTTATGTAAACTTTTTGAATCTCAGTTTTTCCCATCTATAAAATACAGATGCTTACCTTGCAGGGCTGTTTTGAAGATGAAATGCAATGGTGAAGATAATGTCCCTACACGGAGAGCTTGGCATGAGGGCACACAGTGTTTTTTATCCTCCTCCTTTTTAGCCACACCTTTGAAAGGCAGGAACTTAAAATCTCGTGCTTAGATCCACCATGTTCTCTATTATGGAAATCATTTGGAAAACAATAATATGAAGTTCAAATTAAAGCCAGCATCATTAATCAAAGCTTATTAAAGATTTTCCAATTATGTACAAAGGTCTTTCATGTGATGTATGACTATGAAATAATTAGAATGATCTTTTACTTGAAGTGTATGCAAGCAATACTTTCAAAGATGCTGATCAAAAGCCTCAGCACTCTGTGTGAGAACCTATAAATTTTACATAGAGGTCAATGCTATATTCTTAGCAATGACATCTGCTCTTTTACCTACTTTACAAACTCAGAGGTAGGCAGGAAGTACACAGTACACTGATAGCAAAGATTCCAAGGGACAATAACAATATGAAAGCAATAACTTTTTTTTTTTTTTTTTTGAGATGGAGTCCCGCTCTGTCCCCCAGGCTGGAGTGCAGTGGTACAATCTCCGTTCACTGCAACCTCCGCCTCCCAGGTTCAAGTGATTCTCCTGCCTCAGCCTCCCAAGTAGCTAGGATTACAAGCATGTGACACCATGTTTGGCTAATTTTTGTATTTTTAAGAGAGACAAGGTTTCACCATGTTGGCCAGACTGGTCTCAAACTTCTGACCCCGTGATCCACCCGCCTCAGCCTCCCAAAGTGTTGGGATTACAGGTGTGAGCCACCAAGCCCAGCCAGCAATAACTTTTGTATTTTATAAGAAATTGCATTACTTCAAAGTCTTTCACTCATGTCTTAAACATTCTACAAACATTCATTACCCCTCACAACATCCCTGTGGCAGGTCAGTAGTGCTCAGTTGTCCCAATTTCCAGAATTGTATGCAAAAGTCCTTCAACATCAGTATAACAGAGTAACAGAGTGATGCTGGGTATGGTTTTTTGTTTGTTTGTTTACACAGGAGGTCAGGAAGATGAGATACTCTTCAACAGGTGAGAAGCTGTTACGCCTTTCCAAGTAGTATTTGTTTCCCACAGGCTATATGTTTTTCGTCAAATTTTTACTCTGTTTCAAGAAATTTGGGAAACATGAGTGCCTCACTCACTCACTCACTCGTTGTGATTAAAAGCAGACTTTCAAGTGTGAATCCTTGGTTCAATTCCAACTCTACCACCTTTTAGCTATGAGGCCTTGGATGAGTTACTTCCTCTATGTTATGGACTGAATGTATGTATCCCTCCAAAATTCATATGTTAAAGTCCCGTCCCCACTGAGATAGTATTAGGAGGTGGGACTTTTGGGAGGTAATTATGTTTAGATGAGGTCATGAGGGTGGGAATCCAATGATGGGATTAATGTCCTTATAAGAAGAGCAAGAAACCAGACTCCCTCTATCTCCATCGTGCGAAAACACAGCAAGAAGGCAGCTGTCTGAAAGCCAGGAGTAGGGCCCTCACCAGAACCGAATTTGTCAGCACCTTGATCTTGGAGTTCCCTGCTTTCAGACCTGTGAGAAATAAATGTTTGTTGTTTAAGCCACCCAGTGTATGATATTTTGCTATAGCAGTCCTACCTAAGACACTCTGTCTATGGTTTAGCTTCCCCATCTGTAAAATGGGGATAACAATAGTACCTACGTCAGAGGGCTATAGGGAGCAGTGCCTGGCACATAATTAGTGATCCTAATTATTAGGAACTATTCTTGTTAGCTCTTCTTCCTATTCTAGGCACTGAGATGCAATGGTGAACAATGGTACTCAAAAGATATTTAGCAGATGAATAATGCAAAACCATAATAGAGTGGAGACATAAATATAGATTTTGGAACGCAGGTGGTTTTGATGAATGACTGATGTCAGAGAAGAAAAATTTAAACATTCATATGAGTAAGCCTCAACAACAGGCTCATTTGCCCAACAGCAGAAATTTTAAAAAATGAAATTATTTGCCTAATAACACAAAAGACCAAACCAATGAAAGTAAGCCAAGTAGCTTTGTGCCCAAATGTTACTTTTTCAACTTGGCTGTAGTATGCAACCCTTTTTGTAAGCCTATAAACTTTATTTAACTGTTAGCCAAATACACTGACTCTCCAATGAGGTCATATTTGGAAATATACGTATCAACATTTAAACAACTCAAAACCATAAGAAAATCTTAAATACTTCAGCCAAATTCTGTCTCAGAATTGAAAAGTGTGATGTAAAAATCAGGGGAAGACATATTATGAATTGGATCATTGTGTTATGCTACCTTTTATATATAATGAGTACAGAGCACAGGCATTTAGGATACCATCACTAAAACTGTTTGCAGCACAAACCAGTTGTAACCACTGCTAAAAGTTCTAACACTACTAAAAAAATACTCAAGAGAGTATAACTACAATGTTTACATCTGCCTACAAGAACATGATCATCTTAAGTCTCAATTTTAAATACTGGTATTTTCTTTTAAAGTTCTTCAAAGCATGTGTACTATGAAAAGGGGAATTTAAAAAGAATTACTATCTAAAGCTGCAGAGGAGTTGGAGCAAATCAAGGAAGGTGTTTAAAGAGTAAATGTAAGTAACTGATACAAAGTTAAGATAGCACAGAGGGCTAAGGAACAGAGAGAGGCTGGAGGGAGAAAATCACTTCCAACTGAGAAAAGGAGAATGTGTGCATTTGACTATGCACTCTCTTCCTTTTTATTTTTCCAGAGATGATAAAATAATAGGAACTGTAAGTACTTCGAAAGTTAATTGGTATTAAGACAGGCCTTTTCAGAGATCCACACAGGTAATACTGTATTTACTGTGAAGGAAATTAAGGGTTGGTTTCTTTAACAACTAATAAAAACAGAGTATTGACAAGAGAGAACAGAAAATCCAGAGAACGCTGAAGTCTTTTTTCAAAGTATGGTAATGGAAAGCTGCCTTCAATGGCTGTGAGTCCTGAAACCACAAATGGTTTCTCAAAATCTCTGAACAAGCCACACACACAATACAATACAATACAATACAACACACACACACACACACACACACACACACACACACACACACACACACATAGCCTCTTTCTCTTTCTCTCTCAAAAGTAATGATTATAAAGGTGACAATTAGCTATTACTCAAAAGTACCTTTGCAGGCAGGTATTATGTTACCCTCAATTTTGCTTTATTTAAATAGTGAATTAAATTTAAATACAGAGTTCTTTAATATTTTTGCTTCTGGTGGGTTTTGGTTTTGGCAAAGAAAAATAAGGTGAAAGGGCAAATTTGTGCTCTTTTTTATTCCATTTACTCGGTGTTCTCATAGTGGCAACTTATAGGGGTTATAAATAGAATAAAATTTGTCATTTTACTGTTCCCTGTATCAGTGTTTCTTTCCGGAGGAAATGAATCCCAAATATGTGTGTATATCCAAAATATTCATTAAAGTGTTATTAAACAGATAATATGCCCTGACATGTTTATACTGATTTTCTCTTGATATTGTAATAAATTACCAAAAATGTAGTTGTTTAAAATAATGTAAATGGATTATCTTACAGTGTTTTAAAGATTCAATACAGCTCTCACTAGGTTACAACCAAGGTGTCAATAGGACCTCATTACTTTTGCCTCCTTCCACTTTTAAGGATTACATTGGACCCACCTGGATAATCCAAGCGTCTCTCCACATCTCAGTGTCAGCTGATGAGCAACCTTAATTCCATCGGCAGCTTTAATTCCTCTCTGTTATGCGTATTCAGTACTCTGGCTGCCATAACAAAATACCACAGGCTGGTGGCTTAAACAACAGACACTGATTTTCTCACAATTTCAGAGGCTGGAAGTCCAAGATCAAAGTGCCAGCAGGATCTGTTTCTGATGAGGCCTCTCCTTGGTTTGTAGATGTCTGCATTCTTGCTGTGTCCTCACATGGTTTTTCCTCTGTGCACACGTAGAGATAACGTGAGCTCTGATGCCTCTTCCTCCTCTTATAAGGACACCAGTCCTATTGGATTAGGACACTGATAAGGTTTGGCTGTGTCCACACCCAAATCTCATCTTTTATTCCCACCTGTTGTGGGAGGGACCCGGTAGGAGGTAACTGAATTATGTGAGCAAGTCTTTCTTGTGCTGTTCTTGTGATAGTGAATAAGTCTAATGAGATCTGACACGCTCTCTCTCTTTGCCTGCGGCCATCCATGTAAGATGTGACTTGCTCCTGCTTGCCTTCCTCCATGATTGTGAGGCCTCCCCAGCCATGTGGAACTGTAAGTCCTTTAAACCTCTTTTCTTCCTAGTCTCAGGTATGTCTTTATCAGCAGTGTGAAAATGGACTAACACAGTACCTTGGCATTGGTAGAGTGGGGCGCTGCTGAAAAGGTGCCCAAAAATGCGGAAATGACTTCAGAACTCAGTAATAGGCAGAGATTGGAACAGTCTGGAGGGCTTGGAAGAAGACAGAAAAATGTGGGAAAGTTTGGAACTTCCTAGAGACTTGGATGGCTTTATGCCGATAGCAATATGGACAATAAAGTCCAGGCTGAGGTGGTCTCAGATAGAAATGAGGAACTTGTTGGGAACTGGAGCAAAGGTAACTCTTGTTATGCTTTAGCAAGGAGACTGGTGGCATTTTGCCCCTGCCCTAGTGATTTGTGGAACTTTGAACTTGAGAGAGATGATTTAGGGTATCTGGTGGAAGAAATTTCTAAGCAGCAAAGCATTCAAGAGGTGACATGGGTGCTGTTAAAGGCATTCAGTTTTACAAGGGAGGCAGAGCATAAAAATTCGGAAAATTTGCAGCCTAACAATGCGATAGAAAAGAAAATCCCATTTACAGAGGAGAAATTCAAGCTGGCTGCAGACATTTGCATAAGCAACGAGGAGCCATATATTAATCATCAAGACAATGGGGAAAATGCCTCCAGGGCATGTCCGAGGTCTTTACAGCAGCCCCTCCCATCACAGGCCCAGAGGCCTAAGAGGAAAAAGTGGTTTCATGGGCTGGTCCCAGGGTCCCCAAGCTGTGTGCAGCCTAGGGATTTGCTGCCCTGTGTCCCAGCCACTCCAGCTGTGGCTGAAAGGGGCCAATGTAGAGCTCAGGCTGTGGCTTCAGAGGGTGCAAGTCTCAAACCTTTGTGGCTTCCACACGGTGTTCAGCCTACAAGTGCACAAAAGTCAAGAATTGAGGTTTGGGAACCTCTGTCTAGATTTCAGAAGATGTATGGAAACGTGTGGATGCCCAGGCAGAAGTTTGCTACAGGGTCAGGGCCCTCATGGAGAACCTCTGCTAGGGCATGTGGAAGTGAGATATAGGGTGGGAGCCCCCACACAGAGTCCCTACTGTGGCACTGCCTAGTGGAACTGTGAGAAGAGGGTCACTGTCCTCCAGCCCCCAGAATGGTAGATCCACTGACAGCTTGCACCATATGCCTGAAAAAAGTCACAGACACTCAATGCCAGCCCATGAAGGCAGCCAGGAGGGAGGTTGTACCCTGCAAAGCCACAGGGGCAGAACTTCCCAAGACCATGGGAACCCACCTATTGCCTCAGCATGACCTGGATGTGAGACAGAGTCAAAGGAGATCATTTTGGAGTTTTAAGATTTGACTTCCCTGCTGGATTTCAAACTTGCATGGGGCCTGTAGTCCCTTTGTTTTGGCCAATTTCTTCCATTTGGAATGGCTGTATTTACCCAATGCCTGTACTCCCATTGTATCTAGGAAGTAACTAACTTGCTTTCGGTTTTACAGGCTCATAGGCAGAAGTGACTTGACTTGTCTCAGATGAGACTTTGGACTGTTGACTTTTGAGTTAATGCTGAAATGAGTTAAGGCTTTGGGGGACTGTTGGAAAGGCATGATTGTTTTGAAACGTGAAGACATGAAATTTGGGAGGGGTCAGGGATGAGATTATATGGTTTGGCTGTGTCTCCACCCAAATCTCATCTTGAATTCCCATGAGTTGTGGGAGGGACCTGGTGGGAGGTAGTTGAATTATGGGAGCAAGTCTTTCTCATGCTGTTCTCGTGATAGTGAGTAAGCCTCATGAGATCTGATGGTTTTAAAAAGAGGAGTTCCCCCACACAAGCTCCCTCTCTCCGCCTGCCGCCATCCACATAAGATGTGACTTGCTCCTCCTTGCCTTCCTCCATGATTGTGAAGCCTCCCCAGCCATGTGCATCTGTAAGTCCATTAAACCTCTTTTCTTCCCAGTCTTGGGTATGTGTTTATCAGGAGTGTGAAAATGAACTAATACAGACAGCATCCTTACAACTCATTTAACCTTAATTACTTCCCTAAAGGCCCCATCTCTAAATACAGACACATTGGGGGTTAGGCTTCAACATACGAATTCTGGGAAAACACAACGCAGTCAAAACATCATGCAACCTAACCCGTTCACATGTTCTAAGGATAAGGACATGGACATCTTTGGCCAAGCCATTGTTCTGTCTGCTGTGATGCTGTACTTTGAATTGCAAACCCCTGATGGTGATATGCTTGGGGTCAAATGAGGTGAGTCTGAGCTCAGACTGGGTGAGCAGGAGGAGGAGAAAGACACCGTGTAGGACAGCTGCTCTTTCGCCTTTTTTCCCAAAGTGGTTATAATAGAAGCTTGGGCCACTTCCAAACAGAGAACCAACCTTCCTCTCTGGCACTGGTTCAGGGAATAGCAACATGAGCGCTTACTCAGAGTAAAAGGTGGAAGTGGCCATGGTGTCAGGGCCTCTAAACCATGGGGTTATCAAAATAGCAGCACTGTGGTGGCTCGCAGGTGCCCAGAAGTTAATCTAACACTATTAAATAGTGTGTGCTGAACAGATCCTGGACAGGGGCCTGGGGGTCAAGTACTCCATCCTTGGTTTTAAAATTCTCATTTCAAAATAGCTGGATGCATGGATCAGACAAGAAATAAGTACAATGTACTATTTGTTATAAGAGAGCATGTCTTGAAAAAAGTCCAGAGAGAAGCTGATTCCCAGAGTGGGAAAAACCTCTCATCTTTATGTTCCCTTTTTATCATTCATGAAGGTCACTGGGTTAATCAGCCCATTACTCATCATTTGTGCGTCAGGACACACAAGAATGCAGCCATCTTGATAAAAGGCCTCATTGCTCTCGAAAGGAAATAATCAGCCTAGAGGGTAAGAGACTTGCAGATTCCAAACCTAAAAAGAGATAGGGAGTATCTGAAATAGGAAAACAATTCAATTGCAGCTCCCTTCCACCTTGTCATCTCAGGGAGGTCACCTCTTACTGCAGGCCAGAGGCTTGTTAATGAATGTTTATGCAGAAGTAGCTACCATTCTGATATCACCCAAAAGATCAAGCACTGAAAGTATAAAAGAAAGGAGACTAAGATGATTAATAAATACTTTCTGTCCTTTTCCCATGCCATTGAAGGCATACACACATATGGACAAATATTACATTAAAGAACAAATGAGTAAATCATACTACCACCAGGTGCGGTAGCTCATGCCTATAATCCCAGTACTTTGGGAGGCTGAGGCAGGTGGATCACTTGAGGTCAAAAGTTTGAGACCAATCTGGCCAACATGGTGAAACTCCGTCTCTACTAAAAATACAAAAATTAGCCGGATATGGTGCCACATGCCTATAGTCCAAGCTACCTGGGAGGCTGAGCCAGGAGAATAGCTTAAACTCGGGAGGTGGAGGTTGCAGTGAGCCAAGGTCTTGCCACTGCACTCTAGAATGTATGACAGAGCGAGACTCCATCTCAATAATAATAATAATAATAATAATAATATGATATAAAAGCATGTGTGCTCTTCATATTATATAGGTTTGTAAAGGAAAAACCCAACCACCTATACATTAACTGAGATCTAGTCTCAGCCATATCCTGAACACAACGTCCACGTGTCAAGACGAGAATTGACAATGCACACTGAAGTAGAAGTCTATTATTCAACCACTAAACTGCCCCTTCCTATGCCTATGGAATTTGCTAATTAGCAATAAGACATTGTTAATCAATTATAGCACTGTTTTCTGCTGAACCCTGAGGAAACTGCATAATCCTAAGGCAGGATTCTAGGCAGCCACTACCAAGCATTCAAGGTTGGCACTAAAAATGATACCGATTTGCCTTCCTGGCATATAACATTTCTAATTTTTCCCTCTCTACTGGCTTCTTCTTTACTTCCTCCAACACACATAAGACTTTATATTCAGTAATAAATAGTTGTGGAACGCCTGCTGCATACCAGTGCTGTTTAAGGCAATAGGAAACACAGAGGTAACAAGAACTAGCATAATGTAACTTACACTTAATGAGGGAGACAGACAATAACAATCATTAAACAGATAAACAAGTTTTTTCCAGACACTGATCAGTGTCTTTTTTAAGACACTTTAAAAAAATTAAATCACATAACGTGACAGAGAAGGACTAGGGGTGGGGGAAATAGGCACTGGTAGAGAGGCCAAGGAAGTGCTATCTAAGCAGATAGTGTCAGATCGAAGTGATAAACAGTAAGACATCAACCACACAAGGAGAGAGGGCAGAGGGGTTTCAGCAGAGGGAGCAGGAAGTACTAATGTCCTGAGGCAGGAATGAGACAGACATTCAGGAAACACACAGAAAACAGATGTGGCTGGAATGCACTGAGCTGGGGAAGAATGGAACCAAATGACGCTGGAAAGAAGCAGAAGCCCAATCACAAAGGGCTTTGAAGGACATGTCAAGGAAATTACACGTTATCCTTAGTGTGATGAGAGGTCAGTGGGGAATGTAAGCAGAAGAAAGTACTAGACTGATTACTTTTGCCTACCCAGAAAAAATACTCACTTGCTTCCCTTTGCTCGTCGTCTTTCTCTCCATCTCCCCACATTCACAGCCGACATTCATGAGTGGGCCTGTACCCACCACACCATTTCCTCACCACCAGCTTCCAGGCACTGGGTAATACGTTCCATTTCCTGCACTGTCTCCAAAACTCCTTCTCAAAGGGTTCTGGCTTACTTTGTGCACATCTCTCTTGAAACCTCCCTCCCCAAGCACTTCACTCACTCACAAACTTTTACTGAGGTCCTGTTTTGTCCCAAACTTTACATCAGTCCCTGGGGATCGTCCTTTTATGTTAGCAAGAAATATAGTCCCTGGTCCTCAAGGAACCCAACATGTGACAATTAAACCAGCCTGACCACTGAATTCTAAGGTCTATGAAAGTAGGCACTGAGATGAACATGGGAGACTGCAGGAGCCTCTCAGTTCATCTGATGAAGGCTGAGCGAGGGGGCAGGCAGGGCAGAGGGAGGAAGCACTGCTACTTGAGACATGGGGACAGCAGGAGTGAGCCAGGCTAAGGAGAGCACCACATTCCAGATGGTGGAAACCAGAAGTGAGAAAGTGCCTGGCAAATGTAGGAACTGAAATGGTTCACATGGTTCAATAGGCCAGAAAGCAAATTTCCTCCCCATTATTAAGGTGCTCTTCCATAGCAGTTTTCTTCTGTTGATTTTATTCATTCCCTTACAAATGCTTTTCTTTATAATAATGTATTGATAATTTTAAAATATGGTCATTGTGAAAACTGATGAAAAACAGATAAGAAAAGTAAAATTAATATCAGCTACCTGTTAATACATTGCTGTATTTCTTTCTAATTCTTTTCCCAATGCCATCTCTGCCCCTCCCTTTGCCTGTTTTGGTAGGGAGGACATTCACTTGTGTGCCTCCCTTTTTTTGTTGTTTAATATTATACTGTAAACATGTTGTTCATAATTCATATACTTATAATTTATTAAGAAATCCTCTGTTAATAGATACAATGTTTTTTTCTAAGTTTGTCCTAGTAGATATGATTATTCTTGTACATAACTCTTTGTTTACATGATGGATTCTGATACCAATTTCTGGAAGTAGAATCAACAAGTAAAAATGAATGAGTATTTCTAAAGCTCTTGGTACAGATTACCAAGTGCCCTCCAGAAAGGCTCTGCTAATTATGCCCCAGCAGCATCAAATGAGTGCTTTACACCACTCCACACCCTTGCTAGCAATAAACATGGTTGTTTAATTAATTGTTGATATTTTGTGGGTTAGAAATAAACTCATAGCTTTAATTTTTATTACTTTGATTTACAATTTAAAATGTTTTGGTCCATTTATGTTGCTCATGTAAATTTTTTGAAGGTGTTATTGTCTCTTTTTTCCACTGGCATATTAGCATTTTTGTTACTGATTTTAAATGTCCTTTATACATTAATTACATTGCATCTGCAATTTTTATATAGTCATACTGTAAAAACACTTTTTTTAGCCTATGTTATTTCAATTACAAAAATAGCAACAACAAATGGTATCCTCAGAACCCTTCGTAGCCTTATCCCCACCTCACCTCACTTCCTAAACAGAACTTCTGGTGAAGGACCATTCTTCTATCAAATGATGTCTCTCAACTCCTCCCAGATGGTTAGAAGTCCTCTGTCTCATGGAGTGGCATCATTTCCACATGGCTTCCCTCCAGTTTTTCTCCATAGGAAACCAGAATGATTTTTGTGTGTGTGTGTTTTTGTTGTTGTTGTTTTGTTTTTTGTTTTTAATTTATTGTAAATGCATCAATGGCTTCCTGGTGTAATCAGAATAAATTCCCAGCTCCTCCAAATGGTCTGTGTGGCCTTCTCCAAGGTCCGGCGTCGCATTTCTCTCCCTCCTTATCTTGCACGTGCTTTCTCCTGGCTCACAGAACTCCAGACTTGCAAGCCTCCATCCCATGCTCTGGCTTGCTCTTGAGCTCCTTCCTCCTTCAGAACACCACATCCACACCACTATGCCAGAGCAGCCTTTGCTGACCTCCCAGTCTGTTATTCTTTCTCACAAATCTAGCTGCTTCTCATGCTGGGCACTGCTTACAAACTGTAAACATTTTATGATTGTCTGGTTAACAAGTACCTCTCTTACTAAAATGGCATCTTCAGACACCACTTGTTTTTTTTCTTTTTTTTTTTTTTGCCAGTGTGTGCCCAGTGGGAAGGATGGAGGGAAACAAGGGAGAAGATTCCACTGCCTTCTCAATTCACTTCTACTCACCTTGCAGTTAGCAGAGAGATCGCCAGTGTTAGCTTTTGGAAAGGGTGATCTTGCCCAACCTCAGGCTAAAGAGGACTTTGTAAGGGCAGTGACATCTGGTCCGGGCTGAGTCTCACAGGATGAGGCAGAGATTGGCAAATGCACTCTAGACAGAGACAGCACATGTGTCGTGGCTACAACAACACGGCACATTTGAGAAAACCACAGGACAAGGCCTACCTTCTGAAGAAATTATTCTCCCTTCTTCACCCTGCCATCATCCTGCCATAAACCCAGTCTCTTTGCCCATCCTTTGCATTATGTCAAAAATTATACATGTAGGTGCTCAGTAAATACTGGATGACATACGAATGAATGATTCATGACATCCCTCAGTTACAGCAATTTGCTTCTCCTAGAATATCCTTTTTCTCTCTCTCAGTCTGCATTCCATCAAGACCTGGCTGGAGACCCACCTTCTTGAAGCTCTTATTATCCGAGAGCAACGCAATGCAAATGAGCTGCACTTATTCTGAATTTCATCTTTCAATGTTCTAGACTTGTTTAATATTTTCTGTCTAATCTTGTCTTCCTAATTAAACATAATGTCCTCAAAGGCAGGGATTGATCTCCTTCTCCTCCTCTTTCACGTCTTTTATAATTTTTTTTTTTTTTGGTAAACTCAAATATGCCAAATCCATATATACCATCTTATAGAGTAAAAGTTTAACTTCTATGAAAGAAAGGGAAGAAGAAAGGGAGGGAGGGGGAGAGGGAGTTTGCCTTGCTTGCTCTTGAGCTCCTTCCTCCTTCAGAACACCACATTCAGCCACTAGGCCAGAGCGGCCTTTGCTGACCTCCTAGTCTGTTATTCTTTCTCACAAATCTAGTTGCCTCCCTCTCCCCCTCCCTTCCTTCTTTCCTTCATTCATTTTAGTCTTAATATAAAAACTTAATATGTAAAATCCCCCCACCCCATTTTTACAATCTTTTTAAAATTTAAAATTTCCTGAAACGAATGTGAATTAATAAACAAGATTTTACTCAAAGGCTTCAAATCTTCAGCAAAAGATAGTATACCAGTGCTTCATACTTTGTAACCAAAGGCATTACTTTGCAACCTTTTCTTTTCTTAAACAAGTAAGATACTGTGATTCCTTTTGATGCAAAGTAGCAAACCAGACACAAATAGCAACAACTACTTTTCAGACACAAAGAGAAATCACTGTTAATTCTACCTTAATGCAGATGGGCCTGGACTTACAAAACGGCTACTTCCTGATAAACCCATCGGAACCAGATAAACCCATCACAAACTCAAAAAATTTTAAGTCGACCTATTGTAAATCAGAGAGCATCTGTTTTTCTGTATCCTAATGAGCCCTCAAATCCATTTTCTTTAAATGTCCATCCCCACCCTGTGGGCCAGTCTGCCATCTCTTGCAAACACTTTCAGTTGGACTTCCTTCATCTACTCTTACCCTTCTCAGTACTTTCCTATAAAGCCAGCCAGGAAGAGCCAATCTGCTCATGGCATTTCCTCCTTAAAAATCTCTTGGTGGCTGCCTTGCTTATAGGGTAAGGACCAAAATCCTTAATAGCACCTACCTTGGCATGTTCCAGTTCCCAACCACCTCACCAGCTTCGTTTCACACCAAGTACTCTCATTCTCTGGGCTCTGGCCACATAGCCCTGACTTCAATTGGTCACCTTATTTCCTCTAGCTACTGGGTCTCTATTCACGCTCTTTGTTCCTCAGCTCCAAAGCTATTTATTTCCTAGGGAAGCCATCTTTGATCCATACAACATAACATTGCACACACACTCAGCACAACATGCTTTATCTTCACAGCACTTATTACTTTGCAACTATGTATTTTTTCATATAATTATCCATATAATGTTTGCCTTTCCAACCAGTCTAAAAACTCCCTTAAAAAGGCACTGTGTGTTTTGTTCAGCATTATATATCCCTAGTGCCTACAAGATTCTGGGCTATAGGACACTTATTTAATACGTATTTGACAAACAAATGCCATCTGCATTTTATATATATATATTTAAAGCTACCCTAGCCAAAATTCTGATAAACTGAATTTTACGGACAAGGGAAATTAAGTAGGGTGTTCCTCTTCAGATAAAAAGATGACAAATTAGCCCAAATTTACTCATACATTTATTTGCTGCAGGTCTACATAAATTGCTTATAATTAGTTACATTTCTCCCAAAACAACTGAAAACAATTCAATGAGCTTCACTTAAATGATTTGGGGCTTTTCATGGGCTTTTGCTTTGCAAATAGCATACTTCATTTTTACAAATGAAGAAAGAGCCTTAATATTCAAAACTCCTCAAACTTAGGAGGGGAGATAAATTGGGATAAAAAGCAAGGAAAGACACAATATTTTAGTTTGTAAAATTGGTTTATTTACAAATTGGTATTTTAAAATTGTATTTGAAATTTTTATTTTTATATATTTCCCTGGCAGGCATTCTATATTTTCTTAAATATGGAGGCAAAGGATAGGAAACCTGAGTAAATTTAAGAGATTTACCTGCTGCTACAGTCAGTAAAATTTAACTTTTAATCCCTGAGAAACAGTAAAGTGTCAAAAATAGTATTTTCATACTTTCAAATATAAAAAAAAATTCAGCAACACAGAAAATAAGGAAGCTACTATAACTAGCCTCTCCACAAATAACAATGAGAAGTCACTCTCTTACAAATTAACTGAGGGTGTGTGCACATGCATTAAGTTATGAGGTGCACTTAAGAGACTACGATGCTCTAGTCCTCAACTTTTTAGTTTGTCCCATTTGAAAAATATTCCTGGAAACTGGTATGTAACTTAAATAATAGAAATGCCCATTGCTAGCTCAACTTCCTCCGCTTTCTAAACTTTTGTGTTATGTATGGTTATGGATTTTCCCTTACTGTACAAGATCAAAATTATCTGATTACAACCTAAGCCTCAAACTGCAATGTTTCTGTAAAGTCACTTTGGAGCAAGTCACTTCAGTTTCCTCAAATATCAAATGAGGATAATTACAGTTCATAGGGATGTATAAGGATAAACTGATGTTCATGCAACACCATGAAATCTCCAAGGAGCTTTCTATGTAAGGGGTAATGCTCTCTGGAACATGTGATACAATCATAATATATTCCTGCTGCTCCTTATTATAGATGACTTAACACTCCTAAAATGTCAGCTTTCTTCAGAAGAATAAATATTAACTCATTAGTTTCCTCATTAAGCTTCCTTGAGACACATGGGAATGGCAAGTATGCCCCCACCCCATGTATATATGAAATGTACCACAGATATTAAGGATGTGACCATAGCAAAATAGTAAGTCAAAGTCAAACGAAGGAAGGAAACAAACCAAAGACTTTGAAGTAAGATGCAATCTTCTCATGTATGTGCAACACACTGGCAGTCATTTTTCATTTTGGACAGTGTTAAGTATTACTAATGACAAGTGTTTATCTGCCTAATAACCCAAAGGAAATGAAGTGTACTTCAAACTTAAGAAAAAAAGGAAAGTCACAAATACCTTCCTCAAATCCCTCTTAATGCTCTTTTCAAAACAGAAAGTAGTCAAATCAATTTCCCCTTCTAACAGACCAATACCAATGTCAGCTAGGGACATTTTCTAGAGCTAGTTTGAAGGCAACTTTGAAGTTCCAAGAATATTTCTTTGTGTAGCTGTTGATTCCAGAAGGGATAGGATTGTAGAGACTCAAACAGAATAGTATATTGATCAATTTTAAAAAGAGCTTTTGAAAGATCTGCTAAAAGGAAAGGGAATGAGTAGGAATTATAATCTCCTGAGTCAGTCAGTCAGTCAGTCAGTCAGATCTGGACAAGAAATTTTAAATTTACATTGCCACTTTAGCACCATTTTTCAATTTTGTACATAATGCACATCTCTTAACACTTATCTTTCTAAATATATTGGATTTTGGGATTAGTTTCCTGGTTAGATTTTTTGCACTGGGTGTGAACTTTAAGCAGCAAGATTAGCAGTAACGAAAATCTATGGCCCAGGCTGTGACGAGACAATTGGGAACTCTTACAGCATTCCCTTGTTTAAGTATATCCCAGTATTGATGCAGGAAGCCACACTAAGTTAATTCCTTGGCTGTTGGTAACAGAAGGAAAATAAATAAAAATGTGAGGTAGTTCTTTCCACAAGAGGGAAATATTTGACTACACAATATCCCTGCAATGTCTGACAAATTACTAGAGCATCTGCTTGCTGTCATCTGTAAGTAAACTCTTAGCTTGGTATTAACTGAACCTGACAAATCATGAGCTAGTTGCAGTTCCTAGGCCTTATTTTCCGAGCCAACCAAGGCAGGAGACACTACAACACAAAAAAATATGAACCACAGAGACCACCAAGTACAAAAACTGCAAACTCATAAGCATTAAAAAACATTGGGTGGAGCTGGTTAGAACACATTAGAATAATTTACCAGAACTTGTGCACAGAAAAGAATGAAGACTGGTGGGGAATAATTGACAGGCTCTGCTCCTCCAGCTTAACTATCATCGTGAAGTTTAAAAGACATGAAGCTCTAGCATAATAACACAGCAGAGGCTATGTATAAAAAAGTTAACATAAAAATCTTAAAGGTAAAGGAATAGAATATCCTAGGAAAAGCAAGAGCTACTTACTAAAACCTTTGTCTTTCCACTTGGAATCTGCATACTTATATTGAACTAATAAAGTACTCCTATCAACAAACTAGTAGAATGAATTATTTTAACTTCTCAAGACACTGATATAGAGCTATCCATTTTGCATTCTAAACCCTCTCCAGGCTAAATGACAAAGGATAATACCAGAAATAGATCAGGAGTTAAATTATAGTTAGAAAGGGGAGAAAAGTAAGGTAGGACATTAAAATTTTATTCTGAAATTATCTCTGGCCACAACAATAAAATTTAACAAATATTCACTAAACAGTCTTACTCCTGTCATCAGCTGTACAATACATACAGTATCATAGAACTGGCCACTAGGATTAAAATCCACTAGAACATATTTAATGTTAAGTGGCGACAGCAGCATCTCACAGAAATTTTTACATACATATATACACAGTCCACATTCAACCATTTTCACATATTTTCAGTACACACAGTTGCAGCATATTACAGTCACATGTCTAAGTTGTTGCTCGATAAAAACCCAAGCCACTGCCTAGACATAACTGTAGCAGTTGAGCTGAGTATAATTACAATTAATTTTATATATGTCCATAGCAGAGAGATGTACAAGCCCCTAAGAAACAGAGTTCACAAATACTTTTTTTTAATGCTATTACAGCATTATGTTGGGCAATATTAAAACCTTTACCGAGACCAGATCAGTTTTTTTAAAAAGTCTTCTGCTTACCAGAAATATTTTTGATGAAAAAAATTACAAAAATGAATGCTCTCCTTAAAATAATTCACACTTTAGGATTCCAATATGGCCCAATGCTACTGATGCCTAAAGTGTTTTCTAACATTCTGATGGAGTCGTTTAACACGACCCCAAACCACCCATTAAGTTTAAAAGTGGCTTAAGTGCCTTGCACCCAAATTGTAAAAATCCCTGGCCATCCTTACTAGAGCCAGGCACATATAAAAGGAATGCACTTTGGTTCATACCAAATGCCCTGGGATTAATCACACTATAAAATTAAATGGTTTGAGGTAAATTTTTACAAATACAGTTGATTTTTGTCTAGTGTTAGCATAACAAAAAAAAAAAATGTAAAAATCAGTCTGATGTTAAGATACAACAAAGACCATCTTTAACCCCTTAAACATAGGAAGTCCCTGTGTAACACTACCTGATGGTTCTTTTTTCAGTGCCTGAAGATGAGTCATGCCTTATGGTTTCTATTAAGGCCTGTAACTAGATATTTAAGACAGATGTAGTTTTGCAGAGATGGGTTCCATCCTTACTGACTAGTATTCAAAGAGTTAAAGAGGCCAAAAAATGCATGCCCTACAATATGGCATTCAGAACAAAAGGCACATTGTTAACACTAAGGGCACAATTTCTCCTCTACTGTTAATCTACAATGTCTTGCACCACTGTTGTTCCACTGCTGGAGCAATATATTTAAGTGGTAATGAACACAGTGGCGGTGCAAGAAACAGAGCCAAATGAGACTGCCAAAGACAAGACAACACTGTGCTATTCCTAAAACTGAAAACAGCGCCGACATCCCTAGACAATGGTAACCTGTGAGACCAAAAACTGTTTCCAAGCCAACTCTTAATAGCCTATCAGAGCCCTTCATTAATTTGTTTTAAAATCACAAAGATGCAACATTTTTCTTTTTTTGACAGGACAATCAAACTAGAATTTTATTAAAGCAGCTCTATCACTAAATGCTGAAATGTGGCAGCTCTTGTGAATAAAAAAATTTCACTGTATTTGGGAAAAAAAAAGAAAGCCCCACAGTGCTGCACATTATAGTTTGGTATAAAAGTTTCCGGTTTCCATTGAGAAATAAAGATAGTCCCAAATTCAATGTTGGCATCTTAAGAACCAGTTTTGTGCGGTGGGGGAAAGACAAGCAGTATTAGTCCATTTATAAATTTTCACATGTATCATCATTTTATACGGAAATTAACAACGGCAGACTCAGGTTTGTATATTTAAACGTAAATGTGAAGATAACTGGAAATGGAAGAGGAGCATTAGAAGAAGAAAAGAGCATTATGTTTTTATTGATTTAATGTCCTAAAGAAGCTAACCATCATTAAGAGGCTGGTGGTCTTACAAAGCCACCAAACCAAGTCTTATAATTCTTATGCCTTTAAGCCAAAATCTAGTACACAGATCCTTAAATTCTATACGCCGTTGATTGGGAGTATTGTCACGTGAGCATTATTTAATATGTAACTAACGTATTATTGCACTTCCACAGATTACACAGAAATGTGTATAATATGCTGAGAATTTGACTAAGGGAAAAGAAGCTATAATTTCTAAACACAGAAGTACAAATTAATTTATCAGTGACACCTTAAATAGTAAAGCAAATATCTATCACTATTTTAATAAGCTAACCTTATTACTGGTTTTTTGGCAAATATCTGAAATATTTCCTGAGCATTTTTGTCCACCATCAACCAACGAAGCCTAAAGTGTGTTTTTCAAAACTTTTTTTTTTTTTTTTTTTTTTTTTCAAGATAAACTGTAGGATTATTATTAAAGAACTTAACCGGAAACTTTCTTGGCCTCACTGGGGACCATGCTTTTAAGTACTTGTAAGTCAATTTACAGGTAATACAATAATCTCTGTGCATATATAAGCTTACTTATCCTAATTTGTACAACCCAAAACCTATCGTCCAAACAGGCAGAAATCTTTCTAAATTGCACATACTAAAAAATTTGTTTCACGTGCCTTGAAATTCATATACATCATTGCTCATACATTAGTGATAAAATACTGAAATTTTCACTGTGAAAATAATTATTATTCAGAGAAGAAAATATTCTTTTACCAAACTCTCAGTTACTTTGCCAGATAAAGTGTCATTCCCACAAAAATAATCAGTGCAATCCAAAAGAAAGTAAAATAAAATAGAGGAATGCTATCTCTGGGGTTCTTCTAATGATATGAAGAATAAGTCAAACCATTTAACTTGAGGTTGAACTTTTCCTCCTCTACACGTTGTTAACATCGGCCTCACTGAACAGCCAAAGAGACTTCTGTTCACCAAGAGGATTTTCAACCCTTTTTCTTTTTAAAGAAAAAGTTGATAGTTTCCCAGGCTAAGAGAACCTTACAGTGGCACCTGAATAGTGTGAACTCACTCTAATCTGCTAAATCTTCTTTGGAACTATGGAAATCCCCACCTTAAGTAGCTAGGCTGCTGTTCTTTTTTTAATTGGAATATGAAACAATGGTCTTAATCACAGCTGAAATGTCTCTTTTCTGTATTAACAGTCTGGGATACGCAGTTGAAGGAAGACGACAAACTAAATGCAAGCAACAGATGTGTGGTATTAAAAGAGGAACAGAGAGGAAAAATGCAGAGAAAAGGGAGGAACAGTTCATGGAATACAATTCTAAATTTAGGTGCAAAAGCAACTCTGTAATATGAGGCTTCTTTACAAAACAGCTTGCCGATCATACTAGAAAATTTGGAGGAACACACACGTTTCCATTTCCATTTATCCACTAAAAGCTGCTTTGCCAGTTTTTAGAATGTCAGAATGCTAACTGGGCAGTTTAAACCTTGGGGATCTTATTTTGTATTTGTTTCAGCACTAGAGAAAAATCTCTAAGGTACAGTTTTTCTTAGGATATCACTTTCATTCTGACTGTTCTCCTCCCACTACCCCACCACCCAAATTTATGAAAAACGGAAGCAGGACATGCTACACCTGTGCATGGACCTGGAGCATGGAGGGAAAAGGAGGGCCTTACGGGGCTGTCACCCTGGGGAGGATATAACATGAACCATAAAAACATAGTGAATGTCTTTGACACCAATCTGTAAATGCGTGGCAGTCATGAAGTAATCAATGGCCTGCCACTGATGTTATTATTCTGCCACACTAAATACAGTAAGGCTCATTGTACTTTTAGAACACAAAAAGTTTCCGAAAGTATAAAAACTTAAAGCATTGTCCTCATGTATTGATAAAAACAAAATGAACAACTTTCTTACATTAAAATTAAGTGCTGAAAAGATACAAATGAGTAGAGTTATTGAGCAAATAAAAACAGGTCTGAGCTACTCCTTTTCAACCCAATAAGGCTCAGCAAAGTTGTATCTTTCAGATTACCAGCATCAGGGGACATGAGCTCAGCTAACGAGTTTTGGCAACACTGTCCTCTGCTGAATATTCCCGTTGGCATCTGTCATCTGCGCCAAATTAGTCCTCAGTTTGGAAGCTGAGCTGGAAGGTGGAGGTAACTTGGATATAGATGTGATAGCACCGGTGCTCTCAGTTATCCTTTTCACTGACGTTTTCTCCCCGGTGGGAGGCTTTGGCAATCGCCTCCTCAGCCAGGGGTGCCGCAAAGCCTGGCCTGGGGTCATGCGCACTGCAGGATCCCACTCTAAACACTGTTTTAAGAAGTCAAGGAAAAGGGGATCGTCACACCCCTTCAGCGCGTTCCCCCACTCTCTGCTCTCCGGTGGGCCCCTCAGTTTCCCCCTCCGGGAACGGCCTCCGTTGAGGACCACAGAGCCATCTGAGAGAGTCGTGACAGTGCAGTAACGGGGGTAACCCTTGGAGCTCACAAAATTTTTGGCTCGTTTGGACGCATCCAGCAGTTTCTGCGAGGGCATGCCCAACAGTTCAATCATACAGGCCAGCTGGTCCCCTTCATCCTCCCCAGGCAAGAGGGGGTAACCCGTCAGGAGCTCAGCTAAAATGCAGCCCAGGCTCCACATGTCAATGGGCATGCCATACCTGGCCCCAAGGATCACTTCTGGAGCCCGGTAAAAACGCGACTGGATGTACGTGTAGACACGCTGATGCTCGTAACAACTGGAGCCAAAATCAATCACTTTAATACCACTTCTACCCTGCTGCTTTAACAAAATGTTCTCGGGCTTAAGGTCACAGTGAATTATTCTGTTTTTGTGCAAAGCATCCAAGCACTGCAGAATCGAGTGGGCAAACTTGCGAACCAAAGGCAGGCTGAAGCCCTGGAATTTATTCTTCTTGATGAGCTCATAGAGGTTCATGCTCAGCAGCTCAAACGTCATGCAGATGTGGTTGCGGAAGGTGAAATTCTCCAGCATATGGATGACATTCATTGTGTTATCCTTGTCCTGCTTCCGCAGGTGTTCCAGGATTCGGATCTCCTCTGCTGCTTGCCTGTGGAAGCGCTTCTCATTCCGCACCATCTTTAGGGCCACGTGCTGGTGGACTTTGTGATCGTAGGCCTTGACCACCTGCCCAAAGCTCCCCTTCCCAATGACCTTGAGGACCTCGTACCTGTAAGCCACGTGATCATGGGGCACCTGCACATATGATCCCTGGTCATCATCATAGCCACCATTGTTGGGCCCACCTGTCATGCCCTGGCGCTTCTTAGCATTTAGACCCAAGAAATATATTTCAGGGTAGCTGAAAATCTCATGGTGTTCAAAGGCTGTGAGTTTTTGCATGTATTGCTTCATTGCTTGTTCAGGTGTCATGGGGGTGGCTTTCACCTTCCCCATGCCTTCCATGGACTTCAGAGACGTGGAGCTCCCCTGCCGTCTATGAATGCTGTCCAGCTGCCGCTCTGGCACCACTGGCAAGCCCGTTTTGCCCACTGTTGTAAGCCCATTTGGTTGTGTCGTGAGCACTGTCCGCTTGTTACTGTTATCCTCAAACAGCTGTTGAACCTGGATCTGTCCATGAGGGTGGCTGCCAACATGCAGGTGATCATTCATTGTGTGCTTACTGCCGCCAATCTGGAATTCAGACAGGAAATATAAATAGAAAAGAAGTGGTGTCTGTTCACACGGGGTATAATTAACCCCCATCAGCAACCACCCCCTCCACCCTACCTTTACAAAATCCCACTTGGATTGAGTAAAGGCCACAAAACATGTGATCCTGAAAAAAGGACCTCATAAATGCCATGCCTAACAGAGAAGATGGTTTGCTGTACATATTCAGGGTTCCCCACGGAGGCAGAGACCATAACTTTATCATTCTATATCTGACACTTAGTATAGGGCCTGGCACATCATAGATGTTCCACTCAATCCACACTTGATATAAAAATGAAACAGGATACAGAAAAAACATGCACACATAAGACTCTATGTTGGCTCCTCCACCCCCAGATTACAGCACCTTTCATATTTCATCTAGTAGTTTATTAACATGAGGACAGGGACCATGTCTGTCTTGTTCACTACTCTTCCCCTAATACCTAGAGCTCTATCCTGAAAACACTTCATCACCAGGACTTCCCCTTTCCTTGAAAATCTGATGAAACCTAAGTGCACACATGATCCAGTGACAAAAACAAAAACCCTGTGTTTTAGGCTTGAAAGATTCCCATGTAGATATGCGCCACAGTGTCTTATAAACCCCGAACCTATTTTTAAAAGTTCCCAGGCTTTACTAACTGTAATAACCATTTAAGGCATTCAGCCCAACAAACCAAGCAACAACCACACTGTTTGGCCTTCCTCCAGAGGGGTCAGGGGCTCAGCTCTCTGAAGATGTCCATTTCTACGACCTGCTGGGATACTCGAGGTTTCCAAACAGGAATCCAAAGCAGCAACCTCTTGTTTCAGGTACGCATGCCATCCCTGAGCATTCCTGTCTAAACTCTACCAATGGTGTGAGCCAAGGGGCCCCAGCCCTCTACTGACAATCTTCTTGGGATTTCCTTTAAGCATTATGACTGCTGAGAGGTAATGGGTAGGAGAGGACTGGCAGCCAGGATCCTCTCCCAGTTAGGAATTCCTGCCTTGGACAACCCCAAGTCTTAAAGCAGCCTGGGAGGTGATTTTTGTATGAAATCTTACATCAACTTGTCATCACAATCCACCTCATTCATTCAACTGGTGTTAACAGAAGGCTGGCTGCCAAAGTGACAGAGTCCCTGCCCTCCAGGAGCTTACAACTAACTAGATGAAGTCTGTTGCCATCAGTATTTTTTCTATTATCTCTTTTAAATCCTACTTTTAGGGCTTTACCTACTACTGAAAGAGCAGAAGGGCTGTGTATATGTAACATAGTAATTCAAAAATGATTTGGGAACACCTGGATTATAAAATGAAATTCTAACTCCTTCTTACTAACAGACTAAGATGTTCACATTTTCTTTATTGGATACATAATATGCACAATGACTGTGTGGAGAGTGAGCTTCCTCTCTGCCCACTTCTAACTAAAACAAAACAGAAGACAATACTTGGGGCCTGTCTGACTGTGACTTCATATAGGCTCAGGGATATCATTTCTCAGACTTATAACTGAGCTTTTTTATTAAACTCATAGATGATACTCCGTGCTAGCTGATCTTATATTCAGTAAGAGTAGCTAGAAAGGTTATTTTACCCTTGTTCTATGTCAAAAGCAGGGCAGTCCATAAAAATGAATCAGGCAAGTCTCGGGCATATATACAAGAGGTACAGGCTTGTCCAATGCTTTTCTTCCCCAGCCTCGCTCTCTGCACCCTCTCCTGTCCACTGTGGTCTTTCAAACACTAGGGAATAAAGGGGCCTGAATCAAAATATCTCTCTCCTAAAGAACCATTATCTTCAGAGTGGAGTGGTGATATTTCAGAAGAAAAATCCACATTACCTGTATACATGCTATTAAAAAGCACAAAGCTGCTTCATTAGGACAAAATTAACCTTGGGGCTTTAGAGATTTCTAAAAACACAGCAAAGTAAAACCAAGCCTCCAAAATTTACTTTAAGCAATTTCTGTGTTTCGCATAATTTAATACATGCTCACAAATGTTTTAGTAACTAAAACTAATGAGACTGCCAAGAAACGACCATCTTCTATATCTCCAAATGCCTTCTCTTGGTCTCCTTTGCAGCATCAACTACTGGTTCACCTAACCTTAGGTGGGTTCAAGAGTTCCCCAGGGTTCAAGCCTCGATTCTCGTGGCTTCTTACTCCCATAAGCCCCTGCAACTGATCCTGAACACAGCCAGGGCTTCAGCAACTGCCCATGGCCTGAGGTTTGCACATTTGTTCCTTGAACTCAGACCTGCCAAGGTGCTATCTCCTGAGTGCAAGACACACATATCCAACTATCAATCAGCTCCCTCTCCCATAAGCAACTCAAACTTAACTCATTATTTTTCTACCAAACTGGTTTCCCACTCCCATAATCCTCCATTTTTGATCAACAGAAGGCTTCCCCTCCATGTAGTCAGTCACTCAGGCTATCCACCTGCAAATGAATCCTCAGCACTGTGCGCCTGGAAAACCTCTCAACACCTCCCTCACCTAAGATGCATCATTACTATCCCACGCCCTTTCCATCAACACTGCCTCATCTCACTCTCCTGATGTCTTTCACTGGGACAACTGAGGCAGCATCGTAAGTCTAGAATTCTAAGTCTAGAATTCCTCAAATCTCTTCTCCATAGTGCTTCTAGAGTTAACCATTTAAAAATCTCAACCTGAGACCACTCTTGCTTTTTGCCCAAGGCCCATGGCTGTAACCTATTTCCATAGCTAATGCAAGAACTTACCAGTAAGAACACAAGGCTCTAAAATGTAGAGGCTAAATGATCTGAGTCCTTCCATTCGCATCAACTACTGTCACTCTTCTCTCCAAGAGGAACAAAGCTAGATAGCCCAGGACCCAAAAAACACCACGCACTTTTACACTGCTCTGCGTTTGGTGAGGTCACGTTTCATAATGGTAGATTTTCAGTTAGACACACATTAAATGATCCAGCTACACCATTTACTAAATGTGTGACCCAGGGCAATTTATTTCATCTCTGTTAACCTCAGTGACCTTGTCTGCAAAAAGAAGGGAACAAACTTACCTCATTAGGGCTATTAGGGGGATTAAATAAGGTAGTATGTTTAAAGTGCTTAGTAGTCAGTCAATGAGAGCATTATTATTGCCCTTTCCAGATATTTCTTGGAATCTCCTTTCTCATACCTAGGTGATTCACCCTTCAATGCATGGTTCAACTCTCACCGCCTGTGTAAACCTTCCCTGACCTACTCAACAGCTACTTCTCTACTCGGAGTGTATTAATCTAACACTTATTTCTCTTTCCTGCAATTGTTTTAACATCAGATGTACTCATTTGGCTGTGAGCAATTCCAGGGCTGGGTCCCCTCTTATGTTTTTAAGTCCTCATTAACATAAACCCAGGCATATAGTAAGAGCTCAATAAGTATCTTTGGGATGCAGGAACACATGTCAATAGATCCTCCTTATTATAACACTCTTGCCTCTCTTAGAGTTGTTCCTGAGAACTACATTGTGTACCTTCATAAGGAAACATGAAGTCAATGCCCAGGGAATTGAGAAATGTCCCTGGTAACCTAAGTCACAAGACGTTAGGCTTGCAGTGCATCAGCACAGACTTGGAGGCAAAGGACCTCCAAGCATAAAGTACCTGTAGCAGACACATCAATCAAACCATATATAAACACTTGTAGCAAACACATCAACCAAACACCTAAAAGCAACACATGCAATCTTAAAAGCTTTCCAGATGTTAGAGACTCATTTTAGAAGCTCTAGCAAAAGAAGACTTTGAATCTCAAATATTGCAGGACTCTAAAACCACAATCAAGCTCGAAAGAACAATTAACTGACTTATAAAAAGTGGGGCAGAGAGCGGGGCTGGGGTGCTGAGGGTGAGGGACTACAAACGCCAGAACATTTCCAGAATACATGTCAAGACTACATCATAAACTTAAGGATATTAAAAACCTCTCTCTCCAGCTCAGCCTCTTGAAGTCTGAGATCATGGCTTATTCCGATATGTCAATGTATAGCACAGTGTGTGTCATATTTAAAAATACCTACTGAGGCCGGGTGCAGTGGCTCACACCCGTATCCCAGCACTTTGGGAGACTGAGGCGGGTGGATCATTTGAGGTCAGGAGTTCATAACCAACCTGGCCAACATCGTGAAACCTCATCTCTATTAAAAACACAAAAATTAGCCAGGCATGGTGGCGGGCGCCTGTAATCCCAGCTACTTGGGTGGCTAAGGCAAGAGAATCGCTGGAACCCTGGAGGCGGAGGTTGCAGGGAGCCGAGATGGAGCCACTGCACTCCAGCCTGGGCAATAGAGTGAGACTCCGTCTCAAAAAAAAAACAAAACAAAGCAAAACAAAAAACAAAAAAAACATAATGAATGCAATTGTTAAAACAGCTACAGTTTACGGGTTCAAATCGAGAGACCTGCAAAGGCTTCTTTGATCATGAAGTACTTTGGTATTAAATATTATATAAAAACAACAGTCTAACCAGTTTCATAGTTTTCATTTCTTCCAATAAGAAAATGGCAAAGAGCAGATATTTCACTGTGATAATAGTTTTGGGTGTTTAAAAACTTTTCTGAAGTCATCTTAGAAATGCTGTATAGTATTATGGTAATAGAACTGAGTCCAAAAAGACTGGAATTTCAGTTCCTCCTCAAACATTCTGACAGTCTGTGTGGCCCTAAGTAAAGTGTCTACTTTTTCTTCAAAATACTGCCATTTTTTAAATGTGTATTTTAATTCGAATTATTTTGTAAAACTGATTAACTGGAGAGTGTTTTACATAGTAAAACAGTTATAAAAGTTACACATATTTTAATATTTTTGAATTTAAAATACTTCTATTAATAACTGCCAATTAACATTAATAGAAAAATAATAGGAAGTAACAGGCACACTTCTATCTCTCACACAAACAGAAATAAATTACTAAAGTGTAAAACAACTTATGCATGGAGATATAAAACAAGAGGGCAACGGACTAGATAAATTCCAAAGCTTATAATCTTTATAATCATATATTTGACCTGCCTAGTGTATCACCTGTAAGAGAAAATGTGGGCAAGCTCCTATGACAAGATCATTTTTATCTCCTTAATGCCCTCCCCACCCCCCATTCATTCTAGAAGTTCTTCCTAGGTGTAATTACTCTGGAAATAATAACTAAAAATTTATAAAAATCCGACAGACATATGAGAATATGGATCTACAAAGGTTCTTGCATTTATAATGAGGCTAGTACAATTTCCTAGAATTAGCAGTCTCCATCAGCATATTAAAACTAGATGCAGGAGGGTGTAGGCTTTCACTCCGGCCTTGATATGAACTGGCTGGGGAATCCTGATGAAACCAGTTACCTTGTCTGAGTCTGTTTCCTCATCTATAAATTGAAAGACTAGAAACAGATAAACTCTGTGGTCCTTTTAACCTTTCCTGTACTATGAAATCTGCGATGTTACAGAAATAAAATCAAAACTAAACCACCATCGAAACCCAAATTCACACCTTCAAAGTCAAGCATCTAATAATTAACAGCATAGCGAAGTTTACACACACGTTAAAAACAAGTAAATCTGGCACACGCCACAGCAAAATACAGGCCTCCATTATGAGGAGTACTGAGAAGCACATTCACATCCTTCCTTTTCTGGTGCACCACAGGCTCTCCCTCCAGTGGAGACTTGTCGTTTTATCTACTTTCATTACATGTATTTCAATGGCAAAGAGGCTTTGATCAAGCAAAGCCCATCCTTACAAAATTGGAATCCACATGCAAACCAAATAGCTCTTTTTCCAGGTCACACCATGTCATGTGATTACATCAACACATAGAAAAAAAAAAAACTGGATATTACATTTTCCAAATTGTCAGATGATCCCAAACAAAAAATCTAAACCCCTAAAATCAATGGCAGTTCGTTACCTAAATTTTCACTGCAACAAGAACACTGAACAGTAATATACAGAATCATCCGTCCTACTACCATCCACAGTCCAACACAGATGAGTTAACTTCTGTGCAATGAATTCCCAGCCCCTGGGACCAGATGTGTCAGGACAGAGACAGACAGAGGGAGGGGGAAGAGTGTAACAGCAACAAAACATTTTCCTACGAAACTTGCACACGTCTCTCCAGGTCTAACAGGTGCAACTACGGTCTAGACATCCCCTCACAGTTCTCTGACAAACAAGTTTCCCCATATGTCCCCAGAGCTACTCCCCTGTAGGCCGGGGGATGGCCTTTTTTTCAAGAACTCAACTTTCGCTTGGCAAATAAAACCAATTCCTGGCAAGCATCCCTCACACAGAACCATCTTAGGCTGTTCCTGTGGAAAATCCAATCGGGAAAAAAAGACCTCCAAACCATCACCTCCTCCAAGTGCAGATCTCCTCCAGGCTGGCCATCACCATCCAAGGGTGATCCCTGGGAGCTGAGAAAAGGTACATGCTGAAGTCGAATCCAGCTTGCCAGTCTCCACAGCCACCAGCAACCAGTACCACGCTGGCCTCTCCCCTCCCTCTGGGCCCTGAGAGACCACAGCACCTGTTAGGTGCTTTTTCCTTCCCACCTCCAAAGCAACGCTTGCCCTTTCCTTTTGAATAACGTCCAACTGCAGAATCCTACAGGGGTGGCTTGTTTTGACTGCTGCGGCGGCTCTTATTTTTGTTAATGTTAATTACAATTTCTGCTGTGCTCAAACCTGTAGCACTCATAAAACATGCTTACACACGCGGGGGACAATTGGCGATGCTCCCTGCTGGCTGGAGCCAGGCCTGGGAGGCTCTTTGGGGGATCGATTTTCCAGGCAGGCCGGTCTGGCTGTCCCCTAACACATATCTGTTTCTATAAATACCCACTACCCACGGGGAGGTGGGGGAAGGACAGAGATGTTTACCCGGTCAGGGAAAGGGAGCTCTGGGATGCAAGGACGAAAAATGAGGAAAGAAGGGAAGCAGCAAGGAGGAAGTTCCTAGGAAGAGGAGCTCATGGCTGGGCGGGCTCCGGAGGGGAAGTAAGGGGCCCACGCCACGAATCTTCCTTTGTGGCTGCAGCTTTGGGCTCGCCCAAGTTAACGAGGGCGGCGTCGAGGAGAGGCCACGGGCCCGGGGCGTGGGGCTTCTTGTATCTCGACCCCTCTTCTCCCGGCGTCAGAACCCTCCAAGTCCGGGTGCTTCTGCCTGGGGCCCCTCCCGCCCCCACCGCCCGGGCCGCCCGCGGGCTGGGTCTCACCGTGTGGGCTGCGGCGGCAGCGTTGCTGGCCCGGAGAGGCGGCAGGGCGATGGGGGAGGGCGGGCCGGTCCCCACTCCGCTCCGGGTGGCCCCCGCACCGAGCCCCGGGGAAGCCTGAAGCTGGCGAACGGCGCTGTCCCCACCTCTGCCTGGAAGCCACGTGCGGGAGGAGACAAAAGAGGGTCAGGGGGGAGAAAGTCACCCAGACTACCCCCCACCCCACTGGGCAGCGACACCCCTCTCCCAGGGAAAGACAGAGGAAGAGACCGGGGCAGTACAAACAAGCGTTCGGGTCACGGCTCCCCAGCGCACACCCACGGGCGGGGCGCAGGCAGCTGCAAAGTTAAGTCGGGCCCTGGCGCGCGAGTTCGCGACCCGGCGGGGAAGCCGGACCACGCCGGGGCTTGGCGGCCCACATTGCAGACTGCCAGCGGCCGGGAGGTGGGTTTGGACAGCTGAGCAGGGCGCCACGGCCACGCCAAGCCCCGGGCAGAGAAGGGCGGGGCGGCAGGCCTGGACGGTCCCCGCCCGGGCCCCTGGCAGGCAGAAGCCTCTTCGGGCGGAGGACTCCCCTCGGAGGGGCCTTCGGCGCCGCGCGCAACCCTGCGCGGAGCCCGGAGCGCGCCGTCCGCCCGGGGACTCCCCCGCGCCGCGCCGCCGACTTTGTTCGAGGTCCCGCAGGCAGCGGCCGCCCGCGCCACGGGGGCTGCCCTGGGTCGGCGGGGTTCCGGGGGGGGGGGGCGGCGCGGGGGCACGGCCTCCTTACCGGTCGGGAAGGCGGCGGGAGCGGCGGCCGAAGGTTTCCTGGTTAACATGGCCGCTGGAGAGGAAAATGCATTTCAGGGCTGCCGTCGCCGCCGCCGGTCCTGCTGCTACTTCTGGCGGCCGCCGCCGCCGCCGCCGCCTCCCGGCCGCCCCTCGCGCGGGTCCCCGGCGCCTCGTCGCCGCCTCGCGTCTGCTACAGCCAGACACACACAGTCCACTGCATCCCCTCGGCCCGGGCCCGCCGCCGCGAGCCCCCCGCTCTCCTCCTCGCCGCCGTCCTCCTCTTCCTCGGGCGGCTGCAGCACCCTCCGGCCCGTGCACATGCCTCGCCCTCCCCTGCGCGCCGCGGGCCTCCCCGTCTCCCTCACATAGGGGCGCGGGGAGCTAGAAGCGCCGCGAGGACCGAGAACCGCCTAGCTCGGGAGGCTCTCCCGGGCCCGCGCGCGCGCGGCCCCGCGCACTCACACACAGACACCGGCGCGCGGCCCCGCCCCCGCCGCCCTCCGCCGCCCTCCGCCGCCCTCCGCCGCCCTCCGCCGCCGCCGCAGGCCCCGCCCCCGGCTCCCCCGGCCCTGGCCCCCACCCAGCCTCCCGCCTGGCCTCTCTCCTCTCCCCGGGTCGCGCGCAGCCGCCCCTCCGTTCCCCGGAAAATTCGGCGGGCTCCGCTCGCCCTCCTCCGCCCCCTCCGGCCATCTGCACTGCTCCCCTCGGCTCCACTCCGGCGACCTTTTCCCCTCCCCGGCCTCTCCGGCCCCCTCGGAGCCCCTCCGCTGCCCTAACAGCTCAACCTACCGCTGCTGCCCTCCGGCCGAAAGCGTCGCAGAGACCCCTCCCCTGCCATGCCCACCCCTAAACATAAATGCATTTTCAGCTCTTCGAACTGAATGGCTGCTCACAGACAGTACTGCGTCCCCGGTCCCCCATTCTCAGTCGCGGCGACTTAGCCACTCCCCTCTCCCCAATTCCTCATGTAGATAACTTAGTTGTGCGAGGGTCACCTCGGAGAGTCAAGTCCTGGGAGGGGCCGCCGCTGAGCTCGTTGACCCTGAGCAGGGGCGAGAGAGGGGGCTGCCCTCCCACCTCCACTACACACACCCTCCCCGGTTTACTGACACCAAGTGACCGTTCGCCAGTCGCTAGGACAAGGGGAGGCAGAGAGGCGCGTGTGGACGGCAGCTGGGGAAGCAGTTGGCTGTGGGTTGCTAGGCAAAAATAAACATCAGAGACACCTCCTATTTCCTTACAACTCCGAGCCTTTTCCTGGCGCGGCCACTGGGAGAGACACACCTTCCTTTGAGCTCTGCGGTGAGGGAGCGACACCTCGAATTCCTCTCACCCCAACCCGACGCATCTCTTATAAACCCCTTCCTTTACAAGAAACTTAGAGAATTTCCCTGCCTTTTTTATTCGCCATCTACAACCTCTCTTTTCCTTGAAGACCAAAAAAAAAAAAATTGCTTTCCCGTCTCACACCCACGCCTCGTCGTGCGTGGCACACGGTGCGCCTCTGTCCAAAGGTCACAGGTGTTGCCACTTCAGCCGTGAGAGCAGGTGGGGTGGAAAAGCCCGACAAATTCCGAATGACGGGGCAGAGTTATGCCATGCACTTCCTTCTCGAGAGGTGCCTAGTTTCTGAAGTTCTCTTGGGGTCAGGGGTCCATTACGCTCTGCCCCGCCCGATTATCTCTGGCCCCTGGCTGGACCTACTGTGCAGGCCCGAACTAGTGCAGACTCCAGTCGGAAGGGAGTCACCTCCTGCGGAGTTTCATCGCCTCTACTGTTTGCAAATTGTCATAGCAACCTCCCACAGAGCGCACCCGCAGCTTTATACAAACGCCAAAAACTGTGTTTCAAGGTACAGTGTGACCTCTCAGAGTCTCTGGGACTCCTAAAGAGGCCTCCAAGTTAGGGACACTGGGAGAGGGAAACTGTGACAAAAAGAATTTTGCCTAGTATCACGTCCCTCCAAAAAAACAAAACAAAACCCTTTGGGGCCTTCTCCTAATAAAGTAGACCACAGTAAAATAATCCAATGATATGCCTTTAGATGAATCATGACCTGAACTGACCCTTGCAAGAAATATCCCCCTATGCTTGTCACTAGCGACTATCACATTTAAATCTACATGCGGAAGCATATTTAATGTTTAGAATCGACTAAAAGGCAAGGGCTACTCAGTAGCAGAGATGACACTAGAACCGGTTTTCTGACTCCCAGTCTGATTTCACTGATTTCCATCACACTACTTTCCTTACACTTTCAAGAAAGCTCACACCTCTTTTCTTCTCCTTTCAAAACACTTATTTTATACCATTTTCCTTTTTAAAATGAGTATACAACTGATGTTCAAATAAAAAAAAGAAGCAAAAATATCAATTTTAATATAATCCGACAGCCCTTTTTGCTTAAGTTATTCGTACAATACTTCAGTAGAAGCTAAATATGCCACTGTTTTCTCATGAATAAAATAAATGCTAGTTACTGGAAGCCATAGTTTACAATTTCCAAATTAGTAATATTAATTTACTCATTTAACATGAGGAAAAGGAGTGCTGATTCTTTTTTTTTTTTTTTTTTTTTTTTTTTTTTTTTTGACAAAGGAACACAATCATTAACTTTAGGAAAATAAAAGACATTAGGGAACTTTTTGTAGTTTGTTATTTTATATCATGACAAATATAATTTCAATTTTATATATTTTTTTGTGGCTTAACATAAGGAAATACTGCAGTTAACCTACCCCATGGCTATTTTGGTTATAAATGGTACATGTTTGAAAATTATATTAAATTTTACTGACCTCTAAATGACTATTAACCATTGCTTAGATTTTCCTTATTCTATTAAATATGGACATCTCCCTGAGTGAATGTTAAATGGAAAAGTTGTACAAACACACTCCTGGGGCTTTGGGGAGAGTAAAGTGGGTAAATTTGGGGAGTTGTTTCCCTCAAATTTTATTATTATAATGCATCATTATCAGTTATCTCATATAATTACACATATTTTTATCTCTTTATAAAACACTTTCACAAATATTACCATGGTTAATCTTCATAACTCCACCAGAGCGGATTTCATTTTAAATAGGAACCTCCTTAAAAGCTTCATTCAATTAGCAAGAGACTGCTCTTTGGTTTTTACTCATTGCAAAGACTCTTATCTGTTCCACATGTATATAAAATCCAGATTCAGATAACAAGGAGGTAGGCAGGATCTAGCAGGAGTAGAGAGAAATAAACAGGAGAACTCAGAATACAGCCTTGAGGAAGAAAGTTGATTTTTCACTGGGCAAAGTACTGATCACAAGGAAAATTGGAAATGAACGTAAACATTGCTGGTTTCAAAACACATTTACTCATTTAATCCCCTTATCCCAGAAACATTTACAAAGAATTTAGTATGTGCTAGGCCTAGGAGACATGATGAATCATCAAATGCAGTAGACTACGCTTCAGTCTGGCAATCTATTAGGAACTCATTCTTTTTTTGTTTTGTTTTTGTTTTTTTGAGACAGAGTTTCACTGTGTCGCCCAAGCTGTAGTGCAGTGGCGCAGTCTCGGCTCACTGCAATCTCTGACTCACAGTTCAGGTGGTTCTCCTGCCTTAGCCTCCCGAGTAGCTAGGACTACAGGCATCCACCACCGTGCCCAGCTAATTTTTGTATTTTTTGTAGAGACGGGGTTTCACCATGTTGGCCAGGCTGGTCTCGAACTCCTGACTTCAAGTGATCCGCCTGCCTCGGCCTTCCAAAGTGCTAGGATTACAGGCATGAGCCACCACACCTGGCCGGGAACTAATTGTTTTATTCAATTAAGCAATAAGCAATAAGAACTTGACATATTTTTGGCACTGTTGGTGGAATGTTATGGTCTGAATGTTTGCGTATGCCCCAAATTTATACTTTGAAATCCTAACCCACAATGTGATGGTATTAGGAGGTGGTTAGATCATGAGGGCTCTGCCCTCATGATTGGGATTGGTGCCGTTATAAAAGTGACTGCGGAGAGTTAGTAGCCTTTTCTACCATGCGAGGACACAGAAAGCAGGCACCATTTATGAACCAGGAAACAGGTCCTCACCAGACACTAAATCTGCCAGCACCATGCTCTTGAACTTTCCAGCCTCCAGAACTGTGAAAAATAAATTTCTGTTCATTGTAGTTACTGGGTTATAGTATTTTCGTGTAGTAGCCCTAACAAACTAAGACATGGGGCTACACAGTTCGGTAATCCCTGATCATTGCTACTCGGAAGTTCACAGTCCAGTACGGGAGACCAGACATTTAATGAAGTGAAAAGAGTGGTAAAGAAGGCATATAGGAGGCACAGAGGTAGCACACAGGAGGGAGGGATGAGCTCTACTTAAGTGGTGTCTGGCAGGGGCTGTGCTTCAGTGGAGGTTTTAAAGACACGTGGGAATTTGCAAGTCAGAAAAGACAGGTTAGGACATTCCAGGCGGAAGAAATACGGTGTTCAGAGGCATCAAGGTGTAAGAAAGCATGATGTGTCCTGGGGGAAGGGTAAGCAAATCAGCATAGAGGAAGCTTGGGGTGCCAGGCAGAGGGGTGGTACTGCTATCCTCCTAGGGTTGGGTTTATGGATAGATGGAGTCAGGTTAAGAATTATCCTAAACTTGGCCAGGCATGATGGCTCACACCTATAATCCCAGTGCTTTGAGAGGCTGAGGAGGGAGGACCAGGAGCTTGAGACCGGCCTGGACAACATAGCAAGACCCTGCCTCCACAAAAAAAATAAAAATAAAGAAATATTCTAAACTTTATCTGCTATGGATATGTGAAAACAAGGTGCAGGGGCTTTTGGAGCAGCTAGATAAATTATTAAGGAACTGATTCATTTTGGTGAAGGTGGATCTAACACCCTTTAAGAGAACACCAGGCCAGGTGCAGTGGCTCATGCTTGTAATCTCAGCACTTTGGAAGGCCAAGGCGGGTGGATCACTTGAGGTCAGGAGTTCAAGACCAGCCTGGCCAACATAGTGAAACCCCGTTGCTACTAAAAATTCAAAAAAATTAGCCAGACGTGGTGGCAGACACCTGTAATCCCTGCTACTGGGAGGCTGAGGCAGGAGTATTGCTTGGACCCAGGAGGCGGAGGCTGCAGTGAGCCGAGATTGTGCCACTGCACTCCAGCCTGGGTGACAGAGCAAGAGTCCATCTGAAAAAAAAACAAACAAAAAAGAGAACACCACTAACTGGTGGTACCTTCTATGTCTCCCAGCACCAAGGTCCAGAACTACGTAGAAAAGAACATGAAGACTTTATGGCCTAAAGTCTACAAATGTAAACTTTTCAGAAGTAGGAGGCATGGCTGTCATAATCATATGGTCACAAGGTATCTGCGTTTGCCTCTGGAGGGTGAGTCTGTGGCCACTGCTGGTGTGGAAATCAAGAAGAGATTTCTGTAGCACTGGAAAGTTGGTGATATGAAGTGTCTGGGCAGGTTGGTTATATGTTAGGGCACTTGCAGGGCCAGTTTCCTCCATTCTAGGTTGGGGGGCACATTTGCTTCCTAAGGCAATCTAGGTATTTGGAAAGGCTGCAGAGTTAATTCAGCAATTTCTTGGGAACAATACATCTGATTTTTCTGCATCCTAAGGACAGAGTTGATGTTTAAAACCAGTAAGCAGGGAAAAGAGAAAGCTATATCCTGAAGATTGGAGTGCCTTAATAAAAAGCTCATAGACAAAGCTAAGTAGACCTCTGCTCAAGCTCCTCCTTTGATCCATCAGGACAAATGCCAGAGGACTGGTGTCCAGTGTATCCAGGAGCTTCAAGGGGACAGGAGTGCCATGACTAGGTAGGATTCCAGCAGCTGGCTTCCAGAGCAGTCTTCTCAGGCAAGTGGCTGCGCAGTTGACACAGCTTATAAAGTAGGTGCCAGGGGAGTCAGCCTCCAGGAGATAAGCCTATGGGGCTGCACGTGGAGCAACCAGCAAAGAACAGGCTGATTCCTGTATCCTGGGGATCATGCTGGACCTTGCACCTCGTGAGGAATGAACATGTAAAAGGGGTAACAGAAACTAAAAATTTCTCTACTAGGAAATCTGTTATGAGAGAAGCCATGGTACAGTTTCGCAAACCAGAGAAGATTAAAAGGAAAAAGTTCTGTGGTGTTCCAGGTCATGGGGTCTTTGGTGCCACTCTAACCAAAAGTGATGCCATCCCCTAGCTAAGGAGTGGTGAGTGAGAGGAGAATTATGTGCCATGAGCACTGTGAGAGCCACACTGGACACTGCTCCTGATCTGCCTTAGCACAGGTTCAATAAAACCTTACTGAACGGAACTGAACTTATTTTAGCTAAGGATGTGCTAAGAGCAATCACCTACAACATTCAAACTGTTAACTCTGCTCATACACAGTGAAAATGGACCCAACTTGACTGATGGCTTAATGCATTCGTTCTATATGTATTGATTATCAAGCTCCTATTATGTTACGTGTCAGGCACTAATCTAGGTATTTTGAACAAAGCTGATCAAGTCCTTGCTCTGAGGATCTTCTATTCTAGCACAAGGAGAATAACAATGAACAAACAGTGACCATATCACACATCAGGTGGGGATAAGTACTAGGTGAAGATGAACGGATGTAGGAAGATAGAGACATGCCGGAGAGAGCACTATTTTACTTAGACTTATTTACTGTGAAGACCTTTCTGACGAGGTGACATCTCAGCAAATTTGAAAGAAGTGAGAAGCTTATGGGAATTTCTGGGCAGAGGGCCCAGGAGATGCAAAGAACCAGCAGATGCAAAGGCCCTGAGGTGGTCACATGTTTGGGGCATGGCAAAGAGGGCAAGTGGTTGGAGCAGTGAAGTCAGCAAGAGGGAAAGTCATAGAGATGAGGCCAGAGACATAGCCAGGTACCAGGTCACATGAACAAATTTGGATTTTATTTTGAGTGATTTGGGAAATTGAGGTTTAAATATTTGAAGAGACAGGTGTCTTCCACCTGTAATCCCAGCACTTTGGGAGGCTGGGGCGGGAGAATCGCTTGAGCCCAGGAGTTCAAGATCAGCCTGGAAAACATAGGGAGACTCTATCTCTACAAAACAAACAACAAACAAAAATTAGGCAAGTGTGGTGACATGTGCCTGTAGTCCTAGCTACTTGGAAGGCTGAGGTAGGAGGATCACTTGAGCCCCGGGGTTCAAGGCAGCAGTGAACCATTATTGTTCCACTGAACTCCAGCCTGGGAGACAGAGCGAGACACTGTCTCAAAAAAAAAAAAAAAAAAAAAAAAAAAGCAGAAAGAAAGAGAGATAGCAAACCCACATGCCTGTAATCCCAGCACTTTAGGAGGCTGAGGCAAGCAGATCACCTGAGGTTAGGAGTTCAAGACCTGCCTGGTCAACATGGTGAAATCCCATCTCTACTAAAAATGCAAAAATTAGCTGGGCGTGATGGTGGGTGCCTGTAATCCCAGCTACTCAGGAGGCTGAGGCGGAGAATCGCTTGAACCCGGGAGGCGGAAGTTGCAGTGAGCCAAGATCACGCCATTGCACTCCAGCCTGGGTGACAAGAGCGAGACTGTCTCAAAAAAAAGAGAGAGAGAGAGATAGCAAACCCAAGGTGAGAGATTACAACTGACTCTTAAAAAAGATCTTCGATGTCTATGTATTTTTACACCCTTTTGAAGTCACATTGAACTAAGCACAGTGGAAGATAAAAACCAAATGCAGGCCATGGTCTGTATTCTCAAGGAGCTTTCAGTCTAGCTCAGGAGGAAAGCCATACCTCAGGAAACATTTCAACAGCGCAGTAAATAGCATGTACTGCATATTTTCCTTTTGCTCATCGGATTCACTCTCTACTCTTTTCCACCCTGCTCTGTGCCACAGGAGGCTTTTTAAACAGTGTCACTGAGCTCCCTTGCCCACTGACTTCCAGTAGGATTTGACTGGTGGGAGACAGAAGCCAGTGAGGACAGGCTATTTATCTCCCTGGTTCCCTCCATGATGGTTTGCCAAAGATTGGCTATGCCCCTTGACAAAAACCTGAGTTCCTATCAGGAGGCCCTCTCCTCCAGCTGTAGCCATTCCCTTGGCCTTTTGAAAACCATCCAGTCCATTGCCCCTTCAAGCCTAGAGGTAGTAAGGATTTCCTGCTGCTGCTAGCTCCAGGGCACTTCATTTCTCTTGTCAATTTCCCTTCACCCTATCCATACTTTAGTACTCGGTCTTTAAATTAAATTGTGTCCTGTTTGTTCTGCCAGATCTTGACTGGTACCGAGGACAACATATATCTAAGTACCACGTAATGTAGATAATGGGATCTCCTGAAGGCTAGGAGAATCTGGGTTTGTTGGAGGAGTCAGAGAAGAATTCCTGGAGAAAGTGGAATTGATCTGGGCCTCAGAAAATGAGCAGGCTTCTCTTAAGCATAAGAAAGTCACTCCACACTAAGGGAGCAACAGAAATGAAGGCAGAGACGTGGGAATAAGCACTGCAGAAGGTCAGGTGGTCCTTACGTAGAGAATAGGAACTGAGGACTGGAAAATAAGATGTCGAGGAGCACAGTGAGGTGAACCCAGGATGAGAATCGCTTGCCTACAAGGACTACAAGGAAAAGCCAGAGAGAGGTTCACACGTGAGGTGGATGGACACAAGAGGCCACTGGAGATTTCTGAGCAGTGAGTTGGCCTGAGGAAAGTGCTAAGTAGGGAAGATGCGTCATTTTGGCTGCACAGTGTTAGAGAAGTTGGAGTGAAGAGACCAGTTTGGAGATCATTTTTAGGAGCACCTGAGGGTGGTCCCAGAGCAAGGCAGAGGCAGATACTATTTATTTAGATGCTTCCCCTAGAGCCCAAGAGAGGAGACTTCGTTTTGAAGTACAGAAAGGCCAGAAGGGCCAGATGGTTTTCTTGCTACCTTTGGGTTTGAGAAGCATACACAATTCTTAAACCTGCTTATCAAGGCATTTTGTAATAAAGCTTATTAAAATGATCAGCTAAAGTGAGATATAATTAAGAGATAATGGGTCAGGGAAATCTGGAATCCAGAAAGATTCCCTCCTCACGTCCTTTCCCAGTGGTGTGTAGACAGAATTTATCAATCACTCAGGAAGAAAATGAGGTATTATAAATGAGGAGTAAATAGTGTGTTCTGGAGCCCACTTTAATAACTGATGTCTCATCTATGGAGAGAATTGATGCATTGGCTGCTTGCTGATGTTGGATGCCAATGTTTAAATTTAAGCTAAAGCATGCATGTCATTAAAAGAAAATGCAAAAATCTAAGGACCTCTCTTTCCTTTGTTATCTTCCTTTTAAAGAGATATTGTAAAGAGATGAAGGAGAGAGACACTCAAGTACACCGACAGGATCCAGAATGACCCATTGCCCTGGTTTACTGGCAGTCCTGGGCACTGGGGTCCCATACACCTTGGGGAGATGAGGCAACCCTGCTTATTTGGCTCCTGTAACTCCAAGACTCCATGGGCCAAGTCCAGGGATGCAGACTTTCATTCTCCCTTCAGATGTAGGTCTGTTATAGGGAAACTTTAGAAGTATCTGGTTCAGGATAGCCCTGCTCACCAGGGAAACCCTATGACCCTAAACTATCTCTGGGGCTTCCTAGACCTGGGTTGGATGGAAAGAATGCAGAAGAGTCTCAGGCTAAGGGACCCTTCCGGTAAGTAATAGTATCCTTCCATCTTGGCTGCCTGAGCACCCTCAAAATAATAGCCAATAGTTATAGAATGCATTTATTACGTCAGTTAGTGTTCTAAGAGCTTTATCCATGTGGACAAATAAAGTTCTCACAATCATCTTGTGTGGTAGGTCTTTTAGTCCTATTTTAGAGATTAGGAAACTGAAGCACAGAGAGGTTAACTAACTTGCCCAAGGTCACACAGCAAATCAAGTGCCAAGGCAAGTAGTTTGGCGCCACAGTCTATGCAGTTGTTGCTTTCAGCATTAGGTAAAGATTTGACTAGATCACCACCATGACCACATCAATCTTGTTATTACCATCAGTAACATTTCATGTCACTAAATGAGCTGTTCATGGAAGCCCCTCATGTTGATATGGTCAGGCCACTCTCCGGCTTTCCCCACTAGCCTGTTACCCAGGACAAGCTTACTTCATAGATGGAAACAGTGAAATAAAAATATCTAAGAGACATGCCCAGAGACATTAGCAGGGGTAGAGAAGGCATTAGGTTTAGAATCCAAATTTATTGACTACTAACAAATTTCTCCTTTTTTTTCCCCCAAACACAATTATTACCAAATTTCTTCCATTTTAGAGATGAGGGGTAGGTACTCCCAAAAGCACATGCCATATAATGGGCAAGTTTTGATGCATTACGACTGCGGGGGAAAATCTTACTGTTGCCCCAAGAGTGATTTGAGTCTGGTGTTTCAGAATAAACTTTATCAGAGTCACAAAACGTCCAAACGTAAGTTAATTATTTTTTCTTTATCTTATTGTAACAAATCCACCCCTCTGCTTTGAGTGAATGAAAAAGAGAAGCCCATGCAGTAGAAATAGATCCTGTCTACCCCTATTGCCATTCCACAGAGGAATCTAGGCCACCCAAGGGCCTTGGAAAATTGCTTTTAATTAAATCATACGTTTATGCACATTTGCACTCTTACTTAAGTTAAAATCTGGGGTGGCAATGTGCTGGCTCGTTTCAATAGTATAAACAGTCAGTGGGCAATCTAAGGCCCAAACCCACGTTCGTCTTTAATTTGCTAAGCGAAGACAAGATAAATCATTTTTGGTGATTGAATAATTTAAGCAGTTGTTCTTAAATAGTCCTGGAAAATGTTTAACACTTTTACATTCTAAAATTTATTTGATTGAAGAAGAGCTACTTTAAGTATCATTTTAGACAATACATTGTGCTTGTTATTTATCTCTCATAAGTGATATTGGACATATCCATTGTTCACACAGCACTGTTCTCTAATGAAAGTTTTGAAATACAGAAACTCTAAAGACCTGTAAGCAAATACTTGTATTTAGCACGTGTGCAGGTGACTGGCCATTGATCAGCATTTCCAACTAGCACGAATAATACAAACTAGACAAGAAATAATAAACTATTGGTAGGCAGATAATAACAGATATGAAAAAAGAGATTACAAAGGATTTTGTTAATTGGGCAGGAAAAAGAGGTTTACTTATTGGAAAAAGAAGAAAAACAGCTTTCTTGTGACCTGGAAGGGACAAAATAAGTCCCTTCCAGGGACAAAGAAATAGAGAGATCAATGCTTTTAAAGAGCAGCAAAAGATAAAGAAATCATAGTGGAGGTACTAGAAAGGATGAAAAGCAAGAAAATAGGTGTGGGATTTGAGTCAGCAACCCCATTACTAGGTATATACCCAAAGGAATAGAAATCATACTATCATAAAGACACATGCATATGTATGTTCGTTGCAGCACTGTTCACAATAGCAAAGATATGGAATCAACCAAATCCCCAGCAATGGCAGGCTGGATAAAGAAAACATGATACATGTACACCGTTGAAGACTATGCAACTATAAAAAAGAATGAGATCATGTCCTTTGCAGGAACATGAATGGAGTTGGAGGCCATTATCCTTAGCAAATTAATGCAAGAACAGCAAACCAAATACTGCATGTTCTCCCTTATAATTGGGAGTTAAATGATGAAAACACATGGATACATGGAGGGTAACGACAGACATTGGGGCCTACCAGAGGGTGAGGGGTAGGAGGAGGGAGAGGAGCAGGAAAAATAACTAATGGGCACTAGGCTTAATACCTGGGTGACTAAAAAGTCTGTAAACAAACCCCTGTGACACGAGTTTACCTACATAACAAGACTGCACATGTACCCCTGAACTTAAAAGTAAATATAAGTACAAGAAAATGAATGTGGAGAGACAGCAAGAATGAGAAAGGAGGAGATAGGAGAAACTCCATAGACATTTTTACAAGGAAGAGGAGGGACAGGATGAAATGTATGAGATGAGGCCAAGCATGAGATTGAAAGCTTTAGGCAAAACAGAAAAAAATATGACTAGAATATTAGAATCAAATTATTTTCTTTTTTTTTTTTTTTTTTTTTTTTTGAGACGGAGTCTCGTGCTGTGTCACCCAGGCTGGAGTGCAGTGGCGCGATCTCGGCTCACTGCAAGCTCCGCCTCCCAGGTTCACGCCATTCTCCTGCCTCAGCCTCCGAGTAGCTGGGACTACAGGCGCCCGCCACCACGCCCGGCTAGTTTTTTGTATTTTTAGTAGAGACGGGGTTTCACCATGTTAGCCAGGATGGTCTCGATCTCCTGACCTCGTGATCCACCCGCCTCGGCCTCCCAAAGTGCTGGGATTACAGGCTTGAGCCACCGCGCCCGGCCAAATTATTTTCTTATAGTACACATTGTTAACTCTTTTCATTTGGAGCTACAGTCTTGTTCTGTGTATCAACAATTTGGTCAACAACGGATAACATATATGATGATACTCTCATAAATTCTAATAGAACTGAAAAATTCCTGTTGCCTAAGTGATGTAGCCATTGGAAAGTTGTCACACAACATATTATTCATGTGTTTAAGATGCTGTTGCTGTAAACAAACCTACTGTGCTGCCAGTCCTATAAAAGTATAGCAGTACAATTATGTACAGTATATAATATTTGATAATGATAATAAACAACTATGTTGCTGGTTTATGTAGCTACCATGCTAAACTTTTATTCTTCGAGTGTACTCTTACTACTTATTTTAAAAATCAACTTTAAAATAGTACAGGCAGTTCCTTCAGGAGGTATTTCAGAAGAATGCATTGCTATCCTAGGAGATGACAGCTTCACGTACGTGTGTTATTGCCCCTGAAGACCTTCCAGTGGGACAAGACATGGAGGTGGAAGACAGTGATATGGATGATCCTGACTTTGTAAGCCTAGGCTAATCTGTCCTTGTGTCTTAATTTTTAATTTAAAAAAATTTTAAATAAGAAAATTTAAGGCCGGGAGTGGTAGCTCATGCCTGTAATCCCAGCACATTGAGAGGCCAAGGTGGGTGGATCACCTGAGGTCAGGAGTTCAAAGACCAGCCTGGCCAACACGGTGAAACCCCATCTCTACTGAAAATATAAACATTAGCCAGGCATGGTGGCACTTGCCTATCCCAGCTACTAGGGAGGCTGAGGCACGAGAATTGCTTGAACCCAGGAGGCGGAGGTTGCAGTGAACTGAGATCACGCCACTGCACTCCAGCCTGGGTGACAGAGCAAGGCTCTGTCTCAAAAAAAAAAGAAAAGAAAAGAAAAGAAAAAAGCCTATAGAATAAGAACATACAAGAAGAAAATAATTTTGCACCACTGTACAGTGTGTTTCCAAGTTTGTTGTTGTTGTTTCTCGAGATGGGGGTCTCACTATGTTGCCCAGGTTGGTCTCAAACTCCTAAGCTCAATGGGTCCTCCTTTCTTAGCATCCAGAGTAGCAAGGCCTATAGGCACCCACCACAGCTATGTGTTATACAAGAGTCAAAACATTTCTAAAACTTAAAAGTTTATAAAGTAAAAATGTTACATTAGGCTGAGGTTAATTTATTGTTGAAGAAAGAAAACTTTTTAAATAAATTGAGCATAGCGTCAGTGTACAATGTTTATAAAGTCTGCAGTAGTGTACAGTAATGTCCTAGGCCTTCACATTCACTCACCACTCACTCACTGACTCACCCCAGAGCAACTTCCAGTTCTGCAAGCTCCATTCACGGTAAGTGCCCTAAACAGGTGTACCTTTTTACAATTTTTTTCTACTTTATTTTTACTGTAGCTTTTGTATGTTTAGACATGTTTAAACACACAAATATTTACCATTGTATTACACCTGCCTACAGTATTCATTACAGTACCATAGTATACAGGTTTGTAGTCTAAGTGCAATAGGCTATACCATATAGCCTAGGTTGTAGTAGGCTGTACCACCTAGGTTTGTGTAAGTGCACTCTGTGATGCTTATACAATGATGAAATTGAATAAAGAAGCATTTCTCAGAGTGTATCTCTATCATTAAGTGACACATGACTATAATTCAGTTCTCTTTCTCACCGGGGTTGTTCCATTTCGGGCACCTGTTTTCCTTCTTTCTCCTCTCATACCAATGCTCTATTATCCTTTCCTCGTTGCCTAATTTACAATGAGTGACGAACCTGACAAACGTTTCATATGCTTTACAGGAAGAAAAAAAATCCTTGATTGCTTTATTCCTGAGCCATGTGTCAGGCTGTGTGTGAAGTGTTTTGCCTGAACCATCTCCTTGACTCCTCACTACAACCCAACAAGGCAGGTATATTATCCTGATTTCAGAGACAAGGAAATAGAGGCTTCGAATGGTTAAGTGACTGGTTATTAACTGGCAGTGAATGGATTTGGAGTCAGGGAATCTGATGCCAGAGCTCACTTACCCACTCATATGAACTTTGCACATATGCTGTCGGGGGGCATGGAGGATGGGGAGGCCCCTGTCTTCCACTACCTGCCCACACATTTTCATCTGACCTACCAGTGGCACCTTCAGCTTCCCTGTTAGTACTTCTGCACCCCCTCTCCCACTCCCAAAGGCTGGGGAATCCCATTCAATAGAAATCCTGACATCAGCACACCCAACCCAAGCAGATTTGAGATCTCTTCCTTTTTTACTGTAGGCTTGTTTCCATGCTGCTGTTTCCTGGTTTGGTCCTTATTTTGTCTTCCCTTATGTGCTGTTTCTTAAACAGAATTGCTTCCTCTCACTACAGAGCTATTAAGACAGCATTTGGGAAAAAAGAAAGTTAAGACCAAGAGAATTTATGCAAAGAAATGCTCTGTCAAATATGAGAACTTGACTGGAATTATACATTCCTGATGTAATTCAGTCAAGCACAGTCATATTGGTATGTGGGAATGTTGACAAATAATCTAACTTGGTAGAGAGAGATGATCCAAGACTGAGAAATTACTGTACATTTCAGATCTTTGAAACAAACAAAAAAGTGTCTACACTGTGGTATCAATGAGTTTTTCCTCTTTGAGAAATGAAAAGTCAACAAAATAATATAAATATGGTCAACAAAAAAGTAATAAGATGACCCTCCAAAGAGAAATAATGTTCTCTAACCTGGTAAAGCAACAGAAAAGAGAAAGACATTCCCTCCTTTTTTTTTTTTTTAAGTGTTTCACATGCAGCTAACTGGCAGCAAAGGGTGTCTAAAGAGACCATTTATGAAGAATAAGTCAGGGGCTAACACTAATATTCTGAAATCCTGCAAGGTCTTGCAAAGTGCCAAAGAAATCACTGAGCAAACACATGGCTAGCTGGCAGCTGCCCCAGAGCACGTGGCAGTGTAAGAACTTCCTTCTTTTTTGGAGAAAGACCACATTTTCAACAGCAGCTTCTGACCCCAGGCTTACCACTTCTAATCTTTATGTCAGCAAATCTCCTCAAAGTTCACAAAGTAAGTCCTGCTGAAGTTCGGGTAAATGACCAACCTTCATTCAGCAGCTTCCTCTTGAGCCAAGCTTTTCCAACCTCACTTTTTCCTCCATAGCCCTCCCCATGCATCTTTTCCCCTAGTTGTTAAAAGTTTCCTGAAATGATTTGGGATTTATATAAAATTGTGGCGAGAGTGAAGTTTACTAAAATTGTCCTTAATCTCTCTAAATTCTAAGTCATATTCTATTTTCATTTCAAGCAATGAGGGCTTTTTAAATTCCCTGAAGAACCTGAGGAAATTTTGATTTATCACTGATGAGACCAAACAAGAACCCTACTCACTTTTTAAAACTGATCTTCAGAAAAGACTAAGCCAGAAAATATAAATGCCTTCCCTACATTTAAAATACCGTAATTCTGACTTTTTCAGAGGTCATCCAAATGTTAGCATCAATGATCTAGAACACAGCTGAAGAACAGAAGGGACTGTTTAAAGACTTGTAGACAAATGCAATTGGTGTCACGAAATCCACGCATTGCGATCCACAAATTTTATTAATGAAAGAATCATCCATTCTTTTACTCAAAAACAATCCATAACATGGTACAGTGGTCAGATGGCCTGAATACAAATTGTGTCTCCCCTACTTACTAATTATATGACCTTGGCAAGTTTCTGAAGCTCTCTGTGTCTCAGTTCTCTCATCTGTAAAAATAGTACTTTCATCGTAGGGTTCATATGAGGATTAAATCAGATTACCTATTTAAAATTCACAGAACAGAACCTAGCACACAGAAAATGCACAAGTATGAGCTATTATTCTTTGATACACCTTCCTATTAAACTTAGAAATCTGGTTTCTCAGGCCATTGCATATTAGAATTAGCAAATTAAGAAAGGTGGGAGGGTGACAGTAAAATATCCACTGACTATTCTCAGTGAGGAAAGAGACAGAAAAATTGTCAAACGCAAGCAAAGGATCTAAAAAGCATAGCTGCTTGAAGCCATAGAGCATTGAAGTAAGATGCTGTAGACCAACAACAATCCTAAAGTGTGAACAAACAGATGTGATGAATGATCTTTTGCAGTGATTAAGAAATAGTTCAATTTTGCTCTTTATACTTAACTCTAATTTGTAAAGCAAGAAAGAGTGCAGTAATTTTATAAGTATCTTCATTAAAATGCTTAAAACTATTTGATTGCTTCTAAGGAGCATATTTTAGTTATATTGAAAGTCTCCTTCTTGGCATTTAACCTGCAGACTTAATGTACCTGAATTAGGTAAGAAACCATGTAGAGATCTGTTTAATAACTTCAACAATACATGCATGTGTGAGCCTTTTAATATGACAGAATATAAATGATTTTGAAATGTCAAATGATAATATATACAATAGTCTGACACTAGAGTCACAAATCCATCTGAAGATGTTGCACTCATTTAAACTTGTATTTATTGTACCTAAGATGTATGCCTAACCCTGCACCGGGCATTGCAAAGAAGCACAAAAGATGTTTAAAATGAACTCCCTCTCCTCAACGAGCCCATCAGCCCATCCAGGCAATGAACACTGAACTCCATAGTGCTTTGTTTCCCTGGCTGCCTCCTGTGTTTATCCAAAGTGATTTGAAGGCTGTCTGAACTCTTGCTCTAGACAGAATTGAGTGGCAGCCTGACACTTCCAGTTCATACTTTTCCAGACTTCTGGAGCTTCTGCCATTACTTTATCATCTTGCCCTGTTGGCTCCCTGCTCCTGCTGGGGGAGCAAAAAGTCATTTTCCCGTCTTAACCGTTAGCTGGTAAGGGTTTTAAGATATTACCCCCCACCCCAGGAATGTCTATTCTCTCAATTAATTTAGAGGTGAAAAATAAAGACCCTCTCTCCTCCACATCTATAGGTGTAGGTGGAAATAAAGCCACCACAGGGCAAAAGATTCTTAGGAAATTTCCCTGGAAGATAGAATATTTCTCAGATTCCTCTCAAATCAGTGCCTGAAGCATGGTCCAGAGGTCTGCTCAGGCTATGAGACTAAATCGAGTTTAAGCATTCCTTCAAATCTATCCAATTGTCTGGTATTCTTGCTTTTCAATGAAGATTTCCAGATAGAATGATGGAGAAAATGAATTACTGGGAAAGACTATGAAATAGCCTTAGTCATAATGAAAATCTCTCCTTCCACTTGTTCATTTCAGTCAGAACCAGTCGTTTTCCATCAGCTTATATGATTTCTGAAACCCAACATCCTTCAGAGAAATATTCCAGGAGAATCTTACAAAATGTCAACCTATTTTAGAAGCAACAGAGCGTCACTCTACCTTATTCCACATCGTATTTAGTTTAATGCTGACTTAACTTTGAGAAGATTTATGCAAAAATAGTAATAAAAGTTGATAACTTTCATTTTTAAAAATTCTGAAAAGGAAAGGAATTATTTTTATTCTATTATTTTGTTTTTACTCTTCTAGTATTTGAATAACATGATTTCATATTGCAACAGAAGCTTCAGGTCATTAAAAAAATGGTTTCTTCTGTTTCTTCTGTGTAAGGGAAATCATTGTCATAACTATGTAGGGATTTAATGGCTCAGTTTAGTCAATAATTAAAACTGTTTGTATGTAAATGGCAAAGTTAGAAGTTGCAAAGTTAGAAATTACAGATCAAAAGCAGCCTGCAGATATGTTTTGTTTGACTTCCACAGTGTTTTTTGAAAATGTGAACTAAATGCCAACATTTAAAAATCAGGAGATTTCATGTAAATATCCAGATTTCTAGCTTTTCTGGAAATAAGGCAAAATCTGTCTGCACTGTGCTTCCTCCTAGTCCTGCTTGGCAACGGAGAACATCCCCCACCTTTTGTAGCTTCAGCCCTCCCCACTCCCCACCTGTGCCCTGCAGGTCACCGCAGTCCCCACCACTTCCTGTTATTGTGTGTGTGCTAGGCTGGCTTTACCCATTGGCATTACCTACCTTTCTCCAGCAGGCATTTAGATTTTTCATTTTACTATGAGTTTTGTATTTCCTGAAATTTTCTCATGACCATTTCTCTGTTGCTACAAATGTATCCTGACATTTCTTTCTTCTCATTTCTTAGGCTGCATTTCTTGGTGCTACTGCCGAGACTAACAGAGGTCAATTGTAATTTGGGCATTCATGCTGAGGCCTTTCAAACTAGTTTTGTGCATAAATACATACCTAGCACAAGAAACATTGTTTTCTCTTGCGCCTGAAAATCAAACCAATTTACACTTAGCACCAAAGAGTGTGAACACCCTAAAACCACTGCCTGCATAATAGCTCACTGCAGTAAAATCTTTGGTTTTACCCTTTGGTAACCTCTTGCAGCTTTTGTAGACAGAGTTAGCTCTATTTTGGGACTCTTTTTCTACATCAGAAGCACACAACTGATATCTTACTGTTACTAGTTTGCTTTTCCTGAAAGCAGTGTTGAGGTTCTGAACTTCTTGCAGAAGTTCATAAACATGGTTTGTAGCAAGAAACAATTCAAATGTCTCACTACTACAGAAACACTCAGTTATGAGTAATATATTCAGAACAAAGATGACGCTTAAAGCAAACTCCTTCTTTGATACGCTTTAAATATTTGTACCCTCTAAATGTTATGTTATAATTTGGTCCCCAGTGTTGGACGTGGGGCCTGGAGGCAGGTATTTGGGACATTCAGGATCCTTCATGAACATTTGTCTTTCCTTAATGAGTTAGTTCTCCCTCTGTTGGTTCCTGGGAGATCTGATTGTTAAAAAAGAGCCTTGCACCTGCCCCTCTCTCTCTCTCTCTTGCTTCCCTCCTCTTGCCATGTGATGCCAGCTCCCCTTCCCCTTCTGCCACGACTGGAAGCTTCCTGAGGTCCTCACCAGAAGCAGATGCTGGTGCCATGCTTCTTGTACAGTCTGCAGAACTGTCAGCCAAATAAACCTCTTTTCTTTATAAGTTATTCAGCCTCAGGTAGTTATTTATATGAACACAAAGTGAACTAAGACATTATTCAACATTGCTGTTTAGATACCTGATCAATAAGGATATCGAACTTAAGGTAGCCAATATTGAACGTGTGATTTCTTCCTCTCCACCTCTGTTTTTCCCAGTACGTGTTTCTTATGTCAGCAAACGGCAAGTCTAGACTTTCCATTACTTAAGCCAAACACGTGGGTGTCATTCTTGATTCTTCTCTTGCTCTTACACATCACATCACATCCATCTGCAAATCCTGTTGATGTTACACTAAAAAATATCCAGGATCCACCTACTTCTCAGTACTGCCACAAATATCACCATGCTCAAAGGCACCATTAGCTCTCCTCTGGATTACAGAAGTAGCCTTTTAACAGTAGGCATACCGATCTCTTTACAATGTAAGATCATGGCACTTCTCTTCTCAAAACTCCCTGACAGTTTCCCATTAGACAGAGCAAAAGCCAAAGTCTCTGGAGTAGCTGGAAGCTTCTGCATAATTTATGTACTCCTTTCTTTTTTTTTTTTTCAGACGGAGTCTCGCTCTGTCGCCCAGGCTGGAGTGCAGTGGCGCGATCTCGGCTCAATGCAAGCTCCGCCTCCCAGGTTCACACCATCCTCCTACCTCAGCCTCCCGAGTAGCTGGGACTACAGGCGCCTGCCACCACGCCTGGCTAATTTGTTTTTTTGTGTTTTTTTTTTGTGTGTGTGTGTGTGTGTGTGTGTGTGTGTGTGTGTTTAGTAGAGACGGGGTTTCATCGTGTTAGCCAAGATGGTCTCGATTTCCTGACCTCCTGATCCTCCCGCCTCAGCCTCCCAAAGTGCTGGGATTACAGGCATGAGCCACCGCGCCCAGCCTATGTGCTCCTTTTTTGTCTCTCTGATGGTTTGCCTTGTTTACCCTGTCTTGCTCACTTTGCTTCAGCCACACCGGCCTTGTTGCTGTTCCTCAGACACACCGCACATGCCCCACCACACATGCCTTACCTGTTGCTCCTGTTGGTTCCTTTGCCTAGAATAATCTTCCCCAAGAATGTCCTCCTTGCCTTCAAGTCTTTGCTAAATGTTGCCTTCTTTGTTTTATTTATTTATTTATTTATTTGATATGATCTTGCTCTGTGTCCCAGGCTGCAGTGCAGTGGCGTGATCATAGCTGATGAAGCCTCTAACCACCTCAAGGTGACCACCTCAGCCTTCCAAAGTGCTGGGATTATAGCCATCCCAGCCTAAACATTGCCATCTTGGCCAGGTCTGTTTAAAGGTGCACTCTATTTAAAGCTGCATTCTGTTTAAAATTGCAATGCTGCCTCTCAGACCCTAGCTTTATTTTCTTCTTCATACTTACCACCATATGACATGTTACTTGTACTTGCTTGTTTTCTCTTGGCTCCCTACATTAGAATGTATGCTTTCTGAGGGTGGGGACTTTTGTCACTTTTTTTTTTTTTTAACTGCTGCTTTTCAGTACCCAGAACAGTGCCTAGTACATAAGAGGTCCTTGATAAATATTTGATGAATAAATTAAGTAGAAATGCCATAAATGTAAATTTTTCTATTTTCAGAATTGAAATCTATAAAGAAGAATGCGTGTTTCCAATCATGAGCATATTTATATGATCTTCAGAAGGATAGAGTCAACACGGAAAGATTTATTTCCTACATTCTCTGAACATGACCCATGATCCCTGGTTTATCGAAGTTAAGCCCTGTTGTTGAATTCCAAACATGTGAAACCTCCACATATGAACGAAGGAAAATTCACTATTTCAAATTCTGCCCCGCTAAGGGGTAGAGGATTCACTTTAATATGATGGTGACTGTGCTTACTCTTGCCAATTGATCTAGGATTCCAATGCATCTTAAATAAGGCCCTTTGGAGAGGTACATTTAGGCCCTTGTGGCTGTTGGGCATGTTTCTGGGTCCGAACTCTATTAGGTTGGTGCAAAAGCAACCTTTTTTTTTTTTTAAAGGGCAACCAATGGTTTTTGCCCTTTAAGTGATGGCGAAAACCACAATTACTTTTGCACCAACTACTTGATTAATTCAGTGGCATCACCGATGGCTACATTTGTTTTCACATCTTACCATGGGTTTAGATGTTACAGTTCTTAGGCCTATATTACTTAAATGCAGCATGTTCCCTCTGAACCTTTAAAAAAAAGACCAAAGGAAAAAAAAACTCCACAATATAAGTCTGCTACTTTAGTAGAAACAATTATAAAACAAAGCAAAATGGATAATATACTGGCCACATTAATGTTTCAATTAGCTGTTGATTTCTTAGCACTAATTTAGATGTGAGTATAGTCACTGTTCATTGTATGTGCCATCAAAGTTGTGTTAAAATGCGATGCGATCGATTGTCTAGTATTAATTCTGGAGTTGGCATTTCCCCATTTCAGGGAATTTTTTCCATTCTGACTTTCCTTCAAAGCGCTTTACAAAGTACACAGTTTACAAAATGCAATGTTGGATAGTATCATACAGGCAGTATTCTAAGGGCTTTACGTATCATAGCTCACTACAATGCTATGAAAGTGGAGAATTGTTTTCTCCATTAATAGAAGAAAAAAACTAAGGCAAAAAGAGGTTTAAAAATTCACCTAAGATTACAGACTTAGTTTCAGTGCCTGGTTTGGACCCAGCTAGAGTTCATGTTCTTAATAATTGCAATAAAAAAAAGAGAGAATAATACAAAAACAGAACTCAAATAATTGTGGTATTTGTACAGTTTTATTCATAGGTAGTAAGAACATTCTACAGGAGATACAAGATAAAGAAAATCTATCTCTTGCAGAGTCAAAGCATATTATGAATTTGACCTTTGAACAGAGTGAACCAATCAAGAATGTAAAAATCTGAACCCAAGTAGTATAATAAACTCTTACGAAAATGCCTTTCCTGTTCCCACAGTTCTCAACTCTGATAGGAAATCCCAAAAGTGACTAGATATTGAGCAACATCAGAAAAAGGGTATAAGGGCAGAGCAGGCTAGTCTATCCCGAAGATTGTTTTGCTGAAGCCAGTACAAAGACTCTAATGACATCAGGGGGCACATGGAACAGTGGAGCATGGGGCTGCTCCTCACACCTGCACCACAGTGATGACAACATATGACCCCCACAAGAGGGTGGCTGTCCTTCCCAGGCAGGAAAGGCCTAGAGCTCATAAAGAACATAGCTTTGCCTCTTCATAAATTCTAGTCACATGCGTCAAACATGCTTTCAGAATACATATGAACTTGCTTCTGCTGCACATTTATGAAGCAACCACCAAGTTTCCCAACCTTATAAGTTGCAAATGTATTCCTTTTCATTCTCAGTAAGCTTTTAAAATATTTTTTTCCTTTGGTGTCCAATATAAACATATTGCAATTAACTTTGGGAAAAAAACAAGATTCTTTAAATATATTGTATTCATATGCTTAAAATGTAGTTACCAATATAGTTTTAATTTTTTATAGGTATGTCTATGAAAAATTTTTATGTTCTAATTTTCCCCAAAGCACAAAGGAGGGATGCTTTGCTTGTAATAAGGGCTCATTCCGTGCTTGTTAAATTGAACACACACCTTGAGAATCAGGGCACATAGTGCTCTTTCTAGGTTGTAAATCTACTATGCCACACCTCTATTTAAATAGTTATATGGTCCCTACTGCTCTAAAAATAAAGGCTAAATTCCTTAACACAGATTTTAGGGTAAGCAGGAGCCACATCCTACCACATGGTACCTCCTTCACCTGGAATGCCTTCTCCCTCTCCCTAACATACTCTCCCCAAGACATCATCTCGCCTCTCAGTCTTTCCTGACCTAGTAAGTCCGGTTGGATGCTGTATTAGTCAGAGTTTTCCGAAGAAACAGAATCAATAGGATATTTAAATAGATATAGGGAGATTTATTATAAGAAATTCGCTCATGGAATTATGGAAGATGAGAAGTCTTATGATCTGCCATCTGCAAGCTGGAGGCCCAGAAAGCCAGTGGTGTAGTTGCAGTTCAAACTTAGAGGCCCAAAAACGGGGCTGATGGTATAATTCCTGATCCAAGTCTGAAGGCCTGAGAACCAGCAGTGCTGATGGTGCTGATGTCTGAGAGAAAATGAATGTCCCAGCTCAAGTAGAAAGAGCAAATTTGCCCTTCCTCCTCCTTTTTGTTCTCTTTGAGCCCTCAACTGATTAGATGATTCCACACTGGGAGGGCAATCTTCTTTACTTGGTCTACAGATTCAAATGCTAATCCCTTCCAGAAACACCCTCACAAACACACCCCAAAATAATGTTTTACCCACTGCATGCATCCCTTAGCTCGTCAAGTTGACACATAAATTAACCATCACAAGTCCATCCCTTGTCAACCTGTTACTTATAAACATCTCTTTAAACCATACTTGATCTCCAAATAAAGGCAACAAGGTCATAATTTCATTTAATCTGGTACAACTATCCAACATGCAACAAAAATGTACAAATTCCTTTCTTAAAATAGGAGGTAAAGTCTTTAACTGATATATTTACTCTTCCCTGATATCCTGTGACTTAAATACTATGGTGTAAAATTAATAATACTAAAATACTCATGTAAAATTAATACATCTTATACTACATGATAAGTGGATAAGAGAGGAACAAAAGAGGAAAGAAAACAAATATGTTTGTAACAAAATAAGGATAAAACACTTATGACAATTAAAGTCTTCATTTTCGTAACTGGTCACATGGTCATAGCTGGTATTGATAACTGCCTTGTTCTACTACCCATTCTGTATTCCTTTGCCTTTAACAAGCACCTCAGCTGATTATGGTTCTTTATTCATAGGGGTGACTCAGATCTTTATTCCTGAAGAGTCTGGGCCATTCATAGTCCTGCCTTCATTGGATTGTTAGTTTCCCACGGACCTTAATCAAAGGGCATGGCAATAATAAAAGGTGCCTTAAGGCATAGCCTGTATTCCAGATGTACTCTTCCTTATGTCCATTGTGGAACAGTAGTCCGCTTTCCTCTTGGTATTTAGTATCAGTTACCTTAGCTAGCACTGTAACTCCCTCCTTGGTCTGTTGATTCAGAGGAATGAGGAGACCAAAGAGACTGGGTGGGTCTTAACTTCCACTTCAACGAAATCATTGTTATGTCTCCTAGTAGAAGCATTCCTCTCTCTAGAACTATGACCTCTAGGTCAGCAGAGCATAAAGTCGTGGGAACAGGAAGCAAAAATTTTATTAGTCCCTATGGGTAACAGTAAGTGGTGCCAATTCCATTTTCACCCCTTGATTCCTAGACCTGTGAATCCTGACTATTAGAAAAACAGCAGCATATATTGGATGCTGATTCAAATCATATTCTGAAGATCCTTGCCCCAGCCCTGCTAGTATTGCCACCTAGTTGATGCTAGCTGAGTCTTTGAAAGACCATTCTACCATTCTATCAAGATAGCTGCTGCAGGATGGTGGGTAAGACCAGGGAATTGCATGAGCATGGGCCCATTGCTGCACTTCTTTTGCTGTGAGGGTAATTTCTTGAACAGAAGCAATGCTGTTTGAAATAATATAATAGTGGATAAGGCATTCTGTAAGTCCACAGGTGGTATCTTTGTCAGAAGCTTTACACGCTTTACACGCGGCAAAGGCAAATCCATATCCAAAGTGTTTATACCAGTAAGGACAAAATGCTACACCTTCCATGATGGAAGTGGTCCAGTGTAATCAACCTACCACCAGGTGGCTGGCTGACTCTGGGGAATGAAGCTATGTCAGGGGCTCAGTGTTGGTCTCTGCTGTTAGCAGATTCGGCACTCAGTGGTGCCTTGCCAGGTTGGCCTTGGTGAGTGGACATCTATGTTGCTGAGCCCACATATAACCTCCATTCCTGCCACCACGGTTATTTTGTTCATGAGGTCACTGGGTGATGACAGGGGTGGCTGGAGAAATAGACTAACAGGTGCCAATAGAACCCTATCGACTTGATTCTTAAAGTCCTCCTCTGCTAAGGTCACCTTTTTGTGGGCATTTCCATGGGACACGAATATCTCCCTCTGCCTTCAGAGAGGTCTATTCATATACCTCTTCCCTAGATTTCTTTGTCACAATTTTCCTGTCATGTTCCTTTCAAGTCCCTGACCATCCAGCCAAATCATTGGCTACAGTCCATGAATTGGTACATAATTGCATACTTGGCCACTTCTTCCAAGCAAAGGGTACAACCTGGTGCATTTCTCCAAGTGGCGCCCACTGGGAGGATTTCCCTTTACCACTGTCTTTTAGAGATGTTCCAGCTATCCATTTTTGAATGGTACCTGCATATCATGCAGAACCATCTGCCAGCTAAGCCTGTGTCTTCCCCTCCTCTGTCAATTTATTGTGGAGAACTCCTCATTAGGCTGTAGGTACAGGCTGGGAGAGATAAGGCATTGTAGCAGCAATGAGGACCATTCGCATTTGGGCTAATTGTTTATGCAATTTACTTATGCCTTCAGGGCCCATTTGGTCCTGATCACGTATAAACCACTTCCATTTGATGATGGATTGTTGCTATATATGCCCAACTTTATGGCTGGATGTCAGATAAAACCCAGTTTATGATTGGCAGTCCAGATCACATGATAACTTGGTGGTCCATCAGTCTCTACTAAGGCTCAGTAGCAGCCCAAAGCTCTTTCTTAAAAGGAGAGTAGTTATCTGATGTCAAGGCCTTGCTCCAAAATCCTAAAGGCCGGCTCTACAATTTACCTATAGGTGCTTGCCAAAGGCTCCAAACAGCATCCCTATCTCCGTTGACACTTTAAACACCATTGGATCTGCTGGACCATATGGCCCAAGTGGCAAAGCAGCTTGCACAGCAGCCTGAACCTGTTGCTGAGCCTTCTCTCATTCTGAGCCCCACTCAAAACTAGCAGCTTTTTAGGTCACTCGGTAAAAAGAGCAGAATAGCACACCCAAATGACAAATATGTTGTCTCCAAAATTCAAAGGCGCCTATAATACACTGTGTCTCTTTCTGAGTTGTAGGGGAGGGCAGATGCAGCAACTTATCCACTAGACCTCTAGAAATTTCATTACAGAAGAAGGCACTTGAATTTTAGTTGGATTTATTTCCCAATCGCTGAGACACAAGTGCCTTACCAATAAGTGGAGAGTGGTGACTACTTCTTACTGATTCAGTCCAGTCAGCATAATGTCATCAATGTAATGGGCTAGTGTGATATCTTGTGGAAGGGAAAGGCAATCAAGTTTCCTGTGAACTAAATTATGACATAGGGCTGGAGAGTTGCTATACCCCTGAGGTAGGACATTGAAGTTATTGCTGGCCTTGCCTGCCAAAAGCAAACTGTTTCTGGTGGGCCTATGGACAGGTATGGATTAAAAGACATTTTCTAGATCAATAGCTGCATACCAAGTATCAGAGGATATATTAATTTGCTCAAGCAATAAAACCACATCTGGCACAGCAGCTGCAATTGGAGTCACCACCTGGTAAGTTTATGATAATCCAATGTCATTTTTCAAGATCCATCTGTCTTCTGCATGAGGCCAAATAGGAGAGTTGAATAGGGTCTTTGTGGGAATCACCACTCCAGCATCTTTCAAGTTTTTGATGGTGGCACTAATCTATGCAACCCTTCCAGAAAAGTAGAATTACTTTTGATTTACTATTTTCCTAGGAAGGGGCAGCTCTAATGGCTTCTACTAAACACCTCTACAATAATAGCCCCCACTCCACAGGTCAAGGAACCAATGTAGGAATTCTGACAAGGGTTAAGTTTGTCTATTTCCAATTATGCATTTCAAAGCCAGGGAAATCACCACAGGATGGGTTTGAGAACCTCTGTGAGATGCACCTGAGCTAAAATTCCATTGGTCACCTGACCTTCATAAATTTCTACTCTGACTAGAGGGCCACAGTGATGTTTTGGGTCTCTTGGAATTGACTGAGAGGATGTAACTCTCTGTTTTTGTGATTCAAGTTAATCTTTTATTCACTTGACCTAAAACTTTTCTGCTTATACAGATCAAATAAGATTTTAATAGGCTTCCTATCTATTACACTTCTAGGTACACCACGATTAACTGGCCAATGCCATAGGTCTGTTCAAGTCAGACTATTCTGAATGCTGCTTTGACTCTGCTGCCTGTTACAGTAACCACATTCACTTTGTCTTTGGCAGTCGAGTGCCCTGGGATCCAATTACTCCCATTGCATTTAAGTTTTCCATTTCAGTGACTATAGTTCCTACCGTGAGGTTTGACTGTAGAGAAGAGTGATAACAGAGCTCTTTAATATTGAGGGTCCCCGCACACATTTATTTCTTTCAGTAAATGTGAAAGGCCTGCCTCCTGGACCCTCCCAGTGTAGGTGAGCAGGTCTTAAATGACAGTCCACTCTAACATTCCAATCTCCCCAAGCCTTTGAATCCCTTCTTTTACATTTAACAAAGCCTTGTCCAGCATTTCCAATTCACTCACAATGGGCCATCTTTGGGTCAGTGTTTCAGCCAACCAAGCAAACAAACTGTTAAAGCCTTTTCTAACTCCCTCAGCTGCAACAATAAATGCAGAATTTCTGTTTAGTGTAGGCCCTTATCAGTAAATTCAGTTTTATCCTACTTTATATTCCTTCTGCCATTATTCCATACCTTTAGTATGCACTTCCACATGTTATCTTGATTTCTGCTTGTATAAATTAGAAAACTCAAGTAGTTCTTTTGCAGTGTAGTATCTCCTTATGGGTCACACTTTCTACCTTATCTTTAGGGGTCTGCTGGGACTTGAGTCTAGCTACAGGTCTAGAAGCAAAGAGGAGTGGTGGTACTGGGTCCTGGGGACATTATTTTGCATGACAACAGCCTCAAGAGAGGTCATTACCATTTTCTCAGGTAATGTGAGGTTAATTTAAAAAGCTAATATAACTGTGGGTAGAGAGGCTGATACCACTGGGATTGGGAAGATTTCTTCTACTGGTAAGAAGACTCATCAGAATTTAGGGTCTCAATGTTCCCAGTTTCATCAGGACTTTCACACATGTCTCCATCCCAACTTATAGTATTCCATTCTTTCCCAATCAATGTCTTGATTTTTAACAGTAGAAATCCTGTGAGGCTGGGAGTTAACTTGTGTTGTAATTCAGCCAATTGTAGTATGAGGTTCTGCATTTGATTTTCAGCAATTTCAACCCTCTGGCTACAGGAGATAAGGAATCCTTCAGGGCACACATAGCAGTTATTATGTCATATATATGACACTTGAGTTGGGAATTTGAATCCCTTAGCTCAACCTTTTCTTTCCCCACTTTGTCCAGCAACATAAGAAGCAGCCAACAACGCTATTATACTCATTAATTTAAAAAAAAAATTTGAAAGTCTCATATACAGAGTCATCTAGCTTCTTATTTCTTACAAATAGTGGATTAGGAGTATTCAATGCAGATATTTTATATCTCTATAGTTTATGCAATGGAGTATCAGTGCTCTCTTTAGAACTGGAAATAGTCATTATCATCATCAACGTAATGGTATTAGAAAGGTAATCCCAGAAGCCTCAGAACCAATTTAGAAACTCATCCTTAAAATTCTGTTCCTCTAGAGCCACTCTTCATCTTCAGGGTTTATTAGTTTGTATTATTCTCCAGAGAAACAGAACCAATCAGATATCTATCTATCTATCTATCTATCGAGAGAGGAGAGATTTATAAAGGAATGTATTATATATATAAAACATACACACACATATAAACACAACACACACACACACATATATGTGCGTGTATATAGAGAGAGAAAGAGAGAAAGAGAGAGAGAGAGATGTATTATGAGGGATTGGTTCATGTGACAGAAAAGCTGGTGGTGTAGTTTAAGTCCAAACACAAAGGTCTGAGACCCAGGGGGGCCAATGATGTAAGCTCTGGTTCAAGTCTGACGGCTCAAGAACAAGGACTGTTGATGTCCAGGCGTGGGAGAAAATGAAAGCCCTAGCTCAAGCAGAAAGAACAAATTTGCCCTTCCTCCTCCTTTTTTATTCTATTTGGGCCCTGAACAGATTTGATGACGCCTGCCCACATTACAGAGGGTGGATATTCTTTACTCCTTTCCTTTTTATCTCTACTGATTCAAGTGCTAATCTCTTTCAGAAACACCCTTATAGACACAAGCAGAAATAAGCTTTACCAGCCTTCTGGGCATCCCTTAGCCCAGTCAAATTGATGCAAATTAACTATTACAGACCCCCTCTTTTTTTCTCTTTTTCTTTTTTTTTAGACAGAGTCTCGTTCTTGTTGCCCAGGCTAGAGTGCAATGGCATGATCTCTGCTCACTGCAACCTCTGCCTCCTGGGTTCAAGTGATTCTCCTGCCTCAGCCTCCCAAGTAGCTGGGATTACAGGCACCCACCACCATGCCTGGCTAATTTTTGTATTTTCAGTAAAGACAGGGTTTCACCATGTCGGTCAGGCTGGTCTCGAACTCCTGGCCTCAGGTGATCTGCCTGCCTCGGCCTCCCAAAGTGTTGGGATTACAGGCGTAAGCCAAGGCACCCAGCCCCTTAAAGACGTTTTTAACTCATTTCACAAATACTTCTTGAATATCCACTATTCGCCAGGCACTGTTTTAGGCTGTTGAGACACATGTTGGTAAACAACAATTGAAACATTCCTGCCCTACTATAACTTGTATTCTAAAAAAGTGACTGATAATAAACATCATAAATAAGTCTTTCCATATGATTGGTGATCATTGTTATAGGGAGAAAAGCACAGCAAGGTAAGGGGGCTGAGAACTGACAGTCTGATATTGTGATAAAATAAGAAATAAATATTTAGTCTCTGCCCCTGGTTTCTCGCACAGAGCTTCCAAAACCTTTATAATTTCCTGAGCAATCGGGATGCTAGAAGAATCTTTTGTTCTAATATTTGGTCGTTGGTCACATTCCTGACAGAATCTGAATCTCTTGGAATTTCCTAGGTGATAGGAGTGTCTTTGGTTCTAATGAGGTAACTTTTGATGGGCTCTTGGATGGGGACTCTTCACCAGAAGGACCAAGCCTTGATCAGAAGCTTGGAACTTTCAGTACTTCCTTTATCCTTTGGGACGGGGAGAGAGCCTGGAGATTGAGGTAATAATCAATTACACCTTCACAAAAATCCCTGAACTCTGAGTTTCAGGGAGCTTCTGTGTTGTTGAATGTGTGGAGGTGCGAGGAGGGTGGCATAACGGGAGAGGATCTGAAAGTTTCGTGCCCCTTCCCACATATTTCACCTCATGTGCCTCTTCCTCTGGTTATTCATCTGTACCCTTAGTAATATCCTTTATAATAAATGGGTAAACATAAGCAAAGTGTTTCCCTTATTTTTGGGCTCACATACAAAAAATGTGCTGTTCTAGCAAATTATTGAACCCCACAGGGGATTGTGGGAACCTCCGATATGTAGCTAGTTGGTCAGAAGTATAGAACAGAACCTGAGACTTGGGATTGACATCTGAAGTGGAGGGCAGTCTCATGGGATAAGCTCTTAACCTGTGGGGTCTACAGTAACTCCAGTTAGTGTCAGAATTGAATTAAATTATAGGACACCCAGCTGATGTCTGCTGATGAATTGCTTGGCATGGGGAAAAATTCCACACATCTTGGTGATCAGAAGTGATCTAGGTTGAGAGGATAACAGGAGAAAATAGTCATTTGTTTCTTCCTTACTGTTCTTGTAAAAGATGGTATAGGTTGCAATTGTAAATAAAAGGGTCAGATAGGCCTTACTGAGAGGGTGACATTTCAGTAAGTATTTGAAGGGAGTAAGCAGGTTTGCCCCGTGAATGTCTTGGGGAAGAACACCCAGGCAGAGAGAACAGCTAATGTAAAGGCCAGATAGTTTACTTATTCCAGGAATGCCACAGAGGCCAGGGCGGCTGGAGCAGAGAGAATGAAGGGGATAGAGAAGGTGAAGGCAGGGAGGAAATGGCAGAGATGAGCATGCTGGGGAAAGGCTGTGTAGGGCCTAATTTCTATTCCAAGTAAAACAGTGAGCCGGTACAGCATCCTGGGCAGAGAAGTAGCATGATTTGGCTTACATTTTGAATAGATAAGCCTATTTGGGGAACAAGCTCTATTTTAGTAAATAAGAAGATGATCTTTTTAAATTGGTAGTTTCCTCGTTCATATCCCTTGAATACTTTCTTGTGCAGCCAATTCTGTGCCAAACGAAAAGTCTCATCCTATATGTATGTCTGAATCTTATCCAGGATTTCTCAGCCAACTTATCTTGGCACACAGGAACGTTATGACCTGTGGCTAGGAATTTCTCAAAATTCACAGCCAAGCTGCTATTAGGATACTGTCCTAAGATGGAATAAAGAAAAATATATAACTTAAATTCTGATTTTAAATATTACTTTAAATGAGTTCTTATAACAAGGAACACAAGATTCAGGATGTGATATAAGAATGTGTAATTATAGCTACATAATGGTCCTACAAAATGTTACCGCCTCTTTGAATCAAATGTTCTATGTGGACCTTTGGAATAATATCAACATTCAAGAGATCATCACTTCTGGATTCTTGTCAATTTTTACCAAATCAAAAGGCAATGAGTAAATTTATTGGAATTGGTCCTAGAAATGTTTTGACACCAGCCAGAAGGAAAAGTCACATAGAGGCTATTTCAAAAGCAAACTGCAGAAAACGTTTTATATAATAAGACCATAAATGGCTAATTAATCTGATAAAAATGTTTTAGCTGCCCTGGTAACCAAAGAAACTTAAAGCAGTAATGAGATACTTAAAGTGAATTTAAAAGAGGAGAAAAAAAGGAAAAGGAAAAATAGAATATTTAGGTGAAAATATAGGCATTTAGTGAGACACAGTCTCAAACTGCTTGGGAGTGGGAATAGGGAAATTCTCACATTGCTGATATTTTCAGTGGATCAGAAAATCAATGTGACAGTATGGATTATAAACATAAAAAAGGATCGCATATTCCTGTACTTTTTACTCCTGGAAAAGTTTCTTTAGAAAATATTGCAAAAAAAAAAAAAAAAAAAGTTGAATTGCAGCATTGTTTTAAATACAGAAAAATTATGTACCTTGCAAACGCAGGAAGGTTAAACAAAATATTTTAAAATCCATATTGAGAAATGTTATATAACATTAAACATTCTATGAAAAAATTAATGATGTGGGGAAAATACGACATAATGAGACATTTGATGCGAACAAGGTTCAGACACATGGTCTCGGCCATGTACAAATAATATGTGATAGAAATGAAAACTAAGTGGAAATATATTAAACTGGGAACAGTCTTTTTGAATGGTGAGGTCCTAGAGGGTTTTTTTTTTATTACACTTTTATACATAGCATTTATAATAAATAACTCTAATATTTCTAATGCCTTTCTATTTTAATACAAATTATATATTTTAATATATAAATCTATGTAATATTTTCTGTATGTAAACTTTCAACATTATTTTTAAATAATAAAGAAATATATTCAGAGTACAGCTAAGCAGTTAAAAAATAGCGAAATCTTTTGACCTAGCCAATGGTATAAAATAAATATAGGGATACAGTATAGACCAAATACCTTAATTAAAGACAATGACCAATTTTTTAGATGCCAAATCAATGCCATCAGTTTGCTGTTATTCTGAGTAAAATAAGTTAGTAAGTCTATTTGCTGTTAAGTACAGAATATTTAAACATTTACCAAATTATTAATGAGACTGGCTTTATAGAGACCCTTAAGATGGACTAAATCTTAAAAGCACTGTCGTTAAATAATAGATTCACAGGACAAATATTTCAAGTAAAAGTCAACAAGAAAAAGAAAATGTATGTATAAGCATCTAAATTTTATATACCTCCAAGTGTCCTTACAAGGAAGTGTGGAAGAGAACAGATGCTAATTTATGACTCCAGATCAATTTGCTCAAACCTGTACACAGGCATTACAGGCAGAAGCACACCATTTTTTCCTTCCCTTTTGTTATATACCATTCCTCTGGTTATGTTGTTTAATGATATCCTGCCTCCATGTCAGGCTTAATAAAAATAAATAAACAAACAATAATCTCTATTTTTTTTTAACAAAGGGAACTTTTTAACCATTTAAAGATAAGCAGTCTAATGTTATTACTAGAAAAAAATGAGCATTGGTTATTTTAAGAACACGTGCATTTTTTTCTAATTAAGTCTTTGCTTTTGAAACCTTGGAAAACCAGTGTTTTCAGAGCTCCATTTCATTATGAGACAGTTGCGTTCAATGAGTTCAAACATCCCCAGTAGGTCTTCCTTCTCTTGGGAGTTCTCATTCTACAGCTGGCTTAGTTTTCTACACCTTGGTGGCCCATATACAAAATTAAAGCCCCAAATTGTCCAAACCTCCCTCAAAAGCAAGCTGAGTATGTGGGAATTCAAATCACTGTTCAGATAGAGGGTGTTTCAAAGTCTTCTGATTACAGTGGTGGGAATTCTGAATAATCTCTAGAAATAAAGCCACACTAACGCTTCCAGGACCTATGCTGAGTTCTCCAGAAAGGTAGTTTCCTAAAAGTGCTCACTTAGTTCCCTCGGGTGAGCAGTTCTTTCCCCGAAGGATTGTTTCTTATTCTCCATACCCTTTTATACTTTTAAGTAATTTGTCCAGTGCCCTCTTCTCCCAGGAATTGGAACACTTGATACAAATTTTCTAGTTTATTTCACGGTCTGCACTTTTATGGGGCCAGACATTAGAGTTTCCTTCCAATTGTCCCACAGACATGTAGCCTCCTTCATTCAAGCAATGAAGGCCATAGTGTGAACTCCACACCCGTTCCAGCAAGACACTTCACCCTTCAGAGCACTCCCAAATCAAAGGGTACAATATTATCACAAGTGTCATACTGGATGGTGGAGGGGCAGGTAGGAGCACCACTTTTCTGTTAAATTAAACTCCTTACTTTGCCTGGAAATCACTTACCTTCCTAGATACCTTTTAGGTGATTGGTCCATTATGAACCTGGAATATGAGCCAGCTGTCACGTAAGCAGATTTTTCAGCCTCAGATGACCACAGCCCCCACTGACACCAGGATTACAGCTGAGTAGTTACATGCTTACATTCTAAACTGCCTTTTAGAATTGCCAGGTCTGGATTCAAGGGACAACTTCATATCACTGCAGCCACCTCCACGTCTTCCAGAGAGCAGCTGGCTATGGGAAACCATTACAGAGATATTCAAGAAAAACTTAATCTCCCCATTTAGCCACAGGGAAGACATGGAGGAGAGGATTTTAGCTTTAAGCCTTATATGTTCAGGACTGAAGGAGATAGCCTCAAAATTACTTATAAATTTCATCAAACATTGAGTGTCTGCTGTGAGCCAGGAAAATGTCTACTGTTTGGCTGATCTCCTTGCCATGTCCCTTTTGATGACTTCCTGTTTTTGTCCCTTTTTCTTCTTTTGGTGAGGAATCAAGATTCTCAGTGTAATCAAGTTACTCAGCCTACCGAAATCATTTTGATTTCTATTCACAGGTGTTTTGCCTGTGTTTACCTGATGTTCCCTCCAGCTAATCCAGAGATTCTGTATTTTTAATTGTTGATATAAAGTGGCAGACACACTTCTGAGATCTTAATAGAGAGAATGTAAGCATTTCTTTTTTTACTCTTAGGATTTATGGCAATTTCATAGAAATCTGACAGAGTTGGATAAGAAACTGTAATAGTGTATACGAGATAGAGAAGAAATTTGAGGTGGCGGGTGGTGGGGGCTGTCCTTGAGCAAAACTGAAATAGGCCAAGAGTTTCTTCTAGGCTCAGTTTTCACAACCCACAATCTGCTCCCCAATTCTCCGGCCTCTTCCCCGGGGTACCTGTCATGAATCATTATCCCAAACGAACTGCATGAGCTAATTTATCTGAAGGTAGGTAAGATATGTTAGGAATATCCCTTTTTTATAGATGAGGAAACTGAGGCTTAAATTAAGCCTGGCTTAGGGTTGCACAACTTGTTACTGGCAAGCGCGGGGCTTGAAAACAGGTTTTCTGCTTTAAATTCAGTACTTTTCCATATGCCAGTGACGCCCAAACTAGCATCGGTTTTATTTTTGTCTATAAAATGATATGCACATAGGAAAAATTGGCTTTTGCATCTTTTTAAAATCGGAGATGTCAATGGCTACTATTAATAATATCTGCATAGAGGGTCTAATAACCTCTCTTTTGGGGCCATTGTGATGATGGAATTCGATGAGATCTATGAAGCCCCCAGCATGGTGTCTGAGCAGTATGTGCCCACCGCGTGTGCAGCCCCTTCCTTTCTGAGCTTTCCTGCTTGAGCTGGGTGCCCAGTGTTCATCCCCTGGGATTCTAGGAAAATATTTCATTACACTGTTATTTCAATGTAAAGCTAGACCATAACTAAAGGCTTTTGTTAAAAGTGTGAAGTCCTTTGCCAGTGAACATATAATTTCGGTTTTAATATCGAAACTAGCTTAGTAATCACTTTCTTCTCATTTACAAATTTCCTAGCTGCCTTATCCCTGTACCTTAGCAATCCACACCCAGGCTGTGAACCCATCCAGTATATCATTCGTTTTTTAGTATCTTAGAGCACCCAGCCCCTTCTGAGAAGGGAAAGAGTATGTGATTATAAAGACCGTGGTCTTCATTAATAGGTCACCCCTTTCGTAGGTGTATTTTCCTTTTAAAAAGAGAAACCAAGAAAAAGCAATATTTAACTCAAACAATTGAATATACAATGGCAGAATGTCCAATACTGTGTATGTGTATAGCAGTTTCATAGATTGAGGGAAACATGAATATTTTAGACCAGAAGAGGGTATCCCTTAAATCAGTGCTCCCCAACCTTTTTGGCACCGAGGACCAGTTTCATTGAAGACAGTCTTTCCATGGATGGAGGGGGATGGTTTCAAGATAAAACTGTTCCACCTCACATCATCAGGCATTAGATTCTCATAAGGAGCATGCAACCAGATCCCCTACATGTGCAGTTCACAATAGGGTTCCTGCTCCATGAGAATATAATGCCACCACTGATTTGACAGAAGGTGGAACTCAGGTGGTAATGCTTGCTCGCTGCCATTCACCTTCTGCTGTGTGGTCCACTTCCTAACAGGCTACTGACCAGTACCGGTCCTCGGCCAGGGGGCTGAGGACCCCGGCCTTAAATTATGCCAAGAGGGGCTCACTTCTTTACTTTGTTCAGAGCGTCTCTATTTAGGGAATGGAACAAGAACCTCACCTATTCTCCTCTGCTTATGTTGTGGACACGGAGTGTGAAGGTCAAACTAAAAAACAATGAAAGCATCATGTTGTGAAGTTGGGGCTCTAGGATCAGACAGATCCAGATTCAAATCCTTAGCCACATACTAGCTGCGTGCCCTTAGGCATATTCCAAACTGGGTGCCAGTTTTTTCCTCTGAAAATAGAGGCAGCTCCTTGGCAGAGTGGTTGCAGGGTCATATGAATCAGGACAGGTAAAGCATCAACCTCCACACTTGCGTTCTCTAAATGACTGCTATTATGCTATTATGTTTCAAGTGCGCTCAGCACAGATACCTTTCTTTCTCCTCTCCAGATTGGTTTCTTGGATTTATTTCTTAAAACCTGGGAATTTCTAGGAATTGGCAGCAGTTAGAAACACAGGGAATAAAGATTTAAAAGCTCCCCTGAGAAGTTGAAGAAAGCAATTTTGGAGCAGAGATTTTCTTCTTCCTCTTCTCAAAACTTTATTTACCATTTAAAAGACTCCACAAGTTAAAAGAGAGAGAGAGAGAGATAAAAAAATTAATTAGATTCAAATCCCTACTCTCCTTTTCCAAGATCTAAATTAAAAGTCATCACAAAATACCTGTGTGCTTCACGAGCTGCCAAAATTTGAAATTCACAACCCCCTTGACTTTATGTTTCAGGAAATTTGATTTCAAGATCTAATTTTAGAATAACAAATAGCCCTGCACAAAGAGTCCCAAATGTTCCTGGTTCCCAAGGAGTTGTAATTTCAACACTTCTCTATGAAAACCTAAATATACAATTTTTTATTCCTACATTTTGATAAGTCACAACATACAAATTCTGTGAGAATTAACATTAAAATCTCATGCAGATCCATCATTTAATTCTCTAATAAGGCAAAGTTTACCATAAGTACTCTCTAAGGTCTCGACAATTTTTTACAAATTTCAAAACGCATCTATCAAACATGTATGCACAGAAACATGTTATTTTAAACTAGTCAGAAACAAAACTGTTCTCCTTATTTAAACTCTCTACAGAGCCCACACTATATTCTTAAGACCAGTAACCACCTAACTGATCATTTCATTGACAACTCAATGCTTAGTACTGTTCTCTGCCCAAAAGACAGCATCCAGCCCAACTCTGGGCACAACGTAGCTCTTAAAGCATGCTTTTAGATTGCTTCATCTTTTCCTTGCTTTCAGTTCAAGAATGAACTCTTACTACATGGTTTTGGCATCATATCTTATGTTTTGGAGTTAAAAAAAAAATCCAGGCTGAACAGAATGTGACAATCTATGCCTCAAAGTCAGTCAAAAATCCATATATTTTTGCTGACAGAACTCCTGACATTCTGATACTGAGAAACTTTCAGGTTTATTGATAGAATTTTTAGTCCATTTTACTCAGGCTTCTGCTAGAACTTAACATTTGCTGTGCCATGGACTTAAGTTCTCTACTTAAGTTCTCTACTTAACATTTTCTGTGCCATGGACTTCAGTTTTCTGGTGTTGTTCACTTACTTCACAAGTAGTCCTCTTGCCACTGCAACAAGATTTAAACTTTTGGGGGAGGAATTCAACATGTCTTAAAGCAGGGGCATCCAATCTTGTGGCTTCCCTGGACCACAGTGGGACAAGAAGAATTGTCTTGGGCTACACGTGAAATACACTTACACGAATGATAGCTGATGAGCTAAAAAAACATAATCACACAAAAACTCAGGATGTTTTAAGAAAGTTTATGAATTTGTGTTGGGCTGCATTCAAAGTCATCCTGGGCTATATGTGGCCTGCTGCGGGTTGCACAAGCTTGTCTTAAAGTGTTCTAGAACCTCCCCCAAACACTCGGTTGAACACTGAGTTTGATGATTAACAGGCTGCCAGTAAATACTAGATGAATTAAACACCTGTTATTTGGAGATGTCAGATATCTTCTCTGGTGGATTAAGTCAGAGACTCAGTGGAAGCAAATACATTTTTAAAAACTTTATTATCATGGAAGATTTAGAGAGGAGAAGTATAATGAATCCCCATGTCCCTATCATCAGCTTCAACAATTATCAACTCATGAACAAACCTGCTTTGTATAAATAGCTTTTGAAAAATTAATAGTTTTTTTTGAGCAGTTTTAGGTTCACAGAAAAAGTAAGTGGAAAGTCCAGAGTCCTCAAATACTCCCTTCCTCTTCCCCCAGCTTCTACTGTTATTAACATTCTGCAATAGTGTGGCACGTTTGTCACAAATGATGATTGGATATTGTTACATTATTATTAACTAAATCCACAGTTCACACTAGGGTTCCCTCTTTGTGTTGCACATTCTGTGGCTTTTAACAAATATATAATGACATGTATCCAGCATTACCATATCCTACAGAATCGTTTTATCAAATAGTGTTCACTAACAAAATAGCAATAACTAACTCCTGATTACCTCAGGGTGAGTTATATTCACCCCCTAAAATATATTTCTCTTCAAATTCAATTCACATTTTGTGCTTTTTATGATGATTTCATGTACGTTGTGCCATTCAACTCACATAGTCATCTCCTTCAGTAAGCGTTTTTACTCCCATTTTCTAAGATATTAAAGCTCAGAAAGGTTAAATAACTTTTCCAAAGGTCAAATAGCTAGTCAGGGACAGAGCAAGGATACCAACCTAGATTAAATGGGATTAATTCATGCTGCAGAATTTGTGACTTGCTAAATGACAGAAATGCTAAAATTAGTCCTTTCTACCATTTATGGAGCAATTAAGCATGTGGTTGAAAGTAGAGCCAGATGGCATAAGCCTTCCCAGAAGCAGGATTTCTTATACTATGGGAGAGAAGCGATAATCCTGAAATGGCGCTGGTGGGGGGTAGGGGGGATACTTGGTACCCAACCCACCTCCTCAGGGGTACATGCTGTGTGTATGTGCATGAGAATGAACAACTGCAAGAGAAGTGCTGGGTGTATTGTAGGGAGAGCCAGGGTTCAATCAGGCCATGGAGCTGGAGGTAGGGAATGCATTTGCCATGGTGTAGAGTTTCCATATGCTTCAGAGGAAAAATTGATGAGGGAACAAGGAGCAGCAGCGGGAGGTTGTATAGGAGAGAGGAAGCACAGAGCAGCTTGGGGGATGAGCACAGACGTTAGAGAGGCTTATATCTAGCCAGTCATTAGGATAAAAATAAAGTGAGGCATGATGGGTTTAACTGACTATGAGGTTTTCCAAAGGATCCCCACTCAAGCTCTTAGTAAATGTTGGAGTCAGCAGTTCCCACTCTGTGTCCTTAAAGTCTGGAATCAACAGCTTGCCCTCTAGTTTCTCAGAACTATGCTGCCTTGGAGGGAGTCTGAAGCCCTGCAGTGTGGTCTACGGCTGGAAGGGTGGCCCTACCGGGCCCTGGTTTCTGGTGCTGATAATGGTATGGCTTGACACACAGGGAGGCAATTCCCTAAAGTTTGGGCTGTGAGTTGGTTTTGATGGGGTGATTACTGGAGAATCTAAGGCTCCTGACAGTGAAAATATATTTTGACAAATATTCTGCCCGTTCTGAGTGGGGAGTGGGACCAGTTATATGAAAAGTGTGGCAGGGAAGTGTGCTCTTGAGTGCCCACACTACCCCCACTCTTCTCTTTTGGTGGTTTCTTCCCTACTCTCCATTGTGGCCACTCATGCTGCCATGGCTCGCCACTCTAATCTCTCCCCAGAGCACACACATTTTCAAGCAAACTTTTTGTTTCCTCATACTCTATAAGAATGCACCTGTTTTATGTCTAACTCTATGTGAATGCACCTTACTGACCTTCTAATCATAGAATGGCTGTGTTGTAAATCTACTCCAATTACTCATCTGAATCATACCAAAGTCATCCCACCAAAACCAACCCACAGCCCAAACTTTAGGAAACTGCCTCCCTGTGTGTCAACCCGTGCCATTCTTGGCACCCAGAAACCACACCTGGCAGGACTACTCTTTTGAGCCATGGTCTAGCTGGCTGGACAGAAAACTCATTGCCTTAAAATGTTGCCCATCATTGGATAATACTGAGCGATGGACAGCTTTATTGAGTTAAATTCCCTGCATGGCCCTCAGACTCCTATAGAACACTCATAATTCCTTTTCTTCAGGCCATTCCTCCAAATATCAGCCCCTAGGTTTATCTTACTAAGGCTGCCAAGTCCTATGTCCCTCAGACACTGAATACCAATGTAGAAGGGTGAGATCACAGTTCCCAAATAAAAAAATCTGCCTTTTCTTGTTTTAAAAAGAAAACATATTAAGCACTTACTCCGTGCCAGACTGTGCTAATTGGAAGATTAATTTAATTTGATTAATCTTCCCAACACCACCAAGAGGGAAAGATTGTTTTCTTTTTTCCAATGACTAAACAAGGGCTAAGTGGAAAACATGATTTGCCTTAAGGTCACGCTGCATTTCTAGGGGTAGAGACAGAACTGAAGCCCAGGTCCACCAATTTCAAGGCCTGTTCTCTTGCTACCACACAACTGAGAGTGACCCTTTCCAGACAACAGCCCATCCACTGGAGCAATCAGATGCTGCAAGTCCCGACAGAATTATAAGTCTGAAGGCTGAGGAAAAATTTGGGGCATACTTTATTTTTTGCATTTCCAAAAAGCATAATATATAAGTGTATTATTATTTTCATTACTCTCAAAGCCAAGGTTAGTGTGACGAGATGGTATCTTAGTGTTGGTAAGAAACACTAGCTGCTGTGACAGAAAACCCTAGAATCTCAATGGCTTAACACAAAGTGTCTTTTGCAAAGTGTAATGCATGTGCCTTTCTTTGGCAAGTGGCCTTCTATGTGGCCTGTTACTGGTTGAAAATTTTCATATGTTGAAGTCCTAAGCTCCAGTTCCTCAGGCCATGAACTTATTTGGAAATAGGGCTGTTATAGATGTAATTAGTTAAGATGGGGACATACAGGAGTAGACTGAGCCCTAGTCCAACACAACTGGTTTTTCTATGAAACTGGACATAGGCACACCTACAGGGAATACATCATGTGAACATGAAGACGGCCATCTACAAGTCAGGAGAGAGGCTTAGAACAGATCCTTCCCTCTCAGCCCTCAGAAGGAACCCACTTTACCAACATCTTGACCTCAGATTTCTAGTTTCTAGAACTGTGGCAATAGATTTTCGTTGTTGAAGACACCCAGCTTGTGGTGCTCTGTTATGGCAGCCGTAGCAAACAACACACAGTCCTGCAGGGCATCTTTCCATCTGTAGCTCTGCCATCTTCTAGAGCCTCAGAGTTCTTTCCAGGAGCCTCTGTGTTTGGCTAGGAGATGAAGGAGGAGAGCACATATAGGGTTTATGGGGCAGGCATGAAGGGACATGCATGTTTTCTGCCCGCAGTTCATTGGCAAGAAGTCAGTCACATGACCTCCTTAACTGCAGGAAGGACTGGGAAATGTAGGCTAGCTGTGTGTCCATGAACAGGAGAAAACAGATGTCAGTAAACACAGGACATTCCTTGCCACGGAAATTTAAAATAGAAAGATACTGGAGGAAAGAGGCCACTGCTAGGAGGCTGTGACAGGAGTCATTCATCCAACATCCATTCACTCCCTCATCCATTCTATAAGTATTTATTGAGTGCCTACTCTTTGCCAGCACTGAAATTGGTATGGTGATGTAGGGGTACAGCAGGAAACAAAAAGGGACAGATCCCTGCCTTTAAAGAACTTGCACTGTGGAAACCTATGATAGAAAATTGCAAGTTGCCTTTGGAGGATCTTTAAATGCAGTCCTAGTGTAGGTGGTCAGAGAACGTTCTCAGATGAGAAGACACTGAAAGAGAAATAAGAGGGAGCTAATGGTCTGTACTCCCTCCTCTGCAATTCCAAAATCCAATAAGCTCTGAAAACCAAGTTTTTGGGGAAAGTTTTTGGTAATAAAACCTGACCTAGTCTTGACACATATGGTTGAAAAGCCTGATCCCAGTGGACACAAGGGTACTTACACACTTTATCTATTGTACTAGGTATCAGTACTTGAATACTTATACTAATTGCTAAAAAGATGTTCATATGTTTGTTTCCAAAATAGGTCAAGACTTAGTATTGCTAACACGCCAGACAGAGTCAGCAGATAATTAAAATGAAGGGTGAATTTTGGTGAGAACAAAGGATACCACAAATCTTTTTCAGTATACATCCTAGTCACCCAAATTGATGGATATCTTCAATATTCACTCTTTCAGTGGTTCCGTAATTAATTTCCAAATCTCTGAAATCAAAGAGGAATTACCAACGGTTTGGTCAATATCTAGAGCTGTAGAAATAGGCGGTGGGCAATGCTGGGAGCAGCAGTGAGGGTAGTGCCTTTAGTAGTGACCACTGAGCTGGATCTGTGAGCCAGGTTGACACAGAAGGAGTGGACTTAGGATCTAGGGTTTCTTCTAGCAGAGGATTTGGAGACAACGGTAACTACTCACGTCATTGTGACGTAAGACTCAATAGCTATGGCAAAAGGGAAATAATGGTAGTGTTGGTGCTTCCAGAGACGCTCTACCCGCTCTACCTGCTTACCTTTCCATAGATAACACCTGGACTCTACCATGAAAACAAGCATTAGTTCTAGTCACTCAATTACAACACTCATAAACACAGAGGAGCAATGAGGTATGAGCCACCTTGAATCTTTTTCTTCAAATTAAGACATTTGGAAGTGACTGGTATGAAACAGCCATTGTCCATCCGAGCTCTCTGTGATCATGGAAATGTGCTGTGATCTGTGTCCCCAGTACAGTAGCCAGGAACCCTGTGTGCTATGGAGTGCCATCCACTGAAATGAGGATGGTGTGATGGAGGAACTGAATATCTAATTTGATTTAATGTTAAGTAATTTAAATTTAAATTTAGATGGCCATATGTGGCTAGTGGCTGCCATATTAGAAAGCTTGAGTATAAAGAGTTACTTTTTGTCATGCAAAAATTACACTATGACTGAAAGACAGGGCTAGGAATCCTATTTTCTAGCTTTTATTTCCTTGTAAATCAAATATACATGCCAACTGTGGCTAGTACCAGTTGTGGCATGTTTTTGAAGGTACGTTAACATTTTCATTTCTGTAAGCTTCATCGCTTCTGGAAGAGTGCTCTAACCTGGAGCCTACTAGTGAGTTGGAGAAAGTCATTAAAGTTTTGGCTTTCAATTACTTACCTCTACAAGGTTAGTCTTCTTTCTCCTCTTAGCCAGGCAGGAAGAGAGAAACAAAATTACAAAGCAATACCAGTACAGTGGCAGGTAGTAACCCTTGTGTTTGACATTTCTTTGGCTCAAATGTAGTCATTCCACTTCTCTTGGTGGGATGAGTTTACTTCAGACTATAGCTTTTCTCCTGGTGACCAACAAGGATGTTCTCCTTAAGAGCAAGGATACATTAAAGTTCTCCTTATGTGGCAGAGTGCCTGGTATTTAGCAGGCATTTGATACATGTATGATGGATCAAATAGCTTATCACTATCAAACAGTATTTAAGTTTACTTAGTAAATGCTAAGTACTATAGCTCTTCAAATACTTTGCAAACTTTTCCCAATGCAACCTAATTTAAGCCAGAGAGTAAGTCCAAATTTATGGCAACACAGATTAAACATTTCCACTAAATTACATAAAGTGAAGCTTCAAGACAGAGATGTAATGTGCATGTTACACAGGTATAAAAGGATGATATGGGATCTCTCAGTCTATAGATGCTTAAGGAATGACAGCATCAGTGACAATCTGACCCAAATGTTTTACACTTTAACTTAGAAAAAAGGAATAAAAAAGGAATTTCAGAGTCTTTTCTAGTCATGAGTTCATAGGTGTGAACTCAAATAGCTTTAACTTGATAAATCCCTTAAATCCTTTCCCACAAAAAAAGACCACATTTGAAAGACTTTCTCAAAAAACTCTTCAATAATTAGATCAATGTGGAATTTTCGATTGGAGATTTGCTGCCCTGAAAATTTGTAGTACTTTTTCCACGAGCCATAAGCAGTTCTGATTTTTCAATCAAAATCCACATGTGTGGAATATGTACCTAAATAAAAAACTAGAAACAGCCTTACAGAAATGTTTGTGCCAGTAGGGTGACTACAGTTAACAGTAATGTACTGGATATTTCAAAATAGCTAGAAGAAAGAATTTTGAATGTTCTCACTACAAAGAAACAATAAATGTATGAGATTATGGATGTGCTAATTACCCTGATTTGATAATCACACAACGTGTACATGTACTGAAATATTGTTTCTTATAATATGTACATTTATTGTGTGTCAATTAAAAATAAAATAACATAAAAAAAGAAATATTTGTGCCAAATGGTAGATATAATAGTCATGGCAGAAAAGCGGAGAATTCTAGTTTCATCTTCTTTATTATGTGAATCCTTGAGTGTAGATTTTTTTCCTCAGTTAACATAGATTTAATGGTAATAATTTGCAGAGATGCATTTAGAAGAACTATTGGATGTTTCTGCTAACATACTTTGGAAGTTGATTTCCCCAACTAGGATCAAAACTCTAGCTTTGTAAATCCTCCTTTTGTTATTCACTACTAAATTCACATTGTTTAGAAAGGAGAAGGAAGCCGTGAGAGTTTTCTGGTATCCCTGGAAATTGTCTCATTCGATGCTCAAATTTGCAGTTTTCTGTCCCTGGTTTGTTGTAGAGTAATTTGATGGGACACAGAGTGTCAACACTTTTTTTGTAAGCCCTCTGGATAAGTCTTATATCATCTGTTCATACTTCCAGAAAACATTCATAAAAATGTCCCTATAATAGACCAGGTATGATATCCTATAATAGACAAGGATGGTCTATACAACTTTGATCTTGTGCAAAGTAAGAGAATTTCAAAAATAGGTAAATGGCATCATGTAATGGATAATTTTTTTTTTTCTTTTTTGAGATAGAGTCTCGCTCTGTCACCCATGCTGGAGTGCAGCCTGGGTGCACTCACCATCTCGGCTCACTGCAACCTCCGCCTCCTGGGTTCAAGCAATTCTTCCACTTCAGCCCCCCGAGTAGCTGAGACTATAGGCATGTGCCACCACGCCTGGCCAATTTTTGTATTTTTAGTAGAGATGGCATTTCACCATATTGGGCTGGCTGGTCTCGAACTCCTGACCTTGTGATCCTCCCACCTCGGCCTCCCAAAGTGCTGGGATTACAGGCGTGAGCCACTGTGCCTGGCCGGATAATTTTTTGAATGGTTAATTATTATTAACTAAAGAGTCATAAATGCTGGAGATAATGTCAAGGTTTATATCTCAATAAAAGAAGAAAGTTAGGTTTTGTGAAATTCCCTAAGCCACCTTGGCCATTTACAATTTACCAGTGTTAGTAGCCTCAGATAATGAAAAGACGGTGGGAATTTTATGTCTCTGCTTTTCCACAACTTTCCTATTAGCACATTTCAGACCAGATTTTGACATACAAAACATAGTCCTAAAACCAGTTCTTGTAAACTTGGTGAAATCATGGCTCTCTCTTTCTGGGTGTTCTGACAAGCACTTTGCATGAAAGTAGCTCTCCTGGGCAAATACAACATGTATTCTATTGGCAGGATCAGCTAGGCGGATTAGCCAACAAAATCCTCCATAAAGTGGGGGGCATGACCAATTAGAGTCTTAGACCTAGGTAATCTATAAAAGGTGTTCGGCTACAGGGCTACTCGGATCCCCATTTCTTATTCATACAAGGAAGCGAGTTTTCTATACAAATCTGTCCATATAATCATGTATCATAAACACAGCTTATTTCACCATAGTAAAGCACTTTCTAGTATCCTTATGTTGCATCATCAACCCTCGGAGGGCATATTTGGATAGTGGTATTTAAAATATTTACTACTAGAGTGTAGAAAATACTACACTTCCTTATTGAGATCCTTCCAATTTTAACTAATCATCTTCAAAGTATGGATTTCTGATTGGAGCACTTCAGATCTTATTCTACTGTGTCTAGGGAGTATAACTGTGTACCAAATGTGGATATAGAGGTATTTCAAGTAAATTACAGGCCATATAAGAGAATGGGTGGGGGTATGAAGACTGGGGCCGAGCAATCAACCACTTTCAAAGATCTGGCTTCAAGATTTAAGAAAATGAACTCTATTATCTACCTCAGTGTCCTTTTAGGACCATCCTCGCCTCTGTTCTCTCACCCCAGTTAATTCATGTAAAGCACTAGTCATGAAAGTAAAAGCAAAGTCTCTAAAATCAGGCTGCCTTGGTTTGAAGCCTGAGGCTGCCACTTACCTGTCAAAGTCTATGTTCTCTATGCCTTCACTTCCTCACCTAAAAACATGAGGGCAATAATATGCCTAAGCTATTAGGTTGTTCTGAGGATATGAGGTAACTCAAATAGAAACCTTGGCAGCTTGCCTCACACCTAGCAAGTATCCAATGAATGTTTACAGAAAACCGAATGCATGCAAACAACAAGGGGATTGTGTTAGACAGAAGTATATAAGATAAAGCCATAATTCCCAGTCTCAAGGAGCTTATAGCCCAGCGGGAGAGACAGGCAAAGATGCAACAAAAACATAGTTGATTAGTTCTGGCCAGGTGTGGTGGCTCACTCCTGTAATCCCAGCACTTTGGGAGGCTGAGCCAGGCAGATCACCTGAGGTCAGGAGTTCGAGACCAGCCTAACCAACATGGCAAAACCCTGTCTCTACTGAAAAAGTACAAAAAATTAGCCAGGCATGGTGGTGAACACCTGTAGTCCTGCTACTTGGGAGGCTGAGGCAGGAGAATTGCTTGAATCTAGGAGGCAGAGGTTGCAGTGAGCCGAGATCACATCACTGTACTCCAGTAGGAGGGACAGAGTTAGACTCCATCTCAAAAAACAAAACAAAACATAATCAATCAGTTCTATGTAAAATGTATGTAAATTGCAATACCTGCCAACCATTATTAAACATATATATATATAAAGATACAATGAAAGCCACTAGAAATTTCCAACATGTAAGAGGAGGATTAAGGTACCCTATCATCAACAGTGATACATGTTGCCAATGCCAGCATAGAAAATACTTTAAAACAATTGATATATTGGAAAATGATGTTTTATTTTAAATGCTCTACATTAACAATTTGTCTTTTTGGATTCTGAAAACATTTTCCAGGGGCCTTTTCCAGTTAGAAATGAGACTGCTATAAACAGTCCAACAATTAATGACATACAGTTGGCTTTTCTGAGCTAAACAGTTACTGAGCCCAAATTTATAAATGCAAAACACTTCACCAGCCACAAAACAAGGCTGAATCATATTAAGAAAACATGGATTTCAAAAAGAGCAGAAACTTTCTTTCACTCTCTCTCTCTTTTTTTAAAAATTTCTTTGCTTATTCCTTATTTTAACAGGTCATCTACCTTTTAACAGCACAGCCCAATGTTGCTGTTTTCCTTGTCAACTACAGATATAATCTGAGATTTCAATGTGTGAATATGAACTCATTCACAAGAAAAGACAAACTGGCCAATTTAATAAATCTTAGACAAGAGCTAGAGTTTGTGTTTGAACAGAGGTGGCAGATTGAGAACTATTAACCTGTTAATCTGCAGATGCATTAAATGTCTGTGGATAGTCAAGGCCACAATAGTTTTGACAACTTAAAAAAATACTCTGTCATGGCAAGATAAGTTACCCATAACCTTCACATTTGCATAACAGAATAAATTGCTTCAACTCTTCAGGGTGCAAGTATATTTCCTATACATCAAAAAGTCAACCAAGAACTCACCATTTTATTTTCCTATTATTCAAATATGATTCAGGTTTTTTTGTTTTGTTTTGTTTTACATAATACATGATGGGTTTAAAACCTAGGGAAAGAAGATTGATTTTGGAGGTTTAAGAAATGTGTACTTTTTGGTCTTGCAAGATTCTTCATATTATAATTATTACAATTTATATACTCTCTTTTAATCAGATCTTTAAGAATATTACCAGAATACTAATGCTAATGAGTTCACTAGAAAAGCTTTTTTCCCCCCAAGAGACAGGATCTCATTCTGTTGCCCAGGTTGGAGCGCAGTGGTGCAATCATAGCTCATAGCTCACTGCAGCCTCAACCTCCTGGGCTCAAGCAATCCTGCCTCAGTCTATCAAGTACCTGGTACCACAGGCACATGCCACCATGCCCAGCTACTTGTTTTTTTAACGTTTATTTGTTTGTAGAGATAAGGTCTCACTTTGTTGCCCAGGCTAGTCTGGAACACCTAGCCTCAAGTATGGAAAGCTTTTTTAAATAAATTTTTGGGAGATGGGGTGGGATTTTGGTGTGGAGTGGAAGGAAAGTGAAGAGATGCCAAGATAAAAAGAATGTATTAGTCCGTTTTCACAGTGCTATAAAGAACTGCCCAAGACTAGGTAATTTATAAAGAAAAGAGGTTTAATTGACTCAAAACTCTGCATAACTAGGGGGAGGCCCCGGGAAACTTACAAGCACGGCAGAAGGGGAAGCAGACACCTCCTTCACAAAGCTACAGGAGAGAGAAGAGAAAGCCAAGTGGGAAGAGCCCCTTACAGATCCATTAGATCTCTTGAGAACTCACTCACTATCACTAGAACAGCATAGGGGAAATCACCCCCATTGATCCAATCACCTCCTTACCTCAACACGTGGGGATTACAGGTCCCTCTCTAGACACGTGGGGATTACAACTCGAGATGAGAGTTGAGTGGGGACACAGAGCCAAACCATATGAGAGCTTAAGAGCACTTGTGGCTGAAACCAGTCTCTTTTTCATTTGAAATTATTGTAGAATCTGGAAGTGTTGCTGTGTTCATAAAGGTAAGAAAAAATTTAATTTTAGCTCAAAACATTTAATAGTAGCTGTAGTCTAAATGTGTCCCCTCAAAATCCATGTATTAAAACTGAATCATCAATGTAATAGTATTAAGAGTTGGGGCCCTTAGGGGATAATTAAGTCATGGCGGTGGAGCTCTCATGAATAGGATTAGTGACTTTATAAAAGAGGTGGAAGGGAGCTATTTGCCCCCTTCTGCCATATGAGGATGCAGCAAGAAGGTGCCGTCTTTGAAGCAGAGCAACCCTCGCCAGACACCAAATCTGTTGGTACCTTGATCTTGGCCTTCCAAGTTCCAGAACTGTGAGAAACAAACTGCTGTTGTTTTTAATACTCCACCTAAGGTATTTTGTTATAGAAGCATGAAAGGAATAAGACAACACCAGAAAGCATAATTGATTTTCACCTTAAAACACTTAATTGGGTGCATTAATATGGTTCATTAGAATCCAGATTTTATACCTGATCTGTTCACCAGGATATTACTCTGACTATATTTGTTCTCACCAGATATTCCATTTTCATAGAGATTAACAAATGGTGAATAAAATTATAACTCTATTCTTTTGCAGAGTTAGATCTTACTTGTTTTTCCTATTTATCCATGAAAGTAGCTTGAGAGACGAATTAAGAGAATATTGCTAAAAAGATCAAATACAGAAATGAGTTTCTCACTTTCAGTCTCACTTAGTTTTAATATTCAATAGCATCTTAACCATTTGGGAAATAAATTCTCCTTTTTTTTCTTTTTTGAGACAGGGTCTTGCTCTGTCACTCAGGCTGGAGTGCAGTGGTGCGATCATAGCTCATAGCTCACAGCTCACTGCAGTCTCTCAACCTCGGCCAGGAAAGAAATTCATTCATTCATTTGAAAAGAAACACACGGACCATGATCCCTTTCTGATCATGGTCCTTTAAATCTTTCAAGGGCACTTACTGACAAGTAATATGCACACCCTGCTACAGTTATGCCTGTAGTTAATCAAATTTGTCAGCTGCAGAGATATACACATTTCTTTTCTATTCTAAATTAAATTCAAAAATCAACTTGAATACCCACATGCCAGATTATCAAGTTCAGTCTCTTACTCTTGAGACTACCCTTTGTCTTTCAATATCAAAGAACCCTAAAGGCAAACACAGATTAAGCCACTCAATCTGTGGGGTTTTGTTAATAGAGGACTTTGCGTGACTTCCACACCTAAGCAGAGATCAGACATTTGTTGCCATAGCTTCTCACCAACATGTGGTATCACTGAAGAAAACTTGTTCCATAAGATCTAAAGGGCACTGAGGAATATTTCTGGCCCAGGTCCTTGGGGGTGGATGGAAATGATGAACCATGTCTTTCAGGAAGCTGGTTCTGCCATTTGGGATTTTTTGAACAAGGCTTTTTTTTTTTTTTTTTTTTTTTTGCTCAAATACAAGCTTAGGCAAGGAGCTCCAGGTTCACTGGAGTTTACTTTCAAACTATCCTCCAATGCACCAGTTGTCTCAAGAGTGCCATGTCACAAGTGGCCTAGTAGCCTACCATTTGAGGACTCCCAACCAGCATCCCTCTTTTCTTCCTGGGGATGTAAATACCAAGAGTGAGGCTAGGAAGCTACTGACTTTGAGGTCCTAATCTGCAGCAGGCTTTGATTGGATTTTTGGGTCCCAGACACTCACAGAAGTAAAGACCTCCTGACCTTTCCCTGTCTTTCCTTAATATTAGGCCTTGATTACTCCCAGAGGGTCTACATGTTCACCCTTTTTTTGGGGGACGAAGCCATGTTCCTTTCAGTAGTGATTTACCCTCCCAAGACTGACCCAGGAGCAAAAACAAAACAAAACAAAACAAAAACAAATACTTACACACAAATAAAAGCATAGTCAAAATTTTAGGCAGGACATCCCCTACATTTAGGTTCAACGATAAGTTATCATTCCTTCCTAGCATAGCGTGTATGTCCATCTTCCCTTTCGTAAACAGATTAATCTGCTCAAGCCACTGTAACAAAACACCATAGACTGTGTGGCTTAAACAACAGAAATTTATTTTCTCATGGTTCTGGAGCCTAGAAGTCCAAGATCAAGGTGCCAGCATGGTTTGTTTCTGGTGAGGGCTCTCTTCATGGCTTATAGACGGCTGCCTTCTTGCTGTGTCCTTACGTGGTGGAGAGAGAGAGCAAACTCATTAGTGTTTCTTCTTCTAGGGGCACTAATATCATGGGATTAGGGCTGTACTCTCAGGACCTCATCTAAACCGAATTATCTTCCAAAGGCTCCATCTGCAAACACCATCACACTGCACTAATATCATGGGATTAGGGCTGTACTCTCAGGACCTCATCTAAACCGAATTATCTTCCAAAGGCTCCATCTGCAAACACCATCACACTGGGGGTTAGGGCTTCAACAGATTAATTTTGGGAGGATACAAACAGTCTTTAACGGTAGATAAGCCTCATCGTTTTTGTTTTTTGTTTTTTCTCCCCTGGCTAACGTTTAGAAGATGCTCCTTATTTAAGATTTCTTTTATTTCTAAGATGCATTACTTCAACCAGAGTAAAACTGACCAATAGCAAAATTTGTTTTGTTTTAGGTCATTAATATTTTGAAATCTTAAATAGAAAACAATCTATTTTTTATCTAATTTAACTCAAATATAGCTTTTATCTTTTCCATCTTACTGCTAATTGTCATATATGGCTTTTTAGAGAAAGATCAGAAAATATCCCAACATGGAAAAAAATATAAGTATACATATATAACTATAATGTTTATCTTACTGCAGTTAGAAACAGAATATACAAAAAAAGTTTAAAATGCTGAGATTTTCCAGTCATTTATGTAGTCAAATAAATCAGAACACTTTTATATTCAAGAATTCTGAGGGGCTGAGTGTGGTAGCTTATGCCTGTAATCATAGCACTATGTAAAACAAATATAATGGCTTACTCCTGGTATAGGAGAGATAGTGATGATAGGTGGAAGTTTACCACATAACATCTTAGCCGTGTTAAAAACCATGATTTTAAATCTTTTGAAACCTTCTTGTGTTCCCTGTTCCGCGTGCTGTCCACAGAAGCAACAAGGCAGAGGAAGCTGAGGAGGCAAATCTATGAGGCCACAACTTTAAGAGTACAACAAATCTACAAGATGTACATTTTACAGATAAAAAAATTGAGACTTAACACCCGACATCACACACTAACACAACTGGAATTTGAACTTCAATCTGCTTGATTGCAAAACCCTAGCTCTTTTCTTCACCCCATACATACCAGTATACCATATCGCTCTACTGCATCTCGGAGATTTTTTTTTTTTTTTTTGCCAGCATAAAGCCTTTTCATTTATACTGCAGATCATGATTATATCATTCTGTAGCAAATGGGTTTTCATGCTTTAAAAGACAGTATACCAACACGAATTTAATCTTGAAAATCTGAGCCATTATCATAAATCAAATGCTGCTTGACATTCTAAAAGAAATAGAACTGGCCAGAGAAATTGTAGATTCATTATAATTCCCCATAGATATTCATACTTTTGTGACTGTCGTTGAATACAGAAATGATAGGTTTGAGTTTGGTTGTAATTTCTTTAATTTTAGGAAATATTTCTATTCTACTTGATATCAAGTTATGCATGTCATGACCGTAATTTAGATATTATCACTGGCCTTAGAGTAAAATTTCAAATGCAGCCTTAACAAGTTGCTATGTTTTACAGGAAAGGATAAATGCTGAGTCATGTTTCTCATCCCGGAACCCTGCATGCTTCTGCTTGAGGCTGTTGACTTCTGAGCCTGTCATCTTGCCTTAAGATCCACAGCTCTCTCATCTCCCTACCACTGCAATTCTCCACTCAGCATTCTCTGATGAACTAGTATTACCTTCAGTTCTTCCCTCCACCAGAAAACCATATTACAGGTCATTTGAATGTAATCCTTGGCAATGACATGTTACCTTGCCTTTGGGAAGAAGTCACAGCAAATGTCTGAGCATCTGTACTTCCTGATGGTTGGTGGTTGGGGACACAGCTCTGAATTTCCATTGAATTATTCTTCACTGCAAGATTGTCACTCTACAACAGAGCATCATAACAAGAAAAAACAAAGGCAAATAATGAAAGAAAAAGGAATTCTATTCTCCCTATAACTAGAGAGACAACATGGTACAGCAGAAAGAACACTGGACTCCAGCTATCAATCGTTCCCTGTCTCACTCCACAGAGTTGGAAGCAACACCCGAGTTTTGTTATTAACCAGCTCTGTGTCATTGAGCTAGTTACTTAATCTTTGTGGCTCAATTTTTTCCTCAACATGAAGCAAAAGTAATACCTCCTCTGCCTTCTTTAATTTGTTATAAGATTAAAATGAGATAGTGTGTGTGAAAGTGCATTGTAAAATACACAGCTTTGTACAAAACTCCCAGCTACCAATTCCAAACTTCATTAGTGTTGACTGTCTCCCTTACTCATTTGGCACCTCATCAGATACTGTGACAATTAGGGCGACTTCTTATCCCAGTTTGCCAGGAACTTTCCTGATTTTAGCAATAAAAGTCTCGTGTCCCAGAAGCCCCTCTGTCTGGGACAAACAACGGTATGTGACTGCCCTAGAAATAATGAAGTTACTTGATAAGAAAAAGCTGACTGGTGCTAACAACTCCTTTCACCATCCACTCCGCAGGAAAGAAACAAGCAAGGTGTTTCCATGAACCTGAGCTAAGCCCACACAATCCCTCTTGAAGCAAAGAGAGTTTTTCCGAGCAGGGTTCGGTTTGGCGGTCATTGACAGGAAAGGAGCAGAGAAGTCATGATAGCTGGTATCTAGTGATATATCAATAAGGGAACTGAGCGCTGGTGGGTATTCAGGATACATCCTTAAGGCCAGATCTGACTCACTTTCCTGCACCCATTAGTAGGTCCTGATGTTCTATTTTGGTGAGAAAGTGGGCATCTACCTCTGCTCCACCAACCCCTCCTTTCCCTTTCCACTCACATTCAGGGATCTGTCTAGTATTTCATGCACTTTGATAATCATGTGAAATTTTCAGTCCTGCTGAGATGATGTAAGATGGTCACTTTTTTTTTTTTTTTTTTTAAACCAGAGCCTATAAAGCAATAATCTCTCCCTGAACTGCAGGCTCCCAACCAGCCTTGGGCTAGTCAACCCAATTCCTTAATTCCAACCCACACACTCTTTTCCACCCACCTCTGGGGAATGAAAAGAGGTGGTGCAGCCAGGCTCCCCCAGCTGCTGCAGTGCCCTTCTGCACTGGAGTAGGTACAGCCTAATCAAAGGCCTGTTGTTTTCCTTTGGCTTTGAAACTCACTGGCTGTGGGTGTATCTGTTGCATGATCACGAACACTTAAAAAAAAAAAAGAAAAGAAAAGAAAAAGAAAGATCCAGTCCCATTACTTTGGCTCTGGCACAGAAGTTTCTGGAAAGAGAAAACATAAATGATACCAAAGTGGTAACAGTAAAATAAATACCTCTCTCTGAATTTCGCGGAAGTAATGAAGCTTCAGGGCACCAGAGGAGACTTCAGTAGCTTCAAAGCTATTGATGACTGTCCAATAACCCAAGAACTGGCCAAACAAGCTGGACTGCTTTCCTGTGAGTCATCGGAATCACTGCAGGCCTGTGATGGGTCCCTCTCACCTGTGGGAAACAGGCTCTTAAAATGGAGAGTTGCCACTAGTCATGTCATCAGCTTCTTGGTCTTCACCAGGGCTGGGCAACAAGAGTCATAGGACCTGTCTTTGTTTATTTGCTTATGCTTTTTAATTTCTTTATCTCTTTGCAAATGTAATGATGTGACTTACGATACATGTTTGGATGTGCTGATAATCTTGACAATGAAATAGGTTTTAGGACTTGAGGGGATTGGGAGGAGGCATAGAAACAGTTTGGTGTCTCTGGAAGGAATGAAATTGTGGATGTTTTCAATGATTCCTAGTTCCTTCACTCAAGGAGGGATCAATAGTGTGCTGACAAATGTTTAACAACAGGCACTCTGGGGGAAAACAAAACAAAACCAAAACTGATTTGTGTGTTGGCCAATTTCTATGGTATAAATACTCCTACCATGACCAATTTAGCTGGCTCCAGTGCACCACTCAGAAGGATCCTAGTTTTTGTTTGCCAAAGATCATCTTACCTGATGGATTTTATGAAATATATTTATTGAGAATTAAATTCATTAGAATGATTTAAGTTAGAATACTGTATCTAAAATTTCATTTACCTTTCTTATCCTTTAGTAATTTGTTATCTTGCTCATACTCTCAGTATCCTGTCATACCCACTTTTCATTTGAAATCTGTTTCTGTTGTTGTTGCCTTCCTTCCTTTTTCTTTCCTCTTTTCCCCTTCCTTCCTTCCTTCTCTTCCTTTTCTCTTTTCCCCTTCCTTTCTCTTTGTTTTTCCTTCCTTCCTTCCTCTCTCTTTTCTCTTTCTTTTTTCCTTTCTTTTTTTCTCTCTCCTTCCTTCCTTTTCTTCCTTCTCTTCCTTCTTTCTTTTTCTTTCTTTCTTTCTTTCTTTCTTTCTTTCTTTCTTTCTTTCTTTCTTTCTTTCTTTCTTTCTTTCTCTCTCTCTCTCTCTTTCTTTCTTTCTTTTCTTCCTTCCTTCCTTCCTTCCTTTCTCTTTCTTTTTTCTTTTTCCTTCCTTCCTTCCTTCCTTCCTTCCGTCCTTCCTTCCTTCCGTCCGTCCGTCCGTCCTTCCTTCCTTCCTTCTTTCCTTCCTTCCTTCTTTCATTTTTTTAAGAGATGGGTTTTCATTATTCTGTTACCCAGGATGGAGTGCAGTGGTGCAATCGCGGCTCACTATAATCTCAAATTCCTGGGCTCAAGTGATTCTCCCATCTCAGCCTCTTAAGTAGCTAGTACTAGCGGCTTGAGCGACCATGCTCAGTTATTTTTTTTAATTTTTATTTTTGTAGAGACAGAGTGTCACCATGTTGCCCAGGCTGGTCTTGAACTACAGAGATCCTCCCACCTCAGCCTCTCAAAATGCTGGGATTACAGGCATAAGCCACTGCACCTGCAGCCTGTTTATTTTTCTTATCTAGCTCTTATTTCCTTTCTTTATGCTGAGAGTGAATTTGCAGCCAGATGTTTCTCTGTTTTCATCTTTAATTTTTGCTTTTTTCTTAAATTATTTAAAAATTATCACGTCACTCCCATTTCCCTTCTCCCCACAGTACTTAAAACCTCAATGACTCCCTATGGCTTTTGGGATAAAGTTTGTGGTATGGCCTTGACCCCAGTCTCTGTCTCTAGCTTAAGGACCTTAGAGATGGGCTCTTGCTCTGTTGCCTAGGCTGGATTCCCTTACGAAACTTGTGCTCTGACCACCCCCAAATTCTTGCACGTCCATGAATACATTGTGCTACTTCATGTCTTCAAGCCTTCTCACATGTGGCTTGCTCTAAATTTTCTCGTCATTAACACTTTAGGTTTACACTGGGCTTCTAATCTCAGTGGCTATAGCATCTTTTGTTATTCATATCTCAGCAGTGACAGTAACTATTGATTTGCTGAGCTGTCTCCCTCCACCTAGGCTATGACCCTTTTGACTCAGAGACGATTATCCTACTTATATCCCTGGCACCTAAGAAAATGTCTGGTATATACTAGGTGTGCAATAAACACTTGCTAAGTAGAGATAATAAATTCATAAATGGTAATTGAGGTGATTTCATAGCTTCATTTTAATTCTAATGTGCTAAAGTACTTTAATCATTCATTGACAACAGTATCGACCAATACATTTGCAAAGCAGATTGGTTCAATAAAATATGATGTAGTCATAGAGCAGAATTAAAATATTGATGTGGAGTTCCAAAAAGTGAAAAATAAAGATATAAGACCAAAAAAGTGAGCAGCATTATCTCTTTTACATAAATAATAAAAAAGAACACACATTTATATATGTGTGTATAAAGAAGTTTTTGAAAGTAGGAAGCTCCTTTAGCAAATTTAAGCTTAAGAACTAAAGAAAGCAGGAAGCATATGTTAAGTAGACTTTTACTTTCTGTTTTATATATTTCTGTCTGATTTTTGCTTTATCATGTATATTTATTATTTTTACATAAGAAAACATTTACATGAGAAAAAGTATTAGCAGAGCTTACACAGTGATAGTATTATACACCATGATTTCTTCTTTAAACATCTTTATAATTATCAAACATGAGTGATTAAAAAAAAACTGAAGCTAAAGGTAGCAATATTCTCTACACTGGCAGATTTTTCAGCATTGCATATGAACCCACCTCCGATAAGTGGGTTATCTTTCTAATTTATGACTTCAGTGAAATCTGTTTCCTGGCAATGGTTGCCAGGGCACGCCTTCTCTCTTGTTCTCCATCATGCTTACTTTTAAGCCTGAGGGCAAGAAAGAAATAGACAGAAAGCAAGAAGTAGCATGAGCATCTTTTTTTTCTTTTTTTTTGGCATGTTGGAAGAAGGAGCTCTAAACACACTCCACTAAGCATAGCATATGCATTGGATTCAAGCAGTGGACCTCATAGAGGAGTGTCTCCTTTTAAGCTTTGCAGGGCAAGTTTGGGGCACTACCAGTGAAAAATTGTCACTGATTCTTGCCTTGGTGCTGGTCTGAACAACAAGGAGTTCCTCTAACTGCCTTAAAAGGAATCTACTCCTCCCTCCCACTATGGGTATCACATACTATTCTCAACATATTACCACAAACTGAAAAAAAGAAACAGGTTGTGAAGTAATGCAGAAAGTTATTTTAAATTAAAATTATCAATGTATCCATATTAAAAATTCAAATAGAAGAGACAAACAATAAGTTGCCGCTGATAGACTCTGAAGGAGGTCTGCCTCTCCCAAAGGCAGGTGGCAAACAATACTGTAACCTGCAGACACAAACACTGGGACTTCGTACTAATTGTGCTGTGACACAAAGTGGGTGTGGTTTGGGGTTGAGGGGCTTACTGGCCAGTTTTCTCATGTTTCTCAGATAAAACTCTCATGTCATCAAGAAACACTGTGGAGGGAGACATGCAGAGTTTAGAGACAGGAACCACTGCAGAAATGTAAGGATTAGGAGATAGAAGAATACCCCACTCTGGGGCTGAGGCTTCAGGGACGGCACAGCACATCACCCCTCCTTTTCCTTCCCCTACCCAGCCATGGCTGCACCTTTCCCAGGCTGGATATGGTGGAGATGTGGGAGGTGTGGGCAAACACAGTAGAAGAAAAGGAGAGGAACGTAGAAAACAACAGGGGATTGAGCTACTCTAACACTGGAGATGCGGGGTGGCTTCAGATCTGCAAGACATGTTTTGAGTTTTCTGGGACCTTTATGATCAGAAGGTAGATACTAATGAGAAAATCTTTGAGCCCAGAAGATTTTAAGGTCTAAATTCTCTCCAATTTGGGTTTCTGGTTTCTTTTTTCTGGGTACCTTGATTCTCATACTCCAGAAGCACCCAGGTAGGGGCTTGAAGAGAGAAAGCAAGAAGCTGGCTTCCTAAGTCTGGTCCTTGGCTTTAAAGGAAGGGGGTTAAATGGAACTTCTTGTTGTCTAGAACATCCCAGGACCAGGTTTCTTGGTATGTAGGCTTGGCAGACATAATGTTGAGAGGATAAGGAATTTCTAGATTGAAACTTCAAGACTCCAAAAGTTGCCTTGAAGTTATCCGAGATTCCCTGTTGAGTATTATTACTCAGCTTATTACTATTCTAAATTCAGCCAGAACTTTGTTATAAATCTGCTACCCAACTTATGTTGAAAGCCATCTCTAAAATGTCCTTTACAACTAATCTTAGTTTTATAAAGTTGGCATTTAAACAGGCTGGGTGCAGTGGCTCACACCTGTAATCCCAGCACTTTGGGAAGCTGAAGTGGGTGGATTGCCTGAGCTCAGGAGTTCGAGACCAGCCAGGGCAACATGACCAAAATCCATCTCTACAAAAAATACAAAAATTAGTTGGGTGTGGTGGTGCACCCCTGCAGTCCCAGCTACTCAGGAAGCTGGGGCATAAGAATCACTTGAGCCCGGGAGGCAGAGGTTGTAGTGAGCTGAGATTGCACTGCTGGACTCCAACCTGGGTGACAGAGTGAAACCCTATCTCACACAGAAAAAACGTATTTAATCATGGTTGTGTGACCTTGGTATACATTATGTGACTTCTCTGGGTCCCTATTTCTTCATCTGTGAAAGGAAGACAAACATGGAAGAGGAATAATTCTTTGTGTCAGTTAGGATGCTTTTGGCAGCAAGGAACAGAAAACCAAACTCTATCCGGCTCAAATAATTAGGACAAGTGTTAGATTACATAAAAGAAAGTCCAGAGGTAAGACAGGATTCAGAATTGGCTGACCCAGTTGTCCAGTGATTTTATCAATAACCTGGGAACTTCTTCCTCTCTATCCTCCCATCAATACCATCTCAGGCAGGTCCCTCAGGATCTAGGACAGCTACCAGGAGGGCTTGAGGTTCCCAGCATCTTCACTCCCATCAGCTGGGAGAGGGAAACTGTATATCTGTCTCTTATGTGTGTAAAAGTTTTTCCAGAAACTTCCAGCAAATCTTTTCTTCCATCCTATTGACCAGAATGGGTCACATGGAACTTCTGGCTAATTCTTGGAAAGAAGAGATAATGCTAGCTTTAGACCAATTACATCCACTCCTGGAACTCAGCTTCTCCTGAGGTTCATGGGGTGGAGTAGGCACCTAAATGAATTTGTGATTCTGCTGGGAAGAAACAAAGTGGCAATGGAGGAGGCTGGCTCACCATCACAATACCGATACACTTTCTTCCAGAGCAAATAATCCCATTTGTCTCTCAGTTACTGTATCTGGGTGACATTCCTATGAACTGTGTGTTGAAAATGTTTTTGTGTCTAGATGCATTTAAGCTTTTGTTGTCCTCACAAGTGTAAAAGAGCAGTATTCTTTTTTGTTGACTGTTTGTTTTTGTTTTTGTATCCACTGTACAGTGCCAAATGCAAATATTATTTGGGGATATCAATCCTTAGAGACTCATTCAAAAGACTTTAAAAAAGAAAAAACCTCTGAATTTAGGAAACCAAAGCAGCTATCAAGATGGTAATATTTGGCTTTTGAGACTCTTAACAACTGTTTGCATGGAGTTGCCAAAAAATACTGACTGAGGGGTGCTGATGATGACATCATTTACACTTCTTCAGGTCTTTATTTCTTTCTCTGTCTACATGTGAGGATAATAATATTTGTCCTACTATGAGATAATGTATATGAAAGAGTGTTTTAAAGCATACAACAATTGAAGAAGTGTAAGATGATAGTACAACCTGTGCCTTGCTGTCCAAACAAAGGGTTTATGAGAACAAAGGTGCTCCCTCTAAAGGCTTCACCGTATTGATTTAATGAAGAAGGGAGCCTCTGTAAAACAGATGAAGTGTGGCAGGGCAGTTTATTAATGTGTTAATTTGGGCTTGTTCTCTTTGTATTCCCCTTCCTCAACTTTAAGTAGGCTTTTTTGGCTTCTATGCCTCGGGTATTTTTGCTGGGAAGAAAGCAGATGCCATCTCAATTTAGTGCTCTTCCTGTTGTTTGTGTAAACATAAGCCCACTGAAAGACAATGGGAGATGTCTTGGTGAGGGCTGAGAGAAAGTGCATGTTTTTGCGGATCAGGAGATGGGGAGACAGACGAAAGAAAGGAGAGATCTGTGGATCCCGTGAGCACCCCAAATTGGAACCACTCCTTACTGTGTCTCAAGGAAGCAACGGACCTCCAAACTGCACGGTGTACTTCAAAAGAGCAAGATCCAAGCAAAAAGGTAGAGTCAGCAAAACCCTGGCAGGCTTGGGGAAGGGCTAGAGTGACCAACTGTCCCATGTTATCTGGGGCAATTCATGGAATACAGGACTTTCAGTGTTAAAACTAGGAAAGTTCTAGGCAAATCGAGATGACTTTGTTACCGTAGGGAGAACTAAGGGGCAACCATGATGGAGTGGAGATCAGAAGACCTTGTCCTGATCTGTGGGCACCCGGTATGTCTTCTTCGGTTTCGTAGACGGGAGAGAGTGTTCCAGCCATGACTTAGTGCTTTGGGGATCTCAGATTCAACTTTAAGCTGTTTTAAAAGAAACATCCAAAGTAATGTTTTTGCATAGCATAGCTTGGGCTATGATTCATGCCTAACACACAGGTTAAAGAAGTCCACAATTCCTCAACAAAACTTTGGGGCCAACACATTTCGGGATTCAGAACTTTTTGGGTTTTAAAGGTATAACAGTAAGTATTCTTTACATTATTACATGTGAATTCCAATGCAGTACTCTGTAATCGGGCACACTGATATTTCTACAGAAACATTTATTAATGTTTACATTGAACAAATTAAAGATTGTAAATATCCTTATGTCAACAAGGCTAGGTTGTGTTAGGTTGTGCTGCCAGAAACTTAGCTTAAATTTTGCCACCAGGTCAATTATTACAGTTTTCAGAAATTTTGAGACCTTGGAATTGTGGATAATGGATTGTTGCTGTATTTTTAAATATTTATAAGTATTAGGACAACTCCTCAACTTATTATCATACTAGGTCAAGGGTAAAACCTGTTCCATGTTTTCCAATAATTTCTGAAGATTCTAGAGAATCAATGAACATATAATGCCACTTAACACACTCATAGAATTGATTAGCCCCTAATATTAGAATTGATAATACATTTAAATTCCAATATAAGGTGATATATGCAACATTCAAATGTTCTACTTGCACATTACAGATTTTTTTCCAGACAACCAAAGTGCAGTTATCACAATTTAAAATAGTTTTCTGTAAAGGTCACTTGAAATGCTAAATTTGCTTGACCTGATAATGAAGAAGTAAAACATTTTTTCTTGAGCAATATTGCCAAACTACAGGTTTTTCTCCAGGGTGACAACCATAGGGCTTTTGGTCAGAAAGTTTTAATGTCTATGTGGCAGCAAAGTTAAGGATGCTGGTTTGCAAACTGCCATGCAGGGCTCTGAGAGACATGCAAATAATAGTAATTAATATGATGCTGATGATGCTTTTGTTTGTCGGCCTAGAAGGTAAGGTTATTCTAAGCACTCTTAATTATGTGCAAGCACAGGCATTCTTTGTCCTGACTCAAAATCCTCAAAATATCAGGTCTCCAGGGCCTGAAAAGCTGTACCCAATGAGTTTACAATTTCTAAAATTTTGGTGGTTTCATTATTATTCTTTCCTAGAGAGATAGCTCAAATCTAACCTATTCAGAGCTTTGAAGATAAAATTTGACCTCTTGAATCAAATTCAGTTGTATTTCCGTAAAAAGCCAAAGAAGCAAAGACTTCTTTGTCACAATTCTTAGACTTCCACAGGGAAAGCCATGGGGAGAAGAGAAGGTATCGTAGATAGTTCCTCTCTAATGAAACCCTGTGTCACCTGGACCTAGATTGGACTCTGTGTCCACGTTTGTACCTATGTTATTTTGCTGCATTTATGTCTCTAATCACATATGATGGCTTGTAAAATGTGATGCTTTGGATGGGTTTTTTCTTCTTCATTTCATGTGGTTTTCAAAAGGCCTGGAAATCCATCTTCTTGTCAAAACCACTTATACTGTCTTTCGAGATCTTCTTGGTGTCAGGATTCAGTGCAGCCATTCACTCCTGTTCCTTCAGTCTTGATATTCACGACAAACTCATTACATGGCTGAAATCTAAAATATTTATGTATAGATGACACTGCGCCTCTAATTACTGCAAATGAGGCTCCTTGTCTCTTTCATGGTGTCTCCTCAGAGAGGGAGTCCGTGAGGAGCTGTGATTTTTTTTTTTTTTTTTTTTGCTAGCTCCTTTAAAACCTTGATGAAAGCTCTCTTCAGGCTGCCTACCCAATGGCAAATGCATTTAATGCTCGCTGTTGCCTCTGCCCCACTGCATTTGCCAGATGAAGGCTGCTCGGCCTAGTCTCTTGGCTCACAGTGTGCTCGTGTGAGCTGGGGGCCACGGTTAAGGCTCTGGGCGCCTGCAATTGGAGGACTGTCAGCCAGGAAATGATAAACAGCAAAGGCTGCTTTTATTAAGACCTCTCCACACTGACAAATTTGGCTTTCTTTCTTGCTCCTAAGCTCAATGAACTAAGAGGACTCAGGAAAGTTTTATTTCAGTAGTATTCTCCTTGCCAAATTTCCCCAGGATTCTAGTTAACACTAACCCCGAACAAAACACCATAAGGGAAGCACATCTCTCATTGTTAGGCTCACCATTAAATGTAATGACTGATATATTTAATCCGTGGGCATGTAAGTCTGTGTTTCATTCATTATCAATCTATAATTAATCACCTTATATAAAATAAGAAGTCAGAGCGAAATAAAAAGTCATAGAAATGAGCTCATAATTAAGAGTACATTATACAGACTTTATTATTTCATGGTATAAGCCCCAAACCATCCAGACTACAGTGAAATTTTTCTGTTTTTAAAAGTCTGCTTGCTGTTCATAAGAATCTTCCTATAAACAAAAGATACTTAGATTTAAGTAGCTTTTTGTGTGTATGGGGGGGGGGGGCGGGGGGTCAAAGAATGACCCTATGTGATGTAAGAGTCCATGCCAAAAGCTCCTTATAAATAATGACTGTTTATTCTTTGAATTTGATCAGTCCACTCAGCATGTAGAATAAAGCCAGAAAAAATAACGTGTACAGACCATGGTAAGCTTGGAGACAGTGAAGACTTAGAACGATGACTGGTAACATCTCTACCCTTGTTAGCATCCCATGCAATTGCTCTCTACCCAATTGATTTCTATGCATGAATCTCAAAAGAGATGCAGCTCCTTTTATAAGACAGCGTCTAATGTCTTCCTTTCTTTCCCAGTGGCAGCCAACAACTTCCTCTACAACTTTGGAAACAATAAGACTAGCCAGCCTAGAGTCTAAACTAATAGGAAAATAACACTAAAGTCTTTTCAATAGCCACGAAGTTTCAAAGAACAAGAATAAAACTCACCTGTAAAAAATGGCTAGCACCATGGACCACACCTAATTTTGGATTATTAGATTTCAGTTCAAAAGTCCTCTTTGCGTCTCCCACTTGTGATAAATTAACAAATGGTATTGCTTGAATTAGCTATGCTTTGAGTTTTTCCTGCAAACACAGAACATTTGGTGTTCTTTTTCTTACTTCCAGTAGAAAATTTGGAAGCCTCCACCTGTTACCTTGAAAATAAAATCGGGTCATCCTTTTTTTTTTCCACAAAAATTTAAAAGGAACCACAGTTGTTATTTTAAGGCAAAATATTTATGTTGCAATAGTTACATCAATATCAAATATATTTAACATCAACTCTTAGAGAAATAAAGCACCTGCAAGGAACTTCCCCCAAACATGCTTCAGAAGAGCAATCTTGATTCAGAAATATAATCTTTAGTAATCATATGAACTGCCACTAAGGGACTCCTCAGGCAGAGCCTTCCCTAATGAGCATCGCCAGGAAGCTCTGAGTGCTGCTATCTCCTTACCCCCAAGCCACTGGGAAATACATCCGCCCCTTGCTCCCACTGCATAAAGTGGGAAATAATGCATTTCAAGGAGCTATGTCTTCTTATTCAGATTTACATGACAGGGAGGTGAAAAGAAGAAACCTTGTTTGTGATAGTTACAGATGTATCCCAAGCACCTGAACAGTGCCTGCAGCATATACAATGTTCAATGAGTAAATGATGGCACAGAGATTAGGTAGACTGCTGCCTGCCAAATGGAGGACTTTCAGGGTCATAGTAGACCAGCAAGTCAAGGAGGATTTTCCTGAACCCTGATCTACCATTTCGAACTTCCTGAATTGTTTTTGACCTTTCCTTCTCTCCACTGAAGAAAAAATGATAATTTTCTTGGGTGTAGGTCTATTGCTTATTCATAGGACATGTGTTTAATTGCCATACTATACTTAGTTGATTACTTATTTCCTCCAGAGCCAACCTATCCATTAGGCATAGTGGTAAACCTACACACAACACACACACAAAATAGTTTTGAGACTGCAGAAAATGTTTTAATATAAAGTATTAAAATAATCAACTTTATACTAACACAGTTGTAAAATAACAGTTTTAATATTTTTTAACGGAGTAAGAAGCTCATGAAGGCAAAAGTGCCTAGGACTCGTGAAAATCATACTGCAGACTGTCTTCATTAGTCAGTGAACAGACAATATTGAAAACGAATCTGGTTTAAATGCAGAAAGAGGAAGCAAAGAGAAAAGAGCTGATAAAAAGAAGTCATGTTTTTAGATGTGGGCTGGCAGTGGGAGAGAAGAATGCCTTGGAGAAGACTGGAGAAGCAGGAGGCTGAAACCAGGGAGGTGGGTAGGGGTATCTGGGGGAGCTTCTGGAACAGGTGGGGTGTTGAGTCCATATTTGGCAGGGGAAGATGTATTTTCTGGCAGGCTGATGAATAATGGAATTTGAGAGCTAGAAGTGCTCTTAAGAGCTGTTGTATTCCAACTCCTTATTTTAGAGGTGAGAAGACTGAGTCTTATTAAATTATTGGGAAGATAGAATCTGATTCTAATGCCGTTTCCACCGCTCTGCCAACTCTTCCATTTGTCTGAATTGTATTTACAAGATGGGGTGAAATGAACAACAAACTTCATTTACGTGTTTATTACATGTGTGTAATGCACATATGTGTGAGCAACTCCGCACATACCATAATGTTAGACAGTCATTTTCATGAATCTTAATAGATCTTAATAGAATACTTTCCAGTCACAGAATGAGACATTTTTATTTCTTATCCCTCTCAACTGTACTGCAACTCTGACTTGGAATCATTAGCATGTGCCTGGCCCCTCCCAAGTAAGAAGCCTGGACCTAGTAGCACAGCTAAATTGGTCAGATGACTAAAACGACAGGTAGCCAAGTCTGTCTAAAGTGAAACCAGAACCCACCAGAATTAGTGGGACTGATTCTACTCTGATTCCAGAAAAGTCCTAGTTCTAGAGGGTCTGTATGAGACTTTCTCTCATTCCCAGATGACAGCCGGCAAACTGCATCTAAACTTCTGACCCATTCTTGAGTCATTCAACAAATATACCAGAGAGCTATTCTGCACAAAATGCAGGTAATGATAAATGGATGCAAGGGTGAATTATGATTGGACCCTGTCCTCAAGTAGTTTATAGTCTAACTGAAGGTCTAATGAAGGGAAGAGTGAAGAGCCCACAGGATGGTGGAAGCCACATAATCAGCGTTCAGGATCACATGGATCCATTCTGCCTCTAGGACATCCCTTTACGAGTAAATGCTTGGGAGGTTGTAGAATGAAATACATTCTCCACACATGAGCCAGAGTTCAGGAAATTAAAGAGGAAGGGAATCAAGGAAGGGAAAGGTCAGGGGAGTAGTGGGAGAGGATATTGCTATCTGAGTTTTCAAAAGACATTTCAATTCAGATGAACTCATGGAAGGAACTACGCTTTATTCCTTAAAGCTTCATTGCGCGATTTCCTAAATGAAGGAGCAGTCTGATTGGTATATTTAGCATCCTCAGAATAAATCTGGATGGGGGTTACACAACCTATCATAGGAATGAGGGGCTTCCATTTTCCATGTATATATTGCTATCACCATGTCTCTATGAGGTAGAGATTTGACCCTTATTGTCTCTAGTTTGAAAACATGAAGTCACTGTTTAATAAACTAGCTCCTACTGCAGATTCTTGAAAGGCAGTCCTGTTTCTGTTAATTATTAAGGATACAAAGCTGTACAAATCCTCTTCCTCATCAAATTCACTCTTGTAATATAAACAGATTAATTTTCTAAATTATCAATTTCAGTATGTTGTTTCCACAGTCTCATGACCAATAGAAAAAGACTAACCTCCTTCCCTGATATTAGACAGTCAGGCCACCCTCACAATCACGTTCCACTGCTCCATACACAGGTATACTATGCAATATACACAGACCCTCACAGCCTGTCATGCAAAGACTCATGTCTACACCTGCTCATACTACTCAGGAACACCCACTGTTTCTATACGCCTACGTATTCATTTATTTATTGGACAAATATTTATGGTGTCTCTACTCAGTTTCAAAAACTTTAATAGGTTCTGGGGATTCAAAGGTGAACAAGACAAACATAGTCCCTCCTTCAGGAGCTTTAAACTCTAGTTTTGATAAGTGCTACACAGAACTACAAGGCATTCTGATGACATGCAAAGGTAGCATGTTACCTAATCCAGTGGGTCATGGAAGCCTTCTCTGAGGGAATTACTTTAAATCTGAGATATAAAAAATTAAGAGGATTTAGCCAAGCATTAGAGCATTCTATGAAGAAAGAACCACTGGTGTAAAGCCCTAAGGCACGTCCAGATCCTACCCACCCTGCAAGACTCAGCTAAATTTTCTTATTATTTATTTATTTATTTATTTTTTCGAGACGGAGTCTCACTCTGTCACCCAGGCTGGAGTGCAGTGACGCCATCAGGGCTCACTGCAAGCTCTGCCTCCCGGGTTCACACCATTCTCCTGCCTCAGCCTCCCAAGTAGCTGGGACTACAGGTGCCCATCACCACGCCTGGTTAATTTTTTGTATTTTTAGTAGAGATGGGGTTTCACCATGTTAGCCAGGATGGTCTCGATCTCCTGACCTTGTGATCTGCCCACCTCAGCCTCCCAAAGTGCTGGGATTACAGGCTTGAGCCACCATGCCTGGCCAGCTCAGCTCAATTTTCAACTTCTCATCAAGTTTTCCTGACCTCTGGAGTCTGTGTTGAAGAACTGCTTACTCTTCTGAACTCACTGACACTCTGACTCTGTACCATTTTCCTAAGCTCTTAGTCACCATTGTTCTTATCACCATACCATGTTTTATCTTTATCTTGCCTGGATTGTACCAGGACACAACCATGCTCTGTGTCTTGCAATCTTCATGAACATCTAGCTCCTAGTAAAAGTGTTTTACAATCTTCATGAACGTCTAGCTCCTAGTAAAAGCTCAATAAATATAAATTAAATGCATGTTTGCATGACTGAATGTATGAATGAACAAATGGTCTTGGTCAATTCAAGTTCCATGCATGGCCATTCAGTAAGTCCCAATAGAGGCATCATAGCAGCATAGAAGATATTGTATTTTTGACATTTTTAAAAGATTATTGGCCATTCATCTCATTAAATAGATCATAACCCCCAAATCACCCCCGTTCCGCCCCCCCTAAAAAAACATGAGGATGGATGAATGGTCAGAAGAAGCTGTCTCTATTCATGGTGCTGTGAGAAGATCCTTTTCTACCTAATAGGTGTTAGGTTATATAAATTGGTCTCAAGAAAATCTCTAAATGGAATGTGCTGGATTCTGTTGGATATGATATGTTCTTAGTGAAAGAGAAACCACCTTACCTAGTCGCCAGGCAGAAGAATCCTTCAATAGAAGCCTGCTGAAGGATGCGTGGATAGGCCTGTGGACTCTCATGATAGCTAACCTCTTCCACGAACCAAAACAGAAAACTGACACCACCTGCCAGTTTGCAGTAAATTCTCATCCTACTCCTGGGCCTGCCAACATTTTCACTCCTGTGGTTTCCTGCCTCCTCCACCTTTGTTCCTCAGCCTCCTTGGAACCAACCTGCCAACTTCAGGCCAGGTGGTATCATCCTTCACTTAAGAAAAATTTAAAATGGAACACACTCAATTTCTGTTGCCTACATCAAAAACCACCTCAATGAGTTTTTAGTTGATATTTATATTTGAAAGCTGGCTGTGGTTGGGAGAAAATGTAACCACCGAGAGGCAGCTGACTCAGAGGGGGCACAGGAGAAGCTAAACTATTAACCCCTTAGTTCCTGTTCTCTGAATTTTCCCACCCTCTGGATTTTAGATGAAGTGCCAGAATGGGAAGCATTTTGCCTAACATAAGTAGTGATAGGATCTTTGCTGTGAGTGCCAAACCAGAAGATATCCATGCAGGACTGGAATGAAGAGAGGCCCAAGGATAACAGGAGCTCAGTTCAGTTCAATGTGTACTTATGGATACCTGCTAAGTTGCATACTCTGCACTGGGCACTAGAAATACAAAAATAAATAAAGTATTGTCCCTGATTTAAAGGAGCTTGTGATCCAGTGGGGGATTCGGACATGTGGACATGTCAACATGTGATTACTGTGCTATGTGGTAAGTGCAGTGAGAAACAGGAAATAAGAGAAAGGAAAACATAACCATCTCAGGAAGGATAGAAAAGTCTGGAGGGTTGAAAATAATTCTGAAATGATCGTACTGATGTTATAACGATAGGTCACATCGCCACATAGCAACATAAAAATTTTACATAAAAAGAGGTCACTGTGTTTTGGGGAAATAATTACTTAATTTCTCGCCCAGTGGATCAAATGAGGAATTCCATGGCCCAGATTAAGCCAGAGCAATATGAAATTTAATTATTTTAATCGCTCAAAATTGGTAATGCACACAGCTCTCTGCTTAGACCCTGAAATTTGACTAAAGCCTTTATGACTTGTTTACGGAAAGGTTTATCAGCCTCAGCACTGATGACACTGTTGGACTAGATAATTTTTATTGTATCAATGTCCTGTGTATTGTGGATGTTTAGCCTTTACCCATTAATGCCAGTGGCATCCACCATCTCCCTAATTGGGATAAACTAAAATGTCTCAAATTGCTAACTGTCTCTTGAGGGGTAAAATCAACACTAGTTAAGAACCACAAGTTAGGAAGTTTGTAGAAATGAACACAATCATGTCTATTTAGTTCAAGATAATCAGTTCCTATCTAAGGCTCTGTGTAATAACCCAAACCCAGGAACTTGTCATCATCATTGTAGTTAAGCCTTTTCTTAGACAATTTCTACTTGAGACCCAATGATAGCTGTTTCAGAAATGTCTAATTTCCTCCATTATACATTCTACTTCTCTCAGTCAACCTGGAAAAAGAACTCTCAATTTTCAGCTGACCATCCGGAATAGATATTTCCTGGTCTTGCCAATGAGCTATAAGCAGAATTGGTGTGTGCAGTTTCTAGGAATGTCCTTAAATGGATGGAATGTGTTCTTCTTCTTCAATTTCTTCCTTTTTACACTTGATGTAGATGTAATTGCTGGAGCTCCAGCAGCCATACTTGATTATGAGGTGACATTGGGAACTGAGGCCACGAATTTCAGCTCAACAGATAGAAAAGGCTGACACTGGGCAGGGCCTTGCCAGCCTTGAATTCCTGAATTGCTACCTCCAGACTATCAAATGAGATATTGTTTTTTGTATTGTTATTGTCTCTGTTACTTTCAGCTGCACCTGATATTAATCAATACAATTGCCTAAAGTGGACATTTACTGTATTTCCAAAAGTCTCTGGACCACAATCTTCATCACATTAGGAAGCTTGGTCAGCTTTTCTACTAGAACCTTTACAGAAAACTCCATCCTCTTCTATTCTCTTTTCTTCTCTTACAGTACACAGCACAGGACATTAGTTATTTCAACAATAACCCTCCTACCACTTCTCACTCTCCTACTCTAGCTAGTCAGTTACACTAGATAGACTGTTGCCACCACTTACTAAAAGTTTACGTCTCCTTGAACCCATCAGACATAAAAATGAAATGAGAATACCTATTATTGCCAGAGTTGCAAGAAAAAGTATACTCTCCACTATTTCTGGTAGAAATGTGACATGTTGCTGTTTTTTTAAGAGCAATTTAATAATAGCAAGAGAATTGAAAAATATACCATTCCACCCAACTATCAGCTTCTAAGAAGTAAAATCAATACTAATGAAAGATACATGTCTAGGGTTATTTATCACATTTTTCCACAGAAAAGGAATAATATTTCTCATAAGATAAATAGAGGAGTATATTTGAGATCTATCAACATATAGTTGGTATTTAAAACTATGGGGTTGGATGAAATCATCTAGGAAATGAGTTGTGAAAGAAAAGAGATTTGCGGACTGAGCCTGGAGTATTCCAACATTTAAGAGTTAGGAAGATAAAAAAGATTCAGCCAAAGAAAATGAGAAATAGTGACCAGTGAGATAGGTGGAAAACCAGGAGAGAGGTTTCCTTGCAGCCAAAAGAATAGAGAGTTTCAAGAAGGATAAAGTGATCAACTATGCCAACTGCTACCAAGAGGTTGAGTAAGATGAGGATGAAGAAAGAATCATTTGACATGGCAACATGGAAATCACTGAAGACACTAGCAAAAGCAGTATCAGTGGATTGGTGGGGACAACAGCTTGACAGAGGGGGTTCAAGAAAGAATGGAAAGTGAGGAAGTGAAGAAGGTGGGTATAGATAACTCTGCATTTTTACTAAAAGGAAATGGATCCGTGGGTTACCAGAAAGTATTTTGTTTAGATGCAAAGCAATGTAGCATGTTTTTAGAGCAATGGTATAGCAGAAGGATAAATAGGTGATTCAAGAGAAGGAATAATCGCAGAGTGAAGTCAATGAGTAGATAACCTCATAGAGGGGTGAGCCTCAGATAAGAGCCAGGACAGCACACCTGCTATGACACAAGGGAAGGCACAATATATGGGCACCAATGGAGGTATGATGGCACATTTGATGGTGGATGGGGAAAAGATTCTCCTCTGATCACTCTGGCCAACATCTAGCTGATCCACAGATATGCAAGCAAGCCCAGATGAAACCAGAAGAACTGCACAGCCTAAATCATCAACCTACAGATGAGATGATTAAGTTAAATACATGTTTACTGTGTTAAGCCACTAAATTTTTGGTGATGTATTACATGACATTATGATAGAAATAGATAACTGAGGCAAGGAATGTTCCATGTCTATGGGTACATATGGAGCTGCCTCATTTTTTAATAAATGACTACATATAGCATTAAGCTGTATGTGCCATATTTTATTTTACCATTTCCTTATTACTGTTTATTTTAGTTGCTACTATAAACAATGCTGCAAGAAATATCTTCCTACATATGTCTTTGCACATGTACATGGATCTGAACAATGAATTCCTAGAAGTAAAATTTTGGGGTTGAAATTTATATGCAATGGTAATTCTAATAGATATTCGCAAATGGACATCTATAAAGCATGTAAAAATGTATGTTTGCCAATAACTTATGAATGCATTTCCACACATCTTCATGTTATCAATTTTTTGGCCAATATGGTAGATGTAAAAAATGTAATTACTATAGATAGCACTTTCATTCCTCTTATTATGTGGTCCTAGAATAAATCCCACCATCCTTACTGTTTCCGTTGACTCTGAAGAGCACCTATTTCACTCTTATCAGCCCTGTTCAAGAGGCATAGGGACCTCCTCCTTGCTTCACACCGTTTCCCCAGTGGTTTTATATTATCAATACTCTTCTTTTGTCAGTAGGTTTTCCACTAAGTTTCAGTAAGTTATGACTCACTTAATGTAAGGAAAATAGGAAAAACATTCCACATCTTTGCAGAGGAATGAGTTGTGTTTAAGATTGTTTATTATAAATGGAAATGTTGAAGGAAGGTTGAAAGAAGCTAAAAAGGAAGAAGAAATTTAAAAGAGAGAGATAAAGATGGGACTAACAGAGTTTTCTGAAGTCCCTTTGTATTAGTTAGGGTTCTCTAGAGGGACAGAACTAGTGGAATATATATATATACACACACACATACATATATATATATATGGATTTATTATGGGTATATATGACTTGACTCTGCAATTATTCCTTCTCTTGAATCACCTATTCACCCTTCTGCTATATCATTGCTTTAAAAACATGCTACATTTCTTTGCATCTAAACAAAATACTTTCTGGTAACCCACTGATCCATTTCCCTTTTAGCAAAAATGCAGAGTTATCTATACCCACCTTCTTAATAAACCCATATATATGAGTTTATTACAACCTTCTTGTAACTGATACGATTTCCCGTATTGCTCAAGAAAACATAATGTCTCTATGCTGAGTTGAAACCCTTAAATAAAGCACTAAATTGAAAAGATACATTTCAATGCAGCTGTTCATTGTCTTTTCAATTCTATCACTTTCCCACTTAGTGTATTTATTTTTTTCACACATAATAAGCCTTAAAAGGAGACTGGCAGGAGAGACAACTGAGTCATTCAGGGTTTCTAGTTGTCTCATCAGATAATCACAGAACGTCGATGCCATTCAGGAAACAATCTGTTGGGGAGAGAACAGTCTGTTGGGGAAAACCCATATATGTATATGGGTTTATTGAGTATTAACTCACATGCTCAAAAGGTCCCACAATAGGCCATCTGCAGGCTGAGGAGCAAGGAGGGCCAGTCCTAGTCCCCAGACTGAACTTGGAGTCCAATGTTCAAGGGCAGGAAGCATCCAGGATAGGAAAAAGATGTAGGCTGGGAGGCTAGGCCAGTCTCTGTTTTCACATTTTTCTGCCTGCTTATATTCTAGCCACGCTGGCAGCTGATTAGATTGTGCCCACCCAGATTAAGGGTAGGTCTGCCTTTCCCAGCCCACTGGCTCAAATGTTAATCTCTTTTGGCAACACCCTCACAGACACACCCAGGATCAATATTTTGTATCCTTCAATCAAGTTGACACTCAGTATTAACCATTACACCCTTTGACTTCTACCATATTTCCTAACTTTGCTCTCACAAGAGATTTGTATGTTAACTAGAATCTGCTTTAAGCTACTTCAGCATGGACAGTGTGATAAACTTGTGAACACTAGTTTTCACTTTAAGGCTGGTCAGCTGCCCCCAGGGGGTCTGCATTCTCAACAGGTCTAAAGAGCAGTCATCCAAATGGAAAGTCATACCAGTAAAATAAACAGGTAAATAAATAAAATAGAACTTTAAGATAATGAGGGAAGTACTAAACAAATATAAAAGGGGCTGTGGGTGCACATGATAAAAGGATACAATTTTTAGAGGTAGAGTTTGGGGCCTTGCATAGCTTCCCTATCCCCATAATGCTATTAATGTATCCAACATACACTAAGGATATTTATGTAATTATTCAATGTGCTATACAATTTTTAATCATAAAACAAGGTCAGGAAAGTTCATTTATGAATAAGTATAAGTAATTTGACCTTAACCCAACGTGAAAATTGTCAGGTTGGATGCATTTTTAATTTTGCCAAGGATTCTTAGCTGTATTACTTTGCACTCAAAGGGCAATTAGCTTAGATAGTGGTTTCTGATAGTCAAGCATTTTTCTTTTGAGCATCTAACCAAATTGCATTTGCAATAATAAACCTCCCTGAAGTCAACAGGTCTTTGGAAAAAAAGAGTGTGGATGACTGAAGAGAATTGAGATGGAGTCCCATGAAGGACAAAGTAGAGACCCTAATGCAGCCTTTTATCTTCTCCATTAAATGGGCAGGCAAATCAGAGGCTCAAGTGAGCCAGCCTTCTTGTAACTGATATGATTTCCTGGATGGCTCAAGAAAACATAATGTCTCTATGCTGAGCTGAAACCCTTAAATAAAGCACTAAATTGAAAAGATGTATTTCAATGCAGCTGTTCATTGTCTTTTCAATTCTATCACTTTCCCACTTAATGTATTTATTTCTTTCACACATAATAAGCCTTAGTAAGATGAAAGGAGACTGGCAGGAGAGACAACTGAGCCATTTAGGGTTTCCAGTGGTCTCATCAGATAATCACAGAACCTCGGTGTGTTGAGGGAACAGTATGTTGGGGAAAGAGCAATAATGACGTGGCTGCAGGCTCAGTGGCTGGGCCTGTGTTGAGAGTCTGCTGAGATCTTTCTGACCAATTCTCTCAAACAATTGTTTTCTTCTTCCCCAGATCAACCAATTACTTGGCTGAATCAAGAAACAAGTGGTTGTTTTGACTTTACTCTCTCACCCAATGCTAAATTGAAGTTTGCATTTTACCCATAGCTGCGATCAATTCACGATTAAATTGAGACTCAGTTTGAGATACAAAGCAGCTGCAAATTATGTTCGAAAGTCAGTAAATCATTGTCAACTCATTTTGTGGCCTTGGAAATATACCAGAGATGTGTAAAAATAGCACCAGCTACATACTTTTCTTTGAAAAATCCAAGCAGCCAGTGATCTGTGGATGTTTTCTCCTTTTCTTATTTATTTTCTTTTACCATATTTTTATTGTGATATTTTATCCTAAAAGTAGTTGGTTCTGATCCATTTGTTTTCATTCACAGTGGCCAGATATGTGTCCAAGAGTGCTTATATGCCCCTAGCATTTGGAGGGCTCCATACCTGGGTGGCTCATCACCTTACCTTTTCTATTCTTGCCACTACATCTTTCAAAGGACTAACGCGTTGAATGACTGGCCCATGGTAAAATAGGGGCAAAAATTCACCTGGGGAACCTAAGCTTGTCTCACCTTCTCATGTTGCATGTCCCCCCAAAACTGTACATTGCCTATCACAAAAGTGTAACAAGTGTGTAACGTTACCCAGATATCCAGGAGAAAGTTGGCAAAGAGATGTCATTTATTATGTCAATTCAGACGGGTTGATTGATGACAGTGGCTTGGCTAGCTATGTCCAGGCTTAGTGGAAAGAGACAGTAGTTAACACGCAATGTCTGACAGGTGCACTCCTCAGGCACTTGTCCTCCCTCCCAGTTCCAAAGTATGCTCAGGCTCTATGTACTGACTGAACAAGTGTTCCAGGAGGTGCAACAAGCAGAACATCTTTTTAATAGGTTCATTGGCACTCAGTACTCATGCAAGCCTTTTCTTTTCTGTACCCTTAGGGGTTAGAGAAAACTTCTTCACATGATAACTATATCCTCTGCATGGGCAGGCCTATAAAAGAGCTCCTGACCAAAGCCCTGCAACAAGAGACCTCTAAATGGAGTGGCCAAGTCAGAGTGGCAGAGAGATCCAGTACAGATTTTGAGTCCAGCACCTACCTTCTCTTCCCATTAATGGTTCTTGTGCTGCCCTGAATGCTGGGAAACCATGGGGCTAGGGAGTTTCCCTTACAAGAAAAGCTGAAACATGACCCAGCCTCTTAGAGGTGGCCATCCACTGGCTCCGTTATTGGTACTTGCCTCCAGCAATCTATTGATCCTGGAAAATCCAACTGCCTACCACCCTGAGCCTATCTCCAGTGAGCTTTATGGATATCATTCCTTTTAGATAGTATGCTCCTTCCAGATAAGGAGCTCTGTGAGTTTAGACTGTATGTTTTTTCAGGCGTTTCTTTATAATGATAGTGTTTTGCTTATGCTACATAGGGCTTGAGACTTGAGTGGTCTCATTTCTGTGAGTTCTCTCCCTTTTATTTTGTTCCCTTAGGAAATGTTTACTCCAGGTGCAGTGACTTGTACTTGTAAACCCAGCAACTCAGGAGGCTGAGGTGGGAGGAACACTTGAGGCCAGGAGTTTGAGACACCTGGGCAACATAGTGAGAACTCATTTTTAAAATGATTTTTTTTTTAATTCATAAATTTTAAAGATCTTAGCCAGGCACGGTTGTGCGTATCTGTAGTCCCAGCAACTTGGGAGATTGAGGTTGGGGGGCATCACTTGAGCTCAGGAGCTGGAAGTTGCAGTGAGCTATGATCACGCCACTGCACTCCAGCCTGGGCAACAGAGCAAGACCCCATCTTGAAAAACAAAATCAAAAAAAAGTTTTGACATTTTGGTTTTTAGTTTTAGCGTACAGTTTTCAGGTTCCATCTTCCTCTTTCTTTCCTCAAGATCCACCCTCTTATTCTCACTTTTACTCTCATTCTCTCTCCCTCTCCTTCTTTCTCTTTCTCCCTGTGCCACCTCTCTTATATAAAACAGTGTCTTTTACTGTGACGCTCCCTGTTTGTAGCATAACCACAAACTTTCACGTATCCATACACACACACTCTTACAGCAGGCTGCACATTCTCTTGCGCTGTGGATCTGAAAACTTGCGTGGTTTTCATACTCACCAGTGGAGCAAGGTGTGGTGGCAAGAGTGCTCCTGGGAGGCCAGGATTCTCCCACATACTAGTTGTATGACTAGGGGCAAGTCAACCTCTCTCTGTTTCTTCATCTTTTAGAAAAAGGGTAGCTCTCCCTGCCCTATCTACTTTGCAGAGTTTTTACAAAGATAAAATAAAGAAATCATCATGAAATCTCTTTGTAAAGTATAAATTGCTATGTAAATGTTATTTTATTACTGCTGTCTTTTTACAAATCAGGTCACTCCACTGTAAGGTGGTAATTATACTGCAGGAGGATCCAATTGTTCCCTGCAGGCACTCAACCGAAGAATGACAGCTTTTAGGCAATGCCTATCCCATGTCATTAATTCTCACTTATCTGAGATCCTCTTCATCATTCCATAGAATGCTGCCTAATTTCCTGCATTAACAACGAACACAGCCAGAATCAAGAGGAGGAAGCTACTGGGACTAGGCAGTCAAGGAAACACCATCAACACCCAGTCTTCCTCCCACATTACTCAGAGACTTTTATCTTTGCCATCCCTAAACACATTCTTGCAGGTCTCCAGGTCCCTTCCAGCCCATCTTAGATAAAACTTTATAGGAAAAATGTGCTTCTAATATAGAGGTTTCCATTTGGACACCTGGTATTTGAATCACAACTCCAACTTTTTTAATGCCACCCTCTGTTTCCCTACTGGATCTTAAAGACAATTGGCACTGAAGCATAATAAAATAATCAATTATGCCTTATCTATGCTATGCTATTTGAGAGCATTTCTCTCAAAATCTCTTCTATACTTTGATTTAAAAGTAAGATTTATACCACAAAGCCAATGAATGAATATTAATGTGATATTTTAGATGATATCTAATGAAAAATCTCAAATATCATACAATGTAATTAATTTATATGTTCAATATACCAGTTTCTCACCAACTATGAGAATTTGATTCCTAAAAATCCCCTTGGTGGAAGAATTCAGATTTTGAAATAAAATATCTTACAGAAAAAGAAAATTAGTAGAGTTAATACTCACAGTAAACCTTAAAAGGTCCTTAAAAATGTATTTCTATTATATGATCCAGCAACCTCACTTCTGAGTATGTATCCAAAAGAATTGAAATCAGCATCTTGAAGGGATATTAGCACTACTGTGTTCACTGCAACACTATTCACAATTGCTAAGTTGTGAAAACAAATGTCCATCAACAGATAAATGGATAAAGAAAATGTGGTATATACATACAGGGGAAAACTGCTTGGCCTTAAAAAAGAAGGAAATTCTGTAATAGGCAACACCATGGATTGACCTTGGGGACATTATGTTGGGTGAAATAAAGCCAGACACAGAAAGGAAAGTACTGCAGGATCCAACTTAGATGATATATCTAAAATAGTCAAACTTAGAAAACAAAGACTGGAATGGTGGTTACCAGGAGCTGGAAGTAGGAGGAGATGGGAGTTATTAATCAACAGGCGTAGAGTTTCAGTTTAGTAAGATGAATAAGCTTCTGAGGTTTATTGTACATTGTACATATAGTCAACAATAATGCACCATATACTTAAAATTTGTTAAGAGGATAGATCTCATATTAAGGGATATTGCAATTAAATAAGAATTTTAAAATATACATTGCTATCGATTTGAAGACAACAATAAAGGCAGCATATTCCTTAAAGATAGAATCAATGAGATTAAGTTTTTACCATTTGAAAGTCATCTTCTGGTTGTCTTTTACCTCGAATCAAGCTTCATGAGACGAAAAAGGCTGCAATGAACTGAATTGTCCCCAACCTCCCATTCATGTGTTGAAGACCTAACCCCCAATGAGATGGTATTTGGAGACGTGGTCTTTTGCAGAAAATTTGGTTTAGATGAATTCATGAAGATGAGGGTCCTCTTGGTGGGATTTGTGCCTTTATAAGAAGATACACCAGAGAGCTTGCTTGTTTGCTGTCTCTTTCTGTGCATGCTCATGCAAAGAAGAAATCATGTGAGCACACAGGGAGATGGCGGCCATCTGTAAGCCAGGAAGAGAACCCTTACCAGAACTGTACATAGTTGGCAACCTGATCATGGACTTCTAGCTTCCAGAAGTGTGAGAAAATAAATCTGTTTTTTAAACCACCAAGTCTATGGTATTTTGTTATGGCAGCTCAAGCAGACTCAGATAAAGGCAAATACCAAAACGGGGCCCTAAAGTCCCAAGGGAAAACAGGAAAGTGTGTCCCAAATAGATTGGGGAACAAAGGTGTGGGGAACAAGGGCAAATTATCAAACCTGAGTCTGAGAGCCTAAGAAGGAACTGGGGAAATAGAGAAGTAACAGCAACAGGTCGGATCAGAATAGTCAGAGATAAGACATTAATTCCTGTAGCAGATTTTTGCATATTCCAGGTACACTGGTGTGTGGACAGCCAAGTCCATTTAAAGACACCAGACAGAGTGAGGAGCAATGCATTATTATTATCTTAATTATTTCCAATAAGCAGGACTCACAATTTGGGTACACGGGAAATACTATTTTTACAGTTGCCAAAAAAAAAAAAAAAATCTATATTGGACTTTTGCATATGGACTTGAGACTGGGAATAATTCTTATGACATTTTGCAAAGATCTATTTTCATGGGTGGAATTTTCATCATGCTTCATTTTAGATGTCCTCCAATCTGATAAACAACAAAAGGGTTCCAAGGATCCATTTATTCAGAAGAAACTGAAATTTAGAATTAATTTTAAACCTTCCATAAAGCTGTTCTACATCTGAAGAAAAAGGTATTTTCTTCACTAGTCTTTGTGGTTTTCATTTCAATCATTATATGAATAACCAAAATCTCTTCTGATGCAAATATCAGTATTTGGAGAGATCCATCTTTTTATATTGTATTCCTGAATATCTTTAACCAGAATTCTAGAAGGTAGATAGCCATGTTCTTGAATTGTCTGATCTCTCTAAATACCTACTTTGCCTTTGAGGTGTAAGACAAAATACATACACTAGCTCTCTGTATCAGCAGATTCTGCACTCGTTTACTCAACCAAGCATCAAAAATATTTGAAAAATAAAAAATAATGATACAACAATAAAAAACAATACAAATTTTAAAAATACAGTATAGCAAGTATTTACATAACATTTATGTTGTATTATAGGTATTATAAGTAATCTAGAGGTGATTTAAAGTATACAAGAGGATGTGCATAGGTTATGTGCAAATACTACACCATTTTATATAAGAAACTGGAGCATCGCAGATTTTGGTATCCATGGGAGAGGGGGTTGTCCTGGAATCAATTCCCCATGGATACCAAGGGATTACTGTACAGCAAGTATATGTTTCCTATGGCTGCTGTCACAAATTACCACAAATGTAGTGGCTTAAAACAATCAACTTTTATTATCTTATAGCCCTAGGGATCAGAAGTCCAACATGGGTGTCACCGAGCGATTTCAAAGCGTCAGGAGGGGTGTGTTCCTTTCTGGAGGTCTAGGTGCAAATCTGTTTCCTTGACTTTTCAAGCTTCTAGAGGTTGCCTGCATTCCTTGGCCCATGGCTCCCTTCATCTTCAAAGCCAGCCACGACAGATTACATCCTTCTCACACATTTTGACACAAACTCGTTTGCCTCCATCTTTCACATGCAAGGATCCTTGTGAGTACACCGGACTCATGCAGATAATCCAGGATGATCTCCCTATTTTAACAACAGCTGATTAGCAACCTTAACTTTATCTACAATCTCAATTCCCCTTTGTCATGTAACATAAAATATTCCCAGATTCCAGAGATTAGGATGTAAGCACCTTTGTGTGTGTGTATGTGTGTGGCAGGGTGCATTATCCTGCCCATTACAGCGTATTTGTTACAGGTTAGAGAGAGGAGGTTGTCATTAAGATCTGGGTCCACATGCATAATTCAATAAAGTTACTCATAGAAATGATGTATGAAGTACCTCCAATAAATATACTAATAGAGGAACTGTAAATATTTTTGTTTATATTATCAAAATTACATTGATTTTATAATGTGAAAAAAAGACTAGAATTGATTAAAATGAGCAAAGTGGAGTCAGTACTTCCACTATCCCAATGTAATAGTGATATGTATGTTGCCCTTGGATGTTCTGCAAAGGTATGAAACCAGCTGAAAAGATGTACAACTTAAGCTGTTCCTGTGCGTTGAACCAAAGAAATTTAAAGTCCAGTAGGGCATGCCTCTTAAGGAGGGAGGGATAGGCTATAAGGCAGTGAGTTTCTGACGATAAACCAAACTATCCTTCCAACAATCTATTCCTCTTGCTATATTCTTTAATAAAAACTACTGCTTTATAGGCAAAATCAAGTCTTTTATGTATTCTGCACTCCCGACTACCCCATAACAAAACTAATACTTCCCTACAGTCACTTGTAATTCTTTTTCAGAAATCTCTTTCCATTCTCATTTCTTCTGCTATTATTTTATACAGCATTTCTTTAATAAATAGCCTCAATACTTCCAATGCTTTAGCAAGTTTTTTTGTTGTTGTTGTTTTGCTTTCTTGTTTGTGTGTGTGTGTTTGTTTGTTTGTTTTTGAGACAGAGTTTTGCTCTTATTGCCCAGGCTGGAGTGCAATGGTGTGATCCCAGCTCACTGTAATTTCTGCCTCCCGGGTTCAAGCAATTCTCCTGCCTCAGCCTCCTAAGTAGCTGGGATTACAGTCATGCGCCACCATGTCTGGCTAATTTTTGTATTATTAGTAGAGACAGGGTTTCAGCATGTTAGCCAGACTGATCTCGAACTCCTGACCTCAGGTGATCCACCTGCCTCGGCTTCCCAAAGTGCTGGGACTACAGGCATGATCCACCGCACTTGGCCACTTTAGCAAGTTTTGATGCAACTACGTTTGTATATGCCACTTACAACCAAGGTTCCTGGTACCCCAATCTGTTCTAGTCTCAATTTACTACTGAAGTTCATTACATCATGCTAATTATTAACATATTTATTTTGTTTTTCAACATATCTGAAGTTGGAGAAATTGTTGTCAAAAGAATCTTTGCAGATCTATCAGAACAACTGCCTGCCAATTCAGAATAAAGGTAGTCACTGAATGGATTCTGTCTAAGATTTTCATGACTAAAGTCTTAATTATTTCAGACTACGCTTGAATGAGCAAAATGTTTAGTTTTAGAGATGTACCTTCTTCAGGCAAAGCACTGGACTCCAACCATATTAGTCAGATTGGGCTTCCAGAACAAAATACCATAGACTGGGTGGCTTAAACAACAGAAGTTTACATTTTCATGGTTCTGGAGACTGGAAGTCCAATTGTGGCAAGGGTTCTCTCTTAGGCTTGCAATAAGCTGCCTTCATACTGTGTCTTCACATGGCAGAGAGAGAGAGAGCAAGCAGGCATTCTGGTGTGTTTTCTTATAAGGGCACTAATCCCATCATAAGGGCCCCATCCTCATGACCTCATCTAACCTTAATTATCTCCCATCTCCAAATATCATCACATTGGAGCTTAGAGCTTCAACAGATAAATTTTGGGAGCACACAAGTCAGTGCTTAACACCATCTAAAGGGCAGGTTGGGCAAATTCCCAAAATTACAACAGAGATTCCTACAGGCTTTCCATAACAAACCAAAAACAGTATATGGCACATAATAGTTGTTCAATAAATACTTGAATAAGTTGAAAAAAAATGAACAAATGTCTATAACTAGACCTGTTTGTCCAGCCCTATGGTGCCACATATTAAAGATTCAGTAGGCATTTATTAGACAAATGAATCATTATTGAACTGATACCCACAAACTCTGTCAGAGATCAACCCCTGAACTTCCTTTTATTAGCTGGATGGATGATCTCACTACTGGATGCCAAGCTTCCTTGTTGAGCCTGCTCTGCCTGTCATAGATATTGATTTCCACTGTAAAGCCTTTGATAGTTACCTTTCCTGCAAGAAAAGTCTGAGGGAAAAGGAAATTTGAACGAGGCAGGCCTGGGATCTAATCCCAAAGTGGACATCCATATTTGGGTGAAACAGCAAATCTCCTTGATAATATTAACATCCCTGGCAATTCAAATATCTTCAAAGGGAAATGATGTGGAACAAAATTAAATGATTTTAAACAAAATAATATTTTACCAAATTATAGTTGCACCTCAGTAAATGACCATTCTTTTCCAATAGTGGGCTATTTCCATTTTCTAGAAATCCTGTCTCTTCTGTGGGAATTATCTCTAAAACTGTGCTCAGTTTGGATGCCGTGGGTAGTCCAGGTCCTCTGCCTTCTTGATGAGGTCCCTGAGGTTTGTTTTGCCAGATCCTTCTTCTCATGGCCTCAGTACATGCAGGGAGCAGGCATGTGTCCCAAGATCAGCCAATCAGGCATCCACTTAGGACTCTGTCTGCTGAAAACAGTGCTGGGAAGATAGAAGGAACTGCTGAAGTTCATTTTTTTCAGCAGTAATACCTTAACAAACAGGTAATTTTTGTCCTGGTTTCTGTCTTATTTCCCAGTCTGATTCTCTGGTTTTTCATTCAACTATGTGAAATCCACAATACCCTTCTGATACATTCCCTTTCTGATTCAGTTAGCTAGAGTTAGATTCTCAGGCATACAACTGCAAAACACTAATGAAACATGTTCTTCATCCTGTTTCTTCAGGCAACACCACCTACAATCAGAGAGTCCTATCCTCCTTGCTACTGACTGCTAATATGCATGGTTCAGCACCAGGAGAGTCATTTGCCTCTTCTAGTCATTTGGATTGGTATATTCCATTATAGTCACCACATCTTAAAATATATTTACCAATTATCTAGATATTTAGATGTTTATCAATATGTAATATCTGGATATTTACCAATATATCTAGGAGAGCAATTAGCAATTGTGAAATCATATCACATGAGGGGGATTGAAGGAGGTAGGAACCACTGGCCCAGAGGAGAGAAAACTGAAAATATAGATGTATAAACTCTTTAATTATTCAATTGACTCTGTATAACTCCACATGACAGACTTAGGTGCAATACATAGAAGATAAAATAAGGCAGTATTCAGGTAAAATTTTAGAGAAACAAAATATTACTAATTAGAATTACTTCCCCTTCCCCAGTAAAATGGTCTGACTGTAACTGAAATATAAATGATCATAATAGAGAATATTCAAGCAGAAATCGGATATCTACCTTACAGATATAGGAAGTGGAAAACTGGGCACCATGGTTATTTAAAACTTACATTCTCAAGATAGCTTCTATCATTACTCTCTGCCTCTCTCAAATAAGACAAAAAGTATGGCATTTAGCAAAAACAAACAAACAAAAAAACACCACCAGAAATAATCAAAGAAAGAAGGGAGGCGATATTTTAGGAATCAGCAAAGGTCCTAAACTTCGCTTCCTACCCCTGCCACTAATTTGAAGAAAACTAAAGAGAAAGCCTCGTATAATTATCCTGAAGGAAACCACGTGGAAGGAGTAGCACACCTCTGTGCCCCACCACGTACACACAACACCTCCTCGGAGCAGGAAAACTTCCAGGAGCTTAACACTGTAATTTTTTTTTTCTTTTCTTTTGGCAAGAAAGAAACTCAAAAGCAAAGTAGGAACATGGTAAGTGCATGTAGTTATAAACAGAATAGAAGAATAGAATAGAAGCAGAATAGAAGACCACAGGTAAGTGAGGGGAAAACTTCCAAGGAATAAGAGACCCAGGAGGAAGAGTATCACTTACCAACTGACAGTCATCCTGTCTGAAGCCACTTAACTTGAAAATATGTGTGTTTGCCAAACTCATGGTTCCGCATTTCTTTTTTTCTTTACTTGCTGAGTTAAGTATGGCAATGGCAGCTGGAGGGAGGACAGCGATGCCAGATAATGAACACCCAAGACAAATCATTTCTGTCAGAAGTAGAGCTTCCAAGGCCCCATCTTGAATTGGGGAAATGATCCGAAGTCTAAAGACGGTACCCACTAACATAGGATAAAGCCCCACAGTGGTAGAAAGGGCTCTAGCCGGTGAATCTAAACAAAATTACTGCTGAATTATCCATTCTCTGGGCCATAGGATACAGAAAACAAAATGTACTCTACCAGCAAGCTAAACTTACAAGACAGAAACACAAGGTCTTAATAAAGCTGACTGCAAGAAAAATGGAAAGGAGAAAGGGAGAGCATGGCAACTGTGCAAAAGCTGTTATCATTTTTTAAAAGGCAAAAAAAGGATATATATGGTAGATAAACCATCCGTTCTGGGAGAAAACATAACTGAACAGATCAGAAGAAAATTTCCCATTATGAGTGCTCTAATCTTAAGAGGAATAGGAAAACAATGAAAAAGCCAAAAAAAGATGATAAAACAATATAAGATGAAAAATATAATTGGAGACTACATAAACAAATTAAAGCTCAAAAACACTATTATAAAAAAAAGATGAGTATGTAATAGTAGTTATAAGACTGAATAATTATAAAGAGCCCACTGAGCCAGACACTGTTAAAATATTTTGAGTACATTACACATACAATCCTCACAAGAACACTGTAAGGTAAGGGTTATTGTTTTCTCATTTTACAGATGAGAAATTTGAAGTACAAATGGTTAAGTAGCTTTGCAAAGAACACAGAGCTCTGAAGGGGTAAAGCCAGGATTTGAACCTGGCAGATTGATTTCAGAGCTCATACTCTTCAGCCATTATAATATACCGCCTCTCAGCAGGACTTGAATGAAGAGCCAAAATAACAAACTTAGAGAAAGAGTTGCCTCTTTCAAAGAATTGGAAATCACCAGAAACCATTTTGTCAGCAATTCAAGAGGCCAAGTGGACTTTGTACAACTGCCTATTATGAAATACAAACCTTGAAAGGTTCTCTTACTCAGAGATGTAGATAATTATGTAAGAGAAGAAGACTTAAAAATAGAAACTTCCTCACAGAGAAGCTATATAATTTGCTTCAAGTCACACAACTGGAAAGCTTTGGAGCTAAAATTCAAATCTGGTTGTCTGGTTCCAATTACTCCATGCTTAACACGGCACTGGAAACATAAGGGCATTGAAAAAACAAAAAATATATATATATATATATATATATGGCTAAGAACATTGATAACATAGATCAAAGAAAAAACTTACTTAAAATAAGCAAACTAAATGCAAAGGAAATCTATAAAGTAAATAAAAAGACAACAGAATGGAAAGACAATGACATTTCAACACAAGTATAATTGGAGTCTTTGAAGGTGACAACTCAATTCATGGAACAGAGAAAAAACTAACCTGAAAATAAAATAGAATAAACATTTTCTAAAATGGAAGGGAAAATGTGCAAACTAAAAGTACATAGGTTTAGGAAAATGTTGATACAGAACATTGACACAAAGTATATCCTGGTAAAGTTGCTGAATATCAAATATAAACTCAAGAATAAAGTTTTCATCAATTAAGGCAGAAATAGTAAGTCACTGATAAGGAAAAAAGTATCTGAGACTGACCTCAAATCTTACTGCAGCAATTATCAATGTCAAAATAATGCAGCAAAGTCTGAAAGTTTTGAATGAAGGCGTGACCCAAAATGTCACACTTAAAAAAAACTCTTTAATATATAATTCATGTACACATTTTTAAAAATTCAAAGGTACAGAAAGACATATACTAAAAATAAGGACTTTCTTCTCATAGCTCTGTCTCCATCAAAGAGGTCAACAATGGTTATTGGTTACATATTTTATTTTTAGAACTATTTTATACATATGCAAGCATATATATTTTCTTAGCTTGGGTTCTCCTGAAATTAGAGCTGATACAAAGCTTTTTTGTAGGTAGTCTGACAACATGATCCCAAGGAGAAGGAGTAGCAATCAGTGGGAGTTAAAAGAGTTAAGAGAAAAAGGCAATAAGGAAATGGAGCATTGAATTGGCCACTACCGTAAGTAACAAGAGCTGGATTCTGATGGGGCTTCTGGAAAGCTTCATAAGCTGTGACTCTCAACTGTCCACCTGAGTGTGAAATGAGAAGCACTTATCTAGTGGTTCCTGTCCTTTATTGGTGGAGGGTATCCAACCAGTTAATTCCTCGCACTTCTACACTGCAAGTGCATGAATGTTGAATGGGTTTGTGTGAGAGTCTCTCTCTCTCTCTGCAGCTTCAGAGAAGCCTTGGGACAGTGTCATAGACTGAAGGTTTGTGTCCCTCCATAATTCCTATGTTGAAGCCCTAACCTCTCAATGTGATATTATTTGGAAGTGGAGCCTTTGTTGGTAATTAGGTTTTAATGAGGTCGTGAGGCTGGAGGCCCCATGATGGAGTTAGTGTCCTTATAAGAAAAGGAAGAGACTGAAGTTCAGTGTCTCTGCCATGTGAGGACACAGACAGAAGACAGCCTTTTGAAAACCGGGAAGAAAGCCCTTACCAGGAGCTGAATGGACTGGCACTATGATCTTGGATTTTCTAAGCCACCTAGTCTATGGCACTTGTTATGGTAGCCTGGGCTGACTAAGACAGGTAGGAGCAAATAGTACATAGTGCAGGCCTGAGAAGAGACACTGTCACGGTGCACCAGTGTGAAGCTTGCTGAACCCTGCAAAGAACTGGTCATTACAGCAGTGGCTGCAGTTAGGGGTAAGTGCTGATTGCATTGAAATAGAAAATAAAACATATCCAATGCATTTATGCATATAAATTTACTACCTCACATTTTCCCTATAAACCATGGCATCCTATTCACAATATTCTGTACATTGTTCTAACTGATTAGTAATTTATCTTGCAGACTATAGCCACATCAGCATAAATCTTACTCATTTAATGACCACATAGCATTTCATTATATAAATGCACCATAATATATTGAACCACTTCCCAGTTGATGAATATTGAAATTGCTGTCAGGCTACAAACAATGCTTTGGGATATATACTCTCATAATCACATAGTCATCATATCTTTGTGCCTACATGTAACTTTTTTCTGTAGAAATATTTTCTACAAGTTGGATTGCTAGGTCAAAGACTATGGGCTTAAAACATTTTTATTAATATTGGTAAGTTACTTTCCAAAGAAGGTTTTTCTTTTTTCTTTTTCCTTTCTTTCTTTTTTTTTTTTTTTTTTGAGATGGAGTCTCGCTGTGTCACCCAGGCTGGAGTGCAGTGGCACGATCTCAGCTCACTGCAACCTCTACCTCCCAGGTTCAAACAATTCTTCTGCCTCAGCCTCCCGAGTAGCTAGGACTACAGGCACACCCCACCATACCTGGTTAATTTTTGTAGTTTTAGTACAGATGGGGTTTCACTGTGTTGGTCAGGCTTGTCTCAAACTCCTGACCTTGTGATTCGCCCTCCTCGGCCTCCTAAAGTGCTGGGATTACAGGCGTGAGCCACTGCGCCCAGCCTCAAAGAAGGTTTTTCAATTTACACTCTGCCAGAAATGCAGAGATGCCTGTGTTCTCACATCTTCAGCATAGTACATTTTCTCATTTAAAACTTTGTTGCCAATCTAGTAGGTAAGAAAGGACTTTGTTTTAATTTGCATTTTTAAAATTACAGATGAGGTTGAGTATTTTCATTTGCTTAAAAAGCTTTCAATTATCTCTTCTGTAAATTGCTTGTTCATATTTGTTGCCCATTTTTTTATACTGCATTTTAGGTTTTTTTGCATTAAGAAAATTAGCCTTTGTCACATTTGTTAGAAAACATTTTCCCTGTGTGCCAGTTTTCTTTTATAGGATTTTGTTTTCCCTTTGATTAAAAGTGGAAAGTTCAAAGGACTAAAAAATCTCAAATATGACCCACCAGCCTCACATGTGCCAGAGTTTAAAATAATTCAAGTAAATCCACAGCCCCTAGAGCAGTTAATGTAACAAAATAACATAGTCAGAACTAGTTCTTAGTAGAACCTGATACGTGCCACTGGGGTCTATCACATCCCAGAGACTCAGCAGCACCTGTCAGCAACACTGTGGCAGCTACTGCTGTCTCTTGCAATGTGACTGCTGAAGCCCATGACACCTGGCTCCAAGGGACCGTTTTCTTCTTGTCTTCATATGTGTCTCTGCTAAGGGATCTCTCAGCCAATTTCCGAGCAGGAGTGCCTATGAGGCTTTCTGAAGCCTGTGCCCTGAGGGCTTTCATAAGGGCTAATAACTGTCCTGATCTCCTGAAGGCCCTTTCTTTCCTCGGCTTCTGAATATTCTGGGCTTACAGTCATGATCATTCTGCTGCAGCTTTTCCTGCAGTGGACTGTGTTCTTCCCTGCTGGGGTTCTCTCCTTTCAGGATGGCCTAGCTAAGGTTTTTAACTGCTTAACCCCCTTCTTAAGGGGCTTCCTTTCTCAATCTTGTATAATGCTAGCACTCTTGGGCCTTCTTTGCTCTTACTGTCTGAACATTGCTTCTTCTAACTTGTCTAGATTTCTCTATTCTCTAGCAACCCCTCTCTATTCAGATAAATACCAAAATATCTTTCCTTTTGCAAGCCTATATTTAAAAGCAGTTGGATATGAGTATATATTTTTTCCATATATGTAGCTAGTCTATCCTGTAAGGTCTAGCTTTCTCTCAGAGGGAAACTCTCTCTCTTCTTGCAGTCTTTATCAGTCTGTCTTCCTTAATTTTTCTTTCATTTGCTCATAATCCCTGTTTTAATGGTAGTGGGCATGCATATTTTTAAATAGCAACGGTAGTGGAAAGCATATTTTTAAATACCAAGCTAGTTCCTCCTTGATTTCCCCAGGAAACATGATTCTCCGAGTATTCCAGGCACAAGTCTTCTAAAATTGCCTGCTTTAGACTGCAAATTTGAAATAAGTTCACTGAATTGTTTCTCCATTTCACACCAAGAAGATGACATATTTGCTATACAAGAAAAGTTGTTTACTTTTAATTTTTTTTATTGTTAATGAAATCTACCACTTCTGCATAGTAAAGAGATAGTCTGGGTCACTGACATTTGGAGCCAGATCAGAATTTACGTGATTAGCACATGCAGCGCCAACTGGAGGCCACATGGCGGAGCTTAATCTGAAACCAAAGCCTATGACAAGCTGCATGAGTCCAAAATGGCCTCTTTCACCCTGAATGCTGTTCAAAACAAGGTAACAAGAAATCAAACTGGGGTCTGCTAATCTAATGTCTGCTAAGCAAAGTCTAACACCTCACTAATGTGCATCTCTCAGATCAGCAGCAGCAGCATCACCTGAAACTTGCTAGAAATGCAAAATCTTGGGTTCTCCCCCAGAATTACAGAATCCAAATCTGCATTTTAACAAGACCCCCTGAGAGATTTGTTTGCACATTTAAGTTTGAGAGCTCTTATATAACTTAGCTCTCGGCAGTCCTTGCTGAGAATAAAAAGTTACAGAGAGAAATTCATTGCACCCACAATACTTACAAAATCTGCACACTGAATCTTAATCTGCTTTAACTGAAACTAAAAGATTCTTTTCTGATCATTTAATCCTTGTCCTAGCTGTTTGCTTTGGTGAAAGCAAAGGTGCAGCATTTGGTGTCAATGAGCTATAGAGCTGCCCTCTCTTTCTCTCCACACTAAGGCCCATGCCAGGTGAAGACCAGGTACAGGACAATAATGGTTATAAACTACTTCTCAAATACCTAGGTGTCTTGACATAGTCCCAAACTACCCAAGCTGGCCTTTAAGAAGTCTCCATTTCTATGTTTTATTTTATCCCCTAAATTCTAGTCCGTAGTCATCTATTAAAGTCAATATTAAGGGTTTGAAGGTCCTAACAAATAAAACCACTCTTTCCTCCTTCCAAGTGAGAAAATATGGAGAACTAACAGAGAGGCATTAAATCAATAAAGATCAAAAGTCAGACCTGTTGTTGTTAAGCTGATTAGAATACAAGGCTTAGAATCGCAACCCAACACTCCAGAGATAAAAAACCATCCAACCCACTGTCAGGTCCCGCAGGGCCAGGCCACTCTCCTGGAACCAAAGTGAGCATGTGAATTCTGAGGAGCAGCTCCTTTGGAAGAGATAAAGCCAAGCCACTCATGTTCAGCTAAGCTCCCAGTTTCACAGCCAGAGAAGTCACTCCCCCTCGCTTGGGGAGAGGCAGCAAGGGTGACAAAGCAGTCAGAAATATCATACTCATACATTCTCTTCCATCAATAGAAATCTGAGGAATGGGAAATAGGAAGGCTCCTAACAAAGTCTTTGCAACATTGAAAGCAAATAAATCTGAAAACAAATAATTTTTTCGGAAAAAAAATCATCAAAGCTGAACCCTGAAGAGACAGAAAACACAGACTGATAACTATGGAATAAATTGAGAAACTTACCAAAATCCTAAATTGTCTAAAAGTACCATGTTTCATAAGGGAAATCCTCAAAACTTTTGAGGAAAAATTAATTTCAATACTATTTAAACTTTCCAAGAGTGCATGGGGAAAAAAGGGCTGTGAAAAGAAAGGCTTGTTCTGCAAAGTCAGCATAACACTTATACAAAAATCTGACCTAAATAGAGTCTAAAAAGAAAAGACCAAGCTCACTTATGAATGTTGACATTAAAATCTTAAGTGTGATTTTAGCAACTATAATTGGATAGTGTATTAAAGAGTATTACACCATAACCAAGTCAAGAGATTCTAGAATGCAAAAATGGTTCAAAGTTAACAAATATGTTTATATAATTTACCATATTTATGAGTCAAGTAAGAAAATAATAAAAAGTTCAAGGCCCTACATGCTATAAAAATATAAAATTTATTATATTTATATTAAATAAATATAAATGATAAATTATGTAAATATGTATCTCTTATTTTTTGACAAGATAAAAAATCTACCCCTGGCTGAGTGTGGTGGCTCACACCTATAATCCCAGCACTTTGCGGGGGCCAAGGCACGAGGATCACTTGAGGTCAGGAGTTTGAGACCAGCCTGAGCAACATAGTGAGACCCTGTCTTCACAAAAAATGGAAAAAATTAGCCAGGCCTGATGACCCATGCCTGTAGTTCTAGTTACTCAGGAAGCTGAGGTGGGAGAATCCCTTGAGCCTGGGAGCTCCAGATTGTAATAAGCTGTGATTACACCACTGCACTCCAGCCTGGATGACAGAGCAAGGCCTTGTCTCTTAAAAATAAATAAATTAATTGTATACAAAAAATACATATATATTTGACTTTTTTGTTTTTTGAGATGGAGTCTCACTCTGTCGCCCAGGCTGGAGTACAGTGGCGCAATCTCAGCTCACTGCAACCTCTACCTCCCAGGTTCGGGCAATTCTCTGCCTCAGCCTCCTGAGTAGAAACTATTCACTGGGATTACAGGCACCCACCACCATGCCTAGCTAATTTTTGTATTTTTAGTAGAGACAGGGTTTCACCATCATGGCCACGCTGGTCTTGAACTCCTGACCTCATGATCCACCTGCCACGGCCTCCCAAAGTGCTAGGATTACAGGCGTGAGCCACCACACCCGGCCATACCTGACTTTTACGATACAAAATCCTAGTAAAGTAGACATAAAGAACCTAATGATGAGATGGTAGAAAAATTCTTAGTAAAGTACATAAAGAGCCTAATGATGAGATGGTAGAAAAATTCTCATTACCATTGGGAATGTGATAAGGATATCCAGTAATTCCAGTATTATTCAGCTTTTCAGACAATACTATCCAGTATAGAAATGGGAAAGAAGTAGAAAAATTATTTTTCCCATACCTAGAGAACTCAAAAGAATAAATGATTGGCTCACACCTGCAATTCCAGCACTTTGGGAGGCCAAGGTGGGAGGATCGTTTAAGGCCAGGAATTTGAGACCAGCCTGAGTAACACAGGGGGTCCCAATCTCTAAAAACAAACAAATTAAAAAAAATAAAAATAAATGAAAAGAAGTATATTATTGGCAAAAAGAGAACTTAGTAAGTTTATCAAAAGTTTTTCTATATTTGCTGGCAACATGGCTGAATAGGAACAGCTCGGGTCTCCAGCTCCCAGCGAGATCGATACAGAAGGCAGGTGATTTCTGCATTTCCAACTGAGGTACCTGGTTCATCTCACTGGGACTGTTTGGACAGTGGGTGCAGCCCATGGAGAGCGAGCCAAAGCAGGATGGGGTGTCGCCTCACCTGGGAAGCACAAGGGGTCAGGGGATTCCCCCCACCCCCAGCCAAGGGAAGCCCCGAGGGACTATGCCATGAGGAACTGTGCACTCTGGCCCAGATACTGCACTTTTCCCATGGTCTTCGCAACCCGCAGAACAGGATATTCCCTCTGGTGCCTATGCCACCAGGGCCCTGGGTTTCAAGCACAAAACTGGGCAGCCATATGGGCAGACACTGAGCTAGCTGCAGGAGGTTTTTTTCATACCCCAGTGCCACCTGGAATGCCAGCAAGACAGAACTGTTCACTTCCCTGGAAAGGGGGCTGAAGCTGTGGAGCCAAGTAGTCTGGCTCACTGGGTCCCACCCCCATGGAGACCAGAAGCTAAGATCCACTGGCTTGAAATTCTGGCTGCCAGCACAGCAGTCTGAGGTCAACCTAGGATGCTAGAGCTTGCTGAGGGGAGGGGAGTCTGCCATTGCTGAGGCTTGAGTAGGTGGTTTTACCCTCACAGTGTAAACAAAGCCGCCCGGAAGTTCAAACTGGGTGGAGCCCACCACAGCTCAGCAAGGCCGCTGTGGCCAGACTACCTCTCTAGATTCCTCCTCTGTGGGCAGGGCATCTCTGAAAAAAAGGCAGCAGCCCCAGTCAGGGACTTATAGATAAAACCCCCATCTCCCTGCGACAGAGTACCTGGGGGAAGGGGTGGCTGTTGGTGCAGCTTCAGCAGACTTAAACTTCCCTGCCTGATGGCTAAGAAGAGAGCAGATCTCCCAGCACAGCATTCAAGCTCTGCTAAGGGTGAGACTGCCTCCTCAAGTGGGTCCCTGGCCCCTGTGTATCATAACTGGGGGACACCTCGCAGTAGGGGCCAACAGACACCTCATACAGGAGAGCTCTCGCTAGCATCTGGTAGGCACCCCTCTGGGACGAAGCTTCCAGAGGAAGGAACTGGCAGCAATCTTTGCTGTTCTGCAGTCTCTGCTGGTGATACCCAGGCAAACAGGGTCTGGAGTGGACCTCCAGCAAACTCCAGCAGACCTGCAGCAGAGGGGCCTGACTGTTAGAAGGAAAACTAACAAACAGGAAGGAATAGCATCAACATCAACAAAAGGGACATCCATTCAGAGACCCCATCCAAAGGTCACCAGCATCAAAGACCAAAGGTAAATAAATCCATGAAGATGGGGAGAAACCAGCGCAAAATGGCTGAAAATTCCAAAAACCAGAATGCCTCTTCTCCTCCAAAGGATCACAACTCCTTGCGAGCAAGGGAACAAAACTGGATAGAAAATGAGTTTGATGAACTGACAGAAGTAGGCTTCAGAAGGTGGGTAATAACAAACTCCTCTGAGCTAAAGGAGCATTTTCTAACCCAAAGGAAGCTAAGAACCTTGAAAAAAGGTTAGAGGAATTGCTGACTAGAATGACCAGTTCAGAGAAGAACATAAATGACCTGATGGAGCTGAAAAACACAGCACAAGAACTTCGTGAAGCATCCACAAGTATCAATAGCCGAATTGATTAAGCAGAAGAAAGGATAACAGAGATTGAAGATGAACTTAATGAAATAAAGTGAGAAGATAAGATTAGAGAAAAAAAATTAAAAGAAACAAACAAAGCCTCCAAGAAATATAGGACTATGTGAAAAGACCAAATCTACATTTGATTGGTATACCTGGAAAGTGATGGGAAGAATGGAACCGAGTTGGAAAACACTCTTCAGGATATTATCCAGGAGAACTTCCCCAACCTAGCAAGGCAGGCCAACATTCAAATTCAGGAAATACAGAGAACACCACAAAGATATTCCTCGAGAAGAACAACCCCAAGACACATAATCATCAGATTCACCTAGGTTGTAATGAAGGAAAAAAGGTTAAGGGCAACCAGAAAGAAAGGACAGGTTACCCACAAAAGGAAGCCCATCAGACCAACAGCAGATCTCTCGGCAGAAACCCTACAAGCCAGAAGAGAGTGGGGGCCAATATTCAACATTCATAAAGAAAAGAATTTTCAACCCAGAATTTCATATTCAGCTAAACTAAGCTACATAAGCAAAGGAAAAATAAAATCCTTTAGAGACAAGCAAATGCTGAGAGATTTTGTCACCACCTGCCCTGCCTTACAAGAGCTCCTGAAGGAAGCACTAAACATGGAAGGGAACAACTGGTACCAGCCGCTGCAAAAACATACCAAATTGTAAAGACCGTCGACACTATGAAGAAACTACATCAACTAATGGGCAAAACAACCAGCTAGCATCATAATGACAGGATCAAATTCACACATAACAATATTAACCTTAAATGTAAACAGGCTAAATGCCCCAGTTAAAAGACACAGACTGGCAAATTGGATAAAGAATCAAGACCCATCAGTGTACTGTATTCAGGAGACCCATCTCACTCGCAAAGACACACATAGGCTCAAAATAAAGGGATAGAGGAATATTTACCAAGCAAATGGGAAACAAAACAAAACAAAAAAAGCAGGGATTGCAATCCTAGCCTCTGATAAAACAGACTTTATACCAACAAAGATCAAAAGAGACAAAGAAGGGCATTACTTAATGGTAAAGGGATCAATGCAACAAGAAGAGCTAACTATCCTGAATACATATGCACCCAATACAGGAGCACCCAGATTCATAAAACAAGTTCTTAGAGACCTACAAAGAAACTTAGATTCCCACACGATAGTAGTGGGAGACTTTAACACTCCAGTGTCAATATTAGACAGATCAATGAGACAGAACATTAACAAGGATATCCAGGACTTGAACTCAGCTCTGGATCAAGTGGACCTAACAGACATCTACAGAGCTCCCCACCCCAAATCAATAGAATATACCTTCTTCTCAGCACCACATCGCACCTACTCTAAAATTGACCACATAATTGGAAGTAAAACACTCCTGAGCAAATTCAAAAGAACGCAAATCATAACAAACAGCCTCTCAGAACATAGTGCAATCAAGTTAGACCTCAGGATTAAGAAACTCACTCAAAATCACACAACTACATGGAAACTGAACAATCTGCTCCTGAATGACTTACTGGGTAAATAAAATGAAGACAGAAATAAAGATGTTCTTTGAAACCAATGAGAACAAAGACACAATGTACCAGAATCTCTGAGACACATTTAAAGCAGTGTTTAGAGAGAAATTTATAACACTAAATGCCCACAAGAGAAATCAGGAAAGATCTAAAATCGACACCCTAACATCACAATGAAAAGAACTAGAGAAGCAAAAGCAAACAAATTCAAAAGCTAGCAGAAGACAAGAAATAATTAAGATCAGAGCAGAACTGAAGGAGACAGAGATATGAAAAACCCTTCAAAAAATCAGTGAATCCAGGAGCTTGTTTTTTGAAAAGATCAACAAAATAGATAGACCACTAGCCAGACTAATAAAGAACAAAAGAGAGAAGAATCAAATAGAGTAAAAAATGATAAAGGGGACATCAGTATTGATCCCACAGAAATACAAACTATCATCAGAGAAACACCTCTATGCAAATAAACTAGAAAATCTAGAAGAAATGGATAAATTAATGGACATATACAGCCTCCCAAATCTAAACCAGGGAGAAGTCAAATCTCTGAATGGACCAATAACAAGTTGTGAAATTGAGGCAGTAATTAATAGCTTACCAACAGAAAAAAGTCCAGGACCAGACAGATTCACAGCCAAATTCTACCAGAGGTACAAAGAGGAACTGGTACCATTCCTTCTGAAACTATTTCAAACAATAGAAAAAAGGGGAATCCTTCCTAACTTATTTTATGAGGCCAGCATCATCCTGATACCAAAACCTGGCAGAGACACGACAACAACAAAAAAGAAAATTTCAGGCCAGTATCCCTGATGGACATCGATGTGAAAATCCTCAATAAAATACTGGCAAACTGAATCCAGCAGCACATCAAAAAGCTTATCCACCATGATCAAGTCAGCTTCATCCCTGGGATGCAAGGCTGGTTCAACATATGCGAATCAATAAATGTAATCCATCACATAAACAGAACCACTGACAAAAACCACATGATTATCTCAATAGATGCAGAAAAAGCCTTTGACAAAACTCAACAGCCCTTCATGCTAAAAACTCTCAATAAACTAGGTATTGATGAAATGTATCTCAAAATAATAAGAGCTATTTATGACAAACCCACAGCTAATATCATTCTGAATGGGCAAAAACTGGAAGCATTTCCTTTGAAAACCAGCACAAGACAACGATACCCTCTCTCACCACTCCTATTCAACACAGTGTTGGAAGTTGTGGCCAGGGCAATCAGGCAAGAGAAAGAAATAAAGGTATTCAAATAGGAAAAGAGGAAGTCAAGTTTTCTTCGTTTGTAGATGACATGATTGTATACTTAGAAAACCCTATTGTCTCAGCCCCAAATCTCCTCAAGCTGATTAGCAACTTCAGCAAAGTCTCAGGATACAAAATCAATGTGAAAAATCACAAGCATTCCTATACACTAATAACAGACAAACAGAGAGCCAAATCATGAGAGAACTCCCATTCACAATTGCCACAAAAAGAATAAAATACCTAGGAATACAACTTACAAGGGATGTGAAGGACCTCTTCAAGGAGAACTACAAAACCACTGCTCAAGGAAATAAGAGAGGACACAAATAAATGGAAAAACATTCCATGTTCATGGATAGCAATAATCAATATCATGAAAATGGCCATACTGCCCAAAGTAATTTACAGATTCAATGCTCTCCCCATCAAGCTACCATTGACTTTCTTCACTGAATTGGAAAAAACTACTTTAAATTTCATATGGAACCAAAAAAGAGCCCACATAGCCAAGACAATCCTAAACAAAAAGAACAAAGCTGGAGGCATCATGCTACCTGACTTCAAACTATACTACAAGGCTACAGTAACCAAAACAGCACGGTACTGTTACCAAAACAAATATATAGACCAATGGGACAGAACAGAGGCCTCGGAAATAACACCACACATCTACAACCATCTGATCTTTGACAAACCTGACAAAAACAAGCAACGGGGAAAGGATTCTCTATTGAATGAACGGTGCTGGGAAAACTGACTAGCCATATGCAGAAAACTGAAACTGGACCCCTTCCTTACACCTTATACAAAAAATAACTCAAGATGGATTAAAGACTTAAATGTAAGAACTATAACTATAAAAATCCTAGAAGAAAACCTAGGCAATACCATTCAGGACATAGGCATGGTCAAAGACTTCATGACTAAAACACCAAAAGCAATGGCAACAAAAGCCAAAATTGGCAAATGGGATCTAATTAAACTAAAGAGCTTCTGCACAGCAAAAGAAACTATCATCAGAGTGAACAGGCAACCTACAGAATGGGAGAAAATTTTTGCAATCTATCCATCTGACAAAAGGCTAATATCCAGAATCTACAAAGAACTTAAATTTACAAAAAAAAAAAAAAAAAAAAACCTCATCAAAAAGTGGGCAAAGGATATGAACAGACACTTCTCAAAAGAAGATATTTATGCAGCTAACAACCATATGAAAAAAAGCTCATCATCACTGGTCATTAGAGAAATGCAAATCAAAACCGCAATGAGATACCATCTCATGCCAGTTAGAATGGCTATCATTAAAAAGTCAGGAAACAACAGATGCTGGAGAGGATGTGGAGAAATAGGAATGCTATTACACTGTTGGTGGGAGTGTAAATTAGTTCAACCATTGTGGAAGACAGTGTGGTGATTCCTCAAGTATCTAGAACCAGAAATACCATTTGACCCAGCAATCCCATTACTGAGTATATACCCAAAGGATTATAAATCATTCTACTATAAAGACACATGCACACGTATGTTTATTGTAGCACTGTTCACCATAGCAAAGACTTGGAACCAACCCAAATGTCCATCAATGATAGACTGGATAAAGAAAATGTGGCACATATACACCATGGAATACTATGCAGCCATAAAAACGATGAGTTCATGTCCTTTGCAGGGACATGGATGAAGTTGGAAACCATCATTCTCAGCAAACTAAAACAAGAACAGAAAACCAAACACTGTATGTTCTCACTCATAGGTGGAAGGTGAACAATGAGAACACATGGACAGAGGGAGGGGAACACCACACACCGGGGCCTACTAGGGGTGGGGGGCTAGGCGAGAGATAGCATTAGGAGAAATACCTAATGTAGATGACAGGTTGATGGGTGCAGCAAACCACCATGGCACATGTATACCTGTGTAACAAACCTGTACGTTCTGCACATGTACCCCAGAACTCAAAGTATAATAATAGAAAAGAAAAACATTAAAAAAATTTTTTTAAAGTTTTTCTGTGTCAAATAATAGTGAGTTATAAAAATGTAATGGAAGACAACAGCTCATTTATAATAATATCTGAAAACATTATAAAATATCTAAGAACAAACTTAACATATATATTTTTAGAACTTTAAAATTTGACCAAAGGGCATAAAAGTAGCCAAATAAAAAGTAGCAGTTATCTTGTAGAAAGATTCAATATTGTAATGATAAGAAAATTTTTAATAAACTTTGTATGATAGTGAATAAACTATCAAAAGGCTAGTTTACAACTGAAATTAACATCTGAGAAAAATCATGAAATTTCTGAAAAACCCTAAATGAAAAAGATGAACTCTACTAGCTATTTAAGAGTATTAATGATAGTATAAATTATCAATACTGCAGTACTGGGACAGTGATTTAGTTCATTATGGATACATGGAGAGCTATTTCAAAAAAATCATATATGAAAATAAATTCTAGACATATCTAAAATTTAAATGTAAAAAAATAGCCAGAACAATTTTAGAAGAGAATATTGTATTAATGTACTTACGACCTTTGAGTAGGGAAAGCCTTTTTTCTATGGTACAAAACCAAAAATCATAAAGGAAAAGACAGATCAATTTGACTAAATACATTTTAAAAGGTTTATATAAAGCAAAAATACCAAACACATGACCCCTCAACTGAATTCATTTTCAGTTTTCTTCTATGCTTTAATAACTTCACTTTCAATCTGTCATATAATCATGTTAAACATTTTTCCTGAAATCACAGTAAGGGTTCTGTTTTAGCAGTTCGTTATCCAATATCAGTCCAGATTCAGGAATCAGGTGACAGTCAGCTTAAACTGAAATGTGTGCATTATTGAATTCTGTGAAATAACAAAGATAATGGGTTTGGTTTTGTTTTTGTTTTTGTTTTTTGAGAGGGGGGTCTCCCTCAGTCACCCAGGCTGGAATGCAGCGGCATGATCTCAGCTCACTGCAACCTCCGTCTCCCAGGCTCAGGTAATTCTCCCACCTCAGTCCCCCAAGTACCTGGAACCACAGGCAAGCACCACCACACCTGGATAATTTTTGTATTTTTTGTAGAGACGGGGTTTTACCATGCTGCCCCGCTACAGAACTCCAGAGTTCAAGCAATCCACCTTCCTCAGACTACCAAAGTGCTGGGATTACAGGCATTAGTCACAATGTGTTTTTGTTCTGTTTTTGTTTGTTCTTTGAGACAGGGTCTCACTCTGATGCCCAGGATGGAGTGCAGTGGTGCAAACACAGCTCACCGCATCCTCTATCTGCCAAGCTCAAGTGATCCTCCCACCTCAGCCACCTGAGTAGCTGACACTACAGGCACAGACCACCATGCCTGGCTAATTTATTTTATTTTATTTTACTTTTTTCTGTTTTATTTTTTTGCGTTTTTTTGTTTTGTTTTGTTTGATACAGAGTCTGGCTCTGTCGCCCAGGCTGGAGTGCAGTGGCACCATCTCGGCTCACTGCAAGCTCCACCTCCTGGGTACATGCCATCCTCCTGCCTCAGCCTCCCGAGTAGCTGGGACTACAGGCACCTGCCACCACACTCGGCTAATTTTTTGTATTATTAGTAGAGATGGGGTTTCACCATATTGGGCTGGCTGGTCTCAAACTCCTGACCTTGTAATCCTCCCACCTCGGCCTCCTAAAGTGCTGGGATTACAGACGTGCGCCACTGCGCCCTGCCCATGCCTGGCTAATTTTTAAAATTTTTTGTAGAGATGGGGTCTCACCATGTTGCCCAGGCTGGTCTCAAACTCCTGAAGTCAAGCAATCCTCCCACCTTGGCCTCCCAAAGTGCTGGGATTACAGGCGTGAGCCACCACACCCAGCAGATGTTTTAAAATACAAATTATATGTCACAGTAAATACTTTATCATCTCATGGAATCCCAACAAATCTGTGAAATAACTACTAGTGTACTTATTTTACAGTTTAAGAAATTGAGGGTTGGAGAGGTTAAGTTACAGACGTAGTTGTTAAATGGCAGAGTAAAGACTTGAACTTGGGTTTGTTTGTGAATAAAATATGTTTTCTCAATGACCTCATTGCACTGCCATTAATAAAATGGAAGGCTTAATAAGCATAAGACAAGATACCTCTTTTTTCCCCCCCTTTCTAAATGAAAAGCAAACTTCGCTACCTACAGAAACGCACATTTATCCATTCAAAAACTTTTACCAAATACCTACTACTTGCCAGGTAGATGATCTGGAAGCCGGTTATTCATCAGTCAATAAATCTAAGTGTCAAAGTGTCTGCCTTCAATGGAGGAAACAAGCAGCACAAAACCAATGAATAAGCATATGACATGTCAGATGGCAATACATGCTCTGAAAAATATAAAAAGGCCTTTAAAGAGAATAGAGAGTGTTGGAGAGGTTATGTTCCTAAACAGCAGGGGTTGGAAAAGCCTTTTGCCTGTAAAGGGCCAGGGTTCTCTGTTAGAAACTGCAATCAAGGAAGGCTTCTGTGTTAAGGGGACATTTAAGTAGATACCTGAGGCAGGTTAGGGAGCCAAGTTGATATTTAGGAAGAAAGTAGCAAGCAGGGGGCCAGAGTCAGAGAGGTGGAAAATGGGGTCAGAGAAACAGGAGAGCCCAGTACATGTGGGGAAATCATCCATCTACCACGCGTGAACAAAATACATTTTGGTGCCATTGTCTACGAGACAGCACTGAGCAGACCTTTGAACAGAAGGGCATTATATGCTCTTGTGTTCTCAGTACAGAGCTGCACAATAGGACTGCAGACTGGAATCACACAGGCCTGCTGTACTCAAAGACAAAGATACACTTGGTCCTTGGGAAATGGGAAGCCGGAAGAAGTTTATGATTAACTTACACATCTGCTTGATAAGCTCTCCCATTATTGCTTTTATCAAGCAGAGAAGACTAAACATTTGAAATGATCAATTAGCTTAATTATAACTTGGAGCTTTGTTCCCTATCGTGAAATGCATTCTCACTGCCCTGGCTAGATGATGTGCATGAGATTCACATGTGGTGTTGTTGCCATGATTTTGGTTTAGAACTGCTCTGATTCCCCTCCTTGTGAATTTCTGCTAAAATTCAACATGCTTAATTCTCAATACCTTGCATGCATTGGAGGAAGCAGCATTGTGGAATCTATGCATAAAATTTACTTTTAATTCTGTTTAGCTGTTGTTAGATGTCTGTGAAAGTTTGGGATTAGAATCCAAGTCTGGTCAAAATCAATGTCGAAACATGCTTTTTGCCAAGAAAGAGTGAGGGATTAGGAAGGTAACCTTTAAAAGGGAAATTTGTTTTGAACTGGAGTTGAGTTATTATGCTAAAAATTATATTCTTAAACAGCAGTGTCTGGAGAGCTTTTTTTTTTCCTTGAAACAGTTACATAGTGAATATATTTAAGCTTCATAGGCCATACAAGTCTCTCTCCTAACTGCACAACTCGGCATACAAGTAGTTATCGACAATATGCAAATGAACAAGCATGGCTTATGAATAAGCATGGCTTATGAATAAGCATGGCTTGTAAATAAGACTTTATTTACAAATGAAGTCTTATTTGTAAATAAAACTTTATTTACAGAACAGGTAGCAAACCAGATTTGACCCAAACGATGTAGCTTGCCGAACTCCTCCTATAGGAGTAATTTGGTTATTTATTTCTACAAGTGCTTAAGAAAACAGGTAGGGAGGCAGAAAAGCAGCAGAGTTTGTTTCTTTGAACTCCTATTCATAAATATCCAAATTAAATGTAATTGTCAAAAAACCCCCAGCTGACTAAAATAAATACCAAATAGAAATAATAAGAGTGGCTTAGTACAGATTACCTGTATGGTCTTAATATGATGTGAAATATATTGATGCCTGAACATGGCAGGGACCAGCTGCTTTTCGAATAGGACATTTACAGCTGTCTTATTAAGAGGTGTTTCTTACATAAGATTCCATTTGAAAATGGAAAGGAATTGTATAAATCAATTAACATATTAGCTAAGTTGTCTAACACATGGTATAAAGGAATTACAACAGTAAACTATTATACATGTCCAAAAAAAAAAAAAAAAACAAGGTGTTTCTGATCAGTCATATTCCCCTTCCCTCCTTCTTTGTTGTGTGTGCAATCTGATTAACATTTTCAGGAGTTGCTGTGACACTTCTAAATAGTGCAGAGTTTCCTGCCTGGGGCAGGAGAAACTTGCCAGCTCTCACTGGGCTCCGGCTGACTGTCTCTCCATCCCTGGTGTGCCAGCCTCCCTCGGGCATTGCAAAACCTCTCCACACAGCATCCGCAGCACAAACAGGGTTCTGTGGCTGGCCCAGATTTCCAGGAGCATCCTCCTCGAAAGAGAGACAGGAGATGGAGACAGGGCTGCTTCATATATCTGCCCAAGTCAATTATGAATTCCCAGAAAATCAAGGTCATGTGGTCATGTCTTTCCTCTATCTTTTAAGAGACTAACACGAACCTGTCGACATAGAGGTTGCTTTATGAATGCTGATTGAAGAGAGATGCTGAGACACTGCTGGCATTTGCCTGTTGGTCACTCAGGGGCCATGTGAGGTCCCAGTATCAGCACCCTTCTCTGTCCCCTCTCCCACCTCCTCACGCAACCCCTCACATGCCAGCCGGGGACTAAGCCCAAAGATCACAGACTTTAATATATCTTGGAGAATCTCAGAATTTTGCTTTTTGGACATATGCAGATGATTTTATAATTCATTAGCATTAATTCAGAACCAGTGGGTCCCTATTAACTATCATTGATGGTAGAAGAGCCAAAAATTGAAATGGGAGAAATGTGGTTGGTGGAGTCTTTAAATGTCACATGCCCACTGTTCCTCTTCACCAGTGGTCTTAAAAAAAAATATATATATATATATATATATAGTAATAAACTGCTCTTGCAAAAAGGCATTGGTTCCCCTGTGTGTTGGTTGATCCGTTATCAACTCAGCACTGCTGCCACTCTAAGTCTGGCAACCAGGTTTTGTGAATTTTCTTCCCAGCATGGATCCAGGTTAGAATTTGCCACTGAAAGAAACTCACTGGAGATTTGGAATGCAGAAATGAGGCAGAAACCGTTATTATTTTCCAGAGGTGGTTGCAGACAGATGTGGAAGCAGAAGGGAGATTCCCAGTGGTTCCCAAAGAACTCTAAGAACCACCTGCTTTGCCTCAGCAGATTGAGGTAGTTTATGAAGTGTCTCTAAGATTCTTGAGAATTGCAGCCATTTCCACGAGCATTTGAGAGCATCCTGCTCCGGTGTCCTGGCTGAGATCACCACCATCATCAACCCTGGTCTCCAGCAAGCAGCTGCCCTTACCTCTGCATCCCCAGCTCTTCCATGAAAACTCTCAATTCTGTGCTAAATGCTTTATGTCTGGAATACATAGAGTGACTTCTGTGTTTAGGACAACATCCTGTATCGCATGGGTAAAGGATAGATTCGCACACACTAAATAAACATCACCTCAGCATTGACTTTCCTTTTGGAAATCAATAGGTATTAAGGAGACCATCCATTCATGAAATTAAGTACTGTTTTCCACTGAACCCGAGGTGCTATTGATTAAGACACAAAAGTAACTAATAAGAAAGAAAAAATATGCTCCAAATGGGTAGTCTAATAGGAAGCCCTATATAAAGCTGGGATACGAAGCAGCTATTCTTCAGTGTAAGTTTAAATGAGAAATGAACACAACTTACAAAAAAGAGACAGCAAGAAAACTTGTTTGTATGTCTGAACGTTGCTGATGGGGGAAGGAGCAAATCTCCCTGGAGAATTTGAACTACAAGCTGTTCATGCGGCTTTGTTGTTGGAATTGACACTGCCAGTGTAACTCCAAAACCCCTACCCAGAGAACTTAAGATAGTGTCCTTGATGACTGGCCAAAGCAAAGGCAAACCCTCCCTGGAAGACCTCACCTTCAGTCCAGGTGGGCAGGAATTGTACCAGCATCAACTGGAAGATGTGCCCCCATCTCAGAGACTTAGAAATAGGGGAAAAAAACAATGGTGTAACTCAAAATGGATGGCATGTGTTGGCAAACAACAGCATACTAGTAATATTCTGGGGAATTCCCACTAAGAAAGAAGTTGAGAACACCCCCTTCAGATGTGTGAAACAGAGCCAGGCAGTTTCCAGCATAGAGTTCCAACCCTTTTGCTTACTCTGCAATATGCACCCTCATTCTCCAGACCTGCTGACACTGTGGCCGTCACCCTCTATTTTCCAACATCTTTCAGCTGCTTCCAGTTCTCAGGACTCACTGAGCCACACCACATTTCTGAGTTTTAACAGTGTCATTCTGACCAGGCTACTGTCCCTGTTCCTCAGGACTGGTTAGCCTACCTGTTAACTTTCCACACACCCAGGTAAGCTTTGGCTCACCTTGTTGCACTTTCCATACCAGGCAAGCTTTGGCTCCTGGGGGAAGCTTTCCCTGACAGTCTAGTTCATGTAACCCTTCTCAGTGCTTCCACAGCACCTTGCAACAGCCCAGAAGGTGACGGTATTTACTGTTTGCCAAGTGCTGATCTAAGCATATGACCTGTTTTATCTCAATCCTTACAACAACCCTGAGAAGGTACAGAGGAGAAACTGGAGGCCAGAATGGTTAAACAGCTCAAGTCAGACAGTCAGCAAGTCGGGAGGATTCAGGATTCAGGATTCCGGGCAAATGCACTCTGTAGCCATGTTCTCATCTCTGCTTTATTCTGGACAGTTCTATGATACTTTTCATCAAATGATTGGCTCATCTAAGATAAATAATGATAATAGCTGCTACAATAGACTGAGAACATATTGTGTGTCAGGCACTATTTTATGCTCTTGAATTAACTCATTTAATCCCCACAAAATTCCTATGGGGTAGAGAGTATCATTGTCCCCATGTTACCAATGAGGATCTAAGCCCATCCCTTTACTCTACCCCTCTGACTCACTGGCTGACTCCTGTAGGTCCCTAGAGACACTCTTCTGGCACTAATTATTGATGGCATTTCTTGTGGCCCAGACGCTGAGGTTGGTGGTTCTCCTATCAGATCCTTCACAGTGCCATACCTGACATTCTGATATAATTAATGATTGTTTTCACTTATCTCCCTTCCTAGGCTGAGCCATGTCTTATTTATTTTTGTGCTTTGGAACTTAGCACAGTATGTAATGCATAATTAACACTCAGTACTTATCTACGTGAACTGAAGAACGCATGAAGGAATGGATGCCTGCTGTCTGATGCTTTCTCACAACCAGACTTGGAGGCTGTGTCATGATGTGAAGAGAATAGGCTTTGGAGTCACCAGGTTTGAATTTAATGTTGCCATTTCGTGGTTGTGTGACCTCTAGCACACTCCTCAACCTCTGAGGGAGGGAGTCTAGCTTCTTCATCAGTAAAATAGTGGTTATCATCTTCCCTTGCAGCTGACTCTAGCTCTAAGGACTGAGTTTAATAAAACATAAAGTGGACTACTATAGTGATTGGCACACAGTAGGTGCTTTGTAAATGTAATTTCTCTTCTCCCTTTCTTGAGGGTCTTGAGCATTCTATTCAACTAAGCAAAATGCATTGTCCGTGGATGCCAGGCACAGTGTTGAGGCTGCAAGGATGAATAAGACACAGTCCTTGCCAACAAGAAGATGACAATTTAGTGAGAGAGAATTTTTTAAAATAAGCTATTTAATTCACATGAGACAGTGTTATTAGGACACATGGGATGGCCTAAGTCAAACTGCTTGCGTGACTCCCCAAAGGTTACCAAGGGTAGACTCCCAGAGGGTATCTTAGAGGCCCACTTGTCATTAGCCCCCTCCCGATGACCTGGAAAGCTGAGAAGCAGCTGTGCTCTTTTTGCTTTGGCAGCTGAGTTACACCTGGAGCTGCACACACAGGGGACCCCTTGACCATGTGCTGAAGGAAATAAGGTGCTCTGCTGTGATTGGCAGGTGGCCAAGTCACTAGCAGGGGAGGAGGAAGCAGAAAGAGGAGGTGATCAGTTACACTTATCTGAAATACTCATAAGCATCCAGGGGAAAGGGGAGCATTAATACAATATGGAGGGTATAAATGGGAGTGAGTGAAGGGTTCAGTGGTTAGAGGGAGGTTTAGGTTGAATATTAGTGAAGAGTAAATTACATAGGTTCTTGAATTTTGCCCTGTCTTCTTCCTCTTTCTTAGCATCTAGGAGAAAATGGTTGGTACAGAGTAGGAGCGAAACAAAGAATGTCTTTCTGGTAAAACAAACAAGAGATTGTGCTTCCTATGCTGAACTGAAACTGAAACTCCTTCCCTTCACAAGGTAAATGTGAGGTTATTGGACCACATCCAACACCCTTCTGCTTATTTTGCCCCTGACATGGTCAGGGGTTTCAGGCAGATCCTAAACATACTGGGGGATATGTCCACACAAAAACTCGTACACCACGTTAATAGCAGCATTACCATACACCAATGTATGGAGTCCATCCATACATTGGAAGATTCAGCTGTAAGAAATGGTTGAAGTAATAATACCTGCTCTGACATGAAAGAACATGAAAACATGCAGGTGAAAGAAACAGTCACAAAGGACCACATGTCGCATAATTCCCTTTCCATAAAATGTCCAGAACAGGAAACTCCATAAGGCAGAGAGTAGACTAATGGGTGCCTATGGCTGAGGGCAGGGTAGGGGCTAGGGAGTGATAGCTAAAGGCCATTGGGTTTCTTCTGAAGATGATGGAAGTGTTCTAAAATTGACTGTGGGAATGTTTGCACAGTCTATGAATATACAAAAAATGTAATTCACTTTGAGTGAATTACATGGTATGTGAACTATATGTTAATAGCGCTGTTTTTAAAATGCTGAGGAATGCTAGTCAAAGTACAACTGACCCTTGGCTCAACCTCTACCCTATTTACCCCAACCAGAGAATGGTCCTGGGAATGGTGTTCAGAGCTAACACATTCATAACATAACATACACTAAATGATGGGTGTAGGGCCACTTGGAATACTAAAACAAAACTCTCCGAACATTAAAACCAAACAGAACAGAACACACTCTGAAAAACGAGATGAAAGGTAAACAGAGGTGTGCAGCCACTATCCCTCCAGTTGCCCAGTCTAGACACCCAGGATTTCTTAAAGTAATCTCTCTCCCTCTAGATAGATTAGATAGATAGATAGATAGATTAGATAGATAGATAGATAGATAGATAGATAGATAGATAGATAGATAATGTTTAAACACCATCTATATGCTATGCTGTGGTTCTGAGATACATACCTTAAGGCTGGGTTTTTCTCTCAAACTGCATATGAATGATATATATTTTTTCATATATGTGACTGCCTTCTCAACCCTTCTACTCAGATTTCTATTAAGTGGGCATCTCAAACTCAAACTGAACACCTACAAAACCCAACTCTTTAAGCTCCCTTGTCCCCACTATCCTGCTCCACCTTCCTATCTCAGGAAATGGCAATCCCATCCTTTCAGTTGCATAGGCCAAAATTGTTTGAGTCATCCTTGGCACCTGTTTTCATCACAACTCATGTCCGATCTGTGAACAATGCTGTTGGATTTCAGATCTTACCACTGCTCATCATTGCCACTGCTGCTGCCACCCTGCTCTCCTGTCTCTTTCCTGTATTATCATAGCAGCCTCCCCGCTGGTCTCCTGCCTTCTGCAGGAAGTGCCTTTGTAAGTCTTGGAGTTTTTTCTCCTACTGTATCTCCTTTACTTTTCAAAAACTGCCATGCAAAATTTCTGTTTCGCTGCTATCCCTTTATTTTCTTTCCTGTTTGCAATGCTCCTGTCCCTTTTCAAAAAATAGTTATTAAGAATAGTAAGCACATGTTCATACGTTCTTATTAAGAATAACTATTTTTTGAAAAGGGCAGAAGTACTTCTGATTCCATTAAAGTTCAATGAAAAAAGGCTCAAAGATACCTAAAATGTATATAGAGTTTCACTTATATTAGGATAGAACTCTTGATGCTGTGCTTGTCAACAAGCATTGCGTTGATTCAGGTGACAAATTTCATCTATTGCCTGAAGAATCAAACAGAAGGTTTTAGCAACACCCTCCTAGACTGTGGGAAATAGGGACTGCTCCCCTGACAAAGGGTGTGCTCAGGCAATGTCTAGAGTGGAGGCAGAGAGCAGGATGCAGACATCCCCCATGACTGCTGTCTGGCATCAGAGATGAGGTTACTCAGAGCCATTCTCTGAGGAGAACCATCCACACCACGCCCTAGGACATTAGGGTCTGCAGAGGCACTGAATGAAAACAGAGAGGATAAATGCAAAAGAAGCATGGGCTCTGCTCACACATCTCAGTGGCAGAGTTGGGACTCCCTTAGAAACATTCTGATCATTCTGATCCCAGCCACGGTGGGACTTTGAGACTCACCACCTCATCTGCCCAATACTATCAAAAGTACCCACAGTGAGAAGGCACAAGGCGATGGGCAGCTGATCCAGCAGAAGATCGGAGATAGCTGGCCATGGTAGCCAAGGCACCAATCACGGGAAGAGGAAGGACAGGGACCATTAATACCTGTTGAAACTCCAAGCATCAAAAATGATACAGAGCTCTCTCCTCTACACAGATTAATGCTTAACTGTAAAACAAGTCTAAAAATGTCCAAGAAGTTCTGATCTTTTCCCCCTATAATATCAAATAATTTGAAAAGAAAAAAATACAGCACCTCCGACTTGATAGTACCTAAACATCCACACATTTGGTCTGCCTTTAGAATGACATAGTACCTCGAAGCAGAGAAGTCTTTCCTCATATAGCAACTCGCCTGGACATTTATTCAGATCCAGCTGTCCCTTACTGACTGCCAGTTATATGCCCAATGCCACATTCAGCAATTTTGCAGACCTCGTTTTGTAATCCTAACAACAATACAGTTTTATGATGATTGGGAAAACAAATTTTTCTTTTTGAGATGGAGTCTCGCTCCATTGCCCAGGCTGGAGTGCAGTGGCACAATCTCGGCTCACTGCAACCTCTGCCTCCTGGGTTCAAGTGATTCTCCTGCCTCAGCCTCCCGAGTAGTTGGGACAATGGGTACGTGCCACCACACCTGTTAATGTTTTGTATTTTTAGTAGAGATGGAGTTTCACCACGTTAGCCAGGATGGTCTTGATCTCCTGACTTCATGATCCACCGCCTTGGCCTCCTAAAGTGCTGGGATTACAGGCGTGAGCCACTATGCCTGGCCTGAAATGATTTTTTCTATTCACCCAGCTTTTCTTGGTGGTAAAACTATGATTCAAATCAAAGTTTGGACACATATTCCATATTTTTCTCATTATGCTAAACAGATGCCTTATTTGGGATGGTGTGAGATTGTGGAGTTTTAGCTTATTGGAGTTTATCTATTAGATGTTTAGTTTTTCTGAAAGGCTTCCTTCTAATGTGTTGTGGTCAGTTTGCTTACAAGTTAGGGAGTTTTGACAACTCCCAGGTTCTCCAGTACAGAATTTTATCCAGGTTTCTGGGTATGAGCTTGAGCCAAAAGAAAACATGACACCTTGGAAAAGTGACCAGGGCCCTTTGTGTCTCAGGCATCTGTGAAATAGAACTTGCATTCTTGTTGGAGATACAGTACCATGCCCTATAAAACATCTTTTTTAGAGGCTGATACCATAAGACAATAAACAGAAGCATCAGTTTCTGGCTCCAGCAAAGATGTACTTTTCTGCCTCATTCTCCCCGTGCCCCCTCTCTCCCTGCCCGGGAGGAGGTTGTGTAACACAATAATCCATCAAAGTTGTGCTGTCAATAAGAATAGCAAAAGAAAATTTGTTAAACAGATACTATCCTTTAAGGAATGCATCCGTTCCATGAATATTTATTGAGCACCTTCTATGTCCCAGGAACTGGAAATGCAGTGGTGAGCATAGGGATGGACAAGGTCCTGTTCTCACAAAGTTTTCCATCTATTAGGAGGAGAATGACAACAAACCACAAACAAATAATACTGAATAAGCAGTAACTGCTATAAACAATACAAAATAGTACAAGGAGCTCAAGAGTGATGGGGGTAGGGGCTGGTGCTCAAATTACATGGTCAGAGAAGGATTCTAAGTGTGGAAACGTGAGAATAGAGCCAGCCATCTGAGGATTCAGGGAGGAGCCTCCTGGGCAGAGGGGACCCAGGAGAGAAAGGCCAGTGCCCAAGAGGCAGGAACAAGCATGTTGCATTTGATGAAAGGGGGAGAAGGTCTGCAGGGCTGCAGCCTGAAGAGTGCACAGAGGGTGCCACGAGTCAGAGACTTAGGAGGGGCCTGCTCACACAGGACCTTGTAAACCAAGATAAAGGTCAGATTTTATTCTAGGTGCACCTGAAAGTCACTGGAGAGCTTTAAACAAGAGTTTTAAGCTAGGAGTTGATTTACTGCTATAAAGAGGTTGCATTCTGGAAAGCAGGAACAGGAATAGAAAAGCTGTTTGGAAGGGACCGCAATGGCTCAAGGGGGATGATGGTGGCAATGGAGAAGGTGGTGAGTTGTGAGTAGATGAGATTAGATTTTGGAAGTCCTTGGCCTGCTCCTGCAGAAGCCTGTAGAAATCCAACCTCACCTATGCAGGATAGGGGCTGAGATAATGATCTCTTGATTCTGACCACATAGGATGTCACGTGGGAAGCCTGCAAAATGCAGCCTGAACCCAGGGTGAAGCAGAGGATCTTCACCAAAATGAGAGAATGAAGCCAAATGCACCAAATGAATCAAAATGAGAGAAGGTCCCACCTGGATTCTGCATGGTTAAAAGGAAATCTGATCCAAAAAGCAAAAACCTATTCAACTCAACCTCTTTATCTTCCTGATGAGTAAGAACTCCTCTATCAGTAAAAGCATTGACTGTTTGCTATTTAAATTGGAAATATTTTTATCCCTTTTGTTGTTTTATCCCTTTGTTGTTGGCTTTTAGTTCTGTTTATGTCTTTTTTTTTTTTTTTTTTTTTGACTTACTAAAGGATTTTATTTTTCTATAATGAGCTCTAACTAGTCTTGGCCTTTATAGTGTCCACCTTTGGTTTTATACATAAAGAAGCATTTGACACCCAATATTATAAGTTACTGATCTATATTTCTTATTTTTTAGCTTGAATTCATTCTATTTTTAAGCATGACATGCAATAACAACCTCATTTTATTTCATTTTTCCAAACTACCAATTTCCCCAGGACCACTTGTGTTATCCTTTCTTTCAATAATTTGAAATGTATCTTTATCACATGCTAAATATTTTGTAACCTTGGGGGTAGTAGATTGGATTACTATGATCTTGCCAAATATCCGAGAGGCCTTCTCTGTGGTAGTTCTCCTGCAAGAGGATAAAACATACCCTGTTGAACTCAGGTGTGGCCATATAGCTTATGTTAGTCAATGGAATTCAAGCAGGAAGGACATTTGTCACTTATGACCAGAAGCGTTAAGAGCCAGTGAGTGGTTTTCCATGCCTTTTTTCCCTCTGTAACAACACCACGAATGTTTCCAATAGATGCTGCTCCATTAGCCTAGGTCCTAGCAGGAAGGCAACGTGGAAGTGAGTTCAACTGACCCATGACGAATCTATAGCTTGGACAAAATATAGACCTTTGTTCTAGCAAACTGCTGAGATTTGAGAGACTTTGTTACCACAGCATAGCCTAGTCTATCCTGACTAGGATGTTGTTTCTCACCTCTCTCTTATGTCTACTCTTGTTCTAGAAACACAGAGACGATTCTTAAATGCTACACCTTACCCACCTAAGACTAAAATATGCATAACTTCTAATCTGAAAATCTTTGGAAAACAAATCAAAAAATAAATATACTCAAATCATTCCTTGAAAGGGTTTCCATGTTTGCTATTTTCTTCTTACATTCAGCCTTCCAGAATGCAGAGTGGCAACCTGCAGGGATTGAAAAGGAAGGATGTACTTGGGAGGAAGTGCCATTAAAACTGTCTTGAAAACATTCCATTCAAGGATTTTAGTGTGATCATTTTTCCACTAAGACAAGAGTCCTGGTAACAGAATGGCTTCTCAGGCTGTTACCTGCATCACCATTGCACCTATGCCATTCTGTCTGTCACTTCCTTGGTTTGGGCCTGACTCGGAGCTCCATGTCAAGTGACAATATTTGGTCACTGGAAGTGGTGTGGGAAAGTGAAGAATGGAATTTACCTAGGGAAATGCTCAAAGGTAGTGAAGCAGGAAGCCAGTAAAAAAGGTGCCATAATCCCATTTTTTTTGCCTGTCAATGCTGTTTATTCCTCATGCATGCGAACATGTCTGGGCAGCCTGCGGCACCACAGTCCTTCTGTAAGGGAAAGCTCTCAAAGGTGGCATTGGGATTTAAATGCCACTGGGTCAGAAATGATTAAATGCAAAAGCCAGGAGGGACTTTCAGAGGAAGCATCTTCTAAATGCTGTGCCTCCATCTGGAGGTGACTTGTCCACCCCCAAAAGGGCAGAGTGTGAATCCCTGCACCAGCAACTCCGAGAGATGCCATCGAAGCCCTGGAGAAGGTTCAGGGTTGCATCTTCCCAACTTTGAAACCATCTTCATGGCCTTCCACTTAGCCAGTAATAAGAATGGATGGATTCTCGTTAGAATCACATTTGTATAGGACAAGACCTAATTCTGCTCCTCTGCCCAAATTTTGACCTTGAGCAGCAGCCAACATTTGACTCGCTCTTGAGCTGGAAGCCATAGCAAACTGTACTGTTTCCAACAGCATTTCTACTCCAACTCCCCTCCACAACCACCACCATGGCTCAGCAGAGATTCGCAGACATATAAATCAGAGTTGGCTTATTTTGCAGGGGGATGGAGAACTGGACGTCGCCCAGAGAAGTTACACCCAGAACAATTAGTCATCAGCAACACACATTCCATACAGCATATCACAGAAGCAAGGACCTCCAAAGTCCAGTGCAGTTAAGAACAGAAGCAGCTGGAAAAATAGACAAAGTTGGTAAAGAGTCTACCACAAGGCCACACTTTGAAGAGTGAAATGAAGAAACTGAAAATTCTCTGTAGCTGCAATTGGAAGTCCTACTGTGAGAAAAGGTCACTCAAAAATGGCATTGGATACAAGAAGAGAGCACCAGTGAACTAGATGAAGGAAAGCAGAAAAAGATACAAACTGGACCAAATCAAAGATATTTGCATCACCTCCTTAATGGGAAGAAATCCACTGCACATGGTAGTGGTTACAGATTACTGTCACACTGAAGATACTGGTTAGTAAACTCGATATGCTTCTAGCTCCATAGCTTAGATTCAATCATTGTGAACTGACACAAATATTTTATCTTCATAAATTATCAAAGTGAGGCATCCTTTCAGGCTTTTTGCAGACAAGTATCTCAATAAGGTGGACCCCACTGCCAAGTGAAGGCAGAATTCACGTGCCCAGACTGGACAGCCCAGATAAGCAGCAGTCCTTATAGAATTGCATCATAACAAGGCTTAGGCCTGTCTGAGCATGCTACAAGTTACACTTCACACCTATTACCTCCTTTCATCTTCACAATGCCTTTGTAAGGCAAGTAGGGTAGATATTTTACAGATAAGGAAACTGAGGCACAGTAAAGCCAGAGTTACAAAGCTGGCACATGACAATGCTTTATCACGGAAACGGACTCTTGGGCCTTTTCTTCCAGCCCCTGCTGCCCTAATGGAAGACTTTTCCAGAAAGATGCTGTGAATACTTATTGCTCAAGCCCACAAACAAAGACCTGTCTTAAACACTTTGGAGGATAGTTTCCCCGATTCTCTGGCATCTATCCTGAGTCCAGAGGTGGTCCCTCAGCAGTCAAATCTAAATCGTGAGATCTTACCGGACCCTTGCCATGGCTGATGGATCACCTGACCATCGGGTGGTCATCTGTCCCAATTTAACCCATTCAGAACATATCACAAATAAAAGAAAATACTGAGAAATAGAGCGTCATTGGAGCCAGGGGCAACTCCCTCAAGCAATTCTTCTTGAATGCGAATGAGATACTCCAGTATCCAATTAATATTTTTAAATTAAAATTATTTTACTTATTTTTGCTTAAGTAACAAATCACTTTCTGCTACTTGCAACCAAATTAACTGTAACTGACACAATCCAATTTTCTCAGTCAATCCCACTCTGGGTCTTGAACTTGCCTTTTCATATAATACTTCTTGCCTTGCTTTTATCCAAATGCAGTTCTCTTTTCATTGATCATTTTCTCTGCTGCTTTATTCCCTCAATTAACAATGGCAAAGTTGGAGCACTTTAATCCTGACCACATATTCCTTGGACTCACCAGCTACTGACCTTCTCAGATGACCATGCAACAATTAGATGCTGGAGAGAAAAACCACACTTAGGTACTTAAGAGGGATGAATGGACTGGCCTAAAGCCAAAGGGATGGTGAAATTGCTATTACATTAATAAACTTCTCAAATTGCCTCAGTTCCTCTGAGCACTAAGAAGGTACTAAAAGTCTGTCTCAGGCCCACCAGCACCAACTAATTGACTCATATTGCAGGTCAGGTCAGTTCAGTCTCCTTAAATCACCTCCCTTTTGACTAGAGCTTGCAATTCATATAATAACAGATCAGCAGGCCGGCAGGTAAAATAATACCCAGAAGAAGAGTATTATGAGATCTAAGCTTCAAGTAGAGTTATAACATAAAATAAAAATTCTCACTGTGAACCTTAGTGCTGCCTTTGCTTGAACTGAGAGAGAAAAGGAAAACCCTTTTGGCTGTTCTTCCACTTGATAAGACTGAGAGCAGTGGCTATAAATTAGAAAATAACAAATACTACTGGGAGGCAGCATTTGCATTGCCCTGGATCCTCCTGGTAGCTTTATTGGCTGCTCAGCAGGATTATGGGAAAAGCAGATCTGTTATGGACACTGGTGAAGGCAAATGATTTGCACAAGTGCCTAAAGCTCATGTGCAGCCTTCTCATCTCCAGGTAATACCAAGCGTGGATAACAAACAGTGTATTTTAAGAGCCTCTAGTGTCTACATCAGAATGGCTAAAGGTGCCCTTAATTGCTTTTCTATTAAGATGTATTAAATTAACTTTACCAAAAAAATATTGCTTACTTAGTTCAATGAGGGAAAATTAAATTTAGATTTAGAGTCGAGGTACAGATGCAAAATAAGCACTAAAACCTTCACATTTTTACCATAACATATGGGCAAAGCAAAATGCAAATGTCTTTGTAATTCCAGATTTGAATATAAGTACTATTGTGTCTGACACCGATACACTTTTTTACTTTTTCAGTATGATATTTGGGGGAGAAAGATGCAAGAATCAAGGACATAGAGTGATAGAGTGAATTTGGACTCGCAATCTTGAGTTGCCTCAGACAGGTCAACCATACCATTTAGAATGAGCCAATATCAAAACCAATCAGATAAGGCTGGATCTTATCCTTACCCCTCATATATTATTAGTCAGATATATTAGATGCCCAGAAAGAGCACTAAGCTGGGAGTCCTAAAACTCAGGTCCCTCAGGTTTAGTCAAACACTATTTCCTTTGTGAGCCTAGAAGATAAAGGATTATGGGTCTAGGTGATCTCTAGATTTCCATCCAAGTCTATATAATGGTTATGAAATATGATTTTCTGATTTTCTTTTTATTCTTATTATCTTAAAATTTAGATTTTAATTCCACAAGTTCCATGCAAAATCTGAACATGATATACTCTTATTTATCGAGAATCTAAACACCCCAAAAGTTCAAATAATCAGACTAGTTTTTGTTAAACTATATAACTTTCATAATATGGGCACCATGTTGTTATAGAAATCCTAAATTACCTTCAGAATCATAAAGAAAAGATTAATTTCTGTTCAGTTTGGTTTTATGAAGTATATACTGTATTTTAATTCTATTCCAGAGACATCTCAGGAAATGAGAAACAAGTCTGAGTCGTTTAGGAAAGACTAAACATCCTCCGTTGTTCCACCAGAGTCTCTAAACCTCAGTAATGAGGCTGTGGTTTGCATTGATTCCTTTTTCCTTGTAAGTAAATCTTCTTTCATTTACACTTGCCTCATTTCCATCAGTTATTCTTGGCATCCAGAAAAGGCGAACTGATTTTTTTTTTTTTTTTTTTTTTTTTTTTTACTAAAATCAGAATCCTGCCAGACCAGCTAACATAAAGAAAAGAGTCACAGACAGCTTTGGATCTTGAAAGGACTGACCCAACTTGAGTGAAAATTCCAAAATCATAGTAGAGGAAACATCTTTTGTTTTCTAATAGAGAGCCGAGTGTGACCAAGAGATGTTTGTCTCTTCCTAGAAAGAAAAGAGTTGTTCTAAAGTTGCTTGGTGTGCATGTGCTGGAGGGTAAGACACTGTCCCACCTTCAAGGCCATGCAGTCCCCCGGGGGATAGGCAAGTCCACATCTGGCAAGGCCCTGGCTCAGCTCAACAGAGAGAAGAGACCTCACAGCCTGGGCAGGGCTGAGGGGGGGCAGTGCCCAGAGGAGCCTTCTGAGCAACATTTGCTTCAGGGGAAAATTTCAGATAGTGTTTACTTTTTCTTTTCATTCTTTTTCTTTTTAAAAGCATTTTATAATAGTGACTAAGACCATCAGACTCTAGAGCCAGACAGGCTGAGCTTAAATCCCGGCTTAGCCACATACTAGTTGAGTGACCCCGGGCAAGTTATTTAACCTCTCTCTGCCTCACTTCTCCCATTGTAAATGGAGACAATAATAGTATCTGTGTAATCGTGTGTTCTCATGTTGCTAATAAAGACATTCCTGAGACTGGGAAATTTATAAAGGAAAGAGATTTAATGGACCAGAGTTCCACATAGCTGAGGAGGCCTCACAATCATGGCAGAAGGCAAAGGAAGAGCAAAGTTACGTCTTACATGGTGGCAGGCAAGAAAGCTTTTGCAGGAGAACTCTCCTTTATCAAACCATCAGATCTTGTGAGACTATTCAGTGTCATGAGAACAGCATGGAAAAAACTCACCCCCATGATTCAATTACTCCCCACCAGGTCCCTCCCATGACATATGGGGATTATAGGAGCTACAATTTGAGATTTGGGTGGGGCACAGCCAAACTATATCAACCTGTTTTCTGAGGTTGTTAAAGTGCTTAGTCCAGTGTCTGGCACATAGTAAAGGCTGGTTACAGATTCTTATTCATCTTCAGTATTTTAGGTTTTAATGTCTTGCCCATTTAAAGGTCAGAGTTTTGATGACTTCAGTGCTCTTGGACGTGGCAAAGAATGTGACATGAATAGGAAGGGTCTCTGAAGAATCAGTTTGCTTCCAAGCAACCTGGCTCCAACTTACCTTACCTACCTCTCTGCTCCCAGCTCTCCCAAGTATACCCGCCCCCAGCCTGCCCCTCTCCTCCTGCCCTTCTTTTCACCCCCAGCCCCGCATTCTTTCAGGATTGTGGCTAACTTCTACCTGCCCATTATAGACTTCCCTGATCTCACCAGGCTGCGCTGCCTGCTCTTTGGGGTGCTTCTGAGAGGCAGTTTACCCCTCAAGACACTTTTCACATATCACTTAGTATTATAGTCAGTACTTTAGTACTTTTTAAAAGATAGCCTTCCTGGATTATAAATTCCTTGAAGGCACGGCTGTGTCTCAGTCCTTTTGGTAATTCCCACTGTTCTGAGTACAATGACCTTCACATGGTCAGTCCTGAACTTGTTTCCTAAATGAATGTATACATTAAAAGCAAAAAGAAAAAAAATGCAAAAACAGTGAATTGGAGAGTGGGTTTCGGGATTGGACTGACTTTAATTCTGGCTCTGTCAATTTTTGCTGTAGAACCTTGGGAAGTAATTCAGTTTCTCATCTCCTCATCGGTAAAGTGGAGATAACCATATGTATTAGTCAATTTTCACATAGATATAAAGGACTGCCTGAGACTGGGTAATTTACAAAGAAAGAAGATCGAATGGACTCATAGTTCCACATGGCTGGGGAGGCCTCAGGAAGCTTACAATCATGGAGGAAGGTGAAGGGGAAGCAAGGACCTTCTTCACATGGCAGCAGGAGAGAGGGAGTGGGGAACTGCCAAACACTTTTAAACCATCAGATCTCAGGAGAACTCACTACCACAGAAACAGCATGGGGGAAACTGCCCACATGATCCAATCACCCCTTGCCAGGCCCCTCCCTTGACATGTGGGGATTACAATTCTACATGAGATTTGACTGGAGACACACAGCCAAACCATATCATAGGAGTACCTCAGTTTTAGAGTTGCTGTAGGAATAAATGAGATGATGTGTATAAAGGACCTGAAAAAGCATCTGGCATTTAGTAAGAGTTCAATAACTGTAAACCTTAGTTGATGCTGTTGTCTCATTACCTTCCACATTATTATGATTAGTCTGGGGCAGTTTTGTTTATAAGGAAACATCCACCTGCCAATGACCCCTAAGGAGAAAGATGTATTTAATGCTGAACAGACTTTACGGGTAAAAATTATAATCCTGAGTTAGTAAAAATTATAAATATACTTAGCATATTCTGCTTAAGAATTCAAGGAGGTAAATTTGGTATTTTAGAAACCAAACTTGCCCATCAAACAAACATTTTAAAATGTCGGACTTCAGAAAAGTTCCCAACGACGAGTCATTTTGTCCCTAGCCAGATGATAATATGACCTACAGTTCACCTGTCTGAAGGTGTGGTAAAGGTCACCTGATGGTAAACACTATTTTCCCCCAGTAGAGTGAGGAGAAAACGAGGCACAGAGAAACATTTGCCTCCAAGAGAATAGAATTAGTAGCAAAGACTATCCAAAAAAATCAATTCATTCTCAAAGTTGCATCCAAATACCAAATGCAGAAACAAATCTCATTCAGCTGCTTAAGTATAACTTTTAGTAAAAGGACATATCATTAAACTGAACTTTAAAAAATTCAAACCTAAAACCAAGTATGATGATGTGATTCAAATATATAGCATTTTGGTCCACTTGCTTGTTGAAAGAAAGAACTTCACTTATTCTATTAATCAGAACTCAGTCAGAAGCCAGAAACCACCAGTTATTTATTATTATTATTATTATTATTATTATTATTATTATTTTGAGACAGAGTCTTGCTCTGTCACCCAGGCTGGAGTACAGTGGCGCAACCTAAGCTCACTGCATGCTCTGCCTCCCAGGTTCACACCATTCTCCTGCCTCAGCCTCCCAAGTAGCTGGGACTACAGGTGCCCGCCACCACGTCTGGCTAATTTTTTGTATTTTTAGTAGAGATGGGGTTTTGCCATGTTAGCCAGGATGGTCTCAATCTCCTGACCTCGTGATCTGCCCACCTTGGCCTCCCAAAGTGCTGAGATTACTGGTGTGAGCCACCACGCCCAGCCAAAGCCAGTTATTTTAACAGAGAGAAGATAATAAAAATTGTTAACTAAGGTATTGAAAAAACAAAAGACAGAAAGAGAAGGTAGCAGGAAGCTAGCAGCTGCAGGAAGCAGCTACCAATCCCAGGAGGAACAGAGAGAAGAAATCAGACTTATGAAAACTTAGAACCTCGGCATTGAGGCACCATGGACTGAAACTCAAACCCCTCGGAAGGGGCAGCTGTTTGGCTGGCCCTGGTTCCTCTGAGATTGGAGGATGAGCTCCGTGGGCTCAAGAGGTCCCCCAAGACCCTGAAAAAAAGATATCAACTGACTGCTGCTGACATCTCTAAAGGTTGTGAGGAGGCTGATTCCATGAGTGCTAGAAAACTGCAACCTGGCTTCAACCGCCACTACTGAATGGAACTGTTTTGAATGTGGGAGGAAGAAGCTTTGTGAGGGCTGTATGACAAGAATGCGAAACAAAAGGAAAGAAGGAAGACCCTTCGCCCTCGGCCCGCTCTACAATCTGCAGCCATGCAGTGGCAGAGGTAGACTAAGGAAGCAGGTGGCAAAGCACAACAGTGCTTTGCAGAGTCAAGCTTGTTGACATCAAAAAGTAGTGAAGAAAAAGGTGGGCCAGAGGCTCAGAGACAGTAACTTAACTGGCACAAGTGTCTAGAGGAGGAGAACTTTAAAATATCTTGTTTTGCTTTATTTTTATTTATACCTAATTTAGTGATCTGTCTCTTATACTTTACTTGGCTCCTATTTGCATATTTTCTATCATAATTGAGGTAAGAAAATTGTCTTACCAATGCAAATATATGTTTTTACTAGACTTTTAGGTTAAAATTGCAGGTTTTAAAAAAGTGTAACATCAGATTTTCTTTTTCACCCTGAAATCCTACAAAAGTATGATTTGTTAACTCTACTTCTTTTCAGAAATGCTATTTATCTTTAAGAAAAGACTATATGAATCTGTAATTTTAAAAGATGATTGAAAGATAATACTAAGAGCATAACATACCCTATAGTATATCAGTAAATAATTATATTTAGTAACTTTAGTGATGGGAATTGCTCATGGAATCCACATATCACTGGGAAACTCTCCGTGTTTTTGTTATTATCTTTGAATTGTTACGAAGAATAAATTGTCCAACACTGGAAATCCCTAATCCAACCTGTCAAAGCTTGTCCATTTTACTCAAAAGTAACACTGAGATTCAAGGGAGACCAAATCTGAGATATTTGCCCAAAGTATAGAACTTCTGTTCATTTAGCTCAATTCCCAAAGTATTCTTAGGATACTATTGCATGTCTGTTACCAAACATAACTTTGAAGGTTAGGGCTAGAACAAGGTCTCTGATTCAAGGAGCAGACAGTCTAAGGGAAAATATGCCCCTAACACATATAAAAAGGATTTGAGGCCGGGCGCGGTGGCTCACGCCTGTAATCCCAGCACTTTGGGAGGCCGAGGTGGGCGGATCACGAGGTCAGGAGATCAAGACCATCCTGGCTAACACAGTGAAACCCAGTCTTTACTAAAAATTACAAAAAAAATTAGCCAGGCGTGGTGGCGGGCACCTGCAGTCCCACCTACTCGGGAGGCTGAGGCAGGGGAATGGCGGGGGAGGCAGAGGTTGCAGTGAGCCGAGATGGCGCCACTGCACTCCAGCCTGGGCGACAGAGCGAGACTCCATCTCAAAAAAAAAAAAAAAAGATTTGAGTCTGAGTTAAGTAGCCGATCATCAGAATCCCCTCTCCTCTTCCTCACTGCAGCGGGGAATCGGAAGCCCCATGGCACCACATTCTCAGCCTCCCTGGAAGCAGCCTGTGGCCCTGTAGTAAGCTTCTCCTGGTGGATTGTGACAGGGTCAATGTACCTGGGACATACAACATCCCACATATGCACCTCCATGTTCCTGCCCGTCCCTCAGGATAAAATGGCAGACAATGAATAGAATGACATTGGAAGCCATTGGTCGAGGACAGAAGAGCAGACATCACCTTGAATTTATAAAGGACTGTGCCTTGCCACCTTCCCCTGACCACAACCTAGAACTTATTCCCTGGACTGTAATTTGAGAAACAAACTTCTACTCCACTTCACCTTTGGGTCTATTAGTTACAGGAATTTTGTTAAAATTGAAAACCAGTATATTGTTTAGGAGGATATAAAGTAGTTGGGTTAGAGTTCACAGAAAAGATAAAACCTAATCTGGGTCTTAATTAATAACAACCACAACTAGTTTAGTCTGAATGTGCCAGGAACTACACCAGAAAGTGACACAAATTTTCTCACTGCATTGTCATGACAGCTGTTTGCATTAAGTGCCATTAAACCCTACTTTGCAGATGAAGATCAACCTTTAGAGCGGTTGAGTAATTTCCCCCTAAGTTACACAGTTAATAAGTGGTGGGCTCATAATCTGAACACAGGAATTTCTGCCTTCAAAGCTTGTGCACAGAGAACACTGCAGGCTGCTGGGGGATTGTGTGAGGAAAGGAGTGGAAGTATCACGGCAGGTGGGGGTTGGGAGTGGCAGCAGCTGTGGGACCTTTCCAGTGACCGTGTTATAAAAAGAGTTCCCTTCACTGTCCCCTTATTCAACCCAGTCTTGAATTCTGAAATCTGAACTGCACTGCTCTTTTCTCCAGTCATGTGACAGCAATGAGAAAGACTAGAATAAATTATCAATGCATTTAGAGATTACAAGGAAAACAAAAGCCCAGGCTTTACCCACCATCACCCCCACCCTGGAGCAGAAGCCCAGCTTAACTGAGAAAGGACTGGACTAAATAGAGGTCAAAGGGCAATTCAATGGGTGACCCTGCTGTGTAAGAGGAGCCTAGAGAATTGGAAAGGTGAGGGGCAGGGTTCCTGGCCAAGGAACTGATAGAGAAGCCCAAATAAAGGCAAATACATAGTATTCAAGATTCCCAACTATTTGCATAGGTAATCAAGAGCGAACTCTAAGCCATTTGTTTTTGTTTGGATGGCCCTAGAGGAATTCAAGGCAAACAAACAAATGTAAGTCTGGGGATCTCTAAATAAAACCACCTGCAAGAGCTCCCAGGCCTTGGGAAACAATGTAGAGTTTTGAATAGAGGAGGTAGACATCGCTGGGGGTGGCAGGGAGAGGCATGTACATCATTTCCAATGTTATCTTGGAGCTGACATGTTTAAAGTGTTAGAACTAGTCCTTTTTTCAATGGAGAACATTTTTAAGTCATTTATATCACAGACGGTTCAGCGGCTCTGATTGGCATGCGACAGCTAAATAGAACCTTCTGTTCAGCCTGCTGTACTCCAAGACACCCCCACACTGTCCTCCTGAAGCCCATCCCAGAGGCCTGCAGTTCTCCATCACCAACAGCAACAGCCAGCACCCCGAAAGGTTAAGGCTACTCAAACCAAGAATGCCAGATGCTTTTACTGCAGAGGCATAACAACAACAGACACTGTGGATATTATGAGTGCTGTTTGCCAAAGATGCTTGCTGTCTGCCTTCCAGGCACAAGGTGGATTGCACCTCCTGGCCACCAGGTGATTGAGTGTGGCCGTGTAACTAATTCTGGCCAATGAATTAGGAGCAGAGTCGCAGTGCCACTTCCAGCCAGGAGCACTTAATTGCTAGGGCAAGACCATCCAGAGTTATCTTTACTTCTGCCGCAGCAACTGGCAGCGTTTGAAACAATGGCTACTCTTTGAAGGACATGTAGCTTGAGCAAGAAATAAACCATTATTATTTCAAGTCACTGGGATTTTGCAGTTGTTTGTAATGACCTTGCCTTTTGTGACAGATAACAACAATTAACTTTCATCCAGTGCTCTTTTCCAAGCACTTTATATACATCAATTTAATTCTATCAATAACCCTTTGAGATAGCTACTAGATGAAGACATTGAGGCAGAAAGGAGTTACGTAAATTGCCTAAGATGGCATAGCTAATACAGAAGGTAAAACTAGATTCAGGTGCAGGAAGCCTGTCTCCAGGGCGAGATTTAACACTGAGCTGTGCTGCCTCTTGAACAGTATCGTGCATTTTAATATGATCACTGTGACAGGCTTTAATAAAATTGCTCATCATCAGAAACATACACATCGGAAACTGCAGTAAAAACATATCATCATATCAAAGTCACCATATGCTACCATCAAGTTTAACTCTTGTTTACAGTTAATTGCAACTTTTTTACAAGGAAGAAAAAAAAATGGCATTTGAAATAATTGCACCCCAGATGTCATCACTTGAGTCACTGAGTTGCATGACAATTTTTAAAAGGTAATAGCTCACACATGAAATAAATAATGTTTAATCTTATAAGCTGTATTTTCTGCAAGACTGGGTCTACACTCTTGAAACTGCTCTCCCTGGTTTAGAATTATACCTAAACAAATAAGCAAACAAAAACAGGAACTGGAAACATTATCTATTTAGCATGTTTCATTGTAGATTAAACAGATTTTATTCCCTGTTTCCTGGTAATTATATATAATTAAAAAGCACAGAGGAATGTGCGTAAAAGCACAATGAAGTAATAATCATGTGAACAGTGTCTTATTTTAACTCACCGCTGAGGGGAAGTTGCTTTTATTCAGATTAATTTGTGAAAGGGCTGATGAGAACAAGACAGAGTGAGACAGAAGGGAACGTGTTCTTTGAAATTGTTCTGCTCAGAAAACACAGTTAATGAAATACATCTAATTGCACAAATGCTTCAGAAGGCATTATTACTGAGTACGCTTTAAAGGTTATGCTCTCATGTAACAGCTTTTTCTTTAGGGGAAAAACTCCTATTTTTCAGAACCTGTGCTGGAATCAGATGGACTCAGCTCAGTATTCTATAGCAAGGCCTAGCTTAGCAGTGATAATGCTCTGGGGCTGAGTTCAGACTCTTCATGTGGGCATCAGCTTTAGTACCATGCTGCGTCTCACATGTATGGATTCCCCAGAACAAAGACAAATATGGCAATGTTGACTCTGCCAATTAGATCATTTATTCATAGGGGACATCTACTGCACACACGGTGTTGAGCTAGGTGCTAGGGGCTTGCACGTTGTAAGCACATTAACACTCACTGAAAGCTTACTCCACATGAGGCACAGTGCTAAGCACCTGGACTAGATCAGCGAATCCTGACAACAACTCTAAGAGGTTGGTGCCATTATCATCAGTATTTTTGGATCAGGCAAGAAACTAAGGCTTATGCTAACACATCTAGAATGTATATAATGATTTAAGTGTTCAGAAAGAAAATAAAGCATGGGAGGAGAGTAGGAAGTGCTGGCATGATTATGGCCACTTCAAACAGGGTAGCTAGGGAAGGCCTCACTGAAAAGCAATGTGAATAAAGACCTAAAAGAATCGAGGAGAAAGCCTCAGAGATCTCTGAAGGAAGGGCATTGCAGGCAGAGACAAGAATGCATACATTCAAAGGCCTTGAGGTGGGAAAATGTGAAAGGCACAGTAAGGAGGTCTTGAAGCTGGAGCGGAGAAGTCAAGTCATAGGGAATCCATGAAAGCAGAAGGAGTGGGGCCGTGTAGATTGTTGAAGGACTATCGCTTTTACTCTAAGTGATAGGGGAGGTCCTCAGAGTATTTTCAGCAGAGGAGGATCATGATCTGAGGACAGCAGAATCACCCTGGCTGCTGTGTTGAGAATACAGTCATCCCTCAGTATCTGTAGGGGACTGGTTCTAGGATCCCCCTCAGATAACAAAATCCACGGATGCTCAACTCTTTATATAAAATACATAGCATCTACAAGTAACCTATACACATCCTCCTTTATACTTTACATAATCTCTAGATTACTTATAACACCTAATACAATGGAAATGTTGTGTAATAATAGTTACATTGTATTGTTTAGAGTATGAGGACCATGAAATCAAATCTGCACATGTTCAGTACTGGTGAAACTATCCATTTTCCCCCCAATATTTTCTATCTGGCGGTTGGTTGAATCTGCCCTTGCAGGGAGGATGGGCCGATTATAGACTGAAGAGCAGCAAAGGAAAAGCAAGGAGACTAGTTAGGAAGCCATTGCCATCAACCAGGCAAAAGCGATACAGGTCTGTCCCAGGCTGGCCACAGTGGCCATACAAAGAAAAGGCCAGGTCCTGGGTATATCTAATTTTAAAGGTGGAAACAACAGAATTTGTCACAGATCATATGTGGAGGGTCAGAGCAAGACTGGGGTCAACGACGGCCCCAGGCCTTTGGTCTGGCAACTAGAAGCAGGGAGTAGTCTTACTGACATGGAGAGGACAAAGCAGAGCAACCTCGGAAGCCCACGTTGAGGCATTTAAGTTTTAAATACCCATTAGACAACCAAAGGGAAATGTCAGAGATGAATAGTCCTGAGATAAAGAGACAGAGCAGAGCTAGAAATAACATTTGAGTGTCGTTTGCATAGAGATGGCATTTAAATCCAAGGTAATGAAAGAGACCACCAGGGAGCTGAGTGTAGAGAAGAGAAGATGCCCAAAGGCTGAGTCCTAGGTCACGTCAACATTTCAAGATTGGAAGATGAAGAGGAACCAGCAAAGAGGATGAGGGAGCAGCTACGGAGACAGAAAGAAAGCCGCAAGGGTCCAGACCACTGACCTAGGAGCCAACTAGCCTGGAGAAAAATAACATTATTCCAACTCTGCTACTTCAGTGGTGCTTTGAAATAAAATGAGAAGACAAATGTGAAATCCTTTGATAAAGTTAAAAATCCTTTCCAAGATTCTCAAGAACTTCCTAAGTGCGTATGCATACTAAGTATATTGATTTTTTAAAAATAAATGTATACACATTTATTATATTGATGTAAAATGTATGAGTTTAAACAAATCAATCAACCAAAACATATGAAGTAGAGGTCTACAAATAATAATACATTTCAAAATACTGAAGTTATAAAGCCCACCAAGTTTCTTAAACACTGTTGAGTTTCCCTGCATTCTCCAGCCATTTGATTAATCTTTTGGTGCCTGTGGCAACTTAAAAAGAAAAATATTTGCCTTTCATGGTCAGTATCATCCCAGGATTTAACCTACTCTCTGTCTACAAGCTCTGGAGAATTAGAAACCAAGAATGAGACTGCATACTCATTACCCCTTACGACCGTGCTGTCCTGAATCTGGTGGCTCTTAACCTTGCATGATATCTTTCGTATATTTAAGACTTCTATTTTTAGAATCATAATATTTACGTCTATTGAACTTAGAACTTATATTATTCTAAGAGTTCTTAGGTAATGATGATGACAGACGTTCATTCACTTATTCCACAAAAATACTAGAGAGGAAGGCTAAGGCAGTTGTTCAGAGAATGGACTCTAGGGTCACTTAACAGTTTCTGCATCTATAAAATAGAGACAAACATAGGACTTACCTCCTAGGCTTGTTGCAAGGATTAAATGAGTTAATATTCATAAAGCTTTCAGGATGGTGTCTGGCAACATGGTTACGGCTCTAGGAGGGCTCACAACATAAGAGGAGATATTTAGTGGATGCCCACTGTGTACTTGATACTGTCCTAAGCACTGAAGATACAGTGGAGATCAAGACCCATACATGTGAAGGTAGGGACAGAAAATAGACAAGGAAATAAATGATATAATCCTAGAGTGTGTTAAGTATTAAACAAAGACATTAACAGAGAGTGATTAGGAGTAGAGAGAGGTGGGGAAAAGCCTTTCTCTGAGAAGGGGCAATTTGAACTGGGACCAGAGCACCCGAAAGGCACCAGGCATGTGAGGACTCAGAGTTAGAGGATTCCCAGCAGAGAAAACCACAAAAGCAAAGAGATACAGCCATGAAGCCAAAATAGCCCACTTGATCTCAGAAAATAAACCATCCAGTTTAATGTGGGGAAGGCATATGAGTCAGACAGGCAGAGCCAAATTAAGCCATTCAGGAATCAGGCAAGGAACATATATCCAGGCTGGACCTCTTCACATTTGATGGTACATTGCAACAATACATTTAAATTCCAATGGAATTAATCTGCAAATTGTAATGGCAGGATTCAGGAGTAGGCCCCTTCTTTCACCGACTTACCCCTCTCCTCATTAACATTTCATATAATCTTCTTTATACTGTCTTGGAAGCAAGCAAGACAATGGACAGGGAATACTTCCCCCTATATGAAATGTTTTTGCTACACTATTTTGTCATACCTGGTGTCAACCCCCTGGTCTACTGCCAGATCTACTGAATAAAGGGTCCATCCTCATCAGGTGATTTTCATAAGCAAATAAATATATCATAAATGACCAATGCTAGGTTTTCTCTAAAGGAAAAAAAAGTCATTTATCTCTAGCCCTGATCCCAGTCAGTATTGTGTCCACTTATTTTGTCTTATTTTGCCCACTTAGACCTGCTGCTTCAAGTCCTTTCTGCCATTGCTGAAGAAATGACATGAATTCAGACAAAGGGATTACCTGGTCCAATCTTGTCTATCTGAGACAGTCCTCAGATGCTAAGTTAACAGCCACCTAGGATCACACAGCTAAAGAAGGCTTCCCGCCGCTGCCTCCCCTGTCTTTCCTGCTGAGCCTGATGGATGAGCTTGTGTCTTTTTGGCATTCCAAGCCCTTTGCTTTGTTTCACTTTTGACAGCTATGGACCTTGTGGAGAAGCCAGCCAGGTTTGGAAACCAGTTTGGTCCTGACAGACCTGCACAGCAGGAACTCACCTATGTACACAGTGATCTGGGGCAGTGCCTGCCTGGGCACTAGAAAGTCAGCCCAGGTTCCCAGAGAGCCCTAAGGGCAACCAGTCTAAACAGATACATCAATCTGCTCGCTAAAGAATAAAGCTGGCTCTCCTAATATAATTACAGGCTGGCTGATTTATTATTCCAATCTTTAGTGCATGGTAAGGTTAGTGTTATTTGTGCCAGTTTATGGTATTGGGCCAAAACATGAAATATCAAGTTAATATGATTGGTTCCAAGAATGGATTTGCACAAAGATAGCTCCTGCTTATGCCAATGTGTGTGCAGTGATTACACCACGTGGCAAAGCTCTTTTGAGAAGGAAATTACAATTCCTCATGTATTCAGAATGATTTAATAGCTGGCAAGCTACTGCCAATCACCTGGGCTACTGCCAAATCTACTGAAATATCTTCAAGGGTCCATCCTCATTAGGTTATTTTCATAAGCAAATAAATACACCATACATGACAAATGCTAGGCTTTCTCTAAAGGAAAAAAACCAATAATTTATCTCTAACCCTGGTCTCAGTCGGTATAAACATGCTAAACCCCACATGGGAGAAGAACACTTTGTAAGAAGTTGTGGAAGACCTTGTGAGATCATGGTCCAAGGACGCTTGCTTTGGAATGGCAGAGACCAGGATTAGAATCACGGCTCCTTCACTTGACAGCTCCATGTTCTTCATCAAGTTTCATAACCTCCACAAACCTTGGTTACGTCATCTGAGAAATGGGAATGATATGTTGTTACAAGGAGTAAGGGGCTGCAGCTCAGTTACCTGGTACAAGTGAGGCATTCAATAAATCAATGCTTCTCAAAATGGCAGGGGTATGATGATAAATCTTCTAGATTTGGAAGTTCTCTATGGAACATTTTTACATTTATGTTTACCTTTCAATCAATTTAAAAATTAATATAGCCATATTCTGGATCAGCTGAAAGATCCATTTGGATTTAGTTTGGGAACTCAATTCGTAATCTGTGTTTATGATTACATTGGTACCAGAGAGTACTACTTGAAGTATCATGAGCTAGAGAAAAATAGAAGGAAATCTGAGTTGATATAAAGGAAGTGTTTATGCCAAGTAAAAGCCCAGGATGCCTTCAGGTTGTGCACATAAATGTTCTAAGAGTTTAGAACAGAGAAAAGTGGTATAGGAACTGAGTGAGCTCACAGCACTGGTCCTATTGGCACCAAGAAGGCAACATGCCTGCACCATAGCAATGAGCAACAGTTAAATTCACTGAACAATGTTTGTCATATTTCATCAATATATAATTGTGAATTTTATTGGTTTTGTTGTCTTTTTTTTGAGACAGAGTCTCACTGTTGCCAGGCTAGAATGCAGTGGCACGATCTTGGCTCACTACAACCTCCGCCACCTGGGTTCAAGCGATTCTCCTGCCTCAGCTTCCCAAGTAACTGGGACTACAGGCGCACACCACCACACCCAGCTAATTTTTGTATTTTTAGTAGAGACGGGGTTTCACCATGTTTGCCAGGATCATCTTGATCTCTTGACCTTGTGATCTGCCCGCCTCGGCCTCCCTGTTGTCTTATTTTTAACATATAAAATTGTTTTGATGTTGTGGTTTGCAAGTAATAAAGCATTTGTTTCTAGGCCTTATGAAAAAGGAGAGACAGATATAGACATAAAACATATAGATGTACATCTTTATGCTATAAAGTACTTGTTTTAGGTCCTGTATATTTAAGTAAAGATACAAACAATTTTTAACAGATGTTCATGTAAATTTTTTTCTATAGAATGAGTTCATAGATTATTCCATTTTCAGAAACCCAGCAATAACTGGTCACTGCTAGTGTAATTATTATGAAGGAAAGGATATTCCTTAAGGAATAAATGGTCATATTATTTTGAGTGAAGAAGCAGGCTATAATATTTGCATATACGTTATAATTAACATTGTGTTGAAAAATTATGTCCGGGAAAAATTACAACAATATAAAGGAATATACTGAATAATAGTTGTTACACTTGGGCGATAAAACTGAGTGGTTTTTTTTTTCTATTTTAACTTGACTTTAACAGACACAAATTTTATAATTCTAAAACATATGTCTAGGGTGTAAGCAGAGTGAGACTGTAACTTGCAGCTGAACCAAGCTGATTCCAGACCCGCAACTGCTGGGCTGGGAAAGCCCTGACATCCTAGCACTCACATCTCTGCGGCCTCAGTCCCTGGTTTCAAGAGGCTCCTGCCCTGAACACTTCAGATCCCAAAATACTCCCCTGGTACCTCCAACAGATGTGATTTATAAGGCAAGTTTCTCTCTTAAAACACCTTTCCGGGAACCCTGATTCTTGTTTGCACTGGGGAGTTCCAGGAACGTTCTGTGCGGCAGTGAAAGGTGGTCACCCCTGTGGTCTTCCCCCTTGGCAGTTCTCCACGGCCACCCTTGGCAAACAGTGCAATGGGGTTCTGTTGGTTTTCTTGTCTCTCTAGCACAGCACCTTTTTTGGCCGCCTCTGCCTTCTTTCTGGCATTCTTCCCCAAGCCTTAGTCATGGCACCACGCCTGTGCCAGACCTTCTGTGGCTGGGCTTCCGATGTTGTCTGCCACCCCTCAATACTTTCCTTGGATGACGTGATGGGAAACACCTACCTGTGCCAGCTGCACTCTTTAAGTGACTAAAGCTAATCTGGTTGCCCAAGACATATTACACACACACACACACAAACACACACACACACTGTATACACACAGGCACACACATTTTAGTACTCAGCCTACCCTAAACCATATAAATCTGTATCTTTGGAGGTGAGCCCTGGCACTGGCATTTTTAAAAGTTCCCCAGGTGATTCTAACGTACAGCCAAGGCTGCCAACTCTCAGGTCAATCACAGCATCCTCGAGGCCTGAGAACGCACACTCTGAAACCAATGACCTGAATTAAATCCTGGCTCTACCACAAACCTGCTAGCTGCATAACCTTGAGCAATTTAATTCACCCTGTTCCGTTTCCTTATTTGTAAAGTAGAGCGAATGCTGGTAACAATATCTACCTCATAGTGTTGATGTAAGGATTAGATAAGACAATACCTACTTAGAAGAGCCTAGCATGGCAGGGCGTGGTGGCTCACACCCGTAATCCCGGCACTTTGGGAGGTTGAGGCATGAAGATAGCTTGAGGTCAGGAGTTCGAGACTAGCCTGGCCAACGGGTGAAAACCCATCTCTACTAAAAATACAAAAATTGGCCAGGTATGGAGGCATGTGCCCGTAATCCCAGTTACTCAGGAGGCTGAGGCAGGGGAATTGCTTGAACCCTGGAGACGGAGGTTGCAGTGAGCCAAGATTGCACCACTGCACTCCAGTCTGGGCGACAGAGTGAGACTCTGTCTCAAAAAAAAAAAAAAAAAAAAAAAAAAAAAAAGAAAGAAAAAGAAAAGAAAAAGAATAGCCTAGCACACAGCTCCATACAGACTGGTTCCTCTCTCCTATTGGTCATTATTTTTAGTCAGCATTGTATAGTCACCTAGTTCAGGAGGAACACCAGGGTGGCAGCTTAAGAAATATAGAACAGGAGATTTCCTCTCAGGGCAGACTTTGTAAAGGTCTTGTTTCCCCTGAAACAAGATCCTATGAAAGATGTCCTGTCCTAAACATGACCGTTGCTGCTCCCTAGTCCCTACCAGGTGCTGCAGCTGAGGACACCAGGGGAGTGTCTGCTGCATCATCATCAGTGTGTGCATTTCAGCAACACTTGCCTGGATCTCGTCTAAGAGATCCCAGGAGCTTTAACATGTGACTCTGACAGAAGCTTTGAATGTAATTACCAAAATCATTTCTGCAGCTTGCTCACAGGTGGGCCTGGTTGTTGCAGGCCCGTGGCAGCTGTTTCAAGCCTTTGGCACCCTCTCCCTGTCCCCAAGGGGGCTGTGGGACCCAGGGGGTTTGCTCATACCTGGACCAGCTTTTTCCTTCCCTCCAGTTTACTAACCCTTGCTGTAGAATAAACGTCCTCCCTTGCTCAATGTGCTGTGCACCTGTTAGTGTTTGTTTTTCACTGACAGTGTTGATTTAGCATTGGACCCAGCAGAGGATGTGGTTACAGGCTATGATAAGGGCTCAGAGCTGCTCTGTGGACAAGAGGAAAATGCCAAGTTGGGTAATGAAAACTGATCCGCCCTGTGCTCTGACTTAAAAATACCTTTACCAAAATTATGAAAGCACCACAAAAACAAAACAGAAAATAAACTCCCTCTCTCTCTCTACCCACACTCAATCATCCCAGAAAGTAGTGTGGCATGTTGGATTTGGTACTAAACTCAGGGGCAAGAGTCCTATTAATACTTTCAGCTCTTTCAATGCCTGAGTTTCCTCCTTTGTTCTGTGAATACTTCCAGCTCTGTCTGCGCCATGAAGGGAAGGGTTTGAATGCGCTGAACTTTCTGGTCCCTTCTGGTACTCCACCCCCTTGCCCATCACACAGCCAAACGTGCCATCTCCCTGATGCACAACACATTCAATTACTGAGCACAAACCATGCAGCAGGCATCGTGGGAATTTCTGGAAGAGAAGGGAGATCAAGCAGACACAGTCCCTGGAAGCAAGTGTGTGAACAAATAAGCACAACCAAGGGTTTCATAAACACATGCTGGCAGAATGTATGTATAGGGATGGCTGGTTTTCACAAATTATATCAGGAATTTTTTATAAAGAAGGTGACTCTCAAGTTGAGTGTTGAGTAATGAATAAGTACTTGCCAAGACAGGGTGGGGTGGAAAGGGCGGTGTTAAAGGCAAAAGAAAGGTTCAACAAAGGCTGAGTTGCAACACAGCTTGGTGGGCTGGAGAATTGCAGGACTCTCTGAAGAGTCAGGAGCCTACATTGTGAGGTGTGTGTGTGTGTGTGTGTGTGTGTGTGTGTGTGTGTGAAAGAGAGAGGGAGAGAGAGAAGAGGAGAGGAGGAGGAAGAAATAAAGAAAAAGAGAGAAATGCTGCTGGATACCAGAAGAGATGAGATATAGCAGGAGCCTGATAAAAAAACTTATGATAAAAAATGAGTTTAGAGTTCAGTCTACAAACATAGTGAATCCAAAGACAGTTTTAAGCAGTTTTAAGAACGACACTATCGTATTTAGGGCCCATGGAAACTTCATGCAAAATAGTTACATATGGGAAAGATTAAGAGATTAGACTAGGTTCTTGTCTCATTTGTCACTTTTTTTTTTTTACACTGTTAGATAACAGATGTGCAAGCAGTGGTATAATCCTATTTCCTTGCTTATTTCTTAAGTGACAGTACTTGAAGCTTCAGGACATAAGTTTACAAGTTGTTGGCTTTAATCTTCAGGCTTCTTTTTTTGCCTTTTCCATTTTGACAATGCAAATTAAGAAATTTCCAAAAAGCTTTCCAAGATTAAATCCATTGTATTCTTACTGCTCCATTATCCTCCTTTCTCCAACTATTAGGGATTTTTCTTCTGCCTTTTTTTTTCTTGCCTTGATTTTTATCTCACACATAGATATAAAATCATCATGGATATTTTATAACTCTATAATTTCAGTAAAGGCCACTAATATCTAAATGACTTAAAATAATATTCCCACACACTTAGCACATGCCTGGCATAGAGCAGATGCACAATTAGAAGAACGCACATAGGCTGTAGGGTCGGAACATACAGGGGTTTCACTCTGGCTAGGTCATTTCATCATTAATGGTTCCCAGCAAGTCATCTTACTCTAAGCCTCAATATCTTCATCTGTAAAATGGAGCTAACAATATTGTTAATGTGTGTGTGTGTGTGTGTATATATATATATATATATATGTATGTAAATGCAAAATCCTGATCCTCCTACAGATATAAAATGAGCACATGCTAAAGATATTGTTTAACAGGCAAATGTTAAATCTGGTTCAAAGAAGAAGTAAAAAGAAACGCAAATTTATATAAAAGAATGTTGAAATGAATTTACAAATAGGTAGAAACTGGCTTTTTCTATTGGGAGGGGTAAGGGGTGGAGAATTAAATTTAATTCAGTTCGGATACTATATATTTATGTATCTTACAGACAAGAATCATTTTCATGTAGGTTACCTATAACCATCAAAGGTAATGGAAGGCACCAAGTCCCCCATAGAATCAGAATGAGATAAACGGGAAAGGTGAGTGCTAAACAATGCATAGTTTTTCATGGAAGCCAAGCTGTTCTCTATCATGCCTAGCTGGCATCCTAGGTTGCTGGGAGGATTCAAGCTCACTTATGTGCAGCACCTTCATAGTCTTTAGAATGTACCAGTTGCCTGGCAAGTAATAACTGGCTTTGTTACTATTAATGGAAGCTATGGATGAAAATTACTTCTGTGTAAGGTTTTACTCATCCAACCAGAATGTGTATTCTTTTATTGCTATCATTTAATAGTGTGCAGTAGACTGTCCAGCACTGCTTGATACTCAGCAGGCTTTTAAATGACAAATTTATATTAAGGAAAATATTCTGATGAAATGTGAGATGAGATAGCTTTTTAAAACAATGAATGATTAACCTTCTGAGTTAGAAGAGATGGTGAGGGCAACTAAACAGCTGCTGCCATCACACTCTTTTTCAGAAAGTCAGTGGGCCTTGGTCTTATTACTGAAAAGTGATGGTGGTTGAACACAACTCTGCTACTTCCCCTTCCCATGAGAGACCAGAGTGAGTTCAGCTTCAAACGAGCATTTGCTTTACTCTGCTTCTAAGTCCTTATTCAAATTCAACTCTCACTGTTACCAGTCAGATTTGCCCACTCTGCCTTCTATGACATCCCAGCAGCATTTTCTTTGAGGAACCAAGATCAATTTATGATGTCACCATTGTTGCCAGCAGTTTGATTCTGGATGCAAAGAAACTTAAGTTTTTTGAACTCACCTCACTTCAAGTGATAAGGAAGCAAATACAGAAGAAGAACTTAGGAGAATGAGAGAGTGTCTCTCTCTCTCTCTCTCTGTGTGTGTGTGTGTGTGTGTGTGTGTGTGTGTGTGGCGTGCCCATGATTAAATAGCAATATGCAAAACAGCTACCCAAAATTTAAAATGGTGTTTCTTGCATTAAGCTGAAATAATTTTTCTGGTGGGAAAAAGGCACATGGGGATGGGACAGGAACAAAAAGTTGGGTATACATTGGAACTGCTTCCCGTTTTAGTGGTTTGGACACAAAAGTGGTTCTACTTGTCTGCTCTTTCCTTTTTTCTTTTTGAAAGCCTTTAATTTTAGAATTGTAACAAAAAAAACCATCCAATTTTACTTAATAGTAGACTTGGCTTCTAATAACTTCAAAAACTAGGGAAAGATAGAAAAAGTGCTTTTGATTTTCTAAGCTGGACCAAGTTTCTGGAGCCCCAAACTTCCCGTACCCCTTTGGGCATCCTACTTGGTACTCGGGAAAATACCGACCTAGAGACAGACTTAACTGATTCCACCCTAACTCCCATAGTTGCTGTTAACTTTTTTGTGCATTGAAAAAGCTCTTTTGACTGGAGAGAAAAATGCTGTGAGAACAAGTATTGGTTGAGGTGGTGGCAAAGGAGTATCTTTGATCAGAAAGCAAACCTCAACCGCGGGTAAAGGTGAGACTAGCCTTTTCATTTATGGGATTTCTACAATTATGTTATAAGTTCCTGAGAAAGACCGATTCTGCCAAAAATAACTCTGCTTTGCCAGAGGATGCCAGAAATTCAACAATTTTTAGTTCAGTGACTCCAGCACCTGTTAATTTGCAAGGGTGCATGTATTCAATCCTTCCTCAAAGGCAGATATGATCATCTAACCAGTAATTCTTAACCCTTCTGGATTATGGATGCCTTTGAGAACTTGAAGAATTCCATATCCCAGAAAAATGCACACACGCACATTATGAGTTGAACTTTTCTCCCATTGCAAACAACAGAAGCTAACTCTGACTAATTTAAGCAAACGGGGGATTTAATGGAAGAAAATTGAGTGGGAGAGGAAATGGAGCTGCTTTGGGCACTAGATAGCAGAAACTAGTTCCTAGTGGGCAGAATTTCTTTGTGTGCTGTCAGTGAAATGAATCTGACCAAGCTATGTTTTCCTGTGGCTGTTAGACCATCGAGATTTCCCCAGAGGAACTCTGGCTCAGCTTAGACCCCCAGCCCCTCCATGGCTAAGGGGGTAAGACTTTTGGCTGACATACCACCAAGATAGAATAAGATATGGAGAGGAGCCAGCCCCTAAAGGAGAAATCAGGGTCCTGGCATTACCAGGAGAGAAGGAAATGATGCTGGGCAGGCAAAAACTATAAATGCCCAATAAACACACTTGCTCACTCAGAATTCTGCATATTAGGTAAGCAGAGGAATCAGTAACCCCAGTTCTAAAAACTGGGGTCAAAAAGCCACTGATTAGCTACACCCTGTTACCAATATTTAAATGCTCTATACAACATCCCCTATTTCCTGAGACTATGCTTGTTATTAGAAAATCTGGAGTTAAAGAGAAATTGGGGAACCTGGTAGAAAAAAAATGAGGAAGAAAATACCAAAAAGTGACAGGAAGCTAATAAAGAAGCTAGGGACAGTAAAACCATGGTTTTCCCACGCCTGACCCTAGATGAATGAATAACTCTCTATGGACAGATGTATCTACTCTTATCCATGTCAGAGGCTCTGATACCAGTTATCTGCTGGACATGCATGGGGCCCACTGGCATTCCAGTCCTAAAGAAGATGAGTAAGAGAGACCTTACTCATCTTAAGAGATCTCTTACTCTTACTCATAGTAAGAGAATCCTAAAGAAGATGAGTATGCAAAATAATCCCCCAGAGTGCGTGATGCCACAAAACCATGCTCCTGGGCTTGACTTCTGGTTTCCCTTGTGTGAATGCAGCACCCAGAGAACCCCATGATGGTGGGGGAGAGTCTCTTCCCCATCTCAGTAAGATGTCACATGGATCTAGATCTGAAGTGGCCTGGGAGGTATGCTCCAAGGACCAATGAACACACTGTGTTCAATAACTGTGCTGTCAGTGAAATGAATCTGACCAAGCCATGTTTTCCTCTGGCTGTTAGACCACCAAGATTTCCCCAGAGGAACTCTGTTTGGCTCAACTTAGACCCCCAGCCCCTCCTTGGCTAAGGAGGTAAGGCTTGTTGGCTGACATGCTACCAAGATAGACTTCTGATTTCCCTGGTGTGAGTGCAGTGTCCAGAGACACCTATGATGGTGGGTTTCCTCTACTACTAATTGGAGCACATGGCTAGGGAGAGAAATGAGCTTTTATTGGATGACTTACCCATTTCAGACCTTTACAAGTCAGTTCCTCAACGGGTGATGCAGATACCTTGAGAGGCCCACTGTGATTTTCCCCTTGCCTGCTTCTCCAGATGTATCTCAAGTGCCTCTCACTCTCACACATTCATATTCAGCCACATTGCCCCCTTTAAAACTTCTTGTCCTACTAGAAACCTCAGGGTTTTATCACATATTGTTTTCTTTGTCTGATGTGCCCTTCCCCAACTCTAGCTAACACCAACTTATTTTTCTTATTTCTGGAAGGATGGAGGCTCCATCTGTCTCATTTACTTTTGTAACCCTGAGTCCCAGGCCCATATTAGGTAATCATTATATGTATGTTGAATGAATGTTGTTCAGCATTGTATAGGAGAGGCGCTCTCAAGGATAAATAGTAGAAAAGAAGTGAGTTAAGTTAGTAAATTTAGAGACTGATGAGCATGCTGATATGTGTAGAGGTGGGAACAGATGTAAAACATAAGACACTGACAGAATTGTAGAATAGTCCATTCTTTCAACCCAGGAATGAAGGCAAAAGAGCCAGGAAAGTACATGGAATATGGCCAAAGATAGTTAAGGTTTTAGATAAAGCTGAAACTTCATGTATCACTCTTGGTTGCCTTGGCAACAGAACCTCATGATAATGATATTATAATATGATGAAGCAAATACAAATAAATTAACACCTTATAAAAAATGGAGCCACAAATGGTCTAGTTAACTTCACCTTTGAGGATAATGTAAGGTGAAATCTTAGAAAGGGCTCTATGCTGCAAAGAATGCACCCTAGGACTTGAGTTATGTATAAAAGGGTTAAACCAGGCCGTGGAATTTGACAAACCAAATCTAAAATGCATATGTGGAAACACATAAGAGCATGATCAACTAAGATGGTTTTGAAAAGCAGAATAAGTTATGGGACTTGCCCTATATTTCAGTCATCTTTTAACATCATTATACTGTGGAACAAACCACCACAAAGCCCCAGTAGCATAGCACAATAAGCATTTATTTTGGCTTATTTTTTTCTTTTTCTTTTTTTTTAGATAGAGTCTCGCTCTGTTGCCAGGCTGGAGTACAGTGACGCAATCTTGGCTCATTGCAACCTCCACCTGCCGGGTTCAAGCGACTCTCCTGCCTCAGCCTCCCAAGTAGCTGGGACTACAGGCACACACCACTATGCCCAGTTAATTTTTCTATTGTTAGTAGAGATGGGGTTTCACCACGTTTGCCAGGATCGTCTCAATCTCTTGACCTCGTGATCTGCCCACGTGAGCCTCCCAAAGTGCTAGGATTACGAGCATGAGCCACTGTGCCCAGCCATGAGTATAAGGTTGGCATTGCAGTTATGGTGTTCTCAATCAAGTGTGGCTATTTTGACTCTGGTCACTCACATGAGCAGCTGGTAGGTTGGGTGGGCACTGGCCGGTCTAGGATGGTCTTAGCATGGATTGGCTCCGCTGCTTCATGTGTTCTTTCAGCACATTTCAGCATACGAACCTGGGCTTATTCTCATAGTGGAAGCAGAGTTCCAAAAGGGGTGGGAACATGCAGGGCCTTGAGGTCTATGTCTGCAACAGGGATACTGTCATTTCCATCACATCCTTTGCAGCAAATTCAGTCCCGATTCAAAGGATGGAGAAAGAGACTCAACTTCTTCATAGTGTGAGCTGTAAAGTTATACTGCTAAGGGCATAGATCCAAGGAGGCCATTAATTTTATCTGTCAATGCAATTAACCAACCATACCAGAAATCAACTTATTGTAAAGCTATAGTAACTAATTCAGTATGATACTGGTGTAGAAATAGATAAGCAGAATAAGGGTATGGTATTATGACCCAAAAGAGACTCGTATGATAATAAAATATCATAATGACAAAGATAGTGTTGCAAAGTCTCTGTGGGGAAAATGGTAGACCATTTAACAAATGGTTCTATAACAAGAGGCTCTCCATATTGGAGGGGTCGTGGGGGAAATGGTTCCTTCCCTCATATCATGCATAAACATTAATCTCAAGTTTATAAGATATACATGTAAAAGGCAAAACTTTAAAACTTTAAGAAAACAATATACTAGAGTATCTCTACAGCCTGAGTGTGGGGAAAGATTTCTTAAACAAGATACAAAAGGTATAAACTATAATTAAAACACAGATAAAATGAATTAAATTATAATTTAAACCTTTTTTTTTTTTAAGACAGAGTCTTGCTCAGTCGCCCAGGCTGGAGTACAGTGGCGTGATCTAGGCTCACTGCAAGCTCCGCCTCCCAGATTCACGCCATTCTCCTGCCTCAGCCTCCCGAGTAGCTGGGACTACAGGTGACCGCCACCACGCCCGGCTAATTTTTTGTATTTTTAGTAGAGATGGGGTTTCACCGTGTTAGCCAGGATGGTCTCGATCTCCTGACCTCATGATCCGCCCTCCTCGGCCTCCCAAAGTCCTGGGATTACAGGCATGAGCCACCGTGCCCGGCCAATTTAAACATTTTATGCAAAAAAACTCCAAAAAGTGAAAAGAAAGCTCCAGTCTTCCGGAAGATATTTATAAAGCAAGTAATTGAGAAAAGGTAGTATTGAGAACTAACAAAGAACTTACAAAAGTTAATGAGAAAAAGATAAGTTAACAGAAAAAATAAAAATAAATGTGCAAAGGAAGAGGAAATACACAGAAGAGGAAATCTAAATGGCCAATAAGCATATCATATAATGATCAATCTCATTAGTTAGTTATTGGGCAAATGAAAATTAAAATCATAATAGGCCCAGCATGATGGCTCAGGCCTGTAATCCCAGCATGTTAGGAGGCCGAGGCAGATGGATCACCTGAGGTCAGGAGTTCCAGACAAGCCTAGCCAACATGATGAAACCCCCATCACTACTAAAAATACAAAATTAGCCAGGCATGGTGGTGGGCACCTGTAATCCCAGCTACTCTGGAGGCTGAGGCAGGAGAATCACTTGAACCCAGGAGGCAGAGGCTGCAGTCAGGCAAGATTGCACCACTGCACTCCAGCCTGGGCAACACAGTGAGACCCCACCTCAAATAATAATAATAATAATAATAATAAAGTATAATTTCACATCTTTTAATTTGCCAAGGATTATGCAGGTTGGCAATATCAAGAGTTAAGGTAGAGCCACTGGACCTCTCATACACAGTGGGTAGGAATTGAAATTAGCACAACTACTTTGGAGAACAATTTGGTAATATCTAGGAAAGTTGAATATGCACATATCCTATAACCCAGCAATTCCAAGTCTATATCTTAGAGAAAGTGTCACATATTTTTCTGAATTCATACATGAGAATATATATTGCAGTGTTATTTGTAATAGAAAAATGGTAAACATCCTAAATGTCTATACATAAGTATAGATAAATAATACTGGCATAGTCATACAGGGGACTATTACACTACAGTAAAAATGAATTAACTAGAGCTAATATAGCCACACATGAAAAATGCTCACAAGTATAATGTTGGATAAAAAGCAAGTTACAGAAGGTATATGCAATATTGTAACAGTTTAAGACCCTATTAAACCACCCTATATTGCTTAAGAATATACACATGTATAAAAAAAGCATACGGATATACATAGAATGATAAAGTAAAAATTCAGGATAATACTGCAAATCACCTCTAGGGAGGAGGTCGGGTTATAAAGAACAGAAGGTAATAGGGAAAGGTCCGCAGGAGGCCTCAACTGTATCCATAATGTTATATTTCTTAAGCTGGGTGATGTAATGTAAGTGCTTTTCTGATATTAGTCTCCATATGCTATTTGTATGTCTGATGGTTAATTTTTTAAAATAAGTGAATATTTAAGAGTCTTGCTTTGAAAAAGAAAGAAACAATGGGGCTGAAAGAAGAACCTAAATAATGTTAGAATGTTAACACCTATCTATAGGCATCTCTGGGTCTCCTTAACCTCTCTAATCCACAAAACTTGTTTGGAAACATTAAAGATAAATAGGAGTAAATGAATGGTTAAGCAAGTTTGAGGAATGCTGGGTAAAACAAAGCTAAATATTCGCTCTTTTCTGCAATACTTGTCAGAGTCTTTGAAATGCGAATGTCACTGTGAATCTCTGAGTGGGAGAGAGAGTCAGCAGTGTTTTCCCCCTTTAAGTCCGGAACCATTTTTTTCATGTGGCATCTCAAGGCAAGGGTTTTCCAAGAAATACATTTTGGAAATTTTGTCCCCGGAAGTTTCATTTTCCTTTCACCAGCTTCTATCCCGGCGTCTCATCCTGCCCACACATTTCACTTCCTTATCAAGCCACATGTCTTTGTCATTTTGTTTCCATCTTTCCACAAGCATACCTTTCCCAGGCTTTTGTGTTTCACGAAGGCAACATGGCATGGTGAAAAGAGCACTTAGCTAGAAATCTACGAGCAATTCTGGCCTCAGTGCTTCTTAACTGGGGCACCCAGGGCGGGTTATTTAATTTCTCTGTGCCTTAGTTTCTGTCTACAAAAGGGAGAGAAGAATCAAATCATTTACCCCATAGGAGAGTCGTGAGTATTGAGTTCCTACCTATATAGTGCTTGATACTTTTTATGAACTTATGAAGTGTTGACTAGATTTATATAATAGGGAGAAAGTAATAGTTTACCTACCCCAAGAGTCTGCTTTTGGAGACTCCATTAATTTCCCAGGGCTGCCACAACAAACTGAGTGGCTTAAGCAACAGGAATGTATTTTTCTCACAGTTCTGGAGGCTGAAAGTCCAAGATCAGGGTTGGTTGCCTCTGAGGGCCGTGAGGGAGAATCTGTTCCCGGCCTGTTCCCCGACTCCGGGAGGCTTGTTGGCAGGCTTTGGTGTTCCTTGACTTCTGCTGCACCACCAGATCTCTGCCTTCATCTCCACACAGCGTTCTCCCTGCATGTCTGTCTCCAAATTTCCCTTTTCAAATAAGAACAGCAGCTCTATTGGATTTGGGGCCCACCCTACTCCAGTGTGACCTCATCTTCACTAAATATGTCTGCAACAACTCTATTTCTAAATAAGGCCACACACATTCTGAGGTGCTAGGGGTTAGGACTTCAACATTTGAACTTTCAGGGGACACAATTCAGCCCATAACAAAGACCAATTGAAATCATATCTATGAAAGTGCTGTTAGATTCTTGTAAAGAGTTACAGAATGTAAGATTCTGCTTTTGTCACAAATGACCACATCTTAAAGCATCTAGTAACACTTCATTGTAGCATACAGCCAGAGCTTGCCTTTGTGCACCTGAGACAGCTTTTTGGAACAATATTGAGCAGAGTTTGTCCTGGGACTCTTTAAAGTGTGTGCTCTCTGTTTGGTTCTAAATCCATTGCCAGTAATTGATTGCTTTACCTCAACTAAGAGAGAAAAGTCCATCTTGTTAAGAATTACTTGATACATGGGGTTTGCATATAAAAGGAGCTACTGCAGTATGCAGAGAGATTAAATAATTTCTTGGAGGCAAGAGCTCCATGAAATTTCTCAAATTAGCTGGGCCATTCCACAGTGAAACTAAATGATGAATCTAGCTTTCCTCAGGTGCAGGCTTGTGTTATGCCTGCTGGCCCCACGCTTTCTTCAGGGGGCAGTTTTATAACATCGTTTCCCTAGAGAAGAATTCAGAATGACATTAGGCCACCTTGAACCTAGCAAGATTGTTCATACCAAAATGACTTTTTGATACAGTTAAGCTGAAGCAGTATATAACACAGAGGTAAAAAGCATGAATTCTGACGTCCAGCTTCCTGGGTTTACATCCTAATTCTACCCATGGAATCTTAGGTAAGAGACCTCAGCAACCGTCACCCAATAACCATACTCACCTGATGTGGCTGCTGTGAAGACTGAATGAGATAATCCATGAAACAGAACAGTGTCTGACGCACAGGCTGCATTCAACAAATGGTGGTTATTTATTACTCTCAGTGTAATGACAGGCCCTCAGAAAAATCACTTTGAGATAAACTCTTCCTTTTAAATTGTGAAAAATAAAAACAGTTATCCCAACCAACACAATCACTTCCAATTTTAAATATTCTAGTTCCTGTGGATACCTGGAGTATGAATATAATGTTGTACTGTGCCATTTGAATGCTGGCAGTTTTTATGTTCCCAAGCAGTTGTTCTTAACAGCTGTATCAAATTCAATTGAGTGAATATACTATATTAGGTCATTCTTGCATTGCTATAAAGAAATACCTGAGACTGGGTAACTTATAAGAAGAGATTTAGTTGGCTCATGGTTCTGCAGGCTATACAGAAAGCATGTTGGCATCTGCTTCTGGGGAGGCCTGAGGAAGCTTCCAATCGGGGCAGAAGGCAGAGGGGGAACAGACACATCACATGTCAAGAACAGAGCAAGAGACAGAGAGAGCGGCAGGGAGGTGCTACACACTATTAAACGACCAAATCTTGCGAGAACTCAAAGTGAGAGCTCACTTATCACCAAGGGGATGACCCAAGCCATTCGTGAGGGATCCACCCCATGATCCAAACACTTCCCACCAGGCCCAACCTCCAACACTGGGGATTACAATTCAACATGAGATTTGGTCAAGGACATACATTCAAACCGTATCATACACCACCTTTTACCTAACAGTCCTCCTATGGTTTGATATCTGGACTTTCGGGGTTTGCTACTCATTAATATCACTTTGGGAAAGCCAGTGAGCTTTTTCCCCATTAAGACTGATAGACCAGAGCAATCTCCCTCAAACTTCTGCCTAAGTGTCTTTGCTTCAGTTTAGCCCTCCTCCACTGTTGTTTTGACCTAAATTACCTTCCTTATAATCTACTTCCCCATATCTCTTTTCCTCAAAGTCTAGATACAAAGCCACATCTCCATTGCTTCTTATTCTCCCTTTGCAGATTCCAGGCTCCCCATTCTGTTCCTTGCTGTGTGTGTTACTGCGGATCTATTTGTTACTCCCCACAACCCACACCGCCATAGAGATCACAAGCCCTTTCTAGGGACATCACACTGGGTATACCACAAGAATAGCACCATTTGGCATCCCATATGCTCCCCTTCCTACACTGGGTATGTTTGTAGAGTCTAAAAGAGAAACAAAGCATCTCTTTCCTTTTTTTTGCCCACCAAACTCCTGCTCATCCTTTATCACTAGGCTCAAATGTACCAACCTCTATGAAACACTTTCATTTCCCCAGTCAGGGCTCACCGCTCAGTCATACTAGTCCCAGGGCACTTGCTACATATTTTAGTGTCCTCAACAATGGACAAAGATTACACATTGAACATGCTCAAAAATGTGTTTGCAGTAAGTTAGTTATGGAGAGAGCTGTATATAAGAAGTTGGAAACTGCATCAGTTGCCTGTTTTGACAGGATTTAATGAGATTATAGCAAAGGCTTGGGAGTCAGACACTTTGATTTAAATGTTAACTCTACAATGTGCTAGTTAGGAAACCTTGGGAAACATAAGCCAACCTTGCTGAGTCTCAGCCTTCTCATCTGCAAAATGGGGTCATCTCTGTCACTGACTTCCTCAGAAGGCTGATGTGGACCATATGGGATGATAAATGCAAAGCACACAAGTGCATGGTTTAAAGTGGTAGTGATTAAGGCTAGCAAAGAATTTGAGACCAGCCTGGGCAACATAGTAAGAACTTGTCTTCACAAAAAATGTAAAAAAAAAAAAAAAAAAATTAATCAAGTCTGGTGGTGCATGCCTATAGTCCTAGCTACTCGGGAGGCTGAGGCAGGAGGATTGGTTGAGCCTGGGAGATTGAGGCTCCAGTGAGCTACGATCACACCACTGTACTCCAGCCTGGGTGACAGAGAGAGGCACCATGTCTCGAAAAAAAAAAAAAAAATGATCAGCAATAAAGATCCTGAAAAGTCAAAATTGGCCAAAAGTATTATCTCCTGCTGAATTTTGTCAACAAATCCCAGGTTCCTACCTCTTAAAATATAAATGGGGGCAGTACCATTAGCTTACCAGGAGCTAGAAGCCCATGATTTCAAGGAGTTTCCTGTGTAAGTATTGATGGGTATATTCTGCTTCTGCTTCAGTCTCTCGATATTTTTTGCCTGCTCTTTTCAAGGGTGTTCTGTTTGCCAAAAAGCACTGCTAAAAGTGTGCCTCACCCTGTCCTCCTCCAACTCTCAGTCGTCTCCAGGCCTTTCCCACAGCGGCTCTGTGACCTGAGACTCATTCTGCGGTTGCCTTTTCTTTGAGCTGAGAATTGTTTCTAGCCATCCCGCTAAGAAGTGTGAATTAAATGTGTGATCTAGAAGGGCTGATGCATCAAGTCATGAATAACTATAGCTCATTGATTATAACTAATAACTAATCTAATAAAAGATGATTGACCCCAAAGGGTTGCCAAGTGGCATCGTTATGAACAGAAGAGGAGGAAACAGAGAGAGGGGAGAAAACATAGATCCAGATGGGATTCCCAGAATGAAACCCCAAGCAGCCAGAGGGTGGTACACTGTGTGCATCTCTTGGGAAAGCAAGGGAGTATACAAAATGGGGGAAAATGGAAGACAGGGGGAGAGTGGTAGCCCACATCAAGCTTTGCCAGAGGCCAACCTTTCTGTCTGCAGTGACACTCATTTGCAAAGTTGGTGAATGGGCTACAGTCTCTGAATATATAAATGAAGGAAGGCAAAGCCACCAGGGTCCAGCCGAGCTCACAGGCCTGGTTAGTACTGGGGGACCAGTGCTGGCTAGTACCAGGTATGCTTACTAGAGGCTGTCAAACCATCCACGGGCAAGTAAATATGTACTCACTGGCCTTAGAAAGACTCTTTAAAAACTTGAAGCTCTGCCTTTGATTTAGGTCAATAAGATATAAGAGATAATTAAAATGTAAAAGGTTGCTAAGGAATAAAACTAAAGCAATGCCAAAGAGCCTAATCTAAATGCAGACAAAAAATAAACTCACAGCTCTGTTTGCTTGGCCCAGATGCCTGGAGCGTCTTGAAAGAAGGCACATTTCTGCACCTGAATAATGTTAATCTTGGGTTTAGAAAGATGTAGAATGAATATGGAGACTGCTCAAAATCACTTCTGATTATACTTAGATATTCTAGGAAATCACTCAAATATTTATTTAAAAATTGCATTGTGGAAGACATGGTACTAGAAAATAATGATGATAACCACAACTAACTTTATTATGATACCCTACAGCCAACTCAAAGTTTTTCACATGGTGGAGGATATTCACTGATCTCCAAATAAAGTGCAAGTGTACAATGCTGCATGAGCCATGATTATCTCCCTTAAGGAGTTCACAATCCAATAAGAGAAGAAAGGGACATACACAATGTAATATAATACAAGTTGGATGATGATAAGGACTGTAATAAAGGTAGTAATTTATGGTTGTCTAAAAGTAGGTTACATAAAGGGAGTATCGTTTAAAATGGACTTTGAACTTTTGGTAGGTGGAGGTGTCAGATAGATATTTTAAGAAAAACATCACGTACAAGGGCAGGAAATAGAAAATTGCAGCATGTGTTCAAAGAACAAGTAATGCAGGAAGGATAGGTTGTGGTGGACATCTGTTACTTTTGCTTACTCAGTATTCATTCTCTATTCTCTTCATCATAGTAACTCTTTTCCCTTGGGGAAGCCCATCTATTCTTAGTATCTGAAAAGCAGAGTTGACCCCACTGCTGGATTCAGAGTGGGGCCTGTGATCATGGCTTGACCAATCACCACCTTCATCTTGCTGGATGGAGTGATTCGTTTAGAGCTGAGCACAGAATTCAAGTCAACCAATGTGCCAAGACTAAATCCCAAGAATTTTGTCGGAATTTTAGGAAAGAGTCAATCTCTTTCCATAAGATCACTAGCTGTGAGGATAACGTAAGCCTGGAATTTCTGAGTCTCTCTGAGGAGAGTGCTTACCACCAAGAGAGACCAGCACATTTATACACTTAGATGTTGCCATGATGGAGGAGACTACACATCCTCCCAATGTTTAGCCAGTCCAAATTGCTTTCTGTCACTTGTAACCATAAAAATCATCAATCCATAGTTGAGGACAAATTGGAGAGAGTCTTGAGTGCCCCACCAAGGAACTTCATTCTCTCGTCAACAAAAAGTAGAGTCACAGGAGGTTTTGGGAAAGTGATAGATTTTGATTCTCCACACCAAAAACAGTTTGAAGGTGGTGTCATAGGCAGGAAAATGGGTATAAGATTTTTTACAAAGGCAAGGTCAATGGTAGGAATTGTGGCTCTTTGTGAGTTTCCTTTGTGAGTTCATGGACTCATCATTGTCATCATTTTGGAAGCTTACTGTGCCATAGGCGTTGTTCTAAGCACTTCACACACATTAACTCATGTAATACTCATGCCAACCCCAAGAGACAGGTTCAGTTACTCTCACTTAATGCTCACACCAACTCTATGAGGAAGGTCCAGTTATTATCCCCATTTTACAGAAAATTTTGTTCATTTTTTCCTCTAGAATAAAGTTTCATGCAAATGGCAGTTCACTATCTTATCTCCACCATCAAGAATAGTTCGTGGGACATTACAGGTTCTCAATAAATATTTGTTTAGTGAAATGAATAAATGAGTGGTTCAGGAATCATCATAACTCTTCCTTTAAATTTTCTCCTGAAATGCTCCCAGTAACATGATCACCTGGGTAACCCAGAGGAGCATTACTTCTGTGTATAATTAATCATTTATGTCAATGTGATGAGAATGCAATGAGACCCCCTATTATCGGGAGCTGATAGCCTGAGGTGAGCAGGAAGTAGGTGGTATCTGCAGGGGCAGCAGGGAGGCAAGGGCACAAAATTGAGGTGCAAGCAGGTTAACATATCCCCAATGTCTCACAACTAATCAAATGGCAGTACCAGGATTTCAACCCTGGGAGTCAGGTCCCAGAGCCCATTCACAAAGAAGACAAGTGCCAACACCATGAAGTCTTGCAAGCTCCAAATTTCCTTCTCCAGTGACCCATCCTTTCTCCCCACTTACCTGGATGTCCATATTTAGAATCACTTCTTTGACTTAGGAAAGGTGGTTGGGAGTGTTGTTTCTAGAATGTCCCTGTTATATTGTTACTTGAGTAGGAGAATAGGGGCTGGCCTTTTCCCATTGAAATATCAATCCTATTGAAACATCAGCAGAGCCTTAAAGGGCACAGGTAAGTTTTGTGGGGTTTGTTTTGTTTTTTGTTTTTTTGAGATGGAGTCTCACTCTGTCGCCAGGCTGGAGTGCAGTGGCACAATCTCAGCTCACTGCAACCTCCGCCTCCCGGGTTCAAGAAAATTCTCCTGCCTCAGTCTCCCAAGTAGCTGGGACTACAGGCGCCCACCACCATACCCAGCTAATTTTTGTATTTTTAGTAGAGACGGGGTTTCACCATGTTGGCCAGGATGGTCGCGATCTCTTGACCACGTGATCTACCTGCCTGGGCACAGGTTAAGTTTTAAAGAGAAAAATGTGGAGGAATCAGGATATTGGGGCACTACTCAGGGAAATACTGAATCTTCCTGGTGTTGGCAAAAGGTCACCTGGTGTGGGGTTAAAGAAAAAAGGGGCAAAGAAAGAGAATTTGTTTCCTAACATGAATATCATGTCTCCTTCAAAATGTAGATTTCTGGCAAAATTCCCAAAAGCACATTCTTGCAATGCTGTGCATACTTCCATAAATGGCCCTTGCCTGTGTTGTTTCAGTCAGTCCTTGGATACAGCAAGAAGAAGTCGAGCCTCCCAAGTACTGTCACTGTCAAGTTCCTTCTCTCTGCCAGACCTTCCCACAGCCCCAGATGGTGTAGCTTCTCCCTCCCTCTCATTTCCTGAGCAGGTGGGAGAAAGGAAAGAGTTAGAAAAGAGGCAAGAAGCATAGAATTTGCCAGTACTAACCCTGGCTCTCACCCACCCATCCAGCATGGCTGGTGCCAAACTGGCAGTAGATGTGTAAGTGGTTGAAGTAGCCCCAGGCCCATGCCTCCCTGGTGCCCCTGCAGGTACCACCTACTTCCTACCTACCTCAGGCTACCAGCTCCAATGGGGGTATCATTCCATTGACATAAATGATTAATTATACACAGAAGTAATGCTCCTCTGGGTGACCCCGGTGATCACATTAATGGGAGCATTTCAGGAGAGAATTTGAAGGAAGCAGCATCATGCTTTCTGAATCACTCATTTATTCATTTCATTAAACAAATATTTATTGAGAATCTATGACGTACCAGGAACTACTTTTTTTTTTTTTTTTTTAGATGGAGTCTCGCTCTGTCACCCAGGCTGGTGGAGTGCAGTGGCATGATCTCAGATCACTGCAACCTCCACCTCGCTTGTTCAAGCAATTCTCCTGCCTCAGTCTCCCAAGTAGCTGGGATTACAGGCGCATGCCACCACACTCAACTAATTTTTTTTTATTATTATTTTTAGTAGAGACAGGGTTTCACCATGTTGGCTAGGCTGGTTTTGAACTCCTGACCTCAAGTGATCCGCCCACCTCAGCCTCCCAAAGTGCTAGGATTATAGGCACAAGCCACTGTGCCCAGCCACCAGGGACTATTCTTGGTGATGAAGATAAAATAGTGAACTGCTATTTTCATGGAATTTTATTCTAGTGGAAAAAATGAATAAACAAAGTAATAAATATACAAGCTCATGACCTATGATAAAAAGTGCTATAAAGAAAAATAAATCTGGATAAGGGTAGTTAGAGAGGAAGGGATTGCTAATTTAGGAAGAGTTGTCAGGGAAGTTTTCACTGAGGAAGTAGAGGCAGCAGCGAGCCAAGTGAAATTGGAGGGAACATTATACCCCAGCTCAAGGGGAAAAAACAGGAGACAATCATTCTTGGCATGTTTGAGGATAAGGAAGACTGTGTGGCTGGAACAGAATGAACAAGCAAAAGAGTTACAGGCAATGAAGCTGGTGAAGGAAACTTGGGCTAGATAAGAATTTTGTATTATATGTAGTTTTAGGACGATGGGAAGCTATTGGCGGATTTTTGTGCAGAAGAGTGGTATGAAGTGATTTGTATTTTTAAGAGGTGATTAAGGCAGAAAGAATGTAAGAAGGCAGGTGAGGGAGCAAGGAGACCAGTTGATCCAGGTGAGAGATGAAGGTGGCCTGAACCAGAGTGATAGTGGTGGAGGTGGGAGAAGTGGGAAGGCTGTAGATAGATTTTGAAATTTAGAGCCTTCGTCTCATTTTGTGGCTGTGTCAAGGAAACCTCTGATGACTGTGTTACTTGCCATTGGCTCACCTGTGATGTCAGTCATGCAACTGAGATCGATAGTTCCCAGGAGCTCACCTTCACCTGGCTCTCTCTGCAACACCAAAGTAGCCTCTGCAGGCAGGTACACCCAGGAGTACACGCTGGAGGCATTTTTATGCCAAGAGCAACCCTCGCCCAACAGGGGACTGGAGCTAGAGGGCTAAATGTTCCAACCTCCTGTCTTTCAGGTGGAAGATTCTAGAAGGCATTCCATGTACTTCTCAAAGATCCGCCTACACTGGTGACCTTGGACACACCCCCTCATGTTGACTTGTACTCCTTCCCTGTTTCACTCTCCTGACTCTCTCCCGCTATCCCCTCAATTCCTTGCCTGAGTCTCTGCTTTGAAGGAACTCAACAAAGATAGGGCATTTCCCACTCTACCTATTCCTTACTTCCCATAGTTCTCTCTTTATGCCCAAGGTTGTTGAGGAAAACTTCCAGGAGACACATTCAGGGAAAACATCCAGTCTATCATTTTCTTTCAAGGATCTATGGGGTTTACAACCAGAAACAGACCTTCCAACCCTCAAATTCTCCAAAATAGCCATCATCCATCCCCATTTCAAAGATCGACATCTACAGCCTAGTTTGTGAAAATTCAATTGAAAACCAATTGTGCATTAAAGGGGAAAATAATCAGAGACCTCTTCCCGGCAGGAGAATACAGGATACTATAAACAAGGTATAGTCTCCAAATACATAGATGGCTTTGTAATGGACCTGGATGGACACATTGCAGAGTTTATAAACAATAAAAAGACAGCGATGCAGCTGAGTGATAATTCAGCTGAGAGATAATATCCTTCAATGCAACTTGGCAAGAATCACTTAAAGTGCATTGGCTGGTAGGATCTGAATGTTCTTTATTAGAAATGACTATAGATTAAAGAGATATGAGACAAGTGAGTAACACAAAGCAGAAGAAATCCTTAAATCAAAATGGACATTTTAATAACTACACTTTAAATAAATCCCCCTCTGAAGTTTTCTAATGTTTAACAGCTGCAAATAAATATGACACTGGGAGAAGCTAATCAAAAAGTTTAATAATGCAGGAAACAAAAGAGCAAAAAAGAAACTGAAACATCACATCTTCAGCCCCTTTAGGCTTCTAGCCTCTCTCCCTCTCTGGTGCTACCATATCCCCAGCACCGCAACACCCCAAGCTAAAACCCTGTGGAGCCAAACGGCCTGGGTTTGAATCTCAGCTCCATCATGGTTCATCTCTGTGTGCCTGGGCAAGTGTCTTAGCCTTCCAAGCCTTAGTGGTCATGGCTATAAAATGGGACTAAGCCACCTGATAGGGTTGTTGCAAGAGTTAAGTGGGCTAATACATATGAAGGCAGAGTAAATACTCAATAAAATATCAGCTATTGCTTTACTATTACTATCTTGCTAAAGGAGCAGAAGAGAGCTAGAGGCAAAAAAGAAAACAGATCGAAACAATAGAAAATAGAGGGAAAGGGAGCCTTAGAGGCAACTGAAAGTTTGCTAAGTCACAACAATGTTCAGGCAGTGCACCCAGGAAGGCTGACTAACTGGCCTGGGTTTAGATGGGTCGATGCCCCACTTAGTTAATAAATTATGATTATCACTCCTACCTTGGCTTTTGAATTACTCAACCACAGAGAATCCACAGGATGTAAATCTTTACAATCCTTTAAGAAATCAATATGGTTAACACATATCAAAGGCTATACTGTATAGCTGTAAACACTGTATCCCACTCCTGGGAATTTATTCAAATACAATTGAATACGGGGTTGATAACCTCCGCACAGTCGAAGATCCACATGTAACTTTTTTTTTCCTTGGTAGTGTAACTGTCACCAAACCACGTATAACTTTTTCTTAACTTTTATTTTAGGTTCAGGGGTACACGTACAAGTTTGTTATATAGGTAAACTCAAATCATAGGGGTTTGTTGTCAGATTATTTCATCACCCAGGTGTAAGCCTAGGTATTACACCTGGTTGTTTTATTAGTTATAATAATAACTAATAGTTCTTATTAGTTAGTTATTTTTCCTGCTTCTCTTCCGTCTCCTACTCTTCACCCCCTGGTAGGCCCCAGTGTCTGTTGTTCCTCTCTTTGTGTCCATGTATTATCATTTAGCTCCACTTGTAAGTAGGACTATGCAGTATTTGGTTCTCTGTTCCTGCGTTAGTTTGCTAAGGATGATGGCCTCCAGGTCCATTCATGTTCCTGCAAAGAACATGATCTTGTTCTTTTTTATGGATGCATAGTATTCCATAGTGTATATGTACCACATTTTCTTTATTCAGTCTACCACTGATGGGCATTTAAGTTGATTCCATGTCTTCACTATTGTGAATAGTGCTGCAATAGACATACACTTGTATTTGTCTTTATGATAGAACGATCTCTATTCCTTTGGGTATATACCCAGTAATGGGATTGCTGGGTCAAACAGTAGTTCTGTTTTTAGCTCCTCAAGGAATCACTACACTGCTTTTCACAATGGTTGAACTAATTTGCACTCCCACCAACAGTGTATAAGTGTTTCCTTTTCTCTGCAACCTCGCCAGCATCTGTTATTTTTTAACTTTTTAATAATAGCCATTCTGACTGGTATGGGATAGTATCTCATTGTAGTTTTGATTTGTATTTCTCTAAAGATCAGTGATTAAGCTTTGCTTCATATACTTGTTAGATGCATGTATGTCTTCTTTTGAAAAGCATCTGTTCATGTCCTTTGGCCACTTTTTAATGGGGTTTTTTGGTTTTCTCTTGTAAATTTGTTTAAGTTCCTTATAGATGCTAGATATTAGAACTTTGTCACATGCATAGTTTGCAAATATTTTCTCCCATTCTGTAGGTGGTCTGTTTACTCTGCTGATAGTCTTTCACTGTGCAGAAGCTCTTAAGTTTGAGTATATCCCATTTGTCAATTTTTGCTTTTGTTGCAGTTGTTTTTGGTGTCTTCCTCATTAAATCTTTGCCAGTTCTGATGTCTAGAATGGAATTGCCTAGGTTGTCTTCCAGGGTTTTTATAGTTTTACATTTAAGTCTTTAATCCATTTTGAGTTGATTTTTGTAGATGGTGTAAAGAAGGGGTCCAGCTTTAATCTTCTGCATGGTTAGCTAGTGATACCAGCACCATTTATTGAGTAGGGAGTCCTTTCCCCGTTGCTTGTTTTTGTCAGCTTTGTCAAAGATCAGATGGTTGTAGGTGTGTGGCCTTGTTTCCGGGCTCTCTATTCTGTACCATTGGTCTATGTGTCTGTTTTTGTACCAGTACCATACCATTTTGGCTCCCATAGTCCTGTAATACAGTTTTAAGTCAGGTAGTATGATGCCTCCATCTTTGTTGTTTGCTTAGGACTACTTTGGCTATTTGGGAGTTTTGTGGTTCCATATGAATTTTAAAATAGTTTTTTTCTAGTTTTGTGAAAAATGTCACTGGTAGTTTGATAGGAAAATCATTGACTCCATAAAATGCTTTGGACAGTATGGCCATTTTTATGATATTGATTCTTTCTATGAGCATGAAATGTTTTTCCATTTAAGTCATCTCTGATTTCTTTGAGAAGTGTTTTGTGATTCTCATTGTTGAGTTCTTTCATCTCCCTGGTTAGCTGTATTCCTAGGTATTTTGTTCTTTGTATGGCAATTGTGAATGGCATTGCCTTTCTGATTTGGCTTTTGGTTTGGCTGTTATCAGTGTATAGGAATGCTAGTAATTTTTGTATGTTGATTTTGTATCCTGAAACTTTGCTGAAGTTGTTTATCAGCTGAAGGAACTTTTGAGATGAAAACTATGGGGTTTTCTAGATATAGAATCATGTCATATGCAAACAGGGGTAGTTTGACTTCCCATCTTCCTATTTGGCCCTTTCTTTCTTTCCTTTGCCTGATTGCTCTGGCCAGAACTTTCAATACTCTGTCGAATAGGAATGATGAGAGAGGACATCCTTGCCTTGTGCTGGTTTTCAAGGGGAATGCTTCCAGCTTTTGACCATTATTTATGATGTTGGCTGTGAGTTTGTCATAGATAGCTCTAGTTATTTTAAGGTATGTTCCTTTAGTTCCTGGTTTATTAAGAGTTTTTAACATTAAGAAATGTTAAAAATTCATTGAAAGCTTTTTCTGTATCTATTGAGATAATTATGTGATTTTTGTGTTTGGTTCTGTTTATGTGATGAACCACATTTATTGATTTTTATAGGTTGAAACAACCTTGCATCCCAGGGATGAAGCCTACTTGGTCATGGTGGATTAGCTTTTTGATGCACTGCTGGATTTGGTTTGCAAGTATTTTGTTGAGGATTTTTGCATCATGTTCATCAAGGATACTGGCCTGAAGTTTTTTCATTTTTTTGTTGTGTCTCTGCCAGGTTTTGGTATCAGGGTGATGCTGGTCTCACAGAATGAGCTGGGGAGGAGACCATCCTCCTCAACTTTTTAAAAGTAGTTTTAGTAGGAATGGTACCAGCTCTTCTTTGTACATCTGGTAGAATTAGGCTCTGAATCCATTTGGTCCTGGGAATTTTTTTATTGTTAAGCTATTTATTACTGATTCAATTTTGGAGTTCATTATTGATCTGTTCAGGGAACCAATTTCTTTCTGGTTCCATCTTGGGAGGGTGTATGTGTCCAGGAATTTATCATTTCCAAATTTTCTAGTTTATGTGCATAGGGGTCTTCATAGTAGTCTTTGATGATTATTTATATTTTGTGTGGTCAGTGGTAACATCCTCTTTGTCATTTCTGATTGTGTTTATTTTGATATTTTCTATTTTCTTCTTTATTAATCTAGCTAGTGACCTACCAATCATCAATTTTTTCAAAAAAAATCAATTTCTAGATTTGTCAATCTTTTGAAAGGTTTTCATATCTCATTATCCTTCAATTCAACTCTGATTTTGGTTACTTCTTGTCTTCTGTTAGATTGGGGTTGGTTTGCTCTTGCTCCTCTAGTTCTTTTAGTTGTGACGTTAGGTTGTTAAATTCAGATCTTTCTAACCTTTTGATGTGGGCATTTACTGCTATAAATTTCTCTTTTACCATTGCCTTAGCTGTGTCCCAGAGATTCTGGTATGCTGCATCTTCGTTCTTATTAGTTTCAAAGAACTTCTTGATTTCTGCCTTAATTTCATTATTTACCCAAAAGTCATTAAGGAGCAGACTGTTTAATTTCCTTGTAATTACATGATTTTGAGAAACTTTTTTAGTCTTGATTTTATTTTTATTGCATTGTGGTCCAAGGGTGTGTTTGGTATGATATCAGTTCTTTCGCATTTGCTAAGGATTGTTTTATGTTCAATTGTGTGGTTGATTTTGTAGTGTGTGACATATAGCAATGAGAAGAATGTATGTTCTGTTGTTTTGGGGTGAGAGTTCTGTAGAGGTCTATTAGATCCATTTGGTCCAATGTTGAGTTCAGGTACTGAACATCTTTGTTAATTTTCTGCCTTGATGATCTGTCTAATACTGTCAGTGGAGTGTTAAAGTCTCCCACTATTACTGTGTGGGAGTCTCAGTCTCTTTGTAGGTCTCTAAGAACTTGCTTTACGAATCTGGTGCTCCTGTGTTGAGTGCATGTATATTTAGAATAGTCAGGTCTTCTTGTTAAATTGAACCTTTTACCATTATGGAATATCTTTCTTTGTCTTTTTTAAATCATTGTTGGCTTAAAGTCTGCTTGTCTGAAATTAGGATTACAACCCCTGCTTTTTTCTGATTTCCATTCGCTTGGCAGATTTTCCTCTACCCTTTTATTTTGAGCCTATGGGTGTCACTGCATATGAGATGGGTCTCTTGAAGACAGCATACTATTGGGTATTTTCTTTTTTATCCAGCTTGCCACTCTGTCCCTTTCAAATGGGGCATTTAGCACGTTTACATTCAATGTTAGTATTAGTATGTGTTGATTTGATCCTGTAATTACATTTTTAGCTGGGTATTATGCTGGCTTGTTTGTGTGGTTGCTTCATATTGTCACTGGTCTGTGTACTTCAGTGTGTTTTTGCATTGGCTAGTAACAGTCTTTTCTTTCCATATTTAGTGCTCCTTTCAAGATCTCTTATAAGGCAAGTCTGGTGGTAATGAACTCCCTCAGCATTTTCTTATCAGAAAGAATCTTATTTCTCCTTCACTTAGGAAGCTTAGTTTAGCTAGACATAAAATTCTTGGTTGAAGATCTTTTTTCTTTAAGAATGTTGAATATTGGCCCCCAATCTCTTCTGGCTTGGAGAATTTCTGCTGAGACATCTGCTGTTAGTCTAGTCTAGTGGGATTCCCTTTGTAGGTAACCTGCCCTTTCTCTCTAGCTGCCTTTAACATTCTTTCATCTATTTCCACTTTGGGAAAATTGGATGATTATGTGTATTGGTGATGATCTTCTTATGTAGAATCTTGCAGAGATTCTCAATATTTCCTGAATTTGACTGTTGGCATTTCTAGCAAGGTTGTGAAACTTTTCATGGACAATATCCCAAAATATGTTTTCTAACTTGTTTGCTTTCTCCCCTTTCCTTTCAAGTGATGCCAGTGATTTGTAAATTTGGCCTCTTTACAATCCCATATTTCTCAAAGGTTTTGTTTCTTTTCATTCTTTTTAATTTTTGTCTGTCTTATTTGAGAACCAGTCTTGAAGATCTGAGATTCTTTCCTTAGCTTGTTCTATTCTGCTGTTAATATTTGCGTTTGCATTGTGAAATCTTACGTGTTTTTTCAGCTCTATTAGATCAGTTAGGGTTTTTTATACTGGCTACTTCATCTGCCAACATCTGTATCATTTTGTTGTGATTCTTTATTTCCTTGGAATGAGTTTTGCCATTCTCCTGAATCTCAGTGATCTTCATTCCTATCCATATTCCAAATTCTATTTCTGTCATTTTAACCAACTCAGCCTGGTTAAGAACCCTTGTTGAAGGACTAGAGTGGCTCTTTCAACGACATAAGACACTCCAGCCATTTGAGTTGCCATTCTTGTGTTGGTTCTTCCTCATCTCTGCCTGTGAGTGTATCTTTAACTGCTGGGCTGCTTCTGATTGAAGTGGTAAGATGGGCAGGATGGTTGTGCTGGAGCTCCAGGTCAGGTGATCCTGCCCAGTGAGGAGAATTGAGGACTGGGACCTGCATGGAGAAAAGTCTGGCCACTTTTCTGTGAGGTGGGTGCTCTGTGCTAGGGGTCTGGACCAGCCCTTGGTCTCATGGATTCTCTGGAGCCTGGAGACTGCAAAGATAGCAACCTTCCCCTCCCACTGGGAGCTCTGTCCCAGGGAGTCACAGAGCTACTATAGGCTCAACTGTTGCAGCAGGGGGGTTGCTGGAGACCCAGGCCAGGAGGACCTGTCCAGCAAGGAGATATGGGATCAGGGACCCACATAACAAACAGTCTGGCCACTGTTCCATAGGACTACTGCAGTATTCTGAGGGTTCACTCCAGTTCCTAGTCACCTCTAATTTTCCCATACCTGAAGGTATCAGTGGTGAAGGCTACAAAACAGCAAGATGGAGGCCTGCTCCTCCATCCCAGGAAGGTACAGCCCCATTGCCAGGCCAAACACACTGGTGGGGGTGACTGGGGACCCTGGTTAGAAGGTCCCACCCAGTGAGGAGAAGCAGGATCGGGGGCCTGCATTAAAAAGCAGTCTGGACACTTTTCTGTAGAGCAGCTGTGCTATGATGGGGGTCTACTCCAACCCCCAGTTACCTCAGACTCTCCAAACCCAAAGTCAATAATGGCTAAGCCTTCAAAACAGCAAAGATGGAGGTCCACCCCTCCCTCTGGGAGCTCCATGTCAGGGAGGTTTGGAACTGCTATTAGCTGGTGATATGGTTTGGCTGTGTCCCTACTCAAGTCTCATCTTGTATTGTAGTTCCCATAATCCCCACACACCGTGGAAGGGACCCAATAGGAGGTAACTGAATCATGGGGGCAATTACTTCCATGCTATTCTCATGATAGTGAGGGAGTTCTTTTGAGATCTGATAGTTTTATAAGAGGCTTTTCACCTTTTGCTTGACACTTCTCCTTCCTGCCACCATGTGAAGAAGGACGTGTTTGCTTTACCTTCTGTCATGATTGTAAGTTTCCTGAGGTTTCCCCATACCTGCAGAACTATGAGTCAATTAAACCTCTTTTCTTTATAAACTATGCAATCTTGGGCAGTTCTGTATAGCAGTGTGACAACAGACTAAAATAGTAGATTGGTACCACAGGGAGTGGGGTGCTGCTATAAAGATACTCGAAAATGTGGAAGCAACTTTGGAACTGGGTTACAGACAGAGGTTGGAACAGTTTGGAGGGCTCAGAAGAAGATGGAAAAATGTGGGAAAGTTTGGAACTTCCTACAGACTTGGAGGGCTCAGAAGACAGAAAGATGTGGAAAAGTTTACGACTTCCTGGAGACTTGTTGAATGGTTTTGACCAAAATGCTGACAGCAATATGGACAATAAAGTCCAGGCTGAAGTGGCCTCAGATGTAGATGAGGAACTCATTGGGAACTGGAGCAAAGGTGACTCTTGTTATGATTTAGCAAAGAGACTGGTGACATTTTGTTCCTGCCCTAGAGACATGTGGAACTTTGAACTTGAGGTAAATTGTTTAGGGTAACTGGCACAAGAAATTTCTTAGCAGCAAAACATTTAAGATGAAGCAGGGTGGCTGTGAGCAGTGGCTCATGCCTATAATCCCAGCACTTTGGGAAGCCAAGGTGGGCGGATCACTTGAGGTCAGGAGTTCAAGACCAGCCTGGTCAACATGGCAAAACTCCATCTCTACTAAAAATACAAAAATTAGCCAGGCGTGGTGGCACGTGCCTGTAATCCCAGCTACTCGGGAGACTGAGGCACGAGAGTTGATTGAACCTGAGAGGTGGAGGTTGCAATGAGATCACACCACTGCACTCAAGCCTGGGTGGTGACAGGATGAGACTCTGCCAAAAAAAAAAAAAAAAAAAAAAAAGAAAAGATAAAGCAGAACATAAAAGTTTGGAAAATGTGTAGCCTGATGATGCAATAGAAAAGAAAAACCCATTTTCTGGGGAGAGATTCAAGCCCCAAGCTGATGCAGCTTCCACATGTTGTTGAGCCTGAAGGTACACAGAAGTAAAGAACTGAGGTTTGGGAATGTCCACCTAGATTTCAGAGAATGTATAGAAATGCCTGGATGTCCATGCAGAAGGTTGCTGCAGGATTGGAGCCCACATGGAGAACTTCTGCTAGGGCAGTGTGGAAGGGAAATGTGGGGTCGGAGTCACCACACAGAGTCTCCACTGGGGCACTGCCTAGTGGAGTTGTAAGAAGAGGACCACTGTCCTCCAGACCCCAGAATGATAGATCCACCAACAGTTTGCATCATGCACCTGGAAAAGCTGCAGATATTCAATGCCAGTCCATGAAAGCAGCTGGGAGTGGTGGTGAATCCTGCAAACCTATAGGGGCAGAGCTGCCCAAGGCTATGGGAGCCCACCTCTTGCATCAGCATGACCTGGATGTGAGACATGGAGTCAAAGGAGACAATTTCGAAGCTTTAAGATTTGACTGCCCCGCCGGATTTGAGACTTGCATGGGGCCTGTAGTACCTTCATTTTGGCCAATTTCTCCCATTTGGAATGGGTATGTTTACCCAATGCTGTACCCCCATTTTATCTAGGAAGTAACTAACTTGCTTTTGATTTTACAGGCTCATAGACAGAAGGAACTTGCTTTGTCTCAGATGAGACTTTGGACTTGGACTTTTTGGTTAATGCTGGAATGAGCTAAGAATGTGAGGGACTGTTGGAAAGGCATGATTGTGTTTTGAAATGTGAGGACATGAGATTTGGGAGGGGCCAGTGGGGGGATGATATGGTTTGTCTGTGTCCTCACCCAAATCTCATCTTGAATTATAGTTCCCATAATCTCCATGTGTCATGAGAGGGACCTGGTAGGACATAATTGAATCATGGGGGTGAGTACCTCCATGCTGTTCTTATGACAGTGAGGGAGTTCTCATGGGATCTGATGGTTTTATAAAGGGCTTTTCTCCTTTTGCTCAGCACTACTCCTTCCTGCCACCATGTGAAGAAGGACGTGTTTGTTTCCCCTTCTGCCATGATTGTAACTTTCCTGAGGTTTCCCCATCCCTGCAGAACTGTGAGTCAGTTAAACCTCTTTCCTTTATAAACTACTCAGTCTCAGGGAATTCTTTATAGTGCATGAGAATGGACTAATACAGCTGGAAAACACTGGCAGGGTGGTTGTAAACCTTGGTTGGGAGATTTTGCCTAGTGAAAAGCAACAAGATCTGGTACCTGTGTGAAAGAGCAGTCTGGCAGCCTCTTGATAGAGCTGCTACACTGTGCTGGGGGACTGCTCCAGTCCCTAATCACCTCAGATTCCCCAGAGCCCAAAGGTATCAATGGTTAAAATTGTGAAACAGAAAAGATGGCGCCCCACCCCTCCCTCTGGATATTCCATCTTGGGGAGGTGTAACATTGCTACTTGTGGCTGGCTGGAGTTCCAAGCCAGTGGGTCTCATCATGTGAGGTGCTGTGGAAGCAGGATCTGTGGAAGCAGGGCCTGCACACTGTCACTGCTCAGCACCCTGGATTCAGCCTCTTTCCTAGGGATATATATAGGGGTCTAACCTCCCACTTTGCCAGAGTTGCAGCTGCTTATGCTGGGAAGCCTGAGTATATAAAACCCCTGGAGCTTTGAGTGTGCCTGAGTAGTTTCTCTGACAAGACTCTACATAGCTCTCTGTATCAGACTGAAGGCCCTGGTGGAGTGACCTGAGGATTGAAAAGATCCATGGGAGAAGCAGGGGTCCCTGGGGTCACTCACTGCTTCCCTGGGCAGGGGAGATTTCCCTGGCTCCACATCACTCCTAGGTGGGCAATTGTCCTGCCTCACTCTTCTCCATTCACCATGGGTTAAGTTGTTTTCTTGATGAATCCCAATGCATATACAGGAGCATTAATTTGCCCTTTCTATTTCTCTCCATGAGAGCAGGGCACACTAGCTGCTTCTAGTCCACCATCTTGGCCATCTCCCCAATGTATAACTCTTGACCCCTCAAAAACTTAACTACTGATAGCACACTGTTGATTGGAAGCCTTACCAATAATATAAACAGTTAATTAGTATGTATTTTATATGCTATGAGTATTATATATTGCATCATTACAATACAGTAAGCTAGTAAGGAAATGCTGTTAAGAAAGTAATAAGAAAGAAAATGTATTTACTATTCATTAAGGAGAAGTGGATCATCATAAAGGTTTTCATCCCTGTCTTCTTCAGATTGAGTAGGCTAAGGAGGAAGAGGAACAGGAGGGGTTGGTTTTGCTGTCTGGGGTGCTGGAAACTGAAGAAAATTCACAAATAAGTGGACCTGTGCAGTTCAAATCCGTGTTGTTCAAGGGCCAACTGTACAAGAGAAGCAGCAGCTGTGGACACAGAGATGCTCGCGGAGGTGCTATCTATGAAGGCAAAATACCACAAGCAACATCAAAAGTGCAGGAATACAGGAATAATTAAACGAGTTGTCATGCACTTCCTCAGAGGAAGCACAATCACAATTCTTATGAAAAACAGAAACCACTAGAAATGTGAAGTGTTTATGGCATAAGTTTCAGCAAAAAGGGTAGCATAGAAAATTGAGAGCATATTCTGATATGATTTATAAATTATATATGAATAGGAATTATAGAATACACAAGAATAGGTAGAATTACTGAATTTTTTCAAAACTGTTTGGAATATTTCTTATATATATATACTAGTACATATATAGAAGTATTAATATAAGTACATATATGTACATATATATACCTCTGCCTCCTGGGTTCAAGCTATTCTCCTGCCTCAGCCTTCAGAGTTGCTGGAATGACAGGCACCTGCCACCACACCTGGCTAATTTTTTGTATTTTTAGTAGAGACCTGGCCATGTTGGCCAGGCTGGTCTCAAACTCCTGGCCTCAGGTGATCCTCCTGCCTCAGTCTCCCAAAGTGCTGGGATTACAGGCATGAGCCACCATGCCGGCCTGGAATGCTTACAATATTTTAATAGCTAAAAGTGGCAAAGGGTTGGGGAGAGAATGGCCCTCCCAAAACTCCATGCTGAGAAAAAAAGGGATAATGTATCTAAATAACCTGCCAGAGTTCTGTTTTTGCCACAGACATCATTAACCCACTGGGGGCTTTTGTGCAAATTAGGAAAAGTAGCCCCTCTCAAAGTATGCTCTTCCTAGAATGCAGACATTTCCTTTGTCTGGAGCTCTCCTCAGAGCCTTGATGTCTTCCACAGGAGGCTCGTGAATATAGGATTCTTCGAGGAATATGTTGGCAGAATTGCCAACAAGGCAGCTATTGTAGACTTGAAGATTAACTACTTTAGGCAGTACGCAGATGAGAAATAGGACAATGAGTTGAATAAACAAATATGAGTCATATAAAAGCTGAATTATATGGCATGATACAGTGGGCCCTGATCTTTTTTGGCACCAGGGACTGGTTTCATGGGAGACAGTTTTTCCACAGATCAGGGAGGTTTTGGGGTGAAACTGTTCCACCTCAGATCATCAGGCCTTATTAGATTCTCATAAGGAGCGTGCAACCTAGATTCCTCATATGCACAGTTCACAATAGGGTTTGCATGGCTGTGAGAATCTAATGCCACTGCTGATCTGACAGGAGGTGGAGCTCAGGCAGTAATGCTCGCTCACCTGCTGCTCACTTCCTGCTGTATGGCCAGGTTCCTAACAGACCACGGACCAGTACAGGTCTATGGCCCAGGGTTGGGGAACTCTGATATAATAGAAATTAGATCTCTCTCCCCCTGACATCAGCAAGTTATATACTTTCTAAGCATTACTCTCCTGCCTACTGAAAACTATATTTAGACTAAACCAAGAAAGATACTGCACTAAAGGTCTCACAAAAAGATACAAGTCTCAGAGGTAGAAGAAAGTAAATTTGCCCCACTAGGCTGTCTATTCCTCCACCAGACACAGTACCATTGCAGGCCTGTGATGAAGGGGTGAAGACAAGGGTCCATGGTGCTGCAGTAGGCCCCAGAGTCCGGAGTCGTGGGTCCCTTGCAGGGCAGACCCTTGTTAGCTTCCTTCATGTCTGCATGCATCAAAGGAACCTAGCATGGACCTCAGGCAGCTCACAAGATGGGCTGTGTCTTTCCATGGGGACTACGGATATGTGAAAGCGTTCAGGAGCACATAAAACATGTTCTCTAAGAGGGAGCCTTTGTATTCAGCTCCCTGTGGTCAGGGACGGCATTTTTGGAGCCAAGCTCCAAAAATATTTGAAGAGTCAAACCACCCCAGCATACTAAAGAGAAATGAGAAAAGGTAGTTTCTGCTCTGGGTGAAGAATCAGTGAGAAAGTTCCTCCTCCCTACCTTGGTTCCTATACATCCTAGTCCCATCAGACTTTGCTGATAAGTCTTCTTTGACACATGTGGGAAACATTTTCACTAGAGGTTAAAGGAAGCTGGTTTGGGACTGAAGCAAACAGCTATGCAAGGTCATATCGAGTTCAGTGCAGAATGTCACATCTCAAATGTTCTTTCCACATCCTTCTGCTGGGGCAGTGGCCTCTACTGAACCTGAAGGTGTGATTTCTCTTGGGTGACATGGAGTGCATGCCTGGCAACGCCTCAAGGGCTGCAGGGCAGAGTGACACAGCCCCAGGGAGTGGCTACCTTCACTAGGAAGCAGGTTTCTAAAACCAGCATTTCAGGATCCTCCAGGCATCCCTTTGGCCGGCTCACCTCCAGCTTCTGTGTCCTATAGCACAGTATTTACTGACAGGGAGAGCCCCTCTGCCAGCCAAACCTGCACAGTGCCCCAAGCATAGGACAAGTGGGTGAGCAAGGGCTATGTTACAGGCCCCTTTCCAGCAGCCAAAGGACACACGTCCCAAATTTGATGGGGTTTTTGCCCTTGGTACACATAGACTTTCAATTTTCTGGAGTAACTCCCCCTTTTGTTATGGTTTGGTAAACAAAAGGCAGTCATCAGGAAGCTACTAATACAAATGTCACCATGCACATCACCCTGCCGAAAACCACCAGCGGCCTGTTCAAATGCCACAGGATATTGAGAAAATGATGAGGAGGCACTGGAGACAAAAAAGCCTAGCTTCTCCTCTTCCTGGTCATGCTGCAGACAGCTTACTGTCTTGGCAGCCCTCCAACTCTGCTTCCTTTTCTAGAAGCTCTAGGTACCCAGGCTGCAAAGCTATGCCTGCCTGTCTGCTCATTCCAAGCACGTTTGCACTCTGCTTTGAAGGGGGCAGCCACAAATAAAGCACAGGCTGGGGATTCCTGGACAGGCTTAGCATAATCACAGCCCTTCCTTTGAAAGAAGGAACCGTATTCTGAGATGTGCCTGTGACTGGTGGTTTAACTTTAAATCTGTCACCGGTAGCTGGCCAAAAGGTTTTATTCTCTGTAACCCCCAGTTTGGTAGACAAGCCTTTTTCAAAATGGAAATGTCTCCCTGATCCGCTGACAGGCAGTTTGGAGATGGTATGCTGACGCCAGTCAAAGCACGCTGTGGTGTTCTATTCTTCTTGCCGTGGTGCAGGCTACGTCCTCTGCCCCAAGGAACATCCACTCAAGGCCAAGTCCAACTCTCTAAGATTCAGATCAGATCCCTTCATTTAACGAAAATAGATTAAGCACTCCCTTTGTGAGCCTGAGAGACGTGCTCTGTGCCATCATTGAACTATCAGTCTGCCAGGGAAGATGACAATTAACAGTGATATGTGTACAGCCTACGGATGTATCTGCTATGGCAGTAACTTCATCTGAGTAGGAGTTAGAAGGTGACAGAAGGATTTCACTTCTCCCCAAATCCTTCCTGGCTTTCCCTGGGCACTATGATTGCTCCCTTCTTGTGTTTTGTCAAAGGCACATATCCCATCTGCTCACTGTGTGATATTTCTACACGTTGCCTGCCTCCCATCCCCCTCACCCTTGCCATTTTATTAAGAGGCCTTCAAGGTCACGGACTGTCCTATGAAATAATTATCTGTCAAATGTTCAACAATTGAAATAAATAAATCTCGGAAAATTTTTTTGCTCTGAAAAGCAACTGTTGTCTGCCTAATACTAAGTGATCAATAGGTTTTTAAAATCTCTGAGTAATCTCAGCATTGACAGTGTATTTGACTATATGGAACGAGCACACAGATCCATGTGGGCGAGCAGGTGAACAAAAGCAACATTAGTAGTTAACGCAAGGATGAGTTAATGGAGGCAATGGGGTGAGGGAAAGAGGGTAGGATGTCTTCACAGCCACTGAATCGGAGGTTAAAACAGCCAGCAGCAAGGGCTAGGGCAGAGGCAAATATCAGGGCAGATTTCACCCTAGTGTTTCTGAATTATTTGCATTCAAATAATGAGGCAATTTACTGAAATTGTGTGGAAGTTATTTCAATGCCGCAAAGATATTTAAAATTGTATTAACTCATTTGTACAGAATGCTGAATACTACATCTTGATAGCAATTAGCAATACAGATAGCATAACTCAATACAGTTATGATATGATCAGTTGCAAATATACTAAAACATTCTCAAATGTTAACGTATAAATGAATTACCTGGGTATCTTGATAAAATTCAAATTCTGACTTAGTAGTGGGTTGTGATTCTGTATTTCACACAAGTTCCAAGGTTCCATTGGTCCACACATCTCACTTCGAGTAGCCCCCACTAAAAGGTCAGGAGAACAAGTTGTGATTTTGACAGAAGGCACTATTTCTCTTCTTTTAAAATTGTATTTATCTATTACATATTTTCAAACTGTGAAATTAATGGTCATTATGGTGAATTTGGGAACTGTAAAACCTACTGTGAAAAAATATTAAATCATCTTCAATCTCAACATCCAGAGATAATCAGTATAAATATTTTGACGTGTTTTCTTCTAATCCCTTTTTCTTTTGCATCTTACTCGCCACAATTTTTCTACCTTGATACTGTTTCTTTTCAAACTGTAGACGTTCCACATGTTGTTATTTGAAAAATATGGTTTGTATCATCCCATACATTCAAGTCCCCCAGAGCACAGAAGTTAAAGAAAGAGTACCTGCCCTTGTTTTCTAGTGAAAGAAAATAGTAAATACACAATCAGGTAATACATAAGATTGAACAGATAAAATTCTGATTTTGAAGCACTTTATAATATTCTATTTTACAGCTGATTATAATAAAGTTAACCAATCTTTCCTTCAGACATTCAAATGATTTCCTTTCTTTTGTTCTTACATATACATGTATGTTTTAAATATATAGACTATGTGGAAAATCCTTGCAGCCCAATTTTTGCATAGTCCTCTGATGATTTCCTTCAAGTAAATGACTGTAAGTGAAATTTCTGGGTCATAGGGTGTGTAAGCTTTTAATACATATTGTCAAATGGGACCCCAGACATGTTGTACCCATTCCTGCTCTTACCAGCAATCAGGAAGGAGTCTGGAAAGCTTCACCACATCTTCACCAGCATTGGGCATTATGTGTTTTTACATTTGTCAGGTTATTTTTGTTTACATTCCCTTTCTGCTTATGAGGTTAAGTATTTTCATGTGTATATAAGCCATTTGATATTTTCCTTTGTGACGTATCTGTTTATTTTCCTTTGTGACGTATCTGTTTATTTTCCTTTGTGACCTATCTGTTCCTTTTGCCCATGCTGCCTTGGGAGTGTTTTCCTCTTATTAATTTATAACTGCTCTTTATGGATTAAATATATTAACCATTTGCTATACATTTTGTAAGTAGCTTTCTACTTTGTTGTTTGTCTTTTAATTTTCTCTTTTTTAAAATTCTACAGAGTTTTGAACTTTTAAGTAGGTCATAGCTATTGATCTTGTCCACTGTGAATTTGTCTTCTGTTTCTGTATTAGACATCGACTTCCCTGCAACCAGATGAGAATGATATGGATTTATGTTTCTTCCTAGTTTTGTTACATTATGCATATATGGAAAAGGTATAAGGCAGGGTCGTAAGAAAATTCTCCTGTCCAGTGATACAGTTTTCTAAAACTGGGTTGTGCTGCAGGTTTGCCCCCAGAAAACCAGGAACAGGAAAACACTGAAGGCTGACATACCTTTCGGGATAATGATATGAGTTTGAGAAGGCAGCGTTTTTGGTTTTGATCCGTTACATGCACACTTCTCCATAGGAAAGAGACGCTAGCGTCTTTCACCTATGCTTGGTATGTATGATAGACAGAATAATGACCCCTCCAAAGATGTCACAGGCTAATCCCTGAAACCTGTGAATACATTACCTTCCCTGGCAAAAGGAACTTTGCAGACGTGATTGAGTTATAGATCTTGAGAAGACAGATTATTGTGGATTATCCAGGTGGGTTCAAAGTAATCATAATGGCTCTTATAATAGGGAGGGAAGAGGGTCAGAATCAGAAAGAGAGGTCATGGAAAATGAAAGCAGAGGTCAGATAAATTTTCAGATGGCCTACTACTCACTTTCAAGGTGGAGAAAGGGCTATGGGCCAAGGAATATAGGTGGCCTCTGGAAGCTGGAAGGAAACACTCTTCTCTAAAACTCAGCCCTGCTGACACCTCAGTTTTAGGACATCTGACCTCCAGAATGGTAAGCCTCTAAGTCTGTGGTACCATAATTTGTTACAAACGCAATAGGAAACTAATATAGGATCATCAGAGTACAAGTCCAATCTCTACAGAAGTTCCTGAATATGATTGCTTCCCAGCCTGTGTCCAATTCAACTGACTACCACCCGGATAACAGGATTAATTTCATCATCAATGCAAGGTCCCAGAGTACTGATAAACCTTACCCAGAATGAGACAGTTGGAGTTGTTGCCTAAAAGTAAAAGGGCATGGGGTAGGAACTTGAGGCTTTGGGTTCTTCTCCTTCAATTAGCCCAGATTCTCTTACGAATCCTCAGAATATTTCATTCTAATTAGTTTTTAATAAGGACAAAAGCAGCACTACCTTTTAGGGTTATTGTGAGGATTAAATGAGTTAATACATACATGTATATCCCTCAAAACATTGCCTGGCACATAGAAAGCATTCAGTAGGTGTTAGCTATTGTTGCTATTTGTATTAGAGTTCTCCAGAGAAAAACAGAACTAATAGGGTGTGTGTGTATGTGTGTGTGTGTGTGTGTGTGTGTGTGTATGTGTGTGTATACAGAGACTGTATTTTAAGAAATTGGCTCACATAATTCTGGAGCTGGAAAATTCAACATATGCAGGACAGGCCAGCAGGCTAGAGACCCAGGGAGGAGCTGATGTTACAGTCTCAAGTCCAAAGGCAGTCTGGAGGCAGAATTTCTTCTTGCTCAAGGGAACTAGGTCTTTTCTCCTAAGGCCTGATTGGCTGAAGCCCACCCACATTATGAAGGATAATCTGTTTTCCTCAAAGTCTACTAATTTAAATTCACATCTGAAAAATATTTTCACAGCAACATCTACGCTGGTGTTTGACCGAACATCTCAGCACCATAGCCCAGCCAAGCTGACACCTAAAATTAATTATCACGCCATCTTTTGTTTGTTTCCTATCTTATTTCAATGGCTACAACTTCCAGGAAAATATTTAAAAGTGAAGATAATACTATTAAATAATACTAAATAGTGAAGGTCACATATTCTTAACATATTTCCAGTTCTAATGTGAACACTCTACTACAGTATGTCTCCAGTGACTATTTGTATAAGTACTGTTAAGGAAGTACTCTCTTTTCCTACTTTACAATATTTTTTAATCACAAATGTGTATCATCTGCTAAGATGATTATGTAATTTTTTTCTTTTGTCATTTTGAAATGACATATTTTCTTTATAGATTTCCCATTAATAAACCATTCCTTACATTTCTATGGTAAACCTTACTTGCTCTGATTATAGTTTTTAAGATTTCAATTTAATTATTTAATTTAATGTAAGGTATTAAGAATTTAATTTCAAAGTATTTCTGCTCATTTTAAATTTGTCTTCCTAAGTCAGTGTCAGTTGCATCCGAAGAGTTTTGTGTTTTTAATAGTTCTGGCAGAGAGTTTGTTTGATGGTTTTTGTCAAAATGTTATACGATGGTTTTAGTTTTGCTCACTTCATAAGTGAATTGGTAAGTATTCCATCTTTCTCTGTGCCATGTAGCTATTTATGAAGCATGGGATTAAACATTTTCTCAGTAGCAAGATATACAGACTCTCCGATCACAAAAGCAGTTTGGTGTCTCCTTCGCTTGCAGATTTCCCTTCATCAATTCAATATTGACATTATATAAATTCATTATTGCACCAAATGTTAATTCAATATTATGCTTAAAAAGTACCTACACTTACCTTAAAGAACACACATTACTTTTTACTTTGTCTTTTGGATCTCATATCTACCTTCTCTCACTTTCTATAAACTTTCCCTTAAAAAACAAAAACACTTTCCCTAGCCTGAATAACCAGCTGTTATTCAAGAGGGGTGACCAATAGAACCTGGGTCTCCTGATGAGCCACTCTGCGTTAGGAATCAATCCCGAATTCTTTGACAAGTGGTCACTTTCTTCTTCAAAAACATCCCTGTCCCCAGCTTCTCCTACACCAAGGCCAGCTTAGGCCTCCTGGGTCTGTGCTTCATGTGGTTGCCTACAAAACAAACTCAAACAAACAAAAATAAAAAAACATGTGTGGCCACTTCTGGCTGAAGGAAAAGTTCAGTTTTGGCCTTGGGTGGTCTTAGTGAGGACAGTCCAGAGTTCAGAGCTTGTCTTCAGGGGACTGAGCTGCCACTGAGAAAAAGCCCTCAGTGGCTTCTGTTTCAAAGTGAGGCTGGCAGATGGAACAGCCAATTCTGACTCAGAAGTTAAAAGCCTGCCCCACTGCACCACACGCTGCCCCTTCACAGCAGATGGCTGAGATGACGATCTCCTGTGTTCCCAGACTCCAGAGAGGCTGCAAGCCAACTGCAACATTGCTCCCATACCCACGAAGGCCAGGCTTTTACACGTACTGCTTCTTTATATTCAATTCTCATTTTGCTTTCTGGTGAGGGATTTTTCAAGTCAAACAACTGAAAATTATTTTCATGAGCCAGCACTGTCCAAACAGGGGTCTGGGAGGACAGTGCTGTCTCACAGATGTCAAGAGGCGTTCCAAGAAAAAAAAAAAAAAAAGGTTCTGTCTTCAAATCAATGTGAGAAGAGCTGTGTTAAATAAAACTCAACTAGTTTCTTCACTACATATTGATGTTCTCTGTGACCTCTGAAACCTTTATTTCACAGTACACCTATTAATATTTCCAAATACACTATTGTTGGGTAGAATATATTTGGGAGAAAATTATCTTAGGTAATCATCATTATTATCATCACCTATAATTACTGAGTGCCTACTAGGTATTAAGTACTGTGTTAGGCATTTTACATGCTATGTCTCATTTAATCCTTGCAAGATCCCTAGGAAGTGGGAATTACTGTCTTCATTGCACAGTGGCATAGAGAGGTTAAGTAATAAGCTCACAACGAGAGCACTAATAAATCATCAATCTTAATTTGCACCCAGGCCTGTCTGATTCTAAAGTCTATGTGCTTAATCAGTAAGCTACAATTTTTATAGCTTTACTGTAATTTGAAGTACATTCTTCCCTTGGTATCCACAGGGAACTGGTTCCAGGACACTGTGCTGATACCAAAATCTGCAGAAGTTCAAGGCCCTCCATATCTGCAGGTTCAAGACCAAGTGTATTTACCTTATTAAATGATACATTGTATTCTATTATCAATACATACTTGGAACAATCATATCTTCTCATTCTCTGAGAGCCAGCCCAGCAGATGCTTCTGTCAGCAAGCATAGCCATGCTGTGTAGCAGCCACTACTGACCAATGAGAGCTGAACTGAGCACATGTGGTCATGCATGTTTTTTTTTCCTTGCAGCTTCTTTCTGACATAAAAGTGTGTCAAGAAGTGTCTAAGTGATGGTGCCAGACCTTCTGCAAGGGCACAACAAAGGACAGCAAGCTGAATGTTAAACTGCAAGTTTGATAGCATCCGTTGAGTGGAGGAAATGAAGGATAAAGATTAGCAGGTAATTAGAAGTTGGTAGCAGTCCTTTGGCAAATGAAGGGCATCACTGTGACCTGAGAGAAGTGACCAGTCATTGTGTGAAACTCTGGCCAGAGGTTTGTCGTGACCTCAGAGGATTTAAAGAGCTAGTGCCAAATAATTTGCTGGAAATTCATCTCCGCAGGGACCATTCCACAAACGGCTGTGATGGTTCCTACTTTGGGATCGCATCTCCTGCGCTCATGAGACAGCCTTGTGCTACCTCTTAACAGCTTCCACGGGCCTCTGTCCAGTAACCAGCCTTCTTCCAGCACTGTTGCAACACAACCTTCTGCACATAGAGAGGAGAAGCTTACCATTATACAATTTTGCATGTCAAGGGAGGATGGCCTATTAGCAGAACCAACTCAGAGTTACCATCTTACTCAGCCAAGGTATGACAGCGTGTTTTGTGAGAAGCATGCTCAGTTGAGAAATTTTCTATCTTGAGAAATCCAAGAAATAAAAAATTCCACACCTGAAAGATAGTTTGAAGTAACCCTACTCCTACAAGCTCCTCCGTGAAGGTGTTCTCGCATCCTTTCCATTCAAAAAAGTTAGGAATTTTCCACATGTATGTTAGCTTTTATTACATAACAATCCACCCCAATGCTAGTGACTTAAGTCAACTACTATTTATTATTTATGACGAGTCTACAGATCAGCTAGGCAGTTCTGCTGACTTGGACTAGACTGAACTGGTCTTGGCTGGGCATGCTCATGCATTTGTGGTTAGCTGGGCAACTGTCTGGAGGCCACCTCATCTAGAATGGCCCCATTTGGGACAGCTCATCTCTGCCCCATGTGGTCCCCTCTCCTCTAGCAAGCTAGTCTAGGTTTGTTCTTAATGAACAATCACTTTTAAAGCTTCTGGTTGTGTCACATTTGCTGACACTCCATTGGCCTAAGCAAGTCTCATAGATGAGTTCAAGGTCAAACTTGGCAGGAACAAAAAAGTTTCAGGGGAAAGGCAAGGATACAGGAGGCCATTAAAGGGGACTATTTATGCTATTAATCAATGTCCCAGATCTGAAGTTCACCACAAGAATTAGCAGATGGTAGGCATTATAATACATCAAAATATATACTATCTATACTATAAAAGGTACTACAATAGGTCAAAAATATCTCGACTTTAATTTGACTCCTATGGTGATTAGAATTATAAAAGGAGGCTAGGTCAGAGGTAAGAAGAATCATACTAATCTAGGCCCTTCAGTGATTCACAATTTCAGAATTAGCCCAAAACCCAGTTCATGACACTGAAATGCCTTTGTACAATTTTGTTCAACTAAAAGAACGCAGCACTGAAAGGGATCAGGATATGCCATCTTCAAAATATGTGACTTTGGCATAAGGATTTTTATCCTTATTTCAAATGCACTTGAAATTCAACAGATGCAGAAAGAAGCCTTCTCGGAACTTCCCTTATCTGACTAAAAGAAGAAATTTGTATCTGGGAAATGAGGCTGCCATAAATTCCCTCATTGGGGTGGATCTGATGCCAGGAGAGAGACCTTGAGTAAACTTATCATAAATCCTTTCCACAGGGAGGTTTTATCACCCTGAAGGAGATGGAAAGATGGCTCAGACTGTAGATACAATATTAGCAAAACCTTTCTCTCTGATTTGTCCTCCCAAAAACCCATTTTTCTTTCTTTTAAAATACCTATTTGTCCTTCCCATAGAAGCCTTTTCTCCCACTTTCCTTTCTCCTACTAAGTTAGGTTTATAAGCCCCAAATTCTAATCATCCCTTTGACTAACTCATCACTGAGCATTCCTGCATGTATGAGCATTACATGCATAAATAAACTTCTTCTCCTGTTAATTTTCCTTTTTTCAGTTTAATTTGCACACCCCAGTAACAAAACTTAAGAGTTTTGAAGAAAAATTTTTTCTCACCTACAATGCCATCCCTGTGAACTACCTAGGCCAGGAACAACACTGTAAGAATGACCTTACTATTTAAGCCATTTGAGTTGAAGATTTCTGTTGCTTACAGCCAAGCTCATTCTAACTAATTGAGTATTGTGTCTGAGTTGCCTATTGAACAGCTAAAGAGAGTGGTCAAGGAAGCAAATAGACATAAATCTGGATTTGGAGGAAGAGGCAGGGTATAGAGATTTGGAGGTCATTGGCATAGATTCTATTTAAAGTCACATGACTGGATGAAATCACTCGGTAAATGTATGTAGGAGGTAAATAGAGCAGAGAAGAGTGCAGAGGACTAAGTCTTGAGGAACTCTAATATTTAGAGATTGAGCAAGGTAAAATGAGACATCAAAGGAGACCGAGAAGTAATCTATGAAGTAGGAGGAAAACAAAGAGACTGTGGTGTTATGGAAGCCTAAAAGGGAAAGAAGGTACTTCAAGAGAGAAGGTGAGTTGAACTGTGTTGGATACCTCTAAGAAGTCAGGCTTTACAGCATTTTTATACCTGTAGAGCTTCCTGTCTTGCCAGAGCCAGCACCTTTGCCCTCTAAGCTCCAAGTTATGGAACTTTCTTTTCCTCTGTCTCACATCCCCTGGCCATGCTCTCCTTTGCCTCTGTGGTTTCACCTACATTGTAATCTAAAAAATTCCTCTGTATATCTCCCTTCTCCAACTCCTCCTGCTCCTCCAGGTCTCAGCTTAGATGTCACTTCTCCAGATCTGTTTGAGGGGCTCCATCCATACGCTTCCAAAGAATCCTGCTCTTCCCTTGTCAAAGCACCTACTGGATGATAAGTCCTCTGTTCCCCATTTGACTGTAAGTTCTGTGAGGCCAAGCCAAGGCAATGTGAAATTTTATCCTCTGTTATCTTTAGTGTGTGGCATAGTGCTGATAGATGCCAAAACACATATACACAAACACGTTTTTATAGTAAATGAATGAGAACACAATGCCAAATCCACCTCCACTATGCTGCCTGGCTAACCCAACTAGTTAGCCAAGACTCAACCCTCATTGGGAATTCTCCTCTGAGTATTATACCATTTTCATGGTCAATAAAATTTCATCCATTTGAAATAAATGGAGGGAAGCCTACTGTGAATTACTGAGAAACTGTACCATTTTAAAAGAAGTTTCGGTGCTTTCAGGTAAGCCCTAAAAATATATTTCCTGTCTGAACAAACACTTTGTAATTTGTTCACTCATTATTTGCCTTCAAATGATGTTACAATATCTTTAAAGGTGATGAAACCCCTTTCTTAAGTAAATGGAGCAACAATCCTAAATATGAGTTTATACTACTTCTTTGTTTAGCAAATTCTACTTGCTACATATAGATAAAGCTAAGGTAAATTTTAATCTAGCCTCAGAAAAAAAAAAAGTTGAATTGTTTGAATCCCTTTCAGGATTCTGAAGGTACCTGTACTTTAGGAAAGATAAAGATAGGTGAGAAGCGGAGGGTGAGGAGGGTCTCAGAATTGCATTATTTTGAAACTCTATGTCTTTTGATATATAATACCAAAGTAGTGAGTCTGATTTATAGATATTAAAGTACTATCTTTAGAAGTAGGAAGTCAGCAATGGCATATATATTCCTTCCCTTCCTCCCTGAAGATTGCACACACATCTTTTTAAAGATGCAAAAATCATTTAGAAATATAGACAGAAGCTGGCTTTTTTTAGGCATTGCATTTCTAGGTTTTCCTAAACTTTAAAATGTGTTAGGGGAAAAAATTTTTTAACAAGTTTCCAACTATTCATTGATGTTAACCCTTCAAAGGTCGCTTTCTTCTTTTTTTTGAAAAATAGTGTATTTAGGTAAAAGATGACTTGTGATATAAACCCAGAGTTCTAGTTCAGGGGACAGGATACAGAAAAGGTGCTCAGCACCCATAGGGCTCCAGTTTTCTCTGTGTAGCTGGATTAGTGGCTCTTATCCCCATGCCTGCCTGAGTGAGGCTTGGAGACATGTGACAAACAAGCTGATTGCAGCCCTTGCTGACACAGGCTGTATGAACAATAACACTCCAACAGACCCATCCAGCCTACTCCTCTAACTCTGAGTGTGTCAAGTGGAAAAATGATTCCAAGAGACAGCACAGACAATACCTCTGGCTTCAAGAACCAATGCCAGGAGCCAATTCCTAAAAATAATTGAGTAGAGTAATTGGGTAGGGACAGATGCTAGGAAAGAAATAGTAAACTTTGATTATTATTTTATTTTAAGCACAACCCCAAAGCTACATTATTGTGGACCCATTTTAGCCCTTGACATAAATGCAGATTTGTGAATATTTTCTATTGTGTGATTGAGTTGTGATATTAAATAATGAAACAAATATGACCCAAAGATTCGAAGAGATTATCTAGAGTCAGTAATTCCCAAAAGGAAAGAGTACAATGGGCTCCTTAATGCTATGGGCTTTTCAGATGTGGCTTCTTTCTTCAGATTTATGATAATGGTCCCCAGAGAAAATATCCTGGCAAAAGCCCCCTTTTAACAAATATTTCTCAATTTGGACACCAGTCAGTTCTCTAAAGTAGCTGTAGCCTGCAGGCCCTATAATCCAAAAAGAGGCTTCAATTTTGTTACAATGCAGAGTTTGAAGGTAGGCACAATGCCACGCTTGAGTTGAGAAAGTGTGAAGGCTGTGGGGGCTACAATCTGAAGGGTTTGCTGGGAATGTGTGTAGGTGAAGACTGTATCTTAAATGCCTGGCAGTTCTTGGCAAGAGTCAAGCCAGCCCCATAAGAGGAGGATCCCTCTGGGACTCTCTCCAGCACAGTCTGAGGCAACAAGGCACACACTGTGGTCCTGGCTATTACACACTGGTAGAGTTTCCTTTACTTATCCCAGGGGGATGCAAAAGACCTCAGCAATCCTCAGGCACCTGCAGGCTACCAGTGTGCACGTACACACACGTGTGCACATACACCAGCCCTTAGTGTGCACTGACTCAGGTTGGTAAAAGAAGTAATCCTTGCTCTCCTCTGTGCTGGGGACCTCTCCTCCCTTCTCACTGGGCCCACAGGTTGAAGAAATTATTATGCTTATTTTGATTTGGCTCATTTCTGGTGAGTCAGTCTTCTCTGGAAAGAAGTGCAGTTAATTTTCCCCTTAGAAATAGAACACTGGTCTTTAGTTACAGTGCTTTCACACATGTCTCCAGAATTGACTTGCTTTCATAGTTGCAATACTTGGGGCCTCAGTTTCTTCATCTGTGGAATGGGATTGCAGTGACCTACTCACAGAATTGTTATGAAGACCGAATGAGAAGAAACAGTATATGTGATAGTGCTTTGGAAGCTGAAATGGACTTAACATCAAATAACAGTCATTAATAAGATCTATTCATCAATAGCCAAGTTTACTCATTGATATCAGGATTCTGAGAATGTGCTCTGTTAGCCATTTTCTAGCTGTGTGAACTTTTAAGCAAGTTAATTAACTTCTTAGAGGCTTAATTTTCTTATTTATGGAATTAGAAAAATAATACCTATTTTTACAAAGCTATTGCAGGAATTTTATTTTATTTATTATTATCATCATCATCACTATTATTATTATTATTTCGAGACAGACTCTCACTCTGTCACCCAGGCTGGAGTGCAGTGGTACAATTTTGGCTCACTGCAACCTCTACCCTCCTAGGTTCAAATGATGCTTCTGCCTTAGCCTCCCGACTAGCTGGGAGTAGAAGCGTGCACCACCACGCCCAGCTAATTTTTGTATTTTTAGTAGAGATAGGGTTTTGCCATGTTGGCCAAGCTGGTCTTGAACTCCTGACCTCAGATGATCCACCTGCCTCAGCCTCCCAAAGTGCTGGGATTACAAGCATGAGCCACTGTGCTCAGCCTGTTGCAGGAATTTTAAATAACCCATATTACACTTAGCATAGTGCTGACACATAGTAGATGTTTTAAAATGGTAGTTATAGCTGTTGTGTTAACAAATGTTGCATACATTTGTAGAAATAGAATGCTTCTTTCTTTCCTAACTTGCTAAAGTGTTCTTTCTTGCTCAAGAACTAAATGCCTACCTCAGTTACTGTTAAGAGTGTGCATAGGTGTGGTTCACTAGACGGATGACCAGGGCATGACAATACATAAGCCATGGACTGAACTTTGAATGCATTGCTTGAATTCATATGAGGATTATTATTTCAATGCTCATTATTTCAATGCCCTTTTTTAGCTTCCGTTTATTCCTTTGCATTACTCAAAATGCCTTATTAAAAATGTAAAGGGATAAAAGAAAGCTAAAAAACAAAGCAAATCAAAGCAACTAAGTTTAACTATTACGCAGTTCGATACATTTTCTATCAGTTTAGTTAAGGGTTGGCATATTTATTAACTAATGAGAATGGGAAAAAGAACATATTGAGGCCTAACAAGTAATAAATCATAACTTTCACATTTTAATTTAATATAATAAAAAATGAGATAGTGTTCAGAGCCACATTCTGGTCTGTTTAGAGAGGGAGAAAGGAGGAAAAGCAAGATGACGGAGTAAGAGTTTCCATCATTGCCCCTCCCAACCCATCCCCGCAAGTGCACTGAGTTAATAACTATCTACACAGAAAAAACACCTTCATGAGAACTAAAAATCAGGTGAGCACTCATAGTATCTGGTTTTAACTTCATATCACTGAAAGAGGCACTGAAGAGATTAAAAAAAACAGTCCTGAATTGCTGACACCACCCCTACCCCACCCCTGGCTACGGCAGGGTGGTGCAGAGTATCTCTGGGAGCTGGGGGGAGGGAGAACACACAAATTGAGGCACTCAAATCAGGGCTGTTCTGTTAGAGCAAAAAGGAAAACCGGACCAAACTCAGCCGATGCCTGCCAATGGAGGGAGCATTCAAATCAGGCCTAGCAAGAGGGGAATCACTGATCCTAGCAGTCTGAACTGAGTGACTGCAAACCTCACCACAGAAGGCTACAGCAGTCTCCAAGTAAACATGAAAGGCAGTCTAGACCATAAGGTCTGCAACTCTTAGGAGAGGCCTAATGCTGAACTAGGCCCAGAGACAGTGGACTTGGAGTGCATACTGAGACATCAGCTGGGGCAGCCAAAGGAGTGTGGGATCACCCCTCCCCTAATCCCATACTGCTCAGCTCGGGGCTCCAAAAGACACTCCTTCCTCTGCTTGAAGAGAAGAGAGGAAAGAGTAGGAGAGACAGTCTTGCATCTTAGACACCAGCGCAGCTACAGCAGGATAGGGCACCAGACAGAGCTGTGAGGCCCCCATTCCAGACTCTCGCTCCTGGAGAACATTTCTAGACACACCCTGGGTCAGAAGGGAACCTGCTGTCTTGAAGAAAAGACCCAGTCCTGGCAGCATCAGTCACCTGCTAACTGAAGAGCCCTTGGACCCTGAACAACCAGTAGTGATACCAGAGTACTACATCAAGGGCCTTGGATGAGTCTCTGAGACATGCTGGCTTAGCTCTGAGACAGCATGGTAACAGAGGGGTAGAGCACCAAGCAGGCCCTCAGGGTCCCTGATCTAGGACTTGACCCTTTGCTGGCATTTTTGGACCTGCCCTGGGCCAGAGGGGAGCCCACTGCCCTGAAGGGTGAGTCACAGGCCAGGCAGCATTCACCACAAGCTGATTTAAGAGACTTTGGGCCTTAAGGGAACATGGGCAATAGTCTGGCAGTACTCTCCGTGGTTTGGGGTGGGGGTGACTATGGGATGAGGTCCTTCTGTCTGTGGAAAGGGAAGGGAAGAGTGGGAAGGACTACATCTTGTGGCTTGAGTGCCAGCTCAGCTGCAATATAATAGATTACCAGGTAGACTTCTAAAGTTTTTGACTCCAGTCCCTGACGCCTGGACAGTACCTCTGGACCCATCCAGGGCTTGGGGGACCTCACCACTCTAAAGGGAAGGACACAGGCCTGGCTGGCTTTGCCGCTTGCTGATTATAGATCTCCAGGACCTTGAGCAAACATAGGCAGTAGCCAGGTGTGGTTACAGCAGGCCTTGGGCAAGACCCAGTGCTGTGCTGCCTTCAGGTCTCACCCAGTGCAGTCATAGTGGTTGTGGCCACAGAGGTCCTTGTATCACTCCACCCGCAGCTTTAGGTGGCTCAGAACAGAGAGAGATTCTGTTTGTTTGGGAGAAAGTAAGGGAAGAGGACAAGAGTCTGCCTGGTAATCCAGAAGATTCTCCCATATCTTGTCCAAGACCATCAAGGTGGTACTTCTACAAGTCTGCAAGAACCACAGTGTTACTGGGCTTGAGGTGTCACCTAAAGTACATACAGCTTAGATCACAACACCCAACTCCTCTCAAATACCTGGAAAGTCTTCCCAAGAAGGATTGTTTACAAATAAGCCCAGACAGTGAAGGCTACTGTAAATACCTAACTCCTCAATGCCTAGATACCATAGAACATCTACTAGCATAAACACCGTCCAGGAAAACATGACCTCACCAAATGAACTAAATAAGGTGTTAGGGACCAATCCTGGAAAAACAGAGAGGAGAAACAGAAATAGTGATATTTCAGACAGAGAATTAAATAGTTGTGCTGGCCAGGTGTGGGGTCTCATGCCTATAATCTTAGCACTTTGGGAGGCTGAAGTGTTAGCATCACTTGAGCCCAGGAGTTTGAGGCCAGCCTGGTAAACATAGTGAAACCTCCATTTCTATATAATTAAAATTTTTTAAATAAAAAAGATTGCTATATTGAGGAAACTCAAAGAAATTCAACACAGAGAAGGAATTCAGGATTCTATCAGATAAATTTAACAAAGAGATTTAAATAATTAAAAAGAATCATGCAGAAATTCTGGAGCTGAAAAATGCAATGGGCATACTGAAGAATGCATCAGAGTTCTTTAATAGCAAAATGGATCAAGCAGAAGAAATAATTAGTGAGCTTAAAGACAGGCTATTTGAAAACAAAAAGAGGAGACAAAAGAAGAAAAGGATGAAAAACAATGAAATGCACTGACATGATCTAAAAATTGCCTCAGAAGGGCAAATTTAAGAGTTGTTGGCCTTAAACAAGAGGTAGAGAAAGAGACAGGGGTAGAAAGTTTATTCAAAGAGATAATGATAGAGAACTTTCCAAACCCAGGAAAAGATATAAACATCCAGTACAAGAGGGTTATAGAACACCAAGCAGATTTCACCCAAAGAAGACTACCTCAAGGCACTTAATAATCAAACTCCCAAAGGTTAAGGATAAAGAAAGGATCCTAAAAGCAGCAAGAGAATAGAAACAAAAAAATTACAATGGAGCTCTGATACATCTGGCAGCAGACTTTTCAGAGGAAATCTTACAGGCCAGGAGAGAGTAGCATGACATATTTAAAGTGATGAAGGAAAAAACAACAACAACAACAACAACAACAAACTTTTACCCTGTAACAGTATATTTGGCAAAAATATCCTTCAAATATCAAAGAGAAATAGACTTTCCCAGACAACGGTTGAGGGATTTCATCAATACCAGATCTGTTCTACAAGAAATGCTAAAGGGAGTAAATCAATCAGAAAGAAAAGGACATTGATTAGCAATAAATAATCACCTGAAGATACAAAACTCACTAGTAAGTACACAGAAAAATGAAGAATATTATAACACTAACTGTGGTATGTAAACTACTCTTATCCTAAGTAGAAAGACTAAATGATGAGCCAATCAAAAATAATAACTACAACAACTTGTCAAGACAGAGTCAGTACAATTAGATACAAATAGAAACAACAAAAAGTTAAGTGGGGGGATGAAATTAAGGCGTAGAATTTTTATTAGTTTTCTTTTCACTTGTTTGTTTATGCGAATAGTGTTAAATTCTTATCAGGTTAAAATAATGAGTTATAAGATAGTACTTGCAAGCCTTATAGTAACCCCAAGTCAGAAAACACACCATGAACACACAAAAATTTAAAAAGCAAGAAATTAAATCATATCACCAGAAAAAGCACTTTCACTAAAGGAAGACAGGAAGCAAAGAGAAAAGGAAGAGAAGACCACAATACAACAAGAAAACAAGTAACAAAATGGCAGGAGTAAGTCCTTACTTATCATAGTAACATTGAGTGTAAATGGACTAAACTCTCCAATCAGAAGACAGACTGAAAAAATCAAGACTCATCTGTTGCCTACAAGAAACACACTTCACCTATAACTATGTACATAGACTGAAACTAAATGAATGGAAAATGTATTCCACACCAGTGGAAACCAAAAAAGAGCAGGAGCTGCTATACTCATACCAGGCAAAATAGATTTCAAGACGAAAACTAGAAAAAGAGACAAAGAAGGTCACTATATAATGATAAAGGGGTCAATTCAGCAAGAGGATAAAACAATTTTAAAAATACATGCACCCAACAATGGAGCACCCTGATATATAAAAAAAATAATATTAGAGCTAAAGAGAAATAGGCCAGAATACAATAATAGCTGGAGACTTCAATACCCCACTTTCAGCATTGGACACAGCTTCCAGACAAAAAAATCAAAAAAGAAACATGTTCCTTAATCTGCACTATAGAACAAATGGATCTAATAGATATTTACAGGAGTTGTCATCCAAGAGCTGTAGAATACACATTCTTTTCTTCAGCACATGGATCATTCTCAGGAGTAGACCATATGTTACATCACAAGAAGTCTTAAAACATTCAAAAAAATGGAAATAATATCAAGCATCTTCTCTGACCACAATGGAATAAAACTGGAAATTAATAACAAGAAGAATTTTGGAAACTCTAAAAATACATAGAAATTAAACAATATGCTCCTGAATGACCAGGTATCAATTAAGAAATTAAGAAGAAAATTTAAAAATTTCTTGAAACAAATGATAATGGAAGCACAACATGCCTAGCCAGAGCAATCACACAATAGGAAGATATTAAAAGGCATCCAAATTGAGAAGAAAGAAATCAGTTTATCCTGGTTTGCAGATGATATGATCTTCTATTTGGAAAAACCTAAAGTCTCCACAAGAAAACGATTAGAACTGATAAACATTCAACGAAGTTGGAGGACACAAAATCAACATACAGAAATCAGTAGCATTTTATATACCAACAGTGAACAAGGTGAAAAATATTGTTTTAGTTCTTCCTGGTTTAGTCTTGGGAGGGTGTATATGTCCAGGAATGTATCCATTTCTTCTAGATTTTCTAGTTTATTTGCCTGGAGGTGTTTATAGTATTCTCTGATGGTAGTTTGTATTTCTGTGGGATTGGTGGTGATATCCCCTTCATCATTTTTCATTGTGTCTATTTGATTCTTCTCTCTTTTCTTCTTTATTAGTCTTGCTAGTGGTCTATCAATTTTGTTGATCTTTTCAAAAAACCAGTTCCTGGATTCATTGATTTTTTGAAGGGTTTTTTGTGTCTCTATCTCCTTCAGTTCTGCTCTGATCTTAGTTATTTCCTGCCTTCTGCTAGCTTTTGAATGTGTTTGCTCTTGCTTTTCTAGTTCTTTTAATTGTGATGTTAGGATGTCGATTTCAGATCTTTCCTGCTTTCTCTTGTGGGCATTTAGTGCTATAAATTTCCCTCTACACACCGCTTTCAATGTGTCCCAGAGATTCTGGTATGTTGTGTCTTTATTCTCGTTGGTTTCAAAGAACATCTTTATTTCTGCCTTCATTTTGTTATGTACCCAGTAGTCATTCAGGAGCAGGTTGTTCAGTTTCCATGTAGTTGAGTGGTTTTGAGGGCGTTTCTTAATCCTGAGTTCTAGTTTGATTGCACTGTTGTCTGAGAGACAGTTTGTTACAATTTTTGTTCTTTTACATTTGCTGAGGAGTGCTTTACTTCCAATTACGTGGTCAATTTTGGAATAAGTGCGATGTGGTGCTGAGGAGAATTTATATTCTGTTGATTTGGGATGGAGAGTTCTGTAGATGCCTATTAGGTCTGCTTGATGCAGAGCTGAGTTCAAGTCCTGGATATCCTTGTTAAATTTCTGTCTCGTTGATCTGTCTAATGTTGACAGTGGGGTGTTAAAGTCTCCCATTATTATTGTGTGGGAGTCTAAGTCTCTTTGTAGGTCTCTAAGGACTTGCTTTATGAATCTGGGTGCTCCTGCATTGGGTGCATATATATTTAGGATAGTTAGCTCTTCTTGTTGAATTGATCCTTTTACCATTATGTAATGGCCTTCTTTGTCTCTTGATCTTTGTTGGTTTAAAGTCTGTTTTATCAGAGACTAGGATTGCAACCCCTGCCTTTTTGTTTTCCTATTTGCTTGGTAGATCTTCCTCCATCCCTTTATTTTGAGCCTATGTGTGTCTCTGCACATGAGATGGGTCTCTGAATACAGCACATTGATGGGTCTTGACTCTTTATCCAATTTGCCAGTCTGCATCTTTTAATTGGAGCATTTAGCCCATTTACATTTAAGGTTAATATTGTTATGTGTGAATTTGATCCTGTCATCATGATGCTAGCTGGTTATTTTGCTCGTTAATTGAAACAGTTTCTTCATAGCGTTGGTGGTCTTTACAACTTATCATGTGAACAGGCAACCTACAGAATGGGAGAAAATTTTTGCAATCTACTCATCTGACAAAGGGCTAATATCCAGAATCTATGAAGAACCCAAACAAACTTACAAGAAAAAAACAAACAACTCCATCAAAAAGTGGGCAAAGGATATGAACAGACACTTCTCAAAAGACGACATTTATGCAGCCAACAGACACATGAAAAAATGCTCATCATCACTGGCCATCAGGGAAATGCAAATCAAAACCACAATGAGATACCATCTCTCACACCAGTTAGAATTGTGCTCATTAAAAAGTCAGGAAATAACAGGTACTGGAGAGGATGTGGAGAAATAGGAACACTTTTACACTGTTGGTGGGACTGTAAACTAGTTCAACCATTGTGGAAGACAGTGTGGTGATTCCTCAAGGATCTAGAACTAGAAATACCATTTGACCCAGCCATCCCATTACTGGGTATATACTCAAAGGATTATAAATCATGCTGCTATAAAGACACATGCACATGTATGTTTACTGCGGCACTATTCACAATAGTAAAGACTTGGAACCAACCCAAATGTCCATCAGTGACAGACTGGATTGAGAAAATGTGGCACATACACACCATGGAATACTATGTGGCCATAAAAAAGGATGAGTTCACATCCTTTGTAGGGACATGGATGCAGCTGGAAACCATCATTCTCAGCAAACTATCGCAAGGACAAAAAACCAAACACCACATGTTCTCACTCACACGTGGGAATTGAACAATGAGAACACTTGGACACAGGAAGGGGAACATCACACACCGGGGCCTGTCATGGGATGGGGGGATGGGGGAGGGATAGCATTAGGAAATATACCTAATGTAAATGACGAGTTAATGGGTGCAGCACACCAACATGGCACATGTATACATATGTAACAAACCTGCATGCTGTGCAGAACTTAAAGTATAATAAAAAATATTTTTTAAAAGTAGTCCCGTTTACAATAGCCACACATCAAATTAAATACCTAGGAATTAATCAAAGAAGTGAAAGAGCTCTATAATGACAAAGGTGCCCAGAACATACACTGGGGAAAAGATAGCCTCTTCAATAAATGGTGCTAGGAAAACTGGATATCCATAGCAGAAGAATGAAACTAGACCCCTATCTCTTACCATATACAAAAATCAAATTGAAATGGATTAAAGACTTGAATCTAGACCTCAAACTATGAAAATACTACAATAAAACATTGGGGAAAATCTCCAGGACGTTGGTCTGGGCAAAAATGTCTTGAGCAATATCCCACAAGCACAGGCAATAAAAGCAAAAATGGATGGATGAGATCACATCAAGTTAAAAAGCTTCTGCACAGCAACGGATAGTCAACAAAGTGAAGAGACAACCCACAGAATGGGAGAAAATATTTTCAAACTACCCATCTAACAAGGAATTAATAACTGGAATATATAAAGAGGTCAAACCACTCTATAGGAAAGAAACTAATAATTCAATTCAAAAATGGGCAAAATATTTGAATAGACATTTCTCAAAAGAAGACATACAAATGGCAAACAGGTATATGAAAAGGCGCTCAGCATGATTGAAATCAGAGAAATGCAAATTGAAATCACAGTGAAATATCCTCTCACCCAGGTTAAAATGGCTTTCAGACAAAAGAAGCAATAAATGCTGGTGAGGATGTGGAGAAAAGGGAACTCCTGTACACCGTTGGTGAAAGTGTAGATTAGTACAATCCTTATGGAGAATGATTTGGAGATTCATTTAAAAACTAAAAATTGAACTACCATGTGATTCAGCAATCCCACTGCTGGGTATATACCAAAAGAAAGGAAATCAGTATATCCAAGAGATATTCACACTCCTATGTCTGTTGCAACACTGTTCACAATAGCTAAGATTTGGAAGCAACCTAAGTGGCCATCAACAGATGAGTAGATAAAGAAATGTGGTACTTATACACAATGGAGTACTATTCAGCCATAAAAGATCCAGTCATTTGCAATAACATGATGGAACTGGAGATCATTATGTTAAGTGAAATGGGACAGGCACAGAAAGACAAACATTGCATGTTCTCACTTATTTGTGGGATAAAAATAAAAAAAAATTGAACTCCTGAAGACGGAGGGTAGAAGGATGGTTACCAGAGGCTGGGAAGGATAGTAGGGGATTGTGGGGGAGGTGGGAACAATTAATGGGTACCAAAAAAATGGAAAGAATGAATATACCTCCTATTTGATAGCACAAAAGGGTGACTATAGTCAACAATAATTACATATTTTAAAATAAAGAGTGTAATTGGATTGTTTGTAACGCAAAGGATAAACGCTTGAGGGGGTGGATACCCCATTCTCCATGATGTGCTTATTTCACATGTCATTGCCTGTATCAAAACATTTTATGTACCCCATAAATATATACACCTACTATGTACCCACAAAAAGTAAAATGAAAAATTTTAACTTTTTAAAAAGTGGTGGGGAGAAGAGAGAGGTCAGAAAAAAAAAATGGAAGATGTTAAGGGAAGTAAGGTAAAAGCAAAATCCCCATTATAAGAACTTGTGAAATATAGCCATATTACAGATTTTAACCACAAAAGCAAGAATAACTTCTCTTGGCACGCTCTCCACAGGAATAACTTGAGGCAGACATTTCCCAACTATACAGCTACACAAGTACCTAGATGAAAGGAGTTATGTACGTATCTGCTGTCACCGAGTACCCAAAATAAGCTCAAGGATCCTGGAACCAGAGTCAGCCGTATCTGGGCTCATACTGCATTCAATTCTGTTCCTCAAAGAAAAGGGCTCTGGTGTTAACATTAATAGCAGAAGGAAAGGAGAGCAAGAATTAGAGTTGCAGTTGGGTTAACAAAAATTCTGCATGTCTCATCATTCTCTATAGTAAGAGTCTCTCTCTCTCTCTCTCTGTCACACACACACACACACAAAGGTAACACTCTTGATAAGATTGCAGGATTGTCCTACTTATGTGCCATTTTTGTAAGCCCAGGTAACATAGCAACATAGGGACAGAACTTGTTGGACAGTTGGTCATCAGCTATAATTTTATCAAAGGGTGAGGTGCTATCAAGCTTTGTCCTAGAACCTAGCAACCCAATGCTCAGCTCAAGAATTTCTATTTTAGTAACACTGAATAGAGCTTTCTTACTTGACACATTGCAAACAAACACATTGAAAAGACAAAACAAACAAACAAACAAAAAGCACTGGAGAGACTACAAATAGATTTCACCTCCCAGGCCAACCCTGATCACTCTGAATCTTGTGTTGAGAATGGTTCTGAGACCATTTCCAAGTTTAGAAATGGTGTGATCTATAAGAAATGCATATAGAGGGCCCTGAAAGCAGGAGCAGCAGGACACAGATCATGTATCTGTCATCTTTAAGCTACAGATGTATTAAATAGACACACATAAAACACACACAAAATCACAAAAGTGTAACATCAGTGTTACTGTCACCTAAGAATGGATGCCATCTCTAGTATGTTGTTCTTTGGTTATCAGTTGCTCCTTGAACCACACACCTGCCCTGCATCCAGAAAGGTATTGCCTATAGGATTCTCTCACAGTAGGCCTGCATTAATTTGTTTCTGTACTATCTGGTTTGGCTAATGTTGCTATACGTATTTTTAATATCTGGGGTCTTTGTATTTGCATAATCTTGCCTGAATTATAACTGCCGGGTTGGAGAAACATCTCTGGCTAACTAGAACAACCAAAAACTTGTTTAAAATGTTCACATACTTTGCATTTGTTATCTTTCATTTACCATCACTTGGCTCAGTTTATTCTATGCAATCTTAACCCACTAAGCTATGCCAACCTGTGCCCATTCCTGTGCTTGCTGTGTATGCATCCATTTCTCAAGGTAGCAGTTTGGCACCTGCCCCCTTAAAATAAGTCCAAGGTCTTAGAGTCCTTTAAGATCACAAACTTGCGCAGACAACTGCCAAGTCATTGACCTTTCTAACTTTGGAACACTGGCCACCTGGCTGTGATAATCACAGCAGCCATACAGGCCACTGATTCCTCTCTGTGTCTTACTGTTCCAGCTCGGACTCTGAGGAGGGGCCACCCCATAATGTGGGGCAGGGAAAGTGAACTTCTAGACAAATGGCCAATAGATGTCCTTAATAAACTGACCCATTTCAAAGCTTTCCCCTCTTAATTAAAATTATAGCGACCTCTGCAGAAAACCCCCCTTTGGACCTTCAAGTTCTTTTTAGGCTCTTGCTTTCCTTTGGGTGGATAATGGACTACAGCTTCAACTTCCCTTTAGGGCTTTCACAAGTGAAAGGAGACAAAAAGGAGACAGGAAAGGAATTTGACAGATGGTGAAAATGCCTCCCCTTGTGCCAAAATCATGCCTGCCTTCATCTACTGTGCCTCTGGTCTCAGGCACCAACCATATCCTGCCCTGCACACATAGGAGGCCCGGAGCGGGCAGAAAGCCTTCATAACAGCAGGCAGAAAGCAGATGGAGCTGCCCCTTTATATAGGTATAGCTACTTAGGTACTCCCTTTCAGCCTGTTTCTGGGTGTTCTATTAGAAAAAGAAAATGACAGCAACCATGGATGAGCCATCACTGCTATCACAAGGCAAATAATTCAGAGAACTTTATGAACACAAAATAGATTATCAAGTAAAACTTAAGAATACAACTAATACATCTCTAGCCATTTAGTGGGTATCCTAGAAGGCAGCTCCTAGACTCTCACATAAGAGATTGACAAGCCATAGTTGGTCAACTAATCCCATACATAATCAGCTAATCTCATACATTAAAAAAAAGTATGTTTCTTATGTTAAATAACTTGTTTTATTGCCTGTCGTGGGGGAAAAATAATATTTTGTGTTTCTTTCATTTTTTAGCCACTTTTGATAAGTACACAGTCTTAAATTCCCATGATTGGGTTAAACCATTATAAATAGGCCTCAGAAAATCCACTCTGACTTTTAGATCCCAGCACTTACATTCAGAAATTTCCTTTCTCCTTTCTGAAATGCTTTTTAAAAATTGCTTTTTCAGTTTGAGTTAGAGTTTCTCTTTTACATAATTTCTAGGACAAGTGATGGAATGTTTGTAAGAAAAAGAAGAATGCAAGATTGTTTTGTCAAACTGAACGGAAGCCCTAGAATAAATACCTACTGGTGACCTTAGAGCCAGTCAATAATCCCAGGCACTAGGGAGGAGCAAATATAAATGTGATAATCTTAGAAAATGTTATTCTAAAACCTGGTCTATTTAAATTTGTTTGCAGTATGCTTATTCGTGCTTAGGTCATGCATCTTATTCAAGTCACAAGCAAATAAATACATAACGCTCATCAGATCTCCAAGAGATGGGTCTGTGTAGCACTTGCCCTCTCAGAGGAGGTAGTTGTAGGCTTGTTGGAAGAATAATTTGCCTTAAATTATGCAAATAGTTGATTGAACACGTTGTTCCTATGAGAAGAAATAAAATAAAAATACTCCCTTATTGTAACCTGGTTCTAACGAGCCTTAACCTTTAAGGGAAGAGTGTTATCTGCAAAAGACACAACTATCAAACCAGAATTCATATCCTGAAACTTGAATTTTAATAAAAAGGGAGTATGCCACTTCTCTAAATTGGGAATGAACGTGAGTTTTCTTTTTCCTTTTTCTTTTTTTTTTTTTTTTTTGAGACAGGGTCTCACTCTGTCATCCATGCTGGAGGGCAGTGGTGTGATCTTGGCTCACTGCAACCCCCACCTCCCGGGTTCAAGTGATTCTCAAGCCTCAGCCTCCCAAGTAGCTGGGATGACAGGTGTGTGCCACCATGCCTGGCTAATTTTTGTATTTTTTGTAGAGACAGGGTTTTGCCATGTTGACCAGGCTTGTCTCAAACTCCTGACCACCTCAGGTGATCCGCCTGCCTTGGCCTCCCAAAGCGCTGGAATTACAGGCATAAGCCACTGCGCGCAGCCCATGATATTTCTTTTTAGGGAGTACACTTTTACTGCTTCCATTTGATAATCGTCTAGGAAACTCTGCAGTTGACATTCACATGCATGGACTGTGTGCAGAGGTAAAATTCCATCCTTTATTCCTGAACCCAAGGTTGCAGTGACAGCATTTAATCCTTCTGAGTGTTTGGCACTAGGTTGTTGATTAATTTGGCTTAAGCTGTGTTTGTGTGTGTGACAGCTGAATGCATAGATTGTAAGCTCCCTACAGGCGAAATATAATTCACATTGTACAATTCAGAGGTGTTTATTATTTTTGATAATGATAATTATACGTCTTCAATATTCTACCAAGTACTTCCATCAAAAACTTTGGAAGAGTTGTCGTAATATGGTATTAAATCTTCAAAAGACTTGGCTTTCTTTTCATTTCAACAAATATTACTAGAGAAATCCTCAAGGCCGGACAATGGGACAAGCCCTCAATTTAGTAATAATAACAGGAAAATATTTATTGGGGATGATATAAAATAATTTCCATAGGCCCATTATAGTAAAGAACCCAAGGCTGGTATGAAGAAAGCACGAATAGAGTTTTGCAATGAAACTAAACTACAGATAAAACTCCAGGTTGGAATATAAACATTCTTTCTTGTATCTGAAATGAGGGTAAGATTAAAGAAAGGCTGGGCATTGAGTTTCTGTTCTTCTTTAACGTACTCCAGTATAAGGCAAGAAATATTTACATACATATGCAAAAAAGGGAAGGGGATTCTAACTGCAGACTCCCTGGCATCTAAGTCTCAGATATTGTTGGATCAATAGGAACCCATCGATACCATCAGACCTATGAGCATAGATGTTATTGCTTCCAAGACCTACCGATGTCACAGCTTGTGAGGTGTGTGACTGTGCACTTTCTAAGTACAGGCTGCCCTCTTACTGCCATCTTACCCAACCAGGCTCATTGGTAAGATGGCAAACACAGGAGGCCAATAAATCTCTGCAAAATAAGATCTAGATTTTTATCTCATCTGTCCTTTGACTCTGCATGACTTGAAGAAACTGGGTAGTATATTCTGTTAGGAAGTTTTCCAGATAGGAAGAACAAGCCAAGCAAAATAAATATTGACCTTCCTTTCAAGAACCTTTTTTTTTTTTTAAGTATTCACTTGAAAAAACACCAAGGCATCCTTCCTCTACTCTCTCCATTCCTACTCCAACCACAGCAATTGCCTCTCTACAGAAATAACCCTTAAGAAGTGGTTGGGAAATGAATGTGACGCCTGCCATCCTGGGCTGGTGCTCACTCACTCCCCATAGTCTGGAAAGTCTTGGTCCTCATAAATTTCATGTGCTGTGTCCTTGCTGCCATGCCAATGTTCTATTTTAAAGTCTACCACTCTGTCCCTACGTAATAAAGAGTCATTAATTATCCCATGTTCACACTAGTTATCATTACTGGGGTCTGACTTTCAAGTCTGACTTAGCATTTCATCTAGTAACAGCATTTTAGGTATTAAACATTCTTAGATTTACATTCAAATGGCAATATTACCATGTACTCAAAATGCAATGCAAGTGAAGTCCAACTTTTAACAAATAATACTCACTGTTACTTAGAAAATCAAGAAATAAACATTTTAACAGCTGAAATTTTGTCTGTTACAGCTTTTTTAGTAGGAAAAAAACTGTCTATTAAAAAATAAATATTTTTATTTTTATTTTGAAAAAATAATGCTGTTAATGCTAGAAAGGATGTGAAAGTTGCAGAACACTTTTATAATTATACAACCCTTTGATTTCTTAGATGTGAAAACTTTCATAGTAATAATACATTATTTAATAAAAATAGAAAACCCAAATCCCTATACACTGTTATCAATGAGCCTGTGATTCTTGTGTGAATGAGTGAAAACCACTCTGTATTTGGAGATCTTTCTGCCAGGGATGCTTATTTCTCTTCTCATCTGAGGTCTGGTCATTGACGGAATAGATGGAGACTGCCCCACTATGGCCACAGGGTAGGATTCCTCTGCAGAATAAAGAGAACTTGTGGACCTGAAGAAAAGGGTTCCTCCTAGATCAAGCCTCACTGGAAAATTCCACTTTAATCCATGATCAGAGGGAAAAACTGGAGCCAGCCCTGTCTGAAAGTCTAGCAGTTCCTAACCAGTGCTGAGCCTGTGCAACTCACAGTCTAGTAGGAGGTTGCTGCGGCATCAGCTGACAAGTCGAGTCTTGCTTAAAACAAATTCTGTCTGAGCCATGGTGATTTCTTGGTTCTTCCAGGACTTGGGGAGGACTTCAGAGAAAAGGCAAAAATACCGAGCATGAAATTATTCTGAAGACATGGAATGCATGGAGAAAGAGTCCCTACTGCCCACTCCCGAAGCAGGAACTCTTGGCTTTTCAATTTCGTATTCTCCATCCAAAGAAATTCCCAAGGAGGCACCACACTCCCAGTTTTCCCTTTTTCCTTGCATTCCCAACAGCTACACAGAACTAAGAAAAGGCTCTCATTGTGAAGGTGGAAGAGAAGATCTTGAAATACTCACTATCATGTTTTCTTTCTTTTCAGCACTTCCTGCCCTTTCCCCTAGTGGGCAGAAGGATCCACTTGGTCTGAAGAAGAATTAGAGTTGTTATGACTGGAAGGCCGAGGGAAAGGAAAAGTTATTGTTCTGAAGTTTTGTTTCCACCCAGGCTCAGGACGAAAGGCAGATCAGACAGTTTCTGCTCAAAGATTTGTGGGCGGCCACTACCAGGAGGCCTGCTGTGAGTCTGGCTGGCTCCTGTCACGAGCACACGACTCTGCCCCCTCACTCATTTTTTTCCTTAGGGCTGGGCAGGAACCTCCCATGACCCATTCCCACATTGCCGCAGATGGTCCTCCATGACTCCAGAATGTGCTGAGCCCATCTGATTGTCCCTTGTGGATGGCCTTTGTGTCAATAATCCGTGACCCTTACAAAACCTACCTCCCACCCCTGGAAAGAGAAGACCGAATCCTTGACCCCAGACGGTGGTCTTAGTGAGGGAAGAGATCCAGCAACACTTGGTGAGTGGGGCTGGCAGACTGGGGGTGGGAGAACTTACCTCCTAACCCAGCAAACAGTGGTGTTTCTGAGAAAGACATTTTGAAACAACAAAAAATGTTTGTGACACCTGCCTTTCTAAATACCTAAGGATTCTGTGAAGATGCTTGCTATGTTGATTGTGATCCAGGGGTAAGAGCTGTGTTTATTGCTGGCCTCCATTAACTGGCCTGTGCCAGGCCAGCACTGCATACTTCTAAAAACAGTTCATTTAATCTTCACAACAGCCCAGTGGGGGTAGATAGTATTTTATGGATGAGGAAACAGACTCCAGTGCTTCTGATCTTAACCACTAGGCTACATTACCTCCCAACAAGACTGGATGATAGAGAGTAAGGATGATACATTTCTTCAAATATTCGATTTCCTAAAATAGATCTATTTTATGATAGATTCTGTTTTAAATAAACATAAAATGCTACATTTTCAGTTGGCAGTGGCAAGAGAATGGCAAGGGAGATAGATTCTTCATTAGTATTCAAGTTCTCACCTTTCCAGGAGAATTTGCTGAGGAATTCCCTTTACATACCATAAAATGGGTAGTTCTCTGTGGGACCACTTCAACACATTTGGTACCACAGAACGAATGGGGAAATAAACTGACTAGGTCTTAAGGCTGATTTTAGGAGATTTGAGGTATTTTCAAATTAGGTCCTTCAATTCCTTTTTTTCTCTCTCTCTCTCTCTTCTGTATGTAAAGCAACATATTTCTGCACCATTTAAGAGAAAAGAAAATGAGTCAGTGTGAGCTGCCAACAGCTGGCTGACAACCTTGAGCACTGGGTGGGTTGGAAACCATCCAGACTTTGCATAAGGAGTTCATTTTGGGTTAGTTTAAAAAAAGGTGGGGGGAAGGAGTTGGCCCAGATCCTGTTCTACAAATTCAGGAACAAGGAGTTGAGATTCCCTTCAGAAACTGCTGGAGGGTGGCTCTGCAGGTCCGTTTGCCAAACACTATTTGACATCTGCTTGTTTCCCTGCCTGATACAAGAAGAACCGTTAACTGTCCAGGTTTTTCCTCTGACAAGCCAAGGATTCAATGCAGCAGTTGAACCATGTGAAGGTTAATTCCCTCTTTTCTCTATATCCCTTTTAGAAAGATGTATTATTTCTACAGACTTCAGATTTTTTTAAGCTTCTTTGTCTTCTTCCTCTTGAATCTTATTCACCCTCACTTTGGGTTTAGCTTATTAGGCTGAGGCTAATTTCAGTAGCATAATAAAAAACTTCACATTCGTTAAAGAATTAAATCCCCTTAGTTCTCTAATGTGTCTCACCTTTTCAAAGTAGTAAAAATGTCATGTTTCAAACAGTAATAGCCATTTTTAGTTTCAAAGTAACAAGTGGTCAATGTAAAAAAAGATTAGACAATGCAGAAAGGCATAAAGAAAAGAGTAAAAATCAACTGAAATCCAACCACTGGAGAAAACTAATCACCATTAACATTTAAATATATATGCTTGCCATCTTATTTTCTTTTATTTTTCTTACAAAGGTAGTTATAAGTTATTTGGTAATCTGATTATTTTTACATATACACATTGGACATATTTCCATGGGAATACAACAGATCACTATCACTGTTTTTAAGAGGTACACAGTACTTCCATGTATAAATGTTCGTTGACTCATATTAATAGACATTTTTGCTAATACAAATCATGCTGCAATGAACTCCCCTGTACATACATCCTTGCCCACTTGTCCAATTACAGCAGGTACTCACTTAATGTCCCCTATAAGTTCTTGGAAATTGTGACTTTAACGGAAACAACTTTAAGCAAAACAACACATAAGGAAACCAATTTTACCAAAGGCTAATTGATATGAACAAAAGTTAAGTTCCTACAGCATATTTCTGGTCACTAAAATATCAAACTTCTAAATAAAGACCCCGAACACTTGTAATATTAAACATTAAAATAAATGTGAGCTATACATACATTTTTAAAAGATTAATGAAAACAAGTCAGGTCATTTTTTACCCAATTATTCCAGTTTAGGGTCTTGGGTGACCAGAGCCTGTCCCAGCAGCTCAGGGCACAAGGTGGGAACTAACTCTGGACAGGACGTCATCCTATCGCAGGGTCAGTCACACGCTCACACACACCCACTCAGACTGGGCCATTGAGACAGGCCAGTTCACCTACCATGCACAGCCTAGGGATATGTGAGGCAACGGGAGAACACGGACAGAACCCACACAGACATGGGGAGAACATGCATACTTCACGCAGACAGTGGCCCCAGCAGGGAATCAATATTTTTTCTTGTCAATGTTGCAAGAAAATGATGTTGAATGACAGACACAACATTATTCTAGGACCTACTGTATTTCTTTATAAGTGCCTCTGAACAAACTTTGCTAGATCAAGTTATACACATATTTTTTAAGACCTCTGATACATAGTGCCAAATTGCCCTCCCATAGAAAAGCTGTACTTGTTAGTCAATGTCACTGATTTTGTAAGAGTGTGGTTTTTCCCTCCTACTCTTACAAATACTGGGTATAAGCCCTTTTTCCTAATTGAAAGATAAAAATTGGTACCTCCATATTTCACTTTCCTTCTTTAATAACAAGGTTGAATTGTTTCTGTATGCTTACAGCTATTTATATTTTTTCTTTTTTGAACTGTCTGTTTTTTCTTGCGTCCATTTTTCTATTGGGATTTTTCATATTTTCCTTCCTGATTTGTAGGAACACATTATATACAAAGGTGAGATCTTCTGGGCTGTATTTCAGAAGCTTGATTGTCCCATGAGATGTTAATAGGTGAAGTGAGGGAAAAAAGACTTCCGTGGTCAGATTTAACACATCATTTCCTAAACTTCATTGACCATGAGGACTTTTTTCTTTTCCTCACAGAACACGCATTGGCATGGTTCAGGACACTGGTGTTCTGAGAACTAACATTTGAGAAATTGTTCTGTAAAGGATACTAATGCTTTATCTGTTACATATGTGGCGTGATTCCCCCTCCTCTGCCAATCATTTGTCCTTTCCTCTACATGTTTTTTCCAAATAGCTTTTAATTCGTGTATTCAAATCTCTCAATATTTTCTTTTGTGGTAATACAGAAGTAGGAACCCTGAAGTCATACTCGTTTGCTTTGAATCCTGGCACTACCACTTGTTGGGACCTTTGGAAAATTACCCTCTCTGTGCCTCAATTTTACCATCTAGGAAATGAGAAAAACTAATGTTACCAAATAAAGTGGCTGTGAGGATTAAATTACTTGACACAAGTAAAGCATAAAGTATTAGATGTTGTTGATGATGATGGTGGTGGTTTACTTTTTGGATCATTTAGAAAGTCTCTCTCTTCTGTTGTAAAAAAAAAAAATTGCCCATATTTTATTGTCATATTTTTATGGAAGTTGATTTTGATATGAGCTATGGACTAAATAATTTTCTCTTTTCCCCAGTGCTTAGATAGATTCTTCCATTGCAGTTAATTGATTAATGCTCTCCTCATCATATACTATACTTTCTTTTTCTGAGTCTTTCTCTTCTGCTCAGTCTATTCTGATACCAAGGCCCCTTCTTTCCTATTCCTTTTCAGAACATTCACAGCTACATTTGCCTAAATCAAGGGCACATGTTGGATTCTCTCCGGGAGTTGCCCCAAGAGACCCTTGGTAGTGGAGAGGGGCCTGCAGGGTGGGATCCAGGTGTCTCTGATACAGGTGAGAAATGTGGATCCTACAGACTGTGAATTTTAACTGACAGTGTGCCCTGTTCATCCCCACGTGCTGCTGAGGCCTGATGTTGAGGGACAGCCTGGGGACTCTCTCAGGAACATTTAAACTCCAGTGTTGTTCATCAAATCACAGAAAAGGTGAGATCCTCATACTCTACCTGGTCCCTCCCCTTTCTGCTGCACCAGTCAAAATGACCTCTAAATGACCAGAAAAGACTTGATTAGGGGCAGAGGAGATTCTAACCTGACACATCCTAAGCTATGGAAAGAGAGCCAACTGGTCTCAGTTGATAGGAAGAGTTGATACTAGGAGGCTCCATGAAGGTGATATTGGAGCACCATTGAGGATGTTTCACTCTGAGCTGAGAGTCCTTGGGTTGCCTGTCAGGCCCAGCACAGCCTTCTTTTCTGCACCACATCATCTCTTGCTCACTTGGTTCCAACCACACTGACCTCTTTGTTGTTCCTCAAACATGCTCCCACTTTAGGGCATTTGCACATGGTTTTTCCTCTAGAATGTTCCTCCCCTCCCTCTGACACCCACATAGCTTGTTCCCATGGAACTTTAAGGCTTTTGTTCCAATGTCACCTTGTCAGTGACGCCATCCCTGACCACTCTATTGAAAGCTGTGCCTGGAGATCTTCAACCTTTCTTGCCCTGTTTTTCTCCACAGTGCCAGTCACTGTCTGACCATCTATTTTCTCATTGTATTGTTGATTGTCTCTCTCCCGTAGAATGTGAGCTTCGAAGAGTCTACCTTCTGTTTGGTTTCCTGCTGTACTCTCAACAGCTAGAACAGAGACTGGCATATATAGGACTCCACTATTGTTTGTAGATGGAAGAGAAAATGAGTGTATCAGTCAGGCAAAGTCACTTGCATAATACTTCATGATGTGTCCAGGCCCAGTGACAATAGCATGTTTTCTGAGAATGTAGGATGACTTAAAGGACTCTGGATTTTTTTTTTTTTTTTTTTGAGACAGAGTCTCGCTCTGTCGCCCAGGCTGGAGTGCAGTGGTGCGATCTTGGCTCACTGCAAGCTCCGCCTCCGGGGTTCCCACCATCCTCCTACCTCAGCCTCCTGAGTAGCTGGGACTACAGGTGCCCGCCACCAGGCCGAGCTAATTCTTTGTATTTTTAGTAGAGACGGGGTTTCACTGTGTTAGCCAGGATGGTCTCGATCTCCTGACCTCGTGATCCGCCCACCTCGGCCTCCCAAAGTGCTGGGATTACAGGCATGAGCCACCGCGCCCGGCCTGGACTCTGGATTTTCAAGCTAGCCTCTACAAATAAGATATCTCTAAAGTGGGGAGAAAGGCTGCTGATATGGTTTGGCTGTGTTCCCATCCAAATCTCATCTTGAATTGTAGCTCCCGTAATTCCCACATGTCATGGGAGGGACCCAATGGGAGGTAACGGAATCATGGAGGTGGGGTTTTCCTGTGATGTTCTCATGATAGTGAGTAAGTCTCATGAGATCTGATGGTTTTATAAAGGGCAGTTCCCCTGTACACACTCTCTTGCCTGCTGCCGTTTAAGATGTCCCTTTGCTCTTCCTTCCTCCACCTTCTGCCATGATTGTGAGGCCTCCCCAACCATGTGGAACTGTAAGTCCATTAAACCTCTCTCCTTTATAAATTACCCAGTCTCAATTATGTCTTTATTAGCAGCATGAGAACAGACTAATAGAGCCGCATCTCTCAAAAGCGAGAACAGACATATGTCTGCGGTAACATCTTTTATTTGATGCCCTAGCTTCATTCCTGGGCTGCCACAGAGCCACTCAAAATGAAATTCAAATTCAAACAACAGTGAGACACCACCACACACCCACCAGTATGGCTACAATAAAAATGCAGAAAATACCAAGTGTGGGAGAGGATGGGGAGGAACTGAAACTCTCATACACTTTGAAAAACTATTTGGCAGTATCTTCCAAAGCTGCATGTGCACATATCATGACCCAGCATTTTCACTTCTGCATATCACCCAACAGAAACACCTACCTATGTCCAGCCAGAAGACAGGCAGGCACAATGTTCACAACAGCACTGTTTGTAAGGGCCAAAATCTGGAGCAAAAAATGGAGAAAAATAGTAAAATGGATGTGGTATATCCACACATATACTACACAATATATGAAATGCATGATCTATGACCACGTGCAATGATATAGATGAACTGAACAAACATAATGTTGCACCGAAGTCAGACACAAAATTGTATAAACTATGAATACGCTTCCATCAGTATAAGATCTATAAACAGTTAAAGCTATCCATGCTGCTAGAAATCCAGAGTGACTAGAAAGGAGGATTACGGAAGCTTTGGGATGCTGGTAATATTCTGCTTCTTTACCTGGGTTCTGGTTACACAGGAATATTTAGTTTTTGACGACCCATCAAGTTGTACACGTATATGTGAAAATCTCTGTCTATAAAAATGTTTTGAAAACTAGGTCCATATATCAGAACCACCAACTGGAGTTGCAGGCCACACATTTGCTAAAGCTGCTTGTTACAAAAAGCTGAAACTATTCCAGGATGCACTGCTCCAGCACTTGGGGTGGAGGTGGGGGGAGAGGAGGAGGTAGGGGGTGGGGAGGGAACTTTCTGACTCTGGCTGGGTCACACCTCTGAGATGCTGCAAGAACAAAGAACGATAGGGGCCAGGAGTTGATGGGAGAAGGTGACTGGTAGACAGCCTCGGGCTTTCTGAGGTATCTGAGGTCTTTGATGGCCTCAAGGCAAACACTGCCTCCTGTCAGGCTCAGAACAGTAAAGACTCTCCAGCCAGCCTTCCTGAGTGCCAACAACCACAGGACTATGCAGGTCTAATTTCTAACCAGACATGAAGGGAAGGAGAATGATCTCTGCTGATAAACCGAGTCTGGAAACTTTGTTACATAATGCAGTAGAAAAAAAGACAGGAGAGAGGGAAAAACATATGAAGTGGTTCTTAAGTAATTTCTAAGAAGGAAGCTGCAGCAGGAACTCTGGCTACATACCAGAGATCGCCCTTTTATTTCTTTCACTTAATAACATTAAACAGGAAAAGAAGGAATGGAAATTCAGGAACTTTAAGGTCCCACTAGGACCAGTGTAGAGGAGGATTCATCCTGCACCAGACCTATAGGCATGGACTATACCATGCCCATGGTGCCAATTAAGCTTTAAGGATCGCACTTGCTAGCATTGGAGAGGTTAGGGGGTCAGGGAGAGGTGGTACCTAAAGAAGGAAAAAGACGACTATCTGTGTTAGACCACTCTTGCATTGTTATAAAGAAATACCTGAGACTGGTGATTTATTTAAAAAAAAAAAAAAAAGAGGTTTAATTGGCTCACGGTTCTGCAGGCTTTACAGGAAGCATGGTTCTGGCATCTGCTCAGCTTCTAAGAGATTTCAGGAAACTTAAATCATGACGGATGGTGAAGGGGGAGCAGGCACATCACGTGGCAAAAGCAGGAGCAAGAGAGACAGAGGGTGTGGGGAGGGGAAGTACCACATATTTCTAAACAATCAGATCTCGTGAGAAGTCACTCACTATGGTAAAGACAGCAACATGCCATGAAGAATCTACCCACATGACCCAAACATGTCCCACCAGGCCCCACCTCCAGCACTAGGGATACAATTCAACATGAGATTTGGGCAGGGACAAGCATTCAAACTATATCACCATCCCGTAACATCCCATGGTTGTGGAAGGGAAGGGAATGGGCAAAATCGGTGGTTGAATTTTGTTGACAACCAAAACTTGGTGGACAACCCCTTTTTGGTATCCCAGTGGTAGAAGCCATTTGGAGAAGGTTGGGAAGTTGAATCAGCCCAGGATTTGTGTGGTCTCCAGCCTTCCAGGAACAAGATCATGCTGCACAAAAACTTCAGACCTCCACCCACAGGATCTAGAAAGGCCAGGATGGAAGAAGTCACAAGGAAAGGTGATACTTAGAGCTCAGTGGTGCTGGTTAGGGAGTCTTTAAGGACACTTGAGAGCCAGCATCTGTGCCCTCATCCTGGCTTCAGATTCTGTGGCCTAAGTGCTAAAACCTCCCGCCCACTCCTACAGATGTGAATCAGAGTCAGGGAAAAACTGGGGGTGGGTGGTGGAAGTCAGAGAAGACAAGAGCACACCAAACCCAGGGTGTTATGTGAGAGGGAGCTGGATCCATAGGGCCTGCTCTGCATCTGCAAGTCCAGATGCAATTGCAACATACTTGGGCAGTTAGCATCGCTACCTGTGTGCAGAAGGCTGCACAAACAGGAAGAGGAAATATTCAAGCACTGGCTCATTCATTTTAACTCCAGAGAGTGTCTAAAACAGATCCCCAAGAGCACGGAAAGTTTCAGATTTGTAGCCAAGCAGATAAAGATGTGGCTAAGGAGGGTATTCCAAGCCAGATGCCAAGTGTATGCCCTCTGTGAGTGCAATGTGCATTGCCCGTGGGCCTAGAGCATTCTAGAATAGATATGCAAAATACATGACCACTTAGGGAAAGTTGAGATGAGTCACTCTTTCGAAGTGTAACCATTTAAAACATCACACTTAGTATCTTTGAGCCCCATAGCACATGCACTGTGAAGAATAAAAATTCAGATAAAATTTAGACTTGCATGAACAATTGTTTTTTTTTTTTAAATAGACACCAAAGGAAACTCAAACCCAAATTCTAGATTCAGAATGCCCAACACTGCTTACCAGAGACAATGGTTTTCGGTGCAGGTTTTAAAGAGTGGTAAGTATTAGATTCAGATGCTAAGCGGCACAAGGAGAAGACAGTTTTGCTGCTCACTCAGTGGGTTTTCTCAGTTTTAGACAAAGGCCACAAGGGATCTTGGGGGGCTCCAGACACTATCTAGTAATTGACAAAAATGATGATCATGATATGAAATACCTGGAGTGCTAATTTCTTTAGAAACCAAATTATATAAGACCTTTGAGGCATGTGAATTTTCATCCTCAAAGTTCAGAACTGCCTGGAAGAATCAGAGTTGATATTGTTCATTTTTAAATACTGTCCAAGTTCTGCTAGATGGCTAGCATCATAATGGGGTAAGAGCAGATCCTGAATAGATCTTTCCTAGCACCCTTAGCCGTTTCCCATGAACCTTAGAGAATCAAAGACCTATAGGCTTAGTGGATACTAAGGGAGATTTGAAGATAACAATGCCATGAAGGCGAAGCCCTTCTCCTACCTGACCCAAGCATGTCAGGCCAGAGACAGTAAGAAAAGGCACCAGAAAAGGCATTCCATGGATAAAAGAGAAGCCAGGGCCCTCCACCCTTTTGAACTCTTTGAAAACTGGAAGGGAAGGCCTGTAAGCAGATGCTCGGACCCTCATGATCTCTTTCAGCCAGGTTCTTGCACTATATCAGCTGATGAAGTCCTTTCCTTCAGTTTAAACACGTGGACTCCTGTACTGAGGGCTCAGGAGCTGTGCTTTCTGACATAGCAGGAAGATATCGGGAAGGTAGCTAAATTCTACTGGCAGAAGCTTAAACTATGTGAGATCTAATATCAATATCCTGTTTACAGATCAGAGCCATTGGCACATAGTTAGGCGGTGAGACACCAATTCTAGGAGGTGTGTACACAAGGTGGAGGGGTGATCCACAGAAGCCTTCCCTCTGTGTTCTCCAGGGCCAAGCAAGATATGACAGGGAAGTAGAGGATGGTCGTTTTGGTTATACAGATGCTGCATCTCTTGAAGGAGTCAGAGGCACGTGAGATTCCCAGGGTCCTAAGGGATCTGAGTTCCTTTATGCTGGAAAGCTCGAGCTTTCCAAGATAAGACCAATGGTAGCTCTCACTTATGTGGCTCTGGTAAACCTAACTGCTCCAGCCAGGAGGGACGAGATGGAAGCTCAGCATAGGAGGTGGTCAAGGAAAGAAACCTAGGACCTCTGAGGTTGAACTAGTGTATTTTTTTTTTCAAGTAAATCTGAATTTTGCATTGAGATGGGCACAGATTAGAACAGCTTAAGGGTGTATTATTAAAACGAGTGCTGAAATATTCTCTATGAAGACACTTTCCCCCAAGAATACTGTGGTATGGTTTTGAAGACCTCATAAGGCTTGGGATGGAACATAGTATGTGACTGTTGCAATGCTTTACACCTTCTGGAAATCTGTAACTGGAGGGCAGAACTCTGGTGGAGGGTTCCACTTATAAGTCTCACCCTAACAGTGTTGGTGGTACTTAAAATAATAAATTGAAAAAAATTATATTAAGTTCTCTAAACTGAAATTATGAAACATTAGTCACCATCCATACCTGTGAGCATTATCCCTGTACCTTTTCCTTGTCTCCCCTGGGGATCTCAGAGAGGCCTCCCTTGTTTTTCAAGTGAATCATATAGCAGTTTATTCCTTGATCTCTAGTTCCACAGTTCCTCTCCCCACTTCCCTCAGTATCTTTATTTCCCTTCAAATTTCACTTTACGGGTCCCTTCATCTGATCAGTGAGTTTCTTGCCAAACATATTTTAAGACCTTCTGGAAGTACCTTGCCAATAACCCATCGCCACATCATTTTTTAAAATGTTGCCAACTCTTCATTATTCTCCATATTCTCTTTTCGATTTCAAGGATAACAAGATCAATCAGTGTGGATGTAACCTGTGTTTCTCAAAGCCTCTCTGGACTAGGGTTTTAAAAGAATCACACTAAACCCTTAATTACTCCCCTTTTCTTGTTCTCCCTTCTCTGCTCTTGTCCTGGAAGAGAGATCATGACAAGGGATCGCTCATAGTGAAGGAGCCACTCCTTGGCTGGCAAGAGGCTCTCCTAATCCACTACAAACAATTAGTCTCAATCCTGGCTTTCAAATAGAAGCACCTGGGGAGCTTTTAAAAAGATGCTGATGCCTGGGTCCTATCCCACACCAATTAAATCAGGAACTCTTGGGATGAAGCCCTAGGGTTGATATTTTTTTAAAACTCTGCAGTGTGATTCTAATGTGCACTCAGTTTCAAAGCACTGTTACGAGCCGCAGTTAGCCATGATCCTTTGTTGAGCATCTATTTGCAGCCAGATGTCAGCCCACACAATCAGGGCATAAAGGAGCAGCACAAGGATTCTCCAATCAAGGTATTCAATTCTCCCACTCACTGCTTCTTGCCTGCTTTGCCTCCCCCACTCTGAGCCAGGGCTTCTATCACTAAAGCAACTCCTAAGAACACAGGGACGCTCTCTACCCCTTGCATGAACTCCTCTGCAAATCTCTTAGGCGTTAGCACTTCAATCACTATCATTCATTCAGAAAATGTAAGTCACCTTTTTTGCTTTGAGTTAATCATTTCCCATTTTCCCAGGTGATTCAGAAATCCAGTGCTCACTGACAATGAGTGGGTAGACACGTGGGCCTGCAGACCTGCCTCACTGTTCCATTAACAGCAGAACACACTTTGAGAGGCAACTGACGATGGAGCCATCAACAAAAGCAGTATTTTTCCAATCATAAAAAAAGAAGTCTGTTTCTGAAAACACAGTTTGATGTGTTTATATTTCATGCAGTGTTAAAATGCTCAGTCGGTTCTAACCTTGTTTGCATTAATCCTCTTTTTGGAATTTGCACATTTGTTTTCAAAGCATTGGGTTGGAGCATTTTGCTGCTGCATGGAAATCGTATCAGCAATCGTACTCAGAACATGAAATGAACCTGCACATAGAGCCCACGCAATTTTAATGTCTGCTAACCAACTGATAAGCACATAGGAAGGGCATAAAAGAATTAGAATAGAGAGCCATTGAGCCAACAAAGGTTCACTTTTTAAGAATCATCACCTTCTGAGGTTACTGGTTAGTACCCTCAGCACCCGTTGCAGCAGAAGCTAATTCATTCATTCACACATTCAAGAAATTTTTCCTTGGACATCTACTGTATGCCAGGTATGATTCTATGAGTTAGGGCTAGACTAAGGAATAAAACACAGTCTCAGCCCCCAAAGTCTACGGTCTTCAACTGATCATATAAACAAATAATAAGCTTTGCAAAAGCTTCTCCTCATTGGTATGCTCTTCTCCCATCTCTTTGTCTGGCTAAATTCTATTCAACCTGCTAGATCTTGAGTAAAGTATTTCTTTATCTAAAACAAGGGTTCCCAACCCCCAGGCCATGGACCAGTACCAGTCTGTGTCCTATTAGAAACCAGGCTGCACAGTGGGCGCGGTGGCACACGCCTATTATCCCAGGACTTTGGGAGGCAGAGATGGGTGGATCACCTGAGGTCAGGAGTTCAAGACCAGCCTGGCAAACATGATGAAACCCCATCTCTACCAAAAAGAGAAAAATTAGCTGAGCGTGATGGCAGGCGCCTGTAATCTTAGCTACTTGGGAGGCTGAGGCAGGACAATCACTTGAACCTGAGAGGCGGTGGTTGCAGTGAACTGAGATTGTGCCACTGCACTCCACCCTGGGTGACAAGAGTGAAACTCCATCTCAAAAAAAAAAAAAAAAAAAGAAAGAAAAGAAACCAGGCTGCACAGCAGGAGGTGAGCATTACCACTGAGCTCCACCTCCTGTCAGATTAGCAGTGGCATTAGATTCTCACAGGAACGTGAACCCTATTGTGAACTGTGCATGTGAGGGGTCTAGGTTGCATGTTCCTTATGAGAATCTAATGCCTGATGATCTGAGGTAGAACAGTTTCATCCTGAAACCATCCCTCCCCTTGATCATCAGTGGAAAAATTGTCTTCCAGAAAACTGGCCCCTGGTGCCAAAAAAAGTTGGGGGCTGCTAATCTAGAAAATGCTCCTTGACATCTCAAGTTAAAGTTAGGCATCCTTTCTAGGTATTTCCATAGCATCAGTGCTTACTCCTATCTGAGGACTTTGCACTTGTATTGTAATTACTTGTTGAACTATTTATATCCTCTCACTAGGCAATGAGCTACTTAAGGACAAGAGCTATGTCATGTCCATCTTTATATCCCCAATGACTAGCACTATGCCTAGCACCTATTAGGCACTCAATAGATAACTGTTGAATGAATAAGTGAAAGAGTGATTGAAGTATTCATAGGGTATTATAAGAACACAGAGAACAGACACCTAAAGAGACTTCCTGGGAGAGGTAGCTGCTAGGGGAAGTTATAAATGGTTAAGTCTGAATTATCCAGGATTAGGCTGGTTGGACAGTAGAGAGAGACATTCCAAGCAGAAGGATAGCATGATAAAAAGAAACCCACAAAAAAAAAAAACAAAAGAGGCATGCCAGAAAATGCCCAGCAACACATGGAAAGGGCACATGCTAAGGCAGCCACAAGGTCATGAGGGATGGAAGGTTCCAACCAAACCAGACTCAAACTCCATTCTTCCCTTTGTTCCCATCCAAATAAAAGAATGAAGACACAGATTGGAGAAGTCCTAGAAGCTCATCTCCAGGATTTCCATACTTGTTGCCAACATATTACATAGTCCCCAAGTCACAAACCATGCCAAAAACTCTCCTTTGACACAAGAACTATGTCTTACCCTGCCCTGTGAGGTTCAGTGCATGGAACCCTCCAGGGGAAAGGTGCCAGGTCATCTTCTTAATACACTTCTTGCAGAAGGTTTCTGTCTCTTATTACAAATGGTGGTAAAACACCTTGTTCGCTTTGGTAGGCCCAGTTTTCCTCTGCCCAGCTTCTTCCTAAAACCTAGCTCCTTTCGTTCAACCTGAGAAACCCTTAGGAGAGCATATTGCCTTATTTATCCTTACTCTGCTGTTTTTTGTTTTTTTGTTTTTTGAGATGGTGTCTCACTCTGTTGCCCAGGCTGGAGTGCAATGGCATGATTTCGGCTCACTGCAACCCCTGCCTCCTGGATTCAAGCAATTCTCCTGCCTCAGCCTCCCAAGTAGCTGGGACTACAGGTGTGTGCCACCATGCCCGGCTAATTTGTCTATTTTTTAGTAGAGACAGGGTTTCACAATGTTGCCTGGTCTCGAACTCCTGACCTCCAGATCCACCCCACTCCACCTCCCAAAGTGCTGGGATCACAGGTGTGAGCCACCGCACCAGGCCCATTGTCTTTTTAAATATTAATTTCAGTGATTTCATCATTTACATTCAATGCAACCAATGTCCTATTTAAGGTGATTCCAGAGCTTCAGTAAAACATCTCTGATTACCCACTTCAAGTAAGAAATTCTAAGAAGATCAGCTGATAGAGTTCAGTCATTGATTAATTCAACAACTATTTAACACATCTGTGTCAAGCACTATGCTGGAGTCTGGAAATTTAAAGATGAATGAGAAATGGTCTCTACCCTTAAACCGTCTGCAGTGTGGAGGAAGCTCTAGGATGGGGAAATTGCTTATGTGGGGAAGTGCTGAGGCCACTGCTGACCTGCCTAAGCCAGCACTTCAGGTTTATGCAGGTCCCTGGATCAGCAGCACAAGCATCACCTGGGAACTTGTTAGAAATGCACATACTTGGGCTTTTCGTACAAACCTAATGAATCAGAATAAGAGAGTGAGGCCCAGCCACCTAGTTTTTAACAGGCCCTCCCAGGAATGCTGAGGCTCACTTTGGTTTGGGAATCTCTGGTCTAAGCTCTGTTCTGAATCGCACCAGGCCAATATGGAGGGTGATTAGCCATTCCCAGCATTCTTCTCTACGATCCCCCCTTCTCCTTTCAGGATATTAATGGGAAACATCAATCCAGAGTGACCACCCAAAATGAAGTAAAAATACTATTTTCTCACATAATGGCAACACATGACACCATTCCCAAATCACAGAGATGGTTTTATGAAGATCAGTATGGTATGGACTAAACCGACCAGAGTCACATCAGCATCAACACGAGGGAATCAGAAAGGATAATATCATCATTGTCGCATGCATTAGTCTGTTCTCACACTGCTATGAAGACACATCCGAGACTGAGTAACTTATGAAGAAAAAAGGTTTAATTGACCCATAGTTCCACATGGGCTCTGGAAACTTACAATTGTGGCAGAATGCAAACGGGAAGCAAGGTACGTCTTTCATGGCAGCAGGAGAAAGAGCCACAGGGGAAACCGCCATTTATAAACCATCAGTTCTCGCGAGCCCTCCCTCACTATCACGAGAACAGCATGGGGGAACCGTCCTCATGATCCTCCCAATAGCCCCCAATCACCTCCCATCAGGACCCTCCCTCCACCACGTGGGGATTACAATTCAAGATGAGATTTGGGTGGGGACACAGAGTCAACCCATATCGTCTTCATTCTCCCCCCTGGCACTTGAAGGGAAAAAAGAATCACATGAGCTTGACTATTCAAAAAAGAAGCAGGAGCTCCAGTTATTTCAGTTCATGGGAATGGAAAAGGGATAAACCGAAACAATAAACTTGAATGCTTAGGAGCATAAAGGCAAGGAGAAACGAGATCACAATCTTGGCCTCTGAGTTCTACAACCCTATGGTTGTTTTAAACAAATTAAAGCAGATTGCTTTCTTTCTGGAGTTCTAGTGAAACAGATCTTGCCACCAGCAGACCCTTCCAAGCTCCTGGCCGCAGTTTATTGGCTCATTGCCACGTGTCATTAGTGACCTATTTTCGCTGCTGTGAAATCGGCCGTGTCTGAAGTCCCCTGAATCAGCAGTTTCTCCCTCCACTCACCGGCTCCAGGCTGGCAAAGCTGACACCAGTGTCACAGAAAATGCAACCCACTGCCCTCTCCCCAAAATGTGGGGAGAGCACGGTTTTGCTATGAAGATGTCGGCTTTGACCTGAGGCTGACTTGAGAGCCCAGCTGTCATGTCTCTTCCAAATAAGCTGCTGAACATGGAATTATCTTGGCTGAATAATTAATCAGGACTAAAAATAACCCCAAACTGCCTGGGCTTTGCTTAAATCCTACACAGGTGAGAGAAGTAGTTTTTTGTTTTGTTTAACGTAATTGCAAAACCCATATTTTGAAAGGCTCTGCACCAAAATATGAAAATAATTACCCAACATGCCAATTTGGGAGGTAATTCACAGTTAATCTGGCTCTCTTAAAAAAAAATGCCACCTTTTGAATTGCACATTGACTTCAGATTGTCAGTTCTTCGTGGTTATGAAAAGCAACCGAGAGTTGTACTCAGAATTTTCTAAGAATACCTTCAAACACAAATCCATGGGGAAAAAATATATCCGTTGGTATAAAGAGCTACGAAAGAGAGCCTGTTACTAGGCAGATTAGACAGTGAGTCAAGTTCCACAAGAGGGCGCTCTCCCTATGCTTCCTTCTCAAAGCTGAGGGCGCTGCGTTTCGCCCCGGCCTTGGCTGCCCTTTCCTTTGCCCTTGTGCAAAGATGTGCTCCCAAGAGCGAATGCTCAGTGTCCTGTGGAATGCTACTCCTGTGACCACTTTCTGATTGAGATCATCAGGCAAATGTTATCTCTGTAACATCAGAGGAGCAACTTCAAATGAAGAGAAATCAAGCAAAACATTAAAAATACAGAGGAAAGAAACAAATAAATACATCTAAACTGCCTGCTCTCCATGGTGATCTAGCTTTGTGTGTTCATTTTCTTGATACTGCTGTGATAAAAATAGGATGTGATGAAATGAATTACATCCATCACAGCAATCTTGTGTACAGACCGAATCTCAGACCCAGATGTGGCTCCAACTAACCAGTGACCATGAGCAGGGCCCAGGTGTATTCTGGGAGGCTGCTCACCCTCCGTGCCATTTCTTTCCTTCCCATGGGCACAGCCTCACCTTGCGTTGAAGACAGATTCTACGAATCTGCCTCTCATCCTAGATGGCCACTAGGCAACTCCACTGGGACCATTTCTTCCTGCTCTATGCTCCCGTGACCTTCATTCATACTCCCTCTTCCTCTGCTGGAAACCTACTTCTTTTACCTCCTCAAAGGTAAAAGGACCAGCTGGTGAACAAAAGAATAAATTTGCTCTATCTAAAGAGAAACATTAGAAGAATGGAGGAAAAATTGATGCAAGGCAGATGACTTGGGCTCATCATAAAGCACTGAGCAGTCAGCAGAACATTAAGAACAGACTTCTATTCCCTACCACAGACATACCCATCTGCATACCTGAATGCTGAGACCAAGCCTCACCAGACGCCAGCGGCATAAATGAGAGGAGTCACTTACCCTCTGAGGCTCAGGCTTCTCAACTGGAAAAAAAAGATAATAAAAATATCAGCTCAGTTGGGCTTAGTGGCTCATGTCTGTAATCCCAGCACTTTGGGAGGCCAAGGCGGGTGGATCACCTGAGGTCAGGATTTCGAGACCAACCTGGCCAACATGGTGAAACCCCATTTCTACTAAAAATACAAAAATTAGCTGGGCGTGGTGATGCATACCTATAGTCCTAGCTACTCAAGAGGCTGAGGCAGAAGAATCGCTTGAGCCCAGGAGGCGGAGGTTGCAGTGAGCTGAGATCACTCCACTGCACTCCAGCCTGGGTAACAAAGCAAGACTCCCTCTCAAAAAAAAAAAAAAAAAAAAAAAAAGCCTAATGAATTGTCAGTCTCAAGTCAGTGGGTAGCCAGTGGGTGACCTGGTAATGTAATCATTCTGTGAAAGAGAGGGTCCATAGAATACAACGAATGTGTGATCTTGTTACTTCATTTTCTGTGATGTGGGTTGAATAAGAGTCACAAAGAATAAGAGAAGAGCTGTGGTTGTTGGTACAGAAATAAACACTGTTCATCTTGAAACTCTCACCTCGTCCCCGGAAGTATCCAATAGAATTTACTGATGTATATTTCCTACCCAGTGTAGTCAGTTAATGTGTAATAAAAATGCTGAAGTCCACAGCTTAAATTATTAAAATTCTAGCAGGTATACCAGGTCCTGCTTGGAAATGCATGCAAATTCTTCATTTGAATAGTTGATTTAATATCATTAGTTCCACCCTATATCCTCTGGTTAGATCTCAGCTCTAATGAAGCCTCAGGAGCTGATGGTATTCCCTTACAGTCTTGTTAGTTTTAGAGAGAAAACTCTCCCCACAACCACAAAAGTCTTCTCCTAAGCCCTTAACCTAGATATGTCACAAGGAGCATGAAGCATCATCACTCCTGGGACAATGACCCTAAATCCTTGTCCCACTGAGATAGTAGCCCTATGTTCCTGTCAATAGGAAACCCTTGGTCATTTGTTGTGGACCAAGAGGAGGCTGTGGCCAAAGGAGGTTAGGAGGAAAACCTGGTTTGGCAAAAATGATGCAGAACAGGGACTTGCCAGACAGTAAGGGTAAAAAGAAAATGACTTCTAACTGGTTATGTGGCTGAAAGTCAAGGTGCAGTTGCACCTTGTGGCCTTTGGCTCTCCAGAGGCAGGAAAGAGGATAAAAAGGTAGTGGAAATACCTAGAAGATGAGACCTGAGACCAGCAGAGGCAGAGAGGTCTTTCTGGCTTTCTTTGGGAGAGTAGCATTCCTCATTTCTCAACTCTGTGCTCCCTATGACTTCTGTTTAACTTCTGTCAAAGTACTTGTCACCCCACGTTACTCTTTCCTATTTGTCTATGTTCCTCAGTAAACTTCAAGCTCCACGTGAGCCAGAACCAGGTTTGCTTTGTCCATAATGATGAATAAACTTGTATCCCCCAAACTGATTACAGTCTAGGTTCATAGTAGATGCTTAATAAAAATGTCTTAAATGAGTAAATGAATGCTGTATGCAAAGGTTAGCCCTGAAGGAGAAATGAGCAACATTCTAATGGAGATGTATGTGGCACAGAACTTGGAGATCAAAGTCAACCTCTTGGGTGGACTTCAGGGATGGGTTTTAAACAAAGAGGCAGGAAGATCCATAGCATTACTTGGGGGATGAATAAGACTCTAGAAATGAGTTGGCCCAGAAATTTGGGGTACAAGCAATACTCACGTTGTTTGATATGAGTTACAGAGTATTTTCTTCTATTTACTACTTTCTTAAATTTAATTATGTGATAAAAAGTGATCACTGTGTGTATTAGTCATTTTCATACTGCTATAAAGAACTACCTGAGACTGGGTAATTTATAAAGAAAAAGGTTTAATTGATTCACCGTTCCACATGGCTGGGGAGGCCTCAGGAAACTTACAATTATGGCAGAAAGTGAAGGGAAAGCAAGGCATATCTTATATGGCAGAAGTTAAGAGAGAGAGTAGGGGGAAAATACCACTTTTAAACCATCAGATATGAGAAGTCCTTCACTATCATGAGTACAGCAAAGGGGAGATGGCCCCCATGATCCAATCACCTTCTGCCAGGTTCCTCCCCCAACACGTGGGGATTACAATTTGAGATGTGATTTGGGTGGGGACAGAATGGAACCATAGCACTGTGTATTTCAAATACTTCAGAGATGATGGGCACATAAGGGAAAAAGAATAGAGGGGGGACAATTTCCCTCAGGTGTCTGGAAGAACTTTCACAAAAACTAACTCATAGGTTGTTCTACAAGAGGACGGATAGCTCTTAACACCTAGTAAATAACTTCTCTATCTGAAGTCTGCTTCTCTTTCTCTGATGTTGTTGATTTGTAAAGGGGTTTTGCTCCATCCCCCATTCTCCTTGATTAAGCTCATCTGTGAACACCAGGAGGCTGGTCTGCTCACCCCTACACAGGTGTCCTTTCTACTTTTTTTTTTGGGGGGGGGACAAAGTCTCGGCTCACTGAAACCTCACTTCCTGAGTTCAAGTGATTCTCCCACTTCCGCCTCCCCAGTAGCTGGAATTACAGGTGCACGCCACCATGTCTGGCTAATTTTTTGTATTTTTAGTAGAAACGGGGTTTCGCCATTTTGGCCAGGTTGGTCTTGAACTACTGACCTCAGGTCACCCACCTGCCTCGGCCTCCCAAAGTGCTGGGATTACAGGCGTGAGCCACCACGCCCAGCCCAGGTATCCTTTCTTAGATGGACTTTACATCAGTCCCACTATCAGGCCCCAAACTAAGGTCAGTGTCTTAAGATTTGAAAGTCAATATGTCTATTAGTACTACTTAAGGGGAATAATTGTGTGCTACTTTTGGCTTCAGTAAGTACTGTAGGCATATCACAGCAAAGGCTTTAGAGGCTTAAGAGAGAAATCGAGATAATTGCGCAAAGGTGGTGACTTAAAACCAGCTTTACAATCTATGTTATTCTCTTCACTGGAGAGAATCCTGTAAAAGGGGGCAGTTAGGAGAGAAGCAGATAGCCTATGTTCTTGAACCTGTGAGCACTCACTGGTGATATGGTTTAGAGAGTAGAAAACTGGACTACCCATCTGGACACCCAGCTGCTGTCAACTTCAGCAAAGCAAAGTTTGGCTTCCCAGCAAGCTAGAGAGGCCTTTTCACCCTTGCGCTTGATGTTCCCTTAACACAGAATGCTCTGTCCCAGACCTGTCTATGGCTGGCTCCTCCTTCTTCCCAGGTCTCAGCTGAAATGCAGCTTCCCCAGAGAGGCCTTCCCAGATAGTCCCCTCCCTGGTCATTCTCTATCATGTCGCTGTATTTCACTCATGGCACTCATCACCATCCAAAGCTGTCTTTCCATGTACTTGTTTATTTGAATATTCATTATGTCCTTTTGCTCCACAGATAGATAAGATCCATAAAAGCAGGGACCCTGTCTCTCTTGTTCACTGTTTTATTACAAGCACTTCAAATAGTGTCTGACACATAGTAGGACCTCTATCGCTGTGTACCGGATGTATGAATAAATGAACGAATGAATGAGTAGCCCGAATATGGGGCTCAAGATGGCACTGAGAAAAGTGCTGTCCCATCATGAATAGTGTAGGTTTTATCTCTTGAAGAGGATATGAGCATTTTCTAAAGGAAAGGAGATAGGGAACAAGGAAGATATCTGTATCATTGGAAAAGATCTTTTATTTCCATATTGAAGCACTAACACGTCCTCCCCCACATGCATTTCTGCATGCGGGTGACATGCCAGAAGGCAGGCAGGGAGGGGCAGGCATTAAAGAACTAACAAACTCACCAAGTTATCACTGTGGTTTTAAAGTCGGGTGATTAAAAAGAACAAATGTTGGTGAGGAGGTGGAGAAAAGGAAACCCTAGTGTGCTGTTGGTAGGAATGTAAATTGGTATAGCCCTTATGGAAAATAGGATGGAGGTTTCTCAAAAACCTAAAAATAGAACTACCATATGACCAGGAAATGAAATTGGTAACTCAAAGAGATATTTGGACTCCCATGTTCATTGCGGCACTATCTACAATAGCCAAGATATGGAATCAACCTAAGTGTCCAAAACAGATGTATGGATAAAGAAAATGTAGTATTTATACACAGTGGAATTTGATTTAGCTTTTAAAAAGAAGGAAACCCTGTCATTTGTGACAACATGGATGGACCTGGAAGACATTATTTAAATGAAACAAGCCAGACACAAAAAGAAAAATACTGTATAATTTCACTTATATGTGGACTCTAAAATAGTCACACTCACAGAAGCAGAGACATAGTGGTTCCCATGGGCTGGGGGGAGGGAGACATGGGGAGGTGTTGGTCAAAGGGTATAAAATTTCACTTATGAAAGATGAATAAGTTCTGGAGATCTACTGTGCAATGTAGTGCCTACAGCTAACAATATGATATTGTATACTTGAAATTTTCTAAGACAGTAGATCTTATATTGAGTGTTCTTACCACAATATAATAATAATAACAAATGCATGGGAGGGAACTTTGAGAGGTGATTGTTTATATCTACAGGCTTGATGGTTTTATGAGTAGACACTTATCCCCAGACTCACTGAGTTGTTTACATTAAATATGTACATGTTTTACATGTTAATCATACCACAATAAAATGATAATAGAGTAGATAGATAGATACACAGATAGATAGATAAAGTGGGGTGTTTACACACAGCTCACAAAAGGCAGAGAATGGCTTTGTTTTACCATTTGAGTGCAGTGAGAGAATATAATTAAAGTGACCAAAAATCCCTGGGAATTTATTCAATTCTTTTGAACAATGACCATCCATGGGAAGGGAAGTCCCATCCATATCAGGCAAGGGGACACCAGCAAGCTTAATCATCTTGCATTTAAATGCTTTCCATCTATCCTTAGCGCTCAACACACAATACAAAGACAGCCTTCCACACTGGGACCCTCTCCACCCACAGCACGCGCCCTCTGACCTGCTTTCCAAGCAGTGGTGGTGGCCTGCCTCTGTCCTGATGCACCCCTGCCATGGCCCAGTTCTCTCTCAGTACATTTGTCTGGCAGAAGGATTAAGGGTGTCCATCATGGCTGCTAAACAGTACAAAGCTAATGCCCTATTATAAAATTACTTTCACATATATAGGATGCAATGGTTCTAATGAGGGGAAAGGCATGCTAAGAACAATTACCCCACCTTAGATTAGCTTAGTACTTTATACGGTTGACAAAGCTTTTTTACCAAAATCATCTCATTTTAATTTCAATCCTCATCACTGAAATTCATGTTAAAAAAAAAAAAGAGCAGGTATTTTTCCATCATCATTTTGTAGAGGAGGAATCTAAGGTCAAAACAGGTGAATGATTTGTTCCTGGTCACAGAGCTGGGAGGACCCAGGTCTCCTTGTCTCCAAATGCACTATTAAAAGCCAAGTTTATGTGGAAAGATCCATGGCTGACACCCTTCTTGTTACAACTTCATTGTCCATATGTAAAGCTTTCTGCAGATACAGAATAACTTATTTTATAATTTTATTGTGTTGGATCAGGGTCAAAGGCCGGACAAGCTTGTCACTGGAGGCAATTATTGAACAATGACAAGAAGGAAGGAGGCAAAGAAGAAAGGAAGGAAGAAAAGTCTTCCTTTTTAAGGGATCAGGCTGGCTAAACAGCACATCCATATCCTCTATATGAGAATGAGAGCAGAATAGGGACCACTTCAGTTGACTGTCCCCCAGTAAGTACTATGAGCATAGCAGTTTGGAACTGACATGGGCCTTGGAGATCATAATAAGCTGTGTGGCTTTGCTTGCTAAGTTACTCATGCTCACTGCCACATCAGCTGATCTGAACTCACATTCCCATACACAAACATTGAAAACAAATACTTTCTGGACTAAAAATAAAGTACACATAACAGTCTGTTTAAGTGAATCATCCCTCCTTGGGAAGCTAAAAACGGGTGGGAGGGGAGCAGTCCATAGGCTGCAGAGGGGACGGGTGGCAGTGTGGACAGAGTCTCTCTTTGATCCTCTGAGAATTCCCCAGTTGAAAATGCTGTGGGGAGATGAATCCTCCTCTCAGAATACAGGCTGCATCTGACCTTCCTCCTTTGAGTGTTAGCTTCAGCTCATACACTCTGTCTCTCTGTCTCTCTCTCATTCTCTATCTCTCTGTCTCTCTCTCTCTCTGGCTCTCTCTCTCTCTCTCTGCCTGTAAATAACTTATTCTAGAATAGAATTGTGGCTGAGGTAGGGGAGGCTGGAAAGTCCCAGCCTGGGGTTATGCAAGGAACTTTATTATTTCCAGTAATGTTAGGAGTTGGCTAAATGGTCTGCCAAAGAGCCTTGTTCCTTTTCCTCCTGGCTTCCATCACATGTTCATTCATTTATTCCAGGATTGATGTATTGTGTAAACACTCACTGATAGGTTCCATAGGTACAAATATGAATAAGAAAGAGTCCCTACTGTCCGTCCAGAAGCTCTACTCCAGTGAAGAGGAGCAGCCTTTGGGAGAGATGCAGGAAATGAGGCTGGAGGGTGGTGCGGACAGGGCAGAATGGCCTCATATGCCACTCTGAGGAGTTCGCACTTGATCCTACTGGTCAGGTGAGGATTTCCCGGACTTTGGCATGGGAAACTGTATTTTTAAAAGAATTTAATTAAACATTATTGGCATTGACAACTCACTTTTACTATATTATTTAAACATATGCAAATATAAAACATGTTAAAAAAAACTTTACATGAATTAAATTTAACAGCGTTTAACTGAGCAATAAGCAATTTGTGAATCAGGCAGCCCTCGGAAGCAGAAGAGGTTCAGAGAACTCAGTCCACAAGATTGGACGGGCAGCCTTATGGACAGGAAACAGAAGTGAGATACAGAAACAGCTTGATTGGTTACAGCTCAGTGGTTGCCTCATTTGCACATGGCCTGATCAGTTGGTAGCCTGTGATTGGCTGAGACTTTACTCCTAGTTAGGCTTTCAGTTTGTGTATGTACTAAGTTAGGTTGTAGTTTGTTACCTAGGCACTCAAGTTGGGGAGGCATTCTCAGACAAAATTTAGTTTAACAATGGGGTACAACTTCCCAATGTGTATATCTTAGGCAATTATAAATCCAAAATAATTATAATGTAAAACCAATTAAATGCAAATTAACAAAATTCATTTAATGCAACGAATATTACTGAAACAAAATGTCCGCTGCCCAGGAATGTGGTACTGACTATAAGCATGTGGAATATTTTCAATGCAGGTTGTCTCCGTGATGTGCTGAGCGATGACTCAGTAATCTCACTTCTCCCTAGTCAAACTAGCATGGAGCCAACCATTCAAAGAGGCTGTGGTGATGTCACATGGCCAGCACTTCCCTTGTCTATATGTTGAGTTTGATTCCGGGGTAATTTTTTTTTGTTTTTTCTGTTACCCAGGCTGGAGTGCAATGAAGTGATCTCAGCTCACTGCAACCTCCACCTCCTGGGTTCAAGTGATTCTTGTGCCTCAGCCTCCCGAGTAGCTGGGACTATAGGCACATGCCACCATGCTCAGATAATTTTAATATTTTTAGTAGAGACGGGTTTCACCATGTTGGCCAGGCTGGTCTCAAAATCCTGACCTCAGGTGATCCACCCGCCTTGGCCTCCCAAAGTGCTGGGATTACAGGCATAAGCCACTGTGCCCAGCCTGTCTCCAGGGTAATTTTAAATGCAAAGGCAGTTGTAAAGACAAATCAACTGGCAGCATTTGGTTATACAGTCATCCAATGATCTAGAAAATGCTTCTATTTACATTTTAAGCTGTCCTTGAAATTAAAGTATTTTTTTTTAAATTTCTGATGATACCATCAGTCCCAAGAGTACATCACTGAAGCCCTTAGCATGCAGTTGGAGGAAATATTATGTAAGTGCTAGGGGCCTGCAATGGACAGATTTTGGGCAAGGAAGTGACATGATCAGATTTTCATATTAAAGCAATTACACAAGGGGCAGTATGATGGATGGAGTAGAGGAGAGAAAAACTCAGAGTAAGGAGGCCACTTGGGAGACAAGTACAATAATTTAGGCAAAAGATGATGAATGATCTAAACAAAGTCAGTGTGAGCGATGAGGCATGAGAGAATAGACTAGAAACGTTTGTAAGAGGCAGAATCTATAGACCTCAGGGACTGATTCAATGTGGCAGGTGAAGGAGAAGGGGTATTTGAACCTTAGGCAACACTGTTAACCCTAGATGGGAATATAAGGAAAGCAAGTTTAATTTCAGATATGGTGACTTGGGGGTGGGGAGGCTGTGAACTATCGGGGTGAGGCCAGTCAAATATAGTCGGCTAGAACTGCAGAGAAAAAGCTTCTACGTGAGGCTAGCATGCTAGCATGGCTAAGTAGACACCAGCCTACGGAGTGTAATTTCTAGGGCCAAGAAACTCTCATCACCCATCCCTCCCTCACCAAATAGTATGTTTCTCCTACATACTGGTCGCTACTCAAAGGTGTACCCCAAATGATCATAGCTCCTATCGTCTAACTTAATGCTCTGATACATTTTTTTCTTTTGGAGACAGGGTCTCTGTTGCCCAGGTTGGAGTGCAGGGGCGCACAATCATAGCTCATTGCAACCTCAAACTCCTGGACTCAAGTGATTCTCCTACCTCAGCCTCCTGAGTGACTGGGACTACAGGTGTACACCACTCTGACTGGCTAATTTTCTTGTAAATTTTTGTTTTGTAGAGACATGGTCTCTCTATGTTGACCAGGCTAGTCTTGAACTCCTGGCCTCAAGCAATCCTTCCACCTTAGCCTCCTGAAGTGCTGAGGTTTCAGGTGAGAGCCATATCTAAAGAGAGTGACGCTTACCCTGGGATTGATGTTCTGGATCCCGAAATGCTCAGGTGGAAACAATGTGGAATTTGCACTCATTCAGATCATAATTTAGATTTCTGCCCTGACACTTATTAGGTATGAAATCCTAGCGAATCATTTATCCTCTCTGTCTTGCTATTTGTAAAATGAGGTTTTAAAACCTTTATCGAAGGCTAGTTAAGTAATATATTAAGTATATTAAGAATGTTAAGTAATATAACACATTACAGTATCTAGCACAGTGCTTGCAACATCTTGGCCAACTAATCATGCTCAAATATAATGGTTAAGTACATTTGAACCCAGACTTGCTGGGTTCAAATCATGTCTCTACAACCTTCTATATGACCTTAAATAAGTAACACTAACCTCTCTGTGTCATAAGGAGATAATGATATTCTCTAATGCGTAGAGTTATTGGAGCAACTTGTGAGTCAATGTACATGAAACTCTTAGAATCATGTGTCTTAGCCATGGTATGTGCTATCTAAGTGTTAGTTGCTATCGTTGCCATAATTACTCCTTCCTCCCTTCCAATGACTACGCTTCAGATTCTTTCCTGGTCATCATTTTAACGGAAGGAGAAAAAGATCATGGCATGCTGGGCATCTAAGCCACTGAGTGTGAAACTCCATGCGAGAGGGAAAAAGGGGAGTTTGACAGCCCTAAAGGCATTTTTTGACTGCTTCTCAATTTTGTCTAAGACAATTCAGGATCTGCACTGCCTCAGGGTGGGAAACAGAGTGACTGAAGTCCAAAGCCTTATGATAAAATGGAAAGACCGTCGTCGGACGTCTGGCCAAGAAGGCAGCTGTCCAGATGCAGGGACTGTGAGTTCTTATGAACTATGACAACACTCACTTTCAATGAACTTTATTTTCACTTATCAGTAGTTAAATGCCAAAGTTACATTGGATTTTGCACCAAACTGGGAAGAGAGGGGGAAAAAAAAAAACCAGCTCAAACTGATTTGCTTTTCCAGAGGGCTGACTCCTGAGAAGTTACAGCTGGGGAAGCCGGATCAGGAGCATGGGTCAGCGAGCAAACACAGATTTCTCTGATATATTAAGCATTATTATGTCAAGTACCTGACCCTAATCAACCAAGGTCATGAACAAACCAGTCCTTTTAAAATTTTATGAAAGAAACTGCTGTGTGCTTTTCTCTCCAGACTCTCTCACTTGGAATACAGACGTGACCCGGCTCTTCCAAGGCCTCCCTCACGGAGGCATTAGGCCGAAGCCCTGAGCTGAGTTTTTGGGGATTTGCTGCCTCCACCAGGATCAGTGAAGAATATTTTAAAATAAATTTCAATTTGTTTCATCATGAGAGGATGCAATGACTTTTAGCTCAAAGTGGGACAGAGAGGCCTATTAGAGACAGACACGTGATTTTGAGGGGGTACAAATTTTAGCTCATTAAACTTTTCCCAAATTAAAAAGCACAGAGAGGAGTGAAGTGGAAAGAGCTTCACCTTTGTGGTAAGATAGATTTTAGATCCAATTCCAGGTCTGGCCCCTGCACTGTTTCATTCAGGGCAAGTCGCTTTACCCCCTGAGCTCACTGGCATTAGCTATAAAATAATGACAGCACTACCTACCTCCTAGGCTGTCATAAAACCCATTATGATCTGACCCTGATGATTTCCCTCAACTCTAGCCTCTCCCTCCTGAACAGGCCTCCCTTTAAATGCCACTTCCTCCAGGAAGTCTTCTTGGATATCTCTTCTCCCAGTTAAAGTCTAGGTTGTGTACCCGCCGATGAGCCCAGAGCACCTGTGTGGAACCCATCAATAAACTTAGAAGACCATCGTGTTGATGTTCCAGATCACCCCTGGACTATAAACTGTTCAAAAAAAGATCAGGCTCTTCTAATCGCAGCTGCCTCTAGAGCTTAATGCAAGGCCAGACACACATGAAGCCTTCTATATGCTTTTGTAAAATGAACGAAGACTGGTAAACGTTGCTATTCTGTTGTTATTTATATGGTTCTCAGATGAAAATTACTCCATCCGAAGTCTGACATACTAAAGCATTCTCCAGGATGCTTTTCTGAGTCGCCATGCCTGACTCTAGCCGTTGTCCTCACCACCAGACTATGCCCCTTTATTCTAGACTCCACTTGCCCTTGAAGCTGAGACTACTGGCTTTCTTCACCACCTACCTAAGACACCTCAGCCAGGATTCCAAAAAAAGCTCGATGCCTGCACTCTCCTTGCCCTTGCAGATCTAGCAGGGACCCCTCAATTCTGTCTCTGGCAAATCCTACTCAATAGGATACACAAAATTCACTCTGACTTGCTGTCTTTGAAAGCAGGAAGGACATGATGGTCTTATTGGGCTTTACTGAAGAAAGATCTAACCCAAGCATCCTCTTCTCCTACTGCCCAGATATGGGTCAGATTCTTTAAGAATATATTGGGAAGAGGGTGATTACTTCTCTGAATTGGAACTTGCTCTGAGGACCATGTTGTTCTCCTTTCTACCTCCGTAGGCCTCTCCTCCATTGACCACCATCCAGAACTCCCAGACAATCTCCTTAGATGGATACTTCTCCCTTTTCATGGATTCAGACAAGAGGTTGACATGGTACTGGCTATACTTCCATCAAATGCCCAGACCCTTCATTCTCCATAGCATCACCACAGAGGAGCAGAAGCGCATGGGCCTCGTCCAAACAACCAGGGTAACTCAAAAAGCCAACACCACATTTTCCTCTTATGGAACTTAAACCTGTACACATCGCCTAAGGGAAAATTATCCAAAAAGGTAGACTTTCCCCATGGGGTTTCCATCACGGACACAAGCTTGTTCCTATACAGGATCTCACATCTCCAAAACAATGTGTTCTTCCCACTCTGCAGGGTGGTGAAAACAAGGTTTGATACCCAACTCACTACTCAGACTTGATCTTGACCTTGGAGCCATTCCTTCCCCAGGGGTACATTTCCTTAATGATGCATCATTCAGACTAAGGAAATTCAGAGGAGCTTCATCTGGAAGTCAGCAATGGGGGAACATCTCTGTTCTTCAGTGCAGTCCAGCCTCATGGTAGAGGAGTGCAGTGGCCCAAAGAAGGAACTCTGAAACCAAGCAACCAGGACTGGAAGATGTTTTCTCCCAGCTTTGTGACCTCTTCGTGTTTCTTCCTGCACCTCAATCTCCTTTTCTGTGACATGGTGATAATTATAGTAAGGCCTTAAAGAGTTAACACATATATAGAGCACACCTTAGCAAAGACATGCTGCATGAATTTTAAGTAGAGCTATATATAGTTTTCCACCAGTGTAGACATGGCTATTATTTTTCTGTTTATCTAGCAAATAATTGTTGAAGCAGATATATACACATTCACAGACACCTTCTGAGAGCAAACACTAATTTCCAGAGATAGTACAATCTGGAAATATTTTTCTAAATGACTCATGAGGAAGTCTCAAAGTGCAGCCAGCACAGCAGCCTCACTCCTGATGAACTTTCAACCTACACATTTCATTAGGTGCAAATGGGATTTTCCTGCTCTCTCTACATTTTGGCTGAAGCCCCTGAAGTGAAAACAATAAGTAGTAAGCACCTCTATCCCCAATCCTACAGACACCTGCTGGATCCCCAGGCTCACTAGAAGGTGCCCAAACTGATCTTTCACCTCCCGAGTATGTAAAGGAAGACTTGAAAGTCCCCAAGAGAGCTCGTTGAAGGGAATGCCTGAGAATAGAGAACCCTTGGCTTTTCTCTCCCATGGGAACCTGACATGTGTCCTTGAAGACTTGAGGACATAGCTGAACAGAGACCACAGCCGCCTCATGCTGAGACTATTTCTGAGGTCAGGAACCTGCCGAGAACTGCCAAGAGGGCAGGCGAGGACAGAGGCAGCAGGGGAAGCAGCCTTCTTTTCCTTGGTGGGGTAGAGCAGGAATGCAGGAGTTCCCATGAGCCTGGTGGACACTATGGAATCTTTCCTGAAACTTCTTGAAAGGAGCCCACATTATAGGGTGGCCTGCCAGAGCAAGGAGATATCGGCAGTGAGAGGCTGGAGTACAACCACCAAGATAGCAGTCGGGGGTGGAAGGAGGAAAGTGGGACGCATGGGGTCGGCTGAAGAGCATGCACCAATATCAGTAACGAGTACATCAGAAAAGTCCCAATGCAGAGGATCCACAAACACACATCATGGAAAAGTGTAATGAAGGGCCCAGCATCTGGGCAAAGCCAGTCAAGAGAGAGCCCCAAAGAGCACCAGATAGTTTAAAAAGGCTGCCCATCTTCTGTTTCCCTTTCTGCCCCACTCCCCCACCATGGAGAAACCAAAAGCAGCAAGGCAAATCAGGGAGGAGAAGTGAGTCAGGAACAAGTGAAAAAACGGACCATGAGACCAGACTCTCCTTTCCTATTTTGGGAACCCCAGCAAGGGTCGGGCCTGGGCTGTGAAAATCAGAGATGTGAAGAGATTGAGGCTTTGATTTGACTCTATTGGGTCTTTTCATACTTATAGATGAGTCATAATCCTCAATAAAAGACTCATTTTTGTTGCTTGAACATGATCAGACTACAGACGCAGACAGGGAGGGAAGGCTGAGTAGAGTACATTTTCGAGGTTGTCATGGCAGAGAAAATGAAGTAGTTTCCTGTTCATAGCTATTGGACTCAATATATGCACAATACATTTGTTAAACAACACACATGCTAAAGCAAAATCTCATCAGCCCCATCCCTCACTGACAGAGGAGTCTGAGCTGCTGATTCTGTGAGTATGGCACAAACGAACCTAATCCTCAGCAGACAGGTCTTTGCCCTTAAGATTGTTATGAGGAACTCTGAAAGTTTCTTTCTTATACCCCTTTTCTTCCAGCCTGCTGGGTAGAGGAGAAAGTGCCCGTCAATCAATCTCTGGGTCCACAAAGATCTACCCTAAGGATTGAGATCACTGCTCTTAATGACATGACTAGATTGGGAGGCAAAGTTCTTTGTCTGCCCCAGTTTCTTTCTACAGAGAGAGAAGGGACTCTTCCAGTCACAGGGACATTGGATATTTAGTGTTGAGTAGAGGAGGAGGGACCCAATTTAGTTGGGAAAGAAAGTAATTTAAGATCTTTCCCAAGAAATATAAAACTTTCTCTGAGAAGCAAATTTGGAGATTCAGATGACTCCAAAGAGGACTCAAGAATGGAAAGAAATGTTCCTCCCTTTCTCAAAACAATCATACTCATAATCATAATCATGACCATATCATTCCAGCAAATTTCAAGAACTCAGCAAGGTGGTTAGGCATGTCCCTTTTCCTCCCTCTTTCCTATTTTCTACTCTTAGCCCCAGGACAAAGTCAAGTCATTTCTCATAATTTTTTCCACCTTCCTATTTATTCCACTACTCTCTGAAAACAAACCCCTGGGTCAACCACGTCTTCCTTTCACAATGACTCAGGAAAACAATGACAAATTCCATGTGGAAACCAGAGAGCCGAGGGGAAAGTGCTGGCCATTTTCTTCCAGTTCACCACTCTCCTGAAAAAGCTTATGGCTTGGTAGAAATTCTGAATTCTCTTGAAATAACCAGAAAAAGCACAGCTGGAATAGCAATAGCTAAATAAAAATGTAGCTGACCTGCTAATATTAACTAGTCTAAAAGTACCATGAAGCATGTGGCTTTCATTATAGCAACAAAGCCACTATAGTATGACAAGCAGCCTGCCTTCCAAGGTTACCCTCATTTACATGATATTGTATTACACGTGGAGTTGGACTCTTGGGTTTAAAGAAAAACAAGAGTTTCACAGCAAGAGGTGAAATGAAGATTTAGGCACTCAGCCAAAGGTTTGAGACTACCCAGAAATGATCTGCGTTCACAGTCACGTGATTCCTCTCTGCTCAGCCCTCCAGCAGCCTGTCATTTAGTCCACTCGGGTGGAACTTTTCACACATGGCCCTTATTACAAGTAATGGTGTACAAGATCAGGGCATCTCTTGATCAAAGCCATATCCCAAATAGCACCTACCACAGGTCTTCAGCATCGACTGAGCTCGTGGTCAGCGAGACAATGTAGTTGGAAAGGGCAGACTTTGGAGTCCCAGAGCTGAGTTGCAAGCCCAGCCTCTGTTCCTTTAATGTTGTTAAATCTTAGGCAAGTTTTTCACTTCTCCAAGCCTCAGTTTGCTAATCTGTAAAAAGATTTACAGGGAGGATTATTACTGCTCTCATATTCAGAGCTAACATTTATGGGCATGCTTATAACACTCCAGGGACTCCACTTCACGTTGTTACGTGCATTATTCTATTTAATCCCCAAAATAATTTGATGAGGAAACTACTAATATTTTCTCCATTTCCAGATAAGGATACTGAGGGTCAAAAAAGCTAAGCAGCTTGCCAAAGCTACCTGATGAGTAAGTGGCTGAGCTGGAGTTTGACCCTGGGTGTGACTCCTGTCAAGGCCTGTGTTCTCACTCTCTAGATTAAGTCAACACTACAACATGACTGTAACATGCAAATAGCAAAATGGTTAAAGGCAAGAGGGTCTACCACTTCCTTGTTGGCCCCTCTCTGGACTTTGGTTTCCTTATCTGTAAAATGAGAGTAGTAACAGCTCCTACCTCATAGGATGGCTATAAACATTAAATAATATATATATGACCTATGGAATAATACCCAGCACATAGTAGTTACTCTGCAAATGTTTATCACTGTATATGTATTACTACAAAACAGCTGACACACATAGATGATGAGAAATGTGGGAATTAAAATAAGAAACAGAAGAGTATGAGAGGCCACAAAATGACCAACTGCTCTGTGGGTGCTTATAAAACCCTCGTGGGAAACTTGCAGAGATGACCAGAGACACTTTCAGGGGTGCCGAGTTCCTTTGATGCAGAGGAAGGGGTCTCAGACATTAAGATGGGACCATATTTTACACACCTGTTTTACATCTGTAGGTGGTAAAACCAGGAAACAACTGGATAAGAAATGTAATGCTAAACAGATTGATACCTTAGGACCAAAGAGTCAGGCTAGGGCAGTCCCCTAGTGGCCTTGTCCAGGCCCAGGCATAACCTGGAAGCATCGCTTTTGTCTGATGATGTCACTACACAAAGTCACATGGTGACCCTGAGGCAGACAAGCGGGTTGGTGCACAGGAATGGAGCTGACATGCCTTGTTCTTCAACCCCCTAAAGCATGTTCAGATCATACCCATTTCAGAAGGCTGGAAGTGAACCCAGCAAGAGGCTTCTGTGATGATAAGTCTTTGTATCAAAATTGACCTGACTGGGAACTTCTTAGCAAACTTTTCAAACAAGAGAAGGACATCTCTTAGAGACGTGATGTGAGTGAGGATTAAATGACCTGGTAGAAAATGCAAACCACTTTTAAATAATTTATGGAATTGCTGTCATCATTAAAACCACAGAGATTTATCAACTCTCATTTCCGAGTAAGATTTGAAGGAATAGATTTGCAGTCTTGAGATGGGACAGGGCACCAATAATGAATATTTATGATTCCAGGCCAGAAACAACTTTGTCTCAGATGGTGTTCCTAGATTTTGCTTCCAAGTGTTAATTTCTGGCTGTAGCAAAGATGGTAGCAAGTAAGTGATCATTTCACCTCTTCCCAAACTCCCTACTTTTTTGCACATGTCAGAGGCAACCTCAGGTTTATAACTTTAATTTTAATATCCGTCTCAAGCTAACCCACAGTTTCCTGGAAATAAATGCCTACCAAAAAAAAAAAAAAAAAACTTTTAAAGAAAAATACAATGAGGCTGCTTGTGGGAAGGAATCTCTTCCTCAAGAAGCAATATGCAGAAATTACCAAAAAAGATGGAAAGAACATGAACTTAAAATCTGACCATATTGAGTCTTATGTTTCCTTACTTAGTGATTTTCAAAATATAGCCTTATTTTTGCAATACTATAAAAGTAATGCTGATTAGTTACTAAAATCTGGATATGATATAGACTTTAATGTACCAAGGAGATGACAAATTCTCATTTTAAAGGCTGTTGTTGATTGCTTCTCAGCCTTTTGGCTAAGATCAAGTGTAAAAGTTGTTGATGAAATTTTTCTTAAGAGGAAAGTGTTTTTTCCTTAGCAAAATGCTTTGAAGAGCCATTTGGCTGTAAAGAAATAAAATAAAATAGGTTCTGAAATATTGTTCAGAAGGAAAACCAGGAAACCAGTAGTAACTTTGTTTCTCTGCATAATGATGCAAGAAGAAAAAAATAAGTTTCTAAGGGCAGACTGAGATGGTGGGGACATAAGCTGGTAGAGGAAATAGGGAGGTAAAGAGAGAAGGCAGGAGGACCAGAGTTCAGGAAAATGGAATGGGGAGGCCCGGGAGAAGAGAGCTCAAGAGAAATTCTCGCTGATGAAAAGGGCTGGGGCTATCTGCATTTAGAAATCAATGGTGATATCCCATATTTAGTTTTAAAGAATTTGCTATGCTCTCCAGCAATGCAATCTCTGTTTTCAAAAACCGTTTGTAAAATTTAACTACACACAAATGCTTTCTGTAAAGGCACTTAGGGAAGATAAAGGAAAAGAAGCAGCTGTGTTTCAGTTTTGAGAAAAGAAAACCACCTGAGACCGAGAAGTGAGATTAAGAATTCACCAAAATCAGAGAACCTAGGAGAAAGTTACCACATCCCACCCCACCCTGCCCCTGAGAACTTTCATAGAAAATGAATAGCTTCTGGGAGGCCGAGGCGGGTGGATCATGAGGTCAAGAGATGGAGATCATCCTGGCCAACATGGTGAAACCCCATCTCTGCTAAAAATACAAAAATTAGCTGAGCATGGTGGCCCATGCCTGTAGTCCCAGCTACTCTGAGGCTGAGGCAGGAGAATAGCTTGAACCTGGGAGGCGAAGATTGCAAGTGAGTTGAGATCGTGCCACTGCACTCCAGCCTGGGCGGCAGAGCTAGAGTCCATCAGAAAGAAAGAAAGAAAGAGAGAAAGAGAGAGAGAGAGGGAAAGAGGAAAGGAGGGAAGGAAGGAAGGAAAAAAAGGAAAAGAAAAGAAAAAATTAATAGCGAAGTATTCTGAGTTTCCCTTTACATATGCAAGCCATTTGTATTTGAATAGTAATAGTTGGAGTCATCAATGAGGCTGGCAGAATTGGAGAACACTGAGAAAGGAGACATCTGGATTACATTAAATAAGTGTAATCTCCCCTGATGCAAAACTCTTTCTTATCAAAGAAAGAAGAAAGGTTAGGTAGCATCACCACCTTTCTTGAAGCTGGTGCCATTATCAAAATAGACCAGTAATCATTAAGAAAGCAGCTGGTGAAATTCAAATATAGTCTTTATGGCTAAAAAAATAGTTTTATCTCAAAAGTGATTACTCAGGATGCAGCTGCAAGAGCATGATTTCCTTCTTTACATACAGAGAAAAATTTCCTATGAGATTTTGCAGTGGCAATGGAAAGAGGAATGAATCCACAAGTTCTGAAAGTCTTCATGATTTTGACAAGATGTGATTTTAAGGGTGTGGGGGGCTTAGTTGCTCTTTATACCCACCTCTGTAGTCTGGAAGTCATGCCATTTGAAGTCAGTGGGTTTTAAAGATTCAGGAAACACTACCCAAGGTACCTGGCTACAGGACTCAGCTTGCTGAGAGAGAGTATTCCTTTCCTTAAGATTTCTACACACGTGACAGAGAAATTGTTACACAAAGTTCTGACCATACCTGTGTATCAGACTGTTCAGCCACAGTCTCTTATAGAAAATTGTAATGAATTGCTTTTCAATATGCACCTGCAGCAAGCTCTGAGACAATCCTCCAGGAAGTCTTCCTTAATCCTCCCCAATATGAAGTAGGGTCCTCCTGTGCTTGAAATAATTCTACAGATGACTGGAAAAGAGGCTGGGTGAAATAAGCCTCTCATACACACATCTCGCTGGTGCAAAAAGTACTTGCGGTTTTGGACCGTGAACTTTAAATCATTATAACTAGGCTCACACACATCTTTAATCAAAAAAGAAAACTTTACAATCAATACATTTTTGCCAGTGAGAAATAAGTTTACTCCTGTAGCATAAAAATCCATGCTTCGGGATTCAACAAACTTTTGGAAAGCATTTTCTGCATCCTGCTGGTTGTGGAAGCATTTTCCCTGCAAAAAGTTGTTGAGATGCTTGAAGAAGTGGTAGTCGGCTGGCAAGAGGTCAGGTGAATATGGGAGATGAGGCAAGACTTCGTAGCCCAATTTGTTCAACTTCTGAAGCGTTGGTTGTGATGTGCAGTCGGACATTGCAGTGGAGAAGAATTGGGCCCTTCCTGGTGACCAATGCCGGCTGCAGGCACTGCAGTTTTCCGTGCATCTCATTGGTTTGCTGAGCATACTTCTCAGCCGTAATGGTTTCCCAGGGATTCGGAAAGCTGTAGTGGATCAGACTGGCAGTAGACCACCAAGCAGTGACCATGACCTTTTTTTGATGCAAGTTTGGCTTTGGGAAGTGCTTTGGAGCTTCTTCTTGGTCCAACCACTGAGCTGGTCATCACCAGTTGTTACATAAAATCCACTTTTCCTCGCACATCACAATCCAATCAAGAAGTGGTTCATTGTTGTTGCATAGAGTAAGAGAAGATGACACTTCAAAATGACAATTTTTTTTTTACTTTCGGTCAGCTCATGAAGCACCCACTTATCGAGCTTTTTCACCTTTCCAATTTGCTTCAAATGCTGAGTGATCATAGAATGGTTCAGTGGGTGTGGCTTCTTAGTGTCCCCGGTATTTCCTGGAAGGCCTACTCAGGTTGGTGGTATTGGTGTTTAATCGTCCAGAGTGAGATCTGTTAAAAAACAAACAGGCATATTAAAATATTAAGAGTTTATTTGAGAAGACAGCAATTCACACACAGGGCAGCTCCAAACCAGAAGTGGTCAGGGCCCTGCCAAAGAAGTGCAAGAGAAAAGCTATTATAGGCTGAATGCAAAAGTGAGGCAAAGAAAATATTTAATTGGTTCAGATCAGATATTGCCTTATTTGGATTATCTCAGCAGAAAGTCCCTGGTAATATAATGCTCAGTTGGCTTGTGATGGGCTGAGCTGAAGTTTCAATTTCTTTACATAGGAATGCAGGGCGATAGAATCATCCCAGCCTAATGACCTCTTATTAAGTTATTTTAACAAGTTCCACAAGGTTATGGTGAGTTTGTCAGAGGTGTTCGAACCAGAGCAACTCCATCTTGAATAGGGGCTGGGTAAAATGAGGCTGAGACCTGATGGGCAGCATTCCCAAGAGGTTAAGGCATTCTAAGTCACAGAATGAGACAGGAGGTTGGCACAAGATACAGGTATAAAAACCTTGTTGATAAAACAGATTGCAGTAAAGAAGCCAGTTAAAACCCACCAAAACCAAGAGAGGAGAGTGATCTCTGGTCAACCTCACTGCTACACTCCCACCAGCGCCATGACACCTTACAAATGCCATGGCAATGACCGAAAGTTACCCTACGTGGGTAAAAGGAGGAGGCATGAACACTCCAACCTTTATTTAGCATATGATCAAGAAATAACCTTAAAAATGGGCAACCAGCCTGGCTGCTCTGCCTGTGGAGTAGCCATTCTTTCATTCCTTTACTTTCCTAATAAACTTGCTTTCATTTTACTCTATGGACTCACCCTGACTTCTTTCTTGCGCAAGATCCAAGAACCCTCTCTTGGGGTCTGGATCAGGACCCCTTTCCAGTAACAAGTTCCGAGTGGAGCCCTACCCAGCCTCATCTAACGCCAACCGTATCACCCTGAAAATCCAGCATAACTAATTTGTATCATTTAAAAAACAGCCTGTGACAAACCATGCCTCCTGTATGTAACATTCTGGTTCTTGCCATATCTCAGTTCCTTCCCCACAGGTCCATAACACATGCTAGTCCTGTTGCTGCTGAGTAATGGTGATCACTCTGTGGATATACTGTGTCACCTTTACCTCTATTGTCACAAGAGCCAGGAGTAACTGAGCACAGCAGGCTGACCAGGGGCTATAGCAGTGTTCCCATGGAAACCTAATTATTCTAATGCATAAGATACATACTACCTTATTACAGCATTTAGTTATAACAGCCTGAGAGTTGCATTACTTTCAGAAATGCAAGTGCCTTGTGGATCAAGTTGTAAGTTCCTTGAGAGCAGAAGCCACGTGTCAGTCAACTTTGTATCTCAATGAATTTTGGCTGATAAGCAGTGGGTAAATTTTTGGTGAAGGGATGAATGAAACTTGAAGGGGATTGGTAAATATGCCACCCCAAAATATGCCACTTTGGCATGGGACTATTTTGAGATCCGACAGATGCAGAAAGAAGTCTTCCAAGAGCTTCTCTTTCTTAAAAAATCTGACTAAAATCAGAAATTCCTGGGAAATGAGGACTGCCATAAATTGCCTCTCCAAGGGAATTGTTAAGGCCATGAAGAAGACAGAAAGTTACCGCTGAGATGGACCTGAACACACACACCTTGCCAAGACAGCCCCTGGCTTCCATGAAGCTCCCCATATACTTACCTTCCCGTAGTGGACTGCTCTGGAAAGCCTCAAACCCTTTTTTTTTTTTTCCTGTCAAGTCTCCACAGTTTATCATTCTTTGTTTAAAATGGTATATAAACTCTTCAGCCTATTAGCTTCTTTGTATTTTTTTCTCCCGATAATCTGTCTTTTGTCAGTCTAATTTGCAGTGCTCCAGTGAACCTAAAAGGGTAGAGGAAAAAGGGTTACTTTTTCCCCTATAAACTGAATTATAAATTCCATTACAACAGGGTCTATGTCATTTTATCTTCTTAGTAATTAACATAATAGCAGTGTTTAATCGGTCAGATGTGCCCAGTTTAGGGTCTCCAAAGAGAGAGTTGTATATATACATATATATTTCATGTGCAATATTTACAATATATTTATATTTACAATATATACAATATTGCAAAAATCCTAACAGAAACTATAACATTATTCTAAAGATTGCTGTTCATAGCAGGGATTATATCAGTTCTGTGTAGAAAGCTGTTTTTAGCAAATGTTAAGCAGTTCCTATATATGTGTTTATTTACTTCCTATGGCAGAAACAAATAATACATAAATATTATATTACATACAAATATAAATAAAGTCTTTATTATTTAGCAACTGTGATGCTTTTGTAAAGAAAATCTTTCACATAGAAAAAAATAAAAGTTGTTCTTGTTCTTGGTGGTAAATAGTATGGGAACCAGTGCAGTGCAATTCAATTTCAAAGAACTCAATATCACTAAAATTTGTTTGTTTGTTTATGTATGTATGTATTTATTTATTTATTGAGACAGGGTCTCACTCTGTCACCCAGGCTGAAGCGCAATGGCACAATTACACCTCATTGCAGCCTCGACCTTCCATGCTCAAGCCACCCTCCCATCTCAGCCTCCCAAGTAGCTGAGTTTACAGGAATGCGCCACCACACCCAGCTAGTTTTTCTATTTTTTGCAGAGACAGGGTCTCACCATGTTGCCCAGGCTGGGCTTGAACTCCCAATCCCAATCAGATTACCTCAGATTACCCAATCTCAGCCCACCTCAGCCTCCCAAAGTACTAACTCTTATTAAAAGTTGTGATCGGAATGACTCCGTCCTTAGTTATATGGAAGTGACCTGCAGCAGGTGATGGAGAAGAATCAAAAGACTGACTAGGCAACTTTCAGTTACTTCATATGGATTTCACATTGGCGGAAAAGCAGGAACAAAAAGAATTCTTGATTCATGCACAGTTGATACCAGGAGACAATTTACTGGCCTTCATGAGATCCTCCCTGGAAGAGGATCAATATCAAGGGTGAATGAATCCTATTTCTTCACTTCCTGTTTGTTCAACCAGAAATTTCTACATATGTTGTTGTATTCGTCAGGACACTTCCAATTTCAAGTGACGAAAACTCAACTCAAACTAATTTAACACAAAGGGGAATGTACTGGCTCTTACAACTGAAAAGTTGAAAAGTTGGTTTCTACTTCAGGTATGGCTGGATCCAGGACATCAGATGATGTCCTTAAGATGCACTTGCTCTACCTTCGTCTTCAGGCTCTGCTTCCCTCCTCCCTAAACAAAGTTTCTACACTGGGCAGCACAAATTATCTCTGCAGCTTCATGTTTAAATGGTTCTTTGATTCTGCAATCTTCAGAATGACTCTCTCAGTGCAGCCCCGTATCAATGACTCTGAAATGACACTGAGTGCCTCTGCTTGGATTAGATGCCCACTACAGGACACATCACTATACTGGGGAGGATGAGGCATGATTGTCCAATCTGGCTCAAATGCTCAGTTGTCTGGGAAAATGGCCATGTGTGTGACCACTCCACAGACACGAGAGGCTGGGATTTCCAACAGAAAGATGCTAGGCAGACAGAAGAGTTGCTTATGCCGTCAGATCAAGATCTGTGTGGAGTGTCCCCTCAACCACCCAAATCACAACCTGCCCATATATGGCCTAATCGTATGTTTGTTGTTGTTGTTCGTTTGTTTTGTTTTGTTTCATTTGGACGGAGTCTTGCTCTGTTGCCCAGGCTGAGTGCAGTGGCATGATCTCAGCTCACTGCAATCTCTGCCTCCCAGGTTCAAGTGATTCTCCTGCCTCAGCCTCCCGAGTAAGTAGTATTACAGGCACACATCACCACGCCCAGCTAATTTTTGTGTTTTTAGTAGAGACGGGATTTCATCATGTTGGCCAGGCTGGTCTCAAGCTCTTGACCTTGTGATCCACCCCCTTTGGCCTCCCAAAGTGCTAGGATTACAGGTGTGAGCCACTGCGCCCGGCCCTAATCATATGTTTTTGAACAAAAGGCCTAAAAAGCTTCCTCCTAGGTTTCATTCAAAACTGAAACAAAACAAAGCAAAAAAAAAAAAAAAAAAAAAAAATTCACGATTGAGGAAGCCGTGAGATTCCAGGCACTGTATTAAGTTTAAAGACTTCCAAATGTTCAACTTCTAATGAATGATTCACTTCACCTCAATGCCTCTGTTTTAGCAAAAAGTACCTGCTCTTTAAAACAGATTTACCTCTTCAGCTCAGATAGAAATTCTAAGATAGAATAATTTAAGAGCTAGAAAGGGCCAAATAACAGTTTTCATCAGGGAAATAAAACAATGCCAATTCCCTGGATTGGATACAACCCAAGAAAAGCCATTACCCAGCAGTGACATATGAAATATCTGCTTCGATTTCATGTGGGAGATTATTTAGCAATGTCAAGACAAAACATGCCAATTCCTGGCAGTTGTCAAAATGCCATTCTGAGTGTAACCCTGGCAAAAAAAAAAGAATCCTCTCCCTCTGCAAATGTCACCAAGCTTCTGATGGAAAATGGATAAATTTGCTAGTTTGGGAGAATAAAGAAAAAACGGGAAGGAAGAAAAAGTTTCCCTTTAGGAGCAAACTAGAAGGAAAAGGAGGGAGGAAAGAAGAAAGAGAAGGAGGAAAAAAAGGGAGAGAAGCAGGGAAGGGAGAAGGGTGACCTTTTAGTCTACCCTTCAGATTTATGCTAAAAGTTTGCCAGGTCAGAAAACAGGCTTTGGAATTAAGGGAGATATGAGACCAAGCACCGGCCCTACCACTGAAGAATTACCTACACTTGGTAACTTCACCTTCATTTGTCTCAGTGTCTTCACTGGAAAAATGAAAAATAATAGTACAATTAATAATGGTTAAAAGAAGCAACCTGGACGGGCACGGTGGCTCACTCCTGTAATCCCAGCACTCTGGAAGGCTGAGTCGGGTGGATCACCTGAGGTCAGGAGTTCAAGACTAGCCTGGCCAACGTGGCGAAATCTTGTCTCTACTGAAAATACAAAAATTAGTTGGGCGTGGTGGCATTCACCTGTAATGCCAGCTATTAGGGAGGTTGAGGCAAGAGAATCACTTGAACCCTGGAGGCAGAGATCGCAGTCAGCCAACATTGCGCCATTACACTCCAGCCTGGGCAACAAGAGCGAAACTCCATTTCAAAAAAAAAAAAAAGAGAAGCAACTCACGTGCAGTGCTGAGTCTGGTGCCAATCTGCAGAAAGCACAGTAAATAAGATCTGGTATTATAGGCCTATGGAAACAGTATATCCTGGTGCTCCACGGAAAACATTGTCTTTATTTAAATTCATCGACTTAAAAATACCTAGACAGAAACTATGAATAGGCTATGCCTCTTTACTTCATAGAGAGAATGGCAAGTTTTGAATAAAAGCATACTCCCGTTTGACACATGGAAAATAGGAAAAGTCATCTAAACAATCTTCGCATTATCAAGTCTGAACCTTTGCAGAACACTAGAGGTCCCTATTGGCACTCAATCCTCCAGCCCCAGTGATGCAGAATTCAGTGACAATTTTCTGCCTCAGCCCCACTAGATGTCTCTTCAATAAAGTTCTAATCCAATTAGTGCCCTGGCATTGATTCGATGCCTGGGAATCATTACATAGAAGGAACACAGTTTTAAATAATCAAACCATTTTCCTAAATGTGCATACATTCTAGAAGCCACCCTCCACTGCCACACGCATAATTAATACCAAAGATGTCTTTTGTTTTCCAGAACCATTGCCTGGTGTTAAGACGATATCAGGGAAAGGGAGCAAAGGTGACAAGGAAGTTATTTTGATTAATTGGGAACCTTAGCTGTTACTTGGAAGCCATGGGGGAGACGCCCTCCAAGAAATTAAAAGTAAGGTTACTCTCGGAGTTAAATCACCAAATCAATGGGAGTGCTAGCAACGTGGCTTTAATGGTCCACGTTCCAGTAAGCAGAAAAGTCAGGCTTTTGTCTTCTGCATAGCCAACTTCCTCAAAACACGAGGGAAGAGAATGCCTTTCTGAAGGAAGGCAATTTCTTCTAGTTGCATCTGATCAAAACTTTATTGTGTTGCTATTGGCTGCTGTTTTCCTCAGAAACATGGAATGACTGGGATGACACCTGATTCCCACCAGCTACCAGAACCACCTCCTTAGTTTTAATGGAGTGTTTCTTGACACCAACCACTTCAACCGCATTGCAGCATCCTGTGTTTAACAAGCTTAAAAACTCACAAGCCCACCTGGCATTTCTAACTAGCATTTATCCATTTGTCTGAATGGATCAAAGATTGCCTCATGGGCATAATAACTGACCCGTAGGCATAATGGTTGTGATGCCTGGCACAGGGGGGTATTCTGTTAGGGGAGTGAGAGAGTTGTGGACAGGGAAATCACGTAGCTCAGGAAGCCTCAAACTGCAAAGATATAGGCCGGGCGCGGTGGCTCAAGCCTGTAATCCCAGCACTTTGGGAGGCCAAGTCGGGCGGATCACGAGGTCAGGCGATCGAGACCATCCTGGCTAAATTGGTGAAACCCCGTCTCTACTAAAAAATATAAAAAACTAGCCGGGCGAGGTGGCGGGCGCCTGTAGTCCCAGCTACTCGGGAGGCTGAGGCAGGAGAATGGCGTAAACCCGGCAGGCGGAGCTTGCAGTGAACTGAGATCCGGCCACTGCACTCCAGCCTAGGAACAGAGCAAGACTCCGTCTCAACAACAACAAAAAAAACCTGCAAAGATATAGTAGCAGGTATGGGCCAGGCGCAGAGAAGCTGAAGGTGGGGTGCATGCGAGACCACAACATAGGCTGGTATTGTGTTTAAGAAATTTCAGAGTAAATGTCTTTAGGCAGGGGATTCACCCAAGTTAGCTACCGTTTCCACCATATTCCATTGCTTCCTATTGTCTTAGACCTGGGCTAATTTAATAACATGGAACATCTGGTCCCTTTGGCCTGAGTCAGAGCTTTTTTTTTCAGGGAGGGTTTGCTAGAAAGTAAATGATTGGGACAATTAGAGAGATTAGAATAAGATCTGTAGATTTAGATAACACTGTCATAACAAGGTTCATTTACCAATTTTGATCATTGTACTGTGATTATGTAAGAAAATAGTTCTTATTTTTGGGAAATGAACTCAAGTATATAGGAGTAAAGGCATAAAGATAAAAATAACTACAGATGACAATGTCTCATTCCAGATCTGCCAAATAAGGATTTCTAGAAGTAAGGCCCAGAAATCTGCATTTACCATGATCCCCAGGGAATTCCCGTGCACCTTCAAGTCCGAGAGGCACGGATCTGTAACACCTGCTGATGAATGACACCCATTTACCAGTAAAGAAAACGCTGGTCTTTGCTGCTCCCCTGGTTACCCTCAAAAGCCAGAGAGAAGGGAGGATGAAGAGAAGGTCAGCCTCTGCAGACATAGCTGTCATTTATAACTGCTGCTGTTTCCCAGTCAGCGAAAATGGAAAATGGACAGCTGTTACACCAACGTCACTCAAGTCCATCGAGGCAGTACTCCAGGTCCTCCTTTCCCATGTATTGCCTGAGTGTGGCACATTGCCCCCAGACAGACACAGGATGCTGCCCCCAGGCCAACACTTAGAGCTAGAACAGCGATTCTCAGCACAGAGCTAGAAGGGAGTGTCATTGCTGATTGCAAAAAACTGACTCAGCCTTTCAGTAAAAGTGCCTTAGGGAATGGAACTAGATTGTCCTGTCATAAACCAGTGAACCCAATATGTGAAGCAGAACCAAGCTTCCAGTGCTGAACAAGGGACTGCTCTAGTCACCAGGCACCATCCTTTCCCAAAGAAGTTTCATAGAACTCTAGCCTGGTAGATGATCTTGGCAAAAAGGAACCCATAATTAAGTAAGTTTTGAAAACACTGTATTTTGTTTCTCCCCCCTTGGAAACTGAAGACGCACATTCACATATTAAGTGCTCTGAAAAGTCATGCACTGAAAGAAAAACCAGCGTGACTCTTGTTTAGCTCAGTATTTCCTGAATATGTTCTTTGATGAGACTCCTTTTTCATTGAGTGCCTATTAATATTTTCTAGAATAAGGTTTCAAAGAAAAAAACTGAGGAAACACTATAGAGAAGAATGTATATTCAAAGGGGAAGTCACTTAGTTCCATAAATGGAACGTTAATTGGAGAAAGAATGGCAGTTGTGAAGCACATCTACAAGTATTGGCAGAGCCTCTGAAGGACTTGGGAAATGGAATTCCATTCCCTGCCAGGAAACTTCCTTAGGAATAAAGGGACTCCTTTGGTCCTGAACAGAAAGGAAGCAATATTCCTTGTCTGCATTAGAGTGGAATATTGGGATGATTAGCTACCAGAAGAGTCCTCTTTGGTCTTTCCCACTTCTTCAACCCTGTATCCACTCCACCAGAAATCTTACCCTACATCCTCAGTCTCAATCTCCCACTTCCCGTGCTGCGACCTCGGCCCATGGCAGCCTTGACTTCCTGGGCTCCAGCAATCCTCCCACCCCAGCCTCCCAACTATCTGGGACCACAGGGAGGCACCACCACGCCTGGCTAATTTTTGTATTTGTTGTAGACACAGGGTTTCTCCATGTTGCCCAGGCTGGTCTCTAACTCCTGGGCTCAAGCAACCCACCCGCCTTCGCCTCCCAAAGTGCTGGGATTACAGGCATGAGCCACTGCACCCAGCCTCAATCTCCCACTTCTTACACATCCACTGCCCCTTTGGCTCAAGTTACCTGGACTACTGCAATAGTCTACTTGCTGGTTTCCCTACTTTCACTTTTATTCTCCTGCTATGGTCTGAATATTTGTGTCCCACAAAAATTCATATGTTGAAATTCTAACCCTTAAGGTGATAGTATTAGGGGGTGGGGCCTTTGGGAGGTGACGAGGTCATGAGAGTGGCACCCTCATGATTGGGATTAGTGCCCTTATAAAAGAGGCCCCAAAGAGAGCCCTGAGGTTGCAGCGAGAAGGCCACATCTGTGAACCATAAAGCCAGACCTCATCGGACACCGAACTTGCCAGTGCCTTGATCTTGGACTTTACAGCCTCCAGAACTGTAAGAAATAAATGTCTGTTGTCTATAAGCCACACAGTCTGTGGTATTTTGTTATAACTGCCTAAACAGACTGACACACCTTTTAGTGTATTGTCCATATTGCAGCAAAGTGATCTTAGCACCTCGAATCTGATAAAATCACACTGTTTAAAACCTTCCAAAACCTGTCCTTTTTCATGGAGAAAACACAAAGATAACATAGGCCTGGCCTGGCATTTCCCTTCAAACTCATCTTGACTAATCTTCCACTCACCTGCATGTTCCAGCCACACTCCTCTTCTCCTGGATTCTCTTTGCCTGGAATTCTCCTTCCCATCTCGATTTTGCCTATTTGCTCTTTAATATAGATCATGGTGATCTATGATGGTCATAGTGATCATAGATTCATCACAGAACACTAGGCAAAAATCATTTCCTCCAGGACGACCTTCTTGATTCGACAGTCTAGGTTGGAGCTGCTCGAAGTGCAGTCCATACTTCGGTGCCAATCTACAAATTGTTTGCAATGTGATAAATGTTAAAATTGAGAAATAAGCATTTAGAAAGTTCTACAGTGTTTTAATATTACCATGACATCCAAGCACATGTTCAGTAGACTTGCCTTGTTGAACAGGGCAAAGAGCAGTTCAGGTGTTGTCAAACTCACATGGTCAGTCACATGTAGCACAATTTGTATGCTAGTATCAGTCCAGGCAGATTGAAGGGAAAAGTGGTCCTTCAGCACACAGAGTTAGAGATGCACTGGTCTAGGTCACATTGTCATGTTATACAGTCACAGCACCATGTACCTTCTTTTCAAAGCATCTATCACAGTTGGTAATTTTATGTATTTTTTGTGAACTTTTTTCTTACTGTCTGTCTCCCACACAAGACTCCTAGCTTCCTGACAGCAAGGACCAACCAGGCTTGTTGCTGCTCAATGTCAAATCCTTCTAGTCCAGCACAGTACCTGGGACATAGTTGGTGCTTAAACAGTGTGACTCATAAATAAATGGAAAGCGTATAAGTAGTGAGCCTTGTTGTCAATTTGAATACTGTATCGCCCCAATGCCATTCTTAGCATTTACTGAGTTACCTGTGGCTTATATGTGAGGATAAGGGTGAGCAATGAGAGAGAGATGAGAGAATAATTATTCCATTTTATGAACTCAACCAGACCCTTTCAGATCACATTTCAATGGCATAATAGGTATAAAATGAGTAGTGAACAACGATGTTTTAAGGGTACAAAGGAACGCTTTGTCTTTGGTAACCCATATCTATGACCTATTGTCACACATCACGGGTATTTGGTTTTATTTGATGTTTATATTTGACTCTAATTAAGAAACATCATAAAATTTCATGACCCTCCCAGCAACAGAGCTCATGCCAGCTTTCGGTGGTGTTATGTTTCCTCGCCCAGTTGTACCCTCCATGCCTTTGTTCACAGCTGTTTTGCTGATAAAATGGAGAGAAAGAGAGCTGGTATTAAGCTGACAGCTTGCTTCTGGCAGCTGCTGGACCTCAGAGCATAATTTCCTCCCTGGTGGGTTATCAAAATCAAACACCCTCGACTAATCAGAATTTCAAAGGAAGCAGATATCCAGTTGAATTTAAGAGGATTATTCCAAAATGGCTCTGAGTAGGACATTGGACTTTTGCCCCCCTAACTATTTGCTCAAACAGGCATTAGAGGCAGCTGGAATATTAAACTTTTTCCAGGAAAGAGAAGAAATTTTAATATAGTGAAAAGAGCAATGGATGATGTTAGCAAGTCTTAGCCCTGCTCTGGGAAAGGTACCTAATCTCCCTGGTTTGATTTCCTCATACGTTGAAAAGGGGAATTGGGCCAGATGACCTCTTGATCTCTTCTAGCTCTGAAATTATGGAAATGAATGATTCAGTTCCTAGACAGAGGCTTCAAGAATGCTAAGGAGCTGAGTATCTGTTCCCAGATGACAAAGTTGGCAAAGTTTATATCGGACTTAGATAAAGGTCTTTCTATTCACTACTCCTTCAGTTTAATCCTTCTTCTGAAAGACAGTACAGTATTTACCTCCTGCCTAGTATTGTGAACGTGAATTTGTTTATACAATCTCATGACTCTGAGATCTAACTCTAATTCCATAAATAGAAGTGTATAGTATTTACTCATGGTATTCCCAAAAACATCATGCTTGGTGAAAACGTTCTAGGATCAAATAAATTTATTTCTTTTTTTTTTTCTTTTTTGAGACAGAGTTTCGCTGTCGTTGCCAAGGCTAGAGTGTAATGGCACGATGTCAGCTCACTGCAACCTCTGCCTCCCAGGTTCAAGCGATTCTCCTGCCTCAGCCCCCTGAGTAGCTGAGATTACAGGCATGTGCCACCACACCCAGCTAATTTTGTATTTTTAGTAGAGACGTGGTTTCTCCATGTTAGTCAGGCTGGTCTCGAACTCCCGACCTCAGGTAATCAGCCCACCTCAGCCTCCCAAAGTGCTGGGATTACAGGCGTGAGCCACCGTGCCTGGCTGGATCAAATACATTTCTGAAATGCTGTACTCAATATCCTCTCCTTAATGATTCACATTGCAGAAGGGTGCATTAAAGCCTAGAAAGTCAAATGCTAAAGAAAGCCTACTTAACTTTGCTTGCCCTAGCATTTCTCAGCGGTGAAGTCTTTTTTCTCTGGAACATTTATTTTTATTTTTATTTATTTATAGGGATTGATTTTTGCTTGTAAGTCAGCTGGAAGGTTCTGCTGATTGGAGTCTGGCTCCAGGAGTGGAGCTGGGCTTGCTCAAGTGTCTGTGCTCAGGGCCTTTCTCGGTGCCAGAACCTTGGTGAGTGCAAAAGTTGCTTGTCGATGAGTATGGCTCTATCCACCAAATTGGAAGAACACGATCTGCCAATGAAGAGAATGCCAGTAGCATATAAAGAGGGACGAAGATAATTATTAAGGAGTCTTAACTATAACTTTGAGCTTGAATCCAAATATGCCTGAAGTCTTCCATCCTGGGCTTCCCAGTAACAGAAACTAAAAACCTCCCATTGTGTTTAATATAGTCTTAATTGGGCTGTGCCACTTACAACCCAAAGAGTTCTGACCAATACATCCATGTTAATTGTGGACCTTTAAAAAATAAATATCCATTGATGATTTAATCAAAGAGATATTCTTTTAAGGGGGAATTTAGGAAGATTAGTTTTCACAAACTGTTTGGGAGAGATAATAAACTGCTGAGATGAAGTCCAGCTGGCAAGGATTTCATAATTTAGTTCCTGAGGATAAAAGGAAGGAAAATCCTATTTTCCTGCACCACCGCTGATATTCAGTTGGTTCACACTGGTACAGCCATGCTGGTTATTTAATGCCAGCATCCATTCTGATAAGTGGTATCCACATCTTCTAATTGTTAGGTATTTTGATTATCACTGCTGTCCATATCTACGCTGCAACATATTTTCAACAAAGTGAAATTGGATAGGAATATTTTAGAATTCTGCTTTCTGTCTACCTGTGATGTGTAACCTCAATTTCTTTCACCTTGGATATCAAGATGCAACAGAATAAATTTGTCTGCAGCCTGGATGAACTTCCTCCCCACGAGAGGGACTGACTTTCCTCATTCTTCTCTTTTAACCCGGTCATGCTGAAATCATCAGAGCAGAGCCAGGCAGAATGCAAATGGCAGTAACATCCAGACTCTCATAGACACTGACTGGAAGCTGACCTCTGGCCATAGATGCCAGAAGCAGGAAGGCAAGGAAGGGACTAAGGAGAGGCCATCAAGAAAATGAAGGTACGATAAACTGCAAAAATTGCATTGGCAAGGCATGATGTACCACTGAGTCAACGTATATTTCCAACAAAATCCTGGAGGATAAGCCCGCAGAACACACAGACTAAAAAGATGGCAGCTCCCCACCCCAAAACACCTTCCCTGCCCACCAGCCTCTGCTCAAAATTCCACCACACAAACTCGATTATTTTATCTAAGGAAAGAATCAAGCAGATGAACTATGATTGAAGCTTATTTTATAATAGCAACCATTTAAAAACAACCTCCATGTTCAAACTTAGTCTGCTTTCCCTGACTGGCTAAATTATGATGTGCCCATACAATGGTGAGGCAGGAGAACAGGATCTGGAGGCAGGGGACCTAAGATCGATTTGGGACTAAGTCAAAAGGAAAACCTCAACTTTCCACAACTAAGAAACAAAAGTGCAGAAGGCTACTCCCTTCGTAAACCCTCCACCCACTTTTTCTGCCTGGCAGATGGAAAATTGAACATATCTCTGATTGGTTACAGAAAGCACAGGACTATAACTTTTGTAACTTCTCTTTAGCCTCTGATTGTGGGCCACACTTCATTTACATAGGGTGTACACCAAGTAACCAGTGGGAAACCTCTAGAGGGTATTTTAACCCCAGACAATTCTGTAACCAGGCTTTTGAGCCCCTATGCTCGACCAGCACCCACCCTGTGGAGTATACTTCCATTTTCAATAAATCTCTGCTTTTGTTGCTTCATTCTTTCCTTGCTTTGTTTGTGTGTTTTGTCCAATTCTTTGTTCAAGATGCCAAGAACCTGGACACCCTTCACCAGCGACAATGGAATACTGTGATTCCATTGAGCCCAGACAGTGTCACGTGCCACTCCTACCTACGTGGGATCCTGGGGACACTCATAGGTTTAGTTGAGACTATTACTATCTTGAACAAAGTCGGAGTTCTCCTCATCAGAAAGAATTAGAAATGACAACTCGCTGCATCTGCCGCACAACTTTAATATCCTGCAATATGAGATTGTTTGAGAAACGAATGTACAACCACATGATGGAACTCTCTACGGATGTCTGATGCTAGAGAAAGAATAAAAGGGAAAATTATATGGTAAATGTTCTAGACATTTTAAATGAAAAAAGCATTTTCATTTAAAAATGAAAAAGTTGAAAAAATGTAAATAATATGATCACATGTGTGTATATGTTTGCGTATGGATGGGTGTGTATGTATCTCCTAGTACATGCATAGAAAATCTGTGGAAGAGGCTGGGCGCAGTGGCTCACGCCTGTAATCCCAGTGCTTTGGGAGGTTGAGGCGGGCAGATCACGAGGTCAGGAGATCGAGACCATCCTGGCTAACACCATGAAACGCCATCTCTACTAAAAATACAAAAACATTAGCCGGGTGTGGTAGCGGGCACCTGTAATCCCAGCTACTCGGGAGGCTGAGGCAGGAGAATTACTTGAACCCGGAGATGGAGGTTACAGTGAGCCGAGATCCTGTCACTGCACTCCAGCCTGGCCACAGAGCAAGACTCCATCTCAAAAAAAAAAAAAGAAAGAAAGAAAAAGAAAAGAAAATCTGTAGAAGAATACATAAGAAAGCATTATTGGTAGTTATTTCTGGAAGATAAGACTGAGAAGGAACATGACATTTACTTTTCACTTCAATCCATAGTATTTCTCTTGTCAATAGAATCAGAGAATTTATTGGTATAAAAATACCCAGGGCTCTACTGTGGTAATTTGGAAATTTGTTTCCAGATAGGTCTAAATACAAAACACTCTGGAAAAAGCTGCCTCAATCCTGTCCCCGGGACCCTCAGCAAGGGGCCTGTTAGCCACGATTCCACTTTAGCAAAGAAGCACCATCAGAAGAAAAAAACCACGCACCAGCCAGGACTCTACCTGAGAGAGAAGCCCACCAAAGGCTTTAGAGGGTAACACAGCAGTTGCTCTCCAGGTTACTTTTTTCTCCAAGGTAAGGAATACACTCCTAAATGTTCCTAAACTCCTTTTGCTCATCTGATTTATTGTCATAACCCTCAATAAAAGTCCTCCTTTGTATTTAAGTTAAAACTTTCTATGTAACCTATAATTCTAGTTCTATCAGGCTCACAGAAGGTTGGTCACCATCCTCCCTACTGTAATTAAACACTCAAATGCCTCCTAAGGACTGGAGAAATTAAACCTATATATCTAGGACCCAGGAGCCAAAACCATAACAGCTCAGACAAAAGCTTAAGGTTTTTTTTTTAAGTTTGTATTTTATATTAACAATTTGTGAGCATTTTACACTCTGCTCCATGATATAGCTATAACTGATTCCCACTAAAATAATTTCTTCCTCTCCGCCTCTCTTCTGGAATATTTGACTAAATTGATATTCCGAGAAGATGTGTCCTGTTTTTGCAAAGGCCACCCCCAACACTGTATTCCCTCATATGACCTCATCGCTCAGGCTTTTCTACTTTTAAGTCAACCATTTCTAATTATCTTAACCCGTAGACATAAGTCCCAATTTTTCAATCCTTTAAATGTTCCCATCATTTTCCTCCAAAGCCTATTTTGTGTATCACTAACTCTAAAGTAATATGCTCTAAAATTCACTGCAGTACTCCAATGAGATGCTGTTGGAAAGGGTCTGAATTTATGCCCCCACTTTCTCTCCCCTCATATTCGTACACCCACCATTTATTTGTAACTCTGTACTTCCTGAAAGGAAGAACACATTCAATAATCAAGCCAACTAGCACTGCTGAGGCTTTCTACTAAAGACTTGTAGATCTTTGCACAGAGCACAGCAGGACCGATTAGTATGCCAGGGTGAAGACACTGAAAAAATACACTAGCAAAGTCCAAGGGAAGTTGTAAGAGACTGTGTGAGGTTGAGAATAGAAAATGGGTTCATCAATTAAGAAGAGACACAGGAAATTGTGCAAGTATATGCATAAAGTGAACAGCCAAATGGTGAGTTTCACCCCATGTAACACCCAGCATCTGTCCCGCTTTGAAGCCCTTACCTTTAAGCAGGCTGGCCTGCCCAGCGGTTCACACAGCCTCAGTGAGAGGGCATGCCAAGAAGTCTGCTTTGTTCCCTGGCCAATGCTGGACCTTCCTGCCGAGACATGCCTCACACTCATATTTCCCAGCCTGTTCTAATGACGCCAGCTCTCAGCTTCTCGGCTCCTGTCTCTGACTTTGCTCCTCTGTCGAATGCCTGATATTATTGTGTCTCCGGGACTAAGCCTTGGTTCCCTGAAATTGCATTCACCACAAACTGCATGTGCTTTTAGCTGCTCTGGAGAACATCCCACCATTATCTAGCACATCCTCTGGACAAAACCCCGGTTGGACCTAGCCAGTAAGACTGAAGTTACTGCTGGGATAATCCCAGTTGCTGAAGAGGAAAACTATGTTTATCTATGCATACTAATATGACTGAAAAAACATTTTCTTTATTAATCTATGGAGAACAATGTCCCTAACACAGTCTGGGACAAAAATCACTTTACAAGGTTCTTTACAACCTTCTTCTGAGGAAAAAAAAATGACTATTCCTGAATAGAAATGCTGAAGCAATGTTATGATAAACTTCAATGAGATTAAGACCCCTTTTGAGAACTTACTCCCCATCTCTTCAGCTGTGTGTCTGTCAGGAACCTGATGGTATTGAAACAGATGTAGCATTTATTATATTCAGTAAACACAGATGATCTAATCATAGCTGACCACTCTCTTTTTCTATAAAATGTCCTTACCCAAAGCAAATCTTTGGGTTTTGTTGGTGTTTGTTTTGTTTTTGAGAGAGGGTCTCACTCTGTCACCCAGGCTGGAGTGCAGTGGTACAATCATGGCTTGGCTTACTGTAACCTCAACCTCTTGGGGCTCAGGTGATCCTCCCACCTCAGCCTCCCGAGTAGCTGGGACCACAGATGCACACCATCACACCTGGCTAATTTTTTTTTTTTAATTTTTTATAGAAACAGGGTTTTGCTATGTTACCCAGGATGGTCTTGAACTCATGGACTCAAGTGATCCACCCACCTCAGCTCAGCCTCCCAAAGTGCTGGGATTACAGGCATGAGCCACCATGCCCAGCCAATAGTAAATCTTTGGATTGTCCTGCAATCTCTGTTTGCTCACAGCAAGTGTGAAATAAAATTTTGCTGCTATGACTCTTTACAAATTTAAACAAATTATTTAAAAATTTTTTTCAGGGATGGGGATCTGTGTTGTCCAGGCTAGACTCAGACTCTGGGCTTAAGAGATCCTCCCGCCTCAGCCTCCTGAATAGCTGGAACTACAAGCATGTGCCATCACACCCAGCTCCCCTGAAAATTGCTTTTTATCAATGTGTTGAGTCTTTATAAAAACAGGTTTTGGTCACTGCTGAAGTTTACATTAGGCAATTTGTCTTGACTGTGCTTTCGACTGCTTTACACAGCCATTTGTTGCTTTGTTCAAAAACATCCAATTTCGTTTTGATAATGCATTAGAACATCTGCTGTCCTTTTAGAGCCGTTTAAGATGTTGTTGCTAGATTATTTGGAATGATTCAGTGTTGTGCTTAAAAACGTTGCCTGTTTACAGCTCTCTCATATTAACTCTTGCTCACCTAGAGTGTAGTTTGGCATCTGATATAACTCACTTGCTTCTCCCAGAAAAATCCTTTTACATATTTTTTTTCTTTCTGGCATTATTTAGATCCTGATTGCTGGGCATATTCCAAAACAACATCTTTTTTTGAAGAAAGGAACAATATTTTCTTATATCAACTAATGTATATGCATGCTTATTCATTATTAGTTCAAATCTTTATTACTATCCACTATAGGCAAAGTATTATTTACATTTCCTTTCCTGCAGAAATATGCATTAGCAGTGGCATAGGTAAAAGAAAAAGAGACAGATTCAGTGATACCACAAATCCAGACCACCTCATGTCTCAGAATTACGATGCACTTCTACTCACACCAGATGACATTGAAGCAAATGTATAAATACTGAAAAGGAATTTATAAATGTACTGAAATCTCTCAAAGAAGCACTTAACAGACATTACATTGTACAACCCACAGTAGTTGTCCTAAAGATCTTTTCTTCATAGTCCCACTTTTCAGAACACTTGCTTCCATTAAGTCTCTTTTCCACCCATCCAAGTGCCAGTAAGGATTTTGAATTTTCTTTCTCTCACCCAACTCCCTTTCTTGGTCTAACATCCCAAAGTAAATGTATTATGTTAAGCATAGCTCTAGGCCCTTTCTAGCCATTCCAGGTTTTGTTGAGCCTCTGTGGCTCTATTATTCTGATCAGTATAAGTCCAGGCCTGGAAGCCATTCCCCAATCAAGCGTCCTCTGCTTTATTAGGGGGCCAAGGAAAGACAGCAAAGCCTTTTTTTTTTTTTTTTTTTTTTTTGAGGCAGTCTCGCTCTGTCACCTAAGCTGGAGTACAGTGGCATGACCTCAGCTCACTACAACCTCTGCCTCCAGGGCTCAAGTGATTCTTGTGCCTCAGTCTCCCGAGGAGCTGGGATTACAGGCATTCGCCACCATGCCCAGCTAATTTTTATATTTTTCATAGAGATAGGGTTTCACCTTGTCGGCCAGGCATGTCTCGAACTCCCAACCTCAAGTGATCAACTGTCCTCAGCCTCCCAAAGTGCTGGGATTACAGGCATGAGCCACTGCACCCAGCTGGCAGTAAAACCGTTGCTATTCATGTCATAACAACTTCACCTCCAGTAGAGCTGTCACACCAGGCAACATAAGGACCACATAAAGCTGCAAGATACCAAGGGCATCTAGAACAGTGAGCACCCATTTCTATTTGTGAGGATTAGCCAAGTTTCTTGGGCCAAGAGGTGGAAGTCAGCTCAAAGCTGATGCCTCTATCACCTAGAACAAGTCCAACCTGACTAATGGCTAGATGTTTAAGATGGTAACTTGCCATACTACACCTCCCTTTCTGATACTCTGATACTCTGATACAAAGCCATTCTAGCTGCATTCCTCTCCTTTCTGTTCCTCAAAAAGTCCAAGCCCTTTCCTGCCTCAGGGCCTTTGCACATTCTGCCCACGCTGTCTGAAATGCTCTTCCCTGTCTCTTCTCATGCCTCGTCCCTCACGCCTCAACTTATATGTAACTTCCTTAGAAACCTTCCTTGACCACCGACAACTGAGTTATCATCTCTCACCTCACCTGAAGAATGTACTACCTACGATCTTCAACCTCTAATTGTCTTGCGTATTTACTTCAATACAATTAGGCTGCAGTTCCATGGGGTCTGGGACCTATCTGTCTTATTCACACTATATCCCTAATCTTATGACACAGGAAGAATTCAGTCTGTATCTGTAGATAGATTAAATGAATGAATCCCTGCATTCAGATCAAAATATCCAAGGGGAAGAGGGGTGGTGGGGATCCTTAGAAATGCATTTCAGCATCTTCCATCCTGTTGGAAATCCATTTTACACCCAACAAAATTCCTTTACAAGAAAAAAAGAAAAGAAAAGGCTCTCCTTGTGTGTATGAGTGTCCTTGCAGCACTAATTTTAGAAATTCTCATGATACATTGCAAACATTTTAATCCCTGAACAAGCAGGTGGATGTAATTTGCCTGAACTCATGTTTCAGTGTGCTACCCATGAATTGGTAAGATCTTGCTTGCTAGTGGTGAGAACTCAAATTTTGGTGAAGCAATACTCCATCAACATATCTCAGAAAGCTTACTCCCTTGTGACCTTCTCTTTGCAATGATTTATGGGAGCTATAAAACAAATGCCCGGTGCTGAGAAATAAAATTTAAGAAAAAAAAATTAGTCTAGATTTTGAAAATGAATTGCCCTATGAAAACATAAACACAAAATGATGTTGCCAAAATATGACACAAAAATTATTTCAGTAGTTCTTGAATCATCTCAAGGATATGGTCTTATATTCTGAAAACTGTCATTCTTGACATCTGTCAAATGGAAACGGTGAAGAAAGTCAAAGACAAGGGTGTCCTCTAAAAAGCACTGCCATTTAAGAAATTTTTTATGATCAGAGTTCAAAGCAAGGAAACTTCAGTGAACTACTACAGCTCATCTGGCTATGCCAAGATAGTGCTCCAGTTTGCAAAGAGAAGGGTATATCATAGGGATAGAAATAGGCCTGATCTTGCCTTACACTTGACCATCAGGGACAAGAAGAAATCTGCTAGAACTTTGTCTCTGGCATGAACGCCTTTGGACTTAACCTGAACCATTCTGATCTTTCAAGTTGCGTCTCCTACCACTTCCCAGCATATACCCTAAGTTCATACCATATTGAAATCCTCACACTTACTAATACATGTCCTGCTCCGTTACATCTCTAGGCCTCTGAATACAACATTTGTTCTATCTGTAATATCCTTCCCTGGGAGGTGATTGGATCATGAGGACAGTTTCTCGCGGTTTAACACCATCCCTCTTGGAGCTGTCAAGATGACAGTTAGTCATCCCAAGATCTGGTCATTTAAAAGTGTGTAGCACCTGACCATCTTTCTCTTCCTCCTGCTCCTGCCATGTGACATTCCTGTTCCCCTTCACCTTCCCCCATGATTGTAAGTTTCCTGAGGTTCCCCGGAAGCAGAAACCACTATGCTTCCTATACGGCCTGCAGTACCAAACCTATTTTCTGTATAAATTACCCAGTCTCAGGTATTACTTTATAGCAATGCTAGAACAGACTAACACAGCCTCTGAATACAGCCTTTCTTCTATCAAGTAAGGTACTTCCCTTTCCTTTCCTTTTCTATCGAGAAAAAAGCTACTCATTCCCCCAGGAATCTGCCCAGATACAACTTCCTTGGTGAAGTCTTTCTTTTTTCTTTTTTTTTTTTTTTTTTTTAGATGGAGTCTAGCACTGTCACCTGGGCTGGAGTGCAATGGTGTAATCTCGGCTCACTGCAACCTTTGCCTCCTGGATTCAAGTGACTCTCCTGCCTTAGGCTACCACACCCAGCTATTTTTTTTGTATTTTTAGTAGAGACGGGGTTTCACTATGTTGGCCAGGCCAGTCTCGAACTCCTGACCTTGTGATCCACCCGCCTCAGCCTCCCAAAGTACTGGGATTACAGGTATGAACCACCGCACCCAACCAGTGAAGCCTTTTCAAATTGCCTAGGAAATTAGTGGCTTCTTCCCCTATGTTCTTATTGCCCTTTGGGGAAAGCTTGTTTATAGCACTTAGGATTTACATTTTAATGATTTATTCTGTGTCTTTCTTTTCAGCCAGGCTGTGAGTTCTCTGAGGCAGCCAACTTCATTCATCTTTGTATCTTTATAGCATGATAGCTTAACAAATGCCGACTGGCTGGCTAAAGAATCAGAACTGAGACTTCAGCTGTTTGACTCCAGCTGCTAACCTCTGGACTGTTAAGATAAAGGAAACTGAGTGTAATATATTGTAACATGCTGGAGATTTTTCCATTTACAGCATTCTAAAAGGTTTGTTACAAAAATTTGTAAGGAATTTTATATACCAAAGGAAGCATCAATGATCCCCTGTCTTCCATTAAATATGGACAGGCTGTAAATAAAAATTTTCTTCCCTTCAAGGGTATTTGAGCTTATACTCTATAAACAGAATTCAGAATCCTCTGGAGGTCCACCCAGCCCACTTCATCCAGCCTCTGTGTCCTGGGAGGTCTTAACACTTGAGAATGGTAAGCCCCAAGCCTACCAGAAGAGAAGACCAGGTGTGTAAAAATTAACTAATGAAGTCCAGGATCATATAAACAGAATTGTGGTATGTGTGGTTACTTCTCTTCATGAAGATTTACTATCTAACCTGAACAGACATGCTGCTGTGTGACAGGAATTTATTTACTGTTCAAATCTGACCTTTTCCCATGTGGTGGGAGATTGCATTTCACTGGGTGGCTTGGAGATTTATTGTACCTCTTTAGCTGCAGTGGCATTTCCTGACTGTTGGCTGCCGAGACCCTCCTAAACTCAAGTACAAAAAATCCTGACCTCGATGTCCCTCCTCCAAATGGGGGCAGATTTCTTGAGGGCAAAGTATTAATAGGTTTAAAGGACAAGCTTTATTGGAAGCAAGTGAAAGCACAGGGGACAGCGTAATGATAAAAACACACAGGTTGCCTTCTCACCTCCCATACAAACTAAGACAGATAAGTTCAAGCAGGCTTGAGACCCTAGGAACCCTGCAGGCAGGTGGCAGATGCGAGATCTGAAACCACAGGGAAATGAAATAGGCTCCTCTCTCCCTCGCCCCCTCCTTGATTGTCCCTCTACTCCATATCTAGGTCACAGCACCAGTTTTCCCAATCAGAGAAGAGTCTCAAAGTGGCTTCTGCAAATGGCACCAATCTCAGGTAGTCTTTAAGCACACAATGAATTAAGTGCCACGCAGCTCTTTGTATCCTGGGTATAGTTTAAATTTCCTTTTGCTAAATTTTTATTTCTCTTCTTTTCCTTCACTGTCATCATTTCTATAAATTTGGTGATTCCTTTTTAATATTTTTGTCTGCAAATATCTGTAAGGAAATTTAAAACTTAACAAATCGGGCTAAGAAAACACTATATGTTGGTAATTGAGTTCACCAAAACAAAATGTTCCCAATTAAAATGAAATTGATTTAAGATAGGACCATGTTAACTGAGAAAACTGTTTATATGCACCAAATTCAATACAAGTCACTTCAAGTGTAGCCTGCTTGGTTTCATTAGATTAACAGAGATTTATATCATAGACAGCAATTAGCCAAAAGAACGTTGTTTAACTGTGACATTGCCCTCCCACTGTGTGCAGCATGCGTCATTCATCACGGGCACATATAAAACCCCAAGGCACAAATGGGCAGGAATTACCATGTTCTTCTAAAGGCATTTATTTTTTAAATTATACTCATTTTTAATTCATGTTGCCAGTTTATAATTCAAATTATAAAATTAAAACACTGGAGGGAAACCTAGACATTGTCTTGGATGAAGTTTTTCCAACCTCTTTTTAAAAGAAGAAACTTTCCCCAACTCGCCAAAACAGAGGCCCAATAAATAAAATAAATAGCAGAGTTTCCCACTCACTGAGAGGTCTTGAAGACCTATTTCTTCGGGGCCTTTTCCCATCCTTGCTCTTGCCCTGGCCCGCAGCACAAGAGCTTCCAGGACAACCCGCGAAATCTTTACTCAGGACGGTTTGCAAGCTGCTAATCTGGAAAGAACCTCTCACTTTATTTGAGGTGAGAAAAATGAATCCAACAGAGGTTAAATTACCTTCTTAAATTTACACAATTTTCTAATTGCTAACTTGACACTAGAACCCAGAGGTCTATACGACCAAACTGCTTCCCATCAATGCCCAGGTCTTTTCTGGAGCAGAATGCCAGAAAGCAAGCCTGGATGGAAAAAAAAAAATATATATATATATATATATATATATACACACACACACACACACACACACAAACACACACATATATATATACACACACATATATAGTCATATATATGTATCTATATATAAAAAATATATATATAGTCAGCTGCCTCCTTTATTGACCAATATAGAAGTCACTTTTATTACACAATTTGATATAGCAGTTAATGAACATATGTTTTCCATCAGACATCACAATCATGGGGTTTCTCCTGTTAAAAATGGCGCTGTTATTCTATATACTCTAGAACACAGTGCAACATTTTGGTTGTCAAATTTGTAACATGAACAACTAATGCTGATTGCAGAGCATTTTAAAAATATAAGATGCTGCCTAACTTTAGAAATAAGAATAGAAAATTGTTCTCTCTAAATAAGAACATGAGTCCATGAGTCTTGCTGTGTAAACACTGCACGCTTCTCTCCGTGTCAGTGGCCCATCTCAGGACACAATTGATGTAATGTCACAGATAAAATAAGGTAGCAACGACACAAGGAAGAAGTCAAAATCTCAAGTTGAAATAACCTATGTAGAGGTTAAAGAGCAGCTGCTGGCTGTAGGTGCTCCTTATTTGTTCTCTGCAGTAAGCTTATTTTTCTCTCTATTTACATCAGCCCTAAGTGTAAGGGAACTATTTCCTGCTACTGTTAATTTTACCTTGTTTGTCCTCAGGGAAAGAGAAAAGACATAAGTTATTTCCAGTGTAGGATGAAGTGATCCAGGCTAATTAAATGCAGCAAGAGCTAACTGATGGATTAGCCTTTCATTCCATTAGCCCACATGCATAAACTGAAGTCATAAACATTTAGAAAGTTCTTTGTCATTTATTTTAATGCTTTTTAAATGTGCTAAGGAGAAAAAATTTATGATGTGTTTCTACAGCATTCTGGTTATGAAGGTTCTATCCATCAATAACTAATTTATTTCTATAATGGAATACCAGTTTACAAATAATGCTTCACATATGAGGCATTAATGCAGAAGCCTCTAAATGTAAGGAATTAATGCGAGGTCTCTAATTATTGAAAAATATAGGCAAGAACATTTGGTGAAAAAATTGTATGTACTGAATTTCAAAACAAAAAAAAAGAGAGAGAGAGAAAATGCTTTAGGTCTTTTAGAAAGATTTAAAAATCACATGGATTCAAATTTTTACCATAAAGAAAAGAGTTCCAAAGCTCAGTTTACCACCCACTTATTAAACGCCTAAATTCCAGTCCAAAGAATCTAGCTCCACCTTCACCAAGATTACTGTAACAGAATTTAAAGGATTACTAAAATAACTAACTCTGTAGCACAGTTGTGTGGAAGGTTTACCTTAGTAAACCTATTAAGTCATAGTCACTTAAGTTTAACGTTTATGGTTCCAATAAATTTGAATTTTCAGTATCACCAGTACTTTGCCAAAATTGGTCAATTAGTCTGGATTTAGTTATTAAAAATACTTTAATAGAAACAAAAAATACAAATAATTTCTAATAATTCACTTGTTTTCCATGGTTACACTGCTTCAGCTTTGTCCCAGCTAAGCTTCACTGGATATTATGTTTTAAGACCCTGTTTGTATTTGTAAGGTAGCTGAAATTGATGAACATTTTTCTTCTCAGGCACAAATGGTAATCTTACAACTGATTACACAATTCCTTTGCCATAACCACCTAACTGACTTCTATTTTAGTTTTCATGTGGCCAATGTATCCTGACAAAAGAGAAAAAAATATGTAGAATTGGCCGGGTGCAGTGGCTCAGGCCTGTAACCCCAGCACTTTGGGAGGACGAGATGGGCGGATCACTTGAGGTCAGGAGTTCAAGACCAGCCTGGCCAACATGGTGAGCTCCGGTATCTATTAAAAATACAAAAATTAGCCTGTCATGGTGGTGCACACCTGTCATCCCAGCTACTCGGGAGGCTGAGGCACGAGAATTGTTTGAACCCAGGAGGTGGAGGTTGCAGTGAGTTGAGATTGCAGCCACTGCTCTCCAGCCTAGGTGACAGATCAAGGCTCTGTCTAAATAAATAAATAAATAAATAATGTAGAAGTAAAAAATACTTGCTCTATAGTGGGAAATATTAAAAGTATTAATTTAGTTCTCAACATTCCTTTATGTTGCAAGGACCATCCACCCCAGACAACGTAGAACATCCTAAGAATATCGACTAAGGATAGCACCTCTCATTCAATGTTTTCTAAAATGAATGCACTAAAAGCTGCTTACAGTAAAATTATTAATCATCTTAAACCACCAGCATAGTATTCAAAGACCTTCTTTGGTCTGTCCTACTTTAAAACTGTTTAGTTCAAGTATGTCTTAATGGCTATTATTTATGCCAAAGACCATAGGAAGAACAGAAGATGGCATAAGATACAGTCTAAAACTAAAGAAACATAAAATTCTATTGAGGAGACAAGATATGCAGAAGTGGCCACGCACTTCCTTGGGCCTTGACCTGTTAAATGGAATACAACAAGGTACGCAGCTCAAGGGAAAGCCCGCCAGTGCTAGGTAATCTTGGGAGATAAGAGGACTCTAAGAGGCCTCCTGAGAAAAGAGGACCTGGCTGGCCCCTAACGAATGGGCTAATGGGCCAAAGATGGAGAAAGCAGGGAGGCATAATCCCGCATAGGAAGCCATAATAGCAAATCTACAAAGGCGGTGGTGACCAGGTCTCACTCAGGAGATAGCAGGGGAATTTTCCTAAAGAGAGTGCATTAGTCAGGGAGCAGGGACGATGGGGGAGAGGAGGGCTATAATAATAATACTATTCTTCTTATTATATATATAATAATACCATTATATATTATTATTATTATTAATTGAACATAATAAAGGGTCTCCATTGCTACAATGGTGTGTTTGAATTTCATCCGGCAGAGTAGACATTTAAAAAAATATTAAATTATGTCAAGTCTTATCGCATTTATAGTTGAAAAATAGCCACAGGAGCATATTTACCTACATTTAAAAAAATGCCCAGAAAACAATCTGCGATGATACAAAAAAGGCTACTGTCAATGGTTGCCTCTCGAGTGGGCAGCAGGTCGAGTTGGAATGGATTAAAGAGGAACTTGCGCTTTGTATTGTATACACTCCTGGGTTTAATGATTTTTTTTTTTTTTTTAACCACAGGTTGTATTAATGTATCACCTATGTACTTAGAAAACAATTTCTTAGGAGAAAATTTTGTGATGGTTTATTCCATTTTTAAAACCAAAATGTAATTAAAACCCAAAACGTGACTATTTTTTATGCAAAAGAAAAAAGTAAAATCTAGTTTGAATTTGTCCAGCATAGTCTTTGCTGGTTGGAACCTCATTCTATTACTCTTGATGTTCTATAAGGATGTGCTCACTCAGATGTTAAGTATATATTAAAACAAAAAGATGCAAGTTTGGAGGGCAGGATAGCAACCTGCTAGAAGTAAGGAGTCTGAATTTCAGACAGAATTCACCTTGTGCACTATCAACACAGACTCCTGCCTTAGTTTGGTGCAGGTTGAACTGATCAAGAACATGAGTTTTGGAATGCTGGCTATAGCTGACATTTATTGAGGATCTACACTTGAAGTAGGTAAGCATTATTGTCACCATTATTTTACAGTTGAGGAAGCAGATGCACAAAGAGTTCATATAACTTGTCCCGGATGACACAATTGTAAGCGGTAAATCCAAGTCGCCTGATCCCTGAGCTTTGATTCTTAGATCTTAAAATACAGTCAGGCCCAACAGCAGATCACAGCCCCCACCAATTCCATGACCCTGGAAGCATCATTTAACCTCTCTAAGCTTCTGGTTCCTCATCCAACAGATGAGAAATGAGATAATAAATTAAAGGGTTTAGGTCAACACCTGGCAAATACTAAATGCTCAACAAATTACAAAATAGTAATGTTAACCACCAGACATCCTTTTCTGATTAGAGCACAAATTTCTGGTTCAAAAGATTGCTTTGAGCTTGCCTTCCACTTGCCATGGTTTTTTTGTTGTTTGTTTGTTTTTGTTTTTGTTTTTTCCCCATACGTGCAAACATAAAGCATATGATTTTGGAAAAACTGAAGAACGTTAGAGTTAAAGCAGAGATACACGAAGAGCAAGCACTGAAATGCAAGAGGCTTCTCTACCTGTCCCAATTCACAGGCGATTGAGTCCGCATCTTACAACCAAAAAGAAGAGCTACAAAACAAGACTGTTTATCTCCAGAATGTCTGTTGTCCTGCACACTAGCAGTTTTCACCTGGGCCACTTCAGATCTCAAAAGGGAGGCAGATATCAAAGGCTGGTCTAACACTGACATCCCCTTGTTATTGATCATCATTTTTGGAAATTTTTTTAGGTAAACTTAAGCTTCAACCATTAATGTATTTTCTGCAATGAAAACTAAAATTAATCATTAATATGGTCTGTTTTGTAGAGTTTTTAAAAGCAGTTTTAAAAAAAGTTAAAATGCTGTTGACTGAACTACCCAGAGAGAATGTGTGCGAGGCGAGTTGAATAGTTTTGGTTAGCGGCTTTTGCATTCTGTCCTTTTCAACCTCACTTTTATTTTTAGTCATAATTTCCTATGTCAATTGGCAAGCTTTAAAAGGATTTTTAAAAAAATCTATGGTGACAAGCTGCAATCTAACCTAAAAATGTCATGTTTTTCTTTTCTTTCTAGGTGTTACTCATGGCTTTCTGAGAAAATGTCTTGAATATTTTATCAAATGTGAGGGGAAAAATCCATAAATACGATCATATTTTTATTATAAACAACTTGTTACACAACTATTACTGAATTCTTCTAATGGAACAAGGTCCTCTGTGACTTTGGTTTTCACTATTACTCAGATCCTTTGTGGCTTTGGTTTTCACAAGCTCTCTATTCCCAAATTTCTCCACCGGAAAAGCTTTTAGTTTCCCAAAATTCCCATGGCTGAATTCACAAGATTTGAAGGTATGGAAGCATCTCTCACTTACCAGCAACTGCTAGTTTCCAAAATAGCCCTTTGATGAGGCCCTGATTCCCACTGTCGTACATTAACACTTCAGAGGTAGTACTTCCTATTCCTGCAACTTACTCTGAGCCTTGGGCAAATTACTTAACCCCCTGGGCCTTTTTTCTCATCTGTAATAAAGGAATGATAATATCTACTTTGTGGGTCATTGTGGAGATATATGTTATTAAGTTCTGCTTGTACAATCTAGCACAGAGCAAGCCCATATATAATGCCTATTATAATTACTTTCCTTAAAATTATCTGATGACCATAGTTAACTAAAGTCAGGAGGTGCTATTACAGTGAATGGTTACAGACCTGAATAACCCTGCTCCTTAGACCTCCAGGGAGTGCCGGGGGTCCAGATGCTGTCAAACGTAGTATAGTTTGGTGACCCCGTGCTCACAGTGTGGATCGAGACATATTTGAATGTCAGCTCTGATACTTATTAGCCATGTGACTGTAGCAATGACAAATTACTCAGCCTCAGTTTCCTCATCTGTAGACTGGAGATGGTTTGTAACAGTGTCCACTTCCTAGGATTCTTTCAAGGATAGAACAGGACAGTGCAGTAAAGCACATAATGGAATTCAGTAATTTCTCAGTGCACAGCTTGTAAGCCCCAGTCAAGGTGGCATCATATGAATCAAAAGGCATGTGGGTGTGCCCCCCTTTCATCCCTGGCAATTGACCTATCTCTTAGGGGATAAGACAACCCCATATTGCTTTTTCCAGTTTTGAAAATCAAAATGCTGATATATTGAGCCTACTTAAATTAGAATTCTCCTCTGCCTAATTATCCAGTAAGACAACCATTCTTACTGGTGTTTACTCACAAGTCTTTATAAGCATCACATGTATGCATGTATACTATTAATAATAATAGTGGAGACTGACCAAGAGCTTACTATGTCAATCTATTGTCTTGCATTATGTCATTTAATTTTCACATCATCCCTTTGAAGTACTATTCTCCTTTCACAGATAAGTAAACTGAAGCTCAGAGGTCAACTTTCTCAGGTTTACAAGGCTAATAACTGATGGAGCCTGCATTGGTACCAAGATGGTTTTAAACCAAAACTCGCAGCATAATATACTTCTTGCAGAATGTTCTGTGCTTTAAATTGAAAGTACAGAAGCATTAAATTTAAAGTATTTAAATCAGATGTTAAATACTTTACAGATGTAACTTCAACCCATGTGATGACAAGCCTTTGGCTAGTGCTGTTGCCTGTCATGCTTTGCAGTCACTGACACAGACAGCTGGGGACACAGCTGAGGCAGGACCAAGCCCTCCATTTTGCCACCTGATTGTTCTGAATTTCTGAACTGGGCTAAGTCGACGCTGTTTTTCATGAAAATCTCTCCCGTAGGTGGAATACAATGCAGCCATAAAAAAGAATGAGTTCATATCCTTTGCAGGGACATGGATGAAGCTGGAAGCCATCATTCTCAGCAAACTAACACAGGAACAGAAAATCAACACGACATGTTCTCACTCATAAGTGGGAGTTGAACAATGAGAACACATGGACACAGGGAGAGGAACATCACACACTGGGACCTGATGGCAGGTGGGGGACAAGGGGAGGAAGAGCATTGGGATAAATACCTAATGCATGCAGGGCTTAAAACCTAGATGATGGGTTGATGGGTGCAGCAAACCACCATGGCACATGTATACCTATGTAACAAACCTGCACGTTCTGCACATGTATCCCATAATTTAAAGTAAAAATATATATATATATTTTTTTTTTTCCATGGGATCCTGCAAAGAAAACAAAGAGGGAATTCTAAAAACCTAATAGCAACCTAGAGTTTACACAGTATTTAGTGAATGGAACATTCTGTCAATCAAGTACTCCAGTTAAATCAGAAGTGTCCGTGTATATATGGAACATAAAATGTCAGTTTTCAAAGAATCTGTATATAATTCCTAACACTTAAACTGGACATATTTTCATCTTTGTTTGAGAATTCAGAAGTCTGGGGTGTATCCTGAGGTTACTATCAGACATATTGATCACCACATTGTAAACTTCCAGTGAGGCAGAGAAGTACAATTTAAATGGGATTTACTGTATGACAGAGAGTATATTGTTTTTGTCCATGGACTGAAAGAATGTCTTAAATTTTTATTTCCATATTTTATCCTACATAAACCAGAATCCATGAAAGTGGTCAACTGAGTAAATAACATATAAATATTTTTTGTCCAGAATAGCTATGGTCAAGTTCACTTGAAAAATGGGCTATTTTCTATTGCGTTAGCCCTTTTAACTTTCCTAAAGTTTGATATATTGAATAACTGTGAATTTATACTGTGGACTTAATGACAAGAACTATGAACATAGAGATGGGCAAATGGAAAAATTACTGGAATTTGTCCAAAACGTTGGTTCTGGACTTCAAGGAAACATCAGAGAAACGTCCGACTTCTCAAGGTCCCCCTTTCCTTTACTCTCTGATAAACCTAGAGAAACTCTCCTATTCCCAGTCCTTGGAGTTTTTCTCCCCAGTCCTATTTCTTTACCTTCCTTGAGACTGAACTTCAACTTTCCAGGAGATCTCAGGTCTGGGTCATCACTTTCTCAATGTCGTTGCCCCAGGTGAGGCCCTTGGGAAAGCCGTCTTCATTTTTGACTCTATCCCCAGTGGACTATGTCAGCTGAAGTTAGTACTTCGAGAGTTAAGGCAATACTGATGCTCTGCTGAGAACTCTGGGGTACTGGCATGTAGCGTAACATTGCTAAAGAGGGGAAGATTCTCTTTGAGTTCTCCCATAACTCAGGTATTTAATGACGATGCAAACACAAAAGTGATTCTTCTTGTCAGTAAATATGTAACTGTTGGTTACTTATTAAGATAGGTTTCTATGTGCTGGCCAAGTAGTGTATTGTTAATGTAATGGTTTTCTTCTCATTAATTAAAAATATTAGAGGCAGCAATGGTATGGAATTCTGAATCAAACTTTGCATTCCACCCACCTCTAGCCAAAGAGTCCCTAATGGATAGCCTCTGCTGTATTCATTTCAGAGGAAAATAGAATTCTAAAGATGTCACTCTAAGATTATTTGACCAAACAGGAATCTAGGTACTGCTATGAATTTCGCAGATATCATTAAGGATCTAGATCTTAAAATAGGGAGATTATCCTGGATTATCTGAATGTGCCAAATCTAATCATTTGAGCCCATAAATCAGAGATATTTCTCTACCTGTAAGAGAGATGCAGCAGCAGAAGAGGAGAAAGATGAGACTGGGAGTGAAGGGGGTCAGAGAGAGATGGCGTGAGATAAATATTTAGCCAGCCTTTGTTGGCTTTGAAGATAGAGGAATGGAGCCATGATACAGGGAATGTGGGCAGGGTCTAGAAGCTGAGAACAATGCTCTGTGGACAGCCAGCAAGAAAGTAGGGGCCTACTTTCTACAACCGCAAGGAACAGAATACAGTCAACCTGGTGAATGAACCGGAAGGGATTCTCCCCAAAGACACTCCAGTAAGAAACGCAGCCCTGGCCACACCTCAGCATTGTAAGATGCTAAACTGAGCCTACCAGACTTATAACATACAAAACTGAGAGAAAATACATGGATAATTGTTAAGCTGTTATGAAAGGAGTAATTTCTTACAACAGCAATAAGAAACTAATAAAATGTCCCAAATAAAAATGTATTCATCTCCAATGAGGACTTCGTTTTTTCCAAATTCCATGCCATATGTAATTTTCTAAGAAAAAAATACCTTTGTTTCAATTTCTAACCTTTTCATTTCCTTTCACTAGGATGTAGAGAGGGATCCAAAAAGTCCATATTTGCTCTAAAGTAGAAATCCATATTTATTAAAGGGTAAGTGTTCTATTGAGCTTCTAATGGCATGAAGTTTTTTGGCTATTCACACACTATTAGGGTACAGGAAAGTCATTGTATAACAGAAATGTTTGTTCATTTGATACAAAGCCAGTCAGTTTTGTGAGGCAAAAGAAAAGTTTTAAAATCCTATCAAATGCATTTAACTCCCAAATTAGACCTATCTTTTGCAGCAAAGAAACCCAATTTTAGAAGTGATCTTAAGGATCCTCAGTTGAATGTTGGAAAGCTTTAAATGCCTTGTAAGAGTCCCAGGAATGAATGCAACATCATTTTTATAAAATCTTGTAGTGAAAACTGAGGGAATTCAGTCAGAAATGCCAACCAACAATTCTAGTAGACCTTAAGGAAGTCATGATTTATTTTCCTCAGGCATGAGGAATCAGTTTTAACAAGTATGACGACTATATATATGTCTCTCTATCAGAGTTTCTTAGTGCAATTTGAAAGTGCTGATGTGGCAGTAGCACAATTTAACCCAATTTCATTTATTGTAATGTATGCTAACGTCAGCTGCCTTTGCAAGCAGTAACGTGTGGAAGCCTAGAGCAGCCACGAGAGGCAGTCTGACCTGACTGACAATGGAAGAATTAGGAAGATCAGTGAGTGTGTCCCACAACTGTACATGGTCTGCGTTCCCACTGAGATTTCTCTTAGTGATAAAATCAGTAACCATCCATAAGGAGGCTTCTTGGCTCTGAACTGCCCTCTTTGTAACAATATGGTGTTGATATTAGGCAAAGAAGGGTCAGAAGAAAGCATGGCCCTAGATTTGGACCGTCTGCATTTCTGTTCACCAGAGTGTACCACAGAGTAATCAAATGCACAGTTTTCATTTTGTTTTTAGTTTGAAATAATAATTTCTATTGGCATATGTTTTACTTCAAATCCTATTTTCTGAAAAAAAAGTGAAAAAGCAAATTAATTCCAAGGAAGCAAAGTCAGTCAATTTTGTAAAGGACTGAGACTCGAAAATCTGGATTCCAAGTCTGGTTCTGCCAGTGAACCCGGAAGGTGAAAATGAACACCTCACGGGTTTGGAGGGCCTCGCCTTATACTCTCCTTCTATCATAATAAGGCAAACAAATAATGTGGTGCTTGAGGGCACGGATTTCCAAGTCACAGAACTGGCTTCCAGTCCCACCTCTGCCATTTAGTGGCTATGTGTCTTTGCATTACTTCACCTCTTCAAATCTCCATTTCTTTACCTGTAAAATGAGTATAATCACAGCTGTCTCATAGAGATGGTGTAATAATTGAATAACATAAGTTTAGCACAGTGCCTTGAACATAGTGAGCACTCACAAACATCAACTGTTATTATTATTACAACTATTAAATGGTACTAGCAGATACCTTTGTGCAACATAAGCAATATATCTTTATCAGGCAGTCCTAATTTCACATTTATCTACAGATTTACATAATCAGAACCAAATGATTACCAAATACATTGGTTTATGTAATCTAGTTCCCAAAAAGTAAATCTCACTGGCCACACACGTTCTACTCCACAACTTTGTATTCCTGATGTGCCCTAATCTATAAAACTAACTCACACTGCATGAATTCAAATAACATTGTGTTAAAAAGAAAAGAAGAGAGAGAGAGAGATGGTGACAATGTGAGAAGGAAGCTGTTAGTACAGGGCAAAGCCAACATGCAGAGGGCAAACCAACCACATTTGTCTTTGTCATCACCACCTGGCCCCATTTCCAAAGTTTAGAGACCATTTTTGTAAATTCAGCTTATTAATTGGGTTTCTGTTACCTACAAAGTCCACCATTGTCAATCTGGAGCCAGGGTTGAGCCCTGCAGTCTCAAGAAGCTTCCTAAAAATCAAAAGTAGCCACAGTTAGGAAGTCTTTAAGGTGTCACTTCAAGGTGACAGTCCCTGCCAGTGCCCAGTGAAGGTGTCCTGTTCTCAGAGGACCGAGGCATTCTGTTTAAAACAGTCAGGAAGTTTCTCAGATAACTAAACTTGTCAAACAAATGGAAACCTCAAAAACCTGGGGTTACCATATCTGGGTTTGTCACTGATGGGTTTAATCTCAATCTCACACATATGTTGACAAAGAGTAATGCACTAAATAAGAAGGAAGATTTGTTTCTTTGCCCCCATTCTATGACTCCAAGAGCTAGACGTGAGCATGGGCTGTAGTTATGTAAACCTTTGAGTCAGAATATACAGGTTTTGACCCTGGCTCTTTGTAACTCTGATCTAATTAAACTGCCTTAAATCTCAGTTTCCTTATCTATAAAATAATTATATATATATATATATATACACACACACATACACACACACACACACATATAACTGAATAATGATAAGGAATTAAATGGGCCTTCACATAGGAAATCCCCTGGATTTAGTACATTTGTAATAAAGCTTTGTATCCTGCTTCATGTCCCTACCCTGACCTCTATCAACGCCAGATTATTCGTCAGATGATTTTACTGATCAAGGATTACACAGATCTTTACTTTTTTTCTCTCTCTCTTTTCTGCATATCCATAGTTGCCAGGCTCTTCATTTAAGGTTATCCTGACCAAAACAGGAAACCAAAGCGGACTTATCAAGCGTTCCTACAGAATGTTATGAAAGAAAATTACTAGTACTGGTCTTAAATAAAATTTGTGAATTTCATTTCTCTAGATTTTCTTGAATACTATTAAAAGCCTACACACGTTTGTATTAGTAATATGGATATAACGACCAATGTTATTCCTTCATGACTCACTTGGCTTAAAAATAGAGGAAAATTGAAATAACATTTTAGTAACAAGATTGTTTTGTGTTAACTAACGCCATTTCTGAAGATCATTACCTTTAAGAAATATTTTCATGAAACCTAAATTTCTTCTTTTACCTTTCCTAAAATATTGTAATAACAAAATTTTCTTTCTATTTCTTTGGAGTTGATAGTTGTTCAAGTAACATTATAGCTCATAAGAGAGGATGAAATGGCTTCTGTCCAAGTGAGATATTATTCTAATTAATTATTAGCATTAAAATTCCAATTTAATGTTGAGCACACTAATAGACAGATGCTGCCACTGCTATGGGTCAATGCTTTTATAAAAGACAATCTCATACTAGTCGGGTATGAAATTATATTGAGAAGTTGAATGAGCTAATGGCACTGTGTGTGCTGTGGGTGCATGCTCATAACTCTTCTCATAGAATGCACCCCACAGAGGATGCCGGGGTTAGTCTAGAACTTTAAAAAATAAAGTTGATTTACATTCTTCAAATTGTGTTTATTAATAGCACTTATTGAACAAAATATAGTAAAGGGTCCTCTGGGGAATTTATCTCCAAGGAGGGCAGTCTGGGTATAGAAATATTAATCAAGTAAAGAACAGAATTACAGAGCAGCATGCCAAAATGCCCATGTTCAACCTATTCCTCCACATGCATAAGAATTTAGAGGTAAGAAAAAGGAAGCAGAGATCAGAGTGCTCAAATTATGAGGGAATATTTCAGAAGCAGTAGTGGCAATGTGTATAAATGTGAGTCAGGAACCAGTAACTTGTGAAGAAGAGGAAAAAAGCTAAGTAACTAGCTGCTGTGGAATGCCTATATGAGAGTAAAAACAAAAGGTGGAAATATTCAAGGAAATTTATTTTTTTTTATATTTATGTATTTATGTATTTTGAGATGGAGTCTCACTCTGTCACCCAGGCTGGAGTCCAGTGGCATGATCTCAGCTCACTGCAACCTTCGCCTCCTGGGTTCAAGCCATTCTCCTGCCTCAACCTCTCAAGTAGCTGTGATTACAGGTGCGTGCCACCACACCTGGCTGATTTTTGTAGTTTTAGTAGAGATGGGGTTTTACCATGTTGGCCAGGCTGGTCTCGAATTCCTGACCTCAGGTGATCCACCCACCTCAGCCTCCCAAAGTGCTGGGATTAAAGACCTAAGCCACTGCGCCCAGCTGAGGAAATGTTTTTTATCTTAACTGTGAAGACGGTTACCTAGGTGTACACATTTGTCAAAAACTCATTTAAATATAAATGTAAAATACCTGCAATTTTTTTTTTTTTTTTTTTTTGAGACGGAGTCTCGCTCTGTCGCCCAGGCTGGAGAGCAGTGGCTGGATCTCGGCTCACTGCAAGCTCCGCCTCCTGGGTTCACGCCATTCTCCTGCCTCAGCCTCCCAAGTAGCTGGGACTACAGGCGCCCGCCACCTGGCCCAGCTAGTTTTTTGTATTTTTTAGTAGAGACGGGGTTTCACTGGGTTAGCCAGGAATACCTGCAATTTTTAAAATGTAAGTTATACCTCAATAAAATGGCTTTTTACAAGATCAAAAAATATTTTTAAAAATTAAAGAAGCTAAATCAGCAGGAGATTAATTTCTTCAAGGTTTACCTTTTTCTTTTTTTCTTTTTTATCATTGAACTTGAAATCTTTTTCAAATAAGTTGCTAGAGAATATGCTTCCCAAAACTATGTTTTGAAACGAATTCATAAAAATAACACGATGGAATTGGGGTATAATTCTATTTAACTCCGTATACCATTTTATGACCCATAGCACAGAATTTAGAATAAAGTAGTTTTTATTCCTAGAAGCTGATTAAATAAGGATGGTGTGTCTTCATGCACATTTCTCAGTAACATATTTAAATCCTAAATCTTCAGTTATAGATTAACACAAAATTTATACATTCCAAACAAGTATATTGCCTTTTCTGAAACAAAAGGTAGTGGGAATAAAGCTGTGGGTCTCCAGTCACTAGCATTAGTACCATTCAAAGTAAGGTGGGATATAGCAGACTATAGAGGGCCAATATTCCCACTGCAATAACCAAAATTGCAAAAATTTTATTTTAAGGTATCAGAGTTCTCTGGAGGCAATGAAGTTTAGATTAATTCCAACATGAAGGGTAGGTAAATACTCCCTAGGCGAGTTGACCACAGTCACCTATCTTTTTGCCTTGAGGCACTTGGGAAGACATAAGTGCCACTGGTAAGAGGCCCATGGCTCTTGGACTAAGGAGAGTGAAATGAGCAGAGTCTTTGGTGTCCACACAGATCTGGAAGACTGGAAACTAGAGGAGACCCAAATGCAAGACTGATTTTTAGCATTGATCATTTGCTATGTTCTGGAACAGCGTGGGAGGCTGGAGACCTGGGGATGCTAAGCTAGAAAAGCCAAGTGAAATTTCCCACAGACTCTTGTTGCCTTGAAGATAAAATCCCACTGGACAGAAGGGGTCTGCAATAATACAACTAGTCACTCCCTGAAGACAGTTTGCATATTTTAAATTTGCCTGGAGCAGGAAGTTAAATAGTTAACACCTCAAAATCTTCAAAGGGCAAAATTTCAGGCCAAAGAAAGACACCTTCCAAAATTTGAATCAAAAGCCTGCATAGACCAGGGCTGAAGAATAATAAAATACAAAAGTGGACTGACTTTTTAACTAAACCCTGGCTCAGTTCAGTCCCTGGGTGCAAGGCCAAATCATGAGCCCACAGAAAACAAGGGCAAAACTTGATTTTTAATATGAACACAGGCCACGGTAGCACAGCTTCATAATTCTTTTGATCGTTTGGGTTTTAAACAAGAGTTGCCAGAAAAATTACCAGAGGATAATACACTTTATCTACCTAGTAGAGGGAAAGGGGGAACTATGTGGTTAAAAAAAAAAAAAGGCATCATGCAGAGATGTTACTATTCTCTTAGATACAATGACCAGAATACAACCAAATATGAACAGACATATGAATAGGCAGGAAAATGTGATCAAAATCAAATGAAAACACTAGATAATGTACCCACAGATGATCCAGATGTTGGACTAAGTAGACTAAAACTTCAAAATAGCTAAGTTAAAATGTTGAAGAAAATGAAGAAAAAAATGGGCAAAATAGATAATAACATGAAAAAACTCAACAGATACATGAATTATATACAAGAATAAAATAAACATTCTAGAATAAAACTATACTGTATCTAAAATTAAATAATTGGATATCCTTAACAGTGACCTGGGCACAATAAAAATAAAATTAGTGAGCTAAAAGATAGTATAAAATATCCATATAGAAGCACGGAGAGCATAGGAAGAATAACAAGAATAGAACAGAGAATAATAAAAAGTACATGGAAGACAGTCAAAAGGCTTAATATGTATGTATTTAGAGTTCCAGAGGAGAGGAGAGAGAAATTGGGGCAGGAGTAATATTTGAAGAGAAAATAGTTTTGTATTTTCTAAAATTGATGAAAGACATCAACTTGTAGATTCAAGAAGTTCAGTAAACACCAAGCAGAATAAAAACAAAGAGTCATGCTAGAACATCCTAGTTAAAGTGTAGAAAACCAAACTTTAAAAAAGGAAAAAAAAATATTAAAAGTTGCCAGAGGTAAAAAATACATTACCTACAAAGGAGCAACAACTATATTGAAGGCTGAATTTTCAAAGGAAATTGAAAGCCAGAATACAAAAAAATAACATTTTTAATATGCTGGGGTGTGAGGGTGGGGGCAGGGGGGGTGTAAAAAAAATGCCATTCTAAAATACTATACCCAGTGAATGTATCCTTCAAAAAAAAAGTGAAATAAAAATGTTTTCAAACAAAAGCTGAAAAAACTTGTACTGTGAGTGTACTAAGGGAAGTTCTTCAAGTTAGAGAAGGCAACAGAATGATAGCTAACAGAAATTACAGTAAGAAATGAAACGCAATAGAAAAGGTACATATAGAGTTATATTCAGGCCAGCTGCAGTGGCTCATGCCTGTATTCCCAGTACTTTGGAAATCCGAGGAAGGCAGATCACCTGAGGTCAGGAGTTCGAGACCAGTCTGGCCAATATCATGAAACCTCCTCTCTACTAAGAATAGAAAAACTAGCCAGGCATGGTGGCACACGTCTGTAATTCCAGCTGCTCGGAAGGCTAAGGCAAGAGAATTGCTTGAACCCAGGAAGCAGAGGTTGCAGTGAGCAAGATAGTGCCACTGCACTCCAGCCTGGGCAACAGAGCGAGACTCCGTCTCAAAAAAAAAAGTTATATTCACTGCTTTAAACACAGTAATAATGTGTTTTGTGAGCATTAGAACATGTAAAAATTAAAATATATGGATATACGACTACAATAGCACAAAGGGTAAGAGGCAGTAACTAAAGTTAAACCATCGTAAGCTTTTTCATTATTTGAGTAAAACTTGTGGAAGGTGTTTTATAGTTAGTTAGGAATGCATTTTAAAATTTCTAGAGTAATCACTAAAAATAAACAAAAGAGTGCATATTTAAAAAGTTAACTGAGCAGAAAAACTTAACCAATATCCCTGATGACTAAACCTTTCTCAGATCTACAATTCAGTCTATAATCATTGGCCCTAGAACATGAAATTTTATTACGTTCCCCCTGGTGGTTCCTATGCTCACTCATTTCATGCCCACTGCAGTAGAACTTAGAAAAACATCCAGCAAATTTTTTAACAAATTGCTCATAGCTGTAATTATTAAGTGCCACACATTATAAAAATATAAATCTATTCAGAGGCCACTAAAGAAAAATAAACAAGCATAAACATAAATAATATCTAGCAATGAATACAGAGGAAGAAGATAAAGTTTTAGCATCCAGCGCAGTGTTCCCAAGGCACCTTCTATCATAAAACAAAGTAGAGGCCAATGAATACAGAAGAGTTTTCTCATTATCTCAGGGTTTCCCTGAACGAAACCATTAATTCTTCCAAATCATAGACTCCTGTAGGAAATGAACCACTGCTGTATCAAAAACAGGAATGAGATCACCAGATTTTCTTTCTCAGCTTTGCATTCTGACAACAATCCCAGGCTCAGACATTAGGAGGGATGGTTTACTGACATTTTGACAAGAGTCATGGTAACTACCACTACCACTGCTGATGCCGCTGCCAACCCTGTGCCTGCTGTTGATACTAACACTTGTTTAGCACGTTAGTTTGTAAAATGTGTCAATATGCATTATTTCTTTACAGAAGTCCTAGGAGAAACATATCATAATATCTTATTATTATCACACATAAGCTTATATGTGATAAGAAAACTGCAGCTCTAAAGAGCCTGTACATTTGGGGACATGTTTGCTACATGGCGAGCATTACCTAATACAGCAACCAAAATTAATATTCTGTCAGTGCTATTGTAAAACTGTTCAGGTAAGCAGTTGGCTTTCTATCTCTAACAGCCATCCAGCTTGTTCAATATCACAGGCCTAAATCCAAATTGTATCCTTCATAAGAAATAAAAATCAAATATAATGAAAGATGAAAGTAAATAGTAGTGAAAGGAATCAAAGGGTTACAGTTACATGCAATGAAGACCTCAGTTGTTCATTTAATAAAGCTAGAACTATCCAAAATACACAGAGCTTTATGTGAAAATGACGAGAATTGAATACAATGAGAACTGACGCTCTTCATTTTACAGATATGTTAGCAAAAGCAAGTCAACCCTGAAAGGTGGGACATACAGAAGCAATTAGAAGACAACATGCAATAATGCCCTTTATGGCTATTTATTTTAATGTCTGTTCCCAACCTCCCACTTTAAACTTAATCCTCACTTTTATCTCTAGCATATAGCACAGAATCTGGTATGTATCAGGTTCTCAAAAGAATATTTCTGAATAAATAAGACTTGCCTAACCTTGCAATTCTCTCTTAGCACTATCTCACTGCTGTTTCCCGTAGATGTGTCTTATCAGCTTCTTGGAGCACAAGCGGCCATGCTAGCTCTCACCTGATTCCCCAACAGCAAATATGTCTATATGTGCATGTGCATGCACACGTGTGTGTGTGTATGTGTGTTTAAAGATGGTGAATGTTTCAGTAACCTTCCAAACAATAGAGTAGACAGAAGAAAAGAAGTTGAAAATAAGGAGAAAGAAGGGATAATAGAATGTAAACGTTTTTTGAACCCTGATTTGAACACAGTCACAATAAAAGAATTTTTTTAGACAAATTAGGAAATTTGAATATGAAGTGGCTATTAGTGATATCAAGGAATAATTTTGTTAGGTATGATAATGTCATTGTGGCTACACAAGAATATGTCTATTTTCTTTTTTTTTTTTTTCTTGAGACGGAGTCTCGCTCTGTCACCCAAGCTGGAGTGCAATGGTGCGATCTCGTCTCACTGCAACCTCTGCCTTCCGGGTTCAGACAATTCTCCTGCCTCAGCCTCCCTAGTAGCTGGGATTACAGGTGTGTGCCACCATGCCCAGCTAATTTTGTATTTTTAGTAGAGACGGGGTTTCACCATGTTGCCCGGGTTGATCTTGAACTCCTGACCTCAGGTGATCCACCCACCTCAGTCTCCCAAAGTGCTGGGATTACAGGCACGAGCCACAGCGCCCAGCTGAATATGTCTATTTTTTAAAGACATACAAACTAAAATATGTAGGATGAAAAGCCATGGTGCCTGGCCAAATCTAGTAATTGTTGATTCTTGATAACAGATACATGAGCTAATTATTCTACTCTCTATATTTTCATATATGTATGCACAGTTAATAATAAAGAATTTAAAAAATACTATTAGTCATTCACATTTTACAATGAATAGATTCCAACAAAGTAAGGGTAGGAAGGACAATGTAAAATCACAAGGACACGGTTCAAGATCAAGATCTTAGAAAAATGAGTCTCAATAAGAGTCTCAGCTTCCTCATCTGCACAGCAGAGTTAAATGATCTCTGATGCATTTTAAGTGAGTAGGCTACTGTAATTTTCAAATGAGAAAACGTGTATAAGGGCATTTAGAACAAAATCTTTAAAGTGACTCTGTGGTGCAATGGATAGTGCATTGGACTTCTAGTGAAGAATAAAATCTTTAAAGGACTATGTCACTGCAGTAATAATTTAGGCAGAGCCTAAATGGTATCTGTAGAACAGAAAGGGAGACTGCCTCCAGGCAGATGATGACATTAAGCCCTCCTTTGGGCTGACACAGCCATACCCTGTGCTGGTTGGGGGCAGTGGAGCCACTAGGCGCAAAAAAAAAAAAAAAAAAAGAACGAGACAGGGTAGGTGAGGCACAGCTGGATTTCTGCTCACTCTCCCCAGGCTGGATGCTTTGGGTAACTCTACAAACTCCCCATCCTTTCTCTGTGTTTCCAGATGTAATCCAATATTGTCCTTGTAACTAGGTGGAAGCAGCCTCTCTTCATGAGTTTGAGCGGAGTGGAAGAAAGAGGTGGAGAAATAGGAGGAGGTGGATTTGGCAGTAGGTGCCTTTCTGCTTGGCGTGCTCCAAAGAGCAATGATTGGCAAACTCCCACCAGGTCCACTGGAAAGCAGGTGAGACAGAGCACCAGGAGGTGGAGCATAGTTCAGAGAGGGAAAGGAGAAGAACTCAGCAATGTGACCACTACCTCCTTCCTTCAGTCATGCCTTGGGCTGGCCCAAAGTCTTACCATCCTCCATGCAGAGCTGCCTTGCGCTTGAAAGATGAGTAAGCCATGTGGCCTGACAGACCTGAACCAGAAGCAAGAGAAACTGTCTTGGGTCAGGTTTCTGTTTCCCATTCTAAATTAACTTGCTGCAAATTATTAAACCAAAGGCCATTATCTCAACATCACAAACCTTATTTCTAATTAAGATGATCAATGCCTCTTTCAGAATTATACATTCCAATTAGCAGGGAATAAGGTTATTTCTACTGTGCACTGGAATGCTAAAATTATCCTTAAAAAGTTTTTTAAAAATGCTTCAATTATCTGAAAGTATTAGTCTTCCGTCAGGCTTTTTCTGAAATATGGGTTCTTCATATTCCACTTAATGGAATTATAGCTTCATTGAATATATTTGCTTGTAAAAATACATTCTTCAATATTTTAACAAAATGTCTCTCAATGTTTTGTTTTGTTTTGAGCTGGAGTCTCACTCTGTCGCCCAGGCTGGAGTACAGTGGTGCGATCTCGGATCACTGCAACCTCTGCCTCCCTAGTTCAAGCAACTCTCCTGCTTCAGCCTCCTGAGCAGCTGGGATTATAGGCACCTATCACCACACCTGGCTAATTTTTGTAATTTTAGTAAAGACAAGGTCTCACCATGTTGGCCAGGCTGGTCTCAAACTCCAGACCTCAGGTGATCTGCCCACCTCAGCCTCCCAAAGCGCTGGGATTATAGGCGTGAGCCATCACACCCGGCCATCTCTCAATGTTTTTAACTAACAGCACATGTGTACCTCAGCTTTGAGTTCTGCAATGTCTCATATCCCATGTGCATGTTATTTGCATCTAAAAAATTCACCTGACCTTATTATAGAAGATAATTTTACCCAATGGAGACACACAAGACCTGGCATTAGATTGTCTGTGATATTTCCCCATCATGTAATTACTCAGTGCTTTTTAAAAAGTGCTATGTGCTCTGCAGAATGGTGATCCCACCACAATATATTAGCTCTCTTCTAGACACGTATGTAATCACCCAAGGTTCATCTTGCCCACTGCTCACAAAAGCCAATGCACCAAGAACAGTGGGTTTTTGCAATAGAGAAAGAGTTTAATAAACGCAGAGCCAGCTAAGCAAAAGGACAGGAGGTTATTATTACTCAAATCTGCTCCCTGAAAATTTGGAGGCTAGGGATTTTTAATGATAGCTTGGCAGGCAGAGGCCTAGGAAATGGGGAATGCTGATTGGTTGGGTCAGGGATGAAATTATGTGAGGGGGTCGAAGCTGTCTTCTTGCCCTGAATCAATTTCTGGGTGGAGCCCACAAGACCACATGAAGCAGTTTATCAGTCTAAGTGGCACCAGCTGGTCCGTCAGAATGCAGGATCTGAAAAATACCTCGAACACCAATCTTAGATTTTACAATAGTGATGTTATCCAACTGGGAGGTAAGAAACCTTGTGGCCTCCGGCTGCATGACTCCTGAGTCATAATTTCTAATCTTGTGGCTAATCGGTTAGTTTTACAAAGGCAGTCTGATCCACAAACAAGGAGGGGGTGTGTAGCCTTTGTTTTTAAGTTAAACTATAAACTAAATTCTTCCCATAGTTAGCTTACTCCCAGGAAAGAACAAGGGCAGCTTAGGGTTAAAAGCAAGAGGAAATTAGTTAGCTCAGATTTCTTTCATTGTCATAATTTTCCTATGTCAGATTTTTCTCACTGTCATAATTCTTGCAAAGGCAGTTCCACACAGACCCAATTAAAAACTCAGAAACATGGTTTCTAAAAATACAAGGCTAGAACTAGACTTGAATTCTAGGTCTGTCACTCCCTACCTAGTAACTTGACTTCTCTTGCTTTAGGTTTCATCACCTGCAAAATGGGTTGATGAGGAGATTAAGTAAAATAATGTATGCAAAACTTGTATCATGTAATAAATAGGTGCTCAGTAAATGCCAACACCACCTTACTCAATATGCCATGTATGATAATGGCTGAATAAATAGTCATTCATTTAATTGGAAATACAGTCCCAAGGATGTTTTTACTAGTTCTGCAAATGAGGAATGTTATTTTTAGTAGTAGTTATGGTTCAATCAACAACTGGATATGTTCTGGGCAAAATTTCCAGTAAAGCCAAATTGGCCCTGGTGCCTTCCTTGCTATTGCATGCTGCCTGTACTCACCTTAGCACTTTTCTCTCTGGCCCCCTCAAAGAGGCTCCAGAAATGCTGCCCTTTGTTGTCTCGCATTATAACCTCCAAGAAGCCTTGGAGTCCCCAGAAAGCAATCTGACCAAAAATCAATTCTTATCTGGCAATGACTGTCTAACCTACCCAGAAATATGTGCATTTTTTAAAAAAAGCCCAGGATGATAATTCAAACAAAGAACAAATTGGCAGAATTTCAGGCGGCACATCGAACAGAAGACCTTTTTTTGCATGGGAGAGGCATCTGGGGACAAGGACAGGTTAGGACCAGGACCTCTTAAATTATAGCATTTAGTCTGCTCATGGGGCTTCGATTACCCAATGAGCAAAGTGTGCACTCAATGAGTGTGGCTTCCTCTGTGGAAGGAAGGGGTTAACACTCTAGGGGCCTTTTCTTCTGGAGACCCTTTGGCTGTATGTTTTTCTCCCCCAGCACCATAACTCTAAGAAATATCAGCTGAAAGTATGAAAATCAAAGTTTCATCCCACAGAAAAATTTAAATACTGTAACTTCAGTAGCATTTTTGTCCTAAAGTGGGAATTTGTGATAAAAGAACATTTTTCTTCAGATAAGAAATTATTGAATTCCAAAAGTAATTTCACTTCCAGAAAAAATAAAAATAATAACTTCCAGAAACTAGGAATTCCTTACATTATAATTGTAAATGCTTATAGATTAAGAAGAATAGGATAGGCCCAGAATGGTGAAATCCACAAATAATCCCTGGATTTTACTGTCTGTCATCTTTTTCAACCTATCTTACCTCAAATATTTTTATAAAAAATGTGAATAAGCAAGAAAGCCAACCAGTTTTACAAATGCTAGCAAACAATACCCCCCAAATAAATTATGATGGTAGCAACAGTAGTGGAGAAGTTAATGAGGACAGGAAAAGTGTAAGTAGGGCCAGGGGTACTTTTATTAACTAAATGATTTCTGAATCATTTACAATTTTGCCTAAAATAAAATCCCTGACCTTGGCTTTGATAGTGCAGGAAATAGTATTTTCACACCAAAGCTGTAGGAGTATGTATTACCATTTACGCAGCTATCATTTCTTTTTGTGTATCTTGTCTCAAATGATTTTTTCCTTCCATTTCTTATAGCTCAAAGCAGAGAATGATGGAAACAAGGGGAACATTTCCCCTAAAAGTACCAGCAGACCTTGGCTGAGACCTGTCCCTTTAGATGAAGTTAGGTGAGGATATTAGGGAAAACTAGAACATGTTCTTATCTTCTCAAAATGTCACTCACAGAAAATAAGCATTAACTCCTCTGAAGCACAGCGAGAATTTTTCCTCAAAGCCTCTTCACACCCTACCTCAATTATGGCCCCACTCACTGATGCTCTCTGGGAAAAAGTGTTTTGGAGGAATCAGAAGTGCCAACATCAATAGTGCCACCAGGAATGCTGATGCCAGACCCCGCAGGTGGTTTGCCTGTCAAGAATGGCCTCCCAGACAGCTTCTTCTCCTAGAAATGTAAATACACACAGCTGGTTCTCTTTCACACTTGAGATAAGCCAAGAGGTCTGAGTCCAAATTCTCACCTCCCTGTGGGTGGAGACCACCTCACCCGGCCAGAACAGTCCCAGGCCTCTCCAAGACCGCTCCCCCTTGGCTGCTGTTCTCAAAGTGTTGCCCCTGGCTGCTTTTACCACTCCTGACCTAATGTAAGGTCAAATCTTGCATTCATTCTCACTCATTTTATCAGCGAGTCTTTATTCCTCAGATACCTCCATTCTCTTTGCCTTGTTACATAACCAGTACTTTAGAGAAACACGGAGTAGCTGGGTTGAACATCTTGCCCGCAGGAAGCTACTGAAGCTCTAGGAGTGATGAAGCCTTCTTGTTTTTGTTACTTTCAAAGTTGCCTCACCTTTTCCCCCTTTTCAGTTTTCCAATGCCTCTTCCACTAGTTTCCATTATAAATGCCCTCTACTGCCTGGCATGGGTTCTGTTTTCCAGACTGGATGCTGACCATTGCAAATAAGCCTCAGCAATGGTTGAGTTCTCCAGGTTTTTTGCTGATGTTGAAGAATAGATGATGATGGGGTTCAGGACACACCACACCAAAATGTGACTGCGGGAGACCAGAATAAGCCACCCTAAAATGTACCTTTTTGGCATATTGATTATTTTGAGCCGGTTATTTTGAGAAACTGCAGACACAGAATGTCTGAAAAGTTACCCTTTTATAAGAGAAATTTACATCAAGAAAGGAAACTTCCATTTGTAATGGTGGTTCCCTCTCTGCACCAGAAAGAAAAAGACAACTAAATCTCTAGAGACTCAATCAATGGTGAAGGCATAACAAATCTTACCTTTGTTTAACGTGCTTTTCACGGCCGTCTCCTCTTAATTTGGCCTTTCCTCCCAACCTCCTATAATTTGCCTCCACTCTTGTCCCCCAGCCCCAAATCCCTATTCTTTTCTGTAGTTCCAGGTGACACATAAACCTTAATCAGCTGACTGCTTCTTTAGGTATCATACTTTTGTGGGACTCTCATGCACATGTACATAATTAAAATTGTTTTATTCTGTTAATCCTATGTCAATTTAATTTCTACACCAGCAAGAACCTAGAAAGGTAGAAGGAGGCAATTTTTCCTCCCCTACAACGGTTTTGCCTGGCCCTCTACAATGTATTCATGCCCCTTGTGTGTCTTCGTGCTACTGTGATCTGTTTCTATCCACAGAACACCAAACATCAGTGAGGGGAGGAGGGTCTCACACTAACCAATTCTCTAACTCTCAGGACACCAACTGGGTGTCCTACAATTCAATTCTGACACTATGTTCCTGGAGCTAGCATCAAATTCCATAGGTTGAGGGCCCAGCCCCACAACAAGGCTACCCTCATTTCAGATGCCAATCCGAAATTTAGACCTCCCATGCTTCTGACCAACTGGCTATAAATCAGGGGTTTCCATTCTGACAAATGGTCATTTTTAGGTGCTCAAAGTTAAAACAGAACCAGGCAGCATGGCTGGGTGAGGGAGCAGTCAGGTACTCTGTGTTCTCAGAAAGATATTGTAAAAGTACCATAGGACCTCCCTTTCTACAGTCAAGCCAAACCAGCTCCTGTTTTTGGTACCAAGATAAACTGTGGCCCAATACACCCCTACTGGCTGTTTGAAAGAAACATCTGACAGAGACTTCAAGTGTGGGGCTTGGAAGCCAATCAATCAAATATCAGCTGTGTCAACCAATCAGGACTCAACTGTATTGACCAATCGGAACTTAGCTGGGCCAACCAATCAGAACTAAGTGCGCTTCAATCCTTCATTTGTATAAACAGACCTGGTTGGGAAGCTGGGCCGGAATTTTGCTATAAAACTCAAACTCCCTCTTTGCTCTCTGGAAGGTAGCTTCCTTTTACTCCAAAGGCTGCTTCTACCAGTTTGCAAACTATTTACTGGGAAAAAAGTCTCTTTCCTCCAAATTCCTTTTCCAGAGAACTTTTTTTACAGCTCCTAGCAAACTCAAGGAACTCAGGAAAACTCTGCTTACATTCACAGGCTTATTCTAAAGGATACAACTCAACAACAGCCACATGGAAGAACTGCATTGGGCAAGGTATGTGGGAAGGAGTGTGGAACTTCCATGCTGTCTCTGGGTGCACCACCCTTCCAGCACCTCACTGTGTTCACCAACCTAAAAGTTCTCCAGACACTGTCATTTAGGACTTTTATGAAAATTTCATTATGTGGGCATGGTTGATTAAATCATTGACCATTGGTGCTTGACTTAATCTCCAGCCCCTCTCCCGTCTTCAAAAGTCAGGGGGTGGGGCTGAAAGTTCCAGCCTCTCATTATGCCTTGGTCTTTTTTTTTTTTTTTAATACTTTAAGTTCTAGGGTACATGTGCACAACGTGCAGGTTTGTTACATATATATACTTGTGCCATGTTGGTGTGCTGTACCCATCAACTCGTCAGCACCCATCAACTCGTCATTTACATCAGGTATATCTCCCAAAGCCATCCCTCTCCCTTCCCCCCTCCCTATAATAGGCCCCGGTATGTGATCAGGAAACAACAGGTGCTGGAGAGAATGTGGAGAAATAGGAACACTTTTACATTGTTGGTGGGATTGCAAACTGGTTCAACAATTGTGAAAAACAGTATGGTGATTCCTCAAGGATCTAGAACTAGAAATACCATATGACCCAGCCATCCCATTACTGGGTATATACCCTAAGGATTATAAATCATGCTGCTATAAAGACACATGCACACGTATGTTTATTGCGGCACTATTCACAATAGCAAAGACTTGGAATCAACCCAAATGTCCATCAGTGACAGACTGGATTAAGAAAATGTGGCACATATACACCATGGAATACTATGCAGCTATAAAAAAGGATGAGTTCGTGTCCTTTGTAGGGACATGGATGCAGCTGGAAACCATCATTCTCAGCAAACTATCACAAGAACAGAAAACCAAACACCGCATGTTCTCACTCATAGGCGGGAATTGAACAATGAGATCACTTGGACTCTGGAAGGGGAACATCATATGCCTTGGTCTTTATGGTGAGTAGCCCCCAGCTTTCTAGGGGCCCCAGCCACGAAACATCTCGTTACCATAAAAAAGACAGTCATCACTGTGGGGGTTGCAAAGGTCTTAGAAGCTCTGTGTCGGGGACCTGCGACTAAGACCAAATAGTATAACAAAAGATGTTTCTATTATTACCCCTATAATTTCAAGGAATTACCAGGATTTTAGGAGCTCTGTGCCAGGAACTGGGGGTGAAAACCAAATATATATTCTATATCACAATATCTCACTGGCCTTCAGGGACACTGAGCTGACATCCACTATTATAGTCTGTGATTCCAGTCATTTGCTTCCATTTAACAGGTCCTCAAATTCTTCATTTATTTCTTCTGATCCCCAACCCCTGATAGTACTCCAACCTCTAAGTGTCTCCAAACCTTCTCACTGGAACACACAGGGGCTCTGTGATATCCTACAGATTGTGGTTGCCCAGAGCCTCAGGCTCATCTCTCATTCCTGTTTTCTCTGTTTCTCTCTCTCTCTCTCTTTCTCTCTCTCTCTCTCTCTCTCTCTCTCTCTCTCTCTCTCTCTCTCTCGCTCTCTCTCTCTGAACCCCACTCTATCCCATTGCCCTTTCACCTTTTGGGATATGGTGCCATTTTAAACACAGAAGCTTGCATTCTTCCCCAGGCTCTTGTAGAGAAAAGAAGAAGAAAACCTTTTTTCTCTACCCACCTTAGGTTTTCTGGCTGGGGCCCTATAAATTAATCTTGCAAAAGATTAAAAAGAGAAAAATAAACATAAGTTTAACACATGCATGTACACATGGGAGCACCCAGTGATAAATAATCCCAAGGGATGGTTAGAACTTGGGCTTGTATAACATCTTAGGTTAAACAAAGGAAAGAAAGTTTGAGCTTCTGGATGGTCAAGTTATGGGAAGGTAACCAGGAAAAGTATAGTAACCAAGGGTTTTTTAGTAAGGTTTGTTATAGAGATTTCAGTATGTGCCTTCTCCATTGATAAGAGTTGTTAAGAATCCTACTCTTTCTGCTGTGACAGAGGGAGACACCTTTTACAAATGGAAATTTCCTTTATAAATGTAACTTTTCCTTTACAAAAAGAAAACTTGTGCCTTGTTTTTAGAGTTCTCCCTACATCTGCTGGTTCTCAATGGCTTTAGTTAAAAATAACCCATATGCCAAAGAGGCATATATTGGGGTTGTGCATTTGGGTACCCTCTAATATGTTTATGGAAGTGGGCCACTACTATCAATTTCATTACATTCCCTCATGCTTATACACATGTTTCTAGACCTCACCTCTTACCATGGTTCAACCCTAAGAGACTAGGAGAAAGCAAGGACACTGACACCTCTTTCTTACGCTCCCTCCCTTCTGTCTGTCCTTTTCTCCTTCATATTAGAAGAATCTTCTTTTATTTCTTTCTCTTGTTTGTCAGGGCCTTGCCTCCGATTGTTTCCTTCTCATCAAATCGTTATTTATACTCAGCACTTTTCTGGGACTCACACTGACAGAAAGGCTGCAAGAAAACATTTCAAGTTGGAGGAAAAGGAAATGAAAAATACATTCATTTAATATTTTAATATACTCCCCTCACTCCATGATCCCTCTACTACATCTTTTTCAAATGCCCCTCAAAGGACATTTATTCTATGTGGGTCTCTTCTCTTTCTAAGAAAGTGAGAGCTAGATCTCTGATCTTCATTTATCCTCTAGGCCTGTGCTATTGGACACAATATGGTAGCCACCAGCCACATGTGAACATTGAGCCCTGGAAACATGGTTTGTCCATTAAGATAGGCTGTAAATGCATTAGAATACATACCAGATTTTGAAGACTTAGCATTAAAAAGAATGTGGTCTATTGCATTAATAATTTTTATATTCATTGCATGTTGAAATGATAGATATTTTAGGATAAATAAAATATTTTGTTAAATTAATTTCAGTGGTCTCTTCTTACATTTTAACATAGTATTAAAAAACTTTAAATTGGCCAGGAGCAGTGGCTTATGCCTGTAATCTCAACACTTCAGAGGCCAGTACTGGAGGATCGCTTGAGGCCAGGAGATCAAGACAAGACTGGGCAACATAGTAAAATCCCCTTGCTATAAAAATTTTTTTTGAAAAATAGCAAGGCATGGTGGTACACACCTGTAGTCTCAGCTCCTCAGGAGGCTGAGGTGGGAGGACTGTTTGAGCCCAGGAATTTGAGGTTTCAGTAAGCCATGATCATGCCATTGCACTCCTGGGTAACAAAATGAGACCCCATACTCTGGGAAAAAAAACCTTTAAATTACACATGTGTATGCATCATATTTCTATTAGCCAGCTACCAGCTTCATGAGACCTAGGACAACTGCTGGTTATTAAGTATTGTACACATGGCTGGTAGCTAGTGCATTGGCCCCGGGTTGGCCATACGAATTGTTTACTGATGTTATTGGTTTTGTCCCTGACCATCATGAGTGGTTAAATATTTTTTATCACCTGATTCTATTGCCATTAGCTACCACGGTGCCCACATAATAGCAATGGATGGCTGCATGGATGAAAACACAAATGATACTTTTTCAGTATCTAAAATTTCCATGCAACTCTGACATGACAGATGATTGCACGAATCTGTCACACTATCCAAATTTTCATTCTCTGCCCTATGAACCAAAAGCCTAAACTAGAGTGATCGTCACATTAATGTCAAAGCACAAGAAATAAAAAAAGCCTCCTGCCCCATCTCTTGTGTGCGAGACTGAATTTCCACTGTCAAATGTGGAATTAGATGAGTAACAGGATATACAAGCACAATCCATGTGAGTTTTTCTGTCTCCATTCCCAGCTTAAGCCACCGTGACAAGGCCAGCTTCACACAGGGCTGAGCAACAGCTGTTTATACTGAATGATTGTAGAGCCCCAAGAGACACTTCTACCACTAAAATGTCTTTCTTTCTTTTCTTCCCTGGAGAGCTATTCCCTGTTGACTGCAGGGGGTTGAACTGCATAACCACAAAAATTCATGTGTTAAAGTCCTAATCTCCAATACTTCAGAATGCGAACTTGTTTGGTAATAGGATTGTTGCAGATCTAATTTGATGAGGTCTTGATGAGGTCTTCCTGCAGTAGGGTGGGCCTCTAGTCCAACAGGACTGGAGTCCTTATAAAAAGGGGAAATTTGAAGTAAGACGGGCACCCAAGGAGAAGACAATGTGAAGATGAAAGCAGAGGTTGGGGTGATGTAGCAAAAGTCAAGGAACACCAGAGACTGCCTCAGACGCTAGGAGGGAGGCATAGAACAGATTCTTTCTCACAGACCTCAGAAGGAACTAACCCTGCCAACATCTTGATCTCAGATGTCTAGTCTTCAGAGCTGTGAGGCAGTAAATTTCTGATGTTAAAGTCACCCAGCTTGTGGCACTTTGTTACAGCAGCCCTAGAAAATTAATTAACACACTTTCTTGATCTCCTAGTTCTTCCTCATACCACCTCCTTTGTGGTACTTACCAATTTGTAAATATTTTTCCCTGTGTGTCTGTCTGTATAATGTCTATGTCCCCATTTTTCTCCAAGCTCAATGCGACACCAGTGTCTGTTTTGTCCACCACTGTCCACCCAACATTTAGAAATGAAGAGTTCCTTCATAAGCACTTTTTGATGAATAACTGGGCTGTCCGGTCATTGGAACCAGAAACACAACTGTTACAGGACCACAGGCAGCACTCCTCAGAAAGAAAAGCCAGAATGCCGGAGGGCGCAGGCTGACAGGCTGTCTCAGCAGCCCTCTTTCAACAAGGTAAAAGGTGAAGGTGGCCGGGCGCGGTGGCTCACGCCTATAATCCCAGCACTTTGGGAGGCCAAGGGGGGTGGATCACGAGGTCAGGAGATCAAGACCATCCTGGCTAACATGGTGAAACCCCGTCTCTACTGAAAATACAAAAAATTTGCCAGGTGAGGTGGCGGGCGCCTGTAGTCCCAGCTACTCAGGAGGCTGAGGCAGGAGAATGGCCTGAACCCTGGAGGCAGAGCTTGCAGTGAGCCAAGATCATGCCACTGCACTCCAGCCTGGGCAACAGAGCGAGACTCTGTCTCAAAAAAAAAAAAAAAAAGGGTGAAGGTTAGCACGGACCTCTTTGGCACAGGCTAGGCTATTGGGTTATCTAACTGGATCACACAGAGATCAGAAGCCTGAAGTAAGTTCTAGAAATAGAACCCCATTCCCCTGGAGACGGCAGACCTAAAGGAAGCATCACAGCATGCATGTATTGTGGAAGAGGCAGGAGGAGTGTTCCTCTAGAATGGCAGCAACAAGCAAGCACAGGGAACCAAGCCCTCAGCAGTGGAAGGAAACCAGCTGAAAGGAGACAAGCAGAAATGATCACAGTAGCTACCACTTATTGAGTCTCAAGTGAGTGCCATGCTGAATTCTTTACTTACATTATTTCATTAAATACCCATAACAGACTCACCAATAAGTACTGTTATTCCCATTTTACATAAGAAAACTGAAGTTGAGAGAGGTTAAGCAATTTGCCCATGAGCACACCGTTAATGAATCATAAGCTGGAATTTAAAGCCAGAGATCTGCTGTTTTGATACTTTCGCAGTTTTGCAGCCTTGCATAGAGCTGGCCTTGATGACTTTCTTTCATGCTGTGATTACCAAAATCTGAAAAACCTACATGTTTTAGGAAGCATCACTTACCGATGATTGCTTACCTGTCTATCTCCACCTATTAGAAAGCAAACGTCTTGAGACAGCAAATGCATACCCAAACTTATTAGGCTTTTGAGCCAGTTAATAGTAGGAGCTCAAAAATATTTGTATTAGGAATGAATTAACTAAGCACTTATTGACCACCTAAATGTACTTTCAAAGAAATTAATGTGAAAAAAACTTCATATTAGAAAAAGAACCCTCACAAAACTACTGCACTAGAAAGAAGCATTTATCTTTTCCACTTTTCAATTGCGAAGTACTGCAATATAGTTAAAGTTTCCATGAATAAAAAATTATTCCATGCCACCATATAGAAAGTTCCCACCCTTAGTTTTACAAACTTCCCTTCTCTATGTATTCAATTTTCTTCTTCTAGCTGCTTATGCTGAACTCTCCATTGGATTCTCTTTTGCACACCTATCCCAGTTTTGCTTGCTAAACCAGGAACTTTTTGTTTTAAGAAAATATTCAGGGGCCCAGGGGAGGGACAGCATTAAGAGAAATACCTAATGTAAATGATGAGTTGATGAGTGCAAAACACCAACGTGGCACATGTAAACCTATGTAACAAACTTGCATGTTGTGCACACATACCCCAGAACTTAAAGTATAATTTAAAAAAAAAAGAAAGAAAATAGTAAAGGTAATCAAACAGCAGATATTTTCAAATTAGATCACTCTAAAAGAGAGCTAATCTTACTAGGATTAGGCAGCTGTTGATGATAAACCTCAGAATAACTTTCTCTCTCCCCTAATAAGGAAATCAGAAATCAACTGGCAGGTACACGAGCAGGATACCAAATTCCCGTTTCCCAGCCAAGCTCCTGTGAAATTGTTCCTTGGCAAATGTCCTTTTTTTTTTTTTTTTTTTTTTAACTTTGCCTTATCGTAAGAGGAGGAAAAGCTGCCAAATGCCAACTTGAAGAATAGTGTACAAAATGCTAAACAGAAAGAGTTGAGGAATATCAGGGGCTATTTTAAAAATTAGTCTCTAATAGAGCCTGTAGTATCCTCATACGTCTAGGAAACAGCATGGCAGCCATGTTGGTTTACAGCAAAAGCAATAATTCTAGGTTCAAAAGCCCAACCTACAACAGCACTAGTAAATCTCAGCATCTGTCAACTGGAAGCCAACCTATTTAACGTTTCCTGCACTCAACAGCACAAACTCAGAAAATGAGAAGCTAAGTGGAAAAACAAGTGATCAATGGAGTTGAAAGTACTTCTGCTCTCTCTTCAGATATGACTTGGAAGTCACATGTTACAATGAAAGAGCTCACCCAAGGCTCAAATCTTGAATAGTAACTCACGCTGGTCATAAGCTCCACAATGGAAGATTTGGAGGGGCAAAACGCATGCGTTTTATGCTTTGATATTTATGATGTTCTATCGCCACCTCCTGGAAGAAAAGACCAAGAACGCAAAAAAAAAAAAAAAAAAAAAAAAAGGTGCTTAGTATTAAGGCTTCCAGTGAAGATAAATTTCTTCAATTCTCAAGAAAGGTAAAGACATTCTGCAGCTACTGACAATTCCATTTCAGATGAATTAGCATAATGTTGGGCAAACAGCAAAGCTAAAAGGCAAATGTTCAGGACTCTAGCATCAGTTATTTGCCAGCAAAAGATAACATCAAACATATGAGTAATGAGCCTTTAGAGTTGCCAATCCCCAGGGAAGATTTGAGTTCTCGTTAGTAAAGAGATATGAGATCCCATTTTGCAAGAGTCAATAGCACTGCAGGAACACAGAGAGATACTAGATGAATAATTTCCACACTTGGCTCTGAAAATAATCATCCTTATCTTTGCATTTTAAGCCCCAGAATTTGGCAAAAGAGTTCTAAGGATTTTAAAACATTAATAACAAGACTAAGAATGTTCCCAGATGAACTCTTATTTCTCAGACTATCTTGTTGGAGTTATTTACACGTATGGCACAAACAAAGCCAAATGAATTGGAATATTTGACTTTCTCTCCACAAGATCTTATCAGTCTTTGTTTCTCAAGGTTTGGTTTGCATAAGGACAAAGGAATACAGTCGAATACTTAAAAGTATTATTTTAAAACACACTTTTATCTTGATAATTATGTCTTTTCCATCAATCTCTTTATTCACCATGTGAAAAAAAAATAGTCATATAACTTCAGAGTAGAAAGCATTTCAGGCCAACCACTTCACAGTCTCAAATCACAAGCTGTTCACCCAGGAGGAAAAGCTGCTGAAGTCAATTCCCACTAAACATCACCAGGGGCAGTTTAAACCTTCTGTTCTGTCTAGACGTTTTGCCCTCTTCTGCCCAAACATCCTGACTTTTAAGGAGTTTTACAGCTTAGTCAACTCACCAACATCCTGAAGTAGGCTGAGATTGCAGATTTCTTTTATGAACACCAATTATGCTTATTTATAAAACACAGAACATGGAACAGAGAATTTAAGATTTTAGAGCTGCAAGTCGCCTTCCTTTTATAATCCACAAAAGTGATTTGCTGCTGATACCTGATGGCCTGTTTTGGAAAACAGAAGGTTTGAACACAGCATTGAAATGTGTCAGACTTTCTTTTTTGAATTGTTTCAGCTTCTTTTGAGGGCATATTCTGTAAAACACTATGAGAAACATCTGAAAGACACAGTTCTTATCCCCCAAAAGCCAGCTATGTTGTCTGACTTCGGTTTCCTAAGCTACCCACAAACTGAAAGGCAAGGTATGGTGGTCAAAGAGTCAAGTCAATGTCTACACAGAAGCTTCCCTCTTTCCCTCAGCTCTGCCTCTTTCCAGTGCTGCTCATATGATATGATACTTAGTCAAGTTTACTTTTTAAGTCAGCCACTTTGTGGGAACACTTTTCTGAGTGATGGCCAGGAGAAGAGCTAAACTTTGTTACTGCCAAACCTCTTCTTGAGGCAGGAACTCTGCCTACACAAAGCAAAAACAATATTTCAGTGTCCCACCCTCCCTTTGAACCCACATTTGGAGACATAATTTCAGTTTTCATAACTATCCGGAAAACTGAAATACTTCACTGTCCCACAACTAAACTCTTGGGCTCTTTTCAAGTCTGCCATCTCCTCCCCTTCATTCCACTTCGTCCCTCACTGTGGAACCTTACTTGCTTGGACATTCCTGTAGTTTTAGACACCTTCCTGTTGATCTTTGAGCTATTTACCAGCTGAACATTTGTACTGTTGGTGTTAAATGATAAATTCATATAACTAAGACACTTGACCAAGATAGACTGATACTATCAATTGAGCAACTGTTTCCTACAATCTGTCATCACAATGAGATAGCCATGTTCTAACCTATCAGTAAGGCTATACAAAAGTAAACAGAGTTTTCGGTATAAAATTCATTGTCAGTCAGGCGCAGTGGCTCACGCTTATAATCCCAGCACTTTGGGAGGCCAAGACAGGCGGATGACGAGGTCAGGAGTTCGAGACCAGCCTGGCCAAAACAGTGAAACCCCGTCTCTTCTAAAAATACAAAAATGAGCTGGGCATGGTGGCAGGTGCCTGTAATTCCAACTACTTGGGAAACTGAGGCAGAAGAATCACTTGAACCTGGGAGGTGGAGGTTGCAATGAACCACTGCACTCCACAGAGCTAGACTCCATCTAAAAAAAAAAAAAAAAAAGATTGTCACTGAGAGGTCATCTTTTATGAAATTCAAAAGTTTCAGAAATATATCTAAACTGCCACCAATCATTTCCCTGTAGCGTTCACCAGCCTCTGATGAGTTGATTTTAGGCAAATTTCTCACCTTCCACATTCCCAACACAAACTCAACTTCCAGCATACAGAGCTACTTGAAGGTTTCCCTAAATATGCTAGGCACCCTCAGTCACTATGCTACATATATGCTCTCGCTTTTTTGCCCAATGCCTGACTTTTGATAGTCTGAGTAATGCCTACTTGTCTTCAAACTTCAGCTCAGGAGCTGCCTTCGCTTGTCTCATCCAAGCAGTCTGCAGCCCCTCGCTTTTATGTTCCTACAAGACCCTGTTTATACCTCCATCACAGTGCCCATCATATGCTGGTAAAATGGTTTGTTTTCCCCTCTCATCTGCCATAGGTTCATTCTGAAAAAAGATTAAGAGTTTGACTCTGCAACCCCAGCACCTCAGGCTGTATCTAACACATGGTAGGCACACTGCAAATGTTTGCCAGATGGATGACCATTCCTGATAGCTAAGACATTAAGAAAGGGGCTGTTTTCCAGTGGCTCATAGCACTATGGACAGCTAAGATGACCGCCTCAGCAGTTCAGAAGGGGAATAAGACATACTCTCACTTACTTTCCTCCCTCCCCTCGTAACATGTATCTGGCATTCTAGACAGCCCCATTTCCCCATCAGCCAAAGCTTTGAACCTATTAAGAATAAATCTTTAATTGAAGTATATTAGTCTGTTCTCACACTGCTGTACCTGAGACAGGGTAATTTATGAAGAAAAGAGGTTTAATTGACTCACAGTTCCACAGGCTATACAAGAAGCATAAGGCTGGAAGGCCTCAGGAAACTTACAATCATGGCAGATGACTAAGGGAAAGCAAGCACGTCTTACCATGATGAATCAGGAGAGAAAAAGAAGAAGGAAGTGCCACATGCTTTTAAACGATCAGCTCTCATGAGAACTCACTCACTATCATGAGAACAGCAAGGGGAAACCTGCCCTCAAGTCAACCTAAGTGGTGACAACTCTTGTAAACAAGTTTTCTAAATTTTGGTCACATTTTATTAACAAGTATTGAATTTTTAAATCAAGGCATTCAACAAGTGGAAGAACAAAAACTTCAGCTTGCAAAGCTTTTTAGAGAATTAAGGTTGTTGAAAACAAAACTTGCAGAAGAGCAAATGAAATTTGTCTATACAAAAACAAGGATGTGAACAAATGTTAACAATACAAATTTAAACAGGATACAGGATTTAATTTTGAAATTCTGTAATTGCACTTTGGAATATTTCAACCTGAAGAGTCTTTTGATGGAGCTCCTATATTTATTCAGATAAATTGACATTCTGTTCCAGAAGAGAATGGAATAGAGTTGAGAAGTCTATACTTTCACAAAACCTAAATTTGGTGAAATGTTCCAAACAATCATAAAGACAACCTTTTTCTTCCTTTTTTTGTCTTTTTTAATTAAACACGTATTTATTAACAGCATGCCTGATTCTGTGGAAAGCCAACTGGAACTCTGGTCATTCTGACTCTCGGAGCATCATGTTCCAAGGTTGGCTGCTGCAACTCTCTCTTGAGTTCTACCTGTGTGTACATCTTGGTGATATCATTGTACCTGCCTTTAGGGGGTTGGTAGTTAGAGACCCATAATGTGTAATCTGGACCTTCCCTCTCAATGGGGAACATGCTGCAGTCCCACTTGATGGCCTCAGTGGGGAACTCAGGGGACTCGAGTGGTAGCTCCTGCAGAGCTTCCTGCTGGGCTCCCAGCACAGCCCTGACGGTGTCCCTGTCAATAGTGTGCTCTCACTGCTTGTACAGGGACCACTCATCAGAAGCAGAGCTCTCCACTCACTCTCCTCCAAGCAGAGCTTCATCTGAGGCCACTGGCTTGCTTTATCCAAGAACTTCACAAGGCTAATAAAATCTGCAACAAGAATGAGCTCTTGGCTAGCCTTTTCCAGTTTTCATATCTTATTTTTTCAAGCAGCCCTTTCCTGCTTGATCTTTTTTAGGATTCACCTTCTGCTCTCACAGGAATGAGTTCCTAGCAGGACAACACTGAAGCTCACTGGTGGGTGCCTCAAACCTGCTCTAGAAGCCACTGAGTAGGCACAGAGTGCATGCCAGCTCACAGCCTAGCACTAGCTAGGACTAGTTGGCAGCCTGGCTCTGAGAAACCTTGATCTACAAGATTTGTCTTATAGAAGTGCATGTCAAAGAAAGTTATTCTGGATTGAAACAAAAATATCTAGGCTAAAATGTTTAACCATTTTAATATATTTTAAAGGAGAATTGGGAATATCTTCTACTTAGCTGCATTTGTTGTGAGCTTACTGATTACCTCACCACTCACAGAGATAATATATTCTTGTTAAAAACAGAATTTTCATCCAGAAGTTAATATATCAAAAATTTTCCATTTATATATCATAAAATTATGTTTTGAAGATTAGAGGCAATTTTATTAAAATTTTAGAACCATACTGGGGACAAAAGCATTATGTACTCAAAGAATAAAGAAAGAAAACAAGGGGAGGAGGAAGAGAAACAATGACATAGGCTTAAAGACAGACCCAACTAAGAAACTAAGTAAAATACAGTAATATGTTTGAAGAGTAATTATTACACTTGTCTTTTTTGAAATATTCAATCAATATATCGGCTTTAATAATTTTTTTATTTTTTGTTTTTATTTTTGCTCTTTGTTTTTTATATCTGCGTTAATATTTTTAGAGAGACCTTTTAAAACATAGTTTTAATGAAACCATTTTATATGCCTAACAATAACATAAAACCAGTTTGTTGAACAATAAGTAAATATTTCAAAACTCATATAATTTTAATTTTTTAACCACTCATTTTCAAAAATGTACCAGTTTCATTAATAAGTTAGATCCTCATCTAAGCTCAAACTAAGTGCAGCCAGTATGGCAACTTAAGGGTTGAATGGAAGCTGTTTAGGCCACACTGAGGGGTTCTGATTATATCCTGATGGTTGGAGGATGGAACAAGGTGCACGAGGAGAGAGGTAGATGAAGCTGGAAATGCAGATGCCAAGTCCTCACCTGCACTTCATCCAGAGCAACTCAGCTGATATGTGGTTTACGTATTGAATTTCTGTGTAAGCTCTAATTTAAGGAAATGGTTCCATGACTAAAAATAAGCTTGAGACCACCACTGTGGGCAATGAAGAGTCAGGGAAGAATTTTAAGCAGGGGGTAACATGATCATGTTTGCATTTTTAAAAGTCACTCTGGCAACAGGAGGGAAAATGAACACTTAACAAAAAATAAACACCTAGAATATATGGGTTTAGCACATTCATACAGTACTTCATTGCATTAAGATTTAATGTCATGCCTGAAAGGTCTTCTTTAAGACTTTTTGAAAGTCCAAAATATTGTTTCAAAGCCCCTTTGTACAAGGATCTGCACATTGAATTATGATTAGAATTTCATAAAAAGTTCATTTCTTTAGATGACCTAATTTGATTTCAATTACAAATCAACAAGAACTATATTACATAACAGTGTTTTCGTTTTTGACATAGCTGCCTAGATGCTCAGAACTAAAACATTTAACTGCAGCAACTGATTTATTCTAGGAAATCACAATATAAATTTTTCCTGTATTCTTTTCTTTGTTTTGTTTTGCCTTTTTAAAATAGCCATTTCAAATATCTTTTAGAAGTACTGACTCTAAATAGTAAATAATAACTGTCATGATTATTATTATATAGGGCTTATGTGTACCAGACAATGTTCTAAACTCTTTGTATATATTAACTCATTTAATCCTCACCAAACTAAATATGGAACTATCTCTGGCTTTGGAATTTGTGAATTTATTTATACAACATAGGTGACATCAGATAACACCTGTTTCCCTTTATCACCAGTATAAACTTACCTAGTAATTTCTGTGCCTAAAACCCATCAAGCATATTTCTTTTTTTTCTTTTTTTTCCTGAGCAGCAGCAAGATTTATTGCAAAGAGCGATAGAACAAAGCTTCCACAGTGTGGAAGGGGACCTGAGCGGGTTGCCCCATCAAGCATATTTCAAGACAATTAAAAAAAAAAGAAAAAAATTTGGCTCAAAACAACTAAAAATCAAATCACTAGAAGAAATCACCTCTCTGATCTTCCAGTCCTGCCTATGTAAAATAAATATAAAAATAATTATATGTAAAAAGGTTGTAGGGAATTCTAATGAGAAAATAAATGTATAAACCATGTCAAAAATTGTAAGGTGGTAAATAAATATGAGTTACTGTTATTCTGAAAAAGAGACAATAAGGAAGATTTATTATCTCACCTGTCTCATGCAGTCCATGGGCAAGTCAATCTTCACAATACATCCAGAATCTGACAACTTCTCTGCATCTCCACCCCAACCACTCTTGTCCAGGGCACCATCTTCTTCCACCGGAACCACTGCTACAGTCTTCTACTGGGTCTGCTTCTTCAAACTCTTCCCTTCCACCCAGCAGGTACAGAGATTCTTCTAAAATACAATGCAGATTATATCACTCCTCTGCTCAAAACCCTCTGAGGTGGGCAGAGTAATGATTCCTCAAAGATGTCCTGATCCCCTAATCCCTAACCCACAGTCCCCAGAACCTGTGAATATGTTGCCTTATGTGGTAAAAGAGTCTTTGCAGATGTGACTAAGTTAAGGATCTTGAGGTGGGAGATTATCTTTGACTCTCCAGGTATAATAACAAAGGTTCTTATTCGAGGGAGGCAAGAGAGTGAGAGTTAGACAAGATGAGCAAAAGGAAGGAGAGGTGGGAGTGGTGTCATTGCTGGGAGGGGCCATGAGCCCAGGAATGTGGGTTCTAGAGGTGGCAAGATCAAAGAATAGATTCTCCCCTAGAGTATCCAGAAGGAATGCAGTCTTGACATCACCTTGATTTTAACCCCCTATGTTATGAATCGAATTGTGTCCCCTCCAAAAAAAAAGTATGTGGGAGTCCTAACCCCCAGTACCTCAGAATGTGATCTTATCTGGAGATAGGGTCTTTAATAGAGATAACCAAGTTAAAATGAGGTCATTAGGGCAGGACCTAATTTAATATGACCGGTGTCCTGATAAAGAAGTGAAAATTGGACACAGACATGAACACAGGAAGAGCATCACGTGAAGGTGAAAGCAGAGATTGTGGTGATGCTTCTGCAAACTAAGGTATGCCAAAGATTGCCAGCAAACCATGAGAAACTAGTGGAAAGGCATGAAACAGATTATTCTTCACACCCATCCTGCTGACACCTTTATCTCAGATTTTAGCCTCCAGAACTGCAAGACAATAAATTTCTGATGTTTAAGCCACCCAGTTTGTACTTGCTTCATGGCAGCCCTAGAAAAATAATACATTCTGCAAGACTCATTTTGGATATCTGACCTCCAGAACTAGAATATAATTAATTTGTATTTTCCTAAGCCAGTAACTTTGTGGTAATTTGTTACCATAGCAATAGGAAACTAAAACACTCTATGAAGGCTCCCCTTTTAACATCCTAAAATATGAAGTTGAAATGGTTTGGATTTGTGTCACCACCCAAACCTTGAGTCAAATTGTAATCCCCAGTGTTTGACGGGGGGCCTGGTGGGAGGCAATTGGATCATGGAGGTGGATTTCCCCCTTGCTGTTCTCATGAGAGTGAGTTCTTATGAGATCTGGTTGTATAAAGGCATGTAGCACCTCCCTCTTTGCTCTCTTCCTCCTTCAGTCATGTAAGATGTGCCTGCTTCCCCTTCACCTTCTGCCATGATTGTAAGTTTCCTGAGTCTTCCGCAACCATGCTTCCAGTTCAGCCAGCTGAACTGTGAGTCAATTAAACCTCTTTTCTTTATAAATTACCCAGTATCAGGTAGTTCTTTATAGCAATGTGAGAATGGACTAATACAGAAGTCTTTACCAGAGTGTAACATCTTCCAACCTGACACTTCCTCTCTGACTTAATCTCCTAATACTCTTTTCCTCATTCTCTCTATTCCAGCCCCACTGGCCTCCTTGTTGTGCGTTGAACACACTGATACGGTTTGGTGCTGTGTTCCCACCCAAATCTCATCTTGAATTGCACTCCCGTAATACCTGCAGGTGTGGGAGGGACCAATGGGAGATAATTCGAATCACAGGGGTGGTTTTCCCTATACTCTTCTCTTGGTAGTGAACAAATCTCATGAGATCTGATGGTTTTATCAGGGGATTCTGCTTTCGCATATTCCTCATTTTCTCTTGCCATCGCCATGTAAGAAGTGCCTTTTGCCTCCCACCATGATTCTAAGACCCAAGCATGCTTTCGCTATGCTTGCTAAAGCATAGCAAGAGTGGCCTTTACTCGATTTCCCAATAAGTTCCTCATCTCCATTTGAGACCACCTCAGCCTGGACTTCACTGTGTATGTCACTATCAGCATTTTGGTCACAACCATTCAACAAGTATCTAGGAAGTTCCAAACTTTCCCTTATCTTTCTGTCTTCTGAGTCCTCCAAACTGTTTCAACCTCTGCTCATTACCCAGTTCCAAAGTTGCTTCCAGATTTTCAGGTATCTTTATAGCAATACCCCACTACTTGGGACCTATTTTCTGTATTAGTCCACTCTCATCTTGCTATAAAGAACTACCTGAGACTGGGTAACTTACAAAGAAAATAGGTTTAATTGGCTCAAGTTCCCACAGGCTGTACAGGACTCATGACTGGCGAGGTCTCAGGAAACTTACAATCATGGCAGAAAGTAAAAGGGAAGCAAGCACATCTTGACATGGCCAGAAGGAGAGAGAAAGAGTGAAGGGGGAGGTGCTACACACTTTCAAACAACAAAATCTCATGAGAACTCACTCACTATCACAAGAATAACAAGGGGGAAATCCACTCCCATGATCCAATCACTTCCTCCAACGGGGGGATTACAATTCAGCCTGAGGTTTGGGTGGGGACACAGATAAAAACCGTATCAAATAGGCTGTTATTTGGTCCACTCCTGTGTCCCCACTGCCTGTAAGAAACAGTGCTAGACACATTGGAACAACTTAATATATCTTTGTTGATGGAATAAATTATTCAAAGTTGCTGCTATATTCTACTTCTAAAGTTCTTTCCACTTAAACTATTTTTAATATTTTTGTCTTTGAGCATATAAACAATGAAACTAATAGGCTCTGGGGCCATAAATCCAATAGGCTTACCCCATGTGAACCTCATCAAAATAAATTGGAAGGAGATAAACTCACCAGGGAGGTAGCAGCTCAGATTTTCAACTGAACTTCAAAACCTTTCAAACCACAGTCAAGAGCGCATGAAGCACTACTTCAGAGGCAGACCACTCCTGACCGGAGAAACCAGTCAGAATATAATGACAGCTCTGGACTTATAATTAATCTCAAAAGGCTGGCTGGGCAATTACTCCTGAGTTTGCAGCTAGATATTAACAGATTTTTAATGCACTCTCACTTAGAAGCAATAAAGTGGAGGCCACAAGTTGGTTGTTTATAAGGAATTCAACATTAGTCATAGTTTTCAAAAGCTTTCTCATTCTGCACCTTATAATTTAACTAATAGAATGTGACTGTTGGTGACTACATTGGCAGCCTCATAACAGACGTCATAATATAGATAAACAGGCTGGAGAGAGCAACCAGAAACAAAACTCTTTCTCAATCCCATACTCTTTTGTGATTTTTTTTTTTTTCTTCAACTTGGAAGTAAGATCATGCTGCACATCTGAATACAGGTGAGGATACAGGGGATTTTGTTTTAGGTTTTGTTTTAAGCATATAATCATCATCCTATCTGTATATCACCATGCCTGCAGACTTAGAACTTAAAAAATCAAACATATGCAAAGGAAAGAATGGATTGTCCATTATTTAAACAACATGTCTTCAGCTTCTTACGAAAGTCAGATATATATCAGTCTGATAAATAATAAGAATAGATTCATCTTAGGAGGTCCTTTTAGACTCCTTAAGTCACCAAATCTATAATTGCCATTGTAAGAGGAAGAATGCTCATGCTCTTCTAGATACCACCAAGGGAGGAGAAAGAGCCAATCTGATTGGTTAGAATCCAAGATAATCCATCAGACATTGGTATTAAGAGCACATTACATAGCCATTTCCCTTGTAGGATCTTTAGCTCCTGTTCCTTCTCTGCAGCAGGACTATTCACTGAGTCAAGGCTGCCTCAGGGCCCAGAAGTCTTACTCTTTCTGAACACATGCCCAAACCTGCTGGTCACTAATGAAAGCTCCTCTACCAGGAAGCCAAGCAGAGGTGGTAAAAGATCCCAACTTTGGATATAGGCTTGAGGGGAACTAGGATGTCCAAATTAGGCCTCAAACCTAAGCCAAGAGCTCCCTTCAATTATATAATTGGGGTACTGGCCTGGTCTATCCAATAATAAAGTGGCCCTTTGTTTTCCATCTACTTTTGGTCCTTATGCCTAGCTCCCTCAGACATTCCTGGGTCCCTCTTGCCAAATACTATTAAAAATCTGCCCATTTACTTCACAGTACCATATAATTTCTCCCCACAATGTAAAGGAAAACATCCAAACTCTGAAATGATCCCTTGGGTTTCTTAATGAGCATCAGAGCACACACAACCATTAGCTGAGATCCTCCTTGTCATCTGCTGGGATCCCTCACCAGTTATTCCACTCTCCCAAATTTGAGCGACATGAACTTACATTACAGCAAAATCACATAAGCTTGCAGAGCTGCATGTGACTAGTCAGAACCATACACATAAAAAGCAAGAATGTTAAAGGTCAACTGTTTCATTTTCAATAACACTGACATTTGCTGGGCACAGTAGCTCACGCCTGTAATCCCAGCACTTTGGGAGGCTGGGGTGGAAGAATTGCTTGAGTCCAGGAGTTTGAAAACAGCCTGGACAACATAGTAAGATCCCATCTCTACAAAAAATAAAAAAACATCCAGGCATGGTGGCATAGTGGCAGTAGTCCCAACTACTTGGGAGGTTGAGGTGGAAGGATCACTTGAGCCCAGGAGTTCTAGGCTACAGTGAGCTGTGATCATGCCACTGCATTCCAGCCTGGGCAACAGAGTGAGACCCTGGCTCAATAATAATAATAAACATCCTGTAGATTCCTGTAGGCAGTTTTCCATAACTGTTAAATGCACAAACTGAGGAGTTTGGCAATCTGGTATAGAATTCTGGATCCACCATTCCTAGGGTATGTGGCCTTTGGAAGTTTCCTTAAGATTTTGTTTCCTGAACTGTAAAAGGGGAATAATAATAATAACAATACTTGGTAGGATTAAATAAAAAACACTTTGCACAATGCTTGCCACATAGCATGCATTTAGTAAATATTAGGAGTTATTGATATTGTTGTTGCTATTATTATTATTTCATTACCAAATGAATTTGTCTCACCAAAACTGGTAATGATAAAGATTTAATTAATAATATTCTTTAAACTATGATCATAATTTAGAAATGCATGTAAAAGTAAAGCAATCTTATTGTTTTACAGGAGTAAATAGAATATATGCTAAATAAAACAACCACCCAATCATAAACACACACATCATGCGTCAACCCCAAGGCCATATCCAAGTCTCAGAGAGAAAAACATACATATATCAATAGACTTCAGTATAATAGAATATGAAGCATGACAGGCCTGTGCATTCATTTTCTGTTGCTGAATAATGAATGACCAAAATGTAGTGGCTTAAAACAATACAAAATTATTATCTTACAGTTTGCATGTGTTAGATGTCCAGGTACAGGTTAGCTGGCAACTCTCCTCAGTGTCTTACTAAGCTGAAATATTAGTCACAGGTACATTTTCATCTGAAGCTTGGGTCCTCCTCCAAGCTTATTGGTTCTTGGTAGAATTAGTTCTGTGTGATTGTATGACAGAAGACCCTATTTTTCTTGCTGATTATCAGTTGGGAATTATTCCCAGTTACTAGAGGTCACCCTTAGGTTCCTGCTATATTGCCTCCTCCACAGGTAGTTCACATGGTTGTTTGTTCCTTCAAAGTCATCAAGACAGCATTTCTGTTGCTTGAAATCTCTCTGACTTCTCAATCCTCTTTCAAGGGTTCATCTGATTAGGCAAAGACTACTCAGAATAATCTCCTTTTTTTATTAACTCCAAGTGAACTTACAGGGACCTCAATTATCTTTCACCTTTGCTATATAACCTAACCTAACCATGGGCGTGGCATCCATCATGTTGCCTAGACTCAAAGGGAGGGGATTACACAGGTTCTGTACACCAGGGGATAGGAATCTTGTGGGCCATCTTAGTGTTCTGCCTACCACAATCTGAAATCAAATACTAAAGCAATAAAACATAACAGACTTACTTATTCTGTAATGGTGTCAAAATTATATTTTTAAATAAAGAGAGAAACTAAAAAATAATAATGATGGACTTGGATAAACATGATGGGTTGAATACATGTATATATATGTCTTTTATCTTTCCCAAATGCATTCAAATGACAGTAAAATAATAAAACATTTCAACATTTTTTAGACAAGGAGAATAGGAGAGTATGGACAAGAGATGTTGATAAGCATTTGGAGGATACGAAATGAATAGAGACATGAATGACCTTGTAGAAGAAAAGAAAACTGAACCCAAACACTGGTAGAGGTAAATACCAACCAACATCAGAACCCAGAGAGGCCCAGGGATTAGAGTGTCCTGTGATCTCAAAAAACACATGGGGAAGGGAGGGTGGTTAAGAATAAAGAAGTAATGCAAGTCTGTATGAATAATAGAATTCCTGGGTCACTTAGAAGTTGGTTTTTTAAAGAGACAAATAAATTAGCAAACCTTTAGTTAGATTAAGAAAATAAGAGAGAAGCCTCAAATAACTAAAATTATAAATAAAAAAGGAGACATTACAACTGACTGATACCACAGAAATAAAACGGATAATAAAATAATACTGTGAACAATTATACAACAACAAATTGGACAAATAGAAGAAATGGATAAATTCCTAAAAACATACAACCTACCAAGAGTGAATCATGAAGAAATAGAAAATAAGAACAGACCAATAATGAGTAGAGAGATAAATTAGTAATCAAAATCCTCCCAACAAAGAAAAACCCAGGACATAATGGCTTCACCGGTCAACTGTACACTTACTTAAAGAGACCTTCTCAAACTCTTCCAAAACAATTAAGAGAAGGGAACACTTCCAAACTCATTTTACAAGGCCAGCATTACCATGACACCAAAGCCTGCCAAAAACACTACAAGAGATGAAAATTATAGGCTAATATACCTGATGAACATAGATGGAAAAATTCTCAACAAAATACTAGTAAACTGAACTCAACAGCAAAGGAAACAATCAACATTATGAAACCTACATGTTGACAGAAAATATTTTCCAACTATATGGCTGAGAAGGAGTTAATATCCAAAATATATAAAGAATTCAAATAATAACAAAAAAACCCGACAATCTTTAAAGTGGGCAAATGACCTGAATAAACATTTGTCAAGAGAAGACATACAAAGTGGCAACAGGTGTATAATAAAATGGTCAACATCACTCATTAATCATCAGAGAAATACAAATTAAAATTACCATGAGATACTACCTTACATCTGTTAAAATGGCTATTGCCGAAAAGACAAAAGATAAGTATTGGATAAGGTGTGGAGAAAATGGAACCCTTGTGCAGTCTTGGTGAGAATGTATATTGGTACAGTCACTGAAAAAATAATATAAAGCCTTCTAAAAAAGTTGAAAATAGAACTACCATATGATCCAGTGATTTCACTACTAGGTACATATCCAAAGGACATGAAATCAGTATGTCAAAGAGATATCTACACTCCCATGTTCATTGTAGCGTTATTCACAATATCCAAGATATGGAGACAACCCAAGAGTCCAGTGAAAAATGAATGCATTAAAAAGTAATGTATATCTACACAGTGGAATATATTCCGATTTTAAAAAAGGAAATCTTGTCATTTTCAAAAACATGAATGACCCTGGAGGACATTATTCTAAGTGAAATAAGCCAGATACAAAAAGACAAATACTTCATGATATCACTTGTATGTGGAAACTAAAAAACACTGAACTCATAGAATCAGAGAGAATGATGGGTAAAAAGAACTGGGGGAGGTTGGAATGGGGGGAATCGGGAGATGCTGATCAAAAAGTAAAATATCTCAGGTAGACAGGATGAATAAGTTCTGCAGATCTACTGTATGGCATGGTGACTATAGTTAATAATAATGTACCGTATACTTGAAAATTGCTGAGATAAGACCTTAATGTTCTCATGACAAAAAATGGTAAGTATATGTGGCATGAATATGTTAACTAGATTGCTTTATTAATTTCATAATGTATATATATATCAAAACATCACACACAGTGTAAACACATACAATTTTAAATCATCAGTTATACCTTAATAAATAGTAGGGAGGAGAGGAATTCATTCTACCTAATAATTATTCACTGTCCCTCAAAAGAATTGTCTACATTCCTCAACTCTCCTTTCTCCCTTTCCTTATAAAGAAAGTTGATTTTTCAGTAAATCTTCTGAAGGCAAGGGGGAGTTTTCCCCTTGGTCTCTACAATTTTGGCACTGCAGCCAGGATAGCAAAGTCTCTCTACACTTTTGGGAGTCACAGTCAAGGGAAGCTGGGACCTAAAAAGCCAGGATAAGGGTTTGCCTACTCTGAGAACTAAAACCCTGATTCACTAGACAAATTGGCACTCACTGGGTCCACCACTGTGACTGCTGGCACCTGAACAAGCCACCTGGAGGCCTAAGGATCAGCCTACCTGGACTCACAACAACTGATGCTCACATATGCCACATGGGGACTAAGGACTGATCCGCCTGGTGTCCCTATGCCCAGCAAAACCTCACCACAGTCTTCACTGTCAACCACAGCCTAAGCCACTGAAGAACTCACAGACACCACTGATGCTGATTATAGACAAAGAAGTCCTATGGAGACTACACTACTGCATCCACCCAACTTTCAAAGCCAAAGTGCCCTACCCAACCAATACTATAGATACATTTATAGGGAAAATCTCTTCCTGCAAAAACCAACCCACAAAACTGGAAGAAGCAACTGTAACAATAGATGTATAGACATCAATGTAATGACAAAAGAAACATGAAGAAAAAAAAGAAACATGACACCTCCAAGGAAACACAATTCTCTAGCAACAGATTCTGATGAAAAAGAAACATCTGAAATGCCTAAAACAATTTTCAAAATACTGATATTAAAGAAACACAGTAAGATACAAGAGAACACAGATAAACAATATTTAAAAATCAGGAAAACAACTTATGATCTGAATAAGAAACTCAAAAAAGAGATAGATATCATAAGAAGACTCAAGCAGAAATCCTGGCACTGAAGAATTCGGTGAATAAAATTTTAAAAATACAATTGAGGGCTTCAACAATAGACTAGATCAAGCAGAAGAAAAAATTTCTCAACTAGAAGACAGATCTTTTAAAATAACCCAGTTGGACAAAAAAAAAAAAAAAAAAAAAAAAAAAAGAATGAAAAAGAGTGAAGGAAGCCTATATGACATAGGAAACCATAAAGCAATCAACTATTCTAATTTTGAAAGCTTTAGAAGAAGAAATAATGGGCAAAGGCATAGAAAACCTATTTAACTAAATAGTAGCTGAAAACGTCCCAAGTCCTGCAAGAAACGGACATCCAGATACAGAAAGCACAAAGATCCCCAAACAGATTCAACCCAAATAGGTCTTCTCTAAAGCACATTATAGTAAAACTGTCAAAAGTCAAAGATAATGAAAAAATTCTATGAACAGCAAGAGCAAAGCGTCAAGTCATATATAATAGAATCCCTATCAGACTAACAGCAGATTTCTCAGCAGAAATCTTATAGGCCAGAAGAGAATGAGTTAGTATATTCAAAATGCTAAAAGAAGGGAAAAAACCCTGCTAGGCAAGAATATTATGCCCAGAAAGTCTATCCTTCAAAAATAAAGGAGAAATAAAGTCTTTCCCAGACAAGCAAAAACTGAGGGAATTCATCACCACTAGACCAGCACTACAAGAAGTGCTTAAATAAGTCCTAGATCTAGAAGTGAAAGGACAATATGTACCATTATGAAAACATATGAAAGTTTAAAACTCTACTAGTAGAGTAGATACACAAATGAGAAAGAGAAGGGACTAAAATATTACCTCTACAGAAAATCACTAAGCTACACTGTTATTAAACAATAAGAGAAGAAGAACGAAACAAAAGATATACAAAGGAACCAGATTAACAACTAACAAAATAACAGGAATAAGTCCTAATGTATCAATAATAGCCTTGAATGTAAATGGATTAAATTCCCCCTTAAAAGATATACATTTAAAATCCATACACTGGCTGAATACATTTAAAAACAAAACATAACCCCACTATATGTTGCCTACAAGAAACTCACTTCACCTGTAAAGACACATTTAGAGTGAAAGTGAAGGGATGAAAAAAGGTATTTTATGCAGATGGAAACCAAAAGCAAGCAGGAGTAGCTATACTTACATCAGATAAAAGAGACTTTAAGTCAAAAACTGCAAAAAGAGACAAAGTCATTATATAATGATTATATGGTTTGGCTGTGTTCTCACTCAAATCTCATCTTGAATTCCCACGTGTTGCGGGAGGGACCCAGTCAGGGGTAATTGAATCATGGGGGCAGGTCTTTCCCATGCTGTTTTCATGATAGTAAGTCTCACAAGATCTGATGGCTTTATAACGTGGAGTTTCCCTGCACAAACTCTCTCTCTTTGTTGCCATCCACGTAAGAAGTGACTTGCTCTTCCTTTCCTTCCACCACGATTGTGAGGCTCCCCAGGCACATGGAACTGTAAGTCCAATTAAATCTCTTTCTTTTATAAATTGCCCAGTCTCAGGTACAAAGAAACATTGGATTTAAACTGCACTTTAAATCAAATGGACCTAACAGATATTTACAGAACACTTCATCCAACAGTTGCACAATACATATTCTTTTAATGGGCATATGAAACATTCTCCAGGATAGAGGCCACAAATACAGGCCACAAAACAAATCTCAGCAAAGTTTTAGAAATTGAAATTTTATCAAGAATCTTCCTAAATCACAATGAAATAAACTAGAAATCTATAACAGGGGAAACCTTAGAAACTATACAGATATGTAGAAATTTAAAGAACATACTCCTGAATGATCACTTAGTCAATGAAGAAATTAAGAAGGAAATAAAATATTTATTGAAACAAATGAAAATGGGAATACAGCATATCAAAACCTATGGGCTATAGCAAAAGCAGTGCTAAGAGGGAAGGTTATAGTAATAAACATCTACATTAAAAAAATACTCCAGCCTGGGTGACAGAGCGAGACTCTGTCTCAAAAAATAAATAAATAAATAAAAAGATTTCAAATCAACAACCTGGTGATACCCCCTCAAGGAGATAGAAAAGCAAGAACAAACACCAAAATTAGTAGAAAAAATAAATAATAAAAATCAGAGAACTGAAGTATAGAGTTAAAAAATACAAAAGACCAATGGAACAAAAAGTTGGTTTTTTTAAGAAGATAAACAAAATCAATGAAACATTAGCCACACTAACCAAGGAAAAAAGAGAAAATACTCTAAAAAATAAAATCAGAAACAAAAAAAAGAGACATTACAACTGATGTTACAGGAACATAAAAGATCATCAGAGACTATTACGAACAACTATGTGCTAACAAATTGAAAAACCTAAAGAAAATGGATAAATTCTTGGACTAGTACAAACTACCCAGATTGAACCAGAAAGAAATAAAACACCCAAACAGACTTATAATGAATAATGAGATTGAATCAGTAATAAAAAGTCTCCCAACAAAGAAAAGCCCAGGACCAGATATGGCTTTGCTGCTAAATTCTACCTAACTTATAAGTAAAAACTAACACCAATTCTTCTCAAACTATTTCAAAAACACAGAAGAGGAGGAAATTCTTTCTAACTAATCTACAAGGCCAGTAGATACCAAAACTAAACAAGGACACAACATAAAAAGAAAACCACAGGCCAATATCCCTGATGAAGATAGATGCAAAAATTCTCAACAAAATACTAGCATACCACATCCAACAACACATCAAAAATAAAATACACCATGATCAAGTGAAACTTTCCCAGTGGTGCAAGGTTGATTCCACATTCATAAATCAATAAAGGTAATACATCACATCAACAGAATAAAAAACAAAAGTTACATGATCATCTCAATAGATGCAGGAAAAGCATTTGAAAGAATCCAATATCCCTTCATGATAAAAAAAACTCTCAGCAAATTAGACATAGAAGGAACATACATAAACATAATAAAGACCATATATGGGTCAGGCATGGTGGCTCACATCTGTAATCCCAGCACTTTGAGAGACTGAGGTGGGCGGCTCATGAGGTCAGGAGTTCGAGACCAGCTTGGCCAATATGATGAAACCCTGTCTCTACTAAAAATACAAAAATTAGCTGGGTGTGGTGGTGCATACCTGTAGTACCAGCTATTCAAGAGGCTAAGGCAGGAGAATTGCTTGAACCAGGGAGGCAGAGGTTGCAGTGAGCCAAGATCGTGCCACTGCATTCCAGCCTGGGTGACGGAGTGAGACACCATCTCAAAAAATAAAATAAATAAATAAATATCATATATGACAAACCCATAGCCAACATACTGAATGGAGGAAAGCTGAAAGCCTTTCCTCTAAAAATTAAAACACAAGGATGCCTACATTTAGCACTTTTATTCGACACAGTACTGAAAGTCTTAGCCAGGGCAATCAGGTAAGAGAAAGAAATAAAAGGCATCCAGGCCAGGCATAGTGACTCACACCTGTAATCCCAGCACTTTGAGAAGCCAAGGTGGGCAAATCACTTGGGGCCAGGAGTTCAAGACAAGCCTGGCCAACATGGTCAAACTCTATCTTTAATAAAAATACAAAAAATTAGCTGAATGTGGTGGCATGTGCCTATAGTTCCAGCTGCTTGGGAGGTTGAGACAGGAGAATTGCTTGAACCTGGAGGCCGAGGTTGCGGTGAGCCAAGATCGCACCACTGCACTCCAGTCTGGGCAACAGAGCAAGACTCTGTCTCAATAAATAAATAAATAAATACCACCCAAATTGGAAAAAGGGGAAGTCAAATCATTTCTCTTTGTAGACAACATGGTCTTATACATTAAAAAATCTAAAGACTCCACCAGAAAACTATTGGAACTGTTCAACAAACCAACATACGAAAGTCAGTAGCATTTCTATACGTCAGTGATGAACCAGCTGAGAAAGAAATCAAGAAGGCAATCCCATTTACAATAGCTCCAATAAATTAAAAACATAAAATACCTAGGAATAAATTTAACCAAGGAGGTGAAAGACTTCTACAAGGAAAACTATGAAACATAGATGAAAGACATTGAAGATATGAACAAATGAAAAGACATCCCATGGTCATAAATTGAAAGAATTAATATTGTTAAAATGACCATAACACCCAAACAGTCTTCAGATTCAATATAATTCCTATCAAAACACCAATAACATTCTTCACAAAATAAAACCTCCTAAAATTCACATGGAACCACAAAAGACCCCAAAGAGCCAAAGCAGTCCTGAGCAAAACAACAAAACTGAAGCCCCCACATTACCTGACTTCAAAACGTTCTATACAGCTATATAATCAAAACAGCATGGTATTGGTATAAAAACAGACACATAGACCAATGGAACAGAATAGAGAAACCACAAATAAAACCATGCATTTACAGCCAATTTTTTGAGAAAGGCATCAAGAATATACATTGGAATTGAACTCATGCAGATAGAGAGTAGGACAGTTACCAGAAGCCAGGAAGGGCAGTGAGATGGTGGTGGGAGGAAGGGGATGGTTAATTGGGACAAAAAATAGGTAGAAAGAATAAGACCTAGTATTGATAACACAGCAGAGTGATTGCAGTCAATAATAATTTAATAGTACGTTTTAAAATAACTAAAAGAGTATAATTGGGTTGTTTGTAATACAAAGGATAAATGCTTGAGGGGATGAATACCCCATTTTCCATGATGTGATTATTACTTATTGCATGCCTATATCAAATTATCTCATGTATCCCATAAATACATACACCTACTATGTACCCCCAAAAAATTTAATAAAAAATTAAAAATTTAAAAACACATAAAACATAAAAAAGAATATATACATTGGGAAAGGTCATGTAAAAAATTAAAAAAGAATATATCCCCAAATAGTTTTTTAATAAAAATTTTAAAATGTTAAAAACATGTAAAAATAAAAAAAATACATTGGGAAAGGACACCCTCTTCAATAAATGGTGCTGGGAAAACTGGATATCCATATGCAGAAGAATGAAACTAGACCCCTATCTCACTATATACAAAAACAACTGCAAATGGATTAAAGACTTAAACATACACCTGAAACTATAAAACTACTAGAATAAAACAAGAGAAATGCTTCAGGACATTGGTCCAGGCAAATTTTATGGCTAAGACTTCAAAAGCACAGCCAACAAAAATAAAACGGACAAATGGGACTATACACTAAAAAAATTTGCACAGCAATAGAAACAATGAACAGAGTGAAGAGAAAACCTGTTGAATCAGAGAAAATATTTGCAAACTATTCATCCAGCAAGAGACTATTATCCAAAATATGTAAGAAACTCAACAGCAAAAACAAAAACAAAAAAACCCACAAATAATCCCATTAAAAAGTGGGCAAGGGATCTGAATAGACATTTCTCAAGAGATACAAATGACCAACGGTAAATAAAAAAGTGCTCAACATCATTAATCATCAGGGAAATGCAAATCAAAACCACAATGAGATATATTCTCACCTCAGTTATAATATCTATTACCAAAAAGACAAAAATTAACAAATGCTAGTGAGGATGTTGACAAAAGAGAACTCTTATACACTGTCAGTGTGTACAGCCACTATGGAAAATAGTATGGACATTTATCCAAAAAAACTGAAAATAAAACACCATATTATCCAGTAATCCCATTACCAGTAATGGGATTTACCCAAAAGAAAGGACATCAGTATATCAAAGGGATGCCTGTATCCCTTATGTTTATTGCAGCACTATTCACAATAGTTAAGATATAGAATCCACCTAAGCATCTATTAATGGATGGGTGGATAAAGAAAATGTGTGGTATATATACAAAATAAAATACTATTCAGCCATAAAAAGGAATAAAATCCTGTCATTTACAGCAACATGAATGGAACTGAAGGTTTTTATGTTAAGTGAAATATATTAAGCCAGGCACAGAAAAACAAATATCAGATGTTCTCACTCATATGTGGGAGCTTAAAAAGGGGATGTCATGGAGGTAGACAGTAGAATGATAGTTACCAGAGGCTGGGAAGGGTGGGTGTCTGGGGGTGAAGAGGATGAAGAGAAGTTGGTTAATGAGTACAAATATACAGTTAGATAAGGGAATAAGTTCTAGTGTTTGATAGCACAATAGGATGACTATAGTTAATTACAATGCATTGGATATTTCAAAATAGAAGAGCATATTTGAAATATTCCCAGCACAAATAATAAATGATCATAGTGATGAATATCTGAAATGTCCTAATTTGATCATTACATTGTATGTATCAAAAATCACATGTACCCCATACATTTGTACAATTAGGTATCAATAAAAAAAAAATACAATAGCAGGGGGCAAAGGGGCAGGGCAGGAGAAGACTATAAACATTGAAAAATGTCCCTCAGTTTTCTAGCTTTTAAAACATTATACCAATATTAGGCTGGGCATGGTAGCTCAGGCCTGTAATCCCAGCACTTTGAGAGGCTGAGGCTGGCAGATCACTTGAGGGCAAGGAATTTGAGATCAGCCCGGTCAACACAGTGAAACCCCATCTCTACTAAAAATAGAAAAAAAAAAATAGCTGGGCATGGTGGTACACACCTGTAATCCCAGCTACTTGGGAGGCTGAGGTATGAGAATCGCTTTAACTTGGGAGGCAGAGGTTGCAATGAGTGGAGATTGTGCCACTGCACTCCAGCCTGGGCAACAGAGCGAGACTCTGTCTCAAAAAAAGAAAACAAATTATACCAATATCATATAATTATCATGTTATAGAATTTCTATGTCTAAAAATTACTCTCCTATATTGATTTTTAAATATCAGCTATATGAATTTAAAGAACATTTTTTTCCATTGTCATTACAAGGAAAAGCAAATTCCAAAAATTCAATATCACATTGGATGGTAGAAATTTATCTGAGATGTTTATTTCTGGAGAAAACTCCTTTCTATCCCCATTAATCGCTTCAGTTCTTCCAAAATTAATTAGAATTGTTTAGTTATTTGTTTTTATAGTCCCACACCTAAGGCTATTATTACAGTCACCAAAATAAAATGCTGACAAGTTAATTTTTGTAATTTATTTACGTCTACCAAGAGGTTCAGAAATTTTATAGCTAATATAGCTCAGTGACAATCAAATAGTTGTAATTATTTGCTCTCAAGGGCATCAAATCCACCAGGGCAAAGGTATCAAAAGAAAAAACAGAGTGAAAAATGGAAGAAAAAAATGACCAGGTTCAGTGTGGTTCACACCAGTAATCCAAGCACTTTGGGAGGCTCAGGAGGGCAGATTGCTTGAGCCCAGGAGTTCAAGACCAGCCTGGGCAACATGGTGAAACCCCATCTCTACCGAAAATACAAAAAAAAAAAAAAAAAAAAAAATCAGCCAAGTGTGGTAGTGTGCACCTGTAGTCTCAGCTAGTAGGGAGGCTGAGGTGGGAGAATCACTTGAACCTAGGGGGCAGAGGTTGCAGTGAGCCAAGATTGTGCCACTGAACGCCAGCCTGGGCAATAAAGCAAGACCCTTCTCAAAAAAAAAAAAAGAGTAAAAAAAATTTATTTTCACCACAACTCTTAATCACTAAAGATATGTAATAATACCCAAGGAAGTAGAAAAATTAAGAAATTTAATCTAAAAAAATATAACTTACTACACTTTTATCATGTTTTGACTGTTGGGGATAGAAGAATTAGGTAAAGGGCCAGAGAAAGAAGACACTGAGAGCTTGTGGTGGAGGGCAAAGGTAAGGTGGGGTGGGTAGGATTATGGTTTGGCCAGGAAGGAAAGAAAAGTGAAAGAGAAAGAAAACAAAGACAGAGGTAGTCTCAGGGCAAAAGAGTCAAAATGACACCATATATTAGGTCAGTTTGATACAGCAATTTTAACACTCCTGAATCGAAGTAGCCCTATAAAAATATATAAGTCTCTGGGTTTTTATTTTTTATTACCAAATAATTATGTGTACAACTTACTGATCTCTACTGCATCCATTAACGCAACCCAGACTACATGAGACTTACATTTTCTTTAAGTTCTATATTATTTGGATTTTTTCACGCTATATATTACCATTACTTTAAGTATGTACATATAAATTTTTTTAAGTCTGTCAAATTTGTTTAAGCCTCTAATGATGTCCGAGTCTTATCTCCCAAAACATCTTGGAAGAGTCTTTGAATCTTAAGTGTAAAATATGTTCATAGGTTAAAGAAACAAAGTATCTGTTAGAAATTTAATTGAGGATTACACATGCCATCCAGGCTTGAGATTAAGGGATCACATTGTGGCCCAGATATCTACTACCACAACCAGCTCCATCTTCTCATCCTCAAGATATAGGAAGGTAAACAATAGCATCATCATAACTCCTAAGAGCTATAGTCCATCTTCATGATCTTCAGATTGAAAATAGAATGTTTCATTTGGCCAGACATGGTGGCCCATGCCTATAATCCCAGCACTTTGGGAGGCCGAGGCAGACAGATCACTTGAGCTCAGGAGTTCGAGACCAGCCTGGGCAACAGAGCAAGACCCTGTGTCAAAAAGAAAAAAAAAGTTTCATTATTAAGCAGGGACTTATTAGCAAAAAGTACATTACTAATAACTTTAAAAGAGAAATAAATTAATATTTTTTAAAAACCAAAAACTCAAACCATTCAAGATACAAAAGACAGTGCTGTGGGTCACCCCTGTAATCCCAGCACTTTGGGATACCAAGGTGGGCAGATCACTTGAGGCCAGGAGTTCGAGACCAGCCTGTCCAACACAGTGAAACCCCGTCTCTACAAAAAAATACAAAAGTTAGCTGGGTATGTGGCACGCGCTTGTAATCACAGCTACTTGGGAGACTGAGGCATGAGAATAGCTTGAACTCGGGAGGTGGAGGTTGCAGTGAGCTGAGATTGTGCCACGGCATTCCAGCCTGGGTGAGCAAGGGAGACTCCATCTCCAAAAAAAAAAAGAGAGAGAGAGAGAGAAAGAGAAAGAGAAGAAGGAAGGAAGGAAGGAAGGAAGGAAGGAAGGAAGGAAGGAAGGAAGGAAGGAAGGAAGGAAGGAAGGAAGGAAGGAGAAAGGAAACAGAGAGAGAGAAAGAAAAGGGAAGAAAAGGGAGAGGAAGAGAGAAAGAAAGGAAGGAAGGAAGGAGAGAGAGAGAGAAAGAGAGAGAGAGAGAAAGCAAGCAAGCAAGCACAGACACTTTGCCTAGAACGACGGATGGCAGTGCAGTAAACTCCTCATTGCATGGCTTGTCTGCAAGATGATTCTTAACTCCCTCCCATCCCTGATGGGGCAGAACAGGGTTTGAGCACTGGGAAGCAGAGTGGAGCACAGTATAACATGTGTTTAGTGATAGAAAATATGTTTAGAGACCATTTAACTCAGATTGATCCTGTCACACTCCAGGGTTGGTAGTTTATGATGTGGTAAGGTCCAATATTTTGTACTTATAATGACATTTTAATATGGCCAAAATCAACCAAAAAGGAAAGAAAAGAGCATCTCATATACAAATTAGTTAATAATTTTAAAAAAAATTTTAACCTAGAAGTTAAAATATGTTTTCTTGGCAGTTTGGAGATTTCTCAAAGAACCAAAAAGAATTACCATGAATTACTATGTGACCTAGTGATCACACTAGTAGGTATATTCATTCCCAAAGGCGAATAAATCATTTTACCAAAAAGACACCTGCACTTGAATGTTTATGACAGCACTATTCACAATAGCAAAGACACAGGATAAACTCAGGTGTCCATTAATAGTGAGTTGGATGAAGACACTGTGGTACATATACACCATGAAATACTACACAGCCATAAAAAAGAGCAAAATAATGTCCTTTGCAGCAACACAGATGCCGCTGGAGGCCATCATCCTAAGGAAATTAACAAATTAAGCAAACCAAATATTCTCACTTATAAGTGGAAGCCAAACATTGGCTTTACATGGACATAAAGATGGGAACAATAGACACCAGTGACTCCAAAAGGAGAGAGGAGGGAGGGGGACAAAAGGCGAAAAATTACCTATTGGATACTATGTTCACTGCCTGGGTGATAGATTCAATTGAAGCTCAGAGCATTATGCAATATATCCGTGTAACACACCTGCACATGTACCCCCGAATCTAAAATAAAAATAAGTAAATAAATAAAAATGTTTTCTTTTCATTCTTTTCGGTTTGTTTTGATCACATCAAAATGTCTTCGTGCCAATAGTACAAGAATGTTCATTGTAGCATGTTTGAAATAGTAATATGTTGGAAACAACTTCAATATAGGAATTGCTACATAGATTATGAGAAATTTGTACAATAGAGTATTATGGAGCACTTTAAAAGAATGAAACATTTTTATTTCTACTAACATGGAAGGTTCTCCAAGTTATATTGTTAAATGAAGAAAAAAGGGCCAGGGGCAGTATGCTACTATCTGGGTAAAAAAAGAATGTCTATAAATATGTTCACATATGCTTAAACAGTTTGTGGAATACTATGCAAGAAACTTAAGAGCAATGCCTCAAAGAAGAGACTCTAGGAGCTTTTGTTTTCTTTTTAAGCAGAGTTTTGCTCTGTCACCTAGGCTGGAGTGCAGTGGCGTGATCTCGGTTCACTGCAACCTCTGCCTCCTGGGCTCAAGTGATTCTACTGCCTCAGCCTCCCAAGCAGCTGGGACTAAAGGCGTGTGCCACCGTGCCTGGCTAATTTTTGTATTTTTAGTAGAGATGGGATTTTACCATGTTGGCCAGGCTGGTCTCGAATTCCTGACCTCAAGTGATCCGGCTGCCTCAGCCTCCCAAAGTGCTGGGACTACAGCCGTGAGCCACTGTGCCCAGCCGGTATTTGCTTTTTAATATATACCTTTAAAAATATATTGAATTTTCTACCATGCTTATAATACTGATTCAAAAGAGTAATTAATACTTAAAAATTTCCCCATGTAAAAACAGCAGCCTCAAGTGGAGCTATCACAATGTTCCTGACACTAAAATCATTATTTCCAAACATTATATGCTTGGCACCACCACCTGGAATATCTTGAAATATGGAAGTTATTTATTCCATCATTTATGTATATACCATGTGCTTATTATACATTAGTGAGATAATAAATCAATAGACAAAATCCCTGCCTACATGGAGCTTATGTTCTATGCAGAGAGACAGTTAAGGAATATACGATCCATAGGTTATATTGTACATTTCAAGGTGATAAATGCTATTGTATGGGGAAAAAAAGGGTAATAGAGATTGAGAAAGGCAGGATTGGTGACACTTAGGTAAACACTTGCAAAAGCGGAAGGAGTGAGCCATGTGGATATCTGGCATTAACACAGCACTCTGGGGACAGTGTTCCGGGCAGAAGGAAGAGCCAATGTAAATGTCATGCACCTGGCATGATCAGTCAACAGCAAGGAGGCTAGGGTAGCTTTAGCGGAGTGAACAAGGGATAAAGTAGCTAGAGATGCAGTGAGAGAAGCAACGAGGGTTATAATATCATGGAGGGCCTTGTAGGCTGTGTGTAATAAGGTGTTTGACTTTTTTTTGAATTAAATGGAAGGCCAGTGGAGGCTTTTGAGCTATGGAATGGTGTTGTGAGATTTACTTTTGTATAGGACCACTATGATTGCTCTTTTGAGACTAGATTGGAGGAGGGCAAGTGAGGAAGCATCAAGGATAGTTGGGAGACAATTACAACAACCCAGACAAGCCAGAGATTACGATAAACTACACTAGGCTGGTACTATAAAAATGCTGAGTGGTGATCAGAGCCACAGACACATTTTGAAAGCAGAACAAACAGGATTTCCTAATAGGTTGTATATAGTGTGTGAAAGAAAAGGAGGAATCAAGAATGACTTGCAGCCTTCTGGCTTGAGTAGCTGGAAGGATGAGATATTACTACAATTAAGGGCACTACAGGCAGAGAATTTGTGAGGTGGAGAGTTGGGAGTTCAGTTCTGGATCTGTCAAGTTTGGGAAGCTACTTAGACATCCAAGTAGAGATGTCAAGAAGCTATAGTTATATATACAGGGTTTGAGTTCAGGGGAGAAGTTCTGATTGGAGATATTAATTTGAGAGGTGTCAGTAGGGATGGTATATAACTCCATAGGAGATGATGAGTCCCCTAGGGAGTGAATGTAGATAAGGAGAAGAGACCCAACATCTTAGTCTTGGGGTACCCCCAATGTTAGCAAGTCAAGAAGAGGAGCAACAATAAAGATGACCAAGAAGGATGCTGATGATGTTCTTTTTCTTGACCAGGGTGGTAGTTACATAGTTACGTGGGTATATTAACGTTTTGATAACTCATTGAGCCATACGCTTATGAATTGTGTTCTTTGCTCTGTATATATTACACTTCAATAATTTTTTACCCCTCCCCGCTTCCTAGTCCCTTACTTTCTTGCTATTTCTTTATGGAATCATAAAGAAATTAACCCCTTCAGCAAATTTTCTCAAGGCTGCAGGTTTCTTCTCTTCAATGCTAAATCTTCTACCAAACACACGGCATCTGCTCAGGGAACTGAAGCATTTTGAAATTTGTTTTAAACCAAATTAAATCTATCTTAGAATCTCACTATTCAAAGTGGCATACAATTATTTGAATAGAAGTGGGACAGGCAATAGCTCCAGGGACCAAGGAATGGGATGAGGGCCTTCTGTTCTTCACCACTGAGATGCTTGGTTTCCAAGCCCATGTGTCCTACTCTCCTGAGGAACTCTTTTTCCAAGGGCCTGTAAGCTATGGAATCCATAAAGCAGACAGCAGTCCCATTCAAAATCTTCAGCACTGTGTGGGCACACAGATCTTTCCCTGACAGTTGTACATATGTGCCCCACTCCCATTTTTCCCAGTCACAGAGAATCTCATTCTTTCCTCAACTCCCTACCACCTTGGGTTTCCCTTGACATACTCCTATATCCCACCTCTCTTCATCTCTTTTGCCAAACATTCTCCTTCCAAACAAAAACTGGATTTCATTTGTTTGTCTTTAAGGTCCACGGTAGTGCCTATTTTCAGCCATGAAACACAAATCTTATGAGTACTTGAGGTAAGAAAACTCAGATGCAGAACACAGACATTTGGCTAACTTTGGAAGATGAAGAAGGCAAGAACCCTTACCACTTTTCAGTTTTCAAGTTATTTTGGTCTGTAGGTTGTGTTCCCCTAGAAAGATCGGCTGTTCTCTTCAGATACGGGTGTTGAGTGAGAAGTCAATGTCAGACCCTTGTTTATATCCCAGCTAGTGAGTTTAGGGAAACCAGAAAGTATGAGTTCTAGAGTGAAGAGCCCCAGGCACTACCTCCATTTGCTGCCATCTCTTAAAGAGACTCTTCTGGAAAGGGATTCTTCCTCTTTTTTTAGCTTTTATTTTAGCTTCAGGGAAACATAGTTTAAGTAAACTTGTGTCACAGGGGTTTGTTGTGCAGGTTATTTTATTGGCCTCTTTGTGTGGTTGCTTTATAGTGACACTGGTCTGTGTGTTTATACTAGCTGGTAGCAGTCTTTCTTTTCTATATTTAGTGCTCCTTTCAAGATCACTTGTAAGGTAGGTCTGGTGGTAATGAATTCCCTCAACATTTACCTATCTGAAAAGAATCTTATTTCTCCTTCAATTAGGAAGCTTAGTTTGGCTGGATATGAAATTCTTGGTTGCAGACTTTTTTTTCTTTAAGAATGTTGAATACAGATACCCAATCTCTTCTGGCTTGTAGGGTTTTAGCTGAGAGGTCCACTGTTATCCTTATGAGGTTCCCTTTGTAAGTGACCTGCCCCTTCTCTCTGCCTTTAACATTCTTTCTTTCATTTAGACCTTGGAAAGTCTGACAATTATGTGTCTTGGGGATGATGTTTTTGTGTAAAATCTTGCAGGAGTTCTCTGTATTTCCTGAATTTCACTGTTGGCCTCTCTGGCAAGGTTGGGGAAGTTTTCATGGACGATTTCCTGAGATGTTTTCCAAGTTGTTTGCTTTCTCCCAGGTCCTTTCAAGGATGCCAATGACTTATAGATTTGGCCTCTTTTCATAATCCCAACTTCTCAGAGGTTCGTTTATTTCTTTTTATTCTTTTATCTATTTTTGTCTATCTTATTTCAGAGAACCAATCATCTTCAAGTTCTGAGATTCTTTCCTCAGCTTGGTTTATTCTGCTGTTAATACTTGTGATTGCATTGTGAAATTCCCCTATTGTGTTCTTCAGCTCTGTCAAACTCACTTAGGTCCTTTTTCATACTGGCTGTTTCATTTTTCAGCTCCCATGTTGCTTTATTGTAATTTTTATTTTTCTTGGATTGGGTTTTGCCATCCTCCTGAATCTCAATGATATTCATTCCTATCCATATGCTGAATTCTATTTCTGTCATTTCCGACAGTTCAGCCTGGTTAAGAACTCTTGTTGGAGAATTGTTAGTCATTTGGAGGATATACAACACTCTGGCCATTTGAGTTATGAGACTGCTTGTGTCCATTCTTTCTCATCTCTGCATGTGGGTGTTCCTTTAGCTGTGGTGTGGATTGAGTACAGTCAATTGACTTCTTTTCTGGATGTTTTCACCAGGCTGAGGCTTTGGGCAGGGTCTTTATTTGAAGCTGGCTTCTTGTCTCTGGTTTCAGAGTGGGGTAGGTTAGTGAGGTATTTATGGTGTCAAAGCTTTGGAGTGTGATCCAGCAGGTGATATTCAGGATTATTGGTCAGTTGGTAGACTCTTGGTCAGTTGTATGACTCCCCTATGTTTCCTCATAGTTGCAGTCACGTTCCCTCTCAATGCCATGAAAATGTGGGTTCCTCTCCCCCTTGAGTGTTGGCTGTAGATTGTGGCTTGGCACTCCTGGGATGCCCATGCAGCTGAGGCAATCTCTGTGTTTATATTCCTTCCCCAACTTGGAAGCAGATGAAGAAGGGACCTTAGTAGTGATTGTGGCCAAGGGTCTTTTGCTTGTTTCCTTGAGGCTCCACCCCAGAGAGATGCAGGTCAGCAGTATCTCAGTGGAATCAACGCAGGATACAGCATCTGTGCTGTGGGCACAATCCAAGGGTTCTGTTTGGTGATGAGCAGTTGCGGCGGGTGTGGCGGGGGTGGAGTGCGATGTGGGACCCGTGTAAGACAGACTGGCCTCCTCTCCTTGGGTTGACTGCAGATTGTTGGAGGGGTGGATAAAGCACTTAGGGTCTTTGCTCCTTCATTAATCTGAGGGTAACAAGGGCAGTTCCACTGCAGAGGCAGTGGCAGAGAGGCTTTCAGTTGCCCCTGGAGGCTCTGTTCAGGGAGTTCCTGAGTTGCTACTGGCTCAATAGCCCTGGCAGGGGTTGGCAAGAGGCCCAGGTCTGGAGGACCTGCCTCACAGAGATATGGAAATGGGCACCCATGTAACGATGTGACCACTTTTCTGTCAGGCTGTTGCAGTGTGCTGGGGACCCACTCTAGTCCTTAGTTGCTGCAGATTTTCTAGTACCTGATCCAGAGAAGGCGGTGAAACATCAAAGATGGTGGCCTGCCCTTCCCTCTGGGAGCTTTGTTCCAGGGAGGCATGGACCTGTTGCTGGCCCAAACACACGTGTAAAAGGTGGCTGGAGACCCTGGTTGGGAGGTCCTACCCAGTGAGGAGGAATAGGATCAGGCACCTACTTGAAGAAGCATGGCCACATTTTGGTGGATCAGCTGTGCTGTGCTGGGGTACCCTTTCCACTCCCGGTTGACTCAGTCTCTCCAAAACCCAAAGGCTGGAACAGTTAATTCGCCCAAACAGCAATGATGGCAGCCTGTCCCTCCCTCTGGGAGCTCCATCCCAGGGAGAATTCAAGTCTCTCTGTCAGCTGGAGAACACTGGCAGGGGTGGCTGGAGGCCGCGGATGGGAGGTCCCAATCAGTGAGAAGGAATGAGATTGCGGTACCTGCTTAAAGAAGCAGTCTGGCCACATTTTTGTAGAGCAGCTGTGCTGTACTGGGAAATCCCTCCCACCCCCAGTTGGCTTGGACTCTCCAAAGCCTGAAGGCTGGAGTGGCTAAATTGCCCCAACAGCAGCAGAGGTGGCGGCTCACCCCTCCCCCAGGGAGCTCCGTTTCAGGGAGGCGCAAGGCTGCTACCAGTGGCTGGTTGGATTTCCAAGCCTGTGGGTCTTCTCCTGAGATGCTGTGGAAATGGGGCCTGCAGACTGTCACTGCGCAGCCTCGAGGATTCCGCCTCTTTCCTACAGGTATATACAGGGATCTAATCTCCCGCTTTGCAGGAGTTGCAGTTACTTTGCTGGGAAGCTTGATTTTCTGAAGCTCCTGGGTCTCCACCCATACCTGAGCGGCTGCTCTGCTAAGACTCTATGTAGCTCTGTCAGACTGAAGGCCCTGGTGGAGTGGGTTCATGAGATCTCCTGACCCTGCCTTGCAATGATCCGTGGGAGAAGCGAGGGTTCCCAGAGTCACCCATTCACTCACCACTTTCCTGGGTGGGGAAGGTTCCCCTGGCTCCTGTCACTCCCAAGTGGGCTGTTGTCCTGCTTTGCTTTTCTTTGTTCTCTGTGGTCAAGCTGTTTCCTTGATTAGATACATTGCAAGTACCTGGATGTTTCAGTTGAAGATGCTGTATTTAGTCACCCTTCTCATTCCTCTCCATGAGAGCCATGCACGCTACCTGTTTCTCTTCTGCCATCTTCAATTTATACCAGGGTACTTCCTTTGAAAGAATCCACTTCAGCACATTTTATCAATTTTAAGCTTTTTTCTTGCTAGATTCTCTTGGTTTCCTAGGTATGTGGTTATGTCATACACGAAAACGATAGCTTTATTTTCTAACCCAATTATTCATTATATTTTCTTGCTTTATTTCATTTTTTGGAAACCTCCAAGACCATGTTATACGATAATGCTATATAATACTACTAGTAGTTTATCTTCTGACTTTAAATAAAGTTGTTTTAATGTTTCACTGTTTAGGATACTATTTATTATTGGTTTCTGATAACTAGTCCTTATAGTTTTACTACTTCACTAATAGTTTTACATTGATATATTTTCTAATATTGAGCCATCATAGGATTCTCAAAATAAAGAGTAAAATACTCCCCTCAAAATACATTTCATAACATCCCTTTCCCTCCCTCAGAAAATGGGAGTAACATATGAAGAATCCATGAGTGGACTATTAAGCTTCTATAGTCAGTCATTTATGAATAAATATATTTTTAAAAATATATTTTTTGAGTAATTACTATGTGTTACTGAACCAAACTTAGGTCCATCCACCTGGCACAGCAAAGTCAACACCAACACTAAGATCTACAGTGAGAGAAAGTAGGCATTCATTGCAGGGCACCAAGCAAGAAGAATTGGGCAGCTAATAAGCATTAGACTCAAATTCCCCAGTGCCCTACATGCAAAGGCTTTTAAAGGTGGTGAGGCAAAGTTTATAGGCAGTCATAAATCAATACGTGGAGGTTATACATTGGTTTGGCCCTAAATGGTGAGATATTTTGAAGCAGAGGTTTACAGATGATAGGATACAGAGATTCTTCAATTCAGCATTGGTTAAGGAAGCGATGCTTTGTATAAAAACTTGGGGTCAGCAGAAAGAAGTGTTAAGGGTTGGCCTGAGGGTATGACTCTGCAGGCCCCTCAGAGAGAAATTTAGAACAAAGAAGTTCAGCCCTCAGTTCCTCCTTATCTGAGGTTTACATGACAGGTCAGCATTTTCCATCAGGTGGGGGCTCAGGTTTCTGAAAAACAGCTCAAGGACAAGTGTCAAGATGTTATTTTTAGTTTCTATGGGAACCAAACATCTTGTGACTCGAACTTACTTGGCTATTTAAGCTATTATTACCTTCTTGCTTATCAAGTTGCTCATTTACTACTCAAGGCTAGCTAGGTGCTTGGAATTTTCCTTGAAGAGACTCAGGAGTTTTCCTTAATTTCAATGCTTGGGAAGATCCAGCAGGCCCCTAAGAGGAGTCCCTGCCCTATCTCATGTGTGTTGTACTATATGGTGTGTGTGTTAACCTTCTTAGTATGTTGGGGGAAACTCTTCTTTCAGACTAGTACATATAACTCAATTTGACTAATGAGGAAATAGAGCTAGTGAGGCAGAAGAATAGGGTCTGCAGACAGGGAACTTAAGGGCAATTTGTGCTAACTTTTTAAAAGAGAAAACACCAGGGTCTGGGGGCAGGAAATCTAAGGCCAAATCACGCTGACTTCTCAAAGCCGGATCTAAAGGAAAATACCGGGGTCTGGGCGCAGGAATCCTAAGGCCAATTAACACAAACTTCCTAAAGCTAAATCAAAAGGGAAAAACCCCATCTCCCCAAGCCAAGTAATGAAGGATCAAGGGCTACTCTTCCTACAACCCTCCCATCCCAACATATCTCAGATGGAAAGGAAGAGTGCCCTGGATTGGCTGAGGGCCACACAGAACCATCCCTTCATGTGCATAGGGTGCCAATTCACCTCAGCCTTTAACCAGCCACAGACCAAATCCTTCATCCAGATAAGGGGTAGATGGTAAGAACCTCAAATGGGATACTTAAAGCCCAGAAAACTTTGTAACTGGGCCCTTGAGCCACTTGCTCAGGCCCACTCCCTCCCAGCAGAGTGCGTTCTCGCTTTCATAAATTCCTGCTTTTGCTGCTTCATTCCTGCATTTCATTCCTCTGCCACTGTGTGCATTTTGTTCAGTTCTTTGTTCAAAATGCCCAGGACCTGGACAACTCATAGTCAAGCCCCTCCACCGGTAACACTAGATACATTAATACTTTGCCCAAAGTCCCACTCCCAAGAAGTGGTAGAACCAGATTTAAACCCAGGTTTAGAGCCTGAGCTTTTACAACTGTATTATAATGTTTCTCAGTAAAGCACTACCAAAGACCAAGAAATAACAGAAGCTTCAAGATGGCAAAAAATCTGATGTGCTTATATTTATTGTGTCAAAATTCTACTGAAATGACAGTAAATATTTTTTAAAAGGAATGAATCCCAAACCATATATAGAGCAAGAGGGAAGGCCCAAGAATTTCAGAAATTCTGACAAATTTCTAGAAGGCAGAAAGCCAGGGGCATCAGAGTAGAGAAAGTCACAAACCAGACAAGGCGGGGTTACTTTTAGTCCAGCCAAGTCCCAGAAAGGACTCCAAGCTGAGTCTTTAGATAAAGAAAGTGGAACTAGGTTGGCAGTATTCAGTTTGACATAAAGGGCTGTTTGTGAACAGCTGGACTAGTTGGCGCTTCCCATACCTTAGCCCACTCAGTAACCGTCAGCAATGGTATGGAGTAGAGGAGGGGAATAGCATTACCTGCACCGTTAACAGAGAGGTGCTTTTAAAAGGAATTTGACATTACGTGCCTGAAAATGGAGTCAGGTTCCAAACATGGGAGTTTGTCCCTAGATTATCCCCTCTTCATTACTTGTCCAGGGAAGACTTCCTGGAGTCCTTGACCTAACCTACAAGATGAAAAGCAGCCAGCTAAGTAAAACAAAAAAGAAGGCAAGTCATTCCAGGCAAAAAGTTTAACTTGACCTACAGCAAACTTGAGACGGCAAGGAATAGCATGGTGGCTGAGGGAAATATTTTATAGTCGTCAGAAGAAAAGCTTAGTCCTAGGTGTGAGAGATGCTGAGGCTGGTGGGGCAGGCAGTAACCAGATCTAGTTTGTACTTATCCTATGGGCAAAAGAGAGACAGTGAAGGATGTAGTGCAAAGATGAAATGGTCAGGACCCTTGTTTTGACAGCTGTGTAGAGGAAGGACTGGGAAATAATGCCTTCTTTAATGCAGTCGCTTCCAAGGTGTGGCCTTGGGAAGCAGCAAAAAATTATTGGTTTACTACAACCTACTGAACCACAGCCTCTGGGCGTAGGGCCCAGCGATCTGTTTTAACAAGTCCTACAGGTGATTGTGATGCACACTCATTTGAAAACCATTCTTCTAAGGAAGAGCTCATTCCTCAAGACATTTCATCTCCTTTATGAATTGTTTCTATCCCACTCATGTTGAATGGACCATACCCTCAATTGTCAACCCCCAGTAACCCCTGTGTATACCTCTCATACAGCAGAATTTTATGGTGCTTCCTTATGTCAGTCTTCCCATGATAATCAGGAAGCTTCTTGATATCAAGTACAGTCTCAATAGCTTTTGTAGCCCTGGCAGCACCCTACGCGTGCAATAAATTGGCTTGCTAAATGAATGAACACAAAAATAACAATTAGCAGGCATTTGCCACAGTCCAGTCAATAGATAAGCAGGAAATGAGGTCTTAAGCCAAAAGAATAACAGAGATGGGCATGAGAGATATTTAGGAAATAAAAGGGACAGAATGCTAATAAGAGTTAACAATTATATATTACACGTAGTATGTGCCAGGTACTGTTTTAAGTGCTTTATACAAATGTTCCTATTTAATTCTCACAAAAACCCTATAAAGTTCTACAATTTTTAATTCTCATTTTATAGACAGGGAAAGTTGAGGTTAAATAATTTACCCAAGTCCAACAGCTAACAGTCAGCCAGGATTCAAACTAATATATGATGTCTGTCTGTAGAGTCCTTGTTCTTTTTTTCTTGAGACAGGGTCTCGCTGTGTCACCCAGGCTGGAGTGCAGTGGTGCATGCAATCTTGGGTCACTGCAATCTCCACCTCCCAGGTTCAAGCAATTCTCCTGTCTCAGCCTCCCGCATAACTGGGACTACAGGCATGTGCCACCACGTCCGGCTAATTTCTTTGTGTTTTTCTTTTCCTAGCAGAGACAGGGTTTTGCCATGTTGGCCAGGTTGGTCTCGAACTCTTGACCTCAAGTGATCCACCCACCTTGGCCTCCCAGAGTCCTTGTTCTTTATCATATTCTGCCTCCAAACTCATGCTAAGTGAGCCTTTTAGATTTCCAGTTTGAATGGTTAGGTAAATAGGATGCCATCAGCAAAGAGACAGGAAAAACCAGGGAAAGATGATGACTTCAGCTTTAGACATGCTGTGTTTGAGATACCTTTATGAGATGTACAGCAGGTGGTTGGATGTAATAGTCTGAAACAGGGGCATGGACTGGGCTAGATGTATAAATTAAGAAGCTGGCTGGGCGACGTGGTTCACACCTGTAATCCCAGCACTGTGGGAGGCCAAGGCGGGTGAAACACCTAAGATCAGGAGTTTGAGACCAGCCTGGCCAACATGGCAAAACCTCATCTCTACTAAAAATACAAAAATTAGCTGGGCATGGTGGCACTAGCCTGTAATCGCAGCTACTTGGGACGCTGAGGCAGGAGAATCGCTGGAACCCAGGAGGCAGAGGTTGCAGTGAGGCGGTATCGCACCACTGCACTCCAGCCTGGGAGACAAAGCAAGCCTCCATCTCAGAAAAAGAAAAAAAAAAAAAGAAATCAACAACACACAGCTGGGCAAGGAGGCACTTGCAATTATCTCAGCAATTTAGGAGGCCAACACAGGAGAACTGCTTGAGCCCAGGAGCTCAAGATCACCCTGGACAAGGTCATGAGACCCCATCTCTATAAAGAAATAAAAAAATTAGCTGGATGTGGTGGCACACACCTATACGCCCAGTTACTCGGGAGGCTGAGGTGGGAGAATCACTTGTGCCCAGGAAGCTGAGGCTGCAGTGAACCATGTTCGTGCTAATGTACTCCAGCCTAGGCAACAGTGAGACCTTGTCTCAAACACAAAAACAAACCTGTGAGGCTATTTGCACTTCAGTTTCCCTTAAATATTGTTCACTAGGTATTTCATCCCACATGTCTTCTCATTAAATGTAATCCTCATTCTTTTAGGGCCATCTCATCCATTCTTTTGGTTGCATTTTGTTGATTTTTTTTTTTTTTTGGTAGAGACAAGATCTCACTATGTTGCCTAGGGCTGGTCTCCAACTCCCGTCTTCAAGTGATCCCCACCTTGGCCTCCCAAAGTGCTGAGATTACAGGCGTGAGCCGCCATCCAGCCCTGAAGTACAATTCTTTACTATTTTTGTGAGAGTATTCTAGACTAAAATCACTCAATATCCATCTACCATTACTTACTGGCAATAGCAAATTAATCCAATACTTCCTAATCTGGAAACAATGTCATTTCATATAGCATAAGCTTTCTCTTTTCTAAGACCTCAGCAAATTAATTAAACTTGCTAAAATCACCACTAATAAGGTATGAAGAGGACAGGGTATTAAGACTCCAAAAACAAAAGTAGGCATTTCTGTCTACTAAAAATCCTTCTGAAACGTGACACACTGGCATTATAGGGTCCAACAAAGTAAAATTATATGCGTTACTCCCTTCAGTAGTTTTGATTCAGAGCTAACTTTCCAAGTTAAAAAGAGCAAAAAACATGTTGCTGAGAGATCTTGCCTGAAACTACAGCAAAGGTGTTTACAAAATATTTTCTAGTATTAATAGGAAAACAAGCAACTTACTGTATTGGAAAAGGAAAATGTATGATTTCATTTTGCATTTCCTTTTAGAAAACAGTCTTATCTGATGAGACTGTGGTAGCCTGTAGCCAAATACTTCCACTGTGTTCCATTTTTGCAACCAAAATTATCAAATGAATTTTATTTAAATGGAAAAGTCAGTTAAAACCAGAATATCCTTTGTCCAATCAGTAAATAAACTATTACCTACTGTCAATTTTCCATTCCATAAACAAGATTTCAAAAACAGGTATGAATCTGGGGTAGCAGTGGTTTGAAAATTAGGATTCAATTTAAAACAGAGCTAGAATCCAATATTTACTTGCTGAAATGTTTAAGGTCTTTAATTTCAAAACACTTACTTAGCATAATCTAGAGACTGCCAACTAATTTTAACAATTTAGGTCTTTAGTAAAATTAATGTGGGCAGAAAATGTTACTTCATTACAAAGTATTACTATATACTTTGTCTTGTGACTAATTACAGCTTACAGGAGTATAAACAAGTTAACTGAATTTTTCAATGGCTGAGGATTTTGTATGTTTCCTCATTTTGAACTTCAATCATGACTATATAATCATATTCATACATTTGAGACTGAACTAGATATAAAGATATCGCAATACCCGCTGGAAATGGTTAATTAGATATGCCCCTATGTTATTTCTGCACTACCAAAGAAAAGTATGAAGAAAAAAAGACTAATTTGGTTTAATTATGGTTACATAAAAATTATTTAAATATTCAAACATTTGATGAAATCATCATACTCCAACCCTTAAATAATTCTAATTTCTAATGGTTAAGCAACTTTCAGATATCATTAATAAAATATATGACCATCATTAAAAAAATTATCATTCAGTGCTATTGATTTTATAAATAACCTTTTAGGTTAAACCCTGCCATACCAAATTTCCTTTCTGCCTTCTTTTAAAATAAATCAGGTAGACCTAAACTAAGTTTTCTCATGAAAATCAATAAACAGCTTGGTTTTGTATTAACTTTTAGATCTCCTCAGGAACCCACATGTGAAGAATTGCTAAGTACAACACCTTAATATTACTAGTAAGTAGCATGAGTGGTAGACTATGTCTGGACTCCACACCCTGCCACTTCCATTCCAGTATCTGGACCACATCACCACTAGGAGTATGGAGTTAATCATCAGTATGACTCAGCATTGAAATTCTAAGCACTGCTATTACTAATTTTGTTAATGTATGCATATAAACAGGTATATAAACACTTAAAGCCATAAGAGAGTAGTATCTGTTTCTTTAGTATTAAAAGAATTTCAACTGTTAGAAAAATGAGCTGGCTTGCAAAACAAAAACAAAGGGAAACAAAACAAAACATGCATCTTGAAAGTTAAAAACAAACAAACTGAAGAAAAAGCCGGTTGAAGTATTTGGATTTAACTTTACCCAACTAAGACATTCATTCACACAACATATGCATGTCAGTCTCCTATTCAGTCCTAGAGCCTGCAGTATTGTAATTTATTGTGAAACCATGTAACCAAATACTTAAATATATCCACAACATCTATACCACAGAAATGCATAGTACATAATATACTAACATCTCAAAATAAACTTCTATTACAGTTTTATGCAAATTATGGTATAAGATTATCACCTGCCACATTTTGAAATGGCACCAACTTCAACATCAATGCACTAGTCAAAATCCTTACTAGTAGTGATGTCTTCTGCATTATCATCTGAACATTCAAAATCAAGCTGTTAATCTAATAACCACAGTATGTTATCATTTAAAATCACTGTATATTTGGATGTTAAAGCAGGTAGTAATACAGCAGGAAGTGTTTCTAATTCACAGTTTCAAAAATAAAGGGTGCAGTTTTCAAATATCTGATTGCTTAAAATTGGTCACTCAATTTAACAACTGCCTCCTTCAATACATGTAAACTATGTTTGCACAGCATTAGGAGATGTCTTTTATTTCAGAATTAGTTCTTACTGTTACAGGAGCACCACAAATTTGAAGGAAGAGGCTACAGTGTGAAATGAGCTCACTGAAGGATATGTTAAATAAAATTTTAACTACAATATAAGGTACTGCAAAAGCTTTGTTCCCCAGCACAGATCCCTTAATCAGGAAAAGTAGTTAACACTTAGCAAATACAATATGTAAATTAGCTCTACAGGAGATGGGGAAAAACCTAACTCAACTAAAAGAAAATACTATTATTAGCTAACAAAGCTGTGATAGCTGGCTTCAGAATTTTCCTAAAAATAAAATTCAAAAGCATACACAGTATTTATATCCTTTGATAAGGAATGTAGACATCCAAAGGGAATGAAAGAAAAATCTGGTTTTAAGAATTTCTAAGTGGAAACACACGCACACAAATGGGTAACTGAGAAAAATTGAGCACTTAAAATATTCAAAATTTAAGTAAGAAGATTTATAATAGAAAAAAGTGGCAAATTGTTATTGTGACTCGATTTGCTGAAAACATCTGCAAATTCACACTGGCATTAAGAAAACCAAAGTCTCGAAAATTCTCCTTTCTTTCTCTCCAGATAATGTGTTTTCTGTGCAAAAATAAATATCTGAAAATTGCACTAATAATACTTATTTTAACTTCTATATTATGAATAATCTGCACATGCTGCTTTACAGACAATACATATTTGTAAACTTGCTCATGCAAAATTAGTGTGCGCAACAGGGATATTGTTAATTTTCATACTTTAAAATGATACCTTATTATCTTTTAAAAATTGCCAAACCCTCTGAAATGGTAACAAATCTTACATGGATATTCTTGTCTGCCAGCTAAAAATCAATTTGTGTTGCGGAAAACAAAAAGTTGTACAAGAAAAAGAAACATGGTTTTTGTTTTGCAAGATTTTTGATTTTTAAACGAGAAAATTTATAAAAGAAAGAAATTCATGGTCACAAAATTTCAACATTTTAATCCTAAACATTACAGGGTAAATAGATACTGGACCTTATCTCCATACTCCATAAAATCCTAACTTTTAGTTTCCATTTCAAATGTTGCTGTAACCACTAAAACACTAGTGGTTTTACAACCTCTGGATTATGGAAATACACATTTCTGAAATAAATGCTACAAAAACAACAATGGAAGAAAGCCAAACAAACAGTCTCCACGAAGGAAAAAAAAGTGGAACATTTTGAAGCTTTTAGACACTTCTCTTTCCATGTCTTATGATTAACCTGTCAATTCAGTGCATTGTATGGTCATCTGTAATGGTCCCCATGGTGATCAAACATCTAACTAGTGTCCATTGATTCTAAGTTAGTAGATGATGAATCTTTCTGGATACTTTCAAAGATAGCCGCCAGCTCAGGGTTAGAACTGATCTGTGACTGGAATTCACTCATCAGTGGACTCTTCTCTGCTTCTGGAATGGTTAGCAGTGCTGCTACTGCTCTCATGGCAGATCGCTTTAATTCATCTTGTTTTTCAAACTCCTGCTTTACTGAGTTTGCCTTTACCTGTAACATGGAGTAAACTTAGATTACATGCTATAAAAGACAACTCTTACATGAACAAATTTGAGCACGTAAGATCTTCCTGGTAAAAGTTACTCTCATAGGTCCATAAGGCATATTATATTCTAAGCACAACTGTTTTTAAACTTATTTTTAAAGAAGTTGTCTCCTTTTCTTTTAAGGGAATATTTTACACAAAGCACCATTATAACAACAGAAAATCTAGACCCACATGACTGTAACAAAGAGAGCAGGACACTCTTTTCAACTATCTGCTTAGCAAGTCCCACACTTTGGCCCCCATCAAGAAAGTACTACTCTAGCTACCCTATTCTTTGCTATATTCTATTAGACACTTTTTCAAACACACCATATGATGACATCTCCAGGTCTTTATTCAAAGCCTGTTTCATCTTCTTGGTCTAAAAAAAAAATCTGGATTTTTCAAGGTTCACTGCAAATGTTGTCACCCTAATATGAAGCCTTCTATGACTCCCCTTCCAATCAGAAGTAAAACCTTCCTCTTTTGTTGCCTGATCACATTTTATCCCATATCAGTACTTCAAATATATATATCAGTACTTCAAAATGTTATATTGATATAGCAATAAACAAAAACTTTTAAGAAGAGCAGTTAACATTGCTAAGTTTTATAAAACATCAGTATTCAATAGGTCAACTTTTTAAACCAACTGCTACATAGAGCACTGGAATACTTATATTTGGAAAGCTAGAGAAAAGAATTGGCTAGGAATCCCCAATACACCAAGTCTGACCTAGGTTGATACTTATCATTTCTTACCTTAGTTGTACATGTTGCACGTAATGGCTCAACAAGTCGGTCCAACCTCTGCAGCACTGCACTTGGACAAAGGGTAGAAAGTCTCACCAACATTAAAAATGTCAGCATCTATTAGGAATAAAAAAGAATTTAGATTTGACATCATTTTCTAAAAACAAAATTCTAAATTCTGACAGATCCTTTAAAGGAAAATACCATGCAAAGTAAAGCTTCCTTTTAATGTAATCTGCCAATCAGAATCAGACAGATTTGTCTCAGACCTTATCTGAGTTAAGTGCTAAAGAGACCTCACCAGATTGTATTTTAGGTGAGGTCTCTTGAGCAGCATATTATAGGTGAGGACTCTTTAGCCCTTAACTCAGATAAGGTTTGAGACATCTGTCTCAAACAGATACGAGAACCAGAAAAGTGGTTTTCAATCTTGGTTGCACATTAGAATCATCCAGAGAGCTTCAGAAACATACCCATTCTTCAAGTCCCATCCCCAGAGTTTTACTGAACCTGTCAGAATACGGCCACAGACTCTGTTTGTTTGTTTGTTTTTTGAAAAGCTCATGTGCACCAGAATTGAGAATCACTGAACTGGAATATTACTGAGCTGGAACACAAGTTTCGAAATAAGTTTCCACTATCGTAACAGAGTTGACCAGTTATTCAGATTAATCCATGCAAAACCTGATAACCCATAAACCTTTTTCTCTTGGACTATAAACTCATAGAATTAAACAAGCACGTCCTTTTAATTCTTGGTTGGGGGGCTCTCTTTATTGAACTTTGAGAGGCTCAGGTCACTACCACACATGGAAACCTAAGAGTAGGAGTTTGGGTAGCATGGCTGAATTACCGCTGAGTTACCACTTTTGCTATGCTTGGCCAAAAGCCCTAAATGGAAGAGTAGATGAAAAAGACACAATGCATGCATTTTTTATTTTTCAAATCACTCTTTTACTGTTCAGATTTTAAATGGAGATGTTCATTTCATCACAGGAAAACAAAGAACACTTATACGCAAAATTCATTATCCAAACATAAGATGCAGTATGATTTCTCTCAAGTTGCTTCTACAGATTGCTTTGTATATCTGAAAAGTTCCATGTCCTCTAACAAAATTCTTGGTATTAAACACAGTATATTATATTGGAAAACAAAAATTCCTCCTTCAGGTAAATAATACAGTTACAATTCAGACTAGCCCCAAAGGTAGCTCAGGAGAATTAATCAAGACAATGCTAAGAAAACCCTCCATGGGTAGCAACTATGGTCCAGTGTTAAGTCAGGCCAAAAACTTACAGATTTATACTTTAAACAGCAAAATCTGTCGGGATTCTTTTGAGGGAAAGGATCTAGGGACTATTCACTAAGCAAGTGGGCACAGAGCATTTTGCATCCACTGCCACTTCCTCCTCCAATAAAAAGGGTTCTGGATCTTTCTTACATGTCAACTGGTGTTACACTGCCTATTTCTTTTGCACTTTATAGTTTACAACGTGTTTATCAAAATCTTGACAGACAACCTGATTTTCTCAGACACATGAGTAAATTACAAGGGTGAAAGTTGCTCTAGCAAAGTCTTCTTCTAAAATATTGTATAAATAGGCACAAACATCTTACCTTAATATCATAATGGTCCTTCAAACCATCTTCAACATGATTTAGAAATTCAAAGATATCAAGTCTATCAAGACAACTGTCTAGAAGTGTGTACATACACTCAAAAGCTGCCTTTCTAATATCCAGACCATCATCAACTGTATGTTTAAAGGGACCCATTTCTACCTGTTAAAGCAAAAAAGAATGTGTGGATATATAATACTGAAGTTAAAGACAAGCTCAGATAAACAGTGTGATCTAACTTACCTCTCTTATAAGCTCCTTTCTAACTTTCGTTTCATTGTAAAGATGTGGAAGAACAGTATCCAATAGGTCCCTTATTAATGATGGCTTGTTATGTGCTGCTGAATTAAATGTGACCAAGGCCACTCTTCTCACATTCAAATCCGGGTCTTCCAAAGTTTTTAAGAAATCACCTGAAATATTACAAGAAAAGCAACAGACAGACATGGTAAACTTGAAATATAATATACATTATATTTTCTCTAAGTTGATATAATTTATTTTTGCTGGTGTCATTGTTATTTCTTCAGCGAAGGTCAGGGAAGAACCTGATGAAATACTAAGTGAACCATAAAGTTTCTTTCAGCAGCAAGGCAACTATCATTTCTGAAGGTGAATATATTTTCAACTGATAATCCACTCTCAGCACCTATAATGCAGAGGGTATGGAAGAAGAGTCCATAAAGTTCCTCAATATCACTTTCATAGATACAAGATATGACAGAGATAACAGCTAAAAAGACTAATAACATGCATGATTCTCCTTGGAGTTCACTAAAAGCAGCAAAAAAATATTTTTAAGCTAAGTTCAAAATAAGAATAAAAAAATGAGGTGAAGACAGACCCACTGCTTAATAAAGATGGAGTACTATTAGCAGATATACAATTCATCAAAGAAAAGAGAAACGTGCCTCCAAAAGCCCTACTTTATTTCTGTCTTCAATAAGAAATACATGAATTCACAGGAAAATAATATAAAGGGAGAAAATTGAAAGCTAACATAGGACAAAAGCCAGAGAAGGCATCTAGGTACTTTAAAAGTCTGCTTATTCTTGCAAATGTGGGAAAGTAAGTATAATGCTTTGGAGTCACATGGATGATGGTTCAAACCATTTTACTTGTTAAATGTATGATTTTGTGCAAGTTACTTTAGGCAAGAACCTGTTTCTCACCTCAGTTTCTCACTCAATAAAATGAGGATTATAAATCTTTTAGAGCTATACAGAGCAGAATAAACGGCACATATATTGTTGAAGACAATGTCTAGTACACACTAAGTATTCACATGTAGCTATTATTCATCATTATATGATCTCAACTCTATCATCAGCAATCTTTTAGAATACACAGGGAAATGCAGGAGAGGTAACAAAAGACTTGAATGCCAACTTGAAAAACCAGCAATTTGAAAATACGGGAGGAAAGAGAGACTTCAGATACTGCAGATTGGCAAACTCAATGTTGATATCCAAGAAAGTTCCAGCACTGACTTAAAAAAAAAAGTCTGAGAGACAGCGTGGTTTCAAAAACAATATAAATGTACCAAACTAATTTCCCCTTCCCTTTATTTGCATACTAAACTGGTAGATTAGAAGAATAATTACAATAGAGTATATATCTGCTTTCAGGAAAGCATCTAAAATATTGCTATTATGGACAAAATGGTGCCATGAACTAGCAATTTCAATTTTTAAAAAGTTTCCTAGGTGGTTCTGATGTTCAAACAGTCATGAATATCGAACTAGATCATAATTCAATTACAATGCTAACTACCTGGTTGAGTAACTATATCAACAATGCATACTGGTTGACTGCTGTCAACACGGGAAGATATTTCTAGAGATATGGCATGGGCCTCTTCCTCTGTCCTGTTTTGCATAATACCAAAGTGCTCAATAAATATATCAAAGCAGAAAATGGGTGGGGGAAATGCCAGTAAGAAGTTTCTCATATAGACTTTAAATAATTTCTAGGCCCCAGCAATAGAACCTATTTGTGCCTCTGCCTTCCTTATTCTGAACTGGCAATCCCTTTCTATACAGCTCAAATTTTATATTGTATTTTTTTTTCTTTCTGGCACACTGCAGAATGGCACAAAGCTACAAAGCTTCTTTGCCAAATCCCTCAGTCCTCCCGGATGGTTATCTCCATTATCCCGTCCTCAAGAAAGCAACAAACTAAATTCTGAGGGGTTTTTGGCTACTATCAAACTCTAGGAAAACCAATGATAAAAACAAAATGCACGGAGGTTATAAAAATCAGAAATAATCCCAAAAGCTAATTCTTGTCTTCACAGAAATAGAGAAAGCCCTAGTTTTTCTTGGGTTATCTCCTCTTAGTTCTTCTGCGAATTAGCTCTCCCCCACTTTATTTTTTATTCTTAGGTTATTTTGACCTTAAATATGGAAATCTCCATAGATCTCCTTCGGTGTTAGACGTAATAATTGAAATCTGAGGCCTTAATAGTTCAAATGAGACTCATTTACATCTAGGGAGAAACTTCAGACTGGCCACATAAATCTAGTACCTTTCTGCTCTATCCACTAAAGCTATCTTATCTTAAGTCACCCCAAAAACATGGTTATCAAATATGTAGTTGACTCTAAAGACATGCTGGTATATTATAACTTCATTTATGTGTGCAAAATCATCTAGGAATAATTACAAACAATATAGGCAAATGCAATTTGTTAAAGTTATAAGATCATATCAATTTTATTTTAAACAATTATTTTAATTCCTTGATATTTCTAGTTACTAAATTCAAGAGTTTGAGAATTCTAAAATCCAAAAATCAGTATGTTTATCTTTGTTTCCACTTACCTATGCAGTTCTTTAACAGTGGATCAATAGGTTGTGGATGGTCAGAAATTGTAAATTTCACAGCTGTAACCACTGAGCTTCGGGCATATGATGAGCCTAGTTAAAAATAAATTGCAAGTCTATTGGTATGTAGTCCACTAAAACTCACGGACATCATTTTTAAACCACTTCAAATAACACCAGTGTCTTCAATTCCTTAGAATTTTCCTTGGCCAAGAAGGGTATTTTTTATTGCACGCATGAATCCAAAGGAGCCAAGTTTACTCACTTACGAGCATAAAACAAAATCCTGTTAGATTTCAAAAGAAACAATTCCTTCTGGGAAGGAGGGACCTGAAGCAGCAGTGGAGAATCTCACCCTCACAAAAGAGAACTAGCTAAATCCAAAACCGCTCAAAAATCTTCAAATTTTTTACTAAAAAAGAAAGCAATGCCTAAGAATGAATGGCTATTACTGCTATTAATGTTATTACCTTCTACTTGTTCTAATCAGGATGACACTGGTAAATCTGAAAACTCTTCCAGGATCTTTCATTTGAAAAAAGTACTTTCACCAATTTTATTTATTGTAACTAGTATCAGCAAGCTCTTTAGATTATGTTAATTCATGAGATATGTCTTTTCCACATTTTAACATAACATGGCAACATTAAAATGTAGTCATTATGAGGAATGAGAACACATTTAACCATTATCTAATTACCACTCTATCTTTTAAAACAACAAAATGTCATTTGAATATCACTCTATACTACAAAAGACAGGTTTTTTTTTCATAACATACTTAGCTTTTAGGTTTAAGAAAATATAGACATGGCTTAACTTCTTTATTAGGCATCTTTTAAGGCAACCAACTATCAACAAAAAATTTTTTAAGGAAGAAAATCTAGATACCTACCTGATATCAAGTACCCCTTAAGCCGTGGAAGGAGAGTTTCTGGATCAATTAGAGTGAGTTTTCCTAGACATTCAGCAACAACATTTCTGGTTCCTTCCTCTGCACACTCACAGTGCTTTAGTAATAAGGCCCAGATGTTTTCAACATATGGTTTAAGGCCCACCACTGATGCAGAGCTAATAATTTCCTTCAAGGAATGAAGTAAAAGATACTGCCTTTTGGGCTGACTGGTTATTTCTTGTAGGACAAATGGCAGATATTCAGGAAGGTTGCCCACACTAATGCTGCCTAATGCATAGGATGCAGCTGATTTGACTTCTTCACTAGGAGATGAGAAAGCTTCTAGTATTACAGATTTTAGTTCCAACTGTCCACTTAAGTCAATATGATGCCCAACTTCTCCAAGAGAAAGTAGAGCTAAGAGACGAATGGAATCTGTTGACCTTGAGTTCTTGACATCTTGAATAAACTGACCTACTACAGCTGGTCCCTCTTTAGGGCATGCTCGAGTAAGGGCAGCTACACATTTGGCAATGGAATAATAAGACTGCTTATGAGTAAGAGCTGTGCTCTGAGAGTAAACTGGACCAGTCAGCATGCGCAACAAATCCATGTATCCTAAATTATTTGTTCCAGTGACAACCAGAGCTTGGAAAAAGTCTAGCATGGCACTAAGAGCTCCCCCCTGCAATAAGGGTGATCTCACAAGTCCAATAAGTTCATTGAGAATGGATCCACTTATCTTTGAAAGGGAGGAGGGATACACTTTTGCCAAAGTGGTAAGAAAACTGATAGCCATTTGTGAAACATGCATATCACTTTCGCTGATAAGAGGTGGGAGCTCATCTAGAACTGCATCAATCATGGCAGCTGTCAAGCTGTCACTATAGTTTTTTATTAGAATATCAAGGGCAGAAAGAGTACCCAGTTTCAAAGCTCTCTGGTTTTTCCTAAGAAATGAAGCAAGGATAGGAACCCCTTCTCCCAGAACAGGCCTCAAATCTATCTTCAAAGGTGACCCAGCAATCAGTGTCAATGCCTTTACTGTAGTTAACCTGGTAATTTCATTCTTTAGTCTCTCCAAGAAAATCTGAAGTGTATTAGGCAAGTCAGAACCCAAATTGTCTCCAAGGTTGCAAATAATTTGTCCCATACAGGAAATAGCCCTTTCCTTGACTTCCTGATCAATGTCAGCTGCTTTTAATCTCTTAATGGTACAGGTAAATAGATCTTTGATATAAGGAGTTGCATCAAACGAGGAAGGCTGATCTAAAGGACGAATTACTTTGACAAGCTGTTGAGTAACAAGAAGTGCTTCAGATGTAATTTTGTAAAATGGGTCTCCAACACAAGCCACCACTGGAGGAACCAAAGCCTGAACGTGAGGATGGAAGACTTGAGGAGAATGGTTACAGAGGATTACGTATAGACATGACAAAGCATCAATCTTCAAATTCGATGAGCTTGATTTATCATTCAGTGAGAAAATGATTCCTAAAAAGCCAACAAAAAATCCAATCATTGCTGTGCAGACTTTTAAGAAAGAAAAATGAAATATCAACCCCTAGAGTACTGCTAATGTTCCCACTTCATTATTTCTATAAGTAGAAATTTTCACCATCTATAATAAATACTACAGCCAAATATTTTAGGGTAAGACTTAACTTTTTATTTACAAATTTCTAACTTCAGGTATTCAAGATGGTTAGATTAAAAAGTTAGCTCTACGTGCATATTAAGTTGTCACAAATATTCCTTTAAAAGGAAATCATTATTTAAACTTATTTAAATCCTAACAAAAAGGCTATGCCCTATAATAAGTCCCAAAAGAGATTTATGTTTCTTTCATACCTGGTACAAGTACAGGAATGTGTTGTGTTAGGGCTCCAGGTAATACATTTACTAGCTCAGTTAACATGTTAAAACAACACTGTCGGGTCTTCACACTTTTTTCTTTCATCTGTTTGTGCAGAGCTTTAACAATGTTGGGAACCTGCAATTATCATATACTCATTAGATGGTTCAGCTGTTGGTATTTCCTCAGTACACTTAACATGAATTATGGAGAATGAGGATAAAGGGAAGAGTTTATCTTTTTTTGTTAAATTCCTAATTCAACTATCTACTGCTATTGCTAACACTAACAAGATCAAGTTTGTTACATGTATTATATATGTTCTCTTATAACTACATTTGCTTGATACCGATAAATTACGAAAAGCTATCATTTAGCTTTCAAGGGAGCAACAAAACAGTCTTCCCTACTTAATTTTTAATTGTGAAACATACATGACTATAAAGAAATTAATAGGCTGGGCACAGTGGCTCACGCCTGTAATCCTAGCACTTTGGGAGGCTGAGGCAGGCAGATGACAAGGTCAAGAGATCAAGACCATCCTGGCCAACATGGTGAAACTCCGTCTCTATTAAAAATACAAAAATTAGCTGGGTGTGCTGGTGTGCACCTGTAGTCCCAGCTACTTGGGAGGCTGAGGCAGGGGAATCGCTTGAACCCAGGAGGCGGAGGTTGCAGTGAGCTGAGATAGTGCCACTGCACTCCAGGCTGGCAACAGAGCGAGACTCCATCTCAAAAAAAAAAAAAAAGAAAAAGAAAAAAAAGAAATAAAGTAAACAAATAATATTTTCAATAAAAAATTTAGGAGGTTAATTCATAAATGGTATTTTGAATGACAAAAGCACAGATAAAAGTCAAAGGAAACAAGACAAATTATGGAAAAGCAACCATTGAACAGGTCCTTTTCTTACTTTCCATTTGCTGTTACAAGGAATCAACCTCACTTCAAATGTAGCTACAAGCAGCAGGGGTATGATTAAAAGATATCTGCTCTAAACTTTCTAATGTTTGGTTAGTCAGTAAAACAAATAGGGTCTCTACTAACAAATCTTATGGATGCAAAGCTATAAACGGAGCTTCTAGAATACCTCAACAGCAAAGCAAGTAGAGATTAAAAATAAAAACAAAGCCAAGAAAAATCCCAACAACCAAACTACAAGGATACACACCATAATTACACAATGATCTAAGAACTAGACAAAACAAAAAAATGGTCTAACTTTCCACAGCATTGTCGAAATTCCTGGCAACTCTACTGAGCAATACCTGACTTCTACATACTCACTCACTCACATATATCCTCCATACACTTTATCTTATTTCCTTCTACAATTAATCTTCAATATTCACCTTTATGAGTAAGTTCACCACAAAAATGTATTTATTTGTACTACTTGAAAACAAGATAGATACCATATGTGTGTCCCATCCTCTCCACTGGTTTAATCACTGTCAATATCTGTTTTGTAATCTATAAAAATTGATCTAGTATTTGTGCATCCCATAGGGCTGCTGTAGAGATTACATATAAGATAGGAGAATGCCTGGTATGTTATATTCAATAAATGGGAGCAATATAATAGCTCTAATGTTTAGGACCTTAGAAAAAAATGCCTTCAAGTGAAAAAAAAAAGTGTATTTTATTAGTAAGTATATATGTAGTAGGCACTACACTGAATGCTCTATACAGATCATCCAGCTCTCACAACCACAGGTAGGTATTTCTAAATACACTCTTATTACAAATAAGAAAAGTGAGGTTTAATAAAGTGACTAACTAACTTGCCCAATATCACACACGTAAATTAGAAGTGAAGTCAGTTATGTGATCACAAGTAGTATGACTCCACAGCTATAAGACATCTCTATTAACATCAAAGATAAAGACTACTTCACTGAATCTTAAAATTATTTAAATATTGTTTATCAAGTAAAACCAAGAATACTTCAATTAGAATAGTTTACAAGTAACATAATATGAACATGCATTAACTATATAAACATATCCTAGAACTTTCTGCTTCTCTATAGATATTCTGGAACTCACATTTCCATACAAAGACAATTTTAAAAGCATTGCATTTACTATCATGATTTTGTAAACTGTACTTTAAAACCCACCTGACTCTGAAGCATTGTTAAAGGTGTTTCTCCCTGTTCCATCGCATCAGGGTCACATAGCCAACTTTGTACAGGACGAGTTTGCTTCAAAAGAGAAAGGTATGCGTGAAAAACATCTGCCTTTACATTCTCTTCACGCTCTTTAAATCTGGATATTAGTGCAGGAGAGACGGTCTTGTAGAATTCTGGAAGCATTTCATGCCTTGTGCTAACTACAGCATCCAAGCACTTCGCAGCTGCACGTCTCACTTTCCAACTCATGTCATCATCATCACTGTATTCATCATCACTCCCTAAAGGGTAAGTTTTAATGTAAACAGGCTATTAATGACAAGAGAAGTATATTATTTTAAACAGAAAATGAATTGATATTTTTAACCAAATCAGTTAATCTAACTTTCCGGTAACATATACAGCAACAGGTAGGTTTCAATAGAACTGGAACTTGAACAAAGAGCTTGTTACTTCTATAAGTCTGCACATAAATTAAACTTAAAAAACAAACATAATTGTATTTTTAAACATTTTCTCATTTATTTTGTAATGAACTGTGCTTAGTTATAACACTTTAAAATCATCAATTAACACATTCAACTTCTTTAGAATATAAATATTTATAGTCATAAATTTCCCAGCTTTTGAAACAAAATTCAAAGAACTTACTTAACAGCATAGAATCAAGCAAACTATCAGGGACTTTCTAAGAAAAACCATGAAATGGATTTGAGGTAATAGAGTAGGTGATAAAATGAATGGTTACCAAGCCCAAAACACTGTAGAACTAATTTTCTGGGAACAAAAAGAAGGTTGATATCAGCTTTGTGACTACAAGGCTTTTCACTCGACTTGTTGATAAGCTATGAGGAACAAACATGTATATTCTAAACCTTTCACAATTTTGTCTTAATGTACTTTAAAACAAAACTATTTTTGCTTAATTATAACAAGAAAATGCTGCAAACTTAACAGAGAACCATTTTTCCCCTAATGCTAAACCTTAAACATTCAAAGCAGAAGCACTAAGAATTGTATCTCACTTACCTATACCTGATAGGTAACATGTGTGTGAAATCTCCAGCAACTCTTTCTTTCTAACACCATCAGGTTTAATTAGTTGGGTAATATGAAGTCAGAAAGGTGGCAGAAATACTAGCAGTTATCATGATAGTCTAAAATTATTTCACAATAATTTCGTGATTCTTAGACAAAACTATACATAGCCTTGAAATAACTGAGAGGAGTGATATCTTTTTACTGGCTTTTATTCCAATTAGCTTAGTGACAGTCAAAGGTAGCAGCTAGGCCTTAGAAGATTCTACAATATATAATAAAATAATAAAATTTTCCAACTCAAAAGCTTAAAATTCACCTTAGCACATTATAGGAAAATACAACCAAATACCACTAAATGCGAGGCATTTGCTTATTTACCAATATCTATTTAAATAAAGTTAAAAGATACTGCCAAAATATACTATCAAGAGCACATAAAAGTTTTTTCCATGTCCATACACTATGGTAATTGCATCCCAGAAATATAAGCTTTATTAAAAACAAGATTAGAAAAAATTAACATGTCCCAATTCACTAAAATTATGTTGATTTTATAAATCACAAAAACACCATGGTAGAAAGTCATTTAATGGGTATAATTCATATTAACTGATAAAGCAGGTGAAGTACCTGTTTGTTATACAGCGCACAAAAGACCAACATTCAAAACCTGGAATACACATTGCTACTGATTTTTTCAAAAGATATTCATATTAAAATATAAGCTAAGTTTTCCCTTCATTAATACAACCCATTTATTGATTGCCTGTGTGTCAGGCACTGTCCTAGGCACTGGAATAAAGCAGTCAATCAAGAGATTAAAACGTCGAACCTTCATGAAACTTACATTCTAATAGGTAGGAGACCATCAATTACAGTATGTCAGAAAGTAACTAAGTGTGATAAACAAAATAAAAACAACAAAATGAAAGAGTTCTGAGGTGGAAGACTACATGAGGGATGTGTGAAAAAGGAATCAGGTATGACTGCAAGATTTTTGGTCTGATCAACTAAGAAGAATGGAGGTACCATTCTGAGATGGAAAAGGCTAAAGCAGAACAGGTTAGGTGGGAGATGGGGAAGGGTAGGGAAAAGATATTTTAGATATCCTAGCAGCAATATTAATTAAGCAGTTGCATATGAATCTGTATTCACAAGCGAGATCTGGATTAAAGATAGGATCTGGGTTGCCAGCATACTGATATTAAAGCCAGGAAACTAGATGAGATCAACAAATAAATCAAGAGTATAACAGGTAAGTTCAAGGACTGAGCCTTGGGATACTCTAAGTACAGTGGTCAGGGTGAAGAAGAAGAACCAGCATGGAAGATTGGAGTAATCAAAATGATAAGACTACATCCAGGCTAGAATGGTATCCCAGAAGCTAAATAAAGAAATGTTGCTGAGACTGAGTAATACAATAGGCAGAGTCAAACATTTGCAATCTTGTGCATCACTGGAGGAGTGGATTCAAGAGAGAATGGAAAGAAAGAAACTGAACTGCATTGAGGAGTTCTGTTGCGGAGGAGAGAAACGAGGCAGCAGCTGCTTGAGGTGTATATGGTGTTAAGAAATTTTTTTGGTAGTTGTTTTTTAAAGATGGGTGAAATTACTCACTTAGGAAAGTTGTTACATAAATTCCTTCAAAGAATCAAACTAAACAGTATTCTCAAAAACAACAAAAAATCCACCAACCTGTTTACCTAGTAACTTACCAACTTAAATATTTGTTACTATGATTCTTCCAATAGGAACAGAAACAACTGAACATGAGCAACCCCTATGTCCTTGAAGTGCTGCTACTCCTTTCCAGAGTAAATATCATAAATCATCATGTGATGGCATCAATCTTAGGAGCCTCAGAAACGTTGTAAGCTATTAATGAACGTTAAATGGGGCCTCAAACGGTATTAAGAATTTTTCCTGAACTATGAACAAACAAACTAATATTCTTTCAAACCAAGCTGCCCTAAATATGTGTATCTACAGATTCAATTCTTTCTAAAACCTCGATTTATCTCCTTACAAAAATGCTTTGTAGAAAATTTGAATAGTACTTAAAACCAGAAATCATATATAGTTGCTAGCCAAGAGAAAACAAGTGGTAATGGTACTAGTTGTAAATATACAGATTTTTTTCTGTATACTTAAAGAAATAAAATTGGGACATGGTGAGCAATTTTTGCTACATACTTTTCACTCACCTTATTGAGAACATTAATGAATGATTTTTAGACATGATTTTTTAATGTGTTGCATAACAGTTCAATACATAGATGCCCTCTAACTTAATCTGCTATTGTCAAATATTGAGATCATTTCCCCTTTCACTATTATAACTAAATAAAACAAACAGTACAATTTGCACTAAGAATCATCTCCATTTATAACACTGTCTTTCATAAAAATTTAAAAGATTCTATTTAATTTGAAATACCTTGATCATCGTCATCACCACCATCAGCATCCATTGCATTTTCATCTTCATCTTCATCATCATAATTGTAATTTGGATCATAGGTAAGATATTTAAGACAAATATTTATAATGGTAGAAACATGAGGATATACTTCCTTAGGACATCTAAAGGCAAAAACAAAAGCTGCCTTGAAGAGAGCTGTACTTTTCTCCTTGATTCATTACCTGCCACAGTTTGCTTTATCACCAGCAATAACATAGGAGAGTAGTTCCCATACTATCTAGCACCAATGATTCTTGCTGTTTCTCTCCCATGGACTTACGATTTTAAAAGGTTTACCTTTCAAATTTTACTTATTTAATCAATTTTAAGATGAACTCCCTTAATCCCCATTTTAACTATGTTATGGTTAATGTGTGGCAGTATAGACAGAAATCGGTATATACTCAACATGTTATTAGAAAAACCAAACCCAGATCAATGTGCTCTTCAGTAACCAGGATTATTTGTGGAAATGCCAGTGCATATTCACCTAGGTTTGGTCTTCTAGTGATGTAATGAGAGGACAGAACATATAAATGCCCACAGGGTCAGCAAATAAAAGAATACTTTGTGTTTGTCAACTAAAGGAACAAAAATGAATCCAACAATTTCTGATTTTCATAATATGATATGATTAAAAGCCACTTCACAAAACCAGAAGTGTCAAGGGATAAATGCAGAAAACAACCAGTAAGGCCTCAAGACACCATGCTACTGCATTAGTCAAGAGCAAAAATTCTGTTACTTATCTTGTATTGCCTTCCAGTACACAAATATACAATTTTTACTAAGCTTTAAAAAAATATATTAGAATCAGTTTCCAAATTGACAATCACTGACCTAGCTAAATGGATGTGACCTAAGAAATTGTTGAAAAGACAATTCACTATTTATTTCTGACAAATAATTTATCCTGCTGGGCTTTCAGTACAGACTACATTATTACACTGGCATTTCTTCCCTTCTAAAGTAAACCCAAAATAATTATAAATACCTTTCCCAAATTCTTTGAAGTCCTAACAATGACAAGAAAAATTTTCAAAATAAATGTGATGACCACATTTTATAATAGCAAGATGACATTAATTTCAAATACTGTATTGTCTGTTATATCTGAAATCCAATAGGCCGCTTCTCCTCACACACCTAATGTAGATCTTATGATTCTATTCTTAAGGAAAAGTTTTTTGTAAAAAATAGAGATCTTAAAAACTTACCTTCTTACAAATGATTCAAAGGCTTGAATACAGTACTCTCTCAATTCATCATCATCTACATTGCAAAATTTTACCACCAAAGGAATTATCTTCTCAAGGTATTCACCTAAGAAAAGCATAATGGTTCTTTAAAAACATGCATTAATGTTTTTAATTAAAGAAAAGTTTAAAACTTTTAAAGATTTCTTACCTATTCTATGACCAGCTTGCCTACTAATAGCAGCAATACATTGTATGTAGGTTCTTGTTGTTGACATAGAATCATTTTTGGACAACTCTGACAACAGATGTTCAATAAGATCTACAAAAACTATATTTCCACAGCTCATAACCAGATGGCCAAGAGCGATAATAGTTCTTTTCCTCACTGCAAGTCTAGGGCTGGTCAACTGGGGAAGCAGACAGGTCAGAATTGAAGGATGGAAATTAACAAGAAGTCCTCCTTGCCTTAAAATAAAATAAAAAAAGAAAGAAAACAACAAATGAATTCAAGATGCCTGGCCACTACTAAATGTCTGGCCTCTGACCTCAATGTAAATATTCAGAACACAAATTTAGTTGAGACTAATTCAAATTCAGAGTGAAAGGAAAATTAAATTCTTACTTTATCTAAAATGCAACTGAAACCTGAGCCAAGTGAATGCGGCATTGAAATTTACATTGCCAAACTGACTCCAGGAATCTAGACCTAAATCCCCAATTATAGGTTATCTAATCAATTGGCTTGGGAAAGTATTTTTTAAAAAAACAAAACAAGGCTAGGCATGATGGCTCACACCTGTAATCCCAGCACTTTGGGAGGCTGAGAAAGGCAGATTGCTTGAGCCCAGAAATTTGAGACCAGCCTGAGCAACATGGCAAAACCTCATCTCTACAAAAAACACAAAAATTAACTGCGTATGGTGGTGCATCCCTGTAGTCCCAGCTGCTCAGGAGGCTGAAGTGGGAGGATCACCTGAGCCTGGTAAATTGAGGCTGCAATGAGTCATGATCATGCCAATGCACTCTAGCCTGGGCCAAAACCTGTCTCAAAACCAAACACAAACCACCACCACCAAAACCACACAATAATCTTGTCACTTTGTCCTTCCAAAATCTCTAAATGATTTTTTGTGCCAGGCACAGTGGCTCATGCCTATAATCTCAGCACTTTGGGAGGCCAAGGTGGGTGGATACCTTGAGGTTAGGCGTTCGAGACTACCCTGGCCAACATGGTAAAACCCTGTCTCTACTAAAATTACAAAAATTAGCCAGGTGAGGTGGTGGGCATCTGTAATCCCAGCTACTCAGGAAGCTGAGGCAGGAGAATCACTTGAACCCAGGAGGCGGAGGTTGCAGTAAGCTGAGATCAAGGAACTGCACTCCAGCCTGGGTGACAGAGTGAGACTCCATCTCAAAAAAAAAAAAAAAAAGGTCTCTAAATGGTTTTCTGTATTCTGACTTTCTGTATTGCTTTTTTAAGGGGGGGGATTCATAACACTAAAAAATTGAGCTTCTCTTGAGTTCTCCCTCTCCCTTATTGGCTTTCCTCTATATATAGTTTCATTGTTCCTGTTGTTCCAACACCCTTCTTCCAAAGCATCGCAAATGTATAGTTCAATGAGTCACTACTACCCAAACCTGTGCCAGGACAATCACTGTTCGTGATTAAATCACACATAGGACAAAAAGTCTGAATTTTCAGTTTATCAAATTAAACATAAATTCCTCATCCACCACGACATGACCCCAATTTATCAGAATGATTTCCTACTGCTTTTCTATTCATTCTATATTCTAGAAAACGAGAATACGCTTCCCCATTCATATACTACTTAAGTATTCTACACCTGGGCACATCTAACTATTGAAGCGCTACCCATTCTTCAAAACCCAATTCAAATGCCACTTTCCATAAAAACAATTTTCTTGAATCCTTCCATTTTAAAACCCCAAACACACTATGCTCCCAGTTAGTCTTTAGTCCCATTCTGTCCTGTAGCCATTTGTGTTCTTATATCCTATCGTAAAATACAAGCTCTTTCAGTGCCAGGATGATAGCTCCTCACTTTATACGCACACATCCACACACCCACATGAAGGCACTTGATTGTTTTTAAGTTGAAATGAATTTGCCACAAAAAACATACACACAAATAATGGTGGCCTATAATGATTATGAGAATCAGAAATTGACAGGTCCTTTAAGGTATTTTCTCCTAGGAGTTGCTTAGGTCTATGTTCTAACATCTGACTTTCAAAGGAAAGTGAAAAAGCAACAAATATATAAAAGCCAAGGTCCTCCCTCCCCTAAAATATGGACTATTAATATGGTTACTGAAGATTACCAGCATTCTTTTAACTGGAAAATCCACAACTACCAGCACATCTCCTTATCTAAATACATCACTGAATGCAAGAATATATAAGTAAAACAAAACATGAACTGTGCTAAAAAATTTAAAATCACAAGTTTTATTAAAGAACTACAAAATGTTTACTATACAATATTATATACTTATACATTAGTGTAATTAGCTCATTTCCCCCTCACTCCCAATCACACAAATTGATAAAAGTCACCATTTAAATATGAATAATTTTTCACTAAGTTTTATTGTATTTACTCGAAAGGGTTTTTAGTAAATCAATGTAGTATCTGTATTACAAGTAACGGAAATAAACAGGCACACTTACCTGCTCAGCATATCAGCCATAATATCCAAGGCTTCTAGCTGAACAGAGACGTCTTCCTGTTTTGCTATTGCACTGGTAAGACGTCCAGTAATCTTTTTACATACATTAGCAGCTAATGCAGAGCCTGCATGAATAGGAAGGCAATAATAATTTCAAAGCAAGCATGTTGAATTCCCTCTTATATTCATGGTAGTTACCAAATATTTAACAACTCCACACTTGATCATGAGACACAAGAGATCCAGGGCAGAAAAACACATCTCTCAAAACAGGCTGCTTTTCAATAAAATAACTTAATAGAAATAAACAAGAATTAGACCAAATCTTTAACAACTCCACACTTGATCATGAGACACAGGAGATCTGTGGCAGAAAAACACATCTTTCAGAACAGGCTGTTTTTCTATAATAACTTATTAGACATAAATGAGAATTAGGGATGACAACTTCATAAGGGGTAAAGGACACAGGGAAAATACAGATGTCAGCGGATTCTTTCTACTGGATACCAATAAATATTATAGACAACTAGTAATAGTAGATAGATAACTAATCTATCTACTGGATAATCTGTATGCATTGGTATGAATGCTAGCTATGGAGCCAGTAGTAGCTGCAGTGCTTGCACCCCTAAAGCAGCAAGGAGAGTTTTCTCTTTTTGAGTCTCTTCTAGTAGACTAGCCTTTTAAACTTCAGTGAATTAAAAAGCATATATTCTGAGCTCCAATGCTTAGAAGCTTCTTTAAAAAAAAATCAGCCATAACTTTTAATAAGGTCCTTTCCAACTCAAAGATTCCGTAACTTCATTATAAAGTAGAAACTTCGTTCCAGGACTCATAAATCAGAATTGTTACTACTTAACATGTCGTTACTGATGAGAGAAAAAAAAGAACAAGTCACTCTGAAAGAATCTGAATGGTTAAAAAAATTCTTACAAAAACCGGAAATTGGCTCAATGCAAACATATTTCAATGAGAGAAAAACAATTTAAAAATATATACATAGCTAATACAATTATAAATAACATACCTCTGAGTTGTTGAAATGTTTTACTGAAATAAGTAACTATTTAATAAGGGTAAAATAACACTGGTATGATACATTGAAGAAAGCACCCTTTTTGGATTAAAAGATAATGGTTTTGAATCTTTACCCAATTACTCACCCAACTTTGGGTGAATTAACCTAATCTCTCTGAATTTCAGTTCCCCCATCTACAAACTAGAAGGAATAGTAAGACCTCGTATATGATTGATGTTTAGACTAGTTTACGTATGCAGCCTTAAGCATGAAAACTAGCACAATGAATGATTTAAGTAAATAAGTGAAAATAACATACCCAGACTACATTATTTATTCTTTTTTATTTTTTTATTTTTATTTTTTGAGATGGAGTTTCGCTCTTGTTCCCCAGGCTGGAGTGCAATGGCACCATCTTGGCTCACCGCGACCTCTGCCTCCTGAGTTAAAGTGATTCTCCTGCCTCAGCCTCCCAAGTAGCTGGGATTATAGGCATGCACCACCACGCCTGGCTAATTTTGTATTTTTAGGAGAGACGGGGTTTCTCCATGTTGGTCAGGCTGGTCTCTAACTCCCAACCTCAGGTGACCCGCCTACCTTGGCCTCCCAAAGTGCTGGGATTACAGGCGTGAGCCACCTCGCCCGGCCCCCAGACTACATTATTACCAATCTAAATCTTCCCATGAAATAGGTGATAATCTCACCTTTTGCAGATGAGACAATAACTTTTAGCCTGCTAATTTTAGCAATAGTTTAGTAGTCAAGACCAATTCTAAAATTTATATTACCTACACATTTCTGTCAAAGGTCAAAAGCTAAATTAGTTGACAAATACATTAATCATAGTTTTAAATTTGTTTAATTACCAAGTAGCTGTAAAAGGCTCAGCTTTCATTAAAGCTACCAGTAAACTGAACTATTTCACAGCTACGTCTGAATGGTGTTAAATTTTACATAGCAAATATGACACAAAGTGAAATTAATACTGGAAATAGATTTTGGTTATCTGTTCCCTCACTGCATAGGTTGGCATAATTCTAGTCTGCAGTCATGGTACACACAGTATAAAATCTTGCTCCAACATATAAAAATCCTTCACCAAAATACATACTACAAACAAGTTCAATCGAAATATTCCTTTACCAGTTAATTTACTTCTAAGAAAAATAAGGCTTCAAGCTTTAATTTTCTTAATTGTCCAAAGGGATTCCTACGAAGATCTGTAAGGACAGCCACCTCCCTCCCTCCTTGGCCAGAAGGGGAAAAAAAGGTGGGGAGAAATACCTCCACATAAAAACAAATAGGAAGAAAAATGTGCTCTTGCTTACCACTGGAAGCTGGAGGAAGTTCTCCAATTACTGTTTTAAGACCAATACTTGAAATGTCTCGAAGTTGTTCTTTATCAGAAAGCATGTTAGTGCAGAGGGTATCTACAATTGTCTCTACTTGGTATTCTTTCACTTTACTCACTAAAGGGCCAAGACTGTAATACAAAGAAGAAATTATTTTAAAAAATCTAGATAAGCACAAAAACAGGAAAATACATAAGTAGAAATGTTAACCTTCCTGCCTAGAACTTTCAAGATAAAGTATATACCATGTCTGTATCATAAATAGTATACAAATAACGACATAAGAAAATTGTGATTGGTTAAGATTTTTGCAGTTGGTTTCCACGTTTTTCTCATTGATTTCCATCCTAGTATCATGAAACCGAAGCTGCTTTCCATATCATACCCCATGTCATACCCCTAAAGCTAATTAGTTGACAAATACAGAGAAAACTTATTTCTAATTTTTTTAAGAGACAGGTTCTCACTGTTGTTCACACTGGCCTTGAACTCCTGGGTTCAAGCAATCCTCCCACTTCAGTCTCCTGAGTAACTAGGACTACAAGGACACACCACCATGGCTGGCACAAAACCTTTTAATAATAAAAAGGTGAGACCGGATGCAGTGGCTCACACCTGTAATCCCAGCACTTTTGGAGGCCAAGGTGGGTGGATCACTTGAGGCCAGGAGTTCGAGACCAGCCTGGCCAACATAGTGAAACCCCATGCCTACTAAAAATACAAAAAAAAAATTAGCTGGGCGTGCTGGTATGTGCCTATAGTCCCAGCTACTTGGGAAGCTGAGGCACAAGAATTGCTTAAACTCAGGAGGTGGAGGTTACAGTGAGCCGAGATTGCACCACTGCACTCTAGCCTGGGCCAGAGGAGACTCTGTCTCAATCAGTCAATCAATCAATCAATCAATAGGTGAATTAGGAGTCTGCTCCTGACGAGAAGTTTTTCCTACAATGGAAGTTCAATCTAACATAAAGATTTAGCATCCCTCATCTAAAAATTCAAAACTCTTTGAGTGCCATGGTGGAAAATTCCACACCTGACCTCATGTGCTGGTCAGTCAAAGCTTTGTTTCACGCACAGAATTATTTTTTTCCATTCCTATCCTCAATGTACAGAATTACTAAAAATATCATATAAAATTACCTTCGGGCTATGTGTATAAGAGATATATATGAAACATAAATGAATTTCATGTTTAGACTTGGGTTCCATCCCCAAGTTATCTCATTTTGTATATGCAAATATTCCAAAATCTGGAAAAATACAAAATATGAAACACACTCTGGTCACAAGCATTTCAGATAAAGGACACTAAATCTGCATCACTTTGCCAACTTTGACCCTTTCTTCCTATCACCAAACACCACCTCATGAACCAAAAGAATTTCCACTGCCCTTGAATCTTAATTTATAAAACAATGTGCCTTTTATATTCTTGTCTAAATGTTAAAAGCAAAAAGTAACTGGTTGTAAAGATGAAAACAAGTGAATACTACACTACCCTGTGCTCCCAAAGCACCTTGCATATACTTTTCTCATTACTATTATGGATGTTGTTACAAGTTTGCATTATGTTCACCAATTGAACCACTTCTTGAGGATGGAGGAAAGTCCTTCTTTTGTGTTCTTCTCATAGATTTTAGTAGGTAAGTTTGGTACATGAGTATCATTAAGACAGCAGCTCCCAACCATTTTGGCAGCAGGGACCGATTTTGTGGAAGACAATTTCCACGGATTTGCAGAGGAGGCGGTTTCAGGATGAACTGTTCGACCTCAGATCATCAGGCATTAGATTCTCATAAGGAGCCCGCAACCTAGATCCCTTGCATGCACAGTTTACAATAGGGTTCGTGCTCCTATAAGAATTGAATTCCACCGCTGATCTGACAGGAGGCAAAGCTCAGGCAGTAAGGCTGGCTCACCCTCTGCTCCCCTCCTGCTGTGCAGCCCAGTTCCCAACAGGCCAAGGATCTGTATGGGTCCATGGCCCAGGGTTTAAGGACCCCTATATTAAGAAGTCACTGTATTCAAAATTATTGAATAACAAAGACAGTATGACAGTATGGCCCCCTATCTTCAAAAACTTAACCATCTGGTTCATGAACTATGGAACTCACATAACTATTTATGAAATAAAGAAGGCATTCACTACCCTGTCATGATTAAAAACAAATTTAAAAAAAACCTTTTAAATGCAATGTCAGCATTTACAGGGTAAAAGACTGAACATTAACAGTCAGATTTTTAGGTATTAATTATTATTATTATTTTTTTTTTTGAGAGACAGTCTTGCTCTGTCACCAGGCTGGAATGCAGTGGTGTGATGTTGGCACACTGTAACCTCAGCCTCCGAGGTTCAAGCGATTCTCATGCCTCAGCCTCCCAAGTAGCTGGGACTACAGGTGTATACCAACATGCCCCATTAATTTCTGTATTTTCAGTAGAGACGGGGTTTCACCATGTTGACTAGGCTGGTCTTGAACTCCTGACCTCAAGTGATCCACCTGCCGTGGCCTCCCAAAGTGCTGGGATTACAGGCATAAGCCACCATGCCAGGCTGGTACTGAGCTTTCATGAGGTAGTTAGAAAAGAAGAGCATTTCAAATAAGGAAACAAGCTCTTGTAAAGACCAGAAACTAAAACAAGTAGAATGTATATTGAAAGAAATTAGGAGTAAAAAGAACTGCTTGATACAAAAGGCAGATGGAAAACACCATAGGAAAAGTAATCGCCTATGATATTATAGAGAACTCTTAAAGTCTGGTCAATGACTTTAAATGTGATAAAATTGGAAGCCAACACATTTTTTGAAGCATAAGTGACATCATGAAAATTTAATTTGATAAATGCTCATATCAGTGTCTCAAATAGATGCTCAATTGATGACTGCTGACTGCTTGACCAGAGAAGTAGAAGGCAGGGCAATTTGGTGATTTAAACGATAAAAATAAAAAAACTGAAAGGTTAAATACAGCCTAATCCAAAATGAAGGCAGTGCTAACGGAAACATGGCAGATACATGAAGAGACCGAATATAAAACAATAAAAATTGGGAGCGGAGTTAAAAGGAACTCAAAAAATGAATTTAAAGAGTTCTAGCTTTCAGCTGAATAGTGGCGAGTCACGACTGTAATCCCAGTACTTTGGGAGACTGAGGCAAGTGGGCTCCTTGAGCTTGCCCAGCCTGGGCAACAAGGCAAAACCCCGTCTCTACCAAAAATACTAAAATTAGCTGGTTGTGGTGGCATGCACCTGTGGTCCCAGCTACTAGGGAGGCTGAGGTGAGGATCACTGGAACCTAGTAAGTCAAGGCTGCAGTGAGCTGTGATCACAGCACTGCACTCTCACCTGGGTGACAGGGTGAGACCCTGCCTTAAAAAAAGACAATGTTATTATTAGTTAGCTGGACACGGTAGTGCATGCCTGTAATCCCAGCTACTCGGGAGGCTGAGGCAGGAGAATCACTTGAAACCAGGAGGCAGAGGTTGTGGTGAGCTGAGATGGCGCCACTGCACTCCAGCATAGGCAACAAGAGCAAAACTCCATCTCAAACAAATAAAATAAAATAAAAATCATAAAAAAATTGAAATGCTGTATTTAAAAACTAACAATAAAAAATAAAGGGCAGTAATTATAAAACTGAATAAAAGAAAAAACAAGACTTAACTACCTGCTATCTACAAAAAACAATTTTAAAAAAACAGATAAAACAAGAAATAAAAAAGATACATATGCACAAAAACCAATCTTGAAACAAATGGGAGTGGCTATATAACTAACATCAGTGAAAATGTATTTCAAGGTAAGGTGTATTACCAGAGATAGAGAGAAATGTCTTATACTCATAAAAGGGTCATACATCAAGAAAACATCACTATTATAAATGTGTATGTACCTAGTCATTGACAAAGACTCTGACCAAACTTTACTAAGCCACATCTGAGCACTCTTCTCAACAAGCAGTTCTTGACCCTGGGCCCCTGTCCTTGCCAGGCCTACCCCAATTGTAGTGAGAATATCACCACCCTTGATGTTTGTTTTTATGTAATGTTCCATCTCTGACTATTTCCGCTTTTTGGCTATAAATTTCCACTTTCGTAGTATTTGAAGTTGAGACCAATCTCTCTCTCCTATTGCAATAGTCTTTACACCTATCACAATAGTCCTGATTAAAGTATTTCTTACTGTTTAAACAAATGTCAGAACAATTCTGTCTTTAATATTATACAGTTTTAAAATCATCCTTCTCAACAGTCAACAGATCAACTAAACAAAAAAATCAGAAAGGACAGCCGGGTGTAGTGGCTTATGCCTAAAATACCAGCTCTTTGGGAGGCCGAGGTGGGTAGAGTACTTGAGGTCAGGAGTTGGAGACCAGCCAGGCCAACATGGTGAAACCCTATCTCTACTAAAAATACAAAAATTAGCTGAGTGTGATGGTGTGCGTCTGTAACCCCAGTTACTTGGGAGGCTGAGGCAGTCTGAGAATCGCTTGAACCTGGGTGGTGGAGGTTGCAGTGAGCAAAGATCATACCACTGCACTCCAGCCTGGGTGACAGACTGGAGTCTAAATAATAATAATAATAATAATCTGAACACTATCAAATACCTTGACCTGACACTTATAAAACACTTTACCCAACAACTGCAGAATATACTTTCAAGCATATATAGAACATTTGCCACGACCTACCATTTGGTACACCACAAAACAAATCTCAATAAATGTTAAAAGAAAGTACCCTGACCACAGTAGAATTAAATTATAAACCTGTAAAAAAATAACCTCCAAATTATTTGGAAACTGCTTCTAAATAACCAATGGATTAAAAAAAATTACATCAAAAATTAAAAATATTTCAAACTGAATGATAATGAATATACCAAAATTTGTAGGATGTAGCTAAAGACAAACTTAGAGGAAAATATATACCTTTATACATTTAAATTAGAAAGAAAGCCATTAGGAAAGCAATAATCACAGAAGAAATCAATGAAACAGACAACAAACAGACAAAATTAATAAACCTACAAGTCAGGTCTTTAATTAAGATTAGTAAACCTGGTAAGTTCCTGATTTGATTCAATTAATTGATGATTAAAAAAAAGGAACACAAATTATCAAAATCAGGATTGAAAGAAAGGGATATTCACTGATGACATGATTGTTTAGGTAGAAAATCCTGAGGACTCAGCAAAAACGACTTTAACAAGTATGAGATAGTATGGTTTATGGTTTATGTATTATTGTTAATACATGAATTCTTCTCAAACACTCCTAAAGCTTCAACACAATTTTAATCAAAATTTAAGCAAGCTTACTTTTAAGAACACAAGTTGACAACTCTAAAATTTACATGGAAATATAAAGGACCTAAAAAAACGAAACTACTCTTGAAAAACGAAGAATGAAGCCAGAGAACTTAAACTACCTTTTACTTTACATTTACTATCTACACCCATGTTTCTCAACAGGACAATTTTTGCTCTCCAAGAGACATGTGGCAATGCCTGGAGACATCTGTGATTGTCACAACTGGGAGAAGTGGGAATGCTATCAGCAAATACTGAGTAAAGGCCAGGGATGCTGCTAAACACTCTGCAGTACACAGCATACATAGCTTCCAACAACAAAAAAGAATTACCTGGCCCAAAGAGTCAGTAATGCCAAAGCTGATAAACCCTGAGCTAAAATGAATGCAAGTGTTGTACTGGTATAAGTATAGACAAATAAACCAATGGAACAAAACAGCATCTATAAATAGACCCACACTTTTATAGTCAATTGATTTTTTGACAATGATGCCAAAGTAATTCAGTAGGGAAGGAAGGTCTTTTCAATAAATGGTGCTGCATCAACTGGATATCCATTTGGAGAAAAAAAGAAAACGTTAATTCCTACTTCATATCCTTTGCAAAAATAAATTCAAGATAGATCATAGAACTAAAAGTAAAGCTAAAATTAGAAATCTTATTTGGAGAAAACCTTTACAACCTAAGGTAAACAAAGATTTCTTAGGACACAGAAAACAATAACCATAAAAGAAAATTTTAAATTAACTTATAAATTAAATCAAACTGAAATAAATTCAAAACCAAAATTAAAAACTTAAGCTCATCAAATTCAGAGAAGAACTACAACTTGATAATAAAAAGCCCATGCACAAAAAAAACCAAATGGCCAGAAAACACATGAAACAGTGCTTGACATCATTAGTTACCACGGAAATAGAAATTAAAACCACACTTACACACCTACTGAGGTGGCTAAAATTAAAAACTGACACAACCAAATGGCTGGTGAGAATGTGGAGCAACTAGTACTTTCACATAAAGTGGTAGATAGACTTTGAGAAACAATTTGGCGTTTTCATAAAAAGCTAAGTGAACAAGAGCAGTTTCACTCTTGGGTATCAGTAAAAGATAAAGACACACGTCCTAAATGGGACTTGCACACAAACGTTCACTGTATATTTATTCACAGTAGTCAAATCCGTGAAAGAAATCAAATGAATAAACAATCAATGGACTACTAATCATTAATAAAAAGGCATGAACTACTAATATACACAACATGGATGAACTTCTGGTATCATGAGAGCAAAAAGAGCCAGACACAAGAGCACATACTATATAATTCCATTTATATGAAGTTTTGTAACAGGCAAAACTAATTTATGATAAATAAACTCTGAATAATGGTGACCGTGATTGGATATGTTGTATGATAAAATTATACAATTTTGTCAAATGACTATCCAGTCATTTGAAAAAGGTCCATCTTTTTCCCAGTGACGTCACCTTCATAACATATTTTACATCCTATTTTACATCACTGGTCTAGTAATGCCCCACTACCTCACTGCTTTGATTATAGAGACATAATATTTATAGGGCTGGCCGGGCGCGGTGGCTCACGCCTGTAATCCCAGCACTTTGGGAGGCCGAGGCGGGCGGATCACAAGGTCAGGAGATCGAGACCACGGTGAAACTCCGGACGCTGAGGCAGGAGAATGGCGTGAACCCGGGAGACAGAGCTTGCAGTGAGCCAAGATCGCGCCACTGCACTCCAGCCTGGGGGACAGAGCGAGACTCCGTCTCAAAAAAAAAAAAAAAAAAAAAAAAAAATTTTATAGGGCTAACCAACACCTCTCTACCTTCAGCAATTGTTCTACCTGTTCAGAGTTTTCTTGACTATCTTCAGAACATGCTCACTCTCAACTCTAATATATTTTAGTCAGTTTGTCTAGTTTCTGGAAAAAAAAATTAATGATTTTTATAATTAATTTAGCATAAAAGTAACCTGAAGAGAACCAAAAACTTTATGATGTGAAGTTATCCCATCCAAGGACATGAGATGTCTCTCTGCTTGTTCAAGTACATTTTTGTATCTTAAAGTATTTTAAAATGTTTCTCTCATAAATTTGGAACAACAGAAAACTGTAATCTTACCTTATACCACACAACACTGCAATCCAAGTCACCATTGTAACATTTCTTGTTACTTTATTCCTATTTATTTTGTCTTTCTGTTGCTATAATAAATGGGTATTCATTTCTATTATCTTCTAATTGCCCACATGAAAAGCTAGTTATCAAAAGCTTATATAAAAGCTACTAATTTTATAAATTTTACATCCTACCTCACTGAATTCTTTTTATAAATTCAATTTTTCTTAACTGACTTGTTTTTCCCACATACACTTTTCAATTCTTATGCCTCTAATTTTCTTCCCAACCCTCTGTCTTAAAAGTGGTTAATACCCTCAAAAGAAACGGCAGAGAGATACACATATTTGCCTTGTCCCTGACTTTAGGGTGAATCTATCTGGTATTTTATAACTTTTGGGCTGAAATAACTGTGTGTATGTGTGTGTGTATTGGTAGGGCACTGAATGTGTGTGGGCTGAAGAAAGTGTGTGTGTGTGTGTGTGTGTGTGTACATGCATGTGTACACTTTTAATGTTAAAGAAGGACCTATCAATTCCTATGTTGTTACATGTTCTACCTGGAACAGATGATGAATTCTGTCAAGTGGGATAATACATTTTCAACCTGTTCTTCACTCTAATGACAAATCAAGTATGATGCTAGTTTTTGAAAGTTCTTCACCTCTCTAATTATACGAAGTAAACTAAGTGCTTTTTTTTTTTTTTTTGAGATGGAGTCTCGCTTTGTTGCCCAGGCTGGAGTGCGGTGGCGCGATCTCGGCTCACTGCAAGCTCTGCCTCCCGGGTTCACACTGTTCTCCTGCCTCAGCCTCCCGAGCAGCTGGGACTAAAGGCGCCCGCCACCACACCCGGCTAATTTTTGTATTTTTAGTAGAGACGGGGTTTCACCGTGTTAGCCAGGATGGTCTCGATCTCCTGACCTCGTGATCCGCCTGCCTCGGCCTCCCAAAGTGCTGGGATTACAGGCGTGAGCCACCGCGCCCGGCCTGTTTTGTTTTAATCAAGTCAGTGTTGACTCTTACCAGTGTCTTGACAACTAGCCAGTTTTTTCTCCCTTTGACCTATTAACATTATGAAATAACTATTAATAAAGCATATAATACTGAACTGCCCCTTAAAATCTTAGTCACAGTTTGTTACTAATAATACACTGCTATATTTTATTTTGAACATTTAAATGAAGCTAGTCTATAATTTTCTTTTTTTTTTTTTAAGTATTATCATTAGTCAGGATCTGTTATCAGTATATAATTTAAATAAAAGTCTGGAAAGTTTTCATACTTACCCTATGTTCTGAAATAGTACTACAACTCTCTGTACTGGAATTATCTGTTTTTTTGAGGTTTTAAAGATGCTGTGAAATATTTCTGGATCTTTCTTTTGGGTGATGAATTCTTTGTTCAATTTTTCCAAAAATTGAAAGTTTTTGTTCAATTTTTCCAATTTTTTGATATGGCTGCTTAATAATCTATCTATTGGGATTTTCCATCCTCCAAGACCCAGCTCTTAGACAATTTACTAATTATCATTTTATCTTCTACTCTATTTATATCCTAATTCCTTTATTTTCTTGAATATACGTTATTTCTCCCCAACTCCTCTAATTATAAATGTAAAATATCAACAAAAGGTCAAGAAACTCAGGTTCCTAATGAGTAAAGATACATACTCAAGTGACTAAGAACTAAGATACATACTAAAGTGACATACCTCCCAACTCTCAATTTGGGACAAAGACTACTTTTTTAAAGACTTATTTTTTTAAAAGGTTGAGAAACATTCAGGATATATTTTGAACAAAGCTTAATTTTGTTTATTAGGCACATGGCAAAAAAATATTAAAAGATAAAGAATTAAAGTGAAATTACTGACTCATCTGTATTATTCTACAACACCCTTTTTTTTTGAGACACAGTCTTGCTCTGTCGCCCATGCTGGCATGCAGTGGCACAATCTTGGCTCCCTGCAACCTCTACCTTCCAGGTTCAAGCGATTCTGCCTCAGCCTCCCAAGTAGCAGGGATTACAGGCGTGCGCCACCATGCCTGGCTAATTTTTGTATTTTAGTAGAGACAGGGTTTCTACATGTTGCCCAGGCTGGTCTCGAACTCCTGACCTCAGGTGATCCACTTGCCTCGGCCTCCCAAAGTGCTGGAATTACAGGTGTGTGCCACCACTACCGTACAACACCATTTTTTGAAAGACCCATTTTATTTTAAGCTTGCAAATGTCCCAAGTTAAAGAAATTTGTATTGCATGTCTGGAAATTTTATGCTAATTAGTTCTCATATTTTTATTTACTCTTACAAGGGATATGTAAAAGTTTAGGCTAAAACAAATTTAAAATCCTTTAAAAAGAAGTAACAGTGGAATAATGCTTTATTTAAATCGATACCAAAAATAATGATGTAAAAAAAGACATAATTCCATAATTTCTATGAGGCTAAAAGTTATACTAATAAATATGTAAATTAAGGATTTCTAAAAGTTGACATTCATAAACTAAATCAGTATGTTAATGGAATTTATTCAGAAATCAAATTATTTACCCTACCAAAAATAAGAAACCAAACTGCCAACGTCATGCATAGCAAGAAGCCCCCACTGCATTGTACACACAATCAGAATCTCCGTAATTCTTAGAAAAGACTCTGTAACTATTGTATCATATGTATATTGCATCAACTGATGATGATACAATATACATATTGTATCATCAGTGTTGTTTTAACTATGGTTTAACTGCTGCTATTCTTCATTAAGAATTTTATTATTATTAGTTTTTTGGCTGGGCATGGTGGCTCATGCCTATAATCCCAGCACTTTGGGAGGCCAAGGTGGGAGGATCGCTTGAGTCCAGGAGTTCGAGACCAGCCTGGGCCACACTACAAGAAAATTTTAAAAAATGAGGCAGGAGGATTTTAGCCCAGGAGGTCAAGGCTGCAGTGAGCTGTCATCACACCACTGCACTCTTACCTGGGAGACAGGGTGAGACCCTGCCTTAAAAAAAAAAAGAATGTTATTATTAGTTTTTAATTTTCCTTAATCATTTCATTTTCATTTCATCCCCACTGGAATACAGAGATATACAGAAGCAAGTAGGGCTTTAACTCAGCTAAAAATGTAGGCTATAGTCAAACAAATGAGAGAATCATTGTTTTTGGAGTACCCTACATGTACTTCGTAACAAAAGAAAATACCATTTAGTAACTTATATGCTGTAAGGAAATATACTATATATACCATATACAAACACTAAACATTAGTCACCTAAGAATTCTAAACACAAACACTAGAAAGAGATAGTACAAGGCTAAGATAATTTACTACTTATCATGGAGTTTTTAAAAACAGGGTTGGGGGAGCAGGAAGAAAGACTCAACCAGTAAAAAACAACTTACCATTTGACAGCTAAATTCTGTACCTCTCCATTTTTATCTTCCAGTAACTTCAAAATCATTTTCACTACTTTCCTTTCACTATCATCATCCAACTTGATGGAATCTTTCTGCAGTTCCGTCATCAAATCATTTGTAGCCATAAACCTATCAAAAAAAATTTGTTAATTTCAAAATTTTAGAGCATTAATTTAAAAAGATAATGATTTTTCAAATCCAGTGCTATACCATTCACTCAACAGGAACATCTTTTATTATAAAACTCATCCACTTTTTTTAAAAAGTGATCATAAATTTAATCTAAAAGCTACCAAGAAAAAGAGCAATAATGTACTTAAAATTTATTGTATCCAGAGAGAGGGTGAGAGAGTTTTTAAGTACTGATATGCTTTTATATGAGGTACCATTATCCAAAATTATTTTCCCCGGGTCAGTCTTAATCTCAAACTGACTAACAGGACTCTACAGTGAGCACTCTTTCATTCAAATTAACTGCATCACTGCTTTTAGGTAAGAAAAGTTCCTCTTTACTTTTTCTTTACATGGGATTTGAATTCTATCTAGGAAGTCCTTAACCACAAACATTAAGAACACCTTCCAAACATTAAAAACACTTTCAAAACAAGTATGTTGCATTGCAGGGGGTGGTCACATATTACCGGAAATTTTCCATAATACCCATCACTAGGTATAGGCCTATTTTTTTTTCATTCTTTTTTTTTTTTGTAGAGGGAGTCTTGCTCTGTCACCCAGGCTGGGGTGCAATGGCAGGATCTCAGCTGACTGCAACCTCTGCCTCCCAGGTTCAAGCTATTTTCCTGCCTCAGCCTCTCAAGTAGCTGAGATTACAGGCGCCTGTCACCAAACCCGGCTAATTTTTGTATTTTTAGTAGAGACAGGGTTTCATCATGTTGCCCAGGCTGGTCTCGAACTTCTGACCGCAGGTAATCCACCTGCCTCGGCCTCCCACAGTGCTGGGATTACAAGCATGAGCCACCGTGCCCAGCCACCAGGCTTATTTTCAAAATAGTGAAGAGGTGATTCTAGAAAGTAGCTCCCCCTGACATCTCCCACCTCCCCTCCCCTTAAGAACCACTGCCCAAGGAAGGAACAGCCTGGCAAAAACCCAGAGTGATTAATCATCTAATCTCGCTTTAAATGAAAGGAGTGAATAGTGGACAAGATAAATAGAGTCTCAGGTAAAATAAGGTATAAACAGAGTCTCAGATTTTCTTCTCCACATGCCTTACCAAACAATTCATTGTTTTAAAAGTGATTTCTCAGAATATGAGATAATCACATTTAAATAAAGCCCTAAGACCTCCTTAAAAGCCAAATGAACTTGTCCCATAATTCTTGGCTCCCCTCCACTTATGGAAGCAATCCAACTAAGATAACTAGTTAGCGTTCTTTTCTTTTATTTGAACCAGATTCAGTTTTAGTAAAAATATATTATTTTGTACACTACAGAGAAATGTCAAAATCCATGTTTAAATAAAAAAACAACTGTTGGAGCCGAACTGATAAACAGCTATGGAGACAGTCCGCAACAGGGGTAATAAACTATGTGATAAAAGCTGGCAAAACAACTTAATAATTTAGAAATGCATTACATTAAGGTAATTTTAAGGATAACTCCAATAACTAGTATGTTCGTTTAATGCTGATCTGACAAAGTTTTACACTACATGCAAGTATGTATTATGACAAAAACCACAATTACTTTTGCACCAACCTAATAGTTTAATTCTTACCACGTTCTGTAAAACTGCTTATTTTTAAAAAAGCTTATATTTACACTGGCGCAATATAAGATCAATTAAGCATGTACTTTTAAAAAATGGACACAGCTCTCCTAACTGGAAGCCCCTCACCCATTTTATAATGTGACAAAACAAAATTAAAACGACATGATTTTCATTAATATTCCGGAAAGCGAAAAAACTGCATAACACATTAATGCAGGCACTCCTGCACACAAAGCACTGAAAACACCTTAACCATTTTACTTAAATAAAATCCATTAAATAATCATAATAGTTATTACCTCTAAGAACCACTGCAATGCCAGTTATCTGCTTCCAGAGAAAACAATGATCATCAATTTAAGCACAAAAACATAATTCCAAGTAAAAAGTTGTTTTTTGGTCCGGTATGGTTCTACCGGCACAAATTCATTCTTTACTTATTGTTTATTTATTCACTGTCTATTATGTAAGAAACCCTGGACTAAGAAATAAGGACAGATAAAAGGTGAATACACTTTGGCCCCCCCTAACATCAAGAAGCTTATATTGTAATAAAGAAGCCTACTGATTTTCAAAAATCTATGATTAATGGTTAAATAATTTAAAAAGTTAAAATGAGCACTGTCAAAATTAGCAATAGATATTTTTAAAAAGCAGAAAAAGTAGATTATTATAATACCAAGAGGTTTTTTTTGTTTGTTTGTTTTGAGATGGAGTCTCACTCTGTCGCCAGGCTTGAGTGCAGTGGCGCGATCTCGGCTCACTGCAACCTCCGCCTCCCGAGCTCAAGTGATTCTCCTGCCTCAGCCTCCCAAGTAGCTGGGACTACAGGTGCCCGCCACCACGCCCAGCTAATTCTTTGTATTTTTAGTAGAGACGGGGTTTCACCATGTTAGCCAGGATATCTCTTGACCTCGTGATCCACCGCCTCGGCCTCCCAAAGTGCTGGGATTACAGGCGTGAGTCACCGCGCCCGGCCACAAAGAGTTACTTTTAAATGGTGACCCTGAAATCACAAAGTTCTGGGAATAATTTATTCCTTCTGTAAATGTGATATTAAAAATTTACATTATTAATCTTATTAAGGAAGTTGACCAGTTTAAAAGCTGTCCATGGCATGTCCATGTCTCTTCAGCATTTACTCTTTTAGGTGTGGTGCTAAGGGCACAAATCTCAATACATTTTATAAAACACTACTCAAGAGCATATGGAAATTATCACACCAAAGAGTTGACTGTTAGGTAGGATCTCAAAGGATGAATGAGGGTTTGTGTGGGAAAAATTGGTTTGGGATTTAAATTACTTTTTTTTTTTTTTTTTGGTGGTGGGGAAGGACAGAGCACCTCAGAGTAAAGGCCTAAGGAAACAGTTCAGTATGTGGAGCACAGAAACCTAATAGGAAGATGATGGGAATATAGGCTGAGGTCAAGATGGGAAGGGTGTTATATACTCATACACTATGTAATAAGAAGCTACTACATATCTGGTACTGTTCTAGTTGTTGCTGACAGAAGGGCTAACCAAAGCACACACAATTCTTGCTGTCTTGGAGCTTATATCACAGTCTAGTAAGAGGTATGTTAACTTTTTAAATTGCATATATGAGTAAGCACCTGTAGAACTAAGAACTAAGATAAATGCTATGAAGGAAAGTGTTATCAAGAAAACACTACGGGGCCGGGTGCCAGTGGCTCACGCCTGTAATGCCAGCACTTTGGGATGCCGAGGCAGGCAGATCTCCTGAGGTCAGGAGTTCGAGACCAGCCTGGCCAACATAGTGAAACCCCGTCTCTACTAAAATTACAAAAATTAGCTGGGTGTGGTGGTGCACGCCTGTAATCCCAGCTACTTGGGAGGCTAATGCAGGAGAATCACTTGAACCTGAGAGACAGAGGTTGCAGTGAGCTGAGATTGCACCACCGCACTCCAGCCTGGATGACAGAGTGAGACTCATCTCAAAACAAGAAAACACTATCGAATAAACAAAGTAACATGACCTAGACTGAATTGGGGGTTGTGTCAGGAAAGACTGATCTAAAGAGTGGGGGTTGGGCATAGTGGCTCACACCTGTAATCCCAGCACTTTGGGAGACCTAGGCAGGTGGATCACTTGAGGTCAGGAGTTCGAGACCAGCCTGGGCAACATGGTGAAATCCCATCTCTACCAAAAATACAAAATGAGCCAGGCGTGGTGGTACATGCCTGTAATCCCAGCTATTTGGGAGGCTGAGGCAGGGGCAATGCTTGAACCTGGGAGGCAGTCGCTTGAACCCAGGAGGTGGAGGTTGCAGTGAGTCAAGATCACACCACGGCACCCCAGCCTGAGCAACAGAGTGACACTCTATCTTAAAAATAAATAAAGAGTGGGCAGAATTATGGTGAAGCAAGGGAAAATTTGTGCCAGGTAAGCAAGGGCCAGAAATTTAAAGAATTTGTAGACCATATCAGGATTTTAGCCTTTATTCTAAGAGCAATGGGAAGCTACTGAAAAACAGCTGGGTTATAGATGGGGAATAAATGCAACGATCAGATTTACATTTCAGAAACAGTACTCCAGCTATACTGTGGACCATACTTTGGAGAGAACCAATCTTCATTTGGCCATACCAATGGAGACTAGTTAGGAAAATGACTAAGTGAGAAATTATGATAGCCTGAGTTAGGGTTATTGCAATCAATGAAGATGGAAAAAAAATGACATACAGTTGATTCTCATTATTCCCAGGTTCCATATTTGCAAATTCACCTACTTATTAACATTTATTTGTAAAGCCAAAATTATTGCTTCCTATTTCACAGTCATTTGCAGATGATGATGATGAGTGTCAAATGGTGAAAAATTTGAGTAATGCAACACATACATTCCCAGCTGTGGTGGGACAAAATAACACTCTGCCTTCTAGCTCTAGCTCTCATGCTGTAAACAAGCATCTTCTTCTTGGCCTATTTCAGCCCATGTTTTTCACATGTTTGTGCTTTTTGTTGGTGCTCTTGTTGTTTAATATGGCCTCCAAGCACAGTGCTAAAATGCTGTCAACCATTCCTAAGTGCAAGAAGGCTATAATGTGCCTTCTGAAAAAAACATATGTGTTAGATAAGCTTCTTTACTGGCTGTGAATTCAATGTTAACCAATCAGCAATATATATTAACACATCTTTAAAAGAAACACTCATAAAACAAGGTTACAAACTCATCAACTGATTAAAATAATGTGACTCAGGACTCATAGGAACTAATTCCATAATTCCCTCAGAAGCAATGGTTCAGTACTTGCTAACTCAGTGTTTGTGATAATGTTACAAAACATATTACAAATACTGAGAATAGTTGGTTTGAATTTTACAAACTAAAATTAATAGTTCTTCAAAACGGATTAGACGTAGGGATGGTAAGGATGAGCTAGGAGGAAAGAAGTAAAACGAAAACCACAAGACTGGGTATTGCAGTCAGCTGATGTATCCTTGTCCAGACTCTTAATGTTACCCTGCAGCCACCATCACATCAGATAAATAAACTGCTCATCTTACAATAGAAGAAAGGATTACCTTTGGTTAAACTGCAAACTACATGGAAAGGATATTCCTCTGATCTTAAACAACAAAATCTCTGCCATAGTGAAGATGTGAAAATAAAAAATTAATGTCCTGCAGCCCAACTCTGTCTGCCCTTGGCCAAAAGTGGGCACTGATAAAGAAAAAAACAGCAGCCTCCACATTCCAGAAACTTATCTGAGACTCATACCTAAACCTCAGTGTTACTACCAACTGATCTGATGCTTAACAGCTAAAGCATATTGTTTCCTTGGATATAAACAATCTCACAGAACATCCATTTTGGACAAGGTCACCGAGCAACACAAAATACCAAACATTCCCCTCTCCAGTTAAATGAGTGACTGGTACTTCTTTACCAATTACAGCTTTCCCCTGCTTAGGTCAGCCCTCCCTATAAAATTTATTAAAAGGCCAAATCATAGAATTGACCTCTCTTTCTGACAACATTCAATCTAAAGCAAAGCTTCACTTCCTTAGACTCTTTCCCAAATTACCCAAATGAATAGGTTCCTTCTAAAATCCTTTGATACCCTGAAGTGTGTGTTCTCCCTGATTATTACAGACAAAAAACCCAACTTGTGTCAGGATGCCCATAAAACAGAATTACAAGAAGGAAAAAGTGGTTAAAAAATATATATATACCAAAAAGATGAGCAAAGAAAATATCCGCTAAATGAGTTACATCAGGAGACTAGGGAGACTGTTAGGGATTTTAGGAGAGCAGTCTCTACGAATTCAGATGGGCAACAGCTAAGAAATCTGGAGTTTATCTTGTAGTCAAAGGAAATCAGTGAGGGAGGCAATGATCAGCTGCAGTATATAGAAACAAAATTCTAACGGCCAGAGGGAACACACTGGGTTAGGAAGAGGCCTGAGACAGCAAGATTAATTTGAGAAATATTCATCAGGAGACCAAAGAAGACAGACAGCAGAAGAGTGGTATCAAAGGTTTTCTGCTTGTGACTTTCAGTGGATGGTAATTTAACAGGCCAAAATAAGGATAAAGAAGGCATTAAGATGGGAAAAGAAAAAGATAAATGGTTACATTTCAGACTTCAATGGAATTTCCAGGTTGATATGACCTGCAGGCAGTGCCATCTCATTCCTTTATTCAACAAGTATTTTGAGGGCACCAACATAAGGAACTCTACTCTGCAAACATAATGATGAGTAACATGTAAGTCTGGAACTTACACTAGATCTAGGTATGCACTAGATGGATAGATACCTTGCACTCACATTAACTCTCACCACAGCCTCTCCCATCAGACATAAACACAATTTTACTCTTGTTTCCAACCAGAAATCTAGTTGATATGGTCAATTTTATCACTCAGTACACCAATTACCTTTCAGAGATCCTGCACATACACCACTGCTATATCATTTTTCCTCAGTTATTCCTTAGAGTGCTATGAATTTAATTGGAATAGTTTTTTTTTTTTTTTTTTTTTTGAGACAGAGTCTCCCTGTCGCCCAGGCCGGAGTACAGTGCTGCAATCTTGGCTCACTGCAACCTCCGCCTCCCGGGTTCAAGCGATTCTGCCTCAGCCTCGTGAGTAACAGGTGTGCACCACCATGCTCGGCAAATTTTTGTATTTTTAGTAGAGACGGGGTTTCACCATGTTGTCCAGGCTGGTCATGAACTCCTGACCTCAGATGATCTGCCTGCCTTGGCCTCCCAAAGTGCTAGAATTACAGGCATGAGCCACCGCACAAGGCCTAAATTGGAATAGTCTTGATATTGTTCATGTAAAGAAATCTAATTTTTACTAATCTTTCTTCCCAGTTTTATCTGTGAGGTACCTTCTTCCTCTTTCTCACTGGTGAGCCCTAACCACTGCTGATAACCAGTTAGTACAGTATATATCAAGATAAAAACATCTAAGTAAAATCAAGAAAGTTACTGCCATCAATCTGCTAAGTATTTTTAAAAGTGCCCAGAAATCACCTTCTTAATCTCTGCATATCTATTTCTTCTAATTAAGCCTGCTTTTCTTCAAGCACAAGTACTTAAGATAATTTCACTGTTTGCTGTTATGTTATTGTAAATGCCCACACCGTACTTTTAGCTATATGATAGGATCTGTAAGGTTCCTTCCAGCTCTGAAAACCTATGATTCCTTAAAAGGTTTGAGGTTTTTTTAATAAGCATTTTAAACAGTTTCCAAAAGAAAATATCGTCCAATATCCAAAACACTTAAATAAATAAATCTGGTAATATAAACCTTTATCAAATAGGGAAAAACTTGCATTCTATAGTGTAGTGAATTATTTTAGGAAGATTCTATCAGGTGGTATTTAAACAAACAGTTTAGTTGACTTTACAATGGTTTCCTGAAGGTTCCTAAAATCCTATATAATCGAATTAAAATCCAATTCTACTTAAACAAGCACCTACTGAGAACCCACATGGCCCAGAGCCAGACAAAGCGAAGGATTCCGTTTAGTCAGACAAGGTCCCTATTCTTAAGGAGTTCTGTGGACAATATCCATCCAGCTACAATCAGTTATCTATTTCCTCTTCCCCAGTGAAATTTTATATCGTGTGCTTTACATTTTCTCTTTCTACCTAGAGTTTCATTTTCAACACCTGGCTTAGATCTCTCCATGGACAGGAATCTTCTTTCTTTAATGTTCTCTGCCACTTAATACCTGACAATTACATACGGCCCCGGGTTATTCATCTTTTTATAATAGTGTCTTAACTATTCAACAAGCATGTAGATTTAGGGAAAGCAAGCACTAGATCTTAAACTTTTTGTAGTTCTTCTCAGGAATTATTAAAAGTATCTTCTAGCATGAAATATTTTATAACCCTAATTTTAGAGGGAAATGAAATTTAAGGCTTGAATCTTAATATCTCCTAGTCTAAACCCTGGAGAAGTGACATAGCTGGGTAGTTAAGAGTTCATGCTTTGGGGGTAAAGAGATCCTATAAATCCCAGACCTACTATCTAACTGACCTTAAACAAGTACTTCATCTCTCCAAATCTCAGTTTCTTCAACTGTAAATGAGATTGTTATCCTCTTTTACTAAAGTTGTAAGGATAAATAAAAATCAAGCTCACAGTAAGCATTTATATTAACTATTATACATAGAAAGACAATGATATTTTCTTTAGTTCTGAGTCTTTGGAATATTTTAAATCAACTGGTGGTTGAAGCATATGAAAATGGAAGAACTGGCTGGGCACAGTGGCTCAAGCCTGTAATCCCAGCACTTTGGGAGGCCAAGGTGGGCAGACTGCCGGAACTGAGACCAGCCTGGGAAACATGGTGACGCCTGTCTCTATAAAAAAAAAATTAGCCGAGTGTGGTGGTGTACACCTGTAGTCCCAGCTACTCTGGGGACTGAGGTGGGAAGATTGCTTGAGCCCAGGAGGTTGAGGCTGTAGTGAGCTGAGATGGTGCCACTCACTGCACTCCAGTGTGGGTGACAGAGCGAGACCCTATCTCTAAAAAAAAAAAGAAAAAGAAAACTTAATTACCTCAATCCACCGAATATTTAATATTAATATTAATATTCACAAATGGAGTGTCACATGGTTCATCCACATTAAAGCTTTCGCTCTGGTATCTACCGAATCCCCTATCTATTGGTTAAATTATAATGTTTACTCTTTATTCCTTTATAGAACATGCATCCCTAGAGGTCCTTAAAATAACTATATATACTGGTATAAAAGTCTCAGTACACTCCAGAAGTGTTTTTTTTTTTTAGGGGAAGTGATGAGAAGCACTGTTCTAAGGTACTGTCCCAAGGAATGTTTCTTCATTTTTCTTCTGAAGGTTTTATTTGAATCAGCATTCATTAATAACTTTTCACTAAACCGAGGCTAGTATGTAACAGGCAATATCCTAGTAATTGAGACACACAAATGCCTCCTCCTTTTTTTATAAAAGAGCTCCTAGTCTTTTTTTTTTTTTTTTAAGGGTTTAAAAAAAAAAAAAAAACCTGCATGGGCGGGCACGGTGGCTCTTGCCTGTAATCCCAGCACTTTGGGAGGCCAAGGCAGGCGGATCACAAGGTCAGAAGATAGAGACCATCTTGGCCAACATGGTGAAACCCCATCTCAACTAAAATACAAAAAATTAGCCAGGCGTGGTGGTGCGTGCCTGTAAATCCCAGTTACTTGGGAGGCTGAGGCAGGGGAGTCGCTTGAACCTGGGAGGCGGAGGTTGGAGTGAGCTGAGATGGCGCCACTGCACTCCAGTCTGGCAACAAACACTCCGCCTCCGTCTCAAAAAAAAAAAAAACAAAAACAACTACAACAACTCTGCATATGGCATCAGAGTTCCTAACATCGGCATTTCTCATCCTAATGCTTCCCCATTTCTCCTAAGTCTTAATATCCCATTTTTAAATAATGCACAATACTAAAACACAAAACAAATATTATACAATTTTTCAATAAATTGAGCCAATTAAGTCCTACAAAAAGATTCTTTTAAAATGCTGACATTTCCAAAGTTTTAAGCCTGCATTCATTCCTGTCCCTTCTCTGTATTAATGGACTATATAATTATCTACATAGACCTGAAATTTTATACCTATAAGCAACCTTTTGTAATTAGTCATGTCCACGCCTCTCAGAAGTGAAAATGTAATCTCAAATTAAGTAGCTTGCACAAGATCTTACAGTTCATAACAAAGAATCACACATGATTAGAACCCAGATCTTGTGATTAGGTCAAATTCTCTTTGGATTCTACCATGAGGAGAATAAAATTTGCTCTTCATGTTGGAGCACTGTTTTCTTCTCTTGTCCTTAGTACAGGCAGAGTGCTTTGCAAATGTTGGTCATTTCATAATGTTAATTAACCTTGCCCTCAAGATCCTTCTAGTGCTAGGTATTTTAAAATATGTAGCCACAATTCTTGGTATTTAAGCCAAAATAAATAAACTTCTAATGAGAACAAAGCATCATTTTTTAAAAAAGAACAAATTAAAATAAATGCCTGTGCTAAAAATATGCAGGAAAAATTTCAAAATTCTTGACTCCAAACTCTAATTATTAAATGTCTGTTTAAACTGAACATATAAAGTGCTTTAGTTCCAAAGACCTATTAACCAGATGGCTACAGCACATTATAAAAATGTTTTTTAGAAGGCAGTTAATAAAAATATCTTAATGATGTCAAATTACTGGAAATCACATACTGGTCCTAAACATATCCTACCTAGCATTCACCAACTATTAGGGATATACCAATATTACACTAATCCTCCAGGCAATGTTTTGATTCAGTACAACCAAAATTCATAATCTTTATCAAATTCAGCAGTGACTGTCATTTAGTATCAGAGCATTATTCTTTCATTTAACTTTGTTTTAAAAAAAAAAAAACCTTGATATGTATATGTTGTCTTTCTTTCACAGGAAATTTAAGAAAGCAAGCTTTAGGCTGGGCGTGGTGGCTCACGCCTGTAATCCGAGCACTTAGGGAGGCCGAGGCGGGTGGATCACAAGGTCAGGAGATCAAGACCATTCTGGCTAACACGGTGAAGTCCCATCTCTGCTAAAAATACAAAAAATTAGCCCGGTGTGGTGGACACCTGTAGTCCCAGCTACTCGGGAGGCTGAGGCAGAAGAATGGCGTGAACCCGGGAGGCGGAGCTTGCAGTGAGCGGAGATCATGCCACTGCACTCCAGCGTGGGCAACAGAGCGAGACTCCGTCTCAAAAATAATCACATGTATGGTATCACCACATAATTTATTTAGCCTTTCTAAACTTATACTCATACAGAAGTCTGACTAGCTGAACAAAATTGTATTATTACAAAGTGCTATCTTCAGACTGAAATTGACCACAATCAGAATAAAATGTACTACCTTTACAGATGAGCCAAACTGACAGCAATGGGGAGGAAATCACACGACACACCTTATCCATTACTTGAATTGGAAGCAAGCAAAGCCCCAAAAATCAAAAGGCATTCCAATCCGTTAAACAACACAAAACTTTTATTTGCCCCAAGATTCTTAATTTTGGCGCTAGAACTACACAAATCTAAAATACACAAAACAAACTTATGTCACCTCAAAAAAGTTACAATACTAAAATTTTTACCATTAGCAAACTGATTTTTAAGCTTTAAATACAACACTTAAAAGCTGCCTAAGTAGAAATATTTTTTTAAGTAATATATGGTTTTGTGGTCATTGACTATTTTAATAAGCCAGTACATCAATTTAATCAGAAACACAATTACTACTTTTTCACGGCTCTCTCCTTTCACAAACCCTAAACGTTCTTCCCAGTCCACACGGTTTGGACACATTTTCAGGTGTTAACACATATTGTTCATACGAAACAAGCAAACGAGCTCTTTAGTCACAATTTTAGTTGACGACTATTTGTTCTTTCCTTTAAAATGCACCCAAATTACAACCACTAAAGCATTAGAGAACAAAACAGGTATAAGGAAATAAGCAACCTTTTTTTTTTTTTTTTTTTTTTAAGATTGAGAACTTATTTGTGAAGAGATGGGAGGCGGGAAAGAATGCAACAATCACCGTAGCGTGCAAGTAAAAAAAAACAAAAAACAAAGATAACCTGTAAAAATATAACAAATCTTGACTACGCATATTACAACAATTTGGAACCAACAGTACAGATCTCCTGAACAGAACTGCTGTAATAAAGCTTCATATTCACAAGCTCCGTATTAAACACCTCTTCCTTTTGAAGAAGATCCGTCTGCTATGATCAAGATCCAGCAATCCATCCCTTTGGCAGTGATTTTCGATATGAGGACATGAGACTGAAACCCCGAGTTCCTAAGCGGGTTTTACCTGACAAGGGGAACTGACAGTGATGCTGGCGGGAAAACCCTACAGAGCGAAGTTTCCTCCATCCTGGCTCCCCTCCCCCTTCTTCCCACCTTCACGAAAAGAAATAATACAAAAAAAGAAGTATATATCAGCCAAGAGCACAAAAGTTCACCATTCCACCCGAATGCAGCAAGGCCCACGCGCACCTGCGGGCAGAGAGGAGGCCGCCGGGTCCCCGAGTGGGCAGCAGCTTGGGCCCCAGCGAGCAGGGCGGCCTAGCGACGCAGGATGGCAAGAGAGTAGGCCCGGCGCCCGGTCTCCCGGCCTAGAGCAACTCCCTTCTCCACAATGGTGGGTGGTTTCGCCCCTTCGCGCTACCTGAGACGGGAGAATCGCCTCCCAGTGGGGCAGGGAAGGATGTGGGGGCACTTAGAGACGCAAACGGGGCCTAGAGACTGCGGCGGACAACTGCCTAGGATAAAGAATGGGGGGATGGGGTTGCAAGAGGGGAGAGGAAAGGGGCTCGGGAGGGATCGGGAGGCCAGCGGACCAGTGCGCTGGAGACCTCGGGGTAGCGAAGCTACCGGCTACGGCCGAAGGGGTGGGGCAAGGCCTGCGTGACGGCCAGGGCCGCGGCAGCGAGAACCCCGAGGTGGGGTGAGGGTCGGATCTCGGCCTCACCTAAAGTCCTTGTCGCTGGATGTCATTTTTTCCAGCAAATTGGAAATGTGGTACGAGGCGCTCGCCATGTTGACGGCCTCGATCCCGCCCGCTGGCGCTGCTGGAGCTGCTGCCCGCTGCCGCCGCCGCCACTGGAGCTCCTCCTCTCGCTCGCGGCGGCTCCCGCTTCCAGGGTCGCAGCGCGACGCCGACGCTGACTAGGGAGGCGCCTCGACGGGCTGCCCCCTCCCCGGCGAGGCGTGGGCCTGTCCCGTGGTAAGCCGAGGCTACAGGGCCAGCCTAACGACGGCGCTGTTCGCTGGAGAACGAGCTCATGGGCGGCGGGACGGGAAGCCAGACACTTCCACTCAGGGCCGTCTCGCTCCCACTCGCTCCGCACTCGCTCCCTAGGGCAAAAGGCCAAAGCCCGCCTCCTTCGCTCCGGGGGCGGGGTCGGCAGACGCGGGACGCTACGGAAAACTAAGGTCAGAGTTCACGGAGGCCTCCCCGCGCACGCTATGAAGACGAGAGTTAAAAGACAATTCGGTTGGCTGAAGGCTATGTCAGTTTTCGCGTGACCCGCCTTTTAGAGGCATGACAACGACAAAAAAGGGGCTGTTCTCGCGAGACTTTAAAGCAACGGTTAAAGGACAGGAGACGAGTGGAGCAAGTGGGCCGTAATCTGAAAATAATTTGATTATTTAATGACATTAAGAGAAAAAGATTACGAGCTTTGAGAAAGAGAAAGCCTAGGAGTAACGACAATTAAGGAGTTAGCTTGCGGAACCAACATAAGAATTATAACAGGGAGCTTTCGTTTGGGATCAGACGCGTGGCCTGCATTGCCTTAACCACCATGGGGTAATGTTGCCACGTGAAAACCACAAATCCCAGAATTCAGTCGGGTGATACACTGGCTAATAATGTGATTGGCTGCGGGAACTTGTAGCTTACTCATTGGCCCCCCCGGAAGGACTGAATGCTGGGATATGTAGTCTGAAGGGGAGCAGTGCTAGATAAAAACCTTTGAATCGCCGCGCACACCGTTTCTGCCGCGGATTCTTATTTTGTCCAATACGGGGTTTTTCTGTTATGCGGTATTTGTAGAGCAAGCTGCTGCAGTTTGGCCAGGCGCATTGCGGGTCAGTTGGTGTTCTTGCCAGAGGCCTAGCAGCGACTTCCTAGCGCTACTCCTTGCACCTCCCAAGGCAGCTGAGCCTCCCCACTTCTCTGGCCAGACAACACTCCTTCCGTGCATCGTAGAGCCACCTCTCTGACGCCAACAGGACCTTAGTAAGACTAATGGGTATGCGACAGATGACTGTAGTCAGGCCCTACTGTTTTCAAAATAGCTAAAAGACTATCTCTGTAGTTAGCTTTTGTAGCCTTGATAGACCTGCAGCTGTGTATTGTTCCGTCAGACAGACAAATCCGTGGAGTTATCGAAGTATTTACTATCCAAGTTTTTCATCTGCTTAATATTTGGGATTTTAAACACAAATTTTGCCAGGTAGGGGTCAACATCCCTGAAAGTGTTAGGGGTGGAGCCAGCTGACAGGCCTTTCTAAAAGAACAGAGAGCCTGGTGAAGAGATGAAAAATCAATCTCACTTGATACTCCTGTTAAAAACAACAACAAACCTTGAAATAGGTCTCTACTAGCACATACCTCAAATCTGATCAAATCTACCTGACCTTTACCATTGTTTTCTATATTCATCAACTATTACTGAGTACTTAAAAGTCAGGCAATAGCAGTTAATGAAACAGATGAAACTTGATTTAGCCTCATAATGTGTGTCTAAATTTCACACATACCTCTGATCTGCTCTCATGTGTCCTTTTACTTAAATGTATGTAATACAAAGGCCGGGTGTGGTGGCTCATGCCTGTAACCCCACCATTTTGGGAGGCCGAGGCGGGCAGATCAGGAGGTCAGGAGTTCGAGACCAACCTGGCCAATATGGTGAAACCCCATCTCTACTAAAAATACAAAAATTAGCTGGGCATGGTGGCGCATGCCTGTAGTCCCAGCTACTCAGGAGGCTGAGGCAGAAAAATTGCTTGAACCCAGGAAGCAGAGGTTGCAGGTAGCCGAGATCGTGCCACCACACTCCAGCCTGGGCAACAGAGTGAGACAACGTCTTTAAAATAATAATAATAATAATAAATATATATGTAATATATTTTTTCTCCCCAGTAATGCCATATTCTTTATTTTACCCATCTGCCATGATTAATTTATCTTTCATCAAGTGATGAAGCACTGTCCTTAGTGCTTCAGCCACAATTAATTGCCTTTTGCTCTGAATGGCCTTTCCACCATATTTAATGTAAAACACACACACATACACACACAAAGAAGCAGGTCTTTTTTTTGTATGTGTGGACCTCAAGGCCTCAGTCATTTGGTATTATCAATAATACTTTCTTTTAGCCTGTGTCCACTCAGAAAGCAAATCATGGTTTGTCTTTTTCTGTGTGTAAATTCTTTCACTTTTGAATTTCCAGCTGAACTATACTATTTGAAGTCAGATTCCTTAAATATACATCGTGTTTACAGCCACTTACTTGGTGTCATAGGCAATTCATGTTCATCTTTCTCAGCTTCAGTTTCTTCATGGGTAAATGATGATCAGGATATTACCTCAGGGTTGTTTTAAGAGTTAAATAACTCCTAACCTCAGGTGATCCACCCGCCTCGGCTTCACAAAGTGCTGGGATTACAGGCATGAGCCACCACGCCCAGCCCAGCCAAATGTGGTGAAACTGTCTCTACTAAAAATACAAAAATTAGTTGGGCATGGTGGCAGGCACCTGTAATCCCAGCTACTTGGGAGGCTAAGGCAAGGAGCATCTCTTGAACCCGGGAGGCCGAGGTTGCAGTAAGCCAAGATTGTGCCATTGCACTCCAGCCTGGGCAGCAAGAGCGAAACTGTGTCTCAAAAAAAAAAAAAAAAGAGTTAAATAAAATATCCTATATAAGGAGCCTAGCACATTTCCTAGAACGTAATAATATTTATAACTAATATGTCTTACATACTTAACGAAGGTCCAGAAAAGCATAAACATTAGCTATCGTCACATTATTTTAATCTTTTATTTGTCCCTATTCCCAAGTCATTCTACACAACCACTTCAGAGCTGTCCAAAACATTGTTTTTACAGTACTGCTTACTTACTGAAAACATTCAGTGACTGACTATTACAGAATAAAGTCCAAATGTTTTGGTAGTTGGTGGCCTTCATTTGTCCCTAAGCTTTTCTTTCTGACCTTTCTGTCACTGTTCTAATGTAGAAATTGCTTCTACTAAAGTTTTGAGTCCTTCAAAGACAGAAGGTCTTGTATATAATAATAATTGTTATAATTATGAGCATTTTAAAAATTTATTTAGTTTTTTGAGACAGAGTCTTGCTCTGTAGCCCAGGCTGGAGTGCAATGGCGCAATCTCGGCTCACTGCAATCTCTGCTTCCTGGGTTCAAGCTATTCTCCCTGCCACAGCCTCGAGAGTAGCTGGGTTTTCAGGCATGCGCCAGCACACCCGGCTAATTTTTGTATGTTTGGTAGAGACAGGGATTCGCTATGTTGTCCAGGCTGGTCATGAACTCCTGACCTCAGTGATCCACCCACCTCAGCCTCCCAAAGTTCTGGGATTACAGGCGTGAGCCACTGCGCCGGCCTTTATGAGCATTTTTTTTTTTTTTTCTTCCTTGAGAGGGAGTCTCACTCTGTTGCCCAGGCTGGAGTTCAGCGGCACAATCTCCGCTCACTGCAACCTCTGCCTCCCATCTTCAAGTAATTCTCATGCCTCAGCCTCCCAAGTAGCTGGGATTGCAGGTGCCTGCCACCACACCTGGCTAATTTTTTTTTATTTCTAATAGAGACGGCAGGATTTCACCATGTTGGCCAGGCTAGTCTTGAATTCCTGACCTCAGGTGATCTGCCCACCTCAGCCTTCCAAAGTGCTGGGATTACAGGAGTGAGCCACCATGCCCTGCCGAGCACTTATTTATGAGTCAGGCATTGTATTAACTCAATCCTCAGAACAGCCCTATGAGATTGGTGTTTTTCACATTTTAAGTATGAGAGGCACAAAGAGGGTAAGTAACTGGATAAAGGTCACTCCTACTAGAGACTAGAAATGTGAAATAAAAGCAAATGGAATTAAAACCCTCTAAATTTTCACTAAAGCAATTCTGATATGGCGTGAAATAAAGAAAACATCAAAATTCTTAGGGGAAAAAAAACACCCTCCAGGGCTTTATATGGCTTTCCATTCTTCCACCCTATTATTACAAGGAAGCTCTGCTGTAGGATTTCCCAAGTTGTGAACCCTAGGAACACTAGTTCCATTGATAGTAGAAGCAAATACTCTTTGGGTCTTGGGTTATGTGTTGGCTGGGGAAGGGGGGTGTTGTTGCTGAGGAGGGTTGTGGTTAAGAGAAAAAGTGCAGGAAACAGTTTTCTTAATAGTACCATGTCTCCGAACTTTTTTCTTTCTTTTTTTTTTTTTTTGAGACATAGTCTTACTCTGTCACCCAGGCTGGAGTGTGCAGTGGTGCAATCTCAGCTCACTGCAACCTTCACCTCCCAGGTTCAAGTGATTTCCCTGTCTCAGCCTCCTGTGTAGCTGGGGTTACAGGTGCGCCCCCTCACCTGGCTAATTTTTGTATTTTTAGTAGAAAAGGGGTTTCACCATGTTGGCCAGGCCGATCTCAAACTTCTGACCTCAAGTGATCAACCCGCCTCGGCCTCCCAAAGTGCTGGGATTACAGCCACAGCACCTGACCCACAGAACATTTAATATGGCAGCGTGTAAGAGGAATATGTAGTATGCAGCTGCTTGACACATTTGAGCATAGAATTTAAAGTTGTACCTGTATAATCTCAAGAAATGAGAATACCATGACCATGAAACATAATTTGAAAACCACTGTTCTGTAGGTAGTTTTTTCTGAACCTAATGCTGAGTGGATGGATGATGGGGAGGAGAGTCTTGGCAGAAAATAAGTTTGATGTTCATTTTTAAAACAGCCTTCTGCCAAGTACATGTGGCCTGTGCTCAATTTCTACATTTGTTGTAAATGAGTTAAAGGGAATAATAGAGCTATATTTATTCAACTAGTTGGTAATTTCTGAAATAAAATTCTGAGTTGAATGTCAAAGCCGATGCGTTTCCGCGGCATGCCTTGCCGGGCTGGGGCGGACACAGCTAAGGGGCCACCTGGGTGGGGAGGGAGGCACAGTCTTGCTTATGGTCCCTCGCCACGCGCCGGCCTTTGGCGGCGCCTGGGTTCTGCCAGTCAAGAGTTGGAACACGGCATCTTCCCTTCCTTGAATCCTTCCTTCTGCAGAAGGGAGCTCAGTAGAACTTTGTTGTTTTGCCTTTTAGTCTGGGCTGAAAGAAGCAGATGATAAAGAGAAAATAGTGAATGTCAAAGGAAATGTAATTCCTCCCATGCTGGTTGTCTCAACTGTGATTGTTGTGGTTTGGAAATCAACACCCAAGAAGGCTCTCTCTTGTGGATGTATCACTTAAAACACCCAGAAGTTGTTGACAGCGGCGGTCGGAAGGGCCGGTGGTTTCCAAGCTGCTCCAACAATGGGACCCACAATCCTCAAGCAGGGGAAGAAGACATAGACGAAGAAAAAGAGAAAGAACAAAGAAAAGAAGATGACAAAAAAAGAGTTTCAGCTATGGAACTGGTTTAATCCATACAATCGCCCAGAGGTGCTGACCGTGACCAGTTGGAATGCGCCGGTTATGTGGGAAGGCACTTAGAACAGAACCATCCCAGAAAATTCTTATGCCAAACAGAAAATTACTGTGGGTTTGACGGTTTTTGCTGTCGGAAGATATGTAGAGTATTACTTGAAGGAGTTCATAACATCTGCTGATGGGTACTTTATGGTCAGCCACAAAGTCATATTTTACATCATGGCCGATAATATCTCCAGGATGCCGTTGATAGAGCTGGGTCTTCTGTGTTTCTTCAGAGTGTTTGAGATCAAGCCTGAGAAGAGGTAGCAAGTCATCAACATGATGGGCATGAAGACCATCAGGGAGTACATGTTGGCCCACATCCAACAGGAAGTTGACTTCCTTTTCTGCATGGATGTGGACCAGGTGTTTGAAGACAATTTTGGGGTGGAGACCCTGGGCCAGTCGGTGGCTCAGCTACAGGCCTGGTGGCAGGGGAAACATCCTGAGGAGAATACTTATGAGAGACGGAAAGAGTCGGTGGCATACATTCCATTCGGCCAGGGGGATTTTTATTATCACGCAGCCATTTTTGGTGGAACACCCATTCAAGTTCTCAACATCACCCAGGAGTGCTTTAAGGGAATCCTCCAGGACAAATGACATTGAAGCAGAGTGGCATGATGAAAGCCACCTAAACAAGTATTTTTTCCTCAACGTACCCTCTAAGATCTTATCCCCAGAATGCTGCTGGGATTATCATATAGGCCATCATGCAGATATTAAAATTGTCAAGCTATCTTGGCAGCAAAAAGAGTATACGTTGGTTAGAAATGATGACTGACTTCAAATTGTGCCAACAGTTTTTTGAATTTGAGAGAATTATTATTCTGGCTACTTCCTCAGAAAACAACTTTAAGAAAATATTAATGAAACACCAACATCGCAATCACATACTATTTCTCCTTGTAACTTTGAGCCTTGTAATATGAGAGGATGAATATATGGTAATCAGATGTAAATTCCCAGTGATTTCTTATGTATTCTGAATTTGGGGGAAATACTATCAGCTAAACCAGAAAGAACTTGTCATAGGCAAAGACAAAGCCAGAAACAGGCCAGGTGTGGTGGGTCATGCCTGTAATCCTAGTACTTTGGGAGGCCAAGGCGGGTGGATCACCTGAGGTCAGGAGTTCGAGATCAGCTTGGCCAACATGGTGAAACCCCATTTCTACTTAAAAATATAAAAAATTAGCCGGGCATGGTGGCGCCCACCTGTAATCCCAGCTACTCAGGAGGCTGAGGCAGGAGAATCACTTAAACCTGGGAGGCAGAGGTTGTAGTGAGCCAGATTGCACCATTGCACTCCAGCCTGGGCAACAAAAGCGAAATTCCATCTAAAAGCAAAAAACCCACAAGCACTCTACATGTGTCAGATAACATCCTGGAGAAAATAGGGTGGTAAGGGAAGTGTTGGCAGCGAGATATGTTGTAGGGGGTTATTCCCTTGATTTCAATGTTTTCCTGTTTCTGATGGATCTAAAGAATATGGAGTTGATTTGCAGCCGGAGAACTTTCAGTAAGGACACTGTTTACCTTGGCAATCCTCAAAAGACTTCAAGAACAGATTGTTTCAGGCCATCTGTAGTCCATTCTTTTCTCATCAGGATGTCATTTGGTTTCTGTGTGAAAGTTTGGTGGAGATTCTCAGTAGATATTATGATGGTGCATGGTCAGAGTCCCAGGGAACCTGAATGAACCAAGGTGCTCAGTGTGAAGTGAAAACAAAGCCTCAACATGAGTGCCATGAAATAGCAAAGAGAGAGTGCAAGAGAGGGGCTGATCACTGTGGGGTCAGTGCCACCTTGCAGGAACACATGCCATGAGGTTGGTGCTTAAATACATCATGGATCCAGGCACTGAATGGGAGGCAGTGTGGGTGATTTCCAGCCTGGTAGACCCCATGACTGACAAACAGCAGGGACTTGAATGGAAGATGCTTCTTGTTTTGCCCAAGTTGTATTCAGTCTACCAGACTCTGCAACTTGTGTCTTCAGATCCTTGGTGAGGAGATATAGATGCCGTCAGAGAAGGCAAATGCCTGCAGTGGATTGAAGAGGTTTTCAAGGACTTCCATTTCCAGAATGTGGGCTTCATCAGAGGACAATGGATCATCAGCTAGTCTCACCACTTAGCTAGTCTGGACCTCAGGGTTCCTGTGCCCCTCATACCCCAACTTGGAGGGCTGACATCAAAGAGTAACCACTCATTTTCCATCTGCACTATGGAAGTGTAACAACTGGCAAAAGAGTTCGGCAATTTGTTTATAGAAAGGAGTCAAAATAATAATGAGAAGTGACAGAAAGAGAGCAAGACTTTACTACTCGTATTAGCAAGGGGAAGAATGGGTGAAATTTTTTAAAATTTCCGCTCTTCCTTTTGTGGAGGGAATATAGAGCTTTTTGGGAAGAGAGGGGTTTGGAATGTAGGAGAGGAAGAGGGTGTGAGGAGGCATGGTTTGTTTTAATGGCTTTATTGTTAATTGTTGTTTGATTTGGTGAAGGCCCTGGTATCATTTTGGGCTTAATTGGGTTACATATTAATTGCAGTCAATTTTGTGGTCAATTTTTGTTTTCTTGGACATGGGGTCTCACTCTGTCTCCCAGGCTGGAGTGCAGTGGTGTGATCTTGGCTCAATGCGGCCTCGACCTCCCAGGCTCGGGTGATCCTCTCCTACCTCAGCCTCCCTAGTGGCTGGGACCATAGGCATGCACCACCCAGCACAGCTAACTTTTTGTATTTTTTTTTGGTAGAGTTGGGGCTTCACCACGTTGCCCAGACTGGTCTCAAATTCCTGGCTCAGGCAGTCCTCCCACCACGGCCTCACAAAGTGCTGGGATTACAGGTGTGAGCCTTTGCATCTGGCCTGTAGTCAGTTTTTAGCTGGGAGTGAGTTTTGGCTTTGACTGGGGAGAGAATTTTGGAGGTGTCTGGTTTGTGTTATGATTTGGCCTTTGACATTTTGATGGAAATATATGACTAGATATGTGACTATGGCATGTACTTAACAAGGATGTAAGTAAATAAATATGCATAAGGCATGGGAGTATAGTATGGGAAAGAAGGGGAGTGGCGCTTTACAGTACATTTTGAGGCTGTATTTTAAGGCAAAAGGAAGCAGATATATAGTTTGTCTAAAGTTATATTTTGAGATTGGGAGAAGGGAGGAAAGAACATTTTGAGGTTGTAAAACACATTTGTGGTTTATTTTCAAGTTATATTTTGAGACTGGGGAGAAAGTTGGAAAGGAAAAAAGTTTTAAAATGCAATTTAAAGTTAAGCTGTTTAGTTGTAATTTTTATTGTCAAATTTTATTTTATTTGTATGGAAAATGGGTGCTATAATTGTTTTGGCTATTTTTTTGTTGTTGTTGAGAAGGGGCATAGTTTGGGGGTATTAAAATGGAATTGATTTATTTGGATTTGGAAATATTTATGAGTATTTGGGCCTATAGACAATATTGATTGGACTGATACAGTTTGAGGTTTAGAAAGTTTTGGGGAAAGTCTGTCTTATAGTTTTACATAGAGGGTATAATAGTAGTAAGTTTTATAACACAGGGATATGTCTACCCCTATTGGCCAGGCCAATGTTATAAGTAGTTTTTGTCACTAAGATGGTCCTGACCTGTATTAGAATGTCCCCTATTGATTTAGTGACAATGTAGTGTCGCACGTAGATGTAATTTTTTGGTGTATATTTTGTAGGGCTATTTGAGGCATTTTTGAATTTTTAATTATGTACGGTTTTTATTGTTAATTGTAATTGGATGTGATGACAGGTTGGCTAATATACATATTTAATAGGCTATAAATAGGGATATGGATATTTATGAAGGTGGCTTTAAGTCTTGTTTAGTTTTTGAGGGTGGATTAGTTCAGTTAGTTGTTTTATTTAGAAGGTAGTATTGAACATGGGCTAGGCCTTTTTATGTGATGAAGGCAGAAAAAAGTTTAATAAGAGGCATTTTTATGGAAATAGAAAAGCAAAGATTAATGTTGGAAACTGTTTAGATGTTAAAGTACTTTTAGTTATAGAGGTGGAAGGCAGTAGCAATTTGACTTTTTCTTTGTCCATGTTTTAAGGAATAAGCTTAAGTTTGTAAGGCCTCAGGAAAGAGGTAGTAGTAATTTTATTGAGTTTAAGTTAGAAAAATGAAAGAAAAAAATTGAAAGCATTAGTTTGGAAATTTGTAGTCTAGAAAGAATTTAGGATTTAGCTAAAATTATAGAAAATAATAAAAACTCAGAAACAGTGGATAAGACTAGAATTTAATTACAGGTGCACTATAGTTGGGTTTTTTTGAAACTTTTTTTTTTTTTTTTTTTGAGACGGAGTGTCACTTTGTCGCCCAGGCTGGAGTGCAGTAGCAGGATCTTGGCTCACTGCAAGCTCCGCCTCCCAGGTTCACACCATTCTCCTGCCTCAGCCTCCCGAGTAGCTGGGACTACAGGCGCCTGCCACCACGCCTGGCTAGTTTTTTGTATTTTTAGTAGAGATGGGGTTTCACCGTGTTAGCCAGGATGGTCTCGATCTCCTGACCTCGTGATCTGCCCACCTTGGCCTCCCAAAGTGCTGGGATTACAGGCGTGAGCCACTGCGCCCGGCCGAAACTTTTTTTAAATTTTTGTTTTTATTAAAGACAAATTATGATAGGACAAATTTATAGGCAAAATAAGTTTTAGTTTTATTATATTTGGCTTGATTGTATAAAGTCAGTAAGAATAATTATTTGTCACATAGGCTTTTAAAAAAATTGGCTTTGTTGGAACTTTGTTATAGGGAATTTTAGATTAGATCTTTTGAAGTTTTGATCCAGTCATGGGTTTATTTGTGTCTTTAAATATTTGTATTAATTGGGCAAATTTTTTATTTTGAGGTCTCAAGAAAACTTGGCGCTATAGTGCCTGTTAGAAAGTGACACTTTTTATTTGTTATAGGTTAAGAATTTTGTATAGAGACTGTATAGACAAAGTATGAGGTTAGTTTTGTAAGGGGCTTTTATTGGCTTTATAGGTTAATTTTGGTATTTTAAAGTAGTTTGTAAGTATGTTTTTTAAATTAAAATTTTGGTAAAATAGTGTTTTTAATTGTGTTATAAAAGAAAATAGATTTTTTTTGAATTTATATAAATAATAATATTGTTATAAATTAAGTATATTTATAAATAGTTTGTAAATTTTGGAGAGATTAGAGAAAAATATGTCTTAAATTTTCCTTGTAGGAGTGTATTTTATCTGACTATTGAAAGTTGTCAATAGTTAAAAAGAAAACGTTTTTTGGATTTTGTGAAACAAAAGAATTAACAGTGTTTTATTTTATTTTGTTTTATTTTATTTTATTTTATTTTATTTTTTTTGAGACAGAGTCTCGCTTTGTCGCCCAGGCTAGAGTGCAATGGCCGGATCTCAGCTCACTGCAAAATAAAAAGTTATACAAAGTTTTTTTATTAGTATAGTTTATGTAATTAATTTCTGTTTTGTTTGATATGTTTGAACACAGTAGGTTTTATGGGAGTCGTGATATTTTTTTATTTTACTGGCATAATTTTTAAAGTTATTAGATATTTGTATTTAAGAATATTTATTAGAGTTTTATAGTTGATTATAAAATTGTTTTGAAAATAATTAAAGTAAAAGAATTATGGATGACAAAAGTTTTAAAATAATCATGGTTAAAGTTTGGTTTTTTTTTTGTGGCATATAATAAGTTCATATAATTATTATTGATATATATTGAAACAGAATTATAGGAATTTTATATAGTTTTGGAATATATATTGACAATATATTTATATAACTATAGCTTAAAGAAGAAAGTCAAACACTATTTTATCCTTGACAATTTTTTGTGTATAATTTTAATACATTAAATGTCAAATTTATGGCCGGGCGCGGTGGCTCAAGCCTGTAATCCCAGCACTTTGGGAGGCCGAGACGGGTGGATCATGAGGTCAGGAGATCGAGACCATCCTGGTAACACGGTGAAACCCCGTCTCTACTAAAAAATACAAAAAACTAGCCGGGTGAGTTGGCGGGCGCCTGTAGTCCCAGCTACTCGGGAGGCTGAGGCAGGAGAATGGCGTGAACCCGGGAGGCGGAGCTTGCAGTGAGCTGAGATCTGGCCACTGCACTCCAGCCCGGGTGACAGAGCGAGACTTCGTCTCAAAAAAAAAAAAAAAAAAAAAAAAAAAAAAAAAAAAAAAAAAGTCAAATTTATTTTCTTGGACTTTAAGGGACTTAATATTTAAAGAGTTAATTAGATTAGAAGAAGGCGTAAGGCCAGGCATGATGGCTTGCCCCTGTAATCTCAGCACTTTGGGAGGCTGAGGTGGGAAGATTGCTTGAGCCCAGGAATTTAAGACCAGCCTGGGCAACATGGGGAAACCTTGTCTCTATAAAAAAAAAAAAAAAAAAAAAAAAAATTAGCCTAGTGTAGTTGTGCACATCTGTAGTCCCAGCTACCTGGGAGGCTGAGGTGGGAGGATCGCTTAAGCCTGGTACATGGAGGTTGTAGTGAGCCATAATTGTGTCACTGGACTCCAGCCTGGGCGACAGAGTGAGACGCTGTCTCAAAAAAAAAGAAAAAAGAAAAAAGGCTTAATTTAAAATTTGACTTTGAAAAGTTTGTCAAGTATTCAAGGCTTAATACTTGGTATTATAAAATAAATAAAATTTTAGGTTATTGTAAGTTATTTAGTTCAAGTGATAAATAAAAAAAATTTAAGGCAAAAATCTCTACTCATTGATAGAGGGAGACTGTTTTTTAAATAGGATCCGATAAAAACAGTATGAGGCCAGCACGTCTCTTTTTTTTCTTCTTTATTTGTTGCTTATTTAAAGGGCAAATAAAAATATTTTATTGTTTTTAATATTATATGAAAGTGTTGTTTAAAAGAGAAAGGTACATTTTACTTTTGTGTTAGTATTTTATTAATGTTAAACCCAATTTTTAATAAAACTTTCTATTTATTTAATTATAGTGACTATAAGGTAAATTTTAAATGAACTTTTTATAACTATAATTTTTTGTTAAAAAGTAGATTAATTTTTTGAGAAAACCCTGTTATTTAGACACATGGTCCTTGGATTAGTATATTTTTATTAGTATATTTTTATTTTAATGTTTAACCTATGGAGAAACTAAATAATTTCCTTTAAATTTTAGTCAACTTGTTTATGCTTATAGAACTTTCAAAATAAGATGAACTCTTTATAGATTTTTTATATTTGTTTAAATTTTTAATTTTGTTTTGTTAAGGTAATTTTTAAAACTCTTTGAATTAGACAAAATTATATTTTTTAACAAAAATCTTTTTTTTTTTTTTTTTTTTCTTTTTGAGACGGAGTTTTGCTCTTGCTGCCCAGGCTGGAATGCAATGGCATGATCTTGGCTCACTGCAATCTTCGGCTCCCAGGTTCGAGTGATTCTCCTGCCTCAGCCTCCTGAGTAGCTGGGATTACAGGCATCTACCACCACGCCCGGCTAATTTTGTATTTTTAGTAGAAACAGGGTTTCTCCATGTTGGTCAGGCTGGTCTTGAACTCCCAACCTTAGGTGATTCACCCGCCTCAGCCTCCCAAAGTGCTGGGATTACAGGTGTGAACCACCACGCCTGGCCCAAAAATCGTATTTTTATACCATTTATAACTTTTTACTAAAAGCAGATTTTATTTTTTTTAATATATTTTTTGTATATTTTGTATGTAACTGTTTTTTAGTAGTTTTAGCTTTTTTTTTTGAGACAGAGTCTTACTCTGTCGCCCAGACTGGAGTGCAGTGGCACCATCTCTGTTCACTGCAAACTTTGCCTCCCAGGTTCAAGCGATTCCCCTGCCTCAGCCTCCTGAGTAGCTGGGATTACAGGCATGTGCCACCATGCCTGGCTAATTTTTGTATTTTTAGTAGAGACGGGGTTTCACCATGTTGATCAGGCTGGTCTCGAGCTCCAGACCTCGTGATCTGCCCACCTCGGCCTCCCAAAGTACTGGCATTATAGGTGTGAGCCAACGTGCCCAGCCAACTTTTAGCATTTTATAACCATTCTACAATTTTGGAATATGTTTTTCATGTAATAATTTTTTTAATTGGAAATAGCACAGACATTTAATAAGCATCTATGATGATTTTAAGATTTTTAATTATATACAAAGTTTACTTATAAGCATTTATCTCATATATACTCAATTTTTTGTTTTAATTGTTTATTTAGATTACTTTTGAAAACATGTAGGGGTGGTCATGATTTAAAGTTTTTTTTTCTTAACTGTTTTAAAGTTTATGAACATAAGGTGTTTAATTAAGAATTTAGAAGTTAAACACATGGACGTTTTGTTGATAATTTAGAAGATTTAGTTGTTGTTACTAAATAATATTAAGTGTTTTATTTATTAAAATATAAGCAAAAATATTTTGGTTTTGGGTAGATTTATGCTTTTATAATTTTTATGCCAAATTTTGATGCCTAATAATATTTGGCAGAGATGAATATGAAACCATTTAATCAATAAACTCAAACAAAAATGTACATTAATAGATTTTTAAACATTTAAAATGTTATTAATAATTTTTAAGACTGGCTTATTTATCAAAGATGCATGTGAACTTGAAAAGCATTTGGGCTTAATTTTATTTTTTCGAGACAGGATCTCACTCTGTTACCCAGGCTGCAGTACAATGGTGTGATCATGACTCACTGCAGCCTCAGCCTCCCCAGGCTCAGGTGATCCTCTCACCTCAACCTCCAGAGCAGCTGGGGCTACAGGCATCATCACTATACTCAGCTAGTTTTTATATTTTTTTAAGAGACAGGGTTTCACCCCGTTGCCCAGACTGGTCTCAGACTCCTGGGTTCAAGCAATCTACCTGCCTCAGCCTCCCAAAGTGCTGAGATTACTGGCACAAGCCACTTCACCCAGCTGGGATTAATTTATGAGTATTCATTTACCTACATGTCAATTTGGTAGTATGTTAGACACAAGACAGAACGTAACTATTATTTGTATAATTATGTATCCATAGCTAAACATGTGCACATACATACACAAAGATTCAATAGCTTTTACCTTGGAGCTCTAGTCATGAGACAGCACCACCAACTCAACTGACATATAAAAGATAGCTGACTCTTGTTATTTTTTTTTGATAAAATTGGAACCTGTTCACATGGCTAAACTTGCTTTGCCCTGCTAGGTAATCTAAGCAAGTCTGTGAACCAAAACTTGGGGTAAAGTAGTCTTTATGGCAGTTTGGTTTAACAAAACCCTTTAAAAATATATACTTCAAAGGAGTTTTAAAGTTTATATTGTAGTTAGGCCATAAATAATGAGTCTTCTCGCAGTGCTAGTAGTTTAGTAACAGTAGATTTGAAGCAGGCAGGAAAAAGAAAGGAAGATAGAGAGTTTTAGAAGACTCTTTTAACTGTATAGGTTAACTATTTGAGCTTTGAATTTGTTTTTTATTGTAATTTGTCTATCAGTTTAAAATGTGCAGAGAAATGGGCCATAATATGTAACCACTTGGAGTTTCAAAGAGAATGACAAAATTAGAGGCCAGGATGTTGGAAACTGTTTTTCCCTTTCAAGGCTTGACCCCTAGATTGAACAGAACAAGGGAAAGAGAAAAGAAAGGAATGGAGAGGAAAGAGGTCAAGTTTTACAGGAGGGCTTGTGAGCCTTTCAGCTACTGTAGGTGTGAGGTCATTACTCCCCAAACCTCATTTATCTCCCATCAGGGAGAGCGTTAGCACCCCAGACCTACTTGGTGTGGGACAAATTTCTCCCACCTCCACAAGTCACCAGTCAAGGTGTGCCATTTCCAGACAGAGGGAGTTAAGGGTGCTTTGGGCCCAGAGGAGTAAGGCTGTGGGTAGCTTCCAAGATAATCAGGAGGATGAAGTTGGAAGAAGGGGAAAGAGAGAGAGATCAGGGCCCATACACACACAAATATCACAAAATGGCCCCTCAGGTGCCAGAGTTGGATGTGAGCAAAGCCCTGAGGGTGCCACAAATACAAACACACACAAATGTATACAAATGGCTTGCTTCCAAACAAATCCCTATAAGGGGCTGGGTAGAGTTCCAAATTTCATGTCTTAATTTTAACTGGTCCTTCTAGATGATTGAGTCGATGTGAGCAAACCCCTGAGTGTGTCACAAATACAAATGCATAAAAATGCCCAAATGATGATGCCAGCAGCTAAGTCTAAACAGAGCAGAGCCCCAGCAACACTCCAAAAGAGGCAGAAGAACGTTGGGTGCACACCAACTCACTCAGTTCCAAAGTTTGTCAATTTCTTCAAAATGTCACTTTCTTTTTATCAGCGAAGCGTTGAAAGCAGCAGATGCCATGGCAGGAAAAGAAAGGGAGGTTCCCTGAAACAAAGATACCTAGGCAGCTGCTGGGAGTTCCCCTAATGTTCTGGCCACAGGGTCAGCTAGCCACGAGCAGCTGGCACTCATAAGAGGCTCCATGCCCTGTCTGACAGGGGATCGGTCTGGCAGGCCCAGGGCCTCCTGGGAACGCACAGTGCTCTCCGTCTTGGCCACCAAAAATTGTATCCGGCAAAAGGGGTCCACAGTTTGTTGTTTGTAAAAAGAAGTCAAAATATTGATGAGGTGTGATACAAAGACAGCAAGACTTTATTATCCATGTTAGCAAGGATAAGAGCAGGTGGGATTCTTTCCAAAAATGTCCACTTTCCCTTGATGGAGGGAGCACAGGAATTTTTTTTTTTTTTTTTTTTTTTTTTTTTTTTTTTTTTTTTTTTAAGAGAGAGGGATTTGGAATGTGGGAGAAGAAGGGGGCTAGGAGTTGCCAGGTGATACAATCTGCTCCAATGGCTTATTTTTAATTATTGTTTTATTTGTTGAAGGGGCCAATGCCATTTTGGGCCCAAATAGGTTATAAATTACTCAATCTTTTGGTCAGTCTCTAGCTGGGAGTGAGTTTCCGCCTTCACTGGAGAGAGATTTCCAAAGGTGTCTGGTCCATATCAGGATTTGGCCCCTGAAGCTTTTAAGGAAATACATGACCAGATATGTGAGTGTGTCATGCACTTAAGAAGCATTTAAGTAAATAAATATGCAGAAGGCATGGGAGTATAGTATAGGAAGAGAAAGGGAGTGGAGGTTTACAGTACATTTTGAGGCTGTATTTTAAGGTGAAAGGAAGCACATATGTATTTTGTCTCAAAGTTATATCTTGAGATTGGGGAGAAGGGAGGAAAGAAAATATTTTGAGGGTATAAAACATATGTGTAGTTTATTTTAGAACTGTATCTTGAGACTGGGGAGGAAAGGAAAAAAGGTTTTAAAACCCGGTTTGAAGCTAAGCTGTTTGGTTTGTAGAGACAGGGGTTTCACCATGTTGCCCAGGCTGGTCTCAAACTCCTAAACTCAAGTGATCGACCCACCTGAGCTTTCCAAAGTGTTGGGATTACAGGTGTGAGCCACCGCATCTGGCCTATTTGTTTCCATTGCCAAGCAATTTATTTGAAGAGCCATTGCACTAGTTTGATGTATAGTACAGTGGGCTTCTTTGATAAAATGAAATTTACATTTTTCGCTACCATTTCACTGTGTCTCCTACTTCAATCCTTGCCACAAAAAAACCACATCCAGTAAAATAAAACAATAAAACGCACAAAATTCCTGAATTAGTGAGCTTTGAAAGAGAAGAAGTAGACTACACATCAGTTGAGAATCTTGCTTCTCTATTACTCAAGTTGTCTTGGATCCAGTCTGGAGTAGGGAGAATTTAATGGTTTAAGTCCTGAACCAAAGAAGTGATCTAGCCTAAAAGTTTAGAGAAAAGCATTGCTTCTGAGTCAATTTTTTGATTTTTAAAAAATTCACTAAAATTTAAATCTCCAATGGACAAATTCAAGATCTCGTTAGTGGCTATTATGGTTATTCTTTTTGTTTGTTTGTTGGTTTGGTTTGGTTTTGTTTTTTGAGATAGAGTCTTGCTCTGTCACCCAGGCTGGAGGGCAGTGGCACGATCACAGTTCACTGCAAACTCCGCCTCCTGAGTTCAAGTGATTCTCCCAAGTAGCTGGGGTTACGGGCGCACGCACCCATGCCCAGCTGATTTTTTTGTATTTTTAGTAGAGACAGTTTCACCGCGTTGCCCAGGCTGTTCTAGAACTCCTGAGCTCAGGCAATCCACCCGCCTCATCCTCCCCAAGTGCTGGCAGGCCTGAGCTACTGTGTCCAGCGTTAATGGTTATTCTTAAATGGTTTTTAAAAGTAAAATCTCTGCTTTATAATTAAATAAATAATTTTCTCAGTCAAAAAAAAAAAGGCTGATATGTTAATAGAGAGAAAAGGGCAGTTCTGATTTATGTTTCAGTGTAGACAGCTTCACACTGGAACAGACACAAAATGCTTCCTGTTATATATCATTTATCAACACTGAACTCAATTTAGATACAAAAGGAAGTAAATGCTACATAAGACTAATCTCGAGGAGATTTATTTCCAATTGATGGGAAACAACCAACAGCTAGAGTTGTTCCTGTGATCTCCTCTCTTCTAAACAACTGCTAGAAGGTCTTGGTTAATTTTTAGTGGCACTCTAAATCAAATGTAATTGTGATTCTGTGACAGGATATTTTTTTTTTTTTTTTTTTTTAGAGTTAGAAATACATTTGCAGCATATTAGAGAAAATAAGAAAGATTATTTATGTCACAGAGGTACTTCCTTTGGAATATCTACTAGTTTTATTCTCACCTTTGACTTTTAAGATAGTATTATATTATCCATCATCTGGCATTTAAAGATAATAACATTTTCTGATACAAATTGATAAGTGCACTGTCCAGGATTTTCAGACAACTAAAAATACAACTTTATAATGTAAAGCTGGTTATCAGTTTTGACAGAAGGATGCAGAAAAAAGTGCTAGAATTCAGCAAATGCTGCAGTTTGCTTTAAATATAGATGTTGTACTGATGATGACTTACCTATTGCTTTAAAAGGTATTCTGCTTACTGCCAAGTAAGAGTTTTGATTAAAAAAAAAAAAAGATGTTAAAGAGAAGAGAGAAATTATGAACCCAAAGGATCAGGGACTGGAAAAAATTATGATAAAATGAAGCTGAATAAATAGGAATTTTAATGAAAATAAATGTAATGAAATAGTACTGAGATTTTTTAGCAATGGATATTTTATGCAATGATATTAGTCTATCATTACTACTTATACTGGTAAATGAAGTAGTAAACATATTCCATTCTAGAAAAAATTGTTTAAATAAATTGTGTTTTGCTAGACTAACATCTTTTTGGAAAATGTAAACTTTTCTATGTGACCTAAGAAGAGAAACTGAAGTAAAGTCTCTTTGTATTTAATAAAGAAAGCAATAAAAACTTTGCATCAATTCCTAACAAGTATCAGGGCTTTTGCTATAATGGATGTGGTTATTAACATTTAAGATATGTCACAATCTAGAATTGGTTTAGAGGAAAATGTTTATTGATTGTGTAAATGACTACTTTTAACAGTTAAACCGTGTTTTAAAACAAGAGAAAATATTTGCAAAACATATATTTGACAAAAGACTTGTATTCAGAATATGTAATCAGTTCACACAACTCAATAAGAAGACAGAAATCCTGATTTCAAAACATGCAAAATATTTGACCAGGCATATCACCATAGAAGCTATAGCATGACAAATAAACACATGAAAAGGTGCTCAAAATCATTATTATCAGAGAAAGACAAAGCTACAATGAGATACCACTAAATGTTTCTTAGAATCATTAAAATTTAAGGCCAATCATACTAAGTGTTGATAAAGATATGGGGCAACTGGATCTCCTATACATGGCTGCTAGAAACAGTTTGGTAATTTCTTAAAAAGTTAAACATACGTCTGCAGCCATTCAATTCCTAGGTATTTACCTAAGAGAAATGAAAGCATATGTCCATTCAAAGACAGAGAACATGAATATTCATAACATCTATTTGCCATAATCCCAAACGTTAACAAACTACATGTCTACCAACAGATGAATGGATAAACAAATTGTAATTACTTCAAAGCAATACAGAAGACTGAAGCATGTACACATGGATGCATTTCTTTTTTTCTTTTCTTTTCTTTTTTATTTTTTTTGACAGGGTCTTGCTCTGTCACCCAAGCTGGAGTGCAGTGGCACAATCTCGACTCACTGCAACCTCTGCCTCCTGTGTTCAAGCGAGTCGCCTGCCTTAGCCTCCCAAGTAGCTGAGACTAAAGGCATGCACCACCATGCCTGGCTAAATTTTGTATTTTTTAGTGGAGATGGAGTTTCACCATGTTGCCCAGGCTGGTCTGGAACTCCTGGGCTCAAAGGATCTGCTCGCCTCAGCCTCCCAAAGTGCTGGGATTACAGGCATGAGCCATCATGCCCACCCAAACATGGATGAATTTCAAAGTCATTCTGAGTGAAAGAAGTCAGGCAAAAAAAGAATAAACAGTAAAAGATATGAGGCTATTTATAAATAATTCTAGGAACTGCAAACTAATCTGTAGAGACACAAAGCACATCGGTGGTTACCTGGGGATGAGGATGGAGAAAGAGGCTCCCAAATAGATTAGAGTGATGGAAATATTTGCTCTTTAATTGTGGTGATGATTTCACTTGTGCGTATGTATGTCAAAACTCATCAATATGTGACCTTTAACTGTGTGCTGCTTATTGGATGTCAATTATACCTCAATAAAGCTTTCAAAATAACAAAAATAGAAACCATTTTTAAATGGTTTAAATACAAATGAACTTATTTAGAACACAAGAGTCAAAGTAAGTTTAGTTTTTTTTTTTTTTTTTTCTTTTTTTTTTAGTTTCCTCCTAAAATGAGTATTTGGTCTAAGATATAAAAAGAGTAACTCAGTATTGTCATCACTGATGAGCAAGAGATATTTATTATAAAGAAGGAACCAGGGATTGTATAAAATAGAGCATATCTGTCCCATACAATAATTTTTAGCAACTAGTGATAAGATATTTATGACACACAAAACTGTTTGTGCTAATGTTCCATTTAAAATTACTTAATAGATATATTTATCAACTATTAAGTACTTAAGCTTATAATTAATCATTTTGCCTGTGCTCTAGACCTATTTCCAACTGCTCTGGCATATTTCTGCTTGGATATTACACAGTCACCTTAAACTCAACATGAGTGGCTGTGGAGCAATTCAGAATGCCAGCTCTCACTCACATAGACCCGGGCTCAAATCCTAATTACACCACTTATGCTGTAATCTCTTAGGCAACTTCTGGGAAATAATATGAATAGTCCCTATTTCATAGGGTTGTATGAGGCTTAAATCAGATCAATATAAAATACTTGGCAGAAGGTAAGTGCTGTATAATATTTCCTGTATTATTAAAAACCGAAATTATTTTTCTCTAGAAAATAAGCCCTCCTTTTTATTGACACATTTTTTCCATAGGTCTACAAATATTTCAATATCCTAGGCTAGAAAATCTTGAGAAAGTATTTGAACATTGTATTTTCTTCATTATCTATATTCACTTAAACACCAACTCTTCATTAAAATATCACTTATATATTTTTTCTTTCTAATAAATTCAAACTCTAATTGGTCTCTTCAGGCCATTTTCACTTCATTACTCATGTAGTAATTCAGTAAACTTAGCCAAACTGGATACTAGCTGGAAGTCTTAGGGAAGTTACTTAACCTCTCTAAGTCTCAGTTTTCTCCACCACAAATTGGGGATTATAATATCTATCTCACAGAGTTAGTGTGAAGATTAAACAATATGATGCACTAAAAATCCTTTTTACTGTGCATGATACAAGAGTAATTGCCTTATAAGAGTAATTACTTACAAATGAAAGTAAGCTTTTACTATTTCCTAATTTGCTTTTTTTTTTTTTTTTTTTTTTGAGACAGAGTCTCACTTTGTTGCCCAGGGTGGAGTGCAGTGGCAGTCACTGCAACCTCTGCCTCCTGGCTCAAGCAATCCTCCTGCTTCAGCCTCCTAAGTAGCTGAGACTGTAGGCGCACACCACCATGCCCGATTAATTTTTGTACTTTTTGTAGAGATAGATTTTGCTATGTTGCCCAGACTTGTCTCAAATTCCTGAGCTCTAGTGATCCACCCGCTTCGGCCTCCCAAAGTGCTGGGATATTACAGGCATGAGCCACCACGCCCGACCTACTATTTCCTAATTTTCTATTTGGTATCTACAACTGAGGATAATTTTAGCTTTTTCAGTTGCCACATCTCACAGGATCATTGGTTCATTGATCTTACAATCCCACAGAATCCTTTAAACATTTCTATACATGCATTGGGCTATAGTTATTCCACTTACCACCCTTTCCTCTACTTCCATAGTCAGTGTATTATAGGTGATTCTCCACACTCACTGAACTTGAAATCGTTTGGAATGTGTTTTTAAAATACTGATGCTCAGGTTGCACACCAGGTCAAATAAAAGTCTCCCCAGATAATTTTAATATGCAACTGGCATGAGAACCACAGTTGTGCTTTGTTTGGCTTTTGTTGTTTTGTTCTTGTTTTGCTTTGTTTTGTTTAAGATCTAATTGTATAGTTTTGTTTCAATTTCTGATGATCATTTTGGATCTTGATTTTACCATGAGGTGTTAGCTACTCCTTGCTACTACCGAGTTTCTGCAAATTTGGGCATCATGCCAACAATATCCTGAACCAAATCATTTGGTGAGAAGAAGAGAGAGAGCGAGAGAGAGAGTAACTTACATCTGGAGAATTTTCCATAACATGGCATTAATTCATTAATCAGCACTTTGGGGAATATCATTAATAAAGTACTCTTAATTACAAATCAACATAATTGCACTTGATGATACTTCTTAATCTGCAACATTATTCCTTCTATATCTTCTACAAAGGAAGAGAACCTGTCAAAGGACTTCCTAACATCAAGATATATACTATAATTATATCTAAAAATATGAGCTTTTTCTGGCTTGATTAAAAAAAACAAACCTCCTCAGTTTCCTCCTCATCACAAGTTTCCATTCTTAGTGCTTAAAGACTCAATAATTCACCCTGGAGTCTTACTGGGAGTCATATCAAGTTATCAATTCCATAGTTTGCAGCATTCTTTTTTTAAAAAAAAAAAATTGGAGGTTTGACTTTTCTAACTCTAAATTTTAAGCCCCTCTTCGGTTCTCTCCAAATTCTCAAAGATTATCAATAGCCACTTAGTAACAGTCAATGGCCTTTTGATAGACTGAGATGCCAATCTTTTTGTCATCTTGAGATATTGATCATTCAGGCCTTGAGATAAACTAGAGCAGATGGGTATTTCTTTACTATTTTATTCTCTTGGTCTCTCATTTCTTCGTACTATTATTTATTTTGCTCTTTCTACATAATGATATCTCCACAGAAAAGATAGAACATACTTAAGTCAGCTGAGTTGAAGAGAGTTAAGTAATTCAACTTAATTTCTTCTTTTTGGTAGCATTATGCCATTTACCCTATTCCGTAGCTTTTATGCCATTCTTGTTTCCTTAACTCACAAATAAAACTTTTTTCTTGCTATTAATAATTTTCACAAGCCTGAGAATCTTCTAGCTTTTAGCTTCATTGAAATCATTTTTATGAATTCCTTGCTATTTCTCCAAATTATTTCTCATTAAAATTATTATTTATGAGCCTTTCTCTTACATTTCCTTTCAAACTTTCTCAAGACTCTTAAGATATTAACTCACTGGAGAATTCTCCATGCATTCATATTCATCACGTTATGTATCTCCCCTCTTCTCCCTCATGATTGTAGATCAGAGGTTGGCAAACTTTTTCTGTAAGTTGATACAGACAGTAAATATTTTAGGCTTTGTGGGCTATACAGTCTCTGTTGTAACTACCCAACTCTGCCATTGTCACAGAAAAGCAACCACGGAAAATACATAAACAAATGAGTGTAGCTGTGCTTCAACAAAACTATATTTATGGACACTTATTTTTGAGTTTCATATACATTTCACATATTGTAAATGTTATTTTTTAATTTGAGAAAACCATTTAGAAATGTAAAAACTGTTCTTAGTTGATGGGCCTTATAAAAACAGATAGCTGGATGGAATTCCCATGTGGGCTATAGTTCACTAACCTTACTGTAGAGAGGTCAAAGTGTACAACACACACTACACTTAATAAGGAAAAATTGTTTTTTTCTCTTTCTTAGAAAACCTTGAATTGACTTTAAATGATGGATACAACTTTTTCAGCCTTCAAAGAGTAGCCTTAGCTTTAGAAGTCTCTCTACAGGAAATTTAGAACAAGTTCTCAATAGCTACCCTGGAGTGCATTCCAGAAACTCCCTCTGGTTCTATTCTTAAAAGGGTCATTTTCTACCCAAGCTGGCCTCTGAATTCCAAACTCATCTTCCACAATGTGACTTTCTCCTGTCTCAGGAGGAATTTCCTGTCTTCCGAGGCCTCTTCTAATATCTTACAATCTCTTCCACCAGCAATCCCCAAAATCTGGACAGATGGATTTTCACAATTTCTTTTGGGATACTTCAGTCAAATAGGATTTCTGGGGGCCTATTTGACATCCTAGAATTCTTGAGAAGGGTATGTAAATACTACTGTGCACCAGTGAATTTCCTCTGTAGAATTATTCCATATTTTAATGTGTATCATTAACCATCTACAGCGAATATGGAAAAGTCAAAGGATAACAAAAATTTAAAATATAATATAGATTGCAAAATGAGCATTTTCTCTCAGGTAATGAATTTATTTTCAGCCCAGCATGGTGGCTCATGCCTGTAGCCCAGCACTTTGGGAAGCCAAGGTGGGACGATCGCATGAGGCCAGGAGTTAAGGACCAGACTGGCCAACATGGTAAAGCCTCATCTCTACTAAAAAATACAAAAATTAACCTGGCATGGTGCTGCGCACCTGTCGTCTCAGCTACTTGAGAGGCTGAGGAAGGAGAATCTATGGAACCCGGGAGGCAGAGGTTGCAGTGAGCCGAGATCACGCCACTGCACTCCAGACTGGGCAACAGAGTGAAACTGTAAAAAAATTATTTTCTTTTCAGTGGAATTTTCCAACTTAAATAGTATTATATTATCTTGCTTTATAATATTTTACTTCAGAATAACACATTATTATAGTCCACTGGTTTGCTTCCCATATTCCTTTCCTTAAAAAAACACAAAAATATGTTTAAAGAACATAATGAATTTTAAGGGACAATAAAATGACCTATTAAATTTATATTAATATATATAATTTGAATATGTATATTCAAAGTAACTGTTTTTGCTTGATGATATGTGGTGTAGAAAGAAACCCACAAAGTAACTGTTTTGCATTTATCATTTCAAATTAACTAATATTTGTGATTACCCATTTTGTACACAGTGCTATGCTAGATGTTGTGACACTATTGATACTATCCCAACCTTTTGCAGATCCCTGTCTAGTTGTTATAACTTACAAAATGCAATATGGAAGAGGGATATTGACTTTGATGTCAGATAGAGTGGAGCTCTTCTTAGCTACCATTTACAAACTATGATCTTGGACAAAGTAGCTGTTATTATTACCAGACTGATGGCGGAAAGTGCCGCAATGTGCAGTATGTAAACTACGGGTAAATGACTAGGTCTGACTGTGGTGAGGATTGACTTAAAATACTTGATAAATAAATGGAATTAGAGAGGGACTTTTAAAGATGGGTAGGAGAGCAGAAGGAGAAGCCCTGGCAGGGCCAGAATAAAAGATATTTCTTGATTTTAAAATAAAATACCCCCAGTTTTTTCTTTTTTGAGACAGAGCCTCACTCTGTTGCCCAAGCTGGAGCGCAGTGGCACAAACACTGCTCACTGCAGCCTGGACCTCCTGGGCTCAAGTGATCCTCCCACCTCAGTCTCCTGAGTAGCTGGGTCCATAGGCATGTGCCACCATGCCCAGCTAATGTTTATTTTGTAGAGTTGAGCAACATCTCTTGCCCATGTTGCCCAGGCTGGTACACCCCTAATTTAAAAGCATCTATGACTGATTATTTGAGTTAAACATTTAATTAATATAAATGTTATTTTTATTGGTACATGTAAATGTGCCTTTTTTGTTTACATTTTATGAAATACTCAAGTGACTATGTTGTGGCAATGTTACACAATCTAATATATACCAAAATACATATATTTTAAACTCAGTTGCTCTATGGAGTTAATAAAAAATGATTTTTAAAGTAAATAATCAAGGAATTTTACACATAAGACCCACTTTATCCAATAAAAGTTTAAACTTTATTTATTTATTTATTTATTTATTTATTTTTTTTTGAGAGGGAGTCTCGCTCTGTCGCCCAGGCTGGAGTGCAGTGGCGTGATCTCGGCTCACTGCAAGCTCCGCCTCCCGGGTTCACGCCATTCTCCTGCCTCAGCCTCCCGAGTAGCTGGGACTACAGGCGCCCACAACCGCGCCCGGCTAATTTTTTGTATTTTTAGTAGAGACGGGGTTTCACCGTGGTCTCGATCTCCTGACCTTGTGATCCGCCCGCCTCGGCCTCCCAAAGTGCTGGGATTACAGGCGTGAGCCACCGCGCCCGGCAAAAGTTTAAACTTTATATGAAACGTATTAAATTCTTGCAAATCCTTAAGTCTGTTTTGTTGACTCCTCTCAAACTGGGTTTAATTCTGTTTTAAGCATAATACTTCACAATGCAACAAATAGTTTAGATACCTTGGGAAAATTCTTGTTCACCATTGGACACAATCTCTCTAGAAATGTTATTCCTGAATAAACATAGTAATTTTTTCAAATATTCCTTTAACTTGTTTCTAGAAGTTAAATGCATTAAGATTGTTGCCAGTCAGGGGACTCATGTTTTTAAAAGTAAGGCCAGGCCAACTTGTACCAGTCGAGTCTAGACCAGTGGTGCATTCCATGTGTGTGTGTGTATGTGTGTGTGCAAGTGCATATGTGTGTGTGCAAGTGCATGTGTGCATGTGTGTGGGGGGGTGAGAGAGAGAGAGAGACAGAGAGAAGGGGGACATGGAAGGTGTACTCCAGGGGTTGCTCAAGACTATCCACTGAGGTTTAGCAAGAAAATGTAAGAACTTTTGTTTATATTTATTTTAAAATTCTATTTTGTATGTGTACATACTTTGTTAGAATGATAATATATGTATACAATTTACAAATAAATTAAACATCATATCTTGGGGAATGCACTCAATTATTTTTAACTGTTAAGGGTATGCAAGCAATTAAAATATTTGAAAACATTGGTCTGAAAACAAAATCAAGAAATATCCTTTTTCGTCTGGCCCTGCCAGAGCTCCTTTTTCTGCAATTCTATCCATCTTTAAAGGTCCCTCTCTAATTCCATTTCTTTATCAAGTCTATTGAAGTCTATCCTCACCACAGTTAAATATTTTCAAAAGATATTGGAAAACATCAGTCCCACTTTTTCACACATCCCAGAGTGCCAGTATCAGTTCCAAGAGAACCTGAATTTTCTCATTCTGGGCCTTGAGTACCACCTAGTACCCTTGTCAAAAGGCTGCTACAACCCTACAATATTGCACAAGGAGATTCAGTACCCTTTGATTTTTGCACTCTGGGCACTATATCGGGGTTAGTTATAAAGCAGGAATAATCCAAATCCACAATGTCGTTTAGTGTATCTTCCATCACAGAATAGATGCAATTATAAGTCAAATTTGGATTTTATACTTGCTTCACAATTGAAGATTTTTTTTTTTAAAGAGCAAAAGTGTTCCATATCCCTTGGCTCCAGTACTATTTTGATTTATCAGCTTGAGATTGACCATAGCAAATAATTAATAGTGACTTCATAATGAAATTAAATGTCATCTATTGAATTATTTCGGATCTCACAGAAAACATAGTGAATAATGGCATAGAGTGCCTGTTATGGCTCTAGAAGATAAAGAACTTATTCTCAAATGTAGAAACTATTAACTTTCTTCATGTGAAGCTCCAGAACCCCCTTGGCCCCTCCGAAAAAAAGGGCTCAATGAGAGAACCTCTCAGTTAAAGGAATGAAGTAGGCTTTGGTTGATTATTTTTATGAGTAAATTTTGTTTAATTTAAAAAACGCTTTTTGTCAAACTTTTATATTAAAAATGACTTTGGATGCTATCGTGCACTTCATTACAGTAAAGATGATTAAATCCCATTTTTTTTCCAAATAAAGGATTTGTATGGACCCAGAGCTATCATTCTTCATACCAACTTTCAATTTCTAGAAGTGTGCAATAGAAGATTAAACAGTGTGTACTGACCTCAAGTAAACACTTGACATTTAGGAATTATCTTCACAAAATACTTAGGTTGGCATCATGTGCTTGCCATCTACCACTTTCTCTGAAAATAGGGCACTGTTAGGCCGTTTTGGTTAAATTGAAGACTCCGGTCAATTGGGGGTTGGGTCATCTATTAATTTTGGTTTTACTTTAAGCACTCCTTTGGGTGGCCAGTGCCTCAAAAATACATCTCAGGAGAATAAGTCATTTAGCCCAATAAAACAGGTAATACTCTTTCTGCTTCTGTTCTCTGACTTTTTCTTTGGAAATTTAGCACTAAAGATTCTGAGGCAATTTTCTCATATTCTTTTTTTTTTTTTAAGTTATACTTTAAGTTCTAGGGTACATGTGCACGACGTACAGGTTTGTTACATATGTATACATGTGCCATGTTGGTGTGCTGCACCCATTAACTCGTCATTTACATTAGGTATATCTCCTAATGCTATCCCCCCCCGCTCTACAATAGGACCCGGTGTGTGATGATCCCCTTCCTGTGTCCACGTGATCTCATTGTTCAGTTCCCACCTATGAGTGAGAACATGTGGTATTTGGTTTTCTGTTCTTGCAACAGTTTGCTGAGAATGATGGTTTCCAGCTGCATCCATGTCCCTACAAAGGACACAAACTCATCATTTTTTATGGCTGCATAGTATTCCATGGTGTATATGTGCCACATTTTCTTAATCCAGTCTGTCACTGATGGACATTTGGGTTGATTCCAAGTCTTTGCTATTGTGAATAGTGCCACAATAAACATACGTGTGCATGTGTCTTTATAGCAGCATGACTTATAATCCTTTGGGTATATCCCTAGTAATGGGATGGCTGGGTCAAATGGTATTTCTAGTTCTAGATCCTTGAGGAATCGCCACACTGCTTTTCACAATGGTTGAACTAGTTTACAATCCCACGAACAGTGTAAAAGTGTTCCTATTTCTCCACATCCTCTCCAGCACCTGTTGTTTCCTGATTCATACTCTTTTAACTAGAAAAGATAGGAATTCTCTGATATAAAAAATACGGAATACGCCTACCGTCATAAGTGTTTGGAAATTCTAGGGATAAAGACAACTAATTTTCTTCTTGATTTCAAATTTCTACCAACACATGCTGTCAACTTTGTTTTACATAATAAGCCCACTGCTTGAGTACACATAATCTCAAAGATGAAAGTGTTTATCATCTACTCTTCATCGAGTGAGACACACAGTAATGGTTTACAGTTGGTCCTTAGTAGTGGTGGCCCATGACACTTGCCTCCTGTCTTTTTAGAAAGAAGCATTTGTTCTTTAAAAGGTAAACTTTAAGATTGTAATTTCAATATTGGTTATGGCACTGTTTGAGAGTTGGCTGTCACTAGTCTTTCCTAAAATTTTCTTGAAGAGTAAACCAAACCTCAGCCTGGATAAATCACCTAATAGTATTTTCTTAGAAGAGTGGCACTAGTATGACAACATGAGAATAGCAGTATAAGAATAGAGGTATTTAACAACAATTTTGAGCAATAATATAAAATATTACCCAGGCATAATGGCTCACGCCTGTAATCCCAGCTTGTTGGGAGATGGAGACAGAAAGATCACTTGAAGCCAGAAGTTCAACATCAGCCTGGGCAACATCAGTGAGACTCCATTTCTACCTAAAAACCCTTGTTTTAAATTAAAATATATACATTGCATGTATTTTGTACAGCCTATAAATAATAGCTCTCTGTATAAGATGGACTTCCAACAAAAACATAATTATATGTGACAATTTCATTATTTGGGGATGTAAATATCTTGCCTTTAAGTTAACTTGAAGTTTCTTGTTTTTTGGTAGCACAGAGCATCTTAGTAGTTAGAAGTAAAATGTTGTCAAACTGCAGTGTATGGCAGCGTTAAGGATTTTGAGTGGGATAGAAAGTCCTAAGTTAGAAAACAGGCTTTGGAGTTTCACGAGCCTTGTTTTATTTAAGGATAACAGTCTCTAGTACACAGGTTTGTTGTAAAGACAAAAGGGAAACATGTATGGAAAACTTTGCCCAGCACCTGGCACATTAGTAAGTCCTCTAATGGAAAGGGTAACTAGCGGTGAGGCTGTGCTAAACTGTCAGCAGTGTTAAAACAGGATTGTACTCTCTTCCCGAGAGTAAGAGAAAGATGGTGAGGAATTAGCAGTAGTGTTTGTATCTTGAAAAAAGTACTTAATCTGTCTTTCAAATGTTTACTGTCTTCTTAGTAGTTGTGTTCACCCCCATAGTTCAGAAAGGGAGCAAACCATTCTCAGGGGTTAAAATGTTTTATTATCACCAATGATCCCGTGGAAACTCTGAGGAAAATAAGTCATACCGATCAAGTGTATTTGATTATTTTAGAATCAGTCACAAAATTCAGCTCTTACTACTTTCCAATCTATGTTTGCCGTGTCCAGGATTCAACCAGGCTATTGCATGCTCTTGCATGACTCACTGTGCAATTAGAAAGAGACCTAGACTATTTGTCTTCACAAAGAAAATGTCTTTACTTCTATCTCTACCAAGTCATTTCACAAATCTTCATTCAAAATGTGCATCAATGCTTTTGCACTTGTAGTAAAATAATCAATTAATCAAACTTTTATTTGCATATAATCTGTCAGGGTAGACTTACCTCTGAATACTCCAGAGCCTGTTTGTTCTAATGATAAAAGTTTTTTTCATGTACCCCAAATAATTCAGTATCTAAATAAGGCCATTATGCCAAAAAGAGAAATATTCTGAATTGAGGTAGCTTTATAATCTCTTTCATATATGAAATGAAACTAACTCCTGTCCTATTAGAAACAAAGGTAAACAGAAAACACTGAAACAGAAGGAGTTGCAGTAAACAAGGAGAAATACTCAAACATGAAGCATGTTTTGTCATGAGGCAACTCAGTTGACAACCTCATGCTTTGTCATGAGGCAACTCAGTTGACATTTGTGACTGAAGGTCTATAACCTGATTGGTTCTAAGTCTTTGGTGGCAGCTAGGATGAGTTAGAGGATTAGTCTTCAATGTGCATTGGCACTGATCAGGGACTCAGTCGTGCTTCACTTTGTTGCCTTTGGACCAGATTTAAAAAACGGTGCAGAATATTAACAGTTGTTTCTTGCTTTAGCTTAATGATGTAACAGAATTTGCTAGCACCTGCTGGTCAGCTGGCTGCCATTTGTTTCTGGGTCACTATCAAGATTCAGATGAATTAGGTCACATGTGATGATAAACCAGTTAACTACCCCAAAATTTCTCTTTGTTCAATCTTAATTATCACAAAAGTGAACACTTGTGTAGGCCTTTCACATAAATCTTATAGAATATAGAAGAAAACAGCACCAAATCAGGCATTTGCAGACTCATTTTTATCAGGTCCCACATTAAGAAAAACATTTTATAACAAAACTTGGTACATGCAAATTTATATATATATATACACACACACACATACATATGTATGCATGCACACATAAATATGTAATGTGAAACAAATATTTCATGAAACAGTATTCACTCTTACTAGGGGCAATGCACTCCAGTGTTTTCTGATCTGTTTTATTTTTTTCTAAATGGTTGGGACCTACTAACAGATTATGACCTGTAGTTTGAAAAACAAAACCCCTTCTCATGAGAGTCCCTAGAGCTTGCACCCCTACCTGAGAATCTGCTGAGTTTGTCACGGTCAGTGCACAGGGTAAAACCTTTCTGTTCCGCTAGACTTTTGTATAATTTCTGTATGTTAGGAACCAGTAAGAAACACATTTTTATTACTATCACAATGGTAAACATGTTCAGGGAACTAGGCCTAAAGACTGTTTAATTGTATTGAAATAATTACATCAATATTTCTTGACTATCTTCTGATGAACTAGCTAAACATACTGTAAGCAATGGGAAAAAAGGGGGGAACTTCAAATACTTGAAAAAAACAATTTTAATATTATTTCTGTTGCTTCCAGAATAACACCTGTGAATACTGTAGTGAGGGCGAAAGGACAGTGCTCGCTGCCTGAAGGAAGGGATGCTAGTTCCCTATCTGATGTCAGCTTAACACAGCAGTAAAAGGTGCGCGATTCCGTTTGCGCTATCATGGGCAGGCTCTGTAGTCAAGGCTTTTTTGTTTTTTAGCCTTCAAGTTGCCTTTTAGTCTTGCAAGCTATTTGCAGTCCATGGTTGGAAATAGGTTTTCTATTTAGCTGTGTGTGCAGTTGACGATCAGAATCAGGGGAAGTTCCTGTTTGCCACAGCAGAAACGTGGAAAGGCAGGTGTGGCATGCCTGATGGAGCTTGGACTAAGAAAACCAGTTTGCAGGTTCCACTCCTTGTATAACATGTTGCCTTGTGAAGAAAACCATTTAATATCTCTGATCCCCTGTTTACTATCAAACATATATGGTTCCTATTGAATACCAGGCATGGTGCCAGGTTTTGGAAGATAACAATGACTAAAAAATAGTTCATACCCCTGAAATGGAGATGATAATGCTGTAATATATGATTATGAGAACTGCAGTATTTTTATCAACATTAAAAGAGAAAACAAACAGGAAATACCCAGCACAATGTGTCACCTTCGTTAGAATTACTTCGCTATGTTAGAATTGTTTAATTTTTGGATTTGAAGCTGTTATGAAATATTACATACCTTTTGAAAAGTGCAAAAACATATATGTTCAGCTAAGTGAATTATTAAAAAGCATTCATGTAACTCTTACCCAGATATAGAAATGGAATACTGCCATCACCCCAGAAATCCCCAGATTCTCCACTGAATCACAACCTTTTCCTCCTTAAGGCATTCCCACATTCTTAACCTGCACAGTTTTCACTTTGTTGTTGTTCATATATATATACACACACACACACACACACACACACACACACACAACAAAAGTATGCATCTGAAGCATTCTTGTTTCATTTAGCCTGGTTTTGAACTTTATGTTAATCTATTCTAGCTTGTTTCTTCTACTCATTCTATTTTTTTCAACTATCTACGTTGTAAATATGAGTTGTAGTTAATTACTTTCCATTGCTGTGTAATATTCAGTTAAATAAATATGTCAGAGTTTCTCTTTTTTTTTTTTTTTGAGACGGAGTCTCGCTCTGTCACCCAGGCTGGAGTGCAGTGGCCGGATCTCAGATCACTGCAAGCTCCGCCTTCCGGGTTCACGCCATTCTCCTGCCTCAGCCTCCCGAGTAGCTGGGACTACAGGCGCCCGCCACCTCGCCCGGCTAGTTTTTTGTATTTTTTAGTAGAGACGGGGTTTCACCGTGTTAGCCAGGATGGTCTCGATCTCCTGACCTCGTGATCCGCCCGCCTTGGCCTCCCAAAGTGCTGGGATTACAGGCTTGAGCCACCGCGCCCGGCCGAGTTTCTCTTTTAAATCCACCCTATTATTGATAGACATTTGGCTACTACACAGAATGCTGCTTTGGAAATTCTTATGTATATCTTTTGATACAATTAAGTCTGCATTTCTATAGAGTAGATACTTAGGGAAACAAAATGACTGGGTATTCAACTGGGTCATACGACTTATGTATCTTCATTCCTTCTAGATCATGCCTATTTTCCAAAGTGGTTGTGCCAGTTTACACTCTAATTAGCAATGAATAACAGTTGCTTTTGCACCACTTTCAGCTATTGTCCGACTATTAATTTTAGCTACTCAAGTGGGTATTTAGTAACTCACGTTAGTGTAAATCACATATTCCCCAATTACTAATAAGGTTGAGCACTTTTATCAGCCATTTGCTTTTCCTCATGTGAAGGAAGATTTTCTTCTTATGTGTTTAAGATTTTGGACCTCTTATTATTTAGTTGTCTGTCTTTTTTATAATGCTCTGGATCTAATCTCTCTGTCAGTATATGTAATATAAATGTTATTCAAATAACTTCTACCCTCCGTATCTTGTCTTTTAGTCTCTTATTAATGTATTTTGATGTACATAAGTTCACAATTTTAATATTAGTACACTGTATTATTCATTTTCTTTACATTAGTGTTTTTCTTTACGTTAGTGTTTTTCTTTGTTCCAACAACATTTACTGAAAAAAACATTTCCCTCATTAAACTCCAATGCTGTGTCTGTGATAAATCAAGTGTTCATATACATGTAGGTGTGTGAGTTCTCTTTATGGTTCCAGAGACCTATGTGTCTATCATTGCAACAAACCCACAAATCTTCTATATCCTTACTGATTTTTAGCTGCTAATTTAATAAGTTACTGGAAAATGTATGTTACCATATAATTATGGATTTGTCCATTTCACTTTGTAACTTTATCAATTTTTGCATCCATATATTTTGAAGCTAAGTTACTAGATACACACAATTTTTTTATTTGTTATACATACTTTGGGAATTGAACTTATCAAAATGAAATGCCTATTTTTATTTCTAGTAATACTATGTCTGAGTATCTACTTTGATATTAGTGAGGTGAGGCCACCATTTATGAGATTCTTGTTCAGTTTATCATTTTATATACATTTGTTTTTATATCTTCTATGTCTTTATTTCTTAGATGTACTTTTTTGTAAGTAGCATCTAGTTGTGATTTCATGAAAATCTTCATCTTTTAAGGGCATCACTTTGTTTATACTTAATGCAATTACTGATTCATTAGTTTACACCAGTTATATCACCTCAGTTTTAGTGTATTTAGTGTTGCTATAGAGGAATACCTAAGGCTAGGTAGCTTATGAAGAAAAGAGATTTATTTTGCATATGATTCTGCTGGCTGGAAGGTTCAATATTGGGCATCTGGTGAGGGCCTCAGGCTATTTCTACTCGTGGTGGAAGGCAAAAGGGAGCCTGTATGTGCAGAGATCACACAGCGGGAGAGAAAGCAAGAGGAGTATGGGAGGTGCCAGGCTCTTCTTAACAAGCAGCTCTTACAGCAACTAATGGAGTGTGAACCCATCCCCCACTCCCAGGGAAGTCACTAATCTATTTATGAGGAATCTGCTCCCATGGCCCAAACACCACCCATAGGCCCTGTCTCTCAACACTACTACACTGGTGATCAAATTTTAACATGAGATTTGGGGGGACAAGTATCCAAAGCATAGCAGCCTCTCTGCCCTAAAGCCACCCTTCACTGCCATGCTTGTGACATTAGAACATTTTTTCTCTGACAACTGGCAGACAGAGTGCTATGCTTTATCAGTAAAGGCCACTGGAAAGACAAAGGAGGATGAAGAGGACAAAAACATGTAACATCTCTCCGTGAATAGCTTTATCTAGGACTTAAGGGGAGGCTTCCCAGTAAGACCTGTCACTGGGGCACCTTACCAAACTGGTCTGCCATCCTGTGGGCCATGCCCACAACCTTTCCAATGAGACTGGATTTAAGCACTAGGGAAAAGGGAGAGTGTCCAGATATTTTTGTATTTTGAATGACCAGCCTCTAGTCCTAGAGGTAAAAGATATTCCCTTCATCTACTCTTCCGACTTTCTTTACGGTTCCCTTTACCCTTCAGTAGGTATTCTCTATTCAATAGTTAAATATTCTTTATAGTAAACCCACCCGGTTCGAAATACGGTGTGGTTCCTTTCTCCTAATTGGATACAGGATTTAATCTTCTATTTTGTTTTCTATTTGCCTATCTTGTTACATCAAATTTTTTGATATGCCATTTCAGCAACTTTATTAGTTTGGTAGTTATACATATTTTTGTTCCTCTTAATGGTGACCCTAATTATTATAACATGCTTCCTTGACTTATAAAACTTGATACTTTTTTCCTTTTCCTGGAAAATATAAGGTCTTTAGAAAAATTTAATTCCATTTATTTTCCTCCAAACTTTCATGTTGATTATGTATTTTAATTCTATATAATTTTTAATCATCATAAGATTTCATTATTATGGCCAGGCACAGTGGCTCACTTCTATAATCCCAGCGCTTTGGGAGGCCGAGGTGGGTGGATCACCTGAGGTCAGGAGTTCGAGACCAGCCTGGCCAATATGGTGAAATCCCATCTCTACAAAAAATACAAAAATTAGCCAGGTGTGTTGGCACTTGCCTGTAATCCCAGCTACTTGGGAGGCTAAGGCAGGAGAATCACTTGAACTCAGGAGGAGAGGTTGCAGTGAGCCAAGATCATGCCACTGCACTCCAGCCTGGGAGACAGAGTGAGACTTCGTCTCAGAAAAAAAAAAAAAAAAAAAAAAAGGTCATTATTACTATTTTATACTCTCAATGTTCATTTAGATATACCTAGACATTTTCCTTTACATTGTTCTTATTTCTTTCTACACTTTAGAGCATCTGTGGTTATTTTACTCTGGCCTGAAGAACATTCTTTGCATTTCTATGAGTGTGGATCTGTTGGTGACAGATGACTCATCCTTCATTTGTCTTAAGGTGATTTGATTTTACCTACATTGCTGAAAGGTATTTTCTTCTGGTAGAGAATTTTATATTGTTAGTCTTTTTTTTTCTTTTTCTTTTTTAATCTCTTTGATGATACTATTTCATAGTCCTTTGGTTTTCATTGTTTCTCTTGAGTACCCAGCTGTAAGGCTTTTGAGTTGACTATATTTTTTTGCCCTATGACCATTTTAACATTTTTCTTCTTTGGTTCTATGGAGTTTCACCTCAATGTGGCAAAATATGAATTTATTTTAATTGATTTGACTTCAGAGTCATTAAACTTTGTAAATATTTGGCTTGATATCTTTTGTAAGATGTGGAAACATTCACAGCTAATTTCTCTCCAGATATTGCTCTTGTTCTATTTTCTGTCTTTATTTCTTCTAGGACTCCAATTACATGTATATTAGATATTCTTACTATGTTCCCTGTTTTTCTTACCTTCTCTTTTGTAATTTCCATCCATGCACTTATTTGTGCTTCATTCTAAATATTTGCTCCTGACTGATCATCCAGTTTACTACTCTTTTCTTCAGATTCATCTTGTCTGAAGTTAAACCCATCTAATCTGTCCTTAATTTTAGTTATTATTATTATTTTTTTTACTTTCTGTTGTAATTTTTCACTTCTCTAACAAAATTCTCAGTCTTGTCTTTTATCTCCTTGAGTATGTTAAGGATAGTTATTCTGAAGCTTATGTTGGATAATGCTATTAACTTCTTCTCCTGTGGTTATGTTTCTATTTTATGTTGTTTGTCTTGTTTTTATTTCTATTTTCTTGTCTCTTTGTGTGTTTGGCTATTTTTGCTTGTGTGCAGAACATTGTATACAAAAAAACTGTAAAAAATAATGTGGCATCTAGAAAAATAATATCTTCCCCCAGAATGGAGATTTGCTTCTGTAGGCAGCTAAAGACACTAGGAATATGGTATCACCTTAGTCCAATTTCAAAAATTTGGATAATTTTAACTTGAACCTTACTTCTATAAACTATCCCTGTGAGGTTGAACCTGAAGTTTCATAGGATAAAGAAACTGTGGTACTTACACACCATGGAATACTATGCAGCCATAAAAAAGAGCAAGATCATGTCTTTTGTGGGAACACAGTTGGAGCTGGAGGCCATTATCCTGAGCAACTACTCCAGGAACAGAAAACCAAATACTGTATATTCTCACGTGTAAGTCAGAGCTAAATGATGAGAACTTATGAACACAAAGAAGGAAACAGACACTGGGGTCTACTTAAGGGTAAAGGGTGAAAGGAGGGAGAGGAGCAGAAAAAATAACTGTTGGGTACTAGGCTTAGTACCTGGGTGACAAAATAATCTGCATAACAAACCCCCATGACATGAGTTTACCCATATAACAAATCTGCACATGTACCCCTGAACCTAAAATAAAAGTTAAGACCAAAAAATAGAAAATGTCTTTAGTTTGCCAGTGAAAGCACTAGGGTAAGGCAAGCAAGTTGCCTAGTGTGTAAAATATAAAAAGGCACCCACTCACAGGCTTGTGCACTTGCAGGACTGGCTTCTGACAGTGATTTCCTTCTTCAGCTTTGCATGCTGAGTGTCTTGCTTGCCTCACCCTAGTTCTGACCCTATACTTTGCTTTCATTCTTGAGTTGTTATTGCTGGGTATGGAATTCTTACTCAGAAGTTTTGTTCTTTCTATTCATTGAAAGAATATTATTTTATTGTCTTCTGGTTTTTCTTATAGTTGTGAAAAGTATTAGAAACAATCCATATAATTGTTTTCATTGAAGGCAGTATTTCTTCTCTGGCTGCTGTAAGATTTTTCTCTTTGTCTTTGCTACTATATGCACCTTCATTGTTGTATTTCTACATGTGGGTCTAAAAAAATTATGCTGCTCATGGTGCTTTAGACTTGCTAAATCTATAAATCTCTGTTTTTCACCACCAATTTTGAATATTCTGTGCCATTATCTCTTCAAAGTTGCTTCTATCCAATTATCTTTTTTTTTTCTTTCTTTTCTTCTGGGAATTTAACTAAGTAGTCATATATGGCTTAACAACTAGAACACATTCTGAGAAATTCCCCATTAGGCTATTTCATTACTCTACAAATATTATAGAGTGTACTTACACAAACCTAGTTTATGTGAACCTACTACCCAGCTAGGCTATATGGTATAGCTTATTGCTTCTAAGCTATAAAACTGCAAAGCGTGTTACTTTACTGAATACTGTAGGCAATTTTAACACAATGATATTTGTGTATATAAGCATATCTAAACATAGAAAAGGTATAGTGAAAATACACATTATAACCTTATGAGACCACCATTGTATTGGTCCATCCTTAACCAACTGTTGTTATGCAGTTCATGATTATACGTTAGACAGTCTCTCTCCTTTATGTGTGTTGTCATCACTTCCTCTATTTTCCATGATTTTGTTCCCCATGCTTAATTCTGATATTTTTCTGTTCTATTTTCTAGTTCACTAATTTTATTATTTGTTATATCTAATCTGCTTTCTAATTCTTTCAAGTTCTTAATTTTTATTATTGCATGCTTAAATTCTATAATTTTTATTTAATTCTTTCTTAAATCTTTGATATAACTTCTTATAGTTTCTAGTTTTCCGCTGAAATCTTCAAACATGGTCGTTTATATTTGAAATAAACACAAAACGAGCACTGTAGAGATCATGGTTTTTCAGTCTTTATCTGACAATTCTAGCATTTGGAGTCCTCTTGGTTTTCTTTCTGCTGTCTCTTTCACTTATATGACTTGTGACATTACATGGCTTATTGTCTTTAATGATGTACTAGTCATTCTATTTGAAAATGTGTCTAAAATAAAATTTTGAAGACTTGCATGATTCTATCTTCCTTTAGACAGTTTTTATTCTTTCTGTCACGTGTCTGAAGTCACTCACTATCAATAATACCCTTTATCTTTTTTAAGCCTCAGGATTTGGGAGAATACCTAGATGACCTAAAACCAGGCATTCTTCCATGCGAGGGCCTGTTTATTTTGGTTATATTCTTACACAAAGAGGAATCCCAAAATAAGGAAGGAGTGGTAACAGTCTCCACATCTACTGAGCTCTGGACTCTGAAAAATTGGCATCAAATCCCAGGCTCATAGTTCTGAATTTCTTCCACTACCTAGATATCAGCTTACTAGTTCATCATTATCTGATTAAATCTTCATTCAGTGCTTCCAAGAAGAATTTTTCAAAAATGTCCTCTGGCTTACTTTAGCTATATTCAGTAATAACTTCATCTGTCATTATCAGAAGTAGAATTAGGCTAGTTGGATGGTTGATTTACTTACTTATTTATTTTTAAATGACCTACATAACATACTTTGTTTCAGGCACTCTTACTCTTTGCAAATACTAACTCACTGAATTCTGATAACAACCCTAAAAGACAAGTATTATTATCATTGAAGTTTACAAATGAAGAAACAAGGCTCAGAGAGTTTAAATGAGCTCCCCCAAGGTCCACAGCAAACAACTTGTAACACTAAGATTCTAAGTGAGGCAATCTCTCTCTAGAGCCCACACTCCTAACCACCGTGTTTGGCTTCTTCTCCAGAAATTTATTATCGGTACCCCACGAGTATCAATTTTATTCCCCAAGAGTTATTCCCCAAGAGTTACTTGAGTCTATGGTCAGCTTATTCCCCAAGAGTTACTTGAGTCTATAGTCAGCTTTTCAAAAGGATGTAGATGCAAAGTATCTTTAAGTACAGAACTCTGTCACTTCTTTTAGACACAACCTCAGCCCTAGAGTATCCCATCTCATTCTCCAACGCTGCTCAGTTTGCTGGTACAACAAGCAGAATTCTTCAGCATATGAGACTTTAATTACTAGAAAGAGGAGCTGTGAAGACAGACTTCACTTGATTTGCAATTTTGCTTGGGTGTATCCTATTTTAGGCTTGGAAAGATAGAAATTTTACAAATACCATGAATGTCTTAGCTGATAAACTCTCAGGAAGGTTCAATGCCTTCTCTATTTCCCAACACTACAGCTTTGTTTTTTTAGACTAAATTAGTATCAGTAGGAGACTTAAAATTTCAATGAAAGGTCATTTGAGTCCAATGGCATATTTAGAAGTCAGGATACTTTGAAATGTGTATTTTTAGAGAATTATTTGTAAGAAACATTGAATTGAAAACAGTGGAAAAATAATTCCTTGGTTTATACTGAGGAGCTAAATATAACCACAGAGTTGGCAGGACATGCTTTTTGTACATTGTTAGTTCCTAGGACTAATTTCAATTTATGACACTTAATAGTATATGTACACAGTAATAGCTTTCATTTGGTATCAGAATTTTCCCTTCTGTGTTTTAAATGTTGAAAAATAAATATTAATCCCTCCTTATGGTAGCTTACATTAATATTCTTTCTAATTAAAAATTCATTCTTAAATACATCACAATCACTAATTGCTTCCCATTGTCTCTTTTTCACATTTAATGTCCACAGACCACTGAACAGAGAGTAAAGGGAGCTAAGATTTATTGTTTACTCTAAATTTGGCACAATACAGGTTTTGCACTACTGTCCCTAGGCTCTGTCATATTTTAAACACTCCTTTCTCTATGCTATTTCTAGTGCTGAATTTTTCACATTGCATTATAATTTAGCTAGGTATCTTACTGTCTCCACTACTAGGACAAGTTCCTTAAGAGTCGGATCCATGCATTTGGTATCTTGATTCCATAGTGTTGAGTACTAGTAAGTATCATGACCAAAATCTAAACATAGACGTGTCTCTTTCCTCTATTCCAAACTCATTACAGAATGGGTCACCCTAAGGGGGACTGTTATTTTGTTGTTCAGAGTAGAATCCTCTTTTGAACTTGATTTCAATAGCATGAAATAAGGAAGAGTCTTACATCACATGACTACGTGCCAACCACTTTGCCTATATTCACTATGCTCATCTTCATAGGATGCACATTATTATGATCGTGTTACAGAGAAAGACATTGAAACCCAGAGAGGTTAAGTACAATTTCTCAGGTTATGCAGCTTCTGAGTGGCAGAGACAGAATTCAAACCTCATTGGTCAGGTTCTTGAGTCTATATACTTGACCATTGTCATATTGACTGTTTACATCGTTTAAAAAGGTAAGAAAATACTATAACAGATACCTATAAACCTATCACTCAAAATAAGAAACAAGACATGACTACGTACAGATCACATTCTCCTCCATCCCCTTCCTCTCCCCAGAGGTCACCATTCTCCTGCATTTGGTAGTTATCATGCCTAGGCACAAGATTAGGAATATCCATATGTTTCTAAACAAAATACAAGACTGTTTTCCGTATTGTTGTACTTATATAAATGACATTCCTCAGCAAATATTTAAGTTTCTATTAATCTATAATACTATATGCCAACCACTCTTTTAAGTGCAGAGAAAACAGCAGTGACAAAACAAAACCTCTACTCTCATGAAATTTAGTTCTTTTCTTTTTTTGTTTTTTTGAGACGGAGTCTCTCTCTGTCGCCTGGGCTGGAGTGCAGTGGCCGGATCTCAGCTCACTGCAAGCTCTGACACCCGGGTTTATGCCATTCTCCTGCCTCAGCCTCCGAGTAGCTGGGACTACAGGCACCTGCCACCTCGCCCGGCTAGTTTTTTGTATTTTTTAGTAGAGACGGGGTTTCACCGTATTAGCCAGGATGGTCTCGATCTCCTGACCTCGTGATCCGCCCGTCTCGGCCTCCCAAAGTGCTGGGATTACAGGCTGAAATTTAGTTCTTGAGTGAGGAGACAGACAACAAAGCATAAACGGAATATATAAGATGATAATAAGTAAAACAAAATAATGTATAGTAGAGGATAAAGGGTGATGGGGTATGGAAGAAAATGAAGACCTCTTTTACCAGAGATCTCTAGGCAGGTATGTGAAAGGAGTGAGAGAACGATATCTTACTTAAACAAAACAAAACAAACAAACAAACAAAAACACTCTTGCCTCTATGAAGAAGAGACAGCACTGGGCCAAGAGCAGAAACAGGGAGATCTGTTGCAAAAGGCTTAGACAAAAGACAATGGTGGCTTGGAATTTAAGGAGGAGGTGACAAGTAGTCAGATTCTGCTTGTATTTTTTGAAGGTAGCATTTATATATAAAATAAATGATCTGTAATTTTCTTTCCTTGTACTGTCCTTACGTTTTTGGAATCAAGATTTCACTGGATGCATAAAATGATCTAGGCAGCTTTTGTTCCACCCTTGGGACCATTTGTATCACATAGGTGCTAATCTTCCCTGATGTGTTAGTGGAATTCACTGTAGAGCTATTCAGGTCTGAGAGAGGTTGACAAGGGTTGACGGTTGGGGGCAAAATGGAGGTTTTTTGCTACCATTTCAATTTTTTAAATTCTTAGTGTTTTCTTCAAAATCTCAAATTTTAATTTCAGCATCTTATTTCTCTTTGAAATTTTTCATCTCATCTAAGTTTTCAAATTAGTCAGTACATACTTGTTTATAATATTATGCCTGCATTACTATTCCTTTTCTCATTCTGCATTTTTTTATTTTCATTTTCTTTTTTGTTTACTAAGTCTTACATGACTATCTTTTATTAAAGTTTTTGAAGAACAAGTTCTGGGGTTTAAAAAATCTTCACTAATTTTATTGTCATTGTCATTTTTTGTTTATTTCATAGTTTTCTGCATGTGGCATGAGTAGTATTTTCTTAATTTTTATTTTTCTGGGTGTTCTCTAACACTTCTCCATTCCCCCATAGTTCTGTATTGGATACTTAGCTAATATATTCACATGGTTCAAAAGCCCAAAAGCATAAAACGTTTTACAGTGGAAACTTGTCCTCTCGTATTATTTCCCATATGTTCAGTTCCTACCCAAAGATGAGTACTGTTTATGCTTTCATATGCATCATTCCAGAACTTTTTATGTATATACTAATGGATTCAAATGTGGTTTAATTTTCCTACTTTTCTTGTGGAAGGTTGCATATCATAAATGCTCATCTGTACCTTTGTTGTTCACTATTTTATAGATTTTCCATAACAGAACCGAAAATGCTCTGTAACTTTTTTTTACAATTGCATATAATTATGTGTATTTTATTCAATCATTGTCCTTTTGGTAGTTCTTTGGTTTCTTTTTATCTTTTGTCAATATAAATGATGCTTGTAACAGACGCCACTTAAATCTTTTCAGCCTCACCAGGGCCCTTTTTTATTGCCCTGCCCCCATTCTACCACCACCACCTGCAGCTGTGATGACCAGCCCAGCAGGGTAAGGGCTAAGGTTCACTTCAACCAGACAGTACTTGTTCTTGCCCAAGACATGTGACATTCATTTCCTGCCTTAGGGTGCCTCTGTTGCTACTGAGGCTTGAGAAGTCTCATGCTTGATGCCCACACATTCAACCAGAATTGCAGGAAAGTGCATCTTAGAGAAATAGAGAGCAAATCTTAGAATGATGGGAGCCGGCAGAAAAATGATTCACCCTTTCTTTCTCCCTCCATCCCACAGACTGTCCTGAAATGCAATCGTTCATAGGCTCTTAGAATCCTGCCAGAACAAGCCATGAATTGTACTTGGTAGCAGGTTGTAGCCGTTTCAGTAATATACCTTGTGTTGGCTCCCCCTATTTTCCCGCCTCTTTCCCCTCATTCCTTCACTCCTGCTTTCCTGGGCTTGAACTCGCAGCTAAAGTAGCAAGACATGTGTTTTGCCTTAGGCTCTGTACTCTGGAGAACTCAGGCCAAGACAGTTGGAATTAGAGAAAACCTTTGAAAGCAGATGCCTCAGGATAAGATTTTGGAGTTGCGTTTCTCTCCAGCCTGGTGCTAATAAGGACCTTGTTACTAGCGGTAAGTGGGGGTGGTGATAACTCCTGATTGAAATAGTATCAGAATCACTAAGGATTTCATCAGGGGTTAATTGAGATGAGATGCAGGGGGAAACTGAGGCACTGGCATGTACTGTGGCTATAGCACATCTCATGCCTCAGAGGATATGGTGATAATTATAAGCATAGGATGATGGAGGAGACTGAACTGTTAATGACATTGGAAAACTCAAATAAGGTCATATTGAGCCAATTGCCTCTATGATCATCTGAGAGGCACCATGCTGGTTATTCAGCTGTTGTTTCTCTATGCCAACCTCATTTTTCTACTCTTTGCTATATGATGTTCTGCAAGCCTGTTTTGGCAGCTGGCTCCCTGTTATGTTTTCCCAAAAGGAAACACTAGAGGGAGACTGAAAGCCTGAAGGAGAAACAACCAGCTCCTTCCTGATGTATATTCTGCAACTGCCAACATCACCCCTTCAGAGATACCAGCTTCCAGTGCTCCTCCATAGGAGCCTGAGTTCCTGCTACATGGAGTCTCTCCAAGAGTCTAGGTTTCAACGAATTCAACCTCTTCTCTTTGTTTCCCAGCCCTTGGAATGGTAACTTCTTTCTGTCCTATTCTTTCTATGTTATCTTAATGTATTCCTTTTGCCTTTTTAGTCTTTTAATATCTGTTTAGCCAATTCTTTTAATACATTGTTTCTGTTATATGACTGGATTGAGTCTAATATATTGAAATGGACATCCATTCCAGAGATTACAGATGTAATGTGTTATCTTGCACATCTGCAAGTGGTTCCAAGTTTACTTGGTTGGTTGACAGAACTTGGGTTCCATCATGGCCCACATTCATTGAGATGGAGATGGATCTTTCCCCGTGTAAGGCAGAGGAAGAAATTCAAAGGTTTAGAATGGCATGTTGGAATTGATTTATCATAAGTGACTTGTACACTAACCCCATGGCCCATTCTTACTACATCATCCTAGGTACCTCAGAAAACACTTCCTTCACTAGGGCATTAAGAAATACATTAATAAGAGGGCATCAGAATCCTTATTGTCCTCTATAGGCCAGGAAGGTTGCTGCAAGATGCTGGCACTGCAATCAGTCCCCCGATTTCAATGGAGAAGCTAAGATCCTGGCATACCAGAGCCAAGTGGTAACACTTAACCTGCCAAAGACAATGAGGACACATTTATAGTAAAGAGTATGAGGGATAAAGGGGTAATCAGAATGTTTGGCCATCAGCTAGGAAAATGAACTAGATAAACATTATAGTAAAATGTTACTTGATCCTTATAACAGGATTTAAAAGAAATCTAGGTCTCATGGCCAGAAAGTGGACTTAAGTCACCACAATGGAGAGTCAAAGCCTCTTGTCTAGCTTGAATATCTAAACCAGTTCACAAACTAAATCCCTTTGATTGAAGAGGAGGGTAGGCCCCTTGAGAAAAGACCTTGCAATTCAGCCACAAGAATATACTATAAATCTTCTTCCAAGTTTTTACTTAAAGAGACTTTGCTTTCACTTACTATAATGACTGTGCTAAATAGAAAGGAAATACTCAGACCTTGGCTGATACAGCTTGTTGCTCTACTCCTGCAGCCACATGGCAGACTGTGCTGAAAACCAGGCCCTGGATCTGATTTTAAGGGTGGCAGTGCGTCAAAGGAAAATGACTGTGCAAACTTGACAGATTTCCTATGTAAAGATAGGACCTTTATATAAAACAAAATAGGGCCCTGAGATCTGGAACTAGGGCATTTTGATAGATGAGCCTGAGAATCTTTAATGCCTAAATTCTTCTAAATCCTCTGGCAAGCAAAAGCAGACCCTCCCACTTGCTGGGGAGAGAGGCCTTCCTGTACTTGGAGACTACGTAATGATCTCAGCTGTAGCAAGTGTCTCATAAAATGATGCCTTTTACTAACATACTGATTCTACCCTTCATTAACCCAGGCTCACCTGGAGTATGACCCCTATAACTAGGGTCAGATTTTAGCCAAAGTTGAATAAGGAAATACCCTGCTCCAAAAAGAAATAGCTTACATGTCAAGGGAATTCAATTATGTGGATCATATGCACAGTCATGAGACAGAGGAACATGAGAGGGACCACATCTGGAGAACACTGAACTGGGAAGAATGTGAAATATAAGGCTAGATAGGAGAGAATTTACTGATGGGGACACTCATCTATGACTCAGGATTCAGTATTTTGGCAAAGACACCTGGAACCAGTCTTCATAGTCTGCTGGGATGGCCTTTTGAAATTTGGATACAGCAGTAGCTTATAGTAAATGAAGTGAAGATGCCAGAATTTTTTTGGCATAAGACTGGGAAAGAGTTCAGAAGGCTCAAGGATATGGAAATGTTAGAAAGGATTTACTGAATAATACCTGAGGACCCGCCACCCAACTGGTCCCAAAGGATACTCCCTTTCTAAAGGCAACAAACAATGTACCTGTGAAGGTGTCATCAACATCTTCAAGAAGCTTCATGTTGGCTGTCTTGTAGAGGCTGGAGCTGATGGTGTGTGATGCTGCCATGGAGTTGTGATTTTGGGAATTCATGAGTACGAAGGGATTAAGAAGTGGCAGAAGCCAGGTGGCAGCACTGAATCATCAGAGGCAAGCTGAATCTAATTACCGTAACGAGTAAGGTCAACATATGTTATAGTTTGCATGGGACTGTTTTTGCCTATTGTCCCAGCATATTATTACTAGTGCCAGCTTTCACTCTCAAAAGTGTCCTGGTTTTGACAATCAATCTTTGGTTATCCTACTTATAAACAGAAAAAATGGAATGGCAATTAAGGTGCTTTGATCCGTAGGGATTTAGAGTGATGGCCATTAGATCATGGTGTTTCTAGGGTCAAAACAGAAGGACAATGGAGTAAGGTGTTACCTGATTTGTATAACAGTGAAAACAACAATACTTTTAAAAAATGAAAGCTAGTGAGGACTGGGCTAATGTCAACCATTATAATAGAAAATTGCAATATCTCATTCGCTTTTCAGATCTAAGCGAGTTTATAGTCTGAGAGCCAACTGATTGAAGCACAGGCTGTGTACCCATGAGGAAGTACCCTGTAATGTCATCATAGGTATATATTTGTTCATTCATTTCCCAAAGGAATCTGTGATTTTTTTTCCAGTATAACTGCCAACTGGAGAAAGGAAAATATACAGGCTTTTGGAGGGCCAGAGCAAAAGTAAAATTTATGCAAGTAGTTGATAAATGGAGTCCTGGCCCAAGCCCATCTTACAGTGGATCCAGTGGGTCCACCGATTCATCTTGTGGTGATTTTCCTGATCCTCAATATATAGCTGAAATAAAAATTCTTGACACAAACAGAACTTTAACATTTGACCTTATAAAGTCAAGTCCAATATGTTAGGAGTACCAAGTGTAAGTCCCTGAAACTGCTACCCATTCTTGGCCAAGATAATAAGTCAGAAGCAATACCAAGTGAGAAGAATTGCAGAGATTAGTGCCAGTGTAAAATATTTAAAGTATGTAGGGATGGTGGTCTCCATCACATCAAGGTTTAATTCTTGCTCCTGCAAAAACCATATAGATAATGAGGCGTAATGTTGGAATACCATAAATATGAACAGGTAGTAGCCCCAATTGCAGCTGCCATGCCAAATGTATCTTTATTGGAACAGATCAACATAGCGAACTATTAATTGGGTAAATGTGTTTTGCTCAATCTCAATCAGTAGAAAGAATCAAAAGCAGTTTCCTTTTGTCTTGACCCAGAGCTGTGTTACATTTCTTGCTCTCTGTCATAATGTGTCTGCATACTATTGATTTTCTTGTTATTTCGTGGAACATCACTGGCTTACTATATTGATAACATCATGTTATTTGGATCTTGTGAGCAAGAAGTGGTAAGTACCCTAGATGATTCCCTGTTACTAAATGATAGGAGAAAAGCCCCATGAAGATTCAGAGGCCTGCCATATTATTTTCTGGAGTCACAGGAGTGGACAATACTGGGTTATCTTCCTCTAAGATGAAGAATATATTGTTGCACTTGACACCTCCTGCCACAAGAAAAGAAGCAGTATGCTTAGGAGACCTCTTTGGGCTTCAGAGGAAATATGTACTGCAATACAGAATACTGCTTTAACTCATCTATTTAGTCACTCAGAAGGCTTGCATTTTCGAAGAGACTCACAGCAACAGAGGACTGTGTAACAGGTCCAGGCTAAGATGCAAGCTTCTTTGCCACTCAGGCCATATGATTTAGTCATTTACAGTTTTCACTGTACAAGTCTTTTACATCCTTTGACAGACTTACCTGAAATATTTCAAATTTTTATGTTATTTTGAATGTTATTTTAATTTCAATTTCTAGTTGTACACAACAGATATATAGAAATACAATTTATTTTTACATATTATATGATACTCTGCAATCTTGCTAAATTAACTTTTTTAGTTGATCGGAGCGGAGGTCAGATATTAGAATTTTACCCCTTGTTAGGTGTATATTTTTGTATTGCTATGAATATTCTAGAGATTTATTCTGAGATCCAATTAACTTGCTTGAAAACAATTTGATTCTTTTATGATTTGTTTCACAGATCCAGAGTAGTGCTTAATTGTATTATTCTCAACTACTGAGGCAAGGCTTTCCCGAAGTTATTGCCCATTGCTCTGTGAATTATGTTTCATTCCAGTCTGCCTGGTGCAAACAAGCACTACTGCCAGCCCTCTGTGAGTGCGAGGCACTGTTCTCTAATGCTTTTACTTGGTTTTTACGCTAACCTTGGATAATTCTTCACTCTGATGCACTGATGAGTACTCTGCCAAATGCTTGAAGGGGATTTTGCAGGTGTCCTGTGTTCTGTCTTTGTGCAACTCTCTCATCTCTAGTACTCTGGTCTGCAAACCCTAGAGGTCTCGGTCTACTCAGACAGCTTCATCTCTTCAACTCACAGTATCTACCAACATGTGCCTTGGTTTCCCTCCTGGTGTTATAACATAGAACCTCTCTCAGGGCTGGAAGTTGGGGGCAATCCTAGAGCCACCTCATTTGTGTTCAGTCTTGGAAGTTTTCTGTATATGCTCTGAATAATTGTACTCATATATCTAGTTTGTCAAATTGTCAGAAACCTAAATCAAAACCTAGGAACAAAGCTTGCCAGAGAGAAAATGTTAAGGTAGGGGAAATTTGCTTGTGGTGATTAAGGTCTTGCCATTTGGTATCCTCCCTTTCCCACCATTTCATTTGCTCAGTGCCTTCACACATTTTATCTCCTCATTATTAAAAATTGCTTTCAAGAAGAGATCCAAAACTCATTAACTAGGGTAATCTTCATGTTAACAAGGATGAGTGCTTTCATCTAAAGAAATAAAGTTCCAGTAGTGGTTTTAAACTTTTTTTTTTTAAAATCTGGGTTTTTTTAGGGCCCTGCTAAAATTCTATCTGAATAGGAGCCAACCTGCGTTCAAGTGGGAAAGATGGATTCAACTAATTGAGCAGATTTGTTTTTAGATAGATAATATGCAAATATATGGCTCATCAACTTGCCTCCATCTTGAATTTAGAACCATGGAGTAATATCTAGAGGAGATCCTAATGTTTACCTGTAATTTTCCTTCAAGCTCTTCTCTAAAACTGTTCTCTCTCTGTCTCTCTCTTTCTTTCATCTGTTTGGGAAGCTGATAATGTTGCAGTGAATAGATTTGGCTGACCAGAACTCCATGTCCAATTGATTCACTTCCATGTAACCAGTCGAGGTAGAGACACATGGATTATCTAACATGTCTCTCACTCACAAGCTCTTCAATTCCTTCATTTATCCAACTTCTCAATGTCACCTCTACATTTCATTTTAAACATAGTTCTCTGAGCATCTGAGCAAAAAATAATCTATGGAGTGTGGATGTTATTTTTATCAATTTTCTTCTTCTATAGTATTTGCAGCTCTAGCAGCAATTGCTTACTATATGGTAGAGATAAAGTACAGGGATGATAAAATAATCCCTTCCCCCTCCTTGGGGGATTCATATAAGACGATAATTTTGTGCAGTTGGCAGGCTCTGTGAGAATTTCTTAGCCCTGAAGATATGTGTAATTCTTAGACCTAGTAAACAAAGTCATTCATAACTCACATGTACACAATTTAATAGGACTGCCAAGGAGTGTTTGCCTGGTTATGAATTTATGTGTACAAATGACAGATACATAATACAATTTCTTAAAGGAAGAAAATGCACAAAGAATTTTGTATTCTTGCTTGGTAAATGGAGAAAAGCACCTTAAAGGGGAATGTCAAAAAAGTTGTAGTGTAGATTGCAACGTAAATAGTCATTCAAATATTGTTCACAATGTATATTATTCATTCATTCATTTGTAAAACATACATTCATCAAAGTTTTCAAGACCTTTGCACTTACTTTTCTTTCTCCCTAGCGTACTCCTCTTCAAGTTTTTTGTATAGCTAGTATTCCTTTATGGCAACGCAAGACAGACCAACAGACTGGTATTTTTTAAATACATTTTTAATTTTAAAATACTTCAATGTTTTGGTCTTCTTGTTTATGATTTCTTCCAATGATTTCAGGCTTAAAGGTCCTCTGCATTCAAAGGAGTCAATAAATATTTATTTATATCTTCTTTTCTTTTAAAACATTACATTATAAATACATACTTTATTCTGATATTCCTGGAATTTACTTTGGTATATAGTGGAGTAATATTCAGCTAAACCTTGATTTTCTTCCAAATAGCCAGCTAATTGTTCATGATATTTTTGTTGAATAATCTTTGCCTCCCTGACTAATTTGTGTTGCTTGTTGTATAATATGTTTGCATGCATACTTGTAACTGCTTTTACAAATTAGTAACAGTATAATGACAGAATTAATGGAACTTTGTAATATATATAACTTTGCTGTGGTATAATTTACATGCAATACAATGCACTCATTTAAATGTACAGATTAAAAAAGTTGACAAATGTATACACCCATGAAACCAATATCACAATCAAAATATACAACATTTCTGTCATCCTAAAAGATTCCCTTGTGCTCCTTCCAGTCAATCCCCAGCCTGCACTTCTAATCCTAGGCAATTACTGATTTGCTTTCTATCACTATAAATTAGATTTGCTATTTCTAGAATTTCAAGTAAATGGAATAATACATTGTGTGTATGCTTGCATGCACCTCAATTCAAGAGATTCTTCTATTTTATTGTGAATGTCAGTAATGAATTCCTGGTAATTGTTGAGAAGTTCTATATTGTGTTGATATATAACACATTGTATGAATACATGGTGAATGTTTATCCATTCACCAATCAAAGAAGATCTGGGTTTTTTCCAGCATGAAACTATGATCGATGCACAATCATGAGCACATTTTGTGAACATATATGTTTATTTTGGAAAAATATCTAAGAGTGGAATTGCTGGGTCATATGGTTAACTGTATCTTTAACTTTGGAAGAAACTGCAAAGTGTTTTTCCAATGGTTGTACCATTTTCTATTCCTACCACGAATATGTGAGAGTTCCAGCTTTTTTTCATCCTTGCAAACACTTGACATAGTCAATCTTTTTAATTATACTTACTGTATTGTCATTTTAATTTGTAGGAGTATCTCATTGCTATTTTAATGTGCAGTCCTTTGAAGACTAATGATGTTGAATAACTTTTCATGTGGTTTAGTATCTTTGGTGAAGTGTCAAAATTGTTTACCTTGCTTTCACTAGGTCCTTTGTCTTCTCATTATTATAATGTGTGAGTTATTTATATGCTCTGTTTACGAGCTCTTTATCAGATTCATGTATTGTGAATATTTTTCCCAGTGTATAGTTACCTTTTTGTTTTCTTAATGATGTCTCTTCAACACCAGAAGGTTTTAATTTTGATGAAGTCCAATTTATCAGTTTACTTTTTCTAAGAAGTATTTTTCTGCCATAATATCAAACAAGTTTTCTCTTATTTTCTCCTGGGATTCATTTTGAGTTTCCTTTTTACTATGATGTGATGAAGTACGGGCTACACTTAATTTATTTTTTCTGTATAGATATCTAACTATCCTAACGCTATTGCTTGGGGAAAAAACCCTACCCTTTTTTCATTGAATTATCTGACATATTAGTTGAAAATCAATTGACGATACATGTAGGCCAATTTCTGGATTCTCAATTCATTTCCATAGATATATATGTTTGTTCTTATGCTTATAACACACTGTCCTGATTAATATGGGTTTACAGTAAGTCTTGAGAACATGTAAGCCCTTCTTAATTTTTTTTCAAAATTGTTTTGGTTCTTCCAGGTTCTTTGGATTTTCATATCAATTTTAACATGATCTCGTCGATTTCTATGTAAAAGTCTGCATGGATTTTGATTGAGTCTGCATTGATCAACAACATCGAATCTTGTGATTCAAGTAGATAGAGGAGTAACCCTACCTAAAATGCGTGTGACCAGCAGTGTTCTGGATTTCAGATATTTTCAGATTTTGGAATATTTGCGTACACATAATGAGATATTTAGGGAATGAGAACCAAGTTTAAACAAGAAATGTGTTTATATTTCATATATGCCTTATACACATAGCCTGATGGTAATTTTATTTAATATTTTAAATAATTGCGTGCATGAAACAACATTTGTTTACATTGGACGATAGAAGGCAAAAGTTTCACTATCTCAGCCACCCATGTAAAAAATCCATGGTTGTTTGACATCACCATCAGTCCTTACTCTGAATGTACATGCTACCGATAAGCAATCATTTTCTTACAATTATTTATACATAGGTACTTACAATAAAAATATGCCATAGCATCCTTACAGTGAAAAAATAATGTGTTCAGGATTACTAAGCAGCACAGAACATCCCCAGAATACCTGGTAAGCAACAGCAGCAAACAACGGCAGCCTTTTCACTTCCACCTATAATGCTGTGTTTTGATTAAAAAGTTACTGTCCACTTTATTTTATTTTAGGGAGTGAGGAGAAATAGCAGAAGCTGTTGAGGGACCAGAAAGTGGGTCCTGTACGTATCAGGAGGCATTTTGCTAAATGACTTTTTAAGATGTTTCCTCCAGAGTTCCTCTGACTCATTAACAACAGGTTTTGACTTGGAAGTCTCCCTTTGATTTTATAAACTGACATGATTTATTGTTCTGTTATGAATACGCACTGCTCTAGTCTTTCAATAAACCCATCACACATTTTCACCATGCCACCTATAGGTACTTTTTTTCTGCAGTGTTAAAGTGTCATCTTCATTCTCTCTAATGTCACAATCATCGCAATCACCTTGACTCAGAACCATTTTGGCTGTTTCACCATCAATCAATGGATGAACAACTGAAGCCTCATTACAGACGTTAAAGACTTCTTCCCTCTCTACTTCTCCCAGCTTACTGCTTGACCCTGCAGGGTTTTTTTTGTTTTCTTTTGTTTTGTTTGGCATAGTGAAGAAGGTCAGACATCATTTTTTCTCACTTGACATACAGAATCTTTCAAAGTCATCATTTTTTTGGTCATCATTGCTTAATACAGTTGCAGGCCACGGGTTGTGCCTAGCATGCACAAACTGTGTCTTTAGTCATTGTGTTTCAAGTGTTGGCAACAGTATATACAGCATCTTTCATGCCAAACTCCTTTGCAAACCTTCCATACTTCTGCTTCTCTTCACTGCTGGTAGCATGCTGTCCAGGCAAGCTAAAATAAACTATGCATTGTGTGCCTGCGTTTGGACGATAATCCTATCACATGAGGTCAGGTGTAGACTCTTCCACTTGTGGCATCATCTCAGTGCTCAAAAAGTTTTGGATTTCAGAGCATTTTAGATTTTGAATTTTTGGATTAAGTATGCTCAACCTGTAGTATATCTCTCCAGTTGTTTTGTTCTATTTAAGTTTTCCTTGCAATGTTTTGTAGTTTTTAGTGTACACGTTTCTCACACACATTGTTACATTTCTTCCCAACTATTTTGCTTTTTTGAGGATACTATAACTGATATTTTTTTCATTTTAATTTGTGTTGCTAGTGTAAAAATACAGTTGATTCTTGCACACTGACCTTGAATCTATGATTATGCTATTACTTCTAGTAGCTTTTCTGTCAATTCCATAGAATTTTCAACATTCACAGTCATTTCATCTGTGAATAAAGACAATTATGTTCTTTCCTTTTCAATCTGTATAGCTTGTTTTTTTCTCTTTCTTTCTTTCTCTTTCTTTCTTCTCTTTTTTCTTTTTTTTTTTTTTTCTTTTTTTTTGCTTTGTGGCACTGGCTGAGACCTCCAGCACAATGTTGAATAGAAGAGGTGAAAGTGAACATTCTTGCTTTGTTCCCAAGGGTACTACTGCAGCAATGGCTCATAATAATAAAAACAAGAACAACAATGATTATATTTTCAAAATTGTGTCGAGGCTTTACACTGTGCCCAGTAGACATTCTTTTATGCACCTCTATATGTATCAGCTCATTAATCCTCACAACAACTCTTTATGTGTCATTATCATTCCCATTTCACAAATAAAGAAATCAGGCTGCAGAGAGGTTAACTAATTTGCTCAAGATTACACAGCCAGTAAGCAGAAGTATCATAATTTGGAAATTAAGGATTCTGAACTGACCCAACACCTGATGTCTACCACTGTATTTCATAGTCACAGGGTAACAGAGCAGAAGATAGAATGGACGTGGATGAATACTTGGCTTTGATTTCCGTCTCTGCATTACTTTGGTTTAGGACCCTCTCCTTTTAAAAAGGTAATATGATTTCTATCACAGGGATATTAGGAAAACAAAGTGAATTTCACATAAGAAAGTATGCTGTACATCATAGATGCTAAGATATTTTTTACTCTATTTTGTCTATTTTAAACTTAATGTTGCTTTTCTCTGGTAGAATTTAAAAACGCACAAGTTTTCTGATGCACGGTTTTGCAAATCTCCCTGACCACCACTGCCTTATTCTGTCTTCTACTTTTGGCCTCTTCCCCTCCCCCAAATAATATTACTTAACACCAATTTGAACAGAAAGCACACACAGCAGAAAGGAACACTGTGAGAAGGGCACAGTCATCAGTTTTGTTATGTCCATGAGAGTTGCAAATAGTGTAAGTGTTTTGTGCAAATTTTGTGTAGGGCACTTTCAAGTCACTTTTATTATTTTGGTAAAGGATTACTTCGATGCTTTTCAAGAATATTTTTAGTAATATTAGATATACTGAATGGAAGAGAGACCAAATGTCAAGCAATTAAAGTGGTGGGCTGTGGAGGCAGAATGTCTGTGTTCAATTCCTTCTGATGTCACATTTGCTAACTATGGAAATTTGGACAAGCTGTTCTGTTCAGTCTGGCTCTATTTTGGTTTCCTTTTCAATAACTGGAGACATTACTGGCTTTTAACTATTTATATTTTTATGAGGATTAATTGTCATATGTAAGTTCTCAGTAAGAGTTAGCTTTTGCAATTTAGGTCCATCTTTTAAAAGTTGTCCTATTACTTAATAGCATCATAATATTTCCAAGTAGACAAATAATATTACTCTGTTAATAGAGCGTTTCCTCCTTGTTTTTTTTTCTAAGCATGCCTCAGTTTTGCTTGAGTTAATTCTACAGTTTTGTCTAAGACTTTATAATCTTCACGCTGTGAAACAGAAAATTTGCCTACATATTAGAAACAAAAGAAATATAAATCTTGTTATTGTTTACACATGTCTGCACTATAAAACAAGCTGACACCATTTGGGTTGCCAAAAAATTTAGTTCAGCAATGGAAAGAGAGAATCCTTGTTGACTTCACAAAGTTGCAAATCAAGACAATTTAATTGACTCTTTCCTTAAAACAAGTCCATTGACTAGTGTAGTAGGATTAGTATAGTGCACACTTTGCATTCCCATCCCAAAAAGTGTTATTATCCTCTTAATCTTCATTTAAAAACATTTATTTCTTCCTGCAACTTTTCTACGTTAACTCCCTTTTTGCATTTTTCTTTACAATGTAAACGTTTGTTGGTCCAGGTACTGCTAAGTTTTTCTCGGTGATTTGACTGTGTCACTACAGGATAAAGAAACAAACATCTTTCAGTTCTGTGAGAGCATGTCAAATTATTTTTAGAAAGCAGATTGAAAATTGGCAAGAGAAAAGAAATGGAATGACAGCAGTATTTTTAAGGCTCAAAACCTCTAGGTAATAGGAAAGCAGAAGGCTGATTCCACTGTATTAGCACCCACCTGGATGTTCTTGATAAATAATTCACAACTAATTTGCCTGTTCAAAAGATTAAAAATGGATTTGAAGGGCCATTTTCACTCAGTCTTCCTGGTGTTGATCTAAGCAATAAAGACAATAATGAAAAATCTCTCAAGAGATTATGCTCCATAGGAGGAATCTGGGGAGCCGGCATGAGGCCAGTATTTGTCCGTTACTATAAAAGCGTTTCCAAAACTGAGCGATATAGAGTGTTGCAACTGTTCCCAATTTCCCCCTTGATGTGCTTGGTATAAAATTGCTCTCTGTACTTTCAGCCAAAAGTTGTGTGCATCTGGCTCTCAAAGATTAGACCGTGTCTGTTGACAAGAAATAGGCATTGGGGAAGCATATTGGATGTTAAAGGCATGTTTTCTTTTCATGAGGTGTTAAGGGAATGACATTAAATTAGCATTCTCCTGCTTTGTGTTAAGCCATAGAGTAAATTTTTGCTCTTCAACATCAATCTCAGGAGACAAGACACCTTGATTAACAGAGGAGGGTGTAAGATCAAAAGAAAAACTGTTCTCCAGGCCCAGTTCCAACCTGGAGCCGTAATAGTCATAAAGCAATACTTGATCCAAAACCATATACTGACACCAAACAATCACGAACTTCCCACTATAGGTATATTCCTCAACAGAGATTTCCATATTTCTTTCCATTCCCAGTTAGCATTCCTATTTAATCTCAATCAAAGAAGACAATTAATGCAGAAGTTTATTAATAAGACATTTCAGTCAATAATTCCTCTTATATTAGGTGTGCTTTTAAATTATTCCAATGATGTAAACTTTTTAATTTGCCCTGACTTCTGATTTTCTTCTACTTTCTAATTATATATCACCTTGGTTTTTTTCTGTATTCTAATTACAGGGGAAAAGAGGAATACTGGGTAAACTATTGTGAATATTTTATTCATATTTCTAAATATAAGAATTGAGAAATAATTATTACATATAAGCATTAATAAAGACAATTTAATATTTAACAAAATCCTTATCTAACGTCCTCCCACTGTGTAAAAGAATGAACAAAATAAATATCAGGTGGTGTTTACAAATTAAAATAAAGCTGCTTGTGGGCAAATTCACTGAAATTTTTTAATTACCTGTACGTCAGAATCATGCAGGTGAGAAAAACATTCCTATAATGTATTTATAATATACATAACTCAGTGGGATAATAGAGTATCATGAATGTATATTCTGAAGATAATGTGATCAGGTTGAAGTGTTTCTCAGGTAATACATTTTCTGCTTAATTTTATTAAAATGTATAGGCATTGTGTTAAGGAGCAAGTTTATATATTAATTATTATCATTTAAAGTGTTATTATTCCTAAAATTATACTTAAAAGCTTAATACCAGTGATCTAACAAATTAAATTGCATAATTAAATTTGAGATCACAGAGTGGATATGTGGAAGAATACATTTTGGAACATATTGTTCATCTTTTTGTGAATTTTTATTTTGACTAGTATCACATTTTTGACCCAATTAAATGTTCACCAAACTATTCTGTTTTAAAAAATTTATTGACAAATAATATTTATACATATTTATAGGGTACATGTGATATTCTGTAGCATGCACAGAATGTATAATGATTAAGTTAGGGTATTTAGAATATCTATCACCTCAATATTTGTGATTTCTGCATGTTGGGAACATTTCAAGTCCTCTTTTTAAGGTATTTTGAAATATTCAATACATTTCTGTTAGCTATAGTGACCCTACTCTACTATCAAACATTAGAATTTATTCCTTCTAACCATATGTTTGTACCCATTAGGCAATCTCTCTTAATCCCACATCACACTCACACACGTTCTTCCCAGCCTCACGTAACTATTATTTTCCTCTCTGCCTGCATGATATCAACTTTTTAAGCTCCCACATATGAGCAAAAACATGTGATATTTGTCCTTCTATGTCTGTCTTATTTCACTTAACATAATGACTTCTAGTTCCATCTATGTTGCTGCAAATGACAAGATTTTATTCTTTTTATGGCTAAATAATCCATTCTGTATATATATCACATTTCTTTATGCATTCATCTGTTGATGGACACTGAGTCGATTACAATCTTTGGTACTGTGAATAGATCTGCAATAAGCACAGGGGTGCAGGTATCTTTTTGATATATTGGTTTCCTTTCCTTTGGATAAATACCCAGTAGTGAAATTGCTGGGTAGTATGGTAGCTCTATTTTTAGGTTTTTGAAATGCCTTCATACTATTTTGCATAATGGATGTACTAATTTACATTCTCACCAACAGTATATAACAGTTCCCTTTTCTCCACATCCTCACCAGCATCTGTTATTTTTTGTCTTTTTAATAACAAGTTATTCTATTTTTATGATTTGAATATTGCTATATAAGGCTTTTTATGTTTCCATTCATCAAAACATACATTATTCGTTTTCATTCATTTTATCCATTTCTGGGTAATTTTGGGAACAGCACATAGATGGATTTATTTTTATCAACGCTGAGCAACTCTTTTAGAAAATAACTTTGATGATTTTTATGATTACTGGCATATTTGTTCTTGTGTTTGCCAAATTATTTTGTGTTTTTTATCTGTCATACTTCTTCTTTGCTTATTTTTTGTTGTTCTCTTTTCTTGTTTTCTCTTCAACGGGTCAAGATTTTGTTCCCTCCTCTGCTCTACTTGTTCAATATAAATTGTGTATTGTATTTCTCTTTTTTACTCTTCTTTTTTGGGGAGACAGGGTCTTACTCTGTTGCCTAGGCTGCAGTGTAGTGCTACGATCACAGCTCTCTGCAGCCTGCTTAAGCTAGTCTCCCACCTCAGCCTCCTGAGTAGCTGGGACCACAGGCACAAGCCACCACTCTCAGCTGATTTTTGCATTTTTGGTAGAGACTGGGTTTTGCCATGTTGCCCAGGCTGGTCTTGAACTCCTGGGCTCAAGCAATCCTCCCGCATTGGCCTCCCAAAGTGCTGGGATTACAGGCATGAGCCACTGCACCGGGCATTACTTTTTCACTCTTGACGCTTTATATTTTAATATTTATGCATATATTTGCATTTTAAAAACAAAGTTCTGGGTTAATCAGTCTCTCTCTTTCTGAAGAAGACAATCGTCTTTGCACACTTTAATATCTTCCAAACTTTCCCCCAACTCCCATATAACTTTTGCCTACAATTATAGACACATCTTGTACTAAATATAAAAATATTATTTTGTTTTTGTTTACAAACAACATCCATTTGCATTTTCCCATATGGTTTCATGATTCCTTGCTCACTTTGATTGTTGTACATCACTACTTCTTTCTAAGTCTATAAATCTATTTATTTGACTGAAAAATAGATTTTTAAAATTCTTCCAGTTTCTAATTCTGTTCTTTATTTTAGATGTATGTGTGTGCCTACAAACATCTTCATAAATTATAACTTGTCTACGGAGTTATAGTACAGTTATTTATTCTTTTAAAATGTAAAGATATTGATCCATTTCCTAAGGCATTATTTTTGCTGATAAAAATCTACAATTAATCTGATTTCTGTTTTTGTTTTGTAGAATTTTCTCCTTATCCTAATGTTCTGCATTTTTACTACAATATGACTAGATAGGAATTTTTTAAACTATATTTATTCCATGTGACACATAATAGAATTTATCAATCTGAAAACTCCTTTCCTTAATATTGAGAAATTCCAGGTATTAATTATCATGCTTTTGCTTTGCACCCATTTTCCCTATTTCTCATTTTGGAGCTCCTATTAGATTATGCCAGGCCCATGGCTTCAGCTGCTTGCAGATATGTTTTTGTCAGGTTTTGCTTTGTTTTGCCATTTTTGGGATGATATCTTGGTTTTTGGACCATGTATTATTCCCCTTCTTGTTTTTGAATATGACCATGTGCTTTCCAACTTAGAGCATATATTTTACCTCTGATTTATGGGTGTATTTGAACAGAAGATGAGAGTTTAACATTGGCTCAATTTACTATCTTGACCTGGAAGTCATCAGAACTTACTGAAACAGGAAAGAGAAAAAGCAACAGCCTAAGTAGATACATGAAAATACAATATAGTAAACTCTTGTAAACATTTAACGCCAATCCACTTTCTTTCTCTTTTGCCTTAAAATGAGAAGCCAAATTTGAGTTAAGCTACTCTATTAGTTACCTTTGTGTTACGTGAAGGTGATTTCATAGGCTTCCATTTCCTAGCTCTAATTGGAGGAAAAGAGAACCTCCTTCTAATTCTCCCCAAGCATAATACTTTCCATGACTCAACCTCCATTTCCCCTGAGTTTAGAACCCTTCTTAGATCTGCCAAAGAAGAAAAAGAAAATTTTCCCATACCATTGGCCAGTGGAACCAGTGGCTCTGAACAAGACAAATACAGAGTTAAAAAAAAGATCTTTTTGATGCAGCGGAAAGGGGAAATAGGAAGAGTACACAGACCAGGGAAAGAAAATATTTACCACTTCATAAGCCATAGCCAGGTGAAAGACTTTTGAATTATTTCCTTATTTTTGGACCCTTCCAGGTAGGCTGGTAATAGCAGTAGTTGTTGCCATGACAACCGACAGATTAATATTAGAGTTCTCCAAATCATGAGGCCCTTATATTGTCAATAACAAAACTTGAAGGAAGTAACTTTTAGTCTTTTAATTATTTTTAAATTTGTTACGTTTTTCTGATATTGTCCCATTGGCATCCTGCTCCCAAATGATTTTTATCTCTATCTGTCACAGTTTACTGAGTCAAGCTTAAATAATTAACTGTAAGATAGAAATAAAAATATTTAGATACAAAAAGATTGGGTGACTGGTCTGAATACCAGAGGGAGTTAGTGGTAGATCCCAGAATGAGGCTGATAGCATTTAGACCTTCTCCATTCCCAACATCAGCAGTTCCGCATGTAACATGAATGTGTCATTCTAGTTAAATTCATTTTTTAAAATGACCCCTGCAATCAGCAAAATCAGATTTCTAAAATAGGGTCTTTCTTGGCAGAAGAAAAACATATGATTTGTCACCTGATCTTTTGTTCAGATTATTTGAGCAATAACTAAGTAATGTCCTAGACTACACTGCATTAGTAGCTATACATTGAAAATCCTAGCACCATATTCCACGAAAACAATTCTTGTTCAGATGAGGGAAGCCTTAGCATGGAATCTAAAATTTAAGATCTTATTCTAGTCTGATGTCTACCTAGACGAGAAATTGAAGATTAGACATTGTAAATGACTTATTCAAGGTCACACAATTTGTGAGCACTGCCAAGAACAGAAAATCTGTTCTCCTAACTCCCAGTGCAGTGCTTGTTCAGTTGTATCACACTCAATATGATCATTTCTCCCCCTAATACAACTGCCAGAGCTTGACAGATTATTAGATAGGTGAGAGTGAGTAATTTACGGTGGTAGTCATCCTCTTCTTGTTATTGTCATATGTGAAACAGAAAGTATAACTTCTGCTATGCTAAAAGTAGCTTGTAAAATTGAACTTACAGTTAGCAACATTTTACATGGGCCTGGTTCCTTTGTGGCAAGTGATTTCACTATCTTAAAATTCAGATTGTTGAATAAATAGAGAATCAAATATTGGAGTGAATTTAAACATTGTGATAAGGTGAAGTGAAAATCCATGATCACAGCCAAATGATCACCTCTGTCTAAATGACCTTGAATAGCAACAGAATAATCAACCCTACTTGGTAATGGCTTGTTTGGCAGCAGAAGCCCAGGCTTGAAGTCTATGTAGTTGAAGTCTATGGTCTGACTCTGGACCTGGTGATCTTCTCTTACAGATAATATTTTGTTTCCTAAAGACCACCGAAAGGTGAAAGACAGCCCACCAGCTATTCATCATTTTAGCAGCTATTGTTTTTTCCATTGCTCACTTTCAGTAAACATTATAAAACAAAAACAATTTGTGTTTTTCATTCCACTGTGATCACCTGATGAGTCATGGCACATTGAGAAAGGAAAGATGTCACGAATGTTTAATCAGCAGTGATTTAAACAAGGGACATGTTTGAGGGAATTAACAAAATCAGCATGCTCATTGCTCCAGGGTGATTTTTCTTGCTGGTAGGACTAAATGAAAATCAGAACTCAAAGCAGTAGAAGTCTTTCAGGTCCAATTCATGCTGCCAGAGTTAAATGGCTGCCAGGATGGAAGGCTGAATCACTCCCTATTCCAGTTACAGCTGTGTTTTTCATACGTATAATGAATTTCTTGATTCCAATGTTTAAAACATTCACTCATCTTCTGGAGCTTTATTCTTATCTCCTATCCTCCATCTCTTTTCTTTCCCCCATCCCTACTTCATCCCTAGGAACTGATTGCAAAGCATTTAAAGGCATTTGGAATCACATCATTTCAGAATGTCCTAATTTAGCCTGATGTAAACGTCCTGAGGTAAAATATTCTGAAGGAGGGCTGAATCAATGAGTGGCAATTCTTCTTAGTGAAGCCATCGAAGACAAGCGGGCCAGAAAAAGTGCTTAAAACTGTTAAGACAAAATGTATTTGGGAAAAACTAGAAAGTTAAAGCATAGGTTTAAAAAAAGTCAATAGTGAAAGTGCAGGCACAGGAGAGCTGAATTAACTACCATTCATGGAAGACAAGGTGTAGGATTTTAATGACTGAAAATTTGGTGTCAATTAAAGGTGTAGTGTTGCAAACTTGGGCTGTGTGATTAGAATGCATGATGCCCAAGACGAGGGTGGAAAAGGTTTGATTCCTCCCTGCAGTAATTATATAATATCTAGATATCATATGTAGTCCTGAGGGTCAAATTCTCATGTAATTAATGTTTCTGACTTGTGTTCTTGGTCCCTTCTATGCTACACTTAATTTTCATAAGGTGTGCCTCAACCCATCTCCCAACAACTGGTAGTACTAAATGCTCATGGAAAAAGTGTTGAATAACATATAAAGGAGAATCTAGTGGCAGAAGAGTAGGCTATGAAGATCCAATTCAAAATTACAGCTGAACAATTGCCTTGCAATTACGTGCCTTCTTCAAACAACACTAAGATTTTGGTGAAGTGAAGTTAATCTTTAGTATTTTGCCTAGGCCTTCAGACATGACTTCAGATCACATGGACACAAAATAAGCAATATTCATTTGATTATTATGATGGAAACCAAATGGGACTAACAAAGAGATATGTCACAGTCTATTGACTGGAAGGCTGATTTCTTTTGATATGTGTGGGCAATCTTGACTGTGTATGTACTGCGTTAAATAATTTATGCTCAAATATTTGTCAGAACCACTACGCTGTTCAAGTAAAAGACACTAAACTCTATGACATTTCTAGACCTGAATGTTTTGGCTTGGGAGAGAGAGGATGGGGTGTCCCCTGGAAGCTGTTGAGAGCTCTTTGCTTCATGTGTGCATACTGCCTGCTTTGTAAAATCCAGGTCCTCTAGGAAGAAAACAGGATTAGTTGAGGTGACTTGACAGCATCCAGATTTAGGTTTGTACCATCTTTTGAGTAGATTTAGAAGGATGGACAAGCTTGTTCACTAGTAGTAGTGAAGCAGTAGTAAAAGAAATCCCCCAACTCCTCAGTTCAGCCTGCTGAAGATTTTCTTCCTAAAGCTAAGGCAATTGTTCTAAAGCAATTTAGTGTAAAGATTAAAGAGCTAGACTTTGGCACCTAATTTGCTTGCATTGAAGCCTGCCTCTGTTACTAGTTAACTCTAGGGACAGTGACCCTTGATGTCTCAGTTTCCTTGTCTGTGAAATAGTCATGATAAATGACCACCCTATCTACTTCTTAGGGCTGTTTTGAAGACTAAAGAGTTAATGTGAGGTGAGCATGGTGCAGTGCACCCATAGTCCAAGCTATTAGGTAGGCTGAGGCAGAAAGATTGCTTCAGACTAGGCATTCGAGGCTGCATCGCACTATGATTGTGCCTGTGAATGTTTACTGCACTCCAGCCTGAGCAACCATAGTAAGACCCCATCCCTAAAAACTAAAACAAAACAAAAAACAAAACAAACAAACAAAAAAGGAATAATGGTAAGGTACATGGTGCATAGTAAATACTACTGAGGTATTTGTCACATAAATATAAATAGGTGGTATCTACATCCAGAACCAGTGATCTTAAAAAATGCAGTTTGTAGCTTTCTATAGAGTTACATTCTAGCAGCGTTAATATGAATACATCAGAAGGAAACCTAATTTATAGGCTCTTTTCTATTAAAGCTGACCTTTTCCAAGGTGAACTGTTAAACTTTGGAAGGGAAGGAGAAGTTGCTTGCAACTGCATAATTCTTAAATGATACTCTGTGTAACTTAGTTAAGGGTGGGAAGAGAGAAATTTCTTAAGGCAGAGTAAAGGCGTGGGGTGGTCACAGAGGCCAAACAGGCAAGAGAAAACATGACATTTGGAGAACTTCAAATCATTCAGATTAGAGTAATGAGAAAGTAAGTGGCAAGCGATGAAGCTGGGTGGCAAAGGGGCAGTCTATGAAGAGCTTGTTGGCCTTGCTAAGAAAAATGGATTTATACATTCTGAGGTCTGTGAAAGCCATTTGTATGTTTTAAACAGGTGGACGACTTAAATCAGGTTTGCCTTTCCCTACAATATGGAGAATGGGGGCAGCACTGAGCAAGCAAGCATCATAGTAAAGAGACCAGGAGAGAACAGGAAGCTGTTCCAGTAATTCAGCAAAAATTTGGCAGATGTTGACCAAGTAGTAGCAGCGGTGATAAAAAGAAGTGGAGAGAATCTAGAGATATTTAAGAGGTAGATCTCAGTTTGACTATTGGGTATGGGAGACACTGAATTAAGGATGACTCCCTAGTGTCTGTCTTGGGCAATGATGCAGGTGGAGATGCATTCAAGAGAGGAGAATATAAGAAGGGAAGGCCCATTTGGGGAGGGGTATAAAGATGTGTTGGGTTTTAGAAATGCTGATTTGAGGTATGGGATATGTAAGTGGAGATGTTTGGTAAAAATATACACCTGGAGGTCTGAGGCACTGGAACTCCAGATCTGGATAGTAATTGGATATATAGATGTTAGTTGGAGCCACTGGTGCAGATGAAGCAGTATACGGAGCATTTGTAGAATGAAAAGAGAAGAAACAATGGAGTAGATCCCCAAGGAACATCAACTTCTAAGAGGTTATCAGAAGAAAAATGGAATTTGGGAAATACAGCTTGAGACAGGAAAGCTAGCTCTAGCTGAGTACAGAATCACAGAAACCAAGGACACTGTTGCAAGAAGTGGGAACCAGTGACAGACAGCCCCAAGAAGTCAAGCAAGATAAAGGCTAAAACGGGCACATTGTATATAGTGAACATTAAAAGGCAGCAATGGCCTGACCCTCAAGTTTCTTACAATTCACATAGAAATGTCTGGGAGCCTGGCATAAAAAATACATGGGAAGACTTAACAGAAGCATATGAACATGTAAATTTTGCTGTAAGCATGTGTACACATTAGAATTAAAATAATCTGGCCAGGCACGGTGGCTCACGCCTGTAATCCCAGCACTTTAGGAGGCCGAGGCAGATGGATCACCTGAGTCAGGAGTTCGAGACCAGCCTGGCCAACATGGTGAAACCCCATCTCTACACAAAATACAAAAATTAGCTGGGCACAGTGGCAGGCACCTGTAATTCCAGCTACTCAGGAGGCTGAGGCAGGCAAATCACTTGAACCCAGGAGGCGGAGGTTGCAGTGAGCTGAGATTGCACCATTGTACTCCAGCCTGGGTGACAGAGCAAGACTCTGTCTCAAAAATAAATAAATAAATAATAAAATTTAAAATAATCTGAGTCATATTCTGTATAATTAGTATAGAAAGGCTTAGAAATAAATTTTTTTGCAGGGTTTTTTGTTCGATTGATTGTTTTGAGACAGAGTCTCACTATGTTGCCCAGGCTGGCCCTGAACTCCTGGGCTCAAGCAAGCCTTGGCCTCCCAGAACAGCTAGGATTACCGATGCCCTCTACCACATTCCACAAAGTTTTATCAGAGGAAAAATTTGCCTGAGCAGGAGAAACTCCCACAGGAGAAATGGAAAATCGATCCTGTTTCTATAAAGTTTTGTGGGGTTGCTCTGAATTCTCCTCTCATATTTCATGTATTCAAGGTAAGTTTCAAAACTGTGGCTATTTTATAGTAGCAATATATCATATCTGTGACATTTTATATTCATTGACATATAGTATGCAAGAGTTTTCTCACTATGGTCACTGTTGGTTTCATTTTGTGTATTGCATTTAGGCTTAAGGTTTTTTGTTTTGTGTTTTTTCCACATGGGAAGAATTGGAAAGTAAGATTTACTGAGCTGGGGTCTTAGTCCCACCACATCTTTGTAGAGTAGGCTTTATTATTTCCATTTTACAAGTGAAGAGGGTGAGCTTTATAGAGATAAGTAACTTGCATAAGATCATAATGAAGCCCAACTCTTCCTAACACAGGTTACTATGATGCCTCTTCTCTGTCATTCTTCATATTTGGAAAATTGTCACTAAAATATTAGTGATATTCCTATCGTTTGTTGTTAATAGGTTTCTGATAATATATGTTCATTCAAACGACATCCTATATGTGTAGATTCCAAATCTTTGCATACAATACTTCTCTGAAAGAAAATGAACTTCAAAGTCCTTTACCTGATGACACTCTAAGCAATTAGAATAACTATTATTATTTTCATCACCATCACCACTATCATACTGGCAAGTTTACTCAGATACTCATAAATCACAAAGAAAAGTCCGTTTTAAGTGGCTTAAAAATGAAAAAGGATGACCTTACAAGAAAAAGTACAGTCTTTGTGCTATAATCTCAGTAATCCAAGAAACCATATTTATTCCTCAAATACTGCCCCCACCCTCATGTGTATTTACTGACGTTTAAAATTCTATGAACAAGGAGTAAAGTCTTTCGTTTCACAAGAAAGGTGAGACTTAAAGGACACATACCATTTGAAAGAAGGAAATTTGACAAAATGAACTCCAAGATCAAAATCACTGGTCTAGTTAGATCTGGGTGGCAGAGAATAGAGAGAGAACAGAAGTCCCTCTACGGCTTGAGTGTCAGGAGTTAAAGGACACCACAAAAGGGGAAACAATGAGAGGCCAAGGTGACCAAAATTTGCAGCTTCATACCTTTGCTTAAAAGCATCTCCCAGACCCAGCACTTTGGGAGGCCAAGATGGGTGGATCCTGAGGTCAGGAGTTGAAGACCAGCTGGCCAACATGGTGAAACCCCGTCTCTACTAAAAATACAAAAACTAGCTGAGTGTGGTGGTGGGTGCCTGTAATCTCAGCTACTTGGCAGGCTAAGGCAGGAGAATTGCTTGAACCCGGGAGGCAGAGATTGCAGTGAGCCGAGATTGCACCAGCAATCTGATTGCACCAGCCTGGGCAACAGAGCAAGACTCTGTCAAAAAAAAAATCCCCTAGAAAAGCTAGTATGTTTGTAATTCCTTCTTCCCGCGCTTTCCAAAAAGGAAAGATGGTGTTTCTCTTTAATTCTAAAACTCTAGATACTGTTTTCTTCTTTAGAAGCTTGTCTCTGGCTTCTGCTTCTAGATTTATTATACAGTTTCTTGCTTGTTGGCATGTGCTTCAGTATGTTTATCTTTATTGATGGTTTTAAATTATAAGTGCTTTGAGGCCAGGATCTAACTACCTTGCTTACCATAGCAGAATACTATTGGTACATGTCTGCCAAAAAAAGAATAAATATCATGTGATGTGGGATGTAAAAATCAGGGGCATTTGTCTTTTAATTACTTCTTAATACGTTTCAAAGGTTGAGAATGTAATGCTACCACTTTAAGCTCCTTGGAGTAAGGGTGTTATCTAAATAAACCTAAGGAGAAAAGAAACACAAAAAAGTGCAGAGGCCAACGAAGAACTCAGATGGCTGGGACAAGTGTTGCTGCGACCCAAATTCCTTCTAAGTAGGAAACATAGAATTTTTTTTTTTTATTTTAATCTCTTGAACTGACAAGGTATGGGCTTTTTCTATTTAAAGATTTTTGTATTTCTAGAATCTTTGATGCTCACACTTCATGTATTCCCTTCTGAATATTGAACACTTTTATTTATCCTTTTGACATTGTCTTTCTAGTGATTAATTCAAAAAGTTTCATTTGAAAAGTCCCTGAATAAAAGTCATCTGAATATTGTAAGGGGTGATTTTTGATCAGAACATATCAGAACGTATTTTTACTTTTTTTTTTTTTTTTTTTTGGAGACGGAGTCTCGCTCTTTCGCCCAGGCTGGAGTGCAGTGGCGCAATCTCCTCGGCTCACTGCAAGCTCTGCCTTCCGGGTTCACGCCGTTCTCCTGCCTTGGCCTCCCGAGTAGCTGGGACTCCAGGACTACAGGCGCCCACCAACCCACCCGGCTAATTTTTTATTTTTATTTTTATTTTTTATTTTTTAGTAGAGACGGGGTTTCACTATGTTAGCCAGGATGGTCTCGATCTCCTGACCTCGTGATCCACCCGCGTCGGCCTCCCAAAGTGCTGGGGCTACAGGCGTGAGCCACCATGCCCGGCCATATTTTACATTTTTAAAGCCTAGAGACACCTTGGTAGGACATCCTTAGATTTCTGACAAAGTACTGGAGCTATGTTCTTTTATCTTGGTCAGATGAACTCAGTACTACGTTTGATCAGCCGAGAGAGAGAGAGAGAGAGAGAGAGAGAGAGAGAGATTTATTTAAGAGAGCGATGAAACAAGATGTTATCTTGTTTAGGGATTGTTTTAATGCTATAAATTTGTCCAAGTAATTTTCTTGGGATAATAATCTCAAATAGGCTGCCAAGGAAACACAGAATACAATGAAGAGCACATAGTGGCCATGTTCTAAGCTTAACGTCAATCTTCCTCTTGCATTTCCCTCCCCTTCTCCACCCTTTCACTCCTTCTCCCATTTTTCCTGACAACACCTTCTCTCTAGTTGGTACAAAAGATCAATGTTGAAAGTGGTCAATAGTAGCACTTGATGGAAAATGATATGAGGGAACAGTTTAAGATCATGTAAGTGGAATGTGAGAGAAAGTCTTCAAAAATTCAAAGATTTAAGATCAATCCAATGTTGTTTGGTACATCTTGGAGGAGAGAGGTCTCTAACAAATTTTTTTTTTTTTTTTTTTTTTTTTTTTTTTTTTTTTTTGAGACGGAGTTTCCCTCTTGTTGCCCAGGCTGTAGTGCAACGGCTCGATCTTGGCTCACAGCAACCTCTGCCTTCCGGGTTCAAGCAGTTCTCCTGCATCAGCCTCCCGAGTAGCCGGCATGCGCCATGGTGCCTGGCTAATTTTGTATTTTTAATAGAGATGGGGTTTCTCCATGTTAGTCAGGCTGGTCTTGAACTCCTGACCTCAGGTGATCTGCCCACGTCGGTGTTCCAAAGTGCTGGGATGATAGGCATGAGCCAGTGACCCAGTCAACAACTTTTACATTTTTTTAAATTAAATTTTTATTATCAATGTGGCTTACTTTAAGTTAGTCAGGTATTGAACAAGGGTGCTAAAAGTTGTTCTTGTGCATTCAAATTAAATACTTGTTTCCTTCTTTCCCTGTTTTTAGCCATATATTTAATTAGAAATCATCTTGTTGCCTATTTCATGAACCCAGATTCGAACGTAACCTGCAAAACATCTAAGTTAAGACAAGATCATATACTTTAATAAAATTCCAATTAAATTCTCTGAGTTTAAAGGCTCCTGCAACAGTTATAATCTTTAGCACAGAAAAAAGAAATGAAATAGTGGATCTTAGACACAGGCATAGAAATAACTGATCTGACATAAGAAGTATAAATTTTCTAAGGCTAACAAATATTTTTGATCAAAAATGAGAAAAAGGTTAGGCAAACAGTAGCTCATGCCTGTAATCCCAGCATTTTGGGAGGTCCAAGTGGGAGGATCGCTTGAGGTCAGGAGTTCACAACCAGCCTGGGCAACATACTGAGACCCCATCTCTACACAAATAGAATCAGGAAGAAATAAAAGATGAGAGAAAATAAAATACAGAAGGTCATTTGGGCCATGAAAAGAATAAAATTCCTTTTGAGAAAAACACTCTATTAAGACAGTGCAAAATAAATTCATGAATTGAACAGCTGTGCTTTACTTCTGAAAGATTCCATTGAGAATTTATTAGCATGCATCTCATCTAAAAGCCTGAAGTTTAATTACAGAAAATTATTAAAAAGAGAAAACTTGTGTTTTTTCTCTTCTTTTTTAATGAGAGAGAAAAACAAGTGCTTAAGTGGATCTATTCCAAGTCTTCCACAAACTGAACTGGGAACATCATTTTTAAAAATAGTTTTGGGCTATATCTATAGTCTATGCTCAAGAGCCAATCCTTACCTTTGAGGAAAGAAAATATATGGCAGGAAAACATGGTAAAGTATGAAGGTAATCTATAACCCCGTACCTCTACACCACTCATAGTTAACAAAATATTGCCTTCACAGTGCTGAAGTTTCAGTCAGGCCAGAATCCATATTACCCACAGTGGATATAAAAGGTAGATGAAAATTATTCTTTATTACCCTCCCAAAATAAAAGAGCATAAAATAACAAGACCATGACATTGAAACTTCACAGCCTAATCAGAAGCGAAGCCTATGAATGAGATGGGCCATGCTTCCAAAAGCTGTCAATAAGAAAAGTCTCACAGTGGATCTGGATTAGTAGAGCTGTCCAGGGTCCTGACCCCATTCACCACCTTCTCTTGCCCTGCCTGTTTCCCTATTTTTCTGTTTTAAACAGTAATCATCTTGACCTTTAACATTCTTTCATAAATGATGAAAACTCTTACCTACTATTTCAGAATGCTTCAAGACCTTCCAATACAACCTTACCTTAGAAAATCTTTGTAGGTGCAGGATGCTGTCTCTACAAACACCCAGAACAGGGAGCCTGGAACACTCTGGTTTAAGTGCATGCATTGTTAACCCTGGAAAGATTTAACATCATTCGTTTTTCCTAAGGACCAATTAATTTATTTACTTTTTTCTTTTGAGACAGAGTCTCACTCTGTCGCTCAGGCCGGAGTGCAGTGGTGCGATCTCAGCTCACTGCAACCTCTGCCTCCCGGGTTCAAGCAATTCTCCTGCCTCAGCCTCCCAAGAAGCTGGGATTGCAGGTCCACACCACCATGCCTGGCTAATTTTTTGTAGTTTTCATAGAGATGGTGACCATGCTGGCCAGTCTGGTCTTGAACCCTGACCTCAAGTGATCCGCCAGCCTTGGCCTCCCAAAGTACTGGAATTACAGGTGTGAGCCACTGCACCCAGCCCAATTTATTTACATTTAAATTATACTTCTCAAATTGGACTTCTTGGTTATAAAAATATCCATGATTTGATAGCCCTATGCCCCTGTGGCTACCAGCACAATTAGTTATTAAAAAATGAGGCAATACAACATACAGAAACAAGACCAAGAGAAAAAGGCCAGTATAGCCATGACCTGGTCAATATTCATCACAAATGTGTTCACACTCTGGAGCACATACTGCTAAAAGGTGAAACTAGTTGGATATTAGTGTTGCACAGTCTGGTTACCAGGAAGTATTACTACAGTGTTCTCTGCTTTAAACAAAGACCTAAAAATATGCCCTGCAACTCTTTGTCAGGTAAGAATATCGATTGTCTGGTGTGATAATATCTATCATTTACAGATTTATTATGTCTTTCTCTTGAAGTCACAAATGCTCAAACACCCTCCTGTTCATGTAATTCATGTAAAATATGAAGGCTTCTGACTGGACACTTTGTTTTTACTCTGAGAAGTTAGATTATTATTGAAAATAATATAAACCCATATAGCTAATTTGCCAAAAGCTGTGTTTTAAATCCAGTAAATGTGTTTTTAAATAATGCAACTTCTGACCTGCTTAGTATTCAAAACCAAAAACTGAAATTCTGCCACCCTCTTTGCAGTCTATTGATTTGAGAACTACAGCTGCTGAAATTAAACTTTATTGTTAGCATAGAGCTTTCAGCTGAGGAAGCAATTTCAAATTGGTTTCTTTTCTAGCCCAGCTTAATATTAAGTAAATATGTGCCTATAAGTGTCTCTAGCTAGATTATTACCTAAAGTGGTGCATGCAACTTTGCAGGTGCAGCTCTGAGAAGCGAAAATATACTTTGGTGATGAATCTTCCTATCCAATGGGTAAACACATGTTTTGAAATTGAATGCATGGTTATCCCCAGAGCACAAGAATGTTTTCAAAGTTAGACCTTTTTTGTTTAACATACTTTTTAATTTAGTGCTCCAAGCTACAGAGATACAGAAATGAAATGGCCACAGTCCCTGTTCTTGAGGAACACCCTATTTAAAAAGAAGATAGAACCAGATATTATAACATACCATGAAAATAAATAATAGAGATGTGCACAGTGTACAATGGTAAAGGCCTCTTGTTTACGAGTGTGGGGGGCAGTAATTTTAGGGACTAGGGAATGAAAATTACCCCAGAGGAAATCAAATAGGGACCGATGAGACAAATGCCTTTGCTTTATTTTTTTAAAATAGCAAGTTCAATTTCCTGGTTCAAGAAATAGCTTCTATTCTCTAAAAATAATAAAATAATGTTCTCCTGCTGGCATAAACACTAACAGAAGTAGTGGAAATAATAACCCATCATTTTATAGACATTCTGAAAGACAAGGGAAAATGATGAATAGAAGAATACTATGAAAAGCTATGAATTTTGAATAACGAGATCAGTAAAGATATTACCTATTTTGATTTCAAATCTATAGGCAGTGAAATTTTGGAAACTAGAGGAAAGGAACACAATATCTTTTCATGAATGTCTTATCTTTTAAAGAATACTGTGCCTTTCAAAGTTATGTCTTGCAATACGATGAAAAAAACACTTAGAAATTTGTCTCAGAAATCAATAAAACTTGACTTAGTTTGATACTGTGCCAATTTAAGCTTACAACTGAATAGAATCAGATTTCCCTTCCTAATAAAGAAAGCCATAGCTGCTACTCTATGTACAGATACATCTCTACCACAAAATCCCAACCCTCCACATCATGTCAGTTTGCCTACTCTGATGCATTTTTGTGTCATAAAGAGATGAGGCTGAGAGTTTTGAGTGAAACTGTTTGTAGAAACCACTTTTATCAATTGACTATGAAGAATAAGGAAAACCAGTCCAAAGTATATACCCTGTACCTATGTAACACAAACATGAGTGACAATTGGTCATTTTACCTTATGCTTAAACAAAGGAAAAGGAGTTATTTAGATAATTCAGTTCAAATTAATTTGGGAGGCTATGGTTTTGTTCCTGGAAACCAAATATAACACTCAAGAATACAGGATAAGAAAGGAAAACCACTATGCTGCCCACAAGCCAAGGAGACAAAACTGTAAATGGTGACCAAGCTCAGGAACACCTTCAACTCCTAAAAAAGAGTCCATCAGCCAAGACTTATACATATTCTTATATACACAGTGCAACCATCACCACCACCACGGTTAACACTTACTGGGCATTTACTATGTGCCAGGTATGATTCTAAATGATACATCTTCATTATTTTAGTACATGTCTGCAACAACCCCATATGAGGAATGTGTTTCCATATTTCATCCAATCTAATACACCATTGATGATGAGACATGACTTTTTTTGTATATTGCTAAGAAAGTAAAATCATAAACTATGATTGAATTTCCATTTTAAGGCACATTTAGATTTTAGAGCTAAACTATGAAATTATGTGCACTTAGGATTCAATGAAATTCAATAATATTGCCCTTATTTTACAAAGGAGCACACTAACGCTCAGAGGGGTTACGTTAACTTTCCCAAGGTCACTCACATTGAGGCAAGATAAAGAAAGTGGAGGAGACAGGGTATGAATCTGGGTCCAACAGACCCAGGTCCCTCACCAGTGCCACCCTCTATTTTTATGATCTAGAACAACCAACACTTGCTTTCTCATCTTTTGAAGCAGGAATTTTAGCTTTGAAGTAGATTATTTCTAAGATTCCTTTCAGCTTTCAGTGGTTGAATTCTCAGGTTTTTTATCTTCACAAACAGGCAGTGGTTTGGAATTTAATCAGAAAAAGACATGATAATTCACAGCATAATTTTGTGACTGTGGAAATGAGAACAGGCCCTGCAAAAGAAATCAGACTTGGGGCAGCATAGTGGAAGCAGCAGTGCTTTTTGAATCTGAAAGCCCTGATTTTTAGTACCAATACTAATGCACATTTTTTTTTTTAAAGCTATGTGATACTGGGTGAGATGCTTACCATCTTTGAACTGGAGTTTCTTTATGAAAAATTAGAAATGTGCCTATTTCAAAGGGATGTTGTGAAGACGCGCTATTATAGTGAAAGTGAAACTCTTGTCATGGAACAGTTGTTCCATAAAGGCTAGTTGCCCATGTGCCCAAAACATTACTCTAAATTAAAAGTGTGGTCCAGCCGAGGCAGGCAGATCACAAGGTCAAGAGATACAGATCCAGACCATCCTGGCCAACATGGTGAAACCTTGTCTCTACTAAAATACAAAAATTAGCTGGGCGTGGTGGAGCGTGTCTGTAATCCCATCTACTTGGGAGGCTGAGGCAGGAGAATCGCTTGAACTAGGGAGTCGGGGGTTGCAGTGTGCCGAGATCGCGCCACTGCACTCCATCCTGGCGACAGAGCAAGACTCTGTCTCAAAAATAAATAAATAAATAAAGTGTAGTCCACTTTTGGGCACTGTATATTTTTGGGCTCTGTGTATTTTCTTCTTACAAATGTCATAGGACAATGATACTGGAAAGTTGAAAAGAATGGGGGAAATTGTGCAAGGCATTATTAGGAGACAGGCATTTTTTATGTAACAGTTGTAGATATTTGTTATTCCCCACCTCACCCAGTATCCATTCCCCCTTCTGGGGAAGTGCCACGGAAAGCACTGTCTTTTCCACTTTGTCCAAAATTCATGGACAAAATCCATTGTCCGTGGATTTTTCAGTTGAGTTGACTGGACACCTAACTCCATAGAGGGGCATGAGATTAGGGCTTGGAAAATCAAATATTTCATCAGATCTCATGAGATTCAATTTGGGAATTTTTGCTGCAACTGTTGAGAGGAAGTATGTGCTCTTTCCCGCTGGACTTGGACCTTGAAATTTGAAGCTGTGGATGGCCATCTTGCTATGAGAGTATGAGAAATAACACAACATGGTTGAGAACAGAGTTGAGGGATGGGAAGAGACAGTGTCTTAATGACATCACCCCATAAGCTAGTAAGTTCCTTTTTTGTGTGTGTGAACTAAGTTCTCCCTTTCTTTCTCTTTCTTTCTTTCTCTTTCTTTCTTTCTTCTTTCTTTCGTTCTTTTTCTTCTTTCTTTTCTTTCTTCTTTCTTTTCTTTCTTCTTTCTTTTTCTCTTTCTCTTTCTTTTCTTTCTTCTCTTTTTCTCTTTCTCTTCTTTCTTTCTTTCTTTCTTTCTTTCTTTCTTTCTTTCTTTCTTTCTTTCTTTCTTTCTTCTAATACTGTAAATTCCTCTCTTGTTTAAATCTATTTGGGTTAGGTTGTCTGTTACTTGCAACCCCAAAATATTCTAGATAACCCCAAATAAGATAATGTCATTTGCTTTCTTGAGGGAATTTGACTTGGGAAGAGAAACTACTACTAATTAGTAGAAGTAGAGTACTACTACTACTACTTACCTAATTCTCTTCCTGAAACTGGGCAGAGTCAAGTCGACTTGCAAAAGTCGCCATTTTGCGAGCTGCCTCATTTGCAAGACTGAGTGACAGAAAGTCAGGTATGACATAAAAGGGCCACCGCATCTCTCCTAGTCCTCAAAGTGTGAACAATCCATACCTACATTGCTCCTAAAGTCACTACTTGTTTGCCTTCCTAGACACAATCATTTAATAATCAAAGGCCATATTCATTCTAGAAATTGATTTTAGATTTTTTTCTCTCTAAATCTTTTAGTAGAACCAGTAAAACCTAACTCATTAAATAGATTGGTGTAAGTTCCATTTCCTCTCTTCTTTGTAATTGCACTGATGAAGGGGTCAATGCAAATGAAAAGCAGGCTGCAGGAGAAGGAAGGGAAGCCATGAGGCCTGAGCCAGCTAACTGCAGATCAGAGAAAGAATTCCAGGGTGGAGAAAATTGGGTATGCAGAACACAAATTACTTAGACTTGGAGTTACTCCTTTTAAGTCAGGACATTCATTAAATCCTATATGCAATTTGGATAAAGTTCAAATGTATATCTAATTCATATTCCTTACATGGCATTTATGGCTTTCCATCATCTGAAGCAAAACCAGTTTTCTAGCCTCCCTCTTCCCTTTTTTCCCATACAAATCAATGATTTCAGCTAGACCCATCCACTCCAATCTCTTGAACATATTCAGTAGTTTCCATTGCTGTGGCTTTGATCTTGCCATTTCCTCTCCTAAGGAAACCTTTCATCTCCTTTCAACTTTCCTAAGTCCCACAGGAATCAAATCCATTTCCTCTTGTCTTACAAAGCTTTCCCTAACCTCTTTAGCCAAAAAGGATTTTTCCTTACTCTTAACACTGAGAGCATTTACTGTCTATCCCTCATTTGACCTGCATTTATATACTGCCTTGCACCATTAGCTGTCCTTTAATGTATATGCATTTCATTTCTCTAATTAGATTGAGGTTAAGCATGATTATCCTTATGGTTCATAGTAAACCCATTAGTACATGGTAAGTGATTTGTACAAAGTAAGTGTTCAAAAAATGACTTGTTTGTAGGTTGAGGATTGAGTCTAGGCAAAATGTTGCCCTGTGCATGTTTTTGCTCACAATTTCTCTTGAGAACAGTGTTAGTAACTGGGTGACAAATCTGAAAGAGGCAAAAATGTGGTGGTTTGGGAAGAAATGACAAATGGATAAATGTTAAATGGGAAGAGATGAAGAGACCAGATCAGTAGAGCTGAAATGAAACACATATGATAGAAGACATGGAGACTGTACAGAAGCTTCATTCCCAAGACTTCTACAAATGGTACCTACACAAACTTCCATCAACTTCAGCAAGATCAACCTCAATACATACATGTGGGAAGTTGTTTAGTTCAAGTTCCCTGTCTTTTTAATGATACTGAAGCATCTCTTTGCAGCTAGGCAGTGATAATAAAATTCCAACAGAAGAATAATAATTCAGCATGCACAAAAGAAAGCATGAGATCAACACTACAGAAAGAAAGCCTAGAATTTCAGGCACAAGCAGTGTGCAGAGTGGTGAATAGAGCTGGATTTAAAACATAGCTGTGTGACTTGGGATCATTTACTTAGTACTTTTGAGGATAGTTCCCTTTGGTGCAAAATGGCAGTAAGCTTACTCTGACAGAGACTGCTAGCAGCCTAGCCAATGTACATTCTTGCCACTGCCCCTCTCCTTTCCTGCTAGCAGAATCACTGTATTGTTGGGAGCAACAATGCACTAAAAGGGCATTTCCTATCCTTACCTACAGATACTGGTGAGATCACAGTTCAGAAGTCACTGTAGTGAGCTTTTTGGAAATCTCTTTAAAAGACAGCTGACCCAGCTAGAAGGTGTGACTTTCTGTATTTCACCTTCCTTTTTCCTCCTTCCACCTGGAACATGGATATGATGCCTGGAGCTATAGTGGCCATCCTGCCACCACAAGGCAATCATGAGGCTAGAAGCCATTCACTAAGTCTAATAAACAGAGAGATGAAAGAAACCTGGGTAACTGATGGCTGTGGATCAGTTACCCAGTCAATCAGATGGCTGGGATTGACTAACTTTGGATTTTTTCTAATGTGAGAGAAAAATAAATTTCTTTCTTGTTTAGTCTACTATTCTTCTGTTTCTTTTACCAATAACCAAATGCAATTCCTACTTCCTAGACTTACTATGTACATTACATGAAACGATATTTATGAAGGGTCCATATATGTGCTATTATCCTTTCTTCATATCATTTATAAAAGACTTAATCATAGAGTAAATAAGTAATGTTTGGAATAGCAATTCAGATTAAAACACTGTCATTTTAGCTCATTTTTTTGCCTGCATATAAAGTGGATAAATATCTCAAGATATTATTATTCCATATGTGCATATCATGAATTATTGAAAACTCTCTTCTTGTTCTACTTGTCAGCTACCCACTCTCTTTGGATCAGGTGTGTATGGACTTACTGTTCTTCTACTCTGCACCTTTTATCCTGTTACTTTTCACGCACAAAAAGTCCTCACTCTATTCTCTGTCTACCCAAAGCCTGTTCATTCTTCAAAGTTCATCTGATTTCCTCAGTCCATAGTAACCACTCCCCATAAATGCCGCTTACAGCGGTTCCCCACTTGAACTCCCTTATCAATTATTTGTACTAAATTATTTGGCACTGAATAATTTCCTTCTTGTCTTCCTTTTAGTTGTCTGGTATGCGTAAGTCTTATCCTCTGTACAAAACTGTTACCTCCTTGAGATAACTAACATATTATTCAAGGAACATTCAGTAATATCAACAGACATGAGACAGATAAAGATATCCTTTTTGTTGGTTTAAACTCAGCATAACTGAGGATCCGTCTCCTGTCCTCCAACCTCCGATAGAATCTAGCACAGAACGGGGCACAGAGAAGATGCCTAATTAGTACACGCTTCACGTAATTGAAAACTCTTGCCATGTTTAGGTCATGATGCCAGCATAAAAAATATTCAACTGATATTTAATCAAGAATTTTCATCTGACAATTTAAAGTGCATGCCCAATGAACCTAATGTTCTGGGACAAACCAGTACAACAGAAAAGAACACACAGCTAGCCAGAGACAAAATGGAAAAATACCAGGCTGGTCAAGAACCATTTCCAAGTTCTCTGTTTCCTTCCCTGACCAAAGAATTTATTCAATCTAATCAAAGCAGCACTTCAGCTGAATGCCAGTGAGTTTCTTTCCACCCGAGAGAGGAAAAAACTGAGTTTACCACCTTAGAAGAAGCCTATATTGACATGTTTTAAATTGCCCTTTAGAATATCTCGCACAGAACAATTATCATTTCCACCTGTCACTTCTTTGGAGGTGATATTTTCATGTTAAGTCGGAGGTTAAATATAACAATTAATTTAATTTGTAATTTCCCATTTCTTTTAGAGCCTTGAAACACAAATTGCTTTTATTAAAGTATGAGTTGAAAATCATAGCAAAATCAAGTGGCAGAGGTTGAAACTCAAGTGTACAAAAGATAAAAAGAAAGGGTCAAAAGGTTAGAAACTCATTTCTACATTTGAGAATTAAAGCAAGTTGCCAGAAAACTAAAATACAACTGGTAATAATTTCATAAGTATTTTAAGGGAGTATAGCAATTGCCCATTAATAAAGGTGGAGCATCCAGAGAAGCATCTTTATTTTTTTAATTATACAATGAATGTGTGCTTACTGTAGAAAAACGAGAAAACATAGATGAGGAAAGAGAAAACAGGGAAGAAATATTTTTAAATCACCCAAGAGCCCAGCACCCTGGAAGAGGAAAGCAACTATTGACCTCTGGGAGAATAACCATTAAGAATGTGTATCTTGTTAACAGGATAATGAGTTTGATTCTTTTTCTGCCACAGTTGAGGCAAAGGCCAGTTGAGGACAAAGTGGACTAATTACTTCACACTCTGACTTTCAGTCCCTGGGGCCAGACTTCTTCCTGCAGGCCTGCTGGGAAGTACCAGTACTGCAGTACTGCTGGGAAGTATCAGGCACTAATGCCACTTCCACCCCACCCATCAGTTTACATGGGATGAAGGGGAAAGGCAAAAGGATGTTGACTATTGTTGGGAATATACGGTTTCGGTTCTTCCTCCTCTTCTTCCTCTTCTTCTTTCTTCTTCTTGGAGTAGAGCAGGAGGTTTCTTTCTGTTCCCCAAAGCAGAATGAGAGGACTTCAAAAAAAATCCTCCCTAAATATTAGGATGCCTGTAAGGCAGGGTACCAGCATCTTTTTCTCCAGTTGGATGCTGGCTTGGGGCAGATTCTTGTACATGCATCCTATATAGTAGCAGAGCACAGCGAGAGAGTTCTTGGGAAGAGTGTTGTGGCTCTGAGAATCTGGGACTATGGGAGTGTAATTTTAAGCACTTCTTTATGTCTATGAGGGTAAGAACGTTTGCTCTTTCTTATGTCCCCCAAGGCTTGGGCATGTATAGCAGCAGGGCATGGTGAGAGAGTTCTTAGGAAGGGATGTGCGGCTCTGAGAATCTAGGGACATGGTAGTGTGATTTTAAGCACTTCTTTGTGTCTGTGGAGAAAAGAATGTTTGCCTCTTCTATGTGACCCCTGAGATTGGGGGACGTACTTGTTCTGGAGAGTTATAAAAGTAGGAGACCCTCTTTGGAAGGCCCTGTCAGCAACGCTTGAGTGTAAGGTACTTGGGAAGAATAGTGATCCAATTCCTACCCCATTCCTGTTTTCTAGATGCCTTGTAAGGCATAAAAGACCCTCACAATTTTCCTGACTCCGCATAAATGAGCATGGGAATTAAAAGATGGGAATCTTGAAACTGCCCAGATGTGTATATGTGTGTTCTGATAACATGTAGGTTATTCACACCAACTCTCCTGTTGAAAAAAACACTAGGAATACTGGATAAAACATTTCTTAAAAAAACCTCAAGAGCACATAAAAGCCAATAAGATACAAATAGTTACCAGGTTAAAATTTAAGTACATGAAGCAACTGACTAGAAAGCCAAAAACAAAATATTTTGTCTTGAGGACATTTGCTTAAGCAGAAGAAAATGAGCTGCAGCTATCACTGCCTGAATGCCACAGGGAAGCAGTTGGGGCACCTAGAACCTATCCATCTCTCTACAAAACTGGAATCCCAAAGTGCTACACACTTATCATAAAGATAAATTAGAAAAGATTATCAAACAACTATGCCTACTATAGTTAAAGGAATTAAAAACAAACTTGAAAATACCGGCAAGAAACAGATAATTAAAGTGAACCAGCAGATTTGAAAAAAAAAAAATTGGTTTATTTAATAGGAGACCAGACACAGTTGAGGAGAGAATTACTAAACTAGAAGATGGGTCTTAGAAGTTATTCAAAATGCAGAGCAGAGACAGCAAAAGATGGAGAATATAGAGGAGAGGTAAAGAGTCATAGGAAATAAAGAGAGATGGCTAAATATGTATTTAATTGGAGTTCTGAAGGACAGAGAATGAGACAAAGGCAATTTGGATAGATAGCCTCTGAAATTTTTCTGGAGATGAAAGATACCAATCAATCCACTCTAGAAGTCCAGTGATTCCTAAGTGGACTAAATAAAAAGAAAATTATATCTAAACGCACAAGCGTAAAATTGCAGAAACCCAAGCAAGGTAAATCTTAAAACAGACAAATTTTAAAAAGCAAAATTACTGACGAACTTCTCAAGAATCAAAGTGAAAACCAGAAGACAGGAGAATGACCTATCCAATGTGCTACAAGAAAGTAACTATCAACAGATTTTACACACAGCAAAATGATCTTTCAAGAATGAAGGTAAAATAAAGACATTTTCGGTCCAACGAAAACTGAGAGAGTGTGTGACTAGTAGACCCTGTCAAAAGAAAATTCTGAAGGATAATTTAAGGCAGAAGGAAAATAATCCCAGAGAAAGAGTCTGTAATCCAAGAAGAAATGAAGAGCAAAGAAAGTGTTTAATATGGGATTGATCTAAATGACCACTGAATGTTATAAATGACAGTAATAATGTTATGAAGTATGAATAAAATGATATCATTAAAATACATGAAAACAATCAAATAAAATTATAGGAGGGCTAAATGTGATTAAAGTATTTTAAGATCATGACAAAAGTAAAGGTATTTATTAGCTTAATATTTGTATAATTAAAGTACACATGATACAGCAATCTAGAGTAACAAGTAAATGAATAGAAACAAAGTAAATAACATTACAAATTTGTAGAAGAAAAATCAAGTCCATATAAGGCAATACAGAAAGAAAAATAGACTAGGTGGGACAAATTGTTTAAAACAATGAAGTAGATATAAAACTAAATACATCAGTAAATGCTTTAAATAAAGGATAAAGATAGCCAAAAAAAATTTTAATTATATGCTGTTTACTAGGTATAGAGCTAACACACAAAAGTATAGAAAGGTTAAAAGGATTGAAAAAAAAATGTAGTTAAATACTATAACTCCCCCATCAAAAGCTGCTATAACAAGATAATATTACACAAAATGGATTTCAAGACCAAAAATACTAGAGATTGAGATAATTATATAAAAATATAACTATTCCAAATTTGTATAAAATATATAATATTGTATCAAAAATCATGAATTAAAAATTGATAAACCTATAAGAAAAATAGATAAATTTATGACTGTAGTGGAAGTTTTCTAATGCTCTTTAAAATTTTCTTTTCAACAAAGAGGCAAGAGTTCAGCATAGAAATAGAAAAGTTGAACAATACAATTTACACCCTTAACCTAATGGTTATATACAGGACACAGCATCAATATCTGCTGAATACACGTTCCTTTTAAAACACAGGATACTTTATGAAATTGATTCCTGAGCCATCAAGTTTCAAAGGATTGAAATCATATAGTATATATTCTCTGTCTATCTTGCAATTCAGTTAGAAGTAAAAATCAAGAAGATAACTATAAAATCCCCGTATGTTTGGAAATTTTAAAAAATATGTGTCTAAAACAACTATATTGTTTAAACAGGAAATCATAATGAAAATTAGAAAATATTTCAGACTAAGTGACAATAAAAATATTACATATCAAAAATTATAGAATATAACCAAAGCAGTACTAAGAGGAAATTTATACTCTTACAAGCAAATATTAGAGAAGAAAAATTGGCGAATGCTGAGCTAAATATCCAGCGGAAGATGTTTAGAAAAGATCAAAATAAAACCGAAAGGGAGCAGAAAGCAGAAATAGAATGAAGAGCGGCAATTTATGAGATTGTAAATAAACGTACAGTACAGAGGAACAATGAAGCCAAAGATATTTTCTGAGAATAATAGATTATAAAACTGTGAAAATGATCAAGAAATTAATAGTGAAGGTACTGTTAATCATATCAGGAACAATCTCAGGAATGAAAAGGTGAGTATCACTACAGACGCCTTAGACATCTTTAAAAGATAGTAAATTGAATTCAACAGGCAACTCTGTGACAAAATTGATAAGTTCCCACACAAAAATAGAACTTGCCAAAACAGACTCAAGAAGACATAGAAATCTCAAATAGTTCTGTAACCATTAAACGAATTGAATCTGTAGTTAAATTTCCTACACAGACCAACAAAAATTTGTCAGGGCCAGATAGTTTCATTGGTGAGTTCCTTCAAATACTAAAAGAATAAATAGCCCATTTTTCTATAAACACTAACAGAGAACAGAAAAAGAAGGAACACCTTCCAACTCATTTTGTCAGGCCAGTAAAACCTTGATACTAGAATCTAAAAGATCAAGAAAAAATTACAGACCAATTTCACTCATGAACAATACGCAAAACTCCTAAGCAAAATACAGGTGTTAGCAAAACAAATCTGGCACTATGTAAAACAATATTATACCATCATACCAAGAAACAAGAAAATGATTTAATAATATTTAACGTTATTTCATGATGAAAATTCTTAGCAATCTAAAAACACAAGGGGACTTTGTCAGTCGAATGAAGGTTATCTACAAAAATGCCTACTGAATATATCATACTTAAGAGCAACACATGAAAAGCTTTTCTTTGACATTAGAAATGAGACAGAGATGCACACTATCACTACTTCCATCCTACATTATAATAAAGGTCTTCAATATCACAGTAAAAATGAAAATTATGTAATAGTGAAAAGACTAGGAGAGATAATAAAAATGGTCATTTTCGCAGATGAAATTTCTGTGTACCTAGGAAATATAAAGAATCTATAAGTAAACTCTTAGAATTCCTAATAGAATTTAACAAGGTTGCTGTATATACAATATGCAAAACTAAATTGTTGTAAGCAATAATAATTAAGATTGATATTAAGAACAAAAAGTAAAATTTTCCAAATTTTTGAGTACTCAGAAATAAGCTCAACTAAAAGACATCTAACTCCTCTAAAGCCTTAACCACTTAAGAGATAGGAGAGTATCTTTATGTCTTTGGAAGAGGGGAGAACTTATTTAACTATATATAAATAGCAACAACTATAAAGGAAAATAATTTGAATACAACTATATTAAAAGAATTTATATCATCAAGATGCTATAAAAACAATGACAAGATGAGTGCAGCATAGGAAAATATGATTACAACACAGATCACTGACAAAGGTACAGGTAAAAGTGTAGTGTTCATATAAACAATTGATTCAAAAGTTTGATTTCTTTTTTAATAGAGATAGAGATATGGTTATGTTGCCCAGGCTGGTTTTGAAATCCTGGCTTCAAGTGATCCTCTTGTCTTGGCCTCACAAAGTGGTGGGATTACAGGTGGGACTCAAAATTTTTAATCAGGCATGTACTATGTGCCAAGCACTAGTGTAGGCAATGGGAAAATATTCCAGTAGGGACATGGACAATAAAGTAGATAAATGGCAGTAAAATATGTGTAGCATGTTAAACAAGCACCTAGGAGAAAAACAACAAAGACATATCCTGCTAGCCATCAATCAGCTTGCATGCTGTTTATATCCCTTATAGCCACCCAATCCATCGACTGCTGTTTGTTATGGCATCCCAAACAGTCTGAGACATGCCACCATCCAGCAACAATTTCTTTCCCACCGCTCTTTTTCACGTCCTCCTTTCAGATCGTCTCAGAGTAAACTTGGACACCCTGCTTCAGCGTCAGGCTCAATCCCAGCCACAGCATGGACACCTCACATTTCCAGAAAGGATACACACATTTACTTGCTGAGTATCTACAACTTGTAAGAGAAGTGCATGAGAATTTGCCTTCCACAACCCCCCTAATTCAGCACCCTCCACTGCTGATGGCAACACCAAAAATCAGTTCTTATCTCTTTCCATATAATCTCAGGAATGAAGTCTAAGGTGAGGAATTGCATTATCTTTACATTTTATTTTCAGTCCACTGCAGAGGGGCTCTATGCAACCCATTCATGCATCATATCTAGGAGAACTCCAGACTTACCTTCTGCCATGAGCTCACAGATACCACTGTGATGACTTGGACCAGAGTCATAGCCTCAATAATGACGTTGCCATAATCCAGAGCAGGTCCAGCTGGGTTTGGGACTGGTGAGTCTCTGACATGAGACTGGGAATAACACCTTTATTTTCAACCTTTGTTCAATATTTTGAATACAATACTGCTTTCATAAGTAAAACAGACTTTTGTGTATGTGGATCCCTCCACTTTCTTGGTAAACCGGAACAAACAATTTGATAATAAAAAAATGGGGTCAGGGTGGCAGGGAAGACCAAAGAATGAGCACAAATACTGCAGAAGCCTGAAAGGAGGGGCCAGATATTACTGAGGCAAGAAAATGTTCAGTAGAGAAAGCCTGGGGGCTTGAAGTTAAACTTTGCTTAATACACATCTCCCCTGGGTCCCGGCAATGTTCTCCATTTTTCTAGCTAGAAGTCACTCTTTCCCCTCCACAATATTTTCCAAACAGCTTCAACTCAAACTTCAAAACGAAGGCAAATGAGAGAGGTGGGTAGCATGGAAAGTTGAAATAATTGGGAACATCTCGTGTTCCCTTTCATTGCTCCCAAATACAGATCTCATTCTACTTCATGGACAGGATCGAAGTCACTGCAGTAGATGCTGGCATCTTCCAGGCTGAATATTCTGGATTTCAATAATTTCTCATAACAATTCCAGTATTCCCTGAAGCAAGAAAAGTGAGAATAATTCTGATTCCTGTTTATTTACAAAACTCAAAAAGCTTTGAAACTTTGGTACCCCTCCCTCTTCCATTAATGTAAATACACGCATCAAGGTCATTGAAAGCCTAACACAGCATGTCTATATCTGTTCTTTGGTACCACTGAGCTGATTTTGATTCGTTTTCATCTGTCTGCAAGATCATTACTGTCCTGCTGTATAATTAAATTGCTGCAGATTAGCATCAGGCCTTCTCACAATGATTCACCAACAGGGAGTGGACATTCAGCAGTAACAATTATTGGCGTGCATTTCTCCTTAACTTCTGAGGAATGTTTTACTTATTTTGGAAAGTGTAGTCTCGTCTTGATAACTTTTATTAAATCCTCCTTTTAAATCTCTTTCTGCCCGTTTATCATAGGTACCAAAAATAAAAACCCAATTTTTGGAATGAATGAGCTAGCTTATGGCAATCTTTCTCTGTATGATTGTCCCAAATCTTTGATCTCTGCAGTCCTTTCATTTGGAGTTTTTATATAAAACTGTCATTGACCTTGGAAGTGCCAGCTGTCCTCTTGAAATATGAGGCTGGTAATGATGAAACACAGCATTGATAATAACAAATGGTAGTTCATATTTCAGCTGAGTTGGGTTTTTATGCTCTGCTATTAGACTCAAAGTATTCAGTATGGATAGAAAATATTAAAATGTGATTCAGCTGGCTGATCTCTTTTTTTTGCTACCAAGCAGGATATCTGGAATTGAAACCTATATCTAGTCTGCTCATGAATTAGGTCAGTTCTGGCATTGGAAGTAGGCAATACTTTTAAACTGAAGATTTGGAAGTTCTTATTTGGGGAGATTAGATTTCTATCTATGATGGAGATAATTTTATCATGACTCTGAGTTCTGTCATAGACTGTAGGGTAAATGCACAAAAACCTGGAGTTTTCATAGTTTGGGATGAAAATTAAGCCAAATCAGGGCCCTAGGAATAGCAAACCAGGTATTATACAGAATAATAGAAGACACTAGGACTTAAATTAAGTCAAATCATTTCACCTCTAAAAGGGAACAATTCTTCATACAATTTTGAAATTCTGGTCTTTGGTCAATTTTTGCCTTTTTAAAGCACATCCTTATGTAAGCCTCTCCCCACATCCCCGCCCCTAGTCATTAAGAGATCTTCATACTTCCTTGAAAAGAATTTTTATGGCATGGATATAAAGAGAAATTATAAATGTTTAATTTTTCTTTTTTAACTTTCTGAAAGAGAGTATTGAGAATCAAAGAAGTCCCTAAAAGCAGGACACAGCCTTTAAACCATAACCACTGTGGTGGACATGAGAGCACCCCCACAGCTCCCTCCAGTGCAGACTTGTTGCCCCAGCAGACAGAGATGCTGTTGGCAGAGATTCATCGGCTGTCAGTTTCTTCAGAGACAGCCTAGCTGCAGAGAGCTAGCAGCCTCACCCAAGGTTGCGATATTTACAAGATGACCCACATCCAATGGCTGATAAAGGAGGGAGTGTAAAAACCTGGCCCCTTTGGCCCAACTCAGTACCACTACACAGGATCATTTTAGTTCCAGAGCTCCCTGTGTGGTCAGCCAAGCTGTGGTCAGGCTGCATCACAGTTAGACTTCTCTTTCTGCCCAAATCCTACCTCCTTCCCTTCTTGCCACAGGTATGGATCCCAAGGGAGCACCCCTAATAAACATTCTGCCCACTAACTCAGTTTTAAACCTCAACTGCAAAAGTAATAAAATTGAGAAGAGTAGATGATACTGGCCCTGGAAATTTCTGATGAGACTATCTTGGTCAGGAAAAGAGAGGAAAGCCTGGTGTGTGTGTGTGTGTGTGTGTGTGTGTGTGTGTGTGTGTGTGTGTGTAGGTGTGTGTGTGTAGGTGTGTGTGTTGGCAGGGGGGATGAAGGAATGCCGTGGTTAATTGTGTGTCAACTTGGCTGAGTCATGAGATATCTGAATATTTGGTAAAACATTCTGGGTGTTTCTGCCAGTGTTTTTGAATGAGAAAACGTTTAAATTGTTAGACCGACTTCAGCAGATTACCCTCTCTAACATGGGTGACCTCAAGCAATCAATTAGAGGCCTGAATAGAACAAAATGATTGATTCTCCTCCAAAAAAGAGAGAATTTATTCTGTTTGACTGCATTTATACTGACATTGGCTTTTTCTTGCCTTTGAACTCAAACTGAAACATCAGTTCTTCCTGGGCCTCCAACCTGCAGGTCTTTAAAGAACTACATCATTGGCTCTTTCAGTTCTCCAGCCTTCAGGCTTGGACTAGGACTAAATCACTGGCTCTCCTGGCTCTCCAGCTTGCTGACTCACCCTGCAGAGCTTGAGACCAAGTTCTCAAGCCTTCAGACTTGGACTAGAACTAAATCATTGGCTCTTCTGGGTCTCCAGCTTGCTGACTCACCCTGCAGAGCTTGAGACCAAGTTCTCAAGCCTTCAGACTTGGACTAGAACTAAATCATTGGCTCTCCTGGGTCTCCAGCTTGCTGACTCACCCTGCAGAGCTTGAGACTTGAGACTTGCCAGTCTCAAATGAGCCAATTCCTTCCAATAAGTTGTAAAAATATATGTATATGTGTGTGTGTATATATACACACACACACACACACACACACACACACACACACACACACACAGACACATATCTTATTGGCTCTGTTCCTCTGGAGAACCCTAACTAATACAGGGAAAGATACTCTTAGATAACCTTGGAGGAGGTGAAATTACAAAGACCCAAAACTAGACAGCCAGATGGAAAAAGAAGTCAACATCCATAGATACTTGAGCACCTATGGGTCATCGGTGGGAAGTCCCATGATGCAGAGCCATGCCTATGAACCATTCCTTTTGCCTTTGAATGACCTCTCTTCTCTTTTGTGTACAGGAGCTTTGTGAATTATATTTCTCATTGCATTCAGGAGAGAGACCTTCATTGATACCTCCTTTGGAGCATCCTCTCTGTTCACCCACAGGTATCCCCTTTCCAATAGTCTAAGTCTTCAATACATTCTCCCCATCAGAGAAGAGTTTTCAACAGTAGTAGTGTGGGAGTGACTTAAAAATGGGGAAACCCACCTCTTGTTAGGCTTCTGTCTCTGTCTCTTCCTTAAAAATAAATCGCCTCCTGCTTCAGTCTGCTTTGTGCTGCTATAGCAGAATGCCACAGATTGGGTAATTTATAAAGAAAAGAAATGAACTTCTCACAGTTCTGGAAGTTGGGAAGTCCAATATCAAGATGCTCATATTGATGAGGGCCTTTGTGCTGCACCATCCCATGGCAAAAGGAAGATAGGCAAGAGAGAGTTACAGTGAGAGAGCAAGAGGGAGCCAAATTTACTTTTATAACAAGACGCTGTTGCCTTAACTAGCCCACTTCTGCAATAATGACACTAATTCATTCATGAGGTCAGAACCCTCATGACCTAATCACCTCTTATTAGGCCCCACCTCCCAGCACTGCTGCTGGGGATTGAGTTTCCAACACATGAACCTCGGGGACACATTTAAACCATAGTGCCTCCTTACCACAGGATCAAATGACTCGCTTGCTCCAAAGACTAACACTAATGTGTTAGCATTAGACTAACACTAATGTTTAGTGCTTGCTCCAAATAAAACAGTAATGTTTTCCCCAGAGGTACTCATCCAGGGAAAAAAGCTACATAGCTTTGGTCTGAAATAGGCAATGAAATTATTATGCTGGTTTCTGATACCCAGAACAAGGAAAACAGAAAGAAAAATGTGTATTTCTCTTCCTTGTGTATTAGTATGCCTATTGACTTTGAGCCAGAATACCTAAACATTAATAAGACAGCTGTCTTAGAAATGGCTCAAGAAATAGGAACACTTTACAGAGTAACAGGGAGCAGGGAGGGAATGAACTTTTCTATCAGAAAGTCCTATTAAGTCCTGAAGTTTGCATTGAAGATATATTAGGTTACATTACACAATGTTCCCCCAAGAAGAAAATTGCTTCTGAAAGAAAGAAGCAGCGGAAAAGGAAAAATTTAGAGACAAATCCTTTTAATTTCAGCAAACAAATGAAACAGATGGAGAAAGACTTTGTAAAGAGAATTTCTCCTTACAAAAATTTTATTTAGACTTTTTGTTCTTGTTGTGAATCCCAAATCCAAGCTCAACCATACTTGCTGTTGAAACAACGAATAATCAGCTAATGTATTGATGCTCTCATTATGTTTTTGGTGGTGATGATAACAATGATAGCAAACTTTTTTTAATGATAACTAATGTTTTTTATGTGTCAGGCATTATTCTAACTGAATAAGAAGCATGACATGCCTTCCTTACATTTGTTCATGAAGCAGAAGTAGAATGCAATTTTTTTTCAGCACTTAAGGTACAATGGTAGACAAATGAACAAACTGATTTTATATTTCATTAAGGTCACCTTAAATTTTACCAATTCCTCTGTGCTACATCTGCTATACCTATCTTTTATGGCACTTACTATAGAATAAAATTTAGTAATTGCTCAGAGAATCCAGTCCATTTATTAAATATGCCCATATTTTTCTTCTGGCAGCTTGCTAGTTGTTTAAATTCAATTCAACAGGCAATTATTTGTACCTGTGATAGACAGATGCTGTGAACAGAAAAAAAGGCACAGGAAAGGCAATCCTTCATCAAGAGGTTTGTAGTCTATTTTAGAGGGACAGGATATGATCCTTTGGGTAGTGAGTGATCCAAGAGAGGATATTGTTAAATGTCACAGTGCCCTAGGAGTTCTGCTAAGGGGAAAGACCAACAAGGACTGAAGCCAAGAGAAGAGAATAGGGGATGAGACTTGATTAGCACCAAGAATGGGTACATGGAAGAAAGGTGACTGGATAGGCCATCAGGAGAAACCATTTGCAATGAGCCCTGTGTAGTTGGAGCACAGAATTTGCCCTTTCTGTGAGAATTAAGGAAACCTTTTTTGGGGAATTCTAACTTCAAAACTCAAGACTTCAGATCATTAAAAATAACAATTGACATAACAATTACTTATAATTCAAAACAACAAGAAAAAATACAGCATGAATTATCCCCCATATTTAAGGGAAAACATATCAACTCAGATTAACCTTTTGTGTTGGAATCACCCACTAATAGTTTAATTAGTGAAGATGTAGAAATACATTTTTAAAAGTTATTTTTAGTTTCTGCTGTTGTTTAATCAAGGGTTGAAGAAACCTGGCATCATAGGCAGTTAGTTGCTTCCTCCCTTCAGTTTTCATAGCATTTTGTACTTAGATTTTTTTCATACTCATTACATTTTGCAATAGAAGTTTGTTTTTAACTGGCCTCCATTTAACCACATTGCCAAAATAGATGATGCTCTCCATTCCTTCTATAAAACATACTGACTGATGCTCACGGCACTTACTGCTTAAGGATTCTACTCTTCAATGTGCCCTCATACTACTCATACCAGTTAAGCTGTTTGCTGAGCAAGAGTCACTTGGGCTGGTCCCCAAACTCCTTGAATCCAACTGTACTTGTTATCATACTTATGTATTTGAAATATTATATTATCTAATAAAATAAAGATAAAAAGGAAACCATTTCTATGAAAAAAGATTGCATGATTTAGAAACTACTAATGAAACCAAGCCACTAAAAAACCGTGTTGAAATAGATATAAGTAACACAATTGTAAAAAACTGAGAAACAAAATCAAACAGGATTCTGCACTCAGATTGATGGCACATGCCTTACTCCTGTCTGCTTTAAAGAACTTGAAACTGAATGTGGTTTAAACACCAATTGATGGGTCTATACTTTTGTGACTCTCCATCAAAATATTGATGAATATACATTCATTTATATTAGGTGAGAAAAAATAATTATGGCTTTAAGATTCCCTGTTTTAGTCTATTTTGTTTCTATTCACTGAGCAATGAGTTCCAATTACAAATAAGAAGGAATTTATGATATGGTTTGATTGTATCCTCACCCAAATCACATCTTGAATTGTAGTTCCCATAATCCCCACGTGTCATGGGAAAGACCAGATGGAGATAATTGAATCATGGGGGCTGTTTCCCCATCCTTTTCTCATGACAATGAGTGAATTCTCATGAGATCTGATGGTTTTATAAGGAGTTCCCCTGACTTCGCTGGGCACTCATTCTTCTCTTTGCTGTCTCCATGTGAAGAAGAGTGTATTTGTTTCCCCTTCCACCATGATTGTAAGTTTCCTGAGGCCTCCCCAGCCCTGCAGAACTGTGAGTCAATTACACCTCTTTCCTTTATAAATTACTCAGTCTCCGATATGTCCTCATAGCTGTGGGAGAATGAGCTAATACAATTTATTATGTTGTTATTATTGGTTTACAAGCTTCTGTGTGGCCTACAAGCACCTGAGGCTGCAAGTTCTGAAATGTCAGTGGTTTCAGTGCCAGAACACTAGTGACAAAAAGCTAGAGATTTCCTTCACTAGGACTATGATAGTCAGCAGTTTATAGTTTTGGAATGTCATGAAAAATTTTACAATAAAATTTTTGTCAAGTAAAAGCATTAAATAAGCCTTCCATATGTTATCATTGACATTTTATAGGACAATGATAGCTCTCTAAAAAACTAGAATAGTTAGTTAATAGACATTCCTTTAAATGTAGTGTTATTTATTAGCATCAAAAACTCACTACATTGTCCTTATTTTGCCCATTTTGTCTTGAGTACATCAAGTCTTCATTAGCAGTCTGTGCTAATTCAAAGACTAGAACTTCTGAGTTCTTGAGAATGATAGCTGTTTCATGTAGTATTTCTACAGCTTGAGTAATGCATATTCTCATTTTAAAGTAAAGGCACTCTCACAGAGATTCCCGTCCCCCGGCCTGTGTTGTCTTACACCATTTTATTATAACATAAAATAAATATGCACATATTTTATTTGAATGTAAAAGAAGTGTATGCTTCTATTGAACTAAAAAGCAAATTTACAAATTAAATACTAACAATGTTGCAAAACCATTAAAATTCAAATGAACAGCATTAATTTAATGTGATACATGATGTTTGCTGGAACTACATTACTGATGTCGGGTTTAATACATAAGGATGCAGCCTCAGATCAAAGTCTATAAATAGTTTTCATAGTTTCATTTTGATAACAGTAATGTAAGAAAAAAATGTGTTCCCTAAGTATGATTTTGTTTACTAGTTTAGAATAAATAGCTTTCCAATAGAATCAAAAGTCTTCCAGTGAATAATAATCCTAGAGATTTTCTTGAAGTGACAACTTTGTAAATTGTTTAAAAATAATTCACAAAATTGATACTGTGGCCTTTAAAATATGTGTATGGATATTTAATTTAATTATTAAAATAATGAATACTTCATAGTATGCTTATTGTTAATGAATTATTCCTACTTAGTAGCTGAACAGTAGGCTTACTTGCAAAATAAGGATGATACCAGATGCAACAGATAGATTGCCTTCTCCTTTTTTAAGTCTACACCATCATATTCCATGTGATGACCCAATTCTTCCACTACTTTTCTCTGTTCTTATAACTTTGAAACCTTTGGCCACTCAGCGCTCCACAATGTCATTTGATGCAAACACAATCATAAATACAAACACAAGCTCAAGCATTAGGATTACAATGCATAATCAATTATAAGGTAATAAATCTGATACACTGGAATATGTTTACATTAACTTTTAAGTTTATCAATGAAATAAAAACATAAAGTTAAAAAGCTTTTGCAAAATATTAAAATTCTGTAGAACACCCTTGTGCACTTCCAGACCCCCACACACTAGTTTTTGAAACTGTAGTCCAGGGCCTAGTGAAGGGAAGAAGAGTAATGAAATACAAAGGATTTGAGGTATTAATTTATTAAAAAAAAATTTCACACATTTGTAGCAGGATTTGAGGTGTTCAGAAACTTCCTAGAATAAAACATCAATTGTCAGTCACTTTTAATTTCTTTTAAAAATAAGAACAAAGTTGTGAGAGGGGTGTGGTATAAGCATGGAAAATAAATATAGGGAGAAAGAGAGTTTTCTATGGCAAAGACTTTAAATGAAGAGGAAGTCCAGAGTCAAAGATCAAACATATATTTCAAAAGAATGCACAAATAATGTATTTTAAAGACCCAACTGATGGGAGAAGTTAACAGGTATGCCCAGCAGGGTCTAGGTGCTTAGCAGTTCAGGTTGAAGTTTGTCAGACAGGAAAGAATTGCCATGGCTCACAGCTCTCTGTGAATATCTCTAGGTCAGTGTTTCCACTCCCAGGTATTAAGGTTAGTCATTGATGCCACATCTATTTTCCTCTTTGGGCCATTTCATCAATGGCTGGAATATGGCCTCAAATGGCCTCATTGCCTCATTCTTCTCTGTGACTCTACTACCGTGCACAGTTTCAGGTACAAAAGGGGACCAAGTAAAAGATACAGAATGAAGTAAGTATTTCTGAGGTGGAAAGATCTTAAGGACCTTCTAGGCCAGTGTTTTGCAACTTCCAAGCTATAGATAAAGAAGGTAAATTTTTACCTGTCTAACAAGAGCTTCTACTGTATTGCAGAGGGAAGAACATATTAATAACATCTATTGAGCGTCTACTTTTAAGGTCTTTCTTAATCATAAAGACCCAGGTCTTTATGATTCTTGAGACTGAATTGTTAACCATTTTGATATAATATCTTCAAACAGGTCTTAAAGTCATTAGTCAAGTTACTAACTCTTAAAAGTCTAACTTTTTTAAAAAAACCTACAAGATGGGCATTATGGCAGAGATTAATAGCTGTCCACCAAATTCTTACTCCCCTTTGCATAATATAGAGTTGTTGGAAAGTAGCAAAGGGCCTGCCTGACAACAAACTGCATTTCTCACCCCACCTTGTATTTAGGTGAGGCTATGTGAGAGAGGAATGTGCATGGAAGTCTGTGTGATACTTATGGACCAGGGCTTTAAAGAGCATTGAACCTTCTCCAGGCTCTCTTTCTCCTTTTCCCAACTAAATTCAAATGGTGATAATTAGATCCTAGGGCGGATGTCTCCAAACTTCTTCTGTAAAAGGCAAGTGGTAAATAGTTCAGGCTTTGCAGCTCATAATATCTCTATTGCAACTATTCAAATATACCATTGTAATGCAATAGCAGCATAGATCATATGTAAATTCATGGCCATTGCTATGTTCCCATAAGATTTTTTTTTTTCCACAAAAATAGGCCACAGGCCAGATTTGGCCACAAGCTATAATTTGCCAACCTATGCAGTAAAGGATGATGGAGCCACCATATTGAAGGAAGCAAAATCTCTGTATTACTGCATGGAAGAGAGGCTCCTGACAAACAGGAAATCCACTTTGGATAGCTACTTCCATAAGAAATACATTTCTATTTAGTTTGAGTTAATATATGTTTCTTAAAAGAAAAGCTATTTGTTGCAGCACCTAGTGTCATCCTATCTAACAAAAATTGGCAAGTTGAAGTGTGATGCCGCCATTATGTTGAAACTAAAATATATGGTACTGGCTTAGAGGGAGGATTGTAGGCACTAAGGAAATATATCTAATGCTAGAATAACAGAGATATTCAATGACAAAACATTTAGCAAAACCGTCACCTGCAATCTCTTGGAAGGAAGATGAAATGCTTACGGGGTCTGTAGCACTTGGTGTGGGGGATCTGGGGAGAAAGAGGGTTGAAAAAAGTCAGAATCTTAGTGTGTGTTGGCAATTGCTTGGCTGCTGCATTTAGTAAGATATTGCAAGAAAGTGATGCGCTCAGGAAAAGATTGTCGATCAGAGAGCAAGAAGTAAAAGGGAATGGAACGAGTCCAGAAATGTAAAGCTTTCCAGTGTTGAAAACTGCTTCTGGACTTTAAATAACAGGAAATAACCTGGGCACTGTGGCTCATACCTGTAATCCCAACACTAGGAGGCGGAAGCAAGAGGGTAGCTTGAGTCCAAGAGTTCAAGGCCAGCCTGGGCAACATAGTGAGACCCAATGTCTACAAAAAAATAAAAAAATTAGTTAGGCATGGTGGTGAGTGCTTTTAGTCCCAGCTACTCGAGAGGCTGAGATGGGAGGATCGTTTGAGCCCAGGAGGTCGAAGCTGCGGTGAGCCTTGATCGAGCCACTGCACTCCAACCTGGGTGGCAGAGTGAGACCTCATCAAAAAATATAATAAAAAAAAAATTCAAAGAGACCTTTAATGACAAAAGTCCAGTCGTGAGACTGCTCAAATAAGGTGATTCAACCCTAGAGCAAAGGTACAATTGAGAGCGTTGCCCTTTCACTTTAACCTGTGGCTTTTGAGAGTCTCATTAAATTGGGAGATAAATGCCTATGGGAAAGAGAGCAAAGAAACAAAGTGGAATTGAGAGCTATCTATAGGAAAAAACTCAGGTGTGATTACACATGGAAATAATTGGAAGCAAATAAACTAAGGTCTAAGTTTTGGAGAGGCCTGTATTGTCAAAGGTAGATTGTATTATTATTCCCCTCCTTTTAAACCTCTATCTACTGCCTTAAGATTTGCAATGTTTCCTTGAGGGAGAATCTACTTCCCTGCTCCACTGATATCAGCCTTTTGCCAATGGACTGCAAGAAGCAGCAATGAATGTCACCCTGTTCTTTCATACATCCTGGAAGCCATTACATGGCTCTGCTAAGTCCAACAGGAGTTGATCTTTCAGTCTTGACCCTAGAATGAAGAAGTCGCCTAGAACAAAATGCTGACAAGCTACAGCTATTTAGTGTGAGCAAGAAATTAAGCCTTTATTTTGTAAGCCACTGAGATTTCAGTGTTATTTATTAACACAGTAAAACTTAGAAAGAGCTAACTCGTATCTAAAGAGATGATACCCCGACCCGAAACTGATTGTTTGAGCTTAAAAAAAAGTCAAACCCCTAAATTGCATGGACAGGAAGAGGGCCATGAAAGCTGAACAACCCCCAAGGATGACATATTCCCCAGCTGTTATTTCAAATGTGACCCCGGAAGGTAAGAGGCAGAGAAAGAGCCTGGAAGAGATCCAAAGGTGAACATGGGAGTTCTTCCTGGAGAGCAGAACTGGGGTCTAATTAAGGAACTTTCATCATTTCCAAGGTACATATTCTTGACAATGCCTTCCCAGCAGGATTTCATCCCTGCTGTTGTGCTGCGTCTGCTATGTGTTTCCCATTCCTTCTTCATCTGAATGAGATCTGTCCCTGCTCTGTCATTCCATATTTTCTTTTTCAGTTAATTTGTGGCCAGACTAAAAGAAGACCTTTTGGCCTGGGTGAAGACGACAATAATCATCAAGAGATCATAGAGGATGAGCTGGTTGCAGAAAGCACATGGTACTTATGCTTAATTCCCTTAAGGAGGAGTGAGTGTGTCTTTTGGGTGCAAAGAAGGGTGAACACATATGTAGTGCTAGAGGGGCAGGCTGTGCAGAGAGCTCGCTGAAGACAGAGTCTGTGCTCCCTTTTCCAGAGTACGGATATATCCCCAGGAAGGCACACTATTTTCTCAGCCCTTCTTACATCAAGGTGTGTTGAGTGCCTAGTTATCACCAAAGAAATGTTTGTGAAAATCATGTGTGTCATTTCTGGGCCAGGGTTGTAAGAAATAGATGTGTCTTGTTTTCCTCTTCTTTTCCTTCTATTGCCTAGATGCAGAGAATAATTATAAGGACTTGGAGGATGATGGGACTGAAGGATAGATGAGCTGTCTGCTAATCAGGAACTCTGCCTTACACTGATACATGGGAGAGAAATAAACTTCTATTGTATTTAAGCCAATTTTCATTTTAAGTCTATTTTTATAGTACCTGATGTTACTGTAACTAATACAGAGATTATAGTAGTTCTAAGCTTCTATATTAGCTGAAGGATTAAATGAGCTAAAGCACTTAGTTCAGTCAAGGCATATATGAATTATTCAATAAATATACATTCATTTGATCTCTCAGTGCAGTAATTGAATACTGTTTTATTTTCTGCTACCTTACTTCTGCTTGCTTTTATTTCTAGTATATGTATCAGAAAGTATGTGCTCCATTTTGGCTGCCTTACAGGGATCCTCCCTGCCCAAGTAAGAATGCACTAAAAGCATATAAAAATTAGCCTTGGCTATTTGCTTTTGTCTCTGGCATTCATCCAGAATATACCCTAGTGTATTCATTTCCACGCACAAATCTTTATTGTCATCTTCCTTCACAATCCCCGCTGGGTACTCACAGCTCCGCTCTTGATTTTTACTTCCAATTCTGATCTTTCATGCTGGATATGTATTACGGCTCTTGGACACAGTGATGATATTGGCTTTCTGGCACCATGCACCTCCACTCTGACTCTGTCCAACACTATACCCTGCTTCCCATATCCGTATTGAATCCCTTGGAAAAAGGAGATTTTTTTTTTTCAATTGATTTTAAACTAGCTCCCTCCTACCTTCAGGTAAAAACTGATAAATTCAGGGACATTATGTAGCTTCATGGATCATGCCCTTGTTCAGGCAACTTGGGTGCACACTTGCCCTAGTGCCACTACTGTACAAATGAATAACCACTCTCTGCTGGGCTTTATATTAGAAAGCCTGTCAAGATATCAAGAGACTAATGGAGTTCTTTATTCATTACCTTTATTCATTCTCCTCAGCTTTTTCCACTTAAAAATATTAGCCACTTGAGAGCAGAGACTTCGACTTGTTTTTACTTAGCTTCTAGAAAAGAGTCTGTCACATAAATATTTGTAAAATATGTCACTAAAGAGCCATGTATCCCATATTCTCTCTCCATGAAATTATGCCACCAGCCCTGCTTAGACTTTCTTCAAGTCTCCACTTTACCCCTCTCCTATTCCCTAAAAGCTATGTAAATTTGCAACAAAGAGGCAGGGGACTGCTTCTCTGTAGTGAAATGAAGTAGGCAGCTGAACTCACCTGATTTAGCACCTGGGTCTTAGCAGCAGACATAGTCGCATTTATTGCTCAGAACCAAGGCCTTCTGCAAGTTCAAAGGGACTACCACATTGTGTTGGTAGTTCCTCCAGCCCTCTACAATCTCCCACAGCACCTTAGGGTTCTGTGGAAATTACTGTGGTCTAACATGCTTACCATTCAAGGTAACTAGATACTCTTACTAATCCCTATTATGGACCAGTTCCGTAAAATTTAGGCTTGATGAAGTAAGACTTTCAGAAAATCTACAACTTTGGGCAAAACAAAAAGGGTAATAAGTAACAATGGCTTCAGAGAAACATCTCAACCAGTTCAAGTATTTAATGATAATTTTCAGTTTGTCCAATATCCCTGCCATCATTTAATGAGTCATAAACGGATGTTCCATGACTTGATAACTTTCTAGATGGGAACGTTTCTTTTTCTTTTTTTTCCTTTATTTATTTATTTTTTTTTTGAGACAGGGTCTCGCACTGTCACCCAGACTGGAGTGCAGTGGTGCAGCCACGGCTCACTGCAGTCTTTTGCTTCCAGTCTCAAGCGATCCTTGCACCACAGCCACCTAAATAGCAGCTGGGACGACAGGTGCACGCCAGCGCATCTGGTTAACTTCTTGATTTTTGTAGAGACGGCAGGGGGTTGGCTCATGTTGCTCAGGCTGCTCTCAAACCCCTGGGCTTAGGCAATCCTCCTACCTTGGCCTCCCAAAATGCTAAGATTATAGGCATGAGCCACCGTGTGAGGCCGGAAATGTTTCCTTGTACATAATGACCTCCAATAAACTCTTGGTTCAAGGGCTGCTTATTGTAGTGCCACCTCCTGGCCAAATCTGAGAATGTGGAAGACAATCCAATGATGTCAAAGAAAGTGACTACAATTTTGTTTTGTTTTGTTTTGTTTTTTAACAGCTTTATTGAGCTATAATCCCCAAACCAAACAATTCTTCCACTGACAGTGTTAAATTGAATGTTTTTTACTATATTCGCAGAGTTGCACTACCATCACCAATTTTAGAACATTATTTAACTGTTTTAATATTTTACATGTGCAAAAGGTTTTTTCAGTTTTGTGCAATCAAATATCTCCATATTTATACTTTATGTAATATGCATATACCATCTTTCATCTCATCAATTTTATTTTTATTTTTTAATTTTTTTTGAGATGAAGTCTTGCTCTGTTACCCAGGCCAGAGTGCAGTGGTGCCATCTCAGCTCACTGCAACCTCCGCCTCCCGGGTTCAGGCGATTCTTGCGCCTCAGCCTCCCGAGTATCTGGGATTACTGACTACAATTTTAATAGGAAAGTGCCCTACAAAATCAAGAACTCCAAGTTATTCCAAAACTGTTCTAGTTACAGGTGGTTTCTGGAGTTTTCTTGTCATTTATCTTTCATTTCCCTAACCCAGTGATTCTCAAAGTGTATTCCACAGACCAGCATCATTATCTAGGAGCATGTTATAAAATCACATTTTGGGGCCCCACCACAAACCTACTGAATCAGAAATCCTGGTGGCAGAGGACAGTAATCTGAGCTTTTAAAGCCCTCCATGTGATTCTTATACATGATCAAGTTTCAGAACCAGTGTTATAACCAGACTATTCTTAAAATCTTTATGTGGGAAAAGGGTTTTCCTGGCACACAGACATCACAGTTTTTGAAAATCTCATTCATCTCAGCTCCAAACCCTACCTACTCAGACCCAACCTGGTTCTTCATTAACGTTGATGATACCTCAGACATCATTGTAGGAAAGCATATTCTTTCAGAAGCAGACCCAAGTTTGGGTAGCCTTTGTGTTTTTATGATTTTTCTAGAAGGCAATCGCAGCCTAGGCCAATTACTCTGTATGAGAACAAGTGGTGTTAGGCATCACAGCCACCTTTGAAACATGTGGTGATCTTCCTAAGTGACCCTGCATGGTGCTCCTAGGCAACCATGAATAGCCAAGGGAAACCTATACACTCAGTTCATGGCAGCTGAAATGGACCACTTAAGCTAATACGTGTATTACATGCTGGACAAAGACCTGCATGACCTTTCTCTGAAAACCAGAATGTCTCGGGACAGAAGAAACCTGAAACCCCAGGAAATCCTCTGACACCAGCGTAGCTTGGGAAGATGATATGCCGTGGCAGTAGTGCCCAGCAGAACTCCAGTTCTACAGAGGGATAGTCATTGAGTCATGGAGTGTTGATGAGCTCTACAGCCAGACCAAATAGGCCTAATGCATAAAAACCATTTCGGTGGCCACTCGTTTGATTTGAAATCCTCCAGCGCAGCCCTCTCTGCTATATCCGTTATGGATCATGGAACCACTGAACTTGCTCACCAATGCAAATGTGTCTGCAACATCATCGCCCTTCATTTTTAGCCTTAGTTTTTTTTTTTCTCTAGCCACAACTGCCTCTCATAGGTGAGAACCCGTCTTTCAGCAATGACACATTTATTTTTCTGCCTTACCTCTGCCATTCCTGGTCCAACACAACACCAACCCTTGTTATTTTGTCCACATTCTATCTCTTGGTGCTTAATTACCTGAATCACATCTATGGACCTTTGTTCATAGTCTTAGTACTAATTTATTTTTCAAATATTGATTGGATACCTAGAATGTATCAGGCATTGAGAACACAGCAATACACAAAGGTAATCCTCCCTGCTTACTGCCCCATCCCAGTTTTGAGCCCACTTATTGAGCATTTACTATGTGCCAGGGAGAAAGCTGATAGATTTCTATATACATATATACATTTTCTCACTTAACATAAGAGATATATAAAAGTAATATTCCACTTTACAGGTAAAGCTATAAAGACTCGAATGCGCATTTTTTTCTAAGGTCACACAGCTGGTAATATGAGGATGTTGGATTTGAACCAAGGTCAGTGTTTATAAATGCCATAAAATATTTTGTTGGCTGTTCTAACAGAGCCATTCTACTCCTTGGTGATGAGAATGAAGTTGTGTTTCTTTCTCCAAAGTAGTTATTTCATCCTATCATGAGGCCTTTAAATGGGCTTAAGTTAGCTGTGTAACCAGACATTAGATGAACAAAAGCCCATTGGCTTATATGACTGAAATTTTTTAGGCTTAGTCTTATGTCATTCATTCTGATCAGCAACTCAGTTAATTTTGTTCTGTAGCTTCTGTTTAAATATATATCCTCCGACAACCCCTTTGAATAACATAATTTGTCTAGACCAGCATTTACTCTGAGATCTTGACATTTGTCCTTAGGCATCATGTACCTGATGGTGGCTAAGTCGCATTGTCAGACCCTCAGTATTGTGGGAATGACTAGCTTGACCAATTCTTTGAACAGCTTCCCCACCAAGGAAGGTGCCGATCAAATGAAAGATTTGTACAGTTTACCATTTCGAAAAAAAAAGTAGCTGTGTTGAAAAACTCTGAAGCAGTTCAACTTTGCTTGGATTTCTTCTATGACAGTCACATCAGATAGTCCTCTGAGACAGGCTTTCACATGACCAGTACGGAGATGTCAGTCATTCCATCTCCCAACCACTCTTCTTTATACAAATTCTACTAAATCATGCGTGTGTGTGTGTGTGTGTGTGTGTATGTGTGTTTTTTAACTCTTTGTGGTCACATAGAACAAATCTACTCCTTCTCGCATATCACCGTTACCTAAATAGTTTTGTCATCTGGTTCTTGCTGTGCAAAATTACCCCCTTCACCTCCAAGTCTTCTCTGGCTAAACCTCTGGAGAGATTCATTCGACTTTTTCTTTTATCAGGGTTTCCAGGCTCATAAGTATTTAGGTCTTTAACTTTTAAATACTCTCTAGTTTGTCTAAATATCTCCTCAAGTAAGTATGATGTCCGGAATAGCACACACTCTTATTGGACTTCAAAATGCTTCTTTCTTTTAAAAATGATTATGAAACACTCCAGACAAAATACATAAAGAATATTACAACAAACACCTATGTACCTATTAACAAGGTCAAACAGAATATTATCAAATAAATAAAGTCTTCTATATGCCCTCCCCTTTAGCCTCCTCTTCCGGTCCTCCAGAGGTAATCACTATAGAATACTACTGTTATCATGAACAGAATGATAATCACTGTTTACCATTCCAATATATTTTTATGCCACCAAATACCAGTTTTAATTATCCTTTATGGTACCATGCTATCTGAAGCTGATAACTATTAATCTTGTTTTATAAACATTCCAGAAGGGAGTTAGTGTAAGTAGTAGATCTTAATCTTTGTTTTCCAGCTTTTCACTATCAATCGTCTAAATGATTTCTTAATGTTTAACTTAGGTTCTAACTAGTATCAACTAATTCAATTAAATCTAGGGGTGACATTTGTGGAAATAGAGAACACTTGCTCTTCATATCTGACGTGGCCCCTTCAATATAATTTGAAGACTTGTTAAAATCTGTGAGAATATCTCTTCACTAGTGTGGATAGGTATACGATTACTTTATATTTTCTTTGCAAAATGTTTGAGCCATAAGAACTGTAATCACTTCTTATATCAGAGGTGATATTTGTTTGGTAGTCTGAGCCTCTCTCAGGAAGATTAAATTTATTTCCTCATATCTCTGTGGTTCTGAAAGTCTATTAATAGATTAATCTCCAAGTGGGATCTCACTGATATTTATGTCAGTTTTCCTGAGGAACCTTAAGTGATTGCACATGTAACATATTGTTTGTTACAAAGCTAGTTGGCATTGACTAAATTTTCTCCATATTAGAGACTGTCAATCCTACTGAAATGTGAAATTCTTCAAAGAACTTGATCATCAAAATAGAATACCTGGGGAGGTGGTAAGTATCTCAACATCTGTCTTTAACACTGCAGCTTCAAGGACATTCTGAACACATGTTTTAGAAGCAAATATTCTCCATTTCTGCTGCTTAAAATAAATCCTTCGATGAAATAATGTTTAGTTTCAGTACTCTTGTAATTGAAATAAAAGTAATTCTAAAAGTGTTTTTTCTTCCATTCATTAAAGAAAAACGGTTTTACTCTCTGCTGCCAGGTGAATTCTATCTTCATTAGCCAGAAGGCAACAGGTAACTCACTTTTGGCAAATTACACAAAGAACAAAGAGTTAAATATAGATTAGACCATCAAGAAAGATTATATCAGAACCTTTAATATTAAATATCCTGGAAAATGCTCAAATCTCTGTAGTCAGCAAAATGGGATGCTACTTAAATGAATTATATAGCTTCAGTATTAATAAAAAAAAAAAAAAAGTTGTGCTCTTTACTTGTCCAAAAGAGGAGACTATGAAACAGAATAAAATAGTTCTGGAAAAATTGGACTAAAATATCTGGAACCCAAAACTCAAATAATATAGTTGAATAACCATGATTTTTCCCTTTTTAAAGAAAATCATAAATATACAGAAAATTAACCATCTTCCATATACTCATCATCAAAACTCAACAAATGCTGTTGACATTTTAACATTTTTGCTTCCGTCTTTTAAATTTAATAAAAGAATAATTTTTTTTTTTTTTTTTTTTTTTTTTTTTTTTTTTTTTTTTTTTTTTTTTTTGAGATGGAGTCTCCCTCTGTCGCCCAGGCTGGAGTGCAGTGGCACAGTCTCGGCTCACTGCAAGCTCCGCCTCCCAGGTTCATGCCATTCTCCTGCCTCAGCCTCCCAAGTAGCTGGGACTACAGGCGCCTGCCACCGCGGCTGGCTAATTTTTTGTAGTTTTAGTAGAGACGAGGTTTCACCGTGTTAGCCAGGATGGTCTCGATCGCCTGACCTCGTGATTCGCCCACCTTGGCCTCCCAAAGTGCTGGGATTACAGCCGTGAGCCACCACGCCCGGCCATGGAAATAAAATACTTCAAATGAAGTTAAAACTTCCTTTTCTTCCTTCCCAGTCCCAATCTTCTCTCTTTCTTCCCAGAGGCAACTCCTACATCAATGAGCGTAAATGTGATGTGTCATTTACGTGCTCTTTTTGTTTGTTTTTGATTGACATAAATACTCTCATATGGTATCTCTCATTTCTGAATCATTTTTATTCACCATCATGTTATTAAGGACAACCATATTCTACGTCATTCACTTTAACTGCTATAAAATATTTCATTTCATAACACAATTTACATATTCACTGATGGGAAGTTAGGTCATTTCTAATAGTATGCTATTTTAAACACTGCTGCAGTTGGCATCTTTTACATATTTTCTTGTGCACATGTGTTGGAGTTTCTCTAGAAATACATACTGTAAGGTGGGAATGTTTTAAGTTGTACTAGATATTACCAAAATACTTTCCACATTAGCTGTATCAATTACTAAAAATAAAATCCTAAGTCCCCCCACCGAGCCATCAGAATAGACCCCCTCTTTGCCAAGGGAACCCCAGAGAAACCTTAAAAACTGAGTTCCCAGCCATGATGGGACAGGAGGTCCAACATGCCTCAATATCCCCTCCATTTTGCAATTTAGACACAACAGCTGACCAGCATTAATATTAAAATAGAGATTATAAAACTGATAGAACAGACTCTATGGCAATAAGATACCAAATTATACAACTCCTAAAGCCACATTGGGCAACCCAACCCCACACTTAAAGAATACACTGTGTTCTAATTGCCACAAGGTTTTTCTTTTTCTCTAGCAGCTAAACAAGCACTGGCCTTGAGATAAGCAATATTAAAACAATTGCATGGGTGGACATGATGACTCATGCCTGTAATCCCAGTACTTTGGAAGGCTTAGGTGGGAGGATTGCTTGAGGCCAGGAGTTTGAGGCTGTAGTGAGCTATGATCAAGTCCCTGCACTCCAGCCTGGTGACAGAGTTAAGATATTGTCTCTAAAAACAAGAAGAAAAAAAAAAACCCAAAAAACAAACAAACAAAAAACCATTGCAGCTCATCCACTGCTGCCAGGCACTGACTAATGGACTTCCTGTTCCACAACGTATAGCTACAACTTTGATTGGATAAGAGACTGGTTTCAGTAACTTTCTCCTGATAGGAAGCCACTGACCATGGACTGGTTCTGGTTGGTTTACAGAGTCTGTTCACTTGAGTGCCATTGTGTCCCTGCTTCCCCTTTTGACATATAGGACCTAATCATAATGCATTTTAATGTTAAGCCTCCACCCAAAAATGAACATAGGACTCATGTAACATGCATATTGGTTCAGTACATGTGTGTCAGGCTCCCCTTTGTGAATGTTCATTGCTCCTCCTATAATCTGTTGAATATGTATGTTTAGCCAACCTGCTTGGCATAAAGCTCCAGCAAATCCCTCCTCCTTTGAAGTGCCTTCTAACAATCTCTGTCAGAGGCTACACTTCCCAGACTGTCAGAATGGCTACCCCGCAAGCTGTAGCCCTTTATTTAAAAAAATTAAGTATTGGGCTGGGCTCAGCGGCTCTTGTCTGTAATCCCAGCACTTTTAAGGAACAAGGCAGGATGTCAGGAGTCCAAGACCAGCCTGGGCAACATAGCAAGACCTGTGTCCCTAAAAAAATTTTTTTTAAGTATCCAGGTGTGGTGGCCTATGTCTGTAGTCCCAGTGACTCAAGAGGCTGAGGTGGAAGGATCACTTGAGCCCAGGAGTTTGAGGCTGCAGTGAGCTAGGATGGTACCGCTGCACTCCAGCATGGGTGACAAAGTGAGATCTTGTCTTTTAAAACAAAAAAGAAAAAAAAAGGAAGAAAGTCTCCTTTCTAAATTTATAAATTGTGTAATTTTTCAGTAGACAATTACATAACACAATTTACTTACTCACCAATGGGAAGTTAGGTCGCCTCTAATAGTATGCTATTTTAAACACTGCTGCAGTTGGCATCTTTTACATATCTTCTTATGCACATGTGCTGGAGTTTTTCTAGAAATACATACTGTGAGGCGGGTACATTTTAAGTTGTACTAGTTATTACCAAAATACTCTGTGCATCAGCTCTGCCACTTACAGCTCTACCACAGGGTTCTTTTCTTTCTGCCTCTTGTTCAGCATGTAGCATGGTCAGTGTAGTAAATATTTGTCATTTGTTTTGGCTACCCAGCACTCTGACCATGCTTTCCATATTTGGAGAATCTCTAATTATGAGCCCCCACCTTCCACTACAGACTTGAGATATTCTCTTTCCCACCCTCCCTAGGCCTCACCAATCAGATCCACCCAAATCAGATCATGAATGGAAAGCCAGTGACTTAACAGGAAGCAGGTGCTCCTTGGAAGCCACTCTTGGCAGTAGCTACATCCATTTTTCAGAGGCCTCAGAGATGAGAGATTCCAGAAGCAACATTCTGGTATTGGTGCTGGTACTGGTGACACAAATAGTGGTCGTTAGTCAGGATTTCTGACAGTTGTGGAGTTTCAGAGTTTCAGTGGTGTTGAATAATGTTAATTGGGGTGTGTTTCCTGGTCTTCCCATAGACTCTGTGAGTTTTCTAATAGAGAGTTGAGTGCAGCTCTAAAGAGGGAGAATTCTGGAAATGGGTTGCCTATGTTAAAGCCACTGTTTATTGACAAATTAGCTCCATAACCTTGGGCAAATTAACCTCTCAGAAACTCTGCTTCCTCCTCTATTACAAGTGAGAAATAATTGCACCTGTCTTATATGCTTTTGTGAGGAGTAAATGAGGAAATACCTGTAAAGCACTTGAAACTGTGGCTGGCACATAGTCTAACTGTTAGCAGGTAGAATTTCATACATTCATTTTCTGTTTAAACTAACTGTGGTTGGTTTCTGTAGTTTGCAATGTCCAGTCCATTCAGATATTTTTATTTTCCTGATTTGATGGATGAGAAGAGGTATCTTATGACTTTTATTGCATTTCTCTCAATACTAGTGAATCTAGTCACTTTTTCATAGGTCTACGGGTCATTTGAATTTTGTGTTCTGTGAATTGCTTGCTAACTGCCTTTGTGCATTTTCTTTTATTATACTTTAGGTTCTGGGATACATGTGCAGAAAGTGCCAGTTTGTTACATAGGCATACACGTGCCATGGTGGCTTGCTGCACCCATCGTCTACCTTAGCTATTTCTCCTAATGCTATATCTCTCCCCTAGCCCCCCACCCCTGACAGGCCCTGGTGTGTGATGTTCCCCCCCAATACTATGCAGCCATAAAAAAAAGGATGAGTTTATGTACTTTGCAGGGACATGGATAAAGCTGGAAACCATCATTCTCAGCAAACTAACACAGGAACAGAAAACCAAACACGGCATGTCCTCACTCATAAGTGGGAGTTGAACAATGAGAACGCCTTTGTGCATTTTCTATTGGGTTCTTTCTCTTTTTCTTATTGAATTGTATGCTGTCTCTGCATATTCTGCATACTAAACCTTTGTATTATGTGTCACAAATATCTTCTCCCAACCTGTCACTTGCCTTTAACTTTGTTTATAGTGTCTTTTATCATGTTGAAGTTTTAAATTTTGATAGGATCTAATTTATTAGGCTTTTCCTTTATCAGTTAGACTTTTTGTGCCTCATTGAAATTCCTTTCGATTCTGAAGTCATAAATATATTATCTTATTTTTTTTCCTAAGAGGTTTAAAGTATTCTGTTACATATTTCAGTGTTTATACTATATAGGCCATGATTAAAAATAAATTAAGAAAAATATTACAGCAAATAGTAGCTTTCCATTATTTCCTGGCTGCTAGCTTACCAACAATGAATGTACCAGAGTTGTCTATTTAGAAATTGCAGAGCCGGCCAGGCGTGGTGGCTCATGACTGTAATCCTAGCACTTTGGGAAGCTGAGGCGGGCAGATCACCTGAGGTCAGGAATTCGAGACCAGCCTGGCCAATGTGGTGAAATCCTGTCTCTACTAAAAATACAAAAATTAGCCAGGCATGGTGGCACATGCCTATAAGCCCAGCTACTCAGGAGGCTGAGGCAGGAGAATCACTTGAACCTGGGAGGTGGAGGTTGCAGTGAGCTGAGATTGTGCCACTGCACTCCAGCCTGGGTGACAGAGCGAGACTCCATCTCAAACAAACAAAAAAAGAAATTGCAGAGCCACATCACCAAGACACCAGAAGCAAAGAGGCAGATTATCAAAAAAGACCAATAACACAAAGTAACTAGCCTAGATTTTTAGAGTCTGAAGAAAGTACCTACTAGACACATTATCTTGCCTTTATTAAAGCCTTTCCAATCACATGCAAACACTCCCCACATACATTTTGGACATATTTATTTAACTAGAGGTCGGCAGTGCAGGAGATAGCCCTTATGTTATGCTAAGATTAGTTTTAATTTCCCTTAAAAGAATTCTAGGCTCATGGCGTTAAACACAGAATGAAGGAGCAATGTAGAAAACTCTTTGGGAGCTCAAAGCTGACAAAAGCCTTGCTCCAGCCCTACTCATGCTCAGTGTGATGATGCTCTCCAGCCACTCCATCAGTGCTCTCAGCTGAGACTCGAAACGGATGTATCATTTTAAATTAATCACTTCCAAATTTCTTTCTCTATCTGTTTTGGACTAGAATAGAAGTCGGTCTTGCAGATCCTTTCTACCTCTCAAATATTAAGGACTATTTTCACTTTCTTCGACATCTGTCCCCATATACAGTTGAATTTTATGCATATATTAGATAAATATTCATTTACTTAAAACTAGGTTAGTTTTGCTTAATGTTGAAATTGGTGGTGGCACCGTAGTGTAGTCGGAGTGGCACAGCTGAAACTCTTAGAGACCTCTGCAATTACATTGTGCCCATCTGACCTTGGCTTGAAGTCCATAGATATTTGAGATTTATATTTATGAGTTAAAGCTTTGGTTTTCAAACTCTAAGGTCCATAAGAACTAACTGGGGAGACCTTGTAAAAGCTTAGATTTGGAGCCTCATTTCAAGAGATTCTGATTCAGTAGATCTGGCATGAAGCCCAGACATGAGCATTTTTACATGCACTCCTTAAGAAAATGGTCCATGAATCTTTCCTTGAGAAAATATAGGTTATGGTATTTCATCTCTAGGAATCTTCTGTTGCATTCTAAACAGCCAGAGCAACATATACGTATTAATGTATAATGTGTAACACATTATATTAATACATTAGGTGAATCAATTACTAGTTTCGCTTGCCACCTAAGATCCTTGGGGGAGAGAGATCTGGGGGAAAAAAGTATCTTGTGTTGAAATGCAAGGCAGAGGTAGGGATATATTTAAGTTTAAAGCAAGCATCATCCAGAAACAAAAAGCCCTGGTGGATCAGAAAGGTGAATATACCAGGAAGTGCACAAGAAACATGGACTCTGCATATAGCAGCAGGAATGTGTTGCTAATTCAGCCTTCCAAGATATGCCTGTGACTGTGGCTTGTTCCTAGACCCTTTTCTCAACCTATATTCTCCCACTAGCTGATTTAACTTCAAATGGGTGAATTTTATGGTATGTGAATTGTATCTCAATAAAGTTGTTTGTTGTGTTTTATTTTAATATAGAGTATATAGCAAATGACAAAATTAGTGAACTCACCAAGACAGGTTAATAGAAAATATTCAAAATAGAGCACAAGGGGATTTTAAAAAAAATAACACGGTATCAGAAGAGAGTACAAGAATTACATGAGAGTAAGCCAGAAACCCTAACATAAATGTAATTGGAGTCCCATAAGGAGGGAAGAGAGGGACTGTGGCAGTAGTAATATATAGAGAAATAACCATTGCACAATTTCTGGAACTGGTAAAAAGTATTAGTCCACAGATTTAAGAATCTCAGTAATGAATAAGACCTTGTATTTACTTGCACAACAGGGTGACAATGATAAAAAATAATTCAATTGCACATTTAAAAATAACTAAAAGAGTGTAACTGGATTGTTTGTAACACATAGGATAAGTGCTTGAGGTGATCGATACATCACATACCCTGATGTGATTGTTACGCATTGCATGCCTGTATCAAATATCTCATGGAATTCACAAATACATATACCTTCTACATACCCATACAATTTTTTTAATTAAGAAAAAGATGGAATCTCAGTGAATCCAAACCAATAAGAATACAAAGAAAACTACATCTTTGTATTCATCATTATGCATACATCATTATCCAACTGCTTGCCTGGATTTTGCACATTGGTTTGAGAAGCAATGGAAGGGAGAAGAAATAGTGTTGAGAGAGGCTAGACCAAGTGTTGGCATTGCTTTCAAGACTAGTGACAGACGTAGTATCCACTAAATTTAAATAGGGATTAGAGAAGTTAGAGCTGAATTGCAGAGCACTTGCAAAGCCAGATTGGCACCTGTCTACATGTCCTCTAGCACTGCCCAGCCTCAAAAACCTTGTGGATAGGTGTTCACCCTGATTGCATTTTAACAATGTTAGAATCTGTACTCATTGATTTGAATCAATCACGGAGGCTTCCAGTAATAGGATGATAAGTCAAGGTGGGGAAGAACGACCGCCTCAGGAATGTTACCTGACACAAAATAATGAAATAAAAAGCTTCCTTAGCACTGGAAGGCAATGTGATTTCGAACCACACACAGCAGGGTTTGGCTTCTAGCTCGATCACTGACTGGTGGTCATGTGACCCTGGGGCTTTCAAGCTTTAGTTGGTAATAATATAATCTTACAAAATCCTTAAGATTTCAGAGTACATACATATATAGTAAATGAAAATATACATACTCCTGGCATATTGGGGTGGTTTACATTAGTTTGCCTTAAACTAGAAAGTGAGGAGATTCAAATTCCTAGGCCCTATTTTCTGCCACCATATCATGATGCCAGAGGTCTTAATATACCATCCCAAAGTTAATTAAAATCATCATTATTTTAAAAGAGAAATTTATAGTTGCTTATTTGGCATTCATCTAACTCTCCAGAGATAGAACCTTTTTTTTCCAGTTAATTCAATATTGTTAACGCTATCACTATAGTCTTGCTTAATAGTGTTATTTCAAAGGAAAATTTTAGCTTTGGGCACACCCAGCAAAATAGAACAAATGCATGTTGAAAAATTATTTCCAAGGACCTTTTTTCAAAGGAGCAAAAAGAAATGCTGAAAACAGGTAATGTAGAATGGATTGACTCCTTCAGTTTTCATAAACACAATAGAACTTGATCATCACTTATTACCCCTTCAGTTTGTGGCATGAATTTGTTTCAGTTTGTTCCCCATGACTTTTGCTTCTAAAATCAGATTTAAGGAATAATGATTTTCCATATTCAGCAGAAATTCAAATATGCTGCTCATGATAGTTGAACTCTTTTCATTATAAATAATTTTCAGGTGTTTCTTTCAGAGTTCTGAATATTTCGGCGTGTATTTTGCACTTCCTTACAAGGGAATTCAAATCTGAATAAATTTATTTTTAGTCTTGTTATAAAGATGACTCAAAGACAGCTTCAGGTGGAATTATTCTTGTGACATTTCCTGTTAGATGCAGTCACTCTCCTATGGATATACTGCTGTAGTTGAGAATGTGTTTCCCACAATGTAAATTTCCTTCTACATATTTCTGTTAATAAGGTTATCAACAATTTAAAAGATTGTTAGAGGTAAATATATATGTGTATCTAAATATGTATGTATCTCTAAATATATATCTATCTCTCTAAGAGGAGCTTTTTTGGCAAATATATATAAATATATGCATATCTTTGTTAAATATGTAGAGAGGGGAGCTTTCATTTTTTCTAGATTTAGGAAAGCATTGAGTCCTTAAGCTCAATCAAACAATTATTTTCTCAAATCTCCTTGGTATTATTTGATTCAAAAATTCTCACTTTATTGACTTCATTGTGTATTATTACAACCGGTCGTATTATTTAATCTATGACAGTATTCTCTCTCTCTCTTTTTTTTTTTCTTGATATGGGGACTTAACGGGAACTTAACATTGCGCTCTTGCGCAGGCTGAAGTACTGTGGTGCAATCGCAGCTTACTGCAGCCTTGACCTCCTGGGCTCAAGCGATTCTTTTGCCCCAGCCTCCCAAGTAGCTGTGACACAGCCTTCCAAATAGTTGGGATGAGCTAATTTTTTTATTTTTTTGCAGAGTCAGAGTTTCACCCTCTTGCCCAGGCTGGTCTTGAACTCCTGAGCTCAAGTCATCTACCCACCTCAGCATCCCAAAGTGCTAGAATTACAGGTGTGAGCCACTGCGCCTGGCCAGCAGTATTTTCTATAGTGAACAAACATTTAAAAATGCAGTTCTTATCTAGTTGGGTGACTTTTAAGATTCTTAATATTGAAAGAATAAGGATCACCTTTTTTCTTTGTGATCAACATGGAAGATTCCATTATAATGTGTGATTCAGCAAACATATTAACCATAATGATGCTTAATAGTCTCAGTACCTTCCTTCGGGGAAGATTCCAACCACTTTAGAAAGTTAAAAGAAGTGATAAACAAACCTCAGAGATCCCAGCCTTCACTCCTCAAGTGCCACTGCCCCTAGGGTGAAATTGCCATTGCTTAATAGTGCAGAGTGATGTTTCATGCATTTAGAGGAAGTAAGCAAGAAGGAAGAGGCCAAGTCACATTTCCAGCAACTGAATAAAAATTCCTTATATTTCAGAAGCGTACCCAAAATCTCTGGACTACCTCTTGCTATGACTCAGGACTCTGTCCTTTGTGTCCAATTAAAATGGCATGGATACTTGAGCTGGCAGAATTTTAAACCTTTATGTAAGCTAGACTTTATCTAGGACCGGAAAGCTGAAACCTGGACTTTGGGCCCATATCCACACTAGCGAAGCAAAATGGTGGGAATTTAATTCACAAGATGGAGGAAAAATAATTTGAATATTTCAGAATAAATTTCCTAAGTAAACAGCATTTTCCTCTTTGATTAGTTATGAAGAAAAAATGGGCTTTCAATATAAATTGAAATTACAATGCAATACTACAATATGCTCACTGTGGCAGACAGAATCCAAGATGACCCCAAATGAACCCTGCCTCCCATGCCTTTGTGTAATTGCCTCGCCTTGACTACAGGCAGGACTTGTGATGTGCCTCTAACTGATAGAATATGACAAAGATGATGGGATGTCACTCCTATTTAACGTAATCTTATATAAGACTCTGTATTAGCATACTGAAGCTAGAGACTCTTGTGAGCTTGATGAAGTGAGCAGCCATTTAAAAGGAGCCCATGTGGGAAGGAGTTGAATATGGCATCTAGAAACTGTGGACAGCTTCTGGGAACTGAACTCAGCTTCTTGCCAATGGCCCCCCCCCCACACACACACAAAAAAACCACTAGGGCCATCAGTCATACAGCAGGAAGGAAATAAATTCTCTCAGCAACCTGAATAAACTTGGAAGCAGATTCTGGCCCAGTCAAGCCTCCAGATGAGAACCCAGCCCAGCCAACATCTTTATGGTAGCCTTGGAAGACTGTGAGCAGAGGACCCAGTTAGATTGTACTCTTAATGCACAGAAACTGTGGTATAATAAATGTGTATTGTTTTAAGCCTCTAAGTTTGTGGTAATTTATTAGATAGCTATAGAAAAGTAATACACCCACTAAAATGGCAAAAAAGAAACAGACAATACCAAGTGTCAGGAAGGACGTAAAATAATTGGAATTTTCACACACTGTGAAAGAGGGTAGAAATTGGTTTAGCTACTTCAGAAAACTATTTGGCAACATCATCAAAAAATAATACACATGCACGCACACACACACACATAGTAAATGCTCACTTAACATCACTGATAGGTTCTTAGAAATTGACTTTAAGTGAAATGACACATAACAAAACCAATTTCACCACAGGCTACTTGATATAAGCAAGAGTTAAGTTCCTGCCACATATTTCTGGTCAGAAAAACATCATTAAATTTCTAAACAAAGACCCAAGACATTTTCAATATTAAACATTGAAATAAATGGGAGCTATACATACATTTAAGAAAGATTAATAGAAACAAGTAAGAGAATTATTTACCTAACTTTTGGTGAATCAGTGACTGATGCCAGTATTAGTGGTGGTGGGTCAAATCAAGCACCCATCACCTCTTTGCAAAGTAAAAATAGTAATTGCACATCCATGTAGTTCAAAAACAAACAATAACAAACATGGCAGGCTCACTGAGCATTTTTATACCACATCCTTTATTGCCATGCATTTGTATGATTACCATATACTTGACAAAGTTTTATTAGACAACAATTTGTATTCATTCAATTCACTCATTCATTTTCCAATCACTACTCCAGGTCAGGGTCATGGCTGGCTAGAGCCCATCCCTGCAACTCAGGGTGCAGGTGGGAGCCAACCCTGGACAGAACACCATTCCATAGCAGGGCACACACACACACACATGCTTACTTAGACTGGGATTGTGTAGAAACACTGGTTCACCAAATGTGCACATCTTTGGGATGTGGGAGGAAATCAGAGTACCTGGAGAACACCCAGACAGATATAAAGAGAACATGCAGACTTTACACAGACAGTGGCCCCAACCAGGAATCTACTTTTTTCCTCATCAACATTATAACAAAATGCCTGTAATCCCAACACTGGGAGGCTGAAGTGGGCGGAGCACTTGAGGTCAGGAATTCAAGACCAGCCTGGACAACATGGTGAAACCCCATCTCTACTAAAAATACAAAAATTAGTCGGGCATGATGGCATGCTGGTATGCGCCTGTAATCCCAGCTACTCAGGAGGTTGAGGCAGGAGAATCGCTTGAACCCGGGAGGTGGAGGTTGTAGTGAGCCAAGGTCATGCCACTGCACTCCAGCCTGGGTGACAGAGAGAGACTGCGTCAAAAAAAAAAATTATAACAAAATGATGTAGAATGAAACAACATTATTCGAGAACCCACTCGTGTGTGTATGTGTTTGTGTGTGTGTCCATCCTATGACTCAGCATTTTTTGCCTAGGTATAGGACTAAAATAAATGCCCATGTTTACCAAAAGACATGTCCAAAAATGTCTTTAGTTACACTATTTGCAACAGTCCCAGACTGGAAACAACCCAATATCCATCATCAGTGAAATGAAGAACAAATTGTAGTTTATGTATAAACACAATGCTGTGCAGCAAAGAAATAAATGAGCCACAAGTCACACAACGTGGAACTTACAAACATAATGTGGAGAGAAAGAAGTTGGTAGTTTATATAAAGTTCATAAATAGGCAATACTAACCTATCCTGTTAGAAGTGAGGATGGTAGTTATTCTTTTCGGGGCAGTGATTGGATGAGTGCACAAGAGGGGTTTCTGGGAAACCGGTGATGTTACCTACTATTTCTTGATGTGGATGCTGTGACACATGGGTGGTTTACTTTTTGATAATTAGTCAAGTTATACACTTATTGTGTGTGTACTTTTATGTATGAATATTATACTTTAAAGGTTTACCTAGGCCGAGCACTGTGGCTCACGCATGCAATCCCAGCACCTTGGGAAGCCAAGGTGGGTAGATCACCTGAGGTCGGGAGTTCGAGACCAGCCTGACCAACATGCAGAAACCTCATCTCTACTAAAAATACAAAATTAGCTGGGTGTGGTGGCACATGCCTGTAATCCCAGCTACCTGGGAGGCTGAGGCAGGAGAATCATATATATATATATATATATATGCACATACATGTGAGCTGATAGAGAGTAGGTTGTATAAACCATGCCTTTTAACCCTCAATGCTTCAGTGTTTTTCCTCAGAAAATATATTCTTACATAATCACAGTACAATTAACAAATTCCAGAAACTTAACATGAATGTAATAATTTAATCTGCAATTCATATTCTAATTTTGTCGATTTTCTCAATAATGGGCTTTATAGCATGTTTTCCTTCTTCCCCATTTATCTATGTATTATCAGTATGAACGAATGGTTTTTCAATGGCTGATAGTACGTTATTTTCTTTAATTATTTTATTATTATTTTGATGATCAACTTCCCCAAATTTGGCTAGTGGAAGTCCCTTCAAGATACCTCTGTGTCCTTTTGACAAGGCTCATAATTACTTACTTACCTTCTCACATAAGATGTACCAGGCTTACATTTTATTTTCTCTGCCCTCGTCCTGAAATCAGCCATCTCTCCAAAGTACCCTGGTTCCTTTTAGTGGAAAATGATATTAGAAACTAAAAATGAGTATACTCTAGGTATACTCATTGTTACTGGGGTATCTTGAGTCTAGACTTTTCAAAGAACAGAGTCTAGACTTTTCACAGAATATATTCAAAAATATATAATATATATATTATATATATAAATATATATAAAAAATATATATTATATTTTATATATATATATGGGCTATGGTTTGAATGTCCAAAATTCATGTTGAAGCTTAATCCCCAGTGCAACAGTATTAAGAGGGAGGGTCTTCACGAGATGATTAGGCCATGAGGGCACTACCCTAATGGATGATATTCATGCTCTTATAAAAAGGCTTGAGGGAGCAAGCTTGTACCTGTTGCCCTCTTTGCCCTTCTGCCATGTGAAGATACCCCATTCCTCGCTTCCTTCCGGTGAGGATGCAGCAAGAAGGCGCCATCTTGGAAAAGAGAGCAAGCCCTCACCAGACACCAGGTCTGCCGGAGACCTAATCTTGGACTTCCTAGCCTCCGGAACTGTGAGAAAGAAATTTCTATTATTCATAAATTGCCCAGTTTAAGATATTTCTGTTATAACAGCCCAAACAGACTAAGACATTTTACATATATATATATATATATGTAATTCTGAAAGAGCAGAATTAAACAAACACAGAGGGCTCCCTGTCAGTTATACTGAAAGTTGTCTGAATTCTTAACCTTACCCCGGTATACCCAGCCAGGTCTTTCTTTCATACCAAAATACATTTATATAGTAATTTGTAGTTTATGAAGCACTTTCATGGATGTTAGCCCCTTTGATACTTATAACAACCTTCTGAGAGAGCCAGAGCATTATCATTATCATCAATATACTTAGAAGTTAAATGACTATTTCAGGCTGCCATTGCTAATAAGGATCTAAAATTCCATGCCTGGTATTGTTGATGTTGCTTCTCACTTTCTTCTCAAAAAAGTGCGCTGGTGTCCTTGAATGCAGCTGGACATTTCTCTCAGTACTGACAATATAGAGTGAAGTAAGGGGTTCCCTCCACATCCATATGATGACCAAATTCCCAGCTTACCCCACACCTATACATGTACTGTTTGAGAGAACTAAGCTATCTATTTCCAAGCTTCTATTGAATAATATAACCTCTCCTCCTTAATTTCTGTCCAAAATACTGTGGTAAGCAAGTAACACTTTGAAATTTATCATTTTGAAGACAGTCGTCCCACTCTAGAGCTAATGAAAGTATGGCAAAAATGTAAATGCAGTCTCCATCTTTACAAAATAATATAAAAAAGATTCCATGTTTAATCATTTATGAACTTAAAAAAAAATCCTGCCAAAAATGCAAGTTATGAGATTGTTACTTCTTGAAGGTAGTTTGAGGTACTTGAAAACAGTAATTTTAGAGCATAGAGTTCTTACAGAGTACATATATCTATCTTATCTAATAGCATCCTCTCTACACAAGTCAAGTTGAATGAATTCAGTCCTATATCCATGTTTAGCTATAGTTTTATAACTCTGACATGCATATAAAAGACACAATTTTATGTGACGGTTGTGAAAAATCATGGCTTTTTCCATTTGCATCACATTTCTCCTAGGAGGAGATCATCCATGAGAATTGAAAATTGATTTGATTTACCTAAATAAATGGGCAACGACAAAAACCCTCAAAGCTTCTCACACAGGATAGCTTTGCTATAGGAGGCTTACAGCTCTCCTCCTCTGAAGAAAAATCCCATACCCTTTATAATTGTAATGCCTTTCTCCATTAGGGTTTCCTGATTTATGATATTATAAGCTGCTGGACATTCTTCCTCTCTTCTGGACTACAGTTAGTGTGTATCACCATTTCTTGATTCTGCGCTTGTGGCAGACATTGCTAATCATTTGTTTTTTTCTGACTTTCTTCTACCATCTGTCATCCTTTCCATCATTGTTAGTTGGTATGTAGTCTCTTAGTTTATAAAGGGAGTTTAGTTCAACAGAAAAAGCATGGTATTGGAAGTCCAGAAACCTGGATTATGTCTCAACTTCAGCTGAAAATATCTGTGTCAATTTGAACTACTGACTTCACTCCTCTGGGTTTCAGTTATTTATCATCATCATTATCATCACTGTCATCATCATCATCTTCATGATTCTTGAAGTTCTTCAAGCTCTGAAATTCTGGCTTCTATTTCAGGTACAAAGGTATGTACTAGTTAAATAGTAACTAGTTTAGCAAAAGGAGTCCCTTTACTCTGCCTGCTTCTTATATGTATGCACATAATATGGGGCTCAAATAAAGCCAACTATTACAATGCCAACTTAAAAAGGACAGATAGTCTAAGTAGCAACTTCATTCATTCATTTATTTAACAAATATTTATTGAGCTCTTCCCATGAGCCAGCTACTCTTCTAGGCACTGCAGATCCGGCAGTAAACACTATCAAAGGACCTTGTTCTTCTTATGTTTTTATTTTAGAATGTGTAGAGGGACAAGCAATAAATACATACATGAATTAAAAGAAAAATACTATCTCAAATGGCGAAAAATTCTATGAAAAAAGTCAAACAATAATGGAATGGAGAGTTGTCTGGAAGGTGGACAGGTACTTTAGGATGAATCATCAAGGAAGACTTCTTTGGGGAAGTGACAGCTAAGCTGAAACCTCTAGCCTGTCATCCAAAGACTTGGTGGCAGAGCTTTCAGACAAAGGAACCGCATGTATAGAGAAAGGTTTACCAGGACGGCTTTGTTGGAGGAAGAGAGCAAATGCCAGTGTCTTTGGAGCACAGTGAATGGTGGAAGGCTTATTGCAGGTGAGGTCAGAGAGACCAGACAGGCAGATGAGGATCCGTCTGGATAGGAGAATGCCTTTTCATCAGGAGGAGGGAATGGAGCTCACAGGGCAGGGATCAAATGATGCTAATAGTCTGACAGACTGGGCCAATCATTGATTTAGTTTTCTTTCCCCAGAAATCCTCAATCCGGTTGAAAATTCCTGTTTCAGTCCAAGACAGTGACTATATTTTTCCTCGGAAAAGATCAATTGCATTCAGCAGAGGAAACTTCATCCTTTCCCAGAAGATTGGATCCTGAAAGACAGTAATCAAGAGAGAGAGAGAATACCAACATGATAGATGATAAAGAATTAAATCATGCAGCTAACTTACTGGGAGTGTGGGAAAGGCACTTTACCTCTCTTGACATCTGTTTTGACAACTGTAAAATGAAGGCTTTGAAGAGATAATCTTGGTAGTTTTTTACCCACTCTAAAGTGGAGTTGTTTATTTATAGCTCTAAAATATATTTTTAAAATCACTTTTCCTGCTATTTAAATAATCTATGCCATATTAGACCTAACGTACATTTTTCTAAGCATTCTACACTTTACCCTTCTATCCCCAGTCCTGTAAATAAGCAGTTTATATAATTTGGACAATTTATTTCCATTATTTCCATATGATTTCATATGACTTATTTTCAGTTGAGCACATATGTTCTCATTAAATTTTATTGTGTTCGTTGCAAACTATATTATGAACAGGATAAACCGAGAGCCTATTCCTGTAGTACTCCACCAGACTCCAGTATTGGGGGTCACTTATCTAATCAGATGAGACTCTACATATCTCGTTTAGCACTGGTGTCTTAAATTATGCAAATTCTACTTTTTTTATTTTATAAAACTCAAGGTAATAGTTACCAGTTTCCAAATATTTAGGAACTCTCATATTTTGCAAGATTCCTTAAAGATCAGCTATCTAATCCATAGTACTAGTACTTTTGAGAATTAATTCCATGAGTACCACAGGGTTAAACTTACTTGAAAGTAAGGTCTCTCTGATAACTCTTAATCTAGGTAGGATTTCAGTTCTTTCCAATCAATGTCTAATCTATATATCCAGTCTGGTTGTCAATATCCATCACGGAGAATATAAAGTAAAATCAATCTATTCTTATTCTTCTCCTTTAGCTAGCTTCAATGCGTGCCCTGTATTATTTTTTATAAGCCTCCATTACTTCTGGCCGTTTGCCTTTCTGGTAATGTAATTTGGTCTATGCTGTTCTTTTCTTTTTTTCTGTTTTTCTTTTTTTTTTGAGATGGAGTCTCGCTCTGTCCCCAGGCTGGAGTACAGTGGCGCAATGTCAACTCACTGCAAGTTCCGCCTCCCGGGTTCATGCCAGTCTCCTGCCTCAGCCTCCTGAATAGCTCGGACTACAGGCACCTGCTACCAAATACGGCTAACGTTTTTGTATTTTTAGTAGAGATGGGGTTTCACCGTGTTAGCCAGGATGGTCTTGATCTCTTGACCTCGTGATCCGCCTGCCTCGGCCTCCCAAAGTGCTGGGATTACAGGCGTGAGCCACTGTGCCCGGCTCTATGCTGTTCTTTAATGTGTCTTAAATAATGTGTTCTTCCTTTCGTATTTTGTTTGTTTGCATTACAATGCCATTGTATTTAGGAGGCAAAGAATATTGAATAAGCAACCCACAAAAGGAGAAATACAAATGTTGTTAAAACATAGGAACACATAGTTCACCTCATTGGTAGTCAATGTAGTAAAAAAATTGAAGCAATGAAAAGATACATTTTGCCTATCAAATTGGAAAAATTCAATAGCTAGTATAGGTAAGGGTGATATTATCCCAATCTGGTGGTGGGAAAGTAATCCTGTATAACCTTGCTATAGGGAAATACTTGATCTACACCTTTGATCCTGTTTTTCTTCTTTAAATAATTTATCTTAAGGAAACAATTAGTGATGTGCACACAGCTATGTCTAGAAGGATATTTATCATTCAGTTGTCAATAATTCATAGCAATTTAAGTGTTCAACATCAAGATTATAAGTTATGTTAAATGAATTATGATACATCTATTCAATAGAATGCTATAAACCTATTAAATTTAAACTGTTGTTGGAACATATTTAGTGATGGAGGAAATATTTACAACATACTAAAAACGCAGATTTCAAACCTGTGTTTATACTATGATCCAATTTTCACAGAAATTTTTATATACATATAAGTAATTTAGTTATTTAGACCCTCATCACCCAGGACTGGACACTAAAGATAGATATAGACAACTATATAGAAGTCACAGCGTCAATAGCAGACAATGCTGTTTGCCTGCCTAATAGCCATTTTCCTCTTTTTCTTCTTGAGTTCCAATTTAGTTCAGTTGTCAATTCCTTCCCACTTGAATCTGGAGTAAATCCTAAATTTAAGCCAAATATAATGGTCCTGCAGTGCTGGCCACTGTGACTTAAGGGAAGGTCCACAGATATTTATGGGAGTTGCTTATGGGAAAAGATTTCTGCTCTTGAAGTAATATGCCAGAAAAGATGGACATCTTTACTTTGGCTAGACTTTTATCTTGTCTAAATGTGATATAAAGAGCTGTTCCAGCAATTTTTGTCCATGAGGATAATTAACAATTTTGAGCACTCTTCATTCCATTGTGTAAATCCGTGTTTCTGCACAGAATTATTTACCTTCTGGCCTGAAGTACTTTCTTTAACATTTCTTGTAGATAGGGACTGATGCGGATTAAAGCTTTTAATCTTATCTTCATTATTGACAGGTATGTTTGCTGAATAGAAGAGTCTAGATTGAAAGGTTTTCTTTCTACTTTAAAGATTTTTATCCTCTGTCCTCTCACATATGCTGTCTCTAACAAGAAATCTGCTGTCATCCTTATCTGTTTTCCTCTGTACATAATATGTCTCTTTCAGGTTGTTTTTAAACTTTTTCTTTTTACCACTGGTTTTGAGAAAATTAATTATAATGTGCCACATTTTCCTATGTAACAAACCTGCACATCCTGCGCATGTACCCCCAAACTTAAAACAAAATAAAATAAAAATAAAAATCAGATTATTATTATCATTTTTTTTTTGAGACGTAGTTTCGCTTTTGTTGCCCAGGCTAGAATGCAATGGCGCGCAATCTTGGCCCACCGCAACCTCTGCCTCCCAGGTTCAAGCGATTCTCCTGCCTCAGCCTCCCAAGTAGCTGGGATTACAGGCATGTGCCACCACACTCAGCTAATTTTGTATTTTTAGTAGAGATGGGGTTTCTTCATGTTGATCAGGCTGGTCTTGAACTCCTGACCTTAGGTGATCCACCCGCCTAGGCCTCCCAAAGTGCTGGGATTACAAGCATGAGCCACCACGCCCGGTCCAGATTATTATTTAAAAATAATTATTATTATAATGTGCCAGGGTATAGCTATCATTATGGCTCTTGTGTTTGTGGTTTACTTAGCTTTTGGATTTATGGGTTTACAGTTTTCATGAAATTTGGAAAGTTTCCTACCATTTTTTTCAAATATTTCTTCTTTCCTCCATCTGCTTAACTTTGGAGACTAGTGATACATATATTAAGTTGCTTAAAGTTGTCCCACAATACAATGACGCCATGTTCACTTTTTAAACTTCTTTCTGTGTTTTTCACTTCGAATAGTTTCCATTGTTTTATATTTTTAAATTCATTAAACTTTTCCTTTGCAGTGTCTGATCTACCATTAATTAATCCCATCCAGGGCATTTTTTATTTCAGACATTGTATTTTTATCTCTAGAAACTTGATTTGGGTCTTTTTTATACCTTGCCTGTGTCTACTTAATGTCTTGAACACAAGGGATACTGTTGCATTAACTTTTAATGTCCTCGTCTGCTAATTCTAACATCTGTGTCAGTACTGGTTCAGTTTCAGTTATTAATTTTCCTCCTCACTATGGGTTATATTTTCCCGCTTTTTCATGCCTAGTAATTTTTTATTATTTATTTATGTATTTATTCATTGATTTATTTTTGAGACAGAGCCTTGCTGTGTCGCCCAGGCTAGAGTGCACTGGTGTGATCTCAGCTCACCGCAAGCTCCGCCTCCTGGGTTCAAGCAATTCTCCTGCCTCAGCCTCCTAAGTAGCTGGGACTATAGGCGCATGCCACCATGCCCACCTTATTTTTTGTATTTTTAGTAGAGACAAAGTTTCACCATGTTAGCCAGGATGGTCTCAATCTCCTGACCTTGTGATCCACTCACCTCGGCCTCCCAAAGTGCTGGGATTACAGGTGTGAGCCACCGCACCCGGCCCATGCCTCATAATTATTTATTGACTGCCAGACATTAAGAATTTTGTCTTGTTTTGGAGCTGGATATTTTTGTATACTTATAACTATTTCTTGAGCCTGATTCTGGGATGCAGCTAAGTTACTTGTAAAGAGTTTGATCCCTTGGGTCTGGTTTTTAAGATTTGTTAGACAGCACCAATATCTTTTAATCCAGAGCTGATTATTTCTCATTACAGAAGCAAACCTTCCTGAGTATTCTACTAACACCCTGTGAATTGTAAAGTTTTCCATTGTGGCTGATGGGAATAGGCACTATTCGCAGCCCAATGTTAGCACTGGGCAGTATTACCTCTAATCCTTTTGAATGGTTCTTTCCTCAGCCTCCAATAATGTCATCACAAATATGTGCTGATCAGTACTCTGCTTCGTGCTAGAGGGGGGCTCTCTGCAGACCTCTAGAGTTCAATCTCTGTGCAGATCTGTCTCATCTGGTATTGTGTCTTATGAACTCCAGGCATCTTCTGTCTCCCAGATCCTGCAATCTGTTTCCTTAGTTCAGAGTTGACCTGCTTTCCCCTTCCCTGCGCTGGAGACTGGAAACTTTCTCAAGGCAATAATCTGGAGCAATTATATGGCTTGGCTCATGTTTTACCTATCTCTCTTGAATTACTGTCATTAGCTGCCTGATGTCCAATTTCTCAAAAACAGCTTTTTCATTGATTTTGCCCATTCGTTGGGTTTTGTTAAAGGGATAGAGTAATTCCAGTCCCTGTACTCCATCCTTTCTCTCATACTTTAAAAATGTGCTTTTCACATTTTAGCTAATTAGAGGAATTTCTCCATAGTCACATTGGTCTTTTTTAGATGCCTCCCACTTGTCTTCCTCCTTTACAGTAAAACATTTGTGCAAATGCTCATTCTAACATTTACTCTAACTTCGTTGTAAATCTCAGTATTATACCCCTCAACCATCTTCCGTTTAGATTCACGGGCATTTTGGCAGTATTTACTGTCCTCTGAATTTTCATTTGCTTGACCACATATCGTTGTAGTCAGGCAGGGCCACATGACTAGCTCTAATGAATAGGCTATGAATGGAAGTGACATTGTTGCTTTTGGGTCAAAGAGTTTCAAAAAAAGAGTAAGTTCTCCATTCACTCCCTCTGCTGTTAAAGGGAAGGCTAAAATCACAAGTTCAGATAGCAGCATCAAGCGATTTTGGACATTCCCTCAATCTGAGTCCTAGAGTAGAGCTTCCTACCAACCTGCCATTCAACATGTAGTGTAACTATGAATAAACATTTGTTGTGTGAAAACCACTGAGATTTGGGGATTAATGTGTTAACCTGCTTCATCTGATGAACACATTCCAAAATAACATACATATATTCTACAAACAAACACATTTTCTTAATATTTAAGTTGTAGTAACAGTATTTCAGACAAATGTCAACCACTTGGAAATAGCAATAATTTCTTAAAACCTCTCCAAAATAACTTTGGAGCAAAGAAAACAATGTTATTACTAACTATTTAGAAAATAGAGTAGTCCCCCACCCCACCTTATCCATAGTTGTACATGGTTTCAGCTACCCACAGTCAACCTAAGTCTGAAAATATTAAATGAAAAATCTCAGAAATAAACAATGAATGTTACAAATTGTGCTCCATTCTGAGCAGTGTGATGAAATCCTGGACCATCTCACTAAGTCCTGCCCAGGATGTGAATCATCCTTTGTCTGGAACATCCACACTGTAGGCGCTACCTGCCCCTTAGTTACTTAGTAGCCCTCTCAGTTATTAGATTGACTTTCAGTATTGCAGTGTTGTGTTCAAGTAACCTTTATTTTACTTAATACTGGCTCCAAAGTACAAGAGTAGTGATGCTAACATATTGCTGTAATGGTTCTGTTTTATTATTAGTTATTGTTGTTAATCTCTTATTGTGCCTAATTTATAAATTAAAGTTTATCCTAGGCATGTATACAAAAAAGAAACATAGTATATATATGTTCAGTATATATAAGGTGTAGCTATATATGGTTTGGTACTGTCTGCAGTTTTAGGCATCGCTAGGGGTTTTGGGACATATCCCCCGCAGATAAGGGAATGCGGGTGTAATGACAATGAGAACACTTCATATAATAAATATGGGATGCTGCAAGATCTGTATGCAAAAGATTAATGTGGCTGATTGAATTTAATACCAGAAAATGCACCAAGACCAAATAGAGCTTATTCCAAGTATGACTTAATGTTAGGACATCTACTAATATAAAACATTTACACCAAAAGCTTAAAGAAGAAAAATAATCTCCGCAGATGCTAAAAAGAAGGTTTGATCTGTTTTTCTTTCTAAAAAAAAGACTCTTAGCAAGTAAGGACTAGGAAGGTGCTTCTTTAAAATTATAATGAAAGTGTATCTCAAACGAACTACCAATATCGTGCTTTAATGGCTAAACACAGAGCTTTGTCGTTTGCAGTAATGAGAAGACAAACACTTCCTCTATCAGCACTCTTATTTACAATTTTTCCTGTGAATTTTTCTTTGGCTAATATAAGACAATAAAAAGTAAAAAAGCAAAACTGTCATCATTTGGATCATCTGTTACCTAGAAAACTCAAAAGAGTCATCTGAAAACATTTTACAAGCAATAAAAAGTTCAAGAATGTGACTATAAATAAATACAAATTAGATTTTTATATGGCAGAGAAGTCTGACTTTGAGCAACAAAGGCAAATTGCCAGATCACATACAAACAGACTTCTGGGACAGAATTTATTGAGGAGACTCATAGAGACTGAAGCGGTAGCATGACGGCTGAGTTTTATGTTGCACTATCACATTCTGAAAAAGCACATAGAGATTTAGCTTGGCCAGGAGTCAACACTAGGAGAGGTATCGTGGCCCTAGGGAAAGACCCGTTGCTCACCAAGCATGATCAAGATTATGACAGAAAGACTATTCTTCATCCCTTTGCTATCACCTCAGTATTCATGGGTTGAGGAGCATCAGTCCTTCCGTTGATATTTTTGGGGACTATGACAGAGTCTATTTCCAAGAAACTGTTAACAGGAACATTTCTGATTCCATATGTTCTTCTAGAAACTTAACATACCTCATCAAGTGTAGAGTCTTGAACTACGCTGTACTTGTGACTTCTCCAACCAATAGAATACAGACGGAGTACTGCCATGTGATTTTCAAGGCTAGTTCATAAATAGAACACAGCTTCCATCTGGCTCTTCCTTTTTGGGAGGCTTGCATTGGGGAAACCAGCCATCAGGCTGTGAGGAAACCTAGACTAGCCCATGTGGAGAGACGACATGTAAAGGCCAATGTGGAGAAGAACTCAGGCCCCTTAGCTAACTGCAAATGTGAACCGCCACGCATGAAAGTTAATGAGGTTTCAGATGATTTCAGTTTCCAGCCTTTGAATCTTCCAGCTTAGCACCAGGCTTCAAGGAGCAGACAGAAGCTATGTCCTACCGAAATTCCTGGTTCATGGGCATAATAAATGGTTGTTTTATGCCACTAAGTTTTGGGGTTAATTTGTTATGCAATCATAGAAACTGGAACCCAGACACAAGTTTAAGTCTTGCATTTGTAGCTTATAATACCAGTGGCCTGATCCGCCACCTCAATATTATGCCAGGATTGATTTTAATGCTTGGCTTTATCCAAGTTCCATGGAGTTCTGCAGAAGACCAATCCTCTTACAGTCAGACTGCAGGAGAACAGTCAAATTAACCTTTGCTTCTGAACCAAATAGAAAATATAATGGAAAAGATTACATTCACAAAAAGAGCCAACAAAATATCTGGGATTAACAAGAAATGTATAGGACCTAGATAAAGAAAGTGAATTTTTTTTTTTTTCTGAAGAACATAAAAGAAGGCTGGTCTAGAAGGAAATGTTCAATATTGAAAATATGTCAATTTTCACATATTAATATATAGGATTAATGAGATTCTAATGAAAAATCTAAAAGATTTTTTAAAAATTATACTTTAAGTCATAGGATACATGTGCAGAACGTGCAGGTTTGTTACATAGGTATACATGTGCCATGGTGGTTTGCTGCACCCATCAACCCGTCATCTAGGTTTTAAGCCCCTCATGCATTAGGTATTTCTCCTAATGCTCTCCCTTCCCTTGCTCCCTACCCACCGACAGGCCCTGGTGCATGATGTTCCCCTCCCTGTGTCCATGTGTTCTCATTGTTCAACTCCCACTTATGAGTGGGAACATGAGGTGTTTGGTTTTCTGTTCCTGTGTTAGTTTGCTGAGAATGATGGTTTCCACTTACATATTAATTGTAAAATTCATCTGGAAAAATAAAAAGATTTTATAAAATTTTTGAAAAAGATTCAGAGTTCAATCAGGACACAGAAACAAAACAATAATTTAAACAACAAAAGTTTAATACTAAGAATTATTAGTCCAGGCACAGTGGTTTCTGCCTGTAATCTCAGTCAGTACTTTAGGAGGCTGAGGTGGAAGGACTGCTTGAGGCCAGGAGTTCCAGACCAACCTGGGGAACATAGTGAGACCTCATCTCTACAAAAAAAAAAAAAAATGTTTTTTAATTATCTGGGTGTGGTGGCATGTGCCTGTGGTCGCAGCTACTCAGGAGGTTGAGGTGGGAGGATCACTTGAGCTCAGGAGGTTGAGGCTACAGTGAACTGTGATCATGCCTCTGCACTCCAGCCTTGACAAGAGTGAGAACCTGTCTCACAAAAGTTACAACAACAACAAAAAGAATTATTAACCATATAGGGGGATTGGAGTAATGAGGGGTTAGCTAGTAAGAAGTAAAGCAAGCTAGATAATATAAGAATAGTACACCTAGGACGGGCGCTGTGGCTTACACTTGTAATCTCAGAATTTTGGGAGGCTGAGGTGGGTGGATCACCTGAGGTCAGGAGTTTGAGACCAGCTTGGCCAACATGGTGAAACCCTATCTTTACTAAAATACACAAAAAATTACCCAGGCGTGGTGGCGCATGCCTGTAATCTCAGCTACTTGGGAGGCTGAGGCAGGAGAATCGCTTGGACCCAGGAGGGAGAGGCTGCAGTGAATTGAGATTGCGTTGCTGCACTCCAGCCTGGGTGACAGAGTGAGACTTCATCTCAACAACAACAAAAAGCAAGCACGTATAATAAGCAGCCATGGATTCTAAAGCTGCTAGAAGAAAGAGCTCCCTCCACTCCCCAATTTACCCCAGATTCAGACCTTGTGGATGGCACGATTGTGGCTAACTGAATGACAGAGAAATCACTGTGGTACTGCACGAGTGGACTTGCTTGAAATGTGCATTCCATAGTCCTGGGGGAAAGTGCTGGCCATTGGGTGCTGCTGACCACTGTGCACTGCAAGAGGCAGGCTGGAGAAGCCATGCAGAGACAGTCATGCTGGCACACCAGAACCAGGAAAGAAGGCACTTTCCTCTTGCAATTACTCTTTATTGTCTTTTATGGACAAAAATTAACATCATACCCAGCTGGTAAAGAAAAATATTTAAAGGACTCAGCTCAATTTTCCCAGAGCATTCAGTGAAGGGTAAATTTGAAGTTGAGGGACAATAAATTGATTACTTGTGCAGAAGATGATTTGAATCACTACTAATATTAAAATAAACTTTAAAACAATATTAAAAAAAACAACATGGGAGTAGCATAAGACTAAAGAAACTGATAAATAGAATGAGAGACTAAAAAGATATGTAAAATCTGGCCGGGCGCGGTGGCTCAAGCCTGTAATCACAGCACTTTGGGAGGCCGGGACGGGTGGATCACGAGGTCAGGAGATCAAGACTATGCTGGCCAACACGGTGAAACCCCGTCTCTACTAAAAAATACAAAAAACTAGCCGGGCGAGGTGGCGGGCTCCTGTAGTCCCAGCTACTCGGGAGGCTGAGGCAGGAGAATGGTGTGAACCCGGAAGGTGGAGCTTGCAGTGAGCTGAGATCCGGCCACTGCACTCCAGCCTGGGCGACTGAGCGAGACTCCGTCTCCATAAAAAAAAAAAAAAAAAAAGATATGTAAAATCTACAGAATGTGTACACACATATGTATACATATATATACACATACACATATATAAATTTAATGTATGAAAGAAGTAGCACTTGTAATCTCAGCATTTTGGGAGGCTGAGTTGGGTGGATTATGAGGTCAGGAGTTCGAGACCATCCTGACCAACATGGTGAAACCCTGTCTCTACTAAAAATACAGAAATTAGCCAGGCATGGTGGCATACACCTGTAATCCCAGCTACTTGGGAGGCTGAGGGAGAAGAATTGTCTGAACCCGGGAGGTGGAGGTTGCAGTTAGCCAAGATCTTGCCACTGCACTCCAGCCTAGGCAACAGAGAAAGACTCCGTCTTGGGGGGGGGGGGGGGGAAGAAGCAGCACTTGAAATCACTGAGAAAGTAAATCATTACTTTTTAAGCAAATTAATATACAGTTAGACTCTCACTTCACATCAAACACCAAAACAAATTTCAGATTTATTAAAAAATTAAATTTCAGAAAGCATGATCTTCCAATTATTGTTGCATCAGTTTTCCTGGTCTCACTAGTTCAGCACAGACACCGGTACCATCCCACTTGTTGACATCTATGACAACAAGTAAAACTCTGATGGAGGAAAGAGTCCTCTTTCAATTCATTTGAAGGAACTTACTCTGGAAATCAAGGAGCTTAACCTGGAAATTAACAGCTCTTAGTCTGGAAATCAAGTCAGCTCTGGAAACTGGAAGAAAGTTCCAACAAGACACATCCAGGTTGATAGGGATACAAGAAAGATACAGAGAAGGGATATCATAGGATAACCGCAGTGCTGGGCTGTAATATCAGCAAACCACTGCAGAGAAGTAGGTGCTTTGTGGCTTATAATAATGCTAAATATATCATATATGAGAATATAGAATGGTAGCTGAAAGAAAGAAAAGATCGTGCCAATAGAAACACCGTAATGTTTGTGAATAATAGGAATTATTTACTTCCTCTCAAGGCAATCCCAGTAGATAAAGCAAGAGATTTTGCAAGAGAAAATGGTCTGTCACTCATTGAGATAACCACTCTAAACTGCAGACGGTTAGGGCTGCTTCACAGGAAATCCTTTCGGGTTTGTATCATATTTTTTCTCAGAAACAAATGAAAGATGTTTAAATGACCGGTATCTAAACAATACTACCCTAATTATGTTTCACCATCCACTAGTAACATGTCAAATATGCAATAAGATCATAACATATAAAGCAATTTTCATCTAGCCCAGAATGCTGAGTATGGTCTGATTTGCAGATCGTATACTTAGATACGTGACGTACAAATCAGACGAGGTCTCGTATTTATGTGAGTTTCTTTAGTGAATTGAATTCATTTTTAAGCTATTCACATGGCTTTAAAAATCAATTCAGTTTGCCTAAGAAACTCATTAAGAACTGCTCAAAAATAGGATTCAATATTTGTGCAAACTCAGAGAACACAAAGCCATCAAGTCTTCCTAAACTTAACAGCAAATAAAAAAAAATTAAAGATTGATCTATTACCAAAAAATTTTAAATCCTTATATGAAAAGACACCATAAATAGAATTTAAGGGCAAATTTTAGAAGAAAAATTTGCAAAATCATGATAAATTGTGACAACTATGAGTATATAAAGAATTCTTGGCTACGTGTGGGGGCTCACACCTGCAATCCCAGCACTTTGGGAGGCCAAGACAGGCAGATCACTGGAGCCCGGGAGTTCAAGACCACCCTGAGCAACATGGTAAAACTCTGTCTCTATAAAAAATACAAAAGTCAGTCAGGCATGGTGGTTCATGCCTGTGGCCCCAGCTCCTCAGGAGCATGAGGTGGGAGGATCACCTGAGCCCTTGGAGGTAAAGGCTGCAGTGAGTTGTGATTGCGCCACTGCACTCCAATCCGGGCAACAGAGTGAAACCCTGTCTCAAGAAATAAGAGAAATGAAAAAACAAAATATATTGGATAAAAGTATATCAGAGATTTCAAAAATAAATCTGAGTAGGCAATAAATATTTTGTTAATATATCATTAATACAATGATGATTAACACAAATCTAAAAAACTTTTTCTATCAAATTGGCTAATTATTGTTAAGCAAATTGAAAGTCTCAGAATTATGTATACCTTTTTAAGTAGCAATTTCACTTCTATAACTTTATCTTAAGGCAGTGACAATGGATATTCACAAAAGTGTATGGCCAAAATTGTTGAATTATGTTGTGTTAAGTAGAATTATTAACTACTATTAATATTATATTGTGCTAAGTGTTATAACATTATATTGTGTTATATTGTGTTAAGTAGAATTATGTTGTCCTAATTCTAATGACAGAATTATTTGTAATAGCTTATAAATGGAAACACCTTAGAAGTTCAACAATAGGGAATTGGTGAAGTAAATTTTTGCAAATTCCTACAAAAACAGAAATACTGTAAGGTAATAGTTGAAAACACAGACTCTAGTTTTAAATTATCTGGATTCAAATCTGAATATTTTAATTCTAACCTTTAGAGCCTTGGCCAAGTTATTTCCCCTAAATCTCCATACAAATGGGGATCCTAATAGTACTTAGCATGGAGATTGTCATGAACATTAAATGAGATAATCCAACCGTGCACTTATTATATAGTGTCTAGCACATAGTGCCAGTGAAAATTAGCTATCAGTATTTTTATTTAATAGAGTATCACATAAACACTAAAATAATGTCTCAGTAGACCATGTAATAAAATGTAAAAATGTTTATGATCTATGGTGAATGGGAGAAAGCAGAGTATAAAATTTTATGTAAAGTATAATATAAATTATATAATAAGAGAAACACAATACATGTATTTAAAAGCCAGGAAGATATACATCAAAATGTTAACATTGTTGTCTCTGGATTATTTTCTCCTTTGTAAGTTTCTCAGTTTTCTACTTTTCTAAACAAAGAACAGCTATTTTGTAATAAAAAGCAATTAGCACATAAAAAAGTAATCATGGCAGATTATGTCCAGTTTTCTCCTCCTTGGCTATCACAAAATATTGGACATCATTTTATTCTTCCAAAATTGTAGTGCTTGTACTTTTCAGCACATTTTTTTCTTATAGGCCGTGAGTAGATCCAAAGTAGCATTTTCCCTTCTCTGCTTTCCTTGCCTTTGGCAGATAGAATTATCAGGAAGGCTTGTCAAGAATGTATTTTTCTGGTGATAGCTGATTTAATGCCAGTATCACATTTAAAGTAATGTTTTAATTTTTTTCTTGGGTCACTGATAGGATTAAGGGTGCAGACATATTGGCCCTCTGTTGATTTGCCAATATCCAGAAGAAACTTTTCTCCTCTGTTAGAAATGAGAAGTTGACATAGCGTTTATTGGTGTGTTATTGGTTAGAGTATTAACTATTGTAAGTTGCTTAGGCAATGAATACATAATAATAATAATTTGTTGTAGAGGAAATTTACAACTAAAAAACCAAAAAATATAATACTGATAATGATAAAATGGTAATATTTTAATTGCCAAACACATAAAAGATGATCAATAAACATTTGTCCAATAAAATGGAACTGAAAGAGGTACCAGGCACAATGTACAAAATTTTTGTATTGAACTTAAGTTGTTTTTAAATATCAGAAATATTTTTTATTTCTTTACTTCTGAAAGAAAGGTTTTAATAAGGTTTTTGCCTAGGGGATTTGGGAACCCATATTTTAACTGTCACTGGGGCTAGTGTTATGCAGGCCATCTTTTACAATATTTGTTAGTGACAGGTTTTTTTTTTTTTTGGAGACGGAATCTTGCTCTGTCGCCCAGGCTGGAGTGCAATGACGCGATCTCAGCTCACTGCAACCTCCGCCTCCCAGGTTCAAGCGATTCTCCTGCCTCAGCCTCCTGAGTAGCTGGGACTACAGGCGTGTGCCACCACGCCCAGCTAATTTTTGTATTTTTAGTAGAGACGGGATTTCACCATGTTGGCCAGGCTGGTCTCGAACTCCTGACTTCAGGTGATCCACCTGCCTTGGCCTCTGAAAGTGCTGGGATTACAAGCGAGAGCTATTGCACCTGGCCTTTTTCTTCTTTTTACAGTAAATACCCCTGCATCTGTTGCTCATCCTGCAAGAGACCCAGTCTCCACCATTCATTCTCATACAGCCTGATTCACACTCCCTTTCACTGGTAGAATCCCTGTTTCTTTCACTATCCACCTATATCAGTCAGGATTAGGTTTGCTTCAATATATCAAATGGCAAAAACCACAATGACTTTTGCACTGACCTAATACCAGAAAGCAATAACACTGGCCATTTCGGGGAAGTTTAGGTTAAGGAATCTGAAGGTAGACAGTCCATGACCCGTAAAGGAATCCCACATGGTCTTCAGAAAGATTAAGGTCCTTCTAACTCAAAACTCTGCCACCCCTAGAGGGTGTCCTTGACTTTGTGATCCAAGATGACTGTGATCCAAGCTCAACCAGCACAGCCATGTGCATAATGGCTCTGTTGTCTTCTTCCTCTCTGGAAACTTTCTGGAGGTGCCTCATAGCACTTCCTTTATATCTGTGTTAATTATCTATTGCTGTGTAACAAATTACACCCAAACTTAGCAGCTTAAAACAACAAATGCTCATTATCTCACTGTTTCTGTGGTCTAGGAATTCAGGCACAAGTTAGTTGGGTGCTCTTGGCTCAGGGTATCCCACACAGTTGCAATCAAAGTGTTGACAGGTTCTACAGTCATCTAAAAGCTCACCCGGGAAGGATATGTTTCTGAGATCACACACAAAGCTGTTGGCAGGCCTCCGATCCTCACTGGCTTTTGCGTGGAGACATCAATTTCTTGCCATGTAGGTTTCTCCATGGAGCAGATCACAACATGGCAGCTGGCTATCCTCGGAACAAGAATAAAAGAAAGTACCCAAGACGGAGCCAAAGTCTCTTTGTAACCTAATCTTGGAAATGACATCCCCTCACTTTAGTCCTATTCTATTCATTAGAAATGAGTCACTAGGTCCAGTCCATATTTCAAAAAGAAGATTTGCCCACGCAGGTGAGTATCAGGAGAGAGAGGTCATTGGGGACCATTTCAGAAGCTGCCTGTAATGAAATCTCATTACACAAAACATAGCCGCATATACTGAAGGGAGCCTGAGAAATATAGTTTTCTGTTATGCAGTAATCTGCTTAGCTAAAACTCAGAATTCTTTTACTAAAAGAGAAAGAAGGAATAACTATTTGGTGGCAATTAGCATTTTAATGTCATCCTCACTGATGTTTTACTCTTCACCCCACCATCTCCCATTTTTCTCCTGCCCTTCTTTCTGTTCTTTGTACTAGAGTCTTCATCCTAAACCCTTTGTTCAACACACAGATCCATGTTTACCATTGTTATGTAAGAATATCGGATCAAAACCATCATTTTCATGACTCACAGTTAGCAGATGCTATGGAATTAGGAGTTTCACTCATTTTACTCACTAAGACTCTCTTCTTCTAAGTCTAACCTAATGTCAAAACAATAAGCTCTTTCTAAACTGGGCATGGTGTCTCACACCTGTAATCCCAGCACTTTGAGAGGTTGAAGCAGGTCTACCAAAAATACAAAACATTTAGCTGGATGTGGTGGTGTGTGCCTGTGATCTCTACTACTCAGAAAGCTGAGGTGGGAGGATTGCTTGGGCCTGGCTGGTGGAGGTTGCAGTGAGCTGAGATCACACCACTGCACTCCAACCTGGGTGACAGAGCAAGACCCAATCTCAAAAAAAGTTGCAGAAAGGCATATAAAGAAGTATTCTTGGGTAGGAATTGGGGAACTTGAACTCTAGTCAGCTTTGGTCCTTACAAACTACCATGGAACCTCACAAAAACCACACAGTCCCCTGAGACTCAATTTCTCAACTGTGAATTTTAAGGCCAAATCATGACATGATCACAATGAAGTTCCTCAGTGGTGGAAGAGATGGAAGGAGCATGCCTGGCAGCTCTCTTAAGTGACAAGCACTGACAATTCAGTAGCTTGAATTCAGGTGAGAGACACTTCTAGCACAGTAGCTGATAAAGTTAAGGAGCAGCAAACTCCTGAATCTTATTGCCTAGGTTGGCTGCATCTCACTGCCATATGATTCTTTTAAACCATAGGCCTCACCAACTTAGTGGCCATTATTAAGTTGCCATTATTAGTGGCCTCGCCAACTTAGTGGCTTCCCATTATTCATTCATTCACTTATTTCACAAGTATGTACTGAGCACTTGCCATGTACCAGAGTCTTTGCTGGGAGCCTAGGGAGAGGAAGGTGAACAAGACTGACATAGTTCCTGCCTCACAGAATTTGAATTTAATAGGGAAATCACACAATTGAAGAAGCAATAACAACAATAAACATGATACATGTTTGATAAAGGATATCATGTGAGCACTTAATAGAATTGTCTAAGCTGCTCTGGGAGGATCAGAGGAAAATTACTAGAGGAAATAAAGTCCAAACTTCTTCTTTCCTTCCAAACCCTCCATGTTTTTAGCTCACCTACATTTTTTTTTTTTACTGTATATTTTCTCCTCCTCCTTAAATACCTTGCCCTCTGACCGAAATGCATTCCATTCTGTGCTGAATACACTCTACATGGTTATAAAAATCACTATCTTCCTTCAGATTAGGAAGACGCATACCCTGGAACCCTTCTCTCTTTCCTATTGCAGAGCCATAGATAAATATTTCCAAATATTTCAACACTGAGAACTTTTCACATTCCCTATCAATGAAATTTTGGGGCCAACTGGCTTGTCTCCTTTAAACCCATTTCAAGTTCTCTTGTTCAACCACCACTGCACAGCAGTCTATAATCTACGAAGTAACTTATTGGACTTGTTCAAAGGTACAACCATTTGCTCCAAGGAAGTTCATCAGTGGCCCCCTCAAGAATTCTGGAGATGTTTAAAATCCATTGAGATAGAAAAGTATGCTGGAGAGTTTGAAACATATTCTAATAAGAGTATCTAGGTCTCTTGTAGTGTCAGGCATGGATGCATAAAATAGATTGAGTCCAACTGTGCCCATTATGCACTTGTGCTACACACCATTAATGACGGGAAAGAACTCAAACCAAGCATTTTCAGCACTACCTCAACAAGCCATTCCACCAGGAAATAATCTCCTTCAGTCACTGTGAAGTCATTTCAAGTATTTCCATCACTCCTATTTCAGCCAAATGTTTTATATTCTTCCAACAGTACAATCCTTTCTGACAAGAGCTTCAGATATAAATTGACATTTGGAGGATTAGACAGGACAGTGGTTGAACTCTGTTCCTAGATTGGATTCTGCAAGCTATTTGCTACATGACCTATCACAAGTCACCTGCCCATCCACACCTGCTTTCCCCATTATGAACTAGAAATTGATAACTCAAGGAATGTGTGTGGCCAAAAGAGTGTCTGTGAAATCCATGCAATGCCTTGAAGAGGTTGTTACGTAATTCAAGTCCATTACTAATGATATTAATCAGTCCCTTTTCCTGTTACATTTTTCATGCCAACTAAATAATATAATTAGTAGTACTTAACAATTTTGTCTTTCAAAATGAGCACAGCATCTCTTCTGTCTTTATTCCTTTTTTTTCTTACTTGTATTTAGACTTTTACTTAGTGATAATCAGTCGCATATACTTAATTCATGGGAAAAGCAACACATTAATCATCACCAGTGGCCAGGTGCAGTGGCTCATGCCTGTAATCCCAGCACTTTGGGAGACCAAGGTGGGCAGATCACTTGAGGTCAGGAGTTCGAGACCAGCCTGGCCAACATGGTGAAACCCCGTCTCTACTAAAAATACAAAAATTAGCCTAGAGTGGTGATGCACAACTGTAATCTCAGCTACTCAGGAGGCTGAGGCATGAGAATTGCTTGAACCTGGAAGGCAGAGGTTGCAGTGAGCCAAGATTGCACCGCTGCACTCCAGCCTGGGCAACAGAGTTAGACTCCATCTCAAAAAAAAAAAAAAAAATCATCACCAGTTATTAAATGAATTATTTATTTTGGGAAAAAAAAATCCTCCCCAAACAATCTGTACTCTCTGCCATGCCTTAATGTATTGGCTGTTGATAATTGTTGCTATTTTTGTTTATAAAAAGCTGAGCATTTGGAAGCCAACAACATTTGATCATCCTTTCCATGCCTTACGCTACAATTCATTCACCTTGAAATCATTAGGATTAGTCGCAGTGATGGACTGAAAATTCTCTAGTGCAAGACTGAGGCACAGACATAGCCTGAGGCAGTTTCAAAATCTGACATGAAATTTATATCAAACTGTGGCACTATCAGTTAGCTGGGAGTTAGAAAAATATTCAGCCAGCCTAAGATAAAAATCATATCGAAGGTAAAACCTACTTTGAATGCCACCCTTCTTGCTGCTGCTGCTTTTTTTTTTTTTTTTTTTTTAAGAGAGACAGGGTCTTGCATTGTCACCTAGGCTGGAGTACAGTGGTGTAATCATAACTCACTGCAGCCTCAAACTCCTGGGATCGAGGGATCTTCCTGCCTCAGCTCCCAAGTAGCGGGACTACATGTGTGCACCACTACACCCAGCTAATTTTTAAAACATTGTTTTTGTAGAGATGGAGTTTCACCATCTTGCCCAGGCTGCTCTCAAACTACTGGGCTCATGTAATCCTCCCTGTCTCGGCCTCCCAAAGTGCTAGGATTACAGGTGTGAGCCACCACACGCAGCCTTTTTTTTAAGAGGGCAATTTGTTTAAAATGTTATTCTATTATTTTTAGAGACAGAGTCTTTCTCTGTTACCTAGGCTGGAGTGCAATCCTAGCTCACTGGGAACTCAAACTCCTGGGCTCAAGCAATTTCAAGGCCTCACCTCCTCAGTAGTTGGGACTACAGGTCTGCACCACCACACCTGGTTTCTATCCTCTACTTTTATCATATCCCAGTATTCTCATGCTGTCCAAAGTTCCAAATTTCTCCCCAGCTCTATCCCTGACTTGCCCTTTTCTCTTTCCCTGTGGAAGATATTATATTTCAATATTACCTAGAATCCTGGAATCTCAGAGTTGAAAGGGAACTCATGGGAGTTTTTCTCCAGTACATCAATTCTGCCTGCAACATTTGTCAGAGTATTTTCTAGCTTGAAATATTATAACATGAGAAATTCATGACCTTTGGAAGTAGTTCATTTCATTGTAAAAGATTTAATCAATTAAAATAATGTTTTATATTGAATCAATATCTTTTAACTATCAATTTCCACTTGTGGCATTTTATTCATTTGTGGGTCTATTGAGGAGGGAGCAATTTGGAGGAATCTTTCATGGTAACTCTAAGGCTTTCCAGAAGAGAGGGTGGGGTGACCAACCCCATGTGAACAGAGAAAGCAGGAAGAGCAGTGCATGAAAACACACAGAAAGCCTAGTTGCAAGTAGTTCAGGGTAGATAGGTTTACCCCTCTGCTGTGGTATAAAAGTTTATGTCCTCCCAAGTTCATAAGTCAAAATTCTAACCCCCAGGGTAATGGTGCTGGAAAGTGGCGGCCTTTGGGAGATGATTAAATTCTTAGGGCAGAACCCTCATGAGGGTATTAGTGCCCTTATAAAAGAGGCCCAAGGGAGCTCATTTTCACCTTCCACCATGTGAGGACACACCAAGAAGGTGCCATCTACGAAGCAGAAAGTTAGCCTTCACCAGAAACAGAATCTGCCAGTACCTTGATCTTGGACTTCCCAGCCCCCAGAACCATAAGAAATGCATTTCTGTTGAGTATAAGCCACCCAGTCTACGTTATTTTGTTAAAACAGCCTGAATGGACTAAGACACTGCAATTGCCTGTCTGTGTTCTGTTCTGGGGAATCCTTCCTCCTTTACCAACCACCCTGTTCTCTGGGGTTTTGAGTTACCAGATATCAGCTCTTACGTCTTCTGTCTGTCATCCCTCCCATATCCTTTCAGTCATGCTTGAGTCTTCCCCAGTATAGATGCCTTCCATCAACTCTCCCTGGCCTCAAGTTGCCACCCTCCTTTTCCATCCTTTCATAAACAGTTCATGAAAGAATAGTGGCTCCTTAAGGTGTGGTTCATTAACAACTCACACTACAGTCCTTGTTCAAAATGCAGCCTTCTGAACTTCGACTCCAGCACTAATTAATCAAAATCTGTGTGGCAATCTGTACTTTTTTTCTTTTAAAACAACATTGCTTGAATGTTTGAGAAACACTGAGGCACCCAATATTCCCACTCTTGTCAGGTCACTTTAAATAAGCTCCTGCACCTTCTCTTTACTAAAACTAGTCTCAAAGGGCATCAATGAACTCCACAGTGATAAATCCCACAGCCCTTTATCTGCAGCAGTTTCCCCTTCTTAAAGTTCCATCCTCTTCTTTCCTGAAATCACCACCCTTTGGAGATTTCCCTCCTTACTTTTGTCTCTTCTTTCTCTGTCCTTTTCTCTGACACTCGTTTGTTCATGCTTTAAAATAAGTTGCTTCCCGGGCATTATCCATGACCCCTTTCCCAGCCTGTGTGTGCTTCCTGAGGAGTTCCTCCAAATCATGACTCCAACTACTATCTATATATCTGTGTTCCTCAAACACCCATATTCTGCGCCACCTCTATTTCAAGTTTTCTACTTGTCATAACAAATAATCAAAGTTGACATTTTAGAAATAAATTATTTTCTGGATCCCTTTCCCAAATGGATTTTCCATTTTTTGGTTAATAACATAGTGAGGATGCTTTCCACCCTCACAGAAAACCCAGACTCAATTGGTTTGAACAATAAAGAAAATGTATTACTTCACATAACCAGCATTCTGGAAATAAGCCAGTGCCTTGATTATTTGATTCAGAGGATAAGTGACATCAGGCAAGATGCAGCAGCTTTTTCTTTTCACTTTCTGCCGTTTTCAGCCCATTGGTTTGCCCTCAGCCTAGCCTCTCATGAGACGGCTGCTGCAGTTCCAGGCATCACATCCAGACAAGGCAGTGTCCACTGGAAGAAGAGAGGGGCTATTTCTTTTCTTGTGTCTCTTCATATCAGCAAAGAAAACCTTCCCCAGGAACCCTCTAGAAGACTTCTCCTCTCATTCCATTGGCCACAATTGTGTTAAGTGCACTTTGCCAAACCATCTACTGTAAAATGGAAAAGCTTATTCACTGTGATAAGCCTGCCTCTCTTGCACCATATAGTTTCCTTGAGAAAGGAGGGTGTCTTAGTAGAATCAGGGTTCTGTTAGAAAAGAGAGAAGGTAGTTGAATCCATTATGATTAGATGTGGCTGATATTAACAAAGACCCAATTCAATCGTGGATTATATATACAAAGAAATTCTGAGGCAGACAATCTAGGACAATTGTCTTAGCTCCATGAATAAAGACAGGACCGTGCTCCTTATCAGTTTTCTGCTCTTCAATATGAGGCTTCCATGTCACAGTCCAGACCATTACACCTGCTAGGCTGTGACATGAAAGTAGGATTAAGGAAATGAGAGAGAATGGCTCAAATTATTTATTTTAAGGAGGCTTCCTGGATGTCCCTGGCAAGATTTCTGCTTATATTGCAAAGGAGGCTGGTTTTTGCCATTTTTCGCTTGATACATTGTACAGGGCCTTGTTCCCAAGGAACAAGGTCTGTTGGGAGATAACCAGCAAATCTGCTATGGGGTGAATGATTGTACAGGTAGCTAATAATGTCTGCTACTTTCACAATTCCCCCAAGCCATCCAAGCTGGAAACCAAATGCCTTTAATTGTTTCCTCATATCATTTGACATATTCAGTAGGAGACTGAGCCCCAATGATTTAGTCTGCAAAAGATTTAACAAGCCTTTTCTTTTATCTCAATTCCCACTGCTCCTGCCTTAGATCAGATCTTTTGATATCTGGACTCTTATAGCAGCATCTGACCAGTCTTCTGCCTCTAGACATTTATGATTTCACTCTATTCTTCACATTACCTTTGGGTTCTTTCTGAGACACAACCCTGATTTACTTAAATAACTGCAAAAACACTCTATTGTTCATGGAATAAAGTTAAACTGCTTTGTATGTCAATCAAAACTCTCAATACTCTGACCTCAACCAACCTCCCACTGTTCCCCACACTTTAGTCACACCAGGTGAAATCCTTTTAGACCCATCCATGTAACAATGATTTGTTTAGTGACTTTTGTTTTTATTATATATTACAGTATGCTGTTAATATATCATTTTCCTTTGCTGCAAATGCTGCCAAGTGCTTTCAGTCAATGAGATTTCAATGTACTTTCCCAAGTTGTGTCTATTCTGCAATGTGTATGGTTTATGCCATCATGGCCTCTCTTGTCATTTATTTTCATGATCTGGCAAAGAGTTTGGACCTGTGATGGCTAACTGAAGGTATACACATTAAATTCTTGGACTAAACTCAAAGGAACAAAGGGAAAAATGACAACCTGAACTTGAAATGAAGTTTCCAAGGAGGGTCAAGGCAACTTCAAGGAGATAATGGAAAAAAAAGAGTAGCAACCATCGGATAATTAGGGAGAATAGATGAAAGTCCCTTGACATTTGAAAAGCATTATAAATGTTACTGCAGATCAAAATAATTAACCAGCTAGTATTTAAGTTAGAAGATGTTTAGTCTGGACACACATCATAACTCCAGGGATTGAAGACAATTAAGGAGAACTAGCAAGAGCATGACACTGAAAACATAGTTCCCCAAATTTCTAATATCCCGTTCGTACTGATTTAGATAGTACTTTCATTTCCAGAAATACATCTCATCTTCATGTACTTACAGGCAGAAAAAGATTTGTCATGAAGCTAATCAAGCTTAAGGATAAGGACCCCTATCAGGACAGGTCCTCTCAGAGGTTCATGGAGGGGCTATAGCTATACTTCGATGTGGCTGTATAGATTTTTTTTTCTTTAGAAAAAATAATTTTAAAGTGACAGAAAATTATAAAAATAGATGCATTATTACTGTGTAATCCAGAGAACCAAACAGTTTTGACAATTATCCCAATAATGTGCTTATAGCAAGGTGATTCCATTTAGGGTCATGTGCTGCATTTATTTTTTGGTCTCTCTACATTCCTTCAATCTGGAACAGTGTTTTAGTCTCCCCTTGACTTTTATGACCGCAATGTTTTTGAAAATTACAGGCTGGTTATTTTTAAAATGTCCCTCAATTTGGGTTCATCTGCTGTTTCCTCAGGATTAGATTCAGCTTATGCATTTTTAGCAGGATCATAGAAGTAATGCTGTGGTCTCATTGCATTTTTCTCGGGTGGTACATAATTTTCATTTGTCCTGTTAATGGTTATATTAACTTTGACTGTGATTGAGTTGGTGTTTGTTGGGTTTCTGTAGTTTAAAGTTTTTCTTTCTCCCTTTGTAATTTATGTACTTTGTGAGGAGATTCTTTTGTTGTTTAAATATTTTGGGTTTGTTTGTTTGTTTTGAGACTGGGTCTCGCCCTGTCACCCAGGCTGGAATGCAGTGGCACCATCTCAGCTCATTGTAACCTTGAACTCCTGAGTAACTGGGACTAGAGGTGCATGTCACCATGCCCAGCTAATTTTTTTGCTTTTTAGAGATGGGGGTCTCACTATGTTGCCCAGGCTGGCCTTGAACTGTGAGGAGGTGTCTTGAGATGAACTGAATATTCCAATCCCTATCAAACTTTTACCCACTAGTTTTAGCATTCACTAATGACTTGAATTATTACTGTAATGGTTGCCAAAAGATGATTTGCTAATTCCCTCATTCCATCTACATTTATTGTTTGATATTCTATTGTAAGTAAAAGATTTTCCTTCTCTGAATTTATTTATGCATTTATTAACATATCAGTGTGAATTCATGATTCTTATTCAATGAGTGATAATGTGCTATTGTCATTTTTTATTTTGATCTCAAATTGTCCCAGATTTGGCTAGCATGAACCCTTTCAAGTTGGCTTCTCTGAATTTTGTCGTGCCCCCATCTTCTTTGATCACATTTTGCTTTCCAAAATAACACAGTCTCCAGGCTTGTTTCCCTGCTTCAAAGCTGAAATGTCATTGAGAAACCAAGAGCTGGGCATAAAGTGTGCTCATTCCTCTGGCCCTCTTGTTGCTATTCTCAGGCCCTCTCATATATTCTCCAGAGAATATTTGCATCTATACATATGTATATCTGTATTTGTGTTCATACTTTTCTACATATGAATTCACACTGATCCCTCCAATTCCAATTCAATACTGCAAGGTTCATTTTAGTTGTCTCCTTAGCATATTATAACTCCACTCTCTGACAGCAAGAAACTCGCCTACCAAAACCTCAATTTATTTACCTGTTAGATCAATTCTCCCTTTATCTTGTCAATCTTCTCCCCCACCCTCACCCCAGCTACCTAGATGCCCACCTCGGCCCATGCCAAGACACACTTCACCCATGAATTGGCTTTCTTCTGACCTTACTTGGGCTCTGACACCCTACTCTGGGCAACCACTACCACCACCCCAGCCCATCCTACCCCGAGCACAAACTTCCTCTTTACCACTCTTGACTCCAACACTGTGCATTGGGCCTTATGGATAAACTTTTCATCCTTCTTGAGTTCAACATCCCACATCTAAGAATTTCCCCTCCCCCATTCTCCTTCCCCACAGATACCCTCTTCTTTCTCCCCATTTGGACTTGTTATCCCATGCTAGTCATCTGCTGCCACCACTACCTCCTAATAAACACACGCCTTGCTGGGTCCTGACTAATGGTTTTTGGACTAAATTATATAGGAAATAGGAGAGGGAGGGACAGAATTAGGGAAGGAAGGAAGGAAGGAAGGAAGGAAGGAAGGGATTTTTATGCTTTTATAAATAAGGGTATTGGTGGTGTCTTAAATTTGGAAAAGCAAGATATTTTTAACCATAAGATTGTTAAGGATACTGTTTCTTCCCACTTCCGCCTCCCCTCTGTCACATGAGCCCTTGTGTTGGGTGACATTGGAGTGACCATAAGCATTTTGGTGATGCAGATAAAAAGTTGGGTTGGAGTTATAGTTTGGATACAGTGGAATACATTTGTATGGAATACATATAATATTCATATTTATTTTGCTGAATGAAAAGCATTCATGTGTGATTTTAACAACATGAAACAAATCTATTCAACTGTAACCTGCACAACGCAACATTTTCCATGGAAGGTTGTGACAACGCAACTCTTAGAAAAGTGAAGACCAACATCTTATTAAGTTCGCAGACTGTGAGCCATGTACAGCTCATTCCTTAATCTTCCTGGAGATTAATCCTGCCCCATGGTTCCTGAGGTTGTGGATTACTCTGATATTTTGTGAGAGATGTATGTTTTCTGGCTCATCTCCCAAGTGGATTATTTAAACACATATACCAACCTGGATTTTTTTTTTCTAGATATAACATTCTGATTGGCCCATATATAGAGCTATTCAAGGTTTGCAACAAAGATGCAAAGATGATGCAAAAAGTTTATTGAAAAGTTAATGAAGCTCAAAAATCATATTTAACCATAATTTCTCAGTCACTTATAAATATTTCAATAGAACAAATGATAATTTATAGACTCCTGATTTAGATGTGCATGAACGTACCTCCTTTTAGCATGTCTATTTATTAAAGAAGTATTAAAAAATTCAGATAATGAAACAGGAAATGTGATTTAAAAAGAGTGATAAAATCTATAGGAATTACTCTGACACTGACAAGTAATTCATTCATAAGAGATAAATTTTGAATAAAAGTAATAAAAAGGCTTGTGGATATTGTTTGATAACCCAATTAATGAAGAAGAGTAAAGCATGTGAATATAATGGAAAAATATTAAATTTCTTGCTGATTTGACACAAAATAACTGACATCAAGGTAGATACAATAAAACGCATGATATGCCACCATAATGAAAACATTAATGACAACAGGCTAATGATGTCATTAATTCAAAGAGAATTGAAATTAATCACTGCCAAAAGAAAAACCTGTAATGGCGTGAAATCTTATCGCTCATGTATAAAAGACACTTGATGGATGTTTCCCCAAATTAATAACACTCCTAAAAATTTACATGGCATTGCTAACAAAGAGTTTGAAATTGATATACATTTTTTCCAAACACGTAGTAATAAACATCAATTTTTACTAATCATAATAGAGAAATCAATGTTATCTTTCTTTTTAAATACATATTATATGGTAAAACTGTTGCCATATAAAGAGGCTAGCAAAGAGTAAAAGCCCCCGAAAACTGTTGGGAAAAAAGTATTATAGAGTTTTGTTAGGTAGATAATTAATTCAATATTATTTTATTTTTCTGGATTTTGTGAAGTTTCTGATATTTGTCAGCTTTTACATTTGTAAATTGTGTTCTTCTAAAACCTTCACTTTAATAGTTAATGTTATATTTATATTTTTTATTGTTTTTATTAATGAAGTCCCCCCCAAAACAGAATCTCCAGGCCCTACATTGTCTGGATTTGCCCCTTATGCTATTTATAGTATTTAAACAGGTTTCCAAGCTTTAACTCATGCTGTTCCCTGTGTCAGGATCTGCTGCTACCCCCTTTTGTTACTTATTATTTAAGATGTAATTCACAGATAGCTTCCTCTGTGAAAATTTTCAGCCCCATTCCCACCCATCCTCTCGACAGGGCTTTCAGAGAGTTTTTCTTTTTCTTTCTTTCTCTCTCTCTCTTTCTTTCTTTCTTTCTCTCTCTCTCTCTTTCTTTCTTTCTTTCTTTCTCTTTCTTTCTTTCTTTTTCTTTCTTTCTTTCTCTCTCTCTTTCTTTCTTTGTTTCCCCTTCCTTCCCTCCTTCCTTCCTTCCTTCTTCCTTTCTTTCCTTCCTTCCTTCCTTCCTTCCTTCCTTCCTTCCTTCCTTCCTTCCTTCCTTCCTTCCTTCCTTCCTCTCTCTCTCTTTCTCTCTTTCTCTCTTTCTTTCTTGATGGAGTCTCGCTCTGTCTCTCAGGCTGGAGTACAGTGGCGCGATCTCCACTCACTGCAACCTCCACCTCCCAAGTTCAAGCGATTCTCCTACCTCAGCCTCCCAGGTAGCTGGGATTACAGGCACATGCCACCAGACCTGGCTAATTTTTATATTTTCAGTAGAGACGGGGGTTTCACCATGTTGGCCAGGCTGGTTTCGAACTCCTGACCTCACGTGATCTGCCAGCCTCAGCCTCTCAAAGTCCGGGGATTACAGGTGTGAGCCACCATGCCCAGCCTATATATCTTATTTCTAATAGTATATGTAATTATATCCCTTTTATCCCCCAAAGAATGTGAACTTCTTGAAGGCAGGACAGTGCAACATCGTCCCCAGCTCCCGGTTTTTTGTCTGTTGGTAAGATTTGCTAAATACTGGTGACTGAATGAATTTGTAAATGAGTTGCAATGTTACAAAATAGGGTGAAATTTTATGACTCACAACTGTCAATTACCGGAGATAATATGGTCCTTTCTTTTTTATCGTGTTACTTAGATTTCTGGGTTTTTTCCTGAGCTCTTTTGTGCATGTAATCAAACTCTTATGGCAGGTCTTCTGTTGGTGGAGAGACACTTGTGCCTTCTAAAGCTGTTGTTAGAGTGTCTTTTACAAAAAAGAAATTTACAGGTTGAGGGGGTGCAGAGAGAAAGCAGGGTCCACAATGCTCAGGAGAGCTTATCCTTGTGGACAGAGGAACAAAAGCTTCTGAAAAGAATTTATTTTTGTTTCCTGATCTGTACAACAATCTATTAACTTTTCTTCATATACAATGAGCTTTTTTTTCTGCTTACGTTTCCCAGTCTTTCCCAGTTTTGTGGTTAGAGAGACACCCATTTCCATGTGCAGAACTGCAAGCCTAATGTATTGAGTACTTTCCATATGCCAGATGCCTCTACATGTATGTGTATATACACTGGGATATTTCATTTCCCATACTCTGGGATATTTCATTTCCTCTCTAATATTTAGCATGTTCCCTTTGCCTATTTCAGCTCACTTACACTGTTTAATATCCATGTGGGTGTAACTGCAGAAGCCACTTGTCAGGCTGGCCTGCCACTGATATTCCTGTTTGTTCTCATCACAGGCTCATGTCCAAGCAGACTCAGGCAAAGACATACCTGTTTTTGCTCAGGCCTTTGATGCATATTGTGTCCTAGATTGGATGTGTCATCACACCCAGGGACTCACCTGTCCATCACCTTCTGCTGCACATTGCAAAATTAATTGGAGCCTCCATCATTCATAAACAACATGCTCTCTGCATCTGAACTTTGTTTGTCAAAATGGGGCAGCCCTATTATCATTGTGTAGTTTTATTAGTTTCTTGTGCTTGCACTCAGTATTCATTCATGCATTCATTTATTCATCAATTATAATTGGACACTTTGTATGTGTTAGCAACTATTAAGATATTAGGGATACAAAAATTCATAAGATTAGGTCTTTCTCCTCAAGAGCTTCATCTATGATTATAGAGGTATGGAAAGCAGAGGGGTTTTGGAGTCAGAAAATCTTGGGATTGTATCCTGACTGTGCCCTCAACTAGCTGTGAAAGAGTTTAATCTGTTTCATCTTAAGTTTTGTCATATGTACAATGGGGAAAATAATATCCACATTCCAGTGTTGTCGTTTGGATTAAATGATATAATTTTCAAAGCATGATTAAATGGTAGATTAGAGAATTAAATGGTAGATTAAGCCATGCAGACATTCCAGGGTTTTCTCTATTTCAGTTGGAAACACACATTTTTCCTTTCGAAAAAGTGTAAGGACTGGAGCTACCAAGAAGCACCAGAGACAAGAGAAGGTGTCAGAGTGCCAGACCCCAGCCCAGCACCAAGAGAGGCGAGCCCAGCACAGGGTGGAAGCACCTCCTTCTTTCTTCCTAACCCTTTCTGGCATCAGTCCCCAGGCCCAGACTGGCAGCAGTAGTGGCCAGTACTCAGTAGTAACCCTGACTGGGAGAAGCATCAAAGACAGAGAAGCAGTGATGGCAGCCCCCAGCCCCAGAGCAGCAGCAGTGTTGACAGCACCCAAGAAGGGACAATTCTGGAAGTAGAGGTTCCTCAGATTCCTGGCTTCCAGGCACTTAGCTCAGCAAAACTGACCTTGACATCAGCTCTTGACTGCAATGATCTATCCCTTGATTTAAAAAAAAAAAAAAAGAGTCCAGGGTTGGAAAACAGGTGAGAACCTGGATTCCACAATGATTCTTCTGGGTCCAGCCAGGAACTTTGGGTTTCACTGAATTTTTATGTTTCCTGTAACCACACACCACTGTCTTTCCCAGTTTTGTGGTTAGAGAGACACCCATTTCCATGTGCAGAACTGCAAGCCTAATGTATTGAGTGCTTTCCATATGCCAGATGTCTTCTGCATGTATGTGTATATACACTGCATCCTCACAATTCTTTAGGTGAGTGTTATTATCCCCATTTTACGGATTAGAAACCCATGATCAGAGAAAATGTAAGAGCTTTCTTCATGACCACACAGGGGAAGACTTGATTTTCAACCTGAATGCCTTACTTACCCAGCCAGGTTGCTTCCATTTCCCACTTTATAGGTGCTCAGCTCTTATGGAATGAATTTTGAATGTATTTTGGGTCTCTTTCCCTCTTCACAGTGCCCAGGAGATTCAAATATGGGCACTTAAGGTTTTCATGGCTATTACTTACTTTGTCATCTTGCAAGGAGGGCAGTAGAACTGTGGATTGTGCCCTGGGGAATTGTTGAAAGTGCTGTTCAATGACCTTGCTTCACTTCAGATAACTTTCTCTTTTATTGTGTGTGTGAACGTCTGTGCACACATCTATATGTGCATCTGACTTGCTGCCTGAAGTAACGTGTCACAGAGGGGACTGGGATTTCTTCAACACAAGTGGAAACAGTGAAACATTCCTCTCAATGTTTTCATCAAGAACCTTTCCTGAATGAACCCACTAAGTTGTTCATTGTAACACAATGGCTATATAGAATGCTTTATTTATTTATTTACTTATTGAGACAGGGTCTTGCTCTGTCACCCAGGCTGGGGTGCAGTGGCACAATCACTGCTCACTGCAGCCTCAACCTTCCAGGCTCAAGCAATCCTTCCACCTCAGCCTCCTGAGTAGCTAGGACTACAGGTGCACACCACCACACCCAGCTAATTTTTGTAGAGACAAGGTTTAGGCCAGGTGCAGTGGCTCATGCCTGTAATCTCAGCACTTTGGGAGGCTGAGGTGGGTGGATTACCTGAGGTCAGGAGTTCGAGACCAGCCTGGCCAACCAACTTGGTGAAATCCCATCTCTACTAAAAATACAAAAATTAGCTACACGTGGTGGCATATGCCTGTAATCCCAGCTACTCGGGAGGCTGAGACAAGAGAATTGCCTGAACCCAGGAGGTGGAGGTTGCAGTGAGCACTCCAGCCTGGGCCACAAGAGCAAAACTCCATCTCCGAAAAAAAAAAAAAAAAAAAAAGAAGGTTTCGCCATGTTGCCCAGGCTGGTCTTGAACTCCTTGGGGTCAAGTGATCCACCCACCTTGGCCTCCCAAAGTGCTGGGATTACAGGCGTGAGCCATCATGCCTGGCCTAGAATACTTTATTTTAATGTGTATTTCATGTTTCATTCTGCTTTACATTTTTAAACATATGCTCTTTCCCTAACTAGATTAAATAGTTCTATAATAAGAACCATTCTTTCGGTGCTATTGGTACCCATACTGAATCCTGCAGGTGCTCATTAAATATTATTGCTTTTGAAGCACCACGTGTGTTGAAGTGGGGTGGGGGATGGAGGAGAGGAAGCAGTAAGAGGAGCTGGGCTTTTAAAATAAAAGTCACTTGGAAATCTAACCTGTAAATCCCAGGGCCACATCAGCCTTGGGGAGGCTAGGCAGGCAACGGACCAAGAGATTTTTCACAAGAATGTCTGATCCGGCTCCTCTTAGGAAGCTCCAGCCCCCTACCAGGCCTTTGGCAGTCACTGAGGAAATCCTCAGAAGGCTCCCAGAATTAATCCTCCTGGCTGTGACATGGGAGTCTTTCCCCTCCCCTCCTCCCACAGTACTTGTTCAGATATCAGGTGGTTGTGTAGATATCCAGCAACCAGGTGACCACAGTCTTACCTCTGTCACACATATCACACTGGCCAAGGGAATCCCAGGTGGCTGATCTCAATGACATTTCCAGTGTGTAACTATTGCAACATATACTGACTGCCTTCAAGCTGAACTGAGGAATTTACCCCACTCACCACTTGGGTTATGTTCCGTTATAGGCCACGGAGCCACCCTGCCTTACCTGTGTCTTACAATACTGATGATCAGCTTCTTATTGAACATGTTCCTCCCTGGGTAAGACCAGGCCCATTTGAAACCTGAGCATATAAACCTTGTTAGCCTCAGAATTACTCCTCCCCTCTGACAATGACCCATTGTCCTTGGACCAAGCTTACACACTTCAACCTTCTTTGGGTCAATTCTCTCCCATAAAGTTCCACGATTCTTCTTGCAAATAACTCCTTAACAGGCAGGACTGCCCTGCTGATCCTCTAGACATGTTAGTGGAAGATTAGGATTTGCAGCGGCCTACTTGACCCTAGTCTCACTCTACAGTACTGCTATGCATTGCTTTACATCGGCTCCCTTTGGTCATTTTGAACAGTGTTCTAATGAATTTCTGTGTACCCCATCATCCCCACCCTCAATTCCCTTCAGCCACATCAGAGTTATAAGTGGGTTTGGAATCTTTTCAGGTTGTATCAAAGAGTTTGGAAAGCTAGTTCATTTCTAAGCTTTTATTTTCTAAAGTAGTCCTTAAGTTATTTATTTAAATAAAATAATTTCAAGTAGTCTGCACATTAAATTATTTAAGCCACTAATCCTTGATAGTAAATCCATTAAACTATTTTATCCTAAGTACAAGTGAAATTAGTTATTAGTAAGGGTTATCCCATTTAAGAAAAAGTTACTGAAGAGTTGGAGACTTGGCAGTCAGCCAGGATGAAGTAGTACTTTTTTTTTTTTTTTTTGGAGACAGAGTCTCACTCTGCCGCCCAGGCTGGAATGCAGTGGTGCGATCTTGGCTCACCACAACCTCCACCTCTTGGGTTCAAGTAATTCTTCTGCCTCAGCCTCCTGTGTAGCTGGGATTACAGGTGCCTGCCATCATGCCCGGCTAATTTTTGTATTTTTAGTAGAGATGGGGATTCACCATGTTGGCTAGGCTGGTCTCAAACTCCTGGCCTCAAGTGATCCGCCTGCCTCGGCCTCCCAAAGTGCTGGGATTACAGCATGAGCCACTGTGCCCGGCCCAAGCAGTACATTTTAAAACTCTTACACTTTTTTCTTTTAGAATAGAGTCTAGGTTACCCTTTTCTAAAGTCTGCAGATTTCTCAAAGGTCCTCCTAAGGGGTTGGTGATATTCTCATTGAGGCCAAAATGAAAATTTGAGGGACATAATTGCCTTTGAATATTTTGAAAATGTCTACATCAGGAACTCTACTGGGAGACAAACTAAATTTTTGTCGCTTTTTCTATACCTTTTATATCCTTACCCACCAAAGAAAGAAGAAAAAAAAAACCATAATTATGTTTAATTGATTCAAGCTTGTTTGTTAATTTGGGAAATTTGAGAAATTTGCTTCAATTTTTGACATTTAAATTATGAAACTGGAATCTTGAATGTATAATCTTAGTTGTTATAACACAGCTAATCTTGGTTAAGCTGGTAATGTGTTGCTTAGACAAAGACAACTTAATCTTCTTATTCTTTATCCCCAAGGAGATTATACATATGTAATCAGAAAAAGCCTGTCTAAAAACTGAACTAGAAGTCTTCAAGCTTTATGATATTATGAACTTTCCCTAAACTCTGACACTGTCTGTAGCAGCTCTCTTAATTTGGATTTTGTCTATATGTAGTAAGTGTATAGAAGTGAATTGTGATATTCTTTGTAAGTTTTTCTTTAACTAATTTGACTTATTTTTATTTAACCAAATGAAACAAACCAAGAATATTCAGGTGACAGTCCTTGTTTCAGCAGCTTAGAAGAGATAACCCTATTGGACAGAAAATAAGAGTGATTGTCACATGGTCCTGAACTTTGGTGACTTTGTGAAGCTCCTAAACTTTGGTGACTGTTCATAGCAGTAGAAACCAGGCAATTCGACCAGGCATGGTCGCTCACGCCTATAATCCCAGCACTTTGGGAGGCCAAGGCAGGCGGATCATCAGAGGTCAGGAGTTCGAGACCAGCCTGGGCAACATGGTGAAACCCTGTTTCTACTAAACATACAAAAATTAGCTGAGTGTGGTGGTGCATGCCTGTAATCCCAGCTACTTGGAAGGCTGAGGCACGAGAATCACGTGAACCTGGGAGGCAGAGGTTGCAGTGAGCTGAGATTGCACTACTGCCCTCCAGCCTGGGCGACAAAGTGAGACTCTATCTCAAAAAAAAAAAAAAAAAAAAAAAGAAAGAAAACAAGCAAATGAAGGTCAGATGGTCACTCAGTGAGTCAGACAGAGGGAGATGGAGGCTCACTGACAGCACTAATAAACACAGAACTGAGGCTGCTTGGTAGAGGGTGTCATTGCATTAAATAATTATTTTAAATAATGCATGCAAATTAAACTATGCCTGTTTTTTAGATAAACCAAGAGATGCTAAAATAGCACTCGCCTGCCATCCGCATCAATGATTATCCTCCCCAGACTGAGACAAGAGACGGGAATCTGCCATGACCCAAGTCTGTCTCAGATCCCTTGTGAGCACCTAGCCCTATTTAAAAGTTCACTATGACTCCTGCAGTGCTAATAAGTTATTTTATCTGCTGCTCAACCAAAGAAAACCTGGCAGTGTCGAGGTTTGTAAGAGATGGTTGGCTAATCTCCATCAGGTGCCTTCCTGGGGAATTTTCAAAGGTTATTTTGAACACCTCCATTTTGTCTTGAGTTGATTTTAGAATACCGTTCCTGAGTAATTTGCTATCCCAGTATACAATCATCACTACTATTTACATCTGTCCCTTTCATCTCTAAGAAAAAAAAATTCAGTGACATCACTTCTCTGTTCCATACATTCTTGTTTTAAAATGTTGGACTACAAGATGACTGCTTAGAAGCATTTCGAGCATGCTTCATTCACCTAGAACCAAAATAGTGTATAGACAAACATACTTTGAATACATTATCCGAAAGGGAACACCAGAGTTCAACAGAAAAGTGAAAGGAAACTCTAAAACTGAGAAAAGAGAAGGAAACGTCAGCTTGTGTGGTCAGGACTGACCAGGAGCCAGAAGTAAGTCCCCAATATTTATGTGGTCCACTTTCCCACTGGAGAATCATACAATCCAGGCCACAGGTGTGTGCCTTGACCCTCTGAGGACTGGGAAGTAAGTGTAGCACGAGCTCCAGCCACCAGCGCTAGAACTTGGCACCACACCAGGATCTGAGCAGGATGAGAGTTGCCATGGAGGCTTGGTCTTGAGCTGGGCATGGCCGCTTACACCCCAGGGCTGAGATATGGACTAGGCAGGAACTTCCTGGTCTGGTTGAATAGCTGAACAACTGGGATAGGGGAGGGATTCCCTATGGGACTAAAGCATAAGAGGAACATAAGTCCCCCACCTGTCAGCCGAAGCTGTGGCCACTGAGACGACCCCCCACAATCCCTGAGGTAGGACTTCAGTGTGGCAACAGTCACTTCTCAGACAAGCACTCTTCAGTCAAACATTTATGCCTGACCTCTGGCCTCCTGGGTGACAGAGGTTAGGCATAAACCCCCTACCACCACCATCTCGTCTGGCTCCTGCCTACCAGCACCACCTACTGACCTGGATGCCAGCCCATACAGCTAATTGCAACCCCTGCCAATACAAGAACACAGCACTTGGAGACTAAAAGAGCATCTCACCACCACTGCTACTGCCATCACCCATGCAGGAGTTGGTGATGGTTGCCAGGAGCTCAAGAACCTGCTCACTCACCCAATATATCACTAGTACAACCAACATCCAAAAAAGCCATGCCAAGGCTCAAGAATTGACCTGCCTAAAACTACCAGCACAGGTGCCAGCATATGCCAGGTCACAAAGATAGACATGCTTAATCCACCACCATTACCACTGAAACTTAAAGAAGGGTTCACTGACAGCACCACTTCCAGTCCCCAGCACAACTTCACCACAGTGTCCACCAGTAGCTTCACCCTAATACACAGAGGAAACCACAGATACCACTAACATTATTTATAGTCAAAGAAATCATACAGAGTCTCCAACATTTCACACACCCAGAAGCAAAACCAAAGGGCCCTACCCAACCATCATCATAATCATATCTTCAGGGAAAAAGTTCTCCCCAACCAACTAAATCCAAAAATAAGAAGAAGCGACTGTTACACCAGATGCTCAGAAATCAATATAAAGACACAGAAACATGAAAAACCAAAGTAAAATGATGCTTTCAAAGGAACACAATAATTCTTCAACAATAGCTCAAAACCAAAAATAAATCCTCAAAATCTCAGATAAAGAATTTGAAATATGGTTTTAAAGACACTCCATGAAATGCAAGAAAAATCTGAAAACCAGTACAAAGAACTCAGAAAACCAATACAGGATATGAATGAGAGAATTACCAAAGAGATAGGTGTCTTAAACAAACAAACAAGCAAACAAACAAAACAGAAATTCTGAAACTGAAAAATTCATTGTGGAAATACAAAATACATCTCAAAGTGTCAACAATACAATAGACCAAGCAGAAGAAATAATTCAGAACTTGAAGAAAGTTCTTTTGAAATAATCCAGTCAGACAAAAATAAAAAAGAATGAACAAAGCCTTTAAGACATTTTGGACTGCATAAAGTAATTGACCTTATGAATTACCAGTATTCCCAAAGGCGAAGAGGGATTTAAAACAAAACAAAGAAAACTTAGAAAAGCTATTTAACAAAATGGCAGATGAAAATTTCCAAAGTCTAGCATGTTATTTAGACATCCAGGTACAGAAGTTTATCAATCCATAGGAAAATGCAATGCAAAAAGGACTTAGCCATGACATACTAAAAACAGACTGTCTAAAGTCAAAGTGAAAGGACAAATTCAGCAAAAGAAATAATCAACAGAGTGAACAGACCACCTATGAGATGACATAAAGTATCTGCAAACTGTGCATCTGATAGAGGGCTAATATCTAGAACACACAAATAACTCAAACAACTCAACAGCAACAACAAAACCTCCACAAATGATTCCATTAAAAAGTGGGTAAAGGACATGAATAGACATTTTTCAGAAGAACACATGCAAATCACCAACAGGTATATGAAAAAATGCTCAACATCACTAATCATCAGAGAATTGCAAATTGGAACCATAATGAGATATCATCTTACCCAAGTCGGAATTGCTGTTATTAAAAAGTCAAAAAATAACAGATGTTGGCAAGGATGTGGAGAAAAGAGAACTCGTATACACTGTTGGTGGGAATGTAAATTTGTACAACCTCTATGGCAAACAATATGAAGATTTATTAAATAACTAAAAGTAGAACCATCATATCTGCAGTGAAACTACTGCATATCCACAGTAGAACTACCAGATCCAGCAATCCCACTGCTAGGTATCTATCCAAAGGAAAATAAATCAATGTATCAAAAATATACCTGCACATGTTATTACAGCACTATTCACAATAGGAAAGATATGGAATTAACCTAAGTGTCCATCAACAGATGCTTGGATATATCATTCATCACTATATACACACAAAGGAATACTATTCAGCCATAAAAAGAACAAAATCATGTCCTTTGTAGTAACATGGCTGGAATTATAGGTTATTATCTTAAGTGAAACAAAGGAGACGCAGAAACACAAATATTGAACATTCTCGCTCATAGGTAGGAGCTACAAAATGTGTACACATGGATGCAGAGAGTAGAATGATGGACAATGGAGACTTGGAAGGGTAGGGGGGTGGATAATGAGAAATTACTTAACAGGCACCATGTGTATTATTTGGATAATGGATACCCTAAAAGCCTTGAGTTGACGCAATCTATGCATGTAACAAAATTGCACTTGTACCCCTTAAATTTACACAAATAAAAATAAATAAGTAAAATAAAGTGTGGGGCTAAGTTGGAGGGAGGGAGAAAGTGGGACGTGTTTTTTCTTCAGAACTCTTTTTGCTGGACTTTGGCTCTATCACCCCATTGGTACCCAGATCCCTGTTTACATGCACTATACGTTTCATGGTCCCGCTCAATTTCATGTAGTTGAAAACCGAATTCCACCTTCTCTAGGCTGAGGCTCTGTTGTCACCTTCACAGTGACACCTGCCTTGACCATGCTATTTAAAATTGTACTGTCAGCCGGGCATGGTGGCTCATGCCTGTAATTCCAGCACCTTGGGAGGCCGAGGCAGGCAGATCACCTGAGGTCAGGAGTTCGAGACCAGCCTGGCCAGCATGGTGAAACCCCATCTGTACTAAAAATACAAAAAAACTAGCTGGGCATGGTGGTGGGTGCCTGTAATTCCAGCTACATGGGAGGCTGAGGCAGGAGAATTAGTTGAACCCAGAGACAGAGGTTGCAGTGAGCTGAGGTTGTGCCTTTGCACTAGAGCCTGGGTGACAGAGCAAGACTCTGTCTCAACACATACATACATGCATGCATATATACATATATACATACATAAAATAAAATAAAATGGTACTATCACCTGCCAATATTACCAATGCCTCTAGCCTGGCTCTCCTTTTTTCTTTTTCTCATAGCACAACCACCTTCTCACTTTTTTGGACTGTTTTATTCTGACACATCTGACTTTTTAATTATGTTTATTGTTCATTGCCTATTACTTCCTTTTAGAAGGTAAACTCCACAATGCAGGCATCTTTATCAGTCTGTCTAGAGATGTGTCTTAATCACCTCAACAGTGCCTGGACCATGGTGTGTTTAATACATAATTGCTGAATGAACATGTGAGGCTTCTGCATCTGAATGCCCTGGGGAGAAACAGTTTGAGGAGCAATTACTGGGTTAAAGCAGATCTTACATCTGTCTAAATTCCCTCACTTTATCATCATTAAAAACAGGCCATAGGTAATTAGTAGAATTTCCAAAAACTGCTCATCATTTACTAGACCTGCATGAAAAAAAGCACAATGTCCAAAACAATTGACCATTTGACAACAGATCAAAACCTGTTACTGCAAATAGATATGGAACAGAAATTTGTATGACAGAAATGTCTAAATCTAGCCAATGGCCCATTTATTTTAAATTAGTTCCTTATCCACAAAATCCTATTACAGCAAAGTGATTTAAAGAGATTCTTCGTCTTCTCTTTAATGTGACTTAACCTGGGTATTAAGAAGATTTCAATTAAATAGTTTGATGAGGAATCTACATTTTCTAGACCACAAGAGTCATTTAAAACACATGACACTTAAAAAAAAAACTCTGCTATTATCAAAATCTCAATAACGTCTACCTTTTCCTAAAGTGTGTTTAGTATTGATGCAGACAAGGCACGAATTTTTTGCTTCCTTAATTTTATCTGCAATTGCCCCCAAAGGGCAAAAATACACATTTTAAAAGTCTTAAAGAGTTATTTAAAACATCGACCCATGTTTTTCTTAACAACATTTGAAACTTACCACTGCCTACTCACTTCAGGTGTAACCGTGATGTACCTGAAGGAATTGAACATTAGCAAATCAGTGAAGTGCCATTTCAGCACTGTGGGTCACATTTTTCTCTTTTTATTAAAATTCTGGTTTGTCCAGAGTCTCATTTTTTCATGTACAGCCATTGTAATTTCAGCCACAAAGGTAAGAAGATTATGTTTTTCTGAGACAAAAAATGCACCACATGCCGTAACAGTTTTGGGAATCAGACATACATTGATTAAAATCCTGGATCCATCCCTCCCCAGCTGAGCTTGACTTTAGGTATGGTCTCTAACTATCCTGAGACTCAGTCTCTTCATCCATAAAATGAGCCTATTAACATCTACTTAGCATTATGGCCATGGCTAAACTTCCAATACAATGTCTGGCATGTAGAGGCTATATATCCACTTTCTTTACAGGTATTGATTCTTGCTTAAGATCCTGGAAGTAATCTTAACATTTCAGGAGGCCCAAAGATCACTATTGGGTCTTTGCTTAATCAAAGGGACATATATACCAGTTCCTAACTGTTATGAGTTGAAGTGTGTCCCTTAAAAAGATGTTGAAGTCTTAACTCGTAGTACCTGTGAACGTGATCTTTTTTGGATATAGGGTCTTTGCAGATGATCAAGTTAAGATGAGGTGATTAGGATGGGCTCTAATCCAATATGGTATGTCCTAATACAAAGGAACAATTAAATACATACACACTCCCAGGGAGGGCATGGTGTGAAGATGAAGGTAGAGATTAGGGTGATGCACCCACTTATCAAGGAATGCCAAAGACTGCCAGAAAACCAGCAGAAGCTAAGACAGAGCATGAAACAGATTCTCCCTCACAGCACCTTGATCTTGGACTTCCAGCCTCAAAAACCGTGAGACACTAAATTTCTGTTGTTTAAGCTACCCAGTTTGTGCTTTGTTATGGCAACCCTAGCAAACAAATCCAGAGATTCAGGTCATACATTGGATGTTTAGGGAGGAGGGAAACAGCTTGTATGTAGCTCTTGCATTGTTGCCACATCAGTGTGTCCAACTTCTAGGTCTGGGAAGGGAAAGCAGAATCTGGAATGTGTATTTCACTTGACAATCTAAACATACCTGGTTGCCTGGCCTCGGGGTGGAGAGAGGGAGAGGCAGCGAGATGCAGAGGGAGGGAGGGGTAGAGTGAAGAATAAGGAAAGGAGCAAGGAGGAGGACAGGGAGGGGGAGAAAGAAAAAGTAAGCTGAAGATCAGCAAACTTGTCAAAATGTTGCCAAGAAGAGGGTGGTGGCAAAGACGTTTTAAAGTTCTTTCCCCTCCTCAGCTTCAGGCAAATAAGTCTTGCCATCATCAGGGCAGGGGTTTTTTTTTTTTTTTTTTCTAATTTAATTTAATTTTTATTTTTCCTCTTTACTCAAAGAAAGCAAGCTTTAAGCATTCACCCTTCCCACTAGCTGTGTTAACAGAGCTGCACAAGCTGCAGCTGAGCAATTGTTACAGAGCTAGCTCCTCCTGGCCAGCCTTAGCCTGCAAAGCACCAAGGGTGGCTAGAAGGAGATTTATATGGTTTGGCTATGTCCCCACCCAAGTCTCATCTTGAATTGTAGCTCCTAAAATTCCCGTGTATCGTGGGAGGGACCTGATGGGAGATAACTGAATCATGGGGCGTTTTCCCACGTACTGTTCTCATAGTCGTAAATAAGTCTCACGAGATCTGACACTTTTGTAAGTGGTTTCCCCATTCACTTGGCTCTCATTCTGTCTTGCCTGCTGTAAGATGTGCCTTTTGCCTTCTGCTATGATTGTGAGGCCTCCCCAGCCATGTGAAACTGTGAGTCCATTAAACCTCTTTTTCTTTATAAATTACCCAGTCTCAGGTATGTCTTTATCAGCAGCGTGAAAACGGACTAATACAGAGATTGTCACTTCCCACCTCTCCACCCCAGAGCAGGCCCCACTCAAGCTTTTATGTGTCTAATAGGGCAGTAGAACAATTAACTGTTATTCTTGAACTTCTGAACAATTGCTTATTCTTGAATCAACCAAAGTAGTGCTGGAATGCTTCCATGTGCCACGTACACACACACACAAATTTGGGGTCTTTAAACAATGTAGTTACCAGTAGTCATCATTTATTGACTACCTAGTGTGTGCCAAGCACTGTGGAAAACATTTAGCACATGCATTATTTCACAGGCATTCATTCGACAATAAATAAAAGCCTACTGGCCAGACACAGTGGTTCACGCCTGTAATCCCAGCATTTTGGGGAGGCTGAAACAGGAGGATTACTTGAGCCTAGGAGTTTGAGATCAGTGTAGGCAGTACAGTGAGACCTCGTCTCTGCAAAAAATTAAAAAATTAGCTGGGCATGGTGACATGCAGCTATAATCCCAGCTGCTGCTTGAGAAGCTGAGGTGAGAGGACTGCTTGAGCCCAGGAGGTGGAGGCTGCAATGAGCCATCCATGTACCACTGCACTCCAGTCTGGGTGACAGAGTGAGACCCTGATCTCAAAAAAGTAAAATAAAATAAAAGCCTATTTTGTAGAAGTCGCTAAACTGGATGCTGGAAATGCAATGATGAACAAGGCAGATACAATCCCTGCCTATGATAGACACTATTTTTTACTTACCAAATACCTTCCCTACCTTTTTTCCCCCAATTATATTGTGCAAAATCTCACTCTCCCAGCTTCCCCTGCAGCTTGAAATTCTAAGCAACACATTAATGTCCACAGATACATGAATGCTTTCCTGCTAAAATTAGAGAGATATGGTTATTTTAATCCCTTTCCCTTTCTTCCAGCTTGATTTAGATGTGATGGCTGGAGCTGCAGTAGCCATCTTGAACCCATGAAGTAAAGAAAGATCAAAAGAGTCAAAGAGACATCCTAATACGGTTGAGCTTCTGAGACATTGCCAGCAACCAAGACTTCTGAACTTTTTGTTTAGAGGGGGAAGGTGAATGTTTGTATGTTTAAGCCACTGTTAGCCAGGCTTTCTGTTGTATGTAGCTGAATGTACTTCAAAGTTGATACAACTGTCTTGATGAAGTTTATATCTATCTGGGGAGACAAACATGACCAATTTACTTCAGAATAATTATTTAATTAGGATTGTGACAAGTGATGCAAAGAAGTACAGGACAGTAGGAGCATGGACAACAAGTATGTCCAACTCCAAAGTCCATGCTGCCTAGAAACAGACTTGGATATAATCAAGATTCTGCCACTTACTTGTTATATGACTTTGGCCAAATAACTTTACTAAGCCTCAGTTACCCCTGTCTTCTGTGAAATAGGAACTATGATTATCTCTCATAGATTTGTCATGAGGATTAAATCATCACATGCAGATAAAATGGTTTGTGGGTTCCTACCACATAGTAAGCACTCAGTAATAAGTCATCATTGTTGCGCTATTATATTATGTATCACGTGTGTTAATATCACATATGTGTATTAACATATGATTGTGGTATCGGAATTCTAAAATGACCCCAGGAATCCCACTCCCTCATGTACAAGCCTTGTATAATCTTCTCCCCTGAGTGTTTGCAGAACTTGTGAATATGACAGTAGATCTCTCCTGTGATTATATTACCTAATATGGCAAGTGAAAGGTTATTCACAGAGGGCCTGACCTAATCAGGTGGGTCTAATAATATCTCCAGATATTTACAGAGAAAAAAAGCCAGAGATGTGCTCCTATTGGCTTGAAAGAAGTAGTACTATGTTGTGAATTACTTACGGTGGCCACTTGACAAAGAACTGAATACAGCCATCAGGAACCTAGAGTGGTCGCTGGCCTACAGCTAGCAAGAAAATAAGTAACTTATCTCACTCTGTAGCAGGAAGGACGTTATGTGCTAACAATATGAGAGCTTGTCAGAGGACCTGAACCTTAAATGACACAGTCGACACCTTAATTTCAGCCTGGAGAGACCCTGAGCAGAGAATCCACCTGAGTTTGATCTACAGAACACAGGAGATAACCAGTTTGTCTTGTTTTATGGCACTGTGTGTGGTAATTTGTGATACAGTTATATAAAATGAATGTGTGTATATATATATATATATATAATTATAGTACGTGGACTGATACATAGTCATGTAGCACCTATTGACAGGGATACTTTCTGAGAAGTGCATCATTAGGCTACTTCATTGTGTGGACATCACAGAGTGTACTGGCACAGAACTAGATGGTATAGCCTGCTACACACCTAATCTATATTGCTTGGGCTGTGGCTCCTAGGCTATAAACCTGTGCAGCATATTACTGTACTGAATACTATAAGCAATCATAAAATAATGGTAAGTATTTATATATTTAAACATATCTCTACATTAAAAAGGTACAGTAAAAATATGGTATAAGAGTTAAAAAAAAATAGTACTGTAGAGGCAAAGGAAAAGCTTTCTGCCCTCTGAAGTTTCACTGAAAATCAACTGACAAAAGGCAGATTCCTATGAGAAAAGGGCATACAAATGTATTCTAATGTGCATAGTACAGGGGAATTGCATGAGAATGATTATCCAATAACCCAAGAAGATTCAGATCTTTATATAAACTTCTTCATAAAGAAGGAGAGATGGGGGAAATGTAGTAATTGAGGGATTATAAATGATTTTTAGGGGGAAGTGAATAGACTTGGAGGACATACAATGGTCTGGGGCAAAGTCTGTCGGGCTTGGAGAGCAGATCATGGTTTGTGAAAAATGTCTGTCCAGATGTGTTGACAGACTTTAGTCTTTCTTCCTGCAGCATGAGCTAAGTTAATGAGAACTCAGGGAAGGAAACACAGTTAATTGTTTTCTTCTTTAGTGGAGCTGGACTTTAGGCAGATAAGGGAGTATCAGAGTAAAGCTTTTCCCAGTGCCTGCCAGTCTCCAATGGCTTTTAATTTAAAATAATCAGCATACCAGGGTGCCATATTTTGAGGTGAAAATCTCTGGTCTTCAGTACACCTGAATAGGGCGCTGACTATGAATGAAGCTTGCCAGGCTGGAAGCCACTCTGGGTGAGTCAGCGAGTGAGTGAGTGGTAAGAGTTTATAAACACGGCACATTTAGGCTACAGTTAATTTATTTTTAATTTCTTTCTTCAATAATAACCGTAGCCTACTGTAACTTCATAGACTTTAATTTTATAAACTTTAATTTATTAATTTTTTTTTACTTTTTTGTAATAACACTTAGCTGAAAACATATATAGCTATACAAACATGTATAGCTATACAAAAATATTTTGTTCTTCGTATACGTTATTGTGTAAACTTTTTCTAGGTAACAATATTTTTTAGCTTTTAAATTGCTGTTAAAAACAAAGACCACAAACACACATTATCTTAAGCTCGCAAAGGGTCAGGATCATCAATCTCACTGTCTTCTCTCTCCCCATCTTATGCCACTGGAAGGTCTTCAGGGGCAGTAACATGCATGGAGATATCATCCCCTATAATATCAATGGCCTCTTCTGGAATACCTTCTGAAGGACCTGCCTGAGACTGTTTTACTGTTGACTTTTTAATGTAAGTAGAAAGAGTACACTCTAAAATAACAGTAAAAAGTATAGTAAATATATAAGCCAGTAACATTCATTTATTATTATCAAATATTATACACTGCACATAATTTTATGTTATACCTTTTTTGTTTGTTTGTTTTTGAGATGGAGTCTTGCTCTGTCACCCAAGCTGGGGTGCAATGGTGCCATCTCGGCTCACTGCAACTCCCGCCTCCCAGGTTCAAGTGATTCATTCTCCTGCCTCAGCCTCCCGAGTAGCTGGGATTACAGATGCCACCACCATGCCTGGCTACTTTTTTTGTATTTTTTAGTAGAGATGGGGTTTCACCCTGTTGGCCAGGCTGGTCTCAAACTCCTGACCTCATGATTCACCCTTCTTGGCTTCCCAAAGTGCTGGGATTACAGGTGTGAGCCACCGTGCGCGGCCTGTGTTCTACCTTTATGTGACTGGCAGCACAGTAGGTTTGTTTACAAAGCATCACCATAAACCCATGAGCAATGTGTTGCACTACAACATTATGATGGTTACAGTGTCACTAGGCAATAGGAATTTTTCAGCTCCATTATAATGTTACAGGACTATCATAGTTTATGTGATCCATCACTGAGCAAAAAGTTGTTCTTCAGGGCATGACTGTATTACATAAAAATATATTGTATCAGGGTAAAGTCAAAGACGCTTTCTCAAAGAGGTTCAAAAATAGAGAGAATTAGAGAAAACTCAATGCATGAGAAATGTATTTCCCTCCTGAATTACAGTCCTTAAGTGAGCACGGCAGGTTCAGGGGTGGCTTGAATTTACACGGACATTCAAGCACTCTTGTTTCTCTTATTTTGTTACCCTGGCAACCCCCCAGAAGGAGCCTTGTCCTCATCTGTGTGGTCAAAAATGAATCCTGGATATATCAGGGTGGAAGAGAAACCAGATTCAGAGCATCAGTTTCATTTTAAGCAAAGGATACAGGAGTTGTACTGTATTCACATTCCATTTCTGAGAATATAGTCACTTGACTGTACCTAGTCTCAAAGGAATTAGGAAAATGCAATCTTAAGGTGGCATGTGGCATATGCCCAGAAGAAAAGCAGAGAAGATTTTGGTCGACAATTAGCAGTTTCCACCACAAGGATTATGAAAGAGTGGTAATCGCTACGATATCCTGTCAAATTATTCTCCAACCTTGCTTTCCTACTGGGGACTTTGTTTTCATTACTTCAGAGAAGGCCAAATTTAACTGCAGAGGAGACACTTCACTATTTTGTAATGCTGAGTCACTCATTCATGAGGCAATGTTGACCTCTGCCTAGAACAGAGGTAACATTAACAATGAGTGTAATGCTTGCTGCTAATTATTGCAATTCATGATCAAAATGTACTTTTCTTAATGCTTTGCAAACAGGTACAGATATGTTCCAATTAACAGATTTTTGTCCACCTACTCATCTTCACCTGTGACATGGTACTGGGGAGTTGAGGGATGATTAAAAAACATAATAAAGATCTCTTCCTACATACAGCCCAACATTTCCCTATCCATCATCTCTTCCCCTTTAGAGGATTGCAGGAGAAGGCAATATAGAAGGATATGGGCCACTTTTGCTGTGATTTAGTCATCAGGCCAAGAGGGATGTATGCTGCTAGACAGTGCCTTTCTTGTGGCAAGAAAGTACATGAGGGCAGCTTCAGATTTTCTCTGAGGATTAAGTTGAGGAAAATGCCCCTCTGCTGAGATTCCCCCAGAGACTGCAAGAGGATGAGTGTTTTATAGGGATACAGATAGGAGAGTACATTTATTTTGTTGACTAAGTGGTCACTCAATAAATGTTTACTGAAGTCAGCAATAGTATATACACACAAGGTCATCCATGTTAAGAGAAAAGGAAAATATTCTCACAACTCTTCAGAATTCCTTTCATAGAATCTTACTCATTGTTGGTTTCTTCTCTTAAGCCGGAGCTCAGCTTCAGGAGTACTTTTCAAAATATCATGTATTTTGCAAACTCTATATAACTCCATGTGTCATTTCATCCAGAAAACTTGTTTGTAATGCTTTTTTCTCTGGACTCTAAGCTGCTTGATGCCACCAGGCCTTGGGAAAAAGCTGGCCTTCTGGTAGGATTGCTATTGAGTAACAAAAATTCTTGGATTCTGATAACATCTTTCATGCAGAAACTCAAAGCATCTCCCAAATTATAAGCCCATTCTTTTACTCTGTTCTACACTCTCACAGTGAGTGGAATGTTTGGGGGTTTTTTTTTTCCTTCCAAGAATATTTCTCAAGTAGCAGAATCCACTTCGTTTGAAATTAAACCACCCAAATTAATGGTCCAATTCCCCATATAATACTAGGTTTAATCTCTGCACAGGCAGAAAGCTGGTCTTTGTAACTCCTGACTAGGACAATCTAGGTTTTTAGTGCCAGTTCTATCATTTAGATTATGTAAGAACAGGCATCATAAATCTATGGAATGACTTAAAGTGTAGCTAATCAACTGGCCAGAGAACCTAAGAGGGGTAGGGTCTAAGGTAAAATAAGGAAGAAGTAAGGAATATGACTGTCTTACTCCTCTCTCCTTTCCAGCATTTCTCAGTTGCAAGGGTGAGGAATGGATCTGTGCTTTATTGAAATAATTGGCAATGATTCCGGCTAGGGGCATGGCTGCCAGCAGCATTCGGTTCACCTCACCAGACACATGCAAAGAAGAAATAACTTTTGGAAACACAAGTTGCAGGTACTACCAGGATTATAGAAGGCATATCTTTCTCAATACCGTTTGCGATTTCATCCAGATCTCCGGTGAGCTACCAAGGTAGGTCTACTGGAAAACTAAACAAACCAGCAACACCTTGAATTTGTGTGGCCATTTGTGTTCTTCACAGCATGTTCACATCTTTTATCTCAGGTGTTCTCACAGCAGATCATGGGAGTAATAATAAGAGCTCGATTATTGAGCATTTACTATGTGCCAAGTGTACACATATTCACTTACTGACTCTTCACAACAATCCTGAGAGTTAGGTTCTATTGCTAGCCCCATTTTACAGATGATGCTTAGAGAGGTTGAGCTTCCTGAGTTCACACAGTGGTAAATGATAGAACCAGCACTAGAAACCTAGATTATCCAGAGCCCAGATGCTAAATCACTATATTATATGGGCTCAATGGCTTTTAGAGAATTTAAGTGACTAGGATCCAGTAGCGCTGGAGTTAAGACTTATTTGTCCTGCTTTTTCCTTATTTCAGCATTCTACTGTTTGGGGGAGCTCTTAGGCTTTGTGTTTAGATGACATTCTTTGCCTGAGTCCACTGTGGCTGTGATTTTCCCTCCTGTAGTTGCTCAGGAATCAACCTTTTCCAAGGTCAAGATTTGAAACATTTAATTTTCTGCAAGTTGACATTTTACCATTTCATTTTACCATTCATAGTCCCAAAGCCTCCTGCAGCTTTTAAAGGAGTAATTTCAGATATCCACTCCCACAGCTCTAAGAACAACTCGTTTCAATCTTGGGACCTTGACCAGAATTCAGGGAAACTAGCATGATCCTTCCAGTCTGACGTTTCATTCCATCTACTATCCAAAGCTGTTCTACAAGGCATCACCTACGAGGTAAGAGGTGGGGAAAATTTTAGTTTTCCAGATGAAACCCTTTACCTGATGTTTTGTACTGGGAAAACAAAATACCCAGATGACTAATGTTTCTTTTCTTTTCTTTTCTTTTTTTTTTTTTTTTTGAGACGGAGTTTTGCTCTTGTCGCCCAGTTGGAAGTGCAATGGCACGAACCTCTGCCTCCTGGGTTCAGGCGATTCTCCTGGCCCAGCCTCCCAAGTACTGGAATTACAGGCGCCCCCCCACCACTCCCAGCTAATTTTTGTATTTTTAGTAGAGACTGGGTTTTACCATGTTGGGCAGGCTGGTCTCAAACTCCTGACCTCAGGCGATCCACCCGTCTCAGTCTCCCACCCGTCTCGGCCTCGTCTTGGAATTACAGGCGTGAGCCACCATGCCCGACCAACTAATGTTTCTTTATTCATTGGGCTATTTGGGGATCATGCAATTAGTGGAAAAATATGTTCCATAAGGTTTTGTCACTAAGGAATAGTAGTGCAAACCCATCCAATCTAATCATAATACAAATTATTCAGTAGATCTGAAATAAATCCCATAAGCCCAGGAAAAAGAGAAGTCTTAATGGCTTTGGAAGATTAATGTTAGAGGAGGGCCTAATATGGTTTTTTGATAACACACAAGTATTTATGAAGTAAAAAACAACAGAGCGGGTGCAGTGGCTCATGCCTGTAATCCTAACACTTTGGGAGGCCAAGGTGGGCAGATCACTGAGGTCAGGAGTTTGAGACCAGCCTGGCCAACATGCTAAAACCCCATCTCTACTAAAACAAAACAAAACAATACAATACAAATAAACAAAAATTAGCCAGGAGTGGTGGTGTATACCTGTAATCCCAGCTACTTGGGAGGCTGGGGCAGCAGAATTGCTTTAACCCAGGAAGTGGAGTTTGCAGTGAGCCAGGATGACCCCACTGCACTCCAGCCTGGATAACAGAGTGAAAACTCTGTTTCCAACAAAAACAAAGAAACAAACAAACAAAACAAATACAGGAGAAATATTTTTAGCAACTTAACTTGAAAGTCAACAAAATCATAGCAAGCTTCTAGAGACTTGTTCTTCAAAAAATTTTTTTAATATTTGTGAGTACATAGGATGCATATGTATTTATGTGGTACATGAGATATTTTGGTACAGGCATGCAATGTGTAATAATCACATATGGAAAATGGGGTATCCATCCCCTCAAGCATTTATCCTTTGTGCTACAATTTTATTACACTCTTTTAGTTATTTTTAAATGTACAATTACATTTTTATCGACTATAATTATCCTGTTGTGCTATTCAATACTAGATCTCATTTATTCTTTTTATTTTTTGGTACCCATTAACCAGTCCCACTTCCCCCATCCCCCCCTCCCAGCCTCTAGTAACCACCCTTGTATTCTCCATCTGCGTGAGTTCAATTGTTTTGATTTTTAGATCCCACAAATAAATGAGAACATGTAATGTTTGTCTTTCTGTGCCTGGCTTATTTTGCTTAACATAATGACCTCCAGTTCTATGCATGTTGTTGCAATTGACAGGATCTCATTCTTGTTTATGGCAGAATAGTGCTCCATTGTGTATATGTACCACATTTTCTTCATCCATTCATCTGCTGATGAAGACTTAGGTTGTTTCCAAGTCTTGGCTATTGTGAACAATGCTGCAATAAACATGGGAGTGCAGATACTTCCTCTATATACTGATTTCTTTTCGTTTGGGTATATTATATACCCAGTACTGGGATTGCTGGATCATATGGTAGTTCTATTTTTAGTTTTATGAGGAACCTCCAAACTGTTAGAGACTTTTTCTTGGTGACTGTTGATTCAAGACCATCTTGAAAGGATGTTAAAGGGGTTACTGGGCTGAATATTTATTTTTCCTAGTTTCTTAAATTCTGTATCTTTACCTATTGGTGATTTAGTTTTGAACTGGCCAAAATCTAGAGTTTTCAAGAGCTAATCTAGTACAAGATATTTAAAATTAAATGTAATGATGTTGATCTATTCTGTTAAACACGAGTGCAGTGATTCCCCTTTAAAAAATATGCATAAAACCCATGAGTCAAGGCCAATAAGAAGTCTAGAGACTATTCTAGAGAAAAGTAAGGCTACTTTTTTTTTTATGGTGGCAAAGTGTAAAGCATTATTGGCACATTTAATTTTCTTTAGCTACTTCATAAAATTATCAGTAGTTAGCCATCTTCAATATACTCGATATAGAATGGGATGGAAAGAAGAAAAAAGTTAAGATTTAGTGAGCAATGTCTGTATATTGAGAAATCATATTAAAAAGCATAAAGAGCTTTATGATAGATGAGCAAAAGATTTTAAAATCTGTTGCCTTCCCCCATTGTCTACTGTTATCTCCAGATACTACAACTCACATAGAGCAGAACCATCCCTCAACCTGTACTGTTCACTTATGGACTACAGTGTATGAGAGAAATTAAACTCCTCACACATTACCCTATTCTCTAATCCTCTGTAATTTTTGATCTCTTTGAAAAAACACCTTAGACTTTCCTTGATGTAATGCTTCAGCTGATTGATTTAGATTGACATCCTTGCCCTAGCCCAAAGGAATCAGCTGTTTTGGTGTGCATCACTCAGGCAGCTTGCTTCTTGGAAGTCTGATGTCCAATCTATTGGTAGTATTGAAAATCATAGAATAAAAAAACAAATAAGTCCTTTGGACAAGAAAGCATCAGCAGGAAACTCCTTTCCAGCTCCCTTACTCCTGTGATGATGGGATGGGGCTACTGCTGTGAAGAGACTGGGCAATTTATAGTAATATTTTGACTCAGAAGGTTTTCATGAAAAGCACTCTTCCTCGGTCAAGTTTAGACAGGTTCAGCATCTGGGAGCGCCAAATACTATTAAAGTCTCCTAAGATTCTCCTGTCCCTTAGTCCTTGTTGCCATTTTTCCTAGGACCCCAAGTGGCCATAACAAGTTTATAAAGGAGGTGATATTCCTGTTTACTTTAATATTATGTTTCATAGCCCCTTTTACATTTACTTTTCCGACAATACTCCAAAATAGATAATTCTCTGCTTATTTTACAGACAATAAAACAAACCCTCTGAAAACAGGAAATCTGCCAGAAGCTGACAAGCTGGGAAGAAATAAAATCAGGATTTAAGCCAGGTGAGTTTGCCTCCGGAGTCCAAGACTTTCCCACTGGCTCTTACCTCTTCTTCCTTCTGTGTCATGTTGGCTCTCTTCTGTGCTGCCTAAGCAAAGGATTAGCATTTAACAGGGGTTGGGAGGGATGCCAAGATGAGAACACCACCAAGTGGAGAGAACAGAGCTGCTTGCTCAAGGACTCTCCCATATGCCAAGTCAGCTCAATGAGCTGGGAGGCAGAGTGTGCAATGGAAAAGCAACAGGTCTTCACCACTAAGCAGCATACAAATTCCATCTCCACCATTACTGAGTGGTATCTACTGCCAGGATCAGTGTGGTTGCATGTGACATCAGACTCCTAGAAGACCACATCATCCGTGGATCACAGCCTCTCCACTAAATCACTAACTTTCTCCAAAGTGTGTGTTCCTGACTCCTGGTCTACACTCTAACTCTATCTTAGAGCTGAACCCTTTTCTGCAACCAAGGCTGGTTATCAGATGGCCCTGACCCTCTTCTCCTAGTCCTGATGGGCCTGAGAAATCTTCATGGTAGCATCTTACCACCAATCTACTTCGTTTTCATTTTTGGTCAAGATTAGAACTGTACTTTCCATGTCTTGAACTTCCTGATTTAGACTGCAGATTATTCTTAGTTTCCTCTAACCTTGCTCCTATAGCAGTAGCTTACTCCAGTCCAGCAAGAAACTACCAGCCTATGATATGGCTGTGACTCCAAGGTCATTTCACAGGTAGCCCTAGGGCACTTGCTAGCTTCACTGGCTATTAAAAGGGGCTTGAACTCACCTGGGTGGATCACCACTTTCCTCTCTAGAGTGGTGAGGGCAAAGTGGGGATTCTCCAAAACAAATAGATAAACCACCACTCTCCTAGGAAACACCTTTCTTCCCAACCAGTGGTCATTCAATGCCTACATTTTAACAGGCAGTACCAGATTTTCTGAAGGTTTGGGGAGAAAAGGAGAAAAGCGGGTAGATTGAGAGTATCACTACAATCCCATAGAATAGATCCCACATCACAGGCTATGATTTCTGGAATCAGCTTCTCTCTTGACAGCAGAGTTCCTATTATATCTTCAAAGAAATATATTAGTTACTAAATCCTTTAAAACACTTTATTATGAAAAATTTTAAACATATACAAAAGTGGATAGAATAGTACAATGAAGCATCATGTAGCCATCACCAGCTTTGACAATTGAAAATTCATGGCTAATCTTCTTTTGTCTATACCCCATTTGCTTCTCCCATGTCCTGGATTATTTTTATACAAATTCCAGAGTTTATATCACTTTATCCATGAATATTTGATATATATCTTTTAAATATAAGGATTCTTTTTTCAAAAAATCCCACAAGGCCATTGTCACACCCTCACATTAATAATAATTCAATATTATCAAATACTCAGTCTTCATATTTTCCTGTTTCCCAAGAGATCATTGTTTTTTACAATCGATTTCTTCAAATCAGAAACCAAAATGCACACATTACACATTAATATGTCATTAAAGTCCCATTAATATATATGCATCTTTTTCTTCTTTTTCTCATAATTAGTTGAAAAAAGTAGATAATCTGTCCTGTAAAATTTCCCACATTCTGAATTTTTCTGATTGCCTTCCTGTGATATCCTGTCTCCTGTATTTCCTGTAAAATTGATAGAGGGCTCAATAAGAATCTTGCTCTATCCTCTTTTTTTTTTTTTTTTTTTTAAGAGACTGGGTCACTCTGTGTTTCCTAGGATGGAGTACAGTGGCTATTTACAGGTGTGATCATTTATAGCTCACTGCGGCCTTGAACTCCTCCTGGCCTCAAGCAATCCTGCCTCAGCTTCCTGTGTAGCCAATTTTCTGTAAAAATATTTAATAGTTTGTGTTGTATATTTTCTTTTGCATTATATGATGAGGCATAGAGTGTATGATTGTTTCCCTACTTGTAATGTTAAATTTGATCAGTGTGTTCTGGTATTGTCAGCTTGATCCTTTCTTTATATAATTCCTCATTAAGTTTTTTATCTAATGGTTTAGAAGTCATTGAGGGTCTTTGCCCAAATTCTTTATTTCATTAGGGATTGCAAAATGGTGACATGTAAATTCTGTTATGCCTTCTGCATTTATTAGCTGCAACTTATTAAAACAAAAACAAGCCAAAAAGCCTTCCCTTATCAACTATTTGGTGATGCTGAGATATGGTTCTTATGGAAAAAGTATGATGAATGCTTGGTTCTGTCTCCCCCACACTCTTTTTTGTTACCAGTTTCCAAAAGGTGACTAGTGAGCATTTTTAAGTATCATTATAAACACATGTATTTTAAAACATATTTAATTTCTTTTATCATACTGAATGCTAATATTTCTGTATAGATAGCATTCTTTAAATTGTAGGTATGGATATGCAAATACAAGCAATGGAAGGCCAGCGCAGTGGCTCACGCCTTGTAATCCCAGCACTTTAGGGGGCCAAGGTGGGAGGATCACTTGAGCCCAGGAGTTCCAGGCTGCAGTGAGCTAGGATTGTGTCACTGCACTCCAGCCTGGGTGACAAAGCAAGACCCTACTTCTAAAAAAAATAAATAAAAAGCTAAACATTGAACAGAGCCAAAAGGACTGTTTAGAGCTGTCCAGGAAGAAGGAGATCCATTTAGGGAGCAGTGGAAGGTTAATGAGTAATGGACAGACTAAAGAGAATACAGAACCACGGAGCCAGCATTGGGCAACTGCAGTAAGAGTACTTTTAGTTGGAACTAAACAGGTAGCTCTGGGAGCTGGTGAGGAAGGCAGAGTGAACCCAGGATCAAAGGGAGAAATATGAGCCAGCAAACCCAGCAGGGAACTTGAGAGACAGCTTTTGAATCAGAGTAAGGAGTTAAACTAAACAGCAACCTAATTTAAGCAAAAACTGCTGTGCATCTGTACATTGGCAAACTACATTAGTATAAATGCAAAGATAGTCTCATCTCTATTGTTATGCAGTCCTGCTGGTCTTGTATTACACTTCAGAGATTCAGAAGAGCGAAGCAGCACAAAGATGGGGAAGAAGGAGGAGGAAGGGCCTTGGGTTCAAGAGTGTAATCTCTGGAGAAGTCTTTCAGTGCTCCCTTTTTCTCAGGCAGCAACTCAAAGACACTAGAAAACTTCTTTGGAGACTGTCTGAGATCTGTACTATCCTTACAGAAAGCCATAGTTGATGTAAATATTTTTGTATTCTGTCTTAGGCTAATATAACAATGTATATTACTTAAGAATGATTGTTAAGATTTTTATCATTAATTTTAAGGGAAGGTATAGTAAAATCATCAGAGATTATAAAGTAAGAGAGGATCTTAAAGGTCATATAGTTGTAGTCTTAAATGAAAATATTAAGACAAAATCCTCATTCCATTTTTAAAAAGTTGACATTTAGATGAACAAATTCAACAGAATGCCAAGCTGTTTTGCCTCCTGGGCATAAAAGAAATACTAGCTTGGTGAAAGAGTTTTAGCAATAAAAAGTAACAAGAAAAACAAACATAACTCAGAACCATTATAAATTTTCCTTGAAAGGGGCATTCTCGTATTTTATGAAATTAGAGATTGCTTAAACTATTTCCATTTTTAGAATTGGTAGTTTCAAGTCAGTCTGTAAAATATTAGCACTGAGGCCAGGATTTAGCATGAATACAGAAGTATTTTTTAACTGAGATAGAAACTCAAATGTAAATTTGGGTAAGATCATATTTTCTTGATATTTTATTTTTCTTTATTAAACATAGCTTCACTTACCTATCCTCAAATAGAAGATAAAAATTTTGTGCTTTTAAAAACTGCTACTTTTTGGGCTTCTATTATTCTTTCTTTTATTGTAAAAGTAATACAAAGACCTCTAAAAAACAGAAAGATTACCAAACATAATATATTTCCACTTAAAATGCTGTGACCATGTGTGGCCTGCATTATGACAAATGGTCATAGCCTTAATTTCAGCCTGTGTTTTCCACTTTCAGCTGCTAAAGAAAGCACGTTTTTCAAAATTGTCCTCCAAAAGTCACATTAATTGTTAAAAATATTATTTTTGAAAGTATTTTTCACTTTCTTAAGGTAAACTTCATCAGAAAGACTGAGTATTTTAGGGCAAGTTCATGCATGATGTTGGAGCTTACTCCTCATCAATGTTTCTTTCTGGATATGTGATCCATGTTCTTTAAGGAAAGGCTAGATAAGCATCAATAAATTCAAATGTAAATCTGAAAATGAACATTTAAACATAACACATTATTCAAAAGAATGTATATGGGACAACTATTTTAAGGAATATCTCTTAGGGAAATATCATCTACTTAAAATTTGTGTATATGTGTGTTCATCCCTAGATGATACCAGAATAACCATTAAAGTGTCATCTTTTTTTGTTTGTTTTCTTGAGATGGGATCTTGCTCTGTCACCCAGGCTGTAATGCAGTGGCATGATCACTGCAGCTTTGACCTCTTGGGCTTAAGCTATCCTTCTACCTCAGCCTCTCAAGTAGCTGGGACTATATGGGTACAACACCATGCCCAGCTAATTTTTTTAATTTTCTTTGCAGAGACGGGGTTTCTCTGTGTTGCCCAGGCTGGTGTTGAACTTCTGGCCTCAAGTAATCTTTCCACCTCAGCTTCTCCAAAGTGCTGGAATTACAGGCATGAGCCACCATGCCTGATTGTGTGTCATCTTCTGAGGTATTATTTTGAGGACATAAATAAAGAATTCCACAATCAGTTTCTGTAAAAAATTTTGGATTTAAGATCCTCTTCTCCCCTACAATAATTTAAAAATATAATTATAATATGCTGTACAGACACTTATGGGTTAAAATGAACCAGATGCTATGTCCTTGCATTGTATGTCAGAACACTAAACCAATAATATAAAATGTTTATTCAAATAGCAGTAAGATACAAATTCTGAATGCATCATTGTTTTTATTTTAGCAGAAATAATATTTTAACTATTTCATGGGAACAGTGCACATCAATGACCAATAATTTTGAAGTCATTATCACATCAAATAAATATGACTTATCTACATACGAAATATCTTAAAGATATGACATATAAATAGAAGATCTCACTCCAAAAATAGTTACTGAAATTTCATCAGCTAGGCTTGAAAACATGTCTTATTATGTAGTCACGCTTCTGAAGACCTGAGTTATTCTGTAACCAACACCCACCTCCCTACACTGTCCTAACGGAAGGAGCCAGCAGTCGTTGGAAATTGTTTACTCTTGGAAAAGACTGTTACATTCTTTGTCAAAGTAAAAACATGTGGAAAAATTGACTAACCTGATTTACATAAGAATTATTGATTGTTTTAAATTACCCTCCCCTCTTTACTTTTGTGGAGTGAAGCAAAATATGTAGACAAAGATAGAGTAACAGGTGTGTGTGTGTGTGTGTGTGTGTGTGTTTGTGTTCCTAAAAGGTTACTTTAAACTGTAGATAAGGTTAACTTTCTAAAGAGAGTATCTCTGTGCTTCTCCATGGATCAGTGATGTGGTCATTTTTGACCTCTTGCAGCACAGCTCCAATAATAAAAAATTTCAAGTTAAGCTTGCCATTCATTCCAAAGCAAAACTCACTTTCAGATGATTATCAGAACAAAAGCTCAGTAAACAAATTTTGAACCGTGAAACAAATAACTCCCAGGTGGTCAGGCAATTCCAGCATTCATTTTGGAAAAAGGAAAATGTTGCCATAGAAGTAAGCCTGTGTCAACATCCAGTTCTATTAGCTCGTTTCCCTCCTCACCTTAGAAGTCCTAGGATAACCAAGGGAGTTCCTAGATGCCAACAAACATTAGTTGTTGTTGTTTATAATGTAGTAATAATTACTTCCAAGTAGATGTTGAATATCATCATATAACTAAGTATGGCTTGAGGAATGTGACAGGAAGAGAAGCAGAGGAAATGTGTTTCTGTTGTCTACCTTGTAGGAGTGGAACATGGGGTTTTGTCTAGTTGCACATTTTAACTCCAATCAGCTGGCAGAATTGCCTTCTCCCAGTCTGGCCATGCTTGTGGGTTTCTGTCCAAGAGTGAGGATTTAGCTGACATAGAAAGCGTGGAAATGAGTTCATCCCTTCCAGCCTGGATTCACTGCATCACAGGGACAGCTCTTCAGTTACCCGTTACAGAGGTTCAGATGGTACTCCATCAGCTGGTGCAATGAAGAAAGTAAAATCAGGAAATGCAAAATGGAATGGGCTACCGCTTTACAAAATTTCTGACTTTGTTTTATAGGTTATTTTATTACCATCTTTACTTGTTTCGAGGCATTGGAAAACTAAGTACTGTGTTCATAACCATTTACATGTGATTTGATGATGAAGATGGAGCTGTTAAATAAATACTTCAGTGTTTTGTTTTTAATACCACCTGTGTATGCTAATGATTATATATTTATAAGTTAGTCTTTCAGGCCAGGCATGGTGGCTCATGCCTGTATTCCCAGCACTTTGGGAGGCCAAGGTGGATGGATAGCTTGAGCTCAGGAGTTTGAGATCAGCCTGGGCAACACGGTAAAACCCCATCTCTACCAAAAATACAAAAAATTTAGCTGGGCATGGTGGTGTGCGCCTGTGGTCCCAGCTACTCGGGAGGCTGAAGTGAGAGGATCACTTGAACTTGGGAGGTGGAGGTTGCAGTGAGCTGAGATCATGCCAGTGAGCTCCAGCCTGGGCTACAGAGCAAGATCCCATCTCAAAAAAAAAAAAAAAGTCTTTTCTCCATAAAAGCTAGAATTTATAATTCTTTTGTATTCATAAAGCACCTGTTCCAACACTGGATAACTTATAATCCTACGGTTCCTTGATTACTTGATTACAATGTATTTGTTTAACATTTTGAATGGTAGCTATCTTTATAATTATATTATTAGAAAACTTGTATATCTCAGAAGTAGATTCTAGTAGAACAATATTTAATTTAAAAACTAATAACAGTTAATGTATGGCACACTTATTATGTTCCACAAAGTAATTACTATTATTATCCCCATTTTACAGACAAGAAAACTGAGGCTCAACAAGATTGCTTGAATTTGCACAGATGATAAGTGATGAAAGTGGGGCTCCAGCACAGTTCTGTGTGATTCTATGCTGCTAACCACTACACTGTGTTGTCTCTCATATTTATACATTTGATGCGAGCCTTCCATACTTAAGTTTCTAATCCCCAACTTTAAGTTTTTCCAATTTAAAAAAGGGGGTGGCCGGGGGCGGTGGCTCAAGCCTGTAATCCCAGCACTTTGGGAGGCCGAGACGGGCGGATCACGAGGTCAGAAGATCGAGACCATCCTGGCTAACACGGTGAAACCCCGTCTCTACTAAAACAAACAAACAAACAAACAAACAAACAAACAAAAACAAAACTAGCCGGGCGAGGTGGCGGGCGCCTGTAGTCCCAGCTACTCCGGAGGCTGAGGCAGGAGAATGGCGTAAACCCAGGAGGCAGAGCTTGCAGTGAGCTGAGATTGCGCCACTGCACTCCAGCCTGGGCGACAGAGCGAGACTCCGTCTCAAAAAAAAAAAAAAAAAAAAAAAAAAAAAAAAGAGGGAGCGATGTGTTGCAGGAAAGGATTTCGTATGGGAAAGAAGTGAGGTTGTCCTTGATTCCTTGAATTTATTTGCTCGCCAATGAGGGCTGGAGTGTTTTCTGTCTTTGTTACTGTCTGCATTTTCAAGGAAAAGAAAGTCTTCTCATCAGTGATATCAGAGTGTACCAAGAAAGATCAGTTGCTGATTTTTGGAATAATACAGATCCCTGTAAATACCAATGATTTTTATCAGATTAAGAAGTCAGGCAGTCTCAGAATCAAATCCAATTCCAAGGTTGCAAATAGAGCTGTAAGAAAGAAAAAGAAAAATGTAATATTGTGGCTGGTAATTTTTGTCCTTTTTCACTGCGGACATGAATATTTTGTTTAAAGATTTAGTTGGGCAACAGCAGCTTCAGAGAATTCTGCGAGATGGAGTTTGTCTCTAGAGACCCCTTCAGTATTAGCTGGCTCCGTACTTGCTGGTTGGGCAGTGTCTTCCTGCTGCCTGTCCAGGGATCCTCCCATTCCCTCCTTTTGAGTCTGTCTTCTGAAAAACAACTGCATATCTGATTTCTACCATCTTTCTAGTCTCCTGGCAATTTTTACCTGCTCAGCTGGTTATTAGTTGGTTACAATGCAATGACCCCATCTCTGATTATGTCATGACCGATGCTAACATGTTAACATGTTACATACTCCAGGTATGGTTTAATGTGGATTTCATGGACACCATGTCTTGAATCAAAGATTCTCTTTCTAGGAGAGAGAAGTGTAATCATAATAGAAAGTGTATTTGATTATAAAATAGAATAAAAAACAATACCACAGTGGATTAATACCCTGGGATACTGGGGTATTTAATTTAGAGACAGGACAAAAAATATTGCTCAGAAAAGAACATGTCAAATAATTGGGATTATTAAAGAGATTACATGCAAAAACCATAATAACACTTAAGTCTCCTGACTCTAATCTGTACTTTAGTTAACAGATCCCCCCCGCCCCGTGTGAAGAATATATGCAGTTGGACGCAGTGTCTCACGCCTGGCTGAGCCCAGCACCCTGGGAGGCTGAGGCAGGTGGATCACGAGGTCAAGAGTTTGAGACCAGCCTGACCAACATGGTGAAACCCCATCTCTACTAAAAATATAAAAATTAGCCGAGGGTGGTGGCACATGCCTGTAATCCCAGTTACTCAGGAGTCTGAGGCAGGAGAATCGCTTGAATCCGGGAGGTGGCGGTTGCAGTGAGCCAAGATTGCTCCAGTGCACTCCAGCCTCAGTGACAAAGTGAGACTGAGTCTCAAAAAAAAAAAAAAAAAAAAAAAAAATGCTGGCCAGGCACAGTGGCTCATACCTGTAATCCCAGCACTTTGGGAGGCTGAGGAGGATGAATAGCTTGAGCTCAGGAGTTCAGGACCAGTCTGGGCAACGTGGCAAAACTTTGTCTCTAACAAAGATACAAAAAAAATTGCTGGGAGTGGTGGCACACGCCTGTGGTCCTAGCTACTCGGAGGATCTCTTGAGCCTGAGAGACGGAGGTTGCAGTGAGCTGAGATTGTGCCACTGCACTCCAGCCTGAGTGACAGAGTGAGACCCCATGTCAAAATAAAATAAAATAAAATAAAAAATAAAAGAATATATGCTACAGTATAAAAGGTTATCCTCCCCCCTTTGTGTCTCAATAAATCTAGAGCTGTAGCATAATCATGAACAAGACATTTTTATTCTTGGTTTAGTAGATATAGCTTAATAAATTATATTCTTTTGAACAACTATTGGAGCAGTGAAAATTGCTAGTCATCTTCCATTTCAACTGAAAGCCTTCCTCTGAACAAGTTGTTAGGACATGTTCAGAGATGCCTATCATGAGAACTTATAATAGGATAAATTAACTGTGGGAGAAGAAGGCAAGGATTAGTCACTCACAGGTTGGCAGCATAAAGACAAGGTAAAGGGCTGCACACCAGGCTGACAACCATAAGATGAACTAGCATCCTGCCTTGGTTTGAGTGGGTGCTTACTTCTTAATGACTTTATGAATTTTCCAGACTTTGATAATAATGCTGCAAAAGCGAAGAAAGAGGTTAAGTACATAAGTTGTAAAAGAGATTTAAAGAGTTTCTCTATTTGTGGTATATTCCTTTAGGATTAGTTTCCCAATAGAGAGAACAATGGTTAATTGGATAAAATATAAAACTACAGGCAAGTAAATACAAACATGTCAAGTATCAAATGCTAACTCAATGAGCACACTCTTGTCTTGTTATGTAACTGCTTGAATATCTCAAAAATACCTGCTCTAGGGTAAATTCTTATTAGATAACTATCCTGAGTTTTAAAGTATCCAATGATAACCAATAAATCTGTTACCTATAGGGTTACATGATTTACTTAGTGCTTGTGAGACAAATCTCATACTAACAAGTATTTTATCACTAACAATCTCACCAGTCTCCCAGAATATCCCATGCTTGCATGGGCTACTGTGGGTATGACTTTGTAGGAAGTTGAGTGAATTAGAAGTGATGTTAGCTACACAAGAAAGGAAATAGTCAGTCTGACGCTGAACGAGTTTGGAAGCAACAATGAATATTCAAAAAGGAAAATATCATTTTCTCTCTGGAATAGAGATAGTAGAAGTTGACAAATGCAGAAGTGGCTACTCTTAAAATCCCAATCCATTCAGGCTTTGCAAAATCTGAATAAGGTAAAATCCCCCCAGGATTACTGATGTGTATAATCAGAAGAGGGGATGGTCAGAGAGGACATATTCAGAGGACTAAGTAAAGATAAATTACATGATGATCTTTTCTGTTACAGTCCTTCTTTCTTTTTCTGTTCTTATCCTTGTTTAACATAACGGAGTGGGCTCCTAAGTCTCGCTGGTGGCACCAGCCAGTATCCAATTCATTGCCCATTATTTGCAGAAGGCATGATTATTTTTTCCATAATACATGTAAGCCCAATATATAGAATCCTTGAAGTATTTCTCGTTGCTCCTAACATGTTAGCCTAATTACAACTTTCTTGTTAAGGGTTGTTTCAAAATATACAGACCTATCTGAATATTCCTGATATTTTTTTTTTTTTTTTTTTTTTAAATGGAGATGGGGTCTTGCTATATTACCCAGACCGGTCTTGAACCGGGCTCAAGTGATCTGCTCACCTCGGCCTCCCAAAGTACTGGGATTACAGGTGTGAGCCACCATGCCCAGACTATTTCTGGTATTTTATATTATGTCCTTAATACCTTTTTGAAATTAACAGAAAAGTTTCTAAAATGCAGTGGTTCATCTCTCAGACCTCATTATTCTGTCCCCATAATGTGTATCACAATAAAAATGACTGACAAAGGACTTTGAATACAAGTAAATATAGAAGCTCTATGCAAATATGCCTGTGGAATCAAGAGAAAGAAAGAAAAAGCTCTTGGAATTGTTTATGCTTTCTTTCATCTGAAGTGCGATTTTCTCTGTACATCAGATAACATATTGATTTTAGTGTACTTCAATTCTCAATTTTCCATAAACCATAAAAACCTTAATGACTTCTCCAAAGCTCAAGTGAGAAACAATCAATTAATTTTCCCAGCAGTTCAACTCTGTCAAAATTAAAGTGCTGTTTTAATGAATTTTTCAGACATTTAGGCTCTACACAGCAGCAGTTTAATGCCAAAAAGTCTTTCTTTGACCATTTCAGGAAAAGTTTAAATATATACCAATTAAACAGAAAGTTCAAATGTTTTAACCTTTATAATAGACATGAAAATGCAAGTCACTTTACATGGCATATTTCTAGAGCTTAACCTAATGCTAAGTCTACAGCAGCTCTGAATAGAACTGTTGCAGAAGCATCCATAATATAACAGTGAAATGCATCAGCTACTACACGTGATGCCATTCCTCCATGTTGTGATTTGAGGGAACACACACACACACACACACACACACACACACACGATTGTCCTACTTCCCTCCATAGGTCTGATATCTAAAAATTCCCACTGCCAATACTACTTCTTTGAAATGAGCCATTTTTTAAAAGGCCATAGTAAAATAGTAAAAATTCTCAGAAGGGAAAAGAGGATAGGAAATTAACATGCTTTCATTTGCACGATAATGACCAATAATACATTAGCACACATTAATTTATCGGATTACTTAACTTTCACTTAGAAAGCAGGGATTACAATTGGGACAGGTGCAGTTTGGAATGGTGGAAAGCAGGTGGCAACAGTGAAGTCTCCAGGGAGACAGAACAAATAGCAGTGATGGAAAAGAAGGTTCTGAGAAGGGTAAGGATTTGCAAAGGCTGGAAGTAGCTTCAAAGTAAGGTTTATTTCAGGCTGCTCTGAATATGACGAAGAAGAATAAAACACTGGAATATTAATTGAGCTGTGAAATGAGTTAAAAATAGAACCAAATTACAGACAGATAGGAAACTCTAAGTTTCATTTGTAGAAGAATATGGATTGCGCTTTCAATAAAAGTTGTGATGTTGCTTGCTTGATACAATCTGCTTCATCTGGGGCATAAGAGAATCCACAGTGATTCTAAGAGGAGACCTTCATGGCATTTCATTTAGGGCCTGTTCAGGTTTTTCTGGTCTGTTTTTGGTTTGTATTTGATTTTTCTGGTTTGTTTGTTTTTTTTCACTTGGATTATAATGTAAAATTTACTTAATGACTTAGTGAATTTAGGGAAAATATCTCGAAGCTTCTTTATCTTGTTTATAATATTCTCTTTGCACAAGACTGGATCTGTTACAGTTCCTTTACGAGGAGGAGGCACTTTCACACACAACCATTAAACAGTCTAATTTGCCATTTGGCCTGTTTCCTGTTAGATTTCAAGGTGGTTGTAGACAGTCACATTTCTTAGTGCTCATCTAATCTACTCTTTCTTACAATTTTGAGTTAATTCCTTTGTCTGCCTGTTAATCATTTATAGGCATTTCCATAGGATAGGTCTTTTCGAATCTCCCACAGGACTGACTGCAAAGTGCAGTGCTAGAGGACCTTGTGAGTCAAGCCCTGGGACTTCTTCACCTACAGAAAGCAGGTTGGTATTCTTTCCTGGAAGCTGACCTGCCTCACGGTTGCTGTAATAGAAGGAGAGGGCTATTATCGTTTGAACTGAGTGCAGTTATTCCTCCCCCACCATCATTTCCAGCCACACCTAAAGCTCAGGCAACTGTGTGGGTGGGCAAACAGAAGGAGCTTATTATCGTTCATGACATAAATAAAAACCAAGAGGCAACCCAGTCACCAAGTGCAGGAAAGAAAATCATATCATAAATCTCATAAATTATTTTCCATTTACATAACCAGTAGCAAATATCACTTGTAGTGCTTAAATAATGTAAATATAAACTAGGAGTGACTCTTTTCATGGATCTTAATGAAACATCGTATATAATAAGTATGGAATAAAAAGGCTCATTGAACAGATTTTAAAAAGTCAAAGATAATATAAACAAATGCTCATACATGCATAATACATATGTGTCAGGCACTTTATGTTGATTGCCGAGACTGAAGTTTTGCAGGTTGTTAAAATAAATAAGCTTACAAATCCCTAAGGGGTATTAAGAAAAATCTTTTGGTACATCAGACAAACTGATCTCAGGTTGATGTTCCTGGGGATTTCAATAGATTGGCTGGTCTGACCCCACAACTAGTGTGGAGATGAATATTACTTAGTGATAAGTTAAAGGGAAAATAGATTTGTCTTTACAAAATGCTTTTGTTCATACTCTTTACTGAGACGCCCTGCAATTATGATATAATCTATTTGCTTCATTCCAGATGTTTAGTCACTGTTACTTTGAAATAGGCTGGTGAACATTATTGTGTGTTTCTTACCCATGGACAAAGGAAAATTTTAGAAAACCACATCATTTGTAAATGGTTACATTGACAGAAGCAAGAATGAAACTCAAACTTCTCTACTTCAATTTCTTAGCCTGTTTACTACAGAATCGCTGATAGATATACCAATTCCTAGAGTAGTCTAGAAAAATCTCAAGTTTGCGTTTGTTTTCTCTATTGTTTTTAAAAACAATATTTACTAAAATTTTTGTATTAAAATGTAATATTGCTTTTTAAGAAAAATATTAGAATGTATTAAAACAGAAGAATAAAACTCACAGATACTGTTAATAGACAGGACACATTTTGATGCATCTCTTCCCTTCTAAGAAAAGTTTGATTCATACTATATATACATACTGGTTTTCATTAATCTAGGAGGTCACCTTTATTAACATCCGTCAATACTTTATGCACTATTACAAAATAAACAAAAAATTATGCCAGTACTATGATGCAATGCTTAACTACTAAGAATTATTATTTTATACTTGTTGAAAGAAATCCTTTAGACATAGGTTTTATCAAATATCTTTACTTACATAATAAAAAAATAAGTGAAACTAATTGTCTAGGTATTACTAAAACTTTTTCACATTCAAACTTCAGTTCTTATGATTCACTCTATGATTCAGACTTTTCAATGTTTGTGGTTTTCCACACAATATCTTCTGTTTCAGCTAGGGTATTGGCAAGACAGCATTTCCTGAAAGAGTGTTCTGTTATTGTTTCTAGAACTTGGCTTCAAGCTGACCTCACCCCACCTGCAAGTCTTAATACACTTGGACGTGCCATGAAATGACAAGAAATATTAAGATTTTAGATATGTAAAAATATTAAAATTTTGCCTCTTAAAATCTGTGAAGTATGGTATATGTAATCCATTTTTGTGGTAAATGTTATAACATGAGATTTACTACTATCTTTTAAATTATGATGGTTAAAGGCTCTACAATAGCCAATTTAACTTATTTAAGCAATCCTCTATTATTGAACATTTGGAATCTTTCCCACTTTTTGCTGTTATAAATAAAGGTATGATAGTCATCTGCAAGCATAAACCTTTGGTCACATCTTTTATTCTTTCTCTCTTTCTTCCTTCCTTCCTTCCTTCCTTCCTTCCTTCCTTCCTTCCTTCCTTCCTTCCTTCCTTCCTTCCTTCCTTCCTTCCTTCCTTCCTTCCTTTTTTGAGATGGAGTCTCAGTCTGTCACCAGGCTGGAGTGCAGTGGTGTGATCTCGGCTCACTGCAACCTCCGCCTCGGGTTCAAGCAATTCTTCTGCCTTAGCCTCCCAAGTGGCTGGGACTACAGGCGTGCACCACCACGCCCAGTCATTTTTTGTATTTTTAGTAGAGACAGGGCTTCACCATGTTGGCCAGGATGATCTCAATCTCCTGACCTCGTGATCCGCCTGGTTCAGCCTAGGTAAAATGATATGTGGTTTGCAATTTCTATATATTGCCAGATTGCTAACTGAAATGTTTGAATCAACCAATGACTAGTAGACTATGTAGGCACACAATATTTTCTAACCAGTAGTTTTCACTACTCCTCAGCATATATACAAATTAAATCTTGCCTCTTGACCAGCTTACACTTTCCTTTCATTTCTTCCTTTATTTTTATCACCTCCAACATGATAAATAATTCCTTTCCCTGTTTGGTATTTACTCCTTTAATGATCCTATGAATTTCCACCAAGAAAGCTCTTAGTCATTGCTTCCTCAGTCTATACTAGATATAGCCAGCCACCTTAATTTTCCTCTGAAGTCAGTTTTCTTAATCACTTCATTGCTCTAATTTTTTTAGATACTCAAGGGACTAAACCTGAATTTATTATTAGCAGCTTTTTGTCATGAAGGTAGGCGCCTTCTATTTAATTTTCCTGATGAAATGCTTATTTATGTCTAGTCTTCTATTCAATTAGTCATTTTTGCTCTTGTTGAGGATAATGAAGTCATTGCTCTCCATTCTGACCTAAAAGGTTTCTTTTAGAAATATTGTCAGGCCTTGGTGTAATAAGCAAGATTTCCATCTCTTGTATATTTATGGGCCAAGTCTTTCTGATCACAGGAGGTTTATGTAGGAAATTAAAACTATTTTTAATATTCATCCTTTCAGCAAGCATGCACTGGGCACACACTATGTATAAGGTGCAATGCTTAATGCCTGTGATAATACGAAGGTACATAAGGCACATTCCTGGCCCTATAATAATATGTCAAATTTATTGGATTCTCTTTATGCATCAGACTTGGGTCTAAATGTTTGCATGCACTAACTCATCTAATCCACCCAAAATGATATGAGATTGGTCCTATTACTAGCCCCATTTTACAGATAAGGAGACAAAGGCAGGGAGAAGCCCAGGATCACTCAGATGGAGAATTTGAGATTTGAACCTAGGCTGTCTGAATCCAGAATCAGGTTACTTACTACATACTTTCCTATAGAGCTTAGAGAATAGTAAGATAGACCAGATTTATGCATAAGATTCGCTCAGATGCTATAAACAAGGACATGGTAGTGCAGGGGGTAGGGGAAACGGGTGAAATCAAGATGCAAAGAAGAGGTAGAATAAGTTTGTTGTGTAGAAATAAAAGTTTGTTGGGGAGAAATGCAAGTGAGTAGTTCAATGTGGGGTGGAAAGACAAACTTTAGAGTCCAACACCCTGGACTCAAATTCTGGCTCCAGCACGTATTAGTTGTAAGGCAATTTCTCTTAGCCTCAGGCACTCAACTTATTTTAGTCCTAATGAGCAAAGGTATAAAGTGTAGAAACACATGATATGTTTAGGGAATGGAAGTAATACTGGGTAGAGTATTTAAGGGGATATTAGGGACAGTTCAAGGAAGGAAGGAAGGACATGTGTGTGCTCGTCCACAATAATTGTGGCAGAAGACAGAATAGGTATGAGGAATTCTTGGAAGACTTGAAGACAGCAGAAAATGGATGGTCATTTTACCTAAAGGAAAACAAGTACAACAACAATAAGATTGACTGCAGTGCACTTTGGAGTAAGAATAGACTGAAGAAGTGAACCTGGAGGAGGCCATCAGGATTGTCCAAGAAAGATAAGGTCAATAATCAGGGCAATGCCTGGAAAAGAAGGAGAGAGATTCCAAAATTATTTCAAAAGTAGATTTGAAAGAATTTGATAGCCAACTGGGGATGTGGGACTGAGTCAAAATGTTCCTCAGGTTTTTGCCCCAGGGACCTGCAATGATGACAATTCCTTTGCAGAGAGAAACTGCAGTTAGTTTAGGTGTGAATCAAGAGTTGAAAACTTGGATGTCAGGGGTATAGTTGACTTTCTGAAAAGTTTGAATGCAAAGGCAAAGAGACAGTGGAGAGTTTGAGTGTCAGTAATCCTAAGGTTCAATTAGGAATGTGAATTTATTTAGGATTAATCCTTTTCTTTCTTTAGCAGAACCCAAAGTTAATTGTATATTATGGAGTCTTCCTCTCATGCTTACCAGAAACCTTCACTTTTTTTTTTTTCTGGATTAAGTATTTCTTTGAGAACTTGATGAAAGCTATGAATTTCTTTTATCCCCAAGTTTGTGTGTGTGTGTGTGTGTGTGTGTGTGTGTGTTCGTATTGGGGGGATCATAAAAAGACACAGAAAATTTTGCATACAATTTTAGGGAGTTCTTGTATTTTTAGAAGCTCATGAATCCCAAGAATCTACTCTGCATAACTTTTTTAAAACAATGTGTTAATTTTTGTCTATCTATAATTAGCTGCACATCAGGTGCTGTGCTAAGTACCCCACTTATATTAGCTCATTTAATCCTTCCCACAGCATTTCCATGTAGGTATTACATTTCGAACATGGGTGACATGGAGTTAGACTTGCCCAGGGTCACAGAGCTAGTGTGTGGTATAACCAAGATTTGAACTTAGGTCTCCATATTATGGTTATCCAAAGAAACAGAACCCAAAGGATGCATATAAATATGGAAAGGAATTTATTATAAGGAATTGGCCCACATGATTAGGGAGGCTGACAAACCTCAAGCTCTGCAGGGTGAGTGGGCAAGCTAAAGACCCAGGAGAGCTGATACTGCATTTCCAGTCTGATCCCAAAGGACTGAGAACCAAGAGTGCCAATGGAGTAGCTCCAGTCCAAAGGCAACAGGTGTGAGATCCGGGAAAAACCGATGTGTCAGTTCATGTCTGAATGCATGATAAAGCATATGACCCTATCAGGCAGGAGGAATCCTCTTTTACTTGGAGGAGGGTCAATCCTTTTGTTCTACTTAGGCCTTCAACTGATTGGATGAGGCCCACTGCCCATCCAACATTGGGTAGGGCCATCTATTTTACTCCGTCTACTGATGTGACTGATACGTTTACCCCAAACACCCACACAGACCCACGAAAAATAATGTTTGACCAAATCCCTGGGTGTCTGCTGGATCAGTGAAGTTGACACATGAAATCAACCATCACAATCTCTCTGGCCCCAGTTGCAGTGCCCTATATTGTCATTTTTAAAAATACACTCTAATATTTTTCCTAGGTGAACTTCCTGTTTGCTTTCAAACACACCTTACTTAAATTATTTATGTTAGAGCTGCTGCTTTTCCCATGTTTCGTCTCTCTCCCATTACGTTCTCCTAAGTGAAGATTTTAAAGTAAAAACAACTTGAATTCATTCTCTTTGTTTTATCCTCTCTGTATTTTTTCCCCAAGATGATAAACTATCCAAGGAAGTTTCTTTCATTTTGAATGTTGAAAGAGGATTTGTCAGGTAAAACTGAATCCACAGATACCCACTAGGAGTGCATATCAGGTGTTAAAAGAATTTTCAAATTCACTGTATGCAATGGAAAATAAGTGCTGTTTTTTGGTAGCACTATTGAAAATTTCAGGTGCCTGCTTAGTATGCAGTGTGTGTGTTCATAAAAAGTCAACGCACGATTTTAAAAAATATATTGTGGATGTTTTTAGGCCATGGAGCAAATCCAAAATAACAGCTGGGATTTTACTTCTCCTGTGGGACTCCTCAAACTCATGAAATTCAGTCCCAAGAAGTCATAACACTCTGTTAGTATGAAAGCCCTGTGAGCAGGAGATTGGAAGCTCAGTTGTCAGAGTACAAAGGAAATGAAAGGGAAGTTGCTCTTTCTCTCCATCAAACACATTTTCAGCTCTTCAATAGACTGAACGTATCCATGCAAGCTTGAAAAAGATGATCAAACAATAAAATTAAAGCTTTTAGTTTACAGGGTTGTTTTTTTTTTTTTCTTTTCTTTCCTACCAGGTGAGGGAGGTACTAGGAGTAAGAGATTATGTCTTCTTGCCCCTTTATTTTGAAAATTTTACATTGAAAAGGAGATCAAGTGAGGCCACATTTAAGAGTAGGTCTCTTGGCCTACACAATCAACTATGCACACTGGTTAAGGTAAAAGAAATTAAACTAAATTTTGAATTCTATAAACCCAGGCTGCAAAACCTTTCGAGCTACACAAATAACTAGGAAGAATTTATGTTCAAATAAGGACCACAAATTCTTAATATAAGTGAGATGATGTCTATAAACAGTGGCTGTAGTTGTAGCTTCAGTCTTTAAAGGACATTGATTTTCAAATTTAGTAAAGGAGAAAAATAATATATCTTATGTCCTACTGGCTGGTAGATATCTTCCTCATAAAGCTCCAAATAGTGCTATAATTTCCTTGGAATAGATTTTTTATAAATGGTGCTTTGAACATAAGATGATTTTAGACAATGAAACCAAGTATTTCAGACTAAGTTCTTTTTTCTTTTTTTATTATACGTTTAAGTTCTGGGGTACATGTGCAGAATGTGCAGTTTTGTCACATAGGTATACATGTGGCATGGTGGTTTGCTGCACCCATCAACCCATCACCTACATTAGGTATTTCTCCTAATGTTATCCATCCCCTAGGCCCCCATCCCCAACAGGCCCCAGTGTGTGGTGCTCCCCTCATGTCCATGTGTTCTCATTGTTCAACTCCCACTTACGAGTGAGAACATGAGGTGCTTGGTTTTCTGTTCTTGTGATAGTTTGCTGAGAATGATGGTTTCCAGCTTCATCCATTTCCCTGCAAAGGACATGAACTCATCCTTTTTTATGACTGCATAGTATTCCATGGGGTATATGTGCCACATTTCCTTTATCCAGTCTGTTATTGATGGACATTTGAGTTGGTTCCAAGTCTTTTCTATTGTGAATAGTGCCGTAATAAACATATGTGTGCATGTGTCTTTACAGTAGAATGAGTTATAATCCTTTGGGTACATACCCAGTAATGGGATTACTGGGTCAAATGGCATTTTTAGTTCAGTGATTTCATTCTTTTTTCTGGTCTGATATTATAAAGTGATCTCAACAGTATCATGAAAAGGATTCATTAAGGGGCTATTTCCCTGTGGTGATGTGCTATGTGTAGCTCAAGCGAGGTTAAATACCATCATCATCAACTAACAATGATTGCTTACTGTCCCTGGCTCTGGGGATGCAGAGGGGTAAGCCATGGTTCCCCTTGAGAGAGCTCAGGGCCTAGTTGATAACTTAGGCATACGTACAATGATGATACAAGACACTGGATGTTGGTGAACAAGTGTTTAGACAATAAGTATTTCGTGGTGGGAAGGATACGAATCTATCCTTAAGAGGTTCTTTAACTAATCTCACTTGTATAATCCATATAATAATATCTGACTCTTACACACAGAAGAATGCATTAACTTGATCTTCCCTATTAAACTATAATTTTTTTTTTTTTTTTTTTAAGAGAGGGTCCAGCTTTGTTGCCTAGGCTGGAATGCAATAGTACAATCACAGCTCACCGGGCCCGAGTGATCCTCCCACCTCAGCCTCTTGAGTAGCTGGGATCACAGATGTGCATCACCATGCCTGGCTAATTAATTATTATTTTTTCTTTTTCTTTTGGTAGAGATAGGATCTCACCATGTTGCTCAGGCTGATCTCAAACTCCTGGATTTCAGTGATTGTCCTGCCTTGGCCCCCCAAAGTGTTGGGATTACAGGCATGAGCCATCACACTGGGCCTAATTTTCTTTTTGTATCCTTAGCTTTTAGCCCAGAGTCTATCACATCATAGGAATTTTGCCTATGTGACTTAAAATACTATTAACAGGTGTAAGCTGGAACTTCCTCTCCACTATAATCCATCACTCATCTTGGCAGGACAAGTGCTGATTGCACTGTAACTGTATGAGTATGATTTGGTCCACACAAGGCGTTTATTGCGTGGCTTTTCCAGAATGATGCTTGTTAGACCCACTACGGACATATAAATGTTATATAAGCTGCTGTAAAATGTTGTGGTCATTTCTTTGTTGTCAAAAGCTAGGTCTTTGCTTGTATACATACATCAAATGTCTTGGTTATGGCCTGATTGGCCTTGTCCCTTGGGGGAATCAATGGCAAATGCCTTTCTCTACATAAAATTGGCAGGACTAGACCTTGAAACGAGGTTAGGAGCAGACTAAAGCACCCAAGGAGTCTTGTTCATTTTAGGATGAAGGGTGGGCCATTTAAAGGCGACAGGTGTGATGTTCATATTGATTTTCTGGATTTTACTTTTCAAAGAGTCTGGAAAGAAGATTTGAACAGCTCAGACGGGATTTCTACTGATAACCCCCTGGGATGGTTTGACTCTGCCCTTCATTTAGCCCTTCAGTTCCTCTATCCTTGAAGCTTCTGGACCCGAGTCTCTCCATTGCTTAGGAGAGAGAGCCATTTGCTTTGGCAGCTGGGTAGTTCTGTAATGACAGACAGCCACCCAGGCCAGCAGCAGAGGCAAACGTCCTCACCCGATAAGACCGCTTATGCAGTGGCAGAGGAAAAGAAGATTCTTTCAGCCTTTTCTAGTTAATGCATTTCTCTGGCAGTATTACTATGTTTCCAAGAGGAGAGGGAGAGAAGGCCAGTGTGAGCCAATGTCCTCAATTCGGGAGAGCAAACTGCAGTTCCTTCAGAGGCCAAAATAAACTGCAGGACACCGAGTCATTCATAGCAGTGCAGTGGTTGGGCCCCAACAACCACAAACCAGTAGTTCAGCCCCAGGGGCCCTAAATTCTTCGGTCCACATCAGATACTCTGGAGGGAGAGACAGGTATTTTCTAGCCAGCCCCCAGGCTTGAGGCAGAGGCAGATGTCATACTCCACAGGACAGTCACCGAGTGACACCTGGAACACTGTCAGGAACCCCTCCTAGCATTACCGTTTTGAAAGCACAAGCAAGAGCCCCATGTCTGGGCAGAATCTTCCAGGCTGTATCACAAAGCTGGCTCCCTCCCACCTGACTCATTTTTCCACCGATTTTCTATGAACCTATGACAAGGGGAAGAAACTAATCATAAAACCTGATCATAAAACCCTTCCTATGCTTGAAGACAGCGATTACATATTCACTCAGCCAAGGTCTCCCTGCATCATTTAAAACAAAAGAGAGTCTCCATTCACGCTCTTCCCACACTGCCAGGAAACGTATTCCTGGGACCAGCGCTGACCATCCCAAAAGTTGCTATTTCCCTCAGTTGAGGGCGAAGTTAGCAAATCCGTAGCTGCAAGTCTCAACTTGGGGGAGGGGGCGACAGCCAGGGCGTAGGGAGAGCGGCGCGGAGGAGGGACTAGAGGGAAGGACACTGCCCCTTACTCCATCGAGGTCGTCGCCTAAGCCAGAGGAGCCGCCAGTTTGGGCTCTGGGAGGAAGGCGGGGAGGGAGTGGCGGCCGCGGTGGAGCGGCGTGGGCTCCGCAACAGCGGCTCGGTGCCAGGCTCGGTACCTGGCAGGCCGGGCGCGCCTCGCAGGCCGCCTGGGGCGCGGAGGGTGTGAGCGCGCGCGCCCCCTCCGTGCCCGCTCAGCCTCGCGCGCGTCTCGGGGGAGGCTCCGCCGAGAGGCGCCCAGGGAGCCCGCAACCTCAGTCCTGCTGCCGGAGGAGCTTTGTGCGGCGGCGGCTCCGAGTCCCACCTGCTGGCGGCGGAGAGACAAGGAAGGGGAAGAAGGAGGAGGAGGGGAAAGAGGCGGCGGCGCCAGCCCACTCCTCTCGCCGGCGCCCACTCCCGGGGGCTCCGCAGCCCCCAGCTCTCGGCCTGCACCGGCCCTCCGCCCCCGGCCCGGCCCAACCTCCCGGCCACACAGCGGCAGCCGCCGCTGCAGCCCCCAGACCTGCCCGGCGGGGCCCGGCCCGGCCCGGCCGCCGCCGCCGCCGCCGCCGCCGCCGCCCGGAGCCGCCGGCGAGTTTGAGGGGAGCGCTGGGCGCACGGCGCCGCCTCGATGTGCCCGGGAGCCGCCTCGGCGCCCCAGCTCCGCTGAACAGCCCCGGCGCGGCTACCCAAGAGGACGAGCGAGGAGGCGCGGCGAGCCCCGGAGAAAGGGAGCCAGCGAGAGAGAGCGAGCCCAAGAGCGAGCGCAGGGAGCGACACCATGCCCGGCTGGAAGAAGAATATCCCCATCTGCTTGCAGGCAGAGGAGCAGGAGAGAGGTGAGCTAGGCGGCGGGGCCGGGGAGGGAGGGAAGGGGTCCGGGCCGGGGCCGCCCGGTGCCTCCCTCTCCCCGGCTCCCTCCCGACCCGTCCACCCGCCAACGGGGGAGGGGCGCCGCTCCTTCAGGGCCCGCGGGCGAATCCAGGTGGCGTCTTGCGAACTCTGATTCTTTTTTTTTTTTGTTTGTTTGTTTTTTTTGGTGGGGGGGTGGGTTGGGGCGGGCTGGAGGGGCAGGGGGAGAGGGGTGGTGCTGCAGCAGGGAACTTTTCGCTTGGGGAAAGATTTTTTTCTGGCGAGGATGTAGGGGAAACTCCAGCTTCTGCAGGGCCCGCTCGCACGTGGAGCTCCGAGCCGCCGTCTGTGGGGTGGGTGCTTGGGGGTGATGGTGGACAGGGAGGGGGGTTCCTGCAGTGCTTTAAGTGACTTTTCAAACTTTCCTCCACCTCCTGCGGCCACCCTCGCGCTGTCCCCGACTCTGGCTGGGCTGCGACGGCATTGCCAACCCAAAGTTGCTGGATATTCATAAAGAAGGAGGAGGAGGAGAAGGAAAAGCGTGGGGGAGGCAAGGGGGGCGCTGCCGCAGGTCTGTGGAGGGGGAGAGAAGAGGGAAAAGGTTGTCCCCTCGCTCAGGGTCTGGGGCTGGGAGTGACTGCTTGGAGATGAGTTATGCCCCAGCGCAGTCCCCTCTGTCAGTTTAATACCGCAGGACTGCGGGCTTTTCGTAATTACTGTCTATTTTCTTTGCAAAAGGCGGCTCTCTGTGCCTGGTGCCTTGCAGACCTTTTGTGCTTCAGCTTGACAAGTGTGCTGTACACTTTGCTTTTAAGTGACTTGCGGAGAGGAAAGTTGAAGAGCCTTTTGCACCTTAAAGGTTTGGTTCTGTTGAGGTCATTTCATGGTGTTTGGATTGTGCAGAGGTTGGCCAGGGAGTTCAGCTTGGTAACCTGGATATGATGTACTGAGTGCACCAGAATTTCCCATACAGGCCCCATGGGGCTAGAGGGGTGTGTGCACGGTGGCTCTGCTAGCATCCAGAGGAACGCTGGCTGGCAAGGTCCACCAGGGTTTATCCCTTTGCTTCTTCTACCCTGTCCTGTCCTGGCTTCGAGGAAGGTGCTTTAGAATTGGATAGGTTTCAGGATGCAGGGGCTGCATGGGCTGTGGCAAACAGCCAGTGCTGAGGTTAAGTGGCGCAGCGTGGGTACGTGGGCGAGGAAAGCAGGAGGAGGCCAGTCTGGTGTGTGGAGAAGGCAGAGTTGTCAAGGGGGTTTAATCCAGCAGTTTGGTGAGCTGGTATGGATGGTGGCTTGGTTATTGGGCATACTAAAAGTTTCAAGCGTTTGAATAACACTTACTACTGAAGAACCAATGTACAATTTCCAGTTTTTCTCTAGGTGGCACAACCTGTCTTTGGTTTGTATCCTGTTTAATGACTCAGGGAATTCATCCCTTTTTAAGCACTTCCTTATTAGATATGTGCATTCATTTTCCAGCACACTTTCTGGCAGGTGACCTTACGTTTACCCATTCAAAAGGCACCCCTGCTTTGGGAATGCTTCTGCTTCTCCCTTTAGTAAATCATATCTTTAAACTTGCAAATAGCAGTACCAATAATTTATAACCAGGTAAAAGCACTACATGAAAGCATTCTGCCAAGCATGGAGTGACTGTCCTATCAACTAAATGTCACAATGTACTTGGCATTAAATGTATCAGTTTGCTTAAAAAAAATCATCATGCTTCCGACAAGTTTTATCAGAATGCCGAAGTGGGTAGATTTTCGGATTGTGACAAAATGTACTTGTATGTCTTTTGGAAATATATGGTAACATTGAAAGATGATTGTCTAATCTGCTTGGTGGAGATAAGACTGAAATTCCTCAGAGCATAAAAATCTGAGTAAGAAATTGAGTGTTCTGCCTTATCTCCCCCAATAGGAGAAAACAGGAAATGTTTCTTACTTTTTGCTTTTTTTCACTTTAAAGGTTTCTTCTTTCTCACTTTAGTTATGAGATGCTTTTCTAAATAATTAGTATTTATTTTTGTTTGTTTGGTTGTAGCATTTCTTTTTGAAGTCCTGCTTCTTTTGGAATGGACAAATATATGATTTTGTTTCTTTCACAATTTCCTGTCCAACTGGTGTTTTTGTTTCAATCGTGTGTGTGTGTGTATATATATACACACACACATATATATACATATATTAAATATATATTTAAATAAACTGAGCTGCCTATGTGACTTTTAATGCATATATCAGAGGACATTGTTTGAGCTTGGCTTATCCTTTTGGATGAATTTAGTGTAAAGAGATGAGGGATGTTTTCTATTTGTATTTCAGGTCAGATTGTGTTAAGCTTTTCCCTTGACCCTTGAAATTCTAAGTGATTCAAATAACGTTGAATTGGATTCTTCTAAATATACACAAAAAGATTAAACTGTCAGGTTGGTCAGGAAGATAATGAACATGGAACAAATACATTTTAAATTTTGTCTTGGGTTAACATTAACCAAAAGGTCAATTTCTAATATCTTACTATTAAATTCTAAGGTTGGTTGTGCTCATCTAAACCACTGCTCTTTCCACATTCCCCACAACGCCAATCTACATGTAAACATTCTAAAACCCATTATGGAGACTACTCTAGCGTAACATTTTTTTCATGTAGATTTTATTTAGTAAAATCTCTTCTTGAGGTGTAATGCAAATTAATACAAGATGCTAGCTTCTTTGAGGACCACATATTTGAAGGAGTATGTATCTTAACCTTATTCCCAAAAAAGAAAAAAAATACCAATCTCAATTCACGTACAAAAAGAGGCTTGGCTGTTCTATATAATTTCATGCCATATCTACATAAACCATTCATAACTTGGGTTCATCTTGAAGGCCTGTGTCAAAATGATATTAAGTAAGTTATTGCTATGGCATGTAATGCTGAGCAGAGAAACTGTAACATATGGCTTGTTGCAGTAAATGCAGTCACTTCGAAAATGACATGTTAAGACTTACTGATGTACGCTGACATACTATTAAAATTCAGAACACATTTCTCCATCCTCCCCACTACCCCTGATTTTCTGCCTGATCTGCTAAACCCAATCCATTTAGAAGCCACTTAATACACTTTGGGGTAAGTGTTTTAGGAGAAGAGAAATGTTTCTGAAAACTGTCCTGTTTAATATCTCTTCCAGTCAAATTAAATTAAGTAACGTATTCGTCGTTTTACATCTGCTTATTAGCTGATCATGTGTAATAGGAATGCGGTTGTTGAGAAAATTCTTAGTATAAAGAGATAAATGCTTCTGTAATTAAGGATGCTTTTCTTTTGCCTGTACCATACCTTTCTTACTTGTGTGGCTTTGATTAGTAAACGTTTATTGTGTTTAATAATGTATAGTTAGGATAGAAAATCAAATATAATGCTTGGAAAGATTATTTATCTGTTTCTGCAAACATACTTCTTGATATTTTTATTATTGAGGAAAAGAGAAAAATATTAATTTGTATTTTCTCATTTCCTTTGCTTTTATATTTAGATTTAACACATATATATAAAAAACTTAATTATATAGATGTGTTAAGGGCATTTCACACTAACATATACATTCACCAGGGGAAAACACATGCATTTTTTATAGCACTTCACCCCTTTGCCTTTTTGTTCTTCTTACAAGTTTTGGAGGTCTGCAGAGGAAACTGAGAACTTCTCTTTGGATTTCTCTTTTAGAAATTATTATTTCTTGTCAGGGTCTTGCTCTGTCACCCAGGCTGGGGTGCAGTGGTGCAATCACTGCACACCGTAGCCTGTACCTCCTGGGCTCAAGAGATCCTCCTGCCTCAGCCTCCCAAGTAGCTGGGACTACAGGCATGTACCACCATGGCTGGCTAGTTTTTTCTTATTTTATTTTTTGTGGATATTTGGATCACTTTAGATATAAATAAAGAGCTTTTATAAAATATCTATGAGAAAGCACAGGGAACTTAAGGAGTAGACCTTTACTACAACCTTGGCCTGGTTCATTTCCCATACCACCCATATCATGAGGAGATCTGGTGACCCTACCCACAACCTCCTTAACAAAAAGTCCAATTTGGAATTTGACTTTTGCGTAAGGAACAAAGTAGGGAAAAGACAAGAAAGCAAAGACATCTAGGGCCTGCTTTGTTTCAGGCACCGTGTTAGATGTTTCCCATGCATTATTTGGTGCAATCCTTATAACATGCCTGTAAGCTAAGTGTTATTATTCGTCACCGTGTCAGATGGGGAAACTGAGGTTCAGAGAGCTAATGAATTTGCCAGAACTTATAAAGCCAAGACTTAGGGCATTCATTTCTAAAGAGATATTTAAAAAGAAGTCAAGTTATATTTCCTGAGGTGAAGTTTATAGAATTTTATTAACATTATAACATTTTTCCCTTTTGGGCAAAATTCTAATAAACTGCCATCAAATCTTTCATTAGGAATTCATTAGAGAGTTTTCTTAGTTACGTATACTGGGAAAACACTTTTACAGTATATTTTGGACTTTTGACAACGATTTTGCAAGGTAGTTGTGTTAATTAACAATAAGGATTGGAACCTCAACATATTTCTAAGCTGAATTATTTGACTACACTTGAAGTAACTCATTTAAGTGAATGGGTTTTTTCCACCAAAGACTTGCCATTATTGCATATTTTTCCTTTTTTTTTCAAAGCGTATTTGCCATGAAGGCAGGAATTAACAAGAATTAAGTGTTCTTCCTTACTGTGAAAAACTGGGAAATGATTGTATTCTTAATAGCCATTGCATATTTGTCCTTTGCCAACATTTTATTTAATTAAAGCCAAAATCTGAACTCTGGCTACCTAACAGATGGCCCAGTGGTCAAATAAAGAGGCATCAGATAGTGCTTTCTTCTACAGCAACCTGATTGCTTTCGTTCGTGAAGAAAAAGAAATTTCAACTGATATTAGTAAAAGAATTTGAGAATTGACTCTTATGGATTTCAAAACTGTTACATTAAATGCTGCAGATGACTGACTATTAAAGGCATTTAGGATTTGATTCATTTATTTTCAATTAAATTATAATAGTAGCTAGTAATACAAAATACAAGAGTGATAGTAATACAAAGTAACATGTCTATCAGAGAGAACGATTCAAATGCAAAGCCAAACGCTGGATTTGAATCTCTTGTTTTATCTTTTATTGAAGTTTATTTCTTCTGAAATTGAAAAGATTCTTAAATATAAATATAAAAAATCTATTCATACAAATTTTCTTATTCAAGAAACAAGAATACCTACTTGTTTAGGTATGTCAGTGGCCAAAGGGTGCTATCAGCTTTATGGGAAAATTAGTGATCTTCAAGTATATCTGCATATTAAAAGCACCTGATTTAATTTCTTACCACCTTTCATTTCAACAGTGACTAAACTTTAAGCACCAAGTGAGGTCATGAATAGAATGCAGAGAAGATATGGCTTGTATCCTAGATAGATTCCTTAAGTGCCAGCACAGTGGTTGATTAGGTATTTGAGGTCCAAATGGCATTGGGTTTAAATTCAGTCTGGCACTTATTAACTCTAGGGGCTTTTTAACTTTTCAAAGCCCTTGTTTTCTCTACTTTAAGTTGAGGACAAGAAACATCTATGTTATGTGAGGATTAAATGAAATTAACAAATGTGGAGGAATGATAGTACCTTGCAGACGGTTTGGAGTTCAGTAATGGCAACTACTATTTTAATGGTATATTGATATAGGTCTGTTAACACCTTAGGAAATCCTGATGATGAAACAATCAATCAATAATTTTTATTCTTTAGAAACCTTATAAAGCATTTTTAAAAAGTCTAATGTTTTGTGAAAAGCTACACTGAACCACAGAACTTGATGCAGCCAAGGTCTTTGATGTATTCTAGCCCAGCCCTCATGAAAACAAAGCATCTAGTGTAGAGAGAGAAATGTACCCAAGACCACACTTCATAAACTTAGCAAATGTTAGTATTGAGTACCAACTGCCAAAGTGCCATGATGGGATGAGAAAATAATGGTTTCCATTTTAAAGGAGATTGTTAAGTATAGTTATAGAGTCATGGGCTATGACAGATAACTCCAGGACAGCTTCTCTACTCTTGTATAGATTAATGCAGAGGAAACAGAGAAGAGGGGTTGATTGTGCTGGGTGGGTGGGAAGAAAGAAGTTTCTGAAGACATCTGTCAGAGGAGGTGGCATAGAGCAAGTGTTAAAAGACTTGAAGGAAGGGGAGGAGATTAGAGAGTTGGGAGGGGATAGAAGGAAAGGTATTTCAGGCAAGGAGCATGGTGTGTTCCAAAGCATTGTGAAATGAGACATTCTGGGAACCATGACTGGTTTCTTAAAGGGGATGGAGTGTAGAGTATGAACATACTTATGAGCATAGAATATGAATATTCATTTCCCCCATGGGACGAGGAATGGAGCTGGATGGGAGCATTAGACTAGAAAGGGCCAGATTGGAAAGGGCTTCATATGCCAGATTAAAGAGTTTGATTGTATCTGGCAGGCGATAAAGAATTGATAGGCTTCCAACAGAGGAGTGTCGGGATCAGATTTTTGTTTTAGAAAGCTCATCTTGGCAGCATAGAGGAAACATCTGAAAAGGGAAGGACTTGTAAGGGAGGGAAGCAGGTGGGAGGCTACTGCCCTGTTTCAGGCCATGCAGAGATACTCAGGAGATGGACTTGGTGACCGGGTAAATGTAGGAAATATGAAGAGTGTAGATCTCTGGTTCAGGTACTGGTTAGAATCAGAATTGTATCTTGAGACCCAGTATCTTGATACAGAGCCTGGTATTTTTTTCTATCACATATTGCCTTTTTTATTGCCTCACTCCCCCCATCAATTTAGGGGAGAAAGTAAACATAATGTGGTAGAATAATATAAAAATAAAGAACCACCGAAGTGATGGACTACCAGACTGTGCCATGATGATAGCTTATTGTGCAATAGCTTTCTTCTTTTATTTATTTACAATTTATATTACCTACTCCTAAAGGAAAAATAATTATCCTGTACATTTATCTCCTAAAACTAATTTAGAATTTTACGTGAGTTTTTAAGCTGAAAGAGAGGGAATGGTTGTACTGCATTTATTTTTTAGATTTATCTTCCCTGGTAATGCAATTGGGTAGGTTTTTAAATTTATTATTTTCTGAAAATAACTAAGTACTCTGTGAATAAAGTTTTAATATACTTCTTATACTATACTCAAAATCAGAAAGCTGGAGTTTTTTTAAGTACTCTCAGCCATTTCCTCTGGCTATTTGGCCTAGGTATAGACCGACCATCTTGACTTTGACTTTCTCATCTCTAAAGTAAGGATGATTCTTGGCATACTGACCTTCCGGGGTTATACTTGGAGGTAAAAGCTATTAATGTAACGTTATTATAGTTATTATATCACAAAGGTTAGAAGTTGGTGAAAGACAGAGCGTCTTCAGGTACATTTGTCTATTAGCAGGCCATCTCTGGATGGGGGCATTATTTGGATAACTCCTGTTTCATAAATTAGAAATTTTTATTAAAAAATTTCAATCCCTAGTCTTCCAAAATGAAGTTCAAACATGAGGTTCCCCTTTGGACTCCCATTTATAACAAAATAACTCAAGTGATGCAACAAAGTTACAATGCATGCAATGTTGCAGTTACCCAAGGCAGCCTCATTTCTGGCTGCAGCTGGAAAAGTCCAGCTCAAATACCGAGTGGGCTCTGCCACTCCCTGGTGTTACTTATCTGCTTCTTTCAGTCCAGGCTTCTGACAACCCAGATTCCAAAAGATCATTATTCTCAATTAAAATGATGTTTGGAACCTTTTGAAGGGAGAAAAATATCTTGCAGATCTCCACTGCCAACATCATTTTTTTTTTTTTTTTTTTTTTTTTGAGACGGAGTTTCGTTCTTGTTGCCCAGGCTGGAGTGCAATGGTGAGATTCCTAGCTCACTGCAACCTCCACCTCCTGGGTTCAAGAAGTTCTCCTGCCTCAGCCTCCTGTGTAGCTGGGATTACAGCTTTGTACCATCACACCTGACTAACTTTTTTGTATTTGTAGTAGAGACGGGGTTTCACCATGTTGGCCAGGCTGGTCTTGAACTCCTGACCTCAGGTGATCTGCCTACCTTGGCTTCCCAAAGTGCTAAGATTACAGATGTGAGCCACTACGCCTGGCTAACGTCATTTGTTTTTATTATACTACTGAAATATGTACTAACATATAACTACATGTAAACTCCTGATGCTTATAGCTCTCATACAACTACAAAGCCAAAACAGATTTTACAGAAGAAAAATAAACAAAGCTACCCCCCAAAATCAGTTATATGCAAATCAACAACATTGATTTCATATGACTTGATGTTATTTGCCTGAGACTAAATTCTCTCTTGCAGTGTGAATATGGTACTTGCTGCTGTGGAAAGTAATAACATCACTTTTTTCTAGTCAAACTCTGATGGAATCTTAGTTTAACAGTCTGATATCACTTTGTCTTTCCTAGGCATGAACACATCATTTACATGTGAAGTCTTCTATTCTCATTGGTCTATTACAAACCATTGTGATCCTAAATACAAAACCCAGTATTAGCACTGAAAGTGGTGGTGGTATTAGGCTACATGCAGATCTGCATTTGTTCTTCTTATACTCTTTGTAATGAAGGGCTGTTTTTTTCCTGTCACAGGCAGATACAGGGTCCCGTAGCACCATGCACTTGGTGAAACTCACTACCTAAGTTTGACTGCTCCTGTTCTTATCCTCTTCAATGAGATGAACTCGCTAGTCACAGACTTGGATATGGCAATGTCAAATTGCTATAGTGTTTGTAAACACCCACCCTCATTTTCAGTAATTATGTAACCTTGGGCAGGTAATAAACAGTTTCTTGACTGGCATGGTCCATAGAGCACATTTGGAATAGTACTGGTTTAGAGTATACTTATGTAACTGAGGTTGTACATAATGGTTCAGAAGGGTGGGTATGTGTGTATGTGTGTCTACAAATTTACACACTACTTTTAAGATATACAGATGAAACATAATGTTTCCCATAACTGCTTTTACCTTGCCTTCAAGTTTGCCTTCCCACTGAAAAGGAAAACATTTGATCTTGTCAATTAACACGTTAGTCTCTAGTTTAAAAACTCATTTTGGGTTCTCTAATTTCTCAAGAGTTTTCCCTTCCTTTGTTCCCAAGATGACATGTGAGTGAAGGGGAAAGGTTAGTATCCTCATTGCCCTTGGTGAAGGGCATTTCATTCATTGTGTGACCCTCACTGTGTCTACTGCTCTGGACTTGGCACATTTGGTGACTGGGTGTTGTGCCCTGGTATCCACTGAAATGAGACTGCTCCTATTTGATCTTTTGAATGTCATCTTGGCGGCTCATTTGGACTTCCTGAACCTCGCCATTGTGTGTAGTTGTGAGATCCTTGTGGTTTGCGATCTTCTACCCAGGCCTTTTCTAGGTACTTGTCCTATCAGTATTTCTGTATCTGTCCTGGTAGCCAGAGAGTACTTAACTGTTTTCTCTGAATCATGATGGAGTTTGTGGGATCTTGGGAGGTGTGCTCAACCCCACCTGTCTTAGTCACCTTCTGCAGATATTACCACTCTATGGTCCAATACCATGTTGACTGTGGCATGTGCCACATAGGGGACCTTCATGCTAGGTGATAAGGGTCATTGGCCACAGTGTTCTCTAAATCCCTCAAAGATACACAGATGTTAGTTTTTCTTTGCTTTTGTACTCATCAAGGAGTTTTGAATCCTTGAAGAGTATCAGACACCTACATCTGATCTTTTGCTCCTCCTTCCCTTTTTTCTCTTTCTCTGCTGTTCCATATCTGAAGTGGTTTTAAGTTTCTTGAAAACTTAAAACTGTAAGGAGCAGGGATAAGGAGGATGACTGTATGATAAAGCAGAAGAATCCTGTTCCTTTGCCAGGTGGACTCTTCTCCATATGATTTGAACATCAGCAAAGAAAGAAATAGAAATGGTCAAACAGCTTAGAGATGACATCGCTTGAGGCTGGCAAGTAGTTTTGAACAGCACCTTCTACTAGCCTTCCTTGCACATAAACTTTTCTCACTTAATAGTTTTACTAGAAATCTGCCCTTTGTATTTCATTGGCAAACGTATGAACACAAGAACCGACATATTTCTTCTCATAGTCAGTAGTGTAATTGCAGTGTGAATTTACTGTTAGGTGTTGATGTATTGATAAAGTGTACTCTGTATTTTGCATAAAAATGTTTAGAATAGATCACTACATATACTCAAGACTTCTTGTGTGAATTTATGGTAGAATTAATAATTCTCTTCCTTTTACTGTTGCAGTGTTTCTTTTTCACTTTCATTTATTTTCTGAATATAGACAATTGAAAATCTGATATACAGTTTGACATCACAAATGACTAGGATTTATGTCTTTTTAAGGCACAGTTCATCATTTGAGAAAGGTACTGATTGTAGTTTTCACCTGTTGGTACATTAAAAATGCAATGATGATAAAACAGTAGAAAATAACATAGGAAGGTGATAGGTATTTATTTGTTTATTCTGGTTATATAATCTGTGAGTTTTTTCCTTCCTTCATATCTTATGATGTCTAATATTTATATCTACTATTACTGTTACTCACAAATTCCGTTGCAAACCACTGAGGGGAATACACTAATATCCTCATGAAATCAAACTTAGATAGTTATAGATAGTCATAAGGATTTTCACATTGTCCTCTTCATTTCAGGATTGTTAACTAAAAAGAAAGTGCCTTTTAGAATTACATTTTACAGATGAAATCAAGTGTTTCTTTTTACATGTATAATTTTCTAGTATGTGCAGAGCACATTTTCATTAAACGAAAACCTTGAACAAGGCAATATAAATTTAGTTTCTTTGTTACCATTTCACATTTTCTCCCTATAATTTTAGTTATGAGAATGAAAATTTGCCAGGCTAGAATCAGACACCTGTAGTGCTGCATCTGCTGCGAAAGCACCTCATCTGGCTTTGTTAGTGAGCCTGAATGCTGATATACATATAAGATACCTGCCACCAAAGGGTAGCCCTGTTTTTTTTGTTGTTGTTATTGCTCACAGTCATATAAAATGATGAGAGTAGCATTGGCTCTATACTCAGTAAATGCATTTACTCAGACCCCTACCTTCCCAGACCCTAATGATCATACTGAGAAAATAAGGAAGGACTGTGTACTAGTCTTCCCAGGTTTCCACAGTAAAATACTATATGCTTAAACAACGGAAGTTTTTTTTTTTTTTTTTTTTTTTTTTACATTCTTGGAGGCTAGAAATTCATTATCAAGGGGCCAGCTTCCTAGAGGGCTTTACCTTTGGGTTGCAGATGACTACCTTCCTGCTGTGTGCTCACATGGCCTTTTCTTGGTAGGTGTAGTGCAGAGAGAGTGGGGAGGGGAGTGAAAGCCCTCTGGTGTCTCTTCTTCTAAGGACACTAATCCTATCAGATCAGGGCGCAGCCTTATGACTTCATTTAGCCTTCATTACTTCCTTAGAGACGTTTAATCTTCAAATGCAACCACACAGGTGGTTAGGGATTCAATGTATGAATTTGGGGGCCACATAAACATTCAGTCCAGCCAGGCACAGTGGCTCACGCCTGTAATTCCAGCACTTTGGGAGGCCGAGGCGGGCATATCACTTGAGGTCAGGAGTTCGAAACCAGCCTGGCCAACATGGTGAAACCCCATCTCTACTAAACGTACAAACAATTTGCCAGGCATGATGGTGGGCACCTGTAATCCCAGCTATTCAGGAGATTAAGGCAGGAGAATCGCCTGAACCAGGGAGGTGGAGGTTGCAGTGAGCCGAGAACATGCCATTACACTCCAGCCTTGGTGACAGTGTGAGACTTCATCTCAAACAAGCAAACAAACAAACAAAGAAAACAGAACAAACCATTCAGTCCATAGCAGGCAGATTATTCAGTAGTGTATGTAATGCTCTTATAAATTTCATCTCTCATTGTTTAGAAATTGATCCTTTTGAACGGATGTTGATGGGCTGGTTTTAAAATATGGCTTTCAAAATTTTGGGGAGAGTTTTCCCCTTGAGTGTCTATGTCTCCTTCATTTGAACTGGGCAGGCTTGTGGCTGATTAACAGGTAGAAAATGCTGGAGGTGACACTGTATGACTTCTGAGGCTGGTATGCAAAAGTCAAAGCAGCTTCCCCCTTGCTAGCTGGAACACTTGTTCCTGGAATCCTGAGCTACCATGCGGCTCTGATACTTCCAACTACACTGAAGCCGCAGTGCTGTGAGGAAGCCAGTTCACATGGAGAGGACATGTGTGGGTGCTCTGGTTGACAGTCCTGGTCTTCCAGTTTTCCTAGCCCAGGCACCAGGCAAGTGGTTAAATGAGCCTTCAGATGATTTTAAGCCCTGGTTGTTGAACCACCCCAAGCTTTGAGTCTTCATAGCTAAGGCCCCAGACATCATGCAATAGATGCTAGATATGTTCACTGTGTCCTGTCTGAATTCATGACCATGGAATTTATATGCAAAATGAAATCATTCTTAAAAGGAAGCTATGTTTTGGGATAATTTGTTACACAGCAAGAGTAACTGGAATAGACATGGTATGGCTCCTTTTTGGATCCCTTATCCCCCCCCTTCTACTATACTGTCAAGAACTCATTGTCTATTATCAGCAAAATCCCTTATATCCTCAGCCTCTTCCATTAACTTCCCCTTCACCTTCTTGCCGTAATTGAAACTTAGCTCCCCATTAGAGAGATCGTTCTTGGTGATTTCAATATTCATATGAATTGTCCTTCCAATTTCTTGGTTTCTCAGTTCTGTGTTGTCCTGTCATTCAGTTGTTATATCTGGCTGTACCTGGGGTCCTCACTCCTGTAGACACACGCTAGACCAACTGTCCTCTAAGTGTGGTCCAGTGGCTTCTGGGGGTCTCTAAATACTTTCAGAAGGTCTATGAGACCAAAACTATTCTCCTAATCATATAAAAACATTATTTGCCTTTTGGACTTTTATTCTGTTATGAGTGCACACTAGTTTTTCAGAGGCCACTAAAGGAATTTGTTCTTGTATATTCTTGCATTTTAAACTTTTCTGTTTTAATTTCTAATATGGTAAATATTGAGAGGCATGACCAAAAACTTTTGGGCATCCTCAGTAACTTTTAACAATGTAAAGCAGTCCTGAGATCCAAATGTCTGAGAGCTGCTGCCCTAGACTTTGCCATTACCAATAACTACAACCCTGTCTTGTGTCATTTTCAAGCATCCTGTTCTTATGTCACTTAGAAAGTAGAAGAAATTAGAAGACAACTTCTGCTTCACCTGTGGCCATATAGTCTGTCTTCACTGCTGTGAAGCCGAATGGTGTACCCTTACCCAAGGTTAACCCTCCACTTGTACACCACATCCCATTCCCTCCGGCCCACTCCAGGAGCAGCTCCAGCATATTTTCCCCTCTCTTCAGCATGACCAGGGTCTCCTTCTCTACTGGATTATTTCCAGCATACAAACATGAAGTTATTTCACCTACTTTAAAAAACAGGGGTCTCTTTATCCACAATTTTCCTAGTTACTGCTTCAGTTTTCTGCTTCCCTTAATAGCAAAATTCCATGAGAGATTTGCCTGTATTAACTCCATAGTAGTTCTTATTCTCTCTTGAACCTACTCCAATCAGGTTTTTGTGCCCTGTTCTGTTTCCTATGAAGAGAACCAATGACCCCTACATTGGTAAACCTAATAGCCAATTTCTAATCACGTATTACTTGACTAGTAGGCAGCATTTGAGATAATTAGTCTCCTACTGTAAGTACTTTATTCAGTTGGCCTCTGGTCTATCATACTATCCCGCTTTTCCTCCTTCTTACTGGCCACTCCCTCTTGGTCTCTGTTGCTGTTTTTTCCCTCATGCCCCTGATTTCTACATATTGGAGTACTACAGGGTTTGACTTTTTTTTTTTTTTTATACGAAGTCTTGTTCTGTCACCCAGTCTGGAATATGGTGGTGTGATCTTGGCTCACTGCAACCTCTGCCTCCTGGGTTCAAGCAATTGTCCTGTCTCAGCCTCCTGAGTACCTGGGATTACAGGTGCAGGTGTGTGCCACCATGGCTAATTTTTATATTTTTAGTACAAACGGGGTTTTGCCATGTTGGTCAGGCTGGTCTTGAACTGCTGGCCTCAATCTGCCCACTTCGGCCTCCTAAAGTGCTGGAATTACAGGTGTGAGCCACTGCGCCTGGCCCCCAGCTCTAGTGTTCTTTTTTTTTTAGCAGCACCTGACAAACTATTTACTCATTTATTTGTATACTGTATATGCCTGCTGTTTATTGTTAATGGAAGCCATTTGAAGGCAGGAATTTTTATCTGTTTTGTTACTGCTGTATCCCCAACACACAGAAGAGTGCTTGGCTCGTAGTAGGTGCTTAGTAAATATCTGTTAAATAAATTAAGTCTCTCAGGTTGTGTTACTAAGAGGGTGAGAGAAATGATTTGCAGATGATGATATAGTTGTGTTCACTTTTAAGATTTCCATTGCTTTTAAGGTTTACGTTTGAGCTTTAAGCATCTTGATTTCAGAGGAAGAAGAATCAGGAACAATTTATATTCCATATCTTGCCTGGTCTTCCCATTGTGGATGAAGAATTGGGGACCTAAATAAACTTTATCTCCTCTCCTGCCACAAATAGGTAGCTGGCTGGTAAGCAGTGAATTTCTCTTTCACCACTGGCAATCAATAGAGTGGTCCTTGAAGACTATCTTTTAATGTCTAAATTTTCAAATTATTTCTGCTAAAATATACCTCTGTTGAGGATACACATGATTTTTAAAATTTTTTTAATTTTAATTTTTTAAATTTATCTTTTTGAGATGGAGTCTCTGTCTGTCTCCTAGGCTGGAGTGCAGTGGCACGATCTCGGCTTACTGCAGCCTCTGATTCCCAGGTTCAAGCGATTCTCCTGCCTCAGACTCCTGAGTAGCTGGGATTACAGGTGCACACCACCACGCCTGGGTAGTTTTTTGTATTTTTTTTGTTAGTAGAGATGGGGTTTTGCCATGTTGGTCTTCAGCTACTGACCTCAGGTGATACACCCACCTCGGCCTCCCAAAGTGCTGGGATTACAGGCATGAGCTACCACACCTGGCCCGAGGATACACATGATGTTTTAAAGTGGAAAAACAGTAGAGGAATGTTTTGCAGTGAAAATCTTTGTCTCAATATTTATTCTGACATACGATTTTTGTGTTAGCAATTGTGTCATAATCTTATTTGTGTCCACATTGCCTGCTATGGGGCAAGACATGGTGTAGATGTTTAATATTTGTTAAGTTAATGAATAAATGGGATAAAATGAGTTCACATTTTAAAAAATAAGGTAGGAAAGAGATATTCTATACTTCTATATTCCCAAGGTATCTGCTTGGTTTCTCTCCTTATCCCCCAGCTTTGGAATATCAGAATAACAATTTTATGACTCTACTACATTTTTAAAAATGCCTGGCACAGCATTCCTCAGGCATTCATTCAATACTTGTTGACTGAGTGATCTACCCTTCCTCCTGCAGACTATTTAACCTGAGGGAGACTCCTGAATGAATCAAAGGCCCCTCATGGATTCCTCATCATGGAACTAGTCAGTTAGATCTGGGATATATGCAGTGGATGAAGAATGAATATTCACTGTTATAATTTTTTCCTTCTGTTATGGGAAAACAATCTAGGAAACTTGATTTTAGGATAGAGATTTGGGCTTTAAGAATCTGAGTTGGATTCTAAGTCTCAGCTCCTACACTAAGTGGTTCTGTAGATTTGAACATTCTATTTGACTTCTCAAGTTCTTCCTTTGTAAAATAACCATAGTAATACCTACTCTTCAGCGTTGTTGTAAAGATTCTTTTCTTTTCTGTTTCCTTCCTTCCTTCCTTCTTTTTTTTTTTTTTTTTTTTTTTGATAGAGTCTCGCTCTCTCGCCCAGGCTGGAGTGCAGTGGCATGATCTCTCGCTCTGTCCCCTGGGTTCATGCCATTCTCCTGCCTTAGCCTCCTGAGTAACTGGGACTCCAGGCACCCACCACCACGCCTGGCTAATTGTTTTGTATTTGTAGTAGAGATGGGGTTTCGCCGTGTTAGCCAGGATGGTCTCAATCTCCTGACCTTGTGATCTGTCTGCCTTTGCCTCCCAAGGTGCTGGGATTACAGGCGTGAGTCACTTCGCCCGGCCTGTTGTAAAGATTTTAAGACTATCTGTAAAAATACCTGTCAAGAGTGGGCCACCAGTAATGATAGCTAAATATAGAATAGTAAAATTTAGACAATAATGTAGTAATTACAAGATCCTATACAAAACAATGTCCAGGTTTTCATGTTATTACGGATGATGCAGTTACCTGAGGGTCATTTTACAAGGTGAGTTCCAGGATGTTTGGGGATCCCTGTGTCTCATGAAGATGGTTGGGGAGGGGGGGACGTTTGCTGGTTTCTCATGCTAAAACAAATATTTGGTAACACAATAACTTCTTGTTAAAAATATTTGAAAAAATGATTATGAATATAACCCAGAAATTTATCTAGGCTAAGCTGTGTCAGACTTAAGGCCTCCAAACATGTCATAGAATAATATGTACCTGGATAGAAGGATTGATTTTAAAGAATATGCCTCTATTTGTTTTGTTGCCGATATGTGATTCAGCCTGACATCAGACTCTTAGGTCACAATTTTCCAGTTCTCTTCCTGTCAGTGACGTCATTTGATGAATAGCTTTGTGCAATGTGAGGCTTTCAATATATGTTAAACCAAGACAATAGAGATACTAACTAAACTGTTTTCTTTCAGTATAGAGAACCTGCAAAGATGTGATGATTTGGATTTTGTTTCAACAGTTCAACTAATAGCTGATGAATAAAAACAAAACAAAACAAAACAAAAAACAGCAAAGCTTCTTTCTGATCTGAGGTTGTGGCAAACCTAACCTGGGATCTGAGGGGATGTGTTTTACCAGCTCAGATCTCCTCTGCTGCTGGAACCTTGCATTATTTACAGCCATTAGGAGCTCTCTGGCTTCCACTCCACTCATGACTAGCTTTTCCTCTTTGACCCTGCTGTATTATTGTCTAGCCCAGTTCAGCTGAATACTTAAACACAAAACGTAGAGGGAACCCCTTCCTGGGGAACTTGCTTTGTTACTGAGGTCTCTGCTGATGGTTCCTTCCATTTGATACTCAGTCTCAGTCACAGTAGGATTACAGAATCTGTTGCCAGAGTATCAATCTACATGGGTGCTACACATTGCTGAAAAAATCAGGAACATGGTGCTAGTTAATTCAAGTCTTCATGTAAAACTACTTCTACCATAGTGGACATTAAAAAAAAATCCCTCTGCAAAGTGCATTGGCCCTGCTTCTGGTAGATGAATGTTGAACAAGTAGCCTATCTAGGAAGCAAGTTATTAGCATCCATGGACATCCCACAGGTTATAGTCCAGCCCCAATCTTGGTGGTTGGGACTGATGTTGCTGCCAAGTCCCTCTGTTTCATGTTCAGGCTCTGCCTATGTTCCTGGTGTCTGGTACATGATTTTTCAGGATGCTGACACTTACTTCTTGCCCACAATATTAGATAGGCTAAGTCTTGCCAAAATCTTTGAATGTCTTCTGCTGGTCTGTCTCTCCCCCATTGTTCTTTTACTATGTCCCAAGTGCATGCTTTGTCCAGTATCTGCCTAGGTCTCAGGATACTGATTTTAGCTTTTCACTAGGTCCTGACATTCCCCTAGTTTCCTCTTACGTTTCTGGACATGCCAGACAAACTCTGACCTTAGCTTCTGTGAAAACTGGTACCTGCAGAATTCCTCAGTGTGTGTTTATATGAAAGTTCATTGTGCCTCTGGATTGTGGGTGAGTTGAGGAAAAGGGGCAAAGCAGTGGGCAGAGGTTGCAACATTTATTTGATTATAGGACACCTTTGCTACTGGAGCATCATGCAGGGTGATGTAGTTCGGAACACGCATGGAGAAATGCTGCCAAATAGAGTAGTAGTGATATTTGGGACTTGAAAGAAATCTTAAGAGCAGGTATAATTCCCTCAACAACAGAAGAACATCAGTGCTTTAGAATGTTTGATTTTGAACTTCCTTGATGTTTTCTTTGCTGTTCTGTAGTGTTATTCTAATTAAAACCTTTCCTCTCAACTCCACTCTTTTTTCTCCAGTTGAGCAAATTCAGCATTTATTGAGGCCCTACTACATGTCATATGCTGTTCTAGTTGCTGGAAACACAAATATGAATATGGTAGGCCTGCCCTTAAACAATGAATTACAGTATAAAATGAACCTTTTATAAAGCTGGTCCTATATCAACCCAATTATTTTGTTTTTTTTCATTTCAGGCCTAAGAGGGCTTTATTCTCTTTCCACTCCAAATAATAAAGTATCCCCTTAGGGTAAAGAAGGAATTTCTGAGCATGTTATAAAAAATAGAAAATAGGATAAGTTGTAAGTTACATGAAAATTTAATATTTCTATACATCAAAACCTACCATAAACAAAATTAAAAGGCAAATAGTAAACTTGGAAGAACATTTGTAACATGAAAGACAAAAGTGTAATATCATAATAAAATAAGCACATAGTAGCTTTTAGTAAATCATTGATGAATGAATGAATACATATATGAATTCAAAGCAATGAAAAAATCACCTCAGGAAAAAAGTGTAAACATTTGACATAGGACAAGTCACCACCACCACCACCAACAACAAAAAAAAAAAAAAAAAAAAAAAAAGAAAAAGAAAAAAAGAAATTCAAATTCACAAAAAAGCAAAGAAATGCCAATTAAAACAAAACAACTTTTTTAAAACCAATTATTTATTAATTTGACAAACACTAAGCATCCATTTTCACCATACTGTTGTTTTATAAATTATGTTATTTCACTTAGTTTAAGCAACATTTCATCTCAAATAGGTATTTTTATCCTCATTTTATCAATGAGCAAAGGGCTTAAAGAAGCTAAGTCTTTTTGTTTTTGTTTTTTTTTTTAATTGTACTTTAAGTTCTGGGATACATGTGCAGAACATGCAGGTTTGTTACATAGGAATGCATGTGCCATGGTGGTTTGCTGCATCTATCAACCCATCATCTAGGTTTTAAGCCCCATTTGCATAAGGTATTTGTCCTAATGCTTTCCTTCCCCTTGCCCCCCAACCCCCAACAGGCCCTGATATGTGATGTTCCCCTCCCTGTGTCCATGTGTTCTCATTGTTCAACTCCCACTTGTGAGTGAGAACATGCAGTGTTTGATTTTCTGTTCCTGTGTTAGTTTGCAGAGATGATGGCTTCCATCTTCATCCATGGCCCTGCAAAGGATATGAACTCATTCTTTTTTATGGCTGCATAGTATTCCATGGTGTATATGTGCCAAAATAAGCTAAGTCTTATAGTTAAGATGTTGGAGGCAAGATTTGGGCTTAGACCTGTCTTCAAACTCTATGGTTTTACCTCCTATGGTATTCTCTGAGCATGAAAAATATCATGAAGGATATTTGATGACATGGGAAATTGTTTATGAAACAGAATTAAGTAAAAACAATTACAAAACAGTATGCATATATGACCCCACATATGTTCTAAGAATGGTATATGGTTCTGAGTGCAATGGCTCATGTCTGTAAACCCAGCACTGTATAAGGCTGAGGTGGGAGGATTGCTTGAGGCCAGGAGTTGAGACCAGCCTGGGCAACATAGCGAGACCCTGCCTCCACAAAAAATGAAAAAAAGTTAGCTAGGTGTGAGGGTACATGCCTGTATTAGTCTATTTCATGCTGCTGATAAAGACATACCCAAGACTAAGAAGAAAAAAAGGTTTAATAGACTTACAGTTCCACATGGCTGGGGAGGCCTCACAATCATGGTGGAAGGCAAGGAGGAACCAGTCACGTCTTACATGGATGGTGGCAGGCAAAGAGAGAACTTGTGTGGGGAAACTTTCATTTTAAAGACTGTTAGGTATCATGAGATTTATTCACTGTCACGAGAACAGCACAGGAAAGACCCACCCCCGTGATTCAATTACCTCCCTCTGAAGTTCTCCCATGACACATGGGAATTGTGGGAGTTACAACTCAGGATGAAATTTGGGTGGGGACACAGCCAAACCATATCAGTGCCTTTAGTCCCAGCTATTCAGGAGCTGAGGTGGAAGGATTGCTTAAGTCTAGGAGGCCGAGGATGCAGTGAGCCATGATTGAGCAACTGCACTCTAGCCTTCATGGCAGAGCAGTATTTCATCTCTAAAAAAAAAAAAAAGAGTGTGTGTGTGTGTATATATATATATTTACATGTATATATTTACATATATAAAATTTTTTAAAAAGGCATATGCATAGAGCAAATTTGCAAAGATGTGTACTAAAGTGTGAATGATGCATATCTGTGACTTTTGAGAGTTTGGCTGACTTTTCTTTCTTCCTAATCTGTACTTCCTAATGTTTCTACAATGTATATGTTATTATAAGCAACAATATTTTAAAAATCTTTTCACGTATGTGTGTGTGTGTGTGTGTGTGTGTGATCTGAGTGTATGTAAACATGACAGTATTTTGAAATCTATATGAAAGAGTTAACAAGAATAACTTTTTCCCCCCCAAAATGAGACTAGAGGAAGCGCATGCAGGGAATAGAACAGTGTATTCTGTGGGTCCAGGGAATACAGAGTGAATAAATAAATTGATAAATGATATGACCAGGTGACTAAGAACCACAAATATAAGTGTCTAATACATATTTGGGAAATAATATTAGCAATTAAAGACTTACAAATAAAGCCGTATGAGATAACTGTTTTTTACTTATGTGATTAGAAAAGCTTTGTAAAAAAAGAGACTGTCCAGTGCTTTCACAAGGTGTGCTGAAACAGGTAGTGCTTTGGAGGAAGCAATTTGATGATAGGTATAGGATGTCTTAAAATTGTTTATACAAACCATGACTCAGTAATTCAACTTCTGGAACTTGATCCCAAGTAAATAATCATAAATACTGAAAAAGCTTTTCCACAAAGATATAATATGGCATTGCCCATAACTGTGAAAAATTGAAAGCAACCTAAATGTGCAGTGCTTCGGTAATGGGGTAATGGCAATCAGTAATCAATTACAGAATTTATTAATTATTCAACAAATATTAATTGAGTGCCTAAACTGTGGAGGCATTGTTTGGATGCTGAGGAGACAGCAGTGAACAAAATAGACAAAATCTCTTCCCCAAATGATTTTTTAAAAGAAGACTTGCGTAACATGGGAAAAGCTGACTTTAAATTTTGGGTATAAGAAGTAGAATGTTAAATTGTATATATATTGACCTCAACTGAAATAGAAAAAAGCTTGAAAGGGAATACATGAAAATATTAAGTTATCTTGCAATTGGATTGTGGATAAATTTTTTAAAAAACATTTTTTTTTTTGCTGTGTCCCAAATTTTCTATAATAAGAATGTGTTTTTTAAGTTGGTAAAGTGAACATTAAACTTAATTGTCATTATTTATTATATGTTTGCAACATTCTCTTTAAATAGGAAAATTGGAACTTATATCCAAGCAACCATGACAATTTAATGTAATTAAAACTACCAGAATTTGTTATTTTATTGAGCTTCTAAAACATCTTTGGTTTTACTGATATGTTTAAAACTGTTAAGACGCTGCTTTCATTAAAACACTTCTATAGTAAATGGTAATTGTGTATTGAACAGATAAAAACTTACACTCAACAGATCAAAAAGTCCAACACAATGTCAGTTTGATTAGGTAAATGCAAATTTAATAGCCTAGAAATCCTTTCGACTTATTTTACATGCCATAAAGAGTACAGTAGTATATAATTCAAGTTCTAAAAATGGCTATGTAGGATAATAGTGCTTTTTTCCCTTTTCCTCTTTTAAAGTAGGAGGAGGAAATTTAAATTTCCATTGAAGCACTGTTTTCTAGAGCGAAGGATTCCACTACTGTGATTCTAAGTCAACTTTAATTATGTTCCATACTTACGCGTAAATTTATTTTGTGTAATTGGCTTGTGTTTTGAAATGTTTTAGATAGATTCTTGTAAGTTTAGGGATTGTTTTTATATTTTGTGCTTGAAAATTGGTTTGAAGTAAAAATAAAGATATTTTAAATTTAATTTTAAATTAGAAAAGATTTCAGTAACAGCTTAAAATGTTGAACATAGGTCAGAAAGTTTTGTTTTGATTATATCAGAGATTATTATTATGTTCTATGTAAATATACTATAAGATTTAAAATCCAGGGCTCAAAATTATTCAAATTAACATGAAATTCAGTCATGTCAGAGTTACTAGTAGAGCAAAAAGCCCAACTAGAGAACTGAAGCAATGTCAGGAATCTTGTATGGAAGGGAATCGCCGTGAATTAGGTACTATCAGAATCCTTTTTTTTCACATGAGATTTGATCATGGAGATCTTTGGAGTGTCTTAAGGTCATGTGGCAGGCAGAGAGGAGGGCTCCTCCTGCCTCTAGCAGCTGCTGCCCTTTGCTTCAGATGACCCAGGCTTCTGCCCGCTCCATAGGGGCAGAAGGTGAAGAATTATTGGCTTTGACTTTGAGGCTGAACTCAGTTGGGAAGTGGAGGTCAACTGAAGAGGGCTCAGGCTGTTTTCTTTCCAGTGTTATCAGAAAATAAAATGGCAGCTGTAGTCTCTGTGAGATGCTCTTCTCTTTAAGGTGCTTAGTAAAGCCAGTCTCATCTCACTATTTTGATGATGTGCTTCAGACATCAAACTTTGCACCCCTAAATTGTGAAGGTGTGTTCTATGTGTTTCAGGTGAATTTTCCCTTTCTAAGGAATCCGCCTCTTCAGGCCCAGCCAGTGCAGGTGCAGTCAGTCTCTTTAACTGTTGCGGGTCTGATCACCCTCATGGCATGTGGTCGAAGTGTTGACAGCCCCGGCCCTGTCACCAGCATTTGGCTGGTGTTGGTGATCATGGACAAAACACCTAAGTCAGTTTGAGGTTTACCGTGTGCTGGCCCAGCTTCCAGAGTGGTCTGGACTGCCCCACTGCCACTCCGAGCATCTTTTTGTTCAGTCTTTTTCTTAAGGTAGCTACAGCTGTGAGTTGAAACTTGAGACTAATTCCTCAGTGTGCTCATAATCCCATTAAGTCTCACACTGGCTTACTCAGGTATTTCCTCCTGGTGTATCATTTGCCTTTCTCAGGCCCAGACAGTATGCAAGTGACTTTCTTTCCCATCCATGAACTAAATGGAAAGACATGTCCTTTGTTATGGCCCTTACAGGAAAGTTGCCTCCTGTAACAGACATGCTATGGGGTTGGAGGAGCAACACAGCACAGCTTTTCTTGAGTAATAAATACAGGATTTCCAGCTAATTTATTTGAGCTCTAAGTAGCAGCGTGATCAGGATTTTCCTGCTTTCTTAAAACTCACCAAAAGTTCATGTGGAATTTCTCTCTGTCTCTGTGTCTCCCTCCCTCCCTCTCCTTATCCCTATTTCTTTACCTGACACTGGATCAACGGGATTTTGCTAATTACTTCATTGAAAAAATCAGAGAATAAAGTTACCTACTCTTCTCAGTTTATTTTTTTTTTTTTTGAGACGGAGTCTCGCTCTGTCGCCCAGGCTGGAGTGCAGTGGCGCGATCTCGGTTCACTGCAAGCTCCGCCTCCCGGGTTCACGCCATTCTCCTGCCTCAGCCTCCCGAGTAGCTGGGACTACAGGCGCCCACAACCGCGCCCGGCTAATTTTTTGTATTTTTAGTAGAGACGGGGTTTCACTGTGGTCTCGATCTCCTGACCTTGTGATCCGCCCGCCTCGGCCTCCCAAAGTGCTGGGATTACAGGCGTGAGCCACCGCGCCCGGCCTACTCTTCTCAGTTTAAACACATCTTGATTTTCTTTTTCTAAACATGATTTTGAATCCCATCTCCAATGTGCTGTGTTACATTTTATGCAGCTTAGCTCAAGTAGGGTTGTGCGCATACACTCTGGAGATGGTCTGCTTCCATTCAAATCTTGGCTCTGCCATTTATTAGCTGTGTGAACTTAAGTGCATCTATTACTGCCTCTGTGCCTCAGTTTGCTAATGCGTAAAATGGAGATTAGTGATCATACCTTCTTTGGGTTATTGTGAGGAATAAATAAACTAACATACATAAAGCATTCTGTGCATAGTTAAGTACTCGATAAGAATTACTACAGTGCTGGCCATTTCAGTCTCTCCTTCTGGATTAGTACATTGCAAAAGCATTCAAAAACATGTTCCCAGAGCATAGATTTTGTACAATTCTTTTATTTTTATTTTTTTGATGTAGAACAGTATATGACAGGACTCTGGATTAGAATGTGTTTAAATTCTAAAAGAGAAACATTATGACAGTCACTAGAGGAGAATTAGAAGTAGCTGGTGTCAGCTTGAGTGCAGCAGAATGAGATAAAAAGCAATTGTTATACATAATACTCCCTGGGAATCAACAGGAATTTTACAGTAATTATGATTATGACAACAGTTGTACTAGATTTTCACAGGAGCTTTTTCTTTCAAAGATTTTTAAGGGAAATGTACAGCCACTTAGAAAAATCTAAGAAAAACATTTTAGCACTTTTATTTTTTTATAGAAGGTGAGAGTGAGCAAGAAAATGTTTGAGTAGTTTCCCCAGGGAATAATACCAGATCAATAACTGGTAAATCCAAGCAGCTTAATTTCTGATTTGCTTCTTTAGTATCTACAAATCCTAGTTCTCTCAAGATGGGAGCAATTTGCATATTAAATTTAGGGGAAAAAGTTCTTGGGATTAAATCCCTTAGGTGAATGTAACATGATTTTCTTTTGCAAAGATATTTAACTGGTGGAAGAAATGCCCCTACTCCTCTCTATCCCCCCCAGGAATGAGCTGGCGGAAATAGCTCTTGGGAGAAACTGAAAGCATTATTAGCTTTTCTCTAAGCATTAGTGTGGTTTTCTAGTTCTTTTAGAACTGAATATTCAGAATTAATAGGCACATACCTTAAGGAGCGAGACTCCGTCTCAAAAAAAAGATTAAAACTCATGGCTCTATTATAAAAGGTTCTCTCAGGTTCAGCTTTACCCATGGGTGGAATGGGCCCTAGATAAGTTATTTCAATTCAGCAGCTGAGAAATGCCTTTGGATTTCCTCCAAATAGCTTCTTTATCTCTTCACTGTTTGAAATTCCAGGTTAGAGATTCTCCTTTAAAAAAACAAAACAAAACAAAGAAAAACCTTCAAGTTTCAAATCTTCTGTACAAATGCAAATATCCCAGCATAACTAAGTAATAAATATATTGAGTAACATGTTAGTAATGTGCAGTAGCTTATAGTAATGTGTTAGTGAGTTTATAAACTTTTTTGTGTGGATTATGGGGTTTTTCTCTGGCCTTAAATAGTACTGATAAGGGAGAGAGCGACATGATTCTTGGTTATTGGGAGAAGGGCTGGGAGAATAAAAAGATGATGATGCCCCAACTGGGAGAATGGGGGGTGTAGAAGAAAAGCTGGGTGATGGAAGTCAAACGCCTCTTAATTATCTCTTTTGCTCTGGGCTAAGCCTTCTTTCTTGATCTTTGAGAAAATGGGGAAAAAGATCGTTGACTTTATGCCTGAAGACTTTTGGTTGTATCTTTAGGAGGGACTGATTGATATATTTTGCTTTTGGTTAAGAGCTGTAGATCACTTTTGCGGTCTCAGAAGAAAAATGATATTTGGGAGCTGGACGGTTATAGGTTTAATGAAACCGGGAAGACTTTCAGATCCTTCCCAAGTCCTAATAACAGACTTTAGGACTTTTTCCAGAGTTTAGCGATTCCTCCTATCAGCAGACTCCGTAAGAGAATTCTGTGTAATAAAGATGAATACTTAATTCATGGCTTTCAGGAGGATGAAAACCAAAGGAAGAGTAGGTGCTACATCAATTTCAATGATGGCAATAGAACTGCAAGGGCTCCCCTGCAGTCCCTCGCACCTGCAGAGCCAGCCTTGGCCTTTGTCAGTGAACAGCACACACCTGCCAGCCCTTATCTACTCACACTCTCCAGGCCATTTAGAGCCAGGGCTGCAGGCAGATGGCACCACCCTGGGATCCTTTGTCATTCCAAATTGTGCTGTCATGTGGACAAGTCCATTTGTCCCATGTGAAGCTCCTCTCTGCTTACTCGGTTGCAAGTTGCACGGAAGATGTATTATGCTCCTGTTCCTCTGGACACTCATACTTAAAGTCTAACCCTTGTGCTTAACTCCATCCTGGCTCCTACTGCTCTGGCTTTGCTCTTATCCTGATGACTCACAGTCATGATACACACCCATCCCTCAGAGCTGTCCCTTCAGTCTCTACTTGTAATCTGGTACTGTTCTAATTGTTCTCACCACTAAATTGTCCTCAGTCCTGGCCTCTTGATGACTGGCAACCTGGCCATCTCATGGAGCTTTGTTTCTGAAGATTAAAAATGTAGAGATAATTTAAATTCAAATACCAGGTAAGAGACTGAAAATTTAGGACACATAAGCCATGTGACATGAACAAGTTAAGAAAAAAAATGCCTGGCAGAGAAATAAGGATATTTGTATCCTGTGAGTTGAAATAGAATGAAATTACAGGGATTTTGGATATCCTTTGACCTTCTGCTGAAGAAAATATGAAAAGTGATTGTGGAAAATTTCATACTTCAAAGGTATGAAGTTGCTTTATTACCTTATATAGAAAAAGGGGTTTCATTTTTTTTTTTTTGAGGTGGAGTCTCGCTCTGTTGCCCAGTGTGGAGTGCAGTGGCACGATCTCGGCTCACTGCAAGCTCCGCCTCCCTGGTTCATGCCATTCTCCTGCCTCAGCCTCCTGAGTAGCTGGGACTACAGGCGCCCATCACCACGCCTGGCTAATTTTTTGTATTTTTAGTAGAGATTAGGTTTCACTGTGTTAGCCAGGATGGTCTCGATCTCCTGACCTCGTGATCCGCCTGCCTCGGCCTCCCATAGTGCTGGGATTACAGGCATGAGCCACTGTGCACGGCCCTACGGGTTTCATTTTATGATGGCTTCATGAGCAAAACCCGGTCTCATAAGCATATGCCTACAAAATCAGTAGGCAGTTGTCTCAGTTCGTTTTCTGTTGCTGTAACAGAATCCCCAACATGAGTAATTTATAAAGAAAAGAGATGTATTTGGCTCACAGTTCTGGAGACTGGGAAGTTCAAGATGAAGAGGCTGCATCTGGTGAGAGTCATCTCATGGGAGAAGGCATCACGTGGCGACACTGCACTAGATGGGAGGGGGAAGGGGGCTGAACGCATCCTTTCTATCAGGAAGCCACCCCTGCAATAACTCAGTCCTGCTGTAACAGCATTAATTCATTCATGGGAGTGAGGCCCTCATGGGCTAATCTCCCCTTAAAGACTCCACCTCTTAATACTGTTACAATGGGGATTAAGTCTCTAACACATGAAATTTGGGGGAGACATTCCCAAATTCTGAAACCATAGCAGCAATAAATGAATAATTATGTGGTTAACATTACTATGGGTTTGTATATGCCATCAAGGAACTTACAGCCTATACAAATGCAGCATTAAAACATATGAAACAATTTCTAATTACAAGTTTTTTTTTTCTGCTGTGGCTTTTCTTTCATAAAATTTCTTCTAACAAAGAGCTCCCCCCTCCAAAAAAAAGTTGTCAGATTTATTTACAATACTTAGGAATGGGTCTAGAGTGACACCAAGACATACTTATCTGCTAGATGAACTACTTTGAGGCATTTACTGATGTCTGATTTTGCTGAGGATCACCCACTCCTTTTTTGATTAAAGACATTTGAGGAAATTATGTCTTCCTTTCTGTCTCCTTTGTAGTTGAAATTAGAGGAAGTCAAGTGCATTGGATTTAATAGTGTAGTAATGATGATGATTATAAATAATAATAAAAGTAACTATAGTAGAGTTCTCTAGAGAAACAGAACCATCTCTCTCTTCTCTCTCTCTCCATATATATGTGTATATAGACACATAAATATATATGTGTATATACATGCATAAATATATATGTGTATATACACGCATAAATATATATGTGTATATACACGCATAAATATTTGTGCGTATATATATGTGTGTGTGTATATACATATATATGTATATATGTGTGTGTGTATATACATATATATATGTATATATGTGTGTGTATATATATAGAGAGAGAAGGAGGGAGAGAGAGAGAGAGATTGATTTTAAGGAAGTAGTTTACAGGGTGGATTATGGAGATGAGTCCAAAAATCCAATAGGGCAGGCCTGCAGGGTGGACACTCAGGGAAGAGTTGAAATCTGAGTCCAAAGGCAGTCTGCTGGTGGAATTCTCCCTTGCTTTTCGGGGAGGTCAGTTTTTGTTCCATTAAGACCTTTAACTGATTGGGTGAGGCCCACCCACATCAGGGAGGATAATCTGCTTTACTCAGTGCACCAATTTAAATGCAAATCTGAGCCCCTGCCAAAAAACACCTTCATAAAAATATCCAGAAATGTGTTTGACTGAGTATCTGGGCACTGTGGTCCAGCCAAATTGACTCAGAGCTAACCATGACAGTAAACAACCTTTATTGAGCACATTCTGACTGCCAGGCCCTGTGCAACATTCTTTCCAAACATAATTTCATTCAATTGTTTTATTATCTCTGTCAGTTGGGTATCTCCATTCCCCAGCTGAGGAAACCTTAGGAATGAAGTGGATTTGTTACACGCTCAAGGTCACACAGGAAGGAAATGTGGGGCTGGGATTCGTGTTTCTTACCTCCCTGTCTAAACATGTAAACGACAAATTAGGTGTCCCATGAAGGGACACCTAAGTCGAGTCTCAAAGAACTCTCTGTGACTGCAAGTTGTTTATTTACTGAACTCGTGGCTTCTTTCCACTACACTGATTTTATGAGGGATTTACATCTTTGTGGGAAGAATTCTAGGACAAGGCTCAGAAAGGTCACTTGAAAATGTTATTGTTAGACTAAGAAACAGAAATTAAAACATATGCACCTGTGTCTGAGTTTGAGACAGATACTTTCTCTTATTGAGTGGAGGATTACTTCAGCAAGTTGCTGGAGTAGGACCTGCCCACACACTGCCAGAGCTCACCCATGACACTTTGCTGGGGGGGTGGGGGTGGGCAGTGCGAGGGATCTACAGGCACTATAATTATCTCTCAACTCTCTGAAACTCAGCTAATAACCAGAAAGTATGTGAAAAAGGCATAGAGGCCTTTGTGCTCTTACTTGAAACACTGGTTTCTAAGATGAGAGCAGTGTAGAGGCTATCAGTTAGAAAGTGGGGCTGGAGGAGAGATTTTTCAATTAGAAAGGGAGAGGAGAGTGAACAGCTTGAAAGTAGTTAGAGGTAATACCTGGTTGACTAGACTAGGTGGAAAAGAAGCTTAATAAAAGCAAACACAAACCTAAAATATGCCACAACTGAGGTCCATTTAGTATAAATTTAAAACATCTCTTCCTACCAAAGACCATTTCACACAATATGATAATTGTTATTTATAATGAGTCACCAGGAGTACAAATCAGGTTTTGAGCACTCAAGAAGGCCTAGAACTGTGCAATGCAAGGATCCCTTGGAAAATCAGTAAGATGCTTTAGTGCTTAAAGGTTTTCATGTATCTAGAAAGAAGTCTCCTCATAATGTTTCAGGCAGCTGGGGTTCTGGACAGGCGTCTGTATGAAGCAGTCATTATTATTATGAGACTCTTTTGAATTACACCTGATGGTACAGAACCAATGTGGCAGTACTCTTTCTGGAAATGGAGCTTTTGGCCTTAATTGACTTTTGACTAGCACCCATACTGGGTATAGTTTAAATAGAGTTAGAGAGCCCAGCTATGCAGAATTCATTTCCAGTGTTAGAACCAGAATTCCTACTGACTGTGTGGCTAGTCTGACTGCCTTTTATCCTATCTGAAACAAATTTATTTTCATCTCATATACTTTTAATGGAAGAGTCACTATTTAGATTTTGTGTGTGTGTGTGTGTGCCCATTTCTGATAGTACGTGGAATGTGAAAAAGACTCAGGGCCTGTTTTCTTTTACCTAAACATGTTCCTCAGATGTCTGAGGATAAGCATGGTATTTAAACAGTAATTGAATTCAAACGGTGTGTTTGCCAGCTTTGCTTTGGTGAAATTCCCAAATAGTCAAAAATATAATATTCCCCCTGACCCCAAATATAAATCTGTCTCACTCCTGGTTTTCAGTACGTTTATTTATAACTTAGATTTTCAGGACCTCTGTTTTTTTTCATTTTAAAATTGTTTTGGGAATAAATGCTGTGTGTGTGTGTATTATTTGTGACTATTTGTTATTACATATAGGGATTTGGGAATGAGTTTGGTCCTATTGCTATGGTACATATTTAGGACTTGCCTAGTACTTTAGGGCATGTGTATAGTATTGATCTGCAGTGAGTACAGAGTCATGCTACACTAAGTTATTGATTGATCATATTTTTAAAAGTCAATTGTAGATCATCTAAGATAAAATGTGTATTTGTGGCTATTGAACTAATTATGAGGGGAAACATTCCCTTTTGATTTGTACAGAATCTGCCTTTGCTCGGATGGAATGGGCAGATGCCTGAGTGATAAAATTTCTGGAATTTCTTCCTCAAATCTTTTCTTTCACAATCATGTTTTGAGGTTAAATTGGAAATGTTTTAGTTGAGAAAGCACATGTTAAGCTTATACAAATGTAAACATCATTAGTTTTTAAAAGGCGCTCTGAGCACTAACTGAAAGGCAGTTAGTGGACATTAGGCAAACAAACAAACAAACAAAAAACAAGTCTCAAAACTCCTGTGGTGTATTAAGTCTCAAAACTCCTGTGGAAGTTCTCAGATGATTTTCTTTAATGTATATTGTGAAACTCTGAGGAGGGGGTGTACTTTTTTAGTAGTCGAGGGTTTTTATAGCAAGCCACAAACACCAGTTGGAATTCAGTTTAAAAGAGAGAATTTATTATAAAAATTCAGAGATACCTTGTGGAATGTGGCAGTGGGAATGGAGCTGGCTCACAAGAATGGATGGGCTGGAAAACTGTCAGGATCCTGCCCACGTCCTTATTGGGGCTTCTTCCAGTGTTTCTGCTCAATTTCTTCCTTTTCTCCACTGTCTGCCTTCTGTGGACTCTCCTTGGAAGTCCTTCTGCTTTTAGTAACAACATAGGAAGCTTTAAAAGTCATTGGTTAGTCCTTCACAAGCTGATTCAGTATTGGATAGTCAGACAACAGCTATAGACATCAGATAGCCGGTGTAGATCATATGGATAACTTATGTATGTCATCAGCTTGAATATTTGAAGTTGATAAGTAGTTTTCACCAATTTCAGTATGTTTAGGATAATGCATAGTTTAAAGTAGTTTTAGTCCTATTAATCACACCCCCCTCCCTGGGATTAAAAGTTTTTTAAAAGAAAATTCTGTGTTAAGTTGAAGCTGGTCTACTTTCAAGTAATCTAGACCAAACACACTGTAGTCTAGGTTAATGTCCCACTGACAGACTAAATATAATACAGAATAAAGTTTATAACCTTAACATTTTGCTTGAGAACAAATGATTGAATAAACTTTTCTGGTTATAACCCATGACAAATGGAATTATGCTTTTAATGATTTAGGATCTAGATTTAGTTCTTTTTTAATATAAAGAAATGATAAATACCTAATTTAACTGTTTTTGCTTGAAATACAGCTCATTTTCTTTATGTCTGCTTTTGCTTCAGTATGATGAATATCATAACTCCTCTTCGTCAAAATGCTATGAAGTTCTATTTATTCAAAATCTAAAAGCTTAAATAATGTATTTTTTTTATAGCAATGTATGTAGAATTTGAAATGCTTTAGTTGAGAAAGCATTTTCAAACAATGCCCTCCAGGCACTTCAAGAATTGGCTTCTGAATCTCCAAAGGAAGATTACGTTATGTTAGTATAGCCTTAGTATTTGAGTATTATATTTGTATTCAGAAATCATTGGTGCAGTATTTAAATATACATGCATATTCCCCAAACCGTACTGACTTAGACACTTGTCAGAGACTCACACAGGGTTTTCATGCTTCAAGAAATATATGTAATGTTTCTTGGTATGTTTATATCTTTGAATTCATATTTTTATAATTTGGAAGAAATATAGCGGCAGGAGGTGGTTGAGAGGCAACTTGGAGATGTTGTGAAGTCAGGTCTTCAGTACTTGATGTGATAAATAGAAAGAGTCCTAGAAGCCCTGAATGGATAGGTTTAGTAATTTGAAGCTTTCAGGGGCCAGCAGTGTATTAAAGAGACTTAATTGTGAAGCCACAACAAGGAGGGCTATGAAGGTATAAAAGTGTTGACATCCTTATTCTGGCTGGGCGCAGTGGCTCACGCCTGTAATCCCAGCACTTTGGGAGGCGGAGGCAGGCGGATCACTTGAGGTCAGGAGTTCGAAGCCAGCCTGGCCAACATGATGAAATCCCGTCTCTACTAAAAATACAAAAAAAAAAAAAAAAAAAAAAAAAGGCCAGGCATAGTGGTGGGCACCTGTAATCCCAGCTACTTGGGAGGCTGAGGTAGGAGAATCTCTTGAGCTCAGGAGGCAGAGGTTGCAGTGAGCCGAGATCTCATTGCACTCCAGCCTGGGTGACAGAGTGAGATTCTGTCTAAAAAAAAAAAAAACGACATCCTTATTCTGTATTATTATTTATGATTATGCTCATGTAGAAGTAGTTAAGGTAAGTAAGAAAGAACTGTGATCTGTTCTCAGAATGGTTACCCTCATAGAAGTCAAAGTTATCATGAAATGCAACCCAAACCTCTGGTTGCAATGATGAAACAATGGTGATGAACCTGATGTCATCCCACTGTAAATATGAAACAATGTTAATGTAAATTTTAGATGAAGAGAAGTCATATTTACATCAGCCTTCCAGTGCATGTTGCAACTGATTTATTTATTCAGCGATACTTTTTTTAGAATTTATTCTTTGGTGGAACTGGGTGCTGCTCCTAGTGCTGAGGGTGTAGCATTGTTCCTCATTTTTTGGAGCTTACTCTGTTGGGAAGGAGGTACAACACTAAGAAGTTAAAAATGCATGTGTATAGATAATTTGTCAGGATGAGATAAATGATGTGTAGAATATAAAGGCTAGGTTAGGGAATAATAATGGAGGATAGGCTATTTTAGATATGGTGGTTAGAGAAGTTAGTTTCCAATTTCCAAGTGGAATCTAATTTATTCACTCTCTCTTTTGTTTTTATGTATTTTTGATGTCCCCTTGGCAGCCTCATATCATTGCTAACCTCTCCACTCCATGTGATCACATTTTCCTGCAAACGCATCATGGGCACGTATTTAAATGCCTAATCATTGGCACAAATGCAGCTGTGTTCATCATTGTCAATTCTGATTTGTATGATGTTCCCATCCAAACATACCTCAGGGTACATTTGCACATCTAATTACAACATTAAAACTAATAATAGCCCGATAAAATACTACTCAGACAAATGTCTAAGTAAACAGCTGGCTGTTTCATTGTGTCCTGAAGGACAGGCAGATTCAGACTTTGTTCCCTAACTTGAGGGACTGAATTCCAAACAGCGAACTCTCCTCCATGCACACCCTGCTGAGGGGGGCTAAGGCATGGGGTGTCTAATTCAAAGGGATATCCTCAGATAAAAGAGCTTCTGCGAAGTCTGAGCTTTATGGAACTGCATGGAGGAAACACATTTTTTTCCATTTTATCCAGCAGTAGACTGGGACTAAATTCAAATCAGACAAAAGTACAACAGAATACTTGTAGGAGGTGTTTTTAAATTCCAACTTTCCACATTACCCAGAAACTTAATACCTAAACTTTCCAAGGAAATCAGGCTGAGGAATAATTTAATGATGCTTTTCAGATATTTGAAGGGGTCATGTTGTTATCACATGGAAAGTAATGGCAAGCTGTATTTGCTGGAGTGAATGGATTTGTGCTTTTCTCGAGAAAGTTCAAATTTGGAAAAATTGTTTTTTAATCTTATTGGCACATTAGGCCTTCCTATTACCCAAACCAGTAAAGGTGGAATGCAGTCATGTGCCGCATAATGAGGTTTTGGTCAATGACAGACCGCATAAACAATGGTGGTCCCACAGGTCATAATAGAGCTGAAAAATTCCTGTCGTCTAGGGCTGTTGTAGCTGTCAGAGCATCATAGCACAGTGGATTACTCATGTGTTTGTTGTGATGCTGGTACAAACAAACCTACTGCTCTGCCAGTTGTGTGAAAAATGTACAGTCATGTTCTAGGCCTTCACATTCACTCATCATTTACTTACTGAGTCACCTGGCTTAAGGCCCAGTCCTGCAAGCTCCATTCATGGCAAGTGCCCTACACAGGTGTTCCATTTTTTCTTTTATATTCTATTTGTATTATACTTTTTCTATGTGTAGATACACAAATACTTAGCGTTATGTTATGGCTGCTTACAGTATTCTATACAGTAATAGGCTGTATGGGTTTGTAGCCTAGGTGTGTAGCAGGCCATACCATCTAGTTTTATGTAAATACACTCTATGATGTTTGCACAACAATGCATTTCTTAGAACATATTCCTGTCGTTAAGCCATGCAAACTGTGATTAGGAAATAGAAGTCATTCATTCATCCCCTGGTGAGTTTCAGTGCAGGAAGCAGGCTATGACTCCAACCCAGTTCTAGGTAAAGGGAATTTTTCCTTTAAGATTGACATGTGCCCTCCAGCAGGTTCCTTTTGCCCAGGTGGTTTGAAGCTAATAATTAAGTTCTTTGTTGGTTCTTGAAACATTGACTGAAAAGTTTGACTTGACTGAAAACATATATTGAGAGGGGTCTTACAATCTTTTCTTTACAGCCTTTAAATAATGATTTGAATTTTTCATCAGCCTTGATAGATTAGGCTTAGAACTCCTAAGGGATAAGCACAGATTAAAATAAATCTCCACGTTGCTTTCTATCTTCTCCTGGTTCTATTATGTGTTAGTCTTTTCAGATTCAACAAACATTTAGGATGACAGGAACACTGCCTGATATTTTTTACATATATTAATTCAGTTAAGGTAATTCTCACAACAACATATGAAGCAGATATCATTGTTTCTGTTGTAGATATGAGACAACCAATGGTTCAAGAGGTGAAGTTACTCTTTGAAAGTTGCACAGCTAGGATGGGGTGGGTGAGAGAACTTGGTACCAGGACTTGGAGAACTTGGATTCTGTCTTAGAATTCCATTGATGAGCTCTAAATCTCAGGCCAGTTTTCAGTCTTGTTTTAGACTCCAGTTTCGTCATTTGTAGAGTGCAGGGGCTAGAATGAGAAGATTGGAATACACTTCTCTGCCACTTCTGTGATGTGTGACCCAGGGGAAACTTGAGAGAGGTCTATACTTAACATTACTTTATTTTTGTGCACACTGTGAGAACTCCTTTTGTAGGTATATAGATGTATATTATTACTGGGGTGAGAATTTCGGGTGTCAACAGAAAGTAAAACCTGACATCTCTATATGACCTAATGATCAAATATGCAGAGCAAGTGGAGTAGAATTATGTTACAGCTATTTCTTAATTTGTCTTTTTAAAAAAAATATACATGTACCCTTTGATCCAAGATCTCCTACCACCCTTCCCATTGGAAATTTCTGGGTTTATGTCTCCTCCTGAATCTCACTAAGTTTGATTATAGCTAGGAATAATTAGGGGGCAAGAAAGAGGTTTCTTTATTTTTCTTGAAAAGTGAGTTCTCAGCCTAGGAAAAACTGTCTGGATCTGAGCTGTCCAACCCATACCCATAGCTACTATTCACATTTTGCTATTAAGAAATTGAAATGTGACTAGTTTGAACTGACATGTGCTATACACATAAAATGCACATTGGATTTCAAAGACTAGTAAAAGAATGTAAATTATTTAAATAATCATTTTTATATCAGTTACCTGTTGAAATGATAATATTTTGGAAATGTTAAATAAAGTATTAAAACTAATCTGCTTCGTATCTTTTTAATGTAGCTCCTGAAATATTTAAAATTACACATGTTGCTTCCATTTGAACCTTTCATTTTATTTCTGTGTGACAGTTCTGGTTGAGATCTGTGCTTTTCAACCAGAGGCAATTCCCTGACATCCTGCACACCTCCAAGGTGTATTTGGTAATGTCTAGAGACATTTTTGGTTGTCGCAACTGAGCATGTGATTGCATTTAGTGGGTAGCAGCCAGAGATGTTGTTAAGTGTCCTATAATGCAAAGGAAAGTCCCTTTCCCCATCAACAAAGAATTATCTGGTCCAAAATGTCAGTAGTGTTGAGGTTGAGAATTCCTGGTATAGATGTTCAGAAAGAAGTAAGGGAAAAGATTAGGAATGAAAACTCCTTTTAGGTTAATTTGATTTGAAATATTAGAATGAATAAGTATTTAACAACATTAAGGAGGGTCTATTATTGTAGGTGAGAGTAAGGAAATTGGAGACAGTTAGCGTAGAAGCATAAAGGCCATAGATTTTCCTAGGCATTTTAACAAATATTTGTTGAGTGACTACACATCCTTTCTGGAACAAGATGAGGGGAGAATAAATGTATATATACAAACATACACAAATATTGAATTCTGTTCATGTGCAAAGTTCTACAGGGAAAAGAAAAATAAATAACTATGATTTTCTGTCTTCAAAAATCCTGCAGGATAGTAGGAGATGGCATGAGAAATATACTATCTTCTAAGACAACAAAAAGTCTATAGATTTCAAAGGAAAATATACCATGTCTGGTGGGGAAAATTAGGAAAGGCTTTATGGAGAGCATCCTATCTGAAGTGTATCCCTAAACGTGGACAGGACAGCAGTCCATGGAGATGTTGGAAGGGCATACAAAACAAAGGGAACAGCATGTCCCAAGGCATGGAGAAAGGAAGATACAGGGTATGTTTGGAGTCTTTAATAATCAAGTTGATGAAAGGGTAGAATCTCAATGGGAAGCAGTTGGAGATAGACTAAAAAATGAAAACCCCAAACAAAAGAAGACAAAAGCAAGTAAGATTGAGATAATTTATAATAGATGGGGAGATTAAAAAAAAAGGAGAGGCCGGGCGCGGTGGCTCAAGCCTGTAATCCCAGCACTTTGGGAGGCCGAGACGGGCGGATCATGAGGTCAGGAGATCGAGACCATCCTGGCTAACACGGTGAAACCCCGTCTCTACTAAAAATACAAGAAAATTAGCCGGGCGAGGTGGCGGGCGCCTGTAGTCCCAGCTACTCGGGAGGCTGAGTCAGGAGAATGGCGTGAACCCGGGGGAGCGGAGCTTGCAGTGAGCCGAGATCGCTCCACTGCACTCCAGCCTGGGGCACAGAGCAAGACTCCGCGTCAAAAAAAAAAAAAAAAAAAAAAAAAAAAAAAAAAGGAGAGACGAGAGAGGCAAAGTGCACAGGAATAGACATTTGATTTGATGTAGGTAAATAAAAAGAGGGAGGAATAAAAGATAATCCCGAGGTTTTCAATATGGGTGTCTGAAGACCTTGATAGGGATAGAGAGAGGGGTCAGGTGAATGGAAAGATAATGGGTTCAGGATTGCCTTGTGGAGTGTGCGGTCATAGTACATTATCAAGGTAGTAAAGAGGCAGAGAAAGCCCCTGAGAATTGGATCTGGAGGTCAAGAGAGTGATAAGGATTAGAGATATTGGAGTCATCTGAAGAAGAGCGATTTCTGACTTTTTGAGAATGGGTAATAGTGGAAGATGGTGTCTTGTGAAGAAGGCCAGAATATACCCTTAGGTGTGACTGTCTTCGGGTGATAAAATAGAGGAAGATAAGTCCGTGAAAGTATGAGGATGTGGCAGAAGATACAGGAACAGGATTTTGTGTAGTTCAGCATCACAGAAGTTAAGAGAAGTTTGCTTTGAGAAGGCTTCTACAGTGTAGAGGATGAGTCTGAAACAGTGTTTAGTCTTTGGCTTTCACCATTAGAAGCTTCTAGTAACTGGGATGCAGTGCAGATCATAAGAAATGAGGGAGTGGACAAGCAGCTTCCTGTCAACCCAGACCGTCCCAGAAACCTCTGTTGGGAGACTAAGCACTGATTTTGTGACATTCTTTCTCTTGAATCATTCATTCCTTCAAGAAATATTCCTTGAGCATGTGTCTATTACTTTACCTGTTGTGAGGTTGGTGGATATATATGTACAAAGAAATTGAGATTATAATCCCTGTCAGCTCCAGCTCTGGGCTTCAGAAAACAGCTAACCAAGCAGTTGCTTGAGAAAAATGACAGGAAGAAATTTTTAGTAATTAGACATCTACCTAACTTTGTTAGTTGTCCATATTTCTTCTCCTTCAAACCTCTGAGAATCTAAAAGCTGACACCCTAAGTACTTGCCCCACTTGCCCTTATGCAACTTGGGCTAAAGAGAATGTTTTTGGTAAAACAAATAAACTAGAAATGATAGGGGGTTAAAATTAAATAAACTCATCCTTGCACTTTTTCACGGTTAGAAGCAGGTAATTTAAATTTATTTTATCTGCTGTTTTCAGAAGGTTTGGTGAAACCTGAGGCTTAACTGCTTCATTTTAATATTTGTTATTGAGGGAGTATGGGAAATAGTGGAACAGATTTTTATGAATCAGAGAGAGAAAATAATACTTTAAAAATACAATTCCAAACTGGAAACTTTTTTCTATCTGATTATGAAAAGCTGTGTTAAATGGCTATTTTTGGTCTTTCTTGTACAGGCCTCATTGCGCGAGTTATGGTACCACAAAGAGATGGGCGCATCTCAATCTGTGCTGGACGGGGATGTATCTGTATTTTGCCTTAAAATTTACCTCCCTGTGCATGTCTCTATTGATAATAACTTATATTTCCCTATAGCAATTATCTTTTGATGTCTTAGAGAATGTTTATAGTAAGATCCTAGGTAGATTTTGATTTTTTCAATATTATTTTTATTGGAAATTAGTAGATAAAAATATCTAAGCAGTTCCTGTTTGAAGAATTTTAATGTCTTCAAATACAAAAATACTAAAATAGAAACACCATTGCTAGATATTGCCTGCAGTATCACTAGTTAAGGTTTCCATCAATATGACTAGCACATGTCCGTTATTGCTTTTGAGGGATTTTTATTCCAAAATTAGTTGGAAAAGTCATAGTAATGTTATATCATTGCCAAGATTTTGGTTTAATAATAAAAATATATCAGCTTTACTTCTGGATTTACCAAAAGTTCATTATTTGACTTTTTTTTTTTTTTTTTTTTTTTTTTTGGAGTCAGGATCTTACTCTGTTGCCTAGGCTAGAAGGCAATAGCACAGTCATAGCTTACTGCAACCTCAAACTCCTGGGCTCAAACTCCCACCTCAGCCTCCAAAGTACCTGGGACTACAGGCATGCGCCACCATGCTTGACCAGTTTAAAAATTTTTTTTGGCCAGGCACAATGGCTCATGCCTGTAATCCTGGCACTTTGGGAAACTGAGGCAGGTGGATCACTGAGCCCAGGAGTTCAAGACTAGCCTGGGCAACGAGGCAAAACCTCATCTCTACCAAACAACAATAACAACAACAATAAAACTCCAAAAAATTAGCTGGGCATGCTAGCTACTCGGGAGGCTGAGGTGGGAAGGTTGCTTGAGCTTGAGAGGCGGAGGTTGCAGTGAGCTGAGATTATGCCTCTGCACTCCAGCCTGGGTGACAGAGCAAGACCCTATCTAAAAAATTTTTTAATTTATTTTTTTGTAGAGACAGTCTTACTATTTTGCCCAGGCTAGTCTCGAACCCCTGGCCTCAAGTGATTCTCCAGCCTCAGCTTCATCTCTATCAAACTTTATGTAAACCTATTAAGTATTAAAGCCCAATATTTCATGTTTATAAAATTATAATACTGATGAATCTCGTTGTTGACTTCAGGGTGGCGAAGTCTCTAGTGCTTAGATGCTGCAATACATAACAACTATAAAAATTTGAGAAATTTTATAACCAATGTTCTCCACAAATGCTCTTGACTAATTAATTTAAAAATTGATTTGTAAAGTGCTGGTATGATAAAATGTAAAATAGTACATTTCCTAGGACTGTAGTATACAGTTACCATAGAGATTCCCCTGAGTGCTCCTTGCTGTCTGATTTTGAGATCTATTACTTCTTAAATCATTGCCACTAAAAACATAGAGAAAAAGGGAGAGGGAATCACAGCATTTAATCTTATTAGTAAAAGATATTGAAGAGGCAGAAGCTATTGAATATAAAGGATTCTTAAAACTATTCATAAACGTCTATAGGACATGCTAGCTATAATCTGCATTATACTAAATAATATGGGCACGGATGCTGTTTCCTTTTCCAGCAATCTTTTCACAATTTCTACTTATATGAATGCTGAAAATTGCTAATATAATTACAGGTATCCATTCAATCCAAAATATGCTCGTGAAGAAACTACTAAAAATACATCTATTTAAAAGTCCTTCTATTCAAACACTGTTCTTTAATTTTAATGTTCAGTTTTTAAAAAGCAATATTTGAAACCTCTGGGCTTGGTGGATGATGTGAGCACAAACCCCAATTCTCCCCAAATTACCACTGGAATTACTAAAAGGATATAATAGGAGGGGAAATCAGTATTAATAAGAGAAACCAGGGATGGAGATAGTCCCTTCGAAAGCTGAAAGTGAGGGGAATTTTGGATAGGGGATCCAGATTGAATCAGTGGATCCAGATTGAAGGACATCCGAGAATGCCTCCCCCTGGAAGATAACGTTGGGTCCAGAAAATATCCAGGTGACCAGAGAGACACAGTGGAGGTGAGGGTGGATTGAGGGTCAGCTGGTGAGTATGCTACCTACACATCTGGAGATTGAGTTGCCTCCTGGATCCACCCACATCCATCTGCCCTCTTCCAATTCCTTCTCCTCACTAGACTTCAATGATCTTTTCAAGAGGCATATCTGGTCATGTGATTCCTTTGCTTAAATGCTTCTAGGGGTTTCAACGGTTTTTTTTTAAGGTCGAGGCAGATGTCCAGAACATGGACCCCTCTCTCTCTCCAGACTCTTGTCATGCCATGCCTTCTGGGTGGCCGCCACAGTGACCTTATGTGCACCACTGGCCCTGAACTGGTTCTATTGCCTTGACATTCTTCTTGCCCCTCTTTTCTAGTTAATTCCTAATTGTTATGAAGACTTTGACTCCTTCTTTATTTGCTTAGGGATCATCAAAGATCTATGCTTTCATGCACTCTGTACTTCTAATCATACAGTCAGTTTGATGCTGATTTATTTAGTATTTGTCTTGCCTGTTAGACTATGAACTCTACAGGGACAGGATGGTATCTGGTTTTGCACATCATTATAGCCTTAGTATTTTGCATGGCATTTTGTCCATATTAGACACTCAGTAGGTAATATTTATGGAGTGAATGAATGGATGGATGGACTGGTAGGTGGCTGGCTGCATTTGGATTTCAACAGCTACATAAGGTGCCTCTGACATTTGCTTCCTGCACAGACAACTATCACAAGCTAAGGACCAGGTGTGATGATAGGAAAGCGCTGCAGGTTGCTCTCGGTGTGGGTGCCACATCAGGCAGAGGTTTTGGAAAACAGCATTTCCCAAGGAATAGTATCCACGTTGGAAGTTGAGGTGCTCACTGGTCCCTGCAAGCTGTTGGATGTCCTTACTGATATCTTCCCCTCCTCTCTGCTCTCCTTTCAGTCCAGACAAGAATGTTTGTTTAAGAAAGATCTGTTGCCTTTTGTGGTGGTGTGTGCCTATAGTCCCATCTACTCAGGTGGCTGAGGCGGGAGGATCACTTGAGCCCTGGAGGTCGAGGCTGTAGTGAGCTGTGATTGCGCCACTGCACTCCAGGCTGAATGATAGAGTGAGACCAAGTTTTAAACAACAACAACAACAAACTACAAACAAACAAACCAAGATCCGGATGGGAATTCACAGCACATTCTGCACAATTCTATTAGGGAATTATTTTGTCATAAAATAAGGCTCTCTCATGGGTACTTAAAGAGATTATGTTATTCAAAAGATAGGGATCACCATCTTTCTGGGGCTTCTGAGGAGTTGTTTCCTCTGTAATAGATTGACCATGAGATATGAGATCATCTTCGAAAATATTTTTTTCTGCTTTCAACAGCACTTGAGGGCATGTTAACATGTGGGAGACTGCAGTCAGCTAAATAGGCCATCAGGATAATGAAGAAGAAGAAGAAGGATTACAGACAGCCAAAAAGCTGGAAAGCTAGCTTCAATAGAAATAATGACAGGAGCTAATATTTATTGATTACTTACTAGGTAATAGGCATTGTTCTAAGGGCCTACATGTTTTAACTCACTTAATCCTTAGGACAACCTTATGAGGGAGGAGATACTGTTATTAACCTCATTTAGAAAACCTTTGTAGAGGAGTGAATAGAAAATGGGACACTGTGGAAGGTCAAAATAATGAAGTAGAAAACAAGCTTGAGAAAAAATTTTCCCAACAAAAGGATGAAAATATAGAACATGAGAACTATGGGGAAAATTATAGGAGCTTTTAATGGTGTTATCTTTGAAAAGTGAGATTAGGCATGGCATTTATTTTCTTCTTTATGTTTTTCAATGTTTTAAAATAAGAACTTTTTAAAAAAACGCTTTTTTTAAACAAAGAGCATAGTTGACAGAGAGCATCTAAGGTTTTCAATAAATAATCTTAAGTAATTCAATGAAAATTAAATTGCATTATAGGCAGTATTCAGGGAGTAGACAAGAGTGAAGCAGCCCCGGTAGAGAGTTAACCTCCTAATTGGGAAAATAGAGCAGAGAGATTCATGCTGCTGAAGAAGCACTGTGACTATGCACTTTCACTCCTCCAACTCGAAAAAAAGAAAAAAAAAAAAAAAACCCTGAGGAAAATGAACACCACTGGCTAGTTAGGAGTATTTTGAGAATTCACTTTAAAGTGCTGAGAAAGCACTGTTATACATGATAATTAAGAGTTCGTTAAAAATTTATGCTTTTAATTTTAATAAATTATTTATTTATTTTAAATATATTGTGCTTCGTTGCCTGGATCCTGTTATCTTCCATTTATCCACACTTGGGGTAAATCTAGCTGACGACCCTTGCCATCATGACCCAAGATACCACCTTGTGGCAGGTGTAGGAATTGTGAGTTAAACCCTGGGGAGATACAAACGTGTGGCAATAGAAATTCAAGTCCTTAGAAATTCAAGTCCATGAGGAGATACTAAAAGTAGTGAATATACGAAAGGACTGACTCTGTAATGCATATTTATTTATTCTATCTCATATTTCTATGGAAACAGAAGGCCAAAGTATAAACCTGCCTAGAAGACAAAATAATTATAAATTCAAACAGAGAATTTTAAGTTTCCTGTTATCTTAGTTTTTAATAACGTTCCTGTTTTCCACATTGCAGTTTTTTTCACAGGCTGTGTGATTGTTCTTTTTGCTTATTCTCTGTGTGTGTGGGGGGTTTTTTTTTTTTTTTTTTTGAGACGGTGTCTCACTCTGTCACTCAGGCTGGAGTGCAGTGGTGGGATCTCAGCTTACTGCAACCTCCACCTCCCAGGTTCAAGCAATTCTTCTGCCTCAGCCTCACAAGTAGCTGGGATTACAGGCACCTGCCGCCACAGCTGACTAATTTTTTCGTATTTTTAGTAGAGATGAAGTTTCACCATGTTGGCCAGGCTGGTCTCCAACTCCTGACCTCAAGTGATCTGCCTGCCTCGGCCTCCCAAAGTGCTGGTATTACAGGCGTGAGCTACTGTGCCTGGCCCTTTTTGCTTATTCCTACAGAGAGGATTTTATGCTAATAGTTGAGTAGAGATGAACTCTTTCAAAAATTGGCATAAGTTTTCAGCCAAATCTTTTGAAGGGATCTCCTGGACTAAATGAAAGAAAAACAAATGGCAGTGAGAAAAATGTCATGATTTCTTTAAATTAAGTTTTTAAACATTATTAGTGGGGGAATTACTGACTAGGAATAATTATGACAAACATATTATTGTAAAGATCTTTTGACTAAAATACATGTGTATATATCATTTTTTGTCATTGTACCAGGAATTAAATAAAATTAAATGTGGAAGAGTAGCCATTTGTATTAATGATCTTTTGTAAGTTTCTAAGAGAGTTTAGAATTCCGTATGTGAAATGACTATGGTCATAATACTTCTCCTGTCTACAATTTATAATTTAGACTTTGCATTTGGAATGCAAATAAGATGGTAGGTTTCTTTTTTTTTTTTTTTTTTTTTTAGTAGTCATTTTATTACACAGGCAGGCCTTTAGGATCAGAAAACCAGCAAGTCCTATTTCAGACATGCTGCCTTTGCCCAGATTTCCACGCCTGCCCAGGCCCCCAACCCCTTTCTCCTTAATTTTCTTTCATAGGTCTGGTTTAAAACGCTCTCGCTCTTCTTACTCAATTGATTTTGTTGCGTTTCCCCCAGTGTCTATCGCTGCAGGTCTGTCCTCCCTCCTTAGATTCTTGCCTTTGTTCTTCCTAACATGGACCCAGCCAGAACTCCTTAGGGTCAGTTCCTCTTCAGAAATGCACATGAATCTGCAGTCCGTTGGGCATCATGATTATTTGTTTGTGTTTCATCTTTCTCAAGAGTCATAGAAGGTAAAGAAAAAGAGGGTGGTAAGTGATGGAAGGAAAACATTTTTATTTTTGCTAACTTGTAACTTCTTGTTAAAAAAGGATCCAAAGATCCCCAAGTGTGAACAGTCTCAAAAGGGCTTTTTGCTTGCTACAGGGACCTGAGAATTGAGAAACAGCTGTGAAACTTTGAACCTTGGCTGGAAGGTCCTGGTATTGACTGTGGCAAGAAAACAGGGGAGCTAATCTGTAATATTCTTAGATGGAATGAAGGAAAGAAAGAGAAAAGAGAAAAGAAAAGCAAAGAAAAGGAAGAGAAAATGTAAAAGAGGGAACTAGCTTTGGATCCCCATGGAGACATATACTGGCAGGAGATACCGTGCCCCTGATTTGATCTTACCCTCTAGCTTCTATTGGAGCCTGGGGTATTGGAATCTACCACTATTAGTGTGAAGGTGACAGGGAGGGAGGAAAGGGTGAGAGTAGAAGTTTTGGATTCCACTGCTTAATGTGTAGATTCAATGTAATCCCAATAAAATCCCAGCAGACTTTTTTTAGTAGAAATTGACAAAATGATGATAAATTTCATATGGAAATGCAAACGACTTAGCAAAAACAACTGAAAAAAAATAAAGAACAGAGGTAACTGATTTAGCATGTATTATGAAGCTGCAATAATCAACACAGTGTGGTATCAAGAAGACAAATAAATTGAGGTAACAGAATGGAGAATCCAGAAATAAACCCACACATTTATGGGTAACTTCTTTTTGATAAAAGTGCAAAGGTAATTTAGTAGAGAAAGAATTATCTTTTTAACAAACAGTGTGGAAACAAATTAGAGATCCCTACGGAAAGTACGTGCTTCCATTTATCTTTTATATCATATTAAAAAGTTAACTCAAAGTGACTTAAATGTAAAACCTAAAACTGTAATTCTTCTGTAATAAAACTAGAGAACTCCTTTATGACTTTGGGTTAGGCAAAGATTTCTTAGTAAGTTACCCCAAAACATAATCTAAACATGCAGAAATAATAAATTACTTTCTCAACACGAAAAATGTTGACTTTTTGAAAGATATGCCACCGCCTGAGAGGAAATAATTGTGAAACATATATCTGATCCTGTATCTAGATGTATAAAGAACTCTCAAAACTCAGTAATAATAAATCAACCAAAATTTTATTATTCATTTATTTATTTATTTATTTTTTGTAGTGAGATAGTTTATTTGGAGAAAGATTCCAGGGAGCTGAAATGAGAGATTGTATTAGTCCATTTTCATGCTGCTGATAAAGACAACCTGAGATTGGGCACTTTACAAAAGAAAGAGGTTTAACGGACTTACAGTTCCATGTGGCTGGGGAGGCCTCACAATAATGGTGGAAGGCAAGAAAAAGCAAGTCACATCTTACATGGATGACAGCAGGAAAAGAGAGAGCTTGTGCAGGGAAACTCCTGTTTTTAAAACTATCAGATCTCATGAGACTTATTTACTCTCATGAGAAAAGCATGGGAAATACCCACCCCCATGATTCAGTTATCTCCCATCAGGTCCCTCCCACAACACGTGGAAATTATGGGAGCTACAGGATGAGACTTGGGTGGGGACACAGCCAAACCATATCATTCCACTCTGGGCCCCTCCCAAATCTCATATCCTCACATTTCAAAACAAATCATGCCTTGCCAACAGTCCCCCAAAGTCTTAACTCATTGCAACATTAACTCAAAAGTCCACAGTCCAAAGTCTCATCTGAGACAAGCCAAGTCACTTCCACCTATGATTCTGTAAAATCAAAGGCAAGTTAGTTACTTCGTAGATACAATGGGGGCACAGGCATTGGGGAAACACAGCCATTCCGAATGGGAGAAATGACAAAGGGGCTATAGGCCCTATGCAAGTCCAAAATCCAGTGGGGCAGTCAAACCTTAAAGCTCCAAAATGATCTCCTTTGACTCCATGTCTCACATCCAGGTCACGCTGATACAAGAGGTGGGTTCCCATGGTCTCGGGCAGCTCTGCCCTGTGGTTTTGCAAAATCAACCAAAATTTTAAAAGTGGGCAAAAGATTTGAACAGATACTTAAGCAAAAAATATATATGGGTAACAAACATAAAAAAAGATGCTCAACACACATGAACATAAATATGGGAACAACAGACACTATAAACTACTAGAGGTGGGAGGGAGGGAGGGGAGCATGGGTGGAAAAACTACCTATTGGGTACTGTGCTCACTACCTGGATGACAGGATCCATACCTCAGACCTCAGCACCATGTGGCATACCCATGTAACAAACCTGCACCTGTACCCCTTGTATCTAAAATAAATGTTGAAATAAAAAAAAGATACTCAACATTATTTGTCATTAGGGAAATGCAAGTTAAACTCAAAATGAGCTACCTATACACATCTATTCAAATTGTTAAAATTAAAATGATTGACCTCACTAGGGGTTTGCAAGGACAGGAAGGAACTAGAATTCCCAAACATTGTAGATGGGAATGTAAAATAGTACAAGCACTGTGTAAAACAATGTAGTAGTTTCTGGAATAGTGGAAATTTTACCTACTAAATCGTCAAACCATTGCACTCATAGGTATATAAAAGGAAAATAAAAGCATGTGTACATAAAAATACATGTACATAAATATTAATATCAGCCTTATTTGTAGGAGTCAAAACTGCAAACAACCCACATGTCTAGCAATAAGTGAATGGATAAATAAACTGTGGTGTAACTGTTGATAGGATGTAAACTTGTACAGCCACTATAAAGAACGGTATGGAGGTTCCTCAGAAAATTGCAAAAACAACTACCATATGACCCAGCAACCCCACTATTGGATATATGTCCAAAGGAGAGGAAATCGGTATATGGAAGAGGAGATAGCTATAGAGTATAGAGAAGAGATCAGTATATGAGAGAACACTCCCATGTTGATTGCAGCATTATTCACAATAGCCAAGATAGGGAATCAATCTAAGTATGATGGATGAAGAAACTGTGGTACATATACACCATGGAATACTATTGAGCCATAAAACAAATAAAATGTTGTCTTTCACAGCAACATGGATGAGTCTGGAGGATATCATGTTGAGTGAAATAAGCCAGAACCAGAAAAATAAGTACAGCATGTTCTCACTCATATGCAGAAACTAAAAAAGTTGATCTCATAGAAGTAGATACTAGAATAGTTGTTATTAGAGGTTGGGAAGGAAAAGGGAATGGGGGGATAGGGAGAGATTGGTTAAAGGATATAAAATTACAGCTAGGAGAAGGTATAAATAGGAGGAATAAATTCTAGTGTTTTGTAGCGCATTAGGATGAATATAATTGACAATAGTTTATTATATATTTTTGGCTAACTAGAAGAGAGGATTTGGAATGTTTCCTGCACAAGAAAATAAGTGTTTGAGGTGATGGATATTAATTGCTCTGATTTGATCATTATACTTGTATGTATCAAGACATTACTATGTACCCCATATGTACAATTATGTGTCAATTAACTTAAAAAATAAATTGTAGTATATTCATACAACAAACACTACTCAGTAATTAAAAAATTAACTATTGATATATGATACCACAGAGATGAATCTGAAAATAATTATGCTGAATTAAACAAAGTTGACCTCCTCAAAAAGAATGTTTATTGCATGATCTCATTTGTATAAAATTTGAAGAAATGCAAACAGATCTTTTTGTTGATGTTGTTGGGGGACAGGAAGAAGGAGGGATGGAAGATGGAACGTGATAGGAGAAAAGAGACCAACAAAAAGTACAATGGGGAAATTTTTGAGACTGATGAAGCACATTTTTTACATATGGATATCCAATTCCATCTTGATTGCGGTGATGGTTTCTTGGGTATATGTATGTCAAAGAGCTTATCAAATTTTATATTTTGTTTCATATTTTTTTGAGACACGGTCTTGTTCTGTCATCCAGACTGGAGTGCAGTGGTGCCATCATAGCTCACTGCAGCCTTGAACTCCTGTCTCGGCTCCCAGAGTATCTGGGACTACAAGTGCATACCACCATGCCCGGCTAAATTTTTAGTTTTTTGTAGAGATGGGGTTTCACCATGCTGCCCAGGCTGGTCTCGAACTCCTGGACTAAAGTGATCCTCCCACCTTGGTTTCCCAAAGTACTGGGATTGTAGGTGTGAGCTACTGCACTGGGTCCAAATTATGTATTTTAAATATGTGGAGTTTATTTTATGTCACCAATACTTTATATAGTTGAAAAATAAAATACCTTATGTTATGTTTAAATCACTAGTATGGGCTTACTCTTACTGGTTTAAAATGTGCTTTTCTTGCCTATAATCCTAGCACTTTGGGAGGCCACGCTGGGAGGATCGCTTGAGACCAGGAGTTCAAGACCAGCCTGGGTAACTTAGAGAGATCCCATCTCTACAAAACATTTTTAAAAATTTGCCAGACCACCCGTACCTTTAGTCCCAGCTGCTCAGGAGGCTGAGGTGGGAGAATCACTTGAGCCCAGGAATCTAAGGCTGCAGTGAGCTATCATTGTACCACTGCACTCCAGCCAGGGCAAGAGAGCAAGACCTTGTCTCTGAATGAATGAATGAGTGCTTTTCTTAAGTGTCTGTTTTTCAGTTAACACTTTGTGACAGTTTAAGTTAACAGTTCCTTTAGTGTTAGTGATATTTAAATGTTTTTAGACATTAAATGTTTGTTATCCCAGCACTTTGGGAGGCCGAGACGGGCGGATTATGAGGTCAGGAGATCAAGACCATCCTGGCTAACACGGTGAAACCCTGTCTCTACTAAAAACTACAAAAAACTAGCTGGGCATGGTGGCGGGCTCCTGTAGGCCCAGCTACAGGAGGCTGAGGTAGGAGAATGGCGTGAACCCGGGAGGCAGAGCTTGCAGTGAGCCGAGATCGCACTACTGCACTCCAGCCTGGGCGACAGAACTAGACTCCATCTCAAAAAAAAAAAAAAAAAAAAAAAAAAAAGGCCGGGCGCGGTGGCTCAAGCCTGTAATCCCAGCACTTTGGGAGGCCGAGACGGGCGGATCACGAGGTCAGGAGATCGAGACCATCCTGGCTGACACGGTGAAACCCCGTCTCTACTAAAAAATACAAAAAACTAGCCGGGCGAGGTGGCGGGCGCCTGTAGTCCCAGCTACTCGGGAGGCTGAGGCAGGAGAATGGCATGAACCCGGGAAGCGGAGCTTGCAGTGAGCTGAGATCTGGCCACTGCACTCCAGCCTGGGCGGCAGAGTGAGACTCCGTCTCAAAAAAAAAAAAAAAAAAAAAAAAAAAAGTTTGTTATATGGAGGCTTAAAAAATGATGCAAATGTTGAAGGACCAAAATTTCATGAGACAGACTGTGAAATAAAGCAAGATCAATGATTCATTAAATCAAAACTTTCTCTGCACAACATCATAAAAAGTGGAGTATGATGTTATGCTTTGTGGTAGTACTGAAAACTCTGTTTTCTACATTTATTCATTTGTTCCTCAAGTATATATTAAGTACTTCTTTTCACTTAATATTTAAAGTGCAAAAAAAGAAATTACTAAAAAAGCAGACTTCTAGAGGGGTTCATATTTTGATTACAAAGCTGAGATTTATGTACATAATTAACAACTAAAGGAAGTCTTTAACTGAGTTCAAGAGTATGGTTGTTAATTTTTCTTTCTTACAAGTCTTAACTTTTGAGGTATTAATTGAGAGGTCCAAATTCCTTCTTCAGAAAATAATGATTTCTTTTATTTTGGGTTTTTTTTTTTTTGAGACGGAGTCTCGCTCTGTCGCCGGGGCTGGAGCGCAGTGGCCGGATCTCAGCTCACTGCAAGCTCCGCCTCCCGGGTTTACGCCATTCTCCTGCCTCAGCCTCCTGTGTAGCTGGGACTACAGGCGCCCGCCACCTCGCCCGGCTAGTTTTTTGTATTTTTTTAGTAGAGACGGGGTTTCACCGTGTTTGCCAGGATGGTCTCGATCTCCTGACCTCGTGATCCGCCCGTCTCGGCCTCCCAGAGTGCTGGGATTACAGGCTTGAGCCACCGCGCCCGGCCTATTTTGGGTTTTTATGTTAATCTTGTGTGTGTGTGTGTGTGTGTGTGTGTGCGCGCGCGTGCATGTGTGTGTGCGTGTGTGTGTATATTATAAATCCACTGTCTATTTTAGTAATTAATTATAGGGATTATAGGATAAATTCCACATCTATTCTCCTTTTTAACATGTTTATCTAAGACTTGATTTGAAAGTTGCTAATGCTGTTTCTGGCCTAGTCAACCTCATTTGAAATTATAGCAGTAACGTTCAGTAATATTAACAATTTTTCTAGATATTACCTCTCTGGCTGGGAAGGTTTTCCTTCAGTGATTCATATAAAGCTTAGAAACAGAAGGTACTTTCTGAAGAAGCATTTACCTTTTCTACTCCTCTTATTTTGAGTGACTTTACAGTGACCATTTTTTACGATGTACATCTCTAACATACTTACCTTCTTTCCTTCATATTACATCCTTTTGTGTTACAGTTCTGTGTAGTCAGGGCCAGCCGTGGGGCTGAGCCTCTGTGCACCTACAACTCCCAGGCGAGCTGGTTGAGAAGGAAGCATCCGTATTTACATCTCGTCACCACGCAGGCCTCCTGAGGTCCTAACTATGGCTGTTTGCATTGTGCAGCTGCTAAGCAGATTCTTGGACTGCCTGTTTCTCCTGTAGAGACATATTCGTGCATGTGTATTGTGCCAGCTGTGGGTAAAATTGTGAAGTAGGAAGTTTGCCTTTTGCGCCTGAATGATCATTTTGGCAGTCATTTCTATCTCCAACTCAAGGCTTCTTTTTACTCCTTTCTCAATCCACAGTTTTTGTGTTCTGTTGTTCTTGTTAAAACCTGCTTTGTGAAAAAACCTGTTATCAGCCCCATTTAATAATGTGAATTTAAGTCAACTTTCCCTTGAAGTATATGCATTTTAAACTTTATCCCTGAGTGTGGTGTGAAAAGCTTTTCTTTCCCAGCTGGATTTTAGGCTTTGGGAAACAAATAGAGAGGAAGAGGGTGGGGGAAGGGAGTACTTACTTGATGCATCTGAAATCATGCTGTGGGTCTGTGGTTTTCCCACTGCTTTTAGTCACATTTCCCGTTATGCTGAAGCTCAGTATCTAAAATCGGTTTTACAAAATGGAACTGACTGGCTGAGACAGAAATGGAGTGTTCAGAGGCCCATTTATTCACCCTCCCTTTTCCTGGGGGCTCCCCACCAGAGGCCATCCAAGAGACCTCTGTGGACCACAGTTTAAAAGCCAACTCTGGACTTCTGGTTTCTGCCTGGCTTGTAGGAACCTGACACAAGAAGTAATATCCGACATTTTAACTTTTCTTGAACCCATCAGAGAGCTGATGTTTCAGGGAAACAAACTAGCCTAAAATCCAAGGAAAACCAGGCACCTCCAAAGAAAGACTGAATGCAGGCCTGGGCTCTCTGTTGCAGAACTCAAGAGGAAGGCAGAGCTGCCATAGACATAGGTAAATTGAATTCAGATAAAATTGTAACAGATTGCTAAAGGCCGCATGTGCGACAGGGTGAGTGTGTAGGACCAAAGGGAGTCTCAGACACAAGGGATATTAGTGCCCACTTGGAGGCTCTCCTCCGTGGGCTTCCCTGGGAGCTCACAAGAAAGGCTGGAGGATAGAGAGGGAGATCTGGGAAAGCCTCTCTTGCTGGTGTAGGCTTGGAGGAGGGGAGGAAACACTCTTGGGCCCAGACTTTTGGGGGTCTCCTACCACCACACAAGGGACAGAACCCACTGAGAAAGCCCCCCAGCCCTGAGATACAGGGAGCCAGGGCTTTTCTAAAGCTGAGGTGAGATCAGGACAGCAGAGGACACTAACCAACCACACCTCGGCCAAACTTAAATCCTCATGTTCAACTCACTCAGTATTTCAGGTATCTGTTGCAGTGTAACAAACCACCTCAGAATTTAGTAGCCTAACATATAAGCAATTATAACCTCTCAGAATTCTGCAACTGGAGCCATTCGGGATGTTCTGTGATTCTACGTGGTATCTGGGATGTTCTGTGATCCTACGTGGTATCTGCTGGTGCCAAAAAATCCCAATGGCTTCTCTGTTCATGTAACGGGCACCCCAGTGGGGCTGGCTGGAGCAGCTGCAGGCTGTTTTGGGGATGCTTTTTCCCTGCCTCTGTCTTTGACTTTCTTGGTTGCTTCTCCCAAGAGCAAAAGCAGAAGCTCCCTAGCCTCTTAAGGGCCAGACCTGGAGCTGGCCACCACATTACTTCCAGTGCATTCTGTTGGTCAAGACAAATTACAGGGCCAGCCCAGATACAAGGGAAAGAGATTCCACCTCTTGACTGGTAGAACAGCATGTACGTATAGGAAAGGGGAAACTCATTTGTAACCACCTTTGTAGATTATCTACCATATTTAATTTGCCACACTTTATTTTTCCTGCCTCTGTCTTTGGCTTTCTTGTTCTCCTCTATCTATTAATAGTCTCTTCCTAATTCCCCACCCATTAAAATACACGTAATTCTTCAGGGCCCAACCTAATGCCACTACCTTCACGAAAAGGCTGGTTATATAATTTATCATTTAAAAGGAGATGCTTTAAGAGTAAAAACGGCCACCAAAAGGACAACAGGCAGTAAACTCTGATGGTTCCTGGCAAATGGGGACATATAATAACTATTCATGAGCCTCTCCCTGATTCTTCTATTCAGGAACAATCTTTCCCTTCTGCTGAATTTGTTCTTATCTCTGATGGTACACATTTTATTCTTCCTAGTATTTTGAGAGCAAATAACTGTCAAAGCTCTCCTAAAATGTAAATTCCTAGAAAGCAGATTCACTGTCTTATTTGCCTTTCCCAGAGCCCTTGGCATAGTGCAACTGACTAAGCGCTCAATTGTGAATTGGAGAAGAAAGTGGAAGACAGAAGCACCAGCACTGATGTTCTTAGGTTATTAAAAATGTCTTATAGAATTGAATAGCTCCATTGGATTTAAGTACTAGTAATCATGCATCTTTTACTAACCTTTGATTGAACATCTAGGCATTGTAGTTCCTTCATCTCAAACAGGAGGATGTCATACTTGTGTTACATATGTTATAGGGATATTGTAAATGGCAAAGGAAATGATGTATGCCCAAACATTTTGAAATATTATGTAAAAATACTTCTACAGATACAAGATGATATTATTTCAGTTTATTTATTTTTTTCTAAAATTGGCTCCAATTGAGCAGTCCAGATAATTTCTTCGTCCATTGTTTTTTTAGTGGAAGTTCAGACTTTAATTCTCCTTCTCCAAAATTCTTTAGTTAAGATAAGGTGGGGGGACAGTAGGTCGGAAGTAACTAGATACAAGTCTCAACCCAGCCATTTCCATCGACTGCTGAGCACGTGAGCACTGAGCTTCTTCGAGTCTGTTTTCATATCTTTAAAGTGAAATAACACCTACTCAGTCCAAGGGGTTAGTGTGAGACTCGAATACATATGAAAAATCCTTCTAAAATAAGAATAAAGGGTCTTATTTATTCTTATAAATAAAGGTCATGATATTAATGATTATTTCAGAATTATCTGTTCTACGATTTTTTGCCTGATATTTGGTTATCTGTCTGTCTGTCTATCTATCATCTATCTATCTATCTATCTATCTATCTATCTATCTATCTATCTATCTATCTATCTATTGTTGTGTGTGTTTATATGAATTTAGAGCTGGAATTTTTGTGTCTCAGGGCTTTAAATTCTCAAGTGTTTGGAATTTCTGTCTTTTTTTAGAGGAAGGAACCATTTTATTTCTTACATTTTACACAACACGGGCTACGAAGCAGAGTGTTGTTTCTCCTTCTCTGTCAAAGAACAGTGTCAGTGCATCTTAAGCAAGTATATAGACAGCTAAAACTACTGCAGTACAAATGACATGAAGGACTTTAGACATCCCCATAACCCAGAGTTACATGGTTTCAGATTAAGTAAATGCTATTGTGTTCTTAAATCCTTGCTTCAGCCACCTGAGAGCACTGCAGAAGCAGATGACAGTGATGGTGCTGGAGGCGGGGCCAAGAATAAACCACAGCTGGGCTCATGGTAGCCAGGACTTGTAATTCACCAACAGGGCCATTTCTACTTCACAGTCTATTCTAATTCTACTTTCTTGTTGCCTCTCATGTGGGGACAATATTTCTGAGGCCCAGCAGCATTTTCTGATTTTATGCCAACTGCTCTGTTGTCAGCTGCTGAGGATTCTCCTGAATGATGCATCATGTATCCCTCCTCCTGTAGAAATTCACTGGAAATTGCTCTCTCACCATCACAACACGGTTGAAGCCCTTAAGCTGGATTGTTTACACTCTGCCTCCATCCCAGGATTATTTGTTTCCTTCTTTGCGTGGCTTTGGGTATTTGATACTCTATTCGAATCATTCATTTTCCCTCCCTCCTCACTCTCTCCATTTCAGATGCTCAACATGGAATTCCTGTCAGAAGTCTTTTTAGAGTGCTTCTCCAAAGCTCTGAGGGCTTCCTGAATTATAAGAGTTCACCAGGCCCAAGTTGTAGTGAAGATGCCAGTCTGTCTGCTATAGCAGGATTTATTTTAAGGCATCTCTGAAGCTTTTTGTTTTATTCCATTCAGAGTCAAGAGAACCCCTCTTGGGGACAGTGAAATATACCCTGGCACATTTCTCCTGAGCACATGTTTATATTTTAGTATGAAAGAGCCTGCTAAGCTTGCTAAGAATTTATATAGCAAAGATTGCAATTTCTCAAGCCCCTTGTAAAGTCATTATGGTTCATATGACCTCTGGGATAATGCACATCTTAATGTGCTGCAGAATATCAGCGTACACATTTCTTGATCAGAGTAGAACTCTAGTTAGAATTTCTGGTGTGTATGTGTGCATGTCTTCCTAGCTTTTTTTCTTTCTTAGGTAATAGGACCTATACCCTTCAAAAAGTCATGGTGTCTTAGAAGGTGCTATTTTAGTTGTGTAGTAGAGATTCTTTCTGCTATTCACTAGGAAAAGTGAGTATTTGTTTTTCCATTTATTTATTTCTTCAATTATTTTACACTTAAAACATTTAACCTTTCTGGAAGGAAATCTTTCTAGAATAAATATTTTTCTACTTTTTAAATGGACTAAAAGTGGTTTGATTTTTTTGATGACTCAATTATTAATTTCTGACTGCAGCTTTTCTGAAATTGATGTCAGCAGAATAGTTGTATACTGCATATTAATAGGTATCTTTAGAAAAACAGTTTTCTGTGATCAAGTAAATTGGATAAATACTAGGTAAACAAGTTTAGGCAGCTTTCTTTTTTTTTCCAGATTGTTCTGAACCTTTACCATGTGAATGTGTATTTTGAGTCTCTGCAGGGGGTTATGGAATGGAAGTTTTCTCAAATATAATGAACCACGGAACCCCCTTTGTGCTACATTTGTTATAGTTCCTAAAGAAAATCTTTAGAACTTTTTGGGAAAAAGTTGCTTTAGTGTGATAGCCTCTCAGGCTCTCAATATGTATGGGATTATTTGCCTCTATTTTGAATTACCCCAGACTGCTGCTGAATTTTTGTCTTCTTTTAAAATACATTCTCTACATATTCTTGTTTTCTACAGTTTTCATTTGTCATTGTGAGTGCTTTGGTTTTTCCTAACTGCCTGATACCATCCCCTTAGCCCACACGAGTTATGATACAGGTGCTCATATAATTTATCATTCAAACCAGAATACTTTTGGAAGTGAAAGAGAACTTTGTTAATAGTTATGCTGGAGTAGTAGCTGTAAACTGTGACTCTCCAGGGCAAACCTAAATTGTCATGGCTAATATAAAATCTAATTCAATACCAACTAACATAAATAGTAGAAGCATTTTATTGGTTCACGTACCAGAAAAGTTTAGAGGCTGACTGGGTGCTGTTGTGGCTTGATCAGGATTCATTTACCTGTCTCCATGTGTACGGATTATCTTGGGGCTGGTCTGCATCATGGTGCAAAATAATTGCAGTATTTTTAAGTTTTACATCTTGCCAGCCAGTTTGCATAGTTTGTCATCAGAAAAGAGAGCATCCTTGTCCCAGAATTCTTAGTAGAAATCTTGAGCTTGTGCTGGTTGGACAAACTCCTAAACCGATCGCCAAGTCCTGAAGAATTCCAAGTACTTATTGGTTTAAATATATTGCAGCAATTAGTGGGGAATGGAGATGGGATTACTCTGCTATTACCATGGTTGACAGAAAATATCCCTGGAGGTGGGACTCCATCCCATCCAGAAAAAATGGCTGCTACATGTTGGAGGCTGGATAGAATGGATATTGGGCAGACAACCACATTCTCTAATATACATACCTTCTTTATTTGTTTCCTCAGCTCTGTAGGAGACTTGGCAACCAGCTATCCAAGTTAATTAGAACTCCCTGTAAAGTAACAACAAGTGTTCAAAAGGCCCTCCTGTAATGAATGTGCATGAATACTGGATTTGTCACATCTATTTGGGATATTCAGAGGTTTTCTGCTTTCTTCCTAATTTTCAATTGTGTTCTAGATAGATGATGCCAAATGACTGAGCAGTAGATAGATGAAGTAATTAAGAAGGATTTGGCCAATAAATTACTGAGAAAATATTAAGAAGTACATCTTCTAATCAGATTGTTTTTGAACATTTTATTACACAAGTTATATATGTTCATTGTTTAAAAAATAGAAAAGATAGATAACCTATTTGAAGATAGTGAAGAGCATTTGTAATCTTATAGCTCTAACTTAAAACCCAGATTAATTTTTAACTCCCTTCCGAAGTAAAAATTGCCTATTTTTATGTAAGTATTTCTGTATGGAAATGACAAGTCTGTTGTGTCTTTGAAAATTAGAAACAGCAATATTTTGCGCTGCACCTGATATTTTCTTTCCTCAACAAATGTTACCCAAATTATGTGATTTGGTAATTTATAATATTGCTTGACTGATACTTCAGCTACCTGTTTTTTCCTTTTATGAAATGCAGATTGAAGAATAATAGGTTTTTTCAAAAAAGGTGAAAATGTTTCTTTTAGACGCAAATTATTTTCTATTTACAAAGCTGTTATATTTATTCAGCATATCTCAGAGGAAAATTGTTTTCAAAAATGACTATTTTGAGAGACACATTTCTTCATCATTCCATCAGAACCTTATAATGAATTTGATGCAAATTGCTTTTGAGGGGTTTATCTCTCAGTCATAAATATATAGGGGCATGTTAGGAATTGCATGTCTGTAAATTTGGGGTTCTAGGTGTGATACCTGAAAAGGGACTGATATAGCTGAGCATGACTATGCAGTCTGTGATAAGAAAACAATTCAGAGTCCTTTCTGGCTTCTGCTTCTGGTTCTGTCTCTTTACCTTAGCAGTTCTGAGTCTCACCTTGCTCATCTGCAAACTGAGGATAATACCATTTAAAGTTGAGGGTTTGTTTCAAGAATTAAATAAATCGTGGCATATGAAGCTCTTGTCACAAGATAGGGAGTTAATAAATATGCTGTTGCTCTTAATGGACAAGTCCTAACTGATGGCTTAGAAACCTAAGATTGGAAGGCATCTTGGAGATCTTCTGGCTTAACCTCCTAACAATGCAAAAGTTTGTCCTGGAACACTCCTGGAAGATGGATCTTAAGGGTCTCATTAGATATCCTAGGGATCCCACTGTCTCAGAAGGCAGTCTGTGCATATTTTTGGTCAGTTCTAATTATTAATGATAATAACACACATTTTATTTGTGGTTTACGAAATGCTTTTACAGTCATTATTTTAACTGATCTGTATCATAATTCTGTAGGGTTGGTAGAACTTTTGGAAGCTTTCCTTATGATGAATACAAGTCTTCTCTCCTATACTTTGTACTTATTGATTCACAGAGATACATGGAACAAATTTCACCCACAGTCTTTCAGATTTTATCCATTCAACAACTATTTATTGTACGACTGCTATATGCCAGGCACTTTTTTAGGCAACAGACATAGAGTGGTGAGGGTAAAACAGTCTTGTCCCTGTCTTCTTGCAACTTATAGTCTAGTACGGAGATCTGTAAACTATAGCCTTCAGTTCAAATCCAGCTCACTGTCTGTTTTTGTAAATAAAGTTTTATTCGAACATAGCCAGGCCTCTTCTTTTGCTTTTGTACTACAACAGCAGAGTTGAGTAGTTGCAACAGAGACCTTAAAGCCTAAAATATTTACTGTCTGGCCCTTTAAAGAAAAATGTTGCTGACCCCTTGCCTGGTGGATAAGGTAGATACTAAATTCTCAAATATGTGAATAAATATGTGATTTCAAATTTCTGTAATGCAACATGCTATGAAAGAATGAGAAGGAGAACCTCATTTAGACTAGGCAGTAAATGAAACCTTCTTGAGAAAGTAGGATTTAAGTTGGGCCCTGAAGGACAAAAAAAAAAAAAAAAAAAAAAAAAAAAAAAGCTAGAGGATGTGGATGTGAGGATTAAATATGTAGAGGGACGACCTGCATGGAGGTCTGCAGAAGGAAAAAATCTTGGTGTATCTGAATAAATAAAGGAAGGCCAGTGGAACTGGAACCAATGGAGGAGTGAAGGTGAGTGGTTTGAGGTTCAGGTAGAGAGGTAGCAGGAGCCAGGTCAGGCATGGCTTTCTAAAAACAGTGTTTTCTTCTTAGGGTCACTAGGACAATACTGAAGTGTTTTAAGTAGATTCACGTTTTAAATCAATTATGTGGAGATAGGGAGGAGTGGTTGCATTAGCTATTTGTTGGACTGGTTGCTTCCATGTGTTGAGTCAAGAAGGCATGGAATCTGGGATGACTTCCAGTCATCTAGTTTAAGCAGTGGGGTGAATGGAGATGTCGTTTATGAGATGGAAACTCCGGAGGAGAAGCAGGATTCATAGGTGATGATGATGATTTCAGTTTTGGAGATGTGGAGTTTGAGGTGCCAATGAGATAGCTAAGTACAAATGTCAAGAAGACAGTTGGATGTGCAAATCTGGAGCTTGGAGGAAAGATATGGGTAGTAGGTATAATTTAAAAGTCATCAGCATTTACAGTTCTTTGAAGCCATGTTGGTAAGTGAGATTGCCTAGGGAGACGGGTACAGGGAGGAAGGTACAAGGCCCCAGTCCTGAGAACTCAAGCATTTATAGTTTGGGAGGAGGAGGAGTGGAAGCCTCCAAAGGAGACTGAGAAGGAGCAGCCAGAGGAGTAGGCAGAAACCTAGGAGAGTTGGGTGTTCCTGCGCTCGGAGGAGACAGTGTTTCAGGAAGGAGGGCTGGTTTTATATGCCCATGCTGCTGCTCAGGACTTGTGTGGGGCTCGGTGTCCTGGCTTTCTGCACTCAGATTTTGTTGACAGCTCTTGGGTTAGCTATGATTAGGAAGTGAACACAACCTCACCGGCCTATTCTTTCGAAGTTTTTTCTTCTGGCTAATCATCTTGATTTCTTTCTGTTCTTTCTCATATCTAGTTTTGAAAGTCCCTAACATTCTTGTTACTCTCCCCAAGTATATTCTAGCATGTCAGTGGCCTTCTTAGACATGGCACCTAAAACTGAACTCATTAATTCCTGGTATAGTCATAGTTGTACGTAATAGAAAACGACTAGTGTGTTTTCTTGCCATAGTCGCTGTTATTTTTTTTAAATGTGAGTTCAGATTGCTTTGGCTTTTGGGAGAAGCTGTATATAATACTGTTAACTCAGATTTAGCTTGAAGGCAAGTAAAACACCTATGTCCTTTTTCTAAACACGAATTGCTATTAGGTCAGATCTCATACTTGTGCAGTCAATTGTTTGAACACAGAAACAGAGAATTCAGTTTAATCCACTATGTGTTGGCTCATTCATTTAAATTTTTTTTCTTTTATATTACCTATCCTCTTAGCTTTGTATTCCTCATGAACTTCATAAATATATATCCTTTTATCTTCATCTGAATCACTGATTAAAACCTATAGAAAATTAGAATTTGGAGACAGTCCCATGGTGTACCTACGGAAACCTTGTCTAGATTGACACCAAATCATTAATAAACACCCTCTTAGGATAGTGGTTCAGCTGCCTAGAAATACGTCCTTGCATTCATTACACCTCTCTCTTTAGTAAAAGCTTAATGTGAAGATGTTATTTGAAAGTCAAAAGAGAAGTAATTGGGATGAGAACTGTTGAAATGAGGCTCTATATGATGGGCCCTGATATTTGTTATATTAGCTAGAATTTCTTCAGTATGGACTCCAAGTGCAGCTTATACTATCTTGAAGAGGGTAGCCATTGGTTTCCCACACTCATATATCTGTCCTTTTACTAGGTGCTATTTAAAAATGCACAGACTTTATTGAGTGGCCCTCGTTGAGTCCTATGATTAGTCTTGGATGAGGATTAACAGGTTGTAGTCTATTTCTATAATATGTTCAGGAGCAATGAAGGACTTTCACAATGTTGAGCAGTCTATGGTCAGTCTTTGAATCCACAAACATAAACCATTTTGGGGTCAACTATAATTCAGCATGGACTGCAGGTGTTAATACTTCTTTGAAGTCTGCGTCATGCTAAATCACTCTGAGAATAATAGTGGGTAAAAATGTGCTCTTTGTAGATAAAATTTTATTCCTAAATAATGAAAGATAGTACTGCTTCCTAGCTGTTTTGCTTTTTAACAGCACCAAATAACTCTATACAGCCTTCAGATGAGCTGCATGCGTGGCCTCTGTCAAAGTTAATTGAAAGATAAGCATCTTCCTCCATATTGTTAGCAAAACAGGTGAAACCAGTGGCTGATTACCCTAAAAAAAAAAAAGCTAAATAATCCCCTTTTAAAATCTTCAGCAATTACATATACAATATCGAATACCTTACTTTTTTTGCTTGATTCCTAGGGGAAACAATTTATAGCTAATTCAGTCTGGGGACACAAGAAGATGCGGTTTTCTAAAATAAAAATCATGATTAAAATAGCCAGCTGGTCTTAATCCTGCACTTAAAATATTTCAGACCAAAGTCATTGCTATCCTATTTTGATATAAAACTCCAGTGTCTCAATTGCTTAGGCCCTTGAAACAAATATAAGATTAATTCTTGAAACACATTTTATCTCACATTTGCAGGTTTTCTTATAGTGTACTTTTGTATCAAGGTGAAATGACTTTTTTTTTTCCTGGAGAAGGGAAGGGATCAGGTACTTTAATTTTTATAACTATAATGGGCACATATTGTTAGTGAAAGCATACGGATTTTAAAAAAAATTATTACTAAGGATAATCTACATTTATAGATTCTTCTAGAATCTTTTACTGTTATTAGTTACAAAATTAATAGCACCTATAGTTTCTTTAGCACTTACTGTTTGAACACTGTGCTAGCACTTCCTTTGTATCACACAGTCCCTTAAAAAGAAGACATTATCATTTCAGTTTTCCAGTTGAGAAACCTGAGGGGTAGGGATGTTAAGTAACTTGCTCAAGGTCACCTATCTAGTACATTGTATCGATGGAATTCAGATCCTATCCTCTCTACTTCCAGAGTCTGGGTTCATAACCACTGTGCCCGACTGCTATTTTATAATCTCTAATTTGATTTGTCTTGTTGTACATTAAATAACATTTTTTTGAGAGTAAGCAGAATGTAAATAATGATGTATTGAGTGGCCTTCTGTTAAAGTGAATGCATAGCCTTATTGTTGGAAGTCTTTAAGATAAACCTTTACATGCAATATGGTGGATGGAATTGAGACTTGCTTATCCAAACTCCACATTTTTCCCCCAAAGAATCAGCTATTTCTGCAGATTTTCTTTTAGTTTTTAATTCATTTTTCTGGGTATAAACTGTACTTTGAGCGTGAATGGGGCAGTACCCCCTTTTCCTCCTATCTCCTATGCACATATGAAAGTTGTTAGCATTTAGACTGGCACTAACTTTTCAATGAATAGAGTGGGATTTGATGGTATTCTGTCATTTGTCAAAAAGAAAAGTTTAACTACATGTATATTATCCTATGTCATAGAAGCTTTTATTATGATTGATTCCTTCTGAAGCAGTATACTGTGCAGATGTTTTATTCATGAGTTGTTATTTCTGCGAAAACTCTGTGGGTTCCTATTTCATTTTCCTCGGCTGAATATGCCATGATTGTTTTTTTGTTGTTATTGTTGTTAAACTTATCCTTATATAGGCAATATTATTTCAGAGATGTTGATGCACATTGTAGGCCTAGAACACAGCTGTTTGTAAAATTTAATGATTGTGGACTGCAGTTAAATTCCCACAAGTCGATAGTATAGATATCGAAGGCATTGATTGTGCAAGAAAATTATCTTTGATTTGTGTGGCAAGACTGCTGTCACACCATGACCATGATTTTCCTGTGGTGGCAGGGATGTTGGTGGGTTGGCATTGGAAATAAGTGACATATGACTGATAATAGTAACAAGAGGAACAACAGATGTGTAGTGAACTCATCTGTCTAACAAACTCTTAGACATTGTATATTTATTAAAACAATTACATGTGAAAGTCTCAATACCAACATCGTATTTGCCCATCACTCTTTTCTTCCTTTTTCTTTGATTTGTCTTTGTTTTTCTGGGGGGGGATGAGGGGAGTTTTTTTTGCATTACCTTTCTGTCCGTATTAGAAATGCAATGGATTATTAAAAATTATTGAAGAGAAAGGCAGATTGTATCTATTCATAACACATATTGTGGATATTACTTTTCTGAATAAATGCTGAGTTAGAGTCCTTTATCCCCCCCATATGAATCTTGTTGCCATGAATTTTGGGAGATATCATATTGAACACTGGTACGGAATGTTCTTTTGTACTTCTTGTGTATTTGAGTGGTTGTGTATGTGTGACAACAGGAAGAAAATCATAATGATGTAATGAGTTGTTTAAGGCATTTTTTATCCCTCTACCCCCTGCCCATCACTACTGTGCTCTCCTCTCTAGTGAAAGTTGTTAGCATTTAGACTGGCACCAACTTTTCAATGAATAGAGTGGGATTTGATGGTATTTTGTCTTTTGTCAAAAAGAAAAGTTTAAATACATGTATATTATCCTATGTTATAGAAGTTTTATTATGACTGATTTTGTTCTGTAGTTTTATATCGCATTCTTGACATTCAAGGGAAACTGAAGGTGAGCAGTGATTGGCCAAACTCTACTTAAGCTCTGAATTCATCAGAACTAGAGGAAACATTGCCCATGTATGTATTTGCTGTACAAACCAAGGCAACAGATTGTCTTTATGACTTTGTACATGGGTAAACGGGAAAGCCACACACACACCACGATCAAACAAAAGCCCTTTTTTGTTGCTTATCTCTGCCTTGGGCCAAATTATTTCCTCCGTCCCTCCCTTTGGAGCCTGGTCCCTTCTGTCCTTAGGTTTGTGCCAGCCAGTAGCCTCATAGATGCGCTTGAAATTACCCTCAGATGAAGGCTGTCAATGTGGCTTTTAAAATTTTTATTTTTTATTTTTTTGAGACAAGATCTCTCTTTGTTGCCCAGGCTGGAGTGCAGTGGTGTGATCACAGCTCACTGTAGCCTCGACTTCCCAGACTTAAGCGATCTCTCACTTCAACCCCTCTCCCCCACACCTTTATACCACTCTGGTAGCTGGGACTACAGATGTGCACCACCATACCCAGCTAATGTTTTTAATTTTTTGTAGAGACACGGTCTCACTGTGTTGCCCAGACTGGTCTTAAACTCCAGGGCTCAAGTGATCCTCCTGCCTCAGCCTCAAAAAGTACTGATATTACAGGCTCCAGCCACCACACCTTGCCTGGCTTTTTTGTTTAATGTTAGTGCCTAGCAGCCTACTTGACTGAGACACAGGCAGCTGTTGGGAAAGTAGTTTTCACTTGCCTTTGGTGCTTGTATTTTTTTCTGACTTGTTTCTGGATGTCTCTTTCTATCCCTTTCCCTGTATATTTATTTACCCTTAGTGTGTCAGGTCCTTAAGAAAACTGGTACTGTCTGTCCCATTAAGATGTATTAAAAGCATTGATGCTGCCTAATCCAATCCTCACCTTTGAAAAGCCGAGGAGCTGGAATATGGATATTATGCTTGGAAGTCCAGGGCAATGGAGGTTTAAGGTTTAAGGTTTCACGGGCAGATTAGATGACTGGATTCCTTTTCTGTACTTGGTCAGTCTTATTTAAATGTGATGTAAGTCACTAGTCTTTACCATTGGTGTAGTTGTTAGCCATATTTTCAGGTCTTCCTTGTTCTGTTTTAATGCTGATCTACCATTTACTAACTCTGTGACTCTAGGCAAGGTGGATAATCTTTTTGTGTGGCAGTTTTCTTAGCTGGGTTTAATAATGATACCTACCTCCCAGGAAGGTTGTGAGGAATCTCTTCTTCCACGTGTGAGAATACCTAGCGCAGTGCCTGACACTCAGTGAGCACTCACTAACAACAAGTGTGATCACACAGCAGTGGCAGTGGATGGTTTTCCACAGGCTGCCTGTGTTTGAATCTCGGCTCTGATACTTCTACTCCTGGTAGCTTGACTTCATTTTTCTCTTACTATAAAATTTATATGCAAATAGTACCTTCCTCATAAGATTTTTGTGAGTTGTAAAGAGATCACCCAAGTTAAGTACTTAGCACAATGCCTGGCCAAGCATAAGCACACGATGAATGCCAGATGATATTATCATTGTAGTGGATTTCCTTACCATCTTTGTATTTCAGAACTTTGCTAGTGACATAGTTTTTGACATATCAACAACATATCTATGATGGATGGAAGATGTTATCACTATATTATTCCTTTTCTAAGCTCCAAATTTAGCTATGGAAGAAGGGATGGAAAATTAGTTTCTAAAATATTTGAGGTTGTTTTGAAAGGTATTTGAATTTTATGAAGGGGAGAGGGCAGCAAGTTGTACATTTTCCATGTGGTCTGAAGACTACTTTCTGTCTCCTACTTATGACTGCTTTGGTCAGATCCTTATAGAACGGTAAAAGTTCTTTCATATTTCCTGTCCACATTGACAAAAGTTGGTATTTTATTTTTGTCTTTTTTTTTTTAAGTTAATGCAGCAAAGTTCATCTTATGACTTTTGAAAAATGCTCTCATGGTTGCACTGGAAGATGGATTCCCCCGTTGCTTCTATTTCTTTTATAGTGTATTAAATTTTTTTCTTTTTCTGTTATGCATACATTTCAGTATTTGTTCATGATTGTGCCCTATCTTAGATAAGCTTGACCAAATAAGTCCAGTTTTCTCAAAATGAATTCCATTCCCAACTTTATAATACTTTTATTTCCCTTTAAACTTAAAAGTTATTTGTAATGAGTTTTGCTGTCATGTGGTGCTCAACGTTTAACTCACGTTTTTTTTTTCTGTGTGGTGTCCCAATAAGGTAGCTTATTATAGTAGCATCAGGAAATTAATGCATGTCTATTTTCTTTCTTTTGATAATTTCATTTAAAAATGGATGGGAGAAAGAGGGAAAATGGTAGGAATAATTTTTTTTTTTTTTTTTGGGAGATGGAATCTCGCTCTGTCGCCCAGGTTGGAGTGCAATGGCATACTCTTGGCTCACTGCAACCTCCGCCTCCTGGGTTCAGGCAATTCTCCTGCCTCAGCTTCCCGAGTAGCTGGGACTACAGGTGCACACTGCCACGCCTGGCTAATTTTTTGTATTTTTAATAGAGATGGGATTTCACCGTGTTGCTCAGGCTGGTCTCGAACTCCTGAGCTCAGGCAATCTGCCTGCTTCAGCCTCCCAAAGTGCTGGAATTACAGGCATGAGCCACCACGCCTGGCCAGAATGATCATTTTTAAGATGTCAAAATGTATTACAGAATTAACAGTGTAGAATTACGTAATCAGGAAATTAATTGGAAAAGCATTAATACTATAAGTGACAAAACATAGTAGTCTAAGTACAATTTATCCATTCCTTTAGCAATAGTTGGACACTTTAAATGTAAAACTGTTCAAACAAATTGGTATATTGGAGTCTGGGTGGAAAGAAGGATGGTGGAAGAGGAGGAGAAGAGGGTGAGATGGTATATTAATATAAATTACTGAAAAGTGGTGTTCACATTTATAATTTTTTTTTAAGTTGTATGTTTAGGATTTTAGTGCTCAGGAGGAAAGAAGGCCGGTGTTGCCCTTCCAGACCATCGCTGCCATTTCCCTATAATACATCGTGTATAGAGGAACCTAATACTTGCCGTTACTCAGCCAGGGGAAACAGAAGGCATAAAGCAAGGAAAATCCAAGGTGCTGCTGGGCAGGGGAGAGGCATGAGTGGTGGTTGACTCTTCTCCAAATACCCTTCCCTTGTGGCAAAAAGCCAACTGTGATTCTCATTTCACCTGAAAAGTACAAAGGACTTCTTTACTTAGAGAAGTCTCTGAAGTTAAATATTAAAAGCAAAGGAAAGAAAGGAAAGAAAAAAAAAGTAGATAAAGAAAAGGAAATAAGAAAATCATGGTGTAATTCTACTGGATATATCTGGGTTCTCTTTGAAATGATTGCCTGACTCTCTAAAAATGAGAAAAGAAAATAGATGTCCTGAATCATGGACTCAATTAATCATATGTGGTTGTTATAAGAAAAGGAAATAATTGTTTTTGTTTCTTTAAATGGATTAGAGAATTTTAATGTGCTTTGTTGTGTGAATTGCCTTGTGGAAAAGGCCAGTATTGTCTCCTATTTAGCATAACAGAACCTTTGTGAGAAGTTGGGGAAGTTTGCGGAATAAATGTGAGATAATGCACTACACCAACATTCTGTGTTCCAGTCTGTTCCATTACCAATGTGCAGTGTTTACCACCTATTCTATTGGTATAATTTGTGGCAGTGTGTCATTTACATCCTTTGATTTTTAGGTCAGTGAATTTCAACACAAGGATTTGCCAATTTAAATGTGTTGCTTCAGGTTGTCTTCAGTTTTTGACAGATTGTACAGTTCACAAACACTGTGTTTTGAGTGGGAAAAAATAGTTGTGTTACAATTCTTTTGAATAAGAATCAGTTGCATTTATCATTGCTCTAATAATAGCGTAAGTACTGCATTTGTTACAATTGAGTTTGAATCTAATATTGTTTATTCAATATACAGTACTTTCAGGACTCGAATCCTCACATTTTTCTCTGGTTTTACAACTGGGTGCATATTTTCTTCAGGATATATGTATTTTTCCTTTTTCCATGTGCAAAGCTCTCTATGTTGTGTTGTATTCAGCTTGGTTTTATATCTGGGTGAACATACCCTTCCTCTTCAGGATGGAACAATGTATAAATGACTGGCAAGTGCAATGGAAGGTTGGGACCTGTCAGGTGTGATATGCTGGACACGCTTATGAAATCTCTGCAGATAGAAAGGAGGAACTGGGCTGGCTGCTTGTGTGAACTTGTGAAAAGCCAAGAGTGTCTATGAGAGAGTCACAGACTCCAAGACTGCTATATGTTCAGTGGGATGCAGGTGAGACAAGAGTGAGTGGTGGGGTCTTGAGAGAACATGCACGTATCCCATTCTGTGACAGCTGCTGTTTAGCTCCAGTCTCTAGTTACCATGTAGGGATGCAGGCACAGAGTTGCTGGGTCTTCCTTTTCAAGGCAAAACACAGAGAGAGCCTTTAGGTAGTATCCTGATTATTATGTTTGGATAATTAATTGAAAACATTCAAAAAGACTACAGAGGATCACATGATGTGAGCCAAATAATGCATGTCTGGGTCTGTCAGCTTGTGACCTCTGGTCTACACTGGTTGAATGTACTGATAAATGTTCTCTAACACTGGGGTCTCACAGAAAATATTTATTGTCTTGCATCCGTTGCCTTCTTCTCAGTGATTGTGCATGGATCTTAATGCTTTTTCCCCCTCTTTCTTTTACTCCCGGAGCCTATGAACAGAATTTAGATACCCCACAAGCTCTCAGTATAATTTATGTGAGGAAACACTGGTGGAGGGTTGGCCCTTTTAAGGCAAAGAGCTGAGCTAGAGCAAATCTGGAGAGACAATCAGAACTCTTTTCAAAAATATCTGGTAGGACCAGAGCTAGTATAAGCAAGCATAGTAAGACAGGGTTAGGTTGAACTGGCCTGGAAGCATTTTACAAAATCACAGGTTCAGACAGTCTGACATAATTGCTAAGTGAAGATGGTTGCAGAAATATAGGTGATATCATTTCTACCCACTAGGGTAAGTTGCCAGATAAAATACAGGATACTCAGTTAAATTAGAATTTCAGATAAATAAAAAATAATGTTTTAGGATAAGGATATCTTATGGAAGATGTTACCCAAATATTGCATGGGGCATCCTTATCCTGGAACATTATTGTTTATGTAAAATTCAAATTGAACCTGACATCTTATGTTTTCTTGTATTTGCTAAATCTGACAACCCTATATCATGAACTTGGGTAAAATTCAGAGTCAAGCCAGAATATCCAAAATCTATATGCCAGAAAACAGAGAAGAATTGTAACAGCTCCTTTCAACAGTGTTTGCACTGGTTGTCTGTTGATGTTGAAGTATCCTCATGAACTTGCTGAATTTTAAAATCCTCTTTACTAGAACTGCTGCAGGTGAGGAGACAGAACAACCTAAAGTAGAGTGCAAAGCTAACATGGAAGTTTATAGAGTACAGTTCAATTGCTTGTCCATAATTAATTGAAAGCTCTCCAAAGGTATGGCATTTGAAAGATGCTTTGGAGGCAGATAGACATTGTTGGTTAGACACATTAGCAGACACACAATAAGAGAAAATGATTAGGTAGTAGTAGTGGCTAATATTATTCCTGTTATTTTGCTAGAAATAAATGAAGATTTGGAGAAATATAGCTAATTTTTAACATGATCTGTTTCATAGAAACATGGTATTCTTTGATTTTTATGTGATACGGTCCTAGATATTATGTGATATGGTCCCATTAGATTGAACACATGTGGTATTCCTTTTGCCCTGTGATACTTACCTAATTTATTTATAAAATACTATGCTAGACCCTGAGAAGAGAAAGAGATGTACAAGACAGAGTTAGAGTTGCTTCCCTCGAGAGGTCCTTGCCTAGTTCAAGGTGACAGTAAACATGTGAAAAGAGTAATGCCTGATAGAAATTTGTGCTCTCATGTGATCTGTCACTCTGTGAGCTGTAGCAAAGATTTTGAAATCAAGAAAGAGAAATCTTTGAGCTCCTGAATGTGGAACAACTTAATGGGAGGGAAGAAGAAAAATTTGGGGCTTTGAAAGGAGAACAGCATGAGAAAAATTATGGGTGCAGGAAGGTGTAAGACAAATGAACAGGGGAATGAGTGTTCAGTGTAGCAGGTGTGATCATCTGTTACCAAAATATATCACACTATGACCAAGGATTAACAAAAATTATAAGTAGATGGAACCATGATATATAATTATATCTTCTTTCTCTGTTTTTCTTTTTGGTTATCTTTACTGTGAATCCTCTTTTGCATTTTTAGGCATCTCCTTGTGCTCTCATATGTACATTAATTATTTAGATAGTTCTGTATTATACTTTTCCTTGGTGATGGTTAATACCCTTTGCCATTATCTTTATGACTTCTAGTTGGTTTTAATATTCACTTCCTTAATCTTCTCTTTCTTGCGTTACAATTTTGCTTTGTTTCTTCATAACTTGGTCAAAATTTTCTTTCAGTTAACAAAAAGTGTGTTTGAATACCGTTTGTTATACAGAGACAGGAAAGTATAGTTGTTGAGTGCATGGGCTTTGGAGATTGTCTACTTGGGTTTCAACCTGGCTCTACCCCCACTGGTAAGGCCCTACCCCCAGGGTTTGCTAACCTTCAAACAGAAATTCCAACGTCCCTATGTTTGTGGCCTTGGGCAAGTTGCATAATTTCCCTGGGTCTTAGTTTTTTGGGCTATAAAATAAGATATTAATCTTATGTTTCTCAATGCTGTGAAAACTGAATGAGATAACCCAGTTTGGACTACAGCACGTTAAAACTCTTATTATTTTTTATTATTGTTTGCTCCATTGAGATGTAGGTATGAACAAGACAGACGGGATCTCCTCAGTCTTGGAACTGTTTTTTCCTGATGTTATCATTGTTATGAAGAAAACATCCGAATGTGGTAGAGAATTGTGGGCATGTGAAGTGTGGGCAGCTTCGGATGGGGTGGTCAGCAAAGCGTACTTTGAGGAGGGAGGTCCTTTTGAGCTTAGACTCAAATGAGGGGAGAAGAAAAATGAGATCATTATAGTTTAAGGGCACTTAGGCCCAAATACTTCTTTTTAAAAGAAGGCATTGGAGCATGTTTCAATGCTAGTGGGCACAACTCAGTGAAGAGGAAGATATTAATGCAGCCAGGAAAGGAGGAAATAATGGCAGAAGTATTGTTTCTGAAATGGACAGAGGGCCAAGGCAGCTAAAAAGGTTGGTGTTTGTAGAAGCTGAGACTCTTCATTTGTAAGGAGAGAAGACAGAATATAGGCCTCATCTGAGGCAGATAGATTCCTGTCCTGTTTTATTTTCTCTTTGAAGAATGAGATGAGGTCTTTGGTGATTAGGAGTGGGATGATGGGCAAGTGTGTGTGTGGGGAGGCTAGTTTGAAAGTTTGGCAAGAAAAAAGAATATGTAAAATGAACTTATCAGGGATCTGCAGTGGGATTCCAGTCTATTCTTAGTGCCCATTTGTGATTTGTGGTCATGAATTTAAAATGAGACTAGCCAGGAGGGTTGTATGTATAAACAAACTTTATTTATTATTATTATTTTTAATCAGAAAAGTACCTGGGTAGTATACTTTCTATAGTTTGTACATAACTGAAAAGTATTTTTTCTAACCTTGAAACAGAAATTCCAACTTCCCTATGAAATTATTTAGTCAAGATCTTTTATTCAAAACTCTGTGGTCCAGCCTTTCTAATAGAACTTTCTGCAATGACATAAGTATCTTACATCTCTCTAATACGGTCACCAGTAGCCACATGTGGCTTTTGAACCCTTGAAATATGACTAGTGTCACTGAGGAATCAAAATTTTTATTTTATTTTATTTTCATTGCTTAAATAGCCACATATGGATAGCAGCAACTATTTTGGATATCATTACAGTTATAGACATTACCCCACTGGCTTCTGGCATTTATTATTATAGGGGAAAATCCAAACTCAGTTTGTCTTGGTTTTAGAAATTTGAAATTTTGCAAATTATGGATATTGCTTTTAGATTTTTATTTAATGAAACTTTTTGAACACATGAAAATCAGCAGCCCTTTCCCAGGTTTTGCAAGTTTTCTTTTAGTGTATCTTTTGAAAGCTGTGTGATGTGATTAATAAAAACATACATTTAGAGGCCATAGAGACGTAGGTTTGTATCTCAGCTCTGCAAATTATAAGTTGTGTGACCTTTGGATACGTTTTTAACTTTTCTCAGAATTATTTTCCTGCTAGATTGTCATCCAGGTCAAAATAGAGGATCCATTCATAGCCAGGACTTCTGATCAGACCTTCATATTGACTAGCTTTGGGCTTCTTATCCTTTTCCTCTCTTAATTTCTTCTTTAGGGTGTTTTCTCAGGTTTTTTCTTCATTCTTACTCATTTTCTGTTGTGTAAAGTCTATTTTATATTGTTGTTGGTGAGAACTTAATTTCTTTTAAAGCATTTTTTAATTTTACTATCCACTTTTCTTATTCTCTTGTTATTCTTCTTATTTTTTGAGATACAGCTTCATTGTGTTTGTTTCCCTGGCTGGTCTTTAACTCCTGGGCTCAAGTGATCCTCCCACCTCGGCCTTCCAAGCAGCCAGAATTACAGACACGTGCCACGGCCCAGCTTTCCTGTCCTTATTTAATGGAGACAATGTGTTCTTGAATCTTGGTGGGAGCAGCAAACGCATATGCTCTATGTATGACATGCCTCGTTGTAAAAATACTCAAGAGAAGGATTTTGTAATTTCGTATTAAATTCTTAGGGAAATGTCACTCTTATGCTGCAGATTTAGTCAGAGGTTTCATTTTTTTAAATTGTTCATTAAACGTAGAACTCACCAGGTCCGGTGTTGGAGAATAGCCGAAACTTAAGCATGACCCTTTTCTCTATCAGTCTTTCTGTCCAGTGGTTGCCAAATGCATCTTCTGAGATCGTCAGCTGGATGCTGTGTGGGGAACTCATGCCCCAGTTCCTGGGAAATGACAAGTCAGTGCTGGTTCTCCCTTCTTCCTTTTAAGTGAGCAGCCTCTAATAGATCTTTCTGGAAGTGTAGAAGGTTTTTCTCAGGTTTAGATTGAGATGTGGGGGTGGTAAGAACTTCTTTCAGTAGGTAGATTTTAATGTGAATAAGTGAAAGGATGAGGGGAATCCACCTAATTCCTAAATATTCAGGAAAGTGGAAACAATGGGGTATGGTTTTTGGTGAAATTCCTATCTCACGTCACTCTGTCTTCCAGGATGGGTCAATCTCTAGCTTCCTGGCACTAGTTGCTCTATTTTCTCTACCTGCCATTTTTACTCCTGTGGTCTGGGAGAGGGGATTCAATGGGTTTGGCCTGGGTTTCTCTATTCCCTTGTGTAGCAAAGGAGCAATTGATGAAGTGAAGATAATTTTGATGTAGATGAGGTGATTCTCTGGGGCTGCTCTTTAGACTCCAAGGCCATTAGGCAACAGAGACAGAGTGTCTCAGTTCTGCTGTGTCGGCTCAGATGGTGGCTGCCTCTAGAACTTCTTTGTGCAGTCGGGTACTTTGTCTTTTTCTTTTAATTGTGGAAGAGTTTCAAATTGTTAGTTCGCATTTTTAATAGCTTTGTTGAAGTATAATCTACATAACACACAATTCAGTCATTTAAAGTGTATAAGCCAATGACTTAATCATATTCACAGAATTGTGTAATCATTATCACATCAATTTTAGAACATTTTCATAATTCTAAAAAGAAAACTTTGTATCCATTAAGTAGTCACTCCTTATTCTTCCCTCCCTACTCTAAAAGTCTCTACCCCTAGACAACCACTGATCTACTTTCTGTCTTGGTAGATGTGCCTATTCTGGGCATGTCATATAAATGGAGTCATACAATATGTGGTCTTTTGTAAGTGGCTTCTTTCACTAGTATTATGTTTCATTTGTATTGCCAAAGAATATTCCATTGTATGTATATATCACATTTTATATTTTATTTATCCATTCATCAGTTGATGGACATTTGGGTTGTTCCTACATTTTTGCTATTAATAATTATGCAGGTATAGATATTCATGTACGAGATTTTATGTGGACATATGTTTTCATTTCTCTTGGGTTGTATACTTAGGAGTGAAATTGCAGTGTCATATGGTAGCTGTATTTAACCTCATGAAGAACAGCCAAACTGTTTTCCAAAGCAGCTGTACCCCTTTACATTCTTACCAGCAATGTATGAGTTTCTTCATGTCCAACACTTGTGTTATGTTTTTATCATCCACCATTCTAGTAGATGTGAACTGGTACTTCACTGTGGCTTTGATTTGCATTTCCTTGATAAATAATGATATTAAGCATCTTTTCATGTCCCCATTTGCCATTTATGAATTTTCTTTGGAGAAATGTCTGTTGAGATTATTTACCCATTTTTAATATTTGTCTTCTTGTTATTGAGTGTTAATAGTTCTTTGTACATTCTAGATATAAGTCCCATATCAGATACATGGTTTCAAATTTTTTCTCCTATTCCTTGAATGTTATTTTCACCTTACTGATGGTATCCTTTGAAAAATGAGTTTTAAATTTTGATGGAATTCATTTTATTTATTGTTTCTTTTGTCACTTGTATTTTTGGTGTCATATCTGATAAGGTTTTGCCTAACCCAGTGTCACAATGATTTATTGTTATAATTTCTTCCATGAGTTATAGTTTTAGCTCTTACATCTAGATATAATCCATTTTGAGTCAATTTTTTTTTTTTTGTAGATGGCATGAAAAGGGGTAGGTCAAACTTTATTCTTGCATATGAATATCCAGCTGTACTAGAACCATTGGTGAAATTACTGTTTTTTCCCCAATGAGATGTCTTGGCATCCTTGTTGAAAAAAAATTTATCATAAACCTAAGGGTTTATTTCTGGACTCGTAATTCTACTCCATTAATCTATATGTCTATCCTTATGTCAGCACTCCACTCTCTTAATTATTGTAGATTTGCAGTATGTTTTGAAATCAGGAAGACTAAATCCTCCAACTTTTTTCTTTGTTTTGAAGATTATTTTGGCTATTTTGAGTCCCTTGTAATTCCATATAAATTTTAAAATCAGCTTGTCATTTTCTACAAAATACAGAGATGAAATTTTGATAGCGATTGTTTTAAATCTGTAGATTAATTTTGAGACTACTATCATCTTAAGAATATTAAGTCTTCTGATTCATGAACAGAAGACTTTCTGTTTTTTAGATCTTTGTTCATTTCGTTCAACAACATTTTATAGTATTCAGAATGTAAATTTTGCACATTTTGTTAAATTTATTTCTAAGTAATTTATTCATTTAGAGGCTATAGTAAATGGAATTGTTTTCTTCATTCCATTTTCAGATTCCTTATTGCAACTATATAGTCTTCCATCATGTATGATGTTAGCCATGAGTTTTTCATAGATGTCCTCTATTAGGTTGAGAAATTCTTCTCTATTCCTGGTTTATTGAGTGTTTTTTATCGTGAAAGGTGTTTTATGTTGTCAGATACTTTTTCTGCATCTATTGACATTATCGTGGTTTTTGTCCTTTATTTTATTGATATGGTATATTACCTTAATTGATTTTCAGATATTGAATCAACTTTGCATTTCTATGATAAATTTCCCTTGGTCATGGTGTAATAATTTTTACGTGGTCTTAGAGTCTTTTTGCTAGTGTTTTTTGTTACAGAGTTTTGCATAAGGGATAATTGTCTGTAGCTTTTTTTTTTTTTTTCACTTGTCTAGTTTTGATATCAGGACAATACTGGCCTCATGAAATGTATTGTGAAGTGTTCCTTCCTTTTCTATTCTTTGTGAAAGTTAGTGAATAATTAGTATTAACTCCTCTTTAAATGTTTGGTAAAACTCACTGGTGAAGCCATTTAAGCTTGGGCTTTTCTTTGTGGGAGGTTTAAAAATTACTAATTTAATTGCTTTAGTTGTTATAGATGTATTCAGATTTTCTATTCCTTCTTGGATCAGTTTTGGTAGTTTGTATCTTTCTAAGAATTTGTCCATTTGATCTAAATTATCCAATTTGTTGGCATAGTATTTTTATAGTATTCCTTTATGGTCCTTTTTATTCTGTAAGGTTGGTAGAAATGTCTCCTTGTTCAGTTCTGATTTTTTTTTTTTTTTTTTAGACAGTCTCACACTGTCGTCCAGGCTGGGGTGCAGTGGCATGATCTCAGCTGACTGCAACCTCCGCCTCCAGGGTTCAAGTGATTCTCCTGCCTCAGCCTCCCAAGTAGCTGGGATTACGGGCATGCACCACCATGCCTGGCTAATTTTTGTATTTTTAGTAGTGATAGGGTTACACCATGTTGGCCAGGCTGGTCTCAAACTCCTGACCTTAGGTGATCCACCTGCCTCAGCCTCTTAAAGTGCTGGGATTACATGCGTGAGCCACTGTGCCTGGCCTGTTCAGTCCTGATTTTAGAAATTTGAGTCTTTTTTTTTTTTCTTGGTCAGTGTAGCCTAAAATTCATAAATTTTGTTGGTGTTTTCAAAGCTCAGACTTTTAGCTTTTTGTTTTTTTCTCCTTTTAAAATTATTTTAATTTTATTAATTTATGTTCTAATTTTTATAATTTTCTTCCTTCTGATTATTGCAGGTTTAGTTTCCTTTTCTTTTTCCAGTGTCTTAAAGTAGAACAGTAGGTTATTGATTTGAAATAAAATCTCCTTTCTGATATAGGTGTTGTCAGCTATAAATTTCCCTCTAAGCCCTGGTTTTGCTATATCTCATAATTTTTGGTATGTTATATTTTAATTTTCATTAATTTCAAGGTATTTCCTAATTTTCCTTTTTATTTTATTATTATTATTTTTTTGAGACAGGGTCTTGCTCTGTTGCCCAGGGTGAGTGCAGTAACACCATCTCAGCTCACTGCAATGTCTGCCTCCTGGGCTTAAGAGATCCCCCCAACTCAGCCTTCGGAGTAGCTGGGACCACAGGCGCATGCCACCATACCCTACTAATTTTTTGTAGTTTTGGAGTACACAAGGTTTCACCATGTTGCCCAGTGCGGTCTGAAACCCCTGAGCTAAAGCAACCTGCCTACCTTGGCCTCCCGAAGTGCTGGGATTATAGGTGTGAGCCACTATACCTGGCATTTTTTTTGACCCATTGGTTATTTGGAAGTATGTTTTTAAAATTTCCACATATTAGTGAATTTCCCAAATTTCTTTCTGTTATTGATTTCTAATTTAGTTCCTCTATGGTCAGAAAATATGCTTTGTATAATTTCAATTCTTCAAAATATATTTTTAGGATTGTTTTATGGCCTACCATATGGTCTAGCCTGGAGAATGCTCTGTGTACACTTCAGAAGAATGTAACTCTGTAATTGTTGGGCAGAGTATTCAATAGATATATGTTAGGTCTAATTAGTTTATAGCACATGTCTTATCTTTTTAAATAGATTTACCAAGCTTTGTAATCAGGACTTGTTGATATTTAAACACTTCTGAAAGAGCCACCTACCTATTTGGCTCTATACTTTCTTCCTGAATTGACGTTGTTCCAAACACACTGACATTGGAATTGTATTTAAAATATATATGTATATTTAAACCTTCACATTGTTTTTCTAGGGTACAGGTACTTAGCTTCCAGTGGGAGATGTGATTGCCAAATGCAGCCTGCTTCTTCATGTTCTGTTACTGAATTATCTTAAAATCAATATAATTACTGCTTCTCTAAGAATTGTGCTGCACATGGAGGATAAATTCACAGTTTCAGAGGAGATTCACAAATTTCGACGTTAATAAATTATGCTTTAATTTTTTGCAATTGTTTCTGGATATCTCCATTTGGAGGCTGTAGCCCTTCCTCTGAATGGGATTCGAGATTCGACAGAGTGCAATCTATGCCTATTAAGAAAACATACCCAGAAAATTCTTGGAAATGTGAAGATTGTAAAAGTATCTCAGCACTACCATGAAATGCCTGTCTATTTAAGTCATATTTTGAATGGTGTTTCAATGTGTCCTGTTCTGTGAAAGCATCTTCTCTTTTATGAAACTACTGAAATTGAAGCCATTAGTGTTATAAATCTGGAATCCAAGTTGCGATGGCATCTGTCTGAATTCACTCTAGAGGGTTAAAAAATTGTTCAGTTTGACAAATGCCAGGGTTTTCACTCATATAGTTTACTATTGATTAAAATATACTTATTGCTAATTATATTTTTGGGTGGGCTAAAATTTTTTTTACACCGCTTTTATATCACCATTAAATATCCAGCTGTCTCTATTTCAACACTGTTATTAATAAATCATTTGGTTTTCATGATGTACATGTGTGAATATGTTGCACATTATTGAAAAGTTGGCTGTGCCCAAGTTTTCTTTATGTTTTCTTGTATTCTTTTACTCAGAAATAATGGATGTTTGCAGAAATGAATAAAGTATTTTGATGATTCTATATTTTACTTTGACCACTGTCATACTTATGTATAACTACTTGATTTTTCCTTACTCAGCTATAGGGAAGAAATATTTCTTTCCTTTCCTGCCTGCTGTGGCAATGCCTTATTCCCCTGAATTTGCAAATGATGCCCTGTCTCTGATTATTACTAATTTGATTTTTTCCTATTTTAGGTTATTATGTTGAGGTTACATAAGAAAAGCTGATTATTCATTAAATAGTTTGTCCTTTTTTTTTTTTTTTTTTTGAGGCAGAGTTTCACTCTTGTTGCCCAGGCTGGAGCGCAATGACGTCATCTTGGCTCACCACAACCTTTGCCTCCTGGGTTCCAGACTCCCAAGTAGCTGGGATTACAGGCATGTGCCAACATGCCTGGCTAATTTTGTATTTTTAGGAGAGACAGGGTTTCTCCATGTTGGTCAGACTGGTCTTGAATTCCTGACCTCAGGTGATCCACTCACCTCAGCCTCCCAAAGTGCTGGGATTATAGGCCTGAGCCACCGCACCCTGCCAAGTAGTTTGTCCTTTAAGCAGACCTCCCTCCTAGACTGTTGTATGTTATAGTTAGATACATTTGATTGCTTAGTGAGAAGAACAGGGATGTGTATGTAAAATGGGAATAAAGCTGCCTTCTCCAGGTTGTTATGAGCATTACATGAGCCTCACGGCTAGAAAGCGGCAAATAATGTGCTTGGTACACAGAGTACTCAACACTTGTTTGCTTCCTTCTTCCCTCTTTTCTCTCCTTTCCACTGATAGATGAGTGCCTTAATATCAGTAGCTTTATATTAATTACCTATGTATTTTTCAAATCAGCCAGAGCTGGAACCTAGTCAGTGTTAAATACATTAAATACAGTACTACTTAATTAAATGTCTCTTGAATAACTGGATAAATGAACAAACCGTACTATTAGAATTTGAAACAAGAACCAAAAATTTCTAAAACATAGAACCAAACTCAAGCAGATACCGTTTAAAAATACAAGTTCTAGAACATCAGAGAAGTAGCAGAAGGCTATGCATATAGTGAGTGCCTAGTAACAACCTTTCTCTGATACTCAGAAAAAATCCCACCTCCCTAGTTGGAATTTGAGACAGTATTTTCTTCATCCTTCTTATGGACCATCCCTTTTAATGAATTGTATTTAATATGTTGCTAGTCAGGAATATCCACCTTATAGGAATCTTAGAACTAGCATTAACACTTCCATTTATTTTAATTCTGTGAAATCTTAAGCAACACTGAATTGTCTATTTGTAGTATTATCATTTTTCCTTGGAATTTATAATTCCTTTTAAATCATTTTACACTTTTCTTCCCTGCCTCCCACTTTGCAGCAATCAATAGAACTGATTGTATTTATTTCTGCAGTTGTAACTCAAATTCCATTAAAGGTTTCAGTGCCGTCAGCCAGATCATGTTGGAGCCAGGGATTCCATTTCCCATAAACAAGTTAATATCTTCCATTATTTTTCTTCCTTGTGTAGTGACAGTGTTTATTGTTGTTCCAAAGCCAATTTGAAGCTTAACTTTAGAAACATTATATATTAATCTGACCATATTTGGCTTTTAAAAAGTCTCTAAGAGTGAGATAAAGATTTTCTGTTTAATGATGATTAATATCCTATTCGGATGGATTCATCTGAGGAACTGAAGATAATTTTGCCATCAGGCCACTTGTATAAAGGCACAAACAGATGGGTCTTACTCCAAACCCTGAAGGCACAGACCAGACACCCCCTTAATTGCTTAGGGAAGAAGAATTGTACAGCCATGGCTTCTTCCCAAGGACACAGTGATCTTCACTGTGATAACTCCCAAATTTGATGCTTTTCAACAAGGCAAGAAACCTCACCACATTCATTCAGTAAAAACTTCCTATGCTCTGCTACAACTGGCTACCCAGAGTAGCAACAAAGAAGAAGGTCTCCAGTGAATAAGCTTGGATTTTAATTGTGAAGCTGCAGCAAGTTTACACACAAGAGTATCAGATTAACACAGAAATTTGGAAATGTTAGAACTTTGGTTGGAAATTGCCTGTGACCCTTGGGAATGACTGCTTTAGAGCCAGGATTGTGTGATTCACAGTATAGTCTTCCACAATCTCCTGTCTCTTTTGTAAGGTGTCCTATGAGACTAATAATATCTTTCTTAGGGGACTGTTGAGAAGGTGGAATTTTGCTCTGGTCCATAGTAAATGCTCAGCAAGTAGTAATTAAGAAGAAATTAAGTTTCTGGAAATATTTGTAGATGAAAGTTATGATCAGCATTTTGCTTGCCTATCTATTGTTTTGGTTCAAAGAGTTTTGCATGTTAGCTGATCTCAAAACTAAACATCTTCCATTATAAAGCCATCAAATCATTCTTTCTTTATTGAGAGTTTATCAATAAGCATTTAACTTAATTAACTGTCCCTTGAATAACTAGATAAATGAACGAACCATATTATATTTCAGAATTTGAAACAAGAACTGAAAACTCCTAAAACATGGAACCAAAGTCAACTAGGTATCATTTAAAAATATAGGTTCTTAGCCGGGTGCAGTGGCTCACACCTGTAATCCCAGTACTTTGGGAGGCTGAGGCGGGGATCACTTGAGTCCAGGAGTTCAAGGCCAGTCTATGCAACATGGGAAACCCCGTCTCTACAAAAAATTCAAAAATTACCCAGGTGTGGTGGTGCGTGCCTGTAGTCCTAGCTACTCTGGAGGCTGAAGTGAGAGAATCACTTGAGCCCGGGAGGCAGAGGTTGCAGTGAGCCAAGATTGTGCCACTGCACTCTAGCCTGGATGACAGAGTGAAACTCCCGTCTGAAAAAAAAAGAAAAAGAAAAAGAAAAAAGAATTTCTAGAACATCAGAGAAGTAGCACAAGGCTATGTGAGTGCCTAGTAAATATTTACATGTTTATCTGTTTATTTATTATTATTATTTTTGAGACAGGGTTTCACTCATATCACCCAGGCGGGATATTTGCATATGTATTGATCAAGGAATAAGTGGCACCATTAGATTAAAAGAAAGAATTAACTAGCACCATTATTTTACACTATCAAGAAAGATTATTGTTTGGAGTCCTTTCTTAATTACTTATTGATTTGAAGAATTTGCTACTAGAAGAAACTCTTAAGTTTATTTATTGTTTCTTTTGTCACTTGTTTCTTTTGTCCTGACATCTAATTTTATAAATGAGGAAACAGAGACCTTGGGGGCTAAACGACTTGACCTTAGGTAACTACCTATTGACTGAGGCAGACCTGGAAATCAGGCTACATTTACTGAGGGCACAAAGGAAGGGGAAGTGTTCATCCTGTGGCCTTCCCAGGCTTTTGCACATATTCTTGTGGTGCTGTTGACTTGGCATTCCTGAAAGCAGTGGTTGATAAAAGAGGCAGAGAAAAGAGGGACTGAGAGGGGATGTTTTCTAACTTGCTAATTTTCATTGGACTCAGGGAGAATCGGAGATGAGTGAGTACTACTCTTTGGTGACTCTGTGGCCTTATGACCCTCTTAATGAAAGGTCAGCTTAGCAAGCTGTTGAAAAAACCAGGCTCAAGTAATGTTCCTTTAGAGAAGATATCGATTGGGGTGGAATACTTGCAGCTGGACTCCAAAGATGACCTGTGGTGTTGATGTGGGTAGATTTCCTCTCTGGCAGACATATCTCTGTTCCTTTACATTTGTAAGGGGAGACACTACTCTGCACTCTCGCTCTCCAGACAGCAGAGAAGCTCAGCATTCTACTCTGGCTGAGACTTGTGTGGAAGGAGAGAGAATGAGTAGATTGATAAGAAGGCAAGGTCTAAAGGACAGTCTCTGGTGTCAGAAAAGTAAAAGCCTGGATTCCCATCTCTCATTGTACTTTATCTCAAGAATTATTACCATCTGTCAGTATCATTGGTTCTTTCAACAAGTACTGGTTGAGTATTCACTGCCAATCAGGCACTGTTCTAGGTGTTGGGGGTATCACAGTGAACAAACAAACAGTAACCCTTGTCTTCATAGAACTTACATTCTGGTAGCAAGAGACAATGAATTATATTTCACTCTCCCAACCTGCTCCCTTGATATCCTCTCTCTAGGTTCTTATTCCTCACCCTTTCCTAGAATCCTCCAGAGGTTCAACTCTATTCCCACGTATTCCACCTTCTTCTGACCCATTTAGGCTTTACTGTAAGCCAGAAGGCACACATACTCTTGCTGAATCCTTTATTTGTCCAACGGACCCTAAACAGGTGAAGCTCTTATGGACTGTCTCTTTAGATTTATATGATATCTCTGAGCTTCTTAGACTTTCTATTAGGAATTCCAAATGTCTCCAAATGATTTTTAGGTAAGAATTTTGCCACACAAGTGTATCACTTGCTTCATTGTGATGTGCATTCAGAATGAGTATAGGAATCAAGATTTGTGATTAAGTTAAGTAATGTATTAGATTTAGGTCCATTAAGGGCAGGGCATTCTAGGCTGGAGAACAGCATATCTCAAGGGCGAAAATCAGGATGAGAAAAAGTAAGCAGCACATTTAAAAAAGATGATCCTGAATTATAGACACAATACTACTAAGTACTTTTAATCAGAATGAAATCAATAACTGTTACTGCCCGTTGACCAAAGGCACATGAATTACAGTGATGGAGTTGTTTTTCAGTGTCCTCAGTGAAGGATCTACAAATGACATGCCATCTTGATAAAACAAACCAAGATTTTGATTTACAGTGCTGTTTTAGGGCAGGATGAGATATCTCAGAGGTAGTAGGTGTTACTGAAAATGTCATTTTATCTTTGAAAACCTGAGTGGCAGTGCTCATTTTTCCACTTTAACATGATGAGAGAAAAATCTAATCTTTAATGATATCAGTCCTTATTTCTCTAACTGTTCCCAATAGAAAGGTGATTTAGCTTCAAATCTGGTACAAGGAAGTTGAAATTGAATCAGATACAATTAAATTGTAAATCAAAATGTCTTAGAGCTCTATGATAGAAGGAAATTTAAACAGTAAAAATTTTATTTTAAAAATAATTCCTGAGGTGGTTAATAATAGTAGGATATTGCCGATATCATTTATTTAATTTATTTATTTGTTGTGTAGGTTCATTATGTTTAGGTTTTGAACAGCTTTAATTGCCTTCTTGTGACATATTTTCCAATGGTGGCTGCTACAATATATCTCATACTGCAAGCTCGTCTTACAATATAAATTCACATTTTTTTCATCAGTTGGTTGGGCCTATGCCTTTTCTCTTTGAACCTGGGCTGCCTTTCTGACTGCCTTGACCAATAGTTGGAAGTGATGCTATGTGACTTCTAAAGCTAAGTCATAAAAATGCCATGTACTTCTTCCCCCTTATTCTTTAGGCATGCTGCTTGGAAACCAGCCAGCATGCTGTGAGAAAATGTGTATGCATACTGGCTGATGTCCCAAACCGAGGTCCTACCTAGCAGCAAGCATCAACTCAAAGAGTGAGTAAGCTTTCAGATGATTCTAAGGCATAGAACCACCTCCTCCCCACTGTCTTTTAGCCACCCCAGCTGATAATATGTGAATCAGAGAGGAGCCTTGCCTAGATTGCAGATTTATGAGTAAAATAAAATGATTGCTGTAGTTTGAAACCAAGTTTGGGATAGTTTATTTCACAGCTGTAGGTAACCAGAATGCATGGCTAGCATACCCAGACATAAATAAGCCTTATTAATAACATCTCTATAAGAGGGGCTACTTACTTTGACTGAGCACACTAGGGAAGAATATCTTGACTCTAATAGCCAGACAAAGTTCATGGGATCTAGTCAATAGATAATACAATCTGGATGGGTTTTTAGTGTGGTCAAGAATTAGACCATCTACACAACTCTCTCACCTTCTAGTTCCTGGGCACCTTAGTTAGTTTTTTCATCTGTAAAATGGGGATAATCATAATATAATTACCTCACAGAGTTTTTGTGAGGATTAAATGAGTTAGTACACGTAAAGCTCTTAGAAGAATACCTGGCACACAGTAAGCACTCAATAAATGTAAGATACTTCAGCATCATTATGCCTCTGATGTTTTATGAAGACAGTCTAAAGATTTGTTGAGAGCAATCAACCCACAACTGATTATGATTACCTCGTAGCTTTCTACATGTTCTTACATATGATAAATTGGACAGGCTGTACAGCATGGCTTTTGAGACTAGTTCCAGATTTATCTTCGTCAGATGCTCTGATGAGAGTCTTTAATCAGTGGGGTCAGGGAAATAATTATGGTCCAGACTGGATTTTCTCTGTGCTTTTGCAGTTTCTGGGATGTCTAGGTTTTGCTGTAGGCTCATTATTATGTCTTCCTCTTTGCTTATGCTCTTGAAATACAGTCTTTAAGTATAGACTAGAGGCTTAATTTGTCTGTGGATTTCTAAGTGTGACTTTGCTTCTCTCGGGTTTGTTCTGCAAATTGCTGGCTGTGATCATGAAATACTGTATCTCTAGCCTGAACATCCCCATCTTTGTTTTCTTTGGTATAATCGACAATTTCTGTGTGCTGCAAAGATAGGAATCGGGTTTTAAATCTCCCTTGGTGGGAAGAGGTGCTTCCTGCCTGGAGTCAGATTTGAAAATAGATATGCCATTGTGCAAAAACAGACACCAGGATACTTCCTGGGCAACACTATTAAGTATACCCTCAGTCTCAGCAGCCAAAGGCAATACTGTTTAATCGCTTCATGCACAGTACCCTGTAGGTTACACAGATGATACTGGCTGATGAAGTGTATGCATAAAATTTAACTTATTGGGCTTTTATTTCAGGTGTTTTCTGAATTATTTCAAAAACATAGATACAACTATCAAATCTGTATAAAACACAGGGAAGATATTTGAAACTTTATATTGGTTTTATTATTAAGTTACAGTAACTAAAAAAGCTTTATCAAGATGCAGTTATTAAAATAATTACCTAAAGTACTTTATTTTAGTGAAGAAAACTTACTAGTAAATTGGATTTAAAAAAAATATTGCTAAGAGTTAAAATTACTTAAACATGTCCATTTATTGTCAGTAAGATTACAACTGGTCTTGTCATTAAATGTTAATAATATTTTGATTTCTTAAAATAATAATAATACCTTATATTTACATGGCATTTTATAAGAACAGAGCACTTCAACACACCTGAGGAGGAAAATTGTAGTTTTTGTTATTAATCTATTAATTTATAGAGAAAACTGCTCCAGCCAAAGCTGGAAAAGGAGTAAATTAGTTAGAATTCCACTTGGCTGTAAATAACAGAACTCAAAGAAGGTTTCTTTTTCTTTTGTAACAAAATGTCAAGAGAAAGGGAGTCCTGTGTTGGGGTGGCACTGCCATGATGCCATAAGGACCCAAGTTCATATAGGTTTTGTGCTCATGGATATAAGATGATGGTTCCAACTTCAGGCATGACATCTACATTTCAGGAAGGAAAAAGGTGGAGGGAAAAGTGCCTGAAGCTAATGAAAACTGTTTTTGTCCCTTTTTATCAAGAAAACAGCTTTTCTAGTAGCCCTATTCATTAAACTTCTGCTTACATCTTATAAGTTATATGGCCCCTACTAACTTCAAGGGAATTATGTTAGGAATTGTTGCATAACCTATTATCCTACCTTAGCAGCTTAAAACCACCAACATTTATTGTTTAAAAGTTCCTGTGAGTTGGAAATCCAGTAACAGCTTAGCTGGGTGCCTGTGTCTCAGGGTCTGTCACAAGACTACAGTCAGGCGTCAGTTGGGTCTGCAGTTTCATTTGAAGACTTGACAGGAGATGAACCCACTTCTAAGCTCGCTCATGTCGTTGTTGGAATAATTCAATTTCTAAAGCGTTGTTGGACTGAGAGCTTCAGTTTCTCACTTGCTGTTGGGTAATGTTCCCTATTTCTTGCCATGTGGGCGTCTTCCACAGGGCAGATCATAACATGGTAGATGACTTCCCTCCCAATGAGCAACAGAATGAGAGAGAGCAGACTAAATGGAAATCAGTTTATTTCAGCCTAAGTGCGGAAGTAACGTTACAACACTTTTGCCCTGTTCTATTTGTTGTAGGTGTCAGTAGGTCCAGCCCACACTCAACCAGAGGGGAATATATAAGGACATGAATATCAGGAGGTAGGGAACATTAAGAGCCATTCTAGAAGTTGCCTACCACAGGAGTCTAGGAAAGTGAATGATTTTAATTTTTATGTTCCCGTCACACACAAAATCAAGAAAGAGACATTGGATATTGAGTACGCAGTTAGCCTTTGCTATCTCAGAGCGTGAATAAAGAATACAGAGTTTGGAGACAGAAATAACTGGATTTCAGTGCTAGCTCTGCTACCTATTAAATGAGTTAATTAACATCTTTGACCTTCTGTTTTCTCAACAAAGTCACAGAGTTACTATCCAAATTAAATGAGATAAGTTAGTATAACAGTGTTCTTTGTAAGTTCTCAATGAAAGGTGGCTCTCCCATTACTATGCAGTGGAGCTGCAACTAGAATTCAGTTTCCCCAAAGATAACAGCAGTGATTTTTCTCAGAATAACACAATGTAGCCCAGACATATGAATTCTAAGATGGAGAGTATAGAAGCCTAACATCTAGGCATTTTACTTTCTCATTTAGAAACTGCTTTCTTTTCCAGTAGGCCGTCTCACCATGTAGGCAAATGTGAAGGACTCATGTACAGCAAAGCTGAGTCCTCCTGCAACAGTGCTGTTGGAATACCTACACCAATTGAATAGTGTGACTTCCTTTATTTTTGAAAAATTGTAGTTTTTGTTTATCCTTTTAAGTAGAGGCGTTATCTTTTTAAACTGTCTTTGGGTTAGATAAAGGTATATCAGAACCTTGCTGTAAAGCTAACTTTTTTCTTTTCTACTTTTCAACCTTAAGTCTAAGTTACAGTTTTGGTAATACATAGGAACTTATTCTTTAGGTTAAATTCCTTTATGTCGCGTTGAGTACACTGAATAATCTATCTCTAGAATTCAGCATATTATTACAACAGGATCAGTTGTTTAATATTATAGTCATTTATATTTGTCCAGTTATTATTTCAAAAAATATATTTTGAGCACTTGCTTTATGCAAGGAACCAAGGAAGTTGCTCTGAGGGAGACAGACATAAAAACGTAGTTTTGAAATAAAGGAATTTACAATGTGAAAAGAGAAGTAACATGTGAACACAAATAATTATTAGATAGTTCCTTAAAAAGCCGTAATAAGCATTAAGTATTAAGGAGAATTCGAGAGAGGAAGGGATCACTTCCAGCTTGTGGATCATAGGGAAGATGGCTCTACTGCACGGCCAACTCCTGATTAGAGATTATGCACATTAAGCACTTGAAAGAGACTTGCTGACATTGTCACCTTCTCTGCTTAAGTGCTTGGTTGACATAAATAGGAGCTTTGATTACTATAATTCAATTGGAATAGAAGGCCTTTTAAATCAAAATACTTAACCTCTCTGCCCTAGGAAAAGTAGGAAAGAGCACATTTGCAGAAGGGATTCGGCTCTGTTATACATGGGTCCTTTATGTTATCTAGTGGTAATTTGGCCAGTGCTCAAAACATGGAAATGGAGAACAAGTCACAAGAGCAGAGGAAGATGAAAGACACTGAGTAGACACAGTAACATGGATAAACTGAATAATCAAAACTTCATCCAGTGTGGATTTGTAATAGAGGCACTATGGCACGCTGGTGAAGAAGCTGGCTCTGGAGTCAGCCTGCCTGGGGTCATCAAACTGTGGTTCTGATGCTTTCTAATTATGTGACTTTGGCCAAGTTAGGTTCTTCTTGTCTCAATTTTCTAATTTATATAATAAGGATAATATTTTATTTCACAGAGTTGTAAGAATTTAATGAGGTAATACATATGAATCCTTTTTTTTTTTTTTTTTTGAGACAGAGTCTTGCTCTGTCGCCAGGCTGAAGTGCAGTGGCGTGATCTCGGCTCACTGCAACCTCCGCCTCCTGAGTTCAAGCGATTCTTCATCCTCAGCCTCCCAAGTAGCTGGGACTACAGGCATGCACTACCACACCTAGCTAATTTTTGTATTTTTAGTAGAGACGGAGTTTCACCATGTTGGCCAGGATGGTCTCGATCTCTTGACCTTGTGATTTGCCTACCTCAGCCTCTCAAAGTGCTGGGATTACAGGCGTGAACCACCGTGCCTGGCCACATGTGAATTCGTAAAAGAGCATCTGGTGAGTGGTGAGCTCTCAATATATGTAAGCTATCATTATTGTTTGAAGTGTAGTAAATTTCCAGAATGCTAGTCATTCACATTCAAATAGAAGTACAAAATACTTTTTCAGAGGCAAAGAGATGAACTGTTTGTAGCATTTCATGTCCTCATAGATAACTGAGAATTGCACAGACTTAGTGCGTGGTACCAGATTGTGAGTCTTCTGATCTGGTGGTCTGAAGTCTTATGAAAGAGGAGTGCTGTAGAAGCCTCACTGGCATTCTTCTAACATAATCATCCTAGTGTGTATTTGCTTCCTAGGGCTATACAAAGTGGGTGGCCTAAAACAACAGACATTTATTCTCCTTCAGTTCTGGAGGCTAGAAGTCCAAAGTCAAGGTGACAGCAGGGCCAGGTTCCCTCTGAGACTCTGAGTAGAGTCATATCTTGCCGCTTCCTAGCTTCTAAGGTTAGCCATTCACCCCTCATGGTCCTTGGCTTGCAGCTGAATCGCTGCACTTTCTGCGTCTCATCACATGGCACTCTCTGTGTGTGTCTGTTTCCATATGTCATTTTCCTCTTTTAAAGACACCTGTCATGTTGGATTAGGGCTTATTAATGACTTCATCTTAACTTGATTACGTCTGCAAAGACTCTATTTCCAAATGAAGTTACATTCACATCATAGATACAGGTACGCATCTTTCTGGGGGATACAGCTTGACCCATAACATAGTGCTCTCAAAACTGAGGTTTGTTCAATATGGATTCATTGCCATAATATGAAAAACAATAGCAACAACAAAACACTGAGGTTTGGAGCCCTCGGAGGGATTGAGAGGTGTGTTGATGGGTTCATGAAGACAGCAGCTGTAGTGCTCTAACTTTTTCATGGTGGCTCATATGGGCTATTACCATATAAACTAGGGTAGCCAACTCATTTTCACTCCTGCATTCACTCATTGAGTTTTTTTTTTTTCCACCTTGCCAAAATGTGTGAATTCATGTAAGAGCAAAAGTAATTTCAGAATTATCTAGTGGTAATGGTACCTGCAGGATGACAGGTGGCTTTTTTTTTTTTTTTCTTTTTAAAGAAGAGAAGTTTTGTGGCTTGGGGATATTATATAAATCCTCAAGTGGGGTCATGGGGATCAAAATGTTTGGGATTTATTGCTATGCAGGAAGAAAAGTGTATTTTCTGTTTAATTCTTTGGAAAGGTCACACATGGGATCCCAGCGGGTTTAGTAAATCGTATATCCTGGGGGAGGAACCCAGATGGTGTAGAGCTACTGACCTAGCACGGAGACTGAGGCATGCTGCTGGAGGCGTAAAGCTTGGCTGGCCTCTGTGGGCTTGGGCTGTGGCTGTGTCACGGTCTACCACTTTGCCATTTGTCCCCGTGGATCCTGAAAGCTGCAGATAAAAATTTTAAAGGCTTAGCTGCCTGTAATTTAAGAAAGAACTTGGTTAGAAGTCAGATCAAGTGAAAGAAAATGAAATGTCAGTGCACAGAGGAAAATGACCAATCTGGTGGAAAGGGAGCATTTTGTAAAATAGTTTTTTTTATTTTTGGTTTTTCATTAGTTATTTTTATCTACTTCTTGTCTTAGCTTTTGAAGCCAATACTTCTTTTTTTTTTTTTTTTTTAATTTTGGCTGAAATCTAGTAACTTTTAATGTTTGGGACAAAAAGAAGACAGCTAATCTGAGACCAATGAAAGAAAGGAATGCAGAAGCCTGATGCCTGGGCACTCTGAGCTATGCAGTAGCATTTCCTCCTTGGGAAAGATATGGGCCGTTTGAGGGAGACTTGAGATGTTAACATAATTACTTAAGACAGAGGCTGAGCAGGGAGAGAGTGGTCATTTCAGATTACATGGTCAAAAATAGTTAAATCAAAGTTACATGCTTTCAATTTGATGTATGTGCTTTTCATTTTGGTTTATGATTCAGACCACTTATGTTGATCTCTGCAGAAGTGCTTTTAAATCAAACTTTAAATAATGTTAGGGAATAGTGCTTTTTAATTATTTTTTAGTATAATAAAAAACCATTCCTTGCTTCTATGTGTGAATATGCACTTTACATATCAAAAAGTAATCTTAAACATTCCCAGAGTTGAGTCTATTTATTAACTCTTGTTGAGATAGTTTCTGGGTTTGGATTTAAAGTCTACAGTGTAAAACTTCATGAAAAGTAGAGCCCAGGGCCAGGTGTGGTGGTTCAGAACTGTAATCCAAGCACTTAGGAAGACCAAGGCGGGAGCTTTGCTTGAGCTCAAGAGTTTGAGACCACTCTGGGCAACATAGTGAGAATCCATCTCGACAAAAAATAAATATGAAAAAACAAATTAGCCAGTTATAGTAGTGTGCACGTGTATTCTTAGCCACTTGGGAGGCTGGGGTGGGAGGATCACTTGAGCCTAGGAGTTCAAGGCTGTAGTGAGCTATGATTGTGCCACTGTACCCCAGCCTGGGTGAAAGAGCAAGATCCTTAAAATAAAATAAAATAAAATAAAATAAAGGCTCAGCTCTAGAACTGACAATAGTAATAAAAAGAAGACATTCTTTAGTGACATAAAACTTGGGTGTTATGTCTCACATTGGCTATTATTCTTACATGTGACAACATAACAATGAGAAAAGCCAGATGCAAAAAAGCATGTATTGTATGATTCCCATTTATATAAACTTAAAAATGGGCAAAACTAATGTATGGTGTTAAAAGTCAGAATTGTGGTGTACCTCAGGGAGAGGTAAACAGTGAGAAGGGGCACCATGGGGTCTGCCAGCTTCTGGCAGTGTGCCAGTTCCTAATCTAGGGACTGATAACTTGAGTGTGTTCATCAAACTCTTCACCTAATCATTTGTACACTTTTCTGTGATGTTTACGTTACATTTTAAAAGAAGTTAAAGAAATATATTATAGAACTTAATGTACATTCTTTAGAACAATTTTATCCTAAAGAAATGTAAATTTATAGTCCGTTCTAGAGCTTATGATGTGTCTTTTTGAAAGTTTGACCTAATCTTAATCATGACAGATTTGGGAATGCTAATGTTTATATATATACTTCATAATTACACCAAAATTGATGAATCTTTCTCTGGGAGCTATCCATTGATGTTCCTTGTAATTAGCAACCTGCTTCTGTTTCTGAAATTGTATTTTCGGTCATATAAATGTGTTCAAAGGCCTCAGTGGGGACCAGAATTAGCTACAATTTATATTCAGTTCAGAACATAGAATTTGTTTCTCAAATTTCTCATTAGCTTGGCAGTTTATAAACTTGGATGTGTGTATGTAAGTTTTAGGAATCCAAGGATTGGACAAAAGAGAGAGACAAAGAGAATATTAAGGCAGTAAAGAAGAGTTTGGAAGATTAGAGATAAGTAGAAATAATGGCATTAGAAGGCACAAGTCTTCAGATAGTCATTCAGAAGCAGGACGATGAAATATTCTTTTGGCCAGACACATCATACTTATTCACCCTTTGTATTTAACTTCAATTGTTGGTTGAATGGACTCAGCTGTTCACACTATAGAAGTAGTGGTAGTGATAGTAGCATGAGGAGTATAGATTTTGCTTTAAATATCACTCATTTAAAACACTTTTGTTCTTTGCTAGGTGACATGATATGATATACATGTCACATTTCTTGTTATGCATGAACCTACCCTTTAGTTGGAGAAACAAGACATTTAGAAGTGAAATGTTTAAATGAAAATACATGTGCAAGGTAAGTGGTGTAAATACACACACAGTAAACAGTAGCAATATTTGATACATTTTGCATTTGTTTGTATGCCAGTCAAATAATAAAGACCAGCTTTCTAATAGAAAAATGACAGAGGACTGGATTGGACAGTCTGTGAGGGGAGATACATAAATCACCAATACCTACATGAAAATATGTTTAGTATCACTGGTAATCGAAGGATCACAAATTAAAATTTCACCTATCAAATTGGCCAAATTGAGAAAAACTAATAATAGCCAATGCTAGTTAAGTTTTAAGGAAATCAGGAGTGGCAATGCGCATAATCTTTCCAACGGAAAATTAAGTGATGCATATCAAAATTTAAAATGTACATACTCTGTGACCAAAGGCAGATACGGGGTTTGTGGAGCCCAAGCCTATGCAACTGAGGAAGGGAGAGAGTTCTTTTAAAAACGGATTCCAAAGTTATAAATACAAAATTAGGTATAACATTAAATATTTATTTGAATGAGGAAAACATCACAACAAATTTTTATGAAATTGGTAAATACTATAAACATCACAAAATCCGTCTCTATGAGGCAAACTTGAATCAGTCTGGCTCCAGGGCATGGCTCTTAACAGCTGTGCTCTGACTGCCTCAGAATGCATCATTCATCTATGTCCGTTGACTACTAAAGACCAAAACACATTTGCAACTTCTTGCTACCTCTGCTGCTAGTGCCCTGGTCCAAACCTCCATCGTGTCTCTCTTGGATCATGGGAATACTCTCCTAACTGGTCTCTGTATTTTGCCCTTGAACAGAATACATGTATTATGTTTTTAACATTTTTAGTAATCAACTTTCTGACACTCCTCTATTTTATTTATTACATTATTTTCGTTACTCTTTGATTGCCTTTTCATGTGACAATGATTTTGTACTATTTTCTACAAAGAGACAGGAAAGATAAGTCCTCTAGCACGGTAGGTGGAAATTTGTTTTTTATTGTTAATAGTTGCATAAAACCTGAAAATTCTCATGCACACAAATTTGCTATTTGTAGCACTGCCACAGGTCTGTTGCATTTGTAATTGCATATCCTGCATTATTGAATATGTTTCTGACAGGAGAGAGCTTTCATTTAGTCTAGCCACTGATGAAAACTGAATCCTTTGTTTACAATTTTAGATACGTGGTGATTGGAAGAATTTTCTACAGACTAGCTTGTGGCTCTATACATTTTACATTTTACGTCCTGTTTCTCCTTCACTACTCATATATTTCTGGTGCCAGGCTTGGCAAGAAGTGTTTTCATTGTGTTGTGACCTCTGGCCTTGGAGGGTGAGATGGAATGAGGGGTAGTAGGAATATTCCTGCCTTTTCTTCTAGTCTGGAACAGCTATCAATACCTATCCCTGGAAGTGACCCCAAATCTATATAAAAAACCCCACTAAACCAAAATAAAGTATAATTCCAAAGTCAGTTTGAACCACCAGATTCCAAAAATGTCCATGGCTCCTTCAGTGCAGTCAGTTCAAGGGGAAGTCTGATGAGAGGAAAATTGCAGTAGATGGCAACAGCCGTCATAACAGATCCAGTTAAAATATTTTATTTTCACAAATTTTACAAAAACAGGGCCATTGAACACATTTTGAGGATCCCTTTTATGTATCAGAAGAAGCTTTAGGAAATGAGGGACCCTGAAAATTAAACTTAATTAGGCACTTAATGTATGTGCCTCTGTCTATGACCAGGAAACTTCTAAGAATTTATCATAAGAAAAATATGCAGTAAAAATCAATAATAGCAAACATTTATTGAATGCTTACTGTACGCCAGACACCTTGCTAAGACTTCATTTTGAGTTTTTATAATGAGCATTTTATTTTTATATTAAAAAATTCCAGAGAACAATATCTATGTTTAAATGAGAATTTTAGTTTAGACAGTGTCAAAATTATGATCATTTTTACTTCATCTTTTCACTTCAACTTTTATATGGATTTATTCAGTTTATACAACAACTACATAGTGAATGCTAGGCAGTGTTCTAGATGTTGAAACTCCTGCCTTCATGAAGGTTACACTCTAGTTGGACAAGATACTCAGTAAATAAGTTAACAAGATAAATAAATGAAGTCTATTATCACATGTTGGATGGTTATAAGTACTAAGGAGAAACAAAACAGCAAGCAAGGAGGTAAGAAATATGTATGTGTATGGAGCGGAGGTTGAGATTTTAGATGGATCACTTCACCGAGAAGGTAATACTTAAGTAAAGACCAGGCCAGGCACGGTGGCTCATGCCTGTAATCCCAGCACTTTGGGAGGCCGAGATGGGATGATCACCTGAGGTCAGGGGTTCGCGGCCAGTCTGGCCAGCATGGTGAAACCTCATTTCTACTAAAAATACAAAAATTAGTTGGGGGTGGTGGCAGGTGCCTATAATCCCAGCTACTCGGGAGGCTGAGGCAAGGAGAATTGCTCGAATCTGGGAGGTGGAGGTTGCAGTGAGCCAAGATCACGCCATTGCACCACTCTAGCTGGGCGACAGAGTGAGACTCTGACTCAAAAAAAAAAAAAAAAAAAAAAAAAAAAACCAAAAATCTTCTAACTGTGTAATCTAGGAAAACTCTAGAGTTCAATATTCAATATGCCAAAGGGTCTTCTTACATAATTTTAATGCCTGGATTACATTAGGGTGATAGTAAAGAGAAGCTACAACAATCACATAGCTGATGCACTTTTACTTGATATATGTACTCTTGGTAAAGGCAATATGGTACCTACAAAATTACTTCAGGGTCATGTTATATGTGGTCTTTTACTGGATGGCATTGGAATGAATTACCATTTGAGGTAACAGAATTATCTTTCCTGGAGTTCTTTAAAAATAGGATAAACACTGGCAGAACTGTGATGCTTTGATTTAGGCAAATAGAGGTCAGTTTTTTTGGTATACCATAGGTCTTTTGATTTAGTAAGATGAATTTATTCAGAATTCAAAAATCTTTTCAAAAGACCTCTCCTATGTGGAGGCGGTAGGATCTGAACTGGGGGAATTACAAATGGCTTTAACAGACTGAAAGATGGGTTTTGAAGTACATTTTCCTTCCAAAAAAAAGGAAGAAAAAGGAAAAAAGGGAAAAAAATAACCATTGTCGTGTCAAAGGAGAAAAAAGGTAAAGAAAAAAAACCTACCCCAAACCCCTGAATAACCTACATAATGTGGGTATTTTTTTGTATTAAGGAATGTTTTTAATATTTTAAAAATACTTTTCAACCATGGTTCTACTGAAAAATAACAGTTTTACATGACATATAGATTTATAAAAATTACATGTTACTGTGTTTATAGAAAAAAATGGTAGCTGTGTTTTAAAAAGATACTGAAGCAACTCTTGTGTGAAAATACACAGGTGGTGTTGAAATAGAAACAAGCCTAGGCACTAGGGTTCCTAAGGTCTGCTTTCATCTCAGCCTCTCATTTGTTAGGTTACATTTCAGGGCTAGCATTAATAACTGCCATTGTATCCCGGTTTTCTTTCATCTTCTCTTCTCACCCCAGGCCCCATTTGGGGGCCAGGAATTCCTTTGAGAATCTGAAGGCATCCATGAAAGCTCTCCTGTAAATAATGTGCATATACACAACAGATTTGCATGTAAGTTTAGGGGTTTCATGGTTTCTTGAAAGCATCTTTGAACCTTAGCTGAGTGTGCATGAATTAGAATACATCAGTAAGAACATGGGACTGCAAAATATACCATAGGAACAATGGTTAGTGCATCTCACTGTGATGAGCTAGAAAAAGAAAGACTTGAGGACAAGTCGTTAATGAACTGTCACACATATCTGAAGAGCTGTTATGTGGAAGGAAGAAGTTTATTTGGGGTTGTTTTAGAGTTAGGTGGTCCACCACTGTAGCCCCTGGTCCCATGTGACTATTTAAATGAAAATTAAATAAAATAAAAAAATTTTCAGCTTTCCGTTCATAGTAGCCACATTTGAAGTGCTCGGTGGTCACATGGCTGCTGAATTGGGCTGTTTCATCTTTGTAGGGAGTTCTTTTGGACACAGCTGCTCTAAAGTTTTGAACTTTCAACAGAGTGAATTATGGCAAGGCAGATTTCAGCTCGTTTCTAACAAAACTGTCCTATTAATTTTAACTGTTCAGTGCCTGTGCTGTTGAATCGGCTACCTCAAAGAATAGTAAGCTTTCTGTCATTTGAAGTACTCAGACGGAGACTGGATTCCTACTTTTTGGAGTGATGTAGAAGAATTTTCTACCCAGAACCTTAGGATGTTTAAGTGGGAAGAAGACTCAGCAATTCAACATTTCTTTTACTACAGATGAAGACACAGACTCAGAGTCAGTTTTGCCCAAAGACCCACAACTGATTAATGGCAAATGCTAGGTGTCCTCATGAATCCTAGTTTAGTACTTTCCCACTTACTCTCTCCCACTCTTCTGCAGTGAAAACTACAGTGCAGCCAAACTGAATTTGTTATATTGAAACACGTTGTTCTCATTCCTGCCTCTGAGTCTTTGCTGTTTCTATGCCTTTTATCAAAGTGACATTTCTTCACAAACTTAATTCTACTTATTTTCTAACTTCTACTCAGGTCTCAGAATATTCAAACCCATACCATCTCTTCTCTTTGCAAAACTACCTTGTAACAATGTACTCAAGCGTTTATACTCTCTGTGATTATTATATCTTATCTTATCACTTTGATGAGCTTCTTAAAGACTGTGATTACTATTTTCATGCGTGTATCCTTTTTCTGTCTTCCTCACTAGAATATAAGTTCCTCGAGGGCAGGGACTATAGCTGTCTTTTTCACCATTCCTTACTATGCAGTTACTATCCAGCACATGTCTTAGCACCATAATAGGTACTCAACAAATATACTCAACAAATATTTGTTGAATGAGTGAATCAATTTTTCTCTTCTAAAACATGTGATATTATGCTAAGCTTTCCATGAATTCTCAATAAATACTTTTCTAAGCAAACATTTCTGTTTCTATAAAATAAGTATTAAAAATAGGAATATGAAAAAAACAAAGTAAGGCATTCCAGCATGTAAAGTGCTTGGGAGTCCTCACTCCCTTCCAAACCTGAGCAAACTAAAACTTGGTAAGTTTTCCTGGACCTATCAGCAGTCTCAGGGCAGATCGCTTGCCACCTGAAAATCTGAAGAAACAGGTACATTCAGACAGTCACAGCTAAGGTTTGCTTACCTACAGCAGAAGCAACTGGAGCCATAGACTAGAAGGGCCATTTAAATAGTAGTTTTGATGAATTGCTGGAGGCTAAGTGTTGACTAGCTTGAGTATGGAACTCCTAGGCACAGGAGTCTTAGAGAGGGTCTCACGCTTACATGGATTTTACCTCCCGGAACCCCATCAGGTTTTCACAACAAAGAGCCAAGATAGACCCTGTCCTGGCTCTGGCGAGGGGAAGGGGAAAGTAATGACTTTGAAGTGCGCTCAGAATGTTCTCTATGATAAAGACCTACTCTCCAAGGAAAAGGGCTTTACCAGAGTCTTATCCCATCTGGGGAGAAGATAGTTCTTTGACTCAGAGCCCCTCTAAATTCCTGTGCCAACTAAGGAAGGAGGAGAAAGGTTAAGAAACATTTGTAAAGGTCACAGTACAGCAACATAGACCCACCAAAAGATTGAGATGTAATCCTAAGAAAATGGAATGCTTCCTTTCCCCACTCTTTACCACCACAGCAACAGGGCTTCTTATAATAGCAGTGGATTACTGCTGGAAGAGCTGCAAGATGCAGACAGACACTGGCCAAGGAGAGGGGGTCTCAGGAAAGCCCAAAGACAACAGGAGAGATGAAAACCAAAAAAAGACACTAGAGGACTTTGAAACCTCTGACAACCACATTTATAGCAAACATTATATACAGCCCAATCTTACACAGATAAATCTCAAGCTGAAGTCATTTTTGCCTCATTTCCTGTTATCTGATACATCATGTCTAGCTTTCAAGAGAAAATTACACAGATGAGGCTGGGCATATGGCTCATGCCTGTAATTCTAGCACTTTGGGAAGCTGAGGCGGACAGATCGCTTGAGCCTAGGAGTTCAAGAGCAGCCTGGGCAACATGGTGAAACCCCATCTATACAAAAAATACAAAAATGAGCCTGGCATGGTGGTGCATGGCTGGGCTGTAGTCCCAGCTACTTAGGAGGCTGAGGTGGGAGGATCAATTGAGCCCAGGAGGTCAAGGCTGCAGTGGGCTGTGATCACATGATTACATTCCAGCTTGCGCAACAGTAAGTAAGACCCTGTCTCAGCAAAGCATGCTAACAGGCAAGGAAAAGTAGAGTCTGTAGATACAAAACAAGCATCAGGACCAGACTCAGATGTGACGCAGATTTTGGAATTATCACACAGGGAATTTCAGTAGCTATGATTCATATGTTAAGGGCTCTAATAGGAAAAAGTAGATAACATGAAGGAACAGAGGGGTGATGTAAGCAGAGCGATGAAAGAGCTAAGAAAAGATCAAAAAGAAAAGCTAGAAATTAGAAACACAGAAACAGAATGAAGAATGCCTCTGAAGGGTCACTCAGAAGACTTAACATGATTTTTAAAAGTCTCAGTGATCTTGAAGATAGGTCAATAGAAACTTCCCAAACTCAAATACAAAAATAAAAGAGAATGGGGAAAAAAAAAGAGCCAGGCATGGTGGCTTATGCCTGTGATCCCAGCACTTTGACAGGCTGAGGCAGGAGGACTGTTGGAGTCCAAGAGTTCCAGACCAGCCTGGGCAACATAGTGAGACGCCGTTTCTAAAAAAAAAAAAAAAATTAGCCAGGCATGGTGGCATATGCCTGTGGTGCCAGCTACTTGACAGGCTAAAGGCTAAGGTGGGAGGATTGGGAGGATCACTTGAGCCCGGGAGGTGGAGGCTGCAGTTAGCTATTAATGTGCCACTGCACTCTGGCTTGCTTGATAGAGTGAGACTGTGTCTCAAAAAACAAACAAATGAACAAAAAACAGAAGATGCAAGAACTCAGAACTTTGGTACAATGTCAAAAGGTGAAACATACACGTACAGGTAATTAGAAGATCAGAAGGAGAAGTAAGAGAGAATGGAACAAGAGAAAATATTTGAAGTACTAATGACTGATAATTTTCCAAAATTAATGACAGACATCTAATCTAAATTCAGATCCAGGAAGCTCAGAGAACACAAAGTAGAATAAATTCCACAAAAGTCAGCCACGCACGGTGGCTCACGCCTGTAATCCCAGCACTTTGGGAGGCCAAGGTGGGTGGATCACGAGGTCAGGAGATCGAGACCATCCTGGCTAACAGAGTGAAACCCCGTCTCTACTAAAAGTACAAAAAATTAACTGGGCATGGTGGCGGGCGCCTTTAGTCCCAGCTACTTGGGAGGCTGAGGCAGGAGAATGGAGTGAACCCAGGAGGTGGAGTTTGCAGTGAGTGGAGATTGCACCACTGCACTCCAGCCTGGACAACAGTGCAAGACTCCTTCTCAAAAAAAAAAAAATTCACAGAGTCTATACTTAGATATATGATATTCAACTTTAGAATATGAAAAGACAATCTTGAAAGAAGCCCTGGGGTTGGGGGGATCACCTTACCTATAGAGAAATAAGAATAAGAATTACAGTGGACTTCCCATCATAAACTATGCAAGTGAAGGAAAATACTTAAAGAGTTTAAAGAAAAATAAACCCTCACCAACCTTGAATTCTAAATCCATAAAAATTATCCTTCACGTGTGAAGGAGAAATAAATACTTTTTCACGTAAGCAAAACTGCGGGGATTTATTACTAGCACAGCATACCTACTCCTTATAAAATGTTAAAAGAAATTCTTCAGAGAAAAGAATAATGATAGTTCAGCAACTTAGATCAACATTAAGGAAAGAAGAACATCAGAGAAGGAATAAATTAAGGTAAAGTAAAATCTTTTGCTTTTCTCAATAATTGAGCTAAAAGAAAAATTTGTTTAAACTGATAATTGTAACAATGTATTAGATAATTATAGCATATGGTTAAGTGAAATGAATGACAACAATGTCATAAGAGGTTGGAGGGAGGAATTGGAAATATACTGTTATAAGTTACCTGAACTACACATGAGATGGTATAGTATGAGTTGCAACTGAACTTCGATTAGTTTAAAATGCATATTGCAAACTCTAGAACCACCACTAAAAAAATAAAAGAAGTATAATTGAGATGCTCAGAGAGTAGATAAAATGTTATATAAAATGCTCAATTAAAACAGGAGAAAGAAGAACAAGAGGGGAGAATTAAAGCAAGAGAAAGCAAAATAAGAAAAAGTATATAATTCATAGGAAACCTAGAGCCGTAGGCAAATCCTTATTGTCTACAAGAAGCCCCCTTTAAATATAAAGCATCAGGTTAAGAGAAAAGGGATGGAGAATTATACACTGTGTTAATACCAGTCAAAAGAAAGCTGGAATCACTATCTTAATTTTAGACAAGGCAGACTTCAGTACAAGGGAAATATCAGGGATAAATAGGGACATTAAGAATGATAAAAGTGTCAGTTCTCTAGGAAGATATAACAATCCTAAAAACATGTGCACCAAACAACAGAGAATCAGAATACATGAGGCAAAAACTGATGGACCTGCAAAGAGGCACAATTTCAGAAGGACAAATTCACAATTGTAGCTGCAGACTTCAACACCCCTCTTTCACTAGTTGATAGATCAAGCTAGCAGAAAATCAGTAAGGACATAGTTGAGTTGAATAGCATTATCAGTCAGCTTGATCTAATTGACATTTATAAAACACTGCATCCAACAATAGCAGAATCCATATTTCCAAGCTTGCATGGAAATTTACCAAGATAGATCACATCCTGGGCCATAAAACATACCTTAACAAATTTAAAAGAGTAGAAATTATACAAAGTATGTACTCAGGCTGCAATGAAATTAAACCATAAATCAATAACAGAAAGATATTTGGAAAATCCCCAAATATTTATAGATTAAACAGCACCCTTCGCAATAACACATGAATTGAAGAGGTCACAAGATAAATTTAACAGTATTTTGAATAGCCTGTAGTCTCAGCTACTTGGGAGGCTGAGGCAGGAGGCTTTCTTGAGCCCAGGAGTATGAGTCTAGCCTGAACAACATAGTGAGACCCAGTCACTTAAAAATTTTTTTTGAATAAGATAAAATTTAGAATATGACTTATAAAAACTTGTGAGTTTAACTCCTGTCTCTCCATATACTAGCAGTAGCAGTGCAACTGTGAATAACATACTTAAATGGCTGTTCTTATTTTCTTAAAATATTTTAGTATTTAAAACTTCACCTAAAATAAGTTCTAATGTTCTATAGCATAGTAGGGTGACTAGAGTTAACAATAACATGTTGCATATATTTTGAAGTAGCTAGAAAAGAGGATTTTGAAAGTTCTCATCACAAAGAAATGATACATATTTGAGGTGATGGATATACTAATTGCCCTGGTTTTATTATTACACAATGTATACATGTATCAAAACATCACACTGTACCACATAAATATGTACAGTTACTATTTGTCAATCAAAAGCAAAATAAAACAAAAACACAAAAAATTGTGGGATGAAAAGAAAATAGCGCTTAGAGAACAATTTATAGCACTGAATACTTACGTTAGAAAAGAAGAAACAATGAAATAACAAAAATATCTTTCATTAGCTAAATGAATAAACAAATTGTGGTATATCTATAAAAAAAAAATAGATGGAGGAGAAGAAACAGTCTCTCCTACAGAATTCCAAACAATTGATGTGGATACTTCACACTCAAGAAAGTGGAACATAATTTTCCACTCTATAAGTGTAGGTTATGTATAGTGACTTTGTTTCAGAGTATAGTGTGGAAAGGGTAAGGAAGCGACTTTATGGTAGTTACTCACAGCAGTTGCTTCTAGTAGTTATAAACACATTTCAGCCAGATGATCAAGATTGACATCATCAGTGATAAGTACTATTGCTGTTATGTATGATGTGATAAAAATAACACCTCAAATCTGTGATCTTCCTTCCCAAAATTCATAACTCCAGTCTCATCATGAGAAAAATATCAGACAAATCTTAATTGATGGCGTTTTACAAAAATGAATGCTCCTCAAAGCTGTTAAGGTCACCAAAACCAAGGGAAATCTCAGAAATTGTTAGAGCCAAGAAGACCCTAAGGAAACTTGACAGCTAATGAAATATGCTTTCTTGGATGGGGTCCTAGAACAGAAAATAATATTAGGTAAAATGAAGACAATTGAATAAAGTATGGACTTTAGTTAATAATGATGTATCAATATTGGTCCTTTAGTTGTAGCAAATGTGCACTTAGAACATGTAGTAATAGGGGAAACTCTCTGGGGTTATGGGAACTCACTGTACTATCTTTGTAATTTTTCTATAAATCTAAAACTATGCTAAAATACATTTTATTTTAGAAAAATCAGCGTAAGGATACCTACTCATGTGTTCATTTGTAGAATTCTTAGCCAAACCATTTCTTCCAGTTTCAATAATTTCTGCTGAATAAAACTTTTGGTATTGATGCTACTCACTTTATTTTTGGAATACAGCACTTTATTTCTGGAATATAGCAATTCTTTGATTTTTCCATATAAATATATGCAAGAACAAAAGTGTCCTTTAGTTGTTACAATCCTATATAGTCCATATAATCTTCAGCACCCACGTTATTCATTGTCACTTTACAACCTGCTATTTAAGGACAAAATACATAGAGTCACAAATGGAGAGTAAAGAAGAGCCATCTCTTTCATCTCCTCATTTTATCGTCACAGTATGAAGTGTCAGTATGGAAAAGGCATCACTTTGAAAGCAGACTGTCTGGCAGAAACTGCAAAACTGCATTTTGCAATGGTGTCATCCAAACTCTGGGGAATTCTGTTATTCAGAAGCCTCTGTGGTTCATTCATGCATTAAGAGGACGAGCCTTGCTGCTTTCTCATCTGACAGAGGAGAATGTTGCCATGACAGCTGTTAGGAGATGAGGAGATGTGTAAAGGGCATCCATAATGAAAAGAGAAAATAGCCTGGCTTCTTAGGTCTCACTGATGATGCATGGAGTGGCATGTGTGGATTCTCAAAATGAACCTTGAAAATCTGTTAGTCCCGTTTTAGTAATAATGTTACACACACACACACACACACACACACACACACACACACACACACACACACACACAAAATATGTTTCTTTTCCAGTAGTCTAAGAAGCATGTAGGAAAATTAAACCTCAACTAAAACCACTCACAGATACCTCTTTTTCCGTCTTTGGAGTGTAGACTGAAGATCTACCATATTGAAAATTTAAAACATTTGTTAGTGATTAATATAAGGGAAAATATTTTCCAAAAAGGCAGAATCTTTTTTGAAAAGGTCCTAAAACCAGAAAAGATGTTAGAGAGTAATCAGAGAGCTTAAGTAGATTTCATCTCTTTAGTCCCAGAGAGTAAAATATATTTTCTTTATTTTCTTTATCTAAAGATGTTGAAGGAATATTTACTGATTGAAGGATATAATATCTTACCTTTTCTTCAAAATAATATGGGAATGGGGAGTTGTTTAGGGCCATAGGCAATACAAGATTGGTAATGAGTCGATTATAGAATATTATTATGGACGGAATTGTACCCCCTGCCCCTGCTCCAAAAATGCATCTGTTAAAGCCCCCCCAGTACCTCAGAATGTGACTGTATTGGAAGACAGGATCTTTGGAGAGGTGCGTAAGTTAAAAATGAGGCCTTTAGAGTATTCTCTAATTTGGCCTGTTATCCTCATGAGAGGAGGAAATTTGGATACACAAAGAGACACCAGGAACATCCATGTAAAGAGGAAAGACCATATGAGGACATTTTGAGAAGACATTCATCTGCACACCAAGAAAAGAGACCTCGGAATAAACCACCCCCGCCTGCCAATCCCTTAATCTTAGGCTTATAGTCTCCAGAACTGTGAGAAAGTAATTTTCTGTGGTTTAAGCCATCAGTTTGTGGTAATTTGTTATGGCAACCAGAACAAACTCATACAAATACCTATCACATAATCGGAGTATGTGTTATCTAATCTCTGGGGAAGGTTTAGTTGCTTTGGGAGCCTCATGATGGACAGCAAAATCAGAACTGGGGGGATCAGGGAAAACTGGCTGGAAGAGGGTGGGCATTAGCCTGGTGAAAAGCCAGTGGGAAGAGAATTTTAAGTAGAAGAAGGAGGATATACAGAGGTCTGGATATAGGGGCATGGCATGTTTGGGAAAGTAAAAATAGCTCAACAGGGATGAATTCTAGGTTGTGGGTGAATGAGGGACTAGTACGATTAGGCATTAGGGCAGTAAACTTTTATTCATCTCATACGCACACCCACACGTCACACATCTACACACACGCATGTGTTTATACTCATTTTGTTTACTGTCAGTGTCTCTTCTCTAGAACATAAGTTCTTTGATGCCCTTTGTGTCTCTTTTGTTAACTGGTGTATTTCTCGCTACTTAGAATAGTACCTGGCACACAGAAGATATTCAACAAGATAATTGCTGAATAAATAAATGAGTAAATTGCATGATTTGTTCTTTAGAAAAGTTACTTTGGCAGCACTGTGGGAAACATTTAGAATGTGGCCTCAAGCAGGGCTGTTAGGAGACTGTTGTAATAGTCCTGCTGAAGTTGATAGTGGAGGTGTAGATGAGAAGACTCAGCTAACGGGTGAGTTACTCAGGAGGTAGAACTAAGAGAACTTGTAATGTGATTGTCTATAAGGCTTAAAGAAGAATGGTCCCTCCCAGGTTCCTGGTGTAGGCACTGAAAGAAAGATAGGTTTGTTTTCTGAGGTAAGAAACATACAAAGAAAAGTAGACTTTGGATGTGGGTTGGAGGTACTGAGTTCAGTGTTGGTCATGTTTAGCTTCAGGTAGCAGAATGACATCCAAATCAAGATGTCTACTTGGTGGTGACTGAGAGGGGGCTGTCTAGGCTGGATCCAGAGTGAGGAAACTTCAACTTAGAGGTGAACCTAAAGCCATAGAAATGGATGCCATTGTTCAAATAGAAGGTGTAGACGTGGAAGATGAGAACACAGAGTATTGAGAAGAAAATAGAAACAGGAAATCAAAATAAGCAGTGAGAAGTTTAGTGCACTTCCAAAAAACTCTTGAATTCCTTATTGTTATGTTTGTCATTACATTATAGAACTTTAAAACAAATACGTAGTTCAGATTCTAGCTCTGAAGCTGTAGTCTTGGTAACTTAACCTCCTTATTCCTTCTTTTCCTTCATCTCTAAGATGGGTCCAATTATAATACCTACCTTTATTATAGATTTGTTGTGAGGGCTAGATGAAATATATGTAAAGCCTCTAGAATTATAATGTGCATTCAATAATTGTTCACTCATTATTTTTACTTGTTAAGTTTAAACTTTCATTATTTTTATTTATTTATTTTTTTGAGACAGCGTCTCACTCTTGCTCAGGCTGGAGTGCAGTGATGCAATCATGGCTCACTGCAGCCTTGACTTCCTGGGCTCAGGTGATCCTTCCATCTCAGCCTCCCAAGTAGCTGGGACTACAGGTACATGCCACCACACCTGGCTAATGTTTTTTTTTGTTTTGTTTTATAGATGAGGTCCCACCATGTTGCTCACACTGATCTCAAACTCTGGTCTCAAGCAGTTCGCCACCTTGACCTCCCAAGTGCTAGGATCACATGTGTGAGCTACTGCGCTTGGCCTAAATATTTATTATTAAGTTTGATTATAAACTTAGTAAGTTTCCAGTTACGAACATTTGTGCTTACAGCTTACTAGATCAACCATGGATCTCTAGGTGTGAATTGTTAAGTGTGACAGAGAACTTTTTAATGCTATGTTTGTGAATGTGTACGTATATAATTATTAAAATACACATTCAACTTTAATTAATATTAAGTTATTAATATACCTACATATTACTGATTACAAACTTAAGGCAACACTTAAAAACTTCAGAGTAAAATTAAGTGTGCTATTGACTGTTATTTATTGCTTAATCAGGATCTTGCCCCTTTCTTTTTTCTGTTTTCAGATGGATCTTTATTTAGCACCTTGAATATGTAAAAGTCCCGGACCCCTACACATTTACTGGCTCATTAAAGTGTGTTTGCACTTTTTTAATCTGTCGTCTTCTTTAACTGACGTCTTAATGCCATGGCTTCATAGGGGGTGCCCAGTTCTTTCTGCTTCCTGCCTGTTTTTTTTTTGTAGAGAGGCCACTTTCGCTTTTTAATATTATTTGGTCTAAGTGGCACCGTTTAACAGTAAGACAGGCACGTTGCAAAGGCCTCATGCTTGAGTCAGGATCTGTAAAATGCTCCCCACTTACTATCTTCTCCTAATCAGAAAGGTCCTCTCCACTTGACCCATTTTTCCTGTCTCAATTCCTTTCCCCTTTGAAGTTCAATGTGGAAGTTTCTTTGCATAAAATTGTTTACGATAATATATTAATCCTCTTAGTAGGTTTCCATCCATTTCAAAAACTTCCCTCTCCTGAAGATTTCCTCTTATTATTAAAGGAAATAGTCTGTTTTCTTTCTAAATTTTAAACTGTTATCTTGGGCTATGCTTGCATCACCACTACCACAGCTACAGCAAAGATAGAAAGATTTTAATATCCCAAAGGGAGGAAGAAATATAGAACTATAAATATATATATATATATATATATATATGCTATTTGAGTAAGGCTGACTTCAAGGGTAGGCTCTCAGGCAAAACTGGCCTATTTATGGATGACCTTTCTGATTCAAAACATCATTCTCTACACTACTAGGTTACTTTCTGAAAAGTTTTTATGACAACTCTGCATAGAAATCCACCCTTTTGAAATACGTTAGAGTAAACAAACAACGTTTTTTAGCAATGCATTTGTTCATTTGATCAATATTCAGCTGTTAATCAGTGATTATTTTCCGGATGCCAGGCACTAATGGCAGTAGTGGTAGCATTCAGAAATGCACAGAGTAAACCCGCACTTGCCGTCATGGAGCTTAGAATTTAGTGGGGACACAGACACGAAACAAATACCTATGTAAGTATTCAATGAATATTTGATGAACAAATGAGCTTTAAAAAAATTGAGGCCAAGAGTATTCCCAAGAGAAAGAGAAAGGCAGCTGATTAAAACAAACAGACAAAAAATCCTTCTAAACTTCCCAAACTCGTGACCTTCTATAACTTGGTCTATAACATCAACAGATACAGGTTTAACCTATTTTTGTAGTTTTTCCTTAAACTTAACTACTTCTCATATCATTGTTTCTGGAGCAAGCTGCTTATAAAATTCCAAATAACAAACTCTAAATGGTCATTTGGAAACATATTTGCAGGTGGGGCTTGCATTTTTCCATGTAAAGTCATTCATCCTTTTTTTTTCCTACCCAAATTCCCTGCCTCCTACTTCCCTAGCACTGTTTGTTGCTCATTTTTTCTTTGAAAACTCTGTTTTCTTGGTGTTGCTGACACCCATCTCCCCTGGTGTTCCTCCCTGTTCTGTGTTTGCTCCTCCTCCATCTCTGCTCTTCAGGAACATGAGCAACAAACAGTGCCAAATGCTGGTATTGCAAAAGGAAGTATTGTATATGCTGGTTCAGAGTTTAGTTTGTATGGAAAATACTTTTTATAAATTCTCCTAAAATATTCATAAACCTGTTATTTTTGAACAGGTCACAAAATAGGTATATCTTGTGGACACACAGATGGAATTTTGTACCACTTCTCAGTTAACTCCAACCTTGATCACTTTTCTAGATTTCTCTTATTTCTCAGGCCCTTTCCTTACAGGGGAGGGAGCTGACTACTGATTAAGAGGGAGTCAGAGTAGCCAGGGAAGGAGGAGGGAGGAAGACTTCAGGTGAAGTTCCTAAAAGCTCACATTTCATTTGCAGTCTCTACTAGGGTTTCTCAGCCTTGGCACTGCTGACATCTTGGTCTGGGTAATCTTGGCTGTGGGGCTGGTCTGAGTATTATAGGATGTTTAGCAGCTTCCCTGGCCTTTCTTCACTAGATGCCCCCATTTGTGTCAACTAAAAATGTCTGAAGACATTGTCAGATATCCCCTGAGGGGCAAAATAACTCCCCAAGTTGTAGCTGAGGACCCTTGCTTCATACTCCTTCCCTAAGCAATCCCATCCACAATCTTTGAATTAATTATGACCTATATGTTAACATACTCATGACTCCAGTTTAGACCTAATTTCTGAGCACCAGTGGTATATCTTCTTGGATATTTCGAAGAGATTGCAAAGCCAAAAAAAGTCCAAATGCTGATCTTCTTACCACACTGCTGCTCTCGATGTTTCCTATCTCTTGAGAAGGCACCTCCATCTACCCATCTCCCTCACTCCATGTTTCTAGTCAATTGCTAAGTGCTGTTGATTTTGCATTCCAACCCTACCCCAGATTCCTTCCCTTCTCTCCGTATTTACAGCTCCCACCACTTCAGGTCAGACCATCATCATCTAATGCCTGGACAACTGGTGAGCCCCACCCTAAACTTCAGGAACTTTTGCTTCTGTACAATTCATTCCCCACATGACTCAGAGAGTCTTGTCAAACAGTAAATGTCAACAAGCCACTTGCATGTGCTTCTATCTGTTTTCAGGTTAAGGACCCAAATCCTTAACAAGACTAGTAACCTGTGTGATGTGGCTGCTTACCTTTCTTCTGTTTCCTAAACATACCATGTATTTCTTGCTACCTCTATGTCTCTGCACATGACTAGAATATTCCCAGTTACCTCCTTCCGATCACCATCTGAGCTATTTTCCACACTTAAGGATGTATATATATATTTTTTCTCTCTCCTTATTTGAAATTTTACATTATAATGCTACTATAATGAAGATGGTGATATCAGCTTCATATTTTTGTGTATACATGCTTATATGAAGCTAATTAAACATGACATCATGAATATCTATGTACATACTTTTCTAAAAATGATCATGTATTTGTAAAAATATTAAACTAGCCTAAAATATTTTTAAAAATTAAAAATTAAACTAGCCTAAAAAATGAGAAAGTGGAGAGAGATACATATATATTTGAAGCTGCTTTTTAAAATGATATTTTCTATTTATCAATTTTTAATGCAGTTTTCTGGGTTTTGTTGTTGTTTTTCTTCACAGTGTATCAAGATATTTGAAAAAATACTCTGGCAAGAAAATGTACTGTATCATAAAGATTCAAATGGAGATAATTTGTGGCTACCGAGCCAGGAATGTGTATGAGTCATAAATTAAACCTGACAAACCTGTCATAAAATATAAGTTTTAATAGATGCATAATCTGTGCTTTCATGACTGTGTCAGAATCAATAATACATCATCTGCTTTTTTTTAGATTGGCTCACATAAAGCAAAACTGTGAAAGTAAACACATTTTTTTAGTTCATGAGCAAAATTGTAAAATGTGAATGTGGCTTAAGCAAAAAAACAAACAAAACTATATATTAAATTATAGAATATGGAATATGAAAGTGGTTGTTTAAAAAAGAAATAGCCCATAAAAAATTAGGAGATAAATGACACATTGGAGAAAGATGGTTAAATATATAACAGGCAAAGAGTTAATTTCTTTAATATACAGGCGCTCCTACATATAAATAGTTTTAAAAGCTTACCAATTTAAAACGGGAAAGAACATAGACCAACATTTTTAAAAGGGGATTCAAATGGTAAAGACCTATTGAAGACATTGTTCATCCATCTAGGAATAAATTGTAACTACAAATAAAGTTTTATGTATTACTTGGGAAATTATTTTAAAAAGTAACAATAACAATAGATACCTGATGCTGGAGAGTGTATGGGGTACTGGGCACTCATTCTCTGCGGATGGGACTCTGGAAGCCCCTTTCATAATATGCATCAAAAGCCCGAAACTCTATTTCCCATTCTAGCAATTTATCCTAAGGAAATAACCAATTACCAGGATGATGATTTCGACACCAGAAAGTTTATCTCAGTATTGTTTATAATACCTAAATACATAGAAGCAATATGAGTATCCATTAATAGATATTACAGTTTATCCACATAGTGGAATATTATTCACTTCTAAAAATGATACCTTAAATTTATTCACATGAAGAAAGTATTTATGATAGATACTTTCTTCATAGTATCTATCATAATGTAGAATGTAGAATATACCTAGGTCAAAATTGTAGGTCAAAATGTAGAATATACCTAGGACCCAAATCTTGGTTCCTGATAACGTTCTCCAATAATAGAAACCAGGGCTCCTTGGAGAAATAGCTGATTCTAGTACTGGCACAGGAAACATAAAGGATGAAGAGCATTTTTTTTATTCCCAGAAAGTATGAAAGTCTTCAAAATCGAAAAATGCTGGGTATGCTGGCCCATGCTTCTAATCTCAGCACTCAGGGAGGCCAAGATGGGAGGATTGCTTGGGTCAGGAGTTCAAGACCAGCCTGGGCCACATAGTGGTACTCCATCTCTATAAAAAAAATTAGCCAGGTGTGGTGGTGTTTGCCTGTATTCCTAGCTACTCAGGAGGCTGAGGTGGGAGGATCACTTGAGGCCAGAAGTTCCAGGCTGTAATGAGCCATGATTGTGGCCACTGCACTCTAGCATGGGTGACAGAGTGAGACGTGTCTGTAAGTAAATAAATAAATAAGCAAAATCCATATATTTCATTCAAAGAGACACAAGAACCAACTGAAGAGCTCCCAGTGACCAACGATGGGACAATCTGAGCAATGAAACAATTTTGTATTATAGTCATAATCCAAAATATATAATAAATATTTATGAGTGTGTACTAAAGTACATAATTGAATAAACAAATAAATGAGGACTAGAGACAAATCACCCAAGCAGAAAGGTTCCAGATAATTTATGCAGATACTGAACCCTCAAGGAGATGGAATATAAATCTCCACTTCTTAAGTGTGGTTTACACATAGTGACTTCCTTCCAAAGAATATAGTATGGAAAGAAGAGAAAAATAAGTTTACAGTGAAGAAATCTGACATATAATACCTCAGTCATGTGATTGAGGTCAATATCAACATAGATAATTAATGCTGATAGTAGGCGCTCTTAATATGATGTGATGAAAATGGCACTTTACCTCTGTGGTGTTACTCTTCAGAACCTATGACCACAGTCTGAACACGAGACAAACATCTGACAAGTCCCAACGGAGGGACATTTGCAAAATGCCTGACCTGTAACCCTCAAAACTGTCAAGGTCTTCAAGTCATCAAGAACAAGAGAGGTCTAAGAAACTGCCATAGCCAAAAATCGCATAAGGAGACGTGATGACTAAGTACAGAGTGTAAAGCTGTAATATATATAATCTAATATGTATATATTAGATTAAAACTAAGAAAATCTGAATAAAGTATGGCCTCTGGTTAACAATAATGTATCAATATTGATTATTTAATTATAATTGCGACAAGTCTGAGATCAAGGTATTTGGCAGGGTTGGTTCCTTCTGAGAACCACGAAGAAAGCCTATGTTCCAGGCCTGTCTCCTTGGCTTATAGGTGGCTGTCTTCTCCTTGTGTCTTCATGTATCTTCCCTCCACATGTGTCTGTATTGATATCCTCTTTTTAGGACACCAGTCATATTGGATTGGGGACTTTCCTAATGACCGTATTTTAATTGAATTACCTCTTTAAAGACCCTGTCTCAAATATGGTTATAGTCTGAGGTCCTGCGGACTAGGGTTTCAACATATGAATTTTGTAGGGGACACAGTTTAGCCCTTGGCACCAGGTTTCTTACTATCAGAGAAAGAAGTTAAACATAAGCAAGAGAGGAGGGCTAGAGTGAACCCTGTGTTGATTGAGTCAGCGGTATTGGTGGGGACTCTTGTTTAGTTTGTGTGTGTGTATACACACACACACACACACACACACGCACACAGAGATAGATAATAGAAATAAATATAGATATGTCAGCTAATATATATACATATATTGCACAGCTCTGTATGCTGAGGGGACCTTGATGCAGTGACTTCCCAGTAGTAGTGACAAGCATGCCTGGTGCCCAGATCGTTTCTAAATACCATTCCCTAATAAAAGGAGAAATAGCTGCTTCTAGCACTGGGACAGGGAAAATAGGACATTATCCTGGGAGAAAATTTAAGGAGAAATGGTATATGTACATAGCCTCAATTTATCTTCTTCTCCTAAACATTTATGAATTGTGTGGTGGTTTTAACATCTATCTACATTCATTTATATGCCTCTCTCCAAGAGGTGGAGCTCAATTCTCTGTCACTTAAGTGTGTACTTAGTGATTCACTATTCTAGAAAGAGAAACAGAGGAACGGTACAGTGGAGAAACCTGGGAGACACCACCTTAACCAACTGCTCTAGTTTAACATCTCCAGTGATAAATCCTGCTGATATCATCTACTCCTGTTATGTTGAAGTGATAGGGTGATTTACCTCACCACCCTCCAAAGTCTATAACCCCAGCCTGTTAATGAAAATAGCAACAGCAAAAACCCCAAATGGAGGGACCTCCAATGGAATACCTGATCAGTTTGCTTCAAAAGTTTCAAGGTCATAACAAAAAAGGAAAGACCAGAAGACACTAAATAGGCTTGATGACTAATGCGACATGCTGTCCAGGAGTGGAAAAGGACATTAGTGGGAAAATTGGCAAAATCCAAAAAAAGCCTAATGTTTGGTTAATAGTATTATAGCAATGTTAATTTCTTAGCTTTGATAACTGTTACTTAAAATGGTAATATTAGAGGAAGGTGCTTGAAGGGCATATGGAAACTCTTTGTACTATTTGCACAACTAACTCTTTTGTAAATCCAAAATTATTGTGAAATAAATAGGTTTTAAAATATAGCATACATAATAGCATTAATTCACTCAAAAGCTCTTCCATGTGCTAAGAATACTCAATGAATAAAACAGGTAATTATGCTTGCTCTTGTAGAGCTTTCATTTTTATCACCAATCGATCCTTTTTTGTTAAAAAAATGTAGTATAGGACGGGCGCAGTGGCTCACGCCTGTAATCCCAGCACTTTGGGAGGCCGAGGCAGGTGGATCACTTGAGGTCAGGAGTTCGAGAGCAACCTGGCTAACATGGAGGAACCCCGTCTCTACTAAAAATACAAATTTAGCGAGGCATGGTGATGCACGTCTGTAATCCCAGCTATTGGAGAAGCTGAGGCAGGAGAATCTCTTGAACCTGGGATGTGGAGGTTGCAGTGAGAGGAGATTGCGCCACTGCACTCCAGCCTGGGTGACGAGAGTGAGACTCTGACTCAAAAAAAAAACAAAACAACAAAAAAAGTAATATATACTATCATATCTATTTTGTTTATAAGTTTCAGTTGGATGATAAATGGAAATATTTGGATGAAGGTGCTATTATTTGAAAGAGGAAGTATGTAATTTAGACCAGAATATGGAGTTTTAGAGATAGAAAGGTCTTGCAGAGATTATCTCTTTTAAATCAGTGGTTCTCCATGTGCGCTCCAGGGCCAAGCAGCAGCAGGGCCTACGAACTGGTTAGAGATGCAAATTCTCAGGCTGAAACCCAGTTTTAGCAAATTAAAAACTTTGGTGATCAGGCTCAGCAATCTGTATTTTAACAACCCCTCAAGGTGATTCCACTGCTCCAGTCCCAGTATCCTCATAGGTGAAACAATAATAATACCAACCTCTGATAGTTTATGTATAATGTGTGTAATGCAAACCGATTTAGCAATTTACATGACACATTGTAAGTTGTTCATGAAAAGATATCAGTTAAGACTAGATATCACCACCCCCTTAAATGTCTTCATGGCTAACTCCTTTACCTCCTCTGGGGCTTTGCTCGAGTGGCACTTTATCCATGAGGCCTTCTGTGGCCACCTTCTTTGCAAATGCCCCATGACTTTCTTCCTTTAGTCCTTCTTCCTGGAACTTGCAATCTCCTTTTCTCCTTCCCTCATTCCATGCCCCCCTGCCTCCCCCATAGCACGTATCTCCTTCTAATAAATTATATATATTTTACATATTCATTATGTGCTTTTTAAATGTCTGTCTTCCTCTGCCAGATTGTAACTTATCACGGGAAGGGAATCTCTGCATTCACTGATGCAGGTCAAGTGCTAAAATCAGTGCCTGGCACATAGTAGGCACTTAACAAATGTTTGTTCCACATTGAATGGTTGATGTTACTGTCTGATGAAAGTGGATTACAAATTATTCTTTAGGCACCTCTGGGGTTCTGCATATTTAATTTGACTTAGGATAAGTTTCTTTAATTAGGCTGTGTTTTTGGTACTGACTGATGGTCTCCCCACCCCAGAACCACCAGCTTACTGGTGTGGTTGAGGCAGGGATGGGGTGTCCCAGGATACTTGGCCACAACGAGACATTTATCTTTCTCCTAGGGATCTAGTCCTAAGTGGCTGGATTCTGGGAGAAATTTCACGCACAAAAGGACTGTGTAGCTAAAAGAGTTTGAAACTCATTTCTCTGTACCATTTAGTACAAATGAGTTTGTTTTCCCAAATATTGCTGAACTGGGCAGCAATTTTTTATTGGTGAGAGTGATAGTTAAGATTTACAAAGTTGTTCTTAGAAGATGGAACCTAATAGCGATGTCATGAGGAAAGAATTAGGAAAAGGGAAGAGATGAGACAGAAGGGATTTAGATGGACCAGGCAGATCCACTGATAGTGGAAAATAAAAGTAGGAGAGGCGATAAAGGCAAAGTCCACATGAAGAGACAGCCTTGAAACCCAGTATGAGAAACGCAAACTCTGTGCAGAGGAGTCCGTGGAGAATTCTCAGAGAAGTACTGTGACAGCTGCAAACAAGATGGGTTTTGGCAATACTTTTTAACAGTTTTGGGGTTCGGAAAGAACTGTTGAAATCTGCTAAACAAGAGACCAGATTTTGAGTGTGAAGTTTTACTAGAGGAGCGGAGAAAGACCATATCCTTATTATTTAGGTTATCGATGCTGTGTGTGTGTGTGTCTGACATACACTTTTTCTTTGACTTGTCATTTAGTGACTGATACAGAGTTACTCAGTGTTATTCAGTTTTGTCTACTTTTTTTTTTTACATTTTTTCTAATCTTTTATAGTGCTGCCTCTTTAATCTGTCATCTTTGGTGAGAACAGGAGTCCTCATAAGAAACCACTAATACCCGTGAGCATCAGAGCAGTAACAGAATTATATCCATACTTTGGTGATAGCATTTCTAAAAGCCTGCCTTCTCTATTATTTTGCTGAGCAGAATTTAAATTTTCCAGATGTCTCAAGGATAACCATTGTGAGCATTGTGATTTACGCTAAAAACAAACAAAAAAACAACATGTCTCTCTAAGCTTTAGTTTCCTTGTCTTAAAATGGAGATGATGACGTTGCCACCCAATTCACAGGTTGCTGCTAGGATCAAGTGAGATAATCCTTATGGGGTGCTTCCTCTGTGCCTGGCTAAGTAGTAAGTCCTGAATGAATGACAGCTGCTAGAGTCACCATTAACATCATCATCCTCTGGCCTCTCCAGCTCTTTACCTCTGCCTGCCTTGTCCTTTTCCTTCATAGCCTTTGCATAATCATAGTTTTTGTCTCACCTGGGTTATGTCTGTCCTTTTCACACTTGTAACAAATGGTACACACTCAATAAATGTTGATAAAATGAATCCTTGAACATATGACTTTTTTTTTTTTGGTTTTAAATGAAAAGGCATTCTCCATTTGTTGCTGGTTAAATGATTTCTTTGGAGATATGGTACAATTTCTATGTTTAAAAAATTTACTTCAGTATAACATTTCCCTTCTGATTTGGGTTGCAGCTATACACAACAAACTTTGGAATTTAAATATCTATGTGTGGCATAGTCAAGCTCTATAGCATATTTTTAAAAGTCCTCATGTAGCTCTAATCGTAAACTTGAATAATTTTGCAAGTGTGCACAATAAAAATGGACTAAAAACAGAATCTGTTTACTCATCAGAATCATGTTCCTTTCAGTATTCTAGGCCTGGATCATGTATGCAATTTATGAAATCATTCATCCAGCAGCAAATAGAGAATGTTTTTAATGAGATGTCAAATCAGATTGAATTGTGGTCATGAAAGATGTTGAATATATTGAGTCATAGAAATTTGAACTCTATTGAGATGAAATATCATGTTTTGTGTTAAAAACAGTAAATGTTTTTACTCATATTTTGTTTCCATTCATATTTTGTTCTTAAGTCCTATTTTACCATAGCTAAGCGCAAGGTGATATAATCAATAAGGGGAAAAATGAGCAAATTCTGGTGGTGGTGTTTATACTTTTGTTATAAAAAGAGATTATTGTTTACACTTTAATTGGGTCTCAAGCCATTTGTAAACAATACTGCATGTGATTTTTATTTATGATCTCAAGTTTTGAAACTCTTGACAGTTATAACGGAGAAACTTAGTGCTTTAATGGCATAATCTATTTATATTTATTTATATTTTACCAGGATCTCTGATAACCTCACTATATAAGATCCGAAGAATACTTTTCAGTCTTCCTCTTGTTTAGTCTCTCACCAGGATTCCATCTGATGGCCACTCCCTTCTTGAAACTGTCTCTTGACTTCAGCACATGGTTTTCCCTCAAATGTTCTGGCTGCTCCTTCTCTGACTGCTCTGCTCAGCTGTTCATCTGGCAGTCCCTCAAGGCTCAATCCCGGTGCTTCTTTCTTTTCCCCATTCCTCCTCTGACCTTCCTTTCCTTCCCTGCTTCTTCCCTGTCCTCTCCTCTTCTCACTTTACACTCTTTTTCTAAAGCATCTTGTCTATGCCTCAGTCTATCATAAATTTCCTGTAGTATGCTATTAATTTCAAAATTAGGATCTTCAGCTCAGATATCTTCTCTGAATACCAAACTTGACTATCCAAATGTCTTCCCTTTGCCTCTAGGGCACCTCCGTTGCCAATTTAAAACCCTCTTCCTCATCACCACTGTCCATCAGGTCTATAACCTAGAAACCTAGGAGATAACCTGATGTCACCTCTCTTTTACTTACCCTTCAAGTCTACCCAGTCACCAGTTTATGTTACTCCCTGATGGCTGTCAGATCTGTCCAAGTCTCTTCTTCACTCCTGTACCTCTCCAGATACGCAAGGCTAAGCCAGCAGAGTCGTGCAAGTGGACTACAACAAGGATTGCTGTTAGGGACTAGAATAATCTCCAGACTAGTTTTTCACATCCTCACTTAACCATTGTCCACATTGCAGCCAGAGCAATCTTTTTAAAACAGACATTTGATTGTGTACTCTTCCCCTTTTTAAGTAAAACTCCTTAACAAGGCCACACGTTCCTGTAGGGTCTGGCTCCCACTGACCCCTCCAACCTCATGTCACAAGATGCTTCTCCCCATGGTCTCTGTTACAGCCACATGTTCATTCTTTCCGTTCTCGGAAATGTGTCCTGTTGCCTCCTGCCACAGAACCTTTATGTTGCTATGTCCTCTGCCTGTAATGCTCTTCTCATTCCCCAGCCCATACTTCACTCCACTTAGTTAACTGCTTCTCATCCTTAACTTCTCCGTTTAAATCCTCAAAGAAATTAATACCACTTAAATATTGTTAATATCAGTGAAATATTACTATATCACAAGATTTTATATTTTGTTATTAATATAGTTGAGTCTTCATTATGTTTTTATCACACTTCATAGCATTTAACACAGCTCAAATTCAGCCTTATTTATACGTTTATTTGACTAAGATTTGCTGAACTATAAGCTCTTTGACAGCAGGATCATGACTTTTTGTTCATCGTCATCGTTTTCCTCCCATTGCCTAACATGGTGCTTGTATAAAGTAGGTCTAGATAAATGAAGTCACATGACTAAATGAAAGGCAAAAATACTAAAATATTTGCAGATTTGTCTTCCAGATGGCAGATTTGAGCTGGTTGATCTTTCGTGGCAACACATCATAGCAATTTCTTCAGAAGCAGCTTTTATCCTATAGGATGAATGTAATGACCAACCTACACATTGGCCATTGTCTCAAATATATAGAAATGAATGACCATGTACTTTTTAATATTCAATAGTTTTTTCTTAATAAGTGTAAGAAAATTGAATGTTAATGTGTCAAAGTTTTGGCTATAACTTGGCTTAACTTGTGATCTAGTAGTGACACACACAGACACACGCACACACACACAAACTTTAGGAATTAATATTTTCCATTGCTATGTGCGGTATATTCTACTGCTTTCTATTCTGTTGTCTTCTGATCTTTTCTATTTTATGCTATTCTATTTTATTTATTAATATTGGTTAGAACTCATTTAATTTCACAGCGGTGAAAAATTTATTTTAGAAAGTATTTTAGAACTATGACTTTTAATAGATATAAATGTTAAAACTGAGTAATAAATTGATTAAAAGTAGATATAGGTTTTGTAATTTAAACATATTATTTTGACTACAAAAACTATGTTTTTGAGGGGCTAGAATACATTTTTATTTAGAATATAGGAAAGTTAATACACTAAATTGTATTACAATTGTAAATTGTACATTAGTGTAAACTGTACACTAGCTAGCATTTTGAAATATTAATTCTGAGAACTATTAGCTGTTTTGGATTTCCCTTTATTTTTGCATCTAAAATCATGGAGTGCAACATGGTCTTTAAATTTGGCTTTCAGTCTATAAGTCAGAAAGATCACAAAGTTTTTGATAATGATTTGATGGAGTTTTGAATAAGACAAATATGAGAGTGGGAACATTGAAAGGAAGTAGTGGCCAGGCGCAGTGGCTCATGCCTGTAATCCCAGCACTATGGGAGGCTGAGATGGGAAGATCACGAGGTCAAGAGATTGAGACCATCCAGGCTAACATGGTGAAACCCTGTCTCTACTAAAAATACAAAAATTAGCCAGGCGTGGTGGTGGGCACCTGTAGTCCCAGCTAGTTGGGAGGCTGAGGCAGGAGAATGGCATGAACCGAGGAGGCGGAGCTTACAGCCAGCCAAGATCATGCCACTGCATTCCAGCCTGGGCGACTGAGCGAGCAAGACTCCGTCTCAAAAAAAAAAAAAAAAAAAAAAAAAAAAAAAAAAAAAAGGAAGGAAGGAAGGAAGTAGCGTGCAATGTTAAGTTCATAATCTTAAATTTGTAGCCAACTTTTGAGGGGTACTTAAAACACCAAATCAGTGATATGCCATGGCCCATCAGAAAGAAAAGGGTGATTAGCTTTAGTGCACTTTTATGTCTATTTTTAAAAATAAGACAATTTGTCATCAAGACAGTTTAATAAGACAAATCATTCTTTTAGAAAAAATTTTAAAAGAAAGAGAAAATAGATACATTTTTTATTCATCTTTAATTCATCCTTTATCTATTTCCTGTGACCATTAGTTATTGGGCCTGCCAAGTCACATCTTAGCCACAGATTTGTATTCACATCATGCAGGCTATAGGAGCTAATTATACACAGACCTCTCATTTGACTTCTCAGCTTAGTTTTTCAGAGTAAAAGTGCAGAATAATGGCTTTCTCCCAATCAGAAGAATGAAACCTTTATAGAAAACTCTCAACATTTTTTCTCTAGGAATCAGGTACAACTAGGTTAATATACATACTCCCTCTGCCCAACAGCTTCTTTTTTTATATAGTGAATAATTGAAAATTATTATATAGGATTCCCCTATGTCTTCAAGTTATTTTCTTAAAGATCCAAAGCCTCATATACAAAACATTCTCAACAAAATTTAAGTGATTGCTTGCTTTTTGATTAGTTTAAATTAGTTTTATTAGGTAATTTGGTAGGAAAAATGGGAAATAATGGCGAATTGGAGGTAAGGTTCTTTTGCTCCTTAATTTCCTCTCCCTGTCAGCTCCACTATATGCTTTTAGTTAGACTTTTAGCTGTAGCACATCTTTAGTAATTTATAACCAAGATTCTCTAATAATTGGGTTAAAATGAGAGTGAAAGTAGGTGTAAAATGAAACTCTACAATTTATTAGACATACAACAAATTTCATAAAATAAAATTTTACAACTTCATTTTTCTGTGGTAAGAAGTTAGGAATTTGTTCCTAATGCAAATCGAAGAAAAGATAGAATCTCTATAGGGGTCTTTCTCTTTCTTTCTCTTCTTCCATTTATCTATGTATCCTTCAGAACCCAGTTCAAAGCCTCCATTTGAAGTTTTCTTCATTTTCCCAGGCAAAGTTAGTCCTTCCTTGCCTCATGTTTCCCATGTGCCATATTTATTCCTCTGTTCCTGCATCCTGCTTTACAGTAGCTCATCTTGCCATGTATCTGTCTCCCCTCCTTGGACTATGAGCTTCTTCAAGAGAAAAGAAGCAGCTCATAATCTTTCTATGAGCCAGCCCATGAGCTTCTTCATCACTCATTCATCTTGAGTATCCTTTTGTATAACACAGTCCTTAAGATACAGTATCTTCCCGATAACATCTGATGACTGAATAATAAATTTCCATGTCAAGAATTCTGAAGCATATTCATGCCTCAGATCATTTAGCTAAGTGAAGTGGAGAAGAATGAACAGAAGAAAGAACAAAGGGATATCTAACAAACCCAGTGTCTGAGAAGATGGCTAAAACATTTTTAAGGACGGGCTCTAAAAGTCCATGCTCCTCCAGAAGGATATAAAATGGCAGTTTAAAGTATTAAAATATTTCTAGTAAATTAAAATAAAATCAGTTTTCTAAATCATTCTTTGAATGTAAACTTTATTTAAACCCTGGCCTTGGGAATAAACACATCATCCAACTTTAGGTTTTCAGCTTTCTCTGCTACAGTGGGAACAGCTTGTATATCTTGATGTGATCTGACATGCTGAACAGATGAACCCACTTTATAAAGGAGTCTGATAAGCAGCGAGGTCCTGCATCCTCAAGGATGGCTCTGAAAATAACTAAATATGTGATGGAGGAGGCAGGAAAAAGATAGTGCAGGAGCAACTCCCCTTCGTGCACTGAAACATGAAGATAGTTCCTTCATTTCAGCTGCAAATGTTGCTTAAAGAGCCTGTCACTATCTGTGGTTTTGTGTCTTGGGTACTTGGTTATCGATCAGGTTGGTAAATCTAAGAAATCCTGCAGAAATAGCCTGTCGCAGGAGAATTTTTACTGTTGAAAAGATGCTGAACAGTGGCTAAAATTTTGGTTAGAATTCTTGTTCACAATGCCTTGTTGATGGTATTGTGGAAGCAGCCATCAAATCAGAGCATTAATCTTTTCTTTGCCAGAAGTCACCCATCTGCCACCTGCTCAGAAGAGTACAAAAATTATTGTCACATCCACAAGCTAAGCACATGAGGCAGCATGTACCGTATCAACTGTTTTCATCTCCTTCAAAGTTCTTACTCTTTTTACATATTCTCTCCCACCAGCACTCGGGATTAATCAGCAACAATCACAGTGATTAAGGAGAAACCAAGGGACTGGAAAATGAGCGTCATCTTCTAAATAGTTTCACATTTATAATGTAAGGCCTGAGCATATCCTTATGGCTACTATGATGACAGGGGTCTGGAAAGGATGATTAATATGCAGACCACACCAGTCCTCGTTCAGTAGATCTTACAGGAAGTAGAAGTAGAATCTCTGGGAACAGGATGATTCATCACCATATGTGGGCTGAAAGGGGACAGGTGAAAGTATTTGCTACCTACACTTTCAGCAGAAAACTCAAGCCATTATATGATGAAAGTGAGGAGATGAGCTTCCTGTCTGCCTCCCTCTAAAAGTGCGGAGATGAGCTTCCTGCCTCCCTCAGGTGATGGGGATACGGGGATGAGAACTTCTGCTAAGCATGTTTTTTTTTTTTTTTTTTTTGAGATGGAGTTTTGTTCTTGTTGCCCAGGCTGGACTGCAGTGGTGCGATCTCAGCTTACTGCAACCTCTGCCTCCTGGTGTCAAGCAATTCTCCTGCCTCAGCCTCCCAAGTATCTGGGATTACAGGTGCCAACCACCATATCTGGCTATTTTTTTTTTTTTTTTACTTTTAGTAGAGATGGCGTTTCATCATGTTGGCCAGCTGGTCTTGAACTCCTGACTTCAAGTGATCCACCCACCTCTGCCTGCCAAAGTACTGGGATCACAGGCGTAAACCACCACTACTGGCCCAAGCATTGGTTTTTAAAGGGACATACTGACAACACCTGGGATGTGTGTGCAGTGCAGCCTTCAAAACCTACTGACACAGAAGCTCTGGCAAGGGGGCCCTGCAATCTGTGTTTTAGCCAGTCTTCCATTCTGATGCTAGCTAAAATTTGAGACTAACTATATTAAAGTATATGAGGAATAATACACTCCTGGTACCACTGTTTGAAATTCATTGAAATATATTTAGCCTAAATCTTGTTTAAAATTGATGTTCATCATTTAGGGAATATATTTGAATATATTTGTAATAGAAAAATGTCAATATTTAGAACCACAACTGCTATCTAGGGATTGTTGATCATTTTGAAGGAAAGTCTGTAATCTCAGGCCCTCTACTGGGTTTAGGTTATCTAAAGCCAGGCCTGGAATTGATTTGATAAGACAGGCCAGGAGAGAACTGAATTGCTCTAAATAAGAAAGTAAAATAATTTAGAATTTTCTTGCACATTGTGGGAAGTGGAAGGGGAGAGAAGAGCAAGAAAATAGTGAGGGACCCAGGTGGAATGGCCTTGTGAGAATTCTTGAAAAGGAAAGAAATAGAAAGGTCTTTTAAGAAAGCATTAAGTTGTTGACTGGGCAATGCTGGGCAGTAACCTCTCCTGCTCACCACCAAGCTTTGTGCTAAGGGCAAGAGCTATAAATAACTGTGTAGCAGGAAGAAGGAAGGGGAGGAATTGAGGAATTGTGCATCTGGGCCTTTGCTGAGGTTCATGAAAAGAATAGCTGCTCAGTGTTGAGCTATGGATGAGAATTTAGCAGAAGTGAGAAATAGAGGCCACAGCACCTAAAACTCCAACATTTGCTAAAATATTGAGGAGGATATTGGATTTTTTCATAGGATGCAGAATGGAGGTTTGAGCCAAACTTCTCTTTTAAAGGATTCCATGGTTGACGGGGACACCTGGGCTCAGAGATAGTCTAGATATTTGTCTTCCCAAATCTGATGTTGAAATGTAATCCCCAGTGTGAGAAGTGGGAACTGATGGGCGGTGTGTGGGTCATGGGGGCAGATACCTCATGGCTTGGCAGTCCTTGCAATAGTAAGTGAGTTCTCACAAGATGTGGTTTTTTCAAAGTATGTGGCACCTCCCACTCCCTCCACTCTCTTGCTCCCACTCTTGCCATGTGAGAAGACTTCTCCCCTTGCTATGATTGTAAGCTTCCTGAGGCCTCCCCAGAAGCTGAGCAGATGCCAGCACCATGCTTCCTGCACAACCTGCCAAATCGTGAGCCAGTTAAACAGTCTTTTCTTTATAAATTACCCAACCTCAGATAATTCTTTATAGCAACACAAGAACAAGTTAGTGCAGGCTCCATGTTCATTACAGCAGTTACATAAATGTTTTATTAGTGAAACTAAAAAACTACCTATTGGGTACTGTGCTTATTAACGGAGTGACAAAATAATCTGTACACCAAACCGCCATGACACACAATTTACCTATATAACAAACCTGCACATGGACCCCTGAACCTAACATAAAATTTTTTTTAAAAAGTAAATAAAATATTGAAAAAGAAAACAAAAAAGAATGGCAATTCCATATTAAAAACCTGCATAATTGAGGCTGGGTGCGGTGGCTCACACCTGTAATCCCAGCACTTTGGGAGGCCAAGGCAGGTGGGTCACATGAGACTAGGAGTTCGAGACCAGCCTGGCCGATGAGACAAAACCCTGTCTCTACTAAAAATAAAAAAATTAACTGGGCATGGTGGCATATGCCTGTAATCCCAGCTACTTGGGAGGCTGAGGCACGAGAATTGCCTGAACCTGGGTGGCAGAAGTTGCAGTGAACCAAGACCGTGCCACTGTACTCTAGCCTGGGCAACAAAGTGAGACTCTTCTCAAAAAACACAACAAAACAAACAAACAAACAAAACACCTGTATAATTTGCCTTTTAAACTTTTGATGAGGAAAGGGTGTGAAATGACCCAGTAGCAGTTCTCTGAGTGACTTCTTGGGCCCTGCATTACATCAGGCTGTTTCCTTTCCCTTTCAGACCTTATGTGTTACCTTCCTGTTATCACCCCTACCCCCTTTTCATCAGTTCCCCAGGCTGCAGGACTTACTTTCTCACACATCTCAGAGTTCCTTACGTGCCTTCTTTCCCTCAGAACTGCACCCCTCCCCCCCAACTTTTTCTTCACTGCTGCAGTGAATATACTGGCACTCTGTTCAGCAAAGTGCCCTGTCAAAAATGTAAAATGCTCTAACTAAGGTGGATCAGTATTCCATCAACTTGAATTTGAAGCCATATGTCACATTTACTTAAAAGGAGATCGCCTTTTACACCGATAAGATAAACTTTTTGTAGCAGCCTCAGGGTCAGGCTATTAGTCACGCTCTAACTCTGTAAAGGAGGAAACCAAGTCATGCACAAGTCACAGAATCATAGCACATGAGAACTGGGAGGACCTATGAGATTACTGAGTCCTTTTATTAGCACATCAAAAGCCTGAAGGGTAAATGAGATGCCCCAGCTGAAATGAGTACTGTTTCACAACACAACAGCCTCTGAAAGTCCTTTCTGTCAGCAACATTAGAGAAAGGCATCAGATCCTGTACCCACTGAAGTTTTATTTGGAAAAGTCCATGCTAATGTAAGTAAGTCATAGTAAACTTTGCAAACCCTGGCAGTTACAATTGTTGATTATTTCAGGACATCAGTGAAAGACTGGAGATGATAGATTTAAAGAATATTGGTTTTTTTCTTACCTGGGTCAATGTGAATCTTAAGAAAATACTTAACCTGTGAGAATGTTATATAGGACTTTGCTGCCTGCTTCTAACTGATACAGAGGGAACTTAGCAACTAAGAATATATTGAGTCAAATATTTTGAATCAAATGTTTAGTACATTTTTAGTTACATTGCATTTTTAGGGACCACAGGACATCCTTTTTAATTAAAAAACAAACACACCTGAAAACTTTCCAACTATTCTGTGGTCCAGAGATTTAAAAGATTATTGGAATACCTATCAAATGAAATTTCACAAGCAGAATGATCTGTAAATGTACTTACTGCAATGCTGCTTTCCTTGAAAAAATTGAATCAGAGGCATGCATACTACCTTTCTTTCCTTTTTTGTTTGTTATCAACTGAAGCAGTTTCACAGAAAAGAGAAACATGAAACTGTATTTTTAATGCTGTCTTTTAAATAAAGATGTCTTTAATGCCTATATACATTTAAATAAAAAATAATTTATAAATATCAGTTATATTGTTACATACACTGTTGTTGCTCACGTCACTCAAATATCCTCTCAACAGAAATGTCTTCCTTGACAGTGCTCTCTCTCCTCACCCCAAGCAGGCATTTGTTCCTAGAATTTCCCAAGCTTTCCCATCTCTGGCTCTTTGGAGAAGTGCTAGGCCCTGTGCTGTCAAGGCCCTTACTACATGTAAGCTGCACCATTCTCTCTTTGGGTTAACCCCTTCAGATGAGAAGTTAACCAGAAAAATTCAAGATTAGTTCATTAGAAGATGAATATTAGAAGATGAATAGATTCTAGATAAGATTAGAAGACAAAATTGGCGACACAGGAATCTCCTAAATTTTTACATTTGTGCCTCTTTTAGTCCACTGGGGCTATTATAACAGAATACTGCAGACTGGGTGGCTTAAACAACCAATATTTAATTCTCAACAGTTCTGGAGCCTGGAAAGTCCAAGATCAAGGTGGCAGCAGATCCAGTGTCTGGTGAGGACCCACCTTCTGGTTTGCAGATGGCTGTCTTCTCTTATCTTCACACAGTAGAGACTGGAGAGAGAAGCAGCAAGCTCTCTGTTGTTTCTTCTTATAAGGGCACAGTCCTGTTCATGAGGGTTCTACTCTCATGACCTGATCACCTCCCCAAAGCTCCACCTCCTAATACCATCCCATTAGGGGTTAGGATTTCAGCATAGGATTTTGGGGGAACACAAATATGCAGTCCATAATGCTGCCCCCTCTTTACCAAGTCACATGCTCACAATGCACCACTTACAATTGAAGTCTTCAGTATCATAACACACGTTGCTTATTCTGAAACACCCTTCCACCCAACTAACCAGTGCTACATGAAATGAAGGATGTCAGGTGTGATTAGTAACAGATGATCTGAGATATCACACCCACAGACTATTTAAAATATACCTTATTGTTCAGTTCGTGTGTCAAGTCAAAGTTAGGGTGCCCCTTTACTGACCTTGGTAATTTGTATATATGGGAGAGGAAATGGATCAAAGAAAGTGGAAAGAAGAACAGAAGTAGCAATGCTATGCTTGGCAGTCATCTACACACGAATGTAGTTTTGTGAATGAAGAAAACCTCACATTGCTTAGCATAAATAAAGGCACTGGGCAGCCAGGAAAAAAAAACAATAAGAACAGACAAATTGAAAAGGGATGGGAGAGGAAAGAAAAACCACTTAATTTGGAATTCATCCCTGATCCGCTAGTGGCAGCCACAACTAGCTTGGAGACCTTGCATAAATTCCTCAACCTTGATGGAATGCATTTATCTTATCAGAAAATAACACAACAGTACCTATCTATAGTCACTGTGAGGATTAAATGAATTAGTGCATGCAAAGCACCTAGAACTGTACCTGTAAGTGCTCTATGAAAGCTGGCAGGTATAATAACATTACCTGCGTTCAGAGTAGAAACTCTGTTTTACTGATTCCTCTATGGGTAGTGCCTGCAACAGGGCCTAGGTTAAGGCATGGCATGTAGTTTATTTTCAATAAATGTTTGCTGTGCGATTGGATGAATGTCAAAGCTGAAGAGATCTGATAAATGTATAGATTTAGATTGTAAACAATCCTCCACTGAATAGTGCTAGATATTTCAGAACAATGAATAATTCAGGAGGATCATGATTATGTTACTGGCTGCCATTTAATTGTACATCCTTTTAATTGTCAGTATATTTATGATCCTGTTTTGGATATCTCGGGGGTGGTATGAAATGAAAATCAAAAGGTGGGAAGATGTAATGGGAAGGAAGAAATGAGCAAGGGTTTTCAAGCATCAAATGACACCTGTAGCAGTTCCTCATGGTAAAGCCACAGGAGTTGAAGGAAGGTGTAGCTTTGAAGGAGAGAAAGTTTTAGGGGACCAGCTCTTTTGTGGATTAGATTTTTGCTGTGTAGCTCAGGACCAAAGCACAACATTAACTGGAGACAAGATTTAGATTCATTGTAAAGAAGACATTTCAGAAATGGCAACAGTGACCTTATAAAAGGGGTGAATCATTGGAACTGTTAAACAGAGACTAAATAACCACATGTCATTCATGCTATTGATAAGATTCCAGTGTGGCCTAGAAGACTGAAACTATAACTTCCATGGGGTGTTTCAATACTGATTTTTAAGGTGGGGAAATGAATCTACAGATTTGGGTTCCAGTCTAGGCTCTGCCACTTAGGGAGTGTGACCCTGGGCAAGTCACTTACTTTCTCAGGGCCTCTTAAACCACCTGCCCTGAGTGGAGTTTTTTTAAATCACATGAATTAACGTACAATCTCGTTGAACATGTTGTTAAGGCCTACTTGCTTTTACTATTTTTCATTTCCTGCACATTCATCAAGTGCTCTATTCATTGGAGGTTGTGCTTAGCATTGTGATTTATTTTAGTAAAATGCATATTTTCTTTGGGAGCTTTTTTCGTGGAAATTCTACTTATTCAACGAAAAAAACCTGATATCAGAAATGGAAAATTTTACTAAATAAAATATATTAAATTTATAGCTCACTTTTTTTTCCACAAAGAATTTAAAGCAGGTTATTTTTCTGATGAAAACACACCCTGTAGGGTTGTTAGAAGACATTCTCCTGTTGAATTTCAGATTGTTGGAATTTAGTGGGTGAAATTTATGAACCTTTACTCATGCTGATAAGGACAAGATTCTCATCAAAACTTTCTATAATTTGCTTTTTAACTTTGTAGAACATGAATCAATAGTCTGTGATGACCCTGATGATTTTCCAGCTTTCAAGGACCATTCAGGTAGCTTGGATTAATTTTGCTAGAAAATCCTCAAGCAGTTAATTTTTAATGGAAACTAATGAGAATTTTATCCTGAAAACCATGTTCTTTCATTTTAATACATAGTATAGGGTTGGCTGCCTTCACTGATACACCGCCACCTTTAGGAGAATAATATCAAGAAGCAGTCTACAAGGTGCTGATTGATATAATTTTGTCATTCTTTTGGGCATAGGTGGCCGTAACTAGGTTGGGAGTGCAGTGGGGTTTGGAGGAAAGGAAAGGGATCAGATCGTAACACTCACTGAGCACACCTACTATATGCCAGAATTCTCATTTAATTTCACAGTGCGTATTATCCCTATTATCTTGGTGATGAGACTGAAGTTCTAAGAAGTTGATTGACATGCCCAAGATCCCAAATTTAATAAGCGATAGGAGTGTGATGTGTATCTTCATTTCTGTTATTTTAACGACCAGTGCCTCTTGCTGGCATGGGCCTCCTCTCACCATGATGAACTCCAAACACACACATATACACAGGTTGTTATCATTGTTATCCTCACCTTTGTTGTGGTGCCACTTAAGAGATGATTAAAAAAAAAAACCCAAAAGGTATACATAGTCTGATTTTTTTTCTATTCATGAGATTTTGCTGTTTCATATTATACCTTTTAGAAATTAATTATACTAAATAAGTTATATTGTAGTTTTTGAAAGATATCAATAAAACAAAATAAATATTAGTCTCTTGTAACCATATGGCATCTTGTTTCACTTTATCATAGTGAAAGGAGGTAGTGTTATATGCACATTTTGTTTTATATAAAGGCATCTAAAAATAACATTGGAGAAGGTATACTGGTATTTTTGAAGTTTTTGAATGAAGTATAGTTACAGTTTTAATGAGAGATAGTGGAATATATTTGTGAAGTTATTTCCCTTGATACCTACAGAACTCCACATTTTCATGGGAAATACTTTTTTTTTTTTTTTGCAGACAAAAGCTTTAATGTTTTTAAGTAAAAGATGGCACGACTCTTCTGTAGCTAGAATGAAAATTATGCTGAATGGACTATTTCTACAGCCCATGCCTCAGTTGGAATGATAGCATACAGGATGTAAAGTGTGTATGTCTCACTCTTGGCTCTGACCTCAGGGCCTAACTTTTACTGAGTTACTGTGTTTGCCAGGATATGTATTGGATTTATCTAGTTTTATATACTTACTTCTCCTGCTACTTTGAGAACAATTTGAGGGCAGGAACATACTCATTTTTAGATCCCTAGAGCCTAGGATGTACAGAGTCTCTAATAAACAGTTCATTAACTGTTTTTGTTTTTGAGATAGGGTCTTGCTCTGTCGCGCAGACTAGTGTGCTGTGATGTGATTGTAGCTCACTGCAGCCCTGAACTCCTGGTCTCGATTCTCCCAAAGTGCCAAGATTACAGGCACAAGCCACCATGCCCAGCCAATTAACTGTATCACACCTGATGACTTATTCATCCACCCCATTTTCCCAGATAAAGTTGGTCTTAGCTAAGGGAACTGCTCTCAGCTTTGGAACCAGCATAGGGCAGATGAATTTCAAAGTCTCTACGTCTCCTGTGGTTTGATCTACCAACTTGCCTCTGAAACTTCAACTATACTCCTTTTTTCCTTCAGCCATTTTACCTGCTCCCTGGTGTTGAAACTCTGCTTTCTCTCTCTCTCTCTCTCTCTTTTTTTTTCTTTTGAGACAGAGTCTTGCTCTGTTACCAGGCGGGAGTGCAATGGGGCCATCTTGGCTCACTGCAGCCTCCACCTCCTGGGTTCAAGCAATTCTCCTGCCTCAGCCTCCTGAGTAGCTGGGACTACAGGCATGTGCCGCCATGCCTAGCTAATTTTTGTATTTTTAGTAGAAGTGGGGTTTCACCATGTTGGCCAGGCTGGTCTTGATCTCCTGACTTCGTGATCTGCCCGCCTTGGCTTCCCAAAGTGCTGGGATTACAGACATGAGCCACCACGCCTGACCTGAAAGTTTGCTTTCTCTTGAAGATAGTGCTTCTCTGGCAAACTTTACTAGTGGAGGCCCTGCCTTCTCTTATTTGTCTGGGTTCATGGGGGCTGATATCAAATCTGCAGAATCCCTTACATACCCCTTGAACCCTTCTAGATCAGTGCTGCCAACAGAAATAAAATTCTGGCCTCCGTATGTTGCTTAAAATTTTCTATTGGCTGTATTAAAACATAAAAAGAAACAGGTGAAATTAATTTTAATTATGTGTTTTATTTAGCCTAACACATCAAAAATTATTATTATTACTGAAATGGAGTCCTCACTCTGTCACCAGGCTGGATTGCAGTGGCATGATCTTGGCTCACTGCAACCCCCGCCTCCCGGGTTCAAGCGATTCTCCTGCCTCAGCCTCCCAAGTAGCTGGGATTACAGGTGTGTGCCACCATGCCCAGCTAATTTTTGTATTTTTAGTAGAGATGGGGTTTCACCATGTTGGCCAGGATGGTCTTGATCTCTTGACCTTGTAATCCACCCGCCTTGGCCTCCCAAAGTGCTGGGATTACAGGCATGAGCCACCATGCCCGGCCAAAAATTATTTTAACATGAAACGAATATAAAAATTATTTTAACATGAAACGAATATAAAAATTATTTTAACATGAAACGAATATAAAAATTATGAACAGGTTGTGTTTTATTCTTTTATTTGTACTAAATCTTTGAAATCTGGTATTTATTTTATACTTTAACAATATGTCTCAATTCATACTAGCTATAGTTCAAGTGCTCGATTGTCTCGTATGTCTAATTGTTACTGTATTGGACACCTGGTTTAGATCATGTTTCCTCTGCAGTTTCTCAATATTTCAGAGCCTTTTCTTTATACCACCTGTTTGTTGTAATCTTTGCTATGACCAATAAGATAATTTTTCACTTTTGTCAATTATTGTAGCATCAACTGCCCCTTTCTCTGCTATCATCTTTGAAAACTCTAACATCTATTGAGAGATAGTGATCTCTCAATATCTTATCACATCTCCACTTTACCCATCACCATCATATCATCTCTACTCTAAAATCTCTTAAGCCCCATAATTCTTTCCTCTGATTTTGATTAATAGCATTCTGTTATTATCTATTCTCACACCCTTTCTCCAACTTTTTTTGAATTTGGGGAGAATCATTTTTACAGTTATTTTAGGTATGAGCTTGTGTATTACTTAATTAAATTGTTGTGCCTACCAGATCTCAGAAAAACTATCATTGATCCATATGTCAAATATTTATTAAACATCAGCTATTTATTTGTTATGCACTTTTCTAGGTGCTGAGGATAAAGCAGTGAACACTCAGCACAGACCCTTGCTTTCATGGAGCTTACGTTCTCCTGGCAGAGCAGATGAGAAAAGCCATTGTCACATGTAGGATGTCAGTCAGTAATAAATGTCATGGAGTAAAAGAAAGCTGAGAAAGGTGGCCAAGTGTCAGGGGTAGAGTTTAAAATTAGATAACATGGCCAACAAGGATCAGTAGAGAAATGACATTTATGCACAGCACTGGAGGAAGTTAGGCAGTGAGCCACTCAGGCATCTCAGGGAGGTGTGTTTCAGGTAGAGGGAACAGCAAGTGCAAAGGCCTCAAACCTACCTTCAAGCTTTTGCTAATATGAGAAGCCAATAGAGAAAAATCGTCGAGAGAAAAATGTGATAATTGGTTTTTCCTCCAAATAGATGACTAATGGAAGCAGTAATAAAACAGGAAATGGCGGAAGCCACCAAGTCCAGCCCCACTCACTGATGAGAAAATTGACACTCAGAACAGTTTTGTGGCTTTCCCAGGATCAAGCTCTAAAATGGGAGGTTTGACCCTGGACCCAGGTATCCTGGCTCTAGGCCTGCCATTTTTTTGTTCATACTGAATACGCATGCTAATTTTGTGGTTACCCTGGTGGCATGGTGTAATGGTTTAATGCAGTTCTAATGCTAAACTCCCCTAAGAGTTAGACAGATTTCCCAGGTTAAGTACAGAGTCCCCAGCAAGAACAACCTTACTACAGATACCAGTCACAAGTTTAGGGGTGCCCAGGCCAACTGCATTTCTGACCAGCTACAACTTTGGGTTTTCCCTCAGGTTTGATAATTCACTAGAATGACTGACAGAACTCGGGAAAGCACTGTGCTTAAGGCTACATTTTTATTATAAAGCATACAAATCAGAACCAATAAAATGAAGAGACATACAGGACCAGGTCTGGAAGAGTCTAGAACACAGAACTTTCATGTATTCTCCCCAATCTTTTTTTTTTTTTTGGAGACAGGGTCTTACTCTTTTACCCAAGCCGGAACACAGTGGTATGATCAGGCTCACTGCAGCCTCTACCTCCTGGGCTCAAGTAATCCTCCTGCCTCAGCCTCCTGAATAGCTGGGACTACAGGTGAATGCCACCATGCTCGGCTGATTTTGTTTTTCTGTTTTTTGTAGAGACAAGGTCTCACTATGTTGTCCAGGCTGATCTCGAACTTCTGGGCTCAAGTGATCCTCTCACCCTGGCCTCCCGAAGTTCTCAGATTTCAGGCCTGAGCCAAGGGGCCCGGCTTATTCTCCCTTAAGGATCAGGACACACTGTCCCCTGGGCACATCAGTGTGTTCACCTACCTACCAGAGAGCTCACTGGAGACTTGGTGTTCAGAGTTTTTGTTGTTGTTGTTGTTTGTTTGTTTCATTACATGGTGTTAAAGCAAACTAAATATGGCCTGAGAAGGCCTCCGTATTTCTATGTTTGAGTCCTTGTGGATGCACTGTAACCTATCTTAATAGTCAGACAAAATTGAAAACCTAAGTTAATAGTGTGCACCTTTAACAATAGCTGAGTGTTGGCCAATCCCAGCGGCCATACTTCAGCCACTCATAGACTGCTGAATGTTTAAACTGTGTTCAAATAAGGCAAACGCAAAGCTGTAACCAATCTCACTGTTTCTGTACCTCACTTCCAATTCCTGTACGTCACTTTACCTTTTTTGTCTACAAATTTGTTCTGACCACAAGGCACCCCTGGAGTCTCTGTGACTCTGCCGTGATTCTGAGGGCTGCCCAATTTGCGAATCGTTCATTGCTCAATTAAACTCCTTTAAATTTAATTTGGCTGAAATTCTTCTTTTATCAATGGGCATGATTGATTGAATCATTAGCTACACGATTGAATTCAATCATTAGACCTCTTCTTCTCCCCAGAAGTAGGGCTAATATCACCTGACTCAAAGCCCCAACCCTTTAATCACATAATTGGTCTTTCTAGCTTGGCAGCCCCCCTCCTGAAATTATCTAGGGGCCCACCATGAGTAGCTTCATTAGCTACTCATTTAGCTACTCATATTGTGGAACCTATGTGTGGTCTGAGAATCCACCAGAAATAATGGAGACTTCTATCAGTTTGGAAATTCCAAGGGCTTAAAAGCTTTCATCACAGGAACCTGGCACGAGGACCAGACACATTCTTTATTTATGCAACAAACAGAAATTTAAAAACTGTTTGGCTTATAAATTTTATTATAGCAAAGCTGGCCCAGAGATAGGAAAATAGAACTAATTGAGGCCAAAAATTCCTATGAAGAGAATTTTCATGGTCAAAACTCAAGTTCCTCTCTTTGTTAGAGAGGTAGCTACTAAGGATATAAGAGAACAATAAATGAAACGTGTTTAACTCATGTTTCTGATTCAAGCCTCTTCTGGAGGACATGGCATTGTAGACACATTTAAATCACTGAGGATAAAGTTGATGTCACCCATTCCTTGGCTTGAGGGCTTTGGCAATTCCCCTTTCATTACCTCATAGAAGAAGGAAGATCTTTGCTAATGAAGTTCTTTCTGGTGTCTCCTGGGCAGAGGGTAAATCTCACAACAGATATTTGTTCAGTTGCTTACTGTGTCTCCTCCATCATCGTCCATGATCCCTGTAGGATTTTTCAAGTTTAAACAAGCACTTACTTGTGTTTGATATCTAGTTTAAAAGCTAAATAAATAGCTTGGTTGGAAAAGAAGAAAAACATTGCACAGAGAGTTAAATATTCTGTGGTAGACAGAACTTGATCATTTCACAGGTATTTTTCACTTGCTATTTTTACTGTTAAAAATGTATTGAAGTATTTTAAAAATTCATTCAAGTGTTTGTTCAGCAAATCTGCTTTTTGCATATTTGGCATGTGAAGGACCCTGTGTGAAACCATGCTAACAAACAGGACTAGGACTGCATTGCCCCTTTCAGATCTGCAGCTAAATGATTGCAGTACAGTGTGGTAAGTTTAATTGATGTAGTTATTTCTCATGTGTTGTAGAAGCACAGAAGAGAGCTTAAACGAATCCCAGGGAGTAGAGATACCGGGTCAGGGAAAGCTTCTTGGAGGAGTTAATGTCTGAACTAAACTGTTTAAGGATGAATAGACGTTTTTCTGGGCAAGGGCATAATGAAAGATTTTTCTGGGCAGTCAGTAAGACGTGAGCAGAGACCTGGAGGTGAGACGTTGCATGACGTGCTTGAGAAACAAAAGTAGTTCTGTGGAATGTCAAGTGAGTTGTAAGAAACGACCTGAAAAAAAGAAGTGATCACATCATGTGCCATGTTAGTAGACCATGGAGGTCTTTTCAGAAAGATCAAGAACAACAAGAAAGTACCATTAAAACAAGGTGCTCTCATGTGAGAATATGAATTGTGAGAGAACATGTTTTGTACACCTTAGGAGAATGAGTAATGCTGCTGTGGGAGGATGGTAGAGTTAGGAAATAAAAGAAGAGATTCTGTTAGAGATAACAAGGTAAAGGTTATGCAAAAGACAACTTATTCTAGGAAAAAAGGGTTCACTGAGTACTATTATGTAAATCTGAATACTTGGATCTGGGCTATAGCTTAATATTGTGCAGAATAGAGGCTGCTTAGTGACATGTTTAGATCTCTATTCAAATATTTCCAAGTTTAGAAGGGAAGCAAATTCTAGCTTGGGATGAATAAATATTATTGTACTATATATGTAGGTGGTTTATTTATGGGTATGAATATACATTTATATATCTATTCACTAAAATATAAGCTCCCTGAGGGCAGAAATGTGGCTTTCTTCATTTCATTTCATTGTTGTGTCCTTAGAGCCTAGAAAAATGACTGGTATATAGTAGCCCCTCAATTAAATTTTGTTGGATGAACTGAATGTGAATAAACTAAGATGTATACCCTGGTTAAACTGTAGGGAAGAAAGCTTAATAATAGATATTCAGCATTTAGTATAGTAAATTCAAAATCAACAAAATGTTAAGCTAATATTACCCAAAGACTAGAGTTATGTTTGGGAAAAATGTCAGCAGTGGTTTCCATATAAGACAATTTATTTTTAGCTTAATTGTACAGAAGTGATCTCATCTTTATTGTAGATTTCTCTGGAGAATTGATGTGTTGATGATCCTGAACCTCTGTGCAGCTCCTTTGGGAAGAGGTACATACTTAGTCATGCCTTTATATTGGGATAAAACTTGGAAAAGTGGTGCCAGCCTCAGTTTGTGTTGACTGTATTCAAGAAAGAAGTTACATTACATCAGCAAGAGTTAGTTTGCTTTGGAAATTTCTGCTCAGCAAGTAAGTCCAGTATCCAGAAGAAGCATTAGGCTAAAGGCTGAAAGATGTTACACATATGAAAGGTTGTTAATAAAATGGAACTTGTTACCTGTAGGAATAATATCATTCCTTGCTAGTTTCATTGCCATTAAAATACACTGATATTGGGCCGGATGCGGTGGCTCATGCCTGTAATCCCAGCACTTTGGGAGGTCGAAGCGGGTGGATCACAAGGTCAGGAATTCAAGACTAGTCTGGCCAAGATGGTGAAACCCCATCTCTACTACAAATACAAAAATTAGCTGGATGCGGTGGCAGGCCTCTGTAATCCTAGCTGTTTGGGAGGCTGAGGCAGGAGAATTGCTTGAACCCGGATGGCAGAGGTTGCAGTGAGCCGAGATCACGCCACTACACTCCAGCCTGGGCAACAGAGTGACACTCCATCTCAAAAAAACAACAAAAAAACCCCAGAAAACATTTTTCCCTCTGATTTTAGCTCCTTGGATAATTTGTGTGTGTGTGTGTGTGGTGTGTGTGTGTGTGTGTGTGTGTGTATACACATAAATAAAATATCCAATTAAGTGACCTATTTGCTTAAGTATCAGAGCCTGGCACAGAGGAGCCCTCAACAAATACTTCTTTCAGTGAATCCCTTGTGTAACGCTAAAATATTGAAGCAGTTGGCATATGATCATGATAATTCGTTTGCAGGTTAGGAATTAGTTCTTAGAGTGGTAGGATTTCTAATTTATTAACTTTCTCAAATGACTAATGGAGTAAAATCAGTTAGGTATTAATAAACAGGTTTATTATATATATTTTTTTACAGGTAAGAAGTCATTAAATATTTCCTTTCATATCTCCATCAAAGATCTATTCTTATTAACTACACCCAGCAAGATTAAATAAATATAAAGGCTCCTGGCCACAAACATAAAGGCTCCTGGCTACAAACAAATTGAAAAAGGTGCTAGGACCCACAAATTAAGTGTATCGTGTATCTCAGTTATGAGCTACAACCCCAAAGAAAGCCTCATGGTGTTCACCCTTCCAGGAGCAACAAAAATTGCAACTACAGACATTCATCCCATTAATACCTAAACTCAAAAAGAGCAATTATGCCTATTATTTTTGCTTAGAGATTTAAATAGTACATGCAGATTTTAACATCTCTCGTATTTATTAGATGACTCCAATCTATTTCTCCCTTGTTTTTTTCTGTCGATCTTCCTCAACAAGCATGCCCTAGTTTCCCTTTCTTCATTATTCTACTCATTGCTTAATCACCTGCCAGAGTGATATTCTTTGTTATTCTTCTTCTGATAATTCCAAGGATGTCAGGGGCCTCCTAATCACGCAGTGTTCATTCTTTTTTCCTTGATGAGATCATTGGCACTGATGGTCGTCCCTCTGCAGTATTTCAATGCTCCCTCTGCCTCAGGGCATCCCTGTGACAGGTTAGTCAGCATCATGCTCTCTGACTGCTTCTCCTTTCCCTCTCTTCCTCCAGTTCACAATTTTAAGATTCAATTCTTAGCCTTTTGCTTTTCCCTTTTATTTTCTTTCTTGTGAAGAGGCTTTAATTCTGTCCTCTTGTCAGTCAATATCTATTTCAAGGCAGTAAGTTTGGAAAACAACTGGGCAAAACAAAGTGTAGAGAGAGCTGGGAAGTGCATTGCATTTTAAAAAGTATTTTACTCTGTGATGAGTTAGGAGAGGATCCCACCTAACTATCTAAACTGCTCTATATTAGACTAGAGTCCTGGAGCCAGGATAGATCCGGCACACCTACCTTCCCTTTGCTTTAAGTCTGGGATTCAATCTGCTCCCTGGTAAACAGAGAGTGAGGCTAAGAGCTCTCTAAATCATGTGTTTGGTCAACACATGAGTCTGAAGAGAACTCTCCTCCCTCTAGGATGAAAACAGAGTGAATCCTAAATTCAGGGCTTATAAAATAACAGTGCAGGTTAAGGGAAAGAGTCATCAAACTTAAGGATTAGAAAAAGATCGTACTTCTGAACATACATATTCTTTTGCAGGAAATAACATGCTATTTTAGGTAAACTTCAGACATTCTAAATTGACTACTGAGGAGAGAGTCTCCATGAAAGATTGTAAAGGTCAAAAGAAAGTATGCATTCAGGTAAAAAAACAAAAAAAAGAGAGAGAGAGAGAGAGAACCTGGATAACTGGACATGAGCAAAAGATGGCAAGGGAAAAAAATAAGCCAACCAAAATGAAATGGCGAATTAAAATTTACATTGGAATGTTTAAGGAACAGAATTGGCATAATGAAAAATATAGTCAATCATAAGTAGGATTCTCATAAAACAGGCTTCTGGAACACAGAGAAAAAGGGCATTGAGGTGAGGAAGGCAGATGAGCAGGTGACAAAAGTGAAGGACTGAGCTCGAAGTCCACTTATGTCAGGATGTAGGAATACAAATGTGAATAAGACAAGTTTCTTGTTTTCAGTATCCTCGTAAGGTAGTCAGATACACGGATGTAGAGGAGGCTTCCTGGTAGACATAAGATTTCAGTTGTGCTTAGAATAGGTAATACTTGAGCAGGCAAATATGCAGGAGGAAAGGCATTCTAGGAGAGTGGCAGGTTGGATCAGGACAGAGAGATATGAGACTGTAGGGTATTCATTTATGATTCAAAAATATTTTGCATCATCTTCCATGTGTGAACCTCCAATTTTGGTTTGAACAGTGAGCAAGACAGAAATGATCTGTTCCTTCACTGAGCTTATATTCAAGAGGGAGGAAGCCAGACAATATACAGGGGAATGAATACATACATAAGGTAATTTTACATCATGATATGTCTTGTGAAGGAACCAAGTCAAATATGGTAGAGAGAAACTGGAGTTGGGGGATTCCCCAGTTAGGTAGGGTGGTCAGGGTGGCTTCCCTGAAGTGATCTTTGAGGTGAGACATGAATGATAGGATGAAACTAGCCATGCAGAGTTAGAAGAGCCTTTAGAGAGAAACAAGCACAAAGGCACTGAGGTGCAGGGCATGTTCAGGAAGTGATTTGTAGCCTCACGTATGTGGTTAGAGCTGTAGCTAAACTTCTAATCTGGGTTCTTATTTTCACACAAAGACTGGAAGAAGCATTTGGAGAGGGTACTAGTCTTGGGAGTTAGAGTGAGACTTGGTTCTGTTCTCAGTTCTGCCAATAACTATCTTGAGAACTTTGGGGAAGTTATTTAACCTTTCTTGACTTCAGTTCTCTGGTTCATGACATGAGAGTAATGGTCTGGAGATGTACACTTGCACTTGGGTAAACATACTATCTTTCCCTGGGGATACACAGTGGTGTCCCAGTAGATGTCAACCCAGAGCCACAGTATAGATAGTGTGCAGCTTCCTGGACTATTAATTTCACTAAGGGTTTGGGAAAATGTATATGTAAATAATATTCCACACTAGAATACAAATTCCTCTTGCATTTTTAATATTAAAAAGTCAAATGCAAAGATATTTCATGCTTTTGACAAGCTACTTCAGACACTATTTCTACAGTCGTAAAAACACTTCCTACATGAATTTCAGTGGAAAACTTTCAAAAGCATTAATGTAGACAATCTCTAAGGTATTTTTTAGCCATGGACTTGTGATCCATGATTCTCTTAAAGGCTCTTCATTCTTGAATTATTTATTGTTAACCTTTTTTTTTTAAATGAATGACTGAATTATCCAAAGTGGATTATTTTATGTTGCTTTTAATTCAAGGAAACTCCTTGTCAATTCAAAGAAAGGACTTTAAAAGTAAAGTACTTTTAAGCGTTCTGGAGGGTATTAAACACAAAGGTTAGAGAGAGGGAAAAGAATCTTATAAATTACTTGTGATAAATATTGCTTTCCTTTCCCAACAATAATCACAGATGCTTGACTCTCTGACTGGGTCTTAGAGGAGATATGCTCTCCTTCTGATCAGAATTTACATTTTAATATATACCTATGTTTAAAGCACATTTTCTTTTCTACTAATTTGGAGTTCAAGCAATATTTTCCGGAGGTTTACATGGGGATACTTTAACTGTAAGTAAGAGAAAACACCACTTAAAGCGGCATAAACAATCAACAGAGATGTGATTGTTAGAGATCACTGTAAGTAAGAAAGCAGCTCTGTAAGTAAGAAATCTGAGGTCAATTAATTCCTTCTCACTTGGAGGGTATGGACAAGTAATAAAGGATTTTTGATGTCAGAAAACAGAATTGAAGTCTGGTGTGCAGACAGTGCCTTGCTCCATTTCTTTGGGACCTCAGCTCTGCTGTGTTCTGTGTCTCCATTTTTCTTAAATTGGCTTCCACTCTGGTCACAAGATAATTGCTACCAGCAGCAGCAATTGTCCCTAATTGCAGTGGGAGAAAGAACATCTTCTTCAATCAGAGACTAAAAATCTTTTCTTTCCTTCAGTCTGACTAACTTAGGTCATGTACTTACTTCTGAACCATTATCACCAAGGCTAATGAAATGATCATGATAAAAGTAGGCTATCTGGACTTAGCATTGGGTTTGGAAATAGGATTGTTCCCCCTGGGAATGATAGGCTGCGCTGGAGAGGGGAAGCCTGAACTAAATCATGTCTCCATTAGGAAAGAGGAAGAGGAAGGGTGGATACGAGGTGGGCAACCCCTCTTATAAGTAAAGTCTATAGAAACTACTAGAGATATTTTACTCATGATTCCTAATTTGTTCCTTACTGGCTGCACCCAAGTTCTTTGGAGTGGCAGTTTCCTTCTTGTGGCTGGAAATAGAGAGGGACTGAAATTTTTCACTTAGAAAATATTGACGGTATTCCTACTGTGTTTCAAAGACTGAAACCCATAGGCTGGTCACAGAAATGAATGATAATGCAGGGATGACGAAGAACATAGGGACATGTCTTACTGATCTTACATATCTTCAATCAATATGTGTTCTATTATAAGCTCTAGAGGAATGAGGACATTTTTTGCTGCTTTGTTGGCTGTGTATCTCTAACATCTGACACATTGCCTGATACGTACTGAGCATACCACACGTATTTATTGAAGTAATATTTCTTGGAGCCAAAATCATTAATGATTCTTGAAAGGACAATGCAATAATAAAGGGATGTATAACAGTAGCTCACAGGTTTGAATACTTGGATGGCTCTGTAAGGTAAGAAATCTGAGGAGGTCAATTAATTCCTTCTCACTTGGAGGGTATGGACAAGTAATAAAGGATTTTTGATGTCAGAAACGCTATGAAACCATGATATAAGGTAACAAGTTGGAGTGGTGTCTATGTCATAGAAGCCGTTTCATTCACTAAGAATACTTAGCATAGCACCTAACGCATAGTACACATTTAATAAATCACTGATGGATGAATGGTGAGCTTTCTAATTAGATGTGGGAGAATATTGTGATTAGATTAAGTAGTTCATATCCTACTGTGCCTGCATGCTTTTATTTTTTTCTTTGCTCTTAGTGGTGTGATTTGTGGTATTATTAGTGCTTTGTTATTTTAATAGAGAGTTACATTTCTAGTGGAAAAGTGTGGCCTAGTGAAATGTGCTTTGTCTCACTATTCCATGCAGAATGGGAGTCAGCTTGTGTGTAGCTCACGGCATAGACTGGGTGCCTCACAAAATTGCCTTCTTAGTGTCTGAAGGAAAATAACTTGAAGGCCTACCAACCAAATATGCAAATTGAAGACTAAAATCACATAGCACAACTTGACAGCACATTTAGAAAGGACTTGAAAGACCATCCAGCCTAACCCTTCTGTTCCGTAGCTGGGGAAACCTGCAGCCACACTTGTGCGGCGGTGGTCTGTCATTTGAGTGAAGGCAAATGATAGAGGCAGAACTCGAACTCAGGTTTCTCAGCTTTACTGCAGTACTTCCACCAGGCGAGGAATTAAGGATAATTGAGAACAGCAGGCTTATTTTAAAAGTTTGATTTTAGGCAGTCGCTAGCTTCGAGCTATGGGGGTATTGTAAGCCCTGAATTGGCCTTTATTTCGCTAATGGGCTATTTGGAATAGGGAGAAAAAATTTCAAGTAACAACGTCTCCTTAGGTGGTGGTGAACATTATTACATGTAAAAAACTGAAGTTATTGTCAGAGGAACTGGTAACATTGACTGTAGAACACTGAGAATTTTAAACAAAAGCCTCCTCAGTGACTGCTAACATTGCTGACATTGAGGAAAGAAGCACTCCTTACAGAATGTTTCAGTCGCCTGTGTTGAGGAAAGTCTGTACATTCACCTCTTAGTACATCTATTATCATTAGTCTTGCTTTACAATATCTAATAAACAGCTTGTTTATTAATTTATCAGAATCCATTCTTTCATACTGTTTCTTTTTATTTTTCAGAAATTTTCTTAAACAGGTATTACTGGCCAGGCGCAGTGGCTCACGCCTGTAATCTCAGCACTTTGGAAAGCCAGGGCAGGTGGATCACCTGAGGTCAGGAGTTTGAGACCAGCCTGACCAACGTGGAGAAACCCCGTCTCTACTAAAAATAGAAAAGTAGCTGGGTGTGGTGGTGCATGTCTGTAATCCCAGCTACTCGGGAGGCTGAGGTAGGAGAATCGTTTGAACCTGGGAGGCGGAGGTTGTGGTGAGCCGAGATCGCGCCATTGCACTCCAGCCTGGGCAACAAGAGCGAAACTCTGTCTAAAAAAACAAACAAATAAGCAAACAAACAAAAAAACAGGTATTACTATAATCTAGTATAGTATAATCTATATTCGTAGTATATTCTCCAGGTTTGGAAATTTGTTTTACTTTACTGATAGACAAGATATGGTAGAAATTCCTGACATTCTATATTCCTCTACATGACTTCAGACAAATGAGAACTACATTTGTGTTCATTCCCTCCAGTTGTATTGTACTTCTCATAGGTCATACATACTTGAGCATGTGTTTTTATGCCCTTTTGCCTTTTTCAGCATACTTGTCAATTGCCCAGCTTAACTCCTGGAAGAGTTGGGGAGTGCATGCTGCTTTGCAGTCTGCCTGAACCCCGTTTCATTGGTACTTCCACATTCTCTTTCACTTCTGGGCATGTGTATGGTGTATAGATCTTTATCTTCGCTGACTCTGTGTATGGGATGGTGATTTTAAAAATTCTTTTGGTGTTGTTTCTTGAACCTCATCTGCAGAGTCCTGTGGAATTACTTACTTACACTGTCTTCCTATGAATCTTATCTCAAGTGCCCCAACTCTGTTAGAAGAGCCAGAGTCTCCTCATTTCTTTTAAAAGTGATATGTCACTCGTGTAATTTATTTATATTTTGAGTGAAGAAATTCTTGTCTTGCTCTATTAATTTTTATCTGGCTTCTTTTATGAGTGAGGCATCATTTGTTTTGTGGTACTTCTCAATGTTCTCTCAATTAGCCAGTTCAGAACAGGATAACTCTTAAAATCAGCTAATCAGTGCATTTCCATACTAAGTTTTAAGGAATTATACTATAATATGTTGATATGCCCAGAGAAGACAACAGGAATTCAGAGAATGTGATTGCCTCTTTCGGCTAATGATGTGACTCTGAGGAAGTTGCACAGACACATCTCTGTCTCTACCTGCAGCATGGGCCCCACCATATGTATCAACAGTGTTTCCTAGCATTTCCCCTAGATTTTAAATGGAATTTGTTTAATTTATAGTGCATTCAGCAGATAGATATCATGTGCCCACTGTGTGCCAGGCTCTTTGCATTGTGGTGATATTGACAGATATGATGATATAGACTTAAATATAGTATGATATGATGTAGACTTAAATAAATATTAGTGTGAATTAACATTGTTTCAGCGCTTTCTGTGTTCCAGGCATTGTGTTAAAATATGCTGAAAAATTGGCTGGGTGCGGTGGCTTATGCCTGTAATCCCAGCACTTTGGGAGGCCGAGGCGGGTGAATCACCTGTCATCAGGAGTTCGAGACCAGCCTGGCCAACATGGCGAAACCCCATCTCTACTAACAATGTAAAAATTAGCTGGGTGTGGTGGCACATGCCTGTAATCCCAGCTACTCGGGAGGCTGAGGCAGGAGAATCACTTGAACCTGGGAGGCAGAGAGCGGAGATCGCACCATTGCACTCCAGCCTGGGCAAGAATAACAAAACTCTGTCTCAAAAAAGAAAAAAAAATGCTGAAAAATTATCTCATTTAATCCTTTTGAAAGCTCAGGGAGTATAAATACAACAGTTGCTCCCATTTTCTAGATGAGGAATTGAAACTTAGGGTAAAGGATCTTCCCAAGATTTCTCAGCAAGCAGATAGTAGAGCTGGGATTCCAACCAGGTCTTTCTGAATCTGGAACTAGGTTCTTACTCTGTACTGACTCAAAAGTACAAGTGCGTTTGAGAATCTGCTGGAGGGGGCTGTGGCAGCCTTTATCTGATGACTTCTTTCTTTTTTCTGAGATCTTCTGCTTAGAGTTGAGTGGGGGTATATAAAGGGGATAGAAGTTTGTGAAGAGTTGAGAACTCTTGTTGAGTAGGAGGGTAAGGTGATGGTGGAGAGTGAACAGGTATGTTGAGCATTCCCAAGGAATCAGTTGATGCTGTGGACCATGACTTAGTGAGATATCTAACTGCCAAATAATGTGCAGTATGGCAAGACAAGTTTTTTGTCTGTTTGTTTTTGAGACAGGGTCTCACTCTGTTGCCCAGATGGAGTGCAGTGGTATGATCTCAGCTCACTGCAGCCTCGACTTTCCCAGCTCGAGTGATCCTCCCACTTTGGCTTCCTCAAATTCTGGGATTACAGGAATGTGCCACCGTGTCAGCCTAAGACAAGTTTTTTTAAAAGGAAGTCACACAACCTGATAACTATTGGTATCAATTGGAATTAGGTTCAGCTGCTTGTAAACCCAAGCTACTAGTCATTGAAGATAGAGGTGCATTTTTCTCTCATAGAAAATAAATTTTGAGGTAGGTAGCGAAGGGCTTGATATTCATGCAGTCATCAGTGGCTCAGCTTTACCTGCAGCATGGGTTTAATCATATGTATCAATATTTTTTTCTAGGGATTTTCCCTAGACCTTGAATGGAATTTGTTTAATATATAGTGCATTCAGCACATATGTATTATATGCCCCCTGTGTGCCAGGCTCAGAGGGAGATCCTGTCTTTTTGATCTACTCTTCTTAGGCCAGGCTTTCTATCCTCAAGGCCACCTCATATTCACAAGGTAACTGCTGGAGTTCTGGCCATCGTGCCCACATTCCAGATAGCCAGAGGGAGAAAAGGAGGAAGGGCAAAAGCTGTTAACTGAGTCAGTTCCCTTTGAAGTAGTTTTGCAGAAGCCTGTCAATGACTTTTGCTTAAATCTGTTTGGATACTCTTAAGCACAAAGGAATTCTGGAATTATAGGTTTGGTTTTTATTTTCTTAACTCAGGCACATTGCTGCCTATAACTACATAGGGGCCTGCTTTTTAAGAAAAAGAATGGATATTTTGTAAATACTTGCAGTCTGCAACACTTTCCTACTCAGAAATCTGTTGTACACCCAACATTTGGAAAGCTTAGCTGAAAATTTGACAATGTATGGGTACATTGTGAAACTTTCTTACAAGCTTAGACTGTAAATAGCTGCCACTGATTTCTCTTTAAGATGACAGAGAGCACAGAGTCCTGGTTTTATAGAAGGCGGGTGAAAGGCAATGATGCTTCCTCTCTACCTCCCCACCCCCACCCCAGGGCAAGCCTTGCACCATGTGAATTGCTTTGGGGGTTACTGATGGGTTCTAGAGCCAGGGAAGCTGGATATATTAAAAAAGTGTTTACTGCTGATTGTTTTGTGTATTTATTAATTGGTTTTCCTCATTCTTTCCCAAAGAGAATTTCACAGTTGTTGGCTCTTCTTATAAACCGTTGGTTTCTAAATGAAATACAAACCAGCTACATCCTTTAAAAACAGATAAGGTAAAATAAACACTTTTGAAACAAGCATGATTTATTTCATATTAATAATTTTTCATGTCTCTGTTTATGGAAGCAGCGGTCCCCTTTTTCTAATCCTCTTTCCTTGCAGACAGCAGGCAGGTGGGAAAATGAGCAGTAGCCTCTGTAGCTACTTTTTAGTGACGATTGGGAGAAGTTAAAGATGGCCTGAATTCATAAGGTCATGTAAAAGAGGAACATTCAGAGTGGAGGGAAAAATAATGCCTTTAGATCTATAGAACTTATTCTTCAGTCACTTAAGTGCCTCCTATTGGAGATTCCAGTTTCTCTGGATGGTTTTAAGCAGGTTCAGATGGAACCATTCTTTCTGATTTGTGCATTCAGTCCTAGCTCTCTGCTAGTTCATGTTTAACTTAGTGTTATGTTCTACCCCCAGTGTACAAATGAGTGATTGGGTGCAGTCAGTGATGTCAGGCCACCTGTGGGTGCCCCATCCCTACTACGCTCTGAGTTCAAAAGCAGGAGCCTGCAGTACTAGGAGAAATCCATGCATGGGGCCCAGAAATGGGAAGGTGGATTCACCTGGGAATTATTTTAATAGAAGTAAAGAACAAGGCCAAGAAATTGCTCGGAAGCCTGGCTGGGAGGTAGCCCAGACACCTTTCAATGATCCAGATAAGGTTTTTGTTCTTGTGTACTGATCTTATATATTGACATGTCAGGAGCCATGAGCAGGCCCTTTCCTGTGTATTTTGTGTGGAATCTTGCATGGGGCTTTAGGCAGTTGACACACATTGGATTTATGGAAAATAGTTTTCTCTGCTATTTTGTGTCTGCCAGGACAACATATCAGGTCGGAGGCTGTCATAGCATTTTCTTTGCTGTTGTAAACAGTTCTCTGAGCCAAAGGGCTTCTGAAGTCATCTATTATGTCCCTCTAGGTGAGACGTGCTGTCTCATTACTGGTAACAATGGTTCACCTGCCTCTAATGGTAGCATCAGGACATCTCATTTCTCAGTAGTGACTTTAATTTCCTCTCACCATTTCCTAGATGGTTGTGTTCAGAGGCTAGGTTGTGCCATGGCACATGAAAGAGAATGACAGGATGCATCCTCATTTCATGTTACAATTTGCCGGAAGATCATTAGAGGAGTCCATTTATGCCTTACTGCAGATGAACGGATCACATGATTGCATTCCCATTATTTGGTACTGGGATTGAGGTATTAGGGAGGTGGGGAGTATTACACTCAAAATAAGTAGAAGTCTTAGTGGGGCAGCAGTGGTCCTCATGGACACTGATAAGAAGCTGAATAGAGATTCCCCCAGTATGATAAAGTTTTAAGGAAAGGCTTTTGGGGTATGGGCCTGATTTATGCCTGAGTTGCATAACTTTCTTTCCTAGACACATAAAAATATTAAAAGTAATCAGTGACCTGGTGGGGGAGAGGTTATTCTTCACCAGACATCAAAATGTCTCCTTAGTTTTTGGGTTCCTTCCATAACTTCCTTGATGGTCCTTTTCCCTCCAGTCACTGGACAGTGCTTAGTGCTCTTTGAGCTTTTGGGACATGAATGTGACATGTGCCTTGTCATCGTGTCTCTCACAACATCCAGCTGCTTGAAGGAGGTAGAAGGCATGTGTGTGGGTATAATCAGGTGGTTGTTTTTTAATCAGGTTCATGGCAAGGACCAGGGGTGACTGCAAAGGAGCAATTATACCAGTGGGCCAGGAGACATTAAGCTGGGTAGGCGGGAGAGTAAAAGTACAAGGAGGTACAGAGAAAGTCACTGGCATACTCTGTTAATTAGGTGGAAGAGAACCTTGCTCAACAATGCTGGACAGCTGAGGTTTTATTATTTGATACAGGTTCATCAAAGTCTGGCATTTTTTGGGTAGTTTTTTTTTTTTTACTCATTCTAATTCTTGATTATCTTTATGTGTTTTATTATTCAAATTGACTTATTGACAAAACTAAATTTATTAACAACCTATTCTTTACATACATTTTCTTGATATGCCTTTATTCTATTGGATTTATATTATTGATAATTATTTGTTTTTTTAATATTTCTAGTTAATCTGCTCTTCTCAGCCCTTCTTACATGAATTGATTATATATTATATTCAATGTACAAATAAGTACATCTAGAAATATTTTAACTTTACTAAGGTAAAAATTTGCTTCAGGCATTTTGTATATAAGACATTTAACAAAAATTTATAATATTGCCTTAACATATCTCCAGCTCTTTCATTTATTTGAGTGTCTACTTTATCCCACTTTAGTGAAGGTGCAAGTGAACATTATACATTGTGACACATTTTTCTGGCTTACCTCACTTCCTTATCCCTCTCATTGGAATGGATAATTGAGGTAATTATCTGGGGTAAAAAAAAGTCAAGCCCTAAACCAAATTCTTGCTTCATTTCACTGGTGTCATTGAGGTGCCTCCCTTTATGTCATTAGGAAGCAGACAACAGTCTGTTTATGTAAGCCAAAAATAAGGGAGAATGATGTAATGATGCATGCAAACAAGTCCCTGTGTAGTCTAGAAAAGGAAATGGAGTTGCAGAGAAAGAATTTGCAGTTTTTCCCCAGCACTGCTCAGAGGGCAGATGTTTTGATTATTAATGAATCACCTTGCTCTTTACCTAAAACATCACCAAGGTAGAGAAGGGCAGTTCCTTGGGGTATCTTGTTCAGATTCCCTAAGGAGTATAATAAATTTAGCTCTGTTCTGTTCTCACCAAGCAAGCTGCCAGTTGCTAACTCTGCTTTCAGGTGAACACCCTCCCCCTTCCCCAACCCTAAGGAAGGACACGTCCCATGCAGATGTGTCCCTAGTTCTTGCATCAAAAACTATCTTCTACTTAAAAAATTGATAATTTGGGATTTACATAGATTTCCTTCTTATTAGACCGTAGTAAATCCATTCTTTCATACCTGCTACAGCCTGGGGGAACCTAACAAAACTGCTTTTCTGAAACTGCAAAAAGTCATGGTGATTATAAAATGACAGCTCTTTGTGGGAATGAAGCTCAAATGACCTCTGGCCCCGCTCGTTTCTGAACCATTCGTGATGAATGTTCAATACTTGTGCATTAATTTTTTCATATTCATTTTAAGGTTATTCAAGGCATAAAGAAATCTTAAATGAAAATACAATTTTTTTCCTGTATTCTTAGTTTTCATTTTATATTTTCATAAAATGTTTTTAATGTTGTAGAATTAATGATATTCTCGGAGTTTTGGAGAAAGTTGCCAGATGAAGATTGGTGTTTGAACTTAGGCTTGACGTTTTCTTTTAGTTTATTTTGATGATATTACTCTTTCATGGGGGCAGCTAACATAAATAACAGGGAACCATTGTAAATGTGAGAAAGAAGGATAATTTTTCTTCTGGAGAAGAAAACTTCCTGTTTGTGTTTTTTTTTTTTTTTTTTGAATACAGGTTGTTTGAAAATATTTTAATGTTCTAAAACTTTGGGATTTGGGAGACTTAGGGAAGTACAGAACAAAAGGGAGTACATTTGGGAATATCATTGGTTGGGGTGATTATTAGTTTTATATGTCAGCCTGCCTGGCCACAGTGTGCTGAGTTATCTGGTCACACATTATTCTAGTGTTCTCATGAGGGTGTTTTGGATGAGGTTAACATTTGAGTTGGCTGACTGAATAAATAAGATGGCCCTCCCTAATGTGATGGGCTTCATTTAATCAGTTGAGGGCCTCAGTAGAATAAAAAGGTTGACTTTTCTAAAGTAAAAGAGAATACCCCTTGCCTAACTGCCTTCAAGCTAGAACATCACCTTCTTTTTTCTACCTTTGGACTCCATTGGCTCCTCTTGGGTCTCAAGCCTGCAGGCCTTTAAACTTGAACTATACCATTGGTTCTCCTGGATCTCAGGCTTTTGAACTCAAACTGTAATGAGTCATTTGGTCCTCTAGGTCTGCAGCTCACCAGCGTACCTTGCAGATCTTGGGACTTGTCAGCCTCTCTATAACTGTGTTAGCCAATTTCTTATAAGTCTCTCTTTCTCTCTCTCTCTTGCTCTCGCTGTCTCTGTGTGTGTGTGTGTGTGTGTGCACGCGCACAAGTGTGTGTGTTTGTACATCTCTTATTGGTTCTCTTTCTTGGGAAAACTCTGATAACTAGGACTCAGTAGTTTTGGTTCAGAGATATAAAGAGATAGATGGTGGAGTGTAATTATTTTGAAAATTATAAACGCTAGAGGGAACATTATATAAAATGGCTTAATTTGTCCAGTTTAATGTTCTCTAGAATATCTGATTTAAAAAGAATGATGCTGAGAAAACAGAGGAAATTAAAATAATGTTTTTAAAGTGTCTCAGAACATTCTTTAAATGTCTAGTGATTGAAATTAATGCAGTAAATTTCCCCTCTGGCATATTTTAGGTGTTGGATAAATAATCATGAAAATGAAGCACTACACTTGGCATATGATAAAAGGAAATTATTTCTTTACCTTCTGTTTATCAATTAATGTCATACACAAATTGTAACATCATGAAAAATATACAGTTTTAAACTCTAATTTATTCTTTATACACATTGCGCCATAGTTTTCCCATAAACAATTAAGAACAGATGCTCTTTGATGAGGCTTTTTCTCCCTGTCTCTGCTAATCAGCAGTTCACTCCTGGATTGAGGGAAGCACCCTCACCATGTGTGGAAAACAACTATTTTCGTTGCTATGTAAGATGGACTGTATTTGAAATAAATGTATTAGGCAAGTGTAGAGATTATTGGCTACTGAGTTTTGTTGTTTTTGTTGATTAGAGTGGCAGCATGTGAACATATTCTAAATTAGGGCTATGCTGATAAAAGTATAGGAAGGTTAAAAACAAGCATAGATACAACATGCAGTGAAGAACTTAAAATACTCTTTAAATATATGGGATGCAATTTTAAGATTATGGTAGACTGAGGAAACCCTCTTTACATTAAATTTAGTAAATCTGAGAAATGTGTTGGAGATTACCAGAAAATAGATAATAAAATTTGGAACATTTGTAAGGAAACAAATATTTTCTAGCTTAACCAGACAAACAAGAAAGTCTAATCTTATTTATTTTATAAAGATATATTCCTAGTGCTATGTGATGTTTATCTTATATGAACATAGTTAATTTTAATAAAGCAATGGAAATACAAGTGATTTTGTTTTAGAATATCAGGCCCCTAGGCAGGGTAAATGCCTTTCAATCCTAGGCAAAAGAGTACAAGAACTTTGTTTTGTATCAAGGTTTTTTTTTTTTTTTTTTTTTTTCTATTGGCGGCTTCAGTTCCTGGACTTTCTTGGCTGTTTTTCTTTTTCTTACTGTGCCTCCTTTAACATTTTTGCAAAAAGTGGAGAAGAAAAAATATTTAAATAATCATTTTTTAAAACCCCCTAAGAAACCTGTTAGAATGTGAGATTTTGAAGTAATGGTATATACATTTTGCATTTTAAAAAACAATGCTTCTAATATTTTTTACTTGGAGGTTTTATTTGGGTTTTCTTTTTTTAAACATGAAAGGCACTTTACAGCACCCTAGAAGCTTCTGAAGGGGGTTGCTGGAAGGCGAAGTGCGAGACTGTTGTCTGTACAAAGTCAGGACTTCCCAGGAGAGCTGAGTTCTACGTGCCTAAACCTGATTAGGCATAAACTGTGTGGGCGGAAGGGAGCATGAACACCAGCTTATTCTCTCAAATCTCCAGATAGGAACATCTCAGCCCGTTAGGGCTTGGCATCCCTGCTGTACTCCAGCCTCAGAAAGTTGATGGACAGATACCTCTGTGTTATTTGCAGCGGCCACAACCTAAAATAGCATGTGAGACTTTTTGCCCATTAATTTTGAATTTTTTAAAAAATACCATTTTCCTTTTTATTAGGCTTTCCGATACAATCCTTTTATATTTACAGCAGAGGTGGGCATACTTAGGACCCATAGGCTCTACAATATCCACCATTCTGTGTGTGCCCACTCATGCATACATGCATGCACATGCTCAGAGTGCCACTAGCCCACCCGCCCTTGCCCCCAACAAAATCATTCTCCAGCCCCTCTCAAGGACCAGCCAGGTGCCTTCTGGCCTGATCAGTTTCTCACAAAGACCTCCTGTGAGAAGAATATTCTGAATGCACTTCCTCTCCCTTTGCTTCCAATTTTGGCTGAGTGTTAATAGGTGCTCAGCAACCTGAGGGGAGAACTGTATTTTCTTCCTCGTCTCATCCCCAGTGTCTAACTCAGTGTCTGGCTGTCACTCATTAGATTTGTTTAGGCAGCAGCAGGAAGTAATCCTGAAAGCAATTCTGAAAAGTCAGGCTTGAGGCCTCACAAGTTCATTACCCAGCATACAAGACCTAGGCCCCACCCTGTTTAATATCTTTCTTCTCAACAGATAGCCTCACGTGCAGAAGCTGCACAGTTGGTAGATCTGTGCCAAATCTGGAATTTGCAGTGGCTGATGACAGACAGCAGTGTCGATTCCGTCACTCTGCTTGATTCCCACCCACGTCTGATGCCTGCTGAGAACACACTCTGTATGTGATTCCACCCTGTTTCCGTCTCACTCGCCTTTGTCATGATACACTCTTCTTTTCTAAAGCTAGCTGGCTCTTTGTCTAGACAGCTCCCTCCCCCATCTCCAGATGGCTTTGTCTGGGAAGCCTACAGACTTTTCCACTACCACCCCAAGATGCAGAGGCAATTAAATCAGGCTAACTCTCATGGTGTTATGCCAGTTAATAGGCATTTAGCAAACAGGTCAGCATTTTCTACAAAGAAAATGACAACATTTTCCTCACTTAGTGAATTCTCTGGGACATTTATTCCTTTCAGTAGTTAAAACTCATCACTTGGAACATGTCAGAAGGGGCATCTCAAAAGCAAGATTCCAGTCTGCTAAGTTTTCTTTTGGACTTTCTGTCCAATACATGGATTTCATTTGTCTGCAGAAGACTGGGATTTTAGGAAATGAATTCTCTCAAGATCAGGTACATTGGGAGACACAAAACTGGGCCATCCAGAGACATGATTTATGTCTCATAAAATAGAGAAGCTTGTTGCTTTCCGAGGTTTAATCTTTTTTGCAGGGGGAGATGGGGTTGCTCTGTGTTGCCCATGCTGGACTCAAACTCCTGGACTCAAGTGATCCTCTTGCTTCAGCCTCCTGAGGTAGCTGGGACTATAGGAATGCACCACCGTGCCTGGCTTAGTCTGATTTCATTCAGCTCCCTGATTAGACTCATCTACAGTGTCTTGATATTTGTTTTTCTCCTGCCAAGGTACATGCAGATTCTTTGGTTTTCAGGTTTTGGATTCTTGATCTTTAAAACTTTATGTACTCTGAACCACCAAACCCCTCACCAGAGAAACGCCGAACAGGGAAGGCCAAGAGCCAGTTTTTCCTTTTTTATGTAAGTAGACTCAAATGTATCCTGTAATAATGCTTATTTCTTTCTGATATGCTTTCTTAAAACCTGAGAGAATGAGATAGAATTGAAACTAACATACTAGGAATGGCTAATCCACTGTAGTCATTACTGATGTGCTAGTCAAAGTTTTGGCAGTTTTTAATTATGGTAATATCTACATCACAGTTATGATTAGCAAAATGAAGCAGAAAAGATGATGCAAGTAAAATTTGCAATAACACAATTCATATCCATTACATGTTTTTTTCTAGACAACCTGAATGAATAAAAGATGTAAATGCCCAAATGAAGAGTATTTATAAACTTTACCTATATTGTTAACAACAACAAAATAGGTAGCAAACCTGGAAGAATTTCTCTTAGTCCTGGGGCTGGCATTATTGATTATGTGCCTACCCCCATATTTTGACTTAGATATCTTAGGTCAAATTAAAAACAATTACTTTCCTAGAATTTCCTATTTGCACATGAGAAAAGTGGTTAAAATTTAGAGATAAAGAAAATGTCTCCTTATTTCTCGTAGTATCCTTCTGTAGTCTATAGAGCATTCCTCATTGGTTAAACAGGGATAGTGTAATTCTGATCTCATGGGATTGTTATAAGAATTTAATGACTTTAACAAGAATATACTATTACACATAGTACAGTAATTATTGGCTATTATCAAGTCCAGGCTTGTGATGATACTTCAAAATCAGTATTTAAATACTTCTTTGATGACAGGAATGAAAAGGAATTATCGACTAACAGACTATTTTCAACATTAAATGATATAAACAGTATAATATTTTGATGTCTTTCCATTTTCATTTATCTTAAGTTAGAAGTTTCAGATTTATGGCTTGATTGACCTCCTGATATAATTGAATAGAAAAACATTCCTCTTTAGACTGAAGACATTGAATTTCTATCTCCAGCTCCAGGAAGCAGCTGATTATGTTGTCACGTTATTATTTTAAAGAGCAGCTTAATATAAAGTATGCCAGAGCTGTTGTTATTTTAACAAAATAACAAAATAATTCTCCAACAATGACAAACAATGCCTTCCTGAAGCCCAGTTCATTTAGTTGTGTATGTGGGAGAATGTTTTAAGGTTAATTTCAGTTAGAAGATCTTTGATGCATTATTGCTGCTAAAAACCAGATGTTTTACTGGAACATCACTGAGAGTTTTTTTGTTGTTGTTTTGGTTTTTTCTGAGGTTGCTAAGATATTCAGGCTTATATCATCTCTGGTGGTATTTTCTAAACTATATTCCATAAGACATTAATCTTGCAAAATGCTGCAATAAACCGGGACCTTGTGATTAGGTAAGTTTACTGCACATTCTGTGCCCACTTTGGGAGGTCCACCTTGCAATGTGAGCTAATTAAAAGCTTTGAGAAGTTTTGGAATGAAGAAATACATGGATAAAGGGTATTATTTGTTATGGTGTTTTGGAGTTTCAAGCACTTGTTTCGGGTACTAAAGCAGATCCAAAGCTGCTTTTTGAGGCCAATTTTTGCCCTAGATGCTGTGGCTGCCGACTTGTATGGCAACCTTTTACCCAGGTGAAGATTGTAGGCAGTTTTTCAGCTTCTATAATGAAGTGTTACTTTTGCACGTTCATGTTTGGTATTTGAAGTTCTTTCAGGCATGACATGGTACCTGCATTATGGGTTTTTTCATTAGATTTTAAACTTGAGGTAACTTCCATCTATATCCTGTAACAGCCACAGCTGAGTACAGAAAGAAAATAGTAGTCATGCCTTTTCTATTAATTTAGATTCCGCTCATAAATTAATGATCATGGTTTGTGAGAGAGAGATATTCCTTGACTTTTTCAGTTGTAGCCCCCACAAAAATACCCTCACTAAATGACATTAATGTTATTTTTTAAAATTTTATTGAGGATATAAATAATACATAACATTGTTAGGATTATTTTTTCAGTCTTCTGTTGCATATTTTTGTTGAAGACATTGCTAAATGTGCCTTATTTAAATTCCCCTTATTAATACTTCTTGATAAAATCTGTTTGAGACATAGTAATAAAATTTTGTTTTTCCCGTAAAAATTATTTTATCTTATCAGATATGAATGAAAAATAATTGAATATTTTTTCATGTTTCTTCTTTTTGCCTAGGCTGCCAGGAAAATCAAAGTCACATTTAATACACATCATACATCATAGTAATATCTACACATTTTTTTTTAGAAAACAGGCTTCTATATTTCTTCAATTCCTTTGGCACTTAAATTTTATAGTGAAAGTGAAATACTTCATATGCAAAGCCTGTATCCAGAAAATTAATCTTGAAACCATTTGAATGGATACATTTTTTCATAGATAAAACGTTATATGTGTGTTAGATTTCACACTGGCCTTCAGAGCTTCCTAATCCATTTATAGCTTTGTAATCTATACATGGAAATTATGGTTAAAAAAAGAAATACTCCTATGTTTTATAAAATTAAGTATGCCAACATGTTGGAATGTTATTTAAGCTGATCATTTTTTTAAAAGTTGTAATCATTACAAAGTAAAACTAAAATTTAATGAAACATAGATGCTCGCTATGAAATCAAGAGATGTAGGTAACATTATTTTATTTTTAAAATGTAGGTTGATTTTATTACTTTTTCTAGAGTAAGCTAAAGGTGGAGGTTTATTCAGTGAAAACCAGAGATGTAGTTATTGTAGGCAACATATCTCAGATGCTGGTGCCAGGAATTGATGGCAGCTGGTTGCACACTGTGTTCACGCTAATGTTGCTCAATGTGTTGAACTATGCATTGTTAATGAGGGATGACACATTGAACATGCCAACAATGTTACATCAGTAAAACATTTTTATATATTTTCTTGTATGTTTTTGGATACCCTCTATATTTTCATTAATTTTGCATGATAATAAATGAAGGAAAATGAGCTATAATGATCTGTGGTTACTTTTTATTATATCCAATTCCATCTACATACTATTTTCTTGATTCTAGGAGAGCACCAGGAACTGCTCTTACAATTATCCCAAATAAAGTTCTCACATAGTTGGAGTCATTTCTTTAAACCTTCTCTCTCCCAAAATATACCCCTTTTTTTCTTAGTTACACGAAGTCATAATATAATAATTATAAACAAAGGCTGTATGCCTAGAGAGTAGAGTGCCAGGGGAAGAGAATGATGACTGAACTCCAATCTTAAAAGGCATCTTGTGGAAAGGGTTAGTGGACTGCCTCTGTGTATACTTTGCAATAGAACTAGATCCAATGGGTTGAAGCCTTCAGAACACAGATTTCCGCCTTTAAAAATTTTTTCTGAGAGTATAAGTGTTAAAAGCATAATCAACCATTTTGTAGAATTTCCCACCAGTGGATGTATTTAAGTAGAGCTTCAAAGCCAATTTCCAGATGTTAAAACACCTGTTTTATGGGATCTCAAAGCTCCAGTTTCTCCTCCTGTTGTATCTCACCTGATAAATCACCATGCTCTGAGTTTTGCGTCATTTGCTTATCTACCCATCTCCAGGAAGAACCCCTTGAGGGTAACAATGAAAACGATATATTACTTATTTTTATATCCCCATCCGTTAGCACAATGCTTGGCACATAGTAGATGCTCAATAAATGTTTATTGAATAGATGAAGATATAAATGGCTGCAGTTGAAATAATGGTTGAAAAATGTTTTCTTCATGTTGTAGAACCTGTCCTTCAAATTGAAGTCTGACCTGGAGATCCAGTATGTAAAAGTGACAAAGATGGAGCTGTTCTGGTTAAGTGGAATTCTAGTGCCTGGGGACCTACCCTCTGAGTCCTTGAAGCACCTTTGAAGAACTTCTAGGGACATAGTTTCAGAATCACTGGTTTACAAAGTCAAGCTTAGAAAACGTTTTTGATTCGCTTTTTGATTTCTAATTTTTTGATTCTCAGTCTCTTCATTTCAAGTTTCCTGGGTTTCATTTTTCACACTCACTATTGCTTTTCCTTGTCCTCAAAATGTTTTTGAGGTTAAGAGAAGGTGTGCTAAATAGGAAGTGCCTGTGCTTACGTTCACTCCCAGACCCAACTTCATAGGTTCTTAAGCTGGAAAGGTTGTATGACTGACACATTCTGCAGCTCTTGCTTAAAGATTTCTGCTGCAGCCTTTTGGTTTTAATACAGTTTTGGTGGTCATACCATGGCTTCAGTGTCCTGGCTTCGGGTCCTGACTGTGGGTGAACTGGAAGTTTTGCAAGCCCATAGTCACTACTCAAAGGTGGAATTACATTTTATAGAATGCAGGAGAAGAAAGTAAAGGGAAGGCCTATCCCTGAAGATAGATATAGGCCCTCAGCCCTGCTTCATCTTTTGTACTTAGGCAGAGAGAGAATGGGAACTGGGGAGAAAGGCTAGTGATGAAGTAGTCATTAAACTGGCCAGGAAGGTAGAAGGAAGGAGAATAATGAATGCTAGGAAGAGATGTGTCCTAAGCCTAAGTCTTGCTTCCAAACAAGGGAAATTCATATTTCATGTGTTTCTATGTCTGAAATTGCATGTACTACCTGTATTGTCGTCCTAGTGATAGTGCTCTTCAACCTTGAAAGTCCATTAAAAGAAGACTTTGATTAAATGCACTGACCAGAGACAGAAGAGTATTGTGATTGATTATAATCTGCTTAGATGAGATAAAAACTTAAGTTGCTTAAGTTGTGGGAATGAGATAGTTTGGATGCTATCCAAAATAGCATGAAAGGCCTTTGATCCAGTTTTCAGTAGATTTGACATTATTATGACAGTAACTTGGAACTATTTTATTGTGTTCAGCCAGTTAACTAAAGATAATATTTTAGACATATTAGAAGAGAAATAGCTAGGGTAAAGAGAAAGAGAAGGTAGGGGAGGGGCCAAAGAGAAAGGAAAGGAGCCAAAAGATGTTTTAGAAGATCATCTAAACCTTGTTCTCACACACCCTGTCTACACCTCCATTTCAGCGGCTTTCATATTACTTATATAACTCAATGAGGACATTCTTCAGGCACTTAGTAAATTCTAATTGGCTGTAAGTAGGAAAGAAGTAGAAGAGTAGAGGGTGAAGGCAGCAAGGTCAGGGAAGAAGCCTTAAACTGACCATGTGAGCTGATAATGCAAACATCTTTGTCGAAATGTTCTATATATAGGATTTAGGTTGAAACTAGTTTTGTATATGGAATGATTTTTCAAAACCCTTATCGGTCTTGTACAGCTAAATAACCTATTTGTTTGAGCCATCCTGAATTTAGCATTCACCTCAAGCTCTCTGCTCTATCTGCGTTGCTTGGTCTTTGGCATATGACCTTCTCTCATTATTCATAGAGAACATTGGAAGGGTATGATGACTGGTGTGAGGCCATTTGAGATAGAGGTGAAGAAAGTATAGGAGCTCATGTCACTAGGATCTAATGCATCGTAATGTACTAACATGGCAAAATAGCACAACAAAGACATGAATGATAACAAGGATAGAGAGAAGAAATGAGATTTTTCAAAAAGATTAAAAACAGTGAATTAGCAAGAAAAAAATTTAAAATAAGTAATAAATGGTATTATCGCAAATGTAAAGAGAGCATAATAACAAAAATATTGAGGAATGTGCTGAAAAGCAGGAAAGAGGTGTTTGATGCTGGGTGCAGTGTGAAGTCTAAGCATCTCTATTGAGGGATAGAGTTACTATATCTGAGGCAGTCTTGGTGGCAGTGCAGGCTCCCTGTGGCTCCTCTTAAATCCAAGGGTTGTTTTCAGATCAGAAGTTCAAGGTAGTCATTCTCCAGGCAGACATCTTGCTTCCACTACTCCTAGACCTGCAATGAAGACATTTTTATGGCTAAAAATTATTGCAGCTACCATCATCAAAAGAGTATCTCTGAAGATATACAGACCTCTTCCAGCAAAAAGCTCCATATCATTCCTTCCCCCTGGTCTAGGAATATAACATCCTCCATTAAAATATCTCTTATATCCTGTATACCATACACTCCAATCTCACTCCTCATAGACAAACTCTCTGCAAGAGGGTGTTTAATATGCAACACTGTTTCTTCAGATCATATTTGTTCATCAATTTATTTTAATACAGTGTCTACCCCATTACCATTCTGAAACCATTCTAACAAAGGTCACCCATGACAGCTAACCTGTTCAGGGCCAGATTTTACATGAATCATTTTCAGCACTTATCCTTTTTCACCGCTCTGTGGAAAGGGGTGACTCCTTCTTGAAATCCTCTCCTTCCCTGATTTCTGTGATGGAGACTTTCCTGGACGTTTTGCTGTTCCCTGGTAGGCCTGCGTCAGATCGTCATTGGCTTTCAGCCTGCCACCTACACCTTGCCTGGTCTTCTGCCCTCCTGCCAAGCTGTGTTCTCCACTCCCTTATTCATCTCATCTTGTTGGTTTTGCAATGGAAACTCATCAACATCTGTATTTTCAGCCAAGACTAGGACATTTAGAAGCCATAAAAATGGAAATCATATCTTCCATTTGATGTAATTCAAAATAAAAACAATATGGAGCCATTAAAATGAATTTAAGAAAGTTTAACAAAGTTCTTAAAATTTCCATGATGCTGATGCTTCTTTGGAAAAATAATACCTTTACTAATTTTTTTTCACTTTGGGTAACCCAATTTTGCTAATGCCCTAATCTCTGTCATCTTGAAGGGCAATCCAACACTGTTCTTGTCACTTGGCATATCTTCTTCTTAGGTTGGCATGACCCTTTCTCCTTGTTCCAGCCACCCTCCCCTCAAATAATTCAGAAAAACGAATGGAATGTGTTGCTGTGCAATTGATGTAGGAATCTCCTTCTGTTTTACTTTTCTACCTGTTTTCTCCCCTTTCTTTGTTGTTATTTGAAGTTTCTCATCATATTTCCAACCTCATCTAGTCTTTCCTCACACTACCCCTTTCTATCGTCATCTCAGTGGTACAGCATTTGAAATTACTGGAATATGACAAGTGCTGCTGACCCCGTGTCTTTGGAATGCTGACCCCCCACTTCCTGGAACACTCTTGCTCCTCCCTTTACCTGACTAACCCCTGGTCACCACACAGATCTCAGCTTGCCTCCATTTCCTCCTGGGAACCTTTCCTGGCCCTTTAGATAAGGTAAGATTCATTTGCTGAATGTTACCCAGTCCTTATCTCTTCCTTGTTATGCTTAATGTACCTGTCGTGGCTTATTTAATATTCATAAAATACATATGAGCAGAGGCCATTTATGTCTTGTTCAATGCTATATTTCCAATGTCTAATGTTTTATTACCACAAGTAATGTTGAGTTGAACAGATGAGATAAAAGTACTAAATTGGCAAAATCTTACTTTATTTTCCCCGACCCAGTTCAAACGTCATCTTTCCTTAAAGTTCTCCTCCCCACCAGCAAAAATGTGCTTCTCTCGTAGAACTTACACATTCCATCATGATTGTTTAAAAGTCAACTAGCAAAAACTGACAAGGTTTTGAAAGAGAAGGAAAGACTGAGGAACTGTCCCAGAATGGAGGCGATTAAAGAGATGATGACAAAATGCAATGTGGGATCCCTGGAGTGAATCCTGGAACAGAAGGACCATAGTAGAAAAACTGGTGAAACAAAGTTTGCAGTTTAGTTAATAGTATTGTACCAAGGTCAATTCCTTATTTGTGGTCATTGGCATGAAGGTTATGTGAGATACTGACATTAAGGCAAGCCGGGGGGAAAGTTCTACGGGAACCGTTTCTACAATTTTCAATTTTTTTTCTCAAGATTTAAAATTACTTTAAAATAAAAAGTTAAAAAGAAAAGCCAACTAGGAACTTTCTATAGACGAAGTATATCTTAGGAATGTAGATTTCTAGCCCCTAACAGTGTCCAGTGTAGTAGGTGCTCAGTAAACACCAAAGTAATTTACCCTTGCTTGCTCCCATTTTGGTTATTTGCAGTCTGTGTTTGTGCCTTCCCGTTCTGGCCTTACCTAGCAACAGCTTGACTCCTTTAGGGATGACCTAGTCCCAGAGTGCGTATGCTTGAGAGGCCAGTATCCTGCCTTTCTGTGGCAATGATGCTGTACTACATACATTCTATTGGTAACTTGCTTTCATCAGTACTGAGGCTAATAAGGAAGATATATAAAATAATAAGAGAAAATGGGAAATCTGGTCTCTTTTCTACCTTATTTTATTTTTTTGAGACAGGGTCTCACTAGTTTGCCCAGGTTGAGTGCAATCACAACTCACTGCAGCCTCAACTTCCTGGGCTCAGGTGATTCTCCCACCTCAGCCTCCCAAGTAGCTGGGACTACAAGTGTGCACCACCATGCCCAGCTAATTTTTTTGTTTGTTTGTTTGTTTTTGTGGAGATGAGGTCTTGCCATGTTGCCCAGGCTGGTCTTGAATTCCTGGCCTCAAGCCTAGCCTCAAGTGATCTTCCCACCTCAGCCTCTGAAAGTGCTGGGATTACAGGTATGAGCCGTTGCGCCAGCCCTACCTTGATTTTTAAATGGTACAAGTTTTGCCTTTGAAGTTAAAATTTTTAATATTTGCATGCCTAGATAGTCCAGTCAGATTTTCAATTGAGCATCCTTTTTTATTATGATTTAATATATTCCTTTTTTTGTTTTACACATAGAGAACTGACCACCTTTTTACTAGTAGCATCTCTTCTCAAATTTTGTACAGGAAACGTTCCTCTAAAATGTCTCAAAGATATAAAAGGATATACTTCTCCTATCACATTGTGGTAGAAATCAGAAACACTATGGTTTTTATTAAGACAACTTGCAAAAGTTGAAAAAATCATTTAAAAACCTGAGAAACTCTTGTAAAATCCTCACTGAGCATTGCCAAGAGCATTCTAAACTTAGTCTGTCACTTGAAAATGACTATATAATAACACATGTAATTAATAAGAGCTATAATAAGACCTTCTAATCAGCTGAAAATTCAAGAAAGGTTTTTTAAAGGTTGAATCCTTTATATAAATTTTGAGTCGACGTGTAGTTATTTTCCCCTTGCTCATAAAACCTTTGATTTGCAATTATTTCCTATTGAAAACACAGAATATTTCATTTCAGTCATACCTGAATTGTCATTTGCTCTCATAAACCATGTACTCCTAACAACAGAGTTAAGATTATCTTAGCAAAGAAAAGTCCCTCTTCTCTGTTTCACGGTATCCTCCCCTGGGGCTCTCTGCCCTGGCCAACTACTGACCTATGTAATTCCATGGCATCTATCATCTTTGTATCTAGGCACTAGGCACTCACAGCTCACAAACACAAACATCCACATATGGAAAGTGTGGAGCTTGGAGCAGAGATTTCCTACAGTGAACATTTTTACAAAGCAAGAACCAGGCAAATTGCCACATTCATGTTCCTTCAACTTATAGTAATGGGTAACTGGATGTGGCAATTTGAACTAGAATTTAAAGAAAAAAGGAAACACAAAGAGCCTCCATTTGTTTATATATTGCAATTTTGAAAATGTTTACTAAACACCCAAATGCTATCTACTTTGTGAGGTATCACAAATGTTTTTTCAGGATCAACACGCATAGAGACTTGGCAATATTTCTTGTATCTAAGGACTTGGGATGGTGAAATCTCCTTTGGTGAGGACACCACAGCACCACAGAAGTAGCCAATCTTTTAAACTCTCTTTTGCTTTACCAATAAAAAGACAAACAAAAAGCAGTGTTACTTGTTTTGGGGACGGAGTCTCGTTCTGTTGCCAGGCTGGAGTGCAGCGGTGCGATCTTGGTTCACTGCAACCTCTGCCTCCCAGGTTCAAGTGATTCTCCTGCCTCAGTCCCCTGAGTAGCTGGGATTACAGGCCTCCGCCACCATGCCCAGCTAATTTTTGTATTTTTAATAGACGATGGGGTTTCACCATGTTGGCCAGGATGGTCGCGATCACTTGACCTCTTGATCTGCCCGCCTGGGCCCAATCTTACATTTTAACAAGCTTTCTATTTAAAGGAATGGGGCTTTCATAAGCAAAGAACTAATATATGATGAACTCCCTAATTAGTCTTTTAGACACAGTCTCAGAATATAAATTCCCAGAATTTCATACACTTTTCTAACCTTTATTGTTTTAACTCATAATTGAACACACCACCAGCCAACTCTCAGATCAATTGATTTTCCATTGGTGATCCTTGCTCCTTATCATTGGGACTAATTAATACTTTCATTGCTTCCATTTTTCCATGCAGTTCTTGGCCAGTGGGATGGGCATCATCACCATGCAGGGATTTGAAATATTTGTTCAATAACTGATGTGCAAAAGTCTGGGTTATAGAAAGGTTGAAAACGTCTCTGCTAAGATTATACTACAGTGCCCTCTAGCCTATATTGCAGGGAGAAAAATGTTTCCCCTTCTGCTGTTCATTTCTAGTGGCACATTACAGTATTTGTTATATAAAGGGTATGAACCGTCTATTAAATACCATACTGCCTAAAATGTAGACATAAAGTTGCTTTCTAATAGCAGACATAAAGTTGCTCTCTTAAAGAGTCAGTGCCTTCTTACGGAAGAAATATCCAGTATCCTAAAGTGTCAACAGGTGCAGAAACACTGCACTGCTCTGTCTAGGGACTATCTGTTGAAAACCTTTGCTTGGTTGAGTAAAAGTAGAGAAGAGTTTAACTTCCACCTCTCTTCCTCATCCCCCATCAGAAGGCAGCAATCCATAAACCCTATTCTTGAGTGTGGCAAGTGCAGATGCCTTTGGTGATACCTAATTATCCTTGATCTCTTAGTCTTTCTTGCCATATCATTTTGGGAAAGAACAATATCTATAGATTCAAGCCTTCCTGTGTCTATGTTGTTTTACATTCAACAAATAGACTTTAAAGAGAAAATTTAGTATTTCCTAAAATCTTTCTTCAATTACTTGATGTCTGTGGTTTTCTTTCCTACCTCCCCTTCAAACAGAAGCCTTGAAATACTAAAAACTTAACCTCAAGAATTTCATTAAGCAAAGCCCACAATATTTTTTATGGAGATTTTCTTTAAAAAATAGTTTATCTTTCTTCAAAATCTTCAAATTGTAAAAGTAGGTGAAGAGTAGGACATAATTTATTCTACTGTATCACTAAATAACCTTGAAAGTTTTCTTAAAAGGCAGTATCTTTCCTGATTATACAAAGCATTTAATGGGAGGAAAAAAGTGCTCTTGAAGTATTGCAGTACATAGATTTTTAAACTTACAAAAAAAAATACTGCAGCACGTTTACACTCTGCCATAAAGTACTATAGTGAATAATTAAAACAACTAGAATTGTCAAAATAAATAACTATGGATTGTGGTGCAGTGCTCTAAATTTTTTTTAATGCTTTTTTGCATGTTGATTTGCATAGCATAGTAATAAGCAAAGGATTTCCCAGTCATTAAATGTGAATTAACGAGAAAGTATTTTAATGGGTATTTTGGTCTTATTTCAGAATTTGGCTGGTTATTTAATTCTATACCCTTCTCTTGCATTTACTCTAAAAAAACTTTATTTGTATAAATAATGTATTTAAAAGTAAACAAATCAGAACTCCATGGTCTGAAAAACAGAATTTAGCAATTAATTTGTTACATAGATGTGAAGCTTTCCCTAGTACCTCACTTCCAAGCATTGAAGAAATGAGCATTTCACACAGAACATGTATCTTTACTATTCAGTAATTCAAAAGCACTAACAACAATATACATTTAAGGGTCTTTATATTTCATTTTGAAATATAAACTCTTAAAACAACAACATCAGTATTTCTGTGTCTATATCCAAATATATTAAATGATTTCTAAGTGAATTTTTCCAGAAGATTGTCACTATTTCCCATATTAAGTCATTGATACGAAAAATTCCAGTTCATTTTCATCTCTCCATGTATCTCTTTTGCAATATTCCAAAGTGGCCTTACTTGGTAACTTCAACTTTGAGCTGATGGATGAAACTGGCAGTTATCATGAATTGTCTCCTAGTCCTGGAACAGAGGACTGAGTATAGGAGGAAGACTGCTGAATGACATCTGGGAGACTGCTCAACTGATCTGAGATTTGAAGCTGGTGGTGTTCACATACTTCTGCACCATCCCAGAATCTTTGCCTGAAATCATACCTCAGGCCACCTGTTTCTTGGAGTTCTATGACTAATGTCACACTGTGAAGGAGCAAAAGTTTGTATCCATGTTTGTGATATGACTGGCATTCTCATTTAACCTCATAATATATTAATATGATCGAATTTTGCTAAATACGTGAACCTAAATCCAAAACAGTGAATTGTTGAGAGTGGGAAAGAAGGCTGGGGAGGTGGGAGAGAGGGAGAGAGTCGATAACACTTGTTGAATACCTACTAAGTGCCAGGTGCTTGCTGTGTATCATCTCACTGAATCATTGCAACACCATTGTAAAGAACTAGTTCCCCAGTTTTGCATGTGAAAAATATTAATTGCTGTCCCAGTGTTACCCTTGCCCAGTGAATCATGGGTCTTAATTCCCAACCAAGTATTTCTGACTCCAAACCTCATGCTTTCTGCCCATATGCACATAATCTGAAGGATCATCTCAGCAAGAAATACTTAAAGTTTTTTGTTGCTGAATGCATTATAACTTTGAGAAGGCTTTCTGTATGCCATTCCTTCTCAAACATTACAATACACTTGTGGAACACTCAATGGAAGTTTAGTTCATTATGGCAGTGATAAGGTAACAAGGAAATAAGAACAGTTCTTTGCCCTTCTTATTGCTCCCTGTCTCTTGCCTGATGCCATGTTACCCTCAGACCAGATATAAGACTTGGACCTGTGGTGTAGGTGTCATTTGCAGAACAGTAAGTCTCAGGTATAATCTTAGTTCCTGATTGTAAAGGTCAATCCAAGTTTATTAAGGCTACTGTACATCCCAGCTTTCCTGACATAGCCTTGAATTGAAGGGCTTTTATTCTTCATCATAAAGACGATCTCTGAATGTGCCATCTTCCCTTATAAGACTATTTGATACCTTTGCAAAAAAGAAAGTCTCTTGTCAAAACATATAATGACTTTTCTATTTGGAGGGTCTCAGGAAGCATAAGCAGAACTGAGTGAAATATGGAGGGCCTCCCTTTCCACCAGATGTGTCCACACGGAGTGATTGAGTGGTATGCCCTGTGGCAGCAAGAGTGACAAGTCTTAGGCCTACTTCTGCTTTCACTTTTTCTTTTGTCCATTGCTTAAAATAACTGAGCTTTATATTTTGTTCCCCTTGTCATGTGAAATTGCAGATGTTTGCTGGTTTCATTCTTTTCTTTTGTTGAACTAACTCCCCCTCTAATGGATGGTTTTTGTTTTCAAAACAACGCTCTACATTTCAGTTTGAATAGCTCCCTCTGAAATAATAAAGTTGTTCTTTTACCCATGTAATCAAAATTTCCTTTCATTTTAAACTTAAAAATAATTTAGAAGATGTGAGTGATAAATTTCCATGCAGCCGATTTAAATATTCTGGTTCATTTTCATTCATGTATCTCTACTCCCATGGGAGAAATGTCGAATTAGGGAAATAGCAGTGCATTCCATTCCTACTTTCAGAAAAGTACATTCCCTTCCTACTTTGAAAAAACATGTGGGATTTAAGAGCCAAGATCAAAAGTATTTTATCCTAGCTTTTAGCATAGAACTGCTACTTGCCTACCCAATATCCATTCTCCATTTAGTCCTAGAAACCTGATTTTTTCCAGTTGGCAATGTACCCAGATACACACTCTTATTTCCTAGCTTCCCATGGGTGGTCAATGAGATTAGGTAGAAGTCCTTGGGTATGCTTTTGGGAAGGCTATGTGAAACAGGCTAACTTACTTGAGAGGGAAATCTTTTTGGCCCTTTCCTTCTTCCTCCTCTTTTTGCCTGGAATGTAATATCTGAAGCACTATAGCTACCTTAGGCTTTGCAGATAGAAACTATGTAGAAAGATAGGCTCCAGAGTTCCTGATGACTTTGGACCTGCTATAGCAGCATATGTATCTGTTTTAGTCAGTTCAGGCTAAGACTGGGTGGCTTAAGCAAAAGATACTTACTTTTCACAGTTCCAGAGGCTAGGAAGTCCAAGATCAAGATGCTGGCAGATTTGGTGTCCAGTGAGGGCTATTTCCTGCTTCATAGATGTGATGGCAGTGTTTGCCCTGTGTCCTAACATAGTAGAAGGCGAGAGTGAGCTCTCTGGGGTCTCTTTTATAAGGGTGGGTGTTAGGATTTCAACTTTTGCATTTTGGAGGGGTACAGACATTCATAACAAATGCTTACATCTCTACTTCCTTTGTCTGAGGAGGAAACAAACCTGTCTTGTTTAAGCCACATATTGGGAGTTTCTATTATATACAGACAAGCCTAATCATACCTGATCTATTTTCTTTACCTTTCCCATGGCTGTAATACAAAAATATCTATTCCTCCTTCACCAATCTCTTTACTGCTCCCAACTCTAATTTCCTCCTTTTCCCCTTATTTGTAACATTCAGGAGGACATTTTCAGGCAGGAAGTGCCTGCCTAAAAATCACATATGCTATCCTGCCCAAGAATGGAGAATGTATTCACAGCTATTTCTGCTAGCGCTCAAGAGGACATTTTCAGGCAGGAAGTGCCTGCCTGAAAATCACATATATAGACTGGTCCTGCCCAAGAATGGAGAATGTATTCACAGCTATTTCTGCTGTCCCTTTCTTTGTTCTCCTATGAATATGGAGATTTTCAAAGAGGCCCAGAGACATTTCACAGCAGTACTCATTACAATAGTTGTGGGATAGAGAAGTATAGGACCGAGTAGTTCTTCTGCATGCATGAGCAATTGAAGTCTAGTATCTACCCCATAGCAAAAGATGAGTTGTATGAAGTTAGAATCTCACAAGGGTTGGATGCGTGGCTCATGCTTGTAATTCCAGTGCTTTGGGAGGTGAAGGTGGGAGGATTGCATTAGGCCAGGAGTTTTCAGCCAACCTGGACAATATAGCAAGACCTCATCTCTATTAAAAAAAAAAATCGGATATGGTGGTATGAATTTGTAATCCTAGCTACTCAGGAGGCTGAGGTTGGAGGATCACTTCAGTTCAGGAGTTCGAGGATGTACTGAGCTACGACTGTGCCACTGCATTCCTATCTGGGTGACATAGCAGGACCCTGACTCAAAAAAAAAATTTTTTTTTTCACATGGGACAGGAACACAGTTTCTTTCCAATGATGTCTACAGGAAGTATGTTCTGTCCTGCCAGCAGCATTTCACTGAAAGAGTGTTTCACTGACTAGTGAATGAGAGAGCTCCCTTTAAGCCTTTATTGGACCTGGGTATTCTTACCTGCCTTCCTGCAACTTTCTATGAGATTGCTAATGTCAAAGAAGATAGAGATCAAGTTCAGTCTGGGGTAACTTAAAAGAGTGATCCAAGAAGCAGTGTGGACATAAATTGAGAAATTAGAGTGAGTTACTCAGGCAGAAACACAAAGAGAAGTGCCAGGAATACAACATCAGTAAAACAAGATCTGATCCCTTTCTATGCTGCAAGCCCCTGCTGTAAGAAGATACTGATGCTGTCACATGCATGCTCTGTCATAATGCTCTGTTTCTCCTGGCTATTGCCAGGATCCTTGGTGTTGAGGCCTTACATAAACTTTCCTGTTCAACAACTCAATCCCTATCAGCACAGGCTGCTATCCCTCTAGGCATCAAAGCACTTGGCATGTTTTTAGAGAGTAATTTCAAGGTAGTTATAATTGTTGCTAATAAACACACTACATTGGGCACAAGCTGGACTAGGAAAGAGTATCATAAAAAGAAATCTGTAATGATAAGGGATTGTAAATTGCTAACAGATATCCTAACAAAATAGAGCTTTTATTAAAATTAAGAATCTCTTTCTCATATGAAAGAACTGGGAAGGATTATTTTAGCTTTACTTGGCATAGGTTCTTCATGATAAGAGGAGTGTATATATATGCATTTTGAGGGCAACATCCAGAGCTTGGAAAAGATCCAGAGAAGAGCAAATGCAATTATCAATAGGTTGGAAAATTGGCCCTTTAACAAAAGGTTGAAAGAGTTGGATGCATTTAGCCTGGAGTAGAAGCAATTTAATAACTGTTAAAGAGCTGTTATTAAGGAGGACACTGACCAATGTTCTCTCTCCCCATCGAGGACACAAATAAAAGGAATTGTTTAAACTGGAAGAGAAGAGAGGGATTTAGATTAAATATTAGGAAACATTTCTTAAGAGTGAGCATCATTAAAGAAAAAAATGCCATAAGCTATAACCAGTTCCTGAGGAAGGCGAAGGACTCTGTGTCTCGGGATATTAGTGTAGTGGGCACAACACAGGCTTTGAACCTAGACAGAACTGCTTTTGAATCTCAGTTCTTGCCTCAGCTAACATAAATAAAAGGATCTTAAAAATTCCTCCACTTTGTAGATTTTTTGGGGAATGTGGAACATAGTATTTGGACATGCATTTAGGTGATAAAGATCATAAATAAACATTATTTTTCCCTTTAACTACTCTACTGTTGTTGAGATTTTACAGTACACAGGTTAGGCAATGCATTCTTGTCAGTACTGATTATTTTTCTTTGCTTTGCAAGGATTTGGCTTCTGTTTTTCTTGAAAAAATGGATCCTAGCAATTTGTGGCAGATTATTATTACTTGGTTTTACAAAGTCATTACTGGTGTGTATGCGTGTGTTTGGATTCACACTTACATCTTGAACAGGGAAACATTAGAAAGGTATTTCAAACTCAAAGTAAAAAGATACATATTAGAATTCACAAAAAGAAACCATTGGACTAAACATGGTATGCTGAAGCATAGCATTAATTTCCCCTCTTTTGCCATAATTGGATCTGTTACCTGGTATACTGTCATTTCATCCACTGTTTGTGAAAATCTCTATTTAGAGAAAACCTTGTCTGTTTAGCTCATCCGCCACTGTCATGACTGCCTCCCATGCATTCGTAGGTTGGTCTTTGAAGCACATGTTCTGAAGCGGCTGATTGCCTTCCTCGGCTGTAACCTCTGGGTCTTAATTAAGGGAACTGTGTATTTTTCTGACATAAGTGGTATTATAGCATGTGCAGTTGTTAAACTAGTGGAGTTTTCTCTATTTTCAGAAGCTAATAAGGAGGCAGAAACTCTGACAATTGCTCTGTCTTGATTCTCACCTTCATGGAAGACTCCAAAACTGTGACCTTAAGCTTTCTCCCTAAGTGGGGGAGTGTGATTCTTAGCTCTTGGGGCAGGGCTTTAGGGCACTTTCAGTGAGCACTTATAGCTCTTTCATGAAAAGAGTGTTGACACATACTGAGTGCCTCCTGGGTGCTGGGTGCCCATCTAAGTCCTTCCCATGCATTAATTCATGCCATCTTCCCAACAGCACTATGAATTTCTAACTGTTTATTATTGCTCGCATTTTATAGATAAGAAAATGGAATCACAGCAAATATAAGCAACATGCCCAGGAGCACGCAGCTGGCAAATAGCTGAGCTAGCACTTGGACTCAGGCAAACCGGCTCCTGAGCCTGCACGTGTAACCACTGTGCGACACTGCCTCTCAGAGCAGCTTCCTGTTGCCTTTGGAGCAGGTCTTCGGAAGAGTGTCTGGAAAATGCCTTGACACATTCTAATTATTTGTTCCTTTATCATGGGAATGTTTCTGAAATCTTGGAACCAGAAAACTGCCAAGCTATCTTCTTAATTCTAGTTTCGTGACTCTTAACTTCGAATACAGAATTTATTATGGCTGGTTAACTTAGAACTCTCTTGATTCTAAAAACAGCTTCCTGACTTATTCTTCAGTCTGCCAGAGCTGTTCTTTGCAGCAGTATGTTAACCCCTTCACATCTTTCTTTATGTCACCACGACATTAACTTATACCACAACCATGCCTCTGGAAGGGGTAGCCATTCACATGCAAAAGCATATCACAGATGACACCTTAGAAGCCCTTCTTGACTGGATTCACAAAACACTGACAAAAAACCTCTATTCTACATCTAATGGTGCATCCAGACCCACCAAAGATTTTTTTTTTTCCTCCAAATTCCTCAGAGGTAATATTCTCATAGTCACTCTGGCTTTGACTTTCAGTTCCCATTGAAGTGTTGATCTCCCTTGCCCTTTGCTTCCCTATGCTCCATAGTGACCCATTCCTGGCTTCCTTCTCCCCCTAGACTTCCCTGCGATTGCACACACACAAGGCGTTTTTAGGTATAACAGACTTTATTGAACGTTTGGGGCAACAGGGATCAGTTAGCAGTTACATCAACACAACACAACCTCAAACTGAATTTAGAATTTTCTGTTTCTAAATGTCCTCCAGCCATCCCATCACAGAATTCCCTTAGGTCACCCTTGTAGCAAGCTCCAGTCTCTTGCAGCTTCACCCTACTCCCTTTCTAACTATACTTTAAATACAGTTTTTCTTGCATTTTATGCACGGTTGTCTAGTTGACAACTCCTTATTTGGCTTCATGCCTGCCTTTGTCTAAAAATTGGTTAATATCTTGCTAAACAAAATGACCATTGGTTATTTACCAATATAGCAGAACAGGCAATGACTTTTTTCTCAATGACAGGAATTTTTACTTTCCCCTCTGATTATAAGAAGTGGCCATAGTCAGTTTGAGTTTTAAACACATTTATTCTTTAGGCTAAACTAGTAACAAAAATGTATTAGTGTTGTATTTTAAACTATGATAAGAAACACAGTGTGCTATACAGTGTATATAACTTCCTCATCTTCTGGTAAATGAACATTAATATGAAAGTAAACCAGTACCACTGGTTACATTAACTGCAGGAGGTAGTGTTAGCTCTGGGGCCAGCTTTATCTTTGGGGAGAAATTCTTGAATAAGGCAATGATTGCTAATCAAATCTCATTTCTGCTTATTAATGGTGCCCAGTAGAGAACTTTACCCATACCTCAGGGCTCAGGTAGAAACAAGGGGAGAGAATGGATCCAGACCAAGTGAGGCTGTGACTGTTGACTACTATAAGGGTGAATTAGTATGTTCTCACACTGCTATAAGAGATACCCGAGGCTGGGTAGTTGATAAAGAAAAAGAAGTTTGATGGACTGACAGTTTCACATGGCTGGGAGGCCTCGCAATCTTGGTAGAAGGTGAAGGAGGAGCAAAGGTATATCTTACATGCCAGCAAGCAAGAGAGCATGTGCAGGGGAACCACCCTTTATGAAACCGTCAGCTCTTGTGAGACTTATTCACTGTCATGAGAACAGCATGGGAAAAACCCACCCCTATGATTCAATTACCTCCCACCAGGTCCTTTCCATGACACATGGGGACTATAGGAGCTACAATTCAAGATGAGATTTGGGTGGGGACACAGCCAAACCATATCAAAGGGCATCTGAGCAATCCACAGACCTATCGCAAGAATGGGTATGGTGAAGGCACTTCATGGTACCAGAGGCTGACAATCTGGCACATGGGGGTTCCAGGTGGGGCACAGAGTGCAAAGTCAGGCACAGCTAATCCATAGCAGAAGCACCTGCTTCTTCACAGCAGCATGGCAAACACTGACTGGAGGATGACAGCAAGACCCTGAGAGAGGGGCTTAGATGGGTCTGTGGCTAGGGTTCTAGTCCTACAAGGAGCCAAAGTTATTGGTCATCATATCTATGAAGGTTATGGGAAAAAAATTGTTTCAATGCAGTAACTGGAAAAATTGCCATCAGAAGGCCTCAGGGACCTCTACTGCTTGTCCCTTGCAGGATCTGATTGACAACACAATTTAATTCCCAGGTCTGTGTATGGGAGGCAGTTTGTGTCTTCTGATCTAATTCTTGCCATTTTCATGATTAGCTCAGGAGCCTTGGCAGTCCTGGGCATATGAGGACCTTGGAAGGCAAAGTCAGGGAAATGTGGCAGGGCCAGTGGTCATAGAACATCATTCAGCATACACTGGGATACAGAAGACCCTAGCTTTCCTCCTGGGGCATAGGCAGCAGAAAGAGCATTGTTTCTGTTCTTATAAGGCAAAAATTTAAAAGTGTGTCAAGCTACAATTTATGAATTGTCTGGAACTCATGGAGGACCTTGGTTATAGGATAACCAACTGACTCAAAATCTAAGAAGAGAGTGGGGCCTCCTGAAAGAGACAAGACATACATGCTGGCTTGGTAGGGGGCAGACACTGGTTGGTAAATTGATGGAGGCTGAGAGTGAACTGTTAGGAAACTGAAGAACCTGAGGAGAGACAGAATTGTGGGAATGCATAGACTCTCTAGGGCTTTCCTCCATGAACCCCAGTGGGTACTTACAGGAGATATTGGAGCAAGACTTTTAAATGTGTCCTTTCTGGATAAAATAAAGCAGGAAAGGGAGGTACTTTAATTGAAAGGCTGGGCCTTATGGATGAGGAAGCAAGGACATGGACTTTTGAGGAGTGAACATTCCAGGCAGAAGGAGCAGCAAGTACACAGGCCCTGAGTTGGGAGTGGCCTGGCTGGTGAGAGGAGTAGCAAGGAGACCAGTGTGGCTGGAGCCGAATGATCAGGGAGGAGAGGAATAGAGATGAAGCTAGAGCGGAATCAGGGGCCAGGTTGTGTAGGGTCTTTGGGATGACTGAATGACAGACTTTGGCTTTTGATTTGAGTAAGATGCTGAAACCATTGGAGGGTTTTGAATAAGAGGTGATTTAACATGACCTTTGATTTAAAATGATCTTAAAACTATTTGGCAATTTCCAATGACGTTCAACGTACATTAACCTTTTGACTCTGCAGTCACATTGCTGGGTATTTATCCTAGAGAAATGAAATATATGTTTGCACAAAATCTTATGTATTCATGTTCATAACAGCTTTATTTGCAATAGTCCAAAATCAGAAATAACCCCAAATGTCTTTCAGTGCTCAATGGGTAAATGGAAAAACAAACTTTGGTATATCAGTACGATGGAAAACTACTCAAGAATAAAAACAGCCGTGAGCAGTGGCTCATACCTGTATTCCCAGTGCTTTGGGAGGCTAATGCAGAAGGATTGCTCGAGCCTAGGAGTTCTAGATTAGCGTGGGCAACACATTGAGACCCCATCTCTACCAGGAAAAAAAAAAATTAGTCGGGTGTGGTGTTATATACCTGTAGTTCCAGCTACTTGGGAGGCTGAGGTGGGAGGATCTCTTGAGCCTGGGAGGCTGTGTGAGCCACAGTCGCACCACCGTACTCAGCCTGGGCAAAAGAGCAAGACTGTGTCTCAAACAGTAATAAAAATAAAGAAATATAAAATACATTTAACAGCTTGCATGGATCTCAAGGACATTATGCTAACCGGAAAAAAAAAAAAAAAAAACAGCCAACTCCAAAAGGTTTTATACTGTGTGGTTCCACTTATATAATATGTTCAAAATGGAAAAATCATAGTGATGGAGAAGAGATCAGTGGTTGTTGGGGTTTAGAGTTGGGGAAGGGTATACCTATAAATGAGTGGCATAGGATGTTTCTTTGTGGTGATGGAACAGTTCTGCATCCATTTTGTTTTTTGTTTTTGTCTTTGTTTTGTTTTATTTATGAGGCAGCGTCTTGCTGTATCACCTAGGCTGGACTGCAGTGGTGCTATTTGGCTCCTGTAGCCTTGACCTCCCAGGCTCAAGCGATCCTCCTGACTCAGCCTCCCAAGTAGCTCAGACCACAGGTGTGCACCACCATGCCTGGCTTGTTTAAAAAAAATAATAATTTTTGTAGAGATGGGGTCTCATTATGTTGCCTAGGCTTGCCTCAAACTCATGGGCTCAAGCAATCCTCCTGCCTTGGCCTCCCAAAATGGAGGGATTGCAGGTGTGAGCTACCACATCCATTCCAGTTTTGTGTCCTGATTGTAATAACGATTGCATAAATCTATATGTGTGATAACATTTCATAGCCAAAATGTGTATATATGTGTATTTATATAAGTGAGTACACGAAAAGAGTGGTAGACTCTTAAAAAGGTCTCTCGTTTAGTTAAAGTATTGTACCAATGCCAGTTTCCTTGTTGTGTGATGTACTATGATTATGTAACTTGCTTTCATTGGTGAGAACTGGGAGAAAGATACACACAATTTCTCTGTATTGTTTTTGCAGTTTTTTTGTGAGTCTAAAATTATTTCTAAATAAAACATTTTTTAAAAAAGGATCTCTCTGGAAGTTATGTTGAATCAACACTGAAGGGACAAAGGGGAAACAGGGAGACCAATTGGGAGGCTACTGTAGTCATCCAGGTAAGAGATGATGGTGGCTGGGACCAAGGTGGAATTGGTGGTGGAATTCCTACCTGTCCCTTCCAGGCTGTGCAATGGGACAACTTTAAGAAGAGCCAGACTCTCCAGCTGTCACTACCCCGTCACCATCTCTACTATCATCTCTGGACCCCATCTTTCACCTATACTCACCCTGACACCACTTCTGCCCTTGTGACTCCTCACAGCAAGTGTGGGTGCTACTTCCCCTGAGATGCCATGAGTTTCTTTTTCCTTGTTGCCAGGATTGCCCTGAGCCATCACAGCCCCTTGATTTTTACTATCTAAGCTGTATTTCCTCTGCCCATCCATTAGGAAGAAGATTGCTGTCTGGTTTGAACTGGAATTTCTCGCTGTGTCCCACTGGAGGTATATCATAGTCTGCTCTTCTCACTCCTCTGTCTCAGGAAACATGGTGGCATTCTCTTAGGAGGCTTCAAATTCCTTTTCCTCCTTATAGGGGAAGAATTTGCCTCAGTCATATTTTCTATTGGTGTCTCCTCATCTCTCAGCTCTTTCCCAAGGTACTTTCCCATGTGAGAGAAGGAAGGAAATCTCCATGTCAAAGCATTTTTCTTCCTACTGATTCAGTTTTATGGTGTTTATCCTTGTCATCTTTAAGGAGCATGGCTACCTCAATGCTCTGTGGGGGAAACACCAAACAGAGGCTCAATGCTCCCAGTATTTAGCCCCTATGACAAAGAGGATGCTACTCCTCTTCTACTTTTGATGATCCACCCCTTTGGTCATCTTTCTAAAATCACCACACCAGCCCACATCCTTCTGGTGCAACCTTCAGATGGGAGAGAAATCCCTTCTTACTTCCTGACTGCAGCCAGGCCTTCCACTGTCCCATCCTTCTGAAAGTATGTGCTTTGTGGCCACTCAGATGTGAACATTTTCCCAGGGGTAGCTGCTCTGCTAGGTTCTTGATACATAAAACTTGAGCCCTTGAGAGGTCCTGGACCATTGAGTCCCAACTGCAACCTACTTAATATTTCATAGTAAGGCTTTGCAAGGCCTTGTATGAATTTTAGTCATCCTTGACATTATCTCCAAAATGGTTGGGACTTTTGCTCTTGGTTTTCTAAATATGGACTAAATCTTCATGGTGGAAAAAAATATAAAAGCTTTACCTTGCTTTGAGATCTTTTCACTTTTACTTCATTAAAACAAATTCCTTATCGAAGTATACATGACTTCTAGTTACTTTATAACAATTATAAAATTGCTGTTTAAATGAACTATGTAATTTTAGAACAACACTAAAGTATAGCAACACTTTACCACTTTCCCCATTTCCCTGTCAAATCCGTATGTTCTCTGTGATGTTAAGTTTCTGAGGAAGACCTCATAAAGTCATTGAGCATCCACTGGTGATCCTGCAAGATAAAAGATCCACAGCCTGTGTTTCAATTCTGGCACTGATGAAGTTCTTTCTAGACACAGCACACCTGTTACCCTGTCACATTCTCTGCCCTCTTGCTAAAATTTTTCCTTAGGCAGATAATTTCTTTTTCAGATCTACAGATGGTTAACCCATCAATATGTATAATAAACTCATTTGTATTCCAGTTATAATTATTTACATTTATTAAAATTTTATCTATTCTTTTTTCCCCAATTTTATATTCCCTAGTGCTAACTATCTGATACTGAGCAGAGAATAATACTTAGTTGCAGGTGTAGTACTTCCAAATGTTGTGTCATCTTTCTCTGATACGCAGACTAACAAGTAAGTTCTTTAACAGCATTATTCAGCATTATCCAGTTTTGACTTGTGTTCATCTCTGTTTATGTTAATAGCATCAGTGTTTTCACAGGCAATTGTTTTTTTTTTTAACCTAAATTATAGTTAAAATATAGTTTTACCTAAAAGTTTTAATTTGAGTTGGGTTTGCATTCAATAAGATTAAACTTAGATTTCTAATCGTCATAAGGTAAAATATATTTGTGGATCAAGCATTGCCTTTGGAGCAAAACTGACCTGGATTGGAAATTTACTTTGCCACCAAATGGTTATGTTCATGAGCATTTTAAGTTCTTTGAGCTGGCCGGGTGTGTGGCTCACAACTGTAATCCCAACATTTTGGAAGGCATAGGTGGGTACATTGCTTGAGCCCAGGAGTTCAAGACCAGACTGAGTAACATAGTAAGACCCTGTCTCTACTAAAAATGTAAATATCAGCCAGGCATGGTGGCACACACCTGTAGTCCCAGCTATTGGGAGGCTGTTGGGAGGACAGTTTGAGCCTAGGAGGTCAAGGCTACATTGAGCCGTGATTACACCACCGCACTCCATCCTGGGTGACAAAGTGAGACCCTGTAAGAAAAACAAACAAACAAACAAACAGAAAACAGTAGCTGAGCCTCCGTTTACCTCTCTATGAAATTTAATCTAAAGGCCATATATGTAAAATAGTACAATGCATGGCATATATTAGGCACTCAATAAGTGGCAGTTATTATTACTATTAGAAATATAGCTCCAAATTCAATGATGCGAAATATAGCAGGTTAGTACAGTGTAACACATGATGACATTTGTGTTACACATTTAGGCCTTAAAATTATGCAAATAAAATAAACTACGAGCTTAAGAAAATTAATATTACTTAACTTTGATCAAAATTTGGTAGTCAATTAACTTTATCCTGATCAAAGAATGAATTTTACCTTACACCATTGATTATTTAGTATACTTTGACTTTTATAAACATGTCTTAAAATATTCAACATATATAACCTTAATAATGTGCAATGTTGGATCACAGTTCTCAAAAAGTCTTTGAAATTATTATTATTTTGTTGTTTTTGAGACAGAATTTCACTCTTGTTCCCCGGGCTGGAGTGCAATGGCATGATCTTGGCTCACTGCAACCTCTGCCTCCCAGGTTCAAGCAATTCTCCTGCCTCAGCCTCCCGAGTAGCTGGGATTACAGGCGTGCACCACCATGCCCGGCTAATTTTTTGTATTTTTGTAGAGATGGGGTTTCACTATGTTGGCCAGACTGGTCTCAAGCTCCTGACCTCAGGTGAGCCACCTGCCTCGGCCTCCCAAGGTGCTGGGATTACAGGCGTGAGCCACCGTACCTGGCCTGAAATTATTTTTAAAAAGGAACGTGTGTACCACATCCATGCACAGACAAACTAGACTTACAATAGAGAAAGGTGGCAGATAGGAAAAATAAGTTTGAGACTGGACTCTGGCACTGACTTTATTTCTTTGGACAAATCATGTAACTTCTTAGAGCTTCAGTTTTTTGTAGATCAACTCTGTCTTCTAGCATTGCTTCTTTATTAATGGCCCATTACGATTATAAAAGACCAAAATGTATGTTTAAATGTAGTCTTCAAATATTTTTTAGGGTACTCTTACTCAGATTTGAATTTATTTATTTTTATTTATTCAATGATATTTGATTTATTTAAATGTAGCTTTTCACATTTGATGATAGCAACTGTGTTCAGTAGAAAAACATATCATAAACTCGCAATATTTTAGCTCCTATTAGCAAAAATAGGAACTTGGAATTCTTTAGATTTGTGGTTCCTAACCCTGAGTACACATTCCTATAACCTAAACAGGCTTCAAAAATGTCAGTTCTGGCAGGGTAAGGTGGCTCACGCCTGTAATTCCAGCACTTTTGGAGGCCGAGGCGGGCAGATCATCTGAGGTCAGGAGTTTGAGACCAGCCTGGCCAACATGGCAAAACCCCGTCTCTACTAAAAATAATATGAAAATTAGCTGGGCGTAGTGGCGCATGTCTGTAGTCCCAGCTACTCGGGAGCCTGAGGCAAAAGAATTGCTTGAACCCAGGAGGCGGAGGTTACAGGGAACAGAGATCGCTCCACTGCACTCCAGCCTGGGCAACAGAGAGACTCTGTCTTAATAAAAGTCTGTTATTGGCTAGGCCCTGTGGCTCATGCCTGTAATCCTAGCACTTTGGGAGGCGGAGGTAAGCCGATTGCTTAAGTCTAAGAGTTTGAGACCAGCTGGGGCAACATATTGAAACCCCATCTCTACAAAAAAAAAAAAAAATGAAAAAAAAGATTAGCTGGGTGTGGTGGTGTGCGCCTGTGGTTCCAGCTACTCAGGAGACTGAGGTGAGAGGATCACTTGAGCCCCAGGTTGAGGTTGCAGTAAGTGGTGATTGCACTACTGCACTCCAGCCTGGGCAACAGAGCGAGACCCTGTCTCAAAAAAAAAAAAAAAAAAAAAAGGTCATTTCTTAGGTTTGTGCCCCTGACCAGTTGAATCAGAATCAACAGGGGGTAGAACTTGATCTCTGTTTGTTAAAAGCTTTTTGAAGCCTAGATGATTTTGATGCACACCAAGGACAGACAGCTGCTGATCTGGGTCTTTTGTTATCTAAATTTATATTTAACTACAGTAGCATTTTTTTCTCTTTTGGTGGAGGGTGCATCTAGAAATAAATATCTTCTCTGGCTAAGGAAAAGCACGTTTAACATGGGAGCCACCTCTCTGTTTCTTTTAGTATATTGAACTTCAAAGTTTTTAAAGAAAAGTATAAGCTTATAGTTATTTCTTAGAGGTTAGTTTCTTAACAGATTTTGTATTTTAGAATAGAAATACATAAGACATACTCTAAACACTGTCAAAACATGTATAGAATGTTCAAGTTACTTAAAAGGCAAATAAATATCTGATGTAAATATTCTTGACTTCTAGAAAAGAAAACACAATGATGGAGATACCTAGTTTATGATTATGTCATTAGAAATGATAACAGTACTAACTAACATTAATGGGCTCCTTATATGCCAGGCAATATTTTAAGTGCCTTAGGGCAGACACTCATTCAATCCTCATAACAATCTGTAAAGTGGGCACATTATTAATCCCATTTTACCCCTGAGGACATTGAGGCACGGGGAGAAATTTTGCATTTATAAATATTTTGTAAATATTATAATTAGGCATTATGATTTGAACATTAATCCTTCTTTTTCTAACATTTCTATGCTTCAGCAGTCTTTCTTATTTGCAAGTACTGCTATATTTTGAAATGCTAACTTTCATTAAAATATGTTTTACTCCTAAGGCAAAACCAGAAGGAGAAGTCTTCAAATGACTTTATCTCCTAAAGTGACAGTTAGCAAAGCCAGAAAAACAAAGCATAAGATCAAATGGTTCATGCACCACAGTTTTAATTGCTTTACTTTCTCGATTCCCCAGCTTTCCAGATTTGAAATTCATTTATCTAAAGAGTGATACTGGGAGATAGTGAGATAGAGTGAAAAGGGCACCTGGAGACACAGACCTCTAGTGTAGCTCTCACTTAGGTGTGTGATCTTGCAAAAATCCCCATACCCATTGAGACTTCATTTATATGCTATAAAATAGGGGTAGCAATAGTAATAACAGTAATTAACAACAGCAACATCAGTGTCTGCCATCGCTTCTTCATGGTATTGTTGTCATGGTCAAATAAGGTATTTGTTAGAGAGTGCTTTTTGTGGTGTGATGATATGTAAATATTAATCTTTAAAATTAATCTTATCTTGCTCTTATTGTTGCTGTTATTATCTTATTTTTGCTTAGTATTATCACCAACTAAAAGTGGTTCCACATGTCCAAGTAGGTAGAGGTTGGATGAATGGGTGCTGGAGATGGGAGCCCAGCTCAGGTGTCTCCTCTTGTGGGTCGTTAGGAGATTTTACATTTGGGAATATGAGAGCAGTTTCAACAGGGAAACCTCTCAGATTTGCTTTTGAAAAAAAAAGTTGACTGCAGAGAGAGAAGAGATGGGGCAGGTTGTAACTGGGCTTCGGGGATAAGCAAAAATTGAAATCTAGGAACATTCCAAGATATGAGATCATTGTTAATTTATCAATTATAATGCACAGTTTTTCACGTTTAAAATTAGTCATTCTATTTCTCATGAGCATTTTTACCTGAAAAAGCTTCTATTATATAGGATTTGGGGATAATCTTTTTGTTTGTTTTGTTTTTTGACATGGTATCACTCTGTCGCCCAGGCTGAAGTGCAGTGGCATGATCTCTGCTCACTACAACCTCTGACTCCTGGGTTCAAATGATCCTGCCGCCTCAGCCTCCCAAGTAGCTGGGACTACAGGTGTACCCCACCATGCCCGGCTAATTTTTTTGTATTTTTAGTAGAGATGGGGTGTCACCATATTGGCCAGGCTGGTTTCGAACTTCTGACCTCAAGTGATAAACCCAACTTGGTTTCCTAAAGTGCTGAGATTACAGGCGTGAGCCACTGCGTCCATAAATTTTCCATAGCTTGGGTATACTGTATAATGCATTGGAGGATTTTTAACTTAGAGTCGCATATGATAACTAATTTTTAGGTAACTGAATTCCAGGTAGCTCTTGAATCTCCATTTTCCCATTTCCTTGTAATTTGCCCATTCAAGGTAACAAGGTCAGTTTCAGGCTGACTCACTCTTCTTTCACAGAAAGATAGAGCCTTTCAGAGTTCTTCTTCCTCCTAGGTGGCTAGGCGGCTTGGTGATTATGCAGCCTGAGGCTTTGGAGGAGAGACATTGGCAGGCTCACCAGCTGTATCTGGTTCTTCCGGCTTTTGCTGCGCTATCTCATCCCACCTGGTGTTCAGGCACGAGCCCCTGCCTTCAGGCACGAGGCCTTCATTGCATCTGCTACTTAAGTGTCCGTGATCTGTGATCTGATCTTAGTATAGGCTTGTCTCTGCTGACTTCACCGCCACGTTGGCTTTTTCCTGGTGCTGTTTTCTCTCTGAGAGTCAGGTATGCCTTCCATCTACTCCTGGCTTTGTTCTACTCACAGCCTTTGCTACAGATTTTTTGTCTTAGACCACCCTGAGAGAATAGCACATTGGCCGGCAGCCCTCAGCCCCTTTCCAGGCCTCTCTTAAGGGGCCATGGGACATTCCAGCTCCCCTCCCTGCTCTGCAGGTGCCAAGGGGAACTGGTGTGAAGCGCACTAGGGGCAGCTTGTCTTCTCTGCTGAGACTCGCCCGCTGGCATTTCTTCTCTGTGGCAGCCTTCTTTCGTGGGTGTGAGGCACCGTTGAGAGTTTCAGTTGAACAGGGATCATGAGTCTCCTCAGCTTATGGGTGCTGAGTCTCTCTGGAAAGTTTCTGCCTCCCCTTCTGGGGTTTTGATCTCAGTTTGTAAGATCCACAAGGCTAATTGGAGAAATGGATAGTCAATTCTTCAGGCTTGTTTTGCTATTTTAATAATTTCTTTGGAGTTCAGCAGAAAACCTCCTTCTAAGTACCCAGCTCTTACAAGGGAAAAATCAAGGTTTTCATAGTCTTTTAAAAAACAGTTCTACTTTGAAGTCCAAAGTGGGGAAAAGCATCTTTTTTTTCTTTCCTGTCCTCTCCTTTAAGAAATGGATGCCTCAGCTTCAGAGAGTGGAGAATTTTGAGACAGAATTGCCAGGAATTATGTATATTTTAGATGACATTTCAAAATGTTATTCTACATGAATATAAGTAATATTACTTTTTGTTCTTTTCTGTTTTATATCTTGTTTCTTTCTGCTTTGCCTTTCTACCCAAGAAATTGTATGTGGGTAATCATTGGGTAGGTGTTGTATCCAAGACTAAACTTTATGTGAAACTTGCAACTTCTCTGTTTATAATCCATTTACATTTTTTTCTGTTAAAGCTTTTGTTTCTTATAACTTCTATATTTCATTATTGTTCATTTCCAATTGGTGTCAGTTCTGCTGAAGAGTATCGTTTTCAGCTGTATCCCCCATTCAAGGAAGTTTCTTTCCTTTACATCCTGTTCCTGCGTATTACAATTCTCTTTCCTTTAAGATAAATGTATCATTTATCCTAAGAAGATTCTAGAGAGTAATAGTCTCATTTTCCAGCATTAGCCTTTTGTATCAATTACAGGTTCTCAATGATACGCTTTACATAATTATCAGAGGCTGGAGAGAGGCAATTTCTCAAATAGCTCTCTATTCCCTTGTGGCTGGCAAGAGTTCTAACACAGCAGCGGGAGGTGCGGATCTCAGTTCCCTGTTAGCAAAAGCACTAAGTGGTCTCACTGAAATTATTAACAAAATATATAGGTTAAGCATGCAGCCTTTTGCACTGCATTTCCCCATTTCTGTGCTCTAAAACTGCTATTGTAATGTTACACAAAAGGCACTCACATATGACTTGAGTAAAAACCTGATCAATTTGTTGCCAGAATGCCTTGGAGAGCTAACATTCAGTAAGTGTAATTTTTTTTTGCTCACACTTGCATGTGCACTGGCATGATCACCCTCTCTGATTCAGTGATAGTAATAGTAGCTAATATTTTTGAACAGTGTGTCAGGCATTATGCTAATGACTTTGCATGCATTATCTCATTTGATCTTTATAATGATCTTTATATTGCTGTGAAGTAGATAGCCATTTTGCAGATGTAAAAACAGAAATTTAGAGAAGTTGAACAACTTGACCAAGGTCACATAGCTGGAAAGCAACAGAGCTGAAACCTGATCTGCCCTCTTCCCCACTATGTAGTATAGTGTCCAAACTGGGATGTCTTTAAGAGTAAAATGGGACACTGTTGCTATTTACACCGGGATGACAGTTATAAATCAGGGCTTTTCTATGCAAACCAGGACGTGTGTTCACCCTAACTATGAACCCTCTCAATGAAGAGCTTTTGATCATCGAGACACTAAAGGAAGAACCTGGGGGTCCTTTTTAGGTCCTTTCCTCAAGTTTGGAAAGTCCTTAGTCTCTAATCAGATTGTTTTTACTCAGAAGAGGCAGCCTTCCATGAATGTGTCTACTGATGTAATACAGTGTAAACATGGTCAGGGCTGTACCCCAGTCCCTCTCTATTTATATTATAGAATTTTCATTTGTTTGTTCAATATGGATTTATTGAGCAGCATGGGTTGGGTATTTTGATGGGTACTGTGAAAATAAAGATGAATAAACATGACACATGCCCTCAAATAATTTATAATCTAGTGTGAAGACTAAGACCAAAAATTAAGGAATGAGCAGTTCTAAGGGGAAAGGGGTGCACAGTTGCAATGGGATCACGACTGGAGAAGTGTGAAAGGGGAAGATGAGGGAACCCCCAAAGGAGAATGGCATTATGGGTTTTCATGTGGGAAGAGACCAGAGAGACATTAACTGGTAGTTGCAGTTGTCCTATGATAAGGGCTGTTGCTGTGAGGATGAAGTGAATAGAAATGAACAAAGCAGAGTGGGTAGTAGACTCATAACTTGGTGATGGATGGAATGTGAGGGGTGGGAGGGAAAGACCTTTCCTCCCAGTTTTGTTTCTTACTTTGCTTGTGTGGTTTTTCTTCCCCATTTCTGGAGCCAGAATCCACCAGAGGTGTCTCTTTGGTTATGAACCTTGCAAAGAATGGCAGAGTAGACCAAGTATTTAAAGCAGCCTTGGCTGACTTGTCTGTGAAGAGGAGATAATAATCCTTCTGGCCTACAGGGCTATTGTGAAGCTAAAAGGAGACTATGGGGAAGGCGCTTTTGGAACTGAAAGGCAAAATATGAAATAAGCAGAATGCTCTTGTGATTAATATTAATGCTTATAATATTTGGTTTGGACTTGTCTTGAAATAAAACAATGATGATGGCAGTGGTGGTAGTACTCAGAGATGATACTTTATTTGTATGACTGCATATCCCTTAATATGTTCCTAACACTGCTTCTGATGTACTGATTAATTTAATTCTCACAATAGTCTCATTTTACAGATAAGGAAACTGAGGCACAAAGAAATTAAGCAGTTACTCAAGATCACAGCTATTTAATTGGCTGAAATCAGCTTCAGTTCAGCTCTGCTGGCTCCTCTTACCTCTTTTTTCTCCTATTCCACACTTGTCAGATCTCAAGTACAAAATAAATATTAGTTTGCATGCAGTTTTTCTCTGGTGATCTTGAGGTCTTCTGTCTGTGTACACTGTTCCGTCTACCAGCTTTCTAGGCAAAGTCCCCTTTAAAAATTATCCCTAGCGTTGCATTGGCTCAGATGCTGTAACATCGTGTTGATGGAAGAGTGGTCTTTTTTTTGTGATAGCACACTATGTGTTTATATGGGGCACAGGCAATAGGGCTCAAGGGTTTAGTCTCTGTTGAATGTTCAATGACAGAGGAACTAAGTGGTTGCCTATTCATGTGATAGAAGACATAAGAAGAGGAAGATGGGGATGGGAGGGAAGAGAAAGGAGCAAGTACATAGTAGAGAGGAACATACAGAACAGGGGACAGGAAAAAGTGAAATAATAAGAACTAGAAATAGGAATTAGATGCCACCTCTCTGAATGACTGAAAGGAAATTTTCAAGTACTTGGTTTGTACCAGGAATTCTATTAAACTCTTTAATATTAATTATCTCAGTTATTTTCACAACTACTCCATTCGTTGTGGAAGAAAATGCAGTCTGGCCATTTTTTTTTTTTTTCATTCTAGCAATAGCATGAATTTATTTTCCTTTCTCTGTGAGATGCTCTTATGTTACCATGGAAGTAATCTTTTTTTTTTTTTTTTAAATACTTTAAGTTCTAGGGTACATGTGCACAATGTGCAGGTTTGTTACATATGTATACATGTGTCATGTTGGTGTGCTGCACCCATTAACTTGTCATTTACATTAGGTATATCTCCTAATGCTATCCCTCCCCACAATAGGACCCCTCCCCACAATAGGACCCGGTGTGTGATGTTCCCCTTCCTGTGTCCAAGTGATCTCATTGTTCAATTCCCACCTATGAGTGAGAACATGCAGTGTTTGGTTTTCTGTTCTTGTGATAGTTTGCTGAGAATGATGGTTTCCCACTGCATCCATGTCCCTACAAAGGACACGAACTCATCCTTTTTTATGGCTGCATAGTATTCCATGGTGTATATGTGCCATGTTTTCTTAATCCAGTCTGTCACTGATGGACATTTGGGTTGATTCCAAGTCTTTGCTGTTGTGAATAGTGCCACATGTGTCTTTATAGCAGCATGACTTATACTCCTTTGGGTATATCCTCAGTAATGGGATGGCTGGGTCAAATGATATTCTAGATCCTTGAGGAATCGCCATACTGTTTTCCATAATGGTTGAACTAGTTTACAGTCCCACCAACAGTGTAAAAGTGTTCCTATTTCTCCACATCCTCTCTAGCACCTGTTGTTTCCTGACATTTTAATGATTGCCATACTAACTGGTGTGAGATGGTATCTCATTGTGGTTTTGATTTGCGTTTCTCTGATGGCAAGTGATGATGAGCATTTTTTCATGTGTCTGTTGGCTGTATGAATGTCTTCTTTTGAGAAGTGTCTGTTCATATCCTTTGCCCACTTTTTGATGGGGTTGTTTGTTTTTTTATTGTAAATTTGTTTGAGTTCTTTGTAGATTCTGGATATTAGCCCTTTGTCAGATGAGTAGATTGCAAAAATTTTCTCCCATTCTGTAGGTTGCCTGTTCACTCTGATGGCAGTTTCTTTTGCTGTGCAAATGGGGTCTGGCCATTTTGTTATAGCTGAGCTCTTTTTATTCTTTTTATGTGTCTTTTTATTTCTGACAGCCCACAGCCACATATTGTGATTTCAGGTTTTTCTTCTTGCCTAGTCCAAGGGTCTTGGGTAGATAACTTTGCTTGGAATTTTCAAGCTGCTCAGCCTTCCACAGCCTTGAGCTTGACCCTTTCCCCCTCCTTTGTAATAATGTCTTTGGGTTTCATTTCTGCAATCCTTGGATTGTTTTAATAAGACCTTCAAAGGCTGTAAAACTCAATGTTGCATGTGATGGATGAAGCTGGAGCAGTAATAAAAAAAAAAAAGTTATCCATTCCTAGCAGGTCTCAGGAAAGAAAGAATGTGAATAATGGGTTAAATAGAGCTCTTAAGTTATGAAAGTCATAATTATATATGCAGGTAATTTTTAGTACAGAGATTTATTAATTTGCATTCAGATCATTAGAGCCAATTAGCAGCTTCAGCTTCTCCAGCTATGCTTTAAGCCTTTTACCCTTTCCTTCCCTTGTGAACCTCACATCACATCTTTACAGACTAAGGCTTAAAACTGACCTCTGGTATTAGCGTCCAGAAAAAAAGGAAGCTCTACACTGCCATCCTCCAGTACCATACACAAAACCTTTTTCTGTTTTTCTGTAGTGTTTCTGTCCACTGGGCCTTTGTCTTTAAAGGAACTCTGTTTACCATTCATTAGATAGTTAATCTGGAGCAATATGTGCAGAAATTAATAAATGAAAGGAAAAAAGTGAAAACTCCCTTTAGTCCTCTTTTTATTACTTATCTGAGACACCTGGTATTTGAAAAGAGGAGAACAGAAGAGTAACAAATTCTACTTAAAACTTAAAAACCTGACTTCAAGTATTAAGCTGCTGACTGGTGAGAACTAGAGATATTTTCCTCACTCTCCTCACCACTTACTTGGAAATTGTGTTTGTAGGGAACACAGATTAAGTGAACCTTAGGAAACGTTAACAAAAGTATACTTGATTTTTAAGGGTCTGCCTATATAAATGTATAGGTCAGTTAATCAGTTCAGCAGTCTTTGGGGATTCATTTGACTTGTCTTTGGTTAATATTGTTTGTACATACCCTGTCATGTTCCCACTATTTATTTTCCATGGCTGGTGTTTTCCTCCTGTGTCTTTGCTCTATTCCAATTATATTATAAAATCCAATTATAAGTTGGAAACAGTGTAGTCTGTGTTTCTTAGTACTAGCCATTGAATCCTTATAAATAATTTTAAAATAAAGAGTCCATCACTCTGTCTTTATCCTGTGGTTATGCCTGCAATCTCTCTGCTCCCATACCCACATGTTGAGAATGGACAGGGATCTCCCAATCATGATATTGACCAATGTGAGTGTTGACCAATGAACTCAACGTCAAGGTATTTTACTTCCACTGCATCCTCCATTTAGCATGGTGTATTTCTTTTGAATCCATGTTAATTTCCTGTCACTTTAATTAACATGGCTGTATCTGACATTATCCTAAAGTTTTCACCCACCCCCCCACCTCCCTTTTTTTAGCAGATGATCTTACCACCCACAATCCTAGTGAGGTTCTTGGGCTCCATCTGCTCCTTCCATTATGCACTCATTTGTCTTAAATACATCAGTCCTTTGTGCCTTCCCTTCATTGCATGGCTGGTCATTCTACATCTGGCTGTCATGGGCTGACCTCTGCTGAACCTCAAGCTGTCTGGTCTTGTACACATTACCTAGTCTCTGTGCCTCATCATTAGCTACCCTCATTTCCTTCTCTCCCCTGCACAGTATTAACCACTTGCAATTCTCCAAGTAGGCCTTAGCACAAACACTATGAACACTGCCTACTGTGTTTAGACACCTCAACCTCTGCTTAATTGGGTTCACTCCTTCTTACACTGCAGTTGACTCTGGCATCTGGACCTTAGACATGCCTGCCATAGGCTCCTATACCCTCCATGCATACCTTTATTATAGTACTAGTTATACTGTATTTCAATTGTCCATAAGCTCTGCCTTATCTACTCTTACACTGTTGTACCTACAGCAGTGCCTGGCACATATGCTTTAAGAAATTTAAGAAATATGCACTGAAAGTTGAGCCATGTAAAAATGAGGAGTGAAAGAATGAATCTTGTAACTAGTTGCCATTCAGTTCATTCTGCCTTGACAGTGCCTCTTAACTCTGTTACTATCTTTGCCTTCCCTCCTTTGCTGTTCAGCTTTCTCCAGCTGAAGCTTTTGTTTATTTTTGGAGAGGCGATTTTGAGTGCTGTTTGGAGAGCAGTTTCACATATGGTCTTTGGAGTCTTGCTGCCTTGGTTTGTAGCCTGTGTGGCTTGGTTTGCTCACTGTGTGGCCTTGTGCAAATTATGTAGTCTCTGTGCCATATGTATTTATTTAACCTATAAATGAACGATAGAAATAATACCCCCTTTCACAGGGTTGTTGTGTGGATTCATTGAGGGAGTTCATGTGTGGCACTATGCACCTGGTATGTAGTAAATGATAATTATATATAAACTATTTAAACTATTTGTTGCCTCTACTTTATTTTTCCTTTTTGCAAACTACTTCAGACGTGCAAATAAAAATAGAGATTAACATAGCAAACACCTATGAGTGCAGCCCCAGTTTAAGAACGAAAATAACAAGATAGTAAAAGCCACCTGAGGACACTTCCCTATATTACCTTTTTCACTTTCCTTCCCTCCTTTCATGGTATTTATCATCCATATACATATTGTATACATTTCCTGTGTAGCTGGGAATCATAAACATTATATAGTACACAATGCCTTATGCTGCTTCTTCATCTCCCTGCCCCTAGCTCTACCCATCCCTCAATGCCCCCCTCAAATCAGTGTCCATATCATCTCTGTTTCTGTAAGTTGTTCACCATCTGTTCCTGAATCCCTGTTACATAGATTCTCACCTCCTACAAGCTGTTGTTCAAATGTTACCTTCTCAGTAAGGCCTTCTCTGGACATTCTAAAATTGCATCACCTCTATTCCTCTTCCCTTCTTCATTTTTCTCCATGATACTTCTTCCTCTACAACATATTATATATTCTTTCTTGTTTATCTTATTCTGTAGTTTTCCCCCTAACAATGTAAGCTCCGTGAGGTCAGGGATTTTTATCTGCATTGTTATCTGCTGTTTCCCTGCTGCCTAAAATGGAGTCTGATACACAGTAGATGCTTTGTAGCATTGGCTTAATGAATATTGAATATGTAGAATATGTCCCAACTCCTCAGTGTGGCTTTCACATTGACCTTTATTTTCTCCCCTACCTGTCCCCTGCCTCTGCAGTCTCACTTCTCCACCCTAACATTATCACTCCAATTTGCCCTCCATTTTCTCCTCTCCCAGGCTTTAGTTCCAGTTATTTCTTCTTCCAGGAGCACCTCCCCTCTCACACTCATTTCTGTTTATCAAAGCTCTTCTTTTTCTTCAAGCTTAGCTCAAATCCTACCTCTTCCAAAAAGCCTTCTCGGTTCCTCTAGTTGAAATAAGTCTTCTTCCCTCTTCCAGATTTCTTTAGCACTTACTATCTCTCTTGTAACTTGTTTCATAGTCATCCTTATTTCAGGTTTATTTATGTGTGTGTGTGTCCTGCAGGAACATGGAGTGTAGGAATCTCACTTCCATCCCACGTTATAGTACCCAGCCCAGTCCTCAGCCCATCTATTCAGTGGGTGCTCAGTCTATCTTTGTTGAATGGGTTGAATCTGAATGTGAGAAGGGACTTCAGAACAGCCATTCATATCCCTTTGTGAAGAGTTCTGAACTCTTGCTTAATCATTGTTGAATGACTTCTCCACATGGCAAAGCTCCAAGGAAACCTTAAGTCTTTCTTGAGTTAAAAATTACCATACCTTGTTATAATTCTCTGAATATTTCTGTAATGTTGGCCCACAGTACAGAATGATCAAATTATTTTAATTCTGTATCACTTCTCTCATTTTCCATCCATTGTTTCTGTTGTGACTCCCTTCACTCATGTTTTAATTTTATTTTTAACTTAAAATGAATTTATAAGCCTAGTCCCATTCCATTTTCCAATCTGCCTTTCTGCCAGATATGTTTTATGTGTGGGTTAAGAGGAAAGAATGAATATGTGGGGTGTATGTGGAATGCTATTTTCTGCCTCACAGACTTGGAAAGACATTTCCCATTATAAAAATGTGCAAATTAGAGAATTTCCAGAAATATAAGTGTGTGTTCTGTGAGCAATAATGCTAAGTAAGAGGTAATGTGTAATTAACTTTTGATTTTTGGCTGCAATCACTTTTGTAGAGAAAGATCACTGATTGTGGCTGTGTTTAATAAGGTGAAATGGAATCTTAAAATTGTATGAGATATTAGATATTACCTATTCCAGAATTTCTTTATTGTTTGAGGACCATTATACCCTTTTCTGACAAAAATTTAATAACATTGCCTTTTAGTGGCTTAAAATACTTTTTACCAACAATATCAACATACATGGATTTTCAAAAATCAATAGTTTAACACCCTGATGGAAATACAAAAGATATATAAAAATATACATGTCAGTATCAATATATAAATGCTTAAAGCATGACTTCTTTGGAAGACCTAATAAAGTAGTCGGATGTGTGCACGTGTGTGTGGAATCTTCATGAATGGGGCAGCCTCAAATGCTGTCAGTTACAGGTGTGTTGTATTGGCCACTCAGATACCGTAATTGACCTTATGATCAGTGCTATGATTTTCCTAGATGGTAACCCATCATTGATAAAGTTCCAAATGAAGCCATCTCACTCATACACAGTTACACACACAGATGTGCATATTGAGGCTGCATTCCTGGAAAAAATCAATGTATATTAAAATAGCACAAAACAAAAAAATACTTGGAGTTTACATGTACAAAGGCTGTTAATATGTAGGCTGAGATAATTTTAGAAGGAGTTTAATACCTGAATGAATGGTAGAACATTTGGTAAATCATGCAGAACATGGAAAAGTTCTTTGATGGAATTGTCCTACTCATTTCCACCTCTGTGACTGAACTTTGCCTGCCAAATGCCCACAATAGTGGTCCACAGTCATTGTGATCCCGCCTCCTCATAAATGGCCACATTGCTCCCCAATGGGGAGCTGCCCCAGTTGGGAATCTCTGTCATAGTCCTACCACCTCCTTAAGGAATTTGAGAACCAGAAAAATTTTAGTTACTTGAAACTAGTCACTCAACTAGTTAAGATTCATGCAACTCATGAGCTGCATGACAGCTTTGCTATGTCTGTAGCTGCTATATTCATTAGATCTATTGTCAGAAAAATCTAGACAGATGATAATTATAAGGAAGTGTGGAATAAGACTGCCTGGGGTTTTAACCTATCTTTTAATAGGTTTAGGCCAGTAATGTGTGCTAGTTAACCTTTCTTAGCCTCAGTTTCTCCACTAACGAGTAGTAGTACCTAACTCATAGGGTTGTTTCGATGATTAAATTAGCAAATGTGTATAAAGTGGTTGGAATAGAATAAGCATTTGTTAAAGGACAGCTATGATAACAGTAATCATGACAACCATGAATGACAGTAAAGAATTATACTTGAGATAAAATTCAAGTTCCTTATTTTAAATTTTATTTTTAACTTAACTATAAATTTTTTTCCTTCAGGCTGCCAGATTTCCTAGTTTTCATTTCAGTTTGATCCTCATTATCACCCCTGCAGATTTTTTTTTGTTTTAAGTGCTCATACTTTTCCTGTTGTCTAATACTAAAATTTAAATTGCCTAACAGTTGAAATCTTTTCTTCACTCTGAAGATTTGCATATGTAGCTTTAAATGAAGTTATACTAATAAAATCCTTTTTACATTGGTAAAGGATAAATAACTAAATTTGATTGTACCACTAGTTTTGAATAAGACATTTCCTTTACTTTTGCAGAGGCTGTATTCCCAGAATTCAGCTGCTTTAATGATTTCTTTAGTAGCACACAAATTCTATATTAATCTCTCAGCAGTTTTCTGAGTTAAGTGCATTTTTATGCTTGGCAGGATTAGGGTAGTCTAGGAAAATTGGTTTTCTTTTCTTATTACTTTTTCTGTTTAATTTGTAACTAGTTAAAGCACCACAATATGCTGGATGATTGATCTTAGTAAAACTGCAAAGTGTTAAGGGATAATCGGCAGATATTGGTTAAGCACTGAAGTCTTCCACCACCTTTCAACAGCCTTGAAGACAATCTCATTATTAAAATGTACATATAAGCAAAATTCTGGATGTGCATGGAATTTAATTACTGACTGAGTAGCAGCGATACCAGGCTTTATTTTTATGGTGGATGTTTGTGAAGCAGCCTGTGGAATGATGGAGCCCTAGCAACCACAAAGGAACTTGTATGAAGATGGGATTTTGCAGCTGTATAATCTCATCCAGGTCACTTTCTCCTCACTTAACAGGGAACATCAGTGCAGAACATCCAGTTGTTCAATACAATACAATCAAGAGTCATTTCTGGAAACCTAGCTCAAATTTACATATTTTGATGGTGAAAGGGACTTTTTTCTGATGATGGCAGTGCAGGATGTGAACCAGTTATTTCCTAAAGAAACTGAGGTCCCATTTTGTAACAATATGTTTATTAGCAACTTTATTTTTAAGATAAGACTGTTAAAGTTCATGAGGTAATGAACGAATAAGACAAGGTGACCTAACAATGATATATTATCACTAATCATTGTATCATTTTACAAATACTTATTAAATGCCTACATTGTATGAGGCACTGCGCTAGGTAAGAAAATAAGAAGACATGGTTCCTGTCTTTATGTGTCTTACTACCAATTCTGATGGGTTTAATTTTTATAGTACACATACAGGGTATGTATACATGAAATGTAAGATATCTTAGAATGTACAAAAACTGCTAATGTGTAAGCTCAGATAATTTTAGGAAGAGTTTAACACCTGAATGAATGGTGGAACATTTGGTAAATCATGCAGAGCATGGAACAGTTTTTCCCACTGGGAAACAGTAATCCCCAGGTTTGGAGGTGGGGCCTGGGTGGGAGGTGATTGGATCATGGGGGAAAAATTCTCATGAATGGTTTAGCACCATCTCAGTGCTATTCCATGATAGTGAGTGAGTGAATTATCACAAGATCTGGTTGTTTAAAAGTGTGTAGAACCTGCTGCCTTTCTCTCTCTTCCTTTTGCTCCTGCCATGTGAAGTGCTGGCTTCCCCTTTGCCTTCTTCCATGATTGTAAGTTTCCTGAGGCCTCCTCAGAAGCAGAAGCTGCTATGCTTTCTGTACATCCTGTATAACCATAAGCCAGTTAAACCTCTTTTCTTTATAAATTACTCAGTCTCAGCAAGAATGAACTAATACACCATCTCATGAAACATAAACCTTCAGAAGTTAAAGAAAAGTCTAAAAACCTGCCAGATATAAAAGAATCCAGCACTGTGGTACATGAACTATATATAAATGGAAGCAATGCGTAATCATAAGATTCTCGTCAACAGACATTTGTTGTGCAACAGTTATGTAAATGTACTGGGGCAGAATCTATGGATAAGTCCAAAGCCCTGGCCTGAGAAACAAATACACGTTCCATTTTAAAAGATGCTGGATATATTTTCTTCTGGAAAGGATTGGTACTTTAATAGCTCTCAGGTCTTACTTTGCAGTCACACAGTAATAGCATTTAAATTTGCCAAATGAATAACTGATGAACCTGCATCTTAAAACAGCACGTATCTCCACCAGATCACATGCTGATGAAGACAGATGTCCTTCAAGAATCTTAAGAGATCCTTTGTAGCAGAACTTGTTTTTGCCAGAAGGGAGTTAGGAAAGATTTCAGTACATCTTTTGGCAGTGGTGATAAGATGTAGAGAAATGTAATTGAATTTTTCAATGGAAAACTCAGCTGCAATGATCTGCTTAGTGGGAAAGATCAAAATTATGCCATTATCAACACCATCTTTCATCTATAAAACCATAGGAAATACATGAACATGATAAAAATCCCTTTACCAAAAGGATTTTATATTTATGACAGTGCTTTGAAAGTGAATGCAAGATTTTTCAAGAGATCCCTATTTTGCAGAGGAGTCATAGCACCAGGGACTTGTGGTAAGCTGGAGGAAAATACAAACTATATATTAACTTTGACTATAACTAAAAGATGTTAGTATTCAGAATATAAATAGTCACCAGATTTTTCTAGATGGGTATTCCATAGTCAAATTGTATACCGATGGGTGAAAAATAGAATGCAAATTGAGAAAGTCTGCATACCCTTTCGAGATCTATAGGAGATACACAGTATTATGATAGTATCAAGACTTAAACTACTCCAACTGTTTGAACTTCTGCAACTCCTAGACATCTTTAGGATGAGTATTTGAATTCTAAGTCAATTTTACCAGCATCACTATGGCAGACTTTACCAAAGATGGATGGAACAGTATCTCTCACCTCACATGCTCTTCTACAGTGTGGCTTTGCCACTTCCCCATCAGGAGGTAGAATCTAATTCCTTTCCTTTTGAATCCCCTCCTCTTGTGACTGCCTTGACAAATAGAAGTATGCTGGAATTATTACTGCGTGGCTTCCTAGGTGGGTCAAAATGGTAATGTATCTTCCACTTTCTTTATTGGAATACTTACCCTAGGCCTTGAGCTACCAGGTAACAAATCTGATTGCCTTGCGGCCGCCATATTGTAAGGGAAACCAAGACAGGAGGAGAGGCCGCCTGTAGGTACTCTATTGAGTGGGCCAAGTCTTTGAGTCCTATCAGCGCAGGCAACAGACATGATTTAGTGAGAAGGATTGCCACATAATTCCAACTCAGCCATAAGTCACCCTTCAATTCTTCCCTGATGAACTCTCGGATCTTGGAACAGAAAGAATACATCTCCTCTGTGCCCTGTCCAATTTCCTGATCCACTGTGTCTGTGTGCATAATAATGTTGTTATTAAATGTTGGGATAGTTTATTTCACAGCATAGTTAACTGGAAAAATTATTGATAAGGTAAACTTGACATTATAATGACAGAGCATTATTGTCAGCTGCAAAGGCCTGAACAAAGCCTTTCCTTTTCTGTAGAAGCAGTATTTATTGAAAAATTTAGAGAATAAATGTGCACATTTAGAGTAGGCATCATTATAGCAACTGCCATTTTGAAGCACCAGATGTTTTATATATATTTTACTGCTTGGTGCCTGTACCCCCTTTTGTAGTAGATACAAATCCCTGGCTTCCTGGAATATATCCAGATTTTTAGCTGGAAGAAACACAAACCTTGCCTGATTGGCCAGGAAGATATTCTATTATAAGATAAATTAATTCTGTAGCTCACAGAATTGTGGGGGAGGATTAGAATTTAAATATATAGGAACAGTTGAGTGTAAACTTACAGGAACAATCCTAGAACCATGCATTAGAACTGGTCTGATGAGGAAAACTGCAACCTGTGCTGTTGCCTGATGAACATAAAGGAAATCCCTGTACTGCCTGTCCCTGATTGTTGGATGCCTCTGCTGCCACCAACACCAGCAAAATACTTAGGACTCCCCCTAAAGCTTGTCTTCTCAGATTTCTTGCTTCCAAACCAAAGATTCAGGAGCAAGTGACTAACTGGCAAAACCTCGTGCAAGTGCTTGTATTCTAGCTGGAAGGGAGTCTTGGAACTTGAGTTTTCTAGATTCTGCTCTTAGGAAGCCAGATCAAGAAGGCTGCAAATTTCCCAAATATAGCAAGGGTGGGAAAAAGTGCTGGGTACCTTGAAAACTTGACATTTATGTATGAGCTGGGATGTATTAAAAGAAGACAAACAGAAGTCTGGCTGGCCACAACAATGAAGATGGTGCCCTAAAGCAAAACTAGAGTCAGCTGATAGAGTACTCAGGTCTGCCTCCAGGCTGAGATGTTAAACTCTGTACCAATTTATATAGGTCAAGAAAAACCACTTGCCCCAGCACAACCTTACTCAATCTTATTTTAGTTTCAAGTCTCTCTCAACAAAATCCCTACCTGGTATAATATGGAGATCGGGGAACATATTATCAGAAGAGATTAAATACATCAGCTTAACTCTGCAGTCTTTACCCTTTAGACTGAGGGTGGGGTAGGCATTCCCTGCCCATCAGTTCCTGTCTCTTGGCCTAGTATGATCTTGAACTGATAATGATGAAGATGAAGAAGATGATGATGATACCAACATTTATTGAGTTTTTATTGTATGCCAGGTACTTCTTTAAGCACTTTATAGGTATTATTTTATAATCTTACACATCCCTATAAGGTAGGTAGTATTAATATCCTGTTTTACAGATGAGGAAACTGAGGCATAAACTGCCCATAAAACTAATAAATCACAGTACTGGAATGTGGATCTAGGTAGTCTGACACTAGATCTTCTTTCCTATGCACTGATAGAGATTTTAGTAGGTTTCTTGGTATTTGTGCTGTTCTCCTATGTCTGAGTAAATGCTAGAAATTTATAACTTGGAGAAAAATAGTGTTCTAAGACAATTATCACATATTTCCATCACGTGATTCTGTTTGAAAAAGGAGAAACAGGCAAGAAAATCACAACATTGCCTAATCCTTCAACAGTCTGCACTCCAGACCCTAATGCCTAAGCAAAGAGCCAGAAGACCCCTCTTCCAAACCTACAACAATTCCAATAGTAGGTTTCCAACCTCTAAGTTTGTTTAATCCTCGCATCAGTGCCGAGAGATTCATTATTAACACTTCCATTTACTCATGGAAAAAAATAAGTCTCTGAAGGGTCATACACTATGGTCAAGTATATAAATGGTAAAAATTAGGCTATAAATGGTAAAAATTAGGCTTTGAGTGCAAATCCCACATTCTCAACTACTGCGAGTGCTATAAAGTTTCCAGTGCAGTGCAGTAGTTCAGCACAGTGAGATAAGGCCATAAAGCAGCAGGAAGACCAAATTGGCACGTAGCCTTTGAAATGGAGTGGCCCTTTAATGAAGTAGTAACATACAAAGGCCATGACTGTAAATTCTAGCATTGATGAACAGTTTACATCCTGTTCATGTGCCAGTCTTTCCAGTAGGATAGTACTTGTTACCAATAATCCTGTCAGAAGCATGAACCCAGTCTCTACCTCCTTTTCATTTTCATGTCCATGCTCAAATTTGGCGAAGTTCACACAAGAAATAATTTCTGTATTTAGATAAGATGCATTCAGAATGAATAGAAATAACACTTCAAAACTAGAACTAAAGAATACAACTGACCTCAGTCTAACAGTTTAAACTTTTATACTACATCAGACTAGACTGATATTCTCTCTCTTTGCACCAAGGGATGTTCTGTGAAGAAACAGCATTGCTCTCTAAGAGATTACATTTAAAAAACTGGGGAGTCTGTCCACACATAACATTGCCAAACATTTCTTCAGCCTATTTTTTTAACCCTGATTTACATCTTGGGATAAAATTAAATTCACAAATTTTCATTCTGTATGGTAATAACTTTATCATTTTTCTCTTAAAAATGCTCCCTTCAACTATACCCATAGACCTGGAATTTGGCAAGTATATGCATATTTGCACCACCTGTCTCATGGTATGCTTATTTCTGTCATATGCTTATTGATACCTTTTCCAGTTGCAGAGTCTGCTGATCATTTTAAAGTGATGGTTCTCAAACCAGATGCTTTTGTCACCCAGAGGACGTTTGACAATGTCTGGAGATATTTTTGGTTGTCACAATGGGGAAGGTGTTACTGGCATCTAATGGGTAGAGGTCAGGGATGATGCTGAATGTTCTGCAACACACCAGACAGTCCCCAACATCCAAGAATTATCTGGCCCATAATGTCAGACCATGGAGGTTGAGAACCCTGCCTTTAGATGTGTCTCTGCATCTTGTGTTACTGTGTGTGTCGTCATCAGCCACAGTTAAAGAACTTGGATTTGGTGCGAAGGGAAAATTATACCTTTTGTTTTTCTAAACACTGCCTCATGATACTTGGAGGTTTTTGTCTTGTATCTTTACAAGATACCTGAGTTTTAAGTGCCTTAGTCACTGCCCCAAATTGTTACTAATGGTGCACGGTCCATCATCCTATATGGTGCTTTTGTATTTTAATAATTTTTTGTTAAAATTATTTAATAATAATTTGTTTGTACTTGTCTTCAATGACACATATCTGTCACTTTTCATTTCACTCAACTCTTTGCCATTTTCTTTGCCTTTATGCTCATCAGCTTGACACCCATAGTCTGGAGTACTTTATGACTTCCTCAGCCAGATTATTTACATGTTAAAAATGTTAATTAAGGTCAGCTGCAACAGAAACCTGTTAACTCCTTTTCGTTTAGAAGAATTATACTTTTATCTTTGATTCTTGTTTGTTCTTTGATTTTCTTCCCTTGACAAAACATTTCACCAATCACCATGCAATTCACTTGGAAAGGTATGTCACAAGTTTCTCTTGGCCATAAACTGATTTCAGCCTCTTGAATTCTAGTAGACCATTGAAGCAGTATTTCCCCCAACAGAAGCCACAGTTGCCTTTCTACCCAGCAGTAGTGTTTACTTATGTGATCAGGGGTTGATTCAATTCAAGAAATGTTGAGTACCTATTAAGCACAGGTCAGTATACCAGGCTGTCAGAGAATACTAGATCAATAGAAATAGCCCTTGCTAAACATCTTAAAATCTACTTAGGGGTGATAAGATATGTACATACATAACTGCAATCCACTGTAGAAAGATTTATGAGAGATGCAGAGTTTCTATGATGTGTCTAGAGCACTATACTTGTAGAGCCTGTTTGCCTGCCATGCATGAAAGTTCAGGTTACTGACCTAGGCCTCTGCAGCCATATTCTGTATTAGAATTATTCTAAACATCTTCCAGACTCCTTGTGAAAGATAGCTTTGTAAATGACAAGTTGTACATTTTGGCCTCATGTTTCGCTGTGTTATCCTAAAGTTCTTCGAGACTCTCAAGTGTATTCCAACCACTCCTGGTGATTTATTTATGTCCAGTATGTCAATTAGACCCAGAACATCATGGACTCTTCACATTAGTTTGCCCTCTCTGCTTATTTTAGCCTTCAGATTTCCTTAATAACTGCCACAGTAAGGACTCAAATACAAATTTTAATCTTTGTATTCTGTAGTTTTACCATTTTGCGGGGCAGATGACTGCCTTCTCTTCCCTCCACCCCAACTATATTTTGTAGATTTTTCTGTTCTTGGAATGACATGGTAGAAAAATTAGAGGCTTTGGAGTAAAAAATCTCTGGATTTGAATCTCTGCTATCATTTTGTGTCTCTGTGGGTAACATTCCTAAGTTCGTGGAGCTACAGTTTCCTCATCCGTCCATATAGGATAATAACATCTACATTTTGTAGTTTTGAGAGGATTCCTTGAGATGACGCATAAAATGCCTGCCAAAAGATGCCTCATTGAGTCTTCCCCCTACCTGTTTATCTTCCTCACTTAGATAATATTTCTAAGGGGACTGTTTTTCCTCTCTATCTCAGTGGTGGCTTCTGTTGCTCCCCTGTTTGCCAGTACAGATTTTCCCTGTCACTCTCTGTTTTATCTGGTCAACAGTATACATTTCCCCCTTGGTCTTCTGATAATGTATGTTTAATGTAAAATTTTAATTAGTGGTTCTGTATTTTACCAGCTCCTTTTGCTTAAATTTGAGTGAACTGTGTGTTGAATTTTTAAGCAGCTTTCCTTCTATAGCCCATAAGTGAGATTAAGTATGTGATACTTACTGTTATTCCATCTTTTATCAATGGTTACTTCCCAATTGCTATTCCCATATTTATGTCAGAATAAAGTATTGTATTTTTCCCTTATAGAATTGAAGATTTAGTGTTTAATACCAAACAAACACTTTTCTGCACATCTTTCTATGGAAGATTTTTGTCCCTGCCTAACAATCTGTATTTGGCTGCAAGGACATTCACTGAGTACCTGTCGTATATGACTTGCTCATAACCCTACAGAAAGTTGTGAAGTATCTTTATCAGAAATAAAGTTCTTTCAAGCTACATGTAGTTTTCTGGTGCATTTATTTTTAATTAAAAGCACCTTAGAAAAATGGGTGTTTTTTTTAAATGCCATTTTCCAAAGAGATAACATTATCAATCACAATTATTTTTGAAGAATAGGATTTAATAATTTTGTTTTTATTATATATTAGATGTTGACAAGATAATTATAACATATGTAAGATTTAAAGAATAAAATAGCACTGTGTATCCATTAGTCAGTTAAGAAACAAACATAACAAGTATATTTGAAATATTTCGTAGGACCCTCACCCACACTTTGCCTGTCCTAACCCTGCCTAGTGACAACCCCTTATGCTGAAATTATAGATTTTTAAATTTTAAAGTGAAAACAATGATGCTAATTTAAAGTTTCATGCTTTTCTGGTATTAAGTCATTTCAGTCAAGAGTCACCAGTTTCTGTCCAGGAACACCAAATTTCGGTCATGGGCTTTTAATAAAATATGAGACTGGGCACTATGGCTCACGCCTATAATCCCAACACTTTGGGAGACCAAGATGGGTGGATCAACTGAGGTCAGGAGTTCGAGACCAGCCTGGCCAACATGGTTAAACACCGTCTCTACTAAAAATACAAAAATTAGCCGGGTGTGGTGGCTCGCACCTACAGTCCCGGCTACTCAAAGCTGAAGCAGGAGAATCGCTTGAACCTGGGAGGTGGAGGTTGCAGGGAGCTGAGATTGTGCCACTGCACTCCAGCCTGGGTGTCAGAGTGAGAGTCTGTCTCAATATAAAAAAATAAATAAAATGAAATATACAATATGAAATAACTGCCCTATTCTCTTTAAAATTGACAGATAAAATTGTGTATTCTTACTGTGTATGCCATGATATTTTGAAGTATATATACATTGTGGGATGACTAAATCTAGCTAATATATGTATTACATCACATTATTGTTTTTGTGGTGAGAACACTTTACATCTTACTCTCTTACTTATTTTTCAGGAGTCCAGTATATATATTTTTAAATTTTTGTGGCTACACGATAGGTATATATATTTATGTGGTACATGAGATGTCTTGATACAGGCATGCAATGCATAATAATCACATCATGGAGAACGGCATATTCATACCTTCAAGCATTTATCCTTTCAGTTCCAAACAACTCAATTACACTCTAAGTTACTTGAAAATGTTCATTTAGGTTATTACTGACTGTAGTCACCCTGTTGTGATATCAATTAGTAGGTCTTATTCATTCTTTCTGACTATAAGAGTAGAATATATTATTAACTATAGTCACCATGTTGTACAGTTGACCTGACAGTTGACCCTGTCTGTCACCCACACTGGAGTGCAGTGGTGTGATCATAGCTCACTGCAGTCTTGAACTTCTGGGCTCAAGTGATTCTCTTGCCTTAGCCTCCCAAGTAAGTGAGAGTACAGGCATGCACCACTACACTTGGCTAATTTTTTATTTTTATTTTTTTATTTTTTTTTTAAGATAGAGTGTCACTATGCCACCGAGGCTGTTCATGAACACCTGGCTTCAAGCAATTCTCCCATCCTGACCTCTCAAAGTGCTTTGATTATAGGCATGAGCCACTGTGCCTAGCATGCCCTTAAAAAGTAAATCATTTAAGAATAGATGTTTTTCTAATTTGTTATAGACTTTTTTTTAATATGATGGTATGTTTTTAAATCTGTGTTTCAAAGCCATCAAATTGGGGACATCAGTAAGGGTCGCAGTTGTGGGGTGGGTGGTCGAGAAAGACCAGGAAAAGTAAGGTTTTGGTTCTTTGTCTTCTTGCTTTACACAGACCCCTGGGTGAAAATTATGAGGTTAATCTCAATTTTCTTCTGTAGGTTGACTGAAAGAAATGGAGAGTTACATATAGAAGGAAAAGATTAAATTTAGGAAAAGGAGAAAAGTGAGTTTGGAAAATAAGCAGAAATAGGAAAATTATGGGAGATAGATAATCTAAAAATATAGGAAGAAAAGCATACAGATTTGTATTTGTATGTTTTGCTTTAAAACATTAAATCATGGGGGGAAAAGATTATTTGTTTCACTCTGAAGATTACAGGAAGATAGAGATAGAAAAAGTTGAGGCGGAGATAATGAGAATTTGGGTAGATAGATGGTTGGATGACTGGCTGGATTGGATGGATGGAGTAATGAACAGAATGTGTTGTTGACCTTTTAAAACAGTACATGTCAAAATTTTGGGGGTCCCTTTGCAGCTGGAAAAGAACATATTTCTATCCATGCAAAAAAAAAAAAAAAAAAAAAAAAAAACTACCACAAAGATCTGCTAGCTCTATTTAGACAGTCTGTCTTATTGTCTTCATACTCTTAAGGAAAGCATTTTCTTCTTTGTCTAAATAAAAAAGTTATAATCTTGAGAAAAAGAATAAGATTCTGTGATTAGTGACTATTCTTTTTTACATCAGGAATTTCATCACAGTAAATCTTGATTTAGTCCAAAGATACAAATACTTAAGAATGGACAGCCAGCTCTGTTTCTGCTAGTAAAAATAGAGGTAGAATCAAGATGAACTTTTTCATATTGGATTTTGGAGCAATAATCTTCTTGCCATGCTTCCTTGAGCTAAAATATTGAAAGTCAGATTTTCAACTTGCTGCTGGGCTTTCATCTTATAGTTCCCTAATCCAGATGTTTAATTATTCTCTTACTCATTTAACACAGCAGATCGTTACCTCTAATTTAAAAATTAACTATAGGTCTGGGACATATACAAACAATGCTGCTTCTTGGTCACTGACTTTTTAAGGGAACATTTAAATTTTTCAGTTCTACAGTTCAAACTGCATCCTAACACATTTCATTAGAAGAGAGATCTGTATAGCACTAAGATGGTCAACAGTTTCAGCCAGTGGACTATGTATTTCAAGAAATATGCCAGAAATAAGATACTTGAACTACAAAAGCCTTTGAGGCAGCAATAATTTTCTGGATTTGATCTGCAGAGTAACCGGGAGCTTGATAAAGGTCAACATTTTGTAAAATGCTATAAACAGGTCTTATGTTTTATGTTTTAGAGACAGGGTCTCTCTCAGTCACCTAGGCTGGAGTACAGTGGTGTGATCATAGCTCACTGCAACCTTGAGCTACTAAACTTAAGTGATCCTTCTGCCTCAGCCTCCCAAGTGGCTGGGACCACAGACCCACACCACCATACCTAGCTAATTTTTTTTTTTTTTTTAATAGAAATGAGGTCTCACTGTGTTGCCCAGGCTGGTCTCAAACTTACAGGCTCAAGCAATCCTACTGCCTCAGCCTCCTGAAATGTTGGGATTACAGGTGTGAGCCACCACACCAAGCCCTAAACAGACCTTTAAAAATTATTTTATATGGTCTGATCATATTATTGATGACTGATCTTTGTGGACCTAGTGTAGAGCTCAATTCAAGAACATTTATGGAGTGTCAAGTTAATAAGTATAACGATTTATAAAATAGTCTCTGATATTTGGAGTTTATAGACTGGGTGGATGGGACATGTACTCAAAAATCATGGTGTAGATAGAGGACATAAAGAGTATTTTAAAGAAGAAAAAAGGAAAAAAAAATTGAGCGTCATTACTTTTGGCAGAGATGGAAGAGAAGCCATGAGATCTGCTTGGGATCCTTGCATGTGAAGTGCTTAGAGGGCTCCTGGTTGAAGATACTCTCTGTCAGTGGTGGAGATGGTTCATCTGATTAAACAAGATCTTTCCAAGTGTTGGAGATGGAAGGGCATGCCAGTCGAAAGGAACAGCAGTTTCTGCTCAACACCTTCTAGTGGTGGTACAGCTCCTTCACAATAAAATTCAGAGGACTTACCCTGGCTTACTGGGCTCCTCAGTACAATTCAGTGTGATCCTTGGATCTCTGCTACTCTGAGAACTGCTACGGGTCTGTGAGGAGACAGGTTCAGAAGCTTTTTGTAGCAGTAGTTATTGCACTGACATTTTAATTGCATTTTATAAAATTATCCATCTGCAGTGGATCCTGAAAAAACAGCCAGTTCTTTAACACAGAGCATATGAGGAAGACTGCCCTATATGATATTCCCACTGCATCTTCTGCTCTCCTTGCCATCCTTATTCCCACTCATGCACCACCTGGCCTCTTAGTTATTCTTTGAACACTCCAAGCATACACTTCTCAGAACATTTGCACCGACATTTTCCTTTGCTTCTCTGCTAGGAATGCACTTCCTCCATATAAATGCACCTTTCTCTCCCTTCCTCCAGATCTCTGTTTAAATGTCATCTTAGCAGAAATACTTTCTCTGATGACTATAAACGCACTTACCTCACCACTCCTCTTTGCTTTATCTTGCTTATTACAAGTTATTAAGGTGTAATATATTTATAGATTTATTTATTGATTGCCTGTCTTACCCTGTTAGAAATCAACTTCAAAAGAACAGGAACTTATTTATCTTCGATGTTCTATATTCTTAGCACCTAGAACAGTGTGTGACACATAGCTGGCTTTAATGGGTATTCGCTCTATGCCTGCATGCCTGCATGAATGAATAAATGGAAGGAACAATTCCAATGGGGCTCAAAAATGTCGGTACACTTTAGGGAATCATAAGTAAATTGACTTAGAAAAAGAGATAAGGAGTTTCCGTCAGCCTTAGTTTCAGTTAGTTTAAGTGGGCAAAGCCATATTTTGGTCCTAGACTTCAACGTATATGAGCCAAGAACATTCTTCCTTTTTTTGAACCTAATCACATGTTATATTACCATCACACTTTATATATACTTGTTTTGTCTCGGTGTTTCAATCGTAGTACAACATTTCATATTTTAAGTTTCATCGTTATATCATTTAAGAGTTTGCTCACAATACTGTGGTTCAATTCCCCTGAAACTGCAGCACATTGGAAATTCTCATGGATATGGGAAGAGAAGAGTAATGCTGCCTTAACCACCTAGAGAGATGGAATCCAGACTGCATTCTCTCTGCCAGTACAGCAGAGCCCTTAGGCATGGAAATTTATAGATGGGAATCATCCCTCCGAGGGTGATAAAGCTCTGTGGGGGAGGGACTGTGACAGCTGGACAGGTCGATTTTCCTAGACTACTGAGAGATCCTACAAAATGAGACAAGACAGCCAGAAGATAAATCTGTGTCTCCCCCTGGCACCCCCACCATGCTCTTCGCCCTTTGGGCACTGCGCTGTTTCCTTACTAGGGGCTTCCAGAGCACCTTGGTGTCACAAAGAAGAAAACAGTCCCATTCATGGGTAGCAAGGAAGCTATTTTCTCCTTTTGTAGTGGCCTAGTGTACAGAGAGCTTACATAATTAATGTGCCCCAGAAAGCTGTTTAAATTAATTATGAAACTGGCCCCCAAGAAATATTCCATGGGAGGAAGTACTTTAGGTGTTTTAAGCTAGGGGTTGGGAGTCCCGGGTTCTTTTTTTCCTCACCATTAGGATTTTGTGACCTAAGGCAATTCACTTAATGTTCCTCTAAAGTACCTATAAGATACTTTATTGATCCATATTTTATTCATACTTTCCACTTCAGAATCTTGGGAAAACCTCAGTAGAGCCACTCTAGGAGTCATTGAGTGAACACTAATAATGCCCTTTGTGATCCTCCATAGAAAATTACTTAACAGGACCTGGTTACATATATTTGTTCTAACATCCCAAGGTAGATATTTTGTAGCACTAATCGTTATTCTTTAATGTGTTCAGTTAAATCCACACATCTGCTTACTTTTTTTTAATTGAAGACTGCATGAGACCTAAATGATCAGTTCTTGTGACTAGACTGAGTACTAATTCAGGTAGGAAATTGTCAAATCATTTCCAAGTTACAGCATTACCATGGTAGAACAAGTTGTGTTTTCCATGAAAGATATCAATAAGGACTTACACAGGACTTGTATCTTTTCCACGTATTCTTTTCTTATTATTTGTGCTAAAGAATTTTGACCAACTTTAGGATTCAAGAGGAACCTGTTTTCAGAAGTGAACTAGATTAGGAAATTATAGTTTTTATTTTATTATTATCAATTTGTTGTGAGAGGTGCTGCAAAATAGTATGAACTATTATTTTATTGATGAAGACAATACTCATGTAAACTTCAGTGGTAGCCAGAAAACTAGATTTTTCTTTAGAAGAAACAGTCCTTTGTTCTTCATGACCATGTGGGATTTCTGTATTCAGCTTTTAGCCCCACATCAATAGGCACATCTCTATAAAACTGTTCAAAACTGTTCTACTTTTCTAAGCAAAAGAGCATAGGGGCTATACAATCTTCTTTCTGAACAAGGCAGTGCAGAACTGTGTAAGTTGCCTTCGTTTGTTTAAATCTCATTGAAAAGCTGCAGAAAATTTATTATTATTCCCGGACAGCATGTTGCATTTTTTTCTGCACATCAGCAGCTGTCCAGCAGATGGCACTGTGTGGTAACCAGATGACAGTTGCCTTTGCAAATATGGCTGTTTGCATTTCTGGCATGTATATTTATAAATACTCATCCTGTTAACATTACAGCAGAGGGTATGACACTTTTTTGAAATACAAGGTATTAAATGCCAATGATTTATAAATTCGTATCATATACCAGAATATTATTATGTATCATTACCCTCTAGAAGAAGTATAGTAAAACTGTTAATGTTTCCTTAAGGACTTTTTTATTTTTCTGACTATAAATATTGGAGTTCACTTAATAGCTTGTCCTAATAAGGTAGAGATATATCAGCAAATAGTCTGCACACTGATATTATCCTGGGTAGCCCTCCCCTTTTTTTGTGTGTTGAGGAAGGGACATGGTTGAGCATAGTGTAATAGCCCTGAATGAAATGTCCACAAACTGCTTTCTGTTGCCACGATGTGGAATACTGTGGCAGTGAAAGGTAAGGAAAGAAAACTAGCACGTAGTTCACTCAAATTGTGGTTCTGGAAGCATGGGTCTATCTGGTGCTTATAAAAAATAGAGTATCTTGGGGCCCACTCTAGACATTATGTATCACAATATGCATTTTAATAAGATTCTCTGGTGATTCATATACACATTGAGTTTGAGATGCATTGACCATAAGTCCTCCACATCTTTAATGTAAAGCAGGCGTTGAGAGCCTAATCTGCACCAAGCAGTGGACTCGGGCTTGTGTTGCAGATATGGTCAAGTCAGGATACCCACCACCAGGGAGCTTACACTCTGGGAATGGGCAGCATGTTACAAAAAGTACACTTCAGCAAAAAAGTACAATCCAGCAAAAAGGATTTTCTTTTAAATGTGAAGAGGATAGAGGTGAGGTGATAGTAACTCTGAAAGAAGCTTATTATAAATTGTATCGGATTATTGTCTCAACACACTTTCAAAAAGGGGCTAAGAGACGAATGCTCCAAGTGCTCTTCTGTGTTTGGTACATATTATGCTGAGGTTCATATTTCATCTTTATAACAACTCTAAGAGATAGATACCCCACTGTCCTGAAAGGAAACTATGCAAAGCATTCACACAGCAAGCACATGATCACTTAAAGCTTCCGCCTAGTTGGGTCAGACTTGAAAGCCCAAGCTTCTTCAAGAAGCTGCCTCCTAGAAGCCCAGGCTTTTCTGATAAGTTATCTATCCTTATAGCCCCTGCTATAGATAACAAACGAAACAGTTGATTTCCAGACCAAGGATCTGAGCATCTTATGTTACAATGTAAATTTGGGAAAGTTTGTAAGTTAAGCACTTAAGGTGACTTCCTGCCTGAAGGTGGTGATCACTTATATCTTTCATGTGTGTCATCTGAGTTTCTACATATAGAGAATATATAGAGCCCTGCCATCTTAGGAAAGTAGAAACTGACTGCAGATATAGAGGACCTTCAGATGAAGAATTAGTAATAAGACAGGAACTATCTATTAATGCTGAGCTAAGGAGGACTAAGAAGCCAAGTATTTTCCCCTAAATGAAACTGGTGCTGCCTGCTGGTCAGCGTTCATCAGGAGGTTAAATAACACAGCCTTCCAGCATCCACCAAGCACTATTTTTAGGAATTGGCCAGATTGACAGTGATCTCTCTTCAAAACCATTTCCTGAGGTTAATATAGTTGTAATTACCTACACTTATATGATCCTGCTTGTTTTGTCTAAGTTCATTTGCTGCGTCTCCCACAGAGAATGGAATTAGACATTCCAGTAAGATAAGGGATTGCAACTACTTTTTGTTCCTGTAGATCAGGATGATTGTTGCTCAGTCTGAGAAAATTATTTTATTCAGAGTCATTTTTTTCTATTTGTATTATTTATTTATGTAGTGTATCTGAAAGCATAAATTACTATTAGAGTTTGAATAATGATTTAGAAGCAGAATCATATGCAGTTGGCAAAAATGAAACTTGCTTCTTGTAAGGAACTTATGGACCATACACCAATGCTAAAGGAAGTAAATAGCTTCTATTTCTGTGATGGCTAATACTGGTATTTTCTTCAGAAAATGTGGAGAATATGCTAGTTTTTTAGGCCTCGTTTTGCTATTTCCTGACAATTTGTTGCATTTAGTATTTTAGAGTCAAAAATGGTTTTACTGCTAGCTTATTTGGCTGATATCAATGGTGAATTCACATTCCTTCATATGGCTCATATTCCCAAATGTGCAAAGTGTGGTGTAGGGTATGGTAGGAATTGTTAGGAAAAAATACCTGGGCCGGGCGCGGTGGCTCAAGCCTGTAATCCCAGCACTTTGGGAGGCCGAGACGGGTGGATCACGAGGTCAGGAGATCGAGACCATCCTGGCTAACACAGTGAAACCCCGTCTCTACTAAAAAATACAAAAAAACTAGCCGGGCGAGGTGGCGGGCGCCTGTAGTCCCAGCTACTCGGGAGGCTGAGGCAGGAGAATGGCCTGAACCCAGGAGGCGGAGCTTGCAGTGAGCTGAGATCCGGCCACTGCACTCCAGCAAGGGGGACAGAGTGAGACTCCGTCTCAAAAAAAAAAAAAAAAAAAAAAAAAAAAAAAAAAAATACCTGGACAGATTCACAGGGGTTATGTAATAGGAAAACTAAGCCAAAATGGTTAGTCATGATGGGTATAGTGACCATTTGTCTATGGGCGAAGTTATCTCATTCTTGAACACAATAGCTCTGATACATCAAAGTTTTCCCATAACCAACAACCGCAAAAAAAGACACCGAATTAATGCTAAAAATACTAGATCTTTTTTTCAAGGATGATCTTTTTCTCCACTTCAATTAGTATTTCCCTCTCCCCCCATACCACTAGCTTATCTTTAATTCTTAGTATTTCTTAATTTTGCTTCACTTCCATGTCTCCTTGGAGGAGAGGATTTTCTTTTAAATGTGAAGAGGATCGAGGTGAGGTCATAGCAACTCTGAAAGAAGCCTGTTATAAATTCTATTGGATTATTGTCTCAACACACTTTCAAAACTGGACTCTTGACCAGTTAGTTTTACCCTTATCTTTCTTTATAGGAAAATAAAATGTTTCCCAGAGAAACAGTAGACACTATTACCTAGTATTGCATCTGGGGGAGAGTTTTAGTAGCTAGAATCTGCAAAAAAAAAAAAAAAAAAAAAAAGTCAAAAAATACCAAGAAACACAAGTCAATTTGAGTGATTTTGAGTAATTTATATTTTTAAGAGTAGTTCCAGGATATATCGTACAGTAGATTAACTTTCGTCTTAATTTCTTAAGCATACAAACTCAGTTATGAAACTTATGGTGTTGAAAGTATATTCTTGCAAAGAAGCAGTAAGAGTGCCATGTATTATATATATAATTTTCTATACTTTTATAGCTTTGTTTTAGTAAAGAGCATACAGACCATTTTGAAAATTAGAATAAAAATGATCTCTTGTATATACAGTAACTTTCTAACCATATTATTAAATTATGCAGAATATCTATTCCTTTACCATGCTGAATAACTTCATAGTACTGAAAGTGAAGACATACATTGACACCCCACCCCCAAAACAAAAAACACATGATGTTGTTGAGAGACTTGCCCTGGAAAGCATGATCAAAGATAGGCAGTGTTTCCTCTATAAACCTCACGCTCCTGAGAAACTGAGCTACCAAAAGCCTCCAAGGTGCTGCACCAGTTCACACTTCTGTGCTCGACATTAATATTGGCTTTACCTGTAGTTTCAGACACTCCATCACCTCTGCACACTTGATCAATTTGTACTTATCCTTCAAGACTCAGCTCAAGTGTCCTCCAGTCTTTGAAGCTCGCTGATCACACCTTTTTTCCTCTTTCTATTATAGCTTACTACTCTTATTCTTGTCTCCCTATTTTGAATTTATATGATGATATGCCTTACCTCCCAGCACCCCAAAATGAGCTCCCTGAAGTCAGGAACCACATTTTATTCATTTATATGTCCTCAGTGCTTAGAGCATAGGTGGAAAATACTCAGCACTTATGCCTCCACTCTTCAATTCTGTGTTTGGGACAAACATTGCAAATTGTTCATTTTTTTTTTTTTCTGAGACTAGCCAGAGCCCCATAGTGTTTCTGAACTCCACACTTCAGACAGCTGCTTACTATAGATTCATTGTGAGTGACACACTAGTTTCAACTTCCTTGCTACCACTGGCCTAACAAAACACCTGGCTCACAATAGTTAATCATTACTATTTTTTAATGTGAAAATGATATTAAAATAATAAAATCCATGCTTTGATTTCCCTTTTGATTTGAGTATTCTGTTGGAGTTGAATCTAGAAATGCTATAAAATTTTCTGGGCTCACAATCCCTGAGATTCAACTACCCCTTTTTTTAACTTTTATTATTTAGAAAACTCTGATTTAAATAAGGTTAAACAGGTCTTTTGCATTACAAGATGTATCAAAACTTTTATATGTCAGAGAGGTTAGAAGTCTGCATGAAGAGAATAAAATATTTAGTGTTTCACAAACTTATAGGAACAGTAAAAGAATATCTTATGGGATTAGTGTTCCCCAGAACCCACTTTGGAGAACACTGTTGTAACAGAATCTAGGTAGTTCTGTTCATGTCTCCAGCACGCTGTGTTATTAATATGTTTATATTTGGTTATTAGCATTGGTGATAATGAGAACCACAGGCTTTTCTTTTCTGCTATCTTAGAAAGTTATAAGATCTACAATGTCCTTGTAAACACGTGGAAAAAATGGCTTCCTCTGTTTCCTTGTTGATTTGTAAATGCTTTGATCTTTGAGAATATACTCTAAATTATTGTTTTTATATTCCTAAAGCATAGAGAGAAAGGATTAAGTGATATGAACCAACAGGTTTGGATGCAAGGACCCCAAGTCTGAGATTCACACACTCCGTGAAAGTGTACTTGTCATTCCTCTTCATGACCCTAAGTTTTTTCATCTGTAAAGTGGGAATATTGAATCCCTGAAGTGGGGATACAGACACAAAACAAACAGTGCAAAGATGTATTCTTGCTCTGCATAGTTCCAGCTATAACACTCTGAAGACTATTTTTTTTTTCTAACCAACTTGCTTAGAGGGTAGTTTGATTTTCAGAAAATAGAGATGTCCTTCAAAGTGACTAATAGCATTTGATTGGTTATATAATGTGCCTCATGTGTACCATAGCAGCTGGTAAAGCCTAACACTTCCAACTTAGGCTTAATGACCTGGTAATGTAGTTTGAGACATTTGATTACCCGTGTGGTTTTTCCCCTAGACAGCTCCCCACTCCTCACACACACCAATAAATAAATAAATAGCAGACGGAAAAGGAAGAATAGCCTGAAAACATCAGTTCAAATAGTAGTGATGTTGACAAAGATGGACACTGTAATTTAAAACTAGTTTCTCTTTACAAAGAGCCATGGGATATGAAGTCAATAGTGAAAGTATTTGGGGTTTCTCTATGTTATTTGCTGTGTTGGGTAGTATGGATTGTAATGTTGGCCCCATTTTACATATTCCTCTCGAATCAACACTGACTTCTATCTTAATTTATGAGAGCATCCATGTATTAGTCATGAAGCACGGGTTGTACACATCCCAGTTTACGTTTCATTTTGGATTTTGTGCAACATGTTGATATAGTTGGAAAAATTGGGGTTTGCATACCAGTCAACATTTTAATTCCAGTCTTACTATTATACTTACCAACTGTGTAATCTTGCTAAATCACTTAATTACTCTTAGTCTCTATTCCTCAGCCATGAAATGGAGATAATGAAGTCTAAGATTATTGTGAGGATTTAATGAGATAATATAAGAACCTGGCATATAATAGCTGCTTATTAAATTCTAGTTCCTGCAAAGCCCCCCTCCACACCATTCCTAGAGTAACTAACTTAAAATATTTATCTAAATTATGCTGAAAATCCTTCAGAAGCTCTCATTTTCCTAGGACCAATCCAAAACTCCTTATGGAGGCATACAAGGCTCTCAGTGAGCTGGTTTAATTTAGTCCCTCACCACCATTCTCATCTCTACACTTTGTAGTCACCCTAAACTTAGCTCTCCTTTGACCTTTATGCCTTTGCTTGCTCCATCCTGCATCTCCTTTCCTCTCCAGGAGGCCTTCCCTGTCGCCTCCTCACCCTTGCCTGCGTGTCCTCTGTCTTGTCGCACTTTTTCATTTTAATACAATCTGTTTATCTGTCTGTCCTCTCCCAAGATTGCACATTAAAGGTGCAAACTGTACCTTATTTATATTTATATTCCTAGTATTTAACAATTGGAATCTAGAAAGTGCTTCATAAATCTCTGGCTCACAAATTCTCCCTTACCTTATTTTTTTTCTTATGCCCATCAACCCAAAGAGAGTGAAAATATTCATTATTAACCTTAATAGAGTCAGACATATTTCAGTGATCTTGTGAATCAGAAAAATAACCTATTTTTAGTATCTATTCTTTAAAAAGATAATTGTGTATAGGTTTGAAAAATTCAACGATAGGAACCAATCATATTCATGAATTCTCAAATTATATCTTTATAAAATTGGTGTAACTGAACTTCAGATATTTATATCTTGCTACAGGCTCAATATAGTGTTTACTCATATTAATTTGCTAAGAGTTCTGTTATTAGAATGCATGCCAGTAATTGTTGGTACACACTTGATTTGGGATTTAACTTTGGCTCATGATTTATACATGTATAAGTGAGAAAAAGACATTTCAAACTTTTGTATCTTTATGAACGTGGTGTTCGAGCTGCTGGGGAGCAGGTTGGATTCTTTAGAATGGGGTTGACATATATGAAGACGCAGAACTCCTGTGCGGCAGCAGATTTAATTATTACTTAAGAGCAGAGTTGTTAAAATGGCTCCCTTGGATACTTGAGCTTTTGATTATGTAAGGAGAAAAAAAGATAAATTTTCAAAAATGAAGTTCAGTCAAACAGTTTGCCCTGCTAGTTTCTCTATAATTCATTTTGGGTATGTCTTTTACATTTGTTCTATAAATGAAGCCATATATCAAATGCATCAGTGGCTGCTGACAGATAATGATAAAGGCTTAGGGGAAAAAAACTTGCCCCACATGAGAAAGATTTGGGTGTATTTAAGTAACTGTTGGAGCATCCTGAAAATTCACAAGCTCCATGCAACTTAGGATTTAAAATCTCCCTTTTCTGGTGTTCATATAAAGAACCCTCTCCTGCTTGAGAATTATAGTCGGAAGAAAAAGCTCCTCACTTTTGGTTTATGAGACTTGCACTCCAAGCTTGTAACATCTTGGTTGTCTGTTACTTTTCATGCTTATTAAGGGGAACTTAAACAAGGAGAATAATTGCCTGAGAGGGTTAAGATGGGTTCTGCTAGCTTGGCATGTTTTACTTATTCTTATGCTTGCAATAAATAGAAGCTGGTCTGTGTTAGAATGTGAATCTGTTCTCCAAGGCGTATATGCTGATAGCACTAATGATTTGCAATATTTAACAGTAAAATTGTTTTACTTGCCGTGACTCCAGGCTCTGAATTATAAATAGAATCATTTTATATCTTTTGGCATTAGGAGAAATACATGGGAATTGACCCAGATTTCCCATTAATAATGTAACAAGTAAATGTTTCAACATCATTAGAGTTGACATCTCTATTTAATTGGCATTTGGAAAATACATTTTATTTATCAAAATATATATTTATAAAATATATGTAAGTTCATACTGAATTGAAAAAATCCAGATTTATTTTAATTGACAGAATATTATACATGTATACATATACATGTATACACATATATATGTCTGTATATATACACACTTTGTTAGTGTGTCTAATCATTTTTTTGTTTATTTTTTGGGGTGATTAAAAATCTTTCCTAACTAAACTCAGGTGGTACTAAGAGATTGTATTCTACTCAGATCTCATTCTAAATGACATTTTTAAAAAGTTTGACCTCAGATTGAACTTCTTGGGAGGGCTGCTAACTGAGCACATCGAGTAAATCTTGGCCTCTTTCCGAATTTAAAGCAAATCATGCAATTTTGGAAAGATATCAAATTTATCTGTGAAAAAAAATTCCCTGGCTCAGTTAATGTAAGATATAATTTTTATGATTAAAGTAGGTACAAAAAGTTTTCCAGAAATGGAAGAATGAATTTGTATTTTTATAGACATCCTTCTTTACAGCCTCAACTCAGTTCCTCTTCTATAAAAGCTCTATTTATAGAAGACTATATACCCCTAAATTTCAATCGGATTTTTTAGTTGAGATTTTATCCCATTGATTTATAGATTACAACAATAATGGATGATGATGTGATGAGGAAAAGGAATATTAATTGTGCCAGAGTCTGAATTGTAAATAGTGTGAACTATCATGACAGGTTGGCTTTTGATAAAGTTTTGTGACCTATCAAAATGACAACTTAAAAAATTGCAGGTGATTTGGGATAAAAGATGCTCAACCTTTTTAACACTTTGCTTATTTACTAATAAGAAGAAACACCTTTAAAACTCAGAGAATGAAGAAATGAGGATCCAAGATCCTGCTTAGCCATACACTATTAGAGGCTTGGTTAAGTTACCCAGTTTCCATGGCTAAGAAAATGGAATTGTGGGATTTCAGAGCTGACAGGACACTTAAATTAGCTAATTGGTAAAACGGAGAAACTGAGTTCAGAGAGGTAAAGTTGGCATGCCCAGGTCACTGAACTGATTAGTGACTGTGCCTTCTGATTTCCATGGCATATTTGCTTCTAGAAAGGTCCAACTGGTAAAATCTTACAAATCAGCAGTGAAACCTGCATGATGAAGATTTGGTTAGCTCTTTGCAGTATAAAAAGGCTATATAAATTTCAAATGTAATCACAATAAAACTATATTTTGGCTTTGGGCTGCTGAGCTCTTGGATAGACAGCTGCTCTAGCTGTGATAGCATTTTCCTGCCTCTAACTTCCTCTTTTATAGCAGAGCAATGCACTTGCCAATATTCGTACTTTTACTGTGCAGTCCCCTGTCTCCGCTTTCCAGATGTCCTGTGTAGGTGGTAATAGTCTTGTGAAGGATGCTGTCTTTCAGATAGTGAAGCTTTTAAAAAGGAACAACTAATGCTTACTAATATGTTACCTCCATGGCCTCTATTCCCAAATTTCCCTTGCCTTTCAGCTTATCTGTTCTTCTCAAGAAAAGTAGGGGTGATTTAAGTAAAGGAAGAAGGGGAAGAAAACTGACGTTTACTCAGTACCTACTATTTGCTGAGTATTTACCTCAAATCGCTTTTGGAATGAAGTCCATATAAATCAATCAATAAAAGATCCCAGATATCATACTAGATACCTTAGCTGCACTATTAATTATTGGGATAAGAAAGTCAAGGTTCAGAGATATTAAATGAGGGAGCGAAATTTAAAAGCCAAGAAACCCAAAAGAGGAGACATTACCAGGAGAGAGATCACATTCATATTAATAAAAACAAAGCTAATCTATCAGTTGATAGATATATTAGCTGTTTGTATATGTGGTTACATGCTGGCTGATACCTATCTGAAAATAGTAAATGAATATATTTACTTTTTTATCAGAAAGATATACTTTTGAGAAAATGTGCTCTGAATTTCTTTGTTGGTCAACTCTAGTGCCCCTTGCAGGAATGTATCTCATGTCCTACACATCTAAGAGGCACCTCTTGGTGTTCCTAAGAATATCCTATAGTTTCAATGAAAATGTTCAGTTACTTTCTATTACATGGCTTTCCCATTTAAGGCCAATATTGCATCAAGATCCGCGACTTCAAGATAGAAAATGTGAGGTCCATTCTTATAAAGTGTTAAAACCAAACAACATAAAAACTTTACAACCTGAAAACACAGTAAGTTGATGGTTTACTAAGTCTTACAATACGGTTTCATCATTCAACAGAGGAACATTTTAATCCAGAAGTATTTCAAGATCTTGAAAATGATGTACTCACCTCAAGAACCTACATCTGTATTCATAAGAAGCTCTGTATAAAAGAACTAAAGTTTAACTTGCGTCATGATTGCCCAAGGGTATAGGTAGCTTCTTAGAGGAATAATGTATTCAGTGGATAAGGTGTTACCTTACCCTTAAAATAGTTTTCTGAAATCTTTTTTGACTCTTAGATTTGTAATATAACTCATCTCCCCTTTTGTCTCATGTTGCCTTTCTCTTTAACCAGTTACACCTCTGTTTAGCTATGTGTGTCCTGGGTTATAAAGTGTAAGTATTTCCATAAGTCTAACATGGAAAAGGGACTTAAAAAATATTTTCTGAACCAATATCCTTCATTTCATAGATGAGGAAAGAGGAAACTGTGGCACAGAAAGACTGAGAACCTGGGTTGGAGCTCTCCAGCTGCAGACCGACAGAGCCAGAAATTGAACTGGGCTCCTAGTCAAGTGCTTTCTCCACTAGACTATGTTCACCAGCCAAAGGGTAGCTGGTCCTCAAAAGTTAAGAAGAGGGACAGATTGAAGATGTAGGAAATATTTTGTTTCTTTCAGGTCAGGTCTCTTTACTCTTGGGCTAGCCGACATGCTTTTTAGAAACCAGGTAAACATTTATGTATTTATTTCATTTGATTCAGCAAATAGTATGGGCTTCACATTGCTATTGAGGTGGGGGTGAGGAAGGAAGGTAAATAAAAGGATTTTTTGTTTTTGTTTTTTGAGACAGGGTCATGCTCTGTCACCCAGACTGCAGTGTAGTGGCGTGAACACAGCTCACTGCAAGTCTTGATCTCCTGAATTCAGGTAATGCTTCTGCCTCAGCCTCTCGAGTAGGTTGGATTACAGGAATGAGCCACTGTACCCAACCAAAAGGATTTTTAAGATCTAACAGAATTTGCAATATCATTAGGTAATGAAAAATAACATGGATTGCAGTGTTAGATAATAAAAAGGACGTTTCAAAATAAGTGACGAAGTAGATGTTAGAAGGAAAGGAATTGAGCCAGCCTGTGTAGGCTTCATGGAGGAGGTTTGGATGTGAGATGAGCCTTGTAGGAGATGTAAGAAATGGCCACGGCCAGATGGGAGAAGAGGCCAAGGTCTCCTTAGCAGGAAGGAGCAGGTGTGAGTGAGTCCAGCACGGAGGTATGAATTATAGCTGTCCAAGGTAGAAAGCTTATGCCAGGGAGAAGAGATGCTGCAGAAAGAGTTCAGATTTTTGTCTTGCAGGCTGTTAATATGCTGGATACAAAGAAGTGACAGAACTGTGCTTTAGGAGGATGAACCTGGCAGCAATGTGCAGGGTGGAGTGCAGTTGGGAGAACCTAGGTGGACAAAATGCAAGAGGTAGTGAAGACTGGACCTAGAAAGTTTCAGAGACTTACAATGAGAATCCTATCCCCGAAAGCAGTCCATCAGTTGTCATCCTCTCATTTATAAATTTGGGACTGAGACCAAGGAAGTTGATGTGACTTCCTCAGTATGACACAGAGGTTGGTGAAGGAACTGGGTAGAGTCAGAATACCCATAATTTTACTCTCAATCAGTGTTTCCTATTTTTTCATTTAAAGAAATACAAAATTTTGAACCTAGGGGAAAAAGTGCCTTTGAAATGAATTTTAAAAGTTGGGTAGGAATTTGTAATTTGAGAATGCAGTGAATTCGGTTTTACTGTTTAAAGTTTTGACTAAATAAATAGAAATGTCCGTATAGCTTATTGTTTTATGCCATAGTTTAGAGGTTGTTTCTCCCAGGAAGCCTTCCGTGATCCATGGATTCAGGTTACTTTCCCCTCCTATGTGTTTTCAGAGCACCCTACACTTTCCCTACCATAGATTTTCCATGCTGGGTTGTAATTGTTGGGTGGTCAGTCACTCCTTTGGACTGTCAGCTCCCCACAGATAGGACTATTTTCTGTCTTATTCACTGTTTTATTCCTAGGGCCCTGTATAGTGTCCATCATAGATGAAATGTGCAGTAACTTCTTGTTGAAGTACTGAATGGCTGACTCACTTTAACAATGCATTCATGTTAGGAGAAAGAAGAGACACAAGAGGAGTGGGAAGAGAGAGGGAGACAGAGAAAGAGCCAGGGAGAGAGAGAGAAAAAGAAAGGGAAGGAGGGAAGAAAGGAAAAATGATTACAGATTTATAAATGAAAGAACTGAGGATTATTACGAAAGAACTTTGTTTTCCACTTGGCTTTATGTGTTATTCCACAAAGCCCACTATTATTGATTTAATATGATAGCATTATGACATTTGAAAGTCAGATATGATGTAAATCATATTACTTAGGACTGGTCCTATCCCCTAGTAACATAAATCAAAATGTTCAAGTTAATGAGAGAAATTATGACAAATGCAAGAATGAAAATCACTTGCTACCTCTTAAATAAATGTTTTATCGAAAACAATGATAATGTGCCAACAAAAAGAAAATTAAAATACATACTCATATCCCATATCTGCAATTTAAATGCTGTGGGAAGAATTTCATCTTGAAATGAGTTTTTTAGCTACCATTTTATCAGGGGTCTTGAGGGTGTTTTTGAGTCTAATGTGTGTGTCAGGCACATTCTAAAGCAGAAATTGTGGCTATATTCACTTACAAAGTCCCTAGGAACAAGGGTTTTTTTGAACAGAAAATTTTTATTACAAGACTCAATAATCAAATTTAAGATAGCTACCTGAAACCTACTCTTCATATAATATTGGCCATTTTACCTTCAGAGTTCACATTAATGATATACATAAGTACTATATGTATAATGGATAGCAACATCTGATTAATACAAGTTAAATAACACTATTTAATTTGCCAAATAAAATTAAAGCATATAGTTGGAATTGATTAAAGATGTTCATCAAGCCCCTTGCAACTAATATCTTCTCAGCATAAAGTACCTTTTTGTGAAGCAAATAACAAATTGTGTACACGTGTAGACGAGACCTAAGGTCTGTGGCTAGAGGAAGCAAGGTGCCGCTGTGCCTGGGAAAGTAGGAAGGGGCCAGATCATTCAGGGGTTTGTAGCCATGTTAGAAAATGTTATCTTTAAGGAAACAGGAAATCCCTAAAGGATTTGAGGCAGGGTGAAGGAGTTGACAGTAGGAGAGAATGACAGCTGGGACAATTTTAAGAGGCTATCGAAGTCAACAGTGCAGGTTGAGATGGCTTGCAATACAGTTTTTAAAATGCTGTTTTGCCTTAGTTTTGAGGCAGTGACTAGAGGTCTGTGGTTTCCCCTTATGGAGTGGCTGATTAATTCCACACCTCCATCCTTCTCCCTTATCGGGCTTTCCTATCCTTGACTACTATCCACCTACCCTATTTATGCCAGGGCCAGATGCCAGACAACCAGGAAAGTGACTATGCCCCAGAGTCCACTGATGTTATTCAAACTAGCCAGGCCTAAGCCTCTTTAGCCTGCCTCCCTCATCCTTTCCCCGTGGAAACCACAGTAAAGGCTCCTGCCTACAGGTCTGCCCTCTTCCTGTGTCCCGTGGCTGACCCTGGTATTTCCCCACATGGTCCCCTGTGGTGTGACGTGTGCTCCTTTCTTGAGAATCATAAGTAGAAAAAAATCGTCTTTTAAAAGCTACAACGTTATTGAGGTAGAATTGATAGACAAAGTCTGCACACGTTTAATGTATACTGTTGGATGAGTTTGGCCATGTGCACACACCTGTGATACTATCACTACAATCAAGGTAAGAAACATATTCATAGCCTCCAAAATAAACTATATTTTCAGTGTCGATCATCTCCTGATCTGTTGGCTTTGCCATACCTAAATAATCATAAAGTCTATCAAAACAATGCTGGACCAGGTTGGTGATGAAACAGCAAGAAACTGGTGAATGGAGAAATATATTTTCCTTATTTATTCATTTATTATTATACTTTAAGTTCTAGGGTACATGTGTACAATGTGCAGGTTTGTTACATATGTGCACATGTGTCATGTTGGTGTGCTGTACCCATTAGCTCATCATTTACATTACGTATATCTCCTAATGCTATCCCTCCCTCTTCCCTCTCCCCCACCCCACGACAGGCCCCGGTGTGTGATGTTCCCCTTCCTGTGTCCAAGTGTTCTCATTGTTTGCTTCCCACCTATGAGTGAGAACATGCGGTGTCTGGTTTTCTGTTCTTGCAATAGTTTGCTGAGAGTGATGGTTTCCAGCTGGGATGCAGAAATATTTAGGAGATAAAATCAACAGAATTTCTATGACAGATATTGGGGATAAGAGAAATGTGGGGATGAAGATGACTCATATATTTCTGGCTTGTCTAATAGGGTCCATTCACCAAGACAGAAAACTGGAAGAGGCCCCGGATTATGGGATAATTTCAGTTTGGAGCATGTTGACATTAGGGTGACTTTGAGATGTTAGAGAGAAAATGTCAAGGAGACAGTCAAATGTACAATTTAGAACTGGTGACTAGATCTTGTTGAAGAAGGAGGGCATATAGTAGACTTTAAAAAATCTTAGCAAGTGAGAATTATAAATGGTAGTAATCACCAAAGATGGCAGTCTCCAAAGCCTCTTGATGAGGAATACCTTTTGCAGGGAGGGAGATGTGAGCATTGTTGGATTGAAGCAAGAGAATAGCAGGCCTGAGAAATAGTGTGAATCAAGATTCAGAAGCACAACGGGTGATGCAAATTTGGACAATGATGAATATTTTAGTTTAATGGAAGCCGACAGTTTTTCTGGGAGAGGTGTAGGAGTAGAGGTTTAGACTACCTAGATAACAAATTATTCCACCCTCGAAGGACTGGTAGGTAAGGAGTTTATTACATGCCAGTAGTCCTTTGCGCACTTCATTTAAGAGAATTAAATAGAGTCCTCTTGTTCAGGCTTTTCTGTCTTTAAGAATAGATGTTCCTGCAGGATAGAGATTCTCCTTGACCTACTGAGTATACTCAGCTAGTATAAAGACTATTAATGTTTGAGCTCAAAAGAAGATTAATCCAACATTATTATGTTAATTTTATTTCAGTTAGCTATCAAAGACACATTGTAAGTCTGCAGTGTACCCAGATCATAGGACCCAGTCCCTCATCCCACAAAAATTAGTTTTTTGGGGAAGACAGAACTTTAAAATTATTTAAATAAAAGTGGAATGCAAAAATTAATACCAGAAAGCATGAATTATCAAATGTTCCTATGTTTATCTTTTGTTTTGTTTTGTTTGAGACAGAGGAGTCTCACTCTGTCACCCAGGCTGTAGTACACTGGCCTGATCTCGGCTCACTGCAACCTCCGCCTCCCAGGTTCAAGTGATTCTCCTGCCTTAGCCTCCCGAGTAGTTGGGACTACAGGCATGCACCACCACGCCTGGCTAGTTGGGGTTTTACCATGTTGGCCAGGTAGGTCTCGAACTCCTGACCTCAAGTGGTCCACCCACCTTGACCTCTCAAAGTGCGGGGATTATATGTGTGAGCCACCACGCCCAGACCCTATATTTATCTTTAAACATTTTTTATTGTGCATTTTTTCTTATTTTTAATTGTTGTAAAATACATAATATGAAATTTGCTATATCTTAACCATTTTTAAGTGTACAGTTCAATAGTGTTAAATATATTCACATTGTTGTACAACCAATCTCTAGAACACTTTTCATCTTTCAAAACTGAAAGTCGATGTCCATTAAGCACTAACTCATCATTCCCATCACTTCTTAGCCACTGGCAACTGCCATTCTATTTTCTGTCTCTATGAATTTGACTATTCTAGATACCTCATATAAGTGGAATCATGTGATATTTCTTTTTTGTGACTGGTTTATTTCACTTGGCATAATGTTCTCAGGGTTCACCCATGTTACAGCATCTGTCAGAGTTTTCTTCCTTCTTAAGGCTGAATAATATTTCATCATATCTAAGTACGTACACATTTTGTTTGGCAGTTCATCCATTGATGGACACTTGGGTTGCGTCCATCTTTTGGCCATTGTGAATAATGCTACTGTGAACATGGGAACAGATACCTCTTTAAGACTTTGCATTCAGTTGTTTTGAGAATAGACCCAGAAGTGGAATTGTGGAGCACATAATAAGTTTACTTTTAAGTTTTCGAGGAGCAGTCCTATTGTTTTCCATAGCGGCTGTACCATTTTATACTACCACCAGCACTGCATAAAGCTTCCAATTTCTCCACATCGTCAGCAACACTTGTTATTTTCTGTCTCTTTGTTGTTGTTGTTGTTCTTGTTGACAGTAGCCATCCTAATGGGTCCAAGGTGGTATCTCATGGTTTTGATTTGCATATTTCTAATAAGTAGTGATGTTGAGCATGTTTTTGTGTGCTCATTGGCTATTGGTTTATCTTTGGAGGAATGTCTATTCAAGTCTTTTGCCCATTTAAAATCAGGTTGTTTGATTTTTTTGTTGTTGAGTTGTAGGATTCTTTATATATTCTGGGTAATAAGTAGTGATGTTGAGCATATTTTCGTGTGCTAATTGGCCATTTGTATATCTTTGGAGGAATGTCTATTCAAGTATTTCACCCGTTTAAAATCAGGTTGATTTTTGTTATTGTTGAATTGTAGGGTTCTTTATATATTCTGGATATTAACCCCTTATTAGATATATGATTTACAAATATTTTCTCCCATTCCATAGGCTGACTTTTCAATATGTTGAAGCTTTTAATTATGATGTAGTCAATGTTATCTATTTTTACTTTTATTGCTTATGTTTTTGGTGGCATATCCAAGAAGTCATTGTCAAATTTAATGTCATAAAACTTTTTCTCTAAGTTTTCTTGTAAGAGTTTTATAGTTTTTGCTGTTATGTTTAAATATTCTATGCATTTTGAGTTAATTTTTATATATGGTATAAGGTAAGAGTTCAACTTCATTCCTTTACATGTAGATATTGTTTTCCCAATGTTATTTGTTTAAAAATGTTTTTCCTTTCCCCATGAAATGGTCTTGACACCCTTGTTGAAATCATTTGGTCATATATATGAGGGTTTATTTGGGGGTTCCTTATTCTATTTTATTGACCTCTATGTCTTTATGCCAGCACGGTTTTGATTACTGTAGCTTTGTAATACGTTTTGAAACCAGAAAGTGTGAGATCTTCAGATTTGTTAGTCTTTTCATGATTGATTGTATTTAATGCAATCCCTACTAAAATCTCAACAGTGCTTTCTGCAGAATTTGACCAAAAAATCCATGCTAAAATTCATGTGGAATATCAAAGAACCCAAAATAGTCAAAATGATCATGAATAAGGAGCCCCTAAATAAACCCTCACGTTCAATTTCATTCTCATATTCAATTCATGAATATGAGATATCTTGCCATTTGTTTGTGTCTTCTGTAATTTTTTCTAGCAATGTTTTTTAGTTTTCAGTGTACAAATGGTTACATTTATTTCTAAACATTTTATTCTTGATGCTATTATAAATAGAATTGTTTTCTTTATCCTTAAGCTTTTGTTGTTAATTGAGGAATGGTAGTATACTCTTCAGGAACTGGCTTAGGAGGTTTGAGCTCTAGTCTTTTTTGCTATTGTTTTCTCTACACTATTACTAGATACTTTCTCAGGTTCTTTTAAAGTGTTTTCTTGACAATTTTAGTTTAAAGCTCTTTTAAACAGGTGAGTTAATCTCTTTTCATATACACATGTATATGATATTTTGACAACTTTAACAACCTTCATTCTATTATATCAAGGGGTCCTACAGACTGTATCTTTTCTTTGATCCTAAAAACATAAGCAGCTGATGGCTTCCCGTACTTTATTGTTTCAGTTTCCAGAGACATACCTTACACATGGAAATAAATAAAAATGCATCTATGACCCTAAACTAAAAAACATCGGTTTATTGATTCATTAATTAATTCATTCAACAGCATCAATTTAGTATCCATTATATGCTCAACACTGGAAACTTGTACAAACTGTTATTTCTTATAGTATCAGAGAAATCCCTATCAGTCCCATTGGACATTTTTGTTTTATCTTTTGTTTTTTAACTTTTGTTATGACTTTTTTAACTTTTGTTATGACTTTTCTAGCTTCTTATCCCCAAAAGATATACAAAATAATGTTTTCATAATAGCAAAAATACTAATAGCAAACATTGAGCATTCATAATATGTCAGGCACTATATAAGTGTTAATACTTACTATTAACTCATTTAAAATTCATAACAACACCCAAAGGAAACTGAGGCAGGGAGTGCTAAAGGCCACACAACAGTGAGTGGAGATGCTGGGATCCAGCACAGACAGTCTGCTCCAGAAACAGATCTTACTAAAATGAACAAATTTGATTAACCAAATCATGAGATATCCTTCCAATATACAATTGTATGGGTAACATTTATTCTATATTGTATATATAAAATGTTATACGGGATATAAAATTATACATACAATAAGATCTTGATTATATAAGTTATGTATATAAGAGAACTAGTAGGAAATATGAAAATGTTAACAGCAGGTGTTATAGATGTTTGCTTTTATTCAGGTTAATTTTATTCATTGAAAATGTTTTTCTATCATGGGCATATACTTGTAGTTTTTAGAAAAAGAATTTATACAATATGTGTATCCTCAATAAGGGGACTGACATCGAAGTGCTGGAAATCTGTCTCTGTGATGGGAGGGACTAGGGGCAAGGGTAGAGACATCATTGCTGATCTTACTTTGGGAAGGGAAAATCGCCAGGATTATGAAGCTTATAGAAAACTTTTGCCCTCTATATGTTTTTAAAATAAAACCTGTATTTTTATTATGCGTGTCTTTAAGTATTTTGCCTGCTTTGCCTTTGTAAATGTGATTTTCAGAATAGGCAAATATAAGCCTTGTGCTAGGCATTTGTGGAGGAGGATGTTTACCCCAAGATGCTCCCCCGAAGCGATAAAGGCTTCTTTAGGTTCTAACTATGTCTCCTCAATTTCTCTGGTGGTGTTGCTTTGTTTTGTCAGCTAACTGTGGCCACCTTTATGGTCACACCTTTATATTTCATGAAACCCCACTTGAGATTTGAGATTTGAGCCCAACTTTCAAAGGCAGGAGACTGAGCTAGTACCTATAGAAAATAACCTAGGGAATTGAAGAGCATGCCTCAAAAAGATGTATTGAAGAATGCCTTGAATAATCAAAAAGTGCTGTGCAGTGCCTTGCTTCATCTCACATCTTTGTGTTTTAGAATTACTTTAAAGAATGTTTACTTATTAGATAGTGATATATGTTTAATTATACTTAATCTCTCTCTCTCTTTATAGAAAATTACTCCTAGCCTCTTCTTCAATACTAGCACATATCATCTTTTATTACATGACTGTATTTGTTTTATTAATGGTATGCTCTCTGTGGAGAAGGACATACACTTCTTGGTATTCCTTTAAGGCCTAACAGAGGCACAAGAAAAGAGAGGAGGAGAAAGGGAAGAGGAAACAAACACATGGGAAGGGTCTGCATTACGCCAGTTGCTCAGAACTTCAGTTTTCATTCATTTTTGCTTCCCACTTCCACCCTGAGGATTTTCCTTGTATCTTTGTGAGCTCAGCTATACCAGATTTTGCAGATAAACCTATGGGGTGTTTAGTTAAATTTGAATTTCAGAAAACAACAAATAATTTTTAATGGAAGTATACCCTATTTAGTATTTGAAATAACCTTATACTAAAAATATTCCTTGTTACCTGAAATTCACATTTAAATGAGTGTCTTTTACTTGGCAACTCTTTCAGTTTCAAAAGGATTTTAAAAATATGTTAGCCAGTTAGAAAATAGTAGTTGAATGACCTGCCCTTTAAAAAAATAAAAATAAAAAGAGGCCCACTGGGCTGTCTGTGCATGTTTGACTTTGTCAGTCAGGCAATAGAGGACCAGAGGCTGATATAGCTCCTACCCTTTTCTGCCTCTCAGGCAGCCCAAATGACCAGAGAGTATGGGGACTTTTGTTCTATCAAGCTTGGCACATAGTAGGAGTTCAGTAGGTTTAAGTCTAAACATATTGCTCAGTAGTGTGAAAATCTTAGGTATTTCAGAGTTAATATTATGCCCTGATGTAAAATGAATTCACTTTACAAGGTGAATAATAACATCACTGGCAAGAAAAATGTCAACCAATCAGCTAGGAAAATTTTTACATATGCCTCATTAACAGTGCAGCCCTTACTGTCATTGTCTAATGATCTTGTTCCTTCCCTGCTCTTGTCTAGGACAAATATTTCTTCTTTAAAAGCTGCCTCTTACGTTGTTTTGTAGCCATTCCCCAGTAGATTAACATTAGAAATATGTTGAGTTTTCACAATTTTATTAGTGATTAAAAGCCACCACCCCAAACTGGTAGCTCATTATTGTTCCTTAATAAGAACAACCTCCACTGCTTCATACTTGAGATAATAACTTTGGAGATGGAAATCCTCAAGTTTGCTTCAGTTGGCAGTCAATACCAGATGCCTATTATGATTATTATTTTAAATCCCCAAGTAGTAGAGATTTTCCTTTAATTATATGTTGATGGGACATTTTATCTTCTGTGCTTGAGGTAGCTGTAGCTGCAGCTTGAGGCACTTATGGGCTTGAATGGGGAGAATTTATAAGCCTAAACCATGAAACAGCAGTGCAGGACCAAAGCCTGAGAATACAAATATCCAAGTTAAAATAATTTACCATTTGGATCGTGGATGAAATTATTGAATTTGCAACCTTATTGATTATAATGGCTACCCATGGTATCTATCGAACACACTTATCAAATATAAATGGTGACAATATGGAGATAAGAGAGATTGGTACAGAGGGGCAATGAATGGGAATCCATCTGGCTCTCTTAATCTGAAGCACTTAGCAGAGTGCCTTGCACAGAGTAAGTGCCATTAATATTTGTTGAGCTGCATGGCACAAGTATACATATGTAACAAACCTGCACGTTATGCACATGTACCCTACAACTTAAAGTATAATAATAATAAATAAATTTTAAAAAAAATATTTGTTGAGCTGAACTCTTTGTCCCCCCTCCCAAACTGACCAGGTAGGATACCTGTTCTCATAAATAAGATGTCACTTAGCAGACTGTTACCTATGCTTTTCTGGATTCCACTGTGCTATGAATTCCTATTTTCTTTTTTGGCCTTTGAGGCCCAAGCTTATCCCTTTGGGAATATATCTCTTCATTGTTTTTCATGCTACACAGCTGCCAAAATTCAGTTGACTGGGTGGAATTTTTCAGGTGTTTCTTAATACTATTGTGAGTCTTCATATCATACATATCAACATGTGCATACACTGAGGCAGTATTGTGTGTAGGCAAATATATATTTAAAATAAACTCACAGATGAATATTGCATGCAATTAACTTGCAGAATTAAATCATTTTGAAAATTCTCGTAATTCTCAAAGAATTATGTCTATTGCAGTTTGACCTCATAAATAGGTGAGATAGACATCATCTGCACCTGTATACTCATTTTCCCGTAATGGTCCCTAATAGTTCATTAGGGACTCCAGAATCACAGGGCAATTTTGCTTGCTAAATTATTTCAAATGTCCATTTTTTTACTGACACCAAATGGCAGGATTTTTTTTCTGTTCAAGAAATGCGGGATTTTTTCATTTTTCTCTCTTTCCTTTTGCATTTTTATCTCAAATATGAATCTGTTGAGAATGAAATTCAAATTAGTCTTTTTTCATAGTTATAGTCATCATGATAATACTCGGTATTGCAGTGAGGAACCCTTAGTGTCTTGATTTCATTGCTGTTTGCTATAAAACATTCAGGTCTGTGGTAGAGATCTTGTAGTATTTGTGATCGAGGCAGCTCATTGTTTCTGCCCCTACTCTGACTTGCCCTTTAAAATATCTTTTTTGGTGCTAAGTTTAAAATTGGCTACATAGAAGTCTGCCTTTATCTACAACCCCAATATTTCACTCTGACAATTCTGTGATCCTTGTGCCTATTCTGTCATCCTTTCTTACTTGGTGGGCTTTTCTTGTTTTTAACCTCTTTCATTTTCAATCTTGCCCAGTCACCACTGCTACCAAACCAAAAAGAATTACCTGAATCACTCACCTATTTTTATCAGTCCAAATGAAAGTACATCGTGCCCCCTTATCGGGTGATGCTCTGTCCTTGTACTTTTTCTCTCCTATTATTTTAACCCAGTCACTGATCCCAAACATTCCTCATCAGATTCTTTGGCTTTATTATGTCTAAGTCGATTTGTTCACATGCATGAATGAGTGTGTTGTGCCTCTGCTGCTGGCAAGATACTTGTCTGATCAGAGTTTGGCGTCTCCTGTGTTCACTCTAGGGAAGAGTGTCCTGTCTTATTAGTGTAATCTTGATGTTCCAACCTCATCTTGCTATTTGGTAACTCTTTTACCAATCACCTGCTAACTTTTTCGCTTTGAAACACTTGAAATATTTTTAAAGTTATTAGAATTGGTGCTCTAAAAAGCATAGAAACATAAATGGTGCCCAGTGATAGAGTAATGGAGACTATAACTCACCTACTGCCATTCTGGAAAGAATGAACTCATTACCCCAAAACTGGTTCTCCTGCTGGATTTTTTTTTTTTTTAAAGATGGAGTCTTGCTCTGTCGCCCGGGCTGGAGTGCAGTGCTGCGATCTCGGCTAACTGCAACCTCCGCCTCCCAGGTTCAAGAGATTCTCCTGCCTCAGCCTCCAGAGTAGCTGGGATTACAGGCATGCACCACCATGCCCAGCTCATTTGTGTGTGTGTGTGTGTGTGTGTGTGTGTGTGCATTTTTAGTAGAGACAGGGTTTCACCATGTTGGCCAGGCTGGTCTCAAACTCCTGATCTCAGGTGATCCGCCTGCCTCAGCCTCCCAAAGTTCTGAGATTATAGGCATGAGCCACCGCACCTGGCCTCCTGCTGGATTTTTTTAACCACCATTCTGAAATAGCCCAAGCAAAGTCTACAAACTTATCCCCGACACCTTCCTCTTTATTCTGTAACTAAGACTTAAACATTTGACCTTTCTCCTTTACCCTCCCACTACCGTATTTGCTCACATTCTCATTCAACTATGCCTGGACCATTGCAATAGGCTTCTAACTATCTCCCTACAACCTTTCTTCAGCCTATTCTCTATGCCACCAACAGAGTGATGTTCCTAAAGGTCATATAGATTTGTGTTATTTTTTTTTAGAAACTTTTCAATGGCCTTTCATTGCTTGCAAGGTAAAATATAAATTCCTTAATATGCCTTTTCATTACTTTGCCCTTGCCAACTTCCCCAGTCTCATTTCACTTTTGCTGCACACATACCACACTGAGCTAATTACAGTAGGCCTGTGGGCATTGTTGCATGTTGCTGTGTCTGGAGAAATGCCCTCCTTTTCTGAAAGTATACCAAGTGCACATCAATGATTTGCTGAGACACCTTCTCCCCTCTGAAGTCTTCTTTTTTTTTTTGACACGGAGTCTCACGCTCTTGCCCAGGCTGGAGTGCAGTGGCGCGATCTCGGCCCACTGCAAGCTCCGCCTCCCGGGTTCCCGCCATTCTCCTGCCTCAGCCTCCTGAGTAGCTGGGACTACAGGCGCCCGCCACCGCGCCCGGCTAATTTTTTTTATTTTTAGTAGAGACGGGGTTTCACTGTGGTCTCGATCTCCTGACCTTGTGATCCGCCCGCCTCGGCCTCCCAAAGTACTGGGATTACAGGCTTGAGCCACCGCGCCCGGCCGAAGTCTTCTTGACTTACCCAAACGAGTCAATCAGTTGCTTCGTTGTTCTGTCTCTGTATGTTTTAGATACTTTTGTTAATGTAACTCTTCTCTAAATCTGTCTCTCCTTTACTCTAATGTGAGGGCATTAAAGATTAGAAAGATTAGAACAGTGTCTTATTTATGTGTGCATCTCACAGGCCCGTTATGGCTCATAGTGGGTACTCAGTAAATTTGAGTTAAATTAATTTGAATGAGTAATAAAGACTTCTAACTTTTTCTTAGAAAGAGAAAAGTCATGAGCAGTAAGTTCAGGGGAAAAATAAAAATGACAGATCTCCTGTGATGACTCAGTGCATAATGAAAATGATTTCAGACTAGGTTGTTTGACAGCAATTATCATTTGGATTAAAAGCATGCATTCCCTTCTCTCCAACCTCCAGTTGAAAGACAAGCTTTGAAGAGGGGGAAAAAAACAACATGAATGTACCTTTCCTTTCTTTGAAAGAGAGGTGTGCTGCTTTGATGGTCCAGCTTTCTGTGAGCTCTAAACATCCTCCTCGTCAAATGAACTAATCATCACTTCTGCTTTTAGTGGGGCAACCTGCTGCCAGCCTGTAAATGAGGCCTTTTCTTGATAGTACTCATTTCAAGTTCATAAATGTGAAACTAGGGAAGGAGGACACCAAGTACTGCTGCTGGCCATTAATCCATGTTATTAATGGAAGCATTTTTTTTAATATCAATGCCAGTCTTTCATCCTTCTAGTGAAGGTATTCTCATTATTTTATTGTTTACAAGTTAAAAGATATGTGTAAGCCTAGAGAGTCACAAGCAGAAAAAATATATCACACTTGTGTATTTTCTCTCTAAATTTAGTGAAATCAATTTAAGGGAGAGTGGTCGGGGGAATTCTTTTAATGACCTTTCTACTCCAAGAGCTATGGCCTATTTTAAAAGATGTATAGAAGAGCATGCTAATGCAAATTGCCATTATGTCACTGCTTGAAAGCTCCCATGAACTAAGTAGCTGGCTTATGTAAAAGGGCTGTGGATAAAGGCCCAGGAAGTGTGGGAGCCATTTAAGGCCTCGGGGAAGCAGGCATCTTCTTGAGGGAGATGAGGTTGTGAGGTTCCTGGGCTTGGACTCTTCTCGGAGCATTTAGAGATGCCGAGTTTTGAGCAACATTATCCATAAAGAAGGCTTACTTATTATGTCATAGATGAGTTTTGTTTATGATTATATGGTCGATCCTGAAACCCAGCAGGAGGGTAAAACAATCATGTCATATTTGCTACTTTATTAGAGCTTTAACTTCTTACCAACAGTAGTCATAGACTGACGTAAAATAGCTGTTCTTTTAAAAATAGGATTTATTTTTAGACCAGTTTTAGGTTCATAGTAAAATCAAGTGGAAGGTATAGAGAGTTTTATATGTTCCCTCCCCCTATACACACACAGCCTCCCCCATTATAAACATCTCCCACCAGAGTGGCACATTTGTTACAATTGATGAACCTAAATTAATAGTTTACATCATGGTTCACCCTTGGTGTTGTACATTCTGTAGGTTTGGGTAGATATATGATGACATCTGTCCACCACTGGGGTATCACACAAAATGATTTCACTGCCTTAAAGGTCTTCTGTGTTCTACCTGTCCATTCCCCAACACCCAACAATCACTGTTCGTTTTACTGTCCCTAGTTTTGCTTTTTCCAAATGTCATGCAGTTTGAATCATATAGTATGCAGCCTTCTGGGATTGGCTTTTTTCACTTAGTAATATGCATTTAAGTTCCCTCCATGGTTTTCCATGGCTTAATACTTCATTTCTTGGTGTTGAATAATATTCTAGTATCTAGATGTATTACAGTTTATTAATCCAGTCACCTACTGAGGGGCGTCTTGGTTGCCTCTAAGTTTTGGCAATTGGCAATGATATAAACATTTCATTTATATAAACAATGATATAAACATTCCAAGTTTTGGCAATTGGCAATGATATAAACATATGGCAATGATACAAACATCCATGTGCAGGTTTTACTGTGAACATAAGTTTTCAACTTTTTTTTCATACTAATGACTGGGATTGCTATGTCAAATGGTAAGAGTATGTTTAGTTTTGTAAGAAATATCCAGACTTCTTCCAGAGTGGCTGTACTGTATTACATTCTCATCAGCAATGAATCGATAGTTCCTGTTACTCTGTATCTTCTTTGTTGAGGTATCTGTTTTTTTTTTTTTAATTTGGTTGTTTGTTTTCTTCTTGAGTTTTAAAAATTCTTTATGTATTTTAGATAATAATCCTTTATCAGATATGTCTTTTGGAATTATTTTTTCCCAGTCTGTGGCTTGTCCTTTCATTCTCTTCTCAGTGCCTTTCTCAGAACAGAAATTTTTACTTTTAATAAAGTATAGCTCATCAATTCTTTCTCTCCCCTACTCCTGATCCCACCCCCCTTTTTTTAAGAGACGAGTCTTGTCATGCTGTGTTACCCAGGCTGGTGTACAGTTATGTGAGCATAGCTCACACAGCCTTGAACTCCGGAGCTCAAGCAATCCTCCTGCCTCAGCCTCCCAAGGCAATTCTATAGGCAATTCTTTCATGGACTATAGGCAATTCTTTTATGGATCATGCCTTTGGTATTGTATCTAAAAATCACCACAGAAGGGCTGTTTTTAACTATCCACACACTCCAGCCAATTGCATGCCTCTACTACAATGATGTAAGTCATTGTCAAACATCAGACACTTTAAAGTACATTTGAAGCAGATGCAATGGAAATACATACAAAAATGGTAACATAATGGCTTTTAACTGTACTATTTATCAATCACTATTTAAGTAAAATTTGTATTTTCTTTGATCCTAAGGAAGATCCTTAATTTCATTTTCCCGTAGAGATTTTAAGCCTTTATGGTACTTTATTTTGTATCTGTATTAGTTGAGTCACTGTTTTCTCATGCACATACTAAGCTATCAGCGAGGACTGAAAGACCATTGCTTGATTGCTTGATTTTGTCACAGAGGCAGTACAATATAAAGCTTTGAGTCCTGGTTTTGCCACTCAGTAACTGTGTAACATGTGGGAAGATAATGTCTCAAAGCTTCAGTGTAATCACTTGTTATAATACCTAACTCATTAGTCTGTATGGAGGATCAAATGACATAATCCTCCGACTTTTTTTTCTTTTTTTTTTTTTTCCAAGATGAAGTCTTACTCTGTTGCACAGGTTGGAGTGCAGTGGCATGATCTGGGCTCACTGCAACTTCCATCTCCTGGGTTCAAACGATTCTCCTGCCTCAGCCTCCAGAGTAGCTGGGATTATAGGTGCGCACCACCATGCCCAGCTAATTTGTTTGTATTTTTAGTAGAGACAGGATTTCACCATGTTGGTCAGCCTGGTCTCGAACTCCTGACCTCAAGTGATCCATCCGCCTCAGCCTTCCTAAGTGCCAGGATTACAGGCATATGAACCACAGTGCATGGCCAACATAATCCTTTTAATTTTTGTTTAATAGCTAGCACATTGTAAGCCTTTGATGTATTTTGTCCTGTCTATTAAAGCTTTTCCCTCTACTTTCAATTCTTACACTTTCTTTTTTAATGTAAGAGATAGATAAATAATGTTGTGACTTGTTTTAGTTGGCTACACACGGTACCCAAATTCATGCTGATTTTAAAATTCCAATATTAATGATGACAAGAATCAAAATAATTCAGTTTGAAGTTGGTGATAAGGGTCCAGTGTTGCGTGAGGAAGGGGTACAAGTCTGAAGGTTATGAGTGAACTCAGGATGGTGAGGGGAGAAGGAGAAGAGAGTCACATTTCCCCTGGAGAAAGGCAGACCCCGTGAGTGGCCATTGGTTTCCTCAGTCCAGGGCTAAATAAGAGAAATGAAGCAGAATGCCTGAGTAATGTGAGGAGACCTGGATCCTTATGCTGGGGAATGATGGGGACTTTCCCACTTGGAGCCCAGGGAAGAGTGGCTAAAAATATGGGAGCGCTTCTGAAGAAAAGTAAATTCAACGTCACTCTTATGCCAGAATAAACAGAGTGGCGGGAGCTGGATGTTCCAGAAGGGCCACTGTAGAGTACACACCCTGTTTCACAACCGTAGCCGGGGGCCCCTGTAAACTAGACAACCTATGCACCACTCCAGACTGAATCAAACACCTTTCTTGACACCATGTCTTGTGACAGCAGCCAGGGAAGTGGCTGCATCCTGCAGAGATGGGCTTCAGGTTTACAGGGGAAATTGATTTCATGAAATTGGGAATTCTAGGATTAGATTCTGCCCTAAGTTGGTAGGTTCCATCATTGAGTCTCTGTAAGCCAGTTGCTCATTCAAAGAGCCACCAGGAGGAACACATCTCAACGCAAACTCCATGCTGCCGGGCTGAAAAGAACTCAGAAAGTTTAGCTGTCTGTGTTCATGTTGCTAGGATCATGGGTCAGAGACTTTAACTTTGGTAGCATCAAAGATCGTCCCCTGGGAGCCACCTGTTACACAGTATTTTACAGTCACTGATGCACTTTACTTACCAAGATATCACTTGATTGTCATCATATGACTGTCCAATAAACAGGTTAGTTGTTAGCTTTCCATTTTTATAGATTTGCCTAAGGCCAGATAAACAGAAAATAAAGAAGTGTTTGTAGAATCTGTTTCTCTGTATTTATAGTTTGGATATTTTCTTAAATACCTCACTATAACCAGCTTAGTACCCCTCCTCCCGACTTACTGCATTACCGGGGATCACTTTGTAGTAAATCACTAAATCACTTCCTAAGTTGTGCAGTTCTAAAAGCAAAATAATTTTTTTTCTCATAAACAGATGATCCAGTTTTTAAGTTGAGATTGTCATTGGTTCCCAGGAAGGATGGAATGAACACAATATTAAGCATTGATTTAGAAGGATGAATGTCAGCTAAAATTTAAGAAACCCCTTTGTAAATAGCCCAGGTCTCTATAGGAGGGTCGTAGATAGCATTTTATATCTTTCTGAGCTCCAACCTGTAAGTGAAACATAAGGCATTGTGCTCATGACTTTTAATATCTCCAAGTCTGACATTCGAATCAGTTACCATAGGAAGCTATAAAATATTTTTCTCTAGAGGTATTTCAAACTAAGGTAAGAATTTCAGAAGGAAACCAGGCCACAACTTGAGGATGAACTTAATGACCTTTTGATATTTTCTAAGCATGAAACTAATTTAGTAGCAAGGTACAGGTCTTAAGTGTACCCACAGCAAGTCTCAGAAGTAACTTGTCTCAATTCACAACTTGTCTTGATCTTTTGCAGAACCTAAAATTTTTCCAAATGTGAGTCTGGATAGAACATGAGGTAGTGCAGAATGATTGAGGAAAGTCTAACTTGTAAGTCAAATCTATAATAAAAATGGTTAAAAACACATACTAAAATAAATACCTTACTTTATTCCAGAGATTTTGCCAAGCACTTTACATGTATAACTCAATTAGTTTTTACTGCTTGATAAATAGTTTTTATAATTTTATAAAATTTTATAATAAACTCAATTAGTTTTTATTCTAGGTGGTAGGTACTATTGTTATCCTGGTTTTATACATACAAGGCATCAGGAGGTTAAGTAACTTAGAAAGTAAGAGGAAAATCTGGGTTTTGTACCATGCTCATCCCAAAGGGAAACATCACTTCTTGGTGTGAAATCTAGAAAGAACATATTATACATCTCAGTGATATATGATTCTGCCATTTCCATTTTCCAGCGGTGTGACCACAGCCAAGTTATTTAACCTCTCAGAGTTTCAGTTTTTAAATCTGTAAATGGAAGATGAAATACCTGCTTTGAAGTGCGGTTTGTGAGGACACACGTAAAGCATATACTTATTAGCTGTTATAATTTTGAAATATGTCCAGGGAACTTGATTGGGCCAAAACATGACATCTGTAGAAGAGCTTCATGACTCTTACCTTCAATCTTGGGCTGACAAGAGTCAAATCATTCATTCTGTTGTCATTCTTGAGAGAAGTTGCTAATGTAAGATATCTCTAAGTATATAAAAATATCAATGACATTAACATAATGCTAATGTGAATAAATCAGCATGAACTAATCAGCATTCCTGAAAAAACAGAGCCCAGCGTCACCTTGCAGAGTTAAAACAGCAGATTATTGTGCATTTCTACGTAGCCATGTAGTTGGTGGCAATGAAATTCAGATATTACTTTTTTGGAGCAATAGTTTCAGATGGTTCCTGAGGAAGCCGGGTGCAGTAGCTCACACCTATAATACCAGCACTTTGGGAGGCCGAGGCAAGAGGATTGCTTTAGCCCAAGAGTTCAAGACCAGTCTGGGTGTCATAGAACACAGTGAGACCCCATGTCTATAACAAATAAAAAATTACCCAAGTGTGGTGGCACATGCTTGTAGTCCCAGCAACTCGGGAGGCTGAGGTGGGAGGATTGCTTGAGCCCAGGAGGCCAAGGCTGCAGTGAGCCGTGATCACACCACTGTACTCCACTCTGGGGTGACAGAGTGAGACCCTGTCTCACAAAATAAAAACAAAACAGAAAAAAAAAAAAAAGCAGGCATTGAAATACCAACACCAGGGTCTGGAGTTGGTTACCTGGATTTGAATCCTAGAGCTGCCATTTAGCTGCTGTGTGACCTTAGAGCAAGTTAACTTCTCTGTGCTTCTGTTTTCTCATTTGGAAAATGGGGATGATAATGATACTGGTTTCCTATTCCCATTGTAACAAATTGCCGCAAACTTAGTGACTTTATGAAAACAACACAAATTTATTATCTCACCATTCTAGAGGTCAGAAGTCTGAAAGCGGTTTCATCATACCAAAATCAAGGTATCAGCACAGCCTCACTCCCTCTGGAGGTGCCACAAGAGACCTTGCCTTTTTCAGCTTTTGCAGGCTGCCTGCCATGCCTCCTCCTTCGGCCCCTCATCTGTCTGCAGGCCAGCGTGTAAGATCTTCAAGGCTCACTCTGTCTCTGACCCTCTCTTTCCATGGTCACCTCTCTTAACTTTGACCTTCTTACCTCCCTCATGTAAACTTTTGTGATTACCTTGGGCCCATCTGGATAATCCAGGATATTCTCCCCTTCTCAAGATCCTTGATTTAAGGACATCTACAAGTCCCTTTTACCATGTAAGGTAACATATTCACAGGTTCTGGGCGTCGCGGGGCAGTGGATCATTCAGTATACTACAATAACTAATAGTCCCACCTCATAGGTTGTTGCAGGGACTAATAAATTAATGGATATGACACATTTAACATGGTATCTGATGTGTTATAAGGGCCAAGCACATACTAGCTATGTGATTATTGTTCTAGTGTATTTTCATTATGGCAATAACCTGGTTGTATTCTAGCCTGCAGCATGGTATGTGGAAAGCTCATGGGCTTGGGAAATAGACCCAGGTACCCCTTTACTTACTGCCTGTTTTACTTTGGACAAGTAACTTGCCATCTCTGAGGCCCAGTTTCTACATCTGTAAAACAGTGAACTCTGCCTCACAATGTTGGGATGAGATTGTGGCTGCCTCAGGAAGTCTTAGTTTCCTTTCCTAACCAGCTCTGTGAGCTTAGGGTGACTTATTCTCTCAGCAGGCTTTCCTAACCTGACACTGAGAGGTAACAGTACTTGCCCTGTTTACCTCACAATATGATTGAAGGATCAAATGGTTTAGGAAAGTGCTTGAGCTATAAAATGCCATGCAAATGGGAATCTACTACAAAGATTTTTTTTTCTTATTGGACAGAAACATTCATCCTGGAGACAAAATTTAACTAGATTTGGGGGCAAGTGGGGAGTGGAGGAAGAGACACAGTGTCTTTTACTGTTTTGGGAGAAAGGAAGGATCAAGGGTTAGGGGCTTGTATTAGTTTCCTGCGGCTGTTCTGTTATTACCACAAGCTTGGTGGCTTAAAATAACATAAATTTTATTGTTTTTCTTAGAGTCCTGGGATGTCAGAAATCCAAACTCAGTTTTATGGAGCTGACCTCAAAGTGTCAGCAGGGTCCCGTTCCCTGTGGGGCTCTAGGGAAGAATCTGTCCCTTGCCCTTCCCAGCTTTTGATGGCTGCTGGCATTCCCTGACTTGTGACCATGTCACTCCAATGTCTACCCTCATGTACAGATTTTCTCCTCCTCTTTTGTGTGTCTGTGCTTCAGAACTTCCTCTGCCACTTTCTCACAAGAATATGTGTGGTTGCATTTTAGGGTCTACTTGGATAGTTCAAGATAAGCTCCTTTTCTCAACATCATGTCCTTAGCCATAAGAGGTAATAGTCACTCGTTTGCCATAAAAAAATAATATTTACGGGTTCTGGGGATTAAGAAGTGAATTCATCGTGGGGAGGTGGGCATTTTTTTGGTCTGCCACTGGGATATAAAGTAAGAGAAGTCTCTCAGAAATGATAAAGATCCTTCAATCAATGGGTAAATGTCAGACCATTGGTTGTCCTTGTTGAATGCTTCTATGAACAACAGCATTTATGAGGCATTACAGGAGCAATACCAAACAAAAATAGACATAAGTTAAATACCTTCTGTTAATGAGATTCTCATCAAGCAAATGAAAGGTAAGACACACTTGAAAAGAACTAAGTCTGCAGAGGGATATGGCAGACAGTATAGTGCCACTCTCAGGAGGCCTCCTCACCTGACCAGGGAGTTGGAGCTGAGTTTTTAAGGGAAGGTGTTAATATTAATATGTCTATTGCAAAAGAAAGACAAAACTTGCTTTATAAGAAAGACTGAAAAATGATGAGGGTAAATCATGCTTGATTTTATTTTTACTTACCTAAAACATCTATTGAAAAATGGGGGTTAATCATACTTGATTCTATTTTTACTTACCTAAAATGAGATAACAGTTGTAAATGTGTTTTGAAAATGTAAAAGTGATGGGGATGTGAGGTGTTATTAATACTACTAGTAATCTTCAAATCATATTATTTAAATACTGTATGGCAGTAGGGTAGAAAATAAATGGATGATGTGGCCTTAAATTTTGAAAGGTGAACTCAGTGTCAGCAATTCCAAGTATCATGCCTATTTATTAATTTTTTTTAGTATAGCCTTTGGCAGTGTCTTGCTGTCTTTAACCTAATACTATCACATATGGCATCATCTATAATTATGATTATATCTACAATTCACAAGGCCTACAATTCTATAATTTATTAAAGCCTGTAGAAAAGGTAGTGTGTGAATGTTAAACTAAGATAAAATAATTGCCTCACCACAAAACTGGTAATTTATGTCATCTTGGGACTAAGATTTCATCCACTTTGGACCCTGAGGCATAGGAGTCCCAGAATTAGGGCAAGTCCAGGGTTTGACAGTGACGTATTTGCTTCCTGTGGGAGGCTGCAGTGAAAGAACCATGGAAAGACAGTGTCGTACCTTCTTCTCAGCAGCTTCTGACCACCAATGAAGCACTAAGAAAACTAGAACTTGACACACTTATTTGGTAGTGGCCCTATTAGCAAGATATGTTTTTATGAAAAGGAATTTAAGTTTGAATTATAGACACATGTTTATCTAATTTTCACAGTAATTTCAAAATGGTACCTCAAAAGAGCCAGTGCTTGTTTACTGAGGTGGGGAAAAAAGGCAGATGTGGAAGGGAGACTTTTTTTTTCAGGTTTTTCAAATCTACATTGTCATTCTTCCGCTAAAGCTGAATCTTCTAAGCATTAAAATAGGTTAGTGTTGCATAGACTTTTAAGGTGGCCTGGAACCTGTCTCCTGGCATTCATGCTCTTGTGTGATCCCCTCCGCTTGAGTGTGGATAGCACCTGTGACTTGCTTCCAACCAATGGAACAGGACAAAGATGATAGGATATATGTGATTACATCTACCTACTTATGTGATTAGTATATAAGTTTGTAGTGTTTGTCCTTTTGGCTCTCTCTCTCTCTCTCTCACACACACACACAGCTGGTTTTGAGTAAGTGAGCAACCTCTACAAACTAAGGGCAAGCCCAAGCCGATAGCCAGTAGGAAACCGAAGCCCTGCAAACATCCTGAGTATGCTTAGAGGTAGACCCTTTCCCTAGTTGAGTTTCAGATGAGAACTCAGCCTGGGTGATCCCTTGATGGCAGCCTTGAGAGATCTGATGAACAGAACCTTGCTGAGCTTTGTCAAGACTCCAGACCCACAGAAACTGGGAGAAAATTCATGTGTATAGTTTTAAGCCACTAAATTTTAGTAATATTTTTATGTGACAAAAGATGCTAATACAATGATTTGAATTTTTCTTTCTACCTCCAAAAGTTGACTTCAAGGAAGAGAGAGAGAGAAATCCAGGCCTTAGGCATTAAGCAAGTTGCTAACTGCTTTTGAAAATATTAAATATTCTCACATTTAGGATGTATATTATTGATTTCCCTCTACCTATACTCTCTTTGATGCATTAAAAAAAACCACACACACAGAATATACCTAGTGAGTGTTTAGAAAAGAAGAGGAGTTGACCCTGTGATCTGTTTAGTATGTGGAAATTCTTCCTGCCTTCACTGCAATTTTAATTCAGCTTAATGGCATTTAGAATTTTGTACTTCGGAGGAAAGTTACTCCTTTTTCACTGTTACTTTTTCATTAACTAGAATTTAATACATTGTTTATTTTCTTTTCCATGAGTTTATTTTCATCTAATTTATGCAGAATGGAGATTTCTCTAGATGATGTGTGAATCTCTAATTCCAGCAGCATTTGAAGTAGAAATAGAACTGAGGACTTAGATTCAATTACCATAAAATAACATTTTGCTGACTTTTCAATTCAATCTGCCTAATTCTTTGTAAGTACCTTGGGATCATAGAAACTCTGAATATTAGTTGAAGGTTTGGTTTCTTTCTTTCTTTCTTTTTTTTAATTATACTTAAATTCTGGGATACATGTGCAGAATGTGCAGGTTTGTTACGTAGGTATACACGTGCCATGGTGGTTTGCTGCACCCATCAACCCGTCATCTACATTAGGTATTTCTTCTAATGCTATCCCTTCCCTATCCCTGCACCCCTCGACAGACCCCAGTGTGTGATATTCCCCTGTGTGTCCGTGTGTTCTCATTGTTCAGCTCCCACTTATGAGTGACAACATGTGGTGTTCAGTTTTCTGTTCTTGCATTAGTTTGCTGAGAATGATGGTTTCCAGCTTCATTCATGTCCCTGCATGAACTCATCCTTTTTTATGGCTTGAACTCATCTTTTTTATGGCTGCATAGTATTCCATGGTGTATATGTGCCACATTTTCTTTGTCCTTTCTATCATTGATGGACATTTCAGTTGGTTCCAAGTATTTGCTATTGGGAACAGTGCTGCAATAAACATATGTGTGCATCAGTCTTTATAGTAGAATGATTTATCCTTTGGGTATATATCCAGTAATGAGATTGCTGGGTCAAATGGTATTTCCGGTTCTAGATCCTTGAGGAATCGCCACACTGTCTTCCACAATGGTTGAACCTAATTTACACTCCCAACAACAGTGTAAAAACATTCCAGTCCTTAATCAAAAATTATATTCCATTGATATAGGGTGCATTCAGCATTTTAAAACGTAGTTTTATGCCCTGAAAAGGAAGAACTATTAGTCATTCAAAGGGTACTCTCATCATTCTATTACAATAAGAGCAGCAGCAGAAGAAAAGCTGACATTTGTTAGGTGCTGATTACTTGCCAGGCACTATACATTCATTTAATCCTGGAAGCAGCTGGTGATGAAGGTACTATATTATGCCCATTTTACAGATAAGGGAACTGTTGGATAAACAGGTTAAGTGCCTTGCCTGAAGTCGCAGATATAGTCATTGGGCAAAGTAGGATGGCAATCAAAGAGAACCTAAGATTTTATACTTACTAATCCTTAAGGATAAGGATAGAGCCATATCTATATCAAACTACTTTCCCTGGTGAAAAGGCAGCTAATGCCCTTTGTATGAAATAATGTGATCATGCGTGATATTGGCAGACTTTGTATTTAACCTCTCATGCTTTGTGTGTAAAGTCATACAGAGAAAGGTAATGATGATGTGGAAATCTCTATTAAATGAATAACAAAGCAAAAATTGTTATGGCATGAAAAAATTGCTTATGAACTAACTACTTTAAAATTTGACCCTATGAATTGCTAGGAAAGGACATAAATACATGCTGTTACTCATTACTCTTCTTGGCAATGAAGAATAGTGTAAATTGAAAATCTTGTAGAAAGGTTCAGTTTCATGAGATTGATAGATGTGGACAGACAGCTCAAATATAAAGATAGAATTGGACTAGTTAAAAGCTGAAGATGAAAAGTAGACAATAGTGGTAATATAAGCATGTCAAAAGAGAATGATTTATCAAGGGATTAAGAGAGGCCTTTGGGGAAAAAAAGCTCTTGAAAACTTTAACCAAAATGGCCTCTTTTAGACTAAGCTAATGAAAGTCCAATATGAAGTAAAGGATGTTAAGTTTTGCTATTATATAATTTTGTGCTATCATATACATTTCCAGTAATTAAAAAAATATGCCCCCTCTTAAAAAAAGATAAAAGTCAATATTGTACTCATTTTTGTTCATTTTTCCAGCCTTCTTATTTCCGCTCTGAACTATGAAATTTAGCTTCTAAGTGAATTCACTTCGAGTGGCCTTTTCTTGGTTATAATTATCCTTGAATCATGAGTCTCCCTGTGCTTCCTCTATGTAAATCACAGTTATTTAAATGTGTGACCTTCTCATCAATAGACACATTGAAGGAGAAATGGACAACCACTTGTCCAGGTTATGCAAAGGGCATTCGGCTTGGTGGGGAGGGAAGTGGTGTTTGGGCTTCATAATGGGTAGGCCACTTGCATTGCCAAAGCCCTTTACAATCCTCTGAGCTATGTCAAATCAAAAAGACCCAGTAAAATGCTTCAGGAATGCAGTAATTGTCCAGTGCCATTGCAAGGAATGACTCATCACATGAGGCAGTCCTAGTGTAGAGGCATGACCTGGGCCTAGAGCTTCAACAGCACAGGCTGTCTTTATTCACATATATCTGAAACCACCCACCTTTCAACCAGTAACTTGCTTCTTTGCACTCCACCTTGATGGGGAGGGTTGTTAGTATGTCTGATTTTTTTTGGTTAAATGATTAAAATGCCTTATCCCAAACCATTAGCTGTTTAGGGATTGTGCCCCACCCACCTTTTCAAAAATCCTGGCAGACTCAGGCTACCTCTGCCATGGTTACATCACGTCATTGCTAACGCTATTAAACTTGAAAACTTGTCAGGCTTGTACAAAGAATGAAACATTAGTGCCTTATGGCAACTGCAGCCTGTTTCTGTGTACTCTCCTGGAAAGGATAGAGCTATTAGTAGAATTAGAACTGGTTACACTTCGGAATCATCAGGCTTTCTGTTTCAGAGTTTGAGGATGGCATTGGATTTTCTATTTTACATCTTGTTCAGTTGATAAGAATTTTAGCCCAAACATGACAGTAAAAAGCGTGTGGTTATCTGTTGGTATCATATTGTGGGAGAGAAAGGCAAAGAGGATGATGATCTCACCCCAAATCAGAACTCGTTCTTTCATTGAATTCTATGCCCCGTGAGTGTTGTAAGTGCTAGGATTCTCAGGCCTGGGAAATCATTTGTATAGAGAAATGATTTCTTGGTATTACAGGTGGTGTTTACTGAGTAAATTCTTGATTTCCAATATTGCTTCTATTAAGTGTCTGATTTTTTTGATCAAAGTACAAAATCTTGATTTTTCTGCTATAGAGAGAGATACATGTGGTGTATTAGGTGCCAGAGTATGTACTAAATACCGATGAAGGAGAAAGATGAATCTTAAATTTTTTTTAATAAACCAAGGAAGCTGTAAATGATCATTGATCATTTTTATCATGAAAATGTTAATGTGCAAAACACTTTACTAGACAATATTGGGTAATTAACCAAATAGAAATATAGAGATTTCTATCCTCAAGGAATTTTAATCTCCCAAAACAAATACAAAGGCAGCAACTTGAGAACCATTACCAACATGTACCAAATAACACATAATTATAAAAAACAGTTCTTTACAGTGCTGTCTTAATTTCCTAGGAAATTTTGATATTCAAGATATTTACCTGTCTGAGGATTATATAATCAGATAATTATAGAATTTTAGAGCTTCCAAACACATAAGCTATCATATTGTGCAGTTCCCTCATTTTACAGATGAGAAAACAAGTCTAGAGAGGTTAAGTTGCACAAGGTCATGCAGTTAGTAGGGTTTGCTGGAACTAATTACTAGGCCTGTTTTTTGGTGAAGACGTATTTCTGTGTTACTAGCTTTGGCTTTATTTTAATTAATTTATTTTTATAATTTTAACTTTTATTTTAGATTCAGGGGATGCATGTGCAAGCTTGTTACCTGGGCATATCGTGTGATGCTGAGGTTTGGGGTATGATTGATCCCATCAGCCAGGTATGAGGATAGTACACAAGTTTTTTTATCTTTGTTCCCTTCCCTTTCTCCTCCCTTGTTTCCATCCTTATGTCCACGTGTACCCAATGATCAGCTTCCACTTATAAGTGAGAACGTAACAGTATTTGGTGTTCTGATCCTGTGTTATTTTGCTTAAGATAATGGCCTCCATCTGTATCCATGTTGCTGCAAAGGACATTGTTTTGGTTTTTTTATGACTGCATAGTATTCCATGGTGTATAGGTACCACATTTTCTTTATCCAGTCTATTGTTAATGGGTACCTAGGTTGATTCCTTGTCTTTGCTATTGTTAATAAGTGCTGTGACAAACATATGAGTGCATGTGTATTTTTGGTAGAATAATTTATTTTCTTTTGGATATATACTAAGTAATGGGACTGCTGGGTCAAAAGGTAGTTTTGTTTTAAGTTCTTTGAGAAATCTCCAAACTGCTTCCAATGGTGGCTGAACTAATGTGCAATCCCACCAGAAGTGAATAAATGTTCCCTTTTCTCTGCAGCCTTGCCAGCATATGTTGTTTTTCTGACTTTTTAATAATCTGGTTTTGGCTTTATAAAAGGAATGGCATGCTGAGTTTTGGAATTTTTCACAAGTATACTGAGAAAGTACATGGTTCTGTTAGTCATAAAACATAGGTGAAAATAAGAAAACAAATTGGCGAAGCCACTTTCTACCAGGTATTCTGCTTCTAAGTGTGTTGCAATATAGCTTCGGGGCTTTTATAAGCTTCTCACTATCAGCTTTTTCCTTTCTTCCTAGCTCACCTGAATGTTTCAACTGCATGATGCTTTCTGAATACCAGATAATTGAAAAGAAAGAGAGGCACATTTATTGGGATGTTATGCGCACGCGCACACACACACACACACACACACACACAAAAAACAAGATGGAAGTGTCTCCATCACTTGGCCCCTATTCTATTTCTGGTCCAAGGTATGCTCATCATTTAGGAGCTCTTCCTGGGAAAATGTAGTCAGCCAAGGATGTGACACTCAAAACCCCTATTAGATATGACTTGATTGCAGTAGGGCCTGTACTTTTTGTTGTGTGATGAAATGCATACAGATTTGCCACCCGTATTCTGATGAAGGTCCAAATCTTGTATTCAGTTCTACTCCTTTTCCTCCTAAGTCACTTCCTTCCACAAGACTACTTAAGAAAGGAGTTGCTGATGATCTCAATGGTTTGTTTCCAAAACCCAGAAGTGTGAGTATGTATAAGAGAGATTTATAATTACTATTGGCTCAATTTCTTTAGGGAGACTAGTTAATGCCACTAAAAATTAAAATATAAACTTTAACTAAATTGCATTGACAAGGATTTTTTTTATCTTTGCAGCCTGACATCTGTTTAAACTTTTGTCAACCTAAGCTAGAAATCTAAAGAAGTATTCTTTATTTCTTACGTCACAAAGCAAGATGTTAGGGGGAAACCACAACTATGCATGTCATGGTGTTTTGGACTTGAGTACTCATGGTAACATAAAGATATAACAGTTATGAAGATCTTTAGTCATCCATAGATTTCCACATTTTTGCTGAGATGCAAAATATTTAGCCCCATTTTCATAGCACTCATTATCTTAATGGTAAATCTACAAACCAATGTTAAATAAAATTTTCTAAATTTGCCAACTTGTCTCTAACAAGTTTATAATTTTACTATATGTACTAGAAGAGGGCTAGGTTTATTTTTTCTTTAGAGTTTATATTTTAGACTAGCTTTGGTTCATAATGACATTGATCAGAAAGCACAGAGTTCCCATATATCCCTAATCTCTCTATAGACATAAAACCTTCTCTATTATCAACATCCTCCACCAAAGTGGTACATTTGTTACAACTGAGAAACATATACTGACATACCATTATCTCCCAAAGTCCATTGTTTACATTAAGGTTCACTTTTGGTGTTGTATGTTCTATAGATTTTGAGAAATGTATAAGGACATGTAGGTATCTTTATGGTATCATAAAGAATAATCCCAGTGTCCTAAAATCCTTTGTGCTTCACTTATTTATCCACTCCTCCTTCTGATTACTGGCAACCACTGTTTTTTTTTTAATAGTCTCCCTAGTTTTTCCTTTTCCCAAATGTCATACAGTTGGCATCATACCATGTAGTCTTTTTGGATTGGCTTCTTTTACTTAGCAATAGCATTGAATTTTCCTTCATTCCTTTTCATGGCTTGGTAGCTCATTTCTTTTTGGTGCTAAATAATATTCCAGTGTCTGAATGTACCATAGTTTAGTTATCTACTCACCTACTGAAAGACATCTTGGTTGCTTCCAAATTTTGGCAATTATGAATAAAGCTGACATAAATATCCATGTGCAGGTTTGTACGTGGACATAGTTGTAGAGGACTACGTGCTCACAAACAGGGTGTTCCCAATAAGTCCTGCTCTCGCAAACGAAGCAGGGTGTTCCCAATAAGTCCTGCTCTTGCAAACGAAGCAGGGCGTTCCCGATAAGTCCTGCCCTTGCAAACGAAGCAGGGCATTGGGGGCTTGTTTATGTGTAAACATCTTGAAAATCCAGAAAGTCAGGGAAAGGTCAGAAAAACAACAATGTGTCTTGTGACTTGGCAACATTCCACAAACGACTGTATAAAATAAAGCAGAGCGTGCCATTCGAGGCGGCCGCCATGTTTGTCTTGTCTTGTGTTGTCTTGTGTGTTCATTCCTTTGTTTAGGAAACATGCGGACCCCAACACATAGTTTTTAATACCTTTAGGTAAATACCAAGGAGCATAATTGCTGGATTGAATACTAAGAGAGAATATTTAGTTGTCTAAGAAACTGCCAAATTGTCTTCCCAAGTGGCTGTACCATTTTGCATTCCCATCAACAGTGAATGAGAGTTCCTGTTGCTCCACATCCTCACCAGTGTTTGGTATTGCCAGTGTTGTGGACACTAGACATTTTAATAGGTGTGTAGTACTTTCTCATTGCTATTTTAATTTGCATTTCTCTAATCAGATATGATTTGGAGCATGTTTTCACATGCTTATTTACCATCAGTATATCTTGTTTGATGAGGTCATCTGTTCAGGGTTTTTGCCATTTTTAAAATTGAGTTGTTTTCTTGTTGAATTTTAAGAATTCCTTAGGTAACTAGGAATTCTTTGGGGCTTGTTTTTTGACCCATTCCGACAGTCTCTCTTTTGATTGTATTTAGACCATTGATGTTTAAAGTGATAACTGATCTAGATGGATTAAAATGTACCATATTTTTACTGTTCTCTATTTGTTACCCTGTTCTTTATTTGTGTTTGTTTGTGGTTTTAACCGAACATTTTACATAATTCTACTTTCTCTGCTCTCTTAGCATATCAATTATACTTCTTTTTGGTTTGCTTGCTATTTTTAGTGGTTGCCATAGAGTTTTCAATGTACATTTATAACTAATCCATGCCCACTTTCAAATAGCACTACATCAGTTTGCTAGTAGTGCAAGTACTTAGTAACATTTTACTAATTCTTTCCTCCTACCCCTTGTATCATTGCTATCATTCATTTCACTTATATGTAAGCACACATAACCATACATAGGCATCCATGATTGAATACATTGTTGCTGTTATTAGAACAAACAGTTATGTTAAATCAATTAAGAAAAATACTATTTTATTTACCTTCACTTATTCCTTAACTAATGTTCTTTTTTTTTTTATGTTGACTGAATTTCTCACCTATGTCAATTTTCTTCTTTCTAAAGAACTTTTTAAACAATCCTTGCAAGGCAAGTCTAGTGGCAACAAATTTTCTCAATGTTTGCTTCTCTGAGAAAGTGATTCTCATTTACTTTTGAAGAATAATTTCACAGGAGACAGAATTCTAGGTTGGTGGTGGTTTTCTCTCAATCCTTTAAATATCCCACATCATTTTCTTCTTCCTTGCATGGCTTCTGAGAAGTCAGATGTAATTCTTATCTCTGCTCCTCTGAGGGTAGGGCATTTTTTCCCTTCTGATTTGTTTTAATAATTTTATTTACTTTAGGTTTTCTGAAGTGTGAATAGGTATGCCTTGGTATGGTTTTCACTGTATCATGATGGTATTCTCTGAGATTCCTGAATCTATGGTTTGGTGTCTGACTTTTATTTGGAGGAAATTCTGTCATTATTTCTTCAAATATTTCTTCTGTTTCTTTCTTTGTTTTCCTTGTGGTATTCCCATTATGTATATCTTACAGCTTTTGTAGTTTGTCTCAGTTCTTCCATATTCTAGTCTACTATTATTTTTTCTTTTATTTTCTGCTTTTCTGTGTTCCTACTGATGTATCCTCAAGCTCAGAGATTCTTTCTTCAGCTATGTCTAGTCTACTAATGAGTCCATCAAAGGCATTCTTCATTTCTGTTACAGTGTTTTTGACCTCTAGTATTTTTTTCTTAGAATTTCCATCTCATTGCTTACATTGTCTTTTCTTACATGTTATCTACTTTTTTCATTAGAGCTTTTAGCATATTAGTAATAGTTGCTTTAAATTCAGCCTGATAAATCCAACATTCTTGCCATATCTGAGTCTAGTTCTGACGATTATTCTGTCTCAAACTGTATTTTTTGGTTTTTTTCTGTCTTATAATTTTTGTTGAAAGCTGGCTATGATGTACTGGGCAAGAGGAACTCTAGCAAATAGGCTTTTATTGACGTGGCAGTAAGTTTTGTGGGGAAAGGATGCATTCTATAGTCATTTCTATGATTAGGTCTCCATCTTTTAGTGAGCCTGTACCTCTGGGTTGTGAACTTTACAAGTGCTTCTCAATTCCTCACCCTGCCTACTACCTCGTGTGGAACAGGATGTCTATAGAGGGCTAGTGTTACATATTTCACTTCTCCCATGTGGAAGGACAAAGCTGGCTGAAGTTGGGTATTTCCTTTACCCAGGTCTGTCAGGTTAAAATCTGCTAAGATAGTTAAGATAGTTTCTTCTGAGGGCAGGACTTGTTAAGAAGAACAGAATTCTGTGGCATATTTCTTTTTTTTTTTTTTTTTTTTTGAGACGGAGTCTCGCTCTGTCTCCCAGGCTGGAGTGCAGTGGCGCGATCTCGGCTCACTGCAAGCTCCGCCTCCCGGGTTCACGCCATTCTCCTGCCTCAGCCTCCCGAGTAGCTGGGACTACAGGTGCCCACAACCGCCCCGGCTAATTTTTTGTATTTTTAGTAGAGACGGGGTTTCACCGTGGTCTCGATCTCCTGACCTTGTGATCCGCCCGCCTCGGCCTCCCAAAGTGCTGGGATTACAGGCGTGAGCCACCGCGCCCGGCCCATATTTCTTTTCTTTTCTTTTTTTTTTTTTTTTTTGAGACGGAGTCTGGCTCTGTTGCCCAGGCTGGAGTGCAGTGGTGCAATCTCAGCTCACTGCAAGCTCCGCCTCCTGGGTTCACGCCATTCTCCTGCCTCAGCCTCCCAAGTAGCTGGTAGGACAGGCGCCCGCCACCGTGCCCGGCTAATTTTTTTTTGTATTTTTAGTAGAGACGGGATTTCAGCGTGTTAGCCAGGATGGTCTCGATCTCCTGACCTCGTGATCCACCCACATCGGCCTCCCAAAGTGCTGGGATAACAGGCGTGAGCCACGGCGCCCGGCCCAGCATATTTCAAAATGGTTATTTTTCCCTCTTCCTGCCAAAAGCAGGAGGAGATATTTCTTCAGTATTCACTGTGAGAACCTCATCAGGTTTCAGGAGGTAAAGCTCACTAAAGTAAGGTGCCTCCAGGTGACTGAGTCTTCCTGGAGTTCTTATCTTCCAGGCTTATTCACATTATAGAAATTCATCAGTTACAGCACAGGCTTTCCTAGCCCCGCACCAGTTCCCACAGAAGTTTATGCTTTGCTTTCCATTCTAGTAAGAGGAGTGATTCTCTGATTCACCTGTTTGTGTCTTCACTTTTGTGGGCAGTGGTTTTGCCCTATGACCATCACATCTCTGATGGGTTCATGAAGGGTCGTTGATTCAGTTTGTTAGCCTTTCACTTGTTACTAGGATAGAGTAGTGATGCTCATGCTCCTTAGATGCTGAACTGGAAACTGGAACTCTTAGTTTGAATGTTGGCAGTAAATATTCAAAATTATCCGTTTAGTTTGACCTTTTGACATGTAAAACTAAAAACCACCTTGTACTGGCATTATAAAAGTGGTTTCAATGTAGCAATGCATATTATTTAAAAATTTTACACTGTTTTGCTGTGCCTAGCCCAATTCCTGGTACATAATAGTAGTTCAATAAATATTTATTAACTTTAGGCAGATGGTGTAATTCATGTATTTGTATCATGATTTCCTGTAACACCAGTAACCTAAGAATAATATATTGTAATTACTTACAGAAAACAACATTGGAAAATTGATTAACATTTTAAAACATTAATATTGCTTATTACAGTTCAACGTAACTACCATCTCGTGTGATTATATTACTGTAGTTGATTTTCAAACTTTGTAAAAATTTCCATCTACTGAGCTTATTAGCTGAAAGGATTGAATTCATTATTCTAGCTTTAAAGTCAACAAAAGTAAAAGGTTTTGATATGTACATCAGTTTGGATATTACCTACCAAAAGTGTAATAGAGGCAGATCAGGTGACTGAGGTCACCAGGCAGAGGGCTTCTTTGCCAATCCATTTGGGAATAGTGGAAAACAAAATTGTTAAATTAAAATTTTTATTTATTATTATTATTATACTTTAAGTTCTAAATTTTATCCTCCCAAATGCACTAAACTAAATACACATAAAAGACATTTAACTACGTTGCTAGTATGTGTACTTCTGAAATTATTAAAGTTTTAAATTGCATTAAGATTTTTTGGGACATCTTTTATTAGAATTTGCAGAAAATAACAGTAAACCAAGGCTTTTCTCTATTTTTACCCATTAGTGGTTCTGTACAGCAGTGGTTCTCAAAGTATAGTCTGTGGACCCCTGGGGGTCCATGTTATTTGAGGTTACACAATAGTGGGTAACACCTCTGGAGCTTTAGTACCCAAGCAGTGGCACCAAGGTTTACTAGTAGTAGTCAGTATATTATTTGCCACCACACACATGCAATTAAAAGTAAAAAACAGGTTTCACCTATGAATGCCTTTAAAGAAGTAATAAATATATTTTTTAATATTCTGTGTTAACAAAATGGGAAGGACTTTTAAAGCACTCTATTGCATACCAAAGTACTATGGCTGTATCCAAAAAAACACTTAATGAAATGTTTGAGTTGTGAACGGAATTAGCTACTTTTTCCGTGGAATAATATTTTTGTTGAAAGAATGGACAGGCAAATTGTAGTTATTCAGACTTGGGTACTTGACAGACATTTTCTCAAAAATGAACAAGATGAATTCATTTGTTACTTCAAGGATAACATTTGTTGCCAATAATAAAATACAATTTTTTAGGTGAAAATTGGAACTTTGGAAAACTTGTATCTACCATTAGGAACTTGACAGCTTCCTAATATACTTACTGACTTTTTGGATGAGATTTGTGGTGATAATGAATGTGATGTTTTGATATTGTATAATGAAACATGAAATGTATTAACATTTGGAAGACCTGCATAACTCAGTGAAGCAATATTTTCCAACTAACAAATGCATGATGCACAAAATTATGTGTAAAGATACATTCTAGATGTAAGAAAGAACAATTAATATTAATGTGATACAAACAGTTAATGTGAGTACAAACAGTTCATTGACATAGTTTCAGATTCCACATTGTAACTAATATTTAAGAAACTACCTCTTGTTGAATCCTGGTGTATTACCAAAGAATATCCAAAATTATCTCAAAAGGCTGTTAAAATACTCCTTCCTTTTCCAACTACATTTCTGTGTGAGGTGGGATTTTCTTTGTATACTCTGTTCAAATAACATATTGCAACAGATTGAATGTAGAATCTGACATTAAAATGTAGCGTCTTCCTATTAAGCTACATTTTGAACAGATTAGGTAAAAATATTAAAAAATGCCTGTCTTAGGTATTTTTTTATTTGAGAAATGTAGTTATTTTTCATACAATATTTTACTTATGTTAACACGTGATGGATTTATTGCTTAATAAATTAGTAATAAACATATTTTAAAATTCTCAGGCTGGGCGTGGTGGCTCATGCCTGTAATCCCAGCACTTTGGGAGGCCAAGGCATGTGGATCACCCAAGGTTGGGAGTTCAAGACCAGCCAGCCTGACCAACATGGTGAAACTCCATCTCTACTGAAAATACAAAATCAGCTAGGTGTGGTGGCAGGTGCCTGTAATCCCAGCTACTCAGGAGGCTGAGACAAAAGAACTGCTTGAACCTGGGAGGCAGAGGTTACAGTGAGCTGAGATCGTGTCACTGCACTCCAGCCTGGGTGACAAGAGAAAGACTCCATCCCAAAAAGTAAAAATTAAAATAAAATAGTCAGTTTTAATGTCAAATATGGTACATATCAGTAGATAAAATTCATATAAACAAAAGCTCTTTGATGTCCTCAGTAATTTTTAAAAGAGGTAGATGGGTCTTGAGACTAAATAACTTAAAATTTACCACTTTAAAATGAAATAGTCTATGGGAAATATATATACACACACATATATACATATACATATATACATATATATATATGTATATATGTAGAAAATTATGTCTCTACTGTGATGAAACAAGTTTGCTGCCTGTCAGGAGTCAGACTGGCATAGGAGTGTCATAAAAGCACTTAGAAGTCTTACAGTTGAAAAACAGGCTTAATTTTGTTTGACTTGGTATTTCTCAGATTCTTGGATAAAATCTTACTTGTTTTCTGAGGAAAGGATGTTCATGAGGAATCATCTTTTGCAAATACTGCTTTACTTACACTTTGTTTTAAAGATCTAGTGTCTTGAGTAGGTTAAAATGTTATAAACCTCACAGTTCTCTAGTATAAAATATAAAGGGGGCAACCTTAATCATGAAGCAAATATATGAACGTATTTCATGAGCAAATGAGACTGAGGATGTAGTTTTGTTTTTTTCAAAATGCCTTTAAGATCCTGTAAGAAGGTCAAAGTCTGTACTATTAGAATTCTTGTTTCTTGTCATTCAGAAAATTTTCACTGCTTTAGGATAAGAAGGAGGCTATTAGTCATCTGAAAATTCTAACACTTCTTTAAGGTTTTGAGGCTATATTTTTAAATGGTAGTCTCAAGTTTTTGTGTTGTTTTTTTAAAATGCACCAGTGTGGTTTAATGGAAGAGTGAGGACTTCAAGGACTTACGTAAGGTTGGTTACAAATACTGTGTCCAAAATTTATTGAATCTTTAATGAATAAGTTTATAAACATCACCTGTAAAATGAGATTATTATGACTGCCTTACTAGGTTGTTGTAAGAAGAAAATTAAATTTTTATAGAGCCTTTAGTACAACCAATACACAGCAATTGAGTGCCTATCAGAGGCCAAGCTCTGTGCCAGGTACCAGGGAAACAAACATGAATAAAATACTGGCTCTTTCCTGAGCAAGCTTTGAGATCGGTTTCAGGGAAAGTCAATATGGTCTTAATCACAACAGACAATAATAGTGCTGCAATAAAGTAAGTGAGGGGAGACAGATAGTTGTCCTCCACATTTTCCTTCTTCCAATGCAGTAGGGTGGAGCCAAAAGACAATGACATCTACACAGAAGTGACAGATGCAACTTACTGATCCTGTTCTCAGATGAAAACTTTACTGTTTTTTCTCTTCCTTTGTGCTAGACCTTGACCGTGACAATATTGAGTCACACTCATGAATATAAGGACAATATTTCGGGTTATAATGTTTCAGACAGAAGGAACCCAGATCCCTGGAAGACCTCATGTAATAGTTCAGCCTCCTCTCTCCCACCACTCAGACCTTAATATGAGAGAGAGAGAGAGAGAGAGAGAGAGAGAGAGAGAGAAAGAAAGAAAGAAATCTTTCATCTTGTTTAAGCCACTCCCACCCTTTTTTTTTTTTTTTTTTTTTTTGAGACGGGGACTTGTTCTGTTGCCCAGGCTGGAGTGCAGCAGCCTGATCTTGGCTTATTGCAGCCTCTACTTTCCGAGCTGAAGCAATCCTTCCACTTTAGCTTCCCAAGTAGCTAGAACCACAGACATGTGCCTCAAAGCCCGGCTAATTTTCCTTTTATTTTTTGTAGAGATGGGGTCTCACTATGTTGCGCAGGCTGGTCTTGAACTCCTGGGCTCAATCCACCAACCCTAGCCTCACAAATTGCTGGGATTACAGGCATGAGCCACTGTGCCCAGCCTAAGCCACTCTTACTAATTTGTTAAAGCACCTGAACTAGTATCCAAACTAACAGAGTAATCCTGGGATGCTCTAAGTCTCAGGCCTAGACCCCTTGGAAGGGATGGGGGAAGTGAGCATCAGGGAGAGCTTTCTGGAAAATGGAGTTCCTAAGCTAGGTGTTGGAGGATCATTGTGATTTGGAAAAAACTCTTCCCCAGGTGATTCTGACTCTATCCTCTTATAGTACCACCCTCATCCATGAGAATCACTAATGTGCTGCCTCGTCATGAGATTTGACTTGTCCTTTGTTAGTAATATTCCAGTAGAAGAAGATCTAATTACATACTAATTGCTTTATTCCTAAAACAAAACACATTTGTATGGAATGTTTACTATATGCATATAAATAAAGAATATAAATATCCAATATGGATCTGCTGATATGGTTTGGCTATTCCCCACCCAAAATCTCATCTTGAATTGTAATCCCCATAATCTCTATTTGTCAATGGCAGGACCAGGTGGAGGTAATTGGATCGTGGGAGTGGTTTCCCCATGCTGTTCTTGTGACAGTGAGTGAATTTACATGAGATCTGATGGTTTTGTAAGTGACTGGCATTTCCCCTGCTTACACTCACTCCATCCTGCTGCCCTGTGAAGAAGGTCCCTGCTTCTCCATTGCTTTTTGCCATAATTGAAAATTTCCTGAGGCCTCCCCAGCAATGCAGAACCGAGTCAAACCTCTCTCTTTTTTAAAAAAATATAAACTATAGTCTTGGGTATTTCTTCATAGCAGTGTGACAGAGCTAATACATGTACCTTATTTATATATTTATTTAATTTTTCTATAAACTCATTCTCCCCCCAGAATATAAACTTCATTAAGACATGGTCATTGATTTTTTTTTTAATGGTATCACTAGTACTTAGTGCAGCTGGACACATAATAAGTATTCAGTAAATTATTTGTTGAATTAATAAAGGGACAAATACATGTTAGACTATTGGAATGCAACCATAAAAAGGACAGTTCTACCTTGAACTCACAGTTAAATAAGCAGATAATTACAAGGTTGTATAAGAAGCAGCTATAATAAAGTGAATGAAAATGAAAAGAAGGCTCCTTTCAGTTAATTAACCTTTATTATCAACAACGATACATTTAAATTTTTCTTGCTATGTACCAGTCTCCAAGAGCTTCATGTACTCATTTAATACAGCAATCCTATGAACATGGTACTATTGTTTATCCTCATTTGTAGATGAGGAAATGGGGTACAGAGAGTTTAAGTAACTTGCTCCAGTTGTACAGCTGAGGGTGGCACATTTACTTCTAAAATAAAATTCATAGATTTATAACTATATATGAAGCATATAACTATATATAAAATTTATAACTATATATCACATAATATAGACAATATTTTAAGGCACAGCCCTCAAACATGTATCTCCACCATTATTCCTATCATAGTAATACTATCATGGTACTATCCTTCCAGTTACACCAAAATCAAAGAATCATCCTTGATTTCTTAGAACCCTATTTCCACTCTTGCCCATTTTCCATAAACAACCAGAATATTCATCTTAAAGGTAGATCATGTCACTTCCCTATTTAACACTGTGCAGTGAGTTCTATGTGCTCCTAATGCATGTAGAATAGAAGTCCACAATTTTTATCTGGGCCTGGAAAGCCTGAGGTGAGCTGGCCCCTCCCTGCCTCTTTAGTTTCCTCTCCTATTATTCTCCACAGTGGTCACCTTGCTGTGCCTGGCACAATGCCAACTCAGTGTTGTCATCCTTCCTGTTCATGCTGTATCAAAGGTACTGCCCCCACACCTTTGCTTGGATGGATCTTCTTGTATTTTTTAGGTCTTTGCTCAAGTTGTATCTCCTCCGGGTAAAGCTTTCTCAGCTCTCCCCATTCTAATATAGCCTTCAGAGTCACTTACATTGCATCACCTTGTCACTTCTCACTATTGGAAATTACTTTGTTTGATGATGTACTTGTACGTTATCTGTTTCCTCTGATATCCTCCAAACTTCATGTTGAAATGTGATCCCTGATGTTGGAGGTGGGGCCTAGTGGGAGGTCCGTGGATCTGTCTTGAACAGCTTAGTGTCGATGAGTGAGTTCTCGCTCTGTGAGTTCACCTGAGAGCTGGTTATTTACAAGTAGCCTGGCACCTTTTTCTCTCTCTTGCTTCCTCTCTCTCTGTGTGATATACTTGCTTCCCCTTCACCTTCTGCCATAATCGTAAGCTCCCTGAGGCCTTCACCAGAAGCAGATGTCTTTACCACACTTCCTGTACAGCCTAGGGAACTGTGAACCGAAATAATCCTCTTTTCTTTATAAATTACCCAGTCTCAGGTATTCCTTTATAGTAACACAAGCAGACTAACACACCTCCTCATCTATATTATACCTTCATGAGAGGAGTGTTACCCTCATGTGCACTGTTCTATCTTTAGAGTGTGAATGGTGTCTGGCACTAGAGACACACAGGAAGCATTTGTCGAATAAATGAATCAGATTTAGTGTGAGACAAGCACATATTCTTCATGGTTCATGGAAACATACTGTTTAAATTATTCAAGGGCCTTTAATGTTTTCCTCCTAAAAAGTATGTCAAACACCAAAAATCAACCAGCAAGAATGTGAAATAGGACCAGTTCTAAAAGTTGGTCAAGGCCGTCATGGATTAAACATCTAGCATGTGACTGGCACTAAATACATTTTATAGGGTGAAAAACTGAATCCTTAGAGCCATAGACATTCTAAAAGTGTAATTTAAGCTAATAGTTTTAAACTCTTTACTTGAACTTGCAACTAAAGCTACTGTCAAGGAGAATGATGACTTAGAATTTTCCCTTCAAATTCTGTTCCATACCCACTGCATAATAAATATTGAACATGTGTGTGAAGAACAATTGAGTAAATAAATGAGCAAACAGACTAATGAACCAGACAAATGCTCAATAATAAAAGTAAAGAGGAGGCCAGGGACAGTGGCTCACACCTATAATCCCAGCACTTTGGGAGGCCGAGGCAGGTGGATCACTTGAGGTCAGGAGTTCAAGACCAGCTGGACCAACATGGTAAAACCCCATCTCTACTAAAAATACAAAAAATTAGCCAGGCGTGGTGGTGGGCACCTGTAATCCCAGCTACTCAGGAGGCTGAGGCTGGAGAATCGCTTGAACCTGGGAGGCAAAGGTTGCAGTGAGCCAAGACTGCACCACTGTTCTCCAGCCTGAGTGACAGAGTGATACTCCATCACAAAATGAATAAATAAATAAATAAAAGTAAAGAGGAGAGGCAGGAATAATGGGTAATTCAAATTGGATAAATGGCTGTTAAAAAATCTAAAACTCACAAGTGCTTTAAAATATTTGCTATTAACCCGAACAAGTTTGCTTGTAAATCATAGCTAGGATTGGGAGCCAAAAAAATGGCTTTAAGAGAAAAAGGCCGAGAAGGCAGGAGAAATGAATCACATGGCAGTGCATTTAGAGGATGGAAAAAAAGAGAAATTTAAATTAGATTATTTATGACAACTTAGAAGTGAGACCACGAGAACAAATTTAAATACCAAGAAAATGTTCCTGTAGCCAAATGAATAAATAAAAAATCTCAGCTTTTAGAAATTCAGTACTTGGGTAAAACCAACCAACCAAGAAACAAATATAAATAAATAAATGTGCGTAACTTAAAATAAATAGACTTTTCTTGATCTCCAAGTAGCTTGAAAAGAACAAGTTGGTGAAGAGGAAAGGGAAGGAGGAAGAAAGGAGGAAGAGAGGAGAGAGAGAAAATGAAATGAATTCCAGGAAATAGAAGGCATTAGGTAATATATTCTTCAGAATCGTCAAATATGGAGCTTAAATAGATTCCATGAAGTCTCACAGTTACCTTAAAAGACAATATAATCAGCACTGTATTTTTCATCACTTCAAAGCATCTAGCTGCATAAAAATAATAACATCTTGTAGCTAGAAGAGATTTTCTAGTCCAAATCTTTCCTCCTAAGACACATATACCTTCAGGAAAAAATGAGTTCTGATACAATGAGCATTTTTGAAACCCTTATAATAGACAGCACACTTAGCATTTTACATTCAGAAATTATTTTTTATGCTTTTGCACTTTTATGCTCATTCTACACTTATTGAATGAACATATTCTATATGGTAGAAAAAACATTAGAAAAATCTTTGAAAACTCAGTAACTTCAGTTATCTGAGCCCTTTGAAGCCTAATATATTTGCAGTCTCAGAATGACTGCTTGACATTTCATTTTGCAAGAAGTCTAAACAACCACAATAAATTTACAAATGCAGACATGCCACAGTTAAATTTCATTTCACGCTCAGTGAGCAAACATTATCAAACTATAAGCACTGTCCTCCACTGTCTTTTTAACTCAAAATCTTGTAGCCAATGGAGAGTCGACCTTGAAATAGTTCACAGATGGATGAATTGGCTTAGTTTATTCACTAATTTGCAGATGAACAAACTTAGGGTATATTATTACTGTTTAGGCAGGTGGCTCTATGCTTTATTTAATAAACAACACAAATAAGTAGTAATTGGACAGAATTAAATTAGAGGCCCAATTAAGAATTATTTGTGGAAAAAGTGTTTTAAACACAATTTTTTTTTTTTGTATATTTTGGGTTATCACAATGCTGTGGGTTGGGGATCGTTGCTAGCATTTCATGGATGGTGGCTGAAGGTGCTAGAAGTATTAAAATGAGGGAGACATGGTTACACATGGAAAATTTATTTTGCATACTGTACAACCCTCACATAACTACTATTAATAAAAACCTTTTTTCCCTTGAGACAGAGTTTCACTCTTGTTGCCAAGGCTGGAGTGCAATGGCGCAATCTGGGCTCACGGTAACCACTGCCTCCCAGGTTCAAGCGATTATCCTGCCTAAGCCTCCCGAGTAGCTGGGATTACAGGCACGTACCACCACACCCAGCTAATTTTTGTATTTTTAGTAGAGATGGGATTTCACCATGTTGTCCAGGCTGGTCTCAAACTCCTGAACTCAGGTGACCCACCTGCCTTGGCCTCCCAAAGTGCTGACATTACAGGCGTGAGCCACCACGCCTGGCCAATAAAAACTCTTATAAATGAAAATCTATTTATAATTATTTGAGCATGGAAGCAAATACTGTTATATAGACAAAGTATTTTTCAGTTTTAGTGTACAGTGAATATACTGGTGTCTACCTGTCTACCTTTTTATTTTCTGTATGTTGTATGGAAGGGCTTCTGATCCCATCTCAAATTCAGAATTATTCATTAGAAGTGGTTGCAAGGATTTAACTGTATTTTCTGTTGTAGCAATGCCCTCAGATCCACTTATTTGAAATATGTATTATTAAATATATGTCAGCATTAATACATTTTGTGTTTAGGCCAGGCGTGGTGGCTCATGCCTGTAATCCCAGCACTTTGGGAGGCTGAGGTGGGCAGATTGCTGGAGCTCCGGAGTTCAAGATCAGCCAGATGGTGAAACCCTGTCTGTCTCAAAACAAAACAAAAATTAGCTGTATATGGTGGTACATGCCTGTAGTCCGAGCTACTCAGGAGGGTGAGGTAGGAGGACTGCTTGACCCTGAGAGGTGGAGGCTGTACTGAGCTGTGATTGCACCACTGGACTCCAGCCTGGGCAACACACCAAGATCCTGTCTCAAAAAAAAGAGGCATTTTGTGTTTAAATTATGTGCTCATGAGTTACATGATCTATGAATTTCAGTTAGTAAAGAGGGATATTACCAATCATTTGCTACAATGAAATAGTAGTGGGTCTGATGAGAATACCGTTAGTGCCAGAGGACAGAGTGTTTTTTTTCTTTCCCATTCTCATCCTCAGTAGGTCAGGGTATCTCTCCCAAGGCCACATGAAGGCGGCAGCAATTATTGGCATCGCATGCAGATGCTCTGACATCTAAAAGGGCCAGATTAATTTAATGTCTTAAAGATTTCTCTTATAGACTATATGTTTCATACTGTTACTAAAAAATAATACTGTAACCATTACTCAATCTAATTATGCATTGAAGGGAACTCTCTAATCACTGATCTAGGGAAGTTTGTAAATTGAAGATTTAATCTCAATAGTTGGTCCATTTCTTTTTTCCTAAAAGGGGATGAAGAATCTAATTCAGAAGAGTACGGAAATCATGTAAATGCTATATAGGCAATTGCCTACTTCCCCAAAAAGAAAATAATTAGTACTTGAAAAATACGTATTTGTTAACATATATTTGCCATTGCTGGTTGAAATGCATTTTGTTGAATAATTCAACCTGCTTTATTGTCTCATGTGAACAAATTTTTCTAATAAATTTAATATTATGGTTTAGTGAACATTTAGCTCAACTGACAACCAATTTGTTATAATAGCCTGCTTTCTTTACATCAAAATATAGGGGTGCTGGAATTTCTTTTAAAGTAATTAGTGTTTTGAGACTGGCTAGTCAGGATAGTACTTCAACCATTGTTCACAAGCATTTATGCCTACAGGGACCAGGTGGTAACTGAATGATTGAATTGTGCCCAGGAGAGGGACTGTAGCTAAATGGAAAGCACATGTTTATTTATGGGTGGCAGGCAGCCACCACTCAGCTCTAATCAATAGTTGCCATATTGGAATCAAGGCTCAAGGTTACCAGATCTTTTGCTATTTCAAGAAAAAAAAAAAAAGTTTGATTTATTTATGAAATCTCTTGACTTTTAGATATTTGTCCAATTTAAAAAAAAAAAAAAAGGCCAGGCACAGTGGCTCATGCTTATAATCCCAGCACTTTTGGAGGCTGAGGTGGGCCGATCACAAAGTCAGGAGTTTGAGATCAGCCTGACCAACACAGTGAAAACCCATCTCTATTTAAAAAAAAAAAAAAAAAAAAAAAAAAAAAAGCCGGGTGTGGTGGCAGGCGCCTGTAATCGTAGCTGCTCGGGAGGCTGAGGCAGGAGACTCGCTGGAACCTGGGAGGCAGAGGTTGCAGTGAGCCGAGATCACGCTACTGCACTCCACCCTGGGCGACAGAGCTAGACTCCGTCTCCAAAAAAACAAAAAACCAAGAACAAAACTACAAACATTCATGTGAGCCAAACCAAACATGTTTGTGGCATTCTGTGAACTGCCATTTGCAACGTCTCAACTGACCCATCAGTTTAGACTGTAGAGCTCAATAACTGATAAATAGCACCTCTTACTGGAGGTTGTGCTATGGAGTGAAAGGGCCATTCTCTCTGCATAAAGAGTGGTAAACCTAATTGAATGGACTTGAACTACACTACTATTCTGTCAGCCCTTTGTTGTATTATAATAGCTAACTGTTAATCAATTGTTAAACAACAGTTAGCTATTATAATACAACCAAGAACTGACAGAGATTTTAGGTTGGCCCTTTATTGCTAAACATGGATCATTTTAGTGTAGAAGATGGGAAAAAATTCAGAAGTGTATTAGTCCGTTCTCACATTGCTATAAAGAAGTAACAGACTGGGTAATGTATAAAAAAAAAAAAAAAAGGTTTAATTGGCTCAGAGTTCTACAGGCTATAAAGGAAGCATAGCGGCATCTGTTTCTGGGGAGGCCTCGGGAAGCTTCCAGTCATGGTGGAAGGCAAAGGCAGAGTGAGCATCTCACTTGACCAGAGCAGGAGCAAGAGAGAGAGGGGGAAGGCGCCACACCTTTTTTTATTTTTATTTTTATTTTTATTTTTTTTGAGATGGAGTCTTGCTCTGTCGCCCAGGGGCTGGAGTGCAGTGACACAATCTCAGCTCACTGCAAGTTCTGCCTCCCTGTTTCACACCATTCTTCTGCCTCAGCCTCCCGAGTAGCTGGGACTACAGGTGCCCGCCACCACACCCAGCTAATTTTTTGTATTTTTAGTAGAGACAGGGTTTCACCGTGTTAGCCAGGATGGTCTCAATCTCCTGACTTCATGATCCACCCACCTCAGCCTCCCAGAGTGCTGAGATTACAGGCATGAGCCACTGTGCCTGGACAGGTGCTACACATTTTTAACGGGCCACATCTCATGAGAACTCACTGCTGAGAGTGTAATACCAAGGGGATAGTACTAAACCATTCATGGAAAATCCACCTCCATGATCCAGTTACCTCTCACCAGACCCCACCTCCAATGCCGGGGGTTATAGTTTGACATGAGATTTGGTGGCGACACAGATACAAACCATATCAAGAAGGATGAGCCAGGAAAATTGAATAAAATGATTTCGTTTACCTCCGCCACCCCTCAGGCAGAGCACCAAGTGTCTAGCCTTCCATCTTTTAGATTGTGGCCCATATACTCATGCTTTCCCTCCTTTACATCATCTATTGCAACATCCTTTCCTTCTTTGTGACCCAAGTGGACCTCCTCTAAATAACAGCTTCCTTATCCTGGCTTCCCAAGCATGTCTGATTATTTTAGTAAGCTTTTATACCTTCTGCTGTATGCCTTCAAATATATGGCTAAACTCTTAAACTCCTCCCCAACACCACCAAACCACATCTCATATAAAAATTCTGTCATTACAGATACTGAAATGTTAACAAATGTAATCCTTCAGATGTAAACAAATAATAGAAAGGTGGTTATGTACAATTTCTGTTTATTTCTGAATACAGAGTTTGGTATATAGATAATTTTACTTTGTCTGCATTAGTTCTTGTGCAAAAATAGTTGCTTACCACTGCTTGATAAAATCAGTCCCTAAATACCAAAATTAAAAAATCAAACTCTAGTGAAATGTTTTAAGCTGTTCTATGCAAATGGGATCTTCTTTCTATTAAAGAGTAAAGCACCATCTTTTCTGTGAGTTAGTCCTTTTAGATTGAACTGGGAGCTTAAAACTACAAAACTTAATATGGACTCTACTAATTTAAGAGTTAAAATTCAAGTGTAGCGTAAAATTCATTGCCTGCATTATCTCTGGGAGACACATATACTTGAATTAATCACATAAACCAAGATATATGTTTGATCCATTAATAATGAAAGTTGACAATTATATTCAAATTCCACTTCAAGATAAAATATTCATAGAAAAGAATGAACTTTAATGCATGTAATTGTTAGGTAGACAAAATAATCTCTGAACCGGTGTGAAAAATACCTGCTATTACCTGCCGTGATAGTGTTAGCTTCGTGATCTTGGACAAACCACTGAAACACCTTTGAACCTGTTTTTGCTCATGCATAGAAGTATAATGACATTCACCTCATTATTAGGACTGTTAGGTTAAATTAAAAGATTGTGTATTATTATTGTCATATATTTAGTGACTATTCAGGTCTAAACTCCAGATCTTCAAATTTCTCATTCACTATTTGTTAATTGTTCTAGTTTGTTTCGGTTGAGGGAATCAGAATAATAAAGGATTTGAAACCCAAGGACAAGTGATTTTTTTATTTAAAGATGTTCATAAAACATTTTATAGCATCTTTTTGTCAGCATCATTAAATTAGTATTTCTTTTCACAGACTCACTCCTAAGGCATACAAAATGGAAACTTCTGGGAGTAAAGGAACTTCACAGAACCATTGAAAGTAACTACACATTTTAGACATGAAATATTCTTGGCTGATGAATATTTGCCTTTCTAAGTAAATTTCTCCCTGCTCTATCATTATCAATTTATATCTGAAAATAGGGAACTGTGTAAATCTAGAAGACAGACAAATTGCTTGTGAATCTAACAGAGAGTGCAAAGTGCAGTCAGTTCCCTCTGGGATGATCCTACAAACTTGACATTACACAGATATTGAACAACCTTTATTCAGTAAGAAGCCTTTTAAAAAATTATATTTCTGGAAACATGGAGCTGCAGAATATCATTAGTTTCATTGGTAATATACTGACATGCTTGATTAATTATATTGTAAACAAATCAGATTTTTCCTGGTGTTAAAAATTATCTTTCACTTAAAGACCTGAAGAAAAAAGCTATAGAGGAAAAAAATTGTTCATGATTAACGCTGACTTCTCTAGACTTTAGAGTACCTCTCTTGTCTAGTATGAAGTGTTGCTGATTGTTGTACTTAAAAATAATTTTTTAAAGCTTGTGATTTTTAGAGATAAAGGATGAACAGCATGTGAGCATATTATGAAATTTCTCTCTTTCCACTGTCTTCACCAAGAAGAATTAAGTTTTGTTTGCTGTTTAGCCCATTTACTTTCATATTTTTTTAAAAATGTGACAATTGAGCTAGGTTTATATTTGAATTCAAGTGTAAGTTGAGTTGGATTATTTGTATTTCTTTTCCCTTAAACCAGGCAGTTTGCTTTATTTGCTGATTATGGTATGCTGTTACTAAGCCTATGAGAAGCTTCTCTGTGAAGTGCATTTTAATATTTAGATCAAACAGTGATTGGAATACATGAATGCCCAGTGGGTAAACGTGTCATTTGAAAGCAGCTGCTGAGCCTTCTCCCTGCTGCTCCAATTAACACATACTGCACACTCCTGTCAGCAAGAGGGCTGTGCATATGGATGAAACCACTTTGCTGCTTATTAATATGATATGCAATAGAGCACAAAGGGTTAATCAGTCCGCCCATTGCAAAACAATAGCTTTTCAAGAGGTTTCCCAAGCACATGTTTTGAGATAATGTGGGCTAGGATTAGGGTGTGGGATTAGCAGGTAGGAAAGTCAGTTCAGTCTCTAACTTTGGTTCAGTCCATTGACTAATATGTTTCCCCGCCCCTCTCTTCTCCTATACCCCCGCCCCGATGATGGGATGGTGGAGATATTGGATAGTGAAATTCTAGTGCTGGGACTCCTCTTGCCTCAGCTGAATCTCTTGAACTTTGTTTTGTTTTGTTTTGAAGCTATTTAAAGTCAAAAGCTTTGCCGTTTGTTTTTTCTCTTAGTCTTTTATTACCATTTCACTTTCTTTCTCTTCCCCCCCCCCCTTTTTTTTAATTACAGATTTGACAATTTATTGAGCTAAATGAGAAATATTGTCAAGGTAAAGCCATATCACTATTATTTTCTTTCCCCTCCTATGGCCAAAGTCACCGTGTTGATGGTAGCCCAGAAGCAGATAGAAGGGTAGCTGTCCTGGTCCAGGTTTGGTATTGGTCATTCATGCTCCACCGACTCGCAGAGCAGCTGGGCTGTTGCTGTGCTCTTGTGCTAGCTGTGCCGTGCTGCACGGTAAGTGAGAGATGGACCGCTTCCTGGGTTTTGTCAAGGCGATAAGAAGATCTAGGAGAAGAAAGGGGAAAAAGTACCGACCAGAAGAGGATTACCACGAGGGCTATGAGGATGTCTATTATTACGCTTCAGAGCATTTTCGAAGTAAGCGCTTCTCTCCATCCTCCGGTTCCTTCTCGCATGCTGGGGCTAACAATAAACCTTGTGTGGAGTCTTAATCTTAAATGCAAAAGGTTTCTCAGATGGTGTTCTCTGTGAGCAGTCTGTAAGTACTGAAGTGCTATGTTTTGCTAGATTTGTTGCAAGAACAGCCATTAGATAATAGCATCTAGACAGTATCACCAGCCAAGGTCTGTACACATTGTTAATATTTTAGGTGGAATTAATTATGTTATTTTAATAAGCCATTCAAAAAAGTTGCAAGCCAACATAGTAGGTGGCCAGAATATGCTCTGTTGTAGTTGTTGCTTTCCTTTTTCTTTCAGAATAGGGAAAGCTAGCTCATTTGGAAGAAATAATTGTTCATGTTCAAGTTGATGTTAATGCTTAATGCTCCTGATACAGACTTCTAGACAGTTATCTGTGATTAATCTGAGATGTTGTTTGTACAAGGAAGTTCAAGTACCTTTCTCTGATGCATGTTTACAATTTTGTTATTAAATAAGGTTAATTCTTATTTGCTGTCAGCTAGAAGCAGTGATACCTGTGGTATCTGTAATATGTCTATATTGAGACATTTGTAAATTAGCTTTTAAATAGAAGAGAACTAGCGTTTTTCTTTTATCTGTCAGTGCTTTAAGTTTCTGGTAAGGTTTAGACTTGTCCCACTAGATTTAAAAGGCCCAGAGATGCCTAAGGGTGCAGGGAAAGCAGCTATGCACAGAGATCACTGAGTTTATGATGTGCCCCAAATGGGGGAAGATGACAGTTACATATGATCTACATTTTTAAAAAGGTAAAAATTGTTTATTTGTCTTCTTGAATAAGGATCTTTATAAACTTGTATTTCAATCCTAATTAGTTCTGGTCTTTTGATGTCTGATCATGAATGCATCCCACTTATAACCTCTGAGCATTAACTAATAAATAATTTAAATCTTAATTTCTGTGGTATTGAAAGCCATGAGAATTCCTTCTAAATGCTAGCAGTTCTGTTGTGATTGATGAAGGCTGAGGGTTGAAAATTCATGTGGTGCCAATAATACAAGAATGTAAAATTGTAATTATTTGGTATTTGCTTGAGTAATGTGGCTGTATTGCTTTTACCTGAGTAACCTCTGAGTTTTAGAGATGTTTCTCTTTTAAATGTGTGTACATGAATAATGTGTTCTAACAGAGTGACACTCTGTTTCCTAAATTTTGTTTCCATAATATATCCTAGAATTTAACTAAAATTTGTGTCACATCAAAAAATATTGTCAGATTGCATGTGTAATTCTGAAAACTTGGAAACTGAAAAAAAAGCAGCTTATGAACTTTTAATTAGACTGGTAGTCATTGTACAAATTTTTTGCAGTCAATATATACTGAGTCAAATTCATACCGTCTCAGGTTTGTACTGTGATATATGTTTGTAGAAATAGAACTGAACAATATTTCTCAAATGTCTGCATACTGCTAGCTTTGGTAAGAATTTAAAAACAATAGAATTACTCTGTAAGTTTATAAAATGTCCTGACAAGAAGAACTATTTATGGAGGTATCTAAGAAATATTCCCAAACTAGAGTTAGGACAATGATATAATGAAGATAGTAAGTAGTCTTTATACATTAAATGAAATAACTCAAAGAGAATCACGTTTTATCTCATTTGTCAAGGCCATGCTATGGATAAGATGTTAAATAGCAAAAGTCATTTCCTTTAGCTACAAAACTGACATGTTTTTCCTGTGATTTATCAAAAGACACCCATTATGTAATATATAAATTGTGGAGTTAGTTGCAAATTGAGTCCCCAACTTGAAACTACTACATAATAAACAGAATGTGTCAGAGTGGACTCAGGCACTTGGGATTTGGCATTTCATCAAATGTCAAATAGCCAGGGGTTTTAAAGAAGATAAGTCATATAACACAATGACTTCTCAGTGCATCTTTTGGCTTCGGTTTCAGGGCTTCTCTGAATTGGGTAGGGGAGACATTCACTTACATCTTAGTGCTGTAGAAAAGCATTAAAGAGCGGAGACTGACCTTAAAACCAGTCCTCTCAAATGGGTAATATGGTTGAATTCAATTACATCTACAACATATCTGTTTTAATTAGTTTTTGTCATAATTTAAAAGTTTATACTCTATGTGTTTCTCTAGATGGCTTAGAAAAACTATTTACATTAAGGCTGAAAACGTGGTGGAATTTACTGATGATGTTCACATCTTAGTTAATGGTGCTATCTATGAACCAGAAGTGTCATTCTTATTTTTCTTCTTAGAGTGTTTCTTGAAAGAAACTTAACTGTGTTGTCAGTTTTTCCTTTGGAGCAGATTGCCACAAGAACTTTATATGTGTAACAATGAAATATTGAGCTATAAAGAACCTCCCAGAAAATTCTCCAAGTTTGCCCTCCCTGTAGTACATTTTCCAGTTCTGATATTTAATTTTATCCTAATTAATGTCTATTCTATTGTGGGTTCTGATATAGAGTTTCACCACCCTTTCCTTCATCTTAAATACAGCATCAGTTATAATCTCATTAAATGCCAGAATCTGAATTAAAATGTCCATAGGGTCAGATGCTATGAAAGAGAAGTTATTTTAATAATGGATGACTTTTCTGAAATTCCATCAAAACTCAGTTTTAGCAGTGACAATGGTGATACAATGATTTTAAATCTCCTCTGACTTTATATTGACTTGATGTATGTCAATGTACATGAGATGGTCATGTTTGATTTTTTTAAAAACTGCTTTCATCACTCATCTGTCCTTCATAATTCTAGAGTTAGAGTTGAAATAAACAAGACAGATGCATGCTTTGGGTAAGTCACCAAACATTTCTGGGCTTTTAAAATGTAATACAAGGTGGCTTTGTCTCTAAAGATTTTCCCAGTTATAGAGCTATATTATATACATTTTGAACTTTGCTAGATTTCCAAAACAGTTCAGGTAAAGGTATTGACTAGAGAATTTTCATTGGTATTTAAGGCAAAAAGAAATCATCTAAATATCCTGAGGGAATTGTCTTTCTGGCAGGAATGCTCAGTAGGAAGAATTCCTGTTACTTTAGGGTCATAATCTATCACTTAATATTAAGTAGTGTTGGAGAATTTTGATAAACCTTTGAAATTATGAAGATGTTTGTAAATTTGAGACTGCATTTTTTATTTAATCATATCCACCAAGAAGCATCATTTACTTTTTGAAATTCTCACATAGATGATTCATTTGGTATTTTTCCTTGAGAAAAACTTGCTTTGATTACAAAACTGTCATAAACTTGAATGTAGTCAACAGCTAGAAAAGGACCCTAACATTCCATTTTATTATGTTTGGTGTTTTTGTTTTTCACAAAATACTGTGTTATGGTAATGTCTTTTTATAGACTCTGGCAGGTCATATGTTAATTCATCTGTCATAGAAAAATAAAAGGTCTGATTCTATTGTCATGTGTATTTAACCACACTGGATAATATTCAAGCTGTAAGACAGATAATGTATACTATACAAGCAATCTCTTAACACTGTTCTTATACATAACAATCCTGACCTCTTGCTGTCCATGCAGCTGAATTACTTGAGAAGGAAGAATTTGTCTCTTATGAACAGAGGTATGTGAGTCACTCTCATGTACAGTGCTAGTATCTTATACACACGTGTAATGGTATGGAATTAGGTGTAGGGCTCCTCCATAACTACTGTTCTTGATCTTCTTCCTGACTCACCTAGATTGAAGAAAAGCTGTGTGGTAAAGCTCTCAAGGCAGTCATTAGTGACCAATTAACTTTTCTTACTGAGGTCATTTCAGGGAAACTGGAGAAAGGGAGGAACATGAATATGGTTTAGACCTTCTGAGTAAAAGGGTCATTTGTATGTACAAATTATTTCATTTGTTGTTTTGTTGTTGTTGTTTGCCTATTTTAATAGATATTCAGCAGTAATTGTGATGTGTGTGTATGAAATCATTGTTAGCTAAGTTGTTTTATGATGCATTGTATGCATTTACAATTCCTAGTTAGGCAATTCAGGCTTTAAAGTGTCTTAGATATTCAAATTGCATTTTAAAAGGGTGCTTCACTTTCTTTCATGTCATTGAAAAACACTATGCATTGTTCTTCTTAGAAAAAAAAACAATATTGGTGGGTGTTTGTAGAATGATAATTTTTAGGCTGTGGTGTGGGTGATTAGGTAAGTAATTTATTCTTTAGAGTTTTCCCCCTTTGGTAAATTCATGTAACCACACCCTCTCTGCTTCAGGAAACTGACATCTAATTAGGACTTTCTTTCTTGATAAGTGTGCCACAAGGCTAGAGTGAGAACTCTGACATATACTTTGGAAAGATGCCTGATTTGTGCAGAAATATGTGCAAGAGCTGAACATATAATCAAAGGGATTGTTGCCTTCCTCAGCCTGTGGGGGATGACAGGGAAGAGGAAGGAAATGGGGAGGGGAAAAGGAAGGAGAGAGGGAAGCACATTTCATAGACTGTCCTTACTTTTCTAGTGCTTACAAGCATAGAAGCCATTTATTTCTATGTTAAAAATAGTGGGATCATCAAACTGACAGGTCTTGGATGTGAAATCCTGGATGATTCAAGCCTTAGCTGTATTTAGTTTAACTCAAGAAATCCCAGATGAATTAGAAGAAACATCAATTATAAAGAAATAGGGCAAACTTGCTTGTTTTATGACTATACTGCTTATTTTTCTTCCCTAAGAATTGCTTTCCATCTATAGTATATTTGTCTTGTTGAAAATTGATTGGCTAGCATGTTCCATTTGTTGGTTATTTTGTATTACCAACTTTCTTGTCTCAAGCTATATTTTTTTCTACATGGAATAAAGAAATATTAAAGTTGAAAGGGACCTTAGAATCTACTTTGTCAACTTGAGTATTTTTTTAGACAAAATAACTAATATATAAACAAGTTAATCGACTTACGGAGTGCCCACTGATCATCGTGGAACTGGGAATAGCAGCCAGATTCCCTTATTGGGTCTGGTCCTTCACCTCTTATCCCCACTCTGTTTTAGCTCACTGATGAGCCTTCTGGTGATATTTAAGCTCCAGGATCATCTACATATAAATATAACTGCTTAGTTCCCTGATATGTGGCTTTATTTTTTTTTTGAACAGTAGGCCATCTTATCTTAAACTCTTGAACAAAAACGAACTCCTAATTAAATATTGCAAGTCAAATTAACATGCTATTATATTTACAGATGATGTTAATTAACGTGATTGTCAGTGGCTCAAAAACCAGAGGTGATTTTCTGTATCACTTCTTATTTGCTCTATGGTTCGCAAATATAACTACCTTCATCCATGAATATTCTTTCAAGGGACTTAATTTGGCATAATTATTTCAGACAGTATTAGGGTTAGGAGGGACTTTGGAGTCCAGTTGGTAAAGGCATACTATCTGAAATAGAAAGTCCTTCTTCGATATCCCAGCTATATGGACATCTAGCTTTCATTTAAATCCTTCCAATGTGAACACGTTCATTTCCAGACAAGGCAAGTTACTGAATAAACCTATGCCTCCTTTAAATAAATTGTAAGTTATATGTTAAGTTGCTGGCTTATTCTAAGAAATACAATATGTGTTCAAAATCTATATCTTGACCCAAATAAACATAGACTATTTAATGTGCAATAAGATTTCATGCTTCCTTTTTATTCACATTACTCTTTCACGGATGTAACATATGGCATGTGGAGGTGAGTAATTCCTTCAATGCTATTTCTGTTTTAACTATACAAACTCAGAAGAGCTCTGTATTGGGCCCACATCCATGTGGTAATTTTTATTTCTTGTTTTCTTCTTTTTTGTTGATTTCCACAAGATCACCAAAGCTTCTATTTATTTAATAAAAAGCATATTCTAGTGCTTTCTGTTTGCATGATGTAGTGGTCATCTATTTGTCTGCCTTAAAACTCTTTTCATTCCCCTTGGAAGAGCAGTGTTCATGTTTAAAATACTCCTGTTTCTCCTTCAGTTCTGTCATTATTGATTGATCAAAACTGTGATCATTTGGGTTACAATTATAGAAAATTACCACGTTTTAGTCTTTAGTGATTTGTCTGTTAATGAGCTCATAAACTGAGCTGAGTCAATCAGTATGCTCCTGTGGGACTTTGCAAATTCAACCCAGTGCACTGTGCTCATGGAGAAACCATTCTGGAGTGGGAGGGAATCGAGCACACATCCAAAGGAGATGGACATGAAGGATCAAGAGGCTCCCCTCAGGACTGTAGTCACTAATTCCAGTCCTTAAAGTCTCTAGTTTAGAGAATTAGAAAGGACCAGAACCCGGATTGGAACTCAGATCAGCTAGTTTCAAGTTTGATAGTCTTGGTAAGCTCTTATTTGGAAAATATGATTCTTTAGTTATTTTCATTTGATCGAAATAAATACTACAGATGGAAACTGTATTCCTTCCATAAAAGTTCCCATTCTCCCAAAATATAATTCTCTTAATGGGACTAAAAACTATGCGACTTTGGATGAATCATGTGGGTCAGTATGCTTCTTCAGTTTTCTGTTTGTAAAATGGGATACTAAATCCCAGTGGAGAGTGCTGAAGACCCAAGAGAGAGGAATCACTGGCAGGTCTAGTCAGTAGAGCTGTGCCTCCCCAGAGCAGCATACATCCCAAACAGCTGGAAGAAGGGGATAGCTAGTAGGCAAATTTAAACAGACGACGTTCCACTTAGCAGCATAACTGCAGTGCATTTAACATTCTTTGCCCTTACTTTTCATTTAGAGGGTTAAGTCTTGTTTTAGAGGGGAACACACAACTTCCCCATGTACCTTTCACCAGATCATTCACCATGATGCCAGATGGAAACATGCCTAGTGGTATATTAGAATATAATAGAACTTTTAATCTGCTTTTTAAAATTTGAAGTGTTGGAATTCTACCCACTATCTCACTAACTATTAAATAAGCTTAAACAACCAAAAAGCTTTTCTGAAACATCCAACTGTGGAACTGAATTATTTGGATCTGTAGATATAAACTAAACATCAGCAACTAGGTTTATAGATATGTAGAAACTGAGTTGAATTTCAATTGATATACCAAACCTTTGAAGATCTCTGTTTTAGAAATTATTTGAACTGACTCCAAAATAGTATGAGATTGTGATTAAATAAGTTATTCATAATTAATAATATTGTAAATAAGATATAATGCTTTAATTTTCTTCTTACCATCTTTATTCTTTCAAGAAGATTGTATTTGTGGTAAGCATCCCACCATTTTTATTCATTCAGCAATTACTTGATGATGCACATGTCAAGTGTCATTCTCCATGCTGGAGATACCGTGGTACAGAAGACAGAGGAGGCCCTTGCCCTAGTGGAGTTAGCAAGCTAAAAAGAAAACAGAAAAACTAGTGGCAAGTGCAATGAAGAAAACCAGATTGAAGTTTTGGGATGGAGTGCTGGAGGTGGTGAGAAGGGTGAGCGTTTGAGATAGAGTGTTCGTTCTTGGAGAACAGGATGTTGGGATGCCCCTGATTGAAGAGACAGAGTCATTGTGTAATCTGAGTAGGAGGCTGGGGCATAAAGCCTCCAGAGATAAAAGCCTCCAGAGATAAAAAATTCATTCTAATACAGTACTTCCCTTCCATCTTCTGGTTGGCTTGTTTCCTTGACGTTCATTTGTTAAACCAGTTTTTGTTTTTGTTTTTGTTTTAAATTCAGAATCCATTTTTTTCCTAGGAAAAATGTAGATTTAAAACCAGGCCTAATCATGAAGTCTTTTTGCAATATTTCATTAACAGGTAAAGGATGACTGTGGCCAAAGGGGGCATAGTTGCTGGAGAAAACCTCTATTTTGCTGAGAAAGACAGGGCTGCTGTTGCTATTTACATAGAGGAGTCTTCTGTTAATATACTGTTGCAAAGTTAGGCATTGTGTAAAGTGGGGGTGGTGATTTGGGGATATGAGAAGATGGTTTGCTCTGTCTGTAGAATAGTTGTCAATAATCTTCTCTGTATTTGGATCCTAAACATCCACTGAGCATGATTCTTAAGCTAAAAGTATACTTACCATGTCATCAGAGGATACTAAAATGTATGACTGCTTTATAGTTTGTTGTTTTTTGTAGAACAAAATTATTTTATGCTTCTCCCTGGTCTTTCAAGTACACTCCATTATAAAGATTCTCAATGGCTTTTGTACGCCCAAGGAAAGATTATATGTCAAAGAAATTATTTCCAGAAAGTGCACAAAGTTGTACAGGGTCTTTCAGGTTACAGCCCACAGCATCACCATCTTCTGTGCTTTGTGGAGAATTAGACCCTTTATATTACTATTGTAGAGTATGTTACTATCAGTAGATAAATAGGGAATTGTATATTGCTTGTTGGAATAAGTTATTTTCTACATAACTTACTATTTGTTAAATATGATTTAGAGGATTGGTCTTTTATGTTTAAAAATTTAATGTAAGATGAAATACCTGTTTTCTGATAATTAATCTGAACTGCTTTTCAGGATGCAGTCTAGCCAACAAACTTAAAATTTATGTGTAGTTTCAGAACAGTGGCAAACATTTTGTGAAAACAGGTGCTTTTGATTACTGCTGAGCTGGTCTTATGTTTTCACATTGTGCTTCTGCTGTCAGTGGTATGTGGTTCATGAATTTTCAGGTGCAGAAAATAACATTTGATTTGTGAAGCCCCATTTTTGAGATAAAACTAGGCACATGTCAAATGTAAGCAATATGGAATGTGAAGCCAACAATGGCATCCTTGCTGATTCTAAAAATTGGATATAGGTTAACAAATAGCTGTAGTGGAAAGTTTTACAAATGATTACAGCTCTGGTTAATACTTGTTTTTGTAAACTGTAATCTGCATGCAAAAAAATTAAGTTCTGCAAGTATTTTGAAGACATGAATATGAACTTATTATACCTTGAAAAATTTTGCTGAGTACATTTCACCCTGCTTATAATCGTGATCACTTTTAGGGGAACAGCTGTTAAAATTTAGGGTGAGATGTACGGGTACTTAGCAGTTGGTTGCAAATTTCCACTTTATGGATTTACAGTGGTCTTCCATTGGGGAATCCCCAACACCTTAAAACTGTTATTTACGGCTGGTTTTATCTGCCAATGCCAAGTTTTCATGATTTGTAGGAACAAACACCTCTCTCTTTTATTCTTAAAATTCCAAATCTTTTGCGTTATGGTGTTTTTAGCACTATTTGGAAGATGATCAGGCATAAAAGGAATTGTAAAGCTAAGAACTGTTGGGATCTTCCAATCCAGCCCTCTGATTTTGCATAAGTTTAGTATCTCTAACAACAGAGTAATTTGCTCAGTAATTGTTTAAGGCTTAAAGAGAGAAAATATCTAACTCAAGATTACACAGCTCAGAATAGAAGTAACGTAAGTATTTAAGTCTCTGAACTTGGTGTATTTTTAATCGTATCCTCCCGCATACCTCCCATTGCTTCAAACACTGCCTTCATGTGAAGTTTCCCACAGCCCTGCTCACTCTCCCAAGGGTTAGCCCTGGAGCCTCTGTGTATGTGACTGGCACCCCACTTACTCCATTGTGTTGTGATTACTTACATACCGTGTCCTTTTGTGAGTGCCATATCCTCATCTTTGTATTCCAGCATCTAGGACAGTGCCTGGGCCATCTATAGATGTTTCTGTCTTAAAAACCTGTGAAGAAGACTGATTCCCATAAGTCACCCACAGAAACCTATCTCATTACTTTGTACTCACTATTCATGTGTTTGAAATGATTAGGAAGTTTAGAAAACCATACTGTGGCTGTAAGAATCTTAGTTTGCCATATCCATGATTCTGATACTATTCCTCTCCATCTACTATTCTGTGTAGCATAGGAAAACACAGCTCTTGCCGCAAATGTTTTGAAAATCCAAATGCAAGGAAAATAGAAGGGAAAGCAGTGGTTATACTTTATAAGATTCTTATAGACCTACCTTTTCCTTTTCAACACACACTTGCTACGAAGTTTATTATGCTTGATCTCCTGAGATCAGTGCATGCTAGGCCCTGTGCTTACTAATTTATGTGCATTAGCTCATTTAATCCATACAACTCCACGAGATTAATACTATTATCTTTATTTTCCAGACAAAACTTGAGCCAAATGAGCTTAATTAATTTTCCAAATGTTACACAATTGTCGGTATGTTAGCTATTATCAGCAAATATGCATTAAGCAGTACTATGTGCTGAGAGCCATGGCAGGAGTGTCCCAGCTCCCAACTGCAGTGCTGAGTGCCATCCTTCCCCATGTTGCTGGTCAACTGTGCCTTCGTGATGGCAGCCTCAATCCTCATGATGGATTGATAAACTCATGAGTCAGCCTGGATATAATTCTATGTCTCCAAAAGGAGAAAAAGCAGCAAATGCAACATGCTGTTGTGACTAACCATTTTTGTAACTTCTCAGTACGTTCATTCAATTATTTTGTATTCAGTTGTACTTTGAATAGGAGAATTTACCTTACACTCTAGTGTGACTTTGTTGTTATTGTTTTTTTCCCACTGAATCTGAAATTAGCGACTGATGTATGTGATTCACAGCATACTTGGACTGGAAGAAAACTTATCACCAAGGTAAGCAAACAGATCTACTTCGGAGTTGGGACCTTGACTCAGGTTTGTGTATAATCCCTCAGCGACGTAGAACAAGAGCAGGAGGACTGTGACGTTGTCCTGTGTCACATCCAGCCATCAGAATATTTGAATATGAATGCATTTTGTGTCTGTAATACCTAGAACTCAAATTATGAAAAGCTAAACAGTCCAAAAGCAATGCATCTATATAAACAAAAATATGAATGTGGGTATAAAACTTTCATAAGAGCAGAGAGTTCTCTGAGGGATTCCAAATAAATCCTAGAATTCATGAGAATTGGAAGGCTATATCGGAACTAGTTTTATTTATTTATATTTTTATTACTAAGCCACACATGAATCATATTCTCCTCTTCCATAAATAAAGTAAATACCCACATATCAAATTTACTGATAGGAAATATTTTTCAAATAGAGTGAAATTATTCACTATAAAACATAAGCGTTTTTAGTGAATATTATTTGGATTATTGGCAGCAATGGTCAGGGAACTCTTAGTGTCAGGTTGTGTAATTTATGTTATCTAGTTTGAACTTGGCTTTGTTAAAGTGTTCTACTTGGAGTGTTGTAATTGTCTCAGACAATTAGCTATGTGTTCTTTTCATTTGAAAGGTTTTGTTTTTTATTTTTTAGTTTTTACTTCATAAAATTGAGTGTTCCTCAATCAGAACTTGCAATATTTCATTTCAATGAGACAGAGATCTCTTGGTTTGAGTTGTAATAGCAAACCTCAGAGATAGTCCCATATAGCTTGGGCAACATAAGGAGACCCTGTCTCTATAAAAAATTGACTTTTTAAATTATTTTATTTTGTCGATATGGGGTTTTGTCATATTGCCCAGGCTGTTCTTGAACTCCTGAGCTCAAGCTCACCCCTTGGCCTCTCAAAGTGCTGGGTTACAGGTCTGAGCCACCATGCCCAGCTTCTCAAAAAAATTTAACATTAGCCAGTCACAGTGGTGCGTGCCTGTAATCCCAGCTACTTGGGAGAAGGGGGTAGGGACACTGAGGCAGAGGGATCACTTGGGCCCAGGAGGTCAAGGCTATAGTGAGCCATGATCATGCTACTGCACTGCAAAAAAGAAAAAAGAAAGAAATGGTCTGATATGATTTGGAGCTATTTGATGTTATGTACAAGTGCAAATATTAAGCTTTGTAGAGAAAAGTCATAGTACAGTGTATCATTTCTAAGAGTTTCAAATCAGTTCTTTTGCTTTGTTAAGGTATTTGGTAGCTCTTACATTTATCAGGTTCTTCTCTATTTTTGTATCTATTTTTTTCCTCAAAAGTTTCATAAAATCTCATTTTCCCACCTCTTTCTCATAAGGAAACTGGAATGTTAAACTTTCCAGGCACTTCAATCCCCTACCAGTCATCCCCACATGTGAGAATGTTGTTGACTTCTCTAACTCAGGAATGGAAAATCAAATGCTGCGTGTTCACATTTTTAAGTGGAAGCTAAGCAAAGACATACAGAGTGGTATTAATGGACACTGGAGGCTCAGAAGAGGGGAGGGTAAGGGGGATGAGGGTTAAAAAGCTACATATTGGGTACAATGTACACTATTCGGGTGACAGGTGCAGTAAAATCTCAGCACCAGTATACAACTCATCTGTGTAACTAAAAACCACTTGTACCCCTAAAGCTACTGAAATTATACATATCTAATATTATGGATATCAAAAAGGAGTATTGTTGAGTTATTCTTCGATTAGGTATTCAGTTCCCTGATAAATCACCAGGCCCCTCAAGTATTTGTTTCTTCTCGAGATTTCATCCTAACAGCCCTGCCAATGCTGAACCTTAGCTCCATCAAACCATCTGTGGTCTTCACTCCTGCTACTGACATTACTGGAAGAAAAAAACTGTATAACCATAGTGGTTGGCTACATTACAGATTTATGAGTTCCAACCTCAGCTGGGTTCTCAACACTAGTCATCAATCTTTTGTCTTTATCTCCAGCCACTCTCTTTCCCTTTCCCTTTCCCTAAGCAATCATTCCCAAATCGCATCTCTCTTCTGAAGTCCCAGCCTGCTCCTCCCATCCTGAAACATACTGTCAACTAAAGATAGGGGCTACTTCTTAGTTTACTTGACTCTGCTTCTTCCACCTTCTAAATATCTTTTACGAAAACTTCCACTATGCAGCATGCACTTTCCTGTCCCCAAAACACAAAGCAGATGCTTGGTTCACTTAGAGTGATTGAGTGATGCCTTGTGGCCCTCTGGATTCTGCACCTGCCATTCTACTGAAAAGGATTCATCAGAGATCACCAGTGATCTCCTTATTCCAAATTTGGTGGTCTTTGAGACTTTCTTAATTTCGTTGAGCTTCCTGTAGCAACTGTACCAGTCATCATTTTGGTCTTTGAGTCTTTCCTGTCTTGGCTTTTATGACCCATCTTCTTTCCAGTCCTCCAGCCTCTCTTTGATATCTTCTCCTTCCTCCCGCTCTTTCCCCTTGACTGTGGGGTACAGCACTGGCCCTTCTCCCTTCTCACTCTTTGAATTCTTCCTGGGCAATCTCTGCCTCCCTCTTTTTGTAATTTAGATGTCACAAATGAGCTCTGGATTTATGTTGCCAACTGTCATCTGGGTGGTCCATTACCAGAGATTTCAGCTTTTCCTAAACTGAACTCAATACCTTAGCTCTCCTACCCAAAATGTTCCCTCTACCTTTCTTCTCTCTTTTAGCTATAAAGGCACTGTCCTCTAAAAACTAGGAACCTTGAGTTCATTTCTCATTCCTTACATTATCTAAATTTTCTATTATATTTTATCTACTTCATCTACTTTATACTTCATCTTTGTATTCCCTCTACACCCGGGGTAGTCCATAGTTAGAGCTTAATAAATGTTTAATTTTATTTTATTTCACACCAAACTGTAGATAACTAGAATAGTGGATTTCAAGGGACAGATCTATCTCCAACTTTAAAGTATATATTAATATTTAGGCCTACTGGAAAGATACTTGGCAGTTTACAATGCCTCAAGGCTAAAATTTTTTGAGATAAAGTATTCCATTCATGTCACAGTACTTAAATTCATGAATCTGACCTTGTTTATTAAAAGCAAAGTGGGCAACTTGAGTCTGAAGGACCTATGTAGCTGGAAATATTAGCTTGGAGTCCAGAATTCAATAACCATTGATTGTGCAGTCCAAAGCAGTTTATTGTTGATATCTTTTCCCTAAAATGAAATCAATTATTCTTGCCTGTGCATTTTTATTAAGGGATCTGCTGTTTGGACTAGAATGATGAATTTAAGTCCAGTGGCATATTGAAAATAAAGTGTTTTTCAGTGACCTCAAAATGTTGATCTAATGAATCACAAATTATATTAAAGAAAGTTTAGTGGAGAAGGCAATAGAAGTAATGAGAACGTTTAATGGATTCTAAATGGTAGCTCTAAACACTTTACATTTAACATCAAATAACATTTTTTCTCTTTTTTGTAAGATAGGAACTTTTCTGCTTATAAAAGTTATTAATTGGTCTAATCAAAATGATTAGAATTTGCATGTTCCTTGTATTTTTCACTCAGTTTTTCTGTAAACAATTACTGTAACTATCTTTTCACAGAGAAAAATTAAGATGAAAGTATGAGTTTTATATTCAAGGGAGAAGTAATTCAGATTGCATGGTTTTGAAAAGAGTGATCAAAACAACTATGTTTAGAATACAAATTTCAAATTTAAGGACATGTTTAAATAGTTAATGGAAAAAATTTTTTGCATGCCGGTAAACAGCAAATTAATTATGGACCATTCTTATCTATTTCTATAGTAAAGCTTGTGTATTATAGTTTTGGTAATAACCATTGCAATAATTATGATTTTATATTATTTAAAAATTTTACAATGCTATAACATACATTGTCCTTTTTGGTCTTTCTAGCCATCTTATAAGTTCATAAATCAGCTATTGTTACTGTTATTCCTCATTTTATAGATGAGAAAGCAAAAGCACTGAAAATTTAAATCGCTTATCCAGTGTCACACAACTAGTGAGTAGTGGCACTCCTCCTGATTCACTTATTTCCAAATCTTATGGGATTTTCTCCTCTCCTAAATGGACTTAGAGCTCTTTGAAACAAGCTGCCCATCCGACTTAATTCTCCTGTGCCTGGAACATAGCAGGTTCTCAGTGTGTATTTGTAAAACAGATTCATGTAAACTAGAATGGAATTTCAAGTGTGAGCCTTTTTGTAAAGAATTTTACTACTCAAATACCATATTTTGTCAACATAATAGAATTATGCGGTACCTTGAATATATTGAAATTGCATTTTAAAGTTCTAAAAATAGAGTAATTGAGAGTTGTCTTGGAAAACATAACAAAAAGGCAAAGGATGAGTATTTTATTGTTAATCTATTTAATTCCTTTCTATCAGTTATCTATTATCTATTGCTGCATGACAAATTACCCCCAAATTTGGCAGCTTAAAAAAACAAACATTTCTTCTCTCATAGTTTCTGTGGATCGGGAATATTGGTGCAGCTTAGCTGGATCCTCAGGTTCATGGTCTCTCAGAAAGCTGTGACCAAAGTAGGCTGGGGTACAATCATCTCTCGGCTGGAATGGGGTGGGATCCCGTCTAAGTACACCAACATAGCTGCAGGCAGGTCTCAAGTTCTAGATGGCTATTGTATGGAGATACCAGTTTTGTGGGGTTTTTTTTCTCCCCACAAATACCCCTCTCCATTGAGCAGCTCAAACAAGACAACTGGTCACTATTAGAGCAGGTGTGCCAGAGAGAGCAAGAAAGGGTGTGCAAGACAAAAACCAGTTTTTTTTTTTTTTAATCTCAGAAGTGACATCTCATCACTGTAGCCTTCTGTTTATTAGAAGAGAGTCACTAGATCCAGCCTATACTCAAGAGGAAGGGATTACATCTCCCTAGTATGCAATACTAGGAGGATACTAGGAGGTCTCAATCATTTGGGCCATCTGAATACTACCTATCTTATTCATGTTAATATTATTTTTCAACCATTGTAAACTGAAAAATAAAATTCCAGCAGACTGAGCTCTACCATGTCCAGACTTTTTAAGGGAAAGCTACAGAAGTTCAGCTCAAACTGGCTTTAGCTAAAAAAAAAGTAATTTATTTTTGTATGTTTTGTATTTAAGAAAAAAATCTCAGTGTTGTCCCGACAGTAGGTGCAGCAGAGTTCTGTTCTGTTCTGCATTGGCACTCAACTTTGCTTTCTAAATAGTTTTGAATGGATTCTATCAATCTGTCTTGTGCTCCCTGACTACCCCTATGGCAGGGGTGTGTGAAATACTCCAGTTGACCAATCCTGGGTCACTTGCCCACCCCTGGAACCCGGGGAAAGTGACAGAAGCCGACATGTAAATCATATGAACTCAGAGTGGAGGAAAGAAACCTTGAGGTGCTGTGACCTCAATAAGGCCCCTTGGCTGATGGTAGGCAGATCCCTTCGGCCCACAGCACCCGTCGGTCACGCTTTAAGTCCCTACCTGTTCTAACTCATGCAGTTTACTTTTGGGGGTATCTTAGTTCATTCAGGCTGCTGTAACAAAATACTGTAGACTGGGTGCCTTATAGACAACAGAAATGTATTTCTCATAGTTCTGGAACTTGGAAATTCCAAGATCAAGGCACAGGTAGATTCAGTGTTGGGTAAGGGTCAGTTGCTCATAGATGGTGCCTTCTAGCTGTGTCCTTACATGGCAGAAGGAACAAGGCAACTCTCTGGGATCTCTTTTATAAGGGCAGTGATTCCATCTGTGAAGCTCTGCCCTGCCCTCATGATCTAATCACCTCCCCGAGGCTTCACTTCTTAATACCATCAACACCTCAGGGTTTAGGATTTCACCATATGAATTTGCAGGGGAGGGGACATGGTGGAAGACACAGGCAATTCAGATCATAGCACTGGTGGACTTAAAGATGTACAGGATAACATATCTTGTTTTGGTGGCAGAAATGGGAAGAGAATTATTCTTCTCAATAAAAGAATGTGTGCTAAATAATGTTTAAAATCAATAGCAAAAGCTAAGCCACAGTTTTGCAATATGAATGTGTCTTCTGGAAACAAAATGTCCTAAACTTTCTGTGTAACCTTTAATTGTTAGTAGAGCACATCCCCAGCACTGAATTCAGTTCATCTGTCTGGAGCTTTAGAATGAAAACAAAGCCTTATTACTGTGTTGACTTACAGAAAACACAGGTGTGTGTGCACAGATAGTAATTGGGCTCAGCTGGGGCCATTTAGGGGTCAAATACTAGGTATCCAAGGTTACTCGTGCGTAAAATTAAACCTCATAAGCTGTAGTCACAGCTTTATAGCAGCTGGCTTATTGTTTTGCTTTAGATTTCTTCCTCCTCTTTAGAGCCCACTCTGCACCCCCACTTTCAGGTATCGAAAGGATTAGATCTGAGGGTCAGCTGCGGCTCTTTTTCAGAGACAAAATAGAATTGTTACATAGTTCTTAAGACTAAATTATACTGTATTAGGTCAATGGCAAAAGCAAAGATCATTTGTTAAGCCTTAGTGCTGTTTTCTGCTCTGCGGTTCCATATAAACGGGGTGTTGCTCAAGGCTCCTTCTCTCAATAATGACTGTTGGCTTCTCTGCTTCCTAGTCCTGTGAGAACCCTTGGGAGTCAGTATGTCTGGACAGCCAATAGACCAAGGAGGCTCTCATCCTCCTTCCAGCTGCAGCACCTCCCAGGCAGAGTATTTGGTGTTCCACCAACATTCACCCTTGAGTGCTCACCAGTATATATTGGGTAAAGCACTGGGGGCTGCTGGGAAAAGCAGAACATAGTCAGTGTCTGAGGATGAAACCAGAGATAAATGATTTGGGTTGGGGAGGAAGAGAAAGCAACAGCCTAACTAGTCTCAGGTTGAATGGACATGAAGGTGAAGTTGCCTCCTGAAGCTGTCCCCAGCCCTGCTGCTGTCTTGCAGGTTGCCGTAAGACACAGTGCTATTCCCTCCAGGTCTGTCCACCAACAAAGTTCTATGGCCTCCATACATCTCATGTGTGTGGCCGCTATGCCAATCCAAATTCCTCTTTCCTCTATCCGACCATGTGTATTGATTTTTATTTTGCAAAATGTGGTTGTCATATTCATCTACCAGAATGGGTTTTGGTTTTCTACCCCCCAACTCCAAATTCCTAGTCGTCTTCTCCTCCTCCTTAACCCTTATTCCATTCAAAAAGCTATAATTTCAATACAAAAACTTAGTGTCATTTGTTAAACCAAATTGCTTTATTTTTATTTTTTTGTGTGACAGGGTCTTGCTTTGTCACCCAGGCTAGAGTGCAGTGGTGCAGTCATATCTCACTGTAACCTCCATCTCCTGGGCTTGAGCAATCCTCCCACCTCAGCCTCCTGAGTAGCTGGGACTATTGGTGCATACCTCCATGCCCGGCTAATTTTTAAATTTTTTTGTAGAGTTGAAGTCTTTCTGTTTTGCCCAGGCTGGTCTCAAACTCCTGGCCTCAAGCAATCCTCCTACCTCAGCCTCCCAAAGTGCTGAGATTATAGGTGTGAGCCACCATGCCCAGTCCTGCTTTTGTTTTACAAGTCAGTTAAGTATGTGATTATCTGATAATCCAGGTTAGTATTAACGAAGTTTTTGTTTTGTTTGACTTTTGTTTTTGTTTTTGCTTATTAACCCAAATGAATCTCTAAATGATGGAATTTCAGGCAGAGTAAGAGAGAATTTTGGGTTGGGTCACTTTAGTACATTTGGCTAAGTATATTCCACTTAAATAAAAGGTCACATTTTGATATGGGGAACTTGCAGCCTCTCCCACCAGAAATATTTCCATCTCCTCAACCTTTTTCTTTTTGAGGCAGGGTCTTGCTGTGTTGCCAAGGCTGGAGTGCAGTGGCACAATCACAGCTCACCACAGCCTCCACCCTCCAGGCTGAAGTCATCCTCCCCCATCAGCCTCGTGAGCAACTGGGACTATAGGAACGTGCCACCATGCCCAGCTAACTTTTTTTTTTTTTAATTCTTGGAAGAGTCAGGGTTTCACCATGTTTTGCCCAGGCCAGTCTTGAACTCCTGAGCTCAAGCAATCTGCCCACCTCGGCCTCCCAAAGTGCTGGGATTACAGGCATGAGCCACCGTGCCTGGCCCTCAACCTTTTTTCTTCAACTAGCTCTTGACTTTTTCCTACTTTCCTCTTCTTATATCCACCTTTTTTATTTGGAGTTCAAGGCCTATGCTGATCTTGTAAAATATTATTCAGTACAAGTCAGTAGAGTATGAAACTCATTTTAAAATAAGCTTTCAGATGTGATAAGAAAGACAGCCAGAACATGGAAGGTAGTGGTAGTCCTACTATACTCTGGGCTGGTCAGACCTCATGGGCAATGTGTTATTTGCTTCAGGGAGATGTGGACAAACTGAAGCACTGCCAGAGAAGAATGACTAGACATATGAAAGGTGCATATGGCTTGACTGAAAGAACAGAAGGTACCTATTCTGGTCAAGACAAGACTTCACAGAAAAATAACAGAGAGGAGGTTGGAGGTACAATACTGCTAACTTGCATAACCCGTGAATATGCTCTGTGTGACTCTTAAAAACAAAGCTAAGACCAGGGAGTAGTTTTTCAGAAAGATTTTATTTTCCTGAAAACAGTAACATCTTTCCTATGACCATGGTTATTGATGCTATAGAAGGAATGTATACATAAGAATTAGGATAGCAAATAGATTATGTGCTAACTGCAGTCAACTGGTGGAAGCTGGCTGTAGAGGATAGTCATTATGAGCATGGACATTGGATTAAAATGAGTCTGGCTTTCAGTGCCAGCTCAGACCCTGCCAACTGTTAAGCTAACCCCTGATTCTCAGTGTCCACATCTCTAAAAGACAATATAATATTACGTACCTCATTAGGATATCGTGACGTTATAAAAATGAAATGATGCATGTGAAGAGGTTAGTACAGTGCTGTGCAAATAATAGATAATCAATGTTACTATTGGGAAAGATAGTGAAGGTCAGAGGAATCTGTGTTTGGTGGGAAAGCAGGCCCTATCAATTAGTGATGTCTGCTGTGAGTGAAAGTAGGCCACATATTTATCATCCTTGGGGTAGAGCTGGATAAAGTGATCATTTATGCTCAATCCTCCTATTTTACTTTTCATGTAACATAGTTATCTACTTACAACTTAAAAAAATTAGACAAAATATTGGCTTAAATTAGAGGCCTTCTCTTTCCACTTTCCCTGCTGTCCCTGTGTTCTTAATTATATAAGTTTGAAATTATGACAATTATATGGAAAGTAAATACCATTTTTGTTCTTCTGTTAACCTTGGTAGTCTTACAACATAAATGAGTCGAAAGGAAATGTACTTTGCAATGCATAATGAATGAGCCTGCACTTCTTAAATATCTCAGTTCTACTACAGGTTAGATATTTAGAAAGAATGTGAGGAAAATCAAATCTTAATGCAAACTATCTTTTGCCAAATATAATTTCTTATCTGAATTTTTAAAAATATTTGTATTGATCTCAAACCTGAGTTCAATACTTTAAATAGTATTGAAAAAATACTAGCAGTTTTTTTTTTTTTTTAGCACTTTAAGGTATAAGTGGTTACCTAGACTCTATTTAGAATTCCTTATCTTAAATATCCATGGATACTTAAGAAAACTGTAAAATTGATGTGTTGGCCATGAATTTTTAACCCTGCTTATTGAATGTTGTTAAGAACATTGCCCAGAAAATAAAGATGTATCATTAAAGCATGTCATGTTTGCAAGGTCATCGCTCTGAGTGTTAATTAACTCCTAGACCTCTAAGCACAGCCACCTCACTTATAAGTTGCTGCCAAGAGGAAAACGCGGGTGCCACTGGTTGGCCATTGTCCAATGGATGTATTTTTCTCAGATGTGAATAAATGAGAACTGGACTAAAACAGAAACAAGCTATGCACTTTTTATTTTTCCATGACAATAATCAAGAAACAATGTGGCCAGGCATATGGTGGCTCACGCCTGCAATCCAAACACTTGGGAGGCTGAGGTGGGCCAATCACATGAGGCCAGGAGTTCAAGACTAGCCTGGCCAACGTGGCAAAACATGTGTCTCTACTAAATCAGTACAAAAAGTAGCCAAGTGTGGTAATCATGCCTGTAATCCTAGCTACTCAGGTAGCTGAGGCGTAAGAATTGGTTGAACCGGGGAGGCAGAGGTTGCAGCGGGCCAAGATTGTGCCACTGCACTCCAGCCTGGGTGACAGAGTATCTGCCCCCCACCCCCAAAAAGGTACCTTTACTCGTTTGTCCTTCAACTGAGAAATATAGCAATGTACCATTATTTCAAAGAAGCAGTATTGCCCCTTGGTTAAAATCTCAGACTCCACAGTGAGAAGGGATCAGAATCCTGGCATCTCTACTTAACTGATTTTTAACTTTGTCAAAGTATATTAACTTCTCGAAGCATCTACAGTTTTCCCCTCTGTAAAATGGGGATAAGTGTTATACCTATCTATCATCTCTTGTGGAGATGAGAGCAATAGGAAGACTTATGGCAGAGATTGTTACATAGCAAGCAGTAAGACTAATTACCATTATAAATAGGAAAAGTCGTTCATGAGTCAAGAATACTGGGTTCTGATCCCAGCTTTGTCACTAACTAGCTATGCAATTTGGGGCTATCATATCAGTTCTCTGAATCTTAGTTTCCATAACTAGAAGTGAAAGAAATTGATTGCATGATCTTGAAAATTGCTTCCAACTCTAAAATACTATTCTGGTTAGCAGAAACATTTAAAAACGCTAACTAAAACAAAAAGCCTCCTCCATTTCTAATTGGTAGTTAATTATTTCAGTCTTTACTTAAACATTCCTTTATGTCAGGGAAAGACCTTTTGTTTTTCACCACTTCTGTTTCCCCAGGAACTTCATTGCCTCCAGTTCCAGAGAAAGGTGTTAAGAAGAAAATTAACAACCACTTGCTACTGTGTGAACACTAACTGCTCTTAATTGCTTTCTTTAAGATAGCTTTCTGTTAATGGGGAGGGCCTGAAAATCCCTCAATCCAAATTCCTAATATCTCTTTATCAAACACAAACCTGTTCATTTCTATGTAGGATTTTTATTGAAGTCTAACATTCATATAAAAAGTACACAGATTCTAAGTGTACAACTTAATTTTTAGGAAGTGAACATAACCATGCACCAGCATCCAGATCAAGAAGTAGAACATTAGCCAGCACCTCAAAATTCCCCTTATGCCTCTCCTTCTAGTCACTAATTCCTATCCAAGGTTAACCACCATCCTGATCTGGAATGTAATGTTATAGATTACTTTTGCGTGTTTTTGAAGTTTATATAAATGAAATCATCATATGGTTAGTAGTCATTTCCATTGGTATATTTTGGAGTGGAATTGCTGGGTCCTATAGTACATGCATATGTTCAGCTTTAATAGGTATTGCCAAATAGTTTTCAAAAATGGCTATACCAATTTATACACCTTTCCCCTACCCTAAGAAGGAAATGGAGTTTCATTTCTGATTATCTGTTTTAAAACCTTCTTCATGCAGCCTCCTGTTTTGAATTAATTTATACAGCTTTCTCTCCAATACCTGTGTCTTCTACCTCAGTGATGCTTTGCTTTAGTTTGCCTTGGACCGACTCTGGATATACCAAATTCATACCTGTTGTTCTTGCATAATTATGATTAGTGCTCCTTTCATTTTCAATTTGTCCTAGGGTAGAGGGAGATGAAAAAACTTCTAAAATTAGATTGTGGAGATGTTTGCAGAACTCTATGAGTGTAATAAGAAAACATTGTGTACACTTTCCTTGGGTAAATTTTTTGATATATGAACTATATCTCAATAAAGCTGTTTTGATGATTTTTTCCAGTTTGGATGATAAGTTATGTGGTCATTCTACGTAATCAGTTTCTGCCAACTGCAAATAAGTTATTTCTAAAAGGACAGAAAGACACCTAAATAGCTTTGGCTGCTTCATTTGGAAAAACAAAAACAGACTTCCCCTGGCATAGTTTTTGAAGCATTTGCTAGCAAGAGATGCCATTCAAAGCCAAGGAAAATTGATTGTGCTACCCCAATCAATTAAGCTACTCTTTTGAAAGGGGAACTCTTCCACTGGCATTGAGTTTGTTTTATAATTTACTGAAAATTAAGACAACTTTTAAAGTAAATATACCTTATAAATGTTACCACGAGACAGAATATTTTAATTAAAACTATGGTATCGCTGGGTAACAAACTTCCCTAGAACTCAGTGGTGAACAATAATCATTTTATCGTGCTCTTGGCTTTTATGGGTCAGGGATTCAGATGGAGCACAGCGGACAGTTTGCCAGCTCCACACTGTATTCTAGTTGAGCTAGAATACCTATATGTGGCTTCTCTGCATGGACTAGTTTGGGCTTTCTCACAGTATGACAGCTGGGTTCCAAGACAGAGCATTCCAAAAGAGCAAAGTGGTAGTGCATGGCATTTCATGATCTGGCCTTGAAAGTCACATAAAGACACTTTTGCCATCCTCTGTTGATCAAGTCCCAAAATTCGGCCCAGATTCAAAGGAAGAGGATATAGACCTCATCACTCAATGGGAGGGGTTTCAAGATGACACTGTAAACAGCACATGGGAGACATTGTGGGATGCTGCTTTGGAAAGTATGCCTTTCCTTTCATCTGGATTTTCTCTTTCCTCCATTGCTGCTGTTCCTGTCCTGATTAATTTTGATTCCACTCCAAGCAGTTTCTTCTCAGTATGGGGTCCTGTCCTGAAAGGGAGCCCGCCTGGTCAGATTCAAGAATTCACAAGGGCAAGACTGCTACAGACATGGCCCCTTGGGCCTTGCTGTGAGCCCATGGCCTTCACTGGCTTTGACTTGGGTATTTTCAACCACTGTTACCAAACTGGCATGAGGCACTCTCTAGTGAACACCTGCTGACTATTTGGAGGTTCTCCTGTTCTCACATCCATCAGACGCCTGTTGGCTTCTCTCTGCTTTCTCTTGCACAAACACTGATATTGCTCTTCTTGATAGCTTGTCCTCACTTGCTTATAGTTTGGAGTTTGTGAGATACATCATCTCCTGGTTTGATGTATGTGTTGTCCTTAGGGTTCTGACCACCTAGTTGCTCTGTTTTTATGTGGGGACTTGGGAAAACCTCAAATTATGCTGCCACTACCACCACCACCACCACCATCTTACCCAAGTATACCCGGAATAAAGTCCCACTCCACATCTCCTGCTCCTTCCCTGCCTCCTGACGCATTCACCACACTAATTTTTGTGTTCTTTAACTTTGCTTTAGGGCCTTTCAACTAGAATGTACTTCTTGAATATAGTCATATGGCTGACTGCTTCTTAGTATGCAAATATCATTTTAAATGCCATGTCCTCAGACTTGACCTTCCTGTCTACAGTAGCTTTCCCGTCATTCTCTACCACATTGTTCCATTTTATTTTCACTACTGCACGTATTTATGTGATATTACTTGTTTACTGGGTCCCCCCAAAACACTATTATGTATGGAATGTTGTCTGTCTCGTTCAACACTGTATTCTCAGTATCTGTTACATAGATGTTCAATAAATGTTAGTAGGTTGAATGAAGGAATGAAAAGTGAATTGACTAATCAAGGTTTCCTGATTGTATAACTATCATTATGATCTCTAAGTTGCTTTGTCTTGTGAACCTCAGCTTACTAAGAAGTGTTTCCATATTTAATATGCTTTGATATGGTAAACTTTGACATTCATGAGGAATATGCCCAGAAGGTCTTCTTGTATCCACAAATTCACCAGTATTATAACAAAATCTCCCATATAAAATGCAGTAAAGTGTAGCTGAAACATATAAGTGACTCTTAATGTTTTTTGTTAATACAGAACTAAAATCATTTCTAAAGCCATTAAAATAAATTCAGCCACTAAAATAAATGCTACACTACATTACACATGATTTTTATTTTCAAGAGGTTCTTATTATTCTCTTTGATGTCCTATGCTTTGGCAGATAGTAAAGTCCAGCTTAATTTGAAAACCTACCATATTGACCTGGAATAGGAAAGACAGACTGTCCTTGGGCAACTTAAATCTGATTTCACTTTTTCTCCTTGAAATTATATGTTAACAAAGACATTTTCCTGACATATAGCACTTCATCTTTATTGAACAGGTTTTCTGGTTTCTCCATCTTTTCTTTGAATTTCTCTTTTTGGGGAAAAATGCTCCCAAAGCTATGTGGCCAGCTAATGTGTTCTCCTCTTAATCTCACATTAACGGGATAGAGTTGTTCCTCACATTTTCAAATTGACTTTGGCTAGAGGTGAGGTCAGTTCAGGCTTCTCCTTCATATCTTGATCACCTGTCACATCTGGACCTTGTTGGTCCAAGCTCCACAGCTTTCCATTGATTTCCCCTTTCCCTTTCCTATCTCTACTAAAATTTTCACTACTGAGCAATTTTGCACCTATTGAATATATTGGACTGTTTACATATAGAGATATGGTGTCTTAGTTGGAACACCCCCAGCACTGCACTGAAAATTAAATTATTCATTTCTTCATTTGACTCCAGTTTGTGTTTTTCTGTGCAAAGTTTGTTTCTTTATAGGATGTTTTTACTTTTTTTTTTTTGTCATAGGTAGCACAGGCTGCACAAACATGCAGAAAAACTACACTGTCTTACTGCTTGCTTGGTGGTAGGGCTCATGGTTTAATAGTAGCTTTATACACTATTTCCTCTGGAAACAAATCCAGCACTGTACCATTATATGGTATAAGTTTATGTACGAAGTATCTTATATGCATTTATCTCCTTTAATTTCCACTATAATCTTGTAGGGGATCATATCCCCGTTTACTGGCAAAGGAAACTAAGACTCAGAGAAGTTAAGTAAAAGCAAAGCTGGTTTTTAGTTCATGACTGCCTGTCTATCTAACTTCAGAGTCTTTTTGACACTTTTAATATTATGTCTATGTGTGTATGTAAACTTTATTTTTGGAGAGATAGTGTTATTGTACAATAGAAATATGATACAAATCACAAATCCAAGCTGCATATATGATTTTATATTCTACTGTAGCCGCATTTTAAAAAGCCAAAAGAAACAGGTGAAATTAACTTTAATTATGTATTTTATTATACCAGTATATTGCAATTAGTACAATTTTACTATGCAATCAACATAAAAATTATTAGGTGTTTTGCTTTCTTTATACTATTCTTCAAAATTTGGTGTATATTTTACATTTACATTTTGATGTGGACTAGCATGTTTCAAGTGCTCATTAGCTATGAGTAGCTAGTGGCTACTATAATGGATTACACTGAGAGAGGGCGGGAAGGAGGGAGAAAGAAAGCAGTAACATATAATAGGGTAAACACTGGCAAATAAGACTTCCTGTATGTCTGTATGCTTCTGATCTTCCCTTCCTTAGTCTTTCTTCTCAAAGTCAAACACAATTTCTTACATACGTTTTGGAGTTATTCTATACGCAGGTAAAGTGTGTGTTCATGTTTGTGTGTATGTATGCATACATGTGCATCTGCATGTATGTGTACGTGTATGTGTGGTCCATTCAATTCAACAAATGCTATTGACAACTTACTATGTGCCACACACTTTTCTTGGGACTTGGTTACATCAGTAAACGGAACTGTTCAACACCCCTGCCTTCAAAGACTATATTTTAGAGGCAAGAGATAGATGATAAACATCTAAGTAAGTAAATTATAGCAAGTGTATTAGAAAGTCATAGGTACTGTGAATAAAAAGAAAAAGAAAAATTATGTGTTGGGGGGGGCAGTGTCCATCGCAAGTAGGGTGCTCAGAGTAGACCTCATTAAGAAGATGAGATTTGCTCAATGTCTTGAAGGAGGCAAGGGGGTTAGTTACAGTTAAATCTCAGGGGGAAGGGTGTTCCAAGCAGGAGGAGGGCAGTGCCAAGGCCAAGTTGGGAGGGTACCTGGCACATTTGAGGAGCAGAAAACCAGTGTGGCTGGAGTAAGGCAAGAGAGGGGAACACAGCGTGAGTGAGGTCAGGGTGGGGAGTGCGGCAGATCCTGTGTAGCTTTGTCACTTTGTTGCACTTTCAAGGCTCCTCCCACCGCTGAGGCTTTTATTCTGAGTGTAAGAAGGTCTGCTTTGTTCTGATTAGCAGCCACAAAGCATCCTGTGGTACCGAGGATGTATTTACCAGTCTTCTCTTGAGATGGATACTTACGTTGTTTCTGACCTGTTTTTATCAGAACTACAAGACCGTGTATATATCCTGGAATCAGCATATCTTGGCACATGTGTGTGATCTTATGTGCAGGATAAATTCCTAGTAATGACAGCTAGGATGTCTGTTTTTAATTTTTCTAGATAATGCCAAGTTGCCTCTGAAAAAGCTGTACAAATGTATGTGATCCACAGTGTTTGAGAGCGATTGTTTTCCTGTTATCACTATGGCATTTGGTCAACAATTTTACTTTTGCCAATCTAATAAGTAAAAGTATTCTCCTATTGGCATACTTTGAGCAGTCTTTCTGCACTCTAAATTATAAATAATGTGGATTCTACCCCACTCTTCCTCTTCTCTGGGATGTCAAATGGATTTGCACTTTACGGCAGTTATAGCAAATATTGCTCTGTATTTACTTGTGCATGTCCTTGTGTTCCACTCTTTATTATAAGCTTCTCGAGAGCAAGGCTAACCTCTTATTTTTTTACACCCTCCCCCTTTGACTAGAACTTTGCTTAATTCTGTTTGAATTATGCTATATAATCCTATGTCATGACTTTACTAATTAAAGTTATTGTTATTCAGTGATTATTCAACTGTCAGCGAAAGTCTTTGATTTATTGTATTACCCACTCTTGACTGCTAGCTGAGAACAAGTACGTATTCTATCTTTAGTGTTCAGGATAGAAATAGTCAATTTGTTCTCTTATTTCTAATCCCTAAAGTAAGCATTTCTTTAAATATACAAAAACCTGAGTAGGACTGAATTGGATACCTATGTAGGTGACAGTAAATACAGTTAAACCAGGTTCCTGTCGCTTTATTTGCTTCTATTTGTTTTGTCTTCTTGAAACTGAGCAGCAGTTTTTGGCCTGTAGCCTTGGGCATCTGGCTGCTGAGGCCATTAGGCCATTGACTATACCATCACTTAGTTTTCAGAATCTTTGAAATGTGATTTGAAAATGGATTTGGACAGAGGAGTGTGTGCTGGGTCAGGAGGCTGAGCAGCCTTTCCTAGGCTGTGTTTCCCAGAACATGTGGGTCCCTGGAGATAGTGACAAATGTTCCATTTTGGAAATGCTATACTGCATCTCCCTCCTCCTTGCACATAAGCATATTAAGGGTTTTGAGAAGCCCTGCGGGAAAGAAAACTCTTTATTCCAGTGTTTCTCAAATTGATTTGACCACAGAAAACCTTTTTTCCCCCCTAGTAACACCTATCAGTATATCACAGAATATCAATTTTCTGTACAGTAGAGTTGGAGAAAAGAGCAGTTGTTTTTTCTCTGCTTTTTATACCAATAGAGGTAAATTATATAACTTTATCAATATTATTAAATATATTTAAAATTTTTACCTTCATCAAATGAAAGGTCGCTGTCCAGTTACAGGCTAGTTTATAGCTGATTGACCGCAGAAATAGGTCACAGATGAAGTGAACATTTTTGTTTAGGGATCTATTTTGTAATAGATTCCATCCTAGAACTAGTTAGGTTAAAGCTAACATGAGAGTTTAGGAACAAGTTTAAGCCTGAAAATTGACAAATGAAGATAATTTTAAAAAACCAGACCCAGCTATTAATTTCCTCTAGCTATATAACATTTTCAGATACCTGAAACATGGCCAGGGGAGTATGTCTACAACTTCTATCTGTGTTGTCAAAGATGCCAACTGATGACTTTTCTTACGTGTAAAATTATGGAGATGTATTTAACAGACACTGTCAACTTTAATCTGCACATAGAAATTCTTAATTGTCCCAACCCCCTTTTTTCAGCTTGTTTTTCAGGCTTTCTAATGCATTCACCTTCTTCCTCTTCTCTCTCTTCCCTCTCTGTGCTCCTTAAAAACATCCACTAGGCTGGCAATTAGGGGCTGAGCACAGATGCATCCTTTAATTTAATTTCACATTCCATCATCTGAAACATGACCAAGTGTGTCTGCTTATGGCCTTCAGAGTGCTGGGAAATCAATATGTTAATTTACCTCCATCTTTCCAAATCATCTTTGCGAGAGAGCAAGCACCTGTGAAATGAGAGGCTTGCACTGGGGAGGGGGTGATTCTGTGTAAGAGACATAGCCCCAAGTACCTGTATTCTCACCCTCCCCCTCTTTGTTAATAAGCTGTATTCTAAAGTATATTATCCAATTGACTATTCAGAACTTTGAATACTGTTTGTTTTCCTGATGAAAACTTGTTTATGGTCATTAGTATTCTAAGCCAGCCCTTAAAACCCCATGGACTTCAGTGTATCGAAAGCATTCTCCAAACAGTACACTGAGGCTGCAGTAGTACAAGTGTATCTCCAGTCCCACTCTATCTTACTGGAATGATATTTCCATTAGTGCAGCCTATGGTTGCATTTCTTTTTATCATCCAGGTCATATTGTTGACTCATAGTTCGCTTGTGGTAAAATGAAATCTCCGAAGTTTTTTCTATATCAAAGGCTCCAAAGTTAGGGCTACACCTCCCCACTTTCTTAGGCCTGTGCTTATTAATAATGCTTTACATTATTAATACAAGTGTGTCCCTGTTACATTCCATTCTTTTGGATTTTGTCTTACTGTTCATGCAAGTTGAGTGCTTTATTAATCTTCATTAAGTCACTGTGTAACACATTAACTTTAATTCAGTTATGTCACATTCATATTGGGTTGAGTTTATTTCTGTCTTTATATAAACTGTAGATAGAACTATTGGGCGTGACAACTTTAAGAGCTTTGGTTTTCAGAGCATTTTCATAAGAAAACATGGTCTTGGTTGAGCCTCCCTCAGACCTTGGGAGGTAGAGTGAGCCTGTTAATGATGTTAATGAATTCCATTTCTATGTGTGGCAAACTAGAGGCAGTAAGATTGTTCTCTAGTCACATACTGAGTATATGGTGGCCCTGAAAGCCACTTTTCAAGCATTTGGCCTTGTCCTTTTTCTACTACAGGTCAATATCTCATTGAATTTATTCTCAAATATACTGTTCCCCATTTTTGAACTTTGATACATTTTTTTTAACTCCCATCTTCTAGCACCATTCAGGTTTACCATGACTGTGCAGAGATTAACCACAGCAGTTCTTGGATCTTCATCATTTGTATCTTTTGATGTAAACCATTGGGTCTGAAGTCTTGAGTCCACTTAAACTAAAGCACTAAGAGCTGCCTCATAGTATAGTTTTGCGTATTATGCTTTCTTTGATAAAGAAAAGACATGCCAAAAAGTTTAGTACTTCTGTTTGCTTTTGATATTTTCTTAACATTACAGCAGTTAACCCCCATCCCCACAAAACAAAAGCAGTGATTTGGTTTTCTTTTCTTTTTGTTTTTATTATTATACTTTAAGTTCTGAGATACATGTGCAGAATGTGCAGGTTTGTTACATAGGTATACATGCACCATGGTGGTTTGCTGCACCGATCAACCTGTCGTCTACATTAGGTATTTCTGCTAATGCTGTCACTCCCCTAGCCCCCTACCCCCTGACAGGCTCTGGTGTGTGATGATCCCCTCCCTGTGTCCATGTGTTCTCATTGTTCAACTTCCACTTATGAGTAAGAACATGTGGTGTTTGGTTTTCTGTTCCTGTGTTAGTTTGCTAAGAATGATGGTTTCCAGCTTCACACAGTGTGGCAATTCCTCAAGGACCTAGAACCAGAAATACCATCTGACCCATCAATCCCATTACTGGGTATATACCCACCCAAAGGATTATAAATCATTCTACTGTAAAGACACATGCGCAGGTATGTTTATTGCAGCACTGTTCACAATAGCAAAGACTTGGAACCAACCCAAGTGCCCATCAATGATTTGGTTGTTTTCTTTGTTCTTGCAAAGACCAGACATAACATCATTAACCTCAACTTCCAAAGTTCCCACTGACCTGAAGGTAAACGGGGACCTCAGCAACTACCAAAATGTCATTTCTCAGGTCTGCCTCCCGTTACCCATTCCATTTTGTGGACCCCTACCCACCACTGACAGAATTGCAGAATTCTTCCTCCTCTTGAATTTCCTTAACAGACAAGCACTCCAGCTTGTTTTGGAAGTCCTTTGTCCACTTGGTGTAGGAAGTTTCATTTTCCCAGCTGCCACATTTGGGGGAAGGTTTCCTCTCTTATATCTTGCCACTCTTGATTGTCTGAGGCATGGCTACCAACTTGTGCTCAGGCCTAATTTGGGCCTCCAGTGGGTTTCAATAATCAGTCTAAATGATAAAAGCTCTTTCCCTCCCATTTGTGCTACACTTTGCCTATAGTGCTATACTTTGCCTATATTGTGCTATACTTTGCCTATACTTTGTGCTCACCAAAGCCTAAGGGGCTTTAAAGAAGGAATGCTTTTCTATCTCCAATCCCCAGAATTATGCACAAGCCTGGATGGTGGGGGTAACACATACCAGTGAACCCAAAATTAGGTGCCCCTCTAACCTGAGGCCTTTACCTTTTCAAGTCATTTAGTGATAGCAGGTTTTTCCCTCAGCATGTGTTATTTTGGTGGTGGTTTCTCACCCCTCTGTTAAAGACATACCCCAAAAACCCTTCAAAATGCCCAGCTGTGGCTGAAGCTTGGCACCAACAGGATTGATGCTCTCAATCATGGACCCCACCAATAAAATGTGTTGCTTTCAGGAATTTTCCAAAGAATATGGGTTATTTGGGGTTTTAGCTCCCTGCACTGTCCTTTGGGATTACATTTTAGTATTCTTTCTTGATTATATGACAATTCCTCTGTGTTTTATAACTTCTCATTTAAGATCTAAACACACCCAGGAGTCCCTTGCTTAATTACTGTCTATTGAAAGTCAGATGAGGATGGGATGGAGAGCTCTAGCTCTGAACATCACAGGACCACGTTTACATTCTGGCACTGCCATCTATGAGCACATGACCATGGACAAATAACTGAAATCACTAAGCCTTAATTCCCTAAACTATAAAATGGGGATATCTTACCTATCTCATGGGGCTGTTAGAGGACCAAATGAGATAACCATGTAGAATACCTGCACAGCATCTAGAATACAAGTTCTCCATAAGTCTTGGCTATTTGCTTATCGCCATTATTATCACCATATTTATAATAATTTTCCTGTGGCCACTCGGTCCTTTTTATGAACCATTTGTATGTGCAGATCCTATTTTAATACGTTGAAAGCTTTTCCAGAGACCATGGCACTTGCAGTGAGCCTCCACAGATGTAGCCTCATTTAGATCTGAGACTTTTGGCTCTATGTGGCCCAAACCCTAAGGACTTAGACGCTTGTCAGAGTTAGTAAAATAACATTTCTTATTCACTACAGGCTTAAAGAACTTTCTTTCTTTCTAAACCAACAGCAGGAGACTCTCTGGCCTTGGGGTGGTAGGCTCTGAAAAGCCAGGTCATTTGTGTAACTCTGCGGATTTGAGTGAGCCTAAGAAGTGATTCGTTCCTGGGGACCTCTCTATGCTGGGATTGACCAAAAGTAAATTATCTCCAAGTCTCTTTGGACTGAAATGAACCCCAAATTTAATTCAGCCTTAATATATACTCTGTGGATCTATAGCAATAAACAATATATGGGCATTACTTTATGATGTACTCAGTGATTTGATTTTAATTTTATCATTGGCTTTATAAGAGTTGCTACATCTGTGTGTGTTATGTCTGTGTGCAAGGTCTTGTATGATTATGGCTCAAGATATACATTTAAATATAGTTGAGACTTAATGGTGCATTGTATTACTGTATTACAATTGAATATTAGGTTGGAAAAATGTAATAATGAGAATAAGAGTATCATCATTAAAAACGAATTTCCTTTAAGAATTTTCTGAATTTAAGTGGGAGATTAAGCCTCCAAAAGGTAAAATGGGCTGTCTGAGTCTGAGTCTTTGACATGTCTCTGAATAATCAACTACAACACACAGGCCAACTGCTGAGGGTTTTTTTTCTTTTTTCTTTTCTTTTCTTTTCTTTTTTTGTTTTTTTGAGGCAGAATCTCACCCTGTAGCCCAGGTTGGAATGCAATGGCATGATCTCGGCTCACTGCAACCTCCGCCTCCTGGGTTCAAGCGATTCTCCTACCTCAGCCTCTCGAGTAGCTGGGGTTACAGGCACACCACCACACCTGGCTAACGTGTTGTATCTTTAGTAGAGATGGAGTTTCATCATGTTGGCCAGGCTGGTCTCGAACTCCTGACCTCATGATCCACCTGCCTCGGCCTCCCAAAGTGCTGGGATTACAGGTATGAGCCACTGCGCCCAGCCAGCTGCTAAGTTTTTACTTTGGGCTTGTCTGATAAAATAAGTGGAGGTTGCTGGTAGCATGAAATGGGGAGTATGCCTTATTTTATTTATAAATAAAAATGGGAGAAAATCCCCATGACAGTAAAGTTAAACAGATCCCTGACCCATTTGGCTTACCTGTTCAAGCTTCATTGCCCGTGTGGTCTTCAGTCCCCTGCTTGTGTCTGGCCACTTTACGGGCCTCTAATATTGGCCTGCCCCAGCTTCCCCAGGTGCTGACCCAGTGGTGACCATCAATCTGCTATTTCCCATAGTCATTTTTGAAAAGATAAAGTCTGTCCCATGATGTGCAAGACCTGAATCCTTCTTTTCTTTTTATTGACAGAAATAACCCTCACAGAATAATCTTGGTCTTGATCAATCTACAAAAAATAAATTATTTGGGAGCACTTTTGTTGGTGAACTTCATACTGAATTATACTCTCTGTCCATGCACTCTTGAATTTTAGGTTCCCTGAACAGTAACTTAGTCTGAATTTGAAGTTTGACAGTCCTAAAGGACTGCTTTTGATATTGTTCATTTGGCTAGTTTTTTTTTTATTTATTTCATTCTTTATTCGGCATTTGCTGTGTCCACTATGTAATAATGAAAACAAAAACTCACATTTATCAAACGCTTGCTATATGCTAGGCACTGTGCCAATTGCTTTATATGTTTTAGTTCATTTCAATAATCCTTGAGGTAGGCTTTATTACTCCCATTTTATAGATGAGGAAATGGGGGTACAGGTGGTTAAATAATTTCCCCCAAAGCCACAACCTGGTGAGTGGCAGATCTGGGATAAAATGACATATTTGAATAGCTTCGACGCTTGTCCTTCAAACAAGTTACTAATTTTTAAATTATAAACTCATAAAATATTGTTCAGTTCCCTTATTATCTAGTTCTTATTAAACCTGAGAGTGTCAGCAAGGTGGGATGGGAAAGGAAACATCATCCTTTTCTAAAACTCTGTTATTTTTTGTGAGTTCAAGAGGTGTAGAGGTAGAAGTAGGTACAGCCAAAAAGACATTAAAAATATTGCAAAAAGACCATTGGTTGTTATAGTGAACTTGCTGGAAAGGGAGATTTTTTTCCCTCCTATATTCAGAACATTTGCAGCAATAAGAGAGATAACGAAGGGTGTGTTCTCAGAATACAGAGACTTTTCTCCATGACTGAGTTAATTTCTCAGACATGTGTTCTGAAAATGGTACCTGTGCCCTTGTCCCCTGGCCCACAGAATAATGCAGTGAAGATGCTTCACCACAGGGAATTCACTGTTGCTCACTTCTCATGTTGGGATCTGGTGGCCTTTTAATGCTTGAGTCATTTTGGTTATTAGAGGAGAATTGTTTCATAAGCATGCAGAAAGAGGAGGGAAAGCAGTGGTTCTCAAACTTCAGGGAGCATAATCACAGGGGGAGGAGGGTGGTGACATGAAGTTTAAAAGGCCTCACGTGGAGTGGGCCTCAGAGTCTCCATTTTCTCCAGGGGATGCCAATGGCAGTTGTCCAAGAAACACACTTTCAGAAAGGCTAATGTTAAAAAAAAAATTTCAGTTGGAGAAAGATTCATACAGTGAATACCTTTGATGGAGGCAGTGATCCTCAAATATGGTCCCTCCACAGCATCCGTGTCACCTGGGAACTTGTTAGAAACACCAATCCAAACCTACTGCATCAGAAACTCTGGGGGTGGAGCCCACCCAGCTGCTCTTTAACAGAGCATGCAAGCTCATGCACAAGACCTGCTGGATTAGGGGAAGGCGAAGTGCTGTTGTAGAATCCCATATCATTGGTTCTCAAGAGTGGCTGCATATTGGAATTACCTGGGGAGGTTTAAACACTGGGTCACATGCTCAGAGATTCTGATGGAGTTGATCTGGGGTGTAGGCTGAGTACAGGAATTCTTTTAGAGGTCTCCCAGTTACTCTAATGTGCAGCAGTGTCCTCTGGGTCAGGTTACCTGAGTTTTTTTCACTCTGTTAGGTGAAAAATTATTTAAGCATTGCTTTTGTCCTCAGTCACCATTAATAAAATGCTACTGTATCAAGAAAAGGATAGATGTTATTGTGTATAACCAGTGTCTAGCTGACATGTTTATTTTACATGGTATATCCTTACCCTATGACCTGTGCATGGAAAAGGTCCCATGCCATTGGGAAAATCAGAAAGGAAGTTGTAATAAGGACACATTGTCCCTGCCTTCACTCCTTCAGCCTGCTGGTGAGCCCATTGGGTCACACGCACTCTCACACGTTAACTTCCTCAATTCACTGAGGTGAATCATCTGTATTGGTAATTCTAGTCTTTATTGCCACGGAAGCAATTCGCAAGGTTGCAAGTTCCAGACAAGAAGATCTGTAGCATCTCCAGCTGCATGTGTTTGTATGTGAGCATGCATTTGTAGGCAGATACTTCAGTGATCTACAATTATATAACTTGGGAAAGTGGTTGCCTGCTACACTGAGATTATATAAAATATTAATTTCAGTGAAGTTCATCAGAAAGTACCAGTAATTCTCCAATGGCATATGCTGGTGGGAGACATGCCTACTCATTTTCCCAATGTTCCTCCTCTAAGCAGGAGCAAACAATATTAATCTGCTGCCCCGCCTCCATCTTCAATAAAATATAGACCAAGTAGAGCATTTAATCAGTGTCACTGAATGTATAGTTCTGTGACTCTAGCATTTCTCAAAGTGCTTCTTCAAGGACATAGAAGTTATTACTCATTGCTGGAGTGAATTGATTCTCCCTTTTATAAGCCTGCAGAATATACACATTTGACAGGAATTGCGTTGATTCTTAACCCTCCCCTCTTCCTATGAGGACTGTGGTTGTTTTAACAAGGCACCTTACAAATGAGTTGTTGTACCTTGATGTTGTTCAAAAGGGGAAGAACTAGAGACTATTATCTTGTTATAAGATACTGCCTTATTATGGCACCAAAACATGTATGTTATGTCCCTGGTGGACAAAGCTAAGGAGAGGCACACCAGCATCATGGCAGGGCCCTACATCTCAATTGAGTCATGTGTAAATAATTTGCTTGTCTTCTGCTTCAGTGATTATGTAATTTTATCTCGTGTTGGTTGCAGTTTTTCAGCCTACTGTGAGAAATTAGCCTGGTAGCCTATTAATACCGTCAAAAGTCAGTTATACTAATAAAAGCCTTTTTTTTTTTTTTTTTTTTTTTTTTTTTTAAACACAGAGACAACCACTTGCTGGGAAGGCAAAATGATATGACTAACATTCTTCTTCAGCTTTTATTGGTTAGTTAGATCTATCAGAGAACACTAGTGCCTTTAATCCTATCTCAGACCTTTCAGTTGAAATAACTCTTTAAACATCCCAGCAAAGAGGGTATTGGTAATGAAAGTGGTTTTCTTTGTGGCTTTGTTTTTTCCCAAGCCTCTTGTCCTCCTAAGATGCTTCTTTTGAGAACTCCCTGCTTTCTCCCCTCCTCCCCTCCTCCTCACTCTTCATCCCTCAGAGGAGACATCTTGTTAAAGTACCTTTATTGAAAAACAATCTGAAATTTAAAGGTGCTTCTCTGTGGCAAAAAAAAAAAAAAAAAAAAAAGTATTTTAAACTGAGTTTCCAAAGTAAATAAAATAAAAGCATTTATATTCAAAAGCTATCCAGTGGCTTTCTGAGATTTAAAGCTGATTAGATTGGTAGCAAGATTAAGGAAATTAATCCAGAAAATGACAATTCATTTCAGCTTTTATATAAATGCATTAAAACATTGTAGTATAGAGTTTTGAGTCTCCTGTTACTTAAAGACAAACCTAATTTATTTGTAATGGGTAGAAAATTCCAGTGGAAAAGGGGAAGTAGCAGTGAATCCCTTATCCATTTGTTCATTCTCTTATCCATAGGGAATGTTTGCTTAATGATGAATGGATTCTTCAGTAGGTATTACTGAAAACTTCACTTGCTGGGAATGTGTTTGTATCAACACTGAAGTGGAAAAAGCACGTTGGAATTCCAGTAAATAAAATCCGCAAATACGTTACTAACAAATTTATAATTTAATGAAAAGATTAGCTAGCCTTGGCCCTGACTGTTGATCTTTAAGTCAAGGTCTTGCTCGTAATGTGAGAACCTCCTGTACTGTTACTGAATGTCCCTACATGGAAGGCCACCCATGCAGAGCTCTTGCGAGTGTGTTTGGTTCCTCACAGGGCAGCCATGTGGAAGGAATTGGGGACCATGTAGGCCTGATACGAAGTGCTGAGAACATAAAGTTCACCAAGGGCCAGTGTCTGCTCCCCAAGAGCTCACAGTCTGGTGGGGGACATAGTCATATGACTTCAAAGTACGGTATGACAAATGCTTTAATGAAGGTGTGTGTGCCGTGTGCTGGCAAAGAGCAAGGAAGGGAATGCCAGCTGTCCCTGGAATACCAGCCACCTTCTAGAACAGTGATCACATGCACAGATCTGGAAGACCTGGGTGTGCGTTTATAGCAAGGCCAGGGGAGCCCCTGGAATGGAGGCCAGTCCTGGAAGGGACTTCTGACTCCCCAGATATCTCTCTGCCATTCCTGGTCAATATACGAAATTCAAGACCTGGAGCTTCAGCCCTTTGATTTGATATTTCAATTCTTGTTAAAAATATACTTTTCATGGGGCTAGTGTTTCGAGTTGTCAACAGTCACTTATATCACAGTGTGGATGAGCTTCAGATGTTTCCTCTGACCTTAATTTCATAGTGTAAGGAAAAAAACAAGAGCCACAGTGTAGTGAGTCCTAGAGGAGGATGGATCATAGGTGTAGAAAGTTAGATGGTGGTACCAGAATAGTCTTGAGCGGTCTACAAGTTCTGAAGATCAGCTGTGCCCACACACTATTTACTAAGGACATCCTATGTCTGCAGTCATTTCCACCTGGTTCATTCTCCTCCCAACTTCTTCCTACCTCCCCACCTTTTCTATTTCTGCCTCTTCCTCCAAATCCAGTCTATATTTCTTTCACTGAAATAGAGCAAGGATGGTGAGTTTTCACATCATTTATAAAAGAAAAATACTCCTTCAGCTTTACTTCTCAAGAGCTTCCTGCTCAACATCAATTCTACAAATTATTTGTTTCTAGTGGTTTTCCCTAAGGCAACATGAGAAAAAGTCAGCATGTTCCACAGTGGAGAAGCCATGTGAAGCTACCATGGAGTGTGAAGCAAGGAGCGGATGACCACTAGGAATGAGGATTAGCTGTCCCAACCCACAGATGAGAATTAGTCCCTCTTCATTCCCTTATGTGGAAGTCCACCATATCACACCCTTGGTTTTAAGTAAGATCTAATTTAAAAAAATAAAAACTGTGACAATTCCCCTGTTTCACTTGCATAGAGTAATACTTCAAAGGAAGAAGATCTTTTCTTCTAAAGAGGAGTCATTTCAAAGATTGTCATGAGTGCGAAGGATGATGAGAGCTTTGGCATCCAGAGCTCTCCATCCACAAGAGAGGCTGGAGGTGTTCAAATGAAGGCTAGAAACTCATTCAAAAAATATGCTTCCTGCAGTGGGTGCAGCATTGCCCTAAATGACTCCAAGGCTGTCTTCAACTTTGAGAGTTTCAGAATCTAGGAAATATCATCACCAGGCAGATGAACAGGCTGTGACTAAGGGCCTGTCCCATCATTGAGGAAGACCAAATGTGATTTCAATGAAGGGTACATATTTGGTGAGATAAGGAAATCTATCTCCTTTCTAGTTCTGCATTCTGTTGAAGCTGCAAGTAAATAAACTTATGAGAAAAAAAAATATATATATATCTAAACTTTCTCATCTATCTAGTAAGGGTAATAATAGAGCCTACTTCATAAAGTTTTATAAGGATTCAATGAGCTAATTCACAAAAAGCGCTTAGAACAATGTCTGAAACATAGGAAGCACAAAATAAGAATTAGCTGTGATTAGTAATATTGTTGTTATTCTTATATTTTTTTACAGACTGCTTAAGCTGCCCTCCTTATCTGTAGGAGAACACAGCAGTAGCCTTGCAAAACACAAGAGATAGGGGGCTTTGCTCAAATGCAGGTGACATTCTTTATGCTTGGTTACACTTTATCCCAACAGGAAAAAATATAAGAAAAAGAAAAAACACAAACTCCCTTTCCATCTCTTGTCCTTACAAATAACTGAATTTTAATAGGTCTTAATAAATATAAAACCTTCTAGAATGTAGCCATGATTTACAAATCATAGATGGGGTTTCAGTAATTGTAACCCATTAATTTGCTGTCAACTATTGGTGAACATCTTGCTATGAAGTAAACACCTTCCTGAAAAGTTGAGCGTAAATTTTGGTCAAAGGTCTTAGTATAAGTAAAATAATAACTTTTCCTCAGTAATGCTTTTCCTCATGGAAAGCTTCGTAAATGAAAAAGCAGTTTTCTGGCAGTTCAGTTGCCCTGAGGTTGCACTTGGCTGATATGAAACATGATGATCCAGTAGCTAAACCACATTAAGACTATTAATTAATAGACGGCTGTGGCCTAGAGCCAAGGTAAAATAATGCTAGTTTCCTCTGTCTCTGGTATTCAAACTGGAGTTTACATTCTTTATGTTGATCAGCTATTGGCCTCAGATTCTTTCTCATTGTTTTTCACTCTCTGGGCAGTTTTCTGTGACCAGGAACACAAATGGAACCTATTTTTCCAAATGATTGTTTATATCTAGTTTTGATTTGGACAGCCAAATGGCCCCTCTGCATGGTCCACATCACTCTTGCTGCTCTCGTTCACAGCTGTACAGCTTTCTTGTTCACAGCTCGCTCTTGGCACTTGGACTATGGACACAATGTCCCATGGCTGTCCATGGCAGGCTGCATTTGCCTTGTTAGGCAATGTCAGTGCTTGCTGTACCACTTTGTAATTTGTGTCACTTGAATACAAGTGGGAAGACTTTAGGAGAATTTTGAGAGAAAAATACAAAACAAACTCTTTGAAAATGTGTGAGCATAATACATGCTTAGCAGATAGCATTGTCGTTGGTGATTTGTATATAATTACTACCCGGTTTTAGGTGGTACTTAAGTTCTTTGTCCAGGATGAGAAGATTCATTTGTATACATCATCATTATCCCTCCTGACATGTGCTTTGGTGACATTAATCTGTGTTTTATTTCCTGCAGCTGTAATGATGGGGTTGTCTTCCGTGGCTTTATTATGTTGTCACATTTTTTTTCAGTGATCATCCTCACAGTACAAAAGAAATATCTCATACGGGGATAAACTCCAAAATAGCTGACATTTAACAGTCATACTGGCAAGCATCTAGTTTTCTTTCCCTTCATTCTTTGTCCCTGTCAAGCTGAGTCCTGGGGAATTATCATTGACTGTGGTCAGACCGGTAGTTGTTTGTAATTTTACATGGAAAACATGTCTGAGGTGGAGCTTATTTCTTTTTTTTTTTTTTTTTTTTTTTTGAGACGGAGTCTCGCTCTGTCGCCCAGGCTGGAGTGCAGTGGCCGGGTCTCAGCTCACTGCAAGGTCCGCCTCCCGGGTTCATGCCATCCTCCTGCCTCAGCCTCCGGAGTAGCTGGGACTACAGGCGCCCGCCACCTCGCCCGGCTAGTTTTTTGTATTTTTAGTAGAGACGGGGTTTCACCATGTTAGCCAGGATGGTCTCGATCTCCTGACCTTGTGATCCGCCCGTCTCGGCCTCCCAAAGTGCTGGGATTACAGGCTTGAGCCACCGCGCCCGGCAAGCTTATTTCTTAAGACTAGGTAACATGTACAGGGGTAGGCTAGATGGAACATCAATTCAAACTGGCAAATGACTAGCTGATTTTGAGGGAAGCTTGGGAGAAAGAATGGATTGCCAGGGTATCTGATTTCTAGTTGGAGTTGCAGCCAGTGGCCTTTGTAGTTTAGAGGGTCAGAATCTGAATCTGATAGTGGAAGTTCAAAGGAAAACAAATGCACCTGGTCCTTGCTTTAAGGACAGCAAGGATTAGCTTAGCAGTAGAGCTCTAATAATTCAATTTTAAATTAGAAAATTTTTTTAAAAATTTATAACTTTTAAAATTTATAATTGTATCACTTTCATTTGCATTTTTCAGTAACAGAACAAATTATGTGGGCATGGTTTCTGTAAACAGAATATCAAGACTGTGATGATCAATGACTTCTCTGTACTTCAGCTCAACAACCCCTGCTAACAGCCTCATATACAAAACACATTAAGCACAGAGAATGATGAAATGAAATCAACCAGTATTGTTTATTAATTTGTTAGATGTTTTAATAAAGCCAATCCCCAGGGCAGAATCAATCTGCGTAACCACTGCACATTGTATATGCTCCGATTAAAGCATTTAATACATTGCCTTGCAGTTGTGTGTGTTCATGTCTGTCTCCTTTAAATAAACATGAGTTTCCTGGAGGGCAGGGACCTTGGCTCATTTCTTTTTGATTTCCCAGCATAAGTACAGTGCCTTGTGCAGAATGGTGCTAGTGGTGTTTGTAGAATTGAATTGAACCAACTATTGCATCTATGCACCGAAGAATTTAAGCAGATGTTTAGCCACATATTTTAAGTTTTACAGCATATATTAAGTTGTACAGCATATATGAAGTTGTACAGCATGTATTATTGAAATTAACAAGAGAAAATAAGAAAAGTATTAACAGTGGTGACAGGAAAATGAGAGAGGGAAAGGAAGACTAACAAGAAGACTAAGAAGCTCCATCCCCTTGTTTTTCATTGTAGGCTCCTCTGATCAGGGATTGGGGTCCTCCTAGCCTCCTCTGACCAGGAGCAAATGAAACTGTTAATGCAGTTGTGGAGTAGGAATCTTCCTTGGGGCCAGGTAAATTGTCTTCAGTCTAGAATCTCCTTGTTGACAGTTATGCCTTGACACTTACTATTGAGGAAAGTTCATACTGAGCAAGTATAAATCACCAGAAAGTGTCTCCAAGTTCAAAATGCCTGTATCTCAAAATTGAATATCATAATCATGGGAAGAGCAAAACCATGGAGACCTACTTTTCGTATTATTTTAGTTTATTATGTGCCAGGCTCTGAGTTAAGTGCTATACAAATATTAAGTGATTTTTCTTAACAACTCTGAAGGATAGGAAATGGTAACTCTCCTCATTTTACAGGTGAAGAAACCAAGGCTGAGAGAAATAAGTAACCTGCCCAAGTTCACATCATAGCTGGCATGGGGTAGAGCCAGGACTTACCCCAGGCTACATGGCTGCAGAACCCATGCTTTTCCTTGCTCCACCACATTTGTTGCTTCTGTCTTGTTTAGTTGCTTGATGAAACACAGAGACTTGAGAAAGCTGGGGTTTGATTCCTCTAGATCTAGGATTCCCTCAGCACTCAGCTTATTAACACCATAAGTCCTCAGACTGCTGTCTTGAAGCTTCTACTTCCTTTAAAAGTATATTTAATGAGTCCTTCTGTGAGCTAGACTCCAAAGGAAAGGCACAGTTCGATATGAAATATCTGTCCTTGAGAAGCTTTCAGTTGAGTAGGGAGATGATGCATGGCAGAGTTAACTGGGTGCCATAGGAGAGGCACAATTCCAATGTGGTGGGGAACAAGGAAAAGAAGAGATTACATTTAATGGAGGAAGGAAATGAGACTTTGTGGGAACATTAGAGAAGGGCTCTGAAGGATTGGAAAGGCTGGGGATGAGGCAGTACAGGCTTCCTTTTAGGTAAGGAAACAATAAGCAAATATGTAGAAATAAGCTGGAGCAAAAAGCATCATGGAAGACTTGCATCCAGCTCTGGCTGGAGGACATGGCAGATGTGTGAGCTTGGATGACAGACGAAGATGCATATATTTAATTTGGAAGACACAAGGGAGAATCCATGGAAATTTTTGAGTGGAGAAAAGACTTGTACTTGAGAAAGGTTTGTCTGTAGTGATGCTTGGGATAGAGGAAAGGCAAGAGTTAGCTAAGAATCTGTTACATTGGAGTCAAGCAGGAAGGGGTAGGGAGATCTGAAAAGGAAAGAATGGGATAGAAGTAAATGTCTGATTGTGCTCATGATGTACAAAGGCAAGAAGACAGAGACCATTTTGCAAAGTCAGTTGAAGGGCATGGACTAATAAATTTGAATAAATCGTAATATACTATGCTATCTTACACTGCGTGGTAATTTGGGGGTTCTGTAGAGCTCAAAGCTTTCACTGCATTCTAGTACCTATCTGACACACTGGGTCATTTTAACGGACAAAGGTGCCCCAGGCTACTTTTGGGGAATTAAAAAAAAATGCTCATTAATAGGATTTGAAGTTTGATCTGAGAAAAGTTCCAGATCAAATTGAGATGTGTGGAATATTCATATTGTATAATCTTCATTGTGCAGGCATTTTTATCTCTAGTTAAATTCATAATACTTTTTTGTTTTCAGAAGTATTTCTCGTGATATGGTTTGGCTATGTCCCCACCCAAATCTCAGCTTGAATTGTATCTCCCAGAATTCCCACACATTGTGGGAGGAACCCACAGGAAGGTAATTGAATCATGGGGTTTGGTATTTCTTGTGTTATTCTCATGATAGTGAATAAGTCTCATGAGATCTGATGGGTTTATCAAGGGCTTCTGCTTTTGCTTCTTCTTCATTGTTCTCTTGCCACCACCATGTAAGAAGTGCTTTTTGCCTCCCACCATGATTCTGAGGCCTCCCTAGCTATGTGGAACTGTAAGTCCAATTAAACCTCCTTCCCCCACAAAGGGTATGCATTGGGTAGGTTTTTATCAGCAGTGCGAAAGCAAACTAATATGGTAAATTGGTACCAGGAGTAGGGCATTGCTGAAAAGGTACTTGAAAATATGGAAGCAACTTTGGGACTGGGTAACAGGCAGAGTTTGGAACAGTTTAGAGGGCTCAGAAGAAGACAGGAAAATGTGGGAAAGTTGGGAACCTCCTAGAGACTTGTTGAATGGCTTTAATAAAAATGCTGATAGTGTGCTGGGCAAGGTGGCTCACACCTGTAATCCCAGCACTTTGGGAGACCAAGGTGGACAGATCACGAGGTGAGGAGATCGAGACTATCCTGGCTAACACGGTGAAACCCCATCTCTACTAAAAACACAAAAACTTAGCCGGTCGTGGTGGCGGGTGCCTTTAGTCCCAGCTACTCTGGAGGCTGAGACAGGAGAATGGTGTGAACTGGGAGGGGGAGCTTGCAGTGAGCTGAGATTGCACCACTGCACTCCAGCCTGGGTGACAGAGTGAGACTCCATCTCAAAAAAAAAAAAAAAAAAAAATGCTGATAGTGTTATGAACAATAAGGTCCAAGCTTAGGTGGTCTCAGATGGAGATGAGGTATTTGTTGGGAACTGGAGCAAAGGTGATTATTGTTATGTTTTAGCAAAGAGACTGGTGGCATTTTGCCCCTGCCCTAGAGATTTGTGGAACTTTGAACTTAAGAGAGATGATTTAGGGTATCTGGTGGAAGAAACTTCAAAGCAGCAAAGCATTCAAAAGTGACTTGGGTGCTGTTTAAAGCATTTCATTTTAAAAGGGAAACAGCATAATAGTTCAGAAAATTTGCAGCCTGATGCAGTAGAAAAGAGAAACCCATTTTTTTTTTTTTTAGGAGAAATTCAAGCTGGATGCAGAAATTTGCATAAGTAGCATGGAGCCTAATGTTAATCCCCAAGACCATGGGGAGGATGCCTCCAAGCCATGTCAGAGACCTTCATGGCAGCTCCTCCCATCACAGGCCCAGAGGCCCAGGAGGAAAAAGTGGTTTTGTGGGCTGGGCCCAGGGTTGCTGTGCTGTGTGCAGCCTGGGGACTTGGTGCCCTGCAGCTCCAGCCATGGCTGAAAGGGGCCAATGTAGAGCTCAGGCTGTGGCTTCAGAGGATGGAAGCCCCAAGCCTTGGCAGCTTCCACATGGTGTTGAGCCTGTGGGTGCACAGAAGTAAAAAATTAAGGTTTGGGAACCTCCGCCTAGGTTTCAGAAGATGTATGCTCCTGGATGCCCAGGCAAAAGTTTGCTGCAGGGGCGGGGCCCTCATGGAGAACTTCTACTAGGGCAGTGCAGAAGGGAAATGTGGGGTGGGAGCACCCATACAGAGTCCCTACTGGGGGTGGAGCTGTGAGAAGAGGGCCACTGTTCTCCAGACCCCAGAATGGTAGATCCACTGACAACTTCAACCGTGTGCCTGGAAAAGCTGCAGATACTCAATGCCAACCCATGAAAGCAGCCAGGAGGGAGGCTGTACCCTGAAAAGCCACAGGAGCAGAGCTGCCCAAGACTATGGGAACCTGCCTCTTGTATTAACATGACCTGGATGTGAGACCTGGAGTCAAAGGAGATCATTTTGTAGCTTTAAAATTCGACTGCCGTTCTGGATTTTGGACTTGCATGGGCCCTGTATCCCCTTTGTTTGGGCCAATTTCTCCCATTTGGAATGGCTGTGTTTACCCAATACCTGTACCTCCATTGTATCTTGGAAGTAACTAGCTTGCTTTTGATTTTGTAGGCTCATGGGCAGAAGGGACTTGCCTTGTCTCGGATGAGACTTTGGACTGTGGACTTTTGGGTTAATGCTGAGATGAGTTAAGACTTTGGGGGACTGTTGGGAAAGCATGATTGGTTTTGAAATGTGAGGACATGAGATTTAGAGGGGCTAGGGACAGAATAATCTGATTTGGTTTTGTCCCTACCCAAATCTCAACTTGAATTGTGTCTCCCAGAATTCCCATGTATTGTAGGAGGAACCCGGGGGTGGGGATAATTGAATCATGGGGGCCAGTCTTTCCTGTGCTATTCTTGTGATAGTGAGTAAGTCTCACAAGATCTGATGGGTTTATCAGGGGTTTCTGCTTTTGCTTGTTCCTCATTTTACTCTTGCTGCCACCATGTAAGAAATGCCTTTCACCTCCCACCATGATTCTGAGGCCTCCCCAGCCATGTGGAACTGTAAGTCCAATTAAACCTCTTTTTGTTCCCAGTTTCGGATATATCTTTATCACCAGCATGAAAACAAACTAATACATCTTGCTTTTTAAAAATATTTCTAAACCAGCTACATTTTATAAATATATGCTGTTTTTCACAGATTTTGTAATTTTTTCTGTTTTATTTTTATAGTAAAATATATGGGAGCTTTATTTTCTTCCTAGATTTATTTGGGTAAAAATAATAAGACTTTTTATGCATCAGTGAGGCTTTTTCATTTCATAGAATTGTGTTGGGGATTTGACAACAACCAAAAAGATGAATGTAAAGCAATGAGCAAAGTTCCTGAAAGGTGCTCCCCATCATTGATCATCAGAGAAATGCAAATCAAAACTACAGTGAGATATCATCTTACTCCAGTTAAAATGACTTTTATCCAAAAGACAGGCAATAGCAAATGTTGATGAGGATGCAGAGAAAAGGGAACCCTTGTACACTGTTGTGGGAATACAAATTAGTACAACCACTATGGAGAACAATTTGGAGGTCCCTTAAAAATCTGAAAATGGAGCTACCATATGGTCCTGCAATCTGACTGCTAGGTATATACCCAAAAGAAAGGAAATTAGTATATCGAGGAAGTATTTGCAATACTCCTATACATACTGAAGCACTATTCACAGTAGCCAAGATTTGGAAGCAATCTAATTGTTAATCAGCAGATGAATGGATAAAGGAAATGTGGTACTTATACAGATTTGACTATTATATGCCCAAAAAATGAGATCTTATCATTTGCAATAACATGGATGGAACTAAAGGTCATTATGTTAAGTGAAATAGGCCAAACACAGAAAGACAAACTTCACATATTCTCACTTATTTGTGGGTGCTAAAAATGAAAACAATTCAACTCATGTGAGGTGGTTACCAGAGGCTGGGAAGGGTAGTGTGGGAGGGAAGAGAGGAGGGATGGCTAATGGGTAAAAAAATATAGTTAAACAGATGAATAAGGTCTAGTATTTGATAGCACAACAGGGTGATGACAGTCAACAATTTATTGTACATTTAAAATTAAAAGAATAATTAGATCATTTATAACATAAAGAAATGATAAGTACCAGAAGTGATGGATACCTCATTTACCCTCATGTGATAATGATGTCCCTATATGCCTTTATATATACACCTACTGTGTACTCACAAAAATTAAAAATTAAGTTTCTGGCACATAGGGTTTAGATGGATTTGACTGAGATAGAGGCAGTTATCTGTAGCATCACATAGTTAATGGCAGTCTCTGAGGGCAGAAGAGCTTAGATTCAAACCCCAGTTTTGCCATTCATTGACTCTGTGGTCTCAGACAAGTTCTTGATTAACCTTGATATTCTCAGTTGTCAACTGGTAATGATGGTATGTATCATATGGCAATAATGAAATTTACCTCATTGCAGGCAGGATTAAATGAGATAATACATGGTGCCTGGCTCAAAGAGCTTAATGCTAGTTAACTGCCTCTTCTACCACCCACTGCCACCACCACCTTCATTAGCACTCCTTCATTCCCACCATTATTGAGGCTCTATGAAATGAGAACCAGGTGTTCATCAGAAAAAGGGTTCTTATGAAATGGAACATTATTATATGATACAAGTTTTAGACTAGTTTTGATATCCAAGTCAAGGATCTATTTTCATGAGACAGGTTCACTGCTCCAATGAGTTAATGCTCAGTTATACAGAACATGGCGTCCCAGCCAGAATTTTCTAGAGACTACCCTGAAGCAAGGATCGAAATACTAATGCTTCATTCGGGATATACAAATTCAGGCCGGTGAGATGAGGGAAAAGGGAAGGGAGTCACCAAAAGACAAATACGATATGATTGAACTCTTGTGAGGTGTCTAAAGTAGTCAAACTCATAGAAACAGAAAGTAGACTGGTGGCTGCCAGGGTCTGGGGCAGGGGAAACGGGGAGTCGGTGCTCAGTGGGTATGGGGTTTCAGTTTTGCAAGATGAAAGAGTTCTAGAGATTTGTTGCCCAACAATTTAAATATACTTAACACTCCTGGACTGTACACTTAAATAAGGTTAAGATGGTAACATTTATGTGCTTTTTACCATAACTTTTAAAGGGGAGGGAGGCCAGGGAGGAAGTAAAGCAACAGGAAGCAGTGGTTCCAGGGCTGGTTACTGCTTCTCAAGGCCACCAAGGGACACAGCCACTGGCCATGCAACTGCACCCACTTGGCACGTGGAACTCTACTGGATAGGCTGGAGAAAAGAACTATGCTTCACAACAGTGAAAAAGAGAGATGAGGACATTTATCTGCCCTGCTGTCTCCCCATTCTCATTGGGCAGAGTTCACCCCTCGGGGAGTGAATTCCCTCACATTTCCAGGTTGCATTGGCCTCTCCAGCTGTAGTGTGGGCTGCCAGCTCCCACATCTGTGAGTGGCCAGAGAATCCAGAAACTTCAGCTGGGTAACTGAGAGGTCCCACTGCCCAGCCACAGCCACAAGAGAACATTCAACACTCCTAGAGCAGGTGATGCTGGTGGTGGAAACGTAGCTCCCCAGGTGGGAGGAAGCATAACCAAGGGAATATGAAGTTGTGCATGAGATTTGTGTTTGATACACACTGCTGTCCTTTTTTGTGCTAATGAAGTAATTGCTACTATACCTTTCTTTCATTCTTTCTTTCTTTTTTAACAATGTAAAAGGCTTTAATGTTAGGGTGCCTCATATTAGAAACCACTGTGTGGTGACCACCTGGCCAGATGTAGAGCATGAGTGTAAAATTGTTTGCCACATTCTTTGCCCTCTTTGCCTTTGGAAGGAAAAATAAAGTGAGTCCTAGTTAGTTATCACAAAATGCAATGAAAGAGAGCAGTTTTAAGAGATTTCACATTTCTAAAAAATATTAAAGTCTTGTTTTTTCATTGCCTTTTTAATGTTTTAAATATTAGCAGGCATCGCTGTCAAAATGTGTTCTCAATTCCTACTCTGGAATTTTTTTAATAGGAAAATTTTCTGATAAAGATCACAGGTTTCCTGATATTTTCTTTTGGCCCACTTTCTTTTGTTTTACCAGAATAATTATTATGTTTGGGCCGGGCGCGGTGGCTCACGCCTGTAATCCCAGCACTTTGGGAGGCCGAGGCGGGCGGATCACAAGGTCAGGAGATCGAGACCATGGTGAAACCCCGTCTCTACTAAAAATAGAAAAAAATTAGCGGGGCGCAGTGGCGGGCGCCTGTAGTCCCAGCTACTCGGGAGGCTGAGGCAGGAGAATGGCGTGAACCCGGGAGGCGGAGCTTGCAGTGAGCCGAGATTGCGCCACTGCACTCCAGCCTGGGCGACAGAGCAAAACTCCGTCTCAAAAAAAAAAAAAAAATTATTATGTTTGGGAAGTTATATCCATCAGTATTTCCTAGCAAAAAAGATATAATGGCATTTTAGAAAATGTGAAAATCATACTTGTTTGCTTCTTCCTAAAGGGTGGCATAGTTTTGTGTGTAGTAAGATGAATTTTTGATCATTGCTTTCAGACCAAATTCATATGACAGCCAACTAGATGAAAGGGTATCAGAATGAAGCAGGCAGACTCAGGGAAATGGGCTTCCCAAAATGCTGACATGCAGTTATTTTTAGAGGCATCTGGGCTTTCTACCCTCTTATTACTTTCTATCCTCCAGTTTTCATTTCTCCTACATGAAAATTGGGCCTTCCTCAGGCTGATTTTGGCTTGAGAATCAAGAGAACTCCATGTTAGTTTACTTCTTCTGGAATAGTGATATCAGCCCTGAGTTTTGTTAAAGGGCAGTGGTTTAGAAAAAATTGTGCTTTTAGATCCTGTGAGATCCTACCTTGAGCAGACAGTGTAGCGACGGCTCTCTGCCCTTGCTAGGAGTCACAATGGCTCATAGGAGCTGCAGGAGATAGAATATGTTGTCTCTGTTGTTATTTAAGCCCACGACTTAATCTAATTTTATCCTGTGTGTGCATGTGTGTGGGTGTGCACGTGTGCTTGCTTTGTTCCACCTATAATCCCCAAGAAACCCTGTGCTGTGTGATGCAGCTTTGGGAGGGAAGTAGGTACATAAGACTTACAAACGCCTTGGAAAGGTATGGGTTTTGTTTCAATTCTTGGTAACATAGACTGTAAACCTTTGCAAATTTTCAGTTTTATGTTAACATTTGTTCAGCAGACCTTTTTTCAATTACTTGTGGCTAGATTATTATTGAATGAATACCATATGTATACATCTATCATCTATTTTCCTTTGTCAAAAGGAAAAATAAAACCATTCTGGAAAATCACAACAGATCATAATTATTTACCAGCAGGTTGTCACTTAACCCCTAAGGGGCAACTAAGAGGAGATGCGTTTATTGTGGCTGGATTTGATGATTCACATTGCTAAGTATTAAAAGGGGAGGAAAAAAATAAGCCATGTTTATCCAAGGAAATGCTGTTTAAGCATGACATTCAAGTGTGAATTGAATACATTGCTGGATCCAGCAGTGATGTTTTCTCACCAACCATGAAAAATCTTTTTTTTAAATTTCTGTTGTGTTCTAAGTCAAACTCATATATAAGCTTTCTGTTAGATTAATGCAGTTTTCTCAGATACTATCAATCATTTAACCACTTTCAGTAAACATTCATTGAGTGTCTACTATGGGTTAGGTGTTAAGAATTCAAAGTTAAATAAAATAGTATCTGCTTTCAAGGATCTCACAAGCTGATTCAGACAGCAATAAATAATAAATATACATAATAAATGCTCTGGGAACAAAATGCAGAGGGTGATTAATTCTGCAGAGGGAAAGACTTTGAGTGGAGGAAACTTTGATCTATGATGAAAAGATAAATGAATATATTGGTTAAGGTGGATAATGCTAGCTGCTACAACAGAGAAACTCCCGCATCTCAGTGGCATAACATCATAGGTGATTTATTTTTCACTCAGGTCACAGGCCAACAGCTCAAAGCGGGTCAGCAGTGGTGGAAGGTGGCTGTGTGCCACAGAATGATTTGGGGACATTGGATTCTTCCTACTGTTGCTTTACCATCTCCCAGCTCCTTAGAATAAGTGGTCTACAGATGGAAGTCAAAAAGTGGCCCCTTTCCTTCTATTCACATTTTACTTTCTGTGATTCATATATGTATTCACATTTTACTTTCTGTGATTCATATATGTAGCCACATCTAAGTACAAGAAGGGTTGGAAAATATATTTTAGCCATATGCCCAAATAGAAGAGGGGAACACAGATATTAGTAAATACTAGTAATTTTGCCATAGTTAGATTATTTTACATTGAGAAATGGGGTCGGATAGCCGTATAAATAGGATATAAGAGCGTTAAAGAGTTTGGGAAGAGAGGAAAGTTCTATTTTGGCTAGAATATACAGCATTGGTGGGTAGGGGCTAGGAAGTCGAAGAGAAATACCACTACAAAGGTAGTTCAGGGCTGGATTATAAAAGATCCTAAATGCCCTACTGAGAAGTTTCCACTAGTGTTTGAGCTATAGTTCTCCATTGTTGTCTTATTTCCTTGGCTAAAATTTATTTTTGAAATAGATGTTATATTTATTCTATTATTTGAGGCATTATGTTTTGGTAATGTAATTTTTAAAAACTGAAGCCTTATTTTTTCAGTAAGATTATAATTTTGAAGGCAAGGGTCACATTAATGCTTTATATATTTCCCTACAGTTTAGATCATGAAGCACAAAGGTATCCAGTGTTTAACCAGGTGATAATTTACTAACAGCTTCATAGAAATGGCTTTTATTTAAATAGGTATAGGTAAGCAATGCCTCTAGCCCATGGTACTATAGCTAAATAATTCAGTTCGTACTGACCAGCAACTAAGGGGTCTCTGTATTATGCCATCAAATCACATGTATCAATTGCCTATATGTACAAGACTCTGAGATGGATATAATAGAAGAAGTCCTTATTCTCTAGGTATTTAAGACCTCAAATAAACAAAATGTATGACTGTCCTTGGAAAATATGATATTTTGAGGAGTACTCTATTCAGTTCTGTATCAGAATGTGCTTGATTTACTATAAAACTAAATGTTATTTTATGCTTCAAACTAGAAAACACTTTAAATATACATGTGAATTTAGTATCTTTGAAAACAGAAGGTTAATGAAACTCTCAGCTGGAGGACTACGTAGGTATTTGATAAAAATGCTTGACACTCCAACCAGTGCACTTCATTCATTCCAAGCTATGATCCTAACCAGAGCCTCCATTGTGTCTTAAATGGAAGCTTATTACCATAATAAATTGTTATGTTATACTTTGTTATGACTGTTGTTATAAATATATCCTTTTATAATATGGACAAATATTTTCTCTCTACAATAAGCATTTTCATGAGTGATTTGTGGAACCATTGAGGGTCCTGCCAGTGAGAATGCTAATCTAGTATTCTCCCTTTCCATCCCTGTTACATTGGTCCCTTAGATTTGTGGCATGCTCATCTTATTGACAGTGACTCGTTATGGCTTTGTGCTTTGCTTTTATTAGAAATTGCAGCAAGGTGATATAAGTCACTTTAGATTTCGCTTCCCACCATTGGATCATAATGTAGACATTAGCTTGTGACACATGTTGTCAGCACTTTCAGATTATATGTGAAACTTAAAAGCAGATTTGCCAAGTTTATAAGTGAGATAAATTTGATACAAAACCTAAATCTATTTATTTTAGCTAAACAAACCATGAAATGTTTCTCATTGAGGGTAATGAAAGCACCACCCTAAATCTATATTCTTATTTAATTCAGTGCCCATTTATGGAGCATCTGCCTAAGAGCCAGTCATGAATACCAAGAAGACCTAACTTCTGCCTTGAGATGTTCACACCAGTGGAGACAGAAGCCTTCATGGAGAAGGTGGCTTTTTAGCCAGGTTAGAAATGAAATAAACTAAGCATTCAGTAGTTGCACCCTGGACTCCACCCTACCCTTCTGTCAGAAACCTGAATATTTTTACCTCTAATTTCTGAAGTGTGTGCAAGAGGTTTGGGGTTTGGGTGGGTACAGAATGCAGAATATGAGAAGAGAGAATAGCTGGTTACCTCTTTTCTGCCTGTACTTTGAGCAGTCCGTTAAGAGCCACATCCCTCTTAGCTTCTCTACTCACTGAACTCCTCTATACACCTTAGTTTTCCTAGTATTTTATTCTTTTGTTCTCCTTTTCCTTTTCGTTACATTTAGAGTTGGAGATACAATTGTTCAATGATGGAATGTAAAGTACTTTTGGGGGCTTTCACTCCGATGTTCTTACCTTAGGGTCTAAAATAAGAACCCTGGAGAGTTCCACAAGCTGCATTTACAATTCTTTCTCAGTTTCTCACTTGGACACTAATTTTATTTTAACTTAAAACTTTTTCTTTTAAAAAAATGAATGTTATCCTCCCAAAAGCAGTCTATTATAATAAATATATGAACATGAAAAAAGAATAAAGTTGAGCAACCTTAGAATATTTTAGTCTTTATTGGTTTAAAGCAATCTTCCTATTACTTTAGGAGATGAATTACTGTTCATTGCCTATGCTGTTTTAATGATCACATGTAAATAATTTATTTTAAATTCTCTTTGATATCTGTCATTTGGTGACTTAACCCCTATTTTCACAGGTCTTTTGCTTATTTTGGGAAACTCTATTGCTGTTAGAATGTATCATTTAAATCTGATTTTATGGTGGTATTCTCTTTGTGATCTGTACAGACTTTGGCACTCTTCTGATGTAACAGACGTATTTAAAATTGTTATTCAAAAGCAGCTCTCTGTCCTTAAAACTGCACATGTCAAACCTGGATTGACCCTGTTGCCTCTGGGATTAAACTGGTGGGGCAAGGTGAGGGAGAATGGGTTGCCTCCTTCATCCAGTGTGTGAGTTTGTATGTGTGCTCAGTTTCCCACAGGACCTGTGACCTCCTCCCCTTGGCAGGTAGATTAAAATAGCCAGGGGCTTGTCTTTCTCTGACAGTTCATAAAAACAGCTGGCACACTATATTGAGGCTCTCAGGTACCAAGCACTGACAACTGCTTCGCCTGCTTTACCTATAAAAAGGGGACACATGAAAGAGCAGGATTTCTTCACTGAGACTCAGACTTAAACTGTGGCAACAGCAGCACCCTGCCACAGCATGCTTCTCTTTGGGATGATGAAAGGATCAAGGGACTCTTGGCATGCATAAATTTCCAAATAAAGCCTGATTTTAAAACTCATGCCATGGATATCTTAGAATTCTCCCCAAACCCAAGTGCTTGACAGGTGGAATTTGCCTGTTATGACAGTATTGGGCAAAGGAAAGTAAGCTAATATAATCTCTGCTCATTAGAGAGAAGAAAAATGTGTGAACACATCCTGTGGTGCACACCGTAGGTATACACACATTGGAATGCCCTGTCTGCAGTTTGTTGGGGTTGACTTTGGGGAGGTAGCAGAATCAGTGTAGATTACCTCAAGCAGTACTTCGTTTTCAACCTGAGAAATGAGAAGACTATGGTATGAAATAATCTGCTTTTATATTAGGCAAGGCATTAATTAAGAGAAATTTATTTCTCTCTCTGTATCCATGTGGACATAAGCAGTCCACCATAACAGAGAGCCAGGCTCCTTCTATGCTGCTGCTCTGACACCTCCGGGGAATTTTCTTCATCCAAGATGCCTCACCACCATTATATCTGCATTTCAGTCAGCAGGATGGGTAAAAGGGTTGGTGGTGGCAGTAGGGAGGGGGGCATCTGGAAGATGCACACATGAATTCTGCTCACATGCAGTTGCTGCAGGGGATACTGGGAAATGAAGTCGTCCCCACTTATTCCCAAATGGCAAAACTGCCATATTACCTCTACAGGAAGTCTAACTACTGCATACCGGTTAGAAAAAAGGATTACAGTTTTACAAAATCAGCGTTTAAGAAGAGTCAGTAAAACACTGCAGAAAATATACAAATTACTTACAGAAAATTCATTTAGAGAACAGAAATAGCCACATCAGTTTGCTCATAGCCATTGTTTGCTTATGAGCCATTGCCTGGTACACAGCTGAGAAAAGTCAAGTTAACTGGGGTGAATAAAGTAGGGGCCATTGAGAATTGAGTTGGTGTCTTTCCCAAATTACACTGAGTAAACAATACAGAAAAACAGGTGGATCAAGAAGTGGTGTCATCCATTCAACATTTCTTTTATGCCTAGTTGGTGTCAGATGTTGTGCTCGGAATTATGAAAATGAGATTGGATTAGACAGTTTTTGTTCTTGAGTAGTTCACATTCTAATGAAGAAGCTATAGATGTACTAATTAAAACATTTTAATAAAAACACCTAGCTAAAATCAGGGGTTCTATAAAAGAAGAGTAGAATAGGAAGAATGGATGCTTGTGGGCAACTAGCAGTCTCTGATACAGTTTGCATGTTAATGCATGCACTCAACAAATGTTTATTAAGTGTCTGCTGTGCATTATCCCTGCCTAGGTAGTGATCTGGCTGTCTGTCTATTGTGTATATAGAGAAGTCTGGGATTTAAACATGTAAAGTCTATAAGAATGGTTACCTCTAGGGATGGATACACTTAGGTATAGTACAAATATTTTATAGAATGCATGTTTTATCCCTGTTATTTAAACAATTGCTTTAAAAATGGTAGCAGCAAACAGAATAGAATCTGAAAAGATAAACTCAATCTTTTCAGACTCAATGAAATAGAAAAAAAGACCATATAGAAAGTCCACACAGCCAAGAAATCATAGACCATGTGTAGATTCAGGGCTGGCCACTCACCATTGTGAAGGAAAGAAGCTTTAATTGTTTGCACAACAAACATAGAATTGGACCTTGCAGTCTCTCTAGATCCTTAAACCACATGATCCTAAGACTGCTAGACACTACAGCGTTCTCAGTACAGCTTGGGGTTAGTTGGAACTTATGATAGATACATGCCACTAACACTGGTACTGAAAGTTAAAAGGCAACCTGGCAAGAACAAGTACCATGGGAACCATGTGAGATTAGGGATTACTATTACCCTTATTTTAAAATTGAGGAATCTGAGCTAAAGAGAGTTAAATATGACTTCTAAGATTATACAACTATGTATGGTGATGCCAGGATTTGCACCCAGACGCTAAAATTCTTATATAAGTAACTGAGGCCAGGCATGGTGGCTCACGCATGCAATCCCAGCACTTTGGGAGGCCGAGGTGGGTGGATCACTTGAGGTCAGGAGTTTGAGACCAGTCTGGTGACCATGGTGAAACCCCGTCTCTACTAAAAATACAGAAATTAGTCAGACATGGTGGTGTGCCCTGTAGTCCCAGATACTTGGGAGGCTGAGGCAGGAGAATCGCTTAAACCCAGAAGGTAGAAATTGCAGTGAGCCAAGATTGTGCCACTACACTCCAGCCTGGACAACAGAGCGAGACTTCATCTCAAAAAATATATATACACACACACATACACTGCCAATAAATAAATATATATTTATATCCACATTTGTAATATATATGCATAAATGATGTATTTTCTCCTTATAATCTCTGAGTTCATATTATGTGAATTATAGTTTATTGTATTCAATGTATTATGTAACTCATCTTTTATTCCATTTGGAGTTAAAGATCAAATATTTATTTTTATTTTTATTGAGCCAGACACTCTGTACTTTTCACAGAGTTCACAAGACAACCCTGGGGGAAAAATAATATTGGTATTGTTAAACCCATTTTGTAGATTAAGAGGTTGAGTTTCAGAAAGGTCAAATACTTTAGCTCTTGCTGGGTATATGCTTTTGCTCAAATCTGGATACAGACTTATCCCTCATCCCCAAATAAGCTTTTCTTATTTTGTGTGCTATTATGCCCATTTTCCATTCCCTATTGGCCTGAAATAAAATTACTTTTTAACCCATTTTATTTTTCTCTTAAGCGTTATCTATGTGTTTAATCACAATCAGAAGGCACAGAAAGAAATGCTTCTTTTGCTTCATGTTTAACAGAGGTAACTTAAATTTTGAGTCTCTGTCAAGAATGTGTAGCTTGCTTGATTTTCAGAAGCTTCTGCTGGAAGATATTCTTTTCATGTACACAATTGCTTCTTGGATTTTGTAGGCAGCAGTGCTATGGTTAATAGTCAAGTTATTTAATATCCTCTTTGTTAGCTTAGTTTTCAATTTTTAAGTAGTTTATACAGCCAAGGAATCTAGATATAACTTTTATTTACTCAGTTTTTTAAATCCCTTATATTCTTTCTAGAAATCTAGTTTTACTTCAGAGTATATATGTTCATTTCCTTCTCAGTTCACTTCTTTTCTACATCCAACTAGACTCTTTCAGTGTTTCTAATCCTAAATCCAAAACTGTCCCTATTTATGCTCTATTTTTATTATAATATGTAACTTAATCTTAGCTAATCAGCTCAACCTCTCATCACCATTATTGCCATAACTCAGATGAATGTGGCTTAATTTATTTTAATGCTATTTTGCCATAAATGGATTCTAACAATTTATTGTTCAGCTCGAAGTGGCCTGCAGTGGGCAGGGACAATAGATACCTGGAAGCCTTCCCAGCTGAAGAATAACTCTTTCCTGTAAACTGTCAATTAGAAATCCATTTGGATTAGCAAATTCCCTTAAAATGTCAGTGCTTGCTGGGAATGTTAATCCAATCAACCTTTCACACCTTAGTGCCTGAGATCTTATTTTAATGAGATAATCATATTCTTTTCCTCTTAGTACCTAATTAAGCTCAGTCATAGGGAGGTAGCTACCCTGTGGGTAATGTAGGTATTCTAAGGCATTCCAGGGGGCATCTGGTAGACCAGCATGATTTCAATTGAGAGAGCAACAAGAGGGTACCAAAGGTGGAGAAGGACATGTTCCTACTTAGTGTCTTAACAGCAGCTTTCTTGCTCTTTTTGTAGCACGCACAATTTCCGCGATTCTATAAAAAGGTGCCTCTCAAACGTCAATGTGCATGTGATTTATACAGGGCTCTTAATGAACTGCAGATTCTGAATGAACGGGTCTGAAGCGCCACCTAAGATTCTGCATTTCTAACAAACTTCCAGAGATGCCAGTGCTGCTGGGCTGAGAACCACATTTTCAGGCTTCAAGCCTATGAAATAGCCAATGTGTCCATGAAGAAGTTATGGAAATAAGTGGCTCACTGGATGTTCTTTCATTTCTAAATTTTCTTTTATCCCTTCTTATAGACATTCATTTCTCTTCTAAGTTCTCCCAGTCAGTTCAGCAGCTTTGTTTTATTTTTCAACCAACAAGATTTCTGATCGGTTTCCTTCCCTTTTCACGATTTGTATATTCAATCAATGTGGCAGCCAGCAAATCCTGCCAATGCAGAATTTGTCTTTTTTTCTGCCTGGACTGGTCCTTCCTATGGTGTTTATTTTGTGAAATATCCTAAGCTAATATATTTGAGTACTAACTTGAAGCACACCAACTTACCCTTTTCAAATTTGAAGCTTTCAGTATCCTCCACAGCAGCCAAAGTACCACCCATCTCAGATTGGGTGCTGCTGAACAGCAGGGCCCTTGCACTTCAGTGACCTGGCTTCACCGCTTCCGACCTTGCAGACTACACTCTGATCACTGAACATCTCTCCTCTCATGGCTTCTGGGACACCTCTGTGCCCTGCTTCTAAAAGGTCTTTTTCAGTACACCGTGTTATCTTTACCTCTTTCCTTTGGTGTTTCTGACCTATTCTTACATTTTGAAATATCCCTAGCCCTCTCCCTCTGCATGCCAAGTCTTATCCTTTTTATGATATTCCTCTAAGTTTACTTCTACTTGCTCTATGAAATTGGTCGTTTCTCTCTGCTCTGTGAAGTGCTTTGCATAATTCTACAGCATTTATCTTCTATTGCAGTCTTTTATGCATGTATTTGCTTTATCCACTGGAAGGTAAGCTGCTCAAGAACAAAAGCATTGTCTTGCTTATCTTTATGTTTAGAACTCCAAGTGCAATATTTGGGACCTAGTAGGCATAGAATAAATGTTGAATGAATGACTACATTTATTAATCAGCCTGTTTCTCCTTATTATTTACTCTATGTGAGTTCTAATTTGCTCTATGTACCTTGTCTTTCTTCAGCTTTGATTCATCTAGTCTTGACCAAACATAAGAAGTCTTTCTGTTCTCTACATGAATAATCTATAAGTCATTTGTGTATTTTCTTTAGGGTTTTACTGACCATTTCTAAATGCTGATTCTGTAAAGCTGCAGTCCTTTTTACTGACTAGTTTATATATGATGGAGTCTGACTTCCTATTGAGGTAATTTGGCAGCTTTACCACCAGGGAGCCATAGAAATATCCACGTTGCTTGTTATCTATGGACCTTATCTATGAAGCAGTCCTTTCAGTTATGGCCATCAGGTGATATGTAAAATGTTTGTCCCTGAAATTCAAGTGACCCCTGCAAAGCAATACTCCTCAGTTTGCCTTTTATAGGACCAGAATGATTGTTAAAACCAGAAGCCAAATTCATTAATTTCTTGCTGTGATGTATAACAGCCATACAATACTACGCATTTGGTAAATGTCAGCAGTATTAATAGAATTGTCTGTAATATAGTTGGGTAAGATTTCTGCGTATAAAACTAAATTATGATGGATGAGTTACTCAAAGGATGAAGGAAAATAACCTTTAAGTAGTGTTAAAAGCTGGGTGGCACTGGGTGGTATACAGAGAATGAGGTCCTGAGACTGAAGCACTAGTGGCTGGGCTAATGCACAAAGACAGGAGATATGTGGGCTGATGGGCCAGGCCTCTAGGGGAACCAGGCAATGAAAGGTTAACATGTAGCTGGAGGTCTGCAATGAGTTTAGCAGTCCAGAGCAGATTGCTTCACAATCAGGGACTATTATTCAAACAAATCTTAGTGGTCAGAATGCACTGTAGGACCCAAACCCAGGAAGACAGACCCAGCAGCAGTAATCTAGCTGAGGATTCATGGAGAAAGAGGAACCAGAAGCTCATCAGAAATATCTGTGTAGGAGAGATAGGGCATTACGTTTATTATCTCCCAGGCACCAATACCCTAAAAAGAGCAGGCTAATAATTGCAGAAAAAAAATTTAATGACTAGAGAAAGTGTGAAAGGGAAGAGAAAGCCTATCCTTGTAGGAATGAACCTTTTTTTTCAGGAATAGAAGACCATCTTGATAAATGTACTGGTATGGCATGATGGGGAAACAGTATTATAAATTAAATTAGATTTAGGCAATGTTTCGTTACTTTCATTTTCATGTATTTATGTATGTACTCATTTGCTTGTTTATTAACTTACTCTCCTACTTGCTTTGGTAACTTTCCACTGGTGCACCTGGAAGAACGAGAGCTAGGTAGCTCTCTAGAGAGCATGCTCATACTATGAAGATAATATTTTAATTAAGACACAGGAAGCAATGGAAAGCACTGAAGGAACCTGAAAAAGAAATCACTATTATCAGAGGTAGGAACAAGGAATTCTGTACAACTGTAGGGTCTGTATTTTTGAGTGGAAGGTAGAGAAGCTACTGTCAATGAAAACTGCCTCCTTTCACTTAAATATGTAATGGAGGAAAGGTCCTCTACAAAGATTTCAGTCTTTCCATAGCTGTGGCCCTTGTGGCAATCCACTGGTAACTGATGATTTTGAATAGAAGATTGATTAATTTACCCTCATACCAATTTTAACAGTATTAACTTTGGCTTTATTGGATAATGCTGGCTTTCCTCCTCCTCCTTGTTATCTTATACTCTGGGGACCCTAGACACTCCAGGACAGGATCTTGGTAAATATCGAGTGCATGGCCACACACACAAAAAGTCTATTTACATTATGGACATCATTGATTCAACTTGCCTCTTGGAAAGTATGATCACTATTCTATTCTGGCTGGTATATTGACTTCTTCCAGGTCCCTGGCTCCTGATCTGTGGATCTAATTGGATCTGCCATACCTTGGCTTCTGAAAGCGTTCCTCCTCATGACCCCTACTCTCTTTAGGATTCATAATAAAGTTTCCCTGGTTACTCCACCAGCTTAGATAATAGCAAGACTCCTGCTACCACCCAGACTTAATCTTTCCACTTTGGGGGAGGTTGCCACTAGCCCAGTGGTTCTCAACATTGTTTCTACCCCAACATATTTGGGAATAGAAATATACCTACTAGTAACCTACAGCTGGAACCATTCCCCAAAAAATATTTTCGGCAAATATTTAATGAGTACCTGCTACATGCCATCTAAGCCCTGGGGTAGATGCTAGGTGAGTAAATGCAGTCCTTGCATTCTAGCTAGCTGGAGAATGGTTCTCTTATATTTATTTTTCGTGTGTATTATTGTTACCATGGGTTTTTGAGGGCTACTTGTTTGTCGTAGGAAGGTAGACATCTCTTCCAATCAGGAAAGGCTGCTGTTTCTGTGGTACATTAAAAAGTTTCATTTTCTAAATGCTACCTGTTCTTATGACAGAGAGGTATGTACTGTTCTTTTTTTCAATATGAATTTAATTCTTACATTGACTATTTTACCTCCTACTGTTGCTAGTCATTAACTGCCTCCAATTAACTATTGGTTTTAATTGTCAAAATATAGATAATAAATTTGACTGACATTCTCTATTTTTTATTACCTCATAATGTTTCATTTGCCCTTTCTTCTCTCAGCTTGCCATTTCATATGATCATCTGGGGAAGGAGCAACCACTTCCTCAAATGTTGTTTTCTATTTCCTGTTCTATCTCTCACTTGAAACAACTTTGCAATGCACTTTTTTTTTAAACATTTTTCTGAGTAAATGAGTGTAATGTCATATACCAGAAATAGCCATAGATCCTTCTTATCCAAATAGTGTAAATCTGTTTATCACTTCATTTCTAATTAACCTTTCTTCAAGTTGATGCTGGAAGTGCTGTTGTTGTTTTTCCTTGAGTTTCTAATCACCTTCCTGTAGTGATGCATTCTCCTTCTTGAGATGCTGGTAGTCTTGTCAGGATGGCCTTGTGGGTGGCCTAACTCCGTGTGGAAATTTATACTGGTTCCTTGAAGATTATAAGCAAATATTTCTGTCTGAGATCAGTTTCTCTCTTTCTGTTTTCCTAAGGAAACCATTTTATTACTAGTTCATTTGTAACAAAATATCCCAACTTATTTGAAAGAAAAGATGAGTTGAGGTGACTTCCAGTAAAAATGCAAATATAACAGCACAGTTAATGTCAGAAAGAAACACCAGACCTCTCCGAGAGAAAACTCTTTATGGAGTTTTCAGTACTAAACCTCAGAGAAGCTGGCAGCCCCTATAAATCAAAGGCAAGAGGTATGAAAATAAAATAATACCAGAGCAGGGATATAACCTAGATACTGTATAAAGCAGAGAAGAAAAAGGTACAGTGGTGTATAATTCTACATTTCAGTATTGTGAGCTGTTGACAGAAAATTGTTTCCTCTCGTATGAGTTGAGTAAAGAATTGGTAGAGAGGTTGGGAAACAATGAAAAGAAACAGTGCTAGGCAAAAAAAAGCATAAGGAAAGAGCTGGCTATTTTCTAAAGATGGGAAGCCATTATGTTTAGAAACTTGAAGAATATTCACAGATTAGTGATGGTCTAGTCTGTCCTATCTGATAATGCCATAGCCACTAGCTGCATGTGGCTGGCTATGGGGCATTTGAAATGTAGCTAGTCCAAACTGAGATGTGCTGTAAGTACAGAATATATACCAGATTTCAAATCTTAGCACCCCCGCAATATGAAACCTTAATAACTTTTAGATTGATTACATGTTGAAATGGGAACTTTTTCCCATTAAATAAATATTAAAATTAATTTCACATTTTTTTATATTTGCTTACATGTAACTACAGAAAATTTAAAATTACATATGTGGCACACATTATATTTCTACTGGATAGTGCTGGCCTAGCCCCATACCCTGCTGGTGGGACTGTCTTTTATCTCTATGGCAAGTTAACTTTCTAAATGTCGATCTTACTTTATCCCCACATTTTCCCTCTGAGTTGGTTAATTTCTTTTTAGGTAGTTTTATCTATTTTGGAAAGTTTATTTTTAATGTAGGAGGTGGATATGAGTAAAGAAAATGTATAGCATAATTGGAGAATTATTTTCATGGACAAGCCCTAGAGACAATCCCTTTGAAGTAAAGGGTTTTAAAGTACTTTTTTAAAAAGTAAGAACTGCTATCAAATGTTGATTATGGATAGATACCCTATACAAAAAGCACCTAGGAGAAGAAATCACTTCAGAACAATTCTCTTTTATTTGTATTAGTAGGAGTAGATGTTGCATCTTCTTTGAAAAAGAGAGCTGGGAACAATTGTTAGAGAAAGGGGAGCTGTTTTTCTGAGACTCATTCTCCACAACCAAGCCCCTTTCCAGGAGGCTTAGTCAAATTGGACATTTTTTTCTTTAATTGCATTTCTAGCATTGAAAATTAAATGTGCATACATTGAAAGCATATGTGCTCATATCACCTATGCATCTGGCTATGCTGAGAGAGAATATGAACAACTCCACCCAGAGTTGAGAAAGAGGACTTTGGTTGGCTCCTGCTTCCAGCATGTCCTAGCTCTTTAATCTTAGTTCTTTCATCTCTCCAAACCTAATTTTCTCAAATATAACATTTAAATAATCTTAATGTATATTCATGAGTCATTGTGAGGATTGCGTGAGATAATTATCCAAGGCATCTAGCACAGTGTCTGGCACATTGGTGCTCCATAAATATTAACTGGACTTATAGATATAAGTTTGATTCTAAAAACAGTCTTCATTTACCTCCCTATAGTTTGGCTTGTATTCTTCTAATGGGATGAATCAACAGAAGGCTAAGTGGTTTTTCCAACATCTTTAATGATTTAAAAGCACTTTTGGCATTAGAACTCAAGTTTCAAACCATCTATGCCCTGGGCCAGGAGCCAGAAATTATTTCTGGCCACAGTTCAGATTCTAGGAGAAAAACAGGACTGACTGCAGTCTTAACATCCTTTGTTGAAGTCAAGAGCTATACACTGATGCTGATGCAGACATTTGTATCACTTATGCCTCATAGGCACGGACAGGGGTGAGGATGGTTCAGTTAAATTCGGATGGCCAGATCCAGCTGAGGGAGGCATGACCTGAAATTAGATCTTTTCCATCTAGGGTAGAAGTGGGGATAGGAAGGCCAGACAGAATGAAAAATCGGTGATTTTTGGCCACAAAAAGATGTATATTCATCATCAGCGATCTAACAGACGTGGCATAGCAACAAGGACATCTGATTGCCAGATCACACCCAGTCACCAGGTTTCCTGGCACAGCTCTATCTGAGGCTCTCCTTACTTCACATTAAGAGCATCTGTCAGAAGAACTTGGATAAAAATGACAGGGGAGAGCTGCAAGGGGAGGATCTCAGTCTTGAGGCTGCTGGGCTGCAGATTTGGGGAGAGACTCAGCTTCCTAATCCATTTCCTATAATTCATGTGTGAGGAAGATGGGTAGAGCCTAGTATTGAGGACTGAGCTTCAACAGAGTTATAGCAAGATTGGCATGATGCTGATTTTTCCTTATTCAGTATACCTTATTTTCAGAACATGAAAGGAAGCTGGGTTTCAGGTTAGAAAGAGGGGGCTGGGTGGAGGACGGTTTTTTGTTTTTTTTTTTTTAATTTTAGGTTCTGGGATGTACGTGCAGGATGTGCAGGTTTGTTTCATAGGTAAACGTGAGCCATGGTGGTTTGCTGCACCTGTCAACCCATCACCAAGGTATTATGCCCAGCATGCATTAGCTGTTTATCCTGATGCTCTCTTTCTCCCGTCACTTTCCTGCCCCCACACCATGGAGGACTATTAAATGCTCCCCTCCCTAAGGGAATCATAATCTCAATAATCAGTTTGACAAATATGGCTATCACTGAGACTGTGAGATATCTCAGCAATGCCTTTAACTGGTGCATGGGGCCTGGAGCCAAAGATTCTTTCAGAGAAGATAAAGCTTCTGCTTGTGAGATGTGTATTACCTTATCAAATAAGTCAGTCAGTTGCAGAGTAAGACTGCCAGCTCCACCATACACTCTTTGTGCAAATTACTTTGGCTTTCTAAGCCTCAGTCTTTTCTTCTATAAAATGGAGATAAATTATAGGATGTAAGAGTTCTGTGAGGTTTACATTCATCATCAAACTAGAAAACCTGGTATATTCATAAGTACTCAGTAGATGTTAATCATAATGATTATCTCCTCTCTTAGTTGTCCTGTTGGTATGAATTACAGTAGACAAGGTACTTCTTTGATGACTTTTTAGCCCAGAATTTTATCGTGACCAGAGCACATTATAGACCCGGTGTTTGTGGTCACTGGAGAATGTACTGACTTATTAATCATGTTAATCTATGAACAAATATATAAGGCTCTCCAAGTCAAGGATCAAAGTTCCTGGGGAACCTCTGAACAAAGTGAAGGACAGAAGAGCCCTGAGTATGTAAAGGAGGAATTGGGTAGAATGGCTTCTGGCCTGAGTGGAGAGGCAATGTAGAAAAGTCAGCTTCCATCCTGGAAACAGATATACACCTTCATGTCATTGCACTAGGAGAATATCAAGGGCATTTATGAGTCACCTTTATTCTCCATATTTAACTCTCTTACGCCCACCCATTTCCATTCCTTCTCACAGCTGGCATGTAATGTAAGCCCCCATCAACTCTTCCCTGGACTATCACTGGGGCCTTGAGCTCATCTCCCTGTGTCCCCTTTTGTTCCTTCTGACCCATCTTCTTCACGTCACAGGGACAATCTTTCTCAAAACTGGCAATGGGCCTTACCTCTTTTTCTTGAAATCCTCTGATGGTTTCATATGTTTCTTGCAATAAAAAAAAGAAATATGTGGCTCTGTGTGGTGGTTCACACCTGTGATCCCAGCCCTTCGGGAGGCCAAGGTGGGCAGATCACAAGGTCAGGAGATTGAGACCATCCTAGCTAACACAGTGAAACCCTGACTCTACTAAAAAAAAAATACAAAAAATTAGCCAGGCATGGTGGCGGGCGCCTGTGGTCCCAGCTACTCGGGAGGCTGAGGCAGGAGAATGGCGTGAACCCGGGAAGCGGAGCTTGCAGTGAGACTAGATGGCACCACTGCACTCCAGCCTGGGTGACAGAGTGAGACTCCATCTCAAAAAAAAAAAAAAAAAAAGATATAACATCACTAGCCAGGCTCCCATGTTCTGACCTCTGCCTGCCTTGCCAGCTCTCCTCCTGCTCTGCCTTCTCTCAGCTCATCTCTGAACTTCTTCCCAGTCCTTCAGCACCTGTGCCCCCAGGCCTCTCTCTCTGCCCCCAGGCCTTCCAGCCAGGGGGTCCCAGGCACCAGAAGTGAATGTCCCTCAACCCCCTCCTGTCTGCCCTTCTTCCCATGTGAAACCTTCCTTGATTCCTTTCATCTGGCCAACTCCCTTAGTATGCTCTCTTTGCAGCCTGCCCTTCCTCTTTTCTCAGTGTATGATCACAACTGTATTAGGCAATCACCTGTCTAATGTCTGCCTTATTAATTACAACTTCAAATTCACGTGGGCATAACATCGGTCCGCCTTTTTCCTTGTGGTATCCTGGATGTTGAACATGACACCTGGCACCTGTTGGGCAATGATTAAATATTTGTGGAAAGAATGGGCAAAAGAAAAGAGTAAAAAAAAAAATGGGTGCAAGATACAGCAGTGATGTGGCAGTATTGTTAACTTTTAAAAATATTATCAAAGAGATACTGAGTTCAAGGCAGAGGAGGAGGAAGATAGAAGTTATGCTGGAAATGCTGGAGAGAGAAGGAGTAATGAGATGCCTTTCTGAGGTGAGCTCACGCCTGTAATCCCAGCACTTTGGGAGGCCGAGGCAGGCGGATCATGAGGTCAGGATTTCAAGATCAGCCTGACCAACATGGTGGAACTCCTTCTCTACTAAAAATACAAAAATTATCTGGGCATGGTGGCACACTCCTGTAATCCCAGCTACTCAGGAGGCTGAGGCAGGAGAATTTCTTGAACCCGAGAGGCGGAGGTTGCAGTGAGCTGAGATTGCGCCACTGCACTCCAGCCTGGGTGACAGAGTGAGACTCCATCTCAAATTAAAAAAAAAAAGAGAGAGTAGCCTGGAAATCACTAGAGGTGAAACAGAGGACGATTTGCAGAACGTAGAAAAAAGCAGTCAGTCACAGTGAACTGCAACCTAAGCAAACAAGCATCTTGTGCAGCTGAAGGGAATAACATAGTAACCCCCATATCCAAGGGAAGGAAACTGACCCTTGTTTAGCCCCATAATTTATTCAACCTACCCAGATGCACACATGATCATGGCCAACTCTTCTAACGTTAGTATTTTTTGCCACTTTGCAGCTGTACCTGAAAATCCCTGATGAATAGTTGTCAGTCTGCTGAGCCCACGGAATGTTAGGATGTAAGGGCTTTAACACAATTTCAAAAAAAAAAAAATGACTTGCAAACTGTATTCCAAAGCAAACACTGATGTATATTCAATTTGCAGACTACTTTTCTAGAAAATGTCATAGTGGATCTTGTTTAGTTCCAATGTATCTTTATGGTATCAACTTATCTACCTAGTGAAATTCTTTCCAAATAGCTTTTTAAATTTTTCATGTAACTTTTTTCTTTTTTTTCAGGGACTTTTAGTAGCAGATGAATATCAATTCAAATATTTAAAATATAGATGACCCTTGAATTGCATGGGTCCACTTGTGTGCAGATTTTCTTCCACCTCTGCCACCCCTGAGACAGCAAGACCAACCCCTTCTTTTCCTCCTGCTCCTCAGCCTACTGAACATAAAGACAAGGAGGATGAAAACCCTTATGATGACACACTTGTACTCAATGAACAGTAAATGTATTTTCTCTTCCTTATGATTTTCTTAATATTTTCTTTCTAGCTTTAAGAATACAGTATATAATACACATACAAAAATATGTTAATTGAAGAGTTTGAGACCAACCTAGAAAACATAGCAAGACACTATATCTTTAAAAAAAAAAAAAAAATTAGCCAGGCATGGTCGTGCACACCTGTAATCCTAACAATTTGGGAGGCTGAGGTAAGAGGATTGCTGGAGCCCAGGATTTGGAGGTTACAGTGAGCTATGATTGGTGTGCTATGATCGTGCCACTATACTCCAGCCCAGGCAACAGAACAAGACCCTGTCTCTGAAGAAAAATATAATACTTGACTGTTTATGTTACCAGAAAGGCTTCTGGTCAACAGTAGGCTCTTAGTGAAGTTTGGGGGGAATCAAAAGTTATACACAGATTTTCGACTGCAGGAGTCCACCCCCCAACCCCTCGGCATTGTTTAAGGGTGAACTGTTTATGTTCACCTTCTCTTTTCTTCTCCTGGGTGCCACATCTCATATGTGTCTCAAGATCTCTCTTCTTATTCAGCTGCATGATATCCTAAGGGCCATCTTTGCCTACTAGTCAGGGGGGAGTGGAGGGAGTGCCTGTAGCTACAGTTTAATGTTGAGGCATACTGCCTTTGGGATAGAGTCATGCTGAAAATGATAAGACCCAGGATTATAGAGAGATTTGTCTTAGTAATGGCAGCTTTTGTATCTGGAAGTCCCTCCACTCTTATGATCGATTGCCCTGCTTATTTGGCCTATTTTCTCAGACTACTTCTTGATGGTCTCTTTCCCCTGACACCTTACTCTCCCCTTCCTGCCACCTTTGTTCTCAGGTTTTCTCCTCTCTTGTCACCTCCATTTCTTTTTTTTTTTTTTTCTCCTGCTGCCACTTAAACTTTTTATCTTCCTACCAAGTTTGATCAGATTTTCCCTTTTGTCATAAAGCCATCTTAGAATGACTCCAGGCAGTATGAAGTGAGTCAGAAATTTATGTCCAGACTGTAGGCTTGTTATCCTGTTGGATTCCCCTGCCACCACTGTCACTGGGCTAGTGAGCATGTTTGTTATTGACTCCACAGTCTCTTTTATTGACTTTGTTCGTATAACTTTTCTTTACTCCAGAATTACTCTTTCTCTTTTGCAGTCTTTTTCCTATGCCTAAGAAAATTCTTCTTCTTATTTATTTCAACATTATAAGCATATTTTTGCTTTCTCTGGGAGTATCTTAAAACTCAGCCTTTCATAGAACCGTGGAAGTCTGTTACAATAAAACTTACTATTCCATAGATTTGCACACAATCCAGAATAATCACACTCTTTTAAACCATATTGAGAAGAACAACAGGGACTCCACTTTTTACTTCCCATCACTGCTGTGAGGACAAGCATTTGAGCATTTCTTTGTCCCAGTTTCTACTGGAGAAACTGTGCAAGGACATCATAGAAGTACCCACCTCACGGGATTGTCATTCATGTTAATGAGTTCATACATGTAAAAATATTATCAAAAGACCTGTCCACACTTAATGCTCAATAAATTTTAGTTATTATATTACTTAGACTTAATATTATTACCATAATTGAGGCTTGACATGGTTTGCAGGCTTTAATATAAAATCACTCTTATAAGAGATTCCACTCTTCTTTAAGCCTTAATTAGTCTAGTGATGTTTCTTTTTAAGAATGAATCTCCTAACGTTGCCTTTTTTGCTGCATTTTTATAATACTCTTCCTATCATTCACAAAACAAATGTTTATTCCTGTTCATCTATGGAGGGAAGTTATCTTTTTCTGAAGTTATCTTCTTCTCACACTAATCTAATTCTTTCCCTTTTTTTTTTTTTTTTTTTTTTTTTGAGACAGAGTCTCGCTCTGTCGCCCAGGCTGGAGTGCAGTGGCCGGATCTCAGCTCACTGCAAGCTCCGCCTCCTGGGTTCACGATTCTTTCCCTTTTTAAAATATCTTGTTTATTTTGTTCTTCACAAATCATTCCATCATAGATCTGTATACCAAGAAAATGAATACCTCTATATTTCGACTCTTATTTCCTTCTTTAAAGTACAGTTCAGAGAGGTGATTTTAATTTTTAAGCACTAATCAATCTGAGCTGTTGTTACCGTAGAAACCACATTTTTCATCCTGAAACATGACAGCGGTGATCGCCCCTGACAGTTCACAGACCTGAATTTCAGACAATCAAAGGTAAAGCAATTTGGAGGTCTGATCATTTAGAATTTTCTCTTTCACAGTTTCAAGGAAGCACAGTACAGGTTCTCTTCCGATTTGTCAGAAACAAGGAAAAACGTGTAGATGGAGAGCTGAGTGCCAACTTTCAGCCCTAGGTATCAGTGCCAAACACATCTTTATTATTCTCTGGAAAATAAGGTTGTAAAAAAGTAATTGCTGACACAACCTTAATGATAGCACTTTAAGAATGCTGCTGTAATTAAAATAGGAATTTTATTATACTGGACCTCTGAGAGCCTAACATACATTCCATTCCGATCTCAGGATTTACAAAGCAAGCAACTTTGATTCCTGCTGCTTTTGCTATGTGGGCCCCACGTTTCCTTTGTGCCTCTCCTAGTGGCAGCATACATAGAAAACCACCTCTCTCCTGACAAAAAGCAATAAGCATCCGTGTTTAGAATAATGCCCTATGGTGATGGTACCACGGCTTTAGCACACTTACCTCTGAAATGTCATGAAAGGAGCTCCTCCTTTGATTTCCCTTGAAATAAAACTGTTATGTATTATGCAGTGAGGTTAAAATCCTACAAGATGTTTTGGTTAAAATTTGAAGAAGGCTGTCTTACTTCAGTGGGATGTCATATCCATTTTATTCCTATTTTACTGATGGATGGGTTAGATATTGTACACAACTGCTAGTTATAAAGACCCAAAGATAGTGGCTTTAAAAAGTTGGTTGATTATTTTTCATCTGTGATGAGAATTTTAGAGATTGGTGGCCCACGTGTAGTGATGCTACAGTCACCAGTGGGACCCAGGAGCCTTCCATTTTTCCTACTTGGATATCCTTAACACGTGGTTGTTGCCTCAGGCCCCAAGATGGCTGCCTGAGCTGTAGCCATCTCATCCAAGTTCCAGGGAGGAAGAAGGGCAAGCGAAAGTGTCACATCCCAGCTACCTCAGCCCTCTGCTTTAAGGCACTTTCCTCAGAAGTCCCATTCAGAAACATCCACTCACGTCTTATTAGCCATAACTTAGTCATGTAGAAAATGTATAGTTTATCAGCTGAGTGTATTGCCATCACTCTGAAAAATCAGTGTTCCATATTAGAAAAAAAGAAAAGGGATATTAGCTCACCAATTAGCAGTCTTTACCACAACTGACAACGTATAAAAACAAGTATAAGCAACAGAACCCCTTCTCTCCACCTCATTATTTTCCTACAGTAAATATTTATTCAGCATATAATTAGAGTCTGGCATGGTGGCTACATGGATGCTTCTCAGGAGGCTACAGTGGGAGGATCACTTTAGCCCAGTAGTTTGAGTCCAACCTGGACAACATAGCAAGACCCCATCTCTTCTTAAAAAAACATAGAAAGTCATCCTAAAGCTGCGATTGTTTTCCTGTTGATAGCAAAATTACTCTGTATCATGATAAAATTTGGGCCAGCACAATCCTTAATGACTTTTCTGAATCGTCAAATCTTCTGTTAAGTATCCTTCTCATGTTACTTTAGTGTTTTACATTGCAAATGATCATTGAACAAAGCAGGGGTTAGGGGCACTGACCTCTTGCCTAGTCAGAAAATCTGCATATAACTTGACTCCCTAAAAACTTAACTACTAATAGCCTAATGTTGCCCAGAAGCCTTACTGATAACATCAATAGTCAGTTGACACTGACTATTTTGTTATTTTATGTTATGTATATTATATATTATATTCTTATAATAAAGTAAGCTAGAGAAAAAATGTTAAGAAAATTATAAGCAAGAGAAAATATATTTCCTTTTCATTAAGTGGAAGAGCATCATCAAAAAGGTCTTCATTCTTTTTTTTTTTTTTTTTTTTTTTGAGACAGGGTGTCTGTTGCCCAGTCTGGAGTGCGGTAATAAAATCACAGCTCACTGCAGCCTCAACTTTCCAGGCTCAAATGATCCTCCCACCTCTGCCTCCCAGGTTCTTGGGACTACAGGTGTGCACCACCATGCTCAGCTAATTTTGTAATTGTTTTATAGAGACAGGGTCTCACTATGTTGCTCTGGCTGGTCTTGAACTCCTGGCCTTAAGTGATACTTTGGCCTCGGCCCCCTCGAAGTACTGAGATTACAGGCGTGAGCCACCATACCTAACCTAACCTAGAAAGGTCTTTATTCTTATCATCTTTATCTTGAGTAGGCTGAGTAGGAGAAGGAACAAGAGGGATTGGTGTTGCTGTCTCAGGAATTGCAGAGACAGAAGAGGTAGAGAAGGTGTAAGGGGAGGCAGGAGGAGCAGGTATAACTTTTAGTGAAAAAAGTGGACCCACTTGTATATAAGTGGACCCACACAGTTCAAACCCATGTTATTCAAGGGTCAATTGTATTTCATATAGAGGCATTTGGATACAAGGCTTTGGGTACCAACTTAGAAGAATGAATTTCATCAACATTATATTTCTCAATTTTTTGAATTAATGCAAGTTTCTTATAAATCTAAAATCTACTACAAATATACTTGAAAATTTAAAAGTCATGTCCTCAACATATTTTATGTATCAATACAAATAGGCCCTGCCTCTATTGTTAGCCTGCCATAGTCCATTGAAGAATGGGCTACCATGAAGAATTCTCTCAAGATTTTTTAAAATTGTGATTAAATATACATAACATAAAATTTACCATTTTAAGTACTTTTAGTATACAGTTCAGTGGTGTTAAGTACCTTCACATTGTTGCACATCTCCCATAGTTTTAAAATTTCTTTATTATGACCTAATTCTTTTCTTGTCTACCATAGTATTTGACACCAAGTAGTACTCTAGCAATGTTTGTGCAGTCAGATAGATTTTCAGGTAACAAGTAGTCATTTTCCCACCATGTTTATTTATAGTTTCAATGATTAAATAAGGCAGATACTGTATAAAAGGTTATAAACCGGTCTCATTGGACAACTAGGTAACATCTTACTTAACAGTAAATGCTCTTATCCAAAACATTGCACAGTGATCTTGTGTGGTTATAGCACCTTCATCCCATAGTCCCTAAAACTAAATGTAAGACATGTAAAAAGTCAAATGTCAAAGATCATTTTATGACATAAATAATTTAATATCTCTTCTCAGCCCAATGTGTTATAATACCAGCTTAATGATAGTCCAAAAGTGGTTTTCATCTTTAATCTCTTTTAATGGTGCTTATAACAAAGACTTATTTTCTTTTTATATTTTATTTCATTCTGCTTTGTTTGAATCCATGAAACCTATTGTTTTCTTCTTTAGTAATCCAATGATTCTCCTTAAAATAATAAAATCCACTGGCAGAGAAAATATCTAATGAGATCTCTCTAAGAATAAATATGTGTGTCTAGAAAACTTGATGGGCTCTATTATTGCGGGATCCAGCCAGCAGCCCACAATGCAACAGGGCTCTCTCTTTGTTCCCAGGTGGATCAGCAGGTCGAGAAATAATAGACACACACAAGATAGTGAAAGCTGGGTCCAGGGGGTCACTGCCTTCTGGTCCCGCAGTGCCAACAATGCACTAGATATACCAGCATTTATTATTGAGTTTAGTGAGGACGGGGGTAGGTTAGTGAGGGATTTAGGGTCATTTGATTATGAGGTGAGATGGTCACATGGGGATGAAATAATTCTTTAACATAACATCTGTATGCAGAAGTACAGTATACAGAGATAAGAATTCACAATATCGTGTGTGCATCAGTAATTTCTAACAGAGCCTTAAAACAGAAACACAGTCTTTCCATAACCTATGATTAGCCAGATATTAATCAGCAGTAACAGTTGCAGCAAAACCTGGTTACAGACAATCCATATAAACAGGACATGAAGCTAGACAACCGGTTAGACCAGAAATTCTCAGAAGGGAGTATGCCTTAACCCTAAAAAGGCCTAGAAGAGCCGTGGCAAGATGAGGGCATTTATAGCCCTATCTTATCCATATGGACAGGCACCCCCCCCCCCCCCACCATGTATCCATTTATGGGCTCTCCACAAGGGTCACATTCCATTCCCAGAGCTATGAACATCTGCTTTTCTGGGATAGGAATCTTCGTGATGTGAAACCTCCCTGACTGCATGTCCATTCATAGGCTCTCTGCAGGGGGAAGCACGTCACGCGCTGTTGGCTCATTCTGGCAGTCCAACCTGGCATTGTCTTTACACAGTCCTGCATGCAATTTTGTATTGAAAATAATCGGGAGCATTTCATCTTTTATTCTGTAGCAATAGTTTCAGGGGGCCTCCCTACACTCTATGACTCCAAAGCCAGAAGAGTAGGCATAGTCTCCCTTTGTTATTTAACCAACAGTGATAAGAACAGCTTTAATTTTAAGATTAATAACTATGCTTTACACACTTGCTTAGTGTCTTTTCTTCCCAAGAATACAGAATATTCTATTGATAGAATGCCATTAAAGTTTCAGTGATAGGGCAGCCAAAGGCACATAAAAAGAGGGAGAGGTAATATACATTTTTTTTTTCAAATTTGAAATAAGTATTTTTCCTGCATAACAGCTCAGTCCTGTACTCCGACACCTTCTCCCTAGCACACTGGGCGTGGGAAATATCATGTGTGAGTGTTTTGTTTTTGTTTTGTTTTGTTTTGTTTTGTTTTGTAGATGACCCTCCTGCTATCTTATTTTTGGACTAGTATCCAGTTAGGCTTTTGGCTTGTACTTAAGAGCAAGTGTATTTTAGGTTAACAATTTGTATCTTATGTGGATAACTTACCTTTAAGAAAAGGATGTATATTTCACATATATTTTTGAAATCTGAGCTTTTTTGGACAGATAATTATAACTGTTATAAACTGGAGATTGCTATGGATCTTTAGTAACAGAAATTGTAAATATAAACTTAAGCAATAAATGATGCATTTTCAACCATTGTTCCTGCTCCTAGAGTGTTTAAGTAAGCTACATACACACAATTCAGATATTAAGACATTTGCAATTATAGCTATTTATGAAACAATTTGCAGTATTCTAGAACCAGTACTAGTCATTAGTGATAGATACTATTTTATAGTAGAAATTCAGAGTGGTGGAACTGTTTATGATGCTAGGAAATGTTTGTGCTTTTTAAATGTTATGGTAAAATAAAAACCATTAGTCTGGCATAAATTTGGAAAGTAGATTAAAATAGAACTACTAATAGGTGTCATAATTTCATAGTTTATTCAGTCATTTTACAGCTATCAAGTGGCTACTATGTATGAGTCAGTCTGCTGTACACTGGTTTTGTGAAGCATTGGAGATAGAGTTTTCTGAATATTCACTTAAATAGAAGATGATAAGACAAGGAAGAATTATAAAAATAAAGACAAATATGTAATTTTCTACTTATCGCTATGATTCATACAATTTTCTTTAAGATATGTGCTACAATAAAGCAGTGATTAAGCTTGACTCTTACAGTCAGAGAGGCTTAAATATGTATCCTGGTGTTACCTTCCATCATTGAGTAGCATGTGACCATGAACAAATTACTTACCCATTCAAGTCTCTATTCTGTAAATCGGAAGATCTAATAGTCCTTCCTTCTACATTTACTTTTGAAAAAGGAGTTAAGTGAAATATGTAATATTAAGTGCATAACATGATGCCTGGCACATATGTATTATGCTCACTATTTGCCTTTATATTTTCATTACAAATAAGTCAATATTTTTATTTGGAATAAAACTGAATATATTAATGTCAATATGATTTTTCTTAATACTAGCCAAAAACCTAAAATTAAGTACCAGAAAGCAACAGATAATGTGTGCCTTTTTCATGAAATTTAGGCCTTTAATGCTAGCAGTCAAGATTAGCATGTTTTAGTTGGGCTCAGGGGTGCATGTCTATAGTCCCAGCTACCCTGGAGGCCAAAGTCTAGGAGTTTAAGTCCAGCCGGGGCAACATAGCGAGAACCCATCTCTCTCTCTTTTTTTTTTTTTTTTTTTGAGAACCCATCTCTTTAAAAAAAAAAAAAAAAAAGAGTGAACATATTTTGTCTAAAGAAAGTATCCTTAACTTAGTTAACCCACAACTCCTTTTTTATTTGACTGATAGGATGTTTTAGATCATTTTAGTCACTACTAGACTTTCTATTTTAACCAATACCAATAAAGGAAGGAAGGGAGGAAGGGAGGGGAGGTGGAGATTTATAGACATCACCTTAGTTTTATGTATGCTGTGATTCTATGGGCTTAGTGTTGTTAGAATTTTATTTAGATCTCAAAACGAAATGCTATTTTTCTATTTCTGTAAAGTTCTTGTCTTGGTGTACCACAGTGAATTAGAGCAGGCTGTGAGACTATAGCCTATGGTCTTACTGCTTGCCCATAGGTTACACTCTCAACACAGTAAGAATTGTGTCAGAGGCTATTGGTGCCCTATATCCATTCATTCCTTCTTAGTTAATAAAATAATTATAAGTTTCTTTTCTAGGTATAATGGTTTAAAAGTACCTATGAACCTAAGTTCTGGCCAATATGGCATAAACCAAAATATCACATGGGATGTCTGGGAAGTACCCTTCCACAGAAAGGACATGACCTTCTTTATCTTTTCCTCTATTCTGTCCCTGAATATGGATGTGATGGCTGGATGTCAGGAGGCCATCTTAGAGTTTGACTGCAGGGGTGACTGTGCGGAGAATTGTGGAGCAACAACATGGAAAATCCTGGGCCTGTGGCATCGTCATGAGCCATTGCAGCCCTGCATTTATGGCCTCTAAATTTTGAGATCCGAACTCATATTTTGTAAGAGATAAGAAATCCTACTGTGTTTAAACCATCATTAATTTGGATAATCTGTCACTTATAGCCAAATCTAATCCTAAAAAGTAACATAAGGAAATTTTTATAGATTGTAGAATATGAGCTACATTAAAATCTGAATTATCTTTCTCCATTTCATTTTTGTAACATGTCAGCTCCCAAGGTGGCTCTTTTATCTTTGGCAATGTGTCTGTTGTGGGGCTTTTCTCTTTCGAGCATCTGGTCTTTTTTATAAAATTCTATCAACACTTATAAATTTTAATTAACATTTTTGAATTCAAGGACTTAGGTCAAGATGAACATCATCAAGGATAGCACTGTAAAAATATTGAAATTCTTTCTTGCTCATGTTCTTGGGCAAATTAAAACCTTTCTCAATGTAGAATTTTTCCAACAGAAGGCTGGAATAGCAGCAGCTCCTCTGATCTTATATGCATATTTCTATACCCATTTCATCTATTTTAACTCCTACAGTTTATCTTATGTTAATAGATCCTCATAGGTCTACCTTCCTTAATTTCCATGGCATTTCTAGTCTTTTTCTACCTTCTTTCAAAAGGCTATGTGTTCAAAGAATGGAGAATTTGCAGTGGCATTGAAAGTAAGTAAGAAGATTCTATTTCTGCATTTTTCCCTTTTGTGTCAGTTAGATTTGTTCCATTAATGCAGCACAACAGACAACCACAAAATCTTAGTACTTACGCAGCCTCCGTTTGTTGTTCTCATTCCTGGGTCTGTGGGATGGCTGGGGCAGCTTTGCTTCAGATGCAGGTTGGGTTCCACTCTGCTCCACAGGTCTCTCTTTCTGCAACCAGCAGCTACCCAGTTCCTATTCCTCCACTGGCTGATGGCACAAGAGCAAGAGGACTGAGCAGAAGCATGTGATACGTTTTAAGACCTCACCTCAGAACTGTCTTTCTGTCACTTATACCAGAATCCACTGGCCAAAGTCAACAAGGCGGGGATATTTGCCCCCACCTATTCCACTGAGAGGCATTGCACAGTTACACGGTATGGGTACAGAGCTGTTATCCTATTACAGGAAACTGAAAAATGTGCAGCAGTAGTGAGTTCTACCATACCATTATGCATAAATATATGCTTTCTTTTAATACCATACACACATGTGCACACACATATGACACACATAGAATCATCTAATGGTGACTTTAAACTCCAGATGGAGTATATGTTCTTTGAGAAATTTGAGCTGTATTTTAGAGAAATTTTTATTTTCATAGTATTTAGAAGAAGAGATTTTGTATTTTGTACTACTACAATATAAATGATTTGGTCAGTTAACTGAACTACATACTGCATGTGTTTAACTAATTCTAAATGCCAAGGCTACCAGCTAATATCCTGAAGGGCACATTGGTCTCTTGAGGAAATTTGCTTTGCCTCTGATAACTGGTGTCACTTCATTTTAGGATCCAGCTGATCTTACTTAATGGGCAGAATGAAGATAGTGTCTAACTTTACTGCCTCAAATTCTTCCAGCTCAGTGATGCTTTGAGAACTGTGCTAAAAATACCCTGCTCAACCGAGTGTAGTTTCTATGTATGATTGCAGTATACTTTGGGGTCTCTGTGGACATAAAATATTGCAACTGCATGACAGGCAGCTTCATTGGTTGATAGAGGTCAGAGCAATTATAAACAGGTGCTTAAGCTTTTAAAAAGGTATTGTTCATGCTCCCAGATCACAATCTGAAAAACAGAAACGCTAATTATGCTGATATATTGGATGCTACAGTTTTACTAGAGAAGCTGAGAAATGTGCACTAATATAGTTCATTACAGTTAGTTCATTTCTAATAATTTTGGCACCATTTGCTATGGGAGAGACATTTATTGCTCATGACATTTCCTGAGGGTACCCCACGTTTTCTGGTTCCTTGAAATTGGGTAGGGCTAGTTACTAGATCTGGACAATGAGCTGTGAATAGGCATTTTTGTGATGCTGCCTGGCCAAGGCATTTAAGTGCCAACATGCCACCCTCCAGCTCTCTTTCTCTCCTGCTGTGTTGACCTGGAAGCCACATAAGAGATGGTGGTACCATGAGGTTGAAGCAGCCTGGGACATGGAGTCACCACATGGAGTGCCGCCAACCTGGATTCCCACACAGCCTCTACTGGAATGGGTGAAAAAAGAATTAAAGTTGTTTGGGGTTTTGTTGTTGTTGTTGTTGTTGTTTTTCTTTGTTTTGTTTTGTGGTTGGTTTTTATTTTTATTTTTATTTTTTGGAGTTATGCCCTATATTCTTTCTGGCATCTAGGGCAGTCATTTCCATTTTATAGATAAGGAAAGCAATTGAAGGTCATAAATTCAATGTATTTATCCAACTCATAGAGTGATAATTTTACATGTTCTACAGTTTTGTAATACAAAGTTATTCAAACTAGTGACTTGTGTCTTTAATAGTTTGATCTTTATTCATTTGAAGAAATTGCTGGACCTGCTGCCTTACAATATTGTAAAGCAGTGTGAGAAAATTAACTCCTGGATCATAAAACAGCTATTAATTTATTTTTCTCATGGAAAATGTTGAGCATTTTTCTTTATATTTGGGGGTGCTATATATTTTGAGGTGCCATTACCACCACCACCATACACACACACACACACACACACATGCATACACCTCTCTACCAATAATTAGTGATTCATTGAGGCTAGGGGATACAGAGATGGCATGGGCTGAGAACAAGTAGATTTGTTCCTGGTTTTGACAATGCTATTTATTCACTTCGTGATCGTGAGAAATCACTTAATGTCTCTGAGCATGTTTTCTTTTTAAAAGAAGGGGTTTAATTGAATTTGTTTTTCAAAAACTATGGATCACAACTCAGTAGTGAGTTATGAATTTGTGGAAGAGCTTTACCAACATTAAATAAATCAAAGTAAAATGGAAATTATTAAAATATTTCTTACATGGTAAGAGTAAGTATTGTTACATGAAACTGTGTGTGTGTGTATATTAATATAAATGTATGTACTAGAGTGCAATGTAAAATTTATTTTTTAGTGTAGGTGTAGTCAAAAGTTTAGAAACACTGGAATAGATGATTGCTTACATCTTTTCTAGCTCTAATATTTGATTCTGTGAATTTTCACACATACACACACACATGATTTAATGATTTTAAAAGATATTCTTAATATACCAAGTGAAAAAAATCTCATTTTGTAAAAGCAATATATATACCTACTTATTTTATGTGTATGTATACATATGGTCTAAAATATGTATATTTATATATAAAACAACAAAAAAACTCTAAAGTTAATACCAACATTAGCTCTAGATGATGTATTCTTAAAATTTTGTTAGTTTTTATATTATGTAATGTTCATCTATTACTTTTATTTTTGTTTGTTTTTGATTTTTGAGTTTTTTCGAGACAGGCTCTCACTCTGTCACCTAGACTGGAGTACAATGGTGTGATCATGGCTCACTGCAACCTTGACCTCCCTGAGCTCAAGTGATCCTCCTACCTCAGCCCCCTGAGTAGCTAGGACTGCAGGAATACACCACCATGTCCAGCTGTTTTTGTTTTTGTTTTTGTTTTTGTTTTTAATTTGTTGTAGAGCCAAGGTTTCATCATGTTGCCCAGGCTAGTCTTGAACTCCTGAGCTTAAGTAACCCATCTGCCTTGGCCTCCAAAAGCTCTGGGATTACAGGCATGGGCCATTATGCCTGGCCTACTTCTATTTTTTTAAATGTATTTTTAAAAGGCTCTCTTGTTTTAAAAAGAATCCCTAATGGATGGGCTTTTTGTTTGGGTGTCCAAGTGGAGAGAGATCCCGTGGGCAGGCTGAGAGAAGTTGCCTGCAGTCAGGATAGACAAGCCTGCTCCTCGAGCTAGCATGTCTGACATGGGGTTAGCGCTCAGGCAGATTGTCCCTTCCACTTCTGCAGGCAAAGGTTCTCTGAACTCCCTGGGTTTTTTCACGGAGCGGCAAATGGTGATGTGGTCAACTGTTAGCGGGAGTTGCTTTATTAATGTGCCCAAGACAAAAGGGCACAGAAACAGGGAGTAATTTCTAAAGGAGGGGTTGTATGGTCCAGCATACTGCATGGTCATCAGATGAAGGCCATAAGATGACCTGTTGTTAGCACTGTCTCTGCAGTCTGTTTTGTACATCACATAAGCAAAGCCCCCTAACTGAAGCAAAAGGAGGTCCGTTTTTAAGGTAAACACAGCTGAAGCTGACTGACTTTTCACCAAAATATTGTATGCTTCTATGATGTATGTGATGAAATAAGGAGCTGTGATACAGTGAAATTTTCTGTGCCTCAGTTAGCCGAAACATGCAGCATGATGCTCATTGCAGCTCAGCACCGCTGAGCCCTTCTGCCCTGGCTTTAACCAAGAAGTCACACTAGTGGTCTGCCCCTATTGGTATCAGTGGCACCCCATCTGCTTCTCTCTTATGAAAGTTGCCTCTCTCAGAGGCAATTTGCTGAAAAGCATGCTGATATGTGTAAAGAAATGACTGCCAGCCCTGTTCAAATATGCCAGGAACTTCTCACTCTGGGACACCAGAACAGGCTTTCCAAAAAGCTATTTCTAACTTAGCAGACCTATATACAAACCATCTTCTCTCGTTACTCAAGTGTGAATTCCCAAAGTCTCCTAAATGTAATTGGGTACTTAATTCAACTCTCAAACTATTATTTTGGACTAGAGTCATGTCAAGATGTTATGGCACAAGGGCATGATGCTTTCCTAACCTATCATTTCTACAGAGCACCATTTCTGTGTTTTATTCTGTTATTATTTCCTAACTCATCTTTCCCACTACCACTGACCTAATCAAAGAAATACCCGTTTCATTGAAACACCATGCTCCGTTCGTCAGGCGTGTGTTCACAAAATGATCCCCAAATCTGGTAGTTGTGCTTGAATTCCTCATATAGAATCTCCCTCAGACAATTTTTAATTCTGTATTCGTCCCACTTTTTCTTGGCATGAAGCATCTCATATTGTTTTACGTGTAGATACCTTGCTATTGTGTTGCTTTACAGTGTCTCAGAGAGCTCCATGGTGAAGCCATGTGTGGGTGCAGAACTCCTTGTTTGCATTCTCAAGCCAAAAAGAAAATGAGGCCGGGCGTGGTGGCTCATGCCTGTGATCCTAGCACTCTGGGAGGCCGAGGTGGGCGGATCACCTGAGGTCAGGAGTTTGAGACCAACCTGGCCAACATAGTGAAACCCCATCTCTACTAAAAATACAAAAGTTAGCTGGGCATGGTGGTGCACGCCTGTAGTCCCAGCTACTCGGGAGGCTGAGGCAGGAGAATTGCTTGAACTCGGGAGGTGGAGGTTGTAGTGAGCTGCTATCGCACCACTGCACTCCAGCCCGGGCGACAGAGCAAGACTCCGTCTCAAAAAACAAAGGAAAAAAAAGAAAATGAAAAACTCTAGATGGAAGATTACTATGTGTATAAATGTAACCGATTTTTTTCTTTCATTTGTTCTTTTTTTTTTTTTCCAAAAATTATTTGGTGAATGCTGCCCAGAGGCTGGGCGTTGAGCCAGTTGCTCTGGTGGATTGGTATAGGGTGAATAAAGGCCTGAGGACAAACGGATCCACTGATGTAGAGTTTTCTGTTTTGTTTTACTTTATTGATTTGATGAAAAGGTTTCAATATTATGAAGTATCAAAAATAGCTTTGGCAAAATAAAATTATAGGAGACAGGCACGCATAATAGAAATACTACTGTACTTTCAAGTAACTTGACTGGGGTCAGAATTCTAGTTCTACCATTTTAGTGTATTCATATCATTTACCTTCTCATCTGTAAAATGGGAAATTCATTAACAAAGAACATTAAAGCTAAAAAGATTAATTAATTCTGTATTATCTGTATTTTGAGTTGTCTTTTCCAGGAGCTGTAAGGATTAGAGATTTATTCCAGAAACTACATACAGGCATCCCTCATCTTATTGGCCTCACTTTATTGTGCTTCACAGATAATGTGTTTTTTATCAATTGATGGTTGAGCTCATTTGTCAACACCATTTTTCCAACAGCATGTGTTCACTTCATGTCTCTCTGTCACATTTTGGCAATCCTCACGATATTTTACACTTTATTATTATTATATCTGTTACAGTGATCTGTGGTTAGTTATCTTTGATCTACTCTTTTAATTGTTTTGGGGCACCATGACTTGCACCCATAGAAGACAGCAAACTTAATCAATGTTGTGTGTGTTCTGATTATGCCACCGGCCAACTGTTTCCCTGTCTGTCTTCCTCTCCTGGGGCCTTCCTATCCCTGAGACACAACAATATTGAAATTAGGTCAATTAATAATCCTACAATGACCTCTAAGTGTTCAACTGAATGCAGGATTTACATGTCTCTCACTTTACATCAAAAACTGAAAATGATTCAGCTTAGGGAGGAAGGCATGTTGTAAGCCAAGATAGGCTGAAAGCTAGGTCTCTTACGCCAAATAGTTAGCCAAGTTGTGAATGCAAAGGAAAACTCCTTGAAAGAAATTAGAAGTGCTACACCAATGAACACACTAATTATAAGAAAGCAAAACAGGCTTACTGCAATACGGAGAAAGTTTTAATGGTTTGGAGAGAACAAATCAGCCACAACATTCCCTTAAATCAAAGCCTAATCCAGAGCAATACCCTAACCCTCTTCAATTCTGTGAAAGCTGAGAGAGGTAAAAAAGCTGCAGAAGGAAAGTTTGAAGCTAGAAGAGGTTGGTTCATGAGATTTAAGGAAAAGAGGTGTCTCCATAACACAAAAGTACAAGGTGAAGCAGCAAGTGCTGATGTGGAAACTGCAAGTTATCTAGAAGATCTAGCTCAGAAAATTGATGAAAGTGGCCACTATAAACAACAGATTTTAATTGTAGGCTAAGCAGCCTTATATCAGAAGACGATGACATTTGGGACTTTCATAGCTAGAGAGAAGTCGATGGTTGACTTCAAAGTTTTACAGATTGGGTTGATTCTCTTGTTAAGGGATAATGCACTTGTGATTTTAAGTTGAAGCCAATGCTTATTTACCATTCCAAAAAATCATAGAGTCCTTAAGAATTATGCTAAATCCCAGCACTTTGGAAGGCTGAGGTGGACGGATCACCTGAGTGCAGGAGTTTGAGACCAGCCTTGCCAACAAAACGCTTCTCTACTGAAAATACAAAAATTAGCCAGGTGTGGTGGCACATGCCTGTAATCCCAGATACTCAGGAGGCTGAGGCACAAGAATTGCTTGAACCTGGGTGGTGGAGGTTGCAGTGACCTGAGATCCCACCACTGCACTCCAGCAGTGACAGAGTGAGACTCTGTCTCAATTAAAAAAAAAGAAAGAAAGAATTATGCTAACTCGGCTCTTCCTACTAAATGCTAAATCTACTCTGAATATCTTAAGATTATTGTCGAGATCTGCTCAGAAAAAAATTACTGTTCATTGACAATGCACTGTGATGCAAGAGCTCTGATTGGAAATATACAAGGAGATTAATGTTGTTTTCATGCCTGCTAACACAGCATACATTCTGTAGCCCATGGATCAAGGAGTAATTTTGACTTTCAGGTCTTATTATTTAAGAAATATATTTTGTAAGGTTATAGCTGTCATCAATAGTAATTCCTCTGATGGATCTGGGCAAAGTAAATTGAAAACCTTCTGAAAAGGAGTCAGCATTCTAGATGGCAGTCAGAACATTTGTGATTCATATGAGGTGGTCAAAATATCAACATTAACAGGAATTTGGAAGAAGTTGATTTTTACTCTCATGAATGACTTCGAGGGGTTCAAGACTTCAGTGGAGGAGGTAATTGCAGATGTGGTGGAAATAACAAGAGAATAAGATTCAGAAGTGAAGCCTAAAGATGTGACCTAATTGTTGCAATCTCATGATAAAACTTGAACAGATAATGACTTGCTTCTTATGGATGAACAAAGAAAGTGGTTTCTTGAGATGGAATCTACTCCTAGTGAAGATGCTGTGAACATTGTTGAAATGACAACGAAAGATATATAATATAATGTTACTTAAACTTTATGGGCAGTGCAAGGTTTGAGAGAATTGACTCTAATTTTGAAAGAAGTTCTACTGTGGGTAAAATACTATCATTGCATGCTACAGAGAAACCTTTCCTGAAAGGAAGAATCAATTGATGCAGCAAACTTTATTACTGTCTTATTTCAAGCAATTGCCACAACCATCCCAACCTTCATCAGTCACCACCCTAATTATTAACATCAAGGCAAGACCCTATACCAGCAAAAAGATTATAACTTGCTGAAGGCTTAGATGATGGTTAGCATTTTTTGTTTAGCAATGAAATATTTTTTAATTAGGGTATGTACATTGCTTTTTAGATATAATGTTATTGCACACTTAATAGACTACAGTGTTGTGTAAGCATAACTTTTATATGCACTGGGAAACCCCAAAATTCTTGAGACTTGGTTTATTCCAAAATTTGCAGTAAGTAGGGGTCTAGAGCCAAATCTGCAATATCTCCAAGGTATGCCTGTATCTACCTATTCTGATAAAATTAGATAAATCAGCATTTATAATGCCTGAAATTAATCTTAATTTGTTTATAGGTGCTATTTTTGTATATGAGAATAGGCAAAATAATTTCAACGTTCTCTATGTGTCCCACTCAGATTAATACCTGCTCCAAACTCATTGTGTGATATTGGGGAGAATACTTTATATCCGTTGGCCTGTGTCTGTTGAAAAATGAACAAACTTAATTAGAATGACCCCAAGGTTTCCTCCACTGTTTAACCTTTGTCCAAATATAAAGTGTACGTAAGCCTGAACTTTCCAATTGTTTAATTCTTGCATCACTGCCCCTGTGCATTTTCAGAGCACTAATTTTTACATAAATCTAATGGCCTCCTTAGAGACCAAGGCCTCATGGCCAAAAGTGTTCAGTGTTATTTCACTTATGTGAAGCTCAGTTACTCAAATTTAATGAGTTTCATTTGTTTGGTAGTGCGTTTTTCATGCAGTTTTTCATCAAATGGTAAATTGGATGAAGATGAGTTATAAGATACTTTTGAGTCCTCCCCTGAAACAATCTTGTTATTTGGATTGAAATCTGGTAACATCTCAGGGATTTACAATAAGTTCCTATTAGTCAAGTGATACAATCGTTAGAAATCAGTTGGTTCTTAGAAGTCATTTACTCCTAGCTCATAAACCATCACTCATTGGTTAACGTCGATCCCTGAGGAGGGATGGAAGATCTCTCATCTCCTCAGCAGAACCCATTCCCTTTTCAGACAAATGTAATTGCTAAAAAGTTCTTTTCACATTGTGCAAAATTCTTCCTCCATGTTAATTTTCTCCCATTGTTATTATTATTGCCTTCTAGAGCAAAATAGAATAGTACCCGTCATTCTTGTATATTATAGCCTTCAAGTTGAGGATCAGAATTATGACTGCTCTTCTATTATCTTTAGCTTTCAAAATGTTTTCTTTTGTATTGTTTTTTGCCACACACCCCATCCAGGACAGTCCCAGCTTCTGCCTGTTTCCCAGTCATAGGTATTAATGGTACTTCCTTTCATTCTAAAAAATTTCTTAGTTGGGCAATAGGTGATATAGTCACTTTTGTTCTGCGGGTGTCTAGATCTCAAAGTTGCTCTATGAGAAAAAAACAAAAATATGTAGGAAACATTTATATGTACCACAACTCTTCCCATAAGTTTACAAAGAATATTTTGTTTATATTTTATTTTATTTTTTGGGATGGAGTTTCACTCTTTTTGCCCAGGCTAGAGTGCAATGGTGTAATCTTGGCTCACTGGAACCTCCACCCCCTGACTTCAAGCGATTCTCCTGCCCCAACCTCCAGAGTAGCTGGGATTACAGGCGCCTGCTACTATACCCAGCTAATTTTTTGTATTTTTAGTAGAGGTAGAGTTTCACCATGTTGGTCAAGCTGGTCTCAAACTCCTGACCTCAGATGATCCACCCACCTCAGCCTCCCAAAGTGCTGGGATTACAGGCGTGAGCCACTGCACCCAGCCTACAAAGAACATGTAGAGAACATTTCTGCAAGAAGGAAATCTGCTTACCTTTGGCTATCCAACTGCTTCTCAAACTTAATTGATCATGGAAATACCTATTGTTCTGAGAACTACAGCTTGGATTTCTCTTTTTTAGAAAACTAGCTTAGAATAATTTTAATTTTATTTCTAATTGTTAATATTTTTGAAATTGTTAGAAACATTACCCTGAATGTTAACCAAACTGGCTGTCTCGTTTTCTGTCTGTAAAATAAGGGAGTTAGAGGAGGTTTTTAGGCTCAACAAGTGGAGCATACCTTGGCTATCATTGTAGCAGAAGCTCCCTCAACTTATGTGTCCAGTGGTGACATAGAGTCAGCAGGACATTAGTGGTGGCAGGAATCCCTGAGCATTAATGAATGACATCATTGCAGCCTGGGAGGACTGACCAGCTATTATGTGAATGTAGTGGGAAGAGGCTACAGATGAAGACTAGTTAGGGGATTTGAAGGAAATTGAAGGACAATCTCCAGAGTATAATACTGGAGATAGATCTCCATGGAAACTGTGTTGTGATGACCCTGCACAGCACTGATTTGATCAGTGTTCCTATGTCCAGGAACACGTCTTTCCTGGCACACCCAGGAAACAAGATGTGCCATCTACCCATTGTCTCCTGCAGAGGAAAACTACTGATTTCTTATCTTCTAGTACTAGAGTAGTTGCATTAACCAAAACACAGAAATGAGAAAAAGACTTCCTCTAGAACACCAGATAAGATTTAAATCAATTTTTTTAAACACCACTAATTTAATTTTGTTTATCAGTTGGGTACATTGAATTGAAGTGCAGTCTCATTTATAATTAAAGAAAAGACCAACACAATTACTGTTCAATATGCATCACCATTTTAAGGCCTAAGCAGCCAGAGAGAGTCAATCTTACAATGATATGCTGAAGATTACATTTTTAATTCTCTTTTCAACTGCACTAATAGAAATCACTTTGGCAATAGATTTCTTGGATTTCCATAATGACAGAGCATGACAAGATTAGTTATCATTTTTAACTACTGAGTTTTCTGGCATGATGCTTGTCATTGCATCTGTTTATACACCCTTTGCAAAGCCATGGTGACATCAGATGCATACATTTTCTAAACCAAAGAAATAAACACCTTCCTGGGCCATGTGGTGACTTTTTTTTTTTTTTTAAAGTGAGCAAAAATTCAAGCCCATTATAAATGACTAAACAATATTTTGATATGTAAAAGGGCCATTACACAAAGATGTCTTAAAGCAAGCATTTGCTTTAAAATTGGCATATAGGCTTTTACTTATACAGTTGGCATGTACATACTGCCCTCTGTCTACAAAATTCAAGAAAAATAATTTTCTACCATAAGTTGTTGTTCTTCTGTGATAAGAACAGGCTGTTATAAATATGTATGTTCTATAACGTATTGGACTTTTCTTTCTAGGGTAACAGAAGAGAGAGTTTTCCATCTAAGAATAAGTTTTGTTTCTAAAGATCACTCCTGCCTAGGGTTTTTGGCACTCGGAACATATTCTGTTATAAAAGCAGAGTTATATAAATAGTAATCAGGTTCTCAGCAATTTTATTGATTTCTTGCCTGGGCTATGTGTTTGGTTGTGAGAAGGATGAAGAGGGGAGACCATTTAAATAGCAGAACTAGAATACTCAGGACAAACCTGAGTTTCCTGTCTTAAGAGTTGGGGACCATGAAGTTGATGAGGGTGTCAAAAAATTGAAGCGTTTCAAAACATGGGATTTAAGCCTCCCACCTGCCACCTCAATTTTCTTCCCTAGTGCCTCCCACCTGTGGTGACACACCTGGTTGTGACTGTCACTACAGTCATGGTGAGTGGGAGGGGGATGTTAACCATCTAGATCTTAATTCAGTCTATTGGGGCCCAAACGTCTGTATTCTTAACCCATGCCTCCACTTTAAGGAAATCCTTAAAGGATACGAAACCTAAAGTAATAGTTTTCAACCTAGCTAATTATCATGGACTCTTGGGGAACTTTTAACACAGAAATCTCCAGGGCTTCTCTCCTGGAGGTCTTAATTTCCCTGGGCTGCAGTGGGGCCTTGACATTTGTCTGTCCCCAGGAGCCTCTAATAAATGGTCAGGTGAAGAAAGCAATCATCAAAACAGTTGAATCTCTTTACTGCTAATTAAAAATTCTGTTTGCTCAAATCAGTTAAACTTGACTAAGGAAAAAATGCAAATTAAATGTGTTCACATACGTTGGGAATAAAAGTAATAAATCTTTTTTTAATGCTTCTCAAAGTAGTTACACTTTATCACATTTGATCTTCCTCACAGAGGAAAGTTAGGTGGGGGTATTATAATCTTTTTAAGGGAAACTGACCTCAGAAAACGAAGAATACTTCATTTTTCATAAGAGAATACCTGTTATCCTAAATATATCACCAACAGCAAATCTTCCTTAGCAGAAATGGGTATAAATAAATCTCCAAAGAATCATCTGTGAGAAGAATCATAGATAGGTGAGTGAAATATTTATGCTGGGTGAGTGATGCTGCTTTTGGTCAAAGGGGTACCTACAGACTAGCTGGCCTGATGAATGTTCCTCTGAGGGAAAACCCTCTTAAATGGTTTCAAATAGTCACCATTTCTTCCCTTCTTAAACTTCTAAATCTAAAATGTCTTTATCAAAGCTCCCACTGTAAAATCAGGGAGGATAGGAGACAAGGAGAAAGAGTGGAATGAGGGCAACAGCAGTAAATCCTGTATTTTAATTAAGCTGCTTATAACTAAGCCTATATTCCCAATTACTATATATTTTAATGTTTTTATTGTTTCTGGAACAGGTCTGAGCAGGACCAGTCTTAGGCATAGGCGAAGTGGACAACCACTGATTTATTCAGTCGGTATTTACTGGCTATCTTCCTTATGCCAGGCTCTCCTTTTGGTACAGGGACGACAAAGATGAAAAGCAATGCTCCTGCCCACAGTGTTTAATCTAGAGGGGAGACAGACAGTTTCTCTCTCTCTCTCTCTCTCTCTCTCTCTCTCTCTCTCTCTCTCTCTCACTCTATTTCTCTGACACACACACACACAGACACACACAGACACACACACAGACACACACACATCAAGCTACAATTAATTGCTGTGGCAAAATTATCCTTAACCTCAGATCTGGTGGCTAAAATAGGAATTTGTTCATCCAGTAAGTGAGGAACTTCTCCTCATAAGGTTCTAGGGACAGGGCAGCATGAGCACTTTCTGGGGAGAACAGGACCATGTGACAGGCTCCAGAAAGCACAAGTAGTGTATCAAATACTGTCCGAGGGGCCAGGGCCAAATATAAAGTTAACCTGGGAAGCAGGTCATGAAACACCCTGTAGACCTTGCTGAAGAGTTTAAATGTTTATGCCCTTGGCAACAGAAAATAGTTGAAGATTTTTCAGCTGAGAAGTTAGAGGGATCCATGGCCGTCACTGAAGAAGGAAGAGAAAAAGCAGACATGAAAGCCTATGCTAGAGCAATGGAAGTGGGCATAGGAAGGAGAAGGGAGTTGTAAGAGATCATTATGGAGTACAATTTATAGAACCTTGATTTGACTGATGGGTTGGATTGGATTGGATTGGATGGATGGATGGATGGATGGATGGATGGATGGATGGATGAGTTGGTAGCAGGGTGGATTGGATGGATGGATTGGATAGATAGTGAGGATGAATCAAGGCTGACTCCCCATTTTCTAGCTTGACTACCTGGAACATTTGAACACCATTCACCAAATATACAGAATAGGTAATGCTTTTGAAGAGGTCATCATAATAAATACTCATCAAATAAGACAATGACATATCATTTTCTTGTAGCATACTGAAGAAGGTAATGTTCATTGTAAACTGTGCATGAAAATGCCATGATTATTTAATGATTATGTTTTGATATCCAAAAGCTATAAAAGGAGTAAACATTTTGTGCTGATCTCCTTAAAGAGGCCATTTAGTATAATTACGAACAAATTGAGATTATGCAATGTATTTATTTTGAATAGATTCTGACACAAACTTTTACAGAAGCAGAATAGAAAGTGAAAGACTTAAAAGACATATCTGGCAACCAAATTGATCATTATGCCAGTTTATATTTTTCACTGATCTTTTCTGCATTTCCATTAATTCTTACAGTCTTTTGTGCTTAGAGTGTTTCAAAAGTTAAATCATCATTTTCAATGAAATAAAAAATGTGAATAGAAAATTTTTACTTCAAATATATGCTAAATACACCACTCCTTAAGTTGTAAATTGGATTGTAGTTTCATTTTCTAAAAAAAGTCCTCAGTAGGTTTAAATCAGACCAAACTGAAATCATGGGTGGATTTAAAAAGTAAAACAGAGATAATATTTCACATTGGTTTAGAATACCAAGTTGTGGACTTAGAAATTACAAATTAAGACATCTGGTAAATTTTAAAATAATAATGAATTGATATGTCTTGTTAAAACAATCCTTCAGTGTAGGGAATTTGACTATGTTAGGTCACAGAGTAAGCAATAGGGTGAATTTAAATGAATTTTTTTGCCCTTGCCTATCTCTAAGGAAATTCCCAACTTTGTCTATCAAGGAGCTTTTAAAATGTTTCCATTTATAATTTAGTAAATGTTTGCTGACCATCCACTGCATGCAGGCTGTGTGCTAGGTATTAGATACTGAGGTGAAAAGGACCTAGTTTCTGTTTACAGAGCTGCTAGGCCAGTAAGGGAAGCAGATGTATAAGTCAATAGATTATACAACAACATGGTAAGTTTCTGACCAACAAAAACAGGTATAAAGTAAACAGTCTAAGAAGGAAGGAATTAACTCTATGAGAGAGAAGGAATGGTTGGTAAAGGTTCCTAGAAGAGGTAGCACTGGAGTTGAGTAACGAAGGATGCGTCTGGAGGGTGATGGACAGTGGAGGATATTTCAGATAAGCTGCACAGAATGGGAAGCAGCACCAAGAGTAGGGTTCAAGAGATAAATATCTTGACTTTTGGTCCCTACTGCTGCAGATTCTGCTGCTACTGTTCTGAGGGGGACCAAAGAATCTGCATTTTTGACAAGCACCCTGGGTGGCTTTCAGGCAGAGCTTAGTCTAGCTGAGTGCAGTCATTCTTAAATTTTAAATTCCTTGAGTAGAGACTGTTGTGCTTATCACTATTCTTAATACCTTGCACACTACCTGGGCACATGGTAGTTGATCAATAAATGAATGTTGAGGAAGAAAATCACCGGCTAGACATTTGAATCATAAGAGATGCTCTATTTCTTAAGTACTTTCTGCTTTGGCTCTCAGTAAACAAGTTTACTGTCTCCCTAGTCTTCTATTTTGAGAAAGCAGAAGAATTGACTGTCATAAAGACAAAAAATTAAGAAATAACATTTTTGATGGAAGGATACTAGGTTATTTTAGTGGAAGAAAAATAGTCAGCTGGTCTATTTCTATCTTTTCTGGCTCAAAAGTTTATAACAAGGATAAGAGAAGTGATAATGAAAGTAATTTCAATTTTTTGAGTATGTAATGTTCACTCATTATGCTGTAGACATCATTTGTTCTAGACTTAATAATCTGTTGATATAGTCCTAGGAATATAGAGATGAAAAAGATGTAGCCCCTGCCCTCAGTGAGTTCACCACCTAGAAGTGAAGACACGCAAGCAAAACTCATTATTCTACATGGTGATAAGTACTCAGAATTCAGAATAAGTGCTGAACCTTGGGCGAAGCCCTTTCCAAATGTTATTGTCTCATTTAATTCTAACAGCTTATAAGACAAATATTTTACAGATAATGAAGCGTGATTTAGGAAGAAAGTGATTTACCCCAGGTCACGTAGTAGCAAAGGATGAGCCTATAATTTGACCTCAATTCTATAAAGTTCCAGCCACGAACACTGTTATTACTCACTGCATTTCATCCGCATGTCCTCCATTTGCTTATGTTTGGCTTCATTTAATGTTTATGCCAAAAATTATGAAATTTAATTTATATATATGTTTATATATATAGTATAAATATATATTTATATTTAAAACCATTTTTATATAAATATATAAATATATATAATATTTATAAAATTTATATTTATATTTATATAAAATTTTTATATTTATATATAATTTATATTTATAAAATATATAAATATATAAAATATATAAATAGATATAAAACAATTTTTATATATATATAGTGTGTGTGTGTGAGATTCACTAAGATCTATACGAAGATGCACTAACGTCTTCAATTCCCTGAAAATGAAGCTCAAAATTGAAAGATATTTCAGAGGAAGCAGAAAACTTGTGCCATGTGAACATGCTATCTGGCTGCACAAGCCATTTAACATTCCTATATATACATCCTAACTTGTTTCATGCTGAAAATCAGGGTTTTCCATTTTCCCAATTCTTATGAGTCTTGAGAATATTATGTTTTATGCATAAATTATATCTATTACTTTTGACCAAAAGTACCATACTTTTGTATAATGATTTACTAATATAAAATATTTTCCAGTTGGTGCATACCAAGCTTAACTTAAAATCTGGAAGTATAAATTGTGATAGGAATTCAAACTTCTTGGAAACAATGCATTTCATTGAATGTTAAGAAATGTATATGATTATATTAAATTTTAAGATTTGATGGCACCCATGTTTTTTAAAAATGTCACTTTTTTACAACTTGTCACTACATAAAAAGTAAACTGTAGTTCTTGGGTAGCTAAATTCAGTTCATTTTTCACGTGTGGTAGTTTTGCATGAATATATATTTTTTAATGAGAGTCCTAAATCATTTGAGATTCTTTTCCTACCAACTAAATGATCTAGATTTGATTTACTCATTTAGGATCTATGACCCATAGTGTTCACGCAGCTTGGCAAGTAATTGTTTGGGTGTTCTCAAACTCAGTCTAGTGGTATTATTAATCCTACTTTCTCATGTAGATGTAATTGTGGCAGACCCAGATAGGCCAATTTTGAGTTCCAAAAGAATATTGTTGGTAGGTAGATTTTTACTCATTTAGGATCTATGACCCATAGTGTTCACGCAGCTTGGCAAGTAATTGTTTGGGTGTTCTCAAACTCAGTCTAGTGGTATTATTAATCCTACTTTCTCATGTAGATCTAATTGTGGCAGACCCAGATAGGCCAATTTTGAGTTCCAAAAGAATATTGTTGGTAGGTAGATTTTTAGTTTATCCATTACTTGTGCACTCATGCCCTCGGATTTACAGTTATTTCCTTTGTAAGACACATAAATTTATCAAGGATTGGATCAGTGTGCACTCAATTATTCTACCAAGAAAAATCCCAAAGTTGAGTATAAATATATGTTATACCTGTCATATTTTAGTCTTTTTAATATCTAAGAGCACGGTGAATTTTGCTTTATTGATATATGTCATGGCTTAGGCAAAATTTAATTTTCTTATGTCAAAACCTTTTGTTGATCTATGGTGAGATAAAATTGACCATGTTCAGAAAACTTTCTCGATGATTTAATTATGCTCATAAATTTTTTAAAAATCTTTAATTTTTGGTATAAATTTACAAAATTATATTTCCCAGAGACATGTATTTACTAATGACAACTGACATGCGTCAATTATGAATTCGTTTTTAAGAAGTTTTTCCTTTTTAAATGGGTGCTTTTAGGGATACCCTTTGTTAAAATCCCACAGTCTCATTATTTTGTTATTAAGTAGATTTTTTTAACCAAACATTTTGAAAAGTCTTTTCTAATAGCAAGAATCTGAGCAAGCAAGCTCTAAATCAGGTTATCCATCTGAGCTCTAAATCAATACCAAAAGCTATATCTATATTGCTGTAGTAAATTATATCACCATATATGAAAAATGAAGGAAAAGATACCCTCTATAAAGTCACAACAGATTGCCTGAAGACAAATCTACCATATCTGAGCCAACACACCATATTATCTAGTATTTTTAAAAACACTATGCTTTGTACTACTATCATATACTATGTGAAGTGATCCAGAAAGGCAGAAGCCTGTGGAAGATTCCTCTCTAAAATCATTTCAGAGATATTCAAACTCATTCATATATTGTATCTCTTCCCCCTGAGAGGCCTTAGCCTGAATTGCAATATGTGGTTGCATTTTTTTTAAAGAATTGCATGAATATTTTAAATGCAATTTGGCTTACTATGTTATCGATCTTGCATTATTTATGTTAAGATTCTCCTTAATCATAAAGGTCTTGCAAAGTGCATGATGGGCAGGGGAGTTGAATTTCTTCTTTGCATTTAGGGTCATTAACTCAGGGGTTATAGCAACAGTAAATTCTCAAGAAAAGTGCATTGGTTTCCTGTATTTTGTTTATGGATGTGAGAAAGTTAATACAAATATTTGAAGTGAATCAATCGAGTTTGTAAATACTAGATTCAAATATTTTAGCAAATAAATATTACCTCAAGAATAAGACATTTTCAAGATGTGAAAGAAGCACAATGGCTGACCTGCTTGTTTCCAATAAAAGGGATAACCATAGAGTACTTCTCAGTTGAAAATGGTTTAAACAATGGAGCTCCACTTACTTTTTTTAAGAGACTATTTATTATTGTAAGAGTTCCCACAGGTAGTTCATAATCTCCCAAAGGGCAGGGTACATTTTGTTTATTTTATTGAACCATTTCTCTTCTTTCAAGATGTAATTCAGCCCTCTTCTACTTTTAAAAACGCTCTGGAGAGGTAGAACATAAATCCTCACTTCTTATGTGTGGGTTACACGTAGTAGCTCCTCTCCAGTGACTACAGTATGAAAGCAGAAAGGAAGAGGAACTTTACTGCAGAGGAACCTGGCAAACATTGCCTCAGCCAGATGATCACTCGCAGTGAAAGGTCAGGTTTATAGTATGCATCCTTGATATGATGTGATGAGAATGGCGTTTCCTTAGTTTCCTTCCTAATAACATATAATTCCGGTCTAATCATGAGTAAAACATCAGACGAATCCCAGTTAAGGGATATTCTACAAAATACCTGACTAGCAAAGGTCGGGGTAAATAGTAGGTGTTCAAAAAATAACAGCTTCCTATAAACTTCCTATAAACGAATCCCCTTTTATTAAATATTCTGTTCATCTAAGTCTTTTGCTCCTGCACTTGTGCTGCTAAATTGTTAGGTGAGTACTGACATTTACTTTTTTAGTTTCGTGTTTTTATATGTTCACAATCTCTTATCAGAAATCCTTAAAGCACATGTGTTGTCTTGGACTATGAGCCTTTGAAAGGCAACACAGTGCCCTTTCCCCAGTGTTCCCTGTATGTTACATACATGGGCTCCCCCCGCCCAACCCTAGGAACAACTCCCTATCATCAAACTTAACATGAATTCAGTGAAACAGATAAATATTCACACTAAGTAGGACAAATAAAGACTTCACAACCTCTTGTCAGCTCAGATCAGGTTTTGCCACGAAAAGGATGAAAAACAACTTTGAGCTTTTGGTGCTTTGGGTTTGGAACCCATGGATAAGAGATTCTCTTTAGTCCATCCATATGCCACTCTGTTGAGATCATTTTGCATTCTGAGTCTGTTAACCCAACGGTACATGAGTGTTCCCTTTTCATAAGTGTGCTTTTGAAGTGTTCTTTGAAGTTACTGATAAAAACACACTGAGCAAAAACATTTTCCTTCTCATAGATCTCGGACCACATCCTAAGATGTTGTTTTTCATTCATTTAAAAAGTTATTTGTCCCTGAATAGGATGAACAACCACTTGGATGAGCACTAAAATTTGTTTCAAAATGCCTTATTTTGAATATTTCTTTTTCTATGCTGTATAGTAAATGCTCTGGGAACTTTTATCTTTTCATTGTTTTTTCTAATTCATGATGGTCTACTGTCTTTTATATTAATTTCCTCTGGTTATAAAAATCATGTCACATGGTAATATTTATCAGAGATAATATATCTGATAGCTTACAAATTATGTGTCAACATCTTGACCAAATTTTTTTTTCAAAAAATATCATTTTTTGCCAGTAGAGGGAGTCAACCACAACTAAATGTACTTTAGGGCATTCAAAGAAAAAGTAAATGTAAACTTTAGTTTGTGGATTTTAAAATGTAGGTAATGGGTTGATGGGTGCATGTGTATACACCATGGCACATGTATACCTATGTAACAAAACTGCATTCTGCACATGTACCCCAGAACTTAAAGTACGATAAAAAAAGTATATGCATATAATTTTTAAGTATATACATATAATTTAAACACAAATATAACCTAATTTCATATATTTTCATCATAGATGACCACAAAATTAGTCTGGTTGCATAAACATATTCATCATATTCTTCTCTTTTTCTACCTGACATACTGTTAATTTTCTACCTAGGCCTGAACTAAGAAAATAAGATATAAATTAAAATTTCCTAATAGAACTTAAAAGTGAACTAACGAAATATAATTCTAGCATGGTAAACTTTACCATCACCTTGAATTAACAACCTTAAAGACACTCTTCATTAGATAGCTTGAGTTTAAACAAATAAAATTTTAGACGGGTTAGGATTTTTTTTTTTCTTTCAGTTTTTATTACCTGTAATTTGCTACATCTGATTCCTTGGGGAGCTGTGTCTACTTCTGTTTATTAATTATTGATGTAAAAAAGCATTATGAGCAACCTCATTTCCTTCTCCCTACTGTGTGCATATACTGTGCAACCCATGTGTCCCAGGAGACATTCCAGTTATGTTGGAGACCATTGAGATTTTATGGTCTCCAGTTCACTGAGAATATTCAAAAGATGTTAATAGGGGATTCTGAAAAGATGTCCTTTTAGACTATTAACAGCATTATTAGAATAGAGACTATTATACAAACACCTATTTCTTCTGTTTCTTTTAAACAATTGTTAATAACCTCTCCCACCCAAGATGGACCCTTGACTAACTTTCACTACCATTCATAATTAGAATAGTCCTGCCTTTCTTATATTTTTTAACATCCAGATCGTATATCATGTCAAATATACTTTTAATGACACTAATAATTTCTTTTTTATTCAGGAAAGCAGTAATATGTAACATTTTAAAACTGATGGAAGGTTCTAGCAAAACATGGGTTTTCAGTACACAGCATTACAGGGCATTGAAAATAATTCTAGGAATGGTTTAATTATGAAGACTTTAACCAATATCCAACTTTGTAAAAGAGGAATATGCAGGAAGGATGTGGAGCGAAGGGGTTGCTACCATCTTTTCCCCCACTTGCAAAAAATCTTACCTCTTTTAAAAAGAAATGTTACTTGAAGTGCTGGGAGAGACTGAGGACATTAAGTGTCTCTAAATAGCCCAGCACAGGTTTTCCACATTTTTTTTTTCCCAGTGATTGGCGCAGACAGTTAAATCACAAGGTCTATCACTGCTACTCAGAGAAGAAGGATTGTGTTTATAATTTTAAATCATACTTTAGAGACTGAATGTAAGCAAGGTTTTATTCTGTTGCTTACTTACATGGTATGTTTTAACCTGTCAAAATAAGTGTGTAAATCAGCAGTAATAATAAATAATTCCTTAGATCTCACTATCTAAGGGCCAATTATGGGAAGCGCTCAGAGAAACAACTACAGGTTAGAAGACTTGAAGTTTCTAATTTTGGAAATCTCTAAGAGCATGTGGACTTTGGGGACAGAGTAGAAGGTTACAGAGTAGAAGAGTGAACATAACTTGGACAGCTTTATGCATGGGGAGCCAGCTTGCAAGTTGAAAGGTGGCTAAGTTTGTTTTTATTTTTCCCCGACTAAAGAACATTTTTAAAAAATCTTAAATAGATTTTTGTTTGTTCAAACTTAGGTGGTAGTAATTATTTTCTTTTTATTTCTTTATGTCTTCTAAAAAAAAAAGATACATGGGCAGAACGTGCAGGTTTGTTAAATAGGTATCCATGTGCCATGGTGGTTTGCTGCACCTATTGACCTATCTTCTAAGTTCCCTCCCCTCAGACCCCACCCATCAATAGGTCCAAGTGTGTGTTCTTCCCCTCTCTGTGTCCATGTGTTCTCAATGTTCAACTCCTACTTTTGAGTGAGAGCATGTGGTGTTTGGTTTTCTGTTCTTGTGTTAGTTTGCTGAGGATGATGATTCCAGCTTCATCCATGTCCCTGCAAAGGACATGATCCCCTTCCTTTTTTATGGCTGCATAGTATTCCATGGTGTATATGTACCACATTTTCTTTATCCAGTCTATTATTGATTGGCATTTGGGTTGGTCTCATGTCTTTGGTATTGTAAATAGTGCTGCAATAAGCATACGTGTGCATGTGTCTTTATAGTAGAATGATTTATATTCCTTTGGGTGTATACTCAGTAATGGGATTGCTGGGTCAAATGGTATTTCTGATTCTAGATCCTTAAGGAATCGCCATACTGTCTTCCACAATGGTTGAACTAATTTACATTCCCACCAACAGTGTAAAAGTGTTTCTATTTCTCCACAGCCTCACCAGCATCTATTGTTTCCTGACTTCGTATCTTATTGCGGTTTTGATTTGCATTTCTCTGATTATCAGTGATATTGAGCATTTTTAATATGTTTCTTGGTCACGTAAATGTCTTCTTTTGAGAAGTGTCTGTTCATATTCTTTGCCCAATTTTTGATGGGGTTGTCTTTTTCTTGTAAATATGTTTAAGTTCCTTGTAAATTCTGGATATTAGCCCTTTGTCAGATGGGTAGATTGCAAGAATTTTCTCCCATTCTGTAGGTTGCCTGTTCTCTCTGATGCTAGCTTCTTTTGCTGTGCAGGAGCTCTTTGGTTTAATTAGATCCCACTTGCCAATTTTGGCTTTTGTTGCAGTTGCTTTTAGTGTTTTTGTCATGAAGTCTTTGCCTATGCCTGTGTCCTCAGTGGTATTGCCTAGGTTTTCTTGTAGAGTTTTTATGGTTTTGGGTTTTACATTTAAGTCTTTTATTCACCTTGAGTTAATTTTTATGTAAGGTGTAGGAAACGGGTCCAGTTTCAGTTTTCTGCATATGGCTAGCCAGTTTTCCCAGCACCATTTACTGAAGAGGAGATCCTTTCCCCTTTGCTTGTTTTTGTCAGATTTGTAGAAGATCAGATGACTGTAGATGTTTGGTGTTATTTCTGAGGTATCTGTTCTGCTCCATTGGTCTATATGTCTGTTTTGGTACCAGTACCATGCTGTTTTGGTTACTGCAGCCTTGTAGTATAGTTTGAAATCAGGTAATGTGATGCCTCCAGCTTTGTTCTTTTTGCTTAAGATTGTCTTGGCTATACAGGGTCTTCTTTGATTTCATATAAAATTTAAAACAGTTTTTTCTAATTCTGTGAATAATGTCAATGGTAGTTTGATGGGAATAGCATTGAATCTATAAATTAATTTGGGCAGTATGGCCATTTTCATGATATTGATTCTTCCTGTCCATGAGGATGGAATGTTTTTCCATTTGTTTGTGTCATCTCTTATATCCTTGAGCAGTGGTTTGTAGTTGTTTTTGAAGAGGTCCCTCATATCCTTGGTAGATGTATTCCTAGGTATTTTATTCTCTTTGTAGCATTAAATAGTTTTATTAGTTTTACCTACGTAGTAACTATTTCATAGTTGAGAGTGTTGACTTTTAGTTCAGTGGGTGAACTGTATGAAAGGATGCTGTTTTGAATGGCTTCCATTGCTGTTATTCTTAATAGAAAAGTCCCATAAAATTGTCATGGAATCTTAGGGAAAAAAGAAAAGTAAAAATGATTGCAGTCCTACTTCTTACTAATCATTAATGCATTCCTTCATTCAACAAGTACTTTGTAGTAAGAATTCTGTTAATTGATGGTTATATTATAATAGAGCAGAAGACCTTCATGGAGCTTACTGCCTAGGTAAGACATCTAGACAAGAGAAAGACAAACTATTGTCAGAACAAGCATAATGAGATGCATGAAGGGAACTGCAGGATGCTATGGCAGCGTACAAGACAGATAGCAATGCCATCAAGGTTCAAAGACAGGCTAAGAGTTGAATGAAATGGAGGAATTACCTAGAGGAATAATGGGAGGAAGGGATCAACAAGTGCTTTTATTTTTAAGCAAGAGGAAAAATGCTATGGAAAAATCTTGGCTATATTTCTTTAGGATAAATCATTCCAATGTAATTAATGGGTGAGAGAAAAGAAACATTTTTTAAGGTTCTTAAACTCTCTGGAAAAGTGGTACTCTGTTGACCTCTCTCCTGCCACCTGTAGGTGTACACATTTTGCAGAGGGCTTGGGAACACTTAATAGATGAAAACCACATCTCAGTGTTCTGTTTCACAATTCTGTGATTACTTGTGATGCTCAAGAGTTTTTCATATATGTATTTGTTATTTGTGTTGATTCTTTACCCCACTGTTTCTTCACATCTTTTGTCCATTTTTTCCATTTGCATCTTAGTGATCTTTTTACTGACCCACATGTGTTCTTTATAGAATAATATTAACCTTTTTCTTATTTATATAAAATTCTTTACAATTTGATTACATTTTAATTTTTAACGTTAGCTCTTTTAATTACAAAAATCTGCTTTTTCATAATTTCTTCCATTGCTTTAATACTTTGAAAATGTTTCTCATCTAAAGATGGTATGTTCACCTAAATGTTTTTCTAGATATTTTGTTCTTTTTGTTTACATGTTATGCTTATCAAACTAAAATTTATTTTGATGTTTGTGTGATGTATGTAAATTGATATTTTGGAGGAGTTAGTCAATTTTACCATCTATGTCTGTGATATAAATATATTCTTTTATTGTCATCTACTATGTTCTTTTGTATTCTGGGATCTGCTTTAGGTCTATCTATTCTTTTTTATTGACACATGGGTACCTTCTTATACCTTTGTCACTTGTGTTTTTTTCTTTCCCTTTTTCTTATTTTTACCATTTGAACCATTTTAAGTGTATAATTCAGTGACATCTATTACATTCACAGTGATGTGCAATCATCAATACTAACTCCTCATTTCCCTTTACCCACCCCACACACATGGTTTTCATTACTATGGATTTGTAATATATTTTAATGTCTAGTGGGCATAATATCACCCAACCCATGGCTCTTCTTTAAAGTTGATACTCTTAATTTTACATATCTGTGGTGTAGTTTTAGCCACTTCTGCTTGCTTATCTCTCGTTCTGTGCATGAGTGTTCCACCCTTCACCAGTCACCCAAGCATCAAGTTTGGGCATCATCCTAGACTCTTTTTCTTCCTCTCCTCACACCCATCAGTGTCAGTTGCCCTGTTGATCCTCTGTCATTCATATTCTTTGGATCTCCACTTTCTTTCCACCCATGATGAGCCCTGCCCCTTTTCAGGTCCTCATCACCTACAGCAGGAATGATTGCCTCCACCTCCTAGCTGATCTTCCCTCCTCTCCCTTTGCCCTCTCCCATGCATCCTCCACACTTGCTACCTGATTGTCTTTTTAATCATCATGCCTCTTCTTTGGCTTAAAATCTTTCTAAAGTTCATGGCTTTTGGGATGAAGTTCAGATTCTTTGGCAAGGTCTTAGAAATCCACTACTCTTTCACCTTAATTCCACTCTCCCCGCTGCATGTGCACACGTGCGTGCCTGCACACACAGACACACATACAGACACTGCAAGCAAACTTAAGCCTTGCTAGATCACATTCATACTCCAGGAGGGCCAGTCCCTTTCAAGGCACCATATCTTTGCTGATGCCTAGAAACCTCATCTGCTGTACTCCTTTTCTCCAGGCTATTAGATCTCCTCTCTGTGCTTCAAGCAATGTTGCAAACTCTATCCTGGAAGTCACAACACTGCAATGACTTACATGTCCATCCTCCAAAGGTCCCGTAAAGGTAGGAGCTCAGTCTATCATCAGCACAGTGAAGATTGCACAATACATCTGTTTGCTTTTAGCTCATGGTGTTTCTTTAAAACTATTTAAAATTACCAAGTATTGCCTAAAATAATTTTTCACAAGGTTACTGTATTGTTTTCTTTCTTGAATTCTAACTGCTCCTTTCTGTTCATTACAGAAAAGACCCTTACCATTTTCTAGACCTCCTCTTGTTAAGTAAAATGATTCATTAACTTGTACCAAAGAGACGTTTCCTTTTTCTGTCACCCACTCTGTGTTTAGGTATTGAGTAAGCCATTAATGTGCATTGCATTGTGTCTCTTTTTTGCTTTGTTAGGGAGACTTTTAATTGAGGTTGTCTTTTTTACACTGCTTCTATGGCCACTTTGTTGTAACTCATTTCCTAGTAATTGGATATGTACCTTCTCTGAAATGTAATTTTCTTTGGGCTTATAAAATACACAGAGCAAGCCATATACATGAACTCTTTCCTAGAACTTTTGCTTTCATTAAAAATAAAGATCAAAAAGCTATTACCCTGAAAGCAGAACTCTAAGTATTTAAACTGACTGAAAACTGTCAAGAGAACAAAAGCAGAGAATTTAGCATAAGAGATCCCAAATTAGGGGAGGAAAATATAATTCTAGAGCACTATTAAATGGAAACATCATTGCATCACAGTGAAAAGAAGCATTTGGTCCTTCTCTGACAGATTATCTGAGATTCATACCCCTGAAGAGTAAATTAAATGCATCTGGTGCTTGCCTTTTAATGGAATATCATGAATATAATAAAGCCAATATTTAAAATTTAGCCCAAGAGGTTATATAGCCTAGTGTAAACAGATTAAAATGGCAGAAATAATACTATTCTTTGGGTAATACAGGAAGGATTTTTACTCCCTTTTTCTCATCATTTATGACGAGACTTCTCAGAGTGGCATTGGAATTTGTGTTGCATGACCAGCTCTATGATACTTGAATGTGTTAGATTTCTGAATGACTGTATTCACTATAACATCAGCATCCGTAAAAAAAAATCACTCTTTCAACTGCTTGTACAGTTGGAGTTCTAAAAAGAGACTGATGACCAATTAAGTGTACAGCTACTGCAAAAGTAACCATTGTCAAGTCTGTGTGAATGGGTTCAGCTAAAAGTTTGCATGAAATATGCCATTTAAGCAAGCGTAGGATTAACTCAAGGAGGCTTAATTAATCAGCAGGTATTTATTGAACACTTACTGTGTGTCTAATGCTCATATTAGTAAGTAAGAGCCATTGCTGTTAAGGAGACATGGCTTATATTTATGAAACAACTTGAGGTTAATTGTGTGCTGGATTCTGGGGCACTGCACTATGGATAATAGGAGGAATCCAGAGGAGGAAAAAAGCAGTGAAGTTAGAAGTTGGAGAAGTCTTTCTATGGGCAGCTGAAAGAGCTTGCAGTTATTTATTCTGATATGTTTCTTGTACATCTTTCCAGATATGTTTCATAAACTGATAACAGTAGTTGCTTCTGGAGAAAGGATCTGGGAGAGGACTTACTTTTCTTTTACTATATTTCCAGTTACATTATTTATATCTTGTACCTTGTACATATATTTCCTATTGACAAAAAATGCATTTTTGGGTTATTGAAGTAATTCTACTAAAGCAGTTGATCTAAAGTAATTGTGCAGCTTGGAGCTACTCAAAGGAAAAGCACCAGTGTAAGCAATGGCTAAAAGGCAGCTATGAAGAAGAGGAAGGAGTAACGTGAGGCAGAGGAGTCCTGGAGGAACACTTTAGAACTCAAGTTATGGGGGAAAGTAGTAGAGGAGTAGGACTATATGGATGTGTGTAGAAAAGGGAGGGTTTGTGTTTATTAGTTGCACAGGTTTTGGAGTCAGACTACCTAGATACGAATTCAAACCCAATCACCTACTCACTAGGTCTTCTTAGATTTCCCTTTTCTGAACCTGTTTCCTCCTCTGCCAGACAAGAGTTATTAATGAGGTTAGCCCACCTGATAAGGTTAGTCTGAGGATGAACATGAAGGTCAAGCACATAGCATAGTGGCTGACCCATGGCAGGACCTTAGGCAGGCTGTGGGGGATTCAGAATGGGTTGGAAAGAGAACACCTTGGAGCCAGAAAGCCTCAGACAGCAATAAAGTATTTCCTGATTTCTGTCAGTCATACCTCCAAAGTATTTCTCAAATCCCTCCTGTCTCGTTGCTCCCTGACACCAGCATCGTGGTTCAGGCCCCTGTCATCTCTTGCAAGCAGTACTAGAATATCCTCCAAGCTAACTTGATATTCTCTCCCCAGCCTATCCTTAGCAGCCACCAGAACAATGTATCTAAAATACAGTCTCTGGGTAAAAACTTTCACTGAGTTGGGCACAGTGGCATGCACCTGTCATCCTAGCTACTCAGGAGCCTGAGATGGGAGGATCACTTGAGCCAAGGAGTTTGAGACTCCAGTGAACTATGATCACGCCCATGACTAGCTACTGCACTCCAACTTGGGCAATGTGGTGAAACCCCAAATCTTAATAATAATTAAAAAAAAAGGCTGGCACTGGCACTGGTTCCCATCACCTGTGATAAAGCCCAGACTCTCTAACATGCCACTCTCTATGTGCTCTGCAGCCCATCCCTTTCCTGCCTACCTCTCCAGCCTCATACTTTGCAACTCCCAGGCTGAACATAAAACCCCAGAAATGTCAAAGCACCCATTGCTCCAGCTTACACCACACCATGCCTCAGATCCATTCTTTGACTGATGCTTTTCCCTCTGCCTGGAACATCTTTCCCCTTTTCTCTAACTTTATTTTCCTAACGTCTGCTTATCCTTTGAGACTCCCCCAGGAGTTCCTTCTCTGGTTTGCCCCAGCCCCCACCACAATATGGGTTGTATACTCACTCACTTCTGCTGCTACAATACTCTGAATCTCTAATGATTGGGCAGAAGGAGAGAAGCTCTCCTTGCCTTGCTGCATGATGCTAGTCCCTGACTTGCCCCTCCCAGGAGGTGGACTCAGGTGTCTAATACGTTCCTTTGTGATGCTCAGCTCCTCCCTCTCTCCTCCCTTTGGGAGGGAGCTGGTACTCCTTAACTCCTTCCCGCCCTGCATTCTACAGGGCGGGCCTCAGGCAGGTTGCTGTGGTTGTTCAGCTAGCACTGCTAGCGACATTAGTAGTTTAAGTCCCTGTGAGTAAAGATGTGCCAGTCAGCCCTTTGAACTCTCATACTAAGCCACTTTCTTCAATATCAGCTTTATTAGTAACAAAGGAGGTATTTTGCTTGCCATCTGCCTGATTCCATTATATACCTCTCTGTATTAGTCTCTTCTCATACTGACAATAAAGACATTCCCAAGACTGAAAGAGGCTTAATGAACTCACAGTTCCACACAGCTGAGGAGGCTTCACAATCATGGTGGAAGGTGCATGAGAAGCAAAGTCATGTCTTATATGGTGGCAGGCAAGAGCAAATGGAAGAATAAAAGGGGAAACCCCTTATAAAACCATCAGATCTCCTGAGACTTATTCACTACCATGAGAACAGTATGAGGGAAACCGCCCCCATGATTCAATTATCTCCCACCAGCTCCCCCCCACAACACATGGGAATTATGGGAGCTACAATTCAAGATGAGATTTGGGTGGGGACACAGCCAAGCCATGGCACTCTCTGTTGTTTCTGACCTTTGATAAGAAAGAAGAAATGTTAGTTATTGAATCACAGAAACCTCACCAGGTACTAACTTACTGCATTTTTGCTTTTAATCATCTATGTATGTCTGTCTGGGACACTAGACTTACCCTCCTTAAGAGTAAAGGCTGTTCCTTATCTTTGTGTATCTAGTATCCAGTACTCCAATGGAAAGATGGTGTTTAGTCATGAGTATCTGCTTGTGGGACACATGTGGTAACCTAGTGTGAAGTGGGCGTGGATGAGGGCTGGATGAGGTGAGAAGAGAATAGACAGGCGATGATGGTAATGGTAGCAACAGCTGGCATTTACTGAGCCTGCTGCATGTCTGAGAACTTAAGCCTCCCAACAACACTGCAAGAGTAGAGGCTGCTGTTTTCCCCACTTATGAAAATCTGAGTTTGCCCACAATCACAGTAGGAACCGTTTTTCTTACTCTAGAAACTGTGCTTTAAAAAGTCAAAGAAGGAAATAACCAAGTTTGTTATGGTAACATTGGTAGAGGACTTGAGTGGTGCCTCCACCTACTGGGCTTCCTGAGCAGCTAGATAAGTTAGGTAGATTCATATTAACTTCTGGAGGGGATGGGGTGGGAGGACCACCCTAGAGCCAACAAAGGAGGTGGGGCCAGACTATTATTATCTTCACCAAACAAACAAGAAACAGGGAAGGAGGAAAGCAAGAAGAGAGAAAATAACTGCTAAGATTTCTAGTCTAGGAGACGTGCAGGTTGGTGGCCAAACTGACAAATAGGAAATAGTTGAAAGAGAGCTGACAAATAGGAAATTGTTGAAATTTTTGGATTACTGTCAACACAAGCTTTGTTATAGTCATCTAAGAACTTAGAGGGATTCCATGATCCTTCCTGTCTTTAGATGCATATTGATTGAAGAGAAGAATTTTGAGACAAATCTCATGAACCTGCGTATCTGGTGGCACAAGTCCCATTTAGCAATGTGCTCCATTCTTTTTCAAGCTCCTAATATCTGATTGTTTTAAATATTGTAGAAAGCGTATTGCTTTCAATATTCTTTTCTGTATTGAATTCTGCATACTGAAGATTTTTTCTAGTTCTAGAATACAGATAAATCTAGATATATGGTCCAGATCGATAACAAGAGGATCAATAAACTTTTATTCTTGTTGCATTTCACTTTGTTGAGGGGGTCTTGATTTGCATTTGTCTTCCTACAAAGAGAGTAACCCACTTAAAATACTTTCGAATCTGTTGCTTTTCACTTCCTTTCACCTTCTCTCCTGGAATTTAGTTCAGATTTGGAGCTCTCTATGGACAGAGAAAGAGACATCAGTTTCATCCCCATGCCTGACTCAGCTCAGTGTAGCCAGTTAGCACGCTTCTCCGCCCTTCACCACAAAACCAAAAGTAGCTTAAAAAGTAGTCTTAAATGTGTGACTGCCCCAAACTGAGCCCCAGGTGAGTCTGGAGCTGAGGGCCAGGTGCATTTATGTTGCCAGCCATTTCCCTATGGTTACCTAGCCCATTCCGCCTTCTGTTTGAAGATAACTGAAATATTATCAAAATATGGTTTGTTTAAAGGTGTAACAGCTGTGTTTTTGCAAGAAGCTTATAATAATTAAATTAATACCTGTAGTGGCTCTCTCTAAGGAAGTCTGGAAGCTTTGCACATATTAACATATTTATTCTTCCTACCTCTCTCTGATGTGAGGGAAAGGTCATTGTCATTTTATATTTCTCTTGATTCAAAAGGAAATAAGTTACAACAAGGATGGAGTTTGAGATAGGTCAGGAGAGAAAGAAAATTGGTCTTTTTTCCCTTTAGATTTTAGTCCTTTTGTTCATGGTTGTTAAAGTTCAAACGATTCCATTCCTCTATCCATTAATACATTTGCTTGTTCCTTCATTCATTCTCTACCAAATGTTGATAAAGCACCTGCTATATGTGAGACACTGGGATCACACTTGTCTTCATAGTAGTTTGAAACTTCATTGTTGTACAGAAATTATTTTGCGCTTTACAGAACCCAGAACCACCTCTGGGAAGCACAGTTTATAAACCACTGAAGTAGAACATTCAGTCATTTATTCAACAAGCAACGTTTTAGCATTTACCAAATTCTATTAGGTGTAGGCTGCCTAACATCCCTCTTGGATCACAAATTCTGTAACAGTAATTTTTTTCTTTTTTTTTTTTTTTTTGAGACAGAGTCTCACTCTGTCACCCAGGCTGGAGTGCAGTGGCAGGATCTTGGCTTACTTCAAGCTCCTCCTCCCGGGTTCATGCCATTCTCCTCCTGCCTCAGCCTCCTGAGTAGCTGGGACTACAGGCGCCCGCCACCATGCCTGGCTAATTTTTTTTTTTTTTTTTTTTTAAATAGAGACAGGATTTCACCATGTTGGCCGGGATGATCTCAATCTCCTGACCTCATGATCCACCTGCCTTGGCCTCCCAAAGTGCTGGGATTACAGGCGTGAGCCACTGCACCTGGCCTAACCATAATTCTTTTTAAAATTTCTTTTTCATGCTGAGTATGTTCCACCTTTCTCTAACTCGTGTTCTTTGTCGCCTTTTTATGACTATCAGGAATAAAGAATTTGTAGAATGTCTTCTTGGTTACACTGTCCTTAATAATGTTTAGATTGGTATTTTTCTTTAGGCTGGCAACTTACTCATCAGGAAACAAATTCTTCAAATGACAAGGAGCATGCAGACCTAGACTTTTCTGTAGATTGAGATAAATGAATAGGTTGACTTGTATTTCTGTATGTCTACTGGGTTGAAGGACCATTCTTGAGATGTGAAAGTACCCTAAAGAGTAGCACAGCTGGGAAGTTGTCCTTTAAAAAAAAATGGAGTTTTGAGATAATAGTAACTTTGCTAATCATTAGCTTATTCTCTCTTCCCCCCTTCATTTAGTTCTTTCACTTTCTTTCAAGCTTCATTCCCATTTGCCCATGCTGCCTGCTCTTTCTTCTCCTGGAATATTTGCCTGCTTCACCATGGGCAGACTCTTAGTTATTCTTCACAATCCACCTCCAGTCCTACCTCCGCTGTGAACCTTTCCCACTGCCTCATTTATCCATTCTTCTCACTAATGTGTTCTCTCCCTTTTGCATCCACACATCCTAGTGACAGTATCAATAAAGCTGATATTCCACTGAATTATTGTTACCTGTTTAAAGATACCATGCATATGTAAATCACATTGCAGAAAAGATATTCATTAAATGATATTTTTATTCCATTCTGTCACCTTCACCAATGCCCTCCCCATGAAGCTCCTTAAAAATGAAGATCATCAAGCTCAATTTTGTACCTCTAGTTCCCTCCCCAGTGCTTGAAACATTTGCTTTCAGCTAGCAGCAACACTGTAGCAGTTTTGGATAAGATAACCTCCTACATGCCTAGCAAGGGCTTTCAGATTTATTCCCATGGATCAATCCTGTCAGTGGTAGACATGGACTAGAGCCAAGAGGAGGAGTGGAGCCAACCACCAACAAGACACAGGATCTCCTCCTCGCGTGCGGCCCCTAGCTCGTGCTGTGTATCCCAACCTTGAGCTAATCAGTCCACTTCTGGAACAGGTGTTCCAGCATACTGTGGCTGAGAGGAGAGGGGAAGAATTTGCCACCTGGTCAGAATTTGTGTAAATTTGTGTAAACAGATGCCATAAAAAAAACCCAAAAAACAAAACAAAACAAAAAACAACAACAAAAAAAACAGCTTAGATTGCATGCTGGGTCAGCAGTTGAAGAGTGCTTTGAGAAAAGTGTCTTCCCACTATGAGCAAGGCTCCTCCTCACACATGGCCAGCCCCACTTCTCCACCCAGAGGAATTACAGCCTGTTCTAGGAACTCCTGCTGAATATCTAACACATTGTACTGCACTGGCAACCTGATGGTCTTTGTGACGTGGTCAGAGACAGATGATTTGGAAGTGGGAATAAAAAGCTTTCTTCCTTATTTTAAAAAGATTTGCCTTTGTTTTGTGAAAGTATAACAACAACAACAACAACAACAGTTATCAGTAAGACTTTAGTGCTTCAGAGAGATGTCAGCCCTCAGATAAGACACAAAAAGAGATCTCATTTAGCCATACCCTCAGACTGGAACTAGCTCTGCCCTTAGGCTCTGGGTATTTCCTGGTCTTTGGGATGTCTACTGTGGTCATCTGGGAACTGGTTACCAGCGTCTGTCCCATGGGATATGGAAGCATCTCGGGAGTAGTAATCACTTACGATTTTATACTTAGAAAACCAGGATGTCAGTGTACTAGGTGACTGTGGGTTGGGGAAGAATATTAGACATCAGAAATAATAAGTTAATATCACCACCAATATCAATAATAGTATTACTGTTTATCAAGAACTATGTTAAATACTTTGCTAATAATTTAATATAATCCTCACACTAGGTATTTTTATTACTTCATTTATAGTTAAGAAAAGTGATGCTAGTAGATGATAACGACATATAATAACACGTACTGAGCAGTTACTATGAGCTGGCACTGTGCCCATCTGCCAAGATCCTGTCAGAATCATGATTCAAACCCTCATTTTTATGATTATAGGATGAAATCTCCTTGGGGAAGAGGTGAAGGATATGTGGAAACTCTCTGTTTCTACAGTTTTTTGCAACTTTTCATTAAGTCTAAAAGCAATGCAAAATAAAAAAGTTTTTTAAAAACTCAAAGCTGCAAAGCTCGTAATGGCCACTTTCTGCTGCCACCTCTGGATAATGGCCTCAAATAGAAATGCTTAGCCCATGTCAGGGATGCTCACGACTCAAACCATGCTGGAAACTGTTCTGCAGGTGTGCACTTCTCAAGGACCCCGGTCTAGTGTGTGGCATTCTCATCATAGACATGATGAATCTATGTAGTTAGTATGACACATTTTCCCCAGCAGATGGCAGTAAAATGTCTTGAGGAAGAGATGCTTTTTCTGATGCTCATAATAGTACCATCTGGGCTGGCAGTGGCCCTGACAGTGCTAAGAGATCTGGAGAAGAGGTAGCAGAATTGAGAAGTGTTTAGGAGGTGAAATTAGGTAGCAAGTCAGTGTGGTGTTTTGTTATAAAGATATCAAATTTGAGTGCAATCAAATCAACCACTAAATTTATCATCAGTTCAAATGATTTACTCTTCCTGAGCATAGTCCTTCATTTTATGTATATGTATAATTTGTATTTTTAAAATCATGGGATTCCCCTTGTAACAATGTGAGATACAATAGTGATCTAATAAAGAATGAAGATTAATGGAATTTTCTTGTCCATGAATAAACCCTTAAAACAGGAAGTTTTTTCATGAGTGGGCTTTAGGGAGTCCGTGGTCCACTTGAAATTGTCATGTGAGCATATAACTTCGTGTGCATTTTACTGGGAAGAGCTCCAGTAAAATCATATTCTCAGATGGGCCCAGAATGTGTTAAAAAAATTTCTGTCTGAGAACATATCACCCCAGGAGGCCTGAAATAGATTCAAGGGAGAAGGACAGCAAACTCAGGTGCCTACAAGGGCCAGGCAGATAATAGTGAATGAAGGAACCCTAGTGGGGACTGGGGTGACCTGGAGAATGTATGCTCCAAATATCCAAAGAGGCCGCCACTGTCCAGCCCCAGCTGAGAGTCGCATGCAGGAGTGCAGACCCAGTGTGAAATGAGCTCTTGATTTTTAAAGAGAAGCCACAAACCCGTAACTTTAAATAAACTATAGACATTTCTGAAGTGTGCAAATAACTTAAAACATTTCTAAACATAGCTCAGGCAAAACGAGTGTACTTACAGGTCATGTGTGGCCCTGGAGCTGCCAGTTTGATAACATGAGCTTAGACATCAGCCTGTCATTCATAAGCTCACGACCTGGCTCTCTTGGGACATGCTATGGTAAGGAACTCTAGTACTACTAATTATTGGTTACTATTATAACAACATTCATAATAACAATGACTAACCCCCTAGCACTTTTTATGTATCAAACACTATCCTAAACACTTGATTCATAACTCCTGTAACATTCTCAACATCCTGTGAAGTCAGGTTACTAGTGGTTTCCAGCATTTGTTATATGTTAGTTCTAGGTCAGGACTCCTCAGCACAAGTCATGACTCATGAAATAATTCTGTAACAATCCTATAAGTAGCTAGAGAAACTGAGGCACAGGAATATTTAGTAACTTGTCGTAGCTCATTTCCTAGATTCCAACCCAGGCAGGCTGGTCCCAGAGCCCACACTCTTATCAGTATGCTGTACTGACTGCCTCTGGGATACTCTGGGTGCTGGTTGCTTTCAAATAACTATCAGCTGTGGTGTTTAGTGGTCCCAGACAGATCCCCCCTTCTCTGGCATGGCAGTGTGGCACTTCTGAGCAAATGCAGTCAGCCCCAGGTCTTCCGTAAAATCCATCTCATTTTCATGTATCGCCAGACACACTTTATTCAATCTTTGTTTTTTTTAATCTCCTCCAAAATGAACAGATCATAAATCCTTTGCTAGATGAGATTTCCAAATAATGGTGATAGATGGCCTTGTCTTTTGTTTCCCAACTAGTTTGGCCCTGCCTGTCATCACAGCAATCAAAGAGTTGTATTATAGTAAGATGCCATGTAGACGCAGTGCCAAAACAGGAAGGGACAGCTTAATTCTCCACTCAAATTTCTGTTTCATTTGAACTCCCTCAAATGAGTGAGACTTCCTACAGGGTTACACAATAGAAACTCCTGAAATATGTGAGAAATTATGGTTGTAATGTTAGAGAATTGACTTTAATCTGCAGCTGCAACCTAGAATCTGTGTCTGAGGAATGAGTGAGATTACGATATGGGAGCATGCAGTGATTTGCAGAATTCACTTGTTTCCACTTCTGTCTATTGGTGCCAATGCTGAAATCCAAACCCTGCTGAGAGATTGATAATGGAAAACTGAGGGAGGGAGAAAAAAAGCAGGGTATAAATCTACTGCAAAGCTGTCATATGCCATGAATTATATCAAATGGTTCTCTAATTTTCTACTTGGAAGATACTTTGTATTTTTTTTAAAAAAAAGATAAATTTGGCTGTTATTTTATAGCTTTGCACTTCCATCAGCTCACCAGTTTTATGATGCTTCCTGTGAGCAGTGGGTCTTAGCGGTTGGTGCATTTCCATTAGCATATGCTTCTGCAAAATAGTTCATCCTTCTGTGAGTCCCTTGTGATCAATTAAGTGCCCATATTTCCCTCCCCAAACAGGTTAAGAGAGAGAATCTATGGAAGGACTCTCTTCCTAGGGACTATTTTTAATGTCATTTCTAAAAATAAAGTATTATATGTAAAGGCAAAAGAAAGGTAGCTTTAGAATAAAAAATGTTTGTAAAGAGGACGCTTTCATTCACCACTGGGACTTACAACCAAAATTTCGGGAGAATGAGTGGGCAAGGGCATGCCGGGAGCGTTGTCGAATTCCAGGCTTGATAACATACGCAGCCATTAAGAACCATTCAGAGATCTGTATAACAAGAAAGGTAAAAGTTGATGGATCTAACTTTTGAAAAGTATATGTATTTTTTAATTCTTTGTAAAAACTTGAAAGTAAATTTCTCCCTGTTGTATTTTTCATGACATATTTAGACTTTTCCCCTTGCTTTGTGGAAGAAACCTCTAGTGTATTCATTTGATAGTTTTCCTTATTCGGCCTAAGCACTTGAGCAAACCTAATATTTCTAATGGTTTGTGCTTTTGCCCTCAGCCAGGACCACAGATATAAATGACTGACGGCGTGTTGCTTAAAGAAAACCTTGACTATGAGAAGTGACAAATAAGGTTTGGTTTAGAAGGTCATTGAATTTAGTAGTGGTTGCACTGGAGTTGAGTTGTGGAGATTAGTTTTAAAGTTAAAGCGTGAGGCAAAAATCTCATAAAACGAAAATTACCTTTGACTAATTCTTGTATTTCTTGGGTTGAGCAAATAGCACAGCTGGCTGGCGTGGAGAAAAGGGAACCTATTTACACTGTTGGTGGAAATGTAAATTAGTGCAACCATTATGGAGGTTCTTTAAAAAAAAAGTGTTTTTGTTTTGTTTTGTTTTGTTTTTGACACTGGGTCTTGCTCTGTTGCCCAGGCTGGACTGCAGTGGCAGGATCATAGTTCACTGCAGCTTCAAACTCCTGAGCTCAAGCAATCCTCCTGCCTTAGCCTCCCAAATACCTGGGACTACAGGCACACACTACAATGCCTGGCTAATTTTTTCAAAAAATTTTTTAAATTTTTATTCGAGGCAAGGTCTCACTCTGTTGCTTAGGCTGGTCATAAACTCCTGAGCTCAACTGGTTCTCCTGACTTGGCCTCCCCGAGTATTGGGGTTATAGACATGAGCCATCATGCTTGGTCTAAAAAATTAAAATAATACTATACAATCCAGTAATCCCACTTCTGGGTATATATCCAAAAGAAATGAAATCAGTATCTTGAAAAGATACCTGTACCCTCCATGTTCATTGCACAGTAGCCAACATGTGGAAACAATCTAAGTTTCCATCCGAAATGAGTGAAGAAAATATGGTGTACGGGGTGTGTGTGTGTGTAATATTATTGAGCAATGAAAAGAAGGAAATCCTGCCATTTACTACAGTATAGATGAGCCTGGAGGATATTATGTTAAGTGAAATAAGCCAGACACAGAAAGACCAATATTATATAATCTCACTTGTATGTGGAATCTAAAAAAGTCAAATTTGGCTGAATGTGGTGGTTCATGCCTGTAATCCTAGCACTTTAGGAGACCAAGGCAGGAGAATCACTTGAGCCCAGGAGTTCGAAACCAGCCTGGACAACATAGGGAGAGCCCTTCTCTACAGAAAATAGAAGAAATTAGCCATGCCTAGTGGCATGTGCTTGTGGTCCCAGCTACTCGGGAGGCTGAGGCAGGAGAGTCATCTGAACCCTGGAGGTTGAAGCTACAGCAAACCATGATCACATCCCTGCACTCTAGCCTGGGTAAGAAAGCAAGGCCCTGTCTCAAAAAAATAAATTATTAATAATAAATAATTTTAAAATTAAAATACATTAAAATGTCCAATTCATAAAAGAGTAAAATGGTGGCTGCCAGGGGTCTGGGAGCAGGGGAAATGGGGAGATGCTGATCAAAGGGTACAAACTTTCAATTACGAAAGAATAAGTTCTGGAGATCTAAGGTACAGCATGGTGACTGTAGTTAATAATACTGTATTGTTTACTTGACATTTGGTAAGAGAGTAGATCTTAAGTACCCTCATGGCCCCCACCACACCCACATCAATGCTGAGTGGTGATGAATGTGTTAATTGGTTGTGGTCATTTCAATATATATACATATATACACACACACATATATATATATAAAATCATCATGTTGTATACCTTGAATATATACAATTTTTATTTTATGCCAAATATACCTCAGTAAAGCAAGGTAAAAATATTTCTCCTGCATATGCCTTTTGAAATGTATATGTAGACTTAATCCATGGCTAGCACACAGAGAAGTGAGTGCTAGCCATGTTGGTGATGATCGTGATGACAATGACAATGAGTGACCAGAATTCTGATCAGAAGCCAGGTTCCCCTAACCCTCCTCCTGCTTTTCCTGAACTTCGGCTCCCCCTTGGCTTTCCCATGTGCCCCTGGTTTCTTGACAACTCAGCCTCGTCTCCTGTCACTGGATACTGTGCTAAATTTTTGGATTACTGTCAACACAAGCTTTGTTATAGTCATCTAAGAACTTAGAGGGATTCCATGATCCTTCCTGTCTTTTAATGGGAAACTGGATCAAGGTTGTCTTCAAGTATCTGGCCTCAATTTGGTCGTCTGGTCAGTTCCCAGCCAGCATGCCTGAGCCCTGCACTCCCATTTCTGATCCTTTGCTGCCCTCTAGTAGCTGCTGGCCTGACTGTGTAGCTGTGCAGACCTGAAAGGGAAGGTGTACTTGCTAGATTGCAGGGGGCTTGTGCACCTGAATGTTAAGGAGGTGTCTGATGAGAGGAAGAGACCCAGTGAAGAATGTTCCTCAGTGCTGACTTCTTTTATTTTTTCCCTGGTTTTTCACTCCGTCCATTTTTATAGAGCTCCTTTTCCCCTTTAGACATTATTAGAGGGTTGTTTCCACCTTTGAAGGAAAACAAAATGCCTTGCCTTTTTTTTTTTTTTTTTTTTTTTGAGTCAGTGGTCGGTGATTGAAAGTGTTTGCAAAACATCCCCAAGGAGCACTTTAATGTCATTTTTATGGAAATAAAGTGGAAAATAATAGGCACTATTTTTTTAAGTGAAAGAAAAAGGCCCTTCTGGGTTTTGGTAATGACTTAGGAAGACAAGATATGGTGAGCAGAAACCTTTGAGATTTAGTAAAATGTGAATTTCCTAAGAGAGAAGCACAAGAGTGAGACCTTTTTCTTTCATGTTTTCTGAGTCTATGCTTCTTATATAACTGTATGACAAATGGAATGGATTCTGGATCCTCCTAATTTTTCAGTGTACACATAAATACACATATATTTGAATATTATTTTCATAACCATTCCTACTCTTTGTAAGCACTTGAAAATCGACAAAGTGCTTTCTTATTTATTATCTAGTTTGATCATTGCAGCAACCCAGTAAAATTGGTAAATTCAGTATTGTAATAGAATGGTAGAACTGTAAGGAATTTAAGAGACACAACTGCCTTATTTTACAGATCAAGAATCTAAAGCTTAAAAAAAATTATTAGACAAGACTCTTTGATCCCAAGTGACAGAAATCCAACTCAAACTAAATTAGCAAAATGGAGACCATCCTGACCCAAGTAACTAAGTCCAGTGTATTAGTGATTTAGAAATGGATGAATCCGGATGTTTCAACGACATCTCCAGGAATCTGTCACTCTCCATCCCTTGACTCTATTTTCCTCTGTCTTGATATGATTCAAAGTCCGCTTTTCCCACGTGGTGATATGATAGCAACTCCAAGTACATAGCCTACCATTCCCAGTGGAATGAAGACTGTCTTCTTTGCAGTAGTTCTAACAAAAGTCCTGGGATTACATCTCATTAACATGGCTTGTGTGACTGCCTATTTCTGGACCAGTTCCTGCGACTAAGTGATCGTATGTTCCACTTAGTCAGCCTTGATACCCATTCCTGGAGGGGTAGAGGTAGGGGAATGACAGCCCCATGCACACCACATGGACCGAGTGTGGGTCTGCAAGAGAAAATCAAGGTGTTATTATTCCCTGAAGAGGAAGGAGCTCTTGATGCTGTTTAAGCATAAACAATTCATGTGGATTAACTGACCTTTTGTATACATGGGTTCTGTAGCTTGTAAATTAGAATTCAGAACTACATGTTTAGTATTGTGAGTTAGAAATTTGCCTGTGAATATACTTTTCTAGCAAAGGAATTGTACTTTTTTTCACCTTTTTACATCCAGGGCCCATCATGGTGGCTGGCATAAGGGATGTGCCCAGTCACTTTTACCCAAGATGAAACAGCCAATAGGTAACTGCATTAGAATTTTAACCTGAGGCTTCTGACTCCTTAGACATCTTTCAACTCCGCCGCCCTATTTCCCATGTTTAATTTCCCTTTTCCTTACTTTCCACCATTATTACAGTTAGTGATAGTTGATTAAAATATTCTAGGTGTTAGTATTTGTCACCTACTTGCATGTGTTTTGGTGACTCATAGTACACATTGCTTGAAGGAGTGATAGAATTTTTCCACTTCATTGTATCAGAAAAGATAATTATGTCAATATATACTCGATAGGCTACCTTCACATATTGTCAGTACAGTTTTATTTGAAGGAGTAGCATGTCTTATAATTGAGGAGGCTTTACTGTAGTGTTTTTGTTTTTGTTTGTTTGTTTGTTTGTTTGTTTTGAGATAGGGTCTTGCTGTCTCACCCAGGCTGGAGTGCAGTGACGCAATCATGGTTCACTACAGTTCAACCTCCTGGGCTCAAACAATCCTCCCACCTCAGCCTCCTGAGTAGCCGGGACCACAGGTGTGTACCATCACATGAGCCTGCTGAGTTTTAAAATATTTTTGTAGAGACGAAGTCTCACTATATTGCCCATGTTGATTTCAAACTCCTGGGCTCAAGTGATCCTCCTGCCTCAGCTTCCCAGAGTGCTGAGATTACAGGTGTGAGTCACTGTGCCTGGCCTTATAGTTTGTTTTTAATACATGCATTCTTACTATGGAAAACTTAACTCCTTCCTATACTACAAAAGGAAAGTCATCAAAATAGCAGCTGGAACAGCAAGAAGGTTTGGAGGTTGTTACAGTACAAAGCCTTGTTGAAGATGGAATTACAGAGTTTTTAGCAATGTATTACTAGAGCTTCCAAAAACAGACACATGAATTACTTTAGAGATATGTCCTTGATAGGCTATAATTATGCATGTTAGACCAGAATCTACTATCACGATGAATGTGTATTTTGTACTTCCTTCATACACAGAACCAAGACACGTTTTTAATTTTAGCATCTTTTACTTTGCCTTTTTCTTTGTTGCTCTTGCTGCATCTGACTTCAGTGAAAAACTAGCTGGGCTGTATGTTTCTTCATATCTGGAGAACAACAGGGTCCTCATGATCTTGTCAGAAGCACCAGGAATGAATCTGAGGTGTGCTCTGGAAAGGCGGACACAGAACACATCCCTTTTCCTTTTTTCTTCTCTGCAAACAGTTAACATTCAAGAATCCTGTTATTTGGAAGAATTTTCTCTTAAAGTGGCAGAGCTATTGTTGTTTTTTAAAGTAATTTATGAGCAGCCTCTTTTCCATAAGCGTTTCATAAACAGTATTGCATATAAAATAAATCCACTAGAAGAGAAATCCTTTCACATTTATTTATTCGACAAAAGTTTATTGAACATTGGCTATGTACTAGGTACTGTTCTAACCAATGAACAAAATAGACCAAAAAATCCTGCCCTCATTTTTAAAAAAAAAGCCATGGGCAGGGAGCAGCAGACAATAAACAGAAAAATAATTAAAACAGGTAGTGTGTTAGATGGTGATTCATGATATGGGAATAAAATAAAACAAGAAAGGGTAATAAGCTGGGTATGGAGGGAGTACTGTCAACAAACCACTTCATCCAACCTGTTTTAGAAATCTCATTTCTTCCCTTGATCTAACCTAGCTGCTGTGCACACATCACTACTCCTTATGGTTGGGGTTGGATTTTTGAAGTAGCTGTGTTTCTTTCCTTCCTGGTAGCACGTAAGCCCACCACCGCTATATTCTGGGAGTGTAGAAAATGAACGTTCTTTTAAGACAGCTTTAGTCTATGTATTGAAAATTCATCTTTTTAATTTGAATATAGAACCTCTCCCTATTGAGTTTTCCACTTTTCTTTATTATTCAAATAATGTGCTTATCTTCCAGGTTATCTGCAAATTGTTGGTCAGAGTATCTGACATAACTTAGCTGTATGATATCCTAAATCCATGAGATTATTTATATTAAAGTATTTATTAATTTAGCCCTAAAAAAAGAACAAAATTTGACTAGCACTACAAAATTTGAAGAGTAATAGCTCCCCCTGCCCCAAAAGAACTACCCAGACATTCATAAAAATAAAAGCAAGTGTTGGTCACTGATTCTGGGATGAGTTAGGAGGAAGAACCCCTGTGTGGGGCACAGAACCTCAGTACCTAGAACAAGGTAATCAGTAAATGTCTGTAGGAGAAAACGCCTGTGCACAGTAACCGTGAAGGTCTGGACTAGGATGCTGAAAGTCAGGTGTCAGGAGGACTAGGATGCTGGCAGGAGGGTGTTAAGAGGCATTTTAAAGGTGAACTTGAGAAAGAGGGTGATGATGCAGCGAGCTTATGGAAGAGAAACGTGTGTCTTGCTGGGGAGAAAATGGAGCTTGATTCAGTTCAAATCTAGTTGGAGATAGTCATGAAGGCTGCCCACAGATGTTGGACTCAAGGATGAGGGAAGGTTGTTTTGCTTTGTTTTGTTTTATTGTTAAATGGGTTCTGTAGCTTGTAAGTTTTTGACAGACTCTTGCTCTGTCATGTAGGCTAGAGTGCAGTGGTGGGATCTCGGCTCACTGAAACTTCTGCCTCTTGGGTTCAAGTGATTCTCCTGCCTCAGCGTCCTGAGTAGCTGGGATTACAAGTGCACACCACTGTGCCTAGCTAATTTTTGTGTTTTTAGTAGACACAGGGTTTCACCATGTTGGCCAGGCTGGTCTTGAACTCCTGACTTCAAGTGATCTGCCCACCTCGGCCTCCCAAAGTGCTGGCATTACACGTGTGAGCCACCATCCACCACCAGGGGAAGGGAGTGTTAAATGAGGGAGCAAATTTGGGCTGACAGTGGAGATATGGGAGTCAAAGCAGAGAGGCCATTGCTGGAGCCCTGGAAGAGGATAAAATGCTGAAGAAGGTGACCAACATGCTGTGACAGAGCTTGGGCGAATTCCAACATTTAGGGGCAGAGAAAGAAGAGGCATGAAAGAAGGAAGAGGTTGCAGGAGTTAAAGGAGAGAAACCACTTTGTGCCGTTGTAATCACAGAAAATTTTGTGGAAAAGGGTGTGTTTTAGTTGTTAATCCCAACTCCACCTGCTTATGATTTCTCTGACCAAACCAATCCATACTAATCACATGGAGCTAGTTTAAGGAAGAGTCTGGACTCGGTAAGCAAGTGTCAAATTGTAAAATTGTATTTCCTACCAAATACACAGTGGCTAACGAAAGCTTTTACTGCTCTCTGTCCTAGGCACGTTACACAGATAAACTCAGTTTACCATTCAAACAAGCCTAGAAATGATTTTTACTGTTTTGAAAATGAAGAACAGAAAGGTTAAGAAACTTACTCAAGGTCACACAGCCATTTAGTGGCAAAAGCAAGATTCAAAGTCAGGCAATTTGATTCTAAACTGTGCTTTTGGCCATTACACCATTCTCTCCTACATAATGCCTCCGTAAACAGTTGGACATACCTAGGCCGTTAGGAGGATTATTTCTGGTAGTTTTTTTCCTCTTGTACAAGCATTCCTCAATTTCTATATATTCTATCTTTAACATTTTCCACCAGATGCTTTTAGCTGATGGATTTCTAAGGCTGTTACCTTCACAGGAGCTTTTCTGGCTTCCTCATGTTCAGTGGAGGCAACCTTCTTTCCTTGGCACTGTGATGGCCATCAGAGCCCTGCCTAGATAAGCAAATAACAAGTGAAGTGTGCATTATACCCGCCCTTTTATATCACAACACACCAGAGGCTCTGAGCTACTAAGTGCTTTTTAATCACCCCAGATTTGCAAGAGCATGTCCTAATGACACTTCCTAAATGGCATCATTACTTCTCCAAAAATGTTTTCTCATAAAATATTTGCTTTAAAAAATGCCTGATAAATTCTGTCTTGGGCAATTATACCAACTTTTCACACCCTTAGAACCTGTGTCAGCACACTGGGTCTTGCTTTTTTAATAGTCCTCCATGACAGCTCATCACTGGCAAGTTCTGTTCAGTGTACATCTCCCTTGTCTGATCCTAATGTTTGGTCTCATGTTGACACACTGGTTGAACTAAGTAGCAGACAGTGGTCACAAGGATTATAACATGTGTGAGCTCATGGTTGTTTTTGGCGTCTTTGAAAAGAGAAATAAAAATGGCCGATTATAATAAGCTAAGAATGAGTCAATGCAGTTGTCTGTAGGGAGCTGAAAAAGTGGGTAAGAGTCACGTTTTAAGATCTCTGAGAACACTGTGTTTTAAAATACCCAGAAGATTTGGAAAATGCACAACATTTAATAACTGTATATGTGTTGCAGGGTAGGGGGTGTGGGGATCAGTATATTCAATGCTAGCCAAGTCAGGATGTTCCATGCTGTTTAAATAATGAGCTAAGCATGTTAAGCATTTTAAAGCAATTGCATGCAAAGAAAAAGAAATGTAATAGTTAAATAAGCAAATAAATGGGATCTATCAGGTGTATTTTGTATCAGAAAGATTTATGAAGTTGAAATGAAGAAGAAAGTGCAAATTATTTTAGTACTTTAATCAAATTGACTCTAATGATATAAAATGTTGAGTATTTGTGGGATTAACCTCATTGTTTTAGTTTTTTGCAAAAACGAATTTCCAGGTTTAGGTATATGGCAGAACATTTTTGGTTTATGATGATTCTTTGTTGTTAAGAATCAGAAGAACCTCCAAACAGCACTGTTTATTTTTGGGATAGAGATGTTATATAAAAGAATGAATACTATGGCAGAGAATCAAGGAAATGAGAAAATTGGAATAAGATTATGGGGCTATGTGTGCCACCCGCTGATGAAGCTCTGAAATGCTTTGGTTTTGAGAATATATTGGAACTTTTGAGCCAATCTTAAGGTTTTGTTTGTCCATACACCACGACCCACCCCCTTCTTATGATAAAATTAGTACCATATTGTTAGTGGAGGTGATATTCCAAATATTTCAAAACCAGCATGACACAGGCCAGTCAGAATGGGCAAACCACACAGCGAGAAGGGATTCCTGGTAAACACTTGATACATAATGGTCTTTCACTAGACGGTACCTGTCTTAACTGTCACCTGTTTCTGGTTCCTTCTGGTCAGGGTGGTCCTAGAACGATCATCTGTGCTTCAGAGGGGAGAAGGTGATAGGCACTAGTTTTGCCCTCTGTCGAAATATAACTGCACTTAAAGATTCTTTGTTAATTGACTTTGTCCCCCTGTAAACTAGATGACATTTTATATCCGTGGCACAGAAACCGTGAGAAAGAAGAGGAGAAAGAATGATTAGCCAGGGGTGAGAAGCTCTGGTTCTTTCCTGTTCTTTACCACTTACTAGCTGAATGACTTTGATGAAAAACACTTTCTCTGAAACCACTTTTCCTTTTCTGGATCAAAAACCTACAATAGAGTTGCTCCATGAGACATTATGTGTGACAGTGCTTTCTAATTCATTAAATTCTATATAAACATGGTACACTTGTATTACACCTTAACAAAACTAATGTTTTAAAGAAACCCTGAAATAAGAATTATCTTAAGGGATCAGTCTGCCCTGAATCCAGCAAACCCATATTTTCATATATTGAGGTGTTTGTGTTTTTAAGAGGGGTAAACCTCTTGAACTGGCTCACTCACTCTTCTTCAGATCATATCGGAGCTTAATCAATCTATATTTTGTACAATTTTACTGCCTTCTTTTTCCATAGCCCCTACTTGGTAACCCTCACAGAGCATGTTGTAAAATTTGAACTGTCTAGACAGCTGAACCACCATAATTAACATGTTTGTGACAGGTCCCAAAGACACATGCTTACATTGATCTGGTAGCCAAGAAATGTAGGTCACTCTCTCTAGTGGTAGCTCATGTTAGGAGCCTGTGGTCCAGATTCCACTGGTTGCCTTGGCCACTTGAGACCTTCATCCTACAAGTCGATACATTTTGAATAGAAAGTTTGCATTGTTGGAAGGCATTTTACCAGTGCTAGAGTTTAGGATGGGAGGCTAACCTTGCATTAGGCAAAGGGAGGACAAAGGGCTTAGAGCAAAAAGGTTGACCTAGGAGTGGCTCCCTGGGAAATCTCTGAGCATTAGTGAGGCCAGAAATGGAAGAAGATGGGAATACTTGGTGGATTCCTTCATTTTTTGGAAAAGAGTTACTCCAGGAGGCTCCATTTCTATAAGATTTCTGGGGCTGCGCCTGGGCAGGCTAATAGGATAGATATGGATTGGCAGCCACAGTATTCAAATAGAGAAAAAAAAAATCCCCTAGTTTGGGCTCTCAGAAACCTTTCAAAGAGCTCCACGATGGGTTATTTCCCCTGCCAAAGAAATAGGACATTTTAGTAGTTCTGAAGACCTTTCTTGGGACCAGAGGACAGAGCTTTAAAAAAAAAATAAATGTGTTAGGAAAAGGGGAAAATATTTGATCATTTTAGTCATAAGGAAAAGGCAAATTGGATCTGAGTCTGCACAATAGCAGAGGTGCAAGAGATTCCTGTATGGTTTTGAGTTTTATTTGAATAGACGGCTGGGGTGGTGGTGTTCCACAGGCAAGATTCTACTAATAGTAATTGGCAGCTGCGTATTCTGAGTGCCTGAATTTTAGGAAATATGTTAGATTTGGAGAAGAATCTTGGAAAGAGCTAACTGTAAATATTTATCTCACTTTAGCTAATAACTCAGTTCTCTATTACTAAGGTATATTTCTATTTAAAGCAAAAAATATATATATCAAGGAGGCTAAACTATTTCTAGGGATAGCCTAATAGAGAAGAACATAATATGGGTTGAAATTCAAAAAGATTTATGCCAATCAGAACAATTATAAATATTTGATTTTGTACTACAGTCCATTTAATATAGTATTTTCTATTGATTAGTGGTTGCATTAGCTAGACCATCCTTGGTAAAAGAATTCTGTTCTTGGCCGGGCGCGGTGGCTCAAGCCTGTAATCCCTGCACTTTGGGAGGCCGAGACGGGTGGATCACGAGGTCAGGAGATCAAGACCATCCTGGCTAACACGGTGAAACCCCGTCTCTACTAAAAAAAATACAAAAAACTAGCCGGGCGAAGTGGCGGGCGCCTGTAGTCCCAGCTACTTGGGAGGCTGAGGCAGGAGAATGGCGTGAACCCGGGAGGCGGAGCTTGCAGTGAGCTGAGATCCGGCCACTGCACTCCAGCCTGGGCGACAGAGCATGACTCCGTCTCAAAAAAAAAAAAAAAAAAAAAAAAAGAATTCTGTTCTTTTCAAAAACCTTTAAAGTAGATGCTTACGATATTCAGATGTTTTTCACACACAAATTATTCTTCTGTTGGACTCAAAATACAAAGCATATGCATTTCAGTGGTAATGGATTGAAATTGTTTGAGTTCATATTGAATTTATGAATGAAGAAGAGAAAGTTTTACCACTAAATTTGGAATACTGGAAGTTATTTTAGAAACCAGCTTGAAAGGTTTTTCACAGCCTGAAGCATAGAGAATAAAACTGTATGAATAATTCATAAAGTCCTAGAAATATTAATCAAGTAGTTTAGAGAGTGATATATCTTTTCATTTTGACTAATTGATTTTTTTTTTTACTTAAACTTCCTGGCCAACTGTCTAATTTTTTTGTCCTGAATGTTTATGTTAACTCCTGTGGGAGAATTCTGGATTTTGATTAAAATTCCCTACCAAATGTTAGTTTGTATTGACTATATAGTGAGCAAGCTCCTGCTGGCAGATGAGGAGGTGTGCTCCGCCTTCTTGTCACTTTGTGAATGGATTGTGAAGGGTTTGTTAATTTGCTCTTCACTCCATTGGAGCAGATACTCACAAATATCTGCTATGTCGCAAGACTGTTTTATTTGCATAATGAGAAGAATGGTTTGGGGGACGGTTGTTTGGGAAATAGTATAATAAAGTATATTAAAAATAGAAATACTTGGCCTTGTTTGCTTTTATTTCTGGTATCTTTAGAAACAGTCTTGACTGTGTTGCTTTCCAGCCAAGTCCTTTTTCTGGAAGGGTGATTAAAGGGGCTGGGACTCCATCTGCCTGATTGTCTGCCTAGCCCAAACCCTTTCCTGTATTCACTTTATGAACATACACCGCCTTAACTCTCATAGGTTCAGAAAGTACCAAAGAGGTCTCTGTCCTAGAGCTGCTTCCCTGCTATAGGCACAACTATGATTCTTTCCTCAATCCCAAATATAAACGGCCCTCCCTCTTTTCCTTTCCTTTTTTTTTCTTTTTGTTGTTGTTTAAAGAACATAGTATATGATCCATGCATTTCTTCCTAAAGTAAGAGTGCAAGCATTTCACTTGCATTTCCCATTAAATGAGACATATAAAGGACACTGACTTGATGCTGAGAAGGAAAGGGGCTGATGGTGGCTGAACTGACTGGATACATAGCCTTTTGCCTTCAACAGAATGCACTGCTCAGTGCTTAGTGTTAGATTTATGGAATGGCTCCTCTCCCAGCATCGTCCCTGCTTTATACAATTTGGTGCTTTGTTGCTATCGAAACGGCATTACTTTCTAAGCCATTGTGATTGTGAAGGGGGAGGAGGCTGTGGCGGGCAGGGGTGGTGGTAGTAGTGAATGACACAGATTTACCAGATGACATGTAGCGGACCTCTGCATCAGCCAAGAGGAATTAAGCTTTGTCACTCCCCACTGGGACTACCTTTCTCCTGGTATGTGCGCAAGGAATTCATATGCTGCTGCTGCTGCAGCCACCAGAGCAGAGCCCTGAGTACACTTTGCCACAGAAAGCAGTGAGCAAGAATGATAGCTGTCTCTTTTAAATGCCGTTGTCAGATTCTAAGGCGACTTACTAAAGGTATCGTGCTTTCCTTGTTATTCCCTCAGTGAGTCTGTTGCAGTATTCTATAAACACAGTTTAATGGTTTTTACTTTCAAATATGACTGCCTTTACAATTTATTGTCAGGCAACAAAGAACTCAGTGAAATATGTATAGATACATATGTAGAGGTAGACTCGGCTTTGCTTTCTGTCCTTACATCCTGGTTGTGTTTGTGCTGAAATCATGAAAGCAGCTTGCGTGATTTTTTTTTTTTTTTTTTTTAATGACTTCATTCTTTGCTGAAAAGAGAATGTGTTTGGGTCCGGTGCTGAAGTTATTGTGGGAAACCGTCATTTTGCATGCTGATTAACTGGTCAAGAGAAGTCAAGTGTGTGTTACTGTCCTTTCTGTGATACATATACTAAATGCAGCTGGCAGATTCAGGACTCGCACAGCTGGTGGATCCACAGAATAATTGTTTGTTCTATTAATTTCCAACATCTTTTTCCCTGGACAGCTTTAATTTCTTTATGTGTTAGAATTGCATGTCCAGAAAAGTATGTCATTCCAAATACTTTGGTCCTATGTAATATTAGAAGTTTATTTGCAAGTAAAAATCATTGCTTGGAATCTTATCAAGAATTAATAGCTTCAGATTGTCACTCTTAGAACTCTAAAATAGTAATTAAATTTCTCTGTAATATTTAAGGCATTATTGTATTTGAACCATTCTGGATGTGCTGTCTCATTTACTTTGTGAGCATTCTATTGAAAAGTTAGTAAATGGATGCCTTAAAATCTTGTCTTGTGTCCATATAGATATGTGAGCTCTCTTGCCTTATTTCCTTTAGATAGAACCTTCCTTAGAGAAAATTTATTATTTAAAAAAACTTCATTCTGAGTAAATGTATTTCATTGCAAATGCCTTTCTTTTTCAGCCTGTCATATAGAGTACTGTTGAGTAATTAATTAATGGATATAATTATGTTCTAGAAGCTCCGAACCTATAAATATGTTAATGGATGCTATTTCTATCAGTTTAGCTTGACATATCAGAGTTCTTTGATCACGAGCAGTGCAGCTAAAAATGCAATTAATATTTTATTTGGCAGAAGAATGAACACAAAGCAAATAGTGAGAAATAGATATTGAGTCAATAACAGGAAAGAGAATAAATACTATAGACCAACTTCCCGAATGCATTTGCAAGTTGTTTGGATAGCAGAGTGAGTCCTTTAAAAGGTACTTTGGGGAAAATATGGGGAAGATTATCCATTTTAAATTAGGCTGTTAGCCCGAGGCTGTAAATTCTGTTTTGACTTTATCCTCTACAATTGGTACAAAGGTACAATTTCTGTTTGTAAATCATGACTAAGAGACTATCCTTTCTGTTACGGTTTTAGCTAAGACTTTTAAAGACAGGCCTCTTATTCTGAAAAGTTCTTTTCAGACCTAATTTTGGCATTTACTTATCTTGATGTTGAGAATTTAATGCTCTTCTTACATCATAAACATGAAACAATCATTATTTTCTATTTATCTATATCAGTTCTTTTATAAGTCCTACATACTAGGAAGAGAGTGAACCCAAGCAATTTATACTTCTTACAAATATGTTTTACTTTCCCAGTTTTCTGAATTTTATGGAATCATTGATCTCCTGCATTGAAAGGAGATTTAAGTGTTTGTTAATATAGTTGCTAAAAATCTAGATAATTGAGGAAAGTATCGGTACCTGCTTTAGAGTTGCTACCTGACACTTTTTTCCAAAATCTTTATATCTGCTCTATTTGGTATTTAACTTAAGACTGCCAGTTGATCATTAAAATAAAATCTCTATGCAGAATCAATTTTGCCATAATTGGGCTCTTCTTTGTGTTTGACTGGCTGTCCAAATACTTACAATAATGCGCCTGAGTAACACGGTACCTTGCCTTGCCACCTGCTCCAGTCTTGTCCAACAAAGTTCAAGTTCCACCATGCTTCTTGTTCCAAAGTGGATTCATTGAGTTCTAGCACCCTACCCATGCTTGTGGTGCTGTTTTCTTAAGCTGTAATAATAAAACTAGGAAACATATGTAATTACAATATTAAAATGACCTTTCTTTTAGGGTCAGGAGTGTTCTTGGGGACAGGGGTGGATGTACACTTGAAGTTTCTTGTCCCCTTCTCCCTATTCACACAACTCCCACACCCTCACCCTCAATTCCCAAGCATACATATTTCTTTATACCTATTGAGGGCCCCATCTAACACTCACTCTTCCAGACATTTAGCACAAGGCCTTACACTTAGTAGGCACTTCGAAACTGTTTGTTAAAATGAATTGGATTTGTCTAGTTGAAAGTAATAGGGCCTTTGAATCTTCTGTGAGCTCCTAGGAAGTGCTTTGAGAGCTTTATTAGACCTCTTTTGGCTAAAACCTTACCCAGATCTTAGCAGGGGGAAGTTTGCTTCATGACTCCAAAACTACCTTGCTATTTGTGGTTGATATCACCCACAAGAAAAAGCAATATGACAATTGCGATTTCTTCTTAGTTTTCTTAAGGAGAAAATGATGGAATAAAAGGGAAACAATTTTCTACAAACACTCACATTATTGATATTTTTACTTGATTCTTACATTCTACATATATCTAATATATATTTAACAAATATCGATTAAGTACCTACCGTGTGCCTGACACTGACCTTTTTGCACTTAGAATTCTGGGCTGGTATAAGAAGCATTTTTAAAATCAATATGTTATTGAACAATAAATATTTTTTCTTTAGGTCAGATGTAATTTTAAAAGATGTATAAACCATATATTTCTAGACAAGTCCTTGGATCACGCCACATAGACACTGACCCACAGTATTATAGTAGAATATATTTCAGGTGAACTTAGCACTTCTCTGACTTGGGAATTGAGTCATTTTCTTATTAACGTTTCAAGCTGCTATTTCAATCATTTTGCCTTATCAGGTACCTACCAATGTAGAACAAGAGCAAGAAAATAACCTTTACCCAAAAGGCCCATGCCTGCCATTATGAGAGGACCTTTGGTTCACAGAAACACCAAGCACCACCAAAAGCATTCCCTTTCCCGTCTACTATTGAAATCTAAAGAAGCAATGCTGTTCTTCTTTTCTTCCTCCAGAATGAGAGTCTACTGATTACCTAACCTTAGAGCCAAATCCCAAAATAACATTTTCTGAGGTTTCCAGAGACATCTGACAATAGGATTTTCTGGAGCAGGTAAATCTAGGCTTCTTGGCACCTGCCTTCACAGCTGTTTACCTGGGACAGCCCTGGTTTCTCAGCTAGGGGCTACCATACCTCAAGAGAAGGGAGTATGTTCTCAGAGAAGTGGAGATATTTTCATAGCTCCTGTAGACTTTGTTCTTTTTCTCTTGTCATGATTGTGTGATTACTCTTCCTTGAGACAGGTTGGCCTCATATGCAGAGAATCACTTTCTGTGGTGATACTGGGTGTGACTCTGCTGCTTGCTCAGGTGCTGCCGTTTCCAGCTCAGAGATCTGAACTTTGGTGCTCCACTGGCAATGGCATTTTTCTTTCACAAGCTTCACTCTGCCTACCAATGCCAACATCAGCCAATTAATATTTACTGACATTCCACAGGGAGCACGGCTCTGGGCACCTTTCATTGTGTTGCTGCTACCCACCCTCTCTCTCTGTCTTCTCTCTACTGGCTCAAAGCTCACGTCGGAAATCTCTGCCTTCACTTTAGTATAGACTTCAACATTGTTTATCATAGCTGGCCTAAGTGTCATTTTATTTTCTACTTATCTTCACTTTCTCTCTCTTCCCAAATACACATATGGCCTAAAATAGAATTAACTCTCCCTGTCCCTTTCCCACTAACAAACTATAAGCAGCCCCGTTGACCTTCATCCCAATGGGGTGTCTGAGTGAGACATCTGTGGCTGGCAGGGAACTGCTCCCTGCTGTGCATTCTATTTTCTTTCACCCTCCCTCTCTTCTTCCTGGTTTCTCCTCCCAACCTCAATATCTTTTCTCCTTTTCTGCTGCCTGGACGTGGATGGGTATTGCTCTCCACTGGCACTGAGCAAGATTAAGAGGCTGGGTTGTGATCACACTCACACTCATTTTTTTCAGTCATTGTTCCCTACATTTGCCCCAGTCATGGAATCATTACGCTTGAAAGGGAAGGTCAGACATTCGTCTAGGACTTGTTTCCAGAGAGAACTGAAACTCGACCATCCCAGACAACCAGCAAACTTATTCTCAATTCTCTCCAACAAGAACAGTCTTAAAGTTTGTCTGATAAACTTTTAATGGATTATTCAGGTGACATAGAAATCCCTTTAAACTCTGACACTCATCCTGTGTTTAAAAGTTCTTCTATTTAGAAACTAATTTCCTAAGTGTAATCTTAATTAAAGAAACACATTTAAATGTTTTGTCTTAATGGAAGAGGAAAAATATTTCCCATCTTTTCTCATCTGCAGAATCTTTTAATCCAAGGAATTCTGAATCCACCACAGAGCTCAGTATCAGTGTTCTGAACATGATGGCTCCTTTGCTGATGGCCTTGGATTTTCAGTTCTGGTTGCTCTGCTCTTTCCCATCTGTCTGTGTCTAGCCTTGTGGCTCCTTCAGCAGTCTTCTCTAATGGTTCCTCATCCACTCTGTGATATGGTTCAGAATTGATAATCATCTGGGTTGAGAATGCTCTCTCTGCTAGATCTCATTTCTCCTGTCTCCCCATCCTCATCCCTTCTGCTAACCCTCATTGGCCTCCTCTGTCAGATCCTGCCATCTGGAACAACTTAACTGTATCCTCCACCTCATTAACTTTCCACCCTTTTCCAAATCTTACCTGCAAACATGTTCTTTCTCCTTTGCCTCCACCCCTTCATTTCATATCATCACAGCTAGTGCATTTAACGTATTTATCTTTCTAGCCTATCAACTTTTAAAAATAATATGCACTTACTAGATATTTCACAAAGTTAAGTCTGCCTTGTTTTATTGGAGTGTCATCTGTTGCTAGGGCATGGGGCATATTTCTCTCACAAATAGAGAGATACCACTTAAACAGGAGAGTGCTGCATCTGGGTCCCAGGCAGGTCTTGTTCTCGCACAAGTTCTGCTCATGGTCAGGATTGTGATGGATTTCTTGCTGTGCTTCTAGTCCACTGCTTTGAGGGGGTTTACCACTTTACTCTCCAGTGGACTGAAGCTTTTCTTTTATGTAACTGGTTAGACTTATCATAACAGCACATTTATTTCTCCCCTGTCTTCCGAATGGGAATTGGTTGCTAGAGTACTTTACCTCCTTCCAGGAGGTACCCATCCTCCAGAGGGAATGTTTGGCTATGCCTCATATGACTCCCTATGAACAAGAAGGAGTCTATACCCTTCTTATAAGATTATGGCAGGTTAGGAAGAAATATCTGGTTCGTTACTAGGAAAAGGAAGGCCAATGTAGGATAGGCATTCTAATCTATTAACTTACATACTTTTGGGAAATGTTTAGGAGGAAGAATGGAAATAAGGATAGCTAATGTTTATTGAGCACTTACTTTCTGCCAGGTACTTTTCTAAACATTTTACATGTGCTAACTCATTTAAATCTTGCAATACTATCATCATTATCCTTGCCATACAGATGAAAAAGAAGAGGTTCAGAGAAGTTAAGGATCATTCCTAAGATCACAAAGTTTGGAGGACAGGAGGAACCCCAGTGTTTCATTTTTGCCATTGTTTTTTCTATTCTAGAAAGGGATAGAAACCACAGACCTGCCCATCTAGAATAATAAAGAGAAATTGACCAACTCAACACCTCACTAATCTCTCAGCATTCCTTATGGTAGGGGAAATAGAATAGACTTAGAAATCAGAAGATGTGTCAGCCTTTCCTAGCTTTCCTGTTTTTACTTGTGTGGCAAAAACAAACAAAAAAACTCAATTTCCCGCACTAAATCTCAGTTTCTTAATCTGTAAATTAAAAATTACTTGTGAAAACTATTTTATACTCATGTTAGCTATAACAAAATGATTTAATTTTCTACTACAGTTGATTTATTTGAAATTCTTATCTTAGTAAATTCACGTTATTCTGGCAAAAAATATAATCTGATAACTTCCCACTATTTGAGAGGAGGCAAAATACTATTTTCTAGGAATAGACAAGCAGTCAGTGTTTGGATCCCAACTTTTTCTCTCTTTTAGTTTCTTACCATTATTTTGCCCATATACATGAGAATTATGTTAAATTTAAAATTAGTAACTGCTGCTTTATTAAATATACAGAAGAAAATATTTACAGATTTTTAAAACAATTATTTAAGTTTCAGTATCGCATATATCCAAAAGAAAAATGCACCCAGATATTTATTACATGTAGCTCCTTAAAGGATGTTACTGCACCCTTCAAACCAAGGAAACTTTGACCTTGCCATTACAAAAAGCAATAAAAACAGTGGTCTTGGATGTCTCAGTCAGTGATGACTACCTAAATTCAGACAAAGCTTGGGGTATTAGAAAATGAAAAAGAACTTCTTACTAATAATTCCAACTAGATTATTAAATAGCTGAATATATGAAGAATACAATAAGTTACATTTGTACTAAGGAAATTTCTATTCATTTTCAAAACAGATGTATTAGGAGAAAAGGTAAAACTAAATATCACTAAGGATATGTTGTCATCATAATAATGGAAACCAATGGAAGGAAACAAATTGGTTTACAAATTATTATTATGCTTTTTTAATAAGTTGAAGTTATACTATATGTGTAATACATAGTTTGTCTTACATCTTCTTGCTAATATTCTGCCCATTTGTGCACATTAGCACACACTTGTCGTAGGAAACTGTTACTGTCTCTGTAGTATTTCCTTATGTGGATTATATATCTCTAGTTTGTTTCCCAGTTTTCAGTCTGATATGTGATACTGTATTGTCTTTAAAGAATTTATTTTGTGCTTTACATTGTTGCTTTCATGTATCTTCACTTTCAAGTCTTCTGATACATATTTTCTGAGAAATGTGTTTAGGATACACATCCCACACATTTTTCCCAAGGCTTTCTTAAGCTAATAGATGTGGCAGAGAGAAAAACAGTGAGAGAAACAGCATTTGGATACCATAATATCCAAAAACCAAAGCAAAGATGAGAGAAGGAAAGGCGAGAAGCAGCCTTTCTGTTTTGTAAGTGGGTCATTGCTGACCTTTGAGAGAACAGTTTTCACAGAGTATTGATGTCCAAACCAGATTATAAGGATTCTCTGCATTAAAGGCAACAAGGGCAGACCACTCTTCTAAGAAGGTCTGAAGGTGAAGGTTAGGCTATAGATGGGCAGCAGCCCGTGGGGGTGGAGGGTGGGGCCAAAGGGGATAAGGAAGCCTATTATAGGATGGGAGAAATCTGAGCATTTTTTTAAAGGATAGAACCAGTAGGGAGGCAAAATTTCAAGATGCAAACTAGAAGAGGGATGAATTCTAGAACCAGGCAAGACAGGGTGAGTGTGAGACCAGGATACAGATGGTAGCCAGCTAGGGTGAGCAAGAGGGACAGTCCTGTCACAGAGACAAGAAAGCGTAGGAAGAAAGACTTTGAGGTGGGCATTAAGGAAATTAATCAAACTTGGCTTTCTTAGTAAATCAGAAGATGACTCTAAAATCTCCTATTTTTATGAGCACCCAGTCCAGGGGTTTCTAAATTTTTCTCTGCATTGGAATTACCTTGTGACCTTAAGAAAATAGTGTTGCCTGAATTCAACCCCAGAGATTGTGATTTAATTGCCTGGAAGTGTGGCCTGTTCTTTGGAATTTTAACACATTCCCCAGGTGACTTTACTGTGTTAACTGAGTTTGGGAGCCATGGACCTCATCTATTGGCAGCTTCATAGAGATGCCACAATTAGACATGTTTCAACCAGAGACAGCCCAGGAATTTTACTCAGCTGCTGGAAGGGAGAAGCTGAGCAGATATAAGGGCTATGTAACTGCTATAGCCTTCCTGTGACTTTGAGGGCAGAGCCTATCTGAAAATGGTAGTGGATCCAAAAGATAAAGAGACATCATATCTGAGTGTCATCACTTCAGCCTCTGGTCAAGAACTACCTTAAGGGAGCTCTCCCCTAGACTTCTTCAATTAAGTTACCCATTAAATGTCTTTAACACCTAAGCCCATTAAAGCCAGGTCTTTCTGTTATTTGCAATCAAAAGAGGCCTGATACAGGATATAGCGCATTTGTGTGTAGACATTTTGGTGAGAGTTTTGAAGACATGGTTTAAAAATGACAGTTGACTCAACCATTTGCTGAGTCCACTCCTGAGTTGCTCGCATTCCACAGAACTGTTTGAACACCCCTGCAGATCTGAGCCTGCAGCCCTGTGTGAAGTTATGAGTGCCACTGCTAACGTAGGATTTCCAGTGGATCATTTTGTTAAGTCCTCGACTCTGCCCTCCTTGGCAGTCCACATCAGCATAGACTGGAAGGAATGTTCCATGGGGATGGAAATTAATATTATAATTTTCATGTGATTTTTCTGTCCTTACTATTTAGGGAGCTAAGGGCTAACTGATTTTTCCCTTCCTTCTCCCTTTATGCAGAAGGTTTTTGTATGGAGAGAATAGTTGAAAGGCAGGGTTTTAAAGTTTTCTGCTGATATAAGGTGCAATGTTCTGAGCATCTCCAGTCTTCTCATTGCTCTCTCTTCTCTTCTGTTACTTTTCTTCTTCCAATGCTAATGGACATAGATCTACTTATGCAAAGGATGAGTAAGGTGCAGAAAGTCTGTTGCCCTAGCCCACAATGAAGAGTAGACTTCATTGGTTGAAGTCTTCTATGGAGCCAGTTGTTGAATGTTGAAGAATTTTTTGAACTCGCTTTTAAACACAATTATTTAAAATTATATAAATTTTCATTGATATTGATATTAAAAACAGAGGTAATGAATACTAACAGTTCATCACTTTCTAATCATTACTATATTTTATGTTCTATGCTCTCGAAGTCTACTGTGTCTATGTGGGAGAGCTACTCTATAATGGTGTGCCACACATCTCTTAGCAACTCCACATTCAATGACATCAAGTTGGTAGATTGAAATTGGCCATACTGGGAGTATTTACACCAGAGAAATTGGTGAATGCTATAAATCAGGGCGTGCCCTTACCCCTGACAAAGCAGCTTGTTAAACATTTACCAGCACACCACTGAATAGGTACTCCTGCTCTGTGTATTCATAAACCTGTGTAGATGGCTTTCATTATGCTTTCTAAATTTGATGATAATTCTATGTTTATCTGTATACAACCATCAGACTATGAATTCCTTGAAAATTAGTGTCCATGCTTTACTTATCATTATGTCACTGGCAAGTACGAAGTATTTGGTGCAAAGAAAATACCCAATAAGTATCTGTTGAATGGATAATGTTAATATTTATTTATTTATTTATTTGTTGAGACAGTCTCAGCACCGGCTAATTTTTTTGTATTTTGGCCAGGCTGGTCTCAAACTCCTGATCTCAAGTGATCTGCCCGCCTTGACCTTCCAAAGTGCTGGGATTACAGGCATGAGCCACCATGCCCAGCCGAATGATGTTAATTTTTAAAGATCTCCTCGCTTAACCAATCCCACACATTTGTTTTGGGCTTGGAGTGTTTCAGATAATGACTTTCCTTTTCATCAGAGTTCTTGATTTTTCACATCACACGAGGAAAGAAAGTTCCAGGAATATTCTGAGGATCTTTTTATTGTTTGCTTATTTGTTTATTTTGAGACAGGGTCTCTCTGTTGCCCAGGCTGGAGTGCAGTGGTGCAATCTTGGCTTACAGAAGCCTCAGCCTCCCAGGACCGAGCAATCCTCCCATCTTGGCAGCCTCCCCACCACTGCCCCCACTCCCAAGTAGCTAGGACCCCACCACACTGGTATTCTTCTTCTTCTTCTTTTTTCAATTTTTATTTTTATTTTTTTGGTAGTGATGAGGTCTCCCTGTGTCCCTATGTTTGCCCAGGCTGATCTTGAACTCCTGGACTCAGGCTATCCTCCCACCTTGGCCTCCCAAGGTGCTGAGATTACATGCATGAGCTACTCATGCACTCGGCCTTTTCTGAGGATCTTTAGTATCCTCTAACATCTGCTGATTTCCCAATTTCCCTTTTAACTAGAGGGGTGTTCCGTACCTTCCTCCTTTCCCTCCTCCTCCCAAAGCCTGCTCAAGGCTGTCTGCAGGAAAATACTGGCAGGGGACCAGAAACAGCACCAGGCAGCTGGAGGCTGAAGGACAAACTATTGTTAAATTCTGCATGACAGAATTCCCAATTGAATTCAATCTGGGGAATATCTAGGACCCCACAGAGTTTCTGATTGAATTGAGTCTTTCCTAATCTATAAAGCTAGGTGACTTCATACAGATCAAAAATGAATTTCATTTATTGCCTTTGTTTTTCTAAATGGTTTGTTGATAAATTTGGTTTACAAGCTATGAAGACTTAGAAAGTATCAGACTAAAGATAGTTTCCAAGACTGATTAATTCCTTGTGATATTTTATATAGATGATATTTATTTATTTTAAATGTATGCCTTCCAAATGTTAAAATCTATATCAGGATTAGTGACTCAAGGCACACTGACAACAAACTTTTGCCTCAGCTACATCCCAAATATCAGCATAAGTAAAAAGTGTAGTTCTAAAAATAGGAGAAAAGGGTATCAAGAAACATGAGATTTTCAGAAATGTCTGGAAGATGGAAAATGGATAAACCAAGCAGACATTACAATCCAGAGCAAATACAAAAAAAGTAGAGGGAGGAGCCACACTTCCTGGCCATGGAACCACAGACGGGCTTCAAACTTGGGTTGTTTTTGCAAAGCAGGCAGAGGAAGGAGACAGAGAACAAGATGATTTTTTGAAGGATGGAACAGCTGAGAAAATTGAACACCTCCTTCACCTTCATCACCTTCCCTATCGTTCCCTAATCTAAAATTAGAAAGCCAATCTCTTAAGAAATTCATGGATCTGTAGTGATGACCCCCCAAGAAAGCCCTCCCCATTTTGGTGTGGAGTTGAGGAGTAGCCTAGTGTACCGCCTGCTCGCCCTGCTGCCTGTCCCCCACCCGAGGCCTTGGGTGAAGTCTGCCAGGGATGCTGCCCTGTTATCCTGGGGAAAAAGTGGTTAAGAAAACATAGTGCTATAACTCACACCAGCTACTTGTCTTAGGCAACCTAGTTCTTTATTAATAAATGTAAACTGATAACTTTTAGGGGTCATTGACATTTTTTGGACTAACAACTGACCTGAAGAAAGAAAAGGTGATTCAAGAACAAAAGAGAGATTTTTAAAAATTCTAATGAGTGTCCTCAGAAGCATTCAAGTAAATATTGCATTCAAGAAGGTATCACACAAAACATGACCAGCTATATGACAAGGGAGCAAAAGAGAAATATACAGAATTCACAGAATATAAAAAACTGTGACTGCTAAAGTTAATATTCACTAAAAGAAACAGTTGACAAAGTTAAGGCAAATAGTTGAAAAACATAGGTACATAGAAGATCAATTGGATAGATACAACATCAACCTAAAAATAATTTGGAGAACAGAGGAGAAAAAGGGAAAGAAATTATAATGGAAATGATTGGTGTAAATTCTCCAAATTCAAACATGTTTTCAGATTGAAAGGGCCCTTTGAGCTCTAAGCAAAATTACTAAACAAAGACATAAGCGAATCCTCTTCCAGGACATCATGGAAAGAGAGACGATCCTAAGAACTTCTCAAGAGAAATAAAAATAGGTTTCCTATAAAGGAATTAGAATCAACTTTGTGTCAGATTTTTATCAATACCAGATTTTTAAAAAAGTTTTCAATATTTGAGAATAAATGCTTCAAACCTAAAAATGTCTATCAAGGGTGAGCATAAAATAAATACATTTTTAGGTATGCAATGATTCAGAAAATTTAAATCTAACACATGCTTTCAGAAAAAAAATGACTGGAGATTATACTTAAGCAAAAATGTAAATAGAAGTAATCTAGGAAAGAGGAAAGCGTTAAAGTCTAGAAGCTGTGGATCTAATTTAAGAGTGCAGTGGAATGATATCCCAGAATGGCAGTTATATAGTAGAGTACAGTCAATGCAAATGAGAACCAATCGTCAGAGTCAAGGCGGAAGGCCTGATGAAGAATGTGGATTTCTTAATAATGACTAATTAATCATAATATGATAGAATTTTAATAACGTATACAATTAATGATAAAGTGAAGATATAATGTTTTCTTTTGTCAACAAGAAAAAGAAAGGCAAATAGAAATCCTAAGGGGGACAAAAGTTGGACAAGAAGGTAAAAATCCAAATATGAAGCAATGCAAAATGTGTCATGTTTTTGAAAAACTTTTGGCAAATGAACTTGACCTTTATACTTGGAAGATTCTCCATTGAGTAGCACAGATTTAGGAACATAGAATGCATCTCCTGCTTTAGGGATTTCATCACATTATTTGATTCTCCAATGAAAAATATGTACATAATCATTTTATAATTGTTATTCATATTTAAAATTTTACATTATATCTGTACAGAGAAAGAACAAAACTCAGTTATAACTAGGAAAGGGACATAAATGTTATTAACATAAATTTTTATAATATAAAGATAGTTACATACCTGACTAGCTTTATGTTTGTGGAGGAAAGACAAGTGCAGGGAAGTATAGGGCTAACTGCATTAACGTACATAGAATATGTTGTAAAATACCATGTGAAGTTGACATGGTAAGAAAAAAAGACTACAATTAAAAAGACTGACAGTATGAAAAGTTGGCCTAGATATAAGCAATTGGAGCTTTCATATACCGCTCATAGAAGTATAATTTGATACTACTACTTTTGGAAAACTGGTAGTATCTGCAACAGAACGTATGCATATCATATGGTCCAGCATTCCCACTCCTAGTTTTATACCTAACAGAAATACGTGCTACATGACTCAAAAGACTTGTACAAGAATGGTCCTAGCAGCACTGTTTGTAATAGCACAAAACTGGAAACAGCCCAAATATCGCTTAACAGTAGAATGGACAAATACACGTGGTAATTATTGGCATACTGTGCACCACTCTGCCATGCAATAAAATGGATGATTGTCACAAACATAATGTTGAGTCAAAGAAGCTAAACAGGAAAAATGTATATGATGTCATTTATGACAGGGCTCAAAACCATTCCAAATCTCTCTATCAGGGTAGAAGTCAGGATAGTGGTTAACTTCAGGGAGGACATGCACACTTACGGGGATACCAGAGCTGTGCTTTTTCGTATTCTAAGTTGTGATTATATGGGTATGTTCACTTTCGGAAAACTCATCTAGTTGTTCGTTTTTGAATTGTGTGCTTTTCTTTGTGTATGCTATATTGTAATAAAAAGTTTATTTTGGCTGGGTGTGTTAGCTCACACTTATAATCTCAGCATTTTGGGAGGCTGCAATGGGGCGATTGCTTGAGAACAGGAGTTCAGGACGAGCCCAGGCAACATGGCAAGACCTTGTCTCTACACAAAATTACAAAATTAGCCAGATGTAATGGTGCATGCCAGCTACCTGGGAGACTGAGGTGGGAGGTTCTCTTCACCCAGGGAGGTCAAGACTACACTGGTGAGCAGTGATCACTGTAGCCTGGGTGACACAGCAAGACCCTGTCTAAAAAGAAAAAGGAAAAAAGAAAAGAAAAGAAAAGAAAACCTAGTAAGCCAAGAAATTGCAACATTTATTTTGGCATTTTCAGAAGTTTGGAAACTGAAGCAGTAAAAAGAAAAAAAAAAATCCTATTGAGGAAGGGGAATGAGGGAGAGAAAGAATGGAGGAAGAAAACTTTTACTTTTTATCATTTACTCTCCTATACCATTAACGTTAAAAAGAAAACAAAACAATTTAAAGTAATATTAACATTACTAATAACAATAGCTACCATTTATTTCATGCTTATCATAACTGAGATACTGAACTGGGTATATTATGTAACTATGTCAATTAAATTTTCATACCTTACATTCTTCACCACAATTATTAAGGTGAAATTTATTAACCCAGCTTAATGATAAGGAAGCTAAACATCAAGATACCCAATTATAATATAAAAGACACAAAATATTATTTAGGAAGAAAATTTTTCAGCAACCCAAAATATGTTTCTTGTTATATTAAGGCACATTTTAGTTCTTTAGCGTTTGAGGGTTAGGCAGGGGAAGCTCTTACTGTGTTTGTAAATCTCATTGCCCATAGTGAACCTGGAGAGATAATCATACCTGGCAACAAATTCTAGAAGGAATATATACTATGAATGTTTATGTAATGTGTGTTAGAGACTATAACCATGGTATGGCAAAAAGATGAAGTTATTTTTAAAACTCTTTCTCTGTTGACTCACTACAAAAGCCAAGGACACAATATGACGTCATAATGCAGGGAAGTAATTTCTTCAGGAAATGCAGGTAGTAGAGTCTGAGCATATTGATTTTTGGAGCTCTAGCTCAGCATTTCCCAACCTTTGTTCTTCATAAAACTAACTGCTAGATGTTAATAGTTACTCCATCAGAAATGGATTCGAGTTAAATTATCTTGGAAATGCAAAAAAAATATGTAATCTCCCTTTTGTAGATTCAAAACCATATTAGCATATTAAAGACCCTTAGAAGTTTGATAGAAAATAAATCCCATTAATTTTGTTTAACTCAGTATTTTCCCAATTTATTTGGTGATAGGACCTTTCTTCAAGTAGCGCTAACACTGCAGAAACCAGACTTTGGAAAGCATTTATCTCAACACAGGTTGGAGCATAGATGCACCAGCCATTCTTAGATCCTTAGACAGTGGCTTTCAAATGCAAGTTGTTTCAAGTGCACACTTGGCAGGTGCAAAGGGAAAATGTCTCAATGAATTTTGAGAATTGCCTCCTGTGCCAGTATTCTCTGGTATTGTTTACCAAATTAGACACACATACTTTAAAGTTCAGATGTGTGGAAGGCAAAGTTTTCACTTTGTTACAAAAATTTAGGAGCCTAACAAGTTCTTTCCTAAACAGAGTCTCCCCACTCACTTCTGCAAAGAAATAAACTACAGACATGTTTGTAGTTGAATCGGACTCCTTCACCCACCCCACACATACCTCCAAAGTGCAGAGATGTCTGCATTTTGAATCTATCAAATCATTTCAAGTCAATTCTATCAAACCATTAAGCTCTATGTCGTGAAGCAAAAAGAGATGATTTGAACTCATAACATTTAAAAGGCAGCTATTACTGATTGGCCCCCCAGATGGTGAAAGAGGCAGATGACCTTCATACACTCTACTTTTGAATACAGCTTCTTCCTGGGAAACCTGAAGCCTGGCAAGTTAAATTCTCTACACAATGTGCCTTCCACCCCTATAGATGAATAAGTAAACTTTTGGGAAGAGGTTCAGTTTTTCATTTATACATTAGAGAATGTTCACAAAATATAAGAATTTTATCATTATTGTATCTATGCTAAGCTCTTTATGACAATAATCAATACAACTTCATAACAAAACAATGACATAAAGGATGATAGTCATCTTTCAATTTGGTAGAGCTTGTGGGCATAATTCCAATTGATCTCAGAACATTATCAAGTTGCTGTGATAAAGGTTAATGAGAAAGGGGATGCTATACCATTTAGAATTAGAATTTGATCTGTCAAACAAGCATTCTTATCCAAACTGATTCTGACAGTAGTATTATGGCACACCCTTTGAAAAAGCATTGATAGCCTGGGCTTTAATCCAAGATTGTACAGCTTGACTCATAGATGGTTCCTGTTTATGGAATCAAAGGCAGAAAAGATCAATGAACACGACAAAATGTCTAACCTCTTCTCAGTGAGATAAGGAAGGGTAGAGCAGTAATCAACAGTGGAAAACTAGCTCCTTAATGCAAGAGATTAGATTGAGTGGTTCAGGCTTACCAATGCTTTGTTTTTATGAAGAGAAACAGGATAGAATATCAAGTATTCTAGTAGGAAGAGGTTATTTTCATGAGATCTTTTTCAACATTTAGGTGAGCAATAGAAATTTTTTAAAACGGTTCTTATCGAATCCTAGGAAGGGACAGGCTTGTATACCACAAAATATGGAAAATGCATCATGAAATAATTCACCCAGTCATCCAAAGGAAGGTGTGCTTCTATGCTTCCCTTTGGAGAAATTGTATAATATGAACAAGAATCTTGACTCATCAGCTGCTAGCAGAAATGTATTAAAGTCCCCTTTTTTTGCCCTCAAGGGAATATGATACTATGAAAAGATGTGAAGTTAAACAGTTTAGGCGTGATTTCCACCATACTGTGTTTAACTTGTATAGACTTTTGAGGGCCAGGGGTGTAGAATGGGGAAGTGGAGAGAGAAACTTGAGAGGAAGGAGAGGAAAGAAGCAGAATTTTTAACTACAGCAGGCAACGAACTGGGAAAATAACAAGGGGGCAGTCAGGATTTGTAGATATTAGCCACAGTTAGAGGGAAAACCTCTCTAGAAGGGCATTTTGAAGGGAGTAAATATCAGTCTTTCTCAATCTGGGTTCCTCATCTGAACCGCAGAACACTGAAAATGCTTTGATTGAATATTTTCTTAATTCTTCCAAGGTTAGTACACAGTTAATATCATTCTACCTGCACAAGAATATGGATACTTTAGAATAATAGGGCTCCATTCTCTCACTGATCCCAGGGTGCTAATGGCTACAGTGTTACATGTGAGAAGGAAAAGACCTTTGTTCTATATAAATCATTTCTGGCCAAAACTTTACCATTCCAAATGGCATACAGTGAAACCTTGAAATGATTATATTAAGTGCCAAAGACTTTTCTGGATGAATTAATCATTTGGCTTAAAATGTCTTAAGGATAGAGATGGAAAGAAGAATGGGTTGATAACTATAAAGATAGAATACTGGCCATTGTACAGGCTTGAGATGATACTACAGTAATGCTAAATGTAAAACTAGACAAAAACTCAGAAAAATATTTGCTTGAGGAAAAGAAAAATGTATAATTTATCTGATCTTTCCTATAACTCCAGGGAAATTTTAGACAATACCAAGGGTAAAGTATGTGTTATATGGTGTTTAATATTCATATGGAAGCCCTCTGAGGTTTTGAAAAAGATTATGCTAAATTCTCTAGACAGGACTTCCCCCACATCAAATTGAAAATAGTAGTAAGTATGGTGGGGTTTTTTTTTTTTCCCCTATCTCCCCCCACCCCCAATTTTTTTTTTTTTTTTTTTTTTTTTTTGGCAAACTCTAACCAAGCTTTCATTTTCATACAATCTTGCTTTCAGAACCAGCTTTCTGTTGTTTGATGGAAGTAGTCCCTTTCTTGAGAAATTAACTCCTAGGGATTTTGATTGTTTCGGTCCTCCAAAGACTTGGCCTTTTTCACTGGAAACTTCAGATGGCTTAAACCTCCCAAGGAAGAACTGTACACTCTTCGGCCAGTCGATATTCAGCATAGGAAGCTCTTCCTGGAATTTCTCAAATTGGCAATGGAAGTTGCTTCTTAATCTGAAGGACAGTTCTACTTTCAGATTACTGTACAGGAGCCATTTTTTTCAAGTACTTCTCAATTTCTAGGTGCATCACAGCTGGAAACTTAAGCATGTTTCTGTCGTTTCCAGGAAAGCCATTATTTATCTGTATATTATGCTTTTATCTTCCTAAGATGATAACATTCATTCCAACTTCAATATTTATGTGTTCAGAGTATAACTATATCCTAGAGAGATAAGATGATATATTTGTATAATATATATTTGTACACGTGTAATACATATGTATACATATATACAGAAATATATACACACATATAAACATGCACACAAATTTCTTGGATGCTCTGCATAAACAGCCACTACTCTAATGGGCATAGCCCATGTCCTATTCCTCTCAGTATCCTCAATACCTAGCACATAGCAGGCAATCAATAATATAAATATAAATATCTAAATAAAAGCAAATTGACAAACTAATAACTTAGCCTTCTTTTCAAACATCACTTCATACAGCAGAAATATGTTATGTGCTGCCATATGAAACAGTGGGCTGAAAATGGTTTATGAGAAATGTGTATGTGAAATTTGCTTTGTAAAATTTTGTACAATTATTAGGTAGTCTTATGGTTTCATGAAATATAAATGTTTAAAATGTTGTAATTATACAATACGAATCTTGTTTAACAGACCTTGATTAATAATAACTAATTGATACTTTGTTATTAGCTGATGGATAAGTTCTTGATTTAAATATCAGTTAGAGAATAATTCATTAATTTAATCATTTTTCCTCAGTGCCTCAAACAGCATTGGATGTTTACCCATGACATAAGAAAAATCTGATAAGTATTCTAGTACAAAGATACAGTCATTCATTTGAACATGTAGATGCATTATTACAATAAGAGATATGATATTGATTTTGATATTTAATATTTACCTATTCTTTTAGGGTATGAATTTTATAGACCATTTTAATAGCCAAATTAAGGTTTGAAGATAGTCAAAAATTCTGGCGTGAACACAATATTGATTATTACTTCAGAGACAGCTAACAGTTCACCAGAGAATAGTTGGGCTGAGGCCGTCACATTTTATGCATTTAGGCATCAACATGAGAATCATAGAAAACAATAGATACTTTAGTTTTTCTCTCTAAAGAAGCATGAACATTGATTTATTTTGATGCTGTCTTGGTACAGCAAATAGAATCATTTTAATAGAAAAACAACCCTTTGTTTATTTTGTGTGTTGAACCTGTGTGTTAACTCTATGCGTTTTGGGAGTTTATACTATATAAGACCATTTTTGTGGTCTAAAAGCAAGGTAGAACTCCTTTTTCTTTTCCACTAGAGAGAGTTTACAAGAGAATTGCATGGCAGCAACTCACCAAGAGTTAATAGTTATTGAGTCATCAGTGAGTATATGGTACAAAACTGGGCCCTTCAAGAAATATATCTTCAAAATGTCCATGTTTAGAAAACATACAAAATGCACTGTCAGAATGAACAGCAATTTTAAATGTAAAAGAATTGTTCTGTTAGATTGTGTACATATAGAGGTTATATTAAATTGGAATCAATACAGAGACTGGTGCATATGTTGTTTTTTAGGAGCTTATAAAATGGAAACACATTAATATTCACATCCTGAGGGATTATGTGACACTGTATTAATGCATGTGGAAATGTAACTTTTAAGTATTTTATTATGAAACAAATAGAGCAAAGTTGTTTGCAAAAAGGAATGCATAACGAGAGCTTCATTTTTGCATTCACAAATATTTATCGAGCACCTATGTATGAAGTAAAACTCTGGGTGGTGGGGGTTTACACAGCAGCAAATAAAATGGGCCTTGTCTCTGCATCCCTGGAGCTTCACTTCTGATGGCAGAGTAAAACAATAAATATTCAAATAAATGCACACTCAGTGTTACGCAGAAAGTTAGCATGGGGTATGGGGTTACAGAGTGAGGGGGAAAGTGCTATTTGAAATGAAGTAGTCAGGAACAGCCTCTGATTAGATGATACTTGAGCCAAGACATGAAAGCCACATGACTATCTGGGGTAGAGTATTCTACACAGAGAGAAGAGCAAGTACAAAAGCCATGCAGCAGGAATGAGCTTGGCATGTAAGGATCATCACGGGGGACAGTATTGCTAGAGCAGGGTAAGCAAGGCAAGGAGTTCAGGAGCTGCTTTTTATTTTTATCCTTTTATGTTTTTCTTTTTGTTGTTGTTGCTGTTTATGAGACAAGATCTCACTGTGTTGCTCACACTGGAGTGCAGTGGCATGATCACGGCTCACTGAAGCCTCGACTTCCCAGGCTCAAGCAATCCTCCCCACTCAGCCTCCCAGGTAGTTGGGACCGCAGGTGCATGCCACCACACCTGGCTATTTTATTTTATTTTATCTTATTTTTAGAGACAGGATCTCCCTGTGTTGCCCAGGTCTCAAATTCCTGGGCTGAAACAGTCCTCCTGCCTTGGCCTCCCAAAATGCTGGGATTACAGGCATGAGGCACCATGCCTGGCCAGGAGCTGCTTTTTAGCCGAAGGATTTTTCTTCTTTTCTTTTTTTATTTTTTGAGATGGAGTCTCGCTCTGTCACCCACGCTGAAGTGCAGTGTAGTGATCTTGGCTCACTACAAGCTCCGCCTCCCACGTTCACACCATTCTCCTGCCTCAGCTAGATGAAGGATTTTAAGTTGGTTGCTTATCATATCCACGTGCAGTCATGCCCCCAAAAGGATGCTCCCAAAAGGAATGGATTAAAAGAATACAAGACTACAATTTTAATTACTACCATACTTTACTCACTAGGCATTTCTTCACATTTACAAGGATTTTTTCTAGCTGCAAAGAGAGTCCTCATCCCAGACCTATGGTTAGCGTAGGTTGCATTAAGTTCTCAAAGTAATTTTCTAATCAATAGTGGCAAGAATCTTGTGTATTATTTGTATCATTCTTATTGATTTCTTTTGTCTTTATTTTTCAGAGGTTTTTTTGCATTAACAAGTCAGTTGTATAAATATTCTTATATGTTTGTGTTTATTAACTTTTGAAATGATTTCGTACCATTACTTTCACTAATAAGTACAGTTTCAACGTAGAGAATTTCCCTTTAAGGGTTTATCAGGAAGAACTTACCTTCTTAGGGCATGAGAAAACTGTAAACTACTGACTAATAAAGTTTAAAATACCTTTTATGTTTCTGTAAGAACCCAAATTTAAGTTAAATTCTTAAACCATGACTTTTTCAGACATTTAAGAGCAAACTTTAAAATCCCCTAAAATAGAATCCCTCCTGTCTCCTTGGAGACATTACGGCCATCGTGCTTTGTCTGTTGTTTCTATCTTATCCATCTAGGAAGAGTCATACATTTTCATGGCCATTAGGTTCATGCTAGATGTAGGGGAATAGCTTTAAAATGCAGTGGAAAGGAAACCCATCGAGGCTGGGAATTAAGTGTCTGAATTCATACAAACATGGGATAAGGGATGATGTGGCTTTTAGAGTCTGCTTCTCCAGCAAGGGTCCAGATGTCCCCTATTTTTAATTCTAATAACATTACTTTCTAACAGAAGACCATGTTTTCAATAAAAATAAACTTCTGTTAATGTGACAGACCTGAAAGATCTATTTCATCTAAGCTGATGATTGGACTAAAGTTTGAATAGAGGCTCATTTTCGGACAGAAGGACACCCTACTTGAGACATAAAGCCAGCCAGTCCTCGCCACCTTTTTTGACACTCTATTCTGTCCAGTTATGAGGACTGGGTGCTAAAGCCACTGCCTTCCCATCCCAAAGTCAGAAGTGGTTCAACCTCACTTGGGCAGTGGCACGGCGGCGAGTGGGGTGGGACGGGGAGGTGCAGGGGTCCTCCTTCAGTACAGGCTAACAGCTACTTCTCATCATCATCTTCCTTTCAGGACCCTTGCTGATGATTATCCTTGATTGAGAAATTGTCATTTAGAGAGCTGTCTTACATCATTTAAAGATGACAATTTGGTGAGGCAAATCTAACCTTTTGATTAATTTCCTGTAACTGGCAATCCTAGAGTTACAATTAAAATGAATTGCTCCCATTTTTTTTCTTATTTACATCAAAATCAAACTGATTTCAATTTTTAGAAATATTTGCTGATAGTGAGTTACACCAGAATCATGGCTGGTTCTACTGGATCAATGTAGTAGAGAAAATTGAGATTAGCAAGGTTTCCAGGTTATTAGAGAGAATTTTCTATTGGGATAAAAACCAAGTGAGACTACATACTAAAAAGCCAAAGAGAAAGTTCATTTTCTTTAAAGTTCATGTAAATACTGCATTCCTTAAAAGTATCTGAGAAGAGGAGGTTGGCTTGCAAACAGAAATACCTACAAGAGCCAGGCATTTAATATTTATTTAATTAATAAATAAGTGCCATTCCCCATGACCTAGATACATTGTTTGCATATTAAACACCGAAGAATCCAGACTTTACTTTTGCAAAGAAATACGTTCTTTCCAGTTTTGCATGAAGCACTGGGACCTTTCAGTCCATTTTAATTTTTTCCCTCTTTCTTAGAAGCTAGGATACAGTGAAATATGCCCTACCTTAAGAAAAACAACAGTGCAAGCAATAATCCGTGGTAAGAGACCATTGGTCTTGGTGTCAGAGAGGCACTGGGAAGTTGTAGTGTCATGCTGGAAACTTACAGTCTGTTTAAGGAGGGCTGCAGCTACTCACCTTGATTATTGCCAGGCTGAAGTACAAGCCAGGTATTGTCAGATATTTAGATTTTGCAATAAAGCACAGGATCTGATTTTTTTTTTTTAATGGGAAATCTCCCAATCTTAAAAGGTTTATTCTATTTTAAAAAATACGCTGTTGCCAAACAAAATTCACTTATAGTTCAAATTTTGCCTGTGGCTGCCAGTTTCCAAGCTGTGTTGCATATTCTACAGAAGGAGAAAAAGTTGTTCATTTATTCATTTGACAATCATTTATTGAGTATCACACCATGACTGGCACAATGCAGCTTTCACAGATAAATGAGACAGGCTCAATGCTCTCAAAAACCTGAGTCTATTGGATGCCTGGAGAACAAATTTATACTCAGAGTTCAATTATTCCCTGTATGTTTATAGGCATCAAATCAATACTTACAGTTCCAGTTCTTCACCTGACCTTCAGTGTATCTAATTTCCCTTAAATATGATATATCAATACACTAGCTCTCCTTGTATTAACATGTATACATGTTCAAAGCATAAAAGTACAAAAAAACTGCAAAAAATGTTAGTGCAACGTGGATACATATCATTATATATTTGTCCAAACTCCTAGAATGAAAGGTAGTTAAGAGTGAGCCCTGGCCGGGCGCGGTGGCTCAAGCCTGTAATCCCAGCACTTTGGGAGGCCGAGACGGGCGGATCACGAGGTCAGGAGATCGAGACCATCCTGGCTAACACAATGAAACCCCGTCTCCACTAAAAAATACAAAAAAATTAGCCGGGCGTGGTGGCGGCGCCTGTAGTCCCAGCTACTCAGGAGGCTGAGGCAGGAGAATGGCGGGAACCCGGGAGGCGGAGCTTGCAGTGAGCCGAGATCGCGCCACTGCACTCCAGCCTGGGCGACAGAGCGAGACTCCGCCTCAAAAAAAAAAAAAAAAAAAAAAGAGTGAGCCCTAACGTAAACTGTGGACTTTGGGTGGTAATGGGGCATCAGTGTAGATTCAGCTGTGACAAATGTACCACACTGGTGTGGGATGTTGATAGTGGGGGAGGCTGTGCATGTGGGAGGGCCGGAGGCATGTGGGAAATCTTGGTACCCTCCTCTCAATTTTGCTGAGAACCTAAAGCCACCATCAAAAAGTCTTTAAAACAAAACAGAAAGATGTGCAGCATGATTTTATATGAATTGTTAAAGCACACAAAGCAATACTATATATTATAAGAACATCCAAATGTGAGAAAAGCATAAAAGTACACAGCAGGAGGATAACAGTCCCCATTTGGGGATAGTGGTTGCCTCTTGGGCGAACGGGGAGGGATATGAGTTGGAGAAGTTGATCCAGAGTAGTATCTGCATCATTTTGTTTCTTTAAAAATATCTGATACAATTTTAACAAAAGATACACATTTGTGAAATCTTGATGAGTATTTAGGCATCTCATGTCTTCTTCATGTTCCTGCTTACAATATGTTAGAGGTAATGAAAATAAAATAAGAATGTAAAAAACAGCATGACTAAGTTAGGTTTTTTTTCTTTATTCCTAGGGGAATGCCTTTTCTAATTTTCACCATTGCTTTAGTGGCACCAGCCTCCCAGACTTAAACTGTTTAAATTTTCCCTCTTGTTTATCCCCAGTGGCTAACGCAATCTGTTCCTTATGAATTCTACCTTCAAAACATCTCTTTCCATCTTCATTGTACATAATGGCACAGACATCCTCATGTCATATCTTAACCACTCTCATCACCTCCCCAAATGTCTGAGGACCCCACAGTCCTCCTCTCCTCCTTCCAGTAAATGCTACCACCTTGCTTATCACATCTTTGTCCTGCTGCCGTTATTTAGAAATCAAGTTCAACTTCTCTTCCTGGTATTTACATACCAGCATAGCTTGGTCCCATGTCAATTTATAAAGCACATTTTGCTCTCCCACTACTCCTAACTCCTCTTTTCTTAGTGCGCTGATACTTAACCAGGGACCAAGAAACATTCCACGTTCAACTTCCACGATTTTGCATACGGTGTTTCGTTTTCACAAAATTTTCCTTCCTTTTTTACCTTTCCCAAAATCCTTTCTACAAGCCTCTACTGTAGGACTTGACCTATATTTGTTTTCCTTATCATATTTTTGGCACAGATTGTATTCACTTAGATACTTTATTTTACCTTTTATTTGCAAGTTCATCTTGAATAGTTATGGTTTGGTTTGACTTTTTTTTTTTTAGTCGTTTTGTGATTTTTTTCTTTAAGATCACTTCTTCTTGTCCAAATTTTTTGTAGTTGTCTCCTTCTGGTTTCTAGGGGTCAACCATTGAGAAGCAGGCTTTCTTGTCACTGCTAGGGATTCTATTCCTATGCTGGAAAAGTTTCAGTCTATCACCTGTGTTCGATGCCTGGTAGCTTTGTTCTTTCCCTCTACCCCAATCAATCAGTGGTTACAGTGCTGAGTGCTGACCACAGCATTTTCAACCTCTGTAGCAAGGATGTCCTGCCTCAGCCACTGGTTCCTGCAGTGATCTTGAGTGCATTGACTTTTGCATGTGAAAAGCTTTTAGTCTCTGTTCTGTATCGATGTGAACATCAGGTCATTACAGACTCTGTCCAGTCCTGACACAGTGGGACTGGACACCTCTGGTCTCCCCGCAGTTGTGTATATTTCAGTTCAAAGTTTGGTCCACAGAGGTATAAATCTTGTTTTTGAGTATAGATATGCCCCCTACATTTTGTTTTAAATTTCAGTGCTATGAGTTTAGTGTAAGCAGCAGGAGTTCCATGTGCCCTCAAGCTGTAGTCTTTACTGGAGGTATCCACTGACTTGTGTTGATATTTCAGGCAGTTGATTCTCTTAGGTGGGGTTTACAGTGCATCTGCCAAATGCTTATAGCAAATAGTTTCTTCCTAGTCTAGTGTGCCTCAACAGTTTCTTGTGTTCAATATCCTTCCACAGTGACATAAATGCTAAACTGCCAAATTTAAGTATGTAAAGAAAGTAAAGATAAGGCAATACTGGGCTAAAGCTTCTATTCTATTACATCAGATTAGGAAGCGGAAGAATGGCTAATACAGAGGTGTGAGATTGTTCACTGATTCTGTTTACCAAATCGTTCTCACTTTAGGTGATACTTCCAGGGGATAAGTTGGCAAGTACAAAATGCCTGAATATTCTGCAAACATGTGAGTTGTTCAGCTTACAGGGCACCTGACATTTATAAAAGCCCTGGTTTCAACCATTTGGTATTTTACATAAAAAGAGATATTTGGAAAGTTATAATGGGGTAATTATACTGATTATATATTAATACTTGTAGGAAAGAGATCTTTTTTTTTCTTTTAAATTTAGAAATTCAGTGAAAATTGTAGAAACAGAGAGCCTGAGATCTAGAAATCAATACCAAGAAATCCAAGAATTCAACTCTTACCAAGAGCAACAAAGCCATCACACCTGGAACAACCATGACTTTTCTGACAAAATCTAGTTGAAGCAAATAGAATTTATCCCAGAACAACCAATTTAAAACTCTTTACTCTTGTACTCTTTTAAGATAGTCTTCTCTACCTCTGGAATCTTTCAAGTACAGCAACTGGCATTCTTACTTTACAGATCAAACAAGGTAGGGATGGAAAGCTGTAGTCTGTTTCATAACCCTCATCTGGCTCTCCACCATATGCAAGGCATACACAGGCCCTAATGGAAGCCCAAGAGTGTCTGGAGTGGAAACTTTTTATTGAATTCTAAAAGGCCAGACCAGACTTCTTGTTACTGAAATCAGCTTTGGTCACAGAGGGGGAAAAGCACCTGGAGTGTGGGGACATGGCCACTGAGATCAGCAGGGAGATGCTTTCTAGTACCTGCTGTGCAGAGCCTCTACCTATTGACTTGTCGGCTCTAGTCATTAGCAGACTAATATGACCTGTTGATTTGTAACTTTCAAACACATTTTTTTTTTCTCTCCCACAGCATTAGAATCTCCATGAAGGCAAAGCACTATCTCCTGTATTTCCTTGTTTTCTCCCTGTGTTAGTCCATTTTCACACTGCTATAAAGAAATACTCAAGACTGGGTAATTTATAAAGGAAAGAGGTTTAATTGACTCACAGTTCCATGTGGCTGGAGAGGCCTCAGGAAACTTACAATCATGGGGAAGCAGGCAAATCTTACATGGCAGCAGGTGAGAAAGAAAAGCCTAGGGGAAACTACCATGTATAAAATCATCAGATCTCATGAGAACTCACTCACTATCATGAGAATAGCATGGGGGAAACCACCCCCATGATCCAATCACTTCCTAAGAGGTCCCTCCCTCGACATGTGGGGATTATAGGGATTACAGTTTGAGATGAGATTTGGGTAGGGACACAGCCAACCCATTTCACTCCCATAGCTTCTACTATAGGACTTTGCCTAGAGATGTAGTGAAATAAGAATTTGTTTCAAGTCATTTGATTTTTCATTAAGAAAAATCACCCTTCCCAAAAGGCAGAATACTTTTCTTCCGTTAAATTTCAACATACTCTTCAGAACCCCTTTGCTTCATAGTATTTAAATTTTTCTTACAAGTATTTCCAGATGCCACTACCTCCACTGAGAAAACTCTCAAAATACGGTGTACATTACAGTAGGAAATGGATCTGGGCAGCCTGTGTGGTCCCTTCTTCATTCTAGTATTTTTTTCCTTAATTAAAAAAACATATTTAGAAGTGATGGATGATATTATTTAGTTTAGAAAAAAATGAATAAATGCTCCCCTCCCTCCTCCTCAAAATTAGGTCCATAGAGATTTTCACCAAGCAAATGATTTTTTTTTCCTCATTACCCAGTATTGTAAAATTCTACTTAACGTGTTGCCAGTGTGCTGGTAAACAGTTATAGGCCTACAGATATAATCCTAATGTGCTTGTTTGCTCTTTTCCCCAATTAGTCATGGTTTTTTAAAGTGAATAAAATCTTTTAAAGTCTTTCAGCAGCTATTTTTGTGGAAGTGCACATATCCACGTTAAAAGAACAACAATCGTTGAGTATTCTCTGATTTGGAAATAAAGAGGAATTGAGAATGCTGGAGGGAAAGCTAAATGACATCAGGAGAAAAGCAGTCCCTACAGTAGAATACAATATCTCTCAAAGCTTAAGATTTGGGAAATAGTTTAAATTTTGCTGATGCCTCTCCTCCAGCCTCAGGCTTTCCTGAGCTTTACAGATGATTCCAGCATGTGAAATAAACCAAGTATCGATCCTGCTTGAAGGGTAATCCCTTCAACTATGGAATGTAAATTTAAGGAGATAAATGGATATAGGGAATGAAATTCTAACTTTCTTTTCTTGGCGTTTAATATTCCAGGGTTGCTATACCACCTGTTGACTAGGCAGGCTGGAATCCCCTAAAACTAAAAACTATATGCATCATGATAGGAAACAAATGTTCTACTGGGAGGAGCTAGCACATCATTTGGGTCATAGCAGGCAATAATAATTACTGTGTACATTAGTACTATGTACATATTGTCTTAAATGTTTTACTCATATTAACCCTTTTAGTCCTTACAGCAGTGCTATAAATTGGGTATTTTTACTACGCTCATTTTGGAGATGAAACAATTTAGGGAGAGAGAAGTTAAGTAGTTTGCCCAAGGTTATGCTGCTAGATTTGAAGCTGGTCAGTGTGGTGGCAGAGCCAGACTCCTAACCTCTGCTGTGTATTACCTTTCTACATTGACAATAGAGATTTCTTGAATAAACAAGAGGTAGTAGTTTGAGGGAAGAGTTGAACCCTCAAGATTATAGGGGTTTGCCAGTCCTATGCTCTATGTGTTTCAAACACTGGTTTCTTCTATATTCCTCATTCGTGACCATTAAGATCAGCTAATGGTCTAAATGCTGATAGTTAATCATAGTGACCAGCATGTGTAAGTTATCTCTCAAAGAAGGTATTATTGATCACAGTGTCTGGTGATGGAGAGAATGTGTGACATATTTCCGTTAGTTCTATTCTACTGAGAAAACTTATGCAACTCATCTTACTACATTCTACTAAACTTCAAATTCCACAACACAGGGTACTCACAGCTTAATTTTTGAGGGCTTATAATTTCTTGAGTCAGACTGAGAATATTTAAGATAGTATCTATTTCATAAAACATGCTTTATTTGCTTACCAAGTTCTTTGGAAAAAGTTCACAAGATTAACAAATAAATCTGTCATGGTGCTTCTTGTCTCCCCCAAGCAGCCTGAGATACAGGTGGCATAGATAGACTTGGGCCCATGAGAACTTTTAAGAATACTTTTAAAAGTATTCTTCTATCAGTGGCTTAAACTGAGGTAGAGATTAATGAGAACTGCACAGGTGGGGTGGGATGCCCTCACTTGGATGTGGAGCTACCCACCGTTGGGCACTTGGAAGGAAATGGTCAGTGGAGGCGGTGCTGGCTTCCTTCACCTGCCGTTGGGAAAGACAGGCAAAGTGGACACTGTGGTGTAGTGGAAATAATATGAACTCTATAACTCACTAGACACATTCTCCCAGAGCCTTTAAAAACTTTCTGAGGCTTGGTTTACCCTTTCTGTAAAATAGGTAAAATACCTAGCCCTAAAACGCACCACTTTGGTTCATAACATAGAATTTCCAGCCCCCTCTTCCACAGAAGGAAAGGAACCCAAGGAAATCTGATATATTCCTACATCCGTATGTTTGTGATTTTACTCCTTAATGTCTTTGACTATGTTTCTTCTTTCTGACATATCGATTTTCCTCATTTCCATGTATCTGAAACCTACGTCTTTTTCGTGTCCTGGTTTAACTACCCTGTCTAAAATGAAACTTTCCCAATTTCCATCAAAAAGAAGTAATTTCTCGGCCGGGCGCGGTGGCTCAAGCCTGTAATCCCAGCACTTTGGGAGGCCGAGACGGGCGGATCACAAGGTCAGGAGATCGAGACCATCCTGGCTAACATGGTGAAACCCCGTCTCTACTAAAAATACAAAAAACTAGCCGGGCGAGGTGGCGGGGGCCTGTAGTCCCAGCTACTTGGGAGGCTGAGGCGGAGAATGGCGTAAACCCGGGAGGCGGAGCTTGCAGTGAGCTGAGATCCGGACACTGCACTCCAGCCTGGGCGACAGAGCGAGACTCTGTCTCAAAAAAAAAAAAAAAAAAAAAAAAGTAATTTCTCTCTTCTCTGTGTTTCAGCCACTCTTGGGATGCTTGATGGCATTTAGCATGCCTTTCCTTGGGTTGCATTCATTTATGTGCTGCTTTTATCTTTCCTACTGGGCTACAAGCTCCTTGTGAGGGAAATAATGCCTGGCCCTTCATTGTATCCCTATACGGTGCTTAGCATGGTTCCTTGCACATTGTCAGTCAATAATTGTGTGTTTAATTGAATTGAGTGAGAGAGAGAAACTGAACTTAGTACAAATTTCTGGACCTTTTTCTCTGCCCAGACTTGAGGAACTCAGCTTACTTGACTGAGTTTGACTTAGCCTAATGTGATAAGGAATACAGAGCTAATGGCTTTCTTTAGTCCCTCTACTTGAAATATTGTATATTCTTCAGGAATTGGGTTGCCTTCTTGTAGATGCATGCACCCTGAGGATTTCATAGGATGAATACATTTTTAAAAATACTATCAAAGAGAATCGAGCCAGACCAACTTCAAACATGAAATTGCTAGGGAAAATATCCAAACAATCTGCGATTTTATTTGATATACAGTTAAGAAATATATGGATTCTTTTTTTAAGCTATTGCATATGGTTCTCTTGCTTTTTAAACTACAAGAATGTTCACTTTCTTCTTTGCTTAGCCCACTGTGAGCCTATATAGTGAAAAACCAAGAGAATGAATTTGCACTTTCCCACATATATGATACAATGAAAGTCACAAAATAAACTTGTTTATAAGTAGTGTTCAATTATCAGGATCACTAGCATATCTTACACATTGATTTTCTAGATTGTTATAGAAATATTTATCAACTTTCCTTTACAATGTTATTCATGCAACTAAGTGGACATAGAAAACGTCTTTAAATCTCCAATTAAAATTGGACTTTGAGCTGTGGAAGCATACTGGACAGTCTGGTGTTAAAGATTTGCCATAAGTGAACCTCAAAAATATTACTAACATGTATGATAATTTCTGACTCTCTCAACAACTTCTTGCTTACTGTGCATTCAGCCATTGTCTGATTAAATTGGTGACTTGAATACATTACTCTTTTTTGCCTGTTTTGTTGTTTCTCAGCAGCTACCAATAAACCCAGCAGACTCCATCTTTCAGAACATATTTACCCACTGCACCAGTCACACTGGCATGCTTTATGGTGAATGGAGTATTTTGGCTGAAGTTCAATTCAGCAAACATTTATTGAGCAACTGCTGTAAGTTGGAAACTACAAATACCCATCCATTCCTTATTTTTTTGGAACTTAGAGAAGGAAGAAGCCATATTCTCAGTGATCACTTGGTCAAATCATGATACATATGCAGAACAGAGAAAGGCAAAGCACTAAAGGATGAGGAAGGGAAAAACACTAACACGTACTGCATACCACGGCCCCTCCGGGGTGATATTCAAAACATTTAACAATCTGTATGGCCAGGCACCAACCAGACAGAATGGACCTGAGCCATAGCCAGGAGCAGGATCTGTGGAGCCAGATGGTGCCCCTTAAGTTGCTGGGTCATGAGCAGGTCTGAAGGCTTCTAGGTGAAGTGGGCCAGGGCCTGGGTAGCAAGAAGGCACTGGTGGCGGGAGAGGGGAGGAGTGGGTGGAGGGAAACGGCTTTTAGCAACTATTTTCAAAGTATTTCAACATCTTACCCCTGAAATGGCTATGCTAGTGCAAAGCAGCTGGAAATCAAACACAGGCAGCTACTCTACAAGGTCTAAAGATTATTAAGCAGAATTTAAAATAAAGGAATCACATGTTAGGGAGGGGATTAAGACACACAGCTGGTAAAGATAAACTGAATTTAACCCAGGTCTCTTTAGTTCCAAAGCCCATCATCTTTGATCTGTAATAGTAATTAATTCATACTGACAAATCCAGAGAAGGAGGAGGAAGAAGACGATCATGATTTACAAAGTACCTTTTGAGTAGGGCCTCTAAAGTCAAAAGATTTTTTACCATCATATCTCTAAGAATATGTGATGTTGGATTTGTTTGTTCCATCCCTAATAAGGATCTTATTTTTCTTTTCCTGGTTAGCCTTCTTTCTCTTCCTTTCTCTTCACTTCTACCAATTTTTTTAGACAAAAGTTCTTAATCTAGAATTCAGATGCAGGGGGACCATGAGCAAGCCTCAGGAATCCTGGAACCCATTGTCTCTGTGTCTGCTAAAGTGCCTTTTTGTGGGAAGGTGATTCATAGTTTTCTTCTGATTCTCAAAAGCCTCTGTGTACGTTAGAGGAAACTAAAATATATTCCACAGATGCAAAATTTAGGTATTATGATGTCGTATAATGTAACATTCTGAAAGTACAACATGTCCACCTAAATTTCAAAGGACTGAAAAAGTAAGTATTTAATCTTTGGTACTGATGTGTATATTATTGTCACATGAATGGCATTTCACCCCCCACATACCAGTGAATAAGCATATTGGAAAAATTAGAGACCACAGAACCTCGGCACCCAATTTTGGCAGACATTGATGCATGTAACTTGTGGTGAACATTTAGAGGGTCACAGGTCATCTGGGCAGTTCCTGCACACATAAGGTGGGAATCTAGCACAATGGTTAAGTTCAGACTCGGAATCCACAGCTGGAGTTCAGCCTGGCTGTTGCTTCCCTAGTCTACAGCTTTGGACAAGTTACTTAATCTCTGTGTACCACCATTTTCTCATCTGGATAATGAGGGTACTAATTGTACCAACCTTTTGTAGTTTTTGCAAAGAGTAAGTGATTGACGTAAAGTAAGAATAAAGAGGTCTACAGCTGCTGAACTCCTGTACCAAAGCCAGAGTAGCACATCAGAGGACACCCACTCCCCTGAATTCTACTCCTTTCAGCACTCATCTCTTGTTGCTACCTGGTCTCTACTTGCCGTCACTATTATGCCAGGGCCCTCTGTTGCTTTCATCTTGAACTTATATGTGACTTTCCTTATCCCATCAATGGGATGGGGACAGGTGAAGGGAATGAAAACTAGAATATGATACTGGAGGATTGCCCTCTTTTAATGTAGCAAATAAAAATATCTCAAGATTCCAAAACACTTATTTAATCAAGTGAAACTGAAAACAAAGGAAAGCAGTACCTCTCTTATATGGTCACCTAGCAAAGCTTATGTTCCAGGTTCTAGCAGTTCTCCTGCTTCAGCCTCCCAAGTCACTGGGACTGCAGGTGCGTGCCACCACGCCTAGCTTATTTTTGTATTTTTCATAGAGATGGAGTTTTGCCATGTTGGCCAGGCCAGTCTTGAACTCTATACCTCAAATTTTCCACCCGCCTTGGCCTCTCCAAGTGCTAGAATTATAGCCATGAGCCACCGTGCCTGCCCTTCCCCGAAATATATTTCTGAAACATGGTTTATATTTACAGTCATGCCGATGAAAGTAATCATCTATCAATCAATGAACATTGCTTGAAAGTTAAGTAAACACAAAGGGAGATAAAGAGTAATTTCTTTTTTAATAAGTAATTACACATGAAAGATTAGCAAGGATTCCATGAGTAGTAGTATCCATTCCTACTTAACTGAAAACTTAACGTACCTTTTCTTGTGTTTAGAATTTCTTGAAAGACGAATGGACATTGTGGCCCATTGTGAGAAAGCCATGGCAGAGTCAGTTAAGAAACATCAGTTTAGCACTTCTGAATCTTATCTTCCAGCAACTTTAATACTGAACAGCATATCCTTTAATACTGATGGCTCCATACATTATAAAGAAAACCTGTATCTGTCTGCCTCCGAAGCCCTAGATGCTTACATTGATGATTTTCACTTAAACTATGAGCCTCCTGATATTAATGATACAAAGGTTAACCTGGATCAGAGTCCTCTTGAATTTCTTGCTAAGTCAAATAGTGGTAAGCTTTCATTATTCTCTGAGTTCGATTTTTAATTATCTATAGAAAGCTGATGCTTTGAGAAGATACATACTCTAAAAGATTTTTTTCTTGAAAAATAATTATCTTGAAATTTATGAATCTTTTTATAAGATTATTATATAATTTTACACTTCCAAAACTTTTCCAGCAATGAATTGCTTTTAATGGGAGTTAATTACAGAAAACACATCCCAGCATTGATTTGAGTGGCAAAGCTCTGGCTTTGGAATCTAAAGCATTGGACTTCATGACTGAAAGTGTTACAAAGTCACTTAAACTCTCCAAGCCAAAGTTAATCCCTTTGTAAAATGAGAATAATAATAGTAATAGTAACATGGTTATCATGGGAGCTCAATGAATGAGAGAACATTCTGTAAATTGTTGCATGTATAAGGTCCTCAGACTTTCTGTAGCACAGTGACGAAAACACTATAATAGAGGACAGGCAACCTAAGGTCTGTTTTCCAATCTGTTAATGACTGTTGAGATATGAGAAGAACTGCTTACTTTCTCTGGGCTTTAGTTTCCTTGTCAATAAGATGAGGAGATTGAACTATATGAGCTCCATAATTTAAAAACTCTATACAATGCAGATGGCAGAAAAATTCAATTAGCCCACTCCAATATTTCAATATTTCTCATTTAAAAATTGTTATCTGTAGAAGTTGAAAAAATACCATTATAAAACTAAAACTGGGTGTGAATCTGAATTTGTGGCTGATTGACCATAAAGCCATTGGGGAAATAAATTCCTCTAATAATAACTCATTTGTATTAGTGGAAGTACTATTATCACCAGTAAAAATGCCTGTTCTTCCACTAAACATGGTCTTTTAAAGACTGTATGCTAATGTAAACAAGAGTATTCAAAAATTATACATTACAAAACTAAGGTGGCATTTATTGCTACTGATTTTAGACTATTATGAAAACATTTACCATAGTATTGTATGCTGTACTTGATATGCAAAATTAAAATAGATGAAACAGCTTTTTATTCTTTCATAATTACAAAAATAGAATTAAATGAGTAAATGAGAATTCTTGTAAGTCAAACGGAGTCCTACATAAGATAAAACCATGTTTCTTTATGCTAAGTTATCTGGTTATAATATTTGACATGGTTTGATAAATGCAGAGATGTGATATGGGGATTGAGAGTGAAAGTGGTGTATAAGTGTCTACATTACCTGTGCAACTGAAGTGCAAAATATTTTGTAATTTATTCAATAATACTGCTGGTTTTCCTGATAAGGATTTTCAATCCTCTTTTGAGGTTTGGTGGTAGAAAGTTTTTCTGTGTCGGTTTTTCTTTTGAATCCACAGAGAAGAGGCTGTGGAGCAGGCACTTGTTAATGACTTGAAATGTGATACAGGCAATTGCTCTTTCCCTGGTTTCTCTCGAGTTGTTAACTCCACCATCAATGTTATTCTTGGCACTTCTTCACAAAAAAGAAAAATGAACACTGTATGTTTTTTCTGATCATAAGAGTGATATGTACTCATGGTGATATGGTTTGGCCTTGTGTCCCCACCCAGATCTCATCTTGAATTGTACTCCCATAATTACCACGTGTTGTGGTAGAGAATAAGTCTCACAAGATCTGATGGGTTTATCAGGGGTTTCTGCGTTTCCATCTTCCTCATTTTCTCTTGCCGCTGCCGTGTGAGAAGTACCTTTCTCCTCCCACCATGATGCTGAGGCCTCCCCAGCCATGTGGGACTGTAAGTCAAATTAAAGCTCTTTTTCTTCCCGGTCTCTGGTATGTCTTTATCAACAGTGTGAAAATGGACTAATACATATGGCAAGAAAGTTTCAGAAAATACGTAAGGATAAGGCAGAAACCAGGCCAGGCATAGTGGCTCATGCCTGTAATCCCAGCACTTTGGAAGGATGAGGCAGGAAGATTGCTTGAGCCCAGGAGTTCGAGACCAGCCTGGGCAATAGAGTGAGGCCCTATTTCTACAAAACATTTAAAAATTAACTGGGCATGGTGGTGCACACTTGTAATCCCAGCTACTGCGTAGGCTGAGGTGGGAGGATCGCTTGAGCCAGGGAGGTGGAGGCTGCAGTAAACTAAGAGCCTGGGTGACAAAGCAAGAGTCTGCTTCAAAATAATAATAATAATACCAAAACAAATCATAATTCTAACACTAAACTATTATTAATAATTCTATCTAAATTTCCATTTTTTCTAGGCAAATATGTATTTCAGAATTGTACTATCCCCACCATGCTATAACCTCGTTTATTCATGTACTGATACTTGTGACTATCATTTCATGTCATTAAAATAGTTCTGTATCTTTACATTAAGTGGTTCTATAATATTTCATTGTTTCTGTCAAGACATTTTGGTTGTCCCTAATATATTTATTATTCAGAATGTTACTATTGCTACATACATGTTTGCGTGGCTGTCTAGTTATTTCCTTAGGATGCATTTCTAGGAATAGAGTTTCTGGGTGAAACAGAATGCACATTTTAAAAGTTTTGGTTCATTTTGTTAAACTGTCTTCCAGAAAGGACGTGCCTATTTAAACACTCCTACTAATGTAGGGAAGGGTCCTTGTTTCCCCATAATCTCAGTGCCCCTGGATTATGAACTGGGTTATGAACTTCTTTAATCCTTGCCAATCTGCTGGGTAATAATTGGTATCTGTGTTTATTTTTCATCTGCTTGTCTTTTATGAACTGCCTTTACTTTGTTTTGTGTATTTGAATCTTTGTCTAGAATATATTTTGTTACTACATATGGTCAAAGCCTAATTTATTTTAAAAAACAATTCCACTTGCCTCCCTTATAATAACCTGAGTTCTCATATATACTTAGGTTTACTTCTTGACTTTTTGTTCCATTGATTCATCTGCATTATTTCTGTACTATTATCACTGCATTTTAATTACATTAGTCTTAAAATAAGTTTAATATCTTAGATGGGATGGGGTAGAGGGTTAGGAAGGAGGTAGGCCTATTCTTACTCATTTATCCTTCCAAATGGATTTTAGAATCATTGTTCACAATTTGCAAACGTTAGTCTTTGGATTACTTAGATCAGATTCTTAACTGCCCTTCTGGGCCCTCCCTGATCCCTTTCAACCCATTCTCCACCCTGCATCCATAGGGTTCTTCCTAAAGCAGGAATCTGCTTCTGTCATTTGTGTGCTGAAGACACTATGATGGCTCCCCATCATCCTGGGGATAAGGCTCTGACTCTTTAATATAGTCTTATTGGTGACCTGGCTCTTACTTAACAGTCAGCTTCAATTTCTCATCTCTGCCCTACCACACACACACACACACACCCTCTTTCCCCTTCCACTGTACTCCTTTCTAGCAGTCCTGACCTGCTGCTAGCCCATGGAATTCACCAGGCACATGGTGCCTCCCTGCCTTTCACATGCTGTTCCCTCTAGCTGGAGTGCTCTCCTCTACATCCCCCTTTTCTTCTGTAAACCCTTCTTTGCAGCCTTGATTTAGATGTCACTTTCCCAGCACCACCCTCCTCCCTGCAAAGTCTGGTTTAGTTGTTCCTGTTGTGTTTTCTTGGCACCTGTAACATCCCCTAGGATGGCATGTAACACTATATTGTAAGAACCTGTCCACTGGCTTCTCTCCCCCACGAGATTGATAAGGTCATCCAAGCTCTGTGTCTTGTTTAGCGTTGTAATTCATGTTGTAACTTGGCACTGAGGGCACACAGTCAATTCTGTTGAAGAATAAAGCATCTACAACACTATGATCTTTACTTTTTCCATTCAAGATACCCTTTCTATTGGCAGTATGGCTGTTATAAAAACTGTTACTCCGTCCTTCACTTTTAAGGTGATGCTTATTTCTACTTTGCACATGTTCAGTAGGAATATGATCTGAACAATGCTAGGTGATGGTAGCACTGCGATCCTTATAAGGCATGGTGAAGGTAAGAGAGGTGACCCACAGAATTAATGCCCTTGGGAATCCCTCCAGGTCTTTACAAGATTCTCAGGGTTATTTTGAATTAACTTATATTAATTCAAAGAAATAATATTTCCTCAGAGTTTGTCTCAGCTTCCATTTTAGTTTTACCAGTGTAACTGTGCTTGCACTAAATTCATCCAGTTGCTCATGTGTCATGAAAGAATAGCTTTTGCTCATTTTCATGTGTGATAATTTTGAATAGAAAAATGGCAAAGAGGATATTTGAAGCAGGTGTGTTTTACAACTTTTATCTCTGAAATTTTAGACTTTTATACTAGAAAATTCAAAAATTTAAAAACTAAATAAGAATATGATCAGGGATCCAGGCCCACCACTCCCCAAGGATCCCCCCCTCCCAGGCTGACTTATTTAGGCTCATCCCTTAAAGCTCCCCTCGGATGTCCCACATGGTTTTGTCAAATCCCCCACTGGCTGACTTAGCTTCTCTTGCCCCTGGGTAGTGGTAGCACCTGTGCAGATCTTTGTGCTCACCACATTTGACTGCAGACATCTGTTTCTGTGAGTTCTGTGAGTCACCAACAGTGTCTGGGTTACTACCATTTCCACAGAGCCTGGCATACTTAAGTGAATGGAACTAAATTGACAAATTATCCTAAAGGATTACTACCTCAGCATGTCAGATAAAGCCATGTTTGTCTAAAATGAGGAAAAATATGACTATACTATGTGTACTTAATATTCAGCCTACTCTAGCATAGAATTTTGCACAGAAATTTGGGCGATCCTCTGGGGAGAAAAAGTTATTGGCACTCTTGCATTGGATTTTGTCATTGTCTAATTCACTGTAGTGTTGTTCTATTCTTGTTGTATAAGAAATTTTCCCCCAATGGGGTTTACGAACTATTTTCAGACACATATTTTGTCTGTTTTTGCTTTAAAAGTCAAGTGATTTTTCTTTGTACAGTCAATGTGCTTTGGGAGAACTAGAGAGAAAATTCCCTTGAAAGATTATGACAAAACCCAGAATGGCTTTTGCTTGAAACATTAATTCTTAGAATATTTCTCTTTTAGTTTTTTTATGCTTGTGTGTGGAGAAAATGACCCAGTAATGCTATAATGGCCTATTTTGTGGATGTGAGAGTTGTTCTTCTTTCTCAATAATGAAAAATCATAACTATTGATTTGAAGGTGGACTGTTCTGGAAACCAAAGGAGTTTTAATGGACATAAGAAGGAAAACATCCTCACCACTCTCAAAATCAACTTTGAGAGATGTTGTTTGAGTCTTTTCTTCTAGCTTGAGTATCTCTGGGATATTTTGCCATATAATCCATTTGTAGTTTTGAGATGGAAAAATCAGGAATCTGTTTAAAAGGCATCTTGTTATTCTAGGGATGACCAATTTATTTTTCAGTCTATGTTTGTCTGATGTTGAACCGACAAATTGCATATTTTTATTCAACGACTAATATGTGCTAAGTAATGTGCTTGGAATTAGAGGGATAGAGTCAGACCTGGTATCTATTCTGAATAACTGTGATCTCTGTCTTCAAAAACTTCATAGTTTAGTAGTAATTCAAATAAGCATAACAGCAATAATTAAACTACAGTGTAGAAAGTGCTGAGATGGAAGTATGCATGAGGTGCTTTGAGACCACGAGAATAAGCACCTGAAGCTGGTTGGAAGGTTAGTGGAGGGTTTCGGAGAAGTGACCCTTCAGCTGAATTTTGAAGGCCAAGTAGAAAATATCAGGTCAAAAAGAAAGGAGTGAAGGACATTCTAGAGAGAGGTGTGGGTATGTGGAAAGGCACAGCATATGTTCAAGGGGTTGCTGGTCATTCAGGATGGATAGAGAATGATGTTTAATTCTGCTTCCTCAGAGCTTGTCTCAGCTTCTATTTTAACTCTACTAGTATAACTGTGCTTGTACTAAGTTCATCCAGTTGCTCATATGTGTCATGAAAGAATAGTTTTTGCTCATTTTCATGTGTGGTAAGTTTTAATGGAAAAATGGCAATGAGGATATTTGAAGCAGTTGTTTTTTACAACTTTTATCTCTGAAATTTTAGACTTTTATACTAGAAAATTCAAAAATTTGAAAACTAAGAATGCGATGATAGTTCAAATGGACATTTTATGCTGGATTATTTATCATTCTTTTCTGTGGTTCTTTCTAACTCCTGGAATAACTGTTTAATCTCTTCACAACCCACCTACCTGAATGAGTCATTTTCCACTAGCTATCCAGTCCTTAATGGATCCACCTAAATTTGATCTCTGCTCCTCCCACTGTGCTGTAATTGGTCCCTGATTTTCTCCCTCACACATCCAACCTGTTCATTGTGCTGTTCTATGCTGTGTGCTTTCACAAATGCCATTCCCTCTTTCCTGGAATGCCCTCCCCCGATACACACATCTTCTTCCTTTGGCTAACTTCTGCTCACCCTTTGAAACATAACTCAAGCTTAGTCTCTTCCAGAAGATCTCCCTAATCCTTTTCTGCCTCAGTGCTCACCTCTCCCCACCCTACATGGCACCTCAGTTCACTAGTAGTAGCATACTCTGTGATTAGTAATACTATTAGTACCCTACTAACAGTCGTATACTAATAGTAATAGGAATACCTAACATTTATTAGGCATATATTACAAAATATATAATATTTACACATGTATATATGTATATCTGCTACTAATAGTAATGCCAAACATTTATTAACCTCTTGTTATATGCCAGGATTGACTACATGCTTTAGCTGTTAAACCACAATTAGGTTTGCACCAACCTAATACATTCTATTGTTTAATCCTCATAGCCAAGCCAATCCCCATTTCACAAAGAAACTGAAACACAAGGAGGTTGTGTAAAATGCCCAAAGCACCAGAGCTGTTGAGTATTGTCCCTGGGTTTTTACCCAGGCACTGTCACCTCACAACTCTGGCTGTAGGCCAGCACTATATCATATGCACTTTGTGTGTGTTACAAGTAAAGCTACGGGATGTAAAGCTGAGACCAAAACAAAAAGAAAAAGAGAGAGAGAGAGAGATCCCAAGACTCACCTTAGACGTGATGATCTGACCTCTAAAGAAGGACCTAAATTGACAAAATTGATTTCGTATTTCTTGGTTTACTTACTAAAAACTAATGAGTAGGAGGAATATAGCCAAAAAGGTAAGAGAAGCCCTTAAACTAGGGAGAGAATCAAGGAGCCTGGCTGATTAGCTCTTGACTTGTTAACTATTTTGTCTGTCATTATAAAAACTATTTTGTGGGGCAGTAAGAAACAGTACAGTGGCCAAAGTACTGGAGTTTGATTAAGAAGAACTAGGTTTGAATTTTAACACTCACTTGCTCACACTGTAACCCTGGGCAGGTTATTTAACCTCTTTCTCTTTTTTTAATGTACAAAATGGGAGAAGTAATACCTATTAAGGGTATATATTGTAGATTAAATAAAGTGATAAATGTGAGTACACCTAAAATAGTTATATGTAACATCGTCAGAACCCTCAAAATAATTTGTGGAATAAAATGCAAAATATGGTATTTCTTAGGGGTTTCAACATTCATAACCTTTTACTCTCACTCTTTCTAACAACTCGCCATCGCTCTCACCCCAAGCCGTAACAAAAATAACTGTTTTCGTAAGAATGACTATATTCTCATTCTGAGAGGGGAAAGTTATTCTTGATCATTGTGTATAGAAGCCTGTGGCATATATCTAAATGGCCCTCAGACTTTACATACACCATGTGGAGTCTTGGCTGACAGCATACAAAAGAGTTTTTAGTGTTCACAGTGCATTTGGTAGCCAGCATAGATTTTGTAGCACTTCTGGTAAAATTGTGATTTATGTAGCTGACTCTTTCAGGCAGTTCAAGTAATTTATTATGTCAGAATTTTGCTTGCTTAGTTATCTGTCCCAGTTATGCCCTGAAACTTGAAGTTTTACACTGTTTATTTATGATCTTCCATTTATCTCTCTCCTGCATTATCATATGATAGACACATGTGCTGAAAAATTGTGTAACAGAGCTGAGCAAGACTAGGAGAACTTGGGAGATCAGTAGAGGATTCTACAGTCTTTAAGGAAAATTGGCTCCAAGGGGACTCAGATTTTGAATGAATAAAATAAGAAGTTGAAATTTTAAAGTTGAGCTTACTTACTTTAACTGTTTATCTTCTGTAATTTTTTTTAAAAATCATATGAAAATAAGAGAGATATGAAATTATTAACAAAAAATTCTGGACCAAGATTAACAAAATTAAGCCATATACTTTGGGTTTTGCATATTTTTATTCGTTTAGTTTAATTGTTAATATGTATACTAGATGTGTGAAATAAGAGTATGTAGATGGACATACATGTTTAAAAAAGAAGACAAAAGAAGACATTCACATGCCCATCACACAGCTTAAAATACAGAATATTGGTAACCATGTTAAGCCCCTCTATACCCCTCAAAGATTTCATCATCCTTTATCTTCCTAAATGCAAGGTTGTCCTGTGTTTTTTAAAGTTATTATTTACTTTTTTTTTTTTTTTTTTTTTTTTTACAGTTTCTACTCTCCTGTCAGTGTACATTTTGGTGGTTCCTAGATTTTGCCAATACAAATGACGCCCCAGTTAACTTCCCTGTACTTGTCTCATGTTACACACACGCTAAGTTCCCTAGAATGCACACCATGTAGCGGCCTGACTGGGCTATGGGCCTGCACCAGTGCAGCTGTGCTAGATCAGGCCAGGCTGTTCTGTGTCCCCTGCCATCAGCAGCATGTGACACCCATTGCTCCACTGTTGTTTAGTTTGCTCAGGCTGTCATAACAATAGGTCATAGACTGCGCAGCTTAGACAGCAGAAATTTATTTTCTCACAGTTCTGGAGGCTGGAAAGTCTGAGATCAAGGTTCCAGCAAGATTTCATTTTCTGGTGAGGGCTCTTTTCCTGGCTTGCAGATGGCCACCTTCTCTTCATGTCCTCACATGGCATAGAGAGACAGAGATAAGAGAGAGAGAATGAGACACACACACACAGAGAGAGAGAGAGAGAGATCTAATGTCTCTCCTTGTTTTATAAAGACACCAGCTCTGTTGGATCAGGGCTTCATGATTATGACCTCATTTTAACCTTAATCAGCTCCTTAAAGGCCCTATCTTCAATACAGTCATATTGTGAAATGGTCAAGGTGGAGGGAGGTTAGGGTTCAACATATGAATTTAGGGTGGATAGGAGACACAATTCAGTCCACAGCAATTAACAGATGCTCGCTATTGTTGGAAGTTAGATTTTTGGTTTTTTTGTTTTCAATCTAGTGGATATAAAATGATATCTCATTGTGGTTGTTGGTAAACATTCACAACAAACTTTACAATTTTAACCATATTTAAGTGCATAGTTCAGAGGCATTAAGTACATTCATATGGTTGTGCAACCGTTAACACAATCTATTTCCAGACCTTTTTTTCACCATCTCAAGCTGAAACTCTACATATTAAAAAATAATTCCCCATTCCCTCTCCTGTCAGCCCCTGGTAATCACCTGTTCTTTTTCAGTCTCTATGAATTTGACTACTCTGGATGCCTCATAGAAATGGACCCATATAGTATTTGTCCCTTTGTGCCTGGCTTATTTCACTTAGCATAATGTCATCAAAGTTCAGCTATGTTATAGAATGTGACAAGACTTTCTTCCTTTTTTAAGGCCAATATTCCATTGAAAGTTATTTGTAAACAGAATATTTTGTTTATCCGTTCATCCATCTCTCGGCAGTAGGATTGCTTCCGCCATCGAGCTGTTGTGAAGAATGCTTCTATGAACACGGGTGTACAAATGTCTCTTTCAGTTCCTGCTTTAAATTAGACTGTATATATGATGGTGGTTTTTAGTTTGCATTTCCCTGATTACCAGAGAGGTGAAATAGTTGATCTTACTTTTATTGGTCATTAATGGCCATTAGTGATTTGTGTTTTCTCTTCTTTAAAATAGATGTTTATATCTTTTACCATTTTTAATGGGTAACTGGTATTTATTTTCCTTACTGATTTTTAGAAGTTATTTATGTATTTTGGATACTAATCCTTTGTTTCTTCTATGTGTTGCAATTTTCTTCTCTTGATTTCTGGTATTTACAATCTCTTTATGGTGGCTTTCTGTTGCGTAGAAGCCCTTGATGTAATGGAATTTACCATGTTTTCGTTTGATGATTCCTTATCTTGTTGAATAATTATTCTTCCCTGAAGACATTCAGACATTAATTATTTAAAATTCCAGTCAAAGCAAACATGGATATTTTAGGAAGTAAAATGTAATGTATAAATTTTATTTTTTTTCTTTTTTTCTTTTTTTTTAGTGACAGGGTCTCACTCTGTCATCCATGCTAGAGTGCAGTGGTATGATCACAGTTTGCTCTAACCTTGAACTCCTGGGCTCAAGTGATCCTCTTGCTTCAGCCACCCCCTGCAAGTAGCTAGGACTACAAGCATACATCACCATGCCCAGCTAATTTTTAATTTTTTTTAATAAAGATGGGGTCTCGCTATGTTGCCCAGGCTGGTCTTGAACCCCTGGCCTCAACCATCTTCCCACCTCAGCCTCCCAAAGTGCTGGAATTACAGGCATGAGCCACTGCACCTGGCCCAAACTATATATTTTAAACAAGAATGTTTAAGGTTAAATTTGAAATTCCATTTAACAAGTTATTTATTGAGTCCTACTATGTGCCAGACACCATTAAAAGTCACAGATTATTTGTCTTCATGGAGTTTATATTCTTTGAAGGAGAAAAACAATAGCCAAATGAACAAATAATATGATGCCAGGTTGTCTAGATGCTATAAAGAAAGACTAAAAGAAATTCCTGTTATTGGAGCCAGAGATCTCTCCCACCCATGTGGGTTATGTAGAAAGCACAAGAAGGGTTCAACATTGGAAGCAGAGTGTGGCTTAAATGGTACAAATGATGCCCCATAGGCAGGGGTTCTAGTCCTGGCTCTATCACTAGTTCTGTAAATTGGGTGAAACTCACATTCAGTTAAATGTGTAGATTGAATTAGGTAATCTATATGACTTCTTTTGCCTTGAAACATTTTCTTAAGTACCTGAAAATCAAAGAGATTTTACTGTGTTAAACCTCTTTGGGATAAACTGTTTAGAAGGGAAGAATATGATCAATTTAAATTTTTTTCTAAATCTAAAAGAACTTAGTTCATTTCCAATTCTGATTCTTAACTCTGTGTCTCAGGAAGAGTAATTTTTTATCATTTCCAATAAAACCAACTTTAGATTCTAGCTGAAGCACTGTAAATGGAAAGCCATTTGTAAAGGGATTTCCCTATAATTAAGATGACTCTGCAGAGAAAGCTATAAAAGCAAGTCTTCCATGATTGGCTGCAAAAAGTAAAGCACTAAAATTGCCAAGTAATACTATAGATTTCAAAATTTATATGTATCTTTAGAGCTAGTCTCATAAAAGGAATGATTATTTAACAGTCTAAATTCCTGAAAATGGTTTTCATAGTGAAAAAAAAGTAACACATACTGCTATACTTCTTTATCTATGGACATTAACATTTAAATTTCACATTGGAAATGTATGGAAAATCTTTTCATGGAATGAATGCTAAGTTAAATGTGACAAGTGATTGTGATAAATCACTACTTATTACCTGGAGGGGAAGAAAAGAAGCCTTCCTTGTCTAATGAAATATAACACAACACACAAAGAAAATGCAAAGATAGACCATTCTTGAAGTCGAACATAAACCATTTTATGTCTCTGAAAAACTGAAGGAAAGGATATGAATCATATGCCTCTCATCCACCTGAGGGTTATCCTGGACTCTGACTCTTTTGAACTTGAAGTTTTAGTGTTTTTGCACAATCACACTCTCAAGTCTGCTTAAAGAATGTTATTTGACTGCCTTTGGCAACTTCAGTTAAGACCTTGCCAATAGAGATGAGTGAAGTGAGAAATTGCTTAGGCTGTGGCCAGAGGTCACATAGCAGAGGGGGTAAGAGCACAGCTTATGAAATACAACTTCTTAGTTTCCTACTTCAAATTCTAGTTCTGTCACTTAAAGAAATCTGGGCAAGTTATTTAACCTTGGGAAATTTCTATTCTTCTGTAAAATGCAGATAGTGGCAAGTTAATCCATGTCTTTACTGACTAAAAGAAAAAAAATGTGGCCATCTTCAGGGACTCAAAAGTCACAAATGCCATTTCCCTTTCTCTCTACTTTCTCTTTCTGGATTGTTTGAATTTGTGATGAAATTTTTATTTTTAAAGAGTGATCTTAAAAGTTACAGACATTTGGCTGGGCACATTAGCCCATGCCTGTAATCCCAGCACTTTGGGAGGCCGAGGTGGGAGGATTGCTAGAGCGCAAGAGTTCAAGACCAGCCTGGGCAACGTGGTAAAACCCCATCTCTACTGTATGTGTGTGTGTGTGTGTGTGTGTATACATATATGTAGTAGATATATATATATATATGTAGTAGATACATATATATATGCACACACACATATATATTACTCTAATATATATTATATATAATACTCATAATACTTTAATATATATAATATATATAAAATATATATACACACACACACATATATATACATACACACACAAAAATTAGCCGGGCATGGCGGCACACACATGTAGTTCCAGCCACTTGGGAGGCTGAAGTGGGAGGATCACTTGAGCCCTGGAGGTCAAGGCTTCAGTGAGCCAAGATTGTGTCACTGCACTCTAGCCTGAACAACAGTGTGAGATGCTGCTCAAAAAAAGAAAAAAGTTACAGATATCCTTATATCTTCTATAGAGACTGATATATTCTGTATTCTGCCCTCACTGGGCCTTAAGCAAGTCACTTATACCCTGAGCTTCAATTTTCTTCTTTGTAAAATAGAATCAATCCCAGTTCATAAGGATTATAGGTCCCTCATAGATGCTGATACACCTTATCACTACATTAATGGATAAGAGCAGGAATATGCACAGTTACCTTAAGCAATGGTCTTAAAACTTGGATTCCAGTATGAGTTTCTAAGAATCTTGAAATCCCTCAAAATTATATGTATTTGAATTTATATATGTCTTTGTATTTCAATACATTCTTAAAAGAGTTTATGACCCCAAAGAGATTAAGAACCATTTCCTCAACATGAGACTGAAGAACTTTAAAAAGCAAGACCTGACTGTAACCTGACCAGATGTGTCTATACAAATCGATAAGGAAAGTGCTCATTAGAATGGAATTTGGTTCTCACTGGAAAAATGGAAGAACCTTTCCTTTTTGGGGAAGGAAGCATGGGAAAAAGGAGGATCACAGAAGGAAACATTGGCACCATCCAGAGAAGAGGGGGTACCTTAGTTAGTGGTCTTCAAGTGTTCCAAGCCCAATAGCTAGATCATCCCTGATGTAAAGGTAGAGAGGGGTTGTTGCTGAGGGCTCCAAGGGCTCCAATTACAATGGCTCTGCCGTCTCTTTGGATAAAGCTTATTTTGTTTCCATTCCCTACTTGCCTTGTGACCTTCTGGTTTTATTGAGTCTCCCATGCAGTTCTGTTTATAGCAAGTGTTCTATACCTGTGACAACAAATGTCTTATTACACATCCACCAGTCTCATACTCCAGTCCCCTCAGTTTGGTGATGCATTTCTCACCACTGAGAAATGGGGCCATTCTTGACTTGCTGACAATGCAAGTTTCTACACCTACAAGGGAGAGGCCCAAAGATGAGAACCATGGTAAAATAACCAAGGAGCTGAACACCACCTTGGGAAGCCCTGGTAGGAGACAGGCTCCTGAGACTCTCAGTATTCTCACCTCCCCTTCACAATCCCACATATGTTATTTTCCATTATGAGCTTGTGTAGGAAGGAATACCTACCCCATAGGGATATACGAGACTTAAATAAAATAATGCATATAAAATATGCAGCCAGTCCTTGGCACATATTCAGTGTTACATGTTCTGCTCTAGTTCTGTCACATTAAAATACTCACCTTGTGACAATCCTCTGCTTAAATAGAAATTTCTATATCAACTGACTCACATGGTAGGACCACTATGCTGTAATTTGTCATCAGTCTCCCATAATAATAAGCATAGTATCACTTGTCTTTTTCCCTTTGTTACACAGAAAGTCAGATGATGACAGTAGACGGGCATTATATTGAGAGAGAGAGAAAGAAATCTCGCCTCTTCTTAATGCTTGCTACATGGAGGAAAATGGCAGCAATGAAAACAGGGGTACACTCTATATCTATATGACTTTAGTAGTGCTATTAAACTCATTGAAACAGTTAGGTGTAGATAGTATTGTTTTATTAGTAGGTTTTCATGTTCTATTTGAATACCACCTTTAAGATCTCTTTTATCAGAGCAGTAAGCAGAGCCAATGAACAAATATTTATCAAGTGCCTATAATGTACAAGATGCTAAGTGGGAAACAAAAATGAATAAGAAATAACCCCAGCTTCAATGATTTTTTTCAATCAAGCCCATGCCCAAGAAAATATTAGCTTTCCTGATTTGCTTACTGTCATTAGAGTAATAGAAAGTTTTAGCCAGCTGTGATGGCTCATACCTGTAATCCTAGCACTTTGGGAGGCCAAGGCAGGTGGCTCACTTGACGTCAGGAGTTCAAGACCAACCTGGCCAACATGGTGAAACCCCTTCTCTACTAAAAATACAAAAATTAGTCAGGCATGGTGGCTGACACCTGTAATCCCAGCTACTCTCAGTTGGCTGAGGCAGGAGAATCGTTTGAACCCGGGAGGCGGAGGTTGCAGTGAGCGTAGATTGTGTCACTGCACTCCAGCCTGGGGGACAAGAGCAAAACTCCGTCTCAAAAAAAAAAGTGTTATTTTTCTCATCTATTATTGCTAAAATTATCCCAATGAATATAACCAACAAACATGGAGATTTGGTTTTGCAGAAATGCTTTCTGACCATTTCTTCTCTACAGTATAATCTCAGTAAAATCCTAAGAATAGACAGTTCTTCAATAGAGCATCTTTTATTGCACTGAAAATGCAGTGAGATGCAGAATCAGGCTATTGCTTTGATTCATAGGAGAGTAACTGAACCACTCTGAGTCTCTGCTCACTGCCCTCATGTCCATGCCCTCAAGCACCTTAAGGCACCCAGGAAGATAGCCTCCATTTTAAACTGTTTTCAACTAACTTCTCCAAGCCTTACTCTTCTCACCTGTCAAATGCAATTCATTCTTTCACTCAAAAAAAATTTTTATACAAATCAAGCTCTAAAGTCCATGGTTTTTGCCCCATAAGAACTTAAGCTCCTTGAGGGAAGAGACCAGAGGAAAAAGTCCAAATTCAGGGAGACTGATAGTTGGGATTTGCGGACAGGGATTCTGATTTTTTTTTCCCCTTGACACAGAGTCTTACTCTGTTGCCCAGGCTGGAGTGTGGTGGCACGATCTTGGCTCAACCTCTGACTCCCAGGTTCAAGGAGTCTCGTGCCTCAGCCTCCTAAGTACCTAGGATTACAGGCATGCACCCAGATAATTTTTGTGTTTTTAGTAGAGACAGGGTTTCACCATGTTGCGCAGGCTGGCCTTGAACTCCTGGCCTCATGTGATCCGCCTGCCTCAGCCTCCCAAAGTGCTGAGATTACAGGCGTGAGCCACCACACCCAGCTCTGAATTTTATATATTCTCTTCAATACCTAGTAGAAAGAGCCTTGGATATTGTAGCTGCAAAATTTAAAAAAAAAAAAAAAAGTGTCTAAAGGCCCCCAAGGCCTGGCCTATACTTAGTAGAGTGAAAACCAGAGATTCAAAGACTTTCAAGAAAAACAACAAGAATCAAAACTGGCTTGTGGGTCTTTTTAAGGTAAAATTAAGCTGTATGAAACTAAAATCTTGATGTATTTTCTCACACAAAATTTCAACATAGGAATTTAATAGATGAATGGGTTGGTATTCTTTCAAATGAAGGTTCTATGTATATTTAAAGAATTCACTCCCTCATGGAGAAAGCAAACATTTCTGGATGAAAGTAGGTCCAGTGTGGTTTGTAACATGCTTTTAATGTTACTTTAGTACATTGTTTCAGATTTGGTTTAATAATTAACCATATTCTTTTGCCTGTGTTTTTACATTGTATCTCTTCCAGAAATTGACTTCTATGGAAAAATTACATTTGAATGTTCATTTGAGTTAAAGCTTTCAAGCAAATATTATGACTCAAGATTATAATTAGAGGCTTTAGAACTACCAGTCTTCAAAGACATGGCTCAGTAGAATCCAAGCTTATTGTTGTTATTAGGGAGCAGAGATGAAGTATAGGAACTTGTATCACCTTTTGCTTCGGGAATGTAATGATGCCATTCTGATAACTCTATGAAATGCTGGTCATCACATGTGTTAGGCTTCATGCCATTTATGTCGTTAAGGCTTGTCAGCACGATGTGCTGCAAAGTGTGAGTGACTGCTTCATTCAGGCTCATTCATTTTAATATGTCTTGTCAACTTCCCAAGAATGTCCTAATGTACTAAAACAAATATTTTCTTATGGAATAGAGCCTCCTCAATTAAACCAAAATCCAGCCATGCAATTCAAAACTTTTGTTTCTAGAATATGATAAATGAAACCAGAGAATTAAATTTTGCATGCTTTATATGCATACTTGCAATAAAGAAGGAAAAATTACCTGAATGGTGTATTCTGTTTCAGAGAATAGATTTAACATTCCTTTAATGATAGCATTTAAAAATAATTGTTGAGTACCTACTACTTATGAGTCTTTGGGAATACAATGATGCAAAACAGTCTTAGTCCCTGCCCTTTTGGAATTCATAGTTTAGTGGAGTAAAAAATAGATGCATAACTCTAAACTGTGATGATTTATATAAGGGGTGCTTAACTTCAGCCCTATTGACATTTTGGGCCAGATCATTCTTTGTTGTGGGAGCTGTCTTGGGCATTGCAGGGTGCTTAGCAGCATCCCTGGCCTCTAACCACTAGATGCCAACAGCAACCTCTTCCCCAGTTGTGACAATCAAAAATATCTCTAGATGTTGTCACATAATCTCAGGAAAGGAGCAAATTCACCCCTGGTTGAGAGGTGCCCTCATTTATATGAAGGGAAATTACAAGGCATTTTGAGAATACACAACAAGGAAAACTAGGCCTAAATTGGCAAAGCTTTCTGATAAGTGGCATGGTGATGTTTGCATTAAACTCTGATGAGGGGTTAACAAGACTAAAAGGGCTGGGGGCAGCAGGAGAGGAGGAGGGAAAATGAGAAAAGGAACAAATTATTTTAGATTTCCTGCTGAAGGCTGGTTCCTTGTACATGTTAGTTATGGGGAATCCCTTGAAAGCAGGGCAGCGTTAGGGTCCTGTTCAGACCCCTGCTTTCACCGGAGGCCTAGGTACACAGGGGCACTCAAGGAATTTTTATTGGAGGCATAAGGTATATTCCCTCTAACAGGCACAGTGATGAGCACTAGGAGATATAATATTACCAAGCCGTGTTCTCTGGTATCTGTGAGCTCACTGTCTATTTAGGACAAATAAGGGATCTAGAGAAAGCCTGCTCTGAAGAGATGACATTTGAAGAATAGTGAAGGATGGGCAGGTGCCAGGTGGCTATGGCTTTCCCCAGCTGCTCCAAGCAGAGTTGGGGGATTTCTCCTTGATGCTCATTTTGTGGTTTGTTAGTGCTTCTGTCATTGTCCTTACAGCTGTGGGCACAACTAGATCTAAATGATCAAGTATTGGAATTCACAAACAAATCTCTCTTTCCTTTCTACCTCCCTCCCCTAGCCTCCTCCCCACACTCCTGCTTTCCAGCCCTTTCAGACTCTCCCTTTCTCTCACCCTCATTCCCAGGCAGGCAGGCTTCTCCCCATGGAGTCCTTACAGGCTCCCAGCTCCAAGACTAGCAGAAGGAGATTTTCTTCCTTTGTAAAATTTTAACAAAGGGCCTCAAAGTGAGTCCTGCTGTGTCTGAGGGAATGACTCCCCAACTCTGAACCAGTCACTACACCCAGGGGATCCAGTGCTCTGATTGGCTAGAACTAGGTCTCTGCAACCCCTTCTTCAAATCTGCAGGGAAAAACAGCTCCACTCAAATGGCATGATGTCAGACTTGGGGAAAGACATATCCTCAGATAAATCCAGATACTATTAGGAGAAAAGGGAGAAATGGCTGCTAATTAGACAAGAATATTACTCATCCACTGCAGTAACTTACTTACACCCTCCCCAACTACACTGTGAGAACTGCTGCAGTCAGCTTTGACACTTGTCAGACATATACTTGACACATGGAAAATATTCAGTACATTCTGTGGATATTTGCTGAATTAATGAGTGAATGAGAAAATGAACTGATATTTTCACTTTGTTTTGCTTACTGAGATCTGATGAAATGAAGAAGAATCAGGAAAATCAACTAGGAGTCTGTTTGGTAGTCCTGCCAGAGATTTGGTAGACTTGGTTGTTGTGTTGAATTTCAGGATTGTAGTCTCCTTAGCAGTGCAGAAACATCTTAAGGATAGGCACCAGAATCTACCACAAAGAAATCACCTGATGAAGGGCCAATAGTAATATAATCTTTGTAAAGTGAGTGTGAGCTACCTTGACTGATGAGAAAGAACATCTAAGTATTCTTCATCGAAGGAAGGAGTACAGCTGTCATAATGCTCTGTGGGACAGATGATGGCCCAGCAGCCAGTGGCAGCTTAAGCAAGAGCCTAATCTGTAAGCACCTGTGGTTAGAAAATGGGAAGGCACGGTTTACAGTGACATTTGGAGCTTAATGTCCATGCAAATGAATTACTTGGACCATGCAGGGATGGTCAGAGAGCACGAGAGCATGAATCTTGGCAAAATAGCATCAGTGTCAAGTTCTCATTTGTCCTGGCTCAGTGCCCTTCCTTCTTGACACCTGCAGAGTCATTTCTGCAGAAAGAAGCAGAACTCTTTCTCATCAGGATTCTATGCGTGTATCCAGAACTGTGAAGTGTGGAGTGGTGACGCTGACTATACCTCTTTTTAATTGAGACAGTAAGGCTTTCTCACCTTCTCCAGCTTACTGGGGGTGGGAACAGAACATGAGACACTGGCAGAAAGAAAGGCCAAGAGAATATAAGGACAGAGCACATTTATCAGGGCAAACTGTAAGCAAATGCTTTCAGAATATAGGATATCCAGATACTCCTAGCTATGGCTGGTTTATATTCAAAACATTTAAGAAATATTTCCTCAGTTTTCTCTAGAGAAATACTATACTATTTGTTGTGCACACATATTTAGTATTTATATTCAGAAGATAATATATACTTTATAAATATATTGATTTTTAATTGAACTTTTGTTTGACTCTTTTAGCATTTGGTTTTAAAAATAAATATACTTTTTTTTTGGCGATGGGATCTTAATCTGTCTCCCAGGCTGGAGTGCAGTGGTGCGATCTCAGCTCACTGCAACCTCTGCCTCCTATGCTCAAGCAATTCACCCACCTCAGCCTCCCGAGTAGCTGGGAGCACAAGTGCACACCACCATAGGCAGCTAATTTTTTTTTTTTTTTTTGTATTTTTGGTACACATGGGGTTTCACCATGTTGCCCAGACTGGTCTCGAACTCCTGAGCTCAGGTGATCTGCCCACATCAGCCTCCCAAAGTGAAAAATAAATATACTTTTAATGTGTTTTTGAGACTGATAAACTTGTTCTTCCCTCTGCCTGGAACATCTCCTCTCCAGAGGTGGGCTGGTTCCTTCTTCTCCTTTGAGTGTCAGCCCATGTCATGTCCACAGAGAGGCATTCTCTTTCTGATGCTGCTTCCTCTCTCCCACTCCGGAACTCTCAGTACCCGAAATTCTTAGTAGGTATACAATAAATATTTTATTAAATGCTATTTGGGAGACACTTACAAATGTCTCTATATACTCTTTATTCTATTTATGTTTTTATCAAACTTCTCATCTAAGGAATCCCAACCCCTTACATTTGCAAGGCTATCTTAAAATTATTCCTTTTTGGAAGCTCCATTTAAAATTTATATTTGCAGAATTTTTCCACCTCAGTGACATTTCTCATTAAACTCTTAACACTTTAAAACTGCTTATATTGGTTCAAATTTCAAGGTTAATTCCATCATTTTGAATTTCTTCATTTTATACCTACTGTCAGAAGGTAATTACAATAAAAAATCACTTATACTCATTATAGTTTTTATATAATATAAATGACTGTATTTCAATGTAAATGTGTAAATATTTTATTACTTTATTGAGTCCCTTTAAAAATTGATGTAACTTAAAGCACCATAAATTCTCAGAAAAATGTGTTATAAGATCTACTGGTCATCTATTTATATGGGAAAGTACATATGTGAAAATGTGTCTGTATGCAAGTAGGATGCATAAACAAGATCAAGGAGTCAGTTCACTTTGGGGAAAACATAATGTACACCATCCATAATGGAAGCAAGACAATAATGTAAATGATAAGATGTGAGTTACATTGGTTAAGAAATAAATGAAGCTATTATAATATATGCAACTTAAATAACATGGCAGTCCATCTGGTCACTTGAAGACCTGTCTCCAAATCGGTCCCCAGATTCATAAGTATAAGGTCATGACAGATAATAACATATGTCTCTTCCTTCCTGAGACCTTTCTGCCTTGTGTTTTATAGAAAGAATGACATTACAAGCTTACCACCTACACCAAACCTATTTAAAAAAAAAAAAAAAAAAAAGGAACTGAAATACATGATCCAAAAGTAAAAGATAGTCTTGCCTTGGTTTTCATTTGCATTTGGCATTTTAAAACATGACAAAAACCAGTAATGGATTTTTACTTTGAGCCATTTCTAAATGTTTTGCTGGAAATTAGCTGTAAATATTACAATCTCTGGAGCAAGTTAAATTGGAAATGTTGCTCATGCTAAATGAAATAATTAACTATGAATGAAAATCCTGATAGAAAAATGTACTTTTCACACATCTTTTACAGATGTGCTATACTGCACGGGAAATTTCACATGGAGAAAGCAAAATAACCACTGTCTTTCCTTAGAGATACTTTTAAAAGGGGTAAGAGATATGAAAATGAATGTATATGCTATTATCTATCAGCCTAGTACTTGCTGCAGAGAATGATTTTGATTCTTTGCTGTATGTACTTAGCCTAAATGATTGTTTTACATGCTTTATTTCTCTAATGCATTCAGAGAGAATCAATAAATTATATTTATTATTCAGAGGCAGGAGACATTTTGTAATCTATCCAATGATGAATTTCTAATACATCTATTTTACTTTAAAATGTTACTTTACTTCTAATTTTTTCTCTCTTTAAGGATTAATCACAATCATAGCAACCTATTACACATTTTGACATGAAATTGTAAATCATCTTGTTACATATTTTGGTACTTTCCAAAATGAGACATTTTGTTTATTTATTCAAACCAAAATAATGGTGCTGATCTCTGTGCAACATAATCTAGACCTTTGAGAAGGCAAACATGCATATGGAAACAGAGGAACCAATTGAAATAATGTATGTTCTTACAAAGTTTTTAAATATTCAAAATCAGAGGAATGTTTAACTTCTATGTTATTGTAGAAATCTGTTTAGGTGGGAAAGACACTGACTCCGAGAGGATAAAATTGTATTCCCATCATCTATCACAGTGCCTTGCACCCTACATTACTGAATAAATATATGAACAAATGAATGAATGAATTATAAAGGAGCTGTGTTTCAAAAAATGCTTCCCTGCAATAATAATAATAGTGTAGCTGAAGATTGGTTTTATTGAAGGAAACCAAAAGATAATAAATTTAAAAGGAAAAATTCATATATTCCTATATAATGTTATGTGGAGCTACTACCAGCTAAAATGTCCTATGGTTATTTAAAGTAGTTGTTTGAGTGCATCGATCAAATTGAAACCAAAGAGACATCAAAAACCAAATAGGAAATGTCTTTAATCCTAAAAATAAATATGGTCCACTTGCACTTGAAATGCCCAGTGCTTCCAGCAGCTGAGCCTACAGAAGGAATGAGGAAGTGGCTCAGGTTCTGAGAAGAAACAGAAAGAGGGAAGGGATGACTGGTATGTGAGCCCCAGTTAGGAAACTTGGGGCTTCCAGGAGGGAAATTAGACAAGAAATCTGAGGGTGATGTGAGCCAAGTTTAGAAAAATTATAAATTCCATGAACTTGACCATCCTTGTAAGGCTGAAATGTTCAAGTACATATTGTTTCCCATTTAGTTGGAACTCATACCAAGAGATGATACAGGCTGACCAGCTTTAAGTAGGCCCAGTCCCAGTGAGCAGCTGTGTGACAATGGGCAAGCTACTTAATGTCTCTGTGCTTCTGTTTCATTTCCTGAATACTGCAGATAAGAATGCCTCATCAAGCTGTTGTAAAGTTTAAATGAATTAATACTTTTAAAGTGCTTATGACACTACTTTGATTAAAGGTTTGTGAAATAAACTTCGTCGAAGATAAATTATTAAGAAAAGCAGAGAGATTTAGGCTATATCTCTAAATGTTATGCCTCTCCATGAAAATATTTCTTGTAACTACTTCTAGAAACCGAAAACTGTTTTGGCAAGGCTATTAGTCTGGTTCATTCATTCATTTGGCAGTTACCTACTGAGCATCTACTGTTTGTCAGGAAGTATTCTAGATACTGAGGATACAGTAATAAAAATAAACTAAAATCATGTTCAATGTCCTAATGGAATTCATAATATACAGGGGGAGACAGCTAAATAAACAGTAATTCTGTATAGTAAATCTTGTAGTAAACAACATATGGGGTGCCACAGGAGCTCAAGCTATCACATCAACCCTTTCACTGCATGAATAGTAGGTGGAAATAGGGACATATCATGTGAAACATCCTGAAAGAAGGGATGACTGGGTTGAGACTTGAAGGATGAGTGTGGGTAAGGCAGGTATAGGGAAAATGAAGAGTACTTTAGAGCACAGAGAATTCAAGATCATTGAAGTTAGATGGCAAGGGGGAAATGAAACTTAAAAAGTAGGCAGGGACCAGGTAACAGAGAAAACCATGTGCCATGTTTTCTGGACCTTAAGACCAATTGGAAACAGTGTTCAGTTGCCCAGCATGCTTGCTCTTTAGTCTCTCATATTGTACATATATATTTTTGTTTTGATGTGTACATAGTATGTATTCATGGGGTATATGAGATATTTTAATACCGGTATATAATGTATAATAATTGCATTAGGGTAAATGGGGTATCCATCACCTCAATCATTTATCTTTTTTTTGTGTTGCAAACAATCCAAATACATTTCTTTATTTTTAAATGCACAATAAATGATTTTTGACTGTAGTCACCCTGTTGTGCTATCAAATACTAGATCTTATTAGATCTTATTCATTCTATCTATATTTTTGTACCCATTACCCATCCCCACTTCCCCTCCCTCCTCCATCACATTGTATTTGTTTGGAATTTATTTGGGGCAAAAGTGACTTGTAGCATAACTCAAGGGTCCTGCTTAGAAATTAATTGTATTATAGGTTAATCAAAGTTGAATCAGTACAGTGATTTCTTGGATATGACACCAAAAGCACAGCCAACAGAAGAAAAAAAATGGATAAACTGGACTTCTCCAAATTAAAACCTTTTGACATCAAAGTACATTATAGACAGAATGAAAAGGCGACCCATGGAATGGGAGAAAATATTTGCAGATCATATATCTGACAGAGAATATCCAAAATACATAAGGAAGTTTACAACTCAACAGCATAAACAAACAACCCCACTCAAAGATGGGCAAAGGACTAGAAAAGACGTTTCTCGAAAGAAGATATACAAATGGGCCCTAAGCACAAGATCAGACACTCAGCAATACTAGACATTAAGGAGATGCAAATCAAAACCATGATAAGATAGCACTTTATATCCATTGGGATGGCTATTAAAAAACAGAAAATAGCAAGTATTAGCAGGAATGTGGTGGAATTGTAACCCTTTTGCATTACTAGAGGGAATATAAAATAGTGTAGCTGCTGTGGAAAATAGTTTGGGGGTTCCTCAAAAACTTAAACATAGAATTACCATATGATCCACAATTCCATGCCTACATATATACCCCAAAGAATTGAAAGCAGGGACTCAAACAGATACTTGTACTTCACTGTTCAGAGCAGCATTATTCACAATAGCCAAAAGGTGGATGCGAGCTAAAAGTCCATCGACAGATTGAGTGAATAAACAAAATGTAGTATATACACCAAGGAATATTATTCAGCAATGAAAGGTAATGCAGTTTGATACATCTTGTAATGTGGATACACTTGGAAGACATTATGCCAAGTGAAAAAGCCAGACACAAAAGGACACACATTATGTCACTGCCCTATGTGAGGTGCCTAGAATAGGCAAATTCATAGAGACAGAAAGTAGAATAGAGGTTACCAGAAGCTGTGGGGGGACAATGGGAGGTTATGGTTTAATCAATACAAGGTTTCAGTTTGGGATGATTTAAAAAAAAGTTCTGAAGATGGGGGCACAACACTGTGAATGTACTTAAAGTTGTTTAACTGTATACTTAAAAATTGTTAAAATGAACAATTTGTGTTATGCCTATTTCACCACAACATAAAAAAAGTAAATGAAATCGCTCTGCTTTGCAATTTATAAAATGCTTTTGCAAAAATATGTTAAAACTTTTCTAAATACAGTAATTTCTGAAAACTTAATTTATTCATTATCTTTTGCATCTGGGATTTGGGAGAGTATAAACCTGAGTGAATTAGAGAAGTTTGGGCAAGAAACAGCGTGAATCATCACACTGCAGCCTCCAGACTTCAAAAAAATTTCTACAGCCAGCCCTTAATTTATGATGAGGAAGAAGCAACTTATGCACCACTCTTTCCCCCACTCCACTGGCCATTAAAAGTTGGGGGTAGGGGGCGCGGGAGGGTGGGAAGAGTGTCATAAGAAGAGAAAAGAGCGCGTGCGTGAGAGAGAGAAAGGGTAGGGAAGGAGGAAGGAAGGAGAAAGAAAGAGAAAAGATAGAAAGAAAGGAAAGAAAAGAAAAAGAAAGAATGAGAAAGAACGTACTCATCAGCAGCTTTGTCAAGGCACAGTGTCCTCGGAGAGCTATTACCTGGAGTATAAGATCAATCCCACCAGCTTCTTAGCCATGTTTATTGTTCTTTGAACATCTCTTATTGTTAACATCGGCCTGATAATGAAGTAGAATGTCCAGAAGGTGAGAGTGGAAGCTTTCCCATGGTTCTAAAGCAGCCTACTCAGGAATGTGAATCAGAGGAAAATCAATTCATTGCTCCACTCATGGCAGAAAATTATATTGTCCTTTTGGGTGCAGGGAGTCGAAGGTCCTGGATGGTGGCAATGCATCCATGTGTCTTCATAAATAACACTGAACCTAATTTTGAGAGCTCCCTCAGCAGATCATTGGCAGAAATCATCAAAATACTTTTAGGCCCTAGCCAATCACTCTTGAGAGGAACTGAATGACTCGTTTTAATTTAAGACCACCAAGGTACCATTACTTGCACATATTCATATTCTTCAGGATGTGTGGAGCACACAATCTGTGAAGTCACGAACTGAGTTTGAATCTCTGCTCCACTACTTTCTACCTATGTAAACTTGAGTGGTAGCTTAATGCCTCTGAGCTTTAATCTCTGTATATTATTTGTATTATATGGATGATAGCAACTCATCAAATGAAGTAATGGATGTAAAGTCTCACTGAAATTACAAAATGTTTTCTAAAGAAGAGTTGTTCTTACTAGAGGTTTTTAAGAGGCAGTAAGTTCAACCCCAAATGATCAATTACTTTTACTTCCCTTTTAACAATTAAAAACAATATAATAGTAACTGGTATTTTAAAACAGCATAGTAGTAACTGGTATTTTAAAATCTTACCCTTTTTAACCCTCTGTACATGCAGAATTTCCTTGACTGTTTCACTGGAGAACAAAATTAGATGAATAATATATAGTCATCTGTTTTTTGTAACCACTTTTAGAAGGTCTTCGCTTCATAATTGCCCTCAAATCTTTTTATTTCCTCCTTTTGGTTTTCTTGCACAAGGCAGATAGAAATTTAAAAGTTTGATAAATTGGCCATTGTGTAACTTTCATTGATTTTATTTCCGTGTTCATGTATGGCTCTTTTTCTTTTACTTCTGGTACATGACAACGCTGGAAGCTTACTGTGCTAGTTTTTGAAGTGGGCCTCGAGTGCAAATTTTGTGGGCTGCTATTTTTGTCAAAGATGCCACTAAGAAGAAAGAAAATAGTCCGTAAGTGTGGCTGATTTGTGGAGGACAAGGAAATCTACCCACAATGGCTCTCTTTCCTTATGTCCATTTTTTTCTACTCTAGAATACTCATTAGGCCCTATGATCTAGTACCTAGTTCTTATGTGTCATTTTAAAATTATAAATTATGAACATAATGTGCCCATCCAAAAGTACCTTTTATAGGCTTTGTACTCCATTTTAAAAGAGAAATAGCACTCTTATATTTTAGTGCTGCTTGCCCTATGGATCCTGAACTATTTCTCTATTCCCAGGGTTTACTTTGACTTTAATCTGTATGTTCTAGTTTATCTTATTTTGTCTTATCTTGATCTTCATTCCTTGGGTTCTTTTTTTCATTTTTAATTACACAAAGAAGACCTCAAACAACTGTAACAACAACAAAAAACCTGAAGGAAATGTTGTTTATACTTTTATCTGAGTATTTTCAATGCTTTGCTTCATATCTGCCTCAACATCCTTTTTAACAGAAACAGAGTAATATGAGTTGGAATTTCTCAGTATTCAAAACCTGCGATAAATAAATAAACATATTCTTTATTTATCCTACCAAGATGACGTGATAGCTACTGAACATCTCATTTTTTGTTTTTTACTATAGATGATGTTGGTACTTGCCTTTTTTCAGCAGTCTCCATCCAATAAGCTTTAATTCCTAATTGTTTTACAAGTATGAAGTGAAGGAAAGTTCATTCACAACATGCATCAGTGGATATTGATAAATATTTCATTATGTGCATGTATTAATAAAATGTCTTTCAATGTTAATCTTTTTATATTTACTAGACTTTCTTGACAAAGAAAGTTGCAAAAGATATTTTAAGTATATTCAGTAATATATATGCAATATGTTTTTAGAAAATTCGGAAATTATGACATCCTAATCAATCATGCTTTATTTTTACTTATTTTTTTAATAAGTAGATTCAAAGCAGGTAGTTTCTAGTACAGCCTTATGATTCAAAGCTCAAAACATATAAGAAGATATATGGTGAAAAGATTCACTCTCCTCTATATTCCTCAGCCAGCCAGTTTCTACTTTATACACAAAATGAAAAACACTTTTACTGGTTTCTTAGAATTCTTCCAGATGTTCTTTATGCAAATAGAAGCATCTATAAATTTATATTCATAATTTTCTGTTTTTAAAACAAATATAGCATATGCACACTGTTCTGCACTTTGCTGCTTTCACTGAAAATATATCTTGGAGATCTCTGCATGTTGGCACAACAGGTGCCTGTCACTATACCTACTGATTTTTTGTTGTTGTAATGCTCTATTATTCTTTATTTAGAAATATTTGAGTTGTCTCCAGTCTTTATGAAGTTTTGAGCTATTTCAAATAGTGTGTTATTATTAAATTGCTATAATGAATATATTATGTACATGGGAAAACATATCTGTAAGATAAATCACAGTTGTAGAATTCTGGGTCAAATGGTATATGCATGTATAATGTTGATAAATACTGCCAAAGTGCCTTCTTTAAAGGTTATATCAGATCATATTCCCACATGAAACGTGTGACAGTAAGTTTCCCCACAGCCTGAAAAGCATGTGTGTTGATCAACTTGCAAGTTTTTGCTAGTCTGAGAAGTGAAAAAGATTATAATTCATGTGGCTTTAATTTGCATTTCTTATGAGTGAAGTTGAACATCTTTTCTTTCATGAGCCAGTAGTATTTCTTTTTCTGTGAATTTCTGTTAATATCACAAGCCCATTTCATAATGTTTTTTGGTTATGTGCTAAAATCAAGAATAAGTAAATATCCCAGATTTGGAATATCTTAAAAACTGACCTCTAATCAAAGCCAGTCTCTCTGTGGCCAGACTCTTGGAATATGTCCATTGTGGGTAGTAAAGTGGGATATGCAGACCATCCCTGGAACTTCCACTTTCTTTGGAAAATGGTTCTAATTAATATTGAGAGAAATAAAGAGATAATGTGATGAAGCATTCATATTGCTAAATTAATTCATGTGGTGATTCAAGTTTGCTGATATCATTAGCTTCGATTAAACATCATTCTTGTAAAAACAATTAAGAACTAAAGCCTGTTAGATGGATAATGTCACTAAAGAAGACTAATAAGACCACCACTGCAGTGACTTACAAGCATCTTTTTTTTTTTTTTTTTTTTTTTTTTTCTTGTTGGCTGTGTGGAGGAAACAGGCAGACCTGAGATGGATTCTTTCTGGATAATTAAAGCAAAGTTGTCTCGTGGCCTCAATACAGAGGTTATTTTCTGAAATGGAAAGGGACCTGCGGCTATACCTCTCTTCACCTCCCCCAGCTACACACATGCAGACACACACACACATACAGACACACACACACACACACACACACACACACACACACGCCTGTTGCTTATCAAGTCGTTCCCTAACTCTTGGGGGAACAACCTTTGTTTCCTTTCTCCTGTGCCTTCCCTCTCAGGAACAGATAGACCTTTCAGAGCATGCATCTGCACACCCGAGGCCCTGTGATTTATGCTAGTAGATGGGTATTTTGATTTGGTTTCCATTCACATCTGGAAGATGCATGTCAGGATTTGGCTGTGGTCACAGCAGGTGGTCCTAGTTCTGGGTTAAGCCACAGTCACTGTGAATCTCAAACAGCCCCTTGGTTTTCCCTGAGGAACAGAGAGGCAGTGCTCAGAGAAGATGAAGGAGGTCCCATCAGTTATCAGTTGGTTTTGCTTAGGTTGGTTTTAAAGTTCTGAGACTGGGAAGGTTCTGTCCCTCCCTCACCTTTTGTATACTTAGTTTTTGTTGGCTTTTTGAGGCTAAGATCTTCCCATCCTCCACCAACCTCTCCCCACACTGCTTGCTTGCACCTGGATGGAGGTAAAAAACAAAAACAAACAGATACAGAAGGCCTGTCATGAGTACTGAGGACCACTTGACCAGGTCTCTTCTTCAAAAGTCTCAAACTTAGACTGTTGCCATTATTTGCATGCACATGTCACAGAGACTCACAGAGGTATGAGGAGTAGGTGTTCCTCTTAAATCGTACAATGTGTTCCTGCAGTAGATCACAGAGGCTCTAGTGCACTAAGAATAAGCAGTTTTAAAACAGCCTATAATTATAAAATACTGTTTTGGGGGTTAACATGTTAATTTGTTAAATACATATATTTTAGATATTTTGTGATTTTGGTAACACCATTTCAGTATTTTTTTATTTAAAAAAAAGAATACCAAGAATCCCACAAATTTATTGTGGCCCAGGCCTCTCTTGATTTTCAGGAATGCCCTAGGTACTCAAGGGGGCTGCATTATATACATCATTATGTCACTTAGTTAAAGCCACCCAAATAATAAGACACAGCTATACAGATTCTCTGGAAGTGATATTTAGGGGTGTTTATGAAGAGAAACTGTAAGCATCAGTTAAAATTTTCCTGATTATATTTTTAAGAGATATGTATCATTTAATTGTCCACAAAAAGGCCTTCTATGTTTGAATGCAGGTATAGTGGTTAATTCAAAGTTTGCCATTTAAGGCCGGATGCAGTGGCTCATGCCTGTAATCCCAGCACTTTGAGAGGCTGAGGCAGGTGGATCACCTGAGGTCAGGAATTCGAAACCAGCCTGGCCAACATGGTGAAACCCTGTCTCTACCCAAAATTCAAAAGTTAGCTAGGCGTGATGGTGGATACCTGTAATCCCAGGTACTCGGGAGACTGAGGCAGGGGAATTGCTTGAACCCAGGAGGTGGAGGTTGCGGTGAACCAAGATCATACCACTGCACACTTCAGTCTGGGTGACAAGAGTGAAACTCCGTCTCAAAAATTAAAAATAAAATTAGTTTTAAAGTTTGCCATTTTTTAGGAACACCAGTGAATTCATTTAATATAGATGAAATTTATGATTCAAAGTCCTATTTTTACTTGCTATGTAGAGTGGATATACACTTTGGTGCTGAAATGGAGTTACTCTGTGCTGTATAATCAGTGAGTTCTAACAGTCACCCAGTGTAATATACGATAAGGAGCAGCCAGCTCTACTTGAAGCTGCAGTGGGGATCTGGTCAGCCTGATTCCACCTCTTTCTTGCTTTGTGAACTGCTAGCGGCTCCCCTCCTGTGAGCATCAGAGCATTGTAAAAAAGGGGGTTACACTATAACTTCTAAGACCCTTCCCAGTGCTTGAACTCTATGACCAGAAACATGATTTTTTTATTTTAAATTACTATAAAGGATCTTACTTGTCATGTTTGGCTTATTTTATAGGATTTCTGTACATCATTATATGTGTATGCAGGTTAGGAATGCATTCAAAATATTCAGCCAATATTTACTGAATATCAACTCTGTGCAAGACACATAGACAATATACAAGACTCCTGCTCTCGTGGAGTTTATACTCTAGTAAGGAAGACAGACATTAAACAGATAAATACATAGACATTTCAGATAGTTCTAAGTGTTGAGAAGAAAGTAAGTTAATGGATAGAGAGGAACTTGGGAGAAGAGAAGCAGCTTGGAAAAGGATGATCAAAAGTTAAGAGATTAACATTTAAGTAAGATTAGAATAATTGAGAAGAGGCTGGTCATGCCAAGGCCTAAGGGAATAATATTCCAGGCAGAAGGAGCAGCAAGGTTTAGTCAAAGTTCTAAGGTGAGAATGAGTTTGACACGTTGAAGGAGTGGGAGGAAGGCCGGTATAGCTGCAAGGCAGTGAATGAAGAGGAGAAAGATACAAGACGAGGTCAAGATGATGGGTTGGGGCCAGATTACAGGCAGCCTTGTAGACCATGGTCAGGTGTCTGGATATTATTCTAAGTATAACGGGAAGCCCCTGGGGAACTTTAAACTGGGAAGTACTGTGATTTTTTTTTTTTTTTTAGTTTTTAAAAGATAACTTCAGCAGTCATGCACACATAGTAGATAGACAAGTTTCAGGGGTTGTCTCAAATGGTGCAGGCAAGAGGTGATGGTGGCATCGACCAGGGTGGTAACAGTATAGGTGGTGAGAAGGAATGGATCTGCGATACGTTCTAAGGAAGAGCCTACGGAACTTACATATGGGCTTAGGGCAGAATGTAAGGGCAAGAGAGGATCCAGATGTTTTTGGTGTGATTATCTGATGAGATGAGGATGCCATAGTGTGGGGGAGGGCTGTTAGGGAATCAATAGTTCTGTTTGGGACATGTTAAGATTAAAATACCTTTTAGATGTTCAAGCAGAGATGCCAGATAAACAGCTGTATGTCCTGAGTCTGGAGTTCATTGGGGAGGTCATGGCTGCAGATACAAACACGAGCGCACTTAGCATTTAAAGGCATGGAAATAAGATGTGATAGAAAGGAAAGAAGGGGCATGGATAAAAGAAGGGGGCTGAATCCTAGGGCATATCCTTATTTATAGGTCTGAAAAAGGAAGAGGAGAAGGGGAAGGAGGCACCAACAGAGGTTGAGAAGGTGTGGTCAGTGAGGCAGGTGGGAAGCCAGAACCACATGGTGTATTCAAAGTCAGGTGGAATATTGCTGTAATGCTGCTGAAATGTCAAGAATGAAAAGATCCGTGAATGCTTTAAAATAGCATTAATGCTGATGTGTCTTCAAACATGATTTCTAAGAGTACCTTCTTACCAGAAGTAGATGCTACCTAATACTGTGTTTTAAGTGTTTTAAACTCCAGGATGCAAAAGCATTTTATTTCATCCTTGCACAGAAGAAACCTAAGTCCAATAAAAAGTGACTGCACCCTAATAGTGATTCAGAGAAAGAGAACAAATTGGTGTGCCCTGGGCAGCTCTCCAAGTAGAACTCTCTTCCTAGCTGGGAGATGATTTATAATACCCAAGAGTACTCGTCTTTTGCCATATTTCATTTTTTAAATAAAATTTACAGAAAGAAATTGGAAAGTTCTTTTTTTTTTCATCGTTGTTGCCAAACTGGATAATGATACTACCCTGTCCTTTGTCATCATTTATTATGTAGAGCAAGGAGACCAGTGCATACTCATTATGCAAAGATTGTAGATGCCTTGTTTTTCAATTGTTTCTCATTTTATTTAATTAAAATTCTGAACTGAACTGTAACATACAGGAAACTTTCTGTGCCTAGACAGAAAGTACATCTCAGAGTTGGGCTGCAGACAAAGTGACATCATTGGAGGTACTTAATGGAATAAATACAAGCCAGATTTGCATAGTTAGTGGTAATTATGCATAAAGGATCAGGTGAGCAAATCTTCCCCCTGATTCTAACTTAAACCTTTACAAGGAGCATTAGTTCTAGGGCCACCAGGGCCCTATTAAAGTAGTAATTTAATAAATGATATCCTCATGCTATGAAAGAATTGGCATTTGCCCACCTGGTGTGTCTGGTTTAGGGGACTAAGTTATGCCTCTGGGAGGATTTACCATATTATATTTTAAAGGTAAGTTTTATACTTAATAGGTTTCTTGTGTATTTAGGGGATTATTTAACTATGCTTTTAAGGAGCCATTTTTAGCCCTGCAGAACTCAGCTCTAATTAATTCAAATCATTGCATGTGAACAGCAGTGTTCTGATTCTCTGTTGTTTGGATTCTGTCTTTCCCCGATAATAAAATAGAAACATACGAAGAAGAAAATTCTTTTAAAAGTCTTCATTTGCATACGTTTTTTCTACCAAACTTTATGTGATCATTTAATGTTTATCAGATTCCCTAGGGGTCCATGGAACCACACCAGGCCAAAGTGGCATGGCGAAGATCATATAGTAGTATGCTGCATAACAAGGTTTCTGTAAGCAGCAAGTTGTTTATATGATGGTGGCTCCATAAGATTATAATGTCATATTTGTACCTTTTCTATATTTAGACATTTGATAATTTTTTATTTTTGTTTTGTGCTTTGTTTGTTTTGAGACAGGGTCTTACTCTGTCACCGAGGCTGGAGGGCAGTGGCAGTCACAGCTCACTGCAGCCTCAACCTCCCAGGCTCAAGCGAGCCTCCCACCACAGCTTCCCAAGTAACTGAGACTACAGGCACTTCAAAAACATTTTAAACTTGGGGTCCCCCTATGTTACCCAGGCTTGTCTGGAACTCCTGCGCTTAAGCATCTAGGCCTCCCAAAGTGTTGGAATTACACCCGGAACCACTGAACCCAGCCTAGATATGAGATATACAGATACTATTGTGTTACAGTTGCCTACAGTATTCAGCACAGTCACACCCTGTACAGGTTTACAGCCTAGGAGCAATAGGCTCTACTATGTAGCCTAGGTGTGTAGTAGACTATACCATCTGGGATTATGTAAGTACACTCTGATGTTTGCACAAGGAAGAAATCACCTAATGATACACTTCTCAGAAAGTGTCTTCATCACTAAGCAACACATGGCTGTATTTATTCAGCCTATGCTATAGACCAAGGTCATTATATGCATTATATTAGTTAATTTCCACAAGTTTGAAAAATAAATATTGGTATTACTATTTGAGAGATGAAAAAATTGAAACTTAGAGGATTTATGTAAGTTGCCCAAAATAAATGGAGAAACTAGGTTTTAAATATTTTATGATATAAAGCCTGTCTGCTTCCACTTGCCATGTTCTCTCTCTACAAAAAAAAAAAAAATCTCCCATTCTTATGTTCAAACTGTTTGCAGAAAGACTAGCTTGAGATAAGCCTGGAAACATTAGGCATTCCGTGAATGTTGTGTAATACATATAGGCACTCTGTTGGTATAAACTGTAGAAGAAAAATAAAGAACTGCCTTCTCTCACATTTCCAACCAGCTTATCTTTGCTGATGGCGGAAAAAATAAATGTGGTAAATATATGCTTTCTTTATATTTATAAAATTTATAATAGGTTTACATAATTCACAGTCTAAATAAGAAGAGATCATTTAGTGGCTATACATCAATCTTTAATTTTTATAGATATTAGTCATAGAACAGCTATTCCTCAAATGTTTCTGAGGGCTTACAGAATGAGAATTCAGCCTTTGCATGATATTTCATCTTTTTTTGATATTTCATCTTAATTATGCACAAGTATGAAATGCAAAAAGGAAATTCTAGGGTCAAAATAAAAAAGGTAAAGACAATGGGAAAAGATGGTCTAATTATGCAAATTGCTTAAGGCTTTCTGGTCTTTCTCCACTAAATTTAACATCTTTTTTCAGTTAAGTCTGTAGATATTTAACAACGAAGGCAAAGCTTTCTATTTAGTCTAACAAAAAGAATTTTTTGACCTAGTAGATTTTTAGCTAATGTCTCTCATAATTGGAAAGAAAAAATGTCATTTGAAATCATCTCCTAGAGGGAAGATGCTGACAGGAGTGGCATCGGTGGCACTTACATATTTCAGTTTTATGATCTCTGTTTACATAAATATGATATTCAAGTAATGCACAAATGCTTTTACTTATTTTGAGCAATGCATCCCTAATTGTTAAAGAAGTAAACATCTGACCCTTATTGTACTCATGATAGCCATTGTGTTATTTACTCTATCACGATAAATGTCAAATGTTTTGTTAAGCTTGTCTTAAGCAAAAGAGAAGCCAATAAAGGCTATAGTTATACAGTGGAGAAATGTGAAGGCAGGCTGGGCTTAATATCCGTACCCAAATTACTCAGTAGATCTGCACACAAATGCATAACCTTTCTAAGCTACTTCTCTATGCAGTGGATGTATGAATAGTACACATTATAAATGGTATTCATTCCCACCTCTGCAATGTCTGTTGGGCTGAGCTTGAGTTATCACTTGTGACTACTGAGATAAACTAATTTTTCACATAGCTATTCTTCTGTTCTTTTACAAGCTGTGAACCTGGCATTGCATATGTTTCCTTTTTTTTTTTTTTTTTTTTTTTTTGAGGCGGAGTCTCGCTCTGTCGCCCAGGCTGGAGTGCAGTGGCCGGATCTCAGCTCACTGCAAACTCCGCCTCCTGGGTTTACGCCATTCTCCTGCCTCAGCCTCCCGAGTAGCTGGGACTACAGGCGCCCGCCACCTCGTCCGGCTAGTTTTTTGTATTTTTTTTTTGGTAGAGACGGGGTTTCACCGTGTTAGCCAGGATGCGATCTCCTGACCTCGTGATCCGCCCGTCTTGGCCTCTGAAAGTGCTGGGATTACAGGCTTGAGCCACCGCGCCCGGCCTGCATATGTTTCATATTTGTAGACTGTCTCTAAGCTGAATTACAATTTCTCTGAAAGCATCTCTGGATGTCATATGGCAATCTCAAATGTAGAAATCCAAAGTCTATGAATTATATAAAGGACAAATTTGGCATACATTTTCTGAAATTTCAAAGTCCCTAGAATAGTACAGAAGCTCTGTACTATCTTGGTTCTTACCATTGGCTCTAAGTTCCTGGTCATTCTACCACAGGGCTCCATAGGTCACTGAGATAGAAATGGTGGTTTCCGACTTTTGCCAATTGTATTTTGCCCTGCAGGATAGGAGACGAGGGGTGTCTTAGGACTGAGGAGTCCTTTTGGATCTACTGTTTATATGTATATTTGTTCTTGGCAATGCTTATAAATAGATACATATGTAGATGTCTACATCTGTTAAATATATATGAATATATGTGTATGTGTGTATCTATGTATCTATATATGTATTTATATATATACATATATATGGATGTGTGTATATATGTATATATTCCTTCCTGCTTTTCTCATAAGGCATTGGTATTCAACTGATATAGAAACTTTAAACAATATTAACATGGAAAAATTCTGACTGATTTGCCTATCAATATATTTCATAAAAATTCTCTGTTTCAAAATATACTGTGGTTCAGCTAAGGCCTTAGGAGTATACTTCTAAAACTTTGACTTTGTGATTTTCAAAATACCTTAAGGCAAAATACATGGCTGATGAGACTGAGAGAAAATTTCAGTTATCATAAATGAGCCTCCTCTAAGGTATTATTGCTAATAGAATGCAATATAGTTTTACATGGTTACTTTCATGATTGAAGTGTCCCAAAGCAGATTCAATAACGAAATTGACAATGATGGAAGGAATGGTTTCTTTTATTCTACATGTTTGTAAATGTCAGTAACTCGTTTACCTCAAAATTGGAAGAGTCCTGAGTATAATGCTACAAAATCAGTTCCAAATTAAACAATCACATTTTGTGGAATTGAATTGTGTTTTCCTTGTTTATCCAAATTAACTATAAAAGCTGAATATTTGTTCAGGGAAGATTTATGGAAGGAAGTAGTGAAATTGATGAGGCAGACATAACCCAAGGAGAGTTAGACAAACAAGTAATTTGTGAGGAAATTATATGTCTGATTAATTTGTCTTAGAAGCAAATGAAGATGATTTGGTCATCTTTGGACTATTAAATCTAAGCATCTGGGTTTTAATTTTTGTTTTCCATTGACGAATCATAATAGACCATTTAATATCAATGAATTTCTCCATAAAAACTCAGGTATGATAGCCCATAGCTTAAATAAAAAACCAAAAATATATCAAGTATCTGCATCCTTATTGTGGTAGAAAGTTAGGTATAGGTTTTGGCTGCATGAAGATTAGTTTGTAATGATCAGGTCCCAGTTTTCTCTCCTTTCCACTAATGATTGTGTGTTGTGCAAACCCCCTCTATTGAAGCAGTGCTGAGACATTGGGAAAGGATGGTCTTTTGTGTCAGCCAGACCTTAGTTAGAATCCTGTCTCTGATTTTTATTAGCTTTTGATAGCCTTAGACAGATTTGTAACTGAGATTCAGTTTTACTATCTGTAAAAATTGGGGTAATAATACCCATGATTGTAAAAGTAAATCCCCCACTCAAAGGCGTACACAGCGTAGCAATAAGCAGGTTGATGATTTTAAGGTAGTATGGTAAGTGCTGTTAAAAAAAAAAAAAAAAAAAAAAAAAAAAAAAAAAAAAAAAAAACCATACTGTGGGATTCCTACTGGTTCTTGTCTATCACTCAGCTTCCTTATCTATTACAAATAAAGGAACAGAGCTAGACTTCCTGAACTCAGACCACTCTGGGTGCTTTATTTACACTGTTTTGTTCAATCCTCACAGCAATCCTATGTGATCATTACTATTTCCATTTTATAGGTGATGAAACTGAACCCGTCCAAGGTCACATGGCTAGAAAGTGGTAGATGGTATGAACTATGCAGTACAGTAAAATTCTAGTGAATTGAAAATGGTGTTGGTGTTGTCCATACGAAAACTATGGGCTGGGCGTGGTGGCTTATGCCTGAAATCCCAGCACTTTGGGAGGGTGAAGCTGACTGATCACTGAGGTCAGGAGTTTGAGACCAGCCTGGCCAACATGGTGAAACCCCATCTCTACTAAAAATACAAAAATTAGCCAGGCATGGTGGTGTGCACCTGTAGTCCCAGCTACTCAGGAGGCTGAGGCAACAGAATCTCTTGAACCCCAGGAGGTGGAGTTGCAGTGAGCCGAGCCAAGATCACACCACTGCACTCCAGCCTGGGTGACAGAGCAAGACTCTGTCAAAAAAAAATTTTTAAAAAACCACATCTCTCTGGTCTAACACTTTTGTGGGGTTTCGTGTGTATAATCGCTGTCTCACTGTAAAACCAGAAAGTATCCAAACAACTACGGCTTTAAATAACAAACAGCACAGACTCCGTGGATTCTGACAGCCGTGATAAATCCTACTTTAATCGTGCATTAAAAACACATATCATGTGTTTGATAAGCAGTCATCTGCTATTGCTTGACCCAGCAATGAATTAATAAAGCAAAATATGTGATAATTCAAGGCATGTGTGTGAAATATGTTATTCCCAGGACTTCCAAATGTGATATCTGCCCCTGCCTCCCTCCCCACCTGCTGCCTACACTAGATAAGAAGGTGTTGGTTCTAAGACGCTATATAATGACAGTGGCCTGCTCTTAGGACTTGAGCTTAAATTTGGGAATTTTCAAAACTAAAGTCTACAAAAAAAGTGTGTTCTGAGATAGGTCCTGAAATGATCCAAGGCCAGGAGAGATGACAGTCTTGGAAATAATGGCTAGTGGGTTACTTACCTTGGTTTCAAAAGCTCCTCAGAAAATTCTGAAATCTAGCAAAAAATTATTGCCTGTCTGCCCAGTGACTCTGCTGCATGAGCCACTCCTGAGTCTGAGAATTGAGGTGGCAGCACATCTGCCCTGGAGCTTGGCTCTTTGTAGAGATGAGCCTGGAGAGCCAGAGGGTAAGGAAAGGCAGACTCAGCGATCTCCTTGCCAGCTACACAAGTCATACCACCATTTTCTTCATTGTGTTGCTAGATATGGTCTGGTCCAAGATTTATTCCCCACTCTGGCTACATGAACACTCATAAAAGGTTTGAAATATTGTAAGCAGCAGGCCATGAACTTGTCTAGAATACTAAAGGAGAAAAGAGAGTGTCCCAGTATTTATTCATTTTAAAATGATAAACCATTTATAGGAACCAGTTCATAAATGCTCTATCTGTAGAGAATGGTTGGCTCAGAGTGGGAGTTAGAGAGATAAATTCAGCCAGATTTCATCTTCTAAAATGCTTGGAGCTTCTTGGCTAAAATGCATTCATTCAAGTGATTTGTTTATGTGCTGGAAAGAATCTTGAATCTTGTATCATAAATTAAACCAAGAATTCATGATGAAGAAGTGATGTCTAAAAATTGGGTGAGGTGATATATTCTTTTCTAAACTGCAATTTCAGAAGATCTTCAAATGCAGCCCCAAGTCCCTATATCAGTGACATTTAGTCATGCAAGATATACACAGTAGTGGCTACTATGTGAAGGAGTGCCTTTATACACACACACACACACACGCTCTCTCTCTTGCTCTCTCTCGCGCTCTCTCTCGCTCTCGCTCTCTCTCTCTCTCTCTCTCTCTCTCTCTCTCTCTCTCCAAGTAAGGATGTGAATCAAAATTTGGTAAACAGTGTATCATGGTGGCTAACAGCAGACTCTCTAAAGATATGTATGTTAAAGCTTCATTTTTGCACGTTGCTTTCAGGGTAAAATTAGGCACATAATTTCATCTCTATAAGCCTCTGTATCCCCATACTTCAAATCATGTAATTGTTCCTGTGAAATTACATTGATGTGAGTACTGATAATGTATGTGAGGTACCAAGCAGAGTGCTGGGCATGTAATATGCTACCCTGCCCTAGGCTTTAATATAATAGCAGCTCCATTTCAGATTTGCCATACAACCTATTTAGATGAAGACAAATTCTTTCTTGAAACCAGTACTCCTTTTGTAAAATGAAATTATCTGTTTTGTTATTTTACATTTTATTGAGTTATTGTGAGAAGAGATAAGATTATAGCTATAAAGGATTTAGACTCATGTTGGCATCTTATGAATGCTCTATAAGTATTAACTCTATTTATAAAGTTATTGGTATCATTTACATTAAAAAGGCTTCTGGTTGACTGAAGTATACTCAAACTGAACTCAGAATGAATAACAAATCTCTAAGAAATTATTTAGATTACTTATAGAGGAAACCAGTGGCATTGCTGTTTAATGAAAGAGGCATCTAAAAGTACATGATTATAATTAAACTCTCATTTTTCTTCATGTAACTTATACCCCTTACATACAACCCGGGACTTCAACATGAGGTTTACTTTTCCTGCCATCAACTTTGCACTCTGATAAGTTCTGACTTAATGCATTTTCCCCATTCCCACAGAGTCCCATCACCTATTTCACTGTTTTGAAAATTAATGAAAATTGATGCCTGGAAAAAATCTTGGTTTCCCTTGGCTTATTGGGAACATCCTTTGGACCATTGTTTCTAAGACCACTACACACTTAAGACATGAGAGAGGGAGTTGAGAATCACACAGTGATTTTTGCACATATAGGCAGTCACATGTAACCCTTGTTCCTTAAATCAGTGACCCTGGGAAGAATCATCTGTGCTCTTAGCTCCAAAATGTTACCCAAGGTTATAAATATATACTACACATTGTCCCCTTATTATTCCAGAATGCTAGATATAGAGGCATTTTCATTTTGTGTATTGGAAACTGAGCTAAACAGTGGTGATAATACTTTTATTTCCATTTTATGTAGAAATTTCTCAGCAGTGGTGACTATCTGATCACTTATTTAGATAATTTGCCTGCAGTTGACATGTATCAATTTATACTACACTTGATTAACAGAAAAGAAGAAGAAGGAAAGATCATAGTGAGCCACTGAACCAGGTTTTAAAGTTACCAAAGTTATAAAATTTTATCGTGTCACTGATTGTCAGAGCAACAGGTGAGAACATTAAAGGCTAATTTCTCAATAATCAAAACTACACGGGAATGCTCCACCCCACAGATATATGTGGCTCATTTTCCTAGACATCAGTGTTCATTCACACACTGGCACAAGATTTAGACCACTTCAAATGAAGTCATCCTGATTGCATTTTGCTGCTGCTTGTTTTCCCATCAGTCTTGACTTCATTCTAGCAGCTATCATACTGAAAATTTCTAAATATGGAAACCTTCACAGTAATGTCACGTAAAAGAAGGACTCTTGGAGAACCCTGATTTGACAGAAAGCTCCCTCTTTTTCTCCGCAGTTTACATTAGAAATCCAAAAACATTCCAAACAAGGGGCAAAAAAAGAAGCAGTTTAAATAGTAAAGCAATATAATCATTTAAATGATTCAGTTTTGAAACTATGATCGTTCTTATTTGAGTGTTTAAAAATCACTTCCAGTCTTTTCCATGAGAACATTTTAAACATTTTGTTTCTTGAATTATCTAAGGAAAACCTATGTACTGTTTTACATTTTTCCCTAAATTTAGTCCAGTCCAAATTGTATATATATATGAAAGTGACTTAGAATTTCATATTCGTTAGTTAAAAAAATGGAGAAACCTTAATTACTCCAAATGTATTATTTATTTCTATTAATCCTACCACTCAATTGCCATTACACTAAATCAAACACTGGTTCTTTGGCCCTCCAGGAATACTTGGATGTGGTCTAGCCAGTTTATACCTGTTAATGCATACTTTTTCCCTGAAGAATGGTGTGCTTTTTAAATAAGAATTTAAAATGTGGTTTTAAATAGCCAGTACTCATTACTGTGAAGTAATCCAAATTTTGCACCAAATTGTCATTCTAAAGTTAGTCATTTATTGAACCTATGAGAGACTGAAAATGTCAGCTGAGGTAGTTCAAATTTTGCACCAAATTGTCATTCTGAGGCTAAGCCTTTATTGAACCTATGAGAGACTGAAAATGTCAGCTGGCATAATCTAATGGCTAAACCAAAGCTTTAAAGCACATAGCCCTCTCCACAAAGAGAAAATGTGAAAGATATAATGAATTTAAGATGTTAATGTTTTTAATTGGGATCTGATATGGTCATGAAAATGAACTTTATGGCATGGATTCCAGCCCTTGACAAATTTTGATTCTTCGGTGATGAGGCGGGTCTGTGACTGCCATTAACAGACTGGTTCAGCTGTCCTTGCTGGAAACAATATTAGGAAGAAGCATAGGAGTTATCATCTGTGATTCAGACACATTAGCAATAGGAATGCCAGAGGCAGAAAATGTGCAATTTCATGCTCATTAATTTCAGAGAGGATTTACAAATTAACCTGACTAAAGATATTACTTTCCCAAAAGGCCTGCAGGCATCACTGAGCAGCCCAGCTAGCACAGACCACTTCCACAAGGTTGTCTAGATGCTCCGGGGCCACCGCAGTTCTGTTTGTCCCTGCATGCAGATCAGAGGCCAGGTTCTGTGCTGGAGACCTTCCTGGTTGCAGGAGAACTGTGCAGATGTAAGGAAGCAAATGTGTATCTGAGGAGAAAGAATTTAAGGAGACAGCGTCATGGAAGATTCTTCCCTCATGTCCCTGCCGTGAGGCAGAACATAACTTTTTATTTTCATTTGACCTTTACTAGCTAGGGGATAGTAATTCAATACCATTTCCTCTCTCCACCTTCAAATGTAAATTGACTAATAGATTATTATTACAATCAGTCACTTGCTCCACTGAATCTGACCTTAGATAGCTCTAGTTACTCCTATAATTCAGCCATTTCAGGATTTGTTGAGAGGTTTAAAATGGATCAAGGGAAGATTGAATTCACTCAAAACCATACCATTACAACAGTTTCCTTTACATTTGAAGAAACCAGTCCATGAGCAATTTGATGATTGCAGGCCTGGGGATACTCTTGGAGTTTGCTGATATGACTGGCATTCTGCCACCTACTTTGTAGGCTGCCCCTGATGCAACCAGGTGAGACATTGGAACAGGTATATCCTCACTACCCGTGCAGTTGCTGTTGGTCATATCAATTGGAGCAGGGCTTTCTAAACATTAACGTGCATACAAATCACCTGGAGATTTTGTTAAATGCAGACTCTGATTCCATGGGTTGGGGTGGAGGCTGAGATTCCACATTTTTTGACAATTCCCAGATATGCTCCTGCTGCTCATCCATGGTCCACATTTTGAGAAGCAAGAATTAGATAATAGAGCAGTAAGGGAGAGAAATGATCTTATAACACAGGCTTACGATAATGTGAGCTATATTGTTGCCATTCTTTTTAGCTGCGATATTTAATCCCTGAAATGGTTATCAGATTATGGTTAATTACAAGATATTCTATCACTGTGAAGAAACCAAAAAACTACTGTATATTTGTTCTTAAAATGAAATTGTGCTCTGGGTGTTTTGTTTTTTTTCCCCAAAGTTCAAAAGTAAAAGAAAGCCAGGTGTGGCGGTTCATGCCTGTAATCCAGCATTATGGAAGACTGAGGTGGGAGGATCACTTGATGCCAGGAGTTTGAGACCAGTCTGGGCAACATAGCAAAACCTAGCCTCTATAAAAAATAATTTAAAAAGTCAGGCTTGGTGGCATGCACCTGCAATCCCAGCTGCTCAGAGGCTGAGGTGGGAGGAGCACTTGAGCTCAGGATTTTGAGGCTGCAGTGAGCCATGATCATACCACTGCATGCTAGGCAGGGTGACAGAGTGAGACCCTATCTCAAAAAAAAAAGAAAAAAAAAAAAAGGCAAAAGATCTGGTCCCTTTAGGAATATAGAGCACATCTGTGTCTGAATTATGACACTATAAGGAAACCTGCAGAGTCAAGGATAGACATTAATGCCATGCAGATGCAAAACAAATAACAAAAGGGAGGAGGGAAAGTAGATGGGGGAAATCATCTTTTCATAGGAAAGAGACTATCACAGGGCAGCACACTGCCTCTGCTTCTTGTCATCAAGCTCAGATCATTCCCCAATCTTCTGGTGTAAACTTAGCTGTATGGACCCCTCTATCAGATTAGGGAAGGAAATGAAATTGATGCATTCTCGGTAAGTTGTAAGCAACTCTCCATGTTACAGCCTCCACATACCAAAGCTGTAGAGCCGAAGCCTGTGTAGGACTTGGCAGCCTTCTGACTCTAGGAGAGATCATGAGTGCACTTTTTGCTTGACCGTAGAAAAATAGGGTTATTTGAATCAGGAATTATGAACAATTTAATTTCTTTAAATTATGTGGGGCCCTGTGATTGTAGTTATGCATCATTTTAACAAGAAGAGAAAGATATAATTAAGCTCTGTTGTCAAAAAGCCTTAACAGTTATCCTTCAGGAAATCTTGCTTAAATTTCAAAGTGTGCCATCAAACCACCAGGGAAGCAAATGGGACTGGAAGGCTAGTGTCTATGGGAGAGAAGCAACCATGTTATGTTCATGCTAACTGGGATAAAATGTTCACAGGACCCAATTACTGAAACGATTATGGCTCCCCACCACACAAAACTACCATGTTATCGGAAAGCCTAAAATGACTTGTTTCTTGATTTTTCTGATTGAAAAATTACGGATAAATTCCTAGTGGTGGATCTCCCTTTCTCATCCTGTGCTTCACCTCCACCTAACCTTAAGCCCATTCTCATTCTCCCCGTCAGGTAATCCAGTACCATGTTCTAGTCTCAAATGTAGGGAGTAGTGATTCTGCCATCACCACTCCACTGAAAGTGTCATTATCTTTTGTGTACTTTGAGTCTTAGTTTGCTCATAGTAGGTACTAAATTGTGTGACATTTAATTGAATTCAAGGGACAGATTGTTTCATCCACAGTGGATTTTATTTTGTTCATTCATGGAAACCAGGCTTTTATTTCAAGTTTGTAAGGACATGCATGAGCACTGTGGCATGCCCTGCCTGTCTCCTCGCTACTGGGAAATGGTCATAATATTTAACTGCACCAAATGCCTTCTTTTTTCCTAATCAAGATGTTAAGGGGGTCTGCTGGCTTAGCAGGTGCCTCAGTTGTGCATAATTAGTTGCTAAGAATTGTTTAGCATACGCTGATTAGTCTCAGCCAAAGGAAATTAAATTTCCTTTCTTCAGCAAAGCTTTGAACACAGCTAGAGATTCCTGAAACCATATTCATATCGGGTTCCTCTGCATAGCCCAGAGTGAGAAATGAGAGTCTCAGGAAATGGAGAAACAGGAACCAGCCTGGTGACACAAGGATGCTGTTTGATACCAAGCAAACGTTGGAGGATTTGAGAGCATGAGGGGACCTGAGTCCCTTCCTCATGATGTGACTCTCCCAGCTCCAGCACAGGCGGTTTGTGATGCATAGTGAAGCATTGCTCCTTAGGTGCCCGCTGGTGGCTTTCCAAGTTTATAAACACCAGCTTCATGTGATCAAAACAAATGATCTGTGTTTGCCCCTCCTGTGTTTGGCACATGAGGAAACTGGCCAAACTGGGGGGAATGAGAGGGACAGATGGTCCCCCTTTTTGTTCTTCTTCTGCTTTAAGTATATGCTTGACTAACGCTTTTGGTGCCTTTGTCACCATGTCAATTCTCCCTGTTAATGGAGTGCATTTTTCCCTAGCCTCATGAGATGTCACTCTAAAGGGACCCATGTTCTTTATTGTGACCAACAGGTAAGCCCCTGTGAAGGGCCATCATGTGTGATGGTGATTACCTACCTGCTAAGATGTTGTTAGGAAAGGCTGGCAGTGTTGATACCCTGAGATGCCCTTAATGATTGCTTGAAACATTCATTTCAGTGAGCAAGTAGCTCACTAACTGAATGTCTGCTTTCCCCTGTAGTGACTTTTAGTGAGAATCCCTGGTTAATATGATCATCCAAGTCTGGGCTGAGAGTCTGCTATGAAAATCATAATTCTTTTGTTTAAAGACATTATTTTAAAGGTTGATCAATCATTCTACAGTCTGAATGAAAATGAAAGGAAATATATGTTGATAACCTTTTTATAAAGGGTCAGATTTTTCACATTACATCAATATTTAATAGCTGTTGGATGATAATGTGACTTTAAAAGGAATAGGCTATCAACCTAGAAAAAGAAAAGCAGAAGTAGGAGGGAATATAGCTTATAACAAATGTTTGACTTTCTTCATGTTCTTTGTTTACAACAAATGCTCTTGTTTGAAAAAGTGAATATAATTAATTCACATATTCTATCAGCAAACATTTAGTGAAAGCCTACGATGTGCTAGGTACTATTCTGATTGATTTCTTTCCTTGTCATTTGACCTTTTTTTGTTTATTGATATATCTGGATTTAACTTGAAAGCCTATTTAGTATCTCTTCAATGAAACAAAGAAAAGTATTAACATAAATCTTATAATTCAGTGACTCTTTTAAGGCTCATCCTGGGGAACAATGAGCTATATTGACGTTGCTTTTAAATTTTATCTTCAAAGAAATGAACTGAAAAGCATAAATTAGTTCGGTAGTACCATTTGTAACTGTTGTTTGCTTTAGGCAACAAATATGTGGAGGAGGGAAGAATGGGATGTATATATACACAAAAATAATTGGCTATGTGGCTCAGGCTCATTTTCAAAGGCTTCACTGTAGCAATTAACTTACACCATACAAGGTCTCTGCTGGTACAGTGTGCCCAATCACTCACTCCTGTGACACAGCAACATGTGGACCCAATGGCCTATGAAATCTTATCGTCTATCTAAAAGGAAATGAAGAAAGAACATGGGACTAAGAATATAAGAAATTCCATCTAGACTCAATTTAGATGTGTGTCCTCCTGTAAATTTATCTTTCTGGGCCTCAGTTCTATTTACAATGAAAGAATGGTCTAGATTATCCCTTATAACCGGGCGTGGTGGCTCAAGCCTGTAATCCCAGCACTTTGGGAGGCCGAGACGGGCGGATCATGAGGTCAGGAGATCGAGACCATCCTGGCTAACCCAGTGAAACCCCGTCTCTACTAAAAAATACAAAAAATTAGCCGGGCAAGGTGTCGGGCGCCTGTAGTCCCAGCTACTCGGGAGGCTGAGGCAGGAGAATGGCGTGAACCCGGGAGGCGGAGCTTGCAGTGAGCTGAGATCCGGCCACTGCACTCCAGCCTGGGCGACGCAGCGAGACTCCGTCTCAAAAAAAAAAATAATAATAATAGATTATCCCTTATAAGCATGAAATTCTAGGGATATATCTATAAAGCTGCATTTAGGGACACAAGAGAAGATAGAAGCCTCCGTAGTTCTCCATGACTTTATGCTCAAGGATTAGAAATGCACTCTGGACACTCTGGTCCTTTAATATCCTACTGTGGAGCCATCAGCCACAGATTCATTCAGTGTGTTTTATCCATTTCTATTTTCAAACAAGTTTAAATCTAGAGCTGACTTTCAGTAAATCACGTCAAGAGAGCTGGTGTTCATTCTGTGATAGGCAGCTTTTTATAAAAGGCCATGGTGCCTCTAAGGTATTTAAAATAAAAAGACACTCTTCAGGAAAGTCTTCTAAAAACCAAGTTATATTGTGCCATGCTGCTCTGCTGCTATGCCCTCCTTAGCTCTGATGATCAATGTTGCCAAGCCTCTGCCTCCCTTCCATTAGGAATTATTGCTTTCACACTGATAGGCTTTGGCGTGATTGGCTTTGGCAATCAGGGTGAAAGCAATAATGCCGCTTAGACAACATTAGATAGCACTGAACTTTTTCATTCTGGTCCTTTAACCAATACAAGATTTCGCTTCTAGATAATTATTTACTTTCGCCTGTGCTCAGTAAGGTCACTCTTGATATTGGGAGCAGTTGGGGGTGGTGATGGAGAGGCTGGCCAGGTGGTCATCTATAATTCAGTTTCAACCTTTTAAGGATGTGCTCAACTAGACTATCTCAGTTCTAAATCAAGGAAGTTGTTTTCAAATATAAATGAGAAAACCATTTTACCAGGGTTGACTACTTCTGAAATGCAAACTGGGTACATTTCTAAAGAAATAGCTCTTTAAAATAGAGCATCAAGTGCAGATAACCCCAGAGTCTCCTGGGTAAATCTCTTATTGCCCTTTATAAAAAGCCAACACTGGATTCAACTCAAGACTTTAATTGGCTGGAATCTTGACAAATAGAACACTGAGGAAAGCTTTTAGGCTTCCAAGATGCCGTACCTAAGCCTGGTTGTTGTGATTATTTCCTGGCTTAGTGCTCTATGCTCATAAATACACCGTTTCAAGGTTTTGGACAATGAAAGGAAATACATTTTTAAAGCAGTCTTATAAAGAGTCCCCGGCTTTAATACATAGTACATTTGTTTTAAAAGGTACTAAATGAAGCATATTGCCTTCTTATTAACACTGTGAGAAAAACACTCAAATATTCAAGTGACAATGGTGGGGCAAAGGGAGACTTTTGTAGTGTGATGTTTACATTTTGTATTTTGTTTTGTGGGTTTTAATTATACTCAAAATGGTGTTTGCAAAGAGAAGAGTCGAAGACCTAAGATACCACTTCTAAAGCAAAAATGGTGTTGATTGAATTGTTATCTGAAAGTTGGTAGTTTATCTTTATGGTTGGAAGAATATAAAAAATTGTGTGACAAATTAAATATAAACGTGAAACAGCATGACTTATATTTTTTAAGTTAATTGCCACTTACAGCAGTGTTAATCTTTTCCTTTCGTCATTGCGTATAAAGACCTTGTTAGTTTTATGAAGAAATCATGAATCATTTCAAACCAGAAGTTCATCCTAGAGAGGAAATGAGTTCCTCAATTTTGAAACACAAGCCATTCAGTTGGGAGAATTAATGTTCTCAGATGATAAAGCCTTGTTCTGAATAAATCCTTGTTATGTGTAATAGTTTGTCATGTACAATATGGCTTCTTTAAGTTCTTTAATGATTTCCTGCTATTATAAAATGGTTACAACAACAATAATACATCTTACAGTGTGACATTTAGGTTATCTAGCTGGACTGAATATGCTAGATAATTATTTTACATTCTATTTACTCAAGCCATGTACATCTTATTCTTGAAATTTTTAAGGTTGTTATTCACATTTCTTTTACTTTTTATAAATGCTCCCATCCCAATTAGTAAGAATTGTCCTTTATTTTAGCCTTAGTATTTGCCATCCTAGATCACTGCTCCTTTATTCCTAGTCAGGTAAAATCATTTTCAAAGTTAAAAAAAAAATCACCTTACTTAGAACTGGATGGACCCATTGTCTCCATGATCTTGTCACCTACTGTTTTAATCATTCACCTTCTTGCCTAACTCTCACAGATCCATTAAGCTTTAGACCTTCTGTCTTCTCAGTTGCTCTTTTAATAATTCTGCAAGTTATTTTCATCTCTTTCTAAAAGAGCACAAACAAGCTCATTGCAATATATGTCTTCTTTTGCCAAACCATCATTCCTTCCCTATTCTCAACCTAGCTCCTCTGGTCTTCCCTCTGAACATCTCTATCCCTCTGCTTTGCACTGGCTGCCAGTTCACACTCCCAGGAGGAACCTACTAACTCTGAGTGGCTTTATTTCCCTTGCAATACTAACTCTGTCATCTGCTTATCTGAAATATTGCCTTTCTTTTTACTTTCTTTGTTCTTCTACCTGATTATTCTTAGTGCCCATTGAGCCATTTTATTTCTTCTTTGTCTTTGTTACACCTATTCACTGGTACTTACTTATCAATGAATGTAGGTGACAAATAATTTGTATACTCTATTTGCATACTTCTTACCATTTCATAAACATCTTCATGAGCACTATAGCTTTTGATCCTGACAACCCTAAGAAGTAGATGAGAATTTTCTCTCTCTTTTATAAGGGAAGAAACATATTCACAACATTTTCAAAGATTGATCGCACAGCTAACCCAAGTATAGGACCCAGGCCTACCAACACTTTCCACTGTACTGTACCACTTCTCTCTCGCAGAAGGATTGCAATCCGTTAAAAATCTTCACTGCATTAGAAACTGGATGGAAATTAACCAAACGCTTCATTGTACCTTTGCAGATGAGAGTCCCTACACTAAATCCGCCAGCCAGACAAAGCCGCCTGATGGAGCGTTGGCTGTGAGGAGACAGAGCATCCCAGGTTAGACCAGACTGTTGGATTTTTCAGCTGTTTTACTTTTGAATCCTGTTATTTGGTGATTCTAAACAATTCCAACTTGGTAAAAATAATAATAATAATAAATCATGTTATTTCACAGAGCATAGAATGAATTCTACACCACTTGTTCAAACAATATTCATAAAAGCTAGACTTTAGAAAACCTTGCCAACTTGTGAGAATTCATCTTGTAATCCATCAATGTAAAATCCTTTGCAAAATGACTTGAATTTGTATCAACTCTACTCATTTACTTACTCTCATCTCTGTTTTCAGGGGATGACTTTCACAATAGCATCCATTTCTTTACTGAGCTATAGCTGGCAGAAATAAGGAATTCACAGTTGCCGCAACAGATCATATATGCTGAATGCAAAATCACTCTTTTCTTCTCATCTCTTTGAACCTGAATTTGCTTCCATTGGACAGCTCTTGTGAAATTTGTGATTTTGTTTCCTTAGGAAAGTGTGAATTGTATTGTAATACAATGAGTGATATCTATGTTTTTCCAACAAAACATTTTGAAGAAATATCTTTAAATGTCTTTACCCCAAAACTTCAATATTTTGAAGCTTTGATTTGTGAATGACACAAAAACATGTAAGTTCTGAAATTAAAGAGGAAAGGAAATTCAAAATGCTATTCAAACAATCTGAACTAGATAATTCACGGAAAAATTCCTTGTGGAAGCAATTGTACTTAGAAGGGTTAAAAGCATTAATACATTTAAACTTTGATTTAAAATGATGTATTGTATATTTTATACAAGCAAATTGAGTACAGCTAAACCTCAGCTACAGGATTTTAGAGTACAATAGTTTTAGCAATTCAGAAGAAACAAAGTGGTGTTTCCTACATTAAATGGAATGGTTTGGCAAACGTGTCAGTGAAAGGAAGAATTTTCCACTTGAATAAAGAGCAAGATGAATCCCATTTGTGAGTAACCCTCTTCATGATTATTCTTTATTTTTATAAAAATTTCAGGTGGTTATTTTTACTCTTATTCCAAAGGCTTAGATTCATTTTGAAAGTACAGGACTTATGAAGACACATATTATGAATATGTTTTACATCCTTGTTTTGGTGCTTCAAAGATTCTAAAGCAGTTTGAACTCTGCAATTAGATGGCATCACCCAGTGCCAAGATGTCTTCTATTTTATCCTATAGAACATCATTCTTCATGCTGGTTGCATTTAGAAAAACTACTACAGTCAGTTCTGGACTGTGTTATCTGTTTTCTCCTTGTCAGCATTAAAGAAATATTCCGTTTGAAGTTCAAGAATATCAGTTACCCATCAATTCTTTCTTGGCTGCTCTACATTCACCGGTACTGAGTATTCTACTGCTGGGAAGAAGGAGACTTCCCAGTGTCCTCATAACTCTATGGGATACTAAGCAAATATGCTATTATCAATGTTTTCTTTTCATGGGTTCTCTAGTGCCACATTCTAATGACAACACGTTTGAAGGCCTTCCTTTTTCTTAAAGTCATTAAGTAGTTTTTTAAGTTACACGTTAAATACACAGAATTGGTTCATCATAATCCCTAGTTTGTGGCACATATTATTCTTCATCATGAATTTTGTCTTTTCCTTGTCTTTATGTTAGATATAAAAGTCACTGGAATCATTAACTGTTGGTAAGCTTTATGAGATGTTTTCCTGGAGCTTGACCATTGATAGACCCCTTTTTGTTCATCTCAAGGTAGGGGCCGGAGGTTATTAGGAGTGTTCAGAATCTTCTTAGTTATTTAGAGCAGTTCAAGAAAAAAGATTGCACCAGCCAGAGGGCTAAGAAACCAAAGTGGTTAACAGCAGACTATTACTTAATAGTATTTTAAGGAGAGAATTAAAAAACTTCTTGGAAACTGCCTCCTGACTAATGACTCATGGAGTTCTAATCCCTTACTGTCTTACTTAAAAGTACCCATGAACTCTTGTTCTGGCAAAAAGAAGAGAGTATTCTCAGATGTTTGGCCAAGAAATAACTCAAACAGAAGTGAAACCCAACATCCAGAAATCTTGAGCAATCACCTACTGTGTCCACTTTTGCCCCCACTAAGTCCATGAGAGAGAGAAAAACGCACAGAGGAAAAGGCCAAGTAAGTGTATCCTCTTTATTATTTACCAGAGCTTCAACTGAAAAATCCTGAAGTGTTCTCCTGATGGACTAAGTTGGACCATACAGAGCTATAAGAGCCAGAATTCAGGAGAGTCCAATCTTTTGGCTTCCCTGGACCACATTGGAAGAAGAATAATTGTCTTGGGCCACACATAAAATACACTAATGATAGCTGATGAACTAAAGCAAGTAATAATAAAAATAAAAAATAATCACAAAAAAAATCTCAAAATGTTTTTAAAACATTTACGAATTTGTGTTGGGTCACATTCAAAGCCATCCTGGGCTGTATTACAGCCTGTGGGCTGTGGGTTGGACAAGGCTTGAGCTAGATGGACATTTACAGCCTTAGTCTCCTTTTCCTATGCTCACTCCCAATCCTATTTCCCTCAAGATATTTTTAACACCCCGGCAGCATGGAAAGATGCCTCTAGAGAAAAGCGCACCAATGAAAAGAAGCCCTAAAGGAGAGTTTGGCTAATGTACTAGTTTCTGACCTTCTCAATGCAGAGGCCCCTCCCAAGTAAGATGCAGCTCCAGGGCCATTGATCTGCCCCAGCTGCTGGGGAGTAAGCAAACACAAGGAGGCTAAAATCTTAACAGAGCTATGGCTTTTGCCTACATCTCCCCGTAAAGCTCCACTCCCAGTGGTCCAAAGATGGTGACGGGATTTGACCATTCATATTAGCACTTTCTCTGATGAATGGGGTGGAATATAGTGGAAAAAGAGTATAAAGTAGCAGAAGGCACCTTAAGTTTCTCTAAGTTTTATGATATTTTAAGCTGTTCTTTGAAACTTATTCTATAAATGTAGATCTGGTGCTTCCTGAAGTAAACATTTATATACATACACAGAAATAAGGTTTCTTAATACGGACTCTACTATTTCCATGACTAAAACAGAGTAACTTTAAACAATTCTGTCCCAAAGAGGTAAATATGAATGTTAACAGAATCATAATTTGCTTTTATTAATGTGAAAATCTATGACTCCTGTCTAAACTCAGAATAACTACAGCAGTTATTTTACAATCACAAGCCAAATATGTGCCTTTCATTAAATACCCGTTCTAACCATAAATCCTTTTATCGCCCTCCTTTCCTCTTCCTGAAAAAGAAAATGGATTAAACACTCTTAGGAGCAAAATGCACTTGCTTTGGATAAAGGGGAAATACATTATTCATGTTATTTGGGAACTTGTCATTTTAATCGTGTCTCATATGGCATAAAATGTAAAACTAAAAGGATCTTTTAGTCTTCCATAAGGTTTAATGAAATTTTTAATACTGATGATAGTAAAGAATGACATGAGTGTCCTATGATACCAAACTTTAAGTTTGTATTAGAGACTTAATATTCAATTAAAAATATTAGGGAGATGTATTTTCAATCTCATTTCTCCCCATTAGTTTTCAAAAATAAGATAAATTCCAAGGACAAAGGTATTTAGAACTAACAGATTTTACCATATATCAATGTCTATTAAAAAGAATCTGTTGATTCTCCTTTATTTGACAGATTGCTGGTGAAATGAAGTTCGACCACTTGAAGGGTTTGTCGAAATCGTTAGAGAAAATCTGTACAGACTTTGAGTTTGGCATATTTTGCAATAATCTGTGACCTTGCCCACTTAGAGATGAGGCATTTAATCCTGTCTGTCTCATATTTGTGAAGGAAAGACAGGATACTACACTTGACCTCAAAACCTAGAGATAGTATATTACTTATTTGACTTGCCTCCTCTTTCTATATAGGACATCTTTCTTTGCTTATATCAGTCTTGACTAATTGCCCAAAGAATTCTGGACAATTGACAAATGCAGGAAGATGTCAAATATTCATATCTATTACATTTCTAAACTTTGGTGCACGCAGGAAAATTTTCTTCAATCTGTACCCAGAATAATGCCATAAACGTTTGTGTGGGGTTTTTTTTCCCAGCCTAAAATGTAAGAAAATATACTTATCAATTAGGTCTTAAGGGAGTAAAGTATACATCAGTCTTTCTTGCTGCTCACATTTAGGTACTTGGGAGTGGGTAGTAAAAAATGAAGCTGAGAATCTGAAATGTCCAGTAGCCCAAGATGTGTACAGTCAAGCTGATTAGAATACATCCAGGAAAAGTCAGTATCTATTGAACAATCAAAGTCTGGAAGATAATCCCCATAATACCATACCCTTGACACCAGGGAGGAGCTGGTAACCTTAAATTAAGAGGCTACAATAGGAATTTGAAGGTTCTGCCCTCTCTGATCCAAATTTTTCCTGTCTTTGTTATTCATATCATTAGATGCTTCATTTATGTAAATTTGTATTATTACAGAAGATATATAGTGTGACTTTTACACTAGGACTTTACAGCTATACCACTGTTCAAGTGTGTAAATGCCTGGTTCTGCTTCATCTGGTTAGTTCTACTATTGAGCCCCTGCAAAAAAATGAGTGAGGCTGGACACAGTGGCTCATACCTATAATCCCAGAACTTTGGGAGGTCAAGGCAGCCGGATCTCTTAAGCCTGAGAGTTCCAGCCTGGGCAACATGGTGAAACACTGTCTCTACAAAAAATACAAAAATCAGCTGGGCATGGCGGCATGCACCTGTGGTCCCAGCTACTCAGGACATTGAGGTGAGAGGATTGCCTGAGCCCAGGAAATCAAGGCTGCAGTGAGTCATGATGGCACCACTGTTCTCCAGAGTGAGACCCTCTCTCAAAAAGTAAAAAATAAAAAAAAAATTTTAAAAAGAATGTATCTCAGGGATGAGAAACCAAAGTCAGTTGAATCAAGCAAGTGTGAAATGTCCTAAAAGTACACAGTTGCTGTCCAAAGAAACTAAGGCAGAATCTACTATTAATGAGGACATGACCAACATGGGAAAAAAATACCAAGAGATAAGTACCTTTGTTTCTCAGTCCAGCTGTCCCTGCATCCTCGCAAGTGTCCCAGTGGGCCAAAGTGAGGACAATGAGAACTAAGGGCCAGGGTGTACTCTGCCAAATCCATCCAGTGTCAGCCTTAAGAAAGAACCTAAAATTATGTGTACAAGTGTTAAAATTACTGAATATTTAAGAAAGTAGCTAAATTACATTACTTCTTTAGAGAGAAGTTTCTACGATTATAAAGTCAAGACTGTTAGCACTGCAAATATACCTGAGATTCTGGCTTCTCCCATGTCTTGTTTTGTTTTCCATAGTAGTTATCGCTATAGGAAATTAACTTACAAATTTATTATTTTTTTGTTTCTCAGTCCCTAGCTAAAATGTAAGCTACACGAGGGCAGATCCTCTATATGTCTAGTTCACCTGTTATCTCCAGTGCATGCAACAGTCCTTAGCAAATGTTAGGTATTTGATCAATACTTGTGGAATCAATGAATAAGCAAAAGTCAGCAGGTAGATTTTCTGTGTGAGGAATCTGTGACCCTAAGACCAGCATACTTTCCTACAGAAAAAGTGCAACAAGTTCTCTGTTGACCATGTGTTTTCTGTCTCATTGTATGCTGCAGCAAATACTCACATTTGGCCTTGAAGTTCCACCCAACATGACATTTCCAAGAAAATGCCTGCTGCCCAAGACTAATGAATGAAATATAGGTCAGCCAGAAGCTAGAGACTTTGAAAGGCCAGAGGTTCCCCCCAGCCTCATTTGTTTCTATTTGACCAGAAAATGTCTGTGCGGTCCTAAAACACCCGAGGAAAAAGTTGAGCACCATTTAATAATAAAATTGAGAAGATAAGAGTGATTCATTCATGTGTTCTGCTTGTAGAAAAGTGCTAAAAAATATGAGGAAGAAACGCTGGTCTATAAATAGAGCAATGCAGAGCCAAACATATTACTTATTATGGCAGGTACACATTAAGTATCTCCTCCAGAGAACTGATCCAGTTTGCTATGTGGCTGTGAGTACATACTGAGTGCTCCTCAAGTAGCACAAGGCAAAACCAGCACCTTGATTTGTGTGTTCAGAACCATAGCTTTCATTAGTGATTTGGAGAAACGACAGTCTATTATGTTTGAACTTCTCTCATGCCTTAGTAAACATTGGCTGAAATACAATAAAGTGGTGCATATGCAGCAAGTGATTTTGAAACAATAATTCTTCCAGCATGCAATTTAGGGGAAATTTTTTTTGTGGTAACTGTGCTTTGGTATTTCCTGAACCCCCTGTTTGGGAATTCCTGTGTTATAGGAGAGATGGCACTTGGTCAATGTTGTGCTCCAGGTACATGTAGGAGTGACTCTGATGACAGCTAGCAACAGCCTCCAGTGTCAGAAAAATTTTACAGGCTGACTGAGGATATAGCCATAAGAGCTATAAGGAAAAAGTCTTTTCCCTCTATTACTTTTGCCCTGAAAAAAATTAATTCTCCCATTCCTGGGTTTGGTAGACCATTGACCCTAGGGTTTTAGGTGACTTTAGAAAATTAGGCTAGGTAGAAGTTGTATGGCTTGATTGGCATTGAAGAAAGTGAAGAAACATCTTACATAGTTTACTTTTGAATAGAGTAGTTGGGCCTATTAATATTTTCTTATCTATTGACCTTATATGACTCAGAACAGCTTCCCAAATTTCAGTTACTCATATGTCATCTTCATTACTTTTGTTATATATTTGTGTTCCACCTCTACTATAATTAATATGATTTTAAGTAAGTTTAAATTGGTATACTTTTTTACTTAGGTTTATCATAGGCTTTACTATCTGTAATTTTATATGCTAATAATATTTTTCTAATATAAATTTTTTCTAACTCTGAAAATTAAAAACAAAGGTTTCTGTGTCATCTTAAGTCATCTTGCATCCAGCAATATCTATACACACCTACTTTGGGAAACACTGACTTGGAATGAGATTCTTCTCAGAAGACATGACTTTGACAACCACAAAACTTCACTTTGTTGGTAGTCAGTAAGTAGTTGTTGATTTGTAGTGCAGAAACGTCATTTGAATGACAGTGAAAGGCTTTGGGGGCTTCTGTTAACAAATGAAAAGAAATAAGAAAAGAGAAAGAGGAGGTTGAACAATATTATGCCAAAGCTTGGGGAATAATGAGAATGAAATGATCATTGGAGTAACCTAACCCAGAGCGAGAGTAAGAGAGAGACAGAGAGAGAGAGAGAGAGAAGGTGGGGAAAGGGGAATGATTATACAAGTACTAGTTACCATTTATTTCATGCCAGTGCCAAGTATTGGACTGGTCATCTTCATGAATATCATCTCATTTCTTCCTCAGAAACATCACCAGGGGGAAAATAAGTTTTATTCCCCTCTTACACATGAGCAAACTGAAGTTCTTTTATTTATTTATTTATTAATTATTATTATTATTATTATTATTATTATTATTGGTGGTGGGGGACACAGTCTTGCTCTGTCACCCAGGCTGGAATACAGTGGCATGATCTCAGCTCACTGCAACCTCCACCTCCCAGGTTCAAGCGATTCTCCTGCCTCAGCTTCCTGAGTAGCGCCACCATGACGTGCACCACTATGCCCAGCTAATTTTTGTATTTTTAGTAGAGATGGGGGTTTCATTATGTTGGCCAGGCTGGTCTTGAACTCCTGACCTCATGATCTGCCTGCCTCAGCCTGCCAACGTGCTGGGATTACAAGTGTGAGCCACTGCACCCCGCCAGCAAACTGAAGTTCTGAGAGCTGAAGTCGCTTGTCTAAAATCACAGGGCTAGAAAACAGTGGACCTTGGATAAACCCTAGTTAAATATAAATTTTGACCAGATTCCTGAGTAGTGAGGGAAGGGAGAAGGTGGTAGAGAGAATCCTCACTTAGAACAAAATGTGAAGACTGACTTCTCGAGCCAGTTGAGCCTCTGGTCGGAAGTATCCAGAAGGTGTGAGTTGAGCAGAAGCCTCTGAATATGGGTGATCTCTGTCCATCCAAGTCACAGACTCCATCTCAGTCCTTATTGACTAGAGCCCTAAATTAGAGGGGGCTAATGAGTAATGGCTTGGGGTCATAGGGCTCCTGCCATTATCTCTCTAAGTAACGGAGTACTAGGAGAAACTGAGGAGGCGAACTACTAGGGCTTCGGGCCGTGTTATTCCATGCACTTATACCTTTCAGAGCTTTCCAGTCAAGGAAAAAAATTAAAATTGGTCAAGCAGGCTTTTAACTACTTACTCTGAAACTGGTAACATCATAACTATGCTTTATGTTTCCCCTTTAAAACCACGGAAGAATAGAAAGCGGTAAGATAACACTGAGAAAATGAAACGAGTCACTGTGTTCTGTAGCATCATAGTCAGTCTTGACTCACTGACTCTGATCATATCTATATATAAATATATAAAATATATAAGAGATACACAAATTCTTTTAAAATCAAATATTCTTATACATTTCTAAAACCTATGACTGGGCTACACATTAAACAGATGTAATGAACATTTCCCCTTCAAAATGTGGGTGGAAATACTTTACAGCACCTGGCAAAGCTCTTTGATCTCTTCAGGAGTTTGACTGCACCTCTGGAACCCCCCTGCCTTCTGCATGGAATGTAAACCACTGACACATTGATCCCTTGCCCTTCACCTGTGCACACTCACTTCATTCTCCTTTTTTCCTCTGGCCCATCCTTTACTTCCTCGCTACATCCATTATAACTAAAATGATCTCTCACTTTTTGATTCTGAGTGTTCCTCTAAACTGACCCTTATACATTCATTCAACACATAATTATCCAACAGTAACTCGTTGAGCAGTCACTGTGTGCCAGGTACTGTTCCAGGTGCTAGGAATATAGATGTGAACCCAGCCTATTAGCCTCTGTCCTCATGGAGCTGACAGGCTAGCAGGGGAAACAGGCATTCAGCAAACATTGAATACCTGGTCTAAGGTCAGGCTATGCTGTGTACAAAAAAGGGAAATGAACTAGTGTAAGTAGTAGAGTAGTGGGGGCAGAAAGTTATGGGGTCCATGCTCAGACAGAAAATCTGAGGCCTCCATGGCCTCCAAAGGCCAAGGTTGGCCCCCATGAGCTGGTGACTTTGGAGTAGCCTGAAATGAGTGGTGAACCATGTAATGATCTGGAGGAAGAGGATTCTAGGCCAAAAGAAGAGCAAATGCAAAGTTCCGAAGTCAGAACAAGCTTGGCTTTTAAAGAAACTGAGAGAAAGAAACTTCTGCTAACAACTAAAAAGAAACAAGAAAAGAGAAAGAGGTGGTTGAACAATATTATGCCAAATTGAATGGCTAAGCATGGCCAGAAAGGGGGAAGCAAGGCTGGGGGTGTAAGGGATGAGTCTGGAGAAGAGACAAGACTGTGTCCTGTAGAGCTTTTAGGCCATGGTAAGAGTTTGGATATTATTCTGAGCAGTACAGGAAGCCATTGTAGGGGTTAAGGTATTGATGTAATTTCTTTTTTGTTTATTTTAATTTCTCTAGCTGCTATATGGAAAATAGGCTTTTAAGGAGGCAAAAGTGGAAAAAGAAGACCAGTTAGCAGGCTGCCATGGTATTTCAGGCAAGAAATGATGGTGGCTTGGACTAGGAGGTGGAGGTGGGGGTAGTAAAAAATGGTCAAATTTTGAAGAAAGAACCTAAAGGACCTACTGACAAATTGGATGTGGGATGAGAGAGGAAGAGAGAAGTCTGGGATAATTTCAGGGTTTTTGCTCTTAACAATTGGGTAAATACTGATGCCATTTACTGAAACAGAAAATAACCCAGGAAGAAATGGATCAGTGGAACAGGAGAGTGGGGAACTCAGAGAAGAGCTTAGGTGGAGATAGAAATTTTGAAGCTTTCAGTTTGTCAGCGGTATTTATACCCATGGGGGTGGGTGACAGGTCTTCTAGGTAGCACAGACAGAGGAAGATTCAGCAGAAGATATGAAGAAACAAAAGCAGTGGTCATGAGGATCAGGAGAATGTAGTACCCTGGAATCCAAGTTATGAGCCATGTGACTAAAGAGTGAGAGAAAAACTAGGTCAAAGATTGATGATGAGATGAATGAGAATTGGCCATAAGATTCTATAAGAAGGGAGGTTTGGTGACCCTGACAAAAATAGATTCAGTGAAAAGGCAGGAGTAAAAGCCTGATTTGAATGGCTTGAGGTGAGAATAGGACTTGAGTAACAGGCAGAGAATGTGGACACCTCTAATCAGAGTTTCTCTATCAAAGTGAGCAGAGAAATGGGAGAGTGGCCACAGGGAGCATGTGGTCTATGGAGGACTTTAAAATATATACGTAAGAGAGGATGCAGCGTGTTTGTGTGCTGATGTGACTGAACTAGTGGAATGAGAGAAAATCGTGCAGGAGGGAGAGGGGATAAAAGCAAAACCAGTCTTTGAAGAGGCAGGGGTGCCTCCAGTGTGCACCACCGGTTCAGCGGGAGGAAAGGCAGCGTGCAGGGGCACAGAGGCAGGAGGGTGCTACAGTCCCTGCTGAGAAGATCTGTGAGTCATCTTCTGATTGCTCTATTTCCTTAGTGACATAAGAGGTGAGGTCATCCACAGAGGGTATGGAGGGGAAGGAGATGTTCAAGGCTTAGAGAGAGAGAGGAGGTATCATTTCAAAGACTGGGACAGTGGATTACCTAGGACACTGTTCGAGGATTACCCTGCAGTGCAGTATAGCCCTAACTAATAGACCCCTCTTCCTTCTTAAAAACCCTGCCTCCTCAAATTAAAAAAGGACAAATTAAACTAACCCTTCTGCCGGGCGCGGTGGCTCAAGCCTGTAATCCCAGCACTTTGGGAGGCCCAGACGGGCGGATCACGAGGTCAGGAGATCCAGACCATCCTGGCTAACACGGTGAAACCCCGTCTCTACTAAAAAATATAAAAAACTAGCCGGGCGCGGTTGTGGGCGCCTGTAGTCCCAGCTACTCGGGAGGCTGAGGCAGGAGAATGGCGTGAACCCGGGAGGCGGAGCTTGCAGTGAGCTGAGATCCGGCCACTGCACTCCAGCCTGGGCGACAGAGCGAGACTCCGTCTCCAAAAAAAAAAAAAAAAAAAAAAAAAACCCTAACCCTTCTAATGCTGATGCCTGTGACATTCCCATATAGCGTATTCCATTCCTCTGGGTTCTCTCCTCTTACTTCTCCCTTCCATAATCATTTTTTGTAACACCCAGAGTATTTTATTTTATTTGTTTCCCCAGCTGGAGTGCAATGGCGTGACCTCGGCTCATTGCAACCTCTGCCTCCTGGGTTCAAATGATTCTCCTGCCCCAGCCTCCCTAGTGGCTGGGATTACAGAGATGTGCCACCATGCCTGGCTAATTTTGTATTTTTACAAAATGTGTTTAAGAAAGAAAAGAAAAACGGGATTTCACCTTATTGGTGAGTCTGGTCTTGAAATCCTGACTTCAGTTGATCCACCTACCTCGGCTTCCCAAAATGCTGGGATTACAGGCATGAGCCACTGTGCCCGGCCCAGAATATTTTATATTTTTATTGAAGCTTTCAGCAGTTTCACTCATCCTGTTTCAAGTTGCTCTGCAATTGTTTTCCTGGATTGTAGACTTACATTTAATTTAAGGTTATAGTCCCTTAAATTCAAGAAAATGTTTGTTTATTTTGTTGATTGGTTGATTGGTTTTGAAGCAGGGTCTTGCTCTGTCAGCCAGGTTGGAGTGCAGAGGCACGATCATGGCTCACTACAGTCTTGACCTCCTGGGCTCGAGTCATCCTCTCACTTCAGCACCTGAGTAGCAGATACCACAGGCACATGCCACTATGCCCAGCTAATTTTTTAAAAATGGTTTGTAGATACAGGGTCTTGTCATGTTGCCCAGGATGGTCTTGAATTCCTGGGCTCAAGCAATCCTCCCATCTCAGTGTCCCAAAGTACTGGAATTACAGGCGTGAGCCACTGCACCCAGCTGAAAATGTATCCTTATTAAAAATTCTCCCACAAAGTTTTGCCCAGTAGGGTTCATAGCAGGGTGCAGCCCATGTTTATCAAATTAAAGAGTCTCCTTTCATCACCTGCCTTAGGATCTCATCAATATTATAAATCAACCTTTACACAATGATGAAATAGAATGATAGAGTGGAACTCACAGTGCTCTTACTGATCTTTCTCTAATAAACACCTAAAAAAATATGTGCATGCATCACATACACATATTTTCCCCTTTGTGTTCTACTTTCACTATTGGAAACTCCACATCTACTTTCTTCTGCTTCAACATTTTTAGGCATAGGAAACTTACTATCTTACAAAGTAACCCCTGCTTTTTTACATCTCTCTTAAACATTCCTTATCCTGATGGACTGAAGTTTCTTATCGTGAACCCACTGGCTCTTCTAATCTTTCTGAACTTCCCCAAAGTCAGTCATTCAGATACTTGAATATATCTATCATCTCTTCCTTGAGTTGCTGTTGTTGTTTAAACCAGATAAAATATGCTCCTTCCTTGGTTCTGTCCTATGTGACATGTTTTCCATATCCTGCTAGTCTTTCTTTAGTTTGTCAATGGTCTTTAGCATGGAGCAGTCAAAACTAGACACTTCGCCACGCTGTTGGTCTGAAAAGAACAGTTCAAGAAAACCATTAGCTCCCCTGATCTGGATGTAATACTCAATGCAGATTATTATTGTATTTTTAAATGAAATAATGATGTTTGTTTATATTGAACTTGCCATCAACTAAAATATATAGGTCTTATTCTTATGAATTGCCCTTAAGAGCTAGGTTTCCTCCCTTGAGGGGTAGGACTCTGTGTAATTCTGTGCAACTCTGTACCCTTCATTCAGTTGTCTGCACATTTATTTCTCTTCTATTCAGCCAGTAATGTTTGAGAAGAGGAGAGGAGGAAGAGTGCTTACTAGTGAGCATCTGTTATGTACCAAAAGTCATGTTGGTCTTATATATTTAAAAAACAGAGGTGTTACCCCTCTTTTGTGGATGAAGAAGTTAAGGCTCACAGAGGCTAAGGTAACTTGTCCAAGTCTACCCAACAACGGCGCTGATATTTGAGTTTAGAATCACCTTAATTCAAAGGCTGTCTTCTTTCAGCTATGTACACAGCTCTCGAGTGAGTCAGCCTCTCTTTCCAACTTGGTGAAATAGTCTCTATTCCTGATCATCACATATATCTACTACTCTTCTTAGCAATGAATTAGCTGCAAATTTGATAAGTATCAAATAGTGTTAAGAATATTGAGCATAGCAATGCCAAGGACAGAGCTCTGCAGCATCCCTGGCAGAGATCTTGCCTTTTACCCATGCATGCTGATTTACGGGCTTTGGGTATCATTTTCACTCAGTTCATGATAGTCCATCCATCTGCAGGTTATTATGAGAGATCTTTCTAAAAGTCCCACTGAAATACTAAAATATCATACCTAGTATATATTATCTTTCTATATGGTGGTGGTTTACCTCCCTTATTCTTCAGTGGTATAATAATCCTTTCTAAAATGTTACCAGGACATATCTCAGAGGTCTAAGATTTCTAGCATCCTTCAATATAGAAATTGAGATGCTTGCTCATTCCAGCCTTTCAGCTATCTTTGATTTTTTATCTTCATTTCATAGTCATGTTTATACGTTATTTTAATTTTCTGGCTTAACTTTATCTGACTCTAGAAAGTTGAATATATTCTAAACATCTAGGGCATTCTTTTAATACATTTTGCCTACCTTTGGCATACATTTTCTTTTAACCTTAAAGTCAATTCTTTTTACTTTAAGATTTTTCTCCTTTGAAGCTACTGGAGATACAACTTTGGAGTTGAGTAGCTCAGTATTTCAGCTAAATGCTAAAAGTAACTTTATACCAACTTCTACAAGCAGAGACTTCTTGCCTATGTTCTTCTCGTTTGAGACTATAGAACTTGGAAAAATTTTCTAGTTGTCCTGAATACCTTTTAGCTACCATTCTTGCAGGATAACATTGCCTATAAACCAATAAAGCCTATCCAGGATCTTTTCTTTCTAGGAGGCCAAATGAAGGTGGTTGTCATTTTGGTGGCAAGAACTCTTCTTCTCCTCTTCAGACACAAGGAATGAAGGAAAGAGAGTTTATAATAAATAAAGTGGCAAATCTTTAAAATGCTGATTATTTCAAGTGTTATCTAGGATACCAAAAAATAAACACTTCTAATTGTTCATAGGAATATAAACTTTTTGGAAGACACAGTGGTATCATCAATAAAAATGTTTAAAAATGTATGTTTTTCTGAACATTTCTGGGAATATATCCTATAATAATACTCACACCTGTGCATGAAGATGTAACTGTACTTGCTACTCATAAAATCTGATGATTTTTAGAATCATCCCAATCTGATAAAGGAGTGCTTCAAAAAATATATAAGTAGACTTGACAACCACTGTTATCATCAGTCACTGCCTCTGAGGGAGAATGTCAGTTAGTTTGGAAGAGGGTGGCACCAGGAATAGGAAGGGACCTCTCCCAACTCTGATTCACTGTTGAAAAGTGGGAATGGAGGCCGGGCACAGTGGCTAATGCCTGTAATCCCAACACTTTTGGAGGCTAAGGTGGGCAGATCACCTGAGGTCAGAAGTTCGGGATGATCCTGGCCAACATGGTGAAATCCCATCTCTACTAAAAACAGAAAAAAAAAAAATAGCTGGGCATGGTGGCTGGTGCCTGTAATCCCAGCTATTCAGGAGGATGAGGCACAAGAATCGCTTGAATCCAGAAGGCGGAGATTGCTGTGAGCCAAAATCACACCACTGCACTCCAGCCTGGGTGGCGACAGAGCGAGATTCCATCTAAAAAAAATTAAAAAAGGAAAGAAAAAAAAGGAAAAGAAAAGTGGGAACAGAGAGTTCCTTCAGTCAGCTGCAAGAGGACAAGTAGAGTGGAGCTGACCATGAAAGTGGGCAGGACTGGGTATAAAATATAACAGCAAGTCAGTCTGTACAGAGATGTTGAAGTATGTTAATAAAATATTGTAAGCAACTGAAAATATCTATCAATAGAGGAATGGTCAAACAAATTAGGATGTCATTATTCTAGGAATGTTTACAAGACTGTTAAAAGTATGAGGTAGACCTATAGGCCATGTCATGAAAAGATCTCCAAGACATATTGGTATAAAATATAACAGCAAGTCATTTCATGTTGTTCAATCCAATTTAGGTGAAATGTTAGTGTTTTAAAAGAGAGAGTGAAAGGTTGGCACAAATTTTGACAGTGGCTTCCTCTGAGATGGGAGGAGTAGAAGGAGAGTGCAGAGGAGTGCCCTCAGGCTTTGCCCAAATCCTTCTGCCTCATTGGAATCTTATACTAAAACACATTTGTTTATTACCTGGATAATTTTTTTAAACTGCTATGACAGGAAAGAATATCGGTGAATTGAAGCTGCCTATCAGAACCATATCTTGGGTGGGTGGAGGGCATCCCTGACCTTGCCCTGCTGATGAGGAAGAAGATGAGGCATCTCTGCCAGCTGAAAGCACACAGAGCCAACAACCATATAAATATTTCTGCATGTGTCAAGAAGGCCATTTGCAAAAGAGAACACCAAAAACAACTCACTATTTATGTGAGTAAGAGAAAATAGAGCATTTGGCGGGGGGGGGGGGAAGATCAATAGTTTGGAATATTTCAACTCATATGGAAAAAGGATTATCACGTCTTTCATGATCTTAGAGGCAGAACTAGAACTCATAGGCCAGAGGGCACCAAACAGCATGACACCCTCAGCAGTCACCATCTAAACACAGATGCATCTCGTCTGGCTGGTGAATACTGGGAGGCAACACTTGTTGCTCTTCACCCTATTTCGCATCCGTAGCCTGTACATGTGTGTCCTGCACAGCTTGCTTCTTTCAGTTTCTCTGACTAGCACCTGTGTTTGGATGTTTGACTCGTGCTATGAGGGCAAGCTATAGGGAATCAGATTTGGAAGCAGCTTAAGGTAGAACTTTCTAAGCACAGGAAGGCAGCACACCTGCCTAGTTAGGAACGCAGGCTCTGGAGCTAGCCTGCCTCATTTGAATGCTGGCCCTGCCGCCTACTACTGTGTGGAATTAAGCTGGTTGCTTCAGTTTCATGCTTCAGTTTTCCCATTGTGTGAAATGAGAGTGTAATGAGGATTATACGAGTTAATACACATAAAGCATTAACATTAGTTATCTCTCACCATGTAACAATATTAATACAAATTTAGCAGCTTAAAACAATACACATTTATTATCTGATGGTTTCTGTGGGTCAGGATTCTAGGCACGGCTTATCTGGTCCTTTTTAGGGTCCCACAAAGCTACAATCAAGATGTCAAATAGAATAGCAGTCTCCACTGAGTCTTGACTCAGGGAGGATCTACTCCCAGGCTCGCCCAGGTTGTTGGCAGAATTCAGTTCATGGCTTTGGTTTCTTGCTGGCTGTCAGCCCCAGAGGCCACCTTCAGCCCCAGCCTCAGAGCCCACAAGGGAGACAAGACTGTGAGCATGATGGGTGCTACCGTCTTATGTGCATATTCAGCGTATATGTAACAACATGCATCTGGAAGCTTCGCCATATCTGCTGGTTAGAGGTAAGCCACAGGTCATGCTCACACTCAAAGGAAAAGGACATCTAAAGGTGGTGAACATCAGGAGTTAGGGATCATAGAGAACTGCCATAGACACCGTCCTCCATGCATACCAAGTCAGGCCTACTACATATAAAGTTCTTAATAAATGTGAGGTATTATCCATGGAAGCTATCTGAAGAAGGCATAGGTGACTTTCTGAGAGGATTAGTTTCTCACACTGGGGGTATCCAGACCGTTACTGGGTGGAGACTGTAGACACATAGCAAAGAAAACCAAATGGAAATAGGCGTTGAGCCAGATAGCTCCTGAAGGTCACCTGAGATTATTCTGTCACCAGACAAGGTGAACCAACTGCCCCCTCCTCCTTCAGCACTGTCCTGAGTTCATTGCTACTTTCTTTTTGCATGCTGTCTTTTTTCACTTTTGTCTGATTTCACCTGTGTAAAAATGGAAACTAGAACATCCCATGATATGATTTTCTCTGAGAATTCTTGAGAGTTGCCCTGTTCCCTCATAGAACAGTCATGCTTGGGGGTGGGGTGGGAGGAAGGAAATACGCTTTACCTTTACTACAATCTATGGGTTTGTTTCTTCCTAAGGAAAAGGGACCCAGGCCCTGTTTACTTTTACAGTGTCTCTCAAAATTCTAACCAGATAGGTGTGCCTAGACTGTACTCAATAAACACCATCTAACATCTCCTGGAAAAGGGAGAGATAATGAATTGGACTGCTGGGCTCCTTCTAGATCTTGCTGCTGATATATGAGGGTTTTTACCTGTTTGATTCACTCCCCAGTTTGTTCATGTGCCTCCGCTGTCTCTGTGGAAGGCCTGGTAAATATAAACTCTCTGTTGAGTACCCCAGCCCTGAAAGAGGACTGATAAGGCAGTTCCATGGGAGGCAGCACAGAATCCAGAAGTGTGGGGGGTTTTATGCCTGAAAAGTTGATTTAAAACATATGTATCCTTACATATTGATTTCATAAGTGCATACGCCAGCCCTGCTTCTGCATTCAGCCTCTGAAACATGTGACTGAAGAACCATATGTGCCTAATATGCAAACACCCAAATACACCCTCCGCCATGCCCATGCCTAACTCCGAGCCCTGTTGTGCTGGGGAAAGTAAATGGAAATGACTGAGGACAGTTATGTTAGTAACTAAACATTAGAAATACAATAACCATGCAGCATCTCTGTTATTTCTTTAATTCAGGCAATTTCCCAGTAGAGTATTAAGGTGTTAATTGCTTCTGCACTTTTCTATTTGACAGATATGTCCTTTTTCACCTAGGTAAGGAAAGCAATTATTGTAATGCTCTCATGGGCTTTGTGAGATATTCTTTAATGACTTTTAAAGGCATCAATAGGGCATTGTGCTTTTAAAGGGAAACTGTCCTCTTTTCTGTTTGTGCTTGATAACAAGAGTGGGTATTATATTCAGACTACATGATGAATCTGTGAAAGGAAAATATGCAATGAAAAAAAATAAAGGAGTAGTAATACATTTTCAGGAAATATGTATCCAGATTTCAGATATGAGAAAAATATGTTCTTATATGTGCATGTATCACTGAGCTTAACAAAGATTAAACACAATAAAAAAGATACTCAGCAGGCATATTTCTCTGGAATTTTAACACAAAGTTGTTATTCTCTGGAACTGGTGTGGCCTCCCAAGTGAGGGTTTGGCAGGTCGTTTACTCAATACAAATCAGTAAATATTCTTTTACACATTGTGTGAAAGTGACTTTCACAGGCTACTTGAGCTACAATTGATTTTACAGTTTCATGTTTGCTTTCAAAATAAAAGAAAAATAGTCTTAGAACTTTTAATTAGAATTCAGAACTCTTTTTTGATAAGAGTCACTTTGGCAACCTGGTCAAGCCAACACAACCCATGTTAACTAAAGTGATAGTGTAGAAAGAAGACTGAATGTGGAGTGAGAACTGAAGTTAGAGTTTTAAGTCCTCACAAAAGGATTTGTTTGATACCTGTCCTCAGGCAAGTTGTCTAACCTTGAAAGCTTCAGATTTTTCATTTGTAGGATCCTGGGTTTCTGTGAGAATCAAATGTATGTGACTCTTCTGGCCAACTTAAGTGCTCTCTGGATATACAATTGTATGATCAAAGGAAGATCTAGGTTTTGTGCCGCCTCAAGTTTATACAATTTGAGGGGAGGGGGTTCTTTAAGAAAAAAAATACAAAAATATAATTTTTCGAATTTGACAAAACCGTATGATGCTGTGAATACATTGCTAGGATGCCTCCCAAGACTTTGGAATAAACCTGTGCCAGTTAAGGTCCCAGAAATTAAAGACTCAGTCACTTAGCCTGTGCAGCATTATTAGAGATGTACAGAATGCTAAAGCTGGAAATGGCCATACCTCCCACCTGACAGGGGTTCACACTTGTTTTTTTAGCAGTAGAAACCTCTTTTCAAAATCTTATGTGGAGGAATAAGAGGGAAAAACTGACTAGTGTAGCTGAAGATGGGACCTAGGACTTAGAGATATGCCCGTTTGGTCTTTTATCTTCCCTGGAAGAATTTCAGTTGAGGCCCGGTGTGGTGGCTCATGCCTCTAATCCTAGCACTTTCAGAGGCTGAGTCAGGAGGATCACTTGAGGCCAGGAGTTTGAGACTGGCCTGAGCAAATAACAAGACTCTATCTGTACAAAAAATTTAAAAATTAGCCAGGGGTAGTGGCATGCACCTGCAATCCCAGCTACTCAGGAGGCTGAGGTTGGAGGATCACTTGAGTCCAGGAATTCAAGGTTGCAGTGAGCTAGATCATACCAGTGCACTCCAGGCTGGGTGACAGAGTAAGACCCTGTCTCTAATACATACATACATACATACATACATACATACATGCATACATGCATACATTGCCTACAAACTACCCCCCAACATACACATTTTAACAACCGTGAAACTGGGATGCATTTTATAGTTGCTCTTAGACAAGTGATAATCATAATATTATTATTATTGCTTGTGCATGCACTTACTTGGTTGCAGTTCCTGGTGATATCATTGGATAAATATAACTCCTTGAAGTTTCAGGAAATAAACCTGAAAACGAATAAAACCTGAAATAAACCTGAGGAGGGAATATATACTGTTGTCTAAAATGTTCTCTTGACACTTTTCCATAAGTTCAGGAAGCAAAAGTATCAAAACTTGCCAAATGAGGATTCAATCAAGTGGGGAAGGAAAAGGGGTGCTCAGAAGCACCCCTCTCCTGGAGGCACAGAGTGTGGGGGTCTTGCAAATGACTTTCTTGCTCGACACTTGTGGGGTGAGTATAACCTGAGGGTCTGGGAGAGGGCCAACCTCCGCCCCTGAGTCTCACAGTCCCTGGTGCCCGCCCAAGGCCAGGTTATGGGCTCAGATGTCACGCTTTCCTTGCCTCCTTCCTGTCACCTCCAGAGATTTGGATTCAGGATTTGTTCCTAGTGTCCAAAACTTTGACAGGAAACTTACTTTTTTTTTTTTTCATATGGAGTCTCACTTTGTTACCCAGGCTGGAGTGCAGTGGTGCAATCTCAGCTCACTGCAACCTCCATCCCCTGGGTTCAAGCAATTCTCCTGCCTCAGCCTCCCCAGTAGCTGGGATTACAGGTGCCTGCCACCACATCCAGCTAATTTTTGTATTTTTAGTAGAGACAGGGTTTCACCACCTTGGCCAGGCTGGTCTTGAACTCCTGACCTCGTGATCCAACCACCTCGGACTCCCAAAGTGCTGGGATTACAGGCGTGAACCACCGCGCCAGAGGCTGATGCTTACCTACAAATCTTGATAGAACAATTAAAGTTTTTTGATCACAAGCTTCAAAACTGCAAAGATAATAAACAGAGCAAGAAAATTGAAACTCTTAAAGAGAAGCAAATAGCATGGTAGAATCACTTAAACACTGTACTGTGTTGATGCAGATTGCTAAAGACCAGAATAATGCTGAGAAGCACACAAGTAGAATTATAAGTACTATTAATATTGTAGATGCAATGTATCAACCTAGTCCCTTGGAACCCATGATCAGCACAATGCCTTCTCAGACTGTCTCACCTCCGGAACCTACTCAGCTGCATAAGATAGAGCAGAGTTCATCTTCCTGACCAGTTGGACCTGTACTAGTTACCTTGGGACACCATTAGAGTCCAACACCAAATAGTAGAGGCAGTGACCATTCACCACCTAGTAGCAGTCAACTTCTCCAAGCCATGTCAACGGCTTCTCTAAATACAGTCCCAGAGTTCTCTTATTCCAGCAGTGAAGACGAATTCTACAATGCTGATGAATGTCATCAACATGGCTCATCCCCAAAGCACTTAATAGATTCTTCTGAATCTGCCTCAGTCTTGACACATGGCAGTGCAGAAAACAGACTAAAGTGCCCAGATAGCACAGAATCACTTAATTCTTTCACATCCAATGGAACAAGTGATACTGACTCATTTGATTCACCTCATGAGAGAGCTGACGAGGAGGAGGCAGGGTCCGTGGAGGAGCATAAGAGCATTATCACATACCTCTAGTCACAGGTTAGGGTTAGTATGGATCTTTCTAAAGTAGTTCTTCCAACATTTTTTTCTTGAAAGAGGATCTCTTTTAGAAGCATATGTAGACGTTTTTTGCATATCCAACCTTTTTGCGAGCATTGGTGACCAGGGATTGAATGGTTCAGAACATGAAATGGTACCTCTCAGCCTTTCATGCAAGGAGGAAAGAATCGATTACCAAAAAGCCATTTTAGCAAGATCTTTCAGTGTCACTGGACATTACCAAATGATACCAAAGAGAACAAAGGGCTAGTTTTAGAAGGACCAGTTCCCTGGGTTTCCAAAAACAATGTAAAATTTGTGGCTGAACAGATTTCCCATCATCTACCTACTTCAGCCTTTTATGCTGAGTGTTTATCAAAAAGATTCAATTCATTGCTGATATCTGGACCTAATCAAAATTCCTTAGGATGTCAATTGGGATAAACAACATAGGGTGGGGCCACAAGCCCTGTGTCTTGTGTTTAAAGTGTGAGAAACATTACATCCTCACATTCCCCAGTGTTTAAGGATGGTCTATCCTCACAGTGCTCTGAATGGAACTAGGAGGAGAAGCAATATTAATTATTCCAAAAGTGGTGATAATGCAAATATCATCTTCCACACTGAACCTTTCTCTGGGGACAGGAAGCACAGAATTACCACTGTGATTTTTTTTCTCCAAATGATGAGAAGCCTTTTGCTCAATTCAAGGGGAATGGAATGGTGTAATGTATGCAAAATATGCAACGGGAAAATGCAGTCTTTTTAGATACCAAGAAGATGTCTATAATCAAGAAGATAGGAAGTTGAAAGATCAGAAAAAATATGAATCCCACTGCCTTTAGAAGGATGTCACTTTCAACTTAAGAATCAGAGACATTCAGTTGCCATGTAGTTGTGCAGTTTTGAGTGAGTTTCTTAATCCTGGGTTCTAATTTGATTGGACTGTGGTCTGAGAGACAGTTTGTTATAATTTCTGTTCTTTTACATTTGCTGAAGAGTGCTTTACTTTCAACTATGTGGTCAATTTTGGATGACTATGGGGTAAATAATGAAGGCAGAAATAAAGATGTTCTTTGAAATCAGTGAGAACAAAGACACAACATACCAGAATCTCTGGGACACATTTAAAGCAGTGTGTAGAGGGAAATTTATCGCATTAAATGCCCACAAGAGAAAGCAGGAAATATCTAAAATTGACACCCTAACATCACAATTAAAAGAACCAGAGAGGCAAGAGCAAGCACATTCAAAAGCTAGCAAACGGCAAGAAATAACTAAGATCAGAGCAGAAATGAAGGAGATAGAGACACAAAAAAACCCTTCAAAAAATCAATGAATCCAGGAGCTGGTTTTAATTGATAGACAGCTAGCAAGACTAATAAAGAAAAGAAAGAAGAATCAAATAGATGCAATAAAAAATGATAAAGGGGATATCACCACCGATCCCACAGAAATACAAACCACCATCAGAGAATACTATAAACATCTCTACACAAATAAACTAGAAAATCTAGAAGAAATGAATAAATTCCTGGACACATACACCCTCCCAACACTAAACTAGGAGGAAGTTGAATCCCTGAATAAACCAATAACAGGCTCTGAAACTGAGGCAATAATTAATAGCCTACCAACCAAAAAAAGTCAAGGACCAGATGGATTCCCAGCCAAATTCTACCAGAGATACAAAAAGGAGCTAGTACCATTCCTTCTGAAACTATTCCATCAATAGAAAAAGAGGAAATCCTCCCTAACTCATTTTATGAGGTCATCATCATCCTGATACCAAAGCCTGGCAGAGAACACAACAAACAAAGAGAATTTTAGACCAATATCCCTGATGAACATCGATGCAAAGATCCTCAATAAAATACTGGCAAACCGAATCCAGCAGCACATCAAAAAGCTTATCCACCATAATCAAGTCAGTTTCATCCCTGGGATGCAAGGCTGGTTCAACATATGCAAATCAATAAACACAGTCCATCATATAAACAGAACTAAAGACAAAAACACATGATTCTCTCAATAGATGCAGAAAAGGCCTTTGACAAATTCAACAGCCCTTCATGCTAAAAACTCTCAAGAAACTAGATATTGATGGGACATATCTCAAAATAATAAGAGCTATTTATGACAAACCCATGGCCAGTATCATACTGAATGAGCAAAAACTGGAAGCATTCCCTTTGAAAACTGGCACAAGAGAGGGATGCCCTCTCTCACCACTCCTATTCAACATAGTGTTGGAAGTTCTGGTCAGGGCAATCAGGCAGGAGAAAGAAATAAAGGGTATCAGTTAGGAAAAGAGGAAGTCAGATTGTCCCTGTATGCAGATGATATAACTGTATATTTAGAAAACCCCACTGTCTCAGCCCAAAATCTCCTTAAGCTGATAAGCAACTTCAGCAAAGTCTCAGCATACAAAATCAATGTGCAAAAGTTACAAGCATTCCTCTACACCAATAACAGACAGAGAGCCAAATCATGAGTGAACTCCCATTCACAATTCTTCAAAGAGAATAAAATACCTAGGAATCCAACTTACAAGGGATGTGAAGGACCTCTTCAAGGAGAACTAGAAGCCACTGCTCAACGAACTAAAAGAGGATACAAACAAATGGAAGAACATTCCATGCTCATGGATAGGAAGAATCAATATCATGAAAATGGCCATACTGCCCAAGGTAATTTATATTCAATGCCATCCCCATCAAGCTACCAATGACTTTCTTCACAGAATTGGAAAAAACTACTTTAAAGTTCATATGGAACCAAAAAAGAGTCCACATTATTTGCCAAGACAATCCTAAGCCAAAAGAACAAAGCTGGAGGCATCATGCTACCTGACTTGAAACTATACTACAAGGCTACAGTAACCAAAACAGCATGGTACTGGTACCAAAACAGAGATATAGACCAATGGAACAGAACAGAGCCCTCAGAAATAATACCACACATCTACAACCATCTGATCTTTGACAAACCTGACAAAAACAAGAAATGGGGAAAGGATCCTCTATTTAATAAATGGTGCTGGGAAAACTGGCTAGCCATAAGTAGAAAGCTGAAACTGGATCCCTTCCTTATACCTTGTACAAAAATTAATTCAAGATGGATTAAAGACTTAAATGTTAGACCTAAAACCATAAAAACCCTAGAAGAAAACCTAGGCAATACCATTCAGGACATAGGCATGGGCAAGGACTTCATGACTAAAACACCAAAAGCAACGACAATAAAAGCCAAAATAGACAAATAGGATCTAATTAAACTAAAAAGCTTCTGCACAGCAAAAGAAACTACCATTAGAGTGAACAGGCAACCTACAGAATGGGAGAAAATTTTTGCAATCTACCCATCTGACAAAGGGCGAATATCCAGAATCTACAAAGAACTTAAACAAATTTACAAGAAAAAATCAAACAATCCCATCAAAAAGTGGGTGAAGGATATGAACAGACACTTCTCAAAAGAAGACATTTATGCAACCAACAGGCACATGAAAAAATTCTCATCGTCACTGGTAATCAGAGAAATGCAAATCAAAACCACAATGAGATACCATCTCACACCAGTTAGAATGGCGATCATTAAAAAGTCAGGAAACAACAGGTGCTGGAGAGGATGTGGAGAAATAGGAACACTCTTACACTGTTGATGGGACTGTAAACTAGTTTAACCATTGTGGAAGACAGTGTGGCGATTCCTCAAGGATCTAGAACTAGAAATACCATTTGACCCAGCGATCCCATTACTGGGTATGTACCCAAAGGGTTATAAATCATGCTGCTATAAAGACACATGCACACGTATGTTTATGGCACCACTATTCACAATAGCAAAGACTTGGAACCAACCCAAATATCCATCAATAATAGACTGGATTAAGAAAATGTGGCACATATACACCATGGAATACTATGCAACCATAAAAAAGGATGAGTACATGTCCTTTGTAGGGACATGGATGAAGCTGGAAACCATCATTCTGAGCAAACTATCGCAAGGACTGAAAACCAAACACTGCATGTTCTCACTCATAGGTGGGAATTGAAGAATAAGAACACTTGGACACAGGGTGGGGAACATCACACACCAGGGCCTGTTGTGGGGTGGAGGGGGGAGGAATATCGTTAGGAGAAATGCCTAATGTAAATGATGAGTTAATGGGTGCAGCGCACAAACATGGCACATGTACACATATGTAACAAAACTGCACGTTGTGCACATGTACCCTAGAACTTGAAGTATTTAAAAAAAAAAATCAGAGACATTGATGCAGCAACTGAAGCAAAAACACAAACTTGGAAAAGACAAAGAGAAGAAACCCAAGAAAGGAAGGATAAGGAAATTCAATTGGAGACAAGCTTATTTCATGAAGATGGAAGATGTTGGGTTTATGATGAACCATTACTGAATTATGTTGGTGCTGCCAAGCATTGGGCTAGGAAATGTGAAGTTTACACCTGATAGCCAGGGCAGTAAGCATAATAAGCAACAAACATTCTCCCTTTGGGAGAACCTGTTCATTCCCTTCTTATTGCAATGGTTCCTGTCTCAGGGATATGAGACTTTTTTTTTTTTACAATTAAAAATCAATAGTATTTAATTCTATACAATGAAGAATTGGAAATTTAAAAAGCAGTACCATTTGCAGTAACATAAAAAAAATCAAATAAATAGAAATTCCTAAACCAATGCTTGGCAGCACCAAGATAATTCAGTAATGGTTCATCATAAATGCAACATCTTCCATCTTCATGAAATAAACTTGTCTCCCATTGGATTTCCTTCTCCATCCTTTCTTCGGTTTCTTTTTCAAGTTTCTGTTTTGCTTCAGTTGCAGCATCAATGTCTCTCTTTGCCATAAATCTAGCAAAATATTTACAAGATCTACACAGAATATGGGACTTTCTGACACAGATGAACAATTACAGTGGGAAAAGCTTCCCTTTTTTCCTCTGTGGCAGTTATGGCCATAAGTCCTGAGAAAAACTTCAGGTTTTGAAAACAAGATGTTTGCTCCTTTTCCAAACCCTACATATTGAAAAGCATTTCTAAATCCAAGCCTCAAACTCTACACTCTAATACTGATGTTAAGGAACACAATTTCTGTTTTCTAGTTCTTATGATGTTGGATTATGTGTGTGTGTGTGTGTGTGTGTATACAGCTCATATGTTGGATTATATGTGTGTGTGTGTGTATATATATATACACAAACACATACACACAGTATATGCAGTTGACCCTTGAACAACACAGGTTTGAACTGCACAGGTCTACATAAACACATTTTCTACCACCTGTGCCACCCCTGAGATAGCAAGTCCAACCCCCTCTTCCTCCTTCTCAGCCTACCTAACGTGAGGAAGACAAGGATGAAGACCTTTATGATGATCCTCTTCCACTTAATAAATAGTAAATATGTTTTCTTCCTTATGATCTTCTTAACATTCTTTTTGTTATAAGAATATAGTATATCATACATATAACATACACGATATGTGTTTATGTTGTCAGTAAAGCTTCCAGTCAACAGTAGGCTATTAATAGTTAAGTTTTGGGGTAGTGAAAAGTTACATGTGGATTTTTCAACTATACACCAGGGGGTGGGGGGTGATGGTGCATCTAACGTTGTATTATACGTACATATATATACAATCATGCAACAAAGATACCTAATGCCAGATTTTTCATAAAAACTCCTTCTACTGTAAATATGGGTTCCTCAGAGTTATTTTGAGAAATCAGCACAGTGTCTTAAAATCGTGTTGGGAAATGTTATGGTCTCACCTGCAATAACTTTTCTTTTGGAATTGAACTATTATTAAGTTGTATCTAACCCTAGATTATGGCTTAATTATACTCAATATTTCTTCAGGCTTCATAAAGTAATTTTTCAAAAAAATTGAAACTTGCCAAATAAGCCTCAGCAGCTTGAAAGAAAATCCAAGGGACAGTAACAGAGCACTGTAAAAAATGAAGCATCACAGTGCTCTTGGTGGCCCAAAGGACTAGTGATGAGGACAATATCATATAGAAAATATGGACATCAATGACACTGGTTCAGAGGGTGAATGTGGAAAAGTTGTAGGAGTACCTTGACTGATTTATTTCACTGACATTTTTCTTTTCATGCATGCCCTTTGCATTATTTAATAAGTATAATACTTAACAATCTTAGTGATAAGCATTATGTTGTAGTTTGCTTGACAGCATTTTGTTTTGCAGTTTTGTTTTGTTTTGTTTTGTTTTGTTTTGTTTTGTTTGAGACAGGGTTTTGCTCTGACCCAGGCTGGAATGCTGTAGTGCAATCATGGCTCACTGCAGCCTCAACCTCCCAGGCTCAAGCAATCCTCTCACCTCAGCTCCCCGCCATCTCCCACCAGGTAACTGGGACTAAAGGAGCACACCACCATGCCTGGGTAATTTTTACATGTTTTTGTAGAGACAGAGTTTTGCCAAGTTGCCCAGAGTGGTCTCAAACTCCTGAGCTCAAGCAATCCTCCTACCTCAGCCTCCCAAAGTACTAGGATTATAGGCGTGAGCCACACACCCAGCCATATTCTTTCTTAGCAGCAAATAAAGTAACAGTGTGCCTTACAATTGCTGGCACCTTAAAATCAATAAAATATGGTAATTTTTTAAGCCAAATACTCAGTTCTCTCATTTTGCAGTTCAGAGGTTAGGTCACACAAGGATTTAGTGACTTGCCAGAGGCGAGGCAAATAGGGCTGGTTTGTTAGGGCATAATGAACCATTTGCAAATATTTTTCAAGTGACTGTCCCAACTTAGCCCCAGATTAACCCTTTGTTTTTCTAAATAATCATAACTAACCATATTGTTATAATTTTCTATTTCTTTAAGTTGGTATTTCTTTTTTTTAGTTTTTAATTTTTGTGGGTATATAGTAGGTATATATATTTATGGGGTATGTGAGAAGTTTTGATACAGCCATGCAATGCATAATAATCACATCATGGTAAATGGGGTATCCATCACCTTAAGCACTTATCCTTTGTGCTACAAACAATCCAATTATACTCTTTTAGTTATTTTAAGATGTACAATTAAGTTATTATTGACTGTAGTCACTTGCTGTGTTATCAAATACCGCATCTTATTCATTCTTTCTAATGTTTTTGTACCCATTAGCCATCCCCACTTTCCTTCCACTCCCCCGCTACCTTCCGAGCTTCTGGTAACCATTATTTTACTCTCTAGCTCCATGAGTTCAATTGTTTTAATTTTTAGCTCCCACAGTCAAGTGACAACATGTGTTTGTCTTTCTGTGCCTGACTTATTTCACTTAACATAATGATCTTCATTTCTATCCGTGTTGTTGCAAAAGACAGGATCTCATTCTTTTTTATGGCTGAATAGTACTTCATTGTGTATATGTATCACATTTTCTTTATCCATTCATCTGTTGATGAACACAGGTTGCTTACAAATCCTGGTTGTTGTACATAGTGCTGCAATAAATATGGGAGTACAGATATTTTTTGATATATCAATTTCCTTTCTTTAGGGCATATACCTAGCAGTATATGGGTATATGCTGCTAGGGAGTGCTGGATCATATGGTAGCTCTCTTTTTAGTTTTGTGAGGAACCACCAAACTGCTCTGCATTGTGATTGTACTAATTTATATTCCCACCAATGGTGTACAAGACTTCCCTTTTCTCCATGTCCTCACCAGCATTTGTTATTCCCTTTCTTTTAACTGGGGTGAGATGTTATTATATTTCATTGTAGTTTTGATTTGGATTTCTCTGCTGATCAATGATGTCAAGCACCATTTCATATACCTGTTTGCCATTTGTCTGTCTTTTTTTGAGAAATGTCTATTCAAATATTTTGCCCATTTTTAAATTGAATTATTATATTAAAATTTTTACTATAGAGTTGTTTGAGCTCCTTATATATTCGGCTTACTAATCCCTTGTCAGATGTATAGTTTACAAATATTTTCTCCCATTCTGTGGGTTGTGTCTTCACTTTGTTGATTGTTTCCTTTGCTGTGCAGAACTTTTTAACTTGATGTGATCCCATTTATCCGTTTTTACTTTGGTTGCCTGTGCTTGTGGAGTATTACTCAAGAAATTTTTGCCCAAATCAATGTCCTGGAGAGTGCCCTTGATGTTTCCTTGTAGTAGTTTCATAATTTGAGGTCTGGGATTTAATTATTTAATCCACTTTGATTTTTGTATATAAGAAGTGATGGAGTCTAGTTTCATTCTTCTGCACATGGATATCTAGTTTTCCCAGCATGAGTTATTATTGAAGAAACTGTCTTTTCCCCAGTGTATGTTCTTGGCACCTTTGTTGAAAATGAGTTCTTTGTAGGTGTATGGATTTGTTTCTGGGTTCTCTGTTCTGTTCCATTGGTCTGTGTGTCTGTTTTTATGCCAGTACCATGCTGTTTTGGCTACTGTAGCACTGTAGTATATTTTGAAGTCAGGTAATGTGATCCCTCCAGTTTTATTTTTCCTCAGGATACTTTTGGCTATTTTGGGTCTTTTGTGGGTCCATATAAATTTTAGAATTGTTTTTTCTATTTCGGTGAAGAATGTCATTGATATTTCAATGGAGATTGCGTTGAATTGGTAGATTACTTTCAGTAGTATGGACATTGTAACAATATTGATTCATCCAATTTATGAACATGGAATATTTCTATTTTTTGTGTGTCCTCTTCAATTTCTTTCATCAAGGTTTTAAAGTTTTCATTGTAAAGACCATTTACTTCTTTTAATTCCTAGCTATTTAATTTTCTTTTTAGCTGTTGTAAATGGGATTACTTTTTAAATTTCTTTTTCAGATTGTTCACTGTTGGCATATAGATATGCCACTGATTTTTTATATCAATTTTGTATTCTGCAACTTCACTGAATTTGTCAGTTCTAATACGTTTTTGGTGGAGTCTTAAGGGTTTTCCAAATATAAGATCATGTCATTTGTAAACAAGGATAATTTGACTTCTTCCTTTCCAATTTGGATGCCCTTTGCTTCTTTCTTTTATCCGATTGCTCTAGCTAGGACTTCCAGTACTATGTTAAATAACAGAGTGACACTGAGAATCTTTGTAATGTTACAGATCTTAGAGAAACCACTTTCAGTTTTTCCCCATTCAGCATGATACTAACTGTGGGTCTGCCACATATGGCTTTTGTTATGTTGAGGTATATTCTTGCTATAATCTGTTTCTTGAGGGATTTTTTATGAAGGGATATTGAATTTTATCAAATGCTTTTTCAGCATCCATTGAAAGGATCATGTGGTTTTTGTCCTTCATTCTGTGGATATAATATATCACATTGATTGATCTGTGTAGGTTAAACCATCCTTGCACCCCTGGGATAAGTTTCACTTGGTCATGATGAATGATGTTTTTAATGTGGTCTTGAATTCGGTTTGCTGGTATTTTGTTGAGGATTTTTGCAACAGTGTTTATTAGGAATATTGGCTTGTAGTCTTCTTTTTTCCTGTGTCTTTGTCTGGTTTTGGTATCACGGTAATACTGGCCTTGTGGAGTGAGTTCTGAAGTATTCCCTCCTTCTTTGTTTTTTGGAATAGTTTGAGCAGGATTGGCATTAGTTCTTCTTTAAATGTTTGGTAAAAATCAGCAGTGAAGACATCAGGTCCTGGACTTTTCTTTGCTGGGAGATTTTATTACAGCTTTAATCTCATTAGCTGTTATTGGTGAGTTCAGGTTTTGGATTTCCACATGGTTCAATCTTGGTACATTTTATTTATATAGGAATTTATACGTTTCTTCTAGGTTTTCCAATTTACTGGCATATACTTGCCCATAGTAGTCTCTAGTGATCATCATATGTTTTGGATGTTTTCCCACCCAAATCTCATCTTGAATTGTAGCTCCCATAATTCACACATGTTGTGTGAGGGACCCAGTAGGAGATAATTAAATCACAGGGGTGTTTTCCCCATACTTTTCTCGTGGTAATGAGTAAGTCTTACAAGATCTGATGATTTTATAAGAGGTTTCCCTTTTTGCTTGGCTGTCTCATTCTCCCTTGCCTGCTACCATGTAAGAGATGCCTATCGCCTTCTGCCATGATTGTGAGTCTCTCCAGCCACGTGTAACTGTGAGTGCATTAAACCTCTTTTCCTTTATAAATTACCCAGTCTTGTTATGTCTTTATCAGCAGCATGAAAACAGACAAATACAGATCCTTTGAGTTTCTGTAGTATCAGCTGTAATGTCTTCATTTTCATCTTTGATTTTATTTATTTAGGTCTTCTCTCTTTTTCCATAGTCTGGCTAAAGGTTTGTCAATTTTGTTTATTCAAAAAACTAACTTTAAAGAAAAGAAACAACTTTTAATTGATCATTTGTATTGTCTTCATTTCAGTTTCATTTATTTCTGCTCTTTCATGCTACTAATTTTGGGTTTGGTTTGCTCTCACTTTTCTAGTTCTTTAAGATGCATTCTTAGGTTATTTATTTGAAGGTTGTCTTTTTTATTTTTTTTTTTTTGATGTAGTGTTTATAGCTATAAATTCCCTCTTAGTGCTGCTTTTGCTATATCCCATAGGATTTCGTATGTTTTGTTTCTGATATGATTTGTTTCAAGAAATTTTTAAATTTTCTTAATTTCTTCATTGACCCATTGGTCATTCAGGAGCATACTGTTTAATTTCCATGTGTTTGTTGAATTTCCAAAATTCCTCTTGTTACTGATTTCTAGTTTTATTCCATTCTGGTCAGAGAATATACTTGATACCATTTCAATTTTTTGGAATTTTTAAAAATTTGTTTTGTGCTAACATATGATCTATTCTCAAGGATGATCCACGTGCTAAGGAGAATGTATATGCTGCAACTGTTGAATAAAATGTTCTGTAGATATCAATTAGGTCCATTTGGCCTGTAGTCCAGATTAAGTCCATTGTTTCTTTGTTGATTTTATGTCTGGATGATTTGTCCAATCCTGAAAGTAGGGTCACCAGCTATTACTGTATTGAGTTCTGTCTCTCTCTTAAGCTCTAATAATATTTTCTTTGTATCTCTGCATGCTCCGGTGTTGGGTGTACATATATTTACAAAGGTTATATCCTCTTGCTGAATTTACCCTTTTATAATTATATAATGAGCCCTCTTTGTCTCTTCTTACAGTTTTTGTCTTGAAATTTATTTTGTCTGGTAGAAATATAGCTACTCCTGCCCTTTTTTGGTTTCCATTAGCATGGAATGTCTTTTTCCATCCCTTGTTTTCAGTCTATATGAGTCATTATAGGTGAAGTGTGTTTCTTGTAGACAAGAGATAGTTGAGTCTTATTGTTTATCCATTCAGCCACTCTGTGTCTCTTGATTGGAGAATTTAGACCATTTGCATTCAATGTTATTATTGATAAGTAAGGATTTACTCCTGCCATTTTGTTATTAGTTTTGTGGTTGTTTTGTGGTCTTCTTTTTTTTTCTGTCATTCCTTCCTGTCTTCCTTTTAGTGATAATTTTTCTCTGGTGGTATGTTTTAATCTCTTCCTTTTTATACTTTATGTATCTGTTGTATGTTTTCAATTTGAGGTTACCATAAGGCTTGCAAATACTGTCTTATACCCCATTATTTTAAACTGATGACAACCTAACACTGATTGCATAAACAAATATGCAAAAAGAAAACTAACAAAAACTCTACACTTCAACTTGCCCCCTGCTTTTTAACTTTTTGTTGTTTTTTTAATGTTTTATCGTACTGGCTATTTCTTGAAAAGTTGTCATAGTTATTATTTTTGATTGGTTCATCATTTAGTCTTTCTACTTAAGTTTGCATACCACCATGACAGTGTTATACTGTGTTTTTCTCGGCGCTTACTATTACCAGTAATTTTTGAAACTTCAGATGATTTCTTATTGCTCACTAACATCCTTTTCTTTCAGATTGAAGAATTCCCCTTAGCATTTCTTGTAGGACAGGTCTGGTGTTAAAGGAATCCCTCCGCTTTTGTTTGTCTGGGAAGGTCTTTATTTCTCCTTTGTGCTTAAAGCAATTTTTGCCAGATATACTATTCAAGGATAAAAGTTTTTTTTCTTTCAGTACTTTAAATATGTAATGCTACTCTCTCCTGGCCTATAAGATTTCCATTGAAAAGTCAGCTGCTAGATTTACTGGAGCTCCATTCTATGTTATTTGTTTATTTTCTCTTGCTGCCTTTAGGATTCTTTCTTTTTCCTTTACCTTTGAGAGTTTGATTGTTAAATGTCTTGAGGCAGTCTTCTTTGGATTCAGTCTGTTTGGTGTTCTATAACCTTGTGGTACTTAAATATGGATATATTTGTCTAGGTTAGGGAAGTTCTCTGTTATTACCACTTTGAATAAACTTTCCATCCCTATCTGTCTCTACATCCTCATTAAGGCTAATAACTCTTAGGTTTGCCCCTTTGAGGCTATTTTCTGTATCTTACAGGCATGCTTTATTCCTTTTTCATTCTTTTTTCTTTTGTCTCCTCTATTTTCTTTTTTTTTTTTTTTTTTTTGAGACGGAGTCTAGCTCTGTTGCCCAGGCTGGAGTGCAGTGGCCAGATCTCAGCTCACTGCAAGCTCCGCCTCCCGGGTTTACGCCATTCTCCTGGCTCAGCCTCCCGAGTAGCTGGGACTACAGGCGCCTGCCACCTCACCCGGCTAGTTTTTTGTATTTTTTAGTAGAGACGGGGTTTCACCGTGTTAACCAGGATGGTCTCGATCTCCTGACCTTGTGATCCGCCCGTCTCGGCCTCTCAAAGTGCTGGGATTACAGGCTTGAGCCACCGCGCCCGGCCGTGTCTCCTCTATTTTCAAATACACTGTCTTCAAGTTCATTAATTCTTCATTCTGCTTGATCACTTCTCCTATTAAGAGACTGTGGTGCATTCTTTAGTATGTCAATTGCATGTTTTCATCTCCAGGATTTCTGCTTAATTCTTTTTAATTATTTGAATCTCTTTATTAAATTTATCCGACAGGATTCTGAATTTCTTCACTGTATTATCTTGAATTTCGAGTTTCCCCCAATCACCTATTTTGCATTTTCTCTCTGAAAGGTTATATAACTCTATTTCTCTGGGTTTGGTCCCTGGTTCCTTATGTTATTCATTTGATGAGGTCATGTTTTTAGATGGTCTTGATGTTTATAGATGTTCATCAGTGTCTGCAGAGCATTGATGAGTTAAGTATTTATTGTAGTCATTGCAGTCTGGGTTTGTTTGTACCCATCCTTCTTGGGAGAGCTCTGCAGGTATTTGAAGGGACTTGGATGTTGGGATCTAATTTTTTGGTCACTGCAGCCATATCTGCATTAGGGGGCACCCCAAGCCCAGTAATGCTATGGCTCTTATAGACTCATAGAGGCACCACCTTGGTGATTTTGGATAAGACCCAGAACAATTATCTGGATTACTAGGTAGAGACTCTTACTCTCTTGCCGTACTTTCTCCCACACACAGTCTCTCTGTGCTGAGCCACCTAGAGATGGGGAAGGAGTGACACATGCACCCCTGTGGTCACTACCACCGGAACTGCACTGGGTCAGACCTGAAGCCAGCACAGCACTAGGTCTCACCCAAGGCCTGCTATAACCACTACTTGGCTACTACCTATGTTTTCTCAAGGCCCTAGAACTCTATAATCAGCAAGTGGCAGAACCAGCCACCCTTCAGGGTAAAGAGTTCCCTTCAGGGTGGAGAGTTCCTCTGGGCCCTGGATGGGTTCAGAGATGGCATTCAGGAGCCAGGTTCTGGAGTCAGGAACCTTAGAAAGCTACCTGGTACTCTATTCTGCTGCATCTGAGCTGGTACCCAAAGCACAATAAAAAGTCCTTCCCGCTCTACCCTCTGCTTTCCACAGGCAGAGTAGCCTCTCCTCATGGCTACCACCTCCAAGGGGCCATGGGGAATACTGCCAAAGTACCACCAGTGTTCACTTAAGGTCCATGGACTCTTCAGTCAGCTTGTAATGAATGCTTCCAGCCCCAGGATTCTCCCTTCAGAGCAGTGGGCCCCCCTCTATCCCAGATCAGGTCCATAAATGCCATTCACGAGCCAAGACCTGGAATGGGAACCCCAAGGGCCCACTTGGTGCTCTAGCCCCTGTGGCCAAACTGGTACCTAAGATGCAAGACAAAGTCCCCTTTACTCTTCCTCTGTTTTTCTCAAGCAGAAAGAATCTTTCTTCATGACCACCACAGTTGGGAATATGCTAGGTCACACTTGAAGCCAGCATGTCTCAGATTCTCACCCAAGGCCCATAGCATGTACCACCTGGCTGCCACTGCTGATTATTCAGGGCCAAGAGCTCTTAAGCCAGCAGCTGATGAATCCTGCCAGAATTGGGTTCTTCCCTTCAAGGCAGCGAGTTTTGGCCCAGGTTTTATCTAGAAATCTTGTTCAAGAGCCACAGCCTGCAATGGGGTCCTTCCAACTTTGTGTGGTGCCCTATCTGACTGTAGCTGAGTTGGTATCCAAGTTGCAAGACAAAGTCCTCTTTACTCTTCCATCTTCTCTCCTCAAGCAGATGGAAGGGGTCACTTTTGGAACTGCAAACTGTGCTGCCTGGGCTTGGGGGAGGAATGGTGCAAGCACTCCCTTAGCCACCCCAGCTGGTATCTTACTAGGTCATATGCCCACCAAGTGAATGGGCTCTTAGCCCAGCACAGCACTAGGACTTGCCTAGGAGTTGCAGTTCTTGCAGCTTAGACTGCTAAGTTGATTGAAGGCCCCAAACCACTTTAGTCCACCGTGGTGGGGCTTGTCGGAGCTCACATGCCAACTGCTGGGATAGATGATTCCCATCTAGCTAGGGCTGGTCCAAGTGCTTCCTCCCTGGGTGTTGGCTGACTGCTGCCTGGTATTGTTTTCCACTGTGATAGGGAAGCACCAAGTTCCAATGCAAAGTCCCAAAGTCACAGCACTTTTCCTCCCCCAAGCTCACAGATTCTTCATGCCATGAGATATGCGGGATGGGGAACGGGTGGCAAGACTGTTTTTCCTACCCTTGTCAGTGGCTCTTTCAGTGATATGAAGTGAAAACCAGGTACTGTGATCACTCGCCTGACTTTTGGTTCCTACGAAGGTGCTTTTCCTGTGTAGATAGTTGTTAAATTTGGTGTTCCTGCAGGGAGGATGATCTGTGGAGGTTTCTATTCAGCCATCTTGCTCTGCCTCCCAAGGTCTGTATTTTTTAATAGAATATAAATTCCTTGAGATCAGGGACTAAGTCTACATCATTTACCACTAGATAGCAAAGTGCCTAGAATTTAGGCAATTATCAATAGATATTCAATGGAAGGTAGGGAGGGAAGCAAGGGAGGGGAAGGGAAGGAATGAGGGAAGGAGGGAGGAAATGAGGAAGAGAGGGAGGGACTAAAGCATTTCAAACTCAGGGTGAGGCTAGAAGATAGTTATACTTGGGTAAGATAGTGTTACATAAGGTGATTGAGGTACTAATACAAAGGATGGATGGCATCAAAGAGGAAACAGTAGCGACTGCTTTTATCTACTCATTCTCTTTCTGCTTACTCCAAAGGGGAACATTTCTGTGACAAGAAAATGGTTTCCCATGCAGAACAGAAGAAACAAAAGGGACCAGGGGAGGGGCCAGGAGAGAATGGTACCCTCCCTGTTAGGACAGAGGAAGCCAAATACAGATAGGCAGCACAGCCTCCTCCAGTTCTGAATTCCAGTAGGTCTGCATGGGGCTCTCATGAAGTTCTGACTCACTGCAGCAGGACCATGGCTTCTCCGTGGAAAGTCCACAGGGATCCCCAGATGCTTTGCCTCTTGGTGATCTGCAGTGACTGCACTATTAGTTTTCCATCTGTTCCTTTATTTGAAATGGATCAAGTCCCATGAAACAAGGGAAAGTCAAATAAGTGCCCCTGACATACAGGCATCCATAACAAAACGAGAAGGATTGATTTACTAGTGCCCTTGTGGCTTGGAGTCTGCTTGAGGCTAGCTTTATTTTTCTTCCCTTTTCTCAAAAGTATTTCATCTATACATTCTTTTGGTCCATTGTTTAACAATTACTATATGATGAGTCTGAAACTTTGTAGCATTTAGTTACACGAGGGGGAAATTTCATGTACATAAAACAGACATGAAGTTTGGCCTAATGAAAGGACCCTAATTTTTAAGTCTCAGTGTCCCTCATCTATAAAATGGTAGTATGCCCTTCTTTACAGAGTTTTTCTGAAGGCTAAGTTAGTGAATGGATGTAAGAAGACTTGGAAAAGTATAAACTGCTTTAAAAGAATGGATAATCTTTAAAAGTATCGGGCTGGGCGCGGTGGCTCAAGCCAGTAATCCCAGCACTTTGGGAGGCCCAGACGGGCGGATCACGAGGTCAGGAGATGGAGAACATCCTGGCTAACACGGTAAAACCCCGTCTCTACTACAAATACAAAAAACTAGCCGGGCGAGGTGGCGGGCGCCTGTAGTCCCAGCTACTCAGGAGGCTGAGGCAGGAGAATGGCGTAAACCCAGGAGGCGGAGCTTGCAGTGAGCTGAGATCCAGCCACTGCATTCCAGCCTGGGCGACAGAGCGAGACTCCGCCTCAAAAAAACCAAAAACCAAAAAACAAACAAACAAAAAAAGTATCATGAATTTCTTCATTTTAATCTCTCTATTCAGGCAGGTTCCTAGCTCATGTTAGATTCATAGGTACTTAGACATTCGTGGAAGAAAGAGGCCAAGTGAGTGTAGCTCTTAGTTCTACTTTTCCCTGATTATTTAAGAAGTCTGATTTCTTGTGGAAGTTTATCCTTTCTTCATTTCCCTTTCAGGCACAATGGAACTCAAGCCTTGTCCTCTTAGCTGTCTTTGAAGATGCAACATTTGGCCCCTTATGTTGAACACTAAGCGACCTAACTCAGCGATGACTAGTTCTCACTAGCTGTAGTGCAGCCTTACCTGGTATCTTTCTCAGGGTCGTCTTTCACTTCCATAGTGTTCTTTCCTTTTGCCCACCCAGCTGCCCCATCCCTTGTTGTTCAGCTGGACTCCCAGATCAGAACATCTGATCATTCTAATCCTAGTACAGTAATTCTGGATTTTCATATTTAAATAGTTATTCAACATAAGATACTGCCCTGCCTGGCACCATGGCTCATGCCTGTAGTCCTAGCACTTTGGGAGGCTGAGGCAGGACCATCACTTGAGCCCAGAAGTTCAAGACCAGCTGAGGCAACATAGTGAGACCCCCATCTCTACAACAACAACAACAACAACAAAAACTGTTTCAAAAAATTAGCTGGGCATTGAGTGACACACACTACTCAGGGGGCTGAGGCAGGAGGATCACTTGAGCCCAAGAAGTTAAGACTATAGTAAGTAAAAAATTGCACCACTGAAGTACAGCCTGGGCAATAGAGTGAGACCTTGTCTCAGAAAAAAAGGATTCTAGCCAAAAGGATACCCAAAAATACATGCAAAAATAAAATACTTCCTCCCAAAAATAGCTCATTAATTTGCTAAGCAATACTTGGTATCTTCACTTCTCTATTAAGTGGAAACAATACTGCAAGTAAATATCCTACTTTCATCTAAAGAAGAACTTAAACCTCTAACTAGCCATCTATAGCCTACAGAGGACTTTCTTAGCAGCACAAGTTGAGCTGTTATTCCCTTTCAGGCTCCCAGCCCATGCTATGGACTGATGACATTTCATTGAAATTATTAGATGTTTGTCTCTTAGACATTTAGAATGTGAATTGCAGAAAGGTAGAGGCAGTGATTATTGGTCTTCAAAATACTAGCCTCTACCACATAGTCTGGCAATTATAAGTGCTTAAAAATACTTTTAGAACAAAACAGTCCATAAGTAGTTGTAAGAATGTAGTTAACTTATCTAAGGGAACATTGAAAATCAGAGTAATTAAATTCAAAGATAGCCATGCCAATTGCTTCAGTTTTACTTGTAAACGCCAGTTTTCAATCATGTCAACAATGTGATTATAACAGCTTAGAAGTGAAAATTACAGATGGAGAGTTTTCCCAAAGGAAAGTTGCCTGAGGCTTTTGAGGCAAGTGCAATTGCGAGATATCCTGCCCAGTGCTTTTTGCTGGTCCTTATCACCTCTTACTTTTAAATGTCTACCACTCAGGCCATCATGCTTAGGAAGAAAGGCGGTTTCACTGAAGTAAGCCATTTCCTGTTTCTGATATCTTGCATCATGGTTTTATTTAGACTATCAGATGACTGTGTAGGAATACATGACTGATAGATGTGGGTGCTGTTTGCTATTCTACAATCCCCTACCCAACAAACACACAAATTATAAAATGTCACTCCCACGTAAATTGTTCTTTGATTGTCACATTGCTCAAACCTGATCTTCTAGGTCAGAGTTTCTAAAGTAGGATACATGGATAAACCCCAGTGGGGAATTAATGAATTCCCCTGAAATCATGCACACAATTTTTCTGGGACAAGGGTTCACTGCTTTCATTAGATTCTCAAAGTAGTCTGTGATTTCACCAGCAGTTAAATACCACTATTAATTGTTTTGTCTTATATTCATAACAATCAAAATACAGTAGAAAACTGGAAGTTTGCATATCTGGAAATTTCCAATATCCAAATAACAATAATAATGACAACAAGACAACAATAAGACTATGGCTAACATATATTGAACACTTACTGTGTGGCAGTTATTACCATAAGTTCCTTGTAAGAATTATATTACTTAATTTCACCAAATTCTGTGAGTAGATACCATTGTTATCCCTAAATTAGATGTGAGGAAACTAAGACCCATGAAAGCTAAATAACTTGTTAATAAGTTTGACATTGGAAAGCTTAAGGGCAAATTTTGACAATTAAATAGAACTGATTTTGGGAGAAATAGAAATTGGAACAATTCTAGTATTGCCATATTTTAAAAGCAGGAATTTTTTTTAACTTAATGCTCTAGAAGACATTTGATACCTGAATCAGTTATACCAGAAAAACAGTCAACGTCTCTGTTCAGTCTATTTTTAAAGGAATCCTGACCTATGTATCACATATCTTCAGGGGTCACATATTTTTGTATTTGACAATGCATATTTGTATATAACCTTTCTTTGGAGGTGCTCCAGGAAGCATACAGATATTAATCCAGCCCTCTCATCACTGCATGAGATAAATCCCAATCATAATTTTGTTTCACATGAATATTTGTGCCAGGTAATATTTATGTGCTGTACATCCCTGCCACTGATCAAATTTATGTTCAGACTCCCAAGGGATGAGAAAAATTCTAGTATATCCCTCATGTCACTACACAGAGGTGGAAAATGCCCAATAACCTTTCTCTGCTAGTCTGGGTGGCAAGAACTGAGACTGAAAATGCAGCAGTTCATCACAGAAACCTAGCTTTGATCCCCACAGCTTTGCTGAACCAGGGGATGTTAGGAAGAGCTTGAAATGAGTATTGGAAAAAGCATCTGTTTATTTCCTGAGGGGAATAAACTTCCTAGTGGCACCGCTAAAAGTAATATACAGATAAAACTGTAGTATGAGCAATAATGTTTTTTTCAATAGTAGTACACGGATATAGCTATAGTATTCTGGTGTGTGACCCAATTCCCCTTACCTAGGCATTGGTACAATTAATCAACCAAGTAAGCGTGGGGAAATAACTCTGTCTGCTCCATTCAGATTCTGCTCCTTTATCATTTTGCTTCTGCACCGTCCAGCAATATTTCTGTTTACCACAAGCTGATGCTCACCACCCCATTATAATTCCCGGATTTGGGACTGATGTGCTCGTTCCTCCAGTAGTTATCAGGGAGGACCTGTGAATGTTCCAGGTACTATTCTATATGCTGGAGATACAGCAGGGAACAAAACGCTGTTGTTGACACTAGCATTTCAAAATTTGTGACTTACTTTACAGAGTTTTCGCCAATAGTATTTCTATTGAACTGTTGATGGTATTTTTTAAAATCTCTGCAGTTAATAGAACTTCAAGAAGTAAAGAACTTAACCTGTTTTGCTGAATATGCCTCTAGTGGTTGCTTTTAAATTGTACTTTCTCTTTTTATGCTACAGCCATGGGGTGAGGGTTTTATAGATCATTTTGAGGTGTGACGAAAACTATTTTAAGACCAAATTTTTGTGTGGTATTTCAATGTTAAATTTCTTTTATATGACATTATATAGTGTGCCTGCCCCGCTCCAATCACTCGCAGCAACACAAACTTCCTGTTTTCTGGATTCCCCTTCTCAGCAACAGATGTCAACATCCACCAGTCAGACAAGTTGGAAACCTTGGGGCCTTTTTGATCCTCCCTCACTTCCATGCTTCCATGCTTCCCACATCCTCATTGGTCTCTAACTCAGGAAAACTCCTCTTCATTAATATGTCTGATGTCCATGCCATCCACATAGCCACGGATGTATTTTAGTCTATCACGTGTTGCCTCTGTATGGCATAGTCAGTACCTGTCTCTCCATATCCACCTTACCCTCATTGCGTGGGTCTCTATTTAGACTCTAGTTCTCTGCCTCCTTTGAATTTATGTGTGTACATGGATGGAATAAGTTCTTGCCCTTGGGATGTGAACATAAACAGGCCGGTAATGGCTTTTAAGAGAGCTGTCTTTCCCCTTCCACCAGCTGAATGAAAACAAGATTAAGTCCTAGGGCAGAAGTTTCTAAACTTTCTCAGTCCACAGAGCCCTTAGTGTCTCAGTAATTTTTTACAGCACCTCCAGGCCAAATAAAATACCACTAGTTCAATTTACTAAGTAGTCAGGTTCAAACAACACAGTTCATATTTTATCCTAACAACTTATTAGCCATGTGAAAAAAAGATATTTATAAACTAAAAGAACAACACATGTTCATTTCACTCTTAAGTAACCACAAGTAGTTAATAATGAATGGTATGTGTGTGCCTGTTGAACATTGTACAGTTTCTCAAATCCTTAAATTAATGTTGATAATCTCAATTCCTGTTTCACACTGGATTTCACATGGGAATTGCTTTTTACCACAGTAACTGGAAAAAAAAAAAAAACAAACTCAGCTTTGGAAAGCTGTGACATAAACAAAGCACTATAGTGTAAGCTAATGTTTAACTAAACTTCCTAAAGCTAGCAGGTGATGTTGTGTCCAGCAGATATCAAATGTGGCTGTGTTTTCTTGAAAATTTAAAACATCCAATGGTAGTCCTGTGAATTCACCATGGATTCATGTGCCTCAATGCACAGTTTGGCAACCAGAGCATTAAGGGATGACAAAGTCACAAAACGGAAAAGAGCATAGCTCCCTAAATCTCTGTGTGAGAGGGAGCTGACTAATGATCAGGAACACCCACCATAAACTTGTATGTGAGCAGAATAAACTCCTGTTGTATTTGAATTCATTTTTTTATTTGTTGACACAACATAGCCTAACTTAATCCATACATTATATGACAGCAGTGGCCTTCTAATGGTTCTCCTTGACCAAAGATTAAGGTCTTTCTCCTCAAGACTTTACACTACCATTACCAAAACCATTGCTAACCTTTTCTAAAACCCAAATCTGAGCACTTTCTTAGGATCCTTCATGGTATAATGTCTGTTGGTATCCCAGTCTCTTCTACCAATCTCTCCTCATGCACCAAACCCTAAGTCTGTCTCTCAATCTTAGCTATATGTTAGAACACCCTGAGGAGCTTTAAAAACTATGCCTAGTTCCCCACTTGCAAAGATTCTGATCTCACTGACATGGACCAATTCTTTGAAAAACACAAACTGAATCAACTCACCCAATATGAAATAGAAAATTTGAATAGCCCTACAACTATTAATAAAATTGAATTTGTAATTTAAAAACTTCCAAAGCCAAAATCTCTAGACCCAAATGGCTTCACTGGAAAATTTCTCCAAATGCTTAAAGGGAATTAAGAACAACTCTGAACAACCTCTTCCAGAAAACAGAAGAGGAAGAAATGTATTTTCCAACTGATTTTATGAAGCTAGTATTATTATCCTGTTACCAAACCAAAGACAATACAAAAAAGAACACAACAGATTAGTATCACTCATGAATGTAGATGAAAAAATTATTAATAAAATATTAGTAAGTAGAATTCAGCAAGATAGTTTTTAAATTATATACCATGACCAAATGGGGTGTATTTCAGAGGTGCAAGGTTGGTTCAATATTACAAAATCAAACAGGGTAATCTACCATATTATCAAGCTAAAGAAGAAAAAATCGCATGATCATGTCAGTCAATGCAAAATAAATTGACAAAATTCAAACCTATTCATTATTAAAACTCTCAGAACAGTGGGAATAGAGAGGAACTTTCTCAACTTGGTAAAAAGTATCTATAAAGGAAACCCACAGCTCACATAGTACTGAGTGATGAAAGACTGAATGGTTTTCCTCTAAGACCATAACAGTAAGGTCTCACCACTCTAAATTAACATAGTGCTGGAAGTTCAGCCAGTGCTTGAGGCAAGAAAGGGTAATAAATATGTATAGATTAGAAATGAAGAAGTAAAATTGTCCCTATTTGCAGATGACAATTGTCTATATAGAAAACGCTAAGGAATTTACATAAAAACCCACAAAACTTCCAGAACTAATAAGTTCAGCAAGGCCACAGGATACAGGCTAAATATACTACAATCAATTGTATAACTATATGCTAGCAATGAACATATGTACATTAAAAATAATAATAAAATATAATTTAGGCCAGGCATGGTGGCTCACGCCTGTAATCCCAGCACCTTGGGGGGCCAAGTCAGGAGAATTCCTTGAGCCCAGGAGTTTGAGATCAGCCTGAATAACACAGTGAGATTCCCCTCTATAAAAAAAATTTAAAAATATTTATGATTGTTCCAAAAAATGAAATTCTTAGGAACAATTTATAATTGTTTTAAAACAAATTCTTAGTACAAAACATACAGTACTTACATGCTGAAAACCGGAAAGTGCTGATGAAAGAAATTAAAAGTCTAAATAATTGGAGAGTCAAACTATGTGCGTGGATTGGGAGACTCAGCTTAGTAAAGGTGTTAATTCTTTCTAAATTGGCATACAGGCTTAATATAAATCCTATCAAAATCTCAGCAAAATATTTTGCAACTATAGACAAGATTATTCTAAAATATAAACTTAACAATATTTAAAATGCCAATAGGATTATTTTTGGCACAAGATGTATTTTATATTATTGCAAAACTAGAACATGTATACTTGTAAAGATTCTGTGAGAAATTATGTTTCAAAGGTATGCTGGCTTGTTGTTTAACTTTTCTGTGAAAGATCAGAGACCCTGCCCATGAAGCCTTCCTGAATGAGGTATGTCATACCACCAATCACATCTCCTTTGAAAGAGATTGTACAAACAACAGCCACCCAAAAGCAGGGGGATAGGTGAGGAGGCTGGTGAAGCCCTCAGTGTCGGTCTCTCAAAATTGGTCAGTCGGGATCTGCTTGAACATACAAAAACAAAACAAAACAAAACAAAACAGAAAAGTATCATGGGTATAAGGCATTCAGAACCTGTATCCAACCATCTCATTGTTTTGTAAACTGTTTTGTACAGGATGGAAATCCAGCATAATAATCTTTTGTTCTGTGACACTCTTGTTTCTGGAAATTCTTGTCTCATTGCTTATTTAAAAAATAAAATAGGCTTACACAGAAAAAAAGGAGTTACCGGTAAATTTTGGCAAGTCCCTAAAATTCAGGAGCTATATGAACAGGAAATTACAACATGGACAATTGTCACAAGAGTTGCTGAAAGAGGAAAGAAAGCCATATGTGATGATTAAACAAGTGGTACAGGCTCTGACAAGAGTAAATAAAGGGTGATCATGGCACAGCGTGGGAGGGCCCCTAATCCATGTGGGCAAACGATGTTCTCAATGGTTCCTCAGAGGAGTCATCCCAGAGCTGCCTTGAAGACATCCTCAGCTAGGGACATGGATGAAGGGGAGGTGTTAAAGGCAGAGAAATAACAAATGGTAGGAGATTACATGAGGTCTGGGGAGAGCATGTCCTGTAGTTCAGTTTGCAGTTTTCCTCAATTCTAGCTGCATGTTAGAATCCCCTGGAGGAAATTTTCAAATACTGAGCACACCCCAGACCAATTGAATCATATACCCACTGATGGGACATTTTAAAAAATTAAACTGCTAATTTTGAGATAATTGTAGATTCATATGCAGTTATAGAAAATAATATAGAGATTCCTTATATCCTTTACCTTGTTTTCCCCAATAGAAACATCTGCAGAACTATAATGTAATATCACAACCAGGATATTGACATGGATGGAGTCAAAATACGGAACATGTCCATTACTACAAGGATCAATCATTTACTCTTTTATGGCTGCATTCACTTCCCTCCTGCCCTTAACCCTGGCAACCTCTAACCCATCCTCTAGTGCTATAATTTTGTCATTTCAAGAATGTTAAATAAATGGAATCATACAATGTGAAATCTTTGGGGTTGACTTTTTGCCTTAGCATAATTCTCTGGTAATTGATCTGGGTTGTTACTTGTAGCACTAGTTTGACCCTTTTGGTTGCTAAGAAGTATTCCATGGTATAGACATACCACATTTGTTTAACCATTTACCTGTTGCAGGACATCTTGGTTGTTTCTGTTTCCTGCTATTATGAATAAAGCTGTGATAAGTATTCATTTACAGGTTTTGGTGTGAATGAAGGCATTCATTTCTCTAGGATTAATGCCCAGGAGTATAATTTCTGGCTCATAGGGTGGTTGCATATTTAGTTTTCTAATAAACTGGTAAACTGTTTTCCAGAGTAGTTGTCCTACTTTACATTCCCATCAGTAGCATCAGAGTAATCTAATTTCTGTGCATCCTCACCAGCATTTGGTGTTGTCACTAATTTTTATTTTAGCTTTTCTGATAAGTATGTAATGATATCAATTGTAGTTTTGATTTGTAAGTAATTTGAGCCATTTCCCTAATGGAAAATGTTGAGTATTTTTTCGTGTGTACTTACCTGCCATCTGTATATCCTCTTTAATAAAATATTTCATGTCTTTTTCCTGTTTTCTAAGTATTTGCTTTTTTACTGTTGAGTTTTGAAAGTTGCTTATACATTTGAAATACTATTCTTTTGTCTTTGTCGGATATGTGGTTTGCAGATATTTTTTCCTGGTCTGTAGATGTTCTTTTCATCTTAAGCAGGTCTCGCAGAGAACATTCATTTTTAATCTTGATGAAGTCCAATTTGCTGGATTTTTTTCCTTTTATGGATCATGCTTATGTCAAATCTAGAAACCCTTCGCTAAACCTAGATCTTAAAATTTTTATCCTATGTTTTCCTACAGTTTATAAGTATGTCATACAATTTCTATAATATTATGGGGTTTTTTTGACGGTGATTCATTTTGAGTTAAATTTTATACAAGGTGTGAAACTGTGGGCAAGTTGTGGCATTTATTTATTTATTTATTTTGCCTGTGGATGTCAAATTACTGCAGCATCATTTGTTGAATAGGCTACCTTTCCTCTATTGAATTGCATTTGCATCTTGTCAAAAACCAGTATGTCATATTTGTGTGAGTCTATTCCTGGGTCCTCTGTTTTGTTCCAGTGATCTATATGTCTATCTCTCCATCAGTACCACACAGTGGTTTTGCTTATGTTTTTTGATACAGAGTCTCACTCTATCGCCCAGACTGGAGTGCAATGGCATGATCATGGCTTACTGCAGCCTTGACCTCCCAGGTTCAAGTGATCCTACGGCCTCAGCCTCCTGAGTAGCTGGGACTACAGGGGCACACTACCATGCCCAGCTATTTAAAAAAAAAAAAATATGTAGAGATGAGGTCTCACTCTGTTGCTGCTGTTGAATTCCTGGTCTCAAATGACTCTCCCCTTCCAGCCTCTCAAAGTACTGGGATTATAGGCATGAGCCACTGCACCTGGCCTACCACACAGCCTTTATTACTCTAGCTATGAAAGTTTTGAAATTGATACACTAAATTCTCCCCTTTTCTTCTTTTTAAAAATTGTTCCTTTCCCTTTCATATAAATTTTAGAATAATCTTGTCTACAATTACAAAATATTTTGCTGGGATTTTGATAAGGTTTGCATTAAACCTATATATCAGTTTGGAAAGAATTAATGTCTTTGTTATGCTGAGTCTCCCAGTCTATGCGCATGTTTGTCTCTCCAATTATTTAGGCCTTCTTTAATTTCTTTCATTGGCATTTTTTAGTTTTCACCATGTAAGTACTGTATATGTTTTGTTACTTGTACACCTAAGAATTTCATTTTTGGAACAATTATATATGATATTAATTTTAATGTACATATGTTCATTGCTACTATATAGATATAAAATTGATTAAAGAAAATCAACAGTTTTTATGTTGACTTATTCTATCCACTGGAATATTAGTTCTTAGATGGCAGGAATAGTATCCATTTTGTTCAGTGTTGTATCTCCAATGCCTCAAACACTATCTGGCACATAGTAAGTGCTCAGTTCTTATTGAATGAGTGAATGGGATGCCTTTTCATTTATTCTAATCTTACATCCTTCAGAAGCACTTTAAAGTTGTCTTCATATAGTTTTTGTGCAGTTTTGTTAAGTTTTTTCCTAGGGATTTTACCTTTTGGCTATTGTAAATGGGGCCTTCTCTTCTATAATAACCTTTTACTGGCTGCTGTTCGTCTACATAAATGATATAGTTTTCTGCATATTAATTGTATAACCATCTATGTTTTTAAATAACCTTATTTGTTTGTAAGAACTTTTCATAATTCTCTTATGTTTGCCAAGCATCACTGTTACTTTTCTTAAAAATTTCTGGAGTTCAGTAATGAAAACGATTGAATTACAAACACAAAGAAAAACAGCAAACAACTAATTTCATTCTATCAGTGGGATTCTGTTCAGTTATGTTGAGTAAGTAATGGTATAGATGTAAACCTATACCTTTTATTTTCTAAGATAATTAGATATGGTGATTAAGGAAAAAGTCAAATTCAGAACCATTTCTTTCCTCACTAGTTAGACATCATCTGTTGCCTGTGCTGCTTGCTAATTGAAAGAGATTACAGTGCTCACTACAAGGTCCTCTTAATTGGGGGAGTGATATTTGCAATTTAAATCACAAAAGAAAGAAATCATCTGTACATATTGACTTGCCCAAGTTCCACTGTTTTACCGCAGTGTTTGTTCAGTAAACCTTGATACATAAGTGAACTCATGCAAATGAATGCATCTGTCTTCATTTCTTCTGTCTTCATTAGATCATTATGCAGACATTAAACACCAAAAGGGGTATTAAATGATTAATTAGCCAACTGGAGACTTCAGGTGAGCCAAAAGCAAACTCCAAAAGCAGGTACCTTTCTCTCCAGACCACTTCTTCTCTCCCACCCCCTACAGAAACATCCATAAAGGATTTAGTCAATTATTCTGGGACCACAGATACTTATTGGCAGTTACCATTCTTGCAATTCAGCAAATTTTCTTGCAAGAATGTTCTATCTTTACTCCTGAGTTTTGCCTAATTTATATTCCTTATTTGGTCTGCTGTGCTCAGCTAATCCTGGTCAATAAGTACAGCAGATTGGATAGAAGACAAAATTGTAAAATAGATGGTGCATTTTGAACCTCAGGCCCTTCGCTGTATATTGTTGCCTGGACCATCTTCTCTGTGGCTGCTTCCCTACAACTCACATTGTATGGCACAGTGGTCTGTGATGTTGCCTCTTTGACTAGGCTGTGGCCATCTTGAGGATAATGGCCTTTGCTTTTTCCATCTTCGAGTTTTATTGTCTGGCTCAGGGTAGGCATTCAATATGTGCTTGAATCAATGAATGCACAAATTACTCAATTAACTGGTACAGGAATATTTTCTCAATTTCACATTATTAAAATTAGCTCTTAGGAAGACATTTGAAATGTTTTTAAATGACAAGGTAATTGACTAGTATCAGTTTTAAAAGTAGCCAGATCGATGCATTTATATTTTAATAATGATGAAATTAAACTAAAATAGTTGAGCTTTTCTAGATTTTCAGGATTCAGCCAGAAGCCTGGGAAGCACCTGGGTTCCTTCTGGAGAAAATGACATTGTCCACCTCCCATAAGGCTGTACCCGTGCATCCTATTTTATGCAGGAAGCATGTCCTTGAAAACTTGGAGTAGAAAGAAAATTTTTATGAATAGAAACTTACTTCTCACATGCCTGGTGTTAGTATTTTAGAGTTGCTTCTTCATGAAAATTGGATAGACCTTTAAGATAGGCACTTAAAAAAACTATGCTTCCAACTCTACATGTAAAGTTCTATAATCAAATGTTTAAATATATAGGATCACTGCATATTTAAAGAAGATGCAAAGAATCTTTCTGTTGGCAAAATTGTTGGGCACATTATATCTCTTTAATATGAATGGTCATCATCTACTATGTCATTTTGTTTACTTTAATTATTAACTTTATTTAAAAAATTTGTAACTAGCCTTCTGCCAACAAGGGTTTAGAGGGATTGTTTATTAAGGTGATGTCTTCAATATCAGTTGAACCTATGTATGTTTCCATGAGATTTCTGGGGATTTCTTTGTTTTGTTTTAAGGAGTGCAGGGGAAATGCACATAGTGGTAGAATTTTGTTACAGATGCTTCTGGTAAATGATGTAAAAGATCCTGTACTTTCATGCACTTGACAAGAATTTTCATTCTTGAATTTCAAATTTTATTTGGTCTTTCATACCAAATGTAGTAGATGAAGCTGACATCATACACACTCAGACTCCTCCTTGTCTTCTACTTTAAAAGACAATAATGACTTATGTATACAGTGTCATGAGACTGCCATGAAAAGGCAGGATTCCAATGATGGTATGCTGGGATGTTAAAGTCACAGGAGCTGGCAAACTTGAAAGCCCTGCCTTGAAGGACATTCTCTAGGCTGCTGAGGAAATAAGTAGCCTGCTGTCTGCAGCCTTCTTCCCCAAAGTACTCTGTTCTCCTCACTAGATCAGATGAGATACTGTTTCTTTACCTAATGTAATTTCATTTTTTCATTGCCTAGTGGGATAATATACTAGCAGCAGCAATTTAAAAACCTTTATGATACACATTCATAGATATTTTCAACATTATAATTAACTGTTATTAGGGAAAGGGTTAAGATGTGCAAATATTTTTTTTTAATTTCACTTTGAAAGAGCGAGTTTGTTTTTGCATTTTAATATGCATCTTTGATGTTCTAGAAGTTCATTACCCCTGAAATGTGTAACTTAATTTAGGAGAAATTGGAAAATTGGACAATTTCCCCATCCCTACCAAGAAAATATATTTGCAGATAGGGGAATAACATCACAGGGAATTTTAAAACAGCATTTATCCTAATTAGCCTCTGGAAGGTAAATATTGACTCTACTTATTTTTATTTTTGAAAGGGAGGATATTCTTACAGTTTTCTTACCTTCTGTTCTGACTAAAATCAAAAGATTTGAGTTCTGTCTTGCTGTATATACATTATCTCCACAAGATCTATGAAATTTTAAAATTTTGTAAGTAGAGAATGAAAGATTTATGGCAGTTACCTGGAAATTCTGAGGATCAATCCTGCCTTGCCATACTGTGACATATTCTGCAAGAATGATATGAGTGTTACATAAGCCATCATACTTCGTTTTTGAAAGACAAAGAAGCTAAAGTCAATATTTTTCTAGAACCTGTAGAAAGCTCTCTTCTCCTTTCAGTTGACTTCCTAACCTGAAACATACCATGAACTTTGAGTCTGCCACTGTGCTATATATGTTCATATTATCATCGAAAATTCTGTTCTAATTCCTTACTTTACAACTTTTAATTGTTCCCACTGGAGTTACAAGGAGAGAAACCAGAGAAAGTCACCCGAGAATGGCAGAAATCAAAGGGTGAATATTATTTGTACATAAGACAATTTGTACTATTTATTGTCAGCCTGGAGTGAATACCCCACCAGTGCCCATTTTCATAGCCTCTAATAGGATATATGCCTCAGCATTATCTGCATGTGCATCTTTATGAAATATTCTGTAAATTACAATGGAAGGAGGCCATAGATATCTTTTCTCATAAAAGAAAAAGTGGAAAGAACTTCTGGGGAGGAGTCACTTAAACATACACAGAATGACATTGGCAATTCTACTCTCATTTTAATACGGCAAATGCTTTTCTTTTAACAGAGGAATTCAAGGGCTCCACAGTCGTCGAGTTGATGAAGAAGGAAGGCACTACCCTGGGTCTGACGGTATCGGGAGGAATTGATAAGGATGGCAAGCCAAGAGTATCTAATCTGCGGCAAGGAGGAATTGCTGCTAGGTAACTGCCTCTTGGGGAAATCTACTGAAAGGAACACAGGGTGTAATTAATTCAAAAATTAAAGCTCCATCAAAAGTGGTCACTAATAAATAAATGACAGCTGCCATCTGCCAGGTAGCACAGGCCAGCAGAAGCACAGTGGGGCACGTTTCAGAAGCTGCTCCCCAGGTCTGCCCGCGTGGCTGTTCTAGCCTAGGCTACAGTCACCAGGGAGGTTCTTGTGTCATCTCAGGAGCTGCCAGGCCCTCATAAGATTTTAATTTCAAAATGACCATGTGCAGCTAGTCTGCAAATGTGCCACTGAACAGCAGACAGGCTGCAGTAGGAAGGAGATGCTCCAGTCATCTAAATGTGAAACAGATGACCCATATAATGTGTATGGGGAAAGTGCCAGAGAGGGACATGGCTACCCTTGAAAGAGTGGGAGACCCAACTCTGAGTTTTCAGTGAAAATTTTATTTATCCCACATCCTCTCTCCTTTTCTACCTGTGTGATTTTCAAGAGTTGGTTTCTGAAAGGACAGAAGGCTTAGAGGAGGAGGTCTCACCTGTCTTTCTTTCCATAACTGCAAATTCCACTCGTTATTGCCAAAGGCAGAATGTCCTGGATACTGGATAGGGGTGGACTTCCTTGAGACACATTCTAAATCTGCCTCAGAAAAAGGGGGTGGAATCAGGTTTCATTAAAAGTGAGGCCAAGCTGGGCAGTGGCTCATGCCTGTAATCCCAGCACTTTGGGAGGCCAAGGCAGGTGGATCACGTGAGGTCAGGAGTTCGAGACCAGCTTGACCAACATGGCGAAACCCATCTCTAGTAAAAATAAAAATAAAAAAATAGCCAGCCGTAGTGGCACATGCCTGTAATCCCAGCTACTTGGGAGGCTGAAGAAGAAGAATCACTTGAACCCAGGAGGCGGAGGTTACAGTGAAAGAAGACTGTGCCATTGCACTCCAGCCTGGACAACAGGAGCGAAACTCCGTCTTAAATAAATACATACATACATACATACATACATCAAATAAAAGTGAAGCTAAAGTACCTTAAATTCGGGCCACCAATATTCATATCCACATAATTCCAGGTTAAATCTTAGAGTTCTTGCCTCATAAAATGTCATCTGAAGTGGTGATTTCTGTGATTACTTTTAATGATCAACCTGTTTGTACAATTTACAAACTTAATCCAGTGGATTGCTCCATGATCAGAAGGTATTGTTTGTAAGGGAGACTGGTGTGGACACAAGCACCTCAATCTGCTTTCTTTAGGCTTTTAAGAAGCATCCTTCCACACCCAAAACCTCCTTTATTTTATAACAATCATGGCCAGTTCATGATGCTAGGGATTCATAAGTCTCCAGAGCTTCTTTATATCTCTCCTTTAAGGCAAGTGTGATGGGGGAGAGGGGTAGCATTTTCAGTTGTATTAATGCTGTAATTAAAAGTGTTACTGTGCCAGTTATATTGAGTATTAAAAATCACCAAATAGTCACTATTTAAGGCACTACCATTTTGTAGGTAGTAAATCAAAATAATTAAAGATGAGATCCCTGCCCTAAAGGGGTTCACAATCTATCAGTGCAGATAAGGCATAAAAATCATGAAACATTTGGGAGCAAAAATGGCATTGCGTGATAGCAAAAAGCAACAGCACAGAAGTTATTACAGAGCACTAGGCGGTTCAGTTGACATAAGTGTCAGGAAAGTGAGGTAAGGGCCATGCACAGACTGCAGACCGGGGCAGATTAGGAGGCTCTTTGAAGGAGGAATGATTGGAGCTGGATTTATATATAAAATAAATGCGTTAGCTATTTCTATTTTGGGAGAAAATGTTATTGAAGGTCCTTATCAGTGACATGAATTTTAACTCCTATTATTGATCTTGCTACCTTCTCTTGGTTTAGAAACAGAGTTTGACTAAAGTCCAAGAGCAGCCAATATTCTGTTATGGTGGTATAGAGAGACAAGAATGTTACTGAAAGCCAATATTTGCATTGTGATTTCTCCTTCACCAATACTCTTATCAATCCTGCTCTAAGCAATAAATAACAAAATAAGCTGACCCTTTCCTTAGTCCTGGACAAACTCCCAGTGAAGTTATTGAAAGCTGTGAAATGTATAAAAGGCAGGCAGCAAAAATGAGCGGGATTGAGAATAAAAAGATGTGTGTTGTATCTAGGATCTGGATCCCATCCCAGAGAACCAACTGGTTTAGGGCAAAGAACTTAAAAAAAAAAAAAAAGGCTTCTCTTGATTTTGTTTTATGGTGCTTTTAAAAATAAAAGAGGCGAAAAGGAAAAAATCAGAGATAGTGGCAGACTCAGAGCAGGACTTCCAAGGTATCACAGGCTGCATGAGTAAAAGCGATCCCTGGTTCTCCTCTGACTTCAGCCCACCATCTCCTAGGAGGCAGGGACTTCTGCTGTCAGCCTTCTAGGCTTGCTTCTACACTGCATGCTTACTCATGAAGGGAAAGTGGAAATATAGTCAGACTGGCCTGCGGAGAGGGTGAGTCTGCTGAAACAACATTGTCTATTTTGCAGAAGTGACCAGCTGGATGTGGGTGACTACATCAAAGCAGTGAATGGAATCAACCTGGCCAAATTCCGCCATGACGAGATCATCAGCTTGCTGAAGAATGTGGGAGAAAGAGTGGTTCTTGAAGTAGAGTATGAGCTTCCGCCGGTCTGTAAGTACAGTAGCCCCCCTTATCCACAGGGGATACATTCCAAGACCCCCAGTGGGTGCCTAAAACTTCTCATAATACCAAACCCTATATACATCGGGGTGTTTTTTTTTTCTATACATACATACTTACGATAAAGTTTAATTGATAAATTAGGCACAGTAAGACATTAACAACAATAACAACTGGCTGGGAGCAGTGGCTCACGTCTATAATTCCAGCACTTTGGGAGGCCGAGGCAGGAGGATTGCTTGAGTCCGGCAGTTCAAGACCAGCCTAGGCAACATGGCAAAGCCCCACCTCTACAAAAAATAGAAAAATTAGCTGGGCTAATTACTACTACTACTACACACCTGTAGTACCAGTTACTCAAGGCTACTTGAGCATTAGGCGGAGCATCACTTGAGCCCAAGATGTTGAGGCTACAGTGAGACATGATCACGCCACTGCCATCCAGCCTGGGGGACATAGCAAGGCCTTGTCTCAAAAAACACACACATACAACATTAATAAAGTGAAACAATTATATCAATATGCCAATCTCACTACTCTTGTGCTTTCAGCCATTATTAAGTAAAATAAGGGTTCCTTGAACACACATACTGCAAAGGCTAAGTGCAGTGGCATATGCCTGTAATCCCAGCACTTTGGAAAGCTGAGGCAGGAGGATCACTTGAAGTCAGGAGTTCAAGACCAGCCTGGGCAACAAAATGAGACCTTGTTTCTACCAAAAAAAAAAGATTAGTCGGGCATGGTGGCATATGCCTGTAGTCCCAGCTACTTGGGAGGCTGAGGCAGAAGGATCCCTTGAGCCCAGAAGGTCGAGACTGCAGTGAGCTATGATTGTGTCATGGTACTCCAGCCTAGGTGACAGAGCAAGACCCTGTCTCGGAAAAAAAAAAAAAAAAAAAAGTACAACAAGAACACAACAGCCAATCTGATACCAAAGACGGCTGTGGCTGCAAAGTGACTAAGGCAGGTAGTGTAAACAGCGTGAATGTGCCAGACACATCCAGATGGATAGAGCAGACAGTGTGAGATTATCATCACACTACTCCTAACAGCACACAATTTAAAACTTAGGAATGATTTATTTCTGGAATTGTCTACTTAATATTTTCAGACTGCAGTTAATTGGGGGTAACTGAAACCACAGAAAATAAAACTGCAGATAAGGAGGAATTGCTATAATCATAACCCAGAGGAAGAACAGCTGCACCACAGTTTTTCCTAGGCAAAATCAGCTTCTTAATTTTTTCCCTTTGCCATCAATATCTCATTACAGGAATGGCAAAGCCAACTTTCTTAATATTTAAAAATTATTTGAATTGGAAAACTTACAACCTACCCAGGAAGAATTAACAAAGTCTTCACTAGCAATGAAATTATGAAGGGCCCGTGTTCTGTTTGCCACTTAAGCCATTTTAATTCAACATGTGTGTAAGTTCTGTGCAATAAGTACCATCCAGGCTTTGTACTTAGTGACTAGGTTTAGGAAAAGTATATTTAGTATGTTTTATATTGGTTCTTTATGGATACATTCATTTCTTTTTTAATTTTTAATTTTTGTGGGTACACAGTAGGTATATATATATATGATATATCCATTTCTGAAGCATGAAAATAGCTTCAGAACACATATTGTCAAGTAGTAATAATAGTAATTATAACAGCAATAGCCAACAGATTTTGATTGTACCAAATGTCTGGCATTATAAAGAACTTGACTTACATTGAATTATTTAATGCTTTCCACAAGGAGTGTCCGCATAGCAGAGATGAACTTTACTATCAAATAGACAACACATTTTACTAGCTACATGCCTTTGAGAAAGTTACTTATGCTTTCTATGTCTTAGTTTCCACATCTGTAAAATGGGAATATTATTAGTTTCTACTCATAGATTTGTTATGAGGATTAACTGAGTTAGTGTTTGGAAAACATTTAGAATAGTGCCTGGCACTATCAAAGTTTTCAATAAAAAGGCAATCAACACTACAAGATAGGCATTTTTTCTCATTTTACAAAGCCTGGATTCAATATCTGAATCCGGGCTGCCTGACTCCAAAGTCCATATGCATATTAATTGTGAGGTATACTGATGTATGATTGCTGCCCTGCGTTTATGCTGTTCTAGCACCACCTTTCCTATTATTAGCTATGAACATGGATGCTACCCTGAGATAGCTTTTTGCTCTTCCATACTAATGAGAACTCAGGTTGATTATGAAGAGTTGGTAGAATTCATTTGTTCAGCAATGACTTATTGAGCATTTACTATGTTCCAGCCACCACTACGTACTGGGAGCCTAGGGGACATGAGTAGAGTTTATATTATAGCAAAAGACAGGTAACAAAATAAAACCATAATAAATAAATAAATTATATAGTATGAATACTATGAATCCTATGGGAAAAAGCAGTGCAAGGAGAGGGATTGGGAGTGCTGGGATCAGGGTGGGAATGCAATTGCAAATAGGGTGGTTAGGACAGCATCATTGAGAATGTGAGATTAGTCAATGACTTGTGAAGGAGGTGAGGGAGTTAGTTGTACGGATTTCTGGGGGAGAGAGTTCCAGGAAGAATGAACAGTCATTGCTAAGACCAAAAGGTGGGAATATACTTAGGGTTGTTATAGAAACATTAAGGAGGACAGTGTGGCTATAGCAGAATGAGCAGTAAGAGAATTAGGAAGTGAGGTCAGAAATGTAAGGGGCTGGGGCATCCTTGTAGGTCATTGGGAGGACGTTAAGTTTTTCTCTGAATGATACAGGAAGTCACTATATGGTTTGGGGCAGAGGAGTGACATGATGTGATTTATGTTTTCAGAGGCTCTCTGGATACTGTGTTGACAATTGACTATAAGAGACCAGGGTAGAAGCTGGGAGATGAGCTAGAGGGCAGTTACAGTGATCCATGTAAGAGGTGGCGATGGAGACAGTGAAAAGCAGTCAGATTCCAGATCTATTTTGGAGGGAGAGCCTACAGGATTGCCTAATGGATTTGATGTGAGTTGTGCAGAAAAAGGGAAGTCAAAGTTAACCCCAAGGTTTTGAGCATGAGCAGCTGGAAGGACGGAGTATCCATTAACAGGAGTGGATAAGAATGTGGGTAGAGCTGATTTGTGAGGGAAGGATCAGCAGTTCATTGCTTGAAATACTACATTCGAGGTGCCTATTTGACATGCAAGAGGAAATGTCGAGACCCGAAGATATGATTTGGAGTTTGAGAGAAAGATCTGGACTGTAAATATACATTTGAGAGTAATGAGAATATAGACGGTGTTCGAAGCTTGGGGACCAGATTAGAGGACTCAGGAAGCATGTGCATAATCAGTCACAAGTTCGTATTCTTCACATAAAATCTAACACCAAAGATTTAGTAGTCATTTTGCAACAAAATCAATTTAAGACTATGTTCACAAACCTTGCTACAACATTTTTTCATTTCCAGCAAGGCTAGGCAATAAAATAGAGTGTAAAGGCTTGGACTGTGTCAGTAAAATGGCAGCTTTGCTCATTTCTGTCTTTGTGACCTTGGGCATGTTATTTAAATTCTCTCAGCCTTCGGTTTCTAATCTATAAAATAGCTATAGTAGTTGCAGGATTTTTGTAATGATTCAATGTTATAATCACATAATCATTGTTGAGACCATTTCAAACACTTTGTAAGTAACTAATAATATTAGCCATTATTACCATTATTATACTGAAATGGTATATAATTATACCATTATTATACTGTGTTTTTTTGAACTTTACATGAGTCAGTTTGCTTTGAAATCTCTCTCTCAAACCGTTGCCAAAGACATAAGAGAAACCAGATGTCTAGCTCTAATGCTCTTTGATTATACGTTTATATTCCTCTGGGCCTATCAATAAAAGGCAACCCCTTCCTAAAACAAACTCTAAGTGTAGTTTTTAGGCAAAGGCCAATAGAAGATTTGTCCAGTGTTATGGGTGATTCAGAACTAGGAGTTTCTAGGAAGACTTGAAGAAGGTCGTGCCAGCCAGGTGGAGAGAGCAATATTTCAGACAAAGGGTGCAGCAAGAAGGGAAGATGACAGCCCAGTGCACAGGTTAAACTACAGATAGGGAAAGACAGACAGGGGGCTGGATGTGGTCGCTGACACCTGTAATCCTAGCATTTTGGGAGGCCAAGGCAGGTGGATCACTTGAGGTCAGGAGTTCGAGACCAGCTTGGCCAACATGGAGAAACCCCATCTCTACTAAAAATACAAAAATTAGCCAGGCATGGTGGTGGCTGCCAGTAATCCCAGCTATTTGAGAGGCTGAGGTAGGAGAATTGCTTGAATCTGGGAGGTGGAGGTTGCGGTGAGCCAAGATTGTGCCACTGTACTCTAGCCTGGGCAACAGAGCAAGACTCCATCTCAAAAAAAAAAAAAAAAAAAGAAGGAAAGAAAGAAAGAGAGGGCTTGGAGATAGATGAGGCCAATGAGGCACACAAGGACCAAACGAGGGCCTTATAAGCCATATTGATGGAGTTTGGCATCCAGTGGGCCATGAGGAGCTCTTAAAGAGGAATGGCATCATAAGATCTGAGTGTTTAGATTTATCATTGTAGGAGGCCAAATAGAGAAAAGACCAGAGGCTACAAGCCCAAAGGCTGTTACAATTTTCCAAAAGAGAAGTGAGATCCTAAATAAACATAGCATTAGTAGAGTTAGAGAAGAAGATGGATATCAGAAATGTTTAGGAGTTAAAACCTGTCGTGACTTGGTGATTACACAGTACCATCTTTTTCTCCCTGACACAATAAAGTTGATGGAAAAGGGGGGAAATATGTTTAAACACAAAAGTGTGCATTGTTTTGATGGAAATCAAAAGGGGTCTACTCTCCCAGAATAATCTGTCTCTTTCTATTATGTTTGAAGAAAGTAATAAGATACTTGAGTTCAGAGTGGTTGAAGGGATTAATTAGTTCCCCTTTCACTTAGCTGGGACTGCTAGAGCAGAAACAGGCCATCCACAGCTGAAAGTCCGTAAGGAGAACTGACTGCTAAAAGACAAGCCACCCAAGACCAAGACTGGTAGCTCTGTCAGGATCACAGCAGTTTGAGGCTCAGCCAATCACAGAGTTCAGAAAGAACCAGGAGAGACAGAGAGAGAGAGAGAGTGTGTGTGAGAGAGAGAGAGAAAGAGTGTGTGTGTGTGTGTGTGTGTGTGTGTAATCTGATAGAAGAAAACTGGTTTGACCTTGGCCCTTTCTGAGATTCAGTTTTTTTATGAAAATAAAATGATTGGTTTACATAAGCTCTAAAGCTCTTTCTGACTTTAAAATTATGTGATCCTTCGAGACTGTAGAGAGACTATTACCAACCTGTATCTTAGATATATATGTATTAAAAGTTGGTCTAGGCTGGGTGTGGTGGCTTACACCTGTAATCCTACCTAGCACTTTGGGAGGCGGATGCAGGAGGATCCCTTGAGCCTAGGAGTTCAAGACCACCCTGGGCAACACAGAAAGACCATGTCTCAATTAAAAATAAATAAATAATAAAAATAAAAAGTTGGTCTAGAGCGGTGCCTTCAAATTTTTTGGTCACTTAACTCTTAAAGAATTTTGAAATGTTACATAATTCTCATCCATTTTTAGTTAACACCTAAAATTATCATAAGCATAAATAGTTAGAAAGGATGCAATTCCTAGCATATTACTTGTTTTATATGTCTTTAAATTCTGTTTTCATGTAAACCTTGGAGCTACAGATTTACCTCATGGGCATTTAATGGAAAACAGTCTGCCTTATAATCTGATTGGCAAAGGCAGTCTTCACTGTTAATCCATTAGCTAACTCAGATGAGCTTTCTATCATAAGGAGTCGTTTTAAACTCAAATAAATGTGTAAAAGCATGCCCCTGTGACAGTCCTCTGACTTCTCAGTTCTGAAATAGACAGATGGTGGTGGTGGTGGTGGTGGTGGTGGTGGTGAGGAGGAGGAGAGAGGGAGAAAGATAATCTCAGGTCTTCTCCATGTGATTTACTCTGGGATTCAGTCTGAGGGAACAGCAACTACCTGGAGGAAGCTCTTCCTGGGGCAATGGCAGAGGGAAAACAGGGCAAGCGCAGCCATGTAAGTGCAATTCCAGCCTCTGCTTGTGTCTCCTAACAGCCTAGTGGCAAAAGTAAGTCACATGGGCAAGTGCAGCATAATGAGGTAGGAACGTTCACAACTCCTATTCTCCTATTGAGACAGGGAATAGGGAGGCAGGGAAGGAGTTTGTAATTTCAAAAACCTCATCTACCATAGGAAAATAACTGTATAGAAGTAGATGTATATCCACATATAGAAAGAAGGGACAACAGCACAACTGACAGGCCGAGGTGAATGTTTACATTGTGAACTTGGTTTCTACCTACACTTTGATCCACTGGGTAAGCCCCTTAATTGGAACTTTGTGTACACATACATATGTATGAGTCATTAGTAAAATTTACATGGCAATGCAGGATGTCTGGTACTGCACATGAAAACCCAATCACGAAGAGCCAGCCATGCAAATAAAAATGATAAAGACCAAATCTATTTCATTAATTGTATTAAAATGCAGTCAACATTCAAATTTATCTTTGTAAATGATGGAGAACAATAATGTAGATAATCTAAACCTGTAGAAAATACAGAGCCTTTATACTGACTTTAAATTTGATTGTAAGATTTTGTAGTCAGCGAGATTTAGCTAAAGCAATATCAAAATTGCAGTACTTTGCATTCCCATAACAGATATGCAGCCAACAAGGACAGGTGGCCCAGAATTAGAATTCAGTTGTATATCATTGAAAGCTGATTTACTGAGTAAATGAAATAATATGTGTAAACCATTTTTGCAGAGTTCTGAGCACACAGTAAATTCTTATTAATTATTTCTTTCCATATCCTTTCCTTTCCTCACTTACCTAGAGAACAAAAAAAAATTATGTTCTTAACCAATTTCTTCAAGTGGCTTGTTGAGCCATGGAAATAAGAAAACATTTGGAATGAACTCAATTTTTTTTGTTTAATTAAAACTGTACCTCAACACTTTCATCTGTTTGTGAGTACTGTTCCTAGTTGATTAGTCTAAGCTGAAATTCCCCTGATAGCAAGAACATGACATTTAATTAAATCAGCAGTATACCAAAACATTTTTCAACTGTAGGTTTATGTTGTTTTTCAGCCGATCCAAATTTTTATTGTACTTTATGTCCCAGCCAGATAGTGGACAGTTTTATGAATTTAAATGTGTACTTTTCTTAATCATGTTTGTTCCCTTGAGGGTTCAGAATTTCTGATAATTAAAAATAATTGTAATTAAAGCCTAAAACTACTTGCTATTTCTGTAGGAAAAGTTGTTTTAAACAATGCCTTTGGATTCTGCCTGTGTGTGTGTGTATATATGTGTGTGTGTGTGTGTGTGTATATATATATATATATATATTTTTTTTTTTTTTTTTTTTTTGAGACAGTCTCACTCTGTCACCCAGGCTGGAGTGCAGTGGCGCGATCTCGGCTCACCGCAGTCTCCGCCCCCGGAGGTTCAAGTGATTCTCCTGCCTCGGCCTCCAAAGTAGCTGGGATTACAGGTGTCTGCCACCACGCCCGGCTGATTTTTGTATTTTTAGTAGAGACGCGGTTTCACCATCTTAGTCAGGCTGGCCTTGAATTCCTGACCTTGTGACCTCCCCGCCTTGGCCTCCCAAAGTGCTGTGATTACAGGCGTGAGCCACCGTGCCTGGCCTGCCTGTATATTTCTTGCTGATAGTTTTATCTAATAAACCCTTCAGGATCTAGTAGGAATGTAAAAACAATGTGTTACTTGATAATGAACATGGCATTAACTAGATACAAATTCAAAATAAAGATCTAAAATTCTCCTACACATTACAAGTCTCTATGAATAAAAACATCCCTCTGTCATAATGATAAAATACCAATTTGTAGAAGTTTTATGGGTTTTTTTAATGCAGAAATAGTGTATAGTACAATCAGCATGACTCAACAGGTTCTCAAAAGCAATCTTACAGAATATTTTCGTAACTATACCTTCATATACCTTATACTGTCATACATGTATGTAATGTGACTAGAGATTGGAGCTTGACAATACAATTCCATTTTGTTAAATGAAAGCGATAATCACGCAAACACAACATAAGCATAGTGTATCAAGTAAAATTAAGTCAATCTGTAGTTTCTTAGATAGTAGTAGTATTCTGAATGTATTTAGAATTTCTTTTGCCCTCCAAGTTTCATCTGGGTTGCTGTGTCTTAGTTTAATAGCTATGTATGTGTCAGAACATCTATTAGCATCAGCCTAATTATTGATAGCAATCTGAGAATGGTAATTTTTCTTCCTGTGCCAGCTGCAAAATTAAAATAAATACAGAAGTTATTTTACAAGTGTTACAAAATATTGTTTTTGCATTTTACAAAAGGAAAACAATTCTACTTGTATAAATACTGTCTCTCTTGTTAGGTAGAGTTTAAACAATGTAAATATCACCCTGTTATCTAGAAACTAACTATATAGAAGGAAATGAACTAGCTATGATTTTGGTTACACTTGTATCTATATGAGTCACTTATACAAAAGACTGTTTTATGATATTTTTACATCATTACAGTTTTTAAAACATTTTCTTTGAAAAGGGACTGTTGCTTATTACTCAAAACTTATTTGCAACAGGGATCTGTAATATTTTATGCCACATTGAATGATTTAGAAATGTTATGATGACTTACAAGTTATATTTCCTTCTCTCTTTCCTTTATTCAGCTGTGCAAGGATCAAGTGTTATTTTCCGAACCGTGGAGGTCACATTACATAAAGAAGGCAATACCTTTGGTTTTGTAATACGAGGTAGGTGTTGATTAGAAAAATCTACTTAAAAAATTATTTCCATAGGTTTTCAGGGAACAGGTGGTATTTGGGTATTTGGTTACATGCATAAGTTCTTTAGTGGTGATTTGTGAGATTTTGGTGCACCCACCACTCGAGCAGCATACATTGAACCCAATTTGTAGTCTTTTATTCCTCACCTCCTTCCCACTTTTCCCCAAGTCCTAAAAGTCCCTTGTATCATTCTTATGCCTTTGCATCCTCATAGCTTAACTCCTACTTATGAATGAGAACATACAATGTTTGGTTTTCCATTCCTGAGTTACTTCACTTGAAATAATGGTCTTCAGTTCCATCCAGGTTGCTGCAAATTCCATCAATTCATTCCTTTTTATGGCTGAATAGTATTCTATTGTATATGTATACCACAGTTTCTTTATCCACTAGTTGATTGATGGGTATTTGGGCTGGTTCTATATTTTTGCAATTGCAAATCGTGCTGCTATAAATATGCATGTGCAAGTATCTCTTTTATGTAATGACTTCTTTTCCTCTGGGTAGATATCCAGTCGTAGAATTGCTGGATCAAATGATAGTTCTACTTTTTGTTCTTTAAGGATCCCCACACTGTTTTCCATAGTGGTCATACTAGTTTACATTCCCTCCAGCAGTATAGAAGTGTTCCCGTTTCACTGCATCCATGTCAACATCTGTTTTCTTATGTGTTTTTGTTTGTTTGTTTGTTTGCTTGTTTAATTATGGCCACTTTTGTGGGAATAAGATGGTACCACATTGTGGTTTTGATTTGCATTTCCCTGATCATTAGTGATGCTGAGCATTTTTTTCATATGTTTGTTGGCCATTTGTATATCTTCTTTTGAGAATTGTCTATTCATGTCCTTAGTGCACTTTTTGATGGAATTGTTTGGTTTTTTTCTTGCTAATTTCTTTGAGTTCCCTGTAGATTCTGGATATTACTCCTTTGTTGGATGTGTAAGTTGTAAAGATTTTCTCTCACTCTGTGGGTTAGAAAGATCTTCTCTTCTTTAAATAAACACGACAATGAATGGCCATAAAAATGGAAACCAAATGTAGCTCTATTTTTGGTTCATTAATACAGAGCAAGAAGCCACTGTTTATAAACCTTGTCAATTCAGTCATCCTATACTTTTCAACATATCTTTTGTCTTTCCTTTTATATTTTTCTGTATCACTGAATCAAAAATGTTGATTAGTATGCCTTGATTTGATTTAATACACCAGAATTAAGGGACTTTATTTAAATAAATTTCTCCAGAAACACATTTGGTTATTGTAGCTTTCTAAAAATGGTTCAAAGATTCTAATCTCTTGGGTATCTATGTGCTTCAGCTCAAGTCATCATATTATAATATGGCATTGATCATAACAATTTCAGGTGACTCCAACTTGTCATTAAACTACTAATTCTAAAGTATAATTCTATCTTGCATTATATTTTCTTATTAGTAATTTTATTGCATAAAGACTATGCCTACATTAACAACTCTCAATCTGTAGTGTGACAATGAGGTTCAATAGGGAGCTATATAAACATCAGGGGTTTTTTTTCTTTCCAACTTTTATCTTGGGTTCAAGGGGTACATGTGCAGATTTGTTACATGGGGGAATTGCATGTCATGGGGGCTTGGGGTACAGATAATTTTGTCATGCAAGTAATCATCATCATACTCAATCAGTAGTTTTTCAATCCTCATCCTCCTCCCACCTGCCACCCTCAAATAGGCCCCAGTGTCTGTTGTTCCCTTCTTTGTGTCCACGTGTACTCAATGCTTAGCACCCACTTATAAGCAAGAACATGCAGTATTTGGTTTTCCACTATCAGGAATATTTTAACAGTTCACATTTCTTGATTGTTTTTGTCTTCACCTATAACATTTTGTACTTCAACAGAGTAAAAATTCTATCAAAATTGTTAAAACATTAATTAAAATTAAACATATTAATAAATATGCATGAAAGAATAAAAGAGATGTGGATACTTGTACAGATTTGTCTTAAGTGATTGAGTTTTAAATAGTAGCTTTCATTTTATCCCAGTCACTCAGCAAATCAATCAGTCAAATGTTTATTAAGCACATGTCAACATGTCAGCATGGAGGGAAGTACTATAGAGTCATAAGACAAGACCCCACTCTACAGGGAATTACAGTCCAGTGAATTTAAGACATAAGTTGATAGAGTGCTCAAGTGAGTAGTAGAGAGAATGAGGAACTAGGAACTCATTGAGAGGTTTAGACTTGTAGTTATCACATTTTTCTGACCAAGGACTATTTTCAGGTGGAGGAACAGAGCCCAAGATCATTTACCCTAACCATTCCTAAATTTCTGTTTAAAATAACCAGATGAATATAGTGAAAAGTCACTGTACAAGTAATTTTTGGCTGAAGGGTGATATATACAAATCTGTTTTGCAATACAGATATGAATGAGAAGGTTCTTCAATCACATGCATACAAGCCTAATTATTGAAACACTATGCCAAAAAATACTGCTGTTGCAGATATTCATTGATAGTGACTGTATGGTTAGTCAATAATGAATCAAATTACTAATAAAGGAGCTAAACCAAGAGTAATGTATTATTAAGAAATAAACAGAATAGAAGCACTTGAAATGTGCAACCACCTCAAGACAACTGATGATATGATGTTAGTAAAACACCCTTCCTACAGTTTGCAGGAATTTCAACTATCTGTGTGTATGCCCAGGAGGCACTTAATAAGTGAATGATTGAATGTTGCCTAGATTTGTGTGGACATCAGACTTCGTAGTATTATACTGATTTTTAAAAACTTAGTTACAATAAGCCAGTATTGGTTTATGAGTACCACATTTTGATAGGCCTTAATAACTCCCTTAATATGTTGGTTGAACATAAACGTTTTTGGAGTTTTGCATAATTTCTCAATGAGAATCAAATAAAGAATTTCTATTTTTAGATTAGTTTGAGGTCCATCTGGAGGATTTTCCCTGTTCAAAAGGTGGTCACTACCCATCACTTAAGAATCACTGGTTAATCAGAATGAGTAAGTGCTGTGAGTAAATATTAGTATGGCAGATAAGATGTTTTGGCATAGATGGGAGTTGAGCTAAACTTAGATCAGTAGAAAATACCAGGACAGCCAGGAAAGAGAAGTTACTGCAGGTAGAGCATATCTATTTAGTATGGGTGAAGTTCTTCTTAACCTATTAGAATGGAACTTGCAACATTAAGGTTTTAGCTGATGAACGGAATTATATTTCTAATGCTCTAAGTCACAAGTTCTAAAACCTTTATTCCCTAAACAATAGAACCTTGCATCCATAGAGTAAAAATGATGTTCTGGCCTAAACTTTGGAGTGTTAAATTTCAGTTAATGCAAGCAAGCCAGAGGAGATGAGTTGGGCTGATAGGAAAGGCACTCTGCCATGAAGTTGCTTTACACTTTAGACAAGGAAACCTTCTCTAGTCATTGTCAAATGTAAAATTGTAGGTGGGCCTAGTCATTTAACATATGCTGCTTGATATTCAGATTTGGTCTGCACTGTGTCTCTGGCATTGATATTTTCAAAAAGCATCCCAGTTGATACTAATGTACACCAGGATTGAGAATATCACTGGTCTCTGAGTGGTTCCTGTTTTGCCTTGCTGCTGCAAACTTCTAGAACCTAAGTGAGTCACACAGGAAACTTCGTTCATTACAAATCACAGTAAAATGCCACATATCAAGAAATATACAACTATCTCACACTTTAACAGGCATTCAATGTTACATTTTGAAATTTGTAAATACAAGCCAAAATTATGGAATGATTTCTTGCTATCTTTGGCCCTCATCCTTTTCTCAATCGATTTTCCTTTAGGGAAAAGCAAACCTATTCTTTATGATCACCTTGCAAAAGAGAAATTATGTAACAGTATTTACATAAATATGGGTAAGCATTTGTAGTAACATTTAAAATTTTCATTTTAAAATTTTTTTCTGAGAAAGTGGTGAATTTCTTATTTCAAAGAGGAATTTCTAAAGAAGCTAAACACAATGAAAGAATAAAATACTGATAAAATGCTGAACGAGAGCTTTTACCAATCAATCACACTAAACAAATCACTTGTCATAGAAGTGAGCACAAAAGAAGCATTTGCCTTCCTAAGGAACTGCAAATGCCTTTTAATTTTTCTCTTAGGCTATTTTCTGTAAGGCAACCTTTTGGCCTATACCAGGTTTGGGAAATGTCCATCTGTTCTAGCACACAAACATTAAGGGAGAAATAGTTGACAATAGCTTCATATTTATCAGATATTGGCAAACTAGAAAACTCACAGATGGACAGACAGGATGGTGATATGCAAAGAAACCAGGTCACATAAAGAATAGATAAGGAAACTGGCATTGTTCAACATTAAGAAGGTGGGATTTAGCTGGCATATAATCTCTGTTTTCAACTTTCAGAAACATTTTTGTAGAAGAGAGCATACATTTTTATTTTACTGCTCAGGATCATAGAACAAAGACCAGTGAATGAAAGTTGAAGGAGGAGAGATGTCAGTTAAATATTAGGAAGAACTTTGTAACACTCCTTGGTGTCCAAATGTGGAGTGAGCAGCCTCACATCTAGTAAGTAGGCCAGCACCCGTGCATTTCATGCAGATGCTGGGGGAGCACAGATTAAGGAAATTGTACAAAAGGATTATGGATTAAAAAGAGAATTTACAATAAATTACCTTCCATCTTGAAACATCTATGTTTCCATGAATTCTTGTGGAGAATTTTTTCTAACAGAAAATTAAAATTCCCATTCAAGGATTGCAGCTGGTTTGACACAGTCTGAAAAATTTGCCCCAAATTTTTGAACACCTCACTTTTAATGAAAGTCACTTGGTCACTTGAATTTTTTTTTTTTTTTTTGCTTTCTTTTTTAATACTAGGATTTTTATTTTACTTTGATTTTTGTTTCCTTTATGTTAGGTTGTAGACCTACTGACCAGTATTTTAGATCAGTTTGATTGGCACAGATATACACATCTGTACTGTATAACTGACAGCTGTTCAAATCGGGCCAGTACTTGATATAATCAGTTGATCCTCTTGCCATACCAGTTGTTAAATACTTTATATATTACCCGGTTACAGCCATGTATTTATTGAAAGATGATGAAATGGTGACTTCAAAAATACATTCTTTATAAAATGAGCAAGACCTTTAAGCCTTTTGTATGCCTCAAGGATAATTTTACATATTTTCCTCCGTACATGAAGTAGGACATTTCTCAACTGAAATCTTGCAGGTGATTTTTTTAAATGTCAACAATGAAAGCATTTTTAAGCTCTATTCCTTTTCTTTGCTAGGGGGAGCACATGATGATAGAAATAAATCTCGTCCAGTTGTGATAACATGTGTTCGTCCTGGAGGACCTGCTGACAGGTAAACTTTATCTTTCTGTGTCACTATCCAAAACAAAATAAATAAAGCTGGGGACTTTGACATAGAAGTTGATGTATTAGAAATTTTACAGTAAAATGTAGATATTAAGCAAACATGTTACAATGTGAAAACTGAGAGTCTGAGCTATGGAATCAGAAAAAATAAGGTTTGCCTCTAGCGTCTATACTTACTATACTATAGGTTTATCAAGTGACTTAATACTGAGCTCAATTTCCACCGCCGTTGGAAATGTGGATACTAATATCTACCTTTCAGAGCTGTTCAGTTTTATCAAAGGTTGGAGATATATAATGCCTTGCAGGGGACTGGCACAGGGGAGGCACTTACAGACTCAGCTGGCTCTTTTAGGCAGGTGCTGGAAATGCATCTTCTCCTCTTGCTAATCTCCCAGGCTGGACAGATAGGTGGTGGTGGTGAGATTCTTACCATTCTCAACATTCTTACTATTAGTGTTTTCTTTTGATAGTGACTCTGTAGGTCAGAATGGAGGTGACCTTTAGTAAAATGGAAGACATTTCATTGGTCTCTAGAGTTTTCTTTGCATTTCTCTTCCTTGCTAATTTGAACATGTGAAGGGCAAATGCCTTCAACTTTCCTATTGTAAGCCTTGTAGGGCCCCAAATAGGCTCACAACTTAAGTGTCTCTGGAGATACTCACCTCTGTATTAGTTTCCCACAGTAAAAGTTGACTCTATAATGATGGGGGAACACAACTGCTGCCATTAGAGACTGTTGAAGGGGAGGAGGAAAATGTACTGATTCCTCCTGTCTCTCTGTTTGAGACCAGGATAAACTTAAAAACCTTTGTTAAGAGATAAAGATAACAATATTATTTATTATTAATAAATATTAACCATTAATAACCATTAATTAATTAACCATTTATAACCATTTATTAAGCACTTTCTATGTGCTAGGGACTGTTTTGAGGGCTTGGTGGACATTATCTTATTTTATCCTTACAACCCACCCTCTAAATGAGGTCTTTGTATCCACATTCACAGATGACAAAACTGCCCAGTATGGCAGTAAGTAAGTGAAAGAACTGTGGGAGGAATTCAGGTTTCTTTTCCTTTGAAGCTCATATGATTAGCTCACTTTTAAGAAAGATGATATTTCATATAAAATTAGAAAATAGGAAAACACTGGTGTCTTACTTGTGCTGACGTGTATTTGCATTTGCAGCAGGTAACAAAATGTCCAAGAGTTTCCCCTTTTCCCTTTCCATGTGTCTCTAGTGAATCACTCTTCCTGAAGCGAATTAGAATATTTTCATTTCTTATTAACATTTAGAGTTGGAGTTGACAGAAATGTCAAAACATAGGCTACGAGCTTGTGAGTGGTGTACTTGTATTACCAAATTAATTTAGAACTCAAAAAAATCTGAGAATTTAAGAAAAAAAATGGAGCCAAAGGACTTAGAAAGTGAACTAAGTGAAAGATGTTTATTTCAAAGGTCATTATTATTCTTTCCAAATCCTCAACATATAATCCCACCATTTGATTTTCTCATTTTTGTGCCCCTCTCTGAGGCAGGGTTATCTGGGGGCCACCCTGGCTGTACTTTCGTGGTGTCACTGAGTCATCTCTCAATGCCTTGAGTGTCTGTGGTCACAGCAGGGAGAATAGCATTTGCCTTCCTCTTCCAGGGAATGTGAGGTTGAATCAATTTCATGATTGCCAAATGGCCTTATAAATCAGTAGGGAAATTTATAGACAAGGGAAATTTCTCACCAGCAATTCCTATCCTGCTTGGATTCACTGGTAATAATTTGAATGAAATTCCCTGGCTTTTCTGTTTACCTGACTTTGGGAAAATAGGTGAATAGTATTTTCTGGCCTCCAATGAATCCATTTTAGACATTCAGGCAAAAACGTAGAAAAGGGAAAATATGCCCTTCTTACTTTTGTACTTCAAGAATTACCTGTGGGTAACTAGGTTTTTTGCTAATGTGTAGTTATTTTCTCATTACTGATTTTCATATTACAGCAATTTTCTGTTCAGGGTTACTTCTTTATACTCTTACTGTCACACTTGATGCTTTAAAAGATTGCAGATGGGATGGATGGCAGAATATGTGTAACAAAATGAATTTGGCTAAGTGACTGTTAATACCAAGCCCCTTTGTGGTAAATTAATAAAGACTATTCCTTTATTCTCCCTTCAGAGAGGGCACGATCAAACCTGGTGACAGGTTGCTCAGTGTGGATGGAATTCGGCTTCTTGGAACCACGCATGCTGAAGCCATGAGTATTCTTAAACAATGTGGACAAGAAGCAACACTGCTGATAGAATATGATGTCTCAGTAATGGGTATGTTGGAGTCCTGAGGGTGTGATCTCTAAGCACCAGAACGTCACTATCTGTCCCTGATTTTGGATTAAGTACGTGTTGTTATGCCCTCCTGGAATAGACAGAATTCATAAATACTATATAATGTTACTCTGTTTGAGTTCAGGAAGATGTGAGTGGCTGTACTTTGTAGTGATGTAGAGTTCTCATGTCAATAGGTTCCATAATAAAGTCTCATTCTGTCAGTGTGTCACCCAGCAATCAGCTCTTCTATGTGGATTGCCCTTTGGCAGCAAAGTGTTTTTTCCCCTCCAAATCACAAAAATAGTATTATTAACGTAAGGACTAGTACTCTTTTTTTTTATTACATAGAGACTGACAGCAGTAGGTGATTCCTTTCCTTCTTGTAACTTCGCAATGTGAAGTCAGCTAATCAAAATAATAGAAATGACCATTTATTTCACCATCAGATTTAGGGATAAGAAAAATAAAGGAGATGTAGGATCATTGATTAAAATAAAAACTTGAGTGCAGTTTTCTTTTTTTAAATTATGATTCTACTAGAAAGAAACTATTTTTACACTCATACCTATAGTAAAACTGGCAAGATATTCTCATGTGGCTTTTAAATGGTAAGAGAGCCAACATCTTGTGTAATGTTGACTAAGGCAGAAAAATTATGAGAGAATGAATTGGAACTTGAAATTGAAACTTAAATCATGCTGTGAGTAAACCTTACAATTATCAGACTCCATTAGGTGACCTGGCTTTACCATCTAGTTTTATGTTGTGAAATGTAGCTAAGAAAAAGAGACTTATTCTATAACTGCATACTCCTTTATTTCTCACTCTGTATGACTCCTCTATAACAATGTTGTATGAGAGTATTCTTAATCTGTTTGCTGGCCTGAAATGTCTGCAGAGTATGAGGTTTCCTAATGGGAAAGTATGAAACTTAAGGAGTTTTTAGAAGGATAAATGATGTGGTATACCCTTGATGTGGAAAGTTCATAAATGAATATTCCCTCCCTTACTTTCCACCTTCCTTTTTCCCTCTCTCCTTTTTTCTTTCCATCCTTCATTCCCTCCTTTCTTTCTGTCTTATTTTTGTTATAGTTTTTTAAATCAGGTGTTGAGTTAGATGATATGGGTTCCATTTTCAACTCTACTAATTTTTTTTGGAGCATATGATTTGATTTCCCTGTGCCTTATTTGTCAAATGGGGACTAGCATCCCTATTTTAAAGGCAATTATGAAGATAAAATCAGATTGCATAAGTAAGGTATATTTTAAATGATGAGACAAGTGGATTGTTAACATTAAAAATTGAAGCAGATATTTGACATCTAACTCCTTTGTTCAGTCTACAAACATTTATTGAACTAAATGGCAGGGACCAGGAAAAAGATGAACAAAATCGACCTGGTCCCTGACCTTATGAAACTTGCAATGGATAAGAAGAACAGACAGTAAACAAGGATATTACCAAACAAATAAACTCATAAAATGTGATCATTGCTGTAAAGGACAAGAACAGTATTCTGTAATAGGGAATAAGGGCAGGCACAGGTGAGGGTTGGCAGGTGATTTAAATAGGGCAGTCAGTGAAGAGTTAAGAATTAAAACCCAAAGGCTTAGAAGGAACCAGCTCCCAGACTGAAGACAATAGTCCCTGTAAGGCTGCAGCATTCCACATCAGAGAGACAAGGTCTCCTCCACTGGGATAGATACTATTTAAGGGAAAAGCCCTCCAAGTTTCACCATTGCCAGGGTCAGGAGGGAATGGGGTGACCCTAGCTGTTTGCCTTCTTTCCAACTCACTCTCACATTCTGAATGAAACCTGATAGTTTTCACACCTAGAATTCCCAGTCAGCTCCTTAATGTAGGAGAAAGTGGACTATCAGGAAGGAAACTCATTTTAAGAGTTCCTCAAGGTTGCTGAATATAAGCTGATTATACAAAAATCAGTTGCCTTTCTGTATATCAGCCAAAACAGAAAGTTAAAATTTTAAGGTGTCCTTTATAATAGCAATACAATTACAAGGTTCCTGTAAGGAATTAACCTTATAAAAGTTGTATGAACCCATTATAGATATAGATATGCATATGCATATACAGATGCATAAAAGAATACTTAAATACATAAAGACCTATATTATGATCTTGGAGGGGAAACTTTAATAGCTAAAAGATGTCATTTCTCCCAAATGTATCCACAAATTTGATTCTATTTAAAATCTCAAAAAAAGCATCTTTGAGGTTACCTGAATAAGCTGTTTTTTAAATGTACATGAAGTTAGAAAAGGGAGCAAGGAAAAATTGTCAAAATATTTTTGAAACAATCTGAACACAGAGAAGATTGTTCTACCCAATATCAAGACTCATTCTAAAACTGTGGCCTTAAGTCTGTCTAATATTAACATGCGATGATAAAGAGACCAGTAGAAGAGGATAAAATGCCTGAAACAGACCACTGTCCATATGGAACCAGAGGTGTAGTCAAACATCAGTGAAGAAATGTTCAACTGATCAGTAAGTGATGCTGGAACAATTAGCCACTTGGGGAAAATTAAATTCCTACTTCATATTATACCCAAAAATAAATTTTATATTTACTTAACCATTTCCCAGTAGACTGCTATTATAAATAACTAAAAATAATATCTTTCTACCTAAATGTTTGTCTGTATTTCTCATTTCATTGAGACAATGTGTTAAATATATTTGAAACATAATTCCAATTGTCTTCCAGAAAAGTTGCACTATTTTATATTACTACCAGCAATGCCTTAAGTGTACATCTCATCAGAGTTTGTCAATATTGAATATTATTTTTAATATATCTTATTTGTTAGGTAAACATTGCATTACATTTTAATTCAACTCAAAAAATTTCTAGTGCAGGTAAGTATTTTTTCATATGGTCATCTTCATTTTCTATTGTCATTTATGTCCTTTATTCATTTTTCTATTGGAGATGCTTTTAGTTTTTTGTTTATTGGCTTGTAGTATTTATATATTAAAGGCATTAGTCATCTGTTTTTCATAAAAACTTTTCTCAGTAGCTTATTTCCCTTCAAAGTTATTTATGGACTTCTATTGTGATAGCTTTCTGTCACTCTTAGATAAAGCTAAATAGATACAACAATTTCAGTTACAAACTTAGATAAGGAACAATAGTTTAGTAGTATATGTACATATCAATATCAGCATTTTGTTCAAAACCATTCAACAAGTGTCTAGGAAGTTCCAAACTTTCCCACATCTTCTATCTTCTTCTGAGCCCTCCAAACTGTTCCAATCTCTGCCCATTATCCAGTTCCAAAGTCACTTCCATATTTTCAAGTATCTTTATAGCAGTGCCCTATTTCCCTCAATACCAATTTTCTATATTAGTCTGTTTTCACACTGCTCTAAAGAACTACCTGAGACTGGGTAATTTGTAAAGAAAAAAAGGTTTAATTGACCCACAGTTCTGCATGGCTGGGGAGGCCTCAGGAAACTTGCAATCATGGAGAAGCAAGGCACATCTTACATGGTGGCGAGAGAGAGATGAACCACCACACGCTTTTAAACCATCAGATCTTGTGAGAACTCACTATCATGAGAACAGCATGGGGGAAAACTGTCCCCATGATCCAATCACCTCCCACCAGGTCCCGCCATCAACATGTGGGATTACAATTCAAGATGAGATTTGGGTGGGAACGCAGAGCCAAACTATATCAACTAGCCTAAGGAGGGAATTTATTAGCCTACAAAAGTAAAAAGCCCAAGATATATCCTGGCTTTAGAAACAAGTTTAATAATGTCATAGGAGTTTTGTCTCTCAGTTCTCCTTGCCTGAGAAAGACTCTCCTCTGTCACAGCAAGATGGCCCTACCACCCAAAAGTCTACATTATTTTGAGAGTTTGTGATGCCAGAAAAAGAAACAAGACTGATCTCCTCTAAAAGATTCTTAATGACTTAGCTTGGGGCAAATGCTGATCACTACACTAAGCACTGTGTCTAGGGATATAGTGCACTCTACAACTGTGGTATGGAAGGCAAGAACATATGTTGAATGGCCCAAACAGAATGAGCCAGAGAAATGGCAATTCCCCAAAGTAGATGATGTGGGATTGACAAAGAAAATAATAGGTGCCATTTTAAGATGCAATTAAATGTTAAATATTATATTCCCACTAATAGTATATGAGAGTTTCCTTTGCTTCACATCCTGACTAGTGCTTGGTATTTGTATTAGTCCATTTTCATGCTGCTGATAAAGACATACTCAAGACTAGGCAATTTACAAAAGAAAGAGGTTTAACGGACTCACAGTTCCACATGGCTGGGGAGGCCTCACAATCATGGCAGAAGGTGAAAGGAATGTTTCACATGGTGGCAGACAGGAGAAGAGAACTGTGCAGGGAAACTCCCCTTTATAAAACCATCAGATCTCATGAGACTTATTCACTATCATGAGAATAGCATGGGAAAGACCTGCCACCATGATTCAATTACCTCCTACCATGCCCCTCCCACAACACATGGGAATTATGAGAGCTACAATTCAAGATGAGATTTGGATGGGGGTACAGCCAAACCATATCAGTAGTCTCTGCCTGTTTCATTCTAACCGTTCTGATCAGCGTGTGGTGGTATCTCATTTTAAGTTTGATATACATTTCCTGGATGAATAACAATGTGGAGCACCTTTCATTGCCAGGAAGACATGCTTATGGCTTTGGTTTTACTTTCATGAATAATACTTTGATTTATTTACATACTACTACAAGTACACACATTATTTCTTAGAAAGTGTGTGTGTGTGTGGTGTGTGTACAATATAGATATCAATACCTCAACCCTGGAATCAGATATATTTTTTCAGTAAATCTCAAATGATAAATATTAGTAAATTCAGTGCTCTGTTTAGGAAAGCTATTGAAACTGTCAATTTTATTAACTAAAGTTTAATTTAGTCTGTGTCAATTTAGTCTGTGACATTTTAAGGACAATTTTTTGAAATAAGGAAGACAGAAAAATAAGTTTGAAGAAAAATTAAGAGTTCAATTTTAGATATGCTAAGTTTGAGATGTCTGTCCATCATGTAAGTGGAGGTATGAGTTGAAAGTTGAGTATTTTAGGTGGAGTTCAGTAACAGGTCAGAGCAGAAGATATAAATTTTTAAGTCATCATCACTTATATTGCAAGGCTGGATGAGACACATAGGGGAGAGAGTTTAGGCAGAGAAGAGAGAAGCCCAGAGACTGAGCTCTGAGACCATCCCGTAGTTACATCAGGAATGTATAGAGGACCCTGTAAAATAAATTGAGGAGGCCAATGCACTGATGGAGACAGTGATCCAAGGCCAAGTGTGGAGTCATGGAGGCCAGATTTTTCCTGTGTAAAATGGTGGCAATTACACTACCACACTCACAAGTTGCTATGAGGAGCAAAAGGATTAATGCATATGTGGTGCTTGGCACATCATATATGCTCAATAAATTGTGAACAAATTATTTAAAATGCATATGGGGAAAACCTACACTTCAATATTGTTGAACTATATTATCAAATGATTGGGTCTGAGAGCCCTGTGGTTGGAAAAGTAACATAAAAGTATAAGTATAAGGAAAGCATGAGCATCTTTTTTTTTTTCTTCTTCAACTTTTAAGTTCAGGGGTAAATGTGCAGGATGTGCAGGTTTGTTACATAGGTAAACGTGTGCCATGGTGGTTTGCTGCACGGATCAACCTGTCACCTAGATATTAAGCCCAGCATCCATTAGCTATTCTTCCTGATGCTCGCCCTTCCCCTGCTCCCCCGACAGGTCCCGGTGTGTGTTGTTCCCCTCCATGTGTCCACATGTCCTCATCATTCAGTTCTCCCTTATAAGTGAGAACATGCAGTGTTTGATTTTCTGTTCCTGCATTAGTTTGCTGAGGAGAATGGCTTCCAGCTCCATCCATGTTCCGTCAAAGGACATGATCTCATTCCTTTTTATGGCTGCATAGTATTCCATAGTGTATATGTATCACATTTTCTTTATCCAGTCTGTCATTGATGGGCAGTTGGGTTGATTCCATGTCTTTGGAAAGCATGAACTTTTAAGGAAAAAAGTTCTGAAAGCAATGACTGTAGTAAAATACAGTGCCTTTTAACGTAAGACAAACTTGGTTTTGGATTTTGGCTCTCTGTTGACCTTGGGCAATATTTAACCTCTCCAAGCTCCAACTTTTCCATCTCTAAAGTAGGGATGATGGTAGTATTTCTTCATAGGGCTGATGAAAAGATGAAGGGAGTGAATACATGTAAAGTGCTCGCCTTAACCAAACTGTTAGTGAATACCAAGAAATTAAATTGGCTCTTTTCATGCTCCACTTCTCTAAAATGAACCTCAAGTCTCCCATTACACTGGATTAAGATGAAACTGATGGTTCACTCTGTGACAACATTGAATTGTTGTTAGAAAGCATATTTGGAAAATGACATGTTCTGGATCATTTTATGTTCTAAAAGTTCATCAGAATACTTATTTTGCTTAGACCTTTGCTAAAATATTTCTAAAATATGTTCCTGAGAATATATATTAAGTTAGGTACTTGAGTCTTTGGTAGAGGAGCACACAACTATCCCAAGAACATCGTTCTGAACACCAGTCCTTGGGCAGGTGTTATAGAGTCAAGAGGTGTAGAAGATTGTGCCAAATCTGTACTGACTTGTAACTTGCTCTGGATTTTTAAAATTACATGATTCTCTAATATTTGTCTATTTTATAACTTCCTTCCCTGGAAAGAACTACAGATGACAGTCAGTGAACATGAAATTCTTGCTGGCTGAATAAAACAAGGCTCACTGTAGTGTAATTATAACGAGAGACAGTTAATGTCTACAGTGATCTTAGTAGCTTTCCAGTGTAACCAACAAACTATTGCAGTTGATAATAAAGATGGAACAATAACTAAAATATTTTTCCCAAATGCCCTGAGCTTTCCCACTGTTGTGCCCAATATCTAGTATTCCTATGCACAAACTTTGCAAAACTATAGTACTGGCCCAGGTCAAATCCATCTCCCTCATTCATCCTGTTCTTATTTGGATTATTCAATCTCTTATTTTTCCTTTTGAGAGAGGAAGGAGCACTCTCTGTAATACTTTCCTGGTGACTCTTGAAAGTATTTACATTTTAATTTACCTTAATAATCTATGTATTTTTCTATTGTGCCACTAGTTTCTACAGACTCTGTGGGGACACTAACCAATCATCTTTATCTGAGTATTTCCATAACATCTAATGTGGAGCCCTCACACATACATAGAAGGCACTTAAAGACAACTGTGAATTGAACAATGTGTTCACCCATAGATTAGCTGTTCTTATGAATCATCATCATTAAGTGGTATGTGTAGAATGTAGCAGAACATCAGTGTTTATGCTATAGGTTTAAAATGAAGTTACTACATGATTTTATCTTACATTGCACAATGACATCATGGATCTTTCAATCACAACACCTCCTAATCTACCTATGATATTTTTCTGAATTCCTGTAAATCTCTGTCTTTCCCTTTAGCTGTAACTGTCTTTGGTCAGCTTCAAACCTTTCTTTTTGATCACCTAGATTATGCTAGCATGCAAAACCAAGGATACTGAGAAAAGTTTTATCATTTCCTTAGAAATGCCCAACAGTGTTAGCTAGGCATGGTAGCACCACCTGTAGTCTTAGACACTGAGGATGCAGAGGCTGGAGGATTGCTTCAGCTCAGGAGTTTGAGGCTGCCATGAGTTATGATCACACCACTGCACTCCAGAATGGGTGAGAGAGCAAGATCCCTCTTTAAAAAAAAAAAAAAGATAAGAAAGGAAGGAATGCCCTATGGTATTATATCTTTGCCCAGCAGCTACATGGGCAGTCCTTACTTATATGCATTTAATCTCGAGCAAACATAAAATAGCAATTTTTAAATAATTCCTTTTTATCAAGACTGCTATGAGTCTTCAGAAGAGATTATTAACTCCCTTGCAGTAAAAAACTACAGGTTTATTGGCATTATCACAACTGTATCTTGGCTATATTTTGTATTTTATTTTGGGGAGATATCAAGATATAAAACTTACAACAGTCGCAAGAGTAAGTTAGTCACTATTCATACTTTATAGATTTCTTTTGTTTGTTTCTTTTGTTTTCTTTTTTTGAGACAGAGTCTCGCTCTGTAGCCCAGCCTGGAGTGCAGTGGCGTGATCTTGGCTAACTGCAAGCTCCACCTCCTGGGTTCACGCCATTCTCCTGCCTCAGCCTCCTGAGTAGCTGGGACCACAGGCGCCCGCCACCATGCCCAGCTAATTTTTTGTATTTTTAGTAGAGACGGGGTTTCACCGTGTTGGCCAGGATGGTCTCCATCTCCTGACCTTGTGATCGGCCTGCCTTGGCCTCCCAAAGAGCTGGGATTACAGGCATGAGCCACTGCGCCGGCCCATACTTTATCAGTTTCTTACAGGTGATCTCAGTGAACTGGAAACAGTTTTCCAAGGGCTGCTAAAGTATTTGTAACACGACACACAAGCTTCCTTGTGGGTTACCAGCTTAACTTTCTTTTCATGGAAAATGTCATTAAAGGGACGTTCATAGGGTTTCCTACATAAAAGAAGTCTATAAGTTTTAAATGACAGTGGTATTTTAAGATAAAAATTGGATTTTCTTATATGTTCTCTGTTTTCTAGAGAGAAAAAGGTTAATTTTTGCAGAATATTCTGGCTCCCACCTTCCTCATTCCCTTTTACATATTCAAACTCAGAGCTACTTACTATGTTTCTGGAGATAAAACTAGTGGGTGAGAAAAGAGTTACCCTAGTTTAGGAAAGGGTATGAATTTTTAGTTACTTTTATATTACTAAATTAGAATAGAGTATGCTTTAAAATTTACTTTTGTGTTAGTACAACACACAAAGAGGAAAGCACTGAAATCTTAGTTGTACAACTTATTAAATTTTCATTTATGTGTTTTCCATTGAGGTCAAGAAATGAAACATAATTATCATCACCAAAAGCCCCATTGTGCTTTCTCTCATCCCTTCTCCATATGTAACCCCTGTCTTGATTTCCTAGACCAGAAATTCATTTTGCTGGACTTTAAACTTTATATAAATGAAATCATACAGTGTATTTATTTGGTAGCCGGGTTCTTTTGCCCAAATTATGTTTGTGAGATTGCATCATATTGTTGCCTATAGCAATAGTTCGTTCTTTTTAATTGTTGTATAGTATTCCATTGTGTGAATAGATCACAATTTGAATACTTCCTTATTGATTATCATTTGGGTATTTTTCAGCTTGCCACTCCTGTAAATAATACCATTGTGAACATTCTAATATTTGTCTTTTCGAACATATGTATGCATTTCCATCAGATTATACCTAGTAGTGGAATTGCTAGGCCTTAAGTTACATGTCAGTTACATGCTTTGGTAGATACTGCCAACGAGTGTTTCCTAAGTGGCTGCACCAATTACACTCCCACTAACAGTTTCACATCCTTCACATCCTCACCAGTACTTAGTATTGTCAGTCTTTTTCATTTTAACCATTCTGAAAAGAATATAATAATATATCATTGTGGTTTTAATGTCTATATCCCAGATGAATAAGAATGTTGAGTACCTTTCAATATTGGCCATATGGATATTTTTGTGAAATGTCTGCTCAAGTGTTTTGATCCATTTTCTTTCTATTGGATAATTCTGTTCTTCTTATTGGTTTATATGATTTCCTTATATATTGTGTATACAAGCCCTTTTTCAGTTATGTGTTACAAACTAATTCTGGCTACTGAATGCAAAATAAATGCCAAAATTAGTAGATACAAGCTATACATTCCAACAAAATTTTGGGTTACTTTTTAGAATTTTTTTAAAGAATTAGACACAGAAGTTTGAAAGAAGATAAAAAATCATTCTCTAATATTTAGATAGATGTTGCTCTTGGGTTCCCTACACCAACCCCTCCGACCATTACTGTATTATTTTTCTATTACATTGTAGCAAAATGCCACAAAGGTAGTGATTTACAGTTTTATAAGTTAGAAATCCAGGCAGGCGTGGATGAGTTTTTTGCTTAGGATCTCACAAAGCCTAGGTCAAGATGTCAGCAAGCTAAGGTCTTATCTGTAAGGTCTGGGAAATAATCCCTTCCAAGCTAACACAGGTTGTTGGCAGAGTCAATTCCTCGGAGTCAGTCCAAGGTCCTCATTTCCTTGCCAGCTGCTCTCTGGAACCATTTGCTGTTCCTAGAAACCACCCACATTTCTTCTCACATGGCCCCTCCATCTTCAAGCCAGCAATGGTGCATTGAGTCCTCATATTTCATATATCTCTGACTTTCTCCAGTGCCTTCCTCTCATACTACTAGTTGGAGAAAGTCCTCTACTTTTAAGGACTCATTTGATGACCTTGGGACCACCCAGATAATCTCCCCTTTTAAGGTTCACTATGTCAAATGACATAACACAGTAATTGAAGTTATATATTGTATCATGATACTAACAGAATCTGGGGCTTAGGGCATGGAATCTTTGGGGGATAAATCCAGAAATTCTGCCTATCATGGGACTGTACACCAAAATCAAGATGAAGAGACAGGAACAGACTAGAAAAGAAATGCCAGTAGTTGGAAGTCTAACCAATTGTTTAGAGGTTATCAGCTAGAGCAACTCCAGTGCCTAGCAATGTGCCTGGCATAAAGGACACTCTCAATAATATTTTTCAAACAAATGAATAATTAGCTTTTGAGATTTTTTCTAATCTCCATATTTGACTACAGCATGTTTTATCATCTTTCTCTGGATATTCTTGAACAAATAAATGATAAAGTATCGCAAAACTATATACATTATATATGAGGCTCATCTAGGCCAGGGGGAGCCAATAATCTTCTATTTTTTATGTCATCTCTGATTAACTGATGGTGGCCATCTGAAACACTGCATTGAGAAGGATTTTGCAGTTTGAAGATTGTTGAGGCTTGAAGGATTTTGAAGTTTAAAGGAAAAGAGCACTGTGATTACCTACACCATCTACCTGAGCACTACAGGTACATGTGATTACAAATGCATCTTATTACCATCCCACACCCACTTAGAGACCTAAGTGAGATTCAAGCCACTAGACCAAAGAACGAGTCCATATCTAATTCAGCTTTAGAGGCTTTCTATCTGATAAATCTGAATAATAGAACAGTTTGTTGTCATCTTTTGCTTCTTCCTACAACTGGAAGCTTATGCTTCTTCCTACAACTTCCACACACATTAATCCCCATTTTTTACACCCTCTACAAGAGGCAACAAACTGGAGGGCATGGCTGTGGAACATGTATTTTTCAACCTTCACAATGTTTTTGGGAAGTTGGAATTTGTTTTCAACACCTAAAAAGAGAGACTTTGTATTTAGAATAAATCTAAATATTGGGTTACTCTTAGTAATTTGACATCACCAGGTCAACATTCCTACATGTAACCCTTAGCTTGAGTTGACTCTCAGACTGCCCCTCTTGATGGGGATGTTCTTGCCAGTTTGTCCAAATCATGTCCCTGACAGTACAGCCTTATAGCAAGTCACCATCATGCCTGTCCCTCAGGCACTTGGGTTTGTGATTCCCGCTCTACACAATGACCTTTTTGTTTCAGCCAACCTAGCTCCAAGACAGCCTAACTTGTATAGACTCTCAAAAAGAAGATCCCTATGAGAAGTTCCTGTCCCAAGTGGTCAACAGTCTTCTCTTTCTAACCTCACATTTCCCGGAACAGGTATTTGGGAGGAATGGGAAGTTTCTGGCAGAGTCCCAGTCTCTCTCTTCACAGCCACTGTAGGCTCCCCCAGGCTTTTCTCTCCTGGGCCTGCAGCCTCCTGTTCACCACACTCTGATTGTTTCTTTCAGCTCAGGGGGCACATGTGTATCCTGACAACTCATTCTGTTAGGGGTAGAAGGTATCCGAGTTACCAGTGGCGAATCCGTATGGGTCTGCAGCAACCTTGATTCTTGCCTCCTCAGAAGAAAGAATTCAACTGAGGGGCATAAGGCAGAAAAAGAGACCAAGGCAAGCTTTCAGAGCAGGAGTAGAAGTTTATTTTAAAAAGCTTTAGAACAGGAAAGAAAGGAAAGTACACTTGGAAGAGACCCAAGCAGGCATTTAACCTTGACCCTGGGGCTTGATATGCTGGTCCACCTCCAGCATCTTGCACCCCTTTCCCACGATTTCTCCCTTACGGTGGGCTGCCTGCATGTGCCCTCCTTATGCTTGGGAAGTGAGCATGTGCAGTGTGTTTAGGAAGTTGTACGCATGCCCATCTGAAGGTTTCTTCCCTTTTCTGGTGGAATGCCCCCAAAAGTCATACTCCACCATTTTGTCTCTTAATACACATGCCCGGTTCACTTGCCCAATTCCTGAGACCCTGTTGAAAGCCAATTACCAATTTCAAGTATTTTTATCTGTTTGGGAAGTTGCCTCTCGCTGGTGTCTGCATTCAGTTAACACTTCATTGTGACAGCTGTGGACCGTCAGGAGATTGTCTCTCCCTGGTGCACTGGCTGCTGAATTATTGTTTTTAGAGCAGCAGTGTGATAACTACCAAACCATCACCTGATAATCACCTGACATTCCTGGTGGGTGGAGAGCAGAGTCGTCTCCTGCTCCGCTCATGCCTGTCTAACTTCATGTAACAATTCCTAATATGTTAATTGTTCATTTCTGGGCCTCTGAAGTAATTTGGATAGTCTGATTTTAGTGTAGACTATGTTAGGCCATTCTTGCATTGCTATAAAGAAATACCTGAGACAGGGTAATTTATAAAGAAGAGAGGTTTAATTGCCCCACAGTTCTGCAGGCTGTACAAGCATGGTGTCAGCATATACTTGGCTTCTTGGAAGGCCGCAGTGAACTTTTACTCATGGCAGAAGGTGAAGTGGAAGCAGGCACATCACAGGACAAGAGCATAAGCAAGAGAGAGAGAAGGAGAGGATACCACATAATTTTAAACAGCCAAATCTTATGAGAACATACTATAGTGAGGACAGCACCAAGCCATGAGGAATCTGCCCCCATGACCCAAACACCTCCCACCAGGCCCCACCTCCAGCACTGGGAATTACATTTCAACATGAGATTTGGAAGTGACATCCAAACTATATTAGAGGTATTCATAACCACTTTCAAATTCCCGAATAACACAAATGTAAGAATACAAAATACTGTAAAATGTAATTCAGGAGCTCCTTCTAGAAGCTTAGTGTTGTATTAGGTACCATGGTGATGAGCAGTTGATTCCAAGTAGGAGTAACATGGACAAATAATTTAATATATACATTTTCTTTAAGGGCCAAATTGATGATATTTTAGGTAATATCCATTGTGATAGAATCAGAAGGGTTTTTTAAAACATCTTTGGGCCACTACTCCTAATTCGTAGCATGAGGAGAACAGACTATATCATCTTAGAGGTTCTTCCAGCTCTACTATTCTATCCCTGGACCTGGCAAATTCTCTTAAAAGATTTCAGAATTTATCATCACTGCTTTTTTCATCTATGTAACCATAAATACAAAACAAAAATGATATAAATAAAAATAGTTTAACCAATTTAAAGTGGTTACAGCTAAAATCACTATCTGAAAAGGGAAGTTGATCATTTCCGTTGTTAATCACATCAAACCCAGTAGTCCCATTGACAATTACAAATTTTCCAAAGATTACTCCCCAGCTTTCTCATAGTAGGCATAAAGCCAGCATGCTGCTGTGAAGCCATTATCTGTGAAGATTTTGATCTTAGCATTCTGAGATATTTACTAAATTAATGGGAAGTTGGTTAAAATTCCCTCCTTTTCGGATTCTATATGATACTTCTAAAATGAAGCATGTCCTTTAGGGAGAAAATTATCCCTTTAATTTTAGCATATTTTAAAAATAGGGAAAACTGACCAAACTCTGTCAGGGGAGGTGATCTCTCTTTGTGTGATGAGTTTCTCTGAGGTCATGTACATGTATTAGTTAGACAAGAATGGCTTTTCCTTTTGAGAAGAGTAGCAGGAAAGCACTTCTATTGATCACAAGGTCAGTCTGAGGCCATCTTTTATAGAGTGCTATTAAGTACTAATTAAGATTACTTTTCTCTGTGATTGTATACTAATTTTATATTCCTCTTAATAAAATGAGCTCCAGTTATTCACTGGGGAAAAAAATTACTCTTCTTTTTTACCTTCCATTAGCCATTATATAATAGTATATAGCTTCAAAAGAAACAGAAGACTACAATATTTCTCGTCAGGCATGATGTAATTTTCTCCATATTTTAGCTATCTTTGTCCAACAGCATTAACTACAGTGCTTGGTATGTAATAAAAAAAAATTTTTAAGAATTATTTCTGGTATACCAATGGGTGTTAAAATACCAGGTTAACTCTGACAGTCATACTGTTAAGGGGATAAACTATTTTACTACTTGTTTCTATGACTTTGACACTGAAAATGACTCCTAGATGCCCCTGTCAGATCACCTAGGAGGGTACAGTTGCTCAATACAGTAACACCCACTGAGTCCCCTGCCTCCTGGCTCTTCTGTATGACACAGGCTTCACAACCATGACAGAAACTGCCCTGAATCTGTCTTGAGGTCAGGAGCTCAGAGAATTTTGGTAAGGACCCTCTGGTTTACTTTTAAGATTAAAGAAGAGTTTCTCTACTGTGAATTCTCAGAAGCAGGTTGAGATCATACTTTTAATGTGAATTTCTTTGAGAGCACACCAATATACAATGTCTTCTTTCTGTATCACCTGAAGTTCTTACCACCTGAAGAAATTGTATTGGTAGCAGTAAAACAGGAAATGGAAGAGCCAGCAAGCTTTCACCTGATCTCTATGGGGGCATCACAGATTAGACTTGTCCTCACTGAAAATCACTGTAACATCTAATGGACTCATTCACATGGAATATTGAATGATTGACTATTACACAGATCACCTCTCCTACTGAATTATTTTACTTAAAAACAAGTAGAATGCAAGAGACTCACTGTGAAATTTTTCCCGGAACCTCTTTACCTTTCCTGTCTCTGAAGACTCTCTCTCGTAACATCAACATCTGTTCTCACCATTCCCATTGTCTCTATTTAGACATCTCCTGGTTAGTTATAAAATAAAGGCCACAATTTTTAGTCTAACACTAAGACTCTACCCAGCCTTTCCCTGACCTACCTCTCCTAGATTTGTTTTTTGTTGTGCTTCAGCCACACTGAACACCTCATGATTTGTCACCAAGGATTTACTATGTTTTTCTGTTTCTTCATGACTTTCATCCTATCTGGAGACAATAGAGTATTGTGATTAAAAGGACCCAGATTTGTTTCCTGGCTCTGTAACTTACTGGATGTGTGACCTTTCTAAGTCTTTACAATGGGGATTGGTCATAGCAGCTCCTTCCTGTGGTTATTGTGATGATCAAAGTTGTTAATACATTTAGAGCACTTGACACATTTTTGGCACATATAGAAAATTTTTAAATCTGCTTTATTGTTTTATTATTGTTGTTGTTATTAGATGAATTTTCTTACTCTGCTATTACAGTCTTTCAAATTTGTTCCTATTTCTTGGTTTTTGTTTGTTTGTTTGTTTGTTTTGTTTTGTTTTGTTTTTGAGATAAGATCTTGGCTCTGTCGCCCAGGCTGTAGTGAAGTGGCAGGATCACAGCAGTCCCGACCCCCTGGGCTCAAGCCATCCTCCCACGTCAGCCTCCTGAGTAGCTGGGACTACAGGCATGCACAATTATGCCTGGATAATTTTGTATTTTTATTTTTTTGTAGAAACAGGGTCTCCTTGTGTTGCCCAGGCTGGTCTTGAACTCCTGGGCTCAGGAGATCTTCCCGCCTTGACCTCCCAAAAGTGCTGGTATTGCAGGCATGAGCCACTGTACCCGGCCTGTTCTTAGAGTTATCCTGGTAAACCTACCTAAAGAAAATACCTCTATTCTATTAACTCTCATACCATCTTATCTTTTTTTAGATGCTTCCTATATCTCTGCCCCATTCAGTGTAGTTCTATAGTTATCTGTGTGTGTGACTGTCTCTCTTCCCTAACATTATAAACTCCTTGACGACAGGAGCTATTTCTACCCATATCGTATCCTTTCTTGTGCCCTCTACATAAAATATATTATTTGTTTATTGGTCGATGAAACAAACAAATGAACAAATAAATGAAGAATATTTGATTTTGAGCCTTTCTGCCAAACGTAATAATATCCAGAATAATTTCTTATATTTAGAGCACTTTTTACAATCTTCATCATATTTTATCCTCATAATAACCTATTTAAGGAAAACAGGCTACCTCTTGTTTTTTGAGAAAAAGACTGAAAGGGCTGTGTTGACATGGGAGTCTGTCACTTTTTGATTAATGGAAGAATCCACATGACTTCTACAGTAATAGGTCAGTTCACACAAGGCTAGTGAATTCATTTGCAACTTAAGTGAACAACAAATCCCATTTTCTAAACAAAAGATACAGAGCTTAATAGGCTTCATGGTCACCATACACTTAATGTTGAAGGCTACATTTCAAAAATATTATGTAGGAACTTTGTAGTTGACATTTGGATGTCCCAGGGAACTTTTTGCTCCTTCTCAGTGATCATGAGACTGATCTTAAATAATACCTTTCCCCCAGTGCACTATTCTCTTTACAACGCTGTTTTTCCCAGAGCTCCTGTGGTCACAGGCTATAAATATTTATAATCTTCTCTTCCTTGTAGCACGAAGACTATTTCACTTCAAGACCCCTTATCACTTACCAATGGTGTAGGTTCAAGACTAAATAAAAAATGTTGGAGTTGTAACTATCATTTTTATATTCTTCATGGTGTAGGAAAAGAGGGTAATTTGGCTGGTTTTAAAGATAAGAAATCTCAACTACATTTTTCTTTTTTTGCCTGTATGACACAGTTTCTAAATGTCAAAGTCAAAACTGAGTCTTTTCTCTAACATAATACGTTGCCATTAGCAGATTATAGTAATAGTAATTTTTATTTACTAAGTTCCTATGATGTTTAAGGCATTTTGTAAACATTATCACAGTGCATTTTAACCGTAAGAGATAGACTTAAGAATCCCTATTTGAGAAATCAGAGGAAATAAAATAAGTTGCCTGGGTAGAAAATAACAGAGCCAGAATTCAAACTGTTATGCCTGATTTCAGAACCCTTGCTTAAAAGCAGTTTAACCAGAGAAGCTTTAACACAACGTTTATATGATAATTCTTAAAATTAACTGTTTAGAACTTCTCCCCCTTAGCCTGTTCCTCTCCCATCTTCCCCATCTCAGGGACTAGTGCCTCCGCTTGAGCAATTCTCCTGAACCATTTCTTATTTGTCCCGCCCCACTGACACCAACCCTTACACAGCTCCCTGACTCTCTCCAGTCAGCCTGCTCCTCTCCATTGTTGCTGTCCACACACTTGTCCATACCTCTCACTCACAGATGCTGCCATCTCTCTCCCAAGGAACTGCAGTCACCTCCCAGCTCATGTCTACCTCTGCTCTTCACATTACTTCCATTCAATGCCATTCCACTAAATCTGTGTCATGCCTCTGAATCCTACATGCCCTTTACCCAGAACTGCCACTCCTATCTCAGTGTTGAACTTTCCCAATTGCTTTCTTCCTTTTGATTCCCAATGCTCTTGTTTTAAGCTCTTGTTTTAAGTTCCTCCCCGATGCCAGCTTCATGTCCTCAGGGACTTTCCAAGTTCTGTTTCCTCTGCCTAAGAAGTGATTCTCCAATCCCTCCACACATTCTTTACCAGCTATTTTGCAATGTTCCTTAAAGACTCAGCCTAAATGTCTCTTACCCAGAGAAAACAAACTTCCATAGCATCCTATCTAGATTAGGTCTCCCTGTTTTACTCCCGCAGGGAGCCCTTACTTTTCCTTCATAGTAATTATCACAGTTATAATAGTAATTTGTTGCTAAGCTAAGCTGTTGGTCTCTTTCATTAGACAATAAGCACCAGAAGGGCAGGGACGGGGGGACAAGGACATTATATATGCATTTTTTCCACTATATGCATAGTATGTACCAGACACACCAAAAAAGTGTTAAATATTTGTTATCTGAATGAAATGCAGACAGCTTAAAAGCAGTGTTTCATCTAAATTGACAGTGCACGTTTAGTCTTCCCTGAAGAACTCCAAAGGTAGTAGTAAAAGATGCAGTAACAGCTTAAGTAAGCAATTTGTATTCTTATTCATCCTCTCTTTTCTTCCTTTTTTCTTTTGTTCCTTCTCCTTTCCTCTCTTCCTCTCCTATTCTCTCTCCTTCTTTTCTTTTCCCTTCTCCTCCCTCCCCTTATTGCCCTTCTGTCCCTTTTCTTCCCTTTCCTTACAGAAGCATTTCCTGCAGCTGTAGATAAAAGCATCAGGATGCCTGAATCTCAGAGCACCACATGGAAGGGTTTCAGGCCATTCATTGGCCCACACCAAGAGTTGACTTCCTACCTGAATTTTCATTAGCAATTTCCAGTGATTCAGGAGAACTGTTGCTCCAGAATCTAACAGTAAATCTTAGTCTGGAGATTCAGACTTTGAAGGGCTATAAGAGACATCCCCCCAGAGAAGGTACAGTAGTACACAGTGACCAATCATTTCTCTCCAATTTTTCGAATTTTGGGAAACACTGGGGTCAGTCTACAGTGGCCTTTATCACCTTGTGTTCATCCCTCCTATTTTAGATAACCTTTGTTGGAGCAAAATAGCAAATATGAGTCTTCATGATAGAAGTCCCTAGTTATATAGCTTTTGAAAGGTGCCCCGCGGTGGTATTTTGGCTGATTGAAAGCTGGGTTTTCTGTAGGTCTTTTAAGGAACGGAAATCTTGGTATCCATATTCGTGGTCCAGCCCCTGCCATATCCCCTATCTTCCACAGAGCCTGAGCCTTGTAGGTACTGGTAAAAGGAGATGCTTTTAGACTACCTTCAGATGTGGCTTCAGATAAACATCATATATTTGAACAAGCTAAGTATCGAGACTACATTTCCAGCTCACTGGAGACTTTCCTTCTGGCACATTTACGTTTGTGGCTCTCAAGAGGTTAGAAAAAGAAACGTACTGAGCCACACACACTCTTTCAGAGAGTGGAAAGGAGTGGTTATCATTAACTCACAAGAATTGGTTCAAGTACTGAAGTCATATTTCAGCTACATTCATGTGAAATCCCGCCGGCCTTCGGCTGGCGCGCTTCGGTTCATCACCATTGCTTGCTCGCCGCCGAGGACTCCTTCGGTTTCACTGCACGGCATCTGAGATGTTTCAGCTGCCTGGAACTGCTTTGTGTGACTCTCGGACCTATGACTTCACAGAGGGGATTTCCTTAACTTCAACTCATCTGTTTAGTTCCTTAAAAGTCGATTTTGTGCTGAGTGGTACATTCGCCTTGTGGAATCTGCTTCCCTTACATTTAACTCTCCAAACAAAATTAGAGCAGGAGCTTGGCAGCCTTTCCTGCAGAATTCTCACACTTGGGAGGGGATGAGGGGGTGAGGCCTCAAGTAGATTTTAGTTTGGTCAGTCACGCTGAAGGTACTATTTGGCAGGAATATTCACTATGCCAGCTGTGAAAAAAAATAAAAATTTCATTTTTGTAATTTGTACAGTCCACATGCTCCACATGTAGATGTTTTTTTAATACCTTGCCCAAGATAGGAATTCATTAGTTATAGATTATAAAACTCAATCCATAACAGTGTAGATAATCTAAAATTGCAGATAGGGTAATAGTGAAATAATTCACAACACTTAAAGCTAAGTAAGTGGAACGGCACATGCAGATGTAACTGATGACACACCGGAAGCTGTCTGGCTCGCTCCTGCTCTCCCTTCTGCTTCTCTCATAACTTTCTTTTAGGAACAACTTCACTGCATCGTACATGGCAGCAACACTAACTTAAAAGTTCTGGGGACATATAAATAAGTAATTTAATTTTTTGGCTTAAGAGCCTTTTCTCCAGCTTTCTCTAGCCAAGTAAAGAAAGTGATTTTTCACATCAACTGGAAAACTAATTAAGCATCATAGATGGCATCGTTATTTATTCCCTAGGATTAACCCAGAAAGAAGTAGAGAAGAAAACTAACATTAATGTATACAGTTCATCTCAAGAAGCATCGTACAGGTACTTTACACATTGTATTAACTCTAATAGTTATAGCAACCCTAGGACACATATATTAAAATTCTTTTTATTTGTTTTTTTTTTTTTTTTTTTTTGAGATGCTCTGTCTCAAAAGAGCTTCTCTCTTTCTTACTCTTTCTTTCTTTCTGAGATGCTTCTTTCTTGCTTGCTCTGTCACCCTGACTGGAGTGCAGTGGTGCAATCATAGCTCATTGCAGCCTCAAACTCTTGGGCTCAAGCCATCCTCCTATTTCAACCTCCCAAGTAGCTGGGAATACAGGCGTGTGCCACCACACCAGGCTACCTTTGTTTAATTTGTTTTTTTAGAGAAAGACTCTCACTTTGTTACCCAGGCTGGTCTCAAACTCCTGGCTTCAAGCAACCCTCCCACGTCAGCCTCCCAAAGTGCTGGGATTATAGGCATGAGCCACTGCGCTTGACCTAATATCCTTATTTTTAACAGATGAAGTAAACCGTGTCTTCAAGAAGTTAATTTATTCAAATTCACACAGACCATGTAGCGTTAAACCTAGGATTAAACCCAGATGAACCTCACAAATCTGACATTATACTCACAGAAGATTGAAAGAAACTATAGCAGATATACGAAACAATGTTTTAAGTATAGGTAAAAGTTTTGAAGGCAGAACAAATACTGGAATGTGACTTTATGTATTCTAAATTTAAGATTTGAGTTCAAAGTGTAAGACTCAGTTAATATTCTTACAAAAACAAAAGTATTAACAGAGTGTTTAAAAATAAAAGTAGAACCTTATTATTTAAAATATAATAGTTTTAGGTTTAAGTACATTTAAGTACATTTTTGAGCCTTACCCAAAGGAAAATCCCAGAACATCAAATATTTAACATTAAGCGCCTAAGAGAGTTCTGAGTAAGAAGGAAGAAAGTGAGACAATGAATTAATTATCTACTGTTGTTTAATCATTCAGGTATTTTTATTGATTCAAGTTATGGTAAAGCTACTCAGCCTAAGGGAGTGAGGCATACTTTTCCTGGAATCCTCCTACCTCTTTTTTTACATATACCCAGAGGCATCTTCACAGATTCCCGGGCACTACACCTGCAGCCCAGATTTTCATAATGAAGTGTTAGAATTCAGCTTTCCTCAGAAGACGGGAGAGGAATAAGCAGCCTAGGAAAAGGAGCACAGGTTTACTCCCAATTTGGAGTATGTGTTCACTTCTTAACATAATAAAGGTATCACAAGTGATCCTGCAGTGCCATCATTAAAATCAAGTTTCCATAATTAAAGTTTTAAAATGAAACGATCTGTTAACTCTTGCCCTTTAGCTAAGTCTCTCACCTTCCTTAATTCCATGGACATGGGCAAAATGTGCTCTACATGTAATTGGATTCCATAGATCAAGTTCTCCAGAGAACTACTTGGCTCTTCTTTCTGTGTACCACTTTAGGAAAGTTTTCTACCTTGGTCTTTTAAAGCATTTTAGGAGTTCCCTCAATTTCTGTTAGTGGTAGTATATCTTCCAGGGCATAAAGTGCCACTTATCACTTTCAAATACCCTTGCTGTCCAAAACGTAGTCAAAAAAACAGATGTCTATAGAAGACCTATCTCACTGCACAGTTGAAAATATGATGTTCAGGCCGGGTGCAGTGGCTCAAGCCTGTAATCCCAGCACTTTGGGAGGCCGAGACGGGCGGATCACGAGGTCAGGAGATCGAGACCATCCTGGCTAACACGGTGAAACCCCGTCTCTACTAAAAAATACAAAAAACTAGCCGGGCGAGGTGGCAGGCGCCTGTAGTCCCAGCTACTCAGGAGGCTGAGGCAGGAGAATGGCGTAAAAACCCGGGAGGCAGAGCTTGCAGTGCGCCGAGATCCGGCCACTGCACTCCAGCCTGGGCGACAGAGCAAGACTCCGTCTCAAAAAAAAAAAAAAAAAAAAAAAAGAAAATATGATGTTCAAAACATGCTTCTGAAGACATATACAGTTCCATGGACATGGTGATCTGCAAAGTTGTTAGCATACCACGATAATTGAATATTAGCACCATTTACTTGGACCACTCTATAATGCTAGGAGGCCTTCAGGATCTCCTTACCAAACTCGATTTGAGCCCCCTAATAACAGATGACTCACTGCCGAGCAATCCTGCAGCCTAAAGTAATAATTCTCACCTCTTACTGAACATCAGAATCACCTACAGAGCACTTAAAATGCCCAGGTCCATCCCAGAGGGGTTTTGTGAGCAAGAGAATGGAATGATGTATGTGTAAGCACTTTGTAAACTCACTATGAAAATGTAAGGCATATTAAGTAGTAATTTGAAAGTAAGTATTCACCCATCATTCCAGCCCATCTAATTTTTTTCTTTTCTTTTTTTTTTTTTTTTTTTTTTTTTGAGACAGTCTCTGTCACCCAGGCTGTGGCACAGTCTTGGCTCACTGCAACCTCTGCCTTCTGAGTTCAGGCGATTCTCCTGCCTCACCCTCCTGAGTAGCTAGGATTACAGGCGCCTGCCACCATACCCGGCTTGTTTTTGTATTTTTAGTAGAGATGGTATTTCACCATATTGGCCAGGCTGGTCTTGAACTCCTGACCTCAAGTGATCCACTCGCGCTGGCCTCCCAAAGTGCTGGGATTACAAGCGTGAGCCACCATGCCTGGCCTAGCCAGTCTAAATTCTTTGATTCTGACATCCAACTTATTTGCTATCCCTTCTAGCTATGTCAAATTCTAGCTATGTCAAATTCTTCTAATTGGAAATTTTGTGTATTTTATGATTAATAAATGTGCATTTATTGAGGACTCAATTCAAGATCCTGGACTGTGTACTTATTACTTCTACACAGCGGTCACACTGGTCCCAGCTGGTGCCTCTCAGTGCCTTGGCTCTCTTGATTCCCTGGTCAGGCTTCCCGGTTGACAGGACATTGGTTATTTTCATACGTAATCATCAAATTGTTATTCATTTAAAAAAAAAAAATCTAGTTCTGTCTTAAGGCCGGTATTTTTGTCTAGTAGTGTTTGGTTTTTAATTTTATGTTTACCTCCTATAAAAACCAAGGAGGTTGGTTAGAAATATAGATGCCTTAAATATTTCAAAGTATATTTTTGGCAACTTCCAAGTAAATTGGCTTTTAGGAAATCTGAGTGGTTGGTATTCATTTGTCTCATTTCAGATCTGATCTGCTTCTGAAAGAACTAGGATACTTTTTTTTTTTTTTTTTTTAACGTAAAGCCAACTGTAGCACAAGATGCCAGAGCATTTGCATCTTGCTGTTGAGCCATTAACTCTTCCTTATTGACTATTCCTTCCCAGTCTTGGGAAGTTAAGAATCTGGGTAGTAGGAATTCTTTTTCAGGCTGGCACACACTTGCTGCTACTTTAACAGTTTCTCCGCCTCAGAGAGCCTGATGGAGATTCATTCCATTTTTCCTGTGAATCACTTATCCAGCCCAGAAAAACCTGACAGTGACTATTTTTAGATTGAGGAGCAATCTGACTTTCTATAGAATGATGATAGAGAATGTGATGATTGTGCAGCCACCACGTGTAATATACTGAATCATTTTAACAGGTAGGGCAAAGAATTTTTTGCCTTGGTGGCAAGTATTTTCATCTTTCCATTGGTAATTGTCACTTTAAATGCTGGATTGGTTTGACTATTTACACTTTTTAAAGTAAATGAGGAACGTAAACTTTGAGTTTCCTGAAAGATTGGTCCTCAAAGAATTATGCCCCCTTTTTTCTTTGTTTTTGTTTTTATTTTTTTCTTCAGCTCTTAAGTTCAGGGGTGCATGTACAGGATGTGTAGTTTTGTTTCATAGGTAAATGTGTGCCATGGTGGTTTGCTGCACAGGTCAACCCATCACCTAGGTATTAAGCCCAGCATCCATAAGCTATTCTTTCTGATGCTCTCCCTTTCCCCCAAGTCCCACCAGTCTGACAGGCCCCAGTATGTGTTGTTCCTCCTTATGTGTCCATGTGTAATCATCATTCAGTTCCCACTTATAAATGAGGACATGCAGTATTTGGTTTTCTGTTCCTGTGTTGTTGTGCTGAGGATAATGGCTTCCAACTCCAACCATGTCCCTGCAAAGGACATGATCCTGTTTTTTATGTGGCTGCATAGTATTCTATGGTGTGTGTGGACCACATTTTCTTTATCCATTCTATCACTGATGAGCATTTGGGTTGATTCCATGTCTCTGCTATTGTGAATAGTGCTGCAGTGAACATACACATGCATGTATTTTAAAATAGAATAATTCATATTCCTTTGGGTATATACACAGTAACGGGATTGCTGGGTCAAATGGTAATTCTGCCTCTAGGTCTTTGAGGAATTGCCACACTGTCTTCCACAATAGTTGAACTAATTTACACTCCCACCAACAGTGTAAAAGCATTCCTTTTTCTTCGCAACCTTGCCAGCATCTGTTGTTTCTTGACTTTTTAATAATCGCCATTCTGACTGGTGTGAGATGGTATCTCATTGTTGTTTTGATTTGCATTTCTCTAATGATCAGTGATGCGGAGCTTTTTTTCATATGTTTGTTAGCTGCATGAATGTCTTCTTTTATAAATGTCTGTTCATGTCCTTTGCCCACTCTTTAATGGGGCTTTTTTTTTCTTGTGTATTTGTTTTAGCTCTTTGTAGATTTTGGATATTAGACATTTGTCAGATGTATAAATTGCAAAATTTCTCTCCCATTTTGTAGGTTGTCTGTTCACTCTGATGATAGCTTCTTTTGCTGTGGAGAAGCTCTTTAGTTTAATTAGATCACATCTGTCAATTTTTGCTTTTGTTGCCATTGCTTTTGACATTTTCATCATGAAATCTTTGCCCATGCCTATGTCCTGAATGATATTGCCTAGATGTTCTCCTAGGGTTTTTATAGTTTTGGGTCTTACATTTAAGTCTTTAATCCATCTTAAGTTAATTTTTGTATAAGGTGTAAGGAAGGAGTCCAGTTTCAATTTTCTGCCTATGGCTAGCCAGTTCTCCAAGCACCATTTATTAAATAAGGAATCCTTTCCCCATTGCTTATTTTTGTCAGGTTTGTTGAAAATCAGATAGTTATAGGTGTGCGGTGTTATTTCTAAGTTCTCTACTATGTTCCATTGGTCTATGTGTCTGTTTTTGTACCAGTACCATGCTGTTTTGGTTACTGTAGCCTTGTAGTATAGTTTGAAGTTGAGTGGTATGATGCCTCCAGCTTTGTTCTTTCAGCTTAGGATTGTTTTGGCAATACAGGCTCTTCTTTGGTCCCATATGGATTTAAAACATTTTCTTCTAATTCTGTGAAGAATGTCAATGGTAGTTTAATGGGAATAACATTGAATATATACCATACCGTGGGCAGTATGGCCATTTTCACAATGTTGATTCTTCCTATCCATGAACATGGAACGTTTTTTCATTTGTTTATGTCCTCTCTGATTTGCTTGTACAGTGGTTTGTAACACTCCTTAAAGAGATCCTTCACTTCCCTTATTAGCTATATTCCTAGGTATTTTATTTTCTTTGTAGCAATTGTGAATGGGAGTTCATTTATGATTTGGCTCTCTACTTGCCAAATCAGAGAGATTTGTTGTTGGTGTATAGGATTGTTAGTAATTTTTGCACATTGATTTTGTATCCTGAGACTTTGCTGAAGTTGCTTATCAGGCTTAAGAAGCTTTTGGGCTGAGACAATGGAGTATTCTCAATGCAGCATCATATCATCTGCAAACAAAGATAATTTGACTTCTCTCTTCCTATTTGAATACCCTTTATTTCTTTCTCTTGTCTGATTGCCGTGGCCAGAACTTCCAATACTATGTTGATTAGGAGTGGTGAGAGAGGGCATCCTTGTCTTGTGCCAGTTTTTAAGGTGAATGCTTCCAACTTTTGCCCATTCAGTATGATATTGGCCATGGGTTTGTCATATATGGCTCTTATTATTTTGATGTATGTTCTTTCAATACCTAGTTTATTGAGAATTTTTAGCATGAAGAGATGTTGAAGGCCTTTTCTGCATCTGTTGAGAAAATTATGTGGTTTTTGTCTTTAGTGCTATTTATGTGATGAATCACATTTATTGATTTTCATATGTTAAACCAACCTTGCATCCCAGGGATGAAGCCAACATGATCATGGTGGATAAGCCTTTTGGTGTGCTCCTGGATTTGGTTTGCCAGGACTTATTTTATTGAGGATTTTTACATTGATGTTCATCAAGGATATTGGCCTGAAATTTTCTTTTCTTCTTGTATCCCTGCCAGGTTTTGGCATCAGAATGATGCTGGTCTCATAGAATGAGTTAGGAAGGAGACCTTCCTTTTCAATTTTTTGGAATACTTTCAGTAAAAATGGTACCAGCTCTTCTTTGTACCTCTGGTGGAATTCAGCTGTAAATTTGTCTGGTCCTGGGTATTTTTTGGTTGGTAGGCTATTTATTACAGCCCGAATTTCAAAACTTGTTATTGGTCTATTCAGGGAATTAATTTCTTCCTTGTTCAGTCTTAGTAGGGTGTATGCATCCAGGAATTTATATATTTCTTCTAGATTTTCTAGATTGTGTGCATAGAGGTGTTTATTGTATTCTCTGATAGTTATTTGTATTTTTGTGGGGATCAGTGTTGATATCACCCTTATCACTTCTGATTGTGTTTACTTGATTCTTCTCTCTTTTCTTCTTTACTAATCTAGCTAGTGGTCTATCTATTTTATTAATTTTTTTTCAAAAAGCAGCTCCTGGATTCATTGATTTTTTTGAAGGGCTTTTCACATCTCTATCTCCTTCGGTTCAGCTCTGATCTTGGTTATTTCTTGTCCTCTGCTAGCTTTGGGGTTTGTTTGTTCTTAGTTCTCTAGTTCTTTAGTTATGATGTTAGGTTGTTAACTTGAGATCTTGCTAGGTTTTAGATGTGAGTATTTAGTGCTATAAACTTTCTTCTTAACATTAGCTGCATCCCAAAAATTTTGGTACATTGTCTCTTTGTTCTCACTAGTTTCAAAGAACTTCTTTGTTTCTGCCTCAATTTCATTATATACTCAAGGGTCACTCAGGAGTACGTTGTTAAATTTTCAGGTAGTTGTGTGATTTTGAGTGAATATCTTAATATTGAGTTCTAATTTGATTGTGCTATGGTCTGAGAGACTGTTATGATTTCAGTTATTTTCCATTTGCTGAGGAGTGTTTTACTTCCAATTATGTGATCAGTTTTAGAGTAAGTATTGTGTGGCAATGAGAAGAATGTATATTCTGTTGTTTTTGTGTGGAGAGTTCTGTAGATATCTATCAGGTCCTCTTGATCCAGAGCTGAGTTCAAATCCTGAATATATGCACTAATTTTCTGTCTCAATGATCTGTCTAATATTGCCTGTCCGGTGTTAAAATCTCCCACTATTACTATGTGGGAGTGTAAGTCTCTCTGTAGGTCTCTAAGAACTTGCTTTATGAATCTGGGTGCTCCTGTATTAGGTGCATATATATTTAAGACAGTTAGCTCTTCTTGTTGAATTGAACCCTTTACCATTATGTCATCCCCTTGTCTTTTTTTATCTTTGTTGGTTTAAAGTCTGTTTTGTCAAAAGCTAGGGTTGCAAACCCTGCTTTTTTCTGTTTTCTATTTGCTTGGTAAATTTTCCTCCATCCCTTTATTTTGAGTCTATATGTGTCTTTGCACATGAGATGGGTCTCTTGAAGAGAGCATACCAATGGATTTTGGCTCTTTATTCAGCTTGCCATTCTGTGTCTTTTAACTGGGGCATTATCCTGTTTACATTTAAAGTTAGTATTATTATTTGTTAATCTGATCCTGTCATCATCATGCTAGCTGGTCCTAAAGTTTTTCAAACTTGTTTATGTGGTTGCTTCATAGTATCACTAGTCTGTGTATTTCAGTGTGTTTTTGTAGTGGCTGGTAATAGTTTCTCCTTTCCATATTTAGTGCTTCCATATTTAGGAGCTCTTGCAAGGCAGGCCTGGTGGTGATGAATTCCCTCAGCATTTGCTTGTCTGAAAAAGACCTTATTTCTCCTTTACTTGTGAAGCCTAGTTTGACCAGATATGAAATTCTGGGTTGGAAATTATTTTCTTTAAGAATATTAAATATTGGCCCCCAATCTCTTCTGGCTTGTAGGGTTTCTGCTGAGAGTTTCACTGATGGGCGTTTCTTTGCAGATGACCTGTATATCCCTTTTTAAAAAGTCTTCACATTAGTACTGACAATGGAGGGAGAGGCTTCCAGAGCTTGTGCAATGAGGGCCATGAAGGTATGTACAAAGTGTGCCCCCAGTCACTATGTCTGAGCTCAGAAAGACCTTTGCAAAATTTTGTGCCAGGCACAGTGACTCACACCTGTAATCCCAGCACTTTGGGAGGCTGAAGTGGAAGGATCACTTGAGATCTGGAGTTTGAGACCAGCCTGGGCAACATAGTGAGACCGTGTTTCTATAAAACAATTAAAAATTAGTTGGGTGTCGTGGCGCACACCTGTACTGCCAGCTACTCGGTAGGCTGAGGTGGGAGGATCACCTGAGCCCAGGAGTTCAAGGATGCAGTGAGCTAGGATCGCACTACTGCACTATAGCCTGGGTGACAGAATGAAACTCTCACTCAAAAAAAGAAAAAATTGAGACCTGCTTTTTCTTATTGTCTGCTGAATTAGTTTGTTTTCACACTGCTGATGAAGACATACCCAAGACTGGGCAATTTACAAAAGAAAGAGGTTTAACTGGACTTATAGTTCCATGTGGCTGGGTAAGCCTCACAATCATGGTGGAAGGCAAGAAGGAGCAAGTCCAGTCTTACTTGGATGGCAACAGGCAAAGAGAGAATGAGTAAGACACAAAAGTGGAAACCCATGATAAAACCCTCAGATCTCATGACACTTATTCACAACCCCGAGAATAGTATGGGGGAAACTGCCCCCATGATTCAATTATCTCCCACCAGGTTCCTCCCACAACATGTGGGAATTATGGGAGTACAATTCAAGATGAGATTTGGGTGGGGACACAGACCCAAACCATATCACCTGCTTTAAAAATTTGAAAACTCTTTGGCTACATGGAACAGCATTGAGACCCTAGAAATTTAAGTTGGAAGACTCTTATTAGTATTCTACAGAGTATATTTAAATATATATATATAAACCATGTTTATATACTGAAACCTGTCACATGAATTCTAACATGATTGTTTCATATATTATTATCCCCGTGGCAACGGCATAAACTCTCTCACTTATTAGTTACTGAGCTTTACTTTTCCCTGAATTGAATACACAGTAAAACCACACTACGAGGGGTCAAGAAGGTCAGGGCAGTCTTAAAGAACAACAAAAAACTGGAGAACCTATACTGCTAGATATTAAGATCTATTAAAAAGCTGAAGTAATTAAGACATTATGGTACTGACACAGGAAGAAAAGACAAACAGGACACAATGTCCAGAAAACACACACACATATATACATATGTATCTATTCATAAATATATGAGTGATACATATGAATATATATATTAATCTGTGTGCAGATTTATATTCACCTGATTTGTGACACAGGTGACATTGTAATGCAATGAGAAAAAAGTAGTCCTTTCAAAAAATGATGATGGATCAGTTATATCCATGTGGAGAAAATATATTTTGACTTTACCTGACACAACACACAGGAATCAATTTCAGAGGGTTACTGATCTAAATATAAAATTAATAATGAAACCTGTAGAAAAAGCATAGGAGAACATCACCATGACTTTATAGTAAGCAAAGATTTCTTAAACAAAACATATAAAGTTTAACTATAATATAAATAATGTAGAACCTCTCTTCATCAAAAAACACCTTCAAGCATTGAAATGGTAAGTCATAGAGGGAGGAAAGTATATTTGCAAATCACATATCCAATAGTGACTCATACCAGAATATGTATTTTTAAATTTTGTTTTAATCTTTAAAACTATTTTAATTATTTTTAAAATTTTATATATATACACATATATATATAAATTTTCAAAAAGCAATAAGCCAAACAACCTAATAAAAAATCAGGGAAAAGATCTGAACAGACCCTTCATGAAAGAGATTATTCAAATGGCCAACAAGTGTATGAAAAATTGCTCTACTACATTAGTCATCAGGGAAATGCAAATTGAAAACACAATGTGATACCACTACACACTCAACTGAATGGCTACAGTGGAAAAGACTGACCACAATAAGAGGTGGTAAACATGTAGAGCAACTGGAACTCTCATTCCCTTCTGGTGGGACAGCAAATTCATACAACTCTTTAGAAAACCTCTTTGACAGTATCTGCTGAAGCTGAGCATATGCACACCCTGTGACCCAACAATTCCAATCTTAGTTATGGTTCCCACAGAAATGCATATCTATGCTCACCAAAGACAACTAGAATGTTCATAGCAGCAATATTTTTACTGATAATAATTGTACATAGTTATGGGGTACATGTGATATTTTGATACATGCATAGAGTGTATAATGATCAACTCAGGGTAATAGGTATATCTATCCATCACCTCAAACATTTATAATTTATTTGTGTTGAGAACATTCTAAATCTTCTCTTCTGGCTGTTTTGAAATAGACAATAAAGTGTTGATAACTATAGTCACCCTATTGTGCTATCAAACACTAGAACTTATTCCCTTTATCTAAATGTACTTCGTACCCACTAAGCAACCTCTTTTCACACCCCCTCCCCTTCTCCTCTCCAGTCTCTGGCAACCACCATTCTTCTTTCTCCCTTCACAAGATCAACTTTTTTAGCTCCCACATATAAATGAGAACATCCAATATTTGTCTCTCTGGTGGAAGGCAAGAAGGAACAAGTCCAGTCTTACATGAATGGCAACAGGCAAAGAGAATGAGTAAGACACAAAAGTGGAAACCCCTGATAAAACCCTCAACTGAATGGCTACAGTGGAAAATGGATAGCAGTTACCTTTTGGATGGAGAGCAATGTAAAGGAGTAGGGGGATTATTTGATGCTGGTTATGTTCTATTTCTGGGTCTTGGTGTGGCTACACAGATACATTCAGTTTATGAAAATGTATCAAGTTGTAAACTTGTGATTTATGCATTATCTGCATGTTGATACACTTCCATAAAAAGTTGTTAAAATACTATAACCTAATAAGCAGGGTACCAAAAATATCTGTCATGTAAAATAAGGGATCAAGTTATTCCAAAATTAATACAATTACCAGGGTGAGCCTGCTGCAGAGAGTGAGAGCCAATAATCAAACATGCTTTATCCAAACTCAAGTTAGCATGGGGTGTATTATTGAGTTTCACTTGCTTTGTACTCTTCTTGCAATGCAATAAATATTCATGCTGTGTCTCCTTTAACTCCCTGGGGAAAAGTTAGGATTTAAGATGAAGCTTATTTGAACATTGGAAGGTGCACTTTTGGGTGAGTCTTTCCCAAGCACTCTATTTCAATAGAAAAAAATAAATCAGCAATTTAAAAAATACTTTAAAAAATTTATTGGGGTTTAGTTTATCTGTAAAGGGTTGAAATTATTAGTAGCATTATATGAATAGGTACCATTAATAAAAATACCATTAACTAATGAGTAAGTTGAAAGGCTCCCAAAAGGTACTTTCTTATCTGAAGGAATGTAAGGCAGGCAAAGCTGATATTACCATTCACAGCCTTTCTTACCACCCCCCTCCCCCCTCCCCTCGCCCCGGAGGTTCTAATCAAGCCTTGCACTGTGATTGAAATGCAGAACTCAGAAGTGGGAAAACTGATTAACAAAATAAAAATCCAGAGTGTTTCCCATGCAAACAGTCATCAGCATATCTTCTGTAATTATGTAACCCATAAATCAACCCAGCATGCACTGGCTGCTTCACTCATGGTGTAAATATCTTAATGACTGAGATGTCTTTAACCATGAATAATTTACATCTGTATCATCCATTTTTCTCAACCATGCTTCATTTCAGCAGGATAAACTAATCTTCTGTCTAGGGATGGGCTCTTGATTATTTCTTCCTGATTTTTCCTCTATTTTTCTCATTTTGGCATACTCCAATTTTTCTCTTGCACTTTCTTAAATAAGAGTGCCCCATTTGTCCAGCCTGTCTGCCTGCCTTTACTTTTCCTATGCATCTTGTTAGACATCTTGGAATAAAGCCAGGGCTTTTGGAATCCTACTTTTCATAAATCCCTCTGTGAATGGAATTGGGTGGCAGCTAGGGAAACAGGCTTAATACCACAAGGCAGTATGAGCTGCTTTAATGTTGTTGTGGGGAAACATTTATTATGGAAAGCAATTGCCAGAAAAGGCTAATGATCAATTAAACGTTAACATTTGTAGATCCCCTTCTGTGATGCAGAAAGTAACTGCCACATGGGTAATGCTGGAAAACAGTACTTGCTAAAATAGTTTTGTTGTTCTCCTAGAGCCCACTAAAATAAAGTCAGAGGAGAAACATTACAATCAAATTCTATCTCATCTATTAAGCTCATCCCAGCCGTGTCAGCTCATCAGGCTCAGCCTCCTCAGATGCCCAGAAGTCTCACTGACACTGCCATTCCCTTGACACTTACTGCTGTAGTTATTTGGTAATAATAATTGTTTTCTATAGCCCTTATGGACAGGGAGCATCAGTCACCTTCTGTGGATCTTTTCACATGCTTGAGTAATTTTTCTAGAAACCTGGAAATCATATCAGATAAATCAATATTTGTTATTATACTTTAATTTCTGGGATACATGTACAGAACATACAGGTTTGTTACATAGGTATGCACATACCATGGTGGTTTGCTGCACCTATCAACCTGTCATCTACATTAGGTATTTCTCCTAATGCTATCCCTCCCCTAGCCTCCCACCCACCGACAGGCCCAGGTGTGTGATGTTCCCCTCCCTGTGTCCATGTGTTCTCATTGTTCAATTCCCACCTATGCGTGAGAACATGCGGTGTTTGGTTTTCTGTTCCTGTGTTAGTTTGATGAGAGTTAAGGTTTCCGGCTTCATCCATGTTCCTGCAAAGTACATGAACTCATCCTTTTTTATGGCTACATAGTATTCCATGGTATATATTCACCACATTTTCTTTATCCAGTCTATCACTGATAGATATTTGGGTTGGTTTCAAGTCTTTGCTGTTGTGAACAGTGCTGCAGTAAACATACGTGTGCATGTGTCTCTATAGTAGAATTATTTATAATCCTTTGGGTATGTGCACAGTAATGGGATTGCTGGGTAAAATGGTATTTCTGGTTCAAGATCCTTGAGGAATTGCCACACTGTCTTCCATAATGGTTGAACTAATTTACACTCCCACCAACAGTGTAAAAGCATCCCTATTTCTCCACATACTCTCCAACATCTGTTGTTTCCTAACCTTTTAATGATAGCCATTCTAACTGGCGTGAAATGGTATCTCACTGTGGTTTTGATTTGCATTTCTCTAATGGCCAGTTATGATGAGCTTTTTTTCATATGTTTTTTGGCCAAATAAATGTCTTCTTTTGAGAAGTGTCTGTTCATATCCTTAGCCCACTTTTTGATGGGGTTGCTTTTTTTTTCTTGTGAATTTAAGTTCTTTGTAGATTCTGGATATTAGCCCTTTGTCAGATGGATAGATTGCAAAAATTTTCTCCCATTCTGTAGGTTGCCTCTTCACTCTGATGATCGTTTCTTTTGCTGTGCAGAAGCTCTTTAGTTTAACTACATCCCATTTGTTAATTTTGGCTTTTGTTGCCACTGCTTTTGGTGTTTTAGTCATGAAGTCTTTGCCCATATCTGTGTCCTGAATAATATTGCCTATGTTTTCTTCTAGGTTTTTTATAATTTTAGGTCTTACATTTAAGTCTTTAATCCATCTTGAGTTAATTTTTGTGTAAGGTGTAAGAAAGGGGTCCAGTTTCAATTTTCTGTGTATGGCTAGCCAGTTTTCCCAATACTGTTTATTAAATAGGGAATCCTTCCTCCATTGCTTGTTTTTGTCAGGTTTGTTAAAGATCAGATGGTTGTAGATGTGTGGTATTATTTCTGAGGCCTCTGTTCTGTTCCATTGTTCTATATATCTGTTTTGGTACTAGTACCATGCTGTTTTGGTTACTGTAGCCTTGTAGTACAGTTTGAAGTCAGGTAGTGTGATGCCTCCAGCTTTGTTCTTTTTGCTTAGGATTGTCTTGGCTATATGGGCTCTTTTTTTGGTTCCATATGAAATTTGAACTAGTTTTTTTCTAATTCTGTGAAGAAAGTCAATGGTAGCTTGATGAGGATAGCACTGAACCTATAAATAACTTTGGGCAGTATGGCCATTTTCACGATATTGAATCTTCCTATCCATGAGAATGGAATGTTTTTCCACTTGTTTGTGTACTCTCTTGTTTTCTTGAGCAGTGGTTTGTAGTTCCTCTTAAAGAGGTCCTTCTCATCCATTGTAAGTTGCATTCCTAGGTATTTTATTCACTTTGTAGCAATTGTGAATGAGAGTTCACTCATGATTTGGCTCTCTGTCTATTATTAGTGTATAGGAATGCTTGTGATTTTTGCACATTGATTTTGTATCCTAAGACTTTGCTGAAGCTGCTTATCAGCTTAAAAAGATTTGGGGCTGAGTCAATGGGGTTTTCTAAATATACAATCATGTCATCTGCAAACAGAGACAATTTGACTTCCTCACTTCCTATTTGAATACCTGTTATTTCTTTCTCTTGCCTGATTGCCCTGGCAAGAACTTCCAATACTATGTTGAACAGGAGTGGTGAGAAAGGGCATCCTTGTCTTGTGCTGGTTTTCAGAGGTAATGCTTCCAGTTTTTGCCCATTGAGTATAATATTGACTGTGGGTTTGAAATAAATAGCTCTTATTATTTTGAGATATGTTCCATCAATACCTAGTTTATTGAGAGTTTTTAGCATGAAGGGATGTTTAATTTTTTTGAAGGCCTTTTCTGCATCTTTTGAGATAATCACATAGTTTTCATCATTGGTTCTGTTTATGTGATGGATTACATTTATTGATTTGCATATGTTGAACCAGACTTGCATTCCAGGGATGAAGCCGACTTGATCATGGTGGATAAGCTTTTTGATGTGCTGCTGTATTCAGTTTGCCAGAATTTTATTGAGGATTTTTGTCTCAATGTTCATCAGGGATATTGGCCTGAAATTTTCTTTTTTTGTTGTATCTCTGCCAGGTTTTGGTATCAGGATGATGCTGGCCTCATAAAATGAGTTAGGGAGGATTCCCTCTTTTTCTACTGTTTGGAATAGTTTCAGAAGGAGTGGTACCAGCTCCTCTTTGTACCTCTAATAGAATTCGGCTGTGAATCCATCTGGTCCTGGGCTTTTTTGGGTTGGTAGGCTATTAATTATTGCCTCAATTTCAGAACTTGTTATTGGTCTGTTCAGGGACTCGACTTCTTCCTGGTTTAGTCTTGAGAGGATATATATGTCCAGGAAATTATCCATACCTTCTAGATTTTCTAGTTTATTTGTGTAGAGGTGTTTATAGTATTCTCTGATGGTATTTTGTGTTTCTATGGGATCAGTGGTGATATCCCCTTTATCATTTTTTATTGTGTCTATTTGATTCTTCTCTCTTTTCTTCTTTATTAGTCTGGCTAGTGGTCTATCTATTTTGTTAATCTTTTCAAAAAATCAGCTCCTGGATTCATTGATTTTTCAAAGGGTTTTTTGTATCTCTATCTCCTTCAGTTCTGCTCTGATCTTAGTTATTTCTTGTCTTCTGCTAGCTTTTGAATTTGTTTGCTCTTGCTTTTCTAGTTCTTTTAATTGTGATGTTAGGGTGTCAATTTTAGATCTTGCCTGTTTTCTCCTGTGGGCATTTAGTGCTGTAAATCTCCCTCTAAACACTGCTTTAGCTGTGTCCCAGAGATTCTGGTATGTTGTGTCTTTGTTCTTATTGGTTTCAAATAACTTATTTATTTCTGCCTTAATTTCATTATTTATCCACTAGTCATTCAGGAGCAGGTTGTTCAGTTTCCATGTAGTTGTGGTGGTTTTGAGTAAGTTTCTTAATCCTGAGTTCTAATTTGATTGCACTGTTGTCTGAGAGACTGTTTGTTATGATTTCCATTCTTTTGCATTTATTGAGGAGTGCTTTGCTTCCAATTATGTGGTCAATTTTAGAATTAGTGCGATGTGGTGCAGAGAAGAATGTATATTCTGTTGATTTGGGGTGGAGAGTTCTGTAGATATCTATTAGGTCTACTTGGTCCAGAGCTGAGTTCAAGTCCTGAATATCCTTGTTAATTTTCTGTCTCATTGATCTGTCTAATATTGACAGTGGGATGTTAAAGTCTCCTACACTTATTGTGTGGGAGTCTAAATCTCTTTGTAGGTCTCTAAGAACTTGCTTTATGAATCTTGTATTGGGTGCATATATATTTAAGATGGTTAGCTCTTCTTGTTATGTTGATCTTTTTACTATTATGTAATGCCCTTCTTGTCTTTTTTGATCTTTGTTGGTTTAAAGACTGTTTTATCAGAGACTAGGATTGCAACCCCTGCTTTTTTGTTTTCCATTTGCTTGGTAAATCTTCCTTCATTCCTTTATTTGGAGCCTATGTGTGTCTTTGCACATGAGATGGGTCTGCTGAATACAGCACACCAATGGGTCTTCACTCTTTATCCAATTTGCCAGTCTGTGTCTTTTAACTGGGGCATTTAGCCCATTTACATTTAAGGTTAATATTCTTATGTGTGAATTTGATCCTGTCATTATGATGCTAGCTCAATATTTTGTCTGTTAGTTGGTGCATTTTCTTCATAGTGTCAATGGTCTTTACAATTTGGTATGTTTTTGCAGTGATTTGTACTGGTTTTTCCTTTCCATATTTAGTGCTTCCTTCAGGAGCTGGCAGTCCTGGTGATGACAAAAAATCTCTCAGCATTTGCTTGTCTGTACAGATTTTATTTCTTTTTCGCTTATGAAGTTATTTTGGCTGGATATGAAATTCTGGGTTGAAAATTCTTTTCTTTAAGAATATTGAATATTGGCCCCCACTCTCTTCTGGCTTGTAGGGTTTCTGCAGAGAGATCTGCTGTTAGTCTGATGGGCTTCCCTTTGTGGGTAACCCGACCTTTCTCTCTGGCTGCCCTTAACATTTTTTCCTTCATTTCAACCTTGGTGAATCTGACAATTATGTGTCTTGGGGTTGCTCTTCTCGAGGAGTATCTTTACGGTGTTCTCTGTGTTTCCTGAATTTGAATGTTGGCCTGCCTTGCTAGGCTGGGGAAGTTCTACTGGATAATATCCTGAAGAGTGTTTTCCAGCTCAGTTCCGTTCTCTCTGTCACTTTCAGGTACACCAATCAAATGTAGATTTGGTCTTTTCACGTCGTCCCATATTTCTTGGAAGCTTTGTTCATTCCTTTTTATTATTTTTCCTCTAATCTTGTCTTCACACTTTATTTCAGTAAGTTGATCTTCAATCTCTGATATCCTTTCTTCTACTTGATCAATTCAGCTATTGATACTTGTATATGCTTCTCAAAGTTCTCAAGCTGTTTTTCAGCTGCATCAGGTCATTTATATTCTTCTCTAAACTGGTTATTCTAGTTAGTAATTCGTCTAACCTTTTTTTAATGTTCTTAGCTTCCTTGCATTGGGTTAGAACATGCTCCTTTAGCTCAGAGGAGTTTGTTATTACCCATCTTCTGAAGCCTACTTCTGTCAATTCATCAAACTCATTCTCCATCCAGTTTTGTTCCCTTGCTGGCAAGGAATTGTGATCCTTTGGAAGAGACATTCTGGTTTTTTGAATTTTTAGCCTTTTTGCACTGGTTTTTCTTAATTTTCATGGATTTATCTACCTTTGATCTTTGATGTTGGTGACCTACGGGTGGGGTTTCTTTGTGGACGTCCTTTTGTTGATGTTGATGCTATTCCTTTCTGTTTGTTAGTTTTCATTCTAACAGTCAGGCCCCTCTGCTGCAGTTCTGCTGGAGTTTCCTGGAGGTCCACTCCAGACCCTGTTTGCCTGGATATCACCAGTAGAAGTTGCAGAACAGCAAAGATTGCTGCCTGTTCCTTCCTCTGGAAGCTTCATCCCAGAGGGGCATCCACCAGATGCCAGCTGGAGCTCTCCTGTAAGAGGTGTCTGTCAACCCCTGCTGCGAGTTGTCTCCCAGTCAGGAGGCACTGTCCCTTCAAGAGCCCACTTGAGGAGACAGTCTGACCCTTAGCAGAGCTCAAGTGCTGTGCTGGGAGATCTGCTGCTCTCTTCAGAGCCAGCAGGCAAGAATGTTTAAGTCTGCTGAAGCTGCACCCATAGCTGACCCTTCCCCCAGGTGCTCTGTCCTAGGGAGATGGGAGTTTTATCTCTCAGCTCCTGACTGGGGCTGCTGCCTTTCTTTAAGAGATGCCCTGCCCAGAGAGGAGGAATATCTCGGTGGAGGCCACTGCAGCTCGGCAAAGCTGCTGTGGCCTCCACCGAGTTCGAACTTCCCAGTCGCTTTGTTTAGGCTTTGAGGGGAAAACCACCTACTCAAGCCCCAGTATTGGGGGACGCCCCTCCCCCAACCAGCTCAAGCATCCCAGGTAGACTCCAGACTGCTATGCTGGCAGCGAGAATGTCAAGCCAGTGGACATTAGCTTGCTGGGCTCCATGGGGGTGGGGTTTGCTGAGCTCCCTGGCTTCAGCCCCCTTTCCAGGGGAGTAAATGATTCTCTCTCACTGGCATTCCAGGCACCACTGGGGTATGAAAAAAACACTCCTGCAGCTAGCTCAGTGTCTGCCCAAGTGGCCGCCCAGTTTTGTGCTTGAAACCCACAGCCCTGGTGGCCTAGGCACTGGAGAGCATCTCCTTGTCTGCTGGTTGTGAAGGCCACGGGAAAAGCGCAGTATCTGGGCCAGTGTGCACCATTCCTCACAGCACAGTCCCTCACAGCTTCCCTTGGCTAGGGAGGGAGTTCCCCAACCCCTTGTGCTTCCCAGGTGAGGCAATGCCCCACCCTGCTTCAGCTTGCCCTTCATGGGCTGCACCCACTGTCTAATCAGTCCCAATGAGATGAGCCATGTATCTCAGTTAGAAATGCAGAAATCACCTGCCTTCTGTGTTGATCTTGCTGGGAGCTGCAGACCAGAGCTGTTCCTGTTTGACCATCTTGCCAGCCACCAGATAACTCAATATTTTCATAAGCATTTTGACCATATTATATTAAAGATTTCATTGGGCAGGAAGAGAGGAATTGCAAACAGTACGTTAAAAAGAAAAAAAGTAACTAGAAACTTAATGAGATTCAACAGAATATATTTCTGTAGTGGAATCCAGGAGTTCAACACTACTCCCCACCTTCTTGGCATGGGATCCCAAGGGGTTACTTGAAGGAAAGAAGGAATAGTGAATGTTCATCTTTGCATCCCCACTACTTTTCAATGTACATGGCATATAGTTGGCAGTCAGTAAATATAGTTTTTAAATTCATGTTGTTGGATGGATGATGACTTAGAAAGTCCACTTCCGTGGAACTATGAGGTGGACAGCCTTCTATCCTAGCAAGAATATAATTAGGCTTCCCCAGCCTCCTGAGAGTACATTAATGCTGCTGCTGATTCATCTGATGCCCAAAGCATATGGATCTGGTCCTAGTCACCTACGTAAAATGCCACCATACAAGTGCCTCATCACAGGGGACTTCCTTGAATTGTCTAATATCCAGCTTCTTTTCAAAACCTAAGTGAGAGAAAAGATTGACATCTAACAAAGATCCCAAGAGACATTCAGTCTGTTTACCCTGGGATCCACCTTTACATCATGTTGACCAATACATTATCTCGTCCCATTCTAGAGACACCATCATTGATTTGCTTTTTAATCTTATATCTCAACCTTGATCAAGGAACAGCTGTTGGAAACTACCTCTGCATCCTATCATAAAATGTGTTGAGGGCGTTATCCATTATATCATTTGCCACCATCTATATATAAAAGCCCATGAGAGAGATATCTTTAGCGCTTCCTGCTAGAATCATCTTTATTTCCACCACAGGGACTAGTAGACTTCCTCCTTTCCAATAGTGAGAACTGCATAATTGATTATGTTTTCTTTATTATTCAGGTTTCTGGGAAATTGAGTGATTCTTTTTATTGGAGCAAAAGTCATATAACATACAAATAATCATTTTAAAGATACAATTCAGTGGCACTTAGTACATTTACAGAGTTGTGCAAATATCCCCTCTGTCTAACTCCAGCACATTTTTATCATCCCAAAAGGAAACCTTATATCCATTAAGCAGTCATTTTTCCCTCCCCAGCAACCCTGGCAACTACTAATTGTACTTCTACTTTCTGTACCTATGGATTTACTTATAGTTCAGTGTCATGCTTGCAGTGCAGTCAAACTCTATTAACCCTTGTGGTATGGCATTTGTAGACTCTTTCTTCCTGGTTGTTTCCTTATATTACTTATTTTGTTTCAAGCAAACAGCCTCAAGATTTTTGTGTAAAGATAAGTAGAGATATACACAAATAAGAATATCCTCCTTTTTACCTCCAGAGCCACTTGCCACCCTTCTTGCTGCTCTGCCATGACCTATATGGTCTACACTATGGGCTCTCAAGCCCTCTGGCTTCCAGTTGAGTTTGGCTAATAGGAAATGATGGCAGTCGATCAGGGGAAGGGAGGACAATGATGAAAAGTATTACTCTCTCAACTTCTTCCTTGTGGGTTCACTGAAATTGGTCCCTTGACTGAAGGTCCCAGCTCATGTCAAGGAGCCCTCATCACTTAGGTCCTTCCAAATCCTGGTTCTACTAGCAATTCTATTCTTTGCCTTTTCAGGCTTAGTAGGGTACGATCCCTATTATTTCTGGCCCCAGAGTACTGTATCATCCCTTGTAGTTTCCCTATAAGCTTCTCCCACTTTTCTAAGTTGTTCCTTTATTAAACTCTTCTCAAGTTATCCTAATTTGAGTGTGTCATGTGTTTCTTGCTGGGACCTGACTTAAACAGCATACTCTACCCCATGGTTCTGTTCAGCTGTCAGTCAACATAATTTGCTCAGAGTCCTCTGCAGATGAGCAGGTCTGGTAGATTCTCCTAGAGCTAAACAGTGTCCTCTTCCTCGTGTCCACTGCATTCACATAGGGTTCTATTAAGGTGTATAACAGGCAGGTTGACATGGTTTGCAGGTCAGGGCCATAATCCCTGAGGATGTGACATTTGAGCAGAGCAGTTTTTTTTTTTTTTTTAAAAAAAAAAGGAGCTGAAGGAAGGGACAGGAAGAGGTGGGGCATTCTGGGTAGAGAGAACAACCTAAATGAAGGCACTGTAGCAGGGATTGACAGCATTTTGAATAACTAAAATAGGAGTTCAGAACTGGAACAGAGAGAAGCAGGGCAGAATGGTGGAAGATAAAACTGGTGAAGGAAGCAGAAGCCAGATCGTACAGGTCCTTGTAGACCATGTTAAGAACCTGTACTCCGTTACCAGAACAGCTGTTTTAAGGTTTTAAGCTTGGGATTAATGCGATGAGATATTCAATTTAAAGGATCACTCTGGATTGGGGAAGGTGAAAGGCATGAGAGGATGTGGGGAAATCAGATGATGGTAACTTGGGCTAAAATGGTGATCGTGAAGATGGAAAGAAAGGATGAAATTGAGAGCTATTTAGGGGGTAAAATCAAGAGAAATTTATAAGGATCTGGGAGAAGATGGGACCAGGGATGGCTCCTGGGTTTCTGGTTTGTGTGATGGAGTGCAGCATGAACCCACCACTGGAGAAAGAAACATGCAGAAGCAATGGAGTAGGGTGGTCTCACTCTTCAGTTTGGGACATGTGTCGATGTTCCTAGGAGACGTCCAAAAATTGTTCTCAGTGACAAATATGAGCTTGGGGGAATGATGTGTGCTGGATTTAAGAGTGACTGAGGTAAGTGAAACTGTGGGCTACTGAGGTGAGATAATATAAGACTGAGCTTCTGTTAACTATTATCAATAAGCCCTGATTGTCTTTCATGAGATAAGCACCCTTTTTTCTTTATCATTTTTTTCTGGTTAGATTAGGACCTTACTATGATAGAATCTTGCTAGAAAGTTGTAGTTGTGCCCTGGAAACTTCTTAATGTGGAAGCTTCATATTATGTGATGTCTCTTTGAAGGTGGAAGATATCCCTCCAAACTCAGTCTTTAAAGGATGTTATTATTGTCATCCAAATATTTAAAGATCTGAGGATTTTCATCCCACCTTTATAAACATCAGTTATCAGGAATCACTTTTCTATCTAGCAGCTCACCTCTTCTGTTGATTTGTAGGATATTGGGATTTAGATTCTAGCTAGTGTATATTTTCATAAAGTTGGTTAACCTGCCTTAACTTTCTCTGGAGAGCTACTTAACTGGCATCATTATTTCTCTGTAGATTCACAGATTGTCATGACTAGGGAAGTTTTATTCAAATCTCTTCATTTTACAAGTGAAGAAAATTAGGTGTAAGGGAGATGATGGCTTGGGCCACATGCTGAGTTGATGATATAGCAAGAACCACCCTCTAGCTGGTCCTCAGCTCCAGCCTTGAGTCCCGTATAACACCACACTGCCTCTTCCCTTAACCATGACTTTGAATTAGTCTTATCTCAGAACTGTAAAGCTTTCTACTTTAAGTTTTAAAAGAGATTCATTAATTGCATATTTGCATCTCCCAAATGGAAATATTGCACTTGTTGTTTTTTCAAGCCTTAATGGGGCAAGTTGTACTTGAAGAGAGACTTATTCTAGTTTCCAGTCACAGAAGCTACTGTAGAAGCTGTGGATACTCTCTCTCTCTCGCCCTCTAATTTAATGATGGCAGAGGATCTGGCATCCTTTTCCTAAGCTTCTTAATATTCCTACTCCTGTCATTTCTTTCTACCAGAACAATTTCATGTTAATTCTTCATGATCATTGGAACATTAAAACCACAAAAAAAATAAGTTTTAATACTTTGACAAATATACAGGCCAGCAGGAAAAAAAAAAAAAACTAAAGGGTTTATATTTAAATACCTTTTGAATATCCTGATGACCTCTTTAAAAACTCTCATATTTAATCATGATTTAGTACTTTTTAGAAAAGTGAATACTTTGTGTGAGTATTGAGTAATGATTGGTTGTAGTTTTATAAAATTTACACCTGCAAATACCTACTTTAAATAGCCACTTCTTATAATAATAGTCCAAGACAGATACATTGGTGCAGTCCTCTCAAATGAAAAGGCCTATTAGAATACCAATTCAGTCATTGTATCAAAGACTCAAACTCACAATGCTCACATAAAGATGATAGAAGTTTCTTTCTCAATCTCTTGAGAAATCTGAAGATTTTAGGAACCTAGGCTTCATCTATCTCATGGCTTGATGCTCTTGTCTGCATGATTGAAGATGGCTTACCAGTTCTGAGCCCACATTTCACCAGCAAGGGGGAAATGAGGGAGAGGGGGGCACAGCCATTCTTTTTAAGAGCACATCCTGAAACATGTCACATCTCACTTCCCATTGGCTGGAACCTGGTCCTATGGCTACACCTTGCTGCAAGGGAGGCTGGGAAATGTGGTTCTTAACTGGGCAGCCATTTGCTCAGCTAAAACTTAGAAACCCTATTACTGACAAAAGAAGAGAAGATGAGATATCAGGGAACACCTAGCAGTTTCTGTCATTTCTAAAAGAGATTAAGTAGTAAGTAATCTAGAAACTTTATCATTTTCACCTGTTAAGCAAAATAAATTTATCTTTAGACATGACAAAACCATGAGGAAGAAAATAAGTGATGGTCACCCCACAAACATACCTGTTAAAATCCAACAAGACCATGGAGAATGGGTTTGAGAAATCAAAATTAGTCATTCTAAAGTTCTAGAAAGGTAATGTGAGAAAAGGCCCTGGTAGGCCAGAGCTCATGTGGGGTTTGGCTGAGCAGAAAAAGGTTGCTTTGCAGCATGCTTAAGGAACAGAAGGAGGGAGGCCAACTGCTGGGGGTGGAGCCAGAGGCATCACATTGTGTGCACTGAGCTCAACCACAGATCTTCTTTAAAATTGAGAGGTGGGCAAATTAACCACCTTAGTGACAGAAGGACAACTAAAACAGAGGCTGCAGGGACTGACAAGTATTCTTTACTAGGGTCTCCTGACTGAGACGCATGAGGTGCAAACTACCATTGCACATAGGCACGGGGCCCACTCACTGAAAACTCCCAGGTGAGAGTAAGGCAGGACGCACGATGACCAGGTGAGACTCTGGAGAGAAACAAAGCAGCAAATGAGGGAGAAGGAGAGAGAGAAGCCAGGACATTGTCATTGGTCCTAGTCTGATGTCAGGAGATCAGGGAAATTAATAAAGCAAGGTGAGTGAGAGCAGAGAGTAGCATCCACCATAGTTAGGTTCATGGGCAAATCAACCGTAGGATCTGGGGTAGTTGTAATACCCCAGAGCCAAAAACTCTTAGTAGATTAAGACCTTTGGCTTCTTGCAGATATTATTAATGAAACTCTGCTTGCTCTGGAATTGACAGGAAGAGGTATAGGCCCTAATGATCTCTTAACCTTTTTAAGGACTAACATTTCAATCTTACGAGTCAGGAAACATGGTGTTAATACATGCAAGAATCCTTAGCACTGGATATGCATGTTGTTGACCTGGATATTGTCATCTTTACTTTAAGAAATAATTTATCTCAAACTGAAGATGGCTCTCTCCCATGGACCTTTCAGCTTCATGACTCAATGCATATTACCTGAGCTTCAGCAATCGGAATACAGATTTCCTATTTCACTATATCTGAGTGGGGCCTTGATGATAAAGATGTTCTTACAGAAAGGCAAAATTGTATTAATGGAGTGTCAAACATCAGAACAGTCGAAAATTAGAAATGGATTACAGACCCAATATGCAGTCTTGAAAAATGAGATGACTCAAAGGCTTGAGGTCATAATATAGCAATAATGAAAATATCCTATATGTGTAACAAAGTGCTTTGTTCATTGGTTTGGTTTTAATAAACATTGTGGAAAAGATATCATTTTATAGGTAAGCAAGCAGGCTTAGAAAGTTTTAGTATTGTTAATTGTCAATTTTGTCAAAATACAATAAAAAGACAGTTTTAGTAACTGGTCTTGTCTTAGATACCATGACACAAATATTGTGAAAATGGGAATTGAATCCAGATGTTTTAATTCCATGTCCCAGACTCTTTCCCTTGTGTCGTGTGGCTCTTCTGAGCTTTAAGCAACATCATGAACTTTCTCATTTGTTCATGCATTCATTCTACAACTATTAGTGGCATACCTCCGATGTGCTAATCATTATACCAGGCACTGAGAATGGTGTGATTGACAAGACATAGTATCTGCCTTCAAGCATGCTTACAATCTGGCAAGGAACACAGGCACATCATCCATACTGGCCACTATGAACCAGTGAAATGTATGCTACAACAGCAGGAATACAGCAGACTGTAGAAGCACATGTGAAAGTCATCTTACCAAATTACGACTTAGGCTTCCCAAGGAATTGATGTTGGCATTGAGTCCACGAATGTTAGAAGGAGCTGAAGGAACAAAGAATGTTCCAAGTCAAAAATAAAGCATATATGAAGTTATGCTTGAGAGGGAGGTGATCCTAAGTGAGTTCCAGAGGAGGGAAAAACCCAAAACCTTTACAAATTCAACTTAGTGGACCATTCCTACTACTTGGCTAGAGACATCATCCATCCATCCATTCTTCCAATCATCTATCTACCCATCCATTCATCCTTCCATCCATCTTGTCATTCTTTTATTTATCCACCCACTCATCCTTCTTTCCTTTCTCCCTCCTTTCCTCCCTCCCTTTCTTTCTTCTTTCCTTCCTTTCTTTTTTATATCCATCCTTTCATCCATTCATTCATCTATCCATCTATTTATTCCTGGTAGGTGCTAAGATATTGATTGAATTAAGTAATTAATTTAAAAAACTTTTACTGAAAAACCTAGTATATGCTAGGCATTGTGCCAAGCACTGTGGAGGGGATAAAGATACAAGAGATATTATGCCAAGTGACATGAACCTTAAAATCTCATTGAAGAGATGAACATTACACATACATTAATACAGTACAAGCTGAATGGAACAGGTGTGTTAAGAGGTGCCCTATGAATTTATCATTGGCTGTGGGGATATTATATGGAGGGAAATCTAAGTATCAGTGATAAAACTAACAAGCTAACATCAAACTGAATATTCTTCATCTTTTTGTTTTATGTCTTTGCTTATTTGTTTTATTTTGTTTTGCTTTCTGAAATTTGTTCTTTGACAGATTCTGTGGCAACAGCATCCGGGCCACTACTAGTCGAAGTTGCCAAAACTCCTGGTGCCAGCCTTGGGGTTGCCCTAACTACCTCGATGTGCTGTAACAAACAAGTCATTGTCATAGACAAAATCAAATCTGCAAGTATTGCAGACAGGTAAGTATTGTAGAAAGTGCCTACTTTTCCGCCAGGCGTGGTGGCTCATGCCTGTAATCCCAACACATTGGGAGGCTGAGGCGGGCGGATCACCTGAGGTCAGGAGTTCGAGACCAGCTTGGCCAACAAAATGAAACCCCATCTACTGAAAATACAAGAAATTAGCCAGTCGTGGTGGCAGACATCTGTAATCCCAGCTGCTCAGGAGGCTGAGGCACGAGAATCACTTAAACTCAAGAGGCAGAGGTTGCAGTGAGCTGAACCATTGCACTCCAGCCTGGGCAACAAGAGCGAAACTCCATCTCAAAAACAAACAAACAAAAAAAAAGTGCCTCTTTTTCAAAAGTGCATGTGTGCAATTTTAAGTATATATAAACACATATATACACACACTTGTGATACACATATACACATGCATAGACACATACACATACACAAACACACACACAATTCTCTTGCCAGTTTATACAGGTTTCACACAGAGAAGCAAGTTACTGTTGTAGGGCTTAAAAATTCACCTATGTGTCAGCCACCCCATAATGTCACTTCACCTCATCCAGATGTTTGGTGGTTTGGTGTGGCCTTTAGCCACCAAAAAAAAAAAAAAAAACAAGCAACTAAGCAAGTTTTCTTGCTGTGTCGTAGGGCACTAGCCTGTTCTTGATGTAGGGTAACGGAGTAGATCTTTATTAAACCCCGTGCAGAGCAGTGATGGGTTTTCCTGAATTGTTGACAATTAAATCCTGCTACCATAAAATCTGATTTCTTTGTTTCTTAAATAAATAAAACAACACTTTTTAAAATATTTTTTACAATACTTGAAAAAAGTCCTATACTCTCATAGCATGTAAATCTTAGGATTTTACAACCTTCGAGGGTCTCTTAAAATATTATTCGCTTCAATGCCACAATAAAAATGAAACTTCATGTTTCTAATTAATGTTTTATACTTGCAAGGTAAAAGGGGAAGGAAAAAAAGACTACCTTTCCATCTAATAAATTATTTTACAGCTCCTGGTAAGAAAAACCTCATCTCCCATAGCTAAAGCACTCCAAGTGCAAAAAGTGTGGAATTACGTTTTTAGTTGGAAGAGATGACTTGAAATGCTTTTGTCTTGAGAAATAGACTATTCACACTGGGAATTTATAGATATACTGCACCTGAATGACCAGTCTCCCCTGTATGTTTCCAGCCCTCTTCTCTATGTGCCCCTCAACCTGCCTGGAAAACCTCCAGCCATGGTGCAGTGAACTGCAGCAACCCCCAGTAGTGTGGTCAGTCTATAGCTCCACTGTGGTCTTACCTGACATTCAGTCCTTATCAGTGACAGCCATTGATCCAGGGGTGTTCTCCAGTTCAGTGGCGCAGGGTGCTTTAATTTTCTCCCTCTGTTTTTTCGCATTCTGCAAGGGGTAACCAGTTTAAGGAGCTGTTCACTTGACTGGTATGTGGAGATGCTGATGGCTGTGCCAACTTTTCTCAACTCATCCAGTAGCCAGCTCTTGAGCTCAGCAAGATGTAGCAGCCAGCCCCTTCCCTGCCCCCATCTTTCCCCTTGACTCACCATGCAGGCCTGGTTTTATTACTCACTTGACTCCTGCATAATTTCTACCATTATCAAGAGCTTTTACACTAATACATGTTCAACTCCAGAATAATGTAATAATAAAGAACTGGTGATCTTGGAGCTTGTGTGAGGATTCCAAGGAAGTATTACTGAAATCTCCCCAAGTTATTCTTCTTCACACATAAAAAAGACCCTATTCCAATTCTGAGAGTCATGTTTGAGATTCCGAAGATTTACCAACTCATGTTTACAGATAGAAATGCCTAGAACAAACAAACACAGACAAAAGTCCAGGAGAAACATTTTCCTGTTTTTCCCTTTCCTCTTGCTCACTTTCCCTCAATTTTCCACACAAGCACTCCAAAATATGATTTTTTTTTTTTTTTTAGAGAAGGACAAGAGAAAACATTTCCTTGAATTTTTCTGTATTTTCCACAAGGTTTTACCTCCTTATTCATATTCAAGGTACTTAAAATTTGACAGATGGTGTTTCCTATAACACTCAAACTTTTCTTTCTTTTTTTTTTTAAGTAATTGAAAACTGTGTGAAAGTTTAACTATGAGATACATGAAAGTCAGATTCCAAAGAGGTAGGCACCACCTCTTACCGAGTATTTCTCCTTTCCGTAGATGTGGCGCATTGCACGTGGGAGATCACATCCTCTCCATCGACGGGACCAGCATGGAGTACTGTACACTTGCAGAAGCAACCCAGTTCCTGGCCAACACCACTGACCAGGTCAAGCTTGAGATCCTTCCCCATCATCAGACACGGCTGGCCCTAAAGGGGCCCGACCATGGTGAGATATCTACCTGGATCAAGCTCTTTGTCTGGCCCTCACAGTGTTGCTCCCTCTAGCAGAGTTAGACTGGGTCTCATTCTGCCTTTTTTTTTTTTTTTTTTTTTTTTGAGACGGATTCTCACTCTGTCCCCCAGGCTGGAGTGCAGTAGCATGAGCTCAGCTCACTCCAACCTCCGCCTCCTGGGTTCAAGCCATTCTCCTACCTCAGCCTTCCGAGTAGCTGGGATTACAGGCATCCACCACCATGCCCAGCTAATTTTTGTATTTTCAGTAGAGACAGGGTTTCACCATGTTGATCAGACTCATCATTTCTTTTTAAAACAAGGTTGTGTTTGTTTACTCAAATTCATCTTCCAAAGTCTTTTTTCCAAGCCACACATAATTTACTTGAAACCATAACATCAAGGAAAAAATTTTCAGGCTAGTGCTATTTAGTATTTTTTTCTTTACAAAGTCTTTGGTGCAAATTGAATGTGCAGAGAAGGCAAATAATTTGACTTCCTGGTATTCATTTTGAATTTCCAGTCTAGATGAAGGCCAACGAAGGCAAATAGTAAAACTCTCACTTAAAAATAAATAAGCAAAGTGGATTTTGATGGCAGAACCTTCAAATATTTGGCAGGAATCAGAGGGAACCAGTTATGTGAAGCATTAGTTTTCAATATATTTTGTCTTTTGCCAGTGTAGTTTTTTTCTTAGGATAGAGAACAACCTGCGTGACCAAAAATCTTGTCTGGGAGAATCAGAATATTTGACTCCATTTATTCAATAAAAAGTGTCAGCTGAAGGTATCTGCATTTTCACTCCCTTGAAATTCACAGATACATTTGCCGAGTGTTTACACCATCTACCTAGGCATCTTTAGGCAAAACCTGGTACGAGAAAGGGGTCTTTGAGCCCCAAATCAAATGAAGTCAAGTTCTCCAGTAGGATCTTTGTTCCTACTCCTTCTCCTGCCCTGTTCCTTAAACCAAACAGCAATCCTTTGTACTCCTTGAAATTAGAGGCCTCACTAGTATTGTCAGGGTGGCCTGAAGGAGGATAATGCATTTCTGTATGTTTAGACACCGTGCAGTTTTCTCTGAAATTGAAATTTTGCTTATAAGGGGGTCATTTGTATTGTGTCTCCCACCTTCTAAAACGCACTGTACTTCTCCACAGTCTGGAGTGGGGAGAAAGAGGGACCAGATAATTTTCATACTAAATCAGTCAGCTGGATGTAACCTTTTTAATTAAATGGCGCTTAGACAGCCCTGAAGCTAATGAAAATCTCTAGTACAACATTACCCTTATCAGATTTTAATTTTACACATTGGAGTAGAGAAATGATGCAGCATAGGCAGGTTATGAAAAGAAAATCAGCATCACAGTATTGGAATAGAAATGCAAACAGCTGTGGGAAGGTGCTGTTCACAAGGATGCACACCATTCCTATCAGGAGGCCCCGTGGGCCCTTCCTGCACTCTGGCAGAGAGGAGAGATTTCTGAAGCTGTTTAAGTTTCTTTAAATTAACTGGCAGTCATCACTGGATTTGAAGCACAGTAGCCATAAGAATGCACACTGTAGTGCTCTCTCAGCATGGGGTTTTGCTTGCTAAATTCTGGTATCAGTGAATCGGAAATGCATACCACACCCTTTTAAAATGTTAGCGTCTTTAACAACTTCTTTTATTTTTCTTTAGTTGGCCCTATATATAATTCATAAATAATTCAAATGTTTTCAACTCATGGAATATTAAACTTTTTAACCTGCCAAGGCAACTTAAGATTAATTTATGTACTAAAATATATGGACTAAGAATGAATTTTGCCTTTATTGTGGAAGACCTGATGTTGTTTGTGTTGCAGGGATAGGAAGCTGATAGAAGTTTAAGTAATTCCAGCTTCCACTTCTGACTCCATCATCTACATTTACTGAAAGTTGTTCCCTGTCTTTCTTATCAAGCAGGCATTTCCTCTGTATTGCACATTAAAATCAGACTTGTATTTCCAAGAGGAAATACATTTTGGCTCCTAAACATAATTAAATCATAGTAAAGAAGAAAAACAAACACAAAATTATTGTTATGTTTACAATTCTCAAACTTACATTTTTGACTAATGGAGTTTTACATAGTTTTACCCTTTCTCCACAAGAAAGTTCTGATTGTTTTTTTCAAGATCTCTGATGCCTGAACAGTGTGTCTCTCAACACACTTCCCAAATTTCCAGATTTTGTTAGCAGCAAAGCATACACCAAAGAGTTTTCAGGGCAATGTAGAAAAGAATATCTCAACTTGGAATAAGAGATTAGCTATGCCTTTCACTGATATATAGCAGCATTAAAGAAGCTGACAAAAAAATGAGTTTTCAGTGACATTAGAAATTGTTCCCACTGAGGGTTTTCAGGAGACATAATTGGATTGAAGGAAACTGACATTTTGGAAAGGAAAATGTGACCAGAGTCACTAGACTCAACACATTTAGTACCAGGAGGACCTTCCATTTGAGAGCTCTAGGACTACCACTGGAGCCACTGTGGTCTGCTCTCTGGGACATCCTAAACAGAGCAAGAGGCTGCAATTAGAGAAGAAAGAAAAGTAACTTCTGTGGTCATATATCTCTTGAGACTACAGTAGTGATGTCACCATGAAATGATACACAAACCGTAATATTTTAAATGTGTTATTTTCTTATCCATAAAAAGGGACTTAGACATACCCATAGGAAGAGGTGGTATGTCTGGTGGCTGAAGTGGGGACTTTAGGATCACATGTCCAGAGCTTCACCTCTGACTCCACCACGTGGGGCCTTAAGCAAGTTACCCAACTTTTCTATACCTCAGTTGCTTCATCTGTAAAATGGGGGTCATAATAATACCTGCCTCAAAGGAATATTCTGAACATTATCTGAGCTAATCGATCAAATAGCACCTAGCACAGTGCCCAGTATATAAGTACTCAGTGAAAGTAGGCTATGATTATCGGCAGTATTAAATGAGAGCGTGTCTATAAGTGCTTTTTGCAAGATGATAGGACATGCTAAAAATGTAACATCTTATTATTAAACTCTGGAAATACTTGCCTATCAAGTATACCACTGTAAAACAGAAAACATTTGGAGTGTACATTCAAAATAGGCAGCAGCTGTCTTCTCTGTCCTACATTATTTGTTCAACACCTTTTGCATTCATCATCCATAGCATATAGTTTTGTGCACTATCTTATTTTTGTCTCTTAATTATTTTATACGTGTGAAAATTTAATCCCCAGTAATAATTCAAGATCAAGGTAAAGGGTATGACCTTTAACCTGCCTGCAGCAATTGGCACAGTCTGGGGAAGCAATAGGTGGTAAATAATATCTTCCTTATTGACTTATTAATTGTGCTTGGCAGTCCTAACAAATGCCCAGTAATTTTCAAAGCTCCCAGTGAAGAAGTGGGTCAAAAGGTGGGTGTAGAATCCCAAAGTGCATTCACTGTACCCTGGCTTCATTTGAAACAGATGGTACTTTGTGAAAAGTACGCTAAAGTGTCTGTGGTTGTAAATTGGCCAGACCCAGTAATAACTGCATCTTGCTAAAATGTCTTCCTGTATACCCAAAGTAGAATGAGGATGGTGAGACAAAATCCGTTAGGGACATCCTCTGCAATAAATACTCTTTTATCTCTAGGAAAATGCTGCTGCAGTGTTCACATGGACACTCTGGCTGATATTCCTGTTCATTTATGCATTTGTTCATTCATTCATGTATTAATCATTATATACTAGGCACTGTTCTAGTTGCTAGAATATATTTAATGAGCAAGACAGACAAAGTATATCCCTACTCTTATAGAATTCACATTCTAGTATAGACAGACAAACATTAAAAATATATTAAATAAATAAAGCTGTTTGAGACAGCAATAAGTACCATGAAGAATGTAAAACAATAATGAGATAGCACGGGGAGGGCAGCTCCTTCAGCCAGGGAGATCAGCAACAACTTCTCCGAGGAGGTGGCACCTTGGGTGAGACCTGAATGATGAGAAGGAGGCAGTCATACAAACAACTGGGAAAAGAATAGCAAGTGCGAAGGCCTTGAGGCAGGAAGGAACCTGACTTGTTCTAAGAGTAGATATAAGATCAGTGTGGCTAAAATATACAAATGTTGGGGAGAGTGATATGGATGAAACTAGCAAGATAGGCAGGGGCTGCATTTGATTCTCTTTGTAATAGTTAGCTATTCAGGCTGGGCGCAGTGGCTCACGCCTGTAATCCCAGCACTTTGGGAGGCCAAGGCGGGCAGATCACCGGAGGTCAGGAGATCGAGACCAACCTGGTTAACATGGCAAAACCCCATCTCTACTAAAAAATACAAAAATTAGCTGGGCGTGGTGGTGGGTACCTATAATCCCAGCTACTGGGGAGGGTGAGATGGGAGAATCGCTTGAATCTGAGAGGCAGAGTTTGCAGTGAGCTGAGATTGCACCATTGCCTTCCAGCCTAGAGTGAAATTCTGTCTCAAAAAAAAAAAAAAAAAAAAGTAAGCTATTCAAACAGGAGTAGCATGATCTGACTTACGTATTTAGAAGGCCACCCTAACTGTGTTGTGAAAGGTGGGTATGCAGGAGATGAGTTGCGGAGCCACGTCTGAAGGTGTTACAGTGGTCTAGATGAAGGAGGTGGCAGCTTGAATTAGGAAAGTGGAGAGACGGGGGAATCCAAACCACAAACAAAGCAGTTGAGTAGAAGGAGCAGGCCAGATGGTTTAGGGCAACAAAATTATAGTGGCTATGAAAGTTTCTGCTGCAGATTTCTGAGAAATTCTCTAAACTTAAATGTCCAGTGAGTGAAATTTGTTGAGTGAAAGATAAATTTATTTCCTTTAAAAGATACTTTATTGTTAGCACATAGATGGAAAAGTAGACAAATCAATATACTCTGAATTCATTTGTTTTTCTTCTGTGTACCAGCACCATGCTAAGCACCGTATTTGCCTAATTCTCAGTATCCCTGTGAGGTAGATGATTCCATGATCTCCATTTGGCGTTTGAGGAGATCCAGGTTTAGAGTGGCTGAGTAGCTGGCCAAAGTCATACAGAGAGGAAGGGCTGGAGGCAGAGCTGAAACCCAGGTCTGCTTCACCCCGCAGTGATCTGTCCATGCTAGTACTTTTTTTTCATGTACTGTTTCATTCTAGAAAGGATGCGAATTGACCAATTCAACTGGCATCACAGTTGATATAACTTAAGTTCTTTTCTAAATGACCCCTCTTTTCAATGCATAGAGTATTTCACCTCTCTACATATTCACGTGTAAGACACCTAACACCAGAATCATCAAAGTAGAAGGAGATATAAATGCATATGTTAAGCCAGGCCTGGTGGCTCATGCCTGTAATCCCAACAACTCAGAGCTGAGGCGGGAGGATCACTTGAGACCAGCTTGGGCAACATAGGCAGACCCCCATTTCTACACAAATAAAAAATGATAATAAATTAGCTGGGCATGGTGGCATGGGCCTGTAGTGCCAGCTACTCAGGAGGCTGAGGCGGGAGGATTGCCTGAACCCAGGAGTTCAAGATTACAGTGGGCTATGATCACACCACGGCACTCCAGCCTGGGTGACACAGGAAGACCCCACCTCTAGAAAAATAAAATAAGTTCATATGTTATTTTGAGTTCTTTAAGATTATTAAATGAAAAACTTCATATCCGACATAAAAACAAACATTATGTTGCTCATATTTCAGAACACTGGGTGGAATATCAAATCTTAACGTTGAAACTGGAATGGAAACGTGATAAAGATTTTCTAAAACATAAAAGGGATGCCAATTTGAAATTTTAATAAAGTTTATTTCAAACTTATTTAATAAAGTTTGAAATAAACTTTATTAAAATTTTATGACATCAAGGAAATATAAAAACATGTGAAATATTTTAATAATTATTTCTAATATAAATATGCTTTTTCAAAAAATCATAAAATATAGAGACTTTCATCTTCTCCTTATTAGATGGGATGCAGATAAGATTCTGATACTGATAGATGATTAGAGTGGTTTATTGTTGAGGAAAATGAAGTCCAAGTGATGGATTGTAGTGCGATTAAAATGTCAGAGCAGTAAATTCTGATGTGTGACTAGTAAACCACTTGAATCATGCACTGATGTGATTTATTGCTCCTTCTTTTCTTTTTCTCAAAACAAGTGCTACTAACTGACCAAGATTTGCAAATCTTTAATTACTAATTGTGTGCCATAGATCTTTGAGGGGCTGACTTTTAAGTTAAAAAAAAAAAGTTTTTAATCTCTGCTGCAAAGCAGCGGGGGAGATTAGAAATTGATTCAGTAGTCATCTTAAAAGAAGAAAAAACGAGCTGAGGAAAGATATGCATTATTCTTGGGAAGATGAAAAGTTTACATCCTTTATGTTAATCATCTATTTTGCTGACCACTGAGAAAAGGGCAAAGCCAAATAGATTTGTTTTTATTTGCAAGCAGCTTTGTTTTTTGTTATACTTTTAATTTGGGCAATTCAGTTACTTTTCCTCTTTTTTGGTTCTTTGTTTTTGTTTGTTTGTTTTTATTTCTCATCATCACTTCATATGGGCAGTGAAAATTCAGAGGAGCGACAGGCAACTTACCTGGGATTCCTGGGCCAGCAACCACAGCAGCCTCCACACCAACCATCACTATAACACGCACCACCCTGACCATTGCAGAGCACCAGCCCTGACACTCCCGAAAGCACCTCCTCCAAACAGCCCTCGTAATGTTCCCTGCTTTCTCCTCCTGGTCTTTTATTTCAATTATGTTTTTCTCACTCTTTCCTTTTGGCTTCATGGGTGTTGTTTTTTTCTGTTTCTTATAGCAGCAATGTATCATTTCTGACATCTCCTAGGTTTTTTTCTTTTCCATCAGAAAGCATTTGTTGTTAGCAAAGGATATAAATGTTCAGAATGCTTTATATGTGGCTGAGGAAGTAACAATTCAGAATATTATACAGAGACAATGTTCTCAGGTCTTCTTTGTGTATGTGGAATCACTTATGAAATTCATGTCAGAAAATATCCATGAAAATGAGATTATGTATTTGATGCATTGAGTTGTTCACAGACAAAGTTGTTCTTTTGTTTAAAGCAATTCTCATAGAGTCTCTTTGTGTTCCCATGAGCTTATAAAGATCCTGCTGCCCCTTAGCATTTGTAGGCTCTTCTAAAGCATTGTCTCATGCTCCTGAGGGCTGTCCTCTGTCTGGCTAGAGTCCTTTCTAGCCATTGCTATGCATCATATGTGTCTTTCTGGATCGTTACTGGTTGGCAAGTGTGGCGAGCTCACACTCCACCTGAGAGTGCTCTGTGCAACATCTTCGCTCTCTTGCAGCAGCTTTGGTGTCTTCATCCTTCTCTCCTACCTCCATGAGTGCATACAGCCTGAGTTCCCTGAACATGGGGACTCTACCTCGAAGCCTCTACTCCACCAGCCCACGTGGAACCATGATGAGGAGGAGACTGAAAAAGAAAGACTTCAAAAGCTCATGTAAGTGAAATAACAGCCAATGGCATTTGACCTGGAAAAAAACCTGTGGGCATTGGAACCTTGGAAATATTGAAATTGTGGGAAGAGTGTTTCACAGTTGCCTAAGTGATCAGGTAGATGCTGAGCAGCTAACAGCTCTGTGCCAAAGACCATTGGCATGATACCCAGTATCTGTTTGGCAATGACTGCACCCCATTATAACTTCAGACTGAATTCATTCATACTACCTTTGCCTACAACTTTTTATTTGAGATTTGAGATTTTTCTTGCTCTTTTGATGTCATAACATACCCAAAGGTATGATTTTTCCTTTAAGACTCCTTGTATTATATTCTGGGTAACTTTGGACATGAAACCTTTGTTCTTAGTTTCTTACTCACTCTAAATAAATTTTGTGAAAATGATGCTCCCCTTTTGATAAATATAAGATTCTCATGCATTCATTTAATGTTATCATAAATGTCATACTAAATTATATTTTGTTACCCTCCTCCCCAAAACAATGATAAATATGAACATCCCTTTTTAAACTGTATCTCATTCCCCAAGACTCCAATACTTTTTCCAGAAACCTACCCCGCTGGTAGTCACTGATCTAACATATATTTCCTTTTTTTTCTTTTTTTTTTTTTTTTTTTTTTTTTGAGACGGAGTCTCTCTGTGTCTCCCAGGCTGGAGTGCAGTTGCTCAATCTCGGCTCACTGCAAGATCCACCTCCCGGGTTCACACCATTCTCCTGCCTCAGCCTCCCGAGTAGCTGGGACTACAGGCGCCTGCCACCACGCCCAGCTAATTTTTTGTATTTTTAGTAGAGACAGGGTTTCACTGTGTTAGCCAGGATGGTCTTGATCTCCTGACCTCGTGATCCACCCGCCTCAGCCTTTTAAAGTGCTAGGATTACAGGCGTGAGCCACCACGCCCGGCCTAACATACATTTCTTATTGCCCACTCCAGTCTGAGGAAGTTTGGAAGGATGCTCAGTTTTACAATAAGCATCCTAAAGTCATGGAATTTCAACCATGAGTCTTGTAAAAATGATCTGGACAGCCAAACACGATATACACTAAGCAAGACTAGGAAGATGTGGTTGGCTACTTGCTTTCGATAGTGGTTGTCTGAACAGAGGGGAAAAAAGGTGATTGAATGCCTTAAAAAGAAAGAAATACAAATCACTCCTACATTTATCATTTCTGTTAGAGAAGATCATTCTCTCTCATCATGATCACATAACTTGTGGAAGAAGAAAACACTAACCTTTCTAACTAGACCTAACCATAGTCTAAAGAGTCTGTTTCTTGTCCTGTATCCCTTTTGATGGCCATGATTATGATTCCTACAAAGAAATTTAAAGAAGATGGGATCTCTTCCTGTGCTCACCATGGGAATAAAAATAAGGAACATCCTTAAGTTACCTAAATAAAACCAAAGCCAGTTACTTCACAGCTGGTATGGACTTAACTGGCTTTTCAGCTTGTTTGCAAGAGATTCATCTCCCCAGGAGGATCTCTCTCCAGTCTCACCAGGGCCACCCTAAGTGCCCAAGACCAGCCATCACCCACACTGGGAACTAGTTTCTTCATGACACAGGAACCTGAAGGTTTCCCTACAGTGAACTCCTTTCCAAAAGACAGGGTCACCACTGTGGTTTGTACATGATTTAGACTTGCATATATACTTTACATATAAGGAGATTTGTCAACTTTGGTATATGAAAATGATAGTAAAATTGAAATGGAAAATGGAAGATTGAATTTAGTCAAAATGAGAACAAAGTGCTCTTAGAGTCCCATATGTTTTTTAGTTGACACTAGAGTAAATTATTTACTCTTGGAAGAAACTAGTTGAATGCAATATAGTGAACTGGTTATAAGCCTAGACTCTAGAACCAGGCTACCTGGGTTCCATCCCAGCATCATTACCTTCTAGCTGTAGGACCCTGAGCAAGTTCTATAAACTCTATGCCTCAACTGAAAATAGGGAAAATCACTTCATTGGGTAATTGTGAAGATTGCATGAGGTATGCCTTGACTGAAAATATGAAGAATTACTTCATTGGGCAATTGAGATTACATGAGATTGCATATGTATATGTGTTTTAGAACAACACCTGGTAAATAGTAAGTACAATTTAATTGTTAGCTATTTTGAATAGTTTGTGTTAACTATCATCTGCCTAAATCTGAATTATCACGTAAGAACATCTCTTGACATTGCTCTCAGAGTTTAGTGTTTTTCACGAGGGGTACATTTTGGCCTAATACATAGGTCTTGAGTCTTCCATATAATGCCTTCAGGGTTCATGGTGGTTATTAGTATATGAATTTTTTTTTACAGATAATGACTTTGTGTGTAGTACTCCTCAGTGACAAAAATAGGCTAACAGCCCTCAGCAGGGAAGAGCAATTAAAATGAATTCATTAGTGTTCCTACTTCTGCTTCAAAGACTAGTATTTGTGTTAGGGAAGACTTGCTATGTTGATTAGGGACATTACTGAATACAAACGAATAATGTTTGGCTATCTCAGGTTAATATTTACATATCTTAAATTTTGTAGTAGGAAACAAAGCTGAGGCAGCGCTGTCACTGATATGCATAACCAACTCATAAATTCTTACTTGAATCAGGACATTATTCTTCAACATGTTAGAAATATAAACAGAAACGTGTTTCAATACATTACTAGTTGTTTGTGTTTGCTGTAGACATTAGCCACTAGAGCACCACTCACAATATACATACCAGAATGTTTATAAATGTGTCTCAGGAGATCATACATTTTACATTTTATTCAAACAATAAATTCCAAATGCTATCAACTTTTATTCACACTTCAAAAAGATCTGAAAAAATGATAGCGTTGCAAAGGTTTTTGGGTTTTTTTGTTTTGTTTTGTTTTTTGTTTTTTAATGAGGATTTTTTTCTTTTATTGCACAGGTTTGGTATGGTCACATTAGATGTAAAGGTCTTCCCAAATAACTGATAATAAAAGTTTTATTGCCACTCTTACTATACCATGGTTTATTTCCACCACTTTATTTATGTCTTTATCCTTTGCCACCATTTGCTGCCCCCTTTGTAATACTTATGTTTCTATAGCAACCAGGCCAATTGTGTAGATGGTGAATCATGGCAAAAGTCACAAATACAATAAAAAGTCCCTTTACTGTATTGGTGATGACTTGAGGCCGGAGCTTGCAAAACAGAAAATTCTAATATGTGTTTCCAATGCCAAGGAAGGAGATGCCCAGAAAAAAAATGAAACCTTCTCACGTGAAAATTAAAACATTCTATATCACTGATCAAAGAGGAAATACACGAAGTCTGTATATAGCAATGTGTTATAAGTATTAAAACAGGAAGGTGTCATGTTTGTTTCATAGGGAAAATAATGAATACAGCACACATTAGGCTTTGACGAGTGTCACAAAGCCCTGGAGGCATGGCCAAGCCAAGTCATAGAGGGAGCCCTCTCATCTCCTCTGCTGGAATCTTACTGCCCTTTCCCTGGCTGCCTGTGCTGCCTCTTTTTCTGCCAAAGAGGCCAAGTCTCCTTCCAGAACCTCATCATCTCCCTGTAACAACAGCGTGGCTGAGCAACAGATCTAGCTAGTTTGCCGTGCTTTCTGTTCCCCGCCACTGTACCCTGGGCCAGCGTAGAGACTGTCTCTTCCCAGTCTGCCTGAATTTCAGCAAAGAGTAGAAGTTAGAACACATTTCCAGAATGGTCTTTGCTGCTTTTGTCATCAGCAGTAACTAGAGAGAGTGCCATTGAAAAGAGCTGAAGGAAAGAAAATGAAAAAACCTAACAACTTTTCTGGTCCCTTCCATCGACCTGGGAACAAAGAATGGAAGATAAAGGCAGCTACTGGTAAGCTTTTATAAGTGACCATTCAGGGAGCCCTGGAAGGGGACACCCTAAGAACTGTCCTTACACCCTCATTTGGACAAAGGAGCTGTTGGCCGCCTCTACTGCGTTCCTGAACTGGATCACATGATACACATGTGTTGGGTCTATGGCAGGTTGACTATAGTGTGGAACACTTTAGTGAGACAGAAGTCTTAGATTACAGGATCACTAATAAAAACACATTATTCTTTGGGAGGCTGAGGCAGGTGGATCACTTGAGCCCAGGAGTTTGAGACCAGTCTGGACAACATGTTGAAACCCTGTCTCTACAGAAAAAGAAAAAAATACAAAAATCAACCAGGTATGGTGGCACACACCTATAGTCCCAGGTACCTGGGGGGCTGAGGCGGGAGGATTGCTTGAGCCCAGGAGATGGAGGTTGTAGTTAGCCAAGATTCTGCCACTACACTCCAGCCTGGACAACAGAGTGAGAGCCTATCTCAAAAAAAGAAAAAAAGAAGAAAAAAACAGATTATAGTAATAAATGTTTGGGGTCCTTAGTTCTCTATATTTTTTAAATGCTTCTCATAGCTGATAGAAAATCTTGCAGCCTTCTAAATTAAATAAACATTGGGTAAATTTGTAAACTTTTGGAGGTGTTATTGGCTGCCCCTTCCCTTTACTAGGAAGAATAAGAATTGACAAAAATACAGTAATTCCCTGCAAATCTGAAGAGTTGTGAACAGAACCCTCCATGTGAGAATGGGAATAGGACAGAGCAGGCACGAATCTTGAACACAGCCTCAGCATACACCCGTTAGCAGGATTCAAACATAGGATGTCAGCAATTTAGTCATTTCCATCTTCACCTTGAGGAGTAGACAAGCCTCGGCCAAAGCTGGTAGCTAGTAGCAATGATGACTGAATACCTTGCAGAAGCATCTGCTCCTGGAGAGAGAATTCACCATCCACATTTTCAAATGACAGGGGAATATTCACCTTCATCTTCTTTTGCTGGTTGACCACATTAATGAAGCAGGATAATCAAGCTCATTTTTTTCTCCTCTAAGTTAATATTGATTTTTTTTCCTTTTGGTTCCTTATCTTTAAATCTACAATATATCTTTTTCATATCTGGTAATAATTTTCAAAACTTTTATATGTGTAACTAATCAATACATATAATTTCAAATGAAATTTTGCTCTGTCAAATAAAAGATTCCAATATGTCAGAGGACTTTCAGAGTTAATTATAAAATCATAAATTATTTGCTATAATGCTATATGTATAATATAAATTGTAACTATATAATTATAAAACAATACATAATATGTAAATTTATTTTAAATCCTAAATTCAATTTTCTAATAATTTGTATCATCTCAACTTGCCTCCAGATAGAGCTTATAAATTTAATAATATTCATATTAAATTAGTACTTATTTTCAAAACCTTCTAGAGAATAAAATTATTCAACTATCTTCACTGTTTCAAAAAATATAGCAAGTCTTTCTTTTGAGAAGGCTTCACTATATCTAATATAATCTCACCTGTTACTATTAAACTGACCTCTTTTTTTCTTGGCTCTTTCTTAGTGAAGATGGTAAACAGCTGCCTTAAAGTTTCTTAAATAGCTTTTAACACCAATTAAGTAGTCTGATAATCTATATCAAATTGTGATCTCAAATGAAAAAAAAATTAATGTGAACTTACAAAAGAGTCACAGAAAGTAAAGGATTCCTGATTAAGTCCAAAAAGCTTCACCTAGAAGATAAGTGGAAGTTACCTGCCAAACATGTGATGCTGTAACATGATACTCCCATTTTCTATGAGAAATAACTGGAATGCAACGTACTCTCCAGATCCTTATTGACAGGAAATGGTGTCTCCCAGTGATTTGGTGCCACTGATAGCAAAAATTATGATCTGGAGAGTAATCACGGTACACTCTACATCAGTAAAACCACACCAGAACATGTGATCTAAATTAGTACATGGCAGTCCATGTGTCAGACCTGGCAACTGCAAGCTTCCACCTGTAAGAAGCATAGGGTTGGAGGCTACCTTCACCCCCCACTGCAGGCTATGTTAACCTTAATCCAGCTGCAACAGAATGAGGATGGTGCTTCTTAAGGAAAAGTCAATTTTTTTTTCTTACTCCTGCTAGACAAATGATCTACTTCACCCTCCCTTGCCCCATCAGCTGCAATTACCTGGGTCCTGAAGAATGACTTGTAGTTCCTTACGGTAACTCAGCATCATCTATGAGAAGTATTGTTTCCTAAAAGGAATGTGCAGATGACATCCCAAAACTTGATTCATTCCCCATTTATTCAGCATTGATTGAATGTTCCAGGCACTAAGATTTCAGAGATTAAAAGAGCTGGTTCCAACCTTCCAAGGACTCAGGGTCAGGTGGAGAGAAACAGGCAAATAGAGACCTGATAAATGCTGAAACGGGACCATGTATTAGAAATGTGGAAATATAGAAAAGTAAGTACCTAATTCTGCCTGGATAAAACAGAGAAAGGGACCCAGAGCAAGAGCTGAGTGGCAGAGGGCACAGTATATATGAAGACACAAAAGTGTGTCAAGAGAGCTGAGGCACATGGCACATGAAGGGACCAAGAGAAACAGGAGAGTGGGTTGGCAGGAGAAAGGAACTGATGAAGGGTCCTGTGTACTCTGCTAGAATTGAAAAGTTTGTTCTATAGGAAACAGGGAACTATTGAAAATTCAAAACGGGGCAGGGATTACCTTTGCATGTTAGGAAGGCTACTCTAGCAGCAGTTGGAGGCTGTTATCATAAAACAAGAGGCAGGGTCACTAGTTAGAAGTCTATCCAGTAATGTACACTGGTGATGATGAGGCCTTGCTCTGTAGTAGTGACAATAAGAAAGGGAAGAAGATTCACTCAGTTTTGAAAACATTGAGGAGCCAACGAGACAGTTTGTAGATGGGATACCCATTGAATAGGGAAATCCATCACTGGTGCTTGACAGAAACTAAGGAGAAAGTTGAGAAGATACATGCAGAGTAGATAAGTTGGGGCCTCATTGTATCAGCAAAGTTTATCTGACGGGAGGTTCAGCTGGAAATAATATGTAGGGAATATTGTGCATGTAAGGACCCAGAAATAAGTACATTAGAATAATTCAAATGAAAAATAATGAAAGCCCAAATTGAGGTACTGAAATTAATAAGGGAAAAGAGGATTTTTGTAAGATATATTTCAGTGGCCATCCCGAAAGGATTTAGCAGTGGATAGAATTTGAGACAATGGGGAGTTGTGAGTTAAAGCTACTTTGAGATTTCAAGCCTAGAGAGCCTGTTCACAGAAATAGTAGTGGCAATGAGAGAGGGAAGAGGATTCGCTCAATTTTGAAAACATTGAGTTTGAGGAGCCAATGAGAGAGTGTGTGGATGGGATACCCATCAAGGAGGGAGATCCATTACTGGAGCTTGACAAAAACAAGAGAAAGAGTTGAGAAGATACATGAGGAAGACATATAGGCATGCTGGGAATGAATGAGGGAAAGAATGAGGGTAGAAAAGACTTGGAGGATGGAACTGTGCACTGGAATGCAGAGGGCGGCAAAGCAACTGGCTGGGACTGAAAAAGTAAGACACTCGAAACAAATCTTCATCAAAACCAAGCAAACAATTTTAGAAAGCAAGGGATGGTCCTAAAGCCAGTCACCAGGTAGAGCAGATGAGGCCATTGATTTTAGCAGTCAGGAAGTCATCGGTGAGAGCAGTTTCGGTAAATGGTGAAGGCAGAAACAAAGTTTTTAGCAGCTTCAGAATCAGTACACATCTATAGACTGAGGTCAGAAAGCTGGGGGAGTGAGTAGAAAAGTTCGGAAAAGAAGCAAGAGAGAAATTTTTTTCATGGCACAAAATCATGGGGGGTGGAAAGGGATAGTATTAAAAACACTAACAGGGGGAATTAGCCTTGAAATGGAAGGAAGAATACAACCTCCTGTAGTGGGGAAAAAAGGAAGAGGGAACAAATAATGATAAAGAGAAATTGAGGCTAAACAGAATGTTGTTTAAGGAACTCTGGTCAAAGGGTTGCATCTTTTCAGTCTTATAGGAAATGAGGAGTAACGTTTGACCATGATTTAGGGTAGAAACATATGAGACAGATCCTTTGTGGAATGAAATAAGGTGTCAAAATATCACACAACAACTAATTTAAGGGCCTAATAGGATTGTGAATTTGTAGTGACTTTTCCTAGCACTCTTCAGCAACTTAGTAACAGCAGTGGAGTTGACTGGGCATTACCGAAGAGTATAAAATATTAGAGTATAGAAAAAATCCCAAGAGGTTAAAGAATCTTTGAGCCTAGGAGATGCATTATTAAAATGCTCACTAGAAGTCCATGTGGAGTGTGGCGAAAATGATGCCAGCAAAGCCAGTGGGCAAAGACAATGGCTTTCCACCTGCACTTGCCAGATCCCCACATGAGGCCAGGGAAAGCCTCAGGAGTCTCCCATTCCCACATCAACTACAGTAGCTGTTTTTATCTGGAATACAAAGGCGGCCCTTATATGTTTTCATTTTAAGGGGGAAAAATCTGTTGCTAAAATATTGTTGGAAAACCAGTAGACTCAGGAGACAAGTGAGAGGGAATGGGACTGGAAGTCATAAAGAGGAGACAGATTGCAGGAAGTGGGAAAGATGGCTAATAAAGGCTATGTGATCAACAAGGGGGATTTGGATATCAGGATCTTGAAGATCTATTCATTTTGAAGGAAGATGGGGACCACCATAGGGTTCTGCTGGCAGAGAGTGGAAGTAGGGTGGCATTACTAGAACTGACAGGGAGAGAGTTGAAGAAGCATAAAGCCAGCTTGCTAGAAGGTTATCACCATAATGTCAAAGAGGCAGAGGACAAGGAAAAGCTACAGGTTAGAGGCAGACTAAGAGGTAAGTCCTGAAGTTATGAAGAAAAGGGGGAGAATTTTGAAAAAGTAGATTATGGGCTTGAAAATGAGACAGAGCAGAAATAAGTACAGAATATGGAATTTTAAATAGGAGTAGTTGAATCAATGTACCATATGTGGAGAGCAAGAATTATGAACCTGTCTTCCTGCCATTTGTAGAGAGAGTAAAAAAAAATGGCTTTTGGAGAGGGTTATGAGGTATGTGGTGTCATCAGGTTTTAATTAAAGGGGGCCAGACTCTTTCTGGAGGAAGAGGCAGTGCAGCATAGGACCTGCAGGCAGAGACTGCTCACAGAGAGCACAGGTGGCCCAGCTCCAGTGGGCAGGGCTGAGAGAAAGGCATGGAGGAGTGGAGCAGCCCTTTCATGAGTTGGGAATGGAAACAAGATGGAGACATCTGCTGGAAGGTGTAGATGAATATCAGAGAGATAAATGAAATAGGATAAATAATAGGAAATAAATGAAATACAACAACGTAGACTAGAGACCCAGTAGGAAAGAGCAAGGCTGAAGAGAACAAACTCTGAGGGGACAGGAGGAATGTACAGAGTTTAAACAACATCATCGTGCCAATTCAACACTAGATTAAGGAAAAGTACAGCCTCACCACTCCAAGGGTCAGATTTAGATTAATTATTTCTTCAAAGCTGAAGGTAGGATTGTTTAAAAGTCACAAAGCCCAGATGCAAATGGCTAAAGTGGAAAAAAACATGAGACCAGCTAGCTCAACTCCCTTTTTCTTAGGATGTAGACACACAGAGACACAAAATGGCCTACCCCAACGTTCCCCAGCTGGTGTTCAGTGATAGAGCCAGTACTAAAACCCACATACCCTGACCCTAAGGCCATCCTCTTAAAGCCCCCACAATGATCCCTGGTTTGAGGAGTGGGGAGCCAGGGTACAGGGATACACTGATATTATTATTGAAATGTGATGAATATTGAGAGATTCACTTATCTTTTTCAACTTTTGCTAAACCAGAGGCCATAATTGAACCTCCCACCTTTGCCATTAAGTTTTTATGCAGAGACACGATCTATTTTGGAAATGCTGGTATTCCTGGTGCTTGCTCCAACCTAAAGTCAGTATTTTCTGTTTGTTCCTCTAGTGTCCTTAGCCTCCAGCACAGTGGGATTGGCTGGGCAGGTTGTTCACACAGAAACCACAGAGGTTGTGCTGACGGCAGATCCTGTCACAGGATTTGGGATCCAACTGCAGGGCAGTGTGTTTGCCACAGAAACTCTCTCTTCTCCACCTCTGATTTCCTATATCGAAGCTGACAGCCCAGCAGAGAGGTGAGACTCTTTTACAGCATCATTTTCTGCTCTGCGTTTCTGGTACCTGCTATCTTTGAATGGCTAGTGAATTATGAAACATTGCTCAATGTAGGAAATGCAAGATGTGATGAACCCTCTTCTGACAATAAAATTCTATGTTCTTGATCAGGTTTGAAAAGAGTAATGAGCATGGATGCCTTTAACTAGTAGATTTTGTCCATCAAGGGACTAGAAGCTATATTAATTAAAAAGGAGAAAAATTCATAAATAAAACATATCCTGAAGTTCAACTTCAATAGTTTCTGCCATTGGGGAATATACATTCATCATTACTAAATATTGGTTTGGATCAGATTCTAACAATACTATGGTTATGAATTATTAATTACTTCTCTGGGATACTTCAGGATTCCCCTGCTCACAATTATAACCATGAAATGCAACAACATAAGATGTTGAAGTTGACCTATATGATGCCCACAGCATTGAATAAGCAAGACCAAATTATGATGCTATTTTGCAAGGATCAAGCAAGGTAGATTTGACAAGCTCAACTTGGTAATTATTTACTCCATCTACAACCTCTCACATGTGGTTCTAAATTAGATGTGGGGTGCTACAGATTGGAGACAGAGTGATGGCCATCAATGGAATTCCAACAGAAGACAGCACCTTCGAAGAAGCCAATCAGCTCCTCCGAGACTCTTCAATCACGAGCAAGGTCACACTGGAAATCGAGTTTGATGTTGCAGGTATAATCATATCATCGCAAGTCAGTGACAGAGTCAGGAGTGGACTGCATGTGAATTATATTGGTTATGTGGCAGAGAGGAAACTACTGTTTTATATGCTGAACATGCTTTTGTTTAGGAGGTTTGGGGTGTCGTGTCGTTTTGAATTGAGCATTGTTTTCGATTATTCCTTAAAATGTCACCGCATGAACAACTGAAAATAAATGTGACAAATTGAATAATAGCCACAACTACAGAGGCGACAAAAACAAATCATGTGGCCTTCATTCTTTCATTCTTCTGTATACTAGAGAAACCATATTCTTCAGTCAGAGACAAGTAAAGCCTCTCTTTGACCCTTCACACTGCAAAGAACACATGAAACTTCTTTTGAGAGCAATGAAAATTCCCTAAGTGTTTTTAAACAAGCCCAGTTGGCAAATAGTTTTTAATGTTAAAGAGAAATGACAGCAGATACTTGTTAAAAATGACAAGGAAGACTTTATTGGAGACTACTGCAGTAGGGGTCGAGAATATTGCAGTAGGCCAGGAATGGTGGCTCACACCTTTAATCCTAGCACTTTGGGAGGCCGAGGCAAGTGGGTCACCTGAGGTCAGGAGTTTGAGACCAGCCTGGCCAACTTGATGAAACCCTGTCTGTACTAAAAATACAAAAAATTAGCCAGGCATGATGGCAGACACCTGTAGTCCCAGCTACTTGGGAGGCTGAGGCCGGAGAATTGCGTGAACCCGGGAGGCAGAGGTTGCAGTGAGCCAAGATCGCGCCACTGCACTCCAGCCTGGGCAATCTGGGCAATGAAAGCAAAACTCCATCTCAAAAAAAAAAAAAAAAAAAAAAAAAGAATATTGTGGTAGGGGAGAGAGATGGAACCCAACTCCAAATATAGCCAGGGCAGTTGGGAGTTTATAGCCAGTAGACAAAGTGAAGATGGGGGAGTCATTGAATGGAAAATTACTAAAAGGAACTTGATTAAATATCAAAGGTGGAGGGCCAAGGGGATTCTCCCTAAACTGACTCAGCAGATTCTTGCTAAAATTGGGCTCCCAGCCCAAAAACAAGGCATAGTCAAGAAGAGGGCTCCAGGGAACCAAACTAAAGTTTGGTTATAGTCAGTCCTGACAGGTGTGTGGATTTTAGAGATTGGTGCTAGTTCCCATTTAAGAAAATTGTCTTCACACAGTGAAAGACTACCTCACAGACCCAATAACCCTTACCAGTTAGTAAAGATATGCTTGTGGACACAGGGATCACATTATTCCAACAAATATTTACTATTTACCATGGGCCAGTTATGCCCCTACACAATGTAGATGTAATAGTAGACAGGAAAGTAAAAAAAAGCTTATATTTTTTTAAAAAACTTATATGAAGCTTATATTATAGCAGCATATAGAAAGTTAATTTAAAAATTAACAAATATTGCCAGTGTGGTGGCTTACACCTATAACCCCAGCACTTTCGAGGCCAAGGTGGGAGGATCGCTTGAGCCCAGAAGTTCAAAACCAGCCTGGGAAATATAGTAAGACCTCATCTCTTAAAAAAAGAAAAGAAAAAAAAGTTGTTTAAGTTAGCCTGGCATAGTGGTGCATGCCTGTAATCCCAGCTGCTCAGGAGGCTGAGTTGAAAGGATCACTTGAGCCCTGGAGGTCAAGGCTGCAGTGAGCAGTGATTGTACCATTGAACTCCAGCCTGGGTGACAGAGTGAGACCCTGTCTCAAAAAAATTAAGTAATCAAAATTAACAAATACAAATTTAGAGAATAAGTGCTCTAAGGAAAATACCACAGGATAGAGGGTTAGAGAATGACTTTAGGGGAGCTAATTTTGTAGGCTGATGCTCTAAGGAAGTGACATTTGGGCAGGGATAAGAAGGCTGAGAAGGGTAAGCCTTGTTTTTCTCAGAAGAGGCATTCTAGGGAGAGGGAGTAGGCAGTATAAAGACCCTAAGCCAGAACAATTAGCTTGCTGGAGAAACAACAAAAAGAGCTGTTCCTGGAACAATTAAGGGAGTTGGGTTTGGATTGGGTTTGGATTTGGTGATGGAGTTGGAGAGGTTAGAGAGACCGAGTAATGCAGTGCCTGGTAAGGAATTTAGATCACATTCCAAGTGTAATGAAGCCATGGAGTATTTTATGTGGACGAGCTAATCTGAGGAATGTTTTAGAAAGAGCCTTCTGACATGGGAGGGGAAAATAGCAGAAGCAGGCAAAACCAGTTTGGAGATTGTGGCAGTTGGACAGGTAAGACATGATAGTGGCCTGACACAGTGGTAGTGCTGGAAGTGGTAACAAATAGTGGAATTTAGGACATGGCTTGACACAGAGCTAATAGCACTTGCTTATGGGTTAGATATGGAAGGTGAGGGAGAAGGAAGAGCATGGATGGCTCTTGAGGTGTGAGGGTGAGCAGTCGGGTAGACAGTGATGTCTTTAGCTGAGAAGACTGGAAGAGAGGAAATTTGGAAATAGGAAAAATAATTCTATTTTAGAGATGAGTTGGCAAATCCACTGCCAATACTAGAGAAAAAAGACAAGCATGTCTGTTCCTTAATTCAAATGACAGTTATTGAGCACCCGTTACTAGGTGCTAAGCACTGTGCTGTTTTCAGATCATTGAAAGAGAAAATAGAAAGGATCCATATCCTCAAAGAGTTCAAAGCTAAATAGGAGAGAAAGAGCTGCTGAATGGTAAGAATAGACTTGCCAAATTTGTGTTGCCACTGGAATGCAGAAAGAAGGGCCCAGGAGAGAGTAACGCAGGCATTGCCTTTTGGAGCCTAGGATTCGGGGTCTGGGCTGGATAGCAAGACTGAGGAGTAACCAACATGGCAGTGATTGTTAAAGTCATCGGAAAAAAGGAGACTACTAAGGAAAGAGTGGCAGTAAGAAAGGGACTGAGGAGGGGACTCTGCCTGAGGAATACTGAGATTTAAAGGGAAAAAAAAAATGTGAGTAAAGGTGATGAAGGTGCACCTTGAGAAATGGAAGGAGAACTAAAAGAAGGTGACATTTTGGAAGCCAAAGAAAGAATTTCAAAGCAGAAGTCGCTATTGATAGCTTAAAGGTACTATGGAGAATTCAAGTAACATAAGGTAGGAAATGTCCTTTGGATTTGGCCATTAAGAAGAAAGACATTGCCATAGTATAAAAAGATCTGAGAAGTAGGGGCAGAAGTCACATTGCAGTGAGCTAAGGAATGAGTGGAGAGTGATAAGTACAGAGATGCTCTGCTTGCTGTCTGCTTTAGGAACTGGATTTTGGAAGAGAGTTTGGCTGAAAAAATGCACTGAATGGATGAAAGAGACTGGAGACCACTCTGGGCTCCTCTTTTGAGAACTTCTGCATTTACTTATACACTTGTTGCTCTATTTTATGTTGTATTATAACCTTTATTCGGTAGTTCTCAACTGGGGTCAATTTTGCCCCAGGGGACATTTGGTGAGGTCAGGAAATTTAGCTGTAGAGAAAGAAGAGACAACAGATAGTGGGAGACTCAAAGTTCAGAGGGGTGTTATTTTGTATTGCGACTTTGTTTTGTTAAGATTGGAGAGATTGAGCATGTTTGGGGACTGACATGAATGAGGGAGAGAAGAGATAATAATGGAATCAGATCCACAAAGGAATGAGAAAGAGCAGTCCAGGACAGAAGGTAGAAGACCTCTTCTTATGAGTTTGTAGAAAAGGTTGGGAGACACAGAAAGACAAACATTACCTGTTCTCACTTAACTGTGGGAGCTAAAAATTAAAACAATTGAACTCCCGGAGATAGAGAGTAGAAAGATGGTTACCAGAGGCTGGGAAGAGTAGTGATGATAGTGGGGAGTGGGGATGGTTAATGGGTCCAAAAAAATTTGGAAAGAATGAATAAGACCTGGTGTTTGCTAGCACCACATGGTGACTGCAGTAAAAAAATAATTTAATCATACATTTAAAAATAGCCAGAAGAGTATAATTGGATTGTTTGAAACTCAAACTATGGGTACTAGAGGGGATGGATACCCCATTTGCCCTGATGCGGTTATTGTGCATTGCATGCTTATATCAAAGTATCCCATGTAACCCATACATATATATGCCTAATATGTACCCACAAAAATTAAAATAACTTTTAAAAAGAAAAGAAAAGGATGTGAGAATGTAAGTACATTTTTAGCTGGCTTTTAGATGGTTCATGTAAGAACTGTCAAGCAAGGGTGAAAAGATCAGCAGCTTGGAGGGTTGAAAATAATGAAGATTTAGAATAGCAAATGGGAGGAATGCATGAAGAAACCATCCAGAAGCCTGTAAAAGGATATTCAAGCAGAGTCTGGAAGCTTGAAGTTTATAGCAGCATCAACCTACACAGTGGAGTATGTTGTTGTTGTTGTTTATTTTCAGGAGACCTCAGCTGCCAAGTAATAAGAGCAGAGAAAATGAATGATTAGATTGAGCCAGAGATTGAGGTTTCAAGAGAAGGTTCAACAGAAGAACTAGTCAGGGAGGTTTAATATGTTTCTGGGAGAGCAGATGAATAATTATGATAGTAACATCATAATTATTATGGTAATATTTATCAAATGCTTGTTCTGTGGCCTGTCACTTTCTAAACGTGATGTGTGCATCAAATTGCTTAATTCTTATAACAGCAATGGAAGAGATTACTATGATTACATCCTCAGAAAATTGAGGCACACATAGTTGATGGTAGGCTGGAATTTTAACCCAGGCAGTCTGGCTTCAAAGGCCACACTGGCAGCACTACACTACACTACTGTGTTTGAAAGAATCTAAGTGGGAGAGATGGGAATCAGTAATAGATCAGCCCGATAGACTGAGAGAAAAGGGAAGACTTAAGGAACTAGAGATCTTCAGGAAGAAAACGGGATAGTGAGAGAAAGGAATGAGAGAGCTGATGTCTAGGAGATTGAGGCCCAAGTGCTGTATTACAGTTTAGGATTTCAGAGACAGTCAAGCAAGACTTATGGTGGTGATTTGCAAAAGCAGATGGAGGTAAAGATCCTCAACCAGGAGAGATCTGAGAACTGGGAACAGTGTAATGGAAGGACCAGTCATGCAGTGAAATCTCACGGAAGGATGGCAGGACTTAGAATTACGAGGGGAATATGAAGTAGCTGCATTGCACATGCCAAGCACAATACCACAGAAGGAGCTTTGCAGTAGCTGCTTTCTGTCATGTTTGGGTGGTTTGACTCACTTCATTCAGGGCTTTGCTCAAATGTCACTTACTCAGAGAAGCCTTCCTGACCATCTATCACTCTCTATTCTCTTGCCCAGATTTATGGTTCTGCTTAGCCCTTCTCACACTCTGACGTTATGTTGTATATTTGTTTGTTTATTTTCACTCTCCTCCAGTGGAAAAACCTATGAAATCAGTGACTTTGTGGGTTTTGTTTATGAATGTACACCTAGCACCCAATGTATTGCTTGGAATACAAGAAGCTCTCATTTAGTCAATACTTGGTGAATGAGGCCAGATGTGGTAGCTCACGCCTGTAATCCCACCACTTTGGGAGGCTGAGGTGGGTGAATTATTTGAGGTCAGGAGTTCCTAACCAGCCTGCCCAACATAGTGAAACCCTGTCTCTACTAAAAATATAAAATTTAGCCTGGCGTGGTGGTGTGCGCCTGTGATCCTAGCTACTGGGGAGGCTGAGGCAGGAGAATCGCTTGAACCTGGGAGGCAGAGGTTGCAGTGAGCCAAGATCATGCCACTGTACTCCAGCCTGGGCAACAGAGCAAGACTCCATCTCAAAAAAAAAAAAAAATACTCAGTGAATGAATGGATGGCAAGCAGTTGGCTTTCCTGAGGAACTGGGATCAGGAACTTCAGATTGCATCAGGAGCTGAGATCATCCCCACTGTTTCTCTGGGGTTCCTGTTCTCAGTGCTGCTTGTTTCTGCATATCTCCTCCATTTGTCCCTGTGGACAAGTTTTCTCTGACTTTTTATTGTATGTAATTGTCCCATCTTGGCTAAAGTGCCCAGCCAGTTCTAATTTCTCATTCCCAGGAGAAAGAATCTAATTGGCCCAGCTTAGGTTTGGTATCCTACCCTTCTAGTCAGCTGTGACCAAGCAAGAATCAGGTAGGACTTTTTAAGGATGGGTCAGATGGTGGTAATGATACGGTTTTCAAAGAAGGCTGTCCAGCAACCCCAGAATGTACAATAACTACAATAATACGACATTAATTGTTAATTACTGTTGACTACAATAACACAACATTAGTAGTGAAATGCCTCTTATAATCCAATACCTTTATTCATTATAAATGGGGAAACTGAGGCTCAGTTGGGGAAACCCAAGGTCATACAGCGGGGTGAATGGTAGACCTAGGTCTGTTGACTTGTAGTCTCTCTTCCCCATATCACATTGCACTGACTCTTCCAAGAGATGTTACCAGGATGAAGCAATTAGAGCAGGAGTTCTAAACCTCTGCCCCACTGACATTCTTTGTTGCAGGGAGGTGGTTTGTTGAATATTGTGTGCACTGTAGTACGTTCAGCGGCACCCACTCACTACATTCCAGTTGTGAAATTACCAGCACAATTTACTCTTCTTCATAAGCAGTATCTAAGTATTTACTTATGAATATATATATGTGTATACTTTAATATTTGTTGATTGAATACTTTAATGTCTTAAATTTAAGCTCCTAAAAAATTAGGAACTCTGTCTATTAAACCCAGTTTGTTCAGTACCCAGCTTACTTGATAAGGGACAGGAAAAGGAAATGTAAGTTCATCTCCCACTGCCCTTAATTGTTCCGGAAAGTAACCCACTTATAGATGGAAATAATATAGAATAGGGCAAGAAAAGCTATGTTCCCATCTTGTTGTTCCTTCCTCATGACAGACATCACTAGTTGACACTAGTATTCTCCCGCTGAGCCCAGATACAGCATCATGGTCCTCAATAGAACACTTTAGTTAGTCATTACTAACCTACTAGTATCTACTGGAAACTATTGGATTCGGAAGAATCCTTTCTAGCCAGTCAAGAACTTGGGACATTGGTGGGGAATCTTCATGTGAGTTGTTTCAAGACTGCTCAGTACTTCTGAATCCACTCCCAGTTGTCTGGATATAAGCCATCCATTTCCAAAATTCTGCCTCAGAAATATTTTACAACCAGATATTAATTCCCAAACCTTTGGACCTCAGAGACAAATTATCTCTATTTTATAAATATTTTAAGTGACATAGAGTGGTTAAAAAAGCTTGACTCATTTTTGCCCAAATCTCTCTCCCTTTTCTCCCTTTTTTTTTTTTTTTTTTTTTTTTTTTTTTTGAGACAGAGTCTTGCTCTCTTACCCAGGCTGAAGTGCAGTGGTGCTATCTTAGTTCACTGCAACCTCCGTCTCCTGGGTTCAAGCGATTCTTGTGCCTCAGTGTCCCAAGTAGCTGGGATTATAGGCATGTGCCACCAAGCCTGGCTAAGTATTTTTGTATTTTTGGTAGAGACAGGGTTTCACCATGTTGGCCAGGCTGGTCTCAAACTCCTGAGTTCAGGCAATCCACCTACCTCAGCCTCCCAAAGTGCTAGAGTTACAGGTGTGAGCCACTGCGCCTGGCCCCAAATCTGTCTCTTTAAATATAGGTACTGTACTGCACAAACAGCATAGTAACTTTGTTGACATGGTTTTAAGTTAAAGGTGCTTATAACCCCATCATGCTAATAAATATGTTTAAATTTTTTATATTTCTTACCAAAATCCTTACCATACATATAATTTTATAAAGCTGTAATCATAATATATGCACAATTTACATTTTGCCTTTTTTGTTACTGTCTTTTAAAATACCAATCTCCAACTAATGTCATGAATAATACCTGAAGTTTCTACTTTAAGTCTGAAGTTATTTTGTTGGAAAATATATATATATCTTCGTTCTGGAAAAAAGTCTCAGTGAGAATCCTATCAAAGAATGTTTGCCATTATTATGGAGCCCCCAGTGCCTTTCTCTGCATTGGTGGGAGTTAAACATTCATGTTCCTCACAAAGGGTGTCTGCATTGATAAATAATGATGTAGTTGTTATCTTACTGTGCCAACAATGAATGCTTCAGGCAGAAGAGCCAACCACTTGGAAAGAAGGAGACCTTTGTTTACCCAAATGTGTTTTTAATTATAGTATTAACAAAGATAAAGCAAAATCAGGGAAGTACAAAATAATTACATGTGAGTCTAACAAAATAAACATCATTTGTTCTTAGATTCTATGTACTTCCTCTAAACCTGCTGTTTTTCCAAACATTGGATCTTTCCCTCTTTACTAGTGTTTCTTTAAGAAACCCCAAATTAAATATGCCTTTGCTTTAGCAGCCAAATAATTATATAAAGAAAAAATAACAAATATAAAATAAATCATGTTGGCATTTAAAGATTAAAATGAAGCTGCAGCTTGATCAAAGAGATTCATTAGTTGATATTTGCTCATCATTATGAATATTTCAAATCTCATGTAGTCAGAAGTGATTCATTACTGTTTTCCAGGAAGTGATAATATCTCCTGCAGTGTCATTAACAATGTTAATCTTGGTCAAGGTTCCCTGGATTAAAAATTTATAAAAGCAAAATGTTGCTGTAGTAACTATTCTAGAACAGCATTTTCTGGCCCTTGTGTTTCAAAGATCTCACTTATACAAGCTTAGCATCATGGGCAAGATGCTGTATACATATACAGATATACAGACATACATGTACAAATATGTGTATGCTCCCCTCGCCTTTCACAGAGAACTGTTTCTTAAAACAGAAAATATTAAATGGGTAGGACAGGTGCAGTGGCTCCACCTGTAATCACAGCCTTTTAGGAGGCTGAGGTGGACAGATCACTTGAGCCCAGGAGTTTGAGACCAGCTTCGGCAACATGGCGGAAACCCCGTCTCTACAAAAAATACAAAAATTATCTGGGCATGGTGGTGGGCACTTGTAGTCCTAGCTACTTGGGAGGCTGAGGCAGGAGGATCACCTGAGCCTGCAGAGGTCAAGGCTGCAGTGAACAGTGATTGTGCCACAGTAGGCCGGCCTGGGTGTCAGAGTGAGACCTTGTCTCCTAAAAAAAATAAAACAAGGAAAGAGAAGAAGGAAAATATTAAATGATCACACGTTTGTGAAATGAGTTCTACAAATAGTGATGCTTCATGTGCATTTACTTATGGGCCATTTGTGTGCTTTATCCAAGTAATCAAATCATTTATTTCTGCTATGCCCGTAAACACTTGTGTGGAGGCTTTCTGCATGCCCTCATCCCATTTCCTCTACCGAATCAATGTGTTCATCAGGGATCTTTCAGTTGCCAGCAAGAAACATGCACTCCATCTAGTTTAATCAAAGAAGAGGCATTCACTGGAAGCGCAATCTGTGTTTCACAGCCAGGAAGGGCTGGAACCTGACTTCAATGGCTGTCAAGGCCAGGCACAGGCTCTCTCCTCATATACACTTGCTTCTTTCTTCCTTCTCTCTGCTGACTGGCTGCTGGTGCATATGGGCAAAACCTGGTCACTTCCAAAGACCCGCTCTGCCCCCAGTCTGCATGCTAATTCCAAATTCTTAAACTGTCACTTTGAGAGTGGAAGGAAGGTGGCAATTAGCCTTTTGTTGTTAAAGCATGGTATGGGGAGGACTCAGGAAAGGCATGGGTTGAAAAAATATTCTGTAAGAAAACTTTTATGATATTTGCAGCTCCTGAAGTCAGGAAGTAAAGCACACCTAAGTGTTTTTTACCTATTTCATTCTCTTTTTCAGATTAGCCAGTCTTTTTCTTTTTTTTTTTTTTTTTTTTTGAGATGGAGTCTCACGCTGTTGCCCAGGCTGGAGTGCAGTGGCGCGATCTCGGCTCACTGCAAGCTCCGCCTCCCGGGTTCCCGCCATTCTCCTGCCTCAGCCTCCTGAGTAGCTGGGACTACAGGCGCCCGCCACCGCGCCCGGCTAATTTTTTGTATTTTTTTAGTAGAGACGGGGTTTCACTGTGGTCTCGATCTCCTGACCTTGTGATCCGCCCGCCTCGGCCTCCCAAAGTGCTGGGATTACAGGCTTGAGCCACCGCGCCCGGCCTAGCCAGTCTTTTTCAAATCTCCTGTGGGAAATAATTTTCTCTATCTCAAGTCCTGTTGAGAAATTGAAAGGGTACAAATTCTTAGTGAACGAATAAACAAATAAATATATGTGGATTCATTTCCTGGCCCAAGAGAGTGTTAGCTGAAGACAACCCCGAAGTCGAAGATGTTAACTCAGTCCGTGACACTCACTTGGTCGAGGGAGGAAGTGGGAAAGGCAGTTGATTCCTTCGCTCCCCTCTGAAGTAAATAAAAACCTGAGCGAAGGAGGGAGGCCAGAGAAGGAAGACCCCATAGCACCACTGATGCTGAGAGGGCCAGTTTGGGGATCCTTTTTTATAGGTGGCTTTCTAAAAGCCAAGCGGGCCCAGGGAAATCAAATTTCTGTTGTGTGCTCCAGTTTAACACTGTATAGCGAACCTTCTGAGTTGAAAAATCAGATTCTGCTCTTATGAGACGTTTAATACCTGAATTTCTCCTAGGGAAGGATGAGAGGTCAAGAAGAGCAATTCAAGGCCGAACAAAGAAGGGAGTCCTCTCTGTTTCCATGAATCCAATACTAACCATCACCCCACTTTGCACTGACTCAAATGTGTTAAATATGTGATTAGTAAATTGAGCTAAGGGCCTGAGGGCCTAATAGTTCTGCTGTGGTTAATTGCTTGTGTGCCAGATGGGCACCTGTCTTGAGTCAAGCTGATCAAGCGGGCTGAGTGGATAGCTCACCCGTCCCACAGTCCTCTCCTTATGCTGAAGTTTCCACTGTTCCTGAAGCCTCTCCCCACTTCTTTCCAAAACCATCAGAAAGGATTACAGTCATTAGCAACTTAGCATGAGTAGATGCTATCTCTTCAATGGATATTTCCATTTTAAGCTTATCATTAATTAAAGGTCTTTCTGACTGTTAAAGGAATTTTAAGAAGAGTATATTTAAGAACCTGTAGCAGTTTCTTCCTTTCTCAGACATTAATTAGGTCTGGATAAAATCAGCTTAGCTCTGTCCTGAGTTGAGATTCAGCCAGTGCACACTGGTTCTCTCTCTGTTGCTTTGATATTAGCTTACTTCTGTACCAACTGGTCAGTATCTGAGCCCACTTTCACTCTCTTCCAGTGCCCTGTGATCCTCTCTGGAATCTCTAAAAGCTCCCCATTATACAGAACTGAAGGATCGTTTAATATAGTTGGAATCTCCTGAGTCCCTGTGTTCCAACTCTGTGGTCAGCGTCTAGTCTGATTGGTTATTTTTGTCTTTTTGATTGATAACCAGTACTGTTCTGGTTGTAAAATATTTTGAATGTCACTCCTAATTCTACCTCTTTAATTGTACTTTCACTTTTTACATTACAAATTAAGGCACCTCTCCACCCACTCTTAATACCCAATCAACAACCATCACACCAAACTGACATCTCTCCTGAAATCTATTTTCCTAGATATCTTCAAACAATAAATAGGGGTGGAACGGGGTTGGGGGAGGAATTACTGAATAGCACACTCTTGTTGGGGGAGGAATTACTGAATAGCACACTCTTGGTTGGGGGTGGAAAGAATATAATAGGACCTAAGGTTCTTAACCCTTTACTACACCTGAGAATCACCTAGAGATCTCTGGGCCTCATCTTTAGAGATTCTGATTCGTAGATTGGAAGTATTCAGGAATCATTATGTGTAACTCCCATTCCAGGTAAATTTGATGTAGATGGTGCGTGCATCACACTTGAGAAATACTGAACTCAACTGTTGCTGTGAATTATGCACAGTTGCCTATGAATAAGAAGTGTATTAATCACCAGGAGCTTAATTTACCAGGATTTTAAAGGCATTCATCTTACTTCAGTTCATATAGTTTTAGCTACAGTTGATTATGATGCAAGTATTCCTAATGCATTTTTATTGATGGGTGCTCCAGTCCTCAGTGTTCTATTAACACATTTTTTTTCGTTTTGATATTAGAGTCTGTGATCCCAAGTAGTGGAACGTTTCATGTAAAGCTCCCTAAGAAGCACAATGTGGAACTTGGAATAACCATAAGTTGTAAGTAGAAGTTATTTCTTCTAAATAATTTTTAAAGACATTAGAAAACTGTGTTGTCAAATGGTTTGCAGGTGTGACAAATGTTTTATATGTCTTTGCCAAGTTTTTATGTCATGGTACAAAAATGTGGAGTCGGTTACACCTCCAGCACTTACTGGCTGTATGAATGGGTCAGGTTACTCAAACTCTCTCCAATCTTGTGTTTCTTCATCTGCAAAATGAAAATAAGGATAGCTAGAAAATATAGGATTGTTTTAATTATTGAATAAAATTGCATATTTATATGCCTAGTACAGTGCCTGGCAAGTGATGAGTCAGTGCAAAACGTGTATCTCACACAACTATATAAATAGTTAGATGAGAGATAGATGCATATAGATTATATTTTATATTGTGGATTATTAGTGTATTATATAATACGTATTATTAGTATATTATATATTAATTCACATAGTATATTGTGAATTAAGTTTTTATAATAATCTATTTAACAAAAATTACATTTATTTACTTTTAAGGCTATCTTCCCATCTGTCCACTATGCATCTATAATCCTTTTCACAAGACTAAAACAATGTCTCTTACTTTAAGTAAATCTTTGAATTCGTCCATGGTGCACAGTGTCTGGAAAACTGAATCAGAAAGAAAAGTGGAGCATATAAATGTACTCAATTCCCTCCTTTCCTCGGGCTTTAGTTTTATAACTGCCTTGGTAAAAACAACTTTGAAAATGTTAGCTCCAATGGACTTTTATAGAATGGAAATTGAGGGTTTTGGGGGGCTTTTAATATCCATAGACTAAATGCATCCATAAATGTACCAAGAAAATGAAGCAAATGTTAAATGCTTAAAGACCAAAGGAGACATAGAGGTAATGACTGTGACCAAGAGCTGGTTTCTTCAAGAAAGACTGATGAGCCACATAAAAGTGCCTCACTGCACTCTGTCAGATAGCATTTCTGTCAGTGGTTCAGGCCAAAAATAAATAAAAGTTCTCAATTGGGCAGTATGAAATGGTGCTGTCTGATTCAACATGGACGATATAAATTTAATACTGAAAAATGAAATTTTATTTATAACCAATAATCCACACATATCTACTGCAAGAGTAAAAAGAATGGTACTGCAATTCAAAATAAATATTAAGAGCAAGAAGCCACATGTATGGGAGAAAGCCTAGATCCCCCCAAACCCTAATGTGACCTAGTGGGAGAAAAGTAGAAAGATGGAATGGAATTTTAGAGACTCCAGCACTATCCTAAGTGCTCCTAAAGTTGTTTTTTCCCTTAATTGGGTCACTTAGCCTCTCAGTTTGTTCACTATGCAGCAAAAATGGTATGTCACTATAGTGTCAACAAATAGGGCTACTGAAATTAAGAAAGCATATCAGAATTTACTGTTCCAAACATATTTAGGGCTCAAGATGGCTTCTGCATGCAAACCCTCATGAAACTTTAAGGTTAGTCTGTTATTTCGTTTATTCCAATCCATTCATTTATTCTGACAGAACTAGCTGTGGGAATGGTGCATCTTGGAGTTGTGCAGTGTATAACCTGCCTCTGTACACAGAAACCCTGCCCCTGCTTCCATTCTTTCATTCTTCTGCGTTCCCTCAACAAATGCATTCTGAGTGTCCACCGTGCTCTAAGCCCTATGCTAAGTTTTAAGAATATAAACCCTGTCCTTCTAGATGCTTCCTGCTGGTTGGTATTGTGAAGTCATCTATTCCTCAGAAGCTTCTTTCGCCACTGCCACACAGTTATTTTACTCTCAAATTTTAAGTAGGAATATTGTCTTTAAATTTGTTTTATACAATAGATATATTCTTAATTACAAATTGATATAAATAAAAAATATAATTTAGTCAGAAAGTATCCATCTAAAAATAGCCTATGGTGTATTTCTTATTAAAAGTAGACAATTGTGTGCTAATTTCTTTGAGGTGTAGTCTTATACACAAACTACAAAATATTTGTTTTATTCACATGAAGAATCATTTAATATTATGCTTTATGATGGTGTTTTGTTTTGCATGAGTGTTTTACTTCTAAAATGGGTTTTAGTAGCAATAATGGCAACAATGTAAAAACCTCCATAAAGATGGCTTGAATTTTAGCTAGCCACAAGCAAATGCATTCATGGAAGCTGAAAGTGTTATGCTGTTCCGGAACAGAGAAATGATACATGAGCTTGTCAAACATGCCTGTCAGTTATTCTAGAGCTTCAGCTCCATTTACACAAGTAATCATCACCACCATGCTGACTTTTGTGTCTCCTCATGGAAAATACTCGTATTTTGCCAGATGAGAAAGCAGACTTTGCTCTTTAAAAAAAGAAAAATAAATCTCAGAATCCATTTTCATTGTTATGAGTTAGTAAAATCCTGAGGCCTAGCACAGTTCCTGACATACAAGGTGCTTATATAATACTTCGGTTTGCTGAGTGAATAAATAAGGGGCTTTACCTGCAAATGTTTTACTAAGCACTGTGTTCTCCAAGAAATGAGCCTCCAAGGGAGATGATGAATGAATATAAATGTTTGTGCAAAGGCTGATGCATGGACGGAAGAAAGATTGACTTGGAAAATGTTAAGAGCAAAGACTCAGAGCCTAGACTGTCTCATGCCCTCATTCCCTCAACCTCTCTGTGCCAAGTTTCTTCATCTAGAAAATGGTGTACATATTACCTTCTTTATAGCATTGTTGACAAGATTAAATGAATTACTACATGTAAAATGCCTTAAACGCATTGCGAACCCTAGCAAATATTAGTGATGATGATCTTCATCATTATTTACTTTACACACAGAGCCTTTTGAAATATTTTATTATTTATTTATGTTTTATTTTTTGAGACAGGATCTCACTCCGTCTCCCAGGCTGGAGTGCAGCGGCACTATTATGGCTCACTGCAGCCTCAACCTCCTAGGCTCAAGCGATCCTCCCACTTTAACCTCCCAAGTATCTGGGACTACAGGCATTAGCCACCATGCCTGGCTTACTTTTAAATTTTTGTAAAGATGAAGTCTCACTATGTTGCCCAGTCTGGTCTTGAACTTCTAAACTCAAGCAATTTTCCTGCCTCAGCCTCTTAAAGTGTTGGGATTACAGGTGTGAGCCACCACGCCTGTTAAAATATTTTAAACACAGCTCCAGCCCACAAAATCTAGTGCCAATATAAGGAGGAAATCTGGAAAGCCTCTTCTCAGACACACACAGGTACTGTTAGTGAAACCAAAGTGCTGCAAAGACTTGATTCTTCTCGCTATCTCTATACCAAGTCCCCTTTCTGTCGTCTTCACCTCGTGCAAGCTCTGAGTATTAAGAAACAGCCCCTCATCTCTGGAAGCATACCAGCAGTGCCTTTACGGCTCACAATTCATACCTAATTGACTGAGAAATGAGTCTGTCTGATTTTAGACACAGTGAGTGAGCAGTTTCAGACTAATTTTCTTAAGTTCCAATGACACATTTGCAGCATATTAGCACTAGGCATTTCCTTTATTGATATTATTGCTATAATATAGAGTGATTTATTGTAGCAAATAAAGTGGAACAGCCTAGCAGAAGGATGCAGTTCGGGACTGGAAGTCACATCCTGATGCCTCAACACCTTAGCCAGTCAGAAATCTCAGAGCTCATACCTTCCTGCACAGCCCACCTCTCTTTCAAGTCAGCAAGTCCTGATTGTCTCTGTCACGTCCCATTATCAGTAAAGTCCTTTTTACATGGGTGTTTTCCCTTGAGGTTTTATTACAGGGGTTTGTGTCTACTTTGTACCAGGCATGGCACTCTGCAATTGTATGTGTTTTCTTACTTAATCCTCAAAGTAACTCTGTGACATCTATCTCCATTTTACAAAGAGGAAACAACAACTCAGCTGGGTAACCTGCCCAAAGACCAGGGGCTAATAAAAAGTGAAGCAGGGATCCAAACCCATTGTCTCTGACTTAGCACTGGCTTTATTTTCACCACACCACTCATCCCTATCACCATCTGATTGATGAAACTCCCTATATCCTATATCAGAAAAGCAAAAGGCAGTATTTTGCGAGTACAGTGAATTCATTGGCTTTCCTTTTTAGTTCTGACTGAAATGTTTGTAGGAACGAAGCCTTGCTTTATTTTCTTATAAAATCATAAAGCAGCCTTTGTGATGACAAGCACAGCAAATCTGTCATTTTTCCCCTAAGTCTTAAAGTGTATTTAGAAGAGATTGGTTCCTGTTATTTTGCCAACTTTGCAGTAAAAACCTCTACTCACTGCTCCATTTCAAATCAAATAACTTGTTTTACTTACCATATATGATGTATACGGTTGCAATTAAAGTACAGCTGAATGATTAAGAGTTTGTACGTGTGTGTGTATGTATATGTGTGTGTGTGTGTGATGATGAGTGGTTTTTAAATTTCTGAGGTCAAAATGTCACCAAACCAAACTTGGGTCCACTTGCCCAGCATATAGAAAATGCCAAACACTGACACTAGGATTTTCAGCAAGAGAAAGTGAAGCATTTGTTGCAAGGCACCAATCAAGGAGAATTAGGCAGCTAATCCTTAAGACTTGAACTCCCTGATGGCCTAGATGGTTTTTAAAGGTAGAAGGCGGAGGTTATAGGCAAAGTTATAAATCAATACATGGAGACTTTACATTGGTTTGGCCCCAAAAGGCAGGTATCTTAAAGTGGGGGTTACAGGTCATAGGTGAATTCAGAGAGATTTTTTTTTTTTTGCAGTTGGTTAAAGAAGCAGGGCTTTGTGTAAAACCTTAGGGTCAGCAAAAAAGGAAGGTTAAGGTGTGGCCTTTAGGTGTGACTCTCTCCAGGCCCCTCAGGAAGAAATTTAGAACAAAAAACAGTAGAGTTCAATTCTCACTTCTCCCTTATCTCCATGAGATCTCTGAGGTCTATGTAATGGTGGTCAACATTTTCCATCTGGTGTGGGTCCAGGTTTCTGAAAACCAACTTAAGAACATATGTTAAGATATTATCTTTTAGTTTCTATGGGGAACCAAAATGCTGTGTGATTCTGACTTGTTTGGGAAGCTATTGTTTAAGTTCTCAGTATTGTATCTTCTTGCTTATAGGGTTGTTCATTTACTTTTCAAGCCTACCTAGGTGCGTGGGATTTCCCTTGAAAGGACTACTTTTTTTATTTCTGTGTTTGGGAGGGGGGTGACCAGCAGGACCCTAAAAGGGGTCCCTGCTCTGTTTCAAAAAGACGGTAGCTTGAACACAAGCCTTTACTTCTTCTCCCAACCTACACTCCACTTTAAATGACAATATAAGATTTTTCAAAAGGCAAAACCCCATAAGGACAAAAAGAAAGGAAACTAGACAACAGCAACCAAATTTGGCAAAGAAGATAAAGAAAGGTGAATTTAACTAAAGAAGCAGAGGGGAAGCTGATAATGAGCCTGATTTCTATCCTATACTCCAAAGAGGCTTAGGGACCAGAAACTTCAGGAAGTACATTTGATGGAAAATCCTAAGGCAGAGGATTGGTTGAAAGACTGCTAAGAATGACCTTAGTCTTTAGATGCCTTCCCCAGCTCCCAAGTACCCTTCCCCTACCCTGGCAGAAGCCTAGAGTTTTATTCTCTGGAAAGCATGCAATAGAGAGTTCTTTGGCCTGAGAGCACACAGCTGAATGCAGCAGTACTGCTTTAAAAATGGAAATTAGGTGAAGGTTTACATACTGCATGTTGAGACTGAGAGCCTTCTTCCCTCAGGAAGCTTAAAGAAACCAGGTAGCCAGGCTTAATAGCCTTCAAGTGGGAAGAAAAATCAGGACCATCTGACCCAAAGAAAAAGCCCAGCCTGAACTTACAGTTAAGACCATAGTCCACAAGCCCCACTTGGGTATACCAAGCTTTTGAACAGCTGTTTAGGGCCACACTCTTTAATATAAACAGACAGCTAAGAGAAAAATGGACACTTAAGGAAGCATCTAATATGTGAGGCTGTCACCAGAAACAAAGAGGGAAATCAGAGTAATAGCTAATGCGGGAAGAAGAAAGCAAACCAAACAAAGAGAAACCTATCATTGACATCATTAGCAACAAATATATTGCATTCATGAGGTGAGCAGGAAGTGGATGCTTTTACAAAATGACATTCAGAGGGGAAAAAAGAGACCTTGAAAAAATACAAATATTGGAAAATGAAGTTAAGGAAAATGTCCAGAAATTAGAACAAGCAACAAATAAATGAAGAATCTGGAATAGACGAGAAAATTATACAGGTTGAGTCCGAATGACACAACATCCAAGTAATAGGTGTTACAGAAAGACAGAGGAAAGAAACACATCAAAGAAATAATTGTGTAAATGTCTTAGAAATTATGCATTTATTTTCAGAATGATAGGTCCATACCTATGGATGGAAATAGCCACAGAAAAGCTTGCCATCAAAAGATCTGAGAATACTGGACAAAGCAGTAATCTTAGAGGGTTGCAGTGCTGGGGCAGCAGGGCATGGTGGGGTGTCATACAATGTGTTAGAATAATGCAAACAATAATCAAATATATCAGAATAGCCTCAGGCTTTTTAACCACTACTCTGGAAGCTAGAAAGCAATGGAAAAGTGCCTTCAAATTTCTAAAGGAAGGATTGCCAGCCTAGAATTCTTTACTCAGCGAAGTAGTCAATCAAATATGAAGGTAGAAAATGACATTTTAAGCTATACAAGGTCTCAATAAACTCTTCCCCCTTGCAGTCTTCCTCGGGAAGCTACTGGAGAATGTACACCAAGAGTGAGAGAAAGTAAAGCCAGAAACAGGGAGAGTTGGGTTTAGGATACAAGGGCTCTAAGGATGCAAGAGAGAAGAGAATCTCTGGGTTCCCAGGGTTTGTGGGAAGGAAGTCCCCAAGATCTGTGTGGCAAACCTAGAAAGCAACCAGTCTAGACAGGTTAGCAAACTCTGATAGAATTCCTAATAAGATTTAACACATTGAGAGAAGATTTATATATCCTGGGAAATATAAGGAGTTGAATTAATAATAAACACGAGAAAACAAAGCAAATAAAAACATCAAGACAACAAATAATTAAAGGAAATACATATTCTGCAGAAAAGGAAATAAATCATGGAATGCTATATGACTTATCTCTGGATGCTGTTGACATAGTCATGCTAAAATAAATATCAAATGTTGATTAATAAATACCGAAAATTATGACAAAATGGTATTGGGAAAATGGAAGGACAAGAAGGGTATATGAGTATGTTAGTGGTCTAGAGGTTGGAGAAACTAACTCTTCATCTTTCATAATAGAAAGTAAATAGAAATGACTAACACCAAAAAATAATTTGGTAGTAATAGTCATATGTTATATAGCAATACGGAAACAGCCAAAAGAATTAAAAGCGGTTGCACCTGGAGAAGCAAGAAATTGAGAATGGCTCTTTCAGAATTCTTGACTCTTTAAATTGTATGTGTGTATATTTTTGGTACAAAGAAAATAAATTTTAAAAAGTAATATAGTAAGTTGTTTCCTTGTGAGTATCAAGAATGTATATCTTAGGCAGAATGAAAAATCTCAATATTGCAATTTACTAAAATGAATTCTTGTGATCTGGGATAAAATTTCCAATGACATTGTCTTGCTGGATTGCAGAAGAGCTGTAGACACAGATGACAATGAAGATTTCTGAACAAGCTTGTAAATGACTCAACGCAAATCTAGTAACAACAGAAACACCTGCATTGGAGATACAAGTGACGAATTTGAATTAAAATCATTTCATAAAATAGGAATGAGAAAGAGGCAGTACTAATATATATTGTATAACAAAGGATTTAGCATCATTGCTCTTTTTTGTCAGATTTTTAATTGTGTGTTTGACCAGTTAAGTTGAAATTTCAAGGAGTTTGAAATTTCAAAGAGATGTGATTGTTTTTTCTGTTTCAGAACTTAATAAGCTTTTGTTGCCCTTTTCTTCTTAATCACACTCTTGGAAGTATTCAATGTCCTTCCCCATCCCCATATGATGCATTTGTATGGATTTCCCACTTGGAATCACTTCACAGAAGAGAGAAAACTATTTCATGCCCAATAAGCTCAGGAGATTTAACCAGCTCTGCCTCTCCTTTTTATTCAACTTCTCTGGGGTTTCATAACCAGTGCCCAGAGCAGAGGTGCCTGTCTCGTAGTTGGTGTTCAATAAATATGTACTAAATAAATGAATGGTTCTGTGGAGAACTCCAATCAAATTCCAGGAACTGAGTGAATGCTAGTATATTCTCATTCAAAGGATCACAAACTCAGAAGCCTTCATGGGTGAGGCAACTCAGGAAGTGAGATCAGCCCAATGAGGATAGAGGCAAATGGGAAATCTAAGGCTCGGTCTAAAGGAGGTAGTGGAAAACTTAGTCCACTGCTGTTAAACAATAATAGCAACAATAAACATTTATGTAATTCATTATGTGTACACTCGTCCAGTCTCTTTACATATAATAGCTCACATAATCGTCCCAACAGAAACTACGGTAAGCACTGTTATTCATCAACACCATTTTGCAGATGAGGAAACTAAGGCACCTAAGGACTGTGTGCTCAAGCACATATAGCTAATAAGTGGTAGAGCCAGGATTTTAGATTCGACCATTCTGGCTACCAAGTCCTGTCTCTTAATCATGACACCATATTGCCCATCTATTTTTTTTTAAAAGAAGCCATGTATCTATATAAAATCTACTAATTTGTAAGTGTTGGCAACTAAGTATTTTTAAAGCACTACTAGCCAAGCAAAGCATGCTTGGTTTGTGACTCCTTCTTAGGTAGTAAAAAATTAAAACGTGGGGCTAGGATACACAAACCATGACTGGTCCCCCAGACCATGCATAGCCACATTTAACATGCATGGTGGTGATGGGCAGGATCTCATACAGATCTGGATGACATACTTCTGGGTTCAACCTCATTATCCCAATGGGCATCCACCCTATTGACTCCATTAAAGGAGAAAGAGAAGAATCTAGTAAATGTGAAAATGGCCACCATACATGTCTGTAGACCATGAGAAGTTTCAGACTCCTCTGCAAAGCCGTGTAGGTTTGACCAAGAGCTCATAGTGCTATATTCCTCTCTTTCAAGGATGACAGATAGGTCTGATGTATTTTGTTGCCTGTACTATTGTTTGGTTTTACAGACCATTTCAGTGGAACATGGATTTTTTAAAAAGCCAAAGGAAACATTGAGTGCTATGTGATGGTTACTACAGCTTGGCAAAATATTGTGTCAATTCATTGGCAGATGCTAGAAAAGCTATACTTGCTGGTACTAACAAAGTTGTTATTTCTGTGCCCTATGACCAGAACAATTTGCAGTTTTGAAATATGATGTAACTAGAAATCCTAGATGCTTATATGCCTCTAGAGGCATTCTATCAAATCATTGAATGGAGTTTTAAATTAGACTTAATTAAAGTGAAGAGAATGTTTTGCATTCTTTGCTAACAGCTAAGAATAATGATTGAATGAAGCCCCGTTAGCATTTACTCTGGACTAATTTAGACAGTGGGTAAGGTATCGGTATATGTGTTTTCTTTTTCTTGAAATGTTGTGTTAAGGTATTAAGCCATCTGTTCTTGTGCATAAACATTTTCCTGGGATTCAGATGGGATTATGGGATATGATATGGCTCTATGATTATTATGGGGTGATCAGACTGTTTATAATAAAATCTCACTTTAGGGGCCTGTTAATGATCTCTAGAAGGAAACCTCTCCAGCCTTCAGGTTGGCAAAATGTCTCCTTTCAGAGGCAAATTGTTTTTCACAAATGTTGGTATGGCTAATTTTAAGGATCAGATTCCTGCATTAAATGTAAACCTCTAAGTCAAGATGATTTTTTGTATTTATATGGACTATAATTAGTTTCTAGGGTTAATTCTAAGTAGGCTCATTTCTAATTTTTTTTATTCCCATAAATGGAAATATTCCTAAGAAAATTAGTAAAGCCCAAAACTGATCACTGTGCAGTATAATAGTTTTATCTATAAATGTAATAAAAGTTACATGTACATGTTTAGAATATCAGCATATATAAAAATTTAGTTAACTAGTAACAAAATATTTACTAAAAAAAAAAAGAGAGAGTCACATTCCAGGAGCTTTCTAAGTATGAATTTGTGAGCAGAATTTAAAGATTTAGAGTCCATCTAGCAAAAGATTTCCTTGTGGAGAAAAAAAAAGAACTTTATTTATTTATTTATTTATTTATTTATTTATTTATTTATTGAGACAGAGTCTTGCTCTGTTGCCCAGGCTAGAGTGAGTGGTGTGATCTTGGCTCACTGCAACCTCTGCCTCCTGGGTAAAAGCAATTCTCCTGCCTCAGCCTCCCATGTAGCTGGGACTATAGGCATGCACCACCACGCCTTTCTAATTTTTCTGTTTTTAGTAGAGATGGGGTTTCACCATGTTGGTCAGGCTGATGTCGAACTTCTGACCCCAGGTGATCCTCCCGCCTCAACCTCTCAAAGTGCTAGGATTACAGGCATGAGCCACTGTGCCTAGCCAAAAAAAAAAAGGAACTTTAAATCAGTGATTCTTATCCACTTTCCCACTCTACACTGGAGTAATATGGCATATTCCCATCAACAGTGGTGTCTCCTCACTGGAAAAGAATAGAAGAAGGGGTAACTAAGGGGAGCCCCCAATTGATTTTAATACTCTCCAACTGAGGTACCCACCCTTCAGGTCCTCTCTTGGGAATTGCTTATTAAAATAGATTTAAATCTAATGGGTACTTATCCAATTGCTTTCTCTAATTACAAATTTAAAGTGGCATTAGTTTTTGTTTATAAATATTTCAACCTAAACATTTGTATAGATATAATGTGTATACTTGCTAATTCATTTGCTGACTATCTTTGTTTTGTATACAAACGTTACTTGCATTAAGTTATTATAAAACAGGGGAAATGTACAGTAAAGGGGTGAATAATGGATATGAAGATGTGATTATTCTATATCCATTATTACAGCACCATCTAGTAGAAAACCAGGAGACCCCCTCGTCATTTCGGATATCAAGAAAGGAAGTGTGGCACACAGGTAAGGAAAATAGGTTTTCTGATTCATTTTAAGCCCTCTCTTAATTTAAGTATACATGATACCTTCCACACCCAAAGCAAACCTTTCTAATGGGTCACTGTATTTTCAAAAACTTCCAAGCAGCCACTGTTAATTGATCATATTTGACATCCCTAGTTGCAGTGGCTCCATAGATCTTCTCCTGGTTATCAATTTATTTATACACAGCTGAAAACGTTTCTTAGGGTCTCTCATGAGTCTAGCATAGGCTCTCCTTCACTGATCATCTTCCGTTCATTTTCTGACCAAAACAAAAACCTGAAAGTAGCCGCACTTATTAGAGGTACCCAAACAGAGGTGATAACTTGTGCAAGAGTTTTGCTGTTACCAGAATATCCCCACTGGGCAAGCAAGATTCTTGAGCGTTAAAATGTTCATGTCACCTATTTGGCCCATATACCATCAAAATCAGGACGTCTCAAATTTTTAATTTCATAAATAAAAATATTTTTAAATGATTGAGGATACTGATATAAGACCATTAACTTTCTTTTTGTTTTCCAATTCAGGACTTAAAAAAATTTCAACCTATTATCACAATTATTTTATTAAATAAATACTTTATTTTATTTTTGAGACAGAGTGTCTCCTCTGTCACCCATGCTGGAGTGCAGCAGTATGATCTCGGCTTACTGAAACCTCTGCCTCCTGGGTTCATGTGATTCTCCTGCCTCAGCCTCCCAAGTAGCTGGGATTACAGGTGTGCACCACCATGCCTGGCTAATTTTTGTATTTTTTTACTAGAGACGGGTTTTCGCCATGTTGGCCAGGCTGGTCTCAAACTCCTGACCTCAGGTGATCCACCCACCTCAGCCTCCCAAAGTGCTGGGATTACAAGTGTGAGCCACCACATCCAGCCCAAGAAATACTTTAACATTAGAAAAGTAGGAAGGACATTGTATGAGTTTAGAAATGTATGTACAGGCTCCACTGCTATGACAAAGAGACATCTAAAGACAGTGGATCAAACAAGACAGAAGTTTCTCTCTTAAAACAGTTGGGAGATAGGCAGGCAATCCAGGGCTGACGGAGCCATCCCAGCAGCTTGTCAGTTATTACCATTTTTTTTTTAATTTTTAATTTTTGTGGGTATATAGTTGGTATATATATTTATGGGATACAAGAGATATTTTGATAAGGCATGCAATGCATAGTAATTACATCATGGAGAATAGGGTACCCATCCCCTCAAGCTTTTATCCTTTGTGTTACAAGCAATCCAATTATACTCTTTTAGTTATTTTTAAGTGTGCAGTTAAATTACTACTGACCATAGTCACCCTGTTGTGCCATCAAATACTAGGTCTTATTCATTCTATTTTTTTTTGTACCCATTAACCATCCCTACTTTCCCCACCCTGACCCCCCCACTACCCTTCCTAGCCTCTGGTAACAATCCTTCTACTCTCTATCTCCATGAGTTCAATTATTTTGATTTTTAAATACCATAAATAAGTGAGAACATGTGATGTTTGTATTTCTGTGCCTAGTTTATTCCACTGAACATAATGACCACCAGTTCCATCTAATGCGTTGCAAGTGACAGGATCTTGTTCTTTTTTATGCCTGAATGGAACTCTGTTGTATATATGTATCACATTTCTTTTATCCATTTATCTCTCAATGGACACTTATGTTGCTTCCAAATCTTGGCTGTTGTGAACAGTGCTGCAGCAAACATAGGAGTTCAGATATCTCTTCAATATTCTGATTTCCTTTCTTTTGGGTATATACCCAGCAGTGGGATTGCCGGATCATATGGTAGCTCTCTTTTTAGTTTTTTGAGGAACCTCCAGCTATTTTTATGGTGGTTGTACTAATTTACATTCCCATCAACAGAGTATACAGGGTTCCCTTTCCTCCACATTCTCTCCAGCATTTGTTATTGCCTGTCTTTTGGATAAAAACCACTTTAACTGGGGTCAGATGATATCTCATTGTAGTTTTGATTTGCATTTCTCTGATGACCACTGATGTTGAGCATCTTTTCATATGCCTGTTAGCCATGTGTATGTCTTCTTTTTAGAAATGACTATTCAAATATTTTGGTCATTTTTTAATAGGATTACTAGATTTTTTTTCCTATAGACTTGGTTGAGCTCCATGTATATTCTGGTGATTAATCCCTTGTCAGATGGATAGTTTGCAAATATTTTATCCTGTTATGTGAGCTGTCTCTTCACTTTGTTGATTTTTTTTCTTTGCTATGAAAAAGCTTTTTCACTTGTTGTGATCCCATTTGTCCATTTTGCTTAGGTTGCCCACGCTTGTGAGGTATTAAGACATATTTGCCCAGACCAATGTCCTGGAGAGTTTCCCCAATGTTTTCTTGTGGTAGTGTCATAGTTTGAAGTCTTAGATTTAAGTTGTTAATCCACTTTGATTTGACTTTTGTATATGACAAGAAATAGCTGTCTAGTTTTATTCTTCTGCATGTTAATATTCCGTTTTCCCAGCACCATTTATTGAAGAGATTGTCTTTTCCCCAGTGTATGTTCTAGGCACCTTTGTCAAAAATGAGTTCACTGTAGGTATGTGGATTTGTTTCTGGGTTCTCTGTTCTGTTCCATTGGTCTATGTGTATATTTTTATGCCAGTACCATGGTGTTTGGGTTACTATATGTCTGTAGTATAATTTGAAGTCAGATAATGGGATTCTTCCAATTTTGTTCTTTTTGCTCAGGATGGCATTGGGTATTCTAGGTCTTTTGTGGCTCAGTATAAATTTTAGGATACTTTTATCTATTTCTGTGAAGACTGTCATTGGTATTTTGATACAGATAGCATTGAATATGTAGATTGCTCTGGGTAGTATGGACATTTTAACAATATTGAGTCTTCTGGTTTATAAACATGTATATTTTTTTTCTATTCCTTTGCGTGCTCTTCAATTTCTTTCATCAGCGTTTTACAGTTTTCATTGTAGAGCTCTTTCACTTCTTTCATTAAGTTAATTTCTACGTATTTGATTTTATTTGTGGCTCTTGTAAATGGGATTGTGTCTTTAATTTCTCTTTCAGGTTGTTCACTGTTGGCATATAGAAATGCTACTGATTTTTGTATTATTGATTTTGAAGCCTGCAACTTTACTGAATTTTTTAAATCAGCTCTAATAGTTTTTTTTCATGGAGTCTTCAGGTTTTTCCAAATGTAAGATCATGTCATCTGCAAACAAGGATAATTTGACTTCTTCCTTTCCAATGTTGATATGCTTTTTTCTTTCCCTTGTGGGATTGCTCTAGCTAGGACTTCCAGTACCATGTTGAATAACAGTGGTGACAGTGAGCATCCTTGATGTGTACCAGATCTTAGAGGAATGGAATGGCTTTCAGTTTTTCCCATTCAGTATGATACTAGCAGCAGCTGTGTTGTATATGGCTTTTATTATGTCGAGGTATATTTCTTCTATACCCCAGTTTTTTGAGGATTTTTATCCTGAGGGATGTTAAATTTTTTTCAAATGCTTTTTCAGCATCAATAGAAATGATCATGTGATTTCTGTCCTTTATTCTATTGACATGATGTGTCTCACTGATTGATTTGCATAGCTTGCACCATCTTTGAATCTCGGGGTTGTGATCCAGCTTGGTTGTGAATCATCTTTTTAATGTATTTGTGACTTCACTTTGCTAGTATTTTGTTAAGGATTTTTGCATTAATGTTCATTAGAGGTTTTTGGCCCATAGTTTTCATTTTGTTTTTCTTTCTTGTGTGTGTGTGTGTGTGTGTGTGTGTGTGTGTGTGTGTGTGTGTATCTTTGTCTGATTTTGTTATCATGGTAATACTGGCCTCATAGAATGAGTTTGGAAGGATTTCCTCCTCCTCTGTTTTTCAGAATAGTTTGAGCAGGATTGATATTAGTTCTTTAAATGTTTGATAGAATTAGGCAGTGAAGCCATTGGGTCCCAGGTTTTCCTTACTTGGAAGCTTTTTATTATGACTTCAATCTTGTTACTTATTACTGGTCTGTTCAGGTTTTGAATTGCATCATAGTTCAATCTTGGTACATTGTATGAGTCTAGAAATTTATTCATTTCCTCTAGCTTTTCTAATTTATTGGCATATAGTTGCTCATAGTAGCCACTAATGATTCTTTGAATTTCTGTGATATCAGTTCTAATGTCTCCTTTTTCATCTCTGACTTTATTTAGTTGGGTTTTCTCCTTTTTTTTATTTTTGTTATTAGTCTGGCTAAAGCTTTGTCCATTTTGTTCACCTTTTTAAAAACATTTTGTTTCATTGATCTTGGCATTGTTTTCTTCTTTTCAAATTCATTTATTTTCGCTCTGATCTTTGTTATTTATTTTCTACCACTAATTTTGGGTGCAGTTTGCTCTTGTTTTTCTGATTCTTTAAGATGCATTGTTAGTTTATTTATTTGATGTCTTTGTTCTTTTTTGATGTAGGCACTTACAGTTAAACATTTCCTGCTTAGTGCTGCTTTTGCTGTATCCCATTGGCTTTAGTATGTTGTGTTTCCATTATCATTTGTTTCAATACATTTTTTAACTTTCTTACTAATTTCTTCATTGGCCCACAGATCACTCAGAAGCATGTTGTTTCATTTCCATGTGTTTGTATAGTTTAAAAAATTCCTCGTGGTTTTTTGTTTTCTTCAAATTTTATTTTAAGTTCCAGGGTACATGTGCAGGATGTGCAGGTTTGTTACATTGGTAAACATGTGCCATGGTTTGCTGCACAGATCAACCTATCTTCTAGGTATTAAGCCCAGTACCCATTAACTATTCTTCCCGATGGTCTCCCTCCCATCATCTCACCCATGAGAGGCCCCACTGTGTGTTGTTGCTTCCAGGGTGTCCATGTGTTCCCGTTGTTCAGCTCCCACTTATAAGTGACAACAAGCAGTGTTTGGTTTTCTGTTTCTGTGTTAGTTTGCTGAGAATAAAAGCTTCCAGCTCTATCCATGTACCTGCAAAGGACATGATCTCATTCCTTTATATGGCTGCATAGTATTCCATAGTGTATATGTATCACATTTGCTTTATCCACTCTATCATTAATGGGCATTTGGGTTGATTCCATGTATTTGCTATTGTGAATAGTGCTGCAATGGACATACACATGCATGTATCTTTATAATAGAATAATTTACATTCCTTTGGATATATACCCAGTAATGGGATTGCTGGGTCAAATGGTATTTCTGCTTCTAGATTTTTGAGGAATTGCCACACTGTCTTTCACAATAGTTGAACTAATTTACGTTCCCACCAACCGTGTAAAAGCATTCCTTTTTCTCTGCAGTCTCACCGACATCTGTTGTTTCTTTACTTCTTCATAATTGCCATTCTGACTGGCATCAGATGATATCTCATTGTGATTTCAATTTGTGTTTCTCTAATGATCAGTGATGATGAGCTTTTTCTCATATGTTTGCTGACTGCATGAATATCTTCTTTTGAGAAGCGAAGTTCTTTATAGACTCTGGATATTAGCCCTTTGTCAGATGGATAGATTGGGAAAATTTCCTCCCATTCTGTAGGTTGTCTGTTCACTCTGATGATAGTTTCTTTTGCTGTGCAGAAGCTCTTTAGTTTAATTAGATCCCATTTATCAATGTTTGCTTTTGTTGCCATTGCCTTTGGCATTTTTGTCATGAAATTCCTAAATGGTATTGTCTAGATTTTCTTCTAGGGTTTTTATAGTTTTGGGATTTAGATTTAAGTCTTTAATCCATCTTATTTTATTTTATTTTATTTATTTTATTTTATTTTGTATAAAGTGTAAGGAAGGGGTCCAGTTTCAGTTTTCTTTGTATGGTTAGCCAGTTCTCACAGTGCCATTTATTAAATAGGGAATCCTTTTCCCATTGCTTGTTTCTGTCAGATTTGTTGATGATCAGATAGTTATGGGTGTTTGGTCTTATTTGTGAGTTCTGTATTCTGTTCCTTCGGTCTATATGTCTATTTTTGTGCCAGTACCATGCTGTTTTGGTTACTGTAGCCTTGTACTATAGTTTGAAGTTGGGTAGTATGATGCCTCCAGCTTTGTTCTTTTAGCTTAGGATTGGTTTGGCTATACGAGCTCTTTATTGATTCCACATGAATTTTAAAACAGTTTTTTTCTAATTCTGTCAAGAATGTCAAAGGTAGTTTAACAAGCATGGCATTAAATCTATAAATTACTTTGGGCAGTGTGGTCATTTTCACGATGTTGATTTTTTCTGTCCATGAGCATGGAATGTGTTTCTATTTGTCTGTGTCCTCTCTGATTTCTTTGAACAGTGGTTTGTAGTTCTCCCTGAAGAGGTCCTTCCCTTCCCTTATTAGCTGTATTCCTAGGTATTTTATTCTCTTTGTAGCAATTGTGAATGGGAGTTCTTTGATTATTTGGCTCTCTGCTTGCCTGTTGTTGGTGTATAAGAATGCTAGTGATTTTTGCATGGTGATTTTGTATGTTGAGACTTTACTGAAGTTGCTTATCACAGCTTGGGAAGCTTTTGGGCTGAGATGATGGGGTTTTTTAGATATAAGATCATGTCATCTGCAAAGACAATTTGACTTCCTCTCTTCTGATTTGAATACCCTTTATTTTTTTCTCTTGCCTGATTGCCCTGGTCAGAACTTCCAATATACTATGTTGAATAGGAGTGGTGAGAGGGCATCCTTGTCTTGTGCTGGTTTTCAAGGTGAATGCTTCCAGATTTTGCCCATTCAGTATGATATTGGCTGTGGGTTTGTCCTATATGGCTTTTACTATTTTGAAGTATGCTCCTTCAATACCTAGATTATTGAGAGTTTTTAAATGAAGGGATGTTGAATATTATTGAAGGCCATTTCTGCGTCTATTGAGATAATTATGTGGTTTTTGTCTTTAGTTCTGTTTATATGTTGAATCACATTTATTGTTTTGTGTATGTTGAACCAACCTTGCATCCCAGGGATGAAGTCAACTTGATCATGGTGGATAAACTTTTTAACGTGCTGCTGGATTCAGTTTGCCAGCATTTTATTGAGGATTTTTGCATCCATGTTTATCAAGGGCATTAGCCCAAAGTTTTTTCTCATTGTTGAATATCTCTCCCAGGTTTTGGTATCAGCATGATACTGGCCTCACAAAATGAGTTAGGGACAAATTCCTTATTTTCAATTGTTTGGAATAGTTTCAGAAGAAATAATACCAGCTCATCTTTGTACCTCCATTAGAATTCAGCTGTAAATCCATGTGGTCCTGTGATTTTTTTGGTTGGTAGACACTATTTATTACTGTCTCAATTTCAGAACTCATTATTGGTCTGTTTGTTCTCATTAGTTTCAAATAATTTCTTGATTTCTGCCTTAATTTTATTATTCACCCGAGGGTCACCTGGGGGCAGGCTGTTCAATTTCCAAAGTAGTAGTGTGGTTTAGAGCAAATTTCTTAATCTTGAGTTTAATTTGATTGTGCTGTGATTTGAGAGACTGTTATGATTTCAGTTATTTTGCATGTGCTGAGGAATGTTTTACTTCCAATTATGTGATCGATTTTAGAGTAAGTGTCATGTGTCAATGAGAAGAATATATATTCTGTTGTTTTGGAGTGGAAAGTTCTGTAGCTATCTATCAGGTCCACTTGATCCAGAGCTGAGTTCAAGTCCTGAATATCTTTGTTAATTTTCTGTCTCAATGATCTGCCTAATATTGTCAGTGGGGTGTTACAATCTCCCACTATCACTGTGTAGGAGTATAAGTTTCTCTGTAGGTCTCTAAGAACTCTCTTTATGAATCTGGGTGCTCCTGTATTGGGTACATATGCATTTAGGATACTTAGCTGCTCTTGTTGAATTGAACCTTTTCTTCTGTCTTTGTTGGTTTAAAATCTCTTTTCTCACAAACTAGGAGTGCAGGCTCTTCTTTTTTCAGTTTTTCATTGCTTGGTAAATTTTCCTCCATCACTTTATTTTGAGCCTATGTGTGTCACTGCATATGAGAAAGGTCTCTTGAAGACAGCATACCAATAGATCTTGGCGCTCTCTTTATCCAGTTTGCCATTCTGTGTCTTTTAACTGGGGCATTTAGCCTGTTTACATTTAAGTTTAGTGTTGATATGTGTTAATTTGATCCTGTCGTCATGATGCTAGCTGGTTATTTTGTAAACTTGTTTATGTGGTTGCTTCTTAGTGTCACTGGTCTGTGTATTTCAGTGTGTTTTTGTAGTGGCTAGTAATGGTTTTTCCTTTCCATATTTAGCACTTCCTTCAAGAGCTCTGGCAAGGTAGGCCTGGTGGTGATGAATTCCCTCAGCATTTAGTTGTCAGAAAAGGATCTTATTTCTCCTTTACTTATGAAGTTTAGTTTGGCCAGATATGAAATTCTGGATTGGAAATTATTTTCTTTTAGAATGTTGAATATTGGCCCCCAAACTCTTCTGGCTTGTAGGTTTCTGTAGAGGTCTGATGTTGGTCTGATGGGCTTCCCTTTGTAGGCATCCTGGCTTTTCTTTCTGGCTCCCCTTAACATTTTTTTCGTTCATTTTGACCTTGGAGAATCCAATGAGTTTGTGTCTTGGGGTTGATCTTCTCATGTAGTATCTTACTGAGGTTCTCTGGATTTCCTATATTTGAATGTTGGCCTATCTTGCTAGGCTTGGGAAGTTCTCCTGGATTATATCCTGAAGTATGTTTTCCAACTTGGTTCTGTTCTCCCTATCTCCTTCAGGTACCCCAATCAGTCATAGATTTGGTCTTTTTACATAATCCCATACTTCTTGGAGGTTTTGTTTATTCCTTTTTATTCTTTTTTCTCTATTCTTGTCTGCCTGTCTTATTTCAGAAAGATAGTCTTCAACTCTGAGATTCTTTGTTCCACTTAGTCTGTTTGGCTATGGACACTTGTGATTGCATTGTGAAGTTATCATGTTGTGTTTTTCAGCTCCGTAAGGTCATTTATGTTTCTCACTAAACTGGCTATTCTAGTCATCAGCTTCTGTAATGTTTTATTATGATTCTTAGCTTATTTGCATTGTGTTAGAGTATGCTCCTTTAGTTCAGTGAAGTTCATTATTACCCACCTTTTGAAGCCTACTTCTGCCAATTCAGCCATCTCAGCTTCAGCCCAGTTCTGTGCCCTTGCTGAAGAAGTATTGCAGTTATTTGGAAGAGAAGAGGCACCCTGGCATTTTGAGTTTTCTGCAATTTTATGTTGATTCTTTCTCATCTTTGTGGGCTTATCTGCCTTCAATCTTTGAGGTTGCTGACCTATGAATGGAGTTTTTGTGGGGTCTTTTTATTGATGATGTTACTGTTGTTGCTTTCTGTTTATTTGTTTTTCTTTTAACAGTCAGGCCCCCCTTCTGTAGTGCTGTTGTGGTTTGCTGGGGGTCCACTCCAGACCCCAAGCCTGGGTCCCTCCTGCACCTGGATGTATCACCAGTGAAGGCTACAAAACAGCAAAGACGGGAGCCTGCTCCTTCCTCTGAGAGCTCTGTTCCAGAGGGGCACTGACCTGATGCCTATCTGGTGACCTGGAGACCCCTGTTGGGAGGTCGCACCCAGTCAGGAGGAACGGTATCAGGAACCTGCTTAAAGAAGCAGTCTGCCTGCTCCTTGACAGAGCAGGTGCTCTGTCCTTTGGGGAACCACCCTCATCCAGACCGCCCAGACTCTTCAGAGCCAGCAGGCAGGAAAGGTTAAGTCAACTGAACCAGAGAGACCATGGCTCCCCCTCCTGCAAGGGGCTCCATCCCAAGAAGATCATAATTCTGTCCATAAAACCTTGGCTTAGAGTGAATTTCTTAACCTTGAGTTTAATTTGATTGTGCTGTGGTCTGAGAGACTGTTATGATTTCAGTTATTTTGCATCTGTAGTTGCTGCAATTCCCACAGGTGGTCTATAAGGTTCTTGTACTTGAATATAGATACCTTTCTCTATGTTTGGGAAGTTCTCTGTTATTATCCCTTTGAATAAAGTTTCTACCCCTATCTGTCTCTCTACTTCATCTTTAAGGCCTGTAATTCTTAGATTTGGCCTTTTGAGGCTATTTTTTAGATCCTGTAGGTGTGCGCCATTGTTTGTTTGTTTGTTTGTTTTGAGACGGAGTCTCACTTTGATGCCCAGGCTGGAGTGCAGTGGCGCAATCTTGGCCCACTGCAACCTCTGCCTCCTGGGTTCAAGCAATTCTCCTGCCTCAGCCTCCCAAGTAGCTGGGATTACAGCCACACACCACCATGACCAGCTTTGTGTGTGTGTGTGTGTGTGTGTTTGTACTTTTAGTAGAGACGGGGTTTCGCCATGTTGCCCAGGCTTGTCTCAAACTCCTGACCTCAAGTTATCTGCCTACCTCGGCCTCCCAAAGTGCTGGGATTATGGGTGTGAGCCACCATGCCTGACCCAGTTTTTTGTGTTTTTTTGTTGTTGTTGTTGTTTCTTTTTTCTTTTGTCTTCTCTGGCTATGTATTTTTAAATATCCTGTCTTCAAGCTTACTAATTCTTTCTTCTGCTTGATCAATTATGTTGTTAAGAGACTCTGATGCAATTTTTTAATGTGTCAATTGCATTTTTCAACTCCAGAATTTCTGCTGGATTTTTTTTTTAATTATTTCAATCTCTTTGTTGAATTTATCTAATAGGATTCTGAATTTGTTATCTGTATTATCACAGACTCAAAACTTCATTGTTTCCTCAAAACAGTAATTTTGAATTCTCTGTATGAAAGACCACATATCTCTATTTCTCTGTGATTGGTTTTTCGTGCCTTATTTAGTTCACTTGGTGAGGTCATGTTTTCCTGGATGGTCTTGATGCTCGTGAATGTTCATTGGTGTCTGAGAACTGAAGAGTTAAGTATTTATTATAGTCTTTGCAGTCTGGGCTTGTTTGTACCTGTCCTTCTTGGGAAGGCTTTCCAAGTATTTGAAGGGACTTGCGTGTTGTGATCTAAGTTTTTGGTCAGTTCACCTGTATCTCCATTAGGGGGCGCCCCAAGTCCAGTAACACTATGGCTCTTGCAGACTCAAAAATACTGCATTGGTGGTCTTGGGTAAGATCCAGAAGAATCTGGATTACTAGGCAGAGACTCTTGTTCTCTTCCCTTTCTTCCAAACAGATACAGTCTCTCTCTCTGTGCTGAGCTACCTGAAGCTGAGGGGTGAGGGGGTGACACAAGCACCCCTGTGGTCACCACCACTGGGACAATGCTGGTTCAGACCTAAAGCCAATATGATACTAGCTCTCAAATAAGGCTGCCAGTAAACCCTTATCTGGCTACTGCTAGTCCATGTTCACTCAAGGGCCAAAGGCTCTATAATCAGCAGGTGGCAAAGCCAGGCAGGATAGTATCCTTCTTTTCAGGGCAGTGAGCTCCCCCCTGGCCCCTTGCAGGTCTAGAGATGGCATCCAGGAGCCTGGTCCTGGAGACCAAAACCTTAGGAATCTACCTGGTGCTCTATTCTACTATAGCTGAGCTGGCACCCAAGCCACAAGACGAAGTCTTTCCCATCCTTTCTACAAGGAAAGAAGTCCCTCCCCATGGCCACCACTGCTCCAGGCCCATGGCAAGTACTGCCTGACTATTGCCGATGTTCACTCAAGGCCCAAAGGCTCTTTAGTCAGCTTGTGGCAAATGCTGCCAGGGCTGGGACTCTTCTTTCAAGGCAGTGGGCTCCCTTCTATCCCAGAGCAGGTCCACAAACATCCAAGAGCTAAGGCCTAGAATCAGGGACCCCAAGAGCCCACTTGGTACTCTACCCCACTGTTGCAGAGCTGGTACCTAAGCTGCAAGTCCTTTTTACTGTTTCCTTTGCTTTTCTCAAGCAGAAACAGCCTCCCCATAGCCACCACAGCTGGGAATGTGCTGGGTCACACCTAAAGCCAGCACAACTCAGTCTCACCTAAGGCCCACAGCAAGTACTACCTGGCTACTGCTGCTGATTTTATTTTTTTATAATATTTGATTTTATTTATTTTTTGAGACAGAGTTTCATTCTGTTGCCTAGGCTGGAGTGCAGTGGTGTGATCTCAGCTCACTGCAACCTCCACCTCCCAGGCTCAAGTGATTCCCCTACTTCAGCCTCCCGAATAGCTGGGGTTACAGGTGTGTGCCACCACGCCTGGCTAATTTTTGTATTTTTTGTAGAGATGGGGTTTCACCATGTTGGCCAGGCTGGTCTTGAACTTCTGGTCTCAAGTGATCCACCCACCTTGGCCTCCCAAAGTGCTGGGATTGCAGGCGTGAGCCACTGCACCCAGCCATGCTGCTGATTATTCAGGGCCCAAGGGATATTTAGTCAGGAGGTGATAAATGTTGCCAGGACTGGGTCCTTCCCTTCAAGGCAGCAGGTTCCCTTCTGGCCCTGGGTGTGTCTCGAAATGTTGTCTGGGAGCTAAGGCCTGGAAAAGGGGCCTTAGGACTCTGCCCGGTGCCCTGTCATACTATGGCTGAGCTGATATCAAAGTTGCAAGACAAAGTCTTCTTTAGTCTCTCCTCTCCTCTACTCAGGTAGAGTGAAGATTTCTCCAGGAGTTGTGAGCTATACTGTGTAGGGCTAGGGGAGGGGTGTTGCAAGCACTCACTTAGCCACCCCAGCTAGTTTCTCATTAGGTCACATGCCCCCCAAGTCTACTGGCTCTGAGCTCAGCACAGCAGCAGGACTTGTCCAGGAATTGCAGTCCTTGTGGCTTTAAACTGTCTTTTGACTTTATTTAGTACCCGAGAACAATTTAGCGTGCAGCCGTGAGGCGTGCTGGAACTCAAGTTCTGACCCCTGCTACCATTTTCTAGCTATAGGCAGGAGGTGGGGAGGGTCCCCAGAGAGTCTGGGGCATGCATTTTTAGAGGGTAACTTAAAAGAAGGGAAAAGAGAATGGGTGCTGGGAAACAATCAGCAGTCTCTGGCACAGACATAATGCATAAAAGGCTATTCTTACAAATCTGTGTATATATACATATATGCACGTAGAAACATGTACATACTACATTCACATTATTTTTTTAGTTTCATTATGGACCTTAAAAATTTTCAACAGACCTACCCTGGTCCACAGCCAGTTTTAGAGTCCCAGTGGCCACTTTCCAAATAAGCTATGGATTCATCTGTAAATTTTCTTGCTACTTCGGCCATAGTAAGTTTCCAGATGCAAGTGGAAATAGCAGAGGTTCAAGCCTTAGGCTTCCACTAACTCTATTACACCTTGCCTTCTCTCATTCTCTCAGCGCTCTCCTAATAACTGGACTACCAAGGATCAAAAGTAATACAACAATATGGAGAAACACAAGGATACCCGGGTCTATGCAGACCCTCGCCCATTACCTCCCTTCCTAGGAATTGTATGCTTCCTGAGTGACACTTATATATGTTCTTGTTTAATTGAAAAAAGTATAAGAAAAAATGGTTTTAATACTCTGCAATTTAATGTCATGGCAGGCAACCCAAATAAGACTAGAAGAAGGGAGGGAGTTGTCAATAAAGTACAATTTAAAAACAGTTGAACCTCTTTTCCTCTAAAGACTACCACAGTGCTACATTATGCTTAATGCCTCTTTAAATGGCCTAGTTAAGTGCTCATCATTAGTCGTGTGTTACTATGCATTCACTAACAGAACTGGGACCCTGGAACTTGGGGATAAATTGCTCGCAATAGATAATATCCGGCTGGACAACTGTTCCATGGAAGATGCAGTTCAGATCCTCCAGCAATGTGAAGACCTGGTGAAGCTCAAAATCCGCAAAGATGAAGATAATTCAGGTATTGAGAGCATCCTTAGTTAAAACTGATTTTTCAAAATGCCCATCTGTCACCAAAGGTATTAGATCTTGATATTTTACATACAACAGCTGGCTAGTGATGTGGCAGCAGTGTTTCACAGCTAGAAGAGTCTTTAAATTTTGTGTTGAGAGTGTAGTACGAATTTTAAATAATGATGCTTGTAAATGATATCATTAAGATAATTTCATTATACAAAACATTATAATTGCATGAAATAATTTTTAAAGATGATATCTAAATCATCGTCTAATCCCACACTAATACAGTGAAACTGGTGGTTTTCTGGTTTTTGTTGATATTCCTATGGCATAACTATAAACAAGTGGATGTTGCATTTTTTACCTAATTTTACATTATAAACATTTGATCATTTTATAAACTCTGAATATCTATCATTTTTATTGACTGCCTGTGATTTACCTTTCTTCTCTTCTTAAATCACTATATTGCTTCCAACTGTTTCATTATTGTAAATAGTACTCTTATAGACATCTTTATACATAGATATCTTTATTCAGCTTTTCAACTTTTTTTTTCTTTTGAATTCGTTCCTGAGAAAATATTCCTAGAAGCAGGATGGCTGAGTAAGAATACAAAGGAAATGTCTATGATTCCTGAGGAGCCAGTCATGCCTTATGTTGCTTTTCAAAAGGGCTATATACATTTTTTAGGCCCTCCAATGAAACTTAGGAGGGCATAGAATCATCTGAAGCGTTTGTTAAAACACAGATCCTGGGCACCACCCCAGGTGGGACCTGAGATTCTGGATTCCTAATAAACATCCAGATGCTGCCACAGCTGTGGTGCAAGGAGCACACTTCGGGTTGCTCTGAAATACGAGACATCCTATCTGATTATGATAAGAATATAGAGCCAATTGAAAAGTGTCCGTTCATCAAAAGAGTCAGATAATGTGGGGAATTACAGAATGTGATATGGATCCATAAAGTAAACATTTCATTTACAATTTTGCCAATCTTGTGGGTAAAGTCAAGGCCTTTCCTATGAACATGGTTCTGCTGATTATAGTCACAAGTCTAAATGTTTGCCTAAACCATATCCACAATATGGGTAAAGTCAAGGCCTTTCCTATGAACATGGTTCTGCTGATTATAGTCACAAGTCTTTTTGTTTGTTTGCCTAAACCATATCCACAATATATATTTTATGACTTCCAGTTTTATTTTGGTTTGGTTTGGTTTTTAATGCAGTGAGACTTTAAAGAATTTATAGCAATCTGAATGCCTCCTCCACCTAGATTTTGGTCTTCCCCAGTGTTTTAGAGTTTTTCTGCTAGGTAATTAACAGTAGATTTTATGTTTGTTTGTTTGTCTGTTTTGTGTTTGTTTTGTGTGGCACACCCAGGCTGGAGTGTGCCATGGAGTGCAGTGGTGCCAACTCTGCTCACTGCAACCTCCACCTCCCAGGTTCAAGCAATCCTTGTGCCTCAGCCTCCTGAGTAGCTGGAATTACTGGCATGCATCATCTTTCCTGGCTAATTGTTATATTTTTAGTAGAGATGGAGTTTTGCCATGTTGACCAGGCTGGTCTCAAACTCCTGACCTCAATTGATCTGCCCACCTCGGCCTCCCAAAGTGCTGGGATTTCACGTGTGAGCCACTGCGCCTGGCCATAGATTTTTGCCTAACGAACCCTTATTGAATCTTTCCCAACCGTTGGATTTTATTTTCATAGAACAAGTACATTCATATTTCATAGGTTATATAAGATTAATTAAATTACATAGTTAAAATAACAAGTACAGCTGGCATAAACAGGTTTAGGAATAAACATAATTGCCTCTAAATTTTGAAGTTTACAACTCAAGCAGGAGCAGGAGCAGAAGTGCAGAGGGGCTAGATAAAGAAACATATTGCTCTGGAGCATGCCATGGCATTGATCTGTACATTTTATGATAGAGGATGAACAGCCACAATTAATTCAGTAAATTGATTAAGTGGAGATTGGTTGAGAGAGCATCTACTGTATATAATTTCATTGCAACCAGTAATGAAGTTGTGGCAATGTTCTGGGATTTCCTTAATCAGGTCATCTAGAACTAGAGTTCATGGTTATGTCAGGCTATGTGTTTATGATTCCTATTCAAAGTAAAAAAAAAAAAAAACTATAGTTGCATCCATCAGTACAATTGAAGATGATGATATCCAAATATATTTTATAACCAATGTTTAAAAATATGCACAGGTTTGCACTAATTATTTCCTAAGCAACTGCTTTTCTGTGCCAACATTTGCATTTCTCTCCTTACAAGCCTGCTTCAGTTGCACTTTCTTTTGGGGATTTATTTCAAAATAGGGAGTAAGCCTTTAGCATCAGCCTGGGTTCTGTCCTAGTCAAGAGGCAAAGCCCTGTGGAGAAACCTGTTTTGCATGATTTGCCCTGCTCAGCAGATGTCAGCTACCTTCCTTGCAAAGTGAAAAAGCCAAGCCAGAGATGAATGTGTGTAGTGGGCACAGTTGGCAATGCATCCAATTTCAAAGCCAGGCTGTGTCTGCCGGTTGGCAGGAGTTTCCCAAACAACTGAGCACTTGGAGAGCTAGACCTTACTTTCAGTTACTGATTTCCTTTGCCTCATTTTCCCCCTTTATACGCTTCCCCTACAATCCCTATTTTTTAATTTTAAGAGGTTCTGGTTTTAAAATCCTAAAGCTTCCATAGAAAAACATACAACCACCCAAAATAAGACTATAGATATTGGCATGAGAGACATACTTACCCAAACCAGATTTTCTCATACTGATATACAGAAATATATACTCGTTCAGACATGGTTTTACAAAAGATCACTATTTGCAAATTATTCAGCTATTGATTTTGAAGAATTTATGTGATCCTAGTATTCTCTTCCCTTACAACATTATAATTTGAATACCTGAATTCATTTTTATTCAGAGCAAAGTAAGGAAGGAAAAAAAACATTATTCAAAATGTAAAGCCTGACCACAGATTATTTAAAGGCAAACTAAATCTTCACAAAGAGGAAATGTTTTAAAATCAGACATGATATGATGAAGAATGGAAACTCAGAAGAAGAGACGGTAGGAGGGGGATGTGGGACCAAAAAAAACTACTTATTGAGTACAATGTGCAGCACTTGGGTGATGGGTGCACCACAATCTCAGGCTTCACCACTACACAATTCATCCAGGTAATGAAAAACCACTTGTACCCTTAAAGCTATTGAAATAAATTCTTTTAAAAAATCAGACCTCAGTTTAAAGTTCAGCTCTACCACATTTGAGCTGTGAGAGTTTGGGCAACTTGCTAAACTTGTCTGAGATTTGGTCCCATTTTCAGTACCATCTACATAATGATACCCATCTCAGGGAGCTGTTGTAACTTACTGAAAGAAATACTGGCACAGTCCATACTCCACTCAGTAAGTGGGGACTATTTGTATTCTAATTACCTCCTGAAATCCCTTTCTCTGCATTCGTTCTGATCCTTTATCAAGATATGACTGAGTGGAAAATAAGCATTGATCCTTCGGACAGTCACTGATTTTGAAAGTTTGATATTATGCTTAATCTGAAATTATGCTGGTGATCAGAATGATCCCATTAAATAGTTGCCATGCTTTGTCTCAATATTTTTGAATGGTAATATTCAGTGTATATTCTCCACCCCCAGAAATGTTGCTCATACTAATGTAGGCCCTCTGCACTTCAGGAGTTTTCCAGTCCTTTAACGGCTGGCTGCTCTCCTTCCTTCAATGATGATTCTCTCTCCGGTCACAGGAAGTTTATAACTATACTTGATGTAACTTGGTTTCCTAAGCTAGCTTGTACTGCAAATGGGATTTAACAGATACTGCTTCAAAATGTAAGCATTTCTTCCAGCTTCGCACGTCTCACTACCCTGCTGTGTACCTTACCCAAGGAGATGGTAGAACTATTCCCAAATGCTGCTGAAGCCCTCGATTTTCAGTCATGCCATCAGCATTCATTTATTGTCTATGAAGTATCAGGCAATGACTACCGGTTCTTAGATAAAAAGGACACAATCCTGCCCTTAAATCAGTTACCACCAAATAGGAGAAACAAAAGAAAATCAATAATTAACAATATAGTGAATGTCGTAAGGATATGCACAAAATATTCCACAATGGTAAGAGAATGTGAAGGCATCCATTTGAGCCTGAGGACCTCAAGGAAAAGATTCTAACCACCTGGGTCCCGAAGAGGTTTGTGAAGTGGTGCAGAAAGTTAGGGACAGCATGGCACACTCCAGTAGGCAGATATGGCTCAAGCAGAACATATGTGCAAGGACTTGGTAGTAGGTAAGCTAGAAAGGTATACTGGAGCCAAGTCATTATGGGCCTTGTAAATCATGTTAGTAAATTTGAATTTTATCCCAGAAACCAGTGGGGAGCCATTAAAGGAATTAAAACAGGAATGAGGCCCACTGGACTTGGTTAGTGACCGCTGGTTTTAATCACTTTACGAAAGCGCTGAATGAGCCATTCAAGAGAGTCTGAATTAACTCTGCTTCTAGCCCAAGCTGGGGGAAACGGTGGAATGAAAGACGAAGAACGCCAGACTGGCTTCATAACTGACAAGTGGGAAACTTAGGCACATTAACTTCTCTGAGCATGAGTTTCCTCATCTGTAAATGTCCATTTAATGCTTCCTTTAATTGGCTGTTTTAAGGATTAAAGGAGGAGATACATACATATATATACACACACACATATATATATATTTAAATTAAAGGAGGAGATATATGTGTGTGTGTGTGTGTGTATATATATATGTTTTTGTTTTGTTTTGTTTTGTTTTGTTTTGTTTTTGAGATGGAGTTTTGCTCCTGTCACCCAGGCTGGAGTGTAATGGCAGGATCTCGGCTCACTGCAACCTCCACCTTCCAGGTTCAACCGATTCTCCTGCCTCAGCCTCCCAAGTAGCTGGGATTACAGGTGCCTGCCACAACCATGCCCAGCTAATTTTTTGTATTTTTAGTAGAGATGGAGTTTTGCCATGTTGGGCAGGCTAGTCTCGAACTCCTGACCTCAGGTGATCCGCCCACCTTGGCCTCCCAAAGTGCTAAGATTATAGGCGTGAGCCACCGCGCCTGGCCTAAAGGAGGTAATATATTTAAGAACTCACCAATAAGTTTGCACTTAGTAAGGCCTAATGAATGCTGACTATCAGTAGTCATTACTGTATTTGGATATTTTAAAAGTGAATTTAAGCTCTATCTAACAATGGCCAAATCTTTTGGAACACTTGGAGTTGTAGGTGTTTTTCTCTCTCATTCTGGATTCAGCCTGGACCATCCTGCATTCAGGAGCTTCTGCGTTTGTCGTCTTCCATTACTGCAGGAATGTAACTCAGGTAGTGTCCAGTGGTTCTTGTGTGGGTCCAAGGCTCTGGGATTCCTGAGGCTGTGACCCAATCCCCAGGTCCTCAGCAATGCAAATAATCCCCTTGAAAAAAATCTATTGTTTGTCTTGATTGCTTCTGAGTCCAAAGTGAATGAAGAGAGTTGGAAGACCTGGCTAAGGCCTGAGAGGAAACCCTGAAACAAAGCAACAGAGACCTTTGGGGATTTGCAGGAAGAGATAGAGGTTTGCAAATCTATCACATATAGTTTTCAAAACTCGGGTTTGTATTACCACCCTTTTGTCAATCAAATATACAGCTATTAATGATTTCTCACTTGGTTTGGGGAATCTTATTCTAATATATAGCATATTTTTGGAGACCATAAATCAATACTTGACCTTCCTGGGCTCTAATCTGTGTAAAAAAATCATTTTCAGGCTGCAGCTTGTCCTATTCAAAGCAAATTACCTTTATCCAGCCTTATTAGTGATTAAATTAGTCCTTTGAAGACAGATTCATATTTTGGGCTTCAAATATATATAGTTCACCAGTGTTAAGCCAAGCTAAGTAATTTGTGGTAGCTTTTCCCCCTAAACCCAGATTGGAGTATTGGAGTAGCAGAGATGCCCCTTTCCAAGCTCCCAAGAATGATCTCGGCTGTGCTTGGAGCACTGGAAGGAGGTGTGTTGAAAAGAAGCTGGCTGCAAGAAGGACCTATGATAAAAAGTACTTTTCTCTTTTCTTCAGGCTTGATTTCATAAAGGGATGGCTCTCCAGCTTGAGTGTGCATCAGAATCACCGAGAAGATGTTAATCCACAGATGACTAGGCCCCTCTCCCAGAGTTCCCATTCCTATTGGTCTGTGGGGTAGGGATTCTCAGTCAAATGCAAACTTGAGAATTTGTATTTGTAACAAGTTCACAGATGATGCCAAAACTGCTGGTCCTAGAACTACACTTTGAGAAATGCTGTCACAAACAAACCTAGTTTTGAGACTTAAAATTATCACTTACACACAGAAATTTGAATTCTACTCTGAAAACACTTAGCAATTGCTTGGACGTCTCCTGATATATCATTGTGACATGCCTATATAAAATGACTGTGTAGCAATAAGGGAGCTGTAGACAGTGTTGTTCAAATGGTTTACTTTCTCAGGCCTGTCCAACTCCAAGAAATTTAGCTGTACTCTAAAATTAATTCCATCACTTTTAGTTGAAGTGAACTTTGATTGACCTGCACCTGTATGCCATCCAAAGGCTCTCTCCCAAATCCAAGCCTCCTATTTGGCCACAGAAGCAGCTACCATTATGGATTCAAGCCAGATAGTGTTCATTTTGTTAAACAAGCGGCACTCAAGAAGCCTGAAAATAACATTGCACATAAGTAATGCAGCAATTTTGCATCTGTTCTGTGCTTCCATTAATTTTCTTAACTAGAGCTGAGCAGAACAAACAAGTAGGCTTGCCCCGTTTCCTGTCTTTCACTAATCGTTGTAAACCTTCTGTTGTGATATAAAAGCTGTTTATAATATCATTAACATCTGCTTAGGCTCACTTTGAAACTTACTGGTGATTCTACTTTTTTCTTTCTCAGAAGTTTCTCTTCTAGTTAAACACCGTAGTTGCTCCTTTCTAAGACTTCTACCTGAAGCAACCTCAAGGAGAGTATATTTAGGAACGCTTCAATCTCCAAAATAGTCTGAGTATTCCTTCCTAAATGGCAGTTATTATCCTCCTCCTAAGCTGCTGGGCCTCACAGATGCCAATTGAGTTAAAGCCCGAGAAGGCAGGTGGAATTGGCAGTTGAACCTGAAGCTGACTCAACACTCCTGGCACGGTGGAGGGAGGAAGTTCTAGGTTTGCTCATCCCCTTAATGGCAGCTGAGGTTGTATTCTCAAACTTTGAATGAGATTAGGTTTGCATCACATGTCTTGGAAAAGGAAACTAGACCTTGGCATAGCAGGGAAGCTGACTCGTAAAACTCTCCTGGAGATCTCAGCCTGGGAACCAATGACTACATGCTAATATGCATTCATCCTTCTGCTCACTTGTTCAAGCATTTACTGAGTTCCCTTTGGTACCAGACATAGTTCTAGGCTATGGGGATATGAAGATAAAAATCTCTGTTTTCAAGGTAATCTTATTGTAATGAAGAGCCAAGTAGTGAGATCCTTAAAACATAGAGTGAAAGGTATACGCTAGAACATACATTTCCAAGGGGGGCAAAAATTGGTTCTTAAAATTGGTTCTTGTGGTATCTTGGATATTACATTATGAAAGTTTGTGGCCCTCCAAATCTCAATCATACCTGATTGAATTCTAGTTCTTAATATTTAATTTCTCTCATTAAGGATAATTTAAAAATAATTTCACTCTTCTCGTTATTTGAGAGCAAGAGTGAAAATAAAAGTTTAGAAACATCAGAAGAATGCACAGGAGCTGTGGGTCTCATAGGAAAGCCTCTAGCCCCTCCAGCTAAACCACCAGGAAGCCTTTCTGAAGGATGAGACTCTGAGCCAAGCTTTAAAGTAAAAGTAGAAATTCTACAGGATAACAAATGAGAGAAAGGTGTTTGTGCATAGGGAGTAACAGGTGCATGGGCTAAAGATGTTAGAAAAGTGCTATTTAAGGAATTGCAGTGGTTCTATGAAGAGAGAATTTAGCAGATTGGATTGGGATGGGGGAGGATGGTGTGACCCTCTGGGGGCCAGCTCAGCTCTTGCAAAGGGGTTATATTTTATTCTTAAAGAACTGAGGAACCAATAAAAAGCTTTAAGTAAGAGAGTAACATTTCAGATTTATGTTTTGAAAATATTCGGGGGAGGAAAAAGAAGAAATTTATGTTGGCAGCAGTGGTGAAAATAGAAGTGGGGAGGAGGGGCAAAGGCTGGATCCCAAGCAGGCAAACTGTTTAGGAGGAAGCCATTGCTATGAAAAACTGGGCAGAGCCAAGATGGGGTCCTTCTCAAGAGCTGGAGAGTTTGCCTTGTGGGCAGACAGGCCATATGGTCTGGAAAAGACTCTGTGCGGGCAGCCATCACCACCCTCTATGAAAGGAAAGCCAGAGTAATTAAATATCTGTTTACACAAGGCATCCACATAGGGCTTTCTAAGGGAAATGATATTATTTTATTTTTCAAAAGCTTGTTATTAAATTCAAAATACATACAAAAATAAAAATAGCATAATGAATCACCATGCATCACCCAGTGTTAATGGTGATTTGCTTACAACCAACCTTGCTTCATCTCCCCTCTTAGTCTGGTTTCCCCACCTCACCAGTGGAGTTATGAAGAAATTCCCGGCATCATCTCATCTTTTTACTATTACTAACATATGCCTAAAAAATACTTTTTAAAAACATATAACTAAATAACATCATTAGCAATATTTTTAATATGATAAAATAGTCGCTCAATGTTCACATTTCCCTGATATATATAAAATCCTAATTAAAACCAACTGTTTTTTTTAAAGCAATCTATCCGAGGAAAAAATAGACAAATAGACAGCTTTTTTTTAGAGGGAGCCTTGCTGTGTCGCTCAGCCTGGAGTGCAGTGGCACAATCTCAGCTCACTGCAACCTCCACTTCCCAGGCTTAAGCGATTCTCCTGCCTCAGCCTCCTGAGTAGGTGGGACTACAGCACGTGCCACCACACCCAGCTAATTTTTGTATTTTTAGTAGAGACGGGGTTTTGACATGTTGGACAGGCTGGTCTCAAACTCCTGACCTAAGGTGATCCGCCTACTTTGGCCTCCCAAAGTGCTGGGATTACAGCCATGAGCCACTGTGCCCGGCCAATAGATACCTTTTTATAACAGGTGGTTTTAATTAGAATTCCAAATGATCTACTCATTGCTTTTAGTTGTAATATCTCTTAAATCTCCCTTTTCTTTCTTTCTTTCTCTTTCTTTAATTTTCTTTTCTTTCTTTCTTTTTTTGAGACAGAGTCTCGCTTCATCACCCAGGCTGGAGAGCAGTGACATGATCTCAGCTCACTGCAACTTCCACTTCCTGGGTCAAGCAATTCTCCTGCTTCAGCCTCCCAAGTAGCTGGGACTACAGGCGCAAGGCACCACGACTGGCTAATTTTTGTACTTTCAGTAAAGACGGGGATTCATCATGTTGGCCAGGCTGGTCTTGAACTCCTGACCTCAGGTGGTCCACCGCTTTGGCCTCCCAAAGCGCTGGGATCACAGGTGTGAGCCACGAAGCCCAACTAAATCTCCTTTCTCTTTTGTGTTTCTCGCAATATTTGTTAAAGAAAACATAAATCAGCTTCCATTTCTGTCATAATTTAAATAGAGCATCACGTCATCCTGTTTCCACCCCAATGTAATCACAGAAATGTGTCCTTCTTGTTAAGATGTACCATTTCCTAGATTCGCATCTCCATCACTATCTAAACTCATTGGGTGCCCTAATAATTGCCTTCTAGTCAGTGAGGACTCAGATGCCAATAAAAAAAATGTCCCCAAATAAGGCAACCTGAAACAGACTATCTTAAAGCCATTTACTTCATCTCTGGTATTATTTTGTCATCTTTGTGTCACAAGTTACACTGTCGAAAAATAACATGGAATACTCACTCTGGGTTGCCTGCAGAATGAGCTGAATAGAACCAGGTACCCCCCTTCTCCCAATGAATGGCACTACCCCCAAATCCCCTTCCCATGGACCACTTTTTGTTTTCATCTGAAGTATGGTTTCCATGGATACTCCCACTAGTTATTGGGTCTCCAGGTCCTGGGCAAGCATCCTTCTCCCCAAAACCCATAAAGAGCGGATGCTCCAACCCAAAATGCTTGGCACCCATTGACAAGTTTGTGCTCATCCTTGCCTTATACAGAGAGCAATAAGGGGTCAAGGTCTTTACTATGGCATACACACCTCCACTGAATGGCCCACACAGAGTGTCCAGCAGTAACTAATGTTTAACTTTGCCAGGGATTACTAATCAAATGACTCATTCAGAATTTCATCCAGAATATAGTTGACGATGAGGGCTGCAAAGTACATGCAATCTATCCAATAGTGCTCTGTTCATTTAGGTCAAAGCCAGCTCTGAAATGTGACAAAACATCGTACTGTAGGAAAATTTAGACTTTTGACTTCTGCCCGTTATTCAGTTACCCTCTATCTTGATGCTTCTCTCCAGAGCCCTTAGCAGATAATCACCAACTTATTGGCCACAACTTCAGCATCAGCCCAGAAGAAACTTGTGAACCAGCAAACAGAGCTGTTTTAGGTTTGATATGGGAACTTCTCAGCTGCTAATGTAAATTTGATCCCAATGTTGAAGATTTTGTGCCCTAAAATGTTGACTTAAGCATTGCAGTGTGTGGTGGATGGTCTTTAGTTCTGAATATGTGGAGCAAATACGTTGAGTAGAGTGCTCAGAAAGTGGAGATGGTGGCTGCATTCAAAACTCCCAATCTATGGCCAGAAGTGAAGTAAGTGCTGGCAAGAGAGGACACATTGCTTCCCACATGACTCGATAGACCCTTCATTTTATATTCATCCTAATTCTTCACTGAAAACACAATTAATTGAATTGTTAACTCAAGCCTTGCTTTTCCTCCTTATTTTAGGGTTTCATATAGTAAATGAACAGCTGCTCACTGCAAAAATGTGGCCGTGTTAATACTTCACTAGGATGTAGTCTGATTGTAAAAGCTGACTGTTTTGTTAAAGTAGCCACTGAACCATTTCATTGTATCCTCAGGTGCAGAAATGAAATAGTTCCTTAACCATTCACAGCTCCCAGGCCCAAGGAATAAAACAAGAAACGCCCAAGAACTTTAAGCATGTCAGAAGCAAATAAAACCTTTGAATTCTGAGACTTCTTATTTGCAACCCTGACACCATCACAATACCCACCATGTTGAAGGCAGCCCATGATATCTTTCTGGCCAGTCCTTTAGGCAGAGCACATTCACAAGTGTCTTCCACTATAATAATGTTGAATAGCCAAAATTAGTTTATGACAGCGTGGCAGCCTGGTCTATGCTGTTGAAACATAGTTTACAACAGCTTTTACTCCATTGAAAGAGGAGAGATGATCATTCAAACTTCCACTTTAATATCTGTAATTCACTGATAGGACTCACATTAGAAGATAGTAAGTGGAATGATATGTAAGAGATTCTAGATTTCTTGCTGTTGTCTTCAAGTTTACTTATCTAAGTTCCACTTAACCATATATATGTTATCATTTGTTCCAACCCTTAGCAAAATCCACATTTCTATATCAAAAGTTAGCTTGCATGTAAAGCTTAAAATGGAAACAGCATGACCCGATGTCTTCTTTGTTACTGGGTGACTCTCTCCTCTCAAATTATAATACCTCCTCAGCCATATGTTTATTTCACAGGTATTTACTGCACACTTACCAAATGCTAGATAAGCACTGTCCTAGACATGGACACAGTTGAAAGGTCCTGCAGCCCCAGTTGGGCAGATCTCACACATTTAAAACATAAGTCATTAGGCAGTGTTCCTCTCCCCTGGCACTGACAATGACTATATCTCTATATTTGAATGTAAGATCCTACTAAGGAAATGCTGTTCCCCAAAATAATTATTTTCTGAGACATGATACTTCGACGAGGATGTTTTGAATTCCTACTTTATATGTGAATCTATGTGTCTTACTCCTTTGCCTTTTCCAAAGAAATCAATTATGATTCCTTGGCATTTATTGCAGATGAGCAAGAAAGTTCCGGAGCAATTATTTACACCGTGGAGCTGAAACGCTATGGGGGGCCCCTTGGCATCACAATTTCAGGAACTGAAGAGCCGTTTGATCCTATAATCATTTCAAGCCTCACTAAAGGGGGATTAGCTGAAAGGTAAAATTTGAAGTAACTGTTATAATTACCTGTGTCTGAGATGGGCTTCCTTCCTCACAACCACATAAAAACATGCTCCTCTCTCTGTGGTTATCTGTTGGCTTTTAAAAATCTGCACAAAGGATTGATCTTAGAGCTTGAGAACTCTCAGGCAGAGCTCCGACTTGACTCTGAGGGGCATCTTACAGGCGGTAAAAGATGTCATGGGCTTAGCATTGATATGACTCTCTGAAATGTATAAAATGACCACAATTGACTGAAGATGGATTTGTATTGTGTCCATTTTGAGAGGAGGAAACTAAAGTTCAGGGAGGTTGAATGGCTTGTCCAATTTCATTCAGCAAACACTTGCTGAGCCTCTGTTACCTGACAGGTGCTGCACTTAGCTGCTGTGTGTTCAGAAGAGGGTGATACAGGCATCATCTTATGGGAACAAAGTGTAGTGACCCATTTTAATAATGTCTTAAAATCTGGAATGTCCATTTTTTACTTTGGCAATGATGTATACACACACACCCACTCCCCACCCTCTGCTAAACTGCATTTCTTTCTGAGATGTGTTGTCAGACATATGACAAACCCTACAGGCAAGTCTGTCCTCCAGATCTGTCCTTCCAACCTAGCTCAGGAATACACAAATGCATTGTTCCTGCTAACAACTGGAAACAGTGGTTAGCAAAATAGAGACACAGCATTGCAGAATGTTGGAGCTGCAGTGTACCTTAGAAATTAGCTCAGACAGGCTGGGTGTGGTGGCTCACACCTGTAATCCCAGCACTTTGGGAGGCCAAGGCAGACGGATCACGAGGTCAGGAGTTCAAGACCAGCCTGGCCATCATGGTGAAACCTCACCTCTACTAAAAATACAAAAATTAGCTGGGCATGGTGGTGCATGCCTGTAATCCCAGCTACTTGGGAGGCTGAGGCTGGAGAATTGCTTGAACCCAGGAGGCGGAGGTTGCAGTGAGACAAGATCGCGCCACTGGACTCCAGCCTGAGTAACAGAGCGAGACTCCATCTCAAAAAAAAAAAAAAAAAAAAAAAAAAAAAAAAAAAAAAATCTGCAGAAAGAAAGGATGCTGCATGCTATCCACTACATTTGTATTTGGATTTTTAGGGGACTTACCCCATGACTCAGCTTTCTTGGAATTGAAAAAGCACACAAGTTCATTTTAATAACTAATTAAAACAATTTTTAAAATGTTTTTGGAAACTAAAAAGTAATCCACAACATATGCAGTGATCTTACAACATTTCCCAGAAGAAAGCAAGAGGGACTTCTGGAGATCCTTGCCAAGTCTTTATTATGATGAATGTATAAGGTATGTCAGGGAATTTATATTCAGTACCACACAGGGATTATTTCTACCTCTCCTATTACTATTTGGTGTTTCAGAACTGGCGCAATCCACGTAGGAGACCGAATCCTAGCCATCAATAGCAGCAGCTTGAAAGGGAAGCCTCTGAGTGAAGCCATCCATTTGTTACAGATGGCAGGAGAGACTGTCACCTTGAAAATTAAGAAACAGACAGATGGTGAGTAGTGAGTTGAAAGCCACAATTAAGGATTTCCAGTGCATTTTCTTCCTTGAAAGAATGTGCTAGTGTCTGTGTGATTCTAGGGAAACGAATCTCCAGCAAGAGTATTTTGGTATATTTTTATTTAAATTTACTCTGATACTTAAACTCCTTTCCTGTCTATAAAGCCCAGTCAGCATCGAGCCCCAAGAAGTTCCCCATTTCTAGCCATTTGAGTGACCTGGGGGATGTGGAGGAGGACTCCTCGCCAGCACAGAAGCCAGGCAAGCTGTCCGACATGTACCCTTCCACAGTGCCCAGTGTGGACAGTGCTGTGGATTCATGGGATGGGTCTGCAATAGACACCAGCTATGGAAATCAAGGTACGTCTTTACTTTGTCCCCAGAGGACTTCTCATTGTTGAAGCCCATGCTTCTTCAAGATTCATCCTCTGCTCCATGAGGAGAATATCTTTATTTAACTTGTATCTGCTTTGGTGTAGCCGAACACACTGAATGCTTACACTCAGCTGGCCATGCATTTCCTTCTAGTGCTTATAAGGCATGAACCTTTACCAAACACTAACAGGCCTCCATTAGGTCTACTGATGGCCAAGTATCCCATCCAGAGCTTATCCTTCAAGCTTAGATTAATGTGAGGCAAACCATACAATAAAGTGGCTTGTTCAATACAGGCCCCATTGTCTTATTTTTCAGCAAGCTTTCCACAAAGATGGATTGGGGAGTTCAGAAGAGTTACATAAGAGATTAGCCAATGATTTGTGACTCTATTTATTCCTGCCCACTCCTGACTTTTTTTTTTTCTTTTAGAGACTGGGTCTCACTCTGTCACCCCAGGTAGAATTCCCTGGCACCATCACAGTTTATTACAGCCTCAAACTCCTGGACTCAAGAGATCTTGCTGCCTCAGTCTCATCTCCTCAGTAGCTGAGACTATATGCAGACACCACCACACCCAGCTGATTTTTAAATTTTTGTAGATATGGGGTCTTGCCATGTTATCCAGGCTGGTATCAAACTTCTGGCCTCCAGCAATCCTCCTATCTTGGCCTCCCAAAGTGCTGCAATTACAGGCATGAGCCACCATGTCCTTTCCCTGAATGTTTATAATTAGAGCGTTATAATCACAATATAGGAAAGTATAGAGTAGATTTTTCTTCATAGGGGTCATTGTCATGTGAAGAAATACTATCTACATTAAAAAGCCTCACTCATGGAATATAAACACATAAAAGGTGTCAGACTGAAAACAGAGCAGAAACTAATAGCTTCTTTTAAAAAATATTTTCTTCCCAGTGATCCATGGCATCAAAAAGAAAAGTATGTCAAAACTTCTTGGTATTTCTCCTCATCTGAGCCTTACCTTCTCCCGTGTTCTATGTAAATTCCAGCCTCTGAATCCCTTGTTTGCTCTGGGTTTCAGTCAGTCAAATAATAAAACACATAAACAGTTTAGAGAACACATTGGCATGAGGGCTGCTTTGTCACGGAGTTAACTGTACTTTTAGGAGAGTCTGTATCCAGTTTGCTCTCTCCTGGTTTTCCTAGTTTCCTTCTCTCAGCCTGCCTATGTTGTGTCACTCTCTGTTAAGTCCTCTGGTGAACAAAAAAAAAATATGGAAGGGAGAAAAAACTGGAAAAAAAATGAAAGGAGATGATATTTCAAAGTTGTCAAGTTGTTACTTTCATTAGAGATGATACTGGAGTTGGGTGCGGAAAATACTTTGAACACCTAAATGGAATTGGGGCTTTTATTTATCTGGCAATTAATTTTTGCAAGTCATAATACCTTGTGACAAGTTTGCCTATGCCACCAAATAACAGACCTTCTGATTGCCTGAGAATTGATTGGCCACCAGAAGACACTGAGTAAAGGACAGAAGTCACATTCTATCAGAGTAGACTCAGGTTTATTTATCAATGTATTGTGTATTGGTTATTTATTCGTGTATTATTTGTGTGTTGCTTATTAATGTAGAGATATTTTTGTTACACAGATTTTTGTGAGGGTGCTATTGATATTAATGACTTCTTCCCCATAAGGTGATCCGGAAGACCTTAGCTACTCCATTCCTTGAAACTATAGAAAAAGGACCATGAGAAGCAAACTGAATATAGGACCTGCCCCTCATTAGTAAAAGATGAAAAACCATTTGTTATTTGTGAAACATTTCGAAATTTTGAATCATAGTCATAATATTACATTTTGCATCTATAATTTAGACATTTTATGAGGTTGAAGGGAACTAAGGGATAAGTAGAGACAATGGCAGTCAGGATAGAATCGAAGTACTCCAAGGTAATGAAAAAGTAGTAATAACCCTTTATATATGTAGATCACTCTAGAGTTTACAAAGCACTTTTGTATAACTAATCCCCATTAATTCTCGTAATGAATATGGAAGCTGAAGGCAGGATTTCAGCTTTAGAAAGGGTTTAGGAGTCAGCTAGTCTGGTGTCCGGTGCAGCCCTTGGTGCCAGGTCCTGCCTCACTGCACGCCAAGACACGCTGCATGGACTTGAGCGCCCAAGTTGACAGGTTGTTCCTTGTGCTGAGGCATCCCCCCATCTCCACATAGCTCTGATGACTCTAAAGCTCTCACTTGTATTGAGCTGCAGTATGCCTATTAGTCCTAGCTATACCCTCAAGGTCATTCTGAACTAGACTAAAGCCTCTTCTCTTGACAGCCCCTTAGATACTCGGAGACAGCTATTGGGTCTCTGTTGAGGCTTTCCTTCTCCAAGCCAAATAGCCCCAGTTCCTTTAACTGTGCCTTCTATAATTTACTGGCAAGTATCTGTATCGTCCTGTGGGCCTCTGTTCTGAATGCGCTTCAGTTTACCTGTATACCTGTTAAATGTAGCATTCAAAAGGAAAATCACACAACAGCCCGACAGCCTGGAGCAAAGCAAGCTTGTCATTGGCATCACTGAAGACAGGAGAACTGATCAATGACGCCTACCTCAACATAAGAATTTTAGTGGTCATGGCACATCTGTCACTCATTTTGAGCTTACAGTTTACCAAGATCTCAAAGTCTTGTGAATGTTTTTTTTGTTGTTGTTTAGTTTTGTTTTTTTTTTTCCTTTACCTGTGATATTCAGTTAAACTGCATCTCTCCAGATTGTGCTTGTGAGATTGACTTTTTAAAAGCAAGGCACAGCTGGGTACAGTGACTCAGGCCTGTATTCCCAGTACTTTGGGAGGCTGAGGTGGGCAAATCACCTGAGGTTAGGAGTTCAAGACCAGCCTGAGCAGCATGGCAAAACCCCGTCTCTACTAAAAATCCAAAAATTAGCCAGGCATGGTGGCACACACCTGAAATCCCAGCTACTCGGGAGGCTGAAGCAGGAGAATCCCTTGAACCAGGAGGCAGAGATTGCAGTGAACCGAGATCATGCCACTGCACTCCAGTCTGGGCAATAGAACAAGACTACATCTCAAAAAAAAATTAAAACAAAAATAAAAGCAAGACAGAGAACCGCACTTTTACTTTTCCTATTCAATATTATGTTGTGAGATACAGCTTATCTCTCCAACCTGTCCCTCCAGCCTCTCAGCAGGCTCTCTGCCTTGTCCCAGGAAGCCCCTGCACATTCTCTCTGTTCCCTTTAAGGCTGGAATAGTTGCCTCATTCCCAGGAGGCTGTTGCACCTCCATAATGCACATCTTCCTCCTGGGGCTGGAAATCGATGTCTTTGCAGCAACATTCCTTACTGTTCTCTGCTGCTTCTCTAAAATATCAAGCTTGCTCCATTCATTCTTTCAACCAGTATGTAATGACTGGCTCAATATCAGGCCCATAGACCATGTGGATACACTGTTGGACAAAGGAAACATGATCTCTGCTCCCGTGGAAGAGGTTGCGCAGCTGAAAGGACAGTCAGTTAACAAATAAATAAATAGTGGCCCTATCACTTCGTTAGTGGAAAGGGAAATAGAATGGAATGATGAAAACTTGTGGGGAAAGAAGGGATGTGTTTAAGGAAGTCCCACAAGGGGCTGATCCTCAGTTCCACTGTGTGGCTGACTTCTTCCAGTCGGCCTCCAGGTCAGCTTCTTTCACTCCCCATTGTCTTGCCCATTAGATGCCTCATGCCCTTCTGCCTTATCAAAATCTTAGGCATTTGGCCTCCTTGCATCTTCTTAATTCTTCCTTCTAACTCTGAGAAAACCCTATGACTGCTTTACTTGGATTTAGCAAAGGTCAGTACAAGAGGGACTGGCAAATTGGTGGTGGTACATAGACTGCCATTCTCATGTGCTGAATAGCTCTTGTGCTCTCTGTAACTTTTGACTCTCAACTCAGATAGTTACATTTCTATCTTATTTTTCTCTCTTTTGAAGTCATTTTGATCATTTGTATTCTCTCAGAAAATGAAATTATTTCATCCAGATGTCAAATGTATTTTTATATAATCTCTTTTTAAATTTTTTTATTTTCTCAGTTTCTATAATTATATCCACAATATTGTTTCTTAATTGGTATATTTGTGGTTTTATTATTTTCCCCATGATTTGATTAGTAACAGTTTATTTGATTTCTTTGTTGGGTTTTTATTTTTTCCCAGAGAACTGACTCTTGCATTTATTTATTAGTTCTACTCTAGTTTTTTTTTTACATAAAATTTTACTTTTAATTTGATTAACTCTTTCATTCAGTTCCTTTTGAATTTTATTCCTTTTATGACTTAAGTTGGATGCACAATTTATTTTCATTGTTTTATAAGGATATATTCCTTCTTTGTGTTTTCATAAGGATGATAACTGATCAAGGACACCAACATGTGCAGTCAGAGTCCAACTTTATTTAATGTCATTAAAGAATACAAATACTCCATACAGAGGATAGCACAGAGTAGAAACCCAATGGTATCCTCCTCTACTCATTGGCAGGGTTTTATTTTTCTCTTTCTTTTCTGATCTCTACAAGCTCATGTTTCATCATCATCTTGTCTTGCCCAATTTCTCTTGAGTTCTTATATTTCTGCTTTGATCCCTTGTTTATAGAGGTGATGACTTTGCTGTGTATTTTTTGAATTTTGTGATTATTTCTGACTGGTCATGTTTATCATTTGCTCTGAACCAGGCTTCTTCTCATGAGTATTCTTCATCTGCTATCACTTTGTTTTTCTATGCCTTTGCTCTCATTTGTTTGATATGTACTTGGTATACATGTTATGCCAATTCCTTTTTAATTACTGCTCACCACTGAATGAGATGAGTTCTTCCTGAACTGCAAGCTGCTAGAGGTTCTGAGAAGAGCCCAGGTTGTTTCCAGGCTACCAAACGTACCCTAGTTCCAGCATGGTATATGTGAGTAAACTCTTCCCCAGCTACCAGAGAGCAGCAACAGCAGGCTGCTCACAAGACAGAATTCCTCTCTGCTACCCTGCTTCACTGAGCAATTGCTCCCTTCAGTCTGTGACATGTGTTCTCTTTCCTTGACTTACCTTGATGCCAGATGGGACCACAGGTACTTTCTGCCGCCAGCCATGCAGTGCATACTGGTGTTCCAAACAAAGCATTGGAGTTTTGCCTCACGCCACCGCCCCTGCTTTGGTAGACTGAGTTGTCTACCAAAGAGTAGTTTGGTAGTCCTGGCCATAGGTGCCTTCTCTCCACTTCTTACCACCACCACCCCCTTCCCATTTGACTTCCACTGAATTTATGTATTATGTATTTTCTTATGTATTATGGTTTGAGATTACACAAACACTCTAGTTTTGATTAAGATGGAGTTGCTTCTGTTATTTATCATTACTTTTTGTCTTGAGGTGATTTCTGAGAGAAGAGAGAACTATCTTTGCATTGACATTTTAAGACCATAGCCTCATCTGAATATATAGAGTATTTCTTGGCAAGATCAATTACAAACAGTTATACAAACATATGATTTGATTTTCTCATCCTTCACAACACTGGGTCTTTAGGAAACAAATTTGGCAGGAAATTAACTGGCTCACTTTCCTGTACTAAACTTGATTTCCAAGAATGAAAGTAATGGCAAGAGCTATAGTCCCAAAATTGTAGAATTCTATTTTTTTCTTTTTCTTTTTTTTTTTTTTTTTTTTGAGACAGAGGCTCACTCTGTCACCCACGCTGGAGTGCAGTGGTGCGATCTCGGCTCACTGCAAGCTCTGCCTCCTGGGTTCACGCCATTCTCCTGCCTCAGCCTCCCGAGTAGCTGGAACTACAGGCGCCTACCACCACACCTAGCTAATTTTTTGTATTTCTAGTAGATACGGAGTTTCACCGTGTAAGCCAGAATGGTCTCGATCTCCTGACCTTGTGATCTGTCCGCCTCGGTCTCCTAAAGTGCTGGGATTACAGGCATGAGCCACAGTGCCCGGCCCGAAAATTGAATTCTAAACTTTATGATTATGAACCAACACTGATTAGTTCACTTTTCTAAATTAATGCTGGGTATGAATTAAAAGCTACAAATATTAATCTGCATTAGTACAGAAAACCAAATATTACAAGGTTGGAATGTCAGAATTTTACAGATATCTAAGGCATAGTTACCTAAAAATAAAAATCATCCTATCAAGATTCCATCTACTTTCAGAAATACCTACTTTCCTATTTTCCACTTGTGCAAATAAAGGCCTATTTTTTGTAAAGACCTGTTTTCCATTATGCAAATAAATAAAACTAAACATTAATATCAGTGAAAGGAATCTGGACTAAATTTTATACCTCACATTAGGATACAAAGTATAAGATCAGATATGGAAACCCAGATGTAAAATAATTAAAGAGAGAAAGAAGAAAAAGAAAAACGTGCCAATTCTAAACCAAAGGAGGCCTGGAACACAGGCCCACATCTGTAATCCCAGCATTTTGGGAGGCCAAGGCAGGCAATCACTTGAAGTCAGGAGTTTGAAACCTGCCTGGCCAACATTGTGAAACCCTGTCTCTACTAAAAATTCAAAAATTAGCTGGGCGTGGTGGCGGGTGCCTGTAATCCCAACTACTCGGGAAGCTGAGGCAGGAGAATCGCTTGAACCCACTAGGCGGAGGTTACACTGAGCCAAGGTCGTGCTGGTGCACTCCAGCCTGGGTGATAGAGTAAGATTCTGTCTCTAAATAAAGAAATAAATAATCCAAAGGAGAAATGACTTAGGACCATACATTTTATTTATTTTTTTATTATTTTATTTTTTGAGACCAAGTGTTGCTTTTATCGCCCAGGCTGGAGTGCAATGGTGTGATCTCGGCTCACTGCAACCTCTGCCTCCCAGGTTCAAGAGGCTCTCCTGCCTCAGCCTCCCAAGTAGCTGGGACTACAGGTGCCCGCCACCGCACCCAGCTAATTTTTGTGTTTTTGGTAGAGATGGTGTTTCACCATGTTGTCCAGGCTGGTCTTGAATTCCTAACCTCAGGTGATCTGCCTGCCTCGGCCTCCCAAAGTGCTGGGATTGCAGGCATGAGCCACTGTGCCCCGCCAGTACATTTAAAAAAATTATTTCTTTTTTCAACTTATTTATTTTATCAATTTTTAATTTAAAATGTAGTTTCCAATATCATATGTATATTTCATGTGCTTACACCATCATTCAACAACAACAAAAAGTTTCATTATCTATCTGGCAGTTGATTTTTTTCTTATACCTGGGCTGCCTCATTTATTCTCTGGCTTTTAAGCTTGACTCCTGGTATAAAGGAATAACCCTCAGGGCCTGTTAACTTCTTCTCAGTAATGGGCAACAGGTTTGCCTTTTACCTAAACATAATTTTCCTCAGATATTCCCTCTTTTAAATCATGGTATCACCAGCCAGCTGTATCAGTTAAAGGTCAAGTTTAGTTGACTTAAAGATTTTCTTCTACATACAAAACAAAATTTAAATGATGGCATTTAAGCAACATCAGGATTTATTTTTCCCATGGTGTCATCAGGACCCAGGTATCTCACTCCCTCTACTCAGCATCTCTGATGTCCCTCCATTGCCACTGCCTTTGTTTCAGGCCTGACGAAATACGGTAACTCCTTCCTCATTTATCTTCTTACTTTGAGCATCTTATCCCACATTTGTATCAACAATCTTTAGAAAAACCAAATCTAGTCACGCCACTCCTTTAAACCAAAAAAACCCTCTTTTGTTGGTTATCTGTTGTTATAGGATAAACTCAAATGTCTTCAATGTAAAACACAGGGTTGTTTGTAATCTAGTCCCTGAATACTTTATCAGTCCACCTTCTGACACTTCTTTGCAGTACCTTTTAGTACACATACCCAGAATATCTCACTATTCTCTAAGCAAGTTTTGCATTGTGGTACCTTGATAACACTAAGTATTTTGATATGTTAATTAACCTCTTAATCGGTTTCAAATCCATTGAGAAATAGAAATGAGAGTCAGCTATGGATTAAAATATCAGCATTTCATTTTATTTTTTTTGGTAGAAAAAGCTGGATTGGTCCTGCAGCCAGAATCAGGATAATTATTTTCCTACCCTCAACCCAAGTCTAGACATTGAAATTTGAATGAGACGCAAGTCAGATCTACACAGCAAACCATAAGTGAACCGATTACCAGTCAATGAGATTAGGTTCAGCTGAAGAGAACTGCAAACTCTAACAATACATTGACTTACATTATAAAGAAGCAGGCACTTCAAGCTGGTATGTAACTCCACAGTGTCATCAGAGGCCCATGCTTCTAAATATTTCCACTGTGTTATGCTTAGCACCTGACTTTCATCCTTGGGGTCACCTCATAGTCCAAGACAGTTACTGGGGCTCCAGCAATTTCATTTGCATTCCAGACAGCAGTAGCAAAGGTGTAAGGAGCCTTCTCAGAAGTCCCCTTAGCTATATCATGGACCAGAACATTTCACTAAGTTGCACTTAGCTTTGAGAGAAGCTAAGAAGTATAGTTTTAGTCTGAGCAATAATTTGCTCACCCCAAAACGGGTACTCTGGTACTAAGGATAAAGAAGAGAATGAATGTTCTGTTGAGCAACTGGTAGTCTGCCACGGTTATCTAACTGCCCAGTCATGCCTTTTCTTGCCTCTGTCAAGCTCAGAGAGCCCCAAGATTGTGACCCAGGCTTGCTTACCACACAGCACAGCAGCAGTGGGAGAGAAAGGGTCCAGAGAAAGCCAGGAATGGGCTGAGTGACATGCCCAGTGTTCTTTTCCAAAACTCAACAGTTGGGTAAATCACATTCCTTCTATGGGGAGGAATAAGTACACATGGTAAGAGGGCCCAGAACAGAGATCCACTGATAGAATCGAGGCCCTGTTTACCCTGACTGCACCTTTACCCGGCTCTCTTCTACTTGGCCAACACTGTCTGTTGTTGTTGTTGTTGTTGTTGTTGTTGTTGTTATTGTTGTTTTTGAGACAGAGTCTCACTCTGTTGCCCAGGCTGGAGTGCAATGGTGTGCCCTCGGCTCGCTGCAACCTCCGCCTCTTGGGTTCAAGAGATTCTCTTGCCTCGGCCTCCAGAGTAGCTGGGACAACAGGCATGCATCACAACACCCAGCTAATTTTTGTATTTTTAGTAGAGACGGGTTTTCGCCATGTTGGCCAGGCTGGTCTCGAACTCCTGGCCTCAGGTGGACCACTTGCCTCAGGTTCCCAAAATGCTGGGATTACAGGCATGAGCCACCGTGCCCACCATGCACTGTCTTACTCAACAGTTCCAACTAGTAAATGCTGACCTGCTATCTAACTCTAAGCTTATATGTCATTTTTCCTTAGGCACCCTTCGTGATCCACCTACCAATCCCCAAACTGGTCTCTGTCCTTCCATATTAGTGTATTAAGACTAAAAGTATGACACTTTCACATGCTACTAGAACTCACTTTCTATGCTTCTTTCTTCTCCTTCTCCTATACATATACCAAACAATGCAGTTTTTGAGGACAGGAATCAGTTTTATTTCCCTTTGCATTTTAGTTCCTGATATATAGTATCTGATACTTAAGAGACACCCGAATGTTTACTGCATTAATAATGCTGAGACTTATCTCTTTTCCTTGTCTCCCTACCTTAAAGATAAAGAAACTGAGATCTTGAGAGGTTGAAGGGCTTAGTATATAGTAACAATGGGCATCTGTGTTCATTAAAACCTCCTTGTGTTCTAGGCACTTTCATAAGGTGTGTTTTCATTCTTCTTCATTCTCTTACCAACCTAGTAAAGTACCTATTGTTATCCCCATTGTACCCTGAGGTTAGTTGGCCAGGCTGTGATGTGAGGAAGTGGCTGAGCTAGGATTTCAACCTTGGTCTTTTCTGACTTTACTTTTATTAAGTTTTATTTATTTATTTATTTTTGAGACAGGGTCTTGCTATGTTGCTCAGACTGGTTGTGAACTCCTGGGCTCAAGGGATCCTCTTATCTCAGCCTCTCAAGTAGCTGGTATTACAGGTATGCATAACCATGCCCAGTTACTTTTCTATTTTTGAAATAGGGTCTCGCTTTGTCACCCAGGCTAGAGTGCAGTGGTGCAAACTTGGCTCACTGCAGCCTCAACGACCAGACTTAAGCGATCTTCCTGCCTCAGCGCCCCAAGTAACTGGCATGTGCCACCATGCCTAGCTAATTTTGGAGGTTTGGGTTTTTGTTTGTTTGTTTTCTTTGTAGAGATGGCTGATTGCCCAGGCTGGTCTTGAACTCCTAAGCTCAAGCCATCTGCCTGTCTTGGCCTCCCAAAGTGCTAGACGTGAGCCACCGCACCTGGTCAACTTCTCTTACTTTAATCTCTGGGTCAGCATAGCACGGACTAGGGAAGAGCTGGGATCAGGTTTTCTGACTTTACATTTCACCCAAAGAGATTTGAATCTTATCCCCTTTTCTTTCTCTGCTTTGTTGTATTGCAATAATCATTTAATAGTGCTTATTAAGACAAGGCATCCTTATTAGAGATACATATGCCTTTCAAGATTAGCAGTTTCCTACTGATGGTGGTGCACATCTGCTCAAGCCCATTCTTGCACTCTTGCCTAAGTCTCCAAGAACTACTTATTATACAAACAACAGTTGGAAAGAAAATCAGTCTAATGTTGAAATTTCACCAGGGAACTCAGTGGTCATTCGGGTTAATGCTTGTCAGAAAAGGATACTCCAGGAAGACACCACCAATTAGCATTGGCTCTTTGAAAGGTTGAGGGTTGAAACCAGTTAAAGAAAGTGAGGTACAGGCTTCCCCAAACTCTTCGTATTATAAAAGCTGAGACTTCAGGTATTTGGGGTTGGTTCGGTTGGTTCAGAAGGAGAAAATGGTTAGTCCATCAGAGGGAGCCAGGATGAAATTCACAGCTACTTAGTTCCCCTTCAAGAGAAGACACATCTGTATTTCCTTAAGTCAACACTTTTGACAGAAAACTGCATTCATCACACAAGACTTCTTCCCAGATGGCTAACCATGCTTCTGCAGTTATCTAGGAAAAAGAGAGAGAATGAGATATTGAACTGTAAATATTTCCTCTGCTCCAAGGTCTTCTAATCCTTGGTGTCCTAAAATATAAGGTTCTTAGAGTATTTCCATCATGTGGTGGTAGGCATTGCCCTGGGTTCTTGAGATCAAATCCTTTTGATCAGAGAGTATTATCCTTCAGATACCCTGCTGTCCTTGGGCTTTAAACTAGTAGCAAAAACGGCACTAGAGGCTTCGACAACAGGTAGAGAGAAAGTGAACGGGGAAGAGGAAACAAGATATCATGGAGATAGAATCATCTTACGTGATCAGACCATTTAACTGTACCTGAAAATGCGGGTCCAGGTCTGTTTGCTGTATTTTTAAGCACAGTAAGAAACACATATCATATTCCAAGCCAATGCATCCATGTAAATACACATGCACACACACGTCACAACCTGAGGTAGTGGATGAAGGAGTATGTGATGATTACAGCACAACCTATGGAGTCAGACCTACAATCGAGCCCCACTTAAACCCCCAAAATAATTTTGAAGAACTATATACCCCATCACCTACTAAAAGTTGTTGTCTAAATGTTTTTCTCACAAAATGTAAATACTTGCAAAGACTGTAATTTCCAGTTTGTTGTAAAAATGCTTTAAAAATGTTTCTATCAAAATCTTGGAACTACAGCTTCAGCTCAAATTTGTGGAAAGTGTCCATTATGTAACCTAATAGCCAAAGCCATTCCTCACTGTCTCACCCATCAGGCTAATCAGATATAACTCCTTGGTGGAAAAAAGTCAGCATTTTGCAATTCAAATAAACAATAAATGCAGCAGGCTCCTTATCCCTGACATCCGTTGCCCTTCTGAATTCTCTGAGGCAGCATGAGAGATGGACGAGAGAGAGGGGTGAAAGCCTTGCCGTGAGTTTGTGCCTGGTTGAAATAAGGCCTTGTTCCCAACAGACTTCATCACAGGAACAAGGTTTTCCCAAATTATCCCTTGATTTGGCAGCTGGGAGTCTATATCCCCGGGCCCAGGCACTTTCAAATACTTGAAATGTGGCCAGCACGATGGCTCATACCTCTAATCACAGCACTCTCGGAGGCCAAGGTGGGTGGATCACCTGAGGTCAGGAGTTCGAGACCATCCTGGCCAACATGGTAAAACCCTGTCTCTACTAAAAATAAAAAAGATTAACTGGGTGTGGTGGTGCACTTCTGTAATCCTAGCTACTTGGGAGGCTGAGGAAGGAGAATTGTTTGAACCCGGGAGGAGGAGGTTGCAGTGAGGCAAGATTGCACCACTGTACTCCATCCTGGACGACAGAGCAAGACTCCATCTCAAAAAAAAAAAAAAAAAGATTTGAAATGGATGAGAAATATGTCTTTTGTTTGTAAAGTGGCAGGAGTACAGTTGTGAAGGAGGAAATGAGAAGGGAGAACTAACTGGCAGATCTCAGCTAAGCCAGTTTTGGGAAGAAGTGCATCTAGAACTTGAGGATCTGAAAACTGATTCTCCTAATTGTGACTTGAACTCCCAAGAAAGTTTGCAAGTAGCCCTGGGTACTTGAAACCACTGTTCTAAGCCGTCAGTGTCCTCATCTGTAAAATGCAAATAATGAGTATCTACCTCCAAAGATGGCTCTAAAGAAAAAAGATGGCTCAAAATGAAGTACTTGGTGAAGTCCTTGGTGCACAATAAGCACACACAATGTGTTCACTATTGTCATTGTCATTGCTGTTATTATTCAACTCCTCTACTGGTTAACAATGTAATTTCTCAATGTATTAAGTAATCCTTGGGCCCAATGCTAACACCTTGTTTATATTTTAGGCACCAGTTTTCAGGCTTCAGGATACAATTTCAACACCTATGACTGGAGGAGTCCAAAACAGAGAGGCAGCTTGTCCCCAGTCACTAAGCCTCGAAGCCAGACTTACCCAGATGTGGGGCTGAGTAATGAAGACTGGGACCGGTCCACAGCCAGTGGGTAAGGTTTTCAACCAATGCTGCCTCATCCAAGATGACTACATGGTCATGTGGGCAAGATTTGACCTTCTGTACTGCCAGTGGCACATATTGTTAGTATGGGCTTCTTAAAGCCACCATAATCATCCATGCTGGCCACATGGCAGGATTCTAAAAGCTGCCTGACCAGTGGCAGCCTGAGCACCACACAACAGGGCAAGAGCTGGGTTTCCCCTAATGAAAACAGTAGTAGCACCTGGGGAGAAGCTGCTTCTGTAAACTTTGCACCCCCTTCCTTATGACAAGTAGGTTCCTCTCCTTTATTTTATTTTATTATTTTTTTGAGACAGAGTCTCACTTTGCTGCCCAGGTTGCAGTGCAATGGCAAGATCTCGGCTCAATGCAACCTCTACCTTCCAGGTTCTAGTGATTCCCATGCCTCAGCCTCCTGAGTAACTGGGATTATACGCATGTGCCACCACATCTGCCTAATTTTTGTTTTTTAATTTTGTCTTGTATTATTTTTATTTTTTATTTTATTTTATTTTTTGAGATGGAGTATCACTCTATTGCCTAGGCTGGAGTGCAGTGGCGCCATCTCGGCTCACTGCAACCTCCACCTCCTGGGTTCAAGTGATTCTCCTGTCTCAGCCTCCCAAATAGCTGGGATTATTGGCATGCACCACCACGCCTGGCTAATTTTTGTATTTTTACTAGAGACAGGGTTTCATCGTGTTGACCAGGCTGGTCTCGAACTCCTGACCCTCATGATCCGCCTGCCTCAGCCTCCCAAAGTGCTGGGATTACACGTGTGAGCCACCATTCCCAGCCTATTTTTTATTTTTGAGACAAGGTCTCACTCTGTCACCCAGGCTGGAGTGCAGTGGCATGATCTCAGCTCACTGCAACCTCTACCTCCCAGGGTCAAGCAATTCTCCTGCCTTAGGCCCCCAATTAGCTGGGACTACAGGCGCCTGCCACCACGCCAGATAATTTTTGTGTTTTTAGTTATTTTTAGTAGAGACGAGGTTTCACCATGTTGGCCAGGCTGGTCTCCTGACCTCAAGTAATCTGCCCACCTAGGCTTCCCAAAGTACTGGGATTACAGGCGTGAGCCACTGCACTGTGCCCCTCTCCTTTCTTTTAAAAGTTAGCTTCACATTAAGTTACATTTTTTTTTAAGATACCTCATGGATCCATCTTTTCAGCAAAGTATATTTTACCATTTTGTTCCTTACCAAAACATTTTAAGGAAATTTATAAAAAGTGATAGCATTTGGTTTACTTATAGTGATCTTTAAATAAGTGGGAAAAACACATGTTTCTCTCTTAGAGAAAATTTTGATTTCTCTTTCCTTGTAGATAAGCAGCTGAAATACATTTCCAGCATTCCATCCCATTCCAATAGGGTCATCATGTGGCTGCAGCCCATTTAGCAGCAGCCACAAATAGTCTGAAATCTGGTAATAAGACCATGGACCATACTTTCCATCTTCACAACACTGCATTTCCTAAAGCGTTCCTCTGCTGAAGCTCATATACTTGGAAGGCACAGGTGAAAGAAAGCCTGATCCAAAATGTCTGTCTGTCTGTATTTTGTGTGAGATGAAGGAGAGATATTTTGGATACAAAAAAAAAAAAGCCGGGTGCGGTGGCTCATGCCTGTAATCCTAGCACTTTGGGAGGCCGAGACAGGCGGATCACGAGGTCAGGAGATCAAGACCATCCTGTCTAAAATGGTGAAACCCCGTCTCTACTAAAAATAAAAAATTAAAAAAAAAAAAGGCTGGGCGTGGTGGCAGGCACCTGTAGTCCCAGCTACTCGGGAGGCTGAGGCAGGAGAATGGTGTGAACCCGGGAGGTGGAGCTTTCAGTGAGCCGAGATTGTGCCACTGCACTCCAGCCTGGGCTATAGAGCAAGACTCTGTCTCAAAAAAAATAAATAAAAAAAAAATGTCTGGCAAGGTCCTAACCCAGCCTGTGTTTCTTGACAACAGTTTTGCAGGGGCTGCCGATAGTGCAGAGACAGAACAAGAGGAGAACTTCTGGTCTCAAGCGCTGGAGGATTTGGAGACCTGCGGACAGTCAGGAATTCTGAGAGAACTGGAGGTAGCCTCAGTCCTGCTACTTACTTTTATTGTTTCTACATTCATTTTTTTTGGTCCTTTTAAGTTTGCATTTCTCACACCAGTTCATTTAAAAGCTTTAACCCTTTCCACAGGAGAAAGCTGACAGGCGTGTGTCTTTGAGAAACATGACTCTCTTGGTAGCTACCCTTTATGTTTATATTTTTGCTTGTGAAGCTGCCTTCCCTACCCCCTTGCCTTCTGGACAGCAATTTGATTTTATACAATGCAGTCAAAAGTATTTATTTCCCCATCTCCACCCCTCAAGCTTACTGACTTGTGGCTTCTGCCATTGCTCCCTGCTAACCCTGACTGTATCTGTTTCCCACCAAATCGCTAAAAAGCGAGCTAAGTCTCCCAGCAGCGGCGCATCCCATTCTCTTAGTTGCTTTAGAAAGGTTTCTTTGGCATGTTTTCATTTGTACCTGGTATAGAAATTAATTTGATCGCTAAGAGGAACATAAGAGGAAATTTTATTTTACTTTGTTTTGTCCTTAAAGTAGATGACAATGCAGCTGGTGAAAAAGGCCAGTCTATTTGATAAGCAGCAAAAATATTACATAGTACGTTGCTGTTAATTGCAAATCCTGATTCCATCTGTATTAACTTAGTGTGAATTCAAGGAAGAATGAGATGGAATGTAATGGCTGAACTCCTGGTGAGTTCTTTAATCAAAGCCATGAATTCGCTGATGGTATTCACACTTTAGTCTGGGAAGTCCTGGACTGTTTCCTTTTATGTTCTTTTAAATTTTCTGAGCTGTAAAAAATAAAGTGGCAAAAGTCTCATTTTTATTTTGATGTCTTATGAGGTCCCCAAGTCACCATAAGGAATGTGAATGGCATAATGGGGTGAAACTCTTGCAATTCTAAAATGATTACTCATCTTTATATTATTTTGCTTCTCAGTTGCATGTGTGGATATTTTATGTGATTCTAATGTCTGTGAATCTGCAAAGAGAATTATGAAGAAAAATATTAGTTTGAACTTGTAAACGTCATGGTATTACCTGGCATGAACTGCAGCTTCAGAGCACAGTTAAAGGTTCTGGACATGGATAATCCTGTAAAGTCTAAATGAAGTAAGATGTTAGCAGTGATTCCTTGTTACACAACTTTCAAAAGGAACAGAATGCTTAAGTATTGGCCGGCTTATTTAAACCTGTACCACCTTCTGCATATAGAATGATGAAGAAAAGTAGTCCAAACTGAATAATGAGCACAATTCACAATTCTTGAACACTGCCCTGCTTTTGAAAGCACGTTTTGGCTCATGCTGCTTTTTCCTTGTGCATTTTGATACTTCCCTTTTGAAGAAAAAAGTTGTTTTTCTAACAGCTTGTTTTACATTAGGCAAAAATAAAATGATGTAAAAAGTAATACAATGAGGTTCTGTTTTCACCCAGAAATTGAGTTATCTGATGAAAACAACATCCATCAGCAAGAGTAGACTTTATGTTGCCACAGCCTATGACTTTGCTGTAACATAGCTCCAGACAGGTGTGGCCCTTGACATTATTAATGCAGAAAGCAAATGAGTTGAATTTATAAGCCAAAGGGAAATTAAATCCTCAACTAGGATGAATGATTGGCAAAGTCATAAATTAGTTATATTTAGACTATTATCACAAAGCATATTTATTTATTGGTTTAAATGAACCCCATTCCCTTGATTGGAAATGCAAAAAATATTAGAGCTAGATTCTTGCATATTAAATTCACATCCAGCATTAAAAGTTAAAGCACACTATAATACTAATAAATGTAGAAGGTTAGCTAAGATGAAAGATGATTACAATTGAAATGGAAATGAAAATTAGTTTACTAATCATTTTCCCTAAAGCTAGCAATAATTTAGGTTCAACTTTAGCATTGAAAAATGTATAGCTTTAACAAAGGAGAGAAATTTGAATGAGTCTTTGGACAAGTTTTTAACCTCTCATCAGATATTTCTTCTATAAAAGATGGAAATTATAATGAGCTAATAATTATGTGGCACTAAACAAGTATTCAACAAAGTATTCAGTAAAAATTAACTATTAGTATTTTTGCCCTTTCTTGATTAATGAACACTGCTTTAACTATTTTGTGTTTAGCATAATATAGGAAGAAGATTTAACTAAATGTCAGATAGAGAACTCTAGGTTGCCTTAGGGATAATATGCAATTATGAATTACGGCAAATGAAAACAGGTAATACATACTCTTGAGACCAAAGCAAATCCTAGGTAATTAAAAATAATTGTTTTTTTAGCTTTTTATTTTAGTTTTTACATTTGTTTTACCTTTTATGTTCTTTCTTAGATGCTACCTAACGTTCATTTTAAACAAAGTAATCAAATTTTGATTACTATACAGACTCATATACTTACTTGGAAATGCGAACCAAAGAATTAGTGATAGTATCTTATTTCTTCCATCAGAACCTTTTCTAAATCAATTTGTAATTTCTTCTATGGCAGCTAAGATTCATCAAAGCAAAACTGTGGTCTCCCAGATGTAGTGATTAAGTGTTTTACTTCCAACACATGTCCTGTCATTCTCATGAAAAAATGAATATTTAAAAACAGATGTTAACAAAGCAAACAACTAGTCTAAGTAGGTAAAAATAATAAATGGAGGGTCAGCATGGCAAGAAAATAACCACTGAGCACTGTCAGATACACTAGATTAAACACAGAAATGGGGCGGGCACGGTGCCTCAGGCCGGTAATCCCAGCACTTTGGGAGGTTGAGGCAGGCGGATCACCTGAGGTCAGGAGTTTGAGATCAGCCTGGCCAATGTGGAGAAACCTCATATCTACTAAAAATACAAAAATTAGCCAGGCTTGGTGACAAGTACATGTGATCCCAGCTACTTGGGAGGCTGAGGCAAGAGAATCGCTTGAACCCGGGAGGCAGAGGTTGCAGTGAGCTGCGATCGCACCACTGAACTTCAGCCTGGTGACAGAGTGAGACTCTGTTTAAAAATAAATAAATAAATAAATAAATAAATAAATAATAAAATATACATGAGTAAGTGCCATAAAATAAAGAATATCCCATGACACCAATGAAGCCAGTAAAGAAAGGTTTCAATCAACTTAAAAAGGGTATTTGTCTGAAATAAACTGTTATATAAACAGCCCACACTTGTTTTTAAATGCTAGGCATCTTTCTACTTACTAAAAAGGAAGTTTTATATGGTTCAACCTAACATTTCACCGAGAAGCACCGAACAGTCAAGAACGAGAGTTCTGGAGTCAGAATGCTAGAGCTCCATGCCCTGGCTCTTGGGCAAGTTGCTTAACTTGTCCATGCATCTCTTTCCTTTACTGAAATGAGGATGTATGGTAATTTTAATATCTATTGTGTAGGGTTACTTATGTATTACATGATATTCTACATACAATCTGTATGGGACTTAGCACATATTAATGTTCAGTGATCAGCAAGTGTTTTTACAGTTATAATTTTCTTTTTCAAAATTATCAGTATGATAACTGATCTAGCCAAGATGTGAATGGTCTACTTGTTTCATTTCTTTTTCAACAAAGTTGTTAGATATATGCACATGTGTGCCAACACTTGGCTGTTGTTCAAAGATCTTGTTAATAGTGTGTGTCTAGCTGAACACCAGGTGAATTTGAGAATCATGAAATCTTAGAGACGTGACAGATGAAAACTCGACTCACTTTGCAGTATTCCCTTATGATCAATAGTTTTATAAAGTGCCCTCGGCTCATTTACTACCAATGTGAGCTTGGGTGAGTCAGCCTCTTTGTGCCTCAGTTGCTTACCTATAAGTTGGGAGGAATGGCCAGGTGTGGTGACTCACACCTGTAATCCCAGCACTTTGGGAGGCTAAGTTGGGTAGGTCACTTGAGATCAGCAGTTCCAGACCAGCCTGGCCAACATGGTGAAATCCATCTCTACTAAAAATACAAAAATTAGCCGAGCATGGTGGTCCTTGCCTGTAGTACCAGCTACTTGGGAGGCTGTGGCACAAGAATTGCTTGAACAAAGAAGGCAGAGGCTACAGTGAGCCAGGATCACACCACTGCACCCCAGCCTGGGTGACAGAGTGAGAGTCTGTCTCAAAAAAGAAAATAAATAAATAAATAAATTGAGAGAAGTAATAGCACCTACCCCATAGAGTTGTTGTGAGGCTTAAATGAGTGACTACATTCAAAAGACTCAACGAGTTAAGCTTCTGTTACTTTTAGCATCAGTATTAACATAAACAACTAAATCACGTGGCAAATGGAACTTGTTTTCTGTCCGCATGGTTTCAGGCAGATTTATCAATGCTAGTTTACCTTTATACCATTACACCCAGGAGTACAGAGCTGGCTACGGGCATGTTTTCAGAATTTTAGCATTCTCCGACCATGAGAAATGAATATCCACTACTTGATATTGGTTTCAAATCCTTTTTTTTTTTTTTCCCCCCAGTTCTGAGCCTTGTTCATCTTTGGTATCTAATCTTGTCATTGCTTGTGAAGTATTCAGGGAAGAACATATTTGAAACCAAACAAACTTCCCAATTCACTGGTAACATCCAATTCAAGTCCTACTGCTTGTGAGCAAAAAGTTGAATATAAGAACATAATAAATGATAAAAAATGAAAAGATTCTCTGAGAATCTTATACAAAGGGTATTTCTAAGAAACATTTAATCTGTACCAAATAATATGGAGACTTAGCTGGTCTACAAACTTTGGGGACAGGCCACTTGGCCACAGGAAAGACAATATTCAGTGCTAGACAGACGCCTGGGAAGAACCCCTTGCCTTTATATCAGTCATCCCATTCCAACCCATTGTTAGCTGCTGTTGGAGATAGAGGCAGCATTGCAAGTACAGGCAGCCTGGTGTCCATTGAGAAGTTCTTGGTTCATTTCTGTAAGATATATTCAAGGTGGCCTCATGAATCCCATCTGTTAGAACCCACTCAGTGGAAAGTTAATGCTTAAAATGTAGTTTACAGTAAGCAAATGTTAGAGCATTTCAATTTGCCTCAAAACTGCCAGGGGTGGTATTTGATTAAATAAACTCAACGGCTTAAGTACTTAAATTGGATTTGAGACGTGCATTATAAATGTCACTTGCAAAGCATTTTCCAGACTTTCATAGTTCCATTAGTACATCCATTCTCCAGCCTTTGGTTTTGCCCTGAAGAGACTGTATTTTTACCTCGCAGAAGGATAAATGTGCTTACTGTTGGGCACCAAACCCTTTCCTTAGTCCATGGCTTAACTGTTTCTAAAAATTGTCAATGCCACAGGCAACAATCATGTCGGGGAGCACGATGAGTTTGAATCATGAGGCTCCAACACCTCGCAGTCAGCTGGGGCGACAGGCCAGCTTCCAGGAGCGCAGCAGCTCGCGGCCACACTACAGCCAAACAACTCGGAGCAACACCCTGCCTTCAGATGTGGGTAGGAAGTCAGTAACCCTGAGAAAAATGAAACAAGAAATAAAGGAGATCATGTCTCCAACTCCTGTGGAGCTGCACAAGGTCAGTAAGCTTTCTCTTCTTTCCCTTAGGGTCATATTTGGCAGCCATTCTCCATAGCATGTATGCCCGGATGTAAGCATGGCAATGGTATCCTCCTGTCGGCTCAGCCAAGCAAAGAAGCTTAATGACAGATATTCAGAGACTTTGTTCTCAAAATACAATCCCTGGGAGGTTATCCTGAAAAGCAGGGAAAATTGGCTTTCAAAAAATGTATTTATCAAAAATGTATTTATGATGTCTGGGTGTGGTGGCACACACCTATAATCCCAGCACTTTGGGAGGCCGAGGCAGGCGGATCACTTGAGGTCAGGAGTTCAACACCAGCTTGGCCAACATGGTGAAACCCCGTCTCTACTAAAAATACAAAAATTAGCCAGGCGTGATGGCAGGCACCTGTAATCCCAGCTACTTGGAAGGCTGAGGCAGGAGAATCACTTGAACCCAGGAGGCGGAGGTTGCAGGGAGCCAAGATTGTGCCACTGCACTGCAGCCTCGGTGACAGAGCAACACTCTGTTCCCCCCACCCCCGCCCAAAAAAAAATTATTTATGGCCAGAATCTTCTTACAAAAATTTGAGGCTCCAGTGTCACACGGAGCTTGCATAATTAGTCTATTGTTCCAGTCTCATTGGAAGGGGAGAGAATTTTCTAAATGTCATACACTCATAGCTTCACAGAAAAGGGGGTTCAGGTTCAATGTAAGGAGGTTTAATCTTTCATTACAGACTTACAGTAGATAGTTATATTGTTCAGGAGACATGGAGATCTCTCCAAGATGTGTTAGATGGTCTTGGGCCAGGATAAGGCAAGCCCTAGTTATGTTCTGTCTCTGACTGTGATAGTTGCCTCACTTTGCTACATGGAAGAAAACCCACTCTTGCACACAAAGTTGAATTCAAGATTTGCTGGCAAGGTTAACCAAGGCATATGTAAGTAACAGTGTTTGTGGAACCCTGGGCCAAGGAGAGCAGTGGAGATCTAGTGTTCTTTTCTAGAGTGAGTGCTTTATTTTTTGTTAATATATAAGGATGTATAAAATGGTAACAATCTCATGCCATCTTTCTTGAGAACCAAGACATATTTTGTGGTTAATAATCTATTAGCTAGATATTCGTTATCTTATCCAGAAGAGCAAATAAATGTGATTCAGAGGAGGCAATAGGCTAGCTACTCGCTTTTTTCCTCTAAAGACCTCAATTTCCCTAGCCACCTTATTAAACCTAGCTATTTGTTTTGCAATTGACAAGGATATTGTGAGAGAAAGGATAGTATGGGAAGTTGGGTTCTGAACTTTGTGTTCCAATCCTGGGTTCATTCTTTCACCACTCACTCCTCCATTCATTTAATACCCATCCTGTGCATTCATTCACTCAAAGAATGTATTACAAATCCCCAGGGAGTACAGAGTCTAGTGAGGAGACTGCTTGGGAAACAGAGGGATGATAATGGCATCAGTCCAATGACAGAGGCAAGCCTGGGCAGCCTTGAGGGTGGGCCCTAACCCACTATCAATGGACAGAAAAGACTTCCTAGAAGTAGGTGTTGACTATGCAGAGGAAGGTAAAGGATGGGTGGGCATTCCAAGTACAGAGAAAAGCAGGTGCAAAGGGGTGTCAAAGATTGTGGTTCATTGAGAGAGGGGATGCAAATAGTCTAACACGACCAGAGCCTAGAATTGGAAGCTTGTGTGTTAGGAGGAATTACAGACTAAGAGAAAAAACAAAGACATTTCTGACATGTTAGGATGATGACCCAGGTTTAGGCCTCAGCCACAAGTTAGCTTGTTTATCCAGTTACCCTAAATTGATGTGTCTGATTGGTAAGTTACATATCCTAATATACTAATTGACATACACCATTAGGCTGTAGGAAGTCCAATGGTGATTAAATTGCAGAAGCCACATATTCAGTCCTAAGTCTGCTGTACCAAGAAGAGGGCTGGTACCTGCGGGTTCCCTCAGGTACCTGTGAACACTGCCTTCCCCTCTTCTGTACAGTTCTGTTCCCCAGAGAAACAGGAGCCTGCTTGATAACCCACCTTCCTTCACCCCAAAGAGAATCCATATCAACATGTACTGAGTGCCTAGCAAGTGCTATATACTTCACATTTTCAGTCCTCACTTATACAGGATAGACAAATAGCAAGTATAAAATAGAGTCATTTTTTTCCTTTGGAGTGAAACATTCACCTCCAAGGAAGAAGATTATTGATAGCCCAGGAATACAAAAGACCTGTTTTCTCATCCCTCCTTCACTGAAAGCATTTAGCAAAGATAATGACAATGAATTGGATGTGCAAGTGTTGTTATAGCCGAGGTTTAAAATGGCTCTGCTAAAAAATATATAAAAAATAAAAAAAAGTATCATCCACTTACTGGCATAATGAGTGGCTGTGGATGGACTGGTTGGAACATTTGTGTGGCAGTGTGTGAACTGTGAGACCCTGAGATCACAGACACGCATGAGCCAAATTGACCTTATAAGTAGGATGCTTCTTTTTTCCTTCACTTCTGTCATTTTCTCTAAATGGTGACAATGTGTACATATCCCATGAAGCTTCACTTTTTTTTCTGAATTGATCCCCAACAAAATAAGACTCTAAAAAATAAGTGGTGTCCTAGACACTGCAAGCCCCCTAAAATGACCTAGTTAAGTGAAGATGTAGCTGAGATGCCTGTGGCCAGATACTATGGAATTATTGGAGTGATTTATGCTCACATCTTGGGTTTCTATTCTTTTTTAAGGACTTCACTTACTCTGATAGGCCATCCAGGATGTTTGTTAGTAGGCACACCCTCCAATTTTGAAGGGCTGGAGCGGAGATATGGTCATTACAAAAGCTACTTAGAGCAAAGAGTGGTGATTGCATGTGTGTTGAATGTGGGTGTCTTTTGAACACCGAAAGACTGCCTGATGTCATGAAAAGGCACAGTGACTTGTTAAAGGAATGGAGCTCTCTTCCCCTGGGGTACTGCTAGCCTATATTAAACCTTTGTGAACATTAGGAAAAGGTACTCTTTTGTGGTGGTGGCATGGAGAAGGGAGCTAGGGAATGAGAAAAACAGCTTCCTCAAATTGAAGATAACCCAAGCCACAGTGCACAGCTGGTTTTCAGTCCCCTGAGCCTCCTTGGTACTCTTTTCCAAATGGAGCTAGTGGAGGAATTCCCAAGGGGCTGGAAAGACCAGAGTGGAGAAGCTGGGAGAGATGAATAGCACACCGGGCTAAACATGCTTGGCATTATTTTCCTGGTGCTGTCTTTCTGGTGGCTCTTTCTCACATGGTTAGGCTGTATGCAGGAGAACAAGTGGTGAGCCTGTTCATATCTAGACCAGCACCTGTGAAACCTTATTATTTTCACTATAAGTTGGATCAAGATAATATGAATGAATGGAAAAGGATCTGTGCCATTGCTGGGAGGAAAAATAGCTAAAAACACTCCAGCTCCTGCAGGTGGGTTACTAACATCATCTCCATACGGAAAGAATAATGCATTGGCTCACCTTCCAGCTTCTGAGGTCTCAACCTACTCTCCAGAGTTTGCCCCTCATTTTCTACCCTTTCCTTCCTGCCACTTCTCTTCCTCCAGACCTTTGGAAGATCCCCAGGTCGGAATCTAAATGGTTTTCACTCACTTCTCATCATCTGCTACATCTGAGGCTCCACTGGGGTCTTGGCAAGCCTTCCTTCAAGTTGTCCATATTCATTCCTGAAGCCGAAAAGCCGGTTGTCATGCCTGACACTGGAGAACAAAGAAACACAGTCTTATGTCCTTTTTGTGGACATGGGAGGGAAGTGGAGCTGGAGTGATTTGGAACTCAGTGTGGGGATAGAGAAAATGATAAATGGGTCACAGGGAAGTGATCTTCATGTCCTTTTAGGCCACTGTTTCTCCAACTTTCTCAGCTGGGATGCACAGTCTGAAATATATTGTACCTCACAATTCACTGCACATGTATACCCACATTCATATATGTGAATGAATCTAAAAATTGCACAGTATACACTGACATTTTTCTGTTTTTTCTTCTGTTTCTTTTCAAATGCTAATCTCACTAAGCTGACTTCAAGACTTATTAGTAGGTCTCAACCAATAGTCTGAGGATTAAAGCCTTAGACAGTAGTTTGGAGTGTGAACCCCGATGACCTTTTCCATGGGATGCTTGTTAAAATAAGGGTTCCTAAGCCCAGCACAGACTTAACGCATCAGCATTTTCGGGGAGTGTGGGCCAAGAATCTATATTTTAGCAACCTTTTCAGTGGATTCTTTTGCAGAATAGAAATTGAGAATCACTCCCTTAGATTTTGCTAACTGGAGGTGATAACTGTTTCAGTGAAATCATAGGCAACAGCTGGGTGGCAGGGTACAAAGGAAATGAGGCTGCATCTAAGGCCCTGGAGCTTCTGCATTTTATCTTTCAAATGAATTCTGGTTTGTACTGCAGCTTACCACAGATTCTCTCTCTTCGCAGGTAAGGGGCCTGTGATCTCAGCTACTGTTCATTGATAACCTTTCTTTCCCTTCTGAAGCTTAAATATTCTTTGGTGTCCACTTAATCTGTTTCTGAAATGAGTTCTAGCCTCACTTCTTTGCACACCTTAAGGCAGAACGATTTTTTGTAGATGGAAAGTTCTCCACATGCAGAGCATTTGGACTTTTATAAAATTCATATTGAGGCTGGGCATAGTGGCTCACACCTATAATCCCCATACTTTGGAAGGTCAATGCAAGAGGATCGCTTGAGCCCACAAGTTAGAGGCCAGCCTGGGCAACGTAGCAAGACCCTATGTCTACAAAAAATGAAAAAATTAGCCAGGCATGGTGGCTTGCACCTGTAGTCTAAACTACTCGAGATGCTGAGGCGAGAGAATCACTTGAGCCTGGAAGGTCGAGGCTTCATTGAGCTGTGATTGAGCCAGTGCACTCAAGCCTGGGTAACAGAGCAATACTCCCTATCATATTGACATTTCCTTTTGCTTTGCCATTCATGCTTTTCAATAAAATTATACTTCTTAATTGTATGCAGCCATTTTACTCTTTTTATAGAAACGCTTTTTAAAAATGTTGCAGCATCTGCTTTTATTTGTGGCTGCTGGTGGCATGACACTTGGACATTTCAGTCATTCACAAGTAACCTCTTTATTTTTGACAGCTGCTTTTGCTACCATCACCTTTTCCCCCCTCCAAATCCAGTTTGCATTTTGATCATTTTTTAGTTTTCCGAGAGGGGAGCTTTGCTCTGCTTGATATGATAAAGTTGTTTTGCTCCTTAGAAGGAGTGTCATTTCCAATGTGTATAATACCAGCTTCTTTTGCAATATCTCTCTGAGTCAGGAATAGGCTCAGCCCTTGGAGGAAATATGATATGGAAATATGTATCTTATTCTTGCACATGCTTCTTCACAAAATATTTGGAGTCAGCTCTCAAAATCAAAGGAATTCCCATGCCAGGCTTCAACTTTCTCCAAATAGCTAGAGTAGAATTGTGTACTGTGGAAATCACTAGAAGCTAAAAGCAACACACTGAATATATGAACTTTTTTTTTTTTTTTTTTTTTTTTTTTTGTCTACCACACTTTGCTAGATCTGCTTCTCTTTCTTCAGGCAAGGAATGATAAATTAGAGAGAACATAGGCTTCCTAGTCAGGCAGACCTCGCTTGCCATGCATTAGCCATGCCACTTCCATGAGCCACAGTTTCCTCACTTACCAAAGAGGGAGCAGGGTCACTTGTTATCAGAAGAGGGAGACTTCACAATATAGCATTCTTTTCTGGCCAAGTCACCATCATTCCATCTTGCTTCAACCTTACAGGGTCAGAAACTCAGACGATGAGATTTCTTCAGCATCCCAGACTTCAACAAGATCTAGATGACTGCCATAAAGCCATCCTAGACATTCTGTATCCTCATTCTGTATACCAGAAGAAGTGGATATATGTCTAGTAACCAGTCACTTATCAGTTTGACCAGCAAATTCTCTCCCTGTAGAACCAGGGACAGCAAACAGAACATTATCAGGGGAACACAGAACTGTGGGACAAGGATTGGAGTTGGGCTTGTATGCTTTAAATAAATAATGGCATCCAGTCCTGACCTTCCTCAAAATGTATCATTTCCATTAGCTTCCCTTCTCTATGATTCTGTTAAGACACACATTTTAAATGTATAAAATGTAATCTTTTTTGGGAGGAAGGTGAGGGATGGAGTCTGGCTCTGTTGCCCAGGCTGGAGTGCAGTGGCACAATCTTGGCTCACTGCAACCTCTGCCTCCCAGGTTCAAGCAATTCTCCTGCCTCAGCCTCCTGAGTAGCTGGGATTACAGGTAGGCACCACCATGCCCAGCTAATTTTTTGTATTTTTAGTAGAGACGGGGTTTCATCATGTTGGCCAGACTGGCCTCGAACTCCCAACCTCAGATGATCTGCCTGCCTTGGCCTCCCAAAGTGCTGGGATTACAGGCATGAGCCACCATGCCCTCCCAAAAACCATAATCATTGAAGTTTTATTTTATTTTAAATAGACACATACGAATTATATACATTTATGGAGTACAAAGGGATATCTTGATACATGTGTACACTGTAGAATCTATACATGAGTTATTGGCATATTCATGACCTCTGGAAGTCAGACGAAATGACTGAGGCAAGTCTCAGTCATTTTTAATTTCCTTTGCCAAAGTTAAGGACACACCCTGGGGAAAAAGCGACACATACCACAGGACAAATCTGCGATGTGTGCTTTTTCCAGAGAGGGTCTGTGGGCTTCAATACTTAATGGAAAAAGAGTAAAGAAAAAAAGAGAGGGAGAGGGTAGATAAAAGAGGGAAGCAGTTACATTCTGTTGAGCCTTTTGATTAGCTTCACTGAATAAATAATGCCATCCAACCCTGATCATCCTCATTTCATTTTTCATGTGAAAGGAGTGGTTCATTATGCATTTATCTGGAGCTCAGCGAATCTGCATTTTTACATAAGATAAAATAATTATAGAGTATAGGTAGGGAGGAGTCAGATATGCATTTTTCTCAGGTGAGCAGAGGGATGACTTTGAGTTCCGTCCTTTGTCCCATATTTGTGAAGATAAGCTGTCAATTTACTTTGTCGGGGTGAAATTCAACTGAACTGCTTTAAAGATCTCAGGGCCCACCAGGAATTTCCTTGTGGGCAAAATATGAGAAAGGTATGTAGCTATCTACGTAGGAACAAGATGGGAAGGAGGTTTGTGGGATGCAGTGCCCAGCTTCACTGTTTCCTTTGGCTTAGTGAGTTTGAGGTCCTAAGATTTGAATTTTATTTTCCTTTCACACCTCAACTATTTATCATTTCTTTTTTTTTTTTTTCTTTTTTTTTTTTTTTAAAGACAGAGTCTTGCTGTGTCACCCGGGCTGGAGTGCAGTGGTGCGATCTTGGCTCACAGCAACCTCCACCTCCTGGGTTCAAGCGATTCTCCTGCCTCAGCCTCCCAAGCAGCTAGGATTACAGGTGCGTGCCACCATGCCCAGTTAATTTTTGTATTTTTAGTGGAGATGAGGTTCCACCATGTTGGCCAGCCTGGTCTCAGACTGGTTGGTCTCAAATTCCTGACCTCATGATCCACCTGCCTTGGCTTCCCAAAGTGCTGGGATTATAGGGGTGAGCCACCACGCCCATCACATTTAAAATTTTCTCTTTTAGTGATTTTGAAATATACATTATTATTAACTGTAGTCAACTTGCAGTTTAGTGGATCACTGGAACTTATTCCTGCCAACTAACCAACTTTGTACCCATTGACCAATGTCTCCTCTTTACCCCAGCCTCTGGTAACCACCATTCTACTTTCTGCTTCTGTGAGTTCAACTTTTTCAGATTCCACACATAGGCGAGATCATACAGTATTTGTCTTTCTGTGCCTGGCTTATTTCATTTAACATTTAACATTTTCATTTAACATAATGTCCTCTAGGTTCATCTACATTGTCACAAATGACAGAATTTCCCAAAAAACACAATTCTTATGTAAATAACTGGCTCATATCAAAAAATGTTTATTTAACTCATTAGCGAGGAATGGTAACAGGATGGCAAAGCTTGTTTAAAGAGGCATAAGGAAGGCCAGGTACAGTGGCTCACACCTGTAATCTCAGTACTTTGGGAGGCTGAGGCAGGAGGATCACTTGAGCCCACAAGTTAAACACCAGCATGGGCAATATAGTGAGACCCTCTGTCTACAAAAAATAATTAAAAAAAGAAAAAGCCAGGTGTGGTGGCACGCACCTGTGGTCCCAGCTAAGGAGGCTGAGGTGGGAGGATCACTTGAGCCTGAGAGGTCAAGCCTGCAGTGAGCCACGACCTCACCACTGCACTCCAGCCTGGGCGACACAGCAAGACCCTGTCTCAAAAAAAAAAAAAAGAGGGATAAAGAAACTTTATGTATATATATTATATACATATATATATGTATATATATTATGTACATATATATGTATATATATTATGTACATATATGTATATATGTGTGTGTGTGTATATATATATAAGTTAGTGGGACATATGTATATATGATATATGGTGTATCAGTCAGTGGGGAAAAGAAATGTTGGAATAAGGTTTCTAAGTTGGAATCAAAGCTGCCCAATAACTTGTCGGGAAATAAAATCAAAGCCTTTGAGGTTATCTTTTCTGAGGGGAGAAATGTTTTGCCTCTCTACCAGACAGAACTCAATTTGTATCTTATCACTTTTCTACAAGTTGCCATCCACTTTTGCAGAGTCTGAGTTCTGAGCAAGAGAAACAATGAGAATTGCCATCCCCTAGACTCAGACACCCCTGTGGCAGGCTCACTAGTGTCTAGTGTGCCTTATTTCTTAGGGCTTGATCATACATCTTATTGCTTCTGTCCTGGACCCACCACCACCTCTCTTCAGAAATCTTAATAGCTTCTCTTCAGTCTGATTCTGGCCTGGGACCATTCATCCCACCCTGATATCCTTATCCATCTCTGTTGTGATCAAACATGTTTATTTCTAGCTTGTAAGTTTGTGTATAATCTGTAGGATGTTCACTTATAGACGGTGTACTTTCTGAAGGTCACTCCATTTCCCTCATGCCCAGATTCTTGGAGAACAGTCCTATCGTCCTCCTCCTGCACTGTTGTTCTGCCATATGACTTGTCAGGCAGGGCTATAGTAAAGATTAAATTGAAGGCTGGGTGCGGTGACTCACGCCTGTAATCCCAGCATTTTGGTAGGCTGAGGCGGGTGGATCACTTGAGGTCAGGAGTTGGAGACCAACCTGACCAACATGGAGAAACCCCGTCTCTACTAAAAATACAAAATTAGCCAGGCATGGTGGTGCAGGCCCGTAATCCCAGCTACTCAGGAAGCAGAGGCAGTCAGGAAGCGGAGGCAGGAGAATTGCTTGAACCCGGGAGGCGGAGGTTGTGGTAAGCTGAGATCACACCACTGGACTCCAGTCTGGGCAAAAAGATTAAATTGGTAACACTCTAGCCCAGGGCATGTATCTTTGTTTCTCTCAGATGGGTACTTCCTTGTCCCAGGCTCTTCATAATGTCAGGCATCAGCAGTCTCTACAGTGGGGAAAGAAAATCAAGACAGTTAGCATTCAGTGCAGTGGGAGTTTGGTTAGTTGCAACTTGTCATCCTTCCTGAATGACAGTGTGCCTGGCCCTCAGCCCCACAGGCCCCAAGGGCGGGTGGAGGGTGTGCCACCCACCCAGAGCTGCAGGAGGGTCCTGAGCCAAGGAGGCCCACATGGGCCTGAGAGGAACGGAGGTCAATCTGTTGCAGAGGGAATTGGAAAAAGGGTAAAAAAAAAAAGCTGGAGACGGGCCAAGCCAGAGCCAAGCTGGGAGCTAGAACACAGAGGCTGAGTCAAGAGGGGTGCTGTTAGCAGGCAGCAGGCAGGCCTGAGCAAACACACCCACAACACAGACTCCGCCGCAGCCGGCCAGCTTGATGGTGGCTGGGGCAAGTGCAAAGGACCAGCAGTGGAGCTGGCAATAACTAGGGGACCAGCTGCTTACTTGCGGCTTGGTTTATCTCCTGGAGAATTTGGAGAATGATCTAGGTCTTTTGTTTTTGTTACTATGTGAACCAATAGATGTGTGAAGGTGCTCTGGGATGAATGAGAAAGGCAGCACCTAAATCTGCCACAGATCTTAAAAACTGTGTGACTTTTTTGGTTGGGACTCAGCTCCTCAAGGGCCAGGGTAGCCCCTGGCTTGCTTACACTTACAGCCAAAATCCCAGCTACTGATTCTCTCATTGTTGAGCCCTCATTTTTTCCAGCTCTTGGTGCCACATTGTTGCCAGAATGCAGCAGGAGGTGGCATTTGGAGCAGCTGTTCCTTTCTCTCCTCAGCTAAGGAGACTCCCCAGACAGGAGGGCAGCAGCTGCTTTCTGACCCAATTCCTCTCCAAACCCCTGAGTTTCTAATGGTATAAACTGAGATTGTTCTTCTTGGGCTGCAAGCTTCCAGTTTGGAAGACTGTATTCTATTTCGTTTTCTTCCAGCGCCATAGATAGTGTAGGATTGTCCTCAAAACTGACATTACTTAAATTGTCAGAGTTAAAGGAATGGGGCTACCCCAGTGGTATCTGTCACAAGTAAACCAAAATGCCTGGTGATTTACAGGAAAACTATCTCTGAGAAGTAGGTGTCAGTTTGGTCCTTAAGGCCATTGGGACAAGGGAGTGAGCCATAGGGAGCTGTCAGAGCTTGAGGACTCCTTCTGGGATGGCTGTCACTTGCCATGACTTGCTCCAGAGAGCAGATGCAATTGCCCTTCAAAGCCAAGTGGGGCGAGTTGGCTCTGCAGCTAAAGCCTTTCACATGTGTCAAAATCGAAAACATAAGTATCGGGTTTCTGATCTTGGCCTTCAGGATGTTGTTCAAACATGTCGGTAGACTTGCTTAGAAATATAAAACAAGGCTGAATATGAATCACGGTGAACCCACCCGGCCTCCTGTGAAAGCTTCTGTTCTCAGGAGGGTTCGAAGCAATTGCAGCACATGCTGACAAATAGTTAAAATTGAACTGAGCTTTGTAGAACTATATCCTAGCCCTGAGTGTTATGTTCTAAGAAGCTCATTGGCTCTTTTAGAACAGAAAAACCTTGCAACTGTGTTCATAGTCCAGGTTCCCCAGAGGCATCCTATAGTCAGCACAAAAGACAGACCCTACGAGAAAAATTTTGCTTCACATGAGCTAGGGTAGAATGCAAAGCCAACTGACAGGATGGTGAGCCGTAGGAGCATGGAGCAGGACTTTATGCAGATGTTCTTGGAAAGCCACAAAGAGCTCTGATGAGAAGAAACCCAGCGGATATGATTAATTATTCATCTTTAGTTGGTTGGGCAGTTGGAAATGAATAAAGGCTGCCTGACTAGCTAGGAGATTACATGTCCAAAAAAAAAAAAAAAATCATGATTTGGTGGAAAGAACACAGCAATTGAGGTCAGATATTCTAGTCTTGAATCCTGGTGCTTCTGCATTCTAGCTGGACAAGTCAGTCCATCAACTTTTTCAAGGTTCAGTATCCTCATTCGTGGAAAGGCAATGATTTTGCTGCACAGAGGTGTTGGAAGATCAAAAGCAATCATATGTAAGAAAGTAACTGGATAAGAGATTCATTTTCAGGGGTAGGGAGAAGTATGAACTTACACCTCAGAATCCTTAGAATTATTTTTGCACAGGAAATAAATCCAAGGTAACCACTATCAAACTCCAGGTAAACAGGGCTGTATGGCACAATTCATTGTTACTGGTGTCAGAACAGCCCCCCGTGCTCCCTATTTTTGTTAATTATTGATTTCTAGAATCTTTTATGTAGTTTTAAAATAATTTTATTTTTGTTAATTTGCCATTACTAGGCTATTTCCAGGAGAACCATTGAGCTGGCTATTAAAATTCAGTATCCTTTAACCTTGGGAGATATCCCTGGAGAAACAGATTACTTTTAGATTTAAACTATTTATTAGCCTCTTATCCTGAAGAGTTTTCCATCAACTCTTCAACTCTGAGGCTCAGAAAAACCAAGGCTCTTTGCCAATAACTGTGACCTTGAAGTTAATGAGCTACTCTGCTAACTGTGGTTGGCACTCATCTCTAATGCTTTGGTTAGTGTACTACCATTGGTTGGTGTTGGTAGTTTTGGGTGCCACTCTTCCTCGTGCCCCTTGTGGGTTCTGGCCTGTGGTGCAAACACCCAGAATCACAGGCCAATAGAGTCATGACGAACTTCACTATTATTCCAGTCCCACACCAAGTGTTTCCTCAAATGCAAGGATTCTGGTTTACTATGTTGGAAAACATGCCTCAGATCTAAGACCACAGTGAGTTTCCTCGCTCCCATTTAAAGCTTAAGATTTAGCACCCTCACATGTGGGTGCATCTCAAGGATATGGCTAGGCCTGCAGAACAGAAGCTGATGCACTTTACCAACCAGCCATAGGCACAGAGTCTGCAGGACTGCACCCCTGAACCTAGTTGCAAGTGGAATGGAGATAGCAAGGAGGATGCCCCACCCTCTAGGAATGGTGGTGACGGTCCCTGCCCCAGGTGTGTTGCTTGCCATGTGGAGAAAACATGGCTAAGAACAAAGACAGAAAAGGGGCAAAAGGGCAAGAGATCCCACAGATAAAGTCAGAGTGGGACATAAGCAGGAACCTCGGGCAAAGAGATTTCACCCAGTAGTAAACAGGGTCCGAAGAATGTCAGTCTATTACCAATCCTAATAACTACTAGCCTCCTTCTCATGTTTTCCCTTCCCCCACTATTCCTCCTCTTCATCCCTTTGAGAAAGCAGCGTGGAGATAGAAGGAAAAGGACTAGAATAGGCCAGGTGCAGTGGCTCACGCCTGTACTCCCAGCAATTTAGGAGGTCCTGGCAGGAGGTCAGGAGGTCATTTGAGGACAGGAGTTCAAGACCAGCCTGGCTAACATGGCGAAACCCTGTCTCTGCTAAAACTATAAAAATTAGCCAGGCAGGAGTGGCATGCGCCTGTAATCCCAGCTACTCGGGAGACTGAATCAGGAGACATCGCTTGAGCCTGGGAGGTGGAGGTTGTAGTGAGCCGAGATCGCGCCACTGCATTCCAGTCTGGGTGACAGAGTAAGACCCTGTCTCAAAAAAAGAAAAAGAAAAAAAAAAAGGACTAGAATAGAATATAAATCAACAATATTTCCTCCAGTGAAGGCTCCTTGGAGGAATGGCTGATTCCAGATCGGAGATAGGAACTATTCATGGTGAGTCATATTTTGTGCCGGAAAGTAAAGAAGTGACCAAAACCAATGGATCCTATCAAAAGGACACAGGAGTCAACATGAAAGACTTCCTGTGGCCAAAGATGAGAACATTTGAGCATCCAAAAGAATAATGATGCAACTCATTGAAATGCATTGAATAGGCCAGGCACAGTGGCTCACACCTATAATTCCAGCACTTTTGGAAGGCCAAGGTGTGCAGATCACTTGAGATCAGGAGTTCAAGACCAGTCTGGCCAACATGGCGAAACCCCATCTCTACTAAAAATATAAAAATTAGCCGGGCGTCGGGGCAGGCGCCTGTAATCCCAGCTACTCAGGAGGCCGAGGCACGAGAATTGCTTGAACCTGGGAGATGGAGGTTTCAGTGAACCAAGATCATGCCACTGCACTCCAGCCTGGCCGACAGAGTGAGACTCAGTATCAAAACAAAAACAAACAAAAAATGCATTGAATATATCAAAATTTATAGGTTCATATTGATCCCATCCCCCGCTTCCCCACACACAAATTCTCGTTGGGCCACCATTCAAAGTATTTAGTGAACAAATTCCCTGTTCTGAAATTGAAAGAAAAGAATTAGCATTCATTCATTCTGCCCTTCTTGTAAAAGATGTATTTCAGAGTAACAAGGCAGCACTAATTGATGAAAGAGAATTCTCCTTTACAAAATCATTTTAGCTAATAAATAGAGAAGATATTAATAGGATTAGAAAAAGATTATCGCTTTACAACCCCTAATGGAATTTTGATTCAGATAGTGATCAATAAATAAAATCATTAGATTAAAGATTGATGAGAACCCTTACAATAGCGGAATGAGGCTGTCATCACCTGAACCCACCCAAAGTAGAACAACTAGACATGATGTGATAGGAAGCACTGTGCCGCCTGTGAATTGTTCCTGCCCCCACCCCTACTACAAAGCTAATCTTGACTGAAATCAAGCATCTAGCATTAACTTCCATTCAGAGAAATGTGGGAGACAGAGGAACATGCTACAGAGCAAATGACACAGTGTCAGCAATAGATCAGCAGCACAAGGGGAAGGACAAGAACCCGCCACAGGTAAGAGGAGATTTAACAGACTTAACACAGATGTAGTGTATGAACTTTGTTGGGATTCTGACTTAAGCAAGCCAACTTAAAAAAATTTTTTTGAGGCCGGGCATAGTGGCTCACACCTGTAACCCTAGCACTTTGGGAGGCCAAAGCAGGCAGATCACTTGAGCTCAGGAGTTCAAGACTAGCCTGGTCAACATGGCGAAACCCTGTCTCTACTAAAAACAGAAAAATTAGCTAGGTGTGGTGGCGCATGCCTGTAACCCCAGATACTCAGGAGGCTGAGACAGGAGAAGTGCTTGAACCCGGGAGGCAGTGAGCCAAGTTGCAGTAAGCCGAGGTCACGCCACTGCACTCCCGCCTGGGTGACCAAGTGAGACCCTGTCTCAAAAAAGTAAAAATAAAATAAAATGAAAAAATCATTTTTGAGACAATTGGGGAAATTATAGTGGCTATCAGGTAAGAAGAGTTGCTGCTGCCAGTAAATTGATGATGTGGAGGTTATGAAAGAAAGTGATCATATTTTTTGGAGGTGTATACTGAAGTATGTAGGAGTGAAATGACATGCAGACTGGTGTTTGCTTGAAAACACTCCCCCGAAGAAGAGAAGGATAGCTGAAGGAAACATGGCAAACTCTTGATGCTTGTTGGATCTGAGTGGTGAATAGATGGGTGTTCCAACCTCTCTACTCTAGAATATGTATGAAATTTTCACCCAGAATATTTTCAGAAACCTCCTATCTGGCCTAAGGCAAAAACATAATTGTGGAGCAGCCTAAATATTCCTCTCTGCAATGAGTATTTATTAAGCAACTGTGTGCTAGGCAAGGAGAGACTGTGCCATGGCAAGATCTAAGCTTTGCCGTCAGAAGCCTTGATTTGAGCCAATTCACTGTTGCCATCAGTTTGATCCTGGGCAAGTTGCTATTTCTCTTTGAACTTTCATTTCCCTGTCTGTGTATGATCTGCTCCACAAACTGGTGGAGACAGTAATATCTCTTCGCTTTCTAAACTGCTTACTCAACTCCCACAGGCCTTACTAGCAAGAAGTCTAGCATCCCCTGTTGGAGGACCTTCCCCCTATCTTCTTCACTGTCTGGGAATCTGGGTCTCCTCAGCCCACAGGTAGGCAGGCCTGGCCGTGGTACCAGAAGTGCCCTCCCTCTCATGGCCACACAGTGTCAACTTTGGAGCTTTGTCCTGCCTAGCTACTCTGTCACGAGACAGCTTTGCTGATTCCCAGCATGGCCTTGGGTGAGGGGTGAGGGGATGGCTGGAACCCCAGAATTAAATCTCTCTTAGTTCACACTCTCTTTCTCTGCAATGACTCATAAAGGGACAGGACATCATGACTGATCCTCAGCCTCATAAATTGCAGGACAAGCCCTTTCTATCTGACAAAATACTAACCCCATTATGTGGCAGGTGCTGCCTTAGGGGCTTGAGATACATCCATGGGCAAAAAGGACCCCTACTCCCCTCAAGGAGCTGGGGAGTGGGGATCTGCCCCAAACCCGAGCCCAGGCCACCAGCAAAGTCTTCCCCTCTCCCCTTGGTGAGTATTGCTTTGGAAGGTAGGGGTGCTCTCAACCACATGGTGTGAACCTAACCTACTTCTCCCCAAGCATCACCAGTGAGCATGTTAGATGAGCGATGGGTGGTGGGGCCAGTGCGGGGGTGCTGGGTGTTACTAGGCTACACACACACACACAACCCCACACACCCTTTATGTAGTAAAATAGGGCTTACTACTCTATCCTTGTATAACTTAGTGCAGACTGAGAAACCTTTATATCTGTCACCTCTTAAAATGAAGACTCTTACCCATCTTACAGAATCATTATGAGGATTAAATCAGATTTCTTCACTGGGCTGTGCTCATAAAGGTTGTGTTTTGCTCACTGCTCTACTTTTTTTTTTCACTCTATCCTGTGAAATATATTCTCAGTCCCTAAAACAGTCCCTGAGGCATAGTAGTGTCCAGTATGTACGCGCGCGCGCACACACACACACACACACACACTCACATGCACACACAGTGATGGAATGAGCCTGCGAAGAGGGTCGTCTCAGGAAACATCAGCTCTGCAGATTCTCAGTCGGTCTAGGGCGGGTCTGAGACTGCATTTTCACTGGCTCCTGAGGGTGGCTCCTATCCAGGAGGACGCTGAAAGTGATGAGGCTGAGAGGTGCATGTTGAGTGGCAGGAGAGTGGAACCATTAGGCACTTGGTGTCTGGAGTCTGTCAGATAACGTCCCCACCATTCTTACCTTTGTGGCCTTGGGTGGGTTACATAACCCCAGTGAAACTTAATTTCCTCACCTCTAATATGGTAATAACCACTAGGACTGCCTGGTGAATAGTATTGACCCAATCAGCTTGATATTTTAGCTCTCTGTCCAGTAAAATAAAAACCCACACACTGGCCACTTTTGTATTGCCTTCAGAATGCCATAGCCCTCTGAAGTAAAATCACTGGATAGAAACAAAGATCCTTGCTTTAAGAGTTTTAACCTTCACATTTGCCCTGTATAGCTCTGATTTTGTTTTTTTGTTTTTTACTATTTTACAATAATGTTTTCATGCTTTAGTTGGATAAAAACAAATATATATATTATATATATGTGTATATATATAATATATATATATGTGTGTGTGTATATATATATATAATTACAGTAGAAAATTAAGCCTGACCATTGCTTGAAGTCTTTGTGGAGGGCATCTGGCACAACTCGATAAAGCCCGTGGCCCCCTCAAAGCGTTAACTGAGCATCAAGTGCTGAGTGTGCTGCTGGGCGCAATGCCCAGCACAGTGAGAGCTTGGGGACTGCTGCATATTCATGTGTGTGCCTCTTCCTCTTGTTCACTGCTGTTTCTGGCACCCCATGCTGTGCTTACAATATGGTAGGAGCTTAATAAATATTTGATGAATATACAAATGATTAGTTATTTTAGCCTCAGACGAACACTCACAGGTGGTCAGGTGGAAGAGTGAGGGCTGGTGGAGGAGTGAGGCTTTGACCAGCTGTAGTTGGCCTCAGGAGCAGAGAGACCCAGGGCGGCGGGGGGCCCGCAGCACTCAGAGTAGATGCCTTCAGTTACCAAATCAAACCCTAGACAAATGCTGAGGGAGTGAGTTAAGCCAAGGCACAGAGCAAGGGTGTTGTCATAGAAACACATTCAGGTCTTTTACATAGTGTTCTGTGATGGTGCTCATTGGGGGTTCCAGAGCAAATAAAAGGATGAACTTCATGGTACTTGCCCAAAGAGAGGATACGCCGAGCACTGTGCTTAGCAGAGCACTAGGCAGGAGTGGGGAGGAAGGAAAGGCCTTTGGCTTATTCCCTGACATCTCAGCAGTTGTAAAGGGCTGCTGCGGGCAGCTCCTCTGACCAGGGTTTGCCCCAGGAAAATAGTAGAAGTCAACATGCCCTGGGGAAGTTCTCTCCTGTATCCGCCTGATGACGACTGCAAAGGAGGGAGGGAGGACCCCGACATTCCATTTCTCCTCGTTTTTCAGTTCTGGTTGGGATTTCATAAAGTCCAAGGATATTCCTGGAGTGGGAAAAAGAGCTGCAGGATTGGTGCGGGGAGCTGACTGATGCTGATATTACAAATCCATGATGTGACTAAAAGTCGTGTGAAAAGATCGATCATCAAGAAGTTGCAGAAGGAAAAGTCTCCAGCCCAGCTAAATATTCCCATCCCACTTTCTCTCTCTTCAGGTGACCTTGTACAAGGACTCTGACATGGAGGACTTTGGGTTCAGTGTAGCAGATGGCTTGCTGGAGAAAGGAGTGTATGTCAAAAATATTCGCCCAGCTGGGCCAGGAGATCTTGGTGGCTTAAAGCCATATGACAGGCTCTTACAGGTAAGACCTCACGTGGAATTTTAATTCCTTGCAAGTAATTTGTCACTAGGAGCTTCTTCTACATCCTCCTGCATATTTGGGGCCCTTTGCTCTTTTCCCTTTCAGCCTTTGTCATCAAGATTATGGAATCAGTAGAAGCAAACAGCTGAATAAAGAATTTTCAGCACTGGTAAATTCTAACCCAGCCCCCAAAGTTCTGTGGTTTCTTATCAGTTTTTTTCAGCACTGAGCTCAGAGCCATCTTTCCCAGTCTCACGCTCATTTCTCAGACTCCACCCAACCACTGGTCACCTCCCACCATCGCACAGTAGTCCCATAAATATGACATAGTTATCCGACTCCAGGCACCCAGTCTAGTCCTTCCTACCACTCGTCTTCTACGTGACCTACAAGGCCTCAGGGATTTGGCCTCTCCTTACCTTGCCAGCATCTTGTCTTACCTCTTCATTCATTCATTCATTCATTCATTCATTCATTTATGAGACAGAGTCTCGCTCTGTCACCGGAGTGGAGTGGCGTGATCTCATTTCACTGCAACCGCCACCTCCCAGGTTCAAGACATCCTCCTGCCTCAGCCTCCCAAGTAGCTGGGATTACAGGTGCCTTCCACCACACCCAGCAAGAATGCAATTTGCTAACTAATTGGAGGGTTGATGACAGACCTTTCGAAGTTGATGGAAAGTTACAATCTTTTTTCCTTTTTTTTTTTGAGACACAGAGTCTCACTCTGTCTCTCAGGCTGGAGTGCAGTGGCACGATCTCAACTCACTGCAACCTCCACCTCCTGCATTCAAGTGATTCTCCTGCCTCAGCCTCCCAAGTAGCTAGGATTACAGGTGCATGCCACCATGTATGGCTAATTTTTGTATTTTTAGTAGAGACCGTGTTTCACCAGGTTGGCCAGGCTGGTCTCGCACTCCTGACCTCAAGTGATCCACCCCCCTCGGCCTCCCAAAGTGCTGGGATTATAGATGTGAGCCACTGTGCCCAACCTCTTCATTTACTCTCTAGCTTCAGCTGGATTTGTTTCAGGAATGGTATATGCTGCCACCTCCTGGCCTTTGCACCTGCTGTGCCCTGAGCTTGTGGCACTTCTCTGCTAAACATGCACAGGTTCTTTCCCTGCTCCTTCCTTGACTTCAGGTCCCTGCTCACATGCTGCCACTTAAACCTCTCTGTTTAAAAGGGCCCTTCCTGCCTCTCCATTCTTCACAGTGCTTCATTGGTTCGCAGTACAGCCAGAGATGATGCTAGTTATTTGCTTATTCTGTGTTGCCCACTAGAATGTAACTCCATGAAGGTGGCGATTTTACTCTCCACTCTATTCTTAGTTCCAAGAACAATGCTGTCACATAAAAGTGCTCAGTACTGTGCAGCAGAATAGAAGTGCATTGGCTCTGAGCCTTATATATGCTTCCCTTTCTCTGAATGCTCTTCTAATCCCTAGGCCTTACCTACCTCACTCTGACTCAACTTTTTGGTCTCACATAGATCAGTGATTCCCATCCTTGATTGAAAAAATGGAATCACCTAGAGAATGTATCCCAATGTTCAGATCAAATGGCAGACCAATGAAACCAGTGACTCTAGGAGAGAGATACAGCATCGGTGTGTTTTTACACCTCCCCCAGTGATTCCAACGAGCAGCCAAATTGACAATCACTCGTTTAGAGGACTTCCCTTCAAAGCCCAACTTCACCAGACACCACCCAACCTCCTTTACCTCACGTCTGGACTAGGGGCCCCTCCTATACAGAATAGCAGCTTTTTCTTTTGGTAGAATTTACATTATTAAAACTGCCTGTTTGGAGGTTGCAGTGAGCTGAGATCATGCCACTGCACTCCAGCCTGGGCGCAGAGCGAGTCTCAAAAAAAAACAAAAACAAACAAACAAATGAAAACACCTTCCTGTTTCCTCGCATATACTCCCCAGCAGATTGTAAACTTTTTGAGAACAGGGATAATACCTTATTCTCTCATTTACCGTTATATAGTGTTTGATATCTCAGTATCTCTCACAATATCTGAAACCAAAAAGCTGAACCTTGCTTACTTAATATAGTAACATTGTGGTCAGGTAGAGTTTTATTTAGGAAAGCAGATTTCTGAGCTTATGTGCAGTTTTTGGGAAGGGCATTTTGCAGGAAAATGGAGCAGCTTGAAGTCAGTCTTAGCAGTGTACTCACCTGGAAACAGTCTGTCACCAAACAGCTAACTTTCAAAGCAGGAGGCTGCCACGGATTGGTTAGCTTTCAGAGATGTGTTCACTGAAGCATGTTGTCACTGATCAATTTGATAGTTCTGGAACAATTCTGGTGATGATTTTTACTATGGCAACAGAACAATTAGTCTTATCCTAGGAGTTTGGGGACACTTTGTTTTCCATAGACATGCTAATATTTGCTGAATGAATAACTATGGGTAAGTTACTTACCCCTCTATATGAGTGTCTTCCTAATCCATAAATTAGAGCTAGGCGTACTCTCATGGAAGCTGAGGCTGTAAAAGTAGACTACATTCAGATTATAAAGGACCTTGAATGTGATGCTAAAGCTCTTGAACTTTATGCTGAAGGCATATTAATTTCTTAAGCAGGATAATGATATAATTGGTAACATAGAAAGGCAAGACAATATTATTGTGGGTGTATCGGGGATGGGTTAGGGAAGGGAAGATCACAGGCAAGGAGACCAGGTAGGGGTAGGTAAGATAAGACACCTGTTTCAGAACTAATGAGTCTTTAATATTTTCAGCACATCGTGATAGAGCAGTCTGGGAAGCATTTGGTGGTTTGGATCTGTTGGTGAGGAGAGATGATAGAGCCAGAGTTAAAGATTTAGGATACTGAAGTGTGGGGTTTAGGACAAGTTGCCCTTGGTGGCTTTATAACAAAGAAGAGAAGAGAACCCAGGATGTATTCTAACAATAACAAAATGTATGTATGTATGTATTTATTTGAGACAGAGATTCTCTCTCGTCACCTAGGCTGGAGTGCAATGGCGTGATCTTGGCTCACTGCAACCTGTGCCTTCCAGGTTCAAGCAATTCTCCTTCCTCAGCCAGCTCCCGAGTAGCTGGGATTACAGGCACCCACCACAATGCCTGGCTAATTTTGTATTTTTAGTAGAGATGGAGTTTCACCATTTTGGGCAGGCTGGTCTCAAACTCCTGACCTCAGGGGATCTGCCCGCCTCAGCCTCCCAAAGTACTGGGATTATAGGCGTGAGCCACCGTGCCTGGCCACAATAACCAAATGTAAAGGACAGGAAGAAATAAAGGCAGGAAAGGACTGAAAGCAAGCAGTTAAAATGGTAAAAGGATCAAAACAAAGTGGGGTTGTAGAATCAAGGAAGGAGAGTTTTAAGGGTGAGGAGCTGTCAGGAGTGGCAAATGCTAAACACCAAGGAGGATGCGAACTCCAGAACATTCCTGGATTTGACAAGTGGGGTCATTTGCCAGAATGACCATGTGTCGGGGGGACCTGAAAAAACTGAGGAGAGAATGGGAGGTCAAGGAGTAGAACCGGCATGTGGGTGATTGTAAAAACTTTTGTTGGTGAAGGAGAAATGGAAGATGGGTGCATGTATAAGCTGAAGAGGGAATAAGCTCATTTAAAAAAAAAAAAAAATTCTTAGTAGAGACAGGGTCTCACTATGTTGCCCAGGCTGGTCTCAAACTCCTGGCATCAAGCGATCCTCCCATCTTGGTCTCCTCAAGTGCTGCAATGACAGGTGTGAGCCACTGCACCTAGTGGAGCTCACTTGTAAGAGAGGTAGTTCAGCATCGTGATTCAGAGCACAGGCTTTGAGATCAGCCAGTTGGCCTGGGATTACATCCTATGACCCTTAACAACTACTGATCTAAAGCAAAGCTCTTAACCTCTCTGTGCCTTGCTTTTCTCATCTGTAAATTAGGGATAATATTCAGGACTTGGAGCACCCCCACTGTGGGTGGGGCCACCTGCTTGGCATGAGGATAGGTAGGATGTGTATGTCTTCCTTGCCCTTGAGAGTCTTACAATTTACTGGTAGACAATGACAAGTGAGCCAGTAGCCATGTCACAGCATAGTCAGAGCAAGGATAGACCTCATGGTGCTCATTTTAGCACCTTCATGACTTCAAACAACTTGTTGCACCTGAAATGTTCCTCTGGGTTTTGGGAATTATGGTTACAATGATAATTCAAAATGGCTCTTCTTGACCTTTCAGGTGAACCATGTCCGAACCAGAGACTTTGACTGCTGCCTTGTTGTGCCCCTCATAGCAGAATCCGGGAATAAGCTGGACCTGGTTATTAGTAGAAACCCACTGGCTTCACAGAAGTCTGTAGAACAACAGAGTCTACCAGGAGATTGGAGTGAACAGAACAGTGCTTTTTTCCAGCAGCCTAGCCACGGTGGTAATTTGGAGACACGAGAACCCACTAATACATTATAGCAACGCTTTTTATAAAGCAGGACAAAAGACAATATCTACATGGTGCTAAAAATCCCTTTAAGATTTCTGTGACATTTGAAGCACAGATAATCACGTGGCATTAACTGCAAGCACAGGGGTCTTTTAAATCTCTCTCATGGCTCATGTTCACTTCCCTTTTCAAGTTGAAGAGGTTTCTTTTTTGGTGACCACTATGGTACATGGTGGGCAATGCCCTGCCAGGCCCAATGGTAGAGAAAAATAGGCCGTCCCCCCAACTCTACAATTAACATCAGAGGAAATTTTTTACAAGTTCATCTTACTATCACTTTTTAAAAAGAGAAACATCTGTTTGAAAATATTCTCTATGATGATTTCCTTAATTCACTTTGAAATCAGTTTCTTACTATGAAGTCATTAATGTAAGAACTTGACCAACAAGGCTTTTCTTCTCATAGGCTGGCTCTACTAGGGGAACTAGTGTTTGGTAAACTGCTGGGACTGCCACAATGGGAGGGGTACAGGTATAAAATTAAGTTATCTTAAAATGTTTCAGCAATGATGCACGTAGGAGACCATAATAGGTGGTGGTAAATGTTTTGCCCAAGTATAGGAATGATTTTAACTAAGATGTATGCTATTCCCTATGCAACAAATTATCAAACAGGATATGTCTTGTGACCTGTTTTTTTTTTTAAGGACACATTTTTAATAGCTGAAAATCTCTGATAATGAATTAGAGGGTGTAGTAAACACGAGAATTAGTTATATAATCTTATTTTTAAAATTCAAGACTAAGAACTTAAGAAAGAATGAAGAGTCTATTAAAATGAGGTTCATCTTAATGATAGGCAAACCAAACTCATACTGCTTGACATGTTTTGAAAACTGGTAATATTGAGGGTGTACAGCACATGTACTTAAAAATGACACTGGGCTATCTTTTGTTCTGAGCCATGCCACTTACCGAAATTGTAAATACATTTTTCACAAATGCATTGCCAATTATTACCATCCCTCAAAGCAATAAATTGTGACAGTTGCTTTAAATGTTTGTCAGCAACTGTTTCCATTTGTTCAGATATTTTGAATAGCTACGCTAATAACTGTTATTTGGTGAATATAAAAAACTAGATCTGTATATTGATGGTAGACTCTCCATATTGAAATAATTATTTTCCAAACGTTTTCATTTTGGTCAATAATTCAAACTACCACTTAGGCAAAGCATTCGAACACTGTGTCCTTTGTTTAAGGAAATAAAAATCACCTTTCTTTTTGTGCAAAAAAAAATATTATTTCAATCACATTTCAGAACCGCCAGGGCAAGAAAGTATAAAGCAGAATCATGTTAAGAAAAAAGAAAAAAAGATCATGAGTCACTTAAATATGTATTTTTATTTGTAACAAACAAGTATTAAACTGTAAAGTATTTTTGTACAAATTTAATACTTTAATAGCATGGTATTTATCGTCTATGTATGGTTTTGGGGAATTCAAAATTGTTCAAATATTTGTATGGAAAAAATAAAACCCTCTACCAAATGGAATAAACCGTGATTTTAAAAAGCCAAATAAAGAGGACATGCATTATTGGTGTTTTGAATATATTTCAGTGTTCTAGCCTGAGTCCTACACAATTTGTTTTGTTTGTTTTGAGATGGATTTTCACTCTGTTGCCCAGGCTGGAGTGCAGTGGCACAATCTCAGCTCACTGCAACCCCTGCCTCCTGGGCTCAAGTGATTCTCCTACCTCAGCTTCCCAAGTAGCTGGGATTACAGGTGCCCACCACCACACCTGGCTAGTTTTTGTATTTTTAGTAGACATGGGGTTTCACCACATTGGCCAGGATGGTCTCAAACTCCTGACCTCAAGTGATCCACCTGCCTTGGCCTCCCAAAGTGTTGGGATTACAGGCGTGAGCCACCGCATCTGGCCACAATGTTTATTTTTGTATAATTTTCTAAAGGTGAAAGGTTTTCCTATCAACCCGAGAAGCACCACTAAAGAGTAGGAACCTGGGCATTGAAATTGAGTCCAGGTTTCATTTCAGGCTCCAGGCTCTTGTATGACATTTATTCACCATGAATCAGTGTCTCTACCTGAAACTGAAGGTCATGTCTGTACCACAGGATCATTCGGAAGATGAGGAGTGAAATATATGAGAATGGGCTAAAAACACACACAGAAATACCTCCAAAACCAATGGTACATTTACTGTAGGTGACAAGTATTGATCAAGTATCACAACATCCACCTCAGAGAAAATTACATGTATTCTATGAGATATATTTACATAAACTGTTAAAATGTACAAACTTTAATTATGCTACCTTTAAAAATTCACATTCATTTTTATACAGTTGCATTCAGTGTGCCCAGGTTACATTCTGAAAGGCAGAGTATTTTCTAGCACGAGAGTCTTATGACCCAACTGACAATCTATGATTGCAAAAATCTAAGCAACTGTTCAAATTTTTATTGCACTCGCCTCACTTCTGCATCAAGCGTGATGCTGAAGCCAATGAAATGTGTAGTTAGAAGAGGCTTTGTGAATAAATGCAAATGAGAAGCTATATTTCATGTGAAAGATATTTCAGTTGTAACCAAAACTAAAATGAATCAACAATAGAAAATAGCTGTTAAAAACAAAAAAGCTCTCATGATTTCAGGTAGCACTTTTCAAATATAGTGACCAGGCCAAAGGAGGAGCTAGGGTCAGCCAGTAAGTTCTGAGCACCCCGAGTCCTCTTAAAAAGGGCAGTGACAAACTATGAAATGAAAGGGTTTGGGGCTATGCCACCGGAAGACTGGCAGAAGAAACTGGAGATAAGTAGCCAGATGGGGCAGAAGAGACAAGGTCTGAAATATATGAGACTCAGGACTTACGAGCAGAGGTTCCAATGAGGTAGATTTCAGCTTAATATAAGGAAGTAATTTCCAACACTAGTGTTGCAAAGTGGTTTTCACCAAGCAGTAAAGACCTTTAGCATTGGAAATGTGTGTTCTACTGGTGACTGATGGGTGTTCAGCAAATAGTAAGCTGGGGTAGATGACCCTTGCAATTTTAACATGCTGGGATGAAACATTATTTGCTTCCAATTTACATTTTAAAAAGGATACTAGAAGTATCCTCTTTCACTCAAATATTTTTTTTTCATGACCGGTAATGTGCCGGCACCATAACAAGGTTTGAGGGAGGCACATCTCACACGTGTGTGTGAACACCAATGCATCAGGCTTAGGAACTACAAAAGGATCTTAATGAAATCTGAGAGAATTTTGAATCAGGTCAGTTATTTGTATTTTAGCCAATAGTACATTTATAATATAAGAACTACTGCTTTGGAATATTCAGTTACATAGTATTAGTTTCATTGTGTTTTTATGGAAAAAAGGTATTTTCAAGTTCTTCTTGACAATGTGAAGCTTTACCTGAGTCCTATACCCTGAAATATAGCCAGAGTTAAAGAAATTTTATTTCTATAAGGTTGTAGTAACGCCCCTGCCCATCGCCTGCATGTTCCAGGAACTGGCTTATTATAAAGAACCATCCTTCCCCAGGTGACTTAGATAAGACTCACAGGTGTTCATCTCCATTCCCCCGTTTACTTATAACAAAATCAGACACAGACTGCCCTGAAAATTACCATTCTTTGCTTCATAAATGATTAGCTGAATTGCTTGTACTCACTGATCTGGAGAAGATACTAAGCTTCCTTCCCCCAGGCTTCTGAACTTTGACCAACCCTCAATTTAGGCCAGCATACAACACCTCCTTAAGAGGCCCTCCTAAAAGTAATAGGACAAGAGTTAAAATTAATGAAATAGGCAGGGCGCGGTGGCTCAAGCCTGTAATCCCAGCACTTTGGGAGGTCGAGACAGGCGGATCATGAGGTCAGGAGATCGAGACCATCCTGGCTAACGCGGTGAAACCCCGTCTCTACTAAAAAAATACAAAAAACTACCGGGCGAGGTGGCGGGCGCCTGTAGTCCCAGCTACTCAAGAGGCTGAGGCAGGAGAATGGCGTAAACCCGGGAGGCGGAGCTTGCCGTGAGCTGAGATCCGGCCACTGCACTCCAGCCTGGGCGACAGAGCGAGATTCCGTCTCAAAAAAAAAAAAAAAAATTAATGAAATAGAGACTAGAAAGACAGTAAAGAAAATCAATGAAACCAAAAGTTGGTCCTTTAACAAGATTAAAATTCATAAACTTTTAGTTAACCAAGAGAAAAAGAGACTCAAATGACTAAAATCAGGAGTGAAACAGAGGCTTTACTATCAGCCTTACAGAAATTTAAAAAACCATAAAGGAATACTATGATAAACTGTATGTCAGAAAATTTAAAAACATAGATTAAATGAGCAAATTTCTAGAGAAAAACTGTCAAAACTGACTCAAGAAGAAACAGAAAAGCTAAATACACCTATAACAAGTAAACAGATTCAATCAGTAGCTTTAAAACTTCACATACCAGGCTCAGTGGCTCACGCCTGTAATCCCAGCATTTTGGGAGGCCGAAGCAGCTGGATCACCTGAGGCTGGGATTCGAGACCAGCCTGACCAACACGAAGAAACCCTGTCTCTATTAAAATTAGCTGGGCGTGGTAGTGCATGCATGTAATCCCAGCTACTTGGGATACTGAGGCAGAAGAATCGCTTGAACCTGGGAGGTGAAGGTTGTGGTGAGCCGAGATCGTGCCATTGCACTCCAGCCTGGACAACAAGAGCGAAACTCTGTCTCAAAAAACAAAAACAAAACAAAACAAAACAAAAACTTCACACAAAGAAAAGTCCAGGGCCAGATTAATTTAAAGAAGAGTTAATACCAATTCTTCACAAACTCTTCCAAAATAGAAGACAAGGGGACACTTCACAACTCATTCTATGTGGTCACTATTACTCTGATACCAAAACCAAACAAAGTCATCACAAGAAAAATAAACTGTAGACTAATATCTGTCATGAATTTCGATGCAAAAGTCCCCAACAAAAAACCAGCAAGCCAAATCCAGCAGCACATAAAAGGATTGTACACTATGACCAAGTGAGATTTACTCCAGGGATGCGTGATTGATTTAACATCCAAAAATTACCACACTGCATCAATAAAGGACAAAACTACATGATCGTCTCAATACATAGAGAAAGGACTTGAGGAAATTCAATGTCCCTTCACAACAACAACCTAGGAATAAAGGAGAATTTCTTCATCTCAATAAAGGACTTAAAAGAAAGATCCACAGCAAACACAGTTAATGGTGGAAGATTTAATGCTTTCTCCCTAATATGATGAACAAGACAAGGATATTCATTCTTGCCACTTCTATTCAACAATATACTAGGGGCTCTAACCAGGGTATTTAGCAAAAAAATGAAATTAAAGGCCTACAGATTAAAAAGGAAGAACTAAAAGCATCTCTATTTGCAGATGATATGATCTCTTATACAGAAAATCCTAAGGAATCCACTAAAAACCTACTGTAACTAATAGTTCAGCAAGGTTGGAAGATACAAGATCAATATATAAAAATCAATTGCATTTCTATGTAGTAGCCATAATGAACCAAAATAAATTAAAAAAATAGTTCCATTTACAACAGGAAAAAAAAATTAAATATTTTGAAATAAATTTAACAAAAAGCATTGTAAATTTAATAAAAAAATACAAAACTTATACTCTGAAAACTACAAAGAATTAAAGAAGAACCAAGCATGGTGGCTCACACCTGTAATCCCAGCACTTTGGAAGGTCGAGGTGGGCAGATTGCCTGAGTCCAGTTCAAGACCAGCCTGGGCACCATGGTGAACCCCTATCTCTGCAAAAAATACAAAAATTAGCCAAGTGCAGTGGTGCAAGCCTGTAGTCCCAGCTACAAGAGTGACTGAGGTGGGGTGGTTGAGGAGGTTGGACTGCTTGAGCCTAAGAGGTAGAGGCTGCAGTGAGCAATGATTGCACCACTGCACTCCAATCCAGCCTGTCTTTCCCAAGCAAATGGAAAGACATCTGTGTTCATGAATCACAGGACTTAATACTGTTAAAATGGCAATAGTTCCCAAATCTGTAGGTTTAACACACTCCTCAACAAAATTCCAGTTTGCTTCTTTGCAGAAACTGACAAGCAGATCCTAAAATTCCTACAGAAATGTAGGGACCCATAACAGCCAAAACAAACTTGAAAAAGAAAACAAACTTGAAGGACTCACACTTCTTAATTTCAAAACTTTCTACAAAGCTACAGTAATAAAGACAATATGGTGCTGGCATTAGAACAGACACATGGGCCAGGCACAGTGGCTCCCGCCTGTAATCCCAGCACTTTGGCAGGCCAAGGTAGGTGGATCATCTGAGGTCAGGAGTTTGAGACCAGCCTGGCCAACGTGGTGAAACCCCATCTCTACTAAAAATACAAACAATTAGCCTGGTGTGGTGGAAGGTGCCTGTAATCCCTGCTACTCGGGAGGCTGAGGCATGAGAATTGCTTGAAACCAGGAGGTGGAGGTTGCAATGAGCTGAGATGGCACCATTGCACTCCAGCCTGGGTGACACAGTGAGACTCCATCTCAAAAAAAAAAGAAAAGAAAAAGAAAAAGAAAAAAGATGCATGAATTGGGTCTGGCATGGTGGCTCACGCCTGTAATCCCAGCACTTTGGGAATCTGAGGCAAGTGGATCATGAGGTCAGGAGATCAAGACCATCCTGGCTAACACGGTGAAACCCCATCTCTACTAAAAATAAAAAAAATTAGTCGGGCATGGTGGTGTGCGCCTGTAGTCCCAGCTACTCGAGAGGCTGAGGCAGGAGAATGGCGTGGAGCTTGCAGTGAGCCGAGATCGCGCCACTGCACTCCAGCCTGGGCGACAGAGTGAGACTCCGTCTCAAAATAATAATAATAATAATAATAATCTCTTCAATAAATGGAGCTGAACAATTGAATTGTCACATGCAAAAGAATAAAGTGGGATCCCTACCTCACACCATATACAAAAATTAACTAAAAGTGAATCGAAGATCTAAGTGTAAGAGCCAAAACTTGTAAGTTATTAGAAGAAAAAATTGTAGTAAATCATCATGACTTTGGATAGGCAATAGTTTCTTGGATATAACACCAAAAGCACAAGCAGCAGCAACAACAAAAATAGATACACTGGTCATCATCAGAATTTAAAACTTGCACCTCAAAGGACACTTATTAGTCCGTTTTTACACTGCTATAAAGAACTACCTGAGACTGAGTAATTTATAAAGAAAAGAGGTTTAATTGACTCACAGTTCCACATGGCTGGGGAGGCCTCAGAAACCACAATCATGGCAAAAGGTAAAGAAGAAGCAAGCACCTTCTTTACAAGGTGGCAGGAGAAGAGGGGTGGGGGGCGGGGAGTGCCATACTTTAAAACCATCAGCTATCATGAGAACTCACTCACCATCACCAGAACAGCATGGGAGAAACCCCCATGATCCAATCACCTCCCACCAGGACCCTTCCTCGACACATGGGGATTACAATTTGAGATGAGATTTGGGTGGTGACAGAGAGCCAAACCATATCAGATACCATCCAGATAATTAAAATAAAATTCACAGAATGGGAGGAAATTTTTGCTAATTATGTTTCTGATAATGGACTTAAATGTTGAAAATATAAAGAATTCTTACATTTTGTGATGGTTAATATTAGGCATCAACTAGATTGAGAGACACCTGGATGGCTGATGAAGCATTGTTCCAGGGTGTGTCTGTGACGGTGTTGCTGAGGGAGACTGACACTGGAGTCAATGGACTGGGAGAGGAAGACGCACCCTCAGTGTGGCTGGACACTATCCAGTTGGCTGCCAGTGATGCCAGAACACAGCAGGTGGATGAAGGGAGATAAGCAGCGTGCTTGCTGAGTCTGCTCCCTCTCTTCCTGTGCTGTGCAGAATGCTTGACTTCCTCTCCTCCTGCCCTTGGACACCAGACTCCAGGTTTTTCCACCTTTGGACTTTGTGACTTGCACCAATTGCTTCCCAGAGTCTCCTGGGCCTTTGGTCTCAGACTGCAGGCTGCACTGTCAGTGTCCCTGGTTTTGAGGCTTTCAGACTTGGGCTGAGCCATGCTATTAGCTTCTCTCCTTCCCCAGCTTGCAGATGGCCTATCGTGGGACTTTGCTTTATAATCGTGTGAGCCAGTTCTCTCTAATTGTGATGGTTAATACTGAGTGTCAACTTGATTGGATTGAAGGATGCAAAGTGTTGATCCTGGGTGTGTCTGTGAGGGTGCTGCCAAGGGAGATTAACATTTGAGTCAGTGGGCTGGGGAAGGCAGACCCACCCTTAATCTGGTGGGCACAATTTAACCAGCTGCCAGCAAATATAAAGCAGACAGAAAAACATGAAAAGGTGAGACTGGCCTAGCCTCCCAACCTACATCTTTCTCCTGTTCTGGATGCTTCCTGCCCTCAAATATCAGACTCCAAGTTCTTCAGTTTTGAGACTCCAACTGGCTCTCCTTGCTCCTCAGGCTTGCAGACAACCTATTGTGGGACCTTGTGATCATGTAAGTTAATACTTAATAAACCCCCCTGCCTCCACACACACATATATATATATCCTATTAGTTGTGGCCCTCTAGGGTACCCTACCTAATACACTAATAAAGTTCCTTTTATATCCACATATATCCTATTGGTTCCATAACTCTGGAGAACCCTCACTAATACAATTTCAGTGATAAAAAGAAAAAATATCCAATTTAAAAGTGTGCAAAAGACCTGAATATACGTTTCTCTAGGGGACATACAAATGGTCAATACTCACATGAAAGCTGTTCAACATCATTAGCCATAAGAAAAATGCAAATCAAAACCACAATGAAATGCTACTTCATATCCACTAGGATGGCTATAATCAAGAAGTCAGATGATAATAAACATTGGAGAGAATAGGGAGAAACTGGAACTCTCATACACTGCTGGTGAGAAGATAATTTGGTGCAGCTGGTTTGGAAAAAGTCTGGCAGCACCTCAAAATGTTAAACATAGAATTAACATATGACCCATCAATTCTACTCCCAGTTATATACCCAAAAGTGAAAGCATATGTCCACATAAAAATTTACACACAGATGTTCATAGCAGCATTTCATAATAGCCAAAAAGTAGGAAATAACCCAAATAAATGTCCATCAACCGATGAATGTACAAATTCAATGTCCTTTATCCATATACTGGGATATTATTTGGCAATAAAAGAGACGAAGCACTGACATATTACTGGTACAACACGGATGGAGTCTGAAAACATCATGCTAGTCAAATAAGTCAGGAACAAAGAACCACATGTCCGCAATAGGCAAGTCTATTGGGACTAAGAAAACCAGGTTACCTAGGGATGGGGGAAGTCAGGGGAATTATTGCTAAGGAGTGTGAGGTTTCTCTCTTTTTTTTTTTTTTTTGAGACAGAGTTTTGCTCTTATTGTCCAGGCTGGAGTGCAAAGGCATGATCTCAGCTCACTGCAACCTCCGTCTCCTGGGTTCAAGCGATTCTCCTGCCTCAGCCTCCCAAGTAGCTGGGATTACAGGCATGTGCCACCATGCCTGGCTAATTTTGTATTTTTAGTAGAGACAGAGTTTCTCCATGTTGGTCAGGTCAGTCTCAAACTCCTGACCTCAGGTGATCTGCTCGCCTTGGCCTCCCAAAGTGCTGGGATTACAGGCATAAACCACCACGCCCAGCCAGAGTGTGAGGTTCTTTGTGGGGTATGAAAATGTTCCAGGTTGGGCACGCTGGCTCACACTTGTAATCCTAACACTTTGGGAGGCCAAGGTGGGAGGATCATTTGAGCTCAGGAGTTCGAGACCAACCTGGAAAACATAGTGAGACCTCGTCTCTATTATTTAAAAAAAAAAAAAAAAAAGTTCTAAAATTGATTACAATGGTAATTGTCCAATTTGATGAATATACTAAAAGTCATTGAATTGTATACTTAAACTGGGGAAATGTATATGAATTATATCTCAATAAAACTATTAACCATTGATGCCTGAGGTTGCAACTTTCTGAATTTTTGCGATCGGACATCGGCGATGACCTTTAGCAGTGGGATATAAATAGCTCTCACATGTTTAGTGTCCCAATAATGGACACTACGCATAAATGGGTTAACAGATACATTTTTCCTCTTGACTTTTTCTTTTACCATTTAACATAGGTAAAAATTTAAAAATCAAATCATTCTGAGAGAGAAAAAAATTCCTAAGTGGAACATATTCAAAATAATGTGCTCCCAACTCAGAAAGCATTTCCAAGGAAAAGTCTCAGGTAGGCTGGGCCCCAGGCGGCAGTGATGGAGTGAGCAGCAGTCTTGTAAAATGACCACAATCTAACATCCTAAGAGGCATGTCAATAATATCTACAGATGCAGTTACAGCTTTTCTTTGCCACTGCTTCAACCCATTGGCAAAGATAACACATGACGATCATCAAAGTTACGAAGGCATTATCCTAAAAATACGACATGTTTTAATGCACATAATTTTTTTTTTTTTTTTTGAGATGAAGTCTCGCTCTGTCATCCAGGCTGGAGTGCAGTGGTGCGATCTCAGCTCACTACAACCTCCGCCTCCCAGGTTCAAGCGATTCTCCTGCCTCAACCTCCCGAGTAGCTGGGACTACAGGCGTGTGCTACCATACCCAGATAATTTTTGCATTTTTAGTAGTGATGGGGTTTCACCATGTTGGTCAGGCTGGTCTCAAACTCTTGGCCGCTGGTGATCTGCCTGCCTCAGCCTCCCAAAGTGCTGGGATTACAGGCGTGAGCCACTGCACCCGGCTTGATGTACACAATTGTATAAAAATATATATGTATATAAAATATCTAATCTCTTCACTTATGTCCAGTGCTACCAGTTCTCACAATGACATATGTTGAAATCATTAATATTTTCTTTGATTAAATGGATTTAAAACATTTGCTAACACACAAATACCTTAAAACTCCAGTTATGGGCAACTTTTTTTATCTTGGTACTTTGATGTTACGATGTTCATTTTGTCTCCAAAAGAAAAAATAGTTACTCTGAGCAATTTGAAATAAAACTAAGTTTCTTGATTATCTGTGGGCTTGAAAAGTTGCCTGGGAATTAAATTATTCAGTCTCAAATTCTGAAGTCTGGAAGACACTTGTGGAGATTCTCCCACCTGTTAGAACAATTAAAAGAACAAAGTTAACTTTGTAAAAATGTAGTTAGACTACCCTATGTACTTGTATTCCCTCTGCTTCAGAAAAAGAAATAATGCACCTTCCCCAACCCTTGAAAGGCTTGAGCAACCAAAGCAATTGGCTATCAGCTCCTTGTAGGATCACACCTGCTTTGCTCACTGTGGTATCTCCAGGACCCAGCTCTGGGGCTGGCATTTAGAAGTAACTATGTACTGAATTAGTACATGTGTCTAACTTCTAAAGGTGTAGACAGGGCTCACTACATAATTTGGCAGCCCAGTCCAAAATTAAAATGATGGCCCCTTGTTCAAAATTAAGAATTTCAAGATGGTGATTACAGAACATTTTAAATTTTTTTAAGTGTGGGGCCTGAGTCCTGGAGGACTGCCCATGTTGCCTGCCCATGAAGTCAGTTCTGGATATGTAAGATAAAACATTGCAATGCTACAGTCATATTCTTTGTGCTACTGATGATTCCAAAGTGGGCCAGTATCGTCATGAAGTTTCACCACCATAAAGAAATGAAAAGAGTAAGCACAATTCAATTTTAGGAAAAGGGTCTTTCTTTGGAATTGCCTCTCTTTTCTGCTCATGTCAAAAGCCTTATTTCAGGACTTCTGTAAGAGATGACAAGTTTAATTTCAGAAAAAAGATGTTTTCCTGAGATGGAAATTCCATCAAAGAGTTGATCTGGGATACAGAATGGAACTTAGCAGGGATTCTACTGTCCAAGAGGGGAAAAAGAAGAAACTTCCCCCTCCACCCTCAACTATGTCCATTTGAATCACTTTTCCCAAAAGATCTGACCCTCTTTTCCCAATCTGGTTAATGGTGCTGGATCTACTTGTATGCCTGAGCCAGAAGCCTTGGAGTTATCCTTAGACCCAACCCCACCTGCATCCAACTGATCATTACGTCCCATCAGCTATATCCTTAGCATCAGCTATATCCTTAGCATCTCTTCTCCATCCCCATTGCTACATCCTAATGTTAGAGTCTCCTCATTTTACTCAGGTTACTGAAATAATCTTTCGGCTGGGAACTCATTCCCTACTCTCTCCCTAACCATCATCATCCACTAAACCTCAGTCAACATCACCTTCATAAATTTCAATTCACAGAGCACTTAAAATGCTTCTACTGTTCTCCATTGCAATCAGAAGAATGTACGACCTCTTCAGAAGACCCTGTGCCCATCCTCCCTGCCAGTTCCTGTGTCTGCGGCCCATCCTCTCACCGTGCCCTGTGCTCCAGCCACACTGTTTTACACCTGTAGTCTCCTAATGTGCCAGGACTTCACATGCTGTGCCCTGTGTCAGACTGACTCTTAGAGAACCTTTTCCCTGTGCCATATCCATTTGGGGACAAAGGATATAAGTATTCCCCATTTACAGCTCAGCCCGGTTCTGGCAGGTTACATCAGCACTTTTTCCACTGGGTTCCCCCTTCTTACCTTTATTACGGCCTTGGAAGCTTAAAGACTCACCTGAACAAGTCTACTGCCAGCACTTAAAGCAATTCTTATGCTTCTATTGGAACTACATTTGGAAATTACTTATAATCTCACCTTTTTTTAAAAAAAAAACACAAAATCCATTACCCAAATTGGATCCTCTAACTCATAAAACCAGAAAACAAATGCCTTTGGATTATTTCCTAAACTCAGAATAGGTCTCAGTAGAAGTTTGCTCCCCTTATAAACATTCAAAAGGATCTTTTACTGCCTCAAAAGTGATTCCAAAAGGAATTGTCAAAGTAAAGGGGGGCACTACAAGAATAAAAGTATGACTTTCAGTATAACCTGAAAGAACAATATTCTGAAGGTCTGATTTTTTTTTTAAAGTTTCATTGCCATATATTCATGACTCATATTTTGATCACTAAGTATTTCCGAGGTATTACCATGTGATCAGCAATTGTACCAAATGTTCTAGCAGATCAAAAATGATATACTGTCCTCAAGAAGCTTCATTTACAGAGTCAAGGTTATTGCAAGTGCAGTACAGAAGGGGGGGTGTGTGCCCTCCTACGGGAATTCAGAGAAAGAGAAGCCTTCAGGAACAACACAGAAACTGAGCTGGATTACAACAATGAGAGAGAGAGGATGGTGTGAGGTGATCATCTTTGAACTACTTTATCTTCCTTCTGCTATATATACCCAACGTACTACACCCACTCCTTCTGGTTACCATGGAAGAAGGGTCCTCTGTCCCTAATCCTGTCTCAGGGCAACCCCTCTACTTATTCTCTTGATTTTTCCCATCTTACCCACATCAGGACTCCAATTCTGCAATTATCCTCTCTCTCTGAATCATGAATTTCTGGTTCTCCATTGGACCATTCTCGCAGCACACTAAGATGCCTTAATGTACTCATCCAAAGTAAACAAACCAATAAGGTTTTCCTTGACCACAAGTCCTCTATTCAGATACAACCACCTTTGCTTTTTTCAGCAGCCCTCTTCAAAACCTGTCTCCACTGCTTCCTCCACCCTTTCAGCTCCCATTCTCTCATCAGCCCCCTCAGTCCAGGCTTTTTTTCCCTCCCCACAACCCTGGTTTTCCTTCTATCTCACTTCCACTCCTTTTTAGTTCCTCCTCCTCTGCTAGATCTCTAAAAGCTGGGAATACCCCAGAATTCTGTCGTCAGGCCCCCTCCTCTATCTGCAGTCTCTTCTGAAATTAACCCACCTAGTCCTTTCAATATCACTACATGCCAATGATTCCCAAGTGGACCTTTCCTACCCTACTCCCTGCTGAGGCTCTAAACTCCTCTACCAACCACTGACTTACTCAACAAGTCCATGTACATTTCCGATTAGTACCTTAAACAACAGCACGCCACAAGAGAATGCTTCATTTCCCCAAATGAGTTCTCCTCACATCTTTCTCATCTCAGGAAATGGCACTGCTATTCCCCAAATTGCTTTAGCCAAAAATCCAGGAATCATCCTGGATTACTTTCTCTTTTACCCCATCAAATCTAATCAGAAAGTCATACAGACTCCATCTCCAAAATGCATCCAGACTCCAACCACAAATTACCAGCCCCGCTCTTTCATTAGGCTCTCCCCACGATGCTCTCCTACTGGTCTCCTCACTCCCCCTTCACTTTCCACAGTTCCCTCTCCACAGAAGCCAGAGGGATTGTTTATTTTTTATGTATGTATGTATGTATTTTTGAGACAGGGTCTCATTCTGTCATCCAGGCTGGAATGCAGTGGCACCATCACAGCTCACCACAGCCTCAACCTCCTGGGGTCAGGTGATCCTCCCACCTCAGTCTCCTAGGCAGCTAAGACAACAGGCACCCAGCACCACCCCCAGCTAATTTTTGTTTGAATTTTTGGTTGAGATGGGGTTTCGCCATGTTGCCCAGGCTGGTCTTAAACTTCTGGGCTCAAGTGATCCGCCCACTTTAGCCTCCCAAAGTGCTAAGATTACAGGTGTGAGCCACCATGCCCAGCTTTTTTTTTTTTTTTTTGAGACAGGGTCTTGGTCTGTCACCCAGGCTGCTGGAATGGGATGTCACAATCACAGTTCACCACAGCCTGGAACTCCTGGGATGAAGCAATCCTCCTACCTTAGCTTCCTGGGTAGTTGGGACTGCAGATATGCACTACCACGTTCAGCTAATTTTTTACTATTTTTGTAGAGATGGAGTCTCGCTATGTTGCCCAGGCTGGTCTCAAACTCCTGGGCTCAAGCGATCCTCCCACCTGGCTCCTGAAACTGTTTGAATTACAAGTGTGAGCCACCACACCCAGCAGGGATTGCGGTTTTGTTTTTGAGACAGGCTTTTGCTCTGTCACCCAGGCTGGGGTACCACGATGCAATCACAGCTCAATGCAGCCTCAACCTCTCAGTCTCAAGTGATCCTCCTGCCTCAGCCTCCTGAGTAGCTGGGACTGTAGGTGCATGCCACCATGCCCAGTTAATTTTTGTATTTTTAGTAGAGATGGGGGTTCATCATATTACCCAGGCTGGTCTCAAACTCCTGGGCTCAGGCAATTCTCTCACCTCCGCCTGCCAAAGTGCTGGGATTATAGGTATGAGCCACCATGCTGGGACTATGTTTAAGCAGGTATCAGATGATATCACACCAATGCTTCCAGCCCTCCAATGAATTCCCACTGCAAGCAGAATAAAATCCCAACTCATTCCCGTGGCCCTGCCCACTCTCCAACACTAGCACCTGCACCCTCTTCTTCACTCACTAGCCACCTTAGCCTGCCTTCCTCTTTGTCTTTTGTTTTGTTTTGTTTTGTTTTTGAGACGGAGTTTTGCTCTTGTTGTCCAGGCTGGAGTGCAGTGGTGTGATCTCGGCTCACTGCAACCTCTGCCTCCCGGGTTCAAATGACTCTCCTCCCTCAGCCTCTCGAGTAGCTGGGATTACAGGTGCCAGCTACCATGTCTGGCTACTTTTTTGTATTTTTAGTAGAGAAAAGGTTTCCCCATGTTGGCCAGGCTGGTCTCGAACTCCTGATCTCAGGTGATCCACCCTCCTCAGCCTCCCAAAGTGCTGGGATTACAGGTGTGAGCCACTGCACTAGGCCAACCAGCCTTCCTCTTTGAATAAAATCATTCCCTTTCCAGGCTTTGCATTATTTACATCCTCAGAGGCCCCCATGCTGGCTCCTTGGTAACATTCAGTGCTCAGCTCACATGTCACCTTTTTAGGGAGGCATGACCTGGTCAAAATAGCACCTCCTGCCCACCACACCCCCTGCCATTCCCTATGTCCTTGCCTTGGTTTTCATTTTCATAGACTCTTAATCTGAAATGTGACTTTCTCTTGTATTTCTTGCCTATGCTGGAATGTAATATCCACGAAGCCAGTATTGGTGTGCTTTCCTCCCTTAACGTTTAGATCAGTGACTGGCAGGTTTTTATTTTTATTTTTTCAATTTTTTCCTAAATGTATTTTTCCAAATGCTAAATGAGAGGAGACAGAAAAAGGCATTCAAGATGAGGGACACCGCAAGAGTCAAAAGGAGGATGAAAAAGTTTGATTCATTTTAGTGAGCTGAAGACACTAGCTTGACAAAAGCAGAAAAAGCATAGTGGGAAATGAAACGATGTGGAGATACCTGGAATCAAACTGAGAAACGTCTCAAATTCCAAAGCTAAATAGTCTATAATTTATGTTGTAGGCACCTGGGAGACACTGAAGCTTTTGAACAAAGAAGTGAATCTTAATGGACACCTGAAGCCTTGAACACTACCGGACCCAAATGTATTGGTTTTTCCTATACATACATACCTATAAAAAAGGTTAATGTATAAATCAGGAACAGTAAAAGATTAGCAACAATAACATAAAAAATAAAGCAATTCAGTAAAATAAGGATCACTTGACACAGGCACTACAATACTGAGACTTACTCCGATAACTAAGATGGTGGCAAGTGACTAACGGGCGGGGAGTGTCCACAGTGTGGACACACTGGACAAAGGGAGAATTCACAGAATGAGATGGTGTGAGATTTCATCACACTGCCCAGAATGGCATAAAACTTAAAACTGACGAATTGTTTATTTCTGGAATTTTCCATTTAATATTTTTGGACCACGGTTGACCATAGGTAACTGAAACCATGGAAAGCAAAATCATGGAAAAAGGGGAATGCTACATTATGAGAATGGGAACAAGAAAGGGGAGGGCAGCCAGGTCACCAACCATCCAAGAAGATGGTAGAGAGTGAAAGGAAGGCGAGTCCATGGTGATTCTAAGATTTTAAGCCATGTAACTAGGAAGATGGTGATTGAAACAGAGAAACTGGAAGAGAGAGTAAGATTCTGGGCTGTGGTTCCAGAAAGTCAATCTCTGGGAACAAAGACACAGATTAGGCAGCTGGTTCATTAACCCCTCTTCAGTGCCAGAGCACTCAGCAAATCACCACATTACCGACATAGCCGGCTGTCTCCACCAAGACATCAGTGTGAGAGTGCGAACTGTCACTTATCTCTAATTCCTGGTGCCTGAAATGTTACTATAGTCAAAACTTTGTTGGCCAAATCACTGGTGCTAAGGAGAGGGCTGAAACTGTGAGAATGAGGCAGTTCTCAAAGGAAAAAAAAACTGAGCTTTGGGGAGCTGTCTTCAGTTAGAGGCTGTGAAGCAGAAAAGGAGTGAGGAAACGAAGTGGAGATCAGACAGTGAGGTAAAGGAAATTTGACAGAAATGAGAAAAACAAGTGTTTTTAAGTCCAACAGCACAATGCAACACTAATAAAAGCACACAGTCATTTATAAGCACACTGAAGTCAGCAATATTTAAATAAAACTTGGGAACATGCAAACATCACTCCTACCATAAGAATTTTGCTTGGACTTTCATCATCATTCACACCACAAGTTCTTTTGGATGCTCGCGATTTTGGTAAATCATCATCTGTATCCACTCCATCAGGTGAAGATAATTGCCATCTTTCAGCAAAGGTGAGTGTCCTCTCATCAGGCGAAGAGGCCTCGCTCCAGGTGACATCATTTGTCATGGCGTGGTCTGTGACTACAGGGAGTGGAGATGCTGACGGTGTGCTGGGTCCTCCACTGTCTCCAGAGTTCTTCCGTGGGGTCTGAAAATCTGCTGGAGGTGCACCGCTAGAGGACAGCTTACTTTGCAAGAAATGTTTCAAACGAGTTTTTCTAGGAAAACTGTTTTTCATAATGGCATTCCGGAGCTGAGACTCCTCTGCAATCACGTACACTCGGCAGCGGCCCCTGGTCACGGCGGTGTAGACATGCTGCCAGTGCTGGCGGCCCGCCTTCCCCACCACATAGACAACCGTTTGCTCCTCGGACCCCTGGGAGGAAAAATATGGTGTGAAGACTAAATGCTATAAAACAGGTTCAGACAGTTTACAGACAAGGAAAGGAGACAACTCCTCAGTGCTCTCAAGCACTTCTACCTGGCCAGACTATTATTATGTGTCCATCTTACGGGTTCCATTTTTATTCATCCTCCAGGAACTCTAAACACACTGCTAAACGTGCTGCTAAGTTCAGGTCTCACAGGTCCACAGCTGGCTTGTAGAAACCCAGCAGCAAACTTTAAAGACTGCATGCAGTACTAAATCTTTCCTAATAAAAGACTGAAATGATGGTACAGGCTTCATGTGTAAATGTGTTGACCCATTACTACATATAATGGAAAAATATAAAAACTTCAGTAATAGTAAAACTATAGATATATTATATATAAATATATGTATATAAAATGTTACATATAATGATAAAATATGGAAATTTTAAGTAGCAAGTAATAGGTGAATATATATTATATACTTATAAAATATATACACAGTGGCATACTATTTTGTGAATATCAAAGATACTTTAAAACAACATTTTGAAAACCGTATATATATATCTCTCTATATATACATAGATATATAGACACACACACATATAGAATGGTCACAATTGTATAGCAATATAGTTACTCTGATCCAAAACAAGTATATAAAAAAAGAACATAGCTATATACGATGAAACAAAACAAATCACAAAAACGGAGATAAATTCTACCAAATTTTTTATTAATGTCTCCAAACGGAGGGCCTATGGGTGATTTTTTTTCTCCTACTTGTCTGTATTTTTCCATTGTTGGGCAACTTATTTCTTTTATCAAGATAAACAAAAAAGAAAACAATGAACCTTTGTCTTTTAACAAAAAATTGGATAGGCAAGAAAAATACTCAATGTCATCCTGTAACTGTAAGAAAACAATTTCAAGTTTGAGGGCTATTCTTAGTCCTATATTCTGAGATCAGTGGATCCAGTGCCAACAGAGACAAAGAAATGGTTTGTAGCATTATCTCCCCCATTGCTCCGACATTGCTCCTGCCAAAGGAAAAATTGTGGGAAGACAACTGACAAGATGGGGCAAGTAAAAAATACACATCCACTGCAAATAAACTCTTGCTCAGCAAGCTCTTCTACCTCCGTAGACAGAGAGTTTGAAGTAGCTTCTTAGATTGTAAAAGTTTGATAACCACATCTTTCCAATGTTGCTGGGTCTCAGAAATTGACATAAATGGTACTTGATTACATACATTTCCACAGATATATGGCACCACTCTTCACCTTAGACTTATATTGTGTATTCTCAAATATGAAAATGTCTACCTAAACTCAACTAACCTAGTTCTTAATTATCAAGCGACACTGAGAAAAATATAGTTATAATAGTAGATATACTATTATTAATACTTAATGCTCTCATTATCAGTCTCCCTGTACCTTCTCTTGCCCAATCCATCATCCTCATGGCAGGCACAGCGATATTTGTAAAATGCAAATCCAATCATATTAGACGCTGCTTAAAACCTCTAATGGCTCGCAGGGACTCCAAATAAAGTCCTAACCCCTTAATGTGTTTGTAAAGCCCTTCGAGAGCCAGCTTGGCCCTGCTCCTCTCCCTCCTTTTTTCCCTTTCTTTTCCATGAACCATGCTCCACCCAGCACAAGGGACTTCCAGGTGGTCCTGTCAGCATTCCTCAGTCCATGGCCTTGATCTGGCCCGTGTCTGGAGTAGCCGCCCCATCTATTACTCTCCAGCACCTGTACTTCCTCTATCACAGGCTGTACCGACCCTAAGCTCCTAAGCTCCGTGAAGGCAGAGCTTCACCTTTACCCCACTCACTGTTCTTTCTCCAGTACCTCACTGAGTGAACGATGATTAAAAATTAAAATGTCGGCCTGGCACAGTGGCTCACGCCTGTAATCCCAATACTTTGGGAGGCCGAGGAGGGTAGATCACGAGGTCAGGAGATCGAGACCATCCTGGCTAACACGGTGAAACCCCGTCTCTACTAAAAATACAAAAAGTTAGCTGGGCGTGGTGGCGGGCGCCTGTAGTCCCAGCCACTCGGGAGACTGAGGCAGGAGAATGGTGTGAACCTGGGAGGCGGAGCTTGCAGTGAGCCGAGATCGCGCCACTGCACTCCAGCCTGGGTGACGGAGCGAGACTCCATCTCAAAAAAAAAAAAAAAAAATTAAAACGTCATGCTACAGGAGCCGAAGGACTGCCATCCCTGAAATTCTGTACTCTAGGATGGTACTTAAGTCTACCTCAGAAAGACATAGACACCTAACTTCACCTTGATAACCTGCTATAAATAATTTACCCATTGCTTTAAATCTCCTTGAATCATCAGAACTGTCAAACTTCTTAAGGAGGTAAGTTTCCTATATTTACTTTTAATTATGTATATGTCTATTCTATAAATTGGTTCTACAACTCAACAACTTGTATGAAGAGCCACAAAACCTTCAACAGCTCCCCATTTCACTCAGAGTAAAAGCCGAAGTCCTTAAAATAGTCTAGAATAGCACTGTCTAATACAAATACAAACAAGTCATATATGTAGCTTAACATTTTCTAGTAGTCTCATTAAAAAAGAAATGGATAGAATTAATGTTAATAATATACCTGTATTTTACTTAAGCTAACATATCCAAAATATTATCATTTTAAAATATAATCAATATTAAATTATTAATAAAAGACTACATCTTTGAAATTCTATATTTTATATACCCAGAACAGTACGATTTGGATACTAAATTTTCATCAGAAATACTTAATCTATTTCTAGAGTTCATAAAATTTGTAGTTGAAAAAGAAGATTCACATACCCAAGTTGTTCCAAACATAGTTTTTCCAACATACAGAAGTTTTCCAATGACTGTATCTAGTAATTTTTGTTTTGTTTATTTGTTTTTGTTTTTGAGACAGGGTCTCACTCTGTCACCTGGGCTGCAATGCAGTGGCGCAATCTCGGCTTATTGCAGCCTCCAGCTCCCAGGCTCTAGTGATCCTCCCACCTCAGCTCCCTGAGTAGCTAGGACTATGGGTTCATGCCACCATGTCTGGCTAATGTTTTGTATTTTTTGTAGAGATGGGGTTTCACTATGTTGCCCGGGCTGGTCTTGAACTCCTGGGCTCAAATGACTCGCCCCCTCAGCACCCCAAAATACTGGGATTACAGGTGTGAGCCACTGTGCCCAGCCTAGTATCCAGTTTTTAAATTAAAATTCAGTTTTTCAGTCACTCTAGCCACATTTCCAGTGCTCAATAGCTATGCGCGGCTAGTGGCTAACATACTAGATAGTGCAGGCCTTCAAATGCTCTAGGAGGTGACCTGGCCCCACCATCCTCCTACCCTCTTTACCTCATATTAATTTTCCTGTCTCATTTAGTGTCAGTCTCCTACAGTGGCTGCCTTGCTATTCCTGCTCCTCAACTATACCAGACAGACTCTCACCTTAGAACCCTGCCCTTGGCTATTCCTCAACCTAGAATGCTCCTGTCCCAGATACTCACATGGCTAACTTCTTTTCCTTCTTTAAGTCTTTGGATAAAATGCTATCTTCTCAATGAGGCTTACACCGACATTCTATTTAAAATCACAATTGCACACACTCCCACCTCTTTTCCACAGGATTTGCTACCTTCTAACATAACAAAGAGTTTTTGTTCTTGTTTTTGTTTTTATTTTCTGTATTTTTATGATCGTGTCTGTCTCTATCTCCTTCCCCACCAAATTTAAGCTTCACAATGGCAAGAATCTTTGTCTGTTGTATTCACTGACCTATACTAAACACCAAGAACAGAGCCTGACTCAGTAAGGATTTGTTGAACTGAATTGAACTTGGAAGAAACAGTGTGTTGATATAAGATAACAATCATGGGCCAGGCACGGTGGCTCACCCCTGTAATCCCAGCACTTTGGGAGGCCAAGGCGGGTGGATCACGAGGTCAGGAGATCGAGACCATCCTGGCTGACATGGTGAAACCCCATCTCTACTAAAAATATAAAAAATTAGCCAGGCATGGTGGTGGGCACCTGTAGTCCCAGCTACTCGGGAGGCTGAGGCAGGAGAATGGTGTGAACCGGGGAGGCGGAGCTTGCAGTGAGCGGAGATTGCCACTGCACTCCAGCCTGGGCGACAGAGCGAGACTCCGTCTCAAAAAAAAAAAAAAAAGAAAGATAACAATCATGAATCATGAATGCTCTTAGAGCTAAGAGATGCTACTTCAACCATGAAATAAGAACCAGAATATCTACTCCAACCTCAACCCAGTAATAATAAAGACACCTTTACTCTTCATTCGTTCTTACAGAAAAACTGGATTGTAAATTTAAGGAAATCTCTCAGAAAATAGAGCAAAGTTAATGAGAAGGAAAATAGGACAGTTTGATAAGAAATTTAGGTAACAAATTCTGGAAGTCTAATATGTACATATTAGGAATTCTAGAGAGACAGAACGGAAGAAACTGAGAACAAGAAAATTTCCTAAAGGTGAAGGATGGCATCATAGAATCCATGGAAGAAATTTCTTCAGGACCCGAGCCAGGAATATTACTCTGTCTTTACCTGGGGAACTTTGGTCTTAAGGAAACTTAAAGCCAAATCTGCAATCGACATTAGCAAACAGGGAAGCGGGCATGGCTGCATTCCAACCACCCCTGGCAAGAACTGTTTTATCATCCTTAACTTTATTTTTCACTTGACATCCTTTCTATACATACATATATATACGTATGTGTGTGTGTGTGTGTGTGTGTGTGTGTGTATATATATATATATTTTTTTTTTTTTTTTGAGATGGAGTCTCCCTCTGTTGCCCAGGCTGGAGTGCAGTGGCACAATATTAGCTTGCTGCAACCTCTGCCTCCCAGGTTCAAGTGATTCTCATGCCTCAGCCTCTCGAGTAGCTGGGTTTAGAGGTGCCCACCACCATGCCCAGTTACTTTTTTTGTATTTTTTAGTAGAGATGGGGTTTTGCCATGTTGGCCAGAGTTGGTCTTGAACTCCCGACCACAGATGATCCACCCACTTTGGCCTCCCAAAGTGCTGGGATTACAAGCATGAGCCACCATACCCCACCCTTTTTTACCTTTAAAAAAAAAAATCAGGTGAATTGTGGGCATTTTTAATAAGCCATTTCAAATTCTTTTTGGAACCAAGATGGGGTAAGTTAATAAATAAAGCCCCACCCACTTAAAAAAAAAACTCTATGCTAATTAATGTTTGTTTACTAGTAGAAAATTTGGGCTGACCTAAATTTTTCTGCACAAAAATGAGGGTTGGGCCAGGTGCAGTGGCTCATGCCTGTAATCCCAGCACTTTGGGAGACCGAGACGGGCGGATCACAAGGTCAGGAGTTTGAGACCAGCCTGACCAACATGGTGAAACCTTGTCTCTACTAAGAATACAGAAATTAGCCAGTCGTGGTGGCATGCGCCTATAATTCCAGCTACTCGGGAAGCTGAGGCAGGAGAATCACTTGAACCTGGGAAGTGGAACTTACAGTGAGCCAAGATCACACCACAGTTCTCCAGCCTGGGCGACACAGCTAGACTGTCTCAAAAAAAAGAAAAATGAGGGTTGATGCAACCTTTACATTAAAGCAACATACCAACAGCAGAGAAGGAAGCTCAAAACAGAGATACACAACAGAGTCACTAATAACAGACGAGAATTCAAGCGTTTTAAAATAAAGCATAAAGGCAAGTTGCACTGAACTCAATATGCCGTCCTAGAACAGCAAAAGGACATTAATGGAAAAACTGGTGCAATTTGAATATGCATAGTTTAGTCAGCAGTCTTACAGCAATAGTAATTTCTTAGTTTTGATGAATATGCCATAGTCATAAAATGTTAAACACCAGGGAAAGCTGGGTGAAGGGTATATGAAAACTCTCTGCCGTATCATTCAACTCTTCTGTAAACCTAACAATATTCCCACGTAAGTTAGGGGGAAAAAAAAGAAGAAAGATTGCCTCACAAAGATGGAGGGAGAGGATACATTTGTCAAAACTCATCCAACTTTATAATAAAACCGTATGTAAATTATACCCCACAAAGATGATAAGGCCAAAAATAAAAAATAAAAGCTAGTTGCAAAAGTATAGAAACAAGATGATACCATTTACATAAACCTCAGTAACACAGAAAACAATCATATATATTACTCCTATATGAATAGGAGTGATATATACCAAATTCAGGGCAGAAGTCACTTCGGAGGAAGGCGGGAGGCAGGCCCAGGACTAGGGCAAGGCAAGTGAGGAACTCACCTCCAGTACAAAATTTAAGGGGTTGCCAAGAAACTCGGCAATCAAGATAAATCAAGATATTTTAATGTAACAGTTTTGTAAATCAAAATTAAGGCACAAAAGGATTCATGATGAACAAAATATCAGAACTTAACCAAAGATAAGATGAATACAGTGCCATGCCAAGCCATACTGGAGACTCAGGCAAGGAGGGGAAGACCTGCAGGAGGAGACTTTACCTATAATGCCTTCATTTCTAAAAATAAAGAGAGCTCTGGAGCAAAAAAGAGCAAAAGCCTGGTGTCTCTATATTATGTTCTGTACTTTCGTGTATTTTGTTTCCTAATTTTTGTTTGCTAATAAGTGCAACAAAAAATTACGAAAACAATGCAAGGTGCTGTAAGGTTGATAAATTGTTTAAAGGGTTTTATAAAAGTCCCCTCTTACCTGAAAAGTGTGAATAGTTCTTGCCCATGCATGTTTTATGCGACAATATTTCATCAGCTTCTTAAAATCCACAGTTACTTCCAGGCCAGCCATATTATTAATGGTCAAAGATCTTCTCATTCCAAAAGTTACATCAGTTACATCCTGTCACCAAAACAAAGAACTATTTTTCATACCTTCAAATATGTTCTACGTTCAAATATGTTCAAAGATATTCTATCTTTGGGTCAAACATAAAATGTAAGAATTACAATTACAATTAAGAATTTCAAAAGGCTTAAAATTTGCATTTCAGCACAAACTGAATATATCTATACCCAAATATTTTAATAAACACAAATATAAGTTTTCAGTCTTTGAAACTTATCTTCAATTTGACTCTGAAGAACAGTCTGTTATTTCTTATTTTGAAATCTATACATTTCATTTCTTATATTGACTACATAAGTCTGAGTAGATTCTTTGCAAAGTTTACTTTTCCTCACAGCTTTCAAGGAGGGTATCCACACTGTGAAAATAAATACAAGGCAACCACTTCTATAGTTTGTACATTTAAGCAGCAACAAAGGAAATGATGCTTTTTAAAATATATGTCTCGTTTATGCCTTGTTTTTTGTTACTCAAGTACTTTAACTTTATTAAAAATGTTTCTTCATAAAATCTTCTAGAAAATATAAGAAGCAGCACTTCCCAACTCACTTTATGAGGCCAGCATTATTCTGATACTAAAGCCAGACAGGACATTACTAGATAACTACCCATATCCTTCATAAAAATGGATGCCCAAAATCCTTAACAAAAAATCATGAAACAAGAATGTCAACTCTGATATCATTAGATTCTGAATCAATCCTAGGACAATAAAATAACCAAATATATCTCTAATTAGTTAAAAGACATTATCTTCTGTTTTCACTTACATTAGTTATGAAAAATATTTCTCCATTGCACAGTCGAACATTACTTTCAAAGTCATGCTTATTTTTAGCAAAATCATGAAGAGTACCAGAAAAGTCTTCACCACTGGTGTCTAGATCATTATTTTGCTGACTTCCAGAGATATTTTCAGGGAGTAAGTCTGAGAGGTATGCATTCCTAGTACAACAAATTTTATCACCAACTCCAAACACAAGTCTGTTCTGATGGTCTCTGGGATAGAAAATGATAATATATAATCAAAGTTTAGAAAGTCTCCATTTCATTTGTTCAAGCATTAACTCCTACTCAGACTCGATTCAATTATCAGAATAATTCCCATATTTTCTTTACAACACTTTCATTCTCCAATGGGCAACAAGAAATCAGGCTCCCATAGCTGTCGTCTGATTATTTATACATACTCTCTGCAGGGCCTCAAACTCAACGACTTCTCCCAGTCAAATTTTTTCAAATTAGAAATTTTGGCTTAAATGCTGATGCCTCTCCTCCCCCTTATATTCTAAAGGTTACCACAAATCTTGATTTTTTTCCTTTAAAATTAATCCTCTGCTCTCCAATCTCTCTTATCATTACGCTATTTGAGGTCTTTTTGGGGTCTTACAGCACTTATACATATTATTATAATAATTATGACACTATATCAGTACAACAGCAGCAAATTGAGGAAGTGGTGGTGATAGGCCAGCTATTGCACTAACTGCTTTAGGTACATTATTTCATTTCATTCTTACTACAACTCTGTAAGGGAAATTCTGTGTCCATACCCGCTTTTATAGACGTGGGAGAGGGAAACGACCTGGCCCATCATCGCAGTTCCTGGGACCCTGGGTATATGGCCTCAAGTCCATGCTTTCTGGCCTCTTGTTGGGCTACCTGACAGATTTTTTGTGTATCTTCCCTCAGAAGACAGGCACTCCACCTGCATCTTATACATATCTAGAATGTCTATACTTAGTGCAAAGCAGGTATTTGTCAATTCAAGAGAAATGAATTAATTTTTCCTATGTATGACCACAGTGGCTTGTCTACACTCATGTTTCTCTGATAGACAGACATTCACTAAGTTGCTCTCTGCAGGCACCCTGTTGCTAAGGTTCTCAGAAACACTACACACATAATTTTTAAAATTCCCCTGAGCTCCCCATGCTTATCTTGGAGAAGCTTAAGGCTGCTAACGTTGAAACCAAAAAAATTTCACTCCTAATTTTTCTTTTTATTCCACTCATTACTAAAATATCAATTCCCAAGGATGTATTCATATATTGTATTTAATTGAAGAGATCATTATATTTCACAAATGGGAAAAAAGCTATTTTTAAATATATGGAAATAGGTGACAAACATCAAAGCGAAGAAAAAAACAGCAAATCAAAGGACTCTCCTTAAAAGTTTTAGTTCTCAAAGACACTCACTTGTTGAGGTGGCCTGTGTAGTGTTTGCAGCAGCAGTCGTTAATTAGATCACAGTCTTGCCTGAAACACACAAAAATGCAGGGGTCACCTTAATGGTACCTGCTACAGGTTTACTTTTGTTATCAGCAATTATGACATACTAGATTGTACAAAAAGTTTCCAAGACTTTCTCCAGGAAATAGTATTTTTGTAGTTTTGTGTTTTGGTTTTGGTTTTTGTTTTTGTTTTGAGACACAGTCTTGCACTGTCACCCAGGCTGCAGTGCAGTGGCACCATCTCGGCTCACTGCAACCTCCAACTCACAGGTTCAAGTGATTCTCCTGCCTCACCCTCTCAAGTAGCTGGGATTACAGGTGTGCACCACGATGTCTAGCTAATTTTTGTATGTTTAGTAGGCAGAGGTTGCTCACCATGTTGGCCAGGCTGGTCTCAAACTCCTGACCTCAAGTGATCCGCCCACCTTGGCCTCTCAAAGTGCTGGGATTACAGGTGTGAGCCACCAAGGCCAGCCTGTAGTTTTTATCTAAATATAAGCTTTTGTTCCATTCAAAGTCCCTATGAACTTCTAAATATAATACTTGGTGGAAAGAGCTCTGTTTAGAAAGTGCCCTCTGCCATGTCTAACAAAGACATACCCCAAAATAAGAAAGAGAATTAACAGTGATGAAATATTGGAATCTCCCATCCAAATAGGATCTATATTAATAAGTTATAAGATTTAAAAGCTAGATTAAAAATATTAAAATATTTTAAATGCTTTACCTTCTAAATGCAATAAATTGTGATGTTTTTGCATTTTGTAAGTCATTTTCTTGCAGTAAAGTTTTAACTGTAGAATATAAACCTAATAATTCAAGAGAAAAAAGTTAACACAGAAAATCACCAAATTATAATACAATTTCTATGAAGAAACTAATTTGGAATTCCTGGTAAGGGGCCCTGGGAAAATATCTCACCAAATGGAATACAAGTTCATCATGGGAATGTCAACCTCATTCCCCACATCAGCCAGGGCAGTAGGAAAGAGAATGAAAAGAAGGGTTCTGAGACAACCCACCCTCAACAGAGAGGTCAACCCCTGGCCAGGACAGTTCCCCATTTGTAATAGACTCACTGTGTATTTGCTGATGGTTTATGAACACTGAATTTAAAAAATAAACAGGAGTACAAAGTGTGTAACAGCATGACTAATGTAAAACATCCTGTTTTAAGTCCTTGTGATCATATTAGTAATGAGTTACAACTTGACAATATACAGGCCTTATATGTTATATCATTTAATATGCAGGACACCCACATGTGGTAGGTGCTATTATATTCAGAGCTGATATTCAACTGGCACGTACTTGTCTAAAACACAGCAATACTTTCGTATTAGCTGGAAAACAGCCACTCCCCTAAAACACAATGCTCTACTCCCCACCCCAACCATCTCTTTCCTTCTCCCCAGACCTCCCCATGATCTAGCAACTAAAAGGTTAACCCTGGCATAGTGGGCGCATCCATTCCAATGATGCTCATGCCCTACAGCCGTTGGGGAGTCTCACTTCTGATGACATCCATATTGTGAATGTGAAAACTCAGGCTCATGGAAATACAAGCATTTTCCCATGTGTGTTTCCCGAGTAGCAGAAGAATCACAAGGGAATAAAAAAGCCCAGGCCTTGTGATGCCCTGCTCTGGGAAGACAAATTTAGCTGCCTGCTGAGCCCTTCATTGTTCAGATGAAGGAAGGATTACCGCTAGAAAACGGCCAAGACTCAGCTCACCCTCAGCCAACCCCTGGCTTCTGGAGCAGGAATTTCAAAAGGTCACCCAGCATACTGTTATTTTTTACATGTACAGGATGGTGCTATTCCATACCTTGCTTTTTTCACTTTCTCCAAATCTTACAGATCGATATGTACAATGTATTTTATTAATTCTGAGATATACATTTTTCTCACATTTTAGCATCTCTGAAATTCTAGTCCAAATATGAATCCTGTCTTAGGTCTTAGTACTTTGTAATCATGGGCATAATTTACTTAATAACTTAATTATTAGTGAAAAAGTACTATATGCTTCTCTGAGGAACATTTACTCAATTTCCTTGAAGAAGAGACTAATTTTCCAGCAGAAGTTTTTAATTTAGAAAAGCAGCATCAGTTAAGCTCTGCTACCAGTCTAAAATGGACTTTTTAAAAAAGTATATTCTCATTAATGCAAAGAATGGGTAGCAGAAATAAAACCAACAATATTTTAGGTAGAATTAAGTGAAGTGGCAAAGAAAGAGATCTGTTTAACTAAGTCTCATTTTCCTCATCTGTAAATAGGACCTACTATTAAGTAAGCTGTGAGAATAAACATTAGCTATTAATTATTTAACATACATTTATAAGTCACAAAACAATATGCAGCTTACAAACCAATTTATGTAAAACTGAAATAAATATGTTTGTATAGGGATATAATAAGGTTAAAAGGATAAACACCAAGCTTTTACTGTGTGTGTGATCTTAATGGGATTGTCCTGGGGGAAGAAGAGAAAGGAAAATTACCAGGGAACATTAATTCTTACTTCAAACATTCCTGTATCATTGACTTTTTATTTTTAAGGAGTATTGTTTCTCAAACCATTGGCCCCCACAATCTAAAGCAATCTTGCAACAAATTTCATCAGTCACTAGTAAGTATTCAGTTAGGTCTACTTGATTCTTTGTACTCTGATGTTTGAAAATATATTTATACTTGTTTACTTTTTAATTATCTGTTTCCCACACTAGAATGAAAGCACAATAACCTCAGGGACAATTTTTAAAATCTTTTCCTCTGCTTTATCTATTCTATCTAGTATATAACAGGAGCTCAATAAGTATTTGCTGAATGAAAAATAGAAAAAAATAGTTTCTACAATAAATTTTTTAAAAGCACATTATAGAACACTATGTATGATCCCATTTATTTAAATACATTGTTGTAACATGTGAATGATCATTAACCCAAGGGAAATGAGACTGGGGACACGCACACACTAAGGGGAAAAGGCTAACAGATAAAGTTGTATGTCATCACTTTCACATACACAGTGAAAGTGGTTAAGTGGGAAGGATATACCTTTGAGAACAGTGGCAACTACAAAAAGTCCTCAATAATAATCATTTAAACCTTTACTAAGTCAATTTTGAGAAAACCATTACACCATTTTTAAAAGGTTTGCTAGGTGAGTTTATAATGAAAATAAAGATCAATAGATAGGTTCAATCTATTTAAATAAATTCACTTGCAATAGCTAATTTAATAACATCTGTTAGTCACATCAAACTGATATTTATAGAGTGTCTCATAACTGATGAATGCCCTCAACCCTCATAATAGCTCCACAGGGAGTTCCACTATGGTTCCCATTTTACAAATGGTTAAGTAACATGACACAGGTCATATACATAAAGGAGAAGACTTCCTGTCCCACATTCGTTCTCAACCCTGTCCTGCTGTCGTCCTAACATCCATAATTAGAAGCCATGCTTCTACTCATTTTATAAAACAGAACTATTAGGAATTAAACTTGACAACAGTTTGAGTCACAATTTTTGTTTCAGAAACAAAATAAAAGTGCTTGCTTTTATTAGCATTGAGTATTTGTATTCAAAATGAATGTATTTCCTTTTCAAATTGCAAGGAAGGAAAAACTTCATTAATTAAGACTTACTTTCTCCTAAATGAACCTGAATTATTGGGGCCTTGCTTTATTTTAAACGAAATCACCTACATCCCTTTATTCACTCAACAAAATTTACAGAGCATTTATGTGTCAAGAGCTTACTTCTTTATAAAACTCTAAAGTATTCTGCTTTTGATGATTACTAAGTTAGTTCATTTATTTTCAATGTCTCATTTTTTTGCTAGCAATATTTCTCTTTACCATCAAAGAAAATTATAACTAGTCATTTAATAACTATGTTTCAAAACTTAAATACTTATACTTAACCCTACATCTCATAGAAGTTTATACTTACAAGAGTGATGATTAGTTTTAGATGACTGAGAACTGGCATCCTCCTCTGGGAGTCTGACAAAAATAAATGTCTTATCTTGAATTGAGATGGGTAATGTTGGATTATCAGAGATATTTAGTTCTGCATCAAATTTTGGAAACTGGCGTCTTGAGATTCTTGAATAAAGATAACACACACGCACAAAGAACATTATCATCCAAAAATGTCTTCATATATGATCAGAGCTAATGTCCTATAATAATTAGTATCTATTAATAGATAACAGAGAGAAAGGGTCATCCAGGTATGCATTGTAAACAGTACATGAGTTGTATAATAGAAGACAATAAAGTTATAGTACTACATGTTAGCAATCAGTCCTTAGCAAACTAATAGGATCAGGAAAAAAAAAATTATCAGAGGCTTTACTAGGCACCATTCTGAAAACCTGGTCTATTTATCTCCAGACCACAAAAGAACCATGCAAGGAAGGTATTATCCTTATTTCACAGGTAAACAATGTGAGGTTTAGTCAAGTATAGTGGGTTGCCCAAGGCCACAAAAATAGAAAACAGGAGAATTGGGAGGCAAATAGGTCCATTTTACTCCATATCCCTTTCTATTTAAATTAATTTGAACTGGTTCAGGCCTTTTCCACATGTTTACACTATATTCTCCTCTCTTCTCTGTATATTCCACATATAATCCCAGTTTCCCAACTGAACCAAGTATCCACATCTGGTTGCTTCTATTCCTTCCTCATTCCTTCTTTCATTCTTATATTTTCCAAGACTAGCAAATCATATCAGAAACCAGAGTAAGGTATGGTTATTTCGAAGAAGACTGACTCCTTGACCAGACCTAACAGCAGCCTGGTCATCAGCGGTGGTGGTACTCTACTGTGCCTTCTTCACCCTTTCCCAAACCAAAGTGGAAAGGAACAGAGAGGGAATGAGGCTATTCTTGCTGGCGATAGCCCAGATTTAATTGGGACCTTAAGAATCATCACAGATTTCCTGTTTTACTTCTGACCCAAGGCATGTAGCACCTTCTATCTCCAGGAGCTTTCCCCTGGTATATAGCAGGGATCCTTCACAGTCAATAAATATTTGAGCATTATGATTAAGACAAAATGAGGAAAGGAGCACAGCTAGAACCAAATGATATTGAAAGAGTTACTAAAAAGAACTCCTGAGTTTCAGATAAAATTGAGTTCTGAGACATCTAATATGCTTTAGATTCCTCCAAGTTTCTTGGACTTTAAAATGACTAATCATCTACCAAAAATGGGGTGGCCTTTAGGTAGAAGCAGAAAGATTACAGGAAAAGAATATTCTACATCCAACTCCATTAGTTTTCTTAATGTCTTAATATGAACCCACACTGTCTACCCTATTCCTGTCAATTCCTCCTCTACTCCCACAGTTTTATCCACCAAGGTAGACAGAGGCTTAGAGAAAGTAGGTTTTGAATATTTTAGTTCAAGCTTGTCTGGCCCAGGAGCCACATGAGGCCAAGTATGGCTTTAAATGCAGCCCAACACAAATTCATAAACTTTCTTAAAACATTATGAGATTTTTTTTACGGTTTTTTGAGACGGAGTCACGCTCTATCACCCAGGCTGGAGTGCAATGGCGCGATCTCGGCTCACTGCAACTTCTGCCTCCAGGGTTCAAGTCATTCTCCTGCCTCAACCTCCTGAGTAGCTGGGATCACAGGCGCCCACCACCATGCCCAGCTCATTTTTGTTGTTGTTGTTGTTGTCGTTGAGACGGAGTCTCGCTCTGTTGCCCAGGCTGGAGTGCAGTGGCACGATCTCAGCTCACTGCAAGCTCTGCCTCCCAGGTTCACACCATTCTCCTGCCTCAACCTCCCAAGTAGCTAGGACTACAGGTGCCGGCCACCACACCCAGCTAATTTAACTTTTTGTATTTTTAATAGAGATGGGGTTTCACTGGGTTGGCCAGGCTGGTCTCAAACTCCTGACCTCAGGGGATCCGCCTGCCTCATCCTCCCAAAGTGCTGGGATTACAGGCATGAGCCACTGTGCCCGGCTTAGGATTTTTTTTTTTTTTTTTTTTTTTTTTTTTTAGCTTATTAGCTATCATTAGTGTTAGTGTATTTTACGTGGAGCCTAAGACAATTCTTCTCCCAGTGTGGCCCAGGGAAGCCAAAAGACTGGACACCCTTCTTCTAGTTTCTGCTACATCCTACTTAGGAAATGTTCAAGCAACAAAACATTTTGTAAAAAAGAGTAAAAACCAGAGATACATTTTGGCACAATGACTAACATAGACTCAGTATTCAAAGGTCCCATTGTATCTAGAGATTTTAATACAGTCACACCGATTAATGATAGGGATATGTTTTGAGAAATGCATCATTTGGCAATGTTCATCGTTGTGTGAATAGCATAGAGTGTACTTACACAAACCTAGATGGTATAGCCTAGGCTACACATCTAGGCTATATGGTACAGCCTATTGCTCCTAGGGTACAAACCTGCACAGCATGTTACTATACTGAATGTTGTACCCAATTGTAACACAGTGGTAAGTATTTGTGTATGTAAACATATTTAAACACAGAAAAGGTACAGTAAGAGTATAGTTTCATAATCTTATGGCACCACTGTCATAGATGCAATATGTTGTTGATCGAACACTATGTGGCGCATGACTGTATTAAAATAAATGTCATGAAATAATAATGACTGTGATTTTCATATGTATGGATTATGGAGAAACCAAATGTCTGAGCTGACAGAGGATAACTCCAAAGGCTTATGCAAAGATGAAAGGAAGAGAAGGGTTCTTTTCTATTTAAGGGAAGTAAGATGCCATGGGTGCCTCTAGGATTCATCTAGGAGTGAAATACCACATTCAATTCTTTTGCTTTCAGCTTTCTCCCACAAAAATTAGGGGATATTTCTTCCCCAATTCTCCCTTGCATGTATTTCCAAATCTCCATTCCCTTTGGGCTTATTCTAGTCCTTAAGCTTAATACAATTTTAATTCATATACATACTTTTAAAATCAGGAAACCTCATCCATTTTTAAATTTCAGTAATAACTTATGCTGGACCAGTAATGAAAAACATTAACTTTGCTTTTCTAACTGTAGGGCAAAAGGTTTAGAGTTGAAGGATGGAAGAGTTTTGCTAAAAGGTATAGTAAATGTATTGTACTAAATCATTCAAATTCAAATGCCATTTTTTTTTTTATTTCTAATACAACAGACAGAAAATGCAAACTCTTAGTAATATTATACCTTGTAGCATTGTCCACAATTAGCTGAGATTCTGCTCTATGGTTTGTCTTTAGCTCAATAGCACAATTTCTTGATTTTAGAGTCTCAAAAAGATCTTTCAGCAAGTTACCAGGTTCAATACTGGGTAACTGTCTAATGTCACCTAAAAGAAAAAAAAAAAGATATAGTAGGAAGACTTACTCTGAGAAAAAATACCCCCAAGATTGTTTAAAATTATTTAAGAGTTTAAAGTTAAATATTTTACAAAAAACAACATTTAAACAGTATAAGATATAAAAATAGTAATAACACAATAAGGTGACAAAATCTAAATTGAACATCTTTCATACCTATAACCACAGGGAAACTGGGTAGAGGCATATGTTTTAGTCAACATATTAGGGGGAAAAAAAAAAACGAGCCTTAGACATTGTAGTTAGTCCCTTTTTCAATCATGTTCAATGTCTTACTGAATGTGGAAGAATCTATAGCCTCAAATAGATAAAATAAGTGTACAAAATATACAACAAATACATGCATTTGATAACAGATACATTCCAGTAATCTTATAGTGATGTTCTGCTCTATCAAAAATATTTTTTGCTTGCAACAAATAAGCCGTAAATATAAGAAAAACATGTACTGGGGGAAGCAGAAAGAAGGCTTAAGCCATTAATAGAATCAACTGCTTAAAATACATCCTCAAGTACCTAAAAAAAAAATAGTTTTTATATACAACTTGATTCTCCAATTGTGATTTTATTTTTTTCTCCATTAAATCATATGTTCTACAAAGCATGACAACCCAAGAGAATCTAACTGAATCTTATCAGAATTGGAAGAACTTAAGAGGCTGGTGAGGTCTAATTTATTAGCTTAGAATCATAAAATTACTTTTAAGTGGTCTATAATTCAAACTTTTTATTATTTCCAAATGATCCACATCCTGATTTACTCTGAATCTGTGGCACTTTTACTATATTAATAGCCATCATTTAGGTGATTAGCAGTAACCCTTCACAACCCTATTTCATTCACATCCCAGCCTGCTAATATCCTGGCCAAAACAGAACAACCCAAGCTGATTAGGAGAGTGGTCAGATTTAACTTAGTGTAGCTTTAGTATCAGTTCTGGTGTAAACAACCAACTAAGTGGTGTACACAATCAACTAACCACAATACTTTGAAATAAACATCAGAATTCCAACAATATTTTAACTTACCAAGGATAATAAGCTTAGAAAGTTTGGAGTGCTCACACAATAAATTTAAGACCGATTTGAAGATTCCTACAGACACCAAACTCCCTTCATCCACAACCAGAACTCTAACCGAAGAAAATTTCCATGGTTTGTTTGTGGTCATCATTGTTTGATTCCATGAATAGAAGCTATAATTGACCTACAAGCAAAGTATGGCATTCCTAAAGTCAGGTTATAAAATCTACAAAACCAGTAATTAATAGCAAGTTATTTTAAGGCAAAACTCTTAAATTGGCAGGGGTGGGTGGGAAGTAGAGAAACACAAAAGTTATAAGGTTGAACATGCAGAACAGACAGACCAAATAAATCTAAAAACGAAAAAAAAGTCAGATTGTTCCAAAATCTCAACACTTCTCTCATCGTTCTTAAACACAGAAAGCTCCCTATTCTTTTCCATTCCCAAATAAACCTTGTGGCCATCTGAGACACGCCACTGAAGCCCTCCCCTTCTCCCAACCATAGTACTCCATTCTGAAATAAAAGCAGCGCTTTCTCAATCTAATTATGAAAATACTACTTTTTCTTTTAAGTATTCCAAACTTCCACACCTCAACTTTTTAAAAACTACCACCCCACCACCGCCAACAACAAACAAAAAACAACATTCTTTACTACAAATGTAATACTATTTATTATTTTTTAAATATAGATGAGGAAAACAATGGTTGTAAAATTACAACCAGAGAACATTCAATATTTTAGTGTATGTCATTCCAAAAATGTTTCTATGTCATCAGTATGAACATTTATAGGTTAAGTATCCCTAATCTACAAATTCAAAATCCAAAATTCTTAACTTTTTGAGCACTGACGTAACACTCAAAGAAAACGCTCACTGGAGTATTTCAAATTTTCAATCTGTATTAAGTACAGATTTTCTAAATGGTATCATATCACATCTTCATCTAATTTTTCCACTAAAACTAGATTCAACATGTCTATTAAGTAAAGCCTTCATATTTCCTATCCAAGTGCATCAATTCCCTTCACCAAAACCCCCTGTGCTTGCAGTAGCCATGTCTCACAACATTTGGAATTAGCCATTTCTTTTCTGTTATATTATATATTCAATTTATTATCTTAAAAATGCTGACACTTTTCACTGTATTTCCAGTGCTATCAGCTCAATACAGGCTCCATCTATCAGCACCTTGATGACTCCAATAGCTTTGCAGCCAGGTTCCCCTACACACAATCCCAGGATGGGATTGCCCCATAAAATACAAGGCATTCAGTTAAATTTGAACTTCAAATACACAATAAATGACTTTTTAGTATAAGCAAGTCAATGAATTATTTGATACATACTTATACTAAAAAATTATTCATATTTTTATCTGCTAAATCTGGCAACCCTAGTCTAAGGATGATAAATGGCACTCCAGTGCTCTTTCTGTGCTCTTACAATCTCTCCTGAGCCTAAACATAGCTTCAGAAATATTCTCTCAGCACCCCAAGCAGATATTAAGATACTACCAACTAATCAGAATTGACACATTGGATCAAACTTGGTAATAATCCCTTTCGGGTGTCCCCTTCTAATTCAATCCTTCAGACTAATCAGACATGAAGGCATAGTACAAAAAAAAAAAAAAAAAAAAACATAAACTGATCAGAAAACTCTCCTACCAATAAGCTACACTGAACATCTCTAGGTCTCCATTCATTCATACGATAAATAGAGGTAATAGGCAAGATATGTAAGTGGCTCATGGCTCTACGACTCTATAAGATCTTCCTTAAAACTTCATTTCACTTTCTTGCTTAGGAACCTAAATGGCTCCCTAGGAGACCAAGTTGAAGTTTCATTGTTAGTGTGCAGCATCTGTAATAAATGAGGAAATAATGATGCCATGGAAAGAACAACAAGCTGGAAGGCCATTTCAAGTCCTAGTTCTACACCTAACTGAGATCCTGGGCAAGATGTTTAACATCCCCAAACTTCAACTGGCTCTTCTGTAAATGTGGAGATAACATCACTTTATCAAGCATGTAATGAGATAAGTCAAAATACTTTACAAACTTTAAAGCTCGAATTAACTGTCTAACCCAAGTTTAATTTCCACTATTCTGTCAGACACGGGCTTCATTTCAGTCAATGAAGTCACCCCAAAACCCTCTATGCACACTATGATCATATTCCTCGATGCCTTTGCAAAGGCCTTTCCTGTAAGTCCAATGTCCTTCCCCTCACCTGAGTCTCCATGGTCCTTGGAGTCCAATTCAATGATTACCTTCTTTAGAAATCTTCGAACTACCAAGTTTCTTTATAAAATGGCAGGTCAGGGCTAGGGCTAGAGGAACCTCTCCAACTCTTTACAAGCTTAAACTCCATGATGCTTAATTATAGCCAATACTATTTTTTTTTCTCAAGAATGTTAATTTATTTGAAATTTTTATTGTGTGACTACTATTTGTCAGGCACTGTTCTAGGTGGAAGAAATAAAGATTCATACCAGATGAGCAAAGTCCTCACTTTCATCCTACAAAATATAAGCCTTTTACTTCCATTTCCAGTGCTACTCAAAATGTGGTCTATGGACTGTGACATGTTTGTAACCAGCCCCCATGAGAAACAGATATTGTACCAGGATCTAAACTAACTATATCATTACGCCTACACTCTAGTGGGACTGATTTTTTTGTTGTTGTTTTTAGACAGGGTCTTACCTTGTCACCCAGGCTGGACTGCAGTGGTGTAAACACAGCTCACTGTAGCCTTGACCTCACAGCCTCAAACAATCCTCTCACTTCAGCCTCCTGAGTAGCTGGAACTACAGGTGCATGCCACCATGCCCACCTAATTTTTTAATTTTTTGTAGAGATGGGGATCTCACTATGTTGCCCAAGCAAGTCTCAAACTCCTGAGCTCAAGTGATCCTCCCAGCTTGGCCTCCCAAAGTGCTGGGATTACAGGCAGGAACCGCAGCACTGGACCCGATAGGTTTTTTTGGTTTGGTTTTTTTTTCCATAAGACTTTCTCAAGGAAGGAAGCAGTGCACTGATTTACTTCTACCATTAGCTCCTTTCTCGTGTAAACTGGTAACAATTTACAGACTGGCTGTTTTGAAAAGCATTGATCTAAATGATTAGTTACCGCAAGACAGGGACCCAGGAGACATTCAATAAATACCTACCGATTGATTTAAGAAATAAGTTTGTCTTTAAGGTAAATTTTGTTTGTTTGTTTGTTTTTTGAGACGGAGTCTCGCTCTGTTGTCCAGGCTGGAGTGCAGTGGCGCAATCTCGGCTCACTGCAACCTCCACCTCCTGGGTTCAAACAATTCTCCTGACTCAGCCTCCCAAATTGCTGGGACTACAGGTGCGTGCCACCATGCCTGGCTAATTTTTTGTATTTTTAGTAGAGATGGGGTTCCACCGTGTTAGCCAGGATGGTCTCCATCTCCTGACCTTGTGATCTGCCCGCCTCAGCCTCCCAAAGTGCTGGGATTACAGGCGTGAGCCACTGTGCCCAGCCAACAAATGTTTTATCTACAGATGAAATGTCAAAGGTTTTACCTGACACAGTGTGTAGGCATGAAGACCAGTTTTCTGTCTTAGTAAGCCAGCTGCTTTCCCTGTAGGTGCTGTGAGCAAAACTTCTATAGCCTTGCCCGCTTCTAGTTGACTTTGCTCAGTAAAGGTATTCCATTCTTCTGAAGCATTCTGGTCTTGTTCAAAATCTTCACAGGCATTTTTTACTTCTCTTTCTTCCAACTGCTCTATATGCTTAAAAAGACGGCTAACGATTGTGGTCTTCCCACATCCACCTTTCCCACTTATGACTGTCACAGGATTGGAGCAAATCATCTCCAAAGCAGCCACCTGATCCCGATCCAGTGGAACTTCAACCTGATCCTGATCCAGCTGAACTTCACTTATTTCTGCATTAATTTCATTTTCACCATTAGTCCAAATATGGTCACCACTGTCCTGTGTGTCCACAACATCCACAGGATTTTCTAATCTTGCTTCATCAGGTTTGCTCTCATTCAATGCATCATCACTTGAATTCTCAGGTTTTGTGGTGTGAATAGAAGCAAGCACCTTTTTGACATCGACACATAAACGCCAAGGAGGCCTCTGCATCAGGTCACAAATTGAAAAGGCGATGGCTCTTTCAGCCTGGTAAAGGTCGTAAGGGAAGACACAGGCCTTCTCATACGTCACCACACCAATATCCTTCAAAAACTTCAGAGACTCCGAAGCAGCATGAAATGACATATGATCTGACAATGTCAAAGTTAAGTCATTCACTTCAACATATGTGTGTCCATGTTCTCTACATATCTGCTTCAGTTTGGAATACATTATTAATGCATTCTTCTCCAAATCAGTCATCAGCTGGAGAAGAGACTCGCACTGACAAAATGCTATCCAACTTGCCTCACATCGCAACAGTTTCCACTTTCTGTAGGTTATCTTTAAGAAATAAAGTTCAGGTTGGTTTATAAACATCATAAGTGTTTATGAATAGGTTCTTTATTAATAATTTTTTAAATCCCAGAAGACATGAACTTCAATGAAATTTGCAGAAAATACCATAGATCACTATTTTTTAACTGGCTGCACTGTAATTAGAGATCTATAAAATTTTTAAATAAAAATTATATTTTATCACACTAACACACAGTTTTAAAAGTGAAATAATACTATAAGGCTTATCACAAAAAATATGAATCCTTTCCTTATCTCTTCACATGCCTTCTAAAGGCAACATCTCCAACACTTTAGTTATTTCTTCCAGAATTTACCTCCATATTTCTAAGTACTGTAGATATTTTTCCTTGATTTTTAAAAGATTTTTAGATATATATTATTAACTCCTTAATATGGAAAGTCTATCTCTATGGAAGGTCATTCTATTTTATACCATTACCTCCACAGGTGTTTCTCTGGTTCCTATATTTGAAAAATGTCGTAGTATACATTTTGTTCAATTTTGGTTAAATAGGTATTTATTATGCTTATGCAAATAGGATTCACAGCTGAGTGACAGGATGTACTCTGCTACATTAAGTTTTGTGTTGAACTCAGTGTGTATCATGAAGTTAACATCTGCCTCATTTTCTTGGCTTGTTTAGTTTTCTACATGTCTATCAACAATTCTGCCTAAACTCTACAGAAGAGACAGAACTCCCTTCACTATAATCTACTGAGCATATCATCTATCGGCTCCATTTTTCCTTGATGGAGACATCACTCCTGAGCCCTCCATACCTTTTATGGGCTGAACTGTGTCCCCTGCAAAATTCATATGTTGATGTCCTGTCCTAACCCCCAATATCCTCAGACTGTGACTATATTTGGAGACAGGGTTTTAAAGAGGTAATTAAGGTTAAAGGGGACCATTCACCTCATTGATGAGGTCCTCTGAATGGGCCCTACTCTAATATGACTGGTATTCTTATAAGAAGAAGAGATTAGGACATAGACTAGCAACAAAGGAAGGCCATGTGAAGACATAATGAGAGATAATAACCATCTACAAGCCAAGGAGAGAAGCCTTGGAAGAAATCAACCCAGACTTGTAGCCTCCAGAACTGTAAGACAAAAAGTTTCTGTTGTTTAAGCCATCCAGTCAGCAGTACTTGTTCTGGCAGCCCCAGCAAACTAACACAATACTTGGATAGTGGTTTACATGCTGAATGGTGGGACCTCAGGCCTCCTTTTTTTCTCATGAGTCCCAGAATGCTGCAACTAGGCTTAAACTCTCCATGTACAATTCTTCTCTGAGAAGAGTGACTGGACAGGAGAAAACACTTCCAGATCCTGACATGGGGAGAGGGAAGGGACTGTTCCCTAATGAAAAACCTGAGTCACCACCAGATAATCTCTGCCTTATCCTCACCTGGTATGTCCAAGCCTGGATGCTCTCAGCTGAATGGCATCAGGCAAGAGAAATCTTTATCCTCTTGCTAGGGTGGGAAGCAGTAATCACTTAACGCCCACAATGGGGAGAGAATCTGGGACTTCAACAGCTCCTTAAACAGGTGTTCACTTAATCCAGAAGGCAGAAAATACAGTAGCTGATATGTAATGCTTTAATTTTTTTTTTTCTTTTTTTTTTTTTTTTTTTTTTTTTAGAGGAGGTAGAAGGCCAGGTGCGGTAGCTCACGCCTGTAATCCAGCACTTTGGGAGGCCAAGGTGGGCAGATCACTTGAGGACAGGAGTTCAAGACCAGCCTGGCCAACATGGTGAAACCCTGTGCCTACTAAAAATACAAAAATTATTTGTGTTTTTACAAATACAGGGTGTGGTGGCACACGCCTGTAATCCCAGCTATTCAGGAGCTGAGGCAGGAGAATCACTTGAACCAGGCGGAGACTCAAGTGAGCAGAGATCACACCATGGCACTCCAGCCTGGGTGGGAAAAAAAAAACAAAAAGAAGAGGTAGAGAGAAAGGGATAGTGGCAGGGAGGGAAGAAGGCTGGCCCTAGGATCTTGATAGATATAGCCTCAAACTCATTTGACCACAAAGAAAAACGTAAAGTCTGTGCTTCACCAGGAAGGCAGTGAGCCTAGCAAGAGTGAGAGTAAGGGCCTGATGGCATCTCCATTCTACACTGGTAAGGTCTCAATAAATGTTTACTCTATTATATTAGCCTAACACAAAGTGTATTGTTAATAAAATGTTATATAATTTATTATTGAAATGCGAACAGGCTCCAAAGACCTCTAAAGAGCTAAAAAACGATTTTCCCTTCTTAATATCTCTATAAAGAACATTGGATTTTACAGGGTTTTTTTAAACAAAAAGGTAAACTATTATTATCTGCCTTTTTCATATCATTGCTCTTCCATTCTTCTCCACTGAATAAATACATATAATAATCTCATGTTCCAGAATCTCATCTTTAAAAGCATACTGAATTTATAGAAATTTTATGTAAGGGAAAAATTCCTTATTCCAGTATTTCTCAAACTCAGCATCTGCAAACATTCTTGAGGTTCCAAGAATTTTCTCAGAGTTTCTCAATTGTATTTTTCTTTGGAAAACCACCTTATAACCAAGAACTACCAAGATTAAGTATCACATTTGGTTTCCAAGACCACTGGAGCCTCAGTGTGTCCCTTTACTACTCATAGTCTCTAATAATAAGAACAGAAGTGGATTCATTTATAAATGATGTTATTGTACAAAATAAAAATCAAATGGCATCATGATATATCACATGAATAATGAAAATTGTCAACAGTTCAAACTGGAAGTGGGACATTGAGTTGCACAGCAGAATGGACTTGCCAAATTTGTAAGAGCTTTTGACCTCAATGAGATCTATACTCAAGTTGCAAATGACAATTTAATTACAGGACATTGGTCACATTCAATTATACAACTAAATTAATACCGATAATTTGAATGTCATCAATTTTTTTTCAATTACAAATGTATGCAACTCTATAAGTTGCATAACTACTTATAAAATGTTCTTATGCTATAGCCATAAGAAGTTTATGTACAGTTGCAACATTTGAATAAAAATAAATCAGTACTGGGGTCCACACAAATTTTTTTCCTTTGAAAGAGAAAGGAAAAACTGCCAACTTTGAAACCAGGCCTTACACAAGATTACTATATGCTGAGCAAACGTTTTACTTACTTTACTAAATCCAAGTTTCCACGGATGTGTACCTAAAATCTCTTCTATCTCTTTCAACATCTCTTTAGAACCTGACTCTATGAGCCATTTAAAGTGTCGAGGCAGAAGAACTGGAAGGAATTCCATTATTTTCGGAAACTGCAAAGCTGTCATTACATTTCTATATGGAACTACAAAATATCAGAAAAGAACAAAGTAAAACATAAATGAATCCAAAGAATGACTGATTTGAAGTACTTTCTCATTTTGCACAACCAATTCAAGAAATCCAAGTCAAAGACAGATTAGTACATTTGCCTTAACCAGTAAGACAATTTGGATCACATTATGACAATTGCTTTTGTACTGAGATGGTTTTCATTGTGTTTAACACCAAAATTTATGTTCTTTAAATGCTTAAATAATGATTTCTTAGCCTTTTGTTTCCTACTGTCTGCACTACAACAGAACAAAAATTCTGACTCAATTATATAAATTTAAAGCTAAGGATATAAAATAAGTAATTTACGTAGTAACCTTTATAATCATTTTCTATAATCATAATCTTTTGCCACTGAAGTCATTCATTGATGTACCATCAAATTTATTTGATACAATTAGGAAATGAAATATTCCATATATATGAATGCCCATATAACAAATCATATTAAAAATTATTTGAAACCATTTTGGACTGAAGTATTTCCTAAATATATTATTCATATCCTTGTTGTTCTTCTCTATCTCTTTAAACAGAATAATTTACAACTGATTTTTTTTTTTTTTTAACTAAGACAGTGTCTCACTGTCACCTAAGGCTGGAGTATAGTGGTACAATCATGGCTCACTGCAGCCTCCATTTTCTGGGCTCAAGTGATCCTCCTGCCTCAGCCTCCCAAGTAGCTGGGACTACAAGTATGTGTCACCACACCTGGCTAATTTTTAAAAATTTTTTTGTAGAGACAAGGTCTTACTATATTGCTCAGGCTAGTCTCGATCTCCTGCGCTCAAGTGATCCTCCTGCCTCAGTCTCCCAAAGTGCTGGGATTACAGGCATGAGCAGCCACCACATCTGGCCAGCAACTGATTTTGTTTTTTTTTTTATTAATGATTCAAGGTAATCTCTATGAGTACAAAAGTTAGAGAAAGCGATAAAATCACAATTTTAGAGGTGGCAAGGAACTGGAAGGATTTTAAAGATCAGCTCATATAATCCCTTCATGTTACAGATGAGAAACCTGAAATATCAATGGCATACTCCAAAAGCAACATAAACACATTTTTCAACAAATGAATTTTTAAAAGGAATACTATGCTAGTGGTAATATTTTAAACACTGTAGTCATTAAGTATGTCAATTTCACTGAAACTTGATGATAACAATCACACTTACTTTTGTTTTCCAGAGGAAGGCTCATCTCATTGTCTGGGAACAACTCTTCCTGACCATTCTGTGCAGGCTGCTTTTGATCTTTCCTTCCAGTTTCCTTGTGGAAAGTTCTTAGTGTTTCCCTAAGATTTTCAAAGTTTAGGTTTTTGTAGTTTGATACCTCATTTACCCATGCTAAAAATTTATTAATAACATCACTGGAGACCTCACACTCTTTAAGAAAGAGAGCACAGATATGTTTTTGATTTGGTGGTGACATATCAGACTGCAAAAAGTAAGACGGAAATCCTTGAACTTGATATTGATAGCTCCTTGATCCCACCACAGGCTTTACTTGTACCTTCACTCTCCACCAAGCACCTGTTATCGGAAAACGTCCCAACACTTTACATGTCTCTTGTGTGTTTTCATCAGGAATTAAAACTAAAAAAAAACAAACAAAAACCCACAAAAGTTAACTCTGGAGATTATTTAGAAACCATTTCCTCAAAGTTTTACCAAACTTACCACTATCTTTTATCTCCCTACAGCACTCTCTAAAGATGTCTGTTAGGGTGCCTGTAACACTGCATTCTGCCTACCTCTTTTTCTGTCTCCCTCTACTACACTGTAAATACTAAAACAGGACACTGTTTCATTTGTCTTTGTATTCCAAAAGGCAAGCACAGTACACAGCACGTGTCTGCTGTTCCTCTTCTAAAACCAGTCCCCTCTCTGCTACTCTGACTTCAGCCAATACTGGCCTTCATGCAGTTTCTTGAAAATGCCATGGCCCTTCACTCAAGTTATTCCATCTGCCTTAACTGATCTCCCCCTTACTGTTGACTACATTTACTACAGACCTCAGCTTAATTGTCACTGACTCAGAAAAGTCTTCCCTGAATCTCATGTATAAAACCTGTCAAAGCACTATTTAGCATTCCTTCTAAGCATTTAGTAACATTATAGTTACTTCTGTGATTGAAGAATGTTTGTTTAATACACTAGAAGGTAAGCTTCATTAAGACTGCAACCTTGTTATTATATTTTTCTAGGTTTTCCCAGCACCAAACATGCTAGCCAGTCGATGATACTTTAGAATGAATGACTAAGCCCTCCACAAATACTTGAAACTTTTCTGCCTAAATCTGTACTGTCCACCTACATGTGGCTATTTAAATTAAAATGCAATAAAACTAAAAATTTGTCTCCTCAGTTACACTAGCTGTATTTCAAGTTCTCAACAGTTACATATGGCTAGTGGCTATTATACCAAACAGTGCAGATATAAAACATTGCCATCATCATGGAAAGTTCTACTGAACAGCACTGATCTGCACATTAAGATATTTTAAGTCTCAGTCACAAAGTACACATAACGGGTATAACTTACAGCACAGAAAACTATCTTATAGCACAGGAAACTACTTACACAAGGTTTACCCGAACCACAAGGTTACTAACACTAGTTAATAATCATCTGTGCACTGAGGTGTTCCTTGTGTTTTGTTTTGTTTTTCTTTTCTTTCTTTATTATTACTATTATTATTATTTTGAGATGGAGTTTCGTTCTTGTTGCACAGGCTGAAGTGCAAAGGCGCAATCTCAGCTCACTGCAACCTCCACCTCCTGGGTTCAGGCAATTTTCCTGCCTCAGCCTCCGAAGTAGCTGGGATTACAGGTGTGCGACATCACGCCCGGCTAATTTTGTAGTTTTGTTGTTGTTGTTGTTTTTCTTTTTTACTAGAGACAGGTTTCATCATTTTGGTCAGGCTGGTCTCGAACTCCTGACCTCAAGTGATCCATCTGCCTCGGCCTTCCAAAGTGCGTGAGCCACTGCACCCCGCCTGTTTTGTTTTTCCAAGAAGCTGCGGAAGAACCACGTATTTGACTCCAGGCAATATAGGATTAATAGTTACAAGTTCTCATTCTATAGAACTTGAGGATAAGCGGTCAGAAAGAAAAATAAAAGTTCAGATTCTGGGTGGAAATAGAGACTCAACATACACTGTTTCCTCGAGGTAGTGTAAAACTACCTCAAAGGACGAATAAGAGAATGAGAATAATTAATACAGCAAGCTTAACACATAGCATGTGCTCAGTTAAAGTCACTGCTACTATTATAGTTAAAACTTTACCCTAAGTAGGATGAAGCAGCTAGACCATTGAGAAGCTAAATCTGTTAGCAGCGACTGGGTGCCTTGCTCAGGGCAAAGCCAGAATGGGACGCGCTACGTTGGACCCTCCAACCCCATCCCCGGGGCAGGGGGCTTCCTCACCGCGGATGCACCCGGGGAGGCTGCCAGCCTTTACGCCCCCACTGCAGAGCTCTTCGGCGTCGACGAACACGGAGTCTTCATCCTCCTGCACGTCGTCGTTTAGGTAGTCTTCGTCCTCCTCCACCAGATCCTTGGGTGGAAGCAGAGGTCCCTGAAGTCGGCGTAGGTACCGACTCGACCTGGCCATGCTTCTCCTGAACTCAACCCAAACAACTCGGAAAAACTTTGGCTAACTGCACGGTCATGATCAGCCAATCAGTTCCACGACTGTAAGGCCATCAACTTCCGGGAACGGCCTGGCGGCCGCCCCTTACGCAAAAACCGGGCGGTAGCGAAGCTCCGCCCCAAGTTTCCAGGAATTGCCGTGAGGAGGGCGTGTGAAAGGGGCGGGGCCAGGAGGATTAGGGGCGGGGAAGGGAGAGCGCGGGGCGGGTAGATGGACCGGGCTTCTGCTCGTTTCGGAGCACTGTGCAGGGAGGTGAAGATCAGGAAGATGCCGGGACGAGATCAGCACTGGGGAGTGACAGGCGTCGCACCTGCAGAACCGCCAGTGCACGGCATCTCCTGCGGAGAAAGAACGCGGAGAAAGTCCGCTTCTGAGCCTGAAGAACCCGGAAAAGCAAACCCCACCCCAACCTCCCCAAAACGAAAGTATAGCAGATGCCCTTCTGGAATCGGATCTAGGGCAAGAACCCAGAATTGTCTTTTTAATGTACATTCCGGGCTGTCCATTTTGATGTTCAGCTAGATTTGGACACCACTGGATTAGATGACATTCAAAGTTCTTTTCATCCTTTCCTCTGTGAGTACGCCCTGGTCTCCCATACTTGTTTAAGTTAGGCTTAAATTTAAGCTGGGCTACCTGTTGACAGTGGGGCAAAAGCATCTCTTTGCAGCCCAGAGTATAGACAGGAAAAGGGGAAGGGAAATAGAAGAGAAAGGAACGTGGTTTTAAAAACTATTCTGGGGCTATGATTCTCTTACTTGATGGGGATAGTACTTGAAAGTCTTGATACTCTTTAAGAAATACCATAAATATATTACTACATTACTGTATTGATACTGTTTATTTTGGGATTATTCTCTTAATAATAATCCTGAAATAACTAAACATACACTATTTACTAAATCCAAAAGCATCTTATGCTATATTTAAATATACATAAACGACAACCAGCACCAAATATTTAAGAAAAATGAATAGGAGAAAATACAAAAATGATTTTTTCCCTTTGTGTACCAATTGAAAAATGCCCACTTTTGTTGCTTTTAAAAGAAATACTGTTGCAGCTGACAAAACACCAGTGTTTCCAAGGATTGGCTATATGAGGTTGAATTCCTTTGACGTTCACATGACTACTGTTTCCACCACATTGAATCTCCTCTGACAAATGTCACACTTACTGTCCTCTTCGTTTCAAAAACCAGTGGATACTTTTCAGCCTTTGTTTTACCTGACCTCTCAGCAGTATTTGATACTGATGAGTATTTTCTTCTTGTAGCATTCTGCTGCCTGGGTTTTTGCAGCTTGCCATCTCAGATTTTTCTTCTTCCTCTCTGGCTATTGACAGTCTTGGACCCCTCTTCTTGCCTTGTAAGTACTGGTATTCCCCAAGGCTCCATCCTAAGCATCTTCTTGCTCTATAATCCTTTCCTCAATCATCCTTCACCTGCATGCTAATAACTCAGCCTAATCTGATCTCCAAACCATACAAACAACTGCCTAGACACTGTCAGTCACTACTGGATGCCCCTTGGCTACTTCAGACTCAGCATATCTAAACTGCAACTTATCATTGGCTTCCCAAATCTGGGTCACTTATGTGTATATACATGGGATATTGTTGTTACCAACATGATGCCTTGGGCACAAGAATCGACTCTAGATCTCTAGATGTTAAACTTCTTTTTTCTCTCTTTTTGTTTTTTTTGGAGATGAGGTCTCACTGTGTTGCTCAAACTGGTCTTGAACTCCTAAAGTCAAGTGATCCTCTTGCCTCGGCCTACCAAAGTGCTAGAATTACAGATGTGAGACACTACACATAGCACAGGTGTTCAACTCCCCCTCCCCTTTTTTTTTTTTTTTTTTTTCCGAGACAGGTCTATATTGGCACCGTCTCAGTTCGCTGAGGCCTCAACCTCCCAGCAGGCTTAAGTGATGTTCCCATATCAGCCTCTCAAGTAGCTGGGACCACAGGCTCACACCACTAAGCCCGGCTAATTTTTTGTAATTTTTTGTAGAGACGGGGTTTTGCCATGGTGTCCAGGCTGGTCTCGAACTCCTGAACTCAAGTGATCTGCTGGCCTTGGCCTCCCAAAGTGCTGGGATTATAGGTGTGAGCCATTGCACCCAGCCACTATATGTTCAGTTTCTATTCATATAGTTCAATTGCATTTTATTGGATAGCGTAGATAGGAATTTAGAATGATAAGAATCTTCTTTACCTATTGTTTTCTCATGATTTTTTTAAAAAGTTAACAATTCTGGCTTTCTGGATACCATTTTTATCATACATAGTAAGCAGTGGTACTCAAATCTGACTGTGCATCAAAATCACTTGGGATGTCTTCTAAAATTGAGATCCCTGGATCTACCCTGAACCTACACTTCCCAAAACACAAAACAACATAGAGGTAGGTTATCTACTGTGTGATTTTTGTAATAGCAAATTATTGGAAATAGCAGAAATGTTCAACAGCAAGAGACTAATGAAATAAACTATAGTACATCCATACAATGGCATATTCTTCAGCTATTTTTTTATAAAAAGAAAGAAAAATTGCCACAAATTGGTAGGGAGTAGTTTCCCAAAATACTGTTTTAAATAAGAGAAAGCAAGATGTAAAACAATGCATATCATTTTATTTGTATGTGTCAGTGTTGAAAAAAAAAAAAAGCACACAAAAGTTAAACCGGAAGTTAATGAATGAAAAATGAAAATAGCCAGGAATGGTGGCTCGTGCCTCTAATTCCAGCACTTTGAGAGGCCAGAGTAGGAGGATTGCTTGAGCTCAGGAGTTTCAGACCAGGTTGGGCAACATAGCAAGACCTTGTCTCAAAAAAAAAATAAATAAATAAATTAGCCAGGCACAGTGGTGTGTGCCTGTAGTCCAGCTACCCTGGAGGCTGATGTGAGAGGATTGCATGAGCCCAGGAGGTTGACGCTGTAGTAAGCCAGAAGGTGAAGGAGAAGGAGGAGGAGGAGGAGAAGGGGGAGAAGGGGGGGGAAAAATAGTTACCCACAGAGGGGATGGAAACATGATAGGACAGAAAGGGGATAGGGACAAAATCTCTGAGATTAATTTATTATATAGTTTGACTTCTGAATCATGTAAATGTTTTACACATTCAAAAAATAAATAAAAGAAACAAAAGTAAAACAGAAAATTGAACACAAACAGAAACAAACAAATCTATCAAGTGAATTGCATAACCACTATGAGAAAATAATTATTTCAAGTTATGTTTCAATACTTTGGATAAATATTTTAAGTTACTCTGACTGTACAACCCTAGTAGGTTATACTCTGCAGACAAAAGATCTACAAAATGATCTTAAACTTCACTCATTATGGTTAATGTTTGTTGTAATATTGTTAGTGTAATTTTGAAATTATATATTGTAGGATAAAGAAAATAAGTAAATGTATTCATATTTTATTAAAAGTTTTAAATGTACGTGGAAAGAAATACAAATGTAAAATAAAATAGGTTGAAAAAAAAAGGTCCTACAACATTAAACTGGAATTGAAAATATCAATATGGGCTTGTGATTTCTTAAAATGTATTATCTAGTTCTGTGTACTGAAAGGACCTGAAAGCAATGTAACCCCGGTAACTCTGATCACACCCACCATCTCAATTTTGTTTGTTTGTTAGACAGGGTTGTACTAGAATTCAGTCTCACAATCATAGCTCACTGTGACCTTGAACTCCTGGCCTCAAGTGATCTTTCTGCCTCCCCCTGCCCAAAGTGCTGGGACACAGGCCACGGCACCCAGCCTAATATTGGTTTTTTAATCTGGGTGACTTTTTGTTTTTGAAAGCAAGGACCAGCTGGGCGTGGTGGCTCACGCCTGTAATCCCAGCACTTTGGGAGGCCGAGGTGGGCAGATCATTTGAGGTCAGGAGTTCGAAACGAGTGTGGCTAACATGGTGAAACCCCATCTCTACTAAAAATATAAAAATTAATTGGGCATGGTATTGTGCACCTGTAATCCCAGCTACTTGGGAGGCTAAGGCAGGAGAATTGCTTGAACCGGCGATGTGGAGGTTGCAGTGAGGCAAGGTGGTGCTGCTGCAGCAAAAAAAAAAAAAAAAGGAAAATTATAGTATCAAAAGGAATAATGATTGCACTTGATTATAACATACTGAGTAAATAAAAATTCACATGTTAATTGTGATCGTTTAAAAAAGAGGAAGAGAAATGCCGGTTAATAAGAATTTTTTGAGAAGAAATTATAAAAATAGAAACCAGCATTTTGCAACCCCCGCAATATGATAACTGATTCAAGCAAGTATCACCAAAGGATATGAACATCATTAGGGAACTGATAGTCTCCTGGCAGCAATAGATTACGAATTGTAAAGGGAGAAATGTACCTAAACTGTGAAGATACTTATCACTCACCCTTTAATCAAGTTATCAAACACAGTGTCAATTATGGGACACAACTGATATGTATTTCATGCTATGATGCAATAAGATATACATAAAGTTAGCTATTAGGTATTCTTTTTTTTTTTTTTTTTTTTTTTTTTTGAGACAGAGTCTTGCTCTGTCGCCCAGGCTGGGGTGCAGTGGCCGGATCTCAGCTCACTGCAAGCTCCGCCTCCCAGGTTTAGACCATTCTCCTGCCTCAGCCTCCCGAGTAGCTGGGACTACAGGCGCCCGCCACCTCGCCCGGCTAGTTTTTTGTATTTTTTAGTAGAGACGGGGTTTCACCGTGTTAGCCAGGATGGTCTCGATCTCCTGACCTCGTGATCCGCCCGTCTCGGCCTCCCAAAGTGCTGGGATTACAGGCTTGAGCCACCGCGCCCGGCCTAGGTATTCTTACTAAAAGTATTTAACCTGATTTTAATCAAGGCTCTAGACCAGTACTGTTCAATAGAAATATCATATGAACCACATATGTAATTTAAAAGTTTCTAAAGGCCACATTGAAAAAAGAAACAGGTGACATTTTAATGATACATTTTATTTAACATATCCAAAATATTATTTCAACATGGTAATCAATATAAAAATTATTAACAAAATATTTTACTTTTTTTTTTATCCTAAGTCTTTAAAATCTGGTCTGTATTTTACCCTTACCACACACTTCGATTTGAACTAGTCACATTTCAAGGGCTTGAAATCCATGTGTCTAGTGACTACTACCATATTAGACAGCACAGTTGTAGACCTAATTTCCAATGTGCCCCAAATCCAAGGAAGTAAGGTACCAACTAAATGACATCATAAGGAAACAGAAAGATCTAGAACAGAGGTGAGAAAACTTTCTTTTGCAAAGGGACAGATAGTAAATATTTCAGGCTTTGCACGCTATATATGGTCTCCATCACATAATACTCCTCCATCTCCTCCTTCCTTCTCTTCTTCCTCTTCTTTTTCTATAACCCTTCAAATATGTAAAGACTATTCTTAGCTCTACAGCTGTACAAAAACAGGCTGTCGTTTGCCCACACCTGATCTAGAATATGGGACATTCTACAAGACAACTGACCCGGATATTCCAAAAAGTCAATGTCATAGAGAAAAAAGTTGGGAAAAAGAATTAGAGAGATTCTGGGATTGCTGCTGGCCAGTCAGTGAAGTTGAAGGTATAAGGAATGGGTATGAGAGGAGGCTGGTAGGAAGTGGGTGGCAGCCAGAACTTGCAGTGTTTCAGGAGGCCATGGCAAGGTCAGCAACATGCCACTAGAGGTTTTAAACAGAAGCTTAACCATTCTCTTCTGAAAACATGACTATTCATCTCCCATAAACTAAACTTTCATTGCAATGTCCCCTTGAAAGTTATCCTAGGAAATGGTTATTAAATGAATCAATTAATCTGAATCATGAAGCAATACCTTTCAGTATCTCATACATAATGCTTCTCATTTGGAAGATTTTTCTCCTGTGTTCCATGTGTTTTCTAGTCATGTCCGAAATACATTTGTTTTAATGTGCCTGACTGGCATCAAGGCAAGTAACACACTGTGAAGTGATCATTAGTAAAACCTAAACATCGTACTGGGGGAATGGGGAGGGAAAAAGATTTAGTAATCTGTTTAATTACTGTGATGAGGCAAAGGATGTAATTAAGGTGCAGTCGTGATAATGACAGTTTCACAGTTATATTGAAAGTGCTACATATTAATTTATCCTGGTAAATGTTTAAACTAGTATTTTGTCTGTTTTGTTTGTAAAAGTGGGATCCGAAGTGGTATGATAGAGTTAAGACAACAAATGAGTCAATAATACAGTACCTTAGAGACACAACTATATACGGAGTAGAAATTATAATAAAGATATGTTAGATTTCATTCAGTCAACAGACCTACATACAAACAGCATGTAGTGCTAGTATCCACTGATACTGAATTCCCCCTCTTTCTAGACACACAGTATGATTGTACTTCCCCATCTATTTGAAATTCATCATGACCATCTGACTTGCTTTGGCCAATGAAATGAGAGTAACATGTCACTTCAGGATGGGAGCATTTAATTGAGGGTGCCCAATTCTCCACCCTTGATTATTTCCTGCTTTGTGAGGTTCAACAGTGAGTCATTATATAACGAACAACTGCCCTGGAGAGTTATGTGAACCACAGTAGATTTCAAACAAATGAGAATAAATCTTTGTTGTATTAATGCACTGAGGTTGTTTTTTATGTCATCAGAATTGTTTCTTATATCATCAGAACCTAGCCTATCCTTCCTGACACAATAGTGATCACGTAACAGTTACGTTTGGTGGATACAGTTGAAAGACATAGGAAATAGTAATGGCCCTTGCCAAAAAGTTTCTATAATTTAATTGAGAAGATATGTATATTGAAAGTTAATGAAACTAGGGACTGGATAACTGCATTGATTCAGAGGAACTTTGAATGCTAACACACTGTGATAGCATTGTACAGTACTCAAAGGGATGTAAGGAGGCAGAAAGCCCTAGCCACAAAAAGCTGATACTACAGAGTCATGTGTGGCTGGGTGTGGTGGCTCATATCTATAATCCCAGCACTTCGGGAGGCTGAAGAGGAAGGATTGCTTGAGCCCAGGAGTTCGAGACCAGCCTGGGCAACATAGCAAAACCTGTCTCTACAAAAATTAGCCAGGCATGGTGGTGCACACCTATGGTCCCAGTTACTGGGAGGTAAGAGGTGGGAAGTCAAAGGATTGCTTGAGCCCAGGAGGCAGAGATTGCAGTAAGCCAAGATCACACGACTGCACTCCAGCCTGGGTGCCAGAATGAGAACCTGTCTCAACAAAACAAAACAATACAGTCATATGTCACTTAACGATAGGGGTACATTCTCAGAAATGTATCCTTAGGTGATTTCATCATTGTGCAAACACCATACAGTGTACAAACCTAGCTCTATAACCTACTGCATACCTAGGTCATATGGTATAGCCTATCATTCCTGGGCTATAAACCTGTACTGCATGTTACTGTACTGAATCCTGTAGGCAACTGTAGGTCAATTGTATTTGTGTATCCAGATATGAGAAAGCTATATAAAAATATGTTGTTATAATCTTATGAGACCACCACTATTAATGCAGTCCATCATTGACCAAAACATTGTTATATCTGGTGAATAACTGTTCCATAATTCTCTTACCAGGAATACAGATTCCTAGCAGTAAGTGGTGATATACCAGAAGGAACAAAAGACTCAAGATAAACGCATTCTGGTGTCCAGTTGACTCGTATTATATTACTCAACACATTGTTGGTTTTTTATGAAATGGAGTTTCGCTCTTGTCACCCAGACTGGAGTGCAATGGTGCAATCTCGGCTCACTGCAACCTCCATCTCCCAGGTTCAAGCAATTCTCTGCCCTAAGCCTCCTGAGTAGCTGGGATTGCAGGTGCCCACCACCACACCCGGCTAATTATTTTATTTTATTTTATTTTATTTTAGTAGAGATGGGGTTTCCCCATGTTGGCCAGGCTGGTCTTGAAGAACTCTTGACCTCAGGTGATCCACCCACCTTGGCCTCCCAGTGTGCTGGGATTACAGGTGTGAGCCACAGCACCCAGCCACTACACTATTTTTATATTAAAACAAGTAAGGATATATTAAGTAAAATGAAAAATTGACATGAATAAGGTAAAGAATAAAACTTAAAAGTAAGTCCACCTTTGAGGGGACAGGTTGATTGGGCAATACTTCAAGATTCCATAGGGCATTCATGCCTTCTTCTTGGACATATGTGTGTTTCAGTGGAAATGTTGATATAATTAATTGACACTGTGTTAAGCCTTTGACTTTAAATGTTACAAAGTAATGACCCCAATCACCTCAATTACAATTCAATTTACTTTACATTATTATGCGTGTTTTTATCCATGCTAAAACATTTGTAGGGCTAAATGCATGTCTTTATATTTCTGTTTGAGCATATGAGTTTGTAAGTTGTAGGAAAGTATGTTCATTAAAAATTACTACCTTGGCCAGGTGCAGTGGTTCATGCCTGTAATCCCAGCTACTAGGGAGGCTATGGCAGGAGAATCGCTTGGAGGTAGAGGTTGCAGTGAACTGAGATCGTGCCACTGCATTTCAGTCTGGGCGACAGAGTGACACTCCATCTCAAAAAATAAAAATAAAAATAAAATTAATGCCTCCCAATGAGCATGGTGGCTCACACTAGAAATTCCAGAGCTGTGGGAGGCCAAGGTGGATTGCTTGAGGCCAGGAGTTTGAGACCAGCCTGAGCAACAAAGTGAGACCCCATCACCACACACACACACACACACACACACACACAAACACCCCCCCCCCACACACACACACACAATTAATAATAAGCTGGGCACGGTGGTGCAAACCTATAGTCCCAGCTACTTTGGAGGCTGAGGCAGCAGGATCGCTTGAGGCCAGAAGTTCAAGGCTTCAGTGACCTATGATTGTGCCATTGCACTCCAGCCTGGGTGACATAGTGAGAGCCTAACTCAAAAAATAAATGAAAGAAAGAAAGCAAAGAAAAGAAAAGAAAAAGAAAAAGAACTGCCTTCCTAAATACATTTGCTGGAAGCTCCTTTCGTGCAAACATGCCATGGTTGAAGTGAGCACTAAGACAAAAATGCATCAACTCTGCTACCATAGAGAGATGGAACTGGGGATCAATTTCTGGTTGATCATGTTGGTCTTTGTTAGGCATGTTATGAAAACTCTTTCATCCTATATGATAAGCATAACTTTTTAAAAAGCAAACACTTGCAAAGTATTACTAAGAAGTAGATGACTACAATTCATTTATTCAGTCAATACATATTTTGGGATAGTTACTGTTCTGGGTACTGGAGAATAACAGTAAACAAAACAGACGAAGTCCTTGTACATCCTAAGGAGCAAGGCTCCATCCTAAGAAGGAGCCAGGGAGCAAGTAAAAGTAATATCAAGTGATGATGAGGACTAGAAGCAAAGATCAAAGAGAGAAAGGGAATAGAGAGTGCTATGGTTTGAATATTTGTCTCCTTTTCTGCAAAATTCATGTCGAGGGCGAGGTGGTGTGGCTCACGCTAGTAATCCCAGCACTTTGAGAGGCTGAGACGGGCAGATCACTTGAGGTCAGGAGTTCCAAATCAGCCTGCCCAGCATGATGAAACCCCATCTCTACTAAAAATACAAAAAGTTAGCCAGGTGTGGTGGCACGCACCTATAATCCCAGCTATGGAGAGGCTGAAGCACGAGAATTGCTTGAACCCAGGAGGCGGAGGTTGCAGTGAGCTGAGATGGTGCCACTGACCTCTAGCATGGGTGACAGAGTGAGACTCTATCTCAAGGAGAAAAAAAAAAAATTCTTGTTGAAATTTAATCCCCAATGTGGCAGCATTGAGAGGTGAGGAGGGTCATGAGGTATATTCATTTCGTATCATTGAAGAGGTGATTGGGTCATGAGGTATCTTCCCTGGCGAATAGGTTAATCCATTCATGGATTAATGGGTCAATGGATTAATGGGTTGTCATGGGAGTGGGACTGGTGGACCTTGAGAGCTTGTTTGGAGGTTCTAGCAGGGGAGCGCAGCTACCCGTATACCCTTGACCGAAGACCAGTCCTCCTCTCTCGGGGATGGTAATCCTCTTCCATCGAGCACAGCTTTGGGAGGGACACACATGGAATTGTGAGGGAGGAAGAGGACACCCGCCTAGCCAGCCAGATCAGCCGAATCAACTCGGGCAACCAATGGGGTGACAGATGTCACAGACAGATCACCCTCACATCCAGGACTGGTAGCTTTATAAGAAGAGGAGGAGAGATCTGAACTAACATGTTCAGTCCCCTCACCGTGTGATGCCCCCTCTTGCTCCACTAGCAAGGAGGATTTCACCAGATGTGGTCTCTCCACCTCAGACTTTCCAGCCTCCATAACTCTAAATTATAAACAAATTCCTTTTCTTTATAAATTCTCCAGTTTTAAGTATTCTGCTACAAGCAGCAGAAAATGAACTAACACAGAGCATGACTGTAGTGAGGTTTTGCCAATTTCAGATAGAATGATGGATGGAAACCAAGGCAGAGATATTAAAAATTGACAATGAGATATTGTGTTGTATTGGCTATGGAATGAATTATTGAATAGAAGGAATGCAAATCAGGGAACATGTGAAAAGCGCTATGCTTATGCAATCTATAATCATCAATAGATGAAGACTGACTTTCTGGAATAGAAATATATTTGAGCATTCCACAGAATCACTCTTGTTGCAAAAGATAAACTACATTCAGATCAGCAGGTCTGTTTTCCTGGATTTATTTTAAATGGCTGAAAATTTCCTCCACTTGTGACAAGATTTCATATACAACATCCACTTCTGGCCAAGAAGGGAGAAAATCCTCTGGCATTGGAGAAAAGTGAGATATGAAGAACCAGGTTGGAATAATGATGAGCAAAAAGGGAAAGAATGACTGAAAGAGAGACAGGAAGGAGAATGTGGAAAGATAGTGTGATGAAGATATGGAAAGCAGATGCAAGGGAGTTACAAAAGAGTTGGAAAATTCTCCTTTAAAAAACAAAGTCATAATGCAGTTATAACTCATTTTACACAATACAGAATTCATTGAAGAATACAAAATATCTGAAATTTTATTTTTGATGAAAGAAAACATAGGCCGAGCATGGTGGCTCATGCCTGTAATCCCAGCAATTTGGGAGGCCGAGGCGGGCGGATCACCTGAGATTAGGAGCTTGAGACCAGCCTGGCCAGCATGGTGAAACCCCGTCTCTAACAAAATTACAAAAAATTAGCCGGGCGTGGTGGCAGGCACCTGTAATCCCAGCTGCTCGGGAGGCTGAGGCAGGAGAATCGTTTGAACCTGGGAGGCTGAGGTTGCAGTTAGCAGAGAAGGTGCCACTGCACTCCAGCCTAGGTGACAGAGCAAGACTCTGTTTTTGTTTCTGTTTTTGTTTTTGTTTTTTTAAAGAAAACACAGAGAATTTGGAGAGTACAAAGACAATGCTTTCACACTCAGAAAGCAGAACAATTTTATATATTTAACTTCCTCCCTTAATTATAAACAAAAATTATAATGGTTAAGACTGAGTGTTTACATTGCGCTTTCCACACATCACGAAGTCCTCTCCTTCAATTAACTCATTTACTCTTCACAAAAGCCTCATGAAGTAGTTAACATTAAAGCATCTATCTTACTTATGAGGAAACTTCTACTGAGACATTAGATAACTTGCTTAAAGTTAGGAGTGACTGAACCATGATTTGAACCTGAGAAGTCAGGCTCCAGTGACCATGCTCTTTGCTGCTACATGTTCAGGCACAGCTCTGTGTTCTAAATATCTCTACATGCACCCAGGAACCAACCTGGAGCTGTGAGGAGGCATACACTGTAGCATAGTATCAGTCTCCTTGATTTGTTGCCTCTCTTTTGTTTGAGATTTGTAAAACAGATAAACACTTCTCTGAGACCTTAGGGCAAATCCACAACAGTTGCAAAGATACCACAACCTCTTGTCATCTCTAAGTGACAAATAACTCTAATTGCAAGAAGGTTACTTGTTTTTTACACCTCTGCTGGATGAACCTGTAAGAACTCTGTACACAGGGGTCTAAGATAAATCGTACATTGATATGGTTTGACTGTGTCCCCACCCAAATCTCATCTTGAATTGTAGCACCTGTAATTCCCACATGTATTGGGAGGAACCCAGTGGGAGGCAACTATATCACGGGGGTGGGTCTTTCCGCGCCACTCTCGTGATAGTGAATAAGTCTCGTGAGATCTGATGGTTTTACAAAGGGGAGTTCCCCTACACAAGCTCTCTTGCCTGCCACCACGTAAGACATCCTTTGCTCTTCCTTTGTCTTCTGCCATGATTGTGAGGCCTCGCTAGCAACGTGGAACTGTGAGTCCGTTAAACCTCTTTCCTTTTAAATTACCTGGTCTCAGGTATGTCTTTATTCATGGCATGAGAACAGACTAATATATGCTACATACAGGATAAATAAATGTTCTTTACCTCTTTCCTGGGTGGCTCTGTTTTGGAGAGATTACTGTTGGCTGACATCTTTCCCATAATATTTAGCCATAAGTTTTTATTTTGAGAGAAACTATTTTTGTGCAACTCTTCAAAAAGCTCCACCTATGGTCTTTGTGCTAAATGATATCATTGTTGAAGTATGGCAGTAAGCACAGGATTTAAGCATTTCTGATTTAAGCACTGCTCCCTGAATTGTGTTTATTTTTCCTGTTTTATCTGAAATATCTATTTGAGGGCCGGGCGTGCTTGCTCACGCCTGTAATCCCAGCACTTTGTGAGGCAAAGGTGGGTGGATCACTTGAGGTCAAGAGTTCGAGACCAGACTTGCCAACATGGTGAAACCCCATCTCTACTAAAAATACAAAACATACAAACATCAGGCAGGCATGGATGGTGGCAGGTGCCTGTAATCCCAGCTACTCAGGAGGCTGAGGCAGAAAAATTGCTTAAACCCGGGAGGTAGAGGTTGCAGTGAGCTGAGATCACACCCCAGCACTATAACCCAGGTGACAGAGCAAGGCTCTGTCTCAAAAAAAAAAAAAAAAAAAAGAAAAAGTAAAAGAAATATCTCATATCTCTCTTTGAGTGCCCTTCATTACCATGTCACATTGAGGGCCATCCCTGGAGATATTTTGCAGGTGCTCTGCCATATAAACAGCTTAAGCCACTGCAAATCTATCTGTCGATACCATTTCAGTAGCTCAATTGCACAGAAGCCTTAAAATAAATAAATAAATAAATACAAACATACATACATACATACTGTATTATCTGGTGAGAGTGACTGGCTTGCCAGGTCCCAAAACCTGGGCCTGGCCAGAGAATACCAGAATGACAGTATAGGCAGGAGTCATGGAACTCCTCAGGGTATCTGGTTGACCTCATCCATGGGACAGAGTTAGAGAGCATCCAAAACAGAAGAACAGGGACGGGGGCCCACACGGGGTTCCAATCCAAGTTTGCAACACCCCATCCAGATGGTGCTGCCAATCTCAGCCAGTCGCAAGTACCACAAGAAGTCTTAGAAGATTTGAGGAAAGCACTTCAAAGAATCAAGTCCCCTGAGGCCAGGTTAAGAACCCTGCTTACTCCAGTGTAAGAGTCATACCAACACCCGACTCTATACCTTTCTCCCCTAACTTATTATGATTTTCTCCTGATTGGCTGCACAACTTCTACATTCTTTCTTTTTGTATCAATCCACCTCATAGTATAAATGTATTATTAATATTATTAATATGTTACTATCTTACATTGCACCATGTTCCTTCTTATTGATTTTATCAAACATAACCTCCTCTGTTGTAGTCCTCAATTAGATATGGTCTAGACCCTGTCCCCTCTCATCTACTCAAGGACATCACTTCAGCAATTCTCCCTTCTTTCTTATATCATTTACTTTTCTCTTTTTTGAATTATTTCCATCAGCATACAAAAATACAGTTGCCTTCACCATCTCAAAAAATCCTTGCTTTGGGAGGCCAAGACAGGCGGATCACTTGAAGTCAGGAGTTCAAGACCAGCTGGTCAACATGGTAAAACCCCATTTCTACTAAAAACACAAAAATTAGGCCAGGTGCAGTGGCTCATGCCTGTAATCCCAGCACTTTGAGAGGCCGAGGCAGGCCGATCACCTGAGGTCAGGAGTTTGAGATCAGCCTGGCCAACATGATGAAACCCCATCTCTACCAAAAATACAAAAAATTAGCCAGGCATGGTGGCGTGGGCCTATAGTCCCAGCTACTCTGGAGGCTGAGGCAGGAGAATCGCTTGAACCCAGGAAAGAGAGGTTGCAGTGAACTGAGATTGCACCACTGCACTCCAGCCTGGGTGATAGGGTGAGACTCTCTCAAAAAAATCAATCAATATAAATAAATGAATAAATACAAAAATACACAAAAATTAGCCAGGCATGGTGGTGCACACCTGTAGTCCCAGCTACTTGGGAGGCTAAGGCTGGAAAATCACTTGAACTCAGGAGTGGAGGTTGCAGTGAGCTGAGATCGTGCCACTGCTCTCCAGCCTGAGTGACAAAGCGAGATTCTATTTCAAAAAAAGACATAGAAAAAAAGTTTTCTTTGTCCTCCCCTCCCCATCAGCTACCTTCTCATTTCCTTGCTCCTGTAGCAAAACCACTTGAAAGGGCTATCTGTACATATTGTCTGCTCTCCTCTCCTTCAGCACTGACTCAGCTTGAGTTCTGGTTGTACTCTGCACAGAGGTATTTGGTAGAGAAGGAGGGAACAGATGGAGACTAATATCTACTCCATTCTCTGCTTGCCAGGCAGAAAGCTTGACATAGGACTTTGTCATAGTTGGAGAAGAAACATTTGGAAATTGGTCTATCCAGTAGCACCACCTTTTGCAATTGGCCAGGCTGAAGCAGGCCACTCTTCTAATTCTAGAAAAGGTCCTGCATGTGTTTAGGATAGACTTGTTCTCCTGCTCTTTGTTAGCCCACTTCAGTGAGGTTTCCAACCCACCACATCCCTGAAATTCCTCTGATGCAAGGTCACCAGTGACTTCCACATGGCTAAATGCAATGGTTAATACATTAGTTTCCTATTGCTGCTATAACAAATTACCCCAAACCCAGTGGTTTAAAACAACACAAATTTATTATCACACAGTTCTTAGGATCAGAAGTTTAAAATGGGGCAGCAGGGCTGCTTTCCTTCTGGAGGCTCCAGGGGACAATCATTCCTTGCCACATCCCTCAGACCTCTGTGTCCACGGTCACATTGCCTTCTCTGACTTCGGCTCTGAATCTTTTGCCTCCCTCTTATAAGGACCTTTGTGATTACATCCGGCCCATATGGACAATCCAGGATAATCTCCCCATCTCCAGATCCTTAACATTAACCACATCTCCAAAGTTCTTCTTGCCGTGTAAGACAATATAGTCACAGGTTCTGGGTATTAGGATGTGGATATCCTTGTGGGGGTGGGAGGACATTACTCAGCCTACCACAGTTAGTTCTCAGTTGTTCTCTTATTGACCTGTCAGCATTATTTGATGTCCCTGATCTGTCCTTCTGCCTGAACACATTTTCATCTCTTGGTTTCTGGCATGCCCCGATCTTTTGGTTGTCTCCCTCCCTCGTGGCTTCTCTATCTGAGTAGCCTCCTTGGCCTTCCTTACTTTCTGTGACCACTCGGTCCTTGGTCTTCTCTTCTCTGTCCAGACTCCATTCATCCTTATGGCCTTGAGTATCACCTATATGCTGTGGTTCTTAAATTTGTATCACTGTCTATACATCACTTTTTTCCTTCCTCTATTTATTTATTTATTTTTAGACAGAGTCCCACTTTGTCACTCAGGCTGGAGTGCAATGGCACCATCCCAGCTCACCCCAACCTCTGCCTCAAGGGTTCAAGCGATTCGCCTGCCTCAGCCTCCCGAGTAGCTGGGATTACAGGCGCGTGCCACTGTGCCCAGCTAATTTTTGTATTTTTAGTAGAGACAGGGTTCCACTGTGTTGTCCAGGCTGGTCCTGAACTTCTGACGTCAAGTGATCCACCTGCCTTGGCCTCCCAAAGTGCTGGGATTACAGGCGTGAGCCACTGCACCCGGCCTTATACATCACTTTTAAACTACAGACTTGTACTTCCAACTGCCTGCTTAACATCACCAGTTAGATCTCTTTTAAAACCTGACATGGCCAAACAGAAATTCCTGACCATTCTCCCTCCCCATATCTGTTCTACCTACAGTCTTTCCCATCTCAGTTAATGATAACTTCATCCTTTGGTTGCTCCAGCCAAACTCTTTGGAGTTAATCCTGACTCTTCTCTGTTTCCCACATCCCATGCACAATCCATCACCAAATCCCATTGGCTCTACCTTCGAAACATACCCAGAATCCAACCACTTCTCACCACCTCCGCTGCTCCCACCCTGGTCTCAGCTGCCTCCCTCTCTGTGCTGGCTTATTCCAATAATCTCCTAACTGATCTCCTGCTTCCAATTTTGCTTCCTACAACATTTTTTTTTCCAGTGGAGCTGCTATAATGATTCTTTTGAAACAGGTCAGATTATATTAACTCCTTTGCCCAAAACCCTGCAAGAGCTCCATATCACACTCGCGCTGAAAGCGAACCCTGTTAGGCCCTACATGCTCTGCCCTTCCATCAGTCTCTCTGGCCTTCTTCACTTCCTGCTCTCCCTTTGCCCATTTTGCTTCAGCTACACGGGCCCAGCCCCCTTGTTGTTCCTTGAACACATCAGATGTGCTTCTGCCAGAGAGTCCTTTTGCACTGTCTGTTCTCTTTGTCTAGAATAGTTTTCCCAGGGAAGTGGGTGGCTAACTCCCTCACCATCTTTGTATCTTTGCTTAAGATAAAAGATTATCATCGTCTCAATGGGGCTTACTCTGTCCACAGACCAAAGGCCCTTTGTGGCAATGTGAATTGCTAGAAACTTTTGAAATTAATTGTATAATGTCTTTTTGTTTCTTTGAGACAGACTCTCGCTGTTGGCCAGGCTGGAGTGCAGTGACGCAATCTCGGCTCATTGCAACCTCTGCCTCTCAGGTTCAAGTGATTCTCCTGCCATGGCCTCCCACGTAGCTGGGACTACAGGCACGTGCACCACGCCCAGCTAATTTTTTGTATTTTTTTTATTAGAGACGGGGTTTCACCGTGTTAGCCAAGGATAGTCTCGATTTCCTGACCTTGTGATCCATCCACCTCGGCCTCCCAAAGTGCTGGGATTACAGGCGTGAGCCACCGTGCCCAGCCAATTGTATAATGTCTTTTAAAATCTATCAACACATCCTTTAATATAGCACTTCCATGTTGGAGAATCTCTCCTACAGAAATGAGAGCACCACTGTGCAAGAATATTCATTATACCATTTCTCATAGGCCAAAACTAACTAGAAACAATCTGATTGCTCATCAATAGAAAAATTATTGAATTTATTGTGGCAAATCATATTTAAACACATTATATAGCAATTAAAAGGAATTAAGTTAGAAGCTTAAGGATGTCAGTGCTGTCTAATTAAGTAAAATGGCACATTGCAGAGTAACGTGTAAAGTATTATTAGCTTTTTGGAAAACAACGGCAAAACAAAAGTCTGCATAACTCTTTTAAGACCATGGAAGAAGTATAACTGGATACACACTAAGCTGTCAATATCAGTCACCAACACGATATGAGAATAGAATAGAATAAAGTAGGAAATAATTAACTTTTTTGTAAAATAATTTTATTGTTTTCTTCATTAATATGCACATAATTCAGTAATTATAATTAATTATTTAGTTTAAATAATGATTTTAACATATTTTAATAATATATCAGACCTTTTTTTTTTTGTCTTCTCACCAGTGGTTGCTGAGAAGAATCCTACCTGATAAATGAGAGTCAGGCTACTCTTCTATTTGCCTTTATTTTACACTAAACTCTGGTTGTATCTACAGATTTTTGTACCTTGGTGCTCACCTACTATAGGAATCAACTCTCTCGGAAATTCAAGGAAACATTCCTCTTCAGCTTATATTGAAGATAATCATCTAATCTTCCTTCCTTATCCCTGCTGTCTCCATCCTTTACCCCTCACCCCCATTCCTCAGCTCTAGCCAGAACTGTTTCTGTTGTAAAGGTAATATTTTATAGGCTTGCACACACTCAGTGTGCAAAAATATGATTTTCTTTACTTTGTAAGGCTGAACTTGAGTTTTGTATCAAGCTCCTATTCTTCCTGATTAAAAGAACAAATCTAGACAATTCAAATAACTCAGTAAGTTTAAAGTGGGTTTTTTTTTCCATGTCAGGTTTAATATCTATCAGGATTTTCTTATTCCTGCTCGTTCATTCTGGGGTAGCATCCATGTTCTAGGGATTCATGGCCCTGTAGGAAATATCTGCAATTGTCCTTTTCCCTGTGCCAGCATTTGCTGAGGTGTACAAGTCTTATCCAACCCTGAGCATGGTTGCCTCTCCTCTGTTACCCACTGAGGGCTCCATGGCCCTATCTGGTCCAGGGCTACAGGGTCCCCACCATTTTTCACTATGGTGCTTCCATGTCACAACAGCATGCCAATTTCAGGGCCCATGTCCTTGTCTCGAACAAACATTGTGTCTTTTCTTGGGTACTCAGGGAAATTTGCACATTCTCAAGGCTGCAGGAAAAGTGATAGGGCTACCTCAAGGCATCTTGCCATTGGCACATCATCCAGCCATCCACAGCCTGAGTTCTCTTGCACCACGGTGCTACAGAGAACTCTCCTGAGGCTGTTGCCTTCCAGCATCCCAGACAGAAAGCAGGCTACAAGTCCTCCCTTCTCAAATCCTCAGACTTTTCTGAGGGCCACCCTCCCACCCTGTCTTAGAGCTAAGATCATGGGGGTGAGCCCTGCCTTCCTTCTAGGAAGTTCCGCCAATGCCTAACTCAATTGCTTGCTTTCTTTCTCGTCTTCTACCCCTCTCTCCCACTAAAAAGACTATTTTCTAGTGTTGGAACATTGTATAAGGGGCACTGCAGAGTGGTGGGGGAGCTTGGTCAGCAGGCTTTCTCATATCTTTCTACACTGATTTTTTTTTTCAAACAAAAGCTAAGAATTTGATATTTAACATCAGCTGCCTGGTTTGTCGAAGGGGAGTAGGTCTCAGGGCACTGACTGAGTGAAAAAAGTCAAAGAATTGGAAAGCACAGAAAGTTCACTGGTTAAAACTTCCCATATTATCATGCCCTATGTCTATACTCATTTAGCCTTTCTGACCTTGGCATCTAGCTTGCTTCCTATGACTTTATCAGTCCACTTTTATTCATTTGAGTATTTGTTGATCACATGCTATGTCTCAGGCACTGTGCTAGATGTAGAGCTACAGATGGATAAAGCATGGTCCTTGCCCTCAAGAAGGAGCTCATAGTCTAATGGGGGAACAGCCTTGTAAACAAGTGCAAGGAACTGTTAGAGGCACTAGGTTAGGTTACAGATACACAATGCTTTCTATTAGCTGAATCTGTAGAAACTAAGTCAGCTGACAAGGTAGAGGAAAGAGCTTTCCAAATAGAGGGAATAGCAGATACAGAGAAAGAAGAAGAAAGTATGATTTTAGCAGCTACAAGTAGTTGGGAAGAGGAAGTTGGAGAGTCAGGTAGCACCTGGATTATGGAGGCTCTCAAATGTCATATTAAGGGGTATTAACTTTGTACTATAGACCAGTGGATTTTAAACTCAGGATCCATGGACCTTTGAGACCATGGAAGAGCTTCATGTGGGTTTATGATTCCCCCAGATACTGCATATAAAATTTACAAGAATTAGGTATGGATTTTTCTGAGGTCTGCAGTATTTATTAGGGGATAGAGGCTCTACAAAAGATTAAAAACCACTGGATTAGAAAATGGGAGGTCATAGGAAAGGAACAGAGTCGAAAACAGTCATTAAGAGCATAGGCTCTGGAGTTGGAATATCAGCAGGGCTTAACCAATTTCCTACCCTGCAAAATGGCGATCATGATAGTATCTCATGGGGCTCTTTGAAGGATTAAATGAGATAAATATGTCATGGTAACTGACACATAGTGAGTTCTCAAACCATGATTATAATGATCAACATCATTATGTCATTACGTCTGTAGGATGATTACTCTGCCAATAGAGTGGAGTGAGGAAGACTACTTAGGAAACACTTGCAATAGTCCATGCAAGAGAAAATGAGAACCTACACAGAAACTGCAAACTGGCAGCCCAAGGACAGAACCTAGCCCACACTCATTATGTATGTGTGTTGGAGGTAGGGACAGGGTATGTTTGTTTCCTGTTCTATATATAAGTTATTTAAAAATTTGAACTACTTACCCCATTTACAAATCAGAAGATTTCACATTAAAAACATAGGATTCTTTTAAATTTAAAATATCTGGCAATACTTGGCCTTTATTCTCTCAGGAGAGAGTCTGTTTAAACTAAGTACTCTGTGCTCCCTTTAAATAAGGTCTATTGTCTTTTAATTGGTCCTAGTCATAACTGCTCCCTGTTAATGACACATGTCCTGTCTTCCTTGTTTTCCATGAATCTATGACTACAGGCCTAAACTAAAGCAGAGGTTGTGGCATGGTGAGGAGGTGATGGGTTCAAGGAATGTTGAAGGACAGAGTTGAGAGGGTTTGATGGCCAACTGCATAATGGGGATAGGGTCAAGGTAATTTGAATGGATCATGATGTCACTACTAAGACATAAAATACAAGAAGGGAAACTAGTTTGGAGGAAAGATGGGCAAGATCATAGCTCAGGTGCAGACAGCTTAAGGTAGCTGTGGAACATCTGGAAAGAGACATCTAGATAACAGTTGACTATGTAGATCTTAGAAAAATGATCAGAACTAAAGACAAAGATTTTGAAGTCAAAGATGTAGTTTTTATGGTAACTAAAACAATAATAATTAATGAGATTGTGCAGGGAGAGTGAGAAAGAGTGTGAACTTTAAGGAACATTCCTTTTTAAGGGTAGAATAGGGGAAGACACTAGCAAAGAAGACAGAAGGAACATTCAGGAGGAGCAGGGTACAGCTGGAGGGGAAAAGGTCATAGAAGTCAAGGACCTAAAGAGTTTTCCAGGACAAAATGGTCACTCGCTGATATGGTTTGTCTGTGTCCCCACCCAAATCTCATCTTGAATTGTAGCTTCCATAATCCCCATGTGTCATGGGAGGAACCCCGTGGGAGGTAACTGAATAATGGGGGTGAGTTTTTCCCATGCTGTTCTCATGATAGTGAATAAGTCTCATGAGATCTGATGGTTTTATAAAGGGCAGTTCCTCTGCACATGCTCTCTTGCCTGCTGCCATGTAAGACATGCCTTTGCTCCTTCTTCATTTTCCACCATGATTGTGAGGCCTTCCCAACTATTTGGTACTGTGAGTCCATTGAACCTCTTTTTCTTTATAAATCACCCAGTCTCAGATATTTCTTCATAGCAGTATGAAAATTGACTAATACACTAGCTAAATGTCACAGAGGATTATATTTAGTCCTTCAGAATCTAATCTGAGACATATATTAAAAAGTCTCAGATTCACATCCCAGTCCTATCACAAGCTTAGTGTGAGACTTTACGCAAGTCCTTTTAATTCTGGGCTCATACACCACATCCATAAATGAGGAGGTTGGTCCAGGTGATTGGTAAACTAAGGTCTTTCAAGTGTTAACATTTTAGAATTCTTAGAAACCTGCCCTCCTCACCAGTTATGACCATTCATTCTTCCTGCAGCCATGCTGCTGCAAGTGGGTCTGTGTGTTTCTTTTTTCTTTCTTTCTTTCTTCTTTTTTTTTTTTTTTTTTCTGACAAGGTCTCATCCTGTTGCCCAGGCTGGAGTGCAGGACTGCAGTGGCATGATTACAGCTCACTGCAGCCTTGACTTTCCAGGCTCCTCTATGTCAGCCTCCCAACTAGCTGGGACTACAGGTGTGCACGGCCCTGCCCAGCTAATTTTTTGTAATTTTTTATATATGTTTTTCACCATGTTGCCCAGGATGGTCTCGAACTCCTGACCTCAAGTGATCCACCCACCTTGGCCTCCCAAGTGCTGGAATTACAGGTGAAATCCACCATGCCTGGCTTCTGTTTGTGTTTCTGTGGCTTCTACACACAGCATGTGACTGAGGCTAGACTGAGTCAGCTCAGTTTGCATCCAAAAAGGAAGCAGCCAAGTGTGCTCTGAAAGAGGAAGGAATTTTAAAAATGCCCCAGAGGTAACTTTCCCAATTTCATAGACCAATTGCAACACGTTCATGACTTTTCTCACCCTGAGGTGACTTCTGAAGGAATTCATAGGAATTCCCATGATTTATGAAGGGACCAGTTGTTTTCTGGCAACCTGGATTAATGTGCTTCTAAGACAGAGGATCTTCCCTCTGGTTTCTAATAATTTATTAACCAGATTATGAGTTACTTAATGGTGAAGCCTTTCTTTGACACAGTAGGTACTCAGTAAATGGGCATTCAAATAAATTTATGTCTCACATTATTCAATGTTCATGTTTATCCATTGGATTAAGAATGGAGGCCTCCAATTAATTAAAGTCCATTTAAGATGTAGAATTGCAGGAGGTCTGTTAACAAGAACCTTAAGGGAGAGAAAATGTTATTGAAAATTATGTGGAAATGGTAGATTCTGGAATGGAAGAGAATTGTTATGTAAGTTGAAAGACCCCAAGATCAAGGAAAGGAAGTTGGGTTGGGCACAGTGGCTCATGTCTGTGATCCCAGCTTTTTGGGAGGTTGAGAAGGGAGGATCACTTGAAGTTAGGAGTACAGGACCATGCTGGGCAACATAGGGAAACCTATCTCAACAAAAATAAATTTAAAAAATAAGCCAGGCATGGTAGCATGCGCCTATAGTCCCAGCTGGTTGCACCACTGCACTCCAGCCTGGGGGACAGAGTGAGATCCTGTTTTGTTGTTGTTGTTGTTGTTGTTGTGTTTTGTTTTGTTTTAAAAAAAGGAAGAAAGATTGATCCAAGTTATCACTGAAGTTATAACAGTCAGGGTGTGGAGTTAAACAATTATTACTCAATCTATGATCACGTGTTGAGATTTTGCCCAGCCTCTTTCATCTGTTTTCATCTGTTGCATTGTTTGCATGAAGGACCACATCTCATATAGGAAATAAGAGAGGAAGGAGATGTCATCCTGATCACTCCAGGTTCCACTGCAAAGTCTTTTTCCCCAGGGCAGCCTTTGATATTGGCTGAACTTAAGTCAGCCAGTTTCCTGTGTGATAAACACTCACATTTGATTTTTGTAAGCTTGCCACGCACCTTCCTTATCAATTTCCTTCCAATATGTTTCTGATAAGGACCATTGCCACTTCTTGAGTATCAGGTTCAGGCGCAGTAGTACTTGTCAGAGTTGCAGGTAAAATATAAGACACTCAGATGATTTGAATTTCAAATAACAATGAATAATTTTTAATATAAGTCTGTCCCAGAGCATCCTGCATTTTTATTTGCTAAACCTAGCACCCTATGTTTTGTATTCTATGTCTCTATTTTTGATGTTTCCTTCTTTGGCTTGGTTCCAACACTTCATCTAGCCCCTCCAGAGCCAGTGCTTTTGCACCTCTGCTGTCCTCTGCTGGTCATGGTTGGTCACTGGCGCTGGAGAGAAAAGCCCAACAGCTTGGGCTTAAAATAATGTTGAAGGATTACGGATAAAGTATGCCCATCCAGCAAACATTCATGGGGCATAGTCCATATTCCGGGTTATGTGATGAGCTAGCGAACATTCCATGTTCTCAAGAAGCTCCCAGGCTAGAAGACAAGAGAGACTTGTACAGAACGTATACTGGACTAGAAGTCAGAAGTCCCAGAAAAAACATTCTGGTCTAAAATCTTTCACAAACAAGCTATGCAACGTTGAAGTCACTTAAGTTTTGGGGATTTCTAGCCTCTCATCAAAATAAAGGATAGATGTCAGGAAGAAAAAAATACTATTGGAAAAATGCAGCAGAATTTATCTTGGAGAGGTAGCTTTTGGGAAGAGTGAAATAGCCCAGAGAGAGCTCCCGAAGTTATGAAAGTATTCCCAAAGTCATGGAGAGGCAAGGAGGTAATGGGCAGAGGGTTAAGTAACAGGAGTGCTGGTGGTTTATAGGTGACAACTGGCTGTGAAAACATCCTCCTTGCAACACTCAAAAATAGCTGGGACTTGATTGTATTTCCTGTAATTACACACTGTATGTTCCTGAGATATTTTGTTTAGGGGGACCACAGAAGGCTGGAGAATTTCATGACTCTTGAAGATCCTATGAAGTGAAGTTGTTGCTAATCTTTGAGATCCCATGCAACTCCAACAGTCCACGGCCCTACTATGTATTATGACAGAAATATAAATGACATACTAATTGAGATCAGAGAAAGGCATGATCCATGTCAACTGCTGGAGTCATGAAGAAACCTTATGACCTATGTGTGGCACCAGTCCCTCCAACAGAGTTCATTAGCCCCTTGAATCATACTCTCCTCCACCTGATTGCTCAGGCTAGAAACTTAGAGGCAACCTCAATTCCTACCTCTCTCTTCCCCACCTGCCCCTTCGATTCCTTTACAGGATTTATACTTCTACAAATTCTACGTATGAAAAATATGCTTGTTCTGTGCACTTCCCTCCATCTCCTGGACTATCCCAGTTTAGGCTGCCATGGCTACTTCCCGAACAGCCTCCTAAAAGGTCTTGCCGATTCCCTTCTTGTGCTTTTCCGACCCATTCTTCACAGTGCAGCCAAGAGTCATCCTAAAAATTAATCCCATCAATGGTTTCTCATGGCCCGTAGCAGAAAACATTATGAAAAGGTCCTTTCTGAGCTGGCTTGTGCCTAACTCCTGAGTTTCTCTTCTCTCTGGCCACTGCCCTCTTTCACATCATGCTAAGCTCCAGCTCTACTGACCTGGTGTGGTTTACCTCATATGTTGGGTTCCTTCTTGCCTTCGGGTCTTTTACAGGTACAAATTTCTCTAAGGACCCTTCCCTAATCCTTTGAGAGGAAAAGTTTTACGTTCTGTAGAGAAACTTCTCTTAATAAGAATAATGATGATAAAAATTATAGTGCCCACTGCAAGCCAGGCACTACTCTGAGCTCTTCACATGTAATAACAGATAAATGCTCCTATATAGTTTTTCTATCAAAGTTCTCATAACATTTCATTTAAATTGCTCTCTTGATTATCTAATGCCATTATTATAGTGTAGAGAAGACAGGGACTCTCTGTCTTGCGCACCCTCATAGCCACAACACCTAGCACAGATGAATATTATTTAAGCTCTTTTTAAAAGAGCTTAATATTTATACTAGAAAGCATTGAATTGTAAACTTTAGTGAATTGTCTAGTGTATGAATTGTATCTCAATAAAGCTGCTAAAAATTGAGTTTTTTCTTTTTTAAAAAAGAAATTGGTTATAATAAGAGTCATGTAATGTTTTCCTTTGGGGTGAATCTGGAGATTTTGATTAGAAAGGGACTTGTGGGACTTCTCAGATGTTAACAACATGTTATTTTGGGATCTGAATGGTAGTTACATGGGTGGTTTTTTGTATGTGATAATTTAAGCTGTACCTTCATGCTTAATGCAGCTTCTGTATATATGTTTATTTCATAAGAAAAAATTTATAAAAGTATACCAAAAATACTGACTTTAAAAAAATTTAAATTTAAAACAAATCTAAAGGAGTGGGTTAATGATTTTATTTTGTCATTACGTGTCTGCCATTTACCGGTGGCGTGAACTGGGCAAGGCAACCAACCTCTGAAAGCCTCAGTTTCTTCTCCCATTAAACAGGGACCCTATTATGTCTGTGTAATAGGCTGAACCTATAGTTGTTAGAAACCAACTTCCTTTTTGCCCAGAACATTATAGGCTTTTGACATGATCTAAAAATGTAAAAAGTTATCTCAGAAAATGTCCATTTTCTGGGCACGAGGTGAACCTCCCCGGTCAGGGTGGCACAAAGAAAGGCTCAGTAACATGGAGGAATGTTAGAAAAATCAAGTTCAGGTAAGCTTGGACACTGTCAGGAAGGCAGCAAAATGGGGACAAGGAAGAACTGTCTCTGGTGGGTATAGGTGTAGAGCCTTTTCAGTTGAGACCAAAGAGAGACCAGATTAGGGCCGGCAGTCAAGCACCAATGGGCATGCATCTACCTCTGAGACAACAGGAGAAGTAGGTGTTCCCAAATCCTTGGGCCTTCGGAGATTGACCTATCTGGTAAGATCCAAATAAAATAACTCAGTCCTCCCTCTCGTACAATTGCAGAAAGTCCAGTATCTCTACAATGTTTATCAGGGTACAGGGAGAGGGGAAAGCTTTGTCTTTAGTGCTCATCACCTCCTACTGTGCTCAATTCTCCATCCCCGCAGCTGTCTTGCTTCTTGTCTGCTACTGTCCTTTCTCTTGACCCTAAGCTAAGGCACAGCTCACCCTCTTTCTCAAAGCACTGATAATGTAAACCTGCTCCATCTGATGGTACCTAAGGCTTTATCAAAGACTTGGGGATAATGGGTCAAAGAAGCTCAAAACAAGAAACTATTTAAATTACCATCAGGGAACACTACCATTAAAATGCCTTTTCCTTCCTCAATGCAGGATAGCATATGAGTAGCCCCTTACTGGATGTGCCTCCTTGAGTGAGTTACTTGACTGATTAGTCTTGGTTTCCTCTTCTGTAAAATGGTGATAATCCTAAATGTGCTTCCTGGGTTTCCTCTGAGGATCACATAAATAGTGTATTTGAACACAGAATGCCTGTTGATGTAGTAAATGATGCCAGTAGTAGTAGAAGAAGGAAAATGAGTAATAGCATTAGATCTCTCACTTGGTGATATATTCTAGAGGCCCATTCCTTCCCACGGAGTCCATTTTCTCATCTATTCTCTTCCCTGCATCTAGAATTCTAAATCACAAGTTTCTTGGCCTGCAAAGGAAAATAGCTAACATTCCTGTTTCTTTATTATGCAGAACATTTTGGCTACCCTTTGCTCAATCCCATCAATCCAGCATAATCCAGGACCTTCTCTTACCGTTCCAAAACTTTCCTAAATACAGAACCCTGGGCCAGGCACAGTGACTCACACCTGTAATCCCAGAACCTTGGGAGTCCAAGGCAGGTGGATCACTTGAGCTCAGGAGTTCCAGACCAGCCTGGGCAACATGGAAAAACCCTGTCTCTACTAAAAATACAGAAAATTAGCCAGGCATGGTGGCATGTACCTGTAATCCCACCTACTTGGGAGGCTGAGGTAGGAGGATCACCTGAGCCTGGGAGGTCAAGGCTGCAGTGAGCCAAAATCATGCCACTGCACTCCAGCCTTTGCAATAGGAGTGAGACTCTGTCTAAAAAAACAAACAAAAAACCCTAGACTCTAGACCCTAGAGCTCTGCCTTGAAAGATTTAATAGAAACTGGCTGAGCACAGTGGCTCCTGCCTGTAATCCCAGCACTTTGGGAGGCCAAGGCAGGCGGATCATCTGAGTTCAGGAGTTCAAGACCAGCCTGGCCAACATGGTGAAACCCTTCCTCTATTAAAAATACACAAAAAATTAGCTGGGTCTGGTGATGCACACATGTAATCCCAGCTACTCAGGAGGCTGAGGCAGGAGAATCGCTTGAACCCAGGAGGCAGAGGTTGCAGTGAGCTGAGATCATGTCATTGCACTCTAGCCTGGGCAATAAGAGCAAAACTCCACTTCAAAAAAAAAAAAAAAAAAAAAAAAAAGATTTAATAGAAACTGAAGATAGAGTTTTTTCTCAAAGCAGAACTCAAAGTCAGCGGAGCTCTGCTCACCTTCGCCATAAGTCTCATTGGGAAGAAAGGCTGGCATACGTTTGTTCTCTCTTTTGCCCTAACAACCCATTGGTGTGGCAGCTCAAATAATTATTTATTCATCCTTTAGGACATTCATATCATATCTTCATTTATTTATTCAACAAATCTTTATTGAATGCTTATTTCATGCCTGACACTCTGCTAGGTACAGGTGAGTAGAGACACACCTGGAGCTCTCTTGGAGCTTTTTATTCAATGATAACCAGAAACGCAATGCAAAGTCCAACAGTGATAAACGCTACAAAGGGGAAGTGTCTAGAGCTAAAAGAGCACCTAAAACAGAGCTTTAACCTAATCTGGGAGGTCAAAGAAAGTTTTCTCGGAGGAAAGGCTAGAGCCCAAACCTGTAGTCACCCTTCTGTTAATGTCCAGAAAAGAGGAAGAGTTCGGTGCATTGTGGGCAGGTAGAGCATTCCAGATAGAGGACACAGAAATGGCTTCCAACTACGTGAGAAAATCCATGCTTTAGGGATTCATCGTACAACTCATGCAGACCATGATTGTTCCAAGAATTCTTTCCAGAATTGGCACAGATATGGGCAGAAAACCAAGGTAAAGGCTGAGCATGGTGGCTCACACCTGTAATCCCAGCACTCCGGGAGGCCAAGGTGGGCCCATCACCTGAGGTCAGGAGTTCGAGACCAGCCTGGCCAACATGGTGAAACCTCCTCTCTGCTAAAAATGCAAAACTTAGCTGGGTGTGGTGGTAGGCGCCTGTAATCCCAGCTACTTGAGAGGCTGAGGCAGGAGAATCGCTTGAACTTGGGAGGTGGAGGTTGCAGTGAGTGGAGATCAAGCCACTGCATTCCAGCCTGGGTGACAGAGTGAAACTCCATCTCAGGAAAAATAATAAAATAAAATAAAACCAAGGTTAAGAAGGAAGGCCCTCCTCCAGTTTAGTGAATGTTGAGGTTGTGCCAAAGTAGTAAGAGTATCTCTAATACCAGAATCTCTATGCAGTATGCTCACACACATTGGGTTCACTTAATGTAGATGGAGTTTCCCTGACATACTCTGGAGAAATGGCCCATGCCTATACACAGTCATTAGAAACGGAGGCTTCTGTTATGTTTGCCCAAAGTTTATAGGAAATATCCCTTGCAGCCCATTCTGCCAGGAAACCATCCTTACGTAATTCCTCCCTGTGCTCCAACGGCACCTGTTGCATGTTCTGTCCATACACTTATCTCATGGTAGTTCATCATTTGTTGATATCTCTGTGTGTCTTAAAAGTTTGACAGGAAATATAGCTTAGTGTTTAACCATTTACTATGTTCAATGTTGCTAAGAACAATGTTTTTCCTTAAAAACAGAAACTTAATACCTTGGCTGCTTTGGAGGCCAGTCAAGAAGAATCTTGCATTTAAGGAAGTAACCAAAATATCAGAGCATTATGTCTGTGCTAAATGTCTTTGTATTGCATTTTAGTGGCTATTAATTACCAGTAAAATCACTTTCCCTCTCTTCAGCTCCCCTTATTAAAATCTCTGTGATATAAGGCAGATCAAGATGATCAGTAAGAATACATCATTAATTTTGCAACTGAAATTAAATGAGAATAAGTAGAGAAGAAATAAAAGTTTAGAACAGATATTTGGGATAATTTAGAACCATGTTTGAAATGAACTAATTAAATATTAACCTTATCTAAAGCTATTAAGCTAAAAATAGAAAAGTACCTTTCATATAAATTCAGTGATCTGAATTATTAATATGCAAAATTAAATGCCATGTTCAATTTCAGTTTTTTACACCAACATGAATATTGACATTATCCATAAAACCAGAAAGACCTTGCAATCATATGGTGCTTCGAGGCTTGTACAACATGGAGAATTTCAGTTTCCATTAAATAAACAACAAATTACTTTAAAAATTAAACAAAGCTGAATTTTTCAGAGCGTTGATTTGCTAAGTGCCTGCGCTATTTCTTCCTGGAATGTAGAGAAAGTGACCCCTAGTGGAATTCTGATGAAGCATTTCTCCAGCATTGTTCACTTATTTAGCCAATCGAGAGATGCTGCCTGACTGGGCTCTGGGGACAAAGATATGATTGAAAGTGAAGTTTAGGGTGGTAGTTGAGAAGCAAGCATTTGTAGAAAAGATTGATCAGAGCTGCGAGTGAGAGAGTGGAAGTAGTTAACTTGGCAATGGGCTGAAGGAGAGGTAGTTAGGGCAGTGGACAGAGGAGGCTAGAAGTGAGAAAGGCCATTCACACAGAGAACTCGAGCAGCTTGGTGCCTCCTGGAAACTGCCAGTGGTTTCATTTGGTGAGGAATGAGCACTTCCAGGAGAATGGATAGGGTTAGAAAAGTAGGCAAGGACCAAGCCATGACACGCGACAGGGTCTGGCCTTTAATCTATTGGATATTGTCCCCCAAACACTGTTCCTTGGATATTAATGGAGGTAACAAATACTGCCCAAACCACATTCAGAATGCTAGTATGAACCAGGCCTCACATAGATCCAAGAGACTGTTTAAAAATGGACTTCTTTAACTATTTGCAGTCCTCTGAAAGATCACGTCAGATAGACTAGAAGATTTTTTAAGTCAGGGAACAAAGATAGAACTGGGAAATGGCTTAGACATGAGAGGAACTAGAGAATAAGCAACAGTTTAAAATGTTGTGATTATGGATAGAAAGAAGAGCCAGTGGGCCCAAACATCTTTACAGCAAATACTCCCAGCTGATGGGATGTAGCATGTGTGGTTGAGATCTTACGAATACCCAGCAGGGCTGGAGTGGCAGTTACCTTTAAATAGCACCTCTGTTGGCAGCAGCGGCAGCATCCCTGCCATTTATTGAGTCATCTGTATGTGCCAGGAGTGTGCTTTCTCTGTACTATTTTCATCTTCCCCCAAAGCCCATCAATATTAGTCCCACTAGACAGGAGAGGAAACTGAGACTTATGAGGTTTCACTGAGTTTCCAAAGTTCACTCTGTTGGCAGGTGGTGTGGCTGATCCACGCTGAACCCACCCTGTGACTCCAGTTCAGTGGGCCAGGAGCCCAGCCTTTTGGGAGTCATAAGAAAACAGAGGGTGGTTAAAGGCACCAGAGTGAGTGAGTTCATCAAGGGAGGCCGTGAAGATGAGAAGAGGAGGGAGCGGAGCTATTCGGTTGGTGTAAAAGTAATTGCGGTTTTTGTTATTACCTTATCTTTTAGGTAATGTGGTAAAACCCATTACCTTAACGGCAAAAAATCACAATTACTTCTGCACCAACCTAATAGAAGCCCAGAGAATGGCAGCCTCTGACAAAACAGAGGAGGAAGAAATGAAGAAGGTAGAGGGGGAAGGGACAAAGTGGTAGAAATAGAACCAAGGGAGAGCCACCTCCTGGAAGGAGAGGGAGAGAGAGAGACTTTCCAGAAAGTATTCAACAATATCAGATGCCACAGAGAAATCAGGTGAGGCGAAGCCTAAATTTTGATCATTATGATTGGCAGCCAGGAGGCCATGGATTTTCTGAGAGACAGAAATGGTAATGGGGTGGAGGGCAAACCCTTTATGTAGGAACTGAGGAACAAACAGGAAGTGAAAGAAGGAGCAAGCCAGCGCTTGCTTTATCAAAGAGCCTGGCTAAGAAGAAGCAGAAGTTAGATGAAGATGTATGATGAAAGAAGGGGGTTTCCTCCTAAATATTGAAAAAGCTATGTTTATGTGTTTAGGAGAAGCAGACATGAAAAATAAGTGGCTGAAAATTAAGTAGGAAAGATGATTGATTGAATAAAGGACAGAAAAGGGATCAAGAGCATAGAAGAAAACATTTGGATTAGGCAAGAAGATAAGGACGGGAGGCAGGAGGGAGGAATGCGTGTTCTGTTGATCTGTCTATAAGCAAAAGCAGGAGTGAAGAGTTAAGCCCAATACTTGCTATTTTGTTTCTCTGCAGTTGAAAGCAGAGGCAGTGTCTGAGAGCCAGAGGGATAGAAAAGGCAAGGAGGATTGAAGAGAAGCCTTCTAACAACTGCTGTGGAGTAAGGGGTGATGGATGGCCTGGGACAAGCAAAAAGACCCCTAAGCAGCAGAAAGAAACTAACCCAAGGGGAACCCATGAATATGTAGTGGCATGCATCTGCTGAGTGCTGCAGTGACTTTAACAGCGCTCAGGCACAGAAACACAAAAAGCAGATCCCAGGGCCAGCATTTTGCAGATCAGATAAGGCAGAAAAGAAATACGATGCTGCTAAAATTAAAAAACAAACTAAAAATTTAGGGACATAAAGCCTGAGGGTGGAGGTGAGGATGGTGTAATGATAAACTAACAGAAAATGGAGACATGAAAGGTCTGGGGGTCTTGGTGTTGGAGGTCACTTCTGATGAGGGCAAGAGACTGAGAGCCCAGAGACAGGAGTTTGTGATTGAAGAGGAAAGCACTAGCCATCTGTTAAGAACATCTTATGTGCCTGGCACCATGCTAAGCACATCATCCATAGAATTTTATTTAATCCTTACAGAAAACCTATGAAGTTAGTATTATTCTCCTTACTTTACAGATGAAGAAACTGAAGCTCCAATACAGCAGCTAACTTGTGTGGTATCACACAGCTGGTTGATTTTCCCAAAACCTTCACATTTCCTTCCAGCGCTAAGGGTGAGAGGTGGAGCTGTTGGGTGATGAAAAGGATAAGGGTGGCTTACGAGAGAGAATTGTTCTTCCAGAGTAGATTTCAAGGTCAGTGAAACAGAGAGCTAGTTTGTTTGTTTGTTTGCTTGATTTTTGTTTGTTTGTTTGTTGTTTTTTGGTGTTTTTTTTTGCTTGTTTTACTTTGTTTTGTTTTTAGAGAACTAGTTTTGTACATGTGCTGGCACGCTGATAATGGATGAGTAAACTATGGCAGCTGTGAGTGGGTATAAAGACACTAGCCAAGAGAGTAGATTGTATGTCCAGAAGCAAGGGTACTGAGCAGAGATACAGAGGGTGAAATCGCCAAATTGTATGAGCCCTAAAAGTGGTGACCGTTTTGTATGGGGCTGGGCAGGACTGCCTATGTCATTCGATGGGCACAGTGCAAAACGAAAATGGGGGGTCTAAATATAGTGTCATTAAAGGTACTGAAATATGAAAATGTTTCTGCAGTCTTTCTCTCTCTTGACCTGTCATGGTGTTTTTATTTGATATTTCATTTCTTGTTCGCTCAGACATGGGGATACTTGCAGAGGCAGTGCAGACCCCCTAGAGACACCCAGTGGGGGCTCTGTCCCCCAACTCAGTGCATGGCCCACTGGCTTCTGAGTTCTACCTCCCCTGAAGGGCTGCACCGTGGCTGGAGACAGGGAGATCCACCTCCCCATTCCCACAGTCCACCACAGCAGAAGGGGAAGAACCAAGGAATGGCAACCTCCACATCAGGATGCCCTTAGGACCTGGATCAGGGATGGCAAGAGTCTGTCTGTTTTGAATGAAGTGTTTTTGAGTTTTTCTAGCAACTTGGTTGGTAGATACTGTTTTTAGCAGCCATCAGCGGACCAGACAGCAGCACATCAGTAGGGGATCCACCTGCATGTATCTCCTCGGGCTCACCATCAAGGGTTGCAGGCAAGTTTCAATGACACAACCACCACATGAAAGGTTAAGAGTTTTTAGTGCATACAGACCCTGGGGCGTACACAGCATACCTGGAGGATGCACACAGACACAAACACACACACACACACACACACACACACACACACACATGCGGTCAGCAAGCTCAGGCAGAGAGAGAAGGGACCCAGGGGCCAACACCTTTACTGGGTCCAGGGTGTTATCCAAACAGATTTCCTGCAGGGAGTTTTAATTGGTGGGTTTAAAGCAAGCAGGTACCAGTTCCAGGAAGTCACACTGTGATTGAAAGGTGATCACTTTGAGTTTGAGGGCCAATGTCTGAATGGTCTGTCATTTGCAGGAACATGAATAGAACTGGAAATCATTACGTTAAGCGAAATAAGCCAGACACAGAATGACAAATATTGCATGTTCTCACTTATATGTGGGAGCTAAAATAGTTGATCTCATGGAGGTAGAGAGTAGAATGATGGTTCCCAGAGTCTGGGAAGGGGGTGCATGTGGGGAACAGAGTAGAGGAATAAAGAAAAATTGGTTAATGGGTACAAACATAGAGTTAGATGGAAGGAATGAGTTCTGGTGTTCAATATCACAGTAGGGTAACAACAATATATTGTATATTTCAAAATAGCAAGAAAATCGAGAATGTGGAATATTTGAAATATTCAATAGAGAATATTTGAAATACATGTATACAATGTGTGAATATTTGAACTATATATATACAATGAATCATCACACATTGTATACATGTATTCCATAAAATGTAAAATATTATGTATCAACAAAAAACAGAATGAATGTTTTGTTTAAAGAAAGCAGTGGGAAAGCTAGGAGCCTAGCTTGCTGGGTGAGAGATTCTTCCAAGTTCTTATCTCTGGCCACCAGCTGGAGCCATTTGGGTGAGAAATAGTATTGGAAACTGTGTCAAGCATGACTGAGCCCTACTTCTGGAATGAAAAAGTTAAACTTGTATTTAATAATGGATGCTGAGGCAATATAAAGTTACAAGCACTCACTACACTGAGCCCTGACAAGTAGCCCACAAACGCACTGTGGTACTGCCATCCTGGAGGGGAGATGGTGCTGCCATGCCCCACCCGAAGATACCACCAAAGATGCTCACTTAACCTCTGCTCCACCAGGAGCAGAGGGCAATGGTGGAACACAGAGGGCAATGGTGGAACACAGAGGGCAATGGTGGAACACCGACATGACCTGGTCACTGCCTGAGGATCTGACAGAAAGAGGCAGGCTGGACAGGACCCAGGGGACAGGGAACAGGAGGCCAAGAACCTGACCTGGAGAGGTGGGGAGGCAGCAAGGGGCAGAACGCCACATGAGCCAAGGCTTCGAGCCCCTGGTGAATGCTCCAGAGTCCCATCAGACTTCACTGATAAAACACAAAATAAAAGGTAAAATTGTTGTATTCATATTCTAGGGCCATCATAACAAAGTACCACAGGCTGGGTGACTTAAACAGCAGAAATCTATTTCCGGAGGCTAGACGTCCGAGATCAAGGTTTTGTTTCTCCTGAGGCCTCTATCCTTGGTTTGTAAATGGCCATCTCCATCTGTCTTTACATGGTCTTAACTGTGTTTGTCTGTGTCTTAATCTTTTCTTATAAGGATATCAATCCTATTGGATCAGGACCCACCCCAATGACCTTATTTAACCTTAATTGCCTCTCTAAAGGCCCACTCTTCAAGTTAAGTCACTGTATTCTGAGGTACTGAGGGTTAGGACCTTATAAGAATTTTGAAGGAGACATGAATCAGCCTATAACAATTGTTAAGAGTTTCAAGATGGCAACTGCAAAGTATGAAACCCCAAGCATGGGGCATCTGTGCATGAGGCCCTGTGTAACTGCACTGGACGCATGCCCATGAGGCCGGCACTGTGAGATCAGTGATGCAGGAGCAACAGTGTGGAACTAGGAGGATCTGGCCCACTCCTCCCAGACCTAGAGGTGTTGGGCTCATGGAAGAATGAGCACCCTTTGCTGGGCAGGGTGGTAAAGGAAGCCAGGCGGTATCCTTGGATGAAAGTCAGGTTTTGTTAAGACAACAGAAAGTGTAAATGCTGTTGTTCTTTTTGTTTGTTTGTTTGTTTTGAAATGGAGTCTGGCCCTATTGCCAAGGGTGGAGTACAGTGGTGTGATCTCTGCTTACTGCAACCTCGGCCTCTCAGGTTCAAGTGATTCTCCTGCCTCATTCTCCCAAGTAGCTGGGATTACAGGCAGGCACCAACATGAACTGGTCAATTTTTATATTTTTACTAGGGATGGAGTTTAGCCATGTTGGCCAGGCTGGTCTCGAACTCCTGACCTCAGGTGATCTGCCTGCCTCGGCCTCCCAAAGTGCTGGGATTACAGGCATGAGTCATTGTGCTCGGCCATAAAATTGCCTTTAAACAGCTTGAGAATGATGTGGAGTTTCTTTACAAGCAAGAGAACATTCCACTGGACAGAGTAAAAGGGTCTGGGAGGGAGGTCAGCAGTGAATGAATGAACTCCAAAGGGAAGAGATGTACATGAGGATAAGAATAGGAGATCATACACAGAACCAGTGAACTTTATATTTCATTACTTTTAATCACAGTGGCTTTAAATTCCTTGAACTTAGAAATTAAATTAACAATTAATTGAACTTTAATTAAATGTTAACATTCCTTGATCTAACTGTTCCTGCACTTCACATACAAGCACAGGGTTACTGATTGACCAGGAGAAGGACATTTCATGCTAATCTACCCTTGTTCTCCTGTGGTCTCTGTTCCAATCAATGCAACATTAGGAGAGGATGGACTATGAAGAGGTAGCTTCTGTAGCTTTAGCACACTGCCTGTTCTTCCACATGGGAAACAAAATTATAATTGATATCACATTACAGTAGTACAGATTAAGCTTAGTCCCTTGAATATTTGCATGGCGGTCATTATCTTCAATATCTTGTAATCATCTCTCCCAAAAAACAACAACAAAAGGCTTGTCTGCCTTTATATGAATAGAAATACAGGTGATTTATAAGTTTAAAGAACTCCAGCAGTAGAATATTACTACAGGAAATTGATAACATGTAAAGTAGAGATAAAACAACTTCCTTATACAGAGCTACATAATGAAAATACTGATATATTGTTGCATATAGTTTTTGTTTCCTATTAAAATACCATTAAATAAGATTACAAAATTAATTTTTCATCATACTAATAATAGTAACCATTAAACGATTAAATAAATACATGTTCATTGCAGAAACTTCAGAAAAAAAAAAATAGCCTGGCATGGCGGTGCATGCCTGTAGTCCCAGCTACTTGAGAGGCTGAGGTGAGAGGATCCCTTGAGTCCAGCATGTCGTGGCTGCAGTGAGCCATGATCACATTACTGCACTCCAGCCTGGGTGACAGAGAAAGACCTAGTCTCAAGAAAGAAAGAAAGAAAGAGAGAAGGAGAAAAAGAGAGAAAGAGAGAGAGAGAGAGAGAAAGAAAGAAAGAACGAAAGAAAGAAAGAAAGAAAGGAAAGAAGAAAGAAGAAAAAAGGAAGGAAGGAAGAAAGGAAGGAAGGAAGGAAAGAAGGAAGGAAGGAAAGAAAGAAAGAAAAGAAAGAAAGAGAAAGAAAGAAGAAAAAGAAAAAAAAGGAAGACATCTCTATAATCCTAACACCACTTTCTTTTAGATATTTTTATTTTTTTCTAGTCTTTTTTCTGTGATTATGTACCCATAAACTTTCTGTCTGCAAAAAGTAGAATCCTATTTTACAGTGTTGATTAATCTGCCTTTTACCACTTAACAATGTATGATAAACAATGTTGTGTAACATCATGTCAGTGACTGATTTTAGTTATAATTTATTTAACAAATTTCCTGTTGTTAGACCTTTAGGTTTTAAAAAAAAAAAACTATTTACTATCATAATGCAGCAATGGACATCTATCTAGCTATAAACTTTTATACCTCTATGATAACTTTCACAGGATAGATTCATAGAAATGTCATTAGGGTATCAAAGTTTTTAAGCCTTTTGAAAAAAATAATTTTAAACAGATAGAAAAAGTGAAGAACTAGTTTGAATAATTATTAAGCATTTCCATGTAGAACAGTGTAATGGACATAAGACCAGGACAAGTTGATTAGTCACTCAGCCCCTTTCAGCCTTGTCATTAATTAAGGTTGACAATGAGGTGTAAATGTAATTGTTCTTGGAGTTAAATTAGTCAAATTCTTACACAATAAATGTGACTAGAAACAAACCAGGAGAGTGTCCATGAATATATGAATGGGAATAATGGGAATTTAAATATGAATATAACAATCACTAGATATTTAGTGACATTTCTTTGGATCCTGGTTGGGCAGAGAGATGTTGGTTGACCACAACTACACAGGAAATGGAGTGTGAGCAACCAAGTTGAAGGTGATCCTCTAGGACCTGTCCACGGAATGGTAGTCTTGGCTAAGCAACCTCAAACATTATGGTTTCCTTGGAGGGCTTATTTCTCTAATGCAGGAGGTGGTCTCATGCTCCCTTTATTGAGAAATACTTAAGATCAAGTAATTCTTCTGTCTCATAGCATATCACTTGATATAATAGCTTGCCTACAGGGAAATAATGCACTAGTAGATTGACTTGAGAATTTCAGTTGTCTGAATAGTTATATTTATCATTGGAAAGCAGAAGTGTTAGTCCATTTGTGCTGCTATAACAAAATACCACAGACTGGGTAATATATAAATAATAAAAATTAATTTCTCACAGTTCTAGAGCCTGCAAAGTCCACAGCCAAGGCACCAGCAGATTCAGTGTCTGGTGCAGACTACTCTCTGCTTCCAAGATGGCATCTTGTTGCTCTGTCCTCACATGGTGAAAGGTGGAAGAGCAAAAAGGCTAGCTAGCTTCCTGGAGCCCTTTGATAAGGGCACCTCATCCCATTCATGAGGTTGGAGCCGTCATACTTAATCACATCCTAAAGACCCCACCTCTTAATACTATTGTAGTAGGGTTTCAATGTGAATTTTAGGGGCGACACAAACATTCAAACCATAGCAGTAGACAACAGGTATTCTGGTTTTTACCCATCTACGTGAATCTGGTCAATGCAAATCTACCATTGAGAGGTGATCTCATTCCAGTGAAACAGGAATTCTGGCTTCTGAGATAGCAAGTGTAAGATGGACCCCACGAAACTCATCTAGGTGAATGCCACCTTGATAGAAGCCAGTCTGGGATGTCAGTCAGTACCATTGGGTGTGGCCTGCTTTCATGAAACTATAGCAAACAATGAACAAAATATTTCATCATGTTTTCCACTTTATTCAATGGATATTAATGGGTATCTAAGTCCATAGCCTGGAAGAGATAAAACTTTTATCCCTGGAAAGAGACCCATAAATAATATGGTAGCAATAATGAAACTACAGGCTAAATACTGAAGAATCATCAAAATTACTGAGCGAGAACAAGAGAGGGCATGATTAATCACTTGGGGAAGTTTGGGAAGGATTCATGGAGGAAGTGGCATTTTTGCTACATCAAGGATAGATCCATCTGTCTGGAGGTGAGGGTGGGGAGAGGAGGCATTCTAGGTAACTGGAACAGGTATGCTAAGGCAGTGGTCCCCAAACTTTTTCACACCAGGAAACAGTTTCGTGGAAGACAATCCTTCCACAGACCAAGAAGTGAGTGGTATGGTTTCGGGATGAAACTGTTCCACCTCAGGTCATCAGGCATTAGATTCTCATGAGCACACAGCCTAGGTTCCTCGTGTGTGCAGCTCACAATAGGGTTTGCACTCCTATGAGAATCTAATGAAGCCACTGATCTGATAGGAGGCAGAGCTTAGGCGGTCATGCTCGCTCACTAGCTGCTTACTTCCTGCTGTAACAAAATGACACAGACTGGGTAATAAATACAGCCCAGTTCCTACAGGCCATGGACTGGTACTGGTCCACAGCCCAGGTGCTGCTGGCGGCTCCTATATAAGGCATGGAGATGAGGACCATGGCATGCTTTAAGAATCATAACACATTTAGTGAGACTAGAACAAAAGACACGAAGTCTGTGGGAAGGAAGTAGAAAGGTGGTAGTGATGAAATATAAATGTTGGAAAGATTGTTTGGGACCAGTTTTTGAAGGTCCTTTATGTGATTTAAAGGAATTTTGATCATGTTTTATATTAAGGATAGAGAAATATATGTTGGAAAATGAGATGAAATCAGAGTTGCTTGAATTTATTTCCAAAGATTTTCTAATAATTGAAAAGATGTAAACCTAATAGAGACTATTTGGTAGAGGACCATGTGGTTCTGAAATTACCTTTATCCTGTACAGCACTTTTTAATCAGCAATTTTGTGGATGGTGAAAGCAGCTTTTCCCAAGTGGTCAATGATACAATCTGGAAGAAGGAGCCAAAAAAAAGTTTTGCTGATCAAATTAAGAATTTAAATGACTATTTAATTCATGTACTCAAACAATGATTATTAAGCATCTATTATGTTTCAGGAAACTTTCCAAGTTCTGGAGATCCAGTGGTGAAAAGTTAAAGTCCTTGACTTCACAGGTTTTATATTCTAAGGAAGAAGGCTGATGAAAAATAAGCAAATAAATATCTAATATAATGTCATGTCGTGACAAAAGAAGTGAAGGAAATCGCCATAATGAAAAAGACAATAGAGAGTAATAGCAGAGGGAGACATTCTGTGGGAAGAGAATTCCAGGCAGGGGACCAGCAAGCACAAACGTCCTGAGATGGGAACAAGCTTGGCCTGCGAGAAGGTGAGTGTGGATGGAGCTGACTGGTCAAGAGGAAAGTGGTAGGAAATGGAGAGTTATCCAACTCGAGTTGGATCAATGAGTGAAAACAAACAAGATAGAACTGAACTATGATGCAGATAAAATCGCTTAAAAATAATTGAGTAGTATTAAAACAATAAAAACGTAAGAGCTCTGTTTTAGTGTATAAAAATCAATTGCACAAGGAATGGTTGAAGGAGATGTTTTCACATAAACTGGCAGTTTATGTGAAAAGGACCCCAAGGCCTTGGTAGATCCACAAGGTCAGAACTAGTATGGAATGATGACTTCAACACACATATACACACATGTGCATGCGTGCATGCATCTACACTTACACAACCTTAGACTAAATTAACAGAGCCCTACCCAAATTAAATAACATAATAAATGAGGATTTTTTTCATCTGGCATATTTAAGGTTTTACATTGGATTTAGGATGACAAATGTTAAGAGGGTTACTGATGAATTAAAATTAAAAATTTTCCCGCTATTTTCTCAGGATAGAGAAAAATAGAAATAACAACCTTTTAAAATCATTGTAGGAATATACACAGGAGTAAAATTAGGCTTATTCTGAATGCCTAGGAGTGGAAGCAGATTAAGTCCAGTCTGAGAGAACTCTCAGCCAGGTAGAAATAGCTGTTAATGCAGTGGGCTGACTGGGAAAGGTAATCACATCTCATCCACCTGCTTAGATTTCAAAGCAAAAGATAATTGGGAGAGCCAGGAAGAAAGTCTACCACACTGCTGATAAAGGAGAGCAATGAGCTCAGCAGGGACCCATACCTAGACAGGAGGGGAGCTTCCAACAACCTCCCCTCCTGTCCAGGCTGTGCTTTCTACGCTTTCTACGCAGGCGAGGAGGCAGCAGGAAGTGAGGGGCAAGTGATCCCCTGGAGAGAGTCTCAGAGCCTACCTGTGCCCTGGCCCTGCCTCATCAGTATCCTGGTACTAACCCAGTCCCTGAAATGGCAGGTCTTCACCTTCTCACCATGAGGTCACGCCACCCCTCCTTATAAAAGTAGGAAAGAAACTGCAGGAAAGCGGAAAAATGATTTCTTCCTCTCTTCTCAAAATAATGCTCTCCCTGGGATTTTTTACAGCACACCCTGGATGAGAATTCATCAAAAGGCCTTCTAGAGAGGATATCTGCTTTCATCAAAAGGTGTGCAAGGTTACTTTTATGTGCCTATCAATTCCTAATATTTTATTTAATTGATTAAAATGCTTAAGGCCTTCCTCTCAGATAAAGTGCAAATTATTCAACCTGTTATTCAAAGGGCTCTGTGAAATACCAGATTTTACTTCTTCAAATTATTCTGTACTATTTTCTAACTGCTCTCCATCAGTTCAGGCTCATTTACATGCTCGTCTGTGGTTTCTATGCTGTTCCATTCTGCCACAGTCTACTTGGAATTTCCCTTGCCTTTCTTTCCATCCTTTATGCCAGCAATGTAATACCTATTGATTGCTTTGTGTTCATAGACCCCTCCCAAGAGCCGTAAGAAATACGAAGGCGTACAAGACAATATTTTTCAAAACAACTTGGTTCCAGATTCAGTGCCAGAAGCATTAAGTCTGGTGTAGGGGGTATTATGTGGCCATGGCAACAGGAATGAAAGTTATGTGTGGGTTTCTCTGCATTGAAGCTGATGTGGTTATCACTGCAGCCAAGTGCCTGAACTGCCAACAGCAGAAGTCAATGCTGAGCTTTAACTTGGCATCATTCCTCAGGGGAACTGGCCTACTAGTTATTTGGTGACAGGTTGACTGCAGTGGGCCCTTCTAGCATGGAAGGAGCAGTGATTTGTCCTCACCAGATTTGATGCTTAGTCTGGATATGGATTTGCCTTTCCTGCCCACAGGGCCTCTGTCAGGACCTTGGTTGGTAGGTTTATAGTATCTCCTTAAACACAGCTCTGATGCAGAACTCATTTTATAGTAAAATAAGTGAGGCAGCTGGGCTTGGTGGCTCACCCTTGTAATCCCAGCATTTTGAGAGGCCAAAGCAGGTGAATTGCTTGAGCCCAGGAGTTTGAGACCAGCCTGGGCAAGAGTGAGACTCCTGTCTCTGCAAAAAAGTAAAAAATGAAAAAATGAAAAATTAGCTGGGCATGGTGGCATGTGCCTGTAGTCCCAGCTACCCAGGAGGCTAAGGTGGGAGGATCACGTGAACCAAGGAGGCAGAGGTTGCAGTGAGCTGAGATCACATCACTGCACTCTAGCCTGGGTGACAGAGTGAGACCCTGTCTCAGAAAAAAATAAAAAATTAAATTATAAAGTAAAATAATAAGGCAATGGGGCTTGCACTCGTGGAATTCTGCTGGTCTTACTGTGTACTTCATAAAGCAGTTGGCTTTATAGAACTTTGAAATGGCCTACTGAGAGCTCAGCTATGCTGTCAGCTGGAGGACAACACTCTGTGAGGCTGGATGACCACAGGCTTTAAATCAAAGACTGATCCATGGTGCTATTTCATTCACAGCCAGAATACAGAGGTCTGGCAACCAAAGGGTGAAGTCGAAATGGCTCTTCTCACTTTTACTTCTAGGTACCCACTCATGTTTTGTTTTTGTTTTCTGTTTTTGGCTTTCTATCTCTTCAACTCTGAGTTCTGCTAATTGAAAGGTCTTGGAGCTCAAGTGAGAAATGATTCCATGTGGACACAACAGGGCTTACGCACCAGGGAGTGGAGACACTGTCATTTTGTGTTCTTCATGCCACTGAACCAAGAAAGAAAGACGTCATTCTATGGCCCTGGGTATTGATTGCAGTTATCAAGAGGAAATCAGATTCATGAACACAATGAGAGCAGGGAGGCTTAAGTCTGGAATCCAGGGACTTCTGGGTGCTAATGGTTCCGCATCCAGGAGTGAATGTTGATGTAAAATCATAATACTCCAAAAAAGGCAGGATCACTAAGGACTTAGACCCTTCAGGAATGGAGGTGTGGTGCCTGCCATCAGGGAAGGAAGCCTAAACAACTGTGATGGTTAATTTTATATATCAACTTGACTTGGGTAGTAGGTAAACCATCATTTCTGGGTGTTTCCATGAGGGCACCCCTGGAAGAGATTAGCATTTGAATTGGTGCACTGAGTAAAGAAGCCCTCATCATGCAGGTGGCCGTCACCCCAGCTCTTGAGGGCCCAGATAGAACAAAAAGACAGAGGAAGGGATAATTCACTTTCTATCTTAAGCTGGAGCATCCATCTTCTCCTGCCCTTGGACATCAGAGATCTTGATCTCAGGCCTCTGGACTCTGAAACCAGTGCCCCAATACCCCCTTCTCAGACCTTTGGACTTGGACAGAATTACCCCACTGACTTTCCTGGCTCTTCAGTGTGCAGATGGCAGATTATGAAACTTCTTAGCCTCTATAATCATGGGAGCCAATTCCCATAATAAGTCTCCTCTTACCCATCTACATATATCCTATTGACTCTGTTTCTTTGGAGAACACTGACAGATCAGATAATAGGATCTTCATGAGGTCACAAAACATACCATTTTTGTTTATGGAAAAATATTATGATTCCTGATATGTAGCAGTTGCAGGTGGTGATAGGGTCTAGAGTGTGTCCTTGGAAATAGAGACTAAAGTGAAATGAAGGTGTAGTTTCACTGTAATTGATGAGACCTTTTAAACAGGAGGCGGTAATGCTACTTGGTTTGTTCAGCTGCTTTTGAAATTAGGAATGATAATGCTAGGATATGAGATAGAAAGAAAGATGGGGACATGTCAGAATATTTCTTGTAAAATACAGTGATCATTTTTTTATTAGGGAAATACATTTTAATGACCAAGATAGGCTATTCATAATCACATGAATTATTTCCCCTCTTCAAGCTGCTAGACAAATGCATAATGAAAATGTCAGAGATTGCTCTGCCTGCTGTCTCAAGTAATAGCCTTAGAGCTGCCAGCAGTGAGTTAATATAAACATGCATTTTTGACTATGTAAGCATGCTAGAATCTTAAATTTTCCTCTAAGACATACAAAATAAAAACAATAAAAAGTCATATATTCATATTTACTCTTGGCTGAAGTCATTGTAGGTCTTTTATAAAATCCTGGGTTATAATCAAAAGAAAAAGTAATATCATAAGACCGAGTGTTTAATGGTCCAGCAACTGCACTGTAATTAGCCTATACACATTTAGAACGACATGAAATTATAATTAGTGAATAATGTTATTAAGAACATTAAGAAGATCACTAGAGTAACCTCACTCTAATGTGCTATTTAGAAATGATCCCATTTTACACTATGTGTATTAGATTTCCTAAATTCTCTTTTGCTGAACTCTTTGCAGTGAGGGTACAGTTGTATCAGTTGGCATTTTCCTTCTAGAAAACACAAAGTAGCATGGAAACATTAATTTGGTATCATAAAAAAAATTGTGCCTCTTTTATGCTCTTAAAAACCAGCACTCATTTATCTTTTAGATGGATCTGCCTAGGAAGTATGTTTTTAAATCATACTTACACACTTTTGTAACTTAGTTATGTGCACAAAACAGTCCTCCCAGCTAGAACTCATTAGAGTTGCTATTTTACCCTGGAGTATCCTTTGCTATTTCCCTTTATAATTAATGCATTGTGAATCCCATTAGCATCGTTATATAGGTTCCATCTCTACCTGCTATAGAAAAACACCGTATTCAGTCACATTTCCTCTGCACTGCTGCAAGTTTTATTTCCAACTAAAACTACAGCAAGGTAAAAATTTTATGTAAACTAAAAATGGACAGTGGAGTACAAGTCTAGAGAACGCATACTTCGTAGTGGAAAATTTATCTCCACGAAGATCTTCTCATTTAACTGTAGATAACTCCTTGAAGTAGGAATTTGTAAGTATAAATCTTACGGGTAATTTTTAAAAGATTTTAGCAAAATCAACTAATATGTAATTACAAAAGACTCTCAGTTGTGTCCTGTGATCTGTACTCTGCTTTTCTGTATTTCAGCTTATCTGGTTTTTGCCTCTTGCATTGCTTTGTCACATGCCCTCTCAAAACTCGTTACTCAAAGGATACCAGATAAATCTATTTCGTAGCTTCGGTTACTAAGGTAGGAAGATAAAAATAATAAAGAGCAGTGGAATAGAAGCATTATTACTAGTTGCTAGTGGCCACCAAGGGCACAACCAAGCAAAGAGCCAAGTAAATGTAGAAATGTAGAAAATGACTGTTTTTTTAACAAAAACTTTATTCTTTTCTAATAAAAATGATATATGTTCATTATAAAAGTTTCAAATACATAAGAGTCTGAAGAACGTAAAGATCAGCCAAATACCACCACCCGGAAAAAAACCATCGTTAACATTTGGTGAAAGATTTCTCTATGAAACATGTATTATCTTAAAACATTCAATGTTATAAATGAGCTCATATTAAATGTATATTCTGTACTCTGCTTTTTGATTCAATAATATTTTGGGAACATATATCCATAGCAATAAACATACATCTAAATATTTTTAAATGACAACTGCATGGAATTTATTTAATCCATCTTCTACTGAAGGATATTTCAGTTGTTTCCAATGTTTTAATATCATAAACATCATGAAGTATATGTTCAGGCTCATGTTTAAAGACTTGGACAACTTTTATTTGTTAGGATAAATTCCTAAACAAACTGCTTGGTAAAAGTGTATCAACATTTAGGTTTTTGATATATGTTGCCAAATTGCCTTCTACAAAGGTTCTACCAATTTTCACTCCTGCCAGTAGTGAACAAGAATGTCATTTCTTTCAATTGCTTCAATCTTTGCCAATATGGGAGGACAAGATAAATAATAATAAAATAAAAACACACGTATCTTTATTAACTGTTTTCATATTCAAATTGGGGATACTTTGAATTTTTAAGTTACCCTTTTTCAAGGCAGATATTTCCTGGACTTGAATAAAGTGTTTTTGGTTTGTATTCTCATTCCATCAGTAGTGTGACTTATGGCAAGAGCCAACTCCTTTAAGCCTCATTTTCTTTGATCTAATAGATCAAGGAAGTGGCAACCGGCTCAATAGGTTGTTTAAAGCTTAAGAGATGTGTGAATGCACCTAGCACCTGCTAGACACAACAATGAGCCTGCATTTCCGCAAGTAAGCAATTCCTACCACCTTACCTCCATTCCAATTAATGTTTGTCTATGAGAATATTGTAATATTCAAGAGCCAATGTAAACCTCTGTAAATATTATCTTGCTTTTTAAAGAGATGACCAGAAACAGTTTGCAATGATGCAGATGACATCCATAATGAGTTTCTTAAATGAAGGTTTGGCAGGCAATACAGGTCTTTGGAATAAAAATGCCTCCCAGGAAAATACTTGCAAGTCAATTCCATAGACCATCAAGTATATATAAATGATTTGGAACAGGAAGACAGATACAAAACACAACAAACATCAGTTTTTTCCCTGCCAGAACACTGGTTTATCATTGCTTAGACATGGTTTTGGAATATTTTCCACAATAGAGAAAATTTACAAGCAACATATACAATGACTAATCTTCTTTTCAAAGATATCTCAGATATTAGTATTTAAAATTAATAGCTTTTATTCAAGAATGGTAAAATGGAATAATTTAAGCAAGGATTTGCTTATATTCTGAATACTAGAAAGATAAACTTCAGGTGCAATCCAGATTTATTAATGCTTTTGAAGATGCTTTGAAGGACTATTTGATTCATTCATTTTACAAATATTTGTTGAACCATATTATGCACCAGGTACTGTGCCAACTATTAGGGATCCAAAAATGAGCAGGATGTAGACCTTGCTGCAGTTTTGTGGAAGAAGAAATATAATTTAACAGGCAACTCCAGTATCACGTGATAGTGACCTGAGGTTTGTGTAGGTGCCTCAGACTTCCTAGAAGATGCCATCAGTATCCAAACAAATGCCCCAAAGAAACCACATACCAATAGAAGAATAGAATCTGTCACAATTGCCAATCACAAAGCACACTATAAACTACTTAGTGCATATGAATAGCAAAGTGAGGGCCACCATGGGATTATCAGTCACACAACAGGACAAGGAGAAAACCTCTCTGAACCTATTTGGAAGAGCTGGCAGAGGAGCCAGAACTTATGACAGGAGAACTCTGTGAGATTTATTCACTCACATGTAAGCTCCATGAGGGCAGCGAGATTTGCTGGTTTCCATCCGCACTGTAGCCCCAGCTCCTAGAATAGTGCCTGATACAAAGGAAGCCATTGATAAGTACTTATTCAGTGAAAGGACATTTGGATGGATGGATTCATTTAACTTATATCAAGTAACTGCAGAGTGGGTGCCTGTAGCAGAGAAGTTGTAGCAGAGGAGTAGGATAGTGAAAAAGGCAGGAGACATGGTACCTACTAAAAGTCTGTGGAATCAGCAAATGACTTTTCACATCCATCCCTCTTCGTAGGAGCTTGAACTGGCAGTGGCTCCATTGTGCAATGTGGAACACAAGAAAAAGCATGGATTTTGAAGTCAGACAAATGTGAATTCAAACCCTGGCTCCTCCAGATCTGGGAGGACCTGATGGGAGGACTGGGAGGACTTGATTTCAGCAAGTTAGTTTCCTGACTCAGTGTCCTCACCTATAAGATGGGATTCACATCTTCATGGTGACTCTGAGGGTTAACCAGAAAAAAACATGCAAAGCTCTAGACCCAGTTCCTTTTATCCTTACCCCATTTTTATGGTGTCAGGGATGGTTGTGCACAGCTGCTGTGGACCCCCAATTCCCTGAATAACCATCCTGAATGCTTCATCAGTGCTCTTTTCTATTTCTCTTAATTCCTTATCTCTTTTTAGACACCTTCCCCAAGAAGCCTTCTTCACCTTCTCAAAAATGCATAGTAATCTATTCCTTCTTCTCACCCTTTCAGCAATTACTTTCAGTTCCATTGATGTGTGGTTCAAATAACAGATGTCACTGAACTGTTGACTTGGGTAGATGCCCTATCTTCCTTACTAAACTGTTTGTGTCTTATTTGGTACCCTAGTAGCAAATGCAGTGCTTTGATTCTAGCAGATGCTTAATAAATGCTACTCATGATAAACCTCACTTCCTGTACTCATCAGTCCTCAGGTCATAAAAGTTGTTTTACACAGGGTGATGTGCCACCCTATAAAACTACAATATTATGCAGAGAGTCACAGATCATTATAACTCAAGAAGTCAATAAAATTGATTATGTCAGAAATCCCATACCTATTTTCAAAAACAACAGAATGTTTTCTCCATGTGTTTGGGCATTATAAAATGGGACAAAAGCCTGAAGAAGCTTAGTAAATAGGATCTGCCTGGAGGATTGCTCACAGTGCATTACAAAAATGAGAGTAAGTGAAATTATGAATTCATGTTTACTGATCAGAGGGAACACCTGGAGGCTCACTCTTGCTTTCTTATGTATCTTGGTCTCCACACCATGAAACCATAAAGGTATCCTCTTACTACCCATAGAAAGGTGCAACATTTAATTCATATCAACTAACGCTTATTAGTAAGCCCACTAGAAGGCAAATCTAGTCAGGAAGACTGAATCACTCAACAGAAGATTTGGCACTTCCCAGCCACAGTGGCATCTGCTTACCACAACATTAATCAGGTCACTTCCAGCTTATCTGACTTCATCTTTGAGGTGTCCAAAATAGTCATACTCTAGAAAGATGATCTAGTCAATAAGATCATTGGTCAACAATCTTTCTAGAGCTCCCACTCTGTGCTAACCAACATTCTAGGTAATAGGATGAATCTAATGGAATGAAAAGAAAGGATCCTTTTCTCAAAAAAGATACCAGTGATGGAAAGGTAAGATCTACCAATCTATAACAATTTAAGAGCACTTTAAGGCAGTGGTTTTCACTGATGCGAAGAGTGGGCTTCACATCATTGGCATCTGTATCACCTGGGAACTTATTAGAAAGCAAAATTTCTAACCTCAGAACTATTGCATCAGAAGCTGGGTAGACCCAGCAATCCGTGTTTTTAACCAACTTTCTAAGTCATTCTGATGCATACTACAGTTTGAGAAACCCTGCTTTAAGTCGGCTAAGCAAGTTCAAATCAACATAATACCAACAGATTATATGTGCTGAGTAATTGTATGGGCCTGGTGTTAATCAGACCTTCCTTAACGACCCTTCATTGAATGTACTGGTGGGAGTCTATATTCTAAGTGAAAAACAGTTTAACACAGAGTCAATTCTTGATGATCTTTTTTTGTGAATTATTAGTGGCAACTTCAAATGATTCCAGGCTAATTTTCCCAATTCAGCCAATATAATCTCAGATTACATCTCTAAAATAAGCTAAATGGGCCTCAGAATGGTTTGCAATATGTAAACCAAATGTCAAAGACTTTTGCTGCTTCCTTTCATTAACATGTGTAATCAAGAGTTGCCAAACTAGGACAGGTCACAGGAATAAAAGTCATATGAAGTTTAGTCCAACCCTTTCATATGTGTGGTGATCAGATGGAGCAGAGAGCTCTGGGCAGCCAGGTACCCCACAGAGCAGTGGTGGGCATGGGCTCTTCCAACTGCTTACCCAGGGCCTGCATAAAGCCTGTCAATCAGACTAAGACTCACTGTGTTTTTAATCTCACTTTGTGCCTTTTTGGAGAATTGTAACTCCATGTTTCTGACCTTGGTCTGTTAATCTCACCCTGATTCCTGATGATTTTCTTCTTTGATTAGTTGTTCTTCAACATGGAATCTAATGTGAGTACGATTAACCCAACTATACTGACTCACCAAAAAAATTAAATAAAATAAAACAAAAGACATGCGCCTATTCCTCTGCTGGACAAGAAACTAGAGGTTTACCCTTCTGTTACAAGCTTCTTGGAGAGGAAGATTCAGTAAATCCTCTGAAAATGGTTTTCTTCAGTGTGTCTACCCATCATCATAAAGAGTCATTATTTACTCAGCAATGTTTCTTATAGCTGAATTATCGACTATGTGGGTTCATCGGGGTAATTTAATTCAACTTAATTTATAAGGAAACACCTGCTCTGTGTAGGATGACACGTTAGGTTCTGAAGAGATGGCCCTTACATACTCAGGGAGTATGACAGAGTAATGGTCCCCCAAAGCTGTCCATGTCCCAATTCCAGAAACCTGTGAATATGTTACTTTACATGAGAAAACGGACTTTGCAGGTATAATTAAATTAAGGATCTGAGACACAGAGATTTTCCTGGCTTATGAGTGGGCCCAGTGAAATCACAAAGGTCTTTACAAAAGACAGGCAGAAGGGCCAGAATGAGAGGAAGAGGTTAGTGAAGATACAGTGAGACAGAGAGAGAGGGAGATCTGAAATGTTACATTGCTGGCTTTGAAGATGGAGGAAAAGACCATGAGCCAAAGAAGGCAGGTGGCCTCTAGAAGCTGGAAAAGGAAAGGCAGTGAGTTCTCCCCGACAGCCTCCAGAAGGAATGCTAAGGAATTCTGACCTCCAGAACTGCAAAATAATTAATTTATGTTACTTTAGATCACTAAATTTGTGGTAATGTGTTACAAAAACAATAGAAAACTAATATAGGGAGTTTACAACCTAGTAAAAGAGATGAGACAAGCAGCTTTGATATAATTCAAAAAGTGATAAGTATAAAATAGAAATACAAAGAAATTGCTATGGCAATACTGATAAAGGGAGTACTTCTGGTTGTAGAGATTAGGGAAGCTTTCAGGAGGATGGCAGTTTTGTAGAGCTCTGATGATTGGTAGGATTTCAAAAGAGGGAGATCCAAGAAACAGCAGGAGTGAAGGCCCAGAGTTGGAAGGTGTAGATTAAACCAAAAGCTGACCTAGGCCCTTGATCAGCCATTTTCTCAGGAATAAAAATTACCTGATGGACATTTCATATAGTCTCCTTAGGATACAATAGGTCACTAAGTATGTTTTTAAAAAGCTGTAATATTAGTCAATACAGGATAAATTGTCCTAAGAGTTTAGGATAGATCTTGGGAAGAAATCCCCTTTCAACACAGAGCATGCCATAGCCAAAGGTAAACCTGGCTCATTTTCAGACAAGCAGGCTAGTCAGGGATTAACCGCAAAACAAGAGGGGTCAATCAGAATAACCGGTGATTCTTTCCAAAGGTATCTATTAACATTTACAAATCAGACATTTCCTACAACCCTTGCAAGCAAGCTAAACCAAACGATGGAATCCAACTGAATGTTCTCGGCAGATGGAGGCTCTGGGGACTCACACTGAGGATAATAGAGAAGACATTAGAATCCAGTCCCTTTTTGGTAAGTTTTGATTGTTTTGTTTGTCTGAAGTCAGAACCCATGATCTTAAGGAATCTTGAATGGCTCTAATTGAGTGTGGATTTGGTCATGAGACAATTATCCTGATAAAACGATTTTTTAAGTCACTCTGAGGGTTTGGGAAAAAAGGAATGGAATTGTCCAGATTGTTTATCTGCGTCACCCAAACTCACTATTGATCATTATCTTGGCATTGCTTATGGAGCCAATGTCTTCCCAAGGTCATACCTATACTCAGGTGCCTAGGCAATACTTGCTCTTTTCTTTATCTTCTGGAGGAATTTATTCTTTTTTGTGTTGTTCATATTCGTCCCAGGAAAATTTGGAGGAACAGCTGCTCTCCACTGGCCTGCTCCTGCAAGAATGGCCTGGAGCTTCTGAAGAAGGATCCATATTTACCTTAAAGGGCCTTAAGTCCTGGGATGGAACTATATACTTTGGGAACCAACTTTCTTCACGAGAAGAACTGGGCATGTTGCAAGCTTCCTCATTTCTCTTGCTCTCTGGCTTTTTGTCCAAGCTCAGAAACATAACCTCAGACTGGCTGCATTCAAAAGGAGTTTTCTGAGTCATTCTGTCTATCCTCAAGCCTTCATCAGAAGGCAGTAAATGGTTATTCTGGCTTTCATCATCTTCCACTGGAATACTTGGTACATTCTCCAGGAATAGAGGAGAAGGACACCTGAAGGACTTTAGTGACGTGGGAGGATCTTCAGCAAAATACAAGCTGGCTTGAGTACTTTCAAGAGTATTTAGAACCTAATTAACAAAGAAGCAAATAGACATTAAACTAAGTTTGAATAATCTTTCCTTTTACCCTTTATCTCTCTACCTATAAAGAATATTGTTTCATTTTCATGAAATTAGTTCAACTATAGAGTTTTGAATTAGAAGGGATCTTAAAAATTAGCTAAACCCCTTTATTTTGTGGAGTAAATTAAGTGACTTAAAACAAGGTATAAAAGAAACCACACTAAAGTAAATACCAAGAGACCTGACTTAAGCCTCAGATTTGCCACCAACTAGATTTGTGAACTTGGGCAAGTCTCTACATTTTTTACTTCAACCATAATATGTGGAGGATTGGAAGGGAATGAGGAAATAAACCTGTAATTCTTAAATGCCAGTTTGTTTTGTTGTTGTTGTTGGGTTTTTGTTTTGTTTTGTTTGAGACGGAGTCTCACTCTGTTGCCCAGGCTGCAGTGCAGTGGCATAATCTCGGCTCACTGCAACCCCGACCTCCCAGGTTCGGGCAATCCTCCTGCCTTAGCCTCCCAAGTAGCTGGTATTACAGGCACGTGCCACCATGCCCAGCTAATTTTTGTGTTTTTAGTAGAGATGGTGGTTTCCCCATGTTGGTGAAACAAATAAACAATTATTTGTTTATTTGTGCAAATAAATAAGTGAATGGGTGATTAAGCCTATGGATAGATTAATAACTTTTTAAAAATGGATAAGGAAAATATATGCTGCATTTATAATGAGCCAGATCTCTTAATGAAGATTAAACACTTTAGGAGGCCGAGGAGGGTGGATCACTTGAGATCAGGAGTTCGAGACCAGCCTGGCCAACATGTGAAACCCTGGCTCTACTAAAAATACAAAAATTAGCCAGGCGTGGTGGCTTGTGCCTATAATCCCAGCTAGTTGAGAGGCTGAGGCAGTAGAATCACAGAGGTGGAGGTTGCAGTGGGCCGAGACAGTGCCACTGCACTCCAGCCTGGGCAACAGAGTGAGACTCTGTCTCAAAAAAAAAAAAAAAAAAAAAATTGAATAAAATATTCCCTGAAAACTGCTCATTTATGTCTTTACATTAAATTTTTTGTGGGGTCTTGGTTCCACCTAGAAATGACCTCTACCAGAGTACCAAATGATGTGGCTTTTTGACCTGGAAACACTAACTACTATGCTGGAATTCTCTGTTGGAGGCTCGATTTGTCTCATTAACAAATAATTCACTTAGATACACAATTTATCTAGTTTAGATTTTCCATGGTTCTGTGGACTCAGTTTTGAATAAAACCATGTATATACTCACTTCATCCATTGATGGTCTTAACTTTGCCCGCGTTGCAGCACACTGGCCTGCCAAACAGAAGAGCTTGATGGAGAAATTCCGAGGGCAGGGAGGCACCTTCTTATCTAGAAATGAGAGACATGAATCCAGGCCTCTCTTCTCCATCAATTCTATAAGGAGATCCCGCTTGGAAGAGAGGGAGACAATTTTATCACAGAGAACTTGATCGGAAAATGACCAAGAGATAGGTGCCAGGATGAAAACAATTCTTACCAGCTGGATATGTTTTGGATCATCTAACACTACTCTACATCCTGTCAGAACTTCCATTATGACCTACAAGGGATATATAGAAAGTCAGCTATCTTAAACATATACACACAATTTGTTGCAACTATTAACCATGACTATGAATACAGTTCATTCTAATTAATGACTTTATATTTTATTAATTGCTTGATTACAAAAAATTAATATATAAGACGGGCTAACAGAAAATCAATGAGTCAAACGTTAAAACTCTTTGAAAAATTCTTAGAATCTAGAACATTCTTGGCAATAAACTCTCCTCCTTTGTTAACTGGCAGTTGGTACTCACAATTCCAAAGCTGTAGACGTCTGTTTTAATGGAAAGTTTCCCCTGTCTGATGTACTCTTCTGGCATGTACCACAGATGTTTACTGCTGCTGCTGGTCATATTTATGGTACAACTCTGATGTTCTACGTGGGACCGGAAGTGTGCCATGGCAAAATCAGTTAGTTTGGGTTGAAACTGATCATCCAAAAGGATGTTTGCACTAAAATTGCAATCAGGGGCAAACAAGACAAAATATCATAAGGGCACTTCAGTGTAAACAAACATACTAAACTCACCTTCTTCACATCTGGTTAATTCACAACACTGTAAAATAAAGCCAAACAAATTTTCATGAACTAGAGAACATTCTTTCATTTTTCTTAATGTGTAAATCCAAGTGTTATCTGCAACCTAGAACAAAAAGCTGACCGAGGAACAGTGGGCATTTCAAACTTAAAGATACATATGTGAAGTTGCTGTATAAAGCTGATGCTTTCTCAGAGAAACTGAAGTTAACCAAAACAGCTTTCCTTGTGCTTCTCTTACACTTACAGAGAATGTGAACTGAGTTTTAATCAGCTGGTTATGTGTCTGTTATGTGCAAGAGCTGTGCTGTGAAATGCTTGGCTTACGAGCACAGAGCCACTAACTTGGAATGATTTGAGGACTCTTTGGTAGTCCCTGCCCTCATGGCAGCCCTATCCCATGGTTTCATCTCTGTGGTTTTACGGTCTTTGAGTTTTATTTAAACTACAAATGTTTACAGAGACAAAGGCAAAGTGCTTATAGTCAAGTTAAGCAGTTGTCACATTAAAACCTTAAGAATCATCTGACATTTTGGCTGAGGGTAGGCATTGGCTTACTTTTACCTTCAAAGGGCTGTCAAAGCAGGAACAGGAAAGCAAAGCCAAGAGACAGATCCATTTCCCACTGCATACAGCCAGGAGTTCTGCCTTTCCCTGGCTCCTTGACCACCCACAGTTTCCTTCACTATGTAAGCCTCAGTGCCCTCTCTCCTCTCATATGAAATGAGGAGAACAGAACTCTGGCAGGGGGAAAACGAAATGCATAGTGTCCTCCGCAGCATTTGGTAATGCTCAAAAAATGGCAGCTAGGAGGAAGATTAGCAATCAATTCTAAGAGAACAGATGGATATTGAGAAGGAGGTGGGGCAGCCAACAGAAAGTCATGCACTTCCCGGCTTTACTTAGGGCTCTTCAGAGCTTGCTCTTTATCCCCTGAAACCAAAGCATCTAATAGTAGACCTGCCCATCCAAAATGCCCAGAGGTATATTTGTAGTACGACAGGCTGTTACTAAAGGTGCTATAGCAACAGCCATGGGATATCAAGAAGTTCTTAATTCTGAACAAATTTTGAATCTTACAAAAGCTCCAGAAGTCTTTGCTATCCTTATATAGGTAGGTTAATGGGCAGACCCCAGTTCCATAGGTCTGAACTGCAGGTGTTCTTACTGTTCAGAGGACTCAGAGTCCTACTTCTATTTAGACAGTTTGGGGGAAACAGTTCAATGTATGAAGCTAAGGCCTCAAAGATTCTAGTCCAGACTTTGTTTAGGGCTGAGTTGACAATAGAAAAAACAAAGGGACTTCCAGTGGTCTTTTTTTTTTTTTGAGACAAAGTTTGGCTCTTGTCCCCCAGGCTGGAGCGCATTGGTGCGATCACAGCTCACTGCAATCTCTGCCTCCCAGGTTCAAGCGATTCTCCTGCCTCAGCCTCCCGAGTAGCTGGGATTAGAGGCGCCTGCCACTATACCCGGGTAATTTAGTAGAGACGGAATTTCACCATGTTGACCAGGCTGGTCTTGAATTTCTGACTTCAGGTGATCCACCCGCCTCGGCCTCCCAAAGTGCTGGGATTACAGGCGTGAGCCACCGCGCCCAGACTCCGTGGTCTTTTAAGGATAAAGAGACACATTTTAAACTTTATTTCACTCCTCCTTCTGCTAAGGGTGGCAAGGGAATTGTAAAATCCAAAGCGCTCACCTTCTGAGCTCTAGGGCCTCTTATCAGCTGTGTGCTCTCAGCAGTTATGGAAGGAAAGTCAGAGAGGCCTGGTTCCCAAGGCTCATATCAATGAGCACAGTTGTCATTTCATCAATGTCACAGTGTCACACACCCCCATCTGTCACTCCTCACCCACTCTTTTACTTTCTCACTTGGAGAACTGTTGACTAGCCTGACATACCTCAGATGAGGAACAGACTACAATCAGATCTGACTTCTGTCCAGCTCTAGATAAGGAGACTGTCAGTTCATAATCACTTCTTCCCTAGGTTGACTCTTCAACGGATCAGATCAAGTCTGAGGCTCCTGGAGATGCCCTGAGGGTTTCAGAGTGCTGGGGACATTTGAATGCAGGAGTTTGCCGGTGGGCCAGGAGGCAAGGTGGGAATAAAAGGTTCTTCAGCCTTCATTGCCAGGACCCCTCCTTCTGCCCTTCAACTTTGGAGTCACTTCTGCATGCTCCATTTCATTTCAGCACAGGGGGAGGGCAGGAATGTTCTGAATGGCAGATATGCAGTGTCAAACACCTAAACATCTTCCTCTACCACAGTTCTAAAAGAAGGCATAGAATTACAATTGACAATGCCAGAATCATGAGAATGCAAAAGCTGAATTTTTGAAACACCAAAAAAACAAAAAAAAAAAAACAAAAAAAAAACTCTGAATCTTTTTTTAAGTACAAAAAGGGAGAAAAAAGACACAATAACAACAACAAAACCTTCAATCTAATAAACTTATTTGACCAATAGCAAAGCTGGTGGGATGCTTTCAGCAAATGGTGAGTCAGCTTCTGTGAAAGTTGGGCAGAAGGGAGTTGAGTAACCACAAACAATGCTTACATCATAAAACCCAGAGAGGACTTTGGGTCAGTGAAAGGCCATCAACAAGATGTGAAATTATTCTAGGGTACTGAATTTACAGTTTGAATAATGACAATCCGTGAAAAGATAAGTCGTTTTCCAGCTGACTTTAGTGTATAACATAAATTTTGAGTCCAGTGATTTATTCTGTTCTAAATAAAGGTTAGCAGTAGCTGAGGAAGAAGGATGTTCTGTTTTAGGAAAGCGGAAATTGCAAAAGGCCCTTCAACAATCAATTTCTATCTTAATTCTTTTCCCCTGCTTCAACCTTAAATGGAATGTTCAAACACAAAGTGCCTTCGGCTTCCATGCAGATCAGCTGAGTAAGTTTATCCCGTGGGTGAAAATAAACTAACAAAATTAAGAACCTAAAATAACTAGAATCATGGCAACGTCATGCAAAAGGGCAGCCTGCAAGCAACTGTGGCCACCAAAGAGATAGATAAAAGATATCTTTGACCCATATCCATGGTCCATATCCTCAATTTCATGTTTCTACAATCTATTTTTTCTACTCTTTATCACAAGGCTGTTTACCTTAACAGAGATGCCATCCCCTCTCCAGATAATTCCTTTAACAGAATGATCATTGGTTGTACACTGAGGAAGTATGGAGAATCCTATACAGATGATGAGTTTGTAACCTGACTCTAGGATGTTACTTAATTTCTCTATTAGTAGGGGTCTCTAGGACAAGTTTTGGGGGACCTGAATTCCCCAAACAAATGCTACTTTGTAACGAGAATTGCTTTCTTTGCTCACTAGTTTATCTCCTAATTAAGTTCAATCCCTTGGACCTTAAACATAAGACAAGATGCTCCACCTAAATTTTAAGGCAGGATTTGAGTTCAAGTGCAAATACCATATTTGGCATGAAAGAGCATGATTGGTTTTTAAAGATATATATATATACACACACACACACACACATATATATAATATATATAAACACCCACATATATATTATATATATACTGATATATATAATATATATATACATATATATAGTATATAGTGTGTGTGTATATATATGTATGGGCCCAGCAGTCCAGCTCCTGGTTGCCTGGAAACTCTCAGGAAAGACCAGGACTCCAAAGAAGGATCTAGGGAAGAGGGGGCAGGGAGCCACAGATTGACTCCAGATATAAAGAGGACCCAACGGCCCCTCTGGGACAGCCTGAGGCAATAGCACACATGTGCTGTCTGTATTATGGCTGTTGCAACACCGAGACACCACTCACCAAATGCCCTGCCTCCCCTAACTAGATGAGGCAAGACTCAGTTTCTCCTAGAACCTGCAGGCTACTAAAACAGTTGTGCACCCCACCCCAACTTAAGTGTACACTGCATCTTGCCTGGAATGCTACAGTCTGAAACCCTTTATTCCTGTGGGACTGCGGAGCTTTCTCTTTCATCCCCATTGAACCTAGGCAGGTCTGAGAGACACAGTATTCAAGCTTGTTTTTGCTTTGTTGGTGCCTTCTGAGTCTAGGTACTCGGTGCAAAGGCCCAGGAAGGGGTGTTCCTCCTTTAATTGTGAAATTCTGACTCTACCCACAACTAGAACAACCCCCCTCAGCCTGTTTCCTTGTTGGTATAAAGATCTTACTTCACGGGGTTCTTACCAGTATTAAATGAGAAAACGTAAGGACAGTGACACTCACAGAGGGCTCAAAGTATGCTTTAAAGGATATAGGCTGGCCATTGTCCATCCTACGTCCATTACCTTACCTTAAAATCTCAAAAGGCTTGGTTGCATGTCTCTAGAAGAAGTCCAAAGACAGCAACTCAAGGAACAAAAATACAGGGGGTTGTAGGATGTCCCTGGAGATCTGAGGACCCTTCAGTTAATGTCAATAAACTGGCTGAGTTTCAAATAGTTCCAGAGAAGTTCTGGGCCAACATAACTAAAGTCATATTTCCAGACATTTTAAGACAATGGAGAGACAGAAAAAACTGGCAAGTACTGTGCATACGTGTATGTATCTATGTGTATAAGTAAATGAATGTTGGGGCTTAGAGTGGTGGCAAATAGAATTAATAGGGGAAATTTTAATTTATGTCATACTTAATTGTTTTGCCATCCCTTAGAAAAAATCAAATTTGGATATTTTAGAAGAAGGGAGGCACTAGGGGAAAATAGGAAAATCTGAGGAAAAAGAATTGTATATATCTAAAATTTTTCTGAAGATAAAAATAGGCTTTTTGAGGGGGTTAAGAGGGAGAGGGAGGAGACTGATTAAAGAATCTATCAGTCAAACAAAGAAAGAGACTTTGGATTCCCTATAGGCTTTGACATGCCTGTTAAACAATGAGCTAGGCTCCAACTTTCCTGTCTGGGGATAAAGGCAGGAGGAGCCTGGGTCTTCAGGAAAGGGTGTCCTGGTCGCAGGGAAGGGCCAACCTGTGGCCCCCTATGCCCTCTTCCCAACCACTCAGTTTTTCTAGTCTTTCTGAAAGGAAATTATCCATGCACTCACTCACTCTGACCTTACATCTCTGATCAATTTCCATTAAAAAAAAAAAAGTCCATTTAGAGGCAAATAGCTTCTTCCTTCCTTTCTTTCCTAGACCACTTCCCTTGTATGAAAGACTGTTTCACTTGGCAAGAGACAAATGGCAATACTGATTAAAGAACATGATTTTATAGGAAACATTAGAAGTGTTCACCAATATTATCTCTTTGCTTTGGAAACATTAGCAGGAATGAAATGTCTGGGATGGAAAATGCTGAGGACAAAATGCATTTCCATTTAAAATAGTTCATAAATGTGAAAACAATTAAGCTCACTAAGGGATAGGAGGGAAATAACAAGGAAGTTTACTGCTTTCAGATGCTTTTAAGTGATCCTGTAAGTCAAAAACATCTTTGTTTCTCCAATAAAAATGTGAGGGTCTTTGCCAAGAATACAGGCTGCAACTTTTCAAGATTCTTTTCTTTAAATCCTTTCCTTCTCAAATTCCACCACCTGGAAGCAGATTTTGTTTTTATAACATTCTCTTTGAAGAGTTCAAATTACTGAGACATTTTTTAGCTAAATAAAACCCCAGACTTGTTGAAAGCACCTTGGAAACATGGGCATTGCTTCTCCTGTGGGTGTTTCTGAGCTGTGTCTTTGACAGCTTCTTCCTTAGAAAGCTATCTACTCTCACTGCTTTCCAGGCCCGATGTCCCCTTCAATGCCTGTTGCTACTGCCAATTTCCCCAGGAGTCCAATGTCAGCATTTCCAAATTTCTGCACACTAATTATGCTCTCCTCTCCTTCCCAATTGCCCTGTCTCTGCCGATGACACCAGCATGTTTCCAGTAATCCCAGACCTTTAATTCCTTAAAAAGTGTATGATGATTGGACTCACACAAACATGGAATGCAACCTCCCTTTTTCCTTCCACAGCCATGAGACAGAGGCCAGCCACTAATCTCTGTAAGCCTCAGCTTTCTCCTCTATCAAATGGAGATAATAACTATAACACCTGAACTCAGGCTTGCTGGGAGGATTGCTAACAAGTTATTCAGCAGGTGCTGATGTCAGGTGAAAAGTCTCTGGTCTCATTGAGCTCCCTCATCTGATGGCAGTCTATCCGCTACCCGTAAGGTATTAGTACTTACTATGCAGTCAGGACAAATTGTGCTTTCTGCTGTCTTGGCCTCTGTCCATTCTGTTCCCCTCATCTTGAAAACACTCTCCCCTGCTTTATTTTTATCCGAATCCTCTCCACAGCCATAAGATTCACTTCCTCCATGAACTTTTCACTTGACCGCTCTGAATTCCAGTGCTCCTCCTTTCTCCAAAATTCCTACTGTACAGCCCCAACGACATCATTTGACACTTACAGGGAGACCACCTGATGTTGTTTACTTAAGCATAATGTTGAGTCTATAACAGGGTCACATTCTCCTGTAACAGTCCTAGACTCGTGAGTATAGAGCCCAGGACAAAAATAGGCAGGTGTAATGTCAAAGAATTGACAGCAACAAGAGGTCACCTTAAGACTGTCTTGGTTGGCTCCGAATGTGCAAGTGTGAAAACTTTTGGCCGCTCTCTGGCCACAGAAAGACAGACAAGCCCTGGGTCTGAACTCTGATTTCTTTTTCTTCTTTTTGTTTTTGTTTTTATTTTGTTTGTTTGTTTGTTTTAGACGGAGTCTCGCTCTGTCACCCAGGCTGTAGTGCAGTGATGCAATTTCAGCTCACTGCAACCTCCACCTCCTGGGTTCAAGCAATTCTCCTGCCTCAGCCTCCAGAGTAGCTGGGACTACAAGCGCACGCCACCATGCCTGGTTAATTTTTATTTATTTATTTGTGTGTGTGTGTGTGTGTATTTTTAGTAGAGATGGAGTTTCAGCATGTTGGCCAGGCTGGTCTCAAACTCCTGACCTCAAGTGATCTGCCTACCTCGGTCTCCCAAAGTGCTGGGATTATAGGTGTGAGCCACCGCACCTGGCCTGAACACAGATTTCTGGTGATCTTCCCACATCCACATCTTCATCCTCCCTCCTCCCTGCTGAAGACATGAGTACCATTTCACTTTGCTTTAGACAAAAGATGTTATTCACACTTTGGGCACCAGGCTGCTGAATAATGACTTTCCAGCTTTCATTTTAAAAACTATTTTAAAACCATAAAAATGACAGATTATCCAGCTTCTTTACTGATAAAATTAATTACACAGAATGATTGAACTGATAACTTAAGGATTTCATTTAGTAACTTGAGACTGTCTTTTGGAACTTTTTCCAATTATTTGGCTTGAGATAGTAAGGTCTGATGCCAAGTTATTTTTGTCTAATAAATTTTATGTTATTGTTAGACTAGAACATACTTCTTTAAATACAATCTAAAGAACATAAAGAAGTAAAAACATAAACCATTGAAAAATAAGCTATAGTTTCTCCAACCAAATAAAATGTTGTTGATATTTTGGTATGTTTTACTTTTAATATTTTTTTTAATGCATGAATTTGTAGTTATACGAAGTTATAATTATATACTATATGTTACTTTAATTTGGTCTTTTCCACTTAATCGCACCATATATACATTGTTCCATGTTATTTCATACTGTTAAAAACATAATAATATCAAAGATTTAGGATAAAGTGTTCTGTGACTCATCACTCTGAAGCCCAAATACAGAAAAGAAAATAAAGGTAACAGCATCTTCCATTGTTCACTCCTCCAATAAAAACAGAGCCCCGAATTACTCAGGGAAAAGGCCACTGTTTAACACAGATTTTGAGATGTCCTTTTCTGAGCCAATCATTGGAGCTGTACAATAAAACTGCATCCCTCCTAGAAGCTGTCTCCCTTACACAGATTTAGAAAATTAATACGACAAAGGCAGAAGAGGCAGGGATTTCAGACAGCTCAGTCCTAAAAGCACTGACCTATACACAGAGGGATCAAGACTCAGAGAGGCCCAGGTTTAGAGCACAGCAGAGGATTCATTTAAAAGAGATTCAGGAGGGTAATCTAGGTCAGCCAATCACATCTGGCCGAGGCTGCTGGGGCCTGACTGTCATTACCATCTGACAGGTGTTCAGTGTCCCAAATGAACTGAGTTGGTCTCATTCCAGCTTCTAGAGAACAGGTGTGCACACCACCAAACACTAGGGGAAAATCCACTGTTACAGTTGGCACTAATTAACATCTTTGCTGGCAGGCTCAGCAGAAAGGCCAAGAGTTCAATGACTCTGGAAGGGACTGATTTGCTTTGGAACAGGCAGGGATACACTGATGAGCCCTTGTGAAACCACAGTTCTCTAACAAATGCCCACAGCCATGGATCTCCATACCCTGACACGTGCCTGGGTGTGCACATTTTATGAATGGGTTACATTGAAATCCTTGAACTCTTTGGAACACTCAGAAAGGCAACAATTGTCAGCAGCCCCACCACCAAGTAAAATATAAAATACATTGCTAGATGCATTTCAAGCCCTGTCTCTTCCATAATATTCTTGTTTCTGATCAGATCTCTCTGGGTACTCTGTATCTTTGTTACCTGTTGGGCATTCTGTCTAGCAGTGTTGCTTAAATGATTTTTAGAGTTCTGTACATCCAGACGAGTTCCTGGGATAGTGACCTGGAAGAACTGGCCTCCTTTTAAGTTGTGAGAACCTTTTGGTTTTCACCTATATCCTAGACGAGCTGCAGACTCTCACTAGAGCCCAGCTTGTCAAACCTAGTTCCTCAGCCTAGTCAGCATCTAAAGCCTCATTCCATCCCCTGCTCACCACAGTCCTTATTCTTCTCTAGTCTCACTTTACCTTATTCTCCAACCTTGTCCTTTCTTTTCCAACCAACTGATTTCTCTTGCTTTTACCATGTACGTGACAATTCTTTACTCTGTTCCTTTGAACAAATTATTGCCTCCACCAGGAATATTCTCTCCCCTTCTTTCAACCAATCCCACTTTTTCCAAGACCTGGCTTGGAACTCTCTAACGAGAGGAAGCCTTGTCAGACCAGCCACTCAGCGGGCATAGTTACCGTTGCACTACACATTTTGTGTTTATGTTATCTTTCTGATTACCAGGTTGAACCTTCAAGGACAAGACTATCATCAGCAATGTCTCTCCCACTGTGGTCTAACACAATGATCTGTACACAACAGATGTTCTATAAACATTTGTGAAATAAGATGAATGGGATTCTCAAGATATTTAATAAACACTTTTTTTTTTAAGTGGAGAATGGGGTTTCACCACGTTGGCCAGGCTGGTCTCAAACTCCTGGCCTCACGTAATTGACCCACTTTGGCCTCCCAAAGTGCTGGGACTACGAGCGTAAGCCACCACACCTGGTCAGTAAACATATTAACAGAGAAGTAATTTTTCTTAAACTAGAGCTTAGTCGGTGGGTCCACTTTTCAAACACTATAAACTGACGATAGAGGGAAGAGTGTTAAGTAAAAAGACTGATTGGCCACCACAGTACTTGGTCTCTGCCATTGTGCCACTCCCACCACTTCTAGACCAGTTAGGACAGGAGTTACCACTGAAGATGTGTATGCTCTGTGCCAAGGACCTTATGTCATTTAACCCTAGGAGATAGAAGCTATTATTCTACTACTAGCATTTTGCAGAGGGAAAGATTGAGGCTTGCAGACATTAAGCAATTTGCTCAGAATCGCATTTTAAGTGGAAAGTCTCTCTGATTTAAACATTATGGGGACAATGAGCTAAGAGAAAAGGATGGGAGGAGGGTGGGGAGCAAAGTACGTGAAAAACAAAAATCTTTGGGTCACATTTTTCAGAACTCTGTCCTGTCAAATCTTCCTTTATAATTATGGTGGCTGCCATCTCCCAACATGACTCCACGCACCCCCAGCCCCACCCTTTCCCACCCCGTCCTTTACCACCCCACTTGGCTCCCTCCTTGGGTCCCAGGGAGGCTCTGGTTCCCCAGCAGGAAGAGTTGGCTAAAGATGGCTCACAGCTGAGCCACAGTCTGGGAACTGTCTTGGTAGAAGCGAGTTGCCTCACGCAGCCACATTACTGCTCCACAAGAAGGCTGGTCAGATGCAGGGCTGCAAAGTCCAGAGTATCCTACCTGCCTCTGGGATGTCTTTGAAGGACCATCCCAGCTTCAGTGCTTCCCCATAGCATGGACTGAGGCCTCTAGGACAACAATATCCCAACTCAACCTCTCCAGCTGCCCAATCCTGCCTTTTTCCTTTCCTCGCTTCATTTGCTGTGCCTGAGAGCCCTCTCTTAAAAATCTCCTGCAGGTAAATCTGTGCTTCTGAGCCCGCTTCCTGGGAACCTGCCTGAAGACACGGACCAACAGCGAGAAAGTGGAAATGAGGGCCCAAAGCCTGTGCTCTCACCAAATACCAGGAGAGAGACGCTGTCACATCCAAATCACCTTGCCCAATTTCAGCTGTGAAAAATAACCGGACATGGGCAGAGCTTGCCTCTGCCTCCCTCCCTGCCCTGATGCTCCCTTTGCTTCAGTTAGTGACTCTCTGTCCCCGTCTCCCATCAAGAGCCAAAACCCCAACACCTTCTCTTTTCTTTCTCCTTCAAACTCTGCATTCAGGAAAGGATTTGATGAACTCAGCCACACAAAAGGAAACTTAATAAAATTAATCTATTACTTCTTGGGGATTTAAAATAAGCTAATACTTAAAGTTTAGACCAAAGGAAGAATATGTTTAGCAACATTCCAGATATGTATTTACTAAGTAAAACATATACTTGAGCACTTAGTGTGCTCAGTGTTGGTTGCAAGCTGAGTGGAGAAGGGATTGTTTTAGGTTGTGGGCGGCCACCTCAGCCCTTTGAAAGCAATTCAATAGATAACTCCACTGACTCAAGACCCTCACGGTCCCTCTATATTCAGGTCCCTTGAGTGTGCATTAATTTTATGCAGTTTCTACAAAGCCACTAGCATTTGCTGGATTGCCACACTGCAACAAGCACAGACATCTATCAGTAGGTCATCCCACCCCTCTAGAACTAAGTAAAACCTAAAGTCTATTCCTATGGAGTTCATTTCATCCAAAAAACAAGTAAGTAATCAGCTCCTCTTCTGCCCAAGTCAAAAGCATCCTACAAATTTTTTTTCAAGATACTGGGAAATGGTTCAGAAGCAGCAGCAGTCTTTTAAATTCAGTCTTCCTTGATATTCAGCAAACGTGTATTCATGTACTTTTGAACAGGTTCAAGATAAAGGGCAAATAGAAAAAAATTCACCGGCAGGGGGTATCTAGTCTGTGCGAATGATTCTTTATGCCTAGAAGAAGAAATGTGGGAGATGTTGCTTCTAATTTTCTCATGTCTCAAAAAATGAACACTGGGGTTGCTGCTCAGCTTGTCGTAGGTTAATACATAAAGTTACGAGACAGCAGGCTCAGTAGGATGAGCAAGACACTGGAGACTCAAGGACAAACAATTTGTATCGCTATTTACTACTGCCAGCTTGCTAGGAATCCCCATTTAAGTTGCTTAATTTTTCTTTAAGCTTCAGTTTTTAAAAAAAGTAGATAAAGACAGGTTCATTTCACAAAGTGCCATTAATAATTACTAAAATACAGATGCTTCTCAACTTATGAGGTTACATCCTGACAAACTCATGGTAAGTCGAAAATGCATTTAATACACCTAACCTACCGAACATCCTAGCTTAGCCTAGTCTATGTTAAATGTGCTCAGAACAATTATATTAGCCTACAGTTGGGCAAAATCATCTAGTGCAAAGGCTAGTTTATAATAAAGTGTTAACTACCTCATAGAATAAATTGAATACTGTACTGAAACTGAAAAACAGAATGACTGTATGGGGATACTCAAAGTATGATTTCTACTTAACACGTATCACTTTTGTGCCATTGTAAAGTCCAAAAAAATCATTTCATTGAATCATCATAAATTGGGACCATCTGTACACAGAATTGTCTATCCTACATTGTTCATTAATAATTCCCAAAGATAATGCAAACCCTCTTTTTGGCAACATACATATAGCTTTTTAAATTTGGTAGACACATTTTCATTAATAAAAATATAGGATTTTTAAATACCTAGATGACAGTTCTTCACACACACACACACACACACACACACACATACCAGGAGAACTACAGCAGAGAATAGTGTGAAGTATGACTCACGTGTGAGGATAAAAGAAGCTTTCAGGAATAACCAAAAGCTCTGGAATCATTTACCTTGATATACTGCCACAGATGACCGAGCATGGTTGAACGTTGTGCAGGTAGTGAATGGCTTTAGATATTCCTATTAATATACTGATTCGAACGTGCCAAGGGAGTGGGGCCGTGTCACCCTAAAACGACAACAGCAATTGGTTTGGTTGCACTTTCTGAGTAAAAACTACCTATGTATTCCTTATGCAGACATACACCAGAATAGAAGCAGATAGCAAGGTGGGGTGAGGTGGGTGAATCAACGTTTTGGTTTTCCAGAACTTATTTTTAATTCCAGATGGGTTTCCTTCTGCTACTGATGACAGTTCTAGGCCTCTTTATAGACAGTGAAAATACTCCATACTTCTCAATATTAGCTTAATCAAAACATAGCTAGTAAGGTAACACTACTTAAAAGTTAATTAAATAAGATTTTTAAGTTACTTGTGGTATAATAGTATGAGTAATTGAGACAATCTGCTTTTATTTTCATCCTCACTGAAACTTAACCTATTTGGAATCAATTTTTAAACTTAACCTCCAAAAACATCTAATGAGGGGTCATGGCATTTATTCAACCTCCTTCTCTCTCTCTCCCTCTCTCTGTCTCTCTCTCTCTCTTTTCTTTCTTTTTTTTTTGAGACAAGGTCTCACTCCATGTCACCCAGGCTGGAGTACAGTGGCACAATCATAGCTCACTACAGTCTCCATGTCCCTGGGCTCAAGCAATTGTCCTGCCTCTGCCTCTCAAGTAGATGGGACAGGCATGTGCCACCATGGCCAGCAATTTATTTACTTACTTATTTGAGGCAGAGTCTTGCTTTGTCGCCCAGGCTGGAGTGCTATGGTACAATCTCCAGGCTGGAGTGCAATGGCACAATCTCGGCTCGCTGCAACCTCTGCCTCCTGGGTTCAAGTGATTCTCCTGCCTCAGCCTCCTGAGTAGCTGGGATTACAGGTGCGCACTACCACGCCCAGCTAATTTCTGTATTTTTAATGGAGATGGGGTTTCACCATGTTGGTCAGGCTAGTCCCGAATTCCTGACCTCATGATCCACCCATCTTGCCCTCCCAAAGTGCTGGTATTACAGGCATGAGCCACCGTGCCCAGCCTATTCATTTTTTTAGTAGAGGCGAGATCTGGCTATGTTGTTGTCCAGGCTGCCTCTTTCTCTTTAGAGTCTGTGTCACTGTTATGGCAATCCTTTGTATTGAAGGATACTTTATATAAAGTTATACAAATTAAAATTATCTAAGGAATAAGAGTAGTTGATGGCAACTCACTGGAGGTACAGAATCAAATATAATATAACATGGTTGCCAAAAGATTTGCTGGGTTCTTACTATATAATGAGTAAGAACCCAATATGGTTGCCAAAATGTTGCACAAAACACATTAACTCAGGTATTTGCTCAGCCTCCTAAAAGTAAGAAATTAGTCCAAGAAGTACTGCTTCCTTGGGAAACCCATCCTTCGCTTTCCCCTCATGCAAACACATCTTGCCTCCCAGCTCTCCCAGATGGTTTCAGCAGCTCTCCCAGGACTTCAGGGGGTCAGAGGATCAGACAGAATAATAGAAAGAACTTACTACACACTGCAATCTGTCAAAAAGTGTTCCATTTCTCATGTATGGATAAACCAGACAGAACTTCTCAGTCTCTGTAAAATATGCAGTCAACTCGAGTATGTTTGGATGGTGAAACCTTGAAACAAAAGATGTTTTAAAGCCATCAAATTGCATATTCAGACAGGAAATGAACAACACTCCGGTGTGGGAGTAGTAAGGTGGGATGGAGAATAGGCTTAAAGCAGAATATAAATTTGGCTGGACACATTGGGCACAGGACACAGATTTGCTTTCCAAACTGGTCTAAAGAGTTCTAACGGCAGGGCGCGGTGGCTCACACCTGTAATCCCAGCAATTTGGGAGGCCGAGGTGGGCAGATCACTTGAGGTCAGGAGTTTGAGACCTGCCTGGCCAACATGGTGAAATCCTATTTCTACTAAAAACACAAAAATTAGCCGGGCCTGGTGGTGAGCACCTGGTTATTCCAGCTACTCAGAAGGCTGAGGCAGGAGAATTGCTTCAACTGGGAGGCAGAGGTTGCAGTGAACCTAGATCATGTCACTGCACTCCAGCCTGGGTGACAAGAGTGAGACTCCACCTCAAAAAAAAAAAAAAAAAAATTCTAGCAAATACTAGTTACTGTTTTTGATTGACTGTAATCATGTAAATATAAATAAAACATCCAAATATAAGGCACAAATTTTCAAAAAATAAAGAGTTTTAAAGATTTGTAATATTGGAAACTTTACAAAAGATAGCACTATTCAATATTAACTTATTTTTATCAATATGAAAGACAACATGACTTATTAAGTAAAAACAGTACAACTAAAATTGTTAGTTTGATTTATTTAAGTATATAAGTTTAAGCCACCGAAACATAAGAATAAATACCATTTTCATTCATCCACTTATGGAGCACTACTATGTCAGGGACTGTGCTAAATACCAGTTACACAGCTGAAGAGAGATGTCAGTGTCTTCACAAAGCTTGCATTGTTGTCTAAATCCATATGACTAGTAATGTTTGATGTTGAGAGTATATCACTGATTTTAAATCACAGATTTCTATGTCAGTGTAGCATACATTTCTCAGGCTTTTCTTCCCCTAATAATCATTTATTAGCTTATTAACAAAAACTATATTCCTCAATAGTGTGTGCTATCACTATGAGCCCAGGTAACAACTAGGAAACATAAAATGTGAAATTCACACATACTGTGAGCTCAGTTTAATTCAAAAATTACTTATGGGATACCTACTATGTTCTGGGCAGGCTTGGGGATATTAAAATAAATCTGTAAAAAATATTCTATTTATAAAAGCCTATTATTCATTTCTGCAGTAGCAAAATTTTCCTATAAACACACACAATCCTATATATATTGTGCATATGTGGTGGGGGAGGGGGGTTCTGATTCCTTTTCTTCTTCTTACTTCAAGGAAGGAAGCATATGTGTGTGTGTGTGTGTGTGTGTGTGTGTGTGTGTGTGTATGTGTGTGTATACATGTACACACACAGAGAAGTTTTTATTTTTAAATATATCAAAGTCTTCTGTGATACAAGATCCCCACACCTATTATGATTCCAACTATACCTATAAAATGAAAAGCAATGGATTGAAAGGAAATTGAGGTAGTGTATTTAACAGTCCGTGTATACCTGGTTGGTTCTTCTGCAACTTAAAATAATTCAGAGAGACGAATCTTCTGGAAGGCAGTAGATAGTGGACATCAGATAGACACGGCCATGGCCTGGTGCTCTACTCTCTTGCTCAGAGAGGAGAAAAGACCATGTGCTTATTTTTAAGTATTACTGATCAAACAGAAAAACAGATACTTTAGAGGTTACCAAGGTATGGAACGTGGAGATACCTTGGAGAAAGTTTGCTGGTTTTGTACCTGTGGACCCATGCCACCCAACTTTTTGCTACAAATTTTTAAATCAGTAGGGTTTTAGATTATATACATCAGAAGGTTAGCAGATCTGATACCTTCTAAAATCACTTCAGCAAACATTCTGAGTGCCTTGTTCAGACAAAATTATGCAAGCCCCATGGTGTGGTAAACAGACTTGAACGACTAACCTGGGATTGAATCTCCGGTCTTTTTAACGACTGTGTTAACTTGGGCAAGTTATTTAATTGCTCTGAGCCTGTTCCTTTAACCGTAATCAGTAATTAAAACATCTATTTCCAAGGTTCTTATGAAAATTAAATAAAAGGTTAAGCCAAAAGCCAGGTCCTCAAAAATTATTAGCTTTTTCCCCTTCCCTTGAGAAAGGAGGGAAAAAAGGAATCAGAAGTCACATTCTATGGAGTTTACAATTCTGTTTAAGGTAATTCCCTTAATATTAAACTAAAGAAACCTCATCCTTCAGGTCTCAGCTTAGATATTATTTCTATCAAGAAACCCATTCTGCTGCTCATCCCCCAAGTTATCATTCCCTCCTCTGTGCTCGTATTTCCTCATCTTACCACTTAGTTTATTGAAATTGTCTGTTTACTTAGGAATTTCTCTCCCAATCCCATTTTTGATAGTACATTCTAAGAGGAGAAAGCTGCATCTGCCTTAGTCACATCTGAGAAGATGATTTAGGAAATAACTTGAATCTTATAGAAAAGGTAGGATGTACCTCAGTTTCCTCATCTGCAAAATGGGGATAACAGGAGAATTTATCTCATTGGATGGTCATGAGGATTAATGAATTAACACATGTAAAGCACTTGAAATAGGGCCTAACACAAAATAAATATTAGCAAAATAAAAATGGTACCCCAGGAATAGTCAACCTTATAAAATTGTAAATGTCTCCAGATTAATCTATAAAGTTATTAAAATTCCATTAAAAATGCCAACAGAATTTTTGAAGCCTAGACAAGCTGTTGTTGTAGTTCACAGAAAATATCTCACCAGATAAACAAATGGATCAGGTAAATAAATGTAAAAAATGAAGCCATGAAAGTACTGGAAAAAATAGGAGAACTATTTTATTAGGTTGGTGCAAAAATTATTGCGGTTTTTGCCCAGCTACTAGGGAGGCTGAGGCAGAAGAATGGTGTGAACCCAGGAGGCAGAGCTTGCAGTGAGCTGAAATGGAACCACTGCACTCCAGCCTGGGTGACAGAGCAAGACTCCGTCTCAAAAAAAAAAAAAAAAAGTAATGTTTACTTTTAATGGCAAAAAAACGTGATAACTTTTAATGGCAAAACTGCAATAACTTTTACACCAACCTAAATATAACTTCTTAATGGAAAAGGCCTTTTAAACTATAACATAAAATCTAGAATCCCTAAAAGAAAACCTTGATAAATTTAACTGTATTAAAACTATTTCTACATGTCAACACTATAATAAGCAAAGATGAAATGACAGTACAGTAAAAAATTATTTGCATCTCATAACATAAAAATAGGCTGATTTTCTAATAGGAATTATAAAATATTCCTTCAAATCATTAAGAAAAGACCAACAGTCTAATCTATAATAATAGGTAAGGAATATTATAAGCTACTTCATAGAAAATAAAATATATCTCTTAATAAAAAAGGATTATTAATATCACTCAGAAAAATTGATACTATGAGACTTCTTTTTCTGAGAGGCCTCAAATAAATAAAATATAAATGAAAGAGGAGACATTACAACTGATGCCACAGAAACACAAAGGATCGTAAGAGACTATTATGAACTATCGTATGCCAACAATCTGGAAAACGTAAAAGAAATAGATGGATTCCTAGAAACATACCATCCACCAAGACTGTATCATGAAGAAATAGAAAACCTAAACAGACCAATAACAACTAAGGAGATTGATTCAATAATCAAAAACCTCCAACAAAGAAAAGTCCAGGACCATAGAGCTTCTGGCAAAATTTTAACAAGCATTTAAAAAAGAATTAATACTAATCCTTGTCAAACTCTTTTAAAAAATTAAAGAGGAGGGAACACTGTAAATCTTATTTTATTAGGACAGCATTACCCTCATATCAAAGCCAGATAAGAACATAATGAGAAAAAGTTGTAGGCCAATATCCCTGATGGCCATAGATAGAAAAATCTTCAACAAAATACTAGCAAGCTAAATTCAACATCACATTGTTTGTTTGTTTGTTTGTTTGTTTGTTTGTTTTTGGATATCGAGTCTTGCTTTGTTGCCCAGGCTAGAGTGTAGTGGCATGATCTCAGCTCACTGCAACCTCTGCCTCCCAGGTTCAAGCGAATCTTGTGCCTCAGCCTCCTGTGTAGCTGGGATTGCAAGCATGCGCCACTACACCTGACTAATTTTTATATTTTTAGTACAGATGGGGTTTCATCATGTTGGCCAGGCTAGTCTTGAACTCCTGACCTCAGGTGACCCACCTTCCCTGGCCTCCCAAAGTGCTGAGATTACAGGTGTGAGCCATTGTTCCCAGTCTTCAACAGAACATTAATAGGATGAAATACCATAGTCAAACAGGACTTATCCCCGAGAAGCAAGAATGGTTTAACATGTGCAGATCTATAAATTATACACCATATTAACACACTGCAAAAATCACAAAACCATCTCAACAAATGCAAAGGCATTTGATAAAATTCAACATCCTTTCATGATGGAACCTCTCAACAAATTAGGTGTAGAAGGAATGTATCTCAACATAATAAATGCCATATATGACAAACCCACAGTTAACATCATACCTAACAGTGAAAAGCTGAATGCTTTTCCTCTAAGTTCAGGAAAAAGATAAGGGTGCTCATACTTTCCATTTCTATTCAACATAAAGCTGGAAGTCCTAGCCAGAGCAATTAGGTAAGAAAAAGAAATAAAAGGCATCCTAATTGGAAAGGTGGAAGTTAATGGGCTCTGTCTGCAGATGACATGATGAAAACCCAAAAGACTCCACCAAAAAAACTGTTAAAACTAATAAACAAATTCAGAAAAGTTGCAGAATACAAAATCAATGTATTAAAACTAACTATGTGTGTATATGCTAACAATGAACAATCTGAAAAGGAAATTAAAGAAATTGATCCTATTTACAACAGCATTAAAAAGAATAAAACTCTTAGGAATAAATTTAACCAAGGAGGTGAAAATTCTGTGCATTAACAACTATAAGACACTGATGAAAGAAACTGAAGAAGACACAAATAAATGGAAAGATGCATTACATACATGAATTGAAATAATTAATATTGTTAAAATGTCCATAAAAGTGAGCTACACATTCAATGCAATTTCTATCAAAATTCCAATGACATTTTTCAAAAAATAGAAGAATGCTAAAATTTATATAGAACCACAAAAGACCCCAAACAGTATAAGTGAGTTTAAGAAAGAAGAACAAAGCCAGAGGCATTCACTTCCTGATTTTAAACGATATTACAGAGCTATAGTAATAAAAACAATATAGCACTGGCATAAAAACAGACTCATTGACCAATGGAATAGAATTAAAAAAAAAAAACAAAACAGAAATAAACCTACATATACATCATCAACTAATCTTTGAAAAGGGCACCAAGTATATACAACAGAAAAAGAAAATTATCTTCAATAAATGGTGTTGGGAAAACTGAATACCCACATACAAAATAATAAAACTAGAACTTTGTCTTATACACCATATACAAAAATTATCTCAAAATGGATTAAATATTTAAATGTAAGATCTGAAACCATACAAATCTGGAAGAAAACATAGGGAAAATTTTCCTTAAGATTGGTCTTGGCAATGATTTTTTGGCTATGACACCAAAAGTGTAGGTGACAAAAGCAAAAATAAGCAAGTAGAACTATATCAAACTAAAAAGCTTCTGCACAGCAAAGGAAGCAATCAACAAAATGAAAAGGAAACCTATGGAATGGCAGCAAATATTTGCAAACCATATATCTAATAAGGTGTTAAGATACAAAATAGTGAGGAATTCATACAACTCAATAGCAAAAAAACAAATAACCTGATAAAAATGGGTAAATGACCCAAAGAGATGGTTTTTCAAAGAAGACATACCAATGACTAACAGGTATATGAAAAGATGCTCAACATCACTAATCATCAGAAAAATGCAAATCAAAACCACAATGAGATATCACCTCACACTTGTTAGGATGGCTATTATCAAAAAGTTGCCAAGGGTATGGAGAAAAAGATACGAGAGTTGCTGAGGGTATGGAGAAAAAGAAGTCCTTGTATGCTGTTGGTTGGAATATAAAGTGGTACAGCCATAATGGAGGTTCCTTAAAAAACTAAAAATACAACTGCCATGAGATCCAACAATCTCACTTCTGCGTATGTATTAGTCCGTTTTCATGCTGCTGATAAAGACATACCCGAGACCTGGCAATTTACAAAAGAAAAAGGCTGAATGGGCTTACAGTTCCATATGGTTGAGGATGCCCCACAATCATGGTGGAAGGTAAAAAGCACATCTCACACGGTGGCAGACAAAAGAACAGAGCATGTGCAGGGAAACTCCCCTTTTTAAAACCATCAGGTCTTGTGAGACTTATTCACTATCACAAAAACAGTATGGGAGAAACTGCCCCCCTGACTCAATTATCTCCCACTAGGTCCCTCCCACAACACATGGGAATTATGGGAGCATATTCACGATGAGATTTGGGTGGTGACACAGAGCCAAACCATATCAGGGTATGTATGTAAAAGAAATAAAATCAGTATCTCAAAGAGATATCTGTGCTCTCATGTTTAATGCAGCATTATTTACAGTAACCAAGACATAGACACAACTTAAATGTCCATTGACAGATGAATGGATAAACAATAAAGAAAGTGTGATACACACAACACACATACACACACAAAAAAATGGAATATTATTCAGCCATAAAAAGAAGAAAATCCTGCCATTTTCAACAACATAGATGAACCTGGAAGACATTATGCTAAGTGAAATAAGCCAGACACAGAAGACAAATACTGCATGATCTCACTTACATGTGGAAGCTAAAAAAGTCAAACATAGAGAAGCACAGAGCAGAAAAATAGTTACCAAGGGCTGGGGGTTGGGAAAAATAGAGAGATGTTGGTCAAAGCAGACAACCTTTCCATTGTACAATGAATACATTCTGGGGATCTAAAGTACAGCATGGGTGGTGATAGATGTATTAATTAATTTGATTGTGGTAATCATTAGACAGTGTGTACATACTGTATATAAAATCATCACACTGTACACATTAATATATACAATTTTTATTTGTCAATAAATATTTTTTCAAAAGCTACACTGATAAACTATTTTCACCTAACAGATTGGCAAAAATTAAGAGGTAAGAATAAATATCAGGTTGGCAACAATGGAAAACCAGGCACTCATATATGACTTCTTTGAAAGTAAATTGTTATAACTTATATTGGAGGACAATTTGTTATGATAAAATGCACATAACCATTTAATACCACCATTTGATGAGAATTTATTTTACAGATATACTCAAATAAGTACGAAATAACATAAATACAAGGTTTTCTTGTTGCAGCATTATTTTCATATAATAAAATATTAGAACAAATCTAAGAAACCATCAACAGGGGAATGGTTACGTAAACTACAGTACAGAATATAATAGAATATGAAAATAAGCAATGTGAACAATGTGTTCATGTCACCGCTTGTGTTAAAGGAGAAAAATAAGAAAACAAAATACATATTTGCCTACACACAAAATATCTCTGGAAAGATATACAAGGAACTGGTAATACTGTTGCCTTAGAAAGATCAGCTGGGTGACTGGATGATAATGGTGGGAGAAAATCTTTTCTTGGTCTATCCTTTTGCACTTTTGAAATTTTGCAATGTTTGAACCTTACTTTCATAAGCAAATAAATAAAACAATCACATGTAAAAACTTTTTACTATTACAATTTTGGATTTCATTTTTTATTGACTAAGTGATATGTAAGCTTTGATGATTAGCCTCTACTATTCTGATTTCTAGTCTTCAGTCTAAAAGAAAATGGATTCAGTATAATGCCTTCTCTCTTCACCTTCCTCTCTGCCTCCCGACTTCACATCTTGGTTAAAAAAATATCGAAAAGAAAGTTTCCTATTTGTAAAGAGTGACAAGTGAACTCTACAGGGTTAGAGGCTTTCAGTGAGGAGGGCTGCACAGCTGCAGATATGAATATATATATGAAAATGAAGTCATTTCAATTTGTCTCCAAGGACTCTCAGACTCAGGAGTGAATTCCCGAAAAATAATATGTACATCAAAATCGCTTGATTTCTTTGTCTAAAACTCTCTTCCTGAATAGAGTTATACTGATGAAACAGCTTATAGACTGGAATGTCTCTAAGGAAGAGAGGAAATGGTGAAATATAGACCTAATGTTCTAAGAGTTACTATTCAGCCATGTTAGTCACATATGATTTAACCCACTTCCTTGTGACAGTTTCCTGTTAAAATATGTTCAAGGGAATTATGTAAATGATCTATTTTAAAATGTACTCTAAGGAATATACTAAAGCACATGTCAAAATTTATCCAAAGTTCTAACATCCAAATCAAATGTATTACATATCACACCAAGCTCTGTGCTGTAAAATAAAAAATGAACAGAGATGAAACCCAGGCACAAAGAGGAGGAAATTCCAGAGAAAACATACTCACAGTAGTAAGACTTCAAGCTCAGATAAAAAACTCTTCCAATGCTTCTTACATTGCATTTTTTTCTCCTACATAGACAGAAAGACAAGAACAAAATTAAGAAAAGGATTTGTTTCTAGGATTCTTAACCCAGGGTCTATAGTCTCCTTAAATTAGATGAACTTTTTGGTGTAAATGCGTATGAACACTTTTCTGGGGAAATAATCTTTAGCTTTTACCAGATTTTCAAAAATCCATTAGCCCCAAAAGAGATCTGGAATGAGTGTTCTTAAATGAAAAGTTTTTCATGCAATGTATTGCCTTGCTAAACTCTTTCATCATATTTTGTACACATTTACATAAATTCAAAAACATTCTATGTATTCAAAGACAATCCCATGACAGCTAGAACCTCCCCCACTTGATCTTACAAAGAATCCAGTTTGTGTTATTTCCATTCTGCTGCAAAATTTCACTAATTTGGTATTTATGACTTGGGTTATTTGGATATGTCAGTTTAAGTTTACCTTTGCATTTTGAAAAGATGGGCTTACCAAGCAAATAAAAATATAACTCTTTACTTCCAAGAAGCTTTAGAAGATAGCACAGAGGCTGACACATGAATATTTTAATGAGTTTAATAATGTACTGAGCACCTACTCTGTCCCTGGCACTGTTCTTGATGCCTTCATACATCTTAGGTCATTGCATGTCTCTGGATCTCAGGTTTCCAACTTCTACCAAAAAAAGAGTTAAATTAAGTCTGCTCCTAGGTCTCACCAGTTGTAACGTTCTATCATTTGCAAATTGCTAGAGAAGGTGGAGTTTTGGAGCTCTGCCTTCAGGAATAAAGGGAGAGAAATTCAACAGGAATTTTGGAAACTATTTTCCAAGTTGAACTAGGAAGTCAGAAACAATAAATCAGACTAAAAAATCATTTTCAAGGACCATTTTATCAGAATTTACATTTTACGAGACCATTGTCCTGGGAGCCAGATGGGTTGGATTTTCCGCCTATCTCTAACACTTGCTATTTGTGACTCTTTGTCAGTCACTCAACCTCCCTAAGGTCATAGTTTTCTAGTTTGAAAAATGAAGAAGTTGGTTTTTTTGTTTATGCTAATGTAGCACTCTAACACCCTGTTGCTTGAAATGTGGTCTATGACCAAAAAAACCTCAGCTTCGCTAGGAGCTGCTGAGAAATGGCAAATCCAGGGCTCCTGTCAGATCTGCTGAATCAGAATCTGCATTGTAAGATGATTCCCAGGTAATTAAAGTTAGAGAAGCACAGATCTAACACACCTAGCACAATTTCCCACCTCAGTCCCTCTAAGAAAAGTAATTGGTAATAAACAATGTTACAAAACTGCATTTCTTTAACAAAGTTCTGTGGCTAAGGCTTCATTAAATGTTCTCATTTTTTCCTGATAAGTGTGTGTGTGTGTGTGTGCGCGCGCGCGCGTGTGTTCGGTTAAAATAGGGGGCAGAGATAAAAGCAGAAGGGTGAAGTCTGGCCATACTTCCATGTACCACCTTAAGAGAAAGTTAAAATGTATGTAGAGACAGTAAGACTTTGTATACACCTTGGTAATCTCAGGTATTTTTACTCCTAACAACTAGCAACTAAATTCTTGGAAAAGGTATGTATGCTTCATTCAATTTATCCAGCAAACATTTACTGAGCAACTGCTACGGGCCAGGCCCTGTAATAAGGCACTAAGATACAAAGACAAATAAGAGCTCTTCAAAGAAAGCTGCCTAGTCCTTTGAGAGAGGTGGGTGAATAATGTAATGCTTTGATGCTGTTGCTAAACATAGGAGTGTCACCCAAACCACACTGGAGGGGTCAGAGACAATCCAGGAAATAACACCTGTCTTTAAGAAAGAAAGGGAAGGGGTTCTAGAGGCAATGATGTCCCATTCAGACTCATGGAAAGAAAACTCCCAAAAGGGAGTGTGATTTGGTGGCAGCTGCAGAAAGAACAGGAAAGTAGACTGGACAAACCCTTTGGGGATGGGGTCCTGAGGCTCAACTATAAGAGAGTGTACGAATTGGGGCCAGGGACACATTGGCACTAAGAAACAGGCTTTAGCTTGGCCACCTCTAGAGCGACCACATTCTATTTGTTGAATGGTTGTGCCAGTTGGTTGTTTCTTTAGCATCTTCTCAGGAATTCTGAGATGTCTATGTACAATTAAGTAGTACTAACTGCAATTTGGAGAAATGGAGAAATTAGGGAAATAATTTTTTAAAAGGTTCTGTAATGCACGTTGCAAACTAGGAATCACTGTGGAACCCTCCTTCTTCCCACTTCCCCAGTCCTATAACAGATAATCAGATGTGGTCCACTTCACCTCATCTCTTAGACATACTTTCTCCTCTGCATCCTCACTGACTTTGCCCAGACTAACAGCATTAGCTCTCAACAGTGGCAACACATGTGAACCACCTTGGGATCTTTTAAAAAACACTGGTGCCTACCATTTTTTTAAAAGCTCATTTTTTAAAGGCTCATTTTCTTAAAAGCCCATTTTTTTAAAGGCTCATTTTCAAAAAAAGCTCCCTAGATAATTCTAATATATAGTCAGGGTTGGGAACACTGGTTTACACCCTGTCCATTTCTTGGTTTGCACATCTGAAATATCCCTCCACCAGGTCTTTCTGCCTCCAGTCTGTGGGTTTTGTTTTGTTTTTTGTTTTGTTTTCTTTTTGACAAAGTCTTATTCTGTTGCCCAGACTGAAATGCAGTGGTGTGATCTCGGCTCACTGCAACCTCCGTCTTCTGCGTTCAAGCAATCCTCTTACCTCAGCCTCCCGAGTAGCTGGAACTACAGGTAGGCACCACCACACCCAGCTATTTTTTTTTTTTTTTTTTTTTTTTGATTTCTTGGTAGAGACAGGGTTTCACCATGTTGGCCAGTCTGGTCTCGAACTCCTGACCTCAAGTGATCTACCCACCTCAGCCTCCCAAAGTGCTGGGATTACAGGCATGAGTCACCATGCCCGGCCTGCCTCCAGTCTAGCTCTTGCCATCTTTCCCCCAATTCTTCTGACAACTTCCAATCTACTATCTAACCTAGAAACAAAGTCATATTTTAACAACACAAATCTAAGTCTTTCACTCTCCTACTTAAAAATCAGATCTTGTGAGACTTACTCACTGTCACAAGAACAGCACTGGAAAGACCCACCCCCAAGATTCAATTACCTCCCACTGAGCCCCTCCCACAATATGTGGGAATTGTGGGAGCCACAATTCAAGATGAATTTGGGTGGGGACACAGACCCCACAGACTTAATATCTTTCCAGCATCCTCTTCTCACTATCTTCCCTATGGCCAGTCCACTGCGCTGAATGAATTCATGAGTAAGACCTACGTTTTCATACATACGTCTCCAGGCCTCTGCAACTGCTATTTGTTCCACTCAGAATGTACTTCCCCTCCTTCACTGCCTGCCAAAATTCTACTCATCCTTCAAAATCTAGCTGGAAGGTTTTTCCATTTGTTTTTGAGAACTGTTTATTGAGTGGTTACTTTGGCCAGATACTCTTCTGGGTGCCAGATACATCCCCTCTCTGGGTAGAAAGAGTTGTTGCTATCTTTTTTTTTTTTTTTTTTTTTAATTAGTAGACTTTATTTTTTAGAGCAGATTTAGATTTAGAAAAAATTGAGAGGAAAGTAAGGCGTTCCTACACACATGCACACAGCTTCCCAATTATTAACATCTCACACCAGTGAGGTACATTTGTTAAAATTAATGAACCTATGTTGACATATTATCACCATAGTTTACACTAGGGTTCACTCTTAGTGTGGTATATTCTATGGGTTTTGACAAATACATGATAATATGTATCCACCATTATAGTATCAGAGTATAGTATCAGTTTCACTGCCCTAAAATCAGAGTATAGTATCAGTTTCACTGCCCTAAAAATCATCTGTGCTCTGCCTATTCATCTACCCCTTACCAAACACCCAGAAATCATTTTTGTACTGTCTCAATTGTTCTTCCTTTTCCAAAGTGTCATATATTTGGAATCATATGGTATGTAACTTTTTCAGATAGACTTCTGATATGGTTTTGCTGTGTCCCCACCCAAATTCATCTTGAATTGTAGCTCCCACAATTCTCACATGTTGTGGGAGGGGCTCAGTGGGAGTTAAATGAATCATGGGGGTGGGCCTTCCCAGTGCTGTTCTCGTGACAGTGAATAAGTCTCACGAGATCTGATGGTTTTTAAAACAGGAGCTTCCCTGCACAAGTTCTCTCTTGTCTGCCATCGTAAGACATGACTTTCACCTTCTGCCATGATACTGAGGCCTCCCCAGCCATGTGAAACTATGAGTCCATTAAACCTCTTCTCCTTTTTTTTTTCTTTTTTAATTTTACTTTAAGTTCTGGATACATGTGCTGAACATGCAGGTTTGTGACATACGTATACATGTGCCATGGTGGTTTGCTGCACCCATCAACCCATCATCTCAGTTTTAAGCCCTGCATGCATTAGGTATTTGTCCTAATGCTCTTTCTCCCATTTTCCCCAACCCCCCGGGTATGTGATGTTCCTCTCCCCTCTGTGTTCATGTGTTCTTATTGTTCAACTCCCACTTATAAGTGAGAACATGCAGCGTTTGGTTTTCTGTTCTTGTGTTAGTTTGCTAAGGATGATGGTTTCCAGCTTCATCTGTGTCCCTGCAAAGGACATGAACTCATTTTTTTTTTTTTTTATGGCAGCAAGAGTTCTATATTTTATGTGTTCCTGTGATCTTTTGTACAATTCTCTGCTAAAGTACTTCTTTCACAACAGTTTAATGTTTTGTTTACCTGGCTATTTCCCCAGAGAGACTGTGAGCTCCTTGAGGACAGAACTATGCCTTATTCATCTCTACATGCTCAGCACCCAGTCCATATAAGAGTTTAGTAAATGTTTACTTATTGTTGACCAACTATGAAGAAAATGAAGAGCAGCTCTTCTGTGTTTGTGTGTGGACCTGTCTCTGACTGACTCCTGAGCTTGATCCTGGAATTCCCTTTCTGCTTCACTGGCTGCAGTCACTCAATTGTCTTCTGACTTCCTATCCTGTTATGTTGGTTTGTTGCTCCTACTTGAAAGCCTCCTCCTTCCACCCTTCTGAGTTGTGATAGAAGGCAACTTATAAAGCAGTACCAAATGCCAAACTGTGGCTTAGCCTGTGAAGCTGCCTGGAGAGGACCCAGCTCATCCAAAAAATTCAGGAAAATCGTGGCAGGCTAGCACAATCTGATCCTCTTTAGTAAAGTCCCAGGACACTTTTCAGAATTCCTTTTTTTTTTTTTTTTTTTTTTTTTGAGGTGGTGTCTCACTTTATCACTCAGGCAGGAGTGCAGTGGCGTGATCTTGGCTCACTGCAGCCTCTTCTTTTTGGGCTCAAGGAATTCTCCTGCCTCAGCCTCCCGAGTAGCTGGGACTACAGGAGCATACAACCATGTCCAGCTAAGTTGTGTGTTTTTAGTAGAGATGGGGTTTCACCCTGTTGATCAGGCTGGTCTCAAACTCCTGACCTCAAGTGATCCACCCACCTTGGGCTCCCAAAGTGCTGGGGTTACAGGCGTGAACCACCACGCCCAGCCCGGAAAAGTCTTTCATGCTATACATCTGGGGATGGAAAGCATTTAACTTCCACATTCTTGCAAGACAGGTCTTTATTTCTTCAGGCACCTGAAATCATATCTCTTATTTCCACTTATAAAATTTTATGTTCAAATACCCCTTTCAACATCGATGAAAAATGACTTTTTTAAATATGAAAGATGAGCAAATAAATGGAATTGATGTCCTGTGACAATAATTCTTTCCATACCTGTTTAAATAATTTGACAGCGTATGTTAGGTTTTGAATCTCCACTCTGTATACCTCAAAAATCTCTCCTTCTCCAATTAGGAAGTCTTTGTGGAAATTTCTAGTTCCTTCTATGATGTTTTGAAAGCTGATTGAAGATTTAGGCAGTATTCCTTAGGAAGGAAAGTAGGGGGAAGATAAGTTATCTAAGAATGAACATCACCTTTATAACCAAAACTTCTATATTAGAAACAATTCAGAGTCCAGTGGAAGGTCAGTAGAGAAAGGTCCAGGAACCAAAGCCGAAGCCCATCATGTGCTCTCTGCACATTGACTTGGATCTAGTTCCCACCATTCCACAGAGCAAAGGGTTAGAACAGCAGCATTGTGATTTTACCTCCTCTCAAAAGAGATCAGCCAAAGAGCTTAGCGGAAGAAATTCTTCCAAGATTCAATTTCCTGGTCATTAGGTCAATGTGTTGCTGTTGACCCACTGTGAACCTAAAACTACTAAAAAAGTATGGAAGTGGAAATATTGACATGAGTAAGCAATATTCTCCAAGCATGACTGATAGAAACACTTTTCATGTGCCAAACCCTCTAACTGCCTAATTTACTTCCTCAGAGTAAATTAGAAAGATGATTCAGCCTTTTAAAAACTCACCCAAAGTGGAGATTGGGAGAAAACATGCAAAGAGTAATCAAATACAAATTGAAAAGGAAAAGTTTGGCTATGTCCTTCAGAACCCAATTTTGGCTATATTTCCATAGCTAATACAAAATCCTCTCTGAAGACACTTAATGTTTGATTTAGACCTTATTGCTAAAGAACCAAAGCCTTATCTAACTTTTCTAATTCTTTTTTTCAATGAAAGAAGTATCAGATCTAGTGGCAAAGACTAGTCAACACAGCCTTAAATAGTCTTTAAAATTTATCAGAATGACTCCAGGCGGAACTAAATTATTCTTCCTACTAATGAACTAGGAAAGTTGATATGGAAAATAACCAGATTTTCATACTGACCTTCAGCATTGCTCTACAATCATCTTGAAAAATTTCTGTAACTGCTGTGAGCATTTCTAAAACTATATAATCTCAACATAATTTTAAAAATGTTTTCCCATGACACACAAACATAGCAAATTTTACTAACAAAAAACGAAAACATACCCCTGTGTGAAGAGACAATTGCATTCTTCATTTGCCAATGGAGCCTTAACATAATAATGTGTCATCTATTAGAACTAAAAGTGTCAAGCAAATTGAAATTATTTTAGTATCTATGACATTTTATACTGAATCTGAATTTATATGGTTATTGTGTTTATTGGGTATTTCTCCTTCTTAATTCACTTAAATGAAAGTATGATTTAAAAAAAATTGTTGGAAAAAGTTGTTTTTTCTTACCTTTTCCATTATGTTCAGGAATAAGAACATTATCCACTGTGACACTGGCTGTTTCCTAAGAGAAGAAAATACATACTAAAGTAATTCCATTTCATAAGTCTAGAAAGAACAGAACTTCAACAGAAATCTAAAGCTCCCTGGGGACTCTGCAGTGCAACAGAGTGCAACCTAATTTAAAATAAAGTTAGCAGAAATCAAAGTTATTTCACTTTATTTAATAGCATTCATTGCCATATTTAAGGCTTTCATACCAACGGTAAAAACTCAAGTTTCAATGCCACAGTCAGTTAAAGTCAATTTTAAATTACTTCTAATGCTATAAAAATGATCACTGCTAGTTTGCTGTAATAAAAACTAACAGTGATATGCAAAGCACCAACTAAAAAAGGAAAATTAAAAGCTGAGTTAAGACAAATATATAAATCACAGCATCCTTAGTAGTTCTCAGTCTCATCTCTGACAGATCACTGAGAAGAGAAAGCTCTTAATTTCTCAAATATTTATAAATCTCTACTTTCCTGAATCCTCAACTAAATAGAGAATAATGAGAGAACCAGGGCATTTCTGATTTTTTAAAAGTGCTGGCAAATCCAGCATTTTTCTGCCTGCTAACTTCATTCCTTTTGCTCAGTTATACATACAACAAAGTTCAAGGCTCATTTTCCATGCACACATACTCTACCTTGAGTAATATGTTTGGAAATCCACCTTCCTGATAACTCTTCTCTGAAGGACTCAAGACTGCTCCTGAAAGAGAAATACGGGAAGGTAGATACAAAACAATTCTATGTCCCTAATGATTTTTTTCTTTCTGAGACTCTGAAAATAAATGTCTTGCTAGTCATTGTTGATTTCTAAAGTTTCATTCCCATCGAACACTTACAATAAATTTGTGGAAGTATTATTTGTGAAGTTGTGAAACAGTTTTCTAATTAACAAATGTTATACAAACATACTTTTGTTCACTTAAAACATAAGTAGCTGCCTTAATCTATTATTAATATAACTTTAAATAATTTAAATAATTAAATAATAAATAAGTAATAAATAAGATAAATTATTGTTAGACATTAAAAATATTAAAGTACACAGAAGAAAATTTTTTTAAAAAATTGTTATCAGGTTTTGTTTTTGTTTTTGTTTTTTTGAGATGGAGTCTCACTCTTGCCCAGGCTGGTGGGCAGTGGCATGATCTCGGCTCATTGCAATCTCTGCCTCCTAGGTTCAAGCGATTCTTCTGCCTCAGCCTCCCAAATAGCCGGGATTACAGGCACCCGTCAGCATGCCTGGCTAATTTTTTTTTGTATTTTTAATAGAGATGGGGCTTCACCATGTTGGCCAGGCTAGTCTCGAACTCCTGGCCTCAAGAGATCCACCTGCCTCGACCTCCCAAAATGCTGGGATTACAGGTATGAGCCAACCACCACACTGGGCCTTTTTTTTTGAGACAGAGTCTTGCTCTGTCACCCAGGCTGGAGTGCAGTGGTACAATCTTGGCTCACTGCAACCTCCGCCTCCTGGGTTCAAGTGATTCTCCTGCCTCAGCATCCTGAGTAGCTGGGATTACAGGCATGAGCCACAGTGCCCAGCTGTGTCATCAGCATTTTTGCACATATATTTTTAAATGTTACAATTATGATATTATATCTTCCTGGGTTCGTTTATTTTTTTTATATCATCTTGTGCCATAAAGTATTGGAAGTGGCATGTGCGTGTGTGCGTGTGTGTGTGTGTGTATCAATCACAAATACTTACCACCCCAAATGTCGACTATAACTTCTCTTTGGTAGAGTGCTGTCTGGACTGAGGTAATTTATGTAGCTTCCTACAACAGATTAAAACCCTGCCATATTTTGCTGTCATTTCTAACATTTTGTCTCAGACTAGAAAACTTTCATTTTATATTCTAGCTTTCTTCTTTCTAGATTATCTTCTAGTGTTTCTTAAATTATTTTGCTTAGAAAACTAGCAAGAAAGCATAACCAATTAATAACAAATTTCCTTGATAACACTATAAACCAGACTTAAGAGACATCTATAGAACATTCCATCCAAAACCAAAATATACACATATTTCTCAAGTGTACATTGAACATTTTCCAGAACAGACCTGACCTTAGGCAATTAAATGAACTTCAAATACATGTGTAAGGATTAAAATCATACAAAGTCTATTTTCTGATCACATTGAAATGCAAGCAGAAATCAGCAGCAGAAGGAAATTTGGGAAATTCACAAGTATCTGGAAATTAAACAACAAAATCGTAAATAACCAATGAGTTACAAAAGAAGTCATGACAGAAATTAGAAAATACCTTGAGATAAATGAAAATGAAAACACAACATATCAAAAGTTATGAGATGCAGCAAAAGCCATGCTTAGAGGGAAATTTATAGCTGCAAGTGCCTACCTTAAAAAAAGAAGAAATGCATCAAATCAGTAAACTAAACTTTCACATTAAGGAACTAGAAAAAGAAGCACAACCTAAACTGAAGCAAGCAAAAGGAAGGAAATACTTTAGATTAGAAATACATGAAACAGATGATTCGTTTGTTTGTTTGTTTGTTTAAGATGGAGTCTCACTCTGTCAACCAGGCTGGAGTGAGGAGTGAAGTGGCGCGATCTTGGCTCACTGCAATCTCCACCTCCCGGGTTCAAGCAATTCTCCTGCCTCAGCCTCCTGAATAGCTGGGACTACAGGTGCACGCTGCCATGCCGGCTAATTTTTTTATATTTTAGTAGAGATGGGGTTTCACTGTTTTGCCCAAGCTGGTCTCGAACTCCTCAGCTCAGGCAATCTGCCTGCCTCAGCCTCCCAAAGTGCTAGGATTACAGGCGGGAGCTACCTCGCCTGGCCAAAATAGAGGATTTTTTAAAAAGAAAAATCAATAGAACCAAAATCATTTCTTCGAAAAGATCAATAAAATTGACAATCTTTTAGCTTAACTGACCAAGAAAGACACTCAAATTACTAAAATCAAGAAAAAAAAGAGGGACGTCAACACTGACCTCACAGAAATAAATAGAATTATAAAGGAATATTATGAACAATGATATGCCAAAAATTAGATAACTTAGATCACATGGACAGATTTCTAGGAAGACACAACTATTGAAACTAACTCAAGTAAAAATAAACAATATACATGGACTCATAACAAGAGTTTGAGCTGGTACTTTAAAACTTCCCACAAAGAAAAGCCGAGGCTTAGATAGCTTCGCAGGTGAATTCTACCAAACATTTAAAGAAGATTAACACCAGTCCTTCACAAATTCTTCCAGAATAGAAAAGGATAGAACAATTCCCAAATAATTCTATGAGATCAGTATTATTCTGATACCAATGCCAAATAAAGACATTACAAGAAAACAACAGACCAATACCTATTACAAACATAGATGCAAAAATCCTCAACAAAATACTGGCAAACTGAATCCAGAAGCATGTAAGGATTAGATACAATGACCAAATGGGATGTATCCCAGGAATCCAATATTTGTTTAATGTCTGAAAATCAATCAATGTAATACACCACATTAGCAGAATGAAGGACAAAAAACACATGTTCATTTCAATAGATGACAAAAAAGCAGCTGACAAAATCCAACACCCTATCATGATAAAAGCCCTACCAACAGAAGAAAATGTCCTCAATATGATAAGGGCCATCTATAAAAAACTGACAGTTATCATCACTAACCGTGAAAGACTGAATGTTTTCCCCTTAAGATCAGGAACAAGGTAAGGATGTCCGGTCTTGCCGCTTCTACTCAACATGCTAAAGGTTCTAGCCAGGGCAACTAGGCAAGAAGAAAAAATAACAAACATACTGAATTTGTGTAGAAAAAAAATGTGAAATCTGGGGGCTGTAGGGGCACTAAAAGTCATTATTCTTTTGCTGTTTGTGAAAAGAGAGATAATACTTCATTGGCATATAAAATGGAAAATTGAAAATGGCTCTCTTAAGAAGCCAGTAGAAAGCTGTGAATTTTGTGTCAAAACTGGAAAACAACTGCTAATCATTGAAATATAAATGCAAAAAGTGATATATAAGGACATGCATGTCAGAAATATAATAACAAAAAATAGAGATTCTAGTTTCTTGAGCAATTTTGGTATGTCCTGAGATCTGACAGAATGCTTTACTGATGTGAAGAAACCACCGAGCAGCAGCAACTTGAATTGTAGGCACAGTACCTGGGAGGAAATCAAAGGCCCATTTTTATAAGACTGGGAAAATCCAAATCTACAAAGTGATGCCTGGAAGTTGGAATATAAAAGGCCCAAATTCCTCTAAAATAAAATCAGTTCCACAAAACAGAAGAAAATTGCAAGGAAAGGTGGGCAATAGCTGATTATTTAGATAACTGATAAATCTGTCCATGGTAGCAACACAGAAAGACTAAATCGTCTTAACCATCTTCAGTTAGGAGCTCCAACTCCTAATTTAGTGAGTAGCCATGATAGGAAACCCCTGTTGAGCAAGATACACTTATGCTTCCAACAAATCATCACATCTCACTTATAACAACTACATAATTAACTTTTTCAAAATTGTTACTTAATTTGAAACACCAACTCAATCAATTACAATTAAATAATGCTATTTTCTTTAGTAAAGAAGTAAGGTGCTATCCTCCTCTTCACTTCAGATTTGCCTATCTCTTTGTACTAGGGTAGTAAAGTCTTTTTACCAATCAGCTAATCTCACATCCAAAAAAGAAAAATAAATGTTGTATGTGCAACAGACTAAGAGTCAACCAAGAATGTGGAATTTTTGTCTACTTACAGTCCAACTTATTCTCTGTTGCATAAATAAACAACATAGAGAGTGAAAATATACTCTAAAATTTATTCCAGAACACTGAACGCTGCCGTATAAAACATACCTGGGTGTCCTATAAAAGTGGCATAAGTTTGTATTATGAACAGCAAGCCATGTGGGTGGTTTCAGTGGCTGAGAAAGGCTCAGATAATGGAAAAGGCATTGCATTTACAGTTCCCAGGGACTCACTGAATTTCACTTGCTCAGTCAACTTCACAGTGAAATATTCTGCTGCACTAAACTAAGTGAAGAAACAATGTGCAAAAGACAAAGGGAATTAGCCAAGTTATATGAATAATACCATGGTGGAAGTCTATTAGGAACTAATACCCCATTAATAGGAAAGATCAAGATAAAAGTCAATGTGAAGCTACAGTTTTCTTGTACAAACCTCTCAGGATTCCTTGTGTGTGTGTGTGGAAGGGCTCATGTGCACTAAATATATTACCAAAGAACATGTGTGCAAATACACAAAACTAAAAATGTGATCTATGAAAAGAGCCAAAGAACAAAGATGTTGATTCAAAAGAGTTTCCAATCTAAGAGCCTTGGGTCTATAACATAAGCCCCAAGATCATTATTGTTGAAATGAATACATCTGAGTGGAACAAACAGAACAGGTAACGTTAGATTATTTCACTGACAAAGAATACATGGAGAAAACTTCACGAGCTTTATTGATCAGGTTGTTTTAAATATAAGGCATGACACAGCATCAGAAATAGAGAAGATAAACAAAGGGAAGAATTAGGCTACTGTGGAATGGGTAGTAACAAGTAAGGCAGGGTTAAACGCTGTGGCGTAAAAATAGCAGTGAAGATAAAAGAAACATCCCAAGATTATTCTGGAGGTAGGTGCAATATAAAATACTAAATATAGGGGGAAAATACAATTATGTTTTCAACTTGTAATATATAGTAAAACAAAGAATAGCATGATCTGTTTCTCAAATACTATGATTCCAATTACGTTTATGACTCAAAGAGTTTCGGAGTTTTTGATAGCAAGCCCATTCTATTAACTGCGAAAAATGAAACATTTTAAAAAGTGTAGTTTGTAAGTAAAAGTAAATTAAAAAAACAAAACAAAACTATAAAGTGGTAGAAAGAAATATGTTGTATAAGTTAGGTGATAAGGGAAGAAAGTGTCACAAGAAAATGTGAAGCTGGAAAGTCCCTTCCAGATAAAAGCCACAGGTAAGGAAACACTGACACACAGCATGAGTCAATGTCTTGGATAAAATGCAATATTCGAATTTACAAACTACAGTTCCTATTACAGATTAAGAGCCACATTATAAGAATCAGCATTTACCATGGTTTGTAATTAAATGAATAGCTCGACGATGCCCCATCTCCTGGAGGACCTGTAAAAGGTCACCGATGGTCTTGTTTTTCTGTGCCCAGGACCAAAGTAATTCTCTTGTTCCACTTTTACCTTGGTCTACATACTTTTCAATATGACGAACATCCAGCCAGCTGCTTGAAAGTCTCTCTGCTGTGGAAATTGCAATATAAACAAAGAATTGTTTACTGTACTTTCATTGAAATACTTGTTTTTGTGTACCTTATGTTTATTTCCTCTTATTTATAACTTTAACTTTCCTCTTATTTATAACTTTTATTTTGAACTAATTTGGCATATACTCACCTGCCTTCTGCTAATGTTGACATCTTACTAACCACAATACAAAGATCAGAATCAGTGATAACTGCAAACCTTATTCTAATTTCACTAGCTTTTCCACTAATGCCCATTATCTGTTCTAAGATCCTATCCAGTTTTCCATATTATGTTTAATTGTTCCTTCTCCTTAATCTCCTCCAATCTATGATGGTCCCTCAATCTTTCCTGTCTTTCAGGACAGTGAAATGATATTGTCCTTCTCAGTGCATCATATCAAGAGGTTTACGATAGTGATGTCTTATCAATAATAATGTTTATTCTGATCACTTAGTGAAGGGAGTGTCTGCAGAGTTTCTCTACTATAAAATTATCTTTCCCTTTGTAATTAATAAATATTTAGGGGGAGATACTTTGAGATTATGAAAATACTCTGCTTCTCCTCAGATTTGGGCCACTAATATTTTGCATCCACCAGTGGATCTTATTTATCACAATTATTACTACAGTATTCGCTTAATGGTGATTTTTCTATTTTCCCTTTTTCCTTCATGAACTCTTTGGTAAGAAACAGCTGTCCTTTCTCCTATGTTTATTTATTTATTTATCCAGTTGTTTATTTATATCTATGGGCTCATGGATATTTATTTTATCCCACGGGTTAAAATCCAGTACTATCATTAATAATTTTGTTGCTAAAATTATTCTAGCTTTGTCCATGTAGGTTGACTCTTGTGTTCTTTTTTTCTGGTTTTTAAAATTTTATTATTATTATTATTATTTTTGAGACAAGATCTCACTCTGTCACCCAGGTTGGAGTGCAGTGGGGCAATCTCAGCTCACTGCAGCCTCCATCTCCCAGGCTCAAGCCATCCTCCCACCTCAACCTCCCAAGTAGCTGCAACTTCAGGTGTGCACCGCACCACCATGCCCAGCAAATTTTTGTATTTGGGTGGGTTGTTTTTTCCTTTTTGGTAGAGATGGGGTTTTGACACATTGCCCCAGGTGGTCTCAAACTCCTAGGATCAAGCTCAAGCAATCTGCCCGCCTTGGCCTTCCAAAGTGCTGGGATTACATGTATGAACTACCACAGCAGGCCTCGTATGTTCTTTTGACAAGTCCTATCTTTTTGTGAGTATCTCCTTATTTTATGGCTCTACAAGGTGATCCAGGCTTATTTTGTATTTCCCCCTTTCCTGGACTGCAATTATTTGTCTAATGATCTCTGGTCTCTTTATTGGACAATGGTGTATAGAAGCTCAATCCCGGTGCTAGAATTATTCATTGTGGCCAAGGTTCCATTGCTTCTAGGCCCTCTAAGAACACAGAGCAAGGAAATATAGGTATGAACACTCATCAGTGGATCTCTATTCCTCTACCTGTATGCGCATATATTAAATACCAAGAATTTATTCTGATGCTTCGGATTTTAATCCAGCATCACAGGGTATATTTCAGTCCTTCCTCATTTGTAACTTTATTCTTGAACAATAATATTATTGATAATATATTTACTTGTTTGTTTAATTCTACAATGCACATAAAGTACTTTCAGAATTGCCAACCTATAACCTTGTGAGAAACACATTAGCAAAATCAGAATACATAATTCTTTCTGTCCTTAGCATAAGCACATCCAGTTAAGATGTTGTGTTCCAAACTTACTTAGATTAATTCTTTTCTTCCTCACCCCTTCAGTGTGGTTATTATTCATTTGTAATACAGTTAGATTCAATTGTTGAAGGTTTGAGAAATGGTGTTTTGTTCCCCCTGTCTTCCCCTTGAACACTTTTGAGCAATTTTAAAAGCTAGTATCTGGGTAAAATCAGGGAAATGTTTTACTAGGATACTAGGCTTTAAATAATTCAATTAAAGTTTGGCATAAACATCTTAAAACTGTGCAGAAAGCATATGAGTTTTTGTGGTGCCCTGATTTAACAGGTTTCTTCAAGTGAAAATTTATGTTGCCTTTCTGCACAACTTCCAAATTTTAAAGTGTACTTTGAGGCAAAGTGGAGAGAAAGAAAGCAAATGACAGAAAAGGTGGTCTCGTTCCTATGATAATATTTACAACCTGGAATATTGAGCACTAAAATTAACAGTGTTTTTGGGTTATTGGTGGTGATGGCAGCATCCTTTCATAACTTTACCTTCCAGAGAAGCTAAAAAATTTAGGATCCTGGATGCAAGTCTGTGGATCAAATCCTACTGTTATCTGAGGGTGGTCATGGGGGACCCCTGACATGCCACCATAACTGGCTTTAGGAGCTCAGCACCCTTTCATCCTGCCACATACCAATATGTGGAAGCTGCCCTCCAGCAGGAACCAATGTGATCTCATAGGAGACAGGACTCCCCTTTCCACCAAGGAGATACTTCAAAGGCAGATGTGCTTTTAAAAGGCAATGGTTGTTCAGATATCAGAAGAATGATAAGTCTTGTGAAACTTTCTTCTGTTAAAAGTCTGTTTTGGGACCAGGCGTGGTGGCTCACACCTGTAATTCCAGCACTTTGGGAGGCTGAGGCAGGAGGATCACTTGAGGTCAGGAGTTTGAGACCAGCCTGGCCAACATGGTGAAACCCCATCTTGACTAAAAAAATACAAAACTTAGCCAGGTGTGATGGTGTGCACCTGTAGTCCCAGCTACACAGGAGGGTGAGGTGGGAGAATCACTTGAATCCAGGAGGTGGAGGTTGCAGTGAGCTGAGCTGAGACCATTGCACTCCAGCCTAGGCAACAGAGTGAGACTCCGTTTACACACACACACACACACACACACACACACACACACACACACACACACAAAAGTCTGTTTTAGAGTCCAAAGGTCATTCATTTCTTAGGGAGTTGCTACACCAGTTATATTCGAAATCAAGCCAGCAGAAAGGCAGATATCTTCTGCCTTTATATCGCATTCCCCCCCTGCCCAATTTTTGGTTCTACAAGCCTTTGCTGGAATATTCAATTTACCTCAACTTTATGCTCCCACTGAGGCGATGAGTAAATCCTGAAAGTTGAAAGTTTCCACAATATGAAACCATTACTGGCCCTCTTTTTATGAGCTAAAAATTGACATGGTAGACATTACTAGTGCCGCTAATAACTTCCAACCCTCTATCCCATCATAGAGGATTCCATTTCCCTGCCCTTTCAGATTAGGCACGCCTTTATGTCTCTTCCAGCCAGAAACACTGAAGAACCAGGGTACAATTCACCACGTGTTGACAGGGGGCTGCCTCAAGACCAAAGCAGCCTGAAATGCTGAGCCACCACATGGAGGAGAGTTTGCTGGACTCTCAGAGCTCTTCCTGGGAGCAAAAAGTAAACCTCTGCTATGTTAAACCACTGAGATTTTGGTGCTGCTTGTTACTGCAGCATAACTTGGTCTATCCTGACTGATATACACAAGGTCATATCTTGAATTTTGTTACTCTGTTACAACCTGTACCAGAACAGAGTTAAACAGAGTGGCAGCCTTTGCAAATTACATATTAAACAAGGGAAGATAAAGTTGAGACATTCTATTTGAATGCATGTTTAGGCTGTAAGGAAAGAAAAATAGCTAGAATAAAATGTCTGACATAATTGAGTTAGAATGTCTTTGCCCTTCCTCCATATTTCAAGTTCTGGGAAGAATATATTCATTCCTCATCTCCTTGAAGAGATGACGTTTCACAAAGAGGCAAAGACTATCCACATGCCAATATATGTTTTAGATAGCTTATCATTTTTAAAAGGAAGCCTTAAAAAGCAAAAATATTAGCCAAATGTTGTAATGTTATTTTAATGTATTTCTTTCTGATGAGGTAATCTGCCTATTTCATTGAGGCACATTTTTAATAAACACTTTATTTAGCTATTTCTAAAAGCTCTTAAGAGAAATACTGCAAATCAGTGTAGTTCAAACACTTGTTGAGTATCTGTTATGTGTCAGCAATACAGTAATTGCATGCACCAAGCGTGGGTTGACTATGAAGACAGGCCTCTACCTAAAGATGAGAACAGCAGGGAAGCCTTTCTGGAGGGGTGGTTTCTGAAGCCTGAGCCATGCCATGTCTAAAACTGAGTACTTCTAAAGAGAGGCCAATTCTTGAAGTATTGGATAGGGTACACTATCCTGGGGAGGAAAAAAATAATCACTAGAGTTTCAGATTGAAAACAAGACAAATGAATGAGTCTGAGCCCCACAGACTATCCTGCTTTCCAAGAAAAAAGGTTCTTAGTCAAAACAAAGCATTCCCGTGGGCCTCTGGGAGAGTACAGGAACGTATGTATTTAGTGGTGGCACTGCCATCGACCTATGACACAACTCCAGGCAAAACATAGCCTCACTGAACAATCTCAAACTTCTTCACAAATGTCCTTGTAGTCCCACCTAAAACATATAATAAATCTTCTTGCTCTTCCCTGGCCTGTTAATTAATTATAGCACCTCTAATCTGTAAAACACTTCCCACTCTCAAAATGAACATTCCAACAAGAGAACTCTAAATATCAAATTTCAGCAAAGGGAAAGTTTAGGTTTCTATGTTTTCTATTAGAAAATTAATCAAGGCTGGGTGCAGTGGCTCACGCCTGTAAACCCAGCACTTTGGGAGGCCAAGGCAAGAGAATCGCTTGAGCCCAGGAGTTTAAGACAGGACTGGGCAACATGGCAAAACCCCATCTCTACAAAAAATTTAAAAATTAGCCAGGCTTGGTGGTGTGCATGCATCTGTAATCCTAACTACTCAGGTGGCTGAGGTGGGAGGATAGCTTGAGCCCAGGAGGTTGAAGCTACCTTCAATTGCTCACAACAATTGCCACAGAAGGAAAGGCACAGTTGATAGCTGTAAAGGAAATCCACAGTTAACATTTCAAGTCCCAGGGAATGTCAGCTTTTCATTCCATACTTTCCATAAATTCCATTCTTTGTTTTTTGTTTTGTTTTGTTTTTAATTCCTTGATTACCCTTTTAAAAGTGCAGCAGGCCATGACTCTGTGCTGTCCTGTCCTGTGACTTGGCTGAGAAACTGCTAATATCAGATGCTCTCCCTTAAGCACATTTCTGAGATTCAGCTGGAATATGAATGAACAGATGTCAAATGAGCTGGGGTTTTAAGTTCTCTAAATTGACCAGGGGCTTATAGTTCTGAGTTTGCACCAAATCTAAGGAAAGCTAGATTAGTCAAAGGCATTTTTTTCTAATAGCAGAAGTTCATGGTGAAAAACTGATCCAGACTGCCTGCATGTATGGATTGCTTCTGGACTGGAAGTGAAATATGTTTTCTCTTTTTCCAACTGGTGATTCACACTGCAACCTTAATAGCTTTTCTCTAACGATGATGCATTCTGAATAGAAACATCGCTAAAGAGTATTATTAGCATCCATAAAATGCATACTTCATTTAGATCCAATTCTATAAAATAGTTTCAATCTGATACAACAGGAATGCAAACTATCAACATGTTAATTACATTCTTCAATATTCATCATTTTCTCCAACTCTCCCTTACTTGTCCCCTTTCAGAATATAGGACTTTGTTTACTCATAGTACATATCAAATAAAAATATAGAGAAAAGTTCTCAATGATTAATTGTGTTGATAAAGTTAAAAGCATTCTAAACTGAAAATACAAATTAAGAAAAACATGCTGTTAGTTAAGCATTGTTGAAAACCATTTTTCGGAACACAAATCTTTTGTTGAAAGTCATATTGGAGTCACATAAGCCAAAAAGTCAACCTAAGAAGTTCAGAAATCACATGCTCAAAGGTCCTTGAAGGCTGTTTTAAGAGTGCAGGACTGTCTAAGTAGTGTTAACCTTTGGGGTTTTCAGTTGCAGAAATCACGTCTCCATATGCAAATATGTCTCTGAAGGGGTTTTTTCAAATAACGCAACACATCCGTATTTGGAATCTTTGTATTTGCATACAACCACATGCCAAAACCCCTGTAAAATTAAGACTCCATTCTCACAGAGCTTGTTTTTAGATACTGTAATGGAAAAAGGAAAGATGTTTCTTTCTTTCTACAAAGCATGCAAAAAATTAGACAATTTTTTAAAAGAACTATTAAGGTTAAAGATATTTTAATTCCAAAAAAGTAAAACAAAAGTCAAAATTATAAGTTAGATCTGTTCTTCATACCAGACTGTGAGCATTAACACTCACTAGTTAATATATTTTAGAAGAAATAGTTCTTATTCATACTTAAGCTCATGTGTATGTTTTACCCCATGCCTGAGTAGGACTCATAACTGGGGAGGGCTGTGTGCGATTTCTCAGATGCCCCTCTGTCTGTCCTGCTCTCTTAATCCTAGACACAGGTAGGAACCTAACATTAACTACCTCTGGGAGAGATTTCACCCTCAACACCAAGGTTTCAGTCAGAAGCTATGTAATTTCATTCCCAGGTGAATATCAATACTATTTCCCCACACATTCTTCCATTGTTAAACTTTTATAGGTCTGTTGCCTACACTAAATTGGAAAATTCTTACAAGCAGGGACTAGGACATTGTATTTACAGTGCTTTGCCAAAGATTCTGCTCAACAAGGTTTTGGATGTTTAATAGACATTTGTTGATTCATTAATTTATTCAAAACACATATATTTAGTGAGTGCCTGCTCTGTGCCAAGTACAATTTTCAATGCTAAGAGAGTCAGCAGGAAACAAAGGAAGGAAATATCCCTGCCCCCTTGAAGCTTATTTCTAGATGAAGAATAAACAAATAAACATATATATGTTTACATATGTATATAGTTTATTTTATATATACATAGAGATACTTACATACATGACGTATGTAAGAGGTGATAAATAATATAGAGAAAAATAAACTGGAGAAGAGGCATAAGGGAGTGTTAGAGGGGGTAATCAATTTTTAAAAAGTGGTCACGGCCAGGCATGGTGACTCACACCTGTAATCCCAGCACCACCTAAGGCCAGAAGTTTGAGACCAGCCTGGCCCATATGGTTAAACCTGTCTCTGCTAAAAATACAAAAAATTAGCCAGGTGTGGTGGTAGGCACCTGTAATCCCGCTTGAGAGGCTGAGGCAGGAGAATCGCTTGAACCCGGGAGGTGGAGGTTGCAGTGAGCCAAGATTGCACCATTGCACTCCAGGCTGTGCAACAAAAGCAAAACTCCATCTCAAAAAACAAAACAAAACAAAAAAGTGGTCAGAGTAGGTAATAGTTAAACAAAAACATGAAGGAAGTGAAGAAGCAAGCCTACAAGGTTACTGGCAGGAAGAATGTTCATTGCGTGTTCAAGGAACAAGAAAGCTAATGTGGTTGGAGTCAAGCAAACAAGAGGGAGAAGAAAAGCCATGCAGAACTTCGGGGTTTGCTCTGAGTGGCCTGGGAAGCCACTGGAGGGTTCTGAATAGGCCAATGATAGCATATGCTTTACATGCATCACAGGCTCGCTGACTGCTGGGCTGCAAAGACACTCGAGGAAGTCAAGGGCAGTAGCAGGGAGTCCGAGCCCAGTCAGCCAACTGCGAAAATAGTAGAGGTGGGAACTGATGGTGGTTGGTGCCAAGATGGCTGTGGTGGCAGTGGTAAGAAGCGGTCAGATTATTAGATAGATCCTGAAGGCACAGTCAGCAGCATCATTTACTGAGAGATAGGATGTGGTTTGTGAGAGAAAGTGACAAGTCACAAAAGGCTAATATTTCTGGCCTGAACAAATGAAGAATGGAGCAGCCATTACTGAAATGGGAAAACTTTGGGAGGGCTAGGGGGAGCATTTCTGAGCTGTTAAGTTGGAGATGTCTGTCAAATAGGTAAATAGATAAGTGAAGATGACATTCTACAGGGAGACTTGGGCCAGCTAGAAATTTGGGAGTTAATATATAGATGGAATTTATGTAAATTTAGCAGATAAACAGAAGAGACGAGGTCCATGGACTAAGCCCAGGGGCACTCTAAGACATCAAGATAAATCTATAAGAAGAGAAGAAATTAAGGAGCATAAAATTTTTATTATTATTATTTTTTTTTTCTGACAGGAGTCTCGCTCTGTCACCTAGGCTGGAGTATGGTGGTGTGATCCCGGCTCACTGAAACCTTGGCCTCCCAGGTTCAAGGATTCTCCTGCCTCAGCCTCCCAAGTAGCTGGGATTACAGGCGCCTGCCACCATGCCTGGCTAATTTTTTGCATTTTTAGTAGAGACAGGGTTTCACCATGCTGTCCAGGCTGGTCTTGAACTCCTGACCTCAAGCAATCCTCCCGCCTTGGCCTCCCAAAGTGCTGGGATTACAGGTGTGAACCACCGCACCCAGCAGGGGCATGATTACAGGCGTGAACCACCACACTCAGCCTGGGCAACAAGAGCAAAACTCCATCTCAAAAAATAATAACATAAAAAAACACATCTATTTAAAATTTAGAAAGAAAAGGAAAAAAGTGCTTCAAGAAGAAAGGAGAAAGGAGTGATCAACTATATCAAATAAGATCAAAACTTTGAACCAACCATTGAATTTAGCTATGGTGACTTGGGATGAGAGGAATTTCAATGGAGCAGTGGGAGGTGAAGCCCTGATTGGAGGAGTTCAAGGAAGAATGGAGGACCTGGAGTATAAACAGCCCTTTTGAGGAATTTTACCATAAAGAGGAACAGAGCAGTGAGGTGTTAGCTTAGAGGAGAAGTGAGAGCTAGACATAGCATTGTCTAGCTAACATGTGAGAGAAATAACACAGTGGTCAAAAGACCAGGCTTACCCGGGAGCGGTGGCTCACATCGGTAATCCCAGCACTCTGGGAGGCTGAAGCAGGAGGATTGCTAGAGCCTAGGAGTTTGAGACCAGCCTGACCCCATCTGTACAAAAAGATTTGCCAGGTGTGGTGGCACATGCCTGCAGTCCCAGCTATTTGGGAGTCTGAGGTGGGAAGGATCACTTGAGCCTGGGAGGTCGAGGCTGCAGTGAGTTGTGACTGTGCCACTGCACTTCACCCTGGATGACAGAGTGAGATCCCGTTTCCAAAACAACAACAGCAACACAAAAAAAGCAGGCTCTACTGCATATGGTGACTTCCTTCCAAAAAGTAAGAAACAGAAAGAGAAGGAAGTGAAGTAATTTTACAGGGCAGATATCTGACAGACGCCACCTCAGCCATGGTTAACATAAGCAGTGATAACTCCTGTAAATAGTACTGACCCTGGATACAGGTTGGTACTCTATGGTTTTCCTCCCCCAAATCCAAAACCTCAGTCTGATCATGAGAAAAACATCAGACAAATCGCAATTGACAAACAGTCTACAAAATAGTGGATAAGTTCCAACCAATATTCCTCAAAACTGTCAAAGTCATCAAAAACAAGGAAAGTCTGAGAAACCATCACAGCCAAGAGGAGCCAGAAGATACAACAACTAAATGTAATATGGTATCCTGAATGGGATCCTGGAACAGAGAAAGGACATCAAGTAAAAGCGAAGGAAGTCTGAATAAAGCATGGACTTTAGTTAATAATAATGTGTCAATATTGTATTGTAATGAATGCAGCACACTCATGCAAGATGTTAATAACGGGAAACTGGGTGCGGAGTATGCGAAGGACGCAGAGTATCCGGGAACTCTTCCTACTATCTTCTAAACTTTTCCATAAATTTAAAACTGTTCATAAAAAAACACATCTAGGCCAGGCGCAGTGGCTCACGCCTGTAATCCCAGCACTTTAGGAGGCCGAGGCAGGCGGATCATCTAAGGTCGGGAGTTCTAGACCAGCCTGACCAACATGAAGAAACCCTGTCTCTACTAAAAATACAAAAAAAATTTTTTTTAAATTAAGCCAGGCATGATGGTGCATGTCTTTAATCCCAGCTACTCGGGAGGCTGAGATAGGAGAATCATTTGAACCCGGGAGGTGGAGGTTGTGGTAAGCTGAGACTGCGCCATTGCACTCCAGCCTGGGCAACAAGAGCGAAACTCCATCTCAAAAAATAATAATAATAGCATTAAAAAACCACATCTATTTAAAATTTCGAAAGAAAAGGAAAAAAAAAAACATAGACTATGATGTCTGATCATCTGGTTAGAATCTTAGTGTGCCATTTAGAAGACTGTGACTCAAGGCAAGTTACTTAAATTCTCTGAGAATCAGTTCCCCTATCTATAAAATGGAAATAGGAAGAGTATCTACCTCATAGAATTGTTGTGATAAGCAAATGAGATAATCCATGTAAAATGCTTATCACACTGGCCAATAGTAAGCCTTGATAGGAGGTAGCTTTATTATTATTACTACTATTATTTTGAATCTTTATTGAATATACAAACACACACTTAGTGTGATTTTACATTTAATTTTTAAAGTAATTATTAATAATTTATATAATAATTTCCCTTTCCTTTCTTGAGAGGAAAAAAATTGAATACAGCCTATTATAAATCATCTGCAAAAAGCATTTCTCAGTGCATCATAATTGTTGAGAGGTCTTATGGTGTCAGCTGCTGCAAACAATTTAATTTAAATACCAATCTATGGTAATGTAATCAGATGAGTTGTCTCCAGAGGTTCTATATGTACTACGTTATCATGTCTGTAATGTAAACAACATTTTTCATTTGGGCTTTTGGGCTCTTGCTTTCACTAAAAGCCATAAAGTCATCAATGATAACCAGAGAATATATTATCTTGTTATTACATTATTTGTAATAATAATACTTGACAAAAGTGATTTGAAGAGTAATATGTAGAATGTTTAAAAATAAAAGTAATTAAATGAAGTAATGAAAGAATGTAGTAAAATATCTGTTATATGAAGACACTATTAAAGAAGAGAATTTGGCCTAAGCAATGGCTTCCCAATCAGGTTGTGCATCAGACTCACTCTTGGGGTTTGACAAAAAATGAAAGAAGCTGGACCCTCAACCCAGACTTACTGAATCAGCAGCTCTAGGAGTGAGACCTGCATCTGTGTATTTAAAAGACTGCATAGATGATTTTGGTTTGTGAATGATTAGCTTACCTTATCCTGCACACACTGATCATATCATATAGGCTGCTATATGAGCTGCCTTGGTAAACATAGACTGACACTCACCATCATCAAGAATCATGATCAGCTTGAGAGAGCTTTACTTAGTATATTACGGTTGTTTTCTATATTTAAGCTTGGGCTGTCAGCTGTCCTGAGCATACAAGGGACTGCCTCTTTGATTCAGTCCTCCATCACTCTCCTTCCCCTCTCGAAGGTTAAGTTTTCCCTCCCTGCACCTCTTCCCCTCTTTCTCCCTTCACTGTGCCCACAGGACAACTCAGCACGTTTAGTACAGGCAGTTGCCTCAACACCCTGAACTGAGCTGGCCTTGCCTTCTTGCTGAGCCAACAGCTTGTGCAGCACCTGGTCAGGGCCAGCTCAGTAGTCCAGGCAGTCAGTAGGCATGACCACCTGCACAATGAATTACGGCTGAAGTATCATGGAGTAAACATTTTAGACCCTTGCCCTATGAGAGAATGAATACACAAACGGACAATGGCCAGCTTATATATAAAAACAGAATTCTGCAGACAATGTGCATCAACCAGTCCAAGAAACCAACCTACCATCTACAGTATCTAACAAGTTAAACTATCAGCAACTGGGTTAAACTGTAGCAACCAGCCCAGGCAGCCAAACAAGAAACCCTGTAGCAACCTGCCTCAAATGGCCAGGACTTGAATAATTACTGACAGCTTCCTCAATTTTTGCTCCTACTTCCAACTTAGGGCCAATCAGAGAAAGTCAATTATATACCCCTAAACAAACACACAGCATACCCCCCTTTTAGGTAGCTCAGCTACAGCTTCCCTGTATCAATAGCCTCCAATCAGGACATAACTGCAGCCTTCTCCCACCCTCCTCTGTCCTCTGCCTGCTTTTGAGTTTCTGCCAAACACAAGTAATGGTGGCTGGCTCCCTTGCTTTGAAAAATTAGCTTTTGTTTGTTCTCATTTGGGTGGTCCTCATTTATTTTCACCACTAGGGAAATGGGGCTGCATGCTTGAAATGGATCACTGAATTGTTCTTTGATGCCAGAAATGTCTGTACTTTAGGGAGGCTGTTAGATGTGGCCAAAAAGAGCACAGCAGTAAGGGAAGAAGTGTAGAGTGGCTGGGGTTAAGGACATAAGCCTTGGATCCAGACTGCCATGGTTCAGATCCTGGCTCTTCCACTACCAGCTGGTGAACCTGAACAAGTTACTTAACCAATTTGTACCACAGTTTCCTGACCTGTTAAAAAACACTGGCAATGATAATGGCTCACAGAGTAACTGGAGGGGTTATATGAGACAAGCCATGTAAAGCATGAATATCTGGATTTCAGTGCTATCAACAGAGAGAATAATCTGCCTCACTAATTTATGATACCCACCTGGCCCCATTCACCAACATTAAACTGGACTAAAAACACTTTTCTTTCACAGTTAGTAACTCTAGGAAATCCAGGGGTATAAATACTGCCGACGCCAAAATCCATCTCAAAAAGATCTGATGGGGAAGTGACCTTATTCCTCAAAATCCCTCATATGCACACTGGAAGTCTCTGTTTTCTAGAAATCAGACTTTTTTTTTTGGGGGGGGGCATAACTTAAAATTACAGAGCTTAAAATATATAAACATTTTTTGTATAACTAGAAGCCCATTGCTACAATTCAAAGACTGTGACCACACTGTTCATCAGTAACAAAGAAAACTCTCCATTTAGGTCTTCTGCTAGTCCTGGTAAGAAAAATCCTACTTCAGACCATTAAAGCTAAGTTATTTTGACATAATCATGATTCTTTTCAATAAACATTAAACATGACATTGTGGAATATCAAATCTAACCAAAAATGCCTATACTTAACAAAACAAAGATTTTTGTCTGAATTATCTCTGGCTACACTCAACACTTCCAACAGGCAGTTGCTCAACTTTCCAATGTCTGCATAAAATACAGTTCTGAAGCCAATTTTTTTAGACTAAAATAAAAAGCCACTCGAGCATAAACCTTCATTCAACGAAATTGGTTAAATAAGATTTAATTAAGAAAACTAGGAGCCACGTTCATTGCAAATCGTATTTTACTTTAGCATTTCACTTGGAATTAAGTTAGGGGCTTAGGCATGCATTGAAAACACCAAAGGATAAATATCTCAAAGTTCTAAAAATGTCCTAATACGAAAATGATATTCTGGGATGATTTCACAAGGGCCAGAAGACATCACACATTGCGAACCCAGTGAGGGTGGCATTGCGGACGAACAGAAGATGCTTTCACGCGGGTTATCCGTCTTTCCCAGGCCTCGGCTCCCTTGACATTGCTGCGATACCCAAAATTCTTTGAAACAGAGAAGGCAGGGCTGGCTTCTGGGTCCCAAGGAGTCTCTGCGTCCTCCCCGGGAAAGGAAGGGGCCGGTTCCCCGGCGGGAACTTCCCGGAGGCCGCGCCAGCCCCGCGAGCGACCCCAGCCGTGCAGGGCGACGCGGAGCCTACGCCGAGCTGGCCCCGCGGCGCGCTCCGCTCCCCCGCCGCCCCCGGCCGGTCCTGGCCGACTCACCCAGGCCGCGCCAGCCCAGCGCGCCGTCGCAGCTGTCCAGCACCGCGCACAGCTCCCCCAGCAGCGCGGGCGGCAGGTCGAACAGCAGGGTGTGCGCCGACAGCGCGCCGCGGGCCCCGCAGTTCCCCGCCATGGCTCGGTGGCCCGAGCCCCGGGAACGAGGCGGAGCCCAGGCCCCTGCAGGCCCGCGACAGGCCGTTACACAACCGCGGAAATCCTGCTTCCACGACGGCGGCAGAGCCCTAGGAACACGCAGTTCCCCGGCCCCGGCAGGGGCGGTGCCCACGTGACGCAAGGCGCGCCTAGCCCGAGATGCCCGTGCGGCCGCTTGGCCTGGCCTGGGGGGTTACCCAACCCGGGTTCTCCCTTCGCTGGCTTTGCGCCCCTTCACACCTCTGCTTTGGGGATGGAGCTGCTGAAACAAGCAGAGTGAGAACTGGAGAAAGCCCAGAGCTCAGAGCTACCAGGGGCCCACCGTGCCCCATGGCTAGGCGGTCTCCTGGTGTGGATAGCTAGAGATGTCATTACTTCTTTAAAAAGTTTGTTTCTGAAAGTTTCTCCCTTCCTTCTTTCCTTCCTTTCTTTTCTTCCTTTTTTTCTTTGTTTTGAGTCAGGTTCTCGCTGTGTCGCCCAGGCTGGAGGGCAGTGGCTGTATCTCAGCTCGCCGGAGCCTCCACCTCCTGGGCTTAAGGGATCCTCCCACCTCAGCCTCCTGAGTAGCTGGAACCACAGGCGCGCGCCACCACTCCCAGTTAATTATTATTTTTTCTTTCTTCGTAGAGAGGGAGTCTCGCTATGTTGCCCAGACTGGCTTCAAACTCCTGGCCTCAAGCGATCCTCCCACTTCCGACTTTCCAAAGTGCTGGGACTGGTGGTATTAGCCACTGTCCCCGGACTATTTATTTTTTATCCTGTCAGAATAGCTATCCATGTTCATCGAGGAACACTTGGAAAACCCACAAAAAAAAAAAACTGAAAAAAGAAGATAATCACTCACAACCCCACTCAGCCCATTACCCTCTAAAAGTTTTGACACATTTTCCTCCCAACTTTTACTGAATTTAAACAGATAAAAATGTGCATATATGGGATTATTACTGGAAAAGATGAATGTAGATATCAACAACAGAAAAACAGAAGAGACACCAAATGAGAGTAAAATTATGCTCGTTTTCTTCACGAGGCGGCCCCTCCTCCATACACCTACTTGGTTTTAAGAAATTCTCTTCCTCATGGGCTTCCCTGATGAAATATCGTTCCATCATTTTTTCCTTCCTCAAAGTGCTTCACATAATCTTCCTTTTTGCCTTCAACATGGAGTTTAAGTAAAATTATTGTTTTGAAATCTTCACGGAGTTTAAGTAAAATTGTTGTTTCGAAATCCTCTAGGTCACACAAGGCATGTTACCAGTGACAAAAAGTTGTTTTCAAAGTGGTGAGAAAAAGCTTAGCCTTAATGACTGGAAGAGTGGGCAGTGACCATCAAGTGAAAACACCAGAGGTGTTTTTAAACCTCTCAGATTGTAGTCTTAGAAATATCTTCCCCTAGAGATCAGGAGTTATGAAACACTAGCATTTCATGGCCCTACCTGAATGGTCCTTGTCAGCAAAAATACTCCATAACAATATACCTAAAAACTGGCAAAGCCCATACTGTGTGGGCAGGAATTTCGATATGCCGTTGTTCAAGGTTTTATTGTCAATCTGTACACGCTGTACACCCCTTCCTTCCTTCCTTCCTTCCTTCCTTCCTTCCTTCCTTCCTTCCTTCCTTCCTTCCTTCCTTTCTTTCTTTCTTTCTTTCTTTCTTTCTTTCTTTCTCTCTTTCTCTCTCTCTCTCTTTCTTTCTATTTTGTTTTAGTCGCTCTGTCGCCCAGGTTGGGATGCAGTGGTGTGATCTTGGCTCACTGCAACCTCCAACCCCTGGGCTCAAGTGATCCTGCCACTTCATCCTCCAGCACAGCTGGGACTACAGGTGCATGCCACTATGCCCAGCTAACCTTTGTATTTTTTGTAGAGATGGGGTTTTGTCATGTTGCTCAATCTGGTCTCAAACTCCTGGGTTCAAGTGTTCCACCCACCTCGGCCTCCCAAGGTGCTGGGATTACAGGCATGAGCCACCGCACCCAGCCCACTCTACACCTCTTAAAGGGACTACCTGAACACTCTGAGCAACAGAGGCAAGAGGTCATTAATTATTTGGTAGCTCTTGAGTTGCTACTACAGGGGAGGCAAACTCACTCAGAGGAACCAGGAAATCACTGCAGATGAGGGAAGCAATCAGAACAGCCTGCTTTGCCAGATCTTGTAATTTACCAAGAAGCAAGGATCCTATGTGAAAGCTAAAGTATGTGAAATTTCCTGTATTTTCAGGGTTGGCAGTTGTTCTCAGACCATGTTCCCTCCCTATTCCTAAAACTGTCTTTGAGTTTTGATTTTTATATCATCAGGTTATATCATCATGGTTGCTGTCAACTGCTGATCACCCCGACTCCAATTCCTTCTCCTCATTTTTAGACTCTCTAGCTCCTGGCCCATTGTTGCTCTCTCCAGTACTAATCCTGTCTTAGTTCTCAGTGATTTAAAATATATGTAGAATAACTATTCACAATAGCAAAGATATGGAATCAAGCCAAATGCCCATCAACGACAGACTGGATAAAGAAAACGTGGTACATATACACCGTGGAATACTATGCAATCATAAAAAGGAATGAGATCATGTCCTTTCCAGGGACATGAATGGAGCTGGAGGCCATTATCCTTAGCAAACTAACACAGGAACAGAAAATCAAACACTGCATGTTCTCACTTATAAGTGGGAGCTGAACCATGAGAACACATGAACACATGGAGGGGGAACAATGCACACTGGGGCCTGTCAGGCGAAGGGGTAGGGGAGGCAGTGAATCAGAAGGAATAGCTGATAGATGCTGGGCTTAATACCTAGGTGGTGGGATCATCTGTGGAGCAAACCACAATGGCACATGTTTACCTATGTAACAAACTGCACATCCTGCACATGTACCCCGGAACTTAAAAGCTGATGAAACAAAATTAAATGCACACACACACACACACACACACACACAGATATATATGTAGAATAGATGGTGATCTTTCCAATGCCTGGCCTCTCATTTCCTTGACTCCTCTCCTCCAGTGACATTGTACTCCACCCAATGCTCCATTTCAGCCACTCAATCCCATGAGCTACCCTAGAATTTGTCATTATCAATAGCTGCATCCCATCTATACTTTCTTTCATGAATCCACTCTCTGATCATACCTCCTGTCCTTCTAGCGCATTCCCTCTAGTACTCTGACCCCAACAATCCTTTCCCTTCACCAGATATCCAATCCAAAATCTTGCTGCCTCTTTTCTGGCTCCACCCTCTTGACGTCCTCACTTTTCTGCTTCTCCATTAGGTCTGTGGTCAATTAATATATTCACTCCTTTGCATATGCTCTACATTCCCTTGTTCCTCTCCCACTTTGTTGAGCTCTCTTGGCAAGTCTAAAATCCTGATTAAATCCAATTTTCTAAGTTGGCTCTGCACCCATGCACCTGAGTGTAGCTGGGGAACAGGGTGGAAAACCAAAATCCTGTTAATTGAACTCAATTTAAAATCAAGGCCAAGACTCTCAAGTGGGTCCTTTATGTCACTGGGCAAGCATACTATGCACCTTTAGCCAATGCAGTCTTCTGGTCTCCTTGAAAGCTATGCTATGCTTTCTTTTTTCTCAACTCCCATCATCCTGTCCTCCACAAATGATCTTGAGAATATTTATTGAGAATACCGATGCATCAGGAAAAAAAACTTCCATGGAATCTCACCACAACATCGAACTATCTACTAGCATCTGTGCCAACATACTCTTTCTTCTTGTTTTCCATGGATGAATTATCTAGGCGCCTATGTAAATCATTAGACTTCATTTGTGCACTGGATCTTATCTCTAGTACCAATTCAAAGGCATCAAGGGCACCTGCTTTCCCTGGTCCCTGTTACATTGTGAGTTTTTCACTCTTTACCACCTCAATTCCATCAGCATACAAATATGATGTTGTTTCTATCAACTTAAACCAAAATTTTTGATGCCACTTCCCCCTTCTGTCTTTGGTCCCAATTCTTTGCTCCCCTTTGCAGTGTAGAGCCGAATATTCTCATTGTGTCCGATGTCCTCTTCGTATCTTCTCTTAAACCAACTCTAATTAGAGGCACCCCTCCCACCTTACTCCACTAAAACTACTGCCTTCAGGGTCACACATGTCCACATCATTGCTAAGTAAAATAATTAATTTTCAGTCCTCACTTACTTGACCCATCGGTATTTTTGATACAGTTGATCACCCCCTCCTTCTTGGAAACTTTCTTCATTTGATTTTTAGGATACCACATTCTCTTATATTTTTCACTTACCTCATTGGTCACCCCTCAGCTTCCTTTGCTGTTCCTCCTCTTCTCCCTAAATTCTAAATGTTGGAGCAACCCATGACTCAATCCATGGCTCTTCTCTATCTACACCCACTGCCTTGCTGATCTTAATCAGTTTCAAGGCTTTAGGTACCATCTATATACCACAGACTACCAAATTTATTTTTAGTCCAGACCTCTCTCTTAAATTCTAGAGTCATGTCCAAAATTGAATTCTTTTTTTTTTTTGAGACGGAGTCTCACGCTGTTGCCCAGGCTGGAGTGCAGTGGCGCGATCTCGGCTCACTGCAAGCTCCGCCTCCTGGGTTCACGCCATTCTCCTGCCTCAGCCTCCTGAGTAGCTAGGACTACAGGCGCCCGCCACCGCGCCCGGCTAATTTTTTGTATTTTTAGTAGAGACGGGGTTTCACTGTGGTCTCGATCTCCTGACCTTGTGATCCGCCCGCCTCGGCCTCCCAAAGTGCTGGGATTACAGGCTTGAGCCACCGCGCCCGGCCAGCCACCGCGCCCGGCCCAAAATTGAATTCTTGATTATGCCTCTTAAACCTACTCTTCCTGCCTTCCTCCATGTCTAGATTAACAGCAACTCCACCAGCTGGGCACAATGGCTCAGGCCTGTAATACCAGCACTTTGGGAGACTGAGGCAGGCAAGCTGCTTGAGCCCAGGGGCTCAAGACCAGCCTGGGTAACATGGCAAAACCCTGTCTCTACAAAATAATAATAATAATAATAATAAATTATTAGTAGTTGGGTGTGGTGGTGCACACCCATAGTCCCAGCTACCTGAGAAGCTGAGGTGGGAGGATCACTTGATCCCAGGAAGCCAAAGCTGCAGTGAACCATGATTGTGCTGCTGCACTCCAGCCTAAGTGACAGAGTAAGACCCTGTCTCAAAACACACACACACACACACACACACACACACACACACACACACCCCAAACAACGCTCCCCCGGCAACTCCATCCTTACAGTTGCTTAAACTAAAATCTATAGAGTCATCCTTGACTCCTCTACCAGTTCCCAGCTACCAGTGTAATCCCATGTTCAATCTACCAGCAAATCCTGTCAAGGCTATTCAAAATCTAGAATCTAATCAATTTTCCTCACCTCCACTGCTGCCATTCTGGTTTGAGCCACCATCACATATTGTCTGGATTGTTATAGTAGCCTCTGAACTAAGGATAGCTTCCACTCTGGCTTCCAACACTGCAGTGAGATTGATTCTTTTAAATCCTATCTAACTGTGTCTCCCCTTTGTTCAGAAGCCAGCAATGGCTCCTAATTTCAGTCAATAAAAGTCAAACTCTTTATATAATCTGCATTCTTTCTCCCCTTCCCATTCTGCTGCTTTGCCCTCTGATTTTGTTTCCTTGTTCATTGTTCATTCTGCTTTAGCCACAATATCTCGTTGCTGGTCTTTGAACACAAAAGGGAGAGCCCCACATTGGAGGCTTTGCACTTGCCACTCCCTTGCCTGGTATGCTCTTCCCACATGGCTAAGGTCTACTCAGACCCCCATAATTAAAATTGCCATGGTTCGTGCACTCAGATTGGGGCTGAGATATGACTGAAATTGGTCCAATAATGTATGACTTGGGGAATCATATTTCATTCAGCTATATCTCTTCTGGATCAGAATAAGAACATGTAGCAGCTCTGGTCATGGACGGGAACCATCTTGCAACCACATAGACATCAATATTAGAATGAAACAAGTCCTGGGAATAATGAGAGGAAAAACCTAGTGAGAGGAAAAACCAAGTCCTTGCTAATGTCATTGAACAGTTCATTCATTCTAGGCCTGGAGCGTGTCCTACTTGTGGTCTTATAACTATATGAGATAAATTTCCTTTTTAAGCCAGGAATCTTGTTATTTGAAGCCAAACGCATCCTAGCTGACGCACTAAGCAGGCACTTGGTAATACTCTCTGGTTTGTTGAGCACCTATAAAACCTATGGGAAGAAAACTAATCCCTGTCTAAACCTGGAGTTCAAATGTGTACACTGTATCTGGTGGGATGTGAGATGTGTATGAAAACCAGATTGCAGAGAGAGGCAGCTGAGACCCTGAGACAAAATAAACGTTGGGAAAGAATGATTCTGGCAGCATGGGCAGAAGCAGTCTGAAGTTCTAGAAGTGCATGAAACTGGACTAGAACCCATGTAGACCCAGACACTTCAACCCCATCCTACCTTCCCACTGCCAGTATACATATTATCTGGAAAAAAGAGGACTATGGTTAAGTCACAAAACTGTGTGACATAGCTCTTTGCTGTGGGATCCTCTCCAACATCCCCCTGCCCCCAAGTTTTGGATACCAGAAGAATAAAGTATTTTTATCCCAGCTGGAAAGAAGATAACAGTGAACTGCAAAGACGAAAAAATGGAGATGCCAAGGAAACCCTGAAGGCCATGGTGACAATGGCACAGATACAGAGTAATATCAGTGACCAAGCCCCAGCTAAGCACAGGCACAAATCCTCAGAAATCTAGAAACAGGTGAGGGAGAAAAGAGGTGAGGCAGACAACAGCTCTTAATATATATGAGACAAGTATCTTGGTAGTAGCTATTTATACAGCCACCCCTAGAGATGGATGTTCAAAAGACTCTCAAGTTTGTGGGACTGATGATATTTTGTGGTTTGGGAAGTAATTTCAAAACAAAGATCAAGAACCTATCCCATATTTGAGCTTCATCCCTTACCTATAACCTACGACCTTACCCTAGAGAGTTATATATACGTTGGGGTTCAGGGATAGAGTAAAGATCAGGAACGGGGTGAAGACATTTGTGGTACATTGCTTGGTTATTTTATTTTATTTAAAAAATTGTTTTGGTAGAGATGGGAGTCTTGCTATGTTGCTCAAGCTGGTCTCAAACTCCTGGGCTCAAGCGATCCTTCTACCTTAGCCTCACAAAGTGCTGGGATTATAGGCATAAACCACTGCACCTGGCTACTTAGTAATTAAAAAAAATGAAGATTGAATGTTTCTTAGGCTTTCATCAAAATGACCTCATGAAAATAACATGTAGCCAGGAGCCATGGCTCACATCTCTAATCCCAGCAATTTGGGAGGCTGAGGTGGGAGGATCGCTTGAACACAGGAGTTCGTGACCAGCCTGGGCCACATGGCAAAACCCCGCCTCTCCAAAAAAAATACAAAAATTGGCCAGGCATGATGATGTGTGCCTGCAGTCCCAACTACCTCAGAGGTTAAGGTGGGAGGATTGCTTGAGCCCAGGACTTTGAGGCTGCAGTGAGCCGTGATCAAGCCAGTGCACTCCAGCTTGGGTAACAGAGAGAGACCTTGTTTAAAAAAAAAGGAAGAAAAGAAAAGAACATGTGCTTGTTATTCCTCCAGTTCTATATGCGTGTGTGTATATATGTATTTACATAGTATATCACAGAAAATATATAATATTTTAAAATAACATTAGGTTTGTGTTCGCTTATAACTCAATTTTTTCCCATTTAATAAGTAAAAAACATTTTTTCTAAAAATCAATTATGTCACAACATGATATATACCAAGATTTTAACAATTATCCTCTTAGGATTGATGGTGGAAAGGAGTATTCAGTACTTCATTTTCTTACTTGAGATTTTTGTGTTTTCAAAACTTTCTACAATTATTATGTATCATCTCTGTGATTAGAAAATCCTCAACTATAAAAAATAATTTCTTCCAACACTTTGTGATTAATCCCATTTGATTGTTTTCTTTCTAAACCATTTTCATGGCATTTTTCAGTTTAGGTATGTTGCTGTGATAACTTTTGCCTAGTCACCACTGACTTTTAAAAGTCTGATTTTCATGTTTGAATAACTTTCAGCCAAGGGCTTTTTATGATAATTTCAATATCAGCTAAAGTTTTGTTTTTGAAGCAAACATTTATTTACCCCTAGAAGAACCCCAGACATGTGGGAAAAAAAAAAATCTGAGATTATGGCTAAACATTTTCTCTTTCATTAAGATATTTACTCGGATTGCTTACAATTTGAGACTGGAAAAGGGCTTAGAGGTCCTTGTCCAACTCCTACAGTTTACAAATGACACAACTGCTGCTGGCCATAAGAACTCTGGGTGCAATATTTATTGGAAAAAGACTTACAAAAATGTTTACACAATAAAAATATTGTTTAAGATATCCAAAATTTCTTTGGCATATAATGAACATAAATCTTGTGTATTTTTCCTCTGAAGGATCCAACTTTCTGTCCAGGCATGGTGGCTCACACCTGTAATCCCAGCACTTTGGGAGGTTGAGGCAGGTGGATCACCTGAGGTCAGGAGTTTGAGACCCGCCTGACCAATATGGTGAAACCCTGTCTCTACTAAAAATACAAACATTGGCCAGGCATGATGGCGTGCACCTGTAATCCCAGCTACTTGGGAGGCTGAGACAGGAGAATCACTTGAACCCGGGAGGTGGAGGTTGCAGTGAGCCAAGTTTGTGCCACTGCACTCCAGCCTGGGGAACAGAGCCAGAGTCCCTCTGAAAAAACAAAAACAAAAACAAACAAACAACAGCAACAACAACAACAACAACAAAAAAAACAGTATTTGACTTTCTTTTCCTTGTCACTGAACAAATCCGCCAAATAAACCCTATCTTAGTCTCAGGCTGCCATAACAAAATCCCACAGACTGCATGGCCTAAAAAATACAAATTTATTTTCTCATGGTTCTGGAGACTGAAACCCTAAAATCAAGGTGTTGGCAGGGTCCAATTTCTGGGGAGGGCTCTCCTTCTGACTTGTAGATGGCCCCCTTCTTGCTACACCCTCACAAGGTCTTTCCTTGATGCATGCATGTGGCAAGTGTGAACTAACTCTGATGTCTCTTCTTATGAAGACATTTCATATAAAGACACTAATCCTATAGGATCAGGGCCCTATCCTTATGACCTTATTTAACCTTAATTACTTCCATAGGTGTCCCATCTCCAAACACAGCCACTCCAGGGGTTTGGGCTTCCACATAAGAATTTGGGTTAGGTGATAGGGCTTGCAGGGTGTCAGAAACATTCAGCTGGTAACAAACTGTACGTAATTTCAAGAAATAATGTTACATCATCAAGTTTCAGAGTATACATCCTAACAACACTTGGTCATACATTATCCACATCTTCTGGTCTTTCACAGAAGTTATGGTTCCTCTTTCTGTTCTTGTACAGAATTTATTACATTGTTCTGAAATTTTATAGCAGAGTAAAGCTTGGATGTAATCTGGTGCCTTTATAAAGAAGACAGTAACAAAGGTCTGTATGTGCAAATACTCGGCATATTTAGGTTTAAAAATCTTAGTAATTGTTCAGATCAAATGTCCTCAAGACTCATTTTGACAATTCCATAGCATTTACCCTCTCATTACATACCATCTTTCTTGAAATTTTGCCTTTTTTGTCCTCCATGATTACACTCAATATATTTTTTTCCTACACACTGTTTCTTCTGTTTCCTTAACTAGCTCTTCTTCTGACCTGTATAATGTACCCACAGGCTGAATTTATTGATCCTCTTATTCGGGGTCTTACAGGTTTCATATAATCTCTCTCATTCTTCATCTATCAATCTGTAAGTCGACTACTTTGGTATTTGTGTCATCAGCCCTAACCTGCCCTGAAGATTCTCGTCTCACCTCCTGTATTTATTGAACAATTCCATTTGAATTTCTTGCCTCCATCAAATCAGCATGTCCCAAACTGATTATTTCCTATAAAATAAACTTCCTTGTTTCTGATCACATGGGCCAAGGTAACTCTGAGTAATTTTGACTGACTGATTTACACTATATTCAGAAAGATTTACTGGGCACCTTGTGCTAGATACCTATATCTAATAAGTCACCAAATCTTGTTCTTCTATAGTATTTTTGATATGTGTCTGGGTCTTTTCTAATTTGTCTATTACTTCATGTTTGAGATTTTGCAATATCTCTTACTTGGTGAACCCCTACTTATTCTTTAATACTCAATTGAAAAGTCACCATTTCTGTGTTGCAGGTTGAATTGTGTACCCCCAAAATGTATCTTTAAGTCCTAACCCTGACTACCTCTGACTGTAACCTTAATTGGAAATAGGGATGTTGCAAATGCAATCAAGTTAAGACAAGCTCATATTGGATTAGGGTAGCCCCTAATTCAATGACTAGTGACTTTATAAGAAGAGAGAAGTTTGGACTTGGAGACACAGAGGAGGAAAAGGCCATGTAACAACTGAGGCAGAGATGGCAATGATGCAGCCACAGCCAAGGAACTCCAAAGATTGCTGGCAACCACCAGAAGCTGGGAGAGGTGTGGAATAGATTCTTCCTCAGAGCCTTTAGAAGGAACAAACTATACACAGACATCTTGATTTCAAAATCTGGCTTCCAGAACTGTGAGAGAAGAAACGTCTGTTGTTTCAAGTCACTCTTTGTGGTAACTGGTTACAGCAACCCTAGGAAACTGAAACACTTTATAATCTCCATGAAACCATTTATAATCTCCCCAGAGTTAACCATTTCTTTCTAGGTTCTGTAACATTCAGTACTCCTTTCCATCGGAACTCATTTTTCGGTATTGTTTTCCCGTGGGCTTGTGAAGGATTGGTGTGTAGCAAAGGAGTCAGTCATCTTTGTGTACCTGGCATGCTGCTTGGCAGAGAGTAACTTCCCAATAAATGTCTAATCAATGAAAGAAGTGATGACCTTGCCTTCAGACAATAATAATTACAACTACCATTTAGCGAGCACTCACCGTTTGCTAGGCACAGTGTTATTACTTTACATGCTATGTTCTGACAACAATTCTCCAACACCAACTGAGTGTCCTGCAATTCATCCCAATTCTAACACTAACTACTGACTTAGTACAGATTCCACAAGTTAAGGACAAGGTCCATAATTTCTAACACTAACTACCCAGAGTTAATGCAGTCCCCACAAGGTCTCAGTCCCATGAAACAGCCCCCACTTCAGACGCCAGCTGCCAGACTCAGGTACCTCCAAGCTATCTGCATCTCTGCCTAGCTAAATACAAATTTGAGAGTCCCCATGATTCCCTCCAAGTTGGATAACTCACCAGAACAACTCACGGGATTCCGGAAAGTGCTATGCTTATTATTACCATTTTATTATAAAGGACACCAATGAACAGCAAGGTAAAGAGATACATAGGGCGGCAAGGTCTGAAAGGGCACCCAGGACACAGCTTCCATTCCCTCTCCAGATGCTCCACCCTCCCAGAATATCAATGTGTTCAACAACCACGAAGCTCCCAGAGCCTCATTATTTCAGTTTTTATCTGGGGTTTCATTACATAAGCATGATTGAATAAATTATTGACCATTGTGATTAAACTCAATCTCCAGGATGGGGTGGCTGTTACTCCAGTCCCCTGGTCATGTGCTTGGTCTTTCTGATATGGCCATCCCCTTCCTTGAAATTATGTAAGGGCCCACCATGGGTCACCTCCTGAGTTAGCATAGATTCAAATATGAAAGGGGCTCATTATGAATAATAGAAGACATTCTTGTGGCTCTAGAAATTCCAAAGGTTTTTGAAGTTCTGTGCCAGGAAATGTATTTGGTCTTTGTGCCTGAACAATGGCCAGATAGATTTTTTATTATACCACCCACACACCACACACACACCAGCTGGAAGTAGGTATCAATGCTATCTGCATTTTACAGATAAGAAAACTGAGGCCTACCTAACCACAAAATAATGCTATCTCACTAGCCCAGCTTTCTCTCAATTCATTTTATCTTCAAATTCGTCTACATTAAACAGAGTTTTCAACATACTACTTCCTCAAAAAAATCTTTGGTGGCTCTCCATTACACAATCGAGTCCTATCATTGAAGGCTCTCTAAAGTCCAGGTCAAGTTGGTTGTGTTCATTCCTACCTCTGGCCATTCCCATTCCATTATTTTCCTCCCTTCTTCTAAGGGAGGAACATATTTATTTCATTCTTATAAGCACTGTGGGAGGCTGGGCATGGTGGCTCATGCCTGTAATCCCAGCACACTCTGGGAGGCTGAGACAGGAGGATTGCCTGAGCCCAGGAGTTTGAGACCAGCCTGGGCAATATAGACAGATCCTATCTCAAAAAAAAAAAAAAAAAAAAAAAAAAAAAAAAAAAAGAAAAGAAAGAAAAAAGAAAAGAAAAAGGGAAAAGTCACGCAAAACTAAATCATTCCTCATTCCTTAATAGCTGTCAAATCTTGCCTATCCTTTAAGGTTCAGTGAAAGAGAAAAGTAAACTTTATTGAGCACTTACTATCAGTATGTGCTTTACATACTGACTCATTTAATATTCCAACAACCCTGCAGTTTAGGTATTCCAATTTTAAGTTTATAGTAGAGAAAACCTAGGCCTAGAGATATTACTTAGATGCCCGAAAATGGGTGAGTGAGCTAAGATTCAGATTCTAGTTTATTTGGCTGTAAAAGCCCTTGCTCTTTTTAAGTAACCTATGAGCCTTATAAATCTCCACTATTCTGGCCACTAAAGTTGAGCTGTAAATACAATTTTAAAGATAAAACAATTTTAAAGATAATTGCAACTTATATCTCCACGACCTTTAATGTTGAATGTAGGTTATTATCCAAAAGCCAAAAACAAAAATGTTTTGTGTTTTCTAGGCAATCCAGAAATAAGGACAGAATTGTAGTTTGAGAATAGTCCAGAAGATGTTTTAGCTTGGGGTTTGTAGAGCAAACACAGGTGAAAAGGAGGTGAGAATGATGAAGAGATGGTTAGAGGGAAGAGGAAGCATGCAGATAGGTCTTTAAAAATCAATAAAATTTCCTTTAGATTAGTGATTTTATTTACAAAGCACTTTCCTTGAAATTGTAGCTTTAAAATAAATAGAGAAGCATTAGATTACTGAGTTATTGGATTTCATGTCTATAAGTAAATGCTTTATTGTCATAAGATAGCTTTCTTATCTAAACTGAGAGGGAGCAAATAATTTTTCACTTTTCTATGACAATTTTTAAAATTTAAGTATAATATACAAATTTAAGTATAAAATACACACAAATCCTAAGTATAAATAGCTTGCCTCATTATCAATAAGTGAACATATGTAATCAGCCAGGAAACAGAACATTACTGGAATCCTGGAATTCCTTCTAAGTTCCTTCTCCCTATGATTATCCCTTCCTCCTCCCCAAAGATAAACAATTTCCTGATGTGTAAGACCACAGATTACTTTTGTTTGCTTTTCAGCTTTACATTATTCTTTATGTTATTCTATATATTCTTTACATTTGATTTCTTTTGCTTAGCACTATGTTTGTAAGCTACATCCCATGAACATGTCAATTTGTTCATTTTAATTATATAGGGTATGTGATTATATGAATATACTGTAATTTATTCATTTTTTCCAATAGTGGACAATTTGAGTTGTTTCTAGTTTTTGGCTATTAAGAATAACTTGGCTATGTATATTCTTGGTTATGTCTTTTGTAAACATGTGCATGCCTTTCTGTTGAACATATACTTTATTTAGGAGTAGAACTGCCAAGTCATAGAACTTGCAGTGTATGTTCAACTTTGGTAGATACTGCCAATTTTCCAAAGGAATTGCTTCATCTGCATAATTTGTCGGGCTCAGCAAGAAGTAAAAATGTTGGACCTCTTGTTTAAAAAGCAGGAAAAAGCCCTATTAAAGATACTTAAATATAAAGCTTTTTCATTTCTTTTGCAATCTCTTGACTTGCCATGATGCTTTTTACTTTCTATTTAATGTAGTAAATAAAAAATCATTTAAAATTATTAGCACAAATTTTGCCATTGATCTTTATATTTTGCAATGCTAGTTTTAAATACAAATTTAAAAGGGGGGTTAATGCATATGTGGAATCACCAAAATGACACAATTTGTGTTTCATGGCTTGTACGTATTTATTTCATTCTTATAAGAACTGTGGAAAAGTCACACAAAACTAAATCAATTATTTTTATTTCACTTCCTGATACATGCAAACTATAGCAACACTCTCTAACTTTAGCTTATTGCAAAGGATAGCCTGAAAAGAAAAGGAACTATGATTGCCATATTTTTCCTTTTCCTTCTGTGTCTTCATTTTGAGTGTAAGCGGTTGACATTTACAGGGAAAGCACACAAGTAAAAAGTGATGTGGGCCGGGTGCGGTGGCTCACGCCTGTAATCCCAGCACTTTGGGAGCCGAGGCGGGTGGATAACGAGGTCAGGAGATCGAGACCATCCTGGCCAATATGGTGAAACCCCGTCTCTACTAAAATACAAAAAAATTAGCCGGGCATGGTAGCGGGTGCTTGTAGTCCCAGCTATTCGGGAGGCTGAGGCAGAGGAATCGCTTGAACCCAGGAGGCGGAGGTTGCAGTGAGCTGAGATCGCGCCACTGCACTCCAGCCTGGCAACAGAGTGAGATTCTGTCTCAAAAAAAAAAAAAAAAGATAAAAAAAGAATGTGACAGCCTGTAATCCCAGCGCTTTGGGAGGCCAAGGCTGGAGGATTGCTTGAGGCCAGGAGCTCAAGACCAGCCTGGGAAACACAGAAAGACACTGTCTCAAAAAATTTAAAAAATTAGGGCATGGTCGCTCACGTCTATAATCCCAGCATTTGGGAGGCCGAGGTGGGCGGATCACCTGTGGTCAGGAACTTGAGACCGCCTGGCCAACATGGTGAAACCCCATCTCTACAAAAAATACAAAAAAGTTAGCTGGGCGTAGTGGTTGATGCCTGTAATCCCAGCTACTTGGGAGGCAGAGGCAGTAGAATCACTTGAACCCAGGAGGCAGAGGTCGCAGTGAGCTGAGACCTGCGCCATTCCACTCCAGTCTGGGCAACAAGAGGGAAACTCCGTTTCAAAAAAAAAAAAAAAAAAAAAATGAGTTGGGCATGGTGGCATGCATCTGTAGTAGGAGGCTAAGATGGGGGGAGCCATTGAGCCCAGGAGTTTGAGGCTGCAGTGAGCTATGATTGCACCACTGCCCTCCAACTTGGGTGACAGAACAAGACCGTATTACAGAAAAAAAAAGAAAAAGAAAAAAAAAGATGTGCAAAGATTCCTTGGTCATTCATGTTTCTTAAAACGTCATTGCTGGCTGGGCATGGTGGCTCAAGCCTATAATCCCAGCACTTTGGGAGGCCGAGATGGGTGGATCACGAGGCCAGGAGATCGAGACCATCCTGGCTAACGCGGTGAAACCCCGTCTCTACTAACAAAATACAAAAAACTAGCCAGGGGAGGTGGTGGGCGCCTGTAGTCCCAGCTACTGGGGAGGCTGAGGCAGGAGAATGGCAACCCGGGAGGCGGAGCTTGCAGTGAGCTGAGATCTGGCCACTGCACTCCGGCCTCGGTGACAGAGCAGGACTCCGTCTCAAAAAAAAAAAAAAAAAAAAAAAAAAAAAGGCATTGCTTTCCTTCTGCATTCAAAGTAAGTTCTTGTCAGTAAGGAAAGCTAGGCCTCTTGGGGCTGTCAGTGCCTTCTCTTCTCTTCCCTTTACTAAGTTGCAGGTGTGACATGCTTATCTTTTACTAGCTTTGAGTCTAGCTTAACTCCCATGCATTGCAGCTCTAACAGAATTCTGTGCTCATGGGGCATGATAAATGATTAAATGCAAATGATTGGCAGGAAACAGTGGACATCCACATTGTGCATACCTCTTCTATTCATGTTCATATTCCATTGTACTTTCAGACTTCACTTACAAAACACATGTTCGAAGGCAAAATTATTAAGTATTTCAAAATGGTGACAGCTGAGCATTAAACCAAGTGCAGGGTCCTTCTGAGTCCAGGGCTCTGTGCAATAGCATAGGTTGCACACCTTTTAAGTCAGCTCTTATTTGAGTTCTAGATAATCCAGTCTTGCCAACGCTTGATATTATCAACCTCTTAATTTTAATCATTTGGTGGGTGCTTAGAGATATCTCATTTTGGCATTTATTTACATTTCTCTGATCAACCTTTCATATATTTATTAGCCACTTGGCTATGTGTGTGTGTGCGTGTGTGTGTGTGTTAGGTTCCTGTTCCAATCTTTTGTCTATTTTTCTATTGACTCTTTTTTTGGTCTGGATTTGTAACAATTGTTTTCATATTCTGAAAAGAAGCCTTATGTAGGTTATATGTATAGCAGATATCTTCCACTACTCTATGGCTTCCTTTTCACTCTCTTATGGTATATTTTGATTACTAGAAATTCCTAATTTTAATATAATTTAATTTGTCAATCTTTTCCTTTGAAGTTAAGTGCTATTTTGTATCTGGTTTCAGAAACCTTTGCCTTCCTCCAAATCATATTCTCCTGTATCATTTTCTTTAAGTTTTATTGTTTTGCCTTTCACATTTAGATCCACAATCTATCTGGAATTTATTTTTTTTGTAATTGGTAAGAGGTAGAGGATCAAACTTTGCTGATGCTGTTTTTAGTCAATACAAAGGTGAGTTCCCAATGTAGCTCCAGTTTGCCTTCTATAAAAAAATTCCATTATTATGGCAGGGCAGAGAAAGAGGGGATGGCTTCAGGTTAGGATGGGAGAGAAAACGGATTACATTCCCAGTGTCATCTGAAGTGAAACTTATCTCAGATTTTTCTCAACAAGCGTTTTAAGTCCTCTCACCTGGAGAGTGACTAAAGTGATAGAGGCCATATCCCACTCACCTATCCATTCAATAAACTAAAATGAGGGGCTGGACACAGTGGCTCATATCTATAATCTCAGCACTTTGGGAGGCCGAGGTGGGGGGATCACCTGAGCCCAAGTTCGAGACCAGTATGGGCAACATGGCGAAATTCCGTCACTACAAAAAACACAAAAAATTACTCGGGTGTGGTCACCTGACCTCAGGAGGTCCAGGCTGCTGTGAGCCTAGATAGTGCCACTGCACTCCAGCCTGGGTGACAGACTGAGACTCTATCTCAAAACAAACCAACAAAAACAAATTAAAATGATGTGCTTGTAAAATGTAAAATCATAAAAGATAAAGTTTTATTTTTGTTTTGTTTTTCTTGTCATTATGGAAGTGAGGTTAGTTATTTTGGCAAAGCCTTCTGAGGACTTCAAGTTTAAGGATTTAGTTTCAGAATACACTGTTCCACAACTGTTCTGAATTCCACTTGCTCAGTGTTCGGTTGTGGTTAAGGTGAGGACTGGGCAATTTGGGTAGCTCAAAGTAAACTCACCAAAACAATTCCAAGGGACCCTAGGATGACACTACTCTGGGTATGTCTACACCTATTTATATTGGAATGACAACAATATCATGAATACTCACTCTAATTCATTGTATTTGCCACCATCATCTCTCTCTTAAGAGTAATAAAACTTTATCCCCTTTTCTCTGCCTTTGGTCACGGCCCTCTTCAATGTATTCTACTTCTGGCATAGGATGATCTGGCCTTTGCTTATCTCTATCTCTCCAGCCTCATTCTTTGCCACTTGTCCCCTACACCAGCTGAGCTTCACCATCTCCCTCTTTGCAGAGGTTGGTCGCTTGAGGACCAGCCTACATTACTGCTCTTTCTCTGGTTGGCCCCTACTTGCCTTTCAGGATTAAATATTACTTCATTCAGAAAGCCTAGTTTATAGAAAGTGCCCAATAAATATATATTATTATTTTAAAAAATGGTAAAAACACATCCTCGGTGTGATTATTGAAAGAGTGGATGAATGAGATGGGTATTTGTTGAGTGGATGGGTGACTGGGACATGGGTTCTATCACTAGCAACTCTCCAGGTGAGAGGACTTAAAAAGTTTGTTGAGAACAATCTGAGAAAAGTTTCACTTCAGATGACGCCGGGAATGTAAACCATTTTCTCTTCCATCCTAACTCGGAGCCATCCCCGCTTTCTCCGCCCAGCTGGAATTTTTGAGGCGAGAAAATCGACTCGCTCGGGATTCGCCCGCCGACGCCGCTCGACTTGTTGGGGCTGGGCTCTTCTTCGCGGAAGAGGATAGGAGGCGGTTGCGGTTGCTCGGCCAGGGCGGGTAGGGGTGCTGTTGCCGTCATGGCTGACCCCGACTCCCGGTACCCTTGCTCCTCGATCGAGGACGACTTCAACTATGGCAGCAGCGTGGCCTCCGCCAGCGTGCACATCCGAATGGGTACGTTGTCCCCTCTCCAGTGCCTCCCAGCCGCTTGTCCGCAATGCTCGGTCTTTAGAAGCCGACTTCCGGCTTTAGAGGGACAGCGGCCGTCTCCCGGGACTCAGGAGAAAGAGGGCTGAGCTCCCTGCCCTCTTTCTCCGGGAACCGGAGGACTGGCGCCCTCCTCCGGGAGTCGGGAGAGGCGCTCCCTCCCCTCCTAGCGGGTGTAGGAGGGCCCAGGCCCAGAAGACTTGCAGCTCCCCTCTGTGCGCCTCGGATCCCCAGCGGGCGCCGCGGTGTAGGAGGGGACGGATGGAAACCGCCGCAGCCTTAATTTGGCATCTTGAAGTGAAAAGAAACGTGATGGAAATGAGTCAGTTGATCACTGTGACGTAACACGAGTGGAATCAGCGGCCTAATGCTTTTGTTCTGTGGGGTGCCGCGTTACATGTTTATATTTACCGTCCTATGCTAGGCTGTAGGCTCCCTGACGGCACTATTTCCTGTCCGCAGGGCCCAGAATGCAACAGGTCTTTCTGAGTATTATTGAGGAAGTTGCTGAACACAGAAGCTTCCTAAGTCAGTATCAATGTTTTAAGTTATTACGTAGTAGCCAATGGGCAGAAATTTTTGAATTTAAAATCCTTAGCTTCATCTACGTGGAAGCCATTGTCTGCTCTAGTTTGGCCATTTGATCACCGAAACTGCCCCAGACTTTCAGCCTGTCTAGGCAGCTGGAACTTGTTCTGGAAAAGGAAAGATGAAGATAGTTCTGATGTGCTAAGAATCTTGGTGCCTAGAACTTGTTCTGGAAAAGGAAGGATGAAGATAGTTCTGATGCACCAAGAATCTTGGTGCCTAGCATTTATATTTTTGGAATTGAATTTTGAAATTATTTTGGCAAGTGAATTCAGCTTTTTTAAAAAAAATTGTGGTAAAATACAGGTAACATAAAATTTACCATCTTAACTATTTTTAAGTGTACAGTTCAGTAGTGTTAAGTTATTCACATGGTTGTGCACTGTTAAAAGAAAAGCTTTAGACACATTAAATCTAACGGAGTTTAAGCACAGAATGATTTGTGAATTGGGCAGGTCCCGGAACCAGAATAGGTTCAGAGTGACCAGTGCTGCCCCTTGGTGGGAGAAAATTTATGGAGAGAGAAAGTAAAGTGATGTACAGAAAATGGAAGTGAGGTACAGAAACAGTTGATTGGTTACAGCCTGGCTTTTGCCCTATTTGAACATGGTTTGAACACTTGGCCGTCTTTGGTTGGCTGAAACTCAGTGATTGGTTCAAGCGTAGGTTACAGCTTGTTTACACATTCAGTTAGGTTATAGTTCACTATATACCGAGAACCCCTAGGCCGAACTTAAAGGGATAACTTTAGACTAAACTTATACACCATCGAATATCCAGAACTTTTTAATCTTGCAAAACTGAAACTCTGTACCTATTAACTCTCCATTGCTTCCTTCCCCTAGTCCCTGGAACCACCATTTCACTTTCTCCCTTTGTAAATTTGGCTTCTCTGATACGATCAGTATTTGTTTTTTTGTGATTGGCTTATTTCAATTATCATAATGTCTTCAAATACATCCATGTTGTGGCATATGTTAGAATTTCCTTTTTTTTTTTTTGAGACAGGGTCTCACTTTGCCACCCAGGCTGGAGTGCAGTGGCGAGATCACTGCTCACTGCAGCCTCTACCTTCTGGGCTCAGGTGATCCTCCCACTTCAGTCTCCCAAGTAGTTGGCATTACTAACGCAGGTCACCATGCCTGGCTAATTGTTTTGTATTTTTGGTAGAGGCGGGTTTCTCCATGTTGGCCAGGCCAATCTTGAACTCCTGGACTCAAGCGATCCTCCCACCTCAGCCTCACAAAGTGCTGGGATTACAGGCATGAGCCACTGCACCTGGCTGCACAATTTTCTTTTTAAGACAATAATATTACTTTGTATGTATATACCAAAGTTTGTTTATTCATCCATTGATGGATATTTGTGTTGCTTCTACCTCTTGACTGTTTTGAATAGTGTTGTCGTGAATATAGGTGTGCACATACCTCTTCAAGACTCTGCTTTAATTCTTTTGAATATATACCCAGAAGTGGAATCGCTGGATTGTGTGGTAGTTCTATTTTTAATTATTTAAGGAACTGCCATACTGTTTTTGATGGGGGCTACATCATTTTACATTCTCAGCAACAGTGCACAAGGGTTCACCTTTTTCTACATCTTTGCCAACACATTCTGTTCTTTTCTTTCTTTTTTAAAATGAAAGTAGCCATCAGATGAGTGTGAGGTGATATGTCCCTTTGGTTTTGATTTGCATTTCTCTAATGATTTAATGATGTTGCACATTTTAAAAATATGCTTGTGGGGCATTTATGCATTTTCCTTAGAGAAATGTTATTCAAGTCCTTTGCCCAATAAATTTTTTTAAAGCAATTTTAGGTTCATAGCAAAATTTAGCAGAAGGAACAGAGTTCTTATGTACCCTTTCTGCTTTTCCCCAAGCCTCCTGCACTAATAACATTCTGTACCAGAGTGGTACGTTTGAAATTTAAGACTTCTGTTTATCAAAGAACACAACAGAGTGAAAAGGCCTATAAAATGGGTGAAAATATTTGCAAATCATATATCCTATAAGGGGCCAATATCCAGAATACATAAGGAAATCCTACCATTCAATAACAAAAAACAACCTGATTTTAAAGTGAAGAAAGTGAAGAGAATAAGATAGACTACATACTGGGAGAAAATATTTGCAAAAGAAATATCTAATAAAGGACTGTTACCCAAAATATACAAAATAACTCTTAAAACTCAACAATAAGAAGACAAATAGCCTGATTAAAATACAGGCAAAAGACTTGAACACATACCCTACTAAAGAAGATTCACAAGGTTGGGTGCAGTGGCTCACACCTGTAATCCTAACACCTTGGGAGGCCAAGATGGGAGAATCACCTGAGCGTGGGAGGTTGAGGCTGCAGCAAGCTGTGATTGTGCCACTGCACTCCAGCCTAGGCAACAGAGTGAGACCGTGTCTCCAAAAAAAAAAAAAAAAAAAAGGATCATATATACCAGGATTTATTCTTGGAGCTGTGTTGTATTCCATTGGTCTATATGTCTCTGTCTTTATGCTATTACCACACTGTTTTGATTACTGTGGCTTATGTAATAATAAGTTTTGAAATCAGGAATGTGAGATCTCCAGCTTTGTTGTTCTTTTTAAATATTGTTTTGGCAATTTGGGACATTCCATATAAATTTTAGAATGGACTTTCTATTTCTGTGAAAGATGCCATTGGGATTTTGATAAGGATTGCATTAAATCTACCCAAAGTAGGTTACTTCAGGGTAGGACAGGGATAGAATATGGCAGCCACTGCAGCAAATTAAATGACTAGAGGTGGTATCAGGTGTGTGAATAGAAGGCATTCATTAGAGAGGCCTTGGTGACTCAAGGGACTGCCATTAAGGAAACATTTGAACCATTAACATAACATTTAATACATAAAAATATTTTTTGGACAACTCCTTTCTAATGTATGTAAAGACAGTGAGGTAAATAAAAGTTTTGGAAGTCACAGTTACTGTTCTTAAGGCATTAGTTAGGTTGGCCACTAGCCAAACTAATCTATGCTAGCAGCTTAATTAAATTCTAAAGTACCAAGTTTGGAGGGTGTTTGGGGAAGGAATCAAGAGTGTGTTGTTGAAGACAAAATAAAATAAAGAGATAAATTAAACACTTTGTTTGGGAATAACAAAATTGCCACTTGGGGTATACATACAGATCGGGGTGGTCTGAGGAACAAAGAGAAGGTTGGGGATTTTATTAGAAAGAACAATATTACGTATTGCTTTGCAAGAACCTTCATTGGCACTAGAGAAGCATTTGGGAACTGGCAAACTATTTTGATAGTCACAGCAGGTTGTTTCCGCAGCTGCTAGGTAAAACTGTGCTATTCACCCTGAATGAGTTTTCCCTCAGCTCCTCAGCTCTGATTTAGTTGGGTATGACATATAATCACTTTTACAGTGTGAACTGGAATAATCTAGGAGAGCTATAAGAGGAAGTGAAATCCCAGTGGAGGACTGAGTTTGCATACAGTAGTCCCTCTTTATGTGTGGCAGATACATTCCATATTGTGTTAATACAATAGCTATTAATAAGATAGAACAAATATAACAATATACTATAATAAAAGTTATATGAAGTGGTGTCTCTCTCTCTCTCAAGATATCTTATTGTAGGTGATATTTCCAGACTGTAGTTGACCATGGGTAACTGAAACCTTGATAAGCAAAACTGCAGATTAGAGAGATCTACTGTTTGTGAAGGGAATTCACGGGGTGGAGATGGGGGAGACAGAATTTGTGATGAGGCATGGAAAGGTGAGAATGACATGCCATACGGTATAGTGAGAAGAATGGCCTTTTTTTTAGTGATGTTGGGGAATAGTACAGTGTGGTAGAAAGAGCCCTGGATTTAAGGGTCTGAAAATTAAACACAGTCCTGGTTGACAGCAATGTAGAGAGGCAGGTTACTTTGCCTTTCTGATTCTTAGATTCCTTATCTGTAAAAGAGGCATAATTGCTGCTCTTCCAACTATACCAAGTGGTTTTAAGGGTCAGGCAATTATTTCATTTTAAATACTCCTCCAGTGTTGGCCTCCCAAAGTGCTGTGATTACAGGCATGAGCTAATGCACTTGGCCTATAGACTGTTTTAAGGAAAGAATTAATTTTATTCTTGATTTGCTTCTACATCCCTCACGTCAGTATAACAGAGCTGATTGCAATACCAGATACTCAGCATTTGTTCACCATAAATATTTAAATTATGCAGGAGCATTTTATTTAGGAGTTCTTATCACTAGGTTGGTAACTTAAGCTGACTACACCGGTACTAAATAAGTGGTTCTCATTTGTCTTTGGTGCGTTACTACTTAAAAGGTTAAAAATGCTCTGCCAAAATAAATAAATAAATAAATAAAGCGGCTCGGTGCAGTGGCTCACGCCTATAATTCTAGCACTTTGGGAGGCTAAGGCTAGCAGATTGCCTGAGCTCAGGAGTTCGAGACTAGCCTACGCAACACGGTGAAACCCTGTCTCTACTAAAATACAAAAAATTGTGTGGTGGCGTGTGCCTGTCATCCCAGCTACTCAGAAGGCTGAGACAGGAGAATCACTTGAACCTGGGAGGCGGAGGTTGCAGTGAGCCCAGATCACACCACTGCACTCCACCCTGGGCGACAGAGCGAGTCCCTGACTCAAAAAAACAAAAAACAAACAAACAAAAACTAGCTGCTTGTAATGTGTATATTTTCTTTTTTTTTTAAATTTATTTATTATTATTATACTTTAAGTTGTAGGGTACATGTGCATAACGTGCAGGTTTGTTACATATGTATACTTGTGCCATGTTGCTGTGCTGCACCCATAATAATGTGTATATTTTCTGAAAGATACTTTTTGAATAATATACATCTAAAATGTCAAGGTTCACTGGTGGAAAACAACAAATTATGAGGCTACAAAAAAATTTTATGAGAAGACCCCTCTGGGAAGTGAGGAGGCCTCTGCCTGGCCGCCGACCTCTCTGGGAAGTGCGGCGCCCATCTGCCTGGCTGCTGTCCTGTCTGGGAAGTGAAGAGTTCCTCTGCCTGGCCGCCCAACTGACTGGGATGTGAGGAGCGCCTCTGCCCGGTCGCCGGCCTGTCTGGGAAGTGAGCGCCTTTGCCCAGCCCCGGCATCATCTGGGAAGTGATGAGCGCCTCTGCCCGGCCGCCGCCTTGTCTGGGAAGTGAGGAGTCCCTCCCTCCGGCGGCGGCCCTGTCTGGGAAGTGAGGAGTTCCTCTGCCTGGCCGCCCAGCTGACTGGGATGTGAGGAGCGCCTCTGCCTAGCTGCTGCCCCCTCTGCCCGGCCACCGCCCTGTCTGGGAAGCGAGGAGCGCCTCTACCCGACTGCCACCGGTCTGGGAAGTGATGAGCGCCTCTGCCCGGCCACCGCCCTGTCTGGGAAGCGAGGAGCGCCTCTACCCGGCTGCCACCGGTATGGGAAGTGATGAGCGCCTCTGCCCGGCCACCGCCCTGTCTGGGAAGCGAGGAGCGCCTCTACCCGGCTGCCACCTGTATGGGAAGTGATGAGCCCCTCTGCCCGGCCACTGCCCCGTCTGGGAAGTGATGAGTGCCTCTGCCCGGCTGCCACCGGTCTGGGAAGTGATGAGCGCCTCTACCCGGCTGCCACCGGTATGGGAAGTGATGAGCGCCTCTGCCCCAGCCACCGCCCCGTCTGGAAAGTGATGAGTGCCTCTGCCCGGCCACCGCCTTGTCTGGGAAGTGATGAGCGCCTCTGCCCGGCCACTGCCCGTCTGGGAAGTGAGGTGCTGCCTCTGCTTGGCTGCCGCCCCGTCTGGCAAGTGATGAGCGCCTCTGCCCGGCCACCGCCCGTCTGGGAAGTGAGGAGTTCCTCTGCCTGGCCACCCAATTGACTGGGATGTGAGGTGGGCCTCTGCCCGGCTGTCACCCTGTCTGGGAAGTGATGAGCACCTCTGCCCGGCTGCTGTGCAACCCAAGTGTGAGGTGACAGCCTTGTGTGTGATCTTTTTGCCTCCCCAAGTTTGCATTTTCGACATTAAAGTTTACTTTTTAATTAAAAAAAAAATGATGTGAGAATGAATTTCTGAGTATAGTCTCGAGCACTTTTACAGTGCTGATTAAACTAGTATATATAGTGTATTGTAATATATATATGATATAGTCTGTTAAGCTAGTTTATTCTGCAGTAGTCTTTCATAGTTTCATAGTATGTATATACCATAATTTATGTAACCATCCCCACTTGATGGTTGTTACCCTTTTTTTTATTCCTTCAAATAGTGCCTCAGGGAACATCCTTCTATATCTTTGTAAATTTCTCCATTATGACTTTACTATAAATTTTTGGAAGTGAAATGAGGCAAAAGAGTATGTGCATTTTAAATTTGATTGATCAGTTCTCTAGAGAGATTGTACCTTCAGCAAACAATATATGGGGATACCTTCTGCACCCTCACCCACACTGAATATCATCAGACTTTTTCATCTCTGGCAATCTCGTAGATCAAGGATGGTGAACATTGTCTACAAAGGGCCAAATAAGAAATATATTCAGCTTTCTGGGCCATAAGATCTCTGTTCCAGCTCAACTCTGCCATTGTGCAAAAGCAGTTGTAGAGGATACATAAGTGAGTGAGTGCGATTGTGTCCCAGTAAAACTTCAGTTACAAACCCAGGTAATGGGCTGGCTTTGGCCCATGGGCCGTACTTTGCTGACTCTTCTGGTAGGTAAAAATGTAATCATGTGTTAATTTCCATTTCTTTTAGCTATGTGAGTGAAGGTGAGCATTTTCCTTTGTTTACAAAACTTGACTAGGCTTTGTCTTAGATGTTAGGGATCTAGTGGTGACCAGACAGACAGTGTCTCAGACCTCCAGAGTTGTCATTTGGATGAGGCAGTAGGAAAGACAGACCCTAAAGAGGTAAGCAAATAACCCCCTAGCGCTGAAGAAAAGAAACAGGTGTGAGTAGAAACTAGCGTTTAGGGTGGCAGCTATTTTAGTTAAGGAATGGCCAGAGGAAGAACTCTTAAGGGAGATGGCAGGTGGATTATATGAGAAGGAGCTAGCCAGGCAGATTAGCTATCTATTGCTTTGTAACAAATTGCCCCCAAATTTAGTAGCTTAACATAGCAAGTATTTATTACACAATTTCTGAGTGTCAAGAATTTGGGAGGGTCTTACCCAGGTAGTTCTGACTAAGGGTCTCTCATGAGGCTCCAGTCAAGATGATTGGCCAGGACTGCAGTCACATGAAGGCTTGACTGGGCTAGAGGATCTGCTTTTGGGAAATTTCATTCCCATAGCTATTGACTGGAGGCGTCAGTTCCTTGCCACATGAACCTCTCCTACAGGGCTGCTTGAGTGTCCTCATGACATGGCAGCTGACTTCCTCCGGAGCAAGCAATCCAGGGGAGAGCAAGGAGGAAGCCTCAGTGACTTTTATGACCTAGTCATGGAATCATACAAATCATTACATCTTCCTTATTCTATTAATCAGAAGCAAGTCACTAAGTCCAGTCCATTCTCAAGGGGAGGGGATTTAGGTTCCACCTTTTGAAGCTAGTGCCAAATAATCTGTAGCCATATTTTAAACTACCACAGTCTTCCCTCTGGTCACAAATTACTTATCTGTCTTCCATATGCAAATTAAGATCCTGCATAATACCCCAGTATAGCATCATCTCAAAGTCCAGAATCTCATCATCTAAATTAACCCCAGGTGTTGATGAAGCTCACTAGGTGTAGCTCCCTAGGTGTAGTTCCTTAAGTACAGCTCCCCTCAAATATTTTTAAACTAAAAAGACAAATGATCTGTACTGCCATACTCAACATCCAGTGGTGGATAATATGAGGTGGTATTTTTGCCAATGTAATTCTTCAGAAAACTTTGTAGGTGTCTTGTGATTCTTAACTGGGTTTCATTCCATTCAATAATAAAAGCCACACCCAAAAATGTCTTAGCATGAACTTTGGCTGAGACTGCTCAGTGAAAACTTCCTTAAGTTTCTCAAAAGCCCTATTGTCCTATTGTTTGAAGGTGTTTTTTTTTTTGTTTTGTTTTGTTTTTTTTTGTTTTTTGTTTTTTTGAGACAGTCTTGCTGTGTCACCAGGCTGCAGTGCAGTGGTGTGATCTCGGCTCACTGCAACCTCCGACTCCTTCCGTCTCCCTGGTTCAAGCGATTCTCCTGCCTTAGCCTCCTGAGTAGCTGGGATTACAGGCACATGCCACCACGCCCAGCTAATTTTTGTATTTTTAGTAGAGACAGGGTTCCACCATGTTGACCAGGATGGTCTTGTACTCCTGACCTTGTGATCCACCTGCCTTGGCCTCCCAAAGTGCTGGGATTACAGGTGTGAGCCACCGCGCCTGGCCTGAATGTTTTTTTTTGTTGTTGTTGTTGTTGTTTTTTTTTTTTTTTGAGGCACAGTTTTGGATATTTGTGAGGTCTTAACTAAGGATTTTACAATTATGCTCTTTATGTATTTTTTTGATGTCCCTGAGTCAGAAGGCTTTCATCTTTTTTTTGAGACGGAGTCTTGCTCTGTTGCCCAGGCTGGAGTGCAGAGTGCAGTGGTGCAATCTCTTTGGCTCACTGCAAGCTCCGCCTCCCAGGTTGATGCCATTTTCCTGCCTCAGCCTCCTGAGTAGCTGGGACTACAGGCGCCCGCCACCATGCTCAGCTAATTTTTGTATTTTTAGTAGAGATGGGGTTTCACTGTGTTAGCCAGGATGGTCTTGATCTCCTGACCTCATGTTGCGCCCGCCTCGGCCTCCCAAAGTGCTGGGATTAGAGGCGTGAGCCACGGCGCCTGGCCCATCTTTTTGTTTTAACAGTTCTTCCTTTAGCTGTGTATCTCTTCTCTTACATTTTAGTATAAGCAACAAGAAGCCAGCAGGTACCTTCAACACTCTAGAAGTCTCCTTAGTTTGATCACCCACTTGATTAAGCACATTTTCTACTTTTGATGTTAACATAGCTAACACTGTTGCTCAACTTTTCCTGAATATATAATAAGCATTCTCTTTCCTCCAGTTTGCACAAAATTTTACCCACTTTCCTTTAAGCCGTCACCTGCAGCAGCCTCAAACGCATTAACTTTCTACAAACAGTTTCTTCAAGGCTCTTTTAGCCTTCATCTCACCGATCTGCCAGCTTCCATCTATTACCTGATTCCAAAGGCTGTCTCCCATATTTTAGGTGTTTGGTATGGCAGCACCCCACTTCCAAGTACCAAGATATATATTAATTCTGTTTGTGTCACAAATTACCCTAAACCTTAGTGCTTTAAAATAATAAACATCATCTTAGTTTCTGAGAGTTAATAATCTGGGTGGTTTTAGTTTAGAGTTTGTCCTAGGTTGTGGTCAAGATACTGGCTAGTGCTGGTCGTCTGGAGGCTTGACTGGGGATGAAGGATGTGCTTCCAGACAGGCTACTCACAGGGCTATTTATAGGAGTCCCTGGTTTCTCACTGGCTGTTGGCAGGAGACCTTACTTTCCTCTCACATGTGTTTTTCCATAGGGCTCCATGAGTTTGCTCACAACATAGCTGGCCTTCCCTGAGTATGGATTCTTAATGGGGTGCTATTGACCCCATTAGGTGAGAGTTGGTTCTTTAGAGGGATCTGAAGATCTAAAAAAACTTAAGATTTTATAATGGCATATATCCTTCCAAAGGGTGATGGTACAACAGATATATAATAAATTTGTGGCATTAAAATTTTATTGAGGGGGCTATTAGGAAAAAATACCTGGAAGGCTACTTACGTGGGGAATAATGAAAACAAGGTTGAGAAACACTGTCCCAGAGGTAATGATCTAAGAAACAGCAGGAGGAAGCCGTAATGCCTTTTATGACTCGGTCTTAGAAGTAGCACCCTGCCACTTTCGCATCATTCTTTTTGTTAGGACTCACTTGAAGGGAGTGTCAGAGAACTGTGACTTATCTTAAACCACCACTTCATGTAAAGAAGGATAAGGGCATTCTGAGTAGAGGAAACAGCAAGTGCAAAGGCCCCAAAGCAGGAAGGTAACTAATGTGGGTAAAGCTTGGTGAGGAAGAGGGAGAGTGCTGAGATGAGATTGGAAAGGTTCTACATCATGTAGGATCTTGTAGGTCCTATAAAATCTTTTGTATTTTATTTTAAGTGAAACGATTATTTAAGTATTTAAGCAGAGTCACATGATATGGTTTACTTTACAAAGATATCAGTTTGACAGAGTATGTGGAGAAACAGGGGGACAAGAGTGAAAGCATGGGGACCAATTAGAAGGTTCCTCCAGTGGTCCAGTTGAGAGATTAGGCACACTTTGACTAGGGAGGTAACAGAGGAGACCAAAAGAGGCAGATACATTGCACTTTCAAAGGTAGAACTGCGGTAGTTGATGATAGATTGGGAACAGGGAGGGGGTAATCAAAGATGACTTCTATGTTTTTGGCTTTGAGGATGTTGGTGCTGGTTGTTGATGAGAAGACTGGGTGAACAGCAAATATGGATAAATGAAGAGCTCCAATTTTGGCCATGTTAAGTTTGAGATGTCAAATAGCAGGGAAGAAATGAGGACTCAACAAAAATTGGAAAATTTGAGTAATATTCTTTTCATGTTGAATCTTTTATATTTTCCTGAAAGCTGTATATGCATGTCCTTTGCTGCTACTTATATTATTCACAATGGGTGTCAATACTGCTTTTGCCTGGGATTTGGCTTATGATACTAGAGTATAGAAAAAGTTGTGGTCTGCAATATCTGCTTAAGGATAATTTTTTAGTGTGAACTTAAAGGCTTAGCACAAGTTTCTTTAAAATGTTTTGAATTGCAATAGTAATACATATTGCTAGTATCTAAAAAACACAGATTAGTAAAGAACTGAATATGCAAATTATCCTTAGTAATACTGCGCAGGGTATACGAGCACTTGGATGTATATTATTCTAGTCTTTTATTATGTATGCACTTGAGTACATACACAGATATACAAATAAACATTAGATCTTAATGTGCACATTGTTTTGAACTGTAAAACAGTTTTACAAAATGGTAAGAAATAACACTGATTTTCAGTGCTTGAGAATACATATCATATGGATTGGCTTTGAGTTACATGAGGTACCTAATAGGGTATGAGAAGTAAAGAATACATTCCAGGGCCAGTCATGGTGGCTCATGCCTATAATCCCAACACTTTGGGAGGCCAAAGTGGGTGGATCACTTGAGCCCAGGGGTTCAAGACCACCCTGGGAACGTGGTGAAACCCCATCTCTACAAAAAATACAAAAAAATTAGCTGGGCGTAGTGGCATGTGCCTGTAGTACTAGCTACTGGGCAGGCTGAGTTTAGGAGAATTGCTTGAGCCCTGGAGACTGGAGCTGCAGCGAATCATCACACCACTGCTCTTAAGCCTAGGCGACAGAGTGAGACCCTGTCTCTCTCTCTTTCTCTACAGTGAGACCCTGTCTCTCTCTCTCTCTCTACAGAGTGAGACCCTGTCTCTCTCTCTCTCTCTCTCTCACACACACACACACACACACACCCCATCCTGGTGTGGTGGTGTGGGCCTGTATTCCCAGCTACTTGGGAGGCTGAGGCTAGAGGATGGTTTGAGTCCAGGACATGGAGGCTATAGTGTAAAGAATACAATTTTTTTTTTTCTCATAGTCCAGAAAAATCCCTTGCAGGTGTAATGGCTTGACCTTTGGTTTAATAATTAAATTTGAAGAAAGATAGCCCAAATAATATTGTCCATGCCAGTAGAATATTCTTTACCCTGCTTTTATGAAAAAGATAGAAATGACTTCCCAAAGCATTCAGACATGAGGGCCTTTTTAAGAAAGTAAGTCGTAGATCTGTTGTGGAGTTGAGAACTGTTTATCTCTAAGCCAAAATACAATGGACACTCAGTGTTCTTGTGAATCATTGGTTAAATTATATGCCCAGTAAAATTTGTTTTAAGACGTTAGGAAAACTCATTCTAGATTTTGGAAAGAGTGCCAGAGGGAAAAATTAAGATTTAATATTTGGGCATTTTGATGATTAAATACTTAGTATTCATGAAAATTCCCTTATTCTTGTGAAAGATTCATTTTTATTTATTTTTTTTTAACTTGATATTTGGCTGACATGCCATCAAAGGACTTCACCCTTCCTTGGAAAGCCAGGTCTTTAGTAGGAATGTATTTCAAAAGGAACATCCACCATCTAATGCTCATCTACCCAGCATTGCCATGATAGGCAAGAGACAACATCACATTTTCTTTTGTTGGGTAAAAGTCATTCAACATGATTTTTATTGCCTGCCTAATCATAGTTCTCTAAGTAGTGGTACCATTATTCTGTTTCATTTCAGAATAATACTTTTTCTCTTCCCTGACTAGTAAAATTCACCCTTCATTAATTTAGTAAAAATTTATTTAAAAGCAAATAAAATGTAATGACTGTTTATTCAGTGCCATCCACTAGGCTGAGTGGTGGGAGTAAGGAAATGAATTAGGCTTGTTCCCGGTTATTAGGGAGCTTTCGGTCTTTACAGTGTAAGGGGGGTGAAGGACAAGTAGATTTATCAATTATAAAGTGATTAGTGGTATGTTTAGGGTTCCCCAGGAACATGAAGGAGAAACATCTAATTCAGAATGGGGAACTGAGAAAGGCTGGATCTTGAAAGACGATTTGTAGTTAGCCAGAAGTGTGAAGAGAGAAGGTGGGAACTGTTATTAATGTTTTATTTCTGAAGATAGTAGTGAGTTCTTGGAAGTTCATTGTATTATTTGTTTCACTGTGTATCAGAAGACTTTAATAATAAGCATTTAATCATTAAGCCTTAGAGGTGATTTCTGGGTATTGATAACAAAATATTATGAAAGTAAGGATTTTCTATTGTATAGAAACTAGAGGCAGGGGTGCTATAAATGAGAAATAATAATAGATGAGTGAAAGTAAGTTTATATATTACTTGCCTTTTCAGGATAAGTTTCATTTGGGGGAAACATTTTTACTATTTTTGAAATTAAGACATAAAATAACTTAGGTTTATATGCTTTCTATTTCTCCTTTTTAGATTCAAAATATAATCATTCTTTAAAAATGTTCTGCTTTTAGTCTTTTGCTATGTTGTATCCTGCTGTGTACGACTAGGCATTTAATACATTTTTCATTTTGATGAAATCATTTACATTCTGGCCCACTAATTTTTTTAGGCTCATGCTTTTTGTAGGGAGCTTTAGATATCTCATACAATTTTAAAATTATTTTGGAAGCTTTGTATTCTTGTCTAGTTTTAGTTATATATTACATTATTAGGATGAAAATTAGGAAAGAATACATGTAAGAAACAATTTTTTAAAGAGGAAATTTGATTTTACCGTTCTATGATAAATGCTTAAGAAAATAGTAATGTATTTTGTTTTCTCTTTTAGCCTTTCTAAGAAAAGTCTACAGCATTCTTTCTCTGCAAGTTCTCTTAACTACAGTGACTTCAACAGTTTTTTTATACTTTGAGTCTATACGGACATTTGTACATGAGAGGTAATGTAATGAGATGATAATGAATCATTTTCAGACATTGCATATGATCAAAGGCATATTATAAACAAAATCCACTTTTTTTTGTATTAACTTTTGAGGTTAAAATGTAAAAAAGGTTCATTAACTCTTATAAGCCTGATTAGTTTTTTTTTGATGAAGAAAAATATTCCACAACATGGTATTTACCTCTGAACTTTTTAGCTTCAGTTTCTTAGGGTTAAACCCTCATCCCCTGGAATAGTATTAAGAATTTTTTCTGCATGCCATTTTTAAAAATCTTAATTTTAAAAAACTTTATTAGACTATATTCCCTGTGCTCAAAGCCTAAGACAGTATTTGAAAAATAAATGTGCATTCATTTTGCTTTTGGCTCAAGACTAGGATAATTTCACCAAGAAGTTTTCAAAAGAGCTCCGCATGATTCATCCCTAATCTTTAATCAGGGATGAATCATAATTATTTCCATGATACAGTTTATTAAAGGAAAGGGGAACTAATGAATATTTTCATAGAAGTAGAGAATTTCTGTCGTCCCTTCTCCCCACCAAAGGGGGATCTTGAACTATTAGTTTACTATTTGAGGTATAATTCTTAAATTTAAATTACAGCCATATGGCAAATACCCTAAAAAAGTAGTTATTATTTAATTTCTTTATTGTATAATATTAGTGTACTAATTGCAAACATTATTCAAATATTATAGAAGTTTATACGGTAAAAAGGAAAAGTTTCCCTCATTCATTTTGGGCTCTTTTCTTTGTCCTGAGGCTCCTTTCTACCTTGTACTCCTCAAATTTTCCAGATATAAAATAATTTGATAGTTTGGTGTGGATCATTCCAGATTTTTTTTACCTGTACTTTCATAAACATATACAATAGATAAATTTTATTAAATTGGATAATACTGCTCATGCTATTTTTTTTAAGTTGAAACACTTAATATTATGTCTTTCAGTCCTGCCTTAATTTTGCTGTTTGCCCTCGGATCTCTGGGTTTGATTTTTGCATTGACTTTAAACAGACATAAGTATCCCCTTAACCTGTACCTACTTTTTGGATTTGTGAGTACTTTGACTTTCTCTATTCCCTTAACAATTATTCCTGAGTTTTAAATAAATGCATTTATAATACATATATAACAATGGCAGAACAAAATTAATGAGTTTTTTTAGAGTACTTTAGGAAATTACTTGTAATTGTATAGTCTTTTAAAACCTTTAACAGTTTATTAGTTTCAAAAGTTTTTCTATTAATATTACTATGTAGTGGAAAAAATGCTGAATTGGAATCAGATGACCTGGCTTTGCTGCTATCTGATTATGTGACACTTGGCAAGGCATTTAGCCTTTCTGTGCCTAACTTTTTTCATATGTAAAATGAGAATATTAAAGTAGATAAATCCCTGTGATACCTTCTACCGCTAATATTCTGTTATTTTCTTGGAAAAAAATTATGTTGTGGTTTTAATTTAATAAAATTTAAGTTCTTTATTATTAACTCTTCTGTGTTATTATCTTACCACTCTGGTCTTTTAAGGAACCATTTTGCTCAAATGATGTGCTTTAGTAACTTCTTTCAAAATTATAGTTGGGAGAACCCAACTTTAAGTCATGTGTGTTGAGATATTTGTGAAAATTAAAACCCAAACTACCACTTATGAAAATTCAGTTTAGAATATGACCAGAATAAGGGGCTAAGCCTCAAGTTATGTGTTTAAAAAATTATTTTGCCTCTTCTCATCCAGTATGACTAGATTCTAACCTTAAAAATTTACTTCAAAGCATTCCAAACTAATACTAAGAATACTTGGGTGGGCGCAGTGGCTCATGCCTGTAATCCCAGCACTCTGGAAGGCTGAGGTGGGCAGATTGCTGGAGTCCAGGAGTCTGAGACCAGCCTGGACAATGTAGTGAGACCCCATGTCTACAAAAAAATACAAAAATTAGCTGGGCATGATGGTGTACACCTGTAGTCCCAGCTACTCAGGAGGCTGAGGTGGGAGGATCACTTGAACGGGGTGGGGGAGGTGGAGGCTGCAGTGAGCTGAGATCATGTGACTGAACTCCAGCCTGGGTGACAGAGTGAGACCCCATCTCAAACAAACAAAGAATACTTGTAGTCAGATAGGAGTGGGAAAAGCTATTGATTAGATTAAAATGCTTTAAACTAAAACGTTTGTGAATTCTGGTGAGTTTGTGTTAAAATGATAAAGAAAAGCTGATGACTTTGAAAGTTTCAGTAATAGGAAAGATTATTCTTTTAAATCTTAAGCTCTTTTGTTTGCAAGATTGTCAGTCCTAACTCAAGTTATCGCAAGTAACAAGGAGTTTAAGGATGTAAGAACTTGAGAACCCACCAACCCAAATCCTCTTCAAGAAGATTAACTGGAGAACTGGAGGAAGGTTCCAGAAATGATGATATCATAGGCAATTCAGTGACAAGAGTTTGTGTTCTCCTCTCCCTCGTTTTATTACATCTCTTCTCTACCTCAGTTGTCCTTATACATTGTTTTCCCTTTTTCTGTCTTTAATTTTTATATGACCCATCGTTTGCCCCCATAGAGTCATTTAACTTTAGCTCCCACTGCCATTGCTTTAATCTCTGAGTTCAGATTCCTGGGTCAGAAAGAATCTGGTCCAGGCGTGGTGGCTCACGCCTGTGTGATCCCCACACTTTGGGAGGCCGGGGCAGGCGTATTGCTTGAGTCCAGTAGTTCGAGACCAGCCCAGGCAACATAGTGAGACCTTGTCTCTGCAAAAAATAGAAAAATAAGCCAGATGTTATGGCACATGCTTGTAGTCCCACTACTCTGGAGGCTGAGGCAGGAGGATCACTTAAACCAGGAGGTGGAGGTTGCAGCGTGTTGAGATTGTACCACTGCCCTCCAACCTCAGTGACAGAGTGAGATCCTGTCTTAAAAAGAAAGAAGGGGGGCAGGAGGGAGGGAGGAAGAAAGGAAAAGGAAGAAAGGAGAGAGAAAGAATCTGATTGGTACACTTGGTTGTTGGCACAGGTCACATTGTAGGCTGTTAGTCAGTATATGGGTTGCCAGGCCTTGGGTCAGAGCCAACTCCTGGCCTAGTCAGCTATGTCTCAAGAGAGAGGAAGTATAAAAAAAATAAGGCCATGTAGAATTCCTCTTCACATCTACATGTAGCCTCCTCTCAGAAAGACTGATTTCTATGTGGGAAGATGGTATGGGTCAACTTTTGCCCAGCAGGGAGAGGTCCCACTAGAAAAGCATCAACCAAATGCTTATAGGCAAGATAGTCACTGATTATTAAATCTGTTCATCATGCCCATAGCTAAAAATGGTTTAACAAATAAGTGTGTAAAATACATTTCCTCAAATTACTCAGGGACCTTTAACATTAGGGTTTTTTTTGGTCCTGATCCACCAAGGTAAGAAAGGAGGTGAAGCTTATCTTGCCCTAGTAGGAGTGCGTGTGTGTGTATGCATGCACATAGATAGATAGATAGACAGGCAGACAGATAGATAGTCCTTGACTTAGAATCATTCAACTTAAGATTTTTCAGTTTTATGATGGTGTCAAAGCAATATGCAACCACGAGGTTTCAGACTTTAAGCATTTGTGATTCTTTAACCAAAAACACTCTGAGCTACATTTTTGACTTAACGATATTTTCAACTCACAGTGGGGTGTATTGGCATGTAACCCCATTGTAACTTGAGGAGCACGTGTGTATATGTTTTAAAGGGGCGTTATCATGTTTTCCTAGGTCTTATCTTTACTCCTATTTATACCATCCTGTTTCCTTCAGATACTTGAATGTGTATGGGATGATTTCTTTCTTAAAATCTTGTCACAAATAGTAAGAATATAGTATAATCATGTTGCCCCCCCCCCCCCCAAAATTTCTTTTCTTTTCTTTTCTTTTTTTTTTGAGACAAGGTCTCTCTCTGTCACCCAGGCTGGAGTGCAGTGACGCAAACTTGGCTCACTGCAACCTCAGCCTCCTGGGGTTAAGCGATCCTCCCACCTCCCAGCCTCCTAAGTAGCTGGGACTACAGGCACATGTCACCATCCTTGGCTAATTTTTTTTGTACTTTTAGTAGAGACGGGGTTTTGCTGTGTCACCTAGGCTGGTCTCAAACTCCTGGACTCAAGCAATCCACCTGCCTCGGCCTCCCACAGTACTGGGATTACAGGTGTGAGCCAGCACGCCCAGCCCAGAAAAAAATTTCTATCATCTTGATACCATTTTGCTGGCACTACTAAAAGCATTAAAACGTAACAGCAGTTCCATTGCCTCCACGTCTATGTACAATTTCTAATACCATTTTTGCTCGGGTGCTGATGGTTTCTTGATATCAGGTAGGGTGGATGCTTCTACCAGGAGTATGATTATATAGCCACTGCCTTTATTTCTAGCTTTGCCTTTGTAATATGGTCTATCAGATGGTTGATAAGATCTATCTAGAGTAAGGATATAAGACAAAATAAAGATACTGTAATTAAGGGAAAACAGAGGCTAGAGGACAAGGCTTGGAATCCCCAGGTCTTATATTTAGGATATTAGTTCAGCTACTTCTGACATGGCTTAAACAGTGACAAAATAACAATGGCTTAAACAAGATAGTTTATTTCTCTTCATGTAAAAATTTGAATGACAATTTAGTGAAGGTGACAAGGGCCCACGCTTCTGCTACGGTCCAGGCATTCCTAGAGTGGTATAAGACAGATCACATGGTATAAGATAGATCACTCCTATAGCCACAAAGCATCCAGTTATTAATACAAGCAAATGAGAAGAGGAAGGGGAGAGCAAGTCTTTCTTTATTTTTAGAACACAATCCAGAAGTTGTATACCTATCTTAGTCACATTAAATTGGCTAGAGTATCCTTATGTAGTCAGACCTAACTGCAAAGGAGACTGGAAAAATGCAGTTTAATCTGAACTGCCATGTGTCCAGGTAAAAATTCTGTTATTAGGGAAGAAAGAATGAATATTGGGACACACTTTCAAGACTCCCACACCAAAGTACTACCTAAATATTTTATTCTTCCTATGTTTGTGTGAGGTATTGAGGTTTTATAAATGTGCACATAATTTGCAATTGTATTTTTATTTATATTACACAGTAAGAAAAATAGAATGTTCTATATTTACAGTCTTCCTGTTACAAATATGCGATTAGGACTTAAAGAGTCATAGTATCACAATTAGAATGTAAATGTTCTCACTCAATATATTGAGGTCTCATTTTCATTATGGTGGGTTTACTAACTGTCCCATATACTTCACAGGGCTGCTTTGAAGCTAAAATGAGATCATTCATAAGGGAACACATTAAGCTGCTAGAAATTAGAAAATGTACATGAGATAGTATACCTTTTACTGTCATTAATTTAAGTTTCTTTTCATTAGACGCTGTTGGAAGCTCTGACTGTGGCAGTTGTTGGTAAGCTGTAATTGCATTTCTATATGTTATAATAACTTTTCAGTGTAGATAAATCTTTCAGGTAAAAAGTTATTTGGGGCTAAAGTTTAACATGGAATATCATATTTCAGAAATATAGCATAGGATGAAGAATTCCTAAAGTATAAGCAAAAGTCAGATATTTATCCTTTACATATTTCAGCTGAGCTTAGAAGAAGTGGAAAAGAAAAATAAAAGGAATGGAGAGCAGTATTTCATTTGTTTACCCATTTAGAAAAATAAGACAACTATAGCTAATTTTTTCCATAATTTAAACGTATCCTCAAGTAACTGAGAACATGTGTTTTGAGCCACATACTTTCATCATATGTATGAGCTTAACTCCTTTAACTGGCCTGTGCCGAACTGTGCTTTAATATTATATCCTCATATTTTATCAAGTGGCACTACAAGAAACAGTGGTAATTTCTGCTCTGTATTTCATTTTAAATATGTGTTTGAAGGCCGTGTCTGTTATAATTACTTGATGTACCCTATATAATGCCTCAAGGAAAAAATTTCAGTAAATTAAGAATAGAAATTCTCAGTGTCTCAAAATGGTTAACCTTGAGTACCAAAAAGGTCAGAGTTAATTATTACTCTCCATAACAGCAAGTTGTTTATCCTTATAGTTAATGTATTTAACTCTTCCTATTTTGTCATTAGTTTTTTAACCTTTCTATGCCAGTTTTGTTTAAGCTATATGTTTCTGTAATCTCTTGTTAAAAGAATCTATATAAATAGTAATAAATAATAAATAGGATTGAGCTTCTTAACATAGAAAGAAAGTATTCAAATCCATCTCTCCCTTCTCCAGCCCCTATTATGTATAAAGAATGTAGGAGAGAGATTCATTTCAGGATTATTGGAACTGGGGGTAGAAAAACATAGATGAGGTAATCTGAGAACATTATTTTCCTCAGTAATTGCAATGTCTTTTCAACCTAATCGTATACTTAAGTTACTGACAAGAAGCAAAATGGATTTCATGTCTTATCTTTTCCATGTTCACCTTCCTAATCCTGTAACGGCATAAACAGAGAAATTCCAATTGTGTAGCATTTAAAGATGGAAAGAACATGAATAATCACTCTCCGAAAATTAAAAATTACTTAAATGGCTTTGGGTTCAAAGCAGTTAACCTCCAATAGGTTATAACTGCAATTTATTAAAATGTTAAGGAGCTTTATTACAATAGCCATAATCGACTGGATGGTTATTCTAAAATTACAGAAAGGAATTTGGCATATATTCAGTAAACCCCAAAATAACATACTCCAAGATAATACACATTTGGATATGCAGTTAGTGGTTGGTTTCTGTCCTCTACAGGGTAAGTGAATGGTAGGCAACCCCAGCCAGCCCTAGTATTTTTCTTTCCCAGTTTCCTTGATTTGGGCTGATAAACCAAGTATAACTAACCAGATGATTGCTGGAACTGCTGCTACTGTCCAGGAATTCCCAGCCAGGCAGGAGACCCAGAATCATCCCTATTGATATTTAAACTATAATGGACAATTACCACAGATGGTGGTAAACTGTGACTGAGACAGAGATGGGTGAGAATCACTCTGCCATACCCCTAAAACTCCAAACTGGCTACAGGCGTAATAGCTCTCCAGTAATTTCATTAACTTGATAACAGTGTGACTTCCAATTTTGTGTGAATGAATTTTTTAGAGACTGTTAATTGCATTATGGGTGTGGTTTCACTGTACCTTGTAGTCAAGGATGGATAAGAAATCTTTTCTAATTGTTTTTATTGGCATAAAGTACAGGAGAAAATGAAGCATTTCTGTAAAATGCTAGAAAAAGCTGTTTTGTATTGAGCATTTTTATATGCATGTTAATCAGTGTTTTAATTTTACAGTTACTTTCTATGATGTATATATTATTCTGCAAGCTTTCATACTGACTACTACAGTATTTTTTGGTTTGACTGTGTATACTCTACAATCTAAGAGGGATTTCAGCAAATTTGGCGCTGGGTAAGTTGTATATATTCTTGGATATAATAGATAAATGTCTTTAATTATTATAGGTGGTTTTGAGGAATGTGCTACACTGTTATCTTTGGGTACTGTCTTTTAAAATGGAGGGTAATAAGAGATCATCTCTTTGAGTACTAGGGCCAGGCCCTACTCCCAGAACATACAAAGAAATGGAAAGTTGCTTTGACTTATTTGTTTCTCTCCTACAGTGAAAGGGAAGTGAATTAAAAAAAAATAAAATCAGCTTTCCAGAGAGTTTAAGCTTGTTTGCTTTATTAACATTATGGAATTTACTGAAATTATTTCGGTCTTTGTCTTAGCATAAATGTTACCACCATCCACGTCTTTGTGGAAAAAGCACTGTAATTAGTACAGGTATTGAAAGGGTCTGCATGAACTTTAAAACCTTTTGATCCATCTAGATTATCCTGTATCCTTCCTCAAACAAATATACGGAATGATCCTTTTTATATGAGGATTATGGTACTGCATTGCCCTCACCTGGTAGGAATGCATACTCTTTTCTAAGCTCACAGTGGCTTCCTGTTGGCACATAGTCACCCAACCATTTTCTTTTTCCTGTTACAACACTATTTACAAAAGTCTGCTCTTGCTAAACTTTCTTTCCTCCCCCACCCCTTTTATTCTGGTAATCCAGAACACCAGAAGTCTCTATTGAGATCAAATATAGTTGGTCAGCCAACACTGACAATTGCGCAAGCTGCTTAAATAGTTTTATTGGAATGGAGTTTGATTTAGGGAGAGGTAACATTTTTTATTTTCTTTTCCTTCTTTGAAAGGATGTTTCATATGTATTTGTGTGGCATATATCATGAAAGATTTGTTCTACTTCCTCTTCCCAACCCAGTCTCTAACGGTTCCCTCCCTTTCATTCATTCCAGTATCATCTCTCTAAATCCTTTTCTGGTAAACCTGCCTTATATTTCAGCCTCTTCATAATAAATTTACATTGATTGATAAAAATGATATTACAATGATCATATATAGATCTGAGACCAGATATTTCTGAAGTGCATCTGTCTGTGTCTGCAGTTTCTGATAATTCTTATATTTTCTTTCTTTGTGTGTTCAGTTATTTTTGACTATGTAATTGTCCTTGAAAAATTGTTTGTTGAATTTCTTTGAAGCCTTGGTTGAAGGTGCATTTTTCCATACAGTATTTGGGTTTTCCCCTGGCATCTGGGAAAACTATTGGATTGGGTCCACTTGAAACTAAATTCATGGCTTACGATGTTTTCCCAACCACACAGGTGTTATTCAGTTAGACTAAAAATCAGCAAAGGGATAGCTTGTGGTGACAATTTTCCAGGGATGGTTCTTCTCTGCCCCCACCCCCCAATTTACTCCTGCTTAGTGCATTGATGACTTTTCTTGTCGTTGGGCAAATTCAGCTACAGTACTATGATTACTTCTTTGGGTTTCCACTTTTACCTAGATTTTGACTTGATAATTCCATTCTACCTTGACAGTTATTTGATGTTTTTAAGAAGGTATTCTTTGTTTTCTCTTTTATGCATCATTTCAGTAGTTTTTTGGGGTGGGACAGGGGCAGTAATTAGTCTGAAATAGTTCTTGTTTGCTGTAATATTGGAAACAGAACCCTTTCAAAATTGCCTCCTACCTATATTACTACAACCAGCTTCTCTATTCTCTAGTCTTACCAGTTTCCAGCCTCTTTTCCACCAAGCAGCTGGGTGGTAGGAAAATGGAAACTTGATCACAGTATACCTATTTAAAACTTTAACACTTCACTACTGCTCTTGGTATACAGCCCTGTTCTCCATTGAATCACATCTACTGCTATCAGTTACTGGATACTGCCATGTAATGACTCTCTAGCAAAATCCTAATAATAATTATACTTTGGTCAGTATACCATAGGTTCAGCTACTTAAGAGTAGCACTTTATTGCATTTTAAATAAAACTTAATGGCACTACTTACTGTGACGCCTCAAAGCCAAAGTGGTTGTGGAAGTTAAGTGCCAAAATGGCCATAAAGACTTAGGGAAAAGATTTTCTGAGAAAATATGTTCTTCAAAAAGTTTATAGGCTGTTCCTTCTGACTTATTTATGGGACACTGTAGGAACTGAAGAAATGTGTTAAATGTATGGAGGTATGGTAGTATCAGGCAATGGTGGCAGTACTTCATAGATTGACTTAAAGCAGTGATGTTTTTACACCATCATTTTCCTGTGGTAATTCTGCCACAAAAGGAATTAAATCTCAGAACTATACGTGATAACTATGGCAACTGGTTATTGGTGTGCTAGACTTGCCTTGTGCCAGCTTGTAAGAGGCATCTTGCAAGTCAGTTGTTAAACTGCTGGAAGCTTAAAATAGGCCATGAAGGATGTATGTACACCACAGAAATTAAGAAGCACTACAAATCAGGGCCCATTTTCTTTCTTAGAAAGTAAGTTTACTGGCACATCACTGTTTGTAAGTTATTTTTTATTCTGTGCTTCTTGTTGAGAGAGAAGAGGGTAGGATTCGTCAGTCCTCTAGATGGAGTTGTTAGAATAGCAACATCAGTACTATATCCATGGCATATCTTATCTATATTCTCAGAAAATTTGTTCTCTCTGATGTTTAAATATTTAATGAGATGTGAGTCAAAAGTAGAGTGAAGTAACAACTTAGGCAGAATATTTGTAGGATATGACTTTCAAATCTTTACCTGTTACAGTATCTACAGAGAATGCTGTCATAAACTGACAAGTCTTAGGCTGAATCTCTTACCAGAAACTTAATAGAGCCTGTGACCCTAAATAACCCTTTTAGTGTGTGTACATTTAGGTCGCTGGGTGGGGCATGCTGCTTAACCAGGGAGCCTAAGTGTGTCAGATTTCAACTTGGATGTTGCAGTGGAGAAAATATATCTGTTTTAATATGCATTGTCAGTAGTGTCTGATCAGGCTTAAATGTAGGATCTTGTCCAGTTAGTGAATAAGAGTAAATTAATGTCCAAAGACCTCTGGCAGCCCTATCCTAATGTCTTATTAGAAGCCTACAAGAATGGGAGAGGATTTTTCATGGGTCTCTTGTGTTTCTGAATGTCTTGGGAATGATGTGCTGACTGCCCTTTGTTCCAGACAAGGGTTTTTTTGTTCCAATAGTGAACAGCCTAGGAAGATGGTGCTCGCTAGAGCAGAGGGCAAGCATGTTTACTTTCCATTATAAAAAAGACTTGCTTCCCTAAATTCAAGGCTCCTGTCTTGTAACACAACCCACTGTGTGTGTAGGTGTCACGTGGCCCTCTTAGTATCACCTGGGCCCTGTCATAAAAATGATGATACTACTGTTATTACTGTAAACTGTTCTTTATCTCAGACCTAGGAGCTTGATGCATCCATGAAACTGTGCCAGGCTAACTTGTTAGCCTGCAAGTAGGGTAATACCTTGGATGCTTCAAGTTCTTAATATCACCTTCCCCATGCCCCATGGTACAGGAGCTTTGGAGTTTCCCTAGGGTTTAAGAATGAAAAAGCAAATCCTAAGTCCCTTTCAGTCCTGAAGGATCTATATTGTGAGGTAGCATGATACCTCATTCTCACTTAGGTATGCCACATGTATCTTGAGAAATTTTAGGGCCATTTCAGAGAGACAGCTGAGGACTAGATTCTCATCATGCCTTCAGTTCACCAAATAGCATTACAATAAATAACTGTTATTGTGAGAGAACTTATTTTGTATGAGTTCAGTCCTTTTGCATTTATTATTATTATTATTTTTTAATGGTATCTTGGTAAATGTTCTTTGTGCACTAGACAAGAATGTGTATTTTGCTGCTGCTGCTGTTGGATGACTTGATAAATGTCAATTAGGTAAAGTTGGTTAATAATGTTGTCTTCTATTTGCTTACTAATTTTCTGCCTACTTGTTTTATCAATTAATGAGAGGGATACTGAAATTTCCAGTGACAAGTAAGGATTGGTCTTTTTCTCACGTAAATTCTATAATTTTGCATCATATTATTTACATTTAGGATTGTTACGTACTGTCGGTGAGCTGACCCCTTTATCATTATGAAGTGACCTTCTTTAGCTCTAGTAATATCATTGCCCTAAAGTCTACTTTGTTATTAATATAGCAACCCCAGCTTTCTTCTTAATTTGTGTTAGCATGTTAGCATCATATATCTTTTTCTATCCTGTTATTTTTAATGTATTTGTGTCTTTATATTTAAAAGGTTTTTTTTTAGAAGTCATAGTTGGATCTTGGTTTTTAAAAATCCAATCTGACCATCTCTACTTTTAGTTAGTGTATTTAGTCCATTTACATTTATTGTGATTATTAAGGTGGTTGTGTTTATCTTGTTTATTGGCTTATTAGCTATAGTTCTTTTAATTAGAGGTTGCTCTAGGTTTTATAATATATGACCTTAAATTACTAGTCTATCCTCAAATAATATACCATTTCATGTATACTTGTATCTCCTTTTCCCTACCTTTGTGCCGTTGTTGCCATAACTTTTAGTTCTACATGTTATAAACTCCATAATATATTATTTTTGCACTAAAAATTATATTATCTTTTAAAGGGATTTTAAAAATAGAAGTCCTTTTATGTTCACCAATGTATTTGCCATTTCTACTCTTCTTCATCTCTTCATGTATCTAAATTTTCACCTAATATCATTTGACTGAGGGACTTCTTTTTAAAATTTCTTAGCATCTGTTGGTCATCTTTTGTGTCTGAAAAAAACCTTTGTCTTTATTTTTGAAAGTTATTTTTGCTGGGTATAAGATTCTAGGTTTTGGGTTTTTTTTTTCTTCCTTTCAGTATTTTAAAGATGTCATTCCACTGTCCTCTGACTTATGTAGTTTCTGACAAGAAGTCTACCATCTTTCTTATATTTATTCCTCTGTATATGTTTCCCCCACACATACATAGCTACTTTTATCATTTTTTCTTTATCACTGGTTTGCAGTAATTTGATTACAATATTCCTTGGTGTGGTTCCCTCCCCCTCCACTTTTATTCTGTTTCTTGGATCTGACAATGTAAAGTTTTCATTAAATTTGGAAAAACAAAATTGTTTAAGAGATGGGGTCTTGCTGTTGCCTAGGCTGGACTTGAACTCCTGGGCTCAAGTGATCCCTCCACCTCCTGAGTAGCTGGGATTACAGGCACACACCACTGTGCCCAGCTCAAATCTGGGAAATTTTTGGCAGTTATTTCTTCAAACATTTATCTGTCTCCCCTTCCTTCTCCTTTGCTTGAGATTCCAGTTACATCTATGTTAGACTTCTTGATGTTGTCCCCTAATTCACTGTTTTCCTGGTTTTTTTTTTTGTTTTCTTTTTCTCTCTGTGATTCATTTTGGTTAGTTTCTATTGCTGTTTTCAAATTTAGTAATCTTCTTCAGTGTCTAATCCATGAATTCCAATCAGAGTATTTTTATTTCATATATTGTATTTTTAATCAGTTAAAGTTCAGTTCAATTTATGTCTTTTGAAAAATATAGTATCTTCCATTTCTCTCCTCCTCATGATCATTCTTTCCTCGATCTCCTTGAACGAGCAAGTTATATTTTTAATATCATTCATTGTCTACTCATTCTATCATTGTGTCATTTCTGGATTTGTTTCTATTGATTGTTTCTTCTCCATGTTATGGGTCATATTTCCTTCACTCTTTTACATGCCTTTATAATTTTTTATTGGATGTTGGTCACTGTAAATTTTACATGGTTGGGTGCTGAATTTTGTTGTATTAACTTTAAATATATTTGGCTTTGTTTTCCTAGGACTAGGATGCCGTTAAGTTCCTTGGAAAGTAAACCTTTTGAGGCTCTGTTAGGGAGCTTCAGAACAGCTTTTAGCTTAGGGGCTCATTTGGCCCTAAGGGTACTGCCGAGACAGTATCCTTCAGCATACTACTCAGTGCATGTCTTAAGAGGTCTTTCTACTCCAGCTGGTGTGAATGCAAACTGTTCCCAGTCCTGTGTGAACTATGAGGATTGTTCTCCCTGCTTCTCTATGGTGGTTTTTTCTCCAGCCTTGGTTACTCACATGCATGTATTAATCAGAACGTAGCTACAGACTCTAGGGAAACCCTGTGCATACACCAGAGTGCTCACTTTCGGTGGATAGTTCTCTTCTTTCTGGTATTCTGCCCTGCAAATTCTAGCTACCTTGGATTCCCTGACCTCTGAATTCTTGTCTGCTCAACTCAAGGAGACCACAAGTGTCTGTATGGGTTCTTATCCCTACACGGTGGCCTGGAAACCCTCTGTAGCTGGGGCAAATATAGACTTCACTTTCTTTGTATCCTTTATCTCAGGAATCCCTGTCCTGTGCTGTTTGCTGTCCAGTGTCCAGGAACTGTTGTTTCATATATTTTGTCTGGTTTTATTTAAGGAACGAGGATAAATTTGGCCTCTGTAATTCCCTGTGACCTGAAGCAGCTGATATGTCCCATATTTTATAACAAATGACTGACTTTTTAGATGTCCTTTCTCATATATTTTATACTCTCTATATATAACAATTGAATTGTAACTCATAAAATTATAGCAGTGTCAGATGTGTCCATCAATTAAGTTCTATAATACATAAGAATAAAATGGAAAGTACATTGTGAACTTCAATAGATAGACATGTTCACAGAATAAGTTATTACTTGGTTTAAAAGTGCAATCATATTTTATTTGTTTATATATTTTCTAAAACTTTTTGTAGATCTCTGAATTAAAATACTTGTAATATTTCTGCTTTTATCTATATTTTATGTTCCAAAACTTCACAAATTATACTGTTAACTAGGTTTGTATACCATAAAGACAAATGTTGAATAAGTAGCTGTTCTTTCAATTTCTTTTAAAAAAAGATCCAAAATGGGCATTATATTCATTGTATGTTTACAAATTCTTACATTATAGTTATTCTTCGGCAAAAAATCCAGATAGATACTTTTTTTTTCAGAAAGTGTTGAATGGGTTTACAAAGTTTTTTTGTAAGGAACAATATTGTAAATTACTAAAATTGTATTTTTATAGGCTCTTTGCTCTTTTGTGGATATTGTGCCTGTCAGGATTCTTGAAGGTAAGTTATGTTATAATGGTTAACTTGAAATATAATTCTGGCTATGTCAATATAAATAACCTCAAAAAGCTATAAGAGATACTCTTATGATAGGACACTTAGTTATAATTATCCAGAACATTTGTATAGAGAATGATTATAGAATTATCCCTTTAGAAAATCAGGGTCTTGTTTTGGTCCTTATTATTGACAGAAAGAAAGATGAATGAATAAATGAATTAAATTACATAGAAAGAGGCCCTTGCTTACAACTGCCAAGTTCCAGTGGCACATTTAATTGTGAAAAAAGAAATATATTTTTAAATAATTTATATTTGGAATGCTATTTTTCAAAGTGGGTAATTTAGTTTAATGGAATATATCCCCTCATTCATCCTTCCATCCAACAGAGGCAACTTTGGACCTGCCTTGCCTTTTTCTGCTTTTAACATTTGTATTCAAAGTTGTACACCTTTGTCAAATGTGTAATGTAGCAGTAAATCATTAGAGGAAGTAAGTTAAGTCCTGTTAATACTGTTCTCAAATATCAACATATTTCTTTAATCTCTTCCCTATAGTTATTTTTTTATAGTGAGACAATGGAGTTGGTCTTAGCTGCTGCAGGAGCCCTTCTTTTCTGTGGATTCATCATCTATGACACACACTCACTGATGCATAAACTGTCACCTGAAGAGTACGTATTAGCTGCCATCAGCCTCTACTTGGATATCATCAATCTATTCCTGCACCTGTTACGGTTTCTGGAAGCAGTTAATAAAAAGTAATTAAAAGTATCTCAGCTCAACTGAAGAACAACAACAAAAAAATTAATTAGAAAAAAAGGATTAAAAAAGTAATCGGAAGCAGTATATAGAAACTGTTTCATTAAGTAATAAAGTTTGAAACAATGTTTAAATACTGTTACAATCTTTATTTGTATCATATGTAATTTTGAGAGTTTTAAAATCTTACTGTTCTTTATGATACCTCATTTCTAAATCCTTGATTTAGGATCTCAGTTAAGAGCTATCAAAAATTCTATTAAAAATGCTTTTCTGGCTGTGCACAGTGGCTCATGCCTTTAATCCCACCACTTTGTGAGACGAAGGCAGGTGGATCACGAGGTCAAGAGGTTGAGACCATCCTGGCCAACATGGTGAAACCCCATCTCTACTAAAAATACAAAAATTAGCTGGGTGTGGTGGCACGTGCCTGTAGTCCCAGCTACTCAAGACGCTGAGGCCAGAGAATCGCTTGAACCTCGGAGATGGAGATGGAGGTTGCGTTGAGCCAAGATCATGCCACTGCACTCCAGCCTGGCGACAAAGTGAGACTCAGTCTCAAAAAAAAAAAAAAAAAAAAGTTTTTCTTCCTAAATTAGCCATGCATAGCTGTTTGTTTGCAATTCAAAAGTAATTTTATGAGTATATAAGAATATCAGTTTACCTTTGTCTAGTGATTTTATCTAAATTTTCCCTGAATTATTAAGTAATATTGATTTGTCTGATTCTAGAGTAGTAGAGTCTTTACCATTATAAACTGTAAATCTCTCTTTGCTTGGCAATTTTCATCTAATTTAAAAGGAAAAAAATATAAAAGATAAATTCCACAGAGAATTATTCAGTATTATATTAAAATTGTATTAAAATGTTAATGACTTTTTATTTTAAATTGTACTAAAATTAAAAGTCTGCCTGAAAGTCAGATATTATGACAAAATTTGACATTAATTGTTTTTTAAAGTATAGATTTCATTTGAAATTATACAATGCTAATGTGGTTAGAGGACACCAAAGTTACTGGGTCATCAGCCATTAAGTATATCTATTTCAAAATAAAAATACTTGGGAAATATTGTCTCATGGTTTCATTTGTGTTGGTCCACACAGTGTGTCAGGTCCGTGTACCAGTAACCAATGAAACTTTGTCAAATTCCGTCACTGTACTATTTTGTTAGGCTGCCATAACAAAGTACTACAGCTTGGGTGGCTTCAACAAGAAATTTATTTTCCCACAGTTCTGGAGGCTAAAAGTCCAAGATCAAGGTGTTAGAAGGCTTGGTTTCCTTTGAGGCCTTTCTCTTTGATTTGTAGATGGCCATCTTCTCCCTGTCTTTAAATGGCCTTCCCTCTGTACTTGTCTGTGCCCAAATTTCTCCTTCTTAGGAGGATACCAGTCATACTGGATTAGGACCCACACTGAGGACCACATTTTTCCTTAATTATCTCTTTAAAAACCTATCTCCAAATACAGTCACATTCTGAAGTGCTGGGATTAGGATTTCTTCATGTGAATTTTGGGGGGACTACAACTCAGCCCATAACACCCCCTAAGTATTTCCCAGCTATTAAGGTTGAAATAAACTTGTAGTATCAATTTAACCTTGCATGATTTGTAGATGTAAATTTGACTTTATTATCATTAATTGTTGAATTATCAAGTGCATGATGCAGTGCAATCAAGTTTAACATAGCGTGGTGGGTAAAAGCATCTACATTAGAATCTTTGCAATCCAACCAGATGCTTAAGTGACACTTGGCAAATTATTTATCCTTCCTTAGGTCTTTTGCCTCATCTTCATAATGGGAATAATAATAATGGCTAGCTTATTGGGCTATTACAAGGATTAAATGAGATAGATATATAAACTAAGTGCTTAATGTCAGCTGATCGTATTAATACTATTTTCAGTTCAAAGGTGGAATGGACTGATTTGTGACTAAAGATTCTGTATAAGCAAAAGTAGATGTGATATTTTAAAAATGTAAAACAATGCCATTATTTTCACTAAATTATTTTTATTTAGAAAATATAGTTTCCATAAAAATGTTAACATAATAAATTTATCCTTTCTAAATGACTTAAATTTTCAAAAAAAATTGTTTTAATTTCTGATATGATCAATATAATAAGCGTGTAAAGGAATCCCAAGACCAAGAAGTTTAAAATCCTTTGGTATAAAAATACTACATTGTATAAATGAACCATTGGTTTATTCCTGTGTTTTGTCAATGAATTTTATGTGGTATGTAAGTCTGTGTATATGTCCCACTGTGTATAGGTATGAGTTCTTCTAGGTAGGGAATATACCTAGACCATTTTAAAGCATTGCATTAAGTAAAGGTGAAAATACGCAGACTCCAGAAATATTAATAGTAAGAAAGTGGAATTAGGGCTGGGCATGGTGGCTTACACTTGTAATCCCAGCACTTTGGGAGACCGAGGCGGGCAGATCACCTGAGGTTGGGAGTTCAAGATCAGCCTGGCTAACATGGTGAAACCCCATCTCTACTAAATATACAAAATTAGCTGGGCCTAGTGGCACACGCCTGTAATCCCAGCTACTCAGGAGGCTGAGCCAGAAGAATCGCTTAAACCCGGGAGGCAGAGGTTGCAGTGAGCCGAGATTGCACCACTGCACTCCAGCCTGGTGACAGAGTGAGATTCTGTCTCAAAAAAAATAAAAAAATAAAAAGAAATGAAGTGGAATTAGCAGGACTTGGACACAGCAACAGGTAACTCAAGTGTGCAAGGGCCAAAGGAAGAACAGATAAGAGGAGAAAAATGAGGAAACAGCAGTATCTGAGAACTTTTGTATTTCTTGAATGTAATTTGGGAAAAGAGATGCAGTAGGCCGTATACACCTGCCTTGATTTCTTCTCAGACCTAGCTTCAGTCTACTTGATGTGTTTCTAGGGATTAGTGGTCAACAGCCAGCTGCAGGCCTTTTTTTTGGAGCAGCTAGGAACTTAGATACTTTTTCCTTTTTCCTTTCATCTTTCTAGAGCTTTGTCTTGAAATCCCCATCATCTAGGGAATGGGCAACATGGGGTCACTCTCTGAATCCCAGAAGTCTTCCTGTTCCTTACTAAGTGATTGTGCAGATCAGAGATTCCATGGGAGAGGCCTGACTGCAGGGGCCCCACTGACTGTTCTGCATCATGTAGCATGCCTGTTGGATGAGAAAATCAGTCTGCTTCCTGTAAGGTATTCAGGGCCACCCACTGTGCCTCTAGTTCTATATATAGGCTTCTTCTAGCTCTGTGATGAGCCATTGTAACGTTTAGTTGGACCCTTAAGCCTTATTTGTCCATTAAGGGATAAAGTTTCCTAAAAACAGTAGTTTCCTTCATCTTTGCAAATTCAGCATAGTGCCTGTCGAGTGCATATTCAAAGGCATGAATGAAGGAATGAATTAGACTTTTAAATATACTAAGGCCACTTAAAACTCTTCTAGAATGGTTTTATATAACTGGTGAGGGGACATAAGTAAAAAGGAGTAAAAGGGTGTTTTAGCTGTTTAAAGCACTTGTAATGCTAAATCATGGCATGGTATTTTAACAACATGACATTTTCATAATAGGTAAATTATTTTTTCTGGTGCCAAGTGCCTATTCAAAAGTCTTGTCCTGGTATGTTAAACAAGATACAGTAAATATGGACTATCAGAATGTGAGCTTTCTCTAAAATGCAATGTGCACATATATTTTTGGGTGAGGTAGCTAACTTCTCATTTGAAAGATGAGGTACAGTATATGGTTAACTTGTAAAACAAAAATTCACTTGCTTTATAAGAACGAAATCTCATTTAAAGAAACCAGGTTTCTTAGGCATGCTTCCTTTTTTTTGTATCAAATGTTCTAAGTTTTTTTCAGCCTCTTTAACCTTGCTATATTCTGAATTCAGTAATTTCCATACTATGCATGGTTTCACAAAGGACACAAAATTAAAGAAAAAAGGTACCCATAGATTGCCTCAGAACCCTTTTTTCTAGCAACCAATAGGAATTTACCAGGCCATCATCAAAGACATGTTTTTTGGGTATATGTCGTAAATCTCTAGAAACATTGCTTACAAATAGTACTGTGCTGCTATACGTTTGAAACTGTAATGTAAAAAGGGTACCATCTGTTGAACTCTTACAGTATCAATTAGGTTGTATTATGTTCACTTTAGGGACAAGGAAATTCAGGCCCTTATGACATTAGTTACTCACCCATATCGTTCACAAGTATTGGAAGCAAGAATACAATACAGACCTATATAGTTCCAAAGCCTATGCCATTAGAAATAGTTGTAAAGTAAGTGTTCTTCGTGAGCTAAGACAATCGTCCTAGGTTTAGCATTCTGTCTTGATACGTAAGTGATCAGACAGGTAAACATTGGTAGAACTGAAATCCTTTGATCATTTTACCCTTTAAATTCTTCTCTGGGGTGGGAAAAGGTTGTTTTCTGTTTTTGGTAACAGCTTTGAGTATGACTGACATGCAATAAGTTGCACATATTTAAAGTGTGCAGTTTGATACGGTTTGACATATGTGTACATCTGTGAGGCCATCACCCGAGATGAGAAAATTCACAGGCTGCAAATAAAAATGATCTCAATACGGCCTCTGGAAGAACACCTGATCTAGGCTGAGTTGATCTAAGGAAATATATGAGTATCCTGTAAACGGTGAGGTCAGATCTAAAGGTCGGCTCGGAGCTCGCTATCTGACCAGCAGGGTCCCCTGGTCAGGTTCACTTCATGGGTTAGTTTCGGGGCTCCCCTGCCCACGTCCGGAAAGCGGACCTACCTGGAGCCTAACCTTGACTGGCACACGCTTCCGCATTCTCCAAATCCGACTTCTACATACACCTGTATGGGACGGACCGAGTTTCTAGGTCCGCGATCACACCAAAGAAGGAAGCTCCTCAGCGCCAGGATTCCAAAATCCCGCCTCTCAAGGCTTCCTGAGATATTTTGTCTCCCGGCATGCACTGCGTCCGGCCCGGGTGTCCTCTGCCCGGAAGACGGAAGTGCAAAGACTTCCGGTCGGCGTGATCCTGAGGCGTGTGTGTTGGTTTTTCAGGTGAGTTCGGTGCGTCACCGGTCCAGTGAGACAGGGGACTTGGGACTTGATTCCGCCACCCCTGGAGAATTTCGTTTCTTGACACTTCGTGGGCTATACTTGAGCTCCGGTCCGGCGATGCAGGCCTTGGTTGAGGGCGAAGGTTCCCCGTGCTCTTCTTGGTGGGGGCCCTCCGGCTTCCGAGTGCATTGGGTAAAGTGGAGCCCTCTCCCCTGTTGTTTGCTACCGCTCAAGTTAACTTCGGCCCTCAAGGTTGTTTACCGCCCCCTTTCCTAGCCCCTCGCAAGGGTTGAGTTATGTAGACAAGGGAGCGGAATGAGTTGGTGATTGCCGGCGTTCAAAAAATGTTAGTCATTCGTTCAACAAGTATGCAAAATTCTGTGCACTGGGAAAAAGACCTTTCCCTCTACCTTCCTGGAGTCTGCAGTCTGGGGAGAGGGCGGGGGGTGTGACAGAAAACAGTAGTTTCAGGTTGTAACACCTATTAAGCAGGGAAGGGAGCTTACGGAGGTCAGAGGAGTCCTTTCTGAGGTATCGAATGAAGGAGCAAGCCTTGAGAAGAGCAGTTGCCAGACATAGGGACAGCAAACGTGAAGGCACAGACTTAGAGATAGTTTGGACTCTTTTCAGACGTAGTTGGAGCCTGCGGGGATGGGGATGGAGAATGAAATGAAATAGAGTTGAAGGAGGCAGGGGACAGATAACACATAACCTTGTAGATCTTGAATATATATGAGGGAGGTCTTTAAAGAACTCGAAGAAAGGCAGTGAATGCTCTTTTAAAAGATCACACTGAGCACCTTGTGGAGGATTTAGGGCCCAACTGAGTGGAAAGAAAACAAGAGTAGGAATAGGTAAGTTTAGAGTCGTTAAGTTGGCTTGAGAGGATGGATAATGAAGATGAGGTGAAGTGTTAAAAAAATCGTTTTGTAGTTTGTAAGCTGTTGCGTAAATGTAAGGTGATGACGCTCTTGCATTCTGGGGAAATTAAATTTCTGTATTTTGTAAAGAAATTCAAGGTGCTTTCAGAATTGGTTTGATTTGTAGTTTGCTTATGACTACAAGTTTGATATCTTAATTGTTATTTAGTGACTGTATGTACCATGTTGATCTTCATATAAGTTGCATGTTGTCATAAAAAGTGAACAGATTGAAGAGTTTTACTTTTCACTTGTTTTGTAAAGATACCTGTTGGCCTGGTTTTCTAAGGATTTGCCTTTTTTCTTTTTTATATTAAAGATTTGCTTTTGAATGTATATTTTTGTTAACTTCAGGTAAAACATGGCTAAAAGCTTACGGAGTAAGTGGAAAAGAAAGATGCGTGCTGAAAAGAGAAAAAAGAATGCCCCAAAGGAGCTCAGCAGGCTTAAAAGTATTCTCAAACTAGAAGGTGATGTTTTAATGAAAGATGTTCAAGAGATAGCAACTGTGGTGGTACCCAAACGCAAACGTTGCCAAGAGAAAATGCAATGTGAGGTAAAAGATGAAAAAGGTGAGTGTGCTGCTGCTTTTTCTTTCTTTCTCTATTTTTTTTTTTTTTTTTTTTTTTGAGGCAGGGTCTCCTCCCTCTGTCACCTAGGCTAGAGTGCAGTGGTGTGATTATAGCTTCCTGCAGCCTTGAATTCCTGAGCTGAAGCAGATTCTTCCCACCTCAGCCTTCCAAAGCACTGGGTTACAGGCATGAGCCACAGTGCCCAGCCCCTCTGCTTCATTAAAAAAAAAAAAAAAAAAAAAATCTATCAAGTCTGTTCGTGTATATAGGTATGTTTTGGATTATTTAGAGTGGGTCTTTGGTGCTTATACAGTAGCCTCCATGTCTCAGGAATAAATAGTTCTACAGGAGTAGACAAATCTAGACACACTCTGGTTGGAAGGGTACACAGTTCACTCAGGGCCTAGGCAGCATAGGTCTTCATTTTATTCTTTGTAAGATCTAATTCCCATTCTATGAGTCCTATTCCCTTATACTATTTTCCTGAAAATCACTGGGTTTCAGTATTTCATTTTGACAGATTTTAGGAAACTTTGTGTCTTAATCATGAAGTGATTAAGACTTAATGCTGCTTTTTGCACATTTAATGCACCAATTTGGCAGCAAACTAAATTAAGCATTTGCAATACCCAGACTTTAAAATAGAAATACATTTATTTGATGTCTTATGCCCAAGGAAGAGAACAGTATTCTCAATCTCGCAAACTTAGGGATTTTTTTTCCCTTTAAAAATCACTGTTTTTAACTTTTTCTTCTTCCCATTTCATCCTTCTCCCACTCCATATGAATAAAAATTACAAAAAGCATTTAACTTCAACTTCTGTGAGAAAAAGGGGCCAACCAACAGAAATATCCTCATCTTTCCACTACCCAAGTCTATAAGAATTCAGATGTATAGGCTGTTTTCCCTTTTTTATTAATGTTCTCTCCAAAGCCAGTTTCTCCACTTGTGTTCTGAATCCTCTCCCCCATTACATTCTCAGGGGTTGTACTCATGGCATCTGCCTTATCAGTCTCCTCCACTGGGTCATTGCCAACAGGATAGATGTGTTCTGGGATGTTCAATGTCAAAAGAAAGAAAGAAAAATTTCTCCCTTGACCTCAAGTTCTCTCAATCTGCTGCTTTATTTCAGCTGTCCTTGAAACTTTTTGAAACACTTGCCATAACTTGCTGTTTTCATTTCCTCACACACACGTCACCCCTCCCTATTGGTTCTTTTTGGTTGTTAAGACAAAATCCACATAACATAAAATTATGCATTTTAAAGTGTACAGTTCAGTGGTATTTAGTACATTCATGTGGTTGTGCAGCCATCACCTCTAGTTCCAAAACACGTTCCTCACCCCAAAATAAAACTTAACACCCATTAAGGAGTCTGTCTCTCCTCCTCCTACCCCCAGCCTCTGGCAACCACTAATGTGCTCTTTTCGTGTGTGGATTTACCTGTTTTGAATATTTCTTACAAATGGAATCATATAATACCTTTGTGCCTGGCTTATTTCCCTGAGTGTGGTGCTTTTGAAGGTCACCCACATTGTAGCATATATCACTACTTCCTTTCTTTTTAAGGCTAAATAATAGTCTGTTGCATGTACCATGTTTCATATCTGTTCAGCAGTTGCTGGATATTTAGATTTATTTCCCTTTATGGGTGTTGTGAATATGCTGCTGTGAACATTCAGGTGCACAAGGTTTTGTTTGATAAGTGGAATTGCTGGGTCAAATGGTAATTCTTTTTGATATTTTCCACATCAGCCACACTATATTACATTCCCACCTGCAGTGTTTGAGTATTTGAGTTTCTTCACATCCTCACTAATAACTTGTTTTCCATTTTTGGATTATAGTCATCTTAGTGGGTATGAAATAGATTCTCATTGTGATTTTGATTTGAAGTTCCCTAATGACTAATGACGTTGAATGAACTGGTTTTTTTGTTGTTGTTTTGTTTTGTTTTGTTTTGTTTTGTTTTTTGAGATGGAGTCTCACTGTTGCCTAGGCTGGAGTGCAGTGGCATGATCTCAGCTCACCACAACCTCTGCCTCCCGGGTTCAAGCAATTCTCCTGCCTCAGACTCCCAAGTAGCTGGGATTATAGGCATGTGCCACCATGCCCAGCTGAATTTTGCATTTTTAGTAGAGATGGGATTTCACCGTATTGGCCAGGCTGGTCTTGAACTCCTGACCTCAAGTGATCCACCTGCCTCAGCCTCCCAAAGTGCTGGGATTACAGGTGTGAGCTACTGTGTCCGGCTGAACATTTTTTCATATGCTTATTGACCATTTGTGTATCTTTTTGAAGAAAGGTCTACTCAAGTCTTTTGCCTCGTTTTTCAGTTACGTTGTTTGTCTTTTTTTATCGGGTTGTTAAGAGTTCTTTATATGTTCTAGATACCAGATGCCCATCCACTCTTGATTCTTTCGGATTGATCCTGTTTTCTTTTCTCTCCTGTTCTCCTATTTTCTGTTTCTTTTGTTATACCCTCTAATTTCCTTGACTTTGTATTCTGGTTCTTATTATTTGGTTTACTCTTATATTTTTAATTTCTAAAAGTTTTTCTTTTTTTTTTTTTACTGTTCCTTTTTCTTTTTTTTCCTTTTTTTCTTTTTTTTTGTTTTTTTGTTTTTTGAGACAGAGTCTCGCTCTGTCTCCCAGGCTGGAGTGCAGCAGCGCAATCTCAGCTCACTGCAAGCTCCACCTCCCGGGTTCACACCATTCTTCTGCCTCAGCTTCCCAAGTAGCTGGGATTACAAGCGCCCGCCACCTCGCCTGGCTAACTTTTTGTATTTTTAGTAGAGGCAGGGTTTCACCGTGTTAGCCAGGATGGTCTCGATCTCCTGACCTCATGATTCGCCCACCTTGACCTCCCAAAGTGCTGGGATTACAGGCGTGAGCCACCACGCCTGGCCTACTGTTCCTTTTTCATAGCTTTGTGTTCTTTGTGTTTTGTAAATGCCCCTTGAGTCATGAATTCTGTGTTCTAAATGGGCTTATATCTTCTCTGATTTTCCTAAGGGTATTAATTACAGTTTGCTTTTGAAATTTTTATCTATGGTATGTATTGTGTGTCTTTCCTCTTGGAATTCCCTCCCAAGCCATTCCATTCCTTTACTTTTGTCTCTTTCGTTCATATTAGAAGCTTTTCTCAAATGTCTGGTGATCAGTGGTCGTTGTTTGTATTTAAAAGTGCGGCACTACAATGATAATTGGAAGCTGGAGGGAGACAAGGTGTGGGAGAGGTTATATCAACTACTAGATGTATAGAAGAATTGGAATGGCTCCAGGAGGTTTTATTCGGAGACCTCTTATATCAGAATCTGTTAAGTCTTTTTTTTTTTTTTTTTTTTTTAATCATCATCCCCAGAGAGAAATTCTTTTATGTCCTGCTTGGGGAATGTCTGGATGCCCCTATTCTTAGATATTTTAGGAGCTAAAGGTTGGTGGGACTGAGACTGAGGGAGTCTCCACATTTAGTAATCTATGTGTTATCAATTTGGTTCTCATCTCTACCCTCAAGTTCATGTTTTTCCTTATTTCTACTCTTTCAACTGCCTGCCTAATTTCTTTTTTTTTTTTTTTTTTGAGACGGAGTCTCGCTCTGTCGCCCGGGCTGGAGTGCAGTGGCCGGATCTCAGCTCACTGCAAGCTCCGCCTCCCGCGTTTACGCCATTCTCCTGCCTCAGCCTCCCGAATAGCTGGGACTACAGGCGCCCGCCACCTCGCCTGGCTAGTTTTTTGTATTTTTTTTAGTAGAGACGGGGTTTCACCGTGTTAGCCAGGATGGTCTTGATCTCCTGACCTCGTGATCCGCCCGCCTCGGCCTCCCAGAGTGCTGGGATTACAGGCTTGAGCCACCGCGCCCGGCCTGGCTGCCTAATTTCTTAAGCCATAAACCTAGTAGTCATCCTTGATTCCTCTTTCCTTTATTCCCCACATCTAAACCATTAGCAAGTCTTACTGATTGTCCTAAAAATACGTTAGAAATCCGTATCCATTTTTCTCCTGCTTTCACCTTGATTCAGATGGCTGTCATCTCTTGCCTGTACTATTATTGGAGCCTTTTTACTTCTCACTTCCGCTCTTGTTCCCTTCTCATTTATCTTCTACATATCCACCAGTGTGATCTTTTCAGAAGGTAAATCAGATTATATCACTGTCATGCCTAAAAACCTCATTATCTTAATGTGTTCGTACCAGCGCCTACCAGTTCTTTTTTTTTTTTTTGGGAGACAGGATCTCATTTTGTTGCCCAGGTTGGAGTATAGTGGCTGTTCACAGGCGTGACCAAGCCCACAACAGCCTTGAACTCCTGGCCTCAAATGATCCTCCCACCCCAGTCTCCCGAATAGCTGAGACTACAGATGCCTATAGATACTATACCTGGCTGAGGTTTTCTTTCTGTTTGCTTATTCTCCCCTCAACAGAACATCGTAAACTCTGTCAGAGCTAGGAGCTCATATGGACCACTATATCCCCATAAACTAGAACAGCACCTAAAATAATCATTCAACACCTAGTTATTGATTGGCTGTTATATACCAGACACTATTCTAGATACTGTGGAAACAATGATGAATATCTAATACAATGCCAGGTAGTCAAGATAATAGAAGACCTTGTGTATCCTGGTAAAGAGGTCCCAGTGAAGGACTCTGGACGTGTCCTTCACAGTGGAGAAGGTTCTAGGTGTACCACAGCATGCTTGCACTGAGCTTCCTGCCAAGTCTCCTATCAGTAGAGCTGGATCTCTGAGTGTTACCTAGCTAGGAAAAGTATGCCAGCCCCAGGATGTGTCCAGGTCTTTCTTCTCTGTTGAGTGCCTGTCTCTCCCATTACAACCCTGCTGCTGACTACTCCATCGAGTTCATTAGAAGTTCGTTCTCAGTTCATTTTAATTTAGTTCAGGTTCATAAGAAATGGCCAGACATTCCTAATCAGTTCATTACATCTAAGGTCTATCCCTTAGAAGTGTAGGTGGGCTTACTGGCTTAACTCAAGGAATCACTTAATATGAGAAATGTTCTTGTAACTCACATGTGCTCAGAATCATATATCTACTAATGTACTAACTCAGAAGCATGCATCCTAAATGTTTCCTATTTCACATTATTATTCTAAGGAAGATCATGCCAACATTCTTTAGAAAGTTTTTTCTTCTCTATTTTCGGTCTACCTTCAGTTCTAGTGTTCTGATGTTCTCAGTGCATTAATATGCTCAGTGCATTAATATGTATGCTAATACACAGGGTGGTTTTTTTTCATACATGATGTTAACAGTTTTTCCATCTTTTTATGCAGATGACATGAAAATGGAGACTGATATTAAGAGAAACAAAAAGACTCTTCTAGACCAGCATGGACAGTACCCAATATGGATGAACCAAAGGCAAAGAAAAAGGCTGAAGGCAAAGCGAGAGAAAGGAAAGGGGAAAAGCAAAGCAAAAGCAGTGAAAGTGGCAAAGGGTTTGGCCTGGTAGACTCTTAAAACCTTGGAAAATGCCACACGGGATAGATGATGGATTAGAATGTACACACATGTATACTTTGATTTCAGCTGCCACCAAATGAAAACTATTTGTTTTCCTATTTTAACTTGGCCTTTTTTCTGCAGTTCAAACCCAGCATAACTCCTCAAGTTTGTTTTGGGAACTTAAATAAAATATTTTCTTTGATACATCCAAGCTCTACTGATACTTTAATTGGATGCTACCCAATATCCAGTTACAATCAGGCCTCAAAGTTCTGTCAGGTATTAATGTGGTTAGACGTTCTTACAAGTGGTAATTATAGTCAGTAGAGATAAAACAGATGATGTACTGACAAATTTTTGTGAACTTAGATTTAAAGAAAGCTGTTGTATAATCATACCATTTAAAAATACAACATTAGGCCCGGGCACGGTGGCTCACACCTGTAATCCCAGCACTTTGGGAGGCCGAGGCAGGCGGATCACCAGGTCAGTTCAAGACCAGCCTGGCTAATATGGTGAAACCCCCATCTCTACTAAAAATACAAAATCATTTGAGCATGGTGGCGCGCACCTGTAGTCCCAGCTACTCAGGAGGCTGAGGCAGGAGAATCGCTTGAACCCAGGAGGTGGAGGTTGCAGTGAGCCGAGATTGCCCCACTGCACTCCACCCTGGGCAACGGAGCAGGACTCTGTCTCAAAAAAAAAAAAATACATTAATGGATCTTATAAAGTACTTGTGTGGAGCTTTGATTCCACAGAATAAAAGATATTTTGTGTGTAGATCTTCAAGTTTGATTTTTTTTTCTTTCATATATGCTTAAGGTTTTTTAGCCCTAGAGAAGACCAGATTCTTCAATTAAATGTTTTCTTGTCTTAATTTTAGGTAGAATATTAACATATACAAGTCAGTATGATTTTTAGGAAATTAGAACATTTCAGGTTTTTCATGGAAACTGATTTAATGTTCTTTAGTGTTCATGTGTAGCCTAATATAGTATCATGCAGCATTTCCCAGAGTGTGTTCTTCAGAATCAGTTTCTCTGGATGCTTGGTTAAAAAATAAATTGTGTTCATATCAATTTGGGAAATGCTACATACTTGATGATTTACAAAAGATTTTAATTTAGGATTAGAATAATCCTACAGGGTTCCAGCGGTAAAGAAACCTGTTTAACTTCTACTGTTTGAAACTAGTTTTCTGAGAAATGATTTTTAGTTAAATCTAAGTTTGCTAAATTCACTTTTATTTAAATTTACTTTTAGTTAAGCAATCTAAACTTAGCATTCCCTCTGAATTTCACTATAATCAGATTAACCATCTCATATGTTAACTGGAACACTGAGTGCCTAGTATGTGCCAGGGACTTTCCAGATGCTTGGGACAGATTGAATAAGATAAGATTTCTGCTCTCATAGGGCTGGGAGCTGTGTATCTGTTTAGAAGAGGATGTTAACTTCCCAGGAGAACTCAAGTAAAATGTGCGATATATTAGAATAAGGCTACTTGGTCATGAGGTCACAAACTTTTGTGTCAGGCACACTGCTAAATTGGGCACAATACAGAGATAAAGAGGACATGACCCAAATATTTCAGAAAATTTAAACTTCTAAAATTTGATGCCAGTAAACTCTTGGAATTATTTAAATATAGTAGGCTTTTCTCATTTTTCTCAATAGTTGACTGAAAAGTTGGTAGATAACTTTAAATGCTTAAAATTTCTTAACAGCTAAGATATGAATTGAAAGACAGATGTCATTCATGACTTTTGTTGCCTTTTGGTGTAGGTATGAATTACAATAGCATTTGTGAGGGAAAAGTGGATATGTACATTTTTATTCATAAAATAAATTGCAAACATCCAGTTAAGCCACTGACAATATGAGCCTATAAATACACTAGCTGAATTATTTACGTTTTTTTTTTTTGGGGTTGGGGTCTCACTCTGTCACCCAGGTTGGAGTGATTGGCACAAGCGTGGCTCCGCTGCAACCTCCACCTCCCAGGCTGAAGTGATTTTCCCACCTCAGCCTCACCAGTAGCTGGGACTACAGGTGGGTGCCACCACGCCCAGCTAATTTTTGTATTTTTGTAGACACAGGGTTTCACCATGTCGCCCAGGCTGGTCTCAAACTCTTGGACTCAAGTAATCCACCGGACCCAGCCTCCCAAAGTGCTGGAATTACACGCATGAGCCACCACACCCAGCCTAATGTAGACATTTTTTATGATTTTTAAAAAAGGGGGCCGGCACCAAATTCCAGCACTTTGGGAGGCCGAGGCAGGTGGATCACCTGAGGTCAGGAGTTTGAGACCAGAGGTGAAACCCTGTCTCTACTAAAAATACAAAGTTAGCTGGGCATGGTGGCAGGTGCCTATAATCCCAGCTACTTGGGAGGCTGAGGCAGGAGAATCACTTGAATCTGGGAGGCGGGGGCTGCAGTGAGTCAAGACCACACCATTGCTCTCCAGCCTGGGCAAGAGAGCGAAACTCCATCTCAAAAATAAAGTCTACATCAGTGATATTACACACTTGGCACTTATTTACATTTTGGCAGCATTGTCAGATAGAGACCAGTGCTAGGGTTATGTTCATGGTTTCTGTGACTGATAATCTCTAACTTGATTCTACTGATAGTAGCTTTGAGCTTTCATCCAGAGCCTCTCTGATGTTAGGATTTTCACTTCAGTGTGTCCAGTCATGAAGTTTGTCCACTCAGAATTTAACTTAAAAGTTAACAAAATGAAAAATCAAGGTACCATTACCAAAAAACATGCTTGGGAATCATGTTCTCAAGTGTCATATGGCCTCTGGAAAGGTGACTGCTGAAGAGAAGTTTACTGACACAGTGTTGTGAGTAGCCTCTAAGGCACTGAGTTCCTGAAGATTGCCAGCAAGATTCTCCCCACCTCCAAATATTGGCAGGAAATTTAGACTAGCATTTCAAAATTAGTGCAGGGGTATGGTCACATCTTTGTCACTTTATTTTTAAAGATTACAAATCGAGAAGTATAGCATAGTCCTTTTATCTTTTAAATAATTAGCTTATCTTTTTGAAATTTGTCATCTTTTTGCCTGACATTTTCCAGAGAATTGCTGTAAAGCCACAAGATGGAGCTCAAGGTAAGCACCAAATCATTTTGGAATTAGATTGAGTGAGCTAAATCACATTAGGAATTGAATGTAACACTTTTTGTGTTTTAAGAAATTAAGTCTGAAATCAAAATATTATTTAAAGATGATCAAACCTGCTTCAAGTATTAACTCATTTAATCTGCCCAGCAATCTCATGAGTTTGGTACTAATGTTATCTGAGTTTGGTACTAATGTAATCTCTGTTTACACATGGGGAAACTGAGGCACACAGGCCATATAACTAAAACTGAAATCTGGGATTCAAATTTAGGCAGTGTGGCTCTAGAGCCTATACTCTTACAATGCCATTCTGCCTCTCAAGGATGTGCAAATTCTTGCTAAGAGAGAAAGGTGATTTTAGGATAGAATACCTATTTTTGGGTCAACCTATGATAGACTGGGTTCATGTGGGCTCAGGATCAGATAAAGAGCACGTTTAAGTAGAATAATGATGTACAGAACCTCCTCAAGTCTCTAGACCTAAGGCAGACTGGATATCCCCAGGTGACGCTTCATTAGGAATGGGCTGACCAGTCCAAAAGGGGAAGGTGTAGGCCATGATCATTAGTTGCCTAAGGTACTAATCAGAGAAGAAACGCAAACTGCAGTTGAACCTCTAAGGTAGAATCAAGTAATGGTTTTGACCACATCCTGTCTTCTACGTCACATTAGTGTAGATATCTCTTCCCACTATGTAATTCATATGCTACATCAAATAAGGATTCTGCAGTATATATTTGCTTATTAGGAAATTTGGATATTTTCAAAATTTGGATCCATGTGTCTGGGATATGGCTTAAGAGCTGGAGAAGAAAAATAGCTATAAATGACTTGAATCAAGTATCTGAAATGGACTGGTGGTGATGGTGAGGGCAGCAATGTGTAGTTTAGGGAAGTGCTGACCACAACATAAAATTGGTAGGAATCTAAGGTATTGCCACATTTATAAATACTACAATAGAAATGCAGATGCTAAGCTGTTGGCTAACCTTACTAGTTAAGTGACTAACTTCTGATGCCATCTGGCCGAGTGATTCAAGTTTGTGCTAGACACAAAATATATGTCTTTTTCCCTCTATTTGCCTGCATATATTAATAGAAACACTGCTGCAGTAGACACATACCAATTTTACAAGGAAATGTTTAGGGGTGAGGTGGGACTGTTAAGTACTTACATCAGGTCAAAGGTCACTCTGCTGTCCCCGGAGGACTGTCAGGTAGCCAGGAGGCCCAGGGCCACTCTTGGGCCTGCTTACAAAAAGAACCCTAAATTTTCCACAGTTAAATGCCAAGGTTCTTTTGCAGTTATTTTAGAGCAGGGGAAAAAATATAATGTGTTGCCAAATAAGGTTAATTTGGTAGGCAAGCAGTAAAAATAACCCAACAGCCAACATTTAGAGAATGCGTACTCTCTTAAATGCTTTACGTATATTATTTAATCCTTAAAACACTGTGGGATCAATACTCTAATTACCCCTATTTTCAGATAAGAAAACAGTTTGAAAGGTTAACAAATTTACCAAAAGTCATGCAACTGTTAAGTAGTGAGCAAGGCCGCTTGTCCCAGAGTATAGAATGAATACCTATGATGGAAAGCTACAGAGACAGACTTTTATTTGATTTAAGGAAGCACCTTCTAACCAAGATTTTGGGAACTGAAATGGGCACCTTGGGAGCCTTGGGGTGTCAGGCTAAGGTGGACAGGCATTTGGTTGGAATGTAGCAAGATGGATTCAAACATCGTTCAGTTATCCCTCAGAATCTATTGGGGATTGGTGCCAGGACCTTTGCAGATACCAAAATCCACAGATGCTTGAATCGCTTACATAAACTGGTGAAATATTTGCATATAACCCATGCCCATCCTCCCATATACAGTCATACGTCACTTAATGACTGGGATGTGTTCTGAGAAGTGTGTCATTAGGTAATATCGTTAATCATTGTGTGAACATCATAGACTGTACTTACACAAATCTAAATGGTATAGCCTACTACACTTAGGCTATGTGATATTGCCTATTGCTCCTAGGCTACAAATCTGTCAGTTACTACAATGAGTACTGTTGGCAGTTGTATCACAATGGGAAGTATTTATATATCTAAACATAGAAAAGGTACAGTAAAGTACAGTGTAAAAGATAAAAAATGGTACACCTATATAGGGCACTTAGGAATAGTGCTTGCAGGACTGGTGCTTGGGATGAGTCAGTGAGTGAGCCATGAGTGAATGTGAAGGCCTCAGACATGACTGTATACTGCTGTAGACTTTTTTTTTTTTTGAGACGGAGTTTCGCTCTTGTTGCCTAGGCTGGAGTACAATGGTGCGATCTCAGCTCACCTCAACCTCCACCTCCTGGATTCAAGTGATTCTCCTGCCTCAACCTCCCGAGTAGCTGGGATTACAGGCATGTACCACCACGCCCAGCTAATTTTGTATTTTTAGTAGAGATGAGGTTTCTCCATGTTGGTCAGGCTAGACTCGAACTCCTGACCTCAGGTGATCCACCTGCCTCAGCCTCCCAAAGTGCTGGGATTACAGTGTGAGCCACTGCACTTGGCCTGCTGTAGACTTTATACACACTGTGCGCTTAGGCTACACTAAACTTACAAAAAATTTTCTTCAATAATAAATTAGCTTCCTGTAACTTTTTTACTTTATAAACGTTTTAATTTTTTAAACTGTATAACCCTTTTGTCATAACACTTAGCTTAAAGCATAAATACATTGTACAGCTGCACACAAATATTTTATATTTTTATAAGCTTTTTTCTATTTCCACAGTTTTTAAGTTTTTAAACTTCTTTTCTTTCTTTTTAAGCTTTTTTGTTAAAAACTAAGACACAAACACATTAGTCTCCATCTACACTGTCTCCCACCTCCACAGCTTGTCCCACTGCAAGGTCTTCACGGGCAATAACAGGCATGGAGCTGCCATCTCCTATGAGATCAACACCTTCTTGTGCAATACCTCCTGAAGGACCTGCCTGAGGCTGTTTACAGTCAACTTTTTCTTTAAGTAGAATGAGTACACTCTAAAATAAAAAGTATAGTAAAGCCATAAACCATAGTCATTATTATCAAGTATTATGAACTATACATAATTGTATGTGCTATATACCTTTATATGACTGATAGCACAGTAGGTTTGTTTACACCAGCATCACCACAGACATGTGAGTAATGCGTTGCACTGTGATGTTAAGATGGCTACAGTGTCACTGGGCCATAGGAATTTTTCAGCTACACTGTAATCTTAATGGGGCCACTGTCTATATTGACTGAAATGTCATCATGCAATGCATGACTACTTTAAATCATCTCTAGATTACTTATAGTAATACAATGAAAATGCTATGTAAATAGTTGTTATACTGTATTATTTAGGGAATAATGATAAGAAAAAAATCTGTACATGTTCAGTATAGATGCAGCTGTAGTTTTCTTTTGAATATTTTTTATCTCAGGACAAAGCCACAAATGCAGAATTCACAGATACAGAGGGCCAACTGTTCTTGGAATTTGGGTTGAAAGCTGTTAAAGTTCTTTTCAGCCAAAAAAAAAAATGCCTCGTAATAAATTGTCATCTTTGAAATGTACCATGCTTGTTTTGCTCTACATAGTTTTTTGGCACTACATAACTATAGACTTAAGTATCTTTTGGTGGAAATAAAATATGAAATCTCTTTAATTTTGTTAATGTTAGGTCTGGTATTCATTCCATTAAGTTCCACTTTAAAGTATGGAAAAATGTTATAAACATCTGCTTTAAACAATGAATGGTACTGCAATAGTCCTGTAAAAAAAATGAATGGAGTAAAGTCCTTCGAATTTTCATTTAAAGAATGGCATAGCTTTATAATACATTGAGTTTTTAATATGCAGAATGTATTTAATATCCTAAAACGGTGAATTGTCTTGGCATTATGCTATCTTATGAAACACTTTCTTACTCTCACATTGTGTCTTTATAGTTTTCAATATCAGCAAAACCTTTAAATAGTCTTAGTTGGGTGTTGTGTATCATTGTACAGTAACTGCTAGTACATATGGTATTTCTGATCCATGTAATAAAGTACATTTGTCATGTATCTTGTGATCTGCATACCTTTCAGCTGTTACTTCATAAATCTGTTCCATCAGAGATCTGCTTTGTATAGCAATGGTTGAAGCTGCTTTTAATAAACTAGTATTTTGTGTCTTTTATATGTAATCAACAGGGAGTATTACAGACTTGTGCCTCTGTGGAGAAACATTCCACTAAACTAGTTTTCTCTTGACAATAATGGAAAAAAAATTGCATGGGAAAAGCACAGATGTTCAAGAACATATGTTGTTTGCTCCTAAAAGTCAGCTGAAGATCTTTTGTATTATTCCGGATATATATTTTTAATGCTTTAGAGAAGAAACGGTTTGAGATATGTAATCGGGAGAAGACAGTTACAAACTTTATTGAGAGACCAACATTGGGTGCTATTTGTTAAAATTCTAAGATGCCTCTCCTAGCTCACACAAAGAGATGTTCTTGAGCAGAGTTGTAGGCAGTTGGCCAAGGATTGGTCATTCCCACATGCTTCCTTCCTCAGACATACACACTCTGCTTCAGTTTCAGTCTTTGTTCTGTCCCAAACTTCAAGTTAGCAGTGTCTTCACAAAAGCAGGTATTTAATAATTCAAGTAAAAAGTGATTGCCTTTACACCCCTTTGCCCCTTGAGTTACTGGATGTTGTCTTCCTTGAGCTGTAGAAATTTGCTCAATGAGTCAGATCTCCACAGACTAGGCAATTGATTATTGATGAATGCATAGGAAAGTATTACTGGAAAATGCTTAAGGGAGCTGTATGCCTTAGGTGGGGTTGGTATGAACATCCTTTATAAGCCTATGAATCTTTAAGAAGAGTTGCCATACAGAGAATGGGAACCAGCTGTTCCAAATCTCCACTGAGGAAACGGGTTTTAACTTAGCAGAAAGGATTTGGGTTAAATGTAAAGAAGAACTTCCTGAATGTGAGTGTTATTTAAAGCCAGGTATGAATTGAAAAGAGGTCATTTGAGTTGTCTCTGGAGGACAAATGGAGCACAAGAGAAAGAAATGAAAGGGGCAGGGAGAGAGATTAATGCCCATTTAATTGAGATGGCTTAAATGTAATTCTGCCCAATGGCTCCGAGGCCTTTATTCTTTCTCATACCCACACCTCAGGTTATGATGTTTGCAAGGTCAGAACTGAAGAGTCTGCTTTAGTCATTAGAACCAAAGTGCTACAGGACCCCTGGGTCTGGAGTTCCTTTCCATGTAATTCTTACTTGAAATGCTGAGGTGTGGCCAATGGATGAGGAAATGGATCTATGCTTAATTTTCCACCCTTGTCAGTGTACACACTCACAGTGCCAGGGAGGGATTTGACATTCAGCCATTTCTGGAAAGGCAAGTGGCTGGTAGGCTGAGACCACTTGGGCTTGGGATGAGCGAAGGGCTGAGGAGGGATGGCTGCCAAGCCATTGCTGGATGTGTGTCAACTGGCCATTTTGAACAGGAAATTTCTAGAGGTTGAAGATCAGACTTGGCACTTGGAATTCCAGGAAGTAGAGACTGAGAGGACAGGAAAAATAGACCCTTTGCTTTTCCTTTTCTCCTACCTGTCACTGTGTCCTGCCCTTCTCCCATTTGGTGCTCTCCTTTCAGGAATTGTCATAAATTCTTTTCTTTGGATCCCTTTACTTTTAGCCTTTCTTCTTTACTCTGTTTTTCTTACGGGTTTTTGAAACTTTTTTAAAAAATAAAGATTGATTGATTTTTTTGAGACAGGGGCTCACTCCATCACCCAGACTGGAGTACAGTGGCACAATCACAACCCTCTACAGTCTTGACCTCCCAGGCTCAAGTGATCCTCTCACCTCAGCCTCCTGAGTAGCTGGGACCACAGGGGCATGACATCATACCTGGCTAATTTTTTTCATTTCTTTGTAGAGACAGATTCTTGCTATGTTGCCCAAGGTGCTTGGGCTCAAGTGATCCTCCTGCTATGGCCTCCCAAAGCACTGGAATTACAGACAGAAGCCACTGCAAAATAAAAGATTTAAGGCTGCAAGTCAAACATAAAAAAACCCCCCAAATTTAGTTATAAGTGCTTTTTGTTTATAAATGACTCCTAGCATTTTTCTTTGTGACCCAATGACAATAATAAAAACAGGTTTCATGCTTGTGTGCTGTTTCTCTTTATCACTTTTTCTCTTCTTCTTCATTTCCCTCTTTTTTTTTTTTCTTTCTGCATTGGCCTCTTCAGTGTGAGTATTAACTTTAATTTCCTCCTTGGGCTCAAGTCACTACCCTTCTTGCATTTTCTCTCTATCTCCCTCCCACTCATTCCTCCCATCTACCTCAGTCTTTCCACTCATTATGTTTTTCTTACTCTTCCTTTTCACCCTTATCTCCTAATAACTGGATGCAATGTGAATAGAAAAAATACTTTACAACAGGAGTAGGTGCTATGGTTTGAGTGAGTCCCTTAGAATTCATGTGTTGGAAATTTTGTCCCCATTGTGCAAGTGTTGGGATGTAGGGCATTGAAAAGGTGATTAGGTCATTAGTGGGATTAATGCTGTTCTCAAGGGGCTGAGTTAATTCTCGAGTGAGTGAGTTCTCCTCCTGAGACTGGATTAGTTACTGCAAAAGCAGGTTGTTATAAAGCTAGCCCGCCTCTGTGTACATAGGCTTGCTTGCCCATCCTCTTTTCTGCCATGCTATGGAGCAGCATGAGGCCCTCACCAGATGCATTAACCTGATCTTGGACTTTGCAGTCTCCAGAACTGTGAGCTAAGTAAACCCCTTTCCTTTATAAATTATCTAGTCTCAGGTATTCTGTTATAGCAACAGAAAATAGACTAAGATAGTACGCAAATGAACTGGCCCTTTGTTTTTGTAAAACTAAAGTTTTATTGGCACAAAGCCATGTCCACTTGTTCATGAATTGTCTATGAATAATTTGTGCTACAAAGGCAGAACTGAATAGTTGGGACAGAGATTCTTCTATAATCAGCAAAGCCTAAATTAAAGTTTGTTCTTTTAAGAAAAAGTTTGTAGACTCCTGCTTTAAAATATTTTCTATAGCAAGAAGTACCACTACTGAAAAGAAAAATAAAAAGTAAAAAAATAAAATATTTTCTGTTTATTAAATGAAGGCTTTTGTTCTCTATTTGAAAATTCAGGTGAGTTGGATCTGGTTTTATGTTTCCACCCTGTTGCATTTTATATTTGGAGGATCCCTCCAAATTTCTTATTGGAAGGCAGTTGTATTTAAATAAAAAAAAAAAAAGTCAAGCTTACCCTCACTCTGTATGAAAGCAAGGCAGGTGGTACCAAAAGGTTGTCTGTGTGTTTAGGTGTGTTGCCCATCTGCCACCTCAACTGGGCTTCTTTTAGTCTTTGGACAAAAAAAAAAAAAAAAAAAAAAGATGTCCCATTGTAGAGCTTTTTTTCACAAATCTCATAACTCACTTTTCCTTTAAATCTACAAACAATTTTTGAAAATGTTAAATGCCGGAGAAAGAACTCTGTTTTAATTTAATATGGCACCTAGAATACTGGCACATGTGAAGGCATTCCAATAGTTTGATTTGGTGGGTGGTCTAGCTGAAAATATTTTACACAAATACACTTACAGGTTGGTTTCATTAATATGAAATTAATATGGACTAAAATAGTCATAGCATTTAGGGCTGGCAAACGTTTTAGAGATCATCTATTTTAACTTGTGCTTCTTAACTGATGAGGAAACTGAGGCCAATTTCCCCAAGAGGTTAGTAGTTCATGGCAGAGACCAGGAGCCCAGGAGTCTTTGTATTCACAGACCAATGTTTTTCAGAACCATAAATAGGTGACAACTAACCACACAAATAATAACATTTGGACTAATGTCAAAATTAATTGTATTCTTTTCTATAAAAAGAGGGGCTGCTAAATAAAGCTATGGTGTATGACTAGTGATCTTTTCTGTAGGTCTATTTCTGCTGTAGCTAATAACCAATCTTTTCCCATTGGTGACTGTGCCTCTTTTTTCCACAAGTAGTATAACATCTTTTAATTGAAACAAAACAAAACAACAATAACAAACTTCCCCTCTCCCCCTATGCCCTCCATCAAAGGCCAGATTTTTTTTGTTGTTTTTGCCTCTACTCTTTCCCTTCTAATTCATCTTGTGTGGTTGTCAACTTCTTTTTCTTTCCATAACTTTTATTATTTTTTTCTCATAAAAGTAACACATGTATGTTGTAGAAAATTTTAAAACCCAAGAAAGTATAAATAAATCATTCATAATCCAACCACCCAGAGAACGTGTAGCTGTGTGTATATTTTCATAATTGTCTTAACACTGTATAATTTTATATTCTGATTTCTTAACTTTATATCATGGAGATTTTTTCCCATGCCACTGGAAATTTTTTAAGAATGTTGTTTGAAAAGTTCCCTCATTCTGTCTTGCAATAAACTATACATTATTTTATTTGTCTACTTTTGGACATTTAATTTTTTTCTGAAAAAACTTTTTTTTTTTTTTGCTATTAAAATACTTCTCTGTAATATTAATGACCTTACGTGTAAGTCTAATCCTTATCTGATTATATTCTTGAGGAAGGGTTCTAGAAGAGTATGAACTTTCCTTTAAAAGACTCCTTATCTGTGTTGCCAAACTGCTCTCCTGAAAGGCTGAAACAATTCGTAATCCTTCCAGGTGTGTGTGAGTGCTTGTCTGGGGCACCCTTGAAGGGTTGTAAAAAATAAGCCTTTTAAAACTTCCCTTTCAGTAGGTCATTCTCCTGCTAGGAAACTTCCCATGGCGGCAAGACCAAATCAAAGCTGCTTAGCATATTCTCTTCCATTTCTTCACTTCCAGTTGATTTCACAACCACTGCAACCTGGCATCTGTCCCCAACTGTCTGCCTGGAGGCATCAAGCAAACAGCCCCAGACTGGACAAAGTGTCAGGAAATGAGGGTTCAAATCCCAGCCCTACCACTACTAGTATATGACCTTGGGCAAGTAACTTAATTTCTTTGAGCTTGTATCCTCAGCTTTACAATGGAAATAATCAGACAGATCTTCATTTGTGAGGCTCCTGTGAGACAATATAGATAAGAAATGTGTTTAATCTGTGGAGCACTTTAGAAAGGTTATGGGGGGATGTTGTTATTGAGACTCCTCTTGGGGGTTATATGATAGTTATTAGTGTTGTCCAACAAGTATTTCTTTCTTTTTTGAGTCAGGGTCTCATTCCATCACCCAGGCTGGAGTGCAGTGGTGTGATCATGGCCCACTGCAGCCTCAACCTCCTGAGCTCAAGCGCTCCTCCCACCTCAGTCTCCTGAGTAGTTGGGACCACAAGCACATGCCACTGTGCCCAGCTAATTTATTTGTTTTTTGTAGAGATGCAGTCTTGCTTTATTGCCCAGACTCGTCTCGAACTCCTGGCTCAAGAGATCTGCCTCTCTTGGTCTCCAAAAGTGCTGGGATTACAGGTTATTTCTGATTCCTTTTAGGCCCATGGTAGAATTCCACTTCCCCGACCCCTTCATTTGAGTGTGGCTAAGTGACAGACTTTGGCTTCATGCACTATGAGTGGTAGTGGCGTGTGCACTTAAGATGTTGAAGCTTATGGGTGCTGAGCCTTCCTTAGCTGCTCTTTTGTCCTGTCTCCCGTAAGGGAGAACAATGCTGCAGATGGTCATTGCTCCATGAGCCTGGGTCCAGGAGGAGCATCAGGGTACAGGGGAACCCCCCAGTCAACCAGTGATGGAAATGTATCTCGAGCAAGAGTTAGAGCTTGTTTATGTAAAGCCCAAATTACGGAGTTGTTTCTTATTGCATTCTAACCTAGTAGTAGGAGCCTCGCCTCCGTTCTTTTTTCTCTGTAGCATTTGATATTAGTGAAATTCTTGAAACCCTCTTTTCCTTTGACTTGGTGTCATCAGCACTCTTGGTGTTCTCCTCCATCCCTAATGACTCCTCTGTCTCCATTGTGCTCTCTTCCTTCATTTTCCACTTCCATATGGATGTGAGACGAGCTTCTGGCCTCATCATCTCCTTTTGCTACACGCTTAACTTTGCCAACTTTGTTTACTCTCACAGCTTTAAATATCATGTTTCTTTAACCCTGTATGTTTGAAAAAAGTGTCTCATTTGAGGATCACTGGTCCACCCTTCTTTTATGCCTTGAGGACAGGGACTCTAGACTCAAGTCTAGAGTGATCTCTAGCTAGACAGTGGGCTGGCTTCTTCACTTACCCAGCTGTGAGAGACTTGTGCACTTTGCCTCTGTTTCTGCATCTGTAACATGGGATAATGAATGGGTAGTGGTTGTAAGGAATAAATAAGAAAATGCGGCCGGGCACAGTGGCTCACACCTGTAATCCCAACACTTTGGGAGGCCGAGGCGGGTGGATCACGAGGTCAGGAGATCGAGACCATCCTGGCTAACACGGTGAAACCCTGTCTCTACTAAAAATACAAACAAATTATCTGGGCGTGGTGGTGGGCACCTGTAGTTCCAGCTACTTGGGAGGCTGAGGCAGGAGAAGGGCGTGAACCCAGGAGGTGGAGGTTGCAGTAAGCCGAGATCATGCCACTGCACTCCAGCTTGGGCAACAGTGCGAGACTCTGTCTCAAAACAACAACAACAACAAAACAACAAAAACAAGCAAACAAACAAAAAACAAGAAAACGCACATAGAATACTTCCAGGGCCTTGCACACAGTAATCTTACTGTAAATAATGGTAGTGGTTGTGCTATTGGTTTCTTTTTATCTCCTTCCTTCTCTCCCCACATTCTACCTCCATCTTCTGGTAAGACAGGCTTAGAAATAGAAAGCCCATAATAAATATCTGCTGTAGGTCTAACGTTATATTGATGTCTAATATCAGGAGTGACAAATTGGTACCGTTGCCCTGGAGAGACTTTGTACAGTGTTCTGCTTTGATTTTTTGATTAGATTATTGCCTTTAGATGAGTCAGACACTTCTAAATTCTCAGTAATCTTCAATCCCTTTTGTTTGACACATACTGACTGGCCCTGGGAGGAAACGGCCTTAGGTAAACCTGTGCCACCCATGCTCTGTGTAATCTCTTTTCCTCACACATTTCATGGCTGTCACTGCCAGGGCATCTTGGCTTCTACTGCTTTTTCCTGAGAGAAAACAGTAGATATTTTATTGTGGTAAAATATACAAACATAAAAATTTATCTTTTTAATGATTTCTAAGTGTGCAATTCAGTGGCATTAAGTACTTTCACAGCGTGGTGCAGTCATCACCACTGTCACTACTGTTTTCAGAATTTTTTATCATTTGAAACAGAAACTGTGCCCATTAAACAATAACCCCCCATTCTCCCCTCCCTCCACCCCTAGTCTCCATTATTCTGCTTGCTGTCTCTGAATTTGACTACTCTAAATACCTCACATAAAGGGAATCATGGAATATTTGTCCTTGTGTGTCTGACTTCTTTCACTCAGCATCATGTTTTCAAGGTTCTCTATTATCTATGTTGTAGCATGCATCAGTACTTCATTCCTTTTTAAGGTCAAGGAATATCTCATTGTATGTATATATCACATTTTGTGTATCAGATTGTCTGTCAACGGGCACTTGGATTATTCCTCTGAGATGATATTGAGACCCACAGTGCCAGCTCACTCAGATTTCCCATTCTGAGAACTCTTTTTCTGTTGGTCTACCTCAATGTCATATAGCAAGTCACAAAAATATAAAGGGCTGGAAGCAGGAAGGAGCAAAGGGAGATTCACAGGCTATATGAATGTGATAATGATAAATTTTTACTTCTTTTGTAAAAAAAAGAATGATTAAAAAAATGCTCTTGGTAAACAATTATAATCATGACATAGCATTCACATTTTTGGTAGCAGATTTCAGGTGTTTTCAATACTTTTCAACTGACACAAATAGCATTTTTCATTTGGAGAGTTGGTGGTGGGAGATGCGCAGAGACCCTCAAAGCTTTACTTATGCTGACTTGTGACATCTATTATTATTACTACTATTATTACTATTATTTTGAGATGGAGTCTTGCTCTGTCGCCCAAGCTGGGGTGCAGTGGTGCGATCTTGGTTCGCTGCAACCTCCGGATCCTGGGTTCAAGCAATTCTCCTGCCTCAGCCTCCTGAGTAGCTGGGACCACTGGCATGTGGCACAAAGCCCGGCTATTTTTTTTTTTTGTATTTTTAGTAGAGATGGGGTTTTCCCCTGTTGCTCAGGCTGATCTCAAACTCCTGACTTAAGGTGATCTGCCCACCTCGGCCTTCCAAAGTGCTGGGATTACAGGCGTAAGCCACCGCGCCCAGTCATGACATCTATTATTTTGTTTGATGATTTAACTTCTGAATTTTGGGGGGTTGTATATTTCATAACTTTGGCACTATATTTTAAGTTTCTCCAGGGAGGAGACCATTCTGTGGTTTGATACGTCCTACGTTAAAATCAGATAAAGAACATACATTTCTTAAAGGACCTGATACATATTTGGAAGTCCTTAAAATCTTTCCTTTTACTTTCTGTTTCTTCCAGCATTACCCAACACAACATCATGCAGATAGCAGTCATCCCATAGTTTACTACTTAACAAATTGGTTAGTCTATTGATTCCAGCTTTCCAAAGGGCCTATTCTTTTAAAATATTTGACACTAGAATATTTGAAATATTTATCTTCCCTATAACTACTGACATTCTAATTATGATATATTCGGTCCTGATCTTGAGCTATCACACAAAGTTATCAATTTCTAACTAACCTGCATTATGAAAAGATTTCAGGGGCAGAAGATGAAATTTTTTCCTGCCAAATTTTATCTTTCTCTGTAGCCTGTGGTAATTTGCATTGCTGGTTTACATAGTACAATATTTTAGTGTGTGCTTATTATAGTATCTTAACTCCCTGAGATTTACCAAGGACAAATGTGATTTTAATATTATATTGTATTTCATTTCACAGGTTTGTTTCATAACCTCAATAGTTATTTCTAGTTGTGATTCTGTTTCCTTTCTAAATGTGTTAATAAAATGCTTGCATTAAGATTGGCTTGACTCCAGAATCTGATATGGTCATGCTTCAAGTAAGTGATAAAACTCGTGACAATGTAGCACTTGGAGATGTTTGAATGCATCCTAACTATACAAGTGGGGAAATTCTTAGGTCCTTACAGAGTTAAATTAAGGTCAGACCTGGTTTCCGACACGAAGTTCAGATGTATTGGCAGATCCCCATGCTTGCATTTATTATACTGTAATTTGGGGCTTAAAGAGTTATATCCAGTCCATCCCCAACATCTGGATAGTGTTTATAACGATCACATTTGATCCTAATGTAATTTTGTTGGGGAATTCACTAGAATTCCTCTGTTGGCTACATTACAACTGAACATGAGATCTGCTAAAATATTACTAAAAAACTAGTGAATATCCATAGAGAATACAAAAATAGATAGATTTCGTCTCCCCTCCCCTTCCCTTCCCCGGCCACTAGCCACTAGCCCATCATACTCACCTATCGGGGCTTCCTTGTTTCCATTGATAGAATCGGGGTGATGCTTTAACAGCAGCTAACATTTGTCAAGGGTTTTGAATCCTGAAAAGCATCATCTTTCAAGGATGATTACTGCACATGTGCAACCACAATGGCAGTGTCATAGACTCAACTGATGTAGATGACATGGGCTTGATGGCAATTTTTCCTTTCATTTTCACTTTCATTTAGATGCTATTCCATAGAGTTAGGAAAACATTATTTGGGAAAGTAGAGCCAAAGGATTGGTTTTAACCACCCTTCCCCCATCAATGGAAGCCCCAAATGAATCAAACTGAACCTTTGAAGGCTGTAAAGGGAGCCTTTAATTATGTGAGATTGACAAGGGAGACATTTGGGAAGTTTGGCAATGCAGTTTGAGGGCCTCCCAGCCCTGCCAGCGGGAAGATTATTAACATATTTCATGTAATTTGTGCATTGCTATGTACCCTTCCCATGAAATAATTTTAACATTCAAAAAGAGACAGCTGGGAAGAGGAAAAGACAGATAGGGAAGGACAGAGACTGTAAGAGTCTTTAGAGAGGGAAAATTATTTCATTAAATCTAAAGAGCATATGCTTTTCTGATGTATACCATATGCAAGTCTATGCAAATTATTTAATAGCAGTGCACGCAGAGTAATTTCCATTTCCTCCCAAGCTTGTGACGGGACTATTCCTTTTAATCAGATTAGATGACATTCTCTGCAAACTTTTGGAGGTTTCAACTTAATTTGCCATGCTAAGCAGTTAGGGTAATTTGAAATAAAGCAATCAGTGGGCAGAAAAGAATGAAGCCAAACCTCATTTCTGTCTTTGAGATGAGGGGCTGGCCGGCTGTGTGAGCCCCACAGGACTTCTTTCTCCTCTTCTCTCTTGCTCCTCAGCACCTAAGACCTCAGCAGACTTTCCAATGGCCAGTTGTGTTGTTTTGATGGCACCTAATCAGGTCTGTTTCCCATCCATGGGGCTCGCGTGCGATGCTGCATGCCATTGGGCCTCCACTGACTGTCACAATTTATGGTGCTGCCTCAAGTAATGATGGAAAAATGAATTCACACTCCTTAAAAACTTTTTCACCTTGGAGGTCATGGACACCTAAAGAGGTCTTTGAAATGGTCTGAAGGGGCCCTGCAAATATTCCATTCTAGAGGTTCTGGGGAAAGGGAGCAATAGTCATCTAGTACCATGGATGGGCAAGAGTTATCAAGGAAAGTTCTGGCAGGAAAGAATTCACATGGGACGCATGCCTGAAGGGACAGCAACAGATCAAGCGCGGCTGTGCTGCAGTAGTGCCAGCCCTTGGCAAAACTGTTAAGCTTGTTTTGGGGCATTGCTCACAGTTCTGCAGGCTCTGTTTGTTGCACAATCCCAGAGGGTCCATTGTCTTGTAGTCACAGGGCAATCTATGTGTTAATACCAAAGTTTTCCAGCAGATGGCAGTAAAGGGTCTTCAGGAAGGAGTGACTTCTAAAATCTCATCAGGTTACAGTTTGGACTAGACTAGAGGCTGGTTGGCCTTCCCTTTCATGGTTCTCTGTTTTATGGGTGGCGGTGTTTGAGGAAAGGGAAGATTTTAATTGCTTAAACTAATTCCCTGCAAAGTGTTAGCAGATGAGGTTTAAATATCATCTATATTAGGGCTGCTAGGGATTTACTAGCCACCAAGATATAAAAGAGAGAACTTTAATGGTGAAATTTCATGCACTGAGACAAAGAGAAAAATTTGCTTTTTCCTTTCTTTCCTTTTTTTCTTCACACCCACCTTCCTTCCAAGGCAATGCCTCAGCCGGGATCTTGGTTTTGAGGCACCGAGGTCGGCTCCCAGGATCTGTCCCTGTAGTACAAGGAGGCACTTCTTATCAAAGATTTGCTTATCAACTTTGAATGTAAACAGGCTACAATCAATTAACTCTTTAAAAATTACTAAAGACAGGCTGGGCGCCCAGCACTTTGAGAGGCCAAGGTGGGCGAATCACCTGAGGTCAAGAGTTCGAGGCCAGGCTGACCAATATGAAGAAATACCATCTTTACTAAAAATACAAAAAATTAGCCAGGCACGGTGGCATGCGCCTGTAATCCCAGCTACTGTCTAAGAGGCTGAGACAGGAGAATCGCTTGAACCTGGGGGGCAGAGGTTGCAGTGAGCCGAGATGGCGCCATTGCACTCCAGTCTGGGCAACAAGAGTGAGATTCCGTCTCCAAGAAAAAAAAATTACTAAGGACATCACATAACCAAACCAGGACCCTTCCTACATGCAGGGAGGAAACAGTACTAAAGTTTTCTGAGTGCCTACTGGGTCTTTCCTTTCAATTATTTTTCTTAATCCTGGAGGCAATCCTTTTAGGTGGTTATCATTTTCCTCATTTTACAAAGAAGTAAATGGGTAGTCAGAGAAGGTAAGGCACCTCCAGGAAGTCTCCCAGTTAACATGTGGATTCAAATCTTTTATTTATTTATTTTTATTTATTTTATTTCATTTTTTAAAATAGAAATAGAGATGGATGTCCCACTCTGTTGCCCAGGCTGGTCTTAAACTCCTGAGCTCAAGGGATCCTCCCCTCTTACCTCCCAAAGTGCTAGGATTACAGGCGTGAGCCACCGAGCCCATCCTGGGTCCAAATCTTCACCTGTCTGATCCCAAAGCCCAGCCTCATGTTAGTAGAGTGCTCTAACACATAACTACTAAAGATGGGACTAAAGGTGACTTCTTTTTTATTATTTTGAGTTTTTTGTTGTTGAATAGGCAAAATATATACATGTACAACAAATTCAAATACACAGTCGCAAATACATTTCTCTGGTTTCATGCCTTGTTTGGGGCCACCCTCCCACAGGCAACCGCAGTATAGTTTCCTGTGTAGTCTTTCAGAAACGTTTTGGGCTTTTATAATATAAGCATATACATATATATCCTTTTTCTCCTTACATAAATGGTAGCTCATGAAACACATTGTTGTGTCTGTCTTTTTTCACTTAACAGCATATCTTGGAGGTGGGCTAAATAATTCTTTTTAAGAGCTTCAGAGTTGGAAATACTTTCCATCGTCTGTATGTACCATAATTTTATTTAACTGAAATTGATCTATTTAACTGATATATTTATTTAAATGAGATTGATGAACCTTACAAAGATTACATTGTTAAATGACCATATTCCACTCAGTGTAGCCAGCCTTCAAAACCTTGCTGATGAATGAATGCCTCAAAATTGCAATAAGCATATGGCTTTCCAGAGTGACTTATTATTGGGTATACTTTTGAAAAGTTTGTTTTGTGCTTTAAAATGTATTCTCATTTCTACCATATGCATTTGCATGTGCACACACATACATTCTCACCACCTGAACCAGAATTAAAGGTTACCAGTGAAAGAGACTAGAGTCTCAATATGTTCTAGAAAAGTGAGCAGTGCTTATGGGATCTTTATCACTCTTTTATAGTAGTGAGACAATAAAACAGAGTCTGTGGTCTGTCTAAACCTCAATTCAGCTTCTTTGGAGTAGGATGATTTGGATCACTAAGAGTAAAGTAGGAGTAGATCAGCCTTCCAGGAGAGACAGAGAAGGAAATCACAAAAGAAGCAATTCTATAATCTCTATAGATAAAGAAATTCCTTTTTAATCCAGTAAACTTTAAGCTCTTTAGATAGAAAGAGTTTTTTCATGGCTAATGTGAATGCAAGTCTGCTTTCTATGTTGACACCTTATGAATTGTAATTCTAAAAGTGCTCAGGGATGAGTTTCTCTACAAAATTTTTTAAAAAATTAGGCAGGTATGGTTGTGCACACCTTTACTACTAGCTACTCAAGAGGCTGAGATTGGAGGATCACTTGAATCAAGGAGTTCGAGGTTGCAGTGAGCTATGATCATATCACTGCACTCCAGCCTGGGAGACAGAGAGAGACTCTCCCTAATTTTTTTCTTAAAAGGACTCAGGAGTTCCTTAAAAGATGGAATTTATATTCTATTAACTTTGTATGCTACCCAGAAGTTATGGGAAGCTTGTGTGTGTGTCTGTGTGTGTGTGCATGCACGTGTGTGTGAGAAACAGTGAGAGAGAGAGAGAGACAGAGACAGAGACAGACAGAGAGAGCACACAGCAATTATTCTCCCAATATCCACCTGTATTTAAGGACAGGCCCTATCTAGGAATTTCCAAGATGTCAGTGGGATATCCATGATGATGAGACTTTGCAATATTCCACGTAGTTACGTTTCTTCCTTTGTTGTATACTCTCTCTTCAAATGGCAAATTTATTTGCCCTATTTCCAGGAGCTGTCTTAATCTGTTGCAAGCAGCAATTTGATTTGGAAGGCTAGGATCAAGGTTGGTATCCTCCAGGAACAACTGTTCCTACCGCTCCTCCCCATACCGTGGGGTTACCCACACCACATGAACTCCATCTGTGTACTCATCCCTTGCCTTCTTATCTTAAGGCTGTGATACAAACCTCTGGGTGGGTGGAGGCCTCTTGCATTTTCTGGTTGCAAAGGATCTCAGAAATAATGACACTAAAGCAGGGGAAGCAGACAATGCTCTCCACTTATCTTGAAACAGAAACTGCCAGAATGGAGGAGATACAGGTGAAGCAGTGAACAAATGGCATGAGCTGGATGATACAGAATTGTGAAATTTTACATTTGGGAGAAACCTTAGAGGTCATCTAATCTAGTGGTTCTAAAGCATGACCATGAGCATGGACTGAGAAATATTCACTCACACACTCACACACACACACACACACACACACACGTATACATCAGCAGGAACAAATTTTTGCCACATATCATGCAGGTGCAAGAAATGGTACATCTATTTAAATCAAATGAAGTCAGTTCTGATCAAGGTAGGGAGACTCTCCTTTTCTTAGGGTGGTATAAGTGTTTCTGGGGACTTGTGTAACTGGGGATGTTAGCTATTACTGAAATGATGTTGCATGAGGAGCTCAGTGGCTTATAATAATAAGCCAGCAAGCTTATTATTGTTATAGCAATCAGCTCAAACTCAGTGGCTTGTAAAAATAAGCATTGCTTTCTTATGCTCACAGGTCTGCTGGTTAGAGGAGGGCAGATAGATAGGTTTAGACTATATGTTGGGTTCAGGTGTGCCCCATGAGTCTTTCATTCTCCCTCAGTCATTGGCTATCCAGGACACATCCTTTTCAAGGAAAATGCCAGGAATGCAAGAGATAAAAGAAACTAGGCAAGTCCACTTCAAGCCTCTGTTTCATTCCCATCTTCCAACGCAAGCCACATGCCCAAGCCCAGTGTGGGGTGGGAAAGTACCTTCACCCACAATGGGAGGGCGCTGTGAAGCTGAATGACAAGTGGCATTGACGTATAGCATTCTTACAGGTTAATGAATGTCTTAGCCCATTTGTGCTGCTGTAACAAAATACCTAGGTGATTTATAGAGACTGGGTGATTTATAAATCCTAGAAATTTATTTCTTACACTTCTGGAGGCTGGGAAGCCAAAATCAAGGCACTGGCATCTGGTATCTGGCGAGGGCTGCATTATCTAGAGGGGAAGAGTGCTGTGTCCTCACACTGCAGAAGGTGGAAGTGCAAGAAGGAATGAACTCCCTCTGTCAGGCCTCTTTATAAGGGCACCTAATCCCACTGGAAGGGACACATTTAAACTATGCCAGTGGAGAGTTGGACTTATAATGCCACTCTTCATCTGGATTCCAAGACACTTCACTCATGGTTTTCTGCCTGCCTCACTGGAGCTTCCCTCTCAATTTCCTTTGTGGCTCCTTCTTCTCTCCATAAGCACTCACCATTGAAGAGTCCCAGGGCTCATTCCTTTGCATTCCTCTCCATTGACTACTCTCATAGCTGTAAATAGTGAGGACACCCACGGTTCCATCTCCGGCCAGCTCTCCTGAGCTCCAGATGCACAGTCCTCTTGAATGTCTAACAGATGTCTCAAACTCAAGTGTGTCCCTTCCAAAACTGCTCTACCTACAGCCTTCTCTCAGTTAAAGTGGAAAATCCATCTTCCAATCATTTAGGCCAACATCCTTGGAGTCATCATTGAATCTTGTCTTTCTCTTTATTCAATTTCTAGACAAATGTGATTGGTTCTACTTTCAGAATTGAATCAGCATATTACCACTTCTTAGCATCCTCACTAATTACGAGCTTTGTCTATGCCATGGTTATCTCTCATCTGGACCACTAAGATAGCCTCCAGATAGGTCTCCTTGCTCTTACTTTGCCGACCTATAGTCTACTCAGAGTGATCCTTTTGGAATGTAATTCACATCCAGTTATTCTTCTGCTCAAAACCTCATTCCACCTAAACTAAAAGCTCAAATCCTTTCAATGCCTAGCATTTTTCTACACTTTATTTCTCCGATAACCATCTCCTGCTTTCTCTTCTTCACTTACTCTGCTCCAGCCATTCTGGACTCCTTGCTGTTCCTTGAACACATCAGCCATACTCTTGCTTTAGTGACATAGCTTTCTCTTTCTCAAGTGCTTGTCCTCTAGGTATCTGCTGCTCTCAGATATTTGCCCCAGATATCTCTCTCGCCTGCTAATAGTCTTTGCTCAAATGTTGCCTTCCTAATGGGACCAACTCTGGCCAATATATTTAATATTGCAATCTGATGCCCCTCCCCAATCCTGATCTAGTACTCCTTATTCTCCTTAACTATTCTGCCTTCTCTCTTTTCATAACACTTATCACCTTTAAGCAACATATAACTTACTACTTTATTATGTTTATTGTTTATAGCAAGACAGTTTGTTTGAAAGGCAGAGGTAAGGCATATCTTTTTTGTAGTCATGCAAAGATTCCGTATTTGTTAGCAGTGGCCTTCACTTGGTGCAAATGCACAATTACTTATAGAGTCTACTTCTTTTTCTCATTCACCCATGATAATAAAAGTAGAACTATTTGGTTTTTAGGCAATTGTAAATGTGGGCGCTGAACATTTCAGAAACTTTACACATATGGACAGTGAAATCACTCAATTAAATCTGATCATGCTAATAAGAGTATATTAATTTTATTATAGTTTAAATGAAAACACACAAAGATAACTCCAAAGAGCTCTCTGGACCTCCAAGAATACATCTATGGACCCTGATTTTGGAAAACACTGCCCTATGAAATAATTCCTAAGCAGATTAAAAGTTCACCCAAGATAAAGCCCTGAGCGTGAAATTTCTGGAATGTTTCTAACACTGACACTTGTTCACTTTGTGAAATAAAACATGTCATGCTATTCCTCCTGACACCCACAGATCAAGTTCAGAGTATTAGATAAGCAGGTTGAAAAGAAAAAGGAAACTAGTATTTATTAATCATCTAATAAATGCTAAGTGTTTTTATACATACCGTCTCATTTTCATCATTTCAACAAAACTACTGAATTATTTTCCTATTCTCACAAAACAAAACAAACTCAAAGAAGTTCAATGACTTGCCAAAGGTCACAAAGAAAGTGGTTGGATTTACAAAAAAAGAAAAAGAAAAAGAAAAAAATTTAAACAATTTTGTAAGTTCTAAATTTAACAAGAAGTTGCAAGAATGGTACAAAGAACTATATATATATATATATTTGCTCAGATAACTCATTCAAACTTTTATCTTAGGGACACAAGTTGCACTCAATTGGGTCTCCACATCCTTTATACTGAAACAGATCCTCAATCTTTTAATGACTTTGACATTTTTGAAGATTATACATCTGTCATTTTGTAGAATGTCTCTCGATTTGAACTTTTCTGATGTTTTCTCATGATGAGACCCTGGTACACATTTTTTGACAAGATATCATGAATGCTGTGTTTTCAATGTATCTTACTGACAGGCATGTGATTTTTTTGCTCTTGCTGGTGGTGGTAACTTTTACCTCTTAATTAAGATTGGGGTGTCTTTCTGGCCTCTCTACTGTAAAGTTACTTTCCCCCTTGTTATTAATAAATATTTTGTAGGGAGATGCTTTAAGGTTATACAAAATCTAATTCTTCAGTTTTCATTCACCAACTAGTTTTGCATTCATGGATGTTTTCTGCCACAATTGATTATAACTTAGTGGTTGCCAAATGGTAGCTTTCTAATTTAATCATTCTTTCTGTATTTTTTTTGGCATGGTTTCTACTTTAAGGAAGAGCTTTCTCTTCTGCTTTATTCACTCATTTGTTCATCCACCCATTCATTCATATCAGTGTGGCTTCATGAATTCCTGTTTACCAAATAGGTTGTAATTTACTACTATCATTACTTACTTTGATGTTCAAATTGTCCCATATTTGGACAGCAGGATCCCCTCTAAATAGGTTTTGAATCAGTGTCTTCTAGAGCTGGATATTCTTTCATTATACCATTTAGATTCTTATAAATAAAGAAAAAATAAATGCAAAATTAGAAAAGCAATGAAGTAAGTATAGTGTCTGGCATAGGTTGCTCAGGCTTTGAAATTACCAGTTCTTAATTCAAATCCTGGCTCTGTCTTGTCTTAGTTGAATGATACTGGGCAAGTTTTCTGGCTTGTTCTGCTCTCATTTACTTATTTGTAAAGTGAAGAGGATAAGATTTATCCTAGTAGGTTGTAAGAATTACAAAAGATTATGTGCTACGTTTAAAAGACATGACACAGTGCCTGGCACACAATTAGTATGCAATAAATGGTAGCTATTGCAAGCTCTTAATAATTATGAGCCACACTTTCCTCATCTCTAAAATAGGGACACAAATCTACCACACAGAATTGTTAAAAAGATTGAATGAAGTAGCTTTGGTTTCATCATCTATAAAAGGGCAACAATATGCATGTCACTGACTTGTTGTGAAGATTAAATGAAATTACACGTGTAATGTTCCCAGCCCAGTCCCTGGCCTTTAGAAAGTACACCATAAATAGGAATTAATGTTATTGAAAAGCAGACTTAAGACATCTGGAGAAGTTTTACAGAGGCAAAATAGCGCTTCAACTAAAGAAAATCACTCTTGCACTTACATGTGTGTGTACACGTGTGCATGCATATGAAAAGCCGGTGCCTATTGCTTATCTCTCTGAGTTTGAATCTCTTTTTTTCCTGTATCACTACATGCTGCTCTGGCTTGAAGAGAAGGCACACTTAAAAGTCATTTGTTTGGTCAAGTGCAGTGATTTAGAGATGCACTCACATTCCCTAATCTCATTTTTATCCACTTGCCTCTAACGGGGATTCTAATCAGCCTCCCCACTGATTTACTTCACTTCCTGTAATAAAAGAGCACTCAGAAGTGACATGAAAGCCAGGGGAGCAGTCACCGAGGGATCAGCACCTCAGCTGAAATGGATAGAAGGCTATTTTAATAGTAAAAGCAACAGATCAACATGAATGTTTGTAAGTTAATAAGTCCTACATTTGTTTAAACTTTCTGTTTTCATTTCAAACAAATAGCATTCAGTGGGTCTGGAGCCAAGCAGGTCCAACACCAAAATAACTTTCTCCTTCATAACTAGGGCTGGTAACTGGTCTCAAAAATAGGGAAATAGTGCTGGGAAAACCCCACTAACTGGTTGTCTCAGAGAGAGGTTCAAATGACTTGATGCCAGACTGGTAACTACCCCATCTTACTCATTCATAGCAAGTGTCAAAGACATTTCATAACCAAACATTTTACAAAAATGACATAGTAAATTCAATGCTTTAAACACATCCTGGGAGGTGCTGAGGCTCAAAGAACTCAACAAGGAATCAGAAACTTTTTTTTTTTTTCCTGACGACATGGCACACGTTGACTATTATTTCTCCTTCTGTGTTTTGTTTTTTAATTTTTTCCCATCTTTCTAAATATTTATTTATTTATTTATTTTTGAGACAAAGTCTCCTTCTGTCATTCAGGCTAGACTGCACTGGTATGACCTTGGCTCACTGCAACTTCCATCTCCTGGTTTCAAGCGATTCTCATGCCTCAGCCTCCTGAGTAGCTGGGACTACAGGCATGTGCCACCATGCCTGGCTAATTTTTGTATTTTTAGTAGAGACCATGTTGGCCAGGCTGGTCTCGAACTCCTGACCTCAAATGATCTGCCTGCCTTGGCCTCCCAAAATGCTGGATGACAGGCATGAGCCACCGCCCTAGCCTTGTTTTGTTTGGTTTTTTAATTTCTTTTTTTTTTTTGACAGGGTCTCACTCTGTCACCAAGGCTGGAGTGCAGTGGCACTCTACCTCCTGGGGTCAAGCAGTCATTCTGCCTAATTTTTTTTCTTTTTTTTTTTTGTACAGATGAGGTCTTACTATGTTGCCCAGGCTGGTCACGAACTCCTGGCCTCAACTGGTCCTCTTGCCTTGGCTTCCCAAAGTGCTTTGATTATAGGTGTGAGCCACCATGCCCAGCCACAAGAATCAGGAACTATTTGTGTTTGGAGAGCCAGGCACTGTGCTTAACACACTACATGGGAGCCAAATGATAAGAACTTGGCCTGGCGCAATAGCTCATGCCTGTAATCCCAGCACTTCGGGATGCCAAGGCAGGTGGATCACCTGAGGTCAGGAGTTCAAGACCAGCCTGGCCAACATGGCAAAACCCCATCTCTATTAAAAATACAGAAATGTGCCAGATGTGGTGGTACACGCCTGTGATCCCAGCCACTTGGGAGGCTGAGGCAGGTGAATCACTTGAGCCTGGGAGGCAGAGGTTACAGTGAGCTGAGATCATACCACTGCACTCCAGCCTGGGTGACAGAGCAAGATTCCATCTCAAAAAAAAAGAAAAAAAGAAAAAAAAAGAAAAAGGAAAGAACCTATGAACACAAAGAAGGAAACAACATGCCTAGAGTCTACTTGAGGTGAGGTGGGAGGGTGGGAGGAGGGAGAGGAGCAGAAAAGATAACTATTGGCTCCTAGGCTTGATACCTGGGTGATGAAATAATCTACATGACAAACCCCTGTGACACGTATTTATGTAACAAACCTTCACACGTACCCCCAAATGTAAAATAAAAGTATAAAAAAACACACACTACACAGATTATTTAATTCTCACAACAATATTGGGTGCCAAATACCACTACGTTGGTGCAAAAGTAATTGCGGTTTTTGCCATTAAAAGTAATGTAAAACCGCAATTGCTTTTGCACCAGCCTAATATTAAAACCTCAATTGCTTTTGCACCAACCTATTATTATACAGTAAAGAGGCCAGAAATTCTCAATTTATGGACTAGGAAACTGAGGTAAAGAAAATGCTTTTGCAAGATCACCCAGATAGTGATTCAGGGAGGTTTCACACCGAGGCAGCCTGAGCCTGGAGTTCAAGCTCTTACTCTCTTCTAAATGCCAGATGGGTTCGATTTTTGTTATTACTGTTCTTTTGTGTTTGTACTTCTATTTGATTATGGAGCTGTCGGTTGCACTGGGAATTGACTTCGAGCCAAGTAATGACACAGACAATGCTGAATAACAATTGCTTCTGAATTCTTTTTGGATATGGACCACTTCCTGATGCCCTGTGTCCATTCCCAGCTCTCAGACTAACATGCAACATCAGTGCAAGGTGTGGAGGTGCAGGTCAGGTATTCAATTTTCAAAAAAGCTGCCTTTAAGACACGTATTTCTTTTGTTATTATGAATATATTTCAAAAACAGTATTCATCTATGTGGCTTCCATTTTGTTATTTAACCTCCCTGGGCCTCTATTTATGAATCTATACTCAGAAGGGTTGCACAAGATGTCTTATAATATTCTTTCCAGCTCTGACCTGATGAGTTTCTAAATGACTGGATGACGATTTTATTATTTTGGTTCTTCAGCCTCTCCAGGAATCTTCCTCTCCCAACCTGCCCTTTGGCATTTTCATTTTTTTCCCTCTTGAAATTGCATCCCTTTCCCTCTTTCTCTATCTTTCCTCTCTTGATTTTTTTCCCTTATGTCTTTCCTTCCCTGCCTTTTTTCCTTCCTCTTTCCTTCAACTTCCTTTCTCTGCCACTTTTTCTCTCTTGGTTTCATCCCCTCACCTCCTCTTGTCTCTCTGATGATTTCTCTCTTTCCCCTTCTTTCTCTTCTCTGGATATTTTCTTCTCTCTTTCCCTTCCTCACCCTTTTCTTTCTTTCATTGAACTCAACATGCCTTACTTTTCCTTTGCTGTACTCTTAAATCCAAGCAGATCCTTGGAATGTAACAGGGAATCAGTCACAGGAAATTCAAAACGTGCGGTACCTTTCTTTAGAAAAAGACCAATGAATGCTTGGAAAAGCAGGAAGTTTAGGCACTGAACAGATTACCTTAGTTTCTCTGTGCTGTGCAGATAAGCTCATCATTGTCATTGCAAATATGATTGAGGTTCTAATTCAATAGAGGCATTTTTTTTCCTGGATGTGCCATGTTTTTGGTGTTCTTCTAGAATCATCTGGGCTCTTTCTTGTAGTAAAAACAGTACTTTCAAGTTATTAGCTTTATTTGGAAAACTTTAAAGACAATCTTTAAAAGCCTCAGGCTAAAACTCGCACCTCTATTATGTTACATTTTTCCTCAATGAAGAGTTGCAAATGATATGAGCTGGATTTGGATCCTGAATGGACACAACATAAGATATCAATATCTTATCCTGTATTCTTTCTCTGAGCTTCACAAATCTGTTTTGTATCCCTTCATTTTTGGTTACATTATTGAAGACATATCATTTTCTGAAAGTCTTCTTAGTCCAGATTTTTTAGATAGAAAAACCACCATTTTGTTTTGGATAATGAATCCTCCATCTACCTACTGACACGTGAGGCATTAGTTGGTTTGTAGCAGTGTCTTCATCATCATCAAACCATTTGGGACACATCCATTTTTTTGTAGGTCTCTTTTCTGTGCCAATTGAAGTGAGACTGGCTCTTTAAGATAAAACAATGTTAGTGAACAACCTTTATTTTGTAAATCACTTACGCTTGTAGAATGTGTTGTTTAAAATTCCCTTTGGGGTCCGGGACTTTATGCTGTATGCTCTTGGAAACACCAAGGTCTTTTCCAAGTTTCTATTCTTATTTCCCAGGGAGAGAGACTAACTGTTAAAATGATCAGTATGCTTCTGATATTGTTGCATAAGTCATGTGAATAGGTACCCTGCTATGTTGCCCAATCTGCCCTTGAAATCCTGGACTCAAGTGATCCTCCAGCCTCAGCCTCCCAAGTATCTGGGAATACAGGCACATGCCACTGTGCTGGGCTCATATGAATATTTTTAAGGACGTACAAATAAACTTGGTTTGATGTAAAGGGTGAAGACATTATTTTGATTCCCAATTTCTACCTTTTTTTTTTTACGTAATCTTTTATTAGCCACCTCAGGTAATCACAGCATTTCAAAGGGGCTAGCTTGATACTTGGTCGAAGAGGGACTCTATCCTCCTCTGAATTTTGGATTCTAGCCTCAACATACACATCAGGTTTGGAATTTAATTTAATTCTTGGAAAATGGTTTCTTCATAAATTTTTTTTAATAAAAAAGAGATTTTAGAAGTATGATCAGGTGGTCTCCACACAGAGATGTACACGACACTTCCCGATTTGTGGATGACCCCCTTGGGTAAAAGGGCCATGATTGCTCAGTCCCCAGCTTCAACAACAGCTGGGGAAGCTCTGAAACCCTCCGACTGTGGCCAAGGTGGGCTCACCTTCAAAAGTGTCAGGGCCGGTGGGAGCTCTGAACTCAGAGCAGCTCCACAGTGGGCTGGAGAGGATGATAAATGGATGCGTTAGTGTCGTGTGGAATGTCCACAAGAGCCCTTTTGCACCTGAGATGCAGAAAACATTAAAGGGGCCGGGGGGCACAAGCTTGGTTTCCGAAAGACAAAATACCATAAAAAGCGCATGCAATCATTGGGCAGATGATGAAGGAAGAAGGCATTGGACCTGCTCTTCAGGAAGGGACCTCAAGAGAGAACTTGCCAAAAAATCTCTTGGGAAGGTGTACATCTCCTGCAGCCTGCAGTAACCTCCCGGCTCCTGCAGGGCAGAAAGGAGGTCTCTTTTTTCAGAGAGATGGTCATGTTGGCACCAACACACAACACCTTCCCTTGTTTCTTGTTTCTCATTGGCATCACTTGACTGGGAATGCTCTATGCTCCCAGGATGGTATTTCCATGAAGACATAGTTGGCCAGTCCTGCTCCCTATCCTCAACCTGATACTCACACAGTCCCAGACAGAGCAAGGCATCGGGCTGCAGTTACACAGCAATCTCATGTGACTAGGGCAGCACGCAGCTCAGGCCTCGTGTCATTAGAAACATCGCTGTTCAGCCAGGCTCGATAGTTCAAGCCTGTAATCCCAGCACTTTGGGAGGCTGAGGTGAGTGGATCACCTGAGGTCAGGAGTTCAAGACCAGTCTGGCCAACATGGTGAAACCCGGTCTCTACTAAAAATACAAAAATCAGCCAGGCATGATGGTGCATACCTATAATCCCAACTACTCAGGAGGCTGAGGCGGGAGACTCGCTTGAACCCAGGAGGCGGAGGTTGACATGAGCAGAGATCACATCATTGCACTCCAGCCTGGGGAACAGAGCAAGATTCTGTCCCGGAAAAAAAAAAAAAGTAAAGAAAGAAAGAAACATTGCTGTTCAAGAATGAGTTGCCTTCTCATTCTAATAAAACTCAACAATCTGGATGTCCTTCTGTGAAAAAGGAAATCAACACAGATGGCATTATCTTAAAATTGGGCCACCATTGAAGTTGTGGATCAATGGCAACATGGAGTTTGGTTCCTACCGAAAACAAAACTGTCCCAATCCAGAGTCGCCAGTAGATGGCACCCTGAGCATCTGACATAAAATCTAAGGCTGAGAATATTTATCTTCACCAAAGCGCTTCTCAAAATATTAAGCAAAACTTTGACTGAAACGCAACCGTATTTGGACAAGCAGGTTTATTTTACTTTAGTGCTGTGTTATTAGAAACATACATATGTGTGTGTATATATTTTACTATCAAACCCTAAAGTTATGGAAAATATCCTTGATGGTTAGGATGGACTGTAAACTTTTACAGTATTATTTGCAGGCAGATTTTTCAATTTCTTATTTAAGCCAGCCTTTTCTTAATATGAGATTTAGTGGTTATGTGTCATACCATTGCTCAGGAAAACTCAGGAGAATACTTTTGGTTATCTAAATACCCCTGTGAAAGAAACGCACTCATAGGAAGAAAGAGAAATGCAGTGAGATACATTGTGTGTTTTTAAAGAACAACTGAAATAAATGTTTTTATTTTGCTGTATGCATCCATATGGAATTATGTACACAAACACGTACAGCAAGATCAAGATGAGCAGATATATGGATGTAGTTTAGCATAGAAATGCCGCTTTATCTCAGATTCCAGCCCACACTCAAACCTGAAGGTTTTAGGGTAGGGAATAACTCAGAATTTAGTGATAGATGTAGTATTTGGAAGAGAAGCTATCCTTTAACCAAACAAACCATTGCCTTGGGTGGAAAGTCCGAACAAACCTTCCACTGTCTCTGCGTGGATATTGTCTTACTGGATAAGTGGTCAAACAAGATGTGGTGGAGTACAAACAAAAACTAAAGGACAGATTGGAGGATCAGAGACTCAAGTTGAATGACAAGACTATTTGAGACTGAAGCAAAATTGGGAACCAATAATCAGAAGAATATTAATGAGAGAGCAAAGTTCCAGAGGTACACATAAGAGGAGGAACTGGGAGCACTCAAGACTCAAAACTAAAGGCACACACAACTTGTGGGCAGAACAAGATGAGTTTCCTGGGATGAACGTGTTTTGCTTGTAATTTTGTTCCCTTTGAAGACGGAAGGACTGCCTCAGGGATGCCTCTTTGCCCTTCTCAATGGCAGTCTTCTTTCTGTATGCAGCAACCGACAGACTTACTGATCTCTTTGTAATCACAAATGTTGACTCCCATCATTTATTCAGAGTTTATTTCATTGTTAGCTTTGACACTTGACAAGGAGTTGTATCTTGCAGACAGTGAAATAAATACTCATTCTTTGAGGTAACTGGATATTAAAGGGAAGTAGAAGTCCTCAGAGTGTCCAGAGAGGGTGAGCTGGTGTTGAGTGTCTGTGGGAATTTCAATTATTTGAGTTGCAAGTTGGTTTGGAAACTCCTTCAGGAAGTTGAGTGGCAGGTAAGGACAGGCTGGTGAAATCCTGGTCAACAAATTTCACCCAAGTCCTGGTGTTAGCAGCGATGGAGTGTCTAGTGTCAGTAGGAGCGCTGACCTATAGGGGGAAAGTGTCCTTGTATGTGGCATTGGGACACAGATTCAAACGTCCTCAGCTTTAGGAGTCTTTGTATCATCCTTTCCTGGGACAGCCATGTTTTCATGAGCTCATTGGCCTTCCTGGCGCACAAGGATGAAAATAGTAAAAAGGAGGCCAAAAACAAAGCCATATTGACCTCAGTTGAATTCCAAAGATGAGGAGAAAGAAGTGTTAGAGTTTGCCAAATGGAAACAGAAACTAGTCTGTGGGAAAAGCAGTTTTATTTTCAGCCTTCCAAATAGATCTTTCAAATGGCAAACCATAAAAAGTAAGTATGAACACTATTGAGGAATTGCCTGAACTACACAAAAAGGGCCCAGGCCATTGTTCAGCAAACAGTTAATCATGAGACCAATATATTGCTGTAGTATCCCCAGGAATGTTTAACACTTTTAAAAGGAGAAAGCACGGGAGAAAAATATGCCTAATGGCTGCTAAATGGCAAAAACGAGCTAAGTCTGATTCTCCTCACCTCACAGGGGAGTTAAAGGTATTGGAAAGCCTGGGAGTTTCCTCAGTTCATTCAACAAGGAATATTATTGTCTAGTGCTATCTCGTATACAAGCTGGTTTTGAGTTGTTGCTCCCATACATCCTGTGTGACTTTAAGCAAGTTGCTTAGGCTCTCTGAGCCTTAGTTTGACAATTGTATCTACCTCAAAGATTAAGGCATGGTAGTCATGAACATAGAAATATTATTAATATTACTAAATATTTATTGAATACCTACTATATTCTAAACACAACTCATTTTTTTAAAAATCCATAATTATTTACATCCTATATGCTGATTCAGGGCTTTGTGTCATGGGGAAGTTATTTTCCTCAATGGCTGAGAAAGCCAGTGTGCAAGAGTTAATTTGTAGGGTCCTCTAATGACAGGGCATTCTTCTTTTAGTAAAAACATTTAAAAGCAAAGGGCTTTTTGTTTGTTTTTTGAGACAGGGTATTGATGCATTGCCTTGGCTGGAGTACAGTGGTGTGATCATAGCTCACTGCAATCTGGAACTCCTGGACTCAAGTGATCTTCCCACCTCAGCTTCCTGAGTAGCTAGGATTACAGGTGTGCACCACCATGTGGCAGGCTAATTGTTTTATTGTAGAGATGGGGTCTTGCGATATTGCTCATGCTGGTCTCAAACTCCTGGCCTCAGGCGATCCTCTCACCCAAGCTTCCTAAAGTGTGGGGATTCCAGGTGTGAGCCACTGCACCCAGCCTGGATGATTATTATTATTATTTTAAAGAATAAGAAAGAGAGAGACATATTGTTGGACTTTCCTTATATGCTTTTTGTTATTTTCTAAATTTTCTTCTGGATCCATTCCTGCTACATTCTGAAGTAAATTGCCTTATAGACACAAATAGCTAGTACGGACTGTAGTCCAGCATCCTATAAGGGAACTGCTCCTTAAAATGACTGTATTTGATGGCTCAACCTTTGCCAGTTGCTGCCTTAAATCACAGAACAGATCAATGTCTGTTGTATTTTTTTGACTTGGCTTTCTACTCCAGTCAACAGAAATAATTCATTCTTTGAGAGACAAAGAGAGAGATTCAAACTAAAGACAGATAAGATATTGCTGCTTAATAGAGTGCATTCCATGTTGGCACATAGACAGCTTTTCCTTCACGCGGCCTTACTTGTACACCAACTATTAGAAATAGCTAGAAAAATTAAAATAATTGTATGAATTCTCTTCTAACAGCCAGAATTATTGCTGCAGATATTTGTCAACCTGGAAGAAGGGTAATATCATAGTCTGTCCTGCTGCATCTGATATAGGTAGTTCCTTATATTTGTCTAATATCTTGATTTTTATATTTTTGAATGTGTAGAATTTCTTTTTTTTTTTTTCCAAATATACTCTGCCACTTTTCATAGTTTCCAGTTCTCCAATGACATATTTTGACTTGGTTTTTATTTCCTTGTAAAAAATAAGCATAATTCTTTTGTGGTCCTCATTTGATACTTTCTATGTCTTTGGTATTTGTGGGTCTGTTATCTGTTATTTCTTCTAGTGGTCATTTGAAGTGCCCTGTTTTCTTGTGTGCCTGGTTATTTTTGGCTGTGTGTTGGACATCGTATTTAGAAAAATGTATTAGATATACAGACTTTAGTTTGAATCTCTCTTTGATGCTTACAAATCAATTTTCCTCTACAGCACGTTATTTTGTTTCAACCATGAGCCTGGGAACAAGAACAATCTGGAACCACCATAATATACCTTCAAGGCTTGAAATTTCATGAACAACCCAGATGATGCTAGCTGTATATATCCATGTGAAGGCTGGGTTACTCCCACATCATCCTTACTCTGATCTTAAAGTAAGAGAGAGTTTATCAGAGTCTTTGCCTTTGGTAGGCTCCAGGCTTTTACTTTCATCCTGTCAAACTTTGAAGCCCACTCAAAGTACAGTTGAGTTTCAAAACTTGTTTCTTATGGATCAACAAATGCCCTCAGGGCAAAGCAGCTTTGAATGCTGGGCTTACCT